>NC_134108.1:24702500-34702500 GCF_040939455.1 Microcebus murinus
CTTTCAGGATGATCCTGGGCTGATTCCATGGTGTGAAATAACCTAGGAGCGATAGGGAGGTGTCCGCAGCGCAGCCCGGAAAGCTGGGATTGGGCAGTGGCTTGCTGTAGTAATAGGCGCTGGCCGGCTGCCCCGCGCGCTGGCAGTGAACGCCGAGGAGGTGGGCTGGGAGACAGCTGTGCCTAGCACTTCAGCCTGCAGCGGCCGCAGAGCTCGGCCCCTCCATGGAACTGCTGCAGAATGTTCTGCCTGAAAGGTGAGGGGGCTTCGGGCCCATTTGGGTGGAGAGTTATAGTTAGGGAAGGCTGTCATTGAGCATCAGAGTCCAAATCACAGGGTTGGTTCCAGTAAAATCAAAGTTTGAGGGGAGTTTTGTAAGTATGAAAGTGAAAAAGTCATTGTTCTTTTTTGTTGCAAACAGGAAGAAAGACCTCCTGCTGGGGAGATGGAATTCTCTTTTATTCAGAAAGGGTATTTCTCCATTTGAATGTGTTTTGTGTGTGTTTTGTCATAGACGAAAGTGGTTAAAAGTTTAGAGTAAAAGGTTTTTTAATGAACATGGTAAATGTGGGAGTCTTTTACAGTTGAGCATGAGTCCTATTAGAGAAGTTTTCATATAATGTGTTGTGTAAAGGGTTAGAATGGGTAGAAAGGGGAAAAGGATTCATTGCTTTAAGCTTTAATGTGTCAATTCAGAAATGAAATTAATTTTACTGTGGAACACACTTCTTGTTCTAGCTACATGTGGATTGTAGTACTTCTAACTACTGTAAGATGGTGAACATATGAATATATGTAGTGACTCCCTGATTAGCTGAAGAGTATTTTCTCTTTTTAGGCAATTATTTTTTCTTTCAACTCTATTTTTCTTTCAGCTCTTGTCATAGTGCAATTAATTTAGGCATGTGAGAGTGTGTTTGTCTATGAGATTGTTGAAATGTGGGGGGTGGTTTAAGATGAATTTCCTTGGAACTAAAGTAGACTGTTTTGTTCATATCTTTCAGTGTATGTCATTCTGTTGATGAGAAATTCTTGACAACTTTTCAATTTTTGGAAAGAAAGTGGTCTTGGCTGTTTGTTTTGCAAAGTACTTGCTCCTTTGTCCTCAAAGTCTGTTAATGAGGTATAGACATAGATTTTGTAGTCTTAATTTTTGCAGTTTTAACACTAATTTGACACATTAAAACCCAGTCTTTACTATTAAACTTACATATTTGTTTATATAAAAGTTTCAAATTTGGGGGTAGGAACCAAAAGGAACATCACATTTTTCTCTCCCCAAGCACCAATTAATTCCACTATAGAGAGTATCTGGTTGCAGTGGACTTCTAAGGAGGCATAGGCTGAAATGAATTTGAGTATTTCTGGAAAATAATTTCAGATGAAAGGAGTTAATGAGCTCTCATGAGACTGTTTCTTAAAAAAAAATCGCTCCTCCCCCCGGCCCCCCCAAAAAAGTTGAGCTATGAAGAATGGACAGTATTACTGGATGAAGGTACATGCTAATCTAGTGTAATTCCCCCAGTGCAGTTGAAATCATTATGACCCAATGATAGCTTAAGGTTTAGGATTTTTAATTGAATGCAGGTGTGGAATTGTTCCTGGGTATGACTTCTGCAGCTTCAACATATTTTTCTCCACCCATTCCCATAGCAGCCATTTCATTTTATTAGAGAATCTATCAATTTCATGGACTCTTAGTTTCTATGTAACTTAGGAAATTCTGAGAACTCAAGTGTATGGCATGTGATGACAACAGAGTACTTTTATGCTGAAGTGTGTGTTATAATCAGCAATCCATAATAGCACCCCTTAAAGCTTGCTTTCTGATCTCCTAGCAGCCAGGACAGGCAGTTGACATGTTGCTCTCTTCCTGTGATTTATAGCCTCTTGATGTACAATAATGATTTTTAGGTTGTCCTTTGTGCTCCATGTTGAGGCAAAGCCATGATAAAATGATGGTGAGATTAAACACCACAGTATTACCTAAGAACGAAGTGAAATAAAAAAAGGAAAAAGAAAAAAAACAAACAGAGAAATATTAAGAGCTATGTGTTGATGCTTTGTGTTCTCACTTTGGAAAAGAGGCTTTCATTAATTGACCTGTTTCTATGGCTGGCCGAGGTCCTAGGGGCTATTGGATATGTGGTTGTGATTAGCATTGACTTTAAAGGAAACATGATTGCTCTTCTTTTGGTTTAAATCTTGTTCCTGTGTGTTTCTTGTAATTGCTGGAAGAGAACATTCAAATTAGATAGCCTCCCACATTGGTGCAGGGTTTCTTTTGCTCCGTGTAGACTATTTTTTTCTGAAGTTAGGTCTACTTAGCTTTTGGTCGATTTGGCCTTCCTGGAAGAAGGATGTCATCTTTGTCATTATTGTCACTATAGTAACTCATATAGTTGCAGTCACTCTTTGCTATTGCCATTGAATAATCTCAGATACAGCATCCGCACCCAATTGTGATTTGTATGAGCAACATTTGAGTGCCCTGTCTCTGGGAAGATGTTCTCTAAAGTTCTGCCAAAGTCCCTGTGGTTAACAAAGACACGGTGTGTTATTCCTTCTCTGTGTAATCAATGATCCATCATGATTTAGGAAGTGAGTTCCTGGCTAATCAAATAACATGATCAACAGCAAGCAAACTACCATGCGTATGTAGTATACCATTCATAGATTACTTTATTTAAAAAATTAGAATAAAATATTTTTACCACTAGAGCTACATGGAACATAATTTTCTCTGAGATGCTTCAGAATGCAGATTTCTTGCATCTTTATAAATATTAATTATCTTTGCAGAACTTCTAACTGTGGGGAAGACTTTTTTTAAAATTTCCAATTGATTATAGACTGCTATTTTGTAAAACATAAAATCTTTCGTTTGTGTGATACCACCACAATGTCAGATAGTTATAAAAGTCCTTAAACATTTAATCTCATTTCCTGTACTAAGCTTGTCGTGGACTGGTAACAAAGCATTGTCCTACTGGCATTGGTTAGTAGACAAATCTGAATTAGTTCCCTAGAGCTGCCATAACAAATTACCACTGAGTGAGTGGCTTATAGCAGAAATTTATTTTCCCACGGTTCTAGAGGCTAGACGTCTGAAATCAAGGTGCTGGCAGGGCCATGTTTGTGGCAGCATCATTCCAATCTCTGCCTCTGTCTTCCCATAGCTGCCTTTCCAGTGTGTCTCTCTGTGTCTCTGTGTCTTCCGTCAGATGGCTTTCTTTTAAGGATACCAGTCTTTGGATTTAGGACCCACCCCAATTCAGTATATAACCTCACCTTAACTAATTACATCTCCAACTTCCAAATAAGGTCACATTCTGAGGTTGTGGGTGGACATGGATTTTGGGGGGATGCTATTCAACCCAGTCTGGTGGGCCACGCGTAAAATCACATAGATCGAGGGTAGCTTATAGGAGGTGTGTTTAATGGAAAGCTATAAGATGACCAACGTAGCTGTTTTGATAATATGTCTGAAACTATGGCAATGCAAGCTTAAGACAAGTTTGTATGTGTAGGTAGAAGAATTGAAAATATATGTACCCATAATGATTAGTCAGGCAAAAGAAAATGTTGCCTCTTTATTTCCTTGAAGCGATTCAGTTTCTTTCATGAACTCTTATCCTGCTGAGAAGGGGGGAAACAAAAAACAAAATTGAACTTAGTTCACTGCATTCAACTCAGTGTGAGCCAAAATTTTAAACGGTTGCATTAGATAGCACAGTCTGTTGGATGACTCAGTCTTTTAAAATTCTCCTGCTTATTCTCTTTCTCTCCAGAGTGGAGTCTGTTGCTAAGTCCCCCTTGTTAATATAACAGAAGTGATGCATGCCAAATTATGTACTTTTGAAGTCATTGGTTTGATCATCACACAATGTCGAAAATTTTAAAGCAGTCTATCTCTGCTGTTGAGATATAAAAATAAGGTAATATTTTAAAAATGATGTTGCTCTTAGTATGGACAGGATTAATATATACATCTTTTTATGCTCTAAGAATTTCAGTATGTTTTATGAACATGATGGACCTTAAGTTTTTGAATTTAATATTAGATTTTACTTGATTCTGTCTTCTCTCTAGGGAATTTAAACCTGGGTTTGGTGTTGAACTAGGTTCTTTTCTCAGCTTCTGTGTGTCTTTCAAGATCTGGAAATCTAGTTTCATGGAGCAGAAAAGTGGTGAATTCTGTGGAGTTGGGTGTCTCCCAGCTGCCTGCATTCTTCGCATGTAGGGTCTTGTCCATACCCTTTTCTGCTTCACAAGTTACAGATTTAGGAAAGCCTTTAGGTTGTCTAATAATAGCAAAGAGTTATGTTGGAGATTACCGCTATGAACAATCCCAGGCATGTGCTTCTGCTCCCACAAGGGCAGTTCATGTTAGAAATTCAACTCTCTTCCTCATCATGCACTCTGGAACAGATCACAGGCCTCTTTCCAGTTGTCTTGTGTATGTTGTGTATGTAAAAGAATTCCTTAGATTCTTTTCTTGGCAGCATTTGGGAAATAATGTCTGGAATCAGAAACAGATTTGTTATTTCTGGGCTGGAACAAGTGCATTTTTCAAGTGAGCTCGCAGGCAACCATTTGCTCTGGAAGGTCCCTCACCTCTTCTTAAATCCAGTAATAAGCTGTCATAATCAGTGAGCAAAGTTTATGCTATTTTTGCAATTTGGTTCTGAGCATCATTTTGAAAGACTTTTAAAAATCAGAACACAAAGAGCCCCTGGGAATGTTGCATCTTTGTGACTCTGGACATTTTACGATTGTACATCCAGATTTTCAGTTTTATATAAATGAGCAGTGGCTTCTAGAACCATCCTACAAGTCTTCCTTATTCTTTCTCTTGCGTTCATTTAAAAATGGCATGTAATTGTTAGTCAATAATCTACAGCTAGCAAGAGGAATTCACATTTGCTCAATTTGCAATTTAAAGTAGCACTTTTAATAAACACACTGGTGATAACATGCATTTTTCAAACTGGCGAGGAAAGCCCTTGAAATTTAATAAGCCAGACAAAGCTAGCCCTTTTATTTCTTTTGTCTTTCTCTTGAAAACTTTATCATGCTTTTTAGTTCTCCTTTCATTTCACTAACAGTTAGAATCTGGTGTTTAAATATGTTGCAATAGAAGCCAGATCACCATGCTGAGTAGGTTGTGTAATATTATAAACTAGGAGATGCTATCCCTAAGGACTGAAAGAGCAGTTAACGGAGTTTTGCTGCCTGAAGCAAGGTGAACTTGGTCTGCTTGTTCCTGGAGCATGCTCTGTACAAGGATAATGCTCTTAGTAATTTGGTGCAACTGAATCAAATGACTTGAATTACTGAAAGCATTTGCAAAGATATCAGTTAAATTCTCCCATTCAATACGTCCTGTTCCATTTTTACCTATTCTTGTTTCCTTTATTTGCTGCTTTTCACGTCTCTCTCTTTTAGTTCCCCCCACCCTCCAAGCTATCCTCTTCTGTGATTGCCCATTGGGGGAGCTGTATCATACCTAAGCCATATCGAACTCCCTCTAGTTGCGAAGATGTCATCAGTAGTCTGCACACGCGTCAGTAAAGGTGATAGTTAATAGACGGAGGCAGATGGATCAGTGTGATAAACGCAATTTACCACTCAGGACATCATGTCACCACCATTAACCAGGCACAAAGGTATGCAGGGGTATGTATTTTTCTATTTTAAACATCAGGAGAAAATACTGCTGAAAACAACCTAAGGGTCTTTAAGCGATTAATAGCTTTTGCATGATTTAAGCAGCTTCGCAAGATGTGGTCTCGGGGATGCAGGGTGGAAGATGGATATTCTTAAATTGAGAATGTAAATTATTTTTATAAAATCATACATAGCAATTGACTTTCAAGTCAAGAGATCTTAATTTGACAGGCAATATAACGACAAACTATTTGGCCTAATGGCAGCAGCGTTTATCTTCCATCTGGTAATTATGTGACATTTACCAGTTTTTGTTAACTTAAATTAGGTTTAGAATTTGTTCTTGTTACTGTCAAAATGTGGTTAATCCTAAGAGCCATCGAAACAAAAGGCCACGCTGACTCCACCATGGGTTTAATTGAGGGAGGGTGTACATGATAAGAGAAATGTAAGCTCCCATCACCACTGTGTTTGGAATGTCTTCTTGTAACAAAAAGATATAAATAGCATAAAGTGAGCTTTAGGAACCATGAGTTGCAATATAATTTAAGTGAATTTATATTTACAAGAGAAATAGTTTTCAAAAGGTCAGATTATATGTCTGTGTTTATACTTGTGAAAATTTGCCAGATAGCATTTGAAAACAAAAGAGAAAATCTCTGCTTTGATGACCACAAGGGGCCACCTATGTTCTTCAGTGTTTTTGTTTAACTGCGTGAACTATGCAAGCTTCATTGTTGCTGCAACTTTCAGAATAAAAGTTGGGAGAGATGCCTCTGCTGTCCCAGCCGATGTTGGGAGCAGGAGCCAGAGGAGGATGAGCAGTGACTTGATGAGGGGTGTTTGTAGGAAAGGGGAGGCAGCTGGGGCTACAGGAACCTGGCTGTGGGTGAGGCAGGTGCCCAGGAGATTCCTGAATTGGTAAAGATCGGGTTGCACCAGAAATTGAGAGTGGTGACTTTTCTGTTTTTGAGCAAATGAAAAAAGGGGACTCAGAAGATACCTGGGTGTCAGTGGCAGCACCTAGCACCCCTTGGTACTCTACCCTTCCTCCTTATCCTCTCCTACACATTTGCATTTTCTCTTTGTCCACACCCTTTCCTAATTTTAAGGAGGCAAAGGAAGTTCTAGTCCCTTCTATTTTCCTGCAAAAGTGTTGCTGTAACAGAATACCCAGTATTTCATGTGAAAAAGGCCAATATTATCCCAAGGTAACTAATTTATATATCTAAATTTATCCACAATTTGTTGATATTTTGAAATAGCTCTGAAGTTCATCATATCTGACCAAAACATTTCAATAGAATTGGGGCTGCACGGGTCACTTCACTGCATAGTGACAGGCACTTACCATGTGCCAGGCACCATCCCTACCCCTCCCACCTGTGTCGCTTCCAACTTCTCTCCCAGGCCTGGGTCTCTGCAGCCCCCAAAACTTCTGGCTGCTTTCCTGTCTACTCTAAAGGTACAACTGCTTGGTCCACTTTTGAGGGTTCTTCTTTTCCCAAGATTGACTTTGGGGAACAGAGCAAAGCTAAAGACTTTTTAAAGGGTTTCCTTGCTAATCATGACCCAAATAATAAAAATAATTAACATAGGTTAGTGGAAAAGATTCAAGAAATCCCAGCTCTATGCATTAATTATATCAGCATACCCCTTGAGTAAAGATCTCCTTAGCTCTGAGAATGGAATCTACCTAATAAAACATTGAGGATTAAATAATAATTTACATACGATGCTGGGCATTTTCTCACAAATATATAGTAATGTTATTTAAATTTGATCTCTGTAAGTGCTTACAAAAAGGCACTGATTAGACTTAACTTGGGCTTCTGAAAGTAAAGACTAATTTGTACCACAATCTGCAAATATGGTGTTACTATATAGTGAGAAAGGCAGATGTATTTCTCATTTTTCATTGCAGCATATTTACGCCAACTTTTAAAAAGTCCTCTGGACGTATGCAGTTGTTTAAATACATCCAGATGAATAAAAAGTATTACAAGTCACATAGACTGGCAAAGGAGCATTGTAGCAACACAAATATTTTGAAAGCTCTGTGAGCCAGCGAGAGTATCCTGATACTGTTCTAACAGCCCCAGCGGAAGTGTTTGCTGCCACAGCAGTGGAGACAAAACCTTTGCTTTTTGGAAATGTTTCCTGGCAGAACAAATACTTGAAGAAAAAAACTTAAAACAAGATTTGGACTGCTCAGAGGGTGGCTTTTATAAAATTGTTTTATTTTTACAAAATCTCTCTACGTCTAGATGAGAGAAATCTATTGATGGATAGTTTTTTCCCTACATAGGTGGGAATGTTCTTAATTTAGGTTGACTGTTGGGCTGAGGAATTGGTACTGAGCTCCTCTTAATCATTGGGTTATTTCTCTTCTCCCTGTATTTCTTCTTCTATCAGTAATTGGCAGCCTGGTTTTCACCTCAGAGAGAACAGAGTGTTAAGAGTTGTACAAATGAATCATCTGTTAATTACAATGGAAGTTTAAAACAAGGACCATACTGGAAAGATGACATTGTAGGTCCATCCCTCCAAAAATGCAGAGTTCACAAATTCTGAAAGGATTGAATACAGATGAGTAAATTTGTGACAGCCTTAAGCATGACTTAAATATAAAACATTCGTTTGATATTTGCCATCGCTTTTAGGTTTGATATTTGCCATCGCTTTTAGGTTTATAAGACTGTTCCTACAGAGATGGCTTCTTTTCAATCACCCAGTGAAAACATCTAATGCTGAACATCCAGTGCCTTTTCTCCTTGCCACAGAAAGTTAGTGTTGGTTGGTATGGCAAATATTATAAATCTTCATTTGTGTGCTTTTTGACACACGATAACTCATTTGGCTGAAAATGAATTTGTCTTAGTTGCTCTCAGCCCTCACTCACCTTTGTGAAATCATAGACTGGATCCATTGTTAGTACGTTATCTGCAAAAGATAAAGTGTCTGTGAGCTGGGGAAAAACTGGAGCCCCTAAAATAGATGAGATTCCTTTGGCACATGACATACCACAGGGTTCTCCCAGCCTGCTATTTTGGACTGTGTTCGACTAGATTTTCCTTTACTCTAATTTTCCCTTTCCCTCTTTACAACTTTGGAAAATGCACAGACAAGCTGTGTGCATTAATAGCTACCTTCCTTTGTCTCTTGCTTGACATTGGCCTCCAGCAACTAACTCAGCCGTGAGATCAGACCCGTTTGGGTGCCTGGAGGGAAGGGAGAGCACACAGGCTCTGCACTCCCTGCCAGAGTGGAGCTTTCCTCACTGCGCAATGAGAATCCTCACTTTAGCACTAAGATAATTCTCTAGTCAACGTCAGGAGTCCTTTGCTGCTTTCCAGGAAAGCAATCTCGTATTTGGTATATGCTGCTAACCCCCACATTTCTTTCTTTATCCTAGACCTCTCCCCTAAACTTCAAATATGAACATCCAGCTGCCTACTCCACATTTCCATCTGGATGTCTGATTGCCTTTATGAACGTAGCAGAACTCCTCCCCAGCCCCCATCCATTCCCCCACAGACCTCCTCATTTCAGTGGCAAACTCACCCTTCCAGTTGCTTAGGCCAAAAACCTTGAAGTCATTTATGACTCCTTTTTCTCTCATACCCCACATTCAATTTGTCAGAAAATCCTGTTGACTTTATTTCTAAAATGTGTTCCATAATCTGACTACCTCTCACCACCGACACGGCTGCCTGTCTGGCATGAGTCTCACCTGGGCTATATATAATAGCTTCCCTTTACCTTTACAGCCTATTTTGTTTTTCTTTTTTTTGAGACAGTCTCACTCTGTTGCCCAGGCTAGAATGCTGTGGTATCAGCCTAGCTCAAAGCAACCTCAAACTCCTGGGCTCAAGCAATCCTTCTACCTCAGCCTCCCGAGTAGCTGGGACTACAGGCTTGAGCCACCATGCCCGGCCAATTGTTTGTTTCATTTTTAGTTGACTAGCTAATTTTTTCTTTCTTTCTTTCTTTTTTTTTTTTTTTTAGTAGAGACAGGGTCTCTTGCTCAGGCTGGTCTCGAACTCCTGACCTCGAGCCATCCTCCCTCCTCAGCCTCCCAGAGTGCTAGGATTACAGGCGTGAGCCACCACACCTGGCGAGACAGCCTATTTTCAACCCAGTAGCCAACGTAAATCTTTAAAGACATAGGCATGATCCTGCCACTCCTTTGCTTAAAAACCTCATTTCATTCAGAGTAAAAGCTTATCTTGGCAATTTCTCTTTGAGAGTTTCAATCACAGGCCAAAACTAAACCATTGGAGGGGAAAGGTGGTTGGTTTTTTAAGCTACAGAACTTGCAGCTGCATCAAATCTTTCGTCTGGCAGAAAAGAAAAAGGTTTCCCTGCCGGAACTACGGTCCCAGGTGAGTCGTGTTCTCGCTTGATGCCTGGAGAAGGCATGGTCTTTAATAAGCCTCCTTCATCTTTTCTGTAATGCGAGTGAGGGTTGTTCCACCCTGTTTCATTTTATCTTTAAAAGTAGCAATCTGTGTACTCAATGCAGCTACAGAGATTTACCTTTGGGCTTTATTAGGTAAGTTTGATAGAATTTCTGTTGGAATTTTGAAAATCAATTCCCATGGCTTTATTGATAAGGGATTAAGTTCGAAAACAACAGGAGGGAGGCTGTCCAAATTAGAAAGCTAACTTAAATGTTTAAGCTGTTCAGTTTTTTTTCTTATGCATATTATCTATTGTGCTGAAGTTGGTATGTAATAATGTATATCAAAAAGTCCTCTGACAATAATAGCAGGGTATTATACTCTTTCAAAGTACTCTTTTTCTTTCATGGCATTTTAAAATGGAGGTTCCAACCCAACTCATTGAATGGGATTTACATGTTCTTGGGGACAAGAACCCCTTCTGTTGTGTGGTGGAGATGTGCTGAAGTGCTTTGGCTCCTTTACTGGATTGTAAGTTCCTTGAGGGTTTAACCCATTAACTTGATCAAGGATTCCAATAGATAATTGTTGACTAAAGGAATGAAATATGTAATCTATTTCATATGAAAAGGAGTTGAACCATCATTGTGAAATTAAATGGACTCTTTTTGCAGATAGCTTAAAATACAAGAGTAGATTTTACTGCTTTCAATACAACTGCAAGTGCACAGGCAATAAGCAGCACCAGAAAGGTTTTTGATTCTGAGTTTTATTTTTTTATAACAACCAAGGAGAAAAATCTAATGAAGTGATTTCTATCATTAATGGCTTATAAGAGGGGTAAGCTGGTCAAAGAGGAGGAGAAAAGTTAATGTGTTTCTAGAAATTCAAACATTCAGAACAAATGAGTCAGGGCTCTGTGGTGACAGGGAGGGAGGTATGTGTTCTTTGTCCCTTCTTGGTCTTAGAAGTGGCAGGTCACCCTCTGGGAAATGGCCATTTCCCTGCTGGCTCCTCTCAGGCACCACTCTGAAGTGGTTACACGTCTCTTTACTAAACGACTGAGGATTTACTCACCCGGGAGAAACATACCCTTTATCTAAGCACTCGCCTCCCTCTTGGGTTTTCAGTTTTTTTAAAAAACACTCCAATGCGTAGTCCCATGAATGGGCAATTGATCATAGACCAAAAAAAAAATTACTTTTAGAAAATGGGATTATTTTCTCTTAGCAAATTATCATTTAAATATGTGATTTTTTTCATATAATATCTGTTTTTAATATACACTGAAATTTTATTTCATTAAATCTTTCTACTCCTTATTTTAAATATTTAGGTCCACTGGATTATTTTCTAGGGTTCCCCTGTATACATTTCATTCTATTGCCATTATAACACTTCTTCCCCGTTGTCTCTAAATATGTTTACAATCTGATTACTGTGAATTTCTGTCTGTTAAGTACTATTTGAGCAAGCAGATTACTCAAGACCTTATGTCAGAGTGTACCTTGAGGTGCTCTATTAGTGTCTCTTGAGTGATTGAATGCTTAGCCGCATTAGGGACTTTATCCCTCCCCTTTATCTCTGTGAACTGTTATGGTTATTAAAACTTATAGGAACTTTGACCTCTGACAGGTTATCTTTTCAGTTTCTGTCTTGTAAGTAAATCCATCATTTTAATGCCCAGTTGAGATCTTATTAGATCGCACATTCAGGATGAGCCTGAAATCTTCCATGATGCTATTAACCATGAGTAAAAAATTTCTGCATGTGAAGCAAAAAGACCTTTACCCTAGGAATCAGAGAGAGTTTCTCATCCTGGGTCTAGCATTTATTGTCTCTGAGTAAGCCACTTAACCACTCTGAGCCATTTTTCACATCAAATAAATAGAAGGGATTGCCCTGCTTAATTGACGGGTGATTTTTGGGGGGATCAAATGAGATAAGGTGCCCAGAATGAAGCCAGAAACTGGAAGTCCTCTTTGCTTCCTCCTCTCTCATTCTCTTACACTTCTTGTCAATTCTACCTCTTTAATATGTCCTGAAACCCATCTCTCCTCTCCATCCCTGGATCACCACCACCTTAGTGAGGTGACTATTAGCATCTCATGCCTTTGTTGGGTTATCAGGCTCCTAGCTCTTAGATTTTAGGCTAATTACCTAGCACCCCTTCTCCAAACTCTATCTGGAATGGGAATAACAGGCCACAACTATTTTCTTCTCTGGTTAAAAATGCTTCAAATCTTATCACCACCATCTCATTGCCTTCAGAATAAAGTGTAAATTCCTTACCATGACATAGAGGAGCCTTTCATGAACGGATACCTCCCTATTTTCCTCTTCAGCCTCAATTCTCATGAGTCTTCCCCCACACATGTGCCCCACTTTTGTTCACCTCTCTTTGCAGGGACCAGGACCCTCTGCCTACAAGGAATATCTGTTTCTGCTCTGGTGCTTCGGCCTGATGTATGGATTGGACTTACAGGACTCAGTTCAGTCATTAACTTCTCTTGGAAACTCTCTGTAATATTCAAAGCCAGTTATTAACCCCTTCCTGGTGCCCATCACATTGTTATATACCTGTCTGTTTTCTTGTGCTAGGCACTAAGAACCTAGAAGGCAGGGAATGTGTATTATTCATTATCCTTGATGCCAAGAATCACATGAGTATTGGCTAAATCAATTCATTAATAATTGAAAAATTCTAAAAATATGAAGGACAATTCTGGTGTGACATCTGGCTTAGTATTAGAGAGCATTGCCTTGCCCCCTTTTGTGAAGTTATAAATTGTTCACATGTGGAGTACCATGGCTTGCTCCAGCTATTCTGTCTAAATAATTTCTGTGGAATTGAAATGCACAAAGAATTTCAAGTAAGATTTAGTTAGCTGGAAAGGAGAAGTAACTATGTCAAGAAATCCTAAAATTATACAATTTTACCTGGAAAATTGTGTTTGAGATATAATATCACAATATTAATATAAAAGTAAGTGAACATAGGTGTTGTCAGGCAAAGCCAGGTATTCAGAACTAGGGGCGGTAGTATTTATTACTTGGAATGGATGGTGAAAATTAACAATATGAATTTATTCAAGAAAAGTACAGATAAACCATGTAAGGATTGATTCAAGAAGTTCAGGCTGCTATAACAAAGTATCATAGACTGGGTTGTTTATAAACAATAGAATTCATTTCTCACTGTTCTGTAGGCTGGAAGTCTGAGATCAGGGTCCCAGCACAGGCTCTGGTGAGGTTCCTCTTTCAGGTTACAAGACTGCCATCTTCTTATATCTTCACGTGGCAAAAGACAGTAAGAGTGCTCTCTGGGGCCTCTTTTATAAGGTGCTAATCCCATTCATGAGGGCCCCACCCACATGCCCTGATCTCCTCCCAAAGGCCCTCCCTCCTAATCCCACCACACTGGGGCTGAGGAATTCAACATAAGAATTTTGGGAGAGACACAAACATTCAGTCCATTGCAATCTATAATTGATTATAATATTAAGGTAAAAGGGTCTGTTTGAGTCTCCTGGAATTGAGGAATCTGAATAATAGAAAACTCCTTCTCCAGTGTACTGACTGTGATAGGCAAACATGTCATCCCTGTCACCTTTATCCCCTGGTGTCATGCCTGTCAATAGGCTACACCGCATGGCAATAGGGCTTTGCAGATGTAATTAAGGTTACTAATTAGTGACCTTACCAAAGGGAGATTAGCCTGGATTATCCAAGTGGGCCTAATGTAATCACAGGAGCATTTAGAAGCATAGCTGTCTCCTGGCTGATGGCAGGGAGGACGTTGAGAGATTCTGCGTGTGAGAAAGAGTCCGTGCGCTGTTGCTGGCTTGAAGATGGAAGGGACAGCAGGACGCTGTGACAAGGACCTGCATTCTGCCAACAGTGAGCTTGGAAGCAGATTCTTCTTCACCACCCAGGCCAGCTGACACCTAGATTTTGGCCCCGTGAGACCCTAAGCAAGGGTTCCAGCCAAGCCTGCTGGACTGCTAACCTGCAGAACTGTGAGATAATAAATGGGTACTATTTTAAGGTGCTAAATTCAGGGCAATTTGTTATAACAGCATGGGACAGGGCTTTTGTACAGACAACGTTCATTGAGAATGAGCCTTTAGAGAGGCTATAGAAAACTACTGCGCCAACAAAACAAAACAGAGATGGAGTCAAGGGACAGGACTGTCCTGGTTGGGAACCTTTCTGTTAGGAAGATTTGATTTCCATTAGACCTTAGTATTGAGTTGACTATGTCTGACAGACACTAAAATCTAATGCCCTTTCTGACACCTGTAAGGGATCTTTATTTCTGGCTGTTGCAAGATCTTTCCCTGACCTCGGGAACATCATAGTTGACTCAAGGCGTGCTCTTGAGTGTGTCTCAGACTTCTAAGGGCCCCAGTAGAAAAATCAACCGAGGGGATCTTATGCTATTAAGATGCTGACTTTGTACCGGAAAGGTTAACAATAATAAATCAAAGGAATGCAGATTGTTTTTGGTAGTAGAATATCAAAGGCTCATTCTCAATTTTTCCAAGTGTTTTGTGAAAGGAGAACATTTGAGATGTTTACTTCTCACCACTGTTTCTCTAATGTTGCCTTTATGAGAGAAAGCCACCCACGCTCTTTGTCAAGAGCCCCCTTGAGTATCCCCATGAGAAACATTCTCATCTTGCCAATCAAAAGGGAGGATTTGATTTTGCCTTCATTTCAGAAATACTCTACTCTCTTATTGCAATTCTAAAAGCCATTCATTTTAGTTGTCATGTACAGGACAAAGACTTAAGTCTGGTTTTTTTTGCTAATGTGATAGGTAAATTTGTCCATATTAAATATTGAATTAATTGACTTGGTATCAAAATAGTGAATGATTATGTCTGCATAGGATAATAGCAGAGCTAGGAATTAACAGAATTGATAATCCTACTTCACCTTTGTGGAAATTAAGTGGCTACTGCCTGCATTTGTCTAGAGAACAAATCATGAATTATACATTTATTCCTCTCAAAACACCAAATAAGATTATAGATAACTCCTTGAACAGCTAGTCAAAGAACGAACATTTAAAAGACAGGCTCTGTTGGCAGGTAAATTGTCACTCTCTGTTTCCTTTCTTCCTTGACCCTGAGACTTGGCACAATTGTCATTCCAGATCTGCTTTGACTTTTCTTCTAAGGGTGATGTCATCCCTTCCTTCTGAATGGAAACCTTTCGCGAATGCTTGCTCATGCTCTCTCTGTCTCTCTCTTTTTTACTTTTCTATTACTCCAAATATTCTTTGAGCATTAGGAATATATTGTTAAAACTAATAATAATACAAGAAATAATGTCTTGGTATTTTAGGATTATCATGTAATCGTCTGGAATTAACTTTACTTATACTGCCTTGTAATTATTATATCAAATGACTTGCTTTCTCTCCGTAATCATTCCATCTGAGTCTCATATGCATAATTTACGAGTTTCCAGTAGATTACAAAATATGAATTGGAATATGGCCCACCTCAGAGGAGAAACAGACAAGGAGCAAGATCTGGCATTCAGTTCACAGGCTCTCATTTGAGGCTTTCACTAATGACTTTGGCTCAGGCTGTGGAAGTATGTGGCAGTGAGGCAAGTCACTTAACTTCCTGGGTCCCAGCTCTTTCATGTCTAAAATGTAGCTGGTAATTCCCTAACTCATAAGAGCTTCATGAACTTTAAATGGGGTAATGCATGCAAAGCTTGCCTGGAGCCTGGCTAGACCCAATAACTGTTAGCTACTATTTTTCTTTCTGTCATACGTGTCTGTTGAATGCTACATAGCGTCTGAAAATCTAACTGGTATTTGTCACGCTGCAGCGTCAAAGAGGATCTTTTCACTTTGGGTTTTCAGCTTCCTAAGTGGATTGGTAAGGGGCATAGTATGTACCCACTTCTTTCCACTGTTCATATGTAAATGCTTTCAACAAATGCCTGGACACTGGTAATCTGCTGCACTCTGACTCGCCATTTATCGTGGGCTATAAATTCAGCCGCTATTCACGGGTGTAAATGAAGGGATTTGTTTTCATGGTGCTGCAAGCCTCATAAGCCTTATTACTCTTTTGTCACTTCAGATTAAAATAAAGAAACTTTTTTTTTTTTTTTTGCACTTGTGCCGTCCCTGTTTCAGATTTCCCGGACTGCCATTTGTGAGCAAACTCAGAATGATTATCTAAATGTCTGTATGCTTTTGGGAGTTTCATAGTGTTTTGTTTTTTTTTTTTCCTTCTGTATTTAATCTCAGTTTCCAAAATATGTAACTATGAACGGAATCCCTGTGTGTACAAAGTCCAGTGCGGCCTCACAGCGCTGGTCTCGACCCCGTGTGTCAATAGGATAAAGAGGAGGAGGCTGCAGAGTGATGGCTCAGATTTGTGTGCTGCTTATACAGCTGGCGCAGTTTGCTTTCTTGTTTAAACACTGCAAAGCAAAGACAAAGACGCTAATGTCAGACACATGACAGGGTGGAGTACCTTTTTAAAGCATATCTTTAAGTATAAAGAAGCAAGCTAGTTGCTGGCGGAATTTCCAAAACGACCAAGAATGACAAACTTTTTGTCGATGCTATCAAGAAATAGATTTTGTTCAACTTAAGAACCATGTGTCTGTTTATTTTAAAGTTCATTAGTATAGCAGTTAAAAATACAAGGAAAAGAGGATGTTTAATGATAAAAGCAGAGTCTTTAGAGAGTAATGATACAGAGAAAGTTAAATTTCAAAACTGATGAGTTGTGGCCAGAATTCTTTGCAGAGGAAAATTAATGAACTTAAATGTTTTTGTTTTTAAACAGAAAAGAATACAAATTAAGCTCTCAAGGAAAGGCATAAAAGAACATAGTTACTGAAAAAACTTAATAATAAAAACAGGAGAAACATGGCAAGCCCACTGGACTTTGTTTTGTATCTTTGCAGGTGCTCTGAGTAAAAGTAGAGAGGAAATAGCATATGTATAAGAAGGAAGAAAAGAAAAAGGGTTGTATATCGCAAAACAGGATGTTTTAGCATTACGACTTGGGAACTCAAGAGCACATTTAAAGTTTTATTTTTCTTCTCATGATCATTTTGGCCAAACATTTTCAAATTATTCTTTTTCCTAAAAGACTTCCTTATCACTTAGGTTGTCTTCTCCACTTAGGTTGTCCTTTAAACTCCCCTCTATATCCACAGACAGCGGCCTAGCCAACCTTCATCTTTATTTTGTTTGTTTTTTATTTGGCAACAAAATGTATCCCTGATTTTTTTAATCCTAGCTTTGGGTGTGTTATTTAGTAAGCGTATCAGACTGAATCCTTGCTACTTCTGACCAGCCAGAAACATTCTCTCTTTTATCTGTATCACACAATATTGTGCCCAAAATAAAACTTACAGCTCAATTAGTGTGACTCTATCTTTACAGAGGTGAAAAAAACCAAGACCCAGAGACATGATTAAGGTTCCAGGTCTCACATTGTAAGGTGAGAACTAGACATTTTGCTGCTTGGCCAAAGGCTACTCTGTCTCCATTAGTCTGTGGCCAGCCCAGTTGCTACTTACACAAACCCTTTCAAGGTGATTTCAACCAAATTTGTCTTTAACCTTTACAACATGAAGATTTTGTAAGCAGAGCTTTCATCATTCTGATGGCTTTGAAGTATTGTATTCATTAATATCGGATATCTAAGAATGACCTTCTAAACATTTTATTTTTACTTGTGTGCTCCTTTGCTATTGAAGAAAACCTTTAAATCACTCTACTAGTGTTTCCTCTTTGGAAAACTTTTTGGCAATATTTCCCAAAGCTGAGTATATGCACACCCTCTGACCCAGCAAATCCCCCCTGTAAGGGATATACCCACTGTGTTTGCCAAATGACATGTATGAGAACGTTCATAGTGCACTATCTCTAAATGCCCTAAACTAGAAAAAAATCCAAATGTCCATTAGTAATGCAATGGCTAAATAATTTTCTTACAATCCAACAAGCATCAACCTACTGCTGCTACATGCAACCGCATAGATGAATCTCACAAACACAGAAAAGTGTGATTCCAGTCATATAAGTTCAAAACCAGTTGATTCTCTCAGGGTAGTGGTTATGTTCGGGGATGGGACTAGTGACTGTCAGGGCATGAACAGGGGGCTCTGGGAGCTGGTAATGAGCTGGTAATGTCTTGATCCGGGTGCTGCTTACACTGGTAGGTGTTCACTTTGTGGCAATTCACTGAGCCACATGCATAATTCGCGCACTTTTCTGTACCCAATAAAAAGTTTACTCAAAGTCCAGGCTTAATTTTAGCTTTCAGTGCTCCTGCTTTGTGTGAGCCTGTGTGAGGCTCTGCTCTATTTGCTTAGGTAAGTAGTCCTTCCTGCCATAGGGATTCCCCAGACATAAATAGTTGGCAGGGAGCCTCCAGGGTCCCAGACCTGGTTTGAATCCTTGCCCCACCACTTGGCAGGCTTAGGGCCTGTGAAAATTACTTAGCTTCTTTCTTAGTCTCTATTTCCTCAACTCCAAAAATGGTAATAATAACAGCTCACACAGCTCACAGCTGTAATGTGAGTTCAATGAGATAATGCACATAAAATGCTCAACTCAGAGTAAGCCAATTAACTTTTAGCTATTATTTTTATTTCGTTTCCCTAAAGACTATTCTGTGCTTTTAAAATACAAGTATTCTTGCCACTTGGCCCCAGGCTAGACCTACAGAGTAGACATGTGGCATAGGGTTCGGGCTTTCTCATTCTTAAATGCCCAAGGGAGATTTCACATCCTTAGGGACTCATCTGTTCAGTACCTCACATTCCTGATGATTCCTATCAGTAAAACCAATCAAGAATTCTCCTGTCTTGGTCCCTGTCTTCTACTCCTAGAGCTTTCTGCTGCCGCTTTTTATCTTTAAAACTTCTCTTTTAATCACTACCCCTCCTCCCCCGCTTAATTTTTTCTTCATAAATACAGACAGTGCTGGGTAAGCTGCAAAAATGGTGTGGGCCTGACTTCCACTAATGGCCTTAATGGGTACCTTCTGCCCAAATGAGCGAATCTTCT
Source organism: Microcebus murinus (assembly GCF_040939455.1). Classification (NCBI taxonomy): domain Eukaryota; kingdom Metazoa; phylum Chordata; class Mammalia; order Primates; family Cheirogaleidae; genus Microcebus; species Microcebus murinus. Next base: position 24,721,635 of record NC_134108.1, read on the forward strand.
CCAGAATGTTCTGGAACCGGCACCCAGCCAGTTACTTGGTCAGAGACTGCAAATGTTGAACAGAAAGATCACGAAAGGGTGGATGGTGACCTCCCTTTTTTTTTTGGCAGGGGGGGAAATTAATGAAACTCATTAATTCAGAAAATAACTCCCAGCCTTTCTTCCTGAAGATTATTGTCATTCATTAACCCAGATTTTTGAATCTTGGTTTGTTATGTGAATCTAAAAAGGCCTTTTATTTTCAGTGCACTGTGGACTCAGAAATAAATTAAGAGAGCATAAAGGGAGACCAAACGTTTTTTGAACAAGGAAGTTATAATGATGTATTTCAATTTCTGAAATCACTTTCTTGACCTCACATATCCTTCATTGCCCATCCATTTTTCCGTTTCTCTTCAGAGCAAAATTTAATAATAAAAAAAGTAGCCCACACCGGGTCTCCCTGCTTTCCCACCGCCCTTTACTGCTCAGGGCCTCTGACCCTGGATTTCTGGTTCTTCTCAGCACGATTCTCCTCTGGGACACTCAGCTCCCACGTGGCCAGATCCAATCAATGCCCACTCTTCTGGCTTCACCTTGCTTTCCAGCATATTCTGGGGAGTTGACTTCTATGTCTGAAACAGTTTCCTCCCTTGGATTTCCTGAAGTCCATTGGCCACACTTCCCCAATGGCTCAGTCCTCTATTCTCTTCTCTTCCTGGCCTCTTCCCCTTGATCTCTCTTGTAGTGGTTTTGAGTACCTTCTGTATGCTAATTTCAAAGTTTCTGATCTCCTGCTCTGGTCTCTCTTATGACTCAGACTCTTGTGCCCAAGTGAGAGTTTTCACTGGCGTGTCTAAAGGTACTGATTTCTTTCCCCTTCAGCCACTCTTTCTCAGTAAACAGCACCACCAGCCTCCACCCAGGCATCTTCAGCAAAAGTCTCCACTTGTCCATGATTCCTCCCTTTCCTTCCGTCTCACATCTCATCTTTTCTCCTGCCAACCTAAAATGAGCGGCAGATAAACCAGCTCCCCAAAACGAAGCGTTTGTTCAGGAATAGCCGGGGATCACAGTCTGGAGTACTCCTGCTATGGCAAGCCAGAGGCATATCCCAGGAGGTTGGAGCAAGGAGAAGCTTTTAAAGATGAAAAGGAGAAGTCCATGTAAGCTGTTTTGAAACAAAAACCATCCGCTCCAAGGGCTTGTTGTAAGAGTCGGTGTTAGCTCGTTGGTGGAGACAGCTGTTGCTAGCCATGTCCTTGTACAAGGGGCTTTTCTGGAAACTGTGGTTTTGAGAAATTCCTTGCATCGTTCTTGTCATAGGCATACGTGTGTGAGGACCCCTCTTTCTGGCCTCCCAGCTCCATTTTGTTAGGGTTTGACATTACTGATTTTGTTTTGATACTGATAACTTTCACACTGGTCTATCTCCAAAGTATAACTTGAGTCTACCCATTTATCTCATTTTCAGCAGTAGTTCAAGCCGTCATCCTTTCTTGTTGAGTTTGTGACAATAGCTTTTTACTTCTACGTGCCCATACACAATCTATTCTCCACACAGTGGCCAATGGGATCCGAGTGAATCCCATGTATTTGTTGCAAAAAGTAGAACTCAAGGTGGAAATGGCCAACTGTTCATTTAGGCTCTGTCATTGGTAGTATCTGTGGCATAGTATTTGGAAAAGATTTTTGAGACTTATCCCCATTTTTACCAGCACAGAGAGAGATTAGGAAACTTGGTCAAGGTTATATCCAAGGGTAGAGCTAGAATTAAACCAGGTGGCCTGCCCCAGCACACAGTGTTGGGTGAGTTGTGCCCAATTTTGAAATTTTATTGGTTAGTTCTCGAGATGTATGTTTGTTTATTTTGGTTGATTTTGTATACCAACATTCTGTATGCTTATATTTTATTTTCTTCTTTTAAAACAAGCTAATTTTGCCTTGTTATGTTATTGTTGTCATTATTTGTTGTCACCTTAAAGAGCACACAACATAATTGAATTTGGGGCAATAATGAATTATATACTGAATGTCAAAGTTTATGGGAAAAAATCCAACTGTTGGTATTCAACCTTGTTCCAGAAAGGATTTAAGGCAGCTGGAAAAATATGAAATGTAAAAAGAGAGAGTAAGGAAATTTTTGATCAATTAGTCATTGTCTTTATCAACTTTTTAGAGGATGGTTCTGAAATACATATTTTTTAAAGATAGAGTATTTCAGCAATATAAAAGTGAAGCAAAGCATTGCTGATCAACTCTGAGTACTGAAATGGAGGGAATAAGAAATACTGTCAATGCCAGGGTTCTGGATCTTTCTCTGGCTACCTTGCTAGAGACTCCTAGCTGTGTGGGTATAAATAAATGTCCTTTCTGAAGTACAAGAAGAAACTAGCACCAGACAACAATTTGCAGACAGTTTGTGAAGATTGTTCACAGGCTTTGCTTCCGCTGATCTTCTGACAGGGTATATGTATCACGGACAATTGCAAAAACATCTTGTACAGATGTCATGCTAGCCTGGCAAATTAAATTATTCATGTATTATGATGGCAGCAAATTACTTTCTTCATTCAAGATGATATTTCTCTGGTTTTAAAAACTGGATAAGAATATTAATATTTGATGCTTTTATTATAATATTTAGGTATTTATGAAGAAATAAATATTTTTGAGTTATGAGATACATAAAAACTCCATTTGCTTTTTGATAAAACTTTTTTAAGGTCATCACTTTATCAAAAGAAAAATTCAGTGGCAGAGTAGAATTTTTTTTGAAGATTCACTTTCCTTTAAATTACTACTACCAAATTATGCTTTGAAAAAATACTGTTGAAGATGTTACTATAGACTTGGTAAAGCATTTTTTTCTGCCTCATTCAGAGAACACTTGTTTATGCAGTGGTGCTCAGAAAAGTTATATTTTCTCATTAGATGCTTAGCTATCAAGTGTTTTATTCTTCAGTGGCTTTTTAGAATGTGTGAATATTGAAGTTAGTATGTCATTACTTGGATTGTTCACTGTCTTCCCCATGAGAACATATTATGTAGTGAAGAATTAAGGCCAAACATAAGCTTTTCTAGTTTTGTTTTTATTTTTTCCAACTCTAATGACATGGGATAACTGGAAGAATGAGTTTATCGAACTTGCTCTTTTAATTTGTGAAGTGAGATTGCAACAACCCATGAAGTGCCCTGGTTTTTCTAAAACATTATTCCTGCAAACCTTTCTACCTTCACTTCTATTATTTGTCTTATGTGAATTTGAGCATGTCTTTTAAACAAAATCCGTAATTTTTTTAAAAAAAATCTGTACTTTATTTAAGCTCTCAAGAAAGAGGGTCCTTGGAAAGAAACAAATCCTGGACTGTGTTGAATTTATATACTTAGCAGGTGACACTGTTAAATACTACCAGGTGAATTCTTATGGGCTACTCACGCAATTTGAGTAAAAGATTTCTCTAAATTTATCAGCTTCTGATTTAGAAAGTTCAAATATAAATAACCATATTTCTGGATTTGAATCCAAACTACAATAAGAGACTACACATCCCAATAGATTTGGGAACATATTAGTAATTGTTCTTACTAAAGAACTTGGCTGAAAATCCTGCAGCAGATTCTCACTGAACTCCCATCCCACTCTGTGTGACCTGACTTCCTCTCCTAACCAGCCACAGAGCTAATGCTTTCACTACTCAGACTCCCTTGCAGCTAGAGTGCAGGTAACCTAGACTCTTAACAGCCTGACTCACTGAATGTGGATGCCAAACTGAGAAATGTTAGGCAGTGTCTGAGTACTTTGTTTGTATCTACTGGTAACCCAGACAGCACTGGCCTCTTGCTCTTCTGGGAGTGGCTTCAGTGGACACTTGGCATCCACACTTGTGCATGATCAGTGATGACCAGTAGGTGGCAGCAGCAGCAGCATTTCACTGACAGTCCTGGCTGTGTGGCAGGTAAACTTACCCTCTGGTCCTCCTGGAGATTTTGAGAACCTCTTTATATCCCTTAATAAATAAATATTGCTTAATATGATAGTAGATTCTGTTGTTTGCCTCTAAGTGCTCTGGTATTCCTTCATATATGCTTTAGCATGGCGCTGGCTGTCTTGTTTCAATTATGTGATGTTCTTTCCCTAAATACTGATAGTGGTTAGATCTTCTTATGTGTTTTTTGTCAGAATTTATGTAGTACTTTAGAGTCATATGTAACAGACTGGGGGAAACTCAGTATTTTAAAAATGAATACAGAGAAAGCATTTTATGTTGTTATTTTTCATTCATAGGCTCTGATCATGACTATACAGTTTCTGCACACCCTACTCTTTGGAAAAAAAAATCAGTCTGACAAAGCAGGTGATAATCAGGAACTAAATATTCATCCCACATTTTCCAACAACATGAAATCAAAAGAGAGACTGGTGAGTCCAGAGGTTAACCAGAAGTCAGTAGGTGACAGTATCCTACTTCTGGCACTGTTAGTGTCCTACCTGGAACAGATAAAGCATTTAAGAGGGGCAGAAACTGTTATGACACAGACAAAGATTAGGTATGGAAAAAATCACCAATATGTGGAGGACAGACTCCTTTTCTTTTCTTTTCTTTTCTTTTCTTTTCTTTTCTTTTCTTTTCTTTTCTTTTCTTTTCTTTTCCTCTCCTCCAATTAATTAATTATGGATGGTGTTTTTGCTATGTTGCCTAGGCTAGTCTCAAACTCTTGGGCTTAAGTGATCCTTCTGTCTCAGCCTCCTATATAACTAGCCCTATACCTTGGATTTAAACAATTGTCATTTTTTTCAATTCAGTTTTCCATGTTTCTAAAATTTGTTTAAAACACAGATCACCATCATGCATGAAAACTTTGTTCAACCATTGCTAACTGAATGAAGAGTAGCATTTTCGGCTTGACAGGCAAGGTTCCTCTCCACTCGTCCTGCCTTAACTTTTCCAGCCATATCTCCCATAGCCGTCACCATGAACCCCGCCTTGTCACCCCATCAGGCCAGCAGATTGGTGCAGGCAGGTTCAGTTGCAGACAGCAATATAAGCAGAAGGGGATTCAAAATAGGGCATATACTGACGCGATCACTGGAAAAGCCTGGGAAGCAGGCCCAACTGAACAGCCAGGAATGACTCTCTCGGGAGTGGCTGGTCAAGGGACCTGTTCATTATCTCTGCTGCAATCAAAGCTGGCATGCACTTTCTGAATCCCAGACCACACTGCCTCTGCTGTGTACCCTTGTTGCAAAATGAGTGCCACATGCCCTGCCTCCCACCTCCACTAAAGTAGGGAGTGAACACTGAGATCACAGTTATCTTAGCTGTCAGACTAACCAACAGAAATAGCTGAAGCAGCAGGAGCATGGAAGTGAGGACTCACGTGGTCAGCGAAGTTCACCGCATGCACCTGCTTTGCAAATGCTAGGCCAGCTGCTGAGGCACAGGAATAAGAGTTTGGGAAATGTAGTCTCCAGCTTCTAGCCACTCACATGCAGTGTGCTCGACACGATGGCTTGACCGGAAGCTGTGAGAGACACTATGCGCCATCATTACACACATGACTCGGTATTCCAGTACACAGATCACACACTCTCTTCTTTGTGACTTTGCTCTTTTGTCAACTTGGAATGTGTTTCACATCTTTCTCCCTCCAGCAAGCCTTTATTCACCCATCAAGGGCTAGCTCACATGTCATGTTCTATCTCAAGTTTTCCTTGATATTATTTTCTTCTAGCCATTAGAGGTAAGCACCCTCTAATATGTGCCTTATTACCATTTTATTGTATCTTTCTTCTTCCATCCAATGGAATGTGTTATGGATAAGAAATAGATTGTTTATTCTTTCATTGTATTATTTGATGCATCTCCAAAGCCAATAAAGCTCAGTTTCTGTCCTCTAGGAGTTCAGGTCCTAGCAGAGGAGACAGATGAGCACAATTAGGGAATGCATAAACCACATAGAAGTGGACAGTCCACTCTCCTAGGGAGAGGGCATAGGAGATGCAAAGGTTAAGGAAGTCTTTATAAGACAAGGTTGTTTTCATCTTGGTATCTCCAGTGCCTGGAGTAAGTAGTGTTTGGTGTGTTGAGTATTTAATGAATGAGGCAAGGCTGGAGATGAATGAAATTATTTCTTTGAAATATACTTTTGTCTCCAGTTAAAAGCTGTGTACCTGTCTAAGAATCTGTGGATTCTTAAACATTACAGTAGTTTCCCCTTATCTGCAGTTTCACTTCTTCTGGTTTCAGTTAGCCACTGCCAACTGTGGTCCAAAAATAATAAATGGAAAATTCCATAAATAGACAATTCACAAGTTTTGAATTGGGCACTGTTTTGAGTATTGTGAAGAAATCTCTTGCCCTCCTGCTCCATTCCACCTGGGACATGAATCATCCATTTGTCCAGAAGGTCCATGCTGTAGATGAGGCCCACTGGTCAGTACCGTAGGAGCTATCTCTGTGAGTAGGTCGACTGTTGTGGTGTCTCATCACATAGACATTTTATCATCTCACACCACCACGAAAGAAGAAGGGTGAATACAGTACAATAAGATATTTTGAGAGAGAGAGAGCACAGTCACATAGCTTTTTTAACAGTATTTGCTACAACTGTTCTGCTTTTTTATTGTTAATCTCTTACTGTCTTAATTTATAAACTAAACTTTATCATTTTAATAAATGTATATGTGAGAAGAAACATAGAATACATAGGGTTTGGTACTATCTGTGATTTCAGACATCCTTTGGGGGTCTTGGAACATGTCCCACGTGGATAAGAGGGGATGACTATATATTTTTTTAATACCATAAGAATACATTTTCTGGAGTTGATTATTATTTTCTTCAAACTGTTTCTTTTCTTGCTGTAATTCATTCATTTAATAAAATAATATTAATCACATGCCTGCAGCGTATCAAACCTGGCACTGGGCCCCTCCATGCTGTGGATTCAGCAAGCCATGGCCTCTGTGTTATGGTCCAGATCGTGTGTCTCCTCATTAGATTTAGTCATTAAGTCACTACACAAAACCTAGTAGTAGCGCTGTGAAAGGAAGTACAGGTTTTAATGAGAGTGAACAATAGGAGGTCTAAACAGAATCAGAGAGTCAGAAGAGATTTGCTCTCCTAAAGAAATGGCAAATTTATCAGAGACCCAAAGGATGATGGGAAGGGAGCAAGAGGCCAATCCCTGGGTTTCCCTGTCTCCATCTTTACATAGCTACCAAGAGAAGAGTTTTTTCTCTTTCTCCCTTTGCCCACCAGCCCCTATAATCATTTAATTGCCAATATACCTGGTATTCAAGAAAATAAATTCCAATTTCAACACACAGGGAAGCTTTTCAGGAAGTTACTTATATTCACAAATACACTTTTGGTGAAGATAGCTAATATCTGTGCGGACATTTTTGCTTAGTATTTGCAAGGTATTTCTTAAGGAAAAATTTTATGGAAGTTAGAAAACTATAGCACTATAAGACAAATGTTTTTAAATTCTCTAGGTCCTCCCTCCCCCACCATTTCTGTGAATGCTAGGTGTTGTGCCATGCCATTTTTGATTTCCAGAACACCTGATTTTGCGTGACACCAAGGTTGGTCTTGTACAAAGTGAAGGGCATGGATTTGTCTCCAGCCCTCCAAGAGCTCACAGAAATATCCAAGGTGGGGTCTGCCATATATAGAATACACCACAGGTTAACTAAAATTTTTAAAAAGTGTTTTAATTTTTGACTGGATAATTGAGGCTAGCACATGAATAGATTGAGGGTAAGCACATTTCATGAGGAAAGCAGGAGGAAAAACACATTTGTTGTAGAGAAGGGAGGCAACATTTAGGGAAACCCGGGTGCAGACACAGGGCAGGCTGAGGGGAATTTGCTAGTCTTCCTTTGATCATTGTGGGAATCTTCTAAAACCTTCCTCTCGCCATTTGCATAGACCTGAGGAGAATTTGCAGGCAACTGCTGAAAGCAGTCATCTGCCCCAAGACTTCTTAATGATCTCCTTTTCCACTGTGATGTTTTTAGGACATTCCACACATTTTGATTCTCTCTGAATGAAGCATTCACGTTGCCATTCAACACGTCTAGTTTGGTGTGCATTCTAAGTCAAATGACACAAGAAGCTATTTGTGGCATTCAGCAGCTGCAGAAAGAAGAGGCCGTTTTTTTGGGGGGAGGGGGTGTTAAACACAATTCAAGTGAAGCTAGAAAGTTCAGCGTATAGAGTTATCCTGCTGATGAGCAGTTATCATTGCCCTGAGGAAGAGGAAAAGGGAGGGAACTGAGCACAGACGTGAATTTTATCCTATTTCAACATGGGACACCCTGCCAGACCAAGTTCTCCATAGCTGCTCTGGGATTTATTTTGATAATGAATGTAATATATTGTCTGGAGTCTGCGGCTGATTCCTCTATCCCATGGGGTGCAGTTGGTGAGTATGTCTCTTCAGAAAGCAGTTGTAATAAGATAATTAAATTCCAGTCAGATTAAAAATGAATGTGGGTAAACATTAAGACAAGTATGGCAGAGTGCAGGCATTTTGAAACTGCCTTCAATAGCCTAAACATATACTTAATTAAATATGATTTGCTAATGAAAATTGATTGTGGCAGCTTCATTTAAACTTGTTTTTATCATATAATGATTTATATGGATTGCAGCACACAAAGAGATGAGTATTTCAGATAAGTGATAAAAGTGGATCGATCCGAGTCTTCTGAGAGCTACTATAGAGGTCTAGAAAAACTGTTTGACATTGTAAAATCGTATCTCTTTTATTTTCTCCTTAAATGTCTTACTTTTCTTTTTATTCTGGTTCAGGAAGACATTGATTGCTTCTGTCTTCATTGTCGGTCAAATTCGTAGAGTGATTTTTCCTAGCTCACCTTTTTTCTTTAGCAAAAAACAAACAGTGGACCAAATTATGAAATATCTACACTTGTCTTTACAATTCCAAGTTTTGACATTTTGGCTGCAGGTTAAAAATATCGTTAGGTACATGAGGAAGACTGGTCAATCTTAATCCTCTTGATATTATTTCATTTGCTGAGATGTGAAGAATTCTTCTGTTGTATTTCCTGCTTTCTCTTTCAAGCCTCTTCATTGCCCATGGGGAAGAGTTAAGCTTGTCATTTCCACAAAGTCGGTGGCCATTATGCACTATTAGCATTATTGTTTTGGGTACCATTTGATTTTTCTCAAATTCTATGTGGGTCTAATTATGTAGGCTCTGCAATCAACATGCCTCCCCTCCCCTCCAGCTGTGCCCTAATTGTATTGCCTTCTAGTAACAGGGAATGCCAACCAGCTTGGGGGGGGCTTCCCTGGTATCAATCCAGGAAGCTACATTGTGAAATCCTGGCTTTAGAAATATTCGGGTACTAGAATTTAGAGGTACTGAACAATCTATCTTCATACAGTAATCCGATGAGTTTTCTTCTTGTTTGCTCTCATGTGTTATTAATTTATTAAAAATCATATCTCTGAATTGAAAAGAAAAATCAGTGACAGAATATGAAAAATTGAATTTAGAGAAAGGTTTTATTTACATAAAAAGTCTTTGACTGACTGACTTTAATGAAAGTTCTGTACTTCCTAGATGAATTCCAGATAGCATTTTATGCCAAACTTTCTTTGCTTTTATGCTTCTCCTCCAACCTAATTACAAAACCCTGGTAGCACTCGTGCTTAATAAGGAACTATGGTTTTGCTGCTTGAAGAATTCTGCTGCTGCGTATTCAGTAGTTTAGGACAATGTAAAAATTTTTTTGAAAAGAACCCACACTTATCAAATAAAATATTATACTCACCTAGACTAACCCTTTCCCTTACTAGAAAACCAAATCCAGTTGGAGACTTTTAACTATAGGAATTGCAGTCAGTTCATCACCAAACCGAAGTGGTCTATCTTTATTTGTCTCATTTTCATTTTGCCTGTGAACCAACTGTCCTCTCCACAAAAGCAGTGGAGCATACCAGCCTATTAATTGTGGCATTCATCTTAACCATATGTGAAACAGCACAAGAAATCACAGGAAACAAGATGTGCCTAGTTGTCCTTTTTCTCTAAATATTTATACTTATTGATCATTAATTGGGAGGAAATCAGACAAAGGTAAATGTGATTTGCCTTTGGCCATTTAAAATTAATTATGTTTTATATTCTTGGATAGTGTGATTTCAGGGTCAGCCTCTCTCCAACTGAAACCACTCTTTTTCAGATTCCTTTGTTGTAAGGTTTTTACCTTTTAGTTATAAATTGATGTGGATTTTCTCTTAGCCCTAGTTGTTCAGTTAAATGTTGCTGCTGCATCATTGTTTCAGAAATGTTTTGTATAAGTCCTTAATCTGAGCTTGGTTACAGATACTAGGTAGTTTATAAATATTCAGAAATCTTTCTGGAGGTATGATATCTACTTTGTCAAAAGTGAGGTTCAAAGGGGCACAAAGTTTATAAAATATGGTCTTTCTAAGCTGGAAGGAAACAAGGGTATTCTTTTGAGACGTGACCACAAATGAGAGCCTGCCAAACCAGAGGGCTTTCTCTCTCAGGTCTTCTGTAAGTGACAACCCGGGAATCATTTTCACAAACCAGTATTTCTTTGAGTGTCACGGTGTCTCCTGTAGGTGGCGACCTTCTACCTTATTTTGTCAGTTTCCTCTGGTATTTATTAGAAAGTCTTCCTTTGCCCTCAATTTTTTTCTGAGTAGAAAATTTCTCCTAAGTATAGATTCCTTGTAGGTTTTAAAACACCATTAATCAAGCAGGTCCTTGATAATATCCAATTTTAAAAATATAAGAGAGCTCAGAGTATAAAGCACTTTAGCTAATCATGGGAGTCTTTTAAATTAGATCTCTAGGATCATGAAATTATACTTGGGCTTTTCATTCTAAAATGAGATTTTCTTTTTCTTCCCTGAAGATTTTAGAAGAAAGGTTGCATCAGTTTATTTTTTCTTTTCAAAGATTCATTTTCTTTTAGGTTTTTTTCTTAATTGGAAGAGTATATAATTATGTTAAATTTAAATAGCACAGAAAATATGTTTTAATTTCCAAGCGATTTAAAATTATTCTCTTCTTTAATAAGATGTGCTAGACCCATATGTATTTTTCTTTCCTGAAAAGAGCCTTTATTTACCTAATATAGTCTTTGAGAATGAATTAGATGAATCAGTACTACTTGGGTAGATGGATTAGGGCTATACAACATGCCATGAAGAATAATTGCTTCAAGTATAAGAGGATACAGTTAATGAAATAATGCTCTTTCTGCAAGATGGACATAGTTCACTTTGGGGGAAGTTATCCTTGAAATAAAATGACATATTTTTGAAATACAGAGTTACTAAAGCCCTGCCAAGCAAGGCTTCTTTATAAAGGTTAACATTTGAATTATAACTTGAAACATGAATAGAGGCATGTGGAGTAGATCAGTCAGGAACCAAGCCTCCCTGGTGAATTAATAGCATGTGCAAAGACACAGAGGCAGAAATGAGTTTTGGATGGTTGGATCCCCGTCTCACGGGCCATTCCCAGTGAAGGCAGCAGGTAGCATGGTGTATTGAGAAAGCTGCATTGCAAGATGGAGAATAAGAGGAGATGCTGGGTAGCTCTGTGATCTACTACAGGTCACTTATTTGTCAAATAAAGGGATTGGATTCAATGTTCCTTATGACTTTCTTCAGCTCTAACTTTCTGGGGATCTATGAAATCTCCCTGTTTTGACTGTCCCATGTTATATGAGTACTCACCATTAATTCCAACTTCAGGCCTGATCCTCTTCATAAAGCTGTCCCCTGTCTGTCCCACCTCATTTCCACTATATCAGGACTGTCTCTGGACAATCCCAGCCCTGCACTAGGGGGACTGTGTACCTTTCATCCCCGCAGGCATGGCTGCACTTCGAATGCTGTGTCAGCAGGGCTCCCTTTGTGTTTTGGACTTTTTTGATTTGGGTTTCTTTTTTCCATAGCATGTTTTCTGTCTGCCTCGCCTTTCATTTGTTCAACATTTGTCACATGAATATCGTGGCTTGACTAAACTAGTCGCAGTGATAGCAGACGTTTTGAAATTGACCGAGCAGATGGTAGCAATGGTATTGGATTAAATTATTAACCAGGATCCACAGCAGAAGCCTTTAGCTTCAACACATGCAGAGTGAAGAGTGTTTCCTAGCATCAAAATTAACTGGCAAAGTGGGTGCCAGATCAAGTTCCTTCTAAAGAATTGATACATTATCATCTATTAAGGTTTCCCTTTGGGCACCCAACCATTACCCCCACCCCATATTGATGAAGAGAGAGATTTCCATTTGTCTTTTTTCTAATATGTCATATGATTCATCATTAAAGATTAATTCAGAAGCAGAGGAAAGGAAAGATCATTGTACCAACGAAGTTCTAGAATATTGGTGATTTTTAATGTACTTCTGTAAAATAACATAATTCATGGGACAGTTAAAATAATTCTTCTGGAGTATCTGGGATCGGATATATATTTTCATTCTGTGGGCAGTATCTCTGCAGCATTACCTTTTAGACATGTGTGTATTTACCTCATCATGCAACTGTAAAAATTAGAATACGTAAGTGTGAGATCATACCCATGTATATTCAAATTTTCCCACTTATCTAAAAAAGGCTTTATTGCTGGCTTATCCAAAACTAGCATCCTATCCAGGATCGTGTATCTGGTTGTAATGTTCCTTAAATCTCTTCTAATCTGGCACATTCCCATTATTGTTATTAATTATTTAATCTTGACTTATTGGAGAGTCCAGAACTGCATCATGTCTCACTTTAAGTTAGACTGATTGCTTTCCATTTTTCTTCTAGCTCTTTTCTTTCCTGTAAACTGGGTAAGTTTAACTTGTCAAAATGTTCAACTTATATTTACCATAGGTGATGCTTATACTTAGTATTTCATCACATCAGTGGGCTCCTACTATCAGTTGCCACCATTAGTGTCTTCTAGGTGAGGGAGATGCCAGGCTGGTCCTTCCACTGTGTGGTTGCTCTAATATTCCTCTTATGTGGCAGCTCTTCAGTTATGACTTAAACCTGGCAAGTAAATCAAGGAAAGGTAGAAGGTTTAAATACCTAAGATCTTAGAATACTAAGATATGAATAGTAGTAATTTATAAGAAAAATGGCTGATACAAAAATTAAAAGATTAGTTCTTAAGTCACAAGTGACCAATTCATCTTTTGGTTTGTTTCTAATCAGTTAAATGCCAAATGGTAGGAACCTACAGTTCAGTTTGTCTTGAATAATAATAGTTTTTTGATCTGTTGTGTCAAATTCTTAAAGTTATTTTTTAATACCACAAATTATAATTGTATTAACAGATGACTTTTACTGTAGATTTCTAAAAATTCCTTTAATCATGTCAACTTTTTAAAAATAAATCTTGAGACCAATGATTTTTCTTCAAATTACTCCAAACACTTACTGTCCTATGAAGTTAAATAAATTTTAAAAATTATACTTAAAAATAAGGTTGCCAGATTCAGCAAATACAAGATGCCCAGTTAAATGTGAGATAAACAATTAATTATATTTTAAGTGTATCCCACTCAATATATGTATTGATATATTGTATATAAAAAATTATTTTTTATCTTTCTGAAATTCAACTTTATCTAGGCATCTTGTATTTTATCTGGCAGCCCTATTTTTAAAATTCACTCCCTTATTTACATATTTATTGACTGTATTAATTTACCTGTCTGTGTTATTAATTTTTTTGAGCTTTAATAATTGTTATTTGGATAGATAAGAATTATAGACTATACATAGTTGCTCTCAGTGTGAAAGTGTTCATAAAAACATGAAACATAATTCTTACCTCCAAAACTTAAAGTAATGGGAAGATTTTGATTAATTAACAGGATAGGACTAAGACATTTTTATGAGTATTTAGATGATGTCAATTTTTAGGATTTCTCAAATCCCTTACTACTAAGGGTGTTGTAGATTTTATTGGCCCAGAAGGCTTGTGTTGCTCTGTGCCGTGATGTTTTCCAATGCTCCTAATAGTCTGAAAAGCATAAGAATGAATGGGTGTGTCTGTGGATTTCAAAATTATATTTCAAGTATCTTAAACTTGTATAAAGATGAGTACATCTGAATTTATTTAGTCATGTATAGTCTTTCACTTTAGATGTTAAACTGTATTTTAGAAAATGGCCTAAAACTAATTAACAAGCAGTGAAAGCACCATTTATAGGTAAGTGTGGGCTGAGAAGTTTTCTATTTGAAGAGCTAAAACTCCTTTGAGAAGTGCTTCTGGGGATCATTTAGTACATGGCCCTGACCAGAACTCTGCTCTGTGTGATTTTTCTTTCCCTTCCCTCCTCTTCAACTTGGAAGAACAGTGATCTTTATTGATTGTATGTTTCATTTTCAATTGCTCAAGGATTCAAATTTTGTGTAGTTCAGAATGTGCATATATATGATATAAACATGCCTTATTTCTGCATATAACCCCTGTGTACAATATTTGAAAGTATTCCCTTTTAACTAATATTGCTTAACAATGTTTGTGAAAGTTTTTGGATTCAGAATCAAGACTTTTAGTGCCTTAAGTGCATTTAGTGCACTAGGAGGGCCTGTGGTTTTGTGTCAGCGGGGACTGGGGAGGGGGTAGATTGTGAGGAGGGGGATGGGCTCGGCTAGATCCATGAATTCTGGAGCCTTAGACAGCTCTGCTCTTAAGAAGCTTTTCGGTTTAAAAGATATAATCTTTGTCCCTCATAAAACTAGTGACGGTGTATCTTAAGATACAAAGATGAAAGCATGGGCAATAACAGAGTCATTTATTAAATGACTAGGGTTTAAATTTTTAAACTTTGTACCTTAGGTATAGTTGGTTCCTGAAACGTACCATGGACTGTCACACATTGGCTTGGTTTTATTAACCAAGGAGTTATAGAAAGAGAAACCCAGCTGAGAATGAATTCCAACCTTCTCGACTTTTGTGTGGATTGTGACACTGTTTTCCCAACCTGTCCCTGCCTCCTTGCCCATTCACTTTCCATTTAGCACCAGGGATCTGTTAATATGGGGCACTTGCCCTACAGCTTTCCTTTCTAAACTCCTGCAGGCATTTCCTTGCCCACCACCTACAGCCCACTCCCTGTGGCAGGAAGGAGGGGGGGGCTGCTCCGCCTCTTCCCACAGGGCTCTCCTGTGACAGGTGTGTTAGGGGACCTTCCTGCGTCATCCTGTCCTGTGCTTTACTTAAGAGTCTCCTCTTCTCCTGTGTTCTCTGATAGCTGGTCCTCTTCTAAATGAGGAAGGCGCGCTTTATCATTTTCCTGGGAACTTCATGGTCATATTCCTCTCCCTAGACTTAGTCATTGTGTTATTATTTTTATCTGTTTGGGTGTGTCCCCCTGTGGTGCACCCCCCCCCCAATCCCCTGTGAATTTCCTAAGGTCAGCGAACAGCTGAGTTTGACTCCCTTTTAGCCTGGCTGCCTAACACAAGCCAGCCAATAAGTATTCTGTATAAAATTATTGAATGATCGAACATGAATGCATAGCTAGCATAGTAAAAGATTTTTACTTTGCGTAACATTCCTCAGTCTCTTTACTAGTGTGTTGGATACTTTTGTGTACGCACTCCTGGCAAGTGATCAGATAACTGTAGAAGTGATCAGATGGTGCCTGGAAAAAAATGTAAAGTGCTGATTAGAATTACGATTTCATTTCAGTGAAAGATTAAGCAAAAGAGCTGAAACCTTATGAATAAGGATATGAATATTATGCAATAGTGGTGGTAATAGAATTCCAAAATCCTGGACCAGGATAAGCCACCAGGATTATTCAAGTGATGCCACAGCATATTTTTCTCTGGAACATTTGACAATATTGTTGGGCAACAATGATTTGCCCTTATTATTTATGTGTCTTAATAAGGACTCTTGTGTGAGGTATATTAACTTGAAATGTACTAACTAAAGAAGTCTTTTAAAAAGTTGTTAAGTGCTAATGAAAGAGGAATCAGGAAACCTAGATTCTTGTTTTAGCTCTGATTTGCATTAGCTTCTAAATCTCAGTTTTATCATTTTTAGCTGAGGATTCAATTTACCTTTCTAGTTCATTGAAAAACATAACTATAGCCATAACAGAAGTAAGAAAGTTCCCGAGAAGCAGGATGGGGGAGCAGATTGCCCTAAAATAGATACATTGAACTTGAGATGATATGAAATTTGAGTAGAGATTCGCAAATGGAACTAAAGGGCAGGTGAATGATAATAGAAATGAAGATTGAACAGGATGTTTAAAGGCAGTAGCTTAAGCCTTGAGCCCGCAGTCTTTTTCTCTAAAGGTCTAGATAGTAACTGTTTTCAGCTTTGAGGGCCATATGGTCTTAGTTGTAGCTACTCAACTCTGTGGTTACAGCCCAAGAGCGCAGCCTTAGACAGTATATAAAGAGATGAGTGCAGTAGTGCCCCATACAACTTTATCACTGGACACTGAAATTTGTATTGCATATAATTTTCACATTATGAAATACTCTTCTTCTTTTAATTTTTTTTCAGCCATTTAAAAATGGGCTGACTTGGCCGGGCACGGTGGCTCACGCCTGTAATCCTAGCACTCTGGGAGGCTGAGGCAGGCGGATTGCTCGAGGTCAGGAGTTTGAAACCAGCCTGAGCAAGAGCAAGACCCTGTCTCTACTATAAATAGAAAGAAATTAATTGGCCAACTAATATATATAGAAAATTAGCCGGGCATGGTGGTGCATGCCTGTAGTCCCAGCTACTCGGGAGGCTGAGGCAGAAGGATTGCTTGAGCCCAGGAGTTTGAGGTTGCTGTGAGCTAGGCTGACGCCACGGCACTCACTCTAGCCTGGGCAACAAGCGAGACTCTGTCTCAAAAAAAAAAAAAAAAAAAAAAAAAAATGGGCTGACTAGGTTTGACCTAAGGGCCATAGTTTGCTAACTTCTGCCTTATACCAACAAAATCATTCAAGTTTCGAGGGGGAGCAAGTAAATAGCACAGGGCAGAGGTTTAAAGACTAGATTTTTGAAGCTTGTTTGGAGGTGTCAGAACCCAGAGAAGGAGCAATCAGATATAGGAAAGGAACTAGCATGCTATAGTGTCAATGAAGAAGAGTTCTAGGGGTAAGTGGTTAGCAGTATATGATTAAGAAGATAATTAGAAAGATAAGGAAAAAGAAAAATACCGTTGGTACTAGTTAGAAGTCCACTGATGACCACTGAGAATTTTTTTAAAAAACTCTTAGAGGTAGAATATTAGGAGATAGAAAAGATAAAGCATATTAGGAAATAGAAAAGATAAATATGTGGGTAAAAACTGGAAGCAGGGCATTTAGAGCAGTCATTCAGGGGCTGGCAGGTTAACTCGAGACAAGCAGGAAGACAGCTGTGGAGTCTGCATGGCTGATTCCCTTCCGTGGAAGCATGACCCTTTATTAAGCTCCAGGCTGCTTAATAATCTCTTGAGATTTTATTCATCGATTTAACATACACTTACATATGCTTACCACATGCCAGATATTGTTCTAAGGACTTTATCAGTAATAACTCTTTCAGTTGTCATAACCTTGTGATATAAATAGTGTTGTTATTCCATTTTGCAGATGAGCAAACCAAGGCATAGAAAAGTCACTTCTCTAATAAATGACTAGTAACTTGAGTAGGATGGCTTCAGAGTTGGCAGTTGAGCTCTTTACTGTGATGTGCTCTCAAGGGTTCCACGTCTAGAATATTAGAACTCTTTTATTGTTTGTTTGTTTGGGTTTTTTGTTGTTGTTGTTTTTGTTTTTTTGGTTTTTCTTTTTACTGTTGCTACTCTTATATGGCTGAAGTTGGAATAGGAAGTACCATGGATTTATATCTTTTCTATTGAATGAACAGATTGAACAATTCTATTTTATTATCATTTTATTTTATTTATTTTTTAGAGACAGGGTCTCACTCTGTTGCCCATGCTGGAGTGCAGTGGGACCATCACAGCTCACTGCAACCTTGAACTCCTGGGTTCAAGTGATGCTCCTACCTCAGCCTTCTAAATAGCTGATACCACAAGTGCATGCTACTGTGCCTGTTAACTTTGTAATTTTTTTTTTTTTTTTAAGAGATGGGTTCTCACTATGTTGCTCAGGCTGGTCTTGAACTTCTGGCCTCAGGTGATCATCCCACCTCAGCCTCCCAAAGTGCTGGGGTTACAGGCGTGAGTCACTTTGCCTGGCCTGGATCGAACAATTTTAAAATACTAGCCACTTCCATAAAGATGTGGCTCTTCAAAAAAAAACAAACCATGACATTAAGGCATGCAAATTATATGATGAAGATACTTCCCTGTTCTCATGCGTATATGAAGGTTATAAAGAGATGACAGTATTATTGGGGAAAACTTTATAATGAATAAACTCTTATAAAATACAACTTAATATGCAACACAATAAATGTGATAATTTATTGGGTTTATTACCCAAAGATCTGGATTTATGGGGTTACGAGGCAGCATGGAATAGGTGCATAGAGCATGAGATGCCCCAGGATGCTGGGACGGAAGCCGCCTCCTGCCCCTGGCTTCCCCACTGACAGGTGTGCACTCACATACAGTCAGCCCTCTGTGTCCAAGGGGTCTGCATCCGGATTCAACCAGCCACAGATTGAAAAGATTTGAAAAGAAATGAATAACAATATATCAATAAAAAATAATACAAATTTTAAAACCAACACAATGTAACATAACATTTACGTTGTATCAGGTATTAAAAGTAATCCAGAGATGACTTAAAGTATATGAGAGATGTGTGCAGGTTATATGCAAATACTGCACCATTTTATATTGGGGACTTGAGCATCCATGGATTTGGGTATCTGAGGTGCGAGACCTAGAACGGATTCCAAGGGCCAACTGTAGTGGCCTTGTCTTTCTACAACTGTGGCCACTTATTATCAGACATGATATTGAGTGAGAAAGGAAATAACTCCACCTGTGACTCTTACTACAGTTCATTTTCTAAGAGGGGAAGAGCGCTTCTCTAGTCCTGGTGGATTGGAAATGTGTCTCACAACCTGAAGAATACCTCTCCCTCTTTAAAACGATTCATCTTGAGAGTTTTGTTTTCTTGCCATCACCTCCTTCAAAGTTTTACTCAAATCTCACCTTTTCAATGAGGACCACCCTGACTCCTATAATGCTACAACATGGCCACCCTACAACCTTCAAACCCTCAACCCTTCTTTTATCTTGTTCGACTTTTTTCTTTTGTCCGTTGCACTTATCACCTTCTGATATACCATGCAATTGTACTTATTGTCAAATAATGTAAGCTCCATGAGGGCTGGATCTCACCTGTTTTTGTCCAATGATTTATCCCACCTGAATGAAAGAATGGCACTTATTCGTAGTATAGGTGCTCAATATTTATCTTTTAATGAATGAGTCTATGTTGAGATGTCATTTTTGAGTACATGAAAACCTACATGCTGTGGAGGATTGAGCATAGTGAGTGCTTGTTTCCTTGAAAGAACAGTTTCTGTTTTCAACTGGAAGTATGTATGGTGACACTTAACCTGAAACACTTGTGGATTATGAGTAGGAGTGTTTCTGCCCAGAACTCTCCCTGTCTCTGATGCAGAGAGCAGAGCGAGATTACTCTTGCAGATAAATTTGTTTTCCAAAGGGGAATTTTGCCCACCAATTTAAGGCAGTTCTAGAATCTGACGTACAGTCTCAGTTGTTTCTCATTTGCCATCTGGCAATTTAATTGCTTTAAAGTTATGCATAGGATGAAAGAAGACAAATTGGAAATCTGTGATAATATGCATGGTAATATGGTAATATTTCTATTTTCTTTATTTTTTGGTGTGCTTTTGTTGTTTTCAAAAAATAAGATTAAGGGGATAAAAAGATTTGAGAAGGAATCATGCCAAAAGCTTTCCCTAGAGAGAGCCCCTTATATAAACTTTATTCTTTGACTAAGAGCCTTTGTTACAAACTAAATGTTTTGAATTAGTGGATTATTACATTTTTCCATTCAGTTGTAAGTCTGGCCCAAAGCTATGAAATAAGAGGTTGTCTAAATCGTTTCAAAACTGTCTGGCCATGAAGTAGAACTGGGGTGAGATGTGAGAAGCATTTTTTCCTTTGTCCTTCTTCATAGTATTTCCTGATCTGTGTTCTTCTTTTTGTTCCTGTCCCTTTGCTACTGGAGTATGTCTCTAATGCCTATTTATTACCCCATTTCTGATTTCTCTATTTGTGTTTTCCCAGTACTCTGTGGTTAACTGCAAATGGGCAAAGGTACTAGAACTTCACACAGTATATTCAAGTTAAAGAGTAACTCAAGTAGTGTGTGTCTGAGACTACTATGAGGAGAGGACGATTGTGGAATTCTAAAAACTGGGAGCTATGGTGAGAATTACATTTAAAATATTAAAATAATTAGGATACTTTATCTAATTTCTCATTTGGAAGCGGGAATTATATTTTAGGGCTTTTTTTTTTGAGAGTTGTGGCAGCTAAATGTAAATATGCACACACTTTGGAACATACAATGATGATTCTCAATCATGGGCAGTGAAGAGTGGGAAGGCAGGACATCCTAATTTGCACAAAAATGCACCCAAGTCATAATTTGCAGCTCCTGGGAGATTCTATTCTGAAGTTTTACTGCTTGTACACGTTCCCTTGGTATGGGAGGCAGAGCCTAGGGGCGTGGTTGGGAAACAATAGTTTTGCTTTTTTCCCCCCTCCTAAATCAGTTCAAATCCCATGCACCCTGAATTAACTGGAATTGCTCTCAGGCTTGTCGGCTCCTATAAAAAGATCTGGAAGTTCATAGTGGCCTAGTGAAATAGGGAACACGTTTGTTTCATCTTGACTTCTGTGGAGGAAAATCTGCACTATTTTTGTAGACTCCAGAGAGGAGAAACTTGTGATCTGTTGGAGAGAAACCGAATGAATGGGCACCAAGGCACAAAGCCTGATGTGGCTGTCATGCAAATAAGAACCGTGATTGGCTTTCCCTTTCTTTCTGTGGCACGATGTCACTGGCTGCTCTCAGCCTTAAAGATTAGGTTTCAGTGGGAGTTTTTCAGGTTCAAGGACTGTTAATGGTTTGTAACTGCCTGACAATAAGCTCAACCTCAAAGTTACATCAGCTTGGGCAGATGTCTGAGGATATGAGACCCGGGGAAGAAAAGTTACAATCTGGAGCAGAAGGACGCAGCTTGCCACCTGCCTGCTGGACTGAGCTTTTAATGTGATTTAAATTTCTAAGCCCTATTTAGGCGTCCTGGAAATGGTGGTCTTCATCAACACAAAGATTAAGTCTTTCATTAAACTTTTTAAGAAGAAAAGTAAGTAGTTCCTTTTCTCCACAGTACCTGTTGTATGGTGTGTGTGTGTGTGTGTGTGTGTGTTTTATGTCCTACTTCATCCTTTTGTGTAATGAAATTA
Source organism: Microcebus murinus (assembly GCF_040939455.1). Lineage (NCBI taxonomy): Eukaryota > Metazoa > Chordata > Mammalia > Primates > Cheirogaleidae > Microcebus > Microcebus murinus. The sequence continues at coordinate 24,743,062 of NC_134108.1, forward strand.
GAGTGTGAAAAAGCGTAATTGGCATGAGTTAAACCCTGTTCTATACCAGGCTGTTTAAATACCTCAGACTTTTGTAACTCTAGGACAGTATTATGTGATCTTAGTACGTCTGATTTATTTATGGTTGGGGTTTTAAGTGAATTCACTTCTTTTGTGCTTCTCAAAAGAAGTCCTTTGAAGGAAGAGGAAAACTCTCATATTTAACTTATGTTTCCCTTGGTACACAGTGTGTGGTTTTTTGATTCTTTGGCCAAATGTGCAGCTGAGGCAAGGGAACCTCTGTGTAATATATCACATATTTTTAGTGGGGATAATCCCCTAAAACTCCCTGGCATTCTCTGTTATGCGTTTAAGAGCCTGCGGACAAACTGTCTAGACTGATCAGTGATTGTTGTAAAGTACAAAGCTTTTGTGGCATGGCTTCATTGTGTACTTAGTGTTGGTTTAAATTTCTTTAATGGAGGTGTTTCTTCATTCTGCGAAAATTTAATTTTTATAATTATACGGCTTTGTTTTTGCGTAGTTGGTGGTTTAGTTTAACTTTTTGATTAATAACTTAAACTGGATACATGTGCATGAGTAGGGACGTTGGTAAGAGAAGCTTTGGAGGAAGCAACAAAGAACAGCACTCTGGGCTCATTTTCTGCAGCTCCCTTGAAGGCTGTTTTTGGATGGACAGATTAAAATCTGCCCTGGCGACAGGGAGGTACACCAGGGAAGACACAACTGCTCTTTCATAGAAGCCAGTTGGTAGCTGTACACTGGGGCTAATGGTGTGATTATGACACAGTCACGAATGCCGTTACTTAGATTTGATTGTTAATTGGCAAATAGGAAACATTTCAATTTTCAGTATTTTTTAACTGTTAAGTATGGTAACTCTTTAAAATAAATGGACGCCAGCATAAAACACTGTGATGAACTCTGGATACACGTTAGGGGACACACGGCAGGTGTGGCCCCTGAGCTAGAGCCTCTGAAGCACAAATGAGAGTTAAGTCAGTTAAGTCTTTGTGGATTTTATGAGTTAAGATTGATAGTTATATGCACCATGCAAAGCATTTGTTTAACAAGAGATTGTGTGAAATACTGGGTGCCTAATTTGCATGCTGCTTTTGTCAAACATCATGTGCAGAAAGCACACAGGACATTTCTGTTTTTAACTTGATATCGAGCTCTCAATGTTTATTTTCTTATTTAGCAATTTATGGAGCAGGTGGGATCCTTTAAAAAATGAGTTATTCTTTTCAGGATTCATAGCATTGTAAAAATTTGTAGCTGTAGAAAAGATGGTATATGGCAGGGGTCCCCAAACTATGGTGAGTTGTATACTTATTTCATTATATGATACAATGTAATAATAATAGAAATAAAGTGCACAATAAATATAATGTACTTGAATCATCCTGAAACCCTCTCCCTCCTCCACCCTGTCCCCAGTCCATGGAAAAATTGTCTTTCATGAAGATGGTTCCTGGTGCCAAGAAGGTTGGGACCGCTTGTATATGGTATGAAAGCTAACCCGTGGCCCAGATTTACAGGGGCAGGGAAAGGCACAGTTCCTCCTCAGTGACAGTTCTGAAGTTTGGGCTCCTTTACAATAATTTTCATTCTTCCTGCCACCACCATGCTTTTCCATGAGTTATTTCTTGAGCTGAGGGCTTTATGCATGTTAGTTCATTTCATCTTTATAACAGCCGTCATAACTGTGTTGTGGGGTATGTTTAGTTAATCTAAAATATGTTCAAATAGATTCAATAGTTCATGCATGCTTTTCCACTTTACTTTGTGAATCTGGCTTGTGTCCTAGTTTCCTGGTACATGTTATGTTGTAGAAATGGGTATGGCCAGTGTGCACTCTATAGCATAGTTCAGACACAGGGCAGATTTGCCCTTACGATTCGAGTGTCTGCTGGTTTTACAGGAGTTAGACTTGTCACCTTCATGCAAATGCCTCAGCACAGGGACATTCTCCTATACTTCTCCAGTCTCTCCCATGCCTGGGTTACGTGGCAGATATATAGAAAGTGTTAAGAAATTGCTGATGAATTTGTTTTGGTGCCCGTCAGCTTCATTTCGGGCTCCACTGATGCCCCAACTTAGGTTGTATGGTCAGGAAAAATGAAATGAAGAGGTCCCAGGCCTTAGGGGGATTAAAGGAAAATTATTATAGAGATTTATCTTAGTGTCAGGATTACCTATCATTTTCTCCTCTAATGCTTTGGTATCTTTTGTGTTGGGAAAATTCAGTTGAATTGGATTGTGTTGGGAAAAGTCAATCACATTATAATTTAAAAAAAAATCAAACACTTTAATATAAAAGTATTCCTTGAAAGCAAGAAATGCAGAGAAAATTTCATAGCTTAAATGGATCTCTGCATCTATTAGCTATACCATTTAAATGTATTAAATTGGATGTTTATGCTTAATTTTTAAAAAAATTGAATGCTTATGCATAATTGAGTTTATAACAGTGATGCTTTTTATTTTTTTATTTATTTCATCATATTATGGAGGTACAAATATTGTTAGGGTTACAAATATTGCCCCTGCCCCCCTCCCTCCCCCCAATGTGTCCAATCCCCTAGACAGTGATGCTTTTTAAATAATACATTAGAGGGAGAACATTTGATGTCTACCTCCTGGTAGGAAATTCATTTCTGTCAGGATGAGCTAACATTTACTGATGCAATGGCATTGTATAACTGAATAGCCGATATTTGTTATGGCAGGATTCAGTAGGAACTGGTTGTCTCTATCAATTTTGTCAGTCCTTTATTGACATTGGAGTAGAGGGAGGACCTAAAATTCTGGAAAGAAATTAACTGAGCAAATAATTCTATGAAAACATTGTATGGAAGATGGGCGGTTTCAGCTTTTCCTTTACAGACTTTTAGAACACTGTGGGTAAAACACTTGGAGTCTAAGATTAAATATCATTTTTTTAAGGCAAGCATGAAAATGAAGTTTACTGAAGAGAGAAAGATAGGATTATAGGGCAAGAGTGAGATAGAGGTTTATAGAGCGAGACACAGACGCAACAGATAACAGCAGGAACCATTGTCACAGCAAAGGGAGAGCAAAAGGAAGGGCACAAAAAGGGCTAAATCTCATGTAGAATTTGCTCCCTTTTCCCCTGGCTGGCCCTTACCCATCGAAGTGTTGAGTACCAAAATGCCATCTTGATGTAAATATTTGGAGCCACTGAAGCTTAATTTAACACTTGCATTTGTTCTTTCTCTCTCTAGCGGTTTCCAACCTAGATGAGGAGAGCCGTTGGACAGTCCACTACACTGCTCCATGGCACCAGCAGGAGAATGTGTTCCTTCCCACCACAAGACCCCCCTGCGTTGAGGACCTGCACCGCCAAGCCAAGCTCAACCTCAAATCAGTATTGAGGGGTAAGATAGCATCCTCTGTGAGCTTGTTTTCTGGAATTACTGACTGTTAGAATTGAGAGTATAAATCTGATCTCTATCTGTAAAAGATGTGTTTATATTGAATGTATAGTATGCCATGCCATTTATAAGATGTCATAAATACAACCTCATATATGCCTAAATGTTCTGGTCTCTATAGAAACCTGCTTGTTTACAGATATGCAAATCTGTCTTCAAACAGTTCACTCCTTCTTAAAAACAGTTTAGCATGTTTAAACCACCAGTACTAATTTTATCCAAACAAACCCCTGCTGACATGTGATACATTTTGCCAGTATCTTTTAAAAACATGGTGAATATTCAAAGCAAATTTGTTTTTCTGAACAAATTTGTTTGTTCTGTTTAGTTCAAGCTGGGTGGAAAGAGGACTTATATAGAGACCTTGAAGAATTGCTAAATGGTTTGATTTGTGGGAACTTGTGTGGCTCTTGTGGAACTTGTGTGGCCCAGTGGTAACTGGGCTCCTCTGAGCATGGGTTCTGTCTGCAGATGGGCAAGGTGCACTGTGGTCGGTAGAAAATATAGACAGGGAATATTCCTATAACTAGTTTAAAATTCTCATTTTTAGTTCAACTTATTGTGTGCCAAAAAGGACTTCCCAAAGGTGATGAGGGAGGGATTTCTTCAAAGAAGAAGGTATGACTTGTAAAATTCAGAGACTTTTACTTAGAACAACGAAACAAAGTTCTTATTCTAACAGATGCTGCTCCTCCCATATTTCTTCAACCGTGCAATATTTTGGACATAAGTATACAAAACAAATATTTGTTACTGATCTGAAATTTAATTTGACTGGGCATCCTATATTTTATCTAATTGTGGAAGACTTAAATCTGGGAGAAATTCTGTCACTGATTCAAGAAAAACCTACCATGAGGACCCCTCTCATTTTTATGGTCATTTTTACTTGTACATCAGTCATTTATTAAGTGATTCATTTTATAATGTACTACTACTGTGATCCTTATGATTACTAGCTAACATTTATTAAACACTTAATGTCAGGTACTGTTCTAAGCTCACTAAATGTATTACCTCACTTAATACAATAATCTGCTTATTATTTCTATGTCCAGATGACAAAACAGAGGTATAAAGATTAGAAACTTGCCCAATATCTCCACAGTAGTTAGCAGTAGGACCAGGATTTAAACTTGGGCAATCTGAAGCTATAAAGCTCATATTCTTAACTGCTACACTATACTGCTTTTCACAACTATTTGTTGGAAATCTGTTATTCTGGCAGACGTGCAGAGTACAAAGCAGGTCTTAGCTCTCAAGGAATTTATACTTGTATCTAAAGTGCAAATCACAATATGAAAAATAGGAGTATGCTAAAAATTACTGTATGGGAATTTACTAGAACAGGTCATTTCTGTTTGGAGAGAAGGAATCAGTAGCTATTCACCATAGGTTTGGTATTCTGAACAAAAGTTTACACACCTTTCAGATCATGGCCCTATTTTTCTTCCTTTAATCTTTTGTGGTGGTTATGGTTATGGTTGTATTATTAAAATATCTACTTATCTTACATTATCTTTTTGTATCTTATAGTCTGGGCATTGGACTGTCCATAAATGAGGGTACTATTGGGTTCCCATTTTCATTCAGCCTAAGTAATCTACAGGCTTAGTGATTATAATCTTAAATAAGAAGAATGACATTAGTTGGACTCATTTGTATGGCCTTGGAGTTGTGCTTTGAGCTTTGTTGCCTTCATGTTAGTCCTTCAATTACCTAAACCCAACCAAAATACCTTCTAGATCCCTTTAGTTACTGGTGATTTATCTGTAGTAAATTTCAAGGAGGATATTCTCTACTTTTAGCTCACCTTCCTCCACCAAATAATAAGAATGTTAAATGGCACTGTTCCCAGAACAAAACCCCAAGGCAGTGCCTTGTTAGCATTTATCTGCCCAGCTCCTGAGCAACAGAGCACTGCATGGTCTGGCTTGCAGAAAATGCTTTTGTGAAGGTATTTGTGAGTTTGAATATTCAGGCTCAAGTGTTTTTTGATCACTCTCCAGGAAATTGTGCTTCACGACCTATTTCATGTATTTTCAAGTTGTAGATCATGACTTTTCTTCTCTTAAAAATTGAACATATGTATGTAGACTTTTCTGCTTTTATTTTCTTTTTGACTACATAGTACATCCCTGTAAAATATCATCCCCATTGGTTTTTCCCAAACTTGAATTTTATTCGGACAAGATAAATGCCTTTGTAATTGCTTTAATGCCCTAAAATGGTTCATCAATGGGATTTATTATTAATAAAATTAATAGCTTTGGAAAATTCTTGGAGCTCAACTTTTGAAGTCTGGATTTTAAAACTACTTAGGAGATTTTTAGATAAGTAATGAATTTACGAACAGTGGTTGGGAAAGGCGAAATGAGAAACAGCATTGTTCTTTTAATCACATGTACAGAACTTCACATACCACTTCCCCGATATCATCCTAGCAACCTGATAAACACAGCATGAGTACAGGGGATTTCTTGCCTCATTATCAGTGAAGATTAAAAAAAAATCCAGTCCGTAATTAAGTGGCACTATTAAGGTTTGATGTTCTATAGTTTATCTAAGTTAATTCAGTCCTAATATTCTCTACTTAAAAATATAGAAAAGTAGCTAATTATTCACAGTAAATAATCTATTTTGTACCTTCTATTTGTACTATGACCTTGTCCATAATTTTAAGGAAGAAATGCCATTCTTTAATGTTAAACAGATTGTTACTTTTTCATTGTCATTAAATGCTCATTGTGCGAATTATTCTGTCAGTTTTTATGGGCAGCTAGGCTCTACTCTTGAGAACCATAAAATGTGGAGGGAAATGATACAGTGAGTACTAATAAATTAATAACTAAATGTTGTAAGCACATTTTAAAGTAAAGCGGAAATGGGAAGGCATGGGTTTACTGGAAGATGTTTTATGAAAAAGCCCAGTTTGAGTTAGTAAAGAAAGGCAGATAATATACACAATTTAACCAGTATTTGAGCATCAATTCTGTACTCTGCCAGGAGTTTTTAAAATGAACTTGTAGAAGTTCACGCGTCCCCAACTTTAAAGAGCCAAGCGTGCTGTCCTGCGTCAAGGTAGAAGTGAACAGGCAACCATGTATGGGAGGAGTGCGAGTGCAGGAGGTACAAGGGACACGGGGGGAGAGAGGCGCAGGAAAGAAGATTATTGGGAGAATTGCACGATCCCCCCCACTGTTCCCTTCTCCCACCCCCACGTGGGACAGGAGATGGTCTTGCAAGATGTGCACAATGGCACACGGAGCGAGCTGTCTACCGTGTGCAATTTCACTCTACTCTGGTCCAAACACAGTGGAAATCTTTTGTATTATTATTTACTGTTGTAGTCTCTGGAGAATTTGATAAAATTTGGTGGTCAGATGTCTTGGTATTGTTAATTTGTTATGTAACGTAACATTCACAGTAATGATTTTACTGCTAATGAAGATACGAGCATGTACATGTTGAACAGCCCTAATCAGAAAATCCCAAATCCAGAATGCTCTATAATGTGAAACTTTCTGAGCACCAACATGTGAAACTTTCTGAGCACCAACATGATGCTCGAAGGAAATTTCAGATTTGGGGAATTAGGGATGCTCAACCAGTAAGTATAATGCAAATATTCCAAAATCTGAAAAAATCACAAATACTTCTGGTCCCAAGCATTTTGGATAAGGGATTCTCAACCTGTGCCTAGATTTAAAAATAGTATTTTCATATTTACTTCAATAAGACATCTGAGTAGCAATGAATAGTGAATTTTTTTAAATTGGATCTAATTATCTATGAAGAATTCACTCAGCTTCTTACTGAATTTGCAGGAGAATTTTCTTCTTTTTATGTCCATAATTGTTTGAACCCTTCATGAACTTCTTTGGAGACAACTGTGATCTAAGTAACTCATATCTAACTAAATTTTTATCTGCATAGTGTTTTGGCTTTGCTGAAAGGGCCACAGTTAAGTGGAAGGGGGGAATCAAAGGGTGTAGGGTGGGTGCAATGAGAAGCTCAAGTTTTGTTTCTTTATAACCTGCAGACCCCATTCGACAATTATGAGCATGTTAAAGGCTGAAATAAAGATGCATCATTGTTAAGACTTCACCCCCAAAAAGCCCAACTTGAGAGAGAGAACAGCATAATTTCTCACAGTGTGTTTAACAGGCAGTTTAGTTACTGTCTCTGTGTACACTCCTGCATGAATTAGTTCACAGAGCATCTGTTGTTGGTATCAGAAATGTTCTCTAGTCACAGCTCCTTTTTCAAGAAATACATTTTAGCAGGTCAGCTTGCCTCTGGGCTCTAGAATTAGGAGTTGGGTGCAGGGAAGAGTGCTGAATCTGGCCTGTGTTCATTCACAGCCAGAGGGTGGCATTTATTATATCTGGAAGGAGAGGAGTTGAGGATTTGCAGTGTGAAGAAACGACAACGTTTACCGAGTGACTAAAAAGAATTGTGCGTGTGTGCACACGCCAACCTGTTAGCATTAAAGAATGGTACAGCTTTTCTAAAATCATGGAGTAGGTTTCCAAGTAGTTCCAGCCAGGTTTCTCTGAGAGTTCCTGACACCCGGCTTTATATGAGGGTGACTCATCTACCTTTCATTGTCGTGAAGCCTCGTGGTTCCCTTGTGGCCTAGACAAATAGGTTTGTCTTGGGAGAAGTTGTGGGTTTCTCCCTGGATGTGGTGAGGAACCTTGCTGTCTTATCTGCCCGGGACACATGGGTCCCTAGGGTATCAGAGATGTCCTCTGTCTTTGGTTATAGATTATCCTCTTGGGAGTCCTGTGGCGCTTTTCACAGGACTGTCTGGGAGATGACTTTATAGGTAGGGCCTTGTGGACATGGATTGAGAGCTCTCTTCCCTGGAATGATGCATTTGCCCACCTTGTGCTAACCACATTGAATTCTTCATCTTTTTTTCTTTTCCTGTCACTTAAAGAAAATGACATATGACATATGACACAGACAAGTACATAGGTCAAAAAATTGAACATGACCTAAACTCCACAGGCTTCCTGAATCATGCTTTCAGGATGGAGACCAGACAATTTATGATCTCTGTGTTCCCATCTAAGCTCTAAAATTCTTATTGGCCTCTCAGTATTTAACTGTTTCAGGGTGATATGTGTGAAGCTTATTGACACAAAGATATAACTGACTGCTGAGCAGTAAGTCCGAACAAGCAGGGTTGTGTAAAATCAAGTTTGTATAGACACAAAAATTTGCTAAGCACATACCACAAGTGAGGCACTGGGCTGGATATGGCAGTCAAAGATGATGACATTGGTGTTTTTCTCAAAGCTTAGCGCTAGCCACAGAGATAAGGTGTGTGTGTGACTAACTCACGTCCAAGGTTGATGGTGGTGGTATCGTGGAACCTCACCCTGCCCTGCCCGTGGGCGTTGTCTTTTAAACATAAACTTGTTTAACTTGTGTTGTCCTTAAATCATAATTCGTTTTAATGGCATGCCTCTCCCTGGTTAGAAATTCCTCACCAGCTCCCCATCGCAGACAGGATGAAACCTAAGCTCTTTAGTGTGCAAGAGCCTTCATGACCTGACCCATTTTTCCTCTCCTCATCTGCAAAATCCTCCTTTCTCTCCAGGCATCCCTGCCCTCCAGCCACACATTCTCTACCTTGTGCCTGCACATGGAAGGATAAAGTCCTTCAATTAAAATGCTAGCTTGTCTTGCCTTCTTTCTCCCCACCTCATGTCCCAAGCTATACCTGTGTCCTTCTGAACCACCTCTCACACCTGGCCAACTCCTGTTTTTCCTTTTAGAGTCATCCTGTGGGGCCGGAGCCCTCACAAAGTTTTCCTGGCCTCCTCTGGGCAGCGCCAGGCAGCCCTTAACTTTTCCACACGTCCCCACGGAACCGTACACTCCTCCATTAAACTGCTCATGATACGCTGTGTGATTGTGTTGACACATTTATGTCCCCTCCTGACAGCAAGACCCTTGGGAGCAGGACGTCGTCTTTTCACTTGTGTGTCCCCAGCACACAGTCCAGCGTGTGGCACTGCGAAGACTGTTGCATTTGTGGAGGTCCGTCCTGTAAAATGTTTGGAAAGGTCTAGAACTCAGGAGAGAGATCAGAACCCAAGCCAGGACTGGAGATAATGTGGGGGTGACGAGATTGGGGATGGAGAAAGCAAGGGGCGAGGACGGCTTTATCTTAGGGGGCTGGGAAGGAGCAGTTGATAGAAGAGCACCTGGGAAAGAAGAAAATCAGTCAGGATGAGGCAGTGGTCAGGGTGCTTGGGGATGGGGAGGGAGTCATCAGAAGCAGGGGCCATTGAATTGGCCATTGGTGACCTTAGAACAGGTTCAAGGAAGCCTTTAAATTAAGAAGCCAGATTTCATGAGATAAGGATTATTTTTATAAGCAGAAAAACAATGAAAGGTTTTTTGTTGTTTTTTTTTAAAGAAATAAAGATGAATAGGGAAAGCGTGGTGGCTCACGCCTGTAATCCCAGCACTCTGGGAGGCCAAGGTGGGAGGATCTCTTGAGCTCAGGAGTTCAAGACCAGCCTGAGCAAGAGCAAGACCCCATCTCTACAAAAAATTAAAAAAATTTAGCCGGGCGTGGTGGCTCACATCTGTAGTCCCAGCTACTTGGGAGGCTGAGGCAGAAGGATTGCTTGAGCCCAGGAGTTGGAGGTTGCAGTGAGCTATGATGACGCCACAGCACTCTAGCCCAGGTGACAGAGTAAGACTTTGTCTCAAAAAAAAAAAAAAAAGAAAAGAAATAAAGGTGAATGAATGATGCCGACCAAAGCAGAGAGGGAAGAGACAGTATTTTGAGATGGTGGCTGGGTAGAGCTAATATTATTACCTGTTTTAAAAACTAGAGCCTACTAAAACATGGTTGTAGACAAAAGCAACCAACTGGAGGGGAAAAGATCACAAATATAGAGAATGGAAGCGTGTTCTCAGGTGGCAGGAGGCAGGGAACTTGGGCAAGGTGCGGGTGGGAGGTTGCAGCTTCTGTCTCCCACAGAGGGAAGTGGGAAAGCGTGTTTGAGACAGGGAAGTGGGAAAACGTGTTTGAGACGGGGCCAGAGAATGTGGAGGCTGTTCTTTTTAGGTAGTGTGGGAGCCCCGGTAGAGATGTGGCCCCACAGCATGTTAGGTCTTTGGTGAAAAGGATGATTTTAGTTGGTGTTCTGTCACTCGGTTCTTATGAATTTAAATAGGCTGACTTTTCAAAGACAAATGATAATGTTTTTAAAGGCTTTTTAAAAATATATTTTTGGTATTTCATTAGACTCTTGGAATTTTTATCCTGAGGGAAAGTTGCCCAACCTGATGAAACAGTGGATGAAATTCCCTACAGAGAAAAGAGAAGAGCAAAGAACAAAAAATATGGGATTAACAGAATAGAAATGATATACAAAAGGAGCTGTTTAATTTCTCGTGTCAGATCTGATGGCTCATAAAATGTTCTATATTACGAGCTACTGCTCTGAGTATGCTAACCCTAAAAGAAGTGCTTTCTTCAGCATGGTTAACCTGTGAGAGGGAAATCAGATGGAAGAGCAAAGGAAAAATGAACAATCACTGCTTTTTCAGATAGTTAAAGAGACATGCTGCCCTTTTTTTTTTTAAATGGTAAGCAACACACAAAAGAGAATGGCAAAGACAGTCATTTAAATGATCCAGGTCTTAACAAAGCACTATGGATTGTTTCAACAAAAGGCTTTTTGTTTTGTTTTTGTGTCCCGTAGCCAGTCTGCTGTTTCAGCGATTCTATTTTAACTCTTGATAAAGTAAGTAACTTGAGTGGCCTCTATATTTCACTCAGTGCAGCATGAAAATGCTACATTGAAGGCACTGTGGATAAGGTTTGTTATCTATCATTGATGGTACAACTGAAGGCTCTGGCATTGGCTTAGAATCTTTGCAGGCGATTTGATATTGAATAACCTTGGTGATGCTTCTTGCCTGCCAGAGATAGGGCTTTTTAATTCTAAGTGAAATGAGATCGCCTCCAATTTGGCTGCACTCTGGTGGTGCTTGGCTAGCACTTGCAAACTCTTAGCACACTTGCATTAATCGTGGGTATCAGAAAGCTTTCACCTTAATTTGAATCAGATTTAGTTCTTCAAGGCTTCTTAAATTAATTTGGGCATGTGAAGAGAAGAAATGTTAAAAACTGGCTTTCTGCAATGGCAAATGGCATCCTAATAGTAATTCTTGCCGTGGTGTGCAATGACAAACAAAAGCTCACAGTTTATCCAACGTCTTAAGTTTTCATATTTAATTCCTAAGTTTTGGGGGGCGGTTTTTATTTCACTCTGATAGAAATTTACCATAGAGGGAGAATGTTAATCAAAATGGCCTTTTTTTTTTTTTTAACCCTTGCATATGAAATGAGATTGCTTGGGATGTCAATGAGATGTTGGTCTCCTCATTGACATTAAATGGGAAAGATGGGGAAGCGGAGCCCCTTTTTCCAGTTTGTGTTAATACTAGTCAGCAAACTGATTTCCAGTTTGACTGTTGAGCTGATGACGACAATCAGTAGTGGTTCTCCATCTTCCCTATCCTGGTCCTTTTATTTTGCCAAATACACTATGTAGATTGAAATTCCAAGTTACTTGGAATTGTGCTAAAATCATTTTTAGGCAGTTTGCCTGTCATTCGTTTTCCTTCTCCTCTTGCTAAGAAACCCATCCATTCATTTCAAAGGCGGCATTCCATCACCATCTCTCTTCCCTCTTGTTCCTCCCCTAAACTTGTCTGGGAGCTTTCTCTGAAACTGCAGCTTTCCCATGGCATCTGTTCTGCCTGGCCAGAAAGCTGTTGGGAGTTACTCATGATGCAGTTAGCTTTTTAGTTCTGGATTTGGTCAGTTTCCCTAAAATTCTACTGAGACTTGGGTAGATAATAACCCTGATCAAGCACTGAACATCATCTTCTCTGTCTCATCCTGTCCCACCCTCTCTTTCCCCATCCTCTCATATCTTAAATATATAAGTGTGGATGGGAGAAGGAGCCTATTTAATGGGAGGGCATTAAATTCTGTATTGATGCTGGTCCCAGCCCATGTCCCCCCAAATTATGCATAATAAACCATGAAGACATGGACTACCAGATGAATAAGCAGGACATATGGCTTGGGTTAATTAAGGAGGAAAAGTGTGGCTAAAAATAAAATCCACCTGGGTGACGGATGGGGCCAATACCTCTATCAGATAATCACAGTACCCTTTCAAGTACACTGCTGCACAAATACAGATCATTCATTCATTTAGTGAACTCACTAAGCACCTGCCAGCCACCCACACCAAGCCAGGCCACATAAGGCTTAGAAACCATTAGGGAGACTTTGCCTTTCACTTTCAGGGCATGGGAAGTCAGTGGAGAGATTTGAACTAAGGAGTAACATAATCTGACTGGTCATTTTAAAGTTGATCAATCTGGTTCCATGTCAAAAGTTCACAGTAAGAAGAACAGGGTGTGGGAGTAGGACACCAGGTGGAGGTCACCATGCTAAGCAGGTGAGATGGTGGTGGCCTGATCCGGAAGCTTCCCTTGCTGCTGGATCTGTAGTGGGTTGTTAAAATAAGTGCAGGAACCCTCCAGGCATTTTAAGGAAATCATGTCATGTAAGGTGCTTAAACAGTAGCAAAATTAAAGCTTTTCCTGAAACAGAACAGTATTCTTTAAAGGCTAAAAGTAGACGCCAGGTATAGCATCGCCCCCAAACCCCAATTGGTCTGTACCCTATCGGCTAAATTCTTCATCCTGGGATTCCTGTTAGGTTATTCTCTTGAAGAGTGTGCATCATTTGTGACAAAATAAATGAAAGAAACCAGCCCTCTTTCCTCTTTGGGCCTTTGTCATTTCTCATGAGGAATAGATAGGAAGTCTCCAAATACCAAAATTCTCTTGCCCTCTTCAGGAGCCCTGCCTGCACCTCCTCTGAGCAGGGAAGACTCCTCTTCTGCCTTCCTCCACCCAGATGGGTAGCATGTTGACCCCTTTGAATTTTGTTTTTACCTTACTCTGAAACAATTTTGTCATAGTGAGGCTTGCAGGCCAACCTCGTCAGCATTGGACTTAGAGACTTGTTAGAAACACAAGTTCTTGGGCCACACCTTGATGACCTACTGACTCAGACATGGGCGTTACCTGGCAAGGTTTTTAACAAGCCCTCCAAGGAATTCCCACTCACCTTAATTTGGAAAACCACCGCTCTGTAAATTGGCATGTGAACATGTTTAATCAGGCAGCTAAATTGTGAGCACCTTAAAGGTTGGAACTAACCCTCCAGCCCCACCGTTCATTACAAGGTAGGATTTGAACACGCAACTACTCAGTTTCAGAGTTTGAGCTCTGAACTGCTGTCGCTCCTCTCTCTGGCAGATGGTAGCAGCAGGTGACTGGAGAAACTCAGTTTTTATGCACCTGCCTATTCATTCTGTGCTCTCTCCAAGTTAGCACTGTCTGAAGAATATTCAGAGATTGAGAAAGAAATGCCTGGCCAAAGCTGCTCAGGAGAATCATAGAACCTGTAGGTTGGAAAGAAAACATAATTGTCACCAGTGTGACTTCCCTTTTTCCAACTTTCTACTGGAATAAAAGTCTGGATAAGTGTTTCCCCCTTCTTAAGGCAAAGTAAGACTCATTCCCTTCAGGAAACTTCCCTTTTCCTTGACACCAGGATGATAGTTGGCATGTTTTCTGATTGGCCCTCTTTTTCTTGAGTCACTTGCAGTGAAGCAAATTGTTCTCTGGAACATTTTGTCTTTATATGTGCCATTAAGAGATGAGATACTGGCCGGGCGCGGTGGCTCACGCTTGTAATCCTAGCACTCTGGGAGGCCGAGGCGGGCGGATTGCTCAAGGTCAGGAGTTCAAAACCAGCCTGAGCGAGACCCCGTCTCTACTATAAAAATAGAAAGAAATTAATTGGCCAACTAATATATATATATAAAAAAATTAGCCGGGCATGGTGGCTCATGCCTGTAGTCCCAGCAACTCGGGAGGCTGAGGCAGTAGGATTGCTTAAGCCCAGGAGTTTGAGGTTGCTGTGAGCTAGGCTGACGCCACGGCACTCACTCTAGCCTAGGCAAGAAAGCGAGACTCTGTCTCAAAAAAAAAAAAAAAAAAAAAAAAAAAAAAAGAGATGAGATACTTACTCTTAGAACCTTTAGAATGGCTTGGGCTTAATCATTAAAGCCATGTAATTTCTCTTTATCCATGTTTTATATTGTTTTGAATGCTACGTGTCATTGAAGTGATGATTGGTCAAGATTGTGATCCATTTATTAGGAGATAAATTTGAGTTTACTTGATATGTAATAGCATGCTTTTATGCCACTGTAAGCATTCCTTTATAAATAACTCATCTGAAAGGAGGAAAAAGAAGAAAAGGATGAAAAATCAGTCTAATAATAAACCAAAGGGCATAATTTAAAAAAAATTTTTTTTTAATTTCAGCATATTATGGGTGTACAAATGCTTAGGTTATGTATGTTGCCTTTGCCCCATCTGAGTCAGAGCTTCAAGTGTGCCTATCCCAAAGGGCATAATTTTTTGAAACCTATCACTTAAAATTGTTATCAAATTATCTAGGAAAAGATCTATGTTAAAACCACAGTGTCTTTAAGAGTTAACACAGCTTTTCAACTCCCTTGATATGCTACAAATAACTAAGTCACTTAAATGTTTGAAAATCTATAGTCTCATATTATTAGTAATGTTCTAGTTTGTTTATTCTTGAAGACAATTTAAATAAATTGATGTTCAACTGCTTTGAAGAATTTACAGAAAATCCAAATGTATTTTTGGAAAATGTACATGAATGACAAGGCAAAATCTTAGCTACAGTGTCAGTATGGTTTCTTTCTCTTTTCCAGTGTTATCAAACCCAATAAACTAATGAAGTGGTAGGTAAATTCCTTCTATTTTAAAATGCATTTTGCTTTGATTTTCATTAAGGAAATAAGTTCTCTAATGTTTACAAAGTGTAGTATTTAAGTGCAGTCAGTTTTTTTCTGTGTACCTCTTGAAAGCTCAAACTAGATTCTTTAGCTGTATGATACCTGAGACAGCTTTGGACTGGAATTGATTTTCTTCTCAACATAAACATTTGGAGTCTTATGTATTCTCAGTCCTCCTAAACTGAGATGAAGATATATGATACAACTGGCCTGTTGTTAATAAACTGATAGATTATTAACCGGGTTAGAAGTGTAGAAAACTGGACCTACCAGAAATTTGCCATGTGGGTTTCATAGTCCATAAGACAGACATAATATCTGCTTTCCTTCAATTCCAACAGAATTGTTTTAAACACAAATAATAATGGCAAAGAGCTTTCAGTTTAGGAAAGTGTCAGTAGTACTAGCTTTACAAATCAGTGATCTGGAAAAAGGACTTTTTAGACTCTGGCTCACCATAGGACATTCTCACTGAAGCAGCACGTCATGACCATTATTCTTATAATTAACTTTGGAACTGGAGTCCTCCCAATGTTTAATAACCTTGAATTACAGGAAGAAGATTATAAAAGATTTAATACTGTTAAAAAGAAAACACATTCAGCTTTTAAAATATAGCATGTCTAGAATACAGTGCTGTTGTGAAATACCAAAATTGTGCTTTTGACTTGAAAGTTTCAAAACTTTCCTAGGAGTTCATACTCACACACCAACGATACAACCGGAAAAATGACAAACTGACCTACTGAACTGGTCTTTCCAGCTTTTCAAGCAGCAGTGCTTGTCTCAAATACAGTTGACCCTTGAACAATGCGGGTTTGACCTTAACGGGCCCACTTATGCACGGATTTTTTTCAATTAGCAGCCCTCCCTCTTGGCAGGTTCCGCATCCAGAACCAAATGCAGATGGAAAATACAGTATTGGTGGGATTCGGAACCTGAGTATACGGAATGCCAGCCTTTCCCATGGATGGGTTCTGGAGGTTAATGCCGGATATTGAATATGCTCGGTTATCAGTATACGTGGGAATCCTAGAACCAATACCCCTCAGTCACCAAAAAATCACCGTACTTTTTTTTCTCATTCCTTTCTCTTCTTTCTTACACAATCTCAGACATCAGCAAACTTCCCACTTTTTTTCTTTCAGCATCTGCTTGTCTTCCCATATCATTCCCTCGGGGGATGGAAAAGCAAATATGATTTTATTCCCACTGTGCAATCAATTTCTGTCTCTTCTCTTGCTCCTTCTCCTTCTTCTCCCTCTCCCTCTTATTTAAGCAGATCATACTTAGTTCTTGACTTAGATAGATGGTTACTATTTCCCCTCAGATTATGTTTCAGAAGCTGTATAATAAACTCAGGAATTTTCACTGTATAGTATGCTTTGTTTGACAGAATTATACATGTGAAAAAAATCAATCATAAGAAATTACACAAATCAATGGTACAAATGCCCACATACTTTTATTAGCATCACTAAGTGACTTTTTTTTCCTCGTACATATAACATGTATAAAAGAGTCTAAAGTAATCCCCCCCTTATCCTAGGTTTTACCTTCCACAGTTTCCGTTACCTGTGGTTAACCATGGTCCAAAAATATTAAATGGAAAATTCCAGAAATCAACAATTTATTTTTTATTTTTATTTTTTTAGAGAGAAAGTCTTGCTCTGTCACCCAGGCTAAAGTGCAGTGACACAATCACAGCTTATTGTAGCCTCAAACTCCTAAGCTCAAGTGATCTTCCTGCCTCAGCCTCCCAAGTAGCTGGGACTGCAGGTGTGTGCCACCACGCCTGGCTAATTAAAAAAAATTTTTTTTTTGTAACGATGGGGTCTCACTGTGTATCCCAGGCTGGTCTCAAACTCCTGGCCTCAGTTGATCCTCCTTCCTCCACCTCCCAAAGTGCTAGGATTAAGACATGAGCCACGATGCCTGGCTGCAATTCATAAGTTTTAAATTGTGTGCCATTCTCGGTAGATGAAATCTTGCATTGCCCTGGTCTGTCCTGCCTGGAATGCGAATCATCACTTTGTCCACTGAGTCTACGACTACCCACTAGTGATTTAGTAGCCTTCTCAATGATCAGACAGGTAACCAGATTGACAGTAACAGCATTGCAGTGCTTGTGTTCAAGTCACCCTTAGTGTACTTAATAAGGGCCCCCAGTGACAAGAGTAGTGATGCTGGCCATTTGGATATGCCAAAGAGAAGTAGTCAAGTGCTTCTTTTAAGTGAAAAGGTGAAAGTTCTCAACTTAATAAGGACAGAAAAAAATATGCTGAGGTTGCTTATATCTATGGTAAGAACAAATCTTCTGTTCGTGAAATGATGAAGGAAAAAGAAACTCATGCTAGTTTTGCTGTTTCACCTCAAACTTTATCATGGGTTTGGAGGTACGGGAAAAAACATAGTGTATGTAGCATTCAGTACTGTTTGTGGTTTCAGAGTATCCACTCTGAATCTTGGAATGTATCCTCCCAAGGATAAGGGGGAAAAACTGTATTAAAATATTGAACATCTGGCCTAAAGGTTTGGAGGCCAAAACAGTACTAAATTCATATGATGGTCAAATGACCATCTAGCTGTATGACATTTCTTTTTCTTGTATATTTAAAACTTTGATCTACCAAGAAATGTTTGCCCATTGTCCTTGTGCTAAAGAAAATGGTTTGACATGAAAGGAAGAAGGAGGAAATTTGTGATTGGGAAAGCAGAGGACACAACGAACAGTCATACCTGTATCCAGGCAGTACCGTGAGAACAATAACACAGTTTTACTCTGAATTTCTTTGCAAAAAGAATATGTGTTAAAGATAGCTCTTCTATTACAGTTAGTATCTGGTTTCCAGCCTGTAGTTGCTGGCACAACCTGGGTTTAAATTATGCTCTGCCTTGTGGTTTCTCTCTCAGTTGAGTGTTTGAAAAGTCATTGTTTATTCACGGTGGCTCGCTGTTACTTACGTCTCACTCCATAGACAATAAACTCAGTTTTTAATGACTCAAAGCCATGGTTCTAGAAACTGAGCTCTGTTGCAACTTGACAAGAGGAAATTTTTCTAGATCTCCTTTAGAGTTGGAGTAAATGACAATGGAATTTGATAAGTTTACTAGCTTTCAGAAATTTAATGAGTAAAATAAAAATTGGTCATCTGCCATACATTTATACTGCCTAGTTTAATCTTAGACCCAGCATCATATTTCATTTGTTATACTACTATTTGTTATGTTACTATTCAAACATTTCCATGACATAAACTTCATGGTGGAAAAAAGATGCATTGTCTTTTTAACTGGGCTCAAAAAGGTGACACACACTGGAAGGAATAACAATAGCCAGCCTTTCATGCTTTTAAGACATGGGTAATGATTTTGTGATATTCAGTCTTCTAAAATTTAATAGATGTCAAGTTATGCTGGCTATTTTTAATATTATTGCCAAGAATATCGAAGTATAATCACCCTTAGAAACCATCTCACCTAGCAGACTTGTCTTATTTCCTAGGAGTAGAGATCTCTTTTCCAAATACAATCTTAAATGGTATCTTATACATAAAACAGATTTTTCAAAGTAATGTTTGAACAGTGTTAAGTTTTATGACTTAAACTTCTTATGGGGTTAATTGATGAAGCAAAAAATTCCATTTGAATAACAAAAGGATTTAGTTTAAAAGGGCTTTGTCCTCCACCTTATCTGTGTTTGGCTTCATTTGAAGTAAAGTATTTTGAAAACCCTGAATTACATAGATAAGTAGCTGCAAGTGGTAACAGTTTATATTGGTTTATTTTACAAGGTTCACCCTAATCCTTAGGAGACGTCAGTTCTACAGAGATAGCAAGAATAGCTTTATGTCTAGGACCACAGAAGAGATAATTTAGCTACACAAGTTAATTAATTCCCTGCATTGTGTTAAAACCTGGTATGCAAAACTATTGATCTTGAGCATTATTTTTTTATCATAGCTAGTTGTTCAAATAAAATCAGATCTAATATTTACAGTATCCCAGAACTCTGCAGAAACCACTGTTTAAAAACTGCTAATCATACTTTCTGTAACATTGTCTCTATAGCATGAGAGTATAAATTCTGATTGTACTATTTATTTATTTTAGAAAAATAGTCAAATGTTAGAGAAAATGTGACAATATTTCACATTATAATGGGTTAGATTAGTATGAGTAAATTCTCATTTTAAAACGTGTTATGTTCTAGAAGTTTCAGAAATTAAAAAAAAAAAATCATTGTAATCAACATTACAAGTAGTTGCCAGCCCAGACCACAAGTTTTGTAATCTTTAAGTAACTGAAATGGTATCATTTAACTATTTTATGATTACCTATGCATTTTTTAGTTAGCTTAGTATTCTGCTAGATCCTAATTTTTATCTGATTTGCAGTTCTGAATTGGAAACCTTTTGTATCCACTCCCACTGTGAGATAGCAAAGGAGAATGAGGATTTTTTTATTCCCTGGTTTATTTAAAATTAGTCTAATATTTTTATCCCTCCACTGAAGTGAGCTTTCTCCTTTCTGAGGAAGAATCACAGATCCTAATGTTAGAAGGGAACTCTGAAGATGCCCCAGTTTAGTTCTATGCCTGTAGGTGAATGGTTTTGTAAAGCTGTGCAAAGAGAAAACTTTTCCAAAACCAAGCACAAAAAGCTGGATATTTAAAGGAAGTCTGTGGCAAAGCCTTTGGTGAGGCAAATGCCCCTTTGTGTGCCTGGCTTTAAAAAGCCATTAGAACTTTTCTTAGAGCGCTGTTTCCCTCTGATGAGGGTCCTCAGTGCAGTGGTTCCCCTTGAAGAGAATCCTGGTCTCCACACAGCACGTGGTCCTGGTCCCCCGTATCCAGAGTACCATGGCCCCTGGGTACTTTTCACTTGGCTATGCCAGGCATTCTTCTGTGGACTGACAGACATCTCTGGTTGGCACCTGGCCTCATATTAAATTCCACACAGCATTTATAGGCTGTTTGGCATCAAACTCAAGATGAGAACTAAAATAAAATGAGAGCATTATAATCCATGGTCTCTTGTGTTACTTCCAGCTGATGAGTCTAAGAAAAAACATGGCATGAAAATTGCTTGGGTCTTGTCCTGTTGCCCAGACTATAGTGCAGTGATGATGTGATCATAGCTCAATGTAACCTCGAACTTCTGGCCTCAAGCATTCCTCCTGCCTCAGCCTCCTGGGTATCTAGGGCTATTTTTTGTAGAGCTAGGGTCTTGCTATGTTGCCCAGACTGATCTCGAGTTCCTGGCCTCATACAATCCTCCTGCGTTGGCCTCTGAAAGCACTGGTATTACAGGCATGAACCACCATACCTGGCCTCTATTTTAAAAAAAAAATTATGGAATAACATAATCAATTGTTTTATGTCAAAAATTATAATATAGTAATTAAGGCCCTGGGTTAATAGTCTGAGCCCACTGCTTGCTTGTGTAACATTATAGAATGCATAACATATTTATTCTTAGCTTCAATTTCCTGTGAGTAAGGTGGAGTTAATGATGGTATCTACCTCATTGGGTTGTTGCGAACTCTAAAGATAATCCATTAAAGTGTGTTAATAAGGTGTGTAGTAGGTGCTTTAGCAATTCTTAGTTGTTTTTATCATCATTTTCATTATTAATATTATTGTTAATCCTATTATGCCTAGGAAAGTATTACTAAAAATATTAAGTAAAGAAAAGTAAACATTCTGGTTTTTAATGCCCCTTCTTCCCTCCCCACCTGCACCTCTCTCTGCAGAATGTGACAAGTTGCGGCGGGATGGCTACCGAAGTTCTCAGTACTATTCTCAGGGACCCACCTTTGCAGCCAACTCCAGTCCACTCTGCGATGATTATCAAGATGAGGATGAAGAAACAGATCAAAAAGTAAGGCTTCTGTGTTCAACATGGGGCACTGGTTAGGTGCCAGAATACAGCAGGGACATACATGGGAAAACTGGTAAAATTGGAATAATGTCTACATTTTAGATAATAGTATTGTCCCAAGTTAGTTTCTTGGTTTTGGCAAATGTACCATGATTATATAAGATACTAACATAAGAAGGAACCGGGTGAAGGGTACACAAGGAACTCTCAATGCTATCTTTGCAACTTTTCTGTAAATATAAAATTACTCTAATTTCAAAAAAGTAAGGTTAGAATCCAAGGTATTAATTAAAGAGACATAAAATCAGTATATTTGTCCATTTCAAATACTCTCTTTTGGTTAGAAAAAATAAAGATCTTATTTCTGTTGCTTTGTTTTTCATATGACCAAGAACCCAGTTATATCACAAGGAAGAACTCTTAGTATAGTGGCAAAAGCCACTGTTTCACAAGTGGTGTTTTTTATATAGATTGGATATAAGCAATTCTTTTGCTTAATATTATTGTACTGGCCAATTTGTTTAGTGATGCTATCTTGCATTTGGGTTCCTTTTTCTCTACCACCTCTTGTGATATGCCCAGGAGAAGTATATTTTCTCAGTACTAAATGCCTATGAAAGGTGAAAAATGTATGGAGATTTTGATTTACATAGTTATATTTTTATTAAGCAATGTGGACTGACACAGGAATTACTTAAACAAGATAAGATTTGATGAACGTTATTTGGTTTAGAAACCATTTTTAATTCATCTAAAAACTTTCAGTAGAATGAGGTCAATATGTAAATGGCTTATTGAAAAACATTATTTAGAATTTATTATACTCTCCATCAAATAGGTAACTTCAGAGAACAAAGTTAGATAATAGTTGATCCAAAAATGGGAAATTGCTACCTTAAAATTTTGGTCTTCAATTGAATATTCACCTAAATTTTTTTATTCCTATTTTTTAATTTATTTTTAATTGAATACTCATAATTACATACATTTATGGGATGCAATGTGATGTTTTTGACATATCTATACAATGTAGAATATTTAAATCAAGCTAATTAACATATCCATCACCCTCGCTTACTTATTATTTTTATGGCAAGACATTTGAAATTTACTCTTAGTTATTTTGAAACATACAGTACATTATTATTGACATAGTTATCCTGCTGTGTAGTCAATCTCAAAACTTATTCCTCCTATCTATCTTAAACGTTGCACCTTTTGATCAACAACTCCATATTCCTTCCCTCCCTACCCAGATTTTTATTACAGAATGTGTTTCTTATTTCTTTAAAGGTATTTTTACATATTAGATTTGTCCTTTAGACTTTAAAATATACACAGACAATCTCTTACTATAATGGGAAAAGCAGCTGTTTCAAAATTGGTCTGATCGTTAATTTTGAAAACTTTTATTTTTCTCTTGTTGGCATGGGTAAGGAAAATGAAAACCAGAAGGTGAATTGTATAGTGAGACTTTTGTTTATCCAGATAGACCTCAGCCTTACACTGATGCTCAAAGAAGGAAGAAAAGTTTATAGCGGAACCCAGTAAGACAAAGATGATTTCTGTGTGCAGCATGATTGCACAAGTTGTGAGTATCCAAGAGTATAGAGTCCCTGGTAACTATAGAGTTAACTGGTAACTATAGTATAGAGTCCTTGGCATTTTTGTAACAGCATCCTAAGATCTTCTGGAAAATGGAAAAACAGTTTCCAGATTCTCACATAACTATTTATTTACCATGACATTTTACTCTATGGGAAGTTAAGCCTCTGTGGGCTCATGCATTCAACAATTTATTGAATGATTACTACTAAGCAAATATTGGCCCTGTGGCAGAGTCTTTATTAATGTTTGTGACCCTTGCTGGACTTCTCTAGATCATGGTGATGCACTGATGAACCCAAGCTGCACAGCCACCAGTGGCTGTCATTTGGGACCCAGAAACATTCCTTAACCCTCTTCAATGTGTTACAAAAAAGAGCTCCTTTAAGCACAGAATTGTAATTCATTTGTTTAAAAAAAGTACTTCTTGACCACCTCCTGTGTGCCAGGGACTATTCTAGGTATTAGAGATGTAACAGTGACCCAAACAAACGAAATCCCCGCCCTCAACAGAGCTTTGAATTCATGGGGAGACACTAAGAACAAATGCAGTCATGCACAGCTTAACGCCAAGGGTATGCTCTGAACAGTGCACCATTAGGTGATTTCATCATTGTGCAAATATCATAGAGGGTACTTACACAGATCTCAGTGGTACAGCCTGCTGCATGCCTGGGCTAGATGGTGTAGCCTATTTGCTTCTGGGCTGCAAACCTCTGTAGTAGGTGACTGCACTATAGGCAATTGTAACATAATGGTAAGTATTTGTGTATCTAAACAGAGAAAAGGTATAGTAAAAATATGGTATAAAAGATTAAAAATATGGTGCACTTGCATAAGGCACTCACCACGAATGGAGCTTTCAGGGCTGGAAGTTGCTCTGGGTGAGTCAGCAAGTGAGCGGTGAGTGAATGTGAAGGCCTAGGACGTTACCATGTGCTACTGGAGACTTTATAAACACTGTACACTTAGGGTCTGCTAAATTTATGAATATGTTTTCTTCATTAATAAATTAACCTTAGCTTACTATAACTTTTTTACTTTATGAACTTTTTAAATTCTTTAACTTTTTGACTCTTATAATAACAGTTTAAAACCACTCATTGGATAGCTGTATAAAAATATGTGCTTTCTTTATATCTTTTTTCTAGAAGTTCTTCTCTATTTTTTAAAATTTAAATTTTTTTTTTTACTTTTTAATCTTTTTTGTTAAAAACTAAGACACAAACACACACATTTGCCTAGGCCCACACAGGGTCAGAATCACCAATATCACTGTCTTCCCCCCACATCCTGTCCCACTGGAAAGTCTTCAGGGACAGTGATATGCACAGAGTTGTCATCTCTTATGAGAACAATGCCTTTTTCTGGAATACCTCCTGAAGGGTATGCCTGAGGCTGTTTTACAAGTAGAAGGAGTAAACTCTAAAATAGTGATAAAAGTATAGCACAGTAAATACATAGAGAGTAACATAGTTGTTTGTTATCTTTATCAAGTATTATATGCTATGTGTAATTGTATGTGCTACACTTTTATATGACTGGTAGCAGTAGGTTTATTTAACACCAGCATCACCACAAACATGGGAGTAATGGGTTGTCCTATGGTGTTATGACAGCCACAACATCACTAGGCACTAGAAATTTTTCAGCTCCATTATAATCTTACGGAACCACCATTGCATATGTGGACCGTTGTTGATTGAATCATCATTATGCAGGGCATGACTGTATGATCTTGCTATATTAGAAAGTGGCATGTGCTGTGAAGTAAAATAGATCAGAGGGAAGGGCGGTTGCAATTTTAAATTAAAAGGACAGGCTTTACTGAGCAAAGAGGTGAATGGAATTAAAAAAGTGAGCTGTGCAAAAATGATGCATTTCTGGAAGAATATTCCAGAAAGATGCAAGTGCTGCAATAAACGTTTTTGGAGATATATGTTATATATCAGATACTACTAAATGCAAGATTAATAAGATATCTATACTTGCCTTAAGGAATTTACAGCTCTCAAGAGTAGGGAGAACTAAGTAGAATAAAAAGTTTTATGTATGACCTGGTACAATAAGTGTTTGGTATATAGTAATATGTGAAAAAGGAACTCTTCTTACTTGGGCAGTCAGGAAATGGGCCAGGGATTAGGAGAGAGTAAAGTATGCAAGGAGACTAGGTATAGGACTTACAACAGGCATAAGGTAACTAAGGACCTAGAGCAAAAGAGTAACCGTGTGAATACTGAGGAAGGGGGTAGTTAAGAGGTGGTGGCATCTAGGAGTTAGGGGACCAGTTTCAAGCCTGTTGTGTTTCTTTGGATGTATCACAGGCCCTTCAGGGCATTAATTTCCTTATGTAGAAAGGGGGAGTGGAATAAAATTGCTGTCTGCAATCTTTTTGAACAGGCCCTTCATTCATTCATTTGCTCAGTAAATATTTATTCAGCACCTCCAATATGCCAGGCATTGTTCTGCGTCCTGAGAAGCTGTCGCGTGAACGAGACAAAGTCCCTGCCATCAAAGGGATGGTGACCAAACAAGCATAACATTATGCCAGGTAGCGATAAGTGTTATGAGGAGAGTTCTAGAGTGACAGGACTGCCATTTTAGATTAATTGTCCAGGAAGAACTCTCTGAGGGTCTTCATTAGAGCAGACTTCAAGGTGAAATGTAAGAACACCACATGTGCGAGGCCTGAAGACTGCAGCATGGTTATCCTGTGTGAGAAACAGCCAGAAAGCAGAGCAGGTGGGCACCGGGCAAAGGGGAGAGAGGTTAACACTGCCTTTGGGGGAGATAACCAAGGGCCAGGTCACACAGGACCTAACCAGCCATGGTAAGGGTTTTGGATTTGTTGCTCCTGGGTAAGATGGCGAGTTTGCTGGGGAGAAGTTGCGCAGGGAAGTAACGTGGTCTGATTTACTATTTCATGTGATTTGTCTGGCCACTGTATGAAAATGAGGCCCCACAGAGTGGAAGATAGATGCAGAGAGACAGTGGGCTATGGCAGTCATCCAGGCAAGAGAAGGGCCACGGTGACTGGACCAGGGTGGCAGTGGGAGAGATTTCCAGGTTTGTTTTGAAAGTGGGTCCTGTGGAATTTGCTGAAATTATGAGACAAAGAAAAGAGCTAAGGATGGCTCCATATGCTATTTTCCCAGCATGGTCCTTCTAGCATCCCCATTACAGAAATTATTTGACCCTACCCTGTTCCTATCCATGCTCATCCTTCCCCAGCTGATATTACATGGGCCACCATTGCATTCACTTCTTTGCACACACATTCAACTCTGCTAGCTCCACTCCTTCTGCCACTTTCCTGGCAAAGTCCCAAGTCTAGTTTAATCCAGCTCTCCTCCTGCTTTGCGCCAAAGCCTGATTAGCTAAATGAGGCTGGAGAAAAACACCAGGTTATGTTTGCTAGTCTCGCTATAAGTGTATGACCTCAAGTCTAATATGCTGCCCAGGAATCCTGCTATATTAACTCATCATCAGTTCATTTTTCCCTCTCCTGAGTTATATTTCACACCTTCTCAAATCTCCAAATGCAACTTTCTCTGCTTTACTTACAGATCCTCTCTGTTATGGTTTGGATGTGGTTTGTTTGTTCCCACCCAAACTCATGCTGAAATTTGATCCCCAGTGTGGCGGTGTTGGGAGGTGGATCCAGTGGGAGGTGTTTGGATTATGGGGGCAGATCCCTCATGAATAGCTTGGATGTGCCACAGTGAGTGAGTTCTCACTCTCCAGAGATTAGATTGGTTCTTGCAGGTATCGATTACTTCCTGTGAGAGTGGGCTGATACAAAGCCAGAGCCCTTCAGATTTTCTTCTCTTTGCATGTATCTGCTTCCCCTTTGACTTTTGCACTGTGTTTGTTTCGTGTCACGGCATGAAAGCCCTCACCAGAAACCAGGGCCATGCCTTTGGACTTCTCAGCCTGCAGGACCGTGAGCCAAATAAACCTGTTTTCTTTATAAATCACTCAGTCTCAGGTATTCTTTATAGCAACACAAAATGGACTCAGACATTATCACATTACCCTTGACATTTACTGCACTGGGAAAATGAAAGCAATCAGAAGTCTTATCTTTTCAAACTGCTTGTGTCTCTTCCTGTGTGTTCTCACCTTTTCCTGCCACTGCAATGGGTGAATAGTCCTTTTCTGCTCTGTCACACCCCTGATCAAGGCCTGGCACACAATAGGCACTCAATATTTTTCAACTGGGATGAATAAGGCCAACCACTCAAGGGCTTCATACTTACAGTTTATCCCTCTCTTTGGCCTAATCAATTCTCTCTCTCTCAATTGCACCACAACCATCATTATATAACATGCTGTGTTTTCTTTCATCTTAAGGAAACCTTCCTTTGACCTTTCATGGCTCTCCAATTTGTACCACATTTATCAGTTTCTCTTTATAATAAAACTTCTCCAAAGAACTGTCTAGACTTGCTGTCTCCATTGCCTTTCCTCACAATCTCTTTTGAAGCCCCTCCAAACTTTTATCTCCAGCACACTGCTGAAACTATTCTTGCTGAGTCTACCAGTCACCTCCATGTTGCGAGATCTAATAGTTAATTCCCAGGCCTCATCTTACCCAACCTCTCGGCAGCATTTGACATTGTTTATGATTCCTTTCTTCTGAGAATACTTCCATTACTTGGCCTTCATGATAACTATACACTCCTGGTTTCCTCCTTCCCTTATTAGCCATTGCCTCTCAGTCATTTGTTGTATGTTCCTTTTCTTCCAAATATCTAAAAGTTGGTGCAGTCCTGGGGCTCAACCTCTGCTCCTCTGTAACAGACTACTCTTTGGGTGATTTCGTCAAGTCTCACGGTTTTAAAACCCATGCACTGAAGTTTCCTAAATTTATCTCTCTAGTCCAGACTCATGCATTTATCTGGTTACTGTCCATCTCCACTTAAATGTCTTACAGGTATCTCAAATATGTCCAGATCCAAATATGTGATTCTACCATCCCTCTCCCCAAAACATACCTGTTCCTTTCTCAGTCCCCACAACTCCATTCTACCAGTTACTTAAGTCAAAAACACTAGGCACATTCTTGTTTCTTTTCTTTTTCTCACACCTTCAGCAAATCCTGAAGGAGTAGCAATTGGTGAACCACCCCCCAAACCTCAATTCAGCATCCTGTTGTGGTTAGGTGAGGGTGTATGTCCATGAGGGTAGGTGGCTGATGCAGGTTGGAAGTGAGGCTGTGAAGGACCCTAGCAGGTGTTAGATGGACCAGCCCTGTGGATATTGAGTCCAGCAGGAATGATGACAGGAGCGGCGGAGAAGGGAGGCTGACATAGAGTCACCTGCTAAGGAAAGAAGTTTGCTTTATTGCATAGCTAATAGGAAATCACTAATACATTTTTTAAGCAGAGAATCTTATGATTAAGAATAAAAATTGTATACTGTCATCCCTTGGTATCCATGGGAGATCGATTCTAGGACCCCTCACAGATACTAAAATCCATAGATGTTCACGTCCCTGCTATAAAATGGTATATAGTGTTTGTATATAACCTATGCACTTCCTTTACTTTAAGATATACCCATATACTTTGTTTCCTCTAGGTACTAACCATACCTAATGCAATGCAAATGCTATATAAATAGTTGTTATACTGTATAGCTTAGGGAATAATGAGAAGAAAACAATCTGTACTTGTTCAGTAAGAGACACAACTATCCTATTTTTTTTCAAATATCTTCGATCCACAGTCAGTTGAATCCATGAATGTAGAAACCATAGATATGGAGGACCAACTCTGTATCATTTTTTGATAGATGGAATATATATAAATAATTTTGAAACTGATTTTCTAGTTTATGTAATGTATCAAACCTAACCATAGAAGAGAGGAAATATTTTACCAGAGTAATTACCATGAAAAAAGAATACTTTATTAAAAATTTGCACCAAATTGAAAAAAACACCAAGCCCAGATGGTTTCACAGTGGGGAGTGGGAGGGGAAGTTCCTACTGAAGATTTTAAAGAGTAGGTAAATCCAATGCTTGAAACTGTTCCAGAACAAAGGGGAAAAAAATGAAAAGGTGCAATTCTTTTTAATGATTAGCTTAACATTGATGCCAAAACCTGACAAAGATCACACAAAACAGAAAATTAACTGGACAGACTCACTCATGAATATTGGCATTAGAAATCAGAAATCATAAATAAAACATTAGGAAACATAATCTACAAGCTGATTAAAAGACAAATACTCCAAAATCAACTGGAGTTTATTACAATAATAATGCAAGAATGTTTGATATTAGGTAATCTAATTATATGTTAATCATATTAGGTCTGGAGAGAAAAACCACATAATCAAAACTATAGATATTGACAATGTATTTGATACAATTTAACAGCCATTCTTGATAAAAACACTCAATAATATCAGAACAGGTGGGTACTCCCATAACTTAACAAAGTTTATCTGCCTCGTTCCCAAATCCAGCATAATTTTTAATGGGCTATTCTCATTAGAATGAGGTATAAGACAGGGACTATAATTATTACATTATTATGGGAAGGACAAACCAGCACAATTAGAAAAGCTGTAGAATAAGAAATGCAAAAATGGGAAAGATTGAGGTTATTTTATCCCTGTTTGTACATAGTCAGTTTGTATACTTGGTAAATCCAAGAAAGTGAAATTTTTTAAAGTTCTGTGAATAATAGAGTTCAATGATATAGTAAGATATAAAATTAATATATAGAAATCAATAACTTATATACAAAGTCAAGTTAGAAGATATAATAGAAAAAATCTATTTAAAATAGCTATAGCAGGGAAAGTAACAGGGATAAATTTAATAAGAAAAGTACAAGATCCTTATGAAAAAAACTTTAAGGTAATATAGAAGACAAGTAATATTTAATAAATTTTAACGATTTAAAATGAAAAGACGTAAGTTCTTAGAGGACTCAGTATCAAAAAGCTATCAATTCTGCTTTTGTTAATTTATAAAATTAACACAATACCAGTAAAAAGGCAAGTATTATAGATTTGCTCTCTTTTGTCTGGGTTTGCAGTTACTTTGGCGGTGAAGGGAAGAGGAGCAGACTGGGGAAGCTGACTCTAAAGTTCTTAGCAAGGAAAGCTCTAAAACAGAAGAGCAATAAGGAAGAACTGCCTCTACCTGGTATGAAAATATAAGAGTCAGGAATTCCTCCAGTGTGGCAGCTGAAAGTACAGACCAGTAGAACAGAACATCAAAAAGAGAATATAAAGTCAAGAAATAGACCTAAATCTTCATGAGATTTAGTATATCATCAAGTTGACATTTGAAATCAGGTGGAGATCCCAGTGACTGTTAAAGGGGGCTGCAACCATTAGTTTATGGTCCTCTGTGTTAAGACCAAAATCCCAATTGCAATTCATGTTCTTAAAGTTAATCTAACAGTTGGGATCATTTTAAATTTAGAGTGTGTAGAAGTCAGTTTGGAGGGAAAATTCTCTTGGGAAAACCCTTTTCTTTTATATTTCCTAGGTAGGTATTGAGCAGGAGGGGTGTAGCTTGGAGAGCAGTGACTATGTAGAAGAGAGGACGCATGAGTTAATAAATGCTTAGGCTAAATGATCTGACATCAAAAGAAGTGTTTACAGTGAAAAGCATCTAATTTGCATTCAACAAATATTAAACATCCACTATGTGCTTAGTCTAGAAACACTTTCCTAAAATGAGAATTGCTAACAAGGTAAAGGTTAAGGACACATAAATTAGAAAAGGGAACCTAGGGGACATCTATTCTGATTATTTATTCTGGCTAATTGTTCTAGGATAATTACTCTAATTATCCTAATGCAGAACACTTACCAAGTGTAGGACTCTACAATGTGTTTATGGTATGAAGAAAGGTCTTTTGCTAACAATATCCACACACATCCTTTGATGTTCAAAGTGATGATGTAGTATAGCAAGAAAAAAATTGTTTAAAGTATTTCCAATTGTATATGTCATCTAACTAGTAAACATGATACATGGAAAAATTCTTTAAGCCAAGGAATTTAGAAATTCAACTGTGAAATCAAAGAGTAAGTTACTGCTTTTGTTCTAGTCTTGACTTTTTTTTTTCCCCTTCAGTTTTCAGTGTGTACCAGGTACTACCAAAGAGTTTCTTGCAGTTGAAGGGGGGTCAGTTATAGGTGCCAGAATACTTCCTGTGAGTCGATAGGGAATTTTTTTAATGGCCGTTGTTGGGGGTTACATTTGATGGCATGCTCACTGCATCTGGGAAACGTTCACAGAGGCCCCATTGTCTTAGCAGAAAGGATGTCAGTCACAAGTTACTCAATCTCTAGTATAAAATTCACCTCCGAAATTTTCCTTTCTATTTCCTGTTATTCTTTGAACTGGCACCCTGGTTTCTGTTGTAGGCCTTGTTGATAGGAAATATTTAAATCAAAGGAGGACTTTGAAGAAAAGAAAAGGGCTGTGGGCTCTCTACTGTAACTGTAAACCCCAGAGGCTTATTTAACATGACGCTGGAGATGACAGGTTTGGGGCAGCTTTTCACCTGTCCAGAGCTGGGTGGCTTTGGCTAAGTTGCTTTCCTCTGGGAGCTTCACCTCCCTCAACTGTAAAGAGATATCAGCCACATATCTGGTGTGCTCAGTTGAGTCCTGGTTGACAGCTGCTATTCTGTGTAATTATTAATCGTACCCCCATTCACTGGCAAAGGTGTTCTGGTTCTGATAATAAATTACACAGTTATCCTACCTGGAGTGTTGAGAGGCTGAACTAAATTAGTGTTTGTGAAACCCCTAGCACAGTGCTTGACACATAGCGTATGCTCAACTGATGATGATGAGTATTGTTAAACTGCCTTGGTTTTTCAAACCAGACTTCAAAGAAAATGACTCAATAGACAATGTCTGTTTTTATGAAAATTTGGCCACTCTCCCATTCATCCTGTCTTTTATTCCACCCACATAGAATTTCCTGCCTGAAGCAATGAATTTGGGACATTTCAGCAGCTACTAAACAATTCTGATCGTCATGACTTTACAGGCTATCTGTATGTAGAACTACCAGCTAACTTGATGATAATCATGGAACACTTTAGAACAGGGATCCTCAAACTTTTTAAACAGGGGGCCAGTCCACTGTCCCTCAGACCGTTGGAGGGCCGTTGGAGAGTGCGGCGTGCATTCCACACACGCGCACTGTGGGCCTGGGATGAGTCGGCTGCTAAGCAGGACAGGCGGCGGCGGCAAAAACACCCGCGGGCAGGCCGGATAAATGTCCTCGGTGGGCCCCATGTGGCCCGTGGGCCGTAGTTTGAGGACACCTGCTTTAGAACATAGAACTATTCCACAAATTATATCTCGTTTTCCACAAGAACCCCCATGAAATAGGTATTATAATAGCTATTACTGTCATTTTAGTCATCCAGAAACAGAGACTCAGAAATATGAAATTACTTTCTCAAGATCACATAGCTAGAAAGCATCAAGGAGCATACAAATGCAGGGCTTCTTGGAGTTTTTTTCTTTGCACCATGTTGGTTAAATAAATAAACGGACAAGATTACTAAATTACCCAATTCCTTCTCATTATGCCTCTTATTCCATCTTTGGTTTGTCTGACTCATTCACTCCTTTTATTTTTCCAAAGAACATTTAAGTGCTGCTTGGTTTCAGTATACGGACACATTCCCTGGCCTGTAGTCTAGCTTACAGTCTAGAAATGATGACTCTATATGCACTCATATGTTACTGGGTCTCTCTGTGTGAGTAATTTCAGGACACAAAAGAAACACAAAGGAGTCAGTGCTGGCTCTGTGTGCTCACTGCTTTGCAGTTATGGCACCCTGTTACTTTGTACCGTTGCAGGCAAGGATGAGAAAATTGAGGTCTTCATTCCCAGGCCTTATGCATGCAAACCAGTAGAGTGTCTCCAGCGATGTGTTCCAGTTTCTCTTGCTGTATACATCCCCCTACACTATGATTGGGCTCTGTTCATGTCTGCCTTCTCTTCTAGATTAGAAGACAGCGTCACTATCTTGTTGATCTCTGTGTTCCCAACTTGGAGCCAGCACCTGGCACACGGAAAGGCTCAGGTGCCGGAGACTGTGTTCAGTGCTCTATGTGAATCTAGTCAATATTCACTGCAACCATGCAAGGTAGCTTTGATGATGCCTGTAGCATGGATGAGGAAACTGTATCTTGGAGAAATTAGGCCACTTGCTTAAGATTACATAGCTTTTAAATACTGAAACAAAATCAATCTCTTTCTCTCTCTCTCCCCCCCAACAGCTTTATTGAGGTATAATTTACGTAAAATAACCTATACAAATTTAAAGTATACAACTTAGTAAGTTTGACATATGTATACACATGAGATCATCACCACAATCAAGATAGTGAATACATCCATCACCCCCAAAACTGAAACCAGGATTTAAATCCAGATCTATGACTCCAAAGCCTATGTTTTTCTTCTAATAATGAGTATGTGGGGAATAGAGCCTTTGCTACAGCCCTTTCCTCCTGATCTCTCTCTTATGGGGAGTTTTGAATTGTTGAGATAATACAGAGAACATCTTTGACAACCCAGTTGTCCATCAATAAAAGAACGATAGGCCGGGCGCGGTGGCTTACACCTATAATCCTAGCACTCTGGGAGTCTGAGGCGGGCAGATTGCTTGAGGTCAGGAGTTCGAAACCAGCCTGAGCAAGAGTGAGACCCTATCTATACTATAAATAGAAAGAAATTAGCTGGCCAACTAATATATATAGAAAAAAGTAGCCAGGCATAGTGGCACATGCCTGTAGTCCCAGCTACTTGGGAGGCTGAGGCAGGAGGATCTCTTGAGCCCAGGAGTTTGAGGTTGCTGTGAGCTAGGCTGACGCCACGGCACTCACTCTAGCCTGGGCAACAAAGCAAGACTCTGTCTCAAAAAAAAAAAAAAAGAATCGATAAATAAATGTGGTACTGGGGTGGAATGTATACCCCAGTAAAATGAATGAATTATAGGCTCACACAACAATTGGATGTGTCTTAGGAAGGTAATGGTAAGTCAAAAACACTACAAAGATAATGATACTATTTTTGTAAAAGTCAAAGCAAATCTAAATATGTAATTTAGACATATTTATACATATACACATACATGTAACAAGAAGTAAAGTGATGATGGACATAAAATTCGGGCTAGTGGTTACCTCTGGGAAAGTGGGGAGATAGGATTGGGAGGGCATGGAAGTAGATGCAGGTTATTAGTAATATATGAGGTCATGGGTTGAGCAGTGAGTTCCTGAATATTCATTATTGTTATATATTTTGTATATATAATTTGTTATTCTAAAAAAGATGATTAAAAATAAGAAATTACTTATCAGTTTAAATTTTTATGGTCTATTTTCATTAATTTGAGGAATCATTTGATATGGGATAATTAAAATCTAAAGTGTTTTAATTCCCTATGTGACAAGGTTTAGAGCTCTTGATAAAGGGACTATCATTTGTTTGTTTAGAGCGACTGAATAGGAAAGAGAGACTAAATTTGAAAGAATGAACAATTATTGTTATAGGTTTGTTTAGAGGGACTGAATAGGAAAGAATGAACAATTAGGGTTACTTAATAATGTGGATATAGAAATCATCTCTTCACTGTTGTAGAGTTGCTGGATGGGTCATGAGCTGTGCTTCTGTATGGATTCATTTCCACTATCCACATTTTCCTGTTGTCATTGGCTCCAGAGGGAAAAGAAAAAGGAAGATATAGAGAACAGAAATAAGCCAGAATCCCTTGTGTGTAAGTACACTGAAGGCAGAAGGAGCAGATAGCCAAAAGAGACTGCAAAGCTTTGGCACCTTATAAAACTATTAAGGATATATTTTTTTTTACCTCTGGAATTCTAAAATCTGTCCCACACTATTAAGGATCTTGAAATCCAAGAGTCAACACAAGGGAGATTTATTTAATTCTAGGATGGAAGCACCAAAGACTGGGTGTCCCCCCAAAAGGAGTGAAATACATGTTGGTATCTTCTTAAAGTGCTCTATGTAGTTTTATCTGTTCTGCATCTATTTTCATGTAATAATTGCTAAATGAATGCTAAGTTTAGCTCTGGTTATAATTCAGTTTTCTATTTTTATAAAGAATAACAAAGCAAATTAAAACAAAAAAGATTGGGCCAATCTGTTGTTTCGTAGTTAAGCCCACTTTCGTATCACTTGGCTGTTCTGAGAAAGAGACCATATTTCATATGAGACCAAATGAGAAAAAGATCACATTTCAAGCCCTACTGCCCATCTGGTGGGAGCTTGTCTAATTTCCAGGCAGGACCTAGTAGTCTCTAAAAATGTACGTCTCACAGCATCCAAAAGCCACAAAGCAACTGCCGGTGTTGCAGGTGATCTCCCTTTCTAAATGAAGCAATTTGACACTAGGAATTATGTTTTCCTATATTTCATTTGTGGCTCTCCATCCCTTCCAGGACCAGGATATGGGGTATTGATGAACATTATTGACCTATTGACAGATTGAAAGTCTGCACTTAAATTCTGAAAGCAAGGCGATTTTAAACTCAGTATCTTTTTTTTTATGTAAGCCACTCTATATTGAGGGATTCCATTAACATGAAGCATTTCAGTGCTACAGGGGGTCATTCTTTTCTCTCTACACAGGGAGATCAAGTTGATCAAAATGTACGGCTAGTAAATGACAGGGCCAGGATGCCACTGTGTTTTTACTCCACCTACTATATACCACACTTGCTGGCTTTTATAGATTTTCAAAAGATGTTCTTATTTACAGATA
Source organism: Microcebus murinus (assembly GCF_040939455.1). Classification (NCBI taxonomy): domain Eukaryota; kingdom Metazoa; phylum Chordata; class Mammalia; order Primates; family Cheirogaleidae; genus Microcebus; species Microcebus murinus. Next base: position 24,778,755 of record NC_134108.1, read on the forward strand.
GTAAAGGAGATTTTATTTTTAGACCAGAGATTTTATTTTAGACTAATAATTTATCATAAATATCACCAAGTTGTTATTTTACACTGTTTCATAGCAAACACTTTGCGGGCAGATCTGGCTGCTAATCCCAGCTGCCCAGTTGTGAACTTTCCAAAAGTAAAGTTACTTTATTCTCTGAGTCTCCATTTCCTTATTTATTTAACAAGGCTAACTGTGAAGATTAAATGAGATAACAGCTGCCATAAAGCCTGTGACTCAGGGCAAGGCATATAGCAATCAGTTACTAAATGGTGACTCTCTTTAAGCTAAAATTCTGAAATAGTTTTACATGTAATTCTGATTTAATGCCTCGTGGAACTTACATTCTCGTGGGAGAGACAAGCAAGATACATAAAAAATATGTATGTACACTAGTTATGTGTACTAAAGAGGAAAAAGAAAGCAGGGAAGGGGGGTATAAAATACTGGAGACAAGCTGATACTGAATAGAGTGAACAGGTAAGACCCAAACAAGAAGGGGGCTCTTGAGTAAACACCTAAAGAAAAAGAAGGTGCTACCTGTGTGGATGTCTAAAAGAAGAGCATTTCAGGTGGTGGGAATGGCAAGTGCAAAGGCCCTGAGGCAGGAGCATGCATGGGACGTACAAAGTACAGCATGGGGGATGGTGTGGCTGGAGTAGAATAAGTAAGGGCTAGAATGGTAGGAAATGCTGTCAGAGAACAGTGGGCCACTTGGTAGATCTTGTAAGGGCCTTGTAGATCGTTGTACAAACTTTGGAGAGTTTGAGCAGAGGAGCAACATTGTCTGACTTATATTTTAAAGGGATGCCTTTGGCTGCTGTGTTGAGAATAGACTGTTGGAAGGGGAGTCCGGGATTGTGGTCCATAAGGCAGAAGCACGGAGATCAGTTCAGAGGCTGATGTAATAATGCAGAGTGTTACCTTATCCATCTTAATGGAGTAATTATGGTGTATTCTGCCATCAACATGCAGGAGGTTTTTCCTGTGCTCCTGCTGTGTTTATAAACACCAGGAGGAATTGCAGTCATATCATTCTGAGAGTCATCCCTCCTGGTGTTTTATTTTTCTTTAGTATTAATAGATTGTGGTACTGTGGAACAGTCCCATTTGCATACAACTTCATCGGTGCCCTGCTCGTCTGGGAAATTTAGTTGCAAGGGAAAAGGAGCACTTTATGAAATGGATTCCCCGTCAGTTGTCATACTGGAGCGGTCCCCGGCGATCATCCCATGGCAACCCAGCCTCCAGGGAATGCTGTTTCATTAGGAGAGTGATCGATTCTGACACCATCAGTCAACTAAAAGAGAAGTAGGTTGGTGGGGCTGATGAGCACATTGAGATGCTGACGCGTGGTAGATCAGAGCTGCACTCTGCCCCCTTGGCGGACGTCACATGGACATGGAGCCCTCGCTACAGGAGGTGGACAGCTGTTCTCCATCAGCCTGAAAGCTTTACTTGACTTTCTTTTATTTTTATTTTATTTTTTTTTAATTTTTTTCTTTTTTTAAATTATATTTTTAATTATTTAATTTCTCTTTCTTTTTTTTTTTTTTCTCCTATCATCAGTCCTGACCCATTGTCTTTCTTTTAAACCTTTTTGGTTAGGATTTGTTTCTTATTGCCTTCAAAATTTATACTGTAATTCAAGGCTGCCTGAAAAGTTATGTCTATGTGTATATATCAGGAAATGGGAGCCATCTTCTAACTTACTAGATGGAGATTCAAGCCGGATCACACCTGTAGTCTCAGCACTTTGAGAGGCCAAGGCTAGAGGATCGCTTGAGACCAGGAGTTCAAGACTAGCCTGAACAATATATGGGGACCCTGTCTCTGCAAAAATTTTAAAAATAAGAAATTAGCTGGGCGTGGTGGCACGTGCCTATAATCCTAGCTACTCAGGAGGCTGAGGCTGAAGGATCACTTGAGCCCAGGAATTCAATGTTGCAGTGAGCTATGATGAGGCCACTTCACTCTAGCCTGTGACCATGTTTCTAAAAAAATAAAATGACAATTTTTAAAATTTATCAACATGCTAATTATTTTTTTAAAAGATTCAAACTCAGCCATGTGACCTTTACACAAACTGCCATGAAATTCTTAAATAGAATTAATCTTAATTTACTTGAGTATATGTGTATGTGCACCTTAAGGATAGAAAGTATCTGTTTCAAATCACACTTAACAAGTGTGAATTGCAAAAAGGCTGGAAATAATTGATTTACATCAGTATGGCTGAGCTGCTGCTGTTGACTCAAAAATTCCTTTGACTGTCTTTTAAGGATCTGTGTGAGTTGTAACCATTTTAACCAGGATTAGATCAAAATGAATGGATATAGCACAATTTAGTATCATATGATGTCAGTAACATATGCTCAGTTTATAAATGGAGTATATTTGTCAATTTAATTACAATCACATCAATTTTGCTTAGGTGTAAAAAAAAAACCCCAAATGACCATTTTATATATTTTTTGTATTAAGAACATAAAGTATAGGCCAGTTGCAGTGGCTCACGCCTGTAATTTTAGCATTCTGGGAGGCTGAGGCAGGAGGATCACTTGAGCTCAGGAGCTCGAGACCAGCCTGAGCAAGAACAATACCCTATCTCTTAAAAAAAAAAAAAAAAAAAAAAAAGAACACAAAGTAAATATACTGAGATAATCTAGTTATGATTTATTTTACATTTTATTTCCATGATGTCTTTACTGTTGCTATCCTTGCAATAGAAGAAAAAAATGGGTACCTGTCAATTTATGATTTTGCTATTTTAAAGTCATATGAGCACCACCTTTGTATCCATGATATTTAACAGTCATAGAGGCTTTCACATTTAGCAGTTCATTAGGTCCTAAGAACAACTCTGTGGATGCAAAAAGTAGGCAATATAGCCCCATGTTACAGCAAAGAAAACATCAAGGTTTAGAAACAAACTCAGGTTTGGATTCTTAGTCTTGGGCTCTAGGCCCAACACCAAACTCTTTTCATTGGCTCTTATGTAATCTTTTTCAGATTTGGGGAGCTCTAGTAGTTGTAGAGTAATTACAGATATGTTGCAGCAAGATGAATTCAGTTGGCAACAAACAATGATGTCAGTGTTCCTGTTTGAGATTCCAACCACTGCATTTCTGTATATTTGTTACCTGTGTCCTCTGAGAAACTTGCATTAAATCTAGAAAGGCATCAAACCATGAGTTGTAAAGATGGATAAATCCTCACAAACGTATTGTTAAATGAAAGAAACACATCACAGAAGAAAACATTGTAATTCCCTTTATATGAATAGAAGGTTCAAATACAGGCAAAACACAGTGGTGGTGTTAGAAGCCCAGATAGCAGTTACCCTGGTTGGGGAGTGTTTGCTGCAGGGGCTGGGATGTTGTATTGATCTGGGTGCTAGTTGCACAGGTTTGCCTTTTGAGAAGGTTCACTGACTTTTTATTCTTTAGTACAATTCTTTCTAAAAGCCTTATTTTCATAAGTGGTAGTTTAAATGCTTTAGACTTGAAGAGCAGTTCTTATACCTTTATTGTATTTTATGAGCTATCATTTCCCCACAAAAGTCAGTTATCCTTTTTTGTTGTTGTTCCTAAGCATGTTGCATTTATTTTGAGTTCTTGGAGCTTCCTTGTCACAGAACCAACTGCCACAGAGCCATGGCGACATCCATCATAAAATGCTTGCCAACACAACTTTCTTGCTTACACTTTTTTAACACATTAACTGCCATGTGGATTGTATTTAACTCACGCTAGTTTTGAGCCCAGGGCCTCGTTGAAGAATATGTAACTCACATGTCTTGGGAGCCGGGAGAACTGTTTTTTAAGTTGCATATAACTCAAGCACAGAAAACAATATAAAATAACAAATTTTTCATTAAATGAGAAAGGATCACCTTTTTTTGAAGTTTTTATTCTATTTTCATAATAAAACACTGTGGCCCCAAGGAAAAACATTTTTTTCCTAGTGTGGCAAGTCAGTGTGTTAAGGTGTTATGGGAAGAAAGGTATTGAAGAAGAGCTCTTCGGTCAGGATGTTAATCTGTATCAAAACAGACACTGGTAGAAATGTTTTCATGGAATTCTGCTGAGGCTCAGAACAGAGCTTTAGTCAGCTTCTTATAATTTAACAATTTCACACTGATTTTTTTCCCATATAAATGGTTTCAGAAGAGCACAGATAGTTGAACAACAATAGCTCCATCATTTTTGAAATGTCCCCTGAATCAGAGCCTAAAGGAAATATTAATAAGATTGAGGCTAGAAATTACTTTGAGCAGGACTAAATTTTAATAAAAATAGAAACTGATGGCCACAGCCATGATGTTTCTCTAGGCTTCTATAAAGTTAACCTAAATCCATAAGCTTTCTGACCACGGTACATAGAGGAAAAACAGGAAGAACTTCAGAGATCTTGTGGGTCAGCAAAACCCTTTGCTGTCCTCACATTTTCAGACTAAGGCCAGTGCGAATCACGTATATTATACGGGTCACGTCCTAGAGGAGGAGCAAACCATTGCTTCTGTTCCTAAATGGGTCCAATTTTTTTTTTCAGCTTCTGTTAAATCAGTCTAATTTTTTAAAAATAAGAAATGTTTATTTGAATATTTCTGCCAGCTATTTATATGTTGTGGCTGCTGCCTCTTTTCTCTGCAGTGTTCTATCTCCTCATCAGAAGAAGAAAGATTTATTTCCATCAGGAGACCTAAAACACCAACCTCAAGTGACTTCTCTGACCTTAATACTCAGACGAACTGGACCAAGTCACTTCCACTGCCAACACCAGAAGAGAAGATGCGACAGCAGGCCCAGACAGTCCAGGCTGATGTGGTGCCTATTAACATAACTGGTACGCGCTGCTAGGCAGACAGGTTCAGTATGTACTTGGGAGAACGACAAGCTTTTTGTTTGTTGTATGTTCTTAGAATTTCATTTATACATAAAAGGTGAATAGCTGAGGTCTGGCTTCCTGCTCTTTGTTTAAGGAAGAGAATACTAAAACTATTTATGTATGTGCATATGAAATATCTATTACTCATTAGATTAGAAGACTGTGTCACCAAAGGTTTGTGTCAAATGACTCAGTGGTCCAATTATTCATCCAAAGATTTTTTTTTTAATTAAATGGCATTTTAATAAGCTTTTGATTACATAGAAACATCTTCTAAATGTGGTCCTGGTTAAGAAAACAATTCTATATTTTCCTTCTAAAGGGTTACTTTAAGTAATATGCATAGAAATAAAGAAATCATCATTTAGTGATGTTTCTGAATGATAGATTTTCTTCTTATTTTCTTACGTGGAAAAAGGGAAAAACTTACTTAAAAATATCAAGTGAATTAATGACTATAAAAATATTTTTTAGAAATTTAATAGGGTAATTAAATTATATTTTGCTTTTCATAATTTGAAGTCCATAATTATCAGACAAAAATTCATTTCTTCTGAATATAACATGTTTAGAATATGTTACACTCTCTGGAATATGGATATTAATTAACAAGGTACATAAAGTTCAAAGATGATCTTTCATGAAATTAAAAGAGCTGTTAAAAAGATATCAGAATTTTCCTGCTTTGTCACCTCCATAGCCCATGACAAGCATGGGGAGGGTACAAAGTGCAAAAAAGACAGGTTCAGAGTTAATAGTTTCAATTGTTCGACTTTGTGCTCAATGGAAATAGAGGGCTAATAGTCATCATTGATTATCAGTCCATACAAAGCAGGGGACATGGGTCAGAACCTAAAAAAAATCAGGTGGCCAAAAAAGATGAGTTTTCATAAACAACTAGGATAAAAACCCGTAGTATTCTTGCTGTGCTTCTGAGGCTACTGCTTTTTGCCGTGGCATTGGTGAGTTTGTAAGGGGCTAATCACATTTTGATAGTTACTGACAATTTTTTTTTAAACCTTATAGGTTATTTAGAAATTACATTTAGCACCCATTTTGAATTCCATAGAAATTTAATAAACAAGTACATGAATGATTTTTAATTCAACATACATTTTTCCATATTTATTTTACTTAAACCTTAAAAGAATAGCATGGTATTTTAATTCTTTTTTTTTTCCAAAAAATATTATTGATCTTTCTGAATGTATTTCTTACTTACCTAGATCACATTAATATTTTTTTTAATTTGAAAATATTAATGAAGTACAAATGTCTTTGTTACGTGGCTACCTTGTATAAGGTTTAAATGGGGGCTTTTGGTGTGCCCATCCCTAGAATAGTGTTTATTGTACCTGATAGGTAAGTTTTTACCACTAGATCATATTTTTTAAAGATTATTTTTAAAAGTAGCTATGTTTCAGGACAAAGGGTAGTGTTTGTTGCTTGATGAAATACAGGGGTGCATATTTTCTATAAGAAAAAATGAATTATTTGATTGATTAAATTCAGGAAAAATATAATTACATTACATATGATTAAATGCCTATGAAATAATATTACAAGATAAGAAGATTGTGCTATGAAATATGGCAATCCTTAATGGAATTAGTGTGAAATATATTATCTTGATATTAGGAGATTTTAAAATGGAGTCAGTAGAGTTTCACGAATAAAGAATTATTTGCAATGAATTAAATTGTCACAACAGAAGACAGTGTTACATCTTTGAGCTTTAATTCTCTCCTGTTTGATGACTAAGTAGGTAAGAATTAAATAGAGCTAAAAAGACGGCCTTTATAATGCCACACAGGAGAGGTGAATGACAATAAAGAAAGAGCAATATGAGTTATGTCAAAATGCAATTTACTTTTAATTGAGTGATTAACATTTTGTTGAAATGTCAAAATTAAATGTAATACCTAATTACGTATTTATTGATCCATTGGCTAGCTCTGTGTGTTCATGTACACACATATATTCCTTAAATGATTAGTTTTGTTAATCTGGTATAAAGAAGCAATAAATTTAAAATTTTCACTTTTGGTGATGAATTGACACAGGTTACACAGCTTCCTGCTCTGTGAAGTATATATTTCTAAAGTCCTAGAAGATTTTTGAGATAAAAATGTATCTATCTTCCTGTAGGAAATTGTCATGTGCTCATTCGTTAGGGTGAATATTGAACCTCTAGTTTGATCTTTTTAGTAAGGCTCAGCAGGAAAAAAAAATGCTAAGAAATATAAAATTTCAAATTCAGAGTGCAGCCCACCAGGCATAGAGGTGGAACATTAGCACAGTGAAAATTGATTTAATACTTTTAGTTATAATTCTGTGGGCACTTGGCATGTTATAAGAGGTGAGGAGGAAAACAAAAAATGTATATATAAGTGTATTCTTTAATACACTTGAAATGTGAGACAACAGCTCTTCCACCTGGATGATAAATATAGTACGTAAACAAATGATTTTTGTAAACTGGCTTACACAGATGTTTGAGTTACCTAAGTTTAGTTCTAAATAGTAACTATGACTAATATAATTTTTCAGTGAAAGTGAGGGATTAAATTAACTACTTTGTGCCAGGCATTATCTGAGTGCCATCAGGGAAGCTAAAGTACCTGCGTCATAGTCCCTACCCACAAAAAATGTATAATCCAGTAGAGGAGACAGTCTTTTTAGGTCACAATGCAAGATGAAGAGTTTGGTGCCTTTAATGTGGGGTGTGACGTAGATGTTCATACTCATCATATGGCTTATTTCTCAATTTTCTTGGAGCTTGGGTGGTTTTATCTTTCTTTTTGTCTAAGAAGCAAACTGCAGACTAAATACAACTTTCTATTAATGTTTTATCTATTCTTCTCCTTCTTTTTTTTTTTTTTTTTGAGACAAGGTCTTGCTTATATTGTCCAGGCTGTCCTTGAACTCCTGGGCTCAAGCAATCCTATCACCTGAGCCTCCCAAGTAGCTGGGTTTATAGGCACATACTGTTTTCTCCATTAATGTCTTGCTACAAGGAAGTTTTTTTCCTCTACTGCAGGGAACCAGTGAACCACTGAAGTCATGACTTGCCCCTTACAAGCATTTATGCTATTGCACATAGTGACCCATTTTTCACATCAATGGTACCTTCTGATATTTCAGGGTCTTCTCTCAATCATTTCCATTTTTCCTCATTAGCAACAGAGTTGTAAGCATTTGTAAAGTTTTCAAGCATTTACTTAAGTTGGTTCCTCAGTAGATGAAATGTGTTTTGATCGTTCACATCTTTGTCCTTTGTTTTGGTTAAAATTCACAATTTAGTATTATCAAAATAGAAGTTACATTACCCACAACATACCCACTTTGAATCTACGTCAGTATTGCCAAAAAGAGTGAATGCTTTTATGTTCTTATGAGTAAAATGATGGAAGTTTGTAATTTGTGTGTATGTATATATTTTTAAAATTACTTTTTGAGGAGAATAACCATACAAAAAGGTTATGCTGTAAAACTTTCTTTAATTAAACTGGCAAGTAATTTCAAGCAGACCCACGAATAACTGATACCGTTGCACACTTTATTATTTTATCGTTTCTCATGGTGTATTAATCACCCAAGCTTACACTCCAGAAGGAAAAAAAGTCCTGTGGATGTGGCATTCCAGGTTTGATTGCAACATCGCCTGAAATGTCTGGATTAAGTTCGGCTTTAAAAAGTAATTATGAAACAGAAAGAAGCAGTTCAGCTTTAACAACAGCAGTGCTACTGGGTGTCATTGTGGCAAAAGTGCTTTATCATTATAAGGCGTTTAATTTTTCACTATAGTTGTCAGACTCTTTGATTGAAGAAAAAGTTCTCCATTCATCTTGATTAAGTTACTTGTTTCATCACCCAAGATAAGACATTATGTTTGTCTTGGGGGGTGACCAGATAAATAAAACATATTCATTGCCATCACCACATACATGCTGATGCAGAGTGGTTTTGGTGACCAGAGGATATATATGAAACACTTCCAAAATGCTCCATCTTTTAAATAACACAATCCCTTTTCCAGTGCATTATTAACAAACTTGCACGTGCTGTTCCATCCAGCTCATTTGACAATGAGAGCAAGGTGCTTGCTTTGGAAGGACACACAAATTGGAAAACAGCCTTATGATGATAATGTGCTTTTCTTCCTTTTTTGCCCTTCAGCATTCATCATCATATGACTAGCTAACATCATTATTAATCCCTTCTTATCATTTTACAACAAGCTTCTGGAAGAAAGTGCATGGTGTCAGCTTGCTTGAAAATAACATTGCTTTGCTTGTTCTACTACTCTGCATTAGGGGAGAATTTCGATCGCCAGGCCAGCCTTCGGCGGTCTGTAATTTACACAGACACTCTGGTAAGACGACCGAAGAAAGTCAAAAGGAGAAAGACTATTACAGGAGTCCCTGACAACATACAGAAGGAGCTAGGTATGGCTCATCAGAACTGTGTTCTCTCGCCCCTGAGTGCTGCTCGGCATTACTACGCTAACCTCATTTGTGATGCTTATAACAATCGATACATTCTGATAGCCGTTGGTGCCCCAGAGGGTCAGCTTCTTTCCTGAATGAGGCATTAGGTGCAAATCTTACATCCCATGCAGACACGGTTTACTGGATTTGGGGGAGAAGGTACAGGGAGAAGAGCTTGTATGAAAACTATTAACTAGAGTGATAGAAATTGATCCTTACATCATCATCTCTATGTACCTTGAACACGGGGTATTTCCACCATTAAATTTACTTTTCATTTAGATCTTAAGTTTTCGTGAAACCTAAAACTGACTTCAAATGATGAATGACTTCACTGGTTATCCTGACAATACTGGTGGTATTTTATCATCAGAAACAGCAGTCTGGGATTATTAGTAAATGTCAATATGATAGAAAATAGTCATTTATGTTGGATAATGCCTTCATTATTTTCAATGAAACAATTTCATAGCTTTTTTTATTTAGTATTTTCAACCTGTGATAAAAGCAGGAAACAGAAAAAAAAATGTTGGCTGATGGAAAGGGTTGTTTAGTTCATTATTCACCCATCCATTTTGTTTCTGCTTATCTTTATATGTGTGGGGTAATCCTTTCATTTTCCTCTTTCTATATTAATTCCTCTCCCTGTTGTTTTATGGGGCCTAGCAGGCATGTCTGCAGAGCAGCATAGCAGAGCTCCTGGGTCAGGAGCAGCACCGGTGCCGGGGTGCTTGGAGTTAAAACCTCACCCTGCCACTCACTCTGGGTGACCTTGGTTGCTTCACCTCTGAGTCTACTTCCTCACTCAACAAATGAGTATTGTTGATATTAATAGAACCTACTTCATAGGGTTGTTGGAGGACAAAATGAATTTATACATGTGAAGCACTTAGTACCTGGCACTTCTATAATCATAATATTAATAGCTCCTGTGGTCATTATTATAGGGAACTTACTACTACCTGTGTTGAAATTTGCCTCTTCCTCTTCGGCCATCCTGTGGACTTATTTCCTAATAGTTACTTTCACCTGACATTTTTATTTAGTTTTATTTACTATCAAAGGTTTTAGTCTATAAGCTCAGAGTCATTATTTCTGAAATTGCTTATTAGTCTTTTAGTAAAAATGGGTTTATCTTAGCAATAATAATATATCTGTGACAGCACCTTGAGGTGGTTTTTCAGCTTCTGGGTGCTACATACATTGTGCTTCTGTATTTTTTTCCCCAGCAGCCCTGCTTGAATGCCTTGTATTAGGGGGGCAGATTCACTTTTCTTTTCCTGGCATTTTCTCTTTTACTGCTGTCCAATCCTGCAGTATATGTGCTCTGCCACCTAGACTGTAGCAGCAGTTAAACTAAAGGAACAGGTCTCTAACTCCAGTGACCCAGATGGTATACAGGTGCTTGTCTTATTGTATAACAGAAGGGTTCGTTAGAAGCAAAGGCAAGATTGCAACTGCCCCGTGGAATTTGTAAAGTTTGTCTGGTTCGTGGCCCACATACTGCTGCTTTTCGTGGGCCGGTTCTCCAGGTAACTACCCAAGGTCTCCAGGCACCATCCTCCAACCTACACCTCACTGATGCATAGCACTTTCTCCCTCTCCTCTCAACTTGTCTGTGTCTTAATTCTTTCAGACTCTTTCATTTTTAACTCTTGAGGTGACAACTAACTAATTTAAGAAATTATCTGTACTCACATATTCTGTAGTAACTGTGTTTCCCCGAAAATAAAACAGGGTCTTATATTTATTTTTCCTCAAGAAAGGCCTAGGGCTTATTTTCAGGGGGTGTGTTATTTTCCACTCAAAGCCTCAGCTTGCAGCATGCACAAGATGTCCGGGACCTGACAGGGGGAGCCGACATTGTTGGTGGGGCTGCCCGCACCTTTCCGGTCACCTCTGGGATAGTAGCTGTCATGATGGGGCAGATGAGAAGGGCTGCTCATCATCTTTACTGCTCCACGAAGAAATGCATGGGTTGTGCAGATACGCTGTGTAGCCACGCCCATCACTAGGTCTTATTTTCAGTGTGGGGCTAATATTGCACAAATCCTGCTAGGGCTTATTTTATTGGGTAGGTCTTATTTTCGGGGAAACACGGTATTTAATGGGTTAATTTCCTAAAGCACTCCGATAACATTTATACTTTGGTCTTTTTAGGAGATGTGCCATAAAGGAATGACTTTAAGGACAGGCAGTTAGTCTCCCTTGTAAAGTTAGAAAGTTGATGTCTTGGGGTAAGCTACGTTGTAAGTGACTTCCCAACCAAAGTAGGACAACCTTGTGCAAAGAGTATAAGGATAGTTTGGCTCACATAAAGATGCACATACACATAAATATTCAATATGAATTGTCTGTGTACATATATAATATGAAACCTAGAATGAGAAAGGTAAACATTTTTATCACCTTTATTACTGAAACAACCAGTATGGAGCCAATAACTCAGTTACTTCTTTGACCTTAACTAGAATGATCTGGCCAGCGACGTAAATCATATCTTCTGTAAATTTAGTATTTTTAAAATCAGTGATTGAGTACATGGAACTACACAGATCCTGAAGGAAGGAAAATAGCTTTCCCCACATCATCTGCGTTGTGGCTGTTGCAGGACATGATACTGTCAGTGACATTGGAGTCAGTGACAGGACCACAGCTGGAGGTCAACTGAGACAACTGTATCTAAGTTAGAGCTAGTTTAAACAAACAAACAAAGACAACGAGATAAGGACCCCAGTTTTCTAGGCAGGCTAGTTGGAGGATTGGTGGATAAAATGAGAGGATAACATTTGAATACAGTTTTATTTAGCAAAAAAATTAGATCATATATTTATTTGCTCTGTCCTTTCAGGATTTTTGGTTGATTCTTGCCTTCCTTTTCTCCCAATATTTTGCACTTATAAGGACTCTAGTTTGGAAGTCTTGTACTACCTAATTAATGATTATCAAAAATAGATACTTCTTGTTTCCTTTAAAATTAGTCCTCCTCTAGATATAAAATATAAGGGGGAGATATGGCACAGTCCAACAAATTAGACAAAAAAGAAAAGGCGTACACTAGGAAAGATGCACCCTCTCTGCCAGAGATTGTCCAAGTTGCCAGGGGCTTTGGATTTTTAAAAAATGTAGCCATACAGAGGTGCTTCCATGAATTAGAAAGTTATATTTAATTATATGCAGCTTTTACTTGAAAGTCTGTAAGTAGTGGATTCTTACTGTGGTAGTATGTGTGTGTGGTGTGTGTGTGTGTGTGTGTGTGTGTATGCTATATACTAGTATATTAACCCTTTAGATATATAACCCTTTAAAATCAAGGTATGATAGTTAGTGTTTATTTCCAAAGTGTATCTGATGACTTATAATTTGTTGTCTTCTATTTAAATGAATTAGACATTTCAATTTTTTTCTTTAATCTTAAAGCTACACAGAAACTTATCTGAATATCATGTTACAAGATTTCATCTTTTAGAATCACATAGGATTATTTTATTGGTTTATAATTATATTTGACTACTGAACTTATCCCCATGTAGATTCCCTAAGCAGAAAAACCCTCATTTAAAGGGATCCCTTCATAAATAATTTTTGATAGTTTGTACTAGGAACAATACTGAACACCTGACAAGACTCTTTAAAAATTCATATACTAAACCTTAAATAAATTGACTTATAGATTCTTATCCTTAATTATATTTATTTTTTAGAAATTGCAGATCTCTTATAGTATTAACAAGAAACAGACAAATTATACATAATTATTTCTTTAGATTATGTTTTATAATCGGTTAAATCCCACTAAGCTTTTGAGCAACACCTAAGTGGTCTACATTTGTTTGCAGTTTGTTTTCTTCTTTAATCAATACAGACATACCTCAGAGATACTGCGGATTTGATTCCAGACTACCACAATAGTGCATATATCAAAATACAGCAAGTCACATGAATTTCTTGGCTTTGCAGTGCATATAAAAGTTATGTTTATACTATACTGTAGTCTATTCAGTGTGTGATAGCATTCTCTAAAAAAAAAACCAATGCACATACCTTACTATAAAAATACTTTATTGCTGGAAAAAAAAATGCTAATGATCATCTGAGCCTTCAGAGATTTGTAATCTTTTTGCTGGTGGAGGGTCTTGCCTTGATGTTGATGGCTGCTGACTGACCAGGGTAGTGATTTGCTAAAGGTTGGGGTGGCTGTGCTAATTTCTTAAAATAAGACAATGAGGGCCGGGCGCTGTGGCTCACGCCTGTAATCCTAGCTCTTGGGAGGCCGAGGCGGGCGGATTGCTCAAGGTCAGGAGTTCAAAACCAGCCTGAGCAAGAGCGAGACCCCGTCTCTACTATAAATAGAAAGAAATCAATTGGCCAACTGATATATATATACATATAAAAAATTAGCCGGGCATGGTGGTGCATGCCTGTAGTCCCAGCTACTCGGGAGGCTGAGGCAGAAGGATCACTCGAGCCCGGGAGTTTGAGGTTGCTGTGAGCTAGGCTGACGCCACGGCACTCACTCTAGCCTGGACAACAAAGCGAGACTCTGTCTCAAAAAAAAAAAAAAAAAAAAAGACAATGAGGTTTGTCGTACAGTGGACTCTTCTTTCACCAGAGATTCCTCTGTAGCATGCAATGCTGCCTGATTGCATTTTATCCACAGTAGAACTTCTTTCAAAATTGGAGTCAGTCCTTTCAAATCCTGCCACTGCTTTATCAAGCAAGTTTATATAGTATTCTAAATCCTTTGTTGTCATTTTGACAATATTCATAGCATCTTCACCAGGAGTAGATTCTATCTCAAGAAACAGCTTTTATTGCTCATCCATAAGAAGTAACTCTTCATCTGTTCAAGTTTGATAGTGAGATTGCAGTAATTCAGTCTCATCTGCAGGCTCCACATCTAGTTCTAGTTCTCTTGCTCTTTCTACCACATCTGCAGTTACTTTCTCCACTGAAGTCTTGAATTGCTCAAAGTCATGCATGAAGGTTGGAATCAACTTCTTCCAAACTCCTGTTAACCACTTTGGTACTGCGCTCACCAGCCACGAAACCTTGCCCACAGCTGGCACTCATAGTCCGCAGTATAGTTTGTGCTGTGCATCGACGACGAATCCATTCTGCTCTTGTGTGATGAAGAAAGCTTTAAAGCACTGAAAGCTTGTTTTACTTTACAGGCAGCTTTACTTGTAATGTAAATCAGAATAGGTAACATATACATATATGTTTTCATTACATTAGTTTTAAATGTTCACAATTTTATTTTGATAAATGAAAAATTAGAAAAGTCATATCACGGCTGTTGGGTAAAGTCGATGTGTGTTCATCTGTGGCTATCAACTATAGTTGACGCTGGTCCCGAATTGATTAATGTTGATATTTTGACCTTCTCCCATGAATAACAAATGTTCTTAATGGTATCTAGAATGGTTAATCCTTTCCAGAAGGCTTTCAATTTACTTTGCTCAAATTCATCAGAGGAACCACTGTCTATGGCAGCTAAGGCCTTTCAAAATGTATTTCTTAAATAATAAGACTTGAAAATCAAAATTATTCCTTAATCCAAGGCTGCAGAATGGACATTGTGTTGGCAGGCATGACAACAACATTAATCTCTTTGTACATCTCCATCAGAGCTGTTGGGTGACTGAGTGCTTTGTCAATGAAGGAATCCTTTTATCTGAGCAGTAAGTCTCAAGAGTGAGCTTAAAAATTCAGTGCATCATGCTGTAAACATCTAGACTTTGTTGTTCCCTTCATAGAGCATGGGCAGAGTAGAATTAGCATAATTCTTAAGAGCCCTAGGATTTTCATAATAGTAAATGAGCATTGGCTTCAACTTAAAGTCAACAGCTGCATTAGCCCCTAACAAAAGTGTCCCTCTGTCCTTTGAAGCTTTGAAGTATTGGTTTCCCCTCTCTGGCTATGAAAGTCCTAGATACCATCTTCTATTAGAAGGCTGTTTCTTCTACGTTGAAATTGAAAATCTGTTGTTCAGTGTAGCCACCTTCATCAATTATTGTAGCTAAATCTTCTGGATAACTTGCTGCTTCACCTTGTCCTTTTATGTTCTCGAGAAGGCTTCTTTCCTTAAATCTCATGAACCCACCTCTGTTAGCTCCCAACTTTCCTTCTGCAGCTTCCTCACCTCTCCCAGACTTCATAGAATTGAAGAGAGTTACAGCCTTGCTCTAGATTAGGCTTTGGCTTTGGAGAATGTTGTGACTGATTATATCTTCTATCCAGACCACTACAACTTTCTCCATATCAGCAATAAGGCTGTTTGCTTTCTTATCATTCATGTGTTCTCCACTGTAGCACTTTTAATTTCCTTTAAGAACTTTTCCTTTGCATTCACAACTTGGCTAACTATTTGGTGCCAGAGGCCTGCCTAGCTCTCAGCTGGTCTTAGCTTTTGACGCGCCTACTTCACTAAGCTTAATCATTTCTAGCTTTTGATTTAAAGTGAGAGATGTGTGACTCTTCCTTTCACTTGAACACTTAGAGGCCACTGTAAGGTTATTAACTGGCCTAATTTTATTATTGTTGTGCCTCAGGGAATAGGGAAGCCTGAGGAGAAGGAGAGAGATGGAGGAACAGCTGGTAGGGGGAACAGTCAGAATGCACAACATTTATCCATTAAGTTTACTGTCTTATGTGAATGTGGTTTGTGGCACACCAAAACAATTACAATAGTAACCTCAAAGATCACTGGCCGGGCATTGTGGTTCACGCCTGTAATCCTAGCACTCTGGGAGGCTCAGGCAGGAGGATTGCTTGAGTTCAGGATTGAGAACAGCCTGAGCAAGAGTGAGACCCCGTCTCTACAAAAAATAGAAAAGTTAGCTGGGCACAGTGGCACGCACCTATCTTCCCAGCTACTCGGGAGACTGAGGCAGGAGGATCGCTTAAGCCCAGAAGGTTGAGGTTGCTGTGATCTATGTTGACGCCATTGCATTCTAGCTAGAGCAACAGAACAAGACTCTGTCTCAAAAAAAAAAAAAAAAAAGCACTGATCACAAATGACCATAACAGATATAATGAAAAAGTTTTAAATGTTGCAAGAATTACTAAAATGTGACATAGAGAGGTTGAAATGAGCACATGCTGTTGGAGAATTGGTGCTGATAGACTTGTCCCACCACAGAGTTGCCACAAACCATCAATCTGTAAAAAAAACAAAAAAACCACAATTATCTGCAAAGTACAATAAAGTGAAGTGCAATAAAATGAGGTATGACTATATAGCGTTCATTTGTGTTCTATAATATTATGAGACTTTTTATACTGTGAAAATATTGGAAGGTCTGTTTTGGGAATAGAATTTTGGTGGTCCTTATGATAAATTATATATTAATTTCTCATATACCTTTAAAATCTTTAGGAAACATTGTTATTTTAATAAGAACATTATACTCAGCTATAGATGGTGAAGAATTGGCTACATTTCTATTTCAGAAGAGTAGAATGGTTTCACATTCAAAATTATTACCCAAAAGTATCAGGATTTTGTTTGTGGTATTTAAAAGTAGTTAAATATCTGCCACTAACCCCATGCAAGAACTACTACAATTTTGAAAGAAAAAGATATTAAAACCCATTGTTGAATGGAATGAAGTATTTCGAATGTTTGGAATTAAACTCATATAAAATGATACACCAATACAGTTCAACCTCCCATCTTCTTAGTTGCCAAATGGCAAAAACTTGCACCTTTTGTTTTTCTTTCCTCAAAGTGGATTTTTCTTCTGTTTCTGCCCTTTTGCTTACTTCCCCTCTTTCTAAGAGACAGCCTCCTCTGTGTCTGTCTGTCTGTGCTCAGTGAGTACTTCCTTGGCAGAGGGTGAAAACAGAAAATAGATCTCTTTGCTAAAGATACAAGTAGAAAAATGTCTCTTCATCATCACAGTGAAGGAAAAGGCTTGCTGCTGGGGAGCCCTCCGTGCAGGCTGACATCTCCTTTGAGGGTGATACAAGCACATTGCTGCCTTTTTAGTAATACTCTTTGCTATCCAGGTGAGCGAAAGGCTTTATATATCCAATCTGTGCAATAGTGAGTTACTTGGGGGTGAGGGAAGGCAGGAATCCCATCATACCAGTGTCATATCCAGGTGCTTGTGCTGGACTAGCATTGCTCAGCAAAGCCCAGCCTTGAGGTACTTTCAGGTCTTTGTTAGACGAAGACAACATAGCAAGAACTGTGGTTTAACTACTGTTTTTAAAGATTTGAGTTGTCCTAAGGATTGACTTATTTTTTCTCAGTACGCTTGGGTAAGTTCTTGGTTTTGTGATTTTTTTTTTTTTTTCTTTTAAAGCTCCCTTCTTTCCTGGGTAGTTTGAAATCTGGTTATCTACAAGTAAGGTTTTCCCTCATCCACTGCCCTCTCTGCTCATCCTTGGGTTTCTTTCTTTAAAATACTACTGTCTGTTTGGTTGTAAAGCTCCAACAAATGAATAACCCACATTTGAAGAAATGTTCACTGGATCAGTTCCTGCTGGTTTCCCCTCGTCAGAACACAACAGATTGCAGTTGAGTTTTGAATGTCACCCACAGACAGATGATAATGGCTTCAGATGGATAATGAAATGTTTGAAACACAGATGGGCCTGTAAATCAATTTTCTTTTTCTTAGGATTTCCTTGTGACATAAAGAATTAATGTAATTAACACTGTTTTATACCCGCATCCCTCGTGCACGGTCTCTCTGTGACCCTGTTGTTCAGCTACTACATTCGTCTGTCTTTGGGAAAGATGCACCTTTGCCTGATAGGTGCTCTGTGCGTTTACCTGGTAGCAGAAAGGCTACCTTGAAGATTTTCCTGAATCTTCAAGATTCAGGAGAGGTGCTTACTTGAAAAGTAAATACCCCATAGAGCACTCAGCAGCCTTGATCTCTAAGGGATTACCTGAGCATTCCGTATGCAGCACTCAAGCTATAGGGGGATTTGAAGTAGAAATTAAGAGAAGTACATGAAATTCATAATAAGG
Source organism: Microcebus murinus (assembly GCF_040939455.1). Classification (NCBI taxonomy): domain Eukaryota; kingdom Metazoa; phylum Chordata; class Mammalia; order Primates; family Cheirogaleidae; genus Microcebus; species Microcebus murinus. The sequence goes on from NC_134108.1 coordinate 24,797,139, forward strand.
ATTTTTTATTTTAGAGCTATCAGTAACTATTGAAATGCACTTAGGTACCTATAGGAGAAGAGAAACTAAATCAAATAGAAAAGAGTTTTTTTAAAAAATTACAGTAGTCAGGGGGGTGAGGGAACAAGTGATAAATTATGGATTTTTATTTGCAGATAACAAGCCTCTTTCTGCTTTATCTCCAGCGTCTGGCACTGGTCAGGACGATGGTGATGGTCATTCCGTGTTCGCCCCAGACCACTACTCCACACTAGGAAGGCTCAATAGCTGTCGGTCTGCTGGGCAGCGCTCAGACACCAGGGACTCCAGCTGTCAGACTGAGGACGTGAAAATCGTGCCACCATCAATGAGAAGAATCAGGGCACAGAAGGGGCAAGGCATTGCTGCCCAAATGAGCCACTTCTCGGGCTCCTCGGGCAACATGTCCGTGCTGAGCGATTCTGCGGGTATCGTGTTCCCTTCTCGCCTCAACAGCGATGCTGGTTTCCATAGTCTGCCGCGTTCTGGAGCAAGGGCGAACGTTCAGTCCCTTGAGCCGAGGCCGGGTGCCCTGGGCCCTGCAGGAGACATGGATGGCAGCTTCCCCTACCAAGGGAGTAACCCACAAGTGGATGAACACTTAGGACATTTAGGAGGTGCCTCAAGGACTGGAACACTTTTGAGGCCCAAATCCCAGGAGCTGAGGCACTTTGAGAGTGAAAATGTAACAAGCCCAGCATGCGTGGTTTCTCCTCATGCGACATATTCCACCAGCATCATCCCAAATGCTACGCTGTCTTCCTCCTCGGAGGTCATCGTTATTCACCCGGTTCAGAATTCAGGGCTGTTGGACAGTAAAATTACCAGCTCATCATATGCAAAGATAAAATCCAGAGACCACCTCATCTCTAGGCACGCTGTGAGAGATGACCGCCAGCCTGCCCGCTGTTACTGGAATGAGGGTCACCCCGCCATTCTTTCTCAAGCCTTAGACACCCATTCGCCGGGGGCAGCCACACTGCTGTCCCTCTGTGATTCCGCGGTCTGTCTAAATGCCCCGGCAAATAGGGAGAATGGGTCCCAAGCCGTGCCATATCACTGTAGAAGCAGCCTGCGCTTCCCAGCCCACCCACAGGACGTGGATGGCAAGAGCGAGTCCAGTTACTCGGGGGGCGGAGGGCAGGGCAGCTCTGAGCCCTGGGAAAACCAAGCCCCCGGTAATGGGCGGGCATCCCCACTGAAGCCACATGTGGCAACTCCTGGGTACTCCACTCCGGCAAGTAACATGAGCAGCTGCAGTTTGGACCAGACGTCCAACAAAGAGGATGCAGGGTCGCTGTATTCTGAGGACCACGATGGCTACTGCACGTCCATGCACACCGACTCTGGACGGGGGTCTGGGAATCTGTGCAGTAGCAGCGATGGCTTTGGGAACCCCAGGCACAGCGTGGTCAATGTGTTTGATGGAAGGGCTCAGAAAAACCAAGGGGACCGGTCAAATTGCCATGATAAATCCCTTTCGAGAAACATCTCTCTGAAGAAAGCAAAGAAGCCTCCGCTGCCACCCTCCAGGACAGACTCGCTCCGCAGGCTTCCCAAGAAAAACGGCCAGTCTAACGGGCAGGTGCTCAACGAGAGCCTGATCGCCTCGCTCCAGCACTCGCTGCAGCTGAGCCTCCCGGGCAAGGGCGGCAGCTCGCCCTCCCAGAGCCCCTGCAGTGACCTGGAGGAGCCCTGGCTGCCGCGGTCGCGGAGCCAGAGCACGGTCAGCGCCGGCAGCAGCATGACCTCCGCCACCGCCCCCAACGTCTACTCGCTGTGCGGGGTAACACCCTCGCAGAGCGACACCAGCAGCGTCAAGTCGGAGTACACAGACCCGTGGGGCTACTACATCGACTTCACGGGCCTGCAGGAAGAGCCGGGCACCCCAGGAGCGGCCTGCACGGCCAGCGGCGGGGAGCCCGCTGGGAACGGGCCAGTCCGCCACAGCCAGGAAGGGCCCAGGGCCGCTTTGTCCCAAGTGCCCGGCGGCTCCGTCAAACCAAAGATCACATCGCCGGAGAAGTCACACAGAGTCACTTCTCCATCCAGTGGGTATTCCAGCCAGTCAAATACACCCACAGCACTCACCCCCGTGCCTGTGTTTTTAAAATCAATGTCACCAGCAAATGGGAAGGGGAAGCCCAAGCCCAAGGTACCAGAAAGGAAGTCCTCTCTGGTATCCTCAGTGTCCATTTCCTCATCGTCCACTTCTTTGTCCTCTAACACTTCGACGGAAGGAAGCGGCACTATGAAGAAGCTGGATGCAGCCTCAGCAGGGCCCCTGGGGGACCCCCCTCCTCCGCCAGCTCCCTTCTTCCCGCCTCCCCCGCCCTTGGCTGACTGTCCCGAGGGCCCTGCGCTGCCTCCCTCTCCCGTGTTCCCCCCTCCGCCACCAGAAGCTCTCACTCCCTTCTGCTCCCCCCTTGACGGGTGCCTTCCTCCTGCCCCCACTTTACTGAGCCCCCTCCTTCCAGATTCTTCTGCGCCCTTGCCATCACCTCCGCCTCTCCCACCCTCCTCGGAGCCCCCTCCTGCCCCACCTCTCGACCCCAAATTCATGAGAGACCCCAGGCCGCCTTTCCCCAACTCCAGCCAGCCTGAGTCCTCCCGGGAGGCCTTCAGGCCGCCTTCTGCCAAGGAGGAGAGCAGCAGACCCCCCATGCCCCTCATAACCACCGAGGCGCTACAGATGGTGCAGCTGCGGCCGGTGAGGAAGAACTCGGGCGCCGGGGCGGCACTGCCGTCTGATCCAACAGCTCAGGAAAAACGAACTCCAGTTGCTCCACAGTACCACTTAAAGCCATCTGCCTTCCTGAAATCCCGAAATAGCACACATGAAATGGAGAGTGAAAGCCAGCCTGTCTCCGTGACAAGCTCGCTCCTGACGCCTGCCAAGAGCTCGAGTCAGGGTGACCATGGCAGTGCAGCCGAGCACGGCGGCCCGCCGAGCGCCGGGGAGGCAGAGGCTGGGCCTGGCCCCAGGACCAGCGTGCTCCCCGACTCTTCACCCAGCAGGAAGCCACCACCCCCCATTTCCAAGAAGCCCAAACTGTTCCTGGTGGTGCCACCTCCGCAGAGAGATTTTGCAGCGGAGCCTGCAGAGACTGTGAGCGAAGCCCTCCGAGCCGTGCCCAGCCCGACGAGGGGAGAGGAGGGCTCTGCACACAGCAAAGACACGAGAGAGAGTCCTGCAGCTCGAGCCGGCTCTCATGCGACGCACCCCAGCAGCTCAGTTCTTGAGGGAGGAGCTGCAGGATCCGTGTCCCCCAGCAGAGTGGAAGCCAATGTGCCCATGGTACAGCCTGATACCTCGCTTGCCCCCCAGCAGGAAGAGCCAGCCGAGAACAGCGCGGATGGTGGTGGCTACGTGGAGAGCTGCCTGTCCCGACAGGACGGAGGGGGTGAGTCTGGCTTCCCTCTCCTGTGCCCTGTGACCATATGCAGTTGAGCCAAGTGGGGCTGTCCAGTGCTCCCACGTGGAAGCCAGGTAGATCCGATTAGATTCACGTTAAAGCCAGCACTGTGTGGGCTTCCTGTGCTACTGCACAGGGTAAGTTACCAACTTTGCATGTTACGAATTTTTTAAAAAAAGATCTAGACCTAAAGAAATGGCAGAAAAATAGGGGGTCGGGGATGATCTGTGGCAGCCTGGGTGTTAAATAGCAGTGAGTAATCTCCCTTGTGAAGAGCCGCAAAGAAATGCTGCAACAAAAATTGGAGAGAGATTCAGCGGGAGTTCTATACTTTAACAGAGAAGAATGAGCTCTGGCTGTGGGGCTGGCGTCATTTCCCCCATCTTTGTAAACTATCAAACTATAGACCCCACCGCATCTCCCTGCGGTCCTCACGTTGTCAGGAGTGGCAGGGAAGCAGCGTGTGTGGAAGGTTGGCTGAGGACTGACATTCTAGTCACTGTGCATCTTCTGTGCCTGCTGGCTTGCTTCTCTCTAGCCCGGGAGCCGCAGACCGACACAGCCGCGTCCTCCTCAGAGGCCTGCGACTTCCCCGGGGAAGACGGGAGTGATGAGGTGATGACCCCCAGTAGACCCAGGACCACAGAAGACCTTTTCGCAGCCATTCACAGGTATCTAAAACGCCTTCCTCTTACTTTAATCTACTTTATAATTCCTGCTCTCCAAATGGCTTCTCAATTTCTTTTTCTTTCTAAAGGGTTCTTCTGTCTCTCAGTCATGACTCATTAACTTTATTATGGATTTTTTAAGTGGATTTCTATAGCTTTTATTTCCTCTGACTCCAATTTCTGTTTTACTTTGTCCCACTGATTTTTATGACATAAACGTGATACCTAGGCGCTGCTCTTGCTGGCAGGGAATACAATGTGTCAGTTGTAAGAGTATTAACAGGACTTGGGTTAAAGCAGCCGTGGTCCAGGGCAGGCCGAGGAATGCTGTGTTCTGTGAGCTTAGGATGCACAGACTAGCTCTGGAGGACTCCCTTCCTAAGGCTGTTTTAGTCTTTTGTGTTTTTTTTTTCATTTTTCACAAAATCCAGGATTTTATAGTACAATTTCTTTGGCTGCTTAAATGTTTCTATAAAAGCGTAAATCTTTTTTTAAGCAGGAGCAAAACGAATTAAATTTGCTCGTTACTGTATACCATTAGTGCCATCTACTGGCATCAGAAAAAGACTGCCCCCTTTAGCACTGACTGGCTTCTTTGATCTTATTAGAAATAAAAAGGTAGCTAGTTATCCAATTATTTCTCAAAACAGGGAAATGAAAAATATGCATTCTTTGAAACCAACTTTAGTGCATGTCTAGAAGTTTGCACAGATGTTTCCAACTTTAACCATACTAGACACATGATAAGCACTCAATAAATATTTTCTGAATTAAATTAAACCATTTGGAATCTGTTAGGAGATCCTTCCAAGACTCAAAGTATTTCATTTAATATGGAATGCATTGGGCTGCTAAATATACAGGCATATACATATTTATAATAGCAATCCATAGAGATTTGTGTTGCCTGGTTGCTCTGTGTATCACATACTTGGTTCCAATGAGAAAAACCCAACTGTTGTGGGGCCAAATTACTGCATCCCTTTCCTAAAAATATGCCAAAGGTCTCCTCTATATTTTGTTTTGGCAGCCTTCTTAAGGCACTGAAAAATTTGTGGTTTTTCCTACTGCAGATGTAGAAATTGGTTAGTTTGTATTATTCTGTGCGTGCATGAGAGAAGTAAGGCCAAGTAGGCCTCAGGAGTGGATTGCAAAGAGAAAGCAAGGAGACGTGCCAATTTCTGTTGTAGCGTTGAGAATATATTAGCAGACATAGTAAAGCTCCATCTAATGTCTGTGTTTTTTAAGGCTTTGTTTTTATATCCTTTAGCACTTAAGCTCACAATTTAAAATAAAGAATATCTAAGTTGAAGCACAGCTTTCAAATTTTATAATGCAAATTAATTCGCTTCAGATTTAAAGCCAGATGGAAAATGTAGAACACCAGTTGAGGTGTGAAGTTTTTATATTTATTGAAGTAATTAGTTTTTAAGCCAGTATTAACTATTTAAGTACTTTTATAGCCATCTTCTTTAAAAATACGTATATATGTGTATGTATGTATACGCATATGCAAAGAATTCATGTGTTTAGATTTCATTCTTATTTTAGGGGGCAGCTGCTCTTCAGAATCAACAATAAAATCCCATCTTCCTTCTTAATTCTAAATCTACAATTAAAGGCCATAGCTTTAATCAAGTTTAGTTGTGGCTTGTTTTGTAGATCTCAGCACACCCTCACCATTTAAGAACCAAACAAAAAATCACTTCGCAAGCCAATACCTAAAAGAATGAGATGAGCAGAGCTGCTTTGGGGAATAAGCAGTATGAGGGATGAGGCCACGTGCTAGATGGGGAAAGATACCCCATCAAGTCCTAATTGTCATACCAACAAGTTGTGTGACTTCACTCCTCAGTCCTCAGTTACTGTCTCTGAAACCCAAAATGGTTGGACTAGACCATTTTCTAAAGTCTTTTCCATCTGTGCAATTTGGAGACGCTGTTATTCTGCGATGTTGTCAGTTGGTCATTACTTACACTAGGGCACTGATCTTACTCACCACTGAGGAGGACCGTGGAACCAAAGTATCATAGGCCACGTTCTGTAGTCCCAGAGGGGATGGTACCCCAGCAGCTCTGGCCACTCTTCAGACTCTGTATTGGGTGCTTACCACTTTCTGCCCTCCGCTTTGGTGGCTTGTTTTTGACCAGAATCATGGAGATGACCCTGGGGGCACCAAGCCAAGGGCAGCCAACACAGACCTATCTTTCCCTCTGCCTTGCTATCTGGGCTATGAAAAACCAAAGCCTTTCCTGGTGGCAAAAAAGAATAAGTCTCTCCCCTATATGACATTCAAAGTTTTCTTAAGTACCTGCTATATGCCTGATACTTTATGGCTGCTACTGCATTTATCTTTACTGACAAACTATGGCCTATACACTGTTATTTCCCCCTTTTCAGAAGGAAACACAATCAGAAATTTTAACTTGCATAAGGTGACAGAACAAGGACACTTCAGCAGTGGGACGTATGTAACCCCAGAGGTTCTTTAGCTCATTTGGTCTTTACACGCCTGTGAGGTTGGTATTATCATACCCTCATTTTATAAAAAGTGTGGAAACTGAGGTGTGGCATGGATGGCAACTTGTCCCGGGCTACACAGCTAGAAGTGGCAGCGCTCGGTTTCAGTCTTCATCTGCACATACAGATACCATACTCTCAACCTTTGTCTGCTGCATACTCTAGAATTTTATAGCAGGAAAAGAGATATACTGACATCTTTAATTCATTAACTGTGTCGAGCTTTTTTAAAACAAGTCCACCTGCGCTTAGCTGAGAGGTGCACACACACTGAGTTGTTGTCATGAACAGACCGGCAAGGGACCACTTGGCTCATCAGCTATGCCATCTCTATGTCACTAGCAGTAGAAAATACATTGAACAGCAAGGTCCTTAGAGACTGAGGACAAGAAGTACCTGCAGGCAACATTTACTTCCCCTGATCGCCTCTTCCCCTCTCCCTTCCCGTTCCTCGTGTTTCTTGGTCAGTGTGAGGCTCTCTGAACTTGATCATGAAACGGATCCAGCCCAGAAGGTTTGCTCTTGTTTTCTGGAAAAGTGAATTTCTAGAAGTTAACACAGGATCCTATAAAAGCTGAGGTAGACTGATTTTATGTCAAACTCTATAATGACGGAGAATATAAAGTTGTAGCATTGTTCTGGGGCATATCTTAGTATAGGGGATATTCTGGGTGTTGCTTGTCTATTACGCTTGTTCAAGAACTACCACCAAAAATGAAAAGGAAGAGTAGAAAGAAAGATGGTCAGCTAGTGAAATTCACTCATATTGCCCATCTGGGAGAGTTAAATGAAAACTAACAATTATTTAAAACTTTGGAAATGGTCTTATCCAAAGTAAGTTAATATGATGTTTAAGATTTGTTTCAGAATAATCCAGCAAGGGTGGATATAAAAGAAAGATGGCATAGTTAATGATTATCCCTGATGAGTTATGGGTTCATGTGGTCAAAGAATGTATTGTCTTTTTTTTGCATGGGTATTTTAAGTTTTCCATAGTTAAAATAAGGTTTGTTTTTTTTTAACTTGTGCTTTTTATTGTATTGATCATAGAGAAAACACATAAAATAAGCCTTTTAAAGTAAATATTAAGTCAGTGGTGACCTGAAGATGTGATAAGGGAAGTAGGATGGTTGTGGCCTACTGGGAATTAACCTTTATCTTAATGTTGCTAAATCTCAGATCCAAAAGGAAAGTCCTTGGCCGTAAAGATTCAGATGATGATCACTCCCGAAACCATTCTCCCTCCCCGCCAGTGACACCCACCGGCGCTGCCCCGAGCCTGGCCTCTCCGAAGCAAGTGGGATCGATCCAGAGAAGCGTCCGAAAGAGCAGCACCAGCAGTGACAACTTCAAAGCCCTGCTGCTCAAAAAGGGGAGTCGTTCAGACACCAGCGCCCGCATGTCGGCGGCGGAGATGCTCAAGAACACAGACCCTCGATTCCAGAGATCAAGGTCGGAGCCTTCGCCAGACACGCCCGAGAGCCCGTCCAGCTGCTCCCCAAGCAAGAACAGAAGGGCCCAGGAAGAGTGGGCCAAGAACGAAGGGCTGATGCCCCGGAGTCTGTCCTTCTCCGGCCCCAGGTACGGCCGCAGCCGGACGCCGCCGTCCGCGGCCAGCAGCAGGTACAGCGTGCGGAACCGCATCCAGAGCAGCCCCATGACGGTCATCTCGGAGGGCGAGGGGGAAGCCCCGGAGCCGGCGGACAGCAGGGCGCGCGCGGCGCTGGGCGCGGCCGAGCGCTGTTCGCTGGACGGACTGGCCGGGGACGAGATGGACGAGGGCGGCCCGCTCCGCGCCCAGGAGCCTGCCGCCTCCCTGCGGCCACGGGCCCCTGGCCCCGCAGATGGGGCAGCCAGTGCGGAGGGCAGGGGGCCGGCAGAGCCGCGCGGAGGTTCTCCGAGGGAGGAGAGTTAGGGACGGGAACGTGCCTCTCCCCCGGTCATGGGGGACAGACAGCAATGCATCGCTCTAGGAAGCCCGCCGGGCGCCTTCGCCTGGCTTGCCTAGGGTGCCACCCACTGTGTGTGCTGTGGCCGCAGCGTCGCCAGCCCTGCAGTGTGAGCGGAGGGTTATTTAGGACTCAACTTGGCACTTGCCCTGTGGCTTAAAAGCAAGTAGAAGCTTAAACTTCTGAAAGTGCTTCCTGGGGAAGATTTTTTTTTTTTTCCTAAATACTGGGGGAGTGTAGGGGTGTGTGTGCATTTTGAACACTTTTTATTTTTAAAAAAAAATACACACACACCAACAGCATGTACAGAAATAGGAGAAAGCAAGCCAGAGTTAGGCTCGGTAGAGTAAGCTGGGAGTCTTCTGGACTAGGTGGTAACCGCTTTCAAAGCATTCTGTTTCTGGAAACTCGAGAGTTCCATGAGAGGGGAGGAGACGTTGCTTCTACGAAAGAGGCGGTAGATTTGCTGGTTCTTAATGCACAGAGCGCGGGGATGTATGCACATGTGTGCCGCGCGGGAGGCGTGTCCCGATGAGCGCAGAGAAGCTGGGGAAGGGCTGAGTGACGAATTGGTTCAGGTACTTTTTTTCTGGGGGGGGGTGGGAATAGGCTTTGTTTCTTTTTTTTTGTAAACATGACAAACGTGAAAGTGGCAACGCTGTAATTTGGTGCCTGCTGCTGTGCAGCCGCATACACACAACTTTTAGCCTGGATTTTTTAGAAGCGTGGGGGATTTTTTAATGCATTTCCTTCTTGAGTAGCGGCTGGGGCCTTTGAGAACTGAAGTGACCTGCGGACATATAGACAGGGAGACAGAGGAGAGGAGGGGAGGGGTAGGTGATACACTGCTGGAATTGGTTTCCTGCCTAATAAATGAAATTATTTTGCAGATTTAAATTTGAGAACTTGCACTACCGAACTGTGGGTGGAGCTTTTCCTTTGACAACAGTTTTTTTTTTTTTTTAAATCAGAGTTTAAACTTCCATTTGGCAATTTCCTATCACTTGAAATGTCAGCATTTGCTAACTTTTTGGATATCCTTTTGGTTACACCAAAGAAAAAGTTATGGCTATTTTTCTTTCCTTGAACTGCCTGCAGTATCATGTCCTAATTTAGAAAGGTTTATCAAACTCTATTATATATATTATCTTACTTTGAAGAAAATGCTGAATAGCTCTTGTTAGTCAAATAAACTGATAAAAATTGGTAGGGCTTGGCTATTATTTAGCCCTGGGAAATGAGTTTTTAGATTAAAAAGGGTGGGTTTTTTTGCATCATTTGTTTTGTGCATTTTAAAATTTGTTTTTAAATAATTGAGTTGCTAATTACCTTCTAATCTTCTCCAAGCAGAATTTCAATACTTTCATAGGTGGGAGAAAATTATGTAAAGTCTTTATTTTAATGTACTATTCTTGTGACCCATATCCTCCTTTCCTCCCTCCCTCGCTTCCTCCCAACTTCTGTGTACTTTGGCCCCCTTATTTGTTAGTTAAATAAGCCAGATTCTTGTCTTCTTCATTGGAAGGACCTAGGATGACAATGCTGAGATTCTTGGTTTAAATCCAGTGTAGTTACCAAATGGCCATTTTTTTCTGGTATGAAAATATCATCTAACAGTTGGACTGCACAGGTCAAGTCATCACAAGGCGTATAAAAGAAAACTTTAGGTACCTATTTTAGACATGTCTTTGAGGCAAAAACAAACCTAAAGAATTAAGGCTCTTTCCCTTCTCTGAAGAAAACAAAACACTTCTTTTCACACAACCGGAAATGAAGACCTGACATTTGGAGCGATTGTCTACTACATTGACATAAGGATCGTTTCTTCTAAATTTTAGGAAAGTGGTGTTGGCTTTTGATTATGAAATGTCGTAGCTACCTAAAAAAGTTTAGAATGAACATGGCTATCAGAAATCTTTAACTTAATATAAAAATCTTTTATTTCAAGGTAAGATAAGCAACATCAAAACTAATTATAAAACTATTTAAAAATTCCTGTTCTTAAAGAAAAATATCTATTAGGTTTTAAATTTGCTTTGAATAAAACAATTTTGAAGTAAATATTTGAAACTTATTTCTTTTTGTTTGTACATGTGTTCTTTTGGCTAATGAGATAGGTCATCTTGTGCAGAATTGTTGAGTGCTTTGCTTGATACTAACAGAACAACAGCAGTGAGACCAGAAGGTCCCTGTGGGAGGTGGGGACCCAACAGAGAGGAGAGAGAACATCACAGACACTGGTTGGTGCCATTTAAAAGGACCCATGGAAAAACAACTCCAAATAATGTCCTGTGGACTTTAGAATAAAATAAAAATAATGTATTGACTTGGCCGTTCAGATGATGCAGTATGTGGAGAGACGTGAGAACTTTTCTCAGGCATGGCTAACATACAGGGAGACAAGAAACTAGACTTTTCCCTGAAACATACTGGGTCTTCAGCTTTGCTACTGGATTCCTCTGTGGGCTCACTTCTGTTTGTGGACTGGATCTTGTTCAAAAGCTCCATGAGGGTAGACTTGATGGCCCCCCAAGACTTACAGATAATCACAGAAGCCCCGAGACTAAATTATATCCACTTTATTTTTCCTAAGAGTTGGGAGAGAAACAAGTGCTCAGTTTGGCTGTCAGTTGGAAACAGCCTCAACTTGAGTCTGATTTCTGCCCTCCTACTATTTCTGAAGAATCTTGATTGAATGCTGCTGCTGCTGCTTGTGTGAGGATGAGAGTTTATTCATTTGGAGAATCGCAATGACAGGGCATGGAAAGGAGGCATTTCTGTGTCCCAGTCTCTTCTTCCCCACCTGCAGGTGGCGCCCCCACTCTGTGGGCATCGTAGGAGGAGTGGACAGGGAACCACTGGATTGGCTTCCTTGGTTGTGCCTTAGTGTTTTCAGCCTCCACGTGCGTAATTGTATAACTCAGATTGCATCATAAAATGACCATAATGGGATCATGTACTTTGTTGGCTATGAGGAGACTGCTGGGGGTAAAGGAGGGTGTTTTGAATAAAACATGGACCTGACTCTTGTGGTCCATTTTCCTTCATAAGCTACTCGGTAACTATCACAGTTTTCCTCAATGAGCTGTTCTATACTACCTTCCACAGAGTTCACGCAACAAGGGCTAGAGCAATCTGTAGTCATTGTTTAGTGATGGAAAAAAGGTCCTTTAGTAAATACTTTTTGTGTTTTTGCTGGGTAAGGGTGAGGGGGTCCGTATGCAGAAGAGTGTGGATGAGTTATCAGTAAAGGGTTCAAACTTAGTGAAAAAGATACACAATTATCTGCAAAATGTATATCAACATTACATTAGACCCAAAGGAAAAGCACCCTGGGCTCTGGCAAGCTCTGCTGGGACCTCACCCAACATCTACTACCAAGGGGTGAAAATGTTCAGGTTGGTAACACAGCCAGACAAAACACTGTACTGCTCAGTTCCTTGTGGTCACCAGGGCCATGGACACACCTTTGGCCAATGAGACATGGGCATAGTCTTGGAATTTCTGGGAAGCTTGCCATCCCCTCCTCGTGTGGCTTCCTTCCTCCTGTTTCTTCCTATGATGGGTGGGAGGCTGGATGAGGAACAATAATCCCACAACCTATGAGGCACCAATGAGGATGGAAGCCATATATCATGAGTGGCAGAGGAGAAAAGAACTTGGTCTGTTGACAGCATCCAGAGTTACTGCACCAGCCATGAGCTGTCCACCTCCAGACCCAATGGGTAAGTCATTTTTCATTCACTTTGCAGTTGAGTGGCATGTTCTCAGAGGAAGATGCCATTGCTTTTGAGTGGGCAGACAGGAGGGGTTGGCTGTGGTAAACCTGAGCTAAGACATTGTAGGTGAGAAGGATTTCACCCAGCAGGGACAGCTGGCAGAAGAAAGACATTCCAAATGGGGGAGGGTAGCATAAGCAAAGATGCAGGCAAGTGTTTAGAGGAAGCCATGTAGCTAAAATAGGAAGTCTAGAATAACACAGTGGGACATGAGACAGGAAAGGTTATCTGGTGCAAGAATGTAGGGGGCCTGGGATGTCATCCCAAGGAATCTGGGTTTTGTTTCTTAGTTTTTAAGAAGAGAAATAATGTGACAGGGCTTGGTTCTTAGCCCTCTTCTCAAGTTATACTGTCCCTTGGTAAATTTATATTATATAATCCCATAGTATTAGATAAATGAAATGTTCTGGTAACTCCTAAATATCTTGTCTGGACTTCCTTCATGAATTCCAGATAAGTATATCAACTGCCTACTCAAAATCTGCACTTAAAGGTATTTCAAACTTAATACAGTCATGCCTCTCTTAAAGATGTTCCTAATCATTAGGTGATTTCATCATTGTGTGAACATGACAGAGTGTACTTAGACCTACATGGTACAGCCTATTATATGCCTAGACTAGATAGTGTGACCTATTGCTCCAAAGTTACAAACCTGCTCAGCATGTTACTGTGTTGAATACTTTAGGCAATTGGAACACAATGGTAAGTATTTCTGTATCTAAACATAGAAAAGGTACAGTGAAAATAAGGTGTTATAATGTTAGGGAACCACTGTGGTATATGTGGTCTGTCGTTGACTGTAGAGCCTACTTTCCTAAAACCCTACTTTCCTGAAACCCCTTCCCTTATCACTTAGTGGCATTACCATTCACACAATGGCTCAGGCTCCAAACCTAGGGGCATCCTGTGGCCTCTTTCCTCTCCACCCCACATCTAAAACCATAAGCAAGATAAATCAGCCATACTGCCAAGCTGTATCACCAATCCAATCACTTCTCCCCAGTTCCACTGCTACCGCTCAGGTCCAAACTGTCATCTCTTGACCAAAGCCTCCCACCTGGCCTCCCCTCCCTGCCTTTCCTATGCATCTTTGACCATTCTCAGCTCAGCACACATAATTCCTAGCATCCCCTGCTTGAAACCTTTCCAAGATTGCATGTTACAGTTACAATAGAATTCAAACTCCTTGCTGTGGCCTGCACTATCTTTGAGGTCTGCCACTGTTTCCCTCACTCATGGAGATTTGGCCTCATTTGCCTTCTTTCTGCCCCTTGACAGAAACCACTTCCTGCCTTAGAGTCTTTAACTATTGAAAATAAAGTTCTTAAATTCCTTTGCCAGTTTAGGTTCTTCAGGCAGTAGACACTGAGACAGAGTTAATGGAGTGTGACACCACCAGGGGGAAAAGGGAAGAACCATGATTGGGCAGGGAGAGCATGAGACTGCCATCCCAGTGGGGACGTGGGGAAAAAGGCCATCATTGGAGGAGTCCTGTGTTGGACTGAATGGCTAGGTACCTGTACCGCTGCCTTGCTTGGTCTCTGGTAAGAAACCACTCTCAGTAAAATGTCCTCTGTCCTCTTGATTTCCATAGGTTAGTTAAATCTTTGGTCACCAGCCCCTCCTGCCATGAGAATAGCATGACCTCAGCTTGAAAGCCAAGGAGGACTCTGGAGGCTGTCAGCTGCCCACACTTCTCACAGCTAGATGGCCAGCTTTTTCTTGTAGGGGGATCTAAGTGACACATCTCCATGCCTGCCCCAGTCTGCCCCTTTCCCCAAGTGGATCCACCTCCCCATACACAGAGAGAGAAATTTTAAAAAACAGGAGTTTGGTGGAACCAACTATATAGCACCTTACTGCAATTGGTCTTGAGGCTACAATGGGTTCTCATCATTCCTCCCTCCATTCCAAATTCCCCTCACCCTCAACTGTCATCTCTGCGGGTCTTGGTGTCTTACTTGATGGTGTGAACCAAGCTCTCTTTCCTGAGGGTCCTGAGCTCCTGGGAGCCAAACCCTTCTCAGACAAGGGTTGCTATACTTGTCCATTCACAGTTCCCACTGGGCAAGGAGAACATAGGGTGTCTCCAGTGGACCAGCTGAGTGCACATGCTTTCTTCCCTGTCCCCATCATCTAACAGCTGGCTTACCTCTTCTTGCAGTTCAGGGTCAATTACCCCTCACTACATGGTACTTCTCACCTAACGGTCCCTGGACACAAAGAGGCCAAAGTGTCCAAGTGGCAGCAGTAGACTGTAGTTCCATGGGACTCTTGTTATATTGCCTAGGGAGGGCATACACCCTTTGTGTACAAGGACTATTGACCCTGGAAAACCAGAGTTGGAGGAATGGGAAGAACTAAGTACCTGAGTGGTTCATTGAGTGTGATGGTCAGTAGGGTCATTCCTGCCAGATCATGATTCAAGCTACTAATTTTTTCATATCTGTCACTTCTGGGTCTACTTCTATGATATTTTATCCCTAAATATGGACAATATGTTTCTGTTTCTCTGTGTTGCTAGTAATTTTTTACTGGAGGTTGGGAATTAACATTATATTGTTTATTGATGGATTTTGTTGTATTCCTTTAAATAGTATTGGGTTTTATTATGGTGCACAGCCAAGTTTCTTGACATTAATTTGGTTTTTCCAAAGCTTGCTTTTCAAGCTGTGTTAGGGGAAGTCCAGAGAAGGCTTTGGTCTATGGATACTTTAACCTCACTACTAAAGCAACACCCTTTTGAGGACTCTGATGCCCCATGCATTATGAGTTATTTCTACTCTGGCTAGTGGAAACATACATTTTTCCTGGCCCCACATGTGATCTATAAATTAATTGTTCCAGTATTTCCAGTTACTCATTTCTTGGCTAAAGTAGTTTCTTCTCACACCTTCACTAAGCCAAGGACACAAGGGGACCCACTGCAGATCTACAGAGCTCTTTCTGTGTGTGCTTCTTCCTCCTTTCATTTACTCTGCCCAACAAATTCTATCCCCTTGGCCTCCTTTAACACTGACCTCTGTCTCCTCAACTCAGCAAGACCACTTGTCTCTGGCTTCCTCCTCCCTGCTTTGCTGCCTGGAAACTGCCTCTAAGCCATTAGCTTGAATATCCATTGGACTCACCTCATTTTTTCCCCCTTCTCTCAGAGATCACAGTCCTATGCTATGAACTTTCATTATCTGAAGACCATTGTTTTATATATTTTGTTTGGGTTTTTAGTTGTTTAATATGGAAAGATAAAACGGTTACTGTTTCACCATCATGGTCAGAAGCTGAGGTTCACCCGAGGAGCTTAAAAAATATTGTTCAAGACAATACTGATTTAGATTTACTACCCTGCTTGGGAAAGAGGAGCCTTCAAGGCTTACAGTCTCATAGAGGAACCAGTGTGGGGTTATTCTACCTGCCAAGTATGTCAATCTCAATTATATATTCAGGGATTAGGCAAATAACCAACACTGGGTCTGCAGACCCAGGGGACCTACTGTAAGCCAAATTTTGATTAGAACATTTCTTTTTTTAAAACTCCATATGCTCCCATTTTAATGGGAGAGGAGAAACTATAATGATACTTTGGGTTTCTGGGTATCAAATGTTAATTTGGGCCCTGATATAACCAGGTATTCCTCTTTCCTTAGTGTGAAGCCACCTGAGTAAAGGCCTTAGAATCCTTTGGAAAAAGGCTGGGGAATCATTACGGTGCACACTTGCAGGGACCTCTCCCCCAGGATCCAGTCACCTCTTCAGTTAATGAGCTTTGGGTCAGAAAACTGGCTCAGTCTAGAAACTGGTAAGGAAACTGGGCTTCTTTTTATTGGCATGCTCTCTCTCAGCCCCCCTGCTCATCCATTCTTGCTCTCTTTGATTATATATCAAGCGTTATCCTTGCTGACCACCCTTCTATTTTTTTCCCTAGGGATGCCATGTTCTATTAACCATTTCCATAAGACTTTACAGGTTAGAGCCCCTTGGGTGTCATTTTGCACTTAGTGGTTAATATACCAACGATGGCACGCTGGCTTCTGTGGTTAGCACTGCTGTCTGCGCTCTCAGAGGTCTCATCGTTTATCCACATTGCTCTTGGCAAGCCAGGGTCCATCACAGCCTTTCCTGCCAGCCCCAGACTGCAGAAGAGAGCCCCCACTGAGCTCCTTGGTGAGGCTCTAGCCCCTCTCTTCAGTGCAGCCCAAAGACCGTGGTGAATGACGGGTCCTCTGGGCCTTCCTGTGACGCATAATTCCCTGTCGGTCACTTTGCCTCCTGTGTCAATTCCAGCATGCCTCCCTCCTTGAGCCTTCTCATTCCTTCCTCTGTCGTCTGTCTCAGCAGTTCAGGCACTTCAACATTTTGATCACTTTTTCTAGGCTTCTACCGAGCCACCCTAGAGCAGTGAGTTTGCACCGTCTCTTGGCATTTTTTCTCATGGTGTTAAATCCTGTATCCTGAGAAACATCCCCGATTCAATAAACTCTCCTGTATCTAGTTTTATGAATCTGGCACCTTTGACCAAGCACCCTCAGACTCGAGTCCCTCAGTACTCCCCTGGCCCCTGCAGTGCATGCTGGGTAGCTTTTGCAGCTCCTTTGGCATACAGTCCATTTCTTCCCTCACCAGACCCAGCACACCACAGCCAGATTGTGTTGTGGCTGAACTCTGGTTATAGGCCCAGTAGGCAGGAGGAGGGGTGGGGACAGCTCCTGAGGGGCACCTGTTGCCTTATGGGGGAAGGACCCTGACATTGCCTTTCCTTGTGTTAGGATGGAGGAAGGGAGAGAAGGTAGTTCTAGCTCTTCAGGGGGAAGGTGGGTCTCTTCTACAGGCTCAAAATACTCAAAGTCAAAATTGTTAGGGGCATCCACTAGATGTCCCCATCACACATTTTAGGTTCCCGTTATTGATTCACCTTGACAGGAGGACAGACCTGGCTTGGCTGAATGTTTGTGAGCCGTTAGCTACTTTTACCATCACATCCTGTGCTTGCCCTTCAGCGTTTGCTTGGCTACTGCCTGGGATAAGGACTTGTTGGCAAGCCACCAAAGTGACTCCAACTATCACCCTTAGTTTTAAATTGCTTATTAATTGACCTCAGCTTTTCATTATCCACCTGTAGGACATCAATCCAACTTAGTAATAACCACTCAAGTCCATTGTCCTTGTATTTATTATCCACCCTTCCCCCATATTTTAAATAACTGAATCATCCACCAGTCACTGCAGTTCTCTGCACCAGCGTGCTGTTTCATCTCAAGTTTTAATAATTGCACAGCCTTCATGTGCCAGGATCTGTCTATGCAACAGGGACGGGGACCTCAGAACCAGCCAGTGAGTGACTCAGTCTCAAACGCTGTCTTACCATCCATGTTCTTGGGCCACTGGTACCAATTGTGCCAATTTGAGGCTGAGACAGAGTTAGGAGTGCAAAAGATGTGTGGTGAAGTTACACCTCTGAAAGGAAAAGGGAAAAGCAGGGTTGAACAGAGGAGCCATCAAATCTGACAAAATCTCTACCAGTCCACTAAGAAGCTCTGGAGCAAAGACTGTTTACTAGAGGTGTTCTGAGTTGAGCAGAAATGGCTAGGTCTTGTACCGCCACCTTGCTCAGTCACTGGCTAGAAGTTGTCAGAAAAAAAGCATGCTGCCAGCTACCATTGCTTTGCTCCAGCAGAGGCTAGGCCACCCCTCCCCCCAGTAGTGTGTCCTTATCCTGAATTCCAAAGTACACCTTGGAGAAGGTAACAGCTGGGCTGCTAGTACTTTCTTGAAGGTGAATTTGCATGGCACACCTCCACGTGGTTGTCTGCCACAACTCCAAATCCCAGAATAGAAATGACCATTCTTTGGCCACAGAAACAAATAAGTACCAGAAACAATCAATGACAACTTCGCATCAGTAACCTTGCTTCTAACCCAGGCCTCTAAACCATGCTAATCAGCAGTGGCCTCACTCTGGCAACCAAACTCTGGCACCTCCACACCTCCACAACTAAAGGCTCGGCCAATCCCTAAATGCTTCTGAAAGTCCGTTAATCCTTGAACTCCACGCTTCCGAAAGCCCTGTACAAGGTCAGCAGTTTTTATCTGGAGAGACCGTGTGCTGTGAGCACAGCGCTCTCTTGCTCAGCAAGCAGCGTGTGCAGCTTTTTGCTCTGGGTACCGAATGTGGCCTTCTTCCTCTGCTGTCACCACTGGCCAAGATGCCCCCCACCTCATGTGACATCCACCACACCCAACAAACCACAGCCTACCCCAATGTCCCCTTCCAGTTCTTGACAGCACTTGCCACGATTTCAAATCCCATTGTTTGTTTTGAACTCCCTCACTCTTTAGAATGTAAACTCCACAGGCCAGGAGGCTTATCTGCCATGGTCACCACTGCATTCTTAGCAGGAAGGTGGGCTAAACAGAAGAGTGAGAGATGTCATTGAAGTTGGTGAACAGGATACCCCTGGTGCGGAGCTGGGGAGGTGATTTCACTCACCTGCACTTCCCAGTCCCTGGTGTAGTGCCTGGAACACAGTAGGGACTCTGTAATGACTTAAAGAATGAAGGAAAATGAATGACATTTCTGTGAAATCTTTAGGGGACAAAGCAAGATTTTGAAGGAGAATCAGCAGTGACTAGAAAGGCAATGCACTAAGTTTAAATGACTAGTTTTCAGACTTTTTAAAAACATAATTTTAGAGAAGATTGACTTATCCATAAACACATGACAGCTCTGTGGGATGCACAGTGGGGGTGGGCATTGCCCAATCTTAACCCTCCAGCATGGTCCCCAAGATGTCTCCTCATGACCTAGGGCTCTGAGGAAGACTCTGGACAACTCTCCAGAGAAAATGGATAACCAAGGCAGGGGAGAGATGGGAATTATTGTCCTGTAGTAGAGTCTGAGCCTACTGGCATGTGGATAGGGAGAGACTGCAAGGGGGAGGAGAGGATCGAATTGGTGGAGCAAGAATGAGACCAATAGCACCAGTGGAAGGCAGAGCCTTAAGGAAGGGTCTAGACGCTGTGTTCCTATAGATAAATGTTAAACATAAGGGACACTGCATAATCAGTGACAGCCACATACTTAAAATGATTCACTGCTGTGAGAAATACTCTCTGGATTGATCAATTTGGCACTGAAAAATGTTTCAGTTATGATTTAAGGAAGAGGAAAAAATGGGATACCCTGAATTTGGTACAAAGTCAATTTTTTCTTGACTATGTTTTAGACTACAACTGAATCTTGGTCATCAGAAATATGCTTCTTTCACTTAAAATGGGATTTATTGCATTAGAGGTTCCTGTTGCATGTAGGACTAGAGAAGAAATATCAGAAACAGTCACCTCATGACAGTGGAGGTTAGGGTGGTGGCCATGCGTCAGCGGGAGCGCTGGAAGGGGCCCTCCAGGCAGTGATAATAGTAAATGTGCTTTAAAAGAAATTTCATGTCTTTTTGGCAAGTGTTAAAAATGCAAGGGGTTAATAAATTCAATAAGCAACTCAAGCACGTACCTTTGGAAAATAATTGCCTGGAATTTTAAAATGTATGTCCTTAATGATTTCAAAACCCCAAATCTAGCCTGTTTTGTATCAAAAAATTATAGTCTCAAAGGTATCTCAGAAGTCACAATCATGTAGGAAAAGCCCCACCATGTAGCACCAGGCCACCAATGGAGCGCCTGAGAGAGCCGCTCCCGTGGGGCCTGGTGGTCAACAGCATGGACCCCAGGGTCAGGCTGCCTGGGCTCGAATCAGCCTCCACCCTCACTGTTCCATCTGGGCAAGTCACCTAACATCTCTGTGCCTCCATTTCGTCATCTGTAAAATGGAGGGTTGAGTGTGGTGATTTGGGGGAAGTGTTCAGAACGGTGCATCTAGAAGGCAATCCATGAATGTTAGCCTCGGACCCTGTTAACTACAGGTATGCTGGTCTACTGTATCCAGGTTCCAGGTCGGGGAGATTAATTCTGAGAGAGATCATATAATGTCAGGGTTGGAGGGACCTCAGACATCCCTTGGCCCCATCCTCTCATTCACTGGATGCTCAAATCTCCCGTACAAGTGATTGTCTCCTGATAAGTGAGTGCCCAGTCTCTAATTAAACTTGCTGTGATGCGAACTGGAAGTCACACCATTCACAAGCAGCTGTAATTGTGGGAAGTTAGGAGTGCAAGCTTGTAAAGCCGGCAGCCTCCAGGAGCCTACAGCCCAGCAGGCAAACTTCGTAACAGGCTTCCAGGTGTCTGACTGTGACTTTATCTTTTCTAGGACAAGCACTTTCCAACACAATTAGGCAAAGATTTCTAACCTCCTTGATTTTGCAGCAACCCACTCTTTGAATAATGCTTTGTTACCTGAAAGATCAGGGTTCGTTCACCTGGTGAGCAACAAACAACTCTCTAGGAGAACGTGGGTCTTGATCAGTAAGAGTTTTGTTACTTGCAGAAAGTGAGGAGAGCACCGGGAGCATTCTCCAAAGCAGTCTCTCACTGAGGGAAAGTGGCCGGGGGTTTTTATGGGGCAATAGAGAAAAAAAAAAGTGTCCTCACATGTAGGGAGGGGTTCTGTTTGCTCAGGCATGCTGAGTCGACATTCTAGAACACAGGTTGCATGTCATGGTAATGAAGCTGTAGCTCCTCCCAGGGTGGAGATTTTAGCATGGTAATGAGGAAAGTTCACCTGAGTTCATCTATAAACTGCCAGGGTCTGGCAGGGGCTAGTTCTACCCAGCTGGATTGCTCACGAACAAAAAAGCTGCAAAATGGGCTGACTGTTCAAGTTGGTTGAAATCCTGTAGTCCCTGGAGACCTTTAATACTATATGAAATACTTTAAAAATTCAAGTGAACTTTAAAATTATATGTTTGTGTACATTTCTTCAAAAAACACGCCTTTACTGAGCATCAGAAAGGATAGGAAGTCCCTAACTTGATAAGCGTATTGTTCTCTGTCACAATAGGTTAACCAACACTTCTGGGTGAGCCTTGTGCAGTGGAGGCAGTGGGCAGATGGGGGAAGAGGGTTCAACAGGGAATGTAGCGTTGACAGTTGCAAAAGACAATTTGATTTTTGTGTCCAACTGAATTTCACCTCTTCAGGCCAGACAGCCTGGTGGTTCCACAAAAGATTAATCTTCAACATTTTTATTGGTAATATCTGGAAGGCATAACATCCAACTGACACAAATCCAAGCAGAAAAAGGCAACATGATTGTGATGCAGCAAAGGAAAAGGAAATAAGTGACATTTCCCAGGATCCTCACAGAAACAGGTGACCGATTTGCATGTGTATAGCCTACTGTCCCCTGTTATATGTGCATCTAGATAAAGCATCAAGCATTAAAAAGGCACGTTGGAAATAAGCTTAATGCATAGCAGTACTCTCAAGTAGAGACCAGACTCACACTTATCGGTAGTGCTGATGTCTATTTTAAACAGAAGTTTTGCCCCTGGAGATGGAATTTTTTTTCATTTTCTCACTCATTCTCTTTGGAGGGTTCATTTTTCTGAATCAACCACACTTCATTATTTCTATTAAGCAATTTGAAAGGGCTGTTGTAGCCTGCTGTGTAGTAAACCTTTTCATCAAAAACTTTTCCGTCTTCCCTCAAGATGCTTGCTAACGTCAAAAGTTGTTCTTGATTCTTTTGGGCACTAGAGAATCCATCGAAAGACCTACAAAGGAGAAAGCAAATAACGGTGAATGATCTTAGGACCGATGCGAGTATCAGTCTGAAAAGAGAAGCAGGAGCTGGCTCCAGGAGAGCTGAGTGAGGCACAGCTTCAGAGCTGCCCCCTCTCCACTGCTGACCTCTACTCCCTCCCTAGGATTCCTGGGCTAAGTGTGACTGCAAGAGGCCCAGGAAGACATGTCCCTCCTACCATCTGTTGACAGACAGATTTGAAACTTAAACGGTCTCATGCGCTCTGACCCTGTGCATCTCAGACTTTATAGTGCATACAAGTTACCAGTGGATCTTGTTAAAATGCAGATTCAGCACAATAGAGTGACTATAGTCAACAATAACTTAGCTATCCTTTAGAACAACTAAAAGAGTGGGACTGGAATGTTCCTAACACGAAGAAATGATAAAAGTTTGAGGTGATGGATACTCCAGTTACCCTGATTTGATTATTACACATTGTATGCCTGTACTAAAACATCACATGTACCTTGTAAATACATACAACTATGTATCCAAAACTAAAAACAAAAAAAATTTTTTTTAATGCAGATTCAGGGGTTCTGGGTGGGGCCTGAGAGTCTGCTTTCTAACAAGCTCCCAGACACATGCTGAAGCTGCTAGTCAGAGAAGCACCCTGAAACCCCAGCACAACTCCTCTTCCAGACTCTGAATTTTCTCCCAAACATTGCTCCGTTCTTCCTCTCCTCAGGAAAAGAGTACACACTGGCTTCCAGATGAACAGGATATAGTCTGACCTCTATGAGTTTATACTCGAATGGAAGAGACCGACGTCTGGCAGCTCTCTCTATACATCCCAAGGGGAGCTTTAACAGAGACAAGATCAAAGTGCTATGGGAACACTGAGGACAGGATGACATCTGGGGTGAGGGGTGTCGCCTGAGTTCAGCCTGGAATGGAGGATGGTTTTGCTGAACAAAGAAAGGGGAGGGGATAGGAAAAGGAACAGAAGTCTAAAAATACAGTGTTTTCACAGTGAGGCATAAAATGAGGCCAGGAAGGTGAGTCAGGGCCAGAAGGCAGAACCTGGTATAATATATTAGCCTAAGGCCTTTTGAGATTATTCTGAAGGATGTTGAGCAGAACAGTAACTTGATCGGACCTGGATAATATAGGCAGATAGATGGGAAATAGATTGGCAAGGAGGAGCCTGCTAAGAGGCTGCTAGTGGGTAGGGAAGAAAAGGCAGTCAAAAGATATAAACAAAATGTGGAGAAAGAATAAAAGTTTGAGTATAGATTTTAAAGTATATCAGAGAGTCCCCAGTAGGGCAAAATGAAAATATACTGAGATGAAACCGTGACAGCACAGTGAGCTAGCTGAGTTGCTGACATGCAAGCACAACGAATCTGAATATGATGGTTCAGAATAAGAGAAACACTGAGAGACAAAAATATTCCTAATATGCCTTCTTTGGTGTAAGTCTTATTATCAATGTGACAATGCAAAAAATCAATCCTACCACGCTTCAGATAAGATGTAAACTCTCAAGAGTACAAACCATGTCTGTTTTATTCAACAGTGTCTATCCAGCACCTCGAATCATTCTGGGCACACAGTTCCCTTTAAATCTTTAAGTGTAGAGCTCTCTGTATGCACACGTATACATGATAAAACACTGAGGGTGAGCTGATACGACTCTTCTGTTCTACCATTTGAATCGTGTCCTTTGAATATAATTCTGAGCCATGTGTTAAGAAACATTTTGGCTCCTAAATTTATTATTTATTTCCTTAATGAAGAGCCAATAATGAGTATGTTCTGTCCAAAGGGAATTTGTTTTCAGATCCCATTTTTCCCCCTCAAATCAAATCTGGAACCCTCTAATTGGAAGTCATCTCTTGTTCTCTGAATACATGTTGTTCTCCAATGAACTATCCACTGCTTCACTCAGTGTGCAAACCATACGCTGTGCCACCAGCCCCCGTGCCCCTGTCTCGCTAGGGGCTAGAATATATGGACACAGTGACCTGCTGTCCTATCCTTGAGGAAGTTACAGTCTACAGGTAAGTCACTATACCTTAGAAGAATAATCACAAAAGAAAGGGCACCAAGCACAGAGTAACTGGCTGACTGGAGAAACTGAGGAAGGCATCACAGAAGAGGTGCCATTTGTCCTGTAGGATGAGGGTGGGCCCTTCAGGAAGAGACAGCGCGCACCAGAGCTAGGAGCGTATGCTGCGCATGCTCTAAGTGTCTCAGGTGAATTGCCTCATTTGATCTTCATGGCAACCCTAAGAGATGGGTAAGCACTATGATTGCACACATTTTATGGAAGAGGAGATTTTAGCAAGGAAAAGTGGAGTAACGTGCCTGAGCTCAAAGGTAAAGACACGTGGAAGAACGTGCCATGTTCCGTGAAGGGTGGGAAGGTCAGTGGAGCCCACGTCAGAGGAAGAGGAGCTACTGAGACAGGGCACAGCCATGTCACAGGAGGCACTGGGCACCATGTGAACAGTCTGAGCTTCCCCCAGGAAGCAAGAGGGAACCGACAGATTTTCAAATGGAGTAACAATGTGGAAGAAGAGAGAGACAAGGGGCAGTGAAAACAGTCTGCAGGCTACTCATGTGAAATCATCAAGAAAAAATTCAACAGAGATCAATACACATCCCTGTATCTACTGGGAGTGTCAGGCATGCACCGGGGTATACAAAGATGACTTAGGTGTGGTCCTTCCAGGGTGAGGACCTTAGGAAGTAACGATGACGATGGAGAACAAGGACCAGATCATGAATCATTCTGAGGTGAGTGGGCCAACTTAGAGACCAGCTGTCAGGGAACGGTGCGGGGTGACAACCATAAAGCTAGTTGCTGGGGAGACAGGCATTGTACAAGCAGAGGTTTGAGAACTGGAGGAAGGCTCATTTTTAGAGCTGTTGAGTTTGGTTCCCCAACCCCCACCCCTACATAGAGATGTCCAGTGAGGAGGGAAAGCAGATCTGGAGATACTTCTAGACTTAAGGGTCATTAGACTCAGGAGTAGAAGCAATGTGAATGACCAGCCAGAGCAAGTCGGCTGTGACAGGAGGGTCAACAATGGGCATCAGTGGTGACTCCTGGGCCAGGGCACCCAGGAGCCCACGGAGATAAAGGAATGACAAGAGAGTGACTTTCCAAAAGTTAAAGGATGGGCAAGTATTAAGGAAACAGACCAGAACAGAATGCTGCAGGGGTCACGTGGGAGAGGACTGTGATCACGTGACAAATTCAAGGGCACCACTGAGGATGGCAAGGGCAGTTCCAAGGAGACATGGGAGTTGTACCAGATTGTGGCACTTTGAGGTCAAAGCCAATCTGATGAATTCTCAGATGGAAATGAGGAACACATTACTGGAAACCGGAGGAAAGGTGATTCTTGTCCTGACACGGCAAAGAACTCGGCTGAATTGTGTTCGTGTCCTAGTGTGATGTGCACAGAACTTGTGGGTGATGAAAAAGGATATTTGGTTGAACTAATTTCTAAGCAAAGAGTTAGAGGTGTGGCTTGGCTTTTCTTGAATGCTTATAGTAAAATACAAGAAGAGAAAATTCAAAGATTAAATTTTTAGACAAAAGGGAAGCAGAATTTTAAAATTTGGAAAATTCTTATCCACATTGAAAGAAATGAGAAAGCTTGTTCAGGAAAGAACAAGGGTGTGGCCAGGCAACCCTTTGATAAGGAGATTAGTATGGAACTGCCATCTACACAGAAGCCAGGACCGGTTCTCCAAGACAGTGCAAGAATGACTCCAAAGGCATTTCAGAGATTATGGCCTGCCCCTCCCATCACAGGTCCCTGGGTGCCAGTGCCTAGGGCGGCAGAAGAATTTCAAAGAAAGGGTCTTGGGCACCTGTGGGGCCTTGGCGCTCACTGCCTAGCACTGCCTCCCAGCTCTACACACTCGTACCACTGCAGCACTCTTTGGCCACCCCACGTTCAGCTCCATTGGACCAAGATGTGGCGTGGGCTGCAATGGCCACCCCTCTGGAGGGCACAGGCAGTAAACTTTGGCAGCATCCATCCAGGACTATCTCTGCCAGCTTGCAGAATGCACAAGATACAGGGGTGTGGCTATCTCCACCTAGATTTTGAAGGATAGAGCTGCTCAAGAGCCTTGGGTGTGTGACCCAGGCAAAGGGCCACAGCAAGGGCAGGGCACTACATAGAGTCCCCAGTAGGGCAATGCCTACTGGTAGTGCTACTGGTGTGTGATTTCAGCCTAATAGAGCCACAGTGGTGGTGGCGCCACCCAAAGTCATGGGATAGGATCTAACCCCTGTCCAGCAAGGCGGGACATCCACCCCAGTGGGCCTGGAGGGCAGAGACTTACTTGGGACCTGTTGCCCATTTCTTTTGGATGTCTATCCCGTGTCTGTCCCACCGTTGTATTTTGGAAGCACACAACAACATATTTGATTTCTCAGGTTCACAGCAGGAGGAATTTGCCTCAAGAAGAATTCAACCTTGAATCTCACCTACATTTGATTTAGATGATCTTCAGATGAGACTTTGGACTTTATATGTTTGAGATGATGCTGAAAGAGTTAAGAATTTGGGGGCTATTGGGATAGAATGAATGCATTTTGCATGTGAAAGGGACAAGAATTTTGTGGGGCCAGGGGTGGAATGCTGTAAACTCAAATGTTTGTGAACCCCCACCCCCAAATTCATATGATGAAAACTTAATCACCAATATGATGGTATTAGGAAGTGGGGCCTTAGGAAGTGATAAGGTCATGAGAGTAGAGTCCTCATGAATGGGATTAATGCCCTTATAGAAGGCCCCAGAGAGCTGCTTTGCCTCTTCCACCGCGTGAGGATATAGCAGGAGGGGGCCATCTGTGAAGCAGGAAGTGGGCCCTCACCAGTCTGAAACTACCAGCACCTTGAACTTGAACTTCCCAGCCTCCAAAACTGAGAAATTTCTGTTTTTTATAAGCTACTCAGTCTATGGTATTTTTTCTAGCTGCCTGAACAAACTAAGATAGGTATCATGTACTGTGTTTTAAGGTATTTTCATTCCGGTCTAATTAGATTACAGGTAAAGGTAGTCTTACGGGTTTTGGGGGGGGGAGTGGGGATAGAGGGATACATAATTTGTATTTTATCTTATAGATGAAAGGTATGCAATAGACTTCTCATTAAATGAATTGATTACATCTTGTGACAGACCTTAGTAACATATAAAACTAAGCCAGTAGAAAACCACCACAAAATGTATTATACCTGATTTATGGAGGGTGAAAAGCCTGCTGAAATTGCATAGGAGCTAAACTGAGTGCACACAAGTAAAACCGGCAGTCAGCAGGGCTATAAATTATCTACCACTTACCGTACAAACACAGTCATTTCGGCTCTGTCTTCAATGAAGACATCTGACTCTGAAGGCCTGGGCGGATCAAATTGCTGCTCAGAGGGGATATACAGGGAAATGGTAATGGTAGACTCACTAAAAGGACCTGAACCGGGTTCCACGTAGCTTGTCACTGGAGCTGTCATCTTTATTTTCATCTCTGTGCCATAAAAATGAAAGCAAATTTAGTGTATTTATGACTGCGTTTAAAAATGTAACCTACTCCCTTTTGATCTTAGTCTCTAGATTTACTTTATTTACACTATTGACATAAATGATATACCTTTAATTTTCATCTTAAAAAATAAGGACAAAACTATTAATTATTCACTACCATATTAAACACCTTCTGTACTATGGATACTTTTGGTTCACAAATTCTACATTTTTAGAGATAGAAGGGAAAAGTAGAGAGTACATGGTCCAGTCGATTCTTTTTTTCTTTACAATTCAGAAAATGAGGTCCTGTAGGCTAAGACATCTGCTAAAATATAAATAGTGGCAGAGCCAGAACCATAAGTTATGACTTGAGACCCCTAATCTTGGGACCTTCCTGCCTCCTGATGTCTCTGACCCTATGTGTCACCAAATTATCTGGAAGCATTAGCCATATCTTAGCCCTAGTTACAGAGAGCTCAGTTCATCCAGCAGAAAACAGAGAGCACAGAGGCGGAGAAGTACTGCCCCAGGGTGACCCTCCTCTGGCTGACACCAAGGGTCTGGAGGAGAGTCCTTGTCTGAAAACATTAAGTCTTCGGTGATGTGGTTATTTTTCTACTATAAAGGACGTTTCCTTAATAAGCTAAAACTCAATAATAAGCCTGGAGATTCAATCACAATGTAAGTATTACAAGGAAAAGCTGCCTTTACCTTTCTCGTTTTTGCCTTGGATGTAGCTGTTCAGTTTTGTAAAGCCGGTCTGGATGGCTGAATCCCAGTCCATAGACTCCACGGAAGTGCTGACCCACTTGGCTGGTCCATAGTGTCGGATCTCATAACTTCCGGGCTAAAATGGAACACAGAGAACTTCTAGAAGAACCAGTTCTAAGACGGAGGACTTGAGATGCAAGGGCACAGGGGCCTTGATCTCCGGTCTCCCCGAGCCGGCCTGTCTAGGGGCTGCCCCGCCCCGGGGTCCACGGGAGTAGGGACCACGGTGGCTCTAAGCCACCAACAAATCAACAACAAAATCCAGCACCTATTTGTTACACATCCTCAGGCCGGAGGGTCCCACTGCGGGTTCTGGGAGTTCCTTATCTCCCCGCCCCCACCCCCACCCCCACCCCCACCCCCGACTCCAAAGACAAGAAGTTGAGGTGCGGCCCGCACTTGGGGGTACGGCTAACCGACCTAATTTTCCCGTCTGCGCAGGTTCCGGGGTAGAGGCTGGGACCATTTAAAGAACTTTTTATTTAACTCTGCGGGCACCTTTGGGCCCGAGGCGGGCCCGCGCCCCGGCCGGCCGGCAGGGCCCCCGCGCCCGTGCCCGGCGCCTACCTGGGGGCCCGCGTCCTCCGGGGCCTTCCAGCCCGGCGTCTCCACGGCCTGGGCCTCCGCGCCCGCGGCCGCCCCGGGGTCTGGCTGGAGCACCTCGGCCATGCGCGGCGCCGACGCTCCGGGAGCCCGGCCAGCTGCGCCGCGAAGGGCCAGCACCTGGGCCGCCCGGCGCGCGGGGCCCCCGAGTCCCCGCCCCGCAGACGCGCGTCCCTCCTCCCGCAGCGCGGACGCCGAGCCCGCCGGACGCGCCCGGCTCCGGCCGCCAGGGGGCGCCGCGACCCAGACAAGGCCCAGACCCGACCGCGGGCGGCTCGGGCCGGGCCAGCGCCCCCTGCCCGGTGCCCTGCGCAGGGGACAGGGAGCCTAGCCAGGGGACCCGACTGCGGCGCTCGCCCCCGTCGCTTTCTTTGGGCCCCCCTGCGCCCCGCCCTTGTTTTGAGCTGAGCTGGCAGGCGGAGTGTGGCCCGTGGGCAGCGCCGCCTGGCGCGGTCTCTGTGCGACCGGCTCGGGCGCCCCGCCCGCGCTGCTCCTGCCGCCGCCACGCCCGGGCGGTGTCGCCGCGACCGCCCGCCCTCGGGGCGACTCCCGCCGGGCGCCCCAGGAGAGGCTGGAGGGAGAGCCTGCCGCACCCCTGCGGGCCCGAGAGGGTGGCCTAGGTCCCAAACAGCCTTCAGGGGGCCTCAGAGAATCTTGAACGGTCCTGTCTTGACTCTTCCCCAAAATGACCCCAAGCCCACCTGCCCTAGCAGGATGACGGCGGGGGGGAGGGAGCGGAGGAGGAAAGGAGGCCCAGACCCAGTAGTGCTTCTTACAAACTGTAATTAGATGTATTCTTTATTTTTTTTCCAAGAGATTTCCACATACCATGCAATCGCCCTTTTAAAGTGTACTATTCAATGTTTTTCGTGTATTTAGAGTTGATTTGGAAAGATTTTTGCTCCTCACGTTAAAGACACCCTGGCCTATACCCTTTAACTACTACTCCCCAATTTTCCAACACCCCTCCACCCCCTGCCCCCCAGGGCCTAGGCAACTACTAATTTGCTCTTTGTCTCTATGGGTTTGCCTATTCTGGACGTTTCATATAAAATGGAATCATACATATACTATGTGATCTTTTGTGACTGGCTTCTTTCACTTGGTGTAATGTTTTCAAGGTTCATTCCCGTGGTAGCATGTACTAGTACTTCGTTCCTTTTTGTCACTTAAAAATATTCCATTGTATGGGCCTGGTGCTTTTAAAGCAATTAGTGTCTTTTCTTTCCCTTGCCTTTCTCTGCCCTAATAACTGTGCAGTGGCCCGAGGACACAGGACACTTTCTAGTGGTTATATCACATCTATTATTATGCAGAGCTAAGTGCGAATTTGTGAAGACTAAGTAATGAATTTGACTGTTTTTAAAAAATAGCCTGTTTACTTTATGTAACAGATATATGATCCATTGCTTAGGTGACTTTGCAAAGTTGAGACTATGACTTTATTGCAGAGGGTTTTTTTTTTTAAAGGAAAAGGAAGTATTTTACCTTGTTGCTTAAGAAATCTGTTGTTCTTTTAATCTTCAGGGTATTGTTGACAGTTATCAATGCTTTTTCTGGGGAAGCATTTTATTTGTAGAAAACCTGAAGCTAAATTTGGAGACATCCTTTTGTCAGGATTTGCAATATGCAATTAATGAAGATAACAGCAGGTAATTAGGCTGAATTATCTGTATTTACAAAGTGGTAACTAGTTGTACATTAATAAAGTAACAGAGGAAGGAAAGAAAAGGATTTATTTTTAAATAATAGGATTTCAGTTAGAACAAGTTTAATAAAGATTGAAAGGTTAAAGTTTTATAGCCATATTTCAAAATAATCAAGTTAGTTTTCTTATTGATTAATTGTGGTAAATTTGCTCTTTTTACTAGCTCATACGTAATCAATGTTTATGTGACACTATGAAACAGATATTTTATTTAAGTTTTACAGCAAGTTTTTTTTCTTTTTTTTTAATTTCATCATATTATGGGAGTACAGATATTGTTAAGGTTATATATATTGCCCTTGCCACCCACCCCCAGTCAGAGCTTCTAGTGCGTCCATCCTCCAGGTGGTGTGCATGGCAGTCATTATGTAAGTATACACCCATCTCCTCCTTCCCCCTCCCACCTGCCCGACACCTGATAAATGTGTTTTGGGTTTTTTTTTTTTTTTTGACATTTTGGTTACATTTTATATCTTTGCCTCTCCCTAGGAAGGGTTAGAGGTATGCCCTTCCTCTGCACAATGCTCACCACATTCCTCAGATGTGGGTCTACCACCACCCCCAATCCCTGGTGAGCACCACCACCATTTGAGCATATTAGTTTTTTTTTGTTTTGTTTTGTTTTTAATTATTTTTTTTATTTTGGTATATTATGGGGGTACAGATTTTAAGGTTTCAATAAATGCCCATTTCCCCCCCTCCCCCCAAAAGTCTGAGTCTCCATCATGACCATCCCCCAGATGGTGCACATCTCACTCACTATGTATGTATATACCCACCCCCCTCCCCCCTCCCACCTGCCCAATACCCTATTACTGTAGCACCTATGTGTCCACTTAGGTGCTACTCAGTTAATACCAGTTTGCTGGAGAATATATCTGGTGCTTGTTTTTCCATTCTTGGGATACTTCACTTAGTAGTATGGGTTCCAGCTCTAACCAGGAAAATATAAGGTGTGCTATATCACCATTGTTTCTTAGAGCTGAATAGTACTCCATGGTGTACATATACCACATTTTATTAATCCATTCTTTGATTGATGGGCACTTGGGCTGTTTCCACAGCCTTGCAATTATGAATTGTGCTGCTATAAACATTCGAGTTTTAATCAGTCAGAACCAATTTGATGGTGAGTACATGTGGAATCCATTTTCCTGATCTTGTGTTGCTTCACTTTGGATAATGGGCTTAAGCTCAATCCAGGGTAGTATAAGGGGTGCTAGCTTGCTGTCATTTCTTAGAATTGAGTAATATTCCATTGTGAACATATACCAAATTTTAATTATCCACTCATGAATTGATGGGCACTTGGGTTGTTTCCATGTCCTTGCAATAGTGAAATTGTGCTGCCATAAACATTCGGGTGCAGATGTCTTTATAATAGAATGTCTTATGCTCTTTTGAGTAGATGCCTAACAATGTTATTGCTGGATTGAATGGTATTTCTATTTTTAGCTGTTTGAGGTATCTACAAATTCTTTTCCACAAAGGTTTCACTAATTTGCAGTCCCAAGCAAGTTTTGAGATAAGTCATAATTTTTACATTTAAAAATCAATGAAGCATCCTGGAGTGGTGGCTCACCCCTGTAATCCTAGCACTCTGGGAGGCCAAGGCAGGAGGGTGGCTTGAGATGAAGAGTTCAAGACCAGCCTGAGCAAGAGACCCTGTCTTTACAAAAAATAAAAAAATTAGCCAGGTACGGTGCCTGCAGCCCAGCTACTTAGGAGGCTGAGGCAGGAGGATCACTTGAGCCCAGGAGTTTGAAGTTGCAATGAGCTATGATGATGCCACTGCATTCTACCCTGGGCAACAGAGTGGACTCTGTCTCAAAAAAAAAAAAAGAAAAACGAAAAAAATCAGTGAAACCGGTAGAGGAGGAGTTGGCCTTTTGTTGTTGTTGTTGTTAGTCTTTCAAATAGTATTTATCTTCAATTAATTAACAAGCAATATTTTTTTTATTTTAGCATATTAAGGGGGTACAAGTGTTAAGGTTCCTTATATTACCCATGCCCCCCTCCCACAAGCAATATTTTAGAAGCAGATATTTAGTGCTTTTTTGGTCAGGAAAGACTAAGTTATGCTGTGGAAACAACCTCAGATAGTACTGGCTATAAGTTATAGATTGTTTCTTGTTCGTGCAAAGTCCTTACTGGGTCTGACTGTGGCCTCGGGACATGCCCTTTCTATGAGATGGTGCACTGTGGCACCTTGATATCAACAGGTGACGCCACAATCACCCCACCATGAGAAGAAAACATTGAGAGTCCTGCAGCAGCAATTGCAGCCAATTCCCCTTATTCATGCTAGTTACATTTCTTAAAGTCACCATGATCACTGAATTAGCAAATACTGAACCACTGCTCCTGGGGGAAATATAGAGTTGGCTCTTGTGAACCTCTAGTCACCATATTTTCAGCAACCATTGAGTACATCACCTTGTTTTATGTGTGTTTCTGTATAAAGATATCGTATTTAATATGTATTGCTGGTTCATTAACACTGAACTCATGACCAACAGCATTGTAACTCATGCCTAAATGAAGCTTCTGTAACACACCTGTCTTCTCCATAAGGCACATCACAGCCGTCTTGCACTTAGGAACTCTAGCCAGCACTTCAGCCCTACACCTGGGAGCTGCTTTAAGTAACAAGCAAAAAGCACAAAAATGTGAAAACATGACACTCAACAGACTGTAAAAAGAACATTGTTTACAGTATGAGAACTAAAGGAGACAGAGTGTCACCTCAGCTGGGAATGCATACACTTGGCAGCTGTTCTGTGCATGCACATGTCTGTGAGTGACCCACAAGTACTATGAGTATTGATTGTGGGATTACAAATATATTTTAGCACTAGGTGAATTTGCAAATATAGAATTTGTGAATAATGGGGATCAACTGTAAATGTTTCCCATAGTAAGTTAAATAAGTTGCTTCCATCCACATTTCATTGAACCAAAGCAATTCACCCAGGCTTGATTAATATCAAGGGGTGTGAAAGTATAATCACTTTGTGTTCTCAAAGGAGAACTAAAAATATTTGAGAAAAGCACTGTCTATAATATCATTTAGTCACTCATTGATTATTTATTCTAAACTTGTAGCAGATTTTATTCCCCAAAGATGTTTGCAACGTTATCTCCAATGTGCTGTTCTTATAACATGAATTTGACATAGTTCCCATTGAGAGACAGAGGTTTATGCTCTCTTTCCTTGAAACTGGGAAGGCTTGTGACTATAGTAGAAGTAATACTGTGTGACTTCCAAGGCTGGATTGTTAAAGCCTTCCACCTAGTTTGGGTCACTTGCTCTTAGAATACAACAGCCATGATGAAGGGAAGCCCAAGCAGCTCCATGGAGAGCCATGAATAGGTTCCTGGCTGAGGTCCTGGCTGAAAGTTGGCATTAACCACTGCACATGTGAGTGAGAAAATGTTCAGATGGTTCCAGCCACCTGCCATTGAGTCACCTCCAGACATCCTCGAGTCTTCCCAACTGAGGTCCCAATGGTCATGGAACAGACAGACGTAAGCTTTCTCTGCAGTACCCACAAAACCTATGAGAATAAAAAATTAGTTATTTTTTAAATGACATTAAATTTGGGGTGATTTGTTTTTCAGAAAGAATAATTTAAAGAGTATTTACTCTGTGTAGTACTGTAGTAGGTGTTGGTGGGTTTTAGCAAAGAACAGAATTTGGTCCTGGCCTTGACATGTCTGACTGTCACATCTTCTTTTGCTCCACGGTCACTTGTACACCCACTACATAATTAACTACGTGTTCTTTTTATAGTTACCATTGTCTCAAATGTAATAACTGTAACATAGGTAG
Source organism: Microcebus murinus (assembly GCF_040939455.1). Lineage (NCBI taxonomy): Eukaryota > Metazoa > Chordata > Mammalia > Primates > Cheirogaleidae > Microcebus > Microcebus murinus. The sequence goes on from NC_134108.1 coordinate 24,831,593, forward strand.
CAACTTAGTATTCTAACAAGAAACGTAATCTTCTCTTTTGGCTGGCTTCTCTAGTTTTGTTGAGAATTATAATATTCATTATTTAGACACAAATAATTTAGACACAAATGAAGCCCCTTTTACATTGAGCACTTTGCTCAGTGCCTGATCCATAATTGCATGATAAATGTTGAATGAATGCCAGTCACAGAATTTATCAGACACATAGAGAGTGATTGAGTGTTTTTAGGAGCACCTGCGAACCACCTTTCTTATGCACCACAGAAAATGAAGAAACATTTATTAAATTGTGGGGTGGAGGCTACAAAAGCTAACGCCTAAAGCTGGAGATGCCTTTAAAGATTAAAACATCAAATTTTAATGAGAGCGAGGCGAGCCTTGATATAACTTCTGAGTCTGTAGTAAGTGTTCATGAAAAAAGAGAGGGACGTCCACACTGATTTTAAAAGTTTCATACTTTGAAATAAAAATAAATAACCAAATATATGACAACTAGATAGCTCACATTCTCCAAAGCACATAAAAGAAACTAATCCTTGACACAGCTAAGATAAAATGTTTCTAATAGATCACTTGATTAAAGATTGTTTCCGAAAAACTTAGGGCAGTTAAAACATTCCCTTAAACTCTTACATATAGGGTTTTTACTAGGTTTTTGCATTAGAATTATTATATTATTTATTGATTAGCACAAATCAAAGAATTGGGAGGAATCGGACTTGATTTCCTAATGACTTTTAGAACAGGGGTGTCACAGTGGTTCAATGTCCCATTTCCAGAAGAGGAGCTTCCTTGCCCTCATCTTGAGCAGACCTGTGAACCAGTTGATTCTCAGCCTGCTTGTAAGTCCTGCATTACAGTCTCTCAGCTAGTTCTACACCTGAGTTTGTTTGTGTCCACATGTACAGGGTCAGATCCAGGCATGAGAAAGGTAAGTAGCAGATTAAAAATTGACTTCAAGATGGAGAAAAGGTTTAGCAGTAATGCCTGGGATGTCTCATCTTCTAGATTAGTGCCTCTCATGTGATCTGCGATAAAATATTATTTATTTTTAAAATTTCCAGTTCATCATAAATCAATATGTGATTCTACTGCACAAAACTATATGCAGCTCCTGCTACTGGCTACTTAACCCACAATGTCTATAGTAATTTAATTGCTTTATACCAGTATCAGAGAGATGAGTCCACTGATCACATGCATGGATTTTGTAAAACTGTTAAGTTGTTCTCAATGTCTCTACACACTTACTCTCAATTTCTTTAATGATCTTATCTTAGACTGGTAACAAATAGTTTGTGAGCCAGCACCAGTTCATGGACCATGCTTTGAAGAGTGCTGAGTTGGATGGCTGTCCCAATCTCCTGTTTGGCCAGACCTTAATTTAAGGTCTCCAATCTTTCTGCCTTGCAGTACCTCTGGGGTTTACTCTCTGGGTACCTGGCTTGTATTTACACTTAAGGAAGATTATTTACATATGAACATGAATTATATGTTTGTATTCTATCTTCTTCAATTTCTATTGCTATAAATTCACATTTAAATAGATTATATACAATTTTATTTTAGTTTGGTTTTATTATTTATTTATTCAATGTATAGAAATATGGGGCTTTTGCCCAAGGTTCATATATACATATATTTGTACAAGTCAGCTAATGGCATGATGCATAGACATTATTAGCTTCTCCATGCAGGAGCACTTAATGGATGAGGTACAGACATGTTGAGATCTGTTTGTGTTGCTTTCACAGCTAGAATTCCCTGAGTTTGGACCTTCACTTGAAGCATTAGGACAATCAAAGCAATGCCTCCGTCTGTGGCCAGTACAAGACTCATTCCACTAGTGAGAGTGTAAACGGTGGGATATTTTTGATTCCATTAGACGAATTGGGCATCAGTTTCTGGACTGCCATGATTTCAGTCTTTCTGTAGTCTCAGATTCCGTAGCCTGTGCCCTTCAATGTGGGCAGCTGCTCCTCTGCCGGCTTGGAAGGCAGCTCCTTCTTGGCTTAAACCCACATTTAAAAATCTGGGTTTTTGTCAGAAGTCTGCCACCTTCTGGTGTGATTCAGTCTCACTGAAACTGTTTCTTCATTTGTACAAATGGATGGTATTCATCTCATATGATTTTGAGGATTTCAAGAGGTAATGCTCGGTTATCTCTTAGCCCAATACTTTGTACGTTGTGTCCTGATAAAGGATAGTTATTAGTATGGTCTTTTGTGAATAAAAACCATTTCCTTAAGAACTGAGATCTGTTCGTTGAACTCATTGGTCGTCTGCCCATTGGACACCAATGTGCACTCTACATATAGAAGAAAACTTACTGAGATCACTTGGTAACTTATTGTTAGGATGACATTAACAAAATGGAAGGGAGGAAGTGAAAGTATGGCTAGAACCACTGAACGCTTGTAGGGGAGGAGAGAAATTAGTTCCTATTTCCTCTGAAAAAAATTCTGGTTTCTCTTGTTTCATTTCCTGAAGTTTGCTTGCATTTGAATTGGAATAGCCTCCTTCCCAGGGCTGCAATATGACTGTCGTGGGCCCAAGGCACTCATACTAAAATTATAAAATATACTAATTATATTTTATGACTGTATTGATTCAAACATGAATACAATCTTTAAACCCAAAAGTTATTTTTTTTTCTTTTGATTTTAAGAGAAATTAAAACATCTTCATGGGCCCCCTAAAAATAATGTGAGCTTTGGGGATGGTGTCCAGTCCCACCACAAGCAATTTAGATGTTTTAGCTTCCTTATGAGAGAGTGATAACATATGTTGTATTATATGGGATGATAAATGCAAACAAGAGCTAATACTTACTGTGTCCTTAGGGCAGACATATGTTTTAACACTGGATTGTCCCAACAACCCTCCGAGGCAGGTCCTATTAATGTGATAAAGGAATAAATAATAATGAAGATTCAATGCTTGAAATCAGAATATTTAATTTTTTCCTCACCTTGTTCAGAATCCGGTAGAAGAAGAATGCTAATATTGGCCCTTTAAAACATCCAACTATGTGCATTGTTTGAGAACTTTAAATAATTAGAGGACAAGAGGATATATTTTACCTGTATTGCAGAGTCCTGCCCAGCAGGGAGAACACTGTGGCCTCAAGAATTTTTTATGCTTATGATGCCTGATTCCCATATTGGAGGAGTAAAAAAGAAATACTGTATGTGGTTATCTAGAAGTTATTTGAGAAGAAATTCAGCTCTTTATACACACTTTATATTAAAATATATACTTAATATCATTTCTTAAAAACAATCCCTATGTGTATGTGTATATGGTAAATGTATACTATGTGTGTGTATATATATATATATATAATGAATAATTCTTGCTGTAACAATGTTTAGAAAATAATTTCTTCTTACATAAACTATTCTTTTCCTTTTTTAAAAAAAGACTTTATTTTTTTTTTAGAGCTGTTTTAGGTTCATAGCAAAATTGAGAGGAAGTACAGAGAATTTCTGTATACCACCTGCCCCACAAGTATATGACCTCCCCAACTATCAGCGTCTTGCACCAGAGTGGTCCATGTGTTACAATCAAGGAACCTACACTTTAAATGTTCCACTCTACTCCACTTGCTTGCATGGTTTTTGAGAATAAGCTGGATATAATTCTTACTTTTGCCCCTCATAGGTAAGATGTTTTTTCCCCTCTGGCTTCTTTCAAAATTTTGTCCTTCTCTTTGATTTTCTGCTGTTTGGATATGATATGCCTCGGCATAGTTTTGGCACATTTATCCAGCTTGATGTTCTCTAAGATTCCTGGTTCTGTGCTTTGGTGTCCGACATTCATTTGGGGGAAATTTGCAGTTATTATTGCTTCAAACATTAATATTTTCTTCTGTTCTTTTCTCTCTTCTCCTTCTAGTATCTCCTTCCATTATGCATATGTTACATCCATTTGTAATTGTCCTACAATTCTTGAATATTCTGTTCCTTTTTTTTCCAGTTTTTTTTCTCTCTTTGCTTCTCTGTTTCTGAAGTTTCTATTGGCTTATTCTCAAGCTCAGAGATTCTTTCTTCAACTGTGTCTAGTATACTAATGAGCACATTAAAGGCATTCTTCATGGTGTTGTAATATTTTTGATCTCCAATACTTTTGATTTTTTTCTTAGAATTTTCATCTATTTATATTTCTCATCTGTTCTTGCATGTTGTCTGCTTTTTCCATTAAAGCTCTCAGCATATTAATCATAGTTGTTTTACATCTCAGTCTGATAATTTCAACATCCTTGCCATATCTGAGTCTGGGTTCTGCTGTTTTCTCTCTCTCTTCAAACTGTGCTTTCTGTCACTTAGCATGCCTTGTAATTTTTTGTTGAAAGGTGGACGTGATACACTAGGTACCAGCAAGCCTGGTCATCATGCCTTTAGTAATGTGGTGGTAAGGTGTGGGGAGAGGGTGTGTTCTATAGTCCTATGAAGGGGTCTCAGTCTTTTAGGGAGCCTGTGAACTACACAAGTGCTTCTCAGTATTCCTCCTCCCCTTTAGGTGGGGCAGGATGGCTAGAGGGGGCAGGAGTGGAGTATTTTCTTTCCCCATGAGGAAGGATAGAGAGGGATTGTCTTAGTCTGTTTTCTGTTGCTTATAATGGTATACCTGAAACTGGGTAATTTATAAGGAATGAAATTTATTTCTTATAGTTCTGGAGGCTGAGAAGTCCAAGGTCAAGAAACTACATCTAATGAGGCCCTTCTTTGCTGGTGGGCACTTTGGTAGGCACTCTCTGCAGAGTTTGGAGGCAGCACAGGGCATCACATGGCAAGAGGGCTGAGCGTGCTAGCTTAGTCTCTTCCTTTTCTTATAAAGCCACCAGTCCCACTTCCATGATAACTCATTAATCCATTAATCTATGAATGATTAATCTAATCATGATAGTAGAGCCATCATGACCCAGTCACCTCTTAAATGCCCCATCTCTCAATACTGCCACTTTGGGGATTACATTTCACCATGAGTTTTGGTGGCAACAAATATTCAAACCATAGCAGGGCTGAAGTTGGGTTTATTCTTTCCCCAGGTGAGTCAGATTCTGCTGAAACCCCAGCAGGTTAGGCTGTGGTAAAATAGTTTCTCCTGAGCACAGGCCTCGTTAAGAGAAATAGCAGGCTCTGGTGTATTTCAAAATGGTTACTCCCTCTGCTCCTACTAGAAGCACAGGGGGAGTTTTCTCTTCTCTTCAGTGTGAGAACCTGGGAGGGCACCTGAAAGTAAAACTCACAAGTGTGGAGTCCCACCTCCCCATGAATGGTTCCTCCCTGGAGTTTTTTTTTAACTCTCTGAGTTGTCCACAACCAACTTCCAGCAATTCATCAATTACAGTTTGGGTTTTCCTGCCCCAGCACTGGCTCCTGGAGGTTTCTGTTCAGGTAAGTTGTGATTTTCTGTGTCTACCTGTCTGTCTCTCCAACTTTGGGGTCAGTGATTTGTCCTGTGATCTCAGTTCTCTAATGGATCTAGGCAGATTTGTTGATTTTTTTCAGTTTGTTCAGCTTTTTAAGATTGTTTGAACAGCTTCCAAGTTCCTTACAAGTCAGAGCAGAAAGCAGACTTTATTTCCTTTTTAATAAAATGATGGCTTAAAGGTATTTTGTGGTCCAATGTAGAATTTAGTGAAATTCACTGATTCTGTTACATGCCCTCCTATTCGTAATCTTTTTTGGCTAGAATTATTTCTTCCCTAAGTACTTCTTAGTTGTTAACATTTTAGTTCTTCTATTTGTGGATTTCCTTCAACTCCACTTTTTCTTGGAGTGCTAACAACCAGACTACCATGCTTGCCAGTTGTGTCAACATTTAAACAAGGGTGTACTGTTTACACTGTTCCTGACGTTCTGCCTGCAAATCCCGCTTTGCGAATTGAGTTGGCTGCAGCCACACATTAGGCTGATGGTGTCAGGAAACAGTTTACAGAGAATGTTGGGTTATAAGTGAAGGCTCATGCTGTATTTACAGATCTAGTTTTCTCTGAACCTGTTGGCCTACATCTGTACACTTTGAAGCTTACCTGTATTTTGTGGCCCACTCACATTACCTAGAGTAATGGCTTTCAACCCTGGCTTCATGTTAGAATCACTGGTTCTATTTCTATTTAATTGGTCTGGGTGGTCCTGGTATTAGTATTTCTAAAAGTTCCCCAAGTGAGTCTACTATGTGTTCAGGTATAGCAAGGGCCAGCAAACTTTCTTTGTGAAGGACCACACAGCAAATCTTTTAGGCTTTGAAGGTCATCTAGTCCCAACTCTGACCTTGTAGTGCAAAAGTAGCTATAGGCAAGTGAGTATGGCTGTGTTCTAAGAAAACCTATTTCAAGACACTGAAATTTGAATTTATATAATTTTCAAGCATCATGAAATGTTATTTAATGTTTCTAGCTATTTAAAAGCATGAAACCATTCTTGTAAGACATACAAAAACAGGTTGCAAGTGGGATTTGATATTTGGGTTATAATTTGGCAACCCCTGGGTTATAGTTTATCTGTGTCACTGCTTCAGTTTGGTTCCACAAAATAAAATGTTTCTTTCCTGGATCACTGATAACATTTTAAATGAGTCCTAGTATTGGTTACTTATTTTAAACAAGTCTTATCAGAGCATTTAAAATATGGCAATGCGTTTACTTAGTAGCCTTAGAAATTGTAGCAGTTGGGATGCTTTTGTCTATAAGTAGCAAGTCTGGTTTAAATGGCTTAAAATGTTAGGAAAGTTATTCTGTCATTAAAATACAGGCAGTTTCGGGGTTAATTCAGCAGCGCTACAGTGTCATTAACCTAGGAGTTTTCTGTTTTCTTACTCTATTTTTTTTTTTACTTATTTTTCCCTTAAAAGTTTATTAATTAACTTGATTAATTACAGTCCCTTAAATATTTACGGGGGCACAAATGTTTAGGTTACATATATTGCCTTTGCCCCACCTGAGACAGAGCTTCAAGTGTGTCCATCCCTATACAGTGTGCACTGCACTCATTAGGTGTGAATATACTCACCCCCGCCCGGCACCCGATGAATGTTACTACTATATGTGCACTTATGTGTTGATCAGTTAATACCAATTTGATGGTGAGTACATGTGGTGCTTGTTTTTCCATTCTTGGGGTACTTAGTAGAATGGGCTCCAGCTGTATCCAGGATAATATAAGAAGTGCTAGGTCACCATTGTTTTTTGTGGCTGAGTAGAACTCCATGGTATACATATATACCACATTTTATTAATCCACTCATGGATTGCTGGGCACTAGGATTGTTTCCACATCTTTGCAATTGTGAATTGTGCTGCTATAAACATTCTAGTGCAGATGTCTTTTCTACAGAATGTCTTTTGTTCCTTTGGGTAGATGCCTGGTAATTGTCCTACTCTACTATTCTCATTTCCGGTCATGACTGCTGTCTTGCTTCATGGTTGCAAGATGGCTGTGGCAGCCCCACGTATCACATGCAGACCCATAACATCCAGCAAAGAGGAGGAGTATTTCCTTCTGTATTTTGATTTTTAATAGTGAGGCAAACTTTTCTAGAATAAGCCCTTCCTCCTCATAGATCTCTCCTTAGTTCCCAAAGACCAAGTAAGTCCCTGGTGAAGGACTTAAGACCACCATGATTAATTGTCACGATGTAGCCCCTGGGTTTTGGAAGGGCCAGCCTGCCTTGGGTAGGCGATTTTAGGATCCCAGAACCAAATCAGGGTTCTGATTAGAAGGAGGTTCTGTTAGAAGGTTCTGTTAGAAGGAGGAATGGCAGTTGGGAAAGAATTAACAGTCTCATACAGAACTAAATTCTTGGGATTAAAAAAATCTGAAGAAAGCTGTGTGCTGAGTTTCTCATTTCTATTTATTTCCCTTAAAGCAGGGGTCCCCAACCTATGGTGGGGTGTGTAATTATTATATATTACAATGTAATAATAATAGAAATAAAGTGTGCAATAGCTGTAATGTACTTGAATCGTCCTGAAATTATCCCTACCTCATCCCCCCATCCATGGAAAAATTGTCTTCCATGAAAACAGTCCCTAGTGCCAAAAAGATTGGGGACTGCTGCCTTAAAAAAACATTAGAGAATTTGTCAGTACAATTTCCGTAAAAGTAATCTTATTGATTTTCACCTAAGTAGGCTATATTTTGCTTTAGTCTTCAAAGACACAACTATTATATCAGATTACATTTAAGAAGAAAGGTATCCTATTTTTGTCTACTTTGTTGTTTTAAACTTTACCACATTGTATATCTAGTATAAAAATATTCATGCCAAAAATGATTTTTTAAAAAGCTACCAGTTTTTTTATTTGAATCATCACAAATTGTCTAGTTTTGCATTTTATATTGTGAGAATGATAAAAATTGTTTTCAAAAGACTTATAGCATGGAATAAGAGTTTGAGAGCTATGCAAGACATGCCACACTCCCACCTCCCCTCCCTACCACTCCCATGAGTGTTTTGATATACCTCCCAAGTGGTAAAAACCCACCTCTGTCTCCCCATTTGAAAAACCACCAAGGGAGATTTGTATCAATTCTTAACTCTACTGTGCTCAACCTGCTGAGCACCTGCCCACATCAAGAGCATGGGTGGAAATTCCACTTTTGCAATTTCTTGGGAGAGCATCTGGCACAGTGGAAGGTGCTTCTGCCCAGGACAGAGAGGCCAGGCTCTGGTCCCAGCTCTGCCTTTTACAAGCTAGATAACATTGGACAAGTCACTTAACCCCTCTGAGCTCTAGTTTTGATGCCTATAAAGCAAGAGTTTGAACTATGTGGTTTATAAGGTCCCTGTTGGAGCTAATCTGTTTTTCCCTACCATATGGTCCAAAATTTTGCCTTTCTTTTTCCAATGTTTTGGAAAAACATTGGACTGATTTCTGTCATTGCTATTTGGTGAAGGTACAAATTCAATCATAGTACTATAGCATTATATAGTCCATCTCTGCAAAGAGATGATAGACAGTGGAGCATGCTAAGATAATGTGTTATAGCAGCACGCTCACTTCTGCCACAGCACTGTAAGACCATCCTGGGTGGTCTAGGATGAGATATTCCCACATGACTAAACCAAATCCCTCCCCCATTCCCAAAAGCAAATCAGAAGACAAGCAAGGGTGACACTACAAAGGAATTAACTTTGGAAAGCTTTATTATTGTTGTTTTTAACTGAAATGTGTGCAAATGTCTGTACATTTTAATATTAAGTTTCATTGTTAATATTTTACCGTTATTTACAACCATTGACCCCTGCAGCTCTAGAGATGTCTGTTACATCCCTGTAAAACTCTCTGTGCATTTGGAGCATTCACACAGAAGAGGAACAAAACATGAGATCCTAAAAATCTGGTATAGGAGGAAAATTATTTGGTTGCAAAAGCAGTTTCCTTTGGCCAGTCCAGCATTTTTCTTTTTTTTTTTTTGTTCTTCAGAGTCAGTCCCTATGCTCACTAGTAATTCAAAACATTTTTTTTCTTCATCTCACATAGAACATTCCTATTTTTCTCAGGGGGATTATACATTTTAGGAGAGCCAAGTCATCTTTAGGAGAAGGTGGGGAACTTTTCCCTAAGGAATCTGGTAACTAGGTTAACTAGATTGGCATTTGTCAAGGTTTGCCTCCAGTCTGAAGTGTCCCCTTGCCCCGGGCCTTCTCCCCCTTCTCCTGGGGCTCTTTAAAAGCCCTCCAAGAGCAGTTTATGTTTGCCCATTTGGTCCAGGTGAACCCCCTTCATTCTGAAGGACTCTATCCCGGGCCTCTTCCCCTACAGGATTCCTGGTGGCCTCTTCATAGGAGGGCGGTAAACACCCAGGCAGCGGGGGCAGGGGGGAGTAGGGGAAGTCCTGCTCGCCGCCCCAGGGGAAGCTGGGCAGGAAGTCAGTCACCTCCCCTGCAGGCGGGCGCTCTGGGAGGTCCACGCTGAAAACCTGGTCCTGGGGCTGCCGGGACTTGCAGCGGCGGCGCAGGAACAGCAGCAGGAAGGCCAGGAAGAGCAGGATGGTGGCTGGAAGGAGCGTGCACAGGAAGGGCTCCACGTCCTCGTGGGAGGAACTAAGCCTCTGGGTGCCCTGGAGTTAGGGAAGGACACTGAGTCAGGAGAGGGGGAAGAGGCCTCTGCATTTCCAAGGCATCTGCTATTCATCTTGCCCTCCTTCCTCACTCTCAAAATCACTATCATCATTCACATATGCCAAGGAGCTTGAGCCTACATGAAATAAAGTTAATTCACATGATAAAGTGGGAATTCAGAATGTTTAAAAAGTACACATTGATGTTATCCTAAACAATTTCCACAGAAGTAAATATAATAAGATAAATTTTAGTTGGTAGGTCCACCACTCATTCTTTGAATGGAAACTCTATTTATTATTTATTTAGAATGAGACCTGTTGTGACTTCTTGCCACAAAAGATCATAGGGGATATAAGTTCTTTAATTCTGGAACAAAATCTCACATGATGTGTTCATATCACATATAAATAATATTTGAAATTTGATTTGATAGCTGAAAATTTGTTTTTGTAATATTTGTAGAATAAATGTGGAAAATTTTGAACTCTTTAAAAGAATTACAGATACATTCTTGGGCAACCTAAAAGGTATTGATTTTATAACATTAGCTCACATAAATAAATGATGGTTCTTGATGATGTAAATAACATAATGGGCATGAAATGATGCTTCCACAGCAAGGTAGGAAAGCAATGTTAAGAAAATAAATACTGTTCCTAATTGCATAGTCTCTGCTTTTAATAAAGCTACTGAGAAATAATGAAATATTATAAAATTTCTCTATAAAGCATACAGTAAGTAGTATAAATGTTAGTATACTATGTTACTATGTATACATAGTATACTATGTTACTATGGAGGAAAAGAAAACATTTTGGAATTGTGTTTAAAATAAGGAAACAAAATATTAAGCTCCTCACTTATTTAAAAGAAAACCAAATAATTACACTATGACAGCTGGTGTTTTCTCCTTGATTTTGGTGGAAAGGGCAAATGTTTTGCTGGTCATGACCTCATAAGAGAATGGCTTATCTAGAGTTGTTTGTATAATTGGTTTTTTACACACACACACACACACACACACACACACACATATTCCTTAAAGACTATAACTATGCGTGTTGTTTTGACTCAGAATTAGATGGTGTATTTAATATTTATACTGCCAGATATTTTGTCCTCAGTAAAATATGAGTTAGGATATATATGCTTAAAGGGTATAAAGTAAAGGTTTTTTTGAGGTGCAGAGCACAGTCTTTGGGAGGTGAGAACTTTGGCTTTGTATTCCAGTACAACCTTCTGATACCTGTGTGACCATGGACCATTCACTTGCCTTCTCTGGGCTTGGGTTTTCTCCTCTTTGATATGGAAAGAATAACATCTGTTATTGAGGGTTAGCATGAGAATTAAATGAATTAATATGTGTAAAGCACTTGGTGAATAGTAGATATTTATATATTTATATTCTCAGGGACTCAAATGATCAAATTTACTAAACATAAAACACTAAAGATAATTATAATAGAAATCTAGAAAATTATTGCTAAGGCTAGAAAATACAGTGAACATAAAATATGGCATTACTGAATTTATGTTTTAATATATTTTGTCAGAAATATTTTAACAATATTGTTTCTGTATGTAATTGTGAAGTTACGTTTCTAAACTATGGATTCCTTCTGCTTTCTTACAGATAATCTAATTTAATATCAGAATTCTTAACTTAAAATCTGTTGTGACATTATAAGGACTTTGATTACAAAACATATAAGAATAGATGCACCCCCAAATTTGCCACAGTTATTAAGAAATCAAGTTGGAATAAAAAATTAACTATAATTTGTTTTCTCCCTTTAGATGAATCATTAAAAATGTTAAAGATATTATCTCTTGCAGTACTTTCACCCCAATAAACATGGACCATTTTTATAATCTATTTTTTCTTCATTCTCTGTCAATAATACCAGTAATAGTTTCTGATCAGTTGTGTTCATAAAATTTTAAATTCTCTTATATCCTGTAAGTTTAATACACATGGAATGTGAAGATACTTAACATTCCATTTAAAAGGTTTTATGTAATAGATCCTATTGTTTATAATTGTGCTACTTAAGATATTATCAATATTAATTATAAATATTTGGAAAAGGAGAAATACCATAGTCCCTGCCACGATCAGTACTTCCATTGGTTGATTCAAATTTGTCTACATACCAAGTGGCAGTAGAAGACTTCTATCTACTACAGCAGACCAGTAGTTTCTTGAGATAACTTTTCCAGTTAAGAGGTGAACAGACCTATAGGACAAATTCAATATGGTATCCTTATATTTGCTTATTATTCATGGTAGATTGGTTAAAATTGTTGGATTCTTTTTTAATGCAGAAAGGATATCTTTTTTTAGTTAAATATTCCAATTTATTCACTAGCCTCAAAGTTGTTTCTTAACTTTTAATATTTTTCTAATGTGTTTATTGACTCCAGGGCTTTGTTGTTCAGGAGATATTTTAAATAAATGTCCATTTAAAGGTATAACTGCTGAAGGATATATCAACATCTATCTCTACATATCATTTTTTTTTTCTGTAGAAGGTGGTTTTGGGCAACTTGTGTACTACAGTCTTACCCATTGATCTTCTGGAAAGCAATAGGTTGATTTCCCTCTTTCTTGTGTAGTCAGTGGTGTCTCATTGCTCCTCTGACTATAAAACTCTTAGTTTTTAGGTTTCTGCAAATATTTTTCCTTAATGCCGCCTCACATTGAGACTCCTTTGATGATTTTCCAGACAAAGCAAAGCAGGTGCTACATTTCTTAGCAAGAGACAAACCCTCTTTAACCCCCTGTTGTCCCTCCTGAAGCAATATGCTTGGTTTCTGCTAACTGTTAGAAACAGTGGTCACTACACAGTCGAGAACCAAAGGGAGTCTCTTATTGTTGCATATGTGGCCATTGCCTACTGAGCAAAGAACAAAGTCATAACAACAAGGCATACAAATTTGTGACTACTAGCTTCAGATGCTCTTTGATATATGTGATATATCAAGTGTTCTTAGGATATATTTGTGCCAAGATTATTATGTATCATTATCAAAAAAGAAAAATACAACTTTCAAATTTTTCCCTTTAGACCATGCTTATCAATGAATTCATATTTTTGTCCTATCTATAAGGCAAAATGTTGCCACTAAGTTTTAAGATCTTAAAAACATAGGGATTGTTGGTTTTAGAACTGACAAAGAAAAAGCATAAGCCATAGGTACAGACCTGTAGCTGAGTCTCCAGGAGAGGCAGGCTGGGTTCGCTTGTTAACCACTCGTGGGTCCCCCTGCCAGCGTGGCCAAACTTCCTCCAGCTGCTGCCCAGCAGTCCCCGCATGCTTTCATCCAGCTGAGCCCCGGCCACCCTTCCACTTTGCTGCCGGGATCCCAACAACGCTGCTTGCTTTTGGCCTGGATCCAGTTTGGATGTGCTTGGCCGATGGCTATTGGTAAACTCGTCTTCTGATTAGTGGCAACAGGGAAAAGAAACCAACCAGAGAGACATCTCAGGACTGACTTTATTAGATTCTGTGCCTCTGCATTTGTTTTCGTGGCCTTTGTCACTATAATGGTTGGTATCAGATATCAGCCATGGAGGAGATTTCTGATGGGGAGTTTTCTGCATTAGTCCTGTTACCATGCAAAGAATGGTCTCGGCAAATAAAGAGCTGTTTATATTTAGGATATAAATAAGACCCTCTCCCTTCCCTTACCATACCTGTCTCCAGAGACATCTCTGATCAAGAAAAACTACCCAAGCTGAATTCCCTTTAATTATTTCTGGATTCTGTGGTACAGACAGAAGAGGTATTTGGTAGAGAAGCAAGGACTCATTATTAATATTTTACTGAATTATTTAGAAGAAAGATGCCTAATGACAAAATTGTACAGAGGCCAGACACACAATAGCTTAGATTGTTTGGATGAAATGTTTGCTGATTTCAATTTTTTTTAAAACTCAAATTACCAGTACCTAAATAATCTTCCTTCTGATTATCTTGTGAACTTCATAAAATTATTGATCAAGCTTAAAATAAGAAGGTTTCAGTTTGAACATTTGCTGAGTTAACTTTGGGATGCTTGGTCCTATATATTTATTATTTAACATTTAAGACATGGTGGTTAAATTCTTTTACTGGAGTAAACTTTAGCTTTGAAGATTTACTCAAAATATTAGAACTCAATGTTGTAACTACCCACATCTTTATCTTAGCATCATTTCTGTCCAAGTGATTGTCATGATGTCGAAATAATACTTCTTAACTGGGATACCTTTTTTTTTCTTGGTTAGTATTTTCAAATACTAACCCATGGTGGTCTATGGGTAGGTTGCAGGGGATAGTATATTCTCTAAACTTTGTAGATACATGTGCAATTTTCTTGGGAGCATCCATAGTTTTCTTTACCTTTTCAAAGACAACTGTGCTCACCAATAGAATTTGGTACTTTGTCAAATTTCTTATTTGTGGTTAAAGTTTTCATTAAGTGTTCCGGTACCTCAATCAGTAAGGAACTCCTTTTTCGTTTCGTCATTTTATTTCTTGGTGTGGAATAAGCTGATTTTGTGTTTTCAGTTAAAATGTTGCTTTGTTCCATTTATGTGTTTCTATTTTAAGTGTTAGGGTGTGAAGTCCATAGGCAGGTAAGAAAGAATTCTCAGATAGTGTTTAGGATAGAAAGAAGCACCATGTTTTAGTTTTTCTTTGAAGAAAAAGAGGGCCCAGCACCAAGAAATAAAGAGCCATCTCTCCTTGAAGAGGTGGGGAAGCTTGTGCCTCACCTGTCCGCCCAGGAACCCTTCAAGGCTGTTTAAACAAACTCGGAAAAAAAAGTTTTTGTCTGTAAATAGTGACTCTAAAATGACAGTTGATCAGATTGTTTACCCTTTCTTCTCCCCCCTCTCCTGAAGACTCCTTTACCTGGTGAGACATGAAGTGACCAGCTCTGGCAAATGTTAATGAGAATTTATTCTTTTTCCTTTGTTAGCTCAGCTCCTTTTAAGTACTAGGTAAACATCTCTGTAGGAGAGAGATTCATGCTACTAACCTTAGAGACAGGGTTCATGCTACTCTAAGTGGCTGCCAGTTAGAAATTTATTTTTCCTTGTTAGCCCATTAGTAAGACTGTCGTTAAGTAAATCCTGTACCCCTGCCCCTGACACATCAGAAATACCTGGTGACCGGTACGCTATTTTGCTTTCTTGCATATCAGTGGCTTTGCCAGTACTATGGCCTCAATGTAGGTCATCCTTCTCCACCTTATCTACTTATTTAAATACTGTACCTTCAATTCTTCAGAAGCAAATTGGAAATCAGATTAAAAGCATTAAATATGCATCTGTAACATTAACCCTCTTCTAGTAGTAAATAAATCAGACAAAAATTCCTGCTTTTATAAATACATTTTTGAGATCCCAAGAGAAAAAGTTACACAGTGTATATCAGAAGGTGATATATGCTATGGAGAAAAAGCAGAGAAGGGACAGATAGTGAATACTGAAGGACGGGGGCACTTTAAGGGGGAAGTCAAATAAGACCTGTGAGGAGTCCTCTTTGACTGGTATCCTAGCAAAAACCTGGAGGCAGAAAGGGACTAAGCCATGAGGATACTGGATGGAAGAGCATTGCAGAGAACAGCCAGTGCAAAGGCCCTGAGGCAGACACATGCCCTGGTAACTTCAACCAATGGCTGGTAGGCCTGGGTGGCTGAAGCAGTGAGTTAGGAGAAAGGTAGAGGACAAGGTCAGAGGGGATATATGGGGGTTGGAGGTACAGCATAGAGTTCAGGATTTATAGAGCATTGTAAGAGTTTTGGCTTTTACTGTAAGTGAAATGGAGGCAGCATACAGTGTTCAGCAGAAGAGCAACAAGATCCCACTTCCATTTTAAAAGGATCACTTGGACCTCTGTGTTGTACGTAGATATAGGATTAAGGGCAAAGGCAGGGAGACTAGTTGGGGGCTCTTTTAATAATTCAGAAGAGAAATACTGGACTTAGAGTAGTAGCGGTGGAAGTGGTGAGAATCTAGATTCTAAATATATTTTAGGGGTAGAGGCAACATTTCTTGAAGAACTAAAGGTGGTATGAGATAAAGATCTAGAGAGATTTCAAGATTGTAGGCTTGAGTAAATGAAGGACGACTGTTGTCATTTACAAAGCGTGGAAAAACTGGGTGGGGTGGAGTGGGGTTTTGTTTTCTAAAGCAGGAGGAGTAGAGATCAGGAGTTGAGTTCTGGACATGGTAAGTTTCTAGTGTGCAAGAGTTTGGATGTTTGAGTTTTAGGGGGAGGACTAGACTAGAGGTACTAGTTGGAACTCATTGGCAAGTGTGTGGTGTCCTGGAATCCAAGTGAAGAAAATGTTCCTGGAAGAAGGGAATGATCATGTATCTCAAAAAGTAATATGAATGAAATTTAATGCTGGATTTAACAAAATTTACATGGGGGGAGGTAGGAGGGAGGTGATCATTGGTTATTTAACAAGAGTTTAGATGCAGTAGTTGGGGAAAAGCCTAATTGGGGTGGTTTTAAGAGACAAAGGAAGAAGAATTGGAGATACTGAATATAAACAACCCTTGAGTTTCTCTGCTTAAAAGGCATCGGAGAAATGGTGCAATAGCTGGACAGGGAAGTAGAGTCAAGAGGGTTGTCAGAACAAGTTAATAGATTATAGAGAAAAGAGAACATCAGTAACCCTGATGTCAACCCGCAGCAATTCCACTTCGAGGAATTCCTCCTCAAGAAATAATCTGATGAATACTCAAATAATCTGCTAAGTACTCAAAGACATATTGATATATTGTTGAGAGGTATTTTAACACATCTTAAATGTCCATAATAACAAACAATTAGAAATTTTAAAAGTTCATTAAATGATAGTTGATTAATAAGTTAAAACATAAACACATAAGGAGATATTTTCACCTGAAAATAAATACCAAAAGACGTAAACATGCTCACAATGTTCACAACATGTTTGCAAGTTCATAAGGAACTTGTGAGAAAACTGCATGTTTATTTTACGTTGCATGTCTCTCCATATAGAAAGAAAGTCAGTGTTAACAATGCTATTTTTTCTAATTGGTGAGATTATGGGTTGTTTTTCATGGGATCATGTTCCTATTTTTGCTGATCTATAATTTGTAGTTTTTCTATGAATATGTTTTATATAAACAAGGCATATGTTATATAAGCAAGACATAATAGTTTCAAGATTTGCCCATCCTTGAAAGTCTACATAAATGCCACTCTGTGGCAATATTCTATAATTTCCTGCCCTCTACCCAAATTAGAATGAATCACTATTTCCTCTGAATTCCCACAGCATGTTGGTTAATCCCATATTGTAGCACTTATTTGAGTCAGCATTGTATTATTAAAAAAATAAATTGGGATTTTTAGTTAACTTACAAAAGTACTCAGTGAGGAGTTGGATGAAATAATGATCTCTGCTGTGACTTCTAGCTTATTGAGGTCTGCTTAGCCTATAGAACATTATCCTGGATTTTTTGTAACTATTTACAGAAATGCCATCATATTTCAGCTCTAAAATCTGTGTGGATTTTAATGATCAAAGTCTGTTTTTTGAATCTCATTAGTATATGTTCATTGTTTTATTTGTTTATTTTCACACTAAGCGGCAGAATACTTTTATTTTTGTGAGTTTTTGAATCATCTCACATACTCCTGTTTAGGCCTTTTATGACTTTATATTAATCATACAAGCACTGCTAACAATCCAAAATCAGATTAGCTACCTCTAAAACTTCCCTAGGTATTTCAGAATTGAGAATAGAATAGTATTTATATTTTCTACTTAATTCTTTTCCTTCTCTCTTTTTTGAAAATCAGTTGAGGTCTTTTTTTTTTTTTTTTAAACAGTCTCTTGCTCAGTTGTCATGTCATTAGCCTAACTCACAGCAACCTCAACTCACAGTAACCTCAAACTCCTGGGCTCAAGTGATCCTCCTGCCTCAGTTTCCCTAGTAGCTGGGACTACAGGTGCGCACCACCACATCTGGCTAATTTTTCTATTTTTAGTAGAGACGGGGTCTCACTCTTGCTAAGGCTGGTCTCGAACTCCTGAGCTCAAGTGATCCTATCACCTCGGGCTCCCAGAGTGCTAGGATTACAGGCGTGAGATACCATGTCAGGCCAGTTGAGGTCTTTATCCATTTGGTTGCTCTGGTTTTGTTTTTGTTTTCTTAATTCCCTTGAACTCAACACAGTTGACTTGCTATTTTCAAGAGCTACCAAGACTTCCATGTTTACTGGTTTTATTGGTTATGGCTTAGTTGTACATAAGGAAGTTTGTTGTTGTGTTACACATTTCATTTTCTGGGCTAATAATGGAGGAAAAATCCTGCAAAACTAATGGTCAGAGAAGATTCAAGTAAATTAGATCACTATAAAAAGATAGCTTATATTTCCCGCTATATTCAATTTTTAGACTAGTAAATACATCTGAATTTTAGCAAATTGGTCAGTACATGGTCTCAAGATGCTGTTACGGGAATTAAAATAAGATTAGGGCAATAGAAAAACTAATCAGTGGACTGACTACAAGCAGCACTGTGACTAATCACTCTGCCTTAATCAGACTTCCATGGAGACCCAGGGGTTCATTGGAGGGTCACAGATCTGGTCTTTGTTTTTGTTAAAATTTGGCCCTGATAATCTGGAAGGAAAGAGACAATTTGAATAAATCCACTACCAATATGGACCCCAGAGTGATTTTTTTAAACCAACCAAGAGTGATGGTTTAAAAAAAAAGAAAAAGTTTTGATATGAAGTGTACTTTGAAAAAAATATAAGCATTTAAGGAATTGGAGGTTGAACAGAAAGTTTTAAAAAAAATTTGTGGAGGAATAATTAAGCTAAAATACAAAGCAAAGATCTTTTGTTTGTTCAGTTCGATGAATTTTGATAGTTTTGTTCACACTTGTAATCACCACTTAAAACAAGATATAAAATATTTGTGTCACCCTGGAAATTTCCCTCAACCTTTTCTGCATCATTTCACCTTCTCCTTCTTGGTCAACTATTCTCTGATTTCTACCTACAATGGAGGAAGCTTTTTAAGATGAAATTCTTTGGAAAAATCAGGGAGCTGGGTATGAAATGTATAAGCATATGGTATTCTCCAGTAATGAACTAGGGTATTTTCAAATACTTGGCCTTAGTTTTCCCTGTCTAGAATTAAAGAAAATATAGGCATATGTAAAATATAATAATGCTCACAAATTTTGGAAGATAAAATAATCTTGAATTTAAAAATAGATATTTATATTAAAGATCCCCATGTAACTTGTCTAGCGTATTGACTGCCAGACTAGAAAAATAAATTTTCCTTGGGGCCACGGTGTTTTATTATGAAAATAGAATAAAAACTTCAAAACGAACCTTTCTAATTTAATGAAATATTTGTTGTTTTTTATTGTTTCTGTGCACAAGTTATATGCAACTTGAAAAATAGTTGTCTCCCAAGGGGAAGAGATATGTGAGTTATGTGTGCTTCACAAGGCCCCAGGCTCAAAACTAGCATGAGTTAAATACAACTCTCATGGCAGTTAATATGTTAAAAATTAATAGACTATTTTTGAAAACAGTTTTATGTTTATAGAAAAAATGAATGAAAAGTACAGTGTTCTCATATACCCCTTTGCCCTCCCCCCCATTCTCCTATTTTTAATATCTCGCATGAGTGTGGTATACTTTTTACAACTGATGAGCCAATATTAATAAATTATTTTTAACTGAAGTCCATAGTTTACATCAGGGCTCATTCTTTGGTGTTGTATTTTCTATGAGTTTTGACAAATGTGTAATGACATGTATCATACAGAATAATGGTTTTACTGCCCTAAAAATCTTCTAGGGATGATTTGCATTCAGTACTACCCCTGTTCACCCCTCTTCTCTGCAACCACTGATCTTTGTCCTGCCTCCATAGTTTTGCTTTTTCCAGAATGTCTTATAATTGGAATCATAGAGGCATGCAGCATTTTCAGATTGGTTTCTTTTACTTAGCAGGAGTAAATTCATATTCTTTCCCAATATGAATATTTAGGGTTATAAATACTCTTCACATATTGTGTTAGCTGCATTTAAAGTTCCTCTGTGTCTTTTTGTGATTTAATAGCTCATATCAGTTCTTTTTTTTTTTTAAGTCCACAAATAAGGCAGTTTTTGTTCACATAATTCTTGTTTAGATTTACCTATATAGTTACCAATTTCTTGGCTTTCCTGCTCTTATCTCAGACTTCCCTTCCTTCTATTCATGAAGGAATAAAACCTCTGTCTTTGATAAAAATTATATAAAAAACAATACTTTTAATTTCACCCTCATTGTTGAAAGATAGCCTTTCTGAGTAAACATTTCCAGCATGACAGATATTTTTTTATCAGCATTTTGAAGATATTATACTGCTGTCTTCAGCTATTTTTTAGATTAACTATAACTGCTGTATTCTTGTAATTGTTCTCTCTCTCCGTCTGGCTGCCTTTAAAGAGCTTCTTTGTTTTTGATCTTTAATATGACTATGAAATTAAAGGTGAAGATTTATTTAAATTTGCTTGTTATAAAGTTGTGTTTCATGCATCTATGTCATGGTTAATTGTATGTTTTAATTTGACTGGGCTATAGAGTACCCAGATATTTGGTTAAACATCTTGGGGTGTGTCTGTGAGAATGTTTCTGGGTGAGATTAGCCTAAGTAAAGCAGATTGCTCTCACCAATTCAGGTGGGCATCATCCAATCTGTTGAGGGCCTGAATGGAACAAAAAAACAGAGGAAGGGAGAATTCAGTCTCTCTGCCTGACCACAGGAGCTGGGATATTGGTCTCCTGCTCTCAGACTGGGACTTATACCATTGGTTCTTTTGGTTCTTGGGTCTTCAGACTCAGATTGGAACTACACCATTGGCTCTCTTGGGTCTCTGCCTTGCAGGTGGAAAACTGTGGGACTTCTCAGCTTCCATAATTATGAGAGATATTTTCTTACATAATAATAAATCATTATCTCTATATATCTGTGTCTGTATCTATGTGTTCTGTTTCTCTGGAGAACTCTGTCACATTGTCTTTTCATCAGCTTTTGGAAAATTTGGAGTTACCATCCTGTGAAATACTGCCTTTCTTTCATTCCCTTTATTTTAAATCTGTTATTAAATTTATTTTAGACCTTCTCATTCTGTCCTCCATGTCTCTTAATTTCTCTTTCCATGTTTCATCTCTTTGACTCTGCTGCATTGTGCGTTTACTGACTCATTAGTAATTCTCCCCTCTACTGAGCCTAATCAACTGTAAACACATCTATCCCTGAGTTTAAGAATGATCTAGACTTTTTCCCCCCAAAAGTAGTCATTTTTATGATATTTTATTCCTAGAATCTTTAATTTGTTTGAATGCTATTCATTAAATATTTCATATAATTTCATTTTTATTCTTTATCTGATAATTTAAATATCTGAGTCCTTAAAAATCAAAGTCTGTTTATTTTTGTTTAATCTTTCTCTCAAAACAGTGAGAATAGCTTTTTCCCTGGTGTGTTTGGTAACTTTTTAAACTGAAAGTTCATGTATTTTGAATCCGATGGACAGGAATCTAGAGAGACTAAATTGAAGATTTTTCCTCTAGGGATGATTTGCATTCTGTACTATTAGAGCAACCAACAACCTGAGATCATATTAGCCACACTTGAAAATTCAGGATTAAAAGTGGGAGTTGCAGATTTAGCTCGTCCACCTTGTCAGAAACCTCAAGCTCAGCCTTCCAATTCCATGGTGAAAGAGACAACTCCACCTTGCTGCTCTCTGCTTTGGTTTCAGGTTTGCATCACTCTGCCTGGAGAGATCAGCCCTACCTTCTAGTGTGCTCCACAAAGCATCAAAAATGTCGTTGTTATATATCTGGGGTCTAGCAGAGTTCTAATAGAAGGACCATTCAAAGTTTCTAGTCCACCATGTTGCCACATGATTAATATACTACACACAACATCTTGCTAGTTTACTATATTGAATATTTTAACTTCAGATTTACTCAGCACAGATAACATACAGCTGAAAATATTAGTGTTTATCTAGGTTATGGTTTCTCCAAAGGTGTCCCACCTGTTGTTAGTACTTCATATTTTTATAAACATAAAAGGAAGACAAAAGTTAAGTGTTCAAATAACTATGGGAAATCCCAGGTCATGGCTAGAAATGTTTCTTCATTGAAGGACTTGTCAGATTCTCAGGTACAGAAGATCCCTGACATATGATGGTTTGACTTATGATTTTTTGACTTTATAATCATGTGAAAGTGATGCACATAGTATGATATGCAATGATTTATTCACTAAATTACATGAGATATTCAACATTTCATGTATAAAATAGGCTTTCTATTAGATGATTTTGCCCAACTGTAGGGTAATGTAAGTGTTCAAAGTATGTTTAAGGTAGGTTAGGTTAAGCTATGTGACCCATACAGCGAGAGGAGCATCTATCTGTATTCTGCTGTGCTTTGCTATATTATAGAACATTTCATCTTATTTTACCATGGAGTACTTTTTTTTTTTTTTTGAGAAATAGTTCTCAGATCTATTTTTTCAGTGACTACTCTTTGAGCAATAATGTTTTAGTCTAATCCCTTCATTTTATAGGGAGAAAATGGAAGCTATGTGACTGATCTAATGTTTCATGATGAGTTGGTGTTATAGCCAGAGCAAAATCATTTACATCATAACCTCAGCATACTTTCTAGCACTGGAACATCCATTTCTTTCCCTGATAAAAATGATGTGTCCCACCATTAGACATGTTTCTAACAACTGACTATCTTGAAGCAGATTTCTAGATTTTTATTAAAATCAATGAAAGTAAAATCTTCAATTTGGTGGGATAGTGAAATTGATATTATCAAAAATAAAAAGTACAGTTATTTTTCTTGGTTAGAGGTACAGTATATACTGTATAATTTCCTAGTAGTTAGGTGAGGTGATTTAGAAATACATTTGTATACTCTAGGGTATTGCTGTTGAAATACAGAAGGGCAAGGCCAATTTATCCAGATGAAAGCCTTTGAATTGAAATGTGCATTATTTAACATTTCTATTATTTGACATACAATCAGGGTACTGGTGATTTAATTTGGGGGCATTGGATTTAAAATGCCAACTTTAATCTGCACTCCCATTGTAAGCATCATTCCCTAAAAAGCAGTATTTATAACTCAAAACTTTGCTGAATTTTATATTTCAATTTCTTGCCCTTTATATCTTTTGATTATTCTTTCCATGTATTTTAAAGTCTCCTGCTGGTAGTTCTCCCTGCAAATAGATATTTGTTATATTTCTGTAATGTCATGAACCATCAGTATTGAATTAAAATTTGAAGACCCTGTATCCCTCACCCACTGGATTATAGAATGCTGGAGTATGGAGGATTCTCAGATGGTGGAGTCTAAGTTCAGGGCCTCCAATTCTGAATTAACCACCATGCAAGTGGCATAAAGCCTCTGTTACTAGGCAACATGTTTATGTCATTCATTAAGCAAACATTTTTATTGGGTCTCTGTTAAGTTCCAGGCATTATGATATACACATATAAAAAACAGTGCCTGACCAAAGAAGTCTGTAAGCATGTGGAGGACAGATAAGTAAATCAACATGGAGAAGTCAACGTGCAGCATTTGGGCAGTTGTGTACTCAAAGAGCCACTGGAACACTAAAGAGTCCTCACTTTTGTCAATGTTCCTCATCTTTTCTCATCCACCATGGTGGAAGCTGTGCTGAGGAAGAGCTGTCCTTTTTGTCCACAGCAAGTTGTGCCCACCTAGGTCCCCCTCCAACCTATGACCCAGCACCCCCTTTTGTGATCCTGTTCCCTTTTCCCAACACCCCCCCCAACACACCCATTCACCCTAAGGTCCCCACCCTGGCCCCTTCTCAAACACCACAGGATGCTATATCTACACAACCCCATCCCTAGGGGATGGTAGCCTTTCTTTCAAATCGTTTCCCCTCTGTCTGTAAGCTTTAGGTTATCTCCTGCCTTGAAATAAAGCAGGAACTTTAACCCTTTCCCTTGACACTCATCCTTCTATGCTTTGCTTTGTTTCATCATCCCTGTCTTCCCTTCTCCCAGTTGCTTGTCTCTCCACAGCCCTAACCCTTACCCTGGAATCGGTCTGATGAAAGTCATGCAGACCTTCAAATTGACTATGGGCTATTTTCAGTCCTCATCCTATTGTTGCTCCTGCAGCACCGATCCCTGCTGACAGCTCTCTTCTGGAAATGCTCACATACTTGACTTTGGAAACACCCTGACTCTGTTCTCCTCCAGTCTAATTGGTAGTTCTTTCTCAGTTTCCTCTGAGACCAACTCTTCCATAGACTTCTGATTTTGCCCAATTGATTGGACTCCAAGGTAAACTCTCTCCAAAAACTCAATTTTAAATATAAATATCTAAATAGGCTAAGTGGAAAATAATGAAAAAAGTATGCCATATAATAATATCAATCAAATGATTAATATTAATATTAGTATCAGACAAATTGATATCAGCACAAGAAATATTAGCAAGGATTTAAAAAGACATTTTATAATAACAAAGGGATCCATTTGTTAAGATGATGTAACAGTCCTAAATATGTATGTACGCAATAACAGAGCCTCAATGTGTGAAGCAAAAATGAAAGAAACTAAAAGAAGAAATAAACTAACTCAAAATTATAGTTGGAAATTGTAATATTCCCTCCCAGGATAATTGGCCTAGTTGATATTTATAGAACATTCCATCCAACAACAGGAGAATATGCATTCTTTCTAGGTGTACATGGAAAATTGAATAAGGCAGATCATATTATGGAGCATAAAAAATCTTAATAAATTAAAAAGGTTTGAAATCATGTTCTCTGGAACATCAATGGGAAACAAACAAATATATGTGGAAAATATCCACATATTTGTAAAATAACATTTCAGTAGCAAAAGTATTAAAGAAGATCATAGGAAAAATTAAAAAATATTTTGACCTCGGTGCCACCTTAAGAAATTTGAGAAAAAGTGAATTAAGCACAAAATAAGCAGTGTGAAAGAAATAATATAGTAGCAGAAATCAAAGAAATAAAATATGGACAAAAATAGAAGAAAACAATGAAATTTAAATTATTTGAAAAGAATGAATGCAATTAATTCAACTAGACTGATCAAGAAGCAAAGAGAAAAGGCAAAAATTGCCAACTTCAGGAATAAGAGAGCATTACTACAGATATTTAAAGACTAATAGGAGATATTATGGATAACTTTAGACCAATAAGTTTGACAACTTAAATGAAATAGATAAATAACTACCAAAGCTTAGTCAAGAAGAAATAGATACACAATATAACCCAGCAATTCTATTCCTGGTATCTATGTAAAAGAAATGAAAATGTGTACAAACATTATGTAAGCGTTATTCATAATAAGAATATGGATTTTTAAAGTTTTGAAGTTGGAAAACTGCAGTTTTGGGGTTTGTAAGTAGTTTCTGCTTTTTAGGATAGTGTCTCCTTTGATGCTAAAAAATGGTCTTCATTCTGGTGATAGTTCCAAACTGCAGGAATTAACCCAAGTGCAGAGATTTCAGACTGGAGATGTGTTCTATTTAGTAAAAATTTGATAATTGATGGCAATGTAGTTTGCCCCTTTAACTTCAAGATATTTTCTAAACTTAAGCTCCTTATGCCCTTTGTGCTTGGGAGCCCATATTTGGGCACAGAAGTGGGCATTTATCCAAGCAATTATTTTCAGGTGGGAAGAATGGTGAACAATGTCAGTCAGTCAGTGTGACTTGTATTGAACCACAACCTTGGAGGAATGTTTTCTGGATTTTTGTCATTGTTTTGAACTGAGCCATGAGGATTAGTCCACAACCTAGTTATACCTGAGACATAATATTACACCTGAGACATAAAGTGGGATATTACACCTGAGACATAAAGTGGGATAAACATGAGGGGTGAGAATGATGACTACAACCTGGTGATTGAAGTGGAATGAAGGTTTCAAAGGAGAGGGTTGATAAAGAGTCAGAGCAGTGTTCTAGAAACATGGTGGGAGCCTGGAGACTTCCTATACTTCTTCCGGCCTGACTCCCAGAAAGTTTTAAGGAACATGGGATCATCAGGGAAAAACTGGTTTTCAAGCTGAGGGACTGGAAGAAGCTGTCTAAAACAAAATTGCCAGGGAAGGGACATTTGTAGGTAATAGAGCAATTATAGATCACCTCCACAAGTGAATCCAAACAATATAAGTACAGCTCTAGAGGATAACTCAAGTCCTGTTTATTAGGTTTTGCATCTAAGCATAAAATAGACTATTTAATAGCAAAATTTAATTTGTTGCTATTCTGAAAAGTATTTAGTGCTTGCTTCAGCAGCACATATACTAAAACAACTGAAAAGTATTTGGATCATCTAGTGCCATTATGAGAATTAAATATTCCTACTGAATTTTACCTATTCCTGATTAACATAAATTTTAAAAATTTAAAAATAGATGCTATTAATATTTGGGTTCAGTTTTTAAAATAAGCTTTTTAAAGATTATTAAGGTAATTTTTAAGGTTAATTTCTTCTGATGGGTTTATAAACAGGCCCATAGGCTAGTAGTCAAAGGTACAGGCTCTAGAGCCAGATTGCTTGGTTTGAATCCTACTTCTACTATTTAAACATAAATGACTTTGGGCAAATTAGGGGATTTCCTTAAACCTGAGCTTTTCCCATTGTAAAATAGGGATAATACCTAGCTCAGAACTGTTGTGAGGATTATATAAAATAATTCACGTAAAATGCTTTGTAGTTAGTAAGTACTCAATGTCAGCTACTGTGATGATAGGAAATGCTATGCTATGTCTATTATTAAAGGACAATTGGTACACTTAACTGAAAGTTAACTCTGAGAACTCTTGAGTCACCATCTTCTTCTTAGACAAGGATGTATTCTGAAGAGAGACTGGCAATCCCATAATCCTTTCCTCTCCCTGCGGGTGCTGAGGGACCCATGTGGGGTTGAGGGACACCTGCCTCAGACTCTCTAGCTTATGTCACCGATTTTTGCCACTCTACAGTATCTGGTTAGTATGGACTTGAAATCCTGGGTATTTGGGGGTGCCCCTTGGATTGTTAAGAGTGTCTGTAGGTAGGTACATATGCTAGTTATATCACAGAGTTAGCTAAATCACATATTTCTGGAGGGCAGATTTTAATTACATGTGATTTACAAATTACTTACCAAAAGGCTCTAAGGTTGTTCATAAATAAAAACAATATAAAACTAATAACTATATGGGTGCTACCAGGGAGTTAAGATGAAACAATGTTTTCAACATGTTTGGAAAAGTTGAATTTTGATTTGACCTGGGCTTAAATTCTAACTGTTCTCTAGCTGGGCAGCCTTAGGAAAGTTAGGTCAGTATACTTACTATCCTTGCATGGGATAAAATGAATTGAAACCACTTCTTAAATTGGTAGGAGTAATCTTGAGTTCGGTGAAATATGGTGAGCATAAAATAGCTTGGTGCCTGTATTTTACTTTTCCCTTGCTCCTAAACACTCTACTTGAAACTGTATTTAGCTCTGAGTTTCCTGGCAGCTAAAGCAAAATACAAATACAAAAACAAACAGGTACCTCCCCTTTTAAAAAGGCAATATTTATTATAAGATCAAATAAATGTCATCAAAGGCCTTGGCTCTAAATTCTTGTAAAATTGGGCTCTCGCTTCCTTATATAAGAAAACAAAGGAATAATGTAATGGACACCTGCTGTTAACATAGATTTACAGAAGACAAATTTGGTGATTTCTTATATCGATTCTCTTTAAAAGCTGAGGCATGACATTACATTGTAATTTAGTGAAGGCATTTCTAAAGGAAGCTGAGATAATTTGGTCTGAATACATTGTTCCTCAACAGCATAATTTAATGCAGGGATAAAATTAGAAATTCTAAAAATTATGAATATTTAAAATGACCTTAAGTTTGTCTTGAAGCTAGCTCTCTCATGTTATCTTTTGGCAAATGCTAAACTGTTGAGTTGCATACAGTTATCCATTGAATTGTGCGCTGCTTATTTTTACAGCAGATGGGTTTATTTTATGTTTCCTGTGGTTATGAGACCAGACTCAGTCTCTCATTGTGGGTACTAGTATAAACACAATTTTCTGAGTACTGGTTTAAAAAGGTTTGATTTTAAGTCTGTGGGTGATTTTCAACTGATTGAGGTTGGAGATACGGCACCAGGCAAGACTTCAGCCAGGCTGTTAATTGCATTTACATTTTTACCTTAAGGTGTCATGTCATAGTAGAGCATGCATGGCTTTGTAGTCAGGCTGAACTGGGTTCGAATTCTGGCTTGGCCAATTTCTAGCTATGGACCCTTTAGCAAGTTATTTCTCTGTTCACTTCTCTGAGGCTTTCCTTTCTCCATCTGTAATATGTGGTCCAGAAAAGTCACCTTGCAGACTGTTGGTGAGAATGAAAGGACATATTTTAAATAAATTGACTTCTCTGGGTAACAAGTTGTAGGTCCTGTCGATGACACTGTGGTTTGTTACCTACATTCAAAATGGAAGAACATTTTAAATTTCAATTAGAAGTAAGTGAAAATAGGGCTTTATTTTTTTCACTTCCTTGTCCATGGGCCTCTTCTTTGCCTACCCTGTGTTACAAACTTCTGTTCTAAAGTGAAGCTACCTTGGGAATAGAATGCTTGGACAACTTCTACTTCTGTATTTTGAAAGCTTGTCAAAATGCAGATTCCTGAGCCCTGCATCATACTAACTAGATCAGAATTTCTGGGGCAAGCCCTGGACACCAGCAAGTTCAATATTCAATGATTGTTAATTCTTAGGGACATCAGAATTTGAGACTGTCTAGGATGGTTGAGCTGGTTCAGGTGCTTAAGTGAGCTTGGCTGTGAAGAGGACGGGCGAGAGGGGGGGTATTGTGGTAAGCAGAGGGGAGGGATGATTTTGATAGGGGTGGAGTCACTAAGTAAACTGGTTTCGTGTTCCTTAGGAAGATTATAGAGAAAAACAATTTGAATCTCTAAGGCCGAATCTGGCTATATTCACATGGAGCGGGAGGTGTCTTTTGCTGATTACCTAAACATGAAGTGGGGCTGCTATAGTATTGGCAGAAATGGACATGGGGTGTCCAAGGTAACCCAAAAGCAAGCAGCATGGAGGCTGTGGAATTGGGTAGGGGGACACATTTGGTTCATTTGCCCCACATTGAGTCCCTGCCTTGTGGCTGGAACCAAATTCTACTGTCAAAATGGCTCACACACTCAAAGGGAGAGCATTTGGGACCCCAGTGGAATATGACCTGAGGCAGCCTTGTTCCTCAAGAGAGCAGACAGCTTTCTGAGGCTGAGGGCCACTGACATTGGACTTAGGAGGTCTTGTTAATTGCCAACTCTGTTCATGCTTCCTTGGAAATAACTTTGCATTTGTAAGAACAGCTGTTTATTTATTTTTGTGTCATTCCAATTGTGTTACAAAACCAGACATAAGAATTTACAGTGATTTTTAGTTTATGCATTACAAAAGCAGGTAAAAATCTCAGCCTTCTACTTCATGTCTCAAATTTTAATTGTCTTTTTTTCTAACTCAACTAAAAAGTGTTACGAACTTCTGTTTGGCTAGGGTGGCACAAACTTAATATATATGTGAAGGGCTTAGGGTTTTAAAATACAAGAGCTGGAGAAACTCCAGGCAGCTCTTGGCATTTGGCCACCCCATCTCCCTCCCCTGGAATAATGATCTTCTGAGCCAACTATTATATTTACTTGAATAGGGAGAAAGGAACTGGTAGGGAATATTGGGAGATAAAAAAAAACATGGATTAATACCTGAAATATACTTTTCAGGAAAATATATTTTTAATGCTTTGGAGGAAAATTTGTATTGAAGAAAGGAAGTCTGGTAGCATCTGTCTACAATCTTTGGATCAGGGATCTGGTCCTTCTAATCCATACCTGTGATCATCCTGAATTTTGGCCAGTCTACCATTTTATGAAAGGTATGATCCAAATTGTTCTGATAATTACTGAATGCTGTGCATCCTTTCAAGAGCAGCTTTTGAAACAACTCTATGGTTAATGTTAACTTATTTCCAGTTGACTTCTAGGGGGAGTGTGAGCAGGTAAGGAGACAATGTACAGGTGTGCTAGCCTGAGGACACAGGATGGGAGGGCTACTGCCCCTGGCCAGGCAGAGCAGGGAGCTACGAGAGACACCTGGTGAGGACAAGTTGTTTTTATTCTCATGCCAGGCCATGCTCCAATCCTTGAAAGATTAAAGGCTTTTTCCCCTATACAAATAAGAGCTAGTTAAATTAAATCTACCAATTTAATAACCTGTTTTAACCCTGTTAAACTGTACTGATATACACTGATATACATAACTGCCTGTGTCTTTAGTTGGTTGTGCTTAGAACAAACATCAACTATGCCCCATTCATTTCCCAAGAAGCCCATTTCTAAATGGTTTTGATCTGAGAGGTCTATAATATACATTTCTTACACTTGAAAAAAAAATCTAGACTTTAGAAGAATATTATTTTTATAACCCATAGTTATTTAGAAAAAGCGAGCAAGAATTTACTGACTAGATGGCTATTACAGATTAAAATGAACCATGGAATATTGAACATTTAACTGTAATATAGTCAACAATATCTTTCCTTTATAATTGGTAAATTAGCTTCAGTACTTATTTCTTCAAGGTGAGTCAAACATGGAACTGTCTGCATCAAAACATTCAACATATAATTCATTTTCTTGTGTTTTTAATTCATTCTCTGCTAGATATACCACTAGAGAATGTTGGTTTATTTCCTTGCATTCTTTGTACTGGTTACAACAATAGTTCAATATAGCTTCCCCATAAGTGGGGCAAGGAAACCATATCAAACGGAATTGAGATTCCAGTATTTGAGTTCTCGGCTCTAAGCTGTTGTGCATTTGATCCCTCATATTCAAATAGAACCTAGTACTTTTTTTTTTTTTTATAGAAATGATTTAGAATCTGATAAATTTCTTTGGGATTTAACTATGCCTTTATGATCTTTGAGTTTGAATGAGATCATTAAATTGGATAGTTTGTTTCTCTTACAACAAAACATTTGGTGCAACCGGATTAGGTTAGCAGGGCAGGCTCAGGGCACTAAAGTCTTGGTGTTGTAACTAGGAATCTATAAATAAACATAAACAAGGAGAAGATAGAAAACATGCTTAAAGTGCTCTTTCAAAGGCTTGAGATAATAGCAATGTTGGTCAATGTGTGAAGACCACAATAGTGCATTATGCTTTAATTCTATTTTTACTTGTTTACTGAATCTACCTTTAAGCTGAATAGAAAAGTGAATTTTCTGAGTGATATGAAATATACATCAAAGCTAAATTATAAGTTTTGATCATAAACCAAATAGTTGAAGTATATCAAGTCCCTTTTTAAAAGAAATATGTATAGATTTATATACATAGTATATTCACTGCTGGATATTAATAATTGAAGAATTGGCCATTGACTTATAATTTATTTCTAAAACTGTTTGATTAAAGAGATGTGCTCCTGAGCTGCTAGCCTCCTCATATTAGATTGGTGTAAAACACCGAGCTTTCTGTTAGGGTATGTTTATGGATGTGAATGGCAAAAATATGTACATATTAGATCTCAAGTATAAATTAGCTTGCAAAACACTGGGGCTATTTAAGAAAAAGGTATTCTCCTGCACAGAGCACTTAGTGTTTGTTTGCAAAGCACAAGGTTGAACTTTCATATTATTTTAAAACAACCCTTTGAGGTAAGAGTAGATTTTCATTTTATAAAGCAGGACACTTGATCTCTGAGTAGTCACATGTCCAGGTTTCCCACTCCCAAAAAGGACAAAGTGGGGGATGTGAACTCTGCTTTCCTAGCTGTGGCCCAAGGCCTTCTCCACTCTGCCACAGGTCTCTCCATCCATGAACACAGTTGGTCCCTTATGTTTGTGACATCCTTATGCAAAGTACATTAATGTCTATTTTAGTTTTATTTCATCCTTATGATGGAAGTGATTGAGTCTTAGTGGTATAACTGTGAGATTACCAGAGTATATGAATAATAGAATCATGATTTCAGGTCACATGTGAAGATTTCATTTCTACCGCAATTTGGTCTTACATCCTTCTATTGGCCAAACAGCAATTTTCTATGATTGGTTTGATGATTCATACCTAGGCTTATGACATTATAGACTTCTGAAACAGCTAATCTGTTTTAAAATTTGTTTTCTTTTTTTAAAAACCTTTTTTTGTTTTTAATTGACAATAATTGTATATTTATGAAGTACGATGTGATGTTTTGATACTGCTACACTTAAAAATGCAATCTAATACCAGAAGTTAAAAGTGACTGTACTTCTCTTGTCAATATTACCTTTTAATAATGTCCTTATTATTAATTGAGGGATTTAGTTGTCAAAGAACAAAAAGTAGTACTCCAATTTTTTAAATAAATGTCAATATCTACACCCATTCTTAAGAAGAAAAAAATCAAAACAACATAGAATAAGCCTTCATTTTTTTAAAACAAAAAAAGGAAACAATGGTATATATATTTCTGCAAATTTGTTTTTTTTAGGCATATACCAAATTGTCAGTAGTGGCTATCTCCAAGTTACAGGATGGAAAAGGGCCTTTCAGAGTTCTGAAATGCCATGGGAAGGAATCTGGTTCTTTTCTGCAGAATTCTGTAAACACAAGCTATTTACATTATTTTGATACATTTATTCAGTGAATAAAATTGCCTCACACATCAGATTTTCAATGCGTTTGAATCTTTATTCTACAACACAAGCAACATAAATACAGTATCTTTTAAAATATTTTCTCTTTAGAATTTTCATTTTCACCTCAGATAAAATGTACACAAAATGCTTGCAAGCTTGCTTACAGAGACCTGTTAAACAAGGAACAGACAGATTGTATCAAATCAAACAGTTATATCAACATACAAATAGTAGGGTGCTTTTCTGTTTGTCTTTTTAAGTACATGTGACCAAACTGAGTAAATAAGAAGGCAAAACAAAAATTACACTTCCTTGACAAGGCCTTTGGAGTAAACATAAAGCTCAAGGCTCCTGGTAAATGGTTGCAAGGATGAAATTTTGTATTTTATAGGTAAAATAGTATACTGACTTAAATCATTATGGCTATACCAAGCTTAGTTTATTTATCATTTTCAGTGAAAATAAGTTGATTCTTTGGCATAATACAAGAAAGGATAAAAGGACCCAGACCACCTATGGGCTTTACCTAGGGTGGGAGACAGTAGTAGGGGGAATGTTTATAATGTAATTTATTTAAGATTATTCTTAGAAATGCAGGAGAAGCATCTTGAATAATAGTGTTTTGGCATGATTAGGGCAATAAACATCTTAGTCTTAGCTCTCCCCCACCCCCAACACAAACCAAGAAACAAAAATAACCTTTCCCTGTAGGCACCTGCTTTTGCCCCATCATGCCACACCTGGATATTCTACCACATGGTTTCAACAGAAGTGAAAACAAAAATATCAAAAGCATCCATCCTTGCCCAGTTTTGCCTATTTAGTGGGAAACCAATTTTTATTATAGAGAAGCTCTCCCAAGAAGACCCAGGTGAAAGACCCGCAGGGGAGCTTGTACGTGCTCACGAGGTAGCCATGGACAGTCACTGGTGGCTCATAGTGTCAGGGCTTGAGCCCTCCTGGCTTTAAAAGGAAACATACTATTTCACATGTTATTTAAAAAAATTGACTTTCCAAAACTCCCCTCCCCTTTTTGGTAAAACAATGTGAAAATAAATTATTCCTAAAAATTTAAAATATCAATTTAATTTTAAAATCAGTTATTAAAAGAACTAAATGCACACATAATTTTTAAAAAATGATTATGGGAAAAAAATGAACTCAAAAAACTCCTCAATTATTTCCATCTACTGAGGCAAGAACTTGAATCCTTGGTACCATTAACACTTTGATATTCTTTCTGATCTTACTAATTCTAGTATTAAATAAATATAATTATTACCTTTGATTCATACATTAGACTAAATTGATTTAAATGATGTCAGGGTATTTAGTAAGCAGAAGTCTTTAGACAAACTTTATTGAATCCATAACAATTATTTATAATTAATATAGTTTATAAATGGGTTGTGATTTTAGGTACCTAATTTTTTTCCCTCTTCAATCATTTCCTATATGGTCCCTATATTTTTACTGGAAAAAGAATCTCCTAAAGCTAATTAATTGAATAAAGAGTTAAGAGATTAACTAAGTCCCCTCTATATTTGAGTCAACATGATTTCTCTGTATTTCCAAAGCACATTGATTCAGTTTTATATTTTCCTCATTATTTGGAAGATGATATAATGAATATGGTTTCCATTGTGCAGATATGCGTACAAACACAACATATTTACTGAAAAATCAAAACAGGCATACCTACTGCCCTAAAGGGATTTTGGTTCATTTTGAAAATTTCCATCAAGCCATTTGGTAGACTCTTTACAGATATATACAAAATTAAAATATTAATTTACACCAGACAGTTAAGTG
Source organism: Microcebus murinus (assembly GCF_040939455.1). NCBI lineage: Eukaryota > Metazoa > Chordata > Mammalia > Primates > Cheirogaleidae > Microcebus > Microcebus murinus. Next base: position 24,866,259 of record NC_134108.1, read on the forward strand.
AAAGATGTAGGTACAGCAAGTAGTGTCATATTATCTTGAAGTGCCAATATTGTGGTGTCCAACGAGAGATGTAAAATAATTGGCAGTGAGCAACTACTCAAAAATTACTGTACGCCAGGAGCCAAGGTTGTAATGGAACTAACATGGAAACATTACATTAAAACTACAAGGACTGTAGAAATTCAAATTCTATATACTTAAACTTAAAATCACCTTCAACAGGATACAAATGACCATCCATAGAATCAATATTTTTTTAAATACAAAAACAAGAAGCTTAGACTTATCTCACTGTTCCATAGAACTTATACATTCATTGTCTTCTAGTTTGTAAAAACCAGTTGTTGGTATAATAAAACTGGAAACTGGGAAGAGTGAGCAGGAATGCTGTCAAGAATCCAACTCCAAGTTGTCTGCCCAGGGGTAAATTCGGTTTTTCTCTAGTGCTTGATAAGTCAGGCTGATCTTTAAGGTAGTAGTTAGAAATTTTTTCAAGGCAGTTATTCTCAAAGCATGGTTCCCAGAAAGGCAGCATTGGCCTTATCTGGGAACTTGATAGAAATGCAAATTTCTAGATCTGCTGAATTAGAAACTCCAGGCATGAGCCCAGCAACCTGGGCTTGTTTTCACAAGCCCTCCTGGTGATTTTCATGTGCACTAAAGTTGGAGAAGCACTGTTCTAAAGACAAAAGCTACTAGACAACCACTGGTTAAGCCTTTAGGATAGGAACCAAAAGTACAAACAGTTAATGTTGGTTGAAAAGGATGGATGGTCACAGTTGGATGGATTCACCAGCAGTTGAGTGCAGTTTTGTCACTAAGATAGTCAGCCAGTCTCTCCTCCCTGGAACCCCTTTGCATATTATTGCACAAAGATATAGGGAAAGGGTTTGATATGGTGCTAGTGGTATAGTAGTAGTTTTCTTAAATTATTAATAGTAATTGGAGCCACCATTTATAAGGAAATCCAACTCAGGGTATAGTTTATTTTTTTATCTGTCATCCCTGAAGTAGTAATAATTGTGTTTTGGAAATATAAATGGTGTTCTGTTCTGAAATTTTAAGTTATTTGTTACTTCTACATCAGATACAAACACTACAATACAGCCAGAGGAAGGGTATCTCCCAGACAAACAAAGTATGTTTTCTAGATTGCTCCACTAGTCAAGAAAACACTCTTTTTTGGGATGAAGCATATAAATCAAGTTCTTGACCAATTTTATAAATCTTTCCCAGTAACAAGCTCATATTTCCAACAGAAAGTGCTCTTTTACTTTTCTAAGGCCACACTAATTCTCAATGGGATCACCTAAAGTGTACCCAAGCATATGTAAGTTTTGTCATTAGCTTACTGCAGGACTCCAGACTTTCCTTCTGCCTGTTTCCTTGTCTGGAAAACACATAGAAATATTTAGGTGTTATGGCACGTGGTTATCATGAACATTGACCTAATGCCCCCAGCACCTAGCTCTTTAAACAATCTTGTCCAGCCAGTTGCTTCCTCCTTCAGTGAATGTACACTGAGAAAAAAGTTATCATTCTGCATATTCCTAAACTCTGATGATGACTTACAAATTTAGTACCATGTATTTCCCAGAGAAGCAAGTAAAGAGGCACCGTTGGCTACAGGGCACTTTATTCTCAGTGGATTAAATAGTATTTGAAAAAGGTTTACAAATCATGTGTGCCATTCCAGACACAGCCTGCCATGTTCCTCTGGACTCAAAGCTGGCCACGAACAGTAGTATTCCATCATCTCCACCTAACTTGGTGAGTTTTCTAAAGGAATACTGAAAGTTTAGATTTTGGTTTCCTTTATTTTCAGACACTCAATGTTATATATGATCTTTCTATGTATAAACACTATTTTTTAAAACAATTTCAAACCTTATTTTCAAAAATTCCCATATCATCCCAGACAGATCTGGGATATCAACTAAATATTCTCACTTTGATTGCCTAATTCTTTGAAACTCTCTCTCTCATACTGGAGTGCTCACTCCATGCACTGAGACAGCATAGTATCGGAAGAGAGAGTATGGCCTTTGAATTCAGGAATGCTTCTTTTGCAACTAACTTTGCCTCTTTCTTGTTATCTGGGGCACGTTTCTTAACCTCTCTGGGAATGTTCTCATCTGAGAGAGTGAGGAACATACTCTGTCTCACAAGGTTACTGTGAGAAGGAAGTGTGATAATCTAGGTATAAAGGTCTGCATTGACAACATTCACCATCCCTGCTCCCTGCTGTTTATAAACCTTTGCTGTTGTAATCTGTGCTAAACAAAGGTCTTCATTCTGTTGACTTTGATGGACTGACACAAATGGATTTCCCTTTCTGAGAAGGAAAACTTCCCAATATCAGCAATATTGTGAAGTGTTTGGCAAGGATATCTATTACACAAGTGCATTACCTTCTTATAGTTAAGGCATTTGACTCTCTCAACTGATTCTGTGTATGCCTTCTCCTTAACAACAAAAAAACCTCATGATCACTGTAGCAAGAAGTTTCAATTTCAAGGGACTTTTAAATGATATTAACAGTTTTGTCGTGTTTGATTTAAAATATTTCCATCTGAGCTGCTATGTGTGTTAGCATCTGCCTGGGTCCTTATTAGTCAGTCATTACACAGCCCCCAAATGATAAAGGTGTTCTGGTTTTAGATCTATGGTGAAAGCCAGAAAATAATCACAAGAGTAGAGAGATACATAACAAGGTGGTGTATAGAGGCAGTCTTAAACATGTTTAAAAGCAGATCAGGAGGTACAAGAGCTAGGAAAGATCCTATGAACAATGCACCAGCCCTCCAGCCTCAAAACCTGTGTCTTCAATGAAAGACAGAACTCTGGCAAAGAGTGGATGCACTTGGCTGGGTTATTTGATCAGGAGTTCTCTTACACTTGGAGTTTTCCAGAAGCTTATTTCTTGAGGCACATTTTACCAAAATGTAAGAATAGAAAAATCTCGACTTTAGTGTAAAATACTTTTGGCAGTAAATACAGGCAACTGAAAGCAATGTGTAAAACTTGTTCTGCTTAGATCTGTAAATACATGCTAATAACTGTTCCTAACTTCAAAAGGCTGCCTTGACCTTGGTCTTACTGTTGCCACAATAGGGACTGTGAGTAGAAAAACACCTGACACTTCTAGGGAGTGAAGAAAGAAAGGAGGGAGGAGACTAGTCTGGGAAGGGGCCACCCCCCCCCCCACACACACACATGTCCCTAATCACCTCCCTTCCTCTCCACACTGGAAAGAGTCAACTTATGTCCTGCTTTTCAGTGACTACTTTGCATCAAGCAGCATCCTTTTTGGAAACTGCAAATAACCTCTGGGAAATACTGTTGTGACTTAGCTACTTTTCTAGTTGAAACCTGTCATGGTTGTGGAAGCCAGGTAAGCCCAGAGCAGAGTGTGTTAGAAATAGAGGTGGGCGTAAAAGCAACGTGGGCCTCGGGCTGGGTTACAGAAGACAGGATGGAAAGGTACCAAAAACTTCTTACAAAATTGTAGGTAAACAGCTGTGTACATATTCTCATCCTTGTGTTCTTGGGACCCATAGTCAGGCTAGTACTAGAACAGGGTTTGGACACAGTATGGGATAAGTTTATTTTCATGAACCAACCTTGGACCCTATAATAATCTGTGGGAAAATGTATTCTGATTTCTAAACAATGAAATAACATAATTCTGGGATGTGACATTCATAAATTGAGACAGCTTCCTTTGAATTTTTATGCTTTATAGAAAGTTTTTATGTATATATACTCTAATTTTATACAAAGGCTTTTTTCCCCAAGTAAATTATAGAATACTCACAGGCTCACAAAGAAAATCTGAGCCTCAGATATGCTATAAAAAGAAACAAAATAACCATGGTGTACTGCTTTTGTGGGAAAAAAGTTATCTACCTGACTTTTGATTCCAAAGTATAAAAATTCAGAAGTATAGAACAGAGCTCATTGATACTTCAGCAATTCATTGCCTGTTAAGATCAAATAGTTGATGATCTGTGTCTAAACTTGAATTATTGTCTAGTGAGTAAAAACTGAAGGAAAGAGTGTTTTGTAAAGCTGGAAAAATGTCTTCCAGATGCTGTGATCTCTAGATGACACACTGATGCAGGGGTCCACAGGCCACATGCAGCCTGCTAGGTGTTTTTGCTGTCGCTGCCTGTCCTGCTTAGCAGCCGACTTGTCCCGGGCCCACAGTGCGCATGTGTGGAATGTGCACCACACTCTCCAACGGTCTGAGGGACAGTGAACTGGCCCCGGTTTAAAAAGTTTGAGGATCATGCATGGATAGGGTCTTTTAGATCACCTAAGGAAGTCAGAGAACCCTGCCTTTCCCTTAACCCTATAGATAGACTGCTCCATGTTTCTCAAGGAGGGCAAAATTTACAATTACCACCACTAGTCAATCCCTTTTAAATCCTTACTTCAATACTGTACAATTGATATTGTTCTTTATTATTTTGAGACAGAGTCTCACTCTGTTGCCTAGGCTAGAGTGCCGTGGCGTCAGCCTAGCTCACAGCAACCTCAAACTCCTGGGCTCAAGCAATCCTCCTGCCTCAGCCTCCCAAGTAGCTGGGACTACAGGCATGCGCCACCACACCTGGTTAATGTTTTCTCTATATATTTTTAGTTGGCCAATTAGTAGAGACGGGTCTCACTCTTGCTCAGGCTGGTTTCGAACTCCTGACCTTAAGCAATCTGCCCATCTCAGCCTCCCAGAATGCTAGGATTACAGGCGTGAGCCACCGCATCCAGCCTGATATTTTATTTTTAAAGGATATATTTCAATTATGAATACATTTTTAAGGGCTGGAAAATTATAAGCCTTAGCAACTAACTCTATTCTCTAGAATATATATAAGTGGGCTTGAGTGAGGAGTTTCAATAATTATTGTAATGTAACAAATACAAAAATATTGTAAGTAATAACATAAAGCTTTCAAATTCATTTTCTAGTAATACTCAGGAAGATAAATGTACACTTAAAATATCGGTCTGAATAAAAAGGCTTTAAACATAGGGTAAACTTGTTAGGAGAAATATTTTAAGTAGAAAAAATTTTCTAACTTTAATGTTCCCTTTTATTTTCTGAGACTAGTATGCGAATAACTGACAATTTCATATGACTGCTCTATCGTATTTTACGATTTAAAATGATTTCATCATCATCGCTCCCTTCCCTGAGAAGTCTGCTCTCTGGATGCACAGAGGACTCTGAGTTTCTTTCCTCCAAGGGTGTTGATATAAAATGAGTTGCATTTTAATGATTTGTTTTCTTAAAAACCAAATGGTTATACCTTATGTTCAGATAGATGTGGGGCATAGAAATGTCTGTGCAACAAAGGATTAAGGCACCACTTTTTCTTTTCTTTCCTTGTCTGCCTTGGGGGCAGAAGCCAAGAATAACAGGGCTGCCAGAGTAGCCCGTCAGCCTGCAACATATATATCAGCTACTATCATGGCACTCTGTGTCAAAGGCTGCCAAGCCACAGACTTAACACCCTGGTAGGAAAGAATTTTCTTCCTTCTGAAATGGGGAAATAAAGGCACAATAGTACCTTACATGGGGAAGTTGGTGAATACCTGAAAATCTTCACAATGTAGGAATAATTTTGAAATGTCCTGGATTATTTTATAACAGAAGTCATGTCTTTCTTGATTATGACACCCAAGAATATATGTTTGTTTGTTTTCTTCCCAGCCAAACCCACAATCATAATATAAATCTTCTTCCAATTAATAATGTCTAGTACTAGATGTCTGAGTGTTTACATATCAGCTTGACTTACCAGCAGATACTGCCTTAGGAATTGCATTTATTTGTCAAATGGATCGATGTAGTGTGTTCAAAGGAGTGGCCCTTGAAAATGACCCATTTGGGGACAATGCTGTAAGCAAAAGCACTGGGAAATAAACTTCAAGATTTGGGAAGATATCAGAGAATGTAGACTCTTCTATAATAATGTGCAAAATCAAAGTATCATTTGTGTCATCAAGATACAATGTTAGTATGTGTGGCCCCAATGCTGAATACTTAGGGAGTGGCTGGAAAGGCTTTTTGACCTTAGGAAACATTGTTCTCTGAAACACTAGTTTAAGTGGGGCAATGCTGTCAGCTGGATTGGCAGGCTGACTCTAACCCTCACTAATGTATTTTCTTAGGAGTGGAACATGAGTTAGCTACACGATGATGTCATAGATGCGGCCCACTCTGCCGAGCCACTCTCTCACAGCCTGGCGAACTCTGATGTCCGTCACGTGACAGGTCAGCTGGCTGATGCATGGGAACACTGCTGGCTGGAGGGCAGTGAAGGTCTGGTCTGGAAGGATCTGAATCTGATTGAGCACTGTTAGCACCATGTTGGTCCACGCCTAAGAGACAGGATGTAAGAGAATCAGTGGCTTTCCCCATAGTTTCATTTGAACACTTGTGTGTGGTCCTCCCAATCTGTAAATGGGTTCTAGCTGCAAGAAATTAGTTTTCACTAATATATATATGAAGTTAACACTAAAGCTTACTATAGGAACATTATAAGGGTGGGCAGAGACTCATATCACATTAGAAATGCCTTATTTTCAGCTGTCCCAAACTACTAAAATCTTACATATTACTTAGATTTAAAAGACCTCTCTTGCCTTCTCATAATGAGATTTCCATAGGCCACATGATATTTTTAATCAAGCAGTCTTTATAATGCCCAGATAATTTGGACTAGGTCTGCCTTAATTTAGGATAATTTTAAAATCCTAAGCAAATGAAAAGGCAATTAAGGTAATATGATTTGCCAAGAAGGTTGTCTGCTAAAGAATAGCCATACATCTCAGTTTGACTGGTCTAGTCTAAGGTGATTTTTGCAGATTCTGAATTTTAATTCTATATTTAATATACTGGCATCTTGCAAGATTCATGGTAATTCCAAAGTTATGTTCATTCTAAGAATATATGCCAGTGACAAGAATCTACAATTTAAGATAAACATTCAGGTTATTTTAAAATAGGCTCTCTCTATATTCTTATTTTTCTCTTCCTTCTCACATTCTCTCTTCAAACTGGCCAAAACTGTATAGGCACTGTTTTCTTCTCAAATTTGGATCTACCATACCATACAATTACAAATAATAAACATATGAAGGAACAAACATACTCAAAGCCCCTTGAAAAATGAGAATTTTTATGTGCTTGGGATGGGCTAGAAAAATCTGAGATGAAAAAAGTTCATTGGCATAACCACACTAATATGCACTTTGCCTTTTTCCTTTAAAATAAAGCTTCATAACTAAGAATTTCTTCGAGGCCATTTTCCAATGGCAAACTAGGTCCATACATTTTATAAGCTTTAGCTCCACCTAATTTATACAGGTGGGTTCCTAATTCTCACTAATACATATCACAATGGAGAAAAACAGTTCCTGGAATTATCTGCCAGTAAAATTTCGGTTTTACACTGGTGTACTGATCCAGACAGACCCTACATCTTAGGCTCAGGCAGTCCCCTGACTTGGGAGGTAAAGTGGGTCCGTATCCCCTGCTGGTTCGATCACATCTTAGACCACGTACGTGAGCTCTGCACGGGGACACCTCACTCGGAAACCCGGCCCCGGGTGCCTACCTGGATCTGTGCTTCGGCGTCCCTCACCGAGACACTCAGGGAGCTCCCGGTGGAGCCCGAGCGGGGTCTCTTGTCCTGCCGCAGCAGCTCGGGGCCCGCGCTGAAGGAATGTCGCATCTGTCCTTGGTCCACCAGGTGCTGCGGCCGCTGAAGCAGCGGGGAGTCCTGGCCTCTGGGGCCCAGCGGCTCTCCCTTCTTCTCCACTTTGACGTCTTTGGGGAACGTGGGCAGGTTGTGCTGCTGTTTCCTCTTTTTGTACTCAGTCATCAGCTTCGAGATGGTCCTGTCGGCCGCCATGGTGTAGATCTTGTTCCCCGCGTTCTCCCACCACTCCTTCTTGCGGCCGGGGTCCTTCTTCTCCACCTTGGGGCTGGGCGGCGGCAGCAGCAGCAGCGCGTCCCCGCCGCCCGCCCTCAGGCTCGGGGACTCGGCCGCGCGCTCGCGGGGCTGGCCCCGGTCGTCCTCGGAAGGCGTGTCCTTCCCGGAGAAGCCGCCCGTGGACGGGGTGGACGACTCGGACTGGAAGGAGGGCAGGATGAAGAACGGGTCGCCCTTGAAGGCCGGCGGCTCCTCCGCGCAGTTCTCCAGGTCCAGGTGCATCTGGATGTAGTGGTTGCACAGCTCCATGCACAGCTTGTGCAGCCGCTTCACCAGCCACACCCAGTCCGCGTTGCTCACCGGCTGCACGCTCAGCGACGGCAGCCGCGCGCGCCACTGCCGCTTCTCCTTGCCCCGCGGCGGGCTGACCTGGGCCGTCTCCTCGAAGATGTCTTCGTCCTCCGACGAGCACTGCTGGGAGGAGTCCGTGCTCCTCTCGTCGTCCTCGAAAAGGACCTTCTTCACCTGCTCGGCAGTGATGGTTTCCTGATTGGTGAGGACGGCGCACACCAGCGCGTGGAAGTAAATGTTGAAGCTCATCGCCGACTGGCGGTAGAGGTTGGCGGCGCCCCCGATGCCAGACACCTTCTTCAGCAGGCACTTCAGCCCGGGGCTGGTGTCAAACTCCCTGGCCGTCCGGTACGAGTCCAGCAGCAGGTCGAATATGACCGCCAAGTTCTGCATGGATATGTAGCGCAGGAAGCCGGCCAGCTTGGGCTCCGGCACCTGCGGCGTCTTCTCCTCCCCGGGAGAGGGGCCTTTGACAAACTCCTCCAACAGGATGTCGTACAGGTTCTGGAGTAACACCTGATGGGACAGCAGGCTCACCACGATTTCCCTGAAAGAGACGCTTCAAAAAGAAAGAGGTTGATTAATAATGGTGTCATATCCTATGTCTTGTCTTATATCAGTTATTTCAAGGCCATGCAGACATCACCCAGTGATATATGTGAAATTGCAAACTTCTGGGGGCATTATATGGTAACCATCTGGGCAAGTGTGGAATTGATACATCGCAGTAGGAGGGTCTTTTTTAGGGGGGGTGTTGAGTATGTTGTGCATCTCCTTTTTGACTGTGACCCATCACATGAGGTCATATGACATCCACTTGCAGCAGGCACTATGTCAGTGCTCAAAAAGTTTGAAACGTTGGAGCGTTTTGGATTTCAAATTTTTGGAGTAGAGATGCCCAACCAGACGTTTTACTAATAATTCACCAATGTGGTTTTGGGTTTATTGTTTCATTTTCTTTTCATTGGTATTAGAATTTTGTAAAAATAGCTTAAGACATTATATTGCCAACTAATTCCCCAAACTGGATAATTATAAAATTATGACAACTCTTATTAACAACATTGATTTCAAAGGTACAACTATTATTTTTGTAAGTTAGCAGGAAAAGTAAAAATCTTACAAAAATCTAAATGCTAACTTTGCCCTTTGGTAGTTGTCACTGAGGTAAAACACATTACGTTCAAGGAAGAAGAAATGAGTAACAAAGGACTGTCATTCAAAAACAACCTTTTTGGATAAATCACTTTAACTTTTTGTGGTAAAATATACATAACAAAGTTACCATTTTCATGTGTACACGTCAGTGGTATTAAGTATATTTACAACGTTGTGTAACAGAGCACCACCACTATTTCTAGAACTTTTCCATCATCCCTAACTCTGTATCCATTACACAATAACTCTCCATTCCTCTCCTGTCAGCTTCTACTTAAGTGACTTAAATTATTAGGAAACCTGAATACAAATTCTTCTGAAGAAGAGGGCTCTGAAAGCTACCAGTTTGGTCTGGTGTCTCCTGTCCAGACTATAGCACCCTAACTAAGAAAGGAAATCCTTCACTGATCATGCAAGTCTCTCCTCATGATACTGTAACATCCTCAAGGGAAACGGCAGCATCTTATTTCCAGTAACTGGGAAAATGTCTGGTGACAGTCTGGTGACAGCAGTACTCGGTAAGTCTCCAAAACAAACCAAATGACAAAAGCCCTGGGAGTGGGCTGCTCCAGAGATCACTGCCTGGAGGAACAGCTCTCCTTAACAAATGGCTCTGACACTTCAACGGAACTCCCCCTAGGGTCCGGACTCCAGAAGCAGGAAGCACAACCAGAAGGAAGAGCTGGATCATCCTTCTGCAGGGGTAAAACCCTTGACCCACAGGGATACTTTCTGTTACTTCCCTGGGAAATGGAAATCCATTTTCTAGCAAACACCTGAAAAGAGGACTAGCATAAAGCCATCTTTGGATTGTGGAATATCTTTATCAAGCAAAACCATCTTTTTAATGCTTTAAGATATAAAATTGCTAACTATGCATGTATACAAGAACAACATACCCTTTAATTTAGGTTTGAGCTAAAAGATATGTAATTCTTAATCTGCTATGCTGACAGACAAGAAAGATCTCAAACAAAATCAACAAATAACTTTCCAATTCATTGTACCCAAGTGTTTCCACCTTTTTCTCAGCACACCTTTAAGAAGGGGACTGCAATCTTCCTGCTTCTGAAAGCCAGCCTCCAGATTGGATAATTGAGAGTTAATTGCATAATAAGCATTGACTTAAAACATGCTAATGTCAGTATCAGAGATAAACAGATTCATAGTTTAAACTACATCTTAAAGCTCTAATTAAGATGTTGTGGATTGAGTAAAGCTTGGGGCTATCAGTGCCAAAGCTTTTTAAAACAAACCCAGATTTCTCTTTATTTGAATGCTCTTATCTGGCTTTAGTTTAGGTCTTTTTTTCCATGGTGATTTTAACATGGACCTTTAAGGATGCACCTGACCAGTATATAACAAACTTTCCTTAGGTTTGTTAAGGATCTTCCATGGCATCCTATGCTAAGAGTTGCCTCTGCTAACTAAAGAATGGTAGGGAATGTCTTTTGGCTCAGTGGCATTGGCTAAAAATTTAATATGCTTTTCCTGTTTTACTTAACTACAGTGAGTCAATAATTGCCTATTAAAAGTGCTAAGTAAATTTAACCTTTTAAACCAATAACATTTAGGTTATGTTATTATTCCTATGTTGTATTTGTAGTTTGAATCCAGCCTATTATTATTCCTTTTTCCCTGCCTTTACTTCAAAAATGTTCTAGTAAGAAGCATAAAAAAAAGAGGTAGGAAAAGAAACGAAATTCTGAAGTAGGTCAATGTTTAAAGATCTGAAAGGACTGCACAATCTTTGGCCCATAAAATAGATTTTAAAAAGATCCAACACTTAAAAACTAGTGACTGACAGTTGAGGGAGGCAGGGGCTAGAACTGGGGAGGATCCATTTCCATGGGATATTGGGAATGTTCTATTTCTGAAGTTGGGAAGCAGGTTCATATTTATTTTAGTTTTTATTCACACTTGATAACTTTTGAACATTCCACATACTCTTTTTGTGTATAGCAACACTTGAGTAAAAAAATTATTACCTAGGAATTTCACTCATATGGTGGTATTAATCAAATTGCTATGTTAACTAGCTAACTTTTGGACAAATCTCTCAGAGCTCATAAAATGATACCAATTGTCTCAGATTGGGAGGCATTGAAAAGGTAGAAAATGATTTCCCACAGTTATGGAGACTGGAAGGCTGAGGTCAGGATGCCATGCCAGCATGGTCCTGTCTTGGTGAGGGCCCTCTTCCCCACTGCTGACAACTATCTTTTCATTGTATCCTCACACAGCAGAAAGAGGACTGTCTCACATCTCTTCTTTTAGGGCACTAATTCCATTCATGAGGTTTCTACCCTCATGACCTAATTTCCTCTCAAGGTCCCATCTCCTAATCCCATCACATTGGGGGTGAGGATTAAATCATATGAAGTTGACATATGGGCATTCAGTCCATTGCACCAACTCTCTTCCTGAAATGGGAAAGGGCAGAGGCCTTATATTCAGGAAACCCAGTTCTGATTCTGGCTATACCACTTTACAGTTGTGTGTCCTTGACTAAGTGACCCAGCCTCTCTAAATGTGTGGTCATGGGTAAAATGGGAGTGGAAACATCTACCCTCTGGTCTTCACATACAGTGCTCAAACACTTATCATTAGTATTAATGTATCAGAAGTTTAAAAATGGAAATGTCAGTCATGCCTTCATCTTCAACTCTAGGAACAATATTTTTTTCAGCAGGATGATAGTATTTAAAAGGGCAAGTTTCCTGTGGCAAAGCGCAGATCTTTTTGTCTCCTAACCACTGTGTTATTCATGGAGAAGTTTATGTATTTTTCACTGAAACAATATGAACTATGCCTCAAGTTACAATTTAAAAAGGTTATAATATGCATGATGTTATGGGCTGGGAATGTCCCTTACAAACTCATATATTGAAATCCTAAGTACTATGCTACCTTGGAATGTGACTGTATTTTGGTGAGAGACTTGCTAAAGAGATAATTAAGTCAAAATGAGGTCATTAAGGTTGGTCCTAATCCAATATAACTGGTGCCTTTATAAGAGGAAATTTGGACATAGATACAGGAAGACGACAGCCACCTACATGCTAAGGTGAGAGACCTCAGAAGAAACCCTGCCAACACCTCGATCCCTGACTTCTATTTTTACCCCTCCCCCATGCACTTGATCTCTGACTTCTAGACTCTAGAATTGTGAGAAGTAAATTTCTATTGTTTAAGTTACCAGTCTGTGGTAGTTTGTGGTAGCCTGAGCAAACTCATACATATGAAATGTGGGAAATTTGATTAAAAGGCTAACAGTTTTTATGAAAACTGTTCCCAAATGATTCCACATGTTTTCAGTATTCTTGGCCAAAGCCTGGATTATAATGAGCAAGAGGTAGGAATAAATTAACTTTCTAATTTTTAAGCACCATATGTGTTGAAACTTAGGTGCTCACCTTTTCTTGGTGTGTCCGTTGGGTTTCTCATCAGGAGGCAGCTCAATGATGAGCTGACAGGATTGAGCATGATCGAAGTTGTTTGGAGTCTTTGGGGAGCACTGGGTGTCCAACATAAACACCTGCGTGGGGACACAAAGGCACAGTTCAGAACCCCACCCCCTCCACTGGCTCCACCAGGGATTAGCTGGATGGTCTTGGGCAAGTGGTCTGTTCTGTCTACTCATTTCTCGAGCTATAAAATGAGGCTGAGAATGATTTCCTACCTGGTATGTTTATTGAGAGAATTAAACGAGTTGATTTTTATGTATTTTTATGTATTATGTAGGCAAATCATTAGAACAGAAGAGTAAATACTCAATAAGTGTTAGCTGCTGACACTAATAACATTACTAGTTCTACCATTTGACAATTCATTATATTCCAAATAGAAAGCACTGGCATTTAATATTAATTAAGAGTAAATAAAGAGGGGCTATGTTTGTAAAAGGTCATCTCTGATTTTGAGTCTGTTTGGTATCCTATTATATCCAACACAGGAATAAGGAATTAATTAGGACTTCTGTCAGGACTAGTGATGTGGCCACGTGACTCTACTAGGCAATGGCAGATGTGACTAAGAAAATAGTAAGCACTTACTGGATCTCTGATCCTAATGATTTTACTTTACATGACTTGAAATACCTTCGCTACTTTACTTTGGAAAGATTAATGTTAAAGAAACCTTTTCTTTCCAAATCTTGTAAGAATTATCAGATTATTGAATATGGGGTTATCCTAAGAGTGAAAACGGGAGAAAGATTTTGGACTGAGAAAGACAATTATCAAGAAGCTAAAGATTCACTGAAAACTTCTCTCTGTTCTTCTTCAATCTATTTCAGAAGAGGAACTCATTGACATTTTCATATTCTTGCTGTATGGTTGGATATGGTTGAAGAGACTAGTGTACGCATATGTGAAGTCTTTATCTAGCTGGGTATAACAACAACTCATTTAGAGAAGCTATCCCTTTGGAGGGCCACCCTCTGTTTCTCTGCTATTGCTCCTAGCCACACTAGCTACGGAACTCACAGCTGCCATGCTGTTGGCAGTGGCTCTTTATGGCAGCCTCACAGCTGTTCTTCTGTCCTAACTTCTGCAGACTGGCCATGGAGGCTTCTGTGGGGATGCGCTCCCTCCTTCAGAACCAGTAGAATCGCCATGTCCTGGATGTTATGAATGTGCTCAGCAGATGATGTGAGCAACTAGAGGCAAAAAGTTCTCGATTCACTACCTGAGGAAGCCCTCCAGATGCCAGGCCTGCCTAGGAAACATCAACTGATGGATTCCCTGATTACCCAGGTAAGGAACTCTTAAATTATCAGTGTGCTAAGAGAAAACTTTAAGAATTAAAGCAGATCTTGTAGAGAAAAAGAGCCTTTTGAGTATACCTCCAATGTATATTATTTCTTTAAAATTAATGCAAATCTGACAGTTCATATATATATTTGTAAAACCTGTTTAATATTATAAACACACATACATGCCAAATAATTTCTACATGGGGAAGACACAATTCAAACATGTCTGTTGCTATGCCATGATGGATCGTTTAGCTAGTCAATGACTGGTGAGAATTTTGTCCAATTTTATTTTTTCACTACTATGCATAGCATTGTTATGAACGTATGTGAATTTAGGGGTAGCATTTAGTTATCCTGCTGCTGAAAGCCCCATACAGGGTTTCTTACAGGCAGATTGCCACAGCACTTAGGGGCATAGCTGTAGCTTGTGCTAATACTATAAGGTCTTCTGTGATTCAGTAATTCATTGAATCAACAAACACATACTAAGCATCTTCTCTATGCCTTGCTGTAAGAATACCAAGGTAAATGTACAGGATACGTTCTTTGCTCCTCAAGTATTCACAACCAACTTTTTTTTTTTTCTGAGACAGAGTCTCGCTTTGTTGCCCAGGCTAGAGTGAGTGCCGTGGCGTCAGCCTAGCTCACAGCAACCTCAAACTCCTGGGCTCAAGCAATCCTGCTGCCTCAGCCTCCCGAGTAGCTGGGACTACAGGCATTCGCCACCATGCCCGGCTAATTTTTTGTATATATATTAGTTGGCCAATTAATTTCTTTCTATTTATAGTAGAGACGGGGTCTCGCTCTTGCTCAGGCTGGTTTTGAACTCCTGACCTTGAGCAATCCGCCCACCTCGGCCTCCCAGAGTGCTAGGATTACAGGCGTGAGCCACTGCGCCCGGCCCACAACCAACTTTTTAAATGTTAAGTTCTGTGTTCTGTATGGGAGACATAAGAAAATATCCAGTAAGTGTGCCCTCATTAGGCACTCGTACTCTAGCAGTAACAATAATATGTAAGCAAATACTTAGAGGTACTTGAGGCAAGGTGTGGATAAAATACAGTGGCCAGGCTGCAGGAAGGAGATTATTTGATCTGGGCACTGGAAGATGCAACAAGCAAGAGATGGAGAAGAGATGACACTGTGATCTGGTCCAAGTCATTCCTGATAGTTTGGTGAGGCAAGACCTTCAGGAAGGACCGCCAACATGTATTTCAAGGTTCTAGAATCACTGAGATCAAAAGCCCCAGCCCTTACCTGCTGGGCCATAGCTCGGATGCGCCAGTACTCGGCCTCGGCGCTGGGGGAGGAGGAGGGGGCCGCCACCCGCACCTGGCAGCCTTCGCCGCTGAAGCTCTCGGTGCCGCTGTGGAAGCAGCCCAGCAGGTCCTGGGGAGAGACAGCAGGTCCTCACTGGGTGCATCCTGGTTCATGGTGCCAGGCATAGTCTTGGATTTGACATTGTCACTATGCCTGGGACAAAAGTATTGACCCTGCAACTTCTTTCTCACCCTCTGCTCTGAGGAGGCAGGCGGAACCCAGGTGCCCAGCTTGGTAACGCCTCAGGGAGCTAAGGCTCTCTCCTCCCAGCCATTTACCTTCACTGGCTTGAGTGTGGCCGAGAACGCGTCCTGCAGGGCGCAGCAGGCAAGCCTCCACATTTCTTCTGTGAACACGGGGCCCGCTGTCACCAGCACGTACCTGCCCAAGAAACAAGGAAAGAAGTCTGGAATCCAGACACTTTGCTGCCACAAAATTTCGGCCCTTATGGACTCATGCCTACATGTATCCTGTAATTTCCCTGCAAGTCTTTCTGTCTCTTACCACTCTTGCCTTCCACCCATCCGATATCCCATTGTCGACGTGCTACTTCATAAACCATTTTACTAAAAAATATCAAAGGGTCCCCACTATAAATAGGCCAATGATTAAACTTAGACTTGTATGCAAGACTGTATGTATTCTGTACTGATGACTCCATTCTAGCCACATTTTCTACCACTGCTCTACAAATAATACATCAAACCAAACCCCAAACCCTTTTATTATCACTTATAATTCTTATCTCCATGCATTTGTTCATTTTGTTCTCCTACTTGGAAAGTCCCCACCTAGCAAGTGCCCACCTTAGAGGATATGACCAAGTGTCACTGCTATGACTAAGCCCTTGCTGGCAGCTTCCTGTCCTTTCTTGGCATTTATCACTTAACTCCTCACTATATTATTTT
Source organism: Microcebus murinus (assembly GCF_040939455.1). NCBI lineage: Eukaryota > Metazoa > Chordata > Mammalia > Primates > Cheirogaleidae > Microcebus > Microcebus murinus. The sequence continues at coordinate 24,882,698 of NC_134108.1, forward strand.
TGATGGGACCCTCTCTCTGTTACATCATTTTAAATAGGCTCTAAGCTCTTTGAGGGTAAGGACTTTACATATATCACTTTCTCTGAACCAGAGTACTCTGTATCATGCCTCACATGATAAATATTGGCTGCCTGAACATGGGAATACAGAATTATCAGCACGTGGTCATTTTTAATTATAAAAAGCAATCCAAAAAGTGGATTGCTACTACAAAGATAATGTAATTTCCTTGGATTGTGTAATGAAAATTCAACTTTGTAGAGAGCCAGGAAATTTTTTTCTCACCTAATACAGGAGCATCCCACTCTGGAGATGGTTTCTGTGGGCTTGGCCACACACGCTACCAGTAGCTCGAAGAGGTCCCTCAGCATGGCATTGATCATGCTCTCATACCTGATGTCTACAGGAGGAAAGAGACAAGGTATCACTCAGCTCTAGTGTAAAGGGACAGACCGAAATGGCCATCTATAGCAAAAGAGCGAAGTCTGAGTCATAAAAAGGTACATAATTATCAGAAAAATAGAACAATGAGAAAAAAATGGCCATACCAAAAAAAATCCAGTGAAACTTTCTAATTTGTATCCAGTTTTAGCTTAATTCATTTCTAGATAAATCAAGATGAAATATATGGTTCACTTTTATGTGTTGATAAACTTGTTTCAAAATAAAGTGTATAATTCATCTACTTAAACAGAATAGATACAGTATTTAAGCTATATTTAATCATATATTCTACTAGCTGGTAAAAATTTTAATTTTTTTTTAAGAAAGGATAAGGTAAAACATACTTTCCTTACTGCTGATACCAAACTAAAATGAATTAAATGCTCCTGGAAAACAAAAAAATCTCTAGTCCTACCACTTGTTGAACCTTGTTAGTCTGGCTTCAGTCTGCACCCTAGCTCCAGACTAAAGAAGATAGCACTTTTAAAAACCACATTTGGCCAATTCAAGGAATTTTTCCTCAAGGTCCTTGTAACCACACAGAAGAATCCTCCAGGGTCCCACGTTGTGCAAAGCTATGCCCTGGTTAAGCACACGGACCCCGAGGGATAGGGTCTGGTTTACCACCTACATATGGAAAAACCCCACTTGTTTTCTTTCTCAATTGTTCTTTTTTGGCAGGGCAAATTGTCCTTGCTAAACTTAGTAGAGACACAGTTATCTCTGCTTTGTGACTCTCCCCCTTGGGGGTCCATGTTCTCCTTAGTTTCTCTACCCTCTCCAGCAAGGACGGCTCTCCCCTTTCACTTCCACACGCTTTTGCCTTCTATTTATAAGCTCTGTGGCCCTCAGTGATGGTTCTTCTGCTCCCAAACTTCCAGATCTTCACACATGTGGTTCTACTGGTATCACAGCTGACACAATCCCTCTGCCTCTAGGTCCCTCCCTCTCCATCTGCTGACCTCAACGTACAGTTGACCCTAGACTTTGAAAAAAGATGTGAAAGTGCCACAGATAATTTAGAAACTTCTCTTCATCTTGAGCCTGTTAAGCTACTTTTTGCCCAAAATGGGATCAAACCCTACTTCTTCCCTTTAGGCTCCTTAACTGAAGCAGGACAGCAAGCTATATCCCCTTTCCACCCCCAGGTATACCCCCTCTCTACCCATAGGTTACAGTGATAGTGCTTCTTTTTTACTTATTATATACTCAAATGTATTTCCCCTCTCCTAATGCACAGATATCCTAGACCTCTTACTAGGTATTTTATTTTCAACCACGTGTGTATTTTGAGTATTCTGTTTGATAATTTTGTAGAGGATACAAGGGTACCAGTTTTCTCTTTGATGATCTACTATTAGAAGGCTGGCACTGACCATGTAATTAATTGTTTTAATAATTACCAGTATTTGCATTAGGTATTTACTAAGCTCTTTTAGGCAGTGCTGCTGCCTACTAGAGAAACAGTCCAAAGGAACTGCTCTGGCGCTGTGGGTACCTGAGTGTAGAAAGCTCTGAATGTGCTCTACCACCAGCTCGCAGGACAGACCGATGGCATGCTTGAAATTAGCAGAGGCCACGTCCCAGTAGGAATGGTCTTTATGGCTACGGCGGAGCCATAGGGACATCACAGGAAGGAGAAGGTGAACGACTGCATAGATACCGAACCCTGGTCCTAAAAAAGAAAAAAGTCAGAGGCAAAACTGTGATATGAGCAACAGCCTGTCATTAAAGGGAAGTGCCCTGCCAATGCTTGGCACTGCCGATCTTTTTGTCCCCATCTTCTGAAAAAGTACAAGGAAAAAGAATTTACCACCAATTGGGGAATATAGGGTCTTCAGTAGCATTTTTCATAATTAATTGTGTCATTAAATATTATTCACAAATATTAATTTTAATGCCTGTAGAATATGTAAATGCTTTTACCATGATTTACTTAACTGCCTTTAATTTAGGGTGTTCATTATTTATTTATATTCAAGACATTTAAGCAAATATCTTATATATGGATTTTTGTCTTTATTACAGTTAGTTTCCTTAGATGATAGACTCTTAAGAGTATAAATATCGGGTTAAATGCTTCTTACACACATTTAGCGACAATCAATGTGAAAGCAGGAAATTGTGCTGACCAGTAAAATGGATTTAGTGCATATAAATAATTCTATAAAATACTTATTTGATGGAAGGCTTTTAACTTTCTAACATATGGGAGTAGGTAAGGTATTTTGTTTTTAAAAAAATTCCGATACAAACTTTGGTATAGATTTTGAAAAAGTATCAATTATCAAGTCTTTATTATAATGAATACAGACCTCATCTTCTTACTGTGGAATTAATTAGTGGTTTGATTTAGGGTTCTGATTCTGTTAGTAAAAAGCTGCTTTGATCTTGGGAAAATTGGGATGAATGAATGTGTATATTAAACTTGATTAATTCAGAACAAGAAAATTACTAAGGGTCATTCTTTTTTTATACTGTCAGAGGCTGTACTAGGTGAGCACTAAATATCTTTTTCCAAATCCTATCACCTATGACGTTTACACAAACAAGGTGTTGCTGTCTTGATACTACTGCATATACTTACAAGCAGTCTCTTTATGTCAGTGGTAGATCTGGTGAATGCAACCCACAGCCCTGGGGCCAAGAGAGAGTGACTGTGAGATCCTGCCACCAAGGAAGGCTGTGATCATGGAATGTGACACTGATACATAGCTGTGGCCCAGTTAACACGGGGCTCCTGCACACCCCACTAACTGGCCATGATATTTGAAAATGGACTTCTGGGAAGAAATGGAAACACTACATGGGACATATCTTAAACATCACTTCATCATAACATTCAGCAAATAATTATTTGCATATTTTATGTGTGAAGCTTTGTGCTAAGTCTAGGAAACAATGAAAATAGGTAGACATCTGCAAAAAATACCTTCCTGAAAAAAAGTTGTACGTATAACAACTTCTCCCTAAAACAGATATAGAATACTTACCAGGTGTTTTGGTAACATCTCTCAACAGCTCAAAGAGCAAATCCAAGGTTGGTGGCTGGTGCTGGCGGGGACAATTGGACACAGCTGCTGTTAGCTGCTCCAGCAGGATGATCCAGACTTCTATCAGACCTGCAAACCAAAAAGAGACTTCTATGAAATCCATTTAGATATAATGTAGAATCATCACAAGATTCGATTAAACATTGTATGGAAACTGTCAAGTGCTATACAGAAGTGAGATATCACCCAGTGTGTTAGCCTTCAGTACCCATAAACATGAAGAGGTTGTGATTTACAGGTTCTGACAAAGTCAAAGGAAAAGAAATGGCTCACATTTCTTCTCCTCCTTTAATAAAAAGGTGATATGGTATGTAAATTCTACTGCATTGAAAAGACTGTCAGATTTCTCAGGAGCTGATGATAGCAAAAAATAAAATATCTTTCTATTTCCATTGCCTTGGTCTATCTTTTTTCACAAAATAACTTTATTGTGGTAAATACTTATAAAAAACAGCCATTTTAACACATGTAATTCAGTTGCACAGTGTTGTGCAACTATCACTACTATTTCCAAAACGTTTTCATCATCTCAAACAGAAACTCTCTAACCATTAACCAGTCATTCTCCCTCACTCCAACTCCTATAACTTCTATAAATTATGGTTAATTTTCAGGTGTGATAATGGCACTGTGGTTATATCTGTTATCTTTAAAGAACACACACAAACATTTACAGATGAAATGCTATAAGGTTTGGGATTTGTCTTAATATGGACAAGGAGGAGGGAAGGAGAGAGAGAAAAGATATACATGATCTGAGATTGGCCATAAATTGATAATAGTTGAAGCAGGTGATGGGTACATTATAGCATTGTCTAGTTTTGTATATTCTATATATGTATATCTGTATATGTACATATTTTGTATATGCTATCTAGTTTTGTACATATTTAGAATTTCTATAGGGGAAAAAAGTAATTATGTACCTTTGGAAACCAGAGGAATAATATCTGAGAATGTTAATGCTGAGAATGGTTTAATTTCTAATACTAACTTAAAGCTGTTACTTTTATTCTTTTCTCTGATCTACTATGTTTCACATATAATTATCACTTTAAAGTCCGGAATGAACTGATTATATGGGAAACTCAAAATAGGTGCTTGACTAAACTTTATCCATTAGAAGATGGGCTTCCTGGGGGAGGGGGGGGATCGATTAATGATTTACACAAATGGAAGAGGAATGCTCACTGTTACATACACAACTGTTTAGAACTGTTTTAAATAATGTATTATAGATAAACAACATTATCTCCTGCTTATAATTATCTGGGTTGGAAGTTTAAAATGCTAAATAAAAACTAATCATTAAACTGAAACTTTTATTAGGCAACATCTAGCCAATTTTCAATACTTTAATTGTTTTCTATATTATTTATTCTTTCCTGTAGTTCTTCTTCACAACTAATCTGAACTCATGAAGTTTAACTATTAATAATCTCTACTGAAAACTGTAACTCTTCTGGCCATCCCCATAAATGCATTTATAACAGTAAAATAAAAATAAATAAAACTTCCCCTGAAAAGTGCTTTTTGCAAGGGTTTGGAAAAAAAACTTATGTCCAGAAACTAGACCTATTTAAGGGTATGATTTCCATTTCTAGATGCAGAACAGGACAGACTCTTTTGAGACAGAAGACAGCAGGCATGAGCATGAGTTAATCCATCTGAAAATTATCCAGTTACTAGACTGAACTCTGATTCACAGGAGGTTACATGGGACCTAATTTGAAAAAAAAATTCGTTAAAATTATTCTTTCTGTGAGCCTTCAGCTTTACCAGTCACAGATAGATTCTTTCTTTAGTAATGGCTTAATTTCCCCAGTCTCTAACCAAATAGTCCTGCAGGAAGTAATTATATAATGATTGTGTCTCCTAAAATATATTAAAGACAATTACCAGCCAATTTAAGTGCCAAGGCACCAATGCAACTTCATTCCAATTTGCTAAAGTCAAGAGAATTCCTAGTTAGAAACTACATTTAGTGGAATCTGCAAATCTGTATTCATCTAACAAGGATGGGTCTGGAGGCATCTATTATAAAGTAATGCATTTTGGAAAGTCCATGTAAACTTTAAATAGACTTGTTCTGGTAAAATTATTTTTAAAAAGACAAAAACAGATGACCATTCTTATGATATATGCTATGATTTGACTACATCCCCCAAAGTTCATGTGTTGGAAACAATCCTCAATGCAACAGTGTTGAGAGGGGGGAACTGTAAGGTGAACAGGTTTTAAGGGCTCTGCCTTCATGAATGGATTAATGTCATTACCTTGGGAATGGGTTCCTGATTAAAGGAGAAGTCCAGCTCCTTCCCTCCCTCCCTCCAGTGCTCTCTTGCCCTTCTGCCATGGGATGATGCAGCAAGGAGTCCCTTGCTAGATGCAGACCCCTCAACCATGGAATTACTAGCCTCCAGAACTATAAGAAATAAATCTCTGATCTTTATAAAGTACCTAATCTCCAGAATTCTATTATAGCAGCACCAAAAGGACTAGGAAAATCCATAAGCTACTTAATTTATGGCTTAAGCTTCTGGGCACATGAAAAAAGAAAATAACCTGGTTTAGTCCAATCAACTTACCAGTGTCATCATCAAAATCAGACAGGATGGATTCAATTCCGTCCTCACTGCTGGCTGACTGCTCCTGAAGTCTTCGAGGCAAGCTAGCAAGGCGCCCACTAAGGAATATTGGCTTCAAGGGCATTTTGTAGATTTTGGCCAATAACTAAATCAGAAAAAAAAACTGCAATTATATGTTGGAAAAAGCTGTACTCTGGGTGTTAAAGAACAGTGAAATTATACAGCAGTACTTAAAGGGAGACAGGAAACTAGAGAAGCTCCCAATGTATAAAAATTTCAAGTTGGTTGTGATTTGGATTTATAAAGGTAGCTTACAGGAAGCATTCTTCCCATGAAGCAGATGAAACAGCATTCAATGGCAACAAAAAAGTGGGAAAAAGGCCCTATAGATAATTTTTCAGTGTTTTAATTACATATGAGTTGTATAGACTTTTAGAAACCTACCAAGGGAAACATGGAATGTGTCAAGAATTTCTGCCTATGGGAAAAAGTTCTATGGGGATCATTGAGAAAAGTCTGCAGGTGAATGTGATACCAGACTCTGATTTTCTCCTCCTCTGACTCAACCTCTAAGGCAGGGGTCCTCAAACTACGGCCTGTGGGCCACATGCGGCCTGCCGAGGACATTTATCCTGCCCGCCGGGTGTTTTTGCTGCCGCTGCCTGTCCTGCTTAACAGCCGACTCGTCCTGGGCCCACAGTGCGCATGTGTGGAATGTGCGCCGCACTCTCCAATGGCCCTCCAACAGTCTGAGGGACTGTGAACTGGCCCCCCGTTTAAAAAGTTTGAGGACTCCTGCTAAGGACACACAGGGGCAAGAATGACTGGGGAAAGGGAGGACTTTGGGGCCAGGTGGGAGATGAAGGTCTTAGAGCTGACGGAGTGGCCTGGGCTCTTTATTCCCCTCTCACTACGAGGGCCTGGACCCTCAGGGATCTGTATTGCTGGGACAAACTCCCAAGGATCCTTCTATCTTCATGAATTGGAATGTGTCTGCCATGCCCACACTGTTCTATAGAAGCCAGGGAAATGGCTGAGCAGGACAGCCAAAATTCCTGTTCTTGTTGGTCTTACAGACTAGAATTCTTTCACAGATAATAAGTAAAATCTGACATAAATGCTATAGGAAAAACTGGACAGGTGGTGCTAGAAAGAGTGATGGGGTGTGAGGGGAACATTGGCAGGACCTGCCAGATCTTTTAGCCCTGGTCTCTCTGAGGAGGTGATGTTTCAGATACAGAGTGTCACACGGAATCTGGGGAGAGTGTGTCCAGGCAGGAGCAGCAGCAGCAATGGTCCTGGTCAGAAATGAGCTGGTGTATTTGGGGGCAAAAAGTCAGTGGGTTGGAGGGAAGGATCAGAGGAGTGGAAGGGGAGGTAGCTGGAGGGAGAAGTCAGGGCTGCATATCCTCCTGAGGTGATGGCTGAATGCTGCCACTGAGGGAAAAGGTAAAAACAGCCCAGAAGAGACGTGGGGACACGCTTGGGAAGACAGGAGAGAAACTATTGACTGAGGGCTGTCACTGAAGTCTAGAGGAGAAAGGGCTTTGGCAGGTAGCACCTTCTTGCTTGTCGGGCACTGAAGCAGAAAGGGCAGAGTGCGTGAAGGTCACTGCTCACTTTGATAAGACGATAAAGTGGCTCTCTTTACTGGGTCTTGATTGAACAAGTCCCTCTTTCTTTTTTAAATGTCCCTTTTCACTGTTTGCACTCCCACCCTCTACACTTTTTGGGACTGTCAGGAAGATTACCCATGACCCCGTGACTTCTTCCCCTATAGCTGGATGCCAATATAGAGATTATGCAAATACAGAGATTATAGAATGTGAAGGAGAAGTTTCAGGGCTCTCAGGACCCAACCGTGTGTTCTAGCATTTTCATTAGCTTCTTTCTTTGTGGAAAGGGTAGGGACAAAAATTTATACTCTAAATCTGAGCCCTAATCTCCTCAGAGACAGCACAAAGCATTTCTCCTGGGCTTCCGCTATGACGTCCACATGTATCTGGCTGACATCTTCCGAGGCAGGTTTCTGGCTGGGAGCTCGGTGGGGGCACCTCTGCCTACCTGAGAGCAGCGCCTGAGGTAGTCCAGGGCCGGCAGGCACAGGTCTGTGGACGCGGCTCCTGGTCCTGGGACACAGTCTCCAATCTCCTTACAGTCCACCTCCCCTGTGGCGGTGCGGGGGACAGAGACCAACAAAGTTACCCTCGCTTGCCTCCTTATAACAGGAGACCTATTTATTCACATTACATTAATTCACCAAATATTTACTAAAATAGAAAAGAAAAATTACCCTCAATAGCACAATCCCGGAGAAAATCCTGAGAAATATCCTTGCAGGCATTTTTTTCCCCACTACATGTGTCTATGTTAGATACAGTTGGGACTATTCTATGCATATTATTTGATTGGGATTGTACTGTTGTGTAACTCGCCCTTTCACTAAACAATGAACATTTCTTCCATGTTCTTTCACGGTACTTTCAGTCGCTGGAGGGTGTTCTTTTGTACATGGGCACACTGGAATAGACATCTCCAGGCCATGCTGTTGGATGGTGTGACTTCTGAAGCTTTGATGACAAGGGACAGTCCCAGAGACAAGCCCTGGATTGGGCTGAAATGAAGCACTCCCCCTCTCTCTTTGGAAAAGGACCTCGATCGTTGCCAGTACACAGCACTAAATGGTGATGATAAATGAGGACTCTGGGAAGAGTCTAAACATCTGGGGCTTGGGGACAGAGACTACTTAATTGAATTTAAATGATTTCTATTTTTTGTACATATCCAGAGATTTAACACATCTGTAGAAGGGCATCAAGATTTTCTATAGGAATAGTAATAAGAATTATTATTTTTCTTCTTGTAATGAATCCTTCTCTATACTTTTAATAAAATCACTTCACAGTACTATAATTGCTTCTAATTATCTATAATTGTAGCAACTAGCACCATCCCTTGTGGGTAAACAGACATAATTACTAGGCATTAGTTAAAATTCAGAAGCAAAGAGGCATGTTTCTTCTTTAAAAAATATAAAGATAAACATATCTTAGTTTTAGATCAGGGGTTGGCAAACGTTTATTGCAAAAATCCATATAATAAATACTTTCGGTTTTGTAGACCATACTGTCTTTATTGCAACCTCTCAGCTCTGTTGTAGCATGAAGGCAGCCATTGACAAATGAGCATGGCTATGTTCCAATAAAACTTTATTCATAAAAATTATCAGTGGGTCAGATTTTGCATGTGGGCCACAGTGTGCCAAGTACTGGTTTAGATCAATATACCTTATACTATGAAAACACAGACAAGGTCAAATTCATGTTGAAATAAACAGGTGAGAATAAAAAATAAATTTATTTCCTACCCATGATTACAGGTATTCCCAAGTGTTTTACTTGGCTGCTGTGTTACACATCCAAGTCTATGCACATGGCACTCTCTGGAGCCAGGCAGTATGCAGGGACAGACTATGGCCACACTGGGGGCTCTGCCTTTTCCACTGACCCCCAAACCCCATACACGTACCTCTACCTTATGATTCACAGATGAAAAATAGAACCTGTTTTAAACATCTTCTATATGATAATTAATTTTAGGTGTCAATTTGACTGGATTAAGGCATACCCAGATAGCCAATAATGCATTATTTCTGGGTGTGTCTGTGGGGTTTTTTTCTAGAAGAGCCTGGCATTTGAACTGAGTAGGAAGATCCATCCTAACCAAAGGTGACAGGCCACCATGCAGTCAGCTGAGACCCAGATAGAACAAAAGGCAGAGGAAAGGCAAATTGTCTCTCTTTAAAGCTGAGACACACTTCTTCTCCTGTCTCAGGCATCAGAACGTGAGGTTCTCCAGCATTTGGCCTCATACTGGGAGTTTTATATCATCAGCTCCCCTTTCTGTGGCCTTCAAACTTGGACTGAGCCATGCTACCAGTTTCTCTAGTTTCCCAGCTTACAGACAGCCTATCATGGGACTTCTCAGCCTCCACAATCACATGAATATTTTAAGAATTAAAATTAAAAAATTAGAATTTTAAATCTCAGAATATTCAATATTATATTCAATAATTGTCCTTATGCAGACAACTAGTCTCCTCAATATCACATAATTAGCAGCCTGAGTTAATTTCCCAGCTCCTTAGCAAAAGTTAAGAATGCCTCCTGTCCTAGGTTTTATTAATTGTAAATATCATTGGGAAGTGCAGAAGCCACCCACATTGAGGCCTCATGTTTCAGGAACTACCTAGCTAATTTTATACTTAATTTAGGAACAACTTTAATACAATAGATTCTTGCTATACCACATCACCTGTTATAGCAGATTTTTATATAGCACAGGTTTATCTGGGGTGAAATGAATGGGAAGGGTAGTTAGTTAAACCACAAATTTAGAAGAAACTTAAAAGTTTTGAGCGTCTCACCATGGAGAGCTCTTAGATCAGGAGCCTGAGAACCTTTTTAAATAGGCCAAATATGAGGTTGATGTTATTCTTTGAAAATGCAGTTGTTATAAAATATAGATTGAAAATATGCTACATTATAAGCTATTCCATGACCACAATAAAAGGTATCAACCTTGGACAAGACCCAATCTACTTTCGCAGTAAGCTTTCTACTTCTGGGTACATGGCACCCCCCATCTGCTTATACCCCAGGACGCCTGCCTGCTCCAGGCATCTGTACCCTGTCTCCAGCCACACAAAGCCACCCTGGAAAGGGTCCTCAGCCATGGAGGACTCCACTTACCCAGTCCTTTGACAAACTTCATAAGGCACATGATGTAACTGGTGGCTGCGTTAGCGAAGACCTGGATGTTGTCGGTATTGAGAAAAGCTTCAAAGACATCAAATACTGGAGCTTGGCCTTTTCCTGCGGGAGGAAGATTGTAGAATTTTAAGAAAGTAATTTTCTACCCTTCAGGTTTTCCATACTCCCAGAACCTTCCACAGAGCCTTGGGAAAGATCTTCTGGAGAAAGGCCCGGGCTTTTGGACTGGGCCACTGGCTTGGCTCTGACGCTGTCCTTGTCAGCTCTGCCTGCAGAGAAGCCACAGGAAGGCTAGGAAGAGAGAGAGCAGGAGAGAAACGAGGGCAAAGCTGGGTGAATTCAGGGCTGAACCAATGTGTTGGTCTACAGGGCAGTGAACTACGCGGCCATTATAATACTCCTGCAAAGGTAGTTGTAGAATATCTACAAGGAGGGACAGGGCAGGCTTAGATAAACCTCTGATGGCATATACAAATTTATTCATACCTGTGCAGAAAAGAGTTAACATAAGAGGCCTAAGACCACTATCCTTTTAGAAAGGCTTGCTTGGTTGACCTTTTTGGCTGATAACCAGCAACTTGGCTCTCAGACCATTCTCAGGCCACAGTTAACTGATGAGGGTAGTTCAGTTTGCCAAGACTGGCTGTGTGAACGATGTGGTTTATGCTGAATATCTGCTTCCCTTTGGGGAGTCTGGAATTTTGGTTTATGTAAGACGGAGGGTGCCTACATGATCAGCCCACGGTTAGGTCTCTAATGGGCTTCTTTGGGCATAAACATCACAAACCTGTTGCCCTGTTTTCACTGCTGGGGGAAGAGTGTGCGGTGTGTGATCCTCCGTGGGAGGGTGAGACCATGTGGAAGCCAGCGCATGGATTGCTCCAGATTCTGTGTCTTTTCCCCTTATAATCTGTGTCTTTACTACATTAGCAAAATAACTCTTAGACTTGAGCTGTGTAATAAATCTTAGCATAACTATATGCTGGGTCCCATGAGTCCTTTTAGTAGTTTTCTGAATATTGGGTTATCTTGGGGACTTCCGAGACAACATCCCTGGGCCCTGGGCATGCTTCATGGCACCCACCCATTCCCAGCCAGACCTAATCTCTCCAATCCTGATTCCTCTGTGTTATGATACTTTTCTGCTTCTTACAAGCAAGGGGACAACATTTTTCTTTTTGGCTTTGGGAATGACCTCAACACAGCAACGTGTAAGTGAAACACCAGGAGCTTCTTCTCTGCCTTTTGTCCACTTGTCAGTGAGAGCAGGGCCTGACAATGCTCAAAGCTCTCGGCCTGCTGGCAGAGCACAGAACTCCTGTCCCTGCTGTGTCACATGACTTCTGCCTAATAGAACATGGCTGAATGTCTGTTTTCCCTGTTGTTCGGTTTTGTTTTTTTTTTTTTTTTATAGCATGAAACTTGGCACAGAGAACTAATGCTCTATAGGGAGACTCATCCAAACATTCTTACCCATGGAGTAGTCACCGACCAGATACTCCTTCACCTCAGACTTGTTCCCACTGTGCACTGTTTCCAGGGCACTGAACAGGGGCCTCCACCCGGACTGGATCTGCGTGGAACACACTTCCACCAGCTCACCGATGGATGTCACAACCTGGCAGAAGCAAAGGAGGTAGTATTTAGAATCCTCTCCTTACAAGGGACAGAATTTCTGGGAAGGGTGATATACTTCTCTGCCTCCTATTTGGGGCTTAATTTTAGTGAAAAAGAAAAACCAGAACCAAGAGAAACTCAAAAATCTTCTAAATATGCAGCCATATTGTATTAATTTGCATTTCACTGATGACTAATGTTGCTGAGCAACTTTTCACGTGATTAGCCTCCTGTAAATACTGTGCTGTTTTTGTAAATTGGGTTTGTGTTTTCTCATTGTCTTTTTGTTATTGTTTTTAGAGTTCCTTATGTATTCCTGAGATTTGCAAATATTTTTTCTAAGACTTGGGCTTATCTTTTTCATTTTTTTAATGGTGTCTTTTCAAGAGTAAAAGTCTTTAATTTTGATGAAGTACAATTCATCAATTTTTCTTTTAATGGATATTTTTGGTGTCATTTCTAAGAAATCTTTGCTTAACCCAAGGTCTCAAAAATTGTCTTCTATGCTTTCTTATAAAAACATTTATTGTTTTCACTCTCACATTTCAGTCATGACCCATTTTGAGTTATTTTTCACATAGGATAAGAGGTAAGGGCGTCAGTTTATTTTTATCACACAATCGAGCACCATTTGCTGAAAATACGATCCTCTCCCACCATTGAATTGTAATGGCATCCCTTGTCAAAAGTTGATTGACCATCATAAACATGAGAATTTATTTCTGCACTCTTCAGTTCTATTGATCTACAGATCTGTCCTTACACCAATACCACACTGTGTTGATTAATGAAGTCTTGAAATTAGGTAGTATAAATTCTCCAAATTTGTTCTTTTTCAAATTTGTTTTCTCTATTCCAGATGCTTTGCACATTCACATAAATTTGAGAATCATCTTGACAATGTATTCAAAAAGTCTACTGGGATAGGAGTTGCATTGAATCTGTACATTGATTTAGGGAAATTTGCTGTTTTAAAAATACCGAGTCTTGAAATCCATGAATGTGGCATACCTTATGTTTATTTGAATCTTCTTTAATTTCCCTCAGCAATATTTTGTAGTTTCCATGTACAGGTCTTGAACTTCTTTTGCTAAATTTATTCCTAAATGTTTTATTATTTTTAATGCTCTTGTGAATAGATTTATTCCAATTTTATTTTTGGATAATTTATCATATATAGGAAGTGAATTGATTTTGGTATGTAGATGTTGTATTCAGTGACCTTGCTAACTATTAATTTTAGAAATTTTTGGTAAATCCCATAGAATTTCCCATACACAACCCCAAGTTGTCTGTGAACTAAAACAGTTTTACTTTTCTTTTCAACTCTGGATCCCTTTAATTTCTTTAGGCAATGAATCATAGTTAGTGTTGAGTAGAAATGGTGAAGGTGGAAATCCTGGCCTTTCTTTCTGATGATAGGGGAAAAACATTCAGTCTTTCATCATTAAGTGTGATGTTAGATGTAGGATTCTCAAACATTCCGTGGTGGCTCATGCCTGTAATCCTAGCACTCTGGGGGGCCAAGGTGGGCGGATTGTTCAAGGTCAGGAGTTCGAGACCAGCCTGAGCAAGAGTGAGACCCTGTCTCTACTATAAATAGAATTAATTGGCCAACTAAAAATATATAGAAAAAAAAGATTCCCTTTATCTATGGAAGAAATCCCTCTATTTCTCATTTCTTAAAAGCTTTTGTCAAAAATGGGTGATAGATTTTTTTTCAAGTTTTTTTCTATATCTCTTAAAGATGATCATGTGGTTTTAATCCTTTATTCTACTAATATGATACATTACATTAATTGATTTTGAACTGTTAAACCAACCTTATTATCCTGGGATAAATTCCCTATGTCACAGTGTTTAATCTTTATATGTTGTTGGATTTAATTTGCTTATAATCTTTAAAGGAATTTTTTGTCTAATTTCATGAAGAATATCAGTCTGTTGTTTTCTTTCCTGTGACTTTGGTATCAGAGTAACACAGGCCTCATAAAATTAAGTTCAGAAGTGTTCCTTCCTCTTTTGTTTTCTGATAGAGTTTGTGTAGGGTTGCTATTTTTTCATCCTTAGTTTGTAGATTCACCAGTGAAACCAACAGGGCTTAGGTATTTTGTGGGATGATTTTTTTTTTTTTTTAATCTATGGACCTTTGATTTATTCAATTTGTTAAACAAGAGCTGATGAAATTATTGCCCCCAAAACAACAGTCATGGAAACATGTTACCTATTTTAAAGAATAATACCATTAGTTAGTTACAAAATTTAATTGTAAGAATGTTGATCATATCAATCCACATGGACAGCCTTGAAGTGTTCCAATGCTAGTTTTTAAATAAAGGTGACACATACCAATCAGATTCTCATAATTGTTTCCCATAACTGCTCGGGATCTACATAAACTTGATTGTGGAAACAGTTTAACACATAAGGCTAAGAGAATGACAGCGTAGTCACCAATAATTAAACCAAAGATTTAATTTTTCAAATCACTTTTAGTAAGACATTTAAAAAGTCTACAGCTACATAAAACTCAAAGCAATCTGTTTTTTACCTGAGATCAAAGTAAGTTTCCTTTTCCTATTTGGCATTAAGGTAAATCTGAATTCATTGTCAAACTTTTCCAAAAAATTTTAAACCCTACTTTAGAAATTCTCACGTTACATGCATGTTTACGTATTTTTCTTCAAAGACTAATGATAAGTTTATGAGAATGATAGGCCTATAACATACAGCCATCGCCACAATCTAATTTTAAAACATTTTCATTAACCCCCTCAAGACACTCAGTACCCATCAGAAGTCATTCCCTACTCCACCACCCCACCCTCAGCCCTAGGTAACCACTAATGTATTTCTTGTCTCAATAGGTTTGCTTATTCTAGACATTTCATATAAATGCAATTATATAACTTATGGTCTTTTGTGACTTACTGTAACATTACTTACTATAATGTTTTCAAGGATTCATCCATGGTGTAGCCCATATCAGTACTTCATTTTTTTTTGTTGCTGAATAATATTTCAACTGTGTGGCTATATCACACTTAATATATCTATCCATTTATCTGTTATTAGAATTTGGATTGCTTCAATTTTTTGGGTATTATGGATAATGTGACTATGAACCTGTCTATAAGATTTATATGGCTATGTTTTCATTTCTTTTGGGTATATACCTTTTGAGGAACTGCCAGACTGTTTTGCAAAGCAACTACACATTTTACCTTCCCATCAGCAGTATCTGAGAGTTTTGATTTCTTCATATCCTTACCAAACTTGCTATTTTCTCTCTTTTTTATTTAGTTATCCTAGTAGGTGTGAAGTGGCGTCTCATGTGATTTTGATTTGCATTTCCCTAAAGACTAATAATGCTGAATATTTTTTCATCAATGCATATTTAATACTATTATAGACATGGTTCTATTTACATCTGTCATTGCTATTTGTTTCTTGTATATTTATATAGCATGTATTTTTTGTTCCTTCATTCCTCTTTTACTAACTTCTTTTGTGTTTAACCCATTTTTCATGATAGCTTTAATTCCTGTTTTTTAGGGTTTTTTTTGTGTGTGTGTGCATTACTCTCTTGGTTGTTGTCCTAGGAATTATAATATATATCTTCAATTGATCACGTTATAATAATAACTTAATTCTGGTGAAACATAACAACTTTGTTTCTATATAGCTCCATTTCCTCCCTCTCCTTTCTGCTGTTATTTGTATTACATCTGTAATAAATTAAAAAATACAGTATTATAGTTATTGCTTTAAATATTATGTTTTTAAAATAAATTAGGAAAAGGAAAGAGAAAAATCTTTTATATTTTCCCATATATGTACTGTTTCTTCCTGAGGAATAGATTTACCATCTTGTGTTATTTTCTTTTAGCTTGAAGGAATTCCTTAAGTATTTCTTACAGGATAGGTCTGCTGGCAAGAAATTCTCCCAAGTTTTTGTTTATCTGAGAATGTTTTTACTTCATTCTCATTTTTGAAGAGTAATTTCTCCAGGATTATTCATTGATAGTTTTTCTTTCAGCACTTTAAATATGTCATTACAATGTCTTCTGGCTTTTATTATCTCTGGAGAAGTCAGCATTTAATCCTAGGGTTATTCCTCTTAGTAACAAACTGCCTTTCTCTTGCTGCTTTTAAGATTTTGTCTTTGTCTTTGAGCATTTTGACTATAATGTGTCTATATAGATATCTTTGTGTTGATCCTAACTGGGTTTCCATTATTTCTCTAAATATAATTTCCTATCCCTTTGTCTTTCTCCTTTCCATCTAGGACTCTCACTCTTGGTATGCTTGATATTATTCCACAGGTCTATGATGCTGTATTTTTGGTCAAACTTATTTGTGTCTGATCTTCTGAATGAATAATTTCTATTAATCTATTTTCAAGTTCACTGATTCTGCTATCATCTCAAATCTTTCTGGTAAATCCATCTGGCTGATTTTTCATTTTAGTTAATGCCCTTTTCAACTCCAGAATTTGCATTTTCATAGCTTCCATTTCTCTATTTAGAATAACTATTTTTTGAGTCATCGTCATATTTTCCTTTAATTTTTTTGAACATTTTTATAATAGCTACTTTGAAGTCTCTGTCTTCCAAATATAACATCTGTGCTTACTCTGAGTTTCTATTTACTATTTTTCCACATGTCATTCTTTGCTGTTTCTTTGCATCTCTCATATGTTTTTCTGAAAA
This sequence comes from Microcebus murinus, assembly GCF_040939455.1. Taxonomy (NCBI): domain Eukaryota; kingdom Metazoa; phylum Chordata; class Mammalia; order Primates; family Cheirogaleidae; genus Microcebus; species Microcebus murinus. The sequence continues at coordinate 24,899,884 of NC_134108.1, forward strand.
AACTGGACATCTTAGATATTATAATAATTCTGGATTCTGATTTATTATTGAGGTTTTTTTAATTAAGTTGTTCAGACTTAGACCATGAAATCTGTCTCTTCTCATGGCACTAATGTCTCTGTTCAGTTTTTATTCTTAATTTTTATTTTTTAGCTTGACTTTCTAGTATTCATACCCATGTCTGCATAGCTTACTGGTCAACTGATCATGTGAGCAGGAATTGTGCTCAAACATATTTAGTCTTTAAGGCTCCCATGCTCTGCCAATCATTCTGTATGTGGAGGCTGGGGAAAACATTCAAGTTTAGCCAATTTTAAGTCTATCTTGCCTTTTACTTTCTGATAAAGTCTTTATGGTCTACCCTGCACATACCCATGTTTCAGTCATCCAGGGATATGTGAAGAGCCTACCTAGTCCTTCTATTTCTTAGTGGCTCACCATTCACTACAAACCTTAGGCTAGGAAGGTTGCAGGATTTCTCTGTTCATTTCTCAGTTAATTCATCATTTTTAATGGACAAACCAATGGCTTTTTCACTTGTTCTTCTCCAAATCAAGTCTATCCCTTATAGCAGAAAAGCTGCAGATTTTTCTACTGGCTAAACCAATATTCTTGCAAACAGAGCTTGTGAGGAAAGTTGATAGGTACGGTATCGGGTAAGAAGGTCATGGACTCCTATTATTCTTAACCAAATTTCTAGCAAACACTTTTTTAAAGAATAAATGTGATTCAATTTGTTATCTGCTTTTGTCAATTTCCATAGTCCTCAAATAGTTGCTTTTGATAATTTTGTCCCATTTTATATTTAATTTTCATGGGGAGGATTCACTAATTTCATGTCACCATAGACAAAGTCCTTCCTGTCTTTAATCTTTCTAAACACATTCAAGCACAGTTATTTTGAAGTTTGTCTTTGAGAATTCTGATATCTCAGTTTCTGGGTGTATGTATGTGTATGTATGTGTGTGTATTTATTTTTATTTCATTTTCTTCATTTTGTTTCCAATAGAGTGTTATTTCCTAATGGGCCTATTATTTGAATGCAAACATTGGACCTGCAAATTAAGAGATACTTTGGAGCTTATTAGAATCATGTTATTTTCTGTCAGGAAAGTGCTTTGTGCTTATGGCAGGCCCTAGACATTTCAGATCACATTAAACTCATGTTAAGGGTTGGGATTACTTGAAGTTGGGTATTATTTTCTGTTATGCCTAGTCTATTTAAGGTTGACCTTTGCTTATCTTCCCAACGTTTCAGTTTCCTCTTCTAAAATTAGCAGATTCCACTTTAGGAAAAGCAGCCTCAAACACCAGGTACAGCACTCTAGGTTATTCTTTTTCTCCAAGATGTTGACTCCATAGTTTTTTGCTGCTTTTTTGTATTCCAGTGTCTTCAAAGTGATTAAAAAAAAATTTGATCCAACTTTTGCTAGTTGTTTCCTATGGGAAAGTAACTAGTAATTATCTAGTTACTATTATCAGTATCTCTCAACCTAATCTTTAGGTGTTAAATTACATTTTCATTCCTTTAAAAAAATTTCCTTAAGCTTTTGTGGCAATTCTGATTTAATATTTTACATGGGAGATACAAATATTTCAACTCAATTCTTTCCAGGTCTGATTGTGTCATCTGTTGTTTCAACAGTTCTCCCTAACTACTGCCTGTTTTCCTGTGTGTTTTGTGATTTTTTCTAATACTATAGGTTTCACATATTTTGAAACTTTATTTGTGGGAGTCTTTTGTGGCCTAAATTGAAATGAGTTCCTCTAGGAGCAATTTTGTTTTGTTCTATCTGGTGCCTGTGTAAAGTTTCCCAGACCCCTAGGGTGGTACAATTTCATACACAGAGCACATGGAAGGGCTAGCTTATAATTTTAAATCCTAGAGAGATATTTAAAAAGAAAAATCTCCACCATGACCAAGTAGACTTCATCCCAGGGATGCAATGATGGTTCAACATAAGTAAATCAATAAATGTGACTCACCACATAAACAAAAGCAAAAATAAAGACCATATGATCATCTCAATACATACAGAAAAAGCATTTGACAAAATCCAGCACCCTTTTATATAAAAACCCTCAACAAACTAAGCACAAGAGGAACATATCTCAAGCCGTATATGACAAACCCACAGCCAACATCACACTGAATGGGGAAAAGTTGAAAGCATTCCCACTAAGAACTAGAACAAGAAAAGGGTGCCTACTGTACTACTTCTAATCAACATAGTGCTGGAAGTCCCAGCCAGAGCAATCCGGCAATAGAAAGAAAGGGTATCCAAATCGGGAAAGAGGAGGTCAAACTGTCGTTTTTCACTGACAGTATGATCTTGTACCTAGAAAACCCCAAAGTCTTCACCAAGAGATTCCTGGTATTGATAAATACTGCAATGTCTTGGGTTACAAATTCAATGTACACAAATCAGTAACACCCCCATACACCAATAACAGTCAAGTTGAGAGTCAAATCAAAGACTCAATACCATTCATAATAGTTACAAAGAAAATAAAAGTTACAAAGAAAAATAAAATACCTAGAAATATACTTAAGTAAGGAGATGAGAGATCTCTACATGGAAAACTACAAAACACTGAGGAAAGAAATTGCAGATAACTCAAACAAATGAAGAAACATGCTCATGGATTGGTAGCATCAACATTGTTAAGATGTCCATACTACTCAAAGTGCTTTACAGATTCAATGCAATCCCCATCAAAATACCAATGACATTATTTCATGGATCTAGAAAAATTAATTCTACACCTCATTTGGAACCATATAGCCAAAGCAATCCTAAACAAAAAGAACAAAGCTGGAAGCATCACATTATCAGACTTCCAACTATACTACAAGGTTATAGTAACCCAAACAGCACAGTATTGGTACAAAAATGTAGACATAGACCAATAGAACAGAATAGAAAACCCAGATGTAAAACCATCTATGTGTAGCTAACTGATCTTTGACAAAGAAGACAACAATACACACTGGGGAAAAGAAACCCTATTCAACAAATGGTGCTGGGAAAATTGGATTAGCCACATTCTTCATGTGAAACAGGACACCTATCTTTTGGCACTCACAAAAATTAATTCAAGATGGTTAAAAAGACTTAAATTAAGGCATGAAACCATAAGAATTCTAGAAGAAAATGTAGGAAAAACTCTTCTAGATATTGGTCTAGGCAAAGAATTTTTGACTGAGACCCCAATGGCAATTACAGCAGCAACAAAAATATATAAATGGGAATTGATTAAATAAAAAAGCTTCTGCACAGCTAAAGAAATAATCAACAGAGTGAATAGACAATGTGCAGAATGAGAGAAAATATTCACAATCACATCTGATAAAGGGCTAATATTAACAACTAGAATTTATGAAGAATTCAAACAAATCAGCAAGAAAAAAATTAACAACCACATTAGAAAGTAGAGAAAGACACAAACAGAAGTTTTTCAAAAGATAGACAAATGGTCAACAAACACACAAAAAAATGCTCAACATTAATAATCATCAGGGAAATGCAAATTAAAACCACAATGAGATATCACCTTACTCCTGTTAGAATGACTTTTATTAACAGCCTCTATGGAAAACAGTATAGAGATTTCTCAAAGAACCACAAGTAGACCTACCATTTAATCCAGCAATCCCACTACTAGGTATCTATCTAAAGGAAAAGAAGTGATTTTATCAAAAAGATACCTGTACTCGAATGTTTATTGCAGCACAATTCACAATAGCAAAGACGTGGAATCAACCCAAGTGCCCATCAATTCATGAGTGGATTAACAAAATGTGGTATACGTATACCCTAGAGTACTACTCAGCCATAAAAAGGATGAATTAATGCCTTTTGCAGCAATTTTGAAGGAACTGGAGACCATTATCCTAAGTGAAGTATATCAAGAATAGAAAAACACCATATGTACTCTCTAATTAAATTAGAACTAACCAATGGGCACTCAAGTACACAGAGGAAAGTAAAAGCCATTGGAAATCAAGCGGGGGCGGGAGGTGGGGGAAGGAAGGGCAGGGCAAAACTCCACTTAATGGGTACAATGAATGCTATTCGGGGGTAATGGATATATTTATAGCCCTGACTCAAGCCATGTAGCAAAAACATCTATACCCTCTTAATATTTTGAAATTAAAAAAATAAAAGAATTAGTAGAAAAAAGAGAAATCTCCATTAAGAGCCAATGTTTCCGATAGCATGCTCAGGGACATGGTGCTTGGGTTCATTCCTATTTCAACCTTGGCCTGAGTGCAGACTAGCTTTATAACATTTGCATTGAGATCTGTCCTCTGCTCCTGTGCCCTTAAGACTGTGATAACCAGAACTTCTGCTTCACCTGATGGCAAATTCCTTCATGATAAAAACAGCTGAAGGGCTCTGTTTACCTCTTTGGCTTCCCATTGTCACTTAGTTTTGGGTGTCTTAGTATTCCTTACTTTCTTGCCAGTATGTCAATTTATTTAAAAGGAATTTCTAAACCTTTATTCAAATTGTTAGTTAATTTCAAAGAGACAGAGAGACAGAGAGAGTGAGAGAGAACGAGCATGAGCACACCTGTCTGTGTTCTCAGCCCACCAATATGTTAGATATGAAGTATCCAGTGAGTTTCTTTGCCATGCGCCTCTCAGAAGAGAGTATGGCAGGGGTTAGGAATGTAGGCTGGGGATCAGAAGATAGATTGGTATAGCCAGATTGCCTACGTTCAAATTCCACTTCCACCAACCACTAAAATATGTATTCTTAGTGAAATTGTTTAACTTTTCTTTGTCACAGATTCCACACAGAATTATTGGAAAGAGGAAGGATGTAGAACTCATAGAATAGTGCCTGCCATCGTGGTGATGACACCAATTACCACGTCACACTGACCTGGTCTTGGACATCCTCATCACATAACTCCAGCTGCATAATGCGCTCAAAAGGTCGGAAGAGTGCTTCGTTAAAGTGGAAATGAGGCGGCTCGCTCCAGTCCGTGAGAACCTCTGTCAGTATGTCATGGATGAAGGAAACAGCCTTCTGAGACACGTGTCTTTCCTTATGGCAAGCAGCCTGCAGGATGCATGAGAGAGTGGAACACCGTCAGGACATCCAGCAAGTAAGAGCTTGGCTTCTAAAGGCTTTCCTAACCCACCTCATTACACGGAGGCGGAAGCAGCAACTCTGCTAAAGTCAAACAATTCTAAAGGATAAGTGTAGATGAACTGCACAGGGAATTGCACTTTAAAAAATGTAGCCAGCTTATCAGACACAACTCCAATTTTGCTTTAATGTTTCTGGTAAAAAGAAAACTTTCTAGTAATTTCTTTTTCTGTAACATGACAGTTTTCTTGAATAGTACAGAATATGCTCAATATAAAGATACCAGAACTCCTAATGGTTTCATCCTTAGCTGTGCCCCAAACATATGAAGGTTGGATGAGTCATCTGTCCTTCAGTGAGATTGGTCAATTGTCACAATAGCTCTAATTGGTTCTCACCTCCTGATATCCATGCCCTTTTGTGGTCTTCTCCACACTGACCCTGGGCTTGGACGTGTGACTTGCTTTGGTCAGTGGAACAAAAGCAAACATTGTATAAGTAGAGAATTAAAAAGTAGTTGTGATTTGGGGTTTGCCCTCTTGCTGTTCTCTGGAATCCTAAGAATGCCATGTGAACAAGCTGGGCTGGTCTGCTGGACCTAGTCTACAGGTAAGACCGTATAGAGGAGAGGCCTATTTGTCTAGCCTTCCCGGTTAAGGCCATCATGAGCCAGCTGCCCCCATCTTTGTACCAGCTGGCCAGAAATATACAATTAAGGCCAACTGAGCTGGCCCAGACCAGAAAAACTCATCCAGATGAGCCTATTTCAAATTTCTGACCCATGGAATCATGAGCTAAATAAATGGTTACTGTTGTAAGCCACCAAGTTTTTGGGGTGATTTAGTATAGTGTAATAAATAATCAATATATTCTTACCCCATGACTAAGTTACTATTCGCTACATCCTTTCCTTTTTAGAATGTTCTCACGTTAGGGATTTAAGTTCCAAGAAATATTTTATGATAAATCTTTACCAGAAAAGTGCTAAAGAGCTACTAAGAGTAGTTATCACTGCAAAACAGGGCAACAGTTTTCCCTATATACTTAGAAGTAGCCAGTCTTCGTGTACTGAGATGTTTAGATGTAGAGTTGCCATAAAATTGATCACATGAACTGTTTTCCTTTGGAGAATGAAAGGGATCATAGTATTAATTTTGTTGGGAAAACCAGCACTTGTTATCTCCCAGCAGAAAGGATGATGTCCTAAGTATACTTAGCTATTAGAAAGAAGGGTTTAGTAGAAAGCAAAGATGTTGTTATATTTCTGCATAAAAATGAAGATATTAAGAGCCATCGACTGTCTTTCAGCTCCAGACTACTCAGGTTGACACCAGATCATAAAGAAGGAAAAACTGGCTGTGCATGGCTCCTAGCTGAGTTGTGTAACTGCAAAGAAAGAGGGTCATAGTGAGACCAGGCAAGAACTGCCCTTCACAGTGACTCTTAGATGTCAGGAGGTATAATCACAAAACAGTGACGTTTGCAGCCTGATGATGGGCAAGTTCTCATTGCTCTATGGGCACCACGCTCTTTGTCTGCACACTGACTGGGAGCCTGCGCCAGCTCTGCTGTTCACTAAGTTGTCAGTTCCAGCCACACCCACCTCCCGGGGCTCACCTCCACCAGGTGCGGGGCCACGAGGCTCCAGCAGCGCATCACGTGCAGCAGGGGCCGCGCTTTGCTGCGCACGATCCTCAGCATGGCATCCCCCAGGCGGAACAGGTGCAGAGCGCTTTTCCGGTCTTGGGTGGACTTAACTTCTCCTGCAGGAAGATAAGACCATAAAAGCCAGAAAGCCTAAACTCAGTCTGAAGCACGGAAAGAGGTTGAAAACCTCAGCACTGTGCTCAGACTAGTGGGATTATTTGGTGTGGGCTAAGGAAGCAGGGACGGACCCCCAGATTTGAGAAGACTAGGAGGTTCACTCAGCAAGGCCAACACCTCTCTCTCATTCACCACTGTTCCCCAGTACCTGGGACATGAAGTGTAAGCAATTCTTGTTGTTAAGAGGGGATGGAGGAATGGTTAAGTAGGAGGGCTGGGAAGTCCGACTGCTTGGGCTCAAATCCTGGCTCCACCGTTCGGAAGTTGTGTTATGCTGGGCCAAAGAGTTTCCTCTCTAATGATCTCATCTGTAAAACTGGGAAAATACCACCTACCTCTTCAAGTTGCTTTAAGGACTAAATGTGATAATACACATAAAATGCTCATCATCAGGCCTGGCACGTGCTAACTGAGCAACATTTCTAGCTATTATTGTTACTACTGTCATTGTCACCCTTCACAGTCATCATCTGCTTTACCAATCCTTAATGGCACCTCTGAAGCCACTGCCAAGCAGGCCAGGCCCCTCTGCTACTCAATAATGTGTTGTTTGACCTGCTCTGTCTTACTGTAGTACGATCCTTGCCTACCCTGATGTCAGGCCACCTCTGTGCCACTGTCACTGTAGTCTTCCCACTGCCTTCTTGCTCATGTCCTATTGCTTCCCCTATGTTCCCCTATATAACACTGATCTTTACCTGGCTCTTCTTCTAAGCACAACCCTCCTTTCTAATTAGTCTTGCTATATCAAGCTTCAAAATATCAGTACAGGTTAAGTATCCCTTATCTGAAATGCTTGAGACTAAAAGTATTCCATATTGCAAATTTTTTAAAATTTTGGAATATTTGTGCGTGTGTGTGTGTGTGTGTGTGTGTGTGTGTGTGTGTATGAGCTACCTTGGGAATGGGTCCAAAGTCTCAACAGAAAATTCATTTATGTTTCCTATATACCTTTGCACGTGATTTTATTTTGCCCCTGAGGACACTGAGTAAACTGTGTTGTGTGCCTGCATTTTGATTGTGACCAGTCAGGTGTAGAATTTTCCACTTGTGACAGCATGTCAGTGCTCAAAAGGTTTTGGATTTTTTAGTGTTTCAGATTTTCCCATTAGAGACGCTCAACCTGTAATAATCATGGACATTTACTGGACGTTTACTCTGCACCAGACATTGTATTGGTTCTTTACATCTTTAATCACTTTAAGTTTTTAAAGAAACCTGAAGAAGTAAATTATTGCCATTTCACACAGTAGAAAACTGAGTGTCTGAAAGGCAAAAAGACTTGCCTTAGACGCTGCAGCTGGTAAGTGGTGAAGGCAGCATTTTGATGCACAGCTGACTGATTCCAAAGCCAGGCTCTCTCATCCCAGGTTTGATGCCTCTCCCCAACCCTGCTCTTTGGTTTTTTATAAGCCAGAGTCTACACAAAAGACTCTGGGCTCAGAGATGCTCTGGAAGTCTGAAGCATCTGGGATGTTGGCTTTACATAAGTAAGCTTTTAAAGTCTACTAAAAATTAGAGGGGAAAGAACTGTGGTTCTTAAATCCTAATCTGCAAGAAGAATGATAAAGCTGAATATATTGCACTTAGAACTTCGCATTCCTACAGATAGAAGGGATCCCAGAGGTTGTGCAGTCCAACCTGCCACCAAGGTGCATCCCCAGCACATGGCTCCATGTCTGTGCCAGAACTCGTCTAAGACAAGGTGCTCATTGTTTCAGCACAAACGCCTGTGCTGCTGATGAATAGTTCCATTGCTGAGCCATCTGTCACTCCTTTGGGACCCTTGGGCAACTCAGTACAACTCTACCCTCTTGTGCAAGGTTGGCCTTTAAGAGGGCCTTATCTTTCCACCTGGCCTCCTCCTTGAAGGCCATGATACTGATCCACCATTGATGGGGTATGCCTCTGAGATCAGTTTTTTAAGAGTGGTGTGAGGTTTCTGGTAAGCCTTTCATTTTTCTTTTTCACCAGCCCTTCTGAAATCAGTGGTTGCCTCTACAGGTTGGCTGTACAGAGGTGAGGGGTATGGTTTGTGAAATGGAGAAAGATTCCCGCCCACATCTGCACCCTAAGAAGTAGCTGCACAACTTGTACATCACAAGCACACACCTTTGCAGAACCGCCTAGTCCAGCTCCAGAAGTAGTACCCACAGATGTGGCAGCAGTGACATTTCCATTCATAGAGTTATACCACCCCTCATGCCTAAAGAGTGCCATAAAGAGTTATACCACCCCACACACTATGCCTCAAGACTCATAAACAAGTCTATATTGAACTTAGCTCCTGAGAGTGTGTGCAAAGGGAATATGGACTCAAACCTACAGGCACACTGCCGGTATTAGAGACCTGGACTTTCTCCCGCTAACTTCCCGGCATGGTTTCTTCAGGGAAAGAATTACCTGGCATTGCCAGAGAGTAATCGACTGTATCCGTAACAGAATGGAAAAGCTGAGACTGTGATGCTTTCTTCAGCTGGTAAAGGAAACCTCCCAAAGCCATGAGGTTCAACTTATCTGTAGCATCTTCAAAGAGCCTGGATGCAAACAGAAAGAGAACTGTTATTTGCAAACATTTCAGCAAGGTCTTTATGGCAGAATGATTATGGTAATTTTGTTGATGTGATTAATGAAAATGCTACGTAAACACTGTAGACAAATGTATGGTATTATTGCATTTATTATTATTGTATACAAATCTGCTCTAACCATGACATTTTAATCCAAAGGGCACAAAGCATATTATTAAAAATACAGTATCTTTGTATCCTTGTGGTCAAGCTCAGCCATAGTGGGCACCCTAAAATGATGTTTGGCAAGGAGCTGAAAGAAGGCAAAGCCTTGCTCCCAGAAACTGCATAATTGGGAACAGAGTCCTCAGAATTAGCTTCAATTTTGCAAAATATATTAAAAAACAAAACCCAGTAAATTAATCAAGAGGTTTTTGTTTGCCTATAATTTATGACAATAACATTGGGCTTGACACTGGGGAGGATGCAAAAGTAGTTAATGCTGGATCTCGTAAGGCCCCCAAGGTTGGGGACTGGCCTGGTACACCCAGAGCCCTGGATGCTATGGGAGCTGAACTATCTATTGGAGGAAAGATTGTTCCCTAATATGATGGGCCTTGCAGGTTATTTTCATTTAGCTAGGCACAAACATTTCTAGCAGAAAACTTTAGGAAGGTGGAGGGAGTACAATAGCAGGACTTAAACAAGAATCCGAGGGTGGCTCAGCAATGGAACTATTCATCAGCATTCTAAGTGCAGGGCCTGGTGGTAGAGAGAACTAGGCTTGAAAAAGATCAAAGAGATCTCCGTGACCGGCTAACCAATCCAGTTGTCCCTGCAGCGACTCTGCGAGCAGGCAGAGGACGCGGGCGTCACTGACACCAGGACATTTGGGGCGGCGCACCTGTCGGCCTGCGTGGACAGGGTGAGCACGGCCGCCGCCGCGCTGCTCCCGCTCACGAGGCCGCCGCCGCGGAAGTCGGAGGCCCGGCCCCGGCCGCCTTCCCGGACCAGGTCTTGGATGGACGGTGGCTGCAGGACAGGGGCCGTGCTCAGGGGCCGCCCCTGCTCCGGGCTCTGCTCCTGGGTCCCGCCCTCGCACTCCGGGTCCCCAAGGAGGCCGGCGCCCCCGGACACCTTCCGGGGCTGGCGGAGGGTCAGAGGCGGCTGCACGGCGCCGTCGCTGAAGTGGGTGTGCTCCAGCGTGCCCACGTACTCGCACACCCTGGGGACACAGGCAGGACAAGAGCGTCAGGACCGCGGCTCCCAACCCCACAGCTCTGCAGTCCTCCCACACTTTCCTCCTTTCCTCTGATCACAGCCAGCCCCTCCTTCCCGTTTTCTCACTACATGTATTATTATTATTATTGTTATTGAGTTGGACCAGACAGCCTGAAAATGGGTAAAGGGGTCCTCCAGTTCTCTCACCCCAGGATGGGAGAAAGATTGGCAATGAAGACCCGTCTACCTGCTTCCATCCTGTCCAGCTACTGGCTCATCTGGACTCTGAGCAAGTTTTCCCAAGGAACTTCCTCCCCTCTCTACAGTGCTCTGATTAAAAGCTGGGAAGCTTTTCCTTACGATGGGGTCTCAGAATGACCATGCATATGAAGAACAGGCCCTCTGGCCACAACGGGGTTCTGCCCAGCCTTGTTCTGCCTGGTACTGACAGCTCCATATAACTCATGTAACTCATGTCAGGGTGGGGCACGAGTGGTAGGGAGGATGACACCTAATCATGGGAAACAGAGAAGAGTCACAACATGTGGTACGACTGCCAACTTCTAAGTTGTTTGTTCCCAACGGAACTTGGGACTAAGATGGCTCACAAGAGGTCCCCCACCCAGAGTAGGTCCAGTGAGTGGTAAAGAACATCCTAGATAATCCCCTCAGATGTTCTATAATGGGGGAATTTTTCCATCCCATACATATTGCTTAGGTACCATCTGAGCCTTTTTCTTTTTTCCTTTTTTCTTGTTAGAGCAATGAAGAGTAGCAGGTGGCCAGCCACCATATTAAAGCCAGCTTGCTCCTGGCTGATTCCTCCCGGGCCTTTCACGAGTTCCTCTCAAGATCAGTTTTTCAATGTTTGAACAATCTGCATGTTTCTCTCTTTAAAACTACTTGCTTGGAAGATGTCAAACAGAGCCCAGATCTATCTGGCCAGTGCCCTGGGCCCTCATCCCAGCTCCTGCCCTTCAGCTGCTTTGCCTGAGCTGGGCCTGGCGTGAGTGAGGCCTCGGGCCTGTGCTGCAGAAAAGGAACAGCCGGCAGCCCTGCCACGCCTGCTCCGTGAGCAGTGCTCCTTCCACTGTACTGGGTCTGCCCAGATGCAGTGTCTGGGGAGACGTGCTTTTTGCCTCAGTCGTAGGAAGACTTGGACTCTGTAGTTATCACTTTGTTTTCATTTTATAGACACTGTGAACTATTACTATATAACTGAGGATTTCTTTTTACTTTGATGCTACAATGCTTAGAGCCAAATTTTTGGTCTGTCTTTGGCACAGATGAACTATTCTGTTTTTTTCCTTTGTCTAGCTAAAGTATAATAAAAGTAGGCATCTTATACTCCATGTATCCATGACCATCCAAAATCCTTCCTTAAATAAAGAAAACACTGATAAACATACAGCAATGTTATAGTGCTGGCATGTGATCAGTTTTTAGATTTGTACAGTATTCACCCAACTTATGTGGTCTTCTACCATTCACTATTTAAGAAATTGGTTTTTCTTCCTTGGTACAACATACCTCTCTCTCATAGATAATGTCACTAAGTAAGTCACAATTCCCTTAATTCAGTTCTCTTACCTGTTCTTCAAAACATATATTCAGTTGGGCTCTAACTCCCTTTTCTCTTTTTATCTCTCATTTGGAGTTTATTCAAATTCTGTGAAACATCATAATCTATTTAAATCTATTGAGCCTTCCCCCTCCCCAGGCTTCCCAAGGCAGGGTGGGTGTCACCGGTGCGGGGCCCCGTCATGCACCTGAACACGTGAGGCCAGCAGTCCGGGTTGTGGCTCCCCATCTCCAGGCCTACGCTGAGGATGGCCTCCATGCACAAGATGTGGGCTGTGTGCAGCCACACCCCCTGCACCTTCCCAATCTGCTCCAGTTTCTGCTCCACTTTTAGTTTCACTGTGCCAGAAAGACATTTATTAAAATAACAGTCTGAGCAAGGGAGACAGAAAGGGAGAGAGAAAGAATGAAAATGAAATAATGCGTTGTCATGCAAGGGCAAAGGGAAACGACAGACTTCACTGGCAGCAAGCTCCTCTGTGGCAGGTCCCCGAGGTTCATCATGCAAACTATCCAGCCAGCACACATTGGTGACCCCTGTTCTGCAGCTCCGGAAGTTGAGTGGATCCTGAGCTGGTAGGTGCAATTCCTTGTAGGCCCATCGAGCTAAAGCCATCTGTGCCTAGACCCTTCACTTTCCCCTCAAATTGGTGGTATGGAAGACTTCTCTGAGATTGGTTTAATGTGATGCTTTCATGATGATCATCTCTACAACTATGTATGTATACTCTGAGCACCAGGATGACTGCTTTAAAACTGAAAAGTACCATATTATGTGACTCTCTGAGTTTATATTTGTATTTGTGAGCTCCAAATAATACTTTTAAAAATTATAGATGACTAATGAGAAAGGACACAGAGGGTGACTTAAGATGTCAATAGTACAAAATGTCAAAGGAGGCCAAAGGACACTGTGTTCTCCTTGAATAAAGGCATTGATTCATTTTATCTGATAGGATGACTAGGTGATAGTCCAGAAGCACAAAATACAGCAAGAAATCTGAAACCACATTCCCAGTGTAAAGAGGAAAGTGATTTTTAGCAAAACATAATTTGGCTCATGAATGTGATATTAATTTTATTTTTATTTCTATGTAATTTGAATATTTTGGTTTTGTGGGTTTTTTTTAAGAATTCTAAATGTAAGGATTTTTACATGGCTCACAGTTGTATAATACTTAAATAAAATTGTGAAACCCTTTTTTCAGTAAACACGGGGGAGCTGTGAGAACTGCTTTGCTTTTAAATGGGTCTATAAATATTATTCAAGTTTGAGGAACACTGACCTAAATTGTTTTTCTCAGCTAAAAATGTCCAACTGTCTGTCACTGGCTGTCTTACATAGCTGATAGATAGTATTAGCACCATTTGGAGCAAGCTTGCATTTCTCATTTTGTGTGCTGCTGCCTTCTACCTTTCATCGCTATTAGGAAGGTCATTCTCTTCTCATATCTAGATGCTCATTAGCTTCAGTGATGCACTGATTTGAACAAGTTAAAAACCAGCCCTTCCTGAGTTCATGAAGCTTGGATTTTTCTTTGACAAGAGCAAAGTCAGCCTCTTCTCATGAATTTCCTCCATTTGTTTGATTTGCTCCTTCAGAACACTGGCCAATCTGCCTCCCCCCACTATAAGCTGCGGGGTCTACAAGTGTACACTTCCATGAAGCAGCGGCCCACGGTACTCCCGTTAGCAGTCAACTGCACTTTCCTTGTCGGCAGGGGCTAGCATGTCTCTGGGCTGCAGAGGGGGCTACAGTAAGCACTCTGTGATCAGCGGTGTACATTGCCGTATGCCATACACAGAACGGGGACGAGCTGCAGCCTGATGCAGGTGTGCGCCCACCACACCCAAAGCACCAGTGGATGCTGGCCCGTCGGCTGTTACCTTGTGCTATGGCATCGCTGGGTTCTTGTGCCTCCCTTTCCTCCTTCTCTTCCTGGACACAGGAGGCAGCCGCCATCTGGGCAAGGGCTGAGGCACAGTTAGCAGCGACCCCTTGAGAGGAGACAAATAGTTACCCCTTGACCGAGTGTGTTCTCTAACCATTCGCCTAGCAGAACCCCTTCTAGAGAACTTCTTTCCCACCACAGTCATTCTCAGTGAGTTCTGTAGGGACCAGCCCCATGCGCCACCACTCCTGCCAGTACCTAGAGCACAACTCAGCCGCGCAGCCTTCCGCAGCCCGTCGAGGCTCATGCAGATGGCATCCCGTTCCTTCTGGTTCTGCTCTTTGATGCCCTCGGCTCCCAGGATGAAGGCTAGACCTTTGGAGCTCCCTGCCATCCTGCCCGTCAGGGGGGTCGATAACGTGTCGATCAGGTTCTTCCAGCAGCCAACCAGAATATAGCGAGCAAATGCCACCCCTGGAACATGAAGGGGTGTGGGTCACTTTCCAGAGACAAAAACAACCTGGCAACGAGTAAAATGGGGCTCTCTGGCCATCAAATTAGCAATACTGAGTTGCATGCAATTCTGTAACAGGAAAAATAATTTAATGGACTATATGGGATTATGTCTCATTTTGTGCTTATTAATAGTGACTGTTGTACATCATTAGGTGGATGATGCTAAGTAACTTCATAAATTACTTTTCCCAACAAGACAAAATCTTGATTCATTTGTGTCACCACATAATAATGTAATTGCTGGTAACGTATACAATGTATGTATATTCACAAACTCAAGACCCAAGTCACTACCTGCCACTGTGGAGTCATCGATTCTCCTGCTCTGGGTGAAGGGAGACTCTGTAGCAGCTGAGGCCATCAGCTGGCCACCGATGGCACTGCTCTCTAAGCCGTCAATATCTGCCAAGGAAAAAGGGTGAGGTTCCCCCTAAGTAACACATTCCAGTCCAAAACAAATGACCACCACCATATTCATTAACAAATACCCATTGTATCTACTGTGTATGAATGAAGTATGTAGCAACTTTTTATAAGAATATCATAAATTTTGTTTTATTCACTTGGTCCAATTTTCTTTCATTGTTGGAGTATTCTTCTGTTATATTATGGTATATTTATTTTTTATTTTTTTTATTTTTTTATTTTTTTGAGACAGAGTCTCGCTTTGTTGTCTAGGCTAGAGTGAGTGCCGTGGCGTCATCCTAGCTCACAGCAACCTCAATCTCCTGGCTCAAACAATCCTTCTGCCCCAGCCTCCCAAGTAGCTGAGACTACAGGCATGCGCCACCATGCCCGGCTAATTTTTTATATATATATATATATATATATATTAGTTGGCCAATTAATTTCTTTCTATTTATAGTAGAGACGGGGTCTCGCTCTTGCTCAGGCTGGTTTCGAACTCCTGACCTCGAGCAATCCAGCCGCCTCGGCCTTCCAGAGAGCTAGGATTACAGGCGTGAGCCACCACGCCCGGCTATTTTTAATTTGAAAAATAAAGATAAATTATTTCTCTGTTAGAAACTCCATTGATTTAGAACATCTTAATCTTTGAATATTCTTTAAATTCAAAACCATGGTATTAGTCTCAAATTTTAAGTTACTCTAATGTGGATTTTTCTTTCAGAACTTCCTCATATGAATTAAGATGAGAGTAAGCCTCTTTGGTCAGATAATCTCTGATTGCAAAGTACAACAACGATAATGTACAATTTTCAAAGTGTTTTCACATAACGCTTTTCATTAATCTCCCAAACAACTCAAAGTAGGTAGGCAGGGTTGGCATTATTTTTCCCATTTCACAGAAGAGGAAATAAATATAGTCGTGTGCTACAAAATGATGTTTTGGTCAATGATGGACAGCATTTAAGACAGTGGTCCTGTAAGATTATGATACAGTATATTTACTCTATCTTTTCTATGTTTAGATACACAAATACTTAACATTGTGTTACAATTGTCTACAGTATTCAGTACAGTAACTTGCTGCACAGGTTTGTAGCCTGGGAGCAATAGGCCATACCATATAGCCTAGGTGTGTATATGAACACTCTGTGATGGTCACACAATGACAGAATCTCCTAATAACACATTTCTCAGAACGTACACCCCGTCCCCCCAAAGTGATGCATGGGTGTGTTTAAAGTAGGTAAATCACTCAAGGCCATGAGGCTGGTAAGAGAAGGAATACGACTTCTATTCAAGTCTTCTGACTCCCAGCCAGGCCTCTCTGCAGGATACCATATTGTAGCTGAGTATGGGATCATAAATTACTTTAAGTTTTGGTTAAACTCTCATCTGCAGACTTAGCTCAACAAATCCTTCATCAGTTAGTATTGTGTTGATAACCAGATTGCTGTATTGTTTCTCCTTGAATATAATGAAAAGATCAGATAGAAGTTTCCAAACTCTAGGTTAACTTCTGCTGAAATCCACCTATCACTTACACCTGGAATTTGCCACAAAGAATCATAGAACCTTATTTTGTCAAATTTTTATGAAAAGCCTATGGATTTTTTTAAAAATCATTAATCTAAAATTAAATAACTTTCTTATGGACATAGCAGTCCAGCTTACTGTTCCATTATAAAAGAGATGGCTGATTAACAGTGATGACTGATGAATACGGTAACTGTGAATAGTCTGTTAGTCTGTTATTTGTTCATTTTACATCTACTGAATGACTCCTTTTATTAGGGCCTGGGTAAGAAATTCATAGATTACTTTTGGCAGAAACTACGGTATTTGCAAATTAAAGCTGGAATGTTTATCATCCTCATCCAAATTCCAAGGCACTTATAAGCTCTGGGCAGTACCTTCCATCTCTACTGAAAGAAGTTTGTAAAAACAGATGGAAACCAAGCATTGCTCACAGGTAAATAAATATCTCACACATATTTTAATAATTATTTTTCAAATGGATGCAAATGCTATCATGACTAACAAAATACAAATTGGTCACCTGTCCGTGATCACAATCCCCAAGGCTTTGGATTCAACCTTGTTTCCCCCGACAATTCCATCCTAGTTTTGGAAGCAAGACTCCAAATGCCAGATGCCAGACAATGACCAGGACTCTGCCACCCATGCACAGACCTCACTGTATGCCTCAGCTGCCTGCCTGATTCCTAAGTAGTGTCTCACCCCAAATTCCCTATGGTTGGGTTCCACCTGCCTGTAGTCCACTCTGCCAACTTTGGAAGAGCCTCCAGCACCAACTACAAGCAACATAACATATCCACTGGACAACAGATCTTTCTACCTTCCAGCTGGACTGCCCTGCCCATCCCAGTCCTGTTCCTGTCTGGCACGGAGCCACGCTGAGCTGTGTGAGGATGTGGGACGCTATCGGGGCTGGGGGGTGTCTAGTACAGGGCCACACTCTGCATCCCTTCTCAGCTGGCACCAGGAGAGGATAACTGACATCAGAAACCAGTCTGAGAGCTCAGAGCAAATCCAGGGGAAGCCTGGAGATGTAACTTACTAAGGCTACCGATGAGCAAACTAAACTTCTGAGCACTTCCTGAACTTTGACATCATGGCTGAGCCATGAGAATCCACAAGATGCTGCTTTTGCCAAAAAAAAAAATTGATTCACAACAATACTGCATATTGCTTTCTATGCTGTCATGTGAAATTTCTAAAAGTTAAATAGGATTTAAAAAATTCTCTGGACACTGAAGACAAAGATGCCAGGCAGGCAAGTATCTGGCATTATGTTTAAGTTCTGGCATGACTAGGAAGCGGAGGGAGGACCTCTGATATGGACAGGAAATGGGAATGAAACCAAGCTTTAAAAACAGTCACTTTACATTACTGGTAACATCCCAAGAGCACTGAGTGATATTGGCATCTTTTAGCATGTGAGAACTTCTAGGAATATTTCCAGGCTCTGTCCCCAGAAAGTATGACTTATCCACAGAAGAGGCCTATAGTTTTACACCAACAGACAAAGGTGCCAAGTTAGTCCTTATCTAATGGACCACAGTGAATTCTACAGACATTACATGGAGAAAGGACAGAAAACTCCCAGGAAATGAATTCATGACACTTCCCTAGAACTGTCACCATCTGACAGGGAAGCTCTGGGGATGCTGCTTCAAAGTCTGCTTGAAACACCATCGTTTCTCTCAAAGAGGCTTTGAAGCGTGATCCATACCACCCTGCCAGGAACCCAGACCCCGAGAAGAACCACTGACCAGTGAGCATGGTGATGAGGGGAAGGCTGTTATCTTCAGGGCTGCCCCAGTAGCCAGCCTCTCCGAGCATGTTCCTGTCCAGCACCTGATGGTACAGCTCCTCGATCCAGGCCTGGGAAAAGACCATGAGCACCCCGCTGGTCTGCAACTGCTTCATGAACTCTTTCTGCAGAGACAGAACATGTATGGAGGTGACCAAACACCAAATCCTGCAAGCAAACAGCCTCCCAAGCCCTCTGCCACCTCTTCATGTCACAGAGCCCCAAAGCAAGGGGGTGGGGGCGGCAAAGGAGGAGAAGCTGAGATGGAGAGGTCCCTAACATCCTGAAGTTCCTTTCACTTATGACACACCTTGACAGATACCCTGTAGAAGAAATAGAGAGGCTGCATTTTGTATTTTTACTCTTTGATGGGGGGGTGGGCTGACAACTGCACTGCTATCTGCAACAGAGCTGCTCCTCTCCCTGGCCCAACAGCACAAAGATGGAACCTGCTCCCTTAAGGAACAGGTGCATTTCAAGAGATACGTCACTTTTATAACTTATATATACACTTACCCTTGGGAATTTACAACTTATTAAGCAAACGATTATTCCCTTCATGCAGAGCCATGGATTTCAGCTTAGGAACTAACAATAGGTGCACCGCAGAGTGGCTTGTTCAGTCAAGAAAGCCAACTGCAGGACATCATCGATATTTACATTGCACACCTTACAGGAGGACTTTACTATCAACCATCAGTAAGCTTTGCTCTGGGTCGCCAGCAGGTCTGAGAACATTTTTTAATATAATGAAGAGTTTTTGTAACAGGAAGCCTCTATGTTCAGCAAATTCCCTGCACATCTTCTGATCTCACTTAACATGTTGATGATGTGTTTTTGAACATGTTTTATGCACACGTATGTTTAATAATGTCACCAGGTGAAACCACTGCCATCCACAGCCTTTCCCAGGGCTCGTGTCCGTACACTCCTCGCTGTCTGGAGCGCAGTGGGCAGCTCTGCGACTCACAGTGCCATGCAGTAGCACATCTGTGCCCTCACCTTGTCATCTCCTTCCACCCCCACAGACACTGCCAGTCCAGAGCAATGTGGGACAGAACGCACCTCACCGTACGGCTCAGGGCACCTATGCACGTACTTATAGCCAGGAGGCCACAACCTGCCCTCGGGGCATCTGGCTCAGACCACACACTCACCATCACGCCTGGGGCCAGGGTCGGCCGCTTCCGGTAGTAGTCGCCATGGGAGAGCTTCAGGTTGAGGAGCAGGGCGCAGTGTGCGGCCGTGTACAGGCTGTCTGCGTTCATCAGCATCTGGAAGCTGAGGCTGTTGTTCCCGTCAAAGCCAGGAGAGTGCATCATGCCTAAGAAAGAGTAGCAAGACATCTTCAGGGCTGCAAACACTGCGCTTGGCAAGACTGGCTTCTGGAGAGCCAGGAGCCAATCCCAGCGATAGAAACTGCATCTTGCAGAACATTTCTATACAGCAATGACGGCCAGCCAGGAATATCGCTGGGGCCAGATACACACCCCAGCATGGTGGTGAAGTGCACACTCTGGATTGAAGCTTCATCTCTTAGCAGCTACGACTTTGATGAAATCATTTAAACTCTCACTTTCTCTCCCTACAGATAGGGAGAATCGCTGGCTACATTCTGTCCCTTGCTCGAACTTTCCAATGGCTTTCCATCTCAGTGTGATAACACTCAACCTCACCCTCCTCTCCCCCCTCATCCCCATGGCCACCTTGTCCTGCCTGCTGTGCCTAGACCACACCAAGCCTCGACCTGCCTCAGGGTCTTTACATCTGCTTTTGCCATTCCCTGGAATGGTCCCCCCAAGATCTCTGGAAGACTTGCTCCCTCGTCTTCCAGGTCTCTGCTCAAGTGTCAGACACACTTTCCCTTTCAAGTCCATCTAAATAGCATTCACCTCTTTACACTCCAGTACTCTATTTTCTTACCCTGCTGTTTCTGAATTGCCTCAATGGCATTTATTCTACTCAGCCTCATATTAATATATGTTTATTTATTGTCTGATATGACTACCATAAGATCAATGAGAAGGTGGTATTTTATTAGTTTTGTTCACTACAGAATCCCCAGTGCCTATAACTACACCTGGTACATAGCAGACCCTTGAAAAATATTTGCTGAATGAGTAAGAATGAACGAACAAGCTTGCTGTGAGAACTAGGGTGCAATAATGTATGTAAGATGCTTAGGACACAAACTTTTTGAAAGGTAGTAATATTCCTCCAAAAGCTTAATATAGAATTATCATCCAACAATTCTACTCCAAGTTGTGTACCCCAAAGAATTGACAGCACAGATTTGAACAGATACTCGTAAATCAATGCTCACTGCAGCATTACTCATAATATCCAAAAGGTGGAATCAACTTAAGTATTCATCAATAGATGAATGGATAAACAAAATGTGGTTGGTATATACATAAAATGGATTATCATTTAGCCATAAAAAGGAATGGGGTTCTGAAACATGCCCCAATATAGATGTACCTTGGAAATAAGCTAGGCACAAAATGACAGATATGTGTGATCCATTTATATGACAGAAAGTAGATTGGAGGTTATCAGCGGCTAGGGGGAGGGTAGTTTTTATTTGGGATGATAAAGTTCTGGAAATAGTGGTGATGTTTGCCCAATATTTTGATTAAAACAAGAAATAATGTAATACATCAAAACCCACCAAATTGTGTGCTTTAGGTAAATTGTGTGGTATGTGAATTATCTCTCAGTAAAACTGTTAAAAAATAAATGAAATAAAGAGGTTCAAAAACCATAAGTAATAGCTATTGATTTTTCTCTCCACTATTTTTTCTTAAAAAATGATATAAAATCTTTATGCTTAATAGGGTTTTCATTTTGAAAGGCCCTTTGAGCTTTATACAAATTAACTGAAAAAACAAATCAACAACTATATCTCATACTCCAAAGATGGGGTCATTCAAGCCGGGCGCGGTGGCTCACGCCTGTAATCCTAGCACTCTGGGAGGCTGAGGCGGGCGGATTGCTCGAGGTCAGGAGTTCGAAACCAGCCTGAGCAAGAGCAAGACCCCGTCTCTACTATAAATAGAAAGAAATTAATTGGCCAACTAATATATATATATAAAATTAGCCGGGCATGGTGGCGCATGCCTGTAGTCCCAGCTACTCGGGAGGCTGAGGCAGGAGGACTGCTTGAGCCAGGAGTTTGAGGTTGCTGTGAGCTAGATGCCACGGCACTCACTCTAGCCTGGGCAACAAGCGAGACTCTGTCTCAAAAAAAAAAAAAAAAAAAAAAAAAAAAGATGGGGTCATTCAGCCAGAGGGTTGGTGCCTTGTTCAAATTTTCAAAGAGAGCTTTGGGGTGACGAAAATCACCCAAGTCAGTTCTCTGCATCTGGCACCATGCTAGTAGTCCCAGGGCCCCCTGCAGGCAGCCACTTCCAGGCCCTCATGTCCATGCACTCTTCACCGTCTGGAGCTGGGTGGGCAGCTCTGCAGCTCACAGTGCTGTGATGGCACATCTCTGTCCTCACATTGCCATCTCCTTCCACCCTCTGAAGTCCCACAGGCACTGGCAGTCCCAAGCAGTGTGGAACAGAACACACAGCACTGCTCCTCTCAGAGCACCTTAAGAGATTTTTAAATTGATGCTCCATTTGTTCCCGTAAACACTCTGAGGCTGGATTTAGGGATACAGGGGAAACAGTCCCTCCCTACATATGTACATGCAAATTACACATGTCCATACACTCTTCAGACCATGTCTAAAATTATCCTTTCATCAAAAATATGCCTCCTATTCAACAAGCCATGATTTAAGAAAAAAATATGCCTCCTAGATGAACTGTACACGTTTTTCAGAATTAACAGTAAAATAAGCAAGAAATACAAATTTGTAGCTTGCATGTTTATCCAATGACATTATCCGTCTGCATTTCGATGAATATGCAAGTCAGGATATGGACCAGGAAAAGCTTTCAAAGTTGAAAAAAAATTCAAGACCTTTGAGAACCAGTATAAACATTTTTTGATAGAAGCATAGGTATTCTTTCAATAAGACAGCCTCCAACAATCAAAGGTTCAGCATTACTTCTGCTTTGCTGTAGAGAGTTCTGTAAGAACTTTGCAGCTGACTTATGAGACTTTACTGAGAGTACTTTGTGATCACGGGCTAAGGTGCATTTTAAAAGGAAGATCAGGTTGAGAGTGGGATTTGAAAATTACACTCTTGGTCAGGACATGAGCAACACATCTCAGCCCTAATGGTCCCTAATGGTCAATCCCTAACACTTTTTTTTTTTTTTTTTGAGTTGAAGAATCCTTTATTCTGCCAGTCAGGCTCAGAGAGGATCTGACCTCTGACGTCAACCCCTAACACTTTTAAGGTGCAGGGTCGCTTCCAGTTGGTTGGAGGAGATGTAGGGTACGAGATCAGTCTCCTTCCTTGGTAAAACAGAAAGCAGCATTCAGTGTTGGCTGTTTAAACTATCTTGGATCATATATAAAAGCTACATTTGAGTATATGAACAAGGCAAGAAAAAGAATATGTAATTGGCTTTGATTTTAGACATCAGTAATAATTTCTTTAAACATTTGAAACCAACTAATATTTACCGTGGAATGTTTTGGAAAACTGAGCACTTGTTCAGATGCTAAAAGTGGAAAAGGCAGCCAATGTGACTGCTGACATGGAGGCTGAAATCACGACCGAGAGGTAACAGTCCCCTACAGGCACTGGTGGTAAAGACACTGAATTCTGAAGTAACTTGTTGGACTTGTTGGGAAAAGTATGTTGTTACTGGCCTATGTCTGCACACACATTAATTTCTTAAATTACAAAGAGCTGGAAAATTTGAGAATAAAACAAAGTGAGATCTATTCTATCAACTTAAGGAAAATAACCATTTTCTTGCTATATCAAATATAGTTCACTGGTGATATTAATAATGAAAATAACATAATAATAATTATAATTTAATGATTGCTTTCTATTGCCCAAGACTAATCTGTTCTAATATGTTATTTCATTTGATCCTGCCCCAATTTTATTTACCAGTAAGGAAAGTGCCTAAGAGATATTAAATAATTTGTCCAAAGTTATAAAGCTAGAAATTGACAAAGGTTTTTTTGGGCCCAAACTCCAGGGTTTTTGCACTATGCCATGCTGTACTTGCTTCTAATGTTGTGAAAAGATTCCACTGCATCATGCCCCTCTCTAATAGATGCTCTGTTTTCCATTCATCCTTCTGCTCAGTCTCCTTGATATGTTATCCAATTTGGAGTGAAAAGCTGCAGGAACTATGACCTTTTACATATCCTGGCAATGTGCATTTCCCTGTTTTCAGTAGCTAAAGTTCATTCTCTCCCTTGTAATTAAGATGAGCTTTATTGTCAGAAGAGGATAGAAATCACCTGCTTCACTGGTTACCAATGAAAGATCAGATACAAGATTAGCACAGATGACCTAAGTCTCTCCCATGTCTAAGATAATCTGATAATTCCTCTTTTGATAAACATGAAATACTTACAACATTTTTATGGTGCTGAAGAGTATAAGAAATAAGAATAATAGTCCATATTTCTCCTAAGTCCTAATAATACTTCACTCCCCATCAGCAAAACTCACTCCCTTATGTGTATGGAGATATAATCACAAATTGAGATCACCCTACATACATTTGGGAGTGTACCTTGATGTTTTCTAACAATATATGTTGGACATCTCTTGATACTGGCATTTACAGATCTGCCACATTCTTTTTCAATGACTTTGAATATATAACACTGCATAGTTACATTGTGATTTTTTAACTTAATGCTCTATTGGGTGGACATTTATTTTGTTTCAATTATTTAAAAAAAAAGAGCTGAAATGATGAAATAAATGTTAGCACTTCTGCAAGTGTATTTGTGGGGTAAATTCCTTAAAAGCAGAATAAATACATATTTTAAGTGTGATAGGTACAACCAAAATATTTTCTAGGTAGTTTTGTACCAAATTTTCCTTCTACTAATTTTGCATAAGAATGGTCTTATATCTACTCTCAGCAACACTGGGCATTATTAACTTTCTAAACTTGCTTAAAAAGATTATACAACTTTGCTTAGTAACAGATTTTTTTCTTAATTAGGTCTATGGTTCTAATTTTTACATAACATTACTGCTTTATTTTCTGATAGATGTTATAAGAAATTGTTTTTAGAGATTTGAAAAAGGTATGAAGAAAATAAAAATCTATAATAACATAATTCTAAGTAGTATTAGTATTTTAATGTGAATTTTGAATCCTTTTAAAAATTATGACCATTTTTCACATCATTAAAGATTTGAAAACATCATTTTAAATGGCTACATGTCATAATTATATGTACTATAATTCATCTAACTTTTCCCTTATTTTGTGACAGTTATGTTATTTCTAATATTTCTTCTGTTAAATAATGCTAATATGTGCATTTCTACACATAAATCTCTGCCCAAGTTTCTGTTCTCTTACTGTAGCCTCCCAGGAGCCAGGGCGATGCTAGGTATCCAGTGCTGTCTGTCGGGACTTGAAAAACTGTCACACAGTTGCTGGGCTACAGTTTTATAGCCCACTGTGGTTGCTTTTATACCAGAGCAAATCAACTCCAGAAGTTTTTGTGTTCTTAAACAGCATCTTCTAAATTATTAAAAATCCTTTAGGAGGTGCTTATAGACTTAAGGATCCACCAAAAGGAGAAATTAAATACATTATGCTAAGTTAACAGGAATGGATACATGGTATCATAAGTCATATTTTCAAAGAATAAAGACACAAGGAACATGCTAACAAAATATTAATGAATGGTGAATTAATTAATGGTGAATCAGAGGACCCACCAAGCCCTTCCGGAGAGCAGGCTGCCTTCCTCCTCACTCAGAGGACTGACCTGTGACTCCTTCAAGCATACAAACTAGTTCACATCTTAAGAGACCAAAGAGAAACTTCATCAGTCTATAATCAATAAATATTTACTGAGAATAAACCATACGTATCTCAGGACCTTAGCATATAGCATAATACAGCTTCTCTCTTCTATGTTGGCTGAAGAAGGATTGTGAGTGTTCAACAGCAAGAGAGAGGGCAAAAGACAGACATAAACATACACAAAACATACCCCTCCCCCGAATGTTCAATAGGAGAATGTCAAACTTAATGATGGTGGTATAAAAGATATTAGGGAAAAATACAATTTTTAAAAAATACATTTTCCCAGTCTTATAGTGAAACATAGGAATTTGTGTATGTCTGTGTGCTCCTTCGCACAAATAAAAACTCCAAAGTTTATATCTAATTCCAAAAGGAAAAATATTAAGGAAAAAATTATATTGGCTAGTCTTAAAAATTGGTATTTGCATGTTTTAAAAAGAATTGGGAAATTAGAAATTAGGAAATCAGAATTAGGAAAGTTGATAAATTATGTTTCTTTCCATCCTTTTGACAAGTCAGAGAGTTATTTGAAAAGTCCAGGATTCGAAGTTTGGTGTCTCCTCCAGTGTTTGCTACAAATTTGGATCATTCTCATATTTAAGAATGTTCCTGCTTATATCTATTTAGATCTTTCTCTTGTCCTCTTGACAAAGGACAATTTGGTCAGCTTCTTAAAGATACTTAGAAAGAAACCTCTTAACAACACTTCAGTCAGCTCCTACCACGTTCCAGTAACTGGGCCAGACTTTTTTCATGTATGTGTGTGGTGTTTTCTTTTTTGGAAAATAAGAAGTGAATGAGACAAAGTCTCAGCCCTCATAGAGCTGAGAGAATAGGGAGGCAAGGTGGAGGCATTAACTAGTAACTACAATAAATGTAGTAACCATGACAAACACACGTTCAACATTCAGGGCTAGAAGAACAAGTGGTGAGCTGGCTTTTAGCAGTTCTCTGTCAGTCCTCAGGGTCAGGCCTTTATATCTGAGCAAGAGCCTAGGGAGATCCATTCACCTCAGTATTCTGTGGTCAAGAGACCCTAATATTTGAGGGAAAGGCACAGGTGACCTGCCTGGTATCAGGCAATCACTTATTCTTTCCATGAACTTTACGGACCTATTAATTGCTTTTGTTCTGTATTATCTTTCAAGAAAATTACCTTCAAATAAATTATTTACTATATGGAATGCTACTTCCCTATATTATCTTCTCCTTCCACTGAAACTCTAGGTGATGGTCTTTTGCCCTTCAATAACAGTAGCATAACTCTCTGATGTGCTCTGGCCAATATTCCCCCCAGCACTCCTGTTTAAACATGGTCTGGGTCACAATGCTGATATTTGACAGACAGGAAGGGTCTGAGATTGGAGAATAGGATGTTACTGTCTACACTGGCATATCATACATTGCCTGGATATTTGGTAGAATTTAAAATATATTGGGAAGACTTGGCCTGCATCCGATCCAAGACCTTATTCAAAATAGTTTACATTTTGATATACTAAAAGTGAATTGCTCTATGATTTTTAGACACCAAAGTATAGAGGAAGCACATTGAGAATTCAGGGTTTTAAGAATGGTAGATTGTCATTTTGTTTCAATCAGTAGCAGTTTCTAAAATGCAGTTATAAAGCTATATATATTAAAGAAATGTAAGACCATAAGGCAAGAACCATGGTAAAAGTCTGATTTCTACAGAAGTACAGATATAGCTAAAACTTAACCAGCCCCTAACTTGCCTATTGCTAAGTTTCCTACCTGCCTATTGCTATAACTACTTCCTGAAGAAGTGTCATGTTATATCTCTGACAGGGGCAAGATTTTTGATTTCTCCATTTGCTCCTATAGATAACATCACTATTGTAAAACCTAAGACTGATCTTTGAGATATCTTCCAGACTCTGCATTCGGGAGGGACCAGCTGACGTCAGCCTGACCAGTGGTCATGCGTGCGAGCTGATCTGATAGGAGGAACTGTCTCAGCCAAGAAGACAATTTCTCCTTCCCAGCCCTATGAGTTCATCCCCAGCCAACCACCAGACCTGATTCCCCAGCCCTTTGTTCACCAAACCACCTTTAAATATCCTGCCCCAAAATTCTCAAGGAGATGGATTTGAGAAACTTCTCCCATCTTCCTCACCTGGCACTTTGCCATACTAAATTCTCTCTCTGCTGCAGCTTCTGCTGTGTGTATTGGCCTTTATCTGGGCAGTGGGCAAGGGACCGGTTGGGCGGTAACAGTTATAACATTTATAACAGTTATAATTTATCAACTTCCTAGTCTATTCTAGCCCTTGACTGCTGCAGAATTCAAATAAACCGCCACCAATAAGGTCTCAGATTTCTTTGCTCCCTTTAAATGGGGGAAACGTAAAGATTCATTAATATGCTCTGAGCACTTCAAACTACAAGCATGATGGTAATT
This sequence comes from Microcebus murinus, assembly GCF_040939455.1. NCBI lineage: Eukaryota > Metazoa > Chordata > Mammalia > Primates > Cheirogaleidae > Microcebus > Microcebus murinus. The sequence continues at coordinate 24,927,617 of NC_134108.1, forward strand.
GCCCATTAAGGGAAAATGCTCTGAATATTCTTGTTGACTATACAGCAAAAAAACTGTTTACAAACCTGAGCAGAAAGTGGAGGCAAAGTTCTGGAGGGCAGAGTCGACCTCCTCCACGCTGGAGAGCGCCAGAAGCCGAGGAATGAGGCCTTCCAGGGACTGCACGAACAGCCGGGCGCTGTGCTGATCCGCCTCCTGGTTCTTCAGCAGTTTGAGAGACAAGGCAGCAGTTCGCAGGGACCGGTGGCCCAGGCAGTCCCGAGGGGTCTGTTCTTCATCAGCCAGGGAACAGTTGTCCGACCCAATGTCCGACACGTCGGACCTGCCTGAGTCCTTTTCTGCTGCCATCGAGTACTGATCACAGGAATCAAACTCCGTCCTAGAAAGATCTTGGTCGTCTACGCTGAAGTTGCTCTCACTATACCTAGATCCATAGGACTTTGTCCTGCAGTCCACGGACAGGAAGTTGGTTATGTCGGGGTAGGCGACCATGTGGCTTCTCTGCACGACATCTGGCTGGTCCACTGCTTCCGGCTCCAACACTTTGCTCAGCGTCTCCTTGCCCTCCTGGATGGCTGGTGACTTGAGGCTGCTCTTGTGATGATCCGAGTGGTCCTCGGGGGTCGTCTGGCCCAACTCTCCCTCCAGAGTGGTCTGGCCTGTGTCTGTGGTGACACTAATGCTGATGTCGGGGCTCCTCTCGTTCCCTGTCTCCCACGGCGTGTGTTCCGAGGACAGCACTCGCCGCTGCCAGCGGAAGTCGGCCTCGTTGATCTCCATGGAGTCTCGGCTCCCCTCGGCCCCATCCTTCAGCTCCTCCAGGCGCAGAAGCAGCAGCTGCACCTGCCCGTCGCTCAGGCCTTTGCCCTGGCTCAGCTCGTCTAGGGCACCGAGCAGGGTGCAGACACAGGACACGGCCGCATAGCAAGCTTCGATGCCACCCTTGATGCATGCTTCCGTCATGCCGTCCATGATGCTAAGCAGCGTTCAAAAGAGAAAACCGCACCAACGCATAAAACACAGAAAAATGCTCTGAAACAAACAAGAATTTTCAGCCTAGCAAATACAATGTTCAAGACAACCTGATTTGCATAAAATTAAATGGTCTGGGCAATAAATACCGTGTTACCCTGAAAATAAGACCTATCCATAAAATAAGCCCTAGCGGGATTTCTAAGCATTTGCCCAATATAAGCCTTACTCCGAAAATAAGACCTAGTGATGGGTGTGGCTACGCAGTGTATCTGCACAACCCATGCATTTTGAGGAGCGGTAAAGAAGATGAGCAGCCCTTCTCATCTGCCCCATCGTGACAGCTACTATCCCAGAGGTGACCGGAAAGGTGCAGGCAGCCCCACCAAGGTCGGCTCCCCGTGTCAGGTCCCGGCCACCCTGTGCGTGCTGCAAGCTGAGGCTTTGAGGGGAAAGTCTCCTCAGTGAAGTGAGGAGCGGGCTGCTCTGCTTTAGGTATTGTGTGTCCCCAGGGGGAAGGAGGAGAGCTGTGGCTGCCATTTTACTCAGCACTGTGGGCCTCTCTCACCCCCTCCCCCCCACAAACACCAGGGGCTAGGGGAAAAGCTTCAGCAAGCAGTCTCTTATGAGCCCAGAAGAGATCATTTCTGCTCCACTGTGCAGATTGGACCCAGTGCTCACTGGATCTCTGATAAATAAGCCAGCCCTGCTCATTTAATGAGAGCTCTATTGCTCGATATGAGAGATTGGAGCCAATGGTTCTAAAGGAAATAGAGTCACAAGAAATTCAGGATGGAATTCGGGGTTTGGAGAGTTATGACGATGTGCCAGAAGACGACGACTTAACTATATTTGAATAAATGTAGATTGTTGCACCATACTTAAAAAAAAATAACAGATCCCCTGAAAATAAGCCCTAGGGTGTCTTCTTGAGGAAAAATAAATATAAGACCCCATCTTATTTTCGGGGAAACACAGGAAAACAAGCATGCTCAGGCCAGCAGAGGAAAACGTCCAGGTAAAGTGGTCCACCGTGAGTCACAGCTGGTTTATCTGGGGACAAACAAAACTCTCAATGGGAATTTATAATCCTCCAAGGACAGGCATTGCACAATCTCACCTTTGTAATATGCTAGGTTTTTCAAATAGAAAATAGTTATAATGGCTACACAATAACGTGGCCCTTCATCTGTCAAATAAACACATTCCTACACAGATACATTTAAATACAATTCTTAGAAATCACATAATGTTCAGTTTTCTAGGGGGACTACATGTGAAGGACTCCTACAGTGACAGTATTGGAAACCAAAGAGTTATTCTCTAAAATAATCCCGATGAATAACTTTTGTACGTTTCACTTATGTATGGAAAGTTATATGATTATAATAAATTGAGATAGGTCTTCTCACATGGCTTGTGGCTTCATCGCATTTCATAACATGTAGGTTTGTAAAAATTTCAGAGATTTACAAGTAAAGTTGAAAGTATTCAGAGAAACATCTTCACCAAGCAATAAAGACCTAAAAGGGCACCGTATCTTACAGTTTAAGAAGATCCAGATGAGATTTTCTTTTTGAAATTGATCTTTTTCTGGACTCTGGTTCGGTGGAGCTGGGCCCTGCCAAGTCGCAGAGACGTTGTGGGCTCCCGAGTATCTTTAAGAAAAAGGAGGGGAAAATAAACAAAACAGTGAATATCACAAAAAAAGACAAGTTTTAAATTGTGAGATCAAGTAAACATGTACTTTCTCTACTGAATGACTACATAAGGAGAAACACAGCCATTTGGAACTTCAAATCTTAATAAAACTGACTCAGTTATTCTTCTTAACGTTTGGCTCCCAGCTCCCCAGCTCAAGGCTGGGTTGGACAAAGAAAACTCTCTGGAGGATTGTTGCACAATATTTTATAGTACAGAACTAGAACCATTTGGATCTCTGTACTTTAGTGAGATCGGCCTATAATGTAACTTTCCTAACTCTGTTTTATTTGCTAGCAAGCTGGCCTCTCTCTGAAAAGGTTCATGGAAGGTTAAAATTATCTGGTCCTTGAACATTTGGTACAAGTTGTTTCTAAAGCCGTCTGGGGCTCCTGCTCTGAGAAGACTTTGCTACAGATTCAACTTCTTTAAAGATTATAGAACTACTCAGGCCCTCAATTTTTTTTCTTGAGCCAATTTTTTAAAAGTTGTATTATTTCTTAGGGACGTATCCATTTTACCTAAGTTTCCAAAGTTACTGACCTATAGTTGCCTTAATATCTTCTTTTATTTAATGTTTGTAACATCTGTAGTTGGGTACCATTTTTTCATTCTTTTTTTTTTTTTTTTGAGACGGAGTCTCTGTCGCCCAGACTAGAGTGCAGTGGTGCCAGCCTAGCTCACAGCAACCTCAATCTCCTGGGCTCAAGTGATCCTCCTGCCCCAGCCTCCCAAGTAGCTGGGTCTACAGGCATGTACCACCACACCCAGCTAATTTTTTGTATTTTTAGTAGAGACAGGGTCTCACTCTTGCTCAGGCTGGTCTCAAACTCCTGACCTCAAGGGATCCTCCTGCCCTGGCCTCCCAGAGTGCTACGATTACAGGCATAAGCCATCTCACCTGGCCCACTTTTTTCATTCTTAATTCTGTTTCCTTGTACCTATTCTGGAATTTTTTAAATTCCTCTTGAGAGAAGGTTTTCAATTTTCCTAGTCTTTTCAAAGTCCTAACATTTTCTGCTTTTGATCCTTTATAGTATATTTGCTTTTTATCATATTATTTTGTACTTTTAGTCTTATTTTTCCTCTTTTCAACTTTCTTTGAATTTATTCTGCTCTTTTTTTCTAACTACTGAAGTTGGAGAATTTGGTCATTAATTTCAGGTTTTTCAAATTTTTAATATAAGGAGTTAAAGCCATAAATATCCTCCTGTATATGGCTTTAGCTACCTGCTCACAAGTTTTCATGTACAGAATTTTCATAATTGTTCGGTTATAACCAATGTTTATTTCCATATGGTAGAGGAATTTATAGAAAATTTCAATTCAAGGCTGAATTCATTCAAGGAAAGAATGGTTAATGAAGTATGTGCAGAGCAGATACCCCACTGTTATATCATTCATTTGCAAAGTGATTTATACTCCAAAGCAGGAAAAGGTATATTACATAGAAAAAGTTATATTTTCAGCAGCTCTCCTCTTTCACTCTTTTCATATTTCTTGTCTCTCTCTTGCCCTCTCCGCAGGCCTGCAGTGAAGTGGCTAGTCCTGCTGCCTCTAGCTGCTCCGTCTCTTGCTAGAAGGGTAAGTGCAGTTCCCAGGATGGAGTGGGAAACCTCACTCTCTCCTGGGATCCCACCACATTTGCTAATCCAACTTCACCAGTACTAAATTAGATAATATATTTTAATTCCCACATTAATCTTGTGTGTATTTCTCCAATGTTTCAGAATCTGATTCTGATTAGCCTTCTGAAGAACCCTGAACGAACACTAAAAGAAAGGCAAGACACTTTCAGTCTCAGCTTCTTCAGGTGGGAACGAGGGACGTGGGGTCAGCAGTTGGGGTATCACAGGTCTGATAAAGACTAGGAGACTTGGCCGGGCACGGTGGCTCATGCCTGTAATCCTAGCACTCTGGGAGGCTGAGGGAGGTGAATCGCTCAAGGTCAGGAATTCAAAACCAGCCTGAGCAAGAGTGAGACCCTGTCTCTACTAAAAAGAGAAAGAAAATTAATTGGCCAACTAAAAATATGTAGAAAAAAAATTAGCCGGGCATGGTGGCACATGCCTATAGTCCCAGCTACTCTGGAGGCTGAGGCAATAGGATCAACTGAGCCCAGGAGATTGAGGTTGCTGTGAGCTAGGCTGACGCCACGGCACTCACTCTAGCCTGGCAAAATAGAGTGACACTCTGTCTCAAAAAAAAAAAAAAAAAAAGACTAGGAGACTCCCTCTAAAGATGAGCCATAGGAGAGAGAAACTGAAGCAAGGTGAACTACTTTTGCCTTACTGTTCATTTTGGGGGAAAGTAGAAACAGAAAAGATTATATTCTTTGAAAAACAAAGTGTCCTATATGTCCTTGATTAATAGGCACACAGTACATATGGCAGAGTGACAAACTGAAACGAGAACAGGGAAATCACATACCAAGTGTTTAAACTCTAAAAGGCTAAGCAAACATCCTGTGTACCCAGTGGTTTTGTGTGCACAGCCCTGTACATTTTGGTATCTAGGTTACCGATGTTTCCAAATTATTGGTTTTGTCATGTAAAGTGGAGACACTGCTTTTCAGAGCACCGTGGCTGGCCCAAATTAATCTGCTGGGCTCCTCGGGACAGCATTGCCTGGACATGTTACTCAGGTGCTAGTGTCCAACTCTAGCCTCGCCTCTCTAAAATGAGCTTGGAAAGCTAGAAAATCTATGAAAAAGGGAAAAACATAACTAATTTCCTTTGTAATAGTAAAGACATTATTTGAAATATACTTAAACACCTACATACCCCTTATGCAAAGTATTTACTTAGCATTCACGTATCAAGTGGGTCAACAGCGGGCAGCTCCAATGCCTGCCAATTCAGGGGATAAAGAAAGGTTTTGGGGGCTTTCAAAATAGCCTCTTTGCAGACATTTTGTCTCCAGGTCCATCTGTCATTCAGTCAAAACTTATTAAACACTTATTCTTCTTCCAGCACTGTAGTGTTAAATACTGGGGGAAATATACAAAAGCAACATATATGAAAATATATTTGAGAAGAAGCTTATTCCAACTTACATTGTGAAACGATCTGCGAGATGGGACATGTAATCAACTGCTAAATGAAAGGATGGACTTTTAAAAAGAACAAGGTGAGTGGTTTGAGGAACCAGAACCATGAAGGAAGCCGATCTTGATAGCAAAGAGGCAGCTGTACTTGAAATACTTGAGTTCACGTCCTAGCCCTACTCCTCACAAGGTGAGGGCTTTGGGCAAGCGACTTCTCTCCCCAGAGCCTCAGCTTCCCTGTCTGGAAAATGGGCATATTTTCTTCACAAGGCAGTTTCTGAATCAACTAATGTAAAGTGTTACAGTATTAATGTCTAGCTTAGGCTGTAATCAAACACCCAACCCTGCTAAGGGGAAGCAGCCTGCAGGAATAGGGGTGGGGGTACTCTGGAGGAGGCAGGAAGGTAGGAATTGAACAAAGCGGGTCGGGTGGAGTGAAAGTGCACCCTGGGAAATGGGAATGATGGAAGATGACTCCGGAAACTGGGCAGAGTCATTCAGGTGACTCTGATGGGAGAGGCAATAACAAGCCATTAGAAAGAGCTGGGCAATGGCAAAACTGTTAACAGTGGTGATTTATGGACACAGGTCCAGTAAGACAAAAAGGAAAATGACAAACAGGCAGGAGCGGGATTGGACCAGTCATCTTCAGCCTTCATGTGTTTTGTTTTAGGGTAGCAGTAAGTGCACCAAATATTTGTGTAGCATTTTATACTTACAAAGCATTTATGCAAACTTTATTATACTTTGAAGTTGTAACCTTTAGAATATTATAATGATGTTCAGATGACAAAACAGTAAATTCAGAGCTAAATGATTTACCTACTATCACCTAGCTGGTTAGTATCCAAGAGAGGATTTGAATGCTGACTCTTAAACTCAGGCTCAAGAAATGGGTAGCACTAGGAAAGGGGCTTCTGGAATCATCTGCACTGCAACATAAGAGTCCAGTCTTAAAAGTGGTATACGAAAAACCTATGGGCTTAGGGTCAGGGTTTGCACCTTTTCTCTCTCTCTGGCACTTTGGACAAATCATGTGGCCTCTTAGTTTCTTCGTGGGAGGGAAATTCCTTTTCCCTGGCATCGCATTTCTATGAAGAAGATTATCAAGTAAAGTAACATTCTGGGCCACTCTTCTCCCCTCCTCTCATTTCTTCCAGGTACAGGGGGAGCCCTGGTCTGACTGGTGAATGTAGGGTAAGGAGCTGAGCATGCGTGGCCAGCCCCTTCCTCTCCCCTCTCCCTGGGGATCTGCCTGTCAGGGGAAGCCCACTCCTGCCCCTGCAGGCTGCAAGTTTAACAGTGGTGGGGACAGGGCCCCACACGAGGTGCTGCTGTACAGAGTAGTGTCATTTCACTGGCATCTAAAGCTATACTGTGTTCACCAACCTAAGGGAAATCAGCGGCCTTTGGATTTCCATTGCCAGAACACTCTAATGGGGAAAAGTAGTAATATTCCTCACCAGCAAAAATAAAGTTGATACACAACTTCACAAAGTTGTTATGAATATTAAAGATAATATATGTGAAGTACCTGGCATACAGTAGGCAAGAAAAAGAATGGCAATTATTATTGTATGCACGTAGATTTTCTTGACCTGACATTAAATCTGGTTCACTCCTTCATTTCTTCATTTCTAGAAATGTTGCATCAGAACTTTCTATTATTCATTATAATCAAATCTCATCACAACAATACTAAGAAGCAATTCAAATTTAACTCTGCAGAAATTGGTTGTTCTAAATATTGCTTAAAGGCAGTAAATCATCAACAAGGGAATTTGGTTACTCTGGTTTTAGGAGGGTTAGGTACCAAAAGGAAATGCAATTTGGCCTTTATGAACAAGTTCACAAGTATGAAAATGCTGATAACTCTTTTGGTTCTTTGAGAGAAAGCAGAAGAATCTTTGAAGTACCTTCAAAATAACCCTAATTCCTCCTCAAATCCATAAAGCAGCACACTGGATGACTATGACAAGCTGTACAACCCTTATGTTCTCCTTGAGGTCATGACTTCTGGGAGAAATGAGGCAAAAGAAGGAATGGAGCGAAGGGATTCCTTTTAGCAATCAGACACTGGTAAAGCTCTGTCATGATGTACAACATGAGTATAAAATCATTTTGAAATCCAGTTTTGGTAAGGGCGAATAATCTTGTATCTCTGCACAAATAGCACCTAAGTTAGCAGAATGATATCTCAGCCTGGGGTGCACAGCTAATGGAGTTTTAACAAGCACGTGGCTCCATTATCCAACAGTTTTGCATCAGTGAGCATCATCAACCCTTCCTTAACCCGGCTCCCAATGCACGCATATACACTGACTCCAGAGATACCGTTTGTTACTGGAGACCACATGGTAGCAAGGAAGTTCCAGTGAATGATCAGCCAGCATTTTCTGAGCTTCCTGTGTGCAGGGCACTGTGTCCAGACCTCCCCCCCCCAGGAAAGCCCAGTGGCCATCGGTGCCCTCCTCACCTCTTTCATTATTTTGATGGCTTCTACCCGGTGCTGGGGCGGGGGGTAAAGCAGCACTCGGTGGTAGAGGGACTGGAGCACCGGCTTCATGGAGTCCACCGACCCCACCAGCCGGACGAGCTCGGCCGCAATGTAGTAGATGGTCCGGGCCACGGGCCCGCTCAGGGCTGGCGCCGTGCAGGAGCAGCCCGACCCCCGGCCGTGGTCGGAAACTCCGGGGGACGCAGACTCCGACTCCGTGCTCGTGCTGGCACTGCTGCTGTGAGCAGACGTGATGGTTTTGTCGTGAATCGGGTTCCCCAGGATCACGATGAGAGCAGGGCAGAGGTTTTTCCTGGGAAGAGACAGAGGGAAAAATAAGTTTCTCTACAAGTCAAACATGAATACCACCACGTGGGTAAATAGCAGATGCCACAAAAAGGACTTGTAAGAACGGAGTTCTTCACTGCTCCTTCTTTTGGCTACGTTCTGCCTAGTGTTCTGAATCTCTCCATCATTTCTGGGTATATCAACAGAATACTTTTCCTCATCAACAGAACTAGGATGAACTAAGTCAAATAGCAAGAGAAGCATTAAGAAATCATCTTATGTGAAGAAATAGACTCAGCATGCTATGTGGCTTAGTTATCAAGCTTCATCTTACTATAAATAACAAAATTCTTTCTCATTTGAGAAGTTAATTTCCAATTCCATTCTGACACCTGTCATTCAACTTCCTCCCTGTTGATGAGCTTAGGGACGCATAGCAACTAGTTGGCTGCCTGCGGGGTCTGTCACTTCTGGGAATCTCTGACTGTGAAACTGACAAGTATTCAGGTTAAGGAGGAGGATGTACCAGGGTAGGGCGAAAAGTAAAGTTCACTACCTCTTGCCCCACTGCATAAGGCTCTGGTACCTGTAGATGCTTTCTGAACAAACTGAAAATGCAGAAACTCTGGTTCTTGTCTTCTATGATGCTATTATGTAGACACAATGAAAGAAGGCCTTGGAAGCATATTCTGTACTAACCATCACCCGTTTCTTTCTGGATTTTAGTTTGATACATGTAAACAAAGCAATTCCCCTCCCTTCCCTCTAAAACATTTATGCACAGATAAAACTACTGGTGGGTCACGGATACTGAGGAAAGGAGCCCAGAGACACGGCCAGCAGGGTCCTCGGGCTGGCATCGGGGGGCCGGGAGGGGTGCTCACCAGATGAGGTCTGTGAATCCCCTGTGCAGGTACATGCAGGACGAGGAGCTGCTGAGCACGGACAGGATGCACTCCAGGTACAGAAGCTGCAGCTGCTGGCTGTCGCTGCAGAGCAGCGGAACCCACACACAAACGCAGACAAGATACAAGGTAAAATTAAAGGGGTGATGTGGAAAAACACTCGGAAAAATGTCAGGCATTACTGAAGCACTCATTTTTACAAAGGGTGGTTAGTGTTATGGGTTGAACTGTGTTCCCTCCTGACCCCCGAAATTCATAAGTTGAAATCCTAATCCCCAGCACCTCCCAATGTGACCTGATTTGGAGACTGGTCTTTAGAGAGATAATCATGTTAAAGTGAGTTCACTAGGGTGAACGCTAATCCAATAGGCCTGGTGTCCTTGAAAATATGAAAATTTGGATATAGAGACACACATAGAGGGGAGACGGTGCAAAGAGACACAGGGAGGAGATGGCCACCTACAAGCCAAGGAAAGAGGCTGGAATAGATCTTTCCCTCACAGCTCTCAGAAGGAACCACCCCCGCCCCGACACTTTGATCTTGGACTTGATATCTCCAGAACTTTAATACAATTAATTTCAGTTATTTAAGCCGCAACAGTTTAAGTTGTTAAACTTTAAGGCACCCTGTTTGTAGTACTTTGCTACAGCAGCCTTAGCAAGCTAATACAGTTGGGGTGTTTCTTATTTTTATCAATAAACTTTGCTTTTTAGGGCAGTTGTAGATTTATAGAAATCTGAGTATAAAACAGTGAGTGACCATATGTTACCCCCCCTCACACATGGTTTATCTTATTTATTCACTCTGTCACCCAGGCTGGAGAACAGGGCCCGGATCACTGCTCACTGTAAACTGGAATTCCTGGGCTCAAGCAATTCACTTGCTTCGGCCTTCCAAGTAGTTGGGACCACAAGTGTGTACCACCATGCCAAGCTAATTGGGTCTTTTTTCTCTTTTGTAGAGATGAGGTCTCTCTCTATGTTGCCCAGGCTGGTCTTGCACTCCTGGCCTCAAGAGATTCTCCCACCTTGGCCTCCCAAAGTGCTGGGATTACAGCATGCTCAACCATTTATCCTAGTATTAACATCTTACATTAGTATATTTGCTACAGTTAATGAATATTGATATAATATTAAAGTCTATAGTTTATTTCAGAAATGTTAATTTTTAATGTGTTTAATTATTAAACTTTTCAAGAGACCATTTACCACATTATCTTTTAATTTGTGAATACTTTACTAACTTGCATTTGACTTTTCTTTGTTTATTGAGGAAACATAGTTTTTCAATGGACAAATTATTTCCCCCAAATTATTATTACAGGGTTCCTCCATAGAGCCAGACAAGAAAACAGACAACTCTGTGGGAAGCACATTCTTATATCCAGATTAAATTTTCTGCCCAGACTGCCAGAAAGTATTAAAATCTAGGTAGGTGACAAGAGTGACCGGGCTGAGAAGAATTTAATTTTCAAGGACACATTTACTACAAATATATAATAAATCCTTTTGAGAGAATTTACTCAGGAATTCAGAAGAAGCAGAAACTTGCTTATAAAAATAATTTTTGGTTGTACCTCTTTTCTCCTAATTAAAAATAAATAAATGCCCAAAGGAAGCCTAGTGCCATTAATAGTTCAAATCAATCCAGGAGAGGGAGTGGAAAGGAAAAGCAAACTAGAAACTTAAGGAGATAGGAAGGAAGCAAAGAGAAGTTAACACTAGCCCATCCCAAAGGCCAGAGGTTACATCCATACAATGGCCAGGTTGAGAAAGACTGCAATTTTAAGACAGAGGATAGTCAGATGGATGAAGAGAGTCCCTCATTTAAGTGCTATATTAAATGCCCTGACATTGATATTTTAGGCTCTAAAACCTGTTGTCGAGCTACACTCAAGGAGAAAGGCCTGCCCATGGCCTGTGAACTAACAAATGTTTTTATGTTTTTAAAAGGTTCTAAAACAAAACAAAAACAAAGATGAATGGGAGACAGAGATAGTCCGTGGCCCTTTATAGAAAAAGGTTGCTGACCTATATTCTAAGAGTTCCCTTGTCCAAAAAGAACTATATGATGATTAAAATAATGTCATTATTTTGCAAAGAGAATGCTGCTTTTATTTGGATATACTCCGCCACCCACTCTGAGGGCCAGGAAGAGATGTATAAAGGCTGAATCTCCACAAAAATGATAACTGTTTGCCAAGAGAAAGGTGATGGTTGGAGGAAGAGTAAGAAAGGCAAAAAAATAATTAGCCATTCTTGGGCCAGGAACTTCTTCTCCTACAAGTTCCCCTACACTATTGAACAAGACACAGTTCCTGACCAGAAACAGCACGTTCTTCATGCTTATGGGACCAGAGAGGCAGACAAGCAAGTGGATGAAGCACTGGTGTGTGGTGCTGTACATGAATGACCTAATACAAGGTTCTAGGAGACCACAGAGGAGGAGGCATCTCCTTAGAAAGATCCAGAAAGAATTTCCACAGGGTATGGTGTCTCAGTGGAGACCGAAATTTGAAGTAGGAGTCTGTCCCATGGTGAAGTTAGGGAGAGGGTGTGTGCAAAGCATGAGGGCAGACGGGGAGATGCTTGGGCCCAGAGTTTGGGGCTGAAACACAGAGTGTGGGGAAGGCTTCGGCAGGTGGGGGCTGGAGAGGTGGGCAGAGGCCACTCAGGAAAGTCCGGCAGGCTGTGCTAAGATGTCTGGACTTTATTCTGCAGGTAGATGACTGACATGACCAGATCTGTGTTTCAGAATACCCATTCTCTATGCTTTAGAAAGAACAGATTAGAGAGGACAAAACAAGGGACCATGATATCAAATAATAAACTGTATTTAAAGAATCAGTTCTGAAGGTATTACTTTCACTATAGTCTCAGGTTAATCTTTCTGACCAATCGCTTGACTCATTATTAAGAAGAATAATGACTATAATAAATGCCCCAATTCAAAATTTTTTCTTTCTCTCTGAAACTGCCAGTCTAGCATCACAAAACTAAAATAACTATAGTCAATAAAAAGTCTCAATTTCTGATATAATATGGAAAGAAGTCCATAGAAAAGCTACTAGCATTCAAGGTTCCCGTCAGTATCTGCAAAGTGTTCTGGGCAGACACCGCAACCCCGAGGCATCAGACTGGCTGAAAGGGAACGCATTGCCAAGGCAACTGGCCGGAGTCTCCGTGGAGACCGAGGACGGCAGCTTTCCTGTGGGCTGCAGGAGCCTGGCAAACAAGTGCTCGTGGCTTTGCATGAGTCATGCCACTAAAGGAGCTGTCTGAAACGTAAGCACCTTCCATCCACACCCCTCACTAGATACACACGTGCACACGCAGTGTGTGTGCCTTTAATATTTGTCTGACTTATACGGACAAACAAGTAAGTGAAATGCATAGGGCAGAAAGTAGCCTGGAAATCAGACAGCTCTTTCAAAACACATGAGGGAAAAATCTATCTACTTAGGAGGGGTATGAGTCACTTTTCCTGGTCTTTTGTTTGAGCATTTCATGGTTGGCAGGTTGAGTACCGTGTTTCCACGAAAATAAGACAGGGTCTTATATTTATTTTTCCTCAAGAAGACAGCCTAGGGCTTATTTTCAGGGGGTGTGTTATTTTCCCCTCAAAGCCTCAGCTTGCAGCACACACAGGATGGCCGGGACCTGACAGGGGGAGCCGACCTTGTTGGTGGGGCTGCCTGCACCTTTCTGGTCACCTCTGGGATAGTGGTTGTCACAATGGGGCAGATGAAAAGGGCTGCTCGTCTTCTTTCCCGCTCTGTGACGAAATGCATGGGTTGTGCAGATACGCTGCATAGCCACACCCATCACTAAGTATTATTTTCATGGTAGAGCTTATATTGCACAAATGCTTAGAAATCCTGGGGCTTATTTTATGGGTAGGTCTTATTTTCAGGGAAACATGGTATCTGCCAGTCTCATGCTCTGCTCATCACTGCGCAGGCTCACGGTCCGCGGAGAACATTCCTGGGGTGGACCAGTGGGTTGTGAAGGTAAAGCAGCCACCCACCCAGCGAGGGTACCGTGAGGGTGAGCTGGCAGCACATTCCAGATCTCTGGAGTTTTATCTTGAACCATTTTGAGTTGCCTCCCTTAGAAACAGATGTGACTTTAGTTAGAAAAAGGAGACAGGAAATTAAGTAATTGGGTAAGGAGCAGAATGGAATTAGCACGAATGCTAGGAACACTCAGGCAGGCCTCATCGATTCCAGGCCTGCTTTTGTATAGACTCCGCTCTGACATTCCGTACTAGGAGGAGAGGGATGCAGGGAGAGGGTGATGGGAGACAGGCAGAGAATAAATGAGTATCATTTTAAATCCAATTACCGTTCCAAAAATTCTTGGATTTAAACAGCATCATGTAACTCAATGTACCTAATATAGCACTCTATTAATACCACATCTCCAAGGCACACGAGGGAGTTGTTCGCGTACCTGAATACATTTTCTGAACCTCCTGGGAGACTGAACATATCATGAGTACACACTCCTTCGGAGCTAAAGTCCTGTTAAGTATTTGGGCACTGATTTTGGAAATGGTTGTTTAGGGGAAGTACTGACCATGATGAGGTTTTACAGGAAGAACCTGTTTAAAAGGTAGACGAGGCCAAAAGATCAAGTCACTTTATGAAAAAGACACCTGCACTTGAATGTTTATAGCAGCACAATTTATAATTGCAAAATTGTGGAAACAACCCAAGTGCCCATCAATTCATGAGTAGATTAATAAAATGTGGTGTATATGTATACCAGGGAGTACTATTGAGCTTTAAGAAACAATGGTGATATAGCACCTCTTGTATTTTCCTGGATAGAGCTGGAACCCACTCTACTAAGTGAAGTATCTCAAGAATGGAAAAACACGCACCACATGTACTCACCAGCAAATTGGTATTAACGGATCAACACCTAAGTGAGTGGACATATAGGAATAACATTTATCAGGTGTCGGGCAGGTGGGAGCAGAGAGGAGGGGATGGGTATATACAAACACAATGAGTGAGATGTGCAATGCTTGGGGGATGGTCACGCTTAAAGCTCTGACTCGAGGGAGGGAGGGAGCGAGGCATGGGCAATATACATAACCTTAATATTTGTACCCCCATAATATGCTGAAATTAAAAAATAAAAAATAAATAAAATTTGATTAAAAAAAGAAAGAAAGAAAGGAATTAGGTAGTAAAATTATAAGAACTGGTAAAGATGTGAAAACTTAACAAGGAAAATGATCAGATTACCAGACCAAGAGCAGTCAAGGGCACAGTCTTATCTGACCAGGTGGTTATAAACGTCTCCCATTGCAGCTGAGCTAAGCACCCCCAGCAGGCCCACCCCACCCCCACCCCCACCCCCACCCACACCCCACCCACACCCCCATCTTAGGGTAGTAGAATCACAATGGGAAAGATCAAAATCCAAAGCAGATAATCTCTAGAGGCAGAATTACAACCAGGGAGATTACATTGGAAAACCAAGCAAGACTATGAGAATCCTATAAATATCATTAAGCTCATAATATGCCTAAAACCATCTTTGATCCAACATACAATGAGGAATCCTAGAAAAACACGTATGTACCATGATATTTCCCCCTTTAAAGTCTATTCTCAAGGCATATGGTTAAGAAATGTTTGTTTTTCAGTGACTGCTTGAAACCTATGACATTTAGCTTCTAGTGCGTGTGTGTACACATTTGCAATGTATGTTTGTGTGTTGCATTTTTCTAACAATCTACAAATTTCTGAATAAGAAGCTGTGTGTTCCTAACTGCATCATAAACTAGAATTAGCAGCAACAATTCTGCAAGCAAACAAACCAGTTTAGAGCTAATATATATCAAATATTTACTACATGCTAGGCACCGTATAAAATTCCACTTATAGCAGTACTTCCTAGAAGGTGTCAAAACTGAATGCTTATAAAATTATAAAACAAGCATAGCCTTGGACTGTCCCAGATAAACCAGGTCATATGGCTGCCCTACAGATGAGGGGTTCCTGGAGCTGATGTTGGAAGTGCCCAGGATTTAAAGAACCATGGACTTGAATCCCAGAATGGTGCCAGGCATTTGTTGGACCTAGTCGAAGACTCTTTTCTGATTAAAGAACAATGGTATGTTTTAAGCCTATCATTTGTGGACCTATAGACCCATTCTGACTTATCCTGCTGGCAAGGTTTTAATTATTAATTGGTATAACTACCATGAGCCTCTCCTACCTTTTTAGCACTTAAAAATATCCGGTTTTTCCCTTAGAAAACCATCCAGAAGAAATATTTAGCTAATTTATTTTCCTTAACCTGTGAAGTAATGAACACAGTCTTTATGTATTTCAAAGTTCTAGTAGCTTTCATTTTATTCCTCACAACGCTAAGACCTGGGGTGGGGTGGGGAGGAGAACAAGCATCCTCAACCACTGGCAACTACCTAGTTGCTGTCAGCTAGGTGGTGGTGTTCCCTGGTGAACACAAACAAGTTCACAGATGTTAACAATAGATAAGGACTTGCCATGATCACAATGGAACAAGATGAAAGCCAAACAACAACCATGCCTGAACAGATACTTTTCTTTTTTAAACAAGGGTTCTCTACAGTCACACAAATGACCAAATGTCCCCCGCCCCTGAGAGTGAGTCCTACTTCTTGAATGACAACTCTAGCTCCCATCTGTTCATCCTGTCTGTTAGATAAAAAATGCCCAATGCTAGAACTGTCCCCACTTTCTGACAGTGCCCAATCCTTGAACAGAACCCTCAGTTCTGCTAACCCACCCCAAAATCACCTGTCTCAAGCTCAAATACCATAACAATCCCCTCTAACAAGCTTCAACTGATGCCCCATGGGTCCCCACAGTGGAGCAGCTTCCTCCTATGACAAGATAATAAACCTACTCTGTTAACCTCAGGTGCTCCGGGTGATGCTTGGCTGATGGGCATGGGAACTCTTTTAAGTGAATTTTCTTATTCAATCTTATGAAAATCCTAAAATATTTTATACTACTGATATTATATTCTATATATCATGATAATTATCAAATAAATAGTATATTAATTATTTTATAGGATACACAAGCTTAGGGGATGTTGAGATCTTTCTAGCAAGGGGCAGAACAGGAGTTTTAACCAGGTAACCCAACAAAGGCAATGCAGTTGAGCCAGTAGTGACCAAACAGCACTCTTGATTGGGTCTTAGGAGAAAATACGCCACTCAAAACATATCCCAGTTCGGATGTGACAGCTGCCTTCATTATGATGGAAAGGAACAGGGCAGGGCTGGGGAGGAATAAGCACTAGAAGAAATCAAAACCCTGGCCATGACGAGTAGAGTGAAGACATAACCTATAGAACACCTTTAGAGTAAAGGAGGGTGATCATAATTATTACACAACAGGCATAACCTGGGACTGTCCCACGCAAACCATGTGGCACAGGGGCCCTACAGATGGGCTCACTGTAGTTGGTGCTATAGCCCTCAGGTTAGGACGGTAATCTGAGTGCCAGCTCTACTGTTCCAACACTCCATGGTCAGGAAAGGTGGGGACCTGGGCAGGGTACAGCAGGAACTGTTTACATCTCATCTGCTGTTAGACTCGCCCTTCCTGGGGGGGGGATCCCAGACCTGCTGCCTGCCTGGGGTCCAAGATGGGAGAAATTTGAGTTTGGGGATAGGGCAAAAGTTAAGTGCTATTTCTTTTTGGTTTATTCTACCCATGTATTAAATAGACCCTTTTATTTTATGGTGTATCTGGAAGGTATACAACATGATAAGATACATAACTCATGTGTATAGTAAAATGGTTACTATAGAAACTATTGGAAACAAATTAACCTGTGCATCATCTCACATGGTTACCATTCCCCTCTCCAAGCCCCATGGCAAGAGCAGCTGCAATCTACTCATTTAGCCAAAATCCTGAATACAATACTCTATAACTAACTATAGTCCTCATGTTGTATATTAGATCTTTCGACTTGTTCATTTGCTATTTTGTATCCTTTGACCTACATCTCCCCATTTCCTTCCCCCCTCAGCCCTGGTAACCACTGTTTTATTCTGTTTGATTTTTAAGTGCCTGACAGAAAGTTAATTTGGTCAAAATATGAAAGTGACCTAGAGGACCAAGGGGATATTTTTTTCTCTAATTTGGCAACAACTTTTAAGAGTAATCCTAAACTTAGCTTAAAAACAATCCTGAGTTTCTGAAAAAACAAAAACAAAAGAATCAACAACAAAACCAAGTTTCCAGCAAAGTGAGAGCCCTCAGTCATGTCTGCAAATAGACAATTTTTCCTAACTCATTCCTGTATTCAAAATTCTACAAGTATGTTTTCTGCATTATCAAATGTTCTAGCTACCAATAAGTGATGGTTTCATGTGTCTTTTCGTAATTTGAAGAGCACTTCAGTTTCTTACTGTGTTGTAGAATTTTGCGGTTCACTACACATGGAGCCAATAGAGACATTTCATCCCACCTTGAACGTCTGGTTTTTTTTGTTCAGTTTTTTTTTTAATGATCTGGATTTACTGCAGATGTATAAATTGTCTTATTAACTGACTACATGGAGACTTGGGGCAGCAGACATCACCTAAATGAATTCCTATCATTGTTAAAGTTGGCATGCAAAAATGGAAAACTATATAAAAGTCAGAAGAACAACAAGCCTTTTTTTAAAGATATGTGTGTGAGCTCATAGGCTCAGGGAAGAAATAAAGAAAGATCACATAGTCCAACCCTGTCTTTGACAGAAGAAGAAAATGCAGCACAGTTGGAGAAGGGTCATTCGCAGGCACGCAGCTGGGATCTGCCCGACTTAAGACCAGCCCTTACACCAACTAGCTCTTAGCCCAACATTCTCCCCACCCAGCTCCATGTGCAAGGGATTAACTCTTCTTTGCAAGGTGTTGTTTCCCCGTTTTCACATCAGAAAATCATATACTTTAATAATAGCATTTGGTAATTTGAGATTGCCCAAAATTTCAGAATATATTTCTCAGGAATGACAGGTGAATACCAGTGGAGGGAAACTATCATCTCTACAATCTTCAATTTTAAGGGATCCTGTAAGACAAAGGTTATTTCAGAAACAGACCTTTGGGGAATAAGGGCAGTAATGGTTAAGGCACTTACTTTATGGCGACTTGTAGCTTCTCACACAGGACGGTGAGTACAGAGACAACATCGTCGCAGAGGGACTCTACTGTGCGCCCTTCAAAACAGAGGAGGTGACAGGCATTAGACATCAGCACGGGGAGCCACAAGCTCCCTGAACGGTCCTTCCCAGCCTCCACTTCAGATGTCTTTTAGGACTGAAAAGATGATTGATTTTCAGATGTGGAGAAGCCCTTGGCCACCAAAATGATCACAGAAAAGAATCAAGTACAATTATTCCTTTCTAAAATAAAACACTCCAAAGATAGTAAAAAAAAAAAAAAAATAGATTGTTTCTTATAAATAAAATTCACTCACACTTAACAAAAGGATATTTAGCTAATTAAAAAAACCACAATGGATAGCAATTTTCTCAATAGGCCAGTAGGCTACATATGTGTCCTTTATTCTGATCTATTGAGTTTCTGGGTCTTCTAAGCTGATTACAGTTGTATTCCAGAGGATAAAATAAAGAAGCATGGACAAAGATGGACTTTGCAACTAAGAAACCAGAGGAAAAAAGAGCAAAGTAATTTAGCCACCGTCTTTTTACTTTAACTATTTGTTCAATGTCCACAAGACATATGGTCTTTGTTGATTATGGAGCCAATGTCAGAAAAATAATTTTTCCTCCAGAGGTGTTCTAGTTTCCAGAAACTGGAACCAAAACTCCCACAGAAGCACTGCGGGGGGGAAAAGGCCACAATTTGGAATCTGTTCAACTACAGGTCCACAACTTGCTGACTGTGTGAGCTTGGGTAAGTTTCAGGTTTGGCAAAATGGGATGAGTAATACCAAATTCATGGAATTGTCAGGCCAAGTCGAATAACAAATAGCATTTGTTTTCTAAAATAAAACTCTATAAAACTTATACAAATGTAGCTAAGATTCTGATGAATGTATAAATGAATAAATGACTGTAAAGCCAAGGAAGATGGAGGAAAAAAATGGCAAGAGTGTAAGAAAGCAAATAAAAGTTAGAAGAAGACAGGGTAAAGAGAAATAAATGGCTGACTCTCAGAATTTAAGGTCTTAGATGCAGGGGAAAAAAATTGAGAAATGATAAGGTACAATGACAAAATGTAGTATGAAATAAATAAAACCCAAAAGTAGTGCTTAAGCTCAATTTTTGATAAACTTCAAATGAGTCCCTCCATCAATTTTTTACTAGACATATTCTAGACATAGAATATGTCTTTTTAGAGACATATTCTTGACCAAGAGGACTTTGACCTTCTTTTTAGTTTATAAAATCATCCTACATTAAAGTAAAGCTTTTATGAGAATGCAATAGCCAAAAAGAGAGGAAAAGACAGTTGGAAAATCTTGGAGCACATCATTGAGATCTTCCAAGGCTGAAAAGGATACCTTCAGTCCATAGCCAAGAACACAACAGGAGGGAACTAAAACAATACACTCTAAATGCTTTAGAAAATGACTTAAAGCATTTCTTTCATTTATTGCTTTTGTCCTAATTGTGGCTGTTTAGCTATTTCCCTCTCTTTATTTCATTCCCTCCCCTTTTCATCTTCTCCCAACACTCACCCCCCTCTCTTCTCCCTGTCATTAACTGGTAAAAACATAAAAGCAAAGAAGATTTTTCCAATATTTAAAAAATTACTGAATAAAGTCTAAAATAAAATCTATATTTCAATTTATTAATCAGATGATTTGAATTTTTCATATCTCTTTCAGGGAATAATACTACCAAACCTGTTTTTAAAAATTAGATTGCTTGTCAATTATGCATAGACTTCTATAGTGTTTCTTTTCCTGTGGGTCAGAATGAAAGTTCCTTAACTTGATTTCGTCTGCTACTTAAATTGCACTGTCTACAAGAGTCCCTGTGAGATTACTCAACTTTCATGTCAAAAAATTACTATTTGACAAACATAATTCTGGTGCAATAGCACTGTATTATGCTAATCAGGTTTCTGCAACCCTCTATCCATCCTATCCAATTATTCTCACTTTAGCAATTAAACCTGATTTTGTGGAAAATGAAGTAACTAACAAAAGCAGCCTCCAAAAGAGAGGTACGTGAAGAGTTAATTTCCCTCGTACAGTTGGATCAGGAATAGGTGTGGTTGGCATAAGTGAGTGTAGGAACAGAAGGAAGACAACAGCTGATTAAATAACACCACGTGAGGCAAAGCTAAGCACAACCTCCAAGAGAATGGCAAACTAACCTGAGAGATCCTTATCATCTTTACACCCCCAGCACCAAGCACGTAGTAGGCATTCTCATACCTGCTTTTAAAACTGAACTAGTAAAAATCAAATCCAATACCTTGATTCCCGAATTCCTGTGGGACATCCGGGTTTTCAATTATCTAGTAAGGGAGACATACACAGACAATTAGGAAATTCAGGCAAGAAAAATCCTGACTCTTAGACAATGGAAAATTCTAAGAAACGACATGGCACCCCGAGTGCTCTGGGCTCAGCTTCCTTGCCTAAGCACACTTCCAGCTCTTGAGAGCATTTAGGTATTCATGGTGTTTATGACAAAGACTATGATGTCTGGAACTGAGTTTATCAGTTCCAAAAATAATTCATTCAGGAGTCCACAAAATTCCAGAAAGTTTAAGCCCTATGGTGTACTTTATAATTCCTGGGTGTTGGGCTATGACTTGGGGCAATCCCTGCCTAAAGAGGTGAGTTAATTTCGCACAGAGAACAATTTGTCACAAGGCCACAGTCTATGCTGTGCCTGGCAACTAATAAATACAGACTCTTGGCCATGAGAAGGATTAGGCTCCAGACTCCAAAATACAGGTCCAAAGGTGACCACTGGCTAGAAGCATCATCTTCCTCTATTTGGTGAGGGAGCAGATTAACTTCCTATTGTTTGACCAGACCAGCTACTGTTGGCTACTGCTGGGTAGATCTAGAAATATCAGGGCAGAGACAGAACCCTGAAGGAAGGGAAAGATGTTTGCAACTATTAAGACTTATTTCCCATTGCAGGGGTAACTCAGCAACTACTGAGCTGAGACTGGGAAGGAAGCATTTATTTTCTCTACCTCTGTGCACCAGGAGATAATAAGGCATTTTCATGCCAATTAACCACTAGACATGTGAATCATCCCATGGTGCTGATTTTTTTTTAAGCTTGTTATAGGCCCATATTTCTACTATTCTCTGTTCATTAATTTGCAAGCTCAGCTGCTTCCAACAGCAATTTTTATGAAATGTTATATCGGTGTCTACCACTCAGCACATGGCTAAATACAAGTTTAGAACAATATTTTATAGAGTAAACATGTCTGAATTATTTTAAGGGTAGGAGAATCCCTGCCCCCACCCTCCAGCCCCAAATATTTGTATGGGGTAATTTTGCTTTTTGAAGCTAGTAACTTATAATTTAACAATGAATTTGGTCACCTGAAATAATTCAATAATAAAACTGGATAATATGCTGGGTTTCCAAGGCTATAAAATCAAAATTGCAATTTGTCCTGTGGCTGGGGGTGGGATGGGGAAAGATGTTAGGTTGAAGATACATTTCATGCTTATGTTTTTGACATTCTACATTATTTATTTTCCTTCCGCTGCATTTGAACCTCTAATTCTGAGGTGGCCTATGTCGTCTTTCCAGGGACGGGGTCATGCTAGAAAATACACACATCTTCCCTAGGTGATGCTCAGTGTCCCCCAAGGAACACACAGCCTCCTTAGAGCAAACCTTATCATTCCTATGGACCCCTCCCCTTCAATAGCTTTTTAAAAAATTCCTAATTTGGTCTCTCTTCACTAGACATCACAAATGCTGCAAAGATTAGAGTCCTAAGAATTGTGTTTTCTGGGACATGGAATCATATCCAGGGGCTGCATGAGTAATAGAAAGGAAATAACAGGAGTTGCTAATTTTCTACCTAATTTGGGACCTTGCCTCCGGTTGGGGTGGATCCAGATGGTCAGTGGTGAGCAGGACCAGAAGGCTGGTAAGCCAGCCGATACCCAGAACAGAGGCAGACCGCCCTACACTCTTATCCTAAACTCTACGACTACCCGTGACTATTCTCACAGAAGAGCAACGTGAGCTGAACGGCTGAGGCATTTGACTTGCACCTAAAACTTTCTCACTTAAAATTTTAAAGATAAGATTAAATGAACTAATATAATTGGAGCATTTTGAAACTACAAGTTTCATTTAAATGTTTCATTTTTTTAAAGACATTAAGATGTTAATATTATACCATTGGATCGTGTTGCCATTTAGTAAGGATGGGTTCTGACTGTATATTAATGTAAGAATTCTCAACATCTTTGATTTTCATTAAAAAATTTTTTTTCCTCTTAATATGTTTTCTACTTAGAGATTTTAATTTCCTTCAAATTAATATCCTACACCACCATATTCAAAACCCTTATATAAATGAAATTGTTTTTAACAAGGGTTAAGCTAAAGTAATGAAAATATCTCAAGTGAAAATAATTTTTAATAGAAACTTGGGCTTTGGATATAGCAAACAGAAAAGAAAAAAAAATCAACATTTATTTTTCAGATTAGTGCTATTTTTCAACACCGGCTGCCAGAACACACATTAACTGAAACTTGGACTGGGAATAGTTAGCAGACCAGTGAGGGGTTTAGTTCTGGCTCTTTCACTGAGAAGCTCATTAATTTTAGATTTCAATTTCATCCCTCTGGGCTTCATCTTCTCATCTGTAAAGTGAGGAATAAAAGAATTTGACTAGATAATCTCTAAGGTTCCCCTCAATTCCACAATTTTCTAAAAATGATAAAAATAATTGAAATTAAAAATTACAAATAATTGAAGTTAAACATGAAATCTTAATTTCTGGAAAATTATTTTCTGAGCTATTTCAGACTGCGACTGAGATTTTCTATTTTAAAAAATAACTAATGCCATTTCAGAGCACTCCTTACAGATTTTAAAAATATTTTAAGCGGACTTACTACAGAGGCAGATTTAAAAATACAAAACACCAATTTTGAAGAGGAATCATTCTCTCATTAACATTCCCAGAAGATAATCTATCTAAGCAGCCAATTACATTTACATTTTTCCCTGAAATGCTCATTTTAGACAACCTGTTCAAGTTTAAAGCAAAAAGCTCTAGTAGGCTTTGATGACAGAGAACAGACAAGTTCAGCTTTACCCTGAAGGCTCCAGCAGGTGGGGGTGACCTCCCACCACCATCTTTTTATTTTTATTTATTTATTTTTTTGAGACAGAGTCTCACTGTGTCACCCAGACTAGAGTGCCGTGGCATTAGCCTAGCTCACAGCAACCTCAAACTCCTGGGCTCAAGCAATCCTCCTGTCTCAGCCTCTTGAGAAGCTGGGACTACAGGCATGTGCCACCATCCCTGGCTAATTTTTCCTATATATTTTTAGTTGGCCAATTAATTTCTTTCTATTTATAGTAGAGACGAGGTCTCGCTCTTGCTCAGGCTGGTTTCGAACTCCTGACCTTGAGCGATCTGCCTGCCTCCGTCTCCCAGAGTGCTAGGATTACAGGTGTGAGCCACCGTGCTCGGCCCCCCGCCACAATTTTTTAGGTGACACAGAGAAACATTATCATGTCTCAAAGCATATGATGAATTCTATTTATTTTTCTTAATTTCAAATGTATTTCCAGTATTTGCTAGCATATCACATTTTAAATGAAATTTTCAATAGATGACGTTTTAAGAAATGATTTAAAAAGTAAATTTTAAAGCAATGACTAAAATATTATGGAAACCATAAGGAAAAACTCTCAAAGCTTTTGGGGTGAAACAGGCAAAAATCAAAAGAGCTTCATTTATGCAAATAAATGTTCTTCTAAACAAGCAAGTCCTTCCTGCTGTTTCCTGTAGGAAGCAGCCCTGACAGAAGGGGTACCAGGGCATGGGACGCGTGGACACCTCCAAGAATGACGGGGTGAGGGTGCCGAGGACTCACCGTATTCTCCTGCCTTTGTCGTAACTGTAAAGTCAAGTCACTCAGCATTTGGCTGAGAGTTGCCCGAACAGCAGTGTTTATGCTACGCTGGTGACAGCTGCATGTGTATGTCTCAATGCACACCTGGTAAAGAAACAAGACAGCAACACAAATGCTCTGTAGGTATCAGTTCATTACCAACATTCTTTGGAATTAACCAGAGAGGATATCAAATCCCTCTTAAACAGAAAGTCAGCCCGATTTAGGACCGGATATTAATGAAAATAACTAAACATACTTAAAATCCCTGGCAATTTGTTTTTAAGAATATCAGAAAAATACCACTTTTACAACCTGTTCTTCTGAGCGTCACAGAAGAATGCAAATTTGGGATTTTCAGATTTGCCAAATAATTCTATCTAGAACAAACTCAGGTGGCTAGATATTAATCAGGAAAAGCTCCCTTCACGGCAAAATAGAATTTATTAACTCCTGGATTATGAAGTATGTGTAAAGGGTTAACAAAACCCTTTCCCCTGCTCTAGGACTGAGGCTGACCTTAGGTTAACCTTCTAGCTGTATTCTTCTGGACATTTGATAAGGGCAGAACATCAGCTGTGTTGCTAGGTAGCATGGCTATGGTAAAAATGTTTCCTGATTACTAAACTGCATCTGAATCGGGGTAACTGTGAATCAATTCTAAATAACTGGTGGGTAGCCACAGGTCTGGGCTTCTCTGGGTGCAGTAACTCTTGCAATTGATCCTGTCCTCTGAAAGAACTCTGCAAGCTCTGCTCATAAAATTCAGAAATATTGGTTGATTTGGGACACGGGGCTCCTAGGCCTAAGGTGACTCTGCACTCACTGAAGTGGCTGTCATCTTGCACCTACACTGTCATTTGAGAGGCAGAGATTATTCTATGAATGGTTGCAAAGACCCCTATGAAAGATAAATGCCTAACATTTTCCTGCTTCTGTTTCCTGTCCTGTGTCCTGCTAAATGAATGTAACACCAACTGTGGCCTCTTTAATTCTTATGAGTTTGAATGTCTAGTTGAGCCTAAAAAGATTCCCTGGTGGCTTTTGCTTGGAAAAATGCCAATAAATCCCCCCTTTGATAATGATGATGCTAAAAGTCATGACTTTTCAGATTTTATTGCCTCTAATTCTAGAAGCTACGGGGATGGACACAAGACAGTATATGGTTTAAGTTTGCCACTTTTTTTTTCTTTCAGTAAGGCATTCAATTTTACAAAGCATATTTAGACACACAAAAACAAAAAGAGGCATTTAATGTACCCAAGTTATTTTTCTAGGAATAGATCCAAGATTGCTAAAATGAAAATACAGGCTTCTCACTTAAATGGCAAATTTAATTTGATGACTGACGAACAAGACA
The DNA here is from genome assembly GCF_040939455.1 of Microcebus murinus. NCBI lineage: Eukaryota > Metazoa > Chordata > Mammalia > Primates > Cheirogaleidae > Microcebus > Microcebus murinus. Next base: position 24,953,485 of record NC_134108.1, read on the forward strand.
TGTGAGAGACTAATACATGTTAATCTTTGTACCTGTTCCTACCTAAGCTAGGGAGTTTTCTGCATGCCTCACATTATCTTTTAATAAAATTAACTAGGTAAAATTAAACATTTTTAAAAAGTATAATCTATCTCCTTTTGAATGCTTAATACTTTAAAGGAACGTTTGAAACTTAAAACTGTATTGGTAAAAAAAAAAAAAAATAAACAAAGACATATTCTCAAGCTAGGAAAAAACTCAAACCTGTATGTGAAAGTTGGCCTAGATTAATTCATTTCACAGTTTCAAAATAAAAGCAAGTTATAAAATATTTATTTTTCATAAAACTGTTTAGAGCATGTGAATTTTAAGATCATTTTCTCAAATGATCATGGATTATAATGGATTTGAAGGTAAAAGAATTTCTGCATACTTAGAAAGTTGTTTTAATCCTGAAAGTCTTCTACTTTTGCATATGACAAAATAGTTTAAAAACCTTGAACATATATCTAAATGAGTGCAGTATTTTCACTTTGAGGAAACCAAATTCTACATCATGTAATTAGACACACTAGTACCATTCGTACCTCATAATTTCACAGTTCTCTTTAAATATTATATTTTCTCAAGAAATCATTATAACTGTTGATCTCTAAGCACTGACATTATAAATATAAGGGAGGTTGTCTTAAAAATATTAATGATGAAAGAATAATATTAAGATTAAGATGATTAATATTAATATAAGTCTTAAAAATATTAATGATGAAAGAATAGCTATTTTGAGAAGTGAACTACACACTTAATATAAACCCTCTTGAATATTAAGAGTCATCCACTATGCAACCTCCCTTAAAAATTACATCAGTCACTTTAGACTCATGAAAGAAAGCACACATGAGGGATTGGATTTTATATAACACAGTGCTGTAAACAGACAACTATATCTTTTTGAGTTTTAATGTTTAATTGCTAATACTAGATATAGAACACTGAATGTGATATTGCAGGAGGCATTTTATTAAGGGAAAAGATGAGCATGTTTACTCAGAAAAAAAAGTATTAATCTAAGAAGCCCATTCTGTTCAAGTTAGGAGTATAAATATTGAACATGACACGAGGATACCTATCCTGTTAAATATAAAATGACCATGTATTTGATAACATCGCTACCTTTAGCTACTCAGAAAGAAATGCTTTATTAGCTCTCCTGACATCTTCTAGAAAAAGTTTCTTAAACCTGTTGTAATAATAACAACAAATTGGTAACCTAGTAAGATTCACATAGAATTTCCATTTTAAACCTGACTACTATACCAAGACCAATGTTTTTCTTCTCCCCCCTCTATCTCGGGGCAGCACTGACATGAGCACACTGAGTCAGAGACACCAAGAGAATACCAAGCCCAAAGGCAGGCTGAGTTTCTGGGAAAGGGCTCATCAGTTCCTTCTTTTAGTCTCCCCAGTATTCGTTCTACCCCCTCATGCCCTTTGCTTTCATAATGCAGAATTGACGCCTGGAAAGCCTAGTGCTACACACCTGCCAGAGGCTTGAAGGGCCAAGTCAAACACCTTGTGACAAGCCCCAGGGCTCTGATCACAGGGAACATGCAAAGACCTGGAGCAGTGAGGAGACTTAGAATGGACACTTTGATCATTTCACGTCATTTGTGGACAACCAGCTTTACAACATGCTAAATACAACTGAGAGCAAAAACACAAATGGTTAAAGCAGCAAAATAAATCCCAAAAGCAGAAGGAAAAAGAACAAAAAAGCTCAAATCTGCAGGCCATACATAAGCAGTAAAAGTTTCACATCATTGAAGAAGTAGGCTGATAAATAACAGTACTAGGTTAAACCCAGGGTAGAATCACTGAATTACTAACTATGAAGCAGCACAGTGGAACGGAACAGATATTCAATATATACTGGCCAAAGGGATCACAAATTTTAAAGAAGATGCCACCACAGAAATTTGCTTAGTTTTATAAAATATATATGACCTCCGCTTTGTTAAAACTGCACATTTTACTTTTTCTTTCCAGTATGAATGGGGTTATTGGCATAGCTTTGTTAAAATGCTATGTAATGCTGAGTAAGAAGTTCTATAAAGAGAAGAAATAGTATATTTATAATTGGAAAAATTTTATGGAGATGAAAAATAATGTATGGTGATAAAAATAGAAAGGATCAGAGATTAAGCTACAAAAAAGCAGGAAAAAATGCTTTCTGTACAGAGAAGATTATAAATGCTATGGATCACATTAGAACCAGAGAAAATGTCAGTTATCACTGCGAGTCTAAACTCTATGATGAATCATGGTAACAAGTGAGTTACCAGGGCTGCTTCCTAGTCTGTCTTTCCTAAGACAGGTGAACATCTGTAACATGTGAGTATATGATCACCTTCCTGGGTAGTGAAGTTTGCTGCTTTTCCTTTTGGGTCTCAACTCAAAAGGAAATTTTGTAAGGTACCAGGCACACATGAGAAACTCTGATTGTGACTTTCCTTTTCCTCCTCCTTGTTCTGCTTGGCCCAAGCTGGCATATTAAAATGGCTCAAGACACCTTAACCCATCAATTCCTGCACCTTCCCAGGTGCCTTCTGCTTAGTCTACAGAAGATCTACTGAGACCCAGCCTCTGCCCTAAGAACCTGTTTAAAATGAGGTTGAGAGATCTCACATTGCTGTGTGTCCTTTAACATCAAGTAAGTTCTTCAAGAGACATACAAGACAGAGATTTAAGGAAGAAGTTGAAATTTCTTGCAAAAGCAGCACTATCTTGCTCAGCCAATCCCTCAGTAAGTAGTTAAAGAACAGACACCTTGGAAGAGTCAAGCCAGAATCAATAAAGAGAGTGGCACATGGAGAAGAAAAGAAAGGGTTTCAGGAAGGAAAAGAGATGCTGCTTAGAATGGGAGTTCCTTACTCTAGTGGTGTCAACTAGTTTGAGGTAGTGGTACTGGCTCCCTTGGTTAGTTTTCTTGCCAGGAGGTGGGGCAACTCCTCCCAGTCTTACAGAGAACAAAACATAGTAAGATGCTTCCAAGATAAGTAGATCAGGCTATCTGTATACTTTTCTTCTGGATTATAGCTAGAGACTACCTGTTTCTTAACATGTTGAGGTTTGTCTCAGAAATAATGCTATCACATCAGAATAAAAAAAAGTATCACTGAACATTTTAAGAGTTATAAATCAGCCCAAATGAAAAAATACTTTAGTGACAAATAGAACCATTAAATCAGAATCACTGGTGGCAGGTCTTAAGCGTCCATGTTTTTTAAGCTTCACTAGGTAACAAGTAGAACTAATACTAAGCTTCAGATACTCCGATGGTAATATAAAGTTCAGAAAAGATAAACCATTAATATATAAAGATATCCATGAAAGTGGCATATACCTAATGGCCACTTGACTCTATGGTCACAGAAAAAGTAAAATGTATCAATACTTAAGCTTCATATGTAAAAACACCACATAGCAATTATCTAACGAAATGCTTCAGTGAAGGTCCAAGGGAATAAGACTTCTAAGAATTTCAGTTTGTTGCCAATATTATTATGGCAAGATTCTACAAACATTTTCTAAGACTGAATCAAGAAGCAATATAACAGAATAGTTAACAGCACATGTTTGAAATATAAAAAGTCTGGATTGGAATATGTAGCTGTAGAAACTTGGGCAAGCAAATTAACCTTTGCTTGGGGTTCTCTATCGAGTTGTGGTAGAGAATATAAAAGAATATGCATATATAAAAAAAATGCCAGTTACTGCCATGCCTTAGGGACTCAATGACTCGTAGCTATTATTATTACATTAAGCAGAGTTTTAGAATGGAGAGGGGATGGATGGGTGGAAGGAGTGGAAAAAAGAGGTCCCTGAAAGTATGAATCTTAGTGGAAAAAAAAAACAACCCCAGTGGTCTTTGAGACAGGTTTCGCTTGAACCTGATAGCATGCTATAGAATCCAAGACTGGAAGTTTACATGAGTTAGTAAGATCAAACCAGTAAATATGCATTTATAAACTAGGCTTTCTGCCTTTGAGAAATCCCATAGAGGAGCCTTCAGCAGGCAAGAAAATATGTCCTCAATCTTTCCAATGAAATGACATCTTTAACCACCTTCAAATTGGCTTCAGAGAGCTTCTGGCTATGGCTCCACCTTTTTCTTTACCCTTGACCTTGGCAATATCTACTCCTGCAGCTTTTTCCTACATTAAGGTTACTTTCTTCAGAAAACTCAACGTATCTCTGGTAATCTGGGCATAATATTAAGAGAAATCTTGGGCTCAGCTTTCAATCAATGAAGAGGATTATGTATCCATATAGAGTTCTGGTAATAACTGACCATGAAATTGTACAGAAAACACTTGTTGGGCATTTCATAACAGTCCATTTTTAAATCAGGTAATATTTCTTATTCTTTTATCACAGAAGATGCTGTTCTAAAAAGACTTTCATTATTGTAGTTTAATTAAGCAAGTTAAAGTTAGACACACAAACAAAGGCTGCCTTCCTATTTACATTTTGCGAGCTTAATGATCCTTTTATAGTTTCTGCAGTACCATGGGTAAATAGCCTCGTTTTTCATACTTAAGTACACATCCCATTTCCTGATCAACAGGTTTCAGGGTAAACATTATTCTTGAGCAATAAGTCAATGTATATAAGAGTAAGAAAGAACTACTAGATTCTTTCCTAACATTCTCACAGGAGTTTTAAATGGTTTCTTTTAAGGTGCTTTTATAAGTTTCTCTAATGATTTCAGAAGTGGCAATGGCAAACATTTAACATTTACTACGTAGCTGGACGTGCACTAAAAAGCTTTTTACATGGATTGTATTTTTCTCGTCCAGTTGGCACAACCACCCTATGAGTTAGGAACTACTTATCGTGTCTTTCTCAGACAGCAAACATGAGGCGCAGAGAAGTATCCAAGGCAACACCACTGGGAGGTGGTAGAGCCAGGATTTTTCTCCAGTGTGACTTCAGAGCTCATTCTTCGCACCACCAAGCTCAAACGCCTTTATCTTTATATTGTTCTTTGGCTAAGATTTTTTTTTTCTTTCTTGTGTTTTTCCTTTTCTGGTTTTGGAAGAGAGCACCATGTTTTGATATTGCATCCTATCTGGACAGAGCTGCTGAGTCTTTATTCTGGCTTCCAGGTTCTCTCAGTGAACACCCTTCACTTGTGCCCACCTTGGCGGCGTGTGCCTGCCGTTTAGAAATTCTATCTTGAATCATTCTGACGCTCACTTGAAAATTGGCTCCTGTGAGGATGATACTGACAACCTACTCCTTCCTCCTCTCCAGGGGTAGCGTGGCGCCCCCCGCAGGCCTCCCCTCCTCAGGGCTCTCTGTCCCCCTGTCCTGGCTCCATCAGCAGCGGCAGCAGCTTAGCAGTGACCTGCTGCACTTTCCCTTCCTTCCTTCAGGTGGGCTAACTAGCCTCTTATAAGCCAATCCTGTTTCTTGCATTTTCAGAAAATACACTGTCCTTTGAAAAGTGAGCTTGCAAAAATTAAGAGCACTCACGGATATTTATTAAAATTCGATTAAAAACAAATACTGATAACTATTTTATTATTTATATAGAGTGCAACATATAAATGAGTTAAACAAAAGTGTTCTTTATATCAATACATATGTAAAAAATGATTTATGTTGTGAGAGGTCAGATGATCAGCTGCTTGTTTTTCTTTTGATAGACACATATATTTTCTACATGCTCAAAAATAATTTTCTCTTAATTTTTGCTCTTTAATACCACACAATTCCATTAGAGGCGCGTGTATCTGCTAATATAAATACTACCCACAAGTGCTGATAATTAGCCCCTTTCCCCATAATTTCAAAATTCAGAAAATCATTGCCTCGTTGTGTTCTGAATGTGTACTCTTATCAGAATATATAAATCCTGAAGATATTATTTTCAAGAAACAGAAGGAGGCCGGGCGCTGTGGCTCATGCCTGTAATCCTAGCTCTTGGGAGGCCGAGGCGGGCGGATTGCTCGAGGTCAGGAGTTCAAAACCAGCCTGAGCAAGAGCGAGACCCCGTCTCTACTATAAATAGAAAGAAATTAATTGGCCAACTGATATATATATAAAAAAAAAAAATTAGCCGGGCATGGTGGCGCATGCCTGTAGTCCCAGCTACTCGGGAGGCTGAGGCAGAAGGATCACTCAAGCCCAGGAGTTTGAGGTTGCTGTGAGCTAGGCTGATGCCACGGCACTCACTCTAGCCTGGACAACAAAGTGAGACTCTGTCTCAAAAAAAAAAAAAAAAAAAAAAAAAAAAAAAAAGAAACAGAAGGAAAATTATTCTAAGCATTTTAAAGTTCAGCTTTGAAATGATCATGTTTCTAAAAGCCAAAGGCAGACATTCAGAAGCCAAGTTTTCTGTTGGCCACATTCTCAGGAGTGCTGGAAGGCACATGTTACTCCAGGCTGCAACATGGATCGACAAGAGAAGGCTTTTCAATGATAGCTACAAAATGCATTCTTCAGCGTTTAGATGGGGATGGGATTGAATCAATAAAGATCTCCCTAAATCTCATTCATGGTCTCTTAAAAAATCATTTTTTAAAATCAAATGCTTTTCAATTAATCTTAGGAAAAAGAGACTGAGAACACAATATGCCAGGTTAGAGCAGAGTAAGGAGAACTGGTGCTGTTATTTCCACGGTTAAGGACTTGAGTTCAGCAAACGCAAGCATGCAGGGCCCTACGACACACGGCATTATATGAATAGCTAAGGGTGGTGGGCCACACAGCATGCTTCCCATGGATCAATTCCTTAGTGGAAATTCCCCACAGTCGTCATCAGGGAAGGGCTCACCCCAGTTCTGGGGCTCAGTTCCACCCGACATCTACCCCAGTTAGAGGTAAGGCAGCCATGAGCAGGACGCACACACGCAGCACTCACCTCCGCGATTTTCAGCACAGCACTCCCGTTCAGGTCAAATGTCGGGGTGTAAGTGACGCACAGTAGAACCTTCAACAAATCAGAGGTGAGAGATGAAGGAAGAGATACAGGGTTAAAAATTGATATAAATTTTTGTTTCACATGCCATTTGTGTAGCCCTATTTTTACGATTCCTTTGCTATTTGCTTTATCTCATGTTTATTTCTATCCCACCAGTGCCCCCTAATTTGTGGCCATACCCTAATAAAATAGAGACTATACTTTAAAAAGTGAAGGCTGCTAATCTCTCCCTATGGAAAGGACCACTGGAAGACTGGCCAGAAACAGCATTCCTTGACAACTCCAGGAAGTCTGTCCAAGAATAAGAAAAACCTAACAACAGTTTTTTGCTAGTACTAATTCAAAAAATGGCCAGGCTCAATGCCTTCACATGAATTATCTATGTTGATATTTTACATAAGTGTTGTTATTATTGTCCCTGTTTTAGTGATAAGGAAAACTCAGAATGATTAAATACGTTGCCTAAGGTCACACAGATTAAGTTGTAGAGCTGAGATCTGAACTCAGGTAATCTGCTCAATCACCAGGCAATACTGTGCCCACTTCTTCCTAGACTTAAATGTCACCATAACCTTCTATTCCAATCCCCTTCCCAAGTCCACCTGGGATCAGACATTCGTTCATAGCATTTCCCCTTCCATCTTGCAATTTTCCCCAGAATACTACACGGGGTTTACCGATTCCCCAAGACATATAGATGACTGGCCGATGACATTTGCAATATCTTTAAGGACCATTAAAAATTTCATTTTTGACTTGTAGAGCCATCAGGGAATAGATCAATAAAAGCCCATGACATTTTAAGAATTGCTTCTAATTTTGTAGATAAGAAGCCAGACTCTCCCCCTCTTCACTTGGCTTCTGACTTTTCTTGCTGCAAAAAACAGACATAAAAGTGCTGGCGTCCGCTCCTTGATCTCAAACGCAGCGGCATGCCCTGCCTGCAGCATGGCCTGCCAGCGGCACCCTTCTGAGGACTTTTCTCAGCTGTGTAATTCGTGAGAGAGCAATGAAGCTTAGCAATCTACCTAACACAGGACAGAGTAAGAAAGAACTTACTAAGAGTTCTGATATCTAATCAGCACGCCAAAAAATGCAATTGTCTGATGCAACAAGAAATCTTTCCCAGTCTCTTAGTTAGCTGGGCCAGCCCTAGGAACAGTTGCTCCTTGGGAGAAAGCAAATATCTATGTAATTTAAGGGGGATAAAAAGATATCTTTGCCAGTTTTAGTCTCAAGGTTAGATATTACTTGTGGGTATGCTCCTCAGCCTTTTCATTCATAAGGAGATTTATATTCATATCAACTCCAGTGCTGTGGTGGGAAAGGGATTGTGGAAGCCACTGCCTGCCCTCTGACCTCATAAGAAATGGCCTGCTTTTGGTTTCACGACAATCTCTGGGAGTTGGGATTAGGTAGGCAGGGAGGGATGTAAGCTAAGGACAGCAGGTTCCCAGGACCCAATGTGGGGGTGGAGGGAGGCTGCAGCTTCTCTGCTTCTGTAAGTACATGGTGGTGGTCCCTTTGCCTGCAACCCCCGTCCCTGGCTGCTCCTATGTGTGTTCCTCTTGTGGCTTATTTCATCGGCTTCTTTCAGACTCAACTCAAAAGTGACCCCCTCAGAGAGCCATTCCTTGACCGCCCTCTCTAAAATGGTCTCTATCACATCTGCTTGTTTCACTGACTTCAGAGCATGCAGCAGTCTCATGAACTGCTTGTTTATGTACTTATTTGTAACCTTCCCGTTAAACTATCCCATCCACCAGGCCTCTGAAAGACCCTCAGGGCATTCTCGTACGGTGCTTTCTTTAATTTTTTGTTACATCACACAGCTTCCCTTTGTTGAGTGTTTTCTCCCCAGTCATGTTTCATGGCAGAAGGTGGGAAGGTCTGGGAGAATGGCTGGTGGAAGTGGTGGTGGTCAGTGGAGGCCACTTGGTCCATTTGGGCTTTTGGTGTTTTAAGTATTGACAGTAAAGACTAGCAACTGGTAACACTCTGCAATATGAAAATAATGATGGCAAATATTTGTCTCCACTGGTTAATTATTAATATTACTTATAGGGCTGACGATGCACTTTCTGCCTTCTATCACTCTATGCACTCACACAAGGTGCATAAATAAGGTTAGGTTTAGAAAGAAGTGCTCAAAAACTCGAACTGGTTTTTTGTAACAAGAGCTGCTTTTCGGCCGCAGAGGCTGGAGGCAGGAGGAACAGTGTCTATGTGAGGGCTTCCTGAGGGCACTGGGTTGGCAGTATTTATTTGGTAATTGAGGTTCTCAGGGGATCACAGGAAGCCTGGCTCCCTGTGACACAGGGAAGCCCAGTATAGGCAGAGGCAGAGGGAGGCCTCCCCACAACAGCCGGCAGGAAGCCGAGGCCCCCTGCACCCAGGCCCCCAGCCAATGCAGACCGTGTTCAAAAGATGTCTGTAGAGAGGCTTTCCACACCTCACATCTGGCCACCCATATTCAAAGACTCACTGAGATATTAAAAAAAACAAAACCTAAAAACAATAGGAAATAATGAAAGGTAAGTGAAACACATTCCTGAAGCCAGCTCATTAAGCTCATGCTGTTTGTTGTATATAAAGAGCAGCAGATTTTCATACCAGGGCTGATGGGGGGCTGATGTACACCTGGGTCCTTGTTCAATTCAGGTCAAGTCACAAGATACAGGAAGGGCATAGTGTCTAGCCAGGATGACACAGCAGATAAAAATGACTTGCCAAAAATGCTAACTGGAGAAACTGTTAATGTTCCCAATGCCTAGCATGCATTAATTCACTGGATTAAAACACAGACTGGGTGTAGGAAATTTAGGGCAACAGCAAATTAATTTAAAGCATTTGACTTCCATTGCGTAATAGAAGGGCAAAAAGTCCAGATTATATATTCTGAGCACATTGGCCTTAAGGAAAACAGGGGCGCCTAAATATTGAGGGCAATTTTATTAAAAATGTTTTTTTACAGGGTCATTAAAGCATATTGACTATATCACAGCTGAGCAGCAGAAACTTGAGTGACAGGCCGCATCTTGCCATCTAACTTGCTGGTGCTGCCTCCACAAAAAACCCCAGAGAGAATAGGGAGCACAGGGGCAGACCCTGCCATGGGAAGGGAAAATTCATTACAGTGGCTAATAAAAGTCCCAAGTCATTTTTTACAAAAACCAATAATTGAATAGCCATTATGTGCAAGAAGCAATCCCTCAATTTAAAATATGTATAGAAACCCTGGGTTAAAAAAAAAAAAAAGATTAGAATTAGACTGGAAAGGAGAAAGTGAAGCTGACTGTGTAAGAATTGAGCACAAGTGATGAGAATCTAGAAACGTGGTCACATGGGGCACAGAGAAGGACAGATGTGGCTGAAGAATGATGACGCAGAGATCTCAGGTGTGCTCTTCTGACTGGGAACATCCTGAATGACTCTTCTCCCAAGGGCATGTCGTGGTCATGGTCACGGTCAGCGTTTCTCCACTGAACACACCCTGCCCTGCCACCCTGCCTCAGGGCAGAGCAGGGGCCACAAGTATGAGTGATTCAGTGTTTAACTGCGGTGAGACTTCGCCTATGTCCTCTAGCCCCTTATCTTTAAAATTCCCATCCCACCTCACAAGGATATTTAGAGGAACAAATAAATTAATGTTTCTAAAAATAGTGCATATCTCTAGGTTGTCTTCTCACAGAGGTGAAACAAGTCTCATCTGACGTAGCTCATGGTAGCTCTTCTGACATAAATGATTAGGCTCATTCTACGTCAAAAGTAAATTAGAAAAATCAGACGATCTATGCTGACAAGTACAAATCTTTCAGAGTTTGCACTCCACTATTTATCTCTGCTCAAGGGCTCATCTTCCTGACCCAGCCTCACTTTCTTCCTTATGCTCTCCTTTTGGGTCCTTGTTCAATTCAAGTCATTATTCACTAAGGTTCTAATTGCCGTGGGATCACAAATATAAAGACAGCACAATCTTTGACATCAAGAGAAACCTCACCATCTGCGGGAGGAACGAATGCCTGCACAACCACGCGTCAGGGCTGACTGTGACAAGCGCTGCTGCAATCGTGAGGTATGCAATGATTTTGAAGGCTAGACGACAGTCACTTTGGAGAAGACAGACTTTGCAGAGGAGAGGACACGTGAACAAAGCACTGATACTGGAGAGAAAAGGGAGGGAAAAATGTACCAAGCAAAGGAAATGTCACGAGCAAAGGCATGGGAGTGTGAAAGTAGAGAGGCCAAAGATGATGCTAGAAAGGTTGGCTGGAACCTTATTGCACATCAGTCTAAGTGCCCTGTGTTAAGTGTTTTGCACATATTGTCTTAGGGCTGCTCAGGCCAATAAATCATGACTAAAACTAGATATACTAGGTCAAATCGGAAGTCAGAAAGATAAAAGCAGACACTTAAGACATAGATAAAGTTAGAGACAGATCTTAGTCGTTCCAGTGGCAACAAACTGGCTGGGGTGCATTTGGGGAAGGGATGCAGGGAATTCCCAAAGTAGAAGGCAACAGTCACCCACATTTGAAACCTGGGTATTATCCTACCACTGGCTCCTACCACCAACCCCTACTGTTCTAGTCAACCTGGCTGAAATCTCTCATATCTCACCATTCCTATACATCTTACAAAGCTTTATATTAGATATTAATAAAGTAACATGCTTTAGAGAACAAAGATGTAACTTGTTCAAAATGCATAATACAATACATTGATGCTGCAGAATGGGCAGAAAACTCCAAAGGCTTATTCCTATAGCATTTATTAGCAGAAGTTTTGATGTACTACTTAAATCTGTGCCCCTTCATACACACACATCCCCATTAGATGTATAAGCTTCTTAGCAACAGGTCTACCTTTTTTGATGCCTACCATGTACATAGCACCTTGCTAGGCCCTGGGAGCTGTGGTGAGTGCTGGCCCATGTTCAATCCCTCCTACAAACTGTCCACATGCATGATCAGCCCACAGGTTTCAGTGGGACTGCGCATCTATGTGTGTAGTCATTACTGTAAAATGTGTAGACAACGTAGTAAAATGGCCCTGGTGGTACAGAAGAAAACTGTTCCAGGAATCTGACTGTTGGATGCAGGTAGTGTGATTGGTGAAAGGCAGTTTTTGCAACCATATAAGGTAATACCAGAGTTTGACATGATCTGGTTAGGGCAATTATAATTTGGTATTCAGGATGTCCAGCAATCTGGCAGGAGCTCACTCTGGACAAGGAAAAAACTGTCTCTACTAACCAGAGAACAACTCCCAAAGCACTTACAGAATGCTCCTCCACCTGAAATTTCCTGTTATGCTCTGCTGAGAAGCTATCTTTTGTACTCGCCATCATAAATTGTAACTTGTATGGGATTTGTAAGTAGAAGAGAGCTCATTTCTATCAAAGTTCCAACAGAGTCCTCTGCAGGGCCATTTCCAGGGGTTTCAAGAGTGAAGAAATGATTCCCAAAATTATTAGATTGCAACGGCCTATCTAATTTACATCTACCTGTGTACTGCATTATTCAGGTTGCCATTCATTCATTCAACAAATGTTTATTGAGGTGTTACTAGGGGTCAGATTCATGCTGGGTGTTGGGCACACAACAGTGAACAAACAGACAATCCCTGATCTTGTAGAGGTAACATTTGGTCTGAAGGTAGTCATAAAGTAAGGAATTGCAATAAGTGGTGATGCACATTCTGACTGGGAAAATGTACTGTACTCTGGGAAGGCCTGTCAGGGTCTAACACACAATACGTTAGTTGTAATGCTGTCTTCATCCTTTCATGGAACTCTAAATTTAACATGTTGTAACACATACAATTAGTAAGTTAAACCCAGGGAAGGAAACAAAGATATCACCAAAAAGTGAGCTGATTTGGGGGAGTCAATGTACTCCTAAGACACATGGAAGACATGAGGGCATACTGAATGAACAAAGAATATTTTTTTCCTCTTTCTTAATTAAAATAATAATTTTACACACAAGTACTTCTTGGGGTGACTGTGGTTTCATTTTTCAAAATACCAGATGTCATTTATAAATCACATCAAACAAAATAAACTACTAGAGGTCAAGAAAGCACAGCCCACAGAAGGCCTTGCATTTGTCTCTCCCGGTGTGCGGAAGAAATCCTTAACACCAGGCACATTTCAAACCCCAGCTCTGGCTGAGAATTCAGCTTTGTTACTTTACACACATCTCCTTCTGGCTTCTCATGTATATTGGCTGGAAACTTCATAAAATTAAAAGTCGTTGCATAATTTCTTCTCTTTAGAAACATTCCAGTTCTTTTTTTACTCTGTCGAATTCAGCAACAAGGAGAACAAAAACTCAGTGAAATGCACGGAAACACTGAGACAACAAACGCCCCTCTGTGGGGTGCAGGGCACGCTGGACTTCTATATGCGCAGGCTCATGGAGTGTGAATTGCTGAGGTGGACCTAGACCATGAAACAGAAGCAGAGGTTCTTTCCCTCACAGTCTAGGCACAAACAGAACACAGGCTCAGTCTTCCGAAGTTAGAAAAATGGCAGAATGTGTATCTTTACAGTGAAGGAGGGGAGGGGTAACAGAGGGAATATATAGAATTTCAGAGGATATTTCTTCATTTAAATTTAAAATGTCAATGCCCAAAATAAGCATTTTTTTCTTATTTTGATCGAAGTTTCTCAGTCTCAGCACTATTGACATTGTGGACCAGATAATTCTCTTTGTGAGGGGTTTGTCCTGGGCATGACAGGACATTTAGCAGCATCCTTGGCTTTTACCCAATAGATCAGGGGTCCTCAAACTTTTTAAACAGGGGGCCAAGTTCACTGTTCCTCAGACCGTTGGAGGGCAGGACTATAGTTTTAAAAAAACTATGAACAAATTCCTATGCACACTGTACATATCTTATTTTGAAGTAAAAAGAACAAACAGGCAAAAACACCCGCACGTGGCCCACGGGCCATAGTTTGAGGACACCTGCAATAGATGGTAGTAGTAACTCTCCCATTCCTGCCCACCCCACACACACCATTGACAAATGTCCTCTAGGAACAAAACTGCCCCTGGTTGAGAACTACTGTTTCAGATCATTTATGCCTCCCCTCCCCCAAGCATTGTGCATATAGCTGAGAACCTCTACAATACTACCCTGCTCCCAAAAGGCTTAGAGCTACCATATGGGACTTCCAAAGAGGATCTGGGGTAAGTCACTGGTCCCTCACTTTGCTTCAGAGATCTTGGACTGCAGGTAGTTGAGCTATAACCCCAATCTTTTTTTGACCTAAGAAAATGCATCAAGTTATTTCATCTCACAAAATATCTGCCACTAACAGTGGGTAATTAGACAAATCACTTTCTGGCTCAACTTGCCCAAATTCCGAGAGATTTTTTAGTCAATACAAGATTTTGCTAGAGCTGCTGAGTACCCAGTTTGGAAAACCTGTCAAATTACTCACTGGTTTATGGTCCTGTCTCAGGTTCTTTTCTGGCCTTCATTTATTGCCAGAAGTAATAAGTTACCGATATTCATTGGCTGTGCCCTTAGCACCTAATTCTAGGAAATACTGTACCAATGATATTCATCGGAAAAATATATAAATATTTATAAGGAACTTAGCTAATCAACTTGAACAAGTAAACAAACCATTTGTATTTCTATTTTCTTCTCCCTTCTAAACTTACTCCCTTGGCAAACTCTTATAACTGTCACCGCTAACTAGAGGCCTCACAAATCTATTTCTAGAGCCAACATTTTCCCCAGGTTGCATATCTAATTTCATTTTCTAAACATCACAAATGAATATATGCAATTTCATGAAAATCACATCGACCTCACCAAGTCTCTGTTATGGTAAGCAGCTAAACACTTCTTACTCTAAAATTCTTAATTACCCCTCAAAATGAAAAATCTATTTCTGCACTCCTTAAATATGGGGTATGGAGTGACCATTAACCTGAACTGACCAATGGGACATCACAAAAACAAACAAACAAAACCAAAAAACATGTGGGGTTTGAGTTTCCTAATTCTCCCTGCCACTGAAATCCCACATATAACCTGGTCTGCTAGAAAATAAGAGACCCTGTAGAGAGAGGTGCCAGTCTTCTTAGGTGGATCTGATAAAGCTATGTTAACACATTGATAGCCATACTAGAAAAAAAATTTTTCCTTGGGTCACAGTGTTTTATTATGAAAATAGAAAAAAACTTTGAAAGTAAAACAATCCTTTCTAATTTAATGAGAAAAATTTTTAATGTTTTCTGTGGGTGAGTTATATGCAATTTGAAAAATAGTTCTCACAGTGCCCAAGGTGAAGAGACGTGCGAGTTACATATGCTTCACGAGGCCCCAGGTTCAAAAGGAGGGTGAGTTAAATACAACTCACATGGCAGTTAATGTGTTAAGTCAGCCAGCCCAGGTACTCACCAACTGACCAAAGACATAGAGCAATCCAGCTGAGACCAGCAAAAGAACAGCACAGCTGAGCCCAGCCCAAACTGCCTATCACATTTTGGGGTGATTTCAGATACAAGAGGCACTGTCCCAACTATATTTGTTTTTAAATATGAGCTTGCTTTATTGTATCGAGTGAATTCTAGGAGACTCAGCTGTGTTTACAAGGCAATCCAATTTAGTTGTCGAGATGAAATCTAGTCATTCCAGCCCCTATGAAGAGCAAACCGGATTGGTCAGTTATATTTTGATTATTGCTTGGTGACAACACTTCACGATTAAGATGAGAAAAAGAAAAGGAACTACTGTGGAAAGGCCGAGTCAATACTATAAATATGAAGCCTCAGTATGAAGACCAGCAAGTGTATGGAGGACCTACACCCAAAAGTTGAGTGGAAGAGATTTTTTTGTTCCATTATATAAGTAGTTCATGTTTTAGAAATAGACTCCCAAAATTGCAATAGAATACAAAATATATGTTCTCATAGAAACAAAGATATGAGTTATGATTAGGTGCTCAGAGCAGCCTACAGATGGCTGTTTAATTCAGACAGAAATGAAATGTTCTGTATTTGCAATGAATAAAATGGAAAATAATAGAAAAAAATAAAATTCTTAATTATGCTACCATTAAAATTATATTAAATACTTAAAGGAATATGTACTGCCATGTGGAAAATGTTTATGATTTAAAATTAAATGAAAAGCAAGAAATAAAATCCAACGTACACAACAAATTGATAGGATTAGAAATGAATATACAAAAACCAGTCATTTACAATTAACTTTTTCTCTTTTGAAATGCTCATAATATTAAATTACTGATATTTCCTTAGTCTTTTAAAATATTAACATTCTTTGAAATCTCACAATATGAACTTAGTATCTCTCTCCAAAGTTAGGCACTTAAGACCCAATCATTCAACCAGAAACTCTGGCTGCGAGTCCTGCAGTCAGCATGGATTTTCCCTTTCCCACCCACTCACTGCCTACGCCACTGCCAGGCACCAGCTGCTCCTGATTCTCTTTCTCGACGCATCAGCTCTGTGCACTGAGCCGTTTTTTCTGCATTCAGCCACAATGGCCCTTCCTACCGCCACCAGCCTAGATTAGACCTCCTGCTATTTCACAGTGCCACTGACTTGGCTCTGCTGATTCCCAGATTATCCTGCAAAGCCCTCCTCCCTCCCTCGACCTTCAATGTCTCACTCCCAGCTCTGCATATATCACTTTCCTGCTTACCCTGACCAGGCCCTCTAGAATCTCCTTCAACCTCCCCTCCAGGCTCATTGTCCACTGTTCTTTACTAATCCTGGTTCATATGCCATGCTTTTCCAGCTGCAGGACTTTTCTTCTCTACCAAGAATGACCTCTCTCCCCAAATAGTTGTCTGAAACTCATTCACTTTCCAAAGTCCAACTCCTTGAAATGGTGTATCCCCTCCTTGAAATGGTGCTCTCCCCTATTGAACGTGGTTTCTCCTTCTGAATGTTCCCATTGAACTTTTCTTCTGCTACAACATATACAGCGGCCTTGAATTGTGGTTACTATGTACCTCTTTATCTCTTCCCCACTAGATTATAAGCCCTTGTCTCTGAATGCTTGGCTTTTTATTCCTACATAGGTTTATACATTGTTGGTAACAAAAATAGATTCCCTGAATAAAACAATGAAAATAAAGTCTAAAAAACAAATTTGAAAGTTCAATGAGTTTTTTCTTCTAGGATAACCTGCAACAAGCTCATTTTGACTTAATCTCACAGCTTGAGTTTTAAGAAGTCAAATTTCAGTGATGTGCTCCAGTTAGTGCCCTCACTCCTTCCTTTTCTCTTTCCCTCCCAGACTCTCCCCAGAATGGGAGCCTATTCTTGCACAGTCTCTGCCCACATAAACATGGGCTTTTGATAATTTTACAGTTGATGCTTATTAGAATTGACCAAGCAAGCCCCTCAAGACAGAGTTTTTAAAGGGCTAAAGCCAACTTGATTCTCTGTATGTGAAACATTTAATAATTATAAAGCTCTTCTAGAATATCCAAATCATATGAACTCCACCTAGTAGAATGGAACAGAAACTTACAGGCTCAGCTAAATAATAGGTGTTTTCTCTAGGTTGTGGAATCATAGCCAACGGTTAAGACCCTAAATATATCTAGGTGGCTAACTGATATATGATATTTTATAAAATTCTGTGTTTAAGCTATTAATAGATATCTATAATTCAACAATAGTAAATATGAGGTCCTTCTTTAGGAGTCAGAATATATGTGAAGACACATACTCTTCTCTTCCATTACTATAGAAGAAAATTACCCTGCGTTAGGCTCTGTGGGGAGGGAATTATAGATTAAAAAGAGATTAGAAGAAGAAACTCAAAGTGATAGTATTCCTAATGTTCTGGTTCACAATTTGAGTGAGTTGTGAGGTGTTCATTTTATTATGCTACATATATTCTTTTCTAATAAGAATATGCTATACATATTCCTTTTTAATAACAAAAATGGAAGCTAACATTGACCCCTGCCATGAATGGTTCTAAGAACTCTTTTATTTTTACTAATTTAAGACTTACTGCCACCCTAGGAGGTATGCCTCAATATTGTTCACATTTTACAGATCATTAAGTTGAAGCACAAATACAGTAATTTCCCTAGGTCATCAGGCATTCTAGTTTCAGAAGCTGTGCTCTTACCATTCTGCTACCAAATATTTTGAAAAGAAGAAAAAGTAACAAGAAAACAGCAGAGTCCATCGATTATTTCATAGGACAGTCACACCATGCCATTCTTCCACTCTTGCAGACACACCTGGCCATTCAAGCTTCCTCAACGAATACCTATCTATTATAAGGGATATCCATGCTCTCATTATGCTTCATTATCTTCCAGAAGTCCTAGTATTCACATAGGGAGTTGAGTTAACTGCAAGGTCAAAGTCTGGAAAGTTGTCTTCTCCACCTATCCAAAACCACACATCCAAAGACCATATCGACTCTCAGTCTGCTATAAAGCCTTTCCAGAAAAATACAAATGGTTGAAAAAGTAATTCTGCTACCAATGACTGCTTAAGTCCAGCCAAGTAACTGAACCACTCCTATCTCAATTTACTTATGAAAGGGATATAATGATGTAGGAGGTTACACCTCATTCTAAAATACAAATCCATGTTATCTTTCTCATTTTTGAACTCACACTGATTATTATCTATCATCTCAATTTAGTTTCTTTTGTTTGTTGCTTATCCTAGTGGACTACCAAAAAATTCTACATCTCTCCTTCTCCTCTCCATTAGTCAATAACTAAATTAAGAGCCAATTAGCATGTGCCAGATGCTCTCCTCGGCACCAAAGGGATAAAAACAATTCTTGTATCATTAGTTTTCCCTTACTAACTAGTGAAATTCTCCAGTCAGGCCTGAGTCAAGAGTTGAGGAGTAACTAGTTGGAGGGATGACAGTGTGCAGTTTCCCCAAACAGGCCATTGCAGGGAACCCTTTGAGTCTTAGCTGACCTCATACACCGCTGCACACACTGTCATCCCTTCCCTCTGAGAAAAGTGCAGCAAGAGC
The DNA here is from genome assembly GCF_040939455.1 of Microcebus murinus. Lineage (NCBI taxonomy): Eukaryota > Metazoa > Chordata > Mammalia > Primates > Cheirogaleidae > Microcebus > Microcebus murinus. Next base: position 24,972,466 of record NC_134108.1, read on the forward strand.
AGGAGGTGGCAGAGGGAATGATGCGTCAGGTGCCCTGGCTGGGGGAAGGCAAGACAGACTATGATTCTCACGTGATAAGTGGCCTGGTGACTGCCACTTATCACTCAGCACCACGTCCTGCTTTTTCAAGAACAGAACTCTGGGCACAGGGCTGCCCAAGATGAAGACTACAATGGAGCGTTGCCACATGACCACGTTCTGGCCAAGGGGATGTGCACAGAGACATCCTCCCTCCCCTGCCTCCTGCTGGGTGGCTGGCTGGGGACGGGAAGTCTATGTACCATTAGGTGGAGAAACAAGATCTGAGATGTGAGGGTCTCTGGTAATGTGGTGCAGCCGATACTGGCCTAAGTTTATGTGAAAGAAAAATAAAATTCTTGCCTTGTTTCAGCTAAAGTGAATCCCTCCAACCCACCCCCCTGCCCTTGCCTACCTGATTCCTACTTATGCTTTAGATCTTCTTCCCTTGAAAGGTCACTTCTTCAGGACATCCTTCTCTGTCCTCCTTTTTATCTGCCCTCTCTCAGGCTCTATTATAGACACTCTTCTAGCCCCCTAGGTCATTGCTACAGCATTTATCACAATTCATGTGTACAGTGGTCCTCATTATCCCTGGGGACACATTCCAAGACCCCAGTGGATGCCTGAAACCAGATAGTAGTGAATCCTTATATCTCTAAAAGTTTTTTCCTAAACATACATACCTATGTGTCTTAGTTCATTTTATGTTGTTATAAAGGGATACTATACCTGAGGCTGGGTAATTTATAAAGGAAAAAGGTTTATTTACCTCGAGATTCTGATAAGTTCGACTAGTATCTACATCTGCTGAAGGCATCAGGCTGCTTCCATTCGTGGTAGAAGGGGAAGGGGAGCTTGTGCAGAGATCACATAGCCAGAGAGGAGGAAGGGGGGGAGGTGCCAGGCTCTTTTTAACAACCAGTTCTTAAGGGAACTAACAGAGCAAGAACTCATCCCCAAGGGAGGCCATTAATCTATTCATGAGGGATTTGCCCCCATGACTCAAACACCTCCCATTAGCCCCTACCTCCAAAATTGGAGACCAAATGTCAACATGAAATTTGGAGGGAACAAATATCTAAAACATAGCACTGTGATAAAGTTTAATTTATAAATTAGGCATAGTAAGAGACTAACAACAATAAAATAAAAAAACATAGCAATGTACTGTAATAATAAAAGTTGTGTGAATGTAGTCTATCTTATTGCATGTAATATTTTTGAACAATCTTTGACCATATGCAATTGAAACCATGGAAAATGAAACTGTGGATTGGGGGCAGGAAGACCTAGTGTATTTATGTATTTCATTGATTTCTGTCTCCATCACTAGCCTCCAAACAAAGATTGTGTTTTTGTTTGGTTTTGGTTTTTTCACTACAGGCTCTTCTGTGTTTAGCATGGTGCCTGGCGCACAGAAAGCAATCAAATATTTGCTGAGTCAAATGACTGAAAAAAAAAAAAATCAAAGGATCTTCCCACTCTACTTGGAACTCTAGAACATTCACAGTAAGTCCTATGGGCCTCTGCATTTATGCTTGCTTAAATAAGATCATGGGGGATAAGTGTTAAAATACTTAATAGAATGGTTCTCAAATATATTCAAATGATGTTATTGCACTTGGAAATCATGGTGCTTTAGAAAAAAATATGTAGGTAATATGAAAATCTCTTCATCTCAACAAACAATATGTAAACTATTTAAAGGAGTATCACATCTAAGTTTTCAATGTTTGTTCTTTACTTTTTCATATGTTTTTATCCTCTGCCTAAGGCAGTCATACCAAAGGGTCAAGAAATATGGAACAAAAGCTTAGTAAGAATTATATTAAAGTGTATGCAAAGCAGAAAAAGATTATCATCACTCACTTGACCTAAGCAGCAGAGAGAAGGGTGGTGTGAGAACCATTTACTTAGCAGAACCACATATTTGAGATACTTCCTTGCATTACCCCCACAAATGGTGTATTTGTAAGCTTGTTAGGTCAATCTCCAACAACAATACATTTTGGAATTAAATATTTTTCATCAAACATTGGATTTTTCCTTAATACTAGAGAATGCAGCAGGTGTTCTAAAGTGTATCAGTGGCTTCAGGCTAAGAAGGGATTTCTCCCTGTTATGAGAAACGAGACAAATTAGCCCTTTTAGCCTCAAATTTCACTAATGATCATTCTTTCAATAAGGCATTCTAGAACACCAAATGTGCAGACTTAAGAACATCAATACTAACCATTCAGATAAATTCCCAAAATATGAGACTCTGCCATTAAAACATTATGGAGAGGGGATTTAAAAATGGTCTTTCCATTTGGCCTGTTTCTTGCTCCCAGACCAAGGCACTGACTGTAGTACTGATACATAACCTAAAAGCACACTCTCCTCTACTTGGTAATACCAGAGTTCTAAGTGGACAGCGTGAAGCTTAGGACTGTCAGCCATACAAACAGTAAACTCCTTGTCTCCGATTCAGTCACCTATGTATTTTCTGTAGACATTTGTTAGACTTTTTTATATAAAAATACCTCAACAATAAATGACATTCTCTTTCCCTTTCCCCACCTCCCTCCTTCCCTCCCTCTCCCTCTCTCTCTCTCTCTCACACACACACACACACACACACACACACACACACACACACACACACACACACACACACCCCACAGAGCCATTAGCTCATTTGGTGGGAAAGAGACCTTATTATTTGATTCTGGCTCATAGAAATCGCAAGGGGAGAGCATTACCATGGGAAGACACAGAAAACACACAGGACTCTGAGCCACTCCTAGCTTTGCCCCTCATTAGCTTGTAACTTAACTTTTCAATTTGATCATCTATACAACGGGATAGCAATAACTACCACCTATCTTTCAGGATAGGCTCAGAAGGGCAGCTAACCACTGTTTAAGAGCACAGGTTTGGCCTCATGCTGAATTATGCTTCAAATACTGGCCCGATCATTTCACTAGCTATGTGGCCTTAGTATAAATGCACTTACCAGAGTGTCTGATGCATAATAAATGTTAAAAATGACCAGTCCCTGTCATTTCTCCTTTGAAAATTGTAAAGCACTCCACCAATCCTCACTTCTTTTATCTAAAGATGCACATAAAACAAGACATCCAAAAATAGAATCCTCATCAAATGCTTTCTCAGTGTCCAGTACTATAGCCTTCCTTATTGCCAAAGCCAGCCTGCCCTCCCCAGACAGGATGCTCACATCTCCCACGTGCTCACAGAGGCAGCCAGCCATAATCCCTTTCAGTCTTTGAAGACTCAGCCAGCTGTAGCTGTTAATAACCTCATACAGGTTATCCATCAGAAAGAGGGGGAAAAGTCCTAATTACTCTAGTCAGGGATGTCATTAGTTATGTACATGGCTCCTATAACATCTGCCTGGCATTTATGCAAATGGCACACACCACGGGAAAATGTTACCAAGGCAGACAAGTATTTAACCTAAATATTCAATAGCTCCCTACCACCTACTAATCCATTTCAAAGCTAATCTATAGTCAGGGAAACCTTTCTGATTCTCTATAGTTCTGACAGTTTATTTGCTCAAGCTATAAAATTTTTATTTGGATTCCATAGTCATTTCAATAAATCAAAGTTGTCTTTTCTCCCCCTCCTATTAAATAGTAAAGCCAGGTAGAATAGCTTCTGGGCTAAGTGATTCCACCTGATTCCTATTTAATTTGTCAGAAGCAAGCATCACTGATTTTTTTTTAACCCTATGACTGAAAAGTCTAGGGCCTTCTTTCTAAATGTGAAAAACACCACTGGAATATTGGGTTTCATTATTAGCTAGTTTCTATTTAATCTCAGGGAAATCTCTAAAAGAGGAAACCATATTATTTTCTCTCCAAGAATTTAATACAACTGATACATTCTCTTAAGAGTGTGATATGGTTCAATTTCTCGTGTTTATAAGCACTAACCAATTTGCAAATACCAATGCAATACCAATTTGCAAATAAAATTCAGATATAACTTTAAAAATAATACCTAGGATCTGTTATAAAAAATGTGCTATGCTGTGGTTAGACAGACATAAATAAAAATTGCATGGTATACAGCTTTATTATACCCCCAGACCAACATTTGAAAATGTCTACCATATCTTGTTATAAAACATTTTCTGTGCCTACAAAATACTTATATAAAATGATGGGAAGACTTTTATAGGAAATATCTAGTTTAAATAATTTATCATCAGGATGAGTCATGTAGAAGTACCAAGACTAAATTAACACACCCTTCATATGTAATGGAAATCCAATCTTTTCCCTGAGGACTCATCCAATTCTCTCTCTGTCTTTTTTTAAAGGTAATTTTTGGGAGAATATGGTAAAAAGCATTTTAATATAGTAATGATATTCTCAAAACAGGGACTTATTAAGTGGTTTTACTTGGATCATTACAAGTATTACAGGATTACAAGATAAATGGGTGTGAGCTTCTGGAGATTACGAAGAAGTTGGTATAGAAATTCCTCATGCATAGAGAAAAGAGATAAAACTTATTATTCTAAGCCAGAAATTCTGTAACTTGAACCAATCTCCATAGTCAAACGAGTATTTTAAATCTCAGAAATAGGAAATGATCAGGGAGCCCTCACCTGTGATCCATCAAAATCTGATAACCACCTTCAAAAGTTTTACTGAATGTTAATAACATCACCTGAAGTATGGTTTTCCCATTAATTTTCTAGCAGCTTGGCTAAAAATGTTTGTCCAAGATCGAAATATACTACAAGCAATTACCTTAAGTTTCTGTTTGTTGTGAAATGAAATAGTTTTCCCAATTCCACTATTTAAGTAGTTAAAAATAATGGCCTGTATCCCTTGACCAATATCTCCCCAACTCCACTCCTCTCTAGCCACCCCAGCTTTTGGTAACCACCATTCTACTTCCTTTTTCTATGAGATCAACTTTTGTAGACTTCACTTAGGAGTGAAACCATGTGGTATTTGTCTTTCTGTGCCTGGCTTATCTCATTTAACATAATGTCTTTCATGTTCATCCATAGTTACAGCTAGACAGGAGGAATACATTTCAGGAAATTTATAAATTGCATAGCAAGGTGACTATAGTTAGTGATGATATGGTATATTCTTGAAAAATGTAAAGAGAATTGATGTTATATGCTCGCTTTCACCACAAAAACGATAACTATGTGAGATAATGCATTTGTTAATTAGCTAGACTTAAACATTCCACAGTGTGGATATATACCGTGTTGTACGTGATAAATGCACACTGTTATCTTTCAATTAAAAAAATAGCACATAGCAAAGACTCTTATCTTTTTAAGCATTTTGAAAATCTCATTGTAAAGAACAGCAGCCAAGATTGTTTTCCTTTTTTCTGATAACATCCGATTTTCCTCCCAGACATTAACTAAAAGTACCAAGATCTATGATGGTATCCCTCGAAAGTCCATTAAGATAGGCTTTTCATGATTTCCAGCAGAGTTAACATGTGTCAACTTCTGTCCTGAGCAGGGCTGGCAGAAGGCCCCGCTGGGCTGGAATTAGAAAGCAAGTACAAGTTTTCAAAACAGGTGTTCCTGTTGACATAAGCATTAAACATTCTGCTTGTGCAAAGCTCCTAAAAGAACAGGCACTTTCTCACTGTAATTTTTAATACAAATTTCTGTATTTCACAAAAACCCATTCCTCTGTGAGTTTTCACAATAATATATAATCTGTGAGCTATGTCTCCTAGTATGACAACAAAGCTCACCCTCCAGTACTGGGAGACCTAATAGCAGAAGAAAGACTCACAGGCTGGACTGGGAAGACCCAAATGCAATTAGCCTGGGAGCTGGCCTTGCCTCCTTTTCAAGAGGGGCACAGAGGTAGTGGAGAAGACAGACGGATCTAGAGGGAGTTACTCTGTGGTTCCCACAAATGCACAGCTGTCAAACTCACATCAAAGGATAAGACAAAACTGTACATACCAGAATCAAAACAGAGACTTGAAGATGAATGAGATCTTAAAGATTGGCCGACTTGGGCATTCTCCATGTTTACTGTGTCTAAGAATCACTTGGGACATTACAAACTGCATATTCCTAGACCCATCCACTGAGCTTCCGATTCAGCAGCAGCAGGCAGTAATGGCAGCAGCAGTAATAGGTAACACTTCTAAAGCACTTGCTTTGCGCCAGGCACTGTGCTACATTCTTTACAAATGTCACCTTATTTAAGCCTCAAAACAGTCCTATTGGGTAGGTACTTCTATTTGCCCTTGAGGAAATCAAGGGCCAGTGTGGTTAAGACATCTGTGTATGTACATCCTGCTAGGAAGCGGAGGGATAAGGATTCAACGCAGGCAGGCCGGCTTTAGAGTCTGAGCTCTTAATCGCGCCCCTGCACTACCCACCGGCAGGGTTAGTCTAAGGCCTTGAGCATCAAGACAATGTCATGGCTGAGTGGAGAAACTGACACTCAGAGAAGTGAAGTCTCTTATCCAACATGGATCATTTCACATGGTGGATTTCAGGGAAGAAATCAGCCATTATATGACACCAACTATTCTTGAATATTCCTCTACATAAGTCCTTCTAGGGAGGAAAAGGACAGATTGCATTATTAAAAGCTGTCTTGTTGATTTCTACTATGTTACTTTGACCAAGGTGCTATTCTGGGGCAGAGATTTCCATCCTTTTCTGCCCAACTCACCACTCACTCACAGAATATGATGCTCCCCAATCAGCACAAGGGACTCCTAGTTATGATTCTCAAGGCAACCCAGGGGAAAGATAAATGCCACCCTTAAAAGGGAGGTGATAACTGGAATGAGGGAGATAAGTTTCACATAATTTGAGGGAGAAAAAATGTGATTCTCATATGCCTCCCAAGTATAATCTTTCTACCCCCTAACTGGCCATTCTAATATTTCAGTATATTGCAAAATATTATTAGGTCTTTGCTTTGCTTTAACAGACACAAGTCAGCAAAACACTCATGATGATCAGACCTACTCCAAGCTGGAGCTACTCACATATATTCTCTTAAAAGGTGATAAATGTACTTCCTAACAACATTTCATATGTGAGATGGGGCCAAATATCTCATTGGTTTATAGAAATTGTCCAAAAACTTTTTGCTATTAAATCAAGGCGATTTGGGGGGGGGGGGGACCCAAAGCAAGGATGATAACCATCTGATCCAAATGAAAGATGAGCCAGCATGACCACAATGCAGAGGCATTTTCAAGATAACAACAAGTACTGGGGGTCAGAATGTGTTCCTGTCCCAGTGACGTACGCTGGCGGCCACGTCAAACCAACCTTCATCACTTCCACCTGCAGGTCTTCATTGAGCGAAGGCGTCACTTTCACGGCATTCAGGATCTGATTGAGCAGCTGCTTCTCATCAGAGTCTGTTTCCATGGATACAAACCTCTCTTCCGACAGGAGCTTCTGTGAAGAGGCACAAGGCAGTGATCACAGATAGAAACAGAATAAGGTGGCAGGGGAGAGCCTATCTTATTACGTATTGATGATCATTTTTCTTACTGGGAGGCACATTAGCTGGAGGCCATTAGGAAAGAATTCATGCTCGGTGCCATTAAAAAGAAAAATGCATCCAACCTTGGGTAAACTGTTCTTGGCAAAGACCTTTTCCTGATATTAGATAATTCATTCTAAATTTCATGAAGCGAAATTCTAATGTGCTGGCGGTATAGATTATTTAGGTGACAGTGATGAGGAAGGAACTTGCCAAGAGGAACCTAGCCCTGCACAATAGTCACACACACATATCCTTTCTGAATGTAGCTTTGTCACAGGAAAAGAGAAGGTATTGTAGACAACAAGTTCATTTTTTCAGGTGTTTCTTTTTACTTACTAATGTGGGCTGTCATTTATCTGGGAATTATTCATGAATCCAGAAATCCTAATGTATTTCCCCATCAGAAAACGAATGACACAAAAATGTAAACAAGATGACATTCACTTTCATGAGGACTCCTAGGAATCCATGTCACAGGACAGCCCTTTTCTATTTCTTATCTTTCATAACATTCTTCCCTCATATTGCACCCAAGCCCACCTGCCTACAACTTCTACTCCTTCATCTTTCCCCAGAGCCACATGGAATAAGCTTCTAAAATGCCTGAAGTCAGCTATCAAGGCCACCCAAGTCTGTTCTGCTCCATACTAAACCTCTTCAAACTTCTTCAAATGTCATCTGACAAGGTTTCACTTGTGCTCTCTTGCCTACCGCTTGACCTCCAGAGTGAACACAATACCCTAAGGGTGGTCAGATATTAAAGAGGGATGTGTAACGTGACTCACGTTCTCAGATCCAATGAGCTTAGTTGGTAGTCACAGCACATTCTATGCTGCCTCACCCTGAAACCCCTGATTCTCATTCACAAGGGCTGCAATTAAGCTGTTCTCCTATTCTTCCCCGGTGCAATTGATTTTTGAGACCCCCACCATAGAACTTTATATTTATCCCTGTTGAATGTGTTCTTTTTCAATGTGGCTTAGAGCTGCAGCCTGTGAAGAACATTTGGAACTCTGATTCACCAGGGGTAATGACCCCCTCTTTTACCACGCCATTGCAGATCTGGAAAACAAGTACTTCAAACCTGCATCCTTAAGACTCCCTAGTATTTTGCCATTATTCTTTCAAAAGGAATTTTTTATAGAATCACATAGTACACCCAGGACAGCCCAGAGTTAAAGGTTATATACAAAGCTATTTTTACTTAAAATGATAAAGATTAGGAAGCCCTAAAAATGTGCTTACAGTTAACAGGAGGTAGCTGGGGATGGTAAAAGGAAGACTCACAGCCTACCAAGTCATTGAAGTTAACCCGAATCAGTAAGCCCTTAAAAACACGGTACTACAACTGAGAATGGTGCAGGGTTAAAAAACAAGACAAGCTGGAAGGAAAATCTATGCAATTCTATCAATAGGAAAAAAGGAACAAAAGTGGAAGGTCAAAACAAATTCTCACTCATTTTTATGGTTGGCCCAGTTACCTTGGAGAAAAGCAAAAGGTTTTTTAATAAAATTATTGACAGTGTTTAAAATTTTCAAATGCTGCTGCATACGGAAATATACATTATCTAATTCTAATCCACTGGGGGATAAAAGAGATGTTTTCTCATTATTTCTATGTATTAACTCTTAAAAGGAATTAGGGACCTCTCTGAATTTAAAAAGCTAACTATGAAATCATCCATACTGATGTGAACAGACATGTGACAAATGCCACCAAACCATGGCCATGCTGAGCAAATGCCTGTAGCCTTCAACTTCACAGTGCTTGTCTCTTAGAAACAAAACCACGCTAAAAAGTTAGTGTATTTATATAGTCATCACCTTTTCACTGTGGGAATTAGACCCATTATGTTTGGTATGAAACACAAACAAATGCTCAGAGAAAGAAATGTGTTCAAACAAATCTGACTTTGCTTATTAAACTAAATTGCTTTTTCTTCCCAATTTTGCTCTGGAAACAAAAAAGATTAATCCCACCTAACTGTAGAATTAAAAAAAAAAAAAAACCTTCCCAGTTTACCAACAATTCTTATTACATGGAACCACAAATGGTGAATGTATATAAAATTTGAATTTGTGTGAACTTAGGGTCTCTTTCTTGGGATCCATTACTCTCCTGAAAACTGGATGTCATGAAAATATTTCATATCTGTGTGGGCTTAGCTAGGTCCCTATGAATCAGTGTCTGATTACAAAGGCTCAACAAAATAACACTGTACACAGAGAAATTCTGGGCGAATACAAGAAAATCCTGTTGTCTTCTATGGTTATTTCTTAGTTCAATCCAATTTCTGTCTGGATCTTTAAACAGTCAGTATTTAAAATGTTAACTATTTGCTTTTTCAATGCCAAAATGGCCTGTCAATTTCTGTCACCCCATTGCATTCAGTCAAAGCCATACCTGCATCCCTGCCAAAGCGTGTTGGGCCAGCTTCACATTCTTGGATTCCAGAGCCAACTGGAGAGGCAGCAGGCATTTCTCCCTGGCAAACACATAAATAAGGACCACATGTGAGCTCAGCAAAGCTGGCAGTCAAGCAAGATAGGCCTTATGTACACCCACCCTCAAACACTACCACACATATACACAAAAATACCCAAAAATGAAAATGCACAGAGGCTTGAAGAAAGCACAGCAAAAAAGTTGTGCAGAAATGATAGCACATCAGCAGCTCTCCTTCCTCATATGGCTACAGGAGGAGCAAACACAAGGATGTCCATTAATTAGTACTTGGTACACTAATGAGCAGACGCTGGGACTATCAGCAGTCCATGAATTGGTGCTTTGCTCTTTCCCAAATTAATGGCATTGCTCACACCCAGCGCACACAGGGTTAACAACGCTAGGAAACACCATTTACGTAGATTTCTATACCTTGCTTATACCTCTTCCTTACCTAGGAGGTAAACTGCGTCACCACTGGCACTCTACTGCATCAATATAAATTGAAATTCTATTAATTTGTCAATTCCTCCCCAACTCAAAGTATTCAACATTTATACTACTAAAATATGCTCTATAGTCTCCATCAAGAGGTAGATTTAAATTTTGTAACAGGTTCTTAATAAATATGTTTCCAAGATGGAAATACAAATGAACCCTCAATAGCATTGGCCAATGAGAGGTACCTGGACGCAACATTTCCTAGTGTCATGGGAGAGACTAAAAAAACAAACAAACAAACAAACAAAAATATGTGGAGAACTACTTGGATATTTTAAAATTTAAAGAAAAACAGGGCACTAAAATGTTAGGAATAAACCAAAAGAGTTACAAAGACAAAAATATCTTTCTGTTAGAAGCATCCACTCTAAATAATTAAACAATAGACCAAGAATTTTAATCAACTCCATTATTTCCCTATGGAGTTATACTGGCACAAAAGTAAAATGTTACTTCATTTTGCCAGCCACACTTAAACCAGAGCAGCCCCATTTTTATCTGCTTTATATTTTCAGCATAAACTGAAAGATTCATTGATTTTAGAGAGTGTGAAAGCCACAGGGTTAGACTATGGGATTTCATCTTTGGAGAAATAAGGGTAACTGTTGTAGAACACAATGAAATAGGAAGTCAATTATAGCTCTCTTTTTTTCTTATTTATAAATTTAATCCTCCCCGTCCACCCAGCTCTCCCAGGAAACCTCTGTTGGCAGGTCTACCACAGATGAGGTGAGAGTCACAGACACTCCCCAATGCCGGCCACAAGGACTGAATGAAAACAGACTCTATCAGGAAGAAATCTGTCTTCCTCATCCTCATCTCTGCCCTCAACAAGCTGATGTTACAACAGCCATTCTTATAGGACAATTGATTAATACTACAGCTATTTTCATTAAATACATCCTTTGACAGATGGATATACCCAACTGTGTTGGGTGGCTATAACCTTGTCACTGTTATCTTATTGTCAGCTTGTCACAGTTACGAGGCAAACATTGCTGTGCAGTTAATTAGAGCAGGAATAGCTGATTTTTCCAATTGTTTCTTTTTGTTTGATCATACCCAGTTTATAAGCTTGGAAAAATTAATTGAAAGGGTAAAAGTAGAGTGAGAATTAGGAATCATATGCAGATGGAGAATTAGCAGAAGCAGCACAGAACTTCATATATAAATCCTTGAAACAAATTTCCATCAGGATTAATTCATTGTGAAAGAACTTAAGTCTTGAATTTGAAGTCAGATATGCCAATGAGGGCACAGCACCAGGGACCAAGCTTGGAGGTCCAGAATTCTCACAGCCTACTAGCCCAGAGAAAAGGGAATATATTCAGTAGCTATGGTCTAAAAATGTATAAGTATTTATATATTACTCACCAAGAGCACCCAATAAGAGTGGATGCCATGTTCAGCAACAATAAAACCCCTTTTGGAAATGCTCAACCTGTTGACCCTTGGGAAGCAGCATTATGTTTGCACATAAACTGCACGGCCATATTACTCTGCCATCTGCAGTATTAGCCTTCAAAATCCTTATTCCACTCTGTCACCTGCTTCTGCGTTCACACAATTGATATTGCTGACTTGAGCCTGGTTATTGCCAAATGCCAGGACCACCAGGGTTGCACCATGACTTCAGGGGACCTCACTGAACTGCTCCGCTTGTTAAGTCTTGGTCACCAGGCAGGACTGGTAGATGGAGTTGGTCCAACTGGGTTTTGGCTTAGTTGAATGGTATCAGTATTTAGTGGAAAGAACTTGGGCTGTAGAATCACGCATACTTAGATTCAAACCTTAATCATTTATAAGTTGTAGAGTCTCAAGATACTTAAGTCTGTTGTGTCTTAGCTCCCTTATCACTTAAGGCCAATCCTGCAGGTTATAGCCAAGAGTACAGATAATATATATCTGGGTTGTCAAACTTTTTCTGTACAGAGCCAAATAATAAATATTTTAGGCTGTGTAGTCCATATAGTCTCTGTCCTAACTACTTAACTCTGCTGAAGCAGAAATGTAGTCATGGACAGTAAGTAAATCAATCAGGATGGCTGTGTTCCAATAAAACGTTATTTACAAAAGCAGGTAAATGGACAGACTTGGCCTACAGGCTACAGTTTGCCCAGCCTTAATATAGATGAAGTGCCCAACACAGATGATGATTTTTAGCATAGGATAAGCAGATCTAACCTTTCCTGTATCCAGAAAGATTGTGCACAGGACAGGGGCTAACTGTCCTGGGAGGGTCTCAGCAAAAGCAATTATAACTCTAAGGTCTCTCTCAGAAAATACATGCTTTGAGGAAATAGCACTATAGAGAAAGATTTCATCCAGGTACTAAACCAAGACACTCCATCCAAGCATCCATTCAGTCATCCATTCAACCAATATCTATGTTCCAGGCATCATGTTGGGTGTTAGGAACGATTTAACAAGGAACATGACAGAACAGAACTCGCCGTCATTTGTATTCATGGGATGAAAGAGAGAAAAAAGAAAATTAGCACTTATTTCTCTAGTCTTACCTATCACTATAACCTTAAAAGAGGCATTCATACCTTTGTTTTACACTTGAAAAAAATGAAGGTTCAGAGAGGTATTATAGCCTGCCCAAGGCCACACAGCTAAAATGTGTTGGAGACAGCTCAAATCCAAATCCATCTGACTCTCAAGACCAAGTTCATTGTAACCTCCTTTGGTCTCAAAAGATAAGACCAAAGCTAGAATAGATGAGCTTCTTAACCTTTTTTTGGTTCACAAACACAAAATAATCCGTCAAAAGACCCTCTTCTTAGAGGAGGGCACATATCATTTCAGGGGATTCATGGGTCCCCAAACCCCAATTCCACATGGATCCCAAGTTAAGAGCCTCTGCCCTTCAGGGAAAAGACTGTGCCCAGCATTCAATGTATGCATCAGAGAACAGGGTCATATTCCCTGGCTGGGCTTAGGGTCCTGTTAGGATGGGCTTTGTATTGCCACACTGAGCCCTGGGCAGAGGTAGCGGGGGGGGGGGTGTGTGCGTGTGCGTCTGTCTGTCTGTCTGTCTGTCTCTAGGAGGTGAGAGACTACCAACTCTCCTTAGTATCCAAGGCCTGTCATCCCCCCAGACCCAAAAGCCGGCCCCCCACAGTATTGTCACAAAATTCAGATCCTGACTTCAACTAGAAAGGAACACATGTGGAAATGAAGGAAACACATGGGGCATAACTAATTTTGTTGCTTGCTCTGTGATATCATAAAAGCCCTCCTGCCTTCATTTTTTTAAAAAGTGATTTTAATGAAAGAGAATAACAGGCCTGTTAATTGGGTCTCGGGATAAAAGGTATAATGAAGATGCAACGTGGCACACAATCCTCCCTGCACCTCCTGAATTAGAATAAATCATCTTTTGATCTTTCTGAACGCTGCCTCGCGGGGAAAAGGGCATACCAAACACCAACTTCCAATGAAACTCAGCGATGATATTTTATGCACAGGCACATGCAAATTCATTCTTGCCTAATTAAATAAAGGCAGTGGCCCCAGGTTTCATGTCCCAACATGCCATTATTTCTTTAAGAATAATTAAGCCTCGGATGCACGAGGAAGACATCATCTGCGCTGTGGCCCTGTGTCCGGCCATGCCTAGGAGACTGAACCTGTTTCCTTAACTGCATGGTCACGGTTCACAGGCCAGCTTTATCAGGCTGGGAGATAACAATGGACAAAGGGAAATTAAAATAGGTGAATAGGCGAAGAGTTCAGATTTAATAATTACCTTTCAACATGAGCACAAATATGAACTTCAAGTGAAACCAAATATATTCTTGAATGTTAGGGTGATTCCTCTTTAATGCCCTAGGTGGGAAGGAACTCGAAAATGCTTATGTTGCTAAGGTCTGCTTACATGCTACAACTCTAGGATTCTATGACCATTCGTTCAATAACTGAATTCCCTCACATAATAACCATGGCTCTGGTTAAAATGGCTTATATATGACTTAATATGGGCAAAGTGCCATGTTACATGTGTTCATATTTACTATTTCATTGTAACTTTTGAAGGTAGAGATTTAATTGTCAACAAAACTGAAAATAAGAGACAGGTTACTTATTCAAGGTCACATGTTTGTAAATGCCCGTTTTTAAAACCCAGGTCCCCAAGCCTACACCACAATGCCTACGGGGCTAGACAGGTCCCCATCAGCTATACATATGACACCCTGCTTTAAAATGGCAATTCAAATGTCCACCAGGTTAAGAGTAGAAACAGACCTCAAACAAGTAATGTAAGTTATCTTGAGTGATAATTCATGAAGCAGTGCATTCTATCTGACAGTTGGTGTGTAGTTATAAGAAGGTGTAGGCAGTTTGGACGTGTGGAAAAAAATCTGGCTTTGGAACCAGCTGGTGGGTTCAAGCTACAGCCATACCCTTCCTAACTTGAGTACAGAAAGTTTTTTACCCCTCTTGTTATGACACTTGGGATGTTATTATTCGTGTTTATGAATATGGATGTTTTAAACAGTTCACACCAACATTGGCGAATTTTCATTGATTAAGCTTTTGCCAGAGCCAATTCCATTGAGCCAACTGGAACTAAATTGGTTCCCTAATTGACTTTCTCTACAGTGTGGTTAAAATGTTTCCATTTTATTTCTACTTTAATGAAACTTTTTTTTTTTTTATCAGTATCTATCCTTTTCTTTTCTATTTCAAAACAAAGACTAGATTCACCCTTCAGGAACTATTTTAAGCTCTAGGGATATATCTGTGAACAACATAAAATTCCTTTTCTCCTGCAGGCTTTCAAGATTTCTTAGCAAGTCTATTGTAATTATTAAGTTGAGCATATGAACTTGCCATTTTTGTGGGTCAGAACAGGTTGAATATTGCCAATTTTATATGATTCAATTAGTAAAAAGAAATCTAAATAATATGGTTATGCCATATTTTACCTCAAGATACAAACTTTATTATTTATCATTTTCTTATAAAAGGTATGCCTGTATATAAAAAATTGAAATAGCACAAAAGGATATATAGCAATAGAAATCAATTAGGGCACTATTCACAGTGTAGCCAAATGTTGACAATGGGTATTTCAAGTTAGTAGCATGGGGGATCTTTTCCTTTTTTATACTTTCTATTTGTACCAGTTTTTATATAATAACTCTAGACTATACTTGCATAATCTAAAGAATATTTTTTAAAGCCACAAAGCCATTGGTTCCTCACCATAGCATTTCCTTTTCCTGCTCAAACTGAAAAAGGTGAGTAAATTTGCCTGTATAGAGACAAACATTACATACAGAACTCATTTTCTTCTGTTTATGGTATTTACATCAATAGTCCAAATATTCTTCATAGCAATTAAATGTGTCATTCTTGCTCATAAAGAAAACCTCCATTTATGTTATTGGCCTCATTATGCTAAAAGATGTTTTATAATAAAAGGGTAATAAAGTAAGCTTATCAATCCTCTGAAAATTTATAAATACTGGTTTATATCTTTGCTATTTGATATGTCTAATTTTAAACTTAAGTTGCAAAAGAATAGAAAGCAACATAAATACAAAAACATTTGTTACATTATCAATGGGCTTATTATCTTTTTCATTTTAAAGCTTTCATCTATTATTCTTACAATATTTATAAAACATAGAACACTATAGGTTGAGAAGACTATTTAAGGGAAAGTAAATTTTTATCATTTTGGAAAAAATGAAAGATGGATAATAGCTTGTTTTCATCTGCAATCTAGGATTACCAATATTAATACTCCTGCCATAAGATATAAATTCTATATAATCCATGGAAAAATACTAAAGTTTTTTTTAATCCTAAAGAAGGTTGTTCTAAGCAAGTAGCCTTCTGGTTCTATACTGGATGCACACCTTGCAGTGAGTGCACATATTGGCCTTTTTCTTTGGGTCAAGTGTTCTGTCACTTTCATCCAAAGGATTCCTGACTGATGCAAGGGAGAATGGCAGCTGAAGTCACAGAAGTGCCATTTAATAAAATCTTCAGTCCCTATGTCAGTCCCCATGCTAAGAGTTCAGGCACATTGTCCCACTAAACTCTAACAACTCAAAGAGGAGGGACAAACACAGTCATGCTCAGCATAACAATGTTTCCATCAATGACAGACCACAGTGATCCAGAAGTTTATAATGGAGCTGAAAAATGGAGCTGAAAAATTCCTGTTGTCTAGTGAAGTCACAGCCATCTGTTGTACAAAACATTACCCACATGTTTGCGGTGATGCTGGTGTAGACAAACCACTGTGCTGCTAGTCGTATAAAAGTGTAGCACATATAATTATGTATAGAACATTATACTTGATAATGACAATAAATGACCATGTTAATGGTTTATAAATTTACTAAACTATATTTTTTTATCATTACCTTACAATGTACTACTTCTACATATTTTTTTAAAAAGCTAACTGGAAAACAGCCTCCGGCAGGTCCTTCAGGAGGTATTCTACAAGAAGGCATTGCTATCATAGGAGATGACAGTCAGGAGATGACAGCTTCATATGTGTTACTGTCCCTGAAGACCTTCCAATAGGACAAGATGTGGAAGACAGTGATATTGATGATCCTAACCGTGGGTAGGCCTAGGTTATCGTGTTTGCTTGTGTCTTAGTTTTCAACAGAATTTGAAAAATCAAAAAACAAAATTAAAAAATAGACAAAAGTTTATATAATAAGAATATAAAGAAAGCAAGTATGTGTTTGTGTTTTAAGCTGTTATTACAAAAAGTCTCCAGTAAGAATGGCCTTTATCAAAAAGTCCCCAAACAATAAATGTTGGCATGGATGCAGAGAGATAGGAACACTCCTACACTGCTGGTGGGACTGCAAACTAGTTCAACTTCTGTGGAAAGCAATATGGAGATACCTTAAAGCGATACAAGTAGATCCACCATTTGATCCAGCAATTCCACTACTGGGCATCTACCTAAAAGATCAAAAGTCACTTTATGAAAAAGACACCTGCACTCAAATGTTTATAGCAGCACAATTCATGATTGCAAAGTTGTGGAAACAACCCAAGTACCCATCAATTCATGAGTGGATTAATAAAATGTGGTATATGTATACCATGGAGTACTATTCAGCTTTAAAAAACAATGGTGATGTAGCATCTCTTGTATATTCCTGGATAGAGCTGGAACCCATTCTACTAAGTGAAGTATCTCAAGAATGAAACAACAAGCACCACATGTACTCACCAGCAAATTGGTATTAACGGATCAACACCTAAGTGGACATATAGGAGTAGCATTTATCGGGTGTCAGGCGGGTGGGAAGGGGGAGGAGGGGATGGGTATATACAGACACAATGAGTGAGATGTGCAACATCTGGGGGATGGTCATGCTTGAAGCTCTGATTTGAGGGGGGAGGGGGGCATGGGCAATATACATAACCTTAACATTTGTACCCCCATAATATGCTGAAATTAAAAATGTCAAAATGTTTTAAAAAATTAAAAAGTTTATAAGTATAAAATTATAGTAAGCTAAAGTTAATTTATTATTGAAGAAAGAAAAATTTTTAAATAAAATCTGTGTAGCCTAGTGTACAGTGTCTATAAAGGTTACAACAGTGTACAGAAATGTCCCTGGCCTTCGAATTCACTCACCACTCACTCACTGACTCACTCAGAGCAACTTCCTGTTTTGCAAGCTCCATACATGGTAAGTACCCTATACAGGTGTACTATTTTTTATCTTTTATACTGTATTTTTACTGTGTGTTTTCTATGTTTAATTATGTCTATATACACAAATACTCACCATTTGGTTGCAATTACCTGCAGGATTCAGCATAGTAAGCTGCTGTACAGGTTTGTAGCCTAGGAGCAATGAGCTATACCATATAGCCTAGGAGTGTCATAAGTAGGCTGTACCATCTAGGTTCATATAAATACACTCTATGATGTTCACACAATGACAAAATCATCTAAGGAGACATTTCTCAGAACGCATGCCATTATTAAGCTATTCGTGACTGTTTTATGGGCATTTACTGATGAAGGGCTCAAGGGAAAGAGAAGGAAATTCACCCCTGGACAAGAAGTGGGGCAGTCACTGGACCTGTGAACTCATGTTCTAGGCAGTATGAGACCTTAATGGTTACCATTTGTCAATCTCAAACTGTATTCCAAGAGCTAGGTTACGCATTTACACCGAGAAAGACTGTGAAGAATCTTTCACCAAGAAACTCCTGTTTTACTGTCTATTATCAATCCATCTTCACATTTTCCCCCATTTTCTCCCATGCCAATCACATACAGGCTGATTTTTACAACTTCCCACTGTGAAATACTGGACACTTCCCAATTCCTCACAGAGCCGCTTCCCGCAGCACCATGGAAAGTTTCTGCTCCTTACAATTTTCATAAAAAGCAATTTGTCAGTATATATCAAGAGCTTGAAAATATTAACATGCTTTGATCCAGGATTTCCTCTTTTAGGAACCTTTCCTAAGGGAATAATCATAGATAGATGTAGCTAAGTTTTATACGTAAGAAATTTTACTATAGTTTTATTTATAATATAAATAAGGCTAAATCATGGTACATCTATAGGATAGAATAATAACTAAAAGTATTCTAAAATTGTTAATTAACTGAGGAAATAGCACTAAAAATGTTACATAAAAAAATGAGAATACAATGCAGTATATACAACGCATGCTCCTACTTTTGAATAAAAAATTACATACACACACAGAGTCGGTGCAGGAGGGAGCAAGAGAGACTGGAAAGAAATTCCCCCAAACTCCTCCGGAATGTGTCTCTGCCTTTAAATGTATAATTTAAAATCAGTATACTTAATTTAATCTTGCTTCTTTCTATGACATGTTTTCCTACAATCAAGCTTTCAGGCTCAGAGTGTGAATATACTCACAGCATGAAACATGCCTATGGAAATTGTTCTGCCCTGCCCTGGATCATGGGACCACATGCATTTTTGTTACTTAATGATTTTTTCACGATGAAAATGCTCCAACTGGCAATCTAGACTTAGCTCTCTGCCCAGAATCTCCAGCAGGAGAGCAGTGGAGCCGTGGAGTGGCAAAGAGATACAACAGCTACAGATTCCTAATTCAAACCCTCAAATCTTAGGGAAAAAGAGAAAAGTAGCAGGGCAATACCATAATAATATTTTTTATATGCGGATAACCTTATGCAAATATGTAGCTACCTCATGAAAAGTGGCAACTCTATGGCATAAACATATTTCAGAAAAGTCTAACCAAAGTCTAACCAAAAGTCTAACCAAAGACAGGTAACTTAAAAACAAAAATAATCACTTTGAGGGGGAAAAATAAACTGACTTCATCTTCTGTTCAGGACTCGCTGGCCTAATAAAGCTCACAAATATACATGTATACATTTATTATAATTTCTTATGCATTAAACATCATGACAGTAAAATGGTAAACTGATAGTGTAAAGTAAGACTTTACTATGAAATAGAAATTTCTAGTTATGATGTCAAAGTGCCTTATAAAACCAGTCCATTACCAGATCAACCCAACAGTCAGAACTAAGATTGGCATTTCAAAAAAAACGAATAATCCATTTATGAGAACTATATAAGATTTTTAGTAATAAATGGATCATTTCTTTAATAAATATTTATTTAGGCTACTGTATGTCCAGGCACTATATGAAATGTTAGGTATATAATGATGAATGACACACAGGGTTCCTGTACTGGTGGAACTCATAGGCTAGGAGAGGTAACAGAGAAGTGGTACTACGCACACATTAAGTACAAGGTAATAAACACCTGTAGTAAGGTACACAAAACCAAACATAAAAGTATAATGGGAGTGGAGGAGATCGTCTCTAGAAAAATACAAGTGTCTTCATAGACAAGGTGATATTCACTTAGCCTTGAACTGGAGGGGACAGATGGCACTTGGTCAGCCAAGTGAGGGAGAGGAAAAGGACATCTCCAGCTGGGGTGGCAAGTGCAAAGGCACAGAGTGGGTCCACGGAACAGCCCGAGTCTCCCTGTGACTGGATGGAGAAGTCACGGTGGGAAGACTGGCGAGAACTGACTTTCACAAGGTGGAGTGGAGCCAGGTTTTGAAGGGTCTTCAGTGCCATGCCAGAGAGACTGGCCTTTAGCCAGTTGAAAATGAAGAGCTAATGAAAGATTTCTAATCAAGGGAATAATGTAACCTCAGACATCTTGTACAAAATAGAACTCTGGCTTATAATGTAGAGAAAGGAAAATATTATATCATAGAAAACATTCTGAAGTCAAACTGATCTGGGTCAAATTCAGTCTCTGCCAATTACAACCTATGTACTAAGTTTTAGCCTCTTCAACCCTTTTTTCACCTAAAATATAGAACTTATATTACTTACTTCAAGAATTGTTGCAAAATGGTAAGAAGCTATATTAGTCAAATTTCCAATTGATTGCCCAGGGCCCTCCTAACATTTTACAGCACGCCTAAGGCCCCAGGTCCAACCCCCCCTTCTCTACCTACCCTAGGCCCTGTCCTGCCCTGTGGTGTCTCACAGGCACAGATGTGGGCATCTCAGCCTGCAGGCCAATCTAAGCCCACAACCCCTGCAAACAGCTGCTTCATGGCCAAGGATGCACACACCTGTGGCACCATCTGCCTTCTGAAAGACAGAGCCAGGGAGGAGGCCCCCACATGTGGTTTCTTAACATAGACTTAGGAGACTTAACATAGACTGAGCAGGGAATTGTGAGGTCTCAAGTACCCAGAACATAATCTGAGAAAGCAGGGTGGGCTTTGGGTGGGAACATTCCCTTGGCCCTGAGGAGAGGGAGAATAAAGCCTCTACAGCATGGGTCTAGGGCAGGGTCCCACCTCACCTAGGACTCAGGGTAGCACTGATGATGCTTCACATGTTGTACATACTGAAAAAATGATCATGATTATGGGTTTTTTTTTCATTGTCACAGTTGTCTTGTTATTATAGTTTTGTTGTTGTCATCATTATTAACAAGAGGCAGGAAAGCTTGGTGGAAGGACTCCACTCTACCATAAAGGCCCAGCACTGAAACTGCATTTAGGGGCCTGAATTTAGGAATGGAAATAGGAAAAACAACCTAGAGAGCACAGAATAGAAGTCAAGAAGAATTCCCGGAAGAACAGTTTTGAAAAAGTAAGTGGGTAAGATAATAACAATATCCTTGTATATTTCAAGACTCCTTTGGGCAGCCACCAAGTGCCAATGTGCAAACAACTGGATGTCCTGTAGCTAAGAACAAGTTTAGAAGTTATCAATATAAAAATGGTAGCTGAAGCATTGACGTAGGTGAAACTTCCAAGGAAAAGTACAAGATGCAGAACAAAAGGACAGAGCTCTGAGAAATCCCTCCACCCAGTGAGTGGAGAGAATAAAGGATGCCAGCAAAGAAGTCAGAGGCAGCTGTGATGCTCAGGAACCTGCCAGGAGGAAGGCTGTCCTTCTAAGGTATGTCCATTTAGTGCTAGTACCCACCGGTCACTGGGTGTTCTCTGTGCCAGGCATTCTGACTTGACATACATTATCTAATTTAATATAGTCATCAAAACACTGTAAGTTATGTAATGATTTCCATGTTATCACTGAGCTGACAGGTGCAGAGACAGTAAGTAACTTGCCCAATGTCACCTCACTACTATAAAGCATGACATCCTTGTAGAAGCTTAACGCTACTGACAAAAGTTAGGAAAAACTAGGCACACTTTGGTCAGTGCTCAAGAGGAGGAGGCAACGAGGAAAGAGAAGTGATATCCCCATTCACTGGAAGTGGCTGTGAGCTAAGAACTTTAACATGTTATCTCATTTCATCCTCACAGACACGGGGCAGTGGGAATTATCGCAACCATTTTACAGCTCAAGACATGAAGCTCCCAGAGTCACATGCACCCATGGACAGAGCTGTTAAATGGGTGAGTCCAGACTCAAATGGAAAGGCCATACGACCCATAGCCTTCACCCCTTTCCTAGCGACACATTCTTTCTCTACCACGAGGGAAGGAAGGCTAACGGGGAGAGGCAAAGGCCCCCACAACATGGAAACAAGCACAGGCATCCCTGGAAATTAACCAAAGTAATGAAAAATTTTAATTTTCCAGTTTTCCTATGTTTTCTCCCCAAACAACCCAGCACATGACAGCCATTATGTAATAATGCCCACTTCTCCCAGGACAGGTAAGCACTGAGAATGGTTTCTGTCTGAACAGCACACTCAGGTGTAAAATGGGCAGGCCCCACAGGCTCCAGAAAATAGAAAAATCTGTATCCTTCACTCTTTTACTGACTTTTTATCTACGGCAATAAAACTTACAGCATTAAATCCTTAAATATAGCCTCAGATATAGTAAAAGCTAAGCATCAGGCTAGTTTGAATATACGGAAAGGCCAAGGACAGAACGTCAAAGCTTCCTCCCTGGTGCCGAGATGGACTGCACCACTCAAAGCCAACAATCGTTCATCAAACACGTGCTCAGCGCTTTTAGGCCTCATGTCCATTGGGCACATCCCTCCATCTTTACGAATGCCACCCTCCTTCACGCCTCTGCTTGGCCCTACTAGCATTCCCAGAGCCCCTCCTGGCAGAGTTGCTGACTCCCCTGCCCCCAGGACACAGGATATGGTGGCTGGTTACATACAGGTGGCTTTAGAAACATCGTTAAATAACTCGGGGGGGGGGGGCGCATATTAATCCTACTTGGTTTACAATCCACTAGCAATGAACATCCTTGTGCAACTTAAAATACTGAGACCATATCTTTGAAGAGGAGGAGATATCTAGCTTTTTATGTCAATTTTTGACCAATTATTAAAATCATTATCATTATGAAGGAAATATTACAATGTCTTTTCCCTCCTATGGCACATCAATTTGATGGAATTTTAATGGCCCTTAAAATGTTTTTAAAGAACCCTTAATGACATTGGAAAAATGTTTTTGATATAATGCTAAGTGAAAGTAGAAAGCTATAAAACATTACATACCATGTGCCCCAATTTTCATTATATTTTCACAGAGGAAAATAAGCCAAGAATTAAGATTCATTATTTCTAGGTGATGTGGCTTTTTCACCTACTCAATAGTCAAGGGTTAGAGTTTAGATTTTACCAGTTATCACTGGGTATGTAACCTTAAGCAAGTTATCCTTGCAAAGCTTCAATCTTCTCATCTATAATAGAGGGGTGTAATGAAACCTACCTCATAGTTCAGGTGCTATGACAGTGTGTGTCAATAACATTTTCAAGGCTTTTGAATTTTCTATAGTGAGAACAGACTTGGTTCATACCCTGACAACATTCCTTTTTCACAAGTGTAGCATTTGTGTGTGTATTCTCTAATTTTCTAAATAATTTAAAACAGGTGTGTTTCCATAGGTCAAACTGAAACCTTTTGATGTTTTGAAGTTACATCCTCTGCCCTTTGTTAAAAGCTCTGCAATTCTTTCTCCATAGGCATTGGAAATAATTTCATCCATCCACGTATAGAGATAACTCCCCTTAAGTAATTCATTTTGACAATAAGCATCAGACAGAGAACAATGATGTAAAATTTTATTTTCCCATAAACAGCAACTTCTCCCAGCAGTAACATGTCTGTGGTGTTTCAACTACTGAACATCCCAACAGATTCTGCACTGCAAGCACTTTTTAAAAATAGGCCTTGGGTGAGAGCCAAAAAGATTGCTTTGGTTCCTTCCTGCTTTAAACATATCACAGACTCTGTACGTCTCTCTTCCAGTCCATAGGGTCTGCTGAATAAGATCTACATTAACCTGCCACAAAAGTAGCCTCAGGTCTGGCCCCATATGATGTGAAGACAAGACTGTTTCTCAGGATAAATTTCATGCCAAAGGTTGGGTTTGTGTTTGAGCACTACAATTACAGCCTTCAGCCTGTTGTAAATGGTCGTATAACCCAATCACCCTATATAGCAGTTGGATTTATAGCAATACATAAGCAACGGGCTGCCGTATTCCACTCAGGGTGATATCAAATCTGCTATATAAATGCAGGACCTTTCTAAATCAGACAGGTGCTGGAAGAAAAACAAATATGCCCAGTATTTTTTTTTAACATGCCGAAGAGGAAAAAACAGTAGCAGACTGTTCTTTTAGTGAAATGATTAAAGAGCAAAAGACAGTATAACTAAGATGGTAAAAGCTTCCTGATGACAATCCCAGTCCAGAGGATGGAGGGCTCTGTCTGAACCAGGAGGGAGGGAGGGCTCTCCAGAGGCCCGTTATGGTGGGGGAGGGGAGGAATGACATAAGCCTGCCTGACACTGTTACCCTCACCATACATACCCATCGATCAGCAACCACAAAGACCAAATGCAACACAGTCATTTGCGGCAAGCTTGGCTATAAATGCCCTACATCCAAATACAGACTTAGTGAATTTGCAGAAGTACACATATGCATGCCCACAAAAATCAGTGAAGACAAGATAAGATCCTGAAGGCTAATAGAATGTTCACAAGGAGGAAAGAGGAATTTGTCAACAAATTTATCAAATAGTCAAGTTTTTTAAACATTATAATTATTCTGCTGTTATTATTTTATCGGCAAAATCCTACTATAGAGTCACTTCTAGCTAAGAAAAGATGTTTCTCCTTCTCCAAGGTTAAAAAAAAAACAAAACTCCTACTCATTTCCCATCCCAATATTGCTGGGCAAGAGTCCCTAAACTGAGGAAAACAGTAATTGACTCCATCATCTAAGCGCACGGTCCGCTCGCCGATGCCTTGTTGCCAGGGTGACTCGACACACGAGTCACATCAGATGGATGCTGAGCAGGGCCATGGTATTTTCCCCAATTTGTCAGAAAGCACAGAGCCACTCTGTTCTAGCCTGGGAACATGCTGAACAGAACCAAAATTACAAAGCATGCCACTGAAAGCTGGGGTCAAACTAACCTGGGAGATAAACATTCACACTCAAGTTTACGGGGCATCCACTCATCACCACACTTCATAGCCATGCTGGGTGGTGTTCCTCCCTCCCGAGGTACACATAGGAGGTACACATATTCTTATGCAGAGCCTTCCTTGCCGGGGTGTCAAGGCAGTTGGGCCTACCCCTGAAAGCCCAGGTGTCTGAGCAGGGAGTCTCCAGTTCTGGCCTAAGCAGAAAGAATATAAGACCACAGAATTGCAAAGAGCAATGCGGTCCGTTAAAAGAATCTGGCCCGCCTCCAGGAGATCCATAGTAGTTCTGAACAAGCGCAGGGTATAATCCTGGGCATGTTACTTGGCTCTTTCTGGATCTTAGTTTCTATCCATGAGGCACTAGGAAAGTTCTGACCTTCCCAGCCTCCTTCAAAAGAATGAGAGGAATAAATTGAGTAGGAGATATGAAAGAGCTTTGAAAGCAGACACTTTATAGAAACATGAGGGATGGCACAGCGAGAAGAGCCGCAGAGTCTAAGGAAACAAGCCCTCTTCTTTTGTCCTGGCTCAGACACTTGTGTTCCCTACAAGTCTCCACTGTCTTATTTGCAGGGTGGGAAGATCTCGACCACCTCTCTAAATTTTAACAGCCTCTACTTTCAAATGTATGGCTGCCAGCGTGAGCAGCCTTCTTTCTCCTTGGTGACAAGATTCCAACTTCCTTTTGCCTGAATAGTGTGGTCAGCCCCAAGTGGAAGGTCAGGAATGATCCAAGCCTTTTCCAACAATCCTATTGCCTACTTTTCCAGACTTCCTTGCAGGTCTGGAAAAGACTTTTGCTTTACTGATAAAAATGATCAGACCTGTTTAGTTGGCACTGCCCTTCTGCCTTTTGTCTTTCGTATTTGAACCGCTGTCTATCATATATTAGCTGTGGGACTTCAAGCAAGTGACTTTATCATTCAAGCCTAAGTGTTCTTATCATTAGAATACAGATCATATTAGTACACCTATACTACTTACTGTAAAACTTCAGCTGACAACTCAGGTAAAGCCATTAGTATAATTCCTGGCATAAAGCAATGCTCTGTACTTGGTAGCCTGGCCCTCAATATTGGGGGTCAGGTATTTTGTGCCAGGGGCCATTGGGTGTAAGGCTAATGGCATTTGGAGTGTAGCTGGGAGAGCACACAAGTCAATCAGTTACTCACGGAGGTAGGGCAAGGCTATGATACACACCTGCACCCTCAGGGTGGGGGAGAAAATACCAAGGCCCTACCTCTGAGACCCCACACCTTGTAAATGCCACAGATATCTCAAATCTCCTCCCTATTTTCATTTACAGTTACCAAACATTTAATTTATAACTTCAATTCCTTATCCTACAGAAGAAATAGAAAGACAATACAATGGCCAAGGGCAGCCAGACAAAAGGAAAAGGATCTGACCGAAAGACCTTCAGAGTGGTTACCACTGCTACAACCACCTGGGCTAGCCTGCCTTCTACAGGTCCCTGAGGGTCACATGAATTCCTTTAGGGAGGGTGCATCAGTTAGGGTGCTTTCAGCTGCACATCCAACAGAAAATCCAACTCCCTAAGTGGCTTACGAGGAGGCAGCGTGGCTCCATGTTTGGGTAATTCAGTGCTCCTATGACACAGATGAGAACCCAGGCTCTTTCCATCTTCCTGCAGATCCACCCTCTGTGCGGCAGCTTTATCCTCTGGTCAGCTCCCCTCGCAACTACGAACAGCTGTAGCCACTCCAAGCATCATTTGAATAGGATAAGTTTCAGAGGAAGAAGGAACTTCACTTTTACAAGACTGAGCTAGCATTGCTCTCCTATTGTGATGCAGGGCAAGCCCAAGGCCAGCGTCCTTGGGAGCACAGGACTGATGAGAATAAAGGCAGATGCCATATCCAGTCAGGTTCTGTTGGCGTAAGGAGTGCTTGGATGTCGGGGAGGCAAGCAGTGGTTTCTCCACTGGAAAATTATGGAAGGCACAGAGAATTTACAAATGCCAATAACGACGCCCCCCCCCCCAAAAGAAAAACTAAGAAAACCCCTGCACATCTTCTGGTTAAAAACCAAACCAAACCATTATCTGTAGGTAGACATGTGCCGCAGTACTACCGGAAATGAGTCCTCCTCCCCTCCCCTAACGGTAACTCCAGCAGCAGCCACCCTCGTAGTGCACTGCCATGAGACAGGCCAGCTCAAAGAAATTTCTGGAGTTTGTAAATAAAAATGGAAGAACATGTTGACAGAGCAGCATTAGATTCCAGTTCTCTTATTTCAGACACAAAAGTTTATTTTAAAGAACATTTTAGACTGCCACAATCCAGTTTTCCAGATCTTGCCTGCTCAGGCCGATTTGTTTATAAATTACTAAGGACCAATTAGACCACTTCATATTCCTATCAATAGGAAATAACACTATTTAAATCTAGATTCTTATCTGCCCCTTTGTTCCTGGTACCCTTGTTTTCCTATCTAAAAATCACACTTAGAAATTCAGCACTGGAAGGGGAAAAGAAAGCCTTAATCATGCTGCAAAACTGCCAAAACCCTGCAAGCCAATTTACTAGAGTGATATTTCACTAACAATTTGTTGTACATTCTGCAAAGTACAGTCTTACTTGTTATCTTATGTAATCTTCGTAAGTACCCAGCAAGGAGTACATTGTTTGCAGGGATGTTCTAGGGCAATAATATCCTACAGCTATGGGGATGATAGAAGTATAATAAAAGTAGTTCTTTTCCATTTTTAAAAAGTCATTTATATTAACATGCAATATAATGGGTTTGCCATTATTTTTAATGAATTAATTTTTTAAAGTTTCTGTTTTAATTTCCAATATGGCAAACAGACACAATCCAAATTTTAAATAAAAGCTCTTTGGGGTCCTCAATAATTTTTTTAAAGTGTAGAGGTGTCTTGAGACCAGAAAGTTTGAAAAGTGCTGCCTTAATCCATGCCAGTAACAGGGAGGGGCTGAGAGGAGTCTGTGGGGTAGAGGCTGCTCTCCTGTCCCCTGCAGAACAGATGCAGAGGAGGGTCAAACAGGGGACTCCTGCAAGACAGACTCAGTATGAATGCATGCCAAGCCCTCAAAGGAGAGGCCGGGCCATCTCTGTGCCCTGCAATGGGATCTCCCCAGACATGTCACACTGGGGAAACAGAGAAACCTCATCACATTTCAGGTTCCATCTCCATTTATAGAAGCCAACAGGCGAAATGACCCGCTTAAGGTCCCAATGGTCATACGTGGGAGAACCAGGACTTGCATCCAGGCCTTGCTGTATCAAGATACTTACTTTTCCCTCAGCAAGTGGCTGGCCTTGAGGGGACAGAGTTTGTGTCCTGTTCCTCGCTGTGTTTCCAGCATGCAGAATGTTGCTAGTTTGGCTCTGACTCTAAACCCAGACCCCCATCCCCACTAGCCAACTGCCCCTTCCACCAGCCCCCCACCCTGTCTTCCCACTCCCGATCACACTCCCTACACCCCCTCCCATAGAGATGCCAACATTCAAAACTGAGCTGCCAGGCGATCATCTCGAACATTTATAAAGACATCCTCTGTCTTGGATGCCTGGGCATGCACACCTTAAATCAACAATTGTTTTCTTTCTTAATCAAATATCCTGTTGACTTTAAATTACATCTCTATTTTTACTATCTCTGAAGCACATAAATGCTTCCCTCCCCATTGTCAGCAAAGGCCATGTTGCTGG
Organism: Microcebus murinus; assembly: GCF_040939455.1. NCBI lineage: Eukaryota > Metazoa > Chordata > Mammalia > Primates > Cheirogaleidae > Microcebus > Microcebus murinus. Next base: position 25,001,586 of record NC_134108.1, read on the forward strand.
CCTCGTCTTCCATGCCCAGCGTTATTTCAGAGTTGAAGGCAAAATCCTGCAAGGTGAATCCTGCAGCCTTCCCTGCTGCTCAATCTTGGGAGGTCTGCATTCAGCACCCCCTTCTGCCCTTTCCTGGCCATGGGATCCTCTGCCCCCACGGCCCATGCACAGCTGGACACAGTGTCCTGGCTTCTGCCCTACCAACAGCTTCTGAAATCAGCAAACAAAAACCCTTTGTTTTTGAAGGATTTTCTCCCAGCTGATAAATACAGAAAATGAAAATAGGGTTTACAAAATAAAGCACACCACAGGGAGGTTATAGTTTCAGGGGAAAAAAATTCATTTAAACACAACAGTTCTCCCTGGTCTTCTTAAACTGAAACTTAGCATAGGTCTACTCCCACTCGAAATATGATCTATTCTAGATATAGTGCTTTAGTTTAGGCCTAAAAATAAGCCCTACCCTAAATCTTCTCTCCATAATTCTGCAGGTTTGCTCGCCTTACCCTCCCCCCTTAAGAAACTATATTAATTGCTAACTAGCCTCTTCTCTCCATCAAATCAGTAGAAGGTAGAGGGGTAAGGGTTAGTTATTTAATTACGTAATTACTCAGGCTTCCCCAGTGGGTATTCACAACAATGCCAGACTAGAGACTCCTTTATCTGAAACTTTCCTTCTTCCTTAAACAGAGGAAAAGTCAATTTAGGTCATTTCCTGGCAAAACCATGTACGTACACTAATTTCAATGGCTCTACTAATGCATTACTCTCCCCTAAGTCTGAAGGTAGGACACCCCCCCCCCTTTTAAAAGTTCTGGCTCCTCAGAAATTGCACATAAAGTTGTTTAAATACAAGGTGCTCCAACACTACAATCCCAACAACAACCCAATCCCTCTCCCGTGGCCTGTTAGGGACAGGGGCCACAGAGCTCTGCCACCATGGAAAAATTGTCTTCCGTGAAACTTAGGACCCCAGGGGCCGCACAGCAGGGGGTGAGTGGTGAGCCAGCAAAGCCTCATCTGTATTTACAGCCACTCCACTCCCATTGCTGGCATCCCCACCTGAGCTCTGCACACCAACCCCCATCCGTGGAAAAACCATCTTCCATGAAACCAGTCCCTGGTGCCAAAAAGGTTGGGGACTGCTGCTCTAATACACATTCTTATACTGGTAAGTTGCACTTGTGAGTGAGCAGTAGAGAAATACAGCAGATTTTCCAAGAGTTTTTTTCAATAATAGTGCTTCATCAAATAATCCACTGCATATATATATATATATATCCCATAGTGAGTTAATAAGGTAATCTCTGGAGTCCAGCAGCCCTGGCTTTACCCTGGCTGGCTCAGCTGCACCTCATCAAGCCTCAGAGTGCCACCCGCCTCCCAGGAGTGCCGTCAGGATGAAGTGACATCAGCATATATAGCACCTAGTAGAGTCCCTGCCTGGCACAGAGTAAAGGTTTGAAAAATGCTAACTTGCATTGTGTGTCCCAAATTTGTATGGGAAAATGTGAATCATAAGGCTGTTAAGCATATTAAGAAGCATCTTTTTAACAGAGTACCAGACTATAAGTGAAAAAAAAATCTCATATCGAATTTATAGGCCTTGAAAGAGATACATGAGGGCATAATAAGAATACTATAAAATATTTAATAAACAAAGGTTCCCAAGGAAATGAAATATGATTCTAGACTTCACACCAGACCTTCCCCAGAAGAAAGGTCCTAGAGGGTGAGAAAGAGAGATGAGAACATGCCCACCGAGCCACGGACATCCCTGAATTGATGAGTTTCTCTACCCATCTCTGGGAATCCACTTTTATAACCCATCAATATAAACAATTTCTCAGAGGCATGCTTTAAAATTAAAGCAGGAAATTTGTGCTTTAATTGCCTCTAAGACACAATTAATTATCAAAACCACATATACAATAACCCACACAGCAAAAATCCTACCTTGACTCCATTCAAAAGGAATGAAGAGGCCTGAGAAACAAAATTCATAACTGGGTTGCTATACTTCTCAAAATGGAGTTGTTTCTTTCTCATGCTTCCCTTTAACCAAGTGCTATAAAATAGACATCAACTATCTGTGACAAAGGAAAGATGAGTGGCCATGGCTAGTCTCTGAACGCTAATATCTTGGTCACATCCTAAAATATCACTCAAGCCACTACATCCTAGCTTGGGTGGCTTACACACACTAAGTGGTGACTTAAGTGATGGCTCCATCACTTAAAAAGTGCTTTTAGGTGGAGGTCATTAACAAGGAGAAGCTTTATAATGGAGAGCTAATTGTAGGTCTTCCTTATCAACAGGAATAGAACACAAAAACCATTAGGAAGGGCGTACAGACTAGACTGGCAGATAGCACACAGAAGCAGCTGTTTGTAAGTTAGGAAATAGTACGGTATTATCACTTATACTATATTAAAAGGTGACAAAAATATTCTTTGTCTTCCATAGCAGCAGCGAAAGGAAAACAAGAAACTAGATTCTTTATGGCACCTTGATCTCTAACACAGATTTCAGCATCCCCTCACTACTAAAGGCTACTCCACGTGGCACTTTCTCCTTGCAGACAGGTTTTGTGGCCAACACTGAGAAGCCATTCTGCTCGCCTGTTTAGGGCATGCCTGATCTCAGGAATTGGAAGCAGTTCAGATCTAGCTACTCCAGAACAAGCCCTTGCTTACTGAAAAAGTCCTCACCGAGCCCCAGCAAGACTGACAATGTCTTCCCCACATTGCCTTTCATGGATCACTGAGATACAGAATTCTCTAAAACTAAAAATGAGCCAGGATTAGACTAACGGAAGTGTCATAAAGCTCTTATTCTTTTTTTTTTTTTTCTCTCTCTTTTCTGGTGCAGAACCAGCAAAACTCAACAGAGTTTGCCACAACAGAGCCAAAACTCACCTCTAGTTACGTGACTCTGCAAAGACAAGTCAGCTGTAGCAAGGAAGAAAGCAGCAAGAGATGAGACCTCAAGATGAATTTATACCCAGGAGAAGCACAGATGTTTGCAATCCACCTGGAATAATGCGGAAGCTTCATTAGAAGCACCGGACCTGCACATTTGTTAATATCCTCCATTCATTAGCACAAGCTGGAAACATGGGCTGGGAATTCTACACAGGCGTCCTTTGCTTCCTCCTCTTGACGGTAGGAGGTAGCAAGGAGAGCCCAAGACTTCTCCATGACATAAGAAAGGCAGAAACAACACTGATGAGACTGAACTGCCTGCCAAAAACAACTACTGAGGTATTTGCTGTCCATCTCATTTCAAACGGCACAAAGTCCTTCCCAGTTGATATAAGTATGTTTCTTTCTTCAATCGGAACCCAAATCTCACATATCTTGCAAAAGTTGCTGCAGGGTGCAGAGTTCAGACCACAGAACTAAAGCACTAAAATAGATCAATAAAGTGTAAAAGCAATTAAAATAAAACCATACAAAGAATGGGAAGCTATTATGGATGGTTCTCTCCAAACATACATGCTGATGAATGTGCTCCCATCCTGTGTGAAAGATCAGGAGGTCCCCACGTCAAGACAAGGAGGAATGTGTCATTATCTGGAATGAATGAAGTGTCTGGAGAAGGCAGGCAAAATGAAGTAGAGAGCTGGGCAGTGGCTCAGCCAGGGAGAAGACAGAAGGGGATGGGGACTGAGACAAGGACAAGTAGGAGAAAGTCTACTTTAGAGTCTTTCTGGAAAGTGTATCTGGCAAGAGACAGCAATTAGGCTGAGGTTGGCTCAGAAGAATCACAGAGCAGGTAAGCAAAATGGCAGCTGGGCTATGGCCGGAGTAATCACTGGGATTGTACCCAAAGCAGCACTGAGTCATGCCAGCAAAGGTCCGCTGCCAATGGCTGCCTTTGAACAAGATAGCTCGAAGATTCCCTTGACAGTTGTATCTGATCGGGACTGTCCTATTACAAGTCACAGGGCTAGAAGGAAGGGACAACCCTGGAATGAGGTAGGATGGGAATGGAGGCTCTTCAGTTCTTTAGAACAGAAATACTCCAAGTCAAAGTCATGGTGGGGATGAGGGTAGGACAGGCAGCATGCCTCTTCCAGAGAGGCCGGGGACTTTGCCTGGGGACCTGATGACAGCTGAAACCTTTGTATATTCCATGTCCTTTGGTGTGGAATATTGGTTAGGGTCCCCATAAGTACCACCCTCCCCCCGCCCCCCCCCCCGCCTCGATCTAATACACATTAGGCTGGTCAGGGCTCTGGTTAAGTAGAAGGTGGAGGATTTAAGTCTACACTAGCTGGGGTCAATGGGTTGGGCATTGGGCTTCTGCGTCTACTCTTTGGAATCTTCCTCACAGTCACTGAGATATTAGTTTTGTCGCCTACACTGAGTAAGATTCTGTTCTAGCACAGATTCTCCCAAATATAGCTGACCCTTCGTATGCATAGGGAATTGTTCCAGGACACTCACATATATACCAAAATCCGAGCACACTCAAGTCCTGCAGTCAGCCCTGCCAAACCTGTAGGTATAAAATGTCGGCCCTCCATATGTGTGATTTCAGATCCTGTGAATCCTGTATTTTCAATCCAACTTTGGTTGAAAAAAAATCAGCATACAAGTGGACCCACGTAGTTCAAACCTCTGTTGTTCAAGGGTCAACTGTATTGAGCTTTCCAAGAATCCAACACAGGCTCCCTGTGTTTCACCCCATAAACATTTCTAGGGCACTGAGTTAGGGGATACAAAGATGAATAATTTATATAGATGGGCTCCTTGAGAATAGAGTCAGAGAACAGAACCTTTAGACAACTCCCAGTGTGGCTGATGGTAAACTCCATGATAGAATTATGTACGGCATACAGAGATGGCACAGAAAAGAGAAAGGTCACCTGGGAGGGTGAGGAGGGACCTCAGGACACCTCGGCATAGTCCTCAAGGATAAGCAAGATGAGGAATGTGAAAGGTGGCCTGTTATGAGACATACCGTGGGCAATCTTGATGAAGAGAGCAGCTCAGAGCACATCCCCTAGTATTCTGGTGCCATATATAATGGAGCAGCATTGGGTTATTAATCAAACAACTCTGGACCTGATGCTTTGGTCTCAGATTTGGCATGTGGAAGGATGAGGACCTGTGACAAGAATGCTGTATTTCAACTTTTGAGATGGCGCCAGGACCAGGACGTAAGAGTTAGGGGGACAGGGAAGTGCCTTCAGTAAAGGGCTCTGCATGCAGGAGAAAGTACCCTGGAAGGGGACACATACTAAACATGGCCTTGGATGTGCAAAAGAGCTTATTTCCCTGGTGGCACATGTTCCACTCGGGGCAGGACAGAAGCCAAGGTCTTTAGGGGAAAATGGTCTGTAGAACCCTGGGGAGGCAGAACAAAGCTTGACTTGGAATGTGGGAGGCCTCGGCCACTGTGAGACATTCCCGACAGGATCAGAGTGCAGGGCTGGACCTGGGATGTGTGTGCCTCTCCTCATTGGTCTTGGGCACAAAATTTAAGGGAGCACTAAAAAAAACTCAGTAATTAAGATAAATAATATTTTAATGCCATTTAAAAAAATCAAAATTATTAAAACAAAAAAGGCCATGATGAACAAAATATGAAATATTTCAATAAAGGCAAGATCTAGCCCTGTACTTGTACAATTCAGCCTCACTCACCTCACCCTAGTCCCAGCCCTGGGGGAGTGAACCTGATTTGGAAACCTGACAGGAAAGATGGACTCGTATATCAGACAGACAGACAGCTCAGCCATGACATCCAGGGGCAGAGGTCTAAGGACTCTGGGTCTTGACATCGGGTGAAAAGCCCCCTCCTTGCAAATTTACATAGAGCTATGTTAGGGCATCCAGACCCACAGCTACCAGAATTTGGAGTTTTGAATCCACTGGAGGGTGCAGAGGGCTGAGCATTCTAGCCCACATGCTGGCAGAGGGACTGAGCACTCCCAGCCCAGGTTCAGAGGCAGAAGGACATTGCAGGTGTCCATTGCACAGGGAAGAGTGTTTCCTAGGAATGGGCCAGCAGGGCAAGAGTGATCTGAAAGAAGTAGTGACTGCAAACAGCAATGGTACTGAAAGGTCCACAGAAGAGGCATAAGCCCTTTTGCTTTTAATAAACAGGGTTGGAAAAAGTATAACCTCTTAAAATTTTGAGAGGAAAAGAAGGATCAGGCAGATCCTAGGTACCAGCATAACCAAGCCATCATAGGACTGTGGGACGTGCAAGAGGATGGGCGATGCAATGGCTTGCAAGAAGCTAAACATTATAGAAGTTGTGGCATCTCAAGGCAGACTTCAGTCAAGTGTTCCCTGCCAGATAAGGCTGGCGGGAGCCTCATAAAACACAGCCATCAGCCCTGGAAATTTACAACAAAAACCACAACACCCTAAAACTTCCATAAAATGACCAAGTTATTTTGGTTCTATCACTTGATTCCCAAAGCCACAGAGGAAAAGCAGGGAGGTATGGGGGTGAGAGGGGAAAGCAGATAGAGGGCTGTCAGAGAACAGAAAGCAGTGAATGTCACTAACTACTGCTACAGTCTGATAGCTTGTGTTACATATGTTAAAATCCTAATCCCCAAGGTGATGATACTAGAAGACAAGGCCTTTGGGAAGGTGATTAGGTCATGAAGGTGGAGCCTTTATGAATGGGATTAGTGCCTTTATTAAGAGGCCTAGCTGAGCCTGTTTGCCTCTCCTGTCATGTGAGGACGCAGGGAGAAGTCTGCGACCCAGAATAGGGCCCTCACCAGAACCTGACCATACCGGCACCCTGATCTTGGGCTTCTCAGCCTTCAGAACTCTAAGACATAAATTTCTGTTGATTAAAAGCTACTTAGTCTATGCTATTTTGTTATAGCAGCCTGACCACAGTAAGACAGGTCCTAATGGTTCTTGATCAGTAGTTTCCAGGTCTCATTTATCACTTGATTGAAAACCAGTGGCTAACCATGATGGAGTGAGTCCAGGACTATGAAAGGCAATTTGACTTGGTCACAAGTATTTCACCAAGTCTGTCACTGTTAGGGAACATCCTGAGTTGACAAGGACATGGGAATGGTAACCTTAATCGAAGGGATAGCCTGAACTACCGATGCTCTCTTGAGTGTAGGGATACCGCAATAGCCCACTAATTCATAGGTTTATTCAACCCTGCAAAGACACATGTAAGAAGAGGCCTTGAAGTTTAAGAAGAGGCAAAAGAGCAGCACAGACAACAAGGGTACAGACTCCTCGTGAGGGAAGATAGGGACCCTTAAATCTCATCCCCCAAATCAACAGTAGGGCAGGAAGGGCAGAAAGGTAGAGTGATTTTCACATGACTATCAACTAACAAATTGAGAAAATATTCCATAGGTCTGATTCCCTGCACCTTCCGCCATCCCTGACATTGAACCCTAATGGGCGCTCTGCATGAATTCCTATCCCTGTCGCTCACCACAGCAAGGAGAGTGAAGATTTGTTCAGGGAAAGAGCCTTGGGCACAAATAAGCAATGTCTCCTTACCACGCCTTAATTCCATGTGAAATGTTTTATCATGAGTAGCTCTCCTAGAATGCCCTATGCATAACTGTATCCAGTCACCAATCACTTAAATCATTTGTGTGACATTTGGACTTAGTTTTATACAAGAAGCCCTTAAACCAATCAATGACAAAAGGAAAACAGGAAAGATAATACAACACAGGTTTCTCAAGGGTTAAATTTCAACACAGGTCTTTCAAGCACTCTTCTGATTTGAGCTACCATTACTAATGTACACAACTGATCCAAACAATAGCATTACTTATTTACCAGAATGGTAATATATTTAACATGAAAGAAATAAATGGAAAAACAGCACAGCAAGAATATTCAAGATTTTGAATGATCCCCATATTCCTTTACAAAACAGACAACAATAAAAAAAAAAAATCTACACATAATCACTTCCAGGTGTTATGTGACAGAAATAAAAACTAAATCTGAATATAAAATCAGGAGAATGCAAAAGATAGTTTTCGTTCCCATATTAAATATAAGAATGGAAGAAAAATAATTAACATATCCAAATTCTCTCGCATGAGCAGACAAATATTTACAGTGCCTGGATTTTTTTGAGCAGATACTCAAACAGAAGGATGCCATGTTAAACATAAGAATTGCACAGAGTAAGTGTTCCCTGGGTTTCAAGTGCCTGCAAGATCAATCGAAGGATTAAAGGAGGACTGGTTCACAATGCAGGGGTAAGAGCCCATTACTGTCCATCTCCTCATTGTCTCACTTCCCTATTAGCGACATGAAACAGTAAATCAGACTGTTATTGATTCAATAGCTCCTTTTTGCTCTAATTATGGCTTCTTCCTATATCGTAGAAGAGGCTTTGAGAGGCTCCCCACTATTGTGAATCACAGCCAAACTGAAACCCCCATATATTTATAAAAGTCTACAATACATTTACATTTGCTACCACATAACAGTGTTTTCCTGTTTTGCATATCTTCATTCTCCTTCATATGAGGAAAACCTTCAAGTGCAAGACTCACATCTGCTGTGTCTCATTTATGTGATTCAGTTCCCTGTACAAGAATGCTATAGATCTCATTGTGCACCTGAAATACAATAATGCCTATTCTTTTGAATACAAGGATGATGTCACCAGCTGTTTATCATCCGAGATAAACACTCAGAATTGTATTTCTAATAATGGTGAAGATATGTAAAAACACGAGCATATATATTCATCCATAATCTCGAATCCAGCACCCCTCCCCAAAATTTTGTAAACACCTCCTATGGGTGCACAAGACAGTTAGCTGGCTCTGGAGGAAAGCTAAAGATCACTGAATAAAGTAAAGCCAAATGGCTAAAAGGAGAAATAAACGCATGTCCTCAGGTATATGCTACAACCATATTCTTTCCAGCTCATCTGGCCACACCCATACACACACACACACACACACACACACACACACACACACACACACACACACACACCAAGAGTTGGAAAATACCAGCTGCCTTTTATGAATATTCCCAACCAGTGGACCAGGAACCTCTTCTAGGATCATTACTACCTAGTTGCCCCTCACATTGAAGGTGTGTACCTTTTATCACAAATCCAGAACAACAGAAAGCCTCATGTTAGGTTAAAGAACAATTTGGATCGGGAAACAACCTTTAGAGCAGCAGAGTTGATCAAAAGTTTTTGCTTGTCTAGTCACTAAGAAAATTTTAAAATTCTGTTTTTCACATATTGTAGGTAGGTTTCACATATTGTAAATTTTTCATCATAATTTTAATTAATTGCAAAGGCTGTAATTCTAGCATATTGGAATTGCTAAAACTTTTAATTAAAACATATCACTTTTTAAATGTATCTCCTGAATACCAAAGCAATTTGAAAACCACCTTCATCCATCAAAAATACATAAACAAACTCTTCTTTAACAGGAAAAATGCTGCATTATTCTCTTTTGTCCTTGAATTCATATTTCCATTCCACTTTCCCCCCAAAATTTTCTCTCAATATAATATGCTTTAATGCTTGAAAGGCTTTTATTAATCTCTCTATTTTACTTCTCTGTAACAAAGTATGTATAATTTTTTTAAATTTCCTTTTAAAAAGGCCACAAGGCTTAAAAGTATTAATTTTTTATAGTTTAAGCTGTCATTACTAATGCACACAACTGATCCAAAGAACATTAATAATTATTTATCAGAATGTTAAAATGGTTAACATGGAAAATATAATTTTACTGAAAATGCAATTCTAAAGATATGGATGGGGGTTATTTTTTCCCCAATTAGTTCATATACGTATGGATGAGTATTACTTATTGCTATAACTCAGGGTCTAATATCAATTCTGTATCTTTTTCACTTCTATAGATTTAAGCAGTAAGAAACCTTGTTTACATAAATAATAAGGGAATGAAGAAGACTTATCATCAAAAAACTTTTTGTCTATCATCTTATAACTAGAGTAGGTCCTTCTTCAATTTTGCTGAAAGCCAAGAAGTCAGAACTTCATAACTTGCAAAAAGATGTATTCCCTGATCCTTAGAGTCACTCCCCTTAGCAACGGGGACGTTTTCATAGTCCTTTGTAGGTGGGACAAGAGTTTTGCAGCCCAGGACAACACACCACAGTAAGATACAGGATGAGTCACAGGTGTGGTTTTCATTTGCCAAGCAGGTGCAGAATGACAAGAAAAGGTGAGATAGAAAAGGAGATGTGGCAAAGTCAGTCTTGAAGCAAATCAGTTTTTAAAAAGAGGACTTAAAGAAGTTGGAGACAGAAAATTAACTCCCTCAAATTAACTCCCATGCCTTCATAGCTCTTAGAAAGTCTTCACATTGGCTGGGTGCAGTGGCTCACACCTCTAATCCTAGCACTCTGGGAGGCCTAGGCAGGAGGATTGCTTGACATCAGGAGTTTGAGACCAGCCTGAGCAAGAGCGAGACCCCATCTCTACTAAAAATGGAAAAATTAGCCAAGCATGGTGGCATGTACCCATAGTCCCAGCTACTCGGAAGGCTGAGACAGGAAGATTACCTGAACCCAAAAGTTTGAGGTTATAATGAGCTATGATGATGCCACGGCACTCTAGCCCAGGTGACAGAGTGAGATTCTGTCTCAAAAAAAAAAAAAAAAAAGAAAGAAAGAAAGAAAAGAAAAGAAAGTCTTTACATCCTCCCATGGACTGGATACACCAACTGGAATACCTCTCCACTAGACAAATATGTTGTTGTCAGACATTCTGTCCATGTATAAATGTTATACACATAAAAGTGCACTCAGTTTGATTAACACATGAATTCCCTTATAACACATAAGCCTGGTAGCAGCTACTATAGGAGAAGTAATGGATTTAAAAAAAAAATACAGAAACATAATTCTTGTTTAATCTACTGGAAAACAGAAAAAATACCTAATATATCATAGTGTCCTAACAATATAGAAACCATACTTAACAAGGGGCTACAAGGTCAATATTTTTTATAATCTCAAGGAAGAACCTGGAAATAGTCCAAATGTTTAATAATAGGAAAAACACTAAGTAAAATAACCTACAGCCATATAATGGAAGTATATGCACTATTTTAATTTCAAGAACATATAAGAGCATTAGAAAATATTCTTCATAGAGTATTGAAGAAAAAGCAAGCAGGGAACAAAGTTGCAAATAAATTTCATATTAACTTATAAAAATACATGTGTGTGGAAAAAAGACCGTTAAGAGAATCTATTAAACTGTTTTCAGTGGTTATCCTTAGGTGGTGTAATTATGGACAACTTTTTTTGTTCTTTTGTTCTTTCCAAATGTTCCACAAAGGGCATGTATTTCTCTCCCAATGAGGGGAGAAAAAGGTGTAGGGGGAGGTGAAGAAGGTGAGGAAATAGGTTCACTGTCTCAGGGCTGCTGCACGTGGCTGCAGAGTTTGCACCCAGCCAGGGTCGCCAGTGAGAGCTTCAATCCACCCCACCTGGTGTAGGGCTGCATCTCCCCCACCCCAAAGCGGGTACAATTTTCTAATTCACAGTGGAAGATATTGTCCACTATCTACTTGTCCAACTCTCTCCTTGACCAATTTGAACCTTTTTACCTTTACCTTTTTACCACTGACTTCAATGGCTGGTTCCTTCGGATCACTGACTTCACTCACGCCACAGAGGTGGAGCTAATGCACTCAGGTTCCCATCATGCTAACCTCAAGAAATATCCCAGCTCATGGATGCAAAAAAAGGCATCAGAAAGTAAAATGCTATGGTTTGAAAAATGTCCCCCCAAAACATGTGTTGGAAACTAAATCCCCAGTGCAACAATGTTGGGAAGTAGGGCTTTGGTGATCTGGGCTCTGCCCTCATAAATCGATTGATGCTATTGTTGTGGGAGTAGGTTTGTTATAAAAATGTGAGTTTGGTCCCTATCTCTTCTCTCTGTCTTGCCTTCTCATTGCCCTTCACCATGGGATGACACGGCAAGAAGTCCCTTGCTAGATGTAGCCCCTCCATCTTAGATTTTCCAGTTTCCAGAACCAGGAGCCAATAAATTTCTGTTCATTATAAATTACCCTATCTGTGTATTCTGTTATAGCAACACAAAATGGACTCAGACATGCTGCAAACCAATGAGGTTATCTGGGCCTTGGAGAAAACACAGTGGGTAACTTTGATTTCTGCTGTGTTGCATAAGTTCCGTCTCTTACCTCAGCAAGTGTGGCGGGATCTTGACAATAGTATCCAGACCACCCAGGGTTTCTGCAAATGGAAAATTACAAAGTTAAAAATAAGTATTTAAAGACAGAGAATATACATTGTACGTGAATTTCACTGTTAGTTTCTTCTTTCCCTAGGAATTTCTCTAATTATAAATTAGTCAATTCTCAATTATCTGTGAGCAAGACCCTCATATTTTAAAATCCTTTCCCCTCAAAAGCCCCAGAGACTTCCCTAGACCTTGCCTCACTATCAAGGATGGGAGAGTTAAAAATTGGGACACATTTTCCTATAGAGACAAAGAACGAATAGTTAAATTCCTATCCTGAACCAGAATGCCAAATTCATCTAGTTACAACTGTCAAGATACTATCTTCTTGCAATAAAAATAGAGAAAGAAAAGCTATTTCTTTGAAAATACTAAAGTATCCTCAAACAATAACTCATACTTGTGAAAGACTTTCAAGTTCACAAAACACATATCGTATTCTCACACAGGTTTATGACATAGTAGATTAAATTGTTTTAAAAATCACACTATAGTCAGGGATACTGGCTGGGAATCCCACTCACAAATCTCATTCAACCTGGATGTTCAATACTTTCCCTCTGTTTGTGGATTATTCACACTATTGCTGCCTCCAATTGTAGAGATAATGAAAAGCTCACCAGTCTCTTCCTCAAACACTTTTATTTCACTCTTTCCAAATTGCATCCAGTTTTTCAGCTCAAATTGTGTGGTCTCCTCTTTTAGAGTCAACAAGCCCTGTCAATTTGAATTATTTTCACTGGGGAAGGAGAAACATCTCTTCTACCCTTGCTCAGAGATCAGAGGAAACAATAAGACACCAAATGCATCCCTGAGACTCAGGACTAAGATCAGGGCAAAGTGGGCTGAATCTGGGCCTGCTGTGGCCAATGGGACAAAGCAATAGATTTAAGAAAGACAATTACAGCAAAACAAAAAGATGAGCTCAGCAGGGCCCATGGTGACAACACCAAAGGAGAAGGTTGAAGGGCTGAGGTCAATGCTTAAGACGAGACAGGATGACAAGGAAAGGAAGCCCTGAGATGCAGGTGCAGGGAACAGGTCACTGGCCACACAGGACAGCCTGGCCCAGCAGTTGTCAGGGCAGGTGCCAGCACCCAGGACCAGCTGATGCTGCTCCCCAAACCAGCCTGTTTTCCTCACCAGACAGAGGGTTAAATCCAATTCATGATGTACAGTGCCCAGCTCTACAAATGCTACGAGTGAGCTAGGAGACAGGGAAGAGAGAAAGGGCAGTCACAAAACAGCCATGAAGAACCCACGCCTCTGTAAGTGGCAGTGAGACTGGCCAGCAGAGGAGGGGACAAGAGTGGAACCCAAGGCAAAGAGTACCGTAGGGGCAAGGATGGCAAGGCTGCAGCTTTGCTGCAATCGTCCACAACAAAATGGTAACTGGGAAGAGAACAGGGTTCCATTCCCAGCTCCACACCAGCTTGTGACACTGGGGAATGCCACAAGTCACTTACCCCCTCTGAGTTTCAGTTGGGTCCCTCATCTTTAAAAAGAGGACAATGACACCTGTCTCATGGGATTCGTGTGACGAACTGGTGCAATAATGCTCATAAAGGGCCTGATGCGGTCCTTAGATGTCCCCCTTCCTTGACTCGCTGACTAAACATTGGGCCAGGTACTGGGCTAGGGGCACAATTGTGAGGACAGACCTGGTCTGAGAATCCATGGAGTGCACATTCTTATCTCAAACTGTGACAAGTGCCATGAGGGTAAATACAGGGAATTAGGCAGAGGTGGAAGAGGAGACCCTACTGTGGGCGGTGGGGTTGGGGTTTCCTGCAGGGTGTCATGAGACTGAAATTGACCATGCAAATTAGGGAAGGAGGGGGCATTCCGAGTATAATAGAGGGAATAAGAAGTTTGAAATGCATGGAAAATCCCAACCACCTTCACCTGTCTGGCCTCTTTGCTCTTTCAAGACATCATCAGACATTTTCCCACCTCGGAACCCTCCTTTTGGTAAGGCTTTCCCTGAACACCCCATTGAAATTACCACCCCTCGTCCCCTCCAGGCACCTCCTGTTTCCCCTCACTGTTTTACGTTTTCCCTTATCTCTTAACACTACCTGGGCTGTCATATATATTTTATTTATTTATCTTGATCATTGGCTGTCCACCTCTCTGATTCTGCAAACTCCATAAAGGCAGGGCAGGATCTCTTGGCCTGTTTCCTCACTGTGGCATCCTCAACATCAGGAACAGTACCTAGCTTGTAAGAAGTGCTCGCTGAGTATTTGCTGAATTAATGAAGTAAGAGGGAGCACAGTGTATCTGGGTTACTGGAAGTAGGTCAGTATGGCTGCAACTCAAAGAGCAAGGGGTTGAGGGTGCAGACCCAGGCAGGGATTGACAGAACTCATTAGTGACTTTGGGTTTCATCCTAATGGGATGCCATTCAGGGTCTTAGCATGGCATGTCATGTCATGATAAGATTCGGGTTTCCAAGGTGATTCTGCTTAGAAATAGTTTAAGAAGGACTAGAGTAGGCAAGGAAGGAGCTGTCAGGATGCTGCTGCAGCAGTCCTGGTGAAAGGGGAAGGTGGCTTAGACTGCAGAGCTGGCCACAGAGGCAGAGAGGAGTGGACAGGCTTGAGATGTACCCAGGAGATAGAAATGAGCAGAACTTGGGTGATGGACCAGGTATGAGGGCAAATTAAGAAATGTATCAAGGATGACTCTGGCTTTCAGGTTTATGCAGCAGGACAGGCGCTGGTATCAACTAATCATTTATTAAATAGAAACACCAGAGGTGACTGAGGTCTGGGGGTGAGCCGGGGCTGGGGAAGAGCACATGGTCACTTTGGGCCTTGTGAGTGGGGTGCTTTGGAGCCATTCAAGCAGAGATGTTGAGTAGGTGGCTGCATTTGGGGTTTGGGTGTGAGAGCACAGGTGTGGGTTTGTGATAGAGCTGTGGGTATCACACTCTCAGAAACTGAGCTGAAGCTGTGGGTGTGTGTGTGTTCAACTCCAGAAGGCATGGGAGTAAGAATCAGGGCTCAGGGCTATCCTTGAGAAACTCAAGCATGTAAGGCTGGGGAGAGGAGCTGCAGCTGGCAAAAGAGACAGGATGAAATCGGCAGGGTGCGGTCATGGAGACCAAGATAAGGCGGGGGCAGGTATGCTCAGCGTCCCCACAGAGGACCTGTGGATGGGAGACAGAATGGCCCATTAGCTGGACGGCTGTGCACCTGATTATCCTTCACTGCAAGTTGGTGGAATGATGGGGGTGAAAGGCAGACGGGAGTGAGATGAAGAGTTAGCAGAAAGTGAGGACAGTGACACAATCTCTATGGATGCTTTTTAAGAAGTCTAGCTATGAAGGGAACAGAATCTGCAGCTGGAAGGAAAGCAGGCAAGTGGATAAAGAGAAGGGTGCTGGCTGGATGGGTGAGCCTTCTTCCTCTGCTTGGCATTCCTGATTCTAGTTTTCTCTCCCCTCTCCTCCTTTTTCCCTATCTATTCCACGTAAGTCCCTGATATATGTAAAATACTAAAAGTTTCTAAAAGAGGGCTTAGTCCCTTCCAGTTCCCCTGTTCTGCCACTCAATTTCATCCTCCACATCCCAGCTCACAAGCCTCCAGGACTGCCAGTTCCTGAGGCTAACAGCCTTATTTTGGGCTCTCCCCAAGCTGTCCCTTCATCCTACTCATCTTTTCTACACCTCAGTCAGACCATTCCTCACCAGCAAAAAATGTCCAGACAACACCAAATAAAGGGAAGATAAATATATATATATGTGCCTCGCTAGTTACTCTGCAGTCATTAAGAACACTGATTGTCAGAGAAGAGTTATGACAAAGTAGACAAAGGAGAAGAAAATGCTAAAGTTAAAAAACAGGTGACAATATGCCATATGTGGTACGATGCTTTGCAAAAGGGAAAGACCCCAAAATGTCAACAGTGTTGTCTCTGAGTGGGGAGATTACAGGTAATTTGTAGTTTTTCTTTATACTGTTCTACTATTTTTCAATATTCTAAAATGAACATATATAATGCTTATAAATAGAAAAAATGAGTGTTATTTAAAGCCCAAACAAGTTATTAAACTATTGATTTATTTATTGACCATCTGTCTCAAGCCATAGGTAAAGAAGCCACCAGAGAAGTATAATGCACAGTGCCTGTGCTCAAGGAGCTCACCACACTGTTGCCACGCATTGTTCTGATGGACCAGCACCTGCCCCCCTGCCTTCTGACTCAGCACCCTAATTCTGCTTTGAGAAACCATCTTTCCCTGACTCCAGATTTCAATGCGACTTATAGCATAGGCCCAAGCCAGTTAGCCCTTTCCATTCTTTGGCTGGCGGTCTGGTTCAGGGATATTCACATGACACATCAGGACAAAGAGAGAACAAGTGAAACCAAGGATCAGGCAGGAGTGACTGGAAAAGCTCCACTCTCTTGAGATGGTCTAAATGTGAAGATGAACCCTCTCACCTGTGATGATTTAAGTGTGAGATAACCCCCCCTCCTTTCTTGAAATGGACTTAGTTGTGGAGACAGTCTCTCTTTTCTGGGATGGTCTAAGTACATTGCTGCCCCTTTCTCATGAGATGATCTAAGTGTGGTGATTCATGAGCCCAAAACTGTGAAGACCTGTGCAAAGCATGTCAGTCAACCCACAAATAGTGGAACAAGACCCTTGAAACAGTATAAAATTCCTGAATCAAACTGAACCCACAGCTATTCTTCTGTGGGATATTTTAGCTAATGGTGCAAATAAATTCTGTTTTATATGTCAGCTTTACCTAGTTTTTTGAGCTCTTGCACCCAAAATATTTGACAATTATCCTGCATCTAAGAGACTAGATATGCACACAATCAACTATAATCCAAAGTAGAAGGTGCTCTAAGAGAGTCATGAGGCGTCCAGCATTCTGCACCCAGAGGAGCAACTGATTTACTGAGATGCTCAGGGAATGCTTCCTGTGAAAGCTGGTCCTTGGGGAGTGTGGAAAGGAGACTCCTGGCAGGAGGATGAGCATGAGCAAAGGCCGAGAGGGAAGTGTGCTGTGCATACTATGTCCGAGAAAGTGCTACAGCTGACTGCCACTACATCACTGAGCTCTTGGTAGGAGAGTGACAAGAACAGAGGCTGGGGCTAGATTCTGAAGAGCGGTCTAAGAAATTTACACTTTAATCTATAAAGAAACTATGAAGGTTGAGGATTGACAAGTATTTTATAATCAAAACATGGATGGGCAATGGAAAATGGACCAAAGAAGGAAAGACAAGAGGAAACTGTATCTCCCTGCCTTTGTTCATGCTGCATTCTGCCTCCAGGGTGCCCTTCTAACAAACTCCTTATACGGAGCATTTTATTCATCCTTATAGCTCACTGCTCAGTACAGGGGAGGTCTTAATAAATATTTTCCAAATAAATAAGTGAAGGAAAGCAAGAACCCACAGCTTCCCCATTCTTCAAGTGAATACTTCAAAAGCCCCACCAGCCCATACCAATTCCCCCCAGCACAAACACACACACAGCCCTGACCCCACATTCATTCCTCCTGCTTTGACCTGTATTCCTAGGTTTGCTCATTCCAATCTACATAATGAATGCCCTGCACTACTACTTAACTATTTCACACACTTATGTCTTCTCTTGCTAATAACAGAACAATCACTGGGAAAGGAACCACATCAACTCTTACAGTCAGGCTGGACTCCAGGCTCAACTTGAATGAATAATCTACCTATCTTAGCTCTCAGCTTTCCTGGTGGCTTTAAGGACCAAAACTCAGTAAGGTTGTGCTTTAACTTAACAAGATGTTGAGTATTAAAATTCAAGCTTATTAAAAATACTAGGTTACTCTCCTCCTGTTTATCTAAATCTGCTTAATTTACAGCCAAATAATAATGAATAACAGCAATGGCATGTTTAGAGCACAGTCGAACTTTGCTTTATCATGTTACCCAGCCATCTGTGACCCTTCATTAGAGGCATTTGGGAATCTTGCTCAGAATCACTCCGCTGAATGACAATGGGGTAATGCAAAAATAGTACTGTGGCTTTAAGAGCCTTGCCGCTCTAAAATATCTGGTCCATTTTTCTATAACAGTAAACTAAAATGGTCAAGTGCTGGTTCTATCTACAAGACAAACTTCCTAGTCAATATTCTAGACAATTTTGTGATGATATGCACAGGTAAAAACAACGATGCTGCTATAATTGCCTGTACACACACCCAAACATATGTGAATTCTGAGCTTCTAAATATTAATACAGTCACCTAAAAACACTCTCAGAATTCTACAGTTAGCTGAAAGCCTGCTAATGGCACTTCTCTACCTCAGGCTGCATCACAGCACAGTATGGAGACAAACACTTATTGTCTTTGGTTGCAAGGGAAAGGGGGATTCAATTTTATTTTTCAGCTGAGTGGTAGCTGAGGAATCACATCAGGCTCCGGCAAGGCAAGGGGCCCACAGAGCTCTTCTGGTTTCTTCTCGGCCTTTCCTTTTCTGAAAGCATCGCTGTCACCCAAAGTATGCTTCTGATCTCTTCACGTTCCCATCCTGACAATTTTGATTGCCCAAATTCTTGCCCTCTTGACATGTCTTTCTGGTTTTTTTCCCCCGCTGTTGAGTTCTGCAACCTGAGTCTGATGGGAAACACAAATTTGCTGCCTGGAACTTTATTTCAGCGCTAGTACCGGTCACAAATCTAAAATCCCACCTGTGTGAAGAAGGGCAGACCACAACAGAATTGCAGCAGTGACACAATCCCGCCCGGATGTTATTTTTCATGTACAATCATCACGTAAGCTAATACTTGGCAGGCTGGCCTCTATCGGGAAAATCAAATTAAACAAGCCATTCCTTCCTGGTTCCACTCGCCAATGATTCGACATCGTGGCTGTGGTTTAACTTCCCTCTTCCCCACGGGCGCTTCGGGATCAGGCCCCTGGATTCGCGCGGCTCCGGGTCCTGCCTGGCTCGGCGATGGGTGGCATCGTCCGCGGCGCTGGGGACCGGGAGGAGGGGACCGCCGGCGGGGAGGCGGGGGTTCCCCGGTGAGCTTAGGGGGAAGATAAGGAGACCAGAGGGGAAGCGGCTGGATGCCCACGCCCGAGCCAAGATTCTATCTCCCACATCAATTTTCCCGAGGCAACTCTCGCAATTGCGCGCGTTGCGCCCAACCCGCGCTCGGCGAAAGCCCCCACGCGCACGGGGCCGTGTCGCCCGCCGCGCGGCCCTCCCGCCGCCGCCGGCAGGTGCCCCGCGCCCGCTCGGCGCTTACCCAGGGCCCAGGTGCAGCTCTCCTTGATGGCTTTGTACTTGCTCCCCGACGCTTCCTTCTGCAGCTTCCTCAGGATCTCTTCCATCTTGACCTCGCAGGCGCCGGCCGCCGACAGCGAGAGGAGCGCGCGCGAGCCGGGCCGGGGACGCCGCCGCCGCCGCTGCCTGGCCCTGGGCGCCTAGGCGGCCGCCGCGCTCGCCCCCATGCCGCCGGCGCGGCAGCTGATGAATCACGCCCGCTCCATGCCGCGGCCACGTCAGTCCCGCCGCCCCGCCCCGGCGCCCCGCCCGCCCGGGTCAGGTGCGCTCCGCGCGGCGGCGGCGGCGGCGGCGGCGGTGGCGGGCCGGGGCCGGAGGCTGGAGGCCGCGGCGCTGACCCGGCTGCCGAGGAAGGCCCGGGGCACCGAGGCTTCGCGGAAAGGCGGGGCGGATGTCCGGAGCTGGCTCGCCGGCCTGGCGGGGGTCAGCCGGCGCGGAGGGGCCTCGTCGCTGTCCCCCAGCCCCTGGGCCGACGGTCGCCGCGGGAGGAGTCGGCGCGACCCGGCCCGGACCCCGGAACCCCCAGGCGGTACCGGCTCCTCGCTAGCTGCATCCCGTCGCCCGCCCGCGAAGCGGAAAATGCGTGCGCTCACTAGTGAACAGCCCTTTGGCCACTCCCTGTGCCGGGCTCCAGCGATACAGCCCTGAATACACTGCGACCCTGCCTGCAGGGAGCTTGCACTCAAGCATTCAACACGTGTGTGTGTGGGGGGGGGGGGTAGGACTTAATATCCCCGCTATACGACATGCAAACCAGGCCCAGAGAGGCGTTATCTCCCAAACCCACAAGACTCGATCTCCAAACATGTGCTGGACGCAAAGCCCTTTAATAAAACATCTCTCGCCTGTCCCATTCCCTTCCTTTCTTTGCGCTGAATTGTTTTCCTCTGAAAAAGGGGGTTGCACAGGGGCCAGCGCAGCAGAGGGCTCCTAACTGGGGTAGACAGCAAGGCTCTTGGCTGAACCTGGGAGGCCGATGCAGGATGCAGGTGGCGGGTGGAGAAGGCAGGGCCTCAAATCCCGAAAGAGCACCCTGCAGTGTTCTGTCCACTGACGCAGGCCCCGGGGTGGCTGTTGGAGGAAAGCAGGAGGGGGAAGCAGTGGCCTTGTCGTGAAAGCTGTGATTGGGAGACCAGAAAAGCCAGTGCGCTTGTCTTTAAAATGTAACTGTAGTAGTGGTAGTGAGGTCCCATTGGTCTGCAGAGGGGCACACTGGCAGCTGGGAGAACAAGCGTCTGCCAGAGTCTACAAATAAATTAGGGCAATGGTGGGTGATTGGGAAGGGGATGGAGGAAAATACATCAAGAGATATTTATGGAGCAATAGGATTTAATGACTGAAAGGGGTGGGGGTGGTAGTATATAGGATGGCTTCCAGGTTTCCTGTTTACGAAATTCGGAGGATGCAGCCCCATTCCTTAAGTTAAAGAAGGGGAGAAGAGAAGGATTTAGAAAACAGGGAATATACGAGTTCAGTTTTGAACATGTTCAGGTTGCAGTAACAATGAGATACCTGTCGGGTATTTTATTTGCTGGCACCAACTCAGGGTAGAGCTTTCAAATGAGGATTTGAAAGCCATTAAGTACGGAGAATTGCTGATGCCTAGAGTTTGTCAAAGCTCGCTGCAAGATGCCAGAGAGGGAGTCGAGTGATCCCCGACCCTCAAAGAATGGGCGAAGGAGCAAGTGCCCACGGAGGAGGCTGAGGAAGAGCTGTCAGAAATCCGGTGTGGGAGGACAGCCAGGAAAGAGAGTGCATTCGGAGGATGCCCAACAGATGGGGATGCTGCTTCTTAAGGCCTCTTGGTATTCAGGAGGCAAAACTTGCAAAGTCCCAGCCCCCAAGAACCTTTCTACCCACTATCCACACACCCAATGAGGCAAGCCATTATTTAAAGAAAGGTTTGCAGTGCTAATGGGAAAAAAAAGTCAAAACAGTGCAACAGATAGTGTTGAAAAACATTGTTAACTATCTGGAAAAATATATAGATCACAATTTTATATCATACAGCAAAATAAATTACAAATGTATTAGAGAGTTAAATTTGAGAAGTAAACCATAATAGGTTTAGAAGAAAATGTAAGTGCATATACTTATCTTAATGCATTCAGATTATTTCTAACAAACCAGCTAAGGCAGAAACTGGAAGAAAGAAAGAAAAAAGAAAGGTCAATGGATTTGACTAGTTGAATGTTTAGAATCTTTATATCAAAAGGTCCATATAAAATTAAAAAGCAGATGACACTCTGAGGGGTAGACTAAAGTAAGAAAGAGGGTAACTCTATGTTTTAATTTTATGTGGATTTATAAATTTTGTCTATTTAAAGTATTTGTTATTTTTGTAATTAAAAGCAATTTCACTGAAGCTGCAAAGTAGGAAAATGTTTATAATAATGTCAGATATAGTTTGAATAGCTTTGCAAATAAGGTTTTACAAAGTATAAAAAACAGATACACACTCTAATAAAACAAATGGGCAATGAATATGAAGGGTGTTCACAGAGGAAAAAATACAAATGACCCCTAAAGTTATGAAAAATGTTCAAACACCTACTAATCAAAAGATCACAAACTTTAAAATTAGATATTACTTTTTAATTAATTGAATTGGCTAAGAGATGTTTAACTCCAGTGTCTAGCATTAGTAAGGAGCTGGACAACAAGGTCCTCCCATGTCATGGACACCTATGAGAGTGTAACTAGGAACTGCATTCCTGGAGGAGTCTGGATGCACATATAGCATAGATATGGCTCTGACCCAACAACTCTACTCGGGAATTCATCCCAAGGAAGCGGTTATGGAAATGGATAAAGACTTTTCTACAAGGATTTCAATGTGTCTTCCAATTATAAAACAATTGCAAACTAAAACCCAACAACAGGGATATGGATAGATAACTCATGATGTATTCATAAAGCAGCATTTTATATATCACCGTTAAAAATAATGCAGGAGGCTGGACGTGGTGGCGTACACCTGTAATCCTAGCACTCTGGGAGGCTGAGGTAGGAGGATTGCTTGATGTCAGGGGTTCAAGACCAACCTGAGCAAGAGTGAGACCCCATCTCTACTAAAAATAGAAAAATTAGCTGGGCATGATGGTGCATGCCTGCAGTCCCAGCTACTCAGGAGGCTGAGGCAGAAGGATCGCTTGAGCTCAAGAGTTTGAGGTTGCAATGAGCTACCTACGATGATGCCACACCACTCTACCCACAGTGACAGAGCAAGACTCTGTCTCAAAAAATAAAAAATACGCCAGGCGCGGTGGCTCACGCCTGTAATCCTAGCACTCTGGGAGGCTGAGGCAGGTGGATTGCTCAAGGTCAGGAGTTCGAAACCAGCATGAGCAAGAGCGAGACCCTGTCTCTACTATAAATAGAAAGAAATTAATTGGCCAACTAGTATATATAGAAACAATTAGCTGGGCATGGTGGTGCATGCCTGTAGTCCCAGCTACTTGGGAGGCTGAGGCAGGAGGATTGCTTGAGCCCAGGAGTGTGAGGTTGCTGTGAGCTAGGCTGACGCCATGGCACTCACTCTAGCCTGGGCAACAAAGCGAGACTCTGTCTCAAAAAAAAAAATAAATAAATAAATAAATATAAAAAAAGAGAGGCATATTGAATAATATAAAAAGTGGTTTATACTATATAGTTAAATAAACAAATTCTAAAATGCTATGCATTTCTGTATACTAAATGATCCCAATTTGATTAAATATTTGATGTAAATATGCATATGTTTAAAAATACATACACATATCTGGAAAATATACATAAAATATTAACAGTAATTATCGAGTTATAGGTGAGCTTATTTCTCATTAAACATTTTTACTTTAATAATTGCAAAAAGTGTTTTTTTTAAAGGTGGTACAAAAATGAAATAAAGGTAGTATCTGGGCAGCAAGGTCAAAAGCCAGAGAGAGGGCAAAGATAAACATAGAAAAGGATATAATGATGTGAGAGACTAGTTAGGATCCTGGGGAAGCCTGCCCTGGGGGAATGATGATGGCAGAGCCTGGCTGCAGTGGATTAAGAGCGGGTAGAATCACAAGTATAAACAACCCAGTCAAGATGTTGGCTATGACGGAAAGTAAACACCATTTTACTTTTTTCCGATAACTCACAGTAAAAAATGCACTTTACATTACCATCCAGTGTACACATGTATAGATAGGTTTAAAAACTGAAAAAAAAAAGTTTTCTTTATAAAACAATACTTACTGTTAACTATAATAGTTACTATTAAATAGGATTTTATTCATTGCAGCAGGCACACTTGCCTAGTTCTTTCATTCCAGCTGTGAGCATGAGGACAATACTATATGTACAACCACAGTGATTTGTGCTTTGATGCCTATTTCTTCCCATTCTTAGTTTTATTGGTTAAAAATTCTGGTTCACACAAATAAGTTGCTGTGAATGCTATTAATAACAACAATATATTCTGCTTAGTAAGATAAATTCTTTTTTTAATCTTAATCTAAAATGGTGATACATTTATAATCATTCTTCAAGGTATTCAAATAAAACATTAGTAATTAGCTTTCTTCTTTGGACATCAACTTCAATATGGATTCAGAGTTTTAGAAAACAAATAGG
Organism: Microcebus murinus; assembly: GCF_040939455.1. Taxonomy (NCBI): domain Eukaryota; kingdom Metazoa; phylum Chordata; class Mammalia; order Primates; family Cheirogaleidae; genus Microcebus; species Microcebus murinus. Next base: position 25,025,722 of record NC_134108.1, read on the forward strand.
TCTTTTATCAAATATTTTTCCTTAATATTTCAAATTTCTCTTTTGGAAATGACTAAAGTTTGAAACAGAGACTTGTAATAAAGTTAATATCTTCAATTTTATTCCATTTAAAATATTTTAATTAATATTTTCTCTTCCTGTGTTAAAAAATGTGTGGACACTTAGTAACCATAGTGTAACATATAACTGTTGTAGTAACATATAATTGTTATATGTTAACATATGTTAACTATTATATGTTAACTGTTAAATGTTACTACATATATGTAGTAACATATAACTGTTGTAGTTATAGTAACATATAACTGTTGGACATATCCAAATCTTGCAATAATACTGTAATCCAAATTCAGTTAGTTAAAAATGTCAAAACGAGATCTATATGCCAATTCTTTTGCTGAAATATCATGTTCAAAATGTTAGCCAAATGAGATTGCTTTTCAAACAGAAAAAACCCATTCCTGAGTTCATATAACTTAGTACTTTCCTCATAACAATAAATAACTTCAGTATTATACAATGTATACATGTCAGTTAATAGCAAGGCTGAGCTGTTTTAGCAAAGACCTAACAATGCAGTGGTTTACAGACACAGATGCTTATTTCTCCCTTAAATTAAACTCTGAGTCAGTGGTCTAGGTTGGGGTAGCAGGTCCTAGGACTGCGTACCTAACATGTTACTGCTCTACCATCCCACAAGAGGTTGTTCTCATCTTTGCAACCCAAAGATGGGTCCCGTGCACATTGTGTTCTAGCTCTTAGGAAAAGAAAAAGATCAAAGGAGGCCAGGCCTCAAAGTCACACAAACCCCTTCTCCTATATTGCACTGGTGAAGGCAAGAGTTGCAGAGACAAACCTGAGTGACCAGCTCTGTTCCTGTGGCAGAGAAAAGGAGGGTTGGTGAGTGACCACTAGTCTCAGCCACAGACCTGATTTCTGAACAATACATATCAAAAAGTGAAGGCTCCCTTAATGAAATTAAACAACAATCACTATGTCTGTTTTCAAAGTCAAGAGATTCAGTAGAATTCTTAGGATACCAAATCTTTGTGTGAAACATAGATTTTAAATAGTAATGTATCCAGTAGATTCTAATAATATTTTAAGTCATTCTACTATGCTTCCTGGTCACTTTTACTTCTGAGCCATTCACAATTTTATTACAATTTTCCAGTTGTATTTGTGTTTTTCAGATAGTGTTTTGTGTTAGGTTAAGTTGAAACATCACAATAAATCCTTTACAAAAATCATGTTTTCATATATATATTTGACTAAACTGGAAGTGTTAGTAACCTCAAATATTAGTGTTCTCATTAAGTAGAATCACACAATCTGTGTCTGCACATATCTGCTAAATAAGTATTAATTGTTTTCTGTATGTTCTTTAGAATTATAGTATCACTTAGAAGTATAGTTTGAAATTTCTCAGCTGATTTATCAAGGACCATATTCACTATATTCATGTATACTGAGGATAATTTTTTTAGCAACTGTTTGAGTAATTTTCTGTTTTGCCACATGTATGGTACTATGATAATAATGCTTTTTCGATAATTGACATAAAATAATGTTGACAAATTTATGGGTTTTTTTTCTTAGTTTGAAAATATCTGAATGCCTTATTATAATAACAAGTTTGGCTTGTTTTATTTCCAAGGTTTTTTCTTTTCTTTTCTGTTTTTTGGAAGATCTTAAGCTTTTATTTGCAAGATATCATTACAAATAATACATTGTCAGTGGGTTTTCAGCATTTGACAAAATATACTTAATTGTTATTAAAATGGCTTGTACTTTTTTGGATTATATTAAATAGTTCAAATAAAAGAATTTATTGATTAGAAGAAATAATTTTCCTAATGTTGTCACCATATACATGTCCAGATCGGACAGTTCAACCAGAACAAGCCTCTGTGTTTTTCACATGATTATTCTTCTTTCTTCTAATAATAAACTAAACTGTTTTAAGGATAATTTGTGCAAATTTGATCAAAATATACAATTGCCACAAAGTTACAAATGCAGAATTATGCCTAATTTAAAACAGCACATGGAAAATTGTTAACTCATAGCCAAACCTTGGTGAAAATTCTTGCTGCCTTTATCATCAGTAGATAAATTCTTGTAGACTTCATCATTATTAGCTGTAAATTACATTGACATAAAAATAAACTATAATACATGAACTCGTCTTGTACACTTATGATCAAATGCAGAAAAACAAAGGATGCTACAGGAAGCAGAAGAATGTTTGGCTGGCAATTTCCAGCAAATGCATATATTTATTATGCCCCCTTCCCCAGCTGTCATTCAGCTCAGTTGTCTGCAAGATTTGCTGCAACGTGGACAGCTCTTCCTTGGAATACATGTGTTGCATTCTGATGTTGGATCACCCTCTAATAGGTAGAGGCCTGGAGTTTGAAAAACACCAAACCAGAGGGAAATTTGAGATGAAAGAGCCTGTTGGTGGTGAGTATGTTTATACTGTGAAAGAAAAGAGACATAAAAGCAGAGGTTGAAGAAGTATGAGGAAGCCGGACTAATGGGTGAAACAAGTATCCTAAGGAAACGAGACATTTGGTACATAGAGTACAGACACAGTCATTGTCCAGTTAGGGGATGAAGGCCAACTTACAGATTTGGAGGGGAAGATAGAAAGCTGATTTTTTAATACTATTTAGTTTGTTGATGTGGGGACAGGAATTTGTAAGAACCATACCTGATGACTTCTGTTTTTCTCATGACACAAGAAGACATTTGTTGAATGTAAGAGGAGAAATGAATAGAGGACTCAAAGTTTGGAAGTGGGAAATGAGGTTTCTCTGAAGTGTTGAGGCTTCCCTATAGAAGGGGAAGGCTTCTCTGGAGTGTTGAGGACCAGAGAAGTTCCCTGTTTATTGGCACTTAAGAAGCAATCTCAAGCCAGCAAAATTTTTAAAATCTAGTAATAACTAGTGAATTTGGTATTGCTTCAGATTCTGACCACCTAGGTTCATGATGCTAAATCTATACTTAACAGCTCAAATCTCTCTTTTATCCTTGTTTCACCTCATATTCAAATCATTGATCTTTTCATTTACTCTGATGCCTAATTCACAGAATACTGTACTAAAGAAAGTTGTTTGCAATATAAAGTTACAACCAAATATGCACCAGCATAATCTGAAAGTAAAATAAGCATATTTTTGGATTAAATTCCATTTTGAATTAAATTCAGAGTAGGAAAATAAGTACCTTAAAGACGGTTTATAAAATCATTTATGACCTTCAGCATTTAAAAAAAAGAAATGTTACATTAAATACATGTTAAGTAACTTGTATAAAATATAGCATATCCTTCTTTAAGGAAAACATTTAAATACCCATAAAACAGATCATATTTAGAATTATTCACATTGAAAATTATTCCTTTATTTGCAAAACAATTTTCTGTTTTAGTGATGGTTAATATGCACTTTTTATGATATAATTGGACTTTTGCTTCTGGCTATGATACAGCAGTTTGTATCAGAACAACCTTGCTGTTGAAAGTAGCTATAAAATTGGATTTAAAAATTAACTTTAAATAAAATTAAATAAAAATTAAATTATTAGAGACTACATGAGCAACTATATGCCAATAAATTGAAAAACCCAGAATTTTTAATAATTGAATACAGAAAGACTTCGTGCTTATTTTTTAAAAACTCACTTGCGTTTTGTTTTGTTTTCTGATAGAATAAACTCTCACGAAATATGAAAATATATATATACACAGTTAAAGGGTTTGTCAACAAATTGTCAGACTACGCAAGGAACACCAATGTTTGCTTTTACTAACAGTACAGAAAGAGCCTCTTCATCATCACTATGTACTGAAGATCTTTTCCCCCTGGGCCAATTTATTAGTTGAATTTATTTGTGCAATTTATTAGTTGCACAATTGGCACAAGAAAACATGGGGCATGGCTATAGGTGATAGCATTGGAAACAGAAGTGGATAAATCTTTGGAAGAAGAGGGAGGGAATTACTGAGGATAAAACTTTGAAAAGTCACCTCTGGGGTTTTATACTGACAAGAAATTCCCATTCTTTAGAATGCTCCATACTTCATCCCCATCCATTCCCCAAGTCCTACCTTCTCAAAGACCCTGCATCAGGCCATAGGAGCTTCCACAAATGATTTGGAACTGGGAGCATCACCAATTCTGATACGTAAACAGTGAAGGGAGTGTATTCTTAGAGTTCCAGGTTGAAATGAAGAATAAATTCTTTCATAAGCACGATATTATTCATGGTCATTAGGTTGATTAGACAGACTCTTAATGTGCATAAAGACAAGCATGCAGACAATTACAAATTACTTTTAGTTGTCCAACATCTGAATGTCCTTCTGATTTTGTAGAAATTTCTAGGAAAGTCAGAAAAAGAACCCTACATGATATCATGGAAGGGAAAGAATGACCTATATTTTTATCTTCATTTTTTGGCACTTAGAAGGGCTGGGACTTAAGCTTAGCCAATCAAATGTACCCATTTGGGACTCTGATTCTGTACCAAGGGCCAAGAAGAATAAAGGTACACAGGTCCAAGACAAGAATGATCCTATCACCACTATATTCAATAGTGTACTAACTAAAAATCCTAGCCAGTCAAAGATACAAAAAAAAAAGTACAAGAATTAGGAAAGGAATACATGAAACAGTCATTACTTAAAGATAATGATATAATTATCAACATGAAAAAATCCAAAGAATCTACAGATAAATTGTCAGAATTCATAAGAGTTTAGCAAGATTTCTAAATGTAATATCAATATAAAAAGAAGGTTACATTCATATTCAACAGCAGAAAAATTTTAATAACATAAAATAATATATAGCACCTAGGAATAAATATAAGAAAAGATGTACAGGTCCTTTTACAGAATTACTAAAGTCTTTATTGAAGAACTTGAAGAATATCCAAGCGTTGGGAGAGACATATCTTATTTGTGTAAAGAACTAAATATTGGATAAGAACAGTTCTACTAAAATTCCCAGTAGGTTTTTGCATGGAATGCAAATGGCTGAATTTAAAATTTATTTGAAAAAGCAAAGGTCAGGAAGAGCTAAGCCGTTCTTGAGGAAGAAACAAACAAGGCGACATGCACTACCAGAAATCAAGAATTATTATCAAGCAATAAGTGGTTAAGACAATGTATGACTGGCTCAGGACAAACAGAACAATGGAATAAAATCTAGAACCTGTAAACAGACACTTACATAAATGGAAACTAATATAGGACAGAGTTGGCACTGTGGACCAGTGGGCAAAGGTGCCAGTTCATCTTTTAATCAAATGATGCCAAGACAACTGATATGGACATGGAAAAAATAAAAATGGACCCCTACTTCACACCTAAAAAACAAAACAAAACCCTTGAATACATAAAGTCTTTGTGAAAGACAGAAATGTAAAAACTTTCAATGAAAATAGAAATGATCTCAGAAGAAGGACTTCTTAAACAAGAATTAAAAATCAGAAAACATAATGGAAATTCACTACATTAAAATCAAGAAATTCTGTTCAACAAAAAACACCATTAAGAAGTGAAAGGGCAGGCCAACTTGGGAGAATGTATTTGGGAGATATAAACTGACAAAGGGCTCCTATCCAATGTGTATAAAGAACCCCTACAAATCAACTAGGAAAAGACAGGCAACTCAACAGAAAAATGGGTAAAGGACATGAACAGTTATCTCGCAGAGGAGCAAATGGGTATGGCTTGTAAGCATATAGGAAAACAAACTTAGTAGCAATCAGGGAAATCTACCTGAAGACCACACTGAGCTACTCTGTTGCTCCTACTGGCTTGACAAAAATAATAAAGCTGGATACTGCTCAGTGTTGATGGAGATTTGAGGCAATGAGAAAGCTTATCACTGCTGGTGGAAATAGAAATTGTTACAGCTAGGACAGGCACAGTGGCTCAGGCCTGTAATCCTAGCACTCTGGGAGGCTGAGGCGGGAGGATTGCTTGAGGTCAGGAGTCGAGACCAGCCTGAGCAGGAACGAGACCCCTGTCTCTACTAAAAATAGAAAAATTAGCTGGGCTTGGTGGCACGTACTCGGGAGGCTGAGGCAGATCAATTGAGCCAAGGAATTTGAGGTTGCAGTGAGCTATGATGACACCACTACATTCTACCCAGGGTGACTCTGTCTCAAAAAAATAAAAGAAATTATTAGAGCTGTTTTTGAAGACAATTTGCCATTACCTAGCAAAGTTAAATATGCATATTCCCTGTTACTTAGAGATTCTACTTTTGCTCTAGACCCAATGAATTATTAATACTTAATATGTGCACCAGGAGGCATGTTGTTGGCTAGGGGAAAAAAAAACCTTTACTTCATTAACAGTGGAAAGGATAAATTAGCTCTGGCATATTAATACAATAAAGTAGTTGACAGTGCACAAACCGTAGCTGTTTCACATCAACATGTGAAAACATATAGTGAGCAAAAGAGCACGTCACAGAGGAATGCACAGTGTGATTTCATTTATATAAAGCACAAAAACAAGCAAAATTAACAATGCTGTATATAGTCTGAGGACACAAATGTGTGCTGAAGTGATAAAATAAATCTGAGATCTTAGTTATCTCTGAGACAAGGGCTGTGAGGGGAAGAAATCGGAAGAGCATTCAGGGGCTTCAAAATCATGGCTCAGCAGTAGCTACTGAGGTGCTCACTTTACTTTGCTTTAAACTGCACATAGATGCTAACCCCCCTTTCATATGAATAATTTTGTTTTGGCCACAGCATAATAAAGTGAAGAAGGGGACAGTTTGGAATTTATTCCCGTGGTGATACGATGGCAGTGGCACTCAGCATTTGGTGGTGGCAACAGCAGTGTTGGAGCCACATGTGAACCAGGTGTGAGGTGGCTGCTGAACTCACGCCCACTCCTGGGGATGTGACTTGGACTGTGGCTCCGTGGCTGGGTATTCTTTGGATTTGGCCTAGTTCTAAACCTAGTTCTGGAGCCTTTACATTAAAATTCTGTGAACGACCAAATAGCTTTCCCCCAAATTGTCTTTTCTGCTTAATTTTATCAGAGTTGGTTGCTATTATTTACAATCAAGAAAAAAATATAATTGCCAGAAGGAAAGTAAACAGTGCTTTCAGACGCAGAAGGAGGGGCACCTCACCAAGATTTGGGGCTGAGAAGGCTTCCCATAGTATCTGAGCCTTGAGCTGAGTGAAGAGTAGAGGAGAGTAGGGGGGTCTGGGTACCCCGGTGCCCCCCCTGCCATGTGGGTCCATTTACCGCCAGGTTCCAGCCTTCCCCTCCATTAAATACACCTTTTCTTTAAATGCCTAAGCCAAGCCCTCCATGTTATTTTATCTCTTGGTAGCATTTGGTATCACCTGCCACTCTTTCCTTGAAATCATACTCCTCTATTGGATTCTGTGAAACCACATGGGCTTTGTTTTCTTCCTATTTTTCTAGTACTTTACGAATCTTCTTTCGTAGCTTTCTCTCCTCTCTGCTAAAATGTGAAACATTAGAGTAATCTCACCTTCAAACTTAGCCCTCTTTTTCTCCTTTCTCTCTCTCTCTCATTCTCCCTGTGCCCTCCCTCTCCATCTCCCCATCCCATTCCCCGTAGGTGATCACATCCCTCTCAGAGCCTTTGACGCTATCACTAAACAGATCACGTTCCAATTCAGGTGTCTCTTCTAGGTGCAAGTCCTTTAGGAGCCAAAAAGGAAGAAACCATGTCTGTTTTGTTACATGCCCAGTGCTTAACATGGTGCCCAGTACATGGTGGGTATTCAATTAATATATATAGGAATGATTATGAATGACCAAGCAAACAATTATACTTACTTACAATTATACTCCAGGTGTCTGAAAACATCTACCTTTCTGTTCCTATTAGAAGTTCTGTCTTATATCTAAACCTTAACTTTCCATTTACTATGGAAATAAGCCATAGATTAGAAAATCTTTCTAGAGGTAGGTATACTTTTAAATAAAGAATTGCATTTTGTTAGCAGACTCCAAGAGACCCACAGACATAATAATTTAGTGGCTCAGAGAAAAGCAATTTTTCTTGGAACTAAGTGCATGGATTCAAGAACCAAGCAGAATGGACTTCATCTCTCTTGTCTCAAATGGCTCTGACCTGTGGCTGGGTATAGAAGTCAGAGGGAATTGAGAAATTAGGGAAATTAGGGTTAGAATAAAACACACACATAACTAACAAGAACTTGGGGAAAACTGGGTCACGCTGCGCCGCTCCTCTGACTACAACTCTGCTGTGTGCAATTTGACTGTGGAGTCCCTGCACGCGGTGACATGGTGTGTGCACGCTAAGAGGCTGACGGAGCTCCTCCGGCTGGGGGTGAGGATGGGTGCTGTGGTCAAGAACTCTAACACTGGACCCTAGGAGTAGATGGAAAGGAAAATTTCCTGTTGGGCAGTAAAACTATAAAGACATATTCTCTAGAGTACTGCTTTGATCTACTTTTGTCACATGTGGAAATTTATTCTGCAAAATGTTCTGCTTTAACAAACACAAAAGAGATTTTTAAAGAAATTCAGAAGTGTGGAAGACGGAATGTTTCTCCTCTGTAACTCAGTTATTTTTTGATTTAAGGAGAACAAATATGTTTATTGTTTTACAAGCACAGACCATGCCCCTCAGAAACTTAAGGTTTTAACACACAAACAGAAGCAATTTGACAAGCCATGTGTTTGAAGGAAAAAGCAATTCTGCTCGCCTTCACGGCTGGGGGATCCCTTGAGTTAGCTGCAGGCGTGCCCAGAAAGGAACAGTTTCCCTTCTCATCCTTAAAATTAGACTAGGTCTTAATATTAAAGACAAATGTGCATTTAATATTCTATCATAAGAAAAAGAAAAATCAAATTACTATGACTATTAATGTTAACCCTATAGGTAGCCCCCAACCTCAAAAGGTATTTTGTTAAATCTATATTTGGGAGTGTTATAAATGATGGCTACATTCTCAGGCAAGCCCTCAAAATCTTATTTCATCCATCATGTGGCTGAAATATTCCTAAATGTAGTTCTTAGTACTCCCAGAAAGAGAGACCTGCCCACCACCACTACCACCACCTGACACGATGAGTCCTAGTCCTGAGACTCATGAGTCCTGAGGCCACTGGATCTCTGATGTTTTTGGCAACAGGGTAGAATGGGGTGGTGACTCCAATGGCTTGAGAGGTCACAAAACAAGCCAGGAAAGGAGATGGAAAGGGCTCAGACAGAGGATCTTGGAGGTCTCCACAGCATGGTGGGGAAGGGCCTTATAGGTCCTAGTGCCAATGACAAAGGAAGGTTCCTGGAGGAGAGGACATCAGTGATAGCAGGGGACTTTGTGGGCAAGTGGTGGTGGTTATTCACTTGTAGGTACCATTAAGTGAAGTGTTTATAAGTCAGGGTATGTTTGTACCTATAACCATTTCTAAATGTTTTATCCTAAGTATTTTAACTTAAAATGTTTCATTAAATTAATTCAACAGGTATTATGTTAAGCCTGAGAGCTAGAAAAATGAAATGACATGGGTGACCTTCAGAATGACCTGTGGAATATACACCACTTCGCTCAAATACCAGTATTTCACAGGGGTTGCAGAGCAAATCATTTGACTCTGAGGACTGATTTGGAAGAATGAAAGAGTTCTGAAATTTTTATTGGGAAGTGATCCACATATATTAAATACCACATGAAGAAATGACAAAATTGACATTTGTCATAAAAATTCAATTTCTTGACCTTCTTATACAAAGCTATTCATATCTTCATTGAGGTGAGCTCTTTTTCTTTCTATACAGAGAAGATTTTTAAAATACAGATTCCTGGGATGACAATTCTAATTGATTGGTAACTACAATTAAATTCTCTGTGATGTCTCTAGCTTAATTTCAAAAATTAAAAGGCAAAAGGCAGATTTATATTTTATATAAATATATATTTTTATATATTTTATTCAATTTAATATTTATATATATTTTATTTAAGGTTTAGACCTTATAAAAAATGTCAACTTTTCTCCTGAAAAAATAAACAAAATTGAAAGCAAATAACCAAAAAAATATATGACAAATTAAAAAAAATTGCAGCATATATAACAAAGGTTTAATATCCCTAATAATGGGGTGTTATATGGATAAGAAAAAGAGCAACACGAGAGAAAATTGCACAATAGGAGGAACGTGTATGAAGAAACACAAATGACCAATTAATCTATGGAAAAGTGTTTAAGCTAGATGTTCAAAACTGAACACATGATTTCACCTAAAAGTGGTCCTCTTCTACAGTACCCTGGAATTATACCCCCATCAGCTCAGGAGCCAGAAATCTTGTAGTGTTCCATGCTGCCATTCTCATTCATTCTCTCTCTCTCTCTTCCAATTTTTCACCGAGTTCTGTCTCCGTGTTTTCAGATCCATTCTCCTTTTACTGACACCACTGATACCACCTTGATCTAAGCCAGAACCATCTGTCTCCTAGATACTGCTTTAGCTTCAGGAGGAGGCTACCCCTGTCTCTGTCCACTCTGGCGCCCCTCGAACATTTTCCAACCTGAAGCTAGACTGGCTTTTCTCCAAAACATTAATCTTATTATGTGACCCCTTGCTTAAATATTTCAGTGACTTCCCATTGTTCTCCAGATAAAGATCAAAATCCTTCAACAGGTATCGCCAGTGGAATAAATGAATATATAACACTTTTCTCAAAATGAACCTACCAGGAACTACAAGGCCCTGTGTGATGTGGCTCCTTCTCCCTTTCCAGCACCTTCAGAGCACCTGCTGCACACCATCCACATCGGCATTGTTCCTGGTCCTTGAACATGCACAGTGCCTTTGCACATGCTGCTCCCTCTTTCTGGAGTCCTGTCTTCTCCTATACCAATCTTCATCTCTACTCCCTTGTTTAGTCCATTACTACATCACTCAGTCATTCTTTCAGGGAAGCTTTCCCTGACTTCTTAGATCTCAACTAAATTATCATTGTGTCAATCTCTGTGTATATACTCATTGCACTGATTCACCATCATGGCACTTATCACAGTGGTAAATTTGCATTTATTTGTGATCCTTTGACTAATGTCTGTCTCTCCCACTAGAGTGGAAGCTCCATGAGGCAAGGAGCTGTTTTTGTTTGTCATTATACAAGAAATATTGTTGGATAAATAAATCAAAAGATGAATATCACAAGTAATCAGAGAAATAGTAATTATAACATTTTTTCCCTTTTCAGATTGTAAAAGATTAACAACATTAACAACAGCCTTCTTTTTTTGGAAGGTAGTTTGTATACACAAACACACACAATTTTTTTTAGGAATATGGCCAAAGCAAATCATCAGAAAAACATCCAAAGATGTTCAATGTCCCTTAATATAAAATTGATTAAATAAACCATGGTACCTCCATACAACATGCTATCCAATTTAAATAAGGTTGATCTCTTTGTGGATATAGACAGATCTCCATAATACGTTTTAAGCAAGAAAGCCATGTGGAAATAGAATGTACAGTGTGATGACATTTTGATAAAAATGTGTGTGTTCCTCTCTCTATGGTGTAGAGATGCATAGAAAAAATCTGGAAGGAGAGGAACAAAATGTTAATAATACTCATCTCTGGGTGATAAGATTGTAGATTATTTCTCACGTCCATCTATACAACTTAATCCTCTGAAATATAATGCATATGTATATATTCATAATCAGAAAATACATATTTTTCTAACATGAAAAATAGCATTTTAAAATGTTGTATCTTTATATCAAGTCTATATTAAATATTTTTTTGTTCCACACAACTCTATTTGAACTTTCTTTGAAAAGGAACTTCACAGATAACCTGCCTCCCAACACAGAATGAACTACTCTTATCCCTGGCAACTGGGAATATAGTCTTTAGTCATACAGACTGAGATGTCCTACTTCTTTTGTAAATGACTCAATTTTTTTTTTTTGGCAGCTCTAATTTTTAGAATGTTCTTTTTATTAAACCAAAATCTATTTCCATATAACATTAAGACTTTTTCCTATATTTCATCACATGATTAATGCCTAGTATAATGCCTAGAGCATAGTAGGGACTTAAATACTTACTGAATGAATTATAAGTTCTTTAAGATTATAATTTTCCCCAAGAGATTTATTTTATGATTTGACAAAGCTCCCTAACTCCCTAAATTGTCTTAACTTATCAGGGTTTCCAGACCAGAGCAGTTCCTCCTGCTCTGAAGTTCGTTAGTCATTAATGCCTCTCTTAAAAGGTTCACAGTACTCCAGATAGGGACTGATTAGTAAGAGGAGAGACAGGCCACTATCCTACTTTTTTAAATTAATACCATCTAAATTTGCATTGTCTATTTAAAATAAGCATGCTATATTGTAAGCCCATATTAAGTATGATAAATTAAAACTCATTCAGAAGTCTCCTGTAGAAACTATTCTCAGGTAAAAGATTTTTAAAAAATTTTAATTGACTTTATCGAGGTAAAATTTGCATATGATAAAATTAACTCATTTAATTACATAATGAGTTTTGCCAAGCATATGTAGTCAGTGGCCATGACCACCATCAAGATACAAAGTAGATCAATCATTAAAAAATTTCCCTCATACCCATAGGCAGTCAATCCCTTTTCCTTACCTTGGGCTTTTGTTCCAGCTTCATTTGTAGAAAAGATTATCTTTCCCCCCTGAATAGCCTTGGCACCTTTGTCAAATATCAATTGTCTATATTTGTGTTTGTCTATGTCAACTTGACTGGGCTAAGGGATAGCTTGGAAAACACTGCTTTTGGGTGTATCTATAAGGATGTTTCTAAAAGAGTTTAGTATTTGGATCAGTACACTGAGTAAAGAAGATCTGTCCTCATCACTGTGGGCAGGTATCATCCAATATTTTGAGGGCCCAGTAAAACAAAAAGGCAAAGGGCAAATTTTCTCTTTCTCTCTCTTCCTGAGCTGGGACATCCATCTTCTCCTGCTCTCAAACATCAGAGCTGCTGGTTCTTGGGCCTTTGGACTTTGGAACTTATACCAGTGCCCCCTTGACCCCAATTCTCAGGCCTTTGGGCTTGGACTAGGAGTTACAGAATCCACTCTGCTGTTCTCAGACCTACAGACTTGCACCAAATTATAGTACCAGCTTTCCTGGTTCTTCAGTTTGTGGATGGCATATCATTAAATTCTTGGTCTCCATAATCATATGAACCAATTCCCATAATAAATCTATGTATATAAATATATACATATACAGGTATATGCATATAAATGTATACATACAGTGTGTGTGCTCTCTCTCTATTTAATTCTGTTCCTCTGGAGCACTCTCATACAGTCTATTTCTGGACTCTATAATCTGTTTTATTATCTCTATAGTTACACTTATGCTGATACTGCAGTGTCTTGATCACTGTAACTGTATAATATTTCTTGAAATCAGGTAAATAGTATAAGTCCTTTGTGTTTTCATCAGAGTTGTTTTGGCTCTTCTAGGCCCTTTATATTTTCATATAAATTTTAGAATCAATTTGTCAATTTCAATTGAAATATCATCCTGGGATTTTGTTTGGAGTTGCGTTGAATCCATAGATAATCTTTTGAAAAATTAATGTAACAATATTGAGTCTTCTGATCCAAGAACCAGGAGCTCTGATGTTTAACAGCAGGAGAAGATGGATGTCTGTCTCTCAAGAAGAGAGAGAAAGAGAAAACATTTGCCTTTTCCCTGCCTTTTTGTTCTACGGGGCCCTCAAAAGATTAGATGATGCTTGGCCACAGTGATGATGGCAGACCTTCTTTACTCAGTGTACTGATCCAAATACTAAAGATGTTGAGCATTTCTTCATGTGCTTATTGGCCATTTGTATATCTTCTTTGGAGGAATGTCTATTCACAGCTTTTGCCCATTTTTAATATTGGTTATTTGCTTATAAGAGAACTCTTTATAAGAGTTTTGTATATAGTCTAGATATAAGTCTCTTATCAAATATATGAGTTACAAATATTTTCTTCCATTCTGTGGGTCATCTGTCACTTTCTTGTATGTGATAATTGATTTGAATCATAAATATATGGCTTTTCATTTCTCTCTGGCATATCTGGTAGATGTTAATAAGAGAGATGCTTTATTTTGACATAATTTTGAATGAATTTTGTCATTCAACATACTTGTTCTTTCAAAGCTTTATATCAACCATAGATTTGTTAAATAAGATGTATGTCTTTGTATATTTACTGAATAAAATATAATCGAGGCAAAGCTTTGTGGCATGTCATAAACATGTTCCTCCAGATTGATGTCAAACACTAGTCAAGCAACTCATGAATTGAAAACTTTAGGCACTCTAAGAGTGAGTCTACCTTCATGACTTTTTCCTCTACCTGGTATCCCTTAAGTCCAACCTGTAGACTCAGCTCCTTTTATAGAACAGAACTGGAGCAGAAACAAAGGCTGAAGGAGAGGAATAAAGTTTAGATGTAGGATCATAGGATCGTCCCACTAGGACAGAGTGTATTACTTATTCCTTGATATTGGGCTTAATATGCTTCAATTGTTTCCCATTATACTTAGGTTGATATCCCAACTGCTCAACCTGTAAGTTCTGTTGGCCTGGATCTTGCCTAATTCTTTTCATCTTAGGCCACTTACCTCTCTCTCTTTGCTTAGGCCACACTATCCTCCTTCCAGTTTTTGCTAGCCTCAAAGATTTCCATGCACATATACTTGCAGCACTTCTCCCATTTGAGATGGAATATTGCTTCCTAAAGAAGCCTTACCTGACCCCACCAAATATATATTGTGTTCTCATATGATTCTTTCTCAGAGCACCTTATACTTTCGCTTCATAGCGTGTATTACAGTTTGCAATTATGTACTTCCTCTCATAATTACCATTTCCTCTCCCAGAAGACTGGAAGCTCTTTGAGGGAACAGCTTGTATTTGTTTTGCCTTCTTATATCTCTACTGTCTATCCCAGCACCTGGCACAAAGTAGTTGTTTGATAAATATTTGTTGAATGGATGAAAGAATGAATAAATCGTATGAGGGGGAAAAAAAAACATGTATTCTCACATCTTTACATTAGCATAGAGGGGAGGGAATTTTTACTCCATTTTCCAGAAGGGACACACATGGTGAAATCTGCCCATCTTTTCTCTCCTTTTCCCACCTTCCCATGGCACAAGGATGGCTTAAGACGTTGGTACATTTAGAAAAAGGGAATAGATGTTTTGGCTCTGCCATTTATGGGCTTCTGTTCCTTTCAGAGTCAGTCCCTCTGCGGGACACATACATTCTTTGTTCCTTCATATGTTATGAATGTGTGGCAAGGTCTGAGGTAGTCCACCTGGGCCAGTGATTTAGGTGACAGATACGCAAACGGGCCCATTGCTGCATGTGAGCCACCTTCACCAGTCCAGCTTCTGTCGGTAAGCAAACCCACATTTCACTCTCCATCTATCAGATTCCAGCAGCCATTGCTCAATTATTTCCAAACTCAGAAAGGGATTCCAGTAAGAATGAGGGAGAAAAGTTCAAATGCAAATTCAGCTGGAATTTGGGGGCAAGGAGACACACTTTGAAAATGACTAACCTAATTGGATACACTTATTTTACAGGAAAGACTCATAAAACAAAAAGATGTTTGAGAAATTTTCACGTTTGCGTGATTAGTTACTCAAGAGTTGCAGTACGAAACCATGTATCCGCACTTTCTCAATCAGTGCCTTTACCTTGGCATGCTCTATTATTATCATCTCTCAAAGGTGCAATATACTTGGATCCAAAGCTTATATAAATTCACACACCTGTGTGCAGTTGTCTTTCCTTCAAAAAATATTTGGGGAAGTAATATTGTTACTACATATAAAACAGGAAAGACTATATGAAGTTACTTGTATATTTCTCAGGTGTGTTTGAAACTATCTTAACATAACTTTTTACAAATTTAATTTTGAAAACCATGTCTTAACTCACATACAAAGAAAACATGGGCCGGGCGTGGTGGCTCACGCCGGTAATCCTAGCTCTCTGGGAGGCCGAGGCGGGCGGATTGCTCGAGGTCAGGAGTTCGAAACCAGCCTGAGCAAGAGCGAGACCCCATCTCTACTATAAATAGAAAGAAACTAATTGGCCAACTAATATATATATAGAAAAAATTAGCCGGGCATGGTGGCTCATGCTTGTAGACCCAGCTACTTGGGAGTCTGAGACAGAAGGATCGCTTGAGCCCAGGAGATTGAGGTTGCTGTGAGCTAGGCTGACTCCACGGCACTCACTCTAGCCTAGGCAACAAAGCGAGACTCTGTCTCAAAAAAAAAAAAAAAAGAAAAAAGAAAAGAAAACATGATTAGAAAGTCCTCAAACTTGATCTATTTTCCTATGAGGCACATAAAAATGTGTCAAAATGAGCTATTATAATATCCTTACAAGAAGTGAAAATCAACTGCAATTTGGTGAACATTTTCATTCTACACATTAAAGAATCTTTTTCAATCTTGGATAAAGTGTCAATGAACTGATTATTTGACAGGTTAAAAGAAAGTACACCCTACTCCATTCAGGAAACTGTGAAATGCAGCGTTTTGTAAAGACAAGATGCTGTTGAGATCACTCATTTACTATTTCAGATGGTGGCTACTGCTGTTTTTGTCACGTGAGAGCCAGACAGGGAAACCTCTGCTTGTACAGTCTGTGGTGGCTGAGAATTGCCACCCTACAGCAAGACTTCACGGGAAAGGCGTTCCTATTGGCTAGTGGCCAGCCCCCAGCCACCACCTACCAGAGTGAGCTGGGCGACTCTTCCCTCTGGACCTGTACATATTTGGACAGTGGCTTTCTCAGGCGCATGCGCGTAGCGAGGACACGCGGGAAGCATGGACTTTGCAAGCTTGTAGTGGAGTAGTCCTCCACTTCCCTCCCAATTCTTTCTCTCGTGACCTCTCCCCTCTTTGACCCTTACACCTCATCTTCTCATCCCTCTGGTCACAGACTGTGCCTCCGACTTCTGTCTAGATCCCCTTGGCTGGTCTGGGGCTGCCCCGGCAGATTTCCTGGATCTTGTCCTCCAGGGACTCCCTATTAAAGGCCATTTGTTCCTGCTTCCCCAGATGCGGACTGTCGTTGTTTATGAGGTTCCTCCAACCCTAGCTCCCTGTCTCTGCTGCTCTGTATTAGGCAGTGAGAGCTTTGGAATCAAGCTGTGTAGGAGAAGCCTCAGACAGCAGTTTATGTTCGACACCCCTGGGAGCTGAGGAAGGAGAGCAGGGTGCTCTATGGTGGCCCTGCATACAGACCCCAGATGACCGGCCCGGCAGGGGACCAACGGCCTCACTGAGGCTGCCCAAGAAGATGGTGCTGTGAACAATGGAAGGAAGACAACTCAGTTACAGTCAGGAAACAAGAGCGTCAAAGGCCTCAGATCCTGCCTGTACTAACCTTTGCCCTTCCGAGTAAGTTAAGCACCGGTGCTAATGGGAACCAGTCCCTGCTCTCTGAGGGCGTGAGGAGTAAATGAGTCCTGAGGACTGAGGCCCCTCATCTGTGAAACAACCTTGAGAAGAGGGACTCATGAGAAGCTGGGCCTAGTAATGCCTGTTTTACACAGTTCTTGTGAAGATTAAATGAAGTAGTATGTGGGAAGTACTTAGTACAGTTAAAAGCTTAATAAATTTTAGTTCCATTCTATTTTTATCTCTCAAATTTCAAAAACATATATTGATACAGAAAATGTCAGGGCCAGGACATGGCCGCTTGCCACCTCCCCCTTGCTGACATCTCTGTGGGCCAGCGCTACACATGGCCAGTTGGAGGGCATGCTGCTAGGGCCAGGACCCCGCAGCAGAGAGCCCCCAGGTTCAGGTGCCACTGCCTGTTTCCCGCCACGCTGCTTGCGTGATCCTGATTGGCTAATTTTTGAATCCCACCGTTTTTGATTGAATGTTAAAGCTCGTTGTTGATTGGATGTTAAAGCTTGATGTTGGTTGGATGTTAAAGCTTGTAGGTGATTGGACGCTTTTTGAGCCCTACCAAGGGTATAAAAGCAGGAGCAGAGGGGGCAGAAGGAGCAGAAGATCTGAAGATACCAAGAGAGCTGTGACGCTAGGTGTGCTGAGCTTGCTGTAAAAGAATCAAGGCTGTTCTCCGACTCTTCGTGTGCCACTTGGTTCTTTCACCAGTCAAATGAATAAGAGCTGTAACAAGAGCTGTAATGCTAGCTGTACACACTGCCCCAATAATATGACCTTAAGACGGCCATGTTGACGCCTTGATTTTGGACTTTCAGCCTCTGTAACTGTTAAAGAATAAATTTCTGTTTTTTGAAAGTGTCTAGTTTGTGGCACTTTGTTATGACAGCCCTAGGAAACCAATCTTTTTCATGTAGAAAAAGATGCATAAGGACCTTTGTCCCTTTGGATGGATTCCACTCCTGTGAGAATTCCTAGTTCTCTTTCTGACTTTTCTTCTTTTCAATTTCTCAGTCCTAAGTCTCTAGAAAAGCCACTTTATCCCTCCTGGTTCCCAGTGCTCAATGATAAGGTGGCCAACTCCTCCCAGTTTTAGCACTAAACATCCTGTCCTGAGAATTCTTTCAGTCCCAGGCAAACAGGTAGGCAAACAGGTCATTTGGTCAGTCTCAGTGAAATGCCCTTCCTTGTTACACAGCAGGTGGCTCCTGTCAAGGAGAAACTCTTCCTAGAAGTGCTGTAGGTCTGGAGGACAAACTTCATTGACTGAGGAGGATTCTTTCTCTTCCCACAAGAATCATGTGAGGTTCTTGGTAAAATAAACATCCAGACCTACTGATAATGGCCACAAAGCCTGGTTTGCCCAGGACATTTCCTGTTGTCCCAGCATATCACCTGGAAGGTAAATTTGATGAGCCCCTCCCTTTACTACAGAAACATGTTCTGCAAGCACAGAGTCTAGAAAGCTGTAATTTTAATAAGCACTTAGGTGATTTTTGTCTTATTAGCAAAGTATAGGGTTAGCACAGAATCTGCTACATCAGTATTTGACTTACCAGGACAGAGCAATGATTTGTTTCAAAGGGGACATTCATTCGCCTAAATAGGAATAGAATGAACATGATGAGACTATGGCTTTAGTTAGGGCTTAAATTCATTGTCCACAGTAGGATTTATTCTATTACGGCAGGATTTATTATTATTCTGATTATGCAAATCTGCAGAATTTATATATATCCTCATACCTCATTCTCTTTCTTTATGACAATCCCTTTTATCTCAAAACACAGATCCCCACAAAGTGAATGCAGTTGAAACTATTTGCCTCTGTCATCAACCCTGCCATAAGCATCTATCCCTTAGATAATTCACTTTCTATTGTGCCTTAATGCTGAAGATGCTGGACGCTTTTCAGTGGAGTCATACCTCAGTATCATATTAGCTTTCAGAAATCTTTAGCCCAGGAAACAAATTATTCTATTATGCATGACCAGTTCACTTTATAATTTGTGCCTGAATCATAAATAATAATGTCTTCTTAGCAGTATTTTTTCAATAAAAGAAGCATATACAGGAATTTTAAATCATTTTTATCTCTTATATGTTTGTGAGCTGTTCACCCTTCATTTATAATTATCGGCCAGAGCAGATGGCAAAAAGCTAAGCATTAGGTAATAGAATCATAAAACACCCCCTCATCCCCCAAAAGCAGAAATGTTCTAAATTGGAGACTTATTTCATTTATTGAAGGATTTTTTTATTCCACTGGAATATGTTGCAAGAAATTATGACATTAGATAAAAAAAAAATTTCTGCATCAAGAAGTTCAAAAGATTAAGATGCTACTGAAATATAAGTTAAAGGAATTCATAAATGTTTCAGGAAACATTATAGTAGAATTATTACTATAATTTGAGAAAGGCAGACTCTGCAATAAAGTGAGATTCATTACAATACCAACATTATTTTTCAAACTTCTGACATATTTAGATAGAATTTTCATGCCAAGCCAAATAATTATGAAATTTACAAATTACTTGAAGAAATGCTTGGAATTTTATGCTAATAAGGCTTAACTTTAGAGGACTATTTTCCTCTATTAAAATGTTATGCTTTTTACCTTTCTTCTAAGCTCTCAAGGTCTGTAAGTATGATAAAAATTCTATAAGAAGCTGAGGTAAGAGGAACTTCTTGTAAATACTTATTCAAAGTCCCATTTACTCATTCCTTTATTAACAAATTATCTATTGAGCATCTATCTGTGCCAGGCACTGGGTTAATTTCTGGACATGCAAGCACTCAAACTCAAAGAAGGTCTTTCTGCCTTCATGGAACCATCTTCTAAGGAAGGAGACAGTCAACAAGCAATGAATAAACAGTAATTTCAGACGGCACAGAAAAGGATTAACTCAGCAGGCTCAAGTTGTTCAAACCCTGTCTTCCAAAGAAAAGCCTGCCTTCAGGAGGACTGGCTTTTCTTGGCCAGCTTGTAGGGAATAAACTGGGAGCCCTTGGAATATCCTACCTGGTGAGGGTGTTTTTATGTGCCGGAGTCCGTGCTGTATCAGTTCGACCTCTAGGGGGCGCTGGAGACTGACTAGCCAAAGTCAGTCACGTGAGCACTGCAAGCCTATGTGACCGACCCTCAATAAAAACACTGCACTCCACGGTTTCAGTGAGTTTCCCTGGTTGGCAATATTTGGCATATGTTGTCACACATGGCTACCAGGAGAATTAAGCGCATGTTCCTGTGATTCCACCGGGAGTGGCACCTCAAAGCATGCACCTTTCCCCTTTGCTGACTTTATCCCCTATCCCTTCACTGCAGTAAGCCACAACCGTGAGTGTAACTGCTTGTCTCAGTCCTGTGAGTCTTTCCAGCCAATCACTGAGTCCCAGCGTGGTCTTGGGGCCCCTTGACTTACAGATTCAATTCAGTGAATGAAAAGGTCATGCGAGTTGCCTGGGGAGCAGTGCTGGTTAAAATGGGGAATGGATTGAAGCCTGAGGAATGAGAGGAACTTCAGGAACCTTAGCTTGGACCAAATGATCTGGCTCGGAGGCTTCAAAAAAGAATTTGTATTTTACTATAAGCAATTGGGTTTTGCCTGTGTGAAGTTACACCCAGTTCTGTTTCTGTTGTTTTTTGGCTACATTCATAAACTTGAGGCTTGTGAAGTCATTTGTATAAAGGGGACAACACTCCTATACATTATTAATTTAATTTAATTTAATTTGTGTAAATCTTACACAAAACAGTCAGCAAATAACACTGGAAGGATGGCGTCCCAGGCACTGCATATAAATTCAGTGAAAGGGAAGTTACTCCTCTGTATTTTCTGCTCTCCGTTGTAGCAGCAGCCATCAGTTCAGTGCTGTGCAGAGTCTTAACTTTAAATTAGTAAGAAATACAAATGCCGGACACATCTGATTCACCTCACTCAAAATGAGCTGAAAATCAAATCAAGGAGATACCATATTTTTCACCCATCAGATGGGTAAAAATAAAACACATATGAAACACAACACTGATAAATATTTATCAGAACTCCCATATACTTTTAATGGAAATGAAAATGGGTGCCACCTTTTGGAGGTCACGTTGTTGGTAATAATCAGTTGCCCTTGATCCAAGATTTCCACTGCTGGAGATTTATCCCAAGGAAATACTTGCCAAAGTACACAGCAGATGTTTGTTGTGGCATTGCCTATAATAGCAAAAAGCTGGTAACAACTTAAATATTCCTCGATAGGGGAGTGGTTGGGTTAGCTATGGTTGTCTTATATCATGAAATTCTGGTGCATAATAAAAAGAGAATAAGGTAGAAGAGTGTCTACCAATATTGATATTAAGGCAGCAAAGCAGAACTTTATGTGCCCTATCATAGCTTTTGTGTGTCATGTGCTTATGTGTGCCTAAATGTCTCCAGAAGGAATTATTTAATATATGATTATGTCTGTTTAGTTTTAAAAATTAATGCATTCATTGTAGAATATCTAGAAAATGTAGCTGAGCTAAAAAGTGGAAATAAAAACTACCTGTAATTTATCCCCCGGAAATAAACATTGTTAACATACTTATATATCAGATATCTTGCCAGTTCTTTCTCAGACATAAAAAGATACATGCTTTGCTTTTTTTAATTTGTAAATGTTATTTTAATTTAATTTAATTAATTAATTTTTAGAGACAGGGTCTTACTCTGTTGCTCAGGCTAGAGTGCAGTGGTGTCATCATAGCTCACTACAGCCTCAAACTCCTGGGCTCAAGCGATCCTCCCACTTCAGCCTCCTGAGTATCTAGGACTACAGGCGTGCGCCACCACACCCAACTAATGATATATACTTTGCTTTGAATTAAAAATAAATAAATAAAAACTTCCCCAGACAAAATTAAATGATACAATTAAGTGATGGCAGCAGAACAGATTTCCTGAAACAAGGGAAGGGGCAGGTGTGTTAACATTGCCCCTTTGAGCATTGGGCAGAGGAGAAGATGGGGACGATGTGTGTGGCACAAGCAGGTGGTGGTGGGGTGTCAAGAGGCTCTTGTAAGGTGTTTCTCTTGAGTGCAGTGGGGCTTCAAAGGCCATGGCCAGAGGTGCCCATCATGCCCACAAGAAAATAGGTGCTCGGATGTCAGTCCTCTGGGGTAGGGCTGTCAGGTGTCTGTCTCAAAGCTTTGCGGACCCAGGGCACAGGAGGTCCCTGCCCTGGTCTGGCTTTAGAGGGACCTACTGCAGTTGGGCCTCTTGAGGTTTTTAATATCCCAGCATTTTTTTAATGACTGAAATATAATAATATAAACTTTGACTAGGCCTTTGTTTATACATGTTAACCATCATTTCTTGTCCAACACCCCTTGTTTTTATAGTAATTATTCACTGCTCATGTACTGGCTTTTTGTCAAGTGGGAAGAGAGAACTCTAGGGTCACAAGGAAAATCTATGAGTTATTTTGCAGAAAAAAATGAATACTCTTTAGAAAGCTGCGACTAGCCACTGACGCCCAGAAGTCTGGTTATTCAGGTGTTATCTGAGACTAAAAACAACACAGACCACCCCCTTTGGTTCCCTGAAGCTCACTCTTCCTCCCAAGCCACATGAGAGCTCCATATTTCATCCTTTTGTTAAGGCGGATCTAAGAAATTTTGCTGTCCTGTCTTCTTGCATAGGCCAAATAGAATAAACCTTTCTCTATCTGCAAGCACCTGTGTCACAGAGCTTGATTTTGGCTGTACATCAGGTACACGAGCCTAAATTTGGGGGTTTTAGGCCACCGGCCTGGTCCTCCTCTGACTGTGCCCTCCCCATAGAGTAAGAAGTCCATAGGCCAAGGGGGCCTGACCACCCAGGGCCCCCATCTGCCCTCTCAAGACCATGCTCTGGGAACCCACGCCCTGTGAGCGGTTGAGACATTGCATACCTGCAAGGCCCACACCCCCAGTGTAGCCGGAACCAACATCCAGCTTCTGGAAACTGTTGCTTGCTTGCCATGGAAACTGTTGCTTGCTTGCTTGTTTGCGCCAACTTTGCATTGTTCGGACCCTTGTATAGTGGGGCTACCAGCCAACCAATCATGTTAAAGGTCAATGCATGATCCACGCGTGATCAGCCACTGCATAGCGTATGCACCATAGGGATAAAAGGCACGCTGCAACCCCGGTCGGAGTCCTTGCCTACCAGAGTGGCCACTGCGTTGGTGCTCAAGGCTTGGACCCTGGCTAGCCAGAAAATAAACTCCTCTTGTGTGTTTGCATCCTCGGTGTCTCTGTCTCTCTGTTGGGTAGGGTGGTGAGAGGTAGTCGACTCCCAACAGCCCCACAAATTCCCTGCCTAATCAGCCCCAGCCCGGGTCCATGCCCCCTCCATCCAAATGCCCTACTGCTGTGTGCACCCCAAGTCCTGCGTGGCAGCCAAGGGGCGGCTGTTTGAGGGGATTTGGACAGAGCTTGGCATGTGGGCTGGGCTGTGCGCACTGGTGCACATGAGATACTGCTGGTGCAGAAAGGAGTAGGAAGGGAACCTTAGTTCCAAAGAGTGGGAGCCAACCTTCCATGGCTTCTCGGTTATAATCTGACCTTGCAGGTTGTTAGGAAGGTATCTGTGTCCAGACAGAAGGATAGCACATATTTCATATCTAAGCTTATCTTAGCTTATAACTTTTAAATATTTAGACGTGGTTTTTGGCCTCCATTCCTATTCTCAGCCCAGGTTCTACTGATAGTCAGGGAGGTCTGTTGGTTGTCATATTTTTTTTTTTTTTGCATCAACAAAGACTTTTACTCTATATTGACTATATATAAACATGTAAGATAAAGAAGTAAATGTATGCAGTTATTTAGAAAAGCCTTAAGAATTGTCTCCAACGTTTGCCCTGATTTTCTTGGTATCTTGGGGGGGGGGGAGTGTTTTCCAGGCTAAGATTATCTGGATAATTGATTTCACTTTACACTCCATTTTTCATTTTTATAGCTCTCTGTTAGCTAGTTCAACTCCTGCATTTTACAGATGAGGAAAATTAATTCCAGAGAGACTTAGTGTCATATCCAAAGTCATATAATTAGTTGCAAAGTCCAGACCAAAACTCTAGTTTTTCCCAGTTTGATTCCCTTCCCATAATGTTGGCTCAGAGACAAATTAAGAAGGGCAAACCTGAAATATTGTTCTGAGACTCTGGGACAGGGCTAAATATGGTGCACAGCCTGCATTTAAGGGATTGGTTCATTTAGACTCTCAGACGGGCACTTAAATCCATTCTGCCATTGCTTAACTGGCACCCTGAGAGAGCATTCCCTTTCCCTCTTCTCTCCTCTGGCTTATCTCTGCTGTCTAGTCCCCCCCACCCCTTTCTTCTCCCTCTCACCGCTTGGTTTCCAGTTCTCTCCTATCCAGAAAGATGAGCTGCAGTATCAGTGGTGATTACAGCAAGCTGAGTGCTGGGCCGTTTTCTCAGAAGACATCGAGCAGGGACCCATGTAGTCCTGATGCATCATGGTTAGCTGCTGTTCAGGTCCTAGACCTTCCTATATATGCTGTCTGGGAATGTTCAATGACCAGCATGCTGAAAACCCAACTGGGCCCTCTCCCAGATGACATAAGTGGTCCAATGCTTTGGTCCTGGTGCTTACAAGATACAACATAGTCTTAAGCCTCAGATTTCGTCAGTGCCATTCTCTCTGACATTCTTTCCACTTGTCATTGTCCTTTTCACCCACAGTTATTTATATTATGCTCTGATTAGTAAATTAATCTCAAACCACGCCATCACAGCAACTAGCATAGGTCATGTGCTATTTCACAAGTTTTTAGACATTCTGAAAAATTAGAATAAAAAGCACATTTCATCCTTTTTAAAGCATGATCTCAAGAGGCAGTGGTGTTCAATTTACAGAGCATAGGCTTTGCTGGATAGACCCAGCACAGAGAGTTCTGGCTAGCAGTTCCTTGGACAAGGAATACCAAGCCTTGGTCCAAGGCTACCAAGACCTTGGACAAGTTGTTTAACTTCTCAGAGCCTCGGTTTCCTTATCTGCAATGTGGGAGTTGTGGTATCCGTCTCTTACAGTTTTTGGAAGGACTGCAGAGAATGTAGGGGAATCGCTTGCCATAACTCTTGACCCAGTGTAGACAATAAATGGTAGCTGTCATTGTGTTATCACCACATTTCTTTTATATGTGTGTGTATGTGCACATGCATGTATGTTTGTGAGTGTTTTGAGACAGAGTATCACTCTGTCACTCCTGCTGGAGTCCAGTGGTGCCAACACAGCTCACTACAACCTCAAACTCCTGGGCTAAAGCGATCCTCCTGCCTCAGCCTCCCAAGTAGCTGGGACTACAAGTGTGTGCCACTGTGCCCGGTTAATTTTTTGTAGAGATGGGATCTCACTTTTGCTCAGGTTGCTCTTGAACTCTTGACCTCAAGGGATGCTCCCTCTTGGGCCTGCCAGAGTGCTAGGATTACAGGCGTGAGCCACCATGCCTGGACCATTTCTTATATTTTATAGTGCCCCAGGGAAATTATGAAACAAATGGTAGTATATTTGCATAAAACCCTTATTCTTTTGAAGATGGAAAATAGTCATTATCTGCTAGAACAAGTTGCTGGATCTTGACAGTCTAAAAAGATTCTTTGCCTGTAGCTACTGCAACTGGAATGGAACCTCTTGCACAAGACCATTTCTGTCTCCTCTTGCAGTTCCCTGCCCTTGCTACACAGGTGGTGTGTTGAGGACAGTTTCCCCCTCAGTACTAAGCTTAGTCAAATATGCTCCACACCAAATCCAGCCTAAGCTCCCAAACTCCCAGCTCTTATCTCCTTGCCCCAGGGTGCCAGACTTCCAAGCAGGAGGCTGGGTGACATGTGCTCCAGACTCCACCATCACATGTGCCCAGAGCCACTGTTCTACTACTACCACACCCAGCTAATTTTTAAATTTTTTTCCAGAGATGGGGTCTCATTATACTGCCCAGGCTGATCCCGAACTCCTGACCTCAAGCAGTGTCCCTGCCTCAGCCTCCCAAAGCACTGGGATTACAGGCATGAGTCACCTCACCCAGCCCACTGTTCCCTTTTGACCATACAGTTCAGTGTGGGACCAGCCCATGGGAGCCATCTCCTTTTCCTTTATCTTCCCAGCATTTTAAAATTTGGGAGCTTTGTGGATCTTCCCTGTTGATGGACTAAGATAGTGGCATCCCAGTTCATCTGGACAGGTTTTAACAACTTTAGGTCTCTGGAAATAAGGTTAGGGTCTCTACTTTCGGAGGCTCCCGGGCTGCTTATGCAAACTTGCCTGCCTCTTCCTAAAAACCTTAGAGCTTTACATAGCTACACTTAGTCTTACAAACACTCCCACATTACTCCACACTCGATCATGTATTGCCTCTTTAGAAGAATTGTTTCTGTCCCTCAAACTGGGGACTTATCACTGTCCCCCGAACACAAACTCACACAGTTCTGCCTGGGGCCATGCTCTTCTGTAAGCTTCATGAGGCCAGGAATCGTGTCTCCTTTGCTCGTCATGTTAATCCCAATATTCAGATATCAATATATCTACATAAATTATCTATTGCATTCATAAACTATTCTTTTCACTGGAGTCAACTTTTTAGTACATTCATTGATCTTTACCTTGTCCTTGCTTTAAGGCACACTCAGGTCCTCCTTCCCTGTGAACTGTCCCCTGCTCTATGGTGGCAGGATTCTAAGAATGGCCCCTGCTATCTAATCCTCCCTTTGAGTGTGGAGGGAACCTCTGAACAGATGAGGTATCACTCCCGTGATCCTGTGACCTTATACTGCAGAAGGGAGATATCCAGGTGCCTATTAAAAGAAGAGTTTTCTCTAGCTGGCAGCAGAGGAGGATGCTGGAGAGATTCGAAGGAAGACAAGGACTCAATGTGGTGTTGCTGGCTTTGAACATGAAGGAGACGAAGCAGTAGAGAGGGCCCTGGCTGACAGCCAGCAAGAAAATAGGAACCTCAGACACACAGTCACAATAGAACTCCATGTGGCCAGCAACCTGGAAGCAGATTCTTACCCTGAACCTCTGGATAAGAACATAGTCTGGCTGACGCCTGATTTCAGCCTTGTGAGATCCTAAGTAGAGAGTAGTCTGAGCCTACCTGGACCTCAGGGCAGCAGATCTGTGAGCTGATAACTGGCTGCTACTGGAAGTCACTGAGCTTGTGGTAATTTGTGACACAGTAATAGAAAACTAATACTCCTAATGTCTTAGTCAGCTTGGGCTGCTCTAACAAAAATACCATAGACTGGAGGGCTTAGTCAAAACAACAAACATTTGTTTCTCACAGTTCTGGAGGCTGGGAAGTCCAAGATCAAGGTGCCAGCAGATATGATGGGGGCCCTCTTCTTGTTGTATCCTCACATAGGAAAGAGAGACAGAGAGAGAAAGAGAAATTCTTTCTCATGTCTCTTCTTATAAGGGCACTAATCACATTTGTGAGGGCTCCACCTTCCTGACCTAATTACCTCCTAAAGGCCACACACCTCCTAAAGCCATCACATTGGGGGTTAAGCATTAACACGCTAATTTTGGGGGGACACAAATATCCAGCTCACAGCACCTGCCTATCACATAATTCTCTTTCCAACTCCCCTCTGAATGGCTACACGGTGTATCTCCAGTGGGCACATAATCACAAATATTGTGTGAGCTGTTGGTTTTTGTGTATGTTCCACTACGAAGTGTCCCCCAAATTAGACTGTAAATGCAAAGGAAATGGGGGAAGGTCTATATTGCTTTCTAGTTGCCACAAATCCAACTGATAAAGTGCTTGATTAACTCATAGAATTTTCAGAGAAACATTGCTTTAAATCTTTCAAAATGTAAAAAACTGATTCTATTAGAATAATCACACTTCACTTCTGTGTTTTGCCATTTGAGATTTCAGTTTTTAAAAATGTCTCTTAGGCCACTGGTGCTCTGTAAGTATATGCTAAGATTATATGTAGTAAATGAATGTTTCTATAAATGTAATAAATGATGTATTCATATACTCATTAAATTGCTCAAATCAGAAATTTATCACTGCATTTTTGTTTCACATATTGGATATACATATTGGTATGTGCCTACGCATACCCACAGGACATGAGGATGAGAAAAAGACATAGAGCTTTTATTTCACTTAGAGAAATCTTCATCTGAGTCCAATTAATGTAAACAGTGACAATAATACAATGATAGACAAGAAATGTCACACTCTGCTAAGTTCATCTCTAGAGAAATGAAGCTGGATATTTGTCAAAAAGACTTGAGGATATCCTTGTATTTCACTTAATATTCTGTGCGAGTTATAAGAGTCAACAATGCTCTTTTGACACTCTCTAATTGAACATTAATAAATTAATAAACCCTTGACTGCCACTCCACTTTGCCTCTCTCTGCACAGTGATGTCAGCCGACTCCAGATTGTGATAAAGGGATGGATTTCACCAGTAAGTGCAATATCCTGAATGAGTCTAGGAACCACTGTTGGCATAATGGTCATATATTTTAGAATATTTTCCTCTTTCTCATCTCTATTCACATGGCGAACCAATTTTATTATTTGGCAGTTCTATTTCCTGAAATCAAGAGATATTGAGCCTGGCAAATGAAGGGGATACTATGGGAATACACAGAAGTGCAAATCGTGGCCTCGAAGTGGTTAAGGTCCGTTTGGGAGATGAGGCAGAGCCCTGTGCAGCGGGCAAGGGATGAGACCGAGCAGACTCTGAGAGGTCAGTATGGGCTTGGCTGAGGTGACCTCACTATGGGGGTCACCTGGTCACCAGGTCAGCAGGAAAGGACTCACCAAGAACTACTGTCATGTTTTTAAAGTTCCAAATAGAACAAAATGTCAATATCAGAAACAGACTGAAATGTGTGAATTTTAAATGCAAAAAGTCCCGCAAACATTGATGGCTCTTTCAAGTGACTCAAGAAACAAGGGTGTGTGATTTTTCATCCAACTCAGCTCAACCTGGGCCGGTGTTTCTTCATCCCCTTCCCTGCCTTGTGAGAATAGTTATATTAATAAAAAGTCTATTTTAAGAGCATGAATTTCACATTTAGGTCTTAGCTGAATATTTATGGGAAATTTTCCAGGCTGGAGTAACCCTGGGATATACAACTAGCATTTTTGTGATAGACCCAGGGGCACAATAATCATTTTTATACTGTAACAAGAGAAAGAGTGGCAGAGAGAACACATGCATGAGAGCAAGCACTCCGGAATTGGTTCGGAGAGATAAGCAGAGTCTTAAAATATATACTGACAACTGGGAATGCGCTACACATTTAAATGTGCTTCACTAAATTTAAGAATATGCAACATTAAAATAGAAAGTTTTAGGAGTTAATTGTGCAGACTATAAATGTCTGGGCTCAAGGCCCAGTTTTGCCACTTACTAGATGTATTGTCTAGGAAAAGTCACTTAGCTTCCCTGTGCCTCAGTTTCCTCATCTGTAGCACAGAAGCAATAATTATGCGAACCCCATAGAAATGTTGTGAGGATAAGAAAAATTGATGTGAGATTAAAACAGAGACTGGCACATAGTAAGCACTATATAAGGGTTACTTGTTATTAATATTATCATTACTATTAGTAATTGCACAGTCATTAGGTGCCAAGGCTTTAGAAGGTTGGTCTGGGACTAATTTTGTAACAGAGTAGTCACTCCTCCTCCCATAGATATGGAAGGGTAATATATATATATATATTTTTTGAGACAGAGTCTCGCTTTGTTGCCCAGGCTAGAGTGAGTGCCATGGCGTCAGCCTAGCTCACAGCAACCTCAAACTCCTGGACTCATGCAATACTGCTGCCTCAGCCTCCCGAGTAGCTGGGACTATAGGCATGCGCCACAATGCCCAGCTAATTTTTTCTATATATATTAGTTGGCCAATTAATTTCTTTCTATTTATAGTAGAGATGGGGTCTCGCTCTTGCTCAGGCTGGTTTCGAACTCCCGACCTCGAGCAACCCGCCAGCCTCAGCCTCCCAGAGTGCTAGGATTACAGGCGTGAGCCACCGCACCCGGCCTGGAAGGGTAATATTAACGGGGAAATGTCGCCTGAAAAATGGCAAAAATGTTTTATGTCTCTTTAAAACATCCCCCACTCGTTTTGGAGAACTAGGACCTGCATCCCTCCTCAGGCCAGTGGTCTGAGGAGCAGAGGAACGTCTTTTGTTCTTTGTGCTGCTGGAGACGGCTCAGCAGATCTGCCAGGTCGGCCCAAACCTGGCAGATGGCGGTCCTGGGCGGAGGTCATGGGATTATTTTGGGCAGAGATGGGACAGCAGAAATGGGATGGAGATGGAACGATCAGAATCTTCAACTGTAGCTGAATAGCAATTGCCTGAAGCTGAGAACCCACTCTTTAAAAGCTCTGTATTTCTGCTTATTAGTAGAATGATGGGATTCTTAGACAGGAGTCTCCACCATTCTCATTTACTGGCAAATTAATAAATTCCTCTTTCCTTCTCCTCAAACCACTTGTCCTTCTTATTCTGATGTAGCCTTGAAGACAAGTGCTGAGCTTTCAGTAACAATTTTAACTCTAACACTGACCTTCTGAATGACCTTAAGTAATTTAAATTATCTGTGGCTCTAGATCAGGCGTCCTGAAACTGTGGCCTGAGGGCCACATGCAGCCCCCAAGGACATTTATCTGGCCACAGGGTGTTTTTGCCACCGCTGCCTGTCCTGCTGAGCAGCCAACTCATCCCGGGCCCACAGTGCGCATGTGTGGAATGTGCGCCCCACTCTCCCACGGCCCTCCAACGGTCTGAGGGACTGTGAACTGGCCCCCTGTTTAAAAAGTTTGAGGACCCCTGCTCTAGATCCTCATCTGAAAAGTAGATACAATCATTGTACCTACCTCACAGAGCTGATCTGAGATTAAAGAAAATAATACATATTATGTACTTAGAATAGTGCCATGTACCTGAAGCACTCAATTGATGTTAGTGCTTATTATTGCTATTATTATTTGAGACAGAGTCTCACTTTGTTGCCCAGGCTACAGTGCCATGGCATCAGCCTAACTCACAGCAACCTTAAACTCCTGGGCTCAAGCAATCCTTCTGCCTCAGCCTCCCGAGTAGCTGGGACTACAGGCATGTGCCACCATACCTGGCTAATTTTTTCTATATATTTTTAGTTGTCCAATTAATTTCTTTCTATTTTTAGTAGAGACTGGGCCTGGCTCTTGCTCAGGCTGGTTTCGAACTTCTGACCTTGAGCAATCCACCCACCTGGGCCTCCCAGAATGCTAGAATTACAGGCGTGAGCCACCATGCCTGGCCAGTGGTTATTATTTTTAATTAAATTTTGGGGTTCCAGATGACATTATTTGAGCCTGATGTTTCATTCTCTACTTACCTAGTGACTTTCAAAGCTTAGAACTAATGCTAATGTTTAACCATTGTCTATAGGTAGTACATGTCTATATGAACTCTCCATTAATTCTGTTTACTTGTTTGTTCCAAGTGCTGTGCTTACCTAAGTCACAACTTTTAGCTCAACTCAGAGAATATGACATCAGTGCGATGGAATGGACATAGCATGAACATCACAGCAAGTAGATTGGGGGTCTAATCGCCTTATTTACTATTCTAATTTACTTAATCATTCAGTCTCGATTTGTTCATCCGTGAAATGGGCTTCACAGCCTCTAACTCATAGTTATAAGAATTTAAGAAGAAATTGCTGAACTATTTTGTGGTTGATTAAAAAAAAAAAAAGAAGGTATTATTTGGAAAATACCCGAGGGAGTCCTTGGAACAGAGTCATTTTAAACAAATGTTAGTTGCTCCCACCCACTGGATAGCTGTCGCTGTTGGAATGCTGCCACACTGGTCCTAGGGAGGAGGGTAGGATTGGAATTTAGTTAGAATTAGGTCACAAAGAACAAATGGGCCTGAAGCCAGCCTTGTCCTTGACTATTGATGGCTGTGCAGACTGCTCCAGGGCCACAAGTGATGGCCTTGTCTCTGCTCCTGTGCCCCCAAGCACAACCCAACCTTAGGACAGCAGAATGTTCTGGCAAATGCTAGGCGGAAAAACGATGTGCTACTGCCATCTACTGTTCCAAAGAAATACAGGTTTTTCAATTTTGTTTCTAAGTTTTTCATTTTTCTGTATTTTCATAGCATTTTAGAACTATTAATTTCCTTATGGTTCATTTTTAAACCACCTCAACAAATAGATGACAACACTGACGTTCAGAGAGGCCAAGTCTCATGGGTTGCATTGACAAAGTCAGTCACCCATTCATATATTCATCGAACAATTGTGTAACACCTGCACGAGAACAGGTGACGGGGATACAAAGATGCATAAGACCCGGTCACTTTCTTCAAGCATCTCACAGTCTAATGGGGAAATATAAGCAATTATTATAAGATGGTGCAATTAGTACGTATGCTTCCAGTATTTGGGAGCGCCAGGGAATAACACACAGTTACCTTAGACTTGGGGGAGGGGGAGTTGGGGGGGGGGACATACAGAATATGCCAAGGGTCAGGGAAGCTTTCTTTGGGGACATATGGTCTGGCATGGACCTTAAACGATCAGTAGGATGTCCATAGGCAGGGGACCGGGAAGAAAGGTATTCCGGAAATAACAACAAGAACAAAGCAAGAATAGTACTGTGTGTGTGAGAAGTAAAAAACGCTGGAGAACAGGGGCCAGGCAGGGGGCATTCATGAACCACTTTTAGGAAACTGAGACTTAACCACAGAGGGGATAGAGAACCAGTGAGCGGTGCATGGAGTGTCAGGGTCAGATTCATGGTTAGCACATCTTTGTGGTGGCCTAATGGAAGAAGGACCCGGGACAGAGTAGTGCTCCATTAGGGGCAGCTGTGGCAGTGAAGACAATGAACCTGGGTAGGGGTGGTGGGGGCGGAGCAGGCAGAGTCTGGATGGCAGAAATACTCGGGAGGTAATGTAGGTGGCAAAATTTTAAATTACTGGATATAGAGTGTGAGATAAAGAAAGAGTCAAGGATGACACTGGGGCATTAATGTGGGTGACCAAGATGATAGAGATGCTCAGAGATGCTGCAGAAAGAAGATACTGGATTAGCAGAAGAGAGGGCAATTTGAGCACTGTGCTGAGTGAGGTTACAGTGTTCGAGGGAGAGCTCAGGTGGTGCCATCCTGCTGGAAGTTGGATATAAAATTTATTGAAGCATAGAGGAAGGGTGTGCGATAAAGATTTGCAAGTCATGAGTCATAGATAGGAGTTGAAATCAAAAAAGTGATGTAACACACACAAAAAATGTATAGAAAGACAAGAAGAGTGGTTCAAGGAAAGAACCTCGGAGAATATAATACTTGGCAGGGGAGGGAGACAGAGGAAGACTAGTATGTTAAGGAGAAAGGGAAGGTATGGATGGAGAACCAGTGAGAAAGGAAAAAATAAACCCAACCCCTGACAGCTGGTTGTTGGCCTGGCAACCAATAGCTAGGCCCTGACGATTCTACGTTGAGCATAAATAATTTCACATAATATCAACATCAGACAGGTCACTCTGTAATTGTGATAGAACAAGACAAAAACAAGACCACTCCATAATCATATCTGAACACAGAAAAAAACAAAACTATCATGCAAGCACAAACTAAAATATCCCTTTCTTGACATGACAGAATAAAATATCCACCTTCTTGAACCCTCACCAAAACCAGGTAACATAAGTCTAAATCTTATCACTAGCCCCTCTTGTGTTAGGAGACATTGCCAGCGGTCACCATGGTGTGCAGTCTCCTTTGCTGTAGCAAGTTAATAAACTTCATTTTATTTGGCTGACGGTAGGTATGTTCCCGGTGGTCTTTGAGCACTGGGCTTTATAACATCTTTATAGAAGCCAGGAGAGGAGAGTTTCACAGAGGGAGAAGTCAAAGTACCTACTGAGACGAAGAGGAAAACAATATCTATTGAATTCCACAAAGGTGAACTCACCGGTGACCTTGCTCAGAGCAGTTTCGGTGGGATATTGGGGATGGAAACAGTGGTATGAGCTTACAATTAGCTCGTGAGGTCTGATTATGCATATCTCTTTCCAACCCTGTGTTCAGTGACATCAGGTTGGTATCTTGAAATCACCCACTGAGGCAGTATTTATACCATGGAAATTGGTAAATGCTACAAAGTAAGGAGTTTTTTTTTTTTACTTTCAAAATATGGCTGTTAAACTTTTACCATCACACCACTTGCTAGAAGAGAGATTACAGTAGGCTGAGAAAGGACCAGAAGGTGAGACAATGGAGATAACTAAAAGTTCATATAGGCAGGGAAGAGAGATCAAATAAGGACAGAGGAGAAACACAGAGTCAGGGAGAAGCAGAACTCAGGCTGCCTGGTTTTCTGCTCAGTGCTGCTTCTGCACTATGCATGCTAGGAGAGGTCCCTGATGGACACCAAATAAAGTTGATTCCTATGTGTGTGTGTGTGTGTGTGTGTGTGCACTGCACATGGGGCACATGTGTGCACACACATGCACATGCACACCTGTGTGTAGAGGAGTTTGGGAGAGAGAGTGTGGAGTCGCTACAAGTAGGATCTAGTCCATATTAAGGAACCACCTCTCAGGGCTGTAGATGCAGGAATAAGTCTCTTGGAATAATACTATGACCACTTATTTTGACATGGGTTGTTTAAATCCCTGATCCTTTAAATTATCAACTTATGAGTGTACTGTTTCCTTGAAGCATGTCTTTAACTGTTTTAGAAACAAAATTAAATAAAAATTCCTGCAAGTTGTATGTTAGAGTAGTCCTGTTAGGAAAGAGTGCTATTGCTTTGTTTACTAGTGAGAGCATGGGAACTTGTACAGACAGGAGGTGGGGGCTGGCAATATGCAAGGTCAGAGCTATTCAAAAGGATCTTATAAAGAAGTAGCCATAAAAACCCTTTCATTGCACAAAGAATTCTATAATGTAAAATAAACCTGCACTGACCTGGTCTGTTTAGAAGTTGGTTAACAAAATCAGGTAGAATGAACAACAGGGCTCAGCTACGTCCCAGACCCAGGCAAATGCTCTTTGGTTCTAGGCACCAGCAATACAGTATTATGGCCCTTCTCAATGACTAGCTTTTGTTTTTTGCTTTTTAAAAAAAATCTTGTGTAAGCCATTTAATCTTTTGGAATGTCCAATTCTCCACCTCTAAAATGGAAATAATAATACCTAGTTACAATATTGTAATGCAGTATTGTTCTGCGGCATGCTGAGCATTTACAAGGTGTTAGGGTGTCATGTGTTTGAGTGCAGATTCAGGGTCAGACAGCCTGTGCTTGAATCCTGTCTTCTCTGTTTGTGACAAAAATGGTTAGCTTGTGACTCTGGAAAACTTACATAACCTCTGTGAGCCTCACCTTCCTTATCTGTAAGATGGAGATAATAGTAATGTCTGCTTCGTAGGGTTGTAAAGGGAGGTGAAATGAGATAATATTTGTCAAATTCATAGTATGGAGTTTGTCATATAGTATGTACTCAATAAATGCTTGCTTCTATTATTGGAATCAAGTACAAGTGCTCTTGAGAAAGGATTGTCACAAAAACATAAAGCAGGCACAGCCGATTAGTGGAAGGGCAGGGGGCAGATATTGTCTCTTGTCCCTCAGTATCTGAAGGACATTAAGCAGATGTCAGACACTACGAAATTCCAGACTTCAGAGCAAGAATTTTGACCATCCAGTGGAAATGCAGAAATACCCAAATCCTCAGACCCAAGTGTATTGAAAATGACGTATTATACATACATTTAGATCCCACTGGAAGATTACATAGGCGCAGGCTTCTTTGCCCAGAGCGGGGAAGTCCTTCCATTATGA
Organism: Microcebus murinus; assembly: GCF_040939455.1. Classification (NCBI taxonomy): domain Eukaryota; kingdom Metazoa; phylum Chordata; class Mammalia; order Primates; family Cheirogaleidae; genus Microcebus; species Microcebus murinus. Next base: position 25,062,063 of record NC_134108.1, read on the forward strand.
AATCACTTCCTGGTGAAACAAGAACCAAATGTAAATCAGCTTCCAGGCAAATGTAGCTGATCCTGCTGAGACAACAATGGAATGTAAATCTACTAACATCTCATGTACAAATAAGGGCCCAAGATATGATAGACTTCTCTGCAAACCGTATCCTCAAACTCTTGTCCTCAAAACCTATCTTGACTTAATAAACCATAATCAAATGAAAGGAGTCAGCCTCTGTAATTTGGGTAGGAAGACTAATGGCAAGGACCACATCTTCAGTAGCTAGTAAAGACAGAGAAGGAATGGAATGAATAATACACAAATTAAATGCTGACACTGAAGGTCTGATGGATTCAGCAAAGAGAGAAATGCTGGTAACCACATTTGTAGAGAAATGACAGTGAAATTTGGTATTAAACAGATCACTAGGTCTCTCCAAGATGGTAAATATTTATTTGTATTTTTTATCTTAAAGGCATAATATATATTAGGTAGATTTTTAAAACAAGGAGTGAATATTAATGCAGATGTTCAAATATCAAAGATCAACTGAAATTAGTATTGGTTACATGGACAGTTCCATTATTTATGGGATGACTTAAGAGTGTTTCAAAATTTATTTTAACCTGAAACTGGTATTAGCATGTTAAATCTCCTTAAGGCAGAATTTTAAAACTCCATATGATTTTACTTATTTATTTATTTATTTATTGAGACAGAGTCTCATTCTGTTGCTTGGGCTAGAGTGCTGTGGTGTCAGCCTAGCTCAGAGCAATTTCAAACTCCTGGGCTCAAGCAATCCTTCTGCCTCAGCTTCCTGAGTAGCTGGGACTACAGGCATGTGCCACCATGCCCAGCTACTTTTTTCTATATATTTTTAGTTGGCCAATTAATTTCTTTCTATTTTTAGTAAAGATGGGGTCTCGCTCTTGCTCAGGCTGGTTTCGAACTCCTGACCTTGAGCGCTCCTCCCACCTCGGCATCCCAGATGCTAGGATTATATCTATGTGGTTTTAAAAGAAGACCAGAATAGAGCCGCCTTTCATATACACACAATTGCCCTGAAACAGTAATTCCAGCAGCTTGTAGGAACCAACTCACTCTAAAAGAAGGAAATTATATAATTTTAAAAGTCATATTAATTTGTAGAAAAGTACTCTGCCATAAAAGTTTTTATTTGATACTCAAATGAGATTTTGGCAGTGAAAGTTATTATTGAAGTGATATACGACGGCAACAAAACCACCATTGTATTGTATGGCTGTGCACTGAATTGATTTGCCAGCGATTGGTAACTCGATAATGGTATTACCTTCCTTAGCTGTGTATTTCTAAGTCTCCATGAGTTAGAATGCTGACTCATGGACTGGTTGTGTTAGCTAATGGTCATTACGGGAATAGAAAAATGAAACACCTTAAAAATACTTAGAGCCATTCCCAACCCTATGTCTTCAACAGAGGCATTCACTTCATCTGGAAAGCCCTCCGCTCCTTTCTGCCTTGTGCAGTGCTGCTTGAAGTCCCGCCTCCTCAGAGAAGCCTTCTATTGCCTTCTGGGGCTCAGTCTGGCTATACAGGTGTTTACCTTTTGTCCCCAAATGGAAATGTTATCCAGTAGTTAAGTGTTATCCATCTAGCAATGAGCCACAGAGCTCTGTTCTTTTTCTCAGTGGTGTCAGCCACTTATATGAATCTATGGAAGACATGTCCATGAAACAAGAAGCTGAAATGAAGAGCTAATGTACTGACTAAAATCAAAGATTGATAAAGATGCTGGCAGGCCAACATAATGGTGATTCTAATGATGACATTGAACAGGGATAAATATGATCATGACATATGAGAAACATTGATATATAATAGGAACTGCACAAGTAAACACATCTTGGGGGTTTCAGTTAAGCACAAGTTTACTATCATGCACATCTGTGTAGATCAACAACCAAAGAATGCATGCCTGGACTCTGTTACTAGAGGTGTCACAGCTGACCTGAGGGTGGCAAAAGCTCTTCCCCACTGCTGAAATCACACCCTGGGTACAGGGTTTAATTCTGAGCACCACATTTTATAAGTGATATTAAAATCTAGAAGTTGTGCAGAGAAGAGCCAAGACAAAGAAACTGAAAAAGTTGAAATAACAGCAGATGTTTAGCCAGACAAAGAGAAGAAATGCAGAAGAAATGGAGGAACAATTAGTCTCCATCCAATGTGAGAAGACTTACTCTGTGTCTTGATGATCTCAAGGGGAAAAGCATGGGAGATTCGGCTGAGCTAGAATAAGGATGACAATTTTAACAAAAAGAACTTCCAAAAGGAAGAGTGTTCAGAGATCCTCTGAGTTATTTTAAATCTTGATCAGATTCTCATGTTAATATGACAGGTGTTTATTGAAATCCTAAATGTTACTATGACAGGTGTTTATTTATGTTCCAGGCACGGGGAGCTGTGGACACAATGGTGAGAGGTAATGCATAACATTTTTGCCTGGTTGAATTTACAGTGCATAGGGGTAATAAGTATCAATAAAAAAAATGTGTAATTAAAATTGTGAGCAAAGTTTTAAAGGAAAGACACATAGGGCATTCAGGACATGGAATGGGAACTTCATCTAGTTGGGATCAGGAAAGGCTACCTGTAGAAGTGACATTTTTCTGATATCCAGGGGTCAGTAGATGTTCACCAGGTCAGAGATGCAAGACTGGGTGGTGAGGGAGAGGAGAGGAAACCTGGGCTGATGTCTATTGTATTTCCCACAGTCACTGTCAATTTACACAGGACATATTTGATTTCTTAGATTTTAGCTATTGGTTCCAACTCAGGTCTGCATTATTATTGTTATAGACTTTTAATGGTCTATAACTATCAAGCTATATCATTAATACTAAATGTGAAAAATAAGGTCCTGCATCTTTGCCAAATGGTTGACACTAAGAATATTTGTCACATCCAGAAAAGACTCAAACACTCCATGTCCACTGGAGGGTACTTTATCGGTGGACTCACTGGACAGCCATAAGAGAACCATATCAAAGACCTAAGGGTCGTACCAGATATGCCCAGAACATCAGCAGGAGGATCATTTCACTACAGCTTGGGCGAATGTTTACAAGTTCAAGAAGGGAAGAAATAAGAAAACATTTGAAGAAATATGTCCCAGACTCTTACGAGTTATTATGGTTAATAGTACTGTCTCTGGTATCAAACTGCCAAGGTTGAAGTCTGGCTTTGCCATTCAGTGTCTGTGTGATCTTGAGCAGTTATGTAACCTGTTGGTGTCTCAATTTTCTCATCTACAAGAAGATGATAGTACAGACTTTGTAAGGTAGATGTGAAACACCTACTGGCACATAGTAAACTCCCAGCAAATGTTAGTTAGCTATTGTTATTATTATTATTACTAGTACTTTCTCTAGATGGAAGATTAAAACAACTACAAATTTTTCTCTTAAATTATATATTTTTGTATTTTTGTTTCCATCAGTCATTGATTTAATAACCACAATAACCCAAAATTTTAAAAATAAAACCTTTTCTTTATGGTGGTGGTTTCATGGGTGTGTACTTATCTTAAAACTCATTAAAATGTATATGTTAAATAGGTATCTTTTGCACGTCAATCATACTCAATTTAAAAAACAAAAGCTTTTCAACTACATTTTGTCAAGTGCTCAGCAATGCCTATGGTATCCAGCAGGGGGAACTCTCCACCTGTCTACCATTCAGTATAATCCATTTTATGACTATGGCTAGGATGAACGACTGCATTGTGTAAGGTAATTTAGTGAATCATAGTTGGTATTCATAGATAGAATTTGCCCTTGACAAAAATGAGAATTCTCTCTTTTTAATCTTATTAAAACAGAAAACCTTTGTGAAAACTATTATCATCGTCATCATTAAACCTTACATCGTGGCTTACAATATGTGGACACTATCCTGAGCACTTTCTATAATGTGAAGGAGCTCAGGAGATTTCACCCCAAAATATGATTCCTTTTGTTTAAAGAATACTTTGAATGGCAGGCCCCTCAAGATCAACAAAGCATTGGAGGGGGCTGTCCCTCTATCTACATAAACAGCACAGACCTGATCAAAAGATCAAAGGGGTCTTGGACTTCCCTTTCTCTCCCTGCTATCTCAGTAAATGGCAGAATGCAACCAGATAAGGCCCCAAACATTTAAAACATAACACCTGTCTCTAGGGTTAATTTACAAGTCAGTCTTTTCCCCCCATCCATTCATCCTCCCTACCAGCCATTCATTGCCCCTACACAGAATTACCTAAAATCCTCATTTCGCCCCCTCCCCTCTAAAAGTGCTGTATAAAAATATCTGAACTCCATTGAGATATTGGGTAATCACTCTGTAATTTCTTCCCATGAGCATGGTAAATGAGCCTTTCTCTTACTAATCTGCCTTAATTGTGAGTTGATCTTTCAGTGAACTTTCTGGGGAAAGGGCTAGATTCCCCCCATCCCTACAAATATATATTAGCTGTTTTAACAGTTATTACAACACTATGAGGTAACACTACTTATTTTAAAGATGAAGAAACTGAGGCGCAAAGAAGTTAATTAACTTGCCCAATGTCACACAGCTAATATTAGAAAGCACCTCAAGCTGAACTCTCTGGTTTCATAATCTGTATCATGTGTTAGATACATTATTTCTGGAACCCAACCAGGGTTAGTGTGGTCTCTTCCAGAAATTCATTAATGAGCTCTTTTCCTCAAATCCATTGGCAACAGTTTCCTTGGAACGAGAATTAGAAGTTGTATCTAGTTCAAAATTGTTCAGAGATACCAGTAAAACTCTCATTTTGTCTGAAACCACTTTGCTTATGATCAGTACTCTGTTTGATTTGTAAGATGATATTTTCTTGCAAATATATTATCATAATTACACACATATTTTCATTACTTTTGAAAACCCTTAGATCGTAAATCGCACAATTTTCTTGGCACAATCTACACAGCATGAAGTTAACTTTTGCCAGAATACCCCTTTGTGCTATTGTTTTGAAAGTGAAAATATTTGCCTCTAATGAAAATATATGAACTTGGTTTACGTAAAACTTGATTTATGTAAAGTGCAGGCTAGGGAAATGATTTCATGTGATTCCAGATGCTCACTTTCTCAGTTCTTTTAGTTTATTCCTCCTCAAAAATTGCCAGAAAACTGCATAAGACAAAATAGTATTCTGTTTACATTGAGAATATCAAATTGAAATAGAGGATTAAATTTTAAATGTTGTTAAGCATTTCCCACCTCTTTTATAACAAATTAACAGAGAGTGTTGGAGATTCAGAAGAAATCTTTGGAGGTACAGGGTTAGATGTGACCCCCATTGGATGTTTCAGTGGTTTGGCCAAGGCTACTGTGTGGTGCCTAACACTGAGAACTTGTTTCTCCTCAGCGCCACACCTGGCTGCCACCAGACTCTCCCTGCCACACCTGGCTGCCACCTGACCCTCCCTGCCACACCTGGCTGCCCCTGACCCTCCCTGCCACACCTGAGGAGCAAGGACAGTGACAGAAGCTGTCCCAGGACACTGAGAGGTGGGATTTTAGCTGCTGGTTGCATGCTGACATATGATTTTTACTTAGAGAAACCTCAACATAGTAAATGTGGAATAAAGTGGGGTTTAAATAGGTAGAGATTTGTGACGGGAGCAGACTGTAGCAGAGACGACATGACACTATCTGGGAAAGCGGGAGGAAGTGCTTCTAAGATGAAGCGAGCATTTGTTAAATTGTGTTCATTCCTCAAATTCACCGAGCTCCCCTCACGACCCAGACCCAATGCCTAGACACCAGGGACACACAGATAAATAAATAAAACAGGGCCTCCGCCTTCAAAACGCGCACAACCCAGCGAGACGGCCTGGCATGCAAACAGATGAGTAGGAAGGGAGCAACGGTCCAAGGTGCAAAGGTGGAGGGAGCCCTGGAGGAAGTGACCTCTGCCTGCGGGGCTGGGGACGGGCTTCTGCGCTGGGTCGCGCTCGTGCAGAGGGGAGCAGCACTGATCCGCAGGCACAGCAGTTAGAACTCCCCTCTCAAACTGCTGGAAACTCCAAGGTGGCGGTGTGGACAGTCACGCCACGGTCCGACACCGGGGCCGGCTACGTAGCTGGGGTTACGCAGAGGAGCAGGCGCGTGCGGGGACGGACAGAGCCCGGGCAGGAGGGAGGGAGGCCAGGGGGAAGCGCAGGGCCCCGGGGCCGCCCCTGCAGCCCGCCCGGGGCAGGCTTGCGCTGCGCACCGGGTGTAACCCGAGCCGGACCTGGTTGGCGGCGGCCCCGCCCCGCGCGCGCCCCGGCCCGGCCGGGCAGGTCGGGGCGGGCGCGCTCTGAGTCACCGGAATCTAGGTGGGGCCGCCCCAGCCGCGTCCTCCCGGAGCCGCCTCCCCGCTGCCTCTTCCCTTTTGTCGCGGCGCCCGAGCTCGCGGGCCACTCTCCGCCGCCGCCCGTGCCCCGCGCTCCTCTGCTCCGCCGCCACCGACGACATGCTGCGCTGCGGCCTGGCCTGCGAGCGCTGCAGGTGGATCCTGCCCCTGCTCCTGCTCAGCGCCGTCGTCTTCGACATCATCGCGCTGGCCGGCCGCGGCTGGCTGCAGTCCGACGACCACCGCCAGACGTCCTCGCTGTGGTGGAAATGCACCGGCGAGGGCGGCGGCAGCGGGTCCGCCGACGACTGCCAGAGCCTCATGGACTTCGGTGAGTGCCCGCCCGCCGCCGCCTCCAGGAAGCCCTCGGGGCCGCGCGCAAATGGCCACGACTTTTAAAAAATGTCTGTTTAGAGCGAGCTCAGGCTCGTGCAAACAGCCTGAACCAAGTGAAGCAGCAGCAGCAGCTTTGGGTGGCCAACACCGGGCTCAAAACGGGGGGAAAAATGGCCCTAAATTCACACTTTTTCATTGGCTTTGACTGTTACGTGCAAAAGATTATTTCAGCCTTTGCAAAGGTTTAGTAAAAATAATGCACGAAGTATATTTTCTTGGAGATCTCCTGAATTTCTTCCCATTCCCCTTTTCCCTCCTATGTTTATGATTTAAAATACAAGTATTAAAATAACGTGCCTTCCCTAATATCGTTGGATTTGTTTTACTTGATCTCAGTTGGAAAAACTTTTTTCTATTAAAAAAAAAAAAACCTTTCGGGCACTTTTAGCAATAGATACTTCAGTTTATTAGCAGTCAGGCTAGTTCTTGTTAGCTCTTGTTCGAGGGAGTGTTCTTTTGGCTCAGGCATGGCGTTGCTGTTTAAAAAACTTAATTATTTTAATCTTACTTGAAATCTACAAAGCAAGCACACCCTCTGCACCAGCGCAGTGAGGCTGAGCCGGCAGGTTGAATACTGACAAGGCAGATGGAGCACTGTGTTCTGTTTTTCCAGCATGCGGGAAGCCTCGGTGCTTGACTGGTTAACACACAGGGCTGGAAAGGAACAGCTCCTGCCTGAGAAGGCATTTTCTTTCACAGTGGGATACCCCCTTTGCTTTGGGGCAGCGTGAATAAGAAAGAGCTGGGGTCTGTTGGGATTAGCAATGTGTGTGGGGGTGGAGGGAAGTGTGAGCTTGATCAGAGCTTAAAGCCAAAAGAGGGTTTACCCACGGAGTTTAAAGACAGCTACCCTGTCGTTTTTTCTCTCCTGGCTACTACCAATGGTCTTGATTCTTTCCCTGAAGCGGTGCAGGGCTTCCAACCAAACCCCGTTTCTTTGCGGTTCCGGGGTGCTGCACGGGCCGCGTGGCGCTGTGTCTTACCTGTTGCGGAATCGTTCGCAAGTTCCCACGACGAGCTTTCCCCCGCAGGAAGCCTGTCCTCTTTAGGCAGGTGTGAAAATGTGAACACTGCCCAGTGAATTCCAGCTTCCTTTAAAGTTTGTGTTTTTCTTCTCCGAAAACACATACAAACACGATGCCTGCCAGGTTTGTATTATCCCAAGTCTTTTAGGTTTTTAAAGGGAACTAATTTGTTTGAAATTATATGTCTTCCAGTTAGAGTGCATTTGAACTCAGTCTCTAGTAGGAGACAACAGGTCTACGTCTGTGTTTTTTAACAGACTTTGATAATTATACTTGAAAGACTAATATAGAGCCAAAGAATACTTAGTAATCATGAAAGAAAGAAGGCTAGTGCGGAGGGTACTGGCAGAACTGTGATCTCTAGTATTGCTGGGACATGATTTGGCCTGCCAGGCTCTGGCTGTGAGCACAGCCCTCTTGTGAAACACGCACAATGCCGTTTTTTATTTTTCTTGACTTGCAGTATGAGCTCACCTTCTCAGGGTGTGGCTGTGCCAGCCTCAGACTGGTAGACAGTAAACAGGTTTTATTTCTTAGTTTGCTTGATTTTTTAATTAAATAGAAGTCCAAAACATTAACTTTTTTTCATTGTAAAGGAAACACTGATCTGATCCAGTGTGTGTGTAGTTTATATTTCAATTTGATTTAGAAATTGGTTTTGGAGAAAAGTCGATTTTTTTTTCGGGCGAATCATGTAAAATCTATTACTACGTTTAAGATGCAGCATGACTGCATTTCATAAATGGGTGGTGGTTTTAACATCTCAATTTAGTTATTCCTCTTTGCTTTGCAAAGGTAACCAAGTGCCAGTAATGCATTAGACATAGCTCTTGCTCAAGACCTTGAATCAAATCATAAAGTCAGGATGTGCTGTCATGGATGGCCATGTTAGGAAGACAAAAGATATGAAGCCACCAGAATAGGTGGGTTATAGAGATGAGTTTAAATGCTTATTATACTTCACCCCTTCTCCCCTTGCACTCTGTTGGCTAGTTTTGCCTCACAATTGTAGAAATTTGTGTATTCCTACATAGTTGGTGGCTCTGGGCATCTCTGAACTTTATAGATTTTAAGATAGCCTCAGTAAGGCCTTGCTAAAGACAACATATTTAGATGAGCTTGTAAAATGCGGTAAGCAGTTTGCATATACTCCCATGTATGTACAAAAGCACAGTATCTTGTGTAACAAGGGGTAAGGTTGAAGACTCTGATGAAAATTCTCTATGTCAATATAGAGAATTGAGAGTGTACATTCTTTTTTAAAAAACATCTTGGTATGTACTAGTAAATAAATATTTTGATTTACCATTGTAACTATTTTAAGAAAGTAGACTTTTTTATTATAAACCATCTCTTTTATTAGTTGACATTCATAACATTAATATCTTCATTTTGGTAGTAAAGATACAGGTTCTTCCTGGCAAGTATTGGCAATAATACTAAAGAATATGGACATTTTCATAAAAGTAGTTTCCTAGAATTATGTAAAAAGCAGAATATATTTTTCACCATTATTGATAGTTTTTAAAGAATTTCAGATGACCAGATTACCTCATTTTTTCTCATAAGCGAGCTAAATTATTCACTGAATACATTCTTTAACATGATAACAGTAACAGTTAAATTAACTCCTAGCTTAATAGATACTTATTTGAATTTTTAAAAAAAATCATGGTTTATATTTATCAAAATAGGAAAAGAACATCTAGGTTTATGATTGAAATGATCATTCAAATTCACCTATAAATAAAACGTGAAATTAAATCTGAATGCCTGTTCTTGCATACTGTTTTTGCACCACTGGCACCTTCTTTTCCTTCTTTTAAGAAAGAATGCATCGGGAGGATATTTTTAAGGCTCAGCTATGTAGATTTCAAATCCCAGGCAAGCTCCAGCTAGTTTAGGTGGAATTAATGGAGATAAGTTTATGCGCCAGAGCAAAAGTAGGGAGTCTGTGAGGGTTGACAACATTTGCCTTGAATTCGAACTCTGAATCTTGAACCCAAAGTGCAGAGCCTCATTTTTACCAAAGACTCCCTTTGCACACCGCAGAATGCAACAAATGTTTTTTGCTGAGTTGAAATCACTCTTGGACAAATCAAAGAATAAGAGCATCATATGAAATATTTTTAGGTTATTTAGCTCCATGGCTCTCGAATGCACAGGAAATGAGAAAAATCCGTATGAAGTCAATAGTTTACAGGCTAAATTCTACTTTAAGGACTTCATTTTGAGATTATGCTCTTGTGGCTTTTTTGTGGTGGGGTGGAGTGAGGTATTAAACTGTTCTTATTTTATGAAATTAGGCATTTAGCAGATAGATCACTCTTTGCATAAGCATGTGTGTGAGTTCATGTCCTTACATAGCAAAATAAAAAGTTGGCCACTCTATTGATTTAAATAATTTAAAAAATATATATTGATATGTAAAATCTAGAGGGAAGCAGGGACCCTGGCCTGTTCATTCCACATTTGTCTCACTCAGCAGGAGCCGCCCCCCCAGAGAGCCCCAGTCCCTTTTTAGTGACCTAACTTGTATTCATCTTATAAAGGGACACTCATTTATAAGGCGTCCCTTTATAAATGAGGGACTTCTAGACAGTTAGAATTAGCAGGAAACTAAAAAGCGTAGAGGTCAAGTTTTCACCAAAACCCACGGCCAGTCTACCCCTGACTGAGCTTTTCTTTGTTCAGCAACTTAAATTCTGTCCCCCTCCCCAAGATGCTGTTTGTTTACAAGTACTTCTTTTGTACCCACAGAGCTGAAGTGTGCTTCCTTGTAACTCCCACTTTCTAACATTTCATCTGACAGATTTTCAATATTTGAGGGTGGATCCTAAATTTGCTGTTAGGTGTCTTGCCTTCAGGGTAAAACATTTCCTGTTTTCACCTCTTCCTGTGTAGGATGGTTTCCCATCTCATTGCTTAGCTAAATCCTTTCCCAGAATACCATCAAGGGTTAAAGTAACTAGGTCTATAAAAGACACAAGGTAAGTAGCCATCTGGCTCTGTTTCAGGAGAAAATGCAGAACACGTAAAGAATTTCACACCAACTCTGGAATGCTCCTGTGTGGCTCTTCTGCCATCCTTCTGTTGAGCCATTGCTCTGCTGCCTTCCAGAACTTCTGCAGAATAGCCTCTTTTTAGATAGGTTTTTGGGGGCCTGCATGAGTTGTCCTCTAGATTTTTGCTGCTGAAAGTGTGGCAGACCAGCAGCATCTGCGGGACCTGGGAGGTTATTGGACATTCAGCGTCTGGGGCCCTACCCTCTGAATCAGAATCTGCATTTTAACAAGCTCTTCAGATGATTCCTAAGAGCACTTTGAAGTTTCAGCAGCACTGGCCAAATCACTGCAGGTCACTTCCTCACTGAATATGCTACACCATATTTCTGAATACACCATCCTCCCATGCTTATATTTATTTGCAAATAGGATCTTTTTTTATTTTTTAAACTCTGGTTTAGTCTAGGTTTCAGTTCTACCTATTTTTGACACAAAGAACTTCATAAAAATAATATGAAGAAATCTGACAAATTCTTGGATTCACTAGTTAGGGCCTTCGATACTGTTAATAGACAAATCCTTTGTTTGGAAAGGGACTTACTCTAGTTGGGTGGCACATTGGTGTCTTCGGGGCACTCAGCAAAGGGTAGATCACAAACTGTTCTGGTCTGTTTGGTGCCTACATGTAAAACCACTGCGGAATGCAGCAAATCCTTTACAAGAAGTACTAACTTTGGTTAGTGATAGTCTCCAAAATATTACCAATAATATTAAAAACACTAGCAATGCTCTTCATGTCTTAAAAAAGTTTTTTTCTCTTTCCCCAAGCTTCAGTTTATCGTTTCTAGCTTGACATTCAAGGTGTTTACTTATTTTTACTTTTTTTGCTCTTATCAGTTGATCATACTGGTCTTTTACTAGCTATATTTGCCTTATAATATTATATAATACTATGTAAATTCTGAAAAAAGATATAGCATATTTTCTCATAACAAAAATCTTAAAAACACTTCTTAGGAAAAGCTTAATTTTATTAGTGAATATTGAATCGTTTCTATGTTCTTGATTTAATGTTGAGTCTTTGCAAGGAATAACAAAGTGCCCGTTGTTCATCTAAATGGATCTTTAATCTTACTTAAAAGGGGATTTATAATGCCACTGGTTTCTTTGATAACATGAACTTCTCCAAGTGGTACCCAGAAAATGAACTTAGAACATAATAGATTACATATATATATATTGCCAAATTTGTCTTCTGTTAAAGAAACAAAACAAACAAAAACAGCCCTGTATAGAAAAACATAATCTATTTACCATTGCATTTTTTTTTTAAGACAGGGTCTCAGTCACTCTGTTGCCCAGGCTAGAGTGCAGTGGCATCATCATAGCTTACTGCAACCTCAAACTCCTGGGTTCAAGTGATTCTTCTGCCTCAGCCTCCTGAGTAGTAGCTGGGACTACAGGTGTGTGTTACCACACCCTGCTAAATTTTCTATTTTTTGTAGAAATGGGGTCTTGCTCTGGCTGGTCTTGATCTCCTGATCTCAAGTGATCCTCCCACCTTTGCCTTCCAGAATGCTAGGATTACAGGCATGAGCCACCGTACCAGGCCTACCACTGCATGTTTTTTAGTAGCATTCAGAGAATGACAATTGACAAATGAGAATCCTCCATACTCCTTAATGTACACACCCACACGCACAGAATTAGGAAAGGCAATAAAATTTGGTGTATAAAATAGTAATGAAGGACAAACTTGTGCTCAGATTAGATAAAGATGGACAGTCTGCCCTTGAAGAACTGAGAACCATGTGCTGAATCATAAAACATGTAGCTTTAGGATAAGTTCTAAAAATTGATGTTTTCCAATAGGGTTGGTAAATATGGTATAATTTAGACCAGGATATAATATAAAAATATAAACAGCTCCCATTTGTAGATATTAGGCTAATTCTGGGTGACTAAGACCAAAGGTAATTAGGGTATAGGCTTAACTTTCCAAAACGTATGTCATGGAGAATAGCTGTGTTCTGAGTTTCCACAACTGACAGACCCTTCTCAGACAGACTGTTGGGCTTCGAGAACCCAGCTCATCAGACCTGGTGTGGTCCCTTTCATCATTTTAACACAAAATAGTCATTGACATGAGAAGGCAGACTGCCTTACCTGAAGAGATTTGTCATTCTTCAGTCATTAAAACCATACCCAGATCTCTGTCTTCAATGATAGTTATTAATAAATGATTTCATGTGGGTGTTCCCATGCTGCAAAGAGCAGGTTTTACACGTTCTACTTCCAAGGCAGCCTTGCTCAAGACAAGATGTTGCTTCATTTCCATTTTGATTTTCTTTAGACTCAGCATTTTAAGTAAGCAAGGCATTAAGTGAATTGTTTTAACATAGTATAAGAAAAGCTCTTAAAATGGTCTTTCATTTATGTTCACCTGTTGGCATTAGGTTAGGTGAACTGGCTTACCATTTTTTTTATTTAACTCCTTCCAAGTACCTGAAACTAGGAATTAAACTGTACTTCTGCTATAATATTAGAGATAGTAATAGCAATAATCTGTTTTTGTTAATGTTCCTCAAATAAATTATTAATATTTATCTTTAAAGAAATATTATACATTATTTAGCTAGACTTTTCAAACCTTAATCTGTGAGCATAGAAGTTTGGTAATTGAAATAGGTTCCTTGGTAGGAAATTTTTTCTTGTTTTTATTGAAAACTCACATTCAGCTATGTAATTTGTTTTCATTATGTTTGCATTCCTCTCCATGCATATATGGATATGTTGCCTTTTATTGCAGTTTCAAACCTGTGAATTCATGAAAGAAAAAATAAGTTTGGGCTTATTTGAAATTAATGATTGGATTTAATTGAACTTAATGATTGGCAGTAACCCTAACAAAGTCCATAGAAATGAGACTGTAATTGACAGTGGGTTATGTACTGAAAGTTATGTGCTAATTTTTGGTAGTGTGCATCTATTTTATAAGGAGTTTAATCATATATCTTAATTGTTCTCAAATTTCAGTGGATATAAGAAACTACTAAAATGCAGATTTCTAGGTACTACCTCTCAAACTCTGATTCAGAAGGGCTAGCGGGAGGCACAAAAGTCTGTATGTTTTTAATAAGCATCACTGTTTATTTTGAGTTGTGATTGACAGGCTAATACTTTGAATGTGTCTGATTAATGAATGTTCTTTCTAAAGCATGGTCCTTCTTCTCTTAAAAGTTACTTCACTTGGCCGGGCACGGTGGCTCACGCCTGTAATCCTAGCACTCTGGGAGGCCAAGGTGGGCGGATTGCTCAAGGTCAGGAGTTTGAAACCAGCCTGAGCAAGAGGGAGACCCTGTCTCTACTATAAATAGAAAGAAATTAATTGGCCAACTAATATATATACAAAAAATGAGCCGGGCATGGTGGCACATGCCTGTAGTCCCAGCCACTTGGGAGGCTGAGGCAGCAGGATTGCTTGAGCCCAAGAGTTTGAGGTTGGTGTGAGCTAGGCTGACGCCATGGCACTCACTCTAGCCTGGGCATCAAAGCGAGACTCCGTCTCAAAAAAAAAAAAAAAAAGTTACTTCACTTAAAGTATAGAGCAAAAGTGAGAAAAGACACTTACTAATTTTACATTTTGGCTGTATTCATTTCTATTTTAAAATAAAATATTCCCATTTTAACCTTATGTCTAAAATCTCTCATTGATCAGACAAGAAGAGTAAGAAGACTTGGAGGAAAGTAATAAAACTGTAAATATAAAATATAATATAAAAATAAAATATAAGATAAAATACATATAATAAAATTATGATATAAAAATAAAATGGAAGTGAGGTTGGTTAGCCTGTACCTTTGCCTTACTTTGACCAGTCAACGCGACCTAGAATTAAGTGAGGGTAAGTATTGTCTGCCATGCAGCATTAGAGAGTAGGAGGATCAAGGGCGGAGGGGCCCTTGACTCATGACTCTCCTTTTCAAAGGCAGTAAAGACTAATGGGTTGGGTTAAGTGTACATGTTCTTCCTTGAAGGAATGAATGCATAAACACGTGGGAAATCCATACTGTAGAATATCATTCTGCCATTAAAAAGAATGGAGTAATGATTCATGCTGTAACATGATGATCCATATTGAACTATGCTCAGTGAAAGAAGCTAGTTAACAAAAGACCACATAATGTAATATTCCATTCATATGAAATGTCCAGAATTGGCAAATTTATAGAGAGGGGAAAGTGGATCAGCAGTTGCCAGAAGCCAGAGGAAGGGGGGAATGGGGAATGACTGCTAATGGGCACAGGGTTTATTTGGGGTGATGAAAATGTTCTGGAATTGTTAGTGGAGTTGGTTGCATAGTCCTGTGAGTACAGTAAAAACACCTGAATTGTCTACTTTAAAAGGGTGGATTTTATGGTATGTAAATTATATATTAAAAAAATTCATGTTTGGGATTTAAACAGGTTGGAAATCAAACTCTGTCTAAAGCATTTACTAGCTGTGGGGCTATGGGCAGTTTATTTGAACTCCCAAAGCCTAAGTATATCCTCATTTCTAGACTAGAAACGATAGTAGTGTGAACTTTAAGAAGTTGTTGTGAGGATTCAGTGAGCTAATGCACGTCCTAAATGTTAGTTATTACCTCTATAGGAAAGCTGAACATGAAGAGATTTTAAAAGTCAGCGCAAGTTGAACAACAAGAATTATTGACTGGGATTGTTCGCGTGTGTACCATGGATCTATCTCCTTGTTTGCTTAGTGCAGAGTAGAACAACCTGGAGGTGCCCATGTGGGTCTTCAAACCTAGAACTCCATTTCTATCCCGTTCTAATTCTTTTTCAGGGCAAAGATCAATAATTAAGAAGTCTAGCACGATACATGCTGAATATTTCTGAAATTAAAATGTAGGCAGAAATTCAGAAAGGTGGCTTGCTACCGAGCTTGTTACATAATCACAGCTACGTCTCCACACTTGTTTTATTTAACACCTCTGCCTAGTCATAAGTATATTTTTTCAATGATTATTTTTGCACGGAACCAAACATTAATATGAAACAAAGACCCTCTAAAGGTATTTGAAACATATTCTAAAGCATTTGTAATTTGGATCGTTGAGTATCAAAAATGTTTATTTTTCTAACAATGGTCATATTGTGTTAGAACTTAGATGAATCTTATAAACATACCTGCTTATATGGCCAATTTATCACATGAGAAACAGTTTAATAAAGTATAACTTTCATTTCAGAGACATAAGCCTTGGCCCAAAAAACGAGCAGGAAATGCATTCCTGAGCTGCAGCATATTAATGTGCTACATGGGAATTGTCTGTTCTTCCCATGAAATGTGGAGACATTTAAGCATCATCAAGAGAAAAACTGTCCCTCCAACCAAATATAATTAGTAGTGGGGAAAAAAAATATCCAAACCCTATGGATACTGTGATAAGTAATTTTTGAACGTGGCATGCATGTCTTGTTAATCGTCACTTCTTTTTCCCTGCAGCGTGGGGCAGAGCGGCCGCCGCCATGCTCTTCTGCGGCTTCATCATCCTGGTGATCTGCTTCATCCTCTCCTTCTTTGCCCTCTGCGGCCCCCAGATGCTTGTCTTCCTCAGAGTGATCGGAGGCCTCCTGGCCCTGGCTGGTGAGTCTGTGTGTCCGCGGTCCTTCATTCACACATTCAGCAGGCATCAACATAGTCACGGCCAATTCCACACGGAAGATTTGTGACAATTTCAGTTTCTGATCTGTCTTTGGAAGATGTGTCACCAAGGGCGGTAACAGAGGAGAGATGTGTTTTCAGATCTGGATCCCTTTCCTCCTGGGCGTCAGACAGTGCTCAGTGCTCCTCCTCCAAGTGACCAAGGTTGTCACTCTGTGTGCCCCTATCTGTCATAGGTGGCCCCATCCACTGACACCCCTACCTTGGGACCGGGCTGTGTCAGCCCTGGCAGTGCAGTGTTCTCCGTGGTGGTCCCCAGCCCTGGCCTGCTGTGAGCCCCGCACTGAGGGGGCCATCTCACTTGTTGAAAGACTTTTGTGATCTTACAATGTGGCGGTCACGAGAGGGTGTTCTGCCATGGGATGAGAGACCCTGGGAGGAGCCAGAGCTGGAATCCCAGCTAAGAGCCTGTGCTGGGAGGCAGTGGTCCAGACAGGTGTTGTGAAGAAATCAAATTATGCAGGTGGGCAGGGCTCAGAGGGAACATTTATTAATGGAATACAGGAATTAGGGTTTTAGAAGAATTAGTTGAAATTTTAGACAGGTGCCTAGCACTAGGGAAGTCTGTCAGAGGGGCTGGAACCTAGCCACAGAATTGGATTCAGAAGTAAAACCAGATTTTCTGAGGAGGGGAAAAGAGGAGGTGCTCATAAGGGCAACGTGAGGCCACAGGTCAATTTTCAAGACACCAGCTTAGGCTCATGGGACCAAAGTAGAAATCCAGCTGCAGGCCCTGGGTACAAATGCCAAGTGAGCAGATTGGTCTTGGAAACGGGGCAGAAGCCTTGTGATCACACACAGCCAGGAAGAAGGCCGCTTTGTGCTGGGTTCCCCGAGCTTAGAGGAGTTAAATTCGCCCACCCTCAGGTACCACAAGAGAGGAAGGGGAGCCTCAGAGAACCATCCAGTACAGCCTTGTTCGTGGTACATTTTAAAATACTCTTGATAAAAAATAAAGTTTACTCCCTGCTCCTTGTGCTTCAAAATTTGATTTTTGAATAATATTTTAACATCAGAAATGACTTGGAATCACACAAGATAGGAAGAACCTGGTTGAATTCCACCTCTAATTTTATTTCAGTTATTTTATAGTTCAAATTTATGAGACTGTATCAAAGAAACACATTTGATATATCTTCCTTTCACATGTCAGAAAACTAGATGGAGGCCTGTCTAAATCACCATTAGAAACATTAATAACATCCTAGGACATTAATGTTAGTTGAAAAATCCTAGTACATATTATATGACCCAGCAGTTCCACTCCTAGGTATAAATCCAAAAGAATTAAAAGCAGGAACTTGAACAGATACTTGCAAACCCTGTTCACAGCAGCAGCATTATTCACAACAGCCAAAAGGTGACAGCAGCCAAAGTGGCCATCAGCAGATGAATGGACAAATAAAATGTGGTATATCCGTACAATTGAACATTATTCAGCTGTAAAAAGGAATGGCATTTGATATATGCTACAACACGATGGACCTTGAAAGCACTATGGTAAATGAAATAAGCCAGACACAGAAGGACAAATATTGCATTATCCCATTTACATGAGCTACCTAGAATAGGCAAAGTTACAGAGACAGGAAGTAGAACAGAAGTAAAACAGGAAGTTCCCAGGTGGTAGGGGGAGGGGAGGGGAGAATGGGGAGTCATTTCTTAGTGGTGTAGAGTTTACATGTAGATGATGAAAAAAAAGTTTTGGGTATAGACAGTGGTGCTGGTTACCCAACACTGTGAATTTATTTAATGCCACTGAATTGTATAGACTTACAAATGGTGAAAATGACAAATATTTTACCACAGTAAAAAATATCCTACTACAACTCTTTCATTCGTTGCTCCCTCTTAGCATTAAAATAATAAGATCCATTAACTGGATGGATCAAGGTGACAGGATAGCAGGAGTTGTATAGAAAATTAGTTCAAGTGAGCTTCAGCAGATCTACAGCCTAAAGGTCCTACATAACCAGTGTTCTCATTTGTAATTTAATACTCATCCTGTCCTTTAAAGAGTTTGACAAGTAGAATAGGAAGTGTATACAGAAAAACAAGTCTAGAAATCTCAGTACATTTTAAGGATAACGATGTTGAATAAGGCCTTTTAAGATATATTTCACAGAAATGGTTATTTTTAATCTTATATGTATTATAGGGTTAAAATCAGAAAAATTGATGAACACTGATAAAATTTAAATTTTGTAGGAATTTATCCACATCATTATAAGAACTTCATGTATGATGAACCAAAATGAATAACAATATTTAATATTTATTACTAGGAAAACTGGAGGTCAGTGTAGAGAAGGATTACTTTTGTATCCTATACAATGTGTGGCAATAAATGACAAACTTAACAAGTAAGAATTTGCTATTTAAAATATATAAGAAGTAAATAAATACTTAAGATCTGCACCAAGATTATCCTTCATAAATTGCCAGAGAAGGGGAACATTTTAATTGAGCTAAGGAATACAAGCAACAAATTAAGATATGGAAACATTATAGCCTTTCTACCAGTAAAAAAAAGAGAGAGAGAGAGAGAAAGAAGAAAGAAAAAGAAAACTACTTTAGGGTACATCTGTGGAGCTATAGATAAAAATTAAGATGACAGAAAAAAAAAAATGATGGTGAGGACTGTATATTCCCTGATACATTTGTGGGGTCCCAGCCAGATGATCCCTCCTGTGCCCAGTAGTATCTTAACATAAAAGAGCTAAAGTCTGCTCATACCCTTTGACGTGACAATGTACATATGCAATATTAAGTAAAAAAATGTAGAACACAACAGTTATATACTCATTATAGCTTTATAAAATTATGCCTGTTCGTTGAAAAAGACTACAACAGTAGATTCAGATTCAGTAAAGTTCATTTTGTATTAAAGGAGCTTAAAAATGCTATTACAATGATGAATAATAATTGTAATAGTGTGACTCATACCAAAGAGTTTAGAAATCTTCCTTACCTACATTTTCCTTTCCACATCCTCCCTTACACTTCGCTGAGCACTGTGATCCTTCCTCCTTTTATTCTTTCTGTTCCCCCCAGGTCCAATGCCCTTCCCCTGCCCTTCACACCCAAAGAGTCCACCTCCTCTGCAGGCTTTTCTGGGGATTCTCTTCATTGATCATTCTCGTCATTGGTTTGTTGTTTCATTTAGTCATTTACTTATTGGATGAATATTCCAGGGATGTATTATTGAATATCAGTATTGACTCGTGTGTGCATATGCCTGAGTGTGTGTACATATATACTTACACACACATATATATATAATTTTTGCTAACACTGAACATATTAAGTATGTGTTTAGCACAGGAAACACAAAGATGAACAAACAGGCTCTTCTTTAGGCTTTTATTTTTTAATCATCTTGCTTTCTATGGTCTGCCACAATTTTGCACTTTTTACTGTAGTGTATGTAATGTTTACACATGTATAATGATATAGAGTAATTTTCTGATTGTTTTCTGTATTTCACAATATGCAGTATATGTATGATACTGCTCAGTGCCAGGTATCTCTTACATACAAAAGTCAATAATCTTTTTTTGGAACTTGATTCCTCCTGCCTCTTTAGCATTTTTTTAGGTGGATTTAATACTTTTTCTTTCTTTTTTTTGAGACAGAGTCTCACTTTGTTGCCCAGGCTAGAGTGAGTGCCGTGGCTCACAGCAACCTCAATCCCCTGGCCTCAAGCAATCCTTCTGCCTCAGCCTTCCAAGTAGCTGGAACTACACGCATGCGCCACCATGCCCGGCTAATTTTTTGTATATATACTTTTAGTTGGTCAATTAATTTCTTTCTATTTTTAGTAGAGACGCGGTCTTGCTCAGGGTGGTTTCGAACTCCTGACCTCGAGCAATGTGCCCGCCTCGGCCTCCCAGAGTGCTAGGATTACAGGCGTGAGCCACCACGCCCAGCCCGGACGGATTTAATACTTTTTCAAAGGCAGAAATGCAGAAACGTTGTGGAAGAGGGAGTTTCATCCAGTCATTCGTGCATGTATGCTTTTTTCTTCCAGCTGTGTTCCAGATCATCGCCCTGGTCATTTACCCCGTGAAGTACACCCAGACCTTCAAGCTTCATGAGGAGCCTTCTGTCACTTTCATCTATAACTGGGCCTACGGCTTCGGGTGGGCAGCCACGATTATCCTGATCGGTTGTTCCTTCTTCTTTTGCTGCCTCCCCAACTACGAAGACGACCTCCTGGGCAACGCCAAGCCCAGGTACCTCTACGCATCCGCCTAACGTGGGAAGGGGAAGCGCTGCTGCCGGGATGGATTCCAGAGGAAGAAACTGTTTCCCCAGGCTACTTTGTACCTATTTTTTGGCAGTGTTCATATTATTAAACGACTCAAAAATGCTAAAGTAATTGAGGATAAAATATGTCTAATTATTGTTACAATTTCATATTCATCTTTTATATGTGTTTTGTGGAGTTAAGACATTTCTTTTCACTAATTATCTGTACTATGTCAATATTTCTGTGTATCTATCCAGAACATTTATTATTGCATTTGTAAGAGAATATGAACATGAAACTTACCATCTGATAAGGTAAAATTGGGAAGGCTTCCAAGATTTAATAATCTGATCAAGTGTTTGTTATTTGCACATAGATTGGACTGGCTCTATTAGGGTTAAGGAGAAGAGGGATATAATTGGTAAAAATTGTCAGTGACCAAACATTCTAAAAGAACTGCAAAATATTTTTTTTCAAGCCTTCAGCTATTTAAAGAAGCAAAATAGTTTCCTAAATGCAAGAATTTCTAATTAACATCCTGAATAAGTTTTTGCTAAGCTTCATGTTGATATGTCATCCAAGAAAGTATTGTTTCACAGCCAAACCTGTTGCAGTAGTAAGGCCTTCGTAAGTAGTGAAATGTTAAGATGAAATTTTCTCTTTTAAAGTTCTTTGTAGGGTTAGGATGTGGGGAAATGGTATATCAATAAATCTGTACTGTTTTGTGTCTGTATGTTCAGAACCATAGTTGACTGGATTGAAAACAGTTGGGGTCTAATTTATCATGACTGATCTGATTAGGTTATATAGTAAAGCATTAGGAGAGCCATTCTTATCACTAAAGTGCCATTAAAACAGCTTAAGGAGAAGAAATGGCTTGATGTTTTTTAACATATCAGGTTTAACTGGGCTCTAATCACATAGACACAACTTTTGATAGATTGCAACTATAAGCAGAAACCTGGTCTTCCTTGGTAAACAGATTTAAAATGCCTAACATAAAACATGCAACAGGAGAATTCAGGGATGTGTGTTTCTCTGAATGGCATATATATATATATGATATATCAGATGGATTTTTTTTTTTTTACCATTTATACTTACATAATGAAAACTGAGTCATTTTACATATCAAATGATTATTTTGTAAGTTGCAGAATAAGCACTTGAAGTTTTCATTATGAAGTTTTCCCAATAAACCAGGTATTCCAATCTTGTTTCTAGTTTGTAGTGTTTTGTTGTTGTCATTGTTTTCAAATCTGGGGAAGGAAATTTTTAAAAAATGCTTTCAATTAGTAGTAAGGACATTGGATAAAATAAAAATTTGCTATGTCTCAGTTTTAAGGGTCTTGCTTATTTTAGGTTTCCAAAAACAATTTTTGGTTGAACGTTAATGAATTCTAGTGTTCTACTCCCTGAATTTTTCCCTCGATGAACAGTACCCTGTACAGGGATATCAAACAATATCTCTGCAGTGCTGGCACCAGAGGGACATGAACTGAGAGATTTCTGGTAGGTGCAGACATCCAGGACCATCTGTGTGGTTTAGCTGAAGTTTCCTTCCTCTCATCTTCCCTTGCACAGCCTTCCTGTTGTGATCGAGTTCTCTTCCATTCAGGTAATGAGGGTAGCAGTCTTTTTATTTCTTTTCTCCTTGTCCACCTTCCCATTTCGATTTTTTCACCATTGGTCGAAGGTTAGTTCTACTGTGGTATATGTAAATATGAAGGCTTGCAGAGTGGCTGGGTGGAAGAATAGAGATTTTTTCTCACTGCTTCTCTTGGCCAGTTGGTCCTTGGCAGTAAATTTTTATTCCACGTTTTTCAAAAGACCTGGCGAATGTTTCTCATAAATTTAGAGGAATTTAATCTGGTTAATTATGCCAAAATTTTAAGAAAAACAAAAAACAAAAAAACCCACACAACTATGCTGTGACTGGTGGAAAATTTGAACTGGTAATGAAAAATGTTAAAAATGCCATCTTTTAAAATAATAGTACAGCTAATTCCAGAAGATAATGGATATCTAGAGATTAAGAAAGTTGGTCTCCCGTCATATGAGAAAATGATTTAAGATTACAAGCTTCTCTAAAACATGTACTTTGTCTTTGAATTTTTCCCCATCCAACTTTTTTTCCTCTCCTCAATCAGTAATACACTATGTCTTAATGGTGCACATTTAGGAAAATTACAACCTTCTGGGACCACTGAGCTGCTATAACAGAAGCATTTCAACCTGAAACATTTGTGACAAAGGTACATTGTGTCATTACTTTGGCTGAAATATTCTGCTTTCAGCTTGTTCTAGTGCAAAGATCCCTACCTCCATTCCTTGTTGGTTCAGATTCACCAGGACAAATACCTTTATGTCTTAAACAGAAGGAAAATCCCAGAGAATTCTGGAGACAAATGAAGAGTTTGAGTGAGAAGTCATCTGAAGGTTAACAATGCATTGCATGAGATTTCCCACGTTGAAGCTAAGCTGGTTTTTAGCTCTGTAATTATATTAAGAGTCCCCACCCTCTAAATCAGCAGCTCTAGGTTCCTAAGCAATTATCTCACGCTCATGCTATAAGGAGCTACATACACTAATTGCCACTTACTTTGAATGTAACAAAGAAATAATATGTCAAGGTCTTTCAGTTGACGCACAAGGCAGCTGTGGAGTGTAATGACTGTTAGCTTCAAAACCATGTACTGCAGGACTGACAATAAAGTTCAATAGGCCTTTTTTTATGGAAAGGAAAACAATGGAAGAATATAGTCATAATAATCAGGATGATTCTTGCTATAATTCCCACTGAAAGACATTCCTATTAATATAATAAACACAAATGAATCCACTTGTTTTGTGCTCTATGCCTACCTGAAACGGTTTATTTGAGTCTCATTCCATTGGCTCCTGTTAGCTATGCAGTCTTGGGCAATATACTCACCTGTAAAACAATCCCAAATGACCCCTTTTCCTTCCAAATTCTCAGATTGATAGAATTGTTTGAGTAAAAACTAAAGAATATTCTTTTACTTGGAAGCACTGTTAGATAAGTGAAGACAGATCCTGAGCATAAGTAACCCTACAGCTTAGAATAGTTTTATTTGTGTTTCGGGGAGCTTCTAATTGAAGATGGTGGTGTAGACTCTCTTTTTTTTTTTTTTTTTTTGAGACAGAGTCTCACTTTGTTGCCCAGGCTAGAGTGAGTGCCGTGGCATCAGCCTAGCTCACAGCAACCTCAAACTCCCTGGGCTCAAGCGATCCTCCTGCCTCAGCCTCCCGAGTAGCTGGGACTACAAGGCATGTGCCACCATGCCCGGCTAATTTTTTTTTTTCTATATATATTAGTTGGCCAATTAATTTCTTTCTATTTATAGTAGAGACGAGGTCTCGCTCTTGCTCAGGCTGGTTTCGAACTCCTGACTTTGAATAATCCGCCCGTCTCAGCCTCCCAGAGAGCTAGGATTACAGGCGTGAGCCACCACGCCCGGCCTAGACTCTCTTAAATACATCTCTTCTAACCAGTCTAGGAAAAAATGTATGGATAGTAAACAAGTACGAGAGAGAATAAATCCATATAACGAGAGGCATCCATTAGCTGACCAGAGATTTTGTTAAATTTCTGGAAGATGAAAAATGAGTGCCATTGTCAACAGTGCAGACAAGCTGCTACCCTAAACAAGTTTGTTGGGGAAGTAACCAACAGGTGCACTACTTGGTAAGTGACAAAGAGGTGGCAAGCTTGGAGGCAGCAAGAAAAATAGGAACAGGAAAGGAGTAGGGAAAGGTCTGCCCCAGGAGGCATCTGCCAGTTGGTCCGACCTCTTGTCCCCACCAGGCTCCCACTCCTCTGGCACAGAGTGGAACAACTACCCTGAGGTGTTTTTACCTGCAGACACAAACCAGAGGTGATGATCATGCTCGCTAATTAGCATGCTTTGTTCTAAGGGCTTCCATGTATTAACCTACATAAGCCTCAATTTGACTCTCTCATATGGGTTCAATCACTCTTAAATATTCAGAGAAGAAATGGAAGCATAGGAATATGCTTCCTATGCTAGGTGTCTCACCTTGGGAAAGTGACAACAGGACCAGTAGACACATGGCCTCAGGAGTGTTTGGTAGAGTAGGGCAAGTACAGTGAGCATCACTGCCATGAATACTCCCAGCTTTCTCCTCCTCCCATGGCGTTGGTGTGGGTTCCTCAATCTCTTCCATTCCATACTCCAGGGAGGGTTCTACCTTGCCTGTGTGTTTTGAGGTATTTTATGATGGAGAAGTATGGAGAAGGTGGATGGCCCAAAGTGTAAAGGACCAGGCCTGCACAGGGCCCAGGCAGAGTTGGGGTGAGAGAGGCAGCAGAAGGAAATGAGTGGGAGGAAGAAAAAAAAGGGATTTAAGAAATCTACTTCCAGGATCTAGGTACCTCATGGCACAGTGTTTGAGAAACACAGTTCATGTTGCTTTGAAATGAGCTATTTTTATTGAACTGACTGCTTTTAGAACACTTCTCTGTGAATGGACCATGTAGGTCATTACTTCATTAAGCATGGCAGGTACAAGCCATTTTCCAAATCACCCAAGGGGTGTGGCTGAAATTAAAAGGTCCAGTCTTCACTGGGTGCCCTGATGGAGAACATAAATATAAATCCCTGGAGCATCTCTCTGAAGCACTCAGTTTTAGCTGTTCTTAAATGACTGCTTTTGGTATTACAGATTATCTGGTCCTAACTAAAGGACAGTTTTGGTTTGTAGACATTAGAATCAACTGTGTAGAATGTTGAATCTTAATTATTGTTTATAGGATATTCTGAAATATGTGTTACAGATAAAAAAACATCATGAACACATGGTATTCACTTAGATAAAACATAGAACAAATAGATATAGACACACCATAGCTAATCCTTTTGGCTTGTGTTATACCACAGAATTTTCCTGATTACAGTAGGCACACATGGAAGAAGGGCTCCTTTCATTTCATGTATCTTTGTATCTACATCTTTTTCACCTACTTCTAAGCAGAAGA
Source organism: Microcebus murinus (assembly GCF_040939455.1). Taxonomy (NCBI): domain Eukaryota; kingdom Metazoa; phylum Chordata; class Mammalia; order Primates; family Cheirogaleidae; genus Microcebus; species Microcebus murinus. The sequence goes on from NC_134108.1 coordinate 25,087,862, forward strand.
AAGTGACTGCATAATCCCCATGTTTTATCTTAAAATTCTTATACAAATATTTAACCTGAAATACAGCCATGCTTGGTTTAATATAAACATGTTTTAAATTATAAGTTCATTATTTAACTTTCAACACTCAGCCCACAATCTTCAAATAAGGTAGAGCAGATATGAGCAAAGCTTGTCACCCTTAGGAAAGACATTGTCTCCTTAGAAGCAACTGTCTGAAATTCAGACACCCTGGCTTTAGTTTAGGTGGACGTAAGCAAACATCTCTCATAGTCCTCTAATACTTAATACTCTTCTGAAGAGAGAAATTCAATATATTACCAATAAAGTCATAACCAAGAATCGATTTTGAAATCTAAATTACTATGAAAAAGGGACAACTAAATAAGAATATTACATACAAATATGCAGTAAAGATGTAACTGGAATCACTGTCAATCCCTCAGCTAGGGGTAAAAGCAGATTGCTGAGGGAGGAAGGGTGGGAGGAATGAGTTCAGTCCCAACTTCCTCTTTTAAATTCCCTCTTCTCTTCCCTACTCTTTGTGCAACAGTTATTCTTGCAGTAGAGTTTTAAAAACAGGTCCATTAGGGTCAAAAGATTGTTTTATCTTATCTCTGTAGAGTGGCTTCAGGTTTTAAAATTCCTGTAGATAGGCTGGGCTTGAGCTCGGTTCATTGGTTGATGGTCAGAGCCCTTTGCTTTGTGAGATAATTCTTAAGTGAACTGGGCTTGCCTTGTTATAGTGTACAGTGCATTGTTCCTGAATTTTGCAATTCTAGTATCTGGGTGTATTTTCTAGGTGTGGCAGAAATGAGTAGAATACACCTCAGGTGTGGAAAAAGACAGCCAAGAAAGGGAAACTAAGGTTCCTATCCGGTCATGTTAATGATCTTCCACTTGTACTATCTTGTGCTTCATTGTTAGCCTCAAGAACGTCCTCTCTTTAGCTACAGAAACAAACAAAGGAAAATTCACAAGTGTGTGTGTATTTAAAGATAGTTCTCTGGTGAAGAAATGGAATCCTGTTGATTTAAATGGCGTAAGATTGTCTTAGTGATAATGAGTCATCCAATAATCATAATAGACAGTTGTATAATGGTTTGCCCAGCCAGTTTTTCCAGTACAAAGACTCAAGACAATTAACCTGCTATTACCAACGTTTTCGAATAAGTTACTTTCAAGAGGGAACACTTCGATTTGAAATAGAAACTCTGCATTTAACCTTAAAAGTAAATTTCTGAATGAAACTTTGAAAGCAAGTTCCATGTACAAATATTCTGTTTCCCTGTCCTACCCTTCCTATTCTAGTTACTCACTGAATATTCTTAAATTGAAATGCTTCAGTGAAAATATGCATTTTCAATACCACCCCACCCAATTCCTAAAGTCGAGCACCACCTCAATGCCTAACCCTTCCTCAAGAGAGAAACAAAAAACCAACTGAAGAAAAACTGGTTTCAGTGTAGAAGACGGATGAGAATTGAAATATGCAAAGGAAGCTGGCATCTGCCATGACTAATTTCATGTTGGTAGAATTGACCATGGAAATAATATCCTCTTCTGAAGATGTCTAGGTGATTGGAAGTAAGATACCTCAAGACTTGAGATACCAACACAATAAAATGAATCCCTGGCAGATCCTAAACAAAGACAAATGCCTTTTGTCTCAAAACAGTACATCAACAATGCAGAATCCCCCCTTCACCCTGGAATGATCTTCCTGGTAAAGCTGCTGTAACTTTGGAAATGGTGACTGTGTGCTCATGCAGCCTCCCACCAAGAGCACGCTGGGCTGGGTGCCCTTGTGCAGGGCGCAGCTGCACAGCCCTACTGGGCAGTCCTGGCTGTGGCCACGGGCATCCCGACACTGGGTGAACATCTAGTCCAAAGAGGACCCCTGGGAGGGATGAAAAGCACTGTCAGGATTGTTTTAAGAAGTCAGGCCTTCTTCCTCTTCCCTTACCCTGTACACACCCACACTCACCTCCCCAGATTCTCTTCTATAAGGCTCAAAAACACAGGCATCTTTTAGCATCAGAGTCAGGGATGTAGCACAAGGGTGAACAGACCCCTCCCCACATTCTTCAATTTTTGTCTTTGAAGAGTAAATTCAACATTCAGAAATATCACAAATGAAAGTCTAAGCTGAGTCAAATGATGTTTGTCTTTTTCTATTCATACCTGCTGCAAATACACGGCACCTCCAGTGTAACTATGCCATATTTTTTTAAAAAAGAAATGCCACATTGAGGCTCCTCAGCTCAGAATGCAACTTCCGTGCTTCGGGATTGCTGATTGCCAAAGACAAACAACAAATAAGCTTCCTGTTGCAACCGGCTAATTATTGGTTCATTGCCCTAGTGAGGGGGGGGGCTCTCTGGGAATCTCTGGGTGAGTTGTCTCTTTCACTCCTGCATAGAGTGGTGCTATCCTCAGCCCATGGCAAAGCAGAGTTGTCAAAGGAACACCGTTTCCAGAACAGAGCCTGCTTCTGACCCTCCATCTGAAGCATCTCAATTCAGCCTGCTTGGCACTAAGGGCCATATAGAGAAAATATGCCTGGTTGTTCCTGTTCTCTTACCCAATAGTTTTTTGTTCTGAGAAGGGATTAGAAAAGTTTTCAGAATATATATCTCTGCAATCCTAGGGCTGCTTTTGGAACTAAAGGAGGAATGGGAGGGTGCTGAGAACAAAGCAGTTGTATGTGTTCTCACCAGGAGAAGTCTCTCTATAGTCTTCTGTTAGTGAGCAGGCGATGAGAAAGGCACTATTTGGGGTCTAATGTTTATTTTGGTAACAGAGCAGCCCAATCTTTTCTTGAAACCTGAGAGTGTGAGTCACCACAGCACGAGGTAGGACTGGCAGACAAAGGGTGGACCACGTGTAGACAATTTCTACATTCTAAAACACAGAACTTTCTCCCAAAAGACCATTTGCACTGAACAAAGAAATTCCAAAAACAGGCAAAGTGATCATCCTCAAAGAAGCTTTGTAAGACTTATATTGACTGCCAAGCAGGCATTTAAACTTAGGTTCTCATTTGCAGAAGTTAACTGATGGAAACCCTCTTTTTCTTTAGAATTCTACAAATGCCTTTAGGATTTCTGTAAAAAGAAAAGCCATCATATAGAATTATGATCTAGTATTTTTCAGTACAAGATGAGAGGTCAGATTTTCCCAGGAGGAATACATATCAAAAGTTCTAAAAATATCCATGTTCCAGATGTGAGATGTTGCTGAAAAAACGCTATGGTCAAGTAATTGCAATAACAACTACCATTTATCACTTCCTTACTATGCACCGGACTTTATTTCATTTGACTTTAACAACCACCCCATAAGCTATGTTATTATCACCATTCAGAGTTAGGAATACAGAGGCTTAGCTTAGAGAGGTTAGTGACTTTCAAAGTAAATAATGGAGTCATCATTCAAAGCCAGGCTGGTTTGATTCCCAACTCTATTCTCTTGACCACTACTCAAATACATTTGGGAAATACAGAGGTAAACAAGGTCTAAAGGTTTTTGTTGTTTTTTTGTTCGGTTGGTTTTTATTACTTTATAAATTGCAGAACCATAAATGTGCAAAAATGAAGTATTAATCATCAATAGAAGGTTATAACATCAGAACACTGTCTGTTTTTTAATGGTATACTGCCTTAATTTAGATTCCTGAACAGGACTTGGGGGCAGGTAGTTTATTTAGGAGGTGATCCCAGAAAGGACAAATGAAAGGATGAGAAGAATAGGGCAGCTTAGAAAAAAAACCAAGTGTCTTACAGTAAGATCACTGCCGTGGGCATGTGGGGCTACATTGCTGGGGGTGCTCTAAGGAATTCTGTAGAACACACCTCAAAAGCATTCTCCTGAAGGGCAGAAGGCTTGATTATTTATCCAGTGCTCTCTTTCACTGTTGAGATTTGCTCAATGGGCATTTAAGTCTCCAGCACATCTGGGCTGCCCTGTGTACAGGATAAATCAGCTCCCATGATACCAGGTAAAAGTCTCAGGCCAAGAGGCAGAAAGACAGACACGTGGGGTGGGAAGTTGTCAGTATGCATGGGAACTCTCTGCTGTAGCTGCAGGTTAAATCAGACGTGGGCCAAGGAGACACGGATGGGACATTAACATTGTCTGCTACAGTCCATCACCCCTGGCTGTGCTTACATCATCTCTGCCACACATTGAGTAGGCTCTGTCATCGATGTTTCCGTGTAGTTACGGACCACAGTCTCTAAAATGCAATTAAAAGTGGGAGGGTTAGCGAGACAAATTACAGTCCCCATAGCTGCAGCTATTGCTCAGGCTTTAATTAATCCTTTGTAACAGCAATTATATCCCCTTGTGCTAATCAATGCCAATTAACCTCACCAGCATGTTAACAATGATTGTTGGCCTGTTGGTCTGCTGTCATGAGGTAGACCAGTGGCAGTAGCTTTAGGTTCAGTGGAATCCTTATTATGTCCCCTGGTTGAAGTATTTCTACCACCTTTGGGGACCTAGACCTCTAATTCTGCACAGCTAAATTTTCTATTAGAGTATAAATGCCCTCAAATAAGACACTAGGAGTAATGGTTTAAGTGGTTCATCCCCAGTTCTGAAAGTTGTTGTCTGCGAGCGGGTACCTTAGTTGAGCCTGTAAGAGGATGTTGAAATGTTTCCTCAGTCTGACAGCTTCTGGAGATGCAGTGTATGAAGGGGCCAGTGGATCCCACAGTCATGTGTCCACTGTCAACCCTGGCTCCCTGAGTTTAAGGAAATATACAGGATCTCATGTCACTAATTCAAGGACTCTGTAATTCCTCAGATGATGGGCTTACAGATAAAGAGGAGGCAACCCTCTTAGGGTCCCTGGCTGAGCCTGAGAATTAAATTGCTATAAGATAGATTAACAAGGGCCGGGCGCTGTGGCTCACGCCTGTAATCCTAGCTCTTGGGAGGCCGAGGCGGGCGGATTGCTCAAGGTCAGGAGTTCAAAACCAGCCTGAGCGAGACCCCATCTCTACTATAAAAATAGAAAGAAATTAATTGGCCAACTGATATATATATATAAAATTAGCCGGGCATGGTGGCGCATGCCTGTAGTCCCAGCTACTCGGGAGGCTGAGGCAGAAGGATCACTCGAGCCCAGGAGTTTGAGGTTGCTGTGAGCTAGGCTGACGCCACGGCACTCACTCTAGCCTGGGCAACAAAGCGAGACTCTGTCTCAAAAAAAAAAAAAAAAAAAAAAAAAAAGATAGATTAACAGGTGAAAAGCATACATATTTAATATAAGTCCCTAAAGTAAAGGAGGGCTTATATTAAGTTTCCTCATAAGGAAATGAAGACCTGAAGAACTAGCAAAACTAAATGCTTTTATACTAGGTTGAACATAGAGAGGCAATTGTGGAAAAACAACTAATCTATGTGGGGAAGCTAAAGAAAGATAAGAATTATTTAACAAGGTCTGTTGTCCAGAATTCTCTGAGTTATGGCTCCTTGTCAAAGAATGTTTTTCCCTTGGCACAGGGAGATCATCTTTCACATGGGAGTTTTCATTCTTGTTTTCAGGAAGAAACGAGGAAAATTAGAATGCCCTTCTTGCATTTGCTGTTTTACAAGTGCCTTTAGCTCAAAATAATCCTTATACCAAACTGGCATATTTTGGAGTGGCATGTTCTGCCACACTGCGCAGAGGCCCTGTAAGTAGGGAAGAAAAAAAGAAACAAGCATCAATCCTGGCAGGATGAAGTACCGCCCCTCCAAGATGGAAGAAACTGATGTAATCAATTTGCCTCTTGGTGGGTGGTTTCTCTTTTTGAAGGGTGATTGCTTCCACCAATTTGTCCCCCAGTCCAATATCCTCAAGACCCACTTCCACATACATTCCCAGTGTCTAGGGACATATTAGCCAGCTCTTTCAGTGGATAAGCGATTTCTTCATGTAGCATGGACTCTACCTCCTCATTCTGGATGTTCTGAGGATTCATCCCAGTTATTGATCCAGAAGCAATAAGGGAGGAGCAATGAGGAAGACACATATCACCTTGTAAAGCAGGGGTCCTCAAACTTTTTAAACAGGGGGCCAGTTCACTGTCCCTCAGACCATTGGAGGGCCGTTGGAGAGTGGGGCGCACATTCCACACATGCGCACTGTGGGCCCGGGACGAGTCGGCTGCTAAGCAGGACAGGCAGCGGCAGCAAAAACACCCAGTGAGCTGGATAAATGTCCTCGGTGGGCCGCATTTTGCCCACGGGCCATAGTTTGAAGACACCTGTTGTAAAGCATCTGCCTTAGGTCAGGCCTGGGCTTGGTTCCAACCAGGCTCAAAAAGTCATTCTTACAGCCCATCATTGCGTACGCATGAAACAAAGTAGCCCAATGATTGCGAGTAGATGGCTCTGGTGTCAGACATCTTCACTCATTACTACATGTGTGACATTCAGAAAATATTTAATATCTTCAATATTCAGTTGATTTAGCTATAAAATGGGGATAATTATAGTTGTGAGAATTAATTGAAAGAAAAAGTTCAGCACAATACCTGACACATCCCAGTTCAAGAAATCTGAACTACCATTATTTGTATATAATGAACATAGTTTTAAAAACATTTTTTATTATCATTTTCCCCCATAAACCTTAGCATACTATGACTCTCCCTGGGTGGAGAAGAGGAATTAAGGTGAGGCAGAAATCATAGAAATAGAGAATGAAGCTAATAACATGCAGGTGTGTGTGCAGCATTCGCCCCTTCAGAGAGAGGATATAAAACACAAAAAATAAAAAGATAATTTGAGTTTCAAAGCTCACTTTCTTGAGTCTCCTGAGTTTTCAAGTCAGTCTAACTGGAAAAGAAAAAGGAACTTATATATTCTAAAAGCTTTTGAGTTACCTATCAAGAGCAAATCATGGAGGTCTGATTACAAAGTTTTACCCTAACCCATAGCTAGAGAACGCAGGGTAGGGTTTATTCTAAGTCCCCACTAACCAGAAAGAAGAAAGCTTTCTGCTAAGAAAGAGGAGTTGTGGGTAGAAGTAGAGAATAGACAGAGGTGAGAGGTCAGGCTTAAAAATCCCACTTCCCCTCTTGGACCAAAAATCTGGGCTGAGAAGAGGAATTATTAATAGAACAGATATCAAGGAGGAACAGAGAGATACACTGATAATGGTAGGGGTGTGTGTGGTATCTTGTGCCCTGCTTCCCACTGAGAAGTTCAGAGACATCTCCCTCAGGTGGTGTGGAAGGGATTCAGCTACTCCCCCAACATCGCCACCCCACTATTGCAGGCAATGGTGAGGGGAGAGGAAGGGGCTGTCTGATCATCCAGTGGGTTCATAGGCCATAAAAATGGTTCACATGTATGGAGCACACGTTATATTACAGATACTGTTCTATGTCTTACATGCATCATGTCATTTAATTGTCTTGGCCACCAACACAATAGATACTTTTTAAAAAGTATCCCATTTCACAGATGAAGAAACCAAGGCATAGAGAAGTGAAGTAATTTGCCTAAAATCACAGAGCTAGTAAATGCAGGACTGAGGCTCAACCTCAGGCCATCTAGCAAAACAGCCCATGTTTTGGCTTCTCTGTTGTCTCACCACACAAGGGCTATAGGTACCTATAGCACCGGTTAAGGCCAAGGAGGGGCCACGTCAGCAGCAGTTGATGGCCAAGTTCCCCGAGGATCTGAGTCTATGCCTTGCTAGAACCAAGAAAACAGACTATTCTTCACTCCAGGGATGGGCCTTTGGCAACAAAGACAGAGGCAAGTGGGAATCAGTTACTGAGACTAGGACTCATCATTTGTGAAGACCACCCTCCCCACAGGCAGGTGAATCCTCCTGCACATAGATGTCTTAGGAAAAGGAAAATGAATGGGAGATGCCTGAAGATAGGATAAAACAAAGAAGTTTGAACATTGGGTAACAAAATATTTACCTCTAAAGGAATTAAAATCACCTAAGAGAGACTGTTAAAATACAACAGGCTAAGTTACCCTTCACTGGCAAGTTTAAGTCTAGCTCCACCTTCCCCCTCTTCCTTTTCATCAGCAAAGGGCAAGCTGGAATCAGTTATGGAAAATACAAGGGATACATTTTGCTTCTCAGGTATGCCTGCATCACTTACAGAGTGTAAATGTTGGCCCCTCAGCATCTATGTTTCTGTTTCATCATGCTAATCTGCCAACTCCCTAAGGCTGGTGGGCATGTCGTTGTGTTTTATCACCTGCAGGAGCATAATGTCTGGTGCACAGAGCTACTCTTCAGTGCCTGCTGAATAAATGAACAAATGACTCCCTTACAGTATGTGCCTCTGTAAAATCACTTTAATCAACTGTAGACTCATCCACCATCACACTGGATTGTCTTCATTTACTAAATAATTATTTTCTTGTTACTCAGCAACAGCCATAGCAGGGAATTTCCTTGAGAGGCCATGGTTGTCAATTGCATAGCCACCTACATTACCAGCGATGTCTTAGTGAACTTGAGGGTTTAGATTTTTATAGTATTTTTGCCACTAACAATAAATGCTGCAATAAACATTTCCATTTATCCATTAGATTGCTTTCTTTGGGAATTGATTCTTAGGAATAGAACTGGTAGGTTACAAAGAACCAATATTTTAAGGAGAACTAGTGTAGTGCTGTGAAAAAGAACTGATTTTATTACTAAACAGAATCGTGCCTCTTTTACTTGTTAACATCATGGCCCAAACAGTGGGTTGGACCTCACTGGACTTTAGCTTACTTACATACAAAATGGAAAAATATACCAATCTCATAGGTTTGCTAAAATGATTAAAGAAAATATTCCAGTACTTAGCATGTAATACAAGCTTCCCTTCATCCTACAGTCTTTCAAATATATTGCAATATTGCTTTCTAAGGCCTTTACTGTGCTACCACTTCTGGGTGCTATTGAAATTTCCTCATCATGCATGTGTGTGGTGTGTGTGTGTGTGTGTGTGTGTGTGTGTGTGTAGATAGATAGATAGATATACCTTGAAGATATTGTGGGGTTTTTGTCCTATCACAATAAAGTAAATATTGCAATAAAGTGGGTCCCATGAATTTTTTGGTTTCCTAGTGCATATAAAAGTTATGTTTATAGTGCAGTGTATTAAATGTGCAAGAGCATGATATCTAAAAAGCAATGCACATACCTTAATTTAAAAATAATTAAAAAAATCCTAAAGATCATCTCAGCTTTCAGTGAGTCCTAATCTTTTTGCTGGTGAAAATTCTTATCTCAGTGTTGATTTTTGCTGACTAATTAGGGTGGTGGCTGCTAAAAATTGAAGTGGCTATGACAATTTAAAAAAATAAGACAACCATGAATTTTGTTGCATTGATTGACTCTTCCTGTTATGAAAGAGTTCTTTGTAGAATGCAAGGTTGTTTGATAGCATTTTACCCACGGAATGTCTTTCAAAATTAGTCCATCCTCTCAAACTCTGCCGCTACTTTATCTACTAAGTTTATGTAATATTTGAAATCTTTTGTTGTCATTCCAACAACGTTCATGGCATCTTCACCAGAAATTGGTTCCATTTCAAGAAATCACTTTCTTTGCTTATCCATAAGAAGCAACTTCTCATCTATTCAACTTTTATCATGAGATTGCAGCAATTCAATCACACCTTGAGGTTCCACTTCTAATTCTAGTTCTCTTGCTGTTTCTGCAATGACCTCCTCCACTGAAGTCTTGAACCCCTCAAAGTCATCCGTGAGAGTTGAAATCAACTTCTTCCAAAATCCTATTAATTTTGCTATTTTGACCTCCTCCCATAAATCATGAATGTTCTTAATGACATCTAGGATGGTGAATTCTTTCCAGAAGGTTTTCAATCTACTTTGTCCAGATCCATCAGAGAATTCATAATCTATGACAGCTATGGCCTTATGAAATGTATTTCTGCATTAATAAGACTTGATATCATAATTATTCCTTGATCCATAGGATGCAGAATGGATGTCTGTTAGCAGGTATGAAAACAACATTACTATCCTTGTACATCTCATCAAAGATCTTGGGTGATCAGGTGCATTGTCAATAAGCAATAGTATTTTGAAAGGAATCATTTTTTTTCTGAGCAGTAGGTCTCAACAGTAGGCTTAAAATATTCAATAAACCATGCTGTAAACAGATGTGCTGTCATTCAGGCTTTGTTATTTCATTTATAGAGCATAGGCAGAGTAGATTTAGCATAGTTCTTAAGAGCCCTAGGTACAGGCATAAAGGCAGATATATGGGTCAATGGAATAGAATAGATAGCACAGAAATAAAGCTTCATGTATAAGGTCAAATGATCTTCAATAAGGGTGCCAAGATTACTTGATAGGGGAAAGGACAGTCTTCTCAACAAATGGTGCTGGGAAAACTAGATATCTGCATGCAAGAATGAAGTTGGATTCTTACTTTATACCATATACAAAAATTAATTCAAAATAAATCAAAAACTGTAAGACCTAAAACTATAAAACTCTTAGAAGAAAGCACTGGGGAAAAGCTTCATGATATGGGATTTGGTAATGATTTCTTTGATATGACACTAAAAGCACAGGCAACAAATGCAAAAATAGATAAACAAAACTGCATCAAACTTAAAAACTTCTGTGAATCAAAGGACACAATAAATAGTGTCAAAAGGCAACCTATACAATGGGAGACAATATTTGCAAGTTATATGTCTGATAAAGGGTTAATATTCAGAATATATAAAGAACTTTCTTCAATGGTAGGATTTCATAAAAAAAAAAAAAGGACTTCTAAAACTTGACAACCAAAACCCAAATAATCTGTTTAACAAATGGGCAAAGGACTTGACATTTCCCCAAAGATGGTATACAAATGGCCAACAAGCATATGAAAAGATGCTTAACATCACCAATCACTAGGGAAACACAAATCAAAACCCTATAAAATGTCACCTCACACATTATGATATCTATTATTAACAAAAAACATATAGAACAGAGTGGAGAAATCTGAACCCTTGTGTACTATTGATGGGAATGTCAAATGGTGCACCCACTGTGGAAAATAGTACAGCAGTTCTTCAAAAAATTAAAAATAGAATTACTATTTGATACAACAATCTCATTTCTGGGTATATATACAAAAGAATTGAAAATAAGATCTCAAAGAGATATTTGCACATTCATGTACATAGTGGCATTATTTACAATAGCCAAGAGGAGAAAGCAACCCAGTATCCATTAATGTATAGACAGATAAATAAAATGTGGTATATACATACAATGGAATACAATGGAATATTTTCTAGCCTTAAAAAGGAAGGAAATTCCTTTACATGCTACAATATGGATGAACCTTGAGGACATTATGCTAAGTGAAATAAACCAGTCACAAAAAGACACATATTGTATAATTTTACTTATATGAGGTAGCCAGAGTAGTCAAATTCATAGAAACAAAGTAGAATGTTGGCTGCCAGGAGCTAGGAGAGTGAGGAATGGGAAGTTATTTATTGGGTATAAAGTTTTAGTTTTGCAAGATGAAAAAGTTCAGGAGGTCTGTGGCACAACAGTGTGAATATACTTAACACTTCTAAACTGCATACTTTAAAATGGTTATGCTGGTAAATGTTGTTATGTGGGGTTTTCTTAACCACAGTTTCAAAAATAAACAAAAAGGATGCCATAATTCCTCAACATTTGAAAACAATCTTTTTTTAAGTTTTTCTGGTATTTCTGAAGTATGACGATTAACTACTGATCTAAACCAACAGGGAGGTGAAATCTCCTTCTTCATTTCCCAAAACATTGCTTCTTAGTTTTCACTTCACATCTAGAGACCCTCTTCTCTACCTGAGGATTTGAACCAAATGAACTTTTTTATGAGTGACACTAAGTATGAAACCAGCTGCAAAGGTGGTGACTAGTACTACGCTCAGAAAGAGGGCCCAACATGCTTTTGGCAAAATGCCTTCATTGAATGACGCACAATGGAAATGGCTTTCAACTTGCAAGAGCAATTAGTATTGGCTATGGGTGGACAGATGTTTCACTTTACAGTTGAGAGAAATAGTAATAGGCTCTGTGCAAAGCAGTTCTGGTTAATGTGTGATTTATGCATGATGGGAAAGTACTTAATGGAGTTTTTGATCCATGGATGACTGTGAATCTGTGTTGCTTTTATTTAGCTGCTATTATTTTGTGGGCTCTGCCTCATTGTCTACCGAGCCCAGAGACCTACTCAGCAGGAGAGGTGCTGCTACAGCAACAAACAGAAGGGACAACTCTGAGTGCCAACACCGGCTACAGGGGTGGTTCTCAGGATACCTCTTGACTGTGTTGCATGATGAGAGAAATGATACAAGGTTTGTCCCAAATCAGTCACATCAACTGAATGAAGTCACATTTTATTAGGGGGTTAGGGTCTTAGCATGGAAGGAAAACACCGGATAACCAAATTACCCTTGAAAATTCCTTACATTATCTTAACACTGAACCCCAAAGCAAACTTTTTTGGTTTTCCCTCTTGTTTTAACCATGGCCTCCATTTCCCTATGGCAGTGCAGGCCAAGGTCAGGTTTAAATGGAGAGAACTATAGAGTTGATGAAAGAATAGTGTTTTCTCTCTGCTTTTTCTTTTGCTCTGTTTTCACAGCTGATAGTTTAATTCATGTTGGGTATATATTCCTTCACATGTCATTCTTCCTTTTCACTGTTTTCTTGTTTACTGAATTTGGTGTACATTGATTGGATATGTGGTTCTTGAGTCAGGCTTCTGAGTTCAAATCCAGATCCTGCAATTTATTAACTATATATCCTTGGGCAAATTATTTAATCTGTTTAAGCCTCAGTTTCCTTTTTTGTCAAAAGGGGGCAGTAAATGTATTAACATCATAACTAAATGAGTCAATACATGGGATCCCTGCCTGCCAAGAAGATGTGCTCAAAGATCAAAGTTATTAGTATTTGGTAGTGCTTGTGGGGGACTGGGTGGCAAGGCAGTGTTGAATCTCAGGAGACTCACAGTGGAACTGTGAGAATCCTAAGTGCTTAATTAATATATGTTTGCTTCAGGCTACAGAGTGCAAATATTCCTTATATGACTCCATTTATTACTGCTGGAATATTATCCCACTGCAGCCTAAATGACCATGACAACAACCTCTAGTTAAAGAAAAACTCAAAGTCAGCAATTGTTTATTCTTTCTTTGAACTCAGTTGATTGTGAAGAGGTGAGGTGGCCAGAGTCATAGAGCCTCATTCAGGGCTTTTTAAGACCTCCTTGTCATGACTCCTCCTGAATGATATGTGGGCAGACGTGTTTTCATTAGAGGGAGTAAGTGGCATTCATTATAATTGTTTCCAGGAAAATAATGTTTTCTACATAACATATATTGCCTTGAGCTTCCAGTGGGAAGGTGACATGGTCTAGACGGTACACAAATACTCATTTGTGTGAACTGTATGCAGAAATCAGCCCATCAGAAATCAGATAAACTGGCTCTTTAAATAGAGGGTACATTGTATTTTGGTTAGAGCAGAAAGTAAGTGACTAACAACCCCAGCAGTACATGGGTGGCTCAGTCAATCATAAGATCAGAGTTTTATCTCTTAGAGTCCCTGTTCTTATAATTTCGGTGGAAATTTCATTACTTGAGAACAATCTACATAACCTTCAAATTAGCACATGAGGTCAACTTTGGAAGGCCTCTCTTTGATGTCGGGAAATCGGTTGGCTAGATAAGTTGGGCCAGGTAAAGGGACAGGAGGCATCCAAGTAGAGCCCGGTGGGAGTTTCTACGTTGAGCTGGAAATCCTGAAGCTCTTCTGGCTCTCATGTCACGTCTAAAGGCCCCTCTGCTTGTAACACAGTGCAGAGCTCTCACACCAGCCTCTGGTCTAGCACAGCGAGTGTGAGTAAACACGCACACACGGAAGCTGAAATGGCGCCTCCCCACCCTACCCCACTCTACCCCACCCAGCTTTTGACAGTAATCCCCGCCCTTCACCCGGGGCCCTGCACAGGGCCACACCTGCGCACTGACTCAGTAAGGCTGGCCTGGCACTCTCCGGAGGCTGGGAGCATGGTGGCCCCTCTGCCCAGAACCGTGTCTTCTGCCCAGACAAGCAAGGCAGCGAGAAGTAATTCCCTGGCTTGTTCTCTGAGATGAGTTTTCACAAGGTATGACAATGATTATGCAGATGGTAGTTTCCACTCTTAGCAGTACATTTTACATACACACATGCACACACACACATATATGTTACATACATGCAGTTCCCAAGGAATTGCAACCTCATGATTTCCCTGTCTCTGGGTCGGTGTCCACACACATGGTTTCTGATCCCTTTCGAATAAACCTGGCTGTCAAAGCCAAACTCGTTGCTGCTTTCCAACCACAACCTACTGGCAACATTGATTTTACCAAGCAGCTTGGCTTTTCCAGGGGAGAAGGTCTCCTTCCAGAGTGCGTGGCCTTCTGCACCTTAACGGCTCCCCTCTCTCTCTCCCTGCCCGAGTTTCTCCCTCCTTCAGTCTCCCCACTTGCTCTGAGGTTCACCCAAATCCCTCTGCTTGCCTGATGTCATTTTGCTCTTTTCTGCAAGCCTTTAGTGCCAGCTGATATTTCTCACAGGAACTCACTAAATCCAAGTAACCTTAAGAAAATAATTCCCAACAAAAATGTTTTCTTCTCTAAGAGAAATTTCACACCTGCTACTAATGAAGAGAATATTCTCTGTCATGTTGCATATATTAAGCATAAATGTCATTATGGCAACAGGTGTCCTCATAGAGATGTATCCAGGGTACTTTTGGTTCACCAAGGATGAGGGCTCCGCTCTGCTTGGGGAATTGAGGAAACCCTCCTTCGAGGTGGTGGCACCGCTGTCGTGCTCTGGGAAGTGGGGTAGAGGACGGAGTTGTGGCTTTGCCGACCTCAGCATGGGTCTGGCTTTGTTTCTCAGCAGCGTCGTAGCTGAGGTGTCAGGTCTGAGGAGGTGGTGGCCCCAGACAGATGAGAAGAGAGAATCCAGAGTTGGGGCACACCCATCCCCGCAGGGCAGGGCGGATGCTCTGGGGCAACCACAGTCGTGAGCAGTGGGAAGCGTGGGCAGGTGGAGCATGGCAGGTGAAAAGAATGGCAACCGGGGACAGGTGGCAGTCCAGGAAGTCCCTGGCACCGGAGGGTCTGGCCAGCCAGGTCGGAGGCTGGCAGGGGCAACAGTGTGTGGAGATGTGACAGCTGAGCCGAGACAATCTGAGGAGACCTGGGCAGGCAGAGGGTCCGACAGAAGAACTAGGACAGATAAAGTTGATAAAGGGGTTTCAAGGGCAAAACTCTCACCCTGGGAGGGAGCAGAGGGAAGCAGAGTTAAGGAAGTGATTGCCTGAGAGGAGCTGGGTTAGAGCTGGGGTTACTGGGAGCACAGTCAGGAGCAGCTTAGCCTCAAGGTTGACATCAAAGTGAAGCCAAGTCGCCGGCAGCAGGTCACCTCTAGTTCTCTCTGATGAAATCCAAGGGCGCGACTGGGCCATGGGTGGGTGCTGAGCGGGAGGAGACTCTGGCTGATGGTAAAGGACGAAGGTTTGGGAAGCCGAGTACAAAGCCAGGCATATCACTACTGTCTCCTCCAAACCCACTCGGCCACCACCTCCCAGCCTCAAGGACTCTTCCAGAACTCTTTCCTTTTCTAGACTAGCATCTTTATCATGATTTTAGGGCTTTGTTCTAGGCCAGGAGGTTCTCTCTTATTTCCTGCCTTTGGGGATATTTCCCACTGGGGCTGAGTGAGACACAGCAGGGTGAGACCATGCCTGTGACATCTTCCCTGGGGAAGATGGAGCCAGAAAACGCAAGAGCCCAGGCTGTGGGGCTGGGCTGCTTGGGTTTGAATCCTGGCTCTAGCACTTTCTAGTTGTGTGACCTTGGACAAGTTACTGAACTTCTCTTTGTTTAATTTTGCTAATCTGCAAAATGGGGATAATAATGATGTCCACTTCATAAAGTGGTTGGGAGGATTAATGCAGTTTATTTAGATAATATAAACATTTAGAACAGTTCCTGGCACTTAATAAACAATAATATCAGTTGTTATTAGTGATTATTCCTCCAATGAGGAGGAGGCCTGAGGAGGATTCTGGGTAGATTTGAGGCTGTTATTCTCTCAATGAAATTTGCGAGTGCCTACCGCATCCCAGAGTCCTCTTCTAGGACCTTGGGATGTATCAGTTGACACAATAGACAAACCCCCTGCTTTATGGTGTCATCTTTCTCTCTTGACCTAAGACAGAAAGGGGAATTTCTCAGAACTTTTCTCTATGGGAGTTGCAGGAATTTTTTTTTTTCATGTTTGTTTCTGTGTAATCATTTATAAGAATTAAATTAGCAAATACCAAGCCTAATTCCAAGGCCTCAGCCAGGACAGACCTGGCCATATTATGACTACTTCCTTCCTGTTGGGAAGCACTGATACCCCTAAGAAACCTCCTTAGAGCCAACTTTTTACTCACGGTAGTCTTGGTGACACACTCCACAGCTGGGTTTTTCAACCTTGGATTATTGACATTTGTGCTAGATAATTCTTGACTGAGGGGGGCTGTCCTGTGTGTCATAGGATGTTTAGCAGCATCCCTAGCTAGATGCCACCCACTAGATGACAGTAGCATCTCCCCAGTTGTGACAACCCAACATGTCTCCCAGACACTGCCAACTGGCTCCTGGGGGGCAAATCGTCCCCAAGTGAGAAAGAACCACTGCGCTAGTGGCCAGGCAGTGCCACAGTGAGCATGGCTGCTTAACGCCGGCCCAGTGACCACTCTGTTCTGATCTCTGACGCTGGTGGAGCTTCGTGGCACCCACAATCTGAGAGCCTTTCCCAGCCTGTGATATTCTTCTCCTGGCTGCTGTGACCTCATCATACAAGTGGGCGACTCCAGGGGCTTTCTGACCCCAGCTCACTCAGGACACGAGGGTGAGTTTGTAGAGGAGGGATGGAACGAGGGAGAGGCAGCTGTTCATCCCTTTATGTTCTGGTGGGTCTCAAACCATGCTTATGGGGGCAGGCTATAGCAAAGGTTTCATCCAGCACTTTCCCAAATGGATAACTGAGCTCACCATACTTGGGCAGAGTCAGGTATGATCTGTGGGGCACCTATTGGTTTTGTTTGTCCCCACTGTCCATGCTACAACACTGGCTATGCCAGGTTTCACTCACCTAGGCGAGTTCCAAGGTTGTTCAATCTAGCTCAGGAGTCCTACCAGCCAGTCTTGAAGTTCCACAACCAACTGCACAGAGGGATAATCCCAGAGCTCTCTCAGGGCAGGACACATCAGTGGTGGCTGCTGACTCCAACCTGAATTGGAATGCCCGGAGTGCGCTGCACTCACCAGTGTCTCTCCAAGGATATACACCAGCCCTTACATTTAAGTGCCTGGTTCAATATGCATTTCTGGTGGCCACCCTTCTAAGGCGAAGGCCACATGGCTGAATTGTTTTAGAGTTAGAACTGAATCTGGCATCTGTCTGAGGGCACTGATTTTGAGGACATACCTGTATTTTTAAAAATCAAATCTTGTTTCTCTGTAAATTGTCCTTTGAAAGATGGGGGCATGTAGAGCTTGAGAAAGTCATTTATTGCAAGTTTGTAGAATTCAGTCGAGTGTTGCTTAGTACTATCCTTAGCATCTGCATTTCTTGGCCCTGTTCCTGATGCTTCTGGTTCTTTTTAGTAGCTAAGCCCCTTTAAAGAGTCCCATCTCAGTATTACAGGGTAGGGTGTGTGTGTGTGTGGGTGTGTGTGTGTGTGTGTGTGTGTGTGTGTGTGTGTGTGTGTGTGTTAGACAGTGGAGTTTGGAAATGATGCACAGCTGTGAGCCAGTGCTCGCTGGGAGGCCAGCATGATGCGTGGTGGCAGCATTCTTACCGGATTTGGTCATAGCTGTAGGTGCCTTGGTGGGATAGTTTCATACTGAGACTGGAAAACTTCATCCAGTTGTCTCATATTTTAGTTAACTCTGAATCATAGAGCTTGGTTAGTTGAAATGGTTGGTTAGAAGAAACTCTGTGGATGTGATTTGCTCAGGTTACTTTGGTGTTCCAGAATAAATGAAAAGCTTTCTACCCTGGAAATCGTCATTCTTCAAGTCACTGAGTGTGGCCTTAAGTCCTGTCACCACTTTGCAAAGTCTCTTCTCCAGCACTTGGTAAAGCTGACAGAGAATGAAGCAGAACTTTCTTCCCCCCTCATTAATGCCAACACGTGCTGGTTCAACTTATGTTCTCCAATATTGCTCCAGCCCGGAGCCCAGAGCTCAGGGAGGGGAAATTTTAGACCGTGTTCAGAGGCTCTTTTTTTCCCCCCCTTTCCTCAAATAGCACTGCTCTTAGCTATGCGTTCTCAGTAGCGCCTTCCTTCCCCTGGGAACTTTCTGTTCCTCCTGGTGAATGGTGTGTGTGAACCTGCCCAGTCTTGCTTCATGGTATCTGTCCACATCACTCAGGAATTTAAAAATAATGCACCCTAAGCAGGACTAATATTTTAATTGTTTTACATTATCAGACCAAATAGAGAGCTGGGTTCTGGGAGATACTCTCCAGCTTGATGTTTCCTCCTTCAACCTGAATTTACAAGAAGGGCTATTTTCAAAACTCGTCTATCAGACTTCCCAGCTGGGCCTCAGAGAGCCATGGCATCGCAGAACAGCCAGGTCTGAAAAGGAGCCAATAATTCAGAATGAAATGAACAACTGAGCTCAGAGGAGCGCTGTCTCATGATCTTGTGGAAAGTGTAGAAAAATGATCTCAGAGTTGTCTTCTAGAATAAGGACATTAGTGCCTAATGGTGGCAGGGAACAAAAATGTACGTTTCCAAAAAACTCTACATGAGGACCAGATCTGCCCATAGTTCAGCAGACAATGTCACCTGTCGGCCACTCCGCCCTTTGCAGCTCAGCCTCGCGTCTCCTTGCCCTGGCCCCTCCCTGACATGGCTTCTCTCTGTCACATGTCACCTCACATCATCTCACCTCGCTGGCCTCAGCCTTTCAAACACCCAGCCAAATCCCTAACTTTGCTCTTCATTGCTTTTTTCTGTTATTAATACTTTGAAATTTTTTTCCCATGGAGTTATTACTGAAGATCCTTTATATTACAGAAAAATCATATATAAAATTCCATATGCCACAGGGAATTCTGATGGGGGAGCTGAGGTCCTTCTTTCTCCACTCTCTCTCCTTATCCCCCTATCCATTTCCAGCCAGATGTAAATGCAAGACTTCATTCTGTAACTCAAGGAGGAGAAAAGAGATTCTTTGGGATAGAGTTTGGTCGGAAGGGATGGGTCTGTCTTTTCTCTAATTCTGAGTTGAAGCAAAAATGACAGTACTATTTCTATGTTGAGACTTAAGATTCTAGCAAGGGGCTGTGGTCAGAGTCAAAGAGACTTTGTGGGAGCCGGGCACAGCACAGCAGCTTTGGGGACCGGGTCAACCACGTGGCACAGGGGGAGGGATTCAGTGTGTGGCAGGGACTCCTGAACTGGGTGGAGAGTTGGACTGGACGATTTTAGCTTTCCTTCTAACTCTCATATCCTCCCTTGATATTGAGTTTTCTTAGTAATTGTATAGTTCATGGTATTAAAAACACATTACCATAAGGGAATACTTCTATTACATTTGGGTTTTTTTCTTGCAACACTGTCATAGAGATTTTAAATAATGTTTCTAACATATGGATTAAGAGAGAATTTTTTAAAAATCCATTTTACTTGGATTAGCAACAGAAATTTCTCTTATTTAGAATAACTTCTAGCAAGTATGTAGGCAAGGTAGCAAAATAACACCCAAGAAACTGGTCTGGAACAACCAACACTGACAATAAACATCCCAAGCAGGTGGCATGGTTTATACAACACAGCTTCCTTTGGGTTCCATGTGGTTAGAGTCTCCATTCTAAGCTTCTTGTTGCTCATTTCCAGAAAGCTGGAGCAGGTCTCTGGTAAAGAGCACGAAGAACTAGTACAGAATATCCTGGCACCCACCGTGTGGTCCCCAACCCTGCACAGGAAGCTCTGTGCAAGTTCTCCGTTGAGGTTGAGTTAGGCTACAGAGGTGAGATCCTCGACGCCAGCCCATGGACTCCTGCACACCTGGCCTAACCTATTCACATTCAAAATAATGTCAATTGGTTGTAGAATAAATTAATGGAATAAATTAGCTTCTCAAAATAATTTAATTTAGTCCAATTGTGTTCTTCCCATCTTTAAATGTTTCTTAAATCATCCTTTTATTTAAGAAACAATGTGAAAATAAATGGCAGGGTCTTTTGTTTGTAATGTTTATACTTGACAAAAGGAAACTCTGTCATTCCCTAAAGTTGTTGTTTGCTTTTTTTTTTTTTTTTAATTTCGCTAGCCTGGGAATGATGTTATAGAGGCAGGTGCCAACCAGCCTTTTGGGGAGCAAGTCTTAAGGCTCAAACCATTTTACTGGCCCCGAGCAGTTTACTGTTGGTCACTCACAACCTTGGCAAGCCCTCCTGAGGCCTTTGGTGCTTTGTTAAAAAAAAGTGAGAAAATAATTATTGAATGATGATCATATCTGTCCTTCACCTCCAAGCATTATTACTACTTGACTGCATTTTTCAGTGTTTTTCATTCTGGGAAACAAAAAGGCAGGGGGCTCCTTTTGGGTTTATGTGGGGAGATGAGCTGATGAGAAAAATGGAGAACAAGTAACAGTTGAGGCAGGGCTACCATCAGAACTGCACTCCCATGGTCCACGGGAAATAAATCATGGGCAGTGGAAGTGCCTGGCATTCACTCCAGATGAAACAAGGAGTGGCCCCTTGGGAGTGGGACCTGCAGCGTCATTTGATGGGCAGGACCTGCTGGGTGGGTTGGCTCCCTGGCCCCAGCCTGGGAAGCAACTCTTGCATGCTACAGGCTTTACCTGTCTGGTGGCTCAGGAAGCCTCAGGCAATTGCTGAGGTCCTATGTCTAAGCATCAGCTCTACTAAGAGGAAATAAACCTGAAATAAGATCAAGGGTAACCAGAGCAGGAAGAATCAGAATTCTGGCTTGCTAGCCTTGGGGGAGGAGACTAAGAGAAGATTTAGATGGTCTTTAAGGGGAGAATCTCTGGATACTTTCTCTGCAACTGGAAAGGACTTGCCCACTCAGGGGTTTTGCTTGATCCTGCCTTTCCTAGAGGTCTTTGGCATGTGGAGAATAACAGAGTATGTTCAATGCCATTGTGTTCTGGTGTAATTGCCATAATTATCTGGGATCATGGACAAAGACAAACCATTTAGGCTGGGTAGTGGCAGTGGAGAGACGATGAGGCACTTTCCCTCAAGTGAGTGGCATCCTCAGTATCTATTCTTTGAAAGGGGTGGGGGGGCAGCCAATGGAGCAGAATTTATTCACTCAGCTCCTTTTCCCACTGGTTACATATTGGTCCCATGGGACATTAATTCTCCTGAATTTCTGGGTTACAGGAGCCCCCTGAGAAGTTCTCTTGGTGATTTGTGCCTCAGAATCAACAGGAAAGCCAGGGCAGGTAGCAAAAAGTATGTGGCAGGAGACAGGTGCTATTGGGCATGACTGCATAAAGTTGTTCAGAACATATGCAGCGATGTGGAAAAAGTGGTCAAAGACCTCAGAGACAGGTGAGGCAGAGGAGGATCTGACATGGTGCCTAGGAAGTGTTTGAGACCATCCGCCCCTGCACAATTCAGATCTGGTTGTGCTCTCTGGTATGTTCAGCACCCATACCTAAAATATGGAGCCTCCATTTTTGTGAAAACCAAATATTCTTACTTATTGCTCAAGAGAAAAAGTGTAAGTTCAATGTCATAGAGTTTATTACAATGTACAGCCAGTCACATTTCTGAAAAGATGGAAGGCAAAAGGATTAGTGAAACAAATTACAGTTCCTAGTCACAGCCGGTCCTGTAGCCATATTGATTTTCATCCTCTTCCTGCTTCACCGTCCATTCTAGAGTTCTTTTGCTTCATCATTACTGAACTGGCCTGGATAAGCTGCCTGAGGTTGACTTAGATTTTTATCCTCAAGGTATCTGAGCCCCTCAGGTTGCCTTGCTTTTACTGGGCTATGATAGTTGCAATTTCCCATTTATTACTCTCACGGGGCAAGGGATTCCCCAGTGTACCTCCTGGATTCTAAACATACTCTTCTCTGCCCTGTTGTATAGTAAAAACCCTAGAACTCCATGTTAATCAGGGACAGTTACTCCCATGGTAGTGTAACTCCTTTCTGTGTCTGCTGGTCCACTGCTAAATGACCTGGTAGCAGTTATAGCTCCAAGTTCAATAGAATCCTTATTGTGTCCTCTAGCTGAAGTTTCCTCCCAAAGAACTGAGACTTTTAACCTGCTAGAGCCAAAGTCTGCAAGGAAGTGAAGCATAGATTCTACAAATGAAATTCTGGGAGGGATGGTGTAGAAGGTCCAGTTCTACTTGTCACTGGGTTTCAAGATCTATGCATTCTAGCTATGAGGAATGTAGTGGTATCAATCTTTGGTTCGCAATGTCTACCACATTCGATAGGCAGGTATCCCAGAACCATGGGGTTTTGACCCTGACCTGGCCCTTTACCTGAATCTTTAACAGGCCATCATTCTGTTAAGCCAAATGCCTCTGAATGATGGGACACATAGCAGTGGTCATGTGTCATATTTTTGTACCTCTATTGCTGTTAAAAAGCTCCCTTGATCTAAGGCAATGTTGTATAGGACACCAAGTCAATAGTTCAGGTATTCTACAAGGCAGTGGTTCATGGTGCTGGTAGAGTTACTGCAAGCAGAGAAGGCAAATGTATATCTGAAATTGGTACCAATTCTGATTTAAAAAATTGCCAGGTACGGGATTTGATTTTACTCTACTTTCAAAGTTAATAAGTTAACCTGTTACGATTTTGTGGATGCTTGCAGAAGACACAAAACTCTTAGACCAGAGACAAAGGTGTTTTACTCTTAACACAGCAAGTGGCATGAGGTATGTCAACTTCCCTGTCTCCAAGTCTCATGAGGGTATGGTAGAGGGCACAGATAGATGCTGTAGGTTTGCATCACAGTTGAGGAATAGTCAGCTTGGGGAACCGTCGCTTTGGGGAACCGGTGCTTTATAGCAAGCAGTAAACAAACCTTCTCTTTGCCCGAGAGGGAGACTCCACCTTATCCCTCAAGGTTGATTGCTGCCAACACAGCCCTGAGGAATGGCCTGAGTAAGAGCTATGAGGACCTTGAGTTCTTGGCATCCCCAGCAAGAATGTGCAGGGTGCTCAGGCCTGTGGCAGATGGCTTCTCCCAACAAGCACAAATCCTCGCTCCCTCCAGGGCAGAAGGAGCCAGTGTTATCAACTTGTTACCAAGTGGCTGCATGGGTCCCTTGAGGAATGGCTCCACATTGAGGGTTCAGCATCTATACTGCTGCCGGAGGGGTAGGCAATCACCAGTAGCAGTAGCTACATCTCGCTTGGAGAGAGGGAGCCCACGTGTTGGGCCAATGTAGCCTCCATTAATGGCACCATTTTGCAAGCACAGTGGTGGCCAAGGAGAGAGATTGGCTGACATCCATAGGACAAGTCTTCTTCTCCTCCTGGTGGCTAGGTTAGGTGCCACTCTGCACCTGTGCAGTGCATGCTCTCTGCTGAGCACTTATGTGACATGCAAAGATCCTTGTGGTTTGTGCCCATTCACGTTGGTCCATCTGTGTACCTATGTGCCAACTTCCAGTCTTGCTCCTTCTGAGCCCCTTCTGAGGTGTCTGGTTCCTGGTTAAAAACCTATGTGTGATTGTGCAGACATGGTCACAGGAAATGACAGTGGCTTTAGCTGGCAGGTCTCAGGAGAAAAGCTGCTCTCCCCACCCCAGGTATGGTGCACAGCCTGGGCTTCAGTCTCCGAAGAGAGATGCAGCCCAGGACTCTGGCCCCTCAGGCTGGTCCTGCTCTTCACATGTTTGCATTTCCCTCCCCAGTACCTTCATCCTGGGTGTCTCTATCTGAGGCCTTGGGCAGAGGTCCTCTTTATATGTCTCTAACTCCAGGGCCCATGGACTGCTGGGGCCTTTTGTTCTGAGCTCCCAACGGTGAGATGACACTCATATCTGTGCTGATCCACCTGCCCCTGGACCTGCACGTCATTCCTTGGAGGAAAATGGTTTGGGAGTTTCTCAGGTTTTAGGTGCATCTTGTACCTATGGCAGTAAATGGTTAAAGGCTTAGTCTTTCCGCCTCTCTTGACTCTTTTTGGCTTGTTGCTTTAATTGGCTACTCCCACACCTGAGCTCAGCTCATTCACTCAGCTCAGTTGGGCTCTTAACACTTTCCCAATCATGCAAGTTTTCTGCTGTCCAGGAGGTCATGTATATCTTCAAGCTGTTTTTGACAACCAGAAGCTGTAATCCCCTAGCTCCTGCACGTACTCTGTCTTCCCACCCATCACATGTATGCATCAAGAACACAAACCCACTCAAGATATTTCAAGCAGTAAAGGATAGAAGACAGGAAATTCTATTCCAAGATAACAGTGGAAAGGGGCAGGGGAGCCCAGCCACTCCTGGCTTTCAGGAAATCAGGAATTTCAGGGAATATGGGCAATCAGTCCTACCTATCTCAGGTGGCTGCAACACAAAAGTGGGTGATTTGCAGAAGACTCCTGGACAAATTGTAAAACTTCCTACCTGCCATCTGTCAAAGGCATGTGTGACCTCTGTGGCTGTAGCAATGGGGACCTTTGCTCAGATTTCACTGGAGCACCTTTCAATGGCAGGACCTAAACTGGACTATTACAAGAGAGAGTGGAAATGCAGTTTTGAGGTTTCCAGATCCTGTGATACAGAGAATGCCTAGAAGGGAGCAGGAATGGCGGTGTTATACCTACAGACCGTCTGGCCAACACATAATATTAAAATTATTAGGGACTGTTTCTCCCATCCTTATACTTCCAGTGCCTAGGACATTGACTGGCATGATGTACGTGTTCAATACACTGGTGTGCCCTTTAGTCCACCAGCTTTGAAGAAGTCACATTCCTCAAATGTAGCTTTCTAAAATGTTTCAATAAATAATGCGAGTAGTGGTAAGATACATTTTTTTCCTACTATCTTATTTCCAAGTCTTAAAGCTCAATGAGGCTGGGTGAGGTGGCCCATGCCTGTAACCCTGGCATTCTGGGAAGCCAAGGCGGGTGGGTCACTCAAGGTCAGGAGTTCGAAACTAGCCTGAGCAAGAGCAAGATCCCATCTCTACTAAAAATAGAGAAAAATTAATTGGCCAACTAAAAATATATATAGAAAAAAAATTAGCCAGGCATGGTAGCGCCTGTAGTCCCAGCTACTTGGGAGGCTGAGGCATGAGGATTGCTTGAGCCCAGGAGTTTGAGGTTGCTGTGAGCTAGGCTGATGCCATGGCACTCTAGCCCAGGCAGGAGAGTGAGACTCTGTCTGCCCCCTCCCAAAAAAGCTTAATGATATTGTCTAATAATAAAAACTTTCTTTTAATCACTCCCAAGCTATCATATATGGCCCGAGCTTTGCTGCTATATGTTGCTATACTAGTCAATAGGAAAGGAATAAACAGATTATGGTTGTTTACTGGGGAAAATATTATTTGGTATCCTTCCATTCTCAATAAAAATGTATCAAACTATAATAACTCAAACCTTATAATAATATAATAAGTAATATTTGCCTGATGCTTTTTATTTTATAAAACAATGGTATAAATACTTTCTCCTTTTTCTCATATCAACCCTCTGAGGAAGACAATATTGTTTCTACCATTTTATTGGCAAAACCTTCTTTAAAGAGTTGAGATACCTCTGTCTTTACTTAACATTTTTTAAAGCCATGTTTAAATATTTCACAGTGTTTCTGTTTTATGTTACCAGGTGCATAAACACTAGGTAAGAGAAATGCAAGTTAAAACAATAATGACTTACCAATTTTGGCCACGAAATTGAAAAATAGTAAACAGATTGGCAGTATCAAGTGTTGGAAAAGTGTGTGGGGAAAAGGCTCTCTCATATACTGCTGGTGGAAATGTAATGGAAACAGACGTTTGGGAGCCCAATTTGTCAGTTCTCATCAAACCAAAAACAAAATAATTTTTTCTCCAACACTTGCTCTTTTATGAATCTACTCTGGAGAAAACTCCCACTTGTCAGACTGAGACATGGAAAAAGATGTTTCCACGTGTTCTGTGAAAGGACACAGCAGCACTTTCAGCTTCAGAGAATGGGGAACTGTCTGTATGGCAAGCAATAGATAAATGATTATTAAAATTTGATATCATATTATCATACTAGGTAGCAATCAAAAAGAAGAGGTAGATCAATGTATTAATACGGCAAATCTCTAAGACAAAATGCTAAGTGAAAAATAAGCAAGTTACTGAATAGGTAAAATGTTTTTTATATATATACACACATACATATCTTTATATAAAATATTTATATATTTATATTTGATTTATATGCTATCAATATATTTACTATAAATATATTTATAATCATGTATTTTTATATAACATATATTACTATAACAAGTATAAATTATATTAATATATATCAGGTAATATGTAAAAATATGATTATAATATAAATAAAGATTAGCTATATATATATATACACAAAAATATAGGTTTGGAATAATATCCACACACAACTGAAAACAATGGTTAAATCTATGAAAAAGAATAGGATTAGGAATGGTCAGCAAGAAGGCATTTAATATAGTTCAAATTTTTTTACATTTGTGTGTTTGACACTTAAAAATGATTCACATATTCATATTCTTTGTAATGATTCATATTCATCTATTACTTACGAACTTAAAATAATGAGAACTAGCAGGGGATTTCTCTCCATTCCCTTAAGAGAGTAGAGGGCAGTGATGACTAGCACTTCTTTTGTGGTCAGTCCAATCAGCCCTGTCTCCACTGTCGTTAGGTCACCCTGACACAACGCTCTGATGTCGGCTGACCTGGCAGTGGAACACTGATTCTTGTGTTCCAGCCTCACATGACACAGTCCCCAGGATCTGGAGCAGAGTGGCTGGGAGCCAGCTCGGTGTCACTCCACGATTCTCAGCAGAGAAAAATAGGCAAGGTGTAGAGTACACCGAGCATATATTCTACTTTATCTTGTAAAATCTCTGGGTGTAGGTCTTGAAACCTCAGTAACCCCAGCAGAATTGACTCTTGCTAGTGAATAATGCCAAGCCTCAGCCATTCTCCTTTCACCATCTCTTTCGGAACAGCTTTACCTCTTGGCACCACCTTTTCAACCTGACTGGTTGCATAAGAATAGAGATGTATGACTGCAATAATTTGGATAAACCTCTAACCCAAATTTTCTACAAATCTACTGTAGACTCACTCTCAGTAATGGTATTACCAAGAAATCTGCCTGGGAAGTGGCTGGTTCAAAGCTATGGCTATTATGGCAAAGTTTTGATAACATAAAGCAGTCTGAACCATTCTGGGGACTATAGCCCAACCAATTTTTTTCCACAGGATTAATTTTATAAAACTATATTAATTTTCTACTAATGATGCTTTGTCACTTTTAATGAAAACAGTAGCAGGTCCTCAGATAAGGTTTTCTAGCTAATTCTTTTTTATGGACAATATCTAAGTGTATTATTGTTAAATGAATCCATGCTACATATAGTAGAATCAAAACAAGGTAATGATTACCTTCTCTAATGATTCAATTTTCCTATAAAATGCATCTTTTATGGATGGATAATTCATATTACTGGCTTGTGAATGACTTGGATTTCTTAGGCAGTTTCTATAATTATCACATAAGCACTTAGACACTAGTTAGTCCGGGACCATATAGTACAAATAATGATATTCAAAACTTTTAGTGGAGGTGGACAATAAATTCTAGGTTATAGGGTAGCTGATGGCTCAGTACATCGGCATCCAACATTATTCTTCCTGATAGTAGCTTACTCTGCACTTAGCAAGCTGGGTCAATGAGAAGGCTTGCAAATCCATGACATGCTGTTTGTCACTGCATCAGCCAGTGCCCGTGGTGGTCACTGCCAGTTGGTCTTAGCACTCTTTCCAACTGAGCCCAGATATTCCATCAGAACCTCTCCCCAACAATGCCCTAGCCAGCCACGGATCATCAGAGCCAGCCCATGAGATTCATTTTGTAATAGGTTTGTCCTATAGTAGGATAATAAAAATTATCCTATTATGTTATGGGCTGAATTATGTCTTCCATAAAAATTCATTTGTTGAAATCCTAATCGCCAGTACTTCAGAATGTAACTGTATTTGGAGATAGGGTCTTTAAAGAGTAACTAAATTAAAATGAGGTCCTTAGGGTGGGCCCTAATCCAATAGGGCTGGTGTCCTTACAAGAAATCTGGACACAGACGTAAGGAGGAAAGGTGCTGTGAAGACACAGGGAGAGGACAGACATCTACCAGCCGAGGAGAGAGACCTAGAACAGACCTTTCCTTCCCAGACCTTGCAAAGAACCAACCTTTGAGAGGTTGACACTTTGATCTCAGAATTCTACCTCCAGAATTATGAGAAAATAAATTTCTATTGTTTAAGCCAACCAGTCTGTGGCAGTTTGTTGCTACAGCCAAGCAAACTAACACAAATCTCACAAACAGGACAAAAGTAGAAGTTAAACTGGAAATGATTCAGAAACCTCTTGATTTCGATGATAATAGGAAGGAATCCTTCACAATGTGCTTATACACATACTCTTAAGTTAATATTATTCCTCTATAGTGAACTATAAGCTAATGATGCCCACTGTTATCTGGCTTGTTGTAAGTAGTTCCAATGCCACAGAGTAAAAGCCTCTGCAAAAAGGAACAAAGTCTCATGCACATTAGATAACAAAGTCTCATGCACATTATAAAATACTGTAAAAGAACAGACCTGGAGGTCAGAAATTGAATTTGTGTTATGATGAGTCTAACAATACGAACTGGCTCTGTGGTAGAAAGAATAACGGCCTCCGAAGATGCCCATATCCTAATCCTCAGAGCCTGTGAATGTATCATGTTACGTAACAAAGAGCAACAAAGGTTGTAGTTGGAATTAAGGTTGCTAATCAGCAGACCTTAAAATAGGGAGATTCACCTGGTATCTGTGTGGGTCCAATGTAATTACAGGGGTCATTTAATTACAGAGGAAGGCAGAGTAATGAAATATGAAAAAGCTCAACTCACCATTGCTGACTTTGAAAATGGAGGAAGGGCCTAAGAGCCAAGGAACAGAGGTGGCCTGTAGAAGCTAGAAAAGATGAGGAAGTGGATTATCTTCTAGACGCCCCAGTCAGGCATGCAGCCCTGCCCACACCTTGCTCTTAGCCCAGTGAGAGCCCTGTCAACCACTGACCTACAGAACTGTAAGACAGTAAAGTTATGTTGTATTAAGCCCCTAAATTTGAGGTACTTTGTGCATGGCAACCATAGGAAACTACAAAAAGCTCCTGTATTTGACTTAGTAATATAGTTGCAATGCTAATTTTAGAAAAATATGGCAGAATCCGATTTGCTCCTGGAATAGTTACAGCTGTCATTTTTGTTTTTGAAATAGGCATGTTGTGGATGGTCTGCTCCTCATTTTTATCTGCATCTTTGTTGTCCAACCTTCCCCCTTTGTCCTGCACTTTTCATTCCTTCACCCCTAGAACACCAAAGAAACCCTTGATAAAAGCAGTCACCTGGATAGACTCAATATTCTGAAGACAGCTTTGACTCCCCCCTCCCCCACCCTCCATCCTCTTAGTTTTCATGGCCTATGTACCTGTTTCTACCTGCTCACTTCCTTTTCCCTCCCCACCACAATTCTGCTTTTAGTTTGATTGCTCTTGCCCATGTAGATCTTATGAGTGATCACGTGGCCTTCAGTGTCTACATGTACCAATATTTTCCCCCAATTTTGCCAGAGTAATCCTAACATCATGCTGACAAAAATGGGGAGATCTAATGATTTTCTTCCTCTCAAGGGTTCCTAAAGTGAGGCCCTAGTCTCTCTGCAACACCCACCTGTACATGCCTTAAGGCCCAGAATGGTGGTTCTTTCAAAAAACACTGATACACTGGCCCAATTAATCAGAACCTCTGGGTGCGGGGCCCAGGAAATGTTTTTAAAAATTCCACAGGTGATAATGTCCAGTCAGAATAGAGGCCATCGCTGTAGACAGGTGGCTCCTTCCCTGCAGGGGGCATCAGAATCCCCTGGAGAGGGTGCTCAAGTGCAGGTTTCTGGGTCCCCGCTCCCCACTCCCAGAGTTTCTGATTGCTTAGGACTCAGGTGAGACATAAGAACTTTTATTTTTCTATTTAATTCAGATATAATTCACATACCATAATTATAACCTGTTTAAAGGGTACAACTTAGTATTTTTTAGTATATTCACAAAGTTCTGCAACTATCACCGCTGTCTAATTATAGAACATTCATCCAAAGCTGAACGATGTGATCAACAGAATAAATAACAAAGTATTGGATTATAACTCAAAGTATAAAATTCATGACACCACACTGACAAAATAAATGATTGAAAAAAAGAATTAGGGAAGAAGAAACAAATAAATCAACCAACTAAAGATTTCATTACCTCCCATAGCACTTCCTAATCCTCTCTTGGCCTCACTCAGTGTCATTCCCTTTCTACTCATGGCTCTCAGCCAGTGCTGTCCCAGATACCCTGGGCACGCCCCAGTCTCCTGCAACAGTCAAGTTCATCTTACGGTGATCACCCTACCTCCGAGCCTTAGACAGAATGTGTTCCTTCCTTTCAGGATACGATGCTTCTTTCTGGCCCCGTCTGGTGTGGGCTGTGCACCCTCCTTTCCGTCTTACCACTAGGCCACATGAGCGAGTCAGACTTTTCCTTGTATCTTATTGCTGCTTCATGCAAAACCATGTTCTCTTGTCATGTTCATGCACCAAATATTCATATATCGACATACATGAGTCCCCTGTACAGTTACTGATGATATATTTTTTATAATATTTCTTTCTAGCCTGTCTCACAATCATTTTAGAAAAATTAAAACTCTGTATTTTTTAAGAATAAAGGTATATATTTATTTATATTATTATACCCACACGTAATGGGTACGGTGCGCACCATCTGGGGGATGGACATGCTTGAAGCTCTGACTCGGGTGGGGCAAGGGCAATATACGTAACCTAAACCTTTGTACCCCTATAATATACTGAAATTAAAAAAAATTAAAAAAAGAATAAAGTCATAAATAAGTAAATATTTATCTCATTTTATATACTAGATCTTCAATTCTTTGTGCTTTTAAAGTCTAACAATATCCACCTCTACTCCATTTTGGTGATGCTGGACTTGGTTATTTTTCCAAATTGATCCCCACATAAAAATCTCCAACCACAATTTCCTATTCTTTGACCACGACTTTATTAGCCTCACATTATTTCAGTTTTTTTCACCCTCTGAATTCCAAATACTGACTCTTTAACATTATTTCCAATGCAACTTCTGTAACCCTTCCATTTTCTTTCAGTCTATCATTGTCTACAGGCTACATCTTCTCCCCTTTTGAGCCTGGATCCCTCTTAAATATATCGTTGCCAAGATTCTCAACTCTTTTGCCCCTTCGTCCTTCCATGATATTCACACTGTAAAATATCAGCCCTAAATCAGCCCTGGCCTCTTCCTCCTCTGTTCCCTTGCTCCAACTCCACTGCACAGTTGGAGAAAACCACTCAATCCTTAGAATGGTGTGTCTGCAAATTTGTGGTGTCTATTTTCTTCTTAAAAAACAAGAAATCCTGCCGGGCACGGTGGCTCACGCCTGAAATCCTAGCACTCTGGAAGGCTGAGGTGGGAGGATCGCTTGAGGTCAGGAGTTTGAGACCAGCCTCAACAAGAGTGAGACACCATATCTACTAAAAATAGAAAGAAATTAGCCAGGCACCTAAAAATAGAAAAAATTAGCCAGGCACAGTGGCACATGCCTGTAGTCCCACCTACTCAGGAGGCTGAGGCAGGAGGATCACTTGAGCCCGGGAGTTTTAAAAGGCTGCTGTGAGCTAGGCTGAAGCCATGGCACTCTAGCCGGGGCAGCAGAGTGAGACTTTGTCTCAAAAAACAAACAAACAAGCAAACAAACAAAACCCCCAAGAAATCCTTTTCTACTTCTCCAGTTGTCATTTTCTCTCACTCCCCATATGGGCACTTACGAGCTGGGTGACATGAACAAGTCCTTAAGCCCCATTTTCCTCATATGTAAAATTACACAAAGAATATTTCCAAAGGCTGTGATGGGGGCTCAATAAGATAATGTACATACAGGACACATCCATATGTTCAATGCACAGCATAAACATCTGCTTTTAGTGGTAGTGGTAATACCAATTTCCTCAATTTTACTGCCAGCAGATTTTGTTTACAGTTTTTTAAAAATTCTTTTTTTTTTAAGCCAGTTAAATTTAGCAGCGGGGGAGGGGGGTATACGAATTTTAGTGACACTAATAAGTTCTGATAACCCACTACTATCAGACCAGCCAAGATTTTGTTTACAAGTTACTGAGAAAACAAACCCATCCTGGAGAACTCTGTCTTGTCCTGTTCCCACATTTACAAACACGTCTGCACCTGCACCTAATCCTTTCATCCCTTGCCTCTGTCCCAGAAGGCGAGCTGTTCACTCCCATGCCCAGAGCCAGAGCCACACCCCTCCTGCCTCCTCAGGAACTCTGTTCCATTAATCATCCACCCTGCCCCTCCTGGCAGGGGAGCCAAGCCTGGCATTCCCTTCCCTTCCCCCATAGAAACTAAGGAGGATCCTCACCGAACGTTGAGTTCTTTTTAAGTATTTCATCTCAAAATTTCTCTGGTGTAACTAAGAGATAATACTGTGCCTTATTGAAGCCATGAAGAGAGGAATCTTAAAAACTATGAAAGAGTTAAGACTATGTTTTATTCTTCTTTATAATTCTGACCTTTGAGAATTAATGTTTGTCTTAGGAGGTATGTGAACATGGCCAACAAATGTAAGGAAGTTAATCAGGGATCTGCCTTGGCCACGCCCGCTTCCTCTCTTATCAGACAGCACTCTTGAGCACAGCTTTTAATTTCCTTCTATATATAATTAAATTCCCACTTCATTTCTCCAGTCCTTTGGGAGAGAATGGCATAGACACCACATAGTGAAGTGTGGCGCTGCTGTGAAGACCGAGGAGACAAGGTGTAGGTTGGGAGAGTGGTTCCCCTCTAGCCCTGCAGGAGGAGGAGCTTTGGCAAAGAGGTTGTGTCCAGGAGCTCCAGGCAGGGGTTCATGATGGGCGCTGGAGAAATGGAGAGGACCTCAGGACACAGAAGAGTGGTTCTGTGGTGACACTCAGTGGAATCTGAGAGTTAAAGTCATGCTCAAAAGGGTGGAGACCTACTGATGGGCTCCATAAGTGGGTTCCATTAATTTCCAACTCTATATCTATCCGCTCCATCTCTCTCCTCCCCTTTGGAGACTGGCTTAATCTACTCTTGATTGTCAGCTCATTGTCATCTGACACTCTCTCCCTAAGTCTCCTCATCAATGTCATCAGTAACTTCCTTCTACATTACAAATACAATAGGCATGTTCAGTCCATATCTTCCTTGCCATCTCTGATGTCTTTGTCCTCCTACTTGAGATGATGCACTCTTCAGCTTCTAGGACATATTGCTTTCTGGTTCTCCTCCTACTGCTTGGTCACTCCTACTTGGCCCCTCCCTGAAAATCTCACTCTCTGGTTGCCACTTAAATGTTAACGTTGCCTAGAATTCTGTTCTCAGCCTTCTCTTCATTGTAAAAGCCATGGATTCAAATATTACTGCTAACATTTATTGTTCCCAAATCTCTGTTTAAGTTATGATCTCTTTCTCTTTCCAAAGCTGTATGGTGGATACCCAGACCTGGATGGCCTTAAACTCATCATTCCTTACTCTAGAATTCCTTATTTTTGAGAGTGGTATTGTCATTCTCTAAATGGCCCAGGCAGAGTCTTGAAACACAATCTTAAATTTGTCCTCCCGCCCTCTCCTTATATCCTCTCTCATCCATACCCCACATTCAATGGTGTCCATTCTATCCTTCTGAATATCTCCTCCATTTATGTGAGTCTACTATTTTCTGGAAGTTTGTTCTTCTCTCAGTGCAACTCATTCCCTCCTCCTACTCTGCATATTTTTTTCCTGTGTTCATCACTGAATCTGCCTACTCATAGTTTCTGCTTTCTCATCCCTGCTTGGCCATGACTTCCTATGATCACAACATTGCCTCCTGGCTTCATCTACACGTCACTTCAATTTAAGCACCTGCTGCCTGGTTCTCTCTGTACTCCCCAGTTCAAATCCCCAAGGGTGAGAAATTGATGGATCTGGCTCAGTTTTCCAATGCCAGTCCACTGATTAACTGCCAGTGAGTAAGTGTCCAACACAGTCTGCCATGATTTGATTGGTAATAAAGAAGTCCATGACACAAACCAAGGCTGTCAGGGTTGTAATTGGCAGGAACGGTAGTCAGAGCAGTTACTGTGACAGATATATGAACATAGATGCTCATCACTATGCTCCTGGGCATCTCAAAAATATATGAATTGCCACCCCCAAGCACGGTGGGACGGGAACTCACTCAAGGTTATGGGAAATACTGGAGCTAATGAAGCCAGCAAAGTGAAATTCAGGAATTTTAGCAGTACAAATGCCAGGATGGGACCCCTGAGAATTGAGAAATCTTAGGACACCATAGGTAGGCTATAAGGGTGGGGAGAGCAAGATTCAGAGAATTTTCTGAGAACATTATTTTCTGACTCTGGATCACCCAACACAGGATCCCAGAAGCAAAACAGACAGTAAACACCCACTAAACTGATTTCTCTGCTTCCAGGCCAGCCCCCAGTACAGCTGCCATTTTTATATTTTAAGTAACATTTTTTCCCTGAGTATCAAAATGCTTACTTAGAAAATATGGAAAATAAAAATTATAAAAGGAGAAAATAAAAATCAGTAGTATTTTTACTACCTAGCAAGAACTGTAAGCACAATTTCATAATTTTTTTCTGGTCTTTTCTACATATGTTTTTCTGAAAGATTGAGATTTTATGGCACATCATTTTATATCATAATATTTTTCTTTCATTATGCCGCTAGTAGAATAACACATTCTCTAAAAACATAATTGCAAAAATATTGCATCATAGGGTGGTACTATAATTTATTTCACCAGGTCTTTGTGACAATGTTGAGATTGTCTGGTTTTTTTTAATTATTATTATTATAAATGAGGAGCTCAATAGAAAATTCCTAGAAGTAATATCCTGCAGTAGAGGGTAATATTATCTTTTTAAAACATATATTTGAGCATGTATCTTCTCTGTCTAAAATACTCCAAAATTTAACCTTTGCCTTCAGGATCAAGTTTTAATTCCTGTAGTTAGCACAAAAAGTACCTCATGACCCAGCATTTATCTGGGTCTCCAGTTTCATGTCCCTCCAAGCCCTCACATAACTCCTGCGCTCTTACAAGCCTCTACTACCTGTCCATTGCCAAAATGTGCCATGTATTTTTGTGTGTCTGTAGATGTTGGCTCATGCTACTCTTCTGCTTAGAACCCTTTTCTCCCCATTTCCCCCATTACTAATTTGTCTCATCTTCTAAGATTCAGCTCCTTCAGTCCCCCTCCCCCCACCTCAGGAAGCAATCCATTCCCACTTTCCAGTTTGGATTGCATACCTGTACCAGTTTGCCAGTTGGGATTGCATTCAGCTGCTAGCCAGAGAAAAGCTGACTTGCATGCCTGTCTACAAATCGAGGCAGCGTCTAGTGTTGGTTTAATGACCAGAAGACGCTAGAGCTAGTGGATTCTCTTGGCTTTTACCTCATGGTCCTAAGATGGCTTCGGCAGCTCCTTGAGCTTCAGGCAGAGGCCGTACCAGCCTTGAATATGCTTTTGCTTCCTCTTTCTTGAACATTAAAAGCAAAAACCTCTTTGGAAGCGTACAGCTGGTTTGGGGTTCTCTCTCTCCTCAGGTAGAACTGTCTCGTTGCCATGCCTAGCTGTAAGGGGAGCTGGGGAAGGGAGCATTTGGTGTTCTAGCCATCATCCTGGAGACAGCAGGAGGTTCGGGAAAGTGTGTCAGGCTGACTGATAAACGACGGCCACCACAGTGAGCCCTCTGCCACGTTCTCCCGACACTGCTGCTGACGTCTCTTCCTTTCCCTCCAGACTGCAGGCCTCTGAAGTTAGAAATAGTGTTTTTCACCCATTTCCTGAGGGCCTAGTGTGGTTTTGAAGAAATGAGCTACTTTTGGGACCATCGGCACCCGCACCATCACTAAGCAGGAGGGGGACCTTCTCCAAGAGCAGCAGCGGTGTTTGAAAGGGTGTGTACTGACCTGGTGGCTGCTGAGTTGGTGACGAAGTGCTTCTAGCAGAAGCGGCCTGGAAGAAAGCGACACAGAGCAGGTCAGGGCTGCGCAAACTTCCCTGCACATTAGAATCACGTGGGGGAGGTTTTAAACCTCCACAAGCTCAGGCCTCACCCTTCCCATTATAAACAATCTCGGGGCGTGGGAGGGTCTCCTCAGAGCGCAGAAGGGGGCTCTTCCCGGCTGCGGCTGCGCTTGTCTTCCCAACTCCAGGTTCGGTGACACGGTGCGGGATCCACATCTTAAGGATGTGATGAGCATTGTAGGGGGAAAAGGATTACCTCTATCCCTTTTTAGGGAGAGGCAAAGAAACACACTGTAACCAAAATGTGTAAAAAAAAAAAATTTTGTTAATGGGAGGTGGACGGGTGGAAGGGGGGAGAAGGGGAAGGGTACGCACTTTCATGGTGGGTGCAGGGCGCACCACTTGAAGACTGGACACGCGTGAAGCTCTGGCAGAGCGGGGTGGGGAGGGGGGCAGGGGCAAGATATGTAACCCTAACAATATTTGTACCCACAGAATTTGGGGAAAAAATAAATAAATAAAAATTAAAAAAAAAACAATTATAATGCTGATTAAAAAAAATTAAAGAAAAAATAAAGTGCAAACTCTGCCCCAATAAATGTGCTGAAACTTCTGGTAAAAACTACCCAATGTATTTTGCTTCATGTTACTTGGTTTTGTGTTGGATGATTAAAGTGCACCACTAATGATTCTGCTTTTGTCAGCAAAAAAAAAAAATCAGCCACCATATATTACTCGTACCACAGCAATTGGCAAATAACAACAAATCAGCCCCCACCCCCGCTAAGAGGCGGTTGACCTGCACACTGCCGTTGGTGGTTATAAAAACTCCCCAGATGTTTCCAATGGGCAACCAAGTCTGCGAGCTCCTGGTCAAGGTTAGCTCCTCTTTTGCCCTGAGTTGTCCCACCAAATAGTGTCTTGAGCTCCTTTTGCTCCAGTCTTGCCTGTGGGTTAGCAGCATTGCATGGTGTAACCTGGCTTGCCTCGATGAAACCTGAGTGAAGTACAGCAGAGAGAGTAGAATTGTGTTTCATTTTTAGTTGTTAGTGAGTTTCTTTACATACAACTTGATTTCCTTTAAAGCTAGCCGGAGCTCTGTCAGTATACCTTTAGGGCTGGATCTATGGAGGCAGGATATTTCATCGAAGGAGGTGGGGGAAACTGAATACTGTCGTGCAATTAGGAACCTTAATTACCCCCTCCTGAGATTGTGATTTCCCATTCAGAGGCATAATTATCTGTGGTGTAATTTGCTAGGTCTGACTCCCCGGCTGAATCTGATTTGAGTAAAGTGGGCACCACCCCATCCTAGGTAGTCTCGCTATGGCTACCGCGCATCACACGGACTTGCCTGCGTTGAAGAGACACGCTACAGAACGCCTAGCTTCATTCCTCTGTCGTGGGCCAGATTAGTCATTTTTTGCTTGGTGAAGCAGACTGTAGCATTAACTCACACGAAACTGCCACCACCACCACGTGATGGGCAAGTCTGGCTGCACAAACTTTGATTCAGCAAACTAGAAAGCCCAGGGACAGAGGGGACCCTTGAAAAGCCAGGAACTAACTGCTCTTTTCAAAAAGTAGTGCCGGGGCCCTAGAGAACACTTAAAGCTGGAGGGCAACTTTGGTCCCTGCCGCGAAGGGC
This sequence comes from Microcebus murinus, assembly GCF_040939455.1. Lineage (NCBI taxonomy): Eukaryota > Metazoa > Chordata > Mammalia > Primates > Cheirogaleidae > Microcebus > Microcebus murinus. The sequence continues at coordinate 25,125,965 of NC_134108.1, forward strand.
AGAAGGAAGCTGGAAGGGCCGTTCTTGACCACATTGGGGGCGGGAGTCCAATCAGGATTTATTCCAGGGCGAGGGCTGGAACATCTGAATGCTCACAGTTAGGTGTATGTACCTTGGGGCTTTTTGGGGGAAATGGGCTACCACGGACAACTTATTCCAAATGCTCTAACTTGATTTCTATAAAAGCTTTGCTGCTTAAACACCATACTGAATAACTTAACAGGAAAAATGTGTTTCTTCTCTGGAAACTTTATTGTGAATAGGAAGAATGGAAAATTATTAACTTAAGAATTAAAATATACTGTGCAGGAAAAAATTTAAGTGGAAACTTCTAACAAATTTTAGTGTCAATAGATGGAAGAGATCTAGACATTGACCAGCTTATAGAAGTGAGGGAAGTCTATAATCAAGACTGCCAGCTAGTGCCTTGTAAACGTGACCACACGCCTCTGATCTGCTCACCGGCAGAGGGCCAAGAACTGACCCAGTAACTCAGGCCTGCTGCAAGACTGGCCCTCAGGGAAAAGGGTCCTTTCTAGTCTGTCTGCCCATCATCAAAAGATCATGAATTTACGATTGTGTTTCTTTATTGTTGCTGGGCTTTTATTCCTATTTCTTTTCTTCTCGCCTTTCTGTTCTCTATAATATAACGAAAATACCATTTGGGTTATTATCTCTTGGTGTATTTTTGCAAATCATTTTACAGTGTTATCATCTCCAGTTAAATTCTCTAAGACAATAGCTTATATTGGTTAAATTTTGTGAGCTAATTTTCTCTGCTGAGGCAGCTGGATAAACTTCATTTCTTCTGGCTCTAATCTGATGGCTAGGGCAGATTGCTGAAATAGAATCTTGGAGAAGGAGATACTACAGAAAAATGAATGTTATCATTTTCATGCTTTTCTTGGGTTTCACCTAACAGTATCTTCCCGAGGTAGGCAGTGATGTGCCTGAGGTATTTCCTGCCTCAACTTATGGTAGGTGTAGGCAGAACCTAGAAGCTTTGTTTCTAAGGCCACTGCTCTCCTTCCCACCTCCCCATCTTAAACAACCAGGTAACACTGGAAGTTTCTATTCATATGGGTATTTTATTGTCAATATCCTTTTAATCAATCCCTGGCCCCATCTCCACTCTCTGTCAGCAGTGGGTGTTAAAATCTGTTCACTCTCTTTCTGAAGACTTCGGGGTTGACTATTCATCATAAACACATGTGTGTCATTCATTGGTTCTCATGAAGACAAACTCAGCCTGGACAAAACTGTGAATCTGGGAAGTTTTGATTTTAACTTTTTCAAATGCTGTTTTCTTTTCTCCATTGATTTACTTTTCAGGCACTTTTGTATTTTCCTAACCTATTTCCCTTTATCAAAAATAAAATAGTGTGGCCAGGCGTGGTGGCTCACGCCTGTAATCCTAGCACTCTGGGAGGCTGAGGCAGGAGGATCGCTCAAGGTCAGGAGTTCGAAACCAGCCTGAGCAAGAGCAAGACCTCGTCTCTACTATAAATAGAAAGAAATTAATTGGCCAACTAAAAATGTATAGAAAAAATTACCCAGGCATGGTAGTGCATGGCTATAGTCCCAGCTACTTAGGAGGGCTGAGGCAGAAGGATTGCTTGAGCCTAGGAGTTTGAGGTTGCTGTGAGCTAGGCTGACACCATGGCACTGTAGCCCAGGCAACAGAGCAAGATTCTGTCTCAAAAAAAAAAAAAAAAATAATACAAAAATTAGCTGGGTGTGGTCGCACACACCTATAGTTCCAGCTATTCAGGAGGCTGAGGCAGGAGGATGGCTTGAGCCCGGGAGTTTGAGGTTGCTGTGAGCTAGGCTGATGCCACGGCACTCTAGCCTGGGGAACAGAGTGAGGCTCTGTCTAAAATAAAATAAAATAAAATAGTGTGACAAAATCATTTATAGTCTGGTTTAAACTTAACCATATCACTGAATGAACGAGAACATGACAACGACAAAAAAACCCCTCTTTTATACTAGGAGGAACACAGTCAAATGAGAAGAGAAAATCTAAAGATGTGATTTGTGTAAAAGTAATATTAATTACGGCAATTATGAGGCCTGCTCAGCAGTGATGCCTAATTACTATGTTGTACATATTGATGATACGCTGTTAGATGACAGCTAATTTTGCTCTGCGTTTTATGTGATTAGAATAGTGTACTCTATGTGCATGTTCAACCTTCAGCGTTATTGCTCAACTAGCAAACTCACAATTTTTAAAAAGCCTAAGTGGGACCATTATTCAGTGTTACGTTCTGTAAAAGGTCACAGATTTCCTGCTCTAAGTCCTTTGCCACTCGAAATAAGGCCGGGGACCCACAGCAGTATCCACATTACCCAGGAGCTTGTTAGAAATTCAGGGGTACAGGCCGCGCCCCAGACTAACTGAATCAAAATCTGAATTTTCATAAGATTCCCAGGCGATTCAATTCACAATAAAATTTGAGAAGCAGGGCTTCCTCTGTCAAAGGGAGTTGCCAGAGGAATGGAAGGTACAGAGGCGAAATTGGTCACTGCTGTAGCTGGGACTCGGACATCAGAACTAAGCCTGTGGCCTGGAAATGTCTAAAGATTACTCTTGAATTCAAATGATCAATTAAGACAATCTCTCTGGTCAAGAATGTATATTTAGGCTGGGCATGGTGGCTCATGCCTACAATCCTAGCACTCTGGAAGGCTGAGGCGGGTGGATCATTTGAGCTCAGGAGTTCCAGCCTGAGCCAAGAGTGAGACCCTGTCTCTACTAAAAATAGAAAGAAATTATATGTACAACTAAAATATATATATAGAAAAAATTAGCCCAGGATGGTGGCACATGCCTGGAGTCCCTACTACTTGGGAGGCTAAGGCAGGATTGCTTAAGCCCAGGAGTTTGATGTTGTTGTGAGCTAGGCTGATGCCATGGCACTCTAGCCCGGGCAAGAGTGGGACTCTGTCTCAAAAATAAAAAAAGTTTATATAATTTTTAACTAATCAGGCTTTCAGTGACCTGTGTTCTAGAGGAATACTCACTATATAACCCATCAGCTCACCCCTCACTCTCCTGTAAGAAGCTGTACTATAATTGACTAATTAAATCACCTCCTCCAATTGGTACCTGTCTTTAGGCAGCATCTTCTAGACTATTTATTCTTATGTTGTTGTTTGTAATATCCTTGTTTGGGAAGGAGCAAGATGACTTGTGGATATGTGACTTTTGAAAAATCCTGTGGAGCTATCTTCATTTTGAGCAGGACTTAGTAATAACAGGATTTTTGTTTTTCATCAAAGCCAAGTCTATCTGACACACACACACATATATAATATGATAAATATTTTATATAGAAATAATAAAAGACTGTATAATTAATGTTAAAATATCAAATTAGACAGGAAGAACGGTTGGCTGGAGAATATATTTTATAGACCTTTTTCTAGGATTCTACCTGAATTTGACTTCATTATTGAATAATTTGCTGAAACTAGTCAAAGTTAAGAGTATTGTTGCTATCTCTAAAGGCAAAATGACTCAAGTCTTCATTTCTCTCATTTTGGACGCATTGCTCTCTAGGAGCAATCCACGCCTTCCCCACGGCCCCACCCAGTGGAATTTCTTGTATACAGGATTCCATTCTTGAGTTCCCACCCCACCCCTACTTTCAAGGCTAATTTACTCATTTGGTTTTGAACCTGTGTGACCATGAGGCACAGTTGGTCACCAACGCTTTTCAGGTCCCATCCCAGAGGATAAATACTTAATATTTCAAGGTAGTTGGGTCCACATTTGCTGAATACAGCATAAATCTGAAGTTGTTATAGAAAGAACAGCTCAGCTCATTCAAGCCCAGAGTCTGATTCATAGTTTTTTTTTTTTTTTTTTTTTGAGACAGAGTCTCGCTTTCTTGCCCAGGCTAGAGTGAGTGCCGTGGCGTCAGCCTAGCTCACAGCAACCTCAAACTCCTGGGCTCAAGCGATCCTGCTGCCTCAGCCTCCCGAGTAGCTGGGACTACAGGCACGAGCCACCATGCCCGGCTGATTTTTTTTTATATTATATATATTAGTTGGCCAATTAATTTCTTTCTATTTTTATGGTAGAGACGGGGTCTCGCTCAGGCTGGTTTTGAACTCCTGACCTTGAGCAATCCGCCCGCCTCGGCCTCCCAGAGTGCTATGATTCATAGTTTTTTAAATGATTAGCCCCACGCCCTTCCTCACCCTAGCTGGTTGTAGCAAATCATCTTGTAGGTATTTAATGAGTTAAGAGGACATGTTCAACATTAAGGAATATGCCATAGATTCTTCTAAATGCATTTGGTCAGATATAATATGTTTAAATACAATTTCATAATACGGTATCATTTATGTTTGCATAATTTGTAAAGCTGAAATTTTTATTCTACACTCATATGTACAGCAAAAAATTATTGAAAAGAATAGATCTGAAGTTTTCCAAAGTCTCATTGATTATATGACTCTTTTAGAAAATATGAACTACTTGGGAGTAGGGAGTATGTAACTTTTGGGTAGATGTGATCTATAGAGAGAGCCACTTTATGTAATGTAAGAAAAAATTTTGTAAATATAAATAAATAGATTAGTATAGACATCCTTTGGTATCCCCATACCAAGACCCCCCCCCCTACACACCAAAATCCTTAGATAATCAAGTCCCCAACATAAAATGGCACAGTATTTATGTATAACCTATGTATATCCCTTCATATAAATCATCTCTAGATTATTTATAATACTAAGGACAATGTAAATGCTATGCAAATGGTTATTATGCATTGTTTTTTAATTTGTATTTTTTATTTATTAATTTCTTTTTTAGTATTTTCAAATTGTGGTTGATTAACTAGTAGGATGCAGACCAATTCATAAAGGAAGATGCCTGCCAACTTGTTCGAGGATTTAAAACTTCCTAATGCAAACTAACATTTAGGACTTTCTCTAGCTGTTCATTATCCATTCATTCATCTACTGAATATTGAGGATCTGCTTCCACTAGGCCATGCTGGGGTGTAGCATAGGATGGGATATAGCATCTGAATTTTGCACTCTCTGTAGGAAAGTGGGCTCCCAGAAGTGCTGGAGAAACATTATGGGTATAAAATTGCAATTTAGGCTGGGCGAGGTGGCTCAGGCCTGTAATCCTAGCACTCTGGGAGGCCGAGGCGGGCGGATTGCTCAAGGTCAGGAGTTCGAAACCAGCCTGAGCAAGAGCAAGACCCTGTCTCTACTATAAATAGAAAGAAATTAATTGGCCAACTAACATATATAGAAAAAATTAGCCGGGCATGGTGGCGCATGCCTGTAGTCCCAGCTACTCGGGAGGCTGAGGCAGCAGGATTGCTTGAGCCCAGGAGTTTGAGGTTGCTGTGAGCTAGGCTGACGCCACGGCACTCACTCTAGCCTGGGCAACAAAGTGAGACTCTGTCTCAAAAAAAATAAAAAATAAAAAAAATAAAATTGCAATTTAAAATGAAATAGAACTACCACCACATTGAGGGCATTTTAAATAAGACAATGCCATGTACACATTTCAAATCCATTACGTAACCTCTCCTCTGTATTTCACGCTGCTGTGGTCTAATTTCTTGGGCACCACTGTTTTTAACTAGGAGCTGGGGAAATATACAAAGAAGAATGGAATCTGCCCTCAAGGAGCTCATATTTTAGCTTGCACTATAAGCCAGGTACATGTGAATTGCTGACTGACACAAGAAGTTATTGTCAGGAAGAGATCGCCATTCACAATTCCTTCCTTTAAAATTTGGTAAAAGAGCCAGATTGTGGGATTTATAAAAGGCATTTTTTAAAGATGATGAAAATAATGCAAACATAACCAAATTACAGCTTTTTTCTGCTGGCAACTGCACTCTACGAAAACACAATTTGCTTTAACGTGGCTTACACGTTGGTATACATCTGCCGTACTCTGGCGCCACCTGGAGGCCAATCTATCACTGGGCAGAGGTGGAAAAACTGGAGAGAAAGCCCTTCAACTACTGTTAGAGCAACTGCTTTACTTTCGTTCATCAAATCACATTTTTTCCCAATAGGCAGTTGTAATCTGGATTTGTTAAACTAGAGTTTGTTCTAAAGTACGGATTCTCCAAGCAGAGTACGTTTGAATAGAAGAGAATGTGTTCATCATAATTAAAGAATATGCCATGTATTCTTTATTAAATGCACTCGGGCAGATATATGTTTAAATACAGTTTCACATACAGTGTAATTTTTATATTTGTAAAATTTTTGCGACTGAAATTTTTATAATACAATCTAAAATGCAGGAAAAATTATGGTTAACTATATGGACAAATAAATTAATAAATGAATTTCCAGACTTTTATTTATTTTTTATAATATATTTCATTAAACACATATTTTCTTTCTTTACTACCATTTTGGGAGCCCTTCTATTCACAAAGGATCTTACACAGTTGTTGAACTTGGTTAATGTTCATACATGGATGGAGAGGAAATAGGATTGCAGCATAATTTTCCTCTAGGAAAATGTATACGGTCCTTTGCAAATCACTATGAGACTTTATATCTGGCTGAAAGCTGTTCTTGCCCTCAGAGGAAACTTCCTTTAATGACATAATACATAATGCTCACATTGATTTTCAACAAAATGATTTTATTTTCTGAATAAATACCGAGTCTCAAATTCATTATCTGGTTTGAAATTTCAGGATCCCACACTCTGCTTTAAATCGGGAAAGCTCCCAGCCTCATTCCTGAACAGTAAGTAGAACAAGTGTCTCTGGCACAATAACGTCATCAAGTTCAATTTCGTTATGTATTGAAGGCATGAAAGTTGATTTTCCACGATAATGGGAAAATCAGTATTGTGGCTTATTCAATATTCTGGGGAATTTTGAAATTTTGAAATCTGAAATTCTGGTGAATTTCTAAATTTGTCGAACTTTTTAATGTTTGCTCCTCTGTTGGGTGTTAAGCGAGATGTCATTATTGACAATTTACATTTTTCTTATTACTATGTCTAACGTTTATTGAATACTTATCATAAGCTAAGCATTATTCTCACACATGTTATTACATTTGATCCTGATAAAAATCAGCATGAGGTAGATACTATTGCTGTCCCTATTTTACAGGTGCGTAAACTGATTCCCAGCTGTAAATACAGTAAAAATTTATGACCAGTGTCACAGAACGGGGATCTAAATACTCAAGCTCCAGATTCTTACCTCTTGTCCTGTTCTTGCTACTAGTAAGCAATTATTCCCACGCTAAAGACGAGGAACCTGTGTTCCTGATAATTCAGGAACTTGCCCAAGCTTGCCCAGCTGGTGATGGATGAAACCTACGTTCAAACCCAAAGTCAATTTGATTCTAAAGCCTGTGTTCCTCTTGGCAAAAGACTTGGCCAATGAAACTCGGAAATGTTGGACATGACAGTTCGGTCACGACCATAAATTAAGTTGTAGGTTTGTGAGCATTTGCACATTCGTGCATTTGTTCCTTCATACAGTAAAAACTTTCTGAGCGTCTATCACGGAACCAGAACCGTTCTAGGTGCTGCAGATGAAACAAGGAACAAAGTGGGCAAAGTTCCTCCCCTCCTGGGGCTGACATCCTCGTGAGGAAGAGACAACAGGCACGTAAATGAGTAACTGTGTGGTATGTCAGAGGCAATGAGTGCTGGGAGGAACAGTAAAGCCAAGGGAAATGAATGAGAAGAGACAGCGGTGGGGCCGTCCGTCACTGGTACTGAGCCGATGACGGCCTGACTTAAGGAGTGCGGGGGCCAGCCCTGCGGACACTGGGGCGGAAGATGAGGTGGAGGGAACAGTGAGAACAGGGGACCTGGGCAGGCCCCGGCCTGGGCTGCAGCAACCTGAGTGAGGTGGAGAGTGGCTGGGATGTGGCCAGACAGCAGGGTGGGCAGGCCACGCGGGGCCTGTGGGCCCTCCAAGGCCTCTGGCTTTCTCCCAGAGTAAGGTGGGGGCCTTTGCGAGCTTTCAAGCATGGGAGGGACATGTCCTGACCTACTGTTTATAATGACCGTTGGCTGCTATGTTGAGAATACCTAGGACAGGTGTCCTCAAACTACGGCCCGAGGGCCACATGCAGGTGTTTTTGCCTGTTTGTTTTTTTACTTCAAAATAAGATATGTGCAGTATGCATAGGAATTTGTTCATAGTTTTTTTAAACTATAGTCTGGCCCTCCAATGGTCTGACGGACAGTGAACTGGCCCCCTGTTTAAAAAGTTTGAGGACCCCCTGACCTAGGGGGTGGGGCAGGGAGGGCAAGAATCAGAGACCTGCTAGGACCAGCCCAAAGTGTCTTTGACTGATTATTCCAAACACTCTATTCTAAACCCACATCTCAGTAGTGTTCTACTTCTCAAGGTGAGGTTGCTGTGACGTTCTGTAAGCAGGGAGGTCCCCGGGTGTTGACACCTGCCCTCCTTCCCTCACCTCCAGGTCTCCCTACTGACCATAAACAGAAATGAAAGGCTCCCACACGGACTGACTTCAGAGCCTGGTTCTGTACACCTAGCACCCTGCCGGTGACAGATGCCAGAGACCAGCTCTGCATCCGGTCATCCTGGGCAGGGAGAGAGGGAACCCGGAGTGAACTTCATAAATCGGTATGCCTTATTTGAGAGGCAGGAACAAATGACATATTTGTAGGGTTTTCCTGAAGAATAAGTTTTTTAAATGGGTCAGCCAGTACTAGCCTGCTCCTGCAGTCACAGACGGGCGTCGAGGAGAGTGACGTCACAGAGTAGGTCCTGTCAAAGGTCCTCATAGAGAAGGGAAAAGGTGGGCCATGTGGGCTGTGACAGACCTGGCCCTGGAGAAATACCAGAGAGATAAAGTAGGGTGCTCCAGTGCAAGTTTAATGAGGATTAATAAGGCTCATTTCCTTGCTCCGTGTGTGTGTGTGTGTGTGTGTGTGTGAGAGAGAGAGAGAGAGAGAGAGAGAGAGAGAGAGAGAGAGAAATGAACTAGAAGTCCTATCTAGAATTTCCTGAAGTCTGAAGGAAGCTGTCTGGCAGCTCGTGTCTGGCAGGTGGCTCCTGCGGCTAAGTTGCAAGGCTGACGCTGACAGCTGTGTGAAATGGCGAAAGACTTTGCTCAGTAACGTTGTATATTTTCACAGAGCGGCCTTGGCAAGTGCTGGATAGGTGACGTCATAGACGTGTTGTAAAGGCGAAACCTTCCAAACAACTCTCTCTGCACTTCACCAACAGTTTAATGCTCTATAGGATAAAAAGTTTGTAGATCATAGCTGATAAAATGTCCTGTAATTATATTCTAATAGGCTGAATTTGTCATATATTTATGTGACTATTCAGGAAATCAAACTGACTGATGAACTTGTAGTCACTTTTTTCTATAGATAAACCAATGCATGTCTCATGGAATTAAATCATCCCACATAGATGAGTGTCTCTAAATGTATAGTCCCAGGTAACTTAAATGTTAAGTGTAACTTCCACAGTAAGACACACATGTCAGGGGTGTTTAGTTTCTTGCCTCAACTCCTGTGTTATATAACTGTACATTCCTGAACATTTATGTTTGAGATAATGTAATATTTGTTGGGTGTATACTATAAGCCAGGCACAGTTCTAAGTTCTTTACACGTAGTAACTCATTTAATCCTCACGACAGTCTAGTTGGGAGCCATTATTATTCCCACTTTACAGATGAGGAAACTGAGGCACAGAAAACTGAAGCAATCTGCTCAAAAATACATGTGTTTTGCATCCCCAAACTACCCCCAGATTCGTGATTTGCTAGAAGGATTCACAGAACTCAGCACATGGTTGTACACATGGCTATGATTTATTACAGTGAGAAGATTAGAGCAATGTGAGCAAAGGAAAAAGGTGCATGGGGCGAAGTCCAGGAGAGACCAGGCACATGCTTCCCCGTATAGTCACACAGGACGCACTAAATTCCCCCAGCAATGAGTTGTGACAATAGAATGCTACTACCAGGAAAACTCATTATAGACTCAGCACTCAGAATTTTTACTGGGGGCTGGTCAGGTAGGCAGCCTCTGCCCAGCATGTATCAAAATCCTGGACTCCCAGAAGGAATGCAGGTGCTGAGCATAAATCATACTGCTTGCACAAACAGTTTAGGCACAGTGATCCACTCTTATCTGTTCTGGAAATGGAGGGGACCCTCCTGAAATCCAAGTTTTCAGATTCTAGCTTAGGGTCAACCTGGCAAGGAGGGCTTTCTAAGGACAGCAGTCAGACTTTACATGTCAACTGGTTTCTGCACATATGTCTGCTAAGTGGAATTGCGGGCTTCACTCATAGATTCTGGAGGCCAAACACAGAACAACGGTGATAAATGGCCTATCAGAGGTGTGTGGCAGACAGATTCAGGAGTCTGGAATTCCGGAGAGATGTCTGGGCTGGAGATATCAGCATGGAAGCTGCAGGCCTGTAGTGACATTGGAAGCTGTGAGATTGGCTAATGAACATAGACTGAGAGTAAAAGAGGTCAGAGGACCATGCCTTGGGCCACTCCAACATCCAGAGGTCAGGTGCGTGCAGATGCACCTCAGAGAACACTAAGAAGGAGGGGCCTTTCTTCTCTCTGAGTTGAGAAGAAATAAGAGGAGCCCAGAAGTCATGACTTATAAGCCAAGTGACATAAGTGCTTCAAGAAGGCAGAATGACCAGCAAACAGATGCTGCCGGTAGGTGCAGGAAGAAGATGACTGTGAACTGACGGTTGAGCTTAGCAATGTGGAAGTTGACAACTTTGGCCACAGCTGTCTTAGGGGAACGGCCAGGCCAGAGCCTGGCTGGAGTGGGTTCCAGAGAGCGGGGAAGTGGAGATCACAGAGTGTTAAAACCTCCTTTGGGGAGTCTTGCTCTAAAAGAAATGGGATAAAAGCTGGAGGGAAGGTGGGTTTCAGAAGGGGTGTGGGTGGGGCGCATGTGGGCGGGCGACAGGGAGGCTATTACAGCCTCTGTATTCAGATGGCACTGATCCAGCGGAGGGGGAAGTTAATGACGCATGAGATAAAGGGGATAGTGGCATTCTTGAGTAGGTGAAAAGGGAAGGGACAGAATGTACAGAGTGGCCTCAGATTTATTAGTCCCTGGGCTGTTCATCCAGAGTGCTGGAGGAAAGGCAAAGTATCAGGCACAGACGCAGGCGGGGGGAGGATATGGAGGTGGCAGCGTAGAGCTGCTACTGTGGGCCTACGAGAACCTTCGACATTGGTTGCCAGGAATTCAAAATGAGACCAGTCGTTGCAGTTTGGTGGTTTTTCTTGCCGTGTGCAGCTGCAGGGGTGCAGATGCGGAGTGACGGAGAGCTGGATTGAATCAGGGTTGGGTTTTGCCAGGCAAGTGTGAGGAAAGGGGAACGTGGTGCAGACACGGATGGTGGGTGCAAAGGAACGTATCTAAGGAGCAGAGGCCGAGTGACAAGGGACACAGCTCTGATTCCTTCCCGTGGGGTGGTGTGGCAGAAAGGTGATGCTGGAGTGCCTCCAAAGGGTCTTCCCTTAAATGTACGATGTCTCATAAACGCAACACAGATGAACACGACACAAAGGCTGCAAGAGTAACACGTGAAATACAGCCTACGTGGCCTTTGGTGACCGCTTACCTCTGTGCCGGCTGCCCGGGCTGGAGACCGCCAAGCCTCGATTTCTGAGAGGAAGAGTGAGTGATCTACAAATTTATCAGATCCTCAGATGACTGTCCGCGGGGCCCTGAGCAGGAACAACCGTGCTCTGCCATCACGCTGCCCCTCGCAGCCAGTGCACCGCTCACACAGCAAACCCAGCACCCACCCACCCTCCCTCCATGGGAAAAAGCTTTTGAGAGGTTTATTAGCTGTTCCCACTCAGGTGTGAACCGCAGGTCCTCCCTCCCCAGCCCCACACCTGTCAGAGGACTTTGCACAGCTTTTCTGCTTCTTACTCAGCGCGGGGCTCTTTCCAGGCACACACCCATGGTTCTTCTCTTCTTTCTTTATGGCAGGCTCAGGTGACTCAGCCTGCTTTCCTGCTCCTGCTGTCCCCGAGGGCCAGGACCTTGAGCTCTCTCTTCTGTCACCTCCTGTTCTAGCCATCGTGGAAGATAAGTCCTCAGGTCCTTTTGCTGTTAAAGGATTTATTGCTTATCACAAGTGTGTAAGAGGAATAACAAATACAGCACAGACAACTAGCATTACACAGCGCAGAGCTTCTCGCATCCCAGCACGAGTCTCTATAACTTTGGTTCACGCGTTGGTTTGTGCCCCTGCTTGTAGTGGGGAAAGGAAACTTCTGCTGTTGGTGAACGCCCAAGGCTGAATCTAGCAGCGACAACAGGATGCTCCCTACTCTCCAGGGTCTCCTGAGAGCGCCTCGTTCCAGTGCTGAGGTCGGACATACCCCTTCCCTGGAAATTGAGATCGGCGTCACCGTCCACTTATCACTGAGGCTCATTTTCTCACAGGACCCTTGGTCAAGTTTCTTGACCTCTCGGGACCAAAATTTCTCATCTTCGGGTTGGGGAGAGTAACAGATGTTTTTTAGGGTTGCTGTAACTTCTGGAAACATAAACAATAGTTGCTTTTCCCTTTCCTTTCTCCAGAGCACATTGGAGTCACTCTGTAATGGCCCTCCTAAAACCACAGTCATTGAATTGAACTGTTTACAGTTTCCAAACAAAGAGCCCCAGAGCTCAGAGTACAAAACCAGAGCAAAGGGGGACTGCAGGTGCTTCGTGCTGATGAAAGCCCATTTTCCAGCCCTTGTTGATTTGGTATGTGCACCCAGGGAAGCTCGGCTCCACTCTTCTCTTACACCGCACATGGTCCTTGGATTTGGCTGTTGGAATGGCTGGATTCCAATTCCAGGTCTGCTCTTTGACACGCTGGGGCTGGAACTTCAGCAAGTTCTCCAGGCTCCCTGGGCCTGCTTCTCTTCTGGAAACGGGCATGTGCCATGGTCTTCCTCACTCCAATACTCTGTCTTGTCTCACTGTGGCTCAAACCCATGCACAGGGGTAGTTTAAATCAATGTTCCCGAGCATTAAGTATGTAGCCAGCAAAATATCCAAAGCCCCTACCTTCTTGTAACAGGGAAAATAGAGATTAAAAACCTACTTATCAGCGTGTGGCTTGTTACTAAAGGAGAATCAGAGGCGTGTGCAGAAAGGGAAATCAGCCTAGAGAGAGAACGCACCGTGCTCTAAAGAACCCACAGAAGGCAAACGTGGACGGGGCTTAAGGTCTGGGGAAGTGGACAGGACTCAGCTCCTGGGTAGGAGTTTTGGACTTTAATCTAAAGACAAAGGAGGTCAATGAAGGACTTTAAAGCTGGTAACATGCTGAGATCTGCACTTTAAAGGGATATTCTTGCTGCAGTGCAGAGACCATACCGTGCGTGTGCACATGGGTGTGAAGGAAGGTTCCTTTATTAAACTGGATCAGTGATGGTGGCGGCTTGGACTAGGCTTGTAGCAGTGAGGCCGGGAGGAAGGGACAGGATGCAGGAGTAATAACAGGCAAACACACAGGGACTTGGTGACAGGCTGTAGGATGAAAGAGGGGGCTTTCAGGCAGGCCTCACTGAGTTTTCTTTGAGGAGCCGGGCAGTGGTAGCGCCATTTTCTGACACAGCGTGTGCGTGCGCGCACGTGTGTGCACGTGCATACGTGTGGTGCTGTGTGGGGTCTGGAAATGAGGAAAGGCATGCCCGAATCCCATTTTGGACCTGCTGGGTTAGAGCTCTGGCATCAGCTGAGGGACCCAGGCGGTTGAGAACTTTCATTAAATATCGACTTTGTATTTTGGGAGGACACTCCCCTGCTACAAGAAGGGAATAGACATTTGTATTGTTTCATTGAGCAAATATGATTTCAATCTCTAAAAATATCCCTCTAACCTTTTTGTGTTGTTTTCTGTCTTTCCCAAAGTGTTTGGCCTTTGGTGTGTCACCTAAGTTAACATCAACATCATGGTTTAACCGAACAGTTCCTTTAGGTCAATACAGTAGATCTTGAGCAAGAATAATTCTGAACACTGAAGACCTCAGAAGTTCTTTCTAAGGACTTCAAACATGCCGCAGGCCTACGTAAAAGATTTGTTCTATACGCAGATTTTTTATACTCTTTGACTGCTTGGATATCTCAATTGGCCACAAGATGGCAGCCTGATGCTATAAAAGTAGATACTTTTCTTTTTCTAGAGCTCAGGTAGAAACAGAGGACTTGACCCCAAATATGACAGAGTTTTTCTTTTCGTTCCTATAATTGGAAAGATATGAAGGGATAATGTATGGAAGGAAGTAAAAACGAAAGAAAGGAAGGAAAGAAAGTGGGAGGGAAGAATTGAGGGAGGGAAGGAAATTAAAAAAGAAAGTAAAAGAATTCGTATTCAACTAGATTATATTTAGCTAAAGAAAAAGAAAATAACCAAGTTGCTGATGTAGGAAATTTCCGAGGGAGGAAACCAGTGCTGTAACCACATTTATTCACAGCCTAGATGTGTGAGTATAAGATAGATATTTGACCTTCTTATAAAAGCTGTTGTTTCTTTGGGAAACTATGAGAATGAATTTACATTTACAAAGGTTTCTAGTCTCTTTAAGTAAGTCTTCCATTAGCATAATTATTACCTTGTACTCAAAACTGATTTTATTCAATAGCCTTCAAAGAGTTATTCACATTAGTTTCCATGTTTAATTGCGTGGGGAAATAAGAAAAATTATTCAAGAAGAGAATAAACTGTATTTAGACACACATTGACAGCAATGCCTTCAAGTGATAAAAATGAAAGGCTCCCCAGTTCAGTGGTCCTAAAAGTCTATGAGCTGAGAATTCTTCCAGAGCTGGCTCTTTGATTCGCCAAACCACCACTACCTTGGCCAACTGTACCCCTCTCAGTGACCTGCCCTCTGCTCAGTCCAGTTAACTTGGCTTAGCAGAGAGTTCCGGGGTGGGAGGGATCCCAGGAATGGTGATCACCTCAGGCGTTGAGTCTTACATCAGGTTTTTCATTTCAGCAGTAATGACATTTTGGGCCAGATAATTCTTTTTCAGGGGGCTGTTTTGTTTTTTTTTTCCATTGTAGGATATTTACAGAATCACTGGCCTCTACACACTAGATGCCAGTAACATCCCCCGGTTGTGACATTTAAAAATGTCTCCACACATTGCCAAATATCCTCTGAGGAGCAAACCGTTCCCTTCCCGCCCCCTCATTTGAGAACCACTGTTGTAGATAAACTCTAATTACAGGAATGAAGGAAATCCAAAAGTTTTCTTTGTCATACTGTTGGGTTCAGGGCCGGTAATCTTGTCTGCTCTTGGTTCTTGGTGTGTTCTTGGCCGAAGAATGACCAGACACACCAAAAGCAGGGTAAGTACGAAACACGGTTTATTGAGAAGAGAAAGATAGGGGTTTACAGAGCAAGAGCAAGACAGGTTTGCCACAGAATGTTGAACAGGCCTCTTGTAACAAAAAAGGCCTTGGATACGGTCTAGGTCTTGTTTTATAGTGTCTGGATTGGGCCCTCTTTATGGTTCAGATGTCATCATGGGACCACTTTGATGGATAGTTGGGAGCTATATGTCCTGAGTCTTACTGTGCATGCGAATTGCACATGCAGCTCTCCCATGAGCCTATCTGAAAGCCAATTTAGGGGGGTGAACCACAGTATAGATTTAAGCTAACGACATGATAACTGGACTTAGGTTGTTCTAGGTCACCTTCCGGATTCTATTGTATCTGTGCTGCTTGGCCTGCTGGCTAGAGAATCCTCTGCATTCTTTTACAGTTGGCATGTAAGTTCTGACTGGCAGATTCGCAGGGTGTTCCCTCCTACCCCAGGCATGGTAGTCACCTGCTTTGTCCCCAGGAGGGGCTGGAGACCCCTGGCTGTCTACCTAACATGTCCCGACTCTCTATTCTAGAGGCCCAAATCACCGGGTAGGGGCATCACTCATCTGACTGCTTCCTGCTGAGTGGGGGTGATGATCCCTACCAGGGTGGCCTCTTGCCGGTTCTCTAGGGGTGTTGCCAGGGGACTTTGGTGTATGTTCTCTGTAAATTGTTGTAGTTGTAGGTGTTAGGAGGAGGTAGACACTGGGGCTGGCCGAAAATGTAGGACCCTTTGTAGCTTGATGGCCTCTAAAGGGTATGAAATACATTTAGTTAGAACATGTATGAGGATGGGTCCCAGTATAAGAATTCCCAGAATGCAGAGTAATCCGGTGACCAAGGGAATTTCCAAGGACACCCACCAGGGCCTCGAGGTCTCGCTTTGTGCCTGGAAATTGCAGGCAGACGCTAGGATGGCACTCATGTTGTCCTGAACCTGTCCTGACTTGTTAACATAGAAGCAGCGCTGTTCTTTTAAGAACACGCAGGTGCCCCCTTCTGCCGCAGTGAGAAGATTGAGGGCCCACCTCTTTTGTAAGGCGACCCCCCGCCAGTGAATCCAGCTGTCCCTGTAAGAGGGCGAGCATGCCACTAGTTTTTACCAAGCCTCGTGCTGCCTCCGGACTGTCGTAGGCCAGGCATGTGCTTCCTGTGACCGCTGCAGCGGCAGCCGCTGTTCCCATAAAGGCAAAAAGGGGAATTAAGGGAAGTGCCTGCGTGTGTAGGCAGCCCTTGCCACGCAATGGGAAAAGCAAGGGGACTGAATGCTGGGCAGTTTGAATATCTGGATACACCAGGCCCAGGGGCAGTGGCCTCTTCAGTGAGGGGGTGGCGCCCAGTATGCTCAGGTTCCACACGCCCCGTACCCCTGCTCCGGAGGGAGTTGGGCAGTGAACTTAACTTGGGCTAATGGGACAGGAGCTGATTGGCCAGTGGCATGAGGTCCTCTTCCCTGGAATTTGGCCCCGTGCCATTCAGCTCCCTGGGCTGCTAAAGTGGCTCTGAGTAGGGATTGATTAAGGGTGAGCAAATGAGGAATTGATCTTTTCCAGGATTAGAGAGCTCCGCCCCTGGCTGGCTGTAATGCTGCCTCGGTTGTGCGCCAAAGGGTGGGGCAGGATGTTTCCTTCGTCGGGCCCACCCGGGGATTAATGTCCTGTTGTGGATGTCCCCAACAAAACTGCCTCGTAAGGGAAGGAAGGGCATTCTGAAGCATTGGAGCCTGGTGAAATTCAGCCAAGTGAAACTTCTTGGATCAAGATCTAAATTCAGCAAAACCTAGTCAGCCTAAGAAAAGAGCACAGAAGGGGCCGAGTCCTGGGATTAGGTGGGTGAACTATGGCCTGGATGTGCGCTAGGGACGGCTCTTGTTTTCCCAGGGTAAGAGCAAGCCCCGGGTAGGTCACCTTATGTTAAGCCAGTTGGGCTTTGGGATGGGACACCCTAAACCTCCTGTCAGGAATTGCAGGACTCGAATACTGTGTTCCCGTGCCTCCTCCAAGCTCAGGGAGCAGGTCAGTAGGTCACTGACATACTGAAGGAGAGACTTCGCCAGCTGTGGTCTGTTAGAGCTGGTTGTCCCCAGGTAATAGCCTGGGCCATGTGACTGAGGAAGAAGGAGGGAAAGGGGATCTGCTGGGGTCTGTTAGAGCTAGGGGTCCCCAGGTAACACCCGAGGCCATGCGGCCAAAGTACTGGTCCAGATGTCTATTTTCTGATTCCTAGGAAGAAGGGCTGTGCACAACCCTTCAAACCTAAGAGCCTCTCATTTTTAAGCACCAGGACAGTGGTATCAGTTAGTATAACAACCTGGTTCATTTGTAAAAGCACCAGCGGTTGGGTGGCCAGCCACGATAAGGAAGGCACTTCCTGGGATGGAATGAAAGAAGCAGCGTGAGGATGAAACTGTGCCCCACCTGGGAGAGACATGGTGGGGATAGATGCGGAAGCGATGCCTTAAGGTAGCCCAAATCTGTTCATGTCCAGGGTGTCCAGGGGCTGTATAAAGACTCTGGTCTTTATACAGAACAGAACTGAACAAGGCACTGAACAAGTCCCGAATTCCTTACTCCCAGGCATACAAGTTCACTCCAAGCGAGTGAGCCGGGCACCAGCTGGCTTAGTGCTGACAAAACCAGGGAAGGGAGCATTGTTTAGCCTTAACTCAGGAAGGGGCTGCAAGTACCCATCAGATCAGAAAGAAAAGTGCATTGCCAAAACCAACGTGATGCCCAGAAATGCAAAAGTTACAGTGCAGAGCCCTCTTCCCTAAAGTGAAACAAAATGAAAGACTTCTCCCCTACTACAAGGGACATGTCCCCAAATCCTTATCACACACCTGGACTTAGCAGAGAACTCAACCGTGCAGTCTGAGAAATGGCAAGGGTGGGAAGTGAAAGCAAGCTCCAGCACCCCCTCCAGTGCTGGCTGGGAGGCAGAAAGATCCAAAGCAAGAGTGTTTTCGTGGCAAAAGGAGAGCTGGCTCACCTAGACAGAAACATCGGAGTCACGGCACCAAATATGTCGGGTTTGGCAGTCTCATTCTGTGCTCTCGGTTCTTGGTGTGCTCTTGGCCTAAGAATGACCAGACATACCAAAGTAAGGCAAGCATGAGGTGAAATTTATTGAGGGGGAGCAAGATAGGATTACAGAGCAAGAGTGAGATATAGGTCTGCAGGGCAAGATACATACACCACAGATAAAGACCAGATCTCCTGTCATAGCAAAAGAGACCTTGGTTATGGTCTTGGTCTTATTTTATAGTGTGGGGATAGGGACCTCTTCGTGGTTCAGACATCATCGTAGAACCATTTTGATGGACAGTTGGGAGTTATACGACCTGAGTCTTACTGTGCATGCGGATCACCCATGAGACTCTCCGAAAGCCCATTGGCGGGATGAAACACAATGTAGATTTAAGCTAATGACATGATATTTAGCCTTAGGTTGTCCTAAGTCACCTTTAGACTCTATGGTACCTATGATGCTTGGCCCATGGGCTAGAGAGTCCTCTGCATTCTTTTGCAGTTGGTGTGCTAAGTTCTGATTGGTAGATTGGCAGGGCGTTCCCTCCTCCCTCATGTATGGCAATCACTCAGGACAGGATTAAGGTGGAGCAGCACCAAGATGGAGGCCTGGGGCCCACCCCTGTCCTTCTTCCCAGGTGGGGCAATTGCTTGAGGCAGCACCAAGGCAAGGCACCCACTTTTGTCCCTGGGAGACCAGGAATCCCTCACTATTGACCTAACAATACTGTTCTGTTCATGAGCAAAATTCTTACTGAAACACCAGGGAAATACATGTTCTTCAAATCTCCATTAGAGGTTTCCAAGCATCGATTGCAGGCATAAAATGTCCTTACTATAGCCAAGATAATGTTCTCTGTATGAAACAGAAATCATCAAATACTTATCATGACTGTTCTGTTGGGCAAAAACATTACACTAGGCATGGTAGGGGATACAAAGCAGGAAAAAGAGTTTCTATAGAAAGAAAAACAATTAACAATTAACACTGTTAATTGCCAGACACCTTTTCTATTATTGACATGTCTATTTTCTATTCATCTCATTTAAACTTTGCATCATTTCTATGAAGAAATATTACTTGCATTTTATAGATGGAGGAAATGAGACTGAGAGAAGTTCCATCAGTAGCTCAATGTTACATTAATAGTAGGTGGAAAAGGCCAGATTAAAAAAGGATCTAGGCTGGGCACAGTGGCTCACGCCTATAATCCTAGCACTCTGGGAGGCCGAGGCAGGTGGATTGTTTGAACTTGGGAGTTCCCGACAGCCTGAGCAAGAGCGAGACACCGTCTCTACTAAAAATAGAAAGAAATTAGCTGGACAACTAAAAATATATAGAAAAAATTAGGTCGGCATCATGGCGCATGCCTGTAGTCCCAGCTACTCAGGAGGCTGAGGCAGCAGGATTGCTTGAGCCCAGGAGTTTGAGGTTGCTGTGAGCTAGGCTGATGCCGTGGTACTCTTGCCCTGACAACAGAGTGAGACTTTGTCTCAAAAAAATAAAAATAAAAATAAATAAAAATAAAACCAGATCTAAGACTAACATGGAGGGCTGTGTGTGTTCTAACACTGGACACTAACAGCTGAAGATCTTATAATCTAGTTGGGAGAAGAATGCATGTGCATAGGAACGTTGTCTTGTCTACGGCCTTACTACCCTTGAACGTGCCTGATCCTGTCTGATCTCGGAAGCCAAGCAGGGTCGGGCCTGGTTAGTATTTGGATGGGAATGTTGTCTCATGTCATAAGGCAATAATAGATGATTTAATCCAAAAGCCTTAAAAATTATAAGATGCATTGCTATACATGAGTGTGGTCTGAGAAATTGTGAGGATGTGCTGGGTCTTGATCTGAGTGTTTTTAAAGAATGGAGGATTAGAGAGATGGGATGGGGTAGATTCTATTTCATAGAGGGGAAATCTTCAAGGGAACAGTGGGACCGAATCAGGGTATTGCCAGAATAGGGTAGTGTTATGTGTTTGTGTCTCCCCAAAATTCATATTTTGAAACTATAGCCCTAATGTAATGGTCTTGGGAGGTGAGGCGTTTGGGAAGTAGTTAGGTCATGAAGGCAGAGTCCCTATGTTGGGATTAGTGTTCTTACAAGAAGAAGAAGAAGTTAACCCCTCTGTCTCTGCCATATGAGAACACAATGAGGAGGCTGCCATCTACATACCAGAAAGAGGCCCTCACCAGACAGCAGGTCTGTTGGCACCTTGATCTCAGACTTCTCAACCTCCAGAACTTTAAGAAATAAATGTTTGTTTTGAAGCCACCTAGTCTGCTATAATTTGTTATAGCAGCCAGAACTAAGACAGCTACATTCAGCTAAAAGGAGACAAAGACCCATGCTGGGAAGGAAGGCCATGCAGGTTAGAAAGAGAGACTGGCAACATACGGGGGAAGGCCTTGAGAATAGTCCAGATATAATAAACTGACAGGTCAAGATGATAAGTTTTGCTTAGCTCAGAGTTTTAAAAATTGGAAAATTTGGGGGAGAAAAGAATTTGGACTTGTGAACATTCTTGAACAATAGGTGTGGCAATATGAGGCCTACATTCCAGTATCTTAACTCTTGGCTGAAGCCAAGGAAGAGTTGTGTTATTAATGGGATCTGGATTCTCCAGTTCGCCAAAGACCATGACATGCCCTATTCTTTTATCCTCCTCTTGCTTCACTTAATTATTTACTTTAGCCCTTAGAAGCAGTGGAATTTGCAATCATAACTATAGAAAGGTGTATTTTTCAAAAAAATTAATCTGATAATACCAATTAAAAACCTACTATTTCTTCTAATAGTCCTCTAGAAATGAGAGACAAGTGCTAACCCTCTGTTCAATATTTCCCCTTATATCTAAGATTGTTATTAGCTTTTCCTGTTATTCCTGTCTTTTCTACTGAAATTCCCCCAGGTTTGTTCAGCCTTTTCCTGCGGCTACACATTTTAAACTTTTCATCACTGTTGTTGCCCGACACTGCAGCTGATGTTGTCTTTCACGTCTTTGTAAACTGTGAGCACCCCAGCCCTGTGCCATCTCCTTTACTCAGGCGTGGTTGTGACGACGCAATGCAGCAACAAATATTTGTGAGTGCCTACAGTGTTCCTGGCTCTGTTCTAAGGATGTGAGCTTCACTGAATAAAACAGACAAACCTGAGGAGTTTATCATCTCGTGGGGGAGACAGACAAATAAGCAATGAACATAATAAATAGGTAAATTGTAATATATGTGTTGGAAAATGCTGTCTGCTAAGGAGAAAAACCACAGAGTGGAGTGAGAGGGCTGGCGATGGGGGATTGTAATTTTAAGAAGCGTATGAAGCACAGGCCTCATTGAGAAGTTGACATTTAAGTAGACTCGAAGAAGGTTGTTGTGGGAAATTACCTTGATGCAGTGGGAACCTCCCAGAACCAGGCGAGCTGTTCTGTTATGGCACAGAGAGGCTCATAGACATAGGATGCTCAAACCATACACATTGTCAGATCAACCTAAAACCCATGGTGAGAAGCAACAGGAAAGAAATGGCATAGGCCAATGAACTTATGATAGGCATAAGCATGTAGAAGACCCACACTGTGAATCCTGGCTCATAACTTGTTAATAAGCTCCTTTCTCTCTCTCTCTTTCTCTCCCCCCCCCCCCCACTGATAGTCACATTATAAGGACCAGACTTGCTCACAGACGGAGGTGCTGGGGGCCATGTGCACTTGCTTTATCAGAGAAACTCAGGGCCAAGTACGCTTGGCAATAGCCAAGGCTCATACCTTAGTACTTTGTTGAGCAGCTGTGAGCCTTTTCCAGTTCTCTTGGGCAGAATGCACATAGAGGCAGAGTAAGAATCACAATACATATCACCAATGTGTGGCCAGTTTGGGATGACAAAGCTGTCAACCTGGAGGTGGCATGATCCACACCTTACTATTTGGACCTTTTATCCCTTTCTTTATAGAAATAACACTCTTGATTATTCTGTGTTTTTAAAAATCATATATTTCATTCATCACATCTATCTTTAATATGTCTTGTGGGACACTTTTACTATTTTTAACATGTCTTAGGAGTTTTATCTATCCCCTTGTTTATCTCATGTTTTAGAGCAGAATTGAATATTCTCAGCTAATGGAGTAGAGACACACTACAGAGGTGGACGGGTTAGTTATGAGGATGTCAGAGGGAAGAGCACGCCAGCCAGAGGAACTAGCAAAGGCAAGAGTGTGCCAGGCATGTTTCTGGGACAGTAAGAAAGGCAGTATGGCTGGGAGGAGTCAGTGGGCGAGTGGAGGTTAGCAGGAGAGGTGGTCGGATTTTGCTAGGCCATAGGACTATTGTAAGAACTGTGTAAAACTAGCACAGATTCATCCCTCACTGAGTTATACAGTTGACCCTTGAACAACACAGGTCTGAACTCTGCAGGTCCACTCATATGCAGATTTTCTTCCAACTCTGCCATCCCTGAGACAGCAAGACCAACCTGTCCTCTTCTTTCTGTATTGTAGAATACAGTACATAATACACGTAACATACAAAATATGTGTTAATCAACTGTTTATGTTATCAGTAAGGCTTCCAACAAACAGTAGGCTACCAGTGGCTAAGTTTTAGGGGAGTCAAAAGTTATACTCCAATTTCCAATTGCGTGATGGGTTGGCACCTCTAACCCCTGCCTTTCTCAAGGGTCAACTGCACTACCGACTTTATTTTTCCATCCCCTAGGAGTTACCCTTTACTCAAAAGTAGGAGGGGAATCACAGGAATGCAGTGTCATGGAAGCTAGGGGAAGAGACAGAGCTTCAAAAAGAGGTCAACTTTGTCAACTATCACTGAAATGACTTTGATAGAGAATAGACCACAAGGGAAGATTAGAATGGGGTGGAAGAAAAGGCCATTTGAATTAGCAATAAAGATGTCATTGGTGACCTTCAAGGTACAAGTTTCAATGAAGCAGTTGGGGCAGAAGCCTGAGAGCTTGTGCTGCAGAGGAAGCGTGT
The DNA here is from genome assembly GCF_040939455.1 of Microcebus murinus. Classification (NCBI taxonomy): domain Eukaryota; kingdom Metazoa; phylum Chordata; class Mammalia; order Primates; family Cheirogaleidae; genus Microcebus; species Microcebus murinus. The sequence goes on from NC_134108.1 coordinate 25,149,368, forward strand.
GGGGAGGAAATGGATGTATTGCTTCCTCACGCCCGGGTGGCCTTTCACAGATCACAGTGTCTCACAGCTGCTGACATGAGAAAGCCCCCTCCCGTGGAGGGCTGTGGCCCAGGCAGACGAGTACTTCCCAGCAGAGCCCCGTAAGCCCAGTTCTCACGTCTCAGCTTGCTGATTAAAGTATTTCCAGCAAAGTCTACTGGATTCTTTGAAAGGTCTTTGAGGTTGTTCATTCAAGTGAATCCATTTACTCATTATGCTTTTTTTTTTTTGTATGAGTAGAGGGAAATATGATACTAATAATGCTATTTGCTAATTGATAATTTCTAGTACTTAAAAATCTTTCATTCTGGTTCCAAAGATTATCTATATGCATCTCCAGCTATCCATTCATGTATTCATGCATTTGTCCATCCATCCACACATCCATCCATCCATCCATCCATCCATCCATCCATCCATCCATCCATCCATTCTCTTCCTCTTGCTAGTGATCTCTATAACAGACAACTTTTCCTTCTCCCCAAAGCTCATTTGTCCACCTGTACTTTTAATTCTACCACCTACACCCCATCCCACAACTGCTTTCCCTCCTTCCTTGCTCTCCTGCAGAAACCTGTAGATCAGTGAATCCCTTTTTATCCTTTGCAATCTCTCCCTTTCCAGGATTAAACTCAAGTTATTTCTATCTTTCTGTCTTTGAGAATATCACCTCGCCCCACCACGGCCATCTGTGATTATTGCTCTGGGTCTCTTATTTGCTCAGAACCAAGTTCCTCGAATGCAACCTCTGCACGAGCTTGTACCTGCCCTTGGTACCCCACTGAAACTGCTGTCCCTAAGGCCCACTCATGTCCCCATGTCAGCTCATAACACTCTCATTTACTTATCACATTTTATGTTGTAGTTGCCTATTTTTTTTCTGTCTCACTCAATGAACTAAATTCAAGGGGAACAAGATTGTTTCATATTTACCTCTGTCCTCAGCATCTGGAACAGTTTCTGGCACAGATCAGACATTCAATGGCTGTTGAATGAATGAATCAGTGGCTGACTGACTGAATGAATCCTATTTGTGACCTCTTTTATGTGTGACTCAGTTAACCATGTCCTCTTTTTAAAAAACCATTCTTTCATTAGTTACTCAGACAATAGCCTCTCTGGTTTTCATTCTAACCCTCTGTCTGTCCTTCTGTGGTTACTTACATTTAAGTGATGCAATTTCCTAGGTGTCTTTCTTTGTTCTTTCCCTAACACTAGCTTCTCTACCTGAGCAAGCTCATGTCTAGCAGTAGCTGTAATGACAACCTTATCTACACCTCCAGCCTCATCTCTCTTCTGCCCTGCTCCTGCCCATGTATTTAGCCGCCTACCAAACACCCCCCTCCACTTAACTAACTCATGGGGCCTTCAAGTCTAAAAGTTAAACAACTGACCTCATAACTCCTGTCTTGTCGAGTGCTATAGCAATCCATTTAGTTACTAAAGTTAGAAATATGGGTAAATTCCTAGATATCTCCTTTGCTTTCATCTGTCTTATTTAATCAGTCATTAATTCCTTTAGATCAGACTCCTAAGACATATCTGAAATGTGTCTTCTCCTTCTCCCCTTCTGTTGTCATCCTCTGGATGTCATGGGTGAGATATTAAGTTCACTGGGACAGAGATAATTAGTCTACTCATCTTCCCCTTTCAACTCCTTCCTGTGTACAACACATACACACCCCGTGTCTGACCACACACATAGTAAGCTGTGCTCAGGATCAGGGGCATTATAAGTATTCAATTCCAGGCCTTCTAGCCATTTGTGAGACAGAGCAGTTAGCTCCCTGGAGGAAAGAGGAGAGATTGGGGAGGTAGCATTGAAAAATAGGATGAGATTAATGATAATGGCTGTCCCTCCAAAGTCCCTCCCACCCCCATCCACAACTCCTCCCTTAAATAGTCTTGTAAAATGAAATAGAAAAAAAAGAAAAAGCAGTAAAATGAAACTTAAAGATATTTTGATTGAGGCAATTCTAACCACATATTTCACAATCACTTGTGAACTTCCCTGCTTGTATTTCACTGACTCTACTGACTATCCCTCAATAAATATTTGTCATTACAGGATTGGAGTATGTCAACTCTTTCCTGCATCATTTAAAAACAAATCCATCAAATATTTGACAATGTGAGGCACAAACTGCACTGCACAAAGTGGGGATGGTCTGGGCCTAGGACAGCAGGGTGATGGTGGGGACAGGCTTGGGTTAGGATGTCAGAGTGACTGGGGACAGTGCTGAGTGTGTTAGATTTCCTGGGTTTCCCCTGAACTCAGAGGAGACCACTAACCCCTTTAGTGTAGTGGCCTTACTTGTGGCATTTACCTTGCTTGTGGTGATACTTTATTACGACTACTCTCGTTTCTATTCTGGGGAGTGAATGATAGATGTTGCCACTAAACCACAAGGCTGGGAAAGGCTTCAGATAACAGCAAGTGTGGATTTTTAGACTGAAGGCAAAAAGGAACAATTCATAGATTTTAAACAGAGGATTATAGGATCATATTTAAATGATAGACATAATAATAAAAATAGCCAATATTTATTAATATTTATTATATGCTAGGCACTGTGGGAAATGCTTTGCATGGCTTATCTTGTTTAATTTTTAAAACAGCTCTATGAAGTAAGTACCTTTCATTTTCTTTCTTTCTTTCTTTTTTTTTTTTTAATAACAGATGACAAAGCAAAGGCTTAGAGAGAAAATGTGTCTAACTTCTCACAGTTAATAGAGTGGAGCAGGGATTCAACCTCAGGTGTGTTAGATTCAAGGCTATTGACAGCCATTGTACTAAGCCCAGAATCATGACAGAAGTTAGTAAGATTTCATCACCAGGGCAGGCTGCTTTTTCCTTATTTAAATCTCTGCCATCCTTTTTTGTCTCATTTCTCACCATTACCCTATGTTTAATGGTAAAAAATGAAACGTAGTGAAAAATGATAGTCATATCCAAACATACCAGCCTCTTTCCTGCCCCTGGATCTTGGCACAAACTGGTGCCTCTCAGGAAAGTTCTTTCCACCATGGTGGTCATCCCTGGTCCTTCCAGCTGCTCCATCACCACCTCCTCCAGTGTACCCTATGCCTCCTCCTTCCCATTCCCTGGCCCAATCCTGGGGATTAGCATATGTATCCATCATCTCCCTGCACTGACCTTCAAACATCTTTACTTTGCATCCCCTAAGAGCGTTTTTTTAAAGTGATGTACTGCCTCATGCATTGTTAATAGATTCAGATATTCTGACATTTTTCATCAGAGCTTAAATAGTTGCAAAGGGATTGTGGACGACAGATTTTTAAACAAAATATTACATCACTTTCTAAAATGTATCCAGTGGAAATTAAATACCATATCATTTGACATCTATCATCATCCTTTGAGAAAAAGTACACAGACAAGCTCTTCTTTCACAATTTGGAGTTTTAGATCATCCAGTTTTTCTCTTGTACCTCGTATTCCCATTTCTGTATCTCCACGAATTTTTAACACAATGTGAGATATTTTTATTTTTGAAAAGAAATACAGCATGATACTTCTCCCAAATGGAAGTTCTCATGCAGATCACTTTTAGGAAAGAGGAATGTGATGTTGAGGACCTGGAAATGTTCTCTTAACTGTCCACATTCACATACCCTTAGAATTTCTTGCTTCTCCCGGGGCATGCACACTCTGATACAAAACACTGCTGCTTCATTCCATGGTGCTCTTTGGGCTTTTCAACATTTTGTCTCATTAATTCATAGCTATTGTTTTACCTCTCTTCATATCCCCTGAACAACTCAAGTCTGGGGATAAAGTCTTATTCCTCTCTCTCTTTCCAATACAAAGCAGGCATTTCATATAGGTTTGTTGACCCAAAGTATAAATTCATTTTGTATGCTGTTCTTTCATTTCTTGTTATGGTTCCTCTTTAAGACTGTGTTTTTCTGAACATTTCAGGTCAGGTCCATCTAAGAGGGAAAATAAGGGGAAATTTTGGAGGTGTATATCAATAGTCCACTTTCTCACCTATAGAAGAGAAGGAAAGAAAATACAGCCCAGGTTAGATGCTCTTTCTTAAATGATTTAACTCCCTCTTGCTTTGGGGAGGGAGCAGAGAATTTTGTGGAACTAACGATTCCTGCAACATCCTTGAGAAAATGCTTGTCTGGGATTCTTTGTTTGTTTGTCTGTTTGTTTGAGATAAGAGTCTCACTCCGTTGCCTGGGCTAGAGTGCTATGGCGTCAGCCTAGCTCATAGCAACCTCAAAGTCTTGGGCTCAAGCAATCCTCCTGCCTCAGCCTCCTGAGTAGCTGGGACTGCAGGCATGTGCCACCATGCCCGGCTAATTTTTTCTATATATATTTTTAGTTGGCCAATTAATTTCTTTCTATTTTTAGTAGAGATGGGGTCTCGCTGTTGTTCAGGCTGGTTTCAAACTACTGACCTTGAGTGATCCTTCCTGCCTTGGCCTCCCAGAGTGCTAGGATTACAGGCGTGAGCCACTGTGCCCAACCTTGTCTGGGGTTATTTCAACATCCCCTCCCTAACCAATAGGGAAAATTACATTTAGAAAGTTAGTGCTGGAAGAAATAGTTTGGGGCTGAAAAACATGAATCACCAGTCCTGGAAGTTACATACTGACCAGATATTGTGGGGAAGTAACTCGCCCGTATTGTGGATATGATTTCTTTGGAGACATATAACAGTAAATCCCTTGAGACCTAAGCGGAAATAAAGTTCTGGAGTTTTTTTGTTTTTGTTTTGTTTTGTTTTTATTTTGTTGTTGCTGTTTTTGTTCACTGTAAGAATTAGACTTAGGTTTGATTTCAGGGAAATTGAGACTAGCTTAAGAGAAAGTAAGCTATTTGGAGCACCTGGAAAAGTACTAAGAAGACTCCTTTATGCATCAAAACATTTCCCAGCTGGAGCCTAGAGGGTCACTAACACAGATTTATTTCTTGTGATTAAATTTGTGCTTTCCAAGACTGTTATCTTTATTCATAAGTGCCTTTGGAAGTACGAATGAGGGGTGCAGGGTGGTGTTCTGGCTAAGCACCCAGGCACAACATGTGCTAGCTGGCTCCATCCAGCCTCTGCCACATCCTAACTGTGACCTGGGAGCATTTAACCCTTTAAGCTTAAATGTCCTCACAAAATGAAGGTAATAATATTGCCTATTTCATAAATATATGATAAAGATTAAAATATTGCACAAATAAGGCATTTTGTTCAGTGACTAGTCTGAGTGCTCAGTGAACCTTAGCTGTTATGATAGGCTATTATTAGTAAAGCTTTATTAGCTATTATCAGTAGAGCACATTTAGTTTTACCAGATTGATTTCCACAGCAATAGCTCCTTAAGAATATTGGACAGTCAAGAGAGAGAAATCTTTCTTGCTCTGTGAGGGGGAAGAAGATAGCATAATTGTGGGTCAGGTAGGAGAGGAGGGCATAGGCATCAGGTATACCCAGATTCTAATCCCAATTTTACTACTTGCAGTATTGGCATATTAACTTGGCATATTAACGTGGGAATTTACTTAATTCTCTGGGCCTCAGGTTCTAGTTACATAAAAAAGTGGATAGCAATACTTGCCTGTTTTCTAAGGCAGTATCCGGAATAAGGTAAGGAGAGGATAAATGAGTACATGATAAATAATAGCTACCTTATGTAGAATTCCAACACTTTGAAGCTTTTTAATGTTATTTATTTATTTGAGATAAGGTCTCTGTTGTGTGAGCTAGAGTGCACTGGCATCATCATAGCTCACTACAACTTCAAACTCCTGGGCCCAAGTTATCCTCCTTCCCCAGCCTCCCAAGTAGCTAGGACCACAGGAATGTGCCACCATACCCAGCTAATTTTTACATTCTTATAGAGACAGGGTCTCGCTATGCTGCCCAGGCTGGTCTCGAACTCCTGGCCTCAAACAATTCTCCCACCTCAGCCTCTCAGTGTGCTAGAATTATAGGTGTGAGCCTGTGCCTGGCCTGTTTTTATTGTTTATTTTTCCACATGAATTTAACATGTGGATATTTTTATTGGGATAATGCTACATTTAAAATTTATTCAGGCTTAAAGAAGAAGGAAATTCTGAAATATACTACAACATGGATGAATGTTGAGGGTGTTATGCTAAGGCAGTCCCACAAAGACAAACACTGTATGATTCCACTTACGTGAGGGACCCAGAGTAGTGAAGAGACAGAAAGCAGCGTGGTGGCTGCCAGGAGCTGAGGGCAGGGGGATATGGAAGTTACTGTGTAATGGGTATAGACTTTCAGCTTTGCAAGATGAAAGAATTCTAGAAATGGACAGTGGTGATGGTTGCACAGCATTAAGAACGTAGTTAACACCACTGAACCATACACTTAAAAATGGTTAAGATGGCAACTTTTATGCTATGTGTATTTTACCACAAGAAAAAAAAGTTAACCTAGGAGAACTGACAACTTCTTAAGGCTGAGCCTTCCTAGCCATGATACACAAGATATGTCTGTGTTTTCATTCATGTCTATTATTGATTTCTTCAGGAGCACTTTAAAATTTTCCACATCTACATCTCCACGTTTCTTATTAAAATTTTTATCTGGGTTTTTTAATCTTTTTAGATGCTCTGTAGATGTGGTCTCCTATCCCATTTTATCATCAGACTAGCTGTCATTTAAAAGTAAGACTTTAAGATACACCATGAGACAGACTATACATTGCTATAAGTAACTTATAAGGTCAGTCCAGGAAAGGCAAAATGAATCAGCTTCAGAACCATTTCAATCAGCAAAATTTGTGTAGACACTTGTCCCTACCATTAAGTTCCTGTATTACATGCTAGGTATGTATTAATAGCTTCTAAAATCTTAACAGCTGTACTTTACCACTATGCAATCTATGTAGGTAACACATTTACACTTGTACCCCATGAATTTATACAAATTAAAAAAAATTACTTTGGGTATTTTTTCTTGCTACTTATAGGATTTTTTTGAAATTTTCATATAGTCAAAACACTTTTTTTCCTTTATAATATTTTCCCATGCTTATATGCATACTTTACTCTGTCTCAAGATCAGTTACATATTTGTTTTTATTTAATTTCAAAAATTTAAAAAACAGTGTTTTTTGTTGTTGAGAAAGGACTTTTCAAATAGATATTAAAGATACAATAATAGAAATAATATGGTGTTGATAGAAGAATATACACACAAATCTTACTGTGTATAGAAATTTAGTTTGTGGTAAAGTTGACATTTCAAATCAGTGAAGAAAGATGAATGTATCAATAAAAAATAAAATCTTAACAACATGGAGAGACAGCTATTACTGATATAATAAGATAACAAAGCACAATTGGAGGTACAGTTGTAAAAGGATTTTGTTCTCATTTTTAACTCCTTGACTGTCTCTGGAGGGTGGGCTTGGTCCCTGAAGGGCCCTCTATTTCGCTGAGGGTGTAGCTGGCCATGTACAAATGAAGAGGAGGTTGGATTAAGTGGGAATAAATGATTGAGTTTATAGAAGAGAGACTGAGAGTTCTGGGGAAAGATCTGGGAATGTGCAATCCTGGAGCCAGCTGGGCTGGAAATGCGAAGGAGAAAGAGTGAGAAAGGAACCCTGTAGGCGGATAGACAGTTTGTGGGTGGCTGAAACACGCTGCACTGGGATATTTCAGTTTGTATGTTGAGAGCTAGGTCCGCCTTCCTGACTCTCCTGCAGAATGGTCATTTGAGAAATCGATCCTTTTGGATATCTGTACTTAATTTTTAAAAAAGGAAAGCAATCCATAAGCATTTTTATTTTTCCAGAATTGGGTTACTTTTCCCATCATGACCCCTATCCTGACTGCATAGTGTCACAGTCATTCCTGTTTGTGACACTTTTGTGATGAACAGTTTTATGGAGCAAATAGTTTCTCTTTCATCTACAGCGATTGACGGTAATGCGCCTGACTCTCGTTGCAGTTTGGCTGAAGAGGAGAAGGACACCGCTGAGTTCATTTGCACTTGCTGTGCCCCCACCCTTGTTCTTCCAGATGAACTCCACGTTGCTGGCTTCTTGTTGGGTAAGTTTTCGGTTCTAATGTCACCATGTTTCAGCTTCTTCCTGGGTTATGTCTGTATCTAAAATTATCTTATTTTTGTTTGTTTTTTATTTTTTTGAGATGGGGTCTCTGTTACCCTGGCTAGAATGCAGTGACGTCATCATAGCTCACAACAACCTCAACTCCTGGGCTCAAGCGATTCTCCTGCCTCAGCCTCCCAAGTAGCTGGGACTACAGGTGCACATCACCAAACCTGGCTAATTTTTCTGGTTTTCTGTAGAAAGGAGGTCTTGCCTTTGCTTAGGCTAGTCTAGAACTCCTGACCTCAAATGATCCTCCTGCCTTGGCCTCCCGTAGAGTGCTAAGATTACAGGTGTCAGGCACTGCAGCTGGCCTGTTTGTTTCTTTATTGTAGTTTCTCTCCTTCAAAAGCTTTGGCTAGCGGGGTGTGGGGTGGCTCACGCCTGTAATGCTAGCACTCTGGGAGGCTGAGGCGGGTGGATCACTCGAGGTCAGGAGTTCGAAACCAGCCTGAGCAAGAGCGAGATCCCGTCTCTACTAAAAATAAAAAGAAATTAATCGGCCAATTAAAAATATATACAAAAAATTAGCTGGGCATGGTGGCATATACCTGTAGTCCCAGCTACTCGGGAGGCTGAGGCAGAAGGATTGCTTGAGCCCAGGAGTTTGAGGATGCTGTGAGCTAGGCTGACGTCATGGCACTCTAGCCCTGGCAACAGAGTGAGACTCTGTCTCAATAAAACAAAAAACAAAAGCAAAACAAAAGCTTTGGCTAAGTGTGGATCTTATCTACTTCGTTAACTGTGATATTCCTGGTGTTCAGAATAGTGGCACATGGTAAGCCCTTAATAAATATTTGGTGAATGAACAAATGAATAAAATATAGTTAGGCTTCTGTTCTTTTGCTTTCTTAGGTTGCAATTTATATCTGTTGCATTGGCTGAAACATAGATTCCATATGAATGGATTCGTTCTCATTGCAATAATTATGGAATTGTATGACAGTAATGAATTGAGAAATGACTTTCAAGTCCAAGTCCCCTCTCTAGTCCTAGCCCTTTTAAATCAAATGACCTCAAGTGTCCCCACAAAATAATAACAATAATAATAAATATAAGAAAGATAAGGTAATAAAATAATAACATATTTTATTATTATATTAACAATATTATTGTAACAATAAAATAATAACAACTTCAAGCAATTCTAAATGTGAAAAATTTAGCAACACACAGAAAGAAAGGAAGAATTACGGTAGAAAGAAATGGGTGGGCTTGGTTTGTATTTGAAGGTATTTCTTTTCACTTGGTAATGGATACCCTGCTTTTCTTCTGTATGTGATGCAGACTGTGACTTATAGTAATATATTTATTTTTGTCCATTTATAAAGTCTATCTCTTTTGTAAAAGCACCGAATATCTGCAAAGTAGTAGATTAAAAAATAGCTGAAAGCAGAAAAATATCTTGGTTAAAGATTTGGAGTAAAATTACATTACATTTTAAAATAAAACTTTTATTAGGTTAAAAAATATCTTTTACCAAAGCAATTATACTAACTTAACTCACATTTACTGAGTAAATTTAAGAAACTGAAAGATGAAAATAATATAACCGGACATTCAACTCAAGTTTCTAAAGAAAAAAGGAACAAACTAAACAAAAAATAGGAGGAAGACATAAATAAAAGTAAATGTAGAAATTAATGAATTAGAAAACAAGTATAAATGTGAAGGTAAAAAGTTAATGAGTTTGACTACATCAAAATGAAAGATTTCTGTTAAGTAAAAAAAACCCTAGGCAAAGCTAAGAGACATGCAATATATTAGGAGAAGGTATTTGCAATATGTATAACTGCCAAGTGATAATGTCTAGAAAATACAAGGGACTTATGCAAATGAACGATGTCAACCACCACCCCAACAAATGAAACATCCTGGAAGAAAATGAGCGAAGATTCCAAGAAGTAGAAAGCAGAATGGATAGCAAGCAGGCATATCAAAAGATGGTCAACCACCAATAATCAGAGTGCTTCAATAAAAATAATGAGAAACCATTTTATTCTCATAAGAATGATAAATAATTAGAAAATCAGATATTACCAAATGCTAGCAGGGATGTGCAGAAAATGAGAACCTTCTTGGACTGCAGGTGGAAATGTAAAATGATGCAGCCATCCTGGAAAGCAACCTAGGGAGGACTAGAGAAGTGGCAAGTGTCTGTCTACACACAACACGCTGGCGATAGTTCTTCTGAGTATAACCTATGGCTAGTGAGTAGAATTTGGGCCTGGCAGGGAAAATGGTTTTCAGGTCTCCTAACAAGGATAGACTTGGCAAAAATCTTTACCTGGGATTTGTTATGCAGTCTAAGCCCCTGACACCCTTCCAGATGATGGGGGTTGGGAGTTTGGATTACCTCCCTCAACCCCTCATTGTCCCTCTATACACGCCTAAGAAATTCACGCAGATGATTAGGGGACGTATTAGAGGATATTCATTGAATAGATACACATGGCTGCAGATGTCATCCCTGGGACAGCATACGTAAAATATGGTGCAGGGATACCGTGGACCAACTATAGCTGGTAGAAGAGGGGGACTGGGCGAACGTTGAGGGAAGCTGGATAACGATCCTCCCAAAACGGGCACATCCACATGCCCAGAACCTGGGTAGCTGTAATTAAATTAATGATCTTCAGATGGGGGAAATGAGCCCTGGCTATCCAGGTGAGCCAACGTGGTAACGAGGTTCCTTATAGGGGGAGTCAGTAGGATGAACAGTCAGGAGTGGAAGATGTGATGAAGGAAGTTAAGAGGTTGGAGTGACACAAGGAAGGAGTCATGAGCCAAGGAATGCAGGTGGCCTCAGGGCCCCCAGAAAGAACCAGAGCTGTGGATGGTTCAGCCCAGTGAGACTGATCTTGGACTTCGGACCTCCAGAATTGGAAGAGAATAATTTGAAACCACTAAGTTCACAATAAGTTGTTACAGCAGCAACAACTAAGTAAGGAATTATATTAATGTCATCACAAAACTAATATAAGCATACAACATAGATGGATTTTAAAATCACAGAGTTAAGTGAAATAAATTTTTTAAAAAGATATGATTCCCCCCCCCCTAGAAATACACACAGATCCAAGAACTGGGAGAATTCTACTCAGGAGAAGGGAATGGGAGTGGGAATTATGTCAGAATTAAAAAGTAAAATGATTAAAATAATTTTGTGTGTTTTGTACAGCACCATTAATGATTAGGTCATAAAGAGAGAGTATGGCCAATACATCTCTGCATCTGAGATGCCCCGTAACACTCCTCCTATCACATTTGCAAGAAAGAAAGAAAGCAATGGAATAGAATTGGCACAAAAACTATAGATCTGGTTCTACCAAAAGACTACTAAATAGATAAACCCCTGGCTTCTGTGACCACAAAGAAAAGGGAGAAAACAAAGTAACATACCATTTGGTTGAGAAATGGGGTTTTGACTACAGATATAGAAGATACTTAGAAATTAAATACTATTTACAACATTAAGCACATGGATTGGATATTTAGATAAAATAAATAGTTTTGGGGGGGGGGTATTGCAAACTACCAAAATTGACTCAGGAATGGTTAGAAGAAACCTCAATTTGGTGGAAAACTGGAGGAATTTATAATGTCCTCCAAAATCTAATCCAGATCCAGATATTTTGAAAAACAAATTTATCAATATCTACAATACATAGATGATTCTTGTGCTGTTTGATCTGTTCTGGAACATAGAAAATGATTAAAACCTTCTGTCCTCCCCCTTAACAGTAAGCCCAGGTAAGATTAGCAGCATGATAAAGAGGAATCCCTATTTAGGAATTAGGTGACCTGTATTCCAAGCATGCACATTCCACTCGTCAGCTGGATGCTCATGAGCAATTCACCTAATAACCCCCTGCCTTACGGCCTCGTCTGTCAAACAGGTGCTCCACAAATGTTGGCATCAGCTCATCCTTCCCCTCCCCAGCCCTTCTCAGAGCTTCAGTGTTGGGTTTGCCATTACCTCTTCTCCCAGCCTGCAGGTTCCATCCCAGTCTGGTCTCTGAGCCAATTCTGACCGAGCACAGCCCCAGTCCCCTCCATCCCACCTCTCCAATCCAAGACAGACTCAGTTTTTGTGACTTTCATAGGTTCTGGACCAAAAGGAGGTAGGGCTGACCATTGCATACCAACACTGCTCCTTAGCACTCCAGGCTGCCCCCATCCCACACTGCTCCTCTCACTCCCACCCCCAAAGCTGCACTTTCATGGCAAGGATTCTGCCTTTGTTCCTGCCAACCTGTCTAGTTCTGCCCTGGAAGTTCCCGTCCTGGTGACTATGGACCCTGGAAAGCAGCGGGCAGCAGATGCAAGGGGTTTGAGCATCCTTTCCTACACTACCACTGTCTCTACCTTGAATATGTCACATACATACGTGTTGCTGCTTTTCCAAATGAACTTCTCCCAGTCTGGGTTCAAGCAAGAGAAACCACACAGTAATACAAAACAAGAGAAGTTTAATATAAAGAAGTATTAAATAGTGATAGAAGAATAACTATTAATATAAGAATGTAAATAGAACTTTAAAGGGCATCCCAGGATTGAGAGAGAGTTCCCAAGGGGGGACAACGTGGAAAGAGTGTTCTCCCCCTCTGGCTTGGGTTCAGACCATGCAGGAGAAGGTGTGTTGACAGTCTGCTAGATGTCAGAGAAGATGACTGTCTGCCAGGGCCAGAGCTGGTTCACCCTGCTGGGCAAACAAGACGCAATCGCCAGGAGCACGGGCAACTGGAGGCCGGTAGGCAGATGCACAGTCAGGCCACTGCTGAGGACATGTTGCAGGGCCATGAGAAGGCAGTCCCGGGCCTAAGAGTGGGCCAAATAGTCACCAAGGGACTGTGTCTCTGGGCATACAGGAGGGGCAGGGCACCACGGGGTGACCTTGTGCACTGTACCACTGACCAATGATGCAACAGGATCATGAAAAAGCAAAAGGTAGCACACCGTAATCATGAAGAGAAGCGCCCTTTCTCCTGCAGTGCCATCCCAGTGGCCCCTACTGACAAAACTTAACATGCTCTTGTGAATGAGAAATGCTTAAAGGGCCCAGTCCATGTTTGCAGAGCAGCTACTAAAGGAATCTGAAACTGATGGGCCATAAATTGAAAACCGGTATGGCACTTGTGGAATTAGTGAAATATAAATTTATTTCAAAGCTCTGTTGGTTCCTACTTGATTTTTATCGTTATATATTTCTCAATTAGCAGATATAAAGAGGATGACAATTAGCATGTGGGGAGTCCACAAAACATTTTGATGTTAAATGTGGGCCCTTCTTGACAAGGTGGGAATATGCTGCTCTATCTAGCGAGCACACAACCATGAATACCAGGTGATGGCCACCTGTTGGCTTGACTCTAAAATAGCATCTCGCTCTCCAGATCTGTCAGGTTTCCGCCACTCTTGTGCTGTTCACTCTAGTGTGAATCATTTGCATAAATTATGAAAGCAGCTCCCGAGTCCCTTGTGCATTACTTCTTGGTCTTCTCAGTCCTAGCCGGCAATTAGCCCCTGCAAATACCTGACCTTCCCCAAACTACCTGTCTGCCTTTCTCAAAAAGCAGTCTGGCATTTTGTCCCTCTCAGGAGCTAGGACGGTTGACTGAATGAATGAGTGAATTAATGAGTGTCCAATCCCATTCCTATTTCAAGGATTATTACAAAGCATACATACAGAGCATAAGTGGAAGTATTCTGAATAGCATAAATCATAATTGCTACTACTACTAATATCATTATTTTAAAGTAAGATTTTCTTTGCATTTCAGTATATCTCATTTGCAAATGGTGCTTTTCTTTTTAAATAAGTGGTTTCTACTTTTATAGCCAAGCTCAGTGGTAACTAAGCAATTCAAACATTTGGTGGCATGTGCACTATCTGCAAGATTCTGTCATTAGACTGTACTTAATTTGCAAATCCAAATGTCTACACACTGCAGGTATAAGAACTTGCAGGTCCAAACACTACATCACCTAGTCCGGAAGATAAAGGCCATCCCACATTGCATCTAAGGACTCTGACCTGAATGACATTTTCTAGGAAGTAGGTGAGAGTAGAGGAGACAAGGAGGGAGAATTAAGAGCAAAAGTTAGTTTCATTTAAAACGAAACAAGTAGGTCAGCTGACATTGTGCTAAATGAGCCCGTTCACTTTGCAGGTTAAAATTTTACCTTAAACTCAACTTCGCGGTAAAAGAAAGAAGAAGAAGATGACTCTGGGATACAAATTGTGAAACTTGTAATGATGATGTGATACTTTAATTTGGTTAAAATACATGACAATATAAGTCAGGACAACTTTTGGCTGACACAAATAAGGAGTCATGCTCAAGTGCACAAAAGCTTTCCCATGAGCCACTTGTTTTTGGTTTTAATAAAGCTCTATCTATTTCTTTGCATCAATTACCGGTAAACTCTTTTGTTAGTTTAATGCTAGAAAACAAATGGGAACCTTGTGGTTTTTCCCCACAAGGTGGCTATTTCTAATATCAAGATTGCCACAGGCTGGGCGCGGTGGCTCACACCTGTGATCCTAGCACTCTGGGAAGCCGAGGCAGGAGGATCGTTTGAGCTCAGGAGTTTGAGACCAGCCTGAGCAAAAGTGAGACCCTGAAAGAAATTAGCTGGACAACTAAAACTATATAGAAAAAATTAGCCGGGCATGGTGGTGCATGCCTGTAGTCCCAGCTACTCGGCAGGCTGAGGCAGGATTGCCTGAGCTCAGGAGTTTGAGGTTGCTGTGAGCTAGGCCCATGCCATGGTACTCTAGCCTGGGCAACAGAGTGAGACTCTGTCTCAAAAATAAAAAAAAGAAAAAAAGATTGCCACAGGCAATTGGGGTAGGGGAATGTAGAGGCAGAGAAGGCATCACATAGGTGTTTTGGGGTGGGGAAGTAACACAAAGAAACTCACACTTAAAGGAGAATATTCTTATGGGCTGGTGATGTACACAGCTAAGCAGCCTAATGTAGTAAATCAAGTATAAAAGTTCTCAGAAGTTAACTAGTCAAGCCCCTGTCTAGTATAAATGAGGAAACTGAGTCCTAGAGATTACAGAAGAATTTTCTCAAAACTTCATACCATGTTATTGGCAAAGCTATGTCTAGTGACCGATCTAAGAAGCTGTGGCTGCTGTTCTTTTTTCACCAAATGTCACTGACCTTTAGAAATGACACGGCGCTCACATTTTTAATTTTGTATGTTTTTAAATGACCTAAGAGTTGTAGATCCTAGAGAATTATTCCCCATTTGGGATCATAGTTGTGAATGTTCTTTTCTCTAACCACAATGTCCTTACAGGTTTTCTCTCCCGTTCCTTCAAATCCACTTGTTTTCTAATCAATCCTAGCACAACTGTTCTGTGACATTAGACAAGTTTCTTAGCTACTCTATGCCTCAATTTCCACCATAAAATAGAGAAAATAATATTGACTACTTTGTAGGGTTGCTATAAAGAACAAGTTAGTTAATATACGTAAAGTACTTAGAATAGTACCTGGCATATAAGTGCTATATAAATTTTAGCCATTTTTAGAGACATCAGTTTAAGATAAAGAGTTTTTCTGTTAGCTTTTGTTGTTCTATTCTGAAAAATTCACAACACCTGAGTCTAGTCTTAGGTCACTGGTCAAGACTGGCTTTATGGTCCTGAAGTTAATGACATTCTAAAGGACCTTACAGTGAGCCTCCAGAATGGACGTGGGATATTGCAGGATATGGTCTAGGAACAGAAAGGACTGAAGGAAGTGCCAGTGGGGTGGGGGGGTGGATCAGAAGGCAGGAAATTAGAGAGAGGGAGATGCCCATTTAAGCATCATGCAGCTTCAGTCCCACGGAGTGTGTGTGTGTGCGCGTGTGTGTGTGCGCGTGTTTCTGCTAACAGACTCTGTACAGTTCTCTGGGTGTCCAGACATGTGTGATATTATAATCACAACTGAGAGATTATATTCTTTTGATGCTCAAATCTCCAATTGCTGACCTTTCATCTGAGTAAAAGTTCTGCATCTCCATTAGTTTATGAGGCATCTTCCCTTAAAGATCCAGCGATCCACCCAGCACAACACAAATTCAGTTTCCTAGAGCCACCTCTGCCCGGAAACCTTATTTTTGCCATTGGTAACACATTTCCTTCAATTATTCAGGCTTAAGAGATGGACTTATTTGTAACTCTTTATTCTTAAAATTCAAGCTCTAATGTATGCTAACTAAGTAATCATGAGTATGTGATTTATATTGTGTTTCCTTATCTATACATTGTAGTTAATTTTAACCACTTCATAAGGGTTGTTGTAAAGAATAATACTATTGAAAGAAAAAATACTATTATAGTAGTGGTAATACCATTATTCTTTTCAGCAACCCTTATCAGGTAGTTAAAATTAACTACTAAAATAATTACTATCATAGTATTAGTAATGTGGTAGAATAGTACTGACATTAGTCATAATAAGTATATGGTATTAGTATTAATAGCAAGATAACCATATAGTAATAATAATGGCTACCATTTATTAAGCCCTTTTTATTTTCTTATTTAATCCTCAATACTACTCTATGCGGTAGGTTGTGTCTTTATCCTTAGGTCACAGAAAGAAAATGAGGCTAGTGGAGGCTCATCTGAGTGTCTAGTCAGTGCCAGCTGTTTTTCTAGAAACTTTAGATTCACCAGTATACAAGACAGGGTCCTGGCTTTTGTGGAACTTACAACCTTGTGGGGAAAACCAAGTCAACAAACAAAATCATTACAGACTGCGAAGAGTCCTATGAAGTAAACAACAGAGCCTGGTGAGAGAGTGTAATAGGTGGTTGGCCCACTTTAGGTAGAGTAATTCTCAAAGGCATCTTAAGCAAAGTGTCCTTTAAGCTGAGATGTACGGATGGGAAAGGGTCCAACCTTGGGAAGGACTGAGGGAGAGTGCCCAGGCCTTCAGACTGGAAGGAGCTGGCATGCTTGAGGGACAGAAAGACAGGCAGGGGGTGCAGCAAGGTGGGGGCAGGGGTTGAGTGATGAAGCTGGATTAGAGGATGAGGCCAGGGATCCCTGTGCCCCCCGTGGCAAGGAGTTTGGGGTTTGTTCTTGTGCAGTGGGAAGGCTGACTAGCCTGAAAGCTGAGCAGTGAATGACTGCTCTAAGTTAAAGTTCTAAATATTCCTTTGGCTTCAGTGTGGCGAAAGGCTTATAAGGGTGTCAGAGAGGAAGCTGGGAGACCAGATGGGCAGCTACTGCAGCAGTCTGGGCAGGAGATGGTGAGTGGGTGTGGATACCAGGGGACAGGGGCCTGTTTTTGAGGTGAAGTCTTTGTGACCGGCTGGGGGATGGAGGGGAACACAAGGAGAAGGTAAGAGCCAGAAAGAGGCCTCTAGCTTAAGCACCTGGGGGCATGGCGGTGCCAATAACTGAGTTGGGAGGACTGCAGTAGGAATAGTTTTTTAGAAAGACAAATGAAACATATAATCAAGAGTTCCATTTTGGCTGTGTAACAGAAGATGACCAGGCATCCAAACAGAGAATTCAATTAGAAGAGGTCAATGAATACATGAATCTGGTTCAGGAATCTGACTATAGGTAAACATATAGGATTGTCTGCACATACGTGGTGCTTAGAACCATTGGCCTGGGCTAGGCATGGTGGCTCACGCCTGTAATTCTAGCACTCTGGGAGGCCAAGGCGGGAGGATCGCTTGAGGTCAGGAGTTTGACATCAGCCTGAGCAAGAGTGAGAGCCCATCTCTACTAAAAATAGAAAGAAATTAGTCATACAACTAAAAATATGTAGAAAAAATTAGCCAGACATGGTGGTGCATGCCTGTAGTCCCAGCTACTCGGGAGGCTGAGGCAGAAGGATCGCTTGAGCCCAGGAGTTTGAGGTTGCTGAGGGTTAGGCTGACACCACAGCACTCTAGCCCAGGCAACAGAGTGAGACTCTGTCTCAAAAAAAACGTAGAAGAAAAAAGAACCATTGACCTGGAAGTGAAAACACACATGAAGGAGACAAAACACCGCAGGTCTGAGCGCTGAGGAATCCTAACTTTTGTAGGTCACACAGGAGAAGAATCCAGGGATATGGGAAGGGAAGCCTGTTTGAAGTCACCCAGTTGGCAAGGAGCTGTGATTGCCAGTCTTGTGAAGAGTCCCGCCGAGTGTGGCACACAGAAGGTCCCCTCCCTGCAATCCAAATTACTGCAACAGCCTCTTCCATCTCAAAACCTTCAGTCTCACATTCCAGGCCAACGTGGACTCCTCCTTGCTTCTTCAACCTACTTCTGGCACCACGCTCTACAGCTTACAACAGTCTAGAAGCTTGTGGGATAGATACTATTTTACCTAGCAGTAACCATCACAGCACTAGCATTCATTTAGTCAGCACATGCTTGCTGTGGGGCCGGCCCCCCCGCAAGTCCCCAAGGAGATGCCAGAGAGCAAAGCCGATGAAGTCCTTGCTGTCGTGGGGCTGACACTAGGGAGGGGGCTTCCCTTTGCCAGTTTTCCCATGGGCTCCTTACAGGCCATACTCATTCTGTCCTCCACAAATGTTCACTCTGTCCTCACGCTCTTTCCTGCCCTCCGTTATTCAAATCCTCCACTTCCACAGAAGCCAGCCAGGCTAAAAATAGCCTCTGTCATGTTCCCACTTGTGAGCACTGAAATACCCAAACATAAACACCACCTTCTCACCTCTGCTCTCTCCCACAGGGATACTCGCTACCTGCAGAGAGCCATCCACACAGAGACATCGCCATAGAAACCTCTGCAGGGGTAACCCGATCGCCATGTGCAAACCCGTACACAGAGATAAATGTAGAGAAACAGATGCCCAGAAGAGCGGGTATGAGCATGAGCTTGGGTGAGTCAAACGAAAGAGTGAATTAGGGGCGAATGGGTGCTGTAGGGAAAACAAAAAGGACTGGAGGAAATGGTAAAAGAAGGGTCAGCAAAACAACTTCGGGGTACCCAGACAGAATGCTAAGCCCAGAAGACCCCCTAAAGGGCTTTTGATGGACCTAGCTCATTGCCTACTGCTAAGACTAAAGGCAGTAAGAGCCACATTCTGGGCTCTTCTCAGGAGCCCAGGCTCAAGGGAGGATTCCTGCAAGGAAGGTCAGTTCACCTCCAGCAAGCACAGGCTATATTAGGGAAATGTCACTGGGTGTTAACCTATTTAACACTAAAGCCTTCTCAACCTGGCAGATTAGTCTAACGCTCTCCGATGGGGTTACACGGATAATTCTCTCATGTGCTTACCTGCAGCTACCAAACGGCTTCCATTAGTACAAATGATACCGTCAAATGGTGAATTCTGATTTAGTACACACAAAGGATCATCCATATTGAAGAACGCTAGGACACTGGTTAATTTCCTTGTATTCCAGCAGATGGAGCTGCAGCTTAGAAGGGCTCAGGATGCTTCAGAGGCTCATGCCCACCCCTCAAAAAAAAAAAAAAAAAAAAAAATCAGTAATGAGAAGACGTGTGGAGAGCAACAAGGTGAATTACAAAAAAAGGAACATTACTTGGTATAGAACTATTCTGTGGTTGTACGAGTGAGTGCCCATACCAATGTCTGACCCACGGTGTGCACTCAATAAATAGTGAATGAATTCATGTGACATAATCTGATGACCAACTGTAGCCTGAGTTTAGAATAGCAATCCTCTCCTCCTCTTTCTGCTTTGTTTTTCTCTCCTCTCCCTTTGATTCTTTGCATATTCATGCCCTTTGGACACCCACCTCCTGCCAAAATGTCATGGAAAATTCTGCGAAACTTGGCTGCAGGGTCAAACTAATGTCAAAGGGAGGTGCAGGGAGAGGCATGTGATAAAAATAGTCCAGTGGAGGTTCCCACCTGTTTCCCATGCTGTAGCCCTGCGCTCTAGGCAGTGTTTCTTGAAGTGTTTTCCCAGCCATCTGCATCAGTGTCATCTGGGTTGTTTGTCAAAAATTCCAATTACCAGGCCACACCTCAAAGACTCTGATTCAGTGCTTCTGGGCTGGGGTACTGCAAGCGGTTTTTCTGCAAAACCAAGCTTTAGAATCTCACTTGTGGAGCAAGGAGAGCCCACAGTCTCTTATCCTCAATCCTGAAATCTAAAAAATACTGAAATCTCTGAAAACTGGAAGTTTTTTGTAGCTCATTTTGGAGGCAAAATCTGACCTATAAAGTAACATGAAGCTATGCATGGTCCTTATTTATTGTACATCATGTGAACATTCACACACTCTTCTGATTACTTACTTCAGAAGTAATCATGAACTCCAGAGAGTGCTGGGGGACATTGTGGAAGAAAGTACTACCTAAGTTAGTTATGAGGACTAAAGAGATGTAGAGTAAGACAGCTGAAAAGGCCTCCACTCTGAGTGGCTCTTGGAGTGTAGTCACATACTCTTCTGCACTCTTCTGCAGAAATACTAATATGTTTGATTAGAAGGTGCTCCCTTTGACCCCACTGGGGATATTATGGGATGTATGGGTGCATATTCTGTACTGAATTGTCTTTCTAAAATCCAAAGGCTTTTTGAATTTGGAAATACATGTAGGTGGCTTCAAGAATTTCAGATTGGGCACTTGTACTATATTCTCATGTCCCCCTATTGATGGTGCTTGAAGTGGTTCTATTTGGGTCTAATAATTTAAAAAAATTAATTAATGAAAAGCCCAATGAAAGTAATATTGGCTTGGGAGCCAGGAGATTTCATCTTTCTGGGCTCAGTTCTCTCCCCGCCCCCCCCGAAAATGAAGAAGGAGATGACATTGGAGGCCTCCTTTCTCTAAAATTTTGGTCACACCTTCTTTCTCTCTTAAGAAATGTCAGGCATTACTGCCACAAAAGTTGGGTTGTGGTATCTTATTGTTTGTTTTTATTTTAAATTTTTAAAAGGTAAAAACATTTTTCCCCATTTGAGATTTCCAGACAGGTTCTTGACTGACATTTCCCTTGGTGGTGTGAAGGGGCATTTACCCAAATTCTATAGACATTGTGATAGATTATTACACTCAACAAAACTGCTGTGAAAACTACTAGAATACAGAAGTAATCATGAACTCCAGAGAGTGCTAGGGAACATTGTGGAAGAAAGTATTACCTAAGTTAGTTATGAGGACTAAAGAGATGTAGAGTAAGAGAGCTGAAAAGGCCTCCACTCTGAGTGGCTCTTGGAGTATAGTTATAATAGTCCAAGGGGCAGCAAGCTGCTTTTAGCAGAATCCTAGTGATCCCAAAGCTCACATAATTGGGGTCTTTCTTTAGTCCTCTATGCAGCAATTAATATCTAAATGATTACCCTAATATCCTATCAAGTCCTGAAACAAGATTTTGAAAAATTTAAAAAACACAAAATAGAACAAAACAACAAGGTCTGAGTTTGCAGTGGGCCAAATTGTGCCCCACAAAATACAAGTTGATCCCTGACCTCTAGCACCTTAGTGGGTGACCTTATTTGGAGATACAGACTTTATAGAGATAATCAAGTTAAAGTGAGATCATTAGGGTGGGCCCTGATATAAGGATATAAGGATACAACTGGTATCCTTATAAGAAAGGGAAATTTGGATACAGACACATTCAGGGAGAATACCATCTGAACATAAAGGTGGTCATCTATAAGCCAAGGGGACAGGTCTGGAACAGATCCTTCACTCAGAGGCCCAAAAAGGTACCAACCCTGCTGACGCTGTGATCTTGGACTTCTAGACTCTAGAACTGTGAGGCAATACATTTCTGTTGTTTAAGCCACCCAATTTGTGATACTTATTACAGCAGCCCTAGAAAAATGGGTTGTAATGTACAATGTCTAGTTCAATGGCAGAGGAAGGTGTCTATGATCTCTGGTTTGTGCATTTGGGCATTCATTTCATGACTGGCTTCTTTAATGCCCCATTCTTTGTTTTCTATTTATTTCCTTTTTTAAATTTTGTCTTCTATTTTTTTTAAATTTACCATACTAGATGTATGTTTATAAGCTGCCTGAAATTCTTTTTTTTGGTTTAGAAATGATATAAATTGGTAAATAAAGATTATCTGGTCCTAAGCACGTGTAGCCTCATACATGGTTGGCATGAAACAACTAAATAGCAAACTATAAATTTGTAAAACAAATTAAATAGTAAAATCGAACTCTGTACCATTGGAGGAGGAACTGTGAAGGATGGTAAGGTTTAGTTTCAGAAAGCAAATGATTTCTGCACTCTGGGAACGAATTCTTCAGGCAGTACACCACTTTAAAATGGTGCTTGAGCCACCAAAATGTCAGGGCTGTCTTCAACTTCTCATGATGCTGAGCAGAGAGAAGGGGAAAATCATTTCTAGATGAAGGGCTATGGCAAAAATTTTATGAAGTGTCTAAAGAATTCAAACAATACAAATTATCATTAACTGAGTGTTTGCTATATAGCAGGCCCTCTGCTAGACATTTGTTATGCAATGGATCATTTAATCCTTATGATAACCTTGCAAGGAGATATTTCTCTTCCCCTCTCCTCTACTTAAAACTAAAAAATTCATAGCTCAGAAAAGTAAAGTAACTTGTCTAAGATCAGGCAATTAGTAAAATGTTGAGCTGAGACTTGATACAGAAAAATCTGACTTAAACTGCATATTATTCACACCTCTCTAAATTGACTCCTTACAGTTCACGCATTATTTTGCTCTCTTAAATACAAATCAGGATTATCCATACCTATAGAAATGTACTTGAGGAAGTAGTCTTAAATTTGAATGTTTAGAAATTTTAGGCCCAGAAACTAAAAAGTATTTTCACTTAGCATAAAAGTATGTAAAGAATATGTAAAGAAATGACTGTATCTTTATAGACCAAGGTTGCATGTAAAACCTGTGGGCTACAGAAGAGGACTAAGAAAAATATATTCAGAATCACACTATAGTTTTCAACAGTATTAGTGAGAGGGGACTAGAAGTTAATTACAAAACCACTCTCTATATTCGTTACAGATATTATATTCTAATCCTTGGAAAGTAGGCTGTGGAAGAGCTAATAATTGCCTTCCAATACCCATTCTCTTCTTGCAAAGGCATATGGTTTTCCAGCTAAACATTTTATTTTGCACCCTTCCTTGCAGATAGGTGTACTAAGGGACTGGGTTTTGGCCAGTGGACTGTGAGTGGAAGTACTGCGTGCCACTGTTGGCTGTGCTCCCAAAAAGGGAAAGGATGTGTCACCTCTTCCCCTGTGCTCCTTCCTTTGGCTGGGAAGCTGGTGTGGTGATGGGAGCTAAACCAGCCATTACGGACATCCAGATGGAAACCAGTTGTTGAGGATGACACAGCAACAACAACAACAACAACAACAACAACAAAAGACCCTCAAGACTGTGAGGCTAATGTATCAGCCTGGATTACCAACCTGCACTTCTGTATTGGTGACAAATAAAATGCATGTTTGTAAAGCCACTGTTCTGTTGAGTCTCATTGTTACTGCCGCCAAACCAGTATTCTAACTAATAAGCTATATTTTTACTAACAATAAAACAGAAAGCTTCATTCCCTAAATCTTCTGAATATGAATGTATGGAAAGACTATCTATATATAATTACATACTTTATTTCAGTATTCATTTTGTGGTACAGTTGCTCCCAGCAACGAGCTAGGACACTTCATTTCCTTGGTTCCTACTCTGTCTTCAGTGAAAAGTCTACCAAGGGATTCTGGCTTCTCAGGTTGTCTTAGGAGCATCTGAACTAGATCTGGAAACCCAGACTCATTATCTTTAATTGCTGGATAGGAGCAATTTGGAAAGTGAAGACAACACAGGATGATCTGATATTTATTAGTGGTTTTGTTTAAGCCCAAAAAGTCCAAAAAGTGACAGGAAATTTATGCAATAATCTGATGTATAAAAACCCTTTGGAACATGGGAAGGGTGTTGGATCAGGAGTTTCTAAGGTTTGCCTGAGGTATCTAGAGTTAGTACATTAGCAGCTTCCAGAAGAGGGGTATGTGTGTGGGTGTGGGGGGGCATTATAGCCAGAATACCCCTATAGTCCCCTTTTCTAAAATAGGGTTTAGAAGAGATGTGGGAGGAGTCCCCCTAAACCACAGAAAAGTCTCAGTTGTAAAACTGATGACTTATTCATGGTCACATAAGGTCAAATCCTTCCAGTTCTATAATCCATTTCAGTGAAGAGAGGAAAATTGAAGGGGCATTTATCTTGTTTCCATGGATGCTTTCATAGGCTATTATATGAAGAAAAACTAGGAAATACTAAGAAAATACTAGAACATTTACTACAGAGTTTAAAACAGAGTTGGTTTCAGGTAGGATCAGAAATTTTACCCAGCCTCTTGAATTCTCTGTCTTCACTTTACATATCCCACAGCAGAACAGAAGAGGTCAGCCTGATCTAGTGGATGCTAGAGTTAGGGTGGGTGGGATGGAGAGGCAAGGAGACTACCTAGGCATATTAGTTACTGCCAAAAAGATGGGCCTGGTTATTGGTAAAATTCCCCCTGGGAATTGAGATATTAGAGCGATGGGGTTTTCTTTTTGTTTTTCATAAGGAAAGAAAGAAGTGAGAAGAAGAGAGAAATCATGAGGCTCACTGAATTAAAAAAAATAAAATGTCAGTAAAGAACATTGTGGAAAATAAGAAACCATGCACACACCCCCCAGTAACCAAGCCTAAAGAAATGGAGATCTCTAAACTGGCTAAAAAGAATTCAAAATGATCCTCTTAAAGAAGCTCAGTCCACTGCAAGAGAACACAGACAACTAAATAAAATCAGAAAACAACACATGAACATAATGAGTTCAACAAAGAGATAAAAAGCATAAGAAGGAACCAAACAGAAATTCAGGAACTAAAGAACAAAACAATTGAATAATTCAGTAGAATGCTTCAACAGCCAACTTGATCAAGAAGAAGAAAGAATCAGTAAGTTTGAAGACAGGTCATTTGAAATTACCCAGTTAGGGGGGCAGGGGGAGATTAAAAGAAGTGAAAAAAGCTGATGGGACTTATGGGACACTGTCAAGTGAACCAATATACATACACACTTTGGAAGTCTCAGAAAAAGCAGAGAAAGAAAAAGGAGTAGAAAACTTATTTAAAGAAATAATAACAGGCTGGGCATAGTGGCTCATGCCTGTAATCCTAGCACTCTGGGAGGCAGAGGCGGGTAGATCATTTGAGTTCAGGAGTTCAAGACCAGCCTGAGCAAGAGCGAGACCATGTCTCTACCCAAAATAGAAAGAAATTATCTGGACAACTGAAAATATATAGAAAAAATTAGCTGGGCATGGTGGCACATGCCTGTAGTCCCAGCTACTTGGGAGGCTGAGGCAGAAGGATTGCTTGAGCCCAGGAGTTTGAGGTTGCTGTGAGCTAGGCTGACGCCATGGCACTGTAGGCCAGGCAACAGAATGAGACTCTGTTTCAAAAAAAAAAAAAAAAAAAAAGTGGCAGTATTAACATATAACTCTAGTATAAAAGTTAAAAGTATTAAAAAAACTATAGCTATAATAATTTTAATTGATACATGATATATAAAAGAGGTAAATTATGACATTAATAACAAAATACGAGGGAGGAGAAGGTAAAGTGCTGAGTTTTTCTCAATTTGACTGTATTATTAGTTTTATAGCTAGTTTTATACTTTCATATATTTTCATGTTGTCAGTTAGCAGCCTCTCATTTCAACTTGAAGAACTCCCTTTAGCATTTCTTATAAGGCAGATCTAGTGGTAATGAACACCTACATGCAGTCACAGTTAAGTTTTTATCAGCTTTAAATACAGTATTATAAATATAAAATATTTTATATAAGCCTCATGGCAACCCCAAAGAAAAAAATCTGTAGTAAATACATAAAAGATAAAAAGAAAGGAAGCAAAGCATACTATCACACACACACAAAAATAATCATCACATTATGAAAAGAGACAGGAAGAGAGGCAGACTGGAACAAAGAAACTACAAAACAGTCAGAAAACAATTAACAAAATGGCAGTAGTCCTTACCTATGAATAACTACTTTAAATGTAATTGGATTAAATTTTCCAATCTAAAGACATAGAGTGGCTAAATGGACAAATAATTAAGAACCTTACTATATGCTGCCTACAAGGGACTCACTTTAGCTTTAAGGACACACACAGGCTGAAAGTGAGGAGATGAAAAAAAACATTGCATGCAAATGGTAACCAAAAGAGAGCAGGAGTGGTTATACTTACATGAGACAAAATACACTTTAAGTCAAAAACCGTCACAAGAGTCAAAGAAGGTCATTATATAAGGATAAAGGAAAAGATTAATCAAGACAATATAACAATTGTAAATATATATGCACCCCCAAACTTAGAGCACCTCCATATATAAAACAAATATTTTAAAGAAACAAAAGGAAGAATAGACAGTAATACAATGATAGTGAGGAACTTCAACATTCCACTTTTGACGATCCAGATAGAAAATCAATAAGGAAACAGCAGACTTGAATAACACTAGACCAAATGGACCTAACAGACATGTACCAAACATTCCACCCAATAAGCAGTATAATACACATTCTTTTCAAGTGCACATGGAATATTTTCCAGGATAGATGATATACTAAGCCACAAAAAAAGTCCTAAAAAATTTAAGAAGATTGAAATCCTATCAAGTATCTTTTTCAATCACAATAGTATGAAACTAGAACTCAATACAGGAGGAAAATTGGAAAATTTATAAATGTTGAAATTAACAAACTCCTGAACAACAATAAGTCAAAGAAAATATTTTTTATATCTTGATAATAATGAAAATGGAAATGCAACATACCAAAACTTATAGGATGGAACAAAAGCAGCTTTAAGGGAGAAGTTTATAGCAACAAATACCTTCATAAAGGAAGAAGAAATAGCTCAAATAAATAACCTAAATTTACACCTCAAGGAATTAGAAAAAGGAGAACAAACTAAACCCAAAGTCATCAGAAAGAAAAAAATAATAAACATTAGAGTAGAAAAAAATGAAATAGAGGCTAGAAAAAACAATGAAAAAATTCAATGAAACAAACAGTTGGTTTTTGAAAAAAATTATGAAATATTTAGCTAGTTAACTACAAAAATAAAGAAGGCTCAAAAAATAAAATTATAAATGAAAAAGGAGACATTAAAACTGATACCATAAAAATGCAAAGAATAATATGAGATTGCTATGAACAATTATATGTCAAAAAATTGGATAATCTAGAAGAAATGGATAAATACCTAGAAACATACAACCTATCAATATTGAATCAAGAAGAAATAGAAAATTTGAATAGAGCAGTAAAAAGATTGAATCCATCATCAAAAACCTTCCCATGAAGAAAAGCCCAGAAACTGATGAATTCTACCAAATATTTAAATAAGAGTTAATACCAATCCTTCTTAAACTCTCTCAAAAAATTCAAGAGGAAGGAACACTTCTAAACTTATTTTACAAAGCCAGTATTACCCTGATACCAAATCCAGACCAAGACACTACAAGAAAAGAAAATCATGGGCCAATACCCCTAATAAACATTGATGCAAACATCCTCAATAAAATACTAGCAAACCATATGCAATAACATATTAATAAGATCATATATGATGGTCAAGTGTAATTTACCCCTGAGATACAAGCATAGTTCAATACACACAAATCAATACATCTGATACACAGTGACAGAATGATGAATAAAAATAATATAGTATGCAATAAAGCATTTGAACAAATTCAATATCCTTTCATGTTAAAAACTCTCAACAATTAGGTATAAAAGGAATGTACTCCAACATAGTAAAAGCCATATATGACAAGCCAACAGATAACATCATACTTAATGGTGAAAAGTTGAAAGCTTTTCCGCTAAGCTTAGGAATATGGCAAGGATACTCACTTTCTACCATGTCGATGTAGCACTTTAAATTGTAGCCAGATCTATTAGGCAAGAAAAAGAAATAAAAAGCATCCAAATTGGAAAGGAGAGAGTAAAAACTTGCCTCTGTTTGCAGATCACATAATTTTACATATAGAAAAGCTTAAAGATTTCTGTTAGAATAA
The DNA here is from genome assembly GCF_040939455.1 of Microcebus murinus. Taxonomy (NCBI): domain Eukaryota; kingdom Metazoa; phylum Chordata; class Mammalia; order Primates; family Cheirogaleidae; genus Microcebus; species Microcebus murinus. The sequence goes on from NC_134108.1 coordinate 25,177,553, forward strand.
ATCTGTTAGAGTAAATGAATTTGGTAATGGTCCCTGTCTTTGACAATAAATTCCAAGGCAGATGACAGTGACCTAGTTTGAGGAAAGCTATAATGTTATAAGCTGTAAAGTTGGTGCTTACACTACAATATTATTTCCAACATTTTTGCTATGCCATCACCCCTGAGAAATTTCTGCTGCCTTGGAGTTGTATTGAATTAAGCTACAATTAAGAAATATATGGGTTAACAAATTTTCTCTAGAAAAAAAACAAGTTATGCAAGAAGACTAAGACTGTTCTAATAGAAAGTAACTGTAGGCACCCTAAGAAACCTCTGCCCTATTTTAATTTATTGGCAGTGCATTATGGGCAGAAAAATAGATATTCTGTGACAAATTTGTGTGAGCAATTCCCACACGTGGTTTTAAGCCAAAATTCCCATCGTCATATATGGCACAAGAACACCATAATTCTCTGAACCTTTCCCCTAGACTGCCAAAAGTCCTTTGTTTATTGGCAGGAGGCAATGCTGATATAAGTTGGTCTACAGATTGCAACCTTGCTGGCCAGCTAATCTCTTACTTGGCAGACCAAGGTCTTCTCAAGTCTCAGGCTAAATACTAAGGCAGTGTCCAAGGCCAGAATTATTTGAAATAAGGGGAAAGTTGGAGCTGCTATCCAGTTCATGACTCAATGAAACCAAACTCTGAAACACAGTAATCAAGAAGTGTAAAGCAAAAGTAGTAAGGGTTAAATGGACTGGTAACCCATCCAAGCCTTGATAAAAAGAGTATTTGGAAACAGGTGGCATAAAAGATTAAAAATACCAGGCACAAATGGAATTAATTAAGAATGGCAGGGGCCAGCTGAGTCAGGAACAGGTGGGTGGATACGGAATTAAGCTTGGTTTATAAAGCAAAGAGAGCCCAAAGTGTTTCCGATTATATAAATGAGCCCCACCTTGGAAATGTGTAGTGTAGACTGCACACAGATCACAGTGGATGTTAAAAGAAGAGAGTAAGATCTGTCAGAGCCGTTTTCTCTTGACACTGTTGACTTGTATTCTATGAATTGTAAATACCAACCAGGGGTGAGGATAGGCACCAGGTAGATGCCACTGTTTTCTTATAAGACAGAAGGAGATAGACGAGAACTTAAACATTTTGTTAGAACAAAGAAGAAAAATCTATTTTCAGGCACAACCTGCCTTATTTAACATTCTAATGTCAGTTTCTTACTTTAACATTTTTATTTATGGAAACTCTAAATAATTCAGTTGAATAGAATCAATTGCACAGGAAACAGGGCGGCTGGCTGTGTCACAGAGTTAACATGGGATCCCGATCACCTGAGTTAGCTTTTATCGATATGGAAAATGTCGGGAGCCGGGACAGGGCCGCTTGCTGCCTCCCTGTGGCTCCGCATCTCCACGGGCCAGCGCTGCGCGGGGCCAGTTGGAGGGCACGCTGCTGGGGCCGGCCTGGGGCAGAGAGCCGCCCAGGGCCCGAACTGGAATGCAGCGGGCCCGCGTGCTGCTGCCTAGATTAGGGCCACGCTGCTTGCGTGATCCTGATTGGGTAATTTTTGAATCCCACTGTTTTTGATTGGATGTTAAAGCTTGCTGTTGATTGGATGTTAAAACTTGATGCTGATTGGATGTTAAAGCTTGTAGTTGATTGGATGCTTTTTAAGCCCTACCAAGGGTATAAAAGCAGGAGGAGAGTAAGGAAGGGGCAGAAGTGTCAGAGGATGGGAAGACAGGAAGAGAGCTGTAACACTAGGTGTGCTGAGCCTGCTGGCGAGGAATAAAGGCTATTCTCTGACTCATGTGCCGCTGAGCTGTACACTTGCCGCAACATTATGAACTTCTGGTTTACTTTTCTGAAAAATGGTTTTGTTCTTGAGGATCAAACCTGATAATATTTGTGAAAGTCCCTGGAAAACTATAAATCATTATACAAATGGAATGTATTATTTTACAAAATTGTTATTCTTTGCTCACACAATCATGGCTTGATTATCCTGAGGACAAATGGGTTTTCTGTTTTACTAAAAACAAAGGAAAAGAAAAACTTTGTCACTTATCAACCGACTTACAAAGAGTTCTTCTATAGGTCAAATTATCTAAATCAGCCTAATAGTTATCTTTCTTTTTTCCTTGTTCCTGAAGGGAGATACTTTGTGTACAAAGTCATCTGCTGCCAGTTTCCTGTGCTTGCTATTAACTACAACTGCAATTTGATTAAGAGCCCCAATCCTTCAAAACAATCCTTTATTGCAAAAGGTCATCCTAAAGTTTGGCTAGAAAAATAAACATATTTTGTTTCATCTGGATAATAAAAAGGAACATTCATATTTTTACATTTCTTTGAACAGAAACATATCGAAATTTTTCAAGTCAAATGTTTAAAAGGAAAACATAATATGGAATCAAGCATTTAGACTGTATCTGATAGATAAGAAATGAAGTAAATTTATGAAAGAGCCCCTCAAGTTAAAAAAAAAGAGAATCCAAAATAAAAGTGACCAAACGAAATAAACAAGCAGCTCTTAGAAGTGAAAATGAAAATGATTAATAAACACATGAAATTTAAAAACCAATGTGGTATATTTGTGCCCAATAGTGTACAATTAAAAAGACTGATAACATGTAATACTCATAAGAATATGGGAAAATAAGCATGCTCATATATGACCAGTTGAGAGTACAAATTACTACAATCATTTTGGAAAGAATCTACATATGGACCATAGTAATTCTAAGTATTAATGACAGAAAGGATGGTTGACTGCCATTTTCATGTCCTTATTCATAAAACAAATTTTTATTGCATGCCTACCTTGTGCCAGGGTTGCAGAAGTAAACAAGGTAGGAATAAGCCTCTGTTTGTGTGGAGTTCGCAGTTTATTGGGGAAGAGACAGACAATGGGCATAATAAGTAAAGTAGAATATAAGGAAGTGATATGTACAATGGGAAAAAAAAACAGAATAGGCCCAGGAAAATCCAATACTGAAACGGACACGTGGGCAGCCATTTTCAGTAGGGAGTCTGTGTAGGTCTGGACTAAGAAAGTGAAATTTGAGCTGACTTGAAGGAAATAAGGGAGTGGCTATACGGATGTACAGGGGACTAAGGTTCCAGGCAGAGGAAACAGCCTGTGTAAATATAAATAGGTAAAAATAACAACATGGTTGAAAACAAGTATAAAGAAGTAAATCAAAGAATGGATGGAAATCGCTCTTTTCCCTTCCAAGGTTTACAGATTTCTTTCTGTTTATTTTCTTCATTCATGTTTTCAATTAATGGGACCTGTGTTCATAACATCTGGGAGGATGTGTTGACCTGTCAGTTATCGAAAAGATAGTCCTACTTTTGGTAGATCATGCATGCTCATAGAGCCCAGAGATTTTGACAAATTATTTCCTTATTTTTTCCATAAAAGCAGCCATCAACTCATAGAGAGTCCGCCTGAAACGAGAGCAGCTTGAATAGCATCATCGAGTCTCCCTATCTGGTCCCATCTCTCATCTCCTCTGTGCTTTCTTCTACTCCTCTGCCCGCCCTCAGAACCTTCCACAGACAGCCTCAGATCCCAAGGACTTTGCCCACTGCTGGAGGAGGCTTCAGGTCCTTCATATTATTCAGCGAGGAGCATTTACGAGGCCATCAGACTTATCTCTTGCTAATGTGTGAACTTCTCTTATTGCATTAATACTGTTGAATTAATTTTGCTAACAAAAATGCTAACGCATTATTCTGTCCAATCAGAGACCTCTATAATAATACAGTGGTAACCATCACACCTGACAACATTATGGTGGATTTTTCCAGTATTCCCTTTATCATCTCTTCTGAACATTTCTCATCCTTCACAAGTGTCTTTTAAATTTTTGGGGGGTTTAACACACTTTTAAGTGTAGAGTTTGATGAATTTTAAAATACTGATGCATCCATTTAACTACCACACAGATTAAAATATCAAACATTGCCAGCACCCCAGTACCCTCTCTTCCAGCTCTTTCCAGTCAATAACCACCCCCGAGGTAGCCAATATTCTACCTCCTACCACCATATGTTAATTTTTTACTGTTCTTGGACTTTATATAAATGGAATTGTTTTGTAGGTGCTCTTTGTGTCTGGTTTCTTTCACTCAACATGAAGCTTGTGAAACATATCCTTGCTGTAGGTAGCAATAATTTGTTCTTTTTCACCATTGTGTAGTATTCCATTGTATAAATATACCAACATTTATCTGTTCCACTGTTAGCAGACACTTGAGTGGGTTTCAGTTTTTGGGAATTGTGTATCAAACTGTTATAAACAGTCTTTAACATGCCCTTTGGTAAATATATGTATTTATTCTCTTAGGTAGAGGGTGGCACACTTTTTCTGTAAAGGGTAAAATAGCAAATTTGCAGATCATATGGTTTCCATCTGTCACAATTATGCCATTGTAGTACAAAAGTAGCCCCAGATATTATATAATACATAAACAAATGGATGTGGCTGTGTCAATAAAACTTTATTTACAAAGACCATATTTGACCTGCAGACTGTAGTTTGTTAAACCTGCTCTTAGGTATATGCTTAGCATTGGAAATGCTAGGTGTTAGGATAGTTGTATGTTAACTATGTTTTACCAGTTTTCCAAAGTGGTTGTACTAATTTATACTCCCACTGATGATGGATGAGGATTTCATATCTTCACCAACATTTCCCAAATATCTTTAAGTTCTTGAAAACATTGTATTTTCTCTCATTTACAAATTAGTGTCATTTTTGCTATAATAGTAAAATATTATCTAACTTTTTCTTCCCTAAGAAGTCACTATAGCAATGAGCTATCATTATTGCCTCTTGTCCTTGCAGAGGAATATTGATGCCTCTAAATTGTGATTTTCTGCCACTTTTATTTGACATAAATGAAAAGCCCTGTATTGGCAGCTGGAAGACCTAAACTGAGCTGCCCTGTGACTTTAATATAGTCCCTTCTGTGCGTTTATTTCTGTGCCTAATCTCTAAAATGGGGCTAATAACATCTGCCCTGGCTATTTCTCTATATTTTTATAACAAATAAAATAATGGATGAACAAAATTAAATGATAGGAAGACAATTACAATATCATAATTGAAAAAAAGTCTCATGTTATGAAACAGTATGTATAGCATGTTCCCAACTAGAGGAGCAGGGGGTGGCAATGTATGTTTAAAGACATAGGAAAAAATGCTAGAAGAATATTTCCCAAAATGTTTAGAGTGACAATTTGGGGAGATCATTTATATCAGTAGTTTTATTTTCTTCTGGATGTTTTGCAATATTTTCCAAGATTTCCAAAGTTAACATGAATTACCTGCATAAAAAAGAAAGCAAGGTTAATTTTCAGAAGGACACAGTGTGGACTGAGGGGCATCTCCCCCTTGTCGCTGGGCTATCTCGCTTGTGCTCCATTTCTTGATCCTTGGCTGAATAAATCAGGAATTCAATCTGACAGCAACAATACAAATGCACAGAATATTACAGAGTGAGCAATTATTATGATGAACGTTAATAAGCAGCAGGAGGCCTCTGTCTTTGGTTTTGTAAAATGTGATTTTAAGTATTCTCTCTTAACGCTTAGGGGCTTTCAAAACATTGTATTGTGTAAGTGCTTAGCAGTGGAAAAAGTGAAGAAACGCTGTCTCAAAATGGCGTGGAAGTAGATGACAGAGCAGTTTGCTTTCCTGGGGGTCCTGTGCATGTTCCCTGTCACTCTGAGGCTGCGAAGTAGAGGAAGGTGGGAGGACCCTTGCTCAGGGTGGCAGGGTCTTGTCCTGAACCAGTTTCTGCTTGGATGCTACAAACGTCAAGAATGCAGAAGTGGTCCAGGTGCAGTGTAATCCCAAGGCTTTGGGAGGCTGAGGCAGGAGGATCGCTTGAGTCCAGGGGTTCAGGAGTTCAAGGCTACAGTGAGCTATGATTGCATCACTGCACTCCAGCCTGATCCACAGAGAGACCCTGTCTCTAAAAATAAAAGCAATGTGGTGAGAGAAGCAGAAGTGACCAAGGCAGGCTAATTGGCACTCTAAATATAGCCCAACTCAATTGAACTAGGAAATGTGGAAACGAACTTTGAGAGTGTAAAGATCTGGATGGACAACCTTTTTTTTTTTTTTTTTTTTTTTAAAGGCTGGTCAAGTGAAGCAGTAGGAGTGGAGAAGGAACAAAGGAATCTGTAACTGGTTATGATGAATTAGTTGTAAACACCACTGCACTTGGACCAACCTGGGGTGGACAACCTTGCCCTTTTTTTTTTCTTTTTTTTAAATAAAGTGACCGTTATCTTTCCTATATTTAAAATGTACAGAAAGAAACTGTTACATTTCTCCTTCAGGCCATGGCAAAGGTTAGAGACATGTATGAAGTATATTTTCCAAAATGCAAGTCTCTTTTTATTTTTTTTTTTAGAGGAAATACAATCTGTTTTATGAAGAAGTGCTGGCAAAAGTTCAGAAACCAGCACAAAACTGAAATGGGGGTTGAAAGAAATGCTTTAAAGGAAAACATCCCCTTAAGTGGGAACCGCACAAACACTTGGGATTTGGCTCACACCGGAGGTGGCTGTGTGCGCCAGGTGTCACGTTTAACTGATAGTGCTTGTTACTGACCCTGTGGGTGGCAGGAAGGAAGAGGAGTGACCATGGCATTCAGGAGAGGGTGAGCTTTGTCCTATCACCGCACAGAAATTGAATTCTTAGACGGCTCGACCACGGGCTTGTGTGGTGAAAATGGGGATTTCCACTTTCAAAAATAGTATGACTTCAGTTAGGTTTGAGATTGCCTTTTTGGGAAGTTTGTTATATTTAGAAGCTTTTTTTCCCCCGCCTCATAGCTTTTAAAGTCCATCTGCAGCATGGCACAAGTCCTCAAAATTGTAATGACCTAATTTACCCCGAAGTTCAATTTGGAATCAAGATGTTTTCTTCAAATGTACAAAGTAACCATTGCATCGACAAAAATACATTTTAATCAAAATGCTGAAAGTATCGAAAATGGTAAGGGATTTTCTTTCCCCTCTTCAAGCTTCTCTTTGCTTTATAAATTGTCTATGTTGTGGTTTATGTGGGATATAGATATCCCAGATCTTGGCAGTGTATTTTGCTCACTAGTTCTAGGAGGCCTGAAGGCTTGGTTTGAAGTCAGCTCGCCACAGGAATCTCTGTGCCACCTTCTAGAATATCAGTTACGCAAATTGCAAAATTAGCATCAAGAAAAAAATATATATTCTGTAATGAGCATTTTTGCTTTAAAAGTAAAAATCAGCGTATTGTTTTTAAAAGGAAAAAAAATCCCTTTAAAATGGAGTAGTCCTGTAAGGAAAGGTCAGTTTTCAAAGAAGGGCTTGACACAGAGGCTAAGATGACAGCCCACTTCCAGTTCAGCTGGAGTCACTTGGCATGTTTTACTACCCAGTGCAGTGCAAGGCGAGGAAGCAGGGAGATTGGATATCACCGAGGATTTAATTTTGGATTTGGGGAGGCACATGGTCTTCCCCAACTAGTTTCTATTTTTTTCCTATCTTCCTTGAAAATGACTTTCTGTGCAACTCTGATATGCTGTTTCTCTCAGCAGCCCCAGCCTGTAGCTGATGGGACAAGAGAACCTCTTTCTTGCTCTGAATTGCTAAAAGATTGGTAGAAGTTGATTCTTTGTCTCCATTTTAAAAGTGAAAGATCTGGGTGTGGTAGCCCTGGCCTATAATCCCAGCCACTCAGGAGACTGAGGTGGGAGGATCCTTTGAGGCCATGAGTTTGAATACGGCCTGGACAATACAGCAAGATCCCATCTCAAAAAAAAAAAAAAGTGGAAGATAAAGAAGATCTACTCATCTCCCGTTTCCTCCCTTGGAGCAATGATGCCAGACTCTCTGATCAGTGTTTACAGTTTTGCATCAAATAATTTAAAATGTCTCCCTTACCTGATGATCATCAACATGAAATGACCAATTTTTTTAGTGTAATTCTGGAGCCAAGTTTCTACAGAATGTTTTATAACAAATCCTTTGGTTCTTTTCCCCAGTTTGCTAATCATTCGGCAGAATAAGCAGGAACATTACCAGTGGGCAGCCTTTCTGGGTAAACCTCAGACTCCCTTTCCCTCTAGGTGGAATTTAGGAATCTTCTGTGGCAAGGCAGCAACTGAACCTGCCAGTCTTTAGTGAGAGCTTGGGCTATTGCCAGTTATTCTTAGGCCCTAAATTCCTCTCTCCTCATGGAAACTTTCCTTTCATCTATCCTATTCTTTTCCAAGGCACATTCCAAGATGTTGACCAATTAATCTATTAATGAGCTTCTGGGAGTGAGTGAAAGGGAACCTAGGTACATTTTAAGGACCTTATAAGTCTACCCATTTGTTGACTCAAGGGCTGTCACTGCAGCTCACACAGGAAGGAGAACTGGCCTTGTTAGGTCAGGGTGAAGAGATGTTTTCGAGATTGGCACCATCATCCCCTCACCATGCAGAGCTGGGCTTAGTTTAGGGCCGGTGATTGGCACCCGAAAGTATACACAAAAGCCAACCAGAACTATAAAGTTCTGAGGTGATTTTCTCTCTGAAGCTGGACTTTATCCATCCCCCACTTTTTTTTTCAACTCAACAACTTTATCCTGAAACAGATGTATTTTTGTTTCTGTTTTTCAGAGCGCCACCTACAATATCAGCAAAACCCCTCATACATAAAAAGTGATCAGTGAGTGTGTCTGGGGCGTAAGGAGTAACGGGGCTTGAAGGGGAGGACATTGAAGTAGTTTTAGAATGAACCACACAGCCTGGGGACTGTGGGGAAAACTCCCTCTGGGGTGGGGTGCGGGCTGGTTTTGGAGCACTCAGTGCTGAGGGACAGGAGCCGGCGTTTGGTGGTGAGAGGAGGAGAGGCAGAGCCAGAGAGCAGGTGCTCCGAATGGCGCTGTCAACGGTAAATCTAGCAAATTTACCCATTTACTCTAGCAAATCCCATCACCCTTCCAGGACTCAGTTTCCTATTTTGCAAAGTGAGGGAATTAAATGCTTTGGATTAAATACCTTCTCTCTAAGGTCCCTTCCGTCTTCCCACTTCCGCAAGATGAGTTTCAGGGAGCTTCTAATTCGACATAAAGCTTCTAATTCATCATGACAGGAATGTCAGCAGGTCCTGCAAAGGGAATACTGACAGGACTGATGACTGGCAAGAGGAAGGAGAAGGCTGAGGACGTCATCTGTGAGGGGCAGTGCTGGGGGGTGGGTGAGGGTGGCTCTGCTGCACACTAGCTGTGTCACCTGGGCTGTCATGGTGTCGCTGTGATGCTTTCTCAGCTGTATCCCATAAAACTGGGATACTACCAGGGCCTGCTTTATCGGCAGCTGTGGAAATTGTGAGGACAGCCTGACGTAGTCGATGCGAAGACCTTACCTCAGTGCCTGGCACGTGGGTGAGAAATATTTGCTGCCGTTGCTAAGCACGTGAGGACGGAGTCACAGGTGAAGGCGGGAGACGAGCACGTTGAAGGCTTTTGAGGACTCTGTGGCTTAGGGAAATCCCCATCTGAGGTAGGTGCTCTACCAGGACAATGAAGCCTTCAGTGTCAATCAGGGGAGACTCCCATAAAGAAAACGCATCAGAAATAGATCTCCCCGGCAAGAGCCACCTCAGAGGCTGCAGTAAAAGGGAAATTCAATAATATGACCTCAGTTTAATTTAAAATAATTGTATTTTGCTCATCATGGATTTTTTGCATCAATTTTTATCTTTAAAATAGGCATTCAAATACTACTTATCTTGGTTGGTTACTGAATGGCCACCTCCTTAGATTTTGTGCCCAAGGCCAGTGCTTCCCTAGCCTCACTCGAGTCCCCCCATCCTGCCCAAAATGAAGTTGAAGGTTTGTTTAGTCCTCAGTGTCAATCCTATAACAAAATGATGGTCATTTGGTGTAGAAGGCTCAGAGTCATCTAATTGATTACGAACAGCAAGAAGAGAAGGAAATGTGTCTTTTCCCTACTGACTAGGAAGTCAGAAAATACCAAATACCCCTGTTCTGGAACCCATTTACCATAAAGCCAGAATCTAGGCCTCTTAGACCATGGAAGGAAAATACCTAGAACACCATGAGCATAACCTTTGTTCTAGAATGCCAGGCTTGAGAAGACTCTGAAAGAGCTTTGTAACTTAGGGAAGGAAAGTGAAATGTTTTATGGGGATTGAGCAGGAGGGGGCAGATAAAAAAATGTTCAGCTGGCTTCAAGGCCAGTTGGTCAAGGATGGTTCTCTAAAGAAGAGGGCATTGTGCTTCAGGAGTAGCAGCTATTGTGTAATTTCGATTTTATCAAGAGAGATGTAGAGAAACAGTTAGGGGTTACCCAGTCTGTGTAAAAGGTTTGGAGGAACAGCTGCAAAAGGCACGGACAGGCAAAGGCCACTGTGGGTGATGCCCAGCCCTTCAGGGCCCCTCACGGTATGGCCTGGGCATCTGCAGGCAGCAGCCGTCCGACAGGTAAGTCAGCATTTCCAAGGAGCCTCTAATTATTACCTTACAGCTGGTGGAGGGAGCAGATAGCTTGCAGGGATCCTCAAACTTTTCAAACAGCGGACCAGTTTATTGTCTCTCAAACTGTTGTGGAGTGTGCACTGTGGGCCCGGGACAGGCAGCGGTGGCAAAAACATCCGGAGGGCCGGATAAATGCTAGGTGACCCGCATGTGGCCCGCAGGCCATAGTTTGAGGAAGCCTGGCCTAGAGTATCTTGGAAAGTTCCTGTTTCCCTTACCTCTAATCCTTTTTCAAGAGAGGCAATAGCACCATTCACAGCTAAAATGTCAGGCAAAGCAGGCAGGGAAGCCATTCACCCAGGCTCACTTCCAGGCTCTGGGCGAGACCTGGGGGCTGCTTACAAGGCCCCTGCCTGTGCGGCAAACTCCAGGGCACTCAAGTGACTATAACATGAGGTGGGCAGTGCTTTGCCAGCTGCATCTCTTCATACAGCATGTAAAGGCTTTCATTGTTAAGAAGTTTTAAACACATTACATGGTTTGTATTATCACTATGACCCTGTGATTAGGATGACGGCTTTTAGGCATTTCTTTTATGGATGAAAACAGAAACCCATTGAATGGTTAAGTGACTTGCCCAGTATCACTTAGCTGGTTAATGAGACTGGAGACTGAGTTTCCAAATTCCCATTCTCCAGTTATTTCTAGGAGGCTATACAGAAACCTCTAACCCCGTGCAAGAGCGCTCCTCCTTTCAGATGTCATCATGGTGTTATTGTTGTCCTGATCTCCCCAAAGGAGGCTGAGAAAAGGCCAGTCACTTGAGTCCATCAGCCAGTTTTTAGGACCTACGGTCCACCAAGCTTTCTTTCACTCCTCCCTTCATTCCAGAGAAGTATCGGCATCAAAGTTTCCCCATCACTGGCCACAAGTAAATTTCAGATTGGGCTCTGTGGTCTAATCCTGAGTTTTTTCTCTATTGGAGGGGAAACACAGCAGAGGAAAATCCCCAGTGTGTTCCAGCCAGTATTCAAATTTATTCGGTAAATGATAAAATATTGTTTCAAAGCCAGGGCATCATCATCATCATCACCACCGATAAGTGCTGGAATTACAAGGAAAAATACAAGACTCTCTGGCTTCAGGGAACTTCCTGTAAATGGGGGAGACATGGGGAGATTTGTAAACAGACAATCTCTAGGCATTCTGTGATTGCTGAGGGACAAAAGTGGCTCAAGGTACAAGGGGAGCAGAGGAGAGAGGATGCCTCCCTGAAGTTCCTGGGGGTGTGAAGAAAATAAATTCCCTGAACCCATACCCCTCATGAGATTAAGGCCACATGAATGTGTGTCTGTGAGGAGCATCTTAAGGAGGTTATAATATATAAATGAAGCTTCGTCTTTTACAATTATGTTTGGGGCTTCAGGGTCACTCAGGGTTGACCACAGAATTGAGTAATTGACCAAGAAATTCAGTGACAATTTTGACTTTATTTATGTCCCTGGGGCAGTGCTCTGATCTGCTTTATAGTCGTAGTATTAATACTACCCAAACACAGTTTATTGAGTGCCTACTGTATGTCAAGTATTCTGGGCACTAGGGTAATTTCTGTGAATAAAATAGAAAAATGGGGCTTATATTTGAATAGTGTCTGTTAAAGATGCTTCTTAAATGACACAGATCTCTCTTGAGCAGTGGTTCCTGAAGTGCCCGGTAGCGTCACTGGGGGACCTTTCAAAAAATTCCAAAAGCCTGTCCCAACCCAGAGCAAATTCAGAATCTCATGGGCAGCTTCTAATATTTTTAAGTTCCCCAGGTGATTGTCATGTGCAAGGAGGGCTACAAACCACTGCTCTAGAAATTCTGCTGTACTTCCCTAGGGAGTCATGTCATCCCCTCCCCACCTGCCCCCAACTTTCCGAGAGTCATTTATATAATCCACAGATGAGGCTCAGAGTGACTTGTCTGAGCATGTAAGGGGCACATGTAGAGAGTCACCAGGCCAGGACTTGAACCTGGGTCTTCTGATTTTAAGTCTGGTGTGTTTTTTGTCATGTTGAAAGAGTTAAGAAAACTGAATGTTGAGGGGCTCCCCAGAGAAGAGAGGAGATTGTTTTCAGGCCTCCTGGTCACCCCCTCGCCACCCCCCATCACTCACTGAAGATTTTAGCACCTGGTCCAGTTTTCATCCTTCTAAGAAACATAAACATCCAGAGGCCCGTTCATGCCACGGGCTCTTTCTCGTGACCTCCTCATTGCCCAGACATTCTTTCCTGCGCCCCGCCTCAGCCATCCACTCCCACTGCCAGCCCCTGGACACTGCTCCTATTGGAAGTTCGAGCATAAGCTTCTCCAGTGAGAAATCTCACACCCTTTCAGCACGGGGGCTCAGATCCCTCACTGCGCCGTCTCTCCAACCCCATCAGCTGTGGTCAGACCACCAGTGCGTGGCTTTTCTCTCGTGCAGCACCTCCCTCTTTCGTTTCCCTTCGCGCCTGGCTGACATCTCTCGGGCCATCATCTTCATCACGGTGGGGCAAGTACTGTACTCGTAACTCCCATGCCCACTTCTCCAAACGCTCCTTCCCTTGGACACCAGCACTCACACCCGCCGCTGTCACTGTCTGGCACCCTCTTCACCATTTTGTTTGTCTAAAGCCCAGTCATCCTCTGAGTCTCAGTTTGATCACTTTGGGAGGTCCTCCCTGACCCCTCAGGTTAAAGGAGGGACCCCCCTTGTTACACCATTCCTTCCCAACCCTTATCATAAGTTGCATTTCTACATGTTCTTTTCTGTGACAAGCTTTGTTTAATGTCTCTTTCCCTACCAGGCATGGGCTTGAGGCTCTCTGTTTTGGTTACTGCCATATCCCCAATTATTGCCACACTTCTATCACATAACTACTCTTATAAGTACGTGAATGAATGAATGATTTGTTAATACCCCCAAAGTTACTCAGGGTTATTCAGTGGTAGAACCACAACTCACCCATTTGATTATGGTCTGATCTGTGAGATGATTTCCACAATTAAATTTTGCAGTTGAACCCTCTCAGGTGCCCACTGTCATGGGCCTGTTGCATGGGACTCTGCACGAAACAGAGTTTGCACAGCAGTGAATCCTAAAGCCCTGCATCTTCTATTAACACATGGCAGCGTCGAGAAGTTGTCCATGGAGATGGATTATGAATCCCAGAGGCCACAAAGCATGGCGGGCAGGGCTGAGGGTCCCAAGTTCTAAGCAACTGCTGCTCTGCTGTCAGCCCCAGAGATGGCACCTCTAGTTCTTTCCTAGACAAGGCTATCTTGCTTAATATACCATTTCTCAACTCCAGTATTTAAGGGATTTTTTTTTTTTTTTTTTTTTTTTTTTTGAGACAGGAGCTCACTCTGACACCCAGGCTGGAGTGCAGTGGCATCAGTATAGCTCACTGTAATTTCGAACTCCTGGCTCAAGTGATCCTCCTGCCTCAGCCTCCTGAGTAGCTGGGACTATAGGCACGTGCCACCATGCCCAGCTAATTTTTTAAATTTTTTATAGAGACGGGGTCTCACTATGTTGCTCAGGCTGGTCTCATACTCCTGGCCTCAAGTAATCCTCCCACCTCAGCCTCCTGGAGTGCTGGGATTGGAGGTTTGAGCCACCACTCCTGGCCAGTGGATCTTTTAAAATGTAACTTAAAAACTTTTTTCACATAAACTGTTTGTTTAAATCCTGAATGGGCTCAAGTTCTCCCTGCAAGGTGTCTTCTGGCAGGGTTTCCCCAGTCTTTATCACATGAATTATTTATGAGAACTATTTTTTTCCCATCGGAGATTAGTTCAGATCCTTCAGAAATCTCAAGCTTTTGGTGCTTCTTTGAATATTTGTTTAGGTTCTGATGGAGAAGACTGAGCTAAGGACCTGGAGAATGAAATAAGGTATCTACTGCCTTAATTGGTTAATTTATTGAGCACAAGTGGGAGACTGACTGTAGTGAGAGTTTCACAGAGAGTAAGGTGATGCATGAATTGGGAAGTCTGGGGCAATGACCATTCAAGGTGAACTAGGGAAGAAAGGCACCTTTGTTCTCTACATGGTGTCTCACCAGTGAGAAAGCATGACGTGGACCTCTGGTACTCATTGGCCATCCAAATGGAACACACGATTAGGTGGCTTTCTGTAACCACTGTTTTCATGTGGCCTATGTAATTTTGGCTTCCAGCCTGACGCTAGTGTTAATATTTGAGACTTACCCCTAGAGAGCTGATTAACAAGGGCTGGAGCAGAAGCTGGATGTCTGTAGTATTAAAAACCTCTCTAGGTGATTCTGATGCTCAGGGAGAGTTGGCTGCCTGCCCCCTTCCTAGAAGTCTCTGAGCAGGAGACCTTAAGTGACTTAGGTGACTGATGGCATTTATTTGTTTAGTGTCAGAGTTATCTAGGCCCTGCACTTTAGAGAGTCCGGTGTTTCACAAACACACAAAAAATAAACCTATTGGAAAATACATGAATGTCTTTGTTGCTTGGGGCCTGCTGCCCAGTGCTGCCTGTACACTAATTACCTGTAACCCTAACCATCTGCTCTTCACGAACCCGGAGGAAGCTCTGCCACGCTAGGGGTGGGCCTGCAGGGCAGCACAGCAACTGGGGTCTTCTCTGAGCCCCCATCTCAAACATGTTCCCATTTACCCTCGGCCCGTTGTCTCCTGTCTGCCTCTCAAACCAGTGAAAGCATCTCTGAGCTATGCTAATAAGTCTTCATCAAAAAGGAATGATTCATTTGAAGTTCATTTTTAGATCTGTTTTCTTTTGCTCAGGAACCCAGGGAGAAACCGACTGGGAGAAACACCATCGCGGTTGGCGCTTAGTTTTTATTGAACCATGAATTCCCCTGGACAGAGGCCTATGCCGAAATCTCTCGTTCTTTAAACAAATAAACAAATAAATAAGATCTTTTGGCTGGTACCTAATAAAAACACACACAGGCAAATCAAGTTTAGCACATATCTTGGAAACTCCCAGCTTTCAAACTTCAAAAACACAGTCGTAGGGTATCCAACTCAATTAAGGCACACACACAAAATCCCTTTTTAGCCTAGCAAACAACAAATCACAGGGTCTTTTGCTTTATTCTAGACCCTTTGATTGTGGTTTAGTGGCTAAGACTGAGATTAGTGAAGAAAAATATTACTAATCTGAAAACTTTTTTCTTGGGAGGAAAATGCCATGAAATATCAAAATGTCCTAAGTAATTATTCAAACAAAACAAAATAGCTAGGCTGAAAATGATCTTTTGGCAAAGGGATTTGTCACGCTTGGCTCCTATGTTTATTTCAAAAGGAATGAGAGAAAGAAGGTGTGTGTGATACCCTACTCTGGACAGAAATGTCTGAAAACAGAGACTGATCAGCTTCCCAGCTTTCAAATAGTGCCAGACCAAAATATATGCCTAGCCTATTTGAGTCTCAAGGCCAAAATCATGAAAGAAGAATCCCCAGCAGATTTAACATATTTCTAGCGGGGCATGTTTCCCATTTTGAGTTTGGAAATGCTGGTCTAATATGACAGAGGTACAGAGTGAGACTTTTGGGGCCTCTTTACTTTTCTTCAGAAGTGCATAACGTAGTGGTTCTTGCCTGGGGATGATTTTGCTCCTCCTGCATGCATTTGACAATGTCTGGAGACATTTTTGGTTGTCACAGAATGGGGATAGGGATGGGTGGGGTTGGGGAGCAGGTGCTCTCTAATGGGGATAGACCAGAGATGCTGCTAAACACCCTACAATGCTCAGGACAGCTCCCCACCCCAACCCCCAATAAAAAAATGATCTGGCCCCAAATGCCAGTGGTAACTGAGGATGAGAAACTGGCATAGTGGGTACCTTATCTGACTACAGAATTTCCTGTGTGATGGGCACACTCACCAGGGAGATAGACAGCAAAAAATAATAGCTATTATTTAATGAAGCTTCCTTGTATACTAGACACTTTATGCTTATTCATTTTTTTAAATTAATAGACTTTAATTTTTAGAGCAGCGTTAGGTTTACAGAAAAATTGAGTGAAAAGTAAAGAGTTCTCATATGTCTCTTCATCTGCTGCCCAGTTATTCCTACCACTGACGTCTTGCACTACTGTGTTATTTTGCTATAATTGGTGAACCAATAGTAATACTTTATTATTAACTAAAGTCTAGAGTTTACGGTTCACTGTTTGTGTTGTAGATTCTATGGGTTTTGACAAATGTATAATGACATGCATCCACCATTATAGTATCACAAAAAAATCATTTTCTTGCCCTCCATATCCTCTGTGATCTTCCTAGTCTTCCCTCTCTTCCTCCTCCCAACCCCCTGGTAACTACTAATGTTTTTACTGTCTCCATAGTTTACCTTTTCCAGAATGTTATTTAGTTGGACTCATATAGCATGCAGTCTTTTCAAACTGGCTTCTTTCACGTATCAATATGCATTTAAGCTTCTTCCATATCTTTGTGGCTTGAGAACTCATTTATTTTTAGCATTGAATAATATTCACTGGATGAATGTACCACAGTTTGTTTATTCATTCACCTATTGAAGGACATCTTGATTGCCCTTCAATATTTTAGCAATTATTAGTAAACTTTCTATAAACGTGTGTGCAGGTTTTTGTGTGGACATAAGCTTTCTGCTCATTTGGGTAACTATCACAGAGTGCAATTTCAGTTGTATGGTATGAGTATGTTTACTTTTATAAGAAACTGCAAACTGTCTTCCAAAGTGGCTTCCAAAGTGAGCATTCTCATCATAATGAGCTTGAGTTCCTGTTGCTCCATATCCGTGCCAGCATTCGTTGTTGTCCGTGTTCTGGATTTTGGCCATTCTGATAGGTGTGCAGTGGTATCTCAATATTGTTTTAATTTGCAATTTCTTGGTTGATGATATAAGATATTGAGACATTGATATCTTCATGTGTTTATTTTCCATATACATATCTTCTTTGGTGAGGTGTCCAGATATTTTGGCCATTTAAAAAAATTGGATTGCTTGTTTTCTTATTGTTGTTTTAAGTGTTCTTTGTATATTTTGGATACTAGTCCTTTATCAGATATGTGTTTTGCCAAGATTTTGTCCCAATATGTGGATTTTCTTTTCATTCTCTTAACAGTATCTTTCACAGAGAAGGAATTTTTAATTTTAATAAAGTCCAACTTATCAGTGTTTTCTTTTAAGGGTCATACTACTGGTGTGTATCTGAAAATCATTGCCAAACTAAAGGTCTCTTAGATTTTCTTCTATTTTCTTCTAGGAGTTTTATGTTTTTGTGTTTCACATTTAGGTCTATGATCCATTTTGAGTTAATTTTTGTGCAAAGTGTAAGATATGTGTCTACATTCATTTCATGTGTGTTCCTTGAATACCAGCTACTTTATAGACATTATTTTTAATCCTCATACCTGCTTTTCAAGATTGCAAGTTTTGTCATTTTAAACTTGAAGAAACGAAAGTACACAGGGTTAAATATTATGCCCAATTTAATTGTGTATTAAGTGACGGAGGTGAGATTTGAATTTAGGTGTATCTTCAGTCTACTTCCAAAAACCATAGTCTTTCCACAACACTGTGCTCTATTACAAATTGAAGCAAAGATGCTTCTGGAAAGGTTTTGCAAAGTCTATCTTCTGATCTAAAAATTCGTGTCCATTTGTGAGTAGAATTTGTTTTTAAATTAAATAGCTATCTTATAGGAGAATAGAATATTGAGACCCACAGTTGTATAACAGGAACACAGAGCTTGACTTGTTCAACAGGACACTACATCTGCAATTAATTAAGTAAAGAGTAGACCAATGCTGACCTTAGAAAAAGTTGAGAATGAGGCTTTGTTTCATAACAAAGATGCATTAAATTATGTTACATACCAAGATCCCAGAGGCAGGATTCAAGTCCAGCTACATCATCAGAGAGATTTGCTCTCTCTTGCTTTGAGTTCCGTAATTCTTAGTGGGCTGCCATTCTGTCCCGAGGCTTGTTGGTTCAAGATGGAAATATGGCCAGTAATCACAGCTACACTCTAGACAGGGATAAGAGGAAGAGAGTGGCATCTGCCTCATCTGTTCCTTTTATTAAGAAAGAGACAGAGGTCCCCTCACAGACTTCCCTTTACATCTCACTGGCTAGGGCTATGTTACATGGCTACTCTTAGCTGTTCCAGACTCAACAGTGGAGTCTGGCAAGAGAGTAGGTTGTTGAGCGAGGGTGTTGAATGCATCCTTTCAAAAATGCCTGCCTTAGGAACCTCTTATCATAAAAAAGTCCTTCTTCATCCTATCTTTTGCCCCACCTCTTCCAGCACAGTGACTGCTTAATCTCCGCCTCCAATTCTAGCTCTCCTGATCATTAAGTACATTTTCTCAGGCCTATATGTACTTTACTTAGGGAGTCACTGGATTTGTCCACAGAACCTAAGAAGCAAAATTGGTGGAATGGGCACCACTACTTTGGAGAAACAGACCCTGTCATTGGCTGTCTCAAATCCTGTCATATTCACTTAGTGGTCACTTGGTCCAATGAATTCATAAGCACTACATTGGTGCCAGGGGACACATCAAGAACAAAGAAGAAAAAAAAATATACTAAGGGAAGAGGGACCCAATTATTATATTCAATCTTAAATATAGCCTTCAATTTCCCTGTGGCCATCCTCAATACCCAATGCAATACACAAGTGTATGTCATTATCATTTGAACTGATGTATATGCATGTCATTTTATATCCTCACAGGCAGTTAGTAGTACACAGTATTTATAACATGTGGATCCTTGTATGAGTTCAGCACTAAGAATACAAGTGACCTTATACTGAACTAAGGATTTTTTACAGGTCAGAATGAGTCTATGACAGGGCCATTTTAAATCCAGTGCAAGACTGTCATTGGCATATACCAACAGCAAGGTGAGCACATTTGTAGGGGAGGAATATCATTAAATAGAGAGATTTTTAAAAAATTACAGAACACAGCACATTCTTTTTCTCAACAAGCCTACTTTCTAGCTAACAAGTTGAAGGGGGAAAACTGGGAATATAAATGCTAAGGAGATACATTGAGGGGTGATCAGAAAGTTGGGCAGGATTAATCAGATGAAGCTTTCAGCAAGAGGTAACATTTTCAATTATACTGATGACTGCTTCTGGATATAGTTCAATTTGATTTCAAAGAGTTTGATTAAGAGGGAGTTAAAAATGATGGAGGGCACAGTAGACAGACAAAAAAAAAAAAAGAAAGCAATTGTGTGAGCTGGACAAATTCATCCGCACAGCCTCAGGGCCTCCCCTTGAAGAATCTCTAAACAGGAAATGAATTAAAACGGAAAGCATGGCCACCAGAGAAGAAGAGCTCAAGGGGCAGGATGGAGACAATTTGGCTCCTGGATTCTGTTGTTTCCCTAACATTCCCTGCCTGTCCTCCTGCCAATGGACCTGCTTTGTGGCGTGAAGGTGTTTCCCCAGCACAAATGAGCGGTAAAGATGCCAAGAGGGAACGCAGCTTTAGCCATCAATCTTCACTCTCATTCATTTCCTAAATCGACTTGTTTTTCTGCTTGACTTGATGGGAGGAGAGGGTTTTTTTTTTGTTTTTTTTTTTTTAATTCTGAAAGAACAGTTTGTTGAGAGACTGTAGCTGAGTGAAGCTAGAAAGGGACTTGCTTTACAGATGGCGCCTGGGCTGGGTGTTTCAGCTGCAACCAGCTGAGAGTCATATGATCACACAGGGCATTTCAGATCTTTTCACTTCATTTCTACTCAATCAGCACTGCCCGGTTTCTCCACGGAGGTCCCACTCCAGTGTGGAGACCGTGGGACTACACAGGGGATTACGAGGTGAACGCAGCATGTGTAATTGGGGCTCATGGTGGAATCTATAATATAAGTGATCAAACAATGGGGACATGGGGAGACCAGGGGTGCACAGTGAGGGGCTCACAGCCCAGCATGGGGGTCACAGAAGACTTGTTAGTGGTCAATAAGCATTGAGTGCCCATAAAAGTCACTTTTAAAAAGTAAAAACAACCGATCTTTTGTTTACTTATAGGAAAATAAAATGGGAATAGAAAATACCCTATTGCTAAAAAAAAATAATAATAAGATGATAGGGTTGGGGGAGACTTTGAAGAAGCTTCAGAATTTGTGGACATATAGTTTAACTGGTGAATGCAATAAATAATCTGCAAATGACTTGCTCACGGCTGCAGTAAGAACAGCTGTAGCTACATTATAGATGATGCCAGAAGCTATAAAGTGTTAGGTGCCAAGGCAGAGGCAAGGGACCTAAAATCCCTATTTGTAATACCTCTGGGAAAACATAGTGTGGGTATGATAAGAAAAAAATTAAAAATATTTATGGATGTGCTGGCCCTAGTGTAGTTGGTGGAAATTTCACAGGCCTGTATTTCTATAACAGGAATATACTACGGAAACTGTGCTTTAAGGCACGAAGGAGAAGGGAGCACAGAAAGAGACCTCAGCCAACACAGGGACGAGGGCACGCGAGTCACTGTGGGTTGGCCTTCCCAAAGCCATCCTCAGCCCTCTTTCCTCTTTCCTCTTCCCAGTAGGCAAGCAGAACAGGCACGGAGTTTCTTTCCCACACCCTTTGTCGCACTCCCTTGTAGCCGAAGATGACTATTTGCCCATTTCTGGTGAATGAGACGTTAAGTAGATCTGCAGGAGGACTTTGGGGAAAAGTTACTTTGCTTTCTGATTAAAAGAACAGAACGTTTCCCTTGCCCTTGATTCTTGCTTGACATGCTGAATTGAGGACAAAATCTTACAACCACAAAGCAAAACCACAAGGATAGAAACATCTTGAGGCTGGCTGAGCAGATAGAAGGATATATGGCCAGGGAGATGACAGTTTTTGAGCAGTCTAATGACTTCTGGAAGTGCCTGCCTCCAGTACCACTGAATACATGGGGTTTTTTTTGTATATGCCGATAAAAGCATTCTTAATTCATACGGAGGGATAAAGGAAGATGCCAACTGGTAGAAACAAGACTTTCTGATCTCAAGCCTGCCCTTAAAGACACACTTGAATTAAGGTAGATGGAAGTTCTATGACAGATACATAAATCATATGCAAATGTTGTCTACAAAGAGATAAACAACTAATGTTTATTTTCAATTTATCAATGCATAGACTTTATGGAAGAAGAAAAGCATTGAAGAAAGAACTGAATAGTGAGATAAAGAGATCACTGAGACAAATTATAGCATGCCCACCTACGTTGTCTTAAGTAATTGCAGTCTTGTTTCAGAGCAGGGGTTGAACGACCTGATCTTTTGAGACCCACTTACACCCTAAGAGTAGGAGCATTCGAGCAAATGGGAAGGCTGCATTCTTGGTTTCCTACATTTTGTCTCATCTTTCTGTCTGAGGCGAGCCCCAGAACTTGGTGTTCTGTGTACCTCCTCTCCCTTTCCTGTCAGTCTTGCTCTGCTTTGACCTCTTTTTTTCCCGTTGGTTTCTCACACAGCAGGTGTTTAGCAGGCTCCCCTCCTGCCTCTCTTATGGTGTCCCCTGCCTGCCCCTGAGCCGCAGTTCCACTGGGAGCCTGCCTGCTCCCTCACCTGGCTTGTCTGACACCCTCTCCTCTCCCTTCTTTTTGCCCTTCTCACTTTGTCCTGCCTTCCCTCCTTCCCCCTTTTCCCACCTCTATTCCTCCCCCCTTCCCTCCTTTCTTTGAAGGTAATAAGCTAGGAAATTAAAACTTTCGCTGAAGATACTCACGATTTGCTAAGCAGATTACTGAGCACAAACCAAACATGGGGGTTAAATTCTCACATCATCTAATTTTCATAAACCAGCATGATTTAACCTTCTTCTATTTTAAAATCGTATGTTACCACAAAGAGGGAGAGACTTTCACTCCTGCTTCACGAGTCTCCCCTCCCCACCTCAGTTCCTCTCTTTTTTCCCAGCCTCATTTTTCTTCACAGAAGACATTTGGGTTGTCTAGAGGGGTAGAAGGTAGAACCGTCATTAGAACACCAATCGGTGATCCAGGGTGACACCCCAGACAGATTAAATCTCAATCTCAGGGATAGGGCTCAGGTATGGATATGTTTCAAAAACTCCCTTAGTAAATATGCAGCTGGAGTTGAGAACCAATATTCTAGAACATGCATTCTCAATATAAAATTGTGTAAGCTAAAGTTGGGCTGGGGAATATAAGGAAACCCCACATTGATTTGAGAATGGTAAAATAAAGCAGAAAAAAAAAATCTTCTCGTAGGACTTCCCAAAAGGGTAAGAGGAGGCTGAGATGACAATGTGTAGGCGCTGCCCACGTTCAGGGTATGCCCGAAGTTAAAATTGTTTCCAAAAACCCCTATATGACCACAGACAGCACTGAGTTTGTCATACTTATATTTAGAAACAAAGCAATAAATACCTGAAGGGATTCCATCAGACATAATAAAATTAAAATAAATAACTCCTCTCCACCCTATAAAGAAAAATAAAGTTTTATATACCATTCATCTTGCTGAAAAGTACCCAGAAAATAAATACACGTGTTTTTTTTTTTCTTTTTGGTTTATTATTATTTTTTAAATACAGCAGGAGCAAGCATAGCAATTTCTAGGGTGGGTAATTTTGCAAAGTTTTCCTAGGTAGTTTTAGTGAAACTTTTAGGAAGTTTTTGGTTCCATTTAGTGATTCAAGTTTAGAATCTTGGGTGCATGTGTGTGTGTGTGTGTGTGTGTGTGTGTGTGTGTGAGAGAGAGAGAGAGAGAGAGAGAGAGAGAGAGAGAGAGAGAGAGAGAGAGAAGGTGACCACCGAATGATCAGATACACGGTTGGTGGAAGTCCATATTAGAAAAAAATCCCTGGAAGAAGACAATTTGGCAAGACTATTTAAAAACCACAAACTTAAAATTTTGTATTACACTTCCAAAAGCTTATTCTGAGGAAATAATCATAGAATAGTGGAAAATTATAGCTATTTATAACAGCAAAATATTAAATATAGTCTGTATACAATGAAATTAATTATAATACATACAGTGGAATGTACAATGCATTCATCAAAAATAATGTTGCAGAACAATTTTCAATAGTGTGAAAAAATGATTACATATATTGTATGTGAAAAACATTAGGTTACATAGTGGCATGTGCAATATGAACTCATTCATGTTAAAAATATGTATTTATAATTAGAAAAATGCTTGAATGTGTATAACATCAAAACATTTATAGTAGCCATTCACCAGAAAGCAAAATCCTTGAAAATAGGAAGTAAATAGTGCATTTGGATCACATGTTAAGTGATTGAAAAAATATGATGTTGAATTTTATTAAATTATATGATGGGACTATGGGTATTTTAATTTCCTTGTTATGCCTATATTCTAAGTTTTCTACAACTAATAATTACTTAAAATGAGAAAACATCAAAATTTATATATATGGTCAAAGAATGAAATAAACATTAAAAAATAAAATTAACTTTTATTTAAGTGGTAGTAAAATAATATATTTTTGGTCTTTAATGTATCTTTAAATAGAAAACTTGAAATTCTCACTTCAGTTGATACAATTGTGTTTGTGAAGAACCCAATAATTCATTAAAACAAAAATCTTTATATAAAAGTAGAGTGCATTTTTATACACCAGAAAACAAGTTAGAAAAAGAGATCAAATTTTAAAAAATAGACAGTAGTCACAAAAGCAATTCAAAACATAAAGTACATAGGAAAACGTTTTTCAAGAGAGGAGCAAGAATGTTATGGAGAAGATTGTAACATTTTAATTATTGAACATGAGTGGTCTGGTTTCAGACTAGGTGGCTCCAATAAATTCATGGAAAAAACTAAAATCAAAATTTTTCTTATTTTCTACCATATCCCCCCAAATCAATTTCAGAGATATTAAGGATTTAAATATGAAAAACAAAATTAAAAACTTTTAGCAATATAGGATAATGCCTATATGACATCTGGGAAAGAAAATATTTCTTTTTTTTTTTTTTTTTTTTGAGACAGGGTTGTAGGGTCTGGCTCTGTTGCCTGGGTTAGAGTCCAGTGGCATCATCATAGCTCACTGCAACCTCCAATTCTTGGGCAGAAGTGATTCTCCTGCCTCAGCCTCCTGAGTAGCTGGGACAACAAGTATGTGCCACCACACCCAGATAGTTTTTCTATTATTTTGTAGAGATGAGGTCTCCACATGTTGCTCAGGCTGGTCTCAAACTCCTGGCCTCAAGTGATCCTCCTGCTTCAGCCTCCCAGAATGCTAGGATTACAGGCATGAACCACCTCGCCAGGCCAGGAAAAGATTTCTTAAATAAGATATTGCTCATAAAGGAAAAACAATTTAAATTTGACAATGTTAAAATTAAGACTTTCTCTGTGAAAATCCAACTGAAAATGTGGAGAAGCTATTTGTAACATGTCTAACAAAAAAATTAATAATTAAAATACATAAAGGCAACCTACAAATTAAAAAGAAAATGAATGGCAAACAGAACAGTAGAAAAACAATGGGAAAAATATTTTTTCAAAATATTTTTTTAAAAAGAATTTACATCATTTTGTAAGATTGAACATCCATATATCCTTCAATCTGCTAATTTTACTCCTGATATAAACCCAAAGGAAATGTTAGCATGGGTGTACCAGGAGACTTAGACAAGAGCATCCATTTGTTTGTAACAGCAAAATCCAGAAACAACACAGATGGAGGTAAATGGGAGAACGGATAAATAAATGTGGCATATAGTTGAATACTATGTAGCAATGAAAATGAAGAACCTCACTATGCTCATCAACATGCATCATGTTGAATGAAAAGAGCAAGGCACAAAAGAACAATTATATAAAGTTTGAAATCAAGCAAAATCAAACAGTACACTATTTAGGGATCAATACCTATGTGGTAAAACTAAAAAAGACAACAAAGGAATGATAAACCCAAAACAGTTTTTTTCTCAAGAAGTCTACTTTCTAACTGGCGAGATGGCTCATTTATATGCACTCAATCGCAAGTCCCTGGAATGGGGGAAGGTGGCTAGATTGGGGATGGGTACCTGGGACTTCAAAGGTGTTGCCAATGTCTGATTTCTGAAGCTCAGTGCTGGGTATACAAGTATCCATTTTATTGTTCTTTAGACCTTATGTTATAAATGCTTCTTTTGTATTAAATATTTATTTGCAGGTATTTTTTGTTAAAGAATAAAAGCACTGAAAATGGGAGAAAACTGTATCAGGACCAGTTTGAGTAGTCTATTGGTTCCTCTTACAGGCAGTGTAGCTTGGGGTTTTGAAATAGATAGGTGGCATCTTTAAAATTGGCTGAGTGACATTTCTGAGACTCAGTTTTCTTGTTCATCAAATGGGGCTGCTACTTGACCCATAATGTATTGTTAGGATGAAATTTGATCGTTTTTTTAAAAAATTCTACCTTATGAACTGCCATCTAGTAAGTATATATTTGTTTTATTGTTGTATTATTATTAAAATATTATACTATATTAGCAAAGAGTTTTAAAAATAAAAATATAAACTACAGTCTTTTGAAATGAAATATACTGAGGTAATATTAAATTAGTGGTGCATTATTTATAATATTGCTCACGAATTTGAAGGGTATGTTTTATTCAAAGAACGCACAATAAAACTGCTGTCCATCATCCAAACTTTGTCACAGCTCATTGTGCATGGGACATTTACACAGAATCGTACTTTGTCCATCACTCCAGGCTTGATTCTGAGAATGGCTATGGGTCTTCAGACAACAGGCATTGAAGGTCATTCATATTAATCACCTCCCATCAAAAGACTTATAAAGGAGAAAAGTAAAACAAAGTTCAAAGAGGAAGGACAGAGACCCCGCTTTTCTAGAGGTCAGGGTTTATGTGGGCACACCCTCTGGATGACTTCATCTGATAGTTCTATCAAAGAGAATTGGTTTGACAACCCCAGAGAGGTGGGCTTGGGGTAGCTGCTACTAGCAAAAGTCAAACTACTTTACCAAAAAAAAAAAAAAACAGGTTATGTTGCTGAAACTTTTGAACTAAAAAGAGAAGACAGAATTTCCTCCAATCACAAGGAACCAAGAAAAATATCACATTTCCTGGCTGCCCACTCAACTTACCACCCCCTCCCTAGCTCCCCTTGAGCAACAGAGAAAGAAATCACAGTCGTGAATTAACAGCGCCGTGAGCCAGACTTTCCTTACCCCGTGTGATTCAGCCCCACAGCCGGAGGAGGGGTAGGTCGCCAGTTCTTTAACACTAAGCGCTCTGGACTGGCTTTCAATATTAGACATCCGGAGTTTTTGAAAATTAACACTGGAACAAAAGTGACTATCATACTCCATGTCCCCTTCACCCGCCCTCAGTCAAAACTTTATTTTAGGTTTCTTTGGGGCCGTTTAAAAAAAAAAAAAACTAATGGGAAACACTATCTAGAAATGGAGAAATCAAACCAATACTGAAGCGTGTTGCAGCAATTACCACCACCTATGATTGATTTTACTACATACTAAAAGGAAAAATGTGTTTTACCATAAATGACACTCCTCAAACTCTGTCACCAGCCTCCTTCCAGCATATCTATTTAATCATGCATGACTGCAGCAAGGTGATGCAATAGTTTCAATGTAACTGCCTTATCTAGGCATGGAATGAGAAAACTTGTGTGATTGAGGAGTTGTAGACGCTCACAGCATAGTCCCTTGGGCATGAGAATAGTGGCGAATTTTTTCCGCTGAGCCTTGTAGGGGTGTCTATGGCACCTGAACCTTCCGGGAGGTGCCTCCCAATAATCCACAGACCAGATAGGACTCCAGGGCCTTGCTCTACACATTTCTGAGATAAAGGTATAATAATAAATTCAATTTCCAGCCCCCTCACCTGCTTTCTGGGTTTCCAAAGCCCAAAAACTTGCCTAAAACTACATACATGACCAGAGGAAATCCTGTTAACCACTAGTGGAATTGAGAACTATAAGAGGCTCTATTGACTATGAAATGACTATCAGATGCCCCATCTTTTTTTAGTCCCCACTGACATTCTCAGGATTATGTCTGTTGGTGATACACTTCTAGTGGGTGACCTT
Organism: Microcebus murinus; assembly: GCF_040939455.1. Classification (NCBI taxonomy): domain Eukaryota; kingdom Metazoa; phylum Chordata; class Mammalia; order Primates; family Cheirogaleidae; genus Microcebus; species Microcebus murinus. The sequence continues at coordinate 25,205,121 of NC_134108.1, forward strand.
CACACTCATAGGCAGAGTGAACTCTTCCAGACCACCAGAGTAAAATCAACCTCACAGGGCTCCCTCAGCTGGGGAGTGTGAATTGTTGTATTGGCAATACAACTATGAAACCAACTACCCGGGATGGTTGTCTGCCCCAGCAGAGAATGAGGGAATCCTCAAAGTGCTACTCTCTGTGAAATTCACTATTATTATTCTCTAGTACATGATAGAACATTCTAGAAAGTACCCAAAAACTGCTCACTTACACAGGAATAAGGAGCCTTGCTCTGAAATGAGGCTGAAAGATACTTGGACAGCTGCCCTCCTCTGAGGAGGAGAGTTTGAGCCTTGGCATCCAGGGCGGAAGTGAGAAGTCATCTCACCTCCTTCCTACCTCTTCTGGGGAACATCTGCATTTCATTTGGCTTTTGACATCACAAATCAATATGATCCTATCCATTAAAATGCATTTCTCAGAAGCTCTGTGAAAAACACTTGAATATAGACGCTGTTTTCCAAGAATGTTCCCACTGTTAAAAAAGAAAATTGGCCTTAACTTTTTCTTAACGACGCTAACGTTTACTTCAAGAAGAAAACTGTGAGGTTTAACCTTTGTACATTTGATTTTCCCACGCAGCCTTTTTGGGACCTAGGGTAAATGGGGAGATAGTTATTATAACTTAATACTAATTTTAAAAATAGATACTGTACTGAACTGTTATGTTATTTGTAATTTCAATGCCTTTTATGGCAGATGTTTGGTGGTAACAGAAGGTCCGTCCATGTATTTTGTTGAAAAAATGTGATGAGATCTAGGTTTAAGATTTTGGAGGTAGGTGCAGGAGCGAAGTGGAGTTGTTTATCAAATTCATCAATATTTTAGGATATCCTATTTGGTATTGCTTAAGACATTTTTTTCTATCCTCAAGTCAGAAAAGATAGTAAACTATATGTTCTTCTCAAAGATTTAAAGTTTTGTTTTTGACATATAAATTCCATACTCTATCTAGAATTGATTTTTGAGTGTGGTGAGAACTAGGACTCCAAATTCAATTTTATCCATAAATATAATCAGTTTTCCAACTCCACTGATTAAACATACCTCCCTTTCTCCACTGCTCAGCTATGACACCCACATCACGTGACAAATTTCCATGTATACATGTGTCATATGAAGCAACACTCAATCTTACTGCTGAGCAAGGAAATCCAAATCAGGCCTGTTGAGGTATCATTTTACACCCTCTTATTTGGCCTCTTTATTCTGTTCCACTGAAAATGTGTCTGTCCTTGTATTAAACTGTATTATTTATTATGAATTGTTATTCTAGGATGGAGCCAGTTAGTTCTTGGTATATTGTCTGTCTAAATAAGACTTAGATTAGGTTTTCTAATCATTTGTTTCTTATTTATATACTTATATTGATGGCTGAATTAGATCTCTAATTTCCCTTTCTCATTTTATTCTTCTCTAAAATTGGTAGCAAATCACACTGAATTCATAGAATGAGCTGTGGAGTGTTCCTTTGTTCTGTATGACTTGTAGAGCTAATATGAGGGATCAGGTTTAAGAAAATCCCTTTTTTTAAAAAGATAACAAAAGTAATATAAGTTACTGCCATAAATTGTAAAAACACCCAATATTATTTAAAAAATAGAAATAATTATAGCATTACCATCCAGAAAGTATTGTTAAGTATATTTTGGTATATTTCCTTCTAGATCTTTTTGTCTATTTCTGCAAGATATGTCCAATTTGCTCTTTATCTCTCTCTATATATCTATACACATACACACACACTCATTCACACAGAATTATGATCATAGCAGCTTATACTATTTTAGCTACTCTTTTACTACTTCATTAGCATTCCCCATGCCATTAAATGTTCTTCAATAACAGGAATTTTAGTAGCTGTGTATTAAGTGGATTATTAAAATCCATATTAAGCTCCTTTTGGGTTCCAAATAAAACTTTTTATTTTTTTTTTAGGAGAGTGGTTAATGTTTAAAAACTCAGCACAGTAATATATTAATACATATTTCCATTTCCTGTTAAGCTTTGGGCAACTGTCACCTTCATTCTTAGCTCCACTTTGGTCCTGAGCCAGCGGCATGATCAAGCCTTGAAGTATAAAATGCTGAAACCCTACTCAGAGTTGCAACCTTGAATTTGTGTCACATCCAAGGCCACCGTGCCTCAGGCGGGCTCCGACTTCTTTGAGTCCACTGAGCTGCCCCCTTTCTCTTTTTCCTGGCCTGCACTGAGCTTGCTCAGCTCATATCACTGGGCAGCTTGTCCTGACTAACACTGAAATCCCCCATGTGGGCCAGGAGCCAGGCCACGAACTGCACTCAGCTTCTCCGGAGCCTTGACAATGGGATTTCTCATTGCTAGAAATTTGTTTATTCTGTTAGTCAGTAGGTCAAGTCAATAAAAATATATTGATCGCCTACCCTGTGCTATGCTACTATGTAGGGGATGCTACTGCCTGGACTTTGATCGGCTTCTGGGATATGGTTGCAGATAGACTCCAGTCAACCCTGCCAAATGCCTAATTCTGAAAATCACACTGTCTGGACCTGTTGGGTACTGATACCATGCCGAGCCTGCTATATCCCTTTTGACATAGTATTAATGACTTAAAAATCTAGCTGCCCATCTTAGGCCTGGATTCTATAGCCAGGTCAGTCCCCCACTAATTCTGGTTCCTTTCCTATCCTCATGTTTCTCTTGCCAAGATCTGCAAAGATGGCAGATTTTTACATAAACCTTCTTGGGTTCTGACCTTTACAACACTTACAGTCTACAAAAATATCTTTATATGTATTTTCCCATTCTAGTTTTTTTTTGTTGTTGTTGTCGTTTTGTTTTATTTTTTTGGAGACAGGGTCTTGCTGTGTTGCCTGGGCTAGAGTGCAATGGTGTCATCATAGCTCACTGCAACCTGAAACCCCTGAGCTCAAGCAATCCTCCTGCCTCAGTCTCCAGAGTAGCTGGGCCTACAGGTATGTGCTGCCAAGCCCAGCTGATTTTTATATTTTTTGTAGAGATGGGGTCTTGCCATGTTACCCAGGCTGATCTTGAACTCCTGAGCTCAAGCGATTCTCCTGCCTTGGCCTTCCAAAGTGGTAGGATTACAGACATGAACCATTGTGCCTGGCCCCCATTCTAGTTTTGAACCTTAAAATAATTCTGTGAGGTCAGAGGGGATGGTTGCTAAATTCCTGTTTCACTGAAGAGGAAATTAGCTTTAAGAAGTCTAATGATGTATTTGTGTCCATGTAGCTAATAAATGGCCTTTTAAGGACTTAAACTTAGATCTTGTCTCTTATTTCAGTGTTTTTTCTACATGATAGGGGTTGGCAGGGGGTGGGGTGGGGGCACGCGTGGGGAGGGGGGCTGCTCTGACCTCCACTTCGAACAGACCTTACAATTTATTTCAGGAAGTAGCCAATTCTCTAGCATGCAGGATTAATGTGTTAGATCTCCTAAGACAATACTTTACTCCCCAGATAATTATTCAAAAGGTAAAAATATTAGATACTGTGTAGTTAGTACGATAAAAATCAGTCGATGAAAAAGACCTTTGAGTAAATTCCCTTAAATTTCTCCTGATCTCTTGTGCACGAGGCCAGCTCCCCTTGTGAGAATATGTTCCTTAGCTAGGTGCAGACCTATCAAGGGGAAAGCTCTGTACAGCATCTTTTTTTTAATTTAATTTTTTATTAAAACATAATAATGACATATATTTATGGGATACATGTGATATTTTATACAGGCATACAATGTGGAATGATAAAATCAGGGTAAGTTGGCTACCCGTGACCTCAGACATTTATCATTTCTTTGTTTTGGGAACATTTCAAATCTCTTCTAGCTGTTTCGAAATATATATCCTTAGAGGGTTTCTGCAGACCCAAGATGACTTGGCTACTTCAAAGTAGGGAAGTTACCCCAATATGGGCAGTGTTAGCTGCCACCTCCTGCGGGAGCCCTTCCCAGCTCTCCCTTCTATGTTGGGCCTGAGGAAGGCCTGGAAACAGCATTTCCCAAGCTATCTTTCTAGCAGAGTTTTTATCTAGAGTTTCCCTCTGAGAAAGACTCACCAGAGGTTTGGAAAGCAAAAGAAAAGGAGAAACCATTATCCTCTGGTGACAGCTATACATAGTTGGTATAGGCAGAAATAAAATGTTATTCCTGCATTTTCACACATTTTGAAAGTCAGCCGCAATTTTTCCTGAGTTCCTCTCCCTTAGGAATTCTATCAGTTACCTTAGCATCACATTTCCTGTATTAAACCCTTTTCCACTTGTAATTTCTAACACGGTATTTTTTTTTCCTGATTCAATTTTGACCAATTATCACACTTTGCCCATGGTGTACTTTTGATATTCACGTTTGTTTCTTTCTCTGGATGGAATCTCTTGAAGGCATATGTGTGTCTAACTTATCTGTCATCCCCAATACTTACCATATAAAAGGTATTCAATAAATGCTGTTAAAACATAAAGAATAAATTTGAGTTGGGGGAAGGTGAGATATTTTGGAGCAAGTGAAGAATCGAATATCCTGAATAGGGGAATAAAAGGAAATATTCCAAGTGTTATTATTTAATTCTAGACTTATTTTCTGTGAGTCAATTAGTTATAAGCATTTATACACTGCCTTGACTAAGACATTCTATGCCCAAAAAATCCTCTTCGTAATGAAGTTCAGGAATATTTGTATGCCATGCAAATTAGTTTTCAAGTCGATGATGATATGGCTTCTAATTGAGATCCATGAGTGGTGACCACCACAAGAGAACTACCCATATTTAAAAAATTGTTTCAACCCATAGCTGGAGATAGAGAAAGCCAACACTGGGTTAAACATAAAATTCTGATCCCTAATAAACATCGGGCACCTCAAACACCATCTTAACATTTACATCCAGAGAAAGCCCCAACTATGTCAGACACTGGGTTAAGCATTTTAGACACAGAAAAATGTGGCAGAGAGCCACAGGCCCACATCACAAAGGGCCCTGTGAGCCACACAAAGGGGCTTGGACTGAGCTGAGGAGTCTATCGAGAGCCATTAAAAACAAGTCCTATGGCCAGTGAAGTTCTGCTCAGAATTTAGGGACCCAGATGTCAGGTCCCTGCCCCTGAAATTCTCCAGTTCTAGGGTATTCCATGGGCCCCAAGGGGAGAACATGATGACATGGACATTTCAAAAGATCCCCATCTGCACTGTAGAGGACGTTTTACAAAGCTTATGATTGACACATAGGAGGACCAGCTACAAAGCTGTTTGGGTGGAGCAGGTGAGAAGAAATCTGGTTGCTGGGCATGGTGTTCTAGAAGAGATAGAGGGGTAAAAGGTCCAAATGAACAGAATTTTAATCCTTTTTCTTCTCTCTCTCTCTCTCTTTTTTTTTTTTTGTTGTTGTTGGTTTGTTCTGTAAATTAAATATTTGTCTGAAATTTTTTTTTCTGGACATTTTATTTCATTTTCATTTACATCAAATATTAATAATATTTTATAGTATCATCTATTTACCTGATGGTTTGGAATACAGGTGTACTATATGATCATAACATCTGTTAGCAAATTTTCTGACAGGTGTGATCTTTAATGTATTTTGGGCTTGGAAGAGGTATTAGTGTATTTACTCAGATGTGGAATACCAATTTGTCCTTTTCTTTAAAATACAAAATCCTACATAGAAAACAAAAGAAGCATAAAGTTGGTCTGAGTAATGTGTTTCTAAACTCTGTGGTTAAATAATTATGGCACATTTTTTACAGACCCACAGACTATTTTGCTGGCCCTGAGGGCATCTTGTGCTAGGCCCACGGGGTGACCCTTTTTTGGAGTCAGAGGCCTGTGTGTCAATAATTTCCTCTCTACTCTTTGAAACGACTCCTGTTTGTTTGTTTTTCACTGTGAAAAAGACTGCTCCTTTTTAATACTTGTGATAATTGTTTTTACTTTAAAGTATCTACTTTAAGAACCACAAACTAGTAGACAGCTTTAAATCCTCAAGAAGTGATAAAACTACCACCAGGTTTTTAAGTTTTCTAACCTTAAGTTTAAATCATTTTAAAGCTTATGTTTCCTAAAGATGATCACGAAAAGCATGAAGTGCTAGCTACTTCCTATTTTCTGACTCATTGTTCTACTGGAAAATCTATACAACTGGAATTTAGAGAGAAGCATTATAGATTCAGGACGCTAGTTTAGTATTCGACCAACATGCTAATTGATTTCAGCTTCACAAAACTGTTGGCGTGAAGGGGCCCTGGCACAGCCTGGACCTGAAGGATTTCACGGGCCAGCCCTTCAATAAAGTCAGGGTTTCTAAAACCTGAGAAGAATTTCACTGAATCGTAGGTCGGAAAGATGCTAGAATACTGTCTGTTGTTTTAAAGGCGAGATGAGTGCTGTTTTGAAGGCAAGAGGTGGGTGGATGGGGCAATGCAAGAGTTATTTATTCTTTCCTTAGTCATTTCAGGACTCCACGTTTCCTCATATTAGGAAATTCATGCCTGTGATTATTGTGCTTCCTCATACTGTAAATCATGTCTCCCCTTCTTCTGATTCCTGTGCGGTCCGACAGCAGCAGGATGTCCTTCTTACTATGATAAAGGATTCCGATGATATTTGAAACTGTATGTGTCAAATTTCATTCTAACAAAATAAAGATTTCCCAAATGACTGACTTCTAACTCAAGATTTTAGGTACTACCTGGAGGAGGCAGTAGCTTGGAAATAAGATTTTTGTCTGAGGGTTAAATAATAAACCAGTTCAGAAATGTACAAAGTCACCAGAAGAGACAGACTGTGACTTAACTGAAGGTATGGATAGGAAGGAGAGGAAAGTGGGCCAGTCAGAAAGTGGCAGTGGTGACACAAAGGACAGGCAGGGTCTCAAAGGCAGACACTGGTGGGGCCCATCCGAGCACCACCATATGCAGAGACAGTGCCCTCAAGGACTCTTGACCTTGAGGAACATGGCCCAGTACACGCAGAAGCACGCTTCAGCCCACAGCCTGTCGCCAGCTCTCCAAGATCTGATTCCAGGCTCATCAGGCATGTGGATAATAAGAATTCCCATAAAATGTGTCTCTTAGGACACAACGACCAGAGAGTTCAGGTGTTAGCGCCTCTTTGGTAATTAGTGGTTCTTTTCTAAATTATCAATACAGTAAGCATATCTCTGATCTTGCTTAATCTGATATTGCCTCTGGGACATTGAGGTTTTGTGCCACTTTTATGCTAAAGTGGATTCACAGTGGTGATAAAGGCCACACAGTGCAGGTGCAGATGAAGAGCCGGTGACCTGCAGAGGAAGACACCTGTCCTTTTCCAATGCTCTAGGTGCATACCGTAATTGTGTTCCTTTCTCCCCAATTGCCTCTGTGAAAATGTACTCTTTGGGCTACTAGCCATTCCAGACTCTGTACACATATTAGAGCCATTTAAAAATATAAACTTAAAAAATAATTTAATATCAGAGACGGCCATCCCAGGCTACTTAAAGATGAGAATCTCTGTGCACTAGCACCACTTAAAAGCCCTCTGGGTGATTCTAATATGTCCCTAGGGTTGAGAACCATTGGCTGCGCTATTGATAAGAAGAGCATTTTCTGGTAGGGTGAGGAGGAAAAGTTCCCTAATATATATTTTAAAATATTAATGAACATTTTACAGATAAAGCACCTGAGACTCAGAGACTTGAGGCAACTTGCTCAAAGCTGAATAACTAACAGGTAATGGGGCTGGGATTTAAACATAGATATTTCTTTTATAAAATACCAACTTTTTCCATGATATCTGGGAGAATGTGGTACAGAAGGCAGGAACTCTACTAGATTCTGGTGAAGGGAGAGAAGAGAGGGCAAGTGGATGGCAGGAAGAGCATCCAGAGTGTGCGTAGAGTGGAGTTTTCCAGAGGTTCTGTGACATGGCATGATGCCATTGTTCTGGTGGAACGTTGCTTGTGTATTCTGTGCTTGGACATTTTCCCAGTTTTAATTTCTAAAATGGTAAATATAAACCGATATAACACACATAAGCAAAAGCTCTCTGGGGTCCTGAACAATTTTTGAAAGTGCTAAGACCAGAAAGATCCTATTCTAGAGAGAATAGGAAGCCATAACATATACACATATATATTTATGTGTATGTATATGTGTGTATATATATATATATACATATATGTATGTATGTAGTGGTGGGAGACAAGAATGAATACTCAAATTGGTTCAAATTATAAAGAACCTTGCATAAAATGTTGGAAATTGGACTCCAAATCCTTTTGCTCTCATACCACCTTTAAAAATATTTTGGGGCTGGGTGTAGTGGCTCACTCTTATAATCTCAGCACTTTGGGTGGCTGAGGTGGGAGGATTGCTTGAGGTCAGGAGTTCAAGAGCAGCCCGAGCAAGAGCAAGACCCCATCTCTACTAAAAATATAAAAATTAGCTGGGCGTGGTGGTATGTGCCTATAGTCCCGGCTACTTGGGAGGCTGAGGCAAGAGGATCACTTGAGCCCAGGAGTTTGAGGTTGCTGTGAGCTAGGCTGATGCCATGGCACTCTACTCAGGGCAACAGAGTGTGACTCTGTCTTAAAAAAAAAAAATATATATATATATATATATTTGAACATGCATTCACAATGTATGTATTATTTTAAATCAATTCTAATGCACTATCATATTGAATATTAAAAATCACAAAATATAAGAATTTTAAAACAATGAGATAAAGATAATGTAAGCAATATTTTAAAAGCAATATTTTATTAATGGTAAAACACCTTTTGATATCAATAAGAAATAATAATAAAATTAATAAAGCCATTCCCAAATCTAAGTTCACTTTGTTGTAATCCTTTATGTTAACAGAGCTGAAATGACACCTCAAGAAGATAGGAAAAAAGATAAGATAAAAAAAATCACTGGGTGTGCTTCCTAATTCATGATTCATTATATTCCATTCCCAGTTATCAAGTATGCAAAAGTTTTTGTTGAACCTCTGCTAGTATATTCCTGTCTTCTTTGATGTCAATTACATAGGAAGGTGTAAAGATAAGCTGATATTTCCAACAAATGGGTTCAAAACCCTTTGAAACTCTTCATTTGGGTAATTTTTTAAAGACTAGAAAATTTTTTTTCCAAGTTTATCTGTGCAGACAAGAGAGTTTGTAGGCGGTACGTCTACACTGTCTCTGAAGGCATGGATGAGTGAAGGTGCTTCTGGCACCCCTGTGCCCCAGCTGAAAAACGTACACAGTGACAGTGATCCACTGACGATGACAAAGTCAGAGAGCACTAGCATACATTTAAAAATCAAATATTATTAGCAAAATTTTGTTTATATCATATTTTTTAAGATTAAAAAATAAACTCAGAGGTCTCCTGTTTTCTTGCTTCACTGCCTGGTGGCATGCACCCTACTTTGGTATTTGGGAGCACTAGAAAGCCATCGGGGAGTCTGAATTAGAGGACGCATGCCCAGGTCTATGATGTACAAGCATAGGTAACAACAGTAAGGGGACAGCAAGAGAGGGGGCTGGAAAGAAGCATCTGAGGCAAAGGGAGAGAGGAAGGCTGGGGCCCGAACTGGAGCTTCAGAAGGTTGATGGGGGTGGGCAGACAGATTTGAGACACATTCTGGAGTAATACATAAAGTTTATATGTGGGAGGTGGGGGGAAAAATCCAGAGGTGGCTAGGAAGATGACAATGCCCTTCCTTTCCTAAGCATGGAAACAAGAGGGTGGGCATGAAATCTGAGTTCAATTTTGGATGGTATGAGCTTTCCCCCTGTGTGGTATAAGGGCAGCATTCTGCAGCATTGGGAGTGAATATCTGGGCAAGCTGAAGCAAAGCCAGTTCCTTCCAAGCTTTATTTTTCAGCCCTCTAATCCCTGGACTCTTTGTCTTTTTGGAAAGTTATCAATTTCTTTGAGACTCTGAAGAAAGCCATGGGTTTCCGCTCAGGAAAAATGAATGTATGCACTGCGACATAAAATTGTGCATATACTTTATAGGACCCCCATTCCCCCAGAGGTCCCTCCACGACCCCAGATGGGAGCCTTGCTCTAACTGGCTTCCTGGATACTCTCTAAACCTGCTCTATTTCCCAGTCTATGTGCCAATCCTCTGAGTCGGAGATAATTTGCTAATTGTAAGTCATTTCCTATTTTAGAAACGCTCATGACTTATGGTCAAATGCTTGTGTTCATTATGGTGATTGAAGAATTGTAATTTCTTAATGCTGGGTGAGAGATGGGAGAGAAAATGGAGAAAAAAGGAGGAGACCCATTCTGAGACTATGTGATTCCTCAGGGCCAGCATTCACATGGCTCATGCAGGATGGGATGCAATAGAAAATACACACAACCATCTGAACATGATTCTTGGGTCACTGAATGAGAACCTAATAGGAGGTATAGAAGAACAAGTTAAATAAATGATACAAGAGAGCAATCAACCAAATCCAGAATGCAGGAGAGTCTATGGAACAAAGGACCCAATTGCTGTAACAAACTAATAGCATGAAAAATTAAAAGGGACTATTGCAGAATAAAAGAGCTTCAACAATTAAAAGCAATAGGATTTTTTCTTGTATAGAGGACAATTTGAGAAATTAGAATACATACTTGGGATTTGGATCATGTTAATAAAATAATTTAGCTGGGTGTAATAATGGTGGTTATGTAAAAAGAACGTGTTATCATCAGAGACACACGCTGAAGTTATTTGTGGGTGTGAGGACACAATACACAGTATCTGGGATTTGCTTTCAAACAGTCCAGCAAAAAAAGGAGGTAAGAGATAAAACCAAAAAAGGGAAAGTAATTGATGAAACAACATTTGGCAAAATGTTAATAATTGTTGAAACTGGAAGGTGGATATATGAGGGTTCATTTCCTACTTTTTCATACATGAAAGTTTTCTATAAGTTAAAAAGATTATAAATGATTTTTTTAAAGTGTGGTTCTAAAGTCTGGCTGATCACAAGAATCACCTGGGGAGCTTAAAACAACTCGATTCTGGGAGCTGCACAGCCCCAGAATCAATCCTCTGTGGGTACATTTGTACTGGATGGAAGCTGGGGATGAAGGCTTGAGGGTGGGAGGCGTCGTAATTTCACGGCCATGCCATGTCTTCTGACATGTCTGACCTGGGACATCTTACACCAGTCTTCCTTCCCCCCTGCCCATCTCTCTTTCCTCCTCCCTCTTGTTTTCTCCTTCTTCACTGTATGAACCCTTAGGGCAGGAACCTTCGGCGGAACACAGGGTCCTAGCACGTCCTTCCTACTCCCATCTGGGCCTCAGTGTCCCATTGTTGAACCGGAGGCCTGAGCCTGAGTATATGGCCCTGCCCTCATGCAATTGTTATTAAAAAGCTACCCTACTACCCATAGGTAACAGACACACCCATCACTTGAGTGTACATAAAAAAATAAAGTCACTTAGGAAGCACAGCCTTAATATTTGAGCCATTTTTTGCTTTTAGCCACTCATCAATAGAAAACATCAAAATTTGTTCTTAAATAATTTATTTTTAAATTTTGACTCTTGTGAAAAGTTACATTTATTTAGGAAAACTTGAAGAAATCCAACGAAGAATAGATAGCTTTCTATTAGGGACAACTATATGTGCAAATTTCAAATACTTTCTATAATAAGTATAAATAATTCTGTTTATTTCACATTAAGAATGAAAATATTGATAGACACAAAATATTAAGATACCAACTTTAACAGGACCAGATGAAAACATTGAAGTTTATTTGACATCTTCGGAAAGAAATTATAGAGGTTTATGTGTCAGGGGAAAGAATTTAGAGAATTCTAAGTAGAAAACATCAGGTAACAAGAATCACAAATAGGTTCAGGTCCTAAGTTCAGACCCAAAGTATAACCACCTTTCTTCCTGGGAAAATGCATTTCCCCTTTTATTCTAGAGCGAGTATAACAGCAACACAATGCACAGAGAGAAACTGCAGGCCAACAACAGAAAGAAATTTCCACATACTCACTGTTACTGGGTTTTGCTGTTCCAATGCTGGGGTGCCCCAGGACACAGGGTCACTTGCCCAGCCCCCCAGGACACTGCACTAACACAGCAAATAAAACCATCACAAAAGGCCACTTCTTTCCCTGTGACCCTCCCCAATCTCATCTCTGCTCCTTCCCTATCTTCTCTCCAAGGAGGTAGGATACTCAGAGGCATCTACAGAGCACAGAGACCAGTTTCTTTTCATGTGGCTGGAGTTTCGTAAGGAGAAGCATGAGACTTGAATGAATTTACTCTTGACACAATTCCTACTTTCCTAGGGAGGCCAGCAGAGTGTATCAAAGACGCCTACTCCCTCACTGTGGTCAAGAACTTGTCTGGTTCCACAACCTGACCCAAAGCAAATATGTTGCCTTAAGAAGACACTGCAGCATTTTCCTCAGAGTAGAAGAAATATCTTCATTTAAATAACCTTAACATTTGTAATAAAATAAATAAAGGGAATCACACAGACACAACTGAAGAGCTCCCTTTACAAAGGCAGCTGGTTGAGTTCACACGAGCTGTGTACATTAGACAGTGCCCCAACAACAACCAGAAAATAGGTTATTATTATTCAGTCTTCCTACATATACCTCTAGGGTAGCATTTCAGTATAATTTAAAAAATCCCTCACACATAATATAAGGGTATAGTATATATGTACACTTTCTTACACACACCTCAGTTCAAGCTAACCTTTTAGGGAGTGAAGACAGTGATAACCCAGTGTTACACGTCTTCCCACTAAAACAAGTCTGATTTTTAAAAGGTGCATATTGTAAAGAGCAGCTTGTTTTCTTTGTAATGTGAACAAGTTGTCGCAGCAGACTCAGAATCACAAGTCTGTGGATGGTTCTGCTTTTCTGCTGAGTCCCCGGGAAAAGAACTAGGTAGATAGGGGAAAACCATTAATATGTCCGAATGTCACTGAATATGTCCATTTTCCCTGAGCTTCCTTGAGCTTCTTGCAGGGGCCTTGGTGCCAAGGACTCAGCTTCACATCTCTGAGGAAGGGCAGGTGGAATGGCTCTGGGGTTCCCAACCTGCCCGACTGCATGCCTTTTCCCTTCTCTCCCGAGATGATAAAGCAGTCCTGGCAGTGCAGGCGTCACAGCCAGTCCTAGCACATGTTCCAGGTCCAAAGACATTCCCAGGCTCCTGCATGGTAGGAGAGGAGCCCTGGGCTGAATCTGACATCAACCACTGCCAGTCACAGTTTCTAAGGCCACCCGGGAACATTCCCCAGTTACCAAGCCCAAGCGTCATGGGCACGATGCTCATCTTTCCTCCCCTGCTCAATGACACCCTCGAGCACGCTGTTGCAGGGACTGAGCCTCCAGCGGCAGCTGAGGGTTTAGAGTGTAGCACCATGTTGGCTGGCGACTTGAGGCCCCTCTTCTCGTAGGGGCTGGCCTGCCTGTTTCCGGTTAGCCATACATCTGCTTGAACTGAAAGCACTCGTTGCAGTAGCCGTTGCACTTGGCATTGCCGAAGTGATCACAGGCGGGGGCCCGGCAGCGCTGTTTGGGGGGCTCTTCAGGATTGGGTTCAGCCACGTGGGCCCCAGGGACCACTCGCTGGGTGAGGTGCTGGCACTCCATGCAGAGTTCCTCGCTGCGGCAGGCCAGGATGTTCTTGCAGGAGGCCCGGGCACACTTGGGCCTTGAGGTGCTCTGTGTGGCTCGAGGGACGTCTCTGTGCTGGCTTGATCTCTGAATGGAAAGAACAGACAGAACTGTTGCACATTTCTCAGGGAAAGGACAATGAGACCACATGTGACAGGGTGGATTCTACAAAGAGCTTTATCTGCCTGAGCAAGTTAACAACAAGAGTGCACATGCAGCCTATGAGCTGCAGCTCATAGGTTGAGCTCCAGGGAAACCCTGCAGCTCCAAGGTTTCCTTCCAATACCACTAAAAGCCAGCCTGGCCTCAGGAAGGCCGAGAGGAACCACCAATCCTAACGTGGAGGCCTGCAAACTTGGCCCAGCTCTTGGCCCAGTTAAAGTCTACTTTTCTTATATGCCATAAAGTGGAGGCACCCAGGAAAGTCTGCCTGCTCAGTTCTAATGATAAGAAATTATTTAAGAAAGTTTGCTTTCTAGGTGTCTGTGCTTCTACTACATATCAAGGATATCTCTGATCACCATTTGGCTTTCTGGAGGATGAAGAAGTTTTATACTATGGTTGACTTTATTTGCTTTTTAAAATAAATTCAAAGGTACATTTAGGCCATGAAAATTGACAATACTTAGAACCCAGGGAGCCACAGGTTCTCCTAGCAGACTTTCTTAAATAAGCCACTACTTTGAGAAGACAGAACCCAGCAGGAAGGAAAACCTGCTTATCGCAGTCAGAAGAAACTGCTCCAGCAAGGAGGACTCAACACACAGGAGGGGAAATTCCTCAAAATGTCTCACCAGTTGCTCTTCAGTCCTTTTGGCTTCATGAAATCTCTGGTTCTGAGCTTCAATGAAACACTTCTGACAGTAGCCTTCAAACATGGTGCTCCCAAGGGTGCCACATTCCCTGCCCAGGCATGGAACTGTGTTCTGGAACCTGGAAGGTGTGGGACTGGCTTTTCCTGATGCAGTGACAAAATCTACAAGAGAGTTGATGCTAATGAGTACCACACATAGGTCACCCTGCAGACACAGAGACAATGACATTGGAGAAATCAACGGGTTCCAAATACAGACTAGGCCAGCCTTAAGTAGATATATGAAACCAGCCTTTTATAAATTCAGCCAAAAAATTAATTAAAATACTATTACTGAAACATCTTTGGCTTTACAAATCTCTCACTTTGAACATGGAGCACCGATCAGTCACAGTAGCAGAACAAAGAACAGACAGTAACTGCTCATCCTCCTTTTAAATTAGAGATTTACGAAACCACAAATGTTTTTTTACAGCGTCAGTGGAGACTTCCCTCTCTCCAGCTATTCCTCTTCAGATTTTGCGATTTCTCTATTCTACCAAAGTCGCACAAGAAATCTGGTTTAAACTCTTATCTTATAAATGCCAGACACTGAGTGGCCTTATGAAAGCAAATTCCCTGACCGCTATCTGCAGGGCACTTTTGGTTTTTGGAACGTTGTATCTAGGAGCCGCTGCAATCATACAGTGCCTTTTGCCTGCACATGTGGTTGGCAGAGCCACTGTGACTGTCCCTGGGTACAAGCTGGTAGAAAGGCATGGTGGGTTCTGACCATTCTACCTGAATGCCCAGATGGGTGCCTTTCCTTAAAGATCAGGAACGAAACCTGCTCTAGACAGTAGCTGCTGCATTAGGATCATTTCACTCACGTTTGTTTTCTCTGTACTCGATGAAACACAGCGTGCAAAATCCCTTGTTTTCTGGAGTCCCAAAATACATGCAGCCAGGTTTTCTGCACTTGCTCGACCCCGTCCTGTCCCCTGGAGTCCGTGCGGCTGGAGAGAGGCAGCCAGATGGGGCGGGGCTGTCGTTTCCAGGTCTGTGGCAAGAACGTGGGGAGGGACTCCGCCTGAGCTGGGAGGGATCCGACTTGGACCGCTGATGACAGGAGGAAGGGCCACCGGAGCTGAGAATGGAGGCGGGCTCTGCCGTAGTCCTTTTGAAGCAAGTGCTGCAGATCCCGTTAAACGTCCTGCTGACATCCTGGAGGCAGGCACGGCACTTCCCGGGATCTAAATGCCTCTCGCGGTCTGCGGCGTGGCTGGCCTGGCGCTGCCGGGCACTGTGGCAGCGCTCACACAGTCCGTTGTGCTGCACGTTCAGCGTGAACGGGCAGCCCGGGCTCCTGCACTTCATGGCGGTGGTTTCACTGAACAGGAAAAGGCTGGGTGCTGTCGGTGGGGCCGAATGAGGACCCCCAGCTGGCTCCTCGGGGTTCCAGGCCAAGGGCTCACAGGCCTCTCCCCGAGAAGCCCCAAGTGCCACGCCAGGGAGCCCCTTGGCACCTGGCTTAGAGTTCAGCTTTGGGAGTTTGTTTTGATTCTTCTGCCGCCTCTCTGAACATTCGTGGCATAAGGGCTGGGTGTTCACAGACATGAAGAAAGGACAGTTGGGAGTTTCACATTTTACGTCCATGAGAGATAGCTGGGGCATGGAAGGTTCCAAGGGATTCTGGGCATGCATCTCTCTCCTCCCCTGCTCGTTGTTTTCCTGCCACTTCTTGTACTCATGCTGAACAAGTTCAAAGTAATCATCTACCAGATTGATTTCTTTTGGTAAGTTAGCTTCATCCAATCTAAAGGCCAAAAGGAAAAATATGAGACTACATGACATTTGTACATCATTAGCTCATAGAACAAACTTCTAGAACTCTATAACCATTCATTGAAAATGTAGGCATTTGATAAATAACTCGTACTTCTAATATAAGGTGGTACACTACATTTACTAACATGATCTAGAGTCAAATGTGATGTCCGTCTGCTAAGAAGATTCTGTTATTTTTAAAATCATAGTCTCATTTAATCAATCTCGGTCCATCCCAAATTACAGATTGTTCTAAAGAAAGGGCTGCTCTGGGGCTGCCTCTGCTTCTTATTACCCTACTGGCCCCTTCAAAAGTCACTTTGACTTTCTAAGTTCTCAGAGACCAAATTTCTGTTAATAGTACAACACTACTCAGGCTATTCATTTGGGACTAGTCTATAATACAAACCACTTTGGAACTTTGTGTTCTACATTTTGCTGTTATTAATTTACACTTGTGTCTTGTCTCTACTAGCATTAACTGCCAGGGTAACTAAGAGGCAGGCACACCCAAAGGCGCTGTCTATTTGCTTTTGACTTTGTAATTTGCTAATCTCCACTTTGAGAAACCGATTCTCTTATGTCCTCACTGTCGTCTCTTGTGCATTTCAAGTGCTCAGAAACAGCCAAGTCTTGAACATAAAGCTGGTGTTTAGAGATTGGCTATCTGCACAGCGCATACTCTGGGGCTCTCCTCCCATTTCCGTGTGGCAAAATCATGGGCTGTCACATAAACACATTCTACAACCCAGGGTGTGGCTGATGTGTCTATCTTTACCAAAAATACAAGAAAAAAGGCTTTTGTTTTCAAGAGTTTTCACTTGCTAGTCTTTTTAATATGTATTAGAGCAATTAAAGAAAACTCCCCTTGATGTAAATGCCCTTTTAAAGCCCATAATTCTGACTCTGATTCTAGCATCTAGATATCCAGGAAAATTGTTCTGGATAAATTCCTTGTTTGCATTGGAAATCAAAGTTAGTACTCCCTTAAGTGTTCCTCTTCAACCATGCACGAGGCTCTGAATTTGTCTCACATGGGCACACACTGGCTGTAGATTACTTTTTGTTGAGCTATGGGTGAGAGCCACCAATCGTGACTGAAGCACAATAGTTACAGATGACAGAGAACCGAGCTAAACACAAACTGCTTACTTTGCAGCTTTGATGAGATGAGTCGTGCCATGGTCCCAGCCTTGGACTGGGATTTCTATCAGCGTCAAGTACTCTTTCAAGAGCTTTTCCTTCATCTCATTTTCAGGCTCTGTCAAAAAGTGAACTTTCAAGTCTTCAAATCTTCCTCGATCTCTGTTAACAAGTGGAACAGCTCGGATTTCTGAAGGAAAAAAAAAATCACATAAGTAAAACAGTATTCTACTAAATGAGGTCTTATGTAAGGTCATATATAAAATAATTAACTTTTGAAGATGCACAAAAGTATTATCTAGTCACAGTTAAACTCAAATGGGCAAACAAAATGTGCTGCATTCTAACATAAAATGCATCTATGTGATATTGGGCAGGTAATTTAACTTCTTCTAGCTTCAACTGCCTCATCTATAAAATAAAGATACCAATGTCTACATCTCACAGGAATGCTATGAGGATAGCATGCAATAAAATAATATACCTAAAGCACTTAATGTAGTGCTGACTCTACATGAAGCTATTAAAATAATAGCTAAACTTGACAAACATTTACCTGTTCATACCAGGCACTCTATTCAGGGCTCTGTGTGCCTTAATTTATCATGTATACTACTATCATTAATAGTAGTAGTGATGTATATAAATATATCATCTACTTGCAATTAACATATTGACAGCACTTTCCAAGTCATACACAAAAAGATATGGGGGTATTTTGATTATTGCTATTGCTCTCCTGTTACTAACCAAACAGGTGACGGAATGATATATTTAAGTAAAAATAGTATTCTTAAATAAGACTATTTCAGTAAGGAGCAAAAGAGCAAACTCTGATGTTCCAGTATCTAACAGAATTTGTGAGTGTGAACTGATGCAGTTTTCTTACCAGGCCCACTGTCCTTCAGGGTCACTAGAGGTACAAAGTGTTGGCTGTCGTAGCCGAGAACGATGGGGTATCTGTAGCATTCCTGGGGAGGCCAGTGGAGAGGCAGGTAAATTCCACCCACTCTCAGAGGGGCGAAATTTGAACCCGATTCCAAACTTCTTAGCATTTTGTCTGTTCAGCGAAAGAGAAATAAATATAAGGCCCTTGAGTGACTTTCATCAAATTCCATTTAGCCACTGTTACCTGTAACTTTAGTAGTGTGGGTCTCCCCTAAGAGCGGAAAGCACTTTAACACAAATAAGTGATCTGTAGGTATCTCACCTGAAATGACAATGATTGGCCTTCTGAGGATGTTACAAAGGACAAATATGTGTATTTCTTCCAGTGAATTATACTGAAGTCCACCCTGGGCCCCTGGAGTGTCTGTGGAAGCCATTTTGATTAGGGTGTCCCATTCATCATTCCAGTTCTAAGGAGAGAAAGGTGAAGCGAAAAAAGATTGAACATACTCTGTATTAAAAAAACATTCTGACATCACTCGACAATTATTCATTTATATAACTCAGCTTATTTTTCCCCTTTCTTGAAACCATCATTCAAATGATCACCCTTTTTCCCGTTTTGGTTCTCTTCCTTTACTTTTTCCACTATAAGGCAAACTCAAAAGTGGGGGAGTATGGGGACAGCACCTGCTTTCAAAAAAATCCCTGATGAGGCATAACATTGAAGCCCCTCATCCAAACATACATGAAAATTCCAAGCTTGTGGCTGAGGAAGGTGAGGCACGTGGCTGGATCTGATTGACTGGGTCAGCAAATCACGCTAGGGGCAAATGAACCCAAAACCAGAAAAAATACCAAAGGAAAAGGCCACAATCAGAAGACTTTCAGTTACAGTGAAGAGACCCACAAGCTAGGAATCTGCAACCCCAAAGCAGTGGCAAATGCCTCAGGTTAATCCCGCAGGAGGTTTCTGGTGTTTTCCATTGAGTATGTCTTAGCCATATTCACGTGACCTAGTCAACCATGTGATCCCTGAAGGTAGGACCTGGCCCGGGGTGCCCTTTGCCAACCATGGAGCTCTGTCAATAGATGCTTACAAGGGAACAAGACATACCCGAGTGTCGTAGCAAAGCCCCGTTTCCACAAATTCCTGAGATTTCAGAGACTCCAGTTGCCAGCGGAATTTAAAGTTGCGTGTGTCTGTCTCCTTAAGCGTGCTGAAGAGTGCCTTCCTCAGGACCAAGTCTGTGTCCTGAACGCCCCACATGTACTGAGAAGTGGCGTGCATGAGGCAGTTGCCATCACCTGAGGGCAGAAGGGAAGGCAAGAGGCACAAAGTCAAGTTGGATCTGCATTTAAGGCCAGCAAAGGTTTTCAGAACAAACTAGCCCTACTGTGCTATCATAGGGAACTGAATGGTTTAATTTGGTTTAAATTCTCAGTCAAGGGCCAACTGATAACATATCACAAGGTGATGACAGTTTTAAGGAAAAAAATAATTCCTTTCATTCTTCTTCTTAATGAATGATACCGACAGTGCAAAGGAGCCAGGGGACCTTGGTTCCAGATTGGTTTGCTCCTAAGTTGTTCAAGTGACCTTGAGGGAAATTCCTAAGGCATTTTTCCTCCTTGTGAAATGAGGGCACTAGATTACGGTCTCTAAATCCCAACCCTTTCCAACATTCCCCCATCTGCTAGTGAAGGCACTGGCACTGTGCTCTCTAACTCAAAGG
Source organism: Microcebus murinus (assembly GCF_040939455.1). Taxonomy (NCBI): domain Eukaryota; kingdom Metazoa; phylum Chordata; class Mammalia; order Primates; family Cheirogaleidae; genus Microcebus; species Microcebus murinus. Next base: position 25,225,179 of record NC_134108.1, read on the forward strand.
ACACACAGGGCAGCGCGCACAGACCAGGAAGCAGGCATGGCTCAGTTACTAGACAGGGACCTCTGGCTATGACTCAGCAGCAAATGACTTGATCATTCCACATTAGCCTTTGGAACCTGGGAGTTTCCTCTCCTGGTTTGTAGAATGGGCTGGACAACACCAAATTCCTTATGGCCTGTGGCCTGCCAGCCCCAGGTCCCCCAAATGCTTTATGTGAACCTGCTTATTAGCAATTGTAAAGTCCTTTTTAAAAGTTAGAATGTACCTGGATATCTGACTATGAAAATAAATCCATATTTAGGGCTGGCATTTTGAGGGGAAAAAGAAAATCAGAACAGGTTTCATTTTATTCTATGAATTTGTGAACTTTCCAGGTTAAAACTCATAATTCAATAGATTGCATTTTATTTCAACCCCCAAACAATAAGCATTTTGGGGAAATGTTTAAAACAAAAAGAAAGTTAATTCATTAATCTCCTTTGACAAGTGCAAAATAGTTTTTATAAAGAAAAGTTAAACTGTTTCTTATTCTACAAGTAGAACAATAAAACTATTTGGAATTTTATCAAATTTTAATTATGGTCAAACTGTAAAAAATAATTTAAAAAAACCCACCAACAAAACCTCAAATATGTATCCACAGGCAGTATTCCTTCAATTTACACACTTGGAAAAACTAGCTAAGTATCTGAACAAATGAACAAAAAAGATCACTTGAGCCTTGTGTCTTGGCAGAAGTGTGGCAACCACTGCATTCTGTTGAAATTTCCCCTTTGCAAAATCTAGAGCAAAGATAAGGCTTTTTTTCTTCTTCTTGTGCTTACTTTCAGTTCTTTATTGAGATGCACCAGTATAAAATTCCCTAAGTAACATCTGGAATTCCCCAGTGCTAAGTTATTTGACTAGCAATTGAGCAACAGCTATTGTACTTTTTGTTCTGGTGTGTAGACATTTAAACTGCGAAGTGCACCCTGGACTTTCCAAGTGGGTGTGGCCAGGGTGAGCTGGAATAGGGCTACTCATTATACAAGTGAAATCGCTGCAGCCAATAGACGCTGGAATTTTTCACATAAAGTTTCAATTTTATGCCACCTACTCCCTTCCTCATTCACCGCAGTCTCATATCCTCAAATGCAAACTTGTGAATCACCCCCTCCCCAAACAGACCACTGCCTTTGAAGAACCCTCCTATGGGTCGGGGGAAGGGGGAACGGGAGGATAATAAAAAAGTACTAATAAAAAACAAAGAAGACAAATCATTTGTTTTTCCCTTCCTCCCTTAAATATATTTTCTTCTTTCCTCTGAATGTTAAGGAATTTTTCTCAAAAGTGGGAAAATATACGTCTAAAAATCCTTATTTTTCAGAAAATATTATCAAAATGCACTTGCTTTTGTAGTGTGACTCCTTGTTGATATAAATGACTTATGTTTGCAAAATAAGTGTTTCCTATTTATATTCTATTTTTTTTTCATATGGAAATATGGCATTTCCTTTCTTAAGGAAATAGAGCAAAATGTCAGCTAATTCTGTTAATGATGATAAGATTTTTCCCTTTCTACCACACTTCTAGTTCAGTAGAATCTCTTTGTTTCCAAATCTCTCAAAGTTGACTCTATCTCTTTTTTGTAACAAAATGGGAAAGGGTTAAAACCACCAACTGTCAGGCATATAAAGCCCTTGATGATGACTTAACATAATTACCTACTTCTTGGCATCACTTAATTTAATGCCAAGAACAGTATAGACAGTATTTATCCCTAGTCTTCTGTCTACCTATGTTTCTAAGAGTACTTTCGCAAATACAGGCAAGACATTGAGGCGATATACAAGAGCCCCTAGAATCAAAACAAAAACCCCACAATCATTCTAAGTTACCCAAGTCAAAAACAGCCAAAGTTAATGTACCGATTTAGTTAATGTTCTTATCATAATCATTGTCAACAAGGATTTTCTGCTTTTGGATGTAGTATTTTGATCAGGATGGCTTAGGACTGTCATTGATGGAAGGGCCTGAGATTCCTGCTCTGATCTAAACCATGAACTTTTTTTTAATTGCTTTTGCACAGTCTACTTATTTATCCTAATAATTATCTACATCCACACAGTAGAGTTTTGCATGTGCATGAAGGCAGTATGCTCAGATGTTCCTATTGATACCCATACTCTCGTTCAAGGGAAATGATGAAAAAAAAAAAGAAACAAAACAAAACAGTAGAGCTTGGTGTAAGAGACAGCTACTAGTAGTCAAGCCCACTGGGCAGAAAGGCACAGATAGGAAGAAATTCAGCGACTAGGACTCCCTAAAAATAATGAAGTAGAGGTCTACAGTCTGTGCTAAAAATCTCAAATATCTTTCTATTCCATATTACAGGACCACGGGCAATAGAACCCAGGCAAGGGAGGAGGAGACAAAAGGAGCCTCTTGTCCTCAACAGCCATTCACTGGTTAACCCATAAAATGCCACTAATTCGAGAAGTATAAGAACATCACAAGCATTTTCTAATGACAATAGGAAACAACAGTAATAGTTTTCACACCATTTTTTCCTTTTGAACATAAAGCCTTTTAAAATTTCCATTACTGGCCATGGAAGGGTATTTTACACATGATTAAACAGTCACAAGAATTAGAAACAAATCACTTAACTGGGGCATGGTGTTTAGAAATACATAACCCAAAGCCTATTGTACTCTGTGCTCTAACAGATACAATTAGAAAATATCTTTAATAAAAATACTCACCAAACAAGCTTGCTTTTATCACATGCCCCTTATAGAGTTTCTACACTTAGGGGTCTACGCTAAATCTCAAGAGATTTGAGTTTGGGCTAGTGCTATGAAAACTTCATTGATAGGGACCCAGAGGCAGAAGCCATCCTCCAGGCAAAAGAAGCTAGACAGAGCAAGTCTTACCATTTGTTTTCAGAGCCACGAGCTTCCTGACTTCTCGACACCAATTGAGCTTCTTCTGGCTTTCCAGGGAAGCCTGGATGCTTCTGTCGATGAGAGCTTTGTGGATGATCTCCCGAAACTGTGGGCAAAACTGGCAAGTTCTGAACATTTCCAGCGTGTACCGGTGCATGGTTTTAAAATGAGGAATGATCCCATTGGTAGGTTTAAAAATGTCCTCTGGAGTTCTCTCTCTTATCTTCACAGCTTTCCGCATATTGCTCAAATACAAAGCCTGGGGAAGGAGTTGTTCAGCCATTGTGCTCTCCAACACCTGAGGAGGAGGGGGGAAGAAGCCCATTCCGTTAGCCTGACTTTGATACCACTCCTATATACCTGCCTGCAGGAAACCCCGGTGTTTGATCTTGTCATTACCCTAATCTGTAGGCACAAGATCTTAGTCACCTCTACTCCCAGGATACCAGCTGGCCTCAAAGATTAACTCACACCGGACTGTTTTAAGTTACATCACTTTTAAAGATTAGTCTAAACAAGAGAAGGAAGGCGGAGAGTGGGTACTGAGGAGGAGGGGGATAACCCGTGTTTTCAGTAATGTCTGTCTGTCAGGGAGTCAAGCCTGTCTGTCAGCAACAGGTACTGCGCCTCAAAATCGACTTAAGCTCCCACTGCACTCAGATGCCGCTCTGGAACAGCTGCTGGCTTTGGGGAGTACTGAATGCCAATTAAGGGCACAATAGTAGGTCTTCCCTTAAGACCAGCACCAAGCAATCCCAGCTTCTGGGTAAAGTCTAGATTTATCACTCCCTCCCTGTGATGGAATGACAACAAATATTTTATGAAAAATCCTGCAATTTTATGCTGTCATCTAGGCTGCTAGTCTTTAGCCCCCCCAAAGAAGTATTTGTAAGGATTTTATTCATAAAATGTATTATAATATTTATAAAGAGTAAAAACTGAATGTTTTATAACCAACACAAAAGTCTATTTCCAGCAAACTGCTTCATAATTTTAAACACAAACAGCACTTCCTCAAAGCCTATCATTGGACTTTATAACAATAGGCTAAGAAACAGAATACCAATAATAGAACAAATAAACTCTACATTTCTAGTAATAGACATTGGAGCTTAATTAGTTCAACTCAACTACCAACCAAACTTTTTCTTGGTTTTTTAAATTTTTTGTTTGTTTGTTTTAGAGATGGGGTCTCACTATGTTGCCCAGGCTGGTCTTAAACTCCTGGGCTCAAATGATTCTCCCACTTCAGGATCTTGAGTGGCTGGGACCACAGGCACTGCGGCACCACCATATCCCGCGCAGCCAAATTGTATCATTGCTCTTCAGGTACGAACACTCAAATGCATTTCCACCCTGTCCTATACCCTGAAATATTCAAGCATATTCAACTGGTGGAGGAAATGAGAGTCTGGAGCAGACAAGGAAAGGAGTTTCAGCCAGGAGACCACTCAAGACAAGTCAAAGAAGTGTGCAGACAAAGACAGAATCTATGACCCGCGCCAACAGCGTGGGATGACGTGAATTAACATAACGTGGGATCTCTCCAGTGTGCAGCTCTGGTTCCCTACTCCTTAGTAGGGTGCCTCACCACACATCCTAATTTCCAAGAAGACAAAGACAATTTCAGAATACAAAGATATTCTCTAGGAAGTTTTGCAGCGATTGTTTAGCCTACTCGCGCATCATACTATCTGCCAGGGCAACCCAGTTGATAAAGATGTTAAACCTGTGTAAGAAGGATAGGAAGAAACCTGGATTTTTGGGAAACCACTGGGGGCATCTAAGCTCTCTTAAAGCCATTGATAAGGTGGTCTAAATTCTGGTGGCCGACTCAAAGGAGAAAGTTTGGATTAGACGACTCTGAGGTCTCTTCCGAGGAGTTTTGTGGTGGTAGTTTTGGACTGGGATTCTTAATCTGATTGCCGGGAGAGGCCAGGGAGAAGTCATTCTCTGGGTCAGATAGTGATCTCTCCTATGATCTCAGACATTCCCTGCAGGTAGAATTGGGCAAAGTCTTAGCAGGACTACAGACATAATGAGGGGACAAAAACACCACATACACTTTTCCTTTATGGAACAGCAAAAGTCTCTTTCACAACGTCATTCATCCATCCATGCATCTGTCCATTTAACAAACACTAGCTGACCACCTAATGAAGGCCAATCACCACACTTGATGCTGGGGCTAAAAATAAAAAATGACCTTATTCCCTGCCTTGAAGTCACAAACCACCTTAGTCTGCAGCTAAGGCAATGAAGGTACAGGTCCTGTGCAGGTCCCACAGCCATTCATAGGCAGAGCTTTGCACACGAGCCAGGTTTTCCAGTACCTGCCTCTTCCAATTCCCACAACACACTGGCGGCTACAGTGCCTGCCACTCTCAGATGGGAACAGACCGGCAGTAGGAAGATTTTAAACAAACTAGGTGTTGCCTCCTGTTGCTTTTCTGACTTTTTTATTTTTCTCTTCTGGACCTAAACATTTTTCAGCAAAGATCTAAAATAGTGAGAGAGCTGTAAACCATGTGCAAGACATGCAAATGTCAATATTCGATAGCCCAGTGTGACCTCATTCATATATTTAGCCTTGCACAACCTGCAAAATTGCCTCCTTAAAGAAATCAAAACCCACTGCCCAAGTGTCCAGTTCCTGGACTTCTCCACACTTAAGATTAAAGAATAAATTTTTCTGACATATGATAATATCCTTATGTGCAAAAAAAAATACAATATTAGTCTTGACATTTTGTTTTTACATTCATTACCTCACTGCCTTAATAAATTTCCCAATTTTTGTCACAAGGATCAATGACATTCTATAGAACTTATTCATTACTCAAACTCTTCTCCACCTTGTTTTATTTCCCACTCTGGACAAACATTTATGTCCATGATGTGGAAATCTATGAAGTATTTATCAACAAATACGTCATCCGAATATTGGGGAGTACGCCTCCAAACATTCAAAAATTGTACAAAGAATTGCCAAAAAAAAGAAAAAATCAAAGTAGAACCTTAGACAATGAGACTGGAGCACTAACTGGCTGGCCAATAATCTGGGACATCAGGATTGTGGTCCAGAGACTCTTTAATTAACAGTGGTTCTCCCAAAATGCTGCCCTGGGACACTCGACCAGACTGGCTTTCCAAGGAAAGCAGATCAGACCCAGAGAGAAGTGAAAACAAAGGGGGCTCAAAAAGAGCCAAGCTCCTTCCTTACTTAATACCACTGCTTTCCTGAGAGACCAGGTGGCAGGATGTGGGACGACCTGGGCTGACAAAGACTGTCTGACTGTGGGGTAGGGGCTGGAGCAGCAGCCTGCAGATCTCTGCGGAAGTGGAGCCCCCCAAAGGTAGGTTACCAACGCACTTCTACATGCATACTTCGCTTACACGTCTGCAACAGAAACAGAGGGACCCGAGCACCGACCCCACCGTCCTGCACAGACCCCTGGAAGCTGTATCTGGGAAGGTGGCGGGCTGAAGCCCCCCGACTTCGCCTACTCTGGCTGCCCCCCGTGGCACCTCAGTGCCCTTGGGCTGGTTGTGCACAATCTAGGAAGAAGTCACAGTGCTTCTGCAAGGTCTACGTGGCCATGGGCATGTAGCGCTTCATTGCAAAAATAGACACGAAAAGGAGCAAAGCACCAACGACCACCCGCGCAAGGGGCCCGAGGGGCGACTCTCCAGCAGCCAGCTGCAGCTTAAGTTCTCTGCATTATCTGAAAGGAACAGCTGGCTGGAGAAATCCAGGGCTGTCACCCCAACATCTGGAGCAGCTACCTCAACTCCCAGCACTTCAAAACCTGGAATGGGAACGCAGGGCCAACAAATGCCCCTCGAGGACCTCTGCAAGACCAATGCCAAGTAGACGGCGCCAGCCTGGGGGCTGCCGCCCCGCGCGCGCCCGCAGCCCTTGGCCGCGGTGAGCCCGAGGCAGACGGCGCAGGGAGGCGCGGCGTTACCTGTCGGAGCCGCGCGATCCTCTCCCGCAGTCCCGCGTCCCGGTCAGGACAGGCGCGCGCCGCTGGCGGGGGTCGGGCCGAGGCTGCGCGCCATGGACGCCCGGAGTCGGGCTCGCTCGCTGCCGGGGGTGTGATCTCTGCTGGCGGCTGTCCTCGCCGCTCCGCCCCCGCGGGCTAGCTGCTCTCTGCACTCGCCCGCCACGAAGGCTGCAGACTGCGCAGTTTCCTTTTTTCCCTTTCAGTTGTACTGCCCGCGACCGCCGGGGATTTCCAGGGACTTTCCATCCAGTCACGTGACGCGCGCGTCCCGCGGGGACGGCCGGCAGGGGGCGCAGGGGAGCAGGAGCAAGCGTCGCGCGAGGCCCCCGCCCGGCCCGCCCCGCCCCGCCCCTGCCCGCCCCTGCCAGCCCCGGTCGCCCGGAGAAACTCCTGCGCCCCGCCCCGGGGTGTCCCCGCGTGAGTCACCTGGGCATTTCGGAAGCTGGGCCCAACGTCACATCCATGTGGAAATCGCAGTGATGGGAAGTGGAAATGAAATAGGTTCTTTTTCGCAGCCGTTTTTCTGCAGAAAATCATCAACTGTGGAGAAGAAGAAGGGAAATAAGAAAGAAAGAAAACCCTAAAAACCACCAGGCCTCCTGGACCACAGGCCTCGGGCAGAATTTGAAAAGTTTGAGCTGCGCACGTGATGAGCTCGGAGGGGGAGTCCTAGCCAGGGCCCCGGTGGGGATTTCTAGAGAAAGAAGCAGTACAACCCGGGACCCCAGCCTGGGTGGGGTGCAGGTCCGAGGAGACAGGCGACCCCGTGGTCCTGCGGGGTCCGGGGCTTCGGGGTCGAGGCCAGTCTTGGACAGAGTGAGGAGTCAGAACGACCCCCACCCTTATCCCCGCGCTTGCTCCATTTCCTCTTCTCTATTTCTGCACACCACGCGCCCAGGTGGCATCACATTAAATAGCATTTCAGTTTAGAAAGCGCTTCCCTAGTCTGGTTACGTGTTTCCTTGCGTTGTGTTTCCAAGGCTCATTTATTAGGTGTGTTTTTAGCTGTCCTGATAATTAGTTCACCCCCGGGATGCTAACGGCTGCTAATACTTTGTGCCTCCTGCTCCCATCCCCCATGTGCTCTTGGCTTGGTGATGCACTGCTCAGCCTTCATCTGGACGGTGAGTCACGGGGAAATGGGAGCCGACCACCTGGGCGGTGGAGGTGCTGGAGCTGTGGAGGGAGGGGCCTTAGGGCGCTCTTACTGCCTTGCTGCCCTCTAAGCACCGGCTCCCTTTTGGACCATCTACTAGAATGGCTAAGCTGGAAGCAGATTGTAATAGCCTGTACTATTGTCCCCTTACGTATGCTTAGGAATTCTTGTCAGGTTTATATTGCAAGGTGTGAATTAGAAAAGGATGACACTGTCTGTACTGAGGACCTGCAGAGACTGGGTGGGGACTGGATGGAGGGTGGCACTTTTTTGGCAAAGGGAGGTTTAGAGAAGAGAGTCGATAGTGGCTACTGGCCCAAGGCTAGTCCTGGTCTTTTTAAACCCATAGCTGGATTTTTTTTCCGGCTCCAAATCTTTTGTTATTTGTTCTCTTCTCCTTCGCAGATGTTTCAGCTGTCAACACTCAAACAATGGGTAGTCAACTTGGTAATATAAAATGACATTTATCAGGTACTTACTATATGCTTATATGTGCTTTTTTAAAATTTCAAAATATTAAGGAGGTACACATATTTTTGTTACATGGATACCTTTTACAATGCTTAAGTTGGGGCTTTTAGTGTGCCTATCACCTGAGTAGAACAGTGTTCATTGAACCCGATAGGTAGGTTTTTTACCCCTTCTTCCCTCCCCCTCTTTCTTAATTTCCAGTGACTTTCGCATCTCTTTGTGCCCGTGTGTGACCATCAATTAGCTTTATGTATGCATTTATATGAAGCTTAAGAAGCTTAAGGCATTTGCCCAAAGTCTACACAACCAGAAAGTGGCAGAGCCACCTGTGGAATTAGGTAGGTCTGTCTTTCTCTAAAGCCCATACTGATAAACCTTCATTATTAGACTCTTCCTTTCAGGCAAGGTCCTATAAGATTTCAAGTCTCAGGGGCCCTGTTGGTACTCTGACCCCCGTTCTCTCCAACGCATCACAGTCACTTAGCCAAACATGGACCCCTGGGCAGAATGTGGCTTGGGAGGCAAAAGGGCCTTGGTTCCACCCTCAGGAAACCTCCTAGACTTCTGTTGAGATGATGAAAGAAGATGATGTCTGTAACAGAACACCCTGCACAGAATGTTAATCCTCAGATCACTCTCCCTGGCGCTTCTTTGTAAACACAATCTGCATGCTCGCCCTCATCTGTCTGGCTCTGACGCTGCGACACTTTGTGCTGCATCCAGTGCCCCTTTCTGGCTCACGTCTTGCTCCCTGGTATGATGAGCTAGGAGTGCAATAAGGAAGAGTGACAAGCCTGAAAGGCCACGTTTCATACCTGCCACTTCCATTGCCCCAACGTGGCTGCTTTGCCATCTTGCCTGCCAGGATTTGTGACAAGGGTAACAGCAGGCAGATACAGGAGTGGTCTGTATCCCTCGATTTTGTTCTACCTCTATTTTCCACAGTTCTACTGTTGAGCTTGTTGATTCATCTGTTGATTCCACAGTTCTACTATTAAGCTTGTTGATTCCCCACCCCAAAGCAGTTATTACTGTCCTTTGTAGCTTCTAAATTGGGGCTTTGTTGGGTTAGACACATAGCTTTTCCCTTTTACTGCTTAACAAGACCAGTAAGAATTTTCTTGGTGGTGGTTCGGAAAGAAAGAATAGAAGAGGAGAGAGTATAGATGGAGTGACTTCTTATGAAAAAAGGGGATATAAAATTTGTTGAAGGAATTAAAAACAAAGAGATCAAAGAGATATAGAATGCCCAGAAACCTTGAAAGGGACTTTAATTTTGCTATAGACCTTGTAAAGTTGGATGGAACTCTTCAAAGAGGAAGGGACATTTATTAACATCTAGACACTTAGGAGGGAAAATGTGTCTCCTTATTAGCGGAAATAGGGATTGTGGTTATGTGGGGCGTTTTGCAGAGTTTCTAAGTTGGGTGCCATTTTCACCATGGTGCCAGTGTTCATGCATCATGAGCCGCATAAAATGAGCACATGTGACCTCTCGGAATTCAGCGGTACCAGTAGCGGACCAGCTTGTATGCTTGTATCACACACAATGGAAATGATGTGCATGTCAACATGGTGGGGAGCAGGAGAAACCTAATGAAAGTGAGGCACCTGTGACAAGTGGGAAAGGGACCAGGCTCAGCCCCAGTGCAGGTCGTGAACCTTTCTTAATCAAGAATCAGTGACGGCTGGGTCCAGTGGAAGGTGCCTATAGTCCCAGCTGCTCCAAAGGCTAAGAGGCCAGAAGATCGATCCTTTAAGTCCAGGAGTTTGAGTCCAGCATGGGCAGCACAGCGAGACTCAGACCCTAAGAAGAAAATAAATAAATAAATAATAAGAAAATATATTTGAAAAAAAAAAATCAGTCTTTCTGAGTGTATGGAATTCCAGGGCATGGCAATCATGGGTCAAACTAAAATTGGACATTTTATGTCTGTTGTACAATTGTCCCCTCCCCTTTTCCCAGCACTATGCTCTCTTGAAAGGCAGATTCTTGTTAAACATATTTTAAAGCAGCCTCTTGTGAGTATAGATAGCAGTTGAGTTGTTACAGAGTAATTTTGAATCCTGCTTCAGTTTTTCAAATCCTGCTTCAAACATTACTAAAAAATAATGTTTGCCCTTTCAAGCCCGTTGCCAGAGCTAGTTCTGAGAACACAAGAGAAGGTCTTTGTGGATTATAACTGTGAGAACTGAAATAGTGACATCATAGATTTCATCATCATATGAAGGCCAAATTCTACGGAAATGCTGTTTCTTATCTAAGGACCTCAGATCCCTTACAGGTGTTTTCTGGGCTGAATGGAGAAAGGAAGACCCACCATGGTGGAGGGACTACTACAGTAACCCAGTGAGTCACTAGTAACAGGAACAAAGACTCTGCACTGGAAGGGAGGCAAGTTAGTTTACTGCCAAGTATAGCTCTTGTCCCACTTTGCCTGAAAGCATGGATGCTGACATCGAAAACTTGTCAGAAAATTCATTGCCCCTATGAATTCTGATTTAATTTCCTGTCAACACTCGGCAAAGAAATTTTATTTTACGTCATGAATCAATATTCAATTCTTGGTTTCATTTCTGTTTTTGTGGAGGCTGCTATTAATGACCAAATTTGAACAATGACAAAAAGCCCAGAAATTGATATTATTAGGAACCAACTGGTGTTCAGTGTTGGTTTTAGCAGTGCACTGGTGCTCACCAAGATAAATCAGTGCCTGTTATTTGGAAGAGTCTCAGACATTGTGAAAATTTGTCCTTGACACTCTTCCTTTGTCCTTCTGTCTCCTCAGTGCAGTTTGGGGTCTCCATAGTCCTGCCTCCTTGGCACTCCTCTCCCCCCATCGCCATTAGAAAGGGATTTGGCTTTCATTCTTTCAGGGACCTGTTTTCTTGGACTGGTTAATAAGGTAATTCATGCTCTTTTTTCAAACAGATTGCCACGTGTTATTGTGCTGTATTTCTTGAGAAACCATTTTTATTGAAACCAGAACTTTCTAGAGCTTAATGGTAGAAATTCCAAGCACCTTAGAGGGATGAAAAAGGAGTTGCTTACATTTCTATGGTTCTGAGAGTCTGCGGTTGTAAAACACACCATGAATTTAATAACTAAATGGTGGTGGGGTGGGGGCAACAACCTCATTTTATTAAATGTACACATGTTCTTTCTTTTACTCACTAACAACAGCCTACATTTATTGATGTGATTGCCGCCTTCTTTCTTCTTCACCATTCATGTTTGATTCTAAATTTTCATCTTGTAGTTTTAGGATTCTTCTGAGCTGATCTTGGCCCTTGATGGTTGCGCATTGCAATGCTCAGATAGGCTGGTTTTGGTAATCTGGCTCTTTTAGCCTCTTTAGAACTTTAGGGTTGACCATAGCATTACATATTCCTTTAACCTTCTCCTGAAGGTCTGTTGGAAACTGAGAAATAGTCCTTTAAAATGCTCTGTTCAGTGAGCAGGTACCTACTCTAGCTTTGGAAAGGAATTTGGCACTAAGCCTTTAACCATGAAGGTTGGCTATTATCTGCATTATGTATTTAAACACCTTTATCTCCATGTGGGGACTAAAAAGGTCCTTGGTTCTTGCTTTGCCAGAAACAATGGACTTTTGTTCTGTGATTATCTCTTTTAGCTTCAATGTAGCATCATAGTATATCTCTTGAAAGGCATTTTATTCAACAAATAGGAATCCAAATTTAGGTAGACTGAACTTCTTGTTGAGCTACACTAAAAATGACTCAGCAGAAGTGAGTACTTGGTGTTCCTTTATTTTGCTGAGCTCAGGCCTACTTGTCTCAGGGCCTTTGCACTTACAGTTCTTTCTGCAGGGACTGCCTCCCTCAAGTCCTCAGCATTCAATTTTCTGCTTACGTGTCATTTAATCAGATAAACATCCCTGACTACCGCATTTCCTATCTCTCTCTCTTATTCTCTTTGCAGTATTTATCACAACTGAAAATTCTTTATTTATCATTTATCTATCTTTTCCCACTAGAATGAAATTCTTTGAGAGCTGGATTATTGCATATCATTGTTCACCTCTGTATCCCCTGTGCCCAGAAATGTGCCTGTTGCATAGTAGGAACTCCAAAATAATTCAGATGAATGAGGCCGGGAGAGGTGGCTCACGCCTGTAATCCTAGCATTCTGGGAGGCCGAGGCGGGCGGATCACTCAAGGTCAGGAGTTCGAAACCAGCCTGAGCAAGAGTGAGACACCCGTCTCTACTAAAAATAGAAAGAAATTAATTGGACAGCTAAAATATATAGAAAAAATTAGCCAGGCATGGTGCCACATGTCTGTAATCCCAGCTACTCGGGAGGCTGAGGCAGAAGGATCGCTTGAGCCAGGAGTTTGAGGTTGCTGTGAGCTAGGCCGATGCCACAGCACTGTAGCCCAGGCAACAGAGTGAGACTGTCTCAAAAAAGAAAAGAAAAAAGAAAAAAAAGACAGATGGAATGAAATGATTGAGGGAATGAATGAGATAGCCTTTCCATGTACACTTCTAAGCTTGTAAATGCACAGACAATGAGAACCACCTCTGTTTATTTTTTGCCATCTGGGTCATTTCCCGTGAAGTTTTAAACTACTAACTGTGTACAAAATTTTAAAATGTTAAAAAAAATGTCATAAAATTGAAGCAATGTAATATTTTGGGAGTCCAAACACATCAATGCAGTTTACTGAGCCTAAGTGTTGAGTTCATCCTAAGTGATTTATCTTTTTGCATAGGTAAGGCACTAAAGAGAAGACCAGAAAAGAAGAGGTATTGCTTTTAAAATTTCAGTCCCCAAATGTACTACTAATTGTCTTTAAGTAAAACTCCATTCATTGAAGAAGAAAATAATCTGCCTCTAAATAAGAAAGTGTGTCCCTGAAAAGAACCAGACCAATCATTTTCCTCTTTCTTGAATGAATAAACATCAGCAAGGAAGAGACACACAGACCCTCTGCCGGTACGTTTAGTATATGTGTTTATTTATGTTTATCATTCTTTTGTTTACAGCAAAGTGGCTATTTTTCCATATGCATGTTTAGAAGCTTTAAAATGTTTTATTGTGAACTTTATTTTTTAATTTATTTGTAAATGAGCGTATCACATGCAAAAATATTAATCTTATATTTTATGTTAATGGAAAAACTTATTAATATTTTCTCAACTGGTCTTGTTCTCTTAAAAGCCTTAGAATTTAGGCTCATTGATTTCTAGTTTTTATTAGAAAGCATTTAGAAACTTAGAAGAAAATTTTGCAATTGCCATGTTTTTAGTATGTGCTTCACAGGGAGTTGGAGGATGAGGGTGGGGGTGGGGTGCCTGAGTTTTTCTTTCTTGAAATAAATCTGCTGAATCTGTCAGTTCTCTAGAGAAAAACAACAAGATGGGCATTATGCTTCATCTCTAGAATGAAGTGTAATTTTTCTCTTGAAACGAGTGACTTTCATGGTATCTTATAGAGGTACTAAAACAAATCTCCACTCGTCACAATTTAGTTCTGAAATGAACCCATAAGAAGAAATGCCTTGATTCTTGAGTCTTTCATGGGTGGGTGCGGTGTTCTCTGGTTGAACAAGTCACTCTTTGGTTGGTTCCCAATGATGTCAAACATCCAAACCTGAGCAAATGTGGGATTTGAGATTTAAGAAAAAAAAAAACCATGATGAAAGAACTTAATTCTCACATATATATATCCCTGGCTTTGAACTTCAGGAAAATTATTATACTTCTTGGGTGGCTACAAAGTTCTTGGCCTTGGGCATTTTAACTATAATTGCTCAAAAATGCATAGCCTGTTATGTCTTACTCACCAGCTACAGTAGTTTTCTTTGTGATAACTGAACTTTCAGTGCAGAACTTTGGATGCTGCTGTTTTTAGAGTGCCTTTCTAGAGCTAAATCAGATAATTTAAATGAAAAACTCACCACAACAAAACATAAATAACCTTTCCAAACTAATGCTCATTTACTCTAAGCCTTAAAGCTTCTTGTCTGTCTGAGTTAATAGTGTTTTTAAATTTTTAGAAAACATTTCAAGTCAAAAATTCATTTTGAGAGACTTTAGAAAAAATGGTAGAACTTTCAGCCAAGCCAGGAGATTATTTTTTTCTTTCTTAAATTGACCTCATTTTGCTCATTTATAAAATGAATGGTTTGAATGCACTGGTCCCTAAGAGTCATCCCAAACCCAACATTTTCTCCTTCTACGGTTTCATCAAGAAAATGGAATATGAACTAATATTACAGTGGATGACATTTGCTAAAAAAAAAAAATCTGAGTACAGGGTCTGAATCAGACTGCTGGGTTCAAAGCTCAGCTCTGCCACTTACTAGTTAAATGACCATGGGTAACTTACTTGCTTCTATGCTTTAGTCCTGCATTTGAAAAATGGAGATAAGAATAGGACCTATAGTTATTAGGAGGACTAAATAAATTAATACACATGATGTGCTTAGAACAGAGACTGACGCATAGTAAACACTCAACAAATGTTAGTTATTATTTACTCAGTTTATTGACAGGATAAGCCATTTTATTCTAAGATTTGCTTGGAATTAATCAAACTAAAAGCTACAACAGGCATTTTATGGTTTTGGGGGAAGAAGTATTACCATTATATGGCAAGAGAGTTCAAGAATTCCTTGACACATTTACTTGTTTTTACCAATATAGAACTATATCGAATATTAGAACTTGCAGAGATCTTGGAAACCATGAAAACTGATGATTTTCAAACTACATTCTACACAAGATTCCCAGAGTTCCTCCGAGATGACATGAAGCTCATCCCCAAGGCCATCCAGGATGGGTGAGGAGCTTCCAAGGTCTTGAGCTTCCAAGGTCTTGCTTCTAATTCAGCCAGAGTGGCTTTGCTTCCATCTGCTTTCTGTGCTGCAATTCTGGATAAGAATTTATCTGATTTAACACAAATCTCATTGAGTTTTTTTCTAAAGAGAAAAGTGGGCCTCAGTGAGGTGGATAGATGTGCATAGTATCACGTAGCAGGTTAATAACACATCAGAAGTAAAACCCAGGTTTCCTGACTGCCCAATAGACCACATTCTACCATGGAAACTTTCAAGTCGATTAAAGTAAAAACAAACAAACAAACAACCACCACCACCACAAAAACCCCAAGGAGTTCTTTCATTTGATAAAAACAGTAAAACCTAAACCAAAGGAACTGGAATTTAGAGGTTAGATAAGATGCCAGAGACTGGGCCTTTACATTGTTTTGTAAATTCTTCAGACTTTAATCTCATTTAACTTCCCCATCTATGCAAAAAAGAATACAATAATTGCTTTCTTAGGAAGCATTCCAAGGGCAAAATAATTCATATGTGTCAACTACCATGGGGTTTGGGAATGAAAAATTCCCTACAGCTCTAAAGCAAGCATTATAATTTGAGGTTTCCTGGCAGTTTTTGCAAGAAAAGAAAAACTAACCTTTCTTTTCCGGGCCAAATGCCAACGTAGGTAATTACCCTTTGCCCACTTTCTTTCTCCAAGCTGTTTTAATTAGATAAGAACTCTGCCTTCACTTCCTTTGGCGAACTGTATTGGGATGTTGCCACATGCCCTTCAACAACTATCAGTGCTGTAGTTTGCTGAGTGCTTTTCCCTTCAGAATGGGGAAGGTTTTGTCATAAGGACCCGACTTTCCTTATGGAAAAGGATCCAAAGGGTCCAAAATGCTTTCCAAGAAGCAGAGCGAAGAGGGGGCACATTTTTATGTTTCCCAACACTGGAGCCCTCAGTTTCTAGTAGGTTCCAGGGACCCCAAGAGCAATCAGGAAACTGTACCTTCCCCGCTTGTGCTGGATATCTCTGGCAGATGTTAAGGGAAAAAATGGTTCAATAGATCAGTCTTGCAGTCAACAGCCACCTCACGATCTGTCTCCTACTCTTTGAAAAATTGCCCATAGAACTGATGGATCTACAGAGTCACAGTGACAGGGCATCCACTGAGCCCCACCACCTTGCCGACAATGTGGCTTTCCCATAGCAACAGGACAGGAGTGCCCAGTGCCAGGTACAAGCAGGCTTTGCACTAAGAGCTGAGTTCTAGGACCAACTTTCCTACTTAACAGTAATGTTATTTTAGGCAAGTTATTCAAGTTCTAGAAACTTCTTTCCTCAGGCTTACATTGTTTTTGACTTAAAATGTCTTGGAGCTGTCCATTATCACCACATGCAATCTACTTTATTATTTTGTTAATAACTGCACAGCATTCCATCATGCAGTACCATTATTTAACGATTGATGGACATTTAGGCTGCTTCCAGTGCTTTTGCCCTGGGAGCCAATGCTGCAATGCAGGTGGGTCATTTCACACGTAAGAATATGTCTCTGTAAGGTACAGTCTTACAAGTGGAAATGCAGAGGTAGAAAGATCGTTTGCATTTGAAAGTTAGATAGATAGAGCCAACTTGCTCTCTGTTGCAGATGGTCCTTTGTACTCTCACCAGCAGTGCCTGAGAGTGTGGTTTCCAAGAGGTGAAAATGGCATCTCTTTATAATTTAATGTGATTTATTTTTTGTAATGAATGATGTTGAACATCCTTTCATATTTTAACGAACTATTTTAATTTCCCTTTCTGTAACTACCCAAGCCTTTTGTGTACTTTCTCTTGGGTATTGGTCTTCTTATCAAAATGTAAGGACTGTTTACATATAGGGAAATTAACCCTTAGTTTGTGGTATGAATTGTAAATATACATGCATACATATGTATATGTAAAGTTTATCTTTTAACTTTGTGTATGGAATAGTTTTCCAAGCAGAGTTTTAAAAAGTTGTTTTATGACTTTTTAGTTTTTATCATATTTAGACAGGTCTTTCTCATTCTGAAATTAAAAAAATAAATACAATCTCCCAATGTTCTTCTCAGTATCTTGTGACCTCATTTTTCACATTTAAATATTTGATCCATATGGAATTTATTTTAAGCTGTGAAGTAGAGGTCTAATTTTATTTTATTTCTTCAGATGGTCATTTAGTTGTTTCAGTATTGTTTGCTGAATAGTACATCAATCTCCAACTGAATTTATCATATACTAAATTTCTTTCTGTGTTTTGATATATTGTTGGAATTTCGAATCTGTTCCACTGATTTTTTGGTCTGTGCTTATGCAAAGAAAACATTGTTTTAATAATTGGAATTTTATAATGTGCTTTATTATCTAATAGAGTATCTCTCTTCTAATTTTTTCCCCAGAATTTTCCTGGCTAGTCTTGCTTGTTTATTTTTCATATAGACTTTAGAATCCACTTATTCTCTCCCTCCTCAACAAAATCAGTTAGTATTAGAAGAGGATAGTGAATTAAATTTATGGATTACTTTAGGATGACTGTGTATTTATGATGTTGGACCTTTTTATTGAAGACTATGATATATGTCTTTCCATTTAACTATTTTTGTGTCCCTCTGTAGTATTTTGAATTTTCTGTATTTCTGTCTCTCTGTGTTCCATATAATCACAGTCATTTGTCATAAAGTGTAGATATTATGAAGAGGGGATAATAATGATACCTACCTCAAAGATTTACTGTTAAGGATTAAATGAAGATAATATACAGTGCCTGGCTGTAACACACACAAAACATATAATGTATGACAAATGCACACATTGCTATATCCGGGACTATGTGTGACTAATCCAATAAGATAAGTCAGTCTTTCAATAATCTCAAATTTCCATGGTTGTGACTCATACTTGGCTCTACCCTTGAAATAGACACTATTATTCTACCTATGCCACACTCACTCATGTCCTGCTCACCTCCACAATAGGTGTATTGAGGTGACCAGAAGTCCCAACAGGGGTGTCTGTGGGCATCTTTGTGGGACATGAGATAAACAGGGTATGGCTGCTCTGCCTGCCGAAGGGAGGTAGGTACCAGCACCCAGAAAGAGGTCATCGCATGGAAGTCACATTTCACAGCTCTCTTGACAACTGTGGACTAGGAAGAAAATAGTGCCAGTTACACTATAGATTTCAGACCTATTTTATTTCTGTTTTGAAAGTAGAGGCTCTCCCTCCATAGGATAGTAGGGGTTTGATAAAATTGCTCAGTTGTCAATCCCATGAAGAGTGGGGATCATCATCTCCTGACACTCAGCACTCCTTATACAGGTATTTTACACACCTGTGCACACTCACTGTATACTCAGTATTGTAAAGCAAGTTTTACTTGCTTTATCATATTTAATCTTCTGATGGTAGGTGTAATCATCCCATTTTAAAGATAAAATAACTGAAGGTCAAGGTCACAGATCTAAAAACTGGCAAAACTGTGGCGAGAGATTTCTTGTCTCCAAAATCTGTTTTATTAATCACATTCCAAAGAAGTTAAACAAAATAGACTATAAAATAAAAATAAATTAAACTACTATTTGACTACATGTCAGGGCAAGCTCCTTCATCTGGAACAGAAGCATTGTCATGCCAGGTATTATTAATGTACAAATTCTTTTTGTTAATAAATAAAATCACACCCCAAGTATGTAGTTCTTTGTCTTCCTTGAAAGTCGGCCTGAAAAGGTCCTGGGAAATGTAACTACATTTTCAGTTGCATTTCCTTTCAGGGGATAAGATTTACATTTTTATACGATCTGAAAACGCCATAGGAGCAATATCCGAGGAGTACTCTATTCAATTATTCCTCTTAATTAAAAAATTTGCCTTCATTTGTTAGAAAACTTATTTATGTCATACTTCCATTTGCCCTTTCCCAGGCAACCTAGCCAATGTCTGAGAAATATATCCACAAATGGGAAAAATGGTTCAGCGAATTACTTATTCCCCAAGGGAAAAGCATGTGGCTAATGAATCAGGGGAACCTGATTGTCCAGGGAAGAGAACACTCGAGGCGTTTCAAACATGAGTCACAGAACATAAGGACTACCCCATGATCAAAAAAGGTGAATGAACAAAGCCAGAATTCATTTTTTAGTTTCCATCAATGTAATCGGTATGGGCTTGTCTCCACACAGGCTGGGGAGGCCTGCGTGTAAAGGATAAGAGTTTCTCACTAAAGTACCCAAAGGGAAGCCCTGTCAGAGAAGGAGCTCCAACTAGGCATGGAGGGCCCAGGGCCTGGGAACCAATGTTGGGTGAATGGGTCAGGCTAGTGGAAAGTCACGTTGACATTCGAACAAGGGGAGAGGCCTGGAGTCTGGGAGGGGAAGTATGCAGAGAGCTGGCAGGGGATGGTGGCTGGACTAGGTTTCCAGACTACCTCATTCCTAGAAGAACTGGGGAGATCAAATCTGGGACTTACTCTTGCAGGAAGTGGAGTATTTGGTGTTTTAGTAAGGGAGATACTTGGGCAAAAGAGCTGACTCTGGGGTGGGAGGGGAAGGCTTGTTCCTGGGAACTGCATGTCTGTCTTGCTCATTGCTACCTTGTCTTGTAGAGGAGGCCCTCTGCTTGGCACACAGGAGATACTCAATTAAGTGTTTGTTGAGTGAATAAATGAGGCATAAGGCAGACACCCAGGATCAGAGTGGAGGACACGTGGCGAGAGCAAGTCTCTGAGTGAGGTTGACTTGATTCTGAGTCACCTGAGCAATGACTAAGGACACGGTTATCCCAGAGCCTGGGGTGGGGCTGAAGCTGCTGGTGGCAGGTGCAGTGGCTGGGTGCTGGGCCCAGGAGGGGAAATTAGGAGGATGAAGAGTAGGCAGGCAGTTCCTTACTCACTCTCTGACAGCTTGACATTATTATTAAGACTTCACTTTTGATCAAACACACTGAAAATATTGCCAGTTTCCTCGGTTTCCACGGAGCCTCTTATTAAAGAAGTCACACCTCCCACATGTCCATGGTTCATAATCTTGTGAGTTTCCCTTCAGTTTCAATTTATTTAATGCTCACTATGTGGCTGGCACTGTGATAGGTCCAGTACAGCTGGTATCTCTGTTCCTCCAAGTAATCTTTAAAGGTGCCACTCTGCTTATCAGCTCCTAGATGCTGCTGACACTGCTGGTCTCTACGTCTTGCCACTGGATGGCAAGAATGTGCAGCAGAGTGGGCCAGATAGTGAGTGTCTTCAGCTTTGCGGACCATGGTCTCTGTCACATCTCCTCAACTCTGCCATAGATGCATAGTGCAAAAGCAGCCATAGAGGACGCATGAACAAGTGAGTGTGGCTGTGCGCCGAGAAAAACTGCATTTATGGACACTGAAACTTGAGTTTCACGTGATTTTCAAATGGCACAAAGTATCATTTTTCTTTTGATTTTTTTTCAGCCATTTAAAAATGTAAAAAGATGTATTAGCTCGTAGGCTATAGTTACCTGACTTCCAGTCCAGAAAAATCAGTGGCGTCAGTCTCAAGGAGGTGAAGAACTTCCCAGAAGGATAGCCCAGGGTTTGAGATTTCTGTGAGATCACCGCCAGCCACAGCAGGTGGCAGACGGATGACTGAGACGGGGAACACCAGCGGTGGAATCAGATTTGCCCCTTCCATCAGGGCGACACAGCGAGGCTTCTTACTCTCTTAATACTGTAGTTTCCTCACATACAAAGTGGGGCTAGAACGAGTACCTATGTCACAGGGTAACTGTGATGAGGAAAATAAATGCATTAATGCGAATACAGCTTTCGTGATGCCTGACAGAGAGGAATTACAATGCTAGATTTGTCATGTTAGCATCAGTGACAAGCAGGATGTGCGGACAAGAGCCCCTGAGAACCCGAATGCACGGCAGCGTTGGCCAACTTAAAGGTGGCCTGAGAGAGAATTTGTGGATCACCGCACTGCAGTTGTAAACAACCGTACAGTTTTGAGGAATCGAGCACTAAGCTCAGTTCAGTAAAGTGGAGGTGAGATCAGTGCTGAGTTTGAAGGAGATGTCTTTTTAGGGGAGGGGACAGAAACCCTCTGGAGAACTGTAGGCAAGGCACGGTGACATGGTCGGTATCTAGGCAATAAGAACAAGTAATAGAGCTGACACTTAGATAGCATTTACAATGTGTTGGGCAATGGTCTAGTGTTTTATAAGCAGAAAACTAACCCTCATGATCACTTTATAAAGTAAGCACTATTATTATCCTAGGCAACTGAGAAAAAGAGGTGGTAAACAACGTGCCCAAAGCCACCCTTTCTTTAAGTGGCAGCACAGTCTGGCTCCAGCCTCCTTGTTCTTAATCACTATGATGGAAGTTTTTACCCCAGGCTCTGTAGGTTCTCTAGATAAAATTAGCGTGACCAGACTTGGGGACAGCAGGACGGGAGATCTCCTCCCAGGGAACAGATGGGGCTGTGGGGATTTGCAATTCTTTTATGCCACTAGGCTGTGACAGATAGCAAATACTGTTCATGTGCACATGGAAATAGATCTTTGTCTTCATATTTCACGCTTACTAACCTCTCAAGCCAGAGTCCTGGTCTAGTCACACAACACACTGTGCCAATTCAGACTGTAACCTTCATTTCTACGTAGATTCATTTTCAGAAGCAGGTGGGGGTGGCACACATATTTTTGTCTCCACTCTGTGTGGGTGATGGCCCTGGCCTCATATGTGGACTGTGCACAGGCAATATGAAACAGAAAGGTGCCCGTTATGGATCAGAGGGAAACATCACTTGAACCAGGTCTCCTGAAATTAGTGCCCCTGATTACTTGGATCCTATGAGTCTATAGAAAACTTTGGGTGATTCCCCACATCATGACTATTTTTTTTTTTCCCATCAGTAATCTATAATAAAAGACGTTGGTTTTCCTGTTTTATCTGACAATTAAACAGCTCTTCTAAAATTGGATACAGAAAAGGAATTTTTAATGAGGGTATTCCCAACTCTATATACCTCAGAGGATTTGCACTGGAAAATTGATCTCACTGTGTAGGCCCATATTTGGTAGCTTCCTCATCAATGAGATCAGATTTCCTGGGTATTCCAGAGTTGCCTTCCCCAGATTTTTTTACTTGAAGCACCAAACCTAGAAATCTTATGTTACCTTTTCTCAGAGGTTAAAGAATGATAAATGAACTGCCTGTCTTTTGTATATAAAAGCTGTATTTATAAGCTTTGGCCATGATTTTGCGTCATCTTTCCTGGTTAAGCAAAAATAATCTCAAATTTTCTAAATTCCCCAAGAGTTCCTTTCAGCTAATTAGTGACTGTGATCTTCTACATTATTTTCTAAAGTGTAATAGATATGTCTTGGATTCTAGCCCTGTACATAATTAATATTTTTATCACTGTAATGATAGCTAGCCCTTAGCCACACTGACACACAAGTAAACTAACTGGCATTTGTAAGTAGATTTTCTTTCACTTTTCTTTTTAATCAATTTAATACTTAGAGTTGTTTTTTTTTTTCTTTTTTTAATGAGACCCATTTGAGTTTTATGAGAAATATGCCTGCCGCTATTTAAAGACAGAGCTTGCCTCATTTCTCTGGGATATACAGCCAACAAAATCATTGGAAATAATTGTTTAGTTAAAAAAGAGTCATAAAAAAAAGTCCTGAATTGCTCTAAACATACTTTGTAACAGTTTCTTAATATGCTATGAGAGTCAGTGCAATCAATTAGAAAAATACGCAGCCGAATACCAGGAATTCCTATCCTCTGCTGAGCCTCACTCGTAAATATCATATGACCTTAATTTAAGTAACTGACTTGGGACAGATCCTTATGGCAGTAAAATGTTGATTTTGTGTTCTAGAAAGGGATGGATTGTTTCTAATTTAAGCCAGACATACGCCGTTACCTAATATTTGCTCACAGCAGACTAGAAAAAACAAACTTTTTCTAAAATATCTTAAATTTGAAAAGAAAATGATTTCTAAAGGTGTTCGGATGTTCAGTAAACAGATGAGTGGACAAGCATCCTAGTCTAGAGGAATATAAAAGTGATTTAGGTTATTTTACCTTTGGTTCCCCTTGGTTTGATGAGGAATTTATTATCTTTTATGTGATGTGTATTTAACTCCCAAGAACCCATACTGAGCAATCAGGACAGTGTACACATTACGTACTATGTTGTGGTTATCAAATGCTGTAGGAACTCAAGGGAGGATATACCAACCAGGCAGGAAACAGCCAGGGGTAGAAGCTCCGCCGGAGGAACTGAGAGTTGAGGCTGGTCTTGAATGACAGGGACGGTGCCCAAGGGGTTCTGGAGAAAGGGGAGGGCTTTCTGGAAGGAAGCCAAGTGGGCCAAGTCATGAAGGTGGGAAAATGAGCTTGACAGGTTGATGGAAGAATGGAAAAACTCGCCTGCCTTGAGCAGAAGAAAGCTGGGGCTGGGCAGCATTGTAGGGGCCGTGCAGGTTTTGCTGGGGAACGTTGGCTGCATTAGGGAAGGGAAAAGGGGAGCCTCTGAAAATTGTAAGCAGGAGCGCTGTGATGAAAATGGTTTTTAGAGCACATTGATTTGGCGGTGAGGTACTCCAGGACAGACTGAGAGGCAGTACTTTGGGTAGCAACTTCTTATATTTTTGTATATCATAATATCTTAATTTGGGAGATTAGCTATTTCATCATTCCATAAACTGTTTACCTTCACATTCACTTAGATATTTTATACAATATTTTAAATTTATTTAAAGTAATATTGGTTCATTATTTTATATTGAAATACTCCATACAATTGTGTTATGTCACTTCCAGCTCTTATGGACCACGGCTAGGTAAAAATACATGAGTGGTACTCTGTCAGGGCCTGGGCTGTGTTCGTACACAAGGCGGATATGCTGTCTGCCCTCAAAAAGCATCTCCACTGTGATTGATCATGAGCAAATCATTGCAAAATATTAAGTTACAATGGTGGCAAATGCTAAGAAGTACTACCGTGTTTCCCCAAAAATAAGGCCTACCCATAAAATAAGCCCTAGCAGGATTCTTAAGCATTTGCACAATATGAGCCCTACCCTAAAAACAAGACCTAGTGATGGACGTGGCTATGCAGCCTATCTGCACAACCCATGCTTTTCCTCAAGGAGCGGTAAAGAAGACGAGCAGCCCTTCTCATCTGCCCCATGAGAGCTCTATTGCTCGACATGAGAGACTGGGGCTAATGGTTCTAAAGGAAATGGAGTCACAAGAAATTCAGGATGGAATTTGGGGTTTGGAGAGTTATGATGATGTTCCAGAAGAAGATGACTTAACTATATTTGAATAAATGTAGGTTGTTGTACTGTACTTAAAAAAAATAACATAACCTGAAAATAAACCCTAGGGTGTCTTCTTGAGGAAAAAATAAATATAAAACCCTGTCTTATTTTCGGGGAAACACAGTAGGTGCTATGGGGAAGTCTAATCGGGGAGTCTAATGTGGATTTAGGGCCTGAGGATTGGGGAAAGTCTTCTTGGGGAAGTGACATTCAGAATGAGATCTTTTTGGAGTGGAGGAAGAGAGAGTAGAAGCTAAAGGGAGTTAGAAATTCTAAGAAGAGGAAATTGCACTGTGAGGGACCTGAGGTGAAACAGAGTCCAGAGTATTCAAGGAACTGAAAGAAGCCCAGCTGGGGCTAGTGGGGGGGCAGGGCCTGGGCCGAGGGAGGGAGGCTGGGAGGCGATGGATGGTGCCTGGCCTGGCAGACCACAGGAAGGGCTTTCATTTCCATTTTCCTCAAAGGGTGTCCACCCCCTGCCCCTAGCCACAAGTCACAGCGACTTCAACATCCAAGCTCACCGTCCTCTAACACCATACAATGTACATCTGAGCGTGGCCACATCTTAGAACTCAAGGTCAACTGAAAGTGTTCTACCTCTCTCATCCCAAATGCTGAAATTCTCTCCTCTGACCACAGTCACATATCCCTTCATCTCCCACTGAACTGCCATTTGGCCTCAGAGCACCTTCTGTTCCCTTCACTGTTCTAGAACCCTTCGTTTCCTAGGCTTCCTTCCAGCTGCTTGTCTATGACAGCACAGAACTCAAACTCAGCCACATTTAACCATGCCCTTATTGGTGTGGGAAAGCTCTCTTTCTGGCTGGCCTTCTACCATTCTTACTTTCCCACACATCACCCCAGAATAAAGATGAACTTATTTTCTTTGCTCCATCCTTAAGCTTTGCTGGGAAACGCAGGTGGCTTCCTAGTGATATTCCTACTCATTCATGCTACTAGTTTCAACTGGACCTTCATGTCACTTGATGACCATTGATTTATGATTGCTTATTTCATTCATCCTAACCGCTTTCAAACTTTCCAATCTTATCACCCTAACCCCAAACCTGCTCCCCCTTGACATTTGTTTCCTATGTCAGGAATGGGCACTCCACCCTTGAGTTACCCATGCCAGGAACCAGGAGTTCCCTGGATGCCTCCTTTCTCCCTCTCACACTCCCTCCCAAATCCTGTTAATTGCATCAACTCAGCTTCTCTCTTTTCAGTTTGCTTCTCTCTCTCTCTTTTTTTTTCCTTGTTTGAGACAGAGTCTCACTTTGTTGCCCAGGCTAGAGTGATTGCCATGGCATCAGCCTAGCTCACAGCAACCTCAAATTCCTGGGCTCAAGTGATCCTCCTGCCTCAGGCTCCTGAGTAGCTGGGACTACAGGCATGTGCCACCATGCCCGGCTCATTTTTTCTATATATATTAGTTGGCCAATTAATTTCTTTCTATTTATAGTAGAGATGGGGTCTCACTCTTGCTCAGGCTGGTTTCAAACTCCTGACCTCGAGCAATCCACGCCTTGGTCTCCCAGAGTGCTAGGATTACAGGTGTGAGCCACCGTGCCTGGCCAGCTTCTCTCTATCTTAATAGCTGTTTCCTAGATTCAGACTGTCATTGCTTTCCTTGCCTCTCCTGTGGAATTCTTCTAGTCTTTCCTCTGCATAGTCTCAGACATGAAATCTAATCTTGTCACTGCTTTGTTTTAAATTTGCCAATGACTCCCATTACCTATAAGAGGAAAGTCCAGCCTCGTTATATGGAAAACAGAGCCTCTGTAGCCTGGCCTCCTGCCCACCTGTCTGACCTTTCTGCCCAGGGTGCCACCCCCTTCTGCCCCATCCCGCCCCCGAACCTGACTCCCCAGCTGTTCATACTCGCCCTCTTCCTCTGGCCCACCTTGCTGTTGCCAGCCTGTGGACATCGGCTTCCTCTGTCCAGGTGTCTTTCCCCACCCAGGTTACTCCCCACATGCTTGATGTCTTTGCTGTGCAGCGCGCAAGCTCCAGGACACTGTTCTGAACCATCTTCCCTCCCTCCTCTGTGGGCAGTCCTGACCTCTCCTTCCTCCAGGCCCCACTCCACCCAGTGGGTATTTCTATCAGAGCACTCATTATACTTAGTCGTAGTAATTTGTTTTCAAATATCTCTTCTTCAAAATGGTTGTAAGCTCCTCAAAAACAGGGCTTAAGTATCACTTGACTTGGCACGCTTGGTACCCAGCACAGCTCCTGGCCCACGGCAGCCACACAGACATGATCACCAGAGAAACCAAAGGGCAACCTCTGGCTTGGCACGTGATCTCACGGGTGACCTTACTGAGACTAACTCCTCCTCATGGGGGACCCTTCCCTCTTTCTCCTCTACTTTCTTTCCAGAGGAGCATCCTGTGCCTTCTCTCTTTCTTCAATCCTGTTTTAAGGAAGAAGCGTCCCTCATCCTTTCCAAGACTTACCTCAGCCCTCATGTCTGGGATCCAACATGCTCCCATTTCTCCTCTACTTTGTTCCCTAAGTTGTTGGTCCTCTGTTTTCTACTTTCTGTTTCTTCTTCTACTTTTTTTCCTTCTTGCTTACAAATGAGCTCTTTTTCTCCTATTATAATAAAAGGAATCTACTTCCCTAACCCCTCCATGATCATCCTGTCTGCAGTATTTTTCCCCGCCATGCTCAGCCTGTACCCACTCTCTCATTTACCTAATTATTTTCTTAATTGCACTCATCACAACACTATCATTTTATTTTCCTGTTAACTTACTTTCTGTACCCACTAGAATGAAAGCCCCATCAGGGCTGGGACCACTCTCTAATGTCTAGCACAATGCCATGGGCAGAGACATTATTTATCTGTTGGATAAATGAGTACACAAGTGAATAAGTAAATGAATAAATGAACCTATTATCTTTCTTCTTTTCAACTCCTTTGAATTCTGCACTTCCAGTGCTTTTTCCAACCCATTCTGGTTTCTAGTCCACAGCTTTATTGAAATTGCTCTTTCAAAGTTTGTCAATGACTCCTTTATTACCAAACCCAATGGCCTTTGTATTTTGGGTATGTCATAAACTTTTCTTGAAATTCTTCCCATTAGTGGTTTCTGGGGGAATGCACTTACCTGGTTTTCTTCCTTCACTCTGGTCACTCCTCTGTCTCTATTTCTCTTCCTCCACTCAACTTCTCAATTGTTTTCTGGGAAGTAGTCTTTTCTAATGCTATGCAACCCATTTATCTCACCCATCCCAGAGAGTTCAACTGTGACTGCCAAGTGAATGAGCTGCAAACCTGCATCTCTGTCTTCAGCCTCTTTCTGAGCTCCATGTGGGCCTTGTATTTATTTCTAAATCAGGATCCTGCAAAAACAAACCTACAAACTTCCCTCTTCCTGGGTTCCATATTTCAACCAATGAAACATCATCCTCCCATACACATAGACTCAGATCCTAGGAATTAGCTTTGTTTATCTCCTTGGCACCTCCCACTAATCAGTCACTTGCTAATCTCCTTGGCACCTCCCACTAATGTCTTGTCAATTATTCCATTGCAAGATAGCTACCTTTAATTTCCATCCTTTCTTTTACATTGGAACCATCCCTCACGTAACCTGTAAAGCAATCTTCCTGAAATACCAATTTTGAAAACCATAAGCCTCTGCTTAAAAAACTATGGCTATCTAGAAAACATTTGGAAGGATTAATAAGAAAATCTACTATTTGACTTTTGTACCATGACCATACTTAGTAGTATAAATTTATAAAAGTCTAGTTTGAAAATATCTTTTATTGCCTGTGAAGTTTACAAACTCCTCCACCAAAACCTTTATGTCCATACTCAATATAATTCCAACCCAACTTTCTATCTTTATTCTTCACTGTATGTTCTAGCCAAATGGATTATTTGTTATATATGCTCACATATATTTTTTTGATTTATGGTTGAACTTTTAATTTAATTCACTTAAAGTATTGGTCTTCAGTGAAGTTTATTTGCACATATATAGCTCAGGAAATTGAGCCCAGGGTACATATTCATATATGTACCCTGAATTGGAAAGGTCAAATTTATAACTATCCCATAGCACAGGCCAAGTTTCTTAAAATACACTTAGTGTGCTGAAATGGGGCCTCCATGTATGCTGCTCTTCAGATGCCAGGAAGCAACAAGAGCAGTGATGAGTCTTGTCTGGCCAATTTGCTGTTGAGCTCCTGTTTTCCAATATCCATAGATTCCAGGATTCAGGGTCCAGGATCCAGTGAAAAGGGGACACCTTGCAGTCAGTCATTCTACTTTTTCCTGCTATAGGTGTCAAGTCTCAGGTAGGCAAAGCAACCAGGCATTTGGGAAGTGGGAACCTGATTACTTGTTTTTACTTTTCTTTCCCCACTCTTATGTTTACTTGTTTTACTTTTTCAGGATGCTAGTTTCCCTAGTCATCCAGAGGCCAACTTAGATCCATATATGCTCATTTTGCTCTCATCCCAGAGAGAGCCGACATATCTAAATTAGAAATATGAGCTGTGAGTGCTGCTGTCTTTCACTAGCTCTGAACTTCAGCTGCTCACATCCCCAAAGTATAAGGTTATCAGAGAGCAGCAGAAGTGCCCATCTTGCTAGCATCTGTTGACATCCCTCCCCTTACCAAGCCATGGCCGTCTATGAAATTCTCCTCTCAAGGATGAACACTTGGAACACATTAAAATTTTTTTCAAATCATTTTATTGTTTTCTTTTTATAAGAGAAATTTATTAGAAAAATATTTTTAATTACTGTATAATCATTTTAGCACTGTACAGCTAAATAATATAGTAATTGTGTTGTATATTAAATAGCCATTCTGGGAAATCTGACAACCTTTAACATTTTTGTTTTTATACGAAACCATATTTCAGGTTTCAAGCAGACAAATGTATGCAGGCTTTTGAAATATGTAATTGTAGATGTCATGATTTCAACTTTCTAACACACACACATATGCACACACTTGTGGACAAAGGCTGGATGGGAAAAGGAAAATCATTAATGTGCAAAGTGGTGAAAAAATGTTCTTAATAATGTTGTTACATGTATTTATAAAATTAAACATTGCCTTAGCAATAGGCAACTGCAAAAAAAAAGTCATCTCCTCTCTGAAGGTGATTCTTCTCCATAACCATGATATACTTTTCTGTGATCTCTTAGCACCTTAATGTGATAGTCACATTGTAGCATAATGTATAATTAATTTGCTTATATGTCTATTTTTCCAATTAACTACTTTACTTAAGGGTAGGGATTATTTTTCATTAGTCTCTGTACACTAGTTCAAGGATTAGTACTTTGAGTTGGCATTTAGTAAACTGTTGAATGAATAAATAGGTAAATTTCTTCATGTGGTATAGTGAGAGTAGCACATTCACATGTCCAGCTATTTATGATTAAACTATATGAAAATCATCTACAACATTTGAAAACTTTGGTCAAAGCAGAAAATAACCTCCTTTGAAGTAGGTATGTGCAAATAATTTGTAAGTGAATCTGGAGGGAGTGTGAACAAGAAATTTTGGAGTTTGTTCCTTTAGTGTATTCCCTGACTTCAGGCCTCATTTTCAGTTCCTCAAATTTCTGTTTTTGTTTTGTTTTTGTCAGCTTTTCCTGATAACATCATTTCCTGTCTCTAAGGTTTTAAAAGGTCTTGAAATGAACATTTCATCCAATCCTAGTCTGATCACTAGGATTCTAATGGAAGGGTTATCGATGATGACTGCTTAGGAGGAAGTGGACTAGGATTCAGGCTGGTGATACCGTGTAGGATGTAGTTGCATCACCATCACCAAAGAGAGCAGATAAGACCCAAAGAGAGAAAAATGTAGGGATTCGGGGGTTGAGATGGAAGGAAGAACCACTGAGAATGCTTGAGATAAAAAGATCTTATTTTAAAAAAATGATCATATTCAAACAAATGAAATAAGCAGAGCATTGTGAATCAATTATTCAGTATTTCCTAAATTTGCCTATAATGAGAATCGCCAGGAGTTATGTGTTAACAATAGAGATTTTTAGTCTTCTTTCAGATCAGAATTTCCAGGACAGAAGCCTTTAACACATGGTGACTCTTTGAAGCAGGCAAATTTAGAAAATATTTAATAGGTTAATTATAATTTCCTTTTGGCAAATTTAGAAGGTAAAGTCTTTAAATCCTCACACCCAATTACCCATACCCTCCTCTGTGCCTATAGAGGCTTTCTTTCTCCTTCTTTCCTTCCTTCTTTCCTCCTTCCTTCCCTCCTTCCTTTTGCCATATTTACTAAATATGAAGGTTTTTGATGGGAATAAGACTGCTTATCATTGTAGAAGGAGTTAAAGCAAATAGAAAATGCAGCCCCAAACTCCACAGGCCACTACTTGATGCAATTTATAAATTTATGAACTTTCATGAGAGATTTGAATATTTTAGGTAACTACCTAATCAGGCATGTTTTATGTGTGTGTGTGTGCTTTGTTTGCTTTTTAAACTCTGCTTTGCTTTGGATATGGTGTGTTTGTCCCACCAAATCTCATGTTGAAATCTGATCCCCAGTGTGGGGGCTGGGAGGTGGGATCTGGTGGGAGGTATTTGGGTCTTGGGTGGAGCCCTCATGAATGGCTTGGTGTCCTTCTCCAGGAAATGAGTTCTCTCTCTCTCTCTCTGGAGACTGGATTAGTTCTTGGGGGAATGGACTAGTTCCCAGGACTGGGTTGTTATAAAGCTGGGATGCCCCTTGGGTTTGGCCCCTCTTCTTTGCTCGTGCCTGCTTCCCCTTTGACTTTCTCCACCGTGTTTTGATGCAGCACAAAAGCCCTCACCAGAAGTCGAGCACATGCCCTTGCCATTTCTTGTATAACCTGCAGAGCAGGAGCTAAATAAACCTCTTTTCTTTACGAACTACCCAGCCTCAGGTATTCCGGTATAGCAACACAGAACAGACAGAGACAAACACTTACTGAGTAAAGTTGGAAAATCAAGCTGAGTCATTTAATCACTCTAAAAAGCTCCTAATCACTCTTCTACTTGGGAATTTTTTATCTGAAAGGTTCAAGTATTTTATGTATGGTATACACTTTCTAAAAAAATGATTTGGACAAACTCCAACACTATTTCACTCTGTCATTCAGTGTACTAAATCAGCATCTGGGAAATCCTTGCCCTGAATTAGCTGTAACTTTAGCGTCTGCTAACTTTCTGATCAGCACCCTTTTCATTTTTAGGCTTACATCCCAGTCTCTTACTTTTTGAGATTTAAATTTATGGTTTGACAATGAGTTAAGTTGTATTTTCCAGGATGTAGACATTGTACTTGTAGCATCACTAATAAATTAATACATGCCTCTACTTGAAATGGATTAGGAAAAAAATAAATATAAAACCACAAATGGAAGCCTAGAGTAAGGAAGTATATTGAACTTGGGTTGTGTAAGGCTTTCACATGCCTCTGGATTGTCTTATTTATTCATTCTGAGTACAGAGCAAAACAGTAGCAGGGAGTAGTATGTAACAACTCTAATAATGAGTATCAAAAGGTTTGTGAATGTAACAGAAGCTCCTCCACTGGGTAGTGAATTTTTGGAAGGGAAAGATCTTGCCTTACTAACTCCTCAGTACTTCTTAACACAGGGTAGCACACAGTAGGGATGCATAAATGTTTATTGGACTTGAATTTGATTTAGAGATGGCTAGGAATACTTGCTTTCTTTGTGTATGATCTAAAAACGTGGGGTAATTGGTTCTTATGTAGGTTATAATCTATCCTATCTATCTTCCCTTCTAATATATTTCATTGGGGAAAAGACACAATAACTAAAGTCTTTAATGAGCAAGTTGTTCATAAAATTAGTCCAGTTTACTTCTTGTGTAGCTTTTGTCTCTCTCCCATGTATCTTTTCCTAATATGGTAAATAACACATTTCAGAGAGCACTTTCTTGACTTGGTTTTACTATTAGTTAATTCTTCTAACATGTCCCATTTTCACTATCAGAAGTTGCACATTTCTTATTGGGAGCTGTGGTTTATTGAGGACGGGGAGTTCCTTTAGGGCTAGTAATACTTTGGAATCCCCAGGGATGGTCCATGACAGAAGAGATTAGAATTCTGAAGTGACACCCTTCAAACCACAAGTAGCTAGTATATCATCTGAGTCATAGTCATCACCCAGGTCAATTTGAACATAAAAGGGGGGAGGGGGAAGAAATCCTCGTAAAAGTACAGTGTACCCAGTAGAAAATTATTCAGTCATACTTTAGAATTTTGAGATCCCACCCATTGAAATATTTTTATACTTAAAATTCCAAAGAGGCTATCATATCAATTACCTCCTATTACAAACTTTCCTACATTATATGACGTATTTTTATTTTTATATAGTTTGTTGAACACATATTCTTTAGGTTGGTTCCTAATATCTTCCTTGGTGGTTTTTCTTTTCCCTGACGAGGGTTTCCTAACATCCCAAGCTTCACATTAATTAAGGTACTTTTTATAATTGTCTACACTTGCAATGTAATATGAAGAATTGAGTTTATCTGAAAAACGTAAGCCATCAAATCATTTGTTAGAGGCCATCTGTGTGAGAGACCTGAGTGGACTTACAGATCACAGCCATGCACCTTAATCACTGAAGGGATTCTAGAACAGGAACTCATGGTAGAGAGCAATAAAAACCAAGGGGTAATCAAATAAAATCATTTTTCCATTCACAAATAATTTAATAATTAGCATTTACAAGAATAGCTAAGTAATTCTGGATATTGGCTGGGGAGAATCTTCTCTATGTTCTGCACTATGGCTCCATCTTGGCCGGCACGTTGCCTAATCACGATAGTATCACTCATTTTTTGCTGCTGTCACCACCACCTGTTCCAAACTTAGCTTTCATTTTGTGTATTATCTTTTGTTCTCACAAGCAAAAGTCCTTCTCATGTAAGAAATATAGTGTAATAATTAAAATTCAGGTTGGTGAGCCCTTGGTTTATATGCCAACTCTACAGCTTTTTTTTTTTTTTTTTTTTTTTTTTTTTTTTTTTATCATAAGACCTACTTGGTAACTACAGCTTTTTAGCAGTAGAATTTGGGGCAAGTTACTTAATAGACTCCTTCCTCTCCCCCTCCTCACAAAGCCATCCTCATCTCTAAAATGCAGGTGATAAGACTGACCTCCCAGAGTTGTAAAGATTAGGTGGAAAAACACAATGCTAAGTTCCCAGAATAATGTTGGCTCCTAGCAAATAAAAAATGGCATTGTCTTCCTGCAGAAAGACAGTGTGGCCAACCAGGGAAAGCAGGGGAGGGGCTCCTAAGACTCAAATTCAAGTCCTGGCTCCAGTGCTTACTAGCTGGCCTCTGTGGGAATTCTAACTTTCTCTCTTAGCCTCAGTTTCTTCATTTGCAAAATGGGCAGAATATTCCTTACTCTATCTCTCTGAGTAGCTTAAAGGAAATAATTTTGTGAACTACTTTATAAAAACCATGAGATATTAAAATGTTTTTCATATGATTACAAAGTTTGTGGGAATTAACTTTTTTTCCTGTGGGGAACAGTATTTTTTCAACAGGGGCTCAATGGTTCCCTTTTGATTTTTTTTGGGGGGGGCGGGTTGTGGCATTCTTCTTATTTTTTATTTTTTCTAAATGACTCATTTGGCACTTGATATGTACTATCTTGTAGGTTTTCCTTTTTTTTTTTTTTTTTTTTTTTTTGTCACTTCAACTCTATTCTAATCTCTTCAAGAGTAAGGACCCAATTTTAAACCTTGTGGGCTTGGACAGAAGGAGCGGAAGGGAAAATCTTCCCTGGGGCACCAGACTGAGGGTGGGAAGGGCCAGGCCATGGAGTAGATCAGAGACAGTCTTCTGAGAGAAGAGGAAAGAAAAACAAGAACCTTGATGACATGGAGAAATTCTGAGACACAGAGGAACATTGAGGGGTTCCCATAGACTTGCCCTGATCTTAGTGAGGAAGAAGGATGATAAGATGAGGGAAAGAGAGTGAGAGGGAGTTGGAATCTTGGAAAGGTACAGATCAAAGTCGTGTTAACTCAAAAGCATACCACACTTCTTTCTCTCTGTATGATGAGTAAAGACCGTATCTTCCTAATTTTTGAAAATCCCAGTGCCTATCATGATAACCGGCATATCGTTGACATTAAAAAATGTTTCTTGGCCGGGCGCGGT
This sequence comes from Microcebus murinus, assembly GCF_040939455.1. Taxonomy (NCBI): domain Eukaryota; kingdom Metazoa; phylum Chordata; class Mammalia; order Primates; family Cheirogaleidae; genus Microcebus; species Microcebus murinus. Next base: position 25,260,050 of record NC_134108.1, read on the forward strand.
GGCTCACGCCTGTAATCCTAGCTCTCTGGGAGGCCGAGGTGGGCGGATTGCTCGAGGTCAGGAGTTCGAAACCAGCCTGAGCAAGAGCGAGACCCCATCTCTACTATAAAATAGAAGGAAATTAATTGGCCAACTAATATATATACAAAAAATTAGCCGGGCATGGTGGCGAATGCCTGTAGTCCCAGCTACTTGGGAGGCTGAGGCAGGAGGATTGCTTGAGCCAGGAGTTTGAGGTTGCTGTGAGCTAGGCTGACTCCATGGCACTCACTCTAGCCTAGGCAACAAAGCGAGACTCTGTCTCAAAAAAAAAAAAAAAAAAAATGTTTCTTGACTCTGGGATGAGTAGAAAATAATATTATTTTATTTTATTATCTGTTATGTAATAATATATAAACACATATATAATATAATAACTATTTATTAGGCACTTAGGTCATATGTTTAGAACTTTGTCTATTATTTCATTTAATAACTAGAACAGCGTTATTAAGTAGATGCTATGATTATCCCCATATTAGCGACGAGAAAACTGAAACTTTGGAAGGAAGTTCTGAAACACTGTTGTGGGGCATAGAGTATCGAATTAAGTAAGGAAAAATCAAATAATTATAGGAGAATTGAGGGTCCAACTGAGGGTGGACCACATGAGTTTGAGCTGAGACTCTCAGCACAATTACATGTTTACCTCAGCAATGCTCTGCCACTTGGAGCAGTTGATTGGATTTACCTACACTTAGCATACAGGGGTTACGTAAACATGATCCTCTTTGCGCTCCACGTGTTGGACTTAATGGCTATGAGTCAGGTAATAAAGGGGACAGGCTTTTGAATAGAGATAGGAACAGCTGCGATGTGTTCTTCAGTCTCGTGGAGACGAGTAATTGTCATTGGCCCTTGAGTATTTGAAATACTTCCCCCCACCCTCCCTAGCTAATCTACTTGGCCTGTGGCCTACGTGATCTTAACTTCTTCATTCAGGAAATACTGGTTATGAGGACCTGGGAGGGGCCACCTGGAGGCTGGTGAACCTAACAACCTATGCAGCCTGCATTTGCACAGCTGAGTTATTATCTCACTAATGGGTGTAGGGGGCAGAAAGGAGAGAAGAATCCTCCCCAGCACACAGCTGGGCCAGCTGGATGGAGGTGCTTCAGGTGTTCATCAAAGACTGATCACATCATCGACCTCTCATATGACCAGGGCAGGGCAGGTATACTAGCTGTGAAAGCCAAGTCTGCTCTGCGGAAGGCAGGAGGGTTTGTACAATCTTCCCAAGTATAGGGGAAGGGGACAGGTAGGTAGGAGTTAAATTGTTGAGTAGGAAGCAATAGATACCTTTTATTCTAATTACCTTAGGAAAGAATCTGGTATTATATCAATCTAGCACATAGAGTTTTTGCCTTCAATCTGTAAAAACAGCTTGTGAAAATTGTGCTATTCTGATTTATTTTGGGATCTAGAAAATGGAGCATTCTCAAAAGAAAGCAGACCGGATGGTGACAAGATTCAAAACAGTGTCACTCTAGAGACAGGTAAAAGGGGTGGCCTTGTTTGCCTGGGGGGGGGGGTTGCGAGGGAAAGTCTCTGACACAGGTGCTGGCTCTCAGCCAGGCTGCACATTGTACTCGCCTACCTGGGCCCACCCGAAGAGACACTGAATTGGTCCGATGCAACTTGAACAGCGGGATTTTTGGAAAGTGCCTTGGTTGATTCTAATGCACAATCAAGTTGAGAACCACTGTTTAGAGCAGGGTGCCTGACTTATGAAATAAAAAGAAGCTTCCTGTGGGAAAGGGTCTTGTCTTTGGCACCAGGAAGGGAACTAGTACTAGCGGCGGGAAGGCAATAATGGGAGCTCAAAGGAGACAAAGTTTTGAAGCTTTGTACTGAAATGGAGGTGGCTTAGTGGGTAGAGAAGCCTCTGATACTGGCAGTGGTCAGGAAAGGTGGAGAACCATTGACTAGAAGGTCGAACTAGACCAGTGATGGCCAGATAGTGCCAGGAGGACCACGGCTTCCTGAAGCCCCTTCCTCTTCACTCAGAGCAGCTCTGCTTTCTATTTCTATATTGGGTTTTCCCACAGCACTTCCTCTGAAGAAAGAGTCTGCTCAAAAAAACTTTTAAAACCACTTAACGAGTTGACCTTTATGGCTGTTACTAACTCTAAAGTTCTAAAGCATTAAATCTTCTTTGATGTTTTCTAAGAAATCAGCTACTGATTGATCCATTCTTCCAAAGGCTGAGGGGAAAGAGAGGAGAGCAGGAGAGGCATGGAAACCTGAGCAGAAGAGGGGGGACTTCTCCTAGCTCAGGGCCAGGGCGGGAGCCCTCAACCCTGTCTGGATTTGGAATCACTTGGGAGCTTTACAATAACTAACCCCTAAACCAATGAAATCGGCCTCTGGGGATGGTGCCGGCATAGGTGCTCATAAAATACAGCAGAGTTAGAGCCTTTGGCTTACTGGATGGGCAGTAAGAAGGACTCTTTTGTATACATTGAGGCCAAACATGTTAGACAACCACCAACACAGTGGTTCATAAACGTCAGGTGTGTCAGAATCACCTGGAAGACTTGTCCAAACACAGATTGCTGAGCCCCACCCCTACAGTTTCTGATTTAGTAGGTCTGTGATAGGACCAATCATTTTCATTTTTAATAAGTTCCAGGCGATCCTGATACTACTGCTCTGGGGACCACACTTTGAGAGCCACTGCTTTGACAAAACGGATTAATTTTCAACATTAAAAAGAACTTCGTAACACTCACTGGTAAGTAATTGATAGTGTGCACCCTTGATGTGATAGGGTGAGAAAGGCCCTTTATCACTGTGGTCTTCCTCCCCCAAATGCATAGCCCAGTCTAACCATGAGAAAAACATCAGGCAAATCCCAACTGAAGGACACTCTACAACATACCTGACCAGTACCCAGCAACTCCTCAAAACTTTCAAGGTCATCCAAACCAAGGAAAGTCTAAGAAACTGTCACAACCAAGAGAAGCCTAAGGAGAGATGACTGCTTAATGTAGTGTGGTGTCCTGGATGGGATCTTGGGATAGAAAAAAACAGGGAAAAACTGAGGCAATACTGTATCAATATTAGTTCACTGGTTGTGACAAAGGGACCACACTCTTGTAATATGTCAGTAATAGGGGAAATTGGGTGTGGGACAGGGAACTCTCTGTACCATTACTGTGCTAAGTACAATAATTCTGTAAATCTGAAACTCTTCTAAGACAAACAGTTTATGTGAAAACAGGACTTCCTGCCTGCTAAAATACAAACTATTCTTGATGGCAGTAATAGAGGAGGTATCTTTGAATAGCATCAAGGAAAAAAAGAAATCAAATAATTATATTTCTAGTTTGAATGAATCCTTGCCTGGCTGGAGGAGGATAAATTATATAACATAATTTTGACTCTTTTATTCATGTGATTATGTGACTTATGTGATTTTGTAACTTTGAAATAATTTTTAAGGGCTGTAACTTAAAAATATATATATAAGTATACATATATAAGTATATATATGTGTGTATATATATATATCATATATATATCAGCATACTTACAACTGACATTAACGACAAGGTAGCTGCTCCTCTCAATTTATTATGATGCAGCCATGCAGTGGGAATATAATCCTAGTAAAGAAAGGTACCAGCTGGGCATGATGGCCCACATCTGTATTCCTAGCACTCGGGGAGGCCAAGGGGGGAGGATTGCTGAAGGTCAGGAGTTCAAGACCAGCCTGAGCAAGAGCGATACCCTATCTCTACAAAAAATAGAAAAATTAGTGCACCTGTAGTCCCAACTACTTGGGAGGTTGAGTCAGGAGGGTCCCTTGAGCCCAGGAGTTTGAGGTTGCAGTGAGCTGTGATGATGCCACACTACACTCTTGCTGGGGCAACAGAGTGAGACTCTGTCTTGACAAGAGATAGAGAGAGAGAGAGAGAGAGAGAGAGAGAAAGGTATCTGTTGTAATGACTTAATATTCCCAGTAAAAACTTTTAACCTTTTGATTAGACCTATCTGGAAACCATCACAAAGGTGGTCATTCATTCCCTCTCTGTCTTTTTTTCCCTTTCTTCTTTTTTTACAGTTCCAGGAGAATCTGCTTAAGGTGATCTAAATGAAAGAGTCAGAGTCCTTTGCCAAGCCAATATTTAGCTGCTGGTTTGTATTTATGGATGACCTTATTTCACTGGCCTCAAGAGTACACATTATAAAATTCCCCATGTATCCATTTAAGTTTTTTCTTTTGTAATTGAGATTTTATTGGCTGTGTTGGGGATCAGTACACAGACATTTCAATTTGTACACAGTTATTAGCATATATACCAAAAATCTAAAAGCCATATATTGTAATTCTTTGTTAAGTAGTTATTCCAGTGACTTTTCCAGCTTAAAATTTGGAGGTAAATTTTCTTTGAAAGGGTATCAAGTTCCAGTATCTTCAGCTGTTAATAAACTGTTACATAAGTCCCACCAATTCAAAATTTATTAGCATATATACATTTTCAATCCTTCACATTAATAAAGTTATTAGGAGAACAGGGCTGCCATGACCAAAGATGTCACAGAGTGTGCACAATTCTGGCAGGGAGAGCCATGACCCAGGAGTGGTTTTCTTTAAGAAACAATTCTACTAAAAAACAACATGAAAATAGAAATAATTTTAAATGTTCAAGACATTAAATGCAGGACCATGGCTATATTGCCAGACCATGACTATATTGCCATGTAGTGTGTTTTATACTATAGGATATAAAGACCAACCCCTGGGTCTGTGAAATGTTAAGCTGACACCCATGACAGTCAAAGCCTTCCATAATTCAAAATGCCACACTCTCTCTGGTTGTACAAAAATAAAACCAACCAGCAAATGATTTCACTTCTTTAAAAAGTGCATTTACAGTGAAAAAAATAGAGTGAGGTGGGATTCCTCCTTCTTAAAAATGGGAGCTACTACAAAACTTTCACTGGCAAAATACTTGATAAAAATATTCCTTTGGATTGTACAAGAAGGCACACGTGAGCCACTGATAAGACATGGTAAACAGCATTCGTCAGACGCGGCCTCTTTCTCTCCTGGTTCATCAAAGGCTGGCTCACCTCAGTTTTAGTCCCTTCATTTTCTGCAGGTAAATCTTTGGTTTCTTGGTTAGCCACTTTGGCCTGTTTTCCCTTTCTCTGCTCCCCCTTTTTTCCCTTTTGTTTGCACTCTTTCTGTCTGCAGATTTATCCTCTCCGGCTGCCATTTTTGGCTTCATTTCCACTTTTGCAGGAGCAGGTTTAGCTGACAACTGCACCAATCTCCTTTTGGGCTCTTCTCTCACCGCCCCGTTGGGAGGGAGAGCACACGCTGGTGTCTGCACAGCGCCCCAAGAGCCTTGGAGAAGCTGGGCTACTTGGCGGCTGCCGCTCTTCCCTCAGCCCGAGCTCCCGCTGAAGGGTTATTGTGTCCCGGGAGCACTGTGTGCTCACAGCAAGCCGGTGGGGATGGAAGTGAGAAGTGAGAACTCTCTGGACACGCATGTGCACCATTCAGACAGCATTCACGCCATTTCCCTGACTCGGCTCTAGGTCCCCTCAGCCTTTTGGGTGTTGGGTGCTTATGGTCCCTGCTATGGTGCCCAGCATGGTTCAAGATCACAGCAGGCACCTCTGGCAAGGTAGATAGTGACTCAAGGGCAAACTAAACACCCATGGACAGTGGATTACAGTATATTGTAGTAGATTGGTTCGGACCATTTATCTTTTTTTTTTTTGAAGTGACTTACCTGTACATATGTGGGAGATAAGTGAGGAAGTTAGATGCACTCCTAGGGCTTGGCACTGGTCTACGTGACAGCTGTAAGGGAGGAGCTTAGATGCCAGATCCATCTCAATCCAGGCAGGCCCTTGCAGGGGATCAGACTGCAAGGTCAAATGTGAAACTCAAAATCTTAAGAAAAAGACTCTCATCATCTGCACCTTTCTCTTCCTAAATTGAGCAGCAATTCTGGAAACGGAGTGCTTAGACCTTAAATAGCATCCCTGGGGTACCAGGCATTGTTCTAATGATCTCATTTCACCCTCACAGAGGCCCTGGGAAGGTAAATAACTTGCCAAAGCTTAAGCAGTTTGGAGTAGAGTTAGGATTCCAATCTGGGTTGTCTGGCTCCAGAGCCCATGTTCTAAGCCAGTGGGCTCTCCTGTCTCTCTTGGAGAGGACCCAATCTTGGCTAGCTGGCTAGTCCCAGAGACCTCCATGACTGTCAAAGGTCTAGAACTAGAATGTCCCATCATTTATCCATATTTCTATTTCTCCTGCTTTCTACATGACTACCCCATCACCACCAGCAACTGGTAAATATGGGTTGAACTTTTGTTCTATGCCAGGCATTACAGATGCAAAGATAAAAAAGAGACCGTAATCCTGCCTTCAGGAACTATAGGGAAGACAGACACCAAGGCAAATCCGTCTACAAAATCCCAAATGGGTTGTAGCCAAAGGGGCCAAAAGAAAAAGCTGTTGTGGCCAGATGGGCAGGGACCCACCTTGCCTTAGGGACAAGGACTCCTGTCCATTCTTACTTAGTTTTCTCCTGATTACTTCCCTGATTTCTCTTACTGACAACTGACACATCTCAATGGCAGAGATTTGAAGTGCTCTCGACAAGGTGCTGAGATGTTCAGAAGGCAAGTTTTCTGTATCCAACAAACAATTTATAGAAGAATAGAGGCTTTAATCTCTAACCCAGCAGATGCTATGTCTACTTCTTTCCCCCAAGAAAGAGGACATTTATATTTACTTTGTTCCTTCTTCCAAGGCAGGAATTTTGTGTTCCAGAAGCAAGATCTTTTGGCAGCCTTGCCCTTTTTGTATCCTAGTCTACTGCAATAACAAACAACAGTTGCTGAGGCGTTGTTGTTGACGTATTACCTTTGAAAACTCCCTCGTGTCATAGGGCAAGCCTCTTCCACATGATAGATCATTATCTTCTGGTCCTACAGGCAGCCTTGTTGCCATGGAGACCCAAAGGGATCAGGTATGTTGTTAGCCTGCATCACTCCGGCTGGTCCGGGGTACGACAAGGGCTTTCTGTGCGTCACATGTGGCTGTCCTGTGGCAGGCTATGGCCAGACTTTTCCTGCGGGTAAAACCTAATCAAATGATCAGCTGCAGATAATATCAAGACCTCTGTTTGACACGTTAATAGTGACAGACATACTTCCACAATTAATATGGTGGGAAAAAAACACTCGAGTCACCAGACTTGGGATGAGAGGTCTCGTATTCACATAAACACAACCTGACGTCACTGCTTGTCACCGCAAACTGTTTTGTTCTCCAAGAATGCCTTTGTGCTCACCCTCTGATCTTGCTTCTCTACATAACAACTTTCTTGTTTATATGCCCTTTGGCAAGTGCAGCAAGCACTATTTCCTGTTTCTAAACTTGTAGACAACAATCCATACATCTCATAGTTGTCAATTTTAACCAGATAACAGCAGAACTTTGATGCTGCTTTTTAATCTTTAGCTTAGGTTAACAAGACCCTGGAAGAAACGTTGATTTATTTGATAGAGCATTTTTAATTAATTTGGCTAATTCCATGTGATTCAAAATCTAAAAAAACAAGTAAGTAGAAAATGCATGCCACATTCCTAAAACATTTTAATAGTTCTAACAGTCTTGTACACTCTTGCGATGAAGTTGATTACTGCATTAACTGAATATTATTTGTGTAGTACTACTATGTGCTAGATATTGAACTAAGCTTATTCTCGTAAAATTTTAACATTCTAAAACTATCAAAATCTGTAATATTTATAAAAGTAAAATATCCTAATCCAACAATTTGGAAAATACATTAAAATAGAAAGAAGTAGGGGAGAACTCCTCTGTAATATCATTCAGAGATAACCACAATTAATAGTGTGGAGTATATTTTTCTTCTTCTTTTTTATTATACCTGTGTGTGTGTATAAGTTTAAGCAAAGCTAACAATATGCTATTCATGCTTGTTTCTTTTGCTTAATTTTATGTTATAAGCACTTTCCTATGTCGTTACAAACTCTTCATAAATAATCTTATTAAGGATTATATAATATTTATCTTATCGGTAACAAATTCCATCTTTTATTCCCTGAACATGCTATATAGATTATAGCTTTATTTTTTTTTAAGTCAAAACTCTTTATTTTCTTAAAATAATAAAAAAAGACAACTTCACTATGTTTCCTGCTAAGTCCTAATTTTCCAAATATGTGCTTGAGTTTTCTTCCATGCCACTTGGAAACACAATGACACACTTAATTTAGGTCCATTTCCACCCTTCCAGGTCTTGGCATATGCTGTTCCCTTTTCTCAGAACACTCCTTTCTTCTGCCATCCCCAGCCTCTGATTAAATTCACACATTCTTCACATTTTAGTTTAAATGTCACTTCCTCTGGTTAGGTCCCCTCTGCTATAAGCTCCTATAGCACAAGTCATAATTACTCGATTAAATGTTTATCTCCTCCTAGACTGTAAGTTCTGCAAGGGTAAAGATGATGTCTGTCTTTGGCTTCTGTTCTAGCTCAGTGTGTGTGACACATACTGGTTGCTCAAAAAAAAAATATTGAAATGAGTAGTGGACATTTAATGTGTTTCTATTTTCTTTTTATAAGCAATGATGAAAGAAGCATCTTTTACGCATGATTATTTGTTCGTATTTTGGAATTTTTAAATTACTTTCTGACAATAAGTTCTTGGAAGTAGAATTACTAGGTTAGAGAATATAAACACTTAGAGGCCTCTTGAGAAACAACAGATTGCTTTCCAGAAATTTTCACACCCCTACCAGCAGTGTATGAGATTTCTTATTTCATTGTGCTCTTATCAACACTATTAGAAAAAGAAATTATTTTCCAACTTGGTAGTAAGAAAAGTTCCCTACTGCTGTTTCAATTTTGCCTTCATTGAGTACTGAGGTAGACATTTTGTAATCCATTTGTTATTCATTTATATTTACTGTGAGTTGTCATGTGTCCTTTGCCCATTTTTATTCTGAAATTTTCATATTTTTCTAATTCATTTTTATAAGCTCTGCATGTTTTAAAGATATTAGATGATTATTTATTTGTGTAGATTTTTCCTTCTATTTAGATGTTTGTGTTTTATGCTTATGAACTTATTAATGTTCAAAAGTTTAACATTTTTACATGGTCAGATCTGTCATCATTTCCCTTTGGATTTCTTATATAACTTTTACTCCACCAGTGATTAAATAAATATTCAGCTTTTTTTTTCTGGCATTATACAATTTGATTACTTTGCCTGTGTGTGTATGTACTTGGTGTGTGCATTTCTATGCATATATACTTTGTTCTTATCCACAGGTAATTTCATTTGGCATCTGACAGGAGGGGAGAATCTTCTTTTGACAAAAGTACTGACCAGTTGTCTCAACATGATGTGTAGAATCTTTGCTTTCCCAATGATTTAAGGTTCATCTTTTCACTAATTTTAAAAATCAGTATTATCGCAGCTTAGGGATGTTTTCCCAGAGTGGGGCTGGTCCTTTTTCAGCATCGAGGTTTTAGGGAGAACCTTTGAGAAGGCAGGGTAGCTTCTCCCCACTCATCTCCCTGGCTCAGCCCCTGGGCGCCTCCATTCGGCAGCAACTAAGCTTCACTGAGGCTGAACTCCAGGGCGTTTAGAAAACTTGAGATCTGAAACTGGTAAAGGCACAATGCATTTGAATGAAAGCCAACCAGACTAATTTAGCTGTGTTTATAAATGTGTCTTTCTGGCATTATCAGAACATAGCTTTAGTTTGTCTGGCATTGGACCCTTTCTAAGCACATATAGCCTGTGAACAGATGACCACTAAAAAGGAAGTGCTATTGTGGGAGATAGATTATCTGTAGTTATTCCCAGTGTTCAAGAGACCTGAGTCTCTATGGTGATGGTTTCTTCTTTTACACATCACACAGTTGTAAAAGGGGGGTGGGGGGGGGAATGCCAGTCTTAACTAAGACAAGAGTTGACAAAATGTTTCCTTCACAGGAAGCCACTAGCCACATACTCAGAGAGGTGGTGGGAGTAGACATGTCTATACTCAGTAAATTTGCTCTTGTGTTCTCACCTTCTTGTTTGCTGGCTTTGGACTCAGGTACAATATTATAATTCTTGCAAGTTGGTCCCTGAGAAAATTGGAGTTACAGAATGTAACAGCTCAAGTTATAAAGCATTGTCAATACTAATTTGCTGCATTCTCCACTAATCAATATTGGAGACAGAAGCAAGTGATTACTTTTAAATTTCAAGAAGCAGATCCTGCCCAACGCGGTGGCTCACGCCTGTAATCCTAGCTCTCTGGGAGGCCGAGGTGGGCAGATCGTTTGAGCTCAGGAGTTCGAAACCAACCTGAGCAAGAGCGAGACCCCGTCTCTACTATAAATAGAAATAAATTAATTGACTAACTAATATATATAGAAAAAATTAGCCGGGCATGGTGGTGCATGCCTGTAGTCCCAGCTACTCGGGAGGCTGAGGCAAGGAGGATCGCTTGAGCCCAGGAGTTTGAGGTTGCTGTGAGCTAGGTTGACGCCATGGCACTCACTCTAGCCTGGGCAACAAAGTGAGACTTTGTCTCAAAAAAAAAAAAAAAAGAAGCAGATCCTGACTACAGCATTATACGATTCATTCATGTAACAAGAACACTTATACCCCCAATATTTTGAAGTAAAAATTATTTTTTAAAAAAGAAAAAGAGGCAGAAACAATGGGAGTAAAAGAACCTTGTTACTTCAGGATAATATCATAATTGATGTCAAAGTGCTACTGAATTTAAATGGTAACGTTTTAAGTCTCTCCACACCCTGCCCAAAATATGTGGGCCTGTGTTTTTAAAAATGGATTCATTCAACCTTTATCTAGGACTCAAATAAAACTTCCCCCACCCCTTGAATCTTAGAAAAATCTAATTAAAATTCATTTTCCTTGTTATTTTTCAGGCTACTAAAATTGCTGCCATTGGGTGTGTGTTTGGGGGGAAGGGGTTACAAGTATTTGAAATGTCCTAAGGTATTACAGGCTTATTAACAAGTAGGAGACAGCAAGTAGCTGAGAGATCCCTGACTTGTGCCACCTTAAATAATAGAGAACCTGGTCCCTATCACTCCTCCGTCCTCTGTTCCCTCTTACCTGCTCTTCTTTTCCTTTACTCACAGTACTTATCCTCTGGAGTACTATTATTTAACTTTGTCTGGTCATTGCTTGTTGTCTCTTTCTCCATGTATTCCAAGTGCCTAACACTGTGCCTGCCACACAAGGAGGCACTCTCGATCAATATTTGATGAACTCACTTTAATCAACTCACGTCCCTGAAAAGTACAGTTTTCTGATGAGGCGGAGTCCTTCGGTCCAGTGGTCATCTAGGACCCAGCTCTTCATGTCTACTGTGTTTTTCTTGGTGTCGACTCTATGCCAAGTCAGGCTCTTCTTATGGTTCCCACATGGCTCTTGCTCCTTGGCTTCTTATTCAAATACAGCAGGAGGGACAGAGAGTTTATCTTGCATTCCAAGCCGAACCCCTGAGACTCACTCTGAACAAACAGGTTCAGGTCACAATCACTGTGGCCATAGGGATAGAATGTGCTGAGGGGTTAGCCTGGGCCACTGCGTTGCCACTAAGACTGAATTAGCCTTTGAGGTGCCATGTGGATCCCCAGACAGAAACTGAGGGGCTGCAGGAAAGGGGGAAGCGGAGAACAATGTCCACTCTGCTCAACAGGCAAGGACAGGTTAGTTGATGAGGGTTTACCACTACAAGCAAACAGAATTCGGGAAATTCCCCCTCCACTCTACCTAGTTTATGTGACAACAGCTGAGGTTAGACTCCATTTAGGTGGTTAGGCTGAGTTTTAGTAACCATTTAGGTGGTTATTCTCAGTTTTTGGATGGATTTGAGATTTCCTGAGAGTTGGAGGAGTCCTCTAAGAGGATTCAGAAGAGCAAGCAAACAGAATGCTGACCTTAAGAATAAAGATATTGTCGTCTCTTTGCTTTTTCTGTTGACAAAACTTATCGGAGTTAGCTTACTTAGCGCACCAGACACTGACACTTTTTCATCTCCAGGGACTTATTGTCCAAGTTAACTCCAAGTAACTGGCTCCTTATCCCTATATTATCAACTCAGTATTCACCCCTGAGTGGACTATTGTTGAATTTGGCCATCTGCAATTCTATTAATGAGAAGACGGGTTGCTACAAGTAAGTACTGAAGGCAGTGCAGTTTCCTAAGTCAGTGGGCCCCAACCTTTTTGGCACCAGGGACAGGATTCATGGAACATAGTTTTTCCATGGACGAGGGGCATGAGGAGGGATGGTTTAGGGATGATTCAAGTGCATTACATTTATTGTGTGCTTTAGTTCTATTATTACATTGTAATATATAGTGAAATAATTATACAATTCACTGTAATGGAGAATCTAATGCCCCTGCTGCTGTAACAGGAGGTGGAGCTCAGACGGTGATGCAAGCCATGGGGAGCAGCTGTAAATACAGATGAAGCTTCACTTGCTCGTCCACTATTCACCTTCTGCTGTGCAGCCCGGTTCCTAACAGACCATGGACCAGTACCGGTCTGTGGCCCAAGGGGTTGGGGACCACAGTCCTAAGTTATATACCAAGTTAGCACGAGTGTCAGGAAGTGTAATTCAGTTTTCAGGATTTTAGTTTCCTTTCTTATTCACAGTATGGGGGTGCACCCTTATTTTCTCAGATTATGAAAATAACATAAGTGATAATTATTGTCATTACTACAGCTGGCTCCTCAGAACACTCTTGTTCCTTTGGAGCAGTATTCGTCAACCATGTCATACTCTGAGAATGAAATAGGACCACTTACCCACGCATGATCTAGTCCCTGCTGGCTTTGCCAACTCCGTCTCCCCTTTTCACCTTCTACTTCAGTCACACTGGTCTTTAAGTTGCCAGAATAATCCAAAATTTTTCCTTCCTCAGGGTCTGAGACAACCTGGGCTTGGATTCCACCTTTGTCACTGAACTAGCTGTGTGACAAGGGCACATTACCAAACCTTTCTGTGCCTTATCTCATGCCTCTGTTAGGTGGAGTTAACAATAGTTCCTCCTTCACAGGATTGTGTTAGGATTAAAGATTATAATAGATGTAAAGTTCTTAGAATGTTACTGGGTTCATAATAATTTTTCAGAATATTAGCTCCTCCACCTCTTCTATACCCCATCCCATCACTTTCCTCTAAAATTTCTTCCCCTCCCTTTCTCCAAATCTGGATTTTTAATATGAATTAGTTGTTATTTAAACTATCACCACTTCAGAGGCCTTTGCTGACCGTCCAATCTATAGTAGCTCCTTTGTTATTTTCTGTCACACCTCTCTATTTCCTTCAGAGCACTTATCTCAATTTGTAGTTATATATTTATTTGCTTTTCCTTTCTTTTTCATTAACTTTCTCCATGATTAGACTGAAAAAATCCATGCTAGTAGGGTCCTTGGAAGTTTCATTCGTCATTGTACATACTGCACATGTCTACACTGAGCAGGCAGTCAATGAATATTTAGGAGTGAAAGCTCGAGTCCTCTGAGCAGTCAGTGTGCTACACAGGGAACCTGAAATCCTGAGTTACTAATAGTTGTGTAATGTGCCAGAGCAGAAGCCACATTGCTGAGAATCGGTGCCCTGGCTGGGGCTGGCATGTGAGGGGGAAGGAAGAAGTCCTCCTACTTAAAAGAGAATGTCATATAACTTGGACATTTGTGGCTTTCCCAGGCCTCAGCTGCTGGAGTATGGGGAAGTGCCATGCAGGAGAGGCTGATGGCCAGCTCATGGCCAGGAGAAACAGGGACCAGCTTGGAGAAAGGATGTTATTCAGCAGTACCCAGAAGACACCTTCTAGGGAATTCCAGAAATATTTGAAAGGCACCTTACCAGGGGTTGAAGGTCCACCATCCTCAGGCTGTGAAAAAAAACAGGGAAATTTGAGTTAAGGTTGTTCCTGTTATCTGTACAGTGTGGTAAGGCCAGGGGAAACTTGAATTACAGCATTAATACTATCATCCTTGTGCACAGAGTTCAGAGAGAGAAATACTCCAGTGAAGGTCCGTCCCAGGTGCCAGTGGAATGTGACGGAAAGGGAAGAAGGAGCACAGTTACCAGCACTCCTGTGTCATTACCTGTGTGGCCTCCACAGTGGCCTTTGACTTTAGCAGGCTGCAGGAAGCGTCGTGGAGAAGTGAATCACTTTCTATCTTACTGAACCTTTACAGAAATCATAATTCTAGTACTAGCCAAGAGTAGAGGATGTCAAATATGTTTATATTATATCATCTGGACGCCTGGGAAAAGGGCCCTCTGGGAAGCATATTTATAATACTCTAGGAAATTGTTCGCACCAGCACTTTTAATGGAGAGGGCATTAACCCAAGAGTCAGGAAGTTATACCTGTGTCCCTTTTATCCTTTAATAGTTTCATTTTAAAAACTAATAACAGGAATGTATAAAATCAAATGTAAATGATCCTCCCTCACTGCCTTGCCAATCGTATTTCTTAGAGGTTGCCACTGTTAAAACAGGCCCACAGGCATTCTTCCCTGTTTCCATGCACACACACATATACATACCCCCACCCTCCACCTCCGCATCCATGACAATTACTCTAAAGGGACCACATTGTGAGCACCTTTTTCTGATATAGAGATTGACTTATCTCCTTCCTACATCTGCAGCATCTCCCTATTTGGACATTGAGCTTTATATGAGCCTCTTTTTGTTGACAGGCATCTTCATATAGGAAAACTGTTTCTGATATTTCTTGACTACAAACAGTGCTTTAATGAGTGTCCTTGTACATATATATCTTTGTACACACTTCAGGGTTTATCTGTAGACTAAATTCCTCGATGTGTAATTGTTGGGTCCAAGTCATGTGCATTGAAAATTTCGAGGGCCCTGCTCTGATTGCACTCCTGCCCTGGAGTGTTGATTTTGGGCATCCTAACCGCTTTGAACCGAGTTTGGACCAGGTGATCTTTAATGTCCTTTTTAGCTTTAACAAGTTTTAAGTCTAATTCTCTCAGGCTCCTGTAGGTGATGGCTGCTTGAGGATGATTTTTATATTGGGTTCTGGAAATCATTCTCTACTTACAAGCAAGCCAGAGAGAGGAGAATGATTTAAAGCAAATGAGCAGATGCAGCTGAAAATGAACATGCATTTTCCATAAGTGTCAAGAGAGGACAGGATTGAGCCAGGCTAGACTAAATACACTTTATAGAGCCAAAAGTGGTGTTTTACCAGAAGCAGTCAACATAGATGTTTGATCTAAAAGAGCATCTTGATATTTAGAGATTAGTGTTGTCTGTACTGAATGGAGGGCACTGTACCAGGGCTGGCACTAACCCAACCCATAATCTTTAAGCCATAGTCCCTGTGACTGTATCATTAACTGGTTTCATAAGAGAACATGGCTAGACCTGCCCAATCCTTGGCTGGGGATCCTTTCAGGAAAATCCAGGGTGCTGCTGAAGTTTTGTAGGTGACTCAGGTAGTGGAATTCTTCCTTTGAGTCAGGACAGAATTTTAGCTTTTGCTTGGTTGGGAGTTTAGTCACTGGAGCTGGTTCTCTAAAGTCATATGTAAGTACCTAGGCGCAAAAATTTTTTACAGAATATGTTATCTTAAAAAGGTGATCTCATTTTAATTGAAAGATTTACAAGCTTTTCCCTTATGATTTCACTTCAAGTTTTGTTGACACTGTTATTATTCACTTCCTTTCTAGGGATAATAGGTTCAGCCTTAGAGAATGACCACCATGTTTCCCTCTGTAATTCAGAAGTAACTAAGATGTCCAAGCCCTATGACAGGATCTTCCTAAATGAAAACCAGCAATTCATTCTAAGTAATTGGTAAAGCTTCTTCTTAATAAAAATTTAGAACTTTCCAATTTAATGCAATGGTACTAGATATATACTCTACATTACTGAGATTTCCAGACTTTTATGAAATGAACATTTGAGGAGTACCCATACATCACTAGGCCTTATGAGAAGGAATACAAAAAATTTGAAATCTTTTATTTAAACAAGATATGTAAACATACTTACAAATGTAATAGATCTCAATTTCTCCAAAACAGAATACCAAGAATAATTTCATTGAATGCTGTAAAGATACTACACTGACCTGCATACATCCTTTCTATTTGGGACTTACGGTGCTGATCTGATCTAAAATGTTAGTGGCTACATTTATTTCTCCAACACAAATCTATAATATCAACAATCTAGAAAGGTTGTCATAAAGAAGTAATTAGACATACACATGATATTAAGGAGCTAATAGATGTCTATGTCCTGTCTAGAATCCCCAAATGATCCAGAAATTATTATATTGAATTTAAATTGTTATTTCTGTTTTCAACCAACTTTTTACCCAAATGCAGATGACTTTATTACCACATTAAATACAAGTGTGTTAAGTGTGTTAAGGCTGCCTATGTGATATCTCTTTGGTTCTGTGGCCCAGACAGCAAATTATACCCCAATAACTAGCTTTCCTCCTTTCCTCATGATGAGCATAGTCCATTAATGCATTCCTGGGCTAGTGCCTTGTGCAGAAAAAGACTGCATTTCTTAACCTCTTTTGCAGCTAGGTGTGTCCAAGTGGTGAACTTCTGACTAATAGGATATAAGGGGAAGTGCCATGTGGGTGGCAGCTTCTGGGAACTTTCCTTAACAGACTAATGGCATGTACCCTAAGCCCCTTGGCCTTCCCCTTTCATCTCCCTCACTATTTGCAATGTAGGTCTAATGGTCAGAGATCTCGTTGGGACCACAGCTTTGAGATAGCAGGAGAGATAGCTGGAAGAATCCAGGGTCCCTGACAACTTTGGGGAGCAGAGCTGTCACACCAGATCCAGGTTCCTAATTCCAGAATTTTATATAAGAAAAAACAGACATCTATTATTTTAAAGCCATTGCTAATTTCTAGCCTAGTCTGTTACTTATTGCTTGTTCCTTTGATGGCCATTAGCCTGGTTTTCCTTGACAAAAACACCTGATGCATATTGTTCTAAAATCAATATCAGATTATACAGTCTGATGCATGGTCTGGCAAATGGACAAGAATGTTTCCAATTGAGATTATGTTGAGAAAATCCAACCTGGAAGCTTGCTACCTGTTTTTATTACACATACATCAACAGTTGAGATAGTCATGTCTGGGGTAGGTTGGGTATAGGTAATTTAACCATTAGTGATACTGAAATGAGTAGAATGCTGATGGAGCATTCAAATCACTATGTTAGGGTTAGTGACCCTCCTAAGTTAAATCTCAAAAGGCTTCAGCTGACCAGTTCCTGCCCCCTGCCCACCCCACAACTGTACTTCCTGTTAGGATCTGTCAATGAGAACATACTTTCTCACCCTTCTACCTTACCTCTAATTTACCTGTTTTTCTCCTCCAAATCATTTTCATGCCAATAAGGAAAAAATAAAAAATGAGGTAATATCCTGGCACTGCTAATAAGCCATATCTCTGGATAAATTAGAGGTGATGACAATGTAACTGGATTGCTTGTGCCACTGATCTAGTTGGGGGAAAAGTGTATTTCTGATTTATTTACATTTACAGAGTGCATCACAATAATACTTTGTTGGCTTTCTTCAAAAGTATCAAATAAGATAGGTTATATTTCTACTTCTTTAATATGAGAAGGACTTTAAACTCTCAAGTAGCTAAATAATATGTAAGCTATTTGCAGGAGGCAGGAGCTGTCTCCAATCTCCTCTAACTTTCTAGAGGTGGCTTATTCTTAACCACTTCGGTACCAGCATTGACTATAGTCGATAGCTACAGATGAACGTGCACGTTGACTTCAGCCGACAGCTGTGATATGAAGGTGCACAGCTGAGCATCGACTTTAGTGTTAATAACAAAACTTGACTTTTCTAATTTTTCATTTATCAAAATAAAATTGTGAACATTTAAAGATAACATAATAAAAACATATATGTATATGTTGCCTATTCTGATTTACATTACAAGTAAAGCTGCCTGTAAAGTAAAACAAGCTTTCAGTGCTTTAAAGCTTTCCTCATCACACAAGAGCAAAACGGATTCGTCATCAATGCACAGCCCAAGCTATCATTAGGACTATGAGTGCCGGGTGCCCATGGGCAAGGTTTCTCGGCTGGTGAGTGCCGTACCTAAGTGGTTAAGCCCCAAACTTGCTTGTGGTTTTGTTCCAATGACTTTCCCAATCCAGGAAGTTTCCTTATTTGTATCTCAAACCCACCCTATCTACCCTCATAGCCCCTTTCCTGTGATTTTGAAATTCCTTTTAAATTCTACTTGCATCATTTTGATCCCAGAACAAGCACTCAGTCATGACCATGAACCTTACTGAGGATATTCCCAAAATGTGGCTCAAAGGAAAGACCCCCTTTGACGAAAGGGATTGCCCGGATAGATGATTCATTGCCTACAGAGATGGACTTTTTAGAAAGTCATTTTCATTCTAGAATGTAGGAAACCGGTTTTCCTATTTTGGGGGCATCATGACGGAGGCAGAAACTGGGGAGCAAAGCTATAACTGTGATGTTTTAAATAAACAAGAAAAAACAACAACGCTATCCCACCTAGAGGCAGGTCTGATGGCTAAAATCTATCCTTCCCTCTCCTGGCCGCCGTGGATGCAGAAGCAGCCTTGCTAACGTGCAGTGCAGCAGCGATGTGACTCATGGTCAGCTGACAGAGCAGGAAGTCACCTCCAGCTGCACCAACAGATGGGAAAGTCCAGAGTAGATTGAACGTACTTTTTAAGAAAAGGAAATACAGAAGGCACTTTGTAGCTGTCACAAGGCTAGAAACCCCATTACATTCGATAGCTCTGCACAAGGCCCTAGCCTGGGAATGCATTAATCTGTACGTCAAGTAATTACTATAATCTTTACAAGCTACCCACGTATATTGCAGTCATGAAAAGAAGAACAATGTTCTTGGTTGGAAGAATGAAATTACACAATCTTCACTGGGCTGGGTTAAGTAAAAAATTAATTTTGGGGGTCTTCACAGGGTTGGTCAGAAGCAGAAATGTAAAGCAGAACAGTCCTGGCAGTCCCTGTCAGTGTGGTTGCCTTCTTTTTTAAGTTCTTCCCTTGTCTCAGGGGTTCAGGGGTTCAGGGATCTCAAGGGACCTTTTCTCTTTCATCACAAAGGAACTGAGCAGTTTCAGTCAATCGACAAATCCAGAGATCTATGAGGACCTGTGGTGTGTCAAGTCCTCTGCAAGGGAGATGGGGCAAATGGACAGGAAAAGATCCTTGGGGAGCCCCATCTAGTTGGGGGCAACAAAATGCAAGCATAATCAAATTTGAGTGTGGCAGTGTAAGAATTGTTTCAAGGAAGAATGTGATGGATTACCAAATGGCAATGTCAAGAAGACGTGTGCATTGTGGGCATTGAGAAAGGTTAGGTTAGTGTGAGCAACATGGACCAGGGAAGATTTTGTGCAAATCATGCACATAAAAGTACACTACACCTGAGAGCAGACAGAATCTAAGGAAGAGCAGTAAGGATCAAATCAGTAATTCCAGGAAGGGCGGCAGCCACACAGACGTTTGACTGGGCTGGTGGTGCAGGTTCCTGAGTCTGAAGATCTGGATTAGTCCTCGTGGAGACTGTTGAATGAAGAAGCCTCTATTTCTTCATCTGCAGAATGGGTGCAATGGGTGCAGTACCAGGCATCCCGACTAAACAAATCATGTGAAGCACAGTGTAAACTATAACTCACATAATAACTTGAAGCTATTGTTAATGGTGATATATGGTGATTTTAGGAATACATTTTTGCATATAGAGACACTGCTGAACTTTAAGGACTAAAGTGGTGAGTTAAACATTCATGTCTATGTTATGAGGAAGAGTTGGAGGTGGGGGTGCTAACCATCAATATCAAATGGCACACACAGGTGATCAGTGAGCATGCACATGAGCTTACTCTGGGGTCTTGTTAGAAGCAGGATGAGGACATTTGCATTTAAATTTTGTAACTAATACACGTATAATCATTGTTTCCCTAGCAGTGAGGATAGTCTGCTTTCAATGCCCTAAATAAACATTTCATGTTTAATCTGGGGTTATAAAGCTGTAGATTGCATGGTATATAGTAAGGACCTAGTATATATTGAATGAGAGAGTTTTCTAGATTTAAGGTGCAATCTGATAATCAATGCTTCTAATTTGGGGAGTGGGAAGCATTTTTTCTCTTAACATATTGATAGAAAAATAATTGATGTATTTGTAGTGGGGTCAAAATTCAAACAAAATGGATCACATGTGCATAAAGTAAAAATAAGGAAATGCATCTTTATTTTCCTTCACTGAGCTCATCTTGCCCAGAGCCAGATGGGCAAGATGATTACATTGCCAACAGGATCTTTTCTTTGACAATTTTCATTCTCTCCAGGCTAAAAAGGTTCTTTGGAGGTAAATATTCAGTCCGTTCAAAGGTCCAAACCCTCTTTCAGGGTGGTTTCTCCTCTCCCAAGAGTTTCCCCATCCCTCTCCTCTTGTCCTAGATTAGAGGGTGTGTGCTGGGCAGAGGGAGGATGGCCTCTGGCCATGTGCTGTCCTCTGCAGGCTCTGGGCCCTGCTGAGCACGGAGGGGTGATGGGGCCACGAGTCTAGCTGGGAGGGGGACCGCGGATGCTGTGCTGGGGCTGCTGGCTGATGCCAGCAGCCTGCTCCCACTGTCTGCCTGGGTCTGCGGTTTCTGCACCCCATCCCCTGGCCTCTTCTGGTTGAATAGCCCTCTTGGCACCTGTATCCTCTCTCCTGCCTCCCACTCCCATCCTCCCGTTGCCATCTTAGTACCTTGTTGCGGCAGGTGAGATCCCGGGGCCTGCCCCAGGCCTGCTCTCCAGATCAAGATGGCTGGAAGTCGCCAAGAAGCCAGCTGTTTTCCTGGCGTACACTGTGCTCACAGATTCCTCCCAAGCCTCTCTGACTGACCTCTGAGGTCCCCACTTTGTTGGGCTCCTTTCTGCAGCCCAGAAAGGCTGCCGTGGGACTCTGGGAGGGAGTCCTGCCGGCCAGGACCCCCTTACCAGCCCCAGCAGCCAGCTCCTCAGGCCACACACGGCTTTCTTAACCGTCTTTCTCTGCAAAGCTTGGCTCCTGCAAAACAGATGTGTGTTTTCGAACTTTTGTCTACCTATCATTTTTAAGACCCATTTTTACACAAAGTGCAGTGACGGCTCTCGTTCTCACAGGATTCTGCCCATTGCTCCAGTGAGTGGTGACCTATGGGACAACTAGGGGAAAGGAATCACCAGAAATAAAAAAATATATTGACTCAATATCTCAAGAAATTTATTTCTGTTACAAATGTTTGAAGTATTTCAGTAGTTGTGACACAACTGTGAAGTGGTGATGGTGACATCAGTTCCCTAGCTGGGAGGGGCTTGACCATTCATCCTGCAACTTCAGTGTTCCCAGATTATGAGTCACTCACAAAATATTTTTTCAGTAGTCACTTCATTCCAAACATGGAAGAAGTACAACCACACTTTCACATGCTTACATGTTCCTACATGCTATTAAACATGCTTTGGATAAACCACCTGATATAAAGATTCATGGGATAGAGATAAAGGTAGAATTTTAAGGACCTCAAAACAATGAGAGACCCTGGCAGGGAAGTGAAGGACCTTGTAAGAGCCGTGCACCGCAGTTTGAAGCTGAAGGTGGACGCTCTGGAAACAAGAAGGAAAGTGCTTTCTACCTGTAGGGACCAGAGCTGAAACTGAGAAGCTCTGGGGAAGCAGTCGGGTGGAAAGAACAAGTCCCAGAGGCCCATCCTGGGAAGAAGACTGGAAGAGGGCAAGGAGGGACCTCCCTCACCTTGAGTCAGCACCAACCTAACCTACCTCGGATAAGAAGATTTTGTTGGTAACCAGTTCAATTCAGAAAAGCACAATTTTCTCCAACTAATCCCACGCTTACTATTTTGATTTTTCCTCTCTTGCTTTTGGTTTTTACTTCCTTGATTTTCTAGAAGGTTGAAGCCACTAGTGAATATTCAGGGAGATTTGAATAGAGACCTGGAAAATCTGGGCAGGTTAGAGTTAGTATTCGGCATCTGTGGACACTGTTATCCTTTCCACTTGGATAACCCATTGCAAGCAATTTTAACAAAAACCATACATGTGTGAGGTGAAGTCTATGCATTTTCTTGCTTAGACACAGCCATGCTTTTCCAGCCCATGGAAAAGTACTGACTTTTTACTGTACTCTATTTGTAGGCAGGGCAAATAATTTCATTCTGGCAAAGTGAACAAGATGCTAGACTTCAGCTACTTTGCTACTTTACTACTTCAGCTACTTTACTTACAATAGTCTAATAAGGGGGAAGATATTTTTAGTTTAAAGTTTGTGGTTTGGGAATCTTTGGCACTTAACTACAGGGAATTAATCATATATCTGCCTTGCCCAATATGGTAGCCACTGGCCATGTATGGCTATTTAAATTTAAATGTATAATTAAATTAAAAATTTAGTTCTTCAGTCACACTAGCTACATTTCTAAGTGCTCCATAATCACATGTGGCCAGTGACACCTTATTGTATTGGGCACACACTATTGGGCCACTTGAGTATAGAGAATTTACATCATTACAGAAAATTCTTTGGGGCAGTACTAGTGCAGACTTAATAGCAGGGAGCAACGGTTCAGAGCATTTGCTGTTTTTGCACGGATACCTTGATTCCAAGCCCATTCTTCTTCCCCTTATCCCACACTACTTTCTAAGAGACAAGGAGAAGAGAAATAATGAACGATAGGCATAGCTACCCCCAAATTAATGCCACAGAAGCTCTTTCCACTAAATCATTTTTAAACCTAAATAGAATAAAATTATTTCAGAGATATCCTTGAACTGTGCTTGCACCAAAAGATAGTATTAATAGCTACATACAGTTTTTGCCACTGGGTTTTTCATTAGGATGAGGTTTGGTTGCAAAGATAGTTTAGAACCATCTGTTTAGAAGAAATGAATCATTGTGACAAAAATGTAAGTAAAAGGTGATAAACTGAAAATGACGAGAATTATGGCAAATATTGCAGGACAAATTGAATAAACTGTTGGACAGTGGGAAATGCAGCAGTCCTCAACCTTGTTTACACCATAGAGTTCATGGAAGATAATTTTTCCATGGGGGTGCTGGGGGGAGGCAGAGCTCAGGTGGTGATGCAAGCGATGGGGAGTGGCTGTAAATACAGATGAAGCTTCACTAGCTCACCTGCGGCTCATCTCCTGCTGTGTGGCCTGGTTCCTAACAGGTCACCAACTAGTACGGCCCAAGAGTTGGGGACCGAGTTCTAAAGGACAAAAAGTAAATCATGCCGCTAGCGAAAAGTAATACATCTAGGTACATCCTTAGAGAGAATAAGGAAATGATGAAATGGGGAAAAATATATAATATTATATGTATATTGAGTTGGGCCAGGCATAGCAATATGAAGGTCAGCTATGCTCTTGAGTACATGCCTAATGTCCATGCCGTTTCCCCCACTAGGATATAGCAAATGAATGAGAAGTGCAGGACCTCACAGCCATTCCCAGAGTGCCATGTCATGATAACCATTCAGACCCTTGCCAGGCTGGCCTCCTTCCCCCAGGGAGAGAAATGGGAAGCCCAGCAGGAGGCTCCTGAAGCCCATGGAATGCCCTCTAGGAATGGGAGTTGGAGAAGTGAGGAGGTCAGGTCAGCCTCCCCTCACGCTAACTTCTGTGATGTCATAGTTATTCAGCAGGGATTTCCCACGGTTCAAAGATTCCTATGATTCCTATCTTGGAGACCTTGAAAACAGCCTTTGACCTTGGCAGCCACGTAATGGAAAGTATTGGAGGAACCAGTATCACAGCTTTGCATTTGATTTGTGGTGACCAAAATAGAACAGGGTCCACCAGGGCCCCCCATGCAAGGCATGCAGCCTGAAGTTAATTTACGAGAAGTCTAGAGTGCAGGTTTAAAACTCCAAAATTAGGCGTGGTAAAAATGTACTGAGATTCCCGTAAATATAAGGCCTGTTGGGATTTACATAACATCATAACGTAGTTGCTAAGGGATTTCATAGAACATTGGGAAAACCATCAAGTGAGAGTTGATCTTCCTCAATAGATCTTTGTTTTACTTGAAGCCACTTTATTTCAAAAAGAGATACTGCAACTGCAACATATTCAAGTAAAGAGAAAACCATATATGAAATTTTAAGACATAAAGGAAATCATTTCTGTTTCTATTTGGTAGGAATACATCAAGGATGTGAACTAAAATAAAATATTAACACCTGCCCAGCTGACTAAATGGACCCTCTCTTGGCAAAGAAGATACTCAAACTGAGTTACTGGCCATGAGAAGGGAGGTCAGACATGCCTCATCATGTCCTTTTCCCTAGATGTCCTTTGTAACTCATTTAACAGGCTAAAGGTTGTGCAAGACAAACTTTCAGGTCCTCAATTTACATAACAAATCACTTGAGTCCCAGTATATGGCCAGTGGCCTGTCTCTGATCAACAGACTTCCTTATCCTAACTTAAAACATTCCAATCCTTTAGACAAAGCTTCTTTTCTTTAACCAATTACAAATCAAAGAGTCTTTAAACCCACGTGTGAAGCCCCTGCTTCAAGATGCTCTGCCTTTTCAGGCGAAACCAATGTATGCCTTCCGTGTATTGATTTACGACTTTACATGTAATTCCTGTCTTCTCAAAATGTATAAAACCAAACTGTAACCCAACTACCTTGAGTCCACCTGCTCAAGGCTTTTTGGGCGTGGCTCCGGGCCATGGTCCTCAAATTTGTCTCAGGATAAACCTCTTTAAATTAATTTTACAGAGTTTGGCTTATTTTCTGTTGACAAGGACCAATGCAATATTAAACACTTTTTGTCTCTTTTTACTTATAAGCAAAAGGATTGATGAGTAAACTTTTAAAACCAAACCTGTTTTTGAGTTGAAGAGCTCCTAGATTGGAAAATTTTGCAAATGCTTTTTCACTTCAAATATAAAACTGATTTTTCACAGCAGTGACCTAACTTGAGAGAGGAAAGACTGGATCTTATGATTCTTTGTCTTTTCTAATGTGCTGGTGAGATAGCAGATTTTTAACACATGGTTATTGCTGACTGTGTAAAAGGAATAGTCCTTTATACGGTTTGGAAGGAAACGGCCACAGAACAAAGACAGTTGGTTCTGACGAATATTTTGCGTACAGAATGTTCAGGCAAGGGGGTGAAAGTGCATGAGGTTTGTTTTCACTTCATAAATTATCTAGCTCCCAAAGATATATCTATATTTTTTGTTAGTATAGGAAAGATACAAAGGTTTGAAAAAAGGTTTATAATCCTTTTATTAAAAATCTTTTATTTGATTATTCCCAGGGTTCCAGTTGAGAATCTTCTAGGACAAAGTCACCTTTTGGCGCTGGTCTGCAGCTGCAGAAAGTCTGAAGCATAGTCTTGTACAAACTAATTCACTTTTTTCCCCCCAGTGATCCTTTAGGATATTAAATGAAACTTTAAATTTCACTAAAAAAATAAAGGGAAATATAGTACAAACTAGAGTAGCCCAAATCTTCTGTAAAGAAGAAAAAAAAAGTTATTTTATTTTATTTTTTTGACATAAAGTCTCAAAGGTGCTCTGCCACCTAGGCTAGCCTGCCAGGGTGTCAGTCTAGCTCACATCAACCTCAAACTGCTGGGCTCTAGCGATCCTACTGCCTTAGCCTTTCAAGTAGCTGGGACTACCAGCATGCACCACCACACCCAGTTAATTTTTTTTATTTTTAGTAGAGATGGGGGTCTCACTCTTGCTCAGGCTGGTCTCGAACTCCTAACCTCAATCAATCCTCCCGCCTCGGCCTCCTGGAGTGCTAGGATTACAGGCATGAGCCACCTCTCCCAGCCAAGAGAAAACTTTTTATTATGATTTGCTCTTCTCTGACACTTAACTTCTCTAATCCAACCACAAATAAAGAATGAAATGAAAAAATAATGAGGCCCTTACTAATACAACCCAGGTTTCTTCTCGTTTCTGAAAAACCAAGATTTGGAAGGCTGCAGCCTCAGCTACCAGACCACTGGCCAGCCATTCTTCGCAAGTCAAACCCTCCCATCCGTGGGTCCTCTTCACTTTCTTCCTGTTTCCCTGTGAAGCAAGTAGTGTGTGTGTGTGTGTGTGTGTGTGTGTGTGTGTGTGTGTGTGTGTTTTCTTTACTTCTTTCACTGAGTGACTAAAGGATTGGTTCTCAACTTGGAGTGATTTCATTCCTTTTCCTTCCCAAATATTTGACAATGTTTTGGAGGCACGTTTGATTGTCACAGCTTGCCGTGCTACTGGTATCTCATGGACGAAAGCCAGAGAGGTAACAGCCTCTACAGCAAAGAAATAGGTGAAACAAAATATTCTTTAGGTTGACAAAACCTGATCTAAAGTGTTAGGTGTAGAGGCCTCACTGGTCACAGGAAGGTGCATGGAGAAGCCTAAGGTAATGAACAGGCAGATACTCCAGGTTGTTTCTGGTAAAACAGCAAGGGGGGGAGGTATGTGGGCTTTAGAGCCAGAGACCCGAGCTCACAGTGCAAACTCTGCCACTCAGTGGCAAGCTCTCATTGATAAATTACTTAACTTCTCTGTACTTATTGGGGAAATATAATTAAAAAAAAAAATTTCCTTCCAACCCAGTAAACCACTTTACAAAGGTAGAAAAGAAGAAAACAATTTTATTATTGAGTAAGCATTAAACCAAAATGTGAGACATCTCACAGACAACATGTTAAGGGGATTGTGAAGATAGAAGGAATCTCATCCTTTTAAATGGCTAAGTGGATCCAACCCATTACCTTGGGTAGGTTTTGCAATTTGGAGTTAAGTGACAAGTAGGGCCTATCTCTTCCTGGAACACTGGCAGATTAGGGGTTCTCTTCCCTGATAATTCCATTTCAAAGAGAGGACTCCCAGGTCCTTGAGGAAACATTGCTGAGTAGTGAAACTGGCCAGAAGTTTATTGAGCCATTAAAAGTTTTACATGTATTTGGAAAGGGCTGAGAACTAGGCTTGGTGGTGCCTGTCTATAATCCCAGCTACCCGGGAGACTGGGGTAGGAGGATTGTTTGAGCCCAGGAAACCAGGCTGTCAACATAGTGAGATCCTATCTCAAAAAAAAAAAAAAAAAAAAAAAGAGAGAGAGAAAGAAAGAAAGAAAGAAAGAAAAAGAAAAAAGTACAGAGAAGCAGTTCTGAAAGAAAAGGGATGGGTGGGGTGCCTCTTTCCGTATTTTCAATGGAGAGAATTAAACCTCTTATTTTTAATTTGTATTTGTCCTTATACCTCTCAAGTTACTTGCCTATAAAAAGAAGATGATAATAATAGTATCCACTTCTTAGAGTTGTTGTAAGGATTATATGCATTAAAACGTGTACAGGACTTAGACCAGTGTTTGGCACTCAACAAATGTTTATTGTTAGTATGCTGCTTTAAGGCCTGGTGAGAGGCAAAATTTTAAGATGTTCCCAAGATTCCTGCCCCTGGTATATACACCTCGTATAATTTTCGCCCCTGTAGTGTGGGCAGAAGCTGCAAACACAAAGGGTTATTACTTTTGTGGTGAAGTTATTTATCAGTTGACTTTGACTTCACTGAAAGGGAGATTGTTCAGGGGACCTGGGAGAGGCCCACGGGGGAAGCCCCACAGCCAGGAGCTGCAGGCAGCCGCCAGGAGCTGAGAGCAGCCTGGGACGGCAAGCAAAAGAATGGAAGCCTTAGTCCTACAACCACTAGGAACTGAATTCTGCCCACCACTATGTGAACTCGAAAAAGAATGCTGAGCTCCAGAAAGGAATGCAGCTTGGCCAACACCTTTGTTTCAGTTTTGTGGGACCCTGAGCAGGCAGTCCAGCTCTGCTGGGCCTGGACTTTTCACCTACAGACACCAGGGAGTCAACTTCTAGGCAGGTCCATTTAACTCAGTTTCCTTCTATAAAGTTAGTAAATTGAGCTAGAGGATAACTAGGCAGCTGTTATTGTTACTGAATTCAAAATTCTCTCAGGATTCCAAAGAGTAAGTGTAAGAGGGATAGGGGTGGCTTTGTAAAAGAGACCCTTTCAAGCCTCGGCAAACTGGACTGAACATTTCAGCTCCCTTTGATAGATGCGCTTTGGGTGTTCCTGAGAATGCAAACAGGGATTTGTGTTAGGCAGGCCTCCAAACATTTAGTGGGTTTGGCTCAAAAATATCTTATTTATAGATACCTTTTTCTCTTAGAAGTTTAAGTCACTTCAGATACATGTAATTAATCTTTGATTCATCCTTAAAGAATAAAGAGGGGCTTTACCTGAGGGTTCTGGAAGACTCCTGGTGTGCCCAAGCACACATTGCCAGATGGTAGGTGACTCCCAGCAGAGGTGAGCCTCCGGCAAGGTCCCTTAGCTTTAGCATGGCTGTGGGCCGTGTTAGGAGTGTGTTGGAATGGAGGTGCCCGGATCACCACTGGGTTCTACTGGAGATTCTGATTAGGAACGCCGGCCTATCAAGCACCTCTGAGGACTCTGCAAGCAGGTTGTCTGTGGGTGGGCTGAGGTAAGAAAAATTCAGGGCTTGGAGGAAGCATCTCAAATACTAAATTGGAGATCACCTGGAGGTCAAGAAGGGTTCCAGCAGGGAGTAGACTCCAGCTCCGGGAACTGAATAGAGAAATTTCATTAAGGAAATTATGGGAGTGTGAGCAGGTTTAAGGGGAATAATGGGGGTCGTTAAAGCACTCCCACTCTGGGACTGGAACTGGCAGCAGTCGGAAGTCATCTCTACCAATAGGACTGAGGAATGAGGAGAATGTAAATGTTGTTAAATCCAACTGAGCAATGATGAAGACAGGTCTGGCAGCAGAGGCTGTAGCCAAGGAGGGGCACAGCACATGCCAGATACTTCTGGAAATCAGGGGCAAAGAAGTTGAGAAGGAGGGTGCCTGCCGTGGTAGAACCCAACTGGAAGCCAACCAGCAAGAGAGGCTGCACAGGACCCCAAGGGGCAGTTCCCAGGACACTGAACAGGGCAGAGAAGAGCAGAGAGGGCGTGGCAATGGAAAATAATCTGCACATTTTAAATCTCGAGAACAAAAACACCAACATCAACAATTGCTGGGCAGACCAAGAGGGAAGCAATAACTACTACCACTACTACTGAGAAGAGAATCTTGGAATAAGGATAGGGACGTGGAGGTATAAAGGGAAAGAGAAAGGAAGGTGGCAGGGCAGGGCTCTGGTGCTGCGCACCTAGCAGATGAATCTTCTGCAGTCAGCCCTGAAAACCGTGAGGTTACCTCCAGATGCCCCCTGACAGCCTTCTCAAGACATTCAGAGTAGCACTCGCTCTCCTGAGCACCAGTTCACTGTCTGTCTTTGCTAACAGTATTGCCAAAGCTCACTGCTGCCCTCTGGATAAACATACCAATGTTAGGAACACTGGCAGCACTCATCATAAACTGCCTGTTCATTGTTAGTACTTATGAAACATCTAATTCCTCCCTAGGTTATGACCACCATTAGGAGAATAACCAATTAAAAACACTGTGTAACTGGACCACATGTACTATGAGATACAGAGAAAAGGGAATCTCTTCATACTTTGTTTAACTAAAACTGGTCCTTCTTCCAAGTCTCGATTCATTGGTAAATGGGGGAAAAGCTAAATGTCTAATCTGATTTAAAGCTTAGTGCTCTAGTGACTTAAACAGTCCCTTAGGCTATTTTAGTCACTATTGGATGAAGTTGCTCAGTGGCCCAGTGAGCTTGGCCTTACCCACTGCATTTCAACCTAGTTGACATGGTGGGGTCCGGGTTTCAGCTTGGAAAAGAGCGAGGCTGACTGGTTCCCTGTTGTGCTAATGGGATGTGGGCAGGCCCTGGCCACGTGGCAGGGCTGTTCATGGGTTGCATGGGCAGGAATGTGCACACCTTTAGCAGGCAGCCCTTTGTTCAGGGCTGTTGTCCTGTTGTTCTTCGGGGCTGAAATCTGCAGCTGGTAGAACACTGGCTCCAGCAATGTTCTTAAAAAGAACTTGCTGAAAGAGAATACAAGAGAGAAAAAACTAAAAAAAGTAATAATAAAAAAAAAACCCGAAAAGAAACCAAAAAGAGAACTTGCCACTCATTTCCTGCTCGCTGACTGGTTCTCTTCAACTCTAATGAGCTACAGACCTTGGGGTTGCTGCCATGTTTTCCCTCCAGCTCCTTGGCCTGGCCATCTACGCAGGCAGACCTTTGGCCTTGGGCTCACTTGCTTAGTCATAGCAGACCTGCGGCAAGTCCTCCGGCTTTCAGGCCAGCATTTTGTGGCGCAAGAGAAACAAGGGAGGCTCCAGATTGCCACCTAGACTTCTCATGTCTGGGCATGTCCTTGCACCCTCTTTGGTACCTGAATGACCACATGTGGACATGGGCCTTTCCGTACTGTCATCTTCTCCCCAACGCACATAAAACAAAGTTATATATTGATTGGTTAATGAATTTTAAAAAAACCAAAAAACTTCTACTCTGAAAAAGACACTGTCAAGAGACTAAGACGAGCCAGGAGAAAACATTTGCGTAAAGACACATCTGATAGAGGACTTTTATTCACAATATACAAATAACTCTTAAAACTCAACAACAAGAAAATGAACAACCAGATGAAAAAATGGGCAAAAGACCTAAACAGACATCTCACCAAAGGAGATATACAGACAGCAGATAAACATAAAAAGACTCTCCACATCATATATCACCAGAATTGCAAATTAAAAAAACAATGGAATGCCACTGCACATCTATTAGAATGGTTAAAATCTGGAACACCAGTGACACCAAATGCTGGTGAGGACACAGAGAAACAGGAGCTCTCATTCATTGCTGGTAGGAAGGCAGAGTGGCACGTCCATTTGGGGAGACATTTGGTAGTTTCTTACAAAACTAAACATACTCTTTCCATATTATCCAGCAGTCTCACTTCTTGGTATTTATCCAAATGAGTTGAAGACTCACATCCACACAAAGACCTGAACATGATGTTTACATCAGCTTTATTCATAATTGCCAGAACTTAGAAGCAACCAAGATGTCCTACAGTAGATGACTCTGTGTATTTGTCTGCTCAGGCTGGTGTAATAAAATACCACAAGCTGAGTGCTCAAACAACAGAAATTTATTTTCTAACAGTCATGGAGGCTGTAAGTCCAAGATCAAGGTCCTGGCTGATCTGGGTTCTGGCAAGGGCTCTTTACCTGACTTGCAGATGGCTGCCTTCTTACTAAGTCCTCATATGGGTCTTTCCTTGACAGCACAAGCTCTTTGGTGTCTCTTCTTGGAAGGACACCAGTCCTGTTGAATCACAGCTGCATCCTCATGACCTCATTTAACCTTAATTACCTCCTTAAAGACCCTGTCAACAAATACAGTCACATTGAGAGTTAGGGCGTCAACATATAAATTTGGGGGATGCACAATTCAATCCAAAACACTGTGGTCCATCAGACATTGGTATATTTTTCAACATTAAAAAGAAATGAGCTGTGAAGCCATGAAGAGATGTGGAAGAAACTTAAATGCATATTACTAAGTGAAAGACGCCAATCTGAAAAGGCTACATGCTGTGTGATTCCAACAACATGCATTCTGGAAAAGGCAAAACTATGGAGACAATAAAAATATCAATGATTGCCAGGGTTTAAGGGTAAGACAGGAATAAACAGGCAGAGCACAGAGGATTTTTAGGGCTGTGAAAACACTCTGTATAACACTATAAAGAGGCAAACATGTCATTATGCATTTGTCAAAACCCTTAGGATGTACAACACCAAGAGTAAACCCTAATATATGGACTTTGAGTGATTATGTATGTTCATCGATTACAACAAATGTACCACTCTGTGGGGGATGTTGACAGTGGGGGAACTGTGCGTGTATGGGTGCAGGGGGTACAGAGTAGTTCTCCGTACTTTATGCTTGATTTTGCTGTGAAGCTAAAACTGCTTTAAAAATAAAGTCTATTTAAAAGGAAAAAAAAAATGTTGTGACCAGAGACTCACAGAAATGCAACCCTGTATTTTCCCTAAGAGCAGTGGTTTAGTATTTGCTAATTCAGTGTTCATGGGGTATAGAGGAAGAATAATCTTTTTCTTCCACCTCCATAAGTTCTTAGTTGGAACAAACCCCTGTAACAAAAGACAGATTAGCAAGAGAAAAAGAAACAGAATATTAAATGTATATTTCTTTTTCTTATTTTTTTTTTTTTTTGAGACAGAGTCTGATTCTGTCACCCTGGCTAGAGTGCAGTGGCATCATCATAGCTCACTGCAACCTCAAACTCCTGGGCTCAAGGGAGCCTCCTGCCTCAGCTTCCTGAGTAGCTAGGACTACAGGTGGGCACCACCATGCCCAGCTAATTTTTGTATTTTCTGTAGAGATGGAGTCTTGCTTTTGTTCAAGCTGGTCTCCAACTCTTGGACTCAAGCAATCCTCCTGCCTTAGCCTCCCAAAGTGCTAGGTAGGATTACAGATGTGAACCACCGCACCTGGCAAACATGTATATTTCATATATACAAGGGAGACACCTAGAGAATGAGTAGTTCTCAAAGTGGTGACTTTGAATTCCAGCTTATATAGCATCTTCATCAAAGAACAGTACATTTTTAGAAAAGTGACAAGATAAAGGAAAAGGACTTTGAGTCTCTAGGGGTGGCAACTTGGGAGAAAGCAAATAAATGGCAGATAAATGTTAGTAAAGTTTCTTGATGTAGATTCCTCTGGTACTATTTTCAGGCCCTTAAGGCCCCTAAGTTGTCTTTAGTGGTTAACCTTTGTTCTCCCTGGTAGAGAGGGGGACAGGGCACCTTTTGTCATTATAAAACTATGTCCTACTTTTAGGCACATAGAAGGAGGACAGAGAGCTTTTCTGCATCAGATGCTTCTTAATTGTGTCAGATCAACAATTCTACATATTTAGAGGCAGCATGTTCAGGTCTCCCACAGTTGTGACTACCATGAACATAACTATATCAAATAACGAAAATTGTGCATACTCCCGCTCTAGGCTGAAAGTCAGGGAGGGGCAAATGGGACGCTCATCTGGCTATCTTGGCGCCGCCACTTCCATTTCTCCCTTCCCTCTCCTTTCAACTTCTCTGAAAGTTGAAAGAGACAGTCTGAAAGAGACAGTCCCCTCTCCCACCACACACAATAGCCTTCACTAATCCACTTCCAGCTCTTGGATCACCTTATGTAAAACTCTGTGATCTAGTTGATAGGGAAGGCTCATCCCTAAGCTAAAGGGTAGATGGAGATATACAGACAATCTATTCTCAGGGTACTAGGCAAGTTTGTCAAGCTAATGCTATGCTGCAGAGTCCTCTTATGGAATGCCAGAGGTGATCATTACCTTCTTTCTTTGGATTCCTTCTCTAACAATTCCTCTAAATATCCTCCAGTTCCCATCTTCAGTTTTAGATATTCCAGGCCAATGAAGGAAAAGTTGATGTTACCTGTGGGGCAACAAGAGCAAAATTCATTAATCATTTGTAATAAGTCACCCTCATTTTCTCAGAAAACTGCATAGAGCAGAGCTCCATATCTTGAATATGATAGAGGCTCAGGAAGGGAATGAATAAACTAAGTTGGAAGCTATCAAGAACTCCTAGGGGGTTGCCATGCCTCCAAACTGCAGGTGTTGATTAGTATCTTTTCCCTTCCTTCTTCCTCCTTCAGCTGTCACACCTTACTGATCCTGTAGTTAAATATTACTCTTTAAGGAAGGAAAAAAACACAACCCACAAATACACAATCCTCTTCATCACTGTCACCTTCTCTCTCCTAGTCTGGATCACTGTCCTCTCCCATGAGCTACCAACTCTCAAATACTACACAGTATTCAGATTGTCATCAAGTATCTTCACATCTGATCAGAATGTGAAGATTCTGAAGTGCCACCTAGCAACTAGATATGAGATTGGTGAGACTGTATTCAATGAATGAAATTCAGAAATCAGCTCGCCAGACCAGCACAGCCATACAGTGTAACTCTATTGAATGACTATCTATAAACTTAACGGAAAGTATTAACATAAAGAAAAAGGAAATGTCAACCAGGAAGGGAATTAATCAGCAATGTACACAGACAAAGAGGAGACTCACAAAAGCACATGGCTGAAAAGAAGATCCTCTATCAGTGACTGTGCATTTGGTTTGTCTGGCCAGTCTATTAGCTTCAATTTGGAGATGGATTATAACAGGCCAACAGAGTCTAACACCACTGTGCCCTGATTCCTTTGCTATCACGCTATGCTTTCCAAGCAATTTGGTGATAGTGCAGCTTGTTTAAAAGGAGAGAATGGATTACTCAGGCCACTGTGAATGTAAAATTCTGAATTCGCATTCTAGCTTTATATGTGATCATCTCATCGTGGGCTTTGTTTGAGTGAGTCAGCATCTCAAGACTAGCCAACCCTGAGACACTTATAAGATCATTTCTGCTCCTACAAGAATATGGAACTGATTTTAGAGAGTGGTGAGTTAGTTCACCAAGGTAAACGCCAATTTGTGGGGCCCATTTGGGGGTCAGTCCACCTCCATATCATTCTCTAAAGCTTCTTTATTTTAGTTGAACATGTCAGGGCTCAACAATTCTTAGGTAATGCATGAGAGTGATGTTTCCTTTGTTAGATGATTATATTGCTTCTTGCTGCTGGTCTGGTTGGAAATACCCTGGGGCCTTATTATCCCGCAATGCTGGATACTTCTGCTTCTGGTGAGACAGAGCTCTTAAGGCTAATGCTTGTAAAACATAGAGTAAATTTATAAAAAATTACCAATACTTTTATAACTGCAAGAAAAAAGTTTCTGGGGAGTTTGGGTTTAAGAGGAACTTCTACCCCCACTGCCAACCCTCCCACCAGGTTTCGCTATCTAGATCAGAGGTGGGATACACACGCTAGAAACACGGGATTTCTTTTGTACACTTTGCTATATTGCCTTGTATCACATAGAGGTGGCGACAGGTCATTAAATTGTTTCACCTTGACACTTGGCGAAAGCTACTAGGCTACCTTCACATTAAACTTGAAAACAAGTTTAAATATGTCCAAGTTCTTGGTTGATTGCATTGGCCATTTTCTAGCAACTTCTCTTCATTTCTGGACAGGTATCAGTGCCATGCCTGTGTATTTTGCTCTAGCACCATGAGGACACTTGAGCAGAGAGCAGCCTGACTGTTTTCATTCCTGAACAGTACACACTAGCACACTGGCAACAGATGTTAACTGCACATATCTTAAGTAGGATTGGTTAGCAATGTGATTCTGACCTTATAACAAGTATCAATACTATGGGGTTCTTTGTTATATGACTTAAGTCAGCCTTCTTCTTCTTCTTCTTTTTTTTATTTTTGAGACAGAGTCTCACACTGTTGCCTGAGCTAGAGTGCCATGGTGTCAGCCTAGCTCATAGCAACCTCAAACTCCTGGGTTCAATCTCCTGGGCTCAAGCGATCCTCCTGCCTCAGCTTCCCTAGTAGCTGGGACCACAGGTGGGTGCCACCACCCCTGGCTAATTTTTTTCTATTTTTAATAGAGATGGGTTCTCCTCTTGCTCAGGCTGGTCTTGAACTCCTAAGGTTAAGCCATCCTCTTGCCTCGGCCTCCTACAGTGCTAGGATTACAGACGTCAGCCACCATGCCCAGTCTCTCTCTCTCTCTCTTTTTTTTTTAAGAGAATATAAATTGCTCGAGGCCAGCCTTAATCTTGACAATGTGGCTCTGATTGTGATAGTCAGCCACTCTCCCCAGAAATTTTGACTGGTCTATTTCTTATTTTACATTGGAAGTTAGGGCACTTTTACTTGGATTTCCTTCTATGATATAGAGGGGTGGAGATACTGTGGCCTTGGGGCCACATGTGGTCTTTTGGATCCTTGTGTGCGGCCTTTTGACTACATCGAAATTTTACAGAAGAAATCCTTTTAATGAAAGGATTTTTTTTTCTGTGAAGTTTGGATTCAGTTGAGGAGCCACACCTGGGGGTCTGGAGGGCCACGTGTGGCCTTGAGGCCGCAGATTCTCCACCCCTAACTGGGCTCAAGTGATCTTCCTGCCTCAGCCTCCCAAGTAGCTGGGACAGCAAGCCTACACCACCATGCCCAGCTAATTTTTTGAGTTTTTGTAGAGGCGGAGCCTTGCTCTGTTGTTCAGGCTGGCCTCCGTTTAGTTAAGTTTTTCCTCATCAATCTCTTAGCCACCTAAATAAGGAGTTGGTGGTGCCACTTCTTTTTGCTCTGTGCTAGTTTGTTGTCAGTATCCCTATTTCAAATTTTGAGAAGGTCCAAGATGTCCACCAGTTATTGGTGCTTCCAAAGGTGGGGCTTAGTGGTTTTCCCTCCACTCCTCTCCCTAGCTCCCAGTTACCCCAGCACTAAATCAGAGATCACTTGTTCAGGATAATATTAGAGAACCTTTGTTTTGAAAGTTGTGGTAATATCAATGCATAGCTTATTTTTAGAAATTTTTAAAAACATTATTGGGGAAAGGGACTGACTAGACCTCATTTTGTTAAGTTCACAGCTGCTGCTATCTGTTGTATGATTACTGTTTAGTGTAATAATATTCCAGAGCAAAAAAACCCTCCTGTAATGTACTCAGTGTTCTCTGCAGAGAAGGAAACTTTCTTGTCTTATGAAATATGATGTTTCTTTATTCTTATTTTACTTAGTTATATAAGCACCACTATGACAGTAATGTGAATTTGTCTTTATGAGAGATGGTACCTATTTATTCAGATATAAAAACAATACTAATTTTATCATTTTGAATCTAGAGTTCCATAATCTGTTGCCTCCTAAAGATTAAATAATTTTATGCTTTATTTAAAAGAACTTTATAAAGACAACACAAGGAATTTTTAGAAGATATAAATATATATTTTGAAAATACATATGATTTTCATTCAGTATATGATTCTGACACATGAAACAACTTATATGTTTTCCAAGCTGAAGAGTCAGCCAAAAGCATAAATGAACAAAACAGTGAAAAATATTTCTAAGACAGGTAGATTTAAAATTTTTTTTCTGATTTTTTTTTTTTAATTCAAGACTGGATTAACTTCTCTTAACCAGGATTTATTTTATTTTGCTTTGTGGGAGCAAAATAAACTCTGCTTTCATGAAAGAAAATGCATTCATGTTTTAGGTTAAACTTTATAGTCTTTAGTTTTCAGACCCAATGTGTATGTCATTTGCCTATCTCTTTATGTCTAGTCCGAAGGACACGTGGGAGGGAGTTGGAAATGATTAAAATGGACTTGGTTTAATTTGTGAGCCATAGACTTTGGGAGTCAAGTTTGGATCCCTAACAGAAAGCTATATACTGGCACACAGCAGAAACCTTGTAGTTGAGATCTCTGTATTGTTGGTCTGTCTGTGTAATGGGCATACTGCCCACCCTAGACACAGCCTCAGGCAGGGAGGCCAGTCTTTCTCATATGATATCATAATATCCTAAAACCTAGAACTTGAAAAAAACAATTCATACGTTTTTTTTTGTTTGTTTGTTTTATGTTTTTTTTTTTTTTTTTGGTTTTGGGAACTATTATTGAATATTGGATATTGGACATCATTGATTCAAATGCTAGTTTTATGGATCAAAAGGATTGGACATAGTCTATCCTAGTCTAGTATTTAACCTTCATTTAAGTAGCAGCTTAAGAAAATAAGAAGTTCTGTGACTTTTACCAAACTCAATGGTTTGTGACATTGAGCAAGAAAGAGACTCTGTGAATGCAACTTTGGAACATCATACGCAACTACTCAAAAGAAGTGACTTGTGAAGAAGAGGTTTAACGAGAGAAGATAGGCAGCTTCTGGGCTTTACAAATAGCACTCTCTGGAAGAATGATCAGAAGCAAAACTCAAAGCACACTGGGGAAGCAGAGTCCTGGCCATTTCCACAGCCTGCATGTGCCTAGAGCAGCAGAGCACGGCAGGCATCCAGTCCTGGAGGAAGCCCAGTGGGCCGCAGTCCCCTGAAGGGGTGCTTCGGGGCAGACTGCCTGGCCCACTGCTTAGCCTTACCTTGCTGAGTGAGAGGTGTAGAGCTGGAAAACAGGACCAATGAAATGCAATAAGCCTGTTATCCTTTGCTCTGAGGCCAAGGCTCAAAGAAAGCTGTGCTGTCTTTCACAGTAGGAAACTGGGCACCTTCTGGGATAGTTTACGAGGCCACTCTATGGCCTTCCTGTGTCTCAGGCTGCTTGCGGAAGCCTCACATCCTCTCAGGCCGCAGGCTGAGGAGGAACTGCCAGACATCCCAAACTAGTTCAGACTGGGTCTAAATTCCCCGAGGAAGTACAGCATTGTGTGTGTGGGGGGGGGTGGGGAGTGAGAAGGAGGCCACTGTCACCCATCAGTTGCCTGGAAAAAACCCTGAGGAAGTGGGTGGGTTGTTGTTAGGGAACTTGGAGATAGACAAACTTACTTTGTCGTTTTGTTGTGGAGCATTAGGTTGTAAATTACGTACAGGCAGAGAACAGGACTTCAGCTCATATTTGTTGTGTATTTACGGTAGAAGTAACAGAAGGCTGCAGTTTTTCTCTCTGTTGACTGAATTTCTGTTGTAAATAGGTATACAGCAAAGGTCCTGCCGGCTGGCAAACAAACACTTAGAAGAGCAAGTGAAAGCAAAGTGAAAGAGGGGGTGCTTCCTTTGGGGACAGAATGGTGGGAGGCAGGGAAATGAACACACTTTCACCACCAGCACCCCACACACAAATGTGAACACAAGCAGGTATCATTGTAAACATGTCCACCTCCTTCCACCACCGTCAGAACTCTAGTTCCCAAGAATCCAGTACTTAAGCATATCCTTCAAATTCACTTTTTGGTATTCCTCATGATTGTTTTGTGTTTTAGTTGCAATAAAATGCACACATGTGAAATAAATAGTTTGGCAAGTTTTGATCAATATAGACTCCCAAGTAACCAACATAACAATCAAGATAGAGAATATTTCCATCCCCCTAAAAAGTTTCTTTATATCCTTTGGTAGTCAATCCCCTCAGCTCCCCCTAGGTCTTGGCAAGCATAGATCTGCTGTCAATCAATATACACTGTACTTTCCTATTATAAATTTTTATATAAATAGAACTATACGGTATGTACCTTTTTATGTCTGGCTTCTTTTACACAGCATAATGCTATCAAAATGTTAAGATCTATGTTGTTGCAAAAGTTTGCAATTCATTCCCTTTTATCGCAGAGTAGTGGTTTCCTACTGAATCGACATACCACAGTTTATTTTTCCCTTCACCTCTTGATAAATATTTTTCTTGTTTTCAGTTTGGAATATTATGAACAAAGATTCTTAAACATTAGAGTACCCATCTTTGTGTGGACCTATGTTTTCACTTCTGTTACAAAAATACTTAGTTCATAAATGCTTGTTAAATGTAGCTGGGTCATTTGATTTCATCGATTTTTTTTCTGTTGTTTATGCATTTTCTATTGCATTAATTTTGTTCTTTATGATTTCCTTTCTTCTGCTTTGGGTTCAATTTGCTCTTTTTCTAGCTTGTAAGGTGAAATTTTATATAATTGACTTTAGAATTTTTAAAAATTTTCTAATGTAAATATGTAAAACTGTAAATTTTCTTTTAAGGACCACCTTGCACCTCACAAATTTTTATGTACAGGCAGTCCTTGCTTTCCATAGTAGGGAAGTACCATGAAATCATGCTAAGTGGTCTTAGTGGAAATCAATGGAAAAATTACAACTGTTCTGTGACCTTTAAAATTTAAACTCTTACTGTCAAAAATGTGTAGAGAATAAAAAAATGGTGAAACTAATTTTTTGTAGTACACTATAATTTAAAACATTAGAACTACTAAGAATTAAAGTTTTATTTCTTTGTAAAAAGTTATCACTCAGTCCTTGATCTCTACTCTGCTTTGGGATAGAATGAGCTTCATATTTAATTTCATCCAGTTATAAACCAAATAAATTCTGTAGAGTGAGGGAAAAAAACTTATCAGGGAATGGATATGGAGTTTCAGTTTGGGAAAATAAAAAGGTCCTGGAGATGGAGAGTAGTAATGGTTACACAATGTGAAATATACTTAATGCAAATGATAAATTTTATATTATGTATATGTTAGCACAATTTACAAAATCAGGAGTAATTTGAACAATGCCTTTTCATCCTATAATTTATGATATGGAGTGAAGATCTTTTCTATGTCTCTGTGAATTGTTAAACTCCTTTCTAAATTTGGATCAGCTTCTAACATTTTATCCTTTGTGTTTCCAATGGTGTGAAATATCTGAGAGTTCCTTTAATATAAAGTTTTTGCTTGTGTCACTTCTTTTAGGACATCTTCATCCTTTTCATCATAAGTTCTCTCCTCAATTGTCACCTTCACTGAGGTCCCCTGACTGCATATCTAGTCTCTCAAAAAGTGGCAGTATTGGCTGGGTGCAGTGGCTCGTGCCTGTAATCCTAGCACTCTGGGAGGTTGAGGTAGGAGGATTGCTCAAGCTCAGTAGGTCAAGATCAGCCTGAGCAAGAGCAAGAACCCGTCTCTACTAAAAACAGAAAGAAATTATCTGGACAACTAAAAATATATATAGAAAAAATTAGTGGAGCATGGTGTTGCATGCCTGTAATTCCAGCTACTCTGGAGGCTGAAGCAGAAGGACTGCTTAAGCCCAGGAGTTTGAGGTTGCTGTGAGCTAGGCTGACGCCATGACACTCTAGCCCAGGCAACAGAGTAAGACTCTGTCTCAAAAAAAAAGTGCCAGTATTAACATTCCCACGTTAGCTCTTTTCCTGTAATTCTATTTACATTTAATGTAAATGTTTCACTTCCAATACTATCACTTTTTGTTGGCTTGCTGTACTTCCATCTTTGTTGGCCAATTTTTTCTTTTGGTCATCTAGTTTTGTAAACTGTCATGTAGGTTTACCTGTGGGAGACAAAGAGAAAACAGCTTTACTTTGTATTTGAACTGAGAATGAGATGCACACTAACCAATCACCAGCAGTCTTTGGAGGAAGGGATGCAATTGGTCACTGATCATGATGCACATGTACTACTTGTATAATTATTCATGGGCTGATTAGCTAACTATGAAGTTTATATTTTATGGACTTATTTACAGCTAAAATGCCATAGTAACAGAAAAGCGGTAACTGAAATTTGAGCTGTGTTGTTGGGGGATGGGTGTTATTTATGGTAATTGAAATCTGTGCATATTACAACCTGTGCAAAGTAAGGATAACTTGTCCTGTGTGTTTTTTTCTTTTTGACCCATAAGCTATTCAGAACTGTGTTGTATAATTTCTAAATATTTGGAGATTTATCAGATATCATTTTATTAATGCCTTTTAGTTTAATTCCATTTTGGCCAGAGGATAGACACTGTATCAGTAAAGTAATTT
This sequence comes from Microcebus murinus, assembly GCF_040939455.1. Classification (NCBI taxonomy): domain Eukaryota; kingdom Metazoa; phylum Chordata; class Mammalia; order Primates; family Cheirogaleidae; genus Microcebus; species Microcebus murinus. Next base: position 25,301,584 of record NC_134108.1, read on the forward strand.
TAAATTTATTGAGATGTGTTTTATGGTCTAGTATATGGTCTATATTAGAAAATGGTCCATGTGCACTTGCAAAGAATGTGTGATGTCACATTCTATTAGGTCAAGTTGGCTGATAAGTATTCTTGAGGTTTCTATTGATTTTCTATTGACTTTTTCTATCAAGTACTGAGAAAGAAGTATTGAAATGCCTATTCTTCTGGATTTTAATATTTCTTCTCTATCCATCAGTTTTTGTTCCATGTATTTTGAAACTCTCTTATCAAGAGTACATATTTTTAGGATTCTTACATCCCTTGTTGTATTGATCCTGTTATTATTATGAAATGAATTATTGATCCCTGCTAATTTTCTTTTTCCTGAAGTCTATTTGTCTGACATTAACATAGTCATTTTAGCTTTCTTGTGATTAGTATTTAAACAGTATCATTTTTTTGTCCTTTTACTTTTAACCTATACATGTCTTTATGTTTAAGGGTATTTCCTATAGTAACAAATAGTATCAGTCTGGCAATCTTTGCCTTTTAATTAAGGTGTATGTAAATATAAAAATATGAAATCCAAAGGTAAAATAGACACCATTTACATTTAGTATAAATATTAATATATTTAGGTTTGAGTCTACCATCTTGACAGATATAACCATTGATGTCATCTTTCTTTGTTATTTTCCGTTCCTTTTTTCTTGCTAACTTTTGGATTGAATATTTTACCTCCATAACTGGCTTATTCACTGTACCTCTTTGTTTTATTTTGTCTAGGGTTTATATTATGAACATAAATTTTTGACTTATCACAATCTATCTTCAAGTAATATTATACCATTTCATGTTTACTTTAAAGCCCTTACCTTGGTATATTTCCACTTCTTTCTTGCTATCCTTTATTCTATTTTTTGCCATTTTTTATACTTTCGTATATGTTATAAAACCCACAAAGTAAATTTTCAATATTTTTTGCATTAAGCAATTATCTTTGAGAGAATTTTTTTGTGTGCATGAGGAAAAAACATCTTATACTTACATGTTTGTCATTTCTAGCATTTCTTAGCACAGATCCAATTTCCATCTGTTATTTTCATTCTGCCTAAAGAATTTTAGACCTTTACGACCTTTACTGGTGATAATTTCTTTAGTTTTTGGTTTGAAAGATATTTTCCCTAATATTTATGCATAATTTCTAGCCAGAAGGATTTTTATTTTACTTTAAAGATGTCATGTTAGCTTATATTGTTTCTGATGATGAAACATCTATTTTCTCTGGCTACTTTCAAAAATTTCTCTTTATCACAGATTTTTAGCTATTTGATTATGATGTCTATTGGTGTAGTTTGTGTGTGTAAGTGTGTGTGTGTTTTGTGTGTATGGACCATTCCTGGGGTTTCTTGAGTCTCTTAGATCTGAGGACTTGTAATTTTCACCAAATTTGGAATTTTTTGGCCATTATTCTGTAAATATATATTTGATATTTATATGCCTTTTTCCTTCCTGTCTGAACTCCAATTATACATATTAGACTGCTTGATACTGTCTCATAAGTCACTGAGCTTTGTTAACTTTTTAGTTTTGATTCAGCTTGGATAGTATATGTTGCTATAGCTTTAAGTTCACTGATCTCTTTTTCTGTAGTATCTAATCTGTTACAAGGTCCATCTAATAAATTTTCCATTTCATGCATTGCATTTTTCAGTACTATGATATCCATGTTTTTCTTTTTATAGCTACCATTTTTTCTCATTATATTTGTATTTTTCTTTAAATAACATGACCACAATTGCAATACTGTTTTCAAAATCCTTGTATGGTAATTCCATCATCTGTGCTGGCTATTTTTATTGACTAATTATCCTCCTAATTATTGATCACATTCTGTTTCTTTGCTTTTGCTTATCTAGCAATTTTTCATTGATCGCTAGACATCATAAATGCTATGCTATTGAATGTTTGGATTCTGTTATCTTCTCTTAAAAAATGCTGAATATTATGAAGCAGACAATTAGATTACTTGTCATCAGCTTGATTTTGAATACTTATTTTTAAGCTGTGTTATGATGGGTGTAAAATAATCTTTATTCTGGAGCTAGGCTAGCCTTACTATGAAGACATGACCCTTCAGGGGTCTCTACTGAATGAATGCACAGGGTGTTCGATGAGGCCTCTTCACTCTGGCTGGTAGGAATTTAAATTTCTCTATGATCTGTATGACCTCAGGAAGTTGTTCAGTTTATGTTATTCTGGTAGTTATTCTTCCCTCAGTCTCATGGAAATTTAGCCCACCAAGCACAGATTAGTATTCAGCCAAGGAGTATTAGTATTCAGGCCTAAGGGGACCCTTGGAGACTTCTCCTTGTGAAACTTCTTACTCTTCAGAACTCTGCCCTACAAATTACAGACACTTCGGTTTCCCCAATCTTCTACATTTGTCTCTTCCATTTAGAGAGACCACTGAGCACTGCCTTTCTTCCCTCTTCCTGTGGCCTGGAAACTGCCTTCATGTAGAAAGCTAGAGCAGTCAAAGGGTCACCTTGTTTGCTTCTCTTCTCTCAGAGAATCACAGTCCAGCTGAGCCTGTTGTTCAGTGTCTGAAAACAGTTGTTTTAAATATTTTGTCTATGTTTCTAGTTGTTCTCTGTGGGAAGGCAATTCCTCTAACAGTTCCTCCTTCATGGGCAGGAGAAAAATTATATTATGTATTTTTTAAAAAAGCTTTTTTTCTTAAGCGTGACCTAAACTATTATTAATTTAATAAGTAGTCATGACTTCCCACTGTGAGCCAAGTCTACCTCAGATGCCCATGGGGAACAAAGATAACAGCACTCCCTAATCTCCTTGCACTTACAGTCTAGTGGGATAGTAGACATTACGCAAATAATCATACAAATATTTAACTATGACTTATGATAAGTATTGAGTGAGAATGTAAAGTGAAGGGTGAAATGAAAGGTGAATGACTAGGCGATCACTTAGAATTTGGTGCAGTGTAGAATACTTTGAGGAAGGAGCATTGAAGCAGAGATTTAAAGAACAGGTAGATAGATGTTAGCCAAGAAAAGAGTAAGAACAGGAGGGTTCCAGGTAATATCCAACTAAATGAAAATGAAACTACATCTTCATGCAATTTGTGTGGGTGAAGTGAATGAAGGAAAACTTTTTTGTAGTTTCTGGAGTTTGTTGGCTATGACAGTGGTTAGCTGGGATGTAATTAGGAATTGCTTTATTTGAATGGGGTAAGTGGCACACACAGGGACTGACATCAAAGTTGACAGCAAGTGTCTATGTTGTATGTGTTTATGTGTGGTGTGGGGGAGGGATAGAGAAGAAGGAAATGAGAGAAGAAACTGTAGGAAGCCAGAATATGTCAGCCCAAATATGTCAGCCTTTGTTGTCCAAAAGACCACCCAGATAGTAGAGAGGAGAGTTTCACTGGTGATACCAGTTTGTAAACTGGGAAGAGAGTGGCATGAACCAAAGGTCTTCTCTCTTTGAAGGAGGAAAGGGCAGGTTGGATTTTTTGTCCCACATGATCCTTATCACACAATAGAGTCATTCCTATTTAGCAGGTTTGGGGAGGGGAGGTGAGCACACGCACATGCACAGTGTGTAACATATATCCCATGTTCCCTTCGAGGCAGGGTTTTAGTATTAAAATGAGGTGGGATTTGGCTCTTTAAGTCAAAAGGTAAAATATAGGACACAAAGACAGTGTGTGCACAGTCTCTATAAGCTGGCTCAAATTGGCTTGAGATCTATAATTGCTTATCAGGAAGGAATGTTTGTAAGGGGGGTCCTGTGTCCCATCACAGTTGTAGTGGTCTGGGTTATAAATCTGAATTAGGAAGGGTCTGTCAGTTTGCCTGTTAGCTCCTATTTTTAGGAAGTTTTTGCAAAAGTGTGATTTTTCTTGTAGCCATAGGAACTTAGGAAGTTGCCATGCCAGCCGGGCTCTGAACCTTTAACTGATAGGTAATTTTTGTTTCTGTAACTTTAGGGTCTGTCTTAGTTGATAAAGAGTCTCTCATATCACACATCTTTGACAAAAAAATTGTTTTTGACCTAAAGGTAATTAAGAAGCAGCAAACAAAAGAGAAGCTCTTCCTATGTTTTCTCCCTAGAGACAGGATATAAATTCTCCTTCACTGGAGACTTTATACTCCTGTCAGCCCAGAGATGGCACCAGAGGAATCTGCAAACAAATCTCATTAGATTTTTCCCAAACCTTCCCCATAGTTTCCCACTATAGAAGCCCCAAACCTCTCTTCTTTGTCCTGTAATTTCTCTACTAATTTATTGTTCATTTTTGGAGATGCTATACAAGCCGGAGTTCTAAGCCACTGCCTTGAGATAATATTCATTGAGGTTTCTCCAGTGTGATGTGCACTGCATGTGTTCATACATTTGTTTGTTTTTCTTTTGTTCATCTGTCTTTTGTTACAGGGGTCCCTCCCAGTAAAGAACTCATGGAGGTTGAGGAAAAATTTTATTTCCTCCCTGGCAAAGCTCTCATAGTTTGATATCTATTGTTGATATCAAAATTATATCTCTGTATTAGATCATTTCAGTGTGCTTCCAGTCAGCGAACATCTCCACCAATTTGTCTCTCAGGTACCTCACACTCAATATAGTCAGACTAAACTCACTAGTATTCTCACTTTTTAGCTAATGGTTCACCTAGTTACTCAAGCCGGGAACCTAGGCATCGTTCTTGTCCTCTTTCTTTCTTTCTCTTCTCCTTGTCTATGCTGTCGGAAAAAAGGGTTAGAGAGGATGAAAGAGAAAAAGGAGAGCAGGAGACAGCCTCAAACAAGGACAAACTTTATGAAAAAGTCCGGGAAGTGCCTTTGCTGAGAAGGGCAAGAGAGGCCACACCTGAGCTGTTGGCGGGCTTTTTAAGGGGTGTCGGGTGGAAAAGGGAGGGCTTGCTTATGCAAATCTAGGTGTCAAAAAGGGACTGACCAATCAGGGCTCAGGCTCGTCATGCAGATTAGGGGCAGAATCGGCCAGTCAGAGCCTGGGGTCCTTTATGTAAATAGAGAATTCCAGATTTAACCAATCAGAGCTGGGGAAGCCTGGCTTTCTGAGGAGCAACGGGGTAGGGGGTGGAGATTTCTTTGGCGGGCTTTTGGAGGGGTGGAGACTTCTTTGTCCGGCTTTCTGCGCAGGCTTTTTGCATGGGGGAGAAGCAAAGTGGCGGTTGTCTTTTTTGTCCTTCATTTGCCACCTCCCCAGAGGCTTCCATCTGACCTTCCTCTGTCTGTACTAAAACTGCTCCAGTTTGAAGCGTCATGAGTTCTTACCTGACCTCCACCGCAACGTCCTGATTGGTTTTTTATTTTTTTTTTACCACTATTTCGATGCTCCTCAAATCTGTCCTTCACACAGCATGGGGGGGTGGCGTGTCTGTGGGCCCCAGGAAGGTCCCAGGAGTGAATGAAGTAGGCTGGCTGGGCCTGTGAGAAAGTGGAAAGATTGTGACTATCCAAGAGTGTTACCAAAAACTTGGCCACTTGCCTATGAGGCCAAATCAGAAGAATGAGGACAAGTGGTTTGAGGAGGAAGAGACATTTTTATTACTCTGCCAGCAAAAAGAGGAGATTGGAGACTCCTGAGTATGCCATCCTCCTAATGATAAGCAGAAATACGGAGCTTTTAAAGGATGAGTTCAGGCAATTACTGTTCAACTACAGTTGAAGATTCTGATTGTCCCATCTCCATTAAAGACAATCTCGTGACCTGCGCCCAGGACCTCCCTTTGCCAGGTCCCGGCTGGGCTAACTCATTTAGCACAAGTAACAAAAGATTTATCCTGCCCTTCCCAATGACTGGCCTGAGGCAGGGCTGCAGGTTTTAGTTCTCAAAAAGGAGTAGAGGATGATTTAAAGAGACAAAATGTTTTTACTATTTTTTTCAGGCCATTCCCTCTGATACATATTCCCCAATATTTGCCTTCCCATATCTCTGGGAGGAGGGGTGACTACTCTGTTACAAAAGGAGTGACCACTCCTCAGCCCCACCGTTTGCTGTTTTGCTGGAATGACAATTTGACAACTTTTGCTACATCTTTGATTGTTTAAGAGAAGCTGGGAAAAACAGACTTGGATATGAAATCTCTTGGTTTTCAAATGCTTGCAACTACTTGGAGCAGACAAAATCCGGATCTGAACTTGTCCTCTGCTCAGTGGTGTACCTCTTCCAAAAAGTCTTTTGTGGCATCTAATATTTATGGGATAAAGTTCCAGCTCCTGTACAGAGTGTGGCATCTGAAATATATTTATTTTTCCTTCCCAGTAATCCAGACTTTTCCATCAGTGGCCTTTATGCCCTGATGGCCCAGGCCCCGAGGAAGAGGAGGACAGAGACAACTGTGTGCTTGGCTTTGGGTTTGAATGTTAAGAAGACAACGGTCTCAGAAATCAGGCTTTCAAGAGACAGAAAGGGATTTTCTGAGAACTTTCACAGTTTGCTGTCTACAAATCAAGAAACTAAACTTAGAGGGCTAACTACAGAGCAGATCACAGATCTGGGAAGAATGCAGGATATGAGGAAATTCCCTCCACATGGTAGGAGAAAAGCCCAAGGGAGTTGGGTTGGGGGAGGGCAGGGAGGAAACAGGAAAAGAGAGGAGAATCCTCTGGATCCTGAACCAGGGTCAGAACCTGGGGTGGGAGTGGGATAAGTAGATACACACAGTTTTGAGGGAACATGAGAATGTTCTGGAACCCTGTTCTCCTGGGAGTAGCTCACTTGAGCCCAGGAGTTTGAGGTTGCTGTGAGCTAGGCTGATGCTACCACAGTCTAGCATAGGCCACAGAGTGAGACTCTGTCTAAAAAAAAAAAAAAAAAAAAAAAAATGATTCTTTGACTTGTAATTAGTTAAAGACATGAAGCTTTGTCTAAAGGCTTGGCATGTTTTAACAGAAGGAACTATTTTTCAGAGATAAGCCACTCATAGATTTGTTGTGTAAATTGAGGATCTGCAGGTTTGCCTTGCATGCCCTTAGCCTGTTAATGGTTACAAAGGATGTCCCCAAGAAGGGAAGGGGGCATGATGAGGCATGTCTGACCTCCCTCCTCTTGGCAGACAATTTGGTTTTAGGATATTCCTTTGGCCACAAGGGGGTCCATTCAGTCAGCCCAAAGGGGAGGTGTGCCTTAAGATTTTATTTTAGTTCACATCAGCAGAGGCCACCAGGAGATAGGCCTGGTCTGGAGAGGACACAGGTAATTCGACAGTGGGTGGAGGACTGGAGGGTCACCTTACCTAACATAAAACAACACTTGGTGACTCCTCTGCCCCAGAAACTTAGAGGAGAGCAGGTGAAGAGATGTTAAAGCAAAAATCATCCATGATGCTTGTTAAACATGGGGAACTGTCACAATAGGTGTGGGGACCACCGCAATGGGGCCAGCAGAAGGGGAGGGAGATTGGGCTCACCTGACTCTAGTGAGGACAAGTGGGGATTTAGAGCCAAGGAGCAGGGTGGGAGTTTGTGGCTGGAAAATTACTAAGAGGAAACATCAAGGATAAGGGGAATTCTTATTAAAACTACTCAACAGAATTCTTGCTGAAGGCAGTCTAGGGCAATAAAGTAATGAGGCGGGGGATAAGAACAGATACCAGAGGTGGGGAATTTTTGCTAAACTGACTTAGTAGGACTCCGTCAAACTGCCTTCTAGAGGGACAGAAAGGAAGCCTGAGCTCAGGGCCTGTCAGAAAGGACTCTGAGAGGCCTGACTCACATTTGGTGAATGGAAGGTTCCTGTCAGAGGGAGGTCGGGAAGCATCCCTAAATAAGCAGATATTTACCTCCAAAAGGACTGTGGTTGAGCTGGACAATGACTGAAATAAAATATGTGAATTTGGCTGAAAAACCACTACATGGGACTGAGCACATTGAATGGGACAGAACAAGATCTCTGCTTCAGGAGAGTGTGGGATTTCAGAAACACTGAAATTTAGAAATAAAATCAGTTGTGTTTCTGTACATATCTGTCTTGTACTGCTCAGCTTTTACCTAATACAATAGTTAAAAACAAAACAAACAAAACCCTCTCCACAATCCGCCCCTCTCACCACCCTCACCCCATTCTCTAGTATAACTGAATTGTCTCATGTCTCTCCCCCAGTCACTGCTAGTGTGATTATCTTCTTTGTGTCTGCTAATCACAGAGAAGGAAGCTCTTCAAAGGCCAGGAACAAATCTTAATTCACCTTTTCATTCCCAGGACCTTGTACAATGCCTGGCAGATGTTAGGTGCTCACCAAATGTCAGGTGGATGTATAGATAAAAACATTCTAACACTCATGACCAAACTACAGGTAGGAAAAGGCAAGAGACTGGTAGTGTGATTGAAAAGGCCCAAATACTCCTGACAGAAGCTTTAAATTCTTCCACCAGAAACTCTACAGTGAGATAAAATGCAAACTCATTATTGCGTTGTCAGCCATCAGTACCTTATCACAGAGGAGCTCAGCTGTAGGGACATAGAGCAGGGTTCTGGAGGAGAAAATTAAGAAGAGGTCTGTCTGGGGCCTTCCTGGGAGGGTAGTTCCCCTAAAGCATCCAGGGTGAGGTATCTCAGGGAGGCTGAGGTTGTGTAAGGAAATGGAGCCTGCTGGGGATGGGCTAGGGAGCAGAGCTGGCCTCATGGGTGTGTGACCATATCATTCACGCATGGCCCCCACATTTAACAGGACCCATGCTTGGTTTAATGCTCTGTTATCACCATCTTGAAATTCTTCATCATTTTCTAATTCTTCATCATTCTTCATCTATGAGATCCTGCATTTTCATTTTGCACTGGGCTCCACCAATTATGTAGCTGGTGGTCCTGGTTAGGGGACACTGAAACTGCAGGAGAGGACATAAAGAAAGAAGACGGAAGAGGCAAAAGAACAGTTCTTTCACCTTCATGATTTTGCATAAGGCTCTGTGGTCAAGGCAGCAAGCCTGCAGAATGGCTGGGAGGACTGAGGCAGCAGAGAAAGATCAGAGCGGGCACCAACTAAGGTTTCACATGTCCCATAATTAGAGATGGTCTTCTGAGACATCAGGAAGCAGGGTCTTTGGGAGCCTCTCACTTGCCCTCCTCATCACTACAGACTCTGCAGCCTCCTTCTCTGCTGTGGCACTTTAGCAACACCATCTGTTGCATGTCACTCATGGCCCCGGCTTCCTTCCTTTGAAGCTGATGACCAAGGGTTGGATGTCTTTTGCTAATGTCATATCACTGACCTTAATAATAATACTCCAGGAGGTAGCCAGGCAACAAGGTTAATCATAACTGTTCTGCACACAAGAAACAACTGCAGCAGAGATGCTAGAGATCATACAAAAACTTATCACAAAGCCAATGGTAATAATCAGTGGTTATAGCCTGCTGGGAAACAGTCCCAATCATTAATTTCTTATCTAAGAACCTATAAAATACCCTCTTGGTTGACACACTATGGTTAGGTATGTCCCCATCCCTTTTGCATGATTTGAAACAAACGATGACAATCTGCTTTATCTAATGCATTTCCTCCATGAATTCATCATTAGCATTGTCATCTTCCTTTCCAGATAAGAGTTCTTCACGTACAATAGTGAAATATTTATGTCTTTATGTGTATTTTTTTCTTTCTTCAGTACAAACTGGAATGAGAACTGATAGAACACTTTGTTCTTCATCTATAACTAGAATAAGGATGAAAAATAACAAGTCCTTGCATGAAGGAAAGTCCCCTCTTTGTCATTTTTATGAACATCTTTATAAACATTTCATATATTTGGCTCTGTGCTAGACTTAAAGCAAATCCAAAGATTATCCTTATCCTTAGGCAAGTAACATTATATCTAGAACACGTGGAAGAACACACACAAATACCTCCTCACTGTGACAGGAGGGCTATAGATTGCAGATACAGAATACCCATGAGTGGTGTTGCAGGTGTTTATTATGCTATGAATATAATACATTCAAGATCAGAGGAGCTTTTGATTTTAATTTAAAGGAGCAGAACAGACATAGAGATTTCTCTAACCTTCAAATGAAACAATAGTACTTTTCCAGAGTAATGTATCAACATAGCACTGGTGGCCAAAGGGAACTCCCATTCATCGTTTAGGGGATGTTCTATGCTATGTCCTTTGCAAACATTCTCTCATTTAGTCTTCACTAGACATTTCACATGACTGTCATTGAATAAATACCTGTTTAATGAGAAAGGATATGACTTTTAATTTTGTGCTCCCAAACAGGAATTTGGGTTCTTTTAGTCCTATAGAAATAATTGAGTAAATGTCTTTTAGTCCTATGGAAGTTATGAAGTAAAAGTAAGGATAAAGAGTGTCTCCTGATTCCACAAAGACCTTTCTTCTCAGTCCTCACCTTTCCTGTTTGCTTTCTTTGTTGACATCTCTACTTACATGTCTCATTGGACATCTGAGACTTAGATGAGTGGGACGCTGGTACAGGCAGTGCCTCGGGTGGCGCTGACGGCCACGGTGGCCTGGGTGGCGGGGGTGGGTGGGGTGGCAACTGTGGCCGGTGGGGCTCCCTTCATTGGGTGGGCACTGCGGGGCGGAAACGCAGTGCCCAGGGCCAGAGGGCCAGGAATCCAGCCACACCTGTTGTCTCCGACCCCAGGGCGCAGCCAGGGATAGGCGGGGCGCCTGTGGCCGGTAGGGTGTGCTGGGGTAGAAAGATGAGGAGAGTGGTGTGGAGGGTGGGGCTGAGGGGGAAAATAAATGCCTCCTTTATCACCCTTCTCAGAGGACCTTCCCGGGTCTTGTCTCTACTCCTCACCCCTTGGATGCCTGGCCTTAGCAGAAGAGGAAGAAAGAAGTTGATCTCCTTGCTCTGATTGAAGCTGGTTCTTCATTGTCTCAATAGATGATTGGAAACACAGATGCTTAGAGGCTATGTTATTTGTCCTCTCTCACTCCATAGGGTGATCTTAGTCTTGGTGTTAAATTAACAATGCAGTAAAAGGAATTTGGCATTTGCTGGAATAGCCTATTCAACTTTTGAAACAAAAATTTTATGAAAGTTATTTCATATGCTGAATTAAATATCTATTTCTCTTTACTTCCTGTACACTGGCTTTGAACTTCTGGAAGGCATTCTATTTCGTATATATCTCCAGCCCTTACTTGATAAAGAACAATATTTGTAGAACAATGGAAAGCTCAAAAGGGCCCAGGTTATGAACACATTAGGAAGTTGGGATGCTACACTGGTCATAAAAATGATCCTTAGAATAAAAACAATAAGAGAAGCAGATTCTGGGAGAAGTTGGCAACTTTGGATTTGAACATATAAGCAATCCCAATTATAAATCACAAAGTAGAAAAATCCAGTAGGCAATGTGAAGTCAAGAAGGAAGTGATAAAAACTAAGGAATAAATGAAATCATTCATGGTGAATGTGTAGTGAAAGAAGAGAAAAATGAGGTGATTATGGCCCAAAGCAGTGATGTTAATGAGATTATAAATAGGTTACCAGGATTATGACTATAATATTAGTTATAATAAGACTGAGGATAATATTAGGCTAATAAACCAATAAGGAAGAATGGGAATGTAAAATTTACATGAATGACTAATGCAGAAATAAAATAAGAATATTAAGTGAGAGAGAGTGTGTTACCAGCAATTGAGCTAAACATGGTAGATGTGGTGGACTAAAGGAATTCACACCCAATGTCTGCTCATTATTTGTCAAGTGCATCCCTAATTATTACATTAGCTTTATGAGGTGGTGGCAATTTTACTCCCCCTATTTCACAGACAGTAATGTTTTATAGTTTTAATTATAGAGATCTTTTACTTCTTTGATTAAGTTTATTCCTGGGTATTTTATTTTATTCATAGCTATTGTAAATGGGATTACTTTCTTGGTTTCTTTTTCAGATTGTTGTTTACCATTGGCATATAGAAATGCTACTTTACTGAATTTGTTTATCAGTTCTAATAGTTTTTTTGTGAAGCCTTTATGTTTCTCTAGATAGAAGATCATATCTTCGAGGGTAATTTGACTTCTTCCTTTCCAATTTGGATGCCCTTTATGTTTTTCTCTTGTCCAATTGCTCCAGCTAGAACTTCCAGTAATATGTTGAGTAACAGTGGTGAAAGTGGGTATCCTTGTCTTGTTTCAGATCTTAGAGGAAAGGCTTTCAGTTTTTCCCCATTCAGTATGATAGTCACCGTGGGTCTGTCATATATAGGTTTTATCATGTTGTGGTAAGTTGCTTCTATACCCAGTGTTTTGAGAGGTTTTTTTTTATTATGAAGGGATATTAAATTTTATTGAATGCTCTCTCAGCATCAATTCAAATGATCATATAGTTTTTGTCCTTTGTTCTTCTGACAAGATGTATCACATTGATTGATTTGCATATGTTGAACCATCCTTGAATCCCTGGGATGAATCCGACTTAATAATCATGATGAATAATCTTTTTAATGTGTTACTGAATTTGGTTTGCTAGTATTTTGTTGAAGATTTTGTATCTATGTCTATCAGAGTTATTGGTCTATAGTTTTCTTGTTTTGTTGTGTCTTTGTCTGGTTTTGCTATCAGGGTGATACAGGCCTTATAGCATGGGTTTGGGAGTATTCCCTCCTCTTCCACTTTTTGGAATCGTTTAAGCAAGATTGCTCTTAGTTCTTTTCTGAATGCTTGGTAGAATTCAGCACCGAAGCCATCAGGTCCTGAGGGTTTTTTTTTTGTTTTTTTTTGATGGGAGACTTTTTATTATGGATTCTATCTCATTACTTTTCATTGTTTTTTTTAGGTTTTGAATTTATTCCTGGTTCAATCCTTTCAGTCTTTCTGATGGTCTTTATATGTGTCTGTTTGAATTCTCCCTTGGTTATAACATCTTACCAGTTTCTGCATAACCTCAGTTAATAAAATCTTTAACACATGAGAGCCATGTTTTTATGCTTCAAAAAATATATTCTTTAACATAAGGGAAAACTAACTTTAAGCTTGACAATTTATGATATCGCTATCTTATCAGGTCTAGTCTATTTCAGGTAATGGCTCAGTCTTTTTAATTTCCCACTCTAACTCCCACCATACATTTCCAAAGTGATATCTTGATATCTAGGGGACAAGTTTTATGTGACTTGTAGTGGTGGAGGAGAGATTCAAGAATAACATGGTGCTGGTGTGGTCATTCTGGCACCACTTACAGGAGACTGTGGACCTGAGCATACACTATGTCTTCTCTTTCATTGCAAATCTCAGTGTCCCTCAACATGGCACATGGAAACTTCTACTTGCAGTGCATGGTCTGCACAGGTCATGGGAAACTGGGAGTGCTGCCTCAGGTGCATCTATCTGGCCTCCACCAATGCTGTGCTGTGGCTCCTTCTCCATGCTGACATGCCTGCATCGCTGACATCCCAATCAATGTGACACATCATATCAACAGAACAAAGGAAAGAAACTCATATGATCATTTCAATTGATGCTGAAAAAGCATTCAGACAAAAACATCCATATAGATATTTTTTGCCATTAGAGTGATAGCTTATAAGTCTGAACCTCATGCCCAATCTCTCTTTCTTCTCCTTCCCATTATTCACCAAGATAAGATGGGCAAGTGTTCCACTTTCTCTTCCTGTCTGATGGACCCTTTGCCTACAGCATTCACTGTGCCCTTCTGAAGTGATGTTCACTCTCTCTTTGGACTATAGTGGCAGAATAGCTATTGGAGAACATGACATTTGGAAAGGGGAAATGAAAGGCTTTTGATGTTAAAGTTTCAAAACATTATCACTATTATGCAACGTATTGGAAGTCTTGAAAGTATAAATCATCACAGAGAGCCAGAGCCAGTGGAAGAGAGAAATTGTAGAAACTAGAAAATAGGGGAGAAGGCTGCTTAAACAAAGACAGCTAAGACAAATCCCTTGTCAGTTTGAATAATGTGATATCTTTATAACTACATATCTCTTGCATAAAAAGCAATCATTTTGAACCACCATCTAAAAAGTTTATTACCTTTTTATGGGATTTCACATTTCTAAAAACCCACATTGACCCCTAGGAGTAAACTGCATTTAAAAAAATTTTAATCACATGTTAAATAATAAGTTTTAGAAATTTGTCAAAAATAAACATTAGCTCACTATTTTGTAAAACTCGATTTCTAGCTTCTCCTCATTAAAAAAATAAAGGGATATTTTACTATTTTAGTCTTCCTCAACTTTTCCTATTGCCCTCTAATACCAGAAAATGAAAGAGTGTGATTCTGATATTATATGGACTCTCAAAAGGCAAATAAATATTCTCAAATCATATGAATTTCCATAAAGTTTAGATTCCCACAGTTCTGGAGGCTGGGAAGTCCAAGATCAAGATACCAGATAATTGTTGTTTGTAGTTTAAGCCTCCCAGCCTATGGTATTCTGTTATAGCATTCCTAACTGTCTAAGATAGCTGGGCTCTCAGCAATTTCTCATGAGACTGGCACCCACGGTGGTCAGATGCTCCTCCTCAGACAAGTTTACGTTGAATCCACAGGGGGTGTAGACACAAACAGGCGAGTGAAACCCTGGATCTGAACACGTGCTACTGACTGTTAGGACCCACACCGTATCAGGTGTATGGGCTGTGTGGCTCCAGGTCATAGTTCAAAACATGAGTATTTTGGGGTAATAGTCAACCCCAGAAAAGATGAACACAGTGACAACTCTGTTATGCCCTGATTTGCATACGAGGAGCATGGACTACAATTTGAAAAGGGATTAAAAGTATTACCTTGACAATTTTTTCTATTATGATTGGGAGCCTTGTGGCCTACTAGACAGTAGGTCAGTTTGTCATAGTGCCAGCTAGCAATTAGTGTTTCCCATGTGCCAGGGCCTTTACATACATCAGGCCATTTTATCCTCATAGCAACCCTCTGGCAGAAGTACTGTTACAATCTTTCTTATAGGTGAGAATCTTGAAGTACAATTACATTTACTTGTCCAGGGTCTAAAGGTGAGAATCTTGAAGTACAATTACATTTACTTGTCCAGGGTCTAGCACTAGGGTTAGTGCCGACATTAGAACCTGTTAACAATTTGGGCTCTTAATCACTGTTCCAAGTCCCTTCATTAAGTGAAGCCCACTCACACAATGCTCACTCTAGTGCTATGCTAGAGGTACTCCCACAGCCCCATTTCCCATACCAGGAAATTCCTCCCTGTGGGGTGGGGCTATTGCAGAGCCCAGGTTTGAATACAGGTATGCCAGACTCTAGAACCTGCTTCCTTCTCAGCACAAGGCAGTACTTCTGCCCCTCATTCTGAGAAGTCCTTCAGGAACTTGGAGATGTCAGCCATACTGATCACAAACCTATTCCCTTCCTCCTCTCTGCTTAGGAAACTGATAATGTGTTTGGGATCAGATGCTCTCCTTTGCCACTCCCTCCCTCCTTGGCTCTTCGTACACAATGCTGAACTTTCTTATTTCTGTCTCTCCATCTTCCCACTTAGCTCATAGCTTGGTAAGTCTCATGTTCCAGGTACCTAGCAGGGCATGGCACAGAGCATGCACTGAGTACATGATCGGCGACCTTAGAAGAAGTAACAGTGGATTATGTGGTGCTCTCCCAGATGGCTTTGAATCAACAGTGGTTTGAATGCAATAAACTAAAGAGAGACTAAGGTGAGACTTTTAGGCAAAACTGCAGTAGCTGAGGCATCTACAATCTCCCCTACTTCAGAGAATAGCTCTTACCAGGGTACCTTGTGCTGGTATACCTGTGCAAACCCAAGTGGTCTAATAGGTGCTTGAGGTCCCTGGCACCTCAAGCTTCTATTGAAGCAGCTCACCAGGCAGACCCGTGGGCTGCATTGCATTCTCCTGCCCTCTCTTTCCCCCACCACACTCCAGTCCTACTTCTTTGGAAGAAAAAGCATAGGATTAGAGCCTACCCTATTCACCACTTATTAGCTATGTGGTTTTAAAAGTCACTTTGGCTCCCTAAGCATTCATTTTGTCACCTGTAAAATAGGAATTATAATAATATATGGCCCAACTACCTCATAGAGTTTTGTAGATCAAAAAAGATTGTAAAAATGAAAGTCCTTTGTGAACCAAAGCACTCTGCTTGTCTAAGGTATTATCTTCATCTGCACACTCGGTCTTCCTGGGGTGATTTATGTTTACAGAACCCTTTGATATGTATCAGGAAATTCCTGGCAGTCCTGACACTCAGGTGTAGCTTACTTGTCTCTGGGTTTTAAGACATGCTGGGAGAGTCTCCTTATAAAATGTTTTGAATCTCTGGGACTTCCATTTCTTCACCATCTTTAAAGTGAATGTACAATGTGCCTTACAGCCAGTAAGTGAGAACCACATCCCTTTAACTTTGTTCTGAGGAGGAGATCAAATTACAACCTCTGTGAGAAAGGAACATCTTAGTTCCTTTTCTTGCTGAGGCAAAGTCTTAGATCACTAAATAATTCCCAGAGATACAGGATAGGGCTAACCGAGGGGTCATCCCAGTGGCTTAAGTACAAAGGCAAGTAACTCCTAGGTAGTTTAGTGATTCATGAGTAGAAACAGCAGTTCCTTTACAATGGCAAAAGGAGAAGGGGCATAGGAAGAAAGGGCCCAGATATATTAGAGATGGCTGGAAAAGTGGCAGGAAGCAAGAGAAAGGGCAAGGAGAACTTTGACAGAATGAGAAAGAAATTTTTGTGATGGCTCAGGGCTCTCTAGGCCGGGGTCCCAAGAGCTTTAAATTGTTGAGAAACAAGGTCAGCTGCTTGGGTCATGCTCTTACTACTCCTAATTCCCATTAGAAGGATATTCCTCTTAGTGAGTTTTCTTTCTTCAGACTTCATGGGTTTTTTTGTTGTTGTTTGGTTTTTTATGGTTGTTGTTGGTTGGGTTTTTTGTTGTTGTTGTTATTGTTGTTGTTGTTTTGGAGACAGAGTCTCCTCTCTTGATTGGGCTACAGTGCTGTGGCGTTAGCCTAGCTCACAGTGACCTCAAACTCCTGGGCTCACGCAATCCTCCTGCCTCAGCCTCCTAAGTAGCTGGGACTACAGGCACCTGCCACCATGCCCAGCTAATTTATTCTATTTTTAGTTGTTTGGCTAATTTCTTTCTATTTTTAGTAGAGATGGAGTCTCGCTCTTGCTCAGGCCGGTCTTCAACTCTTGAGCTCAAGCAATCCTCCCGCTTCGGCCTCCCAGAGTGCTAGGATTACAGGCATGAGCCACCACGTGGGGCCAGAGACTTCATTTTTTCAATGAGGTGAAAAATAGTTATTTTGTTTACAACAGCCAGTGAGGGTGGAAGGCAAGTGTTGGAGAGGAAAAACTTTTCCTCTTGGCCAAGCACAGTGGCTCAAGCTTGTAATCCTAGCACTCTGAGAGGCTGAGGCAGGAGGATCACTCGAGGTCAAGAGTTTGAAACCAGCCTGTGCAAGAGCAAGACCCCATCTCTACTAAAAATAGAGAAATTAGCCAGCCATGGTGGTGTGCACCTGTAGTCCTAGTTCCTCAGGAGGCTGAGGCATAAGGATCGCTTGAGCCCAGGAGTTTGAGGTTGCTGTGAGCTAGGCTGATGCCTTAGAACTCTAGCCCAGGCAAACAGAACCAGACTCTGTCTCAAAAAAAAAAAAAAAAAAAAAAAAAAAAAAACAGAATAACTTTTCCTCTCCCCTCCTAGGTTCAGTGACTGGGGCCTGCAAATTAAACTGATAAAAGACAGATAAACAGAAAAGAGGTTTATTTCACATACACAAAGGGGCTTCACAGAAAACAAGTGAAAACCTAAAGAAGAGGTTAGGTCTGTAGGCTTATATACCATTTTAACAAAGGGTGATAAATTCTGGAGAAGTGACTAGACTAAGAAAAAGGAGTTTGGACTTCTAGGGGCAATAAATTGTGGGAAAGTAAATATATTGGGGAAAACTAATGGTAGATAAGGATAATTTCAGAAGTTTTATTATGCAGACTCAAGTTGGTGTGTTTCCAGGGATTTGTTGTCTCTGGTGATTAAGAGTCATTCTCCTTTTCCTGGTATGGAAGAGGGAGACACCTTTTAAATGGAAATTTATTCCCTGCTTTTTTTGACCCCCTTTGCAAGCAGAGGTACCCTTGCTTCAATTCAAGTGTCTGTATTTTCTGAGCTGTAAAGGGTGGCATGGGACATAGGATACAGGGTAGATTCATGCTGTGTCTTACTAGTTTTGGGTTCTGTTTGTGGAAAGGTGGTGAGAAGGATGATAACCTAGCCAGAAAATACAAGCCTCACCAGCTATCTGTTTGAAATGCTCTGTGATAAAGTGTCTTGAGCAATGGGCACCTTTCCCTAGCGTGCATGGGGGCATTGCATGGACAAGCAAGTATGTTGTCCTGGGGGTTTTGGAGGAAGGATATCCACTTGTTAAAATAATAAAAACAAGAGAAAAATTTTCTATCACTGCTATTCTTCTTAGCAGATTAAAGTCATCCACATGATGGGTTAGTCACATTTATGGAGCATTGTTTACGGAGGTACAGTTATCGCCCATATTTCACACATGTGGAAAATGAGGCACAAAGAGGTCAAACAATTTTCTAAAGGATGCACAGCCAGTGAGTGGTAGATCTAGAACTTTAACCCAGGGAGTGTGGCTCCAATCCCCACAGTCTTAATTACCTCAGTTATCCAAGCCTGTACATTTTAGTAAGAAAGTTATTAGTCCAGAGAAATTTCTGGCAGAATAAATTGAGGAAAAATAGATAATTAGTCATGGCTCATACCTTCCTCTAAGTTGTGCAGCAAAGAGAATAAAATAAATAAATAAATCTCTCACCCCCACACCCTTATTGGTAGCTCCTGACTTGGACTTGGTTTGCATGTACAGTGTTTCACAGGTATGGCCAGAGCATCTGGGGATATGGATGGTTTTTCCATTAGACTGAGTTTACCTTTAATGATGGACATGATAATGTTACATCTGAATATTGAATTATTTACAATTTACAAAGTGCTTTCATGTTTATTTTGTCATTTGAGCTTCATATCAACTTAGGTAAGGAAAGAATTCTTATTCCATTTTACAAACAGGAAACTAAGTTCAGAGAATTTCCAAAGGGAGACAGAGGTGGAGATTGTACTCAACCCTGGTGTCTTGGCTCCTAATTCCATGTTCTTTACACTACGCTCTGCATGGATGTCTACATAGATGTGTGCATGTGCATCTGACTATATCAATATTTTTTATTTTATTTTGATCAAAATTAATATTTTGAAATGCACTTTGCTGGACAGTGTGGATTCTTATGTGAGTTTTGTCGTGTTTTCTGGGGTAAAATTGGTCCAATCTGTGGGGATTTATTGGTGACACAGGCGGTAGGAAGACTTGGCTTTCCTGCTACCAGGACTATCTGGAAAATGAATTTTTCCACCCTTAATGTTCCTTTATTTTATGTGTTTATATGATCAGTTCCCAAAACTTTGAGACTCATTATTTTCCACCCCTGGTGAACCTTTGGGAAATTTCCCCATTAAGGAATTTCAAGTTAGTCACTACCCTTTGCTTTGACTTTGGAGATTTCTTATACACCATATCAGCAGCACAAAAAGAAATTCCCACAGAGGAAGCCCATGATTGGATAGCAAACAAATGCCTGCATTGCCCAAGTACTTGAGTGACTAAGCCCATCCAGGTGTGTTTAAAACGTAGTCTTCAAATAGGAACTTGAAATCCTTTGCAGACTTTCAAATCTCTGTGCTATTTCTGCACACCCCCTCTAATGTCCTATGGTCATTTTTATTAAGAAGCTAGCAGACTCAAAGTTAGAAAGCACAAATCTTATTAGGGATGAAAGAGCAAGTTTTATAGCCTTCTCAGTTAGAATTGTCTTGGTTATTAACCAATCTTCTTTCTCATTCTCCTCAATTGTATGGAATGCTCCTGCCTATGTACTTTTTCCCTCACATCCATTGACATATTTCTGAAGAAACAAAAATTCCAAGGGCCATGCAGTCCTCTTGTAACTTCATTTCTTCATTTCCTCTCAAAGGCTTCATTGGGTTGGGTCTGATTTGTTCTCTGGTGGAAGGCATCCAAAGAAACTCCCAAAGCACTCAGGAAATGCTGTTTTAGTGACTCAATAGTTATACTAGTTTAGCTTTATTCAAGTGTTTCTAGTTTGAGGTGTTTTATACCACTGGTTTATCTAGTCATCACAAAAGAGCATATTTGTTCTCTGACACATCATGCCTCTTTGTGACCCAAGATAAGTCAAATAAGCTATCTCCCTCCAATTTCCTAAGTTGCAAAAAACAGGGCCAGACATGTTGGACTGATTACCTGTTGAGGAAGGTGATTGAGTTCTTATTTATAACATATCCTAAAGACCAAAGCCATATATGTATAGCTATGTATAGCATAGTCAGTAATACCCTACAGTGCTTGCTGTGACCTACAGAACTACAGCCATGAATTACTACAAGTCATCCTGTACATTGTATTCAGTAGACTAGATCTCAAACAGGAAAGCAGCATAAAATATAGTCTGGGTCTAACATTTTGACCACATAGCAAATTAAAAGAGGACCAGAGAAAAAACTTTCAGGCCGGGCGCTGTGGCTCACGCCTGTAATCCTAGCTCTTGGGAGGCCGAGGCGGGCGGATTGCTCAAGGTCAGGAGTTCAAAACCAGCCTGAGCAAGAGCGAGACCTCGTCTCTACTATAAATAGAAAGAAATTAATTGGCCAACTAATATATATATAAAAAATTAGCCGGGCATGGTGGCTCATGCCTGTAGTCCCAGCTACCCGGGAGGCTGAGGCAGAAGGATCGCTCGAGCCCAGGAGTTTGAGGTTGCTGTGAGCTGGGCTGACGCCACGGCACTCACTCTAGCCTGGGCAACAAAGCGAGACTCTGTCTCAAAAAAAAAAAAAAAAGAACACCTACAAAAAAAAAAAAGAAAAAACTTTCAGTGGTGGATATGGTTTTAGTAGACACAAAATAACCAAAAGGATGACATGCTGGAGAGGTGAAAGACATACTCAGTGCCTTTGAGACTTGATGAATGGCCACTTTGTTGGACAGCCCCACATCATGCAACTTATGTAAATTCTGTCAGCTGAGCTCATCTCTCTGCCCGGGCATGCAGAAATCTTTTAGACACAGGGGCGAGAAATTTTTAGATGAAAAAAAGGTATCAGCGGCCAGGAAAGGAATTACCTTAGGAATGGAATATGCTGATGGGAGGGGCAGATGCCTTGGGGCAAACCATTTTCCAGAACTTTCTTGTCCTGGTGTTCAACTGGGTAACAATGGGCAATCCCTGAACTTAGTCATGTGCCTCATGGACTATAAAGCATTGTCAAAATGCATCTCACCACATGTCCTTCAAAAAGTAGCTTTTATTTGTTTGTTTGTTTATTTATTTATTTATTTATTTTTGAGACTGGGTTTCACTTTGTTGCCCAGGCTAGAGTGAGTGCTGTGGCGTCATCCCAGCTCACAGCAACCTCAAACTCCTGGGCTCAAGCAGTCCTCCTGCCTCAGCCTCCCAAGTAGCTGGGACTACGGACATGTGCCACCATGCCCAGCTAATTTTTTTCCTCTACATATTAGTTGGCCAATTAATTTCTTTCTATTTATAGTAGAGACAGGGTATCGCTGTTGCTCAGGCTGGTTTCGAACTCCTGACCTAGAGCAATCCGCCCGCCTCGGCCTCCCAGAGTGCTAGGATTACAGGCATGAGCCACCGCACCCGGCCAAAAAGTAGCTTTAAAACCAAGGACACACTTAGCATGGTCAGGGAAAATAAATAAAACGAAGCATTCTGGAGCAGCCCCACTGCTAAGGGAACCAAAATCCACAAGCACCAGACACAAGAGTCATTATGAGGCAAGCAGTAGTTCATTGGTGAGCTCTGCACATCCTGCAGAGGCAGTTGGTGTGTGTGTGGACAAGCCCTGCCGTGGCTGTGGATGAACCAGGGTGCTGAATGCGTTCATTGCTCATCCTAACTGTTGTCAGTAATGGGATTAAGTATCTGGGTACACTTACATTAATTCGGTTTTTGCAGGGGTCCAATTTTCTCTTCATGTTTTAGTGCAAGAATGAGAAATATTCTACCGAGGGTTACCGACACACACACATATAGTAAACGAAGGGAGACATCAAGTAAAAAAAGAGAGACACATTCATTGATGTCCTGGAAATTTTGTGTGAAAAAGAATATTTGCAACCATTTGTCCTTTGCTTCTAAGTCCAATTTGTTTATTTTATAAATTTATATAAAATTTGAGTTTGAAAAGCAAGCAACTGTCCTCCACATACTTCTTGTTCAAATGATAACTCAAGAACAAAATTCCCTAAACTTTCATACATTGATCATAAGTTTAATAAATTTATGGCAAATGAAATCACAAATCAAGCATATCAGAAGGGGATATTATTTTGGATTATCTGAATTGTCCTTAAATATCATCACAAATGTCTTTAGAAGACAGAGGGATATTAGACAGACATGCAGAAGAGGAGGCAGCCAGGTGACCACAGAAGCAGAGATTGGAAGGATGAGGGCACAAGCCAAGAAATGCTGCCGCCACTAGAAAGGGATGAATTCTCTCCTGGAGCTTTTGGAGGCAGCACAACCTTGATTTCAGACTACTCTGTCCTCCTCCAGAGCTATAAGAGGATACATTTCTGTTTTAAGCTACCAAGTTTGTAATTTGTTACAGCAGACACAGGAAACTAATATACTCTCTAACACCTTAAGTAGTAAGCAAAAAAACATAAAATGTCACTATAGTTATGAAACTGTTTTAATATCTTCACTTCATTTCTGATTTAAAAAATGTGATGGATTTGACTTTGCTTCTTAATCTTATTTCCTATTTTCCTAGGTTTTCAATAAGTCTTCTTACTAGAATTTAGTCTTTGTACCATCCCGAGAATACAAAATTTTTAGATCAGAACGTGAGGTTGCACATTTTGGGTTTGCTGGCCAATTGACTTATTTGGGCCCTGCTATCTGGTTGCCCAGACCAAGGTGATTCCAATCTCAGACACTGTTCATAGGTTGTGGTCCTTCTGTGATAATCTTCTCTGGTTTTGTCATGGGATTTTTAATTACTTTCCTATTGACTTGAGTTTTTTGAGACTGGATGTCTTTAAGTTTGTCTGGCCTATAACTATGCCATATTGACATAGTCTATGTACTAATTATATATATATTGTTGGAACTTCATTATAATTTGGAGGGAAATCTAAGCAATTCACTTTCTTAGCTGGGCAATTAGCTTTCTATTTCATATCTCAAAATGTCCCTGCTGGAATGGCTTTGGAACTGGTTCTTAGACATGTTCCCTTGCTCTCAACTGTTTCATGGTGTAAGACCACCATCAGGGAATGGCCCTACCTGTCACTTATACCACTCCAGGATTCCTGGAGAATATGCTCACCCACACTTTTAGTCTTAGGGGCTTGATTACATAGATTTTTTAAAAGTCTATAAGCACTCTTCTTATATGTCACTAAACATTTCAATGCATTCCACTGTATGCATGTGCCACAAGCAAGAATGGGGACATTGAGTCTGTCACCAGGGACCTTTCCTCCTTCTTCACATCCTTAGTGTGTTGACTCTTGGTTGTATCTATTGCTTCATGGATTAAAGATAACTACTGCAGCTCCAGGCATCATGTAGGAGAAAGAAGGCTAAAAATGGGCAGCTGCCCCTGTATCTACCCTCCATCAGAAAAGCAAAAGCTTTCCTAAAATGCCCTCCTTCAACAAAGCAGACTTCCACATACCTCTCATTGGCCAAAAATATATCACATGACCTGGCTTCAAAGGAGACTGGGCAAAGGTGCTTAGAATTTCTAATCTCTACCAGGGCAAGGCAGGCAAAGGAGAAGGGCTAGAAAAGGGTGATTGATTAGCTCAACTCCTGGGACCTCACAACTTCTCTCTGCACATCTGCCTACACTTCTCTGTCTCCAGATCTTTCTTCTGCATCACCATTTATATGACCAAAGGTTTCCACCATAGTGCTAGAGAACTTTCCAGTCCAGAGGCTTGTTTCTGAAATTGTGATCCATGGCCTTCCTTTAGATTCACCAAGGTATTAGTTAAAATACTGATTCCCAAGCTCAAAACCTGCTGTACCAGGTACATCCTAAAGATCAAAGATTCTTCAGCTCCAGCCCTGAATATAGGGTGGTGGAGCTTGGGAATTTCACATGAGTCTCGAGTATGCTAAACTTTGAGATTTGGGGAACTAGAGCCCCTGTGTTTCAATTCCAAATTCCTGGGAAAGGGCCACTGATTGGCCTACTTGGATCTGGTGTGTAGCATGGAGAACACCTTTAGTCCATTTAACTGACGGTGTTGTTGGAAGGCAGTGAGTGGGCTTTTTGGAGGAGGCAAATACACTAGTTTTTCTGCTGCAGTGCTTACGATCCCCCTAAGGTGATTTCTCACTTCACAGCTGCCCCCCCGAGGATCCCAGCTGTCTGTCTCCCCCAGCAGGTTTCTGCTGCTTCTGCAGCTCAGACAGTGCCATAGAGCCAGGGCCCAACCTCACCACTGCCTGCCAGTTCCTGGCTTTGCTAATTTCACTCAGCTTTGCAAGGCTGTGGGGCTTTTTGATGGTGCATCAGGATGTAGCTCATGGAGCAAGTTTGTAATTTATAGCCACATTTGTATGTGAAAAATGTAACAATTTTTATTTTTCTGTAATTGAAGTCAACTCAGCTACATTTGTAGATTCCATTTTTACTGAGAGCAAAAGCTCTTATTTTTCCTGCCTGCCCTCCATTCTCCTCCTGGAGGGTTAAAAACTCTCAGTTGCCTATCTGGAGTTGCCTATGACATGAAGGGCCCTGCAAGGATATGCCGAGGCCTGGCTGCCTCACCACCTCCTTCAGTCATGGCTAAGCGATGATCCAGGAGCCATTGCTTCAATGCCATTCAAAATAAATGCTTTTCCATGAAACTGGCTGGTATGGACTGAAGGCTTATGTCCCCCCCAAATTCATATGTTGAAACCCTACTCTATAATGTGATGGTATTAGGAGATGAAGTCTTTAGGAAGTAATTGGGATTAGATGAGGTTGTGAGAGTGGAGCCCTCATAAATGGGATTAGTGTTCTTATAAGAATCCCAAGAGAGCTGCTATTTCTCTCTACCATGTGAGGACACAATGAGAAGGTGTTGTTTAAAAGCCAGGAAGTGAGCCCTTACTAGACACTGAATCTGCTTATTCTTGGACTTCCCACCCTCTAGAACTGCAAGAAATAAATGTTTGTTGTCTAGGCCACCCAGTTCATGGTATTTTACTATAGCAGCCTGAGCTAAGATGCAGGCTTTCCTCTTGGGGTCTGCCTTTGGAAAGTACTATTAAGATTTTCCTAAACATATCTGGGTGTCTTTACCACAGTTCACCTAAGGTTTGACCACAAGAGGCAACAGATTTTGACACCAGTTGTCTTATTCTTATTAAGCACTCTATTTTATTCTCTCTGAATTTCCTATTCTTGGTCACTGAGAAATCCTTCTTTCCTTTTTCAGTAGGAAGATATATATATATATATATATATATATCAACTGTCACTTTTCACCATTCTGCAGAGATTAGTGCAACTCAGTGCTCAATCCACAAAACTTGGTTTCTTATCATTAAAGCTCAGCTCTTAGATTCCATGGAACCAGCTTAGTTCACTGAACAAAACTTAGTTCTTAGAAATAAAATATCTTTCAGCTTTCAGATTATAGTTTCTACTCTGCATGCAAGAAATCCAGTCACAATTTTAATGGACTTCTTTGTTTAGGTTGACCTGCCCTCCCCTTAAAGAAGCTTATATAGAAAGTATCACTGGTGCTTGAAAAATCTGGAAAAGGGAAGGACAAAAGCAAGAACACATAGTTCAATATAAAACACCCTCCTCACCCCCTCACATACTCAATTATGTTGTCTTCCCTGTATTTCACTGGGATAATCTTGTCTCTCCTAACAGACTAGAAGCTCCCTGATGGCAGGGGCTGTGGATTTTGTGTCTATCTCCCCTTGATCCCCTATAATTAGATAAGCGTCCTTTTACAGTTTATTCAGTGCCATTTTTTTTATTCTGTTGGTGACTTCACTGTTTAAAATGGCCCTTGAGCACACTGCTGAAGTCCTCTCTAGTGTTCCTAAGCTCTAGAAGGCTGTGACATGCCTAAAGGAGAAAATACATGTGTTAGAAAGCTTCATGCAGTCATGAGTTATAGTGTTATTGGCCATGAATTCAGTATTAATCAAAAACATTAATATATATTAAATAAGGTGTCTTTAGACCATAGCACACATAAAACAAGGTTATATATGGATTGGTTACAGAAATGTTGTGACTGAAGGCCAATGGGAACCTAACCCTGTATTTGCCCTAGGAGCAATGATTCAGTATTTGCTAAGGCAGTGTTCATGGAGACTTTATAGAACATAGCTACTGCAAATAATGAGAATTAGCTGTATTTGTTTGCAGAGCCATGTGAAAGTAAGTTGCAGTCACTGCGAAACTCACCCCTATGTCTTCATCTTGCTCTATTGCCATTGTAGCTTCTCCATGATGTTTATCTAACTGATGGACACAAGGTCATAAACTAGGCAGAGAACTACATTTGGGTCTGGACAGGATTGTGTATAAAAACCCAAGTTCCACCTCTAGGCAAGTAACAATCTCTTTGAGCCTCTGTTTTCTCATCTCTAAAATAAAAACCTTATAAATGTGTTGTGATGGTTAAAATGAGATATTGTATAAGCCTGGCATACAGCAGACATATAAAGAACAGTAAGTGTCATTGCAATTGGCACTGCACAAATAGCTGATTTCCCAAGATAGGCCTAACTGGGTATAAGAGTAGGGGCAGGCGAGCTCTAGCCACTGCCGATGCTCACTTCAATGGGAGTTTTTGTATGTAGCATCATGGTGGAATTTATCACCTCATATCACATCTCTGAGATCTTGGGAATGGGTTAGCCATAGCACCCTCCAAGAGCAGAATAGAGGAATTCAACCAAAATCAGTTTATCATAATCAATGCAGGCTAGTTTGGCTAGTATTAGGATATCAAGAAAAGCACAACTCTGAAGTCACCTCTCTTCCTCATTTCTCTCCAAAAGGAAGGATTTTAACTAGGCCCATCAGAAGATATGAACCAATGAAGCAAAATTTGGAATCTGTGATCTGTATTTTATAAGAATTTTATTTATAAGAAAACCATGTTTTTGATAATGCAACTGAATCATTACCTGCTTTTATCAGATTTTGATGACCACAGAGAAATTATGGTTTTTACCAAGCCAACCCTTGTGTGTTGATAAAAGTAGCTTAAGAGTCATTTAAATAAAAGTTTTCAAAAAGATCTAATTTCACATTAGTGAGATGTCAAAAACAGTAAATACCACCTTTTAAGAGGGTTAAGCTTTTCTTTGTTTTTCAATTTGGTAAAAGTGAATTGGGCGTTTTGCATAATGCAAGTTTGCATTATACTTTACGCAAATACTATCTGCCAGGTATAGTTCTGACCTCCAGATTGTATGTCCACTTCGATGTCAGGTAATTTTAACACCATCGATCCCAAATTATTCCTCCCCTGCTCTTCCCTCTCTCAGCAAATGATGTCACCTTTCTGATCAGCCTGTGGTGCTCAAGTCTGACATCTGGGAATTGGCCCTTGTCTCTTTCTTTTCCTCATATCCAATTCTTCAGCAAGTCTTGTCCTCTGTACCTCCAAAATACATCCCCAATCTATCACATCTCACCTCTTCCACTGTTTGGAGGCTCACCTAAGCAGCAATTGCCTTTCACCTAAACTGTTCCCACAGTCTCCGAACTGGTCCACCTGCTTCCATGCCTTCTCCACCCATGAACACTCCCCTTCATTCTTCACACAGCACACAGAATGTTCTTTTTGAAGATTACATTTGATCATATCACTCCCCAGCTTAAAAGCTTCCCATCTCTCGCATTGTAATTTAAATTGAATCTAAGCTCTAGTAGAGCCCTCAAGGCCTTACTTGAACTGGTTCCACCCAACACTTTGGCCCTAACCTGTACCCTTCACCATGACATGAGAATATTCCTCTCATGTCACTCATTGTCTTCTGGAAATGATGCCAAGTTTGTTCTGGTCCTTGCACTTCCTCTTTCATCATTTAACAATCAGAGAAAATGTCACCTCCTCAGAGGGGCCTTCTCAGACTGCTTAGCTAGAGGAGCTAGCCCTTGTATGAAAACACCCTCCACCCTATTACTATGGTATTTTTTTCACAGAAAATATCACTCTCAGATCCCTCTTCTCTCCCTCCCTCCCTGTCTCCCTGGCTTGTTTCTCATTAAGATAAAGATTTTGTTTTTCCATTCTCTACTCTAATCCTAGTGCCTAGAATATTGCCTGGATCATTGTAGGTGCTCAACCAATAAATGCCATTTATTCAGTGCCTTCTGTGCTCCAGGCACTGTAGTAGGTTGATTAGAGACCTATTGCTGTTTCTCACAACAGACTTTCAAAGATTTAGATATGGATAAGCTGATGCACAGAGAGGTTATGTGACACAGCTAGTTAGTGGGAAGGTACTCTGAATGTAGCAGGTCTGATTTCTAAATCCATGCTTTTTTGTTGTCATTGTTGTTATTCAACACTGCTTCACTTTACTTGATTTTCAGGGTCCACACGGGTGACTAAGCATTTTTATGTTTGTCTTTCATTTTTGATTTTTGCCAAATGATTGCCTTCATACAGCTATTGCTATCTAGGGTCTTTTTTGCTGAGGTTGATATTTGCCAATTTTCTAAGCTTTGAGATTATTTTCCTTCATAGGTAGGCACAAAGTTTTTGATTGAATACAATAAAATTTATGTTCATTCCTATTACTGAAATGAGTTTTCGCTATGATATTAGTAGACACAGATAATAGTACTTGGTAGTCTTAACTTCCTCAGTCAATTTCTTTGTGACTGGCTCTATAACAGTAATTGTATCAGCTGGTGATATTTGTTTCCTCCTTTCTCCATGTAATTTTTCACTTTCTATTTCAATTTATATAGAATGTCAATTTATAAACTTCAGATCCTTTTAAAAAGTGGGTATGGCCAGGCACGGCGGCTCACACCTATAATCCTAGCATTCTGGGAGGCCAAGGCGGGTGGATCACTCAAGGTCAGGAGTTCGAAACCAGCCTGAACAAGAGCAAGATCCTGTCTCTACTAAAAATAGAAAGAAAGTAATTGGCCAACTAAAAATATATAGAAAAAATTAGCTGGGCATGGTGGCCCATGCCTGTAGTCCCAGCTACTTGGGAGGTTGAGGCAGAAGGATTGCTTGAACGCAGGAGTTTGAGGTTGCTGTGAGCTAGACTGATGCCAGTGCACTCTAGTCCGGGCAACAGAGTGAGACTCTGTCAAAAAAACCCAAAAAAGTGGGTGTGGGTGATGAGGGGAGTTGGAAGTATACGCCATGAATGAATAATTGTATTGGAAACTGTTCTGGCCACGGAGTGATGTCATTCTGAACATCTTAGAGAGAGAGAATGAGTGAGGGAAGTGCTTGTGGTGACTCAGAAGAGAGTGAGCCTGGGGCTGATTGGATTGAGGGCAGGTATTCCCTCATACACTAGTTGTATTTTTATATCTCTACTTGGTGTGGGCCAAATCTGAACACTAGTGAGAATTACCTCGGAGCAGTGGGAACAGCGTAGACGCCTGCTCTCAAACACCCACAGACTCCCCGGAGTCTTCTCACCTTTCCCATCCCTGCCACAAGTGAGTGTGGGGATGACAACAAGGAGCTGGGTTTCCAGCTGTCCCATGGTGCTGGAATTAGCTGTTGTGTCTCCTGGGGAGACCAGAGAAGACATGAGAGAGGGATGGTGGAATGAGACTGAGGCACACCAAGGTTTCCCCAGTGTGCCTGCTCCAGCTCCCACACCCCGCAGCAGACCCAGTCCCTCCTCCTTTTTTTTTCCTTCTTTATCCTCAGTTTCTTGGCACCAGCTCACAAACTCCTTCCCCTGGCTGCCCTGAGAATCCTGTGCCCTACCTGCGCAGGCCACACCCCGCTCACCCGTCAACCTGTCTGTCCTGTCTGTCTA
This sequence comes from Microcebus murinus, assembly GCF_040939455.1. Lineage (NCBI taxonomy): Eukaryota > Metazoa > Chordata > Mammalia > Primates > Cheirogaleidae > Microcebus > Microcebus murinus. The sequence goes on from NC_134108.1 coordinate 25,331,663, forward strand.
GGATTCTTGTCGCTCAGGGGCCCTGTCTCTTTCTGGCAGTGTGTGAAAGGGGATCAACTGGCCCATCTGCACCCTCTCACCAAAGCCCCACTCTTCCCTTTAGGCCACACCACTCATATCCCCTCCATTAGATTTGAAGAAAATAAAAAAAGAGTTTCATATCATCAACACCTCTCCCATCAAATGCTCCAGGACTGCTAATGCAACCCTTTATTGCCTATAGGCCAACGAAGCAAGTTAATTTCATGCATAAGATACTTGCTTAGGATATCATGCAAAACAAAACAAAAGGGTGTGCAGTTCACTACCTCTGCTCTACAATTTCAAAAAAGTCTCCATAACTTAAAATTTACCTGTATTTGATTGGGTCTCAGTCCACAGTAACAGAAAGCCTCCACCATTCAAAACTTCCAAACTATTAAATTATGCTCAAAGAGGTTTTTCTTTTTCCCTACAGGTAATTAGAGCAGATAAAAACCTAACAAAAGTATTTAACTACTTGTGTTCACATCTATTAAAAGTAAAGGTCAGTATGTATTAATCTGCTATGTGGAAAATTTTACATAAATTAATTTAGTTTCCAAGTACTAATTTTAAATTTTATAATTTGTATTTAGCTCCAAAAGGAGAAAAATAAAATTACTAAAAAAGGCTAACCAAAAAAGATAAAAATTAACCATGGTTAAGTTTTTTTAAAGATTTCTAGACACATCAGGTGGTAGGCTTTTAAAAATAACTTTCATGAAAATGTTATGAAAGTAAGTACACTTTTATATTTCACAGACTTGGGCTATTCTTATAACAATGCCATCAATATTATGTGAATTTAGTTTTGTATAAAACAAGGCTATATTTTTTCAGTACAATTTCCTTACTGCACAAGAATATAATTTCTCTCAGTAAATTCAGAGCACATTCTGGTACATTAGCTTGTTTTTGGTCCTACCGTTATATTATGTGCATTTCCTCATAGTAAATATTCCTTGAAAATATGATTTGTGGTGACTGCATACTATTAGATCGAATGCTATCCTGTGATTTTGTTGATGACATCTCATGAGGTTTTGGTTGTTTCTTATTTTTTTCCATGATAAAAAAATTTAGTATTAAGATTTCTTGAGGTTGCAACTTATTTTCCCCTGTTCTCAAAGAGTAAGGATTGTGCCAGTTAAGACTGAGTTTAGTGCTAGTGTTGGATACTGGAATCCTGTAGCTTGCTGTATAGAAGGCACGGGGAGTTTTAGGCTCTAGGTTTCCTGTCAGCCTTGGGTGCTGCTTCTTCCCTTCCTGGCCTGTAGATGGGCTGCCTGACCACACTGGGCCAGGAAGGGTAAACAGCACCACGGGGCTCCCAGTGACCATGACCATGCTGGAAATGAGGTTCAACATGTCTCCTGGGCTGCTCTTCAGCTTGCGGCCTCCTTTTCCTATTGGATAACTGGCCTCTCACTTCCTTAGATCAGTCCCCATCTGATACTCTAGTTCTGATGGCTTAGTTTCTTTTGGTTCCAGTTTTCATGTTCCTCTCTGGGAGCTGTACAGACAACCCAGACTTGTTTCAGTGCTAGAGTCCACGTTGGACTTTCACATTCCAGTACCAGAAACTGATCCTGATCCCACAGCCGGGTCCTGCTCACTGCTGAAGAGCCCCCGATGTCCACCGGTCGTCTGCCTGCTGTACAGACCCAGAGAGTGGTTTATTTACTGCCTCACCATTGCTGTATTCAAATCCCATGTGCTAAACTCAATATTCTTGGGCTTTTGTCTTCAAATACTGTTCGTAATCTGAAAAATGAAGACCTCTTTCTGTGCCTGCAACTGCGTCTCTTCTCTAAGTACTTGCCCCAAGTAGTAGTGTTCACGACTGGCTCCTCGTATTTCTTTATCTTTTTGGCCCTACCTCTCTAGGCCTCAGCTTCTGAGTCTTTAATGTGGAGATAATAATAGTCCTTGCTTCATGGAGTTATGAGGACAAAATGAATTAACTTGTGTAAAGAGGTTAGGTCATTGTCTGGCACAGAAGTGTTAAATACAATTTAGCTTTGTTTACCATTAGGAAATTTCTCTACAAGCGCTATTATCACTGGGGAATTCAAGCTAATTTGGCCTTTCACTGTAGGGATGGGCAAAGACAGGCAGGGCAGAGTGCATTTGGATTGCTGTCTCTTACTGGGGTATGTTAATTTGCTTTACCATAGTAACCATTTTACTGTCTACGTATCCTCTAACATCATGTTGTAAACCGCAAATATACAGAACAAAATTTATTTTTTAAGAAAGTCCTTCCTGTCCAATTCAGAGCCAGTGATGGACTGACTTTTACTTTCATCTAATGTGAAGCAAGGAAATAGAAAGAAAAATTTCCCTCTGACTTGTGCACAATGGGGCTCTCATGAGTATTCATTTAAAGGGGACACTTCATGTGTACAAAGGGCTCGCTTTAAGCTATCTCCCTCACATCAGCCTTAATGTGGGGTAGAAGGAGGCTGAGAAAAGCATATGAAATTCAGTATATTATGTAACTTTCAAGAGGTGGGCCATAGCAAAAGTTATGCTGAGAATCCTCGGAGGTGGGCCTTGAACTTGTTATCAATTTTCCAAATTTATTGGTTGTAAAAACAATTTATTTTTGTAATGTCTATTAGTGAGAACACTGAACCAAGCTCATTAAATGATGGTTAATTGGTAAAGTAGGTTAGTTAATTGACTATAAGAGGTAAGGGTCATAGTTGAATTTTTAAATAGTACATTTGAACATTTTAAAGGCAGTTTTAGAATGTGCAAAAACGGTGCTTTTTAATTCTATAAGAGGACAAAATCAGCGTATTATACAGTTATCCTCACAGTGACTCTATGTTGAAGGTCAACCAAAAAAATGATGTAGGAACAGTTTTAACAAGCACACAGAGACACTGTTATGCATGTGTTGATGGTTGCATGGTAATCATTTCTGATTTGTTTAGTTTTGTTTAGAGCCTATTAATGCTTTCAAATTTGTGCTTAAGATTCTTGTGCTAAATTTAACAACAACAAAAAGGTTGCCAGTGCAATATCCTGAAAAAGGGGAGGAAGAGGAGATCTTCCAAGTGCGTACTAAGCACAATTAGAAGCCACACAATGCAGGTGACAAAAGTTGGAAATGACAAAGAAGCCAGTCAAGTGGAAGGATTCCTGCTTAATTCAAATCTGCCCATTGTGCCAGATCTGAGGCATCACCAGAAATAGCAGCAGGTCCTGGAAGCCATAGTCACAGTCTGAATATGTCATAGGAATGGAAGGAAACAGGGATGAGGCGGCCGGTTATGTCTCATTCCATTCAGCCACCTTTCCATCCACAGGAAGTAACAGCCAAGACTGTCATGCTTTAGGACAAAGGACAATGATGTAAAAAGAGTCTGAAATATAAAGATCTCAGAAAATCATCCCTAAGTCATGGAAACGGCCTTTATGACACCTCATTTGATTTATTTTTTGAACCTTAATATCTCATCATGTAATTTCCTTGGCTATATATCTCCTTTTGTTTCCTGAGAATGAGACACACTATTTTCCCCTCGAATCAGTATCCCCAAATCAGCTTGATGAGATTAGAATTCTTTCCTCAAGGGACACAGCAGTGGTTATTTTAGGACCTTTTTTTAACTTGGCTCAATGACAAAATTTTGGACTAGTTCTAAATCCAATTTAAATACAGAAAAGGGGAAGGTCTTTGAATCAAGATATTTTTGTTTGGTTTGCTTTTTTCCTTTTTATACAAACAAAACACATTGAGGCAGGCTAAACAATTGACTTCAATGTCCCTTTGAGATCATATTTATTCTGATAATATAAAAGCTGCCTGGCTCACATGTTGATGTTTGCACATGAAATAAAATTAAGTTGTTGGTACACTTTAGCTAGTCTGTTTTTATTTTTTATTTTTTAGAGACAGTGTCTCAATCTGTCACACAGGCTGGAGTGCAGTGGCATGATCATAGCTCACTGCAAACTCTTGAGCTCCAAAGATCCTCACCTGAGCCTCTGAAGTAGCTGGGACTATAGGAGCACCTGGCTAATTTTTTAATTTTTTATAAAGGGCTCACTTTGTTGCCCAAGCTGGTCTCAAACTCTCTGCCTCAAGGCATCTTCCCACCTCTGCCTGACAAAGTGCTAGAATTGCAGACTTGAGCCACTGCACCCAGTTTCTTTAGCTATTCTTATCCATAATTGCAATAACCACCTTTTTAAAACTTACATTTTCTCTTATGTTTTGGAACATTTTTTACAAAACACCAAGTAAGCTGATAGTGAGTTGAAGGTTTGGAGGCTTTCCTTATAAGTAGCATTAAGTTTTAAAGAGTTGTTTTTATTCTATTATGTATCTTTTGAGAATTTTCAATGTATTATTAAAATATTTATCTTTGATAGATACAATATCCAAGGCAGTAGCATCCAATATACTTTTGATACCTGAATCTTTGCAGAGTAATTTTCTCAATTATTTTCCTTTGGCTCCTCTGAGAACTTAATATGGGCAGCCCTTGCTTTGCATAAGTTAGGTGAAACTCATTTGTATCAGAACCGTGCAAAGCCAGGGTTGCCGTATGCTTTTTTGCTTGTTTTTATTAACTCATCAGGATTCAAACACTACTTTTCAAAGATTGGAATACCTTTCTCTTTTGATATCATTGGCATTTTTCTCTAAAATTGTTGAGAAGTTATTTAGATTGTCTTTATCAGACTTTGGCTCTGTTAATACCAGCCTTGGTCTATTCCAAGTGCAGGACAAACACAAAGGCATGCTGTACAGTTTATTATTCTACTAAGTGGTTCAGTTAGAATTCTAGCCCTGGGTCAAGTTCTTCCCAGTGTTCATGAAAAGAGTTGGGAGAGTCTCCTAAGTGACCTTTTGTGTCCCACATGGTCTCCTGGGTTCCCAGGCTACTGGTGTAGTAGCCAACTATTTCCAAGGAGCCTGGTGAGCCTGTGCCACTGCTCACAGACACTCCTTACCAACCATTGGTTGCCTGTTCCAGCACTGCTGCCCATGGGTGCTGTTGCTGTCCATGTATCACTTCCGAGTTCCCACCTCCCTGGCCCCTAGCAGTCTATTCATCCCTGCTGAGAAAAATGGACAATACTGTTAGTATGTACCTCATATCATTGTTGTGAGGATGGAATTAAATATCTATAATGCACTTTGCATTTTAGGGAACATGGTAAATATTCAGCAAATATTAGCAATTTGTATTGGTGTTTTACATGCCCACAGAAAATAACATATGGGACTTGTAGCCATACCCTTATGAGGCATTAATTTTTACTTTTCAAGAGCAATTTGAAGCTTTCATTCTAATTTGATCTGGTCTACTATATTAGTTCCCTATTGCTGCTGTAAAAATTACAATAAACTGGTAGCTTAAAACAGCATGAATTTATTATCTTACAGTTCTAGAGGTCAGATGTCCCCAAATCAAGGTGTTAGCAGGGCTACTTTTCTTTTGGAGGCTCTGGGGGACAATCCCCTTCCTTGCCTTTTCCAGCTTCTAGAAGTTATAGGCCCTTCCTCCGTCTTCAAAGCCAGCAGCATAGCATCTTCAAATCTCTCTCTCTCTTTGGCCTCTGTTTCCATCGTCACATTTCCTTGTGTGGCTTTGACACTCTTGCCTCCCTCTTCTAAGAAAACTTGTAAAGATATTGGGCTATTGAGTCCCCAGATTATTCAGGATAATCTCCCTATCTCTCCATCTCAAGATCACAGATTTTAGGGATTAAGTAGCCCTGCTGACACCTTGATTTTAGGACTTCTGACCTTTAGAACGAATACCATGATTGGAGGTCCATTATTCTGTCCAATGTGGCCACTTTTAAGATTTTATTTTACTTTTCATCTTCAGTAAAAATAAAAGCCTAGGTAACACTGGTGTTTTGAACTCAGATGACTCAGAATCATCAAAGCTATTTATTTCCAAGATTAATTACATATTATCATGTATCAGAAATATCCAGACAAAAACTCTGACGGACATTATGAGTTGGCTGATTCATCAACCATCTATAACCCTCTTCTCCCTTTATTGCCTCTACTTAAAAGTTTATCCTTCCTTGGAGTGGCTAAGTGACACAGTTCTTGCCAATGAGATGGAAGTAAAAATCTTCTGGGGATTGTTTGGAAAAGTTTGCTTTCATTATTAAAGATGAAAAAGGACATAGATCTTTCTTTTTTGGACACAGACCTGATAGTTGGAGCTTCAGCAGCTATCTTGTAATCAGGAGGGAAAGACCAATCACAGAGACATTGGCCCTGCCATTATTGGGTAATTGCAGCCATCCTAAGAAACTTCCTATTGTGAGAGAGTAAGTGAGCTTGTGTTTGTTCTAACTACTGTATTTAAGTTCTCTGTTACTTGCAGCTGAACAAATATAATAGCAGTTCAAAAAATTACCTAAGCTAACCATGAACGCCTCATTTCAAGGAGACCACATGTAGGTCTGACAATAGCAGGAATAAACACTGATAATATTTTAATAGATAAAGACTTTATTATTTGATACACTTTAGACTTATTAATGTAAAAACCTTCACTTGAGTCAAAGCAATAACTTCAAAGAACCAGAAATAATCGTTGGCTAATGTAGGCTGTCCTAGAAAACTTTGCCAAGTATTTTTCTCTAAAAAATTATCTCCCACTTTTATGTTTAACCGAACCCCTGCTTGCTCTTAAAAATCTTATTTATGTAATAAAATATATTTTTCTGCCTCTGTTTACACTAGACTTGATTTACTTATTTTCTCACCATTGTTTTCTCTTGGGTCATTGAGTTTTGTTCTTTTCAGTTCCCAAATGTCAAGGTTCTGAAATGTCAAGGTTCTGTATCACTGCAGAAACAAAAACCTTTGTTTTTAATATTTAAAATGCTTCTTCTCTCAGAGGGGCTTTCCAAAACAATTGAATGGTGCAGTCAGGGGTACAAATTATAGGGAAACCCCTTAACTTCGCCTGTTCCCCCAAACAGCAGCCATTTTCCAGGAAGCATTGACTACAGACTCAATGGAGGGAAGTTCACACCCACTGGCCTCTGAAGACACAACAGGCCAAAAGGCTGAGTAGTCAACAGCAGTCATGTAGAATTATGTGGAATGTAAGATACTTAAGTGGAACGTAAAGTGCTTAAGTGGAAACCCCGGGGTGGGGAGCGGAAGGTATAAAAAAGAAAAGGTAAGAGAAATAGGTTCAGTTATCAGCCAGTCTTGACAGAAGCTTTGATCATCAGAGGAAAATCTACAATCTTATTTAAAACATATTAGTTAAATTATAAGACCTGTTCCCAATGTAAGTCTTGTAATACTAGAAAACTCATGAAAAATTTTGTAATGTTAGATATTTCAGCTCCATTTGCAGTGTGGACCCATCAGAGATATTCTCATATATATATACACACACACATATACACACACACACACATATAAATTTTAAGATGCCACAGATTTTACAAAGCACCATCAATTTAAACATAGTTTTTATTTTAGTTTTTGAGGAGAAAATGGGTACATCAATTCTTACACAGCCTAATTTCAGAAAGATCAAAAGTGTAAAAAGTGAAGCCAGGCACTGGTGGCTCACGCCTGTAATCCTAGCACTCTGGGAGGCCGAGGCGGGAGGATTGCTTGAGGTTGGGAGTTGGAGACTAGCCTGAGCAACAGGGAGGCCCTGTCTCTACTAAAATTAGAAAAAATTAGCTGGGCAAGGTGGTGCACACCTGTAGTCTCAGCTATTCTAGAGGCTGAGGCAGGAGAATCACTGGAGCCTAGGAGTTTGAGGTTGCTGTGAGCTATAATGATGCCACACATTCTAGCTGGAGTAAGAGAGCGAGACTCTGTCTCAAAAAAAAAAAAACAAAAACAAAAAAAAAAAAAAACAACAACAACAAAAAAAAGTGCAGAAAGTGAGAGTTTTATACTTGAGGCAAAATAGTAGTTCTTGTTGCTCTAACAGAGAGATCTGAGCTCAGATTCTTCATTCTCAATGTGAGGAATGTGAGCTATAGTGGTGATGAATGGGGGTGGAGGGCTGTTGCTAGAAAAAAAATGAGAACAGAATTATGAAAAAAAGAAAGATCACAATTTGGTCAATATTTACAACAAATTTAGGACTCAAATGTCTTCAGAGAACCATAAGTATTTTCTGAATAGCTGTGCTTGTCCCAGTTTATTTGAAGATAAACAGGGCTGGCTCTTGGCAATATTGTGAAATAGATGAAAGGCTACTATAGCTTATGGGAAAGCCCCCAGGAACACCAGGAACCTGAATTTGAGTTCTAACTTTACAATTAATTTGTGATGTGACAGAGGCCCATTATTTATTCAATCTTGCTGGACTGCAATAATCTCTTTTGCAAAATTATCATGATCAATGGTTGCTCTTCCACAGAAAATGTGAGTGGCTGGGAAGACAGAGCTATATGTCTTTGGGATTACGCATTGAGTTAGGAACAGGGTTAGGATAGAGGAAATTTTTCCTGTTTTAGCAGAGTGGCCTGAGGGCCTACATTGGCATAATGCATTGTCTGGGATGGAGTGAAGAGCCATGCCAGAGGCAGGAGCTGGCACCTGCCACCCACCAGCAGGGAGGTGCTCCTTAATAGCAGCCTTCCAGGCAAAGAGGCTGCAGGAAAAGTGAGGGTAAAATCCACCAAAGACCAAAAAGATCACACAGAGGCTGGACGAACAGAAACACCTCCACTTTCAAATTCATGGGATGAGGACAGGTGGTGAAAGCCAGGTGATCATTTAGCCTCTGCCCTTAGGCCTTGGCTTCCTGCTCATTCCCACATGCCAGGTGTGTTCTGAGGCCCTAATAGCACTATTAACGCAACAGAACTAGAGCAGTGGGTAAGAAGAGTTTTAAGATTACAAAGTGACCAAAATGTGAGATAATATAACAAATTGGAAGAAAAAAGCAAAAAAAAAAAATCTTGCTAGAAATATAAATGGAATGACTCTTAAAACAGTGAAAAGAATTCTGATGAACAAAAGTCTATCATACAGTGAATCAACAAGTGTTCTGTGCAATGCAATCAACAATAATCACACGCTTTTCACTTACCAATAAACAGACTCTGGAATAATCGTTAATCATAACAGGAGTTTTCATTCTCATTCTAGAGCAGTGTTTTTCGAAATGTGGGTCACAACTCATCAGTGGGTCATAAAATTAATTAGTGGGTCGTGACTAGCATCTTTTCTTTTTAATGGCAGATAGAATAAAAATATCAGATTACATCACACAAAGTAAATTTTGAGACACTTTCAGATGAGGGTGTGTGTGGGTGTGTGTGCTGGGACAGGATGCAGAGTCTTTGCTACTGTGGGGTAGGTGTCAATAAAAGGTTAAAAAATGATCCTGGTGGGACATTAGGTACGACTTCTGGAAATCTGGGGGCACGTTTTGTGGTATGGGTTGAATTATGTTCCTCAAAAACATATGTTAAAATCCTAACTCCCAGTACCTGTGAATGTGACGTTATTTGGAAATAGAATCCTTGAAGACCTAATATAGGTTGATATATTAGCGAACACTTTAAATAGAATGTGAGTTTTGCCTTTGCCCATGTGCAATTGATTCTGGAAGAAACACTAAGTAAATGCACAAAACTGCACTCAGCTGAACCAAACTGTATAGGACAACTCAAAACATTCACACAAGCACACCTCAAACATCTACCAGCCAGCTTCAGTTCCACCCCGTGTTATGAGCCACACCTATTCATGCCTGTTGTTACACCTTCCCCACTGATTTCAGAAAACTTTCCTTCCGCCACGTCACACAAACTGCAACCCTTCCACAAGCAAACTTCTGGTCTTTGTCAAGGTAAAGCGTGATATTTATTGTAGTATTTATGCATTGCTTAACCATTCAATATGTATGAAATTATGCTACTCTTTTTATTAGGTTCCTTCTCCTTTTTTTTTTTTTTTGTCACTGACATTTTGAGTGTTATGGCCCAATCACACTTTTTGCTTAACCCCTGTGGTTGTAAGGGCATGATGTAGTGTACATTTTGCATGGCACAGTGATTTTTAGGAACGCTGTGTCCTGTGATAGCAGAGCTGACTGTATGGTATTTAAATCCATAACCCTGCATAAGATCATGCAATGGGTGAGTATAGATAGATACAGAAGAGGCCAACTGTCAAGCCCGAGGGCATGCCGACCTTAACAGATAGAGGTGGAGAGGAGCCAGCAAAGGAGCTGTCTGAAGAGATAGAAGGACCCAAGAGGCCATGATGTTCTAGAAACTAAGTAAAGAAAGTGTTTCAAGGAAGCCCTAATCAAACATTTCTGGTGCTGCAGAGATATCAAGAAGTGACCACTGAATTATGATATGGAAGTCCTGAGTGATTTTGATAAGCATAGTTTTGCAGAGTAGCAGAGAAAAGCCTAACTGAGAGGGTTTAATAGAAAAAAGAAAGAGAAGAATACATTTTCAAAATAACTATGGAATAAACTTGATTTTAATACAGGGGCTTTTTTCCAAGTAAGCTCTATTATCAACATGTATATTTATGTCTTGTACAGTATCTGATAAATTAGGATCTGTTTACAATTTTTAAAGATTACTATGGAGTTTCTGCAACGTGCCTGACAGCACTATGTTTAAGAGAGCAGGGGCTAGAACTGGGACAGACTTACTTGTAAATTCTGGTTCTGCCATTCACTAGTTGTCTGACGTAAGCCTCACTCTTTAGATTTCTAAAATGGGGTCAATATGCTAATGCAGTGGGACATTGTCAGGGTTAAGTGCTTAGCATGGTGTCAGACACACAGGATGGGTTTATAAATGTTATTATCAATATTTTTTACAATGATGTATAGTGAAGCTTGGCCCTGAATTTACAATAAAGTTGGGGAAATAAGACAGGAAAAAATCAAATAAGAATATAAATGGTTGATACACAACTAGTGCCAAAGGAGGCTGAGATACCTTTGGAGTCAAAGTGACCAGGCAAAGTGAGACTCAAAATGGAACCTAAAGAATAGCTCTGAGAAAGGATTCATTCACTATTACTATACTCCTGCCACTCTGTCTGGTGCAGAGTTTAATCTTTACAACCAACTACATATGCAAGTGATAATAAACAAACAAAACACAGCATGCAAAGCCTCATTTTAGCCTGATATGTCCCTCATCTAAAGAACCACATTAAAGGAGCAAACTTAAGAGAAGCAAGTTGCATGTTATTCTTCCTCCTGAACTTTTTATCTTCAGATAGAGTTAATTATGTGCCAAAAAGGAGTTCAAGGGTAGATGAGGGAGAAGCAAAGGTGGGGAATTATCAACAAGGGCATATCAAGAGGTGATTGTGCTTATGGAAAAATGGTTACAATCTGGTGTGGTTTCTCTTTCCTTACCTGACTGATCCAGGATTTTATTCCAATGAGGAATAAAACTACAGGCTGCAGTCCTGGTGCCTGTAGTTCCTGGTGGGATAACTAACAGGTAGGCAGGCATTTGGATTTCCAGAATGTCTCCACCCTGGTGAGTCTCTCAAGCTAGGAGTGCAGGGGCAATGCTGTCCTGCAGGGTTTCATCTGAGGAACAGATCAAATCACTTTCCACTATTTGGCCATTAAGGGTTCTTAAAGTGCTTCCTTAAGCAGACAGAGTTTAAGAGAGTTGAAGAGATATATTGTGTTGCACTGAGGTAGCTAATTAAAGCATTAGCAAAGACACGGTGGAGGTGTGACCTTGAAGGATAAACCCAGGACAGATAAGTTTTGATGAGTTGAGAGAAGATGAAACATGAGTGTTTGTCAGACCTCTGTGGGTCTTTGAAGGAGATGTATTAGGTTCCTAGGGCTGTTGTAACAAATTATCACAAGTTGAATGGCTTAAAATGACAGACATGTATTTTCTCATAGTTCCAGAAACAAGAAGTTTGAAATGGAGGTGTTGGCAGAATTGATTCCTTCTGGGCATTTTGAGAGAGAACCTGTTCCATGCCTTTCTCCGAGCTTCTGGTGGTTGCTGGCAATCTTTGGTTTTTCTTAACTCACAGATGGCATCTCTCCAGTCTCTACCTTCATCTTCATGGGCTGTTTTCCTGGTGTCTCTGTCTCTGTGTCTCTTCTGTCCCTCTTATAAGGACACCAATCATATTCCATTAAAGGCTCACCCTACTCCCGTATAACCTCATCTTAACTAATTGCATCTTCAATAACAATTTCCAAATGAGGTGACATTCTGAGGTTCTGGAAGACCATGAATTTTGGGTGGACACTATCCAACCCACTGTAAGAGGGGAGAATAAAATGAGTAGGTGTTACTGTTTGGGGATAGAGAAGAGAGAGGAAGAGTCTTGAAGGAATGGTTAAAGGGGTACAGAATACTAGTAAAGCAGTCATGGTTATAACAGAAAATGGATATCCTATAAAATAGGGAAATCGAGGAGAGTTTAAAGAAAGAACTGTGTGTCAGGGTTAAGTAAAAAGCAAACAACAGGGCAGTGAAGCATCTCTGAGTGTGGGGCGCGGTGGCAACGCCATTCCAAGATGGCGCCCGCTTCCTGGTCAAACCCTGCTGTTAGTCTGACAAACAAGTGCTCAGCGCATGTGCAGAGTTTGTCTCCTCCCTTCCAAGTGCCTTATCCAATCAGACAATGCCCAGTGTACTTACTGCCTTTATAAGCAGCCGCCGAGAACGCCTCGGCGTCTTCCGCATGTAACCAGTTAAGCAATCCCCATTAAAGCGCTGTCAGAAGAACTCCGGTTGCCGCGTTTTCCTTGCTGGCGAGGCGGGCGCGACATCTGAGTAACAATGGTAGGGCTCCATTTTCACGAGTCCTCCCGCCCTCCCCTTCCCAGAGACGCGTGGTCATGCCTTGCCATTGGCCTGCTTAGTGATGCCTCTCAGGTCCCATCCTGGCCTTCCCTGAGGCTGTGACATGGGCACCTGGGTGACCCTGACGGACATTCAGGCACATACAACCTAGAAATGTGGGCGAGTCAGAAGGGTTGTGCCCCCCTTGAAGAAGAAGGGCTGGAAACTACATTAGTTTCAATTTCTCTGCAGGCTGTTCTTTTTTTTCCCTTTCTGTGGGTAAGATCCTGAACAGACTGTTCTGAGATATATTTCATAAGACTCCTTAGCAGATTCTGAGGAATTAAGCACCAGTGACCAACTCAGTAATTCATCCTTGTTTTGGCTTTTAATTTCCTTGTTCAATCTTCCTGCACCTCACTCCTCTTCTCTGAATTCCCAAATAGACCATGTACACTTGAGTTCCTGTCTGAGGCTCTTCTTTGGCAGAAGGTGTAAGGGCAGAGAGGGGTGACCTAGGAGGCGGATGGGAGGGGGAGAGGTTGGGCGACAAAGAGTGAGAGAGAGAGAGCAAGCCTGAGAAGAGAAGAAGAAAACAAACTGTAGTCATCTGAGGAATGCAGTCACAGTCAGCCCTCAAGTCAGCAAGCAAGAGGGAAAGGGAATGTATAGCCGAACACCATCTCCTCCCATCTGCTGTCCCCTATCAGGGCCTTCTATGGCTGAACTGAACCCCAGAGGGTGAGGAAGGATTAGCTTTGACATTGTTGGTTTATAGAGGCCAGCCTCCAGGACACAGAGAAGGTGGGAATGTGGGGTGGAGAACTGAAAGAAACAGAATTTCCAGTACAACTAGGTTTGTTCACATGACCTACTGACCATGGTTCTTAGACAATTGACACAACATTGACATAATCCACAAGGCCATCTTTCCTAATGGATAAGTGCTTCTAAGATGAGATTGCTTTTCTGACTAGACAGGAAGAACTTGTCTGCTACAGATTCTTTTATTTATTTATTTATTTATTTATTTATTTATTTATTTATTTATTTATTTATTTATTTACCACCCTTGATAGAAATAGTCATAGTAAGCTTGGTCATTATCTGGATTAAACAGCATAGTATATTTGTAAGAATGTGGCCTTGAACTCAGACCATCCCTGGTTCAAATCCCAGCTCTGCTACTAACAGATGTACCCTTCCAGTTTCTCCTCTGTAAAATGGGATTAGAATCTCAATGCTATATCACAAAATTTTTGTGAGGATTCAATGAACTAAGATACTGCAATTGTTGGCTCTTTTTTTATTACTACTTATTTGGGTAAGTGTCTCAATTTTTTTCCTATATCTATAGATATTGATGGATATTATTAATAAATTATGCAAAATGGGATGAAACAGTCTCAGAAATCTAAAAATTCCTATAAACATGAAAAGATTTCTCAAAGTTATAGTTGGATAATTGCAATATTTTGTCATCTCTTCTGCCTTCATGTTACTAGCCATATAAAATGTTCCAGAGTTAATAATAACAAATGAGGTAGGTATTCTCAAATTGCATTCAGACTCCAAAGGTCTTTAAAGGAAAATTTGTGGGGATGAAGTAATTTATGCTCAGACTCTATGCGACAGTTTGTCTGATTGCTGATAATGATGATTCACTGAGGGAAAGACCCACATTTCTGTGCTGTTGGAGGCTTTTACTTAACTCCCTGCGTCAGCTACGTGAAATACAGCTCACTGGCAAAATGACCTCTGCCTGGAAACTGAACACAAAGGGACTTCTTGCCCCAGGGCTGGCCCTCAGCTGTTTTAAAATGTTTTATAAGATTCTATGACCCTCTATGTGTTAATAGAAGAGTGTGTTCTTTCTGAGATACAACCCTTCTTCTTGGATCCAAGAATCTGTAACTTTGTGAAATTGAGTATGTTTAGTTCTTTTCTTATCCCGTGCAGAAAATATACACAATCTTTTTGCAGTAATGATTCCTTGTTAAGAAAATGTCTTTTTCCTCCCTTCTAAATCATCTTTCCCCTTAATTTCTTCCTCTTTCACAAACTTTCTTATGTGAGTGGAGATAACAAGAAAAAGAGAATTTAACAAGGAAAACACAAATACAAGTTTATGATAATACTAGAATTATCATTTAAAAAGGAAAATAATGAAGTTGAGGCAAATTGGATAATCAAAAAACTCCAGATGTATTATCAAACTAATAATGTCTATGCTTTCTCTCTGGATGATGTAGTTGTTAAACTACATATTTAATTTGTTGAATATTTTGTGGTTATTTCCATGGACTATTGCCTGGGACTTTAAATAGGAATTTAAAAACTTTTTTTTTAATTGAAAAAATTGTCTATAGCTATCACATATAACATGTTGTTTCAAAATATGTATATAGCGTGGAATGGCTAAATCAAGCTAATTAACATTTGCATCACATGCTTCTCATTTTTTTGGTGGTGAGATCACTTAGAGTCTACTCTGTTAGCAGTTTTCAAGAACACAATACTGTTGTTGTTTTCTATCTTAACTATCTCACTTTGTTATATAATAGCTCTTTTCAAGTTATTCTTCCTATCTACCTGAAATGTGTGTCCTTTGACCAACATTTCTCTGTTGTAAAAATTGAATAGAAAATTTTAATCATGGGTCCTTGGGAAATTAACCAGACTCCTCACTGTCCCACATTTCTCTTTCATAGTACGCGTTTACCTGCTATAGAACTGTTGACACCCCTCCTGAGTCTCCCTCCAGGTGGTGCACGGGCAGGGCGGGAACCTGAGAAAGAGTGCCTTCTTATATTTTGTATTCTAGATGCTTCTCTTGTCTCACCCTAGGCCTGGCCCTGAGAAACACCAATGCTGCCTGAGAGGACTGAGATGTAGGCAAGACAGTGATTTGATTCCAGCATCTCCCAAGCACAGGCACGGATGTGAGCACACACTGGCCCAAGGGCTGCAGCACGTTGGGTCAAGAAAGAGTGCTAGTTTCTATGCCTCAGCCTCAAGTGTGCAAAGTGACAGTTTACCCCTGTGACTAAAATGCATTTAAGATACCCAAAATGCACCTGTGATCTTTTAGATCTCCCAGAGTCCACCCAGGCACATCCACCGGCCAGATTGGGCAGCTGAGAATGTGTTTTCAGAACTGTCTTGTTCACCTGTCAAGGGGCTTACGGATGGCTGGCCTGGTCTTCAAAAAGTTTCTCTCTGGCCCATTCTCTAATTCTGACTATGTATCCCCACTCCAGAGAACCTAAGACCTATCCCTCTGTTCTGTTTGGGGATCGGGCAATGATTCTTGGCATTCCTGTGATCAAAATGCCCAGATACTAGTTCTTAGCTGGGCTGTGTCTTCCCCATGGTGGTGGTGGTTGGGGGAAAATGAGATTGTTCCTGGAAAAGTTTTAGCACCTAAGTGTCTTGACTTCTTGGATTATGCATATTTAGATAAGGTCTTTTCTCATCATCCCCACATACAGCTCCTTCCTCTCTATTTCCCAAGGCACCTCTATTATTTATCACTTCCTCTATTTGTATCTACAGTGCATGGTTTGCCTGTCTTGCCCTCACCAAACTCTAAGCTCCAGGAGTCCAGGAGCAATGTCTCGTTCAGCTCAGACCTCCACACCATTTAATCCAGTGGCTGGGACATCAGAAAGAATTCTTAACTGAATGAATGAGTGTGTAACAGTGTATAAATGTATAACCGTCAAAGGGAAGTCACAGAAATCTTTGCCTCTTATCGGACTGGAAAGTATTCTTATAGCTCAAACTTCTCTTTTGCTAGCCATGGAACTACATTAGAAAGAAATTGTGGTAACTAGGCATGGCTGAGGGAACATGATAACAGATCCAGGGAAGAGACATTGTTGTGAGTCAAACGCTGATACTTGTTTAGATAATAAAGGGTAACACCAGTGTTAGTAATAAGGTAGACTAGACAGTTCCAAAAGTACAAAATGAAGAAATAATTGTTAGTTGGGCCTGCTGCTTTAGAATGTAAGTGAAAATGTTGGCAAATTGTATTTATGTTGGAAAAGCTCCTTAGACTCTATTATCCTGAATATATTGTAAAATTTTTATGACTCAATATAGTGTATCCATGAGGTTGAGTCAGGAGTATCATGATTCTTTCTTCAATGTGCTTCTACCACTATCTTGTTGGTGGTTTTTGAATGAGGCATTTAAGTGCTCTGGGCTTAATTTTTGTCATAGAAAACAAAAAGAATAGGCTAAGTGGTGCCTAAGATCCTTCTAAACTCTAAAATGTAGTGATTTTATACTTTAAAGTAGTTTCAAAAAGTTATTCAAAGTGTTCTTCACTTTGAAAAAGGTCCAAATGTACTTCTTTTCATGAATATAATGTAAATATTTAAATGTTATTTGTCATATGTTCAATGATTTATTTGAAAATATTAATATTAATTAGAAATACTGCGCTAGAATGATGTTCTCATCATAATTTGCTGAACATTTTGCTAAGGCTGACAAGAAAGTGTTACTGCTCTCTCCAGCTCTGAGCACCATAGGAGCCTTTATTTAAAACCTCAGTGAGAAAAGTGATAAACATGTCACAGGGCATTAGAAGGGGAAAAACAGCCATTCATATTTGATTTCTTCCACTGTAATTGTTTCTTTACCACTACCACCTCCATAGAGTTGGCAGGAAGTGTGGAGAAGGCACTGATGAGTTACCAATGTATCATAAACAAATTGAAACACACCAGTTCCCTACCCTTTCTGTCTCCCATTATTTCCTCAATGTTCCTACTCATGAAACAGGGTGACCTTACATCAGACACAAAAAGAAGAGGGAGTTTGGCACTGACTGAAGAAAAGCTCCTGATAAAAATATAATTCCTTTTGCTTTACAAAAATATATAAATTATGTACAAAACAAATCTTTTCATTTTTTTATTTATTTATTTATTTTTGAGATAGGGTCTTGCCCTATTGCCCAGGCTAGAGTGTAGTGGCATCATTATATAGCTCACAGCAACCTCAAACTCCTGGGCTCAAGCAATCCTTCTGCCTCAGCTTCCCTAGTAACTGGTATTACAGGTGCATACCTGTACCACACATGGTTAAATTTATAATCTGGTTTTGGTAGAGATGGGATCTCACTATGTTGGCCAGGCTGGTCTTGAACTCCTTCGAAAGTGAACTCCTTCCAGGTGTTAGCATGAACCACTGTGCCCAGGCCCCCAAAATACTTTATGGTTTAATTGGAACATTAAATTCCATTGATATACAGCATATGCTACCAAAGTCTGTTAAAAAATGAGATTTTGCAAACTTTCTAAGCTTGTTTAATAATGAGGAAGATGGTCAGGCTTGGCTTTTCCCTGTTGTAATGCTAAAACAGGTTCTGATAAAAACAAACCAACACAAACCGAACAACTTCCTCTTTTCTCTCTGTCTTTCCTCTTTTACAGCTTTGGTCCCTTCCAGAGTATCTATTATCTCAGATTAGGGTGGGATGCCTGTGAAATATCCCTACACAGGGGAAATTAACCTTTTGATGGTTTTACTTATTAGGAATTGTGCTAACTGCTTTCTATTCATGATCTCATTATGGTCATACAAGGATATTTACATAGGATAAGTTCTCCTTGAATGGAGCCATAACCTTATCTATCTCTCCCTAACCATATCAGTGTTGTGGCAACTGATCCAGAGTTTTATTTCCAAGGGAACCTGGGCTGTGCATACACTCTTTGCAGACACATTCTCCCTGAAATCTCAAAAAGTCCAAAGTTAAATCACCTGGTATGTGGTTGTCTTGGTTTATAATCTGTGATCAAACTGGTTTTATCTAGTGTGTTCAGGGTGTAAATGAGAGTGTATAGTAGGTGGCAGATGTAGGAAGAAGGCAGTTCAATGAATGGTAGCTATGAAATAAAACAAAGAAGGGGCCAACACTAAATTTGTGGTTCAAGTGACTTCTGCCATGTGAGAGATGCCCTGTGTTGGCAGTGACAAATGGATAGGGTCAAAGAAATGAAGTGTTAAGTTTGGAAGTGTCAAGGTTGGCCAGAGTTGTCTCTGAATAACAAAGGCTTTACTGCACCATCAGCATTGACTGAAGGTGGAAAGAAGATAGAATTGGATGAGTGCCCAGAAAAAAACTGAATTGATTTTGTACACATTTTATCAGCTAACATTAGGCCATTCCTAGTAAAACCCCTTCTTTGAGAAAAATCACACATGCACCTCCATCCCCATGTTTTATTTACATTGTCTATCAATTTCATGATAAATGCTATTTTCGATTACAATGCATTTTCCCCCTTCATTCCTCTTGCAGAATACAATGTGGAAAACTGGAAAGAAATGGGATATCTTAGCTTTTCTTTGAGATACAATCCTAACGCTGTTTGTTTAAAAGGCAACAGTGTCAATTCCATGAAAACAAAAAGTACCAAATTTGTGCCAGGTTCTTTTTCTTTTCTTTTGTTTATCTGTGTGTAATAATAGAGTTACTTCATAGGAACTTGTAAATTCACTGGTTTGGGCAGAAAGATATTTGTGCTTCCGTTTCACATGCTTTCTCCTGACTAGCTGGGGTAGGGCATCCAATCTACAGTTGTGAAAGAACAAATTTGGGTGAAAGAACAAATTTGGTTGAAATAAACACAATGACACCCACACCATTTTGTTAG
Source organism: Microcebus murinus (assembly GCF_040939455.1). Taxonomy (NCBI): domain Eukaryota; kingdom Metazoa; phylum Chordata; class Mammalia; order Primates; family Cheirogaleidae; genus Microcebus; species Microcebus murinus. Next base: position 25,351,138 of record NC_134108.1, read on the forward strand.
TGCTGTTGCTCTCACCAAATTGCTCATTCAACTCTTAGTTGTCTTCCAAACTTTTCTCAGGCATTGCCTTCTCAAGGAGCCTTCTTTGATGTACACCTCCTACCCCTTCTCTCTACACCACATCATTTTCCCTATGCTATTTTTAGACTTTGTGCATATTTGGAAACCATCCGTGTTCTGTTTATCTACCCATCTATCTCTCCTACTAGTATGTGAACCCCTAGAGAGAATAGATGCTATTTTGCCAGTAGCCCTACACCTAATAGTGAATGGGAAAGAGTGGGAGCCAAATACGTGTATGTTTACTTGACCTGACTGCATCACTTTCCTATGGCCCATATGCAGCTCCAGAAATGTACTGTCCTCTTAGTGCAGAATCTCTCTCATTTATATTTTATTTATTCTCTGAATCAGTAAGTTTCCCTCAAAGCCAATTCTAATCTATTATGAAATGTCTTTTTCATAAGCCACTTCCCCTTCCATCTTCTTAACACATATATACACATAATCCAGGCAGAATGTTTCTTCGTGAGTTCTGGGCAGTGACGGGAAGTGAAAATACCATATTGCATTAACTCTAAAAACAAACTTTTCCCCCCCACTTTTTGAATTAAAATGAGGGAGTATGTCACAATCAATGGCATCTTACAATTATAATGGGCACTTTTTTTCCTTTCTGAATAATGATACCTAACATAATGTGTCTTATAATGAATGGTATCTTAAATTTGTTAAAATGTGGTATTTACGAAGAAAGTCCTATTGGTGGTCAGCCCAGCCCTGCCACGTTAGATGGTAAATTCTGGATATGTTCCAAGAGCTGCATTAAAAGTAAATCAAAAGAGAAACAGATTTTGTAGAATAAGAGTGAAAGGGTCAGACTTGAAGGATCAGAGGACAAGGTTCACAGGATATTCATTGTACATCTCTGACATCTGCTCTACTGTGTACCTGGCACTTGTTAGTTATTTAATACTCAAAAATAAATGCTAACAGTTTTTGAGTCCTTATTATGTGTTAGTCACTATGTCTTAAGTGCTTTTCATGTCTGAGCTCCTTTAATTCTCACGACAACTCTCTGAGTGGCTTTGACTGTGATCCACATTTTCATACACATAAAGTCAGGCCGAGAGTAGCTGAATGACTTGTTCTAGTCCTACAGGTAGAAAGTGGCAGAGCTGTGCTGGATGCTAGGTCCATTTGACTTCCAAGACCAGTGTGCTCTTGGGCACACTGCAGTGCTTTCTCTCCAGTGGATGTTGATTTTGAATAAGTGGTATTTCTACTGATTTTCATGGCTTGGTCAGACTTATTGATTCTCAACTTTCTTTCCAAACTTTCTACTTTTCTAACCATTTTTCTGGAGCCCCCACTCTCCACGATCCATTAAATGACAATCTGAGATTTAATATTTAGATGAATATTGCCAATTTGTAAGAAACAGTCCAGATGCCATTGATTGTGACATACTCCCTAATTTCAGTTCAAAAAGTATCTGTTTTTAGAATTAGTGCAATATGGTATTTTCATTTTAAATAAAGAAAATATTTTCCAAGGGACTGTTTCATAGGCAAAATCCTATCAAAAACAAAGCTCCTGAAAGACCATTGGTGATTATGATAGTGCTATTTTTAACAGATGTGATATTGTGGAGGCAAAATAAAATTTTTCTTAAGTAGAAAAAACAATGCGATCTCCATTTTGGAGGATTATTACCCTTGAGTTCCCTGAGAGAAAATAAGTTCAATAGGCTTGACTGACCTCCTCTCTTGGGGCTGAGAGCTGTTTTTTTTTTCCCCAGTACCAAGAATCTCAAGCATAATCTTAAGAAATTACTGAGTGAAAACTTCAGGTATGAAAGGTTCAGTTAGATTGGTTTACCTCATTCTCTATTCATTGCAGAGAGTCAGGACTAGATAGAGGTGACAGAGTGGACAACAGGCTGGGCAATGGAAGAAACACTGGCCTCGCCCAAATGTGAGTGCACCACAGTCACCTGGACGGCTTGTCCAAACACAGATGGCTTCACCCCAGAGTTTCTGATTTATTAGGTCTGTGGTGGGCCCTGAGAATTGTCATTTCAAACAAATTCCCAGATACTGCTGGTCCTGGCGCCACACTCTGAGACCTGGGTTTAAATCCTGGATTCCTCATTTGACCAGCTGTGACTCAGAATTTAAATTAATTATCTGAGTCTTGGTTCCTTATTTGTAAACTGAACTGTAAACTCCCTGTTCTATTCATTTTATAAGACTGTTGTGACAATAATATAATATACATGCAAATGATTTTAAAACCTGTTATTATTGGTATCATTGAGAAAGAGGCTGTAGATTTGTGTCACTCCAGACAGGAGCTGACAGAACCCATGAGTTGCACAACTCTGAGTTTACAACACAGAGGCCCTGGGGAACCAGCATGGAGCATTCATGAAAAGAGCAGGGGTTCTATTGTCCTCCAAACCTGCATATATGTGTTCAAATCCTGACTCCACAGGACTTGTGAATGCTTCTCATCTGGAAAAGGGGCACAGGAGTACCTACCTTCCTGGCTAATTGTGAGGACAATTTGAGATAATGCATTTAAAGGACCTGCACAGTGCCTGGCACACAGTAGACAATAAATATTAGCTCCTAAATATAGTTATGAGAACTAAACCTGATGGAGAGACAAGGTCATTTTGCACACAGCCATGTCCCAATGAGGTAGCCAGCTCTCTGAGCCTGAAAGACCATATGCCAATGGTGCTGCTTTGAATGAGCAATTGGACTCACTGACCTCCCAGGTTACTTCCAAATGAGATTCTAATATCAGCACAACAAATGCATCTAGGCAGTTGCCAGCAATCAGGGCTCTTTTCCTGAGTCTTCCCTATGACTGACAGCTACACCACTCATTTCTTTGTTGTGACCTACCATGTAATTATTGAGTAACGTTTTCTGGAACTCCCTAGCAGGCAGAGCACTCACAACAGAAAAACTGAAATTACATTGAGATCCGTGCACAGAGTTCTTCATTTTCCCCCGGATTATGTGACACTTGAACAAGCCTGGGGCAGATAATGCATGACAATGCAGTGAGCTCTACACTAACAAATGCCAGATACGCCAGCAATCTGCTCTGGGTGGGTGGAAGTTCCAGACTTGCAAAACCCTGTAGTTAATAGAAGCAACAACTGGAGCACAATTGCTGACCCAGTCGCCGAACCTGATGCCCTGTCATGGGGCTGGAATGCGGCTCTGCGCCATGCTGGACAGACTTTCCTCTTACAACTCATACTGATTACAAGTTATTCACCTAGGCTGTGTGCCTTGAACTAGGACTTTGCCTATTCAACTTAACATCATGGGTTATACAAATGGGCAGACTGTCCTTGAACATGCAACCCTGTTCCTGTGATAGCAGGGGATTGACATAGCAAAAATAGGAATTTGCTCAGCTTCTATATTTATTTTCTTTACTGGTTTAAGTAGACCAGGTGGGGCTCAGGACAGGTGAGGAAAGGTGAGGCATTTCATTGCCTCTCTTAACATTCCTTGCCAGCAAATATGGAAAATTTTATATGAATGTCTGATATGTCATTTTTCTCCTAATTTTTAAGCTAGAGGTGAAATACTTTTAATTTTTTTTCTGGTGGAAATATTTTCTATGATTTCAGGATAACACACTATCCATGTTTTAGACTTTTTTTTTTCTGATTTGATGTAAACTTTTGACTTTTCTTCCCTCCACTATGCTTCCAGTTCCCAGTTACCTCTGATTCTGGGACTTTTTCTCACCTTTCTTCAATGATTTCAGCCTCTGGTGCATTGACTTCCTCTCTATATAATTCACTGCCAGCTTCCCTGATGATGTCCGGATCCACAATCCTCTGGCCTCTTCCACTTGGATGTGCTCTGCTTTCATTCTGTCTCAATCACCCCTGAGGGGGCCACACTTTGTGCTTGGTCACAACTTAGATCTGCTCCACTTTTAGGATGGCACGTTCTGATGTCCCCTCCGTTCCTGCTGGTATTCTCCAAGGTACTGCAAGGATCTCCCACCTGGTCTCCCTATCTCCCAATCTGCTCTGCTCTAATCCATGTTAGTTACCCCTTCTAGGATGAGCGTCCTGCTATTAAAGCTACATGAGAGCTTGTCCAGCTCTCATCTTCCAGACCCCTTTGTCTTACCATCCAAGTCTTGCTCAGGCTCTTTCCTCTCCTTTGAAATGCTCTTTCTCATCTCTACCTGGAAAATACTGCCTGTTCTTTCTGAAGTCCATCTTAAATAGCACCACCACATTTCCCCAACTTCACTTGATCCCTTCTTAGTGTTATATACCCATGCCAGCTGCAGTGGTTTATAGATTTGTTCTATCTTCTCTGCAATGTAATCCAGTGTAAGGCTCATGAGCTTGGATTAGAGAGAAATCTGGGTTAAGCTCCTAATATTTACCAGCAGTGTGATCTTGGGCAAGTCACTCCATTTTGCTAAGACTGAGTTTCCTCCTGCATGTAAAGGGGATGATACTATTTTACCACAAGTGATTGCTGTGAAGATTAAATAATATAAAATGACTGCCATATAATAGCCACTCAGTGAACATTATTTCTCCCCATTCCTTGCATCTTTGAAGCATAATATCATGTCCTACTCATTCTGTATTCCTTGAAAGGCCAACAGTGTTTGGCCCATAGTAGGCCATCAATAAATATTTACTGTATTCATATGTATATATCATGTGTTTTTTCCCCTTGTTGAAAGTTGGCGCTCCAGAGACAATGCATTTTTCATTTGCAGTCCATTTCCTACTTTATTTTGGTAAATATAAAGCAAAATATTCTTTACATAATGAGCAGTTAACAGATCACTCTAGTGCCAACAATTCTGTCTTGTCCATTGAGAAAGACTAATGACTATGAACTCTGCAGCTGGCTTAAAGTTAGGGAGACAATTTTTGTGCCTGTGATAAAAAGTCACAATAATGATATCTGAGAAGCTTCCCCTTCAGGTTACTGACTCAGCATGATCCAATATGGTTGTCACCAGTCATGGCCCCCTTCCAGTTGCAGAGCCAATGTGAAATGGGCAGGGAATACTGAGTCACATCCTTGTATGTATGTGTGTGGTCGGGGAGGGGGCATGCGGGGGCCCTGTTACAAATACCTAACGATACTATAGTATTCCTAGCTAAATAAGTGCTTCTTTTTGGAAAAAACAAAGCTTCAAGCTAGACATGTTTGTTAAAAATAGCATGATGTAGTAGAAAAGTCATTGAATTTGGAGTAGTGTAGAGGCCTGGACTCAAATCTCAGCTCCACTTCATATTAACTGTAGAACTTGATGCAAGTTACTTGAGCATCTTTCACTTTTGAAAGGTAAGAACAATCAGTACATTACGGATTGTTGTAAGGATTCAATGATATGCCTGTGGACACACCCAGTAGAGTGCATGGCCTAACACAGAGAGAAATTTCTCATGAAAGAAAGATGTAGTTTACTTTGAAGATGTACAATAGTTTTCATTGTGTTGTCATCATCTGCCTATATGCCTGTGTGATAGTTTTTATGTGTCAATTTGGTACCCAGATATTAGGCTAACAGTAGTCTAGATGTTGCTGTGAAGATATTTTTTAAATGTGACTAACAAATCAGTAGACTTTGAGTAAAGCAGATTAATCTCCATAATGCAGGTGAGCTTCATCTAATCAGCTGATGGCCTTAAGAGAAAAAAATGTAGGTATCGTGCCAAAGGAGGAATTCTGTCCCCAGACTACCTTCAGATCACACTAGAGCTGCAACATCAGTTCTTCTCTGTGTCTGTAGCCCGCTGGCCTGCTGTGCATATTTTGACTTGCCTGCCCCCAAAATTGAATGAGCCAATTCCTTAAAATACATCCCAATTTATCTATCTATTCATCCATCCACCCTATTGATTCTGTTTCCCTGGAGAACCTTGAGTAATACAGCCTGCCTTGCTCACTGGGTGGTAGTTGAATGCCAGGGATTGTTATGTATCCGATTCATCTTCACATGCTCAGTCCCTAGCACAGTGCCAAACCCATAGTAAATACTCCTGCTTATTGAGCTGAAGAGAATGGCAGCTTACGTTCCTACACTATCTTATATGAAAGGTGCTTGTACATACCGTTTGATTACTTCATTCCCCTACCAAGTTATTCACTCACCAAACATTTTGAGGGGATCTATTCCATCTTACTGTGCTTGACGCTGATGATGCAGAGAAAAGACAGATCTTCTCACTCTGCAGTGGTGGGCGGGGGAGGTTGGGCATGGATCAGGCAGATGCTGAAAAGGAAGGTAAAATTGGACACTGGAAATAAATTTATTCAGGTGAGACAGCATGATGGCCTGCCACAGACAGGGGCAATTAGGAAGAAAAGGAAGAGATGGGTTCAAGAGAAATTTAGGAGGTGGAAACAGTAACCTCATAAACCAGGAGCTGCAGTGCTGGTGTTAGAACCCAAGGCCGTGCTGTTTTGTGACAGCGCCTCCTCTCTGGCCCACACTGTGGTGGCTGCCAAGCTCCTTGGGCAAAGGGGAGAAAGGGGGACAGCCCAAAGAGTCCCTGTTAGCTCTTTGTGGTGAGGTTTCACTCTCCAGAGTTGTCAGATGGCCAACCAGCCTGCCATGCTCTCTGAATGTACAGCTGCACTTCCTAAGGGCCCGGGAGGACCTCACTTCCTTTCCCAGTAATGACCAAGAGCCCGGCGAAGTTGCCGTGCTGTTGGGTTGCCTCTCCCAGAGGGCAAAGGGAGGGACATCTGTTTGCAGTGGGGGAAGAAAAATATTAATTGGTAAAAATGAAAGTACATTTTCTCCAAAAGCCTGAAGTAATCCCATTAGCTTTTTCCTCAGAAGTGCCTCAGTATGCATGGGAACCAGGGCTCGCTTTCCAGTAAATGACAGTACTTGACTTGTTGCCCTTAACAATCTGCCCGTCTGTCTTACCTCCTTCCTGCGCTCTCTGCTGGTCGCAGGTGCTAAGCCAAGAGTCATGAGTCAAGAAGCAAGGAAGTAGCCAGAGCCCTTCCTAGCCTGGTGGGTGTTCAGTAGCTGGAAGGGCAGGAACTTCTCTCTGTACCTCCCCTCCTCCCTCTTTCTCAAACTGATCTGACCTGGAAGCTGGAACCTAAAACTCCTCTCTAGCCTTTCTTAACATTTTCCAAGTACCTCTATGCCCTCTTCTCAGCTCTCTTTTGCCTTGACTCTCTTAACAGCGGTAAGTTGGGGTGACCCCACAGACTGCTAATGCCTTTTGAGGGCACCAGTTCACATAGCTGGACCTTTGCCTTGGTCTCAATTTTTGAATTCTTTTTATAATCCTTTACCTGGGGCCTGAGGCCCTATGAGCATAGAGGCTCTGCCTTATTTTTCTAGCACCTCTCCCCACTCCCTTCCCTGTAGGACTGCCCCTCACGTTAACCACTTGGCATAGTGGTTGCCAAGTAATTCAAGTAAAATTTAAAACTCTGTAAGACAGGGTAAGTAGTCAACAAATGTTAGTTCTTTTTACTACTACCTGGCCCACTGAGCCTTGCCCACCCTGAATGCCTAGAGGTTTGCTTCACTCACCATTTGGGACATCTTCAAATTGTGGTTAGGAGCAGCTCTGCCATCACAGAGTGAGTTGGGTACAGGGGCTGAATCTGAGCACTGACTCATCCCAGGTGGAGCATGGGTCTAACACCAGGCCTCAGCCCCCACCCCCACCCCAGCCGTGTTCAGGAGTGAGTTGACAATCATGACTTCCTGAATCTCAAGGGATGGCAATCAGCTCCCTGCCAGATGGCTAGGCAGCTGAATGCTATTTTTATATGCAATCACTACAGAGCCTGTGACCAATAGAATCACCATTTTCATGGAGACTGGCTGAGCCCTGCTAATGCAACCTCATCTCCAACCATTTTATCCAGTTGATGCTCTCCAACTGTACCATATTATTTTGAGTCCAAATTCATACTTTATTCTCTATTGTCATCCTAAAATTGGGAGAAGGCACAGAAAATATCAGCCATTATCCTACACTGTCACACTATTTTTTATGCACTAACATTATGGGCCAGAAGATAGGTTGGAGAGATTAAAACTGCTCTTAACTCTCATTCTTTTGTAATTCTTTTTCAATTGAAAATGATATTCTACTTAATCCCTTGTTTAGATCTGCAAGCTTTTGGTTATTTATTTCACCATGTGTATGAGCATTGTCCCCATATACAGGAGACTTCTACTGTGGCAGGAGGTCACGGTGCTGCCTCACAGCCTCGGTGAAGTCCCACCCCACTCGCCTTTAGAGCTCTCTGCTTTCCCTTGGGTGTGTGTTTGCCATCTGCTGGGCCGTGTGTTCCATGAGGTCAGGGGCTGTGGCTGCCATGTCCACCACTCTGCCCCCAGCACTGACTCAGGGTCTGGCAGTCAGAAGCCACAGAATAAATATTTAGTGAGCGAATGCCTTGAGACTGGTCACCATCTGCGTAATCATGTTCTTTGTCCTTTTCTACAACAACTGATTCTCAAATGTCAGGAATGAGAAGATGAAAACAGGACAAAAGCAGATTAAACAGAGGTATGACATAATCTCCCATTGTCCCTGAGCATCTACAATCAAGGTTATGCTCAGATCTCAGGGTATCTTTCCCTCTGCTTTTAAAAGAAAACTGCAGAACACTGTTACCAGGTAGAATGAAAAAGGGGTGGGAGGGAGAATTCAGAAGGAAAAGCCTCAATATCCTCTTTGCTATGAAGATAATAACAATAGGAATAATGATAAAACTAAATTGCACTAATCACTCTCTGTCAGGCACTGTACTTTGTTAATTATTTAACTAGTCTTCACAATAAGCCTATGAGGCAGATATTATCATGTCCATTTGTGGAGAAAGAAAAAGGGAACTTAAAAGAATTTAAATAACTTGCCCAAGCCAGTAGGTAGAGGAGCCAGAATTCTACTCCAGGTCTATCGGAGTCTAGAGCTTAACCACCAGTGCTTGGCTGGTTTGAGTACTTAAGGGCAAGGTCCAAGTCTCATTCATCTTTGTTTAAATCATAGTACCTGGCCCAAGGTCATGCCTGCCATGTGGGAACAATAAATATTTATTGATTCAAAAGCAGCAATAAGTCAAAGGCACTGGGATCGGGTTCTTTTACTAGAAAACAATGTGATGAAGGGAAATTCCAAAGGCAACCAAGGGAAAGCAGAGTGGCACAGGTGGTCTGGTACCCTACCAGAGAAAGAAGTTATCATTCAGTGCGTCTGGAATTTGTAGCATCAAGTTAAAAAGAGTATTTTAAAGTGGCTGTATTGTAAGAATGATAAATCATAGGAAACAGCTGAAAGGACCCTGAAGGTCTTTTGTTCTGACTTGTTCTTTTTCTAAGGACTAAACTAAGCTCTTTAGCTTGGGCCAGTGGAATGAATTCTTACACTGGTGTGCGAGTATATGCTATTCACAAGTAAAGCTGATATAAGACATGAGAATCATAGGTTTATGCAGCGTTTGTGCCCCAATCTTCAGGCCACATCTCTTTCTTGCTGCCTTAGAGAGCCAGCTCCTCCTGGGCAGGGCTGTCAAATCAACTCCCAGAGCTGGTATCACGTGGCTTGTCTCCTCCCCCAGCCTTCTCCAAAACTTTTGTGTGGCCATCCGAGATCCTTCTCAGAATGCTATCTCATTCCTTCCCTGACATTCAAAGAAAACTGAGGAAAGTGAAAGCTCAGATGAGAAAATGAGTAAGCACTTTTGGAACAGAGCTATTAAACTCCCTTCCAATGTAGCCTAGAGTTAGCTCCTTTTCAGATACCTTTAAATCCCTAGTCCCCAGAACTATATCTTGTGATCAGTTTATAGGTACTATATAGTTATTGCTTGAATGCATACACGAAAGAACGTGCCCTAAATATTTCCTTAGTGGATACTATACGTAAAATGCTGTGGTGATGGAACCATCCCCACCAATCAGAATAAGGAAACTTGGTTTAAGTCCTATCATGCCTGATTAGGATCAGACAATGAAGAACCTGACAGTCATTCTCACAAATGCTTAAATGGGTCTCAAGACAAGGGTATGATGACTTTTCAAAAAAACCTCAATATTGACAATTTCTTGATAAAAGGTATGTTCAGTACCATTTACTTAAGGGAAGATGACTTAGTAGTCTTCCAAAGACACCGGGATGTGCCCAAAGAAATTTTTGCTTTCATGTCTTCATTTTTCTGTGAACTGTGGCTCCACATTCTAGTCACCAGGCTTTAAGTGCAGCTGTCAGAGACAGTCACTCTTTGCTTGAATTCATTTTGTTACTGAGACCTACTGATTCCTTTTTTTACAATCTCTCTCTTGCCACCCATTCCTTCCTTTCCATTCCTATAGCCCAGTTCTCTAGGTCAGGCTCTTGTTTGCTCAGCCTCTAATATTTCATTGGTAGTTTATCTTGTCTCTTTGCCTCAATTTCTCCCTCCACCAGCAACTGTTATGAACTGAATAGTGCACCCCTGCCCCCTGCCACCAATTCACATGCTGAAGTCCTAACCTCTAATGTGACTGTATTTGCAGATGGAGCCTTTTTGTGGCTAACTGAGGTTCAATGAGGTCATAAGGATGGAGCCCTAATCTGGTAGGACCAATGCCCTTATAAGATAGGACAAGACACCAGAGAATATGCTTTGACTCTGCTCACACACAGAGAAGAGGCCAGGTGAGAATACAGAGATAAGGCAGCCATATACAAGCCAGCAAGAGGGCCTCACCAGAAACTGAATTTTCCAGCATCTTGATCTAAATTTCAAGCCTTCAGAACCATGAGAAATTAAATTTCTGTTGTTTAAGCTACCTGGTCTCTCGAATTTCCTATCAGTCCTAACAGACAATAAATAGGCCATTCTGTATAGTATTATCACAGTTATGCTTAAACACTACACTGGTCTCATGCTTTAAAAATATGTAAGGTTCCCCCATTACTTATAAGTCCAAACTCTTTAGCTTGAAGCCAGAGGCCACCCTCCATGTCACCCCTGTAGTTAGCCTGTGAGACTTTCCATTGTTTTAGACAAACATTCTGGTTCAGTGGTCTTCTCATTGTCCTCACAACCCACATGGTGTTTTCTGAAGCCACAGAGAAGCATGGTGCCTTTGGGGAACTGCACATAGTTGGCACAGCTGTGAGATGAGTCCATTCCAGAGGACGGCAGGATGTGGAGGACAGGAGTCATGTTGTAGACGCTGTTACTTCCTCCCTTTCTTCTCATCCACAGAGTCCTCACTAAGTTTGGGAGAGGAGACATGCCCAGCTGCCGAGTGAATAATGATGTCTAAGCCAGGGGTCAGCAACCTTTTTCATAAAGGGCCAGATGAAGGTAAACATGTTAGGCTTTATTGGCTACATGATCTCTGTCATTACAGCATGAAAGTAGTCATAAGCAATACTTAAACGGATGAACATGGCTATGTTTCAGTAAAATTTATTCACAAACACAGTCTTTGGGCTAGATTTGGCTTATGGGGGGTAGTTTGCCAATCCCTGATCTGCCAGTCCCAGGGCACTGACATCATTGGTCTTCTGAATCAACTCTGGAACAACTTTCAGATTTCTTGTTATATGAGGGGAAGAATACTCCACCTTCTTTAGCTCTTTTTAAGCTCTTGCTATTCACTGTGTAGGTCTTAGACTAGTAGAATCAGCATCATTTGGGAGCTTGTTAGAAATTCAGAGTCTTGGGCCCCACCCCAGACCTCCTAAATCAGAATGTGCATTTTAATAAGAAGCCTTGATGATGGGAAGGTATGCAGGAGCTTGAAAAGCACTGGTTGAAGCCACTGTTGATTGAAGGTTCAATTACTTGCAGATAAAAGCATCTCTAACATACGCTGACAGTTACGGACCAAGTCATCAACATCCCATATGCTGCGCTAAGGACTGTGGTTTTGTTCTGAAAGACATTGAAGTACTTCGAGTGGGGAATGAAATGATCAGTTTTTTGGCATACAACTCATTTCTCTTCTGAAATCATAAGCTTCTAAAAATCAGAGTGTACCAAAGAAATACCTTTGATATTTATGCTATTCTTCAAGGTCAGCTAAGTAGACTCTCCACACTGCCCCATCATGGATGGAACTCAAAAGCAGCTTCCTCTGTAAGACCTGCTTTCTTGCCACAGGCCCAGGGAGGATGCTCTATTTCTGGCATATTCTTGGTGCTTATCAGTGGCTGCTAGGCTGTAACTCCAGGATTGCAATTTGGTACCTGGGACTGGAAAGCTTTAACTTTTTATACATTTCACATTACCCAGATTAGTTTATTTATTTTCTGAATATATATTTACCTTTCCTGTAAGACTATATGCTGCTTCAGCCTAACCAATCATATTTTAGGATTTTTGCATCCTTTCCACAAGCCTTGTGAAGTGCTTTGCATATCATAGAGTCTTGATAAATATAAAATTAATTTAAAAAATATGTGCCATCATTTATTGCTTTTTCAAGCTCCTCCCATAATACTTAAACAGCATAAGTATCTTGAATGTAAATAGCATTCATCAGCTAAGTTAGCAATAATAGAGTCAAAAGGATCCAAATATTATCAACCCTTTTACAAGAGGGGCTTTTTCATATTGTTTATGTTTAGGTTCTAACACAACCTAGGGATGGTTTTATAAGAATTGCGTACAAGCATTTGCTCATAGGGCACCCTGTTTATCAAGTCACCACATCCTCCTGTGGTTCGCTAATGAAGAGCTAAAAGCCAAGCAAGCACTACCTCTTGCACAGTCACCCAGCATTTGTTTGTGTTCACACTTAGGTAGCACGTCATATGCACTTTATAAACATGAACTCATTTAATCCATGCAAGACCCTAAGTATGGGTAGATTATTATCTTCGTTGAAGAAGAGACCCAGGTGCAGAGTGTTGATGTTAACTTACGCAAGATCACATGGTTAGAAATTTGGTGGTGGTGGTGGGAGGGGAGCTGGAACTCAAACCCACACAAGTAAGCTCCTGAGTCTGTGCTTTGAACCATTAAGCAGTGTCTCCACGAACAGAGCCTTGCTATGCCACAGGCCAACTTCTCACTGCCCTTTTTTCATCTGCAGGCATCATTAACTAGGATTTTCATTACACAATTTATATTAAGCTGAGACATATTGAAAACAAAGCATTAGAAGCCACTCACTCTAAGGTCAAGTTCAGTGAGTGGCAATTTTTATATTTATAACCTTTTCCCAGCAGTAGCTAATGATTTGATCTATCATTATTAATACTGGAGAAATACCTTTGAAATAAAATTAGGTTTTACCTTTTCATTTTTTTTAGCAATTTACAGTAGAAAGTTTTTCTCCATCATTTCAGTAAAGACTATTGAAGCAGTACCTACAATTATGATCTTATTGGTCTACCTAAATTCCAGAGATGCTACTACAAAGCCTATGACCATATCCAAACAAATAAATTAAAGCACAGAACAATATTTCAATGACTCTGGGAAGTATTGACAGACAGGTGGGATTATTGAAGCCTGAAAGTAGATAGTTTGTCTTTGGATAATTCTGATTTTCTGTTCCAATTTATGTAAGAATTCAGCTCTTGTTATCCCCTGGATTCTAACCCTGACTCTGCCATTTTCTGAACCAATATAACTTCTGAAAAATCATAGATCATCTTTAACAAAGGCTCTTTCTTCTCCAAGATATTAAAACTATGACTTTGTGATGAGCAAGTTGGCACCAAAGGATTTGCTTATATATACCTTAAAATTTTATAATTGTCTTCAGAGATTTTCTCCCCATTTCTAAAGCCAAGAGGCATTAGCTATTTTATTTTATTTTATTTATTTTTATTTTTTTATTTTTTTGAGACAGAGTCTCGCTTTGTTGCCCAGGCTAGAGTGAGTGCCATGGCATCAGCCTAGCTCACAGCAACCTCAAACCCCTGGGCTCAAGTGATCCTGCTGCCTCAGCCTCCCAAGCAGCTGGGACTACAAGCATGCACCCATGCCTGGCTAATTTTTTCTATATATATTAGTTGGCCAATTAATTTCTTTCTATTTATAGTAGAGACAGGGTCTCACTCTTGCTCAGACTGGTTTCGAACTCCTGACCTCGAGCAATCCGCCCGACTCAGCCTCCCAGAGTGCTAGGATTACAGGCGTGAGCTACCGCGCCCGGCCGGCATTAGCTATTTTAAATGACAGTGAATTAACCTGGGTAAGTTTGTAGAGAAAAACTCATGGCCTCATTTCATGTTGTTCCTAGCAGAAATTACAGTTTTTAGTAAAGAGATACATACTGTCTTCTGCTAGTCAGTCTGTTGTTTATCTCTAATTTTTGGTGTGCGAGTTCTTTTTATGTGGAGGTGTGGTTCTTTTAAGTGTGTATGCATATATTGATGGATTGTACAATGCCTTTCATTCCTGACATCCTTTTTGGCCATGCCTCCTTCATTTCCTTCATCTTGTCACAAGTCCTTTCTTCTAGGAACACCTTCTTCTTCTACCTCCTCCTCCCCCAGTGGCTCAAGCCAGGAACCTATAATTATCCTTCTCTGAACAAAATCAATAACCAAGCCTTGCAGATTAGACCTTCAAAATAGAGCTTGAGCCTAATTCCACTTTTCTTTGCCATTCTTCCCCCAGCACCCGTTGTGATAATCTCCCTCTGTGTGAATGTCCATCCCTACAACAGACCCATGGGGGTGCTGACTAGACCACCCAGTGGCCTCAATTAAACTCCCTTGTCCACTCCTGCCCTGACGTCCATTCTTCACACAAAAGTCAAAGTTGTCACTCCATTGTTTAAATCTTCCCAAAGTTTCCTGTTTACTTTAAAATAAAATCCAAACGCATGCAGGGTCTGGCTACTCTCCAGCCTCCCCAAGGCCTCTCACTGTCCCTCAGCCTTACTGACTATCTGATTGTCCCTCCAATGTACCAACCTCTGTTCTGTTTTGCAGTCTTCTCCTCTCCTTTCACCTCTGCCAAGAAACCCACCTGCACATAATGGGCTTTCTTGACACATCCTTTAGGTCTTAATTCCAATATCACTTCCTTAGGAAACGTCTCTAAACTTAGATGCTAAATTTGGTTCCAATGCTCCTCACCCCTCTTATCACAGAATCTTTCCTCATAGAATACCTTCGTGTTTTGTGTTTGGGTATGTATCTCCTGCCTCACTGGATATATTATAACCTCCATGAAGGCAAGAACAGTTGCTCTTTGGTTGATCACATAGCACTGGGTCAGGGGCATGGTAAACCTTCGATTATTATTTGTGGAGTAAGTAAATCAGTAAAATTTGCAATACATGTAATCTCAAGAAATGCAAAATGAATGTCCCTTTGGACATTAAAGTTAACTTTGGAAGTTAAAGTTAAGTTAAAGTTAACTTTGGAAGACAAAAGAAATGATTCTAAAAGATAAATGATATAATTCAGAGGTAAGATCTTGTGGGTCAACCCACATGTTAATACAGGACTTGTTTCTATGAACTGAATTGATAGAAATGGAAATATGAATATATGGAAAAATTACTCTGAAAAAATATGTCTATATAAACACCAATGTCTACCAGAAACAGCAAACATGAAACAAAGCAATTTTCCCAAAGGTTTGTTCTAGCAATGTCACGTACTTGTGCACTTGCGCCATAACCCAGCTTCTTCCAGGCCAACTGTTGAGTGGCAGCAAGTCTGAGATAGCTCCAATCCCAGATCCAAGAAGTGGGATTTTTCTAGAATAGGAAAATTGCCTTGCATATTGAGGAGGCAGGAGAGTTGTCACACACACAGTCATTATAGTAAGGATATTGGCCATCTCTTACCTTGGGTACTGGTGTCTAGAACAAAGCAGTTTGACACTTTTCCAAAGTTAATGCTCAAAGTTAAAGTTAACTTTACCTTACTTGTTTACATATATACATGTTAATGGCTAAAAAATGAAATATTAAAATTCTATACATAAAATGAATCCTCTACAGCCAGCTCAATAACACTTTCCATAGTGTTTCTCAATAATGTTATTTGCAATGCAGCGCACATTTTCTAAGTATCTTTATGCATATGATCTAACCTGACCTTTGACGCAGGTATTATTATCTTTATTTTATCGCTTGTCATGATTAATACACTATTGTCACTCAGCTCCAGACAAAGCCAATGCTACTCTGTTTCTGATGTTGGGCTGGACTGTGGAAATCCTGTTTTTCCTGTGTCATCTCCCTGTTAGATTCTGACCCAAAGGACCCTGAAGGGAGACTGGATGGCTGGAGGAGGGAGAAGGGATTTGATCCTCTCAGTTTGCTTCCTGTGCCTGGTAGCACCAGGGAATCTAAACCTGGCAGCGGGCGTGGCTCATTCTAGCTTCCCACTTCTTCCTACTCTCCTCACACCAGCCTCACTGCACCTTAGCGTGCGACGTCAGCAGCATCTGGGCAGTGCCTGTCTTTAGCAGAGGGGCAATGCAGAGTCTTTGCACATGCTTATTTGCATAATAATAAACACTCAATGAAAACACTTTATTCCCATTTCTAGCAATAATTGGATTAGATACCCACTCAATACATATTGAAAAAATTGCTGCAATATGACTCTATCTTCACATGAATAAGGCAGCTTTATAGAATTATAAAGTTTCAAGCCTCAGAATTTTCCCTCTCCTATATACTTCTCAGTCCTGTTCATGTTCCTTTCGGTCTGGTGTACTCACCATTCTCGCCAGACCCAGTGACCCCTCAAGGCCAAGCTCCACATTTTCCTCTGTGAGGCCTTTTCCTCTGTGATCCCCAGGGCAGGCAGAATTAACCTGCCCTGCTTGAGTCCCACTGTTCTCTGGACACTCTTTTCAGGGGCCTGAGAGACAGAAAAGGCATGCATGAGGTTGCAAATGACCTAGCTTGAATTGATTCTTGGCTTGAACAACTCATTTCCTATGTGAGTTTGGATAAGTTATTTAAGTTTCAGTTCCTTCATCAGTAAAATGATACTAACTTCTCCTCCTAAATTTTCTCTCCCTGCATTCATGGCATCCCTATCTTTCCAGTTGCTAAGGCCTAGATCCCTGGATTCATCCCTGACTCCTCCCTTTTTCTTACTCCCACATCCAATCCAATAGCAAATCCCGTTGGCTCTACTTTCAAAGCATATGCAGAGTCTCACCACTTCTCACCACCTCTGCTGCTGCCACCTTGATCTGAGTCACTGTCATCTTTGCCTGGATCATTGCAGTAGTCTCATAACTGACCTCCACACTCTGTCCCTATTCCCTCCTGGTATACAGCAGCCAAACTGACCATAGGAAAATATACATTCAACCACTTTCCTGTCCCAAACCATCCAATGAGAAACTATCTTAGAGTAAAAGCCAAAGTTAAAATGACCTAAAGGGCTTGTGTTACCTCTAACTTTAGCTCCTGCTTCCCTGCTCACTCCACTCGGCCACTCTAGCCTCCTTCCTGTTCCTGGAGCTAATGGCTGAGGCTCTTTGCACTTGAGGTTCCCTGTATCTGGAATAAGATTCCTCATAACAGCTGCAGATCTTGCTCCCCCACCTCTTTCAAGTCTTTGTTCAAATGTTACCTTCTCAATCAGGCTTTCCCTGGCTGTTCTTTTAAAAAAATAGAAACCCATCCCCAATACTCTCCTTCTCCCTTCCATGCTATATTTTTGATGCTGTAGCACTTTTTATTGTCGCCACATGAGAAACTATTTCATTGCAATGGCAGCCTCTAAGTCCACAACCAGGCAAACTCTCCCAGAAGGGGTCTCAAATGCAGTTAAGATGATCTAATCACATGGTTTATCAAACCAGCTCAAAACTCACACAGGGAGCAGTGGGGTTGAGTTGACCTGCTTAACATAGCTTGCAAATGGGTGAAGGAACCATAGTATCTGGCTCCACAGCTACAGCAATGTTCAGATGTCTGTTTCTCTCTACCATACTGGCCTTCCCTGATAGCTACCAGGACTAGAGTGGAACTGGATCATGGGTGCTCAACAGACAGAAAAGGTATCTATCTGGAGCCAACATGTGGCCATGGCTGTTGCTTGCCAATTAATCTCCTGAGCAGCTAAGATTCTATTTGTGTTTTTTGGGCAAAGGTCACTTGGGGCCAGAATGAAGTTCACGAAGGGCTGGTCAAATAAAGAACTCATGAATACTGAGCATCACGTATATTAGAGTGTCATGACTATCAGGTATGCAGGCCCTGCCTTTCCTTCCTATCCATGTGCATGTACACATATTCTACTTGGTCTTTCTAACATGTCTCATGAGTTACTAATTTACTTACCAATGCTTACATATGAGTTTCATCCATCCCAGTTGTTTTCTTCTATAGCAGAATTGAATATTCTCAAGCAGTACTGCCAATGCACATTGCAGCCTTTTAACGTATTTTACTTATCTATTGTGTTTGTTTACCCAACTAGAAGTGCCATGAACACAAGAATTTTCATCTCTTTTCTTCACTGATGCATGTCAGCTCCTAGATGTGTGCTTAACACAAAGTACATACTTAAAAAATATTTATTGAAAAAAATGGATGAAATACTAAAAACCATGAAGATCAAATCCAATGATGTCCGAATTGCACTAGTACAGGAGAGATAATGACTTGGAACAGGAAGGGGTGATGAAAGTGAAAGGCAAACTCTATGGGCCACAGCCCCTGCCATGCTAATCCCTTTTGTGGCCCAAGGGTTTAGGAGAGATTAGAATGCTCATTTTGAAAACTGTGATCAGTTCTTCTGGAAATGGTCAAATTTCCTTTCTGTACTCTCCAAATAGTTGTCCTTTGGACTGCTTTACTCACAGTCTAACTACTTTTAATCACATACTCTTGAAATATTTGTTCAATGAATAAATATCCTATTCCAGTTGTATTGAGACTACAAAGCCCTTATGAGGATTGATACTTAAATGACTTCAGATCTTTATCTCATGGCTGTGTTTCATTCAACCTGAAGTGGATGTGGAGTGGAGATTGTCACCTGGCAGGCCCCAGGCATATCTAGGCCTTAGGTTTTATATTAGTCAACTCAGACTGCTATAACTAAAGACCACAGACTGGGAGGCTTAAACAATAGAAATTTATTTCTCATTGTTGTAAAGGCTGAGAACTCAGAGATCAAGGTGCTGGCCAGTTTGGTTCCTGGTAAGGCTTTTTTTCTGGCCTGGAGACATTTGCCTTATTGCAATGTCCTCACATATGTGGCCTTTCTCTGGTACATGCAGAGAAAGAGAGAGATTTCTTCTTTCCCTATAAGGCCACCAGTCCTATGAGGTGGCATTAGAGCCCCACCCTTATGGAACCTCCTTTAAACTTAATTACCTTTTAAAGATCCTGTATCCAAATATGGTCACACTGGGAGTTACAGCTTCATCGTATGAATTTTGAGGGGACACAATTCAGTCCATAGCAGACCTGGTTTCTGCCCAACACGGTATCTTTTCGTTTTCCCTTTTCAAATGTTACTTACCAACTTAAAAAAAAAACTATATATTTTCTACGAAATCTACATTTTAATCCTTTGCTATTCCTGGCCTGCTTCACTCATTTATTTTATCTGCCTAGCTCCTTTAGATGTTTAAGTTTTGATTCTAGGACTATTTGCTTAACAAGGAGCTAGATTTTTCCAAACTGAAATTTAGATCACAGAACATCATGAGTATAAATGTGCTTATGGAAGAATAGAACACAATGCTGGAAATTGGGATTGTTTTGGAAAATCATGGATATACAAAAAAGGATGATGATAAATAACCTAATTTTCCATATTTGTAAAGCTAGTGATTAAGGAGAACTTTAATTCAGCTGGCTGCTTGATGACACTTACACTCATCAAAAATTCTGTTTATTAAATTAGATTTTTTAATGGTGGAGAGCTTATTGGTGTTAGACTACAGAACTACAAAAGCTGAAGACAGATGCTGCCCTCCATGGCAGAGTTTTGCAAGTTTTCTTTGACCATGACCCACAATAAGAAATTTTTCCTTAGAATCCTGTACACGATGATGCTCTCTGATCTATTTTATTCTATAATACAATGGTTGTTATGGCCTACAGAGTTGGTTTCACAAATTCATTGCAACCTGCAGTTTGAAAAACACAGTTCTTGTGGTCCGGGTCTGATAGGTTTTGGTTTCCTTTCTGTGAAGAAATATTTTGATAAGCATAAAGTATTTTTGTTAGCTTGGTTTTGCTTTTGTTGTAATACATACAGGTTCTAGCCTAGTAATTTCATTCTGTTGGAAATTTACCTACTGAAACTTTTCTAGTCACAGATCAGAAATTTTTGGGACTGGAAGAACAGCAGTGGTCAGGGCAAAATACATCACTTGAGAGTGTTCACGTTAAAGTTCTTAATGTTTGGGTATAGTGATCCTAAAAAAGCAACTCATAAAAGTCGTTCCCTTTGTGTTGGGACTCTTCTGAATGTAACTGGTCGCCAATTTAGTTTGCCAACTGCCTGTTGGCCATGATCTTGTTCTCCCTTGCAAAGCACATCAGATGGTTTTGGTTTGGTTTTGTTTTTAGCTCCCTGGCTGTTTTTCCAGGTCACAATACCACAGTTAACTTGGTGATTGTGGTTTGAGGTCACCTTAGTCTAGAGAAAGGGGAGCTCAAAGATTTTATTGCACACCTCAAATTGCTGTCTGATGACACCAAGAGCGTCAAAGTTCTGAAGAACCAAGCCAAATTGTCAGTGGACATTCACCAGAAAAAGTAGCGGGGGAGGAGGGGGAGCAGCTTGTTGGCGAGGAGGGATTCCCGTGCTGCCATCTATTGGTAATTCTGTGAAACAGCAATGTTTCAAGTTTTGGCAATTTTTAATGCCACTTTTTTTAGTCTTGTTTTAGGCTAACTATGTAGTTCATTTCACCTATTCTCCAAAATTCTATTTCCCAGGCAACCTTGAGTCCTGGGAAAGTGAAGGAATCCATGGATGGCAGTGACCTATCTTTAACCCTAATGAAGTTCGTCTGCAAAGCCGACCCAGGGGAAGGGGGAATTCCCACCCCGTCTCATTCCTGTCCAAGCCGACATACTTCCCCTTGAGGATGGCTTGAGGGAAGGAGGGACTGTCTGCCTGTCAGAGAAATTTCAAAGAACACACTGTTCTCATCCTTCAGATCTCACCGATTGCTTCATGGGCCTCCTAAGATTACCATATGTTCTGTGCAAAGGGCGGCTTTAAAACAAACAGCATAGTCTCTGCTTGTTTTGAAGCCTGTTGATTCTAAATGCTACACCCTTGCGAAGAGTCCTCTGGGTTTACTTATTACTAGGGGAAACCAGACATTAAGGACCAACCACTTCCATTTTTAAAGCATCTCCTTTCATTAAAAAAAAAATGAACTCACGCCTGTAATCTTAGCACTCTCTGGGAGGCCGAGGCGGGCAGATTGCTTGAGGTCAAGAGTTCGAAACCAGCCTGAGCAAGAGCGAGACCCCATCTCTACTATGAATAGAAAGAAATTAATTGGCCAACTAATACATATATATATATTTGTATATATTTAGCCGGGCATGGTGGCGCATGCCTGTAGTCCCAGCCACTCGGGAGGCTGAGGCAGTAGGATTGTTTGAACCCAGGAGTTTGAGGTTGCTGTGAGCTAGGCTGACGCCACGGCACTCACTCTAGCCTGTGCGACAAAGCAAGACGCTATCTCAAAAAAAAAAAAAAAAAAAAAGGTATGCCTACATAGAGTTAATGAAATTTTATATTTAAAATGTTTACAATGAAAAAAAATGATCATTTTTATGGACAAGTGTGATCGTGTTCATTATTATATAATTGTAAGATTTATTTAAAATATTAATTTATAAAGCACCACAGCATTGGAGTGAATAGCCATGTGGTTCATCTCTGCCCCTAAGAGCATACATTCTAATGGGGGCAGAGAAACAATGAATAAACTCATTAAGTTGATTATATAGAGAGAGGGGAGTAGTCATAAGAGCCAAGAGCCAAGGGAAAAGGATGAAGGAATGTGTGTGGAGGAGTGGGTTGTAATTTGGGGTTGAGTGGTCGGGGTACACTTTATGAAGAAGCTAGCATCTGAGCAGAAACATGCAGCTCATGAAGGAGTTGGCCATGTGGGTATGAGGAGAAGGAGCATTCCAAGCAAGGGAAGCAGGAAGCCTGTGCAAAGGCCCTGAGGCAAGAGAGTGCCTGAAGTACTAGAGGAAGCCCCTGTGCTAGAGGCAAGGTGGGAGGTGGGCCCCATGAGGCAATGCAGGGAAGGAGGGTTGCGCAGTGCCTTGTGGGTTCAAGTGAGGATTTTGGCTTTTCCTCTGGAATGCAATGGGGAGTCACTGGGACATTTTGAACAAATGAGGAATGTGATCCAACATAGCATTTTCAAGAATTATGCCAGCTGCTATTTTCAGAACTGACCTCAGGGAGCAAGGTCGGAAGCCAGAAGATCAGTTAGGAAACTACTGGAGTCAGGTGATTGAGGGGTGCTGGTGGTTCACACTGAGCTCACAGTGGAGGTGGAGAAATGGCCAGATTCTGCATATAATCTGAAGACAGAACCAGCAAAATTTAACTAGAGATTCACTGTGGAGTGTGAGAAAGAGAGGAGTCAAGGATGACCTGAGACTTTTGACCTGAGCTCCAGAAGGCTGAGTTGGCACCCACTGAGATTGGGAAGATGGAGTGTAGAGCCATTTTGGAGTGGATACAACAACTTTTCTCAGTCCCATTGGAGGGTCTCTGGGCCTGAATGCATAGCCTCATTTGGACATATAATCAAAAGTCTCAATTTACAGCCTTTTGACTATAAATCCCCCTTAGTTAAAAGACTTTTCTGACCCCATTTTCACAGACAGCCTTCCCTGTTCTCCCATGACTAAACAACCCCCATTATACTCCTTCATAGTATATAGTTCTTCAGAGCATGCATTTTAATTTTGGTTTTATGGTATTTGTGTGATTATTTGCTTAATCACTATTTCTCCTACAAGCCTCTAAGTGCCATGCATGAGGGCACTATGTCTGTTTCTGCTTCCAATTGTATTTCTGCCTGCTGGACATCCCTGGCACATGGTAAGTACTCAATAAGTATTAGTTATGAAAAATAGTAAGGTTCTAGGGCCCAGATGAGACCCTCGGGAGCCCATGATTTTTAATTATGGGACTCTCTTGGGACTGCCTGATTACCCTGGGATTATTTAACTACCCAGGGCACTTTAGGTCAGGGATTTTTATGTGCTAAACCCAGACAGCAGTGTGTTCCTGTTCCAACAGGGCAGCTGCTCTGGGCTGGGGCAAGCTCTGGGCTTAGGTATGTACATCTTGATGGAGCAGGTGTGCTTTGTCCACCTTGCCGCTGGGCCTGACAACTTGGATTTCACATCATGTGCTCTCATGCCTCCTCACTCAGAGTTGTCTTAGCGATCTTCACACAAGCACATTTCCAGGTGTCTCTCTCTCTGTGTCACACTTCTACTCAATTCTTCTGCTTCCAGGGCTACCACAGACCTTGCCTGGCCTCTCAGTCCTCTACACTTCTTAGGACTGACTCTGGGCACTCAGAAAAGATGGGAGATGATGCAGGTTTCTATAAGAAACGTGCCTCCTCACTCTCCTCTTCCTGCCTCAAAATTATCACCTTCCTTACTTTTTATAGCTGTGTTCCATGTCCTCTTGCTCTTAGTCTCATTCTCGCCCCCCAAGTTTACTCTAATGCAGGTGTTTTCAGCTTCAACACTATTGACGTTTGGAGCTGGATAATTCTCTCACATGGGGAGCTACCCTGTGCACCACAGGCTGCTTGTGTTTTGTAAGATGTTCAGCAGAATCTCTGGCCTTGACTTCTGGACGGCGATAGCACCTCCAGTCACAGTTGTGACAACCAAAAATATCTCCAGACATGACTAAATGTCCCTGGGGGGCAACATCACCCCCTGCCCCCAGTCACTGGTCTAATGTATGGCTGCATTTTATGGAATGCCCTTTGACATCCTGTCCTAGGTGGTCTCACTTCTCCTGCCCTCCCATTAGACTAACTCCCTAAGTAATCCTGTTTTCTTCATGATGACTTTTGGGTTGACTGGAAGGAAGTCACTGGATTCTCTCTCCACCAACGAATTCAATATGTGACCCCCCCCAAAGCTGCCATTACAGTCACCTTCATCCCTGTCCCAAATCCTCGATGTGTTATGTTGTGAAGACTGAACTTTTACCCCTTATATGACTATGTCTTCAATCTTTTCCCTATTAATTTAAGAAATAGCTTTTGTTGATGATAATACTGATGATGGAAAATTAAAAAAGTTGTTAAGTGCCAAAGTAATCTTTGGCAGAAAATCCTGGGAAACTCCCAGGCTAGTGGGAAAATTACTGAGTTTTGTATGATATTACAAGCCTTCACTGATCCTAGGATGATAGTTGTTAGCTGGGTTGCAAATGCAGAAATCAGAGAAAAAAAACTTGTTATGAAACAGTGTATAAAATGTGTGGTTATGTAGAGATAGTAACAGACCTTGGTTTTCCATGTAATCAGAAATAGGAGCTAAAGAAAGTTAGAGCTCCTCAAGAAATCAGCTATTATAATTCTCTACTTTAGAAAATAATAAAACAGAGGGCAGAGAGAATACCTGCTTTGCCCAAGGGACATAAATAGCATCAGAGCCTGGATTTAAATTCAGATCTCCTAATTCTCTGTTCCAATTTGCAATGAAGTTTCACCAATCCATGGCATAATGAGAAAAACAAAAATAGTTGACAAAAGTTTTTCTAAATGTGAATTAGTTAAGTTTAAAGAACTGTCCTTTATCCTGAGATTTAGGCCCTTCTAGCTCATCTATCATTTTTGATGACAAAATACTGTCTCTATTAGGAAAGAATGACTCTAGATGTATTTGGAATTTTGGGGGTTTTCTTAATACCCTTATTTTGGTATTCCTAATACAATTTACCACCACCACCCCTTTTTAAAAAATAAACAAAAATCTGGGAACCACTGGTAAAGAGAACTTATATCTAAAGAACAATTGAAATTTTCTAGTTTCTAGACAGCAAGACAGGGATGCACAGGCCTGTTGAGTGGGGAAAATGGAGACCCACAGGCGAGTAAACCCCATCACAATGGCAGCCCAACAATGTAGACTTGGGGTTTTCTGAAATCTCCCTCCTTCCTCCTCTCTACTTCCTTATCTCTCAGTGAATCCAGACTCTCCAGAGTCCTTGGGCATGACTCTTGATATGAGGCCTCTCTGGATCACCAAGGTGGCTGTGTCTGGTCTGAGACAGACTCCATGGTGTACCTGTTTGGCACAGGTGGGCGTGGGCATGGGCATCTGAGCCTCTCATTGTTCTTTCTGGCTGCAGCTTACCCTAGAATGCAAAAGCATTAGGATATTAGTTCTCTAATACCTTTAAACTTTCTGCCTGAGAAAAGCATATCTAAGGAAATATCCAAGGAAAGGCTTTTAGATCATGATAGAAGCTGAACTAAAACTGCTCCTCCACTCTCTCACTCTTACCTCTAGGAAGCAGAAGGCCCAAGTGACTAAAAAAGTTTCAACAAGCTTGAGTCTCCACAAAATGACCTGGTATACCAGCTTGACCAGATTATTCAGATTCCACATTTACATTTTTAACAAAACCTTCTGAAGACATCAAAAATTAATCTAAAGAAGTAAGTAAAGGCTCAGCCAGTGGCTCATGCCTGTAATCCCAGAACTCTGTGAGGCTGAGGCAGGAGAATGGCGTGAGGCCAGGAGTTTGAGACCAACCTGAGCAAGAGTGAGACCCTGTGTCTACAAAAGATTAAAAAATTAGGCTGGGCATGGTGGCTCACACCTGTAATCCTAGCACTCTGGGAGGCCAAGGCAGGAGAATCATTTGAGCTCAGGAGTTCAAGACCAGCCTGAGCAAGAGTGAGACCCGGTCTCTACTAAAAAAAAAAATAGAAAGAAATTAGCTGAACAACTAAAACATATATATATATATATATATTTAAAAAATTATCCGGGCATGGTGGCGCATGCCTGTAGTTCCAGCTACTTGGGAGGCTGAGGCAGGAGGATTGCTTGAGCCCAGGAGTTTGAGGTTGCTGTGAGCTAGGCTGACACCAGGGCACTCTAGCTCGGGCAACAGAGTGAGACTCTGTCTAAAAAAAAAAAAAATTAGCCAGGCATGGTGGTATGCACCTATAGTCCCAGCTACCCTGGAGGCTGAAGCAGGAGGATTGCTTGAACCCAGGATTTTGAGGTTGCTGTGAGCTATAACGATGCCACTGCTCTCTAGCCAGGGTAATGGAGTGAGACTCTGTCTCGAAAAACAAAAACAAAAACAAAAACAAAAGTGAGTGAAATTGCAGCCCCTCTTCCCTGATAGTTGGAGATTGATGTGCAGTGAACCTGTGAATGTCCTCAAAGCACGGGTCTCCGCAGCTGCCAGGCAGCCCTTCACAGAAAGAAGGATATGAAGGGTTTTAAAAGAGGAAGATGACAGTGGGATGTCTCAGAGATCTGAAAGCACTTTCAAGGGAAAAGGAAACCAACAAACTAAAGGAATAATGTGGTCAATATTTATCCGCATGTCCTCATCTGCTAGTTGACTTTCTTTTCATCTAATTCTTGGTCTCACAGTTGTGTAAGGGACCAGATGACTCTTCATTGGAATAGACTATTCTAGTAAGGTTACATCTGACTGAGGATGAAGCTATCTTTAGATTTGGACTATTTCTTGGACTGTTTCATATGGTCTCACGTGAACTCACCTAGAAGCTTCCGCAACTACAGGAAGCAGCAGCTGTGCAGAAGAGAGAGGGGAGCTGACAGTTCCTGAACTGCATTGAAAACTGAGAGGTCAGTTTGGAAACTTTACATACACTTTCTCATTTAATCTTCTCCACAATCCCACGTGGTGTTATTATCCTCATTTTACAGTGAAGGAAATAGCTGCGCAGAGAAGTTAAGCAGTTTGCCCCAGAACAGCAGAACTGGTCCTGTTCATCTGGGATCAACTTAGGATTCAAACCCACATCCTCCGGCCTCTGAAGGGATCTTTTCACAAGAATGGGCTATAGTATACCTGGCCACAGGTGCATTTGGGAAATGGGGAAGGGGAATGTGGTTCCTAAGCCACGACATGACCCAGAGAGAAACTAAGGAACAGAGACAGAAAAACGTCAGAGCTGCAGTCAGTTTCAACACAGATGGCATTAAGCTGTTAGTACCAGGCTTCCTGTGACCCTTTGTCTTTGAAGTACACTCCTAGAGTGCTGTGCTAGATGGCAGAAGCACTTTGGCATAGGAAGGAAAGGAATTTGTATTCCATTAAAAAAACATTCAGTATTGTAGCTCTTCATCTGAGACAATGAGAAGGTGGACATTTGATGGGCTTTTGTTTCTGTTTCTAGAGTTAAACATGGAAAATCGTTTGCCTGACATCTTTCATTATAAAATTATTATTCAGTCGATTCATTCTTTCATTTCCAATAATTAATATTAACCATTGTCAGGTATATTAGATATTTAGAGATAGAAAAAGAAATATACCTAAGAAGCAAACATGTTTTAAAATGGAAAAAAAAAAAAAAGCATCAAATCTTTCGGATCCAACATGGGGACTTTGGACAGCCCAGGAAATCCGCAGGCTTCTGCCTTGGATCTGAAGACTGTTTACATTCCAGTGGAATTCCTGGGAAAGTCCAGAGCTCTCAGTGCTATGAAAACAATGGCTTATGGAGATAAACTCCGAACTGCTGCAACCTGAGAGGAGGGAAGGCCTGAGAGGGTCCTCTGGGCAGGATGGGGCCAGACCAGCATTCCTGCGAGGTCTTGACCTGTTTACCCCTTCGAGCTGAAGCTAAAACTGGCCCAAGAGAGTGTGGACTGCCACCTGCTGATGCATGGATGGGCTTGGAAGAAGATGGCTGCTGCACCTCCTGTCATCAGTAGCTATAGATTTCTACAAATTATCAGAGTTGCAGCTACTCCCTGGCAGTGAGTGAAACTGTTAGTAAAGGAAGGGTGGAGTTAGGGGTAAGTCCATTCTCCAATTTTGTTCACTTATCATCCTCTTGAGAAAGGGAACCCAATTCTCAGTTTAATCTAGAAGAAGCCAAACATAGAAATATCATTCCCCTTGCCAGGGATTGAATTAGGAGTGGGCATATGATCTAGTTCTGGCCAAGCAGATGTGAAGAGAAATTTGCAATGGGGCTTGGAACTGTTTCTGGGGAAATTTTTTCTTCCACTGAAGGTTGTCATATATGATGTGATGCCTGGAACAGCCTAGAGAAGAGAAGTGGAAAAAACCCAGGGTCCTTGACAACATCATTGAGCTACCAAGAAACCAAACTCAGAGGTCCTGCTACAACACTTGCTGATAAAATTATCCTACTGA
The DNA here is from genome assembly GCF_040939455.1 of Microcebus murinus. Lineage (NCBI taxonomy): Eukaryota > Metazoa > Chordata > Mammalia > Primates > Cheirogaleidae > Microcebus > Microcebus murinus. Next base: position 25,379,495 of record NC_134108.1, read on the forward strand.
TTAAGCCAATTGAGTTAGGTTCTCTAATACTTTCAACTGAAAGCATTTTTCAAAAATATTTGAAGTTTTAGGGACAGATCATTACTAGAGTTTCCATCTAATGGCCTCTATTTTCTCTGAGGAAAGTAGGGGGTGGAAGATTTGGAGAAAGTGGGAAATTGGAAAACAGCTCCTTAGGGAAATTCAGAAGGAGTGCTGTGGGCCTGATGATGCCTGAGACCAAGAGATTATAGCAAGACCAACCGATTCACTAGGGGACTTTCCTCCAGCTGTGCTCAGCAGCTCAAGAACAGCAAGGTGGATAATTAGGTTCCACCAGTTTTGGGATTTTTCCAGATGGGTGATTGTCTTTCTCTTCCACATCATATTATCTTCAAGATGTCAGCCCAGTTCAATATTAATTAAGTCTTACCATGTACAAGGCACCTATATGTTCCTATGAAAATAGAAAAATATTTCTGTGGCTTCCAGAGTGGCTCAGATGAATTCAGAGGCTCTCCCTAGGGGTGTATGGTTTCATGGCATTAAGTGATCTTCAGTCATGAGATTGAAAGCATTCATGTGTCTCTAAAGACTTAACAGCCAATGAGAGACCATTGATTTTCAAAATGGAAAAAAAAAAATATCACAGGAAAAGTAAATTCCTGTGGACTACTTTTGAACTTCTTTGGATTAAAAACAATGAGAATATGGTGATCAAATGCTCCAAGTTTCTTTTAAAAACAACAAAACAAAACAAGAAAATAATAGAACAACCCAGTGTTGATAAACATATTAATTCATTTATTCTACCCTCCACCACTGAGCGTCCTGCATGTGACAAGTTCATGTGCTATGAACTATAGATTTGCTCAATAAATGCTAATGTTTACAGCAAAACCCAGGATTTATGCATGGCAGAGGGAGCTATAAAAGAAAGTGCTCTCTTCTCTTTGGACAGAGGTGGGACAACTGGGGCGGCAGCCAGGAGGTTTTCAAGGGAGCCCTGGCAGAAATTCCGTAGGCAGGAAAAGTGGGCAGTGCATTTAGGCAGAAGCAGCAGCCTGCTTTATGGCCAGGGTGCACTTTGGGGCCTGCTGTAGTGTCCTGGGCTCCAGTGGGGCGGAGAGCTTTAGGAGGTGGTGTGGTAGAAGGTCAGGGCCATTTGAGAAGCTTGAACTTGATACTGCTGGAGAGAGGGAGCCACTGGGGAGCAAAGGGAGGTGCATAATGCAATCAGATTTGTGTCTCAGAAAAGAGCTTGAGGTAGCACAGAGGCTGAACTGGAGAGGGAGACTGAGGAGGAGATGGAAACGTGGAGACCCTCTGGCCTGAGAGCAAGGCATTCTAACAGGGATGGAATTCACATTTTAAAACAGAATAGGCTCTGATATTTTAGGAACAGAGAATCTTTAGACCATCACATTTGGATTTACAAGTTTCAAAGTTTATTTCTGAATCCTTTTCAAATTGGAGTCAGCCTAGTACTTTTCTGGGATAGTGACAGAGTTGCAGAATTACAATCAAATGACCAGAAGAAATTTTTGGAAGATTATATTAATCCTTGATTTGAGTGATTTAAAAAAAGAGTGAAAGGGATCCTAATACATAGCCACAGCCACTCTTACAATTCCCTTTCCTCTGAAACACTGCTCTCAGTACTCTTTACTGCCTCTCTCCATACTAAGCCATATCTTCCCTCCACCCTCAGCCCCCAGTGGAACCTTCTCTCTCAGTCTCCTTTCTATCAAGACTGCTGCTTCAGGATGGTGGGGAACATGGTAAGACTAGTGAATTCCATGAGCCATGGGCCCACTGCTGTACTTCTTTGGCTGTGAAGTGACTGATTTTCAGCAATTTAGGTGCTATGACTACAGGAGATAAGGTTGTCCTTCAGGGTACACCTGGAAGTTCTTTAGTCGTATATACAGAGCTTGAGCTGAGATTTCAAATGCCTGAACTCATCCTTTTCTTTAACCACTTTGTCCAGCAATGGAGACAAACCAGTCAAAGTTGTCATATTCCTTAGTTTTCCCAAAATATTTGAAAATATCTACACTGAGTTTCTTAGCTCCTTCCTTCTTATAAATGGTTGATTAGGAGTATCCAATGTATTTCTCTGAACACTTCATGACATTAACTGTAAGTGCTCTCTACTACTGGAAATAGAGCCATTATCATCTTTAAATCTAATCAGATTAAAGAGCTAATTCCAGAAACTCCTGAAACAATTCAGAAAACTCACCCTTAAAAATCTGTTCTTTTAGAACTACTCGTGGTATCCAAATCTGAATTAGTCAGGATTCTCCATAGAAATAGAAGCAATAAGATTTATTATGGGAATTGGTTTACAAAATTATGGACGCCAAGAAGTCCCACCATCTGCTCTCTCCAAACTGGAAAACAAGGAAAGCCAGTGGTATAATTTAGTTCAAGTCTAAAGGCCTGAGAACCAAGAGCTCCAATGTCCAAGGGCAGAAGAAGCTGATGATCCAGCTAAAACAGGACAAATTCTCCCTTCCTCCAGTTTTTTGTTTTATTTGGGCCCTCAGCAGATTAGATGATGCATGCCCACATTAGTGAGGATGGATACTTTTTATTTAGTCTATTAATTCAAATGCTAATCTCTTCTGGAAACACCTTTACAGACACACCCGAAATAGAGTTTTATCAACTATCTGAATATCTCTTAACACAGCCAAGTTGACACATAAAATTAACCACATCCTTGATGACCTTGTGCATAAATGTTGAACTTGTATTAATATTTTTCTCTGGGCTATGCTGTCTCAGGTAGAGGTGTAAGAAACATGAGAAACATGGAATCTGAGTGCTGAGATAATGTCTAGCTCACAGGGATGAGCCCTGAGATGGGATGAGAAGTAGCCTGAAGTTCTAGATGAAAAATGTCTCTTGTAAATCAACATTGTCTAGATTCATGGTATTTCTATCTTTTATTACTTCTTAAATACTCTTCTTGGAGGGGGTTAGGCATTAGGTCCTGTTTTCCACCCAGATAAGAATGTAAAGGAGGGATGCTGCCTGAGGCATCATGGTGGTGGCAGTGAGAAAAAAATAAGAAAATTCCTAAGGTGGAACAAGTCAGAGCTACAGGGTCCAGTTGCCCATCTGGACATAGGATTCTTGCTCCTTTGCTAACACTGGAAAATCTGGAGGCATTATATGATAATTAGGGAAAGCAGCAGTTTTCTTTCAAAGGGCACAATATAGTAACTAAAAACTATAAGGGTTCTTATACAGTGGAGAACAAAGCCTATGAGACCTTTTATTACTCCACTCACCCTTCCACCTCCATCTGCTTTTTTTTTTTTTGAAACACAGTCTCACTGTTGCCTGGGCTAGAGTGCCATGACATCAGCCTAGCTCATCTCAACCTCAAACTCCTGGGTTCAAGCAATCCTCCTGCCTCAGCCTCCCAAGTAGCTGGGACTACGGGCATGTGCACCATGCCCAGCTAATTTTTCTATATATTTTTAGTTGTCCAACTAATTTCTTTCTATTTTTAGTATAGACGGGGTCTCGCTCTTGCTCAGGCTGGTCTCAAACTCCTGACCTTAAGCGATCCTCCTGCCTTGGTCTCCTAGAGTGCTAGGATTACAGGTGTGAGCCACCACACCCGGCCCTCCATCTGCTTTTAAAGTAACTCTTGTGTATATATTAATATCCATGTTAATACTATCAATTTCTGCTGCTAATCTTTGCTTCTCTAAGTCACTGGTTTCATAAATCACTAAACTTCCCAGTTTAGCAGCCCTTTGGATATACATGACTGAGCATAAGCTTCTCTTGAACCTGATCCAATGCAAGTACTCAATAACTGTTAGTGAATTCCTGAGCAGCATCAAATTAAATGAAGAGGAAATAGTGAACATTGAATGGTCAGGTCAAAATGACTTTACTGAAGTTTTTCTAAGTATCCTAAAAATATCAGGAGGGAAAAATTGTTTCCTGCCTTTTTCATTGCCAAGGATTTTTCCTATAAGCAGTTCATTTGCAGTAGCTCCCCCAACTTTTTGAGACCAAAGAGCAACAAGGGTAAACCAGAGAACACACACTTAGGGTCAGAGGCAACTCTATTCAGGCTCAGGGAGTCTTAGGGAGTCGGCCAGTTGGCTGAGGTAAAGGCGCTGAAGGCATCTCCACTCTGATGCCAAGGCATTCCCCTTTGCCTTCTTATTTCTTGGAGTAAAGTTTCTCAGACATATTTCCACCCACACAGGGATGCTGACATTTGTTCCTGATCTTTCTACTTCAGTTATTTTCAAATTAGCTTCCATGTTTCCATCACTGGGGGACACTGTGCTTATCATTCTGCCCCCATCTGTTCTTGTCAGCACTTGGCATGGGCTGGCGGGGAGTTCCATGCCCATTTCCTACAAGCCTCTGATGTGCTTCCACCCAAGTTCAACCAATATAGCCTGGGAACAGAACATCCCATCTAGCCTCGACCTTTGCTCGCCCACTGATGCAACTTGCCTCCCTCTACCTTCCACATTTTTCACATATATTTCCTTGTTTTGTAGGCATTCTGACCACCACAGATAAAAGGCTTGTCTCAGGACTTGTGTGGCCAAATAAAACTAGCAATGTATTGTGTTATAATGTGCCATTGTTGATACCCCCAGCAGCCTGTGAGGTTCATCATGGAATAAAGCTGCAAATTGACTGATAGAAGAGAGGCTGAAGGGAATGCAAAGGGAGGAAGCCAGCAGGCCTGTGAGCGAGGCATTCTAACAGGAATGAAATTCAACCTATTCAGATAGACCAGACACTGGCATTTTGGGATTAGAGAGTGTATAGGTTCATCATATTTAGATTTGTGAGTTCAAAACTTTCTTTCTGAATCCTTCATTAAATTGGAATCTGCATTGTCCTTTCTTGGAATGGTAACACAGTTGCAGAATTACAGTCCAGTGACAAATAGAAATATTTGAAAGTTTGCTTAAAACTGTGAATTGAGTGAGGATGGGGGTATGGGTGGCAGGGGGCTTGCCTTATAGATTTTTGATAGAGAATCTGCAAACCAAAAAAAAAAAAGTATATTAGAAATCTCACCTTTCTTCAAAGGCCACTTTAAGTTGGCACTTAAATATACAATGCCAGGCATAACTCCTCTTGGGATGATCAGGAAGGACATAAATATTAGATGTATGTTATATGTATGTCCAGCTGTGGGTAAGGTCTGAACCTAAAAAGAAAAATCCAGAGAAACAAACTGGGGTGAGTAGTTGAGATCTGAAGAGGCCTTTTTTCACATAAAATTGAAGAAAGAGTGAGATAGAGCCCAGTGAGAGAAGCATGTGGTCCCTCCTTTACCTCCTGCTGCCTCCCCTGTATTTTGGGTGATGCACACCTGGGTCAGAGACTGACAGGTATACTTTGCCCAATGGGAGGGTTAGTCGCAGACCTCTTAGAATGGGTTGTCTATGTGGTTTGGATCAGGTCCACCTTGAAGAGGACACAGCAGCAAGTGAAAAATGAACCAGAAAATGAATGAAGAGAAAGTGAAACATATAGAAATCAATGTTTAATGCATAGGGTTGTCTCCATTAAAACCCAGAAGGGTCGGCATTTTTAAGTGGAGGAAGTAAGGAAACTCAAAGAAGCATATGAGAAAGCAAACCATTTCAGCTCAGCTCTAAATCTGGGCATGAAGGAAGAATAGTGATTATGAAGGGCCCAACTCAAAATTGCCAAGCTCCAATTTGTCCCACAGCATTCCAGGCATTGTCGAAGGACCTCTGTGTTGGACTCTTGGTGACACTTTTCCACCCAGATTCCTTCCATTTGAGCTCTCCAGGATGAGACAAACCACCGTTGTGATGTAAAAGATGACTATGTTTTGGAGTAGGAAGTTAAACAGAAGAAAAGCTAAGTGCAATTGGCTGGAAGTGTTTTCATAGTTTTAGTTTTTAGAGTTAATAGTTTTTAGAGTTAATAGTGAGCAACACCTGACCAGATGTAGGACATGATTGAGGTCTTAACCCAGATTCCAAAACCATCAGAGAGGAATGACGTGGCAATGATGGGGGATTTCTACTATGCTGACAGAGCTGGATTCATCCATGCTCAGAGCAGAAGCTTGATACATTCTTTTATATTGTTTATATTTTTTTCACTCAAAGTTAAATGAAGCCTGATACATTCTTGACTTACCTGGCTAGACATTGATCTTCCCCAAAAGAAGAAAAACTTGGGAGAGGCACATCTACCTTGAGTAAACTATGAAAAATGGAGTACGAGTAGTTTAGTGAACCGCAGGGGAGAGAAGGCGGCAAAGAGGAAGAGAGCAAATACTTGCTGAATAGCCATCATGAGTCAGGTATCACCAATGGCAGTTAAAATGCAGCATCTCATTTATTCATCTCAATGCCTCTATGAGGAAATGCGTGAGTGTCTCCACTTAGCCTCAGAGAGAATAAGTAACTGGCCTGAGGTTATCCACCTAGTTTTAGCAGATGCAGGTTTTGAGCAAAGCCCTGACTCAGAGTCCAGACTTCTTCCACTACCATGTTGCTTCCTTGAGAGCCCTGAAAAAGGATATTTATGGCTTCTGAAGAGTGTCAGACATTTAAACTAGACCTGGAAGACATTTGAGAAGTTCAGTTAAAGCTAGGTCTAAGTCCATGATTTCAATTATAAAATAGAGATCACTCAAAAAGTCTGGGTGACAAATGATCTCTGCATATAACCCAACCAAGGAAAGCTGGAGAAGTCAACAAAGATGCTGATGTGGCTCTCAAGAAATTCAGGTCAGATTTTAGATAGATACACAGAAAAGGTAAAAAAGCCCATAACTGAGGAGAAATATGCAAGTGAGTTTACATCCGGGACCTGGAATGCTAAAGTAGAGAAGGAGCGAAGGCTTATAAAAAGTGCTGAAGTGACAAGTGGGGAGGATTTCAGGTGTGCTCAAAGTAGGAAGTAGAATGAGCAAGGCAAGGAAGCACTCTAGGAGCCAATGGTGTAAGGTCAATGAGAAATAGGAAGAAAATCGAACTGGTCTGCTCCGAATTTGCTTCCATCATCTTCGCCAAAGATGATCATGTTCAGACCTGCAATGTCAGATCAAACTCTTGTAAAAGACCCTTAAAATCCACCTGCCTTAAGTGAGTTTAAATCTGTTGGCCTAAACTTAACTTATGAGCTTCCTGAGAAAAGTTGCCAGAAAGGTCACAAGGCTGCATTAATTTGTGACAGTGAAGAATGACACAGGCACCCGAAAGGTAGAGTTTGGCATAGGCTACCTTGATTCTCAAAGGGAGAGGGGAGGAAGGTGAACTCTATGCACCACAGCCTGGCAAGCTTGATGAAGGTGTTCCAGGACAGATGAGGACTCAGCACAAATTCATGACACAAGCAAGCCATGCTGGATTCATCTCATTTGTAGAGTTCTTCAGGTAGACCAGTGGGAAGCTGGAGACAGATAATATTAACAGTTTTTAATGTCCTTGGCGATGAGTAGGAAATTTGGGACTAGAATATAATATATCAACTAAGTATATTTGGAACTGGCAAGGGACCATCTCCAAGGAGATGCTACTCATGAAACCATGTCATACTGGAGAGAGATCTCTAGGAGGTTTTAATCACAGTTCTACCCTGTTTAAAATTTCTGTTTTAATGGGTATGCACTGAGCTGACTTTTTAATCCATGTTCTAGAAGATTTAAGACAGAGAGAAATGACCAAAATACTGCATGTCAGACGTAGGGTTCAAATGGAACTTGATGGGTTAGAACAACTGAATCCAAGAAGGAAACATGTAATATAGTTTATATGAAGTTTTACACTTAGATCTCAAGGTGAGTTTCACACATATGCATGCCCAAACAGTAGCACACGAAGAGAATAACCTTGGGAATGTTTTTTTTCAACTCAAAATGAGTTAAGAATATGAAAGAACTGCTGAAATCTTAAATATAACCTTTGGTTGAATTAATGAAATATATTATCTGGAACAACAGAGTTAACAGCCTCTCTATTCTTGCTTGGGTTACACTGCCCCTCAAAAAGTATGCTTAATTCTGGGTGTACACTCCAAAAAGGACAGTGACGATTAGAAGTATGGCCAGAGAAGAGGAACATGGATGGGAAATCAGACATAGTTAAAGGGACCACTGAAAGGTTTTGGCCTGAAGAAGAGAAGATGATAAGGAATGGGGCTTCTTCTGTATTGTCTTAGAAAGCAGACGAAGGCCAACTAGATAGACTTTGAGCTAACTATAATTCCAATTATTACAGACATTCAAAAAATGGGTTGCTTCACAAAGCTGTGTGTTTCCACTCACTCTTACTCTTCAAATACAGGTTGAACAATCATTTATTGAGGAAGAGGAGGAGACAAGATTCTTGCCTTAAGGTTGCATCACTCCCAGTGACTGGTCATCTGTGGGGTTTTTTTTGAACACCTATTAGGATGGGAGATTGCTACCTAATTTTTATTGCCTAAACATTTGAGTAAGACCTTATGGAATATTTTTTACTCTCACTTATTAGGTTACTATAGATCTTAGATAACTGTTGTAATGCTCTTCACAGTTTGCGACTGTCCCTTGGATTGAATCTAAGGTGAATTCCTCTCTCCACTCCCTGCCCTAACTACAAAATTCAGACTACTATCATTGATTTTGCAGAATACAGGAATTCTCTCCTGAATGTACTCTTTCCCAGCCTTTAGTTTTATGTTCTTTCCAATGCACTTATCACTTTGGCCACAGTATTCCTTCTTAAACACATATTTTATCAAGTCACCACCATCCTTAAGACTTTAGTGATTTGGTTTCTTCAATAAATGCATAGCATAATAAAGGTGGGATGGGAGAGCAGGGAGTGGTGGGCTGCTCTGTAAGCAAAGAGACTTAAAAGACTTAACCATCAAATACAGAGGTTGAACCTTGATTGGATACTGATCTGTACAAACCACCTCTAAACTCTCTTATACATCATACTAGAAATCTTTTGATTCATTTGTTAGGCTTTTTTCCCCCAAGAAACCATACTACTTTATCTTTCCACATTAACAGTCTGAGGCAAATGTTCTCAATCTTTATAACCAAAGATACAGACTGGAAGCACTCATTTGACTGGCCATTCCAATGTATCACTTTAGAGAATAGTGGAGTAATAAATTATCTCCTGCATGTGCCATTGCTCTACAGCACTCTCTCCTTTTACTGGAGAAGTAGTATAGACAATTTTTTATTATCTGCTAATATATAGAAGCAGATACAAATATAATTAGTTGATGGATATTTCACCTGCCATAGCAATGTCTTAAAACTTTGGTATAAAAAAGTCTAAGAAAAACAGGGAGCTAGGAAGCAGTCTTTGAGAAATGTGTGGGGGAAGAGTGAGTTGTGAAATGAGAGCCTTAAATTCTTTTTCTTTTGACAATTACTTCTTTCTCTTTATTTATTTTTTAAGCGGTGGGGGTCTCACTATGTTGCCCAGGCTGGTCTCAAACTCCTGGACTCAAGCGATCCTCCCACCTCAGCCTTCTGAGTAGCTGGGATTACAGGGATGAGCCCCTACACTGGCTTCTTTTGACAGTTGTTTCTAAGTTGCATTTTTTAAGTTATTTATTCTGAAATAACAGCTTCACTTGTCCCCTAAAGAAATTTTAAGTTGGGTTTCTCTCTTTGCAGGTGGCCAAAATTATGACATGCAAATTCTAGAGCTGTGGGATTGCCTCCCCACAACCAGAGGAGCAGAAAAAACTGGTGTAGAGGGAAAGGGAAATTCAAGCAGGTGGTGAGGAAAGCAGAGGGAGATACTGAAGCGGAAGCCTTGGGGTTTTCCAAGCCTTGGTCTGGTTGCTTCCTGAGGTCCGGCTGTCTTTCTCCTCTTGGAGTTCTCAAGACACACCTCTGCTCTTATAATAAACATCCCCTTGTTGAAAATAGAAAGAGAAAGTAAAAGAAAAACCAAGATGAGGCCTAATCATTATCTGAACATCCTTCAAGCTCTTACTAGTTCTATGAAAACTTCCCTGATCATGTCAGCCTGAGAGATGGTATCTTCTCAAGTCCTATAAATGCTTATCATTTCCTCTCCTCACTTAACTCTTATCAGAGCCTGCTTGCATTGTGAGTTATACTGTTATATTCATATATCCCTCAAGTAGATTACACATAATTTAAACCATGATTCTTTTACTCCTTCCTATTTCTCACTGCACCAAACAAAGCATATGGTAGACAGACCATCAATAAATATTTGTCAATTTGATGAGACTGATTCATGCTCAGCAGTTCAAGTTCACCTAGTTGTTGGGTTATCTTGGCTTTAATAAAGCAATAGAGCCTAACCATGCAGAAAATTAAAAATGAGGTACTTAATAAAAATAACACTAGGCAAACAATATTAATAGTCTTTAACATCCTTGTAAATGAGAAGAAAATCTTGGGCTAGAATATAATTAATCAATTAAATGCATTTGTAGCTGGTAAGGGAATATATCCAAGGATATTATATAGATTGGATTATATACCAGTGTAGAAACAGTTTTAAAAGATCCCATGAGAGAGTGTGCAAGTCAGTCTGGATTAGCCACCTCAAGATGTTAGAATGTTTGACCAGCTTAACAAATATAATTAGTTGCTGACTCACTGCTGTATGCTATATTATTTGCCTATTCAGTACCCTAAATTTCATGTGTTGACAATCATCTATGCCAAGTCTTTCCACACTTACATCATCCAGAAAAATAAAGAACTTGCTATACAAGTACAGGCTTGGGAAAATCTGACTTGGTAGGTGTTCCTGTGAAAAATATTTGGGGGCTTTAATTGATCTCAAGATTTAATTGAGTCAAGAGCTTGCTTTAATTTCTTAAATAGGTTAATTCAATCTTAGACTAAATTACACAAAGAATCACATTGACTTATAGTTGGGAGTTTTGGTTATCTAGAAGTCCAATCTCTTGCATGGTGTTAGATTTTTTGCTTATGCCAAATTGTCCAGGGTCTCCTTTGATCTGATTAGTCACCATTGAAACAGACCCCTCCATGTAGTACAGCTCAGTTGTTAGGAAATTTTCTAGTATATTAAACTTCTGTCTACTGTCTACTTCCCTGACATTTCCAGGTCTTGAGCTTCATTCTACCCATTGAGCCAAGTCTCACTCTCCTCCTTCATCACCGTGAAGAGGCAGCTATCATAAGGTACCCTAGCTCCCAAGTTTATACCTAACATCTCCCCAGTTTTCATAATCATTCTGTAAGTCATATGGTTTCTAGATCCCTCAGTGTTCTGCTTGACCTTCTTGGGAAGCTCTATTTTTTAAAGAAAGAGTCCAAGAGAGATAAATTATTTGCTCAAAATCCTATAGTCAACATCAGAGCTGAAATTTGTATTCATTATTTGCAATGAATTGACTCACAACATAGCAACTTCTTTTTTATAGTGAACAATGCTGTATTTTAAAACAGAAGGGAGGGCAGGGATGCTATGAGAAGAATTCCTACCATGGGTGAGTAATCAGACTTCACAACTTCTAAGATTTATCTATTTCCCCCCTCCTCACTACTGCACTTGACTAGACTTTAAAAAAAAAAGGTTTATCTATCTCTCAAATGAAAACATGTCTACCTTTTCAACCATAAGGATTGAACAAGTTTGAAGGAAATCAATATTGTCTCTATTTCTTAGTTAATTAAAATGATAGCTTTTGAAGAATATGCTATTTTACAGAGCTAAGAAGTCCAATGTGGGTAATGAGCATGCTAGATTTTTAGTCTGATACATTTAAGATGGTCATATATATTCCCTTTATACTTGGTAAATTGTTTATCTGAACTTATCTTTTTAAAGAATATATAAACACCATATATTGTCTAAGAAATAGCTTGGTACTATACTGCCTATTTGTCTGAGATTGAAATATGTGTAGTGACCTTGGCTTGTGTTTATTGTAAAGGTTGAGACTTATGAATCGCCGAGTCAGTCTTACCAAGGATCCTGGAAATGAGTGATCCTGATTTGACTGTGATTTCTCCCTGAGGTCACTTCTAGGTCATCATCTTCTGAATCTTTATGCTACTTATTCATGATGGGAATTAAAGTTAACCTGGATTTCCCCATTGACATTTCCGCTTGATTAGCTCTGAAATATAAAGGGTATGAGTTCTGTTTCATTCTAGACTTAAGTAGTAGGAAACTTCTGCTTTTCTTCCCAAACATACTCCCTCAAATTTATAGAAGTCAGAAGTCTCAGTAGAATCACATAACAGATGTTTCTGGCATGTGATTTACCTATAGGAACTATGGGGGTATCATTATAGGGATTTTTCACTGGCTCCCAGGGTACTACTCAACAAACTCAAGCCATTTCTAACTAATTCAGAGTCATTGGATGAAGAATAGTCTGAGTGGTAAAATCTTTAAATCACATGCTTTCAAAACTTTTTCTTGTAATAATTTCAAATGTACAAAAATAACACAAAAATAACTACCAAAATAACACACAAAACTACAAAAATACAAACTACAAAAATACCACAAACTACAAACTAACTACAAACTACAAGATAACACAAAAATAACTGCAAAAATAACACAAAAAATTACCATATGTCTTTTATTCAGATTCCCAATTTTTTAACATTTTTATCACATTTTAAAAATCATTCTGTCTTTCTCTATTTGTCTGTATTCTTTACTTTTTTTGGAATCATTTGAGGGGTTAGCCTTTTATACTTCCTTTTACCTCTTTATACTAAGTATTTCCTAGGACTGAGGGCATTCTCTTACATAATCACAGTACAGTTATCAAATTCAGGACACTGAATTTCATTTAATCTACCATTCAGATTTTTTAAATTATCTCAGTAATGTCCTTTATAAATTTTTGTTCCCCCTCCAGTCCAAGACCGTGGATTGCATTTAGTTGCCTGTCTTTTTAGTTTCTTTTAATCTGGAACAATTCTTCAATCTTCTCTGCCTTTTATGGCAAAGGCCAGTAATTTTAAGGAATGTTTCTCTATTTGGGTTTGCTAATGTTTTCTCATGATGTTTCCTCATGCCTCCCTGGCCTGAAAACTCCACAAATAATGATGTGTCCTTCTCACATACCCCAAGCATAAGATATCCGTCTGGCCTTCATTTGTTATATTAATTTTGATCATCTGGTCAAACTGTTGTCCATTTTCTCCACTATACAGTTTCTGTTTTCTCCTTTGCAACTAGTAAACAATATGTGGAAAGATATTTTAAGTCCATGCAATTATCCTGCACCTCATCACATGCTTCTTCCTAAATTTGATTCTTGCCCTAATTAATCTTATCTATAATGGTTGTAAAATGTTAACTTTACATCTCCACCCACTCTCCCCACGTATATCATAAGTGTTTTCGTCTATTAAAAATCTCTTGGCCCTGCATGGTGGCTCATGCCTGTAATCCTAGTACTCTGGGAGGCCGAGGTGAGAGGATTGCTTGAGGCCAGGAGTTTGAGGCCAGCCTGAGCAAGAGCAAGAGCAAGAGCAAGAAAAATCCTGCCCATCCAATGACATCAGATAATTGTACGTAAAGCAATGGAAAGTGCTGAAAAGAGACTTCTATGCAACGATCCCAAGGCAATCTGAGAGACTACAGAGACAATTTATTGCATGAGCCGTGTTTCCTTCATTCTGGAATGAATATGTTGGAGACACTTTGTGATATGGGTTTAACCTATGCTCCAACTTCTTCTCTTCCCTCCTTACAACAGCCCAATGCCTTATTAAAGATTTCTTAGTTTAGATGTAACAGAAATGAAACAAGTCTACACAAAAAGGGCATTTGTTAAAACAATGTTAGCATACCTCATGGAATCCAAGGAAGAGGTAAACTCCCCAGCCTCTGGAAGATTGAGGAACTTCCACAGAGGAAAGTTCCATTTCTCTGCCACTGACATGGCTCGGCTGCCAAAAGCCTGAGTTCTAAATTCAGAAATCTTGAGAAGGAAAATCCAAATCGTCCAGCCAATATTTCCCTTAGATTCAGGCAAGGCTGGCCCGCTCCCTGGGCCCCATTCCTCAGAGGACCCTAAATATGATAAATCCATGAAAAAAATAAATTTATTGAAAAAACAGAAGAATGTCTTCGTCACTGGGATCCTACATATAATTCTTGGTGCAACACAAGCTGTAATTCTAAATCCTCAGGGAAACGCTTCTCTATGCATCTTATCATAGGAGCTTGAGTAAAAAGGCAACCACATTTAGAATACAGGAGGCTTTGTGGATGTTTGAGGCAAACGTTGCTTCAGAGGGCAGGAAAGATTTTAGTAGCTCTTGCACATAGAGAAGAAAAAAGGCAAATTAATTAGCTTGCCAAATCCTTTTTCACAAATATTGTAAATAAAATAGATCCCCTCATAGAAATTCTGTTTCCTAGTAGTGTTGAACACCTTTTCTCTTATTTCTCTTCATGTTACCATTTGTGGCACTCATGATTTTAGTGTGGTAATCATAATAGTTATACATGGCAGCTAAGAAACATTGTGTAATGTTAAGCAATTCAGATTATTTTTAAATGTATATATATGTAAGTTCATAACATGAGTTAAACATAGTACTGACTCTTTTCATTGGCACCTAGTTGGACATTGAATGGTAAAAATCACAAATAATCTTGCCTTTATAAAACAATAAGATTTCATTAAAATTATAAAAATTTAAAAATTTGGCTTGCTTTAACTACTTTTGATTAAAATTATGATACCCATTAATTACAATTTGTTTTGTCTTTTAATTTTGGTCAATATTTTGAATTATTTTAGAAGAAAAAGAATGTTTTTGAAAACCTTATGAAAACTACATTTCATTTAAAAATTTTTACGTATATCTTAAGTTGCAATTTTGAATGATAATGTGCTAAAAGTACATTTAATTTTTTAATCCTTTAGGTCCTCAGGAATGACTACAAGTTAAAATCATGAAAGAAGTAGAAAACATACAAGTAAACCCAAAATAGAAACAAGATATAGAAAATCTTGAAAGAGGATGTTTTCTTAAATTTTTAAAACCCACAACTAAATCGAGCAAATGTTTGTTAAGCATAATCCACATAAGACTTATGAATAGGATATTACAAATTCTACATATGTAGAAGCTTTAATTACTGAGCAAAACAACAAAAATGAACAAGAAAATTGTCCGAGTCAAATCTACAACTTGTAACACCTCAGATGAAACAAAGAATATTCAATAATTCATATTAAAGAACATGAATATTCTTTATTAAATGAAGATTTAATTATTTATTGAAACAAAGAGACTTGAAAATATAATCATTCATATCAAAATCACAACCCAGAAACATCAAATGCAACTCTGTGTTTCCCTTTAAAAGATGAAAAAATAATGACATTCATGAATCTATGACTTCAATAAGAAAGATGAAATCCTGGATCTTTACTGTTTATTAGATCACGATCCTGGAAAATGGCCCATGTGGCTTTCTGACAGCATGAGAATGTTTCTTGTGAAACACACTCTGATGCAAATAAATGATTTTGATATTTCATTGCCTAAACATTGCAGAAAATTTAAACTTCATTTTATATCAAAATGTTTTCAAATGTAGAAGAAAACTGCAGAAACTGGCTTTTATATTTTTGTTTCAAAAACAAAATATATTATTCTTATTTTTTTGTTTTTTGAGACAGAGTCTCACTTTGTTGCTCAGGCTAGAGTGAGTGCCGTGGCGTTAGCCTACCTCACAGCAACCTCAATCTCCTGGGCTCAAGCAATCCTCCTGCCTCAGCTTCCCCAGTAGCTGGGACTACAGGCATGTGCCACCATGCCCGGCTAATTTTTTGTATATATATATTTTTTAGTTGGTCAATTAGTTTCTTTCTATTTTTAGTAGAGACGGGGTTTCACTCAGGCTGGTCTCGAACTCCTGACCTTGAGCAATCCACCCGCCTCGGCCTCCCAGAGTGCTAGGATTACAGGCCTGAGCCACTGCGCCTGGCCAACAAAATATATTATTACTGTTAAATGCTTCACAACCAATCTTCTAAATGCAGATTTTTTTTTTTGCTAAAAACAGGGTCTCAGTTAAAACAACACAAGATGTCAATTGTACATATAAGCACACACAGACAAAATGTGCAATTACTAGAATTTTTTGAAAATTTAAATGGCAAATATTGATAATATTTAGCAAAGAAAGCAAGCACTAATATAGAATGTTAGCATGATATATTTCAAAAAATATCATGTATCCCATATTTATCCCAAGCTTTCATAGCACATACAGTATATTTTCAAAAAGCAATGGAAAATTTTTAGTTTTAGTAGAAATTATTTAGAAATGTTATGCTATAATGGCTGAACATGTAAGCTGAGTAAAAATTAAAAAAAAAACAATGAAGACCATCTAA
This sequence comes from Microcebus murinus, assembly GCF_040939455.1. Lineage (NCBI taxonomy): Eukaryota > Metazoa > Chordata > Mammalia > Primates > Cheirogaleidae > Microcebus > Microcebus murinus. Next base: position 25,395,866 of record NC_134108.1, read on the forward strand.
AAAAGAGAACTCAAAGTAGTGATTTTTAATTTTATATATAATAAAGTATGAAAATAAATCACCCACATAAATAAAACTCTAAGAATACTAAGTTCAATTACATTGTACCAGAAACAAAAGTCATGTTGAAAAATAACTTTTATTATACAAATTTTTGAACTACCAAAACATTAAAATTAAAGAGTATTTGTTTTACGTATGTGGGAAAAAGTTTGAGTTTTAAGTGAAAATATTTTCCAAACACAATTTTCAGTGGTAGGTATTAACCTAAAAGATTATCTAGGCAAGACTATGATAATGGCATCAATATGGTTAATCTAAAAAAGAAGTGTACAAGACATAATTTGGGATAAAATTTAAGGGACATTTTTTTGTACCATTTAGTGCATAGCTTGAATTTGTCAGAGATGAGTCTTCTACTGTGTCAATAGCTCAATAGTGATGACATTCTGTGGAATAATTCATTACTATATTAGGTATTTTCTTGGTCTGTCCAACACATGCAACTTTTCCACCACAGTCACACACACAATGAGAATGCCAGCTAAATGCTGTTATAGCAAATATATTTCATTTTTGAGCAAGATATATGAAGCATCCTGGAAGAGGAAAGCAAAATAGTAGAAGATCCACCAAAAAGACAAAATCAATATTTGACACAATATTAATTAATCTTATATTTGGCTATTTGGTTACTTCCTATTAATTATGTGAGAAAAGCTTACAAGAAATCCAGATTTCTTTTGGTTAACTTTTAAAGGAATTACAAGTTTATTTTTTAAATATTAGATGAATTTTTTTCTAAATTGAAAAAACAGCAGGTGAAATAACAAAAGTGGCATTTCAGTAAACAAAAGGGAAATGAGAATGTTTGCAAATCTATGAAGAAGAGGATTCATGTACCAATTATGGAATTGCAACAAGGAGGTTATGCCAGATTCTGAAACTTTGAAAATTAAATGCAGATCATTTTAGCATATTTCCATTTCAAATACAAATATCAAGAACAAGCTTCATTCTTAAAATGTTATTGGCTTCATTTAGGACCAGTTGACAGTTTTCAATCATTTCATATTCTATTCTAAAATCTCTTTAATTAAACTCCTTATAAAACTTTCGCTTGGTAAAAACTTGGAATTCATACGAGCTGCATGATATTTTGCCTAATTATATTTTATATATTCTTGGGAATTTACTTGAAAACATGCAGTTTTAATGATTAGGTATGATGCCAGATAAATGTAAAAATTGTGTATAAGGTGCCTACATGGTATTATAATTACTTTCTCATTCTTACCTTTTTAGAATTTTTTTAATTTTATTTTTTAATTGACAAATAACAATTGTACATATTCAGGGGTTACATAGTGATGTTTTGATGCATATAATGTACAGTGATTAAATCAGGGAAGCCAGGATATCCATCATCTCAAACCTTTATAATTTCTGTGTGTTGGGAACATTCAATATACTCCTTCTAGCTATTTGAAACTATATAATGTATTATGGTTAACTATAGTCATCCTACAGTGGCATAGAATACTAAAACTTATTCCTTCTATCTAGCTGTAATTTTGTATCCTTTAACAAAGAAATTTTTGAAAGAAGGAAAACTGAAGAAGAACTATATGGATATTGCTGCAACGGACCATGAAAGTTTTGTGATAGTGATACATGAAATTAAAATAGCTTATAAGAGATATGATGATCTTGATAATTTATTATATAGCTCCAGTACAATGAGTTAATAGTATATGTAAATTTCATTGTTCATTCTGAATCTAAGTATTGCTTTAAGAATTTTATTGACAATTCCTGTTGCTACCTCAGGAGAGTAGCATTGACCCAAACTGAAACTGACAAGAGCTGGGCAGGATAATGACACAAAGAGCATCGCCTAATTACACGTTACTGTTGATAGAATACAAATTTTGTGAAAATATGAATCATAACAAAAATTAATTTGACTAAAATAGAAGAAAAGAAAAATATATCTTATTAAATAAATAATAGTTTATGAATGTATATATCATTATTTTATTATTCAAACATCACTGACCCACCAACTGGATGCATTGACTGCATAATAATAATTCAATTCAATAGTCTTTTATACTTTGCCAACACTTAATTATATAAAAATCATAGCTCTACACACATGTATATGTCTAAAAATGTTGTTATAAAGGGATATATCTGTTCTAATTTAATATGACCAGGAGATAGGATGTCACAAAATATAAGCACAGTTACCAGTTATCAACTCAATGCAACAGGGAGAATTTTCCAGAGGAAATGGGCTAATCTGACACCCTCAACAGGTTATTACTTCACTTAGTTATCCCATTCCATGCTAGAAACTTTGATGTCTCTGTTCTTTCATTCATGCTCTTTATTTTGCCCAACGTCCCTATGCATGTGCTCTGTCTGGGAAACTTTCTATCCTTCAAGTTTCAGCTGAAGTTAGCTCCTTTTCTTCCATTCCCAGGAGTGTGGTGAATCCCCACATCCCTTTGAGACGTATCTGTTTATACCACTTCTCAAGCCATGTCAATTATTTTCTGTGAACTGGTCCATTCCAACAGGGCACAAACTCTTCAGGGATAAGGATTATGACTTTTTCATGTTTTTTTCTAACGTCTAGCTCAGAGCCTTATGCATAGAAGGTACTTAAACATTTATTGCATGAATGAATAGGTTCACAAATAGATTAAGCTTCTGACAAATTCAGAACCTCTAATGTTCATATCACATATTGATATTATATTATCTATCATATATAATATTGTATATTACATAATATTAATATGCTATGCATTATAGTATTTGCTATAATTCGTTTACATCTTAATGTGTTAGAAAGAGCTTTACTAGGCATTGACATTGAAATGAAAAGGAATTCATATTCATGGCACTGCTAAATGTTAATGATATTCAAACCTAAAGAAGTTATGAGTCAAGTGAGATATGTGATGTTTTAAAACGTGGATAGCCTTTTTCTAATTGAGTTTTTAAATTACAAATATAGTAATACTAATAACCACGAGCACAAACACAAAAGGTCATAGGGTAAAAAATGGAAATCTCCTGCCTTCTCAGTCATACAGTCCAAGAGCTAACTACATGAAACCATTTGATGGGTTACTTCTAGATATTTTTGATGCCTTAAAAATATATTTTTTAACATACACACACACAACCACCCACAGGTTATTTTTTTCCTTTTCTTCCCTTTTTTTCCTTTTTACCCAAACTAGGATTTTAGTGTCTAGATCGTCCTGCAGCTTGTTTTCACCACTTAAAAACATTGTACTGTGAACATCCTGCTAGACAGTTTTTACAATATGCGAACACTGGAGATCAAGGCATTTTCAGAATTCATTTTCAATATGTTATTATAAGTACTTAAGGAACATAGGACCATGTTATTTCAATATCTCACCAAGCTTTCTTCACATTTTTCTTAGACCATCTCTTGAAATGTTGGCTTGGTCTTGAAGCTCTTGGTTATCAAAGCCCAAGTCTCACTGTGACATCACTTGGGAAGTCCAGGCTTATCCAGCTTATCCATGGGCAGAAATTGCCCTGGGGATTTCAGATCTGTCTCATCTGGAAAATTCAGAAAATTATGTAGAAATCACATCAAGAAAACCTTTACTTTGAAAGTTAATCAAGAGTCATTTATTCACTTTCCTACATATTTTCAAAAAGGAAAGTATGTGTATACATCGCATCTACTTTGTAAAAAAAGAGCTGCAGGGCTGAAGATATCATTTTCGCTTTCATTTAGTTTGGTAAAGAATTAACCCACCATAAACAAACTACCACGTTACTAAGTAAATATAAGATAGTTTTGCTTAGAAGCTGTTTTCAGTATTTTATTTTGGCTTAGTTGAGAGGAAAGTTAGATATTTAGCTAGCTATCTTCAAACTACCAATAAACAAACCTGAGGTACACTCTGCTCAATAATTATTCAGGCCGGATGCTTACTAGTGATGGTTACAACACACATGCTCTCTTGTTCCCCAGGTTCCTATGACAGAGCTCAGCGCCAGGAGTCGGCACAACTATTCTACATCTGCCCAGGCTCTGTTGGACCCTTCGGAATTTGACACAGATTGTTATGTCTCTCTGGACTTCTGCTTATTTCACTTCTACAATGCTGTTGGACAAGATGATCTCTTAGTGCTTTCCAAAATTATAATCTAATTGAATTATAACTTCAACCAAAATTACTACAGATAATTTGCTCCACCTTTGCTCACATTGAACAAATACACAGATTTTCAGCTGTATTTTAGGGCAAACTGTAGGTGTCTCTCCTCATTATTTGGAAATAAGATGTGACCTCTGTTCCTCATTCTTTTTTAAACTATGAAGATAACACACAATGGACCATGACAGAAAGAAGAAAGGTTGGACTGAAAATACCAGCTCATCTAAAGGAAGAATGTATCAAAAGAGAGTTTTGGCCACCTCCACGTGCTTCATCTCTTCACAAGGGAAAATAGGGCATGACCTAAGCAGCAGGGGAGGAAATAGGAGAGAAGGAAGTGTCAGGGTAACGTGGATTGAGTGTGGCTGCCTGTCCTAGACCAATGCTCTCAAACATTGGAGTCACACATGATATTGCTCTCTTGGACTGCTCATGTGTTCAACCAGCTAACTCTGCCATTCCCCTGAGAAAGTAAACACAGATCCAGCCATCCATCAAGTTGGAATAACAGACATGCCAAAGCTGGAAGCAAAGTTTATGGGAAACAGTATTTTTCCCAAGGATACGCCACAGCTACAAGACGTCACACAACCCTCTTCTTTGAGAGATTACTGCTTTCTTACTCATGGAGTAAGATTTTTCTCTAATTATCATAGACTATCAGAAATGTAACTGTTGGAAACTAAATAAGTAGGGTAAAACATTCCATTCTTGGCTAGAGGATCTGGCATTTGGACACAGTGAAGCAGCCTCAATTTCCAACTCAGGTATAGCGCTTCAAATAAGAAGTGTCTGGACACAATATTCCACATCAACTTTGTGGTTTCCAAGGAAACAGGACCTGAAGTCCATGTCATGGAAGAGATGTCATCTTGTGAAGAGATGAAGCAGGTGGAGGTGGCCAAAACTCTCTTTTGATACATTCTTCCTTTAGATGAGCTGGTATTTTCAGTCCAACCTTTCTTCTTTCTGTCATGGTCCATTGTGTATTATCTTCATAGTTTAAAACAGAATGGGGAACAGGGGTCACATCTTATTTCCAAATAATGAGGAGAGACACCTCACAGCTTGCCCTAAAATACAGGCTTGATATTGATCCTTTACCCATAGCTTTGTTTTGCTTTGAGCCTATCAAAGCACTCCTTCATTTGATTTTCACCTTAATTCCAACTCTCCCTCAAACACTATAATAACTTGGCTTTTCCCTTGTTTGGAACTGGTTCAATAAACTTGATTTTTAGGACTTTAGGTCTGCTCCTTTTGAACTTAGCCTGCTGGGCTAGGTAGGACATAAGATAGTCTACTACAGTAGAGAATGCCCTGTGTGATTGTCATATTTCTCAATTCAAGTTAATTCTTTTAAATTTTGATTACTGTGTGTAGTAGGTCTGCCCCCAAGAGAGATTTCCTTGTTTCTTGGGAAACAAGAAAATAATTTAATTTTTAAGCCCACACAGGTGCCAAAGGGCCATATCACCAAATAAGTAATGAATGAGTACCTGGTGGGTTTGTTAGCAGACAGCCCCAGAAACCACCTTATGTGGACAAATATATATTCTTCTAACTTCTGCAAATTCCAGAATGTTCTTATTTCCTTTAATGACCATAACACTATCTGTTGATAACATTGTGGCTCTCTGAGCTGCAGAAATTTGACAGAATTTTTGTCTGTGGAAGCAATAAAATTGACACTCTAATTTTGGAAAAGTACTTCATGTTTTGAAAATCAATGCATTAAAAAGTATTTTTAAACAGAGAAAGAGATTTGCAAAGGATCCACCAGAGGGTTTCTCTAAACACAGAGATCCCTTAGAGTGGGTCTTTTCAATCTGGCCTTTGTTGAGCGCTTTGTTTCTGTGGAAGTGCTGCAGGGACTGCTCTGGGGGCTGAAATGAGCTCTGGCTTCAATATAAACTGATTATTTGAGATTTTGTTTGAATAATATGTTTAGCTACCAGAAAAGAAAGTTTAAAAATTAATGCCTTAGTGCTGTTTTTATATCCACCTGTTACATAAAGTAGGATGCGCTGATTTTAGAATCATAGTAGCCATCAATGTTCCTAACTGCACATAAGGAAAAAAAATTGTAGTTCTCAAGAACTCTGGCTTTGAATAAGTGGTTGGGAGCCAGATGGGACTGGAATTCAGTTCAAATCTTTTTCATTTACTCAAATAGGCCCCAAGAAAAATGAGACACTGTAAAGAAATTCAACTTCTATCCAACAGAAGGAAGTAGTACCAATATTAACTTGGATGGGAACGTATCCCTGAAGGACTGAGAACTGAGGACAGGCATGGGAAGTTTAGAAACCGGAAATGATCATAAATGCCATTTGGCCTTATTTTTCTTGCCTAGAAGTAAATAACCACATTGTTTTGCTCATTTTCCAGAGGTTTGCCACCATTCTTTTCCTGCATTTCACCCACCAGCTTAGCCGTGCACCTAAACTATTTCCCTTTTGTGCTGGAAACAGTTCTCTCTTTGAGATCCAAGTTAACTGCTGCCCAGAAGGCCCAGGACTCTGACGAGCCATGAGGCCTGATGTGACTGTACTATCCTGGGCTTTGGGAGACACAGAAGAGTCTCAGGGAGGCAGGGTAGGGAACAATGCTGGCCTTTGCATCTGGTGTGAAGACTTTATAACTGTTTATGTGTCTGGGCTTCAATTCAGTCCTTAAATAAGCATTGCAAATGCAATACTGGTAAGCTCTGTCCAGTGATAGATGGCATCAATTAAACAACCTGTGTGTACATCTTTTTAACCTGTAAAATCTCCTAGAACACAAAAACAAGAATCAAAATAAAAACTTCTAACATTAACATCATGCTTTCATTTTACATAAATATTTCTTCAAAAGGCACTAAAGAATTTCTAAATCAGGCACCACGCTCTTTTTCTTTCTGTGCATTATAAAAGTGTTATTTTTCAGGGGAGCAGAGTGAATGGTGCATGTGAAGAGACAAGTCATTTGGGATTCCTGAGTCCCCAGATGCCACCCCTGTCTCTCCTGTCAATGAGGGTGTGTTTCTTATCCTTACTGAGTGAGTTTTCTCCCAACTTGAAAATTTTAAAAATCTATAATTATTGATTCTCACATGTCTTAAAAGATTATAAAAGGTGTTTATATGTTATATGCATATCTGAGTTTATAAACTCACTACAGTAAAATGTTTATATTTTACCTTCCCTTGTTTCTTCCTCTTTCTGTGAATATGCTTTTATTTTTCTAACCTAACTTGTCTTTTCTGGAGTCATAGAAAAGTTGTCCTATCACACCCACTTCATATCATGAGAGAACAGGCAAGGGTAGACTAAACAGCTTAATTCAACACAGATAATTAGAACTTGGTGTTGATGTCACTTTAGTGTAGGGCTGACAAACTAGACCCATGGGCCAAGTCCAGCCCATGATAAATATAATTTTATCAAAACAAAAACACACTTAATCATTTATATATCATCTAGAGCTGCTTTTCCACTGCAATGGTAGAGTGGAATAGTTGCAACAGAGACATTGTGGCCCATAAAGCCTAAAATATTTACTATCTGACCCTTGACTGAAAAAATTTGCTCACCTCTGCTTTAAAGAAGTTGAATGTGATTCTTTAAAAGAATCAACAACAAAAAAATTTATTTTCCTTATTAAAAAATCATAGAATGACCCAAAAAAGGAAATCAACAAAAATATAAGCCCTTAAATTAACCAGGGAAAAACTCAGCTATATTTTTTGCTGGCAATTGAATATTGCCTCATACAATATTAATTGAACAAAGCATAAAGAAATAAAGTCTTTAATTTTTATTATTTCTTTTTCTCAAGTTTAATCATCTTTCCTTTAAGCATGAACATTTTTAGGTAGAGAACCAGTAATTTCATAGAAAGGAAGCATGCATTCAGTTTTCATTTAATTTTTAGCTGCCCCTTAAGTGTCACCTCTCCCTGGGTTCTGACCCTGGTGCTGCTTTCTGCAGTCTCTCCAAGTAGGAGTTAAAATTCTAAGAATACATTAAGCCTTCTTACCTCTCAGACATTATATAAAATCAGAATGCTCTTCTTTCATTTGCCTTAATACTTGATTTACGCATTAACTTCTCAGTTACCCGCCTTTAAACATAACTGAATGCCTTAGCCTATCAGAATCTGCATATTGCACAGTATGACTTTTTTTCTCAATGGCAAATCTTCCATATCAGGACCAATGTCTCTGCAGTTCACGTGGCCTTTCCTCGGCATCACAAGATGGAAGCTTGAGTTGCTAGTTCAAGACAGGAAAAACGGGACAGGTAGCCCCTTATCAATTCCCTTTCAATAAGAAATCCAAAAGCCTTCCAAGAAGATTCCAGGTTAGGCTTTCTTCTCACTGCTTAGAACTGTATCTACTGTCTCCACCTAGTGGCCAGCATATTTTCTTGGGCACCTCACTGTCCCAAACAAAATTGGGGTTCTGTTAGCAACTGAGAAATAAAAGTAGGGATAGTGGGAAGGCAACTAACAACACATACTGCAAAACTGTAGAACTCACCTAAGATTAAGTGAAGCACACGAACAAATGTGCATATAAAATAATGTTTTGATTGCTGTTCATGTTATGGGAATTATTCACTAACTCAATAAATATTTGTTAAACACTCAAAATGTCCTAGGTCTAAGAATTCTGCTCTGGACCCATTTTGATTCAAAATGATCTGGCTCATGCCTGTAATCCTAGCACTCAGGGAGGCTAAGGAGGGAGGATCGCTTGAGGTCAGGAGTTGGAGACGAGCCTGAGCAAGAGCGAGATACTGTCTCTACTAAAAATAGAAAGAAATTAGCCAGGCATGGTGGCACCCGCCTGTAGTCCCAGCTACTTAGGAGGCTGAGGTAGGAGGATTGCTTGAGCCCAGGAGTTTGAGGTTGCTGTGAGTTAAGCTGATGCAACAGAGTGAGACTCTGTCTCAAACAAACAAACAAACAAAAAAATGATCTAACCTAAATCAAATAATGAATCTTAATATCCTTTGATGCTATGCCAGATAGGTCAAAAACAGTCAAACTTTTGACAGTAATGTTGAATGAAATAAAACATAAACAAAGATGTTGGGTAATCAAATTGACACAGAGCTGCCTCTAGCCCCAATTGATTGGGTCAATTAATGACTGAAAAGTCCTTTCTTAAAGCTTAAAAACAAATTGTCTTAAGACTGAGATTAAAGGTTAAAAGGAAAGGCCTTTCTCCCTCTCAATCTTTGGCGGTAAAACAAAGAGATTGGTGGGAATTTCACGGAATTAATGTGATAGCTCTTGTCCTCTGATCACTAATGAGTAACCTGGATGAAATAAACCTCCCTTCTTTGCCAAGATGCTTTTCCTCCCTTTTGATGAAGTAATAATCATTTACCTACAGCAATGAAGACTTACTAGCACAGAAATGTTATTCACATTCAGAAAGAACAATGCATTAAAAATAAAAACAGGAACAGAAAGGGGTGCACTAAGATGGTATTACAGGACTTTGAGCCCTGGAGTGCAAATTTAATCCTCTATTGTCATAACCTCCAAGGGACTATCCAACCTCTTTTATTTCACTGGAATTCAATTATATCTACTGTTTTCAAATAAATGGGTAATTGGCTGAGGATCAAAACTACGTGGTGATATGATGAAGATCTTTACTATGAAGTACCTTTAACAGGATTCAAATTGCCTGTCGGAGATTGGAATAGTCAAAAAAGCAAAGAAAATTACCAAGGATTCCAGGATTCTGCATTGCACTCTGTTGTCTGAATCTCTGAGGCTTGGTCACGTCAACTATATCTAAAGTCTTTTCCGGTACACTATGAATGGAGGGTAGTAGATCATTTCCCACAAAACCCCTGGCTAATAGCACAGCACTCTTATCAGGGGGGATCTGCAGAGCAGGTGGGGTCAGGAGCCAGGAGGTGGCAAGGCACCTGGGGAGCCTTTAAAAATACCAGCTTCTGACCCCTAACTGCTTAATGAATGTGGTTGATTTCATGAACAAAAAGAATAAGAATTTTTAATAAAATCATGAAAGTATTAATTAAATGAAACATAAAGCCTCCTTTTATGCATACAACTGCCTTCTATAACATCCCTGGAAAGTAGTTCTGAAAACATGGAATATCAGCAATTATGAGAATTTAATTATTTCCCCAGTAACTCGTTTAATTTTCTAGCAAATTGAATTGTTTGGGATATGATTCTTATATTAAATAAATATCCATTTCTCTTTAAATTCTAGAGTGCTCTAAGTTCTGCCATCTGGAGACAGGAAAAATCAATCTTGTCCTTCTACATCAGAGCCCTTCCATCATTTGATGGCGCTTCTCCACCGTCTTAAATACACCCTGGATCTTTGTTTATTTATATTTTAGATGGCTGAGTTTCAAATCCCATCACTGTTCTGTATGTATTTCTAAAGAAAGAGCTCCTAATGGACAATATTTAATTTAAATCAGTGGCCAGATTCTTATTTAGTTCTTTTGGGTTGGGTCCCAGAGACATTGGTAGTTGTCTAATCTCCTCAGGTGAGTATAATTTGCAGCCAAGGCTGAGAACCTCTAAAGGTGTGTGGCCCAACTCTGATGTTGGAACCTCCAGTGTGGAGAGAGCTTCTTCTGGGCAAATGGAATAGCTACTTTTCTTGTTGTAGACGATAAAATTCTGTTGAGTCAACCTAACTCAGACACGGGATTTTAATAACAGGTAAATACACTCTGGGCTCATACTGAACTTACGATCAATCCAAACCCTTATGTATTTCTCTTGTGAATTTCCATTAAGTTATAGTCTCCTGGTTCTGTATATGTGGAGTTGATTTTTGAACCTAAGGCCAGAGGTTTTTTTCTTTTTCCTTTTTATTTTTTGGTTTTTTGTTTTATTTTCTTTTGTTTTACTTATTGCCTATAACTATATTATTAGTAGTATCAAAGAAAATAATAGTTGAGCACTAACCATGTGCTTACACATGGAGCTAAGTGCATTGCCTTTTAATCCATTATTTTATTGAGTCTCCATAGCACACTGGAAACATAATATTATTTATCACCATTTTACAGGTGAGAAAATTGAGGCTTAGACAGATTAGATTAGGTCTGTCAAAATGATCTGAGGTTTCTATCAGACTAGTCTAAATTCTCTCTTTATAGATGTAGCCTCCTTCCTAGCACAAGTGTCAGCTTTTGAGCAGCACTCACAGGTGTGAGCTGTGCACCATACACATCCCCTTCAGTTAGTTGTGAAAATGGGGAATAGGAGGGAGCTTCAGTGCTGAGTTTTACCAGTAGAGAACTCCATCCGTGATGCTCTAACCAGCACGTTAGAGTTACATCAGTGCAAACAATTGTATTTCCATCAACATGGACACATTCCCCCCTTTTGTCTGCGAGGATGTCATGGGACCCTTCGTCAATGCTATGCCAAAATCTGTATTCCTAGTTCTCCAGTAAACTCATAAATCAAGGCAATGAGCACTGTCCAGATGGACTTGCTCTAATGAACCAGATGCTGTCTCCCAGACGTCACCAGGTCTCCCCGGGATCACCATGTCATTATCACAGACCATCCTTTTCATACATTGCCCTAGAATTTTACCTAGTACCAACATCAGTTTTGCCAGTCTATAGATGGCAGAGTCCAAATCAATGTGTTATGTGCTTCCCTTTTCTTTTTTGGGTACCTCCCTTGCTCTCTGTGACTGCTCAATGATCATTCTAGGCAATTAAGAAACCTTCTGTTTCTGTTTTCACTCTAACTTGCCCAAGCCACCGAGACCTGACTGCCTTTCATCAGCTCCATTTAATCAGTGTCATCTTTTTTAAAAATCCCATCAAATTCCGGGCTCCTGTTGACCTACCTTTCTCTCTATATGTACAGCCTTCTCTGCAGCGAACACTGAGCTGGGGACGCTCTGCTTTCACGCTGAAATCTATCAACATTACACCACTGCCCCAGGCAGTGGGCAAATCGCTTCCTTGTTTTTCTTGCTCCAATAAAACTTAAAACCCTGCTTGTACTTTCCCTTCATATTTTCCTAATATTGAGTTTTGTATCCTTTTCAAGTTTCAGCCCATCTGGGCGGTAGCCTTCCTGACACCTTAAGCTCATAATTGTATGCTGAGTGAAGGTTTGGCCTGAAACTACGAATACAAGTCTAGCTGACAAGTCAGATATGAATTCCAGCACCAAGAGGAAATATGCCATCTGTCCATCTTTTTCCTTTTATGAACAAGTCGACCACCTTCATACTACATTCCAAATGCATGTAAAATCACTCTTCTCAGAACTTTCTTGGTATGCAAGTATCATCTTTCTTGGTTTTACGTGCAAAGAAACAGGGTCCACCAAATCCTTCCAGAAGCTAGACGTGACCAGGGTCATGAGTCAGACCCCTAGATTCTGATTTTGAGGTGAGGGCCCCTTGCAGCTGATTCTCAGATAAGCTGTGGGAGACAGTGGTCTCCAGCCCTGTTTCAGTGTCTGACTGGAACAGCCACCACATCTTTTGAACTGGCAGAATGTAAAAGAATTGCAGTCAGTGCTAACAAGGGAGATTCTATTCTTCCAGGAGCCTGGAGCAACAACAAGGAACTAAGACCACTGTGGTATATCAAAGACTCAGGAAAAGCCTACTCGTGTCACTGGAAAGTATTTTGTTCCAGAAAATTATATTGCAATCACTAATATTTCTTACTTCCTCTACCACCAGACAATCCCAGGAATTTGGGGCTGGTGAGTCACTTCAAGGTCATTTTGTAGGCCAAATAACTGAAAGGTCTTCGATCAATGAGGGAGCTACACAAGGACTTCTGCAGTAGACTGTGGCTTCTGCTCTCCAATCATAAGGTTAGAGAGTGATACACCATGAGCAGTAAGGCCTTTTGTAGGCAAAACACACTGTCAATGAGTACCGCCATAGATGCTCACAGAATTTCCTTTCCCCACCTCCCTGCCATCCCACACCACACCATCCCTGGCCTGTTTTCCCCTATAGGACTTTGCATGTAGCATGGAGACAGTTTACTTTTCAATTTGTTTTCTTTTTCTTTTTTCTTTTTTTTTTTTTAGCCAGTCAAATTTAGCAGTGGGGGGTTGAATCAATTTGTTTTCTAAGGTTATTATGTGGTCACCCAGAGAAGGAGTAAGCTTCATTCAGGTGCCTATCCTCCCACTCTGGGCACCAGAATCTGATTTGCTGTCAGTGGGTCCAGGCAGTGACAAGGCCATGATGCCTGCCCAGGCATTCTGATCTTCAGTCTAGGCATCTTTTATTTTTTAACTTAATTTTTCTTTTTTTATCGAAGTGCAATGTATATGCATAAAAGTACACATATCTAAGTATACTGCTCAACAAATTCTCATCAACTGACTGTCACACAATCAAGGAACATCCCCCAGGCACTCCAAATCTACCTTCTTCCAGCCCTTCCCCACTCCCTCAACCAGGTCAGCACTACCTGGGCTTCTCCCAGTGTAGATTTGTTTGGCCCTGCTTTTGAACTTCAAATAAACAGACTCACATGGCTTACACACTTTTGTGTCTTGCTTCTTTTCTCAACAATATGTAAGATTCATCCATTCTGTTGTGTGTAGTAGTAAATTGATTATTCTCATTGCTGGATCCATTCGATGAATATTCTTGATTGTTTTGTTCCTTCTACTATTAATGTACATTGGGTAGTTCCGAGTTTGGGTCTATTACAAATTGCACTGCTGTAGATACTTCAGGATTTTGTGATCATATGTTCCCATTGCTGTTGGGTGAACCCAGGAATAGAATGGCTAGGTCCTAGGTATACAAACACTCAGCTTTAGTAAGTACTGTTTGTTTTTTCATTTCTTTCTCCTCTTCTTTCTCCCTCTCCTTCTTTTCTTCTTTAAGCATCTTTTTAACAAGATAAAAACCTTTGTGTGCTCAGACAGCCCCATGTTTATATATAAAGGACAAACCTCCACAAGCTTCAGTGCCAGAAATTAGCCAGCCTCAGGCTCTTGCCCAGCACTTTTGGAAAGGCCAATGCTGATCATTCTTCCCCTTACAAGGTGAAGTGGCCAGCAGCCTTGCATACGTTTCATGTCAGCTTAACAATATTGCTGATCCTGAGCTGTGCAGAAGCAACGTTCTGCTAATAAACAGATAGATAGAGTATCTATATTTACCATGTGTGCCAAGTGCTATATGTATCTATACACACATGTACACACACACACTATATATAGCATCAAGAAACCTAGAGTTTGAATCCTCCTTTCACTCTTTGTTGCAGGGTGACCTTGAGTAAGTCAGTCAACTCCTGTTTCCTCCCTTTCCTCATCTGCAAATTTAAATTAATAATAATTCCCATCTCCCAGGTTACATATGAGGATCACATGTAAAATGCTTAAAACCAAGGCTGGCAGGCAGGCAGCACAGAGGTATGAGCTAGAAATATTTCAGTATGAAAGCAAAACTTCCTGAAGGCATCTGTGTTCAGGTTAGTGATCATTTGAGTTCGCACACCTCCCCAACCCTTCCACAATGAATGTGTGTTTAGTTATCTGTGCCGTGCGGTTATCTCAGGACACAAAAGGGGGTCAAGGGAGAGTCTGCCTAGATGTAAGTTCAACTCAGACAGAAATGATTTATAACTTTTAAATCACAATTTTTAACAGCTTTAAAAAATATTAGAGTGCAGTTGTAGTCAGTACATAGAACACATCATTGAAGTACATGAAAGGTGAAAGGGGGAGAGAAAGAGAAAGAGGGGGAGAAAAAGAAAGAAACAGAGAGTGGGAAGAGAGAGAGAGAGACGTTTAGAAAGAGAGAGATACACTTTTACTTTTAAGTCATTCCTGTTCCCTATAGTTCAGTGAACCCCTTGGGTCTCATGGCAGTCTATTACTCATGCCAATAACTTTCATAACAGTAACAATTGTATAGCACTTACTAGTGCTAGGCAACAGTTTAAACCCTTTGCATGTACTAGCTCATGGGACCATCACAGTAACCCTACTAAATAAAAGTGATGCTATTATCCCTATCTGACATAGGGTGTGACTGGGTCACAGAAAGACTAAGTGTGCACTGTCCCATCTTGCACAGCTGGCAGGAGGGGATCCTCGTGCTCAGCCTCATACTGTCCTGCCTTGCTGCCCTTTGAAGGATGGCATGTCCTTGTTGCAGCAGGGTACTAATACAGGCTGCAGGCCATTCTCAGTTTCTCTCCAATGGCTCAGAGTTCCACCTCGAAGGGTTTCCACTACCTCTGATTCAGCCTTGCACATGGGTGGTTTCCATGGAGATGTATTTTCCTTTAATTAGTGCTTCCTAAAAAATTCCTGCCACTAGAATCTTTTAAAGAATAGTGACTTGATATTCCATCATTCTTTCTTCCTTTTTGTTCCCTCCCTTTTCCACTCACTTTCCAATGCCTTTCTCTTTCCTTATTATTTTCTTTCTGGAGGTGGTAAAAGGGATTTTATAGATTTTCCTGCTTTGCCCCAGGGATAATAGCTCACAGTTTTAACTACTTGTTATGCTCTAGGCATGGTGCTGCATGCTAGGCACCATGCCACATGTTTTGGAAGGTTACCTCATTTGATCCTCATTAATATTATTCTCACTTTACAAATCAGAAAATGGAAACCTAGGTTTAGTTACTTGCCCAGACCTGGAATAAATAAGTTGCCAGGTCAGGAGGGGAACTCAGGACTTACGAGGGTCCCAAGTCTAGGACTGCAAAGGCCTTACTTGTCACCACTACAGTTTCTAACTCAAACAACTCAGTTGCAAAAAATCCAAACAATCCAATTAAAAAATGAGCAAAAGACCTGAATAGACATTACTCAAAAGAAGACATACAAATGGCCAACAGGTATATGAAAAAATGTTCAACATCACTAATCATCAAGGAAATACAATTAAAACCACAAAGAGATACCATCTCAGTTAGAATGGCTGTTATTAAAAAGACAAAAAGGATGGAGAGAAAAGGGAACTCTTATATACTGTTGGTGGGAAGGTAAATTAGTGCAATCACCATAGAAAACAGTATGGAGATTTCTCAAAAACAAAAGGAGAACTACCACTGCAGGGTATTTATCCAAAGGAAAAGAAATCTGTATATCAAAGGGGTACCTGCACTTGCATGTTTATTGTAGCACTTTTCACAATAACAAATATATGGAATCAACCTAAGTGTCCATCAATGGATAAATGGATAAAGAAAATGTGGCATATCCACAGAACAGAATATTATATGGCTATAAAAAAATGAAATCATTAGCCAAGTATGGCGATGTACACCTGTAGTCCCAGCTACTCAGGAGGCTGAGGCAGGAGGATTGCTTGAGCCCAGGAGTTGGAGGTTGCAGTGAGCTATAATGATGCCACTGTACTCTGTTGCACTCCAGGGCAACAGAGCAAGACTCTGTCAAAAAAAAAAAAAAAAAAAAAAAAAGAATGAAATCCCCTTCATTAGCAACAATGTGGATGGAGCTGTGGTTCATTATATTAAGTGAAATGAACCAGGTGCAGAAGACAAATATTGCATGTTCTCATTCATATGTGGGAGCTAAGAAGGTGGATCTCATGGAGGTAGAAAGTAGAATGGTAAATACCAGATGCTGGGAAGAGTCTGGCAGGGGGCAGGATAAAGAGATTGGTTAAGGGCACGAACATACAGTTAGATAGAAGAAATGAGTTCTGATGATCAATAGTGGAGTAGGGTAACTATAGTTAACAACAATGTTTTGTATGTTTCAAAGTAGGTAGAAGAGAGGACTTCAAATATTCCTAACACATAAAAATGATAAATACCCAAAGTGATGGACACCCTAAATACCCTGGCTTGATTATTACACATTCTACGCATGTAAAAAACCCAAATGTACCCATATGTATGTACAAATATTATGTAAAAATCAAAAAATGATAAATCCAAAATGCTGGGAGAAAAGAAGTTAAATGTTTGGGGTGATTGATATCCAAATGACACTAATTTAATCATTATACATTGTATATAGGTAACAAAATATCACATGTATCCCCCAAATATGTACAAGTATCATATACCAATAAACATTTTTTAAAAAATAAAAAGCAAAACCTTAGGCAGGATAAGACCTCAGAAAGAGCCTTCTCCTTCACACAGAATCTATTTGTTAGAAAAATTCCCCATGCTTCATTGCAAACTATGGAATCATTTCACACCTTGTTGGTCGCATCTATGCCATAAAGATGTAGTCTTTTCAATATCACCTTCAGAAAAATGCCATGTGGCAAAATATTTTCTCATAAACCTCATGCTTTAACAGCACAATCTTTCAAAGAAAAAGAGATTTCAATTTTTTGGCAAGAAAATGTGTCCATAATATATATCATTGAGTGAATAAATTAGCTTATGAAAAATTATGTATAATATGGACTTGTTTTTGTAAAAATAAAAAATATATATAAATATAAATGTGTATATATCATAGATTCTTGTATCTCTAAAGATTTTCACAATTTTAAAAAGCCAAGTAATGAAATTCCATTTCACCTGGTATTATAATACCTAATATCTCTCATTAAAAGTGACTTTTTATCTAGAAATTATCATAATGTTCATGTGAATGTAGCACATCTTAGTTTTCCAAATGCCCTCACATACAATATTTCTTTTTTTTTTAATTTCAGCATATTATGGGGGTACAAATGTTTAGGTTATGGGTACTGCCTTTCCCTCCCCCACCCCAGTCAGAGCTTCAAGCGTGTCCATCCCCCAGATGGTGCACATCGCATTCATTATGTATGTATATACTCATCCTCTCCTTCCCCCTCCCATCTGCCCAACGCACAATAAATGTTATTCCTATATGTCCACTTAGGTATTGATTAGTTTATACCAATATGCTGGTGAATACATGTGGTGCTTATTTTTCCATTCTTGGGATACTTCACTTAGTAGAATGGCACATACAATATTTCATTCAATCTTTCCATCGTCCCTCATGAGGAAGACAGGGCAGGTATTTCTAGAGCCACATCTAGATGAAGTAACAAAAGTTTAGGATTGAAATGACTTCTCTAGACCCTGATCACCTAATTAATGAGTGGCAGGGCCTGGGCATGACCTCACATCATTTGTGGATAAAACAAACCGCCATCATCATTACCAAAAGCCTTAAATGAAACTAAAAAGGGGGAAAAAAATCTTCCAAAAATATCAGGACCAGTTTTTATTCAAAATATTACAACAAGTTTTATACTGAAAGAAAAATAAAATGGAAAGACAGAGTTAAGAATTTTGAATTTTAAAATATTTTCAAATGTTCAGAATTACTAAAGCATGGAAAGAAGTTCTGGCTAGTTTTTAGAAGTTGAAACGATTAGATTATTCATACTGGAAGGATTTTGTGTCCTATTCCCTGCCATTCCTTCTCTGCCTGCTGGAAATGCTTGTGCATTTTTGCTGCAATACGAGTAAAATTTTACGATCTGCCCAAGGACCAGAAGAGGGCAGTGTGAGCTAACAAAATAGACACCTTGCTCCCTGGCCACAGGAACAGCACTGCTCTGCCCTGGCATTGTGCATCATCTTTCATACCAGTGTTTGCATCAACAATAACAAGAAAAGTCAACACAATAACTCCAAAGGAAGGAAGAAAGGAAGGGAGGGAGGGAGGAAAAATTTTAAAACTTCATTATTAAAAGAAGATGACACGAAAAAGTAGAAAGAGAATATTTTGAAACACTTGTTGGCATGAGCTGGATGCTAAGTCCTACAATGTAAGAGACAAAATCCCTGTCCTGGAGGAGAAGACTTAAGAAACCAAGCTCTGCCTCCAACTGGCTGCATTTTTTGTGCCCTCTGTTTATCTGTTAGTAAAATAAATATTTAGGATCAGATGGTCATGCTAAGATCTAACTGGTGCCCAAATTTTCCAGGTCTTAGATGGTGGCAGCCTGGTATGAAGGCAAATTTAAGTACCCAAAATGAAAAAAATCCAGCACAAATGCCAGTGTGTTCCACGTATACCTGACGTATACTTATGAACAATATATTTGACGTACTTACTTATGACGTACTTACTTATGAACAATATATTTCTATTGTTCATTCTTTCAAGGGCAACAAGAAAAAAATATGCTCATGAATCTAGAAAAATGTAAAATAAAAAATTATCTTAGCTCAGTGCAGAAATTACACCTGTAATCCCAGCACTTGGAGAGGTTGAGGTGGGATGATTGCTTGAGGCCAGGAGTTTGAGAGCAACCTGGGCAACATGGCAAGACCCCACCTCTACAAAAAAGTTGAAAAATTAACCAGGCATGGTGATGGGTTCCCATAGTCCTAACTACTCAGGAGGCTGAGGCAGTAGGATTGAGCCCAGGAGTCTAAGGCTGCGGTGAGCTATGATCACTCTATACCACTACATTCCAGCCTGGGTGACAGAGCAAGACCTTGTCTCTAAGAAAAAAAAATTTTTTTAATTATCTTATCATTAACTGGAGTATTTTCCATCTCTGCAGTCCCAACATTCAACATTGGTTCATGTCCCCAGTATTTATTGAGTACTCTGTGTGTTCAGTCGATGACTATGACAGAGCCTAGAGAGGGGCAGGTGCAGGGAAGTCAGTGGGATGAAAGGTCCAAATGTGGAGACAAAGTTCATATGTTACATAATAAGAGGAATACAGGAAATGCCCAGAAAAGAAAGATATTGCTTCTGGCTGGGGGCATTGGAGAATGAGGAGTGTTTGAGATGGACCTTATAGGATTTCCATGGTGGCAGAGGTAGGATTGAGATTTAAGAGGCAGGAGGGGAATATCAGGTATAGGAAACACAGCGGTGCAGGTATGGGGTGTGTTTGGCACGGCACAGAGTCTTTTCCCAAGGCCTGGGGTGGGAACGGGATAGGGAAGGGTGGTGTGCAGGAGGAAGAGGCTGGAAGGGACAAAAGGGATTAGAGGGAAAAGGGATGCAGAGCCTAGAAAGCCTTGAATGCCACGCTAAGGAGTTTGGACTACACATTCATGGGCTTAGTTTTTATACTTCAAGTCCCCAAAAGACTAGGACTGCATTCTGTAAGCCAAGGGAACATTACCGAGCGTGTATGTCTAGATGTTATGTGTATGTTTTATGCATATGGACATGCAGGTCGGACCCAACTGCTAGGTGGCTGCATCCATGAGCACATTGCTACTGCCTCTCTGGCAAAGATGATGAGGATGGTGATACCAAATTTTAAAACCCAGATGGTTAATCAGAATATTAGCGTCACCGGAACTGGTCGAGCCGGCAGACAAGAGGCAGTTTTTCTGATAGACCTTCACTAGCAGACGGTGGAATTGGTGAAACTGCCCTCAGCGGCAGCAACAATGCAGCATAGCATTAATTCTGCTTCTACTATCTTACAGACACCAGGTGAAATCAGTTTCTTCCACTGAAATATGTGTTCTGTTCTAACCTTCTGGAATTGTAGTCTACATCAATATTCATTTTAGAAATATTAGGTTATTATGAATGATAAGAGTTTTTTTCCTCTAAGAATAAGCTTCTTTGTGTTTTTCACATGATATATAGACTGGATGATTTGCTTTGGGACTCAGATAAATGCTGTCAGGAAAACACGAGAAGATAAAAATTTTGTCTGCACCTGGGTGGCGCTAATGCATTTTTAGCTGGAGGATGGTCTGGGAATTTAAATAGAACACTTTGAGGTATCCATGGTTATGTATAATGCAGAGAAAATGTATAAAAAACAAACTACATTTGTTCCTCTTCCTCAGTCTTTGAATATGTTGCTAGTCCAATGGATCTTAATAATTTTAGTGAAAGACACTTTTGAAAATTTAGCCAAACCTGGGAACCCTAACCACAGAGAAACACACACATCTAACATATTACCTTCATTTTCCGAGGAATTTATCAACCCTGAAACTCAATAAACACAGGTTCACAGCCCTTGCTTTAGACTTTTGCAAAATAATGAATCACTATATCCTCAAAAATGTGTCTCTGAAAATATTTTCCACTCCATGTTATATATACCGCTTAAATTTCTATGCTTTCATTTTCTAACTAGGTGATGACTGTAAAACCCAAAATGTGTTTTTATTTAGCATTCTGGGGAAATTATGTAGCCTATGATTTCATATATACTTATATAAATATGTTTTCATTCTGACAAACCCAAAATAATGCTGAGGGAGGACATCATTGAAAGCCTTGTTTCTTAATAGAAACAAAAATAGGATTGTCTTTTTGTAATGAAAATTTGCAGTCAAATTCCATTTTCGTCTTTTATCTTCTGATGTTTATAAAGCTCTGGCAAGAAAGGACCCAGACAGCTTCAGGCTCATGTGGTGTAAAGAAGTAACAGTTTCATTGAAATTTTAAACAAGAAGTCCGTTAACCTGTGCTCTTAAAACATGAAGGCAGTTTTGACACGCTTCAGATCTACTTGCTGGATTGCTCGGCAGAGGTCCTGCCGTGACCGCTACAGACATAGCCCATAGTCCCGCATTCACGTGCCTGCTGCTGCTCTAGGAGCCTCTCAGATAGAAACTCATTCAATCCTGTCAGCAACCCCAAGGAGAACAGGAATGCCATTCTGCCTATTTTAGAGATAAGGAAACTGAGGCACAAGATGATGAGTTGCTTATCTCAGAGCCCACAGTGGTAGAGCCAGGATCTATACTCAAGCAGTCCTGTTCCAGAGTCTGTGCACTTGACCTCTATGCTCTTTTGCCTCATATATACAGACATTATTTTTTCAAATTAAGGGCCTTAGACAGTGATGGCACAACTCTCCTTTTATCTTCCCTTTTGGGGGATCTGCAACCCTGACTCGGGCATTTCCTCAGCTCCCCAGTCCCTTGAAGCATCTCTCTCTCTCTCTCTCTCTCTCTCTCTCTTTCCCCCACTGCCACCACACAAATGCAACTCAGTTTTTGTATTAGGTCATTAAATATGAAATGTCTGATTTCTAATCAAAAGTGTAGTTTATTACATCTCAAACAAGCAATATAATTAATCAAAGTATGTGCCTAAACTATTTACACAATTTTGCCATCTTAACAGTGGCTTGTAGGGAAGGGGGCAGGTGTATACATACATAATGAGTGAGATGTGCACCATCTGGGGGATGGTCACGCTGGAAACTCAGACTTGTGGAGGGAGAGGGGGAAAGGGCATTTTTGGAAACCTTAAAATTTGTACCCCCATAATATGCCAAAATAAAAACAACAACAACAACAACAACAAAAAACCAGTAGCTTGTTTATGTCAGCAGTGAAGAAGAATGAAGAGTAAGTAGCGATGAAATCATGCAAGGTGTTTTCCACATCTTGTTGAGAATCGAGTATTTTTCCTTGCAAGAAGTGGCGCAAAGCCTGGAAGAAGCAGGAGTCAGTTGGTGCAAGGTCTGGGGAATACGGTGGATGACAGAGTTTCCAAGTCCAGCCACTGTAGTTTGAGCAGCATTGTTTATGCAACACGTGGTCAAGCGTTGTCTTGAAAGAGGATTGGCCTGTCTCTATTGACCAATCTCGGCTGCTTAATCCCAAGCGTCCTCACCATTTTGTTCAACTGGTTGCAGTAGACATCAGCTGTAATCAACTGAGCAGGTTTCATGAAGCTTTGGTGGATAATACCAGTGCTGGACCACCAAGCAGACACTATTAGCTTTTTATGATAAATATTTGGTTTTGGACCATGTTTTGACAGTTTATCTTTATCCAACCATTTTGCCAAACACTTGCAATTATCAAAAAGAATCTATTTTCATCACGTGTAACACAACAGTATAGAAATGGTTTGCCTTTATGTCATGACAGCAAAGAAAGGCATGCTGGAAGATGATTTCTCTTCTGACTCTCGTTTAATTTATGCAGAACCCATTTATCCAGCTTCTTTACCTTGCCAATTTGTTTCAAGTGTTCTGATATTGTTGGAATAGAAACATCAAACCTTGCTGCTAATGCACAGGTAAGTTGAGATGGATTTGTTTCCACTACAGCCGTGGTCCCCAATCCCCAGGGCGAGGATTGGCACTGGTCCATGGCCCGTTAGGAGCTGGGCCACACAGCAGGAGGTGAGTGGTGGGTGAGCAAGGGAAGCTTCATCTGTATTTACAGTCATTTCCCATTGCTTGCATCACCGCCTGAGCTCTACCCGTGGAAAAATTGTCTTCCGTGTACTGCTGCATTTGTACTGTACGCTTATTGGGCAGCTGGAGCTCCAAAAAATTGCCTTCCACGAAACCTGTCCCTGGTGCCAAAAAGGCTGGAGACCACTGCACTAAAGCTTTCAGCTCATTGTTATCCACCTTGGTCTCAGGTCACACACGGAGCTCATTTTCAAGATTAAAATCACCAGAACGAACTTCTCAAGCCATCAACTTACTGTGTGTTCATTCGCCACATCCTTCCCAAACACTTCGTTGATATTTTGAGCTGTCTGTGCTGCATTGGTTCCATGATGGAAACTGTATTCAAAAATAACACAAATTTTTGACTTATCTATGGTTTCACAAAATTGCTCTAAAATAAATTTTGAAAGATAATCACAAGCCAAAGCATGCGTTTGCAAGACTGGGGATGTACCTTCACAGTAAATATAAAACAAGAAGTGTCAAAGTGAAATGTCACAGATATAAACTATCAAACTTAGTACTTAAGGAAATTGGACATTTCATACTTCATAACCTAATACTAAACTTGTCCAGTTAGGCATAACATCTAGTTCATGGGAAGCAGCAAGTCCTAAACTTGCCACACGAGCCTTCCCACTGGAGGAGCAATAGCTGCTTATGTCTGTCTTCTCCATAAAAAGAAGTTTGTGATTTCACTGACACTTTGTTCCACAACCAACATAAGATAGATATTAGGGTTTGCAAATAGGAATAGACAAAACTTTCATATGGACTGTTTCCCACTCCAAAGATTTTTTGGTTTTGTTTTTGTTGTTGGTCATTTGTTTTATTTTTGTGAGACATATGTTTGTATTTCTAATTTCCCCTCTTGTACAGTTTTTCGGTATAAAAGTTTTTGAATCTCATACTTATAAACTTTTAACTCCTCTTTTTCTTCAGGACTAAGATACTACCCAAACTGGAACTTCCTTATATTTAAAAGCCTCTTGAATTTCAAGACCAAGAGGTAACTAGGTCATTCTTAAAACCTACACTCCTATACAATAGTCTAACTCAGTTCAGCTGCTTTGGTCGCTCCACTGCTTTGGCAACTACAAGAAACACAACTAGCATTTGAAGAAATCAAAATCCCTGGCCTTCTTCACATCTTCACATTGACAGTGGTGCCTGGAACCAAGGCAGTAGTCCACATACCTGATCGGCTGGTAACTGACTGGTAATTGTCCACAATGAATTCTCCTAAAAGAATAAATGATAATTAGACAATAGCTAAGAAATAGAAACATCCTCTTCTTACCGATAATTTTATGTCTTCATTTAATTTTCCAAGGGCAGAAAAAATATTTTATAAGTATCAGCCCCCAGATCCATTTTTAAACTCAAAACTTGATAATTGTTTAATGTATATTTTGTTCTTTTTTTCTTCATGAGGCATGTACGTTGGGGTCACAGTATGTGAACAGATGGAATATATGGCAGGAGCTAGCTGATTAACATTAAAGACAGGGGACCCATTGTCTTTCTATAACTCCCATCTATCTACTTTAATTTCTGTCACCATGGTACCTAGTGGTTCAATTATTGAGTGTTGCAAATAAACTATTTAAAAAAGTCCACTCCATATAATGCTGCTACTTTTTGTTCAAGAGGCTATGCTTGAATATATCCTGAATCACTGAAACCCTCTCCGTGATTTCCATTGATAAGGAAGGTGAGACTGCAGGGATATTTGTGCCAATTATTTAGTTTACAGATGAGTGGAGTGAGAATTGGAATATTTTAAATTGCATTG
The DNA here is from genome assembly GCF_040939455.1 of Microcebus murinus. NCBI lineage: Eukaryota > Metazoa > Chordata > Mammalia > Primates > Cheirogaleidae > Microcebus > Microcebus murinus. The sequence goes on from NC_134108.1 coordinate 25,420,998, forward strand.
TGGACATTCATGTGGCTTCAGTTGCAAGGGCCAACTCTAGAATGCCTCAGAGGTTTGAGGCAAAGGAGCATCAGAAAGTGTGTTCTTATAAGTTCATGCCATATGTGGCATGCTGGGGACTTCAAGAGAGCAAGCATTCTTCCCAGACTTGCATTCATTCCTGCTGCTTCCCAGAGAAGACATTTCCTGATAGACTTGGATGGAACAAAACCAGGAAGTTTTAAACAGCATGCAAGTTCTCAAAAATGTTGACCTTCAAGTTTTTCCTGCATTTACTAGGCAGCCTATGGCAGAAGAGCACTGAAAATAGATTTGATTGAATTACCATATGATGCAGCAATGTCTGGGTATATATACAAAAGAATTCATAGCAGGGTGTTGAGGAGATATTTGCATATCCGTGTTCATTGGTGCACTATTCCCAATAGCCAAGATGTGGAAATAATCCAAACGCATTCACAGATGAATAAAGAAAATGTGGTATATACATACAATAGAATATTATTCAGCCATTAAAAAGAAGGAAATTCTGTCACATCCGGCAACATAGATGAACTTCGAGGAAAGGAAAATAAATGGTGAGGAGGGGGAAATGGAGAGTTGATGTTCATTGAGTATAGTTTCATTTTGCACAATGAAAAAGTTCTAGAGATCTGTCACACAACAATGTGAATATATTTAACACTACTGAACTGTGAATTTTATTACAGATGGTAAATTTCATGTTATAAATGAAATTTCATGTTTTAAATGGTTCAGATGGTAAATTTCATGTGTTTTTTACCACAATTTTTAAAAAAAGTAAAATTGGCTCTTGAACAACACAGGTTTGAACTATGTGGGTCTACTTATATGTGGCTTTTCCTCTGCCTCTGTCACCCCAGAGACAGCAAGACCAACCCTTCTTCCTCCTCCTCCTCAGACTACTCAACATGAAGGTGATAAGGATGAAGGCCTTTATGATGATTCACTTCCATTTAATAAATAGCAAACATATTCCTTATGATTTTAAAATAACATTTTCTTTTCTCTAGCTTACTTTCAGCATATAATACATACAACCTAGAAAATATGTATTAATTGACTGTGCTATCAGTAAGGCTTCCAGTCAATAGTAGGCTATTAGTAGTAAAGTTTTTAGGAAGTCAGGAGTTAGACATAGATCTTTTTACTGCATGGGAAGGGTGAGGGTTGATGCACCTAACTCCTGTACTGTTCAAAGGTCGACTGTAATTGCTATTGTCCTTTCACCTTGTACTTATGGGTTCTAATGACCTCAGCAACTGGTTTAGCGAGGATGATAGTGAGGAAATTCTGATTAGAGAAAGCTACTCTCCAGCTGAAATCACTTGCATTAGCATTGACCAATGTGTAGAATGCCTGCCAGAACCTGTATCCTAGAGCCTTCCTGGGCTGCCCCACTGCCTTGAGACCTACCGCGGACAGTGTCGAAGGTTCTGGGAGTCTGAATTCAGTTGTGGAAAAAGGTGGTGCCAGTAAAGAAACTATCAACAGAGTAGCAAACACAGTTGACTTAGGGGAGGAATTTCTAAGGGAAGATGTTTCCTGGGAGTAGTATACCTACATATCTTTTTCTCCCACATGTCCAAAAATTTGCAAGATTTTATACCTGGAAGGAACAATGATAATCAGTTAGAGAAAATGAATTCCCTCATATTATATAAGAGGAAAGAGAAGTCAGAGAAGGTAAGGGACTTGCCTAAGGTCCTCCAGAGAAACAATTAGAAAGCTGGGTTTAGCATCTCAGTCTGGGACGATTTTAGACAAAATCCATTCATGAATGCCATATGACGGGGAAGATCAATATTAACACACACAAACACACAAACCCACACACGTACACTGCAAAAGTGGAGCTATTTTTGTGGAAATGAAAGCAGAGGTGGTGGGGCTGCTGAGGTGGTCATTTTCCCTCCCCCATACCTCCCCACACACTCCTGCTCCTCTGGGGCACTTCTGTGAATGCCTGTGCCTCAGGACTCTGTGGGGTATAGTTTGAAGATCACTGTAGCATACTGTGACTTTTCACTTTACACCTCCATTGTAGCATTTATAGACTACTTTGTAATTTTTGTTTACTTGTCTCCAGGAAGGAAGTTTAAAATAATAATAGCTACCATATATTGAGAATTTACTATGTACTCTCTTGCTTGCTAAATACTTTATAGCCATTATTTAATTTAATCCACCCCAGAAAACTATTGTTTTATCTCATTTTGCAAGGGAAAGAAACTAAAAGTCCACATAAGTTAAACAGTTTGCTTATAAATGGCAGAGGCAGGATTCAAACCCAACTATGACCAAAGGCCTGTGCCTGTAACCAAAACAACAATCTGGGTTGGGGCTGATTCATCTTTGGGTGCCTCTTACCAAGCCTAAGGCTGACACTTAGTAGGCACTTTAAAAAAGTGTGTTGGTTGTGATTCCTTGGTTCATGGACATCTTTTACAAGTGCAAACTTTTCAGGGAAGGTTAATGACTATCTATTATTCATATGTAAATGTGAATTAGTTAAATCTGATTGCTTTAACTCTGAGCTCTTGACTATAACAGAAAGGATTCCAGTAGTGCCTAAGACCATTAATTAGAATCAAACTATTGAGCTTTTAAAATCTCCTTCACCATTTACTAGCTGTGCAATCCTCAGCAAATTGTTCAACCTCTTTGATCCTCATCTGTAAAATGGACATTATGATACAATTTACCACATACTGTTGCCTGGATTAGATGAGTTCATTCAATTAGATTATTTAGAACAGAGTTTGGTGCATAACAAGCAGTCAATAAAAATCATTATATCAAAGGGATATCGACACTCCCAAGTTTGTTGAGCACCATTCACAATAGCAAAGATAGGGAATTAACTTAAGCGTTCATCTATGAATGAAAAGATTTTTTAAAAAATGTAGTATACATATATATATAAAAGAATGAAATCATCTCATTGGCAGCAACATGGATGGAACTGGAGGTCATTATCTTAAGTGAAATAAGCCAAGATCAAAGAGACAAATATTGCATATTCTCACTTATCTGTGGGAGTTAAAATATTTAATCCTATGGAGGTAGAGAGTGGAAAGATAGATAACAGAGACTGGGAAGGGTGAGTGGGGGAGTGGGAAGGATGAAGAGAAGTGGTTTAAAGTATACAAATATACAGTAAGATAGAAGAAATAAATTCAATATTTGATGGCAGAGTAGGGTGACTATATTTAACAACAATGTGTCGTACTCAGGCGGTGGACATCCTAAATACCCTGACTTGATCACTATACATTATATACATGTAACAAAATTTCACATGTGACCCATAAATTTGTAAAAATAAAAGTAAATAAATAAATATTTAAATAAATAAATAAATATATAATATTAATTATATATTTGTGTTTTGGTTTGGTTAGCTTTGTTTTCTGGAAAGGAGGGAAGGAAGATAAGTAGTTTTAAGCACGGTTTGGGCTGCTGAAATGGGAGACCAGGGCAAATGCAGTGGGAGGTCTCTGGGCACCTGGTAGCGGACCGTTACAGCGGTGAAGGGTCATGTAGACAAGTGCTCAAAGATAGCACATTTCAATAATGTTCTTAAGACCTGTGCTGTATCTGGGTCAGAAATAAAAACTTCTGTTTTTATTTTTTTCCCCCTCTCTATTCTGCATCTCTTGGCCCCTAATCCACAAAAAATTTGGGCTATCGATCAGCTATACTACCAGTTAGAAGGAATCTTGTGAACTGGATTTAGACTCAGATTGTAACAAAAATGAAGAAATATTACAACTCACAACTTACGTTCAAATGAACAATTGGATGTTTGGTCAGCGTTCTTAATCCAATTTTAAGGACTTTATCCACAAAAAGGAAAGCCAAAGACATAATAGAGCAGGTGTCCTGACTAGGAGAAGGAGCAGTTCTGCAATGGGGCAGGCATGAAACAGAGTTTAATTTCCTAAAAGGCTAAGGTAGAGTTGTAGTAAGCAGTGACTTTGGTTAAGAAATATATTTCGGAGAGTGTTTACAGGTTTACTCTGTCACTATCTATATGCTCCTGATAAAGACTGAGCCGAGATATATTTTCTACACTCTGCTAGATGATATTACAGCTGACTGTCCTTTAGAACTCAATTCTGCTTAATTATTTAATCTTCAACAGTAAGCCTGTTCTCAGATCACTAATTAAACATGAGGGGAAAATAAAAGACACAAAGGCATATAACTTATAGATTAATTTAAATTAATTTAAGTTCTACTGGGATAAAAGTTTTTTATCTATTGGAGAGGAAGTCAGCTCTCCTTAGAGTGTATACGGTGGTCAGCTGCAGGTCTGTCCTTAGCGCCATCCCACCCTTCCCCCTACTCTGCTCTGTATCCCAGGGGACTACATTTCCCAAGCTCCCCAGCCACTCACCTGCTTGGTCAATGAGAGGAATTAGTGGAAAAAGATTGAAAGACACAGGAAAAAAATAAGCACTTCCTAAGGCAGTGGTCCACAACCTTTTTGGCACCAGAGACCAGTTTCACGGAAGACAATTTTTCCATGGACCTGGGGGTAAGGTTCAGGATAATTCAAGAGCATTACATTTATTGTGAACTTTAATTTCTATTATTATTACATTGTAATATATAATGAGATAATTATATAACTCACCATAATGCAGAATCAGTGGGATCCCTGATCTTGTTTTCCTACAACTAAATTTAGGCCCTATCTGGGGGTGATGGGAGACAGTGACACCCAAAGTGTGTTGCTATGTCCAGTCTACTCTGTTATCTTGTTTTGGTTGCTGTCACTACAGAAAACTGCTTCACAAGGATAGGATGTTAGAAATGGAAGCAGGATTTTCAGTGCTTTTGTGGCAATCTCAGGATACTCTCTGCCTTGACTTTAATCCAGAACATAGGAGATTTGAAGTTGTCTCAAACATACTTTTAAGGACACCATCATTTGTGATCTCAAGCAGTTGATCCTCTTCTAGCACGTACAAAGTTGATTCACCTGGCTTATTCACAAATGGGTCTTGGATACATTCCTTTCCAGTTTGGAGGTCTTACTTTGTGGTTGGGAAGTAATGCTCAAACTCTTTTGAAAGCTGAGGTAGGTGATCGTGCACCAGCTGGGAGAAAGAAGGCCCTGGCTCAATATCTTTCAAAATCTCTGCTAATGTCTGAAACATGTCAAAAATCCCAATGTTCACTCATTGCCCCCATAATTCCAGTTTGGTTTTGAATGCTTTATCTGCCAACGTGAACAAAGTTGTCATTGTCCTCTGAAGTGGCAGATTGTGTTCATTGAACAGGTTGAATCTGTCACACAAGTTTTGTGACCCATTCTGAGTCACTGAAATGTGATAGTGATGACTGTTTTTCTAAAACAAATCTCTGAAGTGGCTCTCATAACTCAAAACCTCTGGTCGGTGATCTACCTTTAGAAAGCCATCTCACTTCAGTGTGAAAGAGAAGATATGTGTGCTCTGCATCTATCTTCTCACAGAGTTGCATGAGTAGACGTGAGTTAAGGGCATGCACTTTAATGTGGTTGATAATTTTTATCACATTCTGCAAAACGTTGTTTAGTTCAGGTGACATTTTTTGGCTAGCCAGCATTTCTCTATGGATGACAAAGTGTGTAGACTCATATTCAGACTTCCTTGGCCCAAGGAGTGAAACCAGGAAGTTGTCCTGTCATGGCAGCCACTTTGTCCGTGCATTTACTGACACCAAATGACCTACTCAGTTTTCTCCATATGTAATCATTCAAAGATTTGAATAGCTCTGCAGCTGTGGTGTTGGTTGACAACAAAAGTGCACATAATATACCCTCATGCACATCCTCCCGAAAAATATATCACACAGAAACAAGCATTGTTGCCTTGTTGTCAACGTCGGTAGACTCATCAACCTGTATTGTGTGTAACAGTGACTCATTGATCCTCGCTAACAATTGTGCCTCAATATCCTCTGCTATTTCATCAATTGGTCTAGTTATGGTGCTAGCTGAAAGAGGAACACATGCTACCTTTTAAACCGCAGACTCTCCTAAAAGTTCACAGCAAATGTCCTTAGCAGCAGGCAAGATCAACTCTTTGCCAATGGTAAAGGGCTTCTTAATTTGGCAATGCGGTTAGCCACTAAGAATGATGCTCTCAGTGCAGACACATCTCATGAAGTGGTGGCCTTCAATAATTGCTTCTGTCCATCATGTTCACATTTTTTTTGTTTTTTGGAAAAAATCCAAAGGCTTGTCTTTTAATGCAGGGTGCTCAGTCTACATGTGGCAAAGCAGTTTTGAAGGTTTCATGATTTTATTGGATAGCCAGTCACCACATATTATACAAAGCAGGCTTGGAAAATGTGAATCACCTGTTGCAATGAACCCGTCATTTAGGCAGGACTTGGTATTTTCTTTTTTTTCTTTTTCTTTTTCTTTTTTTTTTTTTTTTGAGACAGAGTCTCGCTTGTTGCCCAGGCTAGAGTGAGTGCCGTGGCGTCAGCCTAGCTCACAGCAACCTCAAACTCCTGGGCTCAAGCAATCCTGCTGCCTCAGCCTCCCGAGTAGCTGGGACTACAGGCATGCGCCACCATGCCCGGCTAATTTTTTATATATATATATATTAGTTGGCCAATTAATTTCTTTCTATTTATAGTAGAGACGGGGTCTCGCTCTTGCTCAGGCTGGTTTCGAACTCCTGACCTCGAGCAATCCGCCCGCCTCAGCCTCCCAGAGTGCTAGGATTACAGGCGTGAGCCACCGCACCCGGCTGGTATTTTCTTTTAAATGCAACTTTCATCTTGTTGGCAGTCTTAGAGTCTTCTGCTGTCTGATCATTGGGTCTTTCCCCCTTTTCAAACAAGCTCTCTAGCTACATTTGTTTGCCACTCATTTCTGCTAAGGTTAGCTTGTGGGCTTCCCAAAACTGTGACTGAGACAAGCGTGCAGTGCAGGGGGCGGGGGGAGGGAGGTGTGGAAGGAAGTAGTAAATAAAATAATGGGCAGGCCACACATGTACTAAAAAAATAAGTGTTAGATTCTGACTTAAACCCTGGCACCAGATGCAGCTGTACAATTGAATTACATCAACTCACTTGCTACTATAAAGCCTGCCACCAGATGCAGCTTAATTGTCACTTGCCACTCACTTAAAGGGTTTGGATATGAGTCCGCAAGCAATTGATTTATTACGGTCTCTGTGCAGTCAAATCTCTCTGCTAATGATAATCTGTATTTGCAGCCACCCCTCAGCACTAGTATCACCACCTCAGCTCCACCTCAGATCATCAGGCATTAGATTCTCATAAGGAGCATGCAACCTAGATCCCGCCCATGCGCAGTTTACAGGAGAGTTCGTGCTCCTATGAGAATCTAATGCTGCTGATCTGACAGGAGGCGGAGCTTATGTGGTGATGCCAGTGATGGGGAGCAGATATAAAGACAGATGAACTTTCTCTCACTCGCTCACCGCTCACCTCCTGCTGTGTGGCTTGGTTCCTAACAGGCCCTGGACCAGTATGAATCTGCAGCCCTGGGGTTGGGGACCACACCCCTAGGGCATCTCCAACATAGGCTGTATTGCTCTGAGGCTCCCGTTCCTCCCAGAAGGGCTAAGCATCATTCTAACTCCCGTAAATAGCCCTGGTTCATCAGATCCTGCAGTACCACTTCCTCCCAGCCCCTAACAGCTGCTATTGCTATGCCTAAGATCTGTGTTGTTTCATTCACTGTGCTTTATTTAGCTTCTCAGCCCTCCCATTATTGTATAACCAATTCTTGTATCAAATTTCCTCCTCGTGAAATATCTATAATAGTTTCTGTTTTTGTTTTTCCTGGGAGGTATCTGACTACTATAGAGACAATAAGAGAACTCTATACACACATTAGAAACAATAAAGAGAAAGCTCAATCTACTTATTTTTACATTGTTTGGGGCACATTATTTCTTCATTTTTGTCTCTCTTAATAGGTAGCTTTATGAAGCAAACAGTAAATCAGCAAACACATGTAGTTCACCCTAATAAGGTAGCTGCAGATTGAATTTCCTGGGCTCTGGCTCTCTGCCTAAGCTTTCAGATGTGTCTGCCATCCCTCTCACATCCAGACATGAGAGTAGAGGCTGGAGCATTGATACTGTACCTTAGAACCTTCCACGTCCTGCCTAAGTACTTCACCGACCACTGCGAGCCCAGGAATCGCCATAGGAGCAAGTGTGACAAAGACCGCATGAGGGTGCACAGACAGGGCAGGTCCACAATGGGCACTTGCCCATCTGTTGTGTAGTTAGTTTTTGTCATTTTTAATAGAGTAGCTTTAGAGACATTACAACAACCGAATGTCCAAACCTAAGGGGCCATGGATGGCCTCATGAACAGGAGACTCAAAGGCAGCCCTAACTTGAAATACTGCAGGAGAGATATGCATGTTTTTTCTGTCCTTCAGAAAATGCTCTTTTTGTCTGGACACATTTCTGATGATTCTACTTTAATAAGCATATCTAATGTAGCTCTGAATTACTAATGCTAACTCTGATGAACCACAGGAAACAACGTCGGAATCTCAAAGCAGAAGAGAAATAGTACTAACTTTATAGAGTACTTGAGAATTTGCAAGGAATTTTCAAAAACATTAGCTTAGTCTAGCTGAGGGTTTTGGACACTGTTCTGGCAAAAAAGATGAGGCCTAGAAGTGCTGCCTAAACAAATGATTTCAAGATTGAAGCATTATTTAAATATTTTTTACACCTGTATAGGCAAAGTCATTTTCTTTTAATATAAATATTTATTGTCTTTTAGGAAAATGCTCTATAACACACATTTGAGACTTGGTCTTCTTCTAATTGCCATAGGAGATACAACATCAGACTTTCTGGTTATGGAGCCTTGGTCACATTTTACTGTGTTGGAAGGAAATTTTCAAAATTCTTTTCATAGTTAAACAGTTGACTCCTTTTGCTTTAGTGGGCTCAGTCTTACTGTATGCAGTGTTCTTGCTACATTTCTTGATAATGAGGCTTTATAAGCATTCCTAGACCAATAGTGACAGGTAATACATATATGGTGACAGTATAATATGACAATGGAAGCAGGTAAATTCTATGACATGGGCAAGCCCAAAGATAGGTTCTCTCTCAATGAGCCTACTTACTTTTCCCTTATACAAGAGAAACTTTCCAATAATCTCTTTACTCTTTATCCTAGGACCATACTTAGTGTAAAAATTTTTAAATTACCATAAAATTCTGAAATTTTGATAAATGTAAAAACAAACTCAAAGTTCAGTTCTGGCTAATCCAGAGAGACAAATGGATTCATTTTTAAAAACATAAACAAATATCTTCACTAGACTTAGGTTTTCAAAATAATGGCAGTAAAAATCCATTCATTCTTATTGAGTATTATGCTGGGGGTGATGATATGAAGGGAGACATGGTTCTTCACAGAGTGTCAGTCTAGCAGAAGAGGCAGATGATTGAGCTCTTTACTTGTAACAGAACAGACACCTATTATAACTATAGGCCAAGGGGCAGGACAAGTTATAGGTTTTCCATGTAATAATAATAATATTTGGTGCAGTGGCTCATGCCTGCAATCCCAGCACTTTGGGAGGCAGAAGCAGGAGGATCACTAAGGCCAGGAATTCAAGATCAGCCTGAGCAACATAGAGATACCCTGTCTCTACAAAAAATTAAAAAATTAGTTACATATGGTGGCATGCACCTATAGTCCCAACTACTTGGGAGGCTGAGGTCGGAGGATCACTTGAGCCCAAGAGTTCAAGATTGCAGTGACATATCATGATGCCACTGCACTCCATCCTGGGCAACAGAGTGAGACACTATCTCAAATAAAAATAATAATAACATGTCATATTACTATATAAATATATATACATAATACTATATACACATATATACAAATATAGATATATCTATATAGTAATGTACATACTATATGTAGTATATGTATAATATATGATTATATATAGTGTTTATTTATCTTTTCTTCAATGTCTAACACAGAATTTAGAACAGGGTGAAACCTCTGTAAATATTTCCTGAGTTAATAAACTAAAGAAATGTGATTTGATTTGAAGACTAAAAAAAGGCCTTTTGGATACAAATCTTTGAAGGCCTTGCAATATATTGCCCATGAAGTATAATCTTTAGGATGAGGATCTTATTCCTTAATTTCTTCCTCTTAATTCAGTTTAAGAAATATCTTTTGAACAACTACTGTGTGCTAGACAATAATAAGTATTGAGATATAAAAATGGTTTCAATAAGGAGCAAACTCAAATATGATGTGAAAATAAAGGTATGTGAACATAGAGATACAGACTGTATTCTGTTCATTTTTTTTTTTTTTTTTGGAGACAGAGTCTCACTCTGTCACCCTGGCTGCCAGGCTAAAGTGCAGTGGTGTCATCATACATTGCTCACTCCAACCTCAAATTCCTGGGCTCAAGTGATCCTCCTGCCTCAGCCTCCGGAGTAGCTGGGACTACAGGTGTGCATCACCATGCCTAGATAATTTTTTCTATTTTTAGTAGAGACAGGGGTCTCACTCTTGCTCAGGCTGATCTGGAACTCCTAAGCTCAAGTGATCCTCCCGCCTCAGCCTCTCACAGTACTAGGATTACAGGTGTGAGCCACCACCACGCCCAGTCTGTTTATCTCTTTATCTTCAATGTCATGGCACATAGCTGATACTTAGTAGAAGGTTGTTGAATGAATAGATGAGTGAATAGATGGATTAAAACTTAAAACAAGGGCAGCCATAAAGAAATTATTCTCACTTGATTTATGTGTGAGGGAGAAAGGCTGTAGTCTAGAAAGGCTAGACTTGAGGTGACAATTGAACATGAGAAGAAGCTTTTGAGGTCAAGAAGGTGAGATGCACAGCACAGTCAGGAGGAGGTGGAATGAATGTTGACCAGGGAGAGTGCAAAGACACAGCTTGCTATGGTTCTCTTTGGGAAGCTGGGGGGACTATTTGCTACTTCTGGTGTGTGAGCATGATTTATCATTGTCACTTTATTCTTTCACTGTGAAGGACAAGAAGCCTCATCTTGTCCCAGCTTTCTAGCTGAGTTAATTTCTCTCCTTTTTATGTCCCCAACTTATTAGGTTCTTAGTTTTGCTGAATGGTAAAGTAAGAAACGTCAGAGACAGGACGGATGAGGAACCTGACGTTCAGAATTGTTCAGTGGTTTGTCTCGGATCATCAAGTAACTTCATTCTCCCACCCTGAAATATGCCTGTGGAAATTCACAACTGATTCTTTGGATTGCTGCCAGGGTTTGAATACAATGTCGCTTAGCAATCACAGACTGAGTCCGGAGGACTGTGATGAATCCAGTTGTTAGAGTATCAAAAAATCCCTTCCTTCCCTAAATTATTTGTAGGTCCACCCAAAAGAAAGCAAAAGAAGAAAGTCCTAGTGCTAGCCAGACTGGTTTTCAAATGTGCCAGGCCATTTGTGAACAGTTACTTCCATCCTGCCGGTTGCCATATCATAACAAGTGAGTTAACATTTTTAAGAGAAAGAACAATTTCACTAGTAACACAGCTATGAAGACAGATATTCAACCTTCTAATAAAATAGTAATGCTGCAAGCTCAGCGACTCATAAAACATTTATAACCTTCAGCCAGTAAAGTGTGAACAAGAGATTTAAATGTTGCAGCTTGATACCACGAAGGGATGCTCGGCATAAACGCTGCCCAAAAGCACATGCACCATGGCAGGGTAGAGGGAAGGAGGTCCCCTTCCAGCTGCAGGTGTCTATTTTATCCTTAATCTCTTGGTTCTTTTTCATATCCACCTGCTTTCATTTTATAATCCCCTCCTTTTAGTTACTATTTTTGGAGATTTGTTTTTCTTTAGCACACTGGGGCTTGTGCTGATGTGATATGCAAAACATAGCATGTTTTTAGATGACTATATTATTTCTGTTCTTTCAGAAATGAATTCCCTGATTTCTTGAGCATTTTGGCTAGCATTTATGACATGAGTTTCTTTTCTGTGTTTTATATTTTAATTGCAAAGTCATTTTGGATGGAAATTTCTTTTTTTTCTTTCTTTGGTGTTTTTGCCCCTCTTCCCTTGTTTACCTCTCCTCCTTGCCTGGGAAATTGTGGTGGCCCTCACCCAGCCGGGGTCACCATTCAGAATCAAGCTTTGTGTGGGCAGTTGGGATTCTTGTCCCTGGGAGAATTGCTGATCCAACCTTTTGGCCAGTATGTGCCACTGGGAGCCTGATCTCTCATTTCTGACTGAGGGATCCCAGCTTCTCTCTCTTTCCACTGCAAACAGTTGCTAGTTATTGCTCATAGCCCCAGGCCAGAGCTGCATCTTCTTCTAGGTCCTGTCCCTAGAAAGGGCATCTTCTCCTGGCCCTTCATATCAAACAGCCAGCCCAACTCCAAGGCCAGTACTGGGAGACTCCAGGCCTATTCCTCTGTGCCCACAGAACTCCCAGCTACTGTGGCTGGTTTTCATTCCAAAGTCCAGAAAGCTGAGCATTCCAGCTTCCCCCACTGTTCTATTTCTATACCATGGAGGTGTTCTCTTGCTTTTGAGAGTTATGTATTTTTAATCTAAACAAATGTTTTACTTATTCTATTCCCTGCTTGAAGAGAAAGTGGTGTGAATTTCCACATGTACCCATTCTATCACCTTCTGAAGAATTGCGAGACCTATTCGATCTCTCCTCCAGACTTGAAATTCTTTGAGAATAGGGTCATATCTTGTTTGGCTTTATTATCTCCTTCCAATTAGTACACACTCATGAATGTTCACTGAATGAGTAAACAGAATAAATGAGTACAGGCCCAATTCCATTCCTTAATTGGGACCTTTTTTAATTTCCTCTGGTCCCAAATCTGGTAAATTCTCTCCAAGAGGTCAGGCAGCTACTTGCTCCCTGCCACCCAAATCAGAGACTGCTTAACTCCTTTTACAAAAGTCCTGGTTCCTGGCCCCAAGTGCTGCTCTGTATTGTGTATTTAGAATCCTTTGACTTGTTATTGTTTTAATATAAAGGCAATATGTAATTTTAAGAAGATACACAATGGAGACCTATATTGCAATTGAGTTAAACACATCTTTTTTTTTCTTATTGAAGATAATAATATGTATTAGTTGTAGAAAATTTAGGCAACACACACAAACGAACCTAAGGAAGAAAACCGTTCTGCCATCCAGAGCTACTTGTTAGTAGCTGGGGCGTAACCATTCAACCCTTTTCTCCCGCTTGAATATGCTCACACTGATAAAGGGTCATTCCTTATTCTCTTGCTTGATTCACTCGCCAATGCACTGTCCTTGCAGCGAGCCAACGTGGCCTTCAGATGTGGCTCTCGGCCACCAGAGCCGCCAACGTGGCTGAGTGCTAGGATTTTTGTATTTTTATTTTTTTGTTCTGAGGTGGATGCTAGGAAGTGTGCAGATTCTGACTTATCATGAAATGTGGAAATGTTTTTGCTGGTTTTGCTTCTTTTGCTGCTAATGTTGCTGATGAGTATGCAGAGAAATAAGTTACCTCTCAGAGGATGGGCATTTGCTACCTGCCTGGGTGGCAGGAGGCAGAGGCTCTATCTTCTTTCAGAGTCTCTGCTTTCCTGTGCTTCTGCTGCTTCCCCTTCCTGTTGGGCCACCTTTATCTACCTCTTGTTTTTGGTCAAACCCCTTCCATAAAACCGAAATGGCTCAGCTGAAAAAACACTGCTTAAATCCAGGACATTTTATGCATGAAAATAGTGAGAAGCCTCTGGGTGACTTTTCAGGATGAAGGTTAACAATAAAATCGAGAACCCCATGTTCCATTTCATGGTGCTTTTCAAGCTGCTCTAAGAAGGAGCATTCCCCTCTCTCGTGGTAGTGTGGTCACCCTGGGCCTCCGGCATTACCGGGACCAGCAGGAAGTTGGAGGAGGGCTCAGAGGAGGAGACCCAAGGCAGGAGCCAAGGAGAACACTGGATGGAGGAATCTAGAAGCTCTGGATTTAAACACTGACCTGAAGAACAACGTGGGGGACAGATAGTAATGCCCTGCTCTCTAAGATTACTCTTACCATCTGGCTGTAAACATGTGGAAAGTAACAATGACCATTACAGATTAAAAAATGCAAACAAAATCATGAGGAAGTAGGCATATGTAAGGTATAAACCATCTGGGACTGAGAAAGTCCTGGGAAAATGGTAGGATTAAATTAAGAATATAAGTATTCTGCAAGCTAGAGAATAATAAACAGGAAATGTTCTGTTTCTTAAAGGATAAAGGTTGGGGAAGGTTAGAGTATGTGAAGCGAAGTGTGAATAAACCAATATAGCTCTTAACTGAGAAGCATCAGGAAAGAGGAAGCATTTATAATATTGTTAAGAGAAGCAATAGAAGAGAATGAGAAATCAGGGAACTGCTAAGCTACTTACTCCGAATTCAGGACTGGGTTCATCTTTTCCTAGGATTACCATCTATTCATTCTTAGAAAGCCAATGTTGTTTTATATCATGAAGTATTTATCGGGCACTTACAGTAAGAACTATTTTGATCACTTGAGGTAAAAAAAAAAATCAAATCAAAACAAAACAAAACAAAAATACAAGTTCCTGTCTTCAAGGAATTCAAAGTCTAGTTGGAAAAATGCAACAAAAACGGTACAACAGTAGACAGTGTTTGTTAGTTCAGTGGTATAGATGACGGAGTATGTGAGGGTTGAAAGAAGATAGTCCTAGTAGTTGCAGGAGTGGCCAGAGCAAGCATGACAAAACAGGTAGGACTTGATTAGAATAAAAGAAGAGGAGAAGAGGGGATATCATAGCTGAGAAGAGCTTGTACCACCAAGGCCAAGGCTCACATTGTGGCTAGCATTTTATAAGGGATCCATAATGTTTGTTCATAAAAGGATGGCCTATGGCTGGTATGGAGGCACCACTTGCTCATACAACAGTAAGAGCACATGCCTAGAAGCATGGCGACATGGGGATGTGAATTATGGAGGTTCTCAAAGGCCCCATAAATAGGCAGAGAGGAGAGCATAGATTTGACAGGATGGGACACAATGCCACCAAATGTTTTTTATTTGATTTGTTAATTAACATAAGATAAAATAGAATATTTTGTGTGTGTGTGGGTTCTATGAATTTTAACATGTATACATTCTTAGCATCTCCTACCACAATTGGGATATAGAACAACTCATCACTATCACTACAAAAATCTCCCCTGTGTTATCTCTTTGTAGTCACAGCTTTCTCCCTTCCCTAACATCTCTGACAACCACTGATGTGTTCTTCACATTAGTTTGTCTTTTGAGAATGTCATGTCAATGGAATCATACTGTATGTAACTTTTGAGTATGGCTTCTTTCACTCAGCTTCATGTCTTTGAGAGTCTTCCAAGTTGATGCCAATAGTTTATTCCTTGATGAGTGGTATTCTGTTGTACTCACCTGTTAAATTAGGCCATTTGGGTTGTTTCCAGTTTGGGGTGATTATAGGTAGAGCTGCTATAAACATTTGTGTACAAATGTTCTCTAGGGTAAATACCCACGAGTGAGATTTCTAGGTCATATGGTAAGTGTATATTTAACTTTGTAAGAAACTGCCAAACTTATTTCCAGAGTGACTGTACCACTTTGCATTCCCACCAAAAATGTGGGAGAATTCTAATTGCTCTGCATTCGTGTCCATGTGTGGTATTGCTAGTGTTTTTTATTTCAGCCATAAAGTAGGTACGTAATTGTATCTTATTGAGGTTTTAATTTGCATTTAGCACTGGCTAATGAGGTTGAGCATTTTTTCATGTGCTTATTTGCATCCATATATCCTCTTTGGTGAAGTGTCTGCCTTTTGCTTATTTTTGTTGTTTTTTTTTCTTACTGTGGAGTTTTGAGAGTTCTTTATATATTCTGGGTGCAATTCCTTTGTTAGACATACAATTTGCAAATATTTTCTTCCAATTTGTTGCTTCTCTTTTCTGTGTCTTTCATAAAGCTTTTTAAAATTTTGATAAAGTTCGAAAAAATTGTCATTTCATAGGTCTCGTTTTTGGTGTCATGTCTAAGAACTCTTTAACTTTAGGTAATGAAGATTTTTACTTATGTTTTCTTCTAAAAGTTGTATAGTTTTCCATTTTCCATTTAAGTCTGTAATCCTTTTGGGTTAATTTTTATATAAGGGATGAAGGTTTGGTCAAGGTTAATTTCTTTTTGCCTATGGATAACCAATGTTCCAGCACTACTTGTTGAAATACTGTTCTTCATTGAATTTCCTTTGTACCTTTGTCAAAAATCAGTTGGTCATATTTATCTGGTGGATCTAGTTCAAAATTCTCTATCCATTCCATTAATCTACGTGACTGTTCTTTTCAGTGTGTTGATCAATGTAGCTTTATAGTAAGTCTTACAATTGGGCAGTTTGCTTCCTCTAACTTTATTGTTCTTATTTTACTTTATTTATATTTTTATTTTATTTTATTTTTTAAGACTAGTCAAGTGCAGTAGTGAGGAGGGGGAAAGTAGTAGAACAAGGAGTTCAATCTGTAACTGACTATGAACAATCAAGTGAGATAACTTACTACCTTTGGACCAGACTATTCTTCTGCTTTTAATAGTGTTTAAACTTTTCTGGTTCTTTGCCTTTCCATATACATTTTAAAACCAATTTAAAATTGATTTAAGTCTGTAGTGGGCCAAGTTGTTCCACTTTCTCAACATGGTCTTTACCATCCTTCCCATTTTAAAACAAGACCATCAGGCACGCTCTGACCACTGGACAGCAAAGTAGCGCTCACCCAAGACTGCCTGGCTATGTTACACAGAAATGGCATCATACCAAAATAAAAATTGTCTAGGAAGTGGATATGACCAACCTGCTTCTCAAATCCTGAGATGAGCTATGAAAGCTCAGCCCACAGTGCACAGCAGGTCAGTGGAGAGTAAGGAGGTTGTGATGGAGAGGAGGAATGTCTCAGAGCTATGACACTGGGGGGTGGGGATTGTTGATGGTCACCATAAAGGGCCTGTGTCCTTCCCTGAAAGACAGCACCTGGCAAAGCTGGGGAGAAAGGCTCCATTTCTCTGAGGATTACTGAAGACTTTTTGCAGGAATGGTGGATAAAGTAAACACATTTCATTTGTAACTACCATTGGACCACCTCTTCCAAGTAGGACAAGTCTTGAAGATTTCCTCAAATATGTATCTTCCCTTTCTTAGTGTTCTTTTACCCTAGGAATTTTCAAGCCTCTTGCACTTTTGTTGGTGGTGCTGTTTGCCTTTTTGCTGAAACCCTCTCTTTAAGTGGTGCCATAGTTTCTGAAATGAAACCTTCTGTGGAACCCTGACATATAGAAGTGATGGCAGCAGAACAATTCTGATGCCCAGTCACCAGACTGCCCAGAGTCCCCAACTGCTGGGCTCAAGACTCAGAAGAGCAAGCCTGGTGTCTAATCTCCACCAACATAACTGCCCATCTTCTGTACTATTCCCTCAAAGCTTCCCCGTGATTGATACAGGGTGAGACTAGGTCAATCAATTAGGTATACTAGTAACATATTAGTTTGCCAATGTGTTATTTCCCTCAGATTATATAATGTTAAGTCTTTTTCAAATGGTCACCAGCTAGGTCCTGCCTTATGTCTCTAAGTGCAGGCCAGTGAAGGAGGTATTCCTGGGGCTGAGGAAGAGATTGATCCTGCATATCCCATTTTGTGAGTGCCCCACACTCTGCCCAGTGGGACTCCAGCCTGTCTGTAAGGCACTAATTCTTTCCTCCTGATATAAAGGTCTAAAAATATAAATGTTACATTAGTGGTTTTCCCTGGAAAATACTTATAAGCCTTACAGATAAAGACTTATAAGACTAAGGAAATACTTATAAAACTTTTGAAAAAGCCAACCTTATATTTAAAAAATGAACATATGGTAAAATGGAGAGAGAAAGAGAGAGACTTGTAGAGCTACAAATATAAGACTATAAAAAATACATCAAGTAACTTTTGAAGTATTCTATTTGCTATATACACAAAGGCAGATTATTGGGTTTAAATGCCCGCTCTTCTGCCTATTTGTTGTCATGTAACCATTTTGAGTCTCAGTTTCTTATTTGCAGAATGGGGACAAAGAGTAGATATAACAATTAAATGTAATTTCATATATAAAGCACCTGGTTCTGAATCCACACAGGCACTTGGTCTGTGATGATTATTATTTACTACTATCTTGGGTAGATCCTCATTTGTGCCTTCAGATTTCCAACACTCCTGGGATCATGAGTTTCTGGGATTAATACACATGTAATTGCAAAGTCAGCAGTACTGGCTGCAAGTGGCAGCAGTGAGCCTGTGCAAAAGAAGATCAAGTTAATTTATAAACTGCCAGGATCCCCTAGAATTGGGGGTGATCTCTTCATCCATCATCCAAATTGGGATATTGCTGAACATGAAAGATGCTCTGAAAAATGACACTGGGAGAATAGGCAGAAGTCAAAATTGACCTGGGCAAACCAGGACACATGATCACTCTATTTCAATTTAATTTTCTTGGGTTTGGAGCACTAGCATAACCAATAAGAGAAGAAAAATAAAAGAACAACACTTTTTAAGCACTTAGTAGGTACTCAGCAGCACAAAAAATACACAGATTCATTTCATCCTTGCCACAAGTCTGAGAGGTGGTTATTCTTATTCTAATTTTACAGACTGAGGAAATGGATTCTCAAAGAAGTAAAGTAATTTGCCAAACATCATGTAAACAGTAGAGCATGAATTTGAATCCTGGTCTGTATGATTATTAAATCCCAATAATTATTAAATTATTGATACAGTGTTCCTCACTGTATCAATAATTTCCCAAAATAGTTTTAACAGAAGCATAATTCTTTTCAAGTCAAATAATTAAAACAGAGAAAAGTGAAACATCCCTGTTGAAAGCCAGAATACAAGGCCTGAAGCAGCACCTCTGGGCTTCACCTGGCTCTCTGCAAGAGCACCTAAGACACCCACTAGAATCCCAGAGCCCCAGGGATCATAGCTCAAAACTCACCTTCAGTTTCTAAGCAAGACTTCAAAAGACCCAGGGGTGAGGAGGGGCAGTGGGAGTGGGACCTAGTCTTGCTGCCAGCAGCATGAGGACAAACTGTTATCAGGGAATCTGTGTTCAGGACTTAGCAAGGTCTTCAAAAGGTATTTCATGTTCAGGCATCTCAGAATGAAAGCAAGAATCCCAGTCCCTCCAGAGAGTGTGATCCAAGAGAAGGACTGAATTTATCAAATTTTGTGCATGTGAGCAAAAAACAGCAAAAGATTTAAAAAGCCAAAATATGATCTAGATAGAGTGCATATGCTGCCTTCTCTAGAGCACACAGTTTATGAAGCAGAGTGGATGCTCAGCTTACTGATCACAAAATCAGTGCTAGAAGCCACAGCTGACAGTGCTATAGGCAGAAATTTGCCCACCTCGGCTCACTAGGAATGCTGTATCTCCAGGAATCAGACATTCACATTCAAGGTGCTATGAACAGAATATCAGCACAAAAGAAATCTCAATGGGCTTTAGGGTGATTACAGAGAGAGAGAGAGAAAGAGAGAGAGAAAATGAACTCCTTCTTTAACCCTTCTGGTAATATACTGTATTGGCATTATTTTTGAAAAGTAAAAAGTCATTAATTCTGAGAAGTGTCAAACTATTTGACCTTTCAGAATTTTAATAATGTGAAATGTAATTATGAAAGTAAATTGTGAAACCACGTTGAGCAGAAATGTGAGCTTCAAAGTTAACACCCATGCCTTTAAAGCACTTAATCTATTTTTGGAGGTTTCCCTTAATATTCTGTTAATATAAGGTGGGCATCTTAAGTGAGACAACCATGCAGCACATGCTTATTCAATTTCCTTACTGTACTCCCATCGTCCAAGATACTCTGGTTCTAGCCCCTTACTCTCTACACAGAAAAAGATAATAGCAATAATTAATACCTTTCTAATCTGAAACAGCAGAGACAACATTGTCTAATTTAAGGTAAAACAGAAAAGGGAGCTATAGATACCAGGTCTCTCATTGACCTATTGTACAATCTTGAGCAAGACAGAGTGTTTGGCCTTTGTATCTGCAACACGGATAAAATCACAATATTTATGAGGAACCACTAATAAAGGCAAAAAGGGTTATAGTTTTTAGGAAAAAGTAAATGTTCAAAGCATAACCTTGTTTTGACTTAACCTGTGTTAACAGGGCCAGACTAAGGTGGTTTTGTTTGTTTTATTATTGTTTAAAATGACCAAGTTGAAAGGATAGTAAATATACCCCAATTTCATCATGACAAAGTATAGCTACTAAAACAGCCTTCAGAGTTGCCAAAGTATGAAGACAGCATTAAAAAAAAAGTTTGTATTCACTGTCTCAATGGCAAAGACTACCTGTAATTATTTTCTCAGTGCGGCTGCATAAAACTTGTATTCCATTTAGTCCTATACTAAACAATTTCTATATTTCATGTCATGGATTAGAATGAAAATGGAGATAGTTCATCAACACTGATCTGTGATATAAAAAACAACAGCGAAGCCGAGGGTATGAGAGTGCATAAAAATGTTTTGTGTTCTGACCAGTACATTGCTTTAAAAAAATTTTACAGTCAGGCCCAATTGTTCATTCTCACCATGCAGAAGATACTCACATATTCATTTTTAAAAGGGCAAATCAACCATAATTCAGTTTATAAACTGTGAAGCTGGTTGCGAATGTCTGGATGAATATTCATTAGAATCTCTTAATCTGCCATCGACTGTGATTCATTAGGCATATGTAAATATCACTCACTTTAATTGCCCCTAAACTGACTTAACATAATATTGTCATTAGCAAATTATTAGTTATTTGTGTAACTAATGGTACATTATGGTGTGCGCGTTAAATCTCCAAATATATGATTACAATTATGATGATGTTTTATGCTGGGAGTTTTCTAAATTATTTGATGAAATATAATAGAGTCAAATCAAATCTGGTATGTTAATAGGACAGTTGTGCAACTTTTTTCTGCACCTTGGTGCTGTCAACATCCCAGCTCCTCGCTCTTCCTGATGCTTGTCTTGCTATCGGTTCTTTCTATTCTCTTGTCTGCCCCGAAGGTCTCAAGAACTTCCTCATCTCTGTTCTTCCACATTTTACCTAATGGGCTCAATGCCAGGTTCCTTTTCATAAAAATGATTTTATTTCAAGGATCTTTGCTTGTTGAAAGTGGAGCAAGCAATATAAAATGGGCAACGAAAGGACAGAAGACCTTCCTGAACGCTGACGTGGGGTGGGGAGGTAAGACTAGCACTGAATTTAACCAACTCATAGACAGTTCTACCTACATGGTTGTATTGAGGGGACTGGCATTTGACCTGTATAAATTCATGAAATGGTGAGCTATGCTGCAGCTGTTTTCTCCAGAATTATCAGTATCCGCGAAGAATTTGATACTATCTAGGAATCTTTTTACATTTCTAGTATTCCTCTTTCTGAAAATTTTGTTTACCTGTCCCTCCATCTCCCCAAATGGCTTATTTTACAACAATATGCAAAAAAGGGCTTTCTCTAATCTCCATCTCCACAGAAATATCAGGAAGTTTGCTTTTCAAAAAGAGTCACTTACTTTTATCACTTACGATGATTATAAATTCACGAAGCCAGCTCCCAGGAATAAAGTTGACCCAGCACACTGGCAGAAAAGGCCTACAATTAGTATTCCTTTAGTCTCTGTTAATTGCCTAACTGGTGACAGGAATATGTTAGTACAAAATGAAGCTAACAGAAGCAGGAAGCCTTTTATCATGATGCCTCCCTAAATATTAGTACATTAACAGGCCAATGATGTTTATAAACAGAGATCCAGATAAATGCGTGTTCCTGTCTTTGATAATGCTCTAGATTAATTGCCAATTCATCTTAATTTAATAAGAGATCCTTTTGGTAAAAAGAAAATGCTTATGCATGAAAAGAAATTATTGAGATAATGACAGCATAATGAATATAGATTGTGGTACAAATCTCCTGAAGAGATTCCAACTTTCCAGAAACATGGTCAAACATTATTGTATTTAAAACAAAGCAATTGTTTTTAGTCTACCATACTTCAGGTTTAATACTGCT
This sequence comes from Microcebus murinus, assembly GCF_040939455.1. Lineage (NCBI taxonomy): Eukaryota > Metazoa > Chordata > Mammalia > Primates > Cheirogaleidae > Microcebus > Microcebus murinus. The sequence continues at coordinate 25,443,139 of NC_134108.1, forward strand.
GCCAAAAAATACAATAATTCTGGTTATTTTGATTGATGGTTAGTGATTGAATTTCCCCCTGCCAAGAAGCTTAGGTTGTGAGTTTCAGAGATCTCTTTTAGCCAATATCATCCCTCCCGTTTTACAAAAGGGGTCAGTTGAGGTGCCATTTCCACGCTACACACACTTCTGACATAACACCTATTTTCCTCTGGTGTATAAGCTGCCTACTCTACAGTCTATAAGCTCCACAAGGTCAAGAGTTTTCTGTCAGTACAGAGGTCAATAAATGGGTCAAATTTGGTCTGCCACCTGTTTTTTTTTTAATAAATACAGTTCATTTGGAACACAGCCATGGCCATTCATTTACTATGCCATTTGTCTATGGCTGCTTTTGCTCCATACTGGCACAGATGACTGATTATAACAGAAACCATATCGTCCCACAAACCTAAAATATTTACTATCTGGCCATTTACAGAAAAAGTTTGCCAACAAATGGTCTAATATATAGAATTTTGCCAAAAATGAGTGAATGAATCAATGAATGAATGAATGAGGTTCCCCCAAACAATCACCTAGTGTGTGGCCAAAATTTTATGTCTCAGTGTCTGGAAAGCATGATTTAGCATGTAGTTAAACAGTTTGGCCACTTTTAAGTCTAACATCACAAAGATGTCAAAAATATCTAATTCATTTGAGCCCTAATAATTTTGTTACATAGCTTGGCCAAAGTATTTGGCTGCATTTCTACAGCATTGTAAACTCCTGACACCAAATCCATTATTCTATCTAGGAACTATGGTTTAATGCAAACTATGAGTCCGAGAGTCACTTTTAATTTTGTTAGGACCTCTAGGCCCACTTTATATTTAAATATAAGTCTTTTTCATAATGTACACTCATAGGAGGAATGAGGCAAAACACCTGCCCAGCATTGGTATTGCAATTTTCAATAATCACCCATAGTTAGAGAGCTACTACCCTTGTGCCAGGCCCATGCAAAACACTTTACATGCATTATCTCATTTAATATTTTCAACACCTTTATGCGATAGAGGCTATTATTTTTCTACATTAAAGATAAGAATATTGAGACTTAGAAAAAATATGTGCCATACCTAAAGTCACACAGCTAGTAAATGGGAACCAGGACTCAGAATTCAGCTTTTCCAAGTCCACGACCCATGTTCCTTTCACAACATCATGCTACCTCAATATTGTATGTTGAATTCTATCACCTGCACTGTTATGTTGAGATGCTTCTTACACGACTGCTAAAAATCATATTTTGGAAAAATAGTCAATTGTCTGGGGACAGTCTAATTTAAGAATGTCTTAGTCCATTTGGGCTGCTATAACAAAATATCATAGACTGGGTGGCTTATAAACAACAAACATTTCTCACATTTCTATAGGCTGTGAAGTCAAAGATCAAAGTACCAGCAGATTCCAGTGTTTGGTGAAGGTTCATTCCTTATACATGGTGCCTTGTTGCTGCATCTTCACATCACAGAAGAGGAAAACAAGCTCCCCCAAACCTCTTTTATAAGGACACTAATCCCATTCATGAGGGTGGAGTTCTCCATGCCCTCCCATCTGCCCTCACCTCTTCATACCATCCCTTTGGGGGTTTAGATTTTAATATATGAATTTGGAGGAGGGCACAAACATTCAGATCATAGCAAATAATGTCTAGTAAAAAATTATAGAATAATAAATTAAATACATCATCTAACTAATTCTATAAAATATATTTGTGTATTAGGATCTCAGCTCAAATTTAGACTGCAGGCACAGTATCTATTCAGGTATGTTTGGACATGGCCAGTGAGCTGGTTGGTGACCAGAGTCTTTCTGCTTAAATCTGATGAGCCTCCTAGGAAAGGCCTCTTCCTAATGCAACAAGGCTTGGACTATGAGCTGGATCTAATAACCAAACTCCTATTGGATGAGAGGAGTGATTTTTAGCATACTGTGAAGATGGTTTCTTAAAATACTCTGAGACCAGATACTTGGATCCACTGAGGTACAGCAACAGTACTTTAGAATCCCTTAACCTGACTTCACATCAGAACCAACCATGAAGCTGTTCTTGGAAGAGGCAATCTGCCATGAACCCTAAGCATCTCTGTACATTCTGGCTGGGTATACCAGGAATGTAAGGCCCTGACCTTTCTTTACCCAGGCCATTTTTCAGGGTTGTGTTTAGAGCAAGCAGCCTTGATGGATGAAGTGACTTCCCCCTTTGGAACCAAAGGACTCACAGAATTGCTTAATGCTTATTACAAAAGTAGGGAATTCCCCAAGTTCAGTTTTCTTCAACTTTGGTGCAAATCAATCAAAAGTGATATGTGAGCATTTAATACCTTGTATTAAATATATTTCTGCTTAAAGTAGCTACAGTGGCTTCTGTTTCTTATAGTGAGTCTAAAATTGTGAGTGCTGAATTGATTGGTACAGACATTGTGTGGTAGTAATTTAGAACAGAGCTGTGATTTTTGTACTTTCACAAAGCTGTCTCCCACCTGGCATTGTTGCTACTTTTCTGCTCTTTCCATGCTGCTCCAATGGGGTCCAAATTTCCCTGCTGCCATCATAACTCATTGGTCAGTAGTACCTTCAAAACTTTGAGCCCTTAGTAAATTTGATAATCTATAGCTCTGTGTGTGTGTGTGTGTGTGTGTGTGTGTGTGTGTGTGTGTGTGTGTGATGGGGAAACCAGGGATACTGACTCTTTCTCTTTTGTCTTTCCCCAAGGATTCTCAAATTTGTCTGAGCTTTAAAACACAGATTCCTGAAAACCTATCATTAGAGATTGTCATTCAGTAGATGTATAGTGGGTACCAAGGAATGATGGTTTTTAGTACCTGTCAAAATCTGGGATTTTACTCTACTTGCAAGCTACTAAGTTAGCCTGATACGGACTCATAAATCCTGGTAGAAGAAATGAGATTCCTGGGTCAGAGACAAAGGATTATTATTATTATGCACAGCACAGCAAGCAGCATGAGCATCATGTTCAGTGTCAGTTCGCCTTGCCCTCAACTCCCAAAGAGTCAATGTGGATGGGCTCAGGTAAATGCAGTACATTCAGTAGGTTTGCATCACAGCTGAAAAGTATTGAACTTGAAAAATTTACTACTTTTGTAGAAGCAGTAGGCAAGTCTGTGAGGAAAACTTTGTCCTAGAGGGAGATATTACCTTATCCATCAAGGCTGCTTGCTATAAGCACAACCCTGAGAAATGGCCCAGATAGAAAGATCAGGGCCTTCCATTTTGGACACACCCAACCAGAACATGTAGGGATGCTCAGGACTCACGGCAGACTGTCTCTTCCAATGACAGCTTCACAGGTGGTTCTGATATGAAGTGAGATTGAGGGATTCTAAAGGAGCGTTGCTTGTACCTCAGTAGATCCAGGCGTTGTGGCTCAGAGCAGTTTAGGTAACCACTTTCACCATGTACTAACAATCACTTCTCCCATCCAACAGTGTAAGTTGGAAAAGCTAAGGAAGGTCAGATTTCCAGGAGGGACTCCCAGAACACTCTAGATCTGACCTTGTGGGGGAGTTGCTCGTTCTGAGACAGCCTCGGGGAATATTGATTTCGAGAATGTATCGCTGTCATTTTCATCTAGGGATGAGAAAGCTGCAGTCAGGAATCAGCCTTTGCTGCAGCTGCCACCAGACACCCTGGAAGCTGCAGAACGAACACTGGCATACTGCAGCACAAATTCCTGCCCTTCGAAAACTTTCTTGCCAACTGAAAAAGAGCCAAAAGGTATAGAGGTGGCCTTGGTCTCATTTCCAAACTTCATGTGAGCATTTCGAAGTGACAGAATCACATTCATATGCAGAATCCTAATTCTAGAGAAAAGAGTCTAAGAAATGTCATCTTTAGCCCTCCAGCTTCTGTGGTACAGGAAAACACCAGAGAAGAGAGAAGAATGGATTACCATGAGCCAATCCATAGCATCCTCTATAATCTTCATTTCTGCTCCTTGAGGGTACACACCTTTTCTTCCCACACTTTCCACAATCCTTAGAAAATGCCAAGCACACACTAAATATTTGATAAATCTCACTTAATTAACTAGTAAAATTTACTATATTATGAGAAATTCAGATGAAAGAAATAGTGGACTCTCTAAAACTTAAACAGTATCTCAAAGTGATTCAATTAGTCCTCGATCTGATGTGGAACTGGGTCAAGGAAGATGTGTTCCAAAGGATCTTTGTTTCAGATGGCTTATGCCAAGGTTCAGCCATTGTTACTGATCTTAATGCTTATTGTAAACCTATTTGTAGGTGGGAGAATACAACTTCTTCTTTAGCTTTCCATCATACGTAATATTTGCTTTATTTTTGGTTCCTCCTAGTCTTCCAATTTCTTCTTAAGTTTAAAATTCTTAAAATAGGAAGCAAAAACTGAACATTGTATTTTAATGATTACCTGCCTAGCTCAAGTATTAATACAATAAAAAATTATTTTACAGTGAACAAAAAAAAAATTTGGAGGGGATGGGTTTCCCAATATCCTAACCCCTTAATGATTGGGACAATTCTTCTAATAATGTGCTATTCTGGAGGGATACAGTGTCCTGCCCTTCATTACTGAAGTGGAAAGAAAGAAGGAGGGCCTCCCTTACCAGTTACCAGACAATCATTAAATGTGCCTGTGACTTAAATCCAGCCATCTGGGACTCTAAATCCAGAGGGTCTGCAAAGGTGGGAGGAATAATCGGTATCCCTCTGGAGAAACTGGGTTGTGTTCAGAGGTGTCAGCTGCAGTGTGCAAGAATAGGAAAAGCTACTGGTGTCCTGACAAGACTGATTGTGTCCACTAAGAAGCAGATGATATGTTTGCTGCATTTTCCCCAGAGATGCCTCAGTTTCTGTTCACTTTCCGAGGCTTGTGTTTTGTGTCCAGCCTCTCATCATTTAGTGAGCCACTGATATTCTGCCAGTTGTTCCTTTTCTCCTACCATGACTGGGATGAGTCAGTTTCTGTTGCTTGCAACCAATAAGCCTGATAGAGAACCTCTCCACTGTAGCCATTCAAACACCAACCATACGTGATCTGAAGCATAACATGAGGGAGATTGGAGAGGCCTTTGCCTACTTCCCTCCCCAACTTCCCTATGTGTGAGCATCTCATAGAAAAGTTTAAGAACATCCTTAAAATCAGCTGTGTAGATAGAGAAGCATACCAAAATGGGAAATGTTTCATCAAGATAGGAAATTATTAACAAGGAGAATTATGAATATTATCTTGTAGAAGACCTACAATACCTAAGCCCAAAATGAAAGTTTTCACTATTCCATGCCAATGATACCCACTATGGACATGGTAACCATAGTTATTCCCTCTGCCAGGGAGGGCCATCCTAGTGGGGCCATATGTCGTGCTAGCAACTAAAGGTTTTCAGAGAAATTGGTGTCAATGACATTTTCCATATTCTCTTTGGTAACTTATACTCAAATATGGGGACTTAGTGCTTTTCTTACATTCCCATTAGAAGTGACCAGTGTTCTCACTTAATCCTCATGCCTTTTGCAGAGAGTGTATTATGCTGCCCACCTTAGCTCTCCAGACCCTTCCCAACTACACTTCCTCAGGGACCATTCCCTGGGCAGTTGATCTGATCAATTTGTATGTGTTCAACTCTGGAGAGATCTCTGGCAAACCTTCTCTTAGAAGTCTGGGCTAAAATCACCTTCTTTGGTGTACCTCTCTGGTGCAAATCTCTATTTTATTATCCAGCACATGTTAAATCATATCTTCTTAGGGCTTAAGCTTCTTCTGTTCAGGAAATAGGGGCCCATCTATGTATCCAGGGCACCTACCTGCCAATTCCTGGCATGTGGTAGATGCTAAATAAATGTTTGTAGAATTAAGCTGAACAGTTAATATGTCAAGTGTGTTCTGAAATGACAGTCTGTTATTCCTCCCAGAAAACATTTTAATTTTGGCAGAAGAGCTATTTGGAGATTGTTTTTAATTCCAGAGTTAGAATTTAGGTTTGTGAGACTTTAGGTCACTATGGCAGGCTGATTAGGGAGCTCTTGGTAGGCACAGGCACTCCAGGTGCTCAAGACATACTTGTAACAGCTCTGTCAGGGCTGGCCATGGTGCCCAGGGTTTTTTTGTTGTTGTTGTTGTTTTTTAATTATATATATATATATATATATATTTTTTTTTTAAGGAGGACCACTGATTTTTATTTAAAAACTAGGTAACAAATGATACATCAATGGAAGGAGTAAAGGCTCAGACTCAAATTTAGATAGGCTTAAGAAATATCAAGAAAGGAAGGGAAATGTTCCTTCTTATGATATCCCATCTTTAATGCCCTGGGATGGCTATAGCATGGATAAAACAAATTATAAAGCCATATAAAAACTAAGTCAAATAAATGAAATATTGATCTATAACAACATTTGACATTCTAAGTTGATATGACATTAATTTTAAATGAACAAAAGTATTCTAGACAAAAATAGGTTTTGAATTAACTACCTCTTGAAATACACCAACCAATTTTACCAATAATTAAAATACATGGAAATGTTAGATAGTAGATAGATATAGATACATAAAGCTCCTGCTTTATTTTATATCAACTTTGAAAGATTGCTCTATATTATCCATATTTTTAACATTACAGATACTGTTATCTTTAAAATGCTTTAATGACTTCGTCAAGGTGAGTCAGCTAATGTACAGCCGAGTCAGGAATAGAGGAAACAAGTCCTCATAATATGTAATAGTAGCAAATCAGCAAATGATGATAGCTATAGAGCCTTTAATATATGGCAGGCTCTGTACTGAGTTCTTTTTTTTTTTTTAATTTCGGCATATTATGGGGGTACAGATTTTAAGGTTTCAATAACTGCCCATTTCCCCCTCTCCCCGCAAAAGTCTGAGTCTCCATCATGACCATCCCCCAGATGGTGCACATCTCACTCATTATGTATGTATATACCCACCCCCCTCCCCCCTCCCACCTGCCCAATACCCTATTACTGTAGTACCTATGTGTCCACTTAGGTGCTACTCAGTTAATACCAGTTTGCTGGAGAATATATCTGGTGCTTGTTTTTCCATTCTTGGGATACTTCATTTAGTAGTATGGGTTCCAGCTCTAACCAGGAAAATATAAGATGTGCTATATCACCGTTGTTTCTTAGAGCTGAATAGTACTCCATGGTATACATATACCACATTTTATTAATCCATTCTTGGATTGATGGGCACTTGGGCTGTTTCCACAGCCTTGCAATTATGAATTGTGCTGCTATAAACATTCGAGTGCAGGTGTCTTTTTTGTAGAGTGTCATTGGATCTTTTGGGTAGATGCCCAGCAATGGGATTGCTGGATCAAATGGTAGATTCACTTGTATCGCTTTAAGGTATCTCCATATTGCTTTCCACAGAGGTTGAACTAGTTTGCAGTCCCACCAGCAGTATAGGAGTGTTCCTCTCTCCACAACCACGCCAGCATTTATTGTTTGGAGATTTTTTGATAAAGGCCATTCTCACTGGGGTTAAGTGATATCTCATTGTGGTTTTGATTTGCATTTCCCTGATGATTAGGGATGTTGAGCATTTTTTCATATGTTTGTTGGCCATGTTTCTGTCTTCTTTAGAAAAATTTCTGTTCAAGTCCTTTGCCCACTTTTTAATGGGGTTGTTTGATTTTTTCTTCCTGATTTTCGTGAGTTCTAAGTATATTCTAGTTATCAGTCCCTTGTCGGATGCATAGGATGGTGCCCAGGGTTTTTCACACTGGGTGACACTCTTCTTGGGCTTCAGCCCTTGCCAGAATCCTGGGCTAATATGTCCACTGTAGAATGCAACGGGTTGGCAATAAATCACTAAATTTCAAGTAAATCTCACAAATAATGAAAAGGAAAACTCAAATGAACATATTTTCAGCAATAGAGGTAGTTAACTAGTTTTACATTCTGTTTGTAGCCACCAAGCAGGGTGCTCAGTGGGCAAGTCTACTGATGTGCCCTCTGATTGGCACTGGCCCCTCGCCCCTCCACCATGACCCGCTTGCCCCAGTGGTGTGATCAGCTATGCACTGCTGCATGCTGCTGGCCTATTCCTATCTCCTTTTGGTTTTCGACAGTCTTCTCTGTGCAGATCTGCTCAAAGAATCTTGACTTAGCCACCCAGGAAACTCTCATCTCCCTGGGAATCCACTGGATGCTGGTGAAAGTTCTTCCTCTAGGGCTTGCAAATTTCCCCATTAACATTCTTTTTTCTTGGGACTGATTTTCCTTGGTCACAATTTAGTTCTTTACCACATTTGACATAGCCCTGTGTTTTTGGGAACTACCTGAGTATAATGCAGAATGTGGGATATAGAGTGGAGAGCAGCTGCCACTCAGATGTACCTGGGATGGATAGGAGATAGCAGATGTCACTTAGATGTATTTGATATGGACAGGGGAAAACAGCTGTCGCTAAGATGGCCTGGGGTGGGCAGGGGATAGCATCTATAAATTAGATGTATATGAGTTAGCATAAGGGTATTAATTTTGCTTTGGTGTGGGTGGAGTGGTGTCAGGAAAAGTTCCATAGTTGGGGTGCATCTTTGAGAATAAGTGGAACACTTCCAGCTGAGTTTGCTGCATTTCTGGCAGGAGGAAGAGCTTGGAAAAATGCACAGTGTGTGAAACATTGCAGCATATAGACTTTACAGCAGGGAACAGGGGCGATGAATCTAGAGAATGAAAAGAAACTTTATTTTATGAAGTTTGGAAGCCATTTAAAATTTGGGCAGGATGTGATATGATACGACTGATGTTCTGGAAAACTAACTCTCTTGGCAGCGTGGAAACTAGAGTGGAAGGAGTCAAGACTGGATATGGGCAATTCAGAACAAGGGACATTTACAATCATCTGAGTGATGGAGAGGTGAGCGCTTCACCTATGGCAGTGACAGTGTGGCAGACAGAGGGGAACTGACTGAAGAGATGTTAAGAGGTGCCATCAATAGACATGTGGATGCTAGGGAAGGAAGACCCAGGAAAGACCTTGAGGTTTGTGGCCTAGTGACAGAATGTCAACAATGGCAATCACTGAAGTGAGGTGCAAGAAGGAGTTGTGCAGGCCTGGAGGTAGATGGTGATTTCAGTTTGAACATTTTGAAAATGATGTGCCCTTAATACCCAGGTGGAGCTGTCCAGCAAGCCTATTAGAAAAGAGGCCTGGACTAGAGGTTTGCCTTTGGGATGTTAGACCCACTAGCTGTGCGGACACACAAGCAAGTTAATTAACCTCTCTGCATCCGTGTCTTCATCTATAAAATGGAGATAAAAATAATCCCTGCATTATATGATTTTCACAAGTATTAAATATACATAAACTTCTTAGAACCATGCCTGGCATTATACAAAGTATTAGCTATTCATTATTACTATTATTGTTGTTGTTATTATTGCCTTTAACAAGAGATGGCCATTACATATATCCTTTCATTGTCTCTTCCAGCCCTTCTTACTTCCTCCTGCTTTCCATCCCGGGTGAATATCTTAGTTCTCAAAGTTTGTGAGAAGTTTCACAGTGGTCTGTATTTTATGCATTTTGTCTCTTTTTAAAAAACATACATAACCTGAAATGAGTCACGCTTATTGCTAGCTTGAAGAGTCCCTTAAAAAGCCTGCAGTGGAAAGTCGATCACCCTTGCACCCTACAGAGCCCACACTAACCCTTACCTGAGGGCACAATGAGGGAGGCATATGCCACCCCTGCTTCTCTTGCTTTTACAAAGCAACTTTTCTCTCTCTGATTACAGAATTAATACATGCACCTTGTACAAATTTTGGAAGAACCAAAATATTATAAGGAAGAAAGTAAAAGTCACATATAACCAAGACACAATCACTGTAAATACTTATTGTTTGTCTTTGAAGATTTCTTCCTCTGTGGAGTTGGTGGCAGAGTATCTACCCACCACCCCCCATCCCTCCCCCTGCTGCCTGTATTTTGGACCCGGCTTCTGCAGATCAGCGCAGGTGACTTCAGACACTCAGCTAACCAGCGTGATCATGGGGTTTCAGGGGTTCCAGTTTTTAGGCTGCAAGTAGATGCAGCACTTGTGCAAGTATCCTGGCTGAATTCCAGCTGAAGCCCTGATGGTTGCAGGGTCTCGGTTGTAGTTTCAATTGGATTAGTTACCCATTAGCTCTTCCTCTGACCCTGGGTGCAGGGGTGCAGCGCGGGGAAATCAGGAGTGGCTGCTTTTAAATGAAGGGAGCCCTGCCGAGTGGGCTCTGTAAATCATCCCAATTGAGAGGACGATCTCTGTCCGGATCAAAGACAGAGGGGAAGAGTAGTGTTGTCATTGGTGTCATTGTGCCTCCCGGCCGCCTCCACCCATCGGCACACCCTTCCCCTGCGGGGACCTGCGGAGGTGGGAGGAGGTGGGGCGCCACCCCAGTGGCATTTCTCTATTGAGGAATCTCTATCCAGCATTGAGAACAGGTGTTCCCCCTGAGCACCCTGGCGCAGCCCTTCCCGAGTGTTTCAAACATTGTCCTCCATCTTACACATGGAGGAAACTGGATGCACACATGCCCGAGTTTGGCACGGTAAACTACCTAGGTCATGCTATTTTTACGGTCTGTCTGATCAAAGACAAAATCAAGGGTGCAAAAATTAGTTTACTGCCCAGATGCATATGAGACAGTGAAGGTGAGGAGTCTGTAAGGACTCCTTAGCCCAGGGACCAAGCTGCAGAGGACGTTGCTTAAACATTCTGATCAGGGAGGAAAGGGCTCAGCATGCCCTGAGCCTTGAACCAGAGGAAATTAAAATACACTGAGTCCAATAGTATCCAAACCCCTAATTGCTGCTGATTTGAATTCACCAGCAAATTTTGCATAATACCAATAAATGACCTTTCTTCAGGGGTGCACTGGCATGATTGTTGGGACCTTGTAACAAATACCTAGTGCCATTTAATGATGGAATGACATATCTCTGATATGCAAATTTTTACAGCACAGCAATTAAGCAGTTTAGAATTTTACGACAGTGTTTGGGCTTTATACAACAACAAAAAAAGGGGGCCAATAAAGGCCTGTGATGGATGGGCTAATCCCCACTGGAAATATACCATGTAATGCTGTGGGGACAATGCATTATGGATAGCATTGTGATGATTGGTTGTTAATCTCCCTTCCCCGCCTGAAGACTGCATGGCAGCCACGTTGTTGGGACACGAGTCTGGGGTACAGATGGGAAAGTTGGGGCATAGCAATCTGCTGTGTGCACGGAATACAGAGCAAAAGGGGCTTGCAGCGAGGCAGCCTGTCAGCAGGGGACAGAACCGGGGGCCATATGCCGCTCTTCTTCTCCCTTCTGTCGCCAAGTCTGCCGCCTCCTCCTTCTGTCAGGGGACACTTTAATGATGAACATGTTTTAAACAGTTTTGTTTACCTAGCAACAGCTTTTCTAAGAGGGGGTCTTAATTAGTCACCTTAAACAATTTTGGGTTTGGATTTTTTCCCCCTCCCGGCATTCATTCATTTGTTCATTCATCTGGAAGAATCTCCCTCTTGCTCATTCCACACACACACCCCTCCCCACCCCCCACACCCTGGAGGCTGTTGTTACTGTTTCCATGAAAAAGTGTGTCTGCATTACAAAACTAGTTTTAATAGCTATATGCCATTTTTCTTTCTTTCATACATACTTTAATACCACAATTAGCTTTGAAGGGTAGATTTTTCTCCACTTGTCAGAGGCAGTGCTCCTTTGTGAAGCTCTTCAAATAGGATCTGCATTTTAAAATGAAATCCCATTTGGTGGATTTTTTTTCCCCCATAATTTTGCACTACTGGCTGCAGTCAATTCCACGTTAAAGGAACAGGCTCAGAGTTGATTTAGCACTTCACTCTATCATGAGAGAAAAAAATAGAAAATTTTGATTTTAATTTCATCAATTATGTTATTGTTTTTCTTTTCAAGTTTGAATCACAAAGCACAGTGAAAGCCAAGTAGCTTCCTGTGTTTTCTGAGTTACTCTTTCTTTTAGTTCCCTTTATTTAGCATGAGGCATTTTGAATACTATTAATTTATGAGTTTCTATTTATAAAAAAATAATGCTACTTTAAAAAAATCTGTTAAAATATAAAATATTAAACTTAAAATGAATTAGATAAAAATCCAACAATCACATCATCCAAACTGTTGAGTGTGGAATGCTTTTCTTTTTTTTTTTTTTTTTGTAATAAACTTTGCAGAATGGGTTAACAACAACCAAAAGACAATACAACCCTATGTGCTTAATCATTAACTCTCATTAGACAATAGCACTCATAAAAATCAAATGACACAGGCTAATCCTGCAGGGCTACCTCTACTTTTACATTATTGAACAAGATTCTACCTTCTTGTAAAAGAACAACACCTCTTTCAAGCCACTAGTTTCTATTAGAATCTAGAATCAGCTTAAGGCATGGGAATATTCATTGCTGCATATCAAGCTTCATGTGTATTTATAACAAAGGTGGAATGTGTAAAATGTAGGCATGGTGGAAGTAGAACAGAGCTGATCCCAGAAGATACTTCTTAGAATAAATATTATACTTTTTTTGGTAATTTAGTTTGTGTTTTAGTAAGTCAAATGATCATAGTTAATTGAACATTTCTTTTTTCCCCATGCAAATTACAGTATTTCAGAAATAGGTTTCTGTTTAGAACTCTAAAGATATATCTTTATAGTCAACTGATATTTTAAATTTTTAATTAATAGATTTTATTTTTAGAGTGGCTTTACATTTACAGAAAAATTGAGTAGAAAGTATAGAGTTTCCATTTACCCTCTCATCTCCCCTGTAGTTTCCCCTATTATTATTATTTTTTTTTATTTTTATATTTTGGAGACAGGATCTCACTCTGTCACCCAGGCTAGAGTGCAGTGGCATCATCATAGCTCACTTCAGCTTCAAACCCCTGGGCTCAAGCAATCCTCCTTTCTCAGTCTCCTGAGTAGATGGGACTACAGACATGTGCCACCATGCCTGGTTAATTTTTTTTTTTTTTTTTTTTTTTTGTGGAGGTGTTTCTCACTATGTTGCCAGGCTGGTCTCCAACTCCTGGCCTTAAGGGATCCTCTCACCTCAGCCTCTCAATGTGCTGGGATTAAAGGCATGAGCCACCACACCTGGTCTCCCCTATTATTCATACTTTGCATTAGTGTGGTACATTTATTACAAATGAGGAACCAATATTGATACATTATTATGAACAAAAATTCACTTTTAGCATTGTACATTTTATGAGTTTGGACAAATGTATGACATCTATCCACCATGATAGTATCATACAAAGTATTTTCACTGCCTTGCCCTGAATATACCCATTCTCTTCCTGTTCATCCCTTCTTCCATCTGCAGCTCCTGGAAACTACTGATCTTTTGACTATCTCCATAGCTTTGCCTTTTCTAGAATGTCACATAGTTGAAATTATATAGTATGTCACATTTTTGGATTAGTTTCATTCACTTAGCAATACGGATTCAAGTTTCCTCCATGTCTTGTCATGGCTTGATAGCTCATTTCTTTTTGTCACTAAATAATGTTCCATTGTATGGATGTACCAAGATGAATTTTTATAGTATTTAATTGTCTCATTACTGTCAAAATGAGAAAAAAAAAATCTATGCTTCAAAGTTAATTGTGTGTTTATAGTATATGGTTCATTTCTCAAACACACCACCACCACTACCACCACCACTGCAAAAAGAAGAAAAAAACTACTCAAAAAATAGACATTAGGACTTTTGGTTCCATCTGTGATGGAATGACAAGTATTGGATTTACCCTGCTATAGCAAACAGGTATAAAAACAGAAAAAATATATGAAGCAACTGTTTTTAGGCATTGATTAAGAAATCAAGGTTGTTACCCTTGGGAGAAAGAACACTCATGAGTGACTTCTACTTTCACCCCAGCTTTCTGCCTAGAGGCACTTTCCAGACTGAGCCAGAGCTGCACAGTCACTGGGCAGAGGAGTAGGGGTTGGAATCTGAGGCTGGTAAGGCAGCTGCAGCTTGTCAGGCAGGGTACGGAAGAGGAGGGAGATGGGCAAAAAAGGAGCTCTGAAATCTACAGAGGGTCCTCTTGATCTTTGGCTAGATAAAAGCCATGGCATGTGCAGGGCATATCTTTGCAAAGCCTGACAAAGAACAATTATTGGTAGATGTTGGATTTCCAGAGCTCTCACAGTTCAGGAAGATGCTAGACTCTGAACTAGCCCAAATGGAGAAAACTCTCTAAACATGCTGGGCATTAGCTGAGACACCTTTAAGGCCAGGCTCTTTTGATCATGTCGTTTCCAGGTTAAATACTTCCTCTACTCCCCATTGCTCAGAAAAAAGAACTAAAATTTTTATACTGGCTTCCAGCATGGTCTGTGCTTTGAGACTATCCCAGCCATATTTATTTCCTGCTTCCTGGCTTTCTGCACTCCAGCCTCAGGGCTTTTGGGCATGCTGCACCCTACCTGAGACATTCACTCATTCTATTCTATCTAGTCAGACTGGATGAAAAGGCAAGACATGTATATTGATGGCAAGAAACATGATTTAAATATAAAGACAAATACATATTAAAAGCAAAATGATAGGAAAAGACATACCAAGAAAACTCCAATCTTTAAAAACCTAGAGGGGATTTGGGGCAGAAGAGGTCAAGGACTAGATTAATTGTGGACAGGACTTCTCTAAGGCACATATTCATCAAACTGGCCAAAGTCAAAATGGAGGGAAAATCCTACAAGATGTAAGATGAAAACCTCGAGAAACTTACACAGGAAAACCCATCAGACTAACAGCAGACTTCACAGAGGAAACCTTACAAGCCAGAGGGAATAGGATCCTATCTTTAGAAGGACTAGAAGCAGCCGGCACATGATGTTCTCACAAAAAGAATGGAAATTGACAAGTAGATATCTGCCTTCAGATGGACAGTCTAAGAGACATCATTGGGAATCAACAGAAAAGCAATGGAGGCATGCAATATGAAGAAGAGGGAGGTAGACAGGGACTTCAACATTCCACTGACAATACTAGACAGATCATCAAGGCACAAAATCAGCAAAGAAACACTGGACTTAAATAGGATTCTAGCAAATGAACCTAACAGACATTTACAGAACATTCTATAACCAAACTGCAGAATATACATTCTGCTCATCAGCACATGGAATATTTTCCAAGATAGATCATATATTAGGCCACCAAACAAGTCTCAGCAAATTTTAAAAAATTGAAATCATACCATGTATCTTCTCAGACCACAGTGGAATAAAGCTAGAAATCAATTCCAAGAGAAACTCTCAAAACTACAAAAATAGATAGAAATTAAACAACCTGTTGCTAAATGATCCTTTGGTCAATGACAAATCAAGATAGAAATCACAAAAATTTTTGAATTAAATGACAAAAACAACACAAGGTACCAAAATCCCTAAGACACAGAAAAAGCAGTGCTAGGAGGGAATTTCACAGCACTAAATGCCTATATCAAAAAGACAGAAAGATTACAAATTAATAGCCTAATGTCACAGCCCAAGGAACTGGAAAAAGAAGAACAAACCAAACTCAAAGCTAGCAGAAGTAAATAAATAGCAAACATCAGAGCAAAACCAAATGAAATTTAAACCAAAAAAAAAAAAAAATACAAAGGATTAATGAAATGAAAAGTTAGTTCTTTGAAAAGAGAAACAAAATCAATAGACTATGAGCTAGATTAACCAGGAATAGAAAAGAAAGGATTCAATAAACTTAATCAGAAATAATAAAAAAAAGAGACATTGCAGCTGATACCACAGAAATACAAAATATCTTCAGAAACTATGAGAATCTCTACACACACAAGCTAGAAAATCTAGATAAAATGGATACATTTTTTGGAAATACATAACCTCCCAAACTTGAATCAGGAAGAAATAGAAATCCTCAACATACCAACAACAGTAGTGACATTGAAACAGTAATAAAAATCTCTAACCAAAAAAAGCCCCATACCAGACAGATTCACATCTGAATTCTACCAGACCTACAAATAAGAAATGGCACTTATTCTACTGAAGTTGTTCCATAACATCAAGAAGGAAGGAATCCTCCCTAATCCATTCTGCAAAGCCAGGAAAGGACACAACAAAGAAAGAAAACTATGGACCAATATCCCTCAGGAATGTAGATGCAAAAATCCTCAAAAAAATTTAATATTAGCAAACTGAATCCAATAGGACATCAAAAAGATAATTCACCATGATCAAGTGGGTTTCATCCCAGGGATGAAAAGATAGTTCAACATATGCAAATCAATAAATGTGATTCCCTACATAAACAGAATTAAAAATAAAAGCCTTATGATTATCTCAATAGATGCAGGTAAAGCATTTGATAAAATCCAACATTATTAAATACAATGATAAAAACCCTCAACAAACTAGGCATAGAAGAAACACCTAAAAATAATAAAAGCCATAAATGGCAGACCCACAACCAACATCATACTGAATGGATAGAGTTGAAAGCATTTCTTCTAAGAACTGGAACAAGACAAGGATGTCCACTGTTATCACTTCTATTCAACATAGTACTGGAAATCCTAGCCAGAGTAATCAGGCAAGAGAGAGAAATAAAGGGCATCCAAATCAGAAAAGCAGAGGTCAAATCATCTCTGTTTCCTGATGATATGATCTTATATCTATAAAACCCTAAAGCCTCTTCCAAAAGACTCCTAGAATTGATAAATAAATTCAGCAAAGTCTTAGGTTACAAAATTAATGCACACAAATAAGTAGCATTCCTATACGCTAACAACAGTCAAGCTGAGGGTCAAATCAAGAACTCAATACCACTTACAATAGCTGTAAAGAAAATAAAATACCCAAGAATATACTTAACTAAAGAGGTGAAAGATCTCCAGAAAGAGACCTCTAAAACACTGATGAAAGAAATCATAGATGACACAAACAAATGGAAAAACATCCCATGCTCATGGATTGGAAGAATCAATATTGTTAAAATAATCATATTGCCCAAAGTGATGTATCAATTCAATGTTAATTCCCATCAAAATACCAATGGTATTTTTCTCAAAATTAGAAAAAGACAATCCTAAACTTCATATGGAATCAAAAAAGAGCCTGAATATCCAAGCACTCATAAGCAAAAAGAACAAATCTGGAGGCATCACATTACCTGACTTCAAATTATACTACAATGCTATATTACCTAAACAGCATGGTAACTTATATAAAAGTAGACACAAAGATCAATGGAATGGAATACAGAACCCAAGATTAAAGCTACATAACTACAACCAACTGATTTTTGACAAAATAGACAAAAACATACACAAAGGAAAGGACTCTCTATTTGATAAATGGTGCTGGGAAAATTAGAAAGCTGTAGCAGAACAATGAAATTGGATCTCTATCTCTTACCATATACAAACATTAACTCAAGATGGATTATGGATTAAACATTTAAATGTAAGATGTGAAAGCATAAAAATTCCAGAAGAAAACATAGGAAAAACTCTTTTAGACGTTGGCCTTGGCAAAGAATTTATGACTAAGACCTCAAAAGCAAATACAACAACAACAAAAATAAATAAGTGAGACAATTAAACTATAAAGTTTCTGCACAGCAAGGGAAATTATCAACAGAATAAATACACAACCTACAGAATGAGAGAAAGTATTTGGAAACTATACATCTGACATAGGACTAATATCCAGAATCTACAAGTAATTCAAACAAATCAATAAGCCAAAAACAAATAACCCCAAGAAAACGTGGGCAAAGAATGAACAGATGTTTTTCAAGGGAAGATACACAAATAGCCAACAAACATGAAAAAATGCTCAACTTTACTAATCATCAGGCAAATGCAAATTAAAACCACAGTGAGATACCACCTTACTCCTAACAGAATGGCCATTATTAAAAAGTCAAAAAACTATAGATGATGGTACAGATACAGTGAAAAGAGAACTCTTATACACTGTTGGTGTGAATGTAAATCAGTACAACCTCTATAGAGAACAGTATTGAGATTCTTCAAAGAACTAAAAGTAGACCTGCCATTTGATCCAGCAAACCCACTACTGAGTATCTACCCAAATGAAAAAAGCCATATTAATATAAAAAAGACACCTGCACCTGACACGCAGCACAATTGCAAAGATGAGGAATCAACCTAAGTGCTCATCAACTGAGGAGTGGATAAAGAAAATGTACCACACTCAGCCATAACAAGGAGTGAAATAATGTCTTTTGCTGAAACTTGGATGGAACTGCAGACCTTTATCCTAAGTGAAATACCTCAGGAATGGAAAAACAAATACTGAATGTTCTCAGTTATAAGTGTGAGCTAAAAGATGGGTATATGTGGTCACACAAAGTGGAACAATGGACACAAGAAACTAAGAAAGGAGGAGGATGAGAAGGGGGTGAGGGATCAAAAACTACCGATCAGATACAATGTACACTATTCAAGCAACAGGTACATTAATATCGCTGATTTCACCACTGTACAATTCATCCATGTAACAAAAAAATTTGTACCCCCTGAATCTTTCAAAATAAAAATAAATTAAATAAAATGAAAAATTAAAAAACTGCAGTGGCTACAATAGACTTCAAAGCAAGGAATATTAGCATCAATAAGAAGGAATATTTAACAGTGAAAAAAGTCTAGTTCATCAAGAAGACAGTAATCCTAAATGTGTATACATCTAATAAAAGAGCTTCAAAATACATGAAGCAAAAACTAAACGAACTAAAAGGAGGAATAGACATATCTACAATTATAGTGCAAATTTACTTCTCTCTCAGTAATTACTTGAACAAGTAGACAAAAAAATTCAGTAAGGATATAGAATATTTGAACAATATCAGCCAACCTTCCTTAATTCACATCTCTAGAGCATACCTCAATCACAGCTGCATAAACAATGTACATGGAACACTCACCAAAATGGGACCATATTCTGGTCCATAAAACAAGTCTCAATAAATTTTAAAAATTTAAATAATACAGGGTATGTTTTTTGGCCCCAATGGAATTAAATATCAATCACCAAAAGATATTTGGGGGAAAAAGGCAAATATTTGAAATTAAGGAACATACTTCTAAATAACTCACAAGTCAAGGAAGAAATCACATGGAAAATTTAAAGATATTTTGAGCTAAAGGCTAAGTAAAAAACATCTTAAAATTTGTGGGATGCAGATGAAGCAATGCTTAAAAGGAAATTTACAGCTTTTATAGGGCAAAAGAAGTCAGACACGAGGTGATAATATTGTGTGATTCCAATTTATATAAAGCACAAAACCAGACAAAACTCACCTATTCTCTTAGAATATAGGAGAGTGGTTTCCCTTGTGTAGGGGTTCATGGAAGGATGCATATTAGTCTGCTAGGGCAGCCACAACCAAATACCACAGGCTGGGTGGCTTAAATAACAGAAGTTTGTTTCCTCTCAGTTCTGGAGGGAAGATCAAGGTACAGGCAGGGTTGGTTACTTGGGCCTCCCTCCTTGGCATCAGACACCTTCCTTCTTGCTCCATCTTCACATGGCCTTTTCTCTGCATACACACATCCCTAGTATCTTTTTCTCTTCTTCTTTTTTTTTGTTTCATCAAATTATGGGGGTACAAATGTTGTTATGGTTGCATATATTGCCCTTGCCACCCCTTCCCCTTGAATCAGAGCTTCGAGCATGTCCATCCTCCAGGTGTTGCACTCTCTTCTTCTAAAGATATCAGTGCTATTGGATTAGAACCCCATCCTTATGAGCTCATTAATATTAATTACCTCTTTAAAGTAAAGGCTCTGCCTTCAAATGCGGTCATATTGAAAGTTGGGGCTTCAACATGTGAATTTGAGAGAGACACAGTTCGGTCATAACAGATGCACAAAGACAGCTTCTAGGGTACTAGTAGTTTTCTGTTTCTTTATGTGAATGCTGGTTCCCTGTGTTACATCTGTATTTAGTTTCTAAAAATTAATTGATCAGTTCGCATACAGTAATGTATTTTCTGTATGTATATTAAAAATTAAAGTTAACTTTGTAAGTATAGAAAGGTATTCTTTATAAGTATTTTTAAAAAGTTAAAAATGAACAAGAATTTGTTATGCAGAAAAAGAGTACTTGCCCCACATCTTGCTCTGTGGGCAAAATATTATCTAGGCATTTATACAAAAAATTTACCAACCTTAATATTAAACCATCTGGTTATCCCTCTCCAATACTCAACATTGTTATTGTAGCATGAAAGTTGACATAGGGAATAGGTAAATGAATGGGCATAGCTGTGTTCCAACAACTTTCCTTACAAAAATAGATGGTGGGCTGGATTAGGTCCAGGGGAAATCTACAGGTGTCTCCCAGGCTGACAGCCAGCCTCTGCTGGCTAAGTGGCTGGTTGCAGGGGCATCCTGAGGGGAGGTCACAGCTTCTCCCATTTGGTAAATGATGTTTTCCACTTCTGAAATCCCCATAGCTATACCTCTTTTCTGTCTCTATAAAAACAAATAGTAAAATGAGAAACGATAAAGGTATTTTTTGTTCAAGTCTTTCTAAGATAAAAGTTGAGCTTAAAAATGAGAAAAAAATGGATAAGATTTAAAAACAAATATAAAAAGCCAATGAGATAAAAGGTTTAAAAGTATAAAATGATGAAAGATGTAAGCCAAAGGACCAAGATGCAATGAAAATATAAAGTAAATGAGATTAAAGGTAAAGATCAAAATTAAGTACTGATTGTGAAGGGATAAAAATTATAATTCTCTAAGAATTAAGAAGATCAAAGAACTGTTTTTAAAAGAGAAGAACAAAAAGTGTTGAGATTACAGACAGTAAATTCAAAGAACAATATAAAGAGGAATAATGTAAAGATAGAAAGCAGAAAACACTAAGATCTCAAAACCAGGACTGAAGGAAGGAGGGATGGCAGCCTCCTCTTGGAAAGAGCCTCCATGTTGTGTGGGGATCAGAAAGGTCCACCGCAGGCTAGAAGCAGGGACTGAAGCTTCTTCCTGAAAACCGACAAAGAACTGGGTTGGGGGGCTCAGAGGTCCTGGCTGTGTAGCATCACTGAGTCACAGGAAACCTACCAGGAGACAGACCATCTGGAAGAGGAATTCGCCATTACAGATAAGCTCAAGTATCAGAATATCTGGTTCAGACAATTTTCTCTTCTTTTTCCATCAAATATGAGAAAAAAAGGAGAATAAAAATTCCTTCTGTCAAGTATATTATATTATACATGTACAAACATGTGTGTGAAAATTGTATACAAAATTGTATTAAAATTATGTGTACAAAAATTGTACATATGAAAATTTTGTATATTATATACAATTGTGTATATTTTATACACATATATAACTTTCTATATATATATATATATGTATAAGCATTGTATTTATTTACACCTAAGCCAGATCTTCTGGCTTCTAGCCAAAAATATGAACATACACATACACATATACACACACACAGATATACGTGCACATACCAACATTACAACTTGCTCAGATCACAATAGTAACGTGACCATGCTGGCCAGGGAGCTGACCACCCTCCTCTGGAAGGTTAGTGTTTACTGACATGACAGGGAATTCTACACCTCTTCCCTTCCTAAAGGGAAGAGCTACCCAAAGGAGATTGAGCAGTAACTTCAAGGCAACTGTTGCTTTCCTTTGGAAATTGCTCTAAGTTTTCCAGGTCATGAAGTGATTGACAGTTGTTTTCATATATAGACATATAGGTGGTTTGTGGCAGATTATAAGTAGCAATATACCAGGTGATAGCTTTGTGGCATTAAGGAATCAGTAAAACTTTTAAAGATGTTTAAGTTACAATCAAGGAGCAACACAGATACGTAGGAGACCTGAGTTAGGAGGAAACAGACTTATCATTTTTAAAAAATTCAAAGCACAAATTCTTCTAAAAGACATGGAAAACATATACCTAGAACAAAAATAGATGTCTAGAAATAAGTCTTCAGTTACCTTTGGGGCTCTTTAGTGCCCCTTAACGTTACTTTTACTTGCCATTTAGCCATTGTTTGCTGTTTTAAATAGTGACTGACATTACAATTAGAAAAATAAAATTGATTTATTCATTAAGAATGAGGTGATGTATATCTTTGCATAACCTGTGATCAACAGAATTCTCTGTTTTTAACATTAAAATTCAGATAAACGTTTAAACATTTTTGGTTTTGACTAGATGTTTTTGGGCAATGAAATACTTCTATCCAAGTTTCTAAGTAATTTTCTTCAATATCATTTCAAGTTGAAAAATTCAGCCCTGGTGGAACAAGTACTCTGTGAAAGTGATAAAATTAAAACCAAGAACCTCAAGTCTTCCCACATATGCAAAGCATGATAAGGCTTTGTAGCCACACCTGTGGTCCATCCTATGGACAGGCAAGATGGATTCGATTAATTCTGCAGGCTCATTAAGTGTGTCTCTCTATTCATCACCCTCCAAGTTAGGTCCTCAGAAAACCTTATGACCAACTGAAGAGACATCTTCCTGGGTAGAGGTGGTCTAGTCTCAGGTCAGGAGTAACAGAAGAGCTGTATTTTCTACAAAAGAGCTCTTGGTCCCCCAGTGTGGTGGGAGGGGGAAGGGGTGGAATGGAGACTGGAATAATCCAGTCCAAATGTGATTGGATTATTTTTTAAACAAACATATGAGATAATTGTCTTGCCGTTAGAGTGTGCATTTTGGAAAATGTTCTCTGACTTCACAGTGGCTTCACAGAAAGCTGTATGTATGCATACAACAAGAGAGCTCTCAGATTAGGCCAACTGATGAAGCTGAGTGGCAGGTACATTGGTGTTCATTGTACTATTCTTTCTGTTTTCTGGATGTTTAAAATTTTTCATGATAAATTTCCAATATTAAAACCTTCTCATTTGTGACAAGTTTTTGTATTTTATTCTTTGTATGCAGTTATTAAAACTAATCTCTCCAAACAACTTCCAGATAGCATATCATAATGTTCATTATATAATATTAAGTGAAAAGTCAAGCTATATAATTATGTGATTTTAATCATCTAAAACATGAACATATATGTTTTATATATGTCCAACTGATATATTTATATATATATTAAGAAAGAAAATGTATCAAATTTATGAATGAGTTTCTTCTGCCTGTTTCCCAAAATGAACATGTACTATATACATGCGAAAAAATGTTATTAAAATAATTTTATTTTCTATTTCAGTATAAATGCTAACATGTTAGAGAATGTATCATTTAACCAAATTTGTAATATAAATGGGTAAGTAAAAATGGAACCTGGGTTCCTATCAGTAAATGCCTAGAAATGGAACATGTGACAAAGATAAAAATCTCCTACAAAGACCAAGTGAAATAGAACCATGTGTTAAGTACTGTGTTTACTTATTAAGCCTGTACTTTACTTCAAACAAACCTAGTCAGGACTCATTTGTGATGACTAACATTTGTGTACTGCTTTAGCACTTGAAAGCTCTTTTATTTTAACTGCAGTCAGTTGAATTCTCACACAAACTCACTGAGGTTAGTGTATATGTCCTCATTTTACAGATGAATGAGCTGAAGTTCATAGCTCTTTCTAATGCCCAGCATTGCCAAAATAGTTACGAGACTCGTATGAACTTCATGGAAATGATTTAACAAGAAGATATTATCTTTATGTATTGTCCATGATACGAACTTTATAGGTTCAAAGAATATTAGGATATTTGCTTGTTTTGAGATGGAAGTTGAGTTTATATAGGAGAATATCTACATTTAGACATTACCCAATGTTTTCTCCTTTGAGAAAGGTATACAAAATCCTCCTGCAGTAAGCATTCCAATGCCAATCCAGTTTTGACAATATGCATAGCACATTATACGCTCTAGAAAGCAACATATCTTTAAAAATAAAGTTCAAACTAGAAGCCTGGAGGTAGGGAGGTGGGTTTTTTTAGTATATATAATTACATAAATGGTCTGGTGTGCGAACGAGAAATGAGAAGTGTCACAATAAAAAGAAAATGAAGAAATCCGGATCTGACTGATCCCCATGTTTGTAGTTTCCTCAATCTGCTGGAGCCTCTATTTAAAAGTTTACATCTTTTAGTGGAAAAATTAATTTCTTTTTCACAAGTTCCACTCACATTTTGTTGCTAATAAAACCAAGGATGTAAATACTATTAAGTACAAAACAGCCTGCTGCATAATTGTTTCAAAGCAATTACAGATTATATCGAGCCATTCGTGGAGCAGAAACAGTTTTTTCCAAGACACCAGCTCCCTGTACCTTGAAATTTTATTAGTCTAAGAATTTCATGCACCATATGTTAGAATATGAGACTAGCTGCAATTGAACAAACAACTTTCTGATATATAAGTGAATGATAACCTGATTTTAAATGTGTTTATCTAATGAGATAGTAACTGTAATTTACAACACATATAAAAACCCCCACTGTTACTCCTGGTGCACCTTTTGGCTAAAAAGGGTGATGCAGGGAGATATGCTAATGATGATCGTCTTGGTTTTTACCAAGTCAGTAATAAAATTTGCATTTGATATTGTGCACAGTAAACTGGGTTATTAGCCTTGAAAATGAGTCTCATAAAATTTAAATATAGGCTTAAATCATATTAACTGTCCTGTAGGTTTTCTGAGAGGCTTTAAAGCATTGTGTTGCCTCCATAGTGTAGGGAATGCAGATGTTTGTGTGCCTTCAAGGGGGGCCCAAAAGGATACAAACGAGAACTTGAGAGATGCACTAGAAAAGCATCCACTGTTGTGCTTCCAGCTTTGAGGACCCAGCTCGGATCAAGTACCTGTAGATCAAGAAGGCTGGGTAAGGTGGGTCTTTCAAAAGAAGCCTTCTACGGGGTTTCTGGCTAAAGAGGTAGCCAGGCTAGCCAATACGTCCCTGCACAAGGACTGCTTGGAGCATCAACAACAAGACTGTGAACCTACCCGTGATGGATGATGTAGGAAAGTTGACAGCTGTAAAATGCCACTTATCCTCAAGACAAACAGACACTGAAGGCACAGATTAAAGGCTGAAAGACCTTGTGGACACAATTTCTCCAGTAATTTCCGATTGCAGTCCCCTACGTCTCGATCCACGCTAAATCAAAACCAGACACTGTTAGGAGAAAGAAATGCATTTGAGGATGCAGATTCTTCGTTGCTGACTGCCTGACTGAGTTAGATGGCCTGCCCTGGCACTGGGCATCTGTTGCTAAGTAGCCCTGCAGGGCCTCACCAGCAATTCACCCCTGAGCCATCACTGTCCGACTCCTGCCCAGCCAAGACAGGAGGACTCCCTTGGATGTGTAACCAACCAGGCTAACGCTGACTCCCAGGAGACACAGGGCCCTCTACTTCTAACTCCAGGACTTTCATCAGCAGACTGACAAGACTAATTCTTTTAAAAATTTCTACCCAGCCAAATTTGCCACGCCTTACACACATCTCTGTTTTCCTTGATCATTACCGAAGATCTAAACTCCTCCTGAATATATCCCCTTCCTTTCTCCTGAATCAACTTCCTTCTCCAATATCATTTCTCCCAGATTTCCATTCTGTCCTGTGGAACTCTTGCTCCGTAAGTAACAGATGTTTATGTGTTCTCAAGTTCTTCACTGAGCACTCACTCTGCTCCCTGGCCTTGAAAGAACCCTGGCTCACCCCAGGGAATAATGCTGCCCCTCAGCCTCTCAAGGGGAAGTGCTAATTTCTTCTCAATTCACATGCTGCAAGGATGATAGGAGGTGGTTCATCCTTCTGACTCAGCACAGCACTGCCCATTTAGACCATGAATCTTCCATCTTGATGGGAAAAATCCCTGCTCCAGGGAGTTGTCTGTCCATGCCACTCTCTCACCCATCCTTTTTGCTAACATCTACTCTTCCTCCCCCTTTTCACTGAAGATTTTAGAACCTGGCTTTCTTCCCCATTGTTCTGTTTTTATGAAGTTTCATCTAGGCTAGGCATGGTGGCTCACACCTGTAATCCTAGCACTCTGGGAGGCCAAGGTGGGAGAATTGTTCAAGGTCAGGAGTTCGAAATCAGGTTGAGCAAGAATGAGACCCCATCTCTACTAAAAATAGAAAGAAATCAATTGGTCAACTAAAAATATGTAGAAAAAATTAGCCACATATGGTGGTGCATGCCTGTAGTTCTAGCTACTCGGGAGGCTGAGAAAGGAGGATCGCCTGAGCCCAGGAGTTTGAGGTTGCTGCGAACTAGGCTGACACCATGGCACTCTAGATCGGGGAACAGAGTGAGACTTTGTCTCAAAAAAAAAAAAAAAAACCCTCTGTGATGAATGGAAGCAGCCCGAAGCCCTCACTAGAAGCAGATGCTGGCACTATGCTGGTTGCACAGCCTGCAGAACCATGAGCCAAATAAACTCTTTTCTTTATAAATTAAAAAAAAATTCAGAAGTTTCATCTAAAATCCTAAAGTCTCAGTATTTTCTCCTCCTAAGCTCTCATGACTGGCAACCTCCATTCACAAACTATGAATTCACACTCCCATGGATGTGACATGGAACTTGTAATCTCCCAGAACTTCTCAGTCTCTGAATTAATGATTCAGAAAGTTCACTCTCTTATCACACCCTCCTGACCTGTTTCCTGATCTATCACCTCATTGGGATCTCTACTCCTCTCCCCCATCTGATTTCTCCCAGCTAGAAGTCCTTCCTGGCTTAACTGCTTGCTTAAAATTCTGTAGCACTCTAACCCTACCACCTTGACCAAAACTCCTTTTGTCAGGGCCATTAATAAACTCTACATTGCTAACTCTAAAGGAAACATTCCCCTTTATTCCTAACTTACCCACTTAGCAGCATTTCATTTGTCTCTAGTGAACTCTCCCGCCCTTGATATCATGATATCCTGCTCTTATGGTGTCTTTCCTGCCTCCTTGGGTTGTACCTCCTAATGAGCTGCTCAGTCTTAGGTGATATGAGGGTCCCTCTTTCTCTTCCTTTCCTAAAATGCTGTTGTCCCTCGTGATTTACTCCCAGACCCTCTCATTTTATTTCTGACTCAATAGGCCACCCCTGGGTATTCTCATTAACTCCCATAGCTTTATTCAAGGTCTATATGCTGATAACTCCAAAACCAATATCTTTTCAGTCATACACACACACACACACACACACACACACACACACACGCATGCACGCACATGTTCCAGTTTGGGCAGGGTTTTTCTCTGTGCCTCAGTTTTCTCATCTATAAAATGGGAATATTTATAGTACCTAACTATAAGTTTGTTGTGAGTAATAAATGAGTTAATTCAAGTAAGCACTTAGTATACTGCTTAGTCTTTGTTAAGACTCACTACATATTTCCTATGATTATAATTATTATTATCATTATTACAGGGCATCTCTTTTTGGGTGCCTTCTAAAGGCCTGAAACTCAATAAACTAAAAAATGGAGCTTACTAGCTTTGCCCTTAAGCTATCTCCTGCTGAGTCTCAGCGAAAGACCCAATGTCATTTATGCAAACCAGAAACAATTTATTTCTCCTCCTTTAGTCCACACATTCAATCAACCACCAAGTGTTAGAAGTTGTGCTTCATTTCAAATCTATTCCCTCCAACAACTGTTGAGCTCCCTAAATAGAGCCTTTATTGCACCTAGGTCCCTGTGGCAGTCCCACAGCCAATGTCTCTGCCCACACAGCACATTGTCCCGATGGTCTTCCACAGTCCAAATACAAAATATCGGTTTTCCCAAACCAGCCCTTTTAATGATCCCCCATTGCCCTCCGGATAGAATCTGAATTCTTTAGCCTCATAGCACCTGCAGGCCATTTTTAACGTTCATGTCTTATTCTCTCATATCCACACTAAGCCCAGACTCTGTGCTCAAGGTCAGCAAACTATGGTCCACGGGCCAAATCCAGCCAACTGCCTGTTTTTGTGTGGTTTACAAGCTAAGAATAGTTTTTCCATTTTTAAATGTAAAATATAAAAAGAAACAAAAAAGCAAGACAATTAGCTTTTCTTCAAGAACAGCTGCATGCAGAGTTTAGGATATTGCCTACACATTGGCCCACAAACCCCGAATGTTCACTATCTGGTCCTTAACAGAACAAGTTTGCCAACCTCTGACTCTGTATCCATTCATGGAATTTCTCTCAGCCCCTCAGGGATCCATGATTCAAGACCTCTGCATATGCTCATCTCTATGCCTTATCCCCAGCCCTAACTTTTGTCCATCCTTCAAATATTAGCTTACATGTCACCTTTGTCAGCCAGACTTCCTGATGCTGTAGATCCCGATTCAATATCCATTTTAAATGCTCCCAGCAGACTTTCAACTTTTCCTTTCCCACCATCTATTACACATGAAAGGGCTCTTCATTCTGAAGCTCCTAGAGTAGTGCAAGACACCAATAGGCATTCAGTATTTGTTCATTGAGTTAATTTAAAGGGTCAGTTTATACCTACCTATGTCATAAGAAAGAACACATTGTACTATAGTTGTCTGTCCTCCACATCATAGAATATGAGTTCCCTCATTGTGTGCTTTATCTCTGCATTCCTCAAATCTAATACTTTAATAACAAGAGACTTTATATCCCTAGCATCTAGTTGTGGCACAGACTAAATACTGAAAAGCTATTGAAAACAACCAGTACATGTCTTTAATAACAATAAAGGCATGCTCAGCTAATCCTGCATGCTGTGGAAATCCAAATGGTGAAAGACGCTTACAATAATTGTGCTTGTGGAAGTGGATTAGAATTTCCAAGCGATGTCTTCCAGGAGAGGTAACACTTCTTAGCCACTCTTTCTGCAATTCCAGAGCCTACCAGCAGGTGTCAGTGAAGACATTTTAGGTCATCTGTAGGTCTAGGCGTGAGAGGTAAGATTAAAATTATATACAAATGAGATCGAGTGTATTCACACTTGAAGCTCTGACTCGAGTGGGGCAAGGGCGATATACATAACCTAAACATTTGTATCCCTGTAATATGATGAAATAAAAATAAAAACCAACTTCATGTTATAAAAAGAAACATAAAATAATGTTCAAAAATCTAATTAATCATTAAAAAAACCTATATCCAGACTAATTTTCAATTTTTTCAACAAAAATGTGGTGATTTACAGAATAGTATAAATATTGGCAAAATACTAATTAACAGTGTTTACATATTACCTGTACTTAAAGCATCTATTCAAGATAATCTAAGGAAAACAGAATAGTTACAGAAAGATTTATGCCCTGTCTTCTACAGTCAACTGATATCAATCAACACTTCCTATTTCTCTAGTTATCCTTTCAACTAGGTATAAGTATATCTCTCTGGTTTTTAGATCCTATGTCTCCTGCTTTTTCCTGATCCTTCACATAACTTTTAGGTCTTTCCTCCTAAATGTTAGAACAGAAACGACAGGCAGGGAACCCGCTCAACGCCTGCAATCCTAGCACTCTGAGAGGCAGGGGCAGGAGAAGTTAGTGCCTGAGCAAGAGTGAGACCCCACCTTTCCCAAAAATAGAAAAATTAGCCAGGCGTGGTGGTGTGTGCCTGTAGTCCCAGCTACTCAAGAGGCTGAGGCAGAAGGATCACTTGAGCTCAGAAGTTTGAGGTTGCAATGAGCTATGACAACACCACTGCACTCTAGCCAGAGTGACAAAGCAAGATCTGGAGGAGAAGAAGAAGAAGAAGAAGGAGAAAGAGAAGGAGAAGGAGAAGGAGAAGGAGAAGGAGAAGGAGAAGGAGAGGGAGAGGGAAAGGGAGAGGGAGAGGGAGAGGGAGAAGGAGAAGGAGAGGGAGAGGGAGAGGGAGAAGGAGAGGAAGAGGAAGAGGAAGAGGAGGAAGAAGAAGAAGAAGAGGAGGAGAAAAGGTAAACAAAATAGCTTGCTACAGTTTTTCTCCCTTTTCTGGATAAATCTACACCAAATCTTGTGACAGCTTCCTCCATTCAGGATATAGTTTCTATAGGATCAGGATGGAGAAAAAAGGAGAAATGAGAATTCAAGAAAGCTCTTAGGAGACTATAGCAAGAGTACTATGAGAGACTCTCACAATTTATAAGTACTGCATAGTGTCTCCGTTATTTGAATCCTCTGAATTTGCAGAATAGATTCACTTGACTAAAGTTATAGGCTCTGACTATTGGGAGTTAATTTTTTTTAACTTTCTGATTTTAGTTATATGAAACTCTAAAAAGGTAAAACTATCGTAACATAAAGTAGATGAATGGTTGTTAAAGTTTGAGGGTGGGGAGAGGGGATTGGCTGCAAAGAATCCTGAGGAAAGCTTTTGGGTGCTGGAAATGTTTCTATACTGTATTTTGATGGACTCAGATATTTGTCAAAGTTCATTGCACTATACACTTAAATTGGGTGAATTTTATGATAATTATACCCTAAAAAGACAGATTGTTTTTAAATACATCTGCAAATGGTGTTTCCACCATTGGTAAATAATGTTCTCTTGCCATTGCCTACAATGTCCAGAATTTCACTTGAAGTTTTGATGCCATGTAAAGTGAATGGTGGAAGGCAACTTTTTTTTTAAGGTTAGCAATAGCATTGTGCATCATTAAAAACAGCACTGGGAGATTTAAGTAGAATGTATCTTTCACATTTAGTAGCAAAAAGATGGGCTCAGTAGCTGAAACTTTCCTAGTAGTTCTCAATAGTTAATTTGTTATGGGCCCCTGTTCTGCATAAACTGACAATCAGCTGTGGTGAAGAACACACTAAAGACAACTCAGATCAGACGTCAGCTTCATACACTTACCCAAAACAGTACTATCTAAGCAGCCCCTGCTTGTGTGCACTGTGTTTGTGCATGTGCCCTTGCTCTTTGCATGTGTGTATGTGCGCGTATGTATGTAGAGCCGGAGGAGAAGGAAACATAGCTATTTTTTTGTTTGTTATTGAAACAGAGTCTCACTCTATTGCCAGGGCTAGAGTGCGGTGTTGTCAGCCTAGCTCATGGCAACCTCTAACTCCCGGGCTCAAGCAATCCTTCTGCCTCAGTCTCCCAAGTAGCTGGGACTACAGGCATGCGCCACCATGCTCGGCTAATTTTTTCTATATATATTTTTAGTTAGCCAATTAATTTCTTTCTATTTTTAATAGAGACAGGGTCTGGCTCTTCCTCAGGATGGTTTGGAACTCCTGACCTTGGGTGATCCTCCCGCCTCGGCGTGCCAGAATTATAGGACTACAGGCATGAGCCACCGGGCGCGGCCATATTTATTTTTTAATTAACAAAATACAAGGGACCTTCATCTTCTTTTAAAAAAATAAAAGAATATATGGATGAAAAACATCAAAATGTGTTCATAATTTATGTTTCTAATAAGTTTTAAATGATAACTACAAATTTCTTAAATAATCAGGGAAGATGTACTTTTATAAGGTAGAAAGAGTAGAATGCTTTCAAAACTTGTAACTTGGGGGCCCAGAGTTTTTCCATCAATAATCCCTACCAACAAAAAATTTAAAAACTATTGAGGAACAGTCAAATAAAGGCTGCAACTGGTCTTACCATTGCTTCCAACCTGCATCAGAGGATTGTATACACTAGCGGCCACCACACAGAAGTGTTTCTCATATGAGATTTCCCAGACTAAGTTAGTATTTGAGGTGTGCAGCTGCAGTTTTTCCACTCAGTGCAGCCTTTTACTTAAGGGAATTTTTAAAGACTCCAAAATGTATGTAACAGAAAACAAACATTTTGTGTCAACATGTTCAAGTGACAGCTGCCTCTGAAAAAGGCGTTGCCACATATATTTATTTAATTCTGATCTGACACTAATAGAGTACTGTTAATATCAGCACGCTGAGAGGCTTCATTTAGTTAGGTTGCTTGCCAGACTTTGGGGGAAAGAAAATCCATACCCAAAAGGCCTGTCATCACTGTCTTGAAAGCTAAGCTTGGAAGCTGGGAAAGTGCATTGTCCTGACATTGCAGGAAGGCTCCTGTCTCCAAGGCCACACCTTGAGATATATTTATTTCTGTTCCTAGAACCCATCTCCATGGTTTATTCAGAAAATTGCTCCTTTTCCCACTGATTGTAGCTTCATTGAACATGTGCTAGGGCAAAAGCCCAAAGCTTTCACAATTTGGGGAATCTTTGCTGGCCAACCTGCAAGGAAAGTTCATGCACAACCTGTTTTTTCCTAATATTTTTTTAAATTTTTTACCAAAAGAGGTTTTCAAAAATGGCTATGTATCAACAGTCTCAGTCCATTGCTCGATAGAAATGCCACAGTTACCAAGTAATGCCAAATAAAGCCATAGTTCTCATTTCAATGTTTTTTACTTGTATCAGATTTATGAAAATTTGAAGATTTTCCAGCCAAACCAATGAGTGATTTTCTGTATTTCACTTTCATCTTTCCTTATTATGTGACCTTTGATTTGGGAACATTGATTGCTTTCTGCCATTTGCTTAATGATTTTGACTTCATCCCTTTGGGCATCAGATTGGAGTAATAAAAGGAACAAAAAGTCACATTGCCCTATTTCTAGTGCTATAAACAAAATCGCATGAAAACGAAGGCCAAAAATAAGTATTTAAAAATGCAAATGCATTTTAGAACGGAAAATAAATTTCTGAAAAGCTGCTGTGTTGTTTTCAATTTGTGCTGACATTAAATTTTTACTCCATAGGAGAAGAGGAGGAATAGAAGCTGATAACACCAAACAACTGCTTTATGGCCAGTCAGCCTCAGGACTCCTATGCTATGTGTATGTGCTCCCAAATACGGGATTTAATTAGCAGAGGGCGAGTGGCCAACAGATGGGATACTTTGACAAAGGAATTAAACTTTGGTGTAGACAAGATAGAAAAGACAAGCTACTTATTATAAGACAATCTCTGCAACTACATCCTGCTCATGAAATTTCTCATGGGAAGTTTTTTCTGCTGTGATTCTATGGATCATTTGATAAGTAAACGTTTATTGAGCTATCACTGTGTTCAAGGCTCTGGCTCATATTACCATATCGATTTGCATGTTGTCATGTCCTGGCTCTTCTTTTCTTTGAACTTCTAATATTAATTTAAAAGAAAGAGAGAGAATGAGAACACAAAGCATGTTCCTTTACATGTCCCAAAATACTGCCATACACGTCATGAAAACTACCCATTTAAAATGCCAGAAATTGAGTATGTTATATACTAAGACCTACTGACTTTTTGAGGAGAGTGGGAGACAGGGGAACAATTGCTTTGACCAACCTTCCACCCTGTTGCCAGAGGGAAAAACCAGTGGAGTTTCCTAAGCTGGACACAGTGCTCTGTGCTGAGGAAACTAGACTCTACAGGCTGCTTCAGTGAGCAGCCCTGCCCTCTGCCCTCTGGCTGGGTTGTCTAATGGGGGGCAGGAGACCAGAGGGAGGAAAGAAAGTGAGAAGTGAGATTTAGGGTATTTTTTATGAGCTCCTTGGTGCCTTCCTTAAGGGGATCATTGTAGGTGGCTGATTTCCTTGACCCAAAGGCATAGCTTCTGTTAGACAGCCACTCCCAGCAGATCTCTCTCTTTTTCTCACCCTCTCTCTCTGGGTTCTGGCAACCTCTCCTTTGCCTCCTCCATCAGGAGTGGAAATTAAATGGAGCCCCGGATATCATTCATTACTCATCCCGTGTTGTTTTCTTATACTCTACCTACACTTTTGCTAATCATGCCTTTATTAAACTCTCTTCAAATTACCCTATTGTCATATACTACCTCTTTCCTGCCAGACCCCATTTGATACATCTAATTTAGAGATTAGGGCAATGTTATGCACTAACATACAGTATCCTTGAAACTATGATCAACCTGAAGCAGAAAAGATAAAATACCAGAAAGTGTCTTTGTAATAAGAGTCTGACTCCATTTTTGATGTTTGTGAATAGCTTTCATGTCCCAGTCCTCCCTTTTCCCCTCTTGTCCCATATCTGGACATGCTGATAAGAAAGCCTGGGTGATCCCGTCCTGGATTCAAATCACACAGCCCTGGATGTGCCCAGAAGCCCTCACCCAGCCCTACCCCTACCCACAGTCAGAATTGAGGCAGTGTGCTTTCGCTGCTTTCTCAAGCCATTTTAGGACCTACGTGGTAGCTTTCCCTCCTTTCACCAGAAAGCGACATTCTGTGAGTCGTAAACCTCTTCATCTCCTCTTGGTGCATGTGTGGCATCAGCAGTCTTGCCATTAGAACCAAATATTTTTGGGGGGAGGTCCATTCTGTCTCTGGGAGGTCACACCAATAGTCTTCATCTATTTACTCTCAATGAATTCCCATTCAACTCAAATACATCCCACACAAATTCAGCAATACATGGTGAGCTGACAGAAGGAGCATGAATGAGAGCTGCCAGGCCCCTGCCATTCCAGCTGTGGAGTCCATGCCCAGGGACGTGCAGAACAGGGGTCAGGCCTGACGCCCTTCTGAATGCCTCTCAGCGTAACTGTTGGTGGACGATCTAAAGATTGTTCAAGGGAAACTTAGACAATATGAGATTTTTCTCATCATAAGTCAACTTTATAATCTAACTACCCCTCCCCACAAAAGATCAGAACTTCCAATTATGCACACTCGTTCAGGATGTACTGAGTGTTTACTTTTCTTAGTTAAAACTGTTTTTTAATGCAAATAATTAAAATGCACTCTGGCTAGCTAAAGTCAAAGGAAAAGAGGGCAAGGAGAATAGAGTGGAAATGTGAGAAATCAGGCACTGGTGGGCAGCCCAGCCTCGCTAGGGACCTGCTCTTCCCCTTATGTGAATTGTTGTTCAATTATGCAGCAGCTGACAACATCATCAAAGCTGCTTTCTACCTCAGAACCTTCCAAAAGGCTGATCCCTTTGTCTGAAGCATTTTCCCAGGCACAACACTTTCTTGGCTAACTCCACTCACCTTCACATCTCAGCTCTCAGCTTAGATGCCACTTTTCCTGGGATACCTTTCTGCATCTTGGACTTGCATATCGCCACTGTGTCCTGATCACCTGAGGGATACTTGACTGTGTCCCTCACTCGGTGAAAAACCATATGAAGACAAAGACCATAATTTAGGGTTGCCCGATAAAAAGCAGATCCCTAGATAGATTTGAATTTCAAATAAACAACAAATATTTTTCCAGTATGATAATATCTGCTAGAATATTTCCATATGCTGAGCCTGGCAACCTTTACGTGATTTTCTTTAACACCTAGCATGAAGCCAGCACAGAGTGAGCACTCAGTAAATATTTGCCAAAAAAATGAATATTGATCTGGTGAGCCACATGCTCATACAAAAGGGATGAAATACAAGGAAAAAGAAAGAGCAACATCTCTCATGTACTTTATCTGCTAATAGCAAATGCATAGCTCCAAATTGAGTGACAATAAATAGAAGTAAATTTTTTTATTTTTTTATTTTTTTTTGAGACAGAGTCTTGCTTTGTTGCCCAGGCTAGAGTGAGTGCTGTGGAGTCAGCCTAGCTCACAGCAACCTCAATCTCCTGGGCTCAAGCAATCCTTCTGCCTCAGCCTCCCGAGTGACTGGGACTACAGGCACGTGCCACCATGCCCGGCTAATTTTTTCTATATATATCTTAGTTGGCCAATTAATTTCTATTTATAGTAGAGACAGGGTCTCGCTCTAGCTCAGGCTGGTTTTGAACGCCTGACCTCGAGCAATCCGCCCGCCTAAGCCTCCCAGAGTGCTAGGATTACAGGCGTGAGCCACCACACCCGGCCTAGAAGTAAATTTTATCAACAAAATTAAATAGGGAATCAATTATGTAGGTTTTCAAAGACAAAGGTGGTAATGAAGGATATCTTATTCCAGACAGACCATGTGATGATGATCCCAGTGATCATATAGCTCCTCCTCAAATGAGATTTGGACAAACACACTCTTAACAGAATCTTAGGTATAAAGAAATTATTAGTTCTGTACTTTCAGATTCTACATTTTCAAAGGCTTACCCTTGAGACCTAGTAGCTAATAATCAGTGTAGTGTGTATGAGTCTGAGACTGTGTTAAAAGGTGTGCATGTGCTATTTCATTTCATTCTCCCAACTGCTCCGTGGAGTAGAAGCCAGGTTGAGATCTGGAGACTTAAGCTGCCTGAGCACACTGATTATAGGCATTGGAGCCAATTAGTTGATCCTAGGACCTGATTTCATAACAGCTGAATCATGCATCCTATCTGCATTCTTGACTTTTAAAGACATAATAGATCATGTATAAAATTTTCATCAGAATTTTTAAAATCCAATCATCAATGAGAAAACATCATTAGCACCACAGATAAAAATTTGTAAAATAGTCCATAGTGTCAAATACAATTTCACAATTACAATGTAAATGGCTCCTATAGGCAGACAGAACACAGCCAGGATGGAAGGATCCATTCCCATGCTAGGTCTCTTAAGTAGAATACCTCTAAAAAAAGAAAAATATAAACACAGTAAATATTGTAATTTTTTCACCTCTTTCCTTGTTAATAGGAGGCTGACCTGTTGGTTTGTGTCTTTTAAGAGCTCTGAGCTTCTCTCTCTGACTCACCCTCCCAGCCACTTGCCTCAACGAGCGTTCTCAGTTCATGAGTATCTCCATGGGAAGAGGCCAACAGAGGGTGTGCTGCTTATATACTTAGCTTTATTCTTGGTAACCTGGTATCTTTGTGGCTAAGACAAGGGATAAAATTAGCCCCAATGAAGAGGTTGCAGTTTCCTCACACTCCCCAGATAATGACTTCTGTGAATCAATGGTAGGCAGCTTAGAGTAGTGGCGACAGTATAAGCTTTCTAGTCAGAGGCATCATGCCTGGCCCCGGCCTGGGTGTAATGACTGTTTAGTAAATGGAAGAATGTGGCAGAATGGCCAAAAGTCCAGGTTATGACATCAGAAAGAGCTGGCTTCACTACTGTTCCTTCCAAGGAGACCTGATCTGTACTGGCTTGTGAGAGACAATGGTTAAATTTTGAGGAATTTTGCAAGCTGATTGTTAAACATGGACTTTATTAAAAAGTAAATTCTATAACTTACAAATAAAGAAATTGTATTAAAACAAAGACAATACATATTCAAAAATCATCATTTCCCAATTCTATTACTATTATCCATGCTCTTGAGGTGACTTACACCTGTTGTGCTTCTGGGATGCAAATCCTACATCCAGGCATGTTATTGTGCTTCTCTTCCCCACACTGCATGCTATGAGCTGGCAGCTCAAAATTAGCTACAGTGGGAGTATTTAAGCTGTAAAAGTAGACAAATATTATAAGTTGGGACTGGATGCATTGTTTTGTTGATGGAGTAAACCTTAAAAGCAATGGAGAAAATGTGAATAGTGCAGATTAAACACAAAAGTGTGTCATGTCTATCACTGTTACATTGTAAATAGCAGAAAAAATTGGAGACAACATTCTTTCAGTATCCAGAAACTCTCATGCAATTCAGCAGAGATGGCTCATGGCACTAATGGAACAAGTGAAGTTCTAACACGTGTCTACAACATTTCATTCCTATCTGATTTGTCATCACAAACAAAAGTATCAATCAACAGTTGTGTTGAATATACACTTGGTTCCGGTTGTTAAAAAATTTACCAGCACACCACTGTTTCCACTTCACATTAGGTATGAATCCTTGAATAATTTATGTTATTCCCCTCATGGCATTGCTCTAGGAAAGAACATTCAAGAACAGCACGTAGAGAACTGTAGGGGACTGACATTTATTTTCCTAGTTTAAGAATTAAATTTAGTAATGTACGTGCTCTGCCCAGAGCATTTAAAGTAATATGTTCTAGACAAGGCTCCTGTTGCCTTGAGGCATAACAAAAACAAGGTATTGCCTAGAGGCATAACAAAGGACCTGAGTTGCAAGTAAGCAAGAGCTACCCCGTCCCACAGCATTGGGGGTCTGGAGGCCACATGATAAACACATTGTTCCTGTGATTGCTGCGTACCCCCCATAAGATGGCTGGTTAGTCAATGACGGGTAAGACCCCTCAAGGGAGGGGCAACCTAAGCCATGCACAGCCGCCGGGGTTCAGCCGAAAATCTTAGGGGATCACCCTAAGAAAAGCTGGGGATGAGAAATGCCCCCTATGACTTGCCTTGCCCATCCTTGCTAATCTCGGTCCATGATCTATGCCTAGCGCCTAGAGCAACCACCTGGAAACCTTGAGCCAGGGGATATCTGCTTCCCTAAGTCTACGTATTCCAGAATTTATGGCCATTGCTGCAATGCCTGGGCGGTTACGTACAAGGAACTAACTTTAAAATTTTAAAGTATAAAAACAAAACTGACCCTGTGTAATATTACTTGATTCAACCGTCTGTGTGTATGTCTGTGTTTTTCTTTGTGTTCTGCGTTTGTGTTTTGTGTTCTGTGTTCATCCTCTGTCCTGTAAATGGGCCATGACACAGAACAGCCTGGATTCTGCCACGTGCTGCACCCTCAATATGCATACCTTTACCTGCTCCTGCCAGGCAGCAATGCCACCAGTTATTCTTTCTTAAATTTGTACTCACTTTGGGGAAGAGATTATACATGCATATAGTAAAAATTAAAAACGTAAAAAGTGGTATAGAGTGAAAAATAAATCTTCCCACTAAACTGCCCACACATCTAGTTTCCCTCTTTAGAGGACAACACAGTTACATTTTCTTGTTTATCCTTCCAGAGATAGTCTACAATGTACAAAACATATATGCATGTCTACATATTCTTTTTTAAACTTAAGTGATGGTATATTATGTACACCATTTCCCATCATGCTTTACTCATTTAATAAAGTATCTTGTGGAGCTTTCCAGAACATTAGACCATTCCTGTAGTAATTTGAGAGTGGCAAATAAAATGACTGTGAGTTCAAGAGAATCAAGAAAGGACTTGTGAAAACAAAAGGGCATTTCAGCCATGCTTTAGAGACAAGGTAAGGCTTTTAATGGAGTGGAAAGGCCATTCTGGGAGATTCAATAAGCCTTAGTAAATTGCTTGGAAGGTACTGGGCATGCTATGGGAATGGTCTAATTTGACAGCAGCATTTGTTTTAGGCTGTTAAAAAAAAAGTGGAAAGTCTCTTTGGGATAGGTGAGTTGCGCCAGCTCTTTGAAGGCACTGAATGCGAAACTCAGGCACATAAATTCAATGCTCTAGGTGTTGGTAAGCCTTTGGAGGTCCTAATAGCTAGCCTGTACACCCTCAACACTAGAAGTCAGGTAGTTCTCTGAATCATCCATGAGTACCTTATGAACTCTCCCACCTTATATATTTGTGTCTCCTAACCTAAATACCAAGCTGGCAGTATGTATGTAGTTCTTTAGAGACAGGGTCTTGCTATGTTGCCCAGGCTGGGGTGCACTCAATGACTATTCACAGGTGCAATCATGGTGCACTACAGCTTAAAACTCGTGGGCTCAAGAGATCCTCTCGCCTCAGCCTCCTGACTAACTGGGACTACATGCTCGCACCACTGCACCGGCTTCAAGCTGGTGGTTTTAATGCTGGACTCCTCCATTATTTCTGACCATTATACTCCCACTCTCATCTCATCAAAAAAGAAAAAAAAATCTAACACTGAAAGTTTTTTTAAATAAACAATGTCTTGACACAATGAGGGATTTTGACAGGATGCTGGTGGTGGTAATTAATATGGCAATAATGCTAAAGATAGAAAAGAAGCAATGAAGACAGGAAATTTTGTTAAGGACATACAGGAATAAGTGAAGCAAGAAGAAATAAAATGTGGGAGGCAACAGTCAAGCCAGAGAAGAGGGAAGGGTAGCAGAGGCACCACAGAGCAGACTAGTAAGGTTTGGGGACGATAGGTGGTTCTAGGGTAAGGGATACATTCAGGCAGTCATTTATGCAGCAAGTGTCTGTTGAACGACAGCTAGGTGCCAGGCCCTGTGCTAGACCAACAGAGTCAGGCCCTCGGTTCCCTGTCTTCACATCCCGTTTCCCAACATCCACCCTCTGCAAACCACCCATGCCCACGTGGCTCTGGCAGAAGATACCACTGGGCTCATCTGTGGACAAATGCAGGGGTCACCTTCTGGTTTTATTTCACTTAGAGTCTCTATAACACATGGCACTGTTGGCTACTCTCTGCCTCTTAAAATCCACACTCCCTTTGCTTCTAAGAAACTTCTCCTTCCTGATTTTCCCAGGGCCGCTATGGCTCTCCTAAATCTCTTTTGTGATCTTGTGATCTCTTCATTAGCCCCTTGCCCCTCCACTGTCAGTGCTGGCCAGAGCTGTCCTTGGCCCTCAGTGTGCCTCAGGCCACACCCTTGCCTTCGGTGGCCCCGTCCACAATGGCTTCCATCACCACCGTTCCAGAGAATTCCCAGGCCAGGACACTCAGCTCGCACAACAGTCGGTTTACTAAATGGATTCACTTACCTGTCCTTCAAGTTCAATATGAGCCGAAGGGAACAAAGCGTCTTTCCCTTAAAATTTGTTCCACCTCCTGTAGTCTCGACTCCCTCACCCATCCGCCCAGTCCCCAAGCCAGTAATGGTCACTTTAATGCTCTTCCCATGCTATTCCTCCAGCAGCCGGCCACCAAGGCCTGACAATCCCACTACTTTATATTGGTTTTCATGTCCTCTTTTCCCACGGCCACTCATGTCAAAACTTCTCATCTGGACGCTGCAGTGACTCAGCCCCCGACTGCAGTCTTGTTTCCTCCTCACCCTCCACGCTGCTGCCCCTTCACGTCCCTCCTTACCATCCCTCCATGTCTCCACCCAGCTCACACGCTTCCAGTCCAATGGCTTATTGCACGAGGGCCTTCCTCACTGGCCCTCTCTACCTCTGCTTTCCTCCCTACCTCCAAATCAGATGCTTCCGGGTCCTGGGACAGGTGGAACCCTGTCGTACATGGCAGTTCATCTGCTTGAAGTGTTCTTCTCTTCTTTTTTGGTAAGAAGCCACGTTTGCCCCTTTCTGCTTGCCAGCATGATTTCACAGA
Source organism: Microcebus murinus (assembly GCF_040939455.1). Taxonomy (NCBI): domain Eukaryota; kingdom Metazoa; phylum Chordata; class Mammalia; order Primates; family Cheirogaleidae; genus Microcebus; species Microcebus murinus. The sequence continues at coordinate 25,484,139 of NC_134108.1, forward strand.
GCCCCTGACTCTGTGACAAGGCGTGTATCCCCAGAGGAAGGCCTTGAAGACAAAACAGGATAGAGCACCCGGCCCCCCACGTCTTTGGCCTGAGTCACTATGTTCCTTAAAAGATAAAAGCCCCCAGTCCTTGACCTTTCCGCACATACGATAACGACTGATAGGGCTTGAGATTGCGCCTCGGTGAACTATGACCAGATGTAGTCTTGCACGCAAGCTTCGATGTGATTTTGCACATCTGGATCTTGCACTGGTTATAAAAGCTGCGAACTGAAACACTGCGTTGGCGTAGTGTGACAGAACCTCTCTGAAGGGCTCTTCCTGGGCGGTAGGCTTCCGTCGACAGTCCCCAGTAAAACTTCTGAATAAAACTCACTTTCATTCTTTCATAAGACTGATATTTTTTCCTTTAGTCGACATTCCGCTTCGAAACTTAACCGAAAGTTTACATTCTCCGGGAAGTCTTTTCTGCCTTGATCACACATGTGTCTCTTGTGTTCCTCCAATGCCAGATGTGGCATTTGCAGACAGCTGTAATTGCTAATAGACTTGTAAGTCTCTCCGGTCAATTTTTGAGAGACCGAGATTTACCAAACTCCGATTTTCACAAGTGTGTTCTTACCCGCCTTCAGGCTGATCTGTCATGCACGCACACTCCTCACGTATGTGAGTGCAAGGTGGGGAGAGAGAAGGGAAAGGAAGAGGGAAAGGGGGCGGATGAGGAGAGAAAGAGGGAAAGGACAAGGACAAGAAAGGAAGTCACTTTTCTGACTAAGATGGGAGGACTGACATAAAGATGGCTGTGGATATAGAGAAGCTTCTTGGTGTGGCTTGGAGCCTAAGGTTGGAAGAGCATGTGTCTTGTCTTTGGTACCCCATTTTCTCTGTGAAATGCAAAATGAAGTTGCCTTCTAAGTAGGGAGATGGAGGAAAATGATTAAAGTTTGAAATAGTTACGGTGAGGAACAGAGGAAGGTGTCACTTCAGGACATGCAGAAGGACTTCTGGGCAGCTGCAATGGCCTGGCTGAGGTTGCAGACCCTAAGTCTACAGTGGCTGCAGCCACTAAGCTTTACTACGGAATCCGTGTTGGGTCCCTACTGTGACCAAAACCCCCTTCTTCTTTATTCCTGTGGGAAAACTCTGTGGCATGTTGGCAAATCCAGACCCAACAGATCAGTCAGGAAATTTACCTGTAGGGTTTTCTGTGTCTTTTGCTGTCTGGGGCAGAGATGCACATAGAACTCTGAAGCCTCCAGGGCCTGGCTTCCCTGTACTTCCTTCTAGCTCTCCCAGAAGACAGCCCACCTGGCCATATCCCAGAGAGACCGTCACAGCTTAGGACATTCCACCTGCTGTGTGACCAGACCCATTATCCACCTGACTTTGAGCCTCTTCTCCAAATGACTGTGGCATCCATTCTAAAATTTGTGTTGATACCAGAATAGAGATAGCCTAGCCTGAAATATCACCCATTCAAATAAAATTGGCCACTACAAAATGTAAGCAGCCTGGCCCGTGTGCTGCCCGTCTCTCTAAGAGCAGCCAGTGCTGCAACATTTGGTACTTGGCCCCAGAGCCCTTCATGATGGCTGTGTAAGGTCACAGAAAGCCACACACTAAAGGACCCCAAAGAAACCGAACCTGGCATTTTTCTACATCCTCAGGGTTAGGAGCTAAAAAGAAATAGCTCTCAATTTTATGGTCTTGCCTCATTGAGAGGATAGTCACATCTCTCAAATTGCATCTAATAGTTTCCCACTAAAATATTCATCAATCTCTTCTCGGGGGCACTGATTCCTCAACTACGCCTAAGATTCAAACAATTTGCAAAAAGTACCGCTGCATGAAGTACTGCCTGGAGTGCCATCTTTTATAGTCAAGAGTCAGGTTGCTTTTGATAATTTAGGTGACAGAACTGGAAATATTATTATCCAGGGCTCTAAAGCTGACCTTTGCCTTATCAATGAGATTGGTACATGCAGGCTTTCCTAGGGATACATATTGATCAAAAAGAGCAAGGAAGGTGGTAAAAGTGCTTATAGAAAAGAAGACTAAATTCTTCTGTATATGAAATAATACACAGAAGCTGTCCTTAAAGGAGAAGTTGAGTATCGAGTATTTCAGTCATGTTTCTCTCTCTCTCCCCAAATGTGGGGTGGGTTGGCTACACAGATGATTATTTCTGAAACTCTGAAGCTCAAAAGCTGCCTCTCCCAGCAGGTTCACCATGGACTTGGTCCTCACCCCAGAACAGCATTTACAGCCTCCCCACTTTTACTGCAAATCCAGTTTGGAGCCGCCAGTAGGGGGTTAATATAAGCCCCAGTCAACACAATACTAGAGGCATTCGCATACGCAGCCTACAGTTGCTGCATGGGCACATTTGGCCCAGGCTTCCAAAGAGGCAGTAGCTGTTACTGCAGAGAGCACACTGCCTGCCACTGCTGGACCATTAGTATGGAAATGAGGCATGTGTGTGACAGGTGGCCTTACAACCAACACAATTAACTTTCTCCATTAGCTGACGTTCTGACAAAACAGATGCAGCATCAATAAGCACCCCCCTCCCCTACAGAAAAGGAACAACACATTGCAAACCCCTTATTTATAAGGAGGAGTAGTATAATTTCTTCTGTACACACAGAGTGGATGGCACTGGAGTTTGCTTCTGTCTTATTGCTGCGGTTGTTTATTTTTTTATATTAGCCTCGCATTAATATTGCAACACCTCCATGGGTTAATTAGGGCTCCTAAAGTTCTCAAAAGGGAAGTCATTATAGAAAAAGAGAGAGTAAAGTTGGAAAAACCAAACTGGAATTCTTTGCTTTGGAAAGCAAATACACAGATGATTATTTGACTGAGTTGCCCGAGGAATAGAGCAGGTTTCAGAATTTTGCAATAGGTCTCCTAGCAGTATCAATACTAATTAGCAGAATCTTAGAACCTGGAATCTTGAAGAACTCTGTGGCTCAAGAGGAAATGTTAAAAGTAAAATGGAATACTATAATCTAGGAAACCAAATTGCCTTCAGAAATTTTCTCTGTATTCTACCAAGGACAACAAAGAGAAATCTAAGACTTGGGACTTTCTGGATTCTCTAGTCATGATAAGTACGTAGCAGTGATCTATATTTGTCTAATTATGTTTACATCTTTTAGCTTAATAGCTAACCTTGTGTTCATCCAGTGTTTTAAAGTGCCTTCCGATAAAGAACTTTAATTCAGCAGAAGCAATGAAACTATAAATAACTTTTCTATCATTTCAAAAAAATAGAAATGTGAACATTTCATATTTGTAGACTATTGTGTATCATAAGGGAGAAATTTGTTCCCAAAAATATTCTATAAAAGACTTAAAATTTTTGTTATAAAGTTATTTTAGAAATCTCTAATATTCATTATTCCTCTTGTATTACTGATCTCACAATACACTAGACCAATCAACTAGAAAAGCCTTTTTCACCTACCTCAATGGAAGGCCACTAATGTTTTTGTGCTCTGTTGTCTGAGGCTTCTTTGTAGAAGCTTGAGTATGAAAAATTTATCCAACGTCTCCTGGTGGGGAGGGGCCGAGCACTGCCCCTTGTTCAAATATTAGGTAAGATCAAAAAGTAGCCCCTATTTTCCACTGTGAACTGCCCTAGGCTGTGGGAACAAACAGACACTGAGAGGTAGAGGCAGAGTGATGGGAACTCGATACAGGCTCTTAACCTCACTCACTGTCACCTGTAGAAAACCTCAGTTCTGTCATTTTCAAGTTGAGAATACAATCCTACTTTATGGGATGGTTAAGAGAAGAGATGACTGTGAAACAATTGGTTCATTTTAAATGCTCGATGACTAGATAATTTTGAAGAAGGGGTGGGAGAGGCTTAGACACTAGACATTTCAAATACCCTGTACTTTCAGTTGTCAACTCCTCTAGAACAAGCTCGAATCCCTCTCACTTTCTCAGAAACCATGGGCATTCTCGCAGGATTAAGGTATCCACAAGAAAATGTGTAGTTGAGTTTTGCAAGAAGAAAAACTTCCTATAAAAGCCAAATAAGCCACCCAGAAGGCCTTGAATCAATGGTTCCAACCCTTGCTCCACATAAAAATCACCTGGGGAGCATTTTTAACTTCCCTTATTTGGGTCTCCCAAAACGGATTAAATCATGAGCTCAGGGAGGGGTCCAGGTGTCAGTATTTTAAAAAATCTTTCCCAGATGATTCTACTCCGTGTTCAGGCTTGGGAACCACTGTCTTAGGTGGTCCACATTTCCTCCTCTTTATAGCTCCTCAGGCCAAAGGAAACAAATTCCTACTTGTTTTTCTCCCCGTATCTTCATCTGCCTTATTCCCAATAGCCCCACCCCACTCCTGATCTTTCTCTCTCACACCTGAGCCATTGCAGTCCATAGCCTCCTCTCTTTACTCTAGGCCAGGCGTCCTCAAACTATGGCCCACGGGCCACATGCGAGTGTTTTTGCCTGTTTGTTTTTTTTACTTCAATATAAGATATGTTCAGTGTGCATAGGAATTTGTTCATAGTTTTTTTAAAACTATAATCTGGCCCTCCAACGGTCTAAGGGACAGTGAACTGGCCCCCTGTTTAAAAAGTTTGAGGACCCCTGCTCTAGGCATTCTCACAATGCTCACACACATTACTACAAGATAAATATTCCTAAAAGACATCTTTGATCTTGTTACAACCCTGTTAACAAATGTCAGTGGCTGGCTCTTGCCTAACAACTATGATCTAAACTAGGGTTCCAAAAATCTCATGGAAATGCACATGAATATGTTAGAAATTACACACTGATCAGAGGTCATGCTGTGTGGGCTGAGGAAATGCAGAGTTTTGTTCTTTTCTGATCTCCTGTGACTTTAGAAATCTAAACCATCCTTCACTGACCAGCTCCCCAACAAGGCCTTCCCTGGGTATCATTGCTCTTGGCTGGAATACCGTGACCAGCCATCCTGGTTTGCTCTGTACTGAAGGTTTCCCAGGACATGAAACTTACAGGGCTAAAACCAGGAAAGTTCTAGCCCAAGTTGGTTACTTCAAGCCGAAATTCTATAAACCTAGTGCAGTGACTTTTGAGTGTGGGCTGTCTGTCACAGAAAGCATGTAAGCATTGGTTCAATGGTCAGCTATCACTGCTAGGGCCCATTCTTATATGAGTGATTAAGAGGTCAGCCTGGTTGACTCTAAAGTGCTTTCCCATCCAATGTTCTAGATATTTAAAAGGGCCACAATCAGAATTGAGGAATTATTCTGGAATCTCCACTGAAATGACAAGGCTTGAAGTGAAAGCTGTTGGAGAGTTATAATTTTTTCCACCTTGTTCTCCTGGACTACTACATTTCCTTATCTATGACAAAATACCCCTTTATCTGGGCACTCATGGTTCGCTAGGTCAGATCTATGTAATGGTGATATTTTCCTTATCTGCCCTGATATTTATAAGGTGATGGAACCAAGAAATAACATTGGTACCAAGGGAGATGGGGTCCTTGGCTTAAGAGCAGAGTTTCACAAGCCACTGAGATTCACAGTAAAATAAGATGAGTGCATTGCTCCAGACAGATGTCTGAGAGTTAATGACAAAAGTCATGCAAGGCAAAATCGAATTCTCAAAATAACTCCCCGCCACACACACACACAGTGTGTATTGTTATGGTGATAAGAAAGGACTCAGATTGGAAAAGGATTAGGAGATGTTGCACTGGGAAAGAGTATTTCTTTCTTCATAAGTCTTGTTCAGAATGTCCATTTCTGAAATAGGCTGGGGGTCTCCTTTAATTTAGCTCCCATGTTGTTCAGCAAGAAAAGTCTTATTTTAAATTTTTTTAGTTTTTCAATATGTAAGACTTTATCATAGTTCACATTTCAAAAATACAGAAACAAAAACAACAACAAAAAACCCCAAAACTCAAAAACATGTCAAGTGAAAAAGAAACTGGGCATAAAAGGTCACATATTGAATGATTCCTTCCTATGAAAAATCCAGAATGGATAAATCCATAGAGACATAATAAAGGTGGGTGGCTGCCAGTGGTTGGGAAGAAACTGTTTAGTGAGTAAGGAGTTTTATTTTGGAGTGATGAAAATGTTTTAGAACTAGAGAGAGGTAGCAGTTGCACACATTGTGAACATACTAAATGTCACTGAATTGTTCACTTTAAAATGGTTAATTCTTGTTATGTTGATTCCACTGCAATAAATGACTTTTCTAATTCATCGAGTAAATGCATCTCTCCTTTGCCTGCTTATCAGCCACTCAAGTCTCCTCTCCAGAGGTAACTAATACACCCAGTTTCTTGTTGTCTTCTTTCAAAAATATTTTATGCACAATCAAACAAATTCATATATCTTTTCTGTCACTTTTCTTGCACAAATGGTAGCATGCAATGTACACTATTTTGCATTTTGCTGATTTTGTCTGCTTACTTAACAGTAAAGCTTGGAAATCAATATTTAACAATGTCCTCACTTCTTTTTAATAGCTGCATACTATTCTATCATGTGTATAACATAATTTATTTAACTAATCCCCTATTGATGAACTTTTAGACTATTTTCAACTTTTGCTATTAGAAACAAGAAATCAACAGGAGCTCTGTGCATGTCATTCTGCACATGAGTGAGTATATCTGTAGAATAAGTTCTTAGAAACAAATGCACTGATCTGAAGGGTATGTGTACTTTTAATTTTGGTAGATAAAATCAAACTGCCTGTGTTATAGTTTGTAGCATTTATTCTCCCACCAGTAATTTATAAAAATGCCTGTTTTCTCACAATTACTGACAAAAATGGTAATTCTCTTTTCAACCAGAAGTTTGCTATAGCTATGTAGAAGATAGTGCATCCTTAGTTTGCACAAATTCAGGCATAGCTTCATTTTGCTTTGCTTTGTAGTAGACATACAGGCTGGAACTTTCCTCTCTTATTTTTTTAACAAATTCACTTCCCATACACGTATTGCTTTCAAATCCAGATGGTTTGGCCAAACTTCTTGAATATTATATTTATGAACCATTTTCGTATGACTGTCTTCTTTTTTTAAAAGCTTTATTGGGATGTATTTCACGAACCATACAATTTACCCATTTGTGGCATACAGTTCGGCAGTTTTTAGTATAGCCACAGACATGCAACTGGCACCATCAATTTTAGAACATTTTCATCACCTCAAGAAGAAATCCCATATTCTTTAGTTATCATCCCCATCCCCCTGTCTCCCTTCTAGCCCTAAGCAAACATTAATCTACTTTCTATTACTTTTGCAAATTATACAAAGTCTTATGATCAGGTGACTGCATTGTTAATACCCTTCCCAGAGCCTTGGGAGGGGCCCTGAAGGTTAACCTTCACTAGCTTTGTAGCTTATCTGCCCCTGTACCCACATGCTGCACAGGAAGAGCAAGAATTTGTACATTAAGTTCTCTGCCATTCAGAGTTGATTGAATCCAATATAATGTGGTGTTTAATTTTTTTTCTTTAAAAATTCTGACAAAAAGGAGCACATTTATATCATAAAATCAGGTGAATCTGGTAAAACAAGGAAGAAACTCAAGGAGGATAGGTTTCTAAAGGTTACAAAATATTTTGAGAGAGACTACCTTGGAGTTACAATTGTTTTAAGGCGTCACTTTTCCAATTAAAGAAACTGACTGCTTGAAGCTCTGACTCAAGGGGGGAGGGGGGCATGGCCAATATACATAACCTTAACATTTGTACCTCCATAATATGCTGAAATTAAAAAAATAAATAAACAAATAAAAGAAACTACTGTCTATTTGGTATTTGCTAAATTTTTTAGAATGCCTCTTAAACATATTCATTTATTCTTTCTGACATCTCAAAAGCTTCCCATAATGGCCACCTTTATTCTAAGTTTAAAAAATGTTTTGTTTAATTTTTTTATTTACCAAGGAAAATGCAAGAGCTAGGATTACGGCGTGACTTTTTATGAGAAATAGAAGTTCTTCTAGTAAGAGGTTTAGAGTTTGACATAGGCAAACCTGTGACACCAAGAATGAGGCTGCTATGATAACAGTGTGTGCTTGGTGATAGTATCTCAAATTCCCAAACTAGTGGAAGCCTATATGATTGATGACCTAATAATTGTTGGCCCCAGAATTTAGATTAAACAAAGTGACCTTCTTTCACAAATTGACAAGACAGGGAGTGCCCTCATGAAGGTTTTATAGGGGACCCAAGGCAAAGTTTGACCAATTGCTTTTTCACAAAGCAGTGTATGAACTTCATTTTCTGAAAACAAAATCTTTAAGTATAGTTGGCCATCCATATAAGTAGTTTCTACATCTTTGGATTCAACCAACTGCAGATCAAAAACATTTGACAAAAAGAAAAAAGAAAAACAATACAACAATAAAATAATACAAATAAAAAACCAATGCTGTATAACAACTATTTGCATAGCATAGACATTGTATTAGGTATTATAAATAATCTAGAAATGATTTTAAAGTGTATGAGCTTAGGTTATATCCAAATACTAGCCGTTTTATATAAGGAACTAGAGCATCTATGGATTTGGGTATCTCAGGGTGTCCTGGAACCAAACCCCATAGATACCAAGGGATGACTGTAAATTTGTCAATAAAAATAATTGCAGATGTATTAAGTTTTCAGTCTAGCAATGGTTGCTTAGCCTACTTTGTGAATATAGCAAACACTCAGTAAAATATTTCAGACCTGCACACAAACTTAATTCAATAAATATATATCAAGTACCTTCTACTTGCAAGGTAGTGGGTCAAGTCGTGTGCATGATACAACAAAAAATAAAACATAGGGCAGAACAGGAATATGAAACAGCATGGCAAATGATCTAAGAGAAAAAATGCTCTTAGAGGGAAAGTGTTTCACATGTTCATGACAGGGAAAGCTATCTGGCTGGGGCATTAGGAGTGTCACCCTAAGGGGTCCAGGAGGTGAAGACAGAGAATGAATGAATGAATAAGTAAGTTACCCTAGAAAACATTTTATTGACCTTTTGGTGACTTTATTTGTAGCGACATGTTCTATAATTTTTACATGCCTGATTTTGATATTCTAGGTTTTATCCATCCTCCTTAATCATCAGTCACATCTATTTGCTTCCTTCACCCTGCCACCATCAGCAGGGTGTCCCTCTACCCACCAACAGGGGAAGCTGGCACTTTTCTGGCCCTGTCCTGCTTCCTTGCACATTTAGCCAACCTGGTCTATTTCTCCTCAGAGGACGAATGAGTGAATTCCTTTCTTTTATCTTATTCAAAGGAGGGCTATGCCCACTTTTCCATTGAATCTATCCTTTTTTCTTAAATTGTGGTAAAATATACATTACATAAAATTTACCATCTTAACTATTTTTGAGTGTACAGTTCAATAGTGTTAAATACATCGACATTGCTATGAACCAATCTTCAGTACTTTTTCATCTTGCAAAACTGAAAATCTGTCCCCATGAAACAACTTCACCCCTCCTCCTCGGTGCTGGCAATCACCACACAACTGTCTGTTTCTGTGAATGTGACTACTCTACGTACCTCATGTAAGTGAAATCGTAAGTCGTTTTCTGACCAGCTTATTTTACAAAACATAATGTCCTCAAGGTTCATCGATGTTGTAGCAGGTATCAGAATTTCTTTCCTTTATAAGGAAAAATATTCCATCGTATGTATGTACCACATTTTATCTATTCCTCTCACAATGGATCACATGGCTTGTGTCCATCTTTAGGCTATTGTGAATAATGCTTCAATGAACATGGGTATGTTGAATCTGTTCTTGACTTCAAGTTTGGTCAACCTTTTAGACATATGTTTATCTTGTCCTTTGGCTGCAGTGAACTCAGAGGCTCCACCGCTTTGGTTGGGGCAGTGAGTGGGTCAGGGACTGGCAAGACCTAAACTCATTTCTCTTCTATGTCTCCAATCTTAGCTCCCATACAGGCTAGCAGCACAGGATAGCGGCTCTGAATGCGTGCAATGTCTTCTCTGTTTCAGGACAAGTTGCCAAGTTGCCCAGGAGCCCCCAGCTCCTTCCTTTTTATCTCTGTCTTTCCACCACACAAGGGCTTCTCTTTTCTTTCTACATTGGGAGAATGTCAGGTTTAAGCCTTGGAAAACAAACAGCTCTCCAAGAAAAACGTTCATCTTCGTATTGCTACTACACATCGTCCAAGTCTGCAAAACATTTTGCGTTTCAGCAACGTTGTCTTCTTAGGCTTCACAACAATTTTAATGAGGCATTTTTCTCAGTGGGTTGATTGGCATAACTCAACTCTACTAGTTTAACATGCATGACTCAATTACACAAGAGTTAGCTAATGAGCAATGGGGAAGAAGTTACAGGTTAAAACAAATGGCGCCTAAATGAATCCAGTGCCGCCTTTCAGATGCCCACCATTCAACAAAGACCTGGCAAGATATTTTCTTCACTGGGCATGAATCATCCAGATAAAAAGGGCAAACCAGGGCCACCTACGTTCAGAGCTTGTACAGTATGACCTCGAGGCCCAACATCTACCAGGAGATTCCTAGCAAAAGGCCAAGCTCCAAAGAATAAAAGGGCTTACACATCAGCATTAAATAATTCTCTTAGAGATGCAAATTTCTAATTAGTTACTGTGGCAACTGTGGAGGCCTAGAAGTAAGCCCCTAACACAATGAACCTGAGAGTTTACTTTTTTGATTTACTACAGGCCTGCAAGAAGCAAGGAGGAGGAAAATAAATATTGCTTTAACTGTGACAAGAGAATAAAGTGCAACAAGTGAAGGGATTTCATCCTTTTGTGGAAATTCCTGCAGGTTTAAGAGGGACATTATACTTGACACACAGTCTCGCTGCAAAGAGTTGCCAAATTCTCAAAGCCTTGATAAAATTGTGACTGTTTTAAGCACAATCCAAACATAGACTGTGTTAACTTACACTGACATTTTTACTTCTTTAAAGTGAATGTGGTCTCAGACTATTTCAAAGCAGCATGTTTCAATAGAGCATTTTTTGTTTTATTTTGAATGATTGATTTTTGTTCTTTTAAAATTATACATAGTTCGTCACACTATTTAATAAGGAAAAAACAAAATCTCCATGTTGCTGGGATATCTACTTATTGGAGAGTCATCTATTTCCTAACTTTGAATAATACATGAAAAGAAAGGATGAAAGTACTCACAAGAAAGTCTGCAGCACTGAGGGTAGAATATGAATTTTTATGGAGACATAAACTGAAGAGAAAATTTGTCCCAATAGAATTTTTTTAAAAAAATTTTAGGACTAATTATTTAACTTAAAATTCAGAAAAGAAATGCATAAATGTTTCCCCTCATCTTTCAGAGACAAAAAAAATTCTTGTCAACAAACTTGGGTAATATTTTCTGTGTGAAATATATGACTTTCATCTATCTTCTTTCCTACATGTTGTAAATCAAATTTACAGTCCTACCACTTGCTCAATAATTCTAATAAAACCCTGCAATCTTACGACTATGCTCTGTTTAGATTGGGAAGTCTTGTATTCACTAAATAAATAATTAGCTAAAATGCAAAATGCATTCACGGAGAGGCAAGGTTTAAACAATTTTGTAAATAAAGGAAAGGTAACCTTGTATGCTTTTTAAAATCTCAATAACACTCAATGCTCCCCTCTTCTCCCTTCTCAGAAAAGTTCTTTCACCTTCTCACAGGTTCCTCCCAAGCTCTCTACATTTCTTTGTTTCTCTACAAACTTAACTTGTCTAGATCTCAAACTTTTAGTATCCTACTCTGTGCTAGAATATATAAACGTACATACACTTTTGTGTTATGAGAATGGCTTAATGATCAATCTTCAGGTTAGATATTTAGTTTTTAATGAGAGTTTCTCTCTATATAGTGGCTTACCCCAAAGAAGTGACTTTATTATATGAAGAACAGGAACAGTCACACTACATGGTTCATGCCATACTCTTGTCACTAGTCCATGCAAGGCTCTCTTTTTTATATATATTTATTTTTATTGAATAATATAATAAAAACTATGAACCTACCACCCAACATAGAACTAGAATGTTGTCAAAAACTTCTATGTACCACCAATGTAGTTCTTTTCTGTCCTGTCCTCCTACCTCCTTAGACCAGATCAATCATCATCCTGAATCCTCTTGAGTGATTTTAATATTCTTATCACACCTATATTTATTCCTACAAAATATATTGGTTTTTTTTAACTTTATAACTCTTTATGTCACCTCTGAAAATCTACTTTTTCATTCAATGTTATCTTGCTAAGATTTACACATATGGCTACTGTGCCATCATCTATTCATTTGACTTCTATAATATTACATTGTATAAATATGCCACATTTAATTTGTGTAATCTATTTTCTTTGCTGTTATGAAAAGTACTAAAAACATTGTTTACATTTCCAGGTGTCCATGGTACCTTACTAGGAGAGAAAATGCCAAGTCAAAGGATATGTAAATTTCAACATTACAAAATAATGGCAAAAGCTTTCCAAATTGGCTATGTGATTCATACTCTCACCAGCAACAGGTAAGAAATTTATGTCCTATATTTGCTCTACCATTAGATATTGTCAATTTTTTTCTTGCAAAAAACAACTTCAATATGACGAATTTGAAAGTGAACTAACTATATTCCCCAAATGAGACTTCTGCTTTCAAAATTTAAAGATGTAAGTAGAAGTGCTTCTTGTAAGTAAGTACAATGCTTCTTTTTTAGTGGTATGAGATACAAGGGTCAACTATTAAAACTCTATATTATAGGCATTATCCTGGCATATCCAAGCCCCCTGGAATGCTAAATACTATAAATATTATATCATATTTTAGCCCCTGTAGCTTTCCTGGATTTACCTTCTATTCTGTAACACTTTACTGGGATATCCATGGCATTAAGCACTTCCTTCTCAAAAGGTCCAATTGGCAATATGTCCTCAGTATAAAGACCAGTATAGTATTATGTGCACTGTGAAAGACTGGGGTCCTGAAGATGATATCATGATGGCAAGCAGGAGAAGTAACATAGCCCTGAAAAGAGAGAGTGAATATGTACTGCTGTCATTACCAAGAAAAAGTCCAACTTGTTTTGATCCTCCCTGCTGATAGAATCAAAAGTAATGCATTCAACAAATCAATAAACCGTGTTGATCTGTTGCTACGATGACACACATTTGGAATAGCAGCTGTCATTGGGACTTCTACCCGTAATAATACACCATCATTTGCTGTGATTTATCTGATTTTTGAAGGAGAAAGAGTGGCTGGCAGCATTCCTGGACTTGTATCTGCATCATTCCACTCTCTGCCTTGGTGATCACATCACCTCTGTCTTTTATGTGTGTAATTTGAAGTGGTACCTAAGTATGACTGGTAAACTGGCAAATATTAAGCACTATATAAATGAGTCTTTGCTATGATTAAGAAGATTTGGTGCTGAGAATATAGCAGTGAAGCACACAGCCAAAAATATCTGCCCTCATGCTCACATTCTAGCAAGGGACATAGTTGTGAGCCAGATAAATGAGGAAACCTATACTATAAAATATTGTGGTGAGTGTGAAAGAGGAAAAACCATCAGAAAAGGGTAATATAAAATGTCAAGGGGAAATGTGTTGAAATGATAGACTGGATGGCCAAGGACTGTCTCGTGGAGAAGATGAGTTTTGAATAAAGATCTGAAGGGAGTGAGACATTCAACAATGCAAATATGTGGGAGAAGAGGACTCTGGGCAGTGAGAACTGCCAGTGCAAAGACCTTGAGGCAGAAGTGTGCTTGGTACAATCTAGGAGCAAGGAGGCCAGTGTGGCTGGAGCTGAATGAATGAGGGCAAATGTAGCAGGAGGTAAGTTCAGAGATGTGATGTGGTGTAGTAGAGATAGGGCACATTGTAGAGAAATTATTTTCAATTCTGAATCAGATAGAAAGCCAATGAAGGGCTTTAAAAAGTCTCTTTATTAAAATATAATCAACAAGAAACATACATATTGTGGTACGAGTTGTGGATGGAGAAAGCTCATTACTTATATAACAGGTTCACTGTGATAGTAGGTTGAGAATAAATAGTCCAGGGAAAAGACGGTGGCTTGCACCAGGGTGGTAAGAGGGCATGATACAAAGTGGTCACAGGCTGGATGTACTGAAGTAGAGCTTCCTTGATTTGCTAAAGAATTGGGTGTAGGAAGAGAGAAATCAATGATGACTCCAAGTTTTTCATTAGTAACCAGAGGAATAAAGTTTCTATGATTTGAGAAACAGAATTCACCTAATTGAGAACAGGACAATTGAAGAAGGAGCAGGTTTTTGGTTAGATTCAAGAGTTGCATTTGGGGCATATTAAATTTGTATGTCTATTACACATCCAGGGGGAGATATCAAATGGGCAGTTGGATGTACTATAGCTCTGTAGCTAAGGGGCCATGAAGCAGCTGAGATCACTTAGGGGAGACTCTTTGATAGACTGAAGTAATTGTCCAAGGAATGAGTCCAGGGTACTCCTGGATGTAGGAATGGTGAACAGGAACCAGGAAAATGATCTGAGAAGGAGCAAGCAGTGAGGTAGGAGGAAAACCAGGAGAGAATGGTATGCTGGAAGCCACCTGCAGAATGTGTTTCAATGAAGAGAGGGTGATTATCTTGGGCAAAGGCAGTTTATGAGGTCAGAAAAAGTAAGATTAAGAATGGATCTTTGGATTTAGCAATGTAAAAGGCATTGTGCCATTGATAACAGTAGTCTTGGTGAAGTTCAAGGACCAAATCTCAACTGGAGTATATTCACGAGAGATAACGATGTGGGAGGAGAGAGAAGATAGCAATGATAGAGCACTCTTCTAAGGATTTTTGCTGTAAAGGGAAAACAACAGATAGCAACTGAAGGAGGGAATGTGAGTCCAAGAGGATTTTTTTTTTAAAAAAAAAGGAGAATTAATAACATATTTGCTCATCACAGAGTGATTCAGTAGAGAGGAAAACAAGCATGAAGAGAGGGGAGATGTGGCAGGAGTGACTTCCTAAGCAGGCAAAAGCAGATGACACCCTGTGCCCGTGTGGAAGGGTTGGTCTCAGCAAGGAGCAGAGAGAACTTCCTCTCAGTTACAGGAGGGACAGGAGATCATGTGGGCCAAGAATAGGTAGGTGTCATGGCAAGAGCTTTTCAACCTTTGTTGAATGCTTCATTTTATCTCAGTGAAGAAAGTTGGGTGCGAGGATGAGAAAAACATGTTGTAGATTTGAGGACAGTAGAGAAAGTATGTAATAATGGTCTAGGAAAGCTGAATAGTGAACTGACTAAAGAAAACAGAACTGCCAGGCTACATTCAAGGCTCCTGTGAGATTAGCGGGTATTAGTTGAAAGTAAGACCCCTCAGCATGGCTAAGGGGTCTTCTCCAGCTGAGCTGAGCTTCATTGGTCAGGGCTGAACATACAAAATAGGCAACACATTTTAGTCATTGCAGAAGATTTCTGAAACTCATTCCTTATTTCTTTCCCACTAGAAGAAGTTGGAAAGCTTTAAGCAATTATATGGCTAACCAATTAATTCTGTGATCATCAGTCAGTCAAAATTTCTCTCCCATTCTTATTCCTGAAGTTCTCCTGACCTTCTTAAGTGCGTCTCCACCTTTTTTATGTCACTCTGATCTTCCTTGGGTGTCGCTTCCTTGGGTGATCCCCAGGTGGTGGTGTGACCAAGAGAAGGAAGACAGGAGAGGAATGAAGGGTTCAGTTTGGGCCAGGGTGAGTTTGAGATGCCTGTGAAATATACAACTAGAGATGCCAGTCAGGCAGCTGGATATATGAGTTCAAAGTTCAGGAGAAAGGTCTGGAGTGGAGAAAAAAGTTAACATTTCACTGGCGCCTGTTTGGAGTAGCTGAATTGCTGGCCTTGTGATTGCCATCGCTGAAGGAGAATGTGTCCACGAGAAGAGTGAAGATGCTGCAGTTGGGGGCGCACCTCTGGGGAATACGAATATTGGGGGGTAGGTGAGGAGAAGTGCTCAGGGAGAAAGAAAGAGGATAATTAAAGCAGCATGAGAGGAGCCGGTTTCAAAGGGAGAGAGTGCTCAGCACTTCAAACACAGCAGAAAACCAGGGAAAAGACTGAGCAATGCTCACAGCATTTGGCTGGATTTCTGCTTATAAGAGCAACTTTCAGATTGGTCTGAACTCAAAATGGCATCTTTGATTCTATGAAATAGGATGTCTGTTTTTTCATTCATTTATTTGTTCAGCTATTCATTCAACAAATATTTATTAAATGCATGCTAAGTACCCAGCACTGGTACTTGGGAATATCAATGAGCAAAACAAAGAACAATTTCTATCCTCAAGGAATTAATATTCTAGCACCAAAAAGAGATAAAAAATATAATAATTATTCTACTTAAACTATAATAATTATTATATTTAAATATTATATTAAACTATAACTAGAAGGTGATAAGAGCTATGGAAAGAAGTCGGGGGTGTCACCAGGCTAGGTACAGTGTGCAGGGGAACGTCAGAGGAAAAGCTGTGATTTGGGACATGGAGCAGTTGATGAGGGACCTGTGAGAGTGAGACCTGGGGCAGGAGCAGGGCCTGCCAGGGTTCAAGAGCTACAAGGATGCCAGGGTAGTGCAGTGGCAAGTGAGAGAGGGCAGGTCATTTAGGGTCACATGTACTTCTGCAAGGACGTAAACTTTTACTCCAAATGGTCATTGCAAATTTTACTTGGAAATTTTCTGGTTTTATAAATGTCAGCTGGTAACTTGAACATTCAGTGTTTTGCCCCTTTACCACCTGGATGAGCACTATTTTGGAAAAACTCTCAAACTGTATTTGTCCTCTGCTTTCACACCACAACAATCATCAACACAGAAGAAGACTTCTGTGACCAAATTTGGGGGGCAGATTTCTCCTCGTCACCAAATGAGCAATAAGTTCTGTAGTGGACACCAATTGGGTGTCCATCTACTCAATCCTGACACTACCTAGAGATAGCATCAGATGCCACAGGGTGAGGGCTCAGTCCCCAAAACTGCTCACCCTTGAAGACACTAGTTTACTTTTTACTTTCCTTCTCCTACATTTAAAAATTATATTTAAGTGTATTGGTGAGATATAAAACAAAGTGTAAGTGATGCTATTCTTTTCTATAGGACAAAATATATAATAAGTTACGGGGATCCTACTACAGGAACATCTTTATTGAGTAAATTGAACATACAAACATATGAACCATTCATTTATTCAATAAATACTTTTAAATTAGCACCATGTCCCAAACAATGTACTGGACATCTCAAGGGACATAAAGGTGCATAAGATGAGTTTTTGCCCTCAAGAGCTTATAATGCAATAGATTCGTGTACAACACACACAAGTAACATGTAAAAGTAAAAATGAAAAAAGAATATTGTGAATACTCTATTCAAAAAGATGCCCTAACTTGGGATTAGGAAAGCAGAATGAACCAGATCTCAAATATCTCTCTCCCAAAAAACTTAATAATCTGGGCTGTGGCTCACGCCTGTAATCCTAGCACTTTGGGAGGCTAAGGTGGGTGGGTCACTTCAAGCCAGGAGTTTGAGACTAGCCTGAGCAAGATCAAGACTCCGTCTCTACAAAAAAAAAAACAGAAAAATTATCTGGGCACAGTGTTACACACCTGTAGGCCCAGCTACTTGGGAGGCTGAGACAGGAGGATCACTGGAGACCAGGAGTGGAGGTTGCAGTGTACTAAAATGACTACTGCTCTAGCTCAGGCAACAGAGAAAGACCCTATCTCAAAAAACAAAACAAAACCAAAAAAACCTTAGTGATCTGAACAACAACAACAAAAATAGATAAAATCCATAGAAAAATATATCATCAGAAATCAAATAAAAGAAGGTACTGGTACAGTGAAATAGTGAGATAGACATTTCCAAAAATCGACCCTGCTAGGCTTGTTACTATCTCAAGAGCAACAAACTTCATTATTCATTGTAGGATTAAGGATAAGAGCTCTGACTTTTTGAAATCTGAAAAAAAAAATCTTACTAATCTGCAACTTAGAGAAAGATAGGAAAGAGAAATTAGGATACCAAAGAAGAAGGTTTAGAAATCACTAGATGTATAGGATCTTCTACTCAACCACTTTGATCCACTAGGAGAAAGAAAAACAAAACAAAACAAAATGAAACACAATAGTTTAACATTTTGGGGTAATTCTTGTGCCAGGAAAGCAGAAGATTAATATTATTCACTGTTTCGGGCAATAAGTAGTAATGGAATTTAAAAAAGACAAAATTTGAGGGAAACAGATGTTAGGACCCTGTGGATCCTATAAAATAGGGAACTCCCCTCAAAATTAATTTTTCTGTATCCTTTCTTGAGACTAGGCTATTGGAGAGAAAGAGGTGAAACCAGGAAAATGAATAACACAGGTTCATTTCCAGCCCCCTCCCTGCCATCTCAGAGCCATATGACTTGGGAGAAAGGGCTAAGGCCTGACAAAGACACTGTACTCATATGGCATCTTCTCTATGCAAGAAAATTTAACAAACCTTCAAAGAAGGAAAACTCAGTCCTGCCAATCAGATAAGGTGAGAAGGAATTAAAGTAGAAGATCAAGAGCGAGTTGTCAATGCTAAGGATTGCCAAGTAAAGGAAAAAGACAGACATAGCATCCATGTATCCATGTGTTCACCTCTTACTTCTAAGAGCAGGAGACAGAGAATAAGCCAACAGATAAATGTAACCTAAGTCAGCAGGGAGTAAGTACTGTGGGGGAAAGTGAGGCCTATAAGATGGACAGAGAAGGCAGAGGGGGTGCTATTTTATGAAGCACGGTCGGAAAAGGCCTCTCTGCACAGGTGACTTTGGAACAGACTAGGTCACGCAGCTATCTCTAGGAATAGCATTCTGGGTGGAAGAAACAGCAAGTGAAGAGGAAGCATGCTAACTAGACATCGTGAGCAGAGTCAGCCAGGGAGAGAACTGGGGAATGAGGTGGGAGGAGTCAGGCAATGCGGTAGAGAATGTGATGGGAGGGGTGCTGGTGCAGGGCCTGGCCTTTTACTCCCAGTGAGGGAAGTCACTGGAAGGGTTGAGCAGAGGAGCACCATAACCTGACTCTGGCTGCTCTGTGACAGGGCTATAAGGAGCAGGGGTGAAAGCAAGAAAACAAATTTATGAGGCCACTGCAATAATCTAGGTCAGGGGTCAGCAAACCTTTTCTTTAAAGAGCCAGCTAGTAAATATTTTTGGCTTTGCAGACCATATGGTCTCTGTGGCAACTACTCAACTCTTCCATTGTGGCGAGAAAGCAGCCATAGACAATGTGTAAACAAATGGATGTGGCCAGATTTGTCTCTCCCGTGGTCCTGGCTGTAGTTTGCAAAATCCTAAGATAGTGGCTTGGAATAGGACAGGAGCTATACAGGTAATAAGATGTAGTTGGATCCTGGGCATTTTTTGAAGTAACAACCAACAAGATGTGACAATAGATCACATTTAGGACATGAATGAATGAAAGAGGTAGTGGCTCACTCCAAGATTTTTGTCCTTAATGAAAAAACAAAAAATAGAGTTACCTGGGTACACGTGTACAGGTTGTGCACTGCATAATAGGGCAACACATTAAAGAGGACCCTGATTACATTATAGATACAATCATTTATTATTTTAATTTTCTATAAGATGGCACTAATATACCCTTTCTAACAAAAGTGTATATCACAATAATTTTCCAAAAGATGGAAATAAAGCATCTCTAGATACTCTACTAGGGTGCCAGAAACTATTAAAACCCACTTTAGAAATGAGTACAGTACTCCAAAAGGTCATGTATGCCATGGACTAATGTAGAACCAATTTTTTGCTTTAATACACTTTTTTTCAAATTAAAACTTAAAAAGAAATGAGTTGTATTATTCTGAAATTTATGGAACTTAATTCTTGAACTTAATTCTTGAGAGACTAACCTCTTCTTTTGTTTTTTTTTGAGATTTTTGGTGTTTTTGTTTTTTGTGTTCTTTGTAGTGTCAACAAGGTTGTATCTTTACGATAATGTATAACTAATTAGAATTTTATAAAATCATTTAGCACCTACTATTGTTAAAATCTGTTTCTATGGCCTCTTTTCAAAAAGAATGCTTATAAAAACTTTTTTGAAAAGACAGCACATTAGCTCATAAAAGAGAAAAGTGTGAGGATGAAAACCCATAAAATATTATCAATAAACAAAAAAGGATGCTTGACTTTTTTCAATTTTTATTCAATATTTAGTTAAATTTAGCAAATGTTGGTATGACTAGAACATGGCACTATCTACAAAATAGGAAAAAATATCTCTCCACAAAACACACACACTTACTCTTATCCTGCATGTCATGAAATGCTCTGATTTCCTCACAAAGAAGAAACTGTTTTCTTGATGTGGAGTATAAAAACTACATAAATTATATGACACCCTCCCCCAAAAAACCTAGAAAAAAGATGCCATTCATTTTACTATTAGTTTTTCAATTGGAAGCACAAAGTAGATGAGCTAATTTTTTCACTTATTTGCAAGGCTATATTAGCATTTACTGAAAAATTTGGTAGATAAATTAGTGTTGTTTCAAAACTTTACTCAGAAATTTCCTAACTTCAGAATGTTTCATTTTCAAATTAATGTCACATTTTAACCTATTAAGTACTGTAAATACAAACTTTCTGATATAACAATGATATCTTAATATTATCATACTTTAAAAAAATTCTGTTGGACTTTGCATTTCCATTAGTTGCTTCCTGCCCTCAGGAGCAAGACATGATCAAGCAGAGGTAATAGGATCAGCATTTCTAAGCTGGGACAGCAGGGTCTGGGGAGTAGTTTCTGGTCAGCCTCTTTCTACACTCTTCCATGTACCACCCTCCTTAGGATGAGATTTGGGTAAAAATTCAGTAAAAGTCCTACATTTTTCTTGCTTAAAAAACTATGTTAGATCAACAATCTGAAAAGAAGATTAAGAAAATTCCATTTACATTAGCATAAAAAAGAATAAAATACTTAGGAATAAATTTAACTAAGTAGATAAAACTTGTACAACTACTTGAAAATTATAAAATGTTGCTAAAAGAAAACATCAATAAATGGAAAGACATCCCATGTTCATATATTGAAAGACTTAATATTGTTAAGATGTCACTACTGCCCAAAGTGGTTTAGATTCAATATAATCCCTATCAAAATTCCAATGATGATTTTGCAAAAAAATAAAAATAAATTAAAAACACATCCTAAGATTCATATGGAATCTCAAGGGACCTAAAACAGCCAAAGTAACGTTGTAAAAAAAAAAAAATGTTGGAGACCTCACATTTCCTGATTTCAAAACTTACTACAAAGCTGTCATTATCAAAACAGTGTGGTATTGGCTTAAAGACAGTCATATAAACCCTTGTAACAGAATGGAGATCCCCAAAATAAAGCCTGTATATAGGGTCAGATAATTTTTAACAAGAGTGCCAAGATCATTCAACAGGAAAAGGACAGATTGGTCAAAGATGATGCTGGGAAAACTGGCTATCCACATGCAAAAAATAAAAAATAAATGAAGTTCGACCCTTACCATGCACCTGCTGTCCCCAACATAGGCCTGTCCATGGCCCGATAGAGACCAGGCTGTCCCGCCTCCTCCCTGCCCCCCACTCCAGTCCATGGAATTGTCTTCCATGAAATTTAGGAAATGGGGCTGCACAGCAAGAGGTGTGCAGTGGGTTGGTGAGTGCCTATTTACAGCCTCTGGCATCACTGCCTGAGCTCCGGCCCTTCCCCATCCACGTCTGTGGAAAATTATCTTCTATGAAACTGATCTCTGGTGCCAAAAAGGTTGAGGACCACTGCCTCACGCCATATACAAAAATCAACTCAAAATAGATCAAAGATCTAAATGTAAGAGCTAGAACTATAAAACTCTTAAAAGAAAACATAAGAGAAAAGCTTTATGAATAACCTTGGATTTGGCAATGATTTCTTAGCTATGACACCAAAAACACAGGCAAGAAAAAGAAAAATAGATAAGTTGGACTTCATCAAAATTAAAATCGTTGTGCATCATAGGAGAATATCAACAGGTGAAAAGGCAATCCATAGAATTGGAGAAAATATTTGCAAATCATATATCCTACAAGGGGTTAATATCCAGAATATATAAAGAACTCCTATAATTTAACAGAAGAAAAACAAGCCAATTCAAAATGGACAAAGGACTTGAATAGATGTTTCTCTTAAGAAGATTCCTATGGCTGCTAAGCATATGAAAAGATGCTCAGCATCACTAATCATCTAGGAAATGCATATGAAAACCACAATGAGGTACCACTGACACCCTAGGATTATTATCATTTAAAAAAGTGTTGGCAAGGATAAGGAAAAATTGGAACCCTTGTGCATTGCTGAGGGGATTGCAAAATGGTGGGGCCAACGTGAACAACAGTATTTTGGTTCCTAAAAAGATTAAACAGAATTACTGTATGATCTAGCAATTCCCCTCTAGGTACATACCAAAAAGACTTGAAAGCAAGAACTCAAAGAGATATTTGTACACCCACATTCCTAGCAGCATTATTCACCTTCAAAAAATGGAAATAACTCTAGTGTCCATCTATAGATGAATATATAAACAAAATGTGATATATATATAGTACAGTGGAGTATTTTCAGCCTTACATGGAAGGAATTTCTGACATATGCTACAACGTGGATGACCTTGAGGACATTATGCTAAGTGAAATAATCCAGTCACAGAAGGATAAACATTGCATGGCTTCACTTATGTGAGGTACGTAGAGTGGTGAAATGTATAGTATTGGGGCTCAGAACATGACACCCCAAAGGATGGCACCTTTGCAAGCTGAGTACTTTGAAAAGGAGACTGAAAGGCCGCAGAAGCAAGGTCTGACCATCTCCCATCCTCCTGTCTCCCTTCCCTCATTCTCTCCCTGAAGCAAGCTATAGAAACCAAAATTCCCCTTTCCCGGAGTGGATCACAGAAACTAGAATGCTTTCTCCAGACCAAGCCATAAAACCTAGAAAGAAACTTTCTCCTTTCTCCCTTGAAGACCTTCATTCCAGAGGGGTTCAGCCCAATATCCAGGAGGAATGTTGCCACAGCAGCCCAGAAGAATCTGAACAGAGAGGCTTTGCTGGGTTTTCACCCTCACTCGATTACCATTAGATCAACCCTTTTCTTCAATCACATTTCTACAGGGCTGTCCATTTTTCATTGAACCTAAGCATAAAAATATAGTTTTCCTTTGGGTCTTCATTTCTGAAGGCAATATCATATAAAACTTTGATTAAATAAAACTGTTATTTTTTTTCTCTTGTTAACCTGTTATAAAGTGTCGGCTATGACCCTTATGATGAGTGAAGAAAAGTATCATATCTTTCGACCCCTACAACAGATACAGAAAGTAGAATGGTGACTGCCGCGGGGAGAGGGGAATGAGAAGTTATTTAATGGAGATACAGTTTCAGTTGGGGAACATGAAAAAGTTCTGGGATGGATGGTGGTGATAGTTGTGCAATGATGTGAATGTATTTAATGCCACTAAACTGCACACTTAAAAATGGTTAAAATGATAAGTTTGGTGCCATATATATTTTAGCACAATAAAAAGAAAAAGAAAAACCATATTAAAAGATCTAGTTTTTCTCTTTCTTAACAGCAAACTATAGGAGAAAAGAATGGTGGAACTTAGAAATCCCAGGAAATGTTCAGGGGGGAAAGAAAGTGGTTGAGAGCCTATGTTTTTGAGGCCAGCTAAAGTGCAGGCTCCTTTCCAAGAGTGGAGTTAGAGGCAATTTCTTCCATAAATCTCACTCCTTGGCACAGACTGTATAGTTAGGCCAATGGCAGGAGAGGGGGCAAATGCAATTCCTTTCTTCTGGCAATGCTAATGGCTCTACCACAGCTGTAGAAAAGTGATTAAGGATAAAATACCATTTCCAATCAGCCTTCCTAAGTAACCTGCACTTAAACGACAGTAAAAATTAAACCGAGCCAGTAAAGCACTGTGTGGAAACAAAAGAGGGGAACCAGCCGTCTGTAAAACACTAATGTTCATTCTGCCAGGGCACGTTTGGCTTGTAAGAGAGCGTCGCAGTGAAAAGCAATCGGAACAAACTAACCTGAGCTGCCTTTTCTTCATGATGCTTGTCTGTTGTTACCTTCTGAATTCCACAAGGCAGCTAGGCTGTCCCCTTCTTTAGTCTCCTCCCCCTTATAGCCCAGCACTCCCTTTTTGCCAGGTTGGATGGCCTCATTGGTGTGGCCACGACAATGGATGTTCATTTTACCACTATAGAAGGGTTTAATGATTAAAAGGCCACACCATAGCGCCCGACCACAAAACTCTGGCTCCCATGAAGCCCCTTTGACTCAAAATGTTCTTATGCCGGATCAAGAGCGGTTCTCATTCTACTGGGTTGCAGAAACATCTGCATTTTTTATCTTCTTCCTTCTCCTCCCTGCACATAGCTAATGTGTGGTTAATGAAACACCCTTTTCTGGAACAGCAAACAGACTGGCTAGAGCTCCCCCCAGGCTGGAGCTGGCTCCAAGAGAGCCGCTGCCTTTCCATCCCTTTACTCCTCATGCAGAGTGGATAAGAAAACCGGCCACAGGCTCATCCTGCCAACGTACATCTTAATCTTCTCTCTCTCTCTCTACCTCTCTCCTGCCTCTTCTGCCTCCTGGGGCAGGGGCTTCAGGGCTGGGAAAGGAATGGCCTTTAAAAAAAAGGGAGAAAGAGGAGGGGGAAAAAACTCACACAAGAACAACCACTAACCTTTTCTTTCTCTCACATTATTGGAGCTTATTGGGAGGAAGTGAACCAAACACACAAAAATATCAAAACTGGTTGGAGAGAGAGGTGAAGGGGAGTGTGGAAAAGAGAAATACAGAGATAGAGAAAGAAGGAGGAGGATAAAGAGAAGAAAAAGAAAGAAAGAAAGAAAGAAAGAAAGAAAGAAAGAAATAGAAAGAAAAACCACTCTAACATCTGTTTGATTTAAAAAGATGAGCAGGATCTATTTTAGGCTGACATGGGCCCACTCCTAGTATTGACGTGGGGCCTCGTGGCTATGCTACTATTCGATTCCAATATTCCCATTTTGTTACCAGACCAGGAGTTCCAGTAGGGACTGCTTACTCAAGAGATTAGATGACAAAGTCATTTTAGAGCTTCCTGAAGCATCTGCATAGGCTCAACAGTAGGCAGAATTGGAAGGAAGGTGCCTCCGTGAACATCAGGGCTGGAACGTATTTCAATTAGTGTTTTCCTCAAGTGGAAGAGAAGGTTTTTTATCTCAGCCCATGTGCACCATATTTCTCTTAAACAGGTTTTCATTTGGATTATTTTAGAACATTCACAATTGTCTTCTAGAAGTGCTTGAATAACATCCCTTGAAAGTTAAATACTTTTCTAAGGATAAGTCCTGTAGCTGTTTTGTGACAAGCTAGTCAAATGAACATGTTTTCATTTGGAAAATATTGAAGGAATTCTATGCAAAAACAAAAAGGTTCAAGTTATTTCCAGGATGCAGAACAATTTAAAATCCAGCCCCTCTGATCATAAAGAGCTATCTTTCTGACTCTCTGGACCTGGACTGAGAGAATCTCATTAGGCATTGGGTGCTTAGAATATAAAATTGTACTGGAAAGAGCTGTAATATCTTATATAATAGTCTGTTCAATATTTGACATATTTCTTCAGTCTAAATATTTGTATTTTGAGGTGAACCAGCATTCAGAATATAACATAAAAGAGTCCATGTGTATATTCGATTCTGCAGTAGAGTTTAAGGGTTACCCACGCCCTCATTTCTTCTATTACTTGGCTGAGACTGCTTACTTGGGTGCCACTCGATATTACACAGTCTGAGAAGCTTCCAGCGGTCTCTATTGAAAGGAGTAAAACGAGAATCCCTTCAATTCTGCTATTCTTAAATGACTTCACACCACCAACAAATGCCTCTACTTGAAACTGCAACCTAAAGAAAATGAGCAACCCCCTTCAATCATAACTAAGTATGAGAGTGGCTGCTGTGTATCCTCACTTTTCATGTTGCAAAAACTTCAGTAAACACCATTCTCTGAATTTCTGCTGCTTCACCTGCAAAATGAGACTAATAGCATTCATAAAGGAGCTATCATAAAAATGCAAAATATTTGTCGTCTCTTTTCCTTAGTAAAGAAAAATTCTGGAGAATACTCTGAAAGAATAGAGCATTATATTATTGCTATTTGCTCTGAATGTTTTTTAACACCAGGGCTCAGCAAAGGTTTATAAGGGTCGGTGGTCTATTTAACTCTGGAATAGAGTTTAGTCTAAATTTCTTTTGTGACAGGGTGGCACTTTTCTTTCTCTGAATGGAGTAACTCACCTAAACTTCCTGGGCTACAGTTTCCTCATCTGAGTTGATGAAAAATGGTTGACATCTATCGTAATATACCCACTGTGTTTTAACAGTGTATTCAAATTACCAAAATGCACTGTGAAGATATTAAAATCTGTGTAAATTTATGCTACATTTTAAACAATAGTAAATGACTTCCTATTCCATAAATACATTTCACATACTCAGTGCCACAAAAGTTGCTGTCAAACTGTTTATGGCTTGCAAACAGTAGATGAATTGCTGCAGAGTTTATATTATATGAACACTTGAATGTCACAAGTAAATTATACTAATATATAGAAAAGCAAATGGCTTTGGGGTTAAAGCACCTTTTCTTCAGTTGAAAGTGCTATGATCAAACTTTGGGAAATGAGTGGCCAGTGGAATTTACTGATCTGCTTAGAAATATTTTATGATGATCATTCCACTGATAACCAGATTTATTAAACTTGAAATGCTGTGAGGCTTTTACTCCCATTGCTCCAGTTTAAGTGCTATCTGTGATAAAATAAAAAAGGATTCAATAATTTAATATTCTAATATACTTGATACTAGTCACCTGTCGACAGATCCACTAGTCACCTGTCAAACTATTATTTAATATTTTAATTAATATAATTTAATATTTTGGCCAGATATCAACCTTATTTAAAGTGGCCTTTTTTTTAATTGGAAAAAAAAGGGAGGGGTATGGGGACATATAATTCCAGATTTCAGGCCCTTGTAAACTCACACACGACTGACACTCCCATGTTGTCTAGGGAGAGCTGGTACTAAAATGAATCACAGAGCATCTTCCCTTCCCAGTTGGCCAGACTGAAATCCCTCATCCCAGAGCCCAGGTTAGCCTATATGCCGAGGCACACAAATAAATAAGGAAAGTAAAGCTTCAAAAGAAACTTCTCACCCTTGCTTCCAATGCATACATAGGTCAGGAGAAGATACAATGTTTGTAGAGGGGATTAACCCCCTGCTGGTTTCCCTACATCTGAGAACACTGAGCCCTCCACCCCCACCCCCACCATGGCAGAGGAGGGCAGGATCAACTGACCCTTCCAGAGCTGAAATTTCGCCAGAATAATTCAGAATAATTTCCTGGCGACAAATGCCCAAAGCACAAAAGTACCATTGAGGTAAAATGTTTGCAAGGTTCACATTCCCCCAAAGGGGAAAAATAAAAGCACAGGGGTAGGAAGGAGTAGGGAAGCCGTGGTGCTCTGAAAAAGTAAAAAGGTTGAGATAGTGCAGCCTTTACAGAAAACTAATGATAAAACAAATTTACTCTTATATAAACCTTATATAGTCATTGACTTCTGGACTTATGGAGATAAAACTGGTATCAGAGCATGGGGGTCTTTGGAATTAACTAAATACAATGAAAAAAACCCAAATTCTTCGATTCTTCATCTAGAAAACAGAGAAGGAAAAAGTATACTTGCTTGTTGTCCTTTTCTTTAAAAAAAAAAAAAAAAAAGTCAGGTAGAAACTGGCATCAGGTGCTCAATGAAGAAGGAATGATGTTCCTGTTCCTCCCTCTGCAGAACACTGGCCCCAGAGTGAGCCGGGCACATTTATGGTTGGCCAGAAGTATGTTTATCTCTGCCACCATGTCCTTTTAGGTTATCAAACCTCAGCAGGTCAGGGACTGTGTCTGTTTACCTACGCTGGTGATGTATTTAACACGGCACTATACACAAGTGAACGCCTGGTCAGTGCCTGCACACAATCAAGGTGATGGCGCTGCTGGTGGTGGCTGAAATTTGTTTTGTTCGAGTTAGCAAAGTCCTGTGTTGAGTAGGTGATGCCTAAGCAGCTACCAGTTTAAACCTCAAGCTGATAAACTTACAAGTTTCACCTGAGGTAAGCTAGTTACTTGCTTTTCAGGCTCCCAACCACGTCATGGGGTGGCTCTGGGCATACAAAAGCCAGAGAGAGTCAATCATTAGCAAGTGTGAATAACACCCCAATAACACCACCAGATTGTATTTGTCTAAAGTGCCAGAGCGAATTGTTCATTAGCATTTCAGAGAAATACCCAAATAACACCAAAGAGGGGTGTTAAACCATTCCAGATTGTGGGTGAGTTTTTGCTTAAGGAGAAAAAAGAAAAAAAAATCCTAAGCTTTGTGCATGAGGGACAGTGTGCTCCCCATTCTTACAGGCACAACCGAAAGAAAATGCAGGAAGGGGAGCAACAGGGATGGGGGACCCTCAAATCCTCTGTGAGCTCAGTTTTGTCTGTGTACATGTAAGGAGTGTGGATGGGGGAAAATAAATGCTCAATGGCTTTTAACTCCATTTTGTTAATTAAATGTCATATTTTTCTTCCTTTAGACATGTTCTACCCAGGTAATGATAAACTCAGTTTTCTGCTTTACATGATCTGTAGTAAGTCTTTTAATTTGCAAAAGAATCATGTTGCCTAAATGGTACAATATTAATAGTGTGTGACACAAAAAATGTACTTCCTTGATACTTTCTAAAGGAAGAAAGGCCAAGTATATAGTATTAGGGCCACAAATTGGGATCTTATTTTGCTTCAAGATGCTTTGAAACATATAATTATGAACATAACTCTGTTTGTGAACTTGTCCTTATTAACTTACTAATTAGCAAGATCTTGTTTGATCTTGGAATTCATTAGACATTGCAGCTGGAAGATTGCTTCCGTTTTACCATATTGGAATCAACATTTAAGGTGATAGTAAAAACTCAACATCGTTTTCCTGCTTATTACATGTTTCCAAGGCTGTACTGTGCCTAATTAAACGGTGTTTACCTTAGAAATATATATTTTTTTGAGACAGAGTCTCACTGGGTTGCCTGGGCTAGAGTGCCGTGGCATCAGCCTAGCTCACAGCAATCTCAAACTCCTGGGCTCAAGCGATCCTCCTGCCTCAGCTCCCGAGTAGCTGGGACTACAGGCATGCACCACCATGCCCGGCTAATTTTTTCTATATATTTTTAGTTGGCCAATTAATTTCTTTCTATCTTTAGTAGAGACAGGGTCTCATTCTTGCTCAGGCTGGTTTCCAACTCCTGACCTTGAGCAATCCACCCGCCTCAGCCTCCCAGAGTGCTAGGATTACAGGCATGAGCCAGAAATACTTTTATTTTTAAGGTAGCGTTATCACATTTATTTTAACAGGAAGACAAAATAAACTTCAGCTTAGTAAAAGGCCACCATCAAGTAAGTTACAGGCAGGGTCTTAGAGCTAAGTCTCTTTTCTCATCTACTCACAATGCAGTGCTGCTTGTAACCTCCAAGCAAGAGAGGAAGTTGAGAGTCAGAAGGTGGATTTCAGAGCCCCTTCCTGCCCTTTTAATTCTTAAAGTATCCCCTCTGTCTTCTAGAATTCTATGCAGATCTCTACCAGCTGCAGGAAGGTGAGTCTCACTCAGTTCTAGTCTAGTACTTGGCAAATAACTTCTTCAAATCGAAAATTCCACTCATTAATGAATTGGGTTTGACCATTCTTGCCACTTCCGCTATTTGTTCCAAGTTCAAATTTAGCTCATTCAGAAATTAAGTTGTTCTTATTTTGTTTCATGGTCAAAATTTTGTTTCTCAATTTCTGGCAATGTTACAAACTTCATGTATATTCTGTGAAAGAATATTATAGCACAGGCCAGATTTACATCAGCAAAGTCAGGTTTTAAATTAAACCTACTAGATACTTTATCCTGACTGTTAAGTTTGGCTCATCAGAAAAAGTTCTCTTTGTGAACTCTCTGCCAACAGGTGTTCAGTTCTTTCCAACTGAGAAACATGCTACCTGCCAAAACAAACTTTCTTTCTTCTTTCTTTCTGTCTTTCTTTTCTTGTTTATCACTGTTAAAAAAAATTATTCTAAAATTGTTTCCACCCATTGACCATTGAAAAATTCTTCTAATATTTAATGATATAAATATTAATATGTTCTCTGGTGACAGTTATTCTGCAGACTCAACCTGGTAGATTCCAAGACACAGCTTTAAGTTTTTCTGAATTCTGGCTGCTTCCTTCTTGGCCAGTTCTGCCTGTCAATACTTTCTTGACAGGTGGCAAATACTAAGCTCAAGAGTTTTACATGAGGACTGACCAGTTTATGAAGGAAGTTACTATCACCTCCCTAGTTCTGAACACCATACATCTATTAACAGAGTCATATTGCAATTTGTTTTAAGGAATGTCTTAGCTAGAATTCTCCCCCAAAAGAGTCTGGGATAAGAGCTTGTATGCAGATAAGAGGTTGCCTGCAAAGTGTATTGGGAGTGTAGAACCAGGAAATGAGAAGAGGGAATGAAAAGAATAAAATGGAATGAAAAGAATAAAACAGAATGAAGGAAAAAATTAATACACATGTAGCAGAGGAAAACATTGTTTCTTTCTACCCTTTTGGTTGTTTGGCTGAGCTACAATTAAATTGACATAAGACAGATTAACAGGGGGGAAATGTGAGAGTCAAAGAAGTGGCCAGTTGGTCGAGCTTGCATGTCATCTTGTGCTACAGAAAGAAATAGAGGCTTGAGGGTTCTGGGGGGCAGTGAAGGCAAATTATGGAAGGGTGAGTGCAGGAAATGTAGGGTGAATGAAGGCTGTTGTCTGGTTATGCAGATCAAATTATCTCACATAACAAAAAGTCATTGTGAAGCAGCTCCCTTCTGGTACAGACATCCTTACTAACAAAAATTCCTTTTATAGATGTAAATGTCCTTTACAAAAGAGAAACTTTTCAGAGCTACTCCTTTGTCTTCAGTACCTCAAAATAACCAGTTCAAAATAATCAATATGCCAAAGAGGAGTGCTTGGGGCAGCATATTCTGGTCTCCTATAGTCATATTTTGGGGTGGTATGACTTGAGACCCAACATAAGGGTACATTGTCCAACTGGTCACCACTGTGGGTACCTGGGGTTCTCTCCAGCCAGGATCCTCTCAAGGGGTGTATATAATGCACCTCAAAATCATTTGCTAGGAAACAGAAGAGAAGCACAGGTGTCCACTGGCTCCCATGGCTCAGTGATCCAGAGTGAGCCCAGGAAGGGTTGGGTCCCTCATCCTGCCACGTCTATGCATGTGCAAGACCAACTATGGTGGTGCAGATGCCTTGGTGCAAAACAAGAGACATGGGAGGTGTGGGGTGCCCAGGCATGAAGCTGCTGACCAACAGCAATCACTTTAGGAAAAGGTGGGCTGAGGGGATGGGAGGAGGGGACAAAAGGTGTCAGATTCAGGTAATTGAATCCCAAAGACAAGTCATATTCAACTTGTACTCTACCAGCTCCATAAGCCCTTTATTTGTGTACTGCATGGTTTACTGTTGCTGTTGTCTGAAGTTTCAAAAGTTATAGAATCACAAAATATTTTACAGATAGACTGGACCTTAGAGATTTAGACATAAGGACACTGAGGCACAGACTGGGGAAACAGCTCTCCCAAGGTCACAAAGCTATTCAGAATAATAGATTCTATGCCTCAATTTTATACTTCACTTTGTGGAGATCCTGGTTTTTTGAGACAGAGTCTCACTCTGTTGCCCAGGCTAGAGAGTGCTGTGCTGTCAGCCTAGCTCACGGCAACCTCAAACTCCTGGGCTCAAGCGATCCTCCTGCTTCAGCCTTCTGAGTAGCTGGGACTACAGGCATGCACCACTATGACTGGCTAATTTTTTCTATATATTTTTAGTTGGCCAATTAATTTCTTTCTATTTTTAGTAGAGACGGGGTCTCACTCTTGCTCAGGCTGGTTTCGAACTCCTGAACTTGAGCGATCCACCCGCCTCGGCCTCCCAGAGTGCTAGGATTACAGGCGTGAGCCACCGCACCCGGCCTTTGGAGATCCTTAAAATACACATTTGAGAAATGTTTCTTAGGTCTCTAGGACATACAGAAGAATTAAATGGAATTTGAATTTCATCAATTTTATTAGAAAATTTCCTAGACTTCTGTTATGCCACATCATGCGGAGAGTTATTTAGCTCACTGAAATCCACATATATGCTGAGATTTGTTACCAGGAGATGCAGCCAATCATTGTCTTGATCTTGCTTTTACTTATCTTGCAAGAAATAGTGCATTTTATGTTTTTTTTTTTTTTCATTGTTGTAAATTTGAGATCTAGCAGCCTAGATAGCAATGTGTTCAGAACAGGTGTGTCAGAACCAGAGGCAGCTGTGGGAGAGGCCAGAAGCGGGGGCCCGTGCCCACCTGGATGTGCCCGATGCCACTCAGGGGCCATCCACCTGGGATAAATTACGGTGCTCTCAGTGGCCCCATTTTCCTTTTATGTAAAATGGGAACAATGACAGCATCCACCCAATAGGGCTATGATGATCCTTCAATGAGTTAATATTTCTAAGTTCCTTAGAATAATAGTTGATACAGAATAAGTTTTGTTGTATAAAATAATTAAGATCCTTAAAATAAGTCTCCTTGGGAGAGGGTTTTTTTTTTTTAACATCATCAAAGCTATGCTTTTCATTCAAAACTATCTCAACTTTTCTCTCTTATGTATGGAAGAAGTTGGACGCTTTTGTGGTTGCTTATTTATATATATCTAGTTTGTATTATATTGTAGACTCTATTTCAGACTCTACCTTTAGGCACCAGTAACCTTCTCTTTCAATATTAAAATACTCAGGCTATTTTCCTACCAGCTCCTGGGTTTTGAAAATATTATCTGCCAAAAATTTTCCATATAGTTTTTAATACCAATTAATTATTTTTGAAAACTGTCAAATAACAAATGAACAACCCAAAAATGAATCTAACAAGGTAGAAGAAATAAATATGTTTAAACGATATCTTCTGCTACAACTTTAAATTGTAGTAACTACCTGGGTGGGGTATTGTGTTACTGGTTCTTTTCAAATATTTCAAGCTCATGAGAGTTGACAAATGTATCCACTCAGATAAATGAATTTTATTTAATTCTGACACTGTTTCCATCAAGTAGAAATTGCAGTCTCAATATCATCTTTCTTAAATATCAATATCATCTTTGTAAAATTGAAAATCTCAGTGTTTTTTGAAAAATGCAACACTTTTATTGTTCATCAGTACTCTGCCCATATAACACAATTCAAAAATCAGTAATTAAGTATTCCACAAACTTTAAAATAGTCTGTTTGCAGAAGTTATTATTTGTGAATGGATGGATTCACACATTCTTCATGAGGATGAGAATACAGCCACGTTTCCTTTAGAAAGTTCAAAAGCTATAGTGCCTCCTTACTAACAATTGCAACCAGGATGGTCGGGGGAGTCTCCCAAGCTGCCTCAGCAAAACAGAGTCATTTAGAAACTTACTGTGCATCTCCTGCCTCTGTTTGAAAAGTCTGGACAAGATGGAGTCTGTAGGATTATTTTATTTCTTGGTTTTTCTACTGAAATTTCCGGCACTCCCTCCCCTCCCGTTTGAGGGAGAGCAACAGCTCAGAAATCTGTAAACATGCCGCCGCTGTTTTTAAAGGGGATTCTGGAGCACAGTGAAGCCCTCACGTCGTTGAGGTCTGGCCTGCTGGGCTCAAGCCACTGAAAAGCAGCCCCTGGGTGAATTTCCCAGCCTTTGGAAACTGTCTCAGTTCTGTGAGTTTGCTCAAGTGTACCAAGGCTGTTTGCAAGGGAGGACTCCAGCTGTGTGGGTATGCTGTGCTCCCAGGAGCTCAGAAAAGGTGAGAGGGCTCCTTCATATCTTCTCTTGGGCCCCGCTCCCCCCTTTTCTTCCTTGAACTGACACAATAGTTTCTTCAGCAGGTCCCTCTGGCAGGGAGCTCTCCCTCTTGCATCTCTCACACTGGGACATTTTTCCACATTTCCAGGATTACGGCCACTTTTACTTAGATCTATGTGTGCTGCCTCCACAAACAAAGAAGCACTTGGGGACAGGATTAGTAGGATTAGAAGAGATTCACATATGTCCAGTTCAAGCAATTGGTATTCAAAGCTTTACACTTTCAAATGCCACCAAGAGAGAGAAAAGGAGCAGGGAGCTTGCTTTGCATTTCAGCACCTTCAAGAGAGGAACAGTGCCTTTTATTGGTGTTTAAAGCAGAGGGGATAAACAGATTCCGCTTCTGGTTTAATCCAGTCCAACATACCACGGCCTGTAATCTGGGTAACCAAATAGCAGTGCTCCCAGGCTCTAAAATCACAAAATTCTGCATTTTGGTGGTTGCTGTTGTTCCAAATGACACGCAGCAGAGAACACATTTCCAGCAAGTTCCCTTCCCAGTTGTGATTTACTGTTTTATATACAGGCATTCCTCAGGATCTCCTTGCAAAATATTCATAACTCGATTGCACTGGTGTAATATTGAAACTCAGCTTCTCAGCACTGACTTAGAGCAGAGGTTTGATTTGTTTGCATTTATTGGTGGTGGTATCTTGGTGGGGGGGATAGTGTTAAGGAGCATGGCTAATGGGTGATAAAAAGTGAAGGAAAATGTGGTAGCATTACACTTGAAATCTTAAAAACAGTTGTTGAAATAGTGGAATTGTTTCTTATACTTCCTGTAAAAGAAGTAAACACCCCCTTCCCATTCATTCAGCAGAACTATTTTCTTATCAATCACTTCTGTTTTCAGGTCATAGAACAACCCATTCTCTTCTCTCTCAATCTCTCTTTCCTATAAAAAGCCTCTTTTCCTTTATGAAGCAACAAAATATCCATGGAAAACAACAGCCATCTTTTTAGGTTATATTGTATTACCCCTGACTCCATAACTGTCATTAACTAATATGGAAAGTTTTGCTCTAGATTAAAATGTAGTTTTTATGTTATTTAGCAATGTGAAACCTTGATTATAAGGTTCTATTCTGATGTATTTTGATAGTACTTTGGCATCTTTCCCAGTGCTGTGGATTTTTAAAAAATTAATTCATTGTAAACTCTAGAATATTACTTTCAGCAAAACGTTGGTGTTAATAATTGTATCCCTTCTCTTATGGATAAGTGTCTCTTTTAAAATTATTTTTACTAGTAGAAAAAAGATTTATGCTAGT
Organism: Microcebus murinus; assembly: GCF_040939455.1. Classification (NCBI taxonomy): domain Eukaryota; kingdom Metazoa; phylum Chordata; class Mammalia; order Primates; family Cheirogaleidae; genus Microcebus; species Microcebus murinus. Next base: position 25,519,541 of record NC_134108.1, read on the forward strand.
TGTTACTGAACCTGCAGCCCAGTCCCAAATTTGTCATTAACTAGGTGTTAACCTTAAGTGAATCACTTGTTTTCTCTTGGTCTGAAATTCCTCATGTATAAAAAAGGGGTTGGACTAAAATAGTAATAGCTTGCATTCCTAGCTCTGTACAATTTACAACCTGCTTTTACATCTTTAAAGTATTTTTGACCTTAAACATTCTATGTTTCTTTCAATAATTATTTTGGAAGAAAGCCATTTATGTCTTCCATAGGACAGTCACATCTTCACAAAACAAAACAAAAAAAAGTTACTTTTAAATGAAATTAACTGCATCAACTCTTGAGCACGAACTATTTGGAAGAGATATTTTATGAGGCAGCACCATCTCAGTAAGATGTGATCCCCAAATACTGAAAGCTTGTTTGATGACAAATTACATGTCACCCCTTGTAATCACTTTTTGTTCAGTCTGTTTTTCTTCTGTTGTTCAGACTAGTTAATTCTATTGTTTTATCTTCAGGTTCACTGCTTTTTTCCTCGGTCACCTCCTTTCTTCTATTGAGTCCATCTAGTGAGATTTTTATTTTGGTTTATATTTTTCAGTTCTAAAATTTCCATTTGGTTCTTCCTTATATCTCCTATTTCTTTACTGAGATTTTCTTTTTTTTCTTCTTTCTATTGATTTCAAGTGTGTTTGTAATTGCTCATGGAAGCATTTTTTTTTTTTGATGCCTGCTTTAAAATCCTTGTCAGATAATTTCAATATCTGTGCCATCTTGATATTGGCATACATGGATTATCTTTTCTGATTTGATTCAAAGTTTTCCTTGTTGGTATAATGAGTCATTTTTTATGAGACTCTGGATCACACTTAAATATCCTGCATTAGCAGGCCTCCACAGCAACCATTCTGGCAGGAGGAAGAAAGGAACCACCTCTTTTCCTCTGGGAGAGGGTGTAAGTCCAAGTTTCCAGTTCCCATAATCATACTTTGATGACAGTCATTCAGAATGGCATGGAAATCAGATACAGGTTTTGGAGCCAGACAATACTAACTTGAATTCTGGCTCCTGCAGGTTTACTATGTGTTCTAGGATATGTTGCATAAACTTGCTGAGCCTCAGTTTCCCATCTCTAAAATAAGGATAATAATATATACCTTGGCAGGCTGTTGCTGGGATTAGAAATACTACATGGGTAGAGCCATAAAGTGTACCACTCTGTGAGTCTCCTAATGGATAAATTTCACAGCTCTATCTTTTCCCCATATTTTTTCTTAAGCAATTCTGTTTTCTAAAAATTATTTATATGGAGCAAAAATATATTAATATTTGTAAAAGCTTCCCCCTGGTGTCAGTGACTGCACTGTGCAGGCCCATAGGCCTTCAGACTGACTGATTCTTACTTTTGCTAGTGTCTTGCAGTTCTCCAATTATTACCTCCTTTAACAAAAAGGAAACAACGTGTGCTGAAAACATGTCATGATAAAAATCTCCCTATAGTGTGTTTGATTTTCACAGATTCTATATTTCTTGATTAGCCTTATGGCTTTATTTGCGAGTTATTCAAATCTCATTTCTCAGTAATATTTTTTGTTATTTTTAATTGTGGTAAAATACACATAAAATTTACCATCTTAACCATTTTTAAGTGTGTAGTTCATTACCGGTAAGTATATTCACGTTGTTGTGCAGCCAATCTTCAGTACTTTTTTGTCTGGTAAAACTGAAACCCTTTACCCATTAAATAACAATTCTCCATTTCTCCATCTCATGAGCTCCTGGTAGCTACCAGTCAGCCTACTTTCTGTTTCTATGAGTTTGACTACTTTAGTTACCTTCTATAAGCAGAATCATGTAGTATTTGTCCTTTCATGATGAGCTTATTTCACTTTTTTCATGTCTTTCTCTGAATGGCAGATATGTTTGTACAACTGCCTACTTAATATTTTCATTAGGACAGGAATCTCAAACTTACCCTGTCCAAATTATCTCCTTCCTCAGTCTTTGCCTTCTCAGTTGTTAAAAGGTAATTGTCGAAAATGATGAATGAATTATTTCTAGCCCTTATGAAATAACCTGTGAACATTGTAATAAGATACTGGTAATCTAGTGAGAAGTGGATTGCACCCAGGTATTAGGTGCAGATGATACAATGCACAATTAGGTAAATGTGCCAAAGTCTCAGGGTGCTGCAGTTGAAAGTAGGAGGCTAAGTGGACCTCATCTTGGGGCTTTCTGAATGAGATGTGACAAAGGCCTTTCCCTGTGTAGGCTGAATATTGTCACCACCAATCCAAGCATGTCACCTGTGAAAAACAGAGGAGACAAAAGAAACCATGTTAGCCAAACATTCCTCAGCCTGGCTCTTTCTGCTAAGCTTTGTTGCTAATATATCACTTAAGCTAATCATAGCAGAGTACACATGCTACAAACATTTTATGTGAGAGTGCTTGTTGTTGCCAAGCCTCAAACCCAGTCATCTGCAGACAACTTCACACTGGGGACAAGAATGACCTCACCAATCTCCTTGAAAGTATAGCCATTTGCACATGTTCTGTCTCATACTAGCATATCAATGTGGCCTCTCCACTGGCACTGATAGTGGTTATTGATCTTGTGAATTTTTTTTTTTTTTTAGTTGAACCAAGCAGAGAACACAATTTACTTTCACCCGGAAAAGGCGGAAGAAGTCCACATTTGTGCTGCTTCTTCAAGCCTAGGTTAACTCTAGCTTTCTGACCTAACTTAGTCCCTCTTACAGGGGTCCTCAAACTACGGCCTGCGGGCCACATGTGGCCCACCCAGGACATTTATCCTGCCCTCTGGGTCTTTTTACAGGGGCTGCCTGTCCTGATTAGCAGCCCACTCCTCCCGGGCCCACAGTGCGCAGTGAACTGCCCCCCTACCCCATTTAAAAAGTTTGAGGACCCCTAGCACATCTCATTATTGTATTTAGTTACCCACTTGCAAAATGTTTGCTGTATGTGTATAGAACGTAGAATAAAGCAAGCTTGTTCTAACAAAGAAAGCCAAAAATAAAATGACTTATTGAACAAAGGAGCTTCATTCTTCTTCTTGTAATAGTTCTAATAGTAATAGTTCAGATCTTTAGGGGATTTCTGCTCTACACTATGAGTTGGGGGCTAGAATCTTTCCAAGTTACTACTTGGCAACTATGTGACTAAGTTATTGGCCATGGGTGTGAGTAGAAGTCGTAAGAGCCAGATCCAGGCCTGGGAGTTAATACGTTGGGCATGCTCCTTCCACATTTTCTTCCTTCTGTTTACTTTTTGGAACAATGCAGAGGATAACAATGCCATAAGTCTTTGCCAAGGAGTAGAATTTTAGGGTCATAGGATACATGAATGATCAATTTTACAAGATAATATCAAATTGTTTTCCAAAGTGGCTATACAAGTTTATATTCTCACCAGAAATACATATGGGATACATTGTTGAGCTACGTACAGTACTTTCAACACTGGTTATTATCAAACTTCTTAATGTTTCCATGCAAATGAATATAGAATACTATCTTCTTATGGTCTTTTATTGTGTTTTCTTAATAAGGTTAAAAATATTTTCATATGCTTATTGGCAATATGTATTTCCTCCCCTGTGATATTTCTGCTTATGTCTTTTGCCCATCTTCCTATTATCCTTTTCACATTGATTCATCAGAGTTCTTTACATATGTGTGTCTTTAATACTTCATCGGTCCTTTATGTTGCAAAGATCTTCTCCCAGTTTAAAAATAATTGTTTCACATTCTTTCAGTGAGTTTTGATGAAAAGTTCAGCATTTTAATGTAGTCACATTTATCAATCTCTTTCTTTGATAGATAGTTCTGGCTTTGTCTAATTAAGAAATCCATCTGTATTTCAAGATCATAAATAATTTATTTTTATTAAATGTTTTAAAGTTTGCTCTTGAAATTTAAATCTGATCCATATGGATAGATACACGCATGATTTAAAAAAGTTTCTGAAACACTGTTATTTGATCCTCGCAATGGCGTATTGTCATGAGTATTATTACTTTCATTATGCACATGACAAAACAAAAGTTCAGAAATGATACAAAATTTGTGTAAGCGTGCATAGCTGGTAAGCAGCAAATCCTATCTGGGAATTCTAATGGGTTGGGAAGTCTTTCCTTGTGTAGTATCTGCCTCTGCCCTTCATACCGTAAGGAGAGCACTCCTGCCAGTGGTGGTAGGAGGTGGCACATCTATGTTTGCAGTGCAGGAGTTGTAAGAAAACATAGTTTATACCTCCCCAAGAGCTCTTCTTTCCTATGATCCCATAGTATTTGCAAGCTTTGACCAGAAGACAACCTATTAAACGAACATGTGCAGTACTTTTGTGCTAATGTTAAACTTGTTCCCATTGTTATGGATGCCTTTCGCAAATGGGGACATCAAGGGCACCACAATATGGAGAGGTACTATGTCCTTGTTATACTAGACCTGTCTTATAAAAGGTTTACAACCCCAAGCTGCATATGCCCACTAGTTTTTAGTTTCTACAACTACTTAAAACTCTTAAGTTGAATTGATTGTAGACTTTTGGCCAACACCTTTCCTGCCACACTTTCTTTAGCAACACTTTTCTATTGGATGCCTGCTTTTGGCATTACTTTCCCCAGAGGCATTATTTCCCATTTAATGTAATTATTTCAATTAATAGATCTGATGGGAGCAAAAGAGCTATTATCCCCTGCTTCATTTTCACAAGAGGTAAAGATGAAGATGAAGAGATGGAACAATTATAGCAAGTATTCTTGAAAATTATACAGAAAATGGCTGCTGATTTCCTTTATACAAATAAATCAACATATAAAAGATTTTTCCCACAGAAAAAGAATTTTAACTATGGACTGAATTTTAAAATAGGCTTAGAAATCTATGTCAATGAAATGAGAATTGTCTTTCTTTTTCTGAATACAAATGTCTAGTATTGTATTCTTATTCAAGTAAAAGCACTGTAGTAGAATGAGCATTTATTGGGCTACTTGAATTGTCCCTCAGTATAAAGCTGAAACTTTCTTTTTCCTTGTTAGAAATGGAGAAAATTAAGAACTTATTTGAGAACACTGTCCAGCAATATTGGGCTATGTATAGTATTAATTTTAAAAATTCTACTTCTTAGCAGGGTTTCAGTCTACTAGTATTCTCAGTTTTCCACTTTGCCTCTGCTGCAGTTTCTGAGCCATCCTAATACTCAAAAGTACAATCCCTGAAGGATTATTCAGTGTTTTCATTCTTCTCACAGCTTTATCTCAGGCAATTTGACTAGCTCAACATATTGCAGGGTGTATGACTAGGGAAGGAGAGTGCTGTGAAGTCCACAGGGTATTTGCTATACCCTTGCCCTTGGAAAACAGCCACAAATGGTTCTCTATTAAATTATTAGAATCAATGTTACAATTTCCATGAATTTATAAAGCAAACATATATTTGGGAGTGCTCCCACACAACTCCATAAAATACACTTAAGGTTAGGATTAAATTTATATTTATGGATTAAGGATATGTATTTAGTGTTTTCTACACTCCTCTTTCTTTTCTTCCTCATTACAAAGTTTTATTTTTCTAAGTCTGCTTGAATGTACTACACTTGCTATAATAAAAAGAGAAAAACCCAAAGTTGTTTAAAAGTATGTAATTGAAATATTCACATCTATAGACATAAATATTCTAATATTCTGCTATTTCTTATCATCAAGGGTTACAGGGTAGATAATCAAAATTACTAGAAAAAAACTAAGGATTTGGATGATTATCAACTTTCTTTCATGGATACCTTAAATCATATCATGTTATGAAAGATATTAATTTTCATTATTATTTTGTTATAAAAATTAACATATTCCAAACTTATAAGAGGTTCTAGTATAAGCTCTTGATATTACTGTTGAGAATATAATTTAAATTGTTAAACAAGAGACAGCCTGGTCCACAAATAAAATACAGAATGATAAATATCTAGAAATATTGAGTAATAATTTGTTTCCAGCCTGCTTCCTCTTGCCCCACCTTCCCTCCACTCCGTCCTGCAAAATAAAAGAAAAACAGGACTCAAAGTCTAAATTACCTGGGTAATTTTTTCAATTTTATTGCATATTATAATATGATATAAAGATGAAAATGAAAATTTAACCAATATAATAAATTGTTGACAATTTGGTGTTATATACTTTACATTCAGACTATTGGTGTTATGCAAACAAAAATATATCTATAGATGGAAATATACAATGGACTGATGAGAAGGTACCATTTATTACATTTTCATTTGTTTTTAGATATAACAAACCAAAGTCTACCCGGTCCATACCACAGATTGGGTATAAAATTACCCATTAAAAGGTTGATTTTACAAAACTGCCATTTTCACTTTTCAAGATTCAATAGCAGAATCCTTATTTATAATTTTCTCAAAATAACGTTTGTAAATCTATTATTCGTTAGGAGTCAAGCCAATGTGAGAACATTTCTAATCCAACTCTACTGACAAACAGGTGTGTTAGTAAAATCTTTACTAGACAGCATGTGAAAAATAATTTATTCATTTGTATTTAGACTCAAAAGCTTCAAATAAATATTTTAATGTATTTGACTTTATATAAATATACATGTAAGAACTTACATGTAGTGTAAACATCCCTTTAATATGAGCTCCTTTTTACACAGGTTCTTATATTCTAATCTCTTTGTGATATCTATTTATTTATGTACTTTGTGTATAAATCTGAATATTACTGAACTCAAAATGAAAATATACATATGCTACATGAGAAAATTATCTCTAAAACTAAATTCCTTAAGTGCTTCAGCAAAGAATACAGCAATATCTGTTTAACTATCTAATAGAATATAGCAAGGAGATGATCCAATAAACTCCAAATACAAAATGCAGAATTTAGTATTCTGTGCTACTTTTATATTAAGATATCCAATTGTATACAGTGGCTTTAACTATCAATTCATAAAAGAAGTAAATTAATAACAATAAAATACTATTAAGAAATCATCTGTTTAGTGGTTCTTAAAGTATTGATATTAATGGAGCCACAAATTCATAACGTCAGGGCACATGCCAAGAATGTGTGTAAAAGTATGCAGATTTTAATATAATGCATCAGTTTCCATGATTGATCATCAGTGATATTTAAATCAACCTAAATATTCCAATCTTGAGGGAAAAAATATTTTCAACTTATAGGCTTTCTACACGGGGGAAAACTCAGTTGAGGTTGTGGCAATTGAGCAGATGTTACTAAAAAGAAAACAAAAAATATTGAAGGATGCTCACTAATTAAGCTAAATCCTATAAATGAAGCTCAGAAGTTCATATCTCCTTTGACTTTAGTGAGTCTTTAAATAATTATAATGAATCTGTAAGTTCTAGCCAGCCTTTCTGCTTATGCATCATTAAAATCAAACTTCTAGTTCTGCCAGTGTATTAACTTGTCTATGTATCCACATAATTAGCACCTCATCATTTTATGTTATTCTGGGACTTTCTAGCATCTTCTAATCTCTCATGAAACTGGGAAAAGCAGTTACTACCACCTCATAAAATTCTGCTGTCCTTCAACTTCTGCTATTTTCCTTGTATGAAAACTAGATTTTAAAAGAGGAGGAGAAATATTGAGCAGATCAGTAAGTTTTCAAGATGTTATTTAAAGTATGGAGAAACCCAGAAAACTGAATGACTTCAGTTAATCTGTCCAGATCCATCCTCTCATGCCCTTGTTGCACCTACTTAATTGTTGGGATTTTGATTTTGGCATCTCGGAATGCAGCGACTCCGAGTTGGGTACCTTGCCACACTCTGTCACCGGGGATGCGCTGCTGCTAGAAGAGATAATTCCTGCTTCCTGCTTGAGTGCAATTTATGTTGATATTGAATTTTTTAATTGACTTTTTGTTTTTGGTACCGACTTCTTTGATCGGCCTAACAGCCCTGAAGACCGATCGGCCCCCCAGTGCTATTGTTGTGAGGTTATTGTTTTACTCTGCTATAAGAAAGTACTTTTTGAGAAGTTCTTCCGTGCAGTCAACTAGTTTTTAGGCTATTCCTTGGTTGCGCATGACTGAACACAGAAATATTTTTCTTCTCTTTGGTTTTGGAAGGTGGCTGGGTTGAAAGGCCCAGAGGCCGCCTTTTGGTCTCTGCCAAAGTTTCTGCCCGTCAAGTTTGCGGCTTGATGAGCGAGAGGAGCCCCTGGACCTTACAGACTGCCCTGCTTCTCACAGTTGCCTCCCGGCAGGTCAGCCGCGGCGACATTTGCTGCTGGACTCTGGCGGGGGCGGGGGTGGGGGTTCGCTCCTGAGCCAAAATCGCCGCGGCCTCAGGCGGAGCCGGCAGCTACGGGAGAGGAACTCGGTGGCTAAAGCCGCGGAGCGGTGGGCGTCGGGCACCGAGTGACACGCACTGGGCACCAGGTAAGAGACGTCCCTAGCGATCTGGGGAGCTGAGTAGGTGTCGGGAAGAGCCCGACAGCCTCCCTAGTGCGCCGTCCCCGGGGATCCAGAGCTGCCCAGGCTGAGGTTGCAGAGCTGGGGCTGTGCGCCAGGGACGCGCGGGGACCTCAGGGCAGTTCTTCCGATCCTTTCCACGCGCCAAACCCACCGCTTTCCTGTGTTGTAGGAAGGCTGAGAAACTCCGAAGTTCTTCCCAGAGCCAAGGCAGGCGTGGCGGGAAGGAGCTCGCCTGCCTTGGGACGCACCTGTTGCCAGAGAATGACCCCTGCCTCAGCTCTGCAGCCCTCCCCCGCCGCCAGGGCGCAGGGTGTGGCCCGAGAGTGCGCAGCCCCGCGCCACCGCCGGGTCACTAGTTCTGGCTCCTCGCCCGGCTAAGCCTTCTGAATGGGACCCCGAGGCCAGGGCCAAGGTCACGGCGCGTCTCTGGCTGAGGCCCCTGTGGGCTGCTGCAGCCTCGCCCCAACGGCGACTCCCTTACTCTCCCCTCCCGGCACACGTCCCGGGTGGGCGCTGCCAGACACAGTCCCCGGAAAGAAATCAGTGTAGTCGCCCTCCTGCGCTCCAGGTCGCTTCCTTTCGGGTTCAGGGCTCATTCGGAAGGTAAGGATGAGCTTAACCGCTGAGCTGCGGTTGCGGTGAGCCCTTGGAGTCGAAAGCGACTCGGGGAGGCGACGCGTGGGGCACCTCCGCCTGTCAGGCCGTGGCGACTGTCAACCCATTTTATGGCAAGCAAAGTTGTGGCACCTTTACTCGCTCATCCTCTTCTAGTCGTTAACCCTTCCAACGGATGGGGAACGGGGGAACCAACTTCTAAAAGTGTCCCGGGGTTCGGGCCCTGAGCTGGGCCACCCCACACTCACACACCGAGGCCCTTGGGAAAGCAGAGGGCGTCGCGGAGCGGAGTCCGGGCCTGGACACCGCAGATCTCGGGTTCAGGCACAGCTGTGTTCCTGGAGCTAAGGACGCTCGGGGACGGGGAGAGGGAGGGCTCTGGTCTGCTCCCGCAAAGGCTCGGGTGCTTCCTCCCTGCTCGGCGCGGACGGGCGGTGCTGGGCAAGAGTGGCTTCTGGCTCGGACGCCCACAGCCCCGGCCCCTGTCTTTCCAGCCCCGCAAATGAGTTGTTCAGCTTGTATTTCGATGACTGATCTCCCCTGCGACCTTCTCTACTAATTTGAGTACATTTTAAACTTCATTTTACGTTATCCACTGAGAAAACTGAGACATTTTTAAAAAGGTAAAATACTTTGCAGCGGCGTGATTTTCCACTCCTTCATTGCAAGCCTTCTGCTCTAACTATACTTTGCTACTTCTCGAAATCAGAACTCAGGAGCATTTTCCGTTTGGGGAAAGACAGTCGCCGATGGCCAAGGGTGGGGAAGGTGGCTCTGGAGGACCGAGGCCAGGCCTGTGCGCTGTCACCAGGGCGGGGAAGCTTCCAGTCCCGCCTCCCCACTGGATCAGCTGGGAGCCGCCAAGCGCTGTCTAGGGACCAGCCGCTCCCCCTAGCTTCCGTGCACCGCCTGGGACCGCAGAAATTCTGGAGCCTTTTTTTTTTTTTTCATAAGCTGCTCGGGGAATGTCATTATCAGCTAAAATGGGGCCAGTCGGGTGAATTAAAAAAACAAAACAAAACATTCTTTGTGCTCAGATATTAGGAATGCCGTTTAGACATCGATCTTTCCGTATCCAATCTAATCTCCTGGCTTCGTTTCGAGAAACTTTCCTTCCACAGAGGTGGAGGTGGCAGAAGAGGCCACTGTCAGTCTTCAAGAACATTAACGTCCTGGCTTTGACGGGGGACCGCTGGCCATTTTCTTTCTTTTCCAGAGAAGCGAACTTCGGCGTAGAGAAAACATTCGTTCCAATGTGGCGTTTACCCCTCCGGCTGGTATTGCCAGGGCTGCTTTCACAGCGTCACGATCCGTCAACGAGGCACAGCCTCTCAGAGCGTGCAAACTGCGGGCCTGGGCACAGTCCTTCTGCTGACCGTCCGATTTGTGTCAGTGGAAGGTGGGGCCTCCTCCTCCCGGCGCTCGCAGGACTCCGCGGCGCAGAGGCCCCGACTGCCCGAGGTTCCGGGACGGATTCGGCTTCGCACTTTCCACCGAGACACTCAGCCACGAGCTAGCTTCTGTCTCCGGTTCCTCCAAGCCCGGAGCGTGGCGTTGTCCGGGTTGCCTAGGGGGACACCCCTCGGGCTCTCCCGCTTCCCAAGGCTTCTGCCTTCCCGCCCATCGCGCTGCTTAGCTAAAGTCTTGATGGACAAAAACACAGCAAGGGGGAAGAAAGATCTGCGCCCACGGAAGCCTCCAAACTCCAGGCCTTCTTTTTATTTTCCGAAACGACTCTGCGCTGGCCCGTAAGAGTCCACGCACGCACAAGGGGCTCTCCGGATCCTTTCGTTGTCTAACCACGCACACGCGCACACACACACACACACACACACACACACACCGTATAGTTTATTATTCCTTCCTGAGCTTCCGCTTTCCCTTGTCCGCCGGCGTAGGGCTGCCCTATCCACGGGGACCCAACCGGCTGGCGCGGAGCTACAGATGCTCCCGGCGCTCCCACGCAGCGGCCAGAGGCGGCACCGCTGCGGGCGGGGACTGTCCCACCATCCTCAGCTAGCGCCAAGGTCTTGGAAGCCTGGAGCGGGAACAGTCTCTCCCGAGCTCTCAGGAACCTTTCCAAGCCCTAGCAATCTCTCCCCGCCCCCGGCCCCACTCCCCTTCCTTTCCACCCCCCCTTCCCAAACTGCTTTTCTTGTAGCATTAGGATTTTTTCGCTCAGTTTTAGATCCAAGGAAGTTAAAGAATTGTGCAAAACTGAAATTCTTTTAGTAATCCATGTTTTAAAACAAAGGAGGAGACAAAGAAAGCAAGAGACCTCTCCCCACAAGAGTGTCAAGGGCAACCCCATCACCAAATAAGGACATCCCGTTACAGCCACCCCAGAAGGGCGCACTAAACAAAATCGACAGAATGGCAGTGTTTGGGCAAAGTGACCTAATGAAGAAAAACTTCAGACAGCGAACTTCGATAATGCAGTCCCACCACCGCCACCCCTTAGCCTGGCTGGTAGTACCTGCCCTTCATCCGCACCTCTGTCCCTCAAACCTTATCCTTAGGGCCTCTTTTTGCCCACATTTCTCTAAACTTGGGAGCAGCTATGAAAGGAAGGAGAGAGAATGTTTCGATTCCTCTCTCCAAACCCAGAGGAACCTACGCCAACCGCCTGGCCCGCTTCTCTGCCCTTCCTTTGGTTCCTGATGAGTAATTTGGTTAGGGAAATTGGGAAAGGGGGGTGGGGTGGAAGAAAGTTTAAAAAAAAATCAGGAAGGCGTGAGCTGGAGCGGTGAGTGTGTCAATCAGAGGGTTTTGTGCCCGGGGGCTCCTAGCGGTTCAGTGCAGAGGTGTCCCTGGGCGGTCCCACAATGAATATGAATAGGAATCCTTGCTAAATGGGACAGCAAAGCGCACCGCCCTGAATGATGGCACGTCATCCTAACCAGCCCAGGATAGATAGGAGGGCTCCTTTTGTCTCTTTTCTCCGCAGCAGCTCTATAAAAGCCCCTCTTTTTTCAGCGAGAGGTTAGTGCAAGCACACACCGACTAGCTGTCCAGGAAACAGCCTAACCAGAGAGAGGGGAGTGGGGAGGGAGAGAGGCGGGGAAAGGCAGTGCCTCTGCTTTTCTTCTCACGTCTTGCTGCTGAGAAGTGGGTTGCTGGGCTGGGCAGATTTTTTTTTTAATTCAAGATTTTCTTTAATTTCCCGCCTAAAGCCTCCCCACGGTAGGGCCGCATCCCTTGTAATAAAATGAATTCTGATTCGAGCTCTGTCTCCAGCAGAGCTTCATCTCCCGACATGGATGAGATGTACCTGAGGGACCACCACCACCGCCACCACCACCACCAGGAGAGCCGTCTGAACTCAGTCTCGTCCACGCAGGGCGATATGGTGCAGAAGATGCCCGGGGAAAGCCTGTCTCGGGCTGGCGCCAAGGCCGCGGGAGAAAGCAGCAAGTACAAAATCAAGAAGCAGCTGTCGGAGCAGGACCTACAGCAGTTGCGGCTGAAGATCAACGGACGCGAGCGCAAGCGGATGCACGACCTGAACCTCGCGATGGACGGGCTGCGCGAGGTCATGCCCTACGCGCACGGGCCCTCGGTGCGCAAGCTCTCCAAGATCGCCACTCTCCTGCTGGCCAGAAACTACATCCTCATGCTCACCAGCTCCCTGGAGGAGATGAAGAGGCTGGTTGGTGAAATCTACGGGGGCCACCACTCGGCCTTCCACTGCGGGACCGTGGGCCACTCGGCCGGCCACCCGGCGCACGCGGCCAACGCCGTGCACCCGGTGCACCCGATCCTGGGCGGCGCGCTCTCGTCCAGCAATGCCTCGTCACCCCTGTCCGCCGCCTCGCTGCCGGCCATCGGCACCATTCGGCCTCCTCACTCGCTGCTCAAGGCGCCCTCCACGCCGCCCGCGCTGCAGCTGGGCAGCGGCTTCCAGCACTGGGCCGGGCTGCCCTGCCCCTGCACCATCTGCCAGATGCCGCCGCCGCCGCACCTGTCCGCTCTCTCCACCGCCAACATGGCCCGGCTGTCCGCAGAGTCCAAGGACTTGCTCAAGTGAGCAGCAGGCCCGCCCGGCCGCCAGGATGCGGGAGAGCGGCGGGAGGGGCCAAGGGGCCGGCCGGGAGGGAAAGGGGAGGCTGAGGGCTCAGTCCACCGGAGGGCAGGCGAGGGGCCCCGTGGCCTCCCAGGCTGTCTGAGAGATCTCAGACTCCACTTGACCCCCGGGAGGGAAAGGACCAATTTCTAGGTGGTAGCGAAGGGGGATCGAACCAGACGTCGTGTGTTGTGCATGCATGCTTCTTTTCCCCATGCAGCGCCAGTATTTCTCACTGCCATATGCTCTTGTCAAAACTGCATTTGTTGTATAAAGACGGGATCGGTGTAGTTAAAAACTTGCGAACAGACTTTTGGGTTGGCTTTCTCTGGCTCTGTTTTCTCGCTTTGGAAAAGACGACCATCCCTTTTGTGCAAAAAAAAAAATGTAAATATTTCCTTGAGATGGATGCAATTATGATTGTCTCTGTCCTCGCCATAATTTTTTTAGAGGAGATAGAAAGAGAGAGATATCAAGACCCAAGTTTTGAAACTCAATTCCGATCCAGGTCATGACACCTACGTGGATTTTCCTTTCGACGCAGTGTAGGTCAAAAGAATGCATGCACGCTTCTAAATGAATCTTGTCTAAACATGTTGTGCAGGCCGTGGTGCCGTTTTCCTTGTAACAAGGATATTAGTGAATTCTCCGAAGTACTCCATATATCTGTCTGTGGTTGTATGAAATGAAAAAGGGGCAGAGTGCAAAGACTCACACTCACGCACACAAGCTTCTTCCCTCACCCCTTCAAACTTCATTCCAAACCTCCTGGGGCTGTCCTAGGGGCCAGCGATTGCAAAAGCTTGGGCTCCCTCTAGTAGCATGCCCCACCCCCCTTGCTCAGTTATTCTGCATGCGGGGTTGGCCTCTCTATTATCAGCTTTGAAAACTTAGCGTGGTTTGGGGAGGGGTTCCGTTTTTATTTTCCTGGACATTTGCTTGAAATATTTTGTTAGGGCCTCAAAGACAATACCTGTCTTTATTTTTTATATATTCTTGATAACTATGATATATTTATTAATAACCAGTGTTTCTGGATGAGATTTCAAATAAAAAAGAACCTTTAAATCCTGGCTTTGCCTTTGCCTATAAAATCTTAGAAGATGTGAGTAGGGGGAAAGGAAACATGTGGCCGCGGTAAGGTGTATCTGGGTATGGGTGAGGGATTTGGATGGGTGGGCGGATGGGAAGATTTTTCCATGATGACCATGTACAGGCAAAGAGGGTGGGTAAATGTGTGCTACTTATTGCAGCTAAATGTCCTTCAAATGGGGCATTGTCCACCTTCATAGTCTTATGCTATTTGAGCTCCTTATTTCTCTGCAGTAATCAGACCCTCATAAACTCAGCAATTGAGATCAAAAAAGTAATCTGGAAACTCAAAGTGGCAGGAAATGAGAGGCGGAGTGGTGGTGACTGCGCTGGCTATGTTGGCAACAGACAAGAATGAACCAGTAAGTTAACTTCTTTTCACTTCAAATTGACCTTATGGTCCTTTTGCCTCCCAATTAAAATCCAGTATACAAGAGCTATTCAGAAAGTATCCATCCAGCCATTGTTAATATAACCAGAACGGTTACATGGCTGGATACTTTTTGGACAGCCCTCCTATGTTTAAAAAGTCAACAGAGAGGTCCTAGAAAATAACGAAATACTTACCTCTTGTGCCTGCCCCTTTGAGCAGCCTGCCTTGCAGAGAAGGTGGGGAGTGCTCTTTGCTTTGAAAGCTCTGGGGCAAGGCAAACAACCTCCCAAATCTCAGCATCTTGCAGATTTCTAGTGGGAATTCTCTCTTCTTTTTTCCTTTAGAAGATTGCTAGTCTGATTAGTTGAATACATTGGGCACCTTCTACATAAATGTGGACTAAAACATGGGTTATTTTAATCAATTACTTTTCTCTCTTCAGCAACTCCCTGGCCCCATAACACTTCAAAATAGTTTGTATAAGCAAGAATAATAATCCAAAAAGAGGGTCTGTTTGTTTAAAGAGGGCAAGGAATTGAGCTTTAAATATGATAACAGCACAGGACTCTATTTCCCTCTGAGGAAAATAGAACCCTGATTGAAATGTACCAACCCACCATTTGCTTCTGAATGAGATGTAACAGTTAACTCACAGTTGGTTTGAGGCCCAGGCTCCCCTTCTGGAGAGGGAGGCTCATCTTTCTAGGATCCAGGCCCAGAAAGCACATCTAGGCAGCATTTACCCTCCCCTTCCTCAGCCTCTTCTCTGGGAGGGCAACTGTGTGGGTCCCCTTGCTATCCAACTCACTCCCCCCATCCCTTGTCACCCTCCCACCACCACCACCCTGCCCCCAGCCAGGGAGAAAAGCTGAAGCGAGGGTCTACAGTGGAGGATGCTTGTTTTCACTGGTTTGGGGCAGACAAATGGGGGAATAATCGTCTGTTTCCCAAGGGTGATTCATTTCTCTGGGTGAGGAAAGAGCCTATTGAGGATTTATTTGAAACCAACACAAGGCAGCCCTCCAGCCTTTGCTGGAGTTTATTATTTAGAAAGGGGAGGGGAGGGAGAAGTTTCATCAATCAGGAAAACGACTTTCTCCTGAAGCGCTTGCTTCTTTTGAGTCCTGTTTCCAAAGGCCTGGTTCTGGGGAAAGGCTCCCGGCCTCACAACTGGCCCAGTGGTGGGCCTCACCCTTTCTCCGGAGCTGAGGCTTAAATTGGGGCTTGGAAAGGAATAAGGCCACACTCTTTACACTAGGGAACCAGTGGCTTTTGAGATTGTGCTGCTAGGACAAAAGTTCCTGGAGTTACCTGCAGTGGTCAATTTAAAGAGTTTCGAGGTCCACTCCCATGAGCCAAAAGGAACCTTGAACCTGGGGAACTGTACCCTAAATTCTCCAATCTAAATGAAAATAGACACTGCCTCTAATGTGGAGATCCCCTAAATGAGCTGAGCTCTTTTGGGGATTACAAAAACTCCTTTGACCTGGAGACCAGGAGAGAGGATTTCTTTAAGAACAGGACAGGAACCCAGGGAGAAAGACGTTTAGGAGCTAGGTCGTCTGGGGTTTCTGGATTTATTGGAAAGAAACAGTCACCACTCGCCTTTCCAGCAAGGGCCTTTCCAAGGTGCACGAACTGATCCGTTGAGGATGTGAGTTCACTGGCAGACTTACTTTTGTTGTATTGCCTGTTAAATTCTGGAATTATTAATATCAATGCCAGAAACAAGATTTTGTGGCTTGTAAAGGTGAAAATTGGTTCTTGGCCGGATGTTTCTTTCATTGCAAATTTGTCATTCCAAAATTCCAAAGTTTAAAGTAGTTTTTCATTTAATCTAGAAGCACCACAATGAGATCCTTTCATCCCAGAGTAAACACTGCTTTATATTTAAAAGGATAGCGACAGCCTGGTGGGCGGAGACACCTTGAGAAGCCAACACTAGAAACCTCTTGGCACCTTCCCCTGCTGATGACTGAACTTTAAGGGTGAAAAAAAGTCACACTTAGAAAGGGAGAGTGAGGCCGGCGTTGGCTGGGCCCATCAGGTCTCTGTTTGTAGGTACACTCCCTCTGTCCCTGGACGCTGTGGCCTTGGGCTTACGTCCTGCAAAAGGGTGGGGAGACGCGGCCTAATCTGGGCAAACCCAAGGTGTCCTAGCTCCTACAGCCGGAGGCCTTGTGATCCCTCAAACTTCTCTTTTTCCAGCTGCTGGGGCCAGCGAGGTTTTGTGCCTCTACTGATGCCCTCACCGGAAACCCCGAAATGTCTCCTCCCTCAGGGAGGCGGTGGATGCCCTGAGCGCCTCGCTCAGAGGCCAAGATTTAACTGCACTTTCCTGGTTCCTTCCAGAGACTTTGGGGCTCACTCTCTTCGTTTTCCCGCCCGCTGCTGGGGAGCAGGGGTGGCTGCTCCCACCGCTCAAGTTAAGGGTGGGCTCCAAACCCTCCTTGCCCAGACGCGAAAGCTCTGAAACTTCCCTGCCACTCTCGTTCCCGCACCTCTGCGAAACCAGGTCTGGCCTTGAGGCCCAGACTGGGGAGCCCCCACAATTCTGAAGACGCCCCACCTCCACCGGAGCTCAGCCTCAGCCCTCGGGGGCCTTTCCCTGACCGACCTGGCCAAGGGAGTCAGCCCTTCCTGAGTCAGCTCTTGGGGGAGGGGGGCGTTCAGGTCCAAGGCCACCCTGGGGTCGTTACTCCCCGGCACCAGCCCAGGGCCTGAGCCAGGACAGGGGAGCCGTGAAGAGGGACGACGTCGTGGCCAGGCGCCCAGCCCGGCCAGCAGGCGTTTGGGCCCCTCTTAGTCACTTCGGCCCCAGCCGGGCCCAGGCTCTTCAGGTTTAGGAAGGAAGCGACTGGAGGCGCGCTGCAAAAGAACTCTGGAAATGTCCTTCGAAAGAGCTAGACCAAGGGAGGGGCCCCTGGTACAGGAAGCTGCGCCTGCACCTTCAGAGGCCTCTAGGAAAACTTGCCCAGGAGTCAGTGCCAAGATTCGGGGGCCCCCTCGTGTACCCAGTGCCCTTATAAGTAGCGGACAGGAGTCAAACTCAGAAGGCTCCTGTCTGCGGAGTCCATTTTTTGCTTGAATGTTCCTTTTCAGTAAAACCCTCCCTGAACCCTGTGGTCGCGGCCTACGCGGGGGTCGGAGAGGGTGTGCAGTGAGGAAAGCCTGAGGGCAAGAGCCCGCGGGCAGCTGGAATGCGCGCTCGCCGCTGCCCCGGCGCAGGGGAGAGGGATCCCGCGCGCGCCCCTCGCTTCGCCGCCCACCCACTGGGAGCCGGGCCCTCCCGCCCTGCTCCTGCTCCCGGCTGCGTGAACGGGAACCCGGGAGCCAGACTGCAGCTCCAGTTTGGCTGGGGGGGTCCCAGGCTTGGGGCTGAGTCCCGTGGGAAGCGTCAGTCTCCGCGCCTCGACCCCGACTCCTAGCTGCTCCGGGGCCCCGCAGGACGGAGACAGAGAGGCGGGGACGCAGACGACAAAAGAAAAGATGCACTGGAGAGGGATTCCACAAAGCGAGGCCCAACCTCGACTGCGCCAACACCTGCAGAGAGCCTTGAAATACCTAAGCATTTATGGAAACGGGGAAAGAGGACAAAACAAAAACAGTAACAACCAACAAATCCAAACTCGATCCAAAGTGGCAGGCGCTCTCGTTTCTCTGTTCCCTGCGCCCCACGGTCTGCCCGGGCGGACTTTGTAAGCTGTGCAAAAGAGATCCGGTCAGGGTCAGCGCTGGGGACCCGGCGGCTGCGCCTTCCCTAGCCACGTTTCCTCTTTGGGGACCTCGAGGTGGGGTGCCTAGCTCTCCCAGGTCGACCCAAGCCATAGCCACCGCGCCCGAAGCCTTTGCTTCTAACCCCGGCCCTGGGACTGCCTGAGGCTCCGGCATGGCACCAGGACGCTCGCAGTCCCGTGCTCGCAAAAGAAAGTTTACCTCGCCCAGAAAGCTGGCCAGGGGCGGGGAGGCCTGGAGGCTCTGGGGTCAAGGCCCCAGGGAGCGGGGAGGGAGGGGCTCGCAGATCTGGGAGTTCAATGCCGAGCCTTGATTTTGCTACTAGTTCCACGTTTGGGAGGAAGCAGAGCGGTTGGGTTTCTGTCGACCCAGGAGGGCAGGGGCAGGGAGGGAGTCTGTGAGATTACAAACGTCTGTGAGGCAGTTTAGATAGTTGCCCCCCAAAAGTTTCGGGGTTCTGTCCAGCCCTGACTCGATCAGGACCTCTCTTTCCCTCGCGGTCTGCGACCAACACCTCGGAGAGTGCAGGAGCTGGGGCCTGATTGGGGGGTGCTACAGTTTTATGCGCAAGCACCCCTCACCTCCCTCAGATCTGGAAAACCCCAGGAGCTCGGTACTGAGGCACCCCCGCCCCTTTGGCCCCTCTGCACACTACAGGGCTACGGTGCCTGAACGCACTTCTGCCACAAGAAGGTTCCTTAATTCTACAGGAGGAAATAGAGGTGGGAGCGGGCACATTGTAGGGAGATAGAGACTCTTTTCTCCTCCTAGTTATTCAGCGGCCCCCATCCACCTCGCCTCCCTTCCGTCCACCTGGGGAAAGGATAAGGAAATTTCCATCATCGTTTGAACACACGTGTAAACTTATAGCGCTCTAGTGCACCCCCAGCGAAGGAAGCCTTGGCAGGACTTCCCTTGCAATTGCTCTTAATCTTCCTCCGCTTCAGCAATAAACGTTTTCTGAGTGCTTGCGATGTGCCAGGCTCTGTGAGCGGCATCAGAGGGGTCGGGCGGAGGGGGGAACGGTAAAGAGAAGTGAGACATTCAAATGCAGAAGAAATAGCCTCGGTTCTGGGGCCCTCGGAGCCTCGCGGGCGTCACCTAAGTCCCCAAAGTCCGAAGGTAAAAACTCCACTGGCCGCACAAAACACAAGAGCTGCAAGCACGTCCTTCCGGAAGCTTTTTCAGATGCTAAGAAACTCACTGCCTATTCCCTCTATTACAGCGGACAGGAGCAGATGCCTTTGATTAATATGAAAATAAAAAGAAGCAATGGTGGCAGTAACTTAGTTTCGTCGCAGTTTTTTTTTAGATTTATTGACACAGAGATAAACTTCAGTCTGGGGCATCTCCATAATTCATGTTCCCATTAGTTATTAGCAAATGAGCAAATCGTTTTTCTTTTAACAGGGTTTTTTAAAGGAAAAAAATAAAAGGAGAGGGGAGGTTGGGGGAAATCTTTTTCTAATGGGATTATAGTCATTTTCTGCCTTGTGTCCCTTGCTCCCCAAGCTGCAGAAACTTGCCTCTGGACTCCAGAGTTCACCGGGCTGTGTTCTAAACATAAAACAATCCTGTAATTTCCTTCAAGAACAAAAGTTTTCAAAGAAATGACCTGCACTGTATCCCCCTCAATAAAGCAGAAGTGACTTAATGGCCCGTTAATTACTCCATCCCTGCAGGGGGAGGGAAGCTTCCGAAAGGATCGCTACAAACCCTCTGTTGACTGAAGCTGTGGTCTGTCTCCAAATGTACAGCTGGGGCTGGGCCATTGAAAACCCAGACAAAACCAAATCCCTGATAAATAATCCCACCTAGAACACAAAGATTCAGCATACAATTGTGGGGTCTGCTGGATCCTCGGAGGAGGCCAGAGGGAGCTCCTTTGGGGCTTCCGGTAATCTTTAAAGCTTGAGGCCAGGGGTTCTTCGACAAAAGTTAGAAAGGAGCTTGTTTGACTTTTCTTCCCTTCTGGGTTGAATTTCTTTCTCTTTAAATTTAAGACTTCGACTGTAATTCCTTTATCCAGTCTTTTTTTTGTACGAATTACAGTTTATTTCTTCGTTTAATACATTTTTGGTTCATTCATTTTCCCCAGTTGTTTCTCTAGTAATGATTTGAATCTAAGAAGACACATTTTGAGTGTCATAGTAAGAAAGTAGGGAATCAAAATACAGGAGGAAGGTCTGGGTTGTTAGTCTCTGTATCTTTTCACATCCGTAAGGTCACAACTACATGATGTAATTAAATATATTTTTAAATTAAAAAATTAAACAGCTGTATTGATGCCCAAACAAAACTGAAGAATTAACTTGGCATCAGAGACAGTTAATTGAAAAAATTCAATTTTTTCCTCTTTAAGGGAAAAAAACACACTTAAGCATGGTCTACACTAATTGAGAAAATACTAGTTTCAATTTAGTATACATTTGGCCTTTGCAGGCCCATTTAAAATATAGCAGAAAGGTGAATGTATAGAGATGAGTATAATGAAAGTGATCAAGATGTAGATATGATCTGTTTTGGAAATTAGTTCTTAGCCTGAATCGAGCAATAGCAGAAGCATGTGTGGAGTCACACAGTTTGCCACACCCACAATCACTTCTTAAGGAAGTGACCCTGAAGGGTCAGGTGTTGATTAAAGGCAAGCTTTGCCTTCCTTGCCACAGTTGGTTGCACCAGGTAGTGTTGTATGAGCTAGTCTATATAAGGCATGGACATGTGGGAGGCCAGCTCACAGGTGATTAACATTGAATTGTGCTTCATACAGAATGGTGGCAAACATATACTTTTCTCTCATTGGAAAAGTATAAAATCTAGTGAATCAAGAAGAGACTCATCATTTAAACTCAGCTTGACCCCCAAGCAATACTGGACTTGTGTTTTGGTTCTTTGTATAGCTAACTGTTCATCCCAGTTCATGTGCCAGATGTACAGACATTGTGCCCTGTGTAGCCTAAATAGGGTTGTCCCTTTCAATACTAAAGACCATCTTTGTATGTCTACGAAATGGTGTTCTTAACACCAGACTTCCCCACAGGGCTCTACAGAGACAAACATGAAAAATTAGAAGCCATTTCCTCTTGCTAAATAGTCCGTGGGGAAATAGAAGCAAAGGAGACAATTTGTTTCCCATTTTTACTAAATTATATTATTATTAATAAATTAGATCCCAAGCCTGAATAAAGTAAAATCCTAGAAATGATACTATCCGACCACGTAGAGGTGTGTTAGTCTCCTTTTCTTTCCTCTGCAGAGATTAATGTGCTCAGGTATCAATGTGTCTTCCCAAGGGGCATTTTGACATACAAGCTTTTTTCATTTTTCACCCTTAGGTATTTGGTTCTCCAGCATTTCTTTCATCCTGTGGAGTGTTTGCCAGGCTTTTCACTGAAACATTTGATCTCTTCAGGGCCAGAGAGTACATTGACTTAAGACTAGTAATTTTTCATCATTGTTGATATAGGCATGTTTTTAAGTAGAAGGTACTAAAAAATACTTATTTTTCACAGTAAATATCAGATCTCAATACAAGAAATTTACAAGGCACATGCAACTTGAAGGACAACACTAATAATAAAAAAATTTGGAATATATTAAAAGTGGAGATACCTAATATTTTTTGGAAACAATTTTATTTAAGCCTCAGCCAAATGCTAATTTGTCCTTGAAGTGGCTGATGCTGATAGCACTGGAGTGGCTGGAGGAGGACAGGGGAAGAGGTAGATAGGATGGTGCTACTTTTCTAAATTGTGGTTCCCATGGACTCTCACTGTGTAGACCCTACACTTTATCCAGGGGAACAATACGGGGTGAGATGCTTTTCTAAAATATTTACTTGACCATTTAGATTCTTTTCTTTTTCTATAATTAACTTACTTTGAAATTTGATATGAAGGTTGCTTATCCAAATGATACAAGTAAACAAACCTGCCCCCTGCTCCAGAGGGAGACAATATCTCCATCTTCCAGGGCTGTTCTCTATACAAACACCCTTGAGTGGACAGTTCAGAACAAGGCTTGTCGCTGCCTCTGATCACAAGAAGTGCAGAAAAGCCAGAGACCTGTGAAGGATTGTCTACCGACAGAGGGTTGAGATGAGCACACTCTTGAGTGTTTGGCGTGCTGCCATTAGCTTCGGCCAAGGCCAGTGTCTAGTAGCATTCACCTCTCCCACATAGACATGCTGCAAATGTGCTTGACATATATCGTTGACTATGTATGAAGTGTGGGGATCCTAGTAAAATAAGCAGTGCTGTTTTGTGTGTGTACCTATTTTTAACTTATATATCAGGTGTGGTATAGACTCTCTTTTATTTCTTACTTTTTTTTTACTCAGCACTGTGTTTTAAGATCCAGCCACTCCGTCATTTGCTAATCTTGTTCCCAATTTTTTACTTCTGCAGAATACTCCATAGTGTGTATCCATCACGTTTCACTTATCATTTCCCTAGTGATGGAACTTAGAGCTTCCCTCGAGCACCCTCCTTTGTTAACACTGCAGTGAACATCTATCTCTATATATTTATATCTATATCTATCTATCTATATCTCCTTTTGTATCTGCTCAAGAATTCCTCTAAGGTATAAAACCAATATCCTTTGCTCATTTTTCTATCGGGTTATATATCGTTTTCATTTTGTTTCTCAAGAGTTACTTCTATAGTTTAAATATCAAAAGTTTTAGGTGTAATAACCATCTTTTCCCAGCCTAGTATCAATATACTAGTTTCCCTAACATTGACTGCTACACAATTTGTCCTTTCCTTATTGACTTTTGGTAGCATGTTTATCCTCTATCAAGTTCCTGTACTCATAGATTTCCGAACTCCCTATTCTGTACCATTGGTATATTAATCTGTTTCTCTGCCAATACCAGTATATTGTTATTACCATGAATAAGTATTATGTTTTAGTATCTGGTCAAGTGAGTCCACGGAGGATACATTTTTACTTTTTTTCAGCATGTAATATTTGTAATATTTGTCTCCAAATTGAATATAGTCTAAGTAACTAGAATCATAATTTTTTTAAAATTGCATGCTAATATTATTACAAGATATTTACCACCTTTTCCCAGATGGTGGAGCATTGGTAGGAGAAGAGATGTGTATATGTAGGCCTTTTGGAGTTGCTATTGTATTCTTATCTTTTCACTCTTTTTCTTCAATCCCAGAGCTAGCAACCATGGGAAGAATTCCCAAACTCTCTGAATTCTGACTTGTAGCAGTTTAGTGCCTCGTTACTCTGGGGATAGAATCAAGTTTTCCTCTAATTATAAAGCCCCAGAACAGTGTTCACTCATTATATTCTACTACATTATATATTTTATGTCATTATGTACCTACTGTATAGTGTCTTTATGGTAGATAATAAGAAATTTCTTCAACAAGAAACTTTCTAATCATGCTGAAGGAACATTTTCAGATGGCTTCAAATCTAAATGGAAGTATGATCTTCCAAACCTCCAGGCCTGTGTGCACAAGATCCCCATTGTGCAGAATGTTTGTTCCCACACCATGCCTCCCCCTTGGCCAGCCTATTCTTGTTGGCCTTCACATCCCAGCTTACTCTCCCTTCACTGGGAAGGCCAGGCCAGTGGCAGTTCACTTTCCATGTGCTCCCATGGCACGATGTACTTCCCTCACAGCACTCTACACCTGGACCCATTTGTTTGTCTCTCTCCCCCTGGAATGTAAACCTCATAGGGCAGGACCAAGATGGTCCTGTTCACCCAGTGTAGTGTCTGGAACATGGTAGGTACATAAAGAACAGTTTGCAAATCAATGAATGAGAAACAGAGGAGAGTCAAGTTTTGGATGGGTAGTTGCATATGGTGACCTATAGTTTCTCTTCCAACTACAAGATTTCATAACCATATAATACAACACCACAAAGTCTGGATAAATTTACTTCTGTTTAAAAACCATAGTACATTGAAATAAGGGCCTTTGCCTCTAGGCACTTTTTGGAGTGGAAAATAACTTTTTTATTTAATCATATAATTAAGAAGAAAGAGTTACCTTGTTACTTTATTGGCTCCATGTTTGTGTTTTGTGTTGACAGTAGTTGCCTCTTAGTGAGTAATGTGCATTCTTATTTCATTGGCTTCTCTCAATGGTTTGGAAAGATAGCATTAGTAGCTCCCTTCCACAGGTCAGGAGGGTGAGGATTACATTAAGTGATTTGGAAAGAGTGCACAGCCAGTAAATGGTGCAGCTGAATTTGAACCCATGCTGTCTCGCTCTAAAATTTGTGTTCCTAACAGCTGTCCATATCTTCATGTATATTCTTTTGATCTGTTTCTTTGACTTCTCCCTCTCCTTCCTCTAGGTAGCTATGCCCTGTTGATGGTAACCTACTTAATCCTGTCCATCCCTCCCTCTCAGTGTCCATCATTTCCATAGTGAGGTGAGGTCTTGTTTCCAGAAAGTCATTAGATGTCCTGGAGATCTTTTTCTGTAGTCATTCACTCATAAAATGCACCTTGCCCTGCCGTGAGCACTGTGCTAGCTTCTGAGGATCCTGTTAAGAAGGAGGAAGATGTAGTGTCCACACTCAGAAAGCTTAGAGCCCAATGGGGGAAATAACCAGGCAAATGGCAAAACAGTGGAATAAACTCTGTGATAGAGGGGACACCACCAGCAGCTGTGGGCATCTTAGCCTGTCTTGAGGCATATCAGCTGAACTGCTTGTCAGGTAAAGAGATGGGGCACCAGGCAACAAGATAGACAAAGGCCCAGAAGCAAAAGAGAGCAGAGGGGATTTGAAAAACGTTTTTGTGCAGCTGAAGTATAGGATTCCTGTGTGAGCGGATTCCAGTGGAGCAAAATGAGATATGGTGGGGCAGAGGTCAGTGGGACCCAGTGGCCAAGAGGCATTGCAATCCATTCACTCACCTTTTTCAACACAGACTGACTCAGTTCCAGTTATAGTAGTAACTAAATTGCTCACTTAGCACTCAATTCTTACCATGGCCTCTTCTGGCTTTACTTCTATCGATTCGTTTAATCATTGCAACAATCCTATGCATTAAATACTCTTATTATTCCAGTTTTAAGGATGAGAAAACCAAGGCCCAGAGAGATTGGTAACTTTCCCAGAGTCACGCAGCTATTAAGTGGCAATGCTGAGATTCAAATTCACGCAGCCCATCCCAGTGTCCATGCTCTTAACCATTACAGTAAATCACTTCTGGGGATAAAGTGATGACGGAGATAGATAAGGCTTCCTGTTCTCATTGCAGGGTGGAGGAAGGAAATGAACAGGTGAACAATAAGTACACGAACAAGATAGCGTGGCGATAGAGGGGTGAAGAAAACCAAACAGCATGACAACTCGAGTTTGGCTTGGTTAATTAACATTAGCAATGGGAGCCAGGGAGGGCTCCACCGAGGGGTGACAAATGAGCTGTGACCTGAAGGACAAATGGAAGCCAGAGAAATTCAGGCTATGGGAGCCAGAATATATGGGTTAGCTTCTGGGGATGTGTGAAGGTTAATTTTCTGTGTCAACAAGGGTAGGCTGTGGCACCCAGTCGTTGGGTCAAACACTATCTAGATGTTGCTGTGAAAATATTTTGTAGACATGGTTAATATTACAATCAGTTGACTGTAAGTAAAGGAGAATATTACTCTCCACAATATGGGTGGGTCACATCCAATCAAAGGCCTTAGAAGCAAACTCTACTGGTTCCTAGAGAAGAAGGAATTCTGCCTCACGGCTGTACCACAGAAATCCTGCCTGAGTTCCCAGCCTGCCGGCCTGCTCCGCAGACTTCAGACTTTCTAATTCCCTAACACCAATGTCTGTCTCTCCCTCTCTCTCCCCATGTATCCTCTTCCTTCTGTTTCTCTTGGGAAATGTTGCCCGAAACAGGACGATCAGTAAAGAAAGACTCAACTCCTGCCCTCACAAAGCTTCATCACATCGAGAGAAACAGATGTTGAAAGAACTGATTACATAATTTAGAATTTAATTCCAAGGGCAGAGATTGTCTCTTTATTTGTTTTACATCTCTTGAGCACTGGGATCAGAACCCTGAACAACAGGGACATGGGAGACAAGGTATTTCCTGGCTGAAGAATGAGATCTGCAGTCGGGAGAACAAGGTTCCAGTGTGATTTCTGCCGCAGCAGAACTGTGTGACTTGGGGTGACACACTTAACTCTTCTGAGCATGTTCCCTTCTCTGTGAAAGGAGGACCTTAGAATAAATGTTCTTAAGGTTCTTATATGTATTCTGTTCACCTGCTATTGTTTGAGAACAAGTGGAAGGCAGATAAGGATAATGCACAGCTCCTCATCTACTGATGAGAGCAACAATACCAGCAATGCAGCGCTAGAGATGATTTTTGTTAGTTGTGCATGAGAGAGATTGCTAGGATCCCCAAACCCTCGCCCCAACCTTCAGCCACTGCCACCTTCAGCAGGGTTCTTGAGGGCTATGCAGAGAGCACCCAGCCTAGCATGTCGCCACAGCTAGGACCTTGACTCCAGTCTGGGTCTCCACTGGGTGTCTCAACAATGTGAGCTCCAGGACGCCTTTGAGTGAAGACCTAGATATTGGCAGCAGGTTTGCGTAATGTCTCCATTCCCATGAGACTCACTGTGCTAGTTTCTGTATTACTAATAGTATTACCTGCTGTAACAAAGTGTCACACACTGCCTGTCTTAGAAAAATAGAAATTTATTCTGTCTTGGTTCTGGAGCTCGAAGTCTGAAACCAAGGTGTTGGCAGGGCCACACTCCCTACAAAGACACTAGGGAAAAATCTGGATCCTTCCTTGCTTCTTTCAGCTTGTGGTGGCCCCAAGCCTTCCTTGGTTTAGGGGCAGCTTAACTCCAATCTCTCCCTCCGTCCTCACGCGGCTTTCTCCTTCTGTGTGTCTCTGTGTCCAAATTTCCCTCTTCTTGTAAAAATCACAGCCATTGGCTTAGGGCTCACTATAATCCAGTGTGACCTCATTCTAACTTGATTGCATCTGCAAACACACTATTTCCAAATAAGATCACATTCACAGGTTCCAGGTGGAAATGAATTTTGGAGGGGGACACTATTTGTCTTAATCTGTTTATCCTGGTATAACAAAATACCTTAGACTGGGTAATTTACAAAGAACAGAAATTTATTTCTCACAGTTCTGGAGGCTGGGAAGTCCAAGATACAAGTTCCAGCACTCGATATCTGGTGAGGGCCTGGTCTCTGCCTCCAAGGTGGTGCCTTGTTGCTGCATCCTCAAGAGGGATGAACGCCGTGTCCTCACATGGCAGAGGGGACGACAGGGCAAAAAGGGACCTACCCTAGTTCCCTCAGCCCTTTTATAAGGCACTAATCCACTCACTAATCCTGAGACAAAGCCCTCAGGCCTTAATCACTTCCCCAAAAGGCCCCACTCTTAACACCACACAATGGGGATTAAGTTTCAATATGAATTTTGGAGGGGACACACTAAGCCATAACACTGCTCAACTCAGTACTCCCACCCTGCCATTCTTTAGCCTCCTGGGTAGGCACAGGCTTGTCCACTAACCACTCAGGAAGGGCAGATGAGGAGGAGAAGCTGAGCAGAGGACCACGGCTGCCTGAGAGCACAGGACGTCTTCCCATTGTGTTCCGGTCAGAAGCCCTTTACTATTTTTGTGGACCCTCTTCCTCCTTTTCTGTGAACTGATTTCTGTCTGTCCTCACTTGTTCCAAATAAAAGGGAGCTTGCTTGTTTGTCTGTTTATTTGTTTATTTATTTATTTTTGGTGGAGGGTATTAGGTGAGCCGGGAAGGAGTGATAAGGGGATAAGGAGGAGGTTAAACAGGAAGGAAAAAACTTCAACACTCCTTAGATATGAGCACATGTGAGTGATAGTTCTGACCTATTCTTGAGATAGAAAAGGATTAGAGAAAGAAGTTGCTATTAAATGCCAGACTGACATCACCAGTTTCATCCTAAATCCAATTCTTACGAAAATAGAAAAGCAGCCCATGCAGAGTGCTTTGTATCTTGAGGTTTATAGAAGTTCAAATAGAATGTTTAAATCAGAACAATATTTTTTGGTCTGTCTTTAAAATAAATGTTGAAAGGGGAAAAATTAAGAGTTATTTTTTTCCTGTTATAAAATGAAAACTTACCTTTCTTCTCATATTTGTGTAGTTTTCCTTAGTGTTCCTCTATATAAAGCAGCCTAGATAAACAATTATGTGTATAACGCTTTTTAAATACCTAGTGTTGTTTTCTTCTCTACTTGCCTAAAATTGTGTTGTTTTTTTCTATCACAAAGAGGAATGTTTTTCTATTAAATAATGAAGATTTGGCGGGGCACATCTGCTATGTGTTGGGTTCTGCCCTAGATGCCGGAGATGCCACAGTTAACAATATTGACAAAGTTCCTGGGACTCGAAGAAGTTAAACTGTGGTATTATGGTTATCAAAAAATAATATTTCCTTTTTATGGGAATTATTGATTTATGTTTTTTACTGAATTGTCTGTTGGAATTCTAGTATTTTGCTAAAAAATTGTGAGATGTTCATGTAAAAAGTAGTAAATAATTTCTTAAAAATATCTCTTCTAGTTTGTCCTTTGTCTCTTAATTTTGGTTATTTTCTTTAACACATAGAGGACTTATATGTAGTAATATCCATGAATTCGTTTACTCTTGATTACTTTCATGCTTTTGTCAAGGCCTCCAGTACCAAGACAATTGATATCCATTGTTCTTTTATATTAGAAATTATATAACGAGACTAAATTTAAAAAATGAGTACTAACCAGAGCCCAAACTTACTTTTTTTTTTTTTTTTTTTTTTTTGAGACAGAGTCTCGCTTTGTTGCCCAGGCTAGAGTGAGTGCCATGGTGTCAGCCTAGCTCACAGCAACCTCAAACTCCTGGCTCAAGCGATCCTCCTGCCTCAGCCTCCCAATTAGCTGGGACTACAGGCATGTGCCACCATGCCCGGCTAATTTTTTGTATATATATTAGTTGGCCAATTAATTTCCTTCTATTTTATAGTAGAGACGGGGTCTTGCTCTTGCTCAGGCTGGTTTCGAACTCCTGACCTCGAGCAATCCGCCCGCCTCGGCCTCCCAGAGAGCTAGGATTACAGGCGTGAGCCACCGCGCCCGGCCCCAAACTTACTTTTTAAAAATTATCATATTTAATCCTTGAACCATTCTCTTCAGGTAGCCATATGTTTGTTCCCATTTTCTGAATGAGTTACAGTTATAACTGATGCTTAGAGAAGCAAATATCTTGCCCAATTTTAAACAGCCTCCACCCAGATTTGAGCTACCGTGCCTCCACCTGAGAATTACTTCCGGGTACAGTGAAGGGTAAGAACCAAAATTGTTTTTTTCCCTACATGACTGTGTTCCCCAAAATGATATATTGAATTTATTGATTCTCCCTTCCCTTTCCCACTGATTGAGGATCTCTCTATAACATATTAAACATTTACATGTAGTAAGAACTTTCTTGTATGTAGTAAGGGCTTTTTTACGTGTAGTAAACACGTTTACTGCGCTCCTTCTACTTTTTCCATTTTGTTTCATTTTACTTTGTTTTGTGAGGAGTAAGAAACATATTTAACAAGATTTTTTTAAAATATAAATTTCCTATTTTTTTTAAATCTCCTCTTTTAAAGAGCATTAAAGAAACTTCTTTAGATATAATACCTGCATTCAGACTTAACTTTTTAGGAAGAAAAACGAATGACCATACTTATTTTAGGTTAATTTTTTTAATTCCTTTCTTCAGAGATGGTTTTGAACTAAAAAGATACTGCTGGCCTGTTTAACCTTTTACCTTCTGATTTCTGGACCAATTTAAAAATATTTAGAAAGTTAAGTGTTTAGTGGAAGGCATTTGCCTGAGGTTTGCAATCAGAGTTAAAACTCACTTTAATTTCTGCTCTTTCCCAGAGAGGGTTTGGTGAACTGGAAGCAGCTTTATGCAGATGAATAGTGTAAATGACCCAATTGTGGTCGTGTCCCCGCCCTGCCTTCAAGCCCTACCTCTATTTAGCCCCATTAATCTTCAGCCAAAACAAAATGACTGCCATAGAGGAGAGGGAGTAAGACGGTTTGTGATAGACTTGAAAAGTGGCAGCTGAGTGTATTTCCCTCAGATAAATATGGGGAAATCTCTAGGACAAATAGGAAGAAATAATTTGCCCCCCAAAGAGAACTTCTGTAATATCTAACTTTAGCTTTTCTGGCATGAGAGTTAGGAAAAGGAGTACATTTCCAACTGTCTTAATGTATGCCTAGCGTCCTTTGCTGGCAAGTTGCCCTTTCTGGAAGTTAGAAGACTTTGAAATCTTCAGGTGTAATTGGTTGCCCATGCCCCGACCACTGGCCCCTCCTTGGGCATTGCAGGGGCCTCTCACCCCTCTACTGTGCTGAGCTTTGGCCCTAATTCCATACAAATCTACATACAAATAATTTAACACTTGACTTGATTTAAAAAACAAACATGTCTCTTAAATCTCTCACTCAAAAAGACTGCTTGTTGCAGAAATCCAAGGAAGTAAAGAAATTAAATCTCACTTTCTTGTTTTAAAAGTGCTTTACATATATCACCACCAACCAGCTTGTAAATTTTAGTCAGTCCTTAAACCAGTCCTTTAAAAGAGCTGAAAAATGTCCCTGTGTCCTCAAAGGACACACCTGTTATCTGAAACAGTTTTTAACCAGCTTGTTAAGCGGCTTTGACAGATCAAAGACCCCGGACAATGGACACAAACTTTAACAATAGTGCAGCCTTGAGCAAAAGGTCCTGTCAAAGCCAGGCTTGTGCCCGTGGCATTATGGCTGGCAATTGAAAATAAATTTTACTTGAATAAGTACCTCAGCCCGATCAGAGGCGCTGCCGCTGCTGAAACAAAAGCAGTTGGGGATAAGTTATTGACTCCAGTGACAGCCTGAATGAACTTCATTATGCCAGCCCACTCTTGGTAAATGTGTCAGGTTTTAAACTGAATTAGGTGGCAGGTGCATGGACCATTTCCCTGCTCCCCTTGAGACAGCAGAGAGCCAATCATCACCTGATTCTACAGACAAATGTTTAGATTTGTTTTTCATATTGCACGGCCATAAGTGAAAGCACATTTAAATCTTTTTTCCTTATCCTCCATCACCGATGTGTTATGTTCCCATGAGCAGGTCATACCCACGCTTTGGTGTAATGGGGATTCATAAAGGCCTGGATCACCACCTCTGCCCCTCCTCTCCCTCCTGGGCATAGATTTTTTCAGAGACAATCTGGAGTCTTCACTCCAGGTTATTGGATTTCAGCTTCAGAACAGCAGCTACTCTTCTGTTCTGGGAGATTAAAATGCAAGGACACACATCCACATTCTCTTCCATCTTAAGAACTTTGAAAAGACATAAGCACGGACATTCCAATAGGTTTTAACCAGAATGAAGCCATGGACTGACTTTTCAGTTGAGAGCTATATTATAGAAATCGGACATTTTAAACTGTATGAAGTATTTCTCTCTAGCAAACCTTGTAACCCCTGCCAAGCCCCCTGAGTCAGTAACTGGCATTTTTCTGCTGTGAAAGCATGTATGTGTCTGTCTGTCTCTCTCTTTCTCTCTATCTAATTTGCTTGTCTGTTTGGCTTTAAAACATTTGTTTTATGATCTTCCCTAGACCTATAAGAATAAATGCAAGATCAGCTAAACTTCAGATATTTTGATGCCAGCTCTCATTACTTAATCATGAGGCAGGACTATTAAGACTCCTAAAAATGAAAGCCCAGACTTTCAACCAGAGAGAGACAGGGTTGGCTTGTGCCTTTGGCTGTGTGCCTTATTAAAGTTAATGAGCAAGAAGATTCCCTTTTCCTAAGTATCTTAAAGACCTGAAGCCTTTCCTCCCAGTAAAGTGTCTTTTGCCTCTGAATAACATTTTTATTATTCATGATAAATAACAGTACTTTTCTTGACAATCATCTTGAATTATAAAGTAGAACTCCCAGAAATTGTCAGCTCCACCTACAGTGGAGGAATAATACGATTTTTTTAAAATCTCATATAAAAACCTCAAGGACATACCAATCCAGTCTTTGTTGTCCTTTTGATGATGTCTAAGCACAATTTGATTCAAATCTCCAAAGGAACTCTATTCAGTTTTGGCCTGTATTTACTTCACAATCTTGTTTTTGCTGGATACAGTGGTTTAATGTTTGCATTTTAACATGAAGGTGAATTTGACTCTTTTTACTTCTACAAAAACATCAACATTCTAAAATTTATATACGTACAAATCTTGATGATATATATAATCCAGGAGTACAAAATCGGTTTTCCTTTAGGGCTACCTAAGGGCTTCCCTGAGTCAACACAGGGAAGGGGCTCTATAATGCTCTCAACTTGCTGGAGCTGTTCCTCCCCCGACCACAGCAGATGGCGTTTCATAGTTGGTCACAAATGGCTGTCAGCGAGTGTTTGTCTGCCTGCCAGTAACCTGTGGTTCAGGGACTCCCTCAGAGAGTGTACCAGCTCTGACTCTGCTGATAACAGCATCCGAGAAAATGATCCGTCCTTTCTTGTCAGGCACAAAATTAGCCATCTCACTTTCAAACTGTTGACAAGGGGGATATGAAAGAAATAAGGGCTGTGCCAGCCCAGCTGATGTTTCCTCAGCTCTGGTTCTACGGGCCTCATGCAGACAAAACCAAAAACAGACTTTATGACAATGGTGTTGTCACCAAATAGACAGTCTTGGAGCAGTCCCAGTTCTGGTACCAGCCTTTCCTGCAGGGACTTGCTTGAACTCTCCATTGGACTAGTTTTGATCTTTAGAGCAACAGCTATTTTCTCACCCCAGGGCCTCAATCAGACTTCCTGAGGAAGTGACCTTTTGTGGCTTTGCCTTGGATGAAGGGGGAGGAAGAGCTGAGAGTGGCGAAGGTTCCGAGCACCATCCTTGTTGCTATCCGCACCCCCCGCCACCCCCCCCCCACGCTGGAAGGCAGGACTCTAGCACTTTGCACTGTGGATGCAAACAGCACGGGAAGCACATGAGGCAGCCACCGTGAACCAAAGCAGGAAAGGATGAGGGAAGAGCAAGAATGAGAGAGAAAGGAGGGGAGAAACAGAGGGGAAATAGCCAGGAATTTAGAAAGTACTAACGTTTGCTGAGGACCTGCTATGGGCCAGGCATCAATGTGTCATTCTCACTGCAATTCCATAAGTTGGATGTCATCATCCCTATTTAACAGATGAGGAAAACACAGCTTCGAAAAATTAAGTAATGTCACTAAATTAGAAAGTGGCAGAACCAGGATTCCGACTCCAGCCAATACATTCCAGATAAGGGGCTGGACTCTGAAGCAAGGTTCCTGACTTAGAGCCTGGCTTCACTACTGCTGGATGTGCAAACTTGGGCGTATTATTTAACCTCTCAGTGCCTCAGCTTCCTTATTTGTAAGATGGGCCTATTCACAATACGCATCCCATAGACTCATTACGGAGGATGAAGTAAGTACATGGGTACTTTGGAGAGTCCTGAATACTAGTAAGCATTTTACTAGAGTGTATTTTTATTCTTTACTGCTCTTGTGTTTTTCAAGTGTTTATTTCAGTGTTGGATCACTATCTCCTTACCGGTAAATACCCCTTTTAGAGCCCTCATCACAGCAAGATACTTTCTTCCAATATTCTTACATTTCTAGTTTATTGTTTATTTGCTTGTTTTTTAAAAGCATGTGAATTCCAGGCTTGTCTGTATCAATGTAGTGTATAGATGTGGACAGAAGAGCAACTTTTGTATCAGAAAGTGTCTGAATCCTATTTATGCCATTTCATAACTGGGCAACCCTGGGCAGACAAACTGCTAACCTTCCTGCAGCCTCAGATTGGCCCATCGATATGATAAAAAATACAGACTTACAGAACTACTACAATGATTAAACGAGCAAAAGTATTTAGAGTACTAGCATACATCGGGCATTCTGTAATGTACAGCTGTTGTTAGTTTACTAAATAAAAGCAGGTTGACATCGTGTAGCTATGTATGCCAACTCAAAGGTGGCTGAGGTGCTATATAAAAATGTCCAGGTGTGCGCACACTGATTAAGCTGATGGCTAAAGCTGACCTAACTGTATCCCTTTTTCCTTCTCTGACATTTCTTACATTGAATTCCCCTGAAGCAATATTCTAGGTAATATTCACCAACTGCCATAACCATTTTGACTGGCAAAGGCATTTCGTTTTTTCGCCCTAGACCTTGCTCTTGCTCCTCAGAGCGAACGGATGCTGGGGCCCCAGGGAGCCGAGTGGGCTCCGGTTCAAGCAGTGCAAGCCTCTCTCAGGTGAGGGCAGCGTGGTGATTAAAGAAACATCCCGCAAGGCCTGTAATCTCGCCGGGAGAAATGAGAGCAGCCTCCTGCCAATTGTTAATGATAATGGTCTTATAATTCAAACGCCACATTTTACCCAGGAGGAGCCGAAACGCTTTATAGATCCACAAATAGCTTCACCCACCCTGCCCAGTAGGCGTTAGGTGGATGAAGCTTGGAGTGCAGCCACTGTGGGACTTACCCTCCTATTTTAAAAATGTGCAAAACGAAGACGTGTCCTAGTCACTATAAAACTCAGAAATGTCAGTGCTTTACTTACTATTAATAGAATAGAAGCGACAATGAGATAGAAGAGGAAGATTTGTATTTTATATTATTTTTTAATAAAGTATTCATTTTACAGCTTCATCAGTGTGGAACTCCCAAATGAGCATAAGCGTATGTTGCCAGCTCATTAGCTCCTCAACAGAGGGGCTTAAGGGACAACAATTCTTAAAGTACTCACCAGAAAGAACAGAAGGTAGCTCTAAAATTATAAAGTAAATTAAGGAAAAATTATGGCAAATTTATAAAAATAGTATTTACAAGCAGCTTTTCAGCCATACTTTTATTCTGATGATCTATGACTATAACTAACTATCCCAAAATTTGGTGGTGTAAACAAAAACTATATAATTACAGTAATGTATCACTTAATGGGGGTGTGTTCTAAAAAATGCATTGTTGGGCCATTTTATCACTGTGCAAATATTACAGAGTGTACTTGCACAAACCTAGATGGTTCAGCCTATTACACACTTAGGCTGTAGGGTATGGACTATTGCTCCCAGGCTACAAACCTGTACAGCTTGCTACTGTACCAAATACCGTAGACAGTTGTACCATAATGGTCAGTAGTTGTGTATCTAAATATACCCCCAAATAGAAAAGGTGCAGTGAAATACAGTATAAAAGATAAAAACATGGCCTACCTGTATAGGACACTGTGAAGCTTGCAGGACTGGAAGTTGCTCTGGGTGAGTCAGTGAGTGAGCGGTGAGTGAATGTGAAGGCCAAGGACATTACTGTACACTACTGTAGACTTGATAAACACTGTACACTTAGGCCACAATACATTCATTTAAAACATTTTCTCTCTTCAATAATAATTGACCTTAGCTTACTATAACTTTTTTATTTATAACATTTTTAGTTTTTAATTCTTTTGTAATCACCCGGCTTAAAACACAGAGACATTGTACAGCTGGGCAAAAATATTTTCTTTCTTTATATCCTTATTCTATATGCTTTTTCTCTATTTTAAAATTCATTTATTTATTTAGTTATTTAATTTTTCAAACATTTTTGTTAAAGACTAAGACACAAATGTACACATCAGCCCAGGCCTACGCAGGGCCAGGATCATCAATATCGCTGTCTTCCACCGCCACATGTTATCTTCAAGGGTGATAACAGGCATGAAGCTGCCACCTGCTATGATGACAATACCTTCCACCAGAATACCTTCTGAGGGACCTGCCTGAGGTTCTTCTTGAGGAGATGTCACTCTTTCCAGAAATATGTCTGTGGTGGTTTCCTTGATTTATTTTTTTATCATAGATTTGCATGAGTAACGTCTTGCTTTATGGTTTTATGATAGCTACAATGCCACTAGGTGGTTGAAATATTTCAGCTTTATTACAATCTTAAGAGACCACCATTGTATATGTGGCCCATTGTTGACTGAAATATTGTTATGTGGCACATGGTTGTATATCCATGGTTTTGTGTTTCAGGCATCTGGGCATAATGTGGTTGGGCACTTCTTTTCTATGTGGCACTGACGTGGGGTCATTCGGTGATACACAGCTGGTGGCTTGGGCTGGTCTGGAGGGTCCAAGATACCCTTATTGGTATACTTGGATTCTTGGAAGAAAAGGCTGGGATACTGGGCTCAGCTGGGTGCCTCTCCATGTAGTGTCTGTGCCCGACAGTCCCCTACGTGGCCTTGAATTGACCCAGTTGTCCCTGCTTTCTTGCTTGTAGTTTTCAAGAATAACTGTAGAATTTACTGGGCATGCAGCATTGTGAGATAGAGAGAAACTGCCTGAAATAGCCCAGGCCTTGTTCCTGTCCCTCCTAGAGAATGTGACATATTGAGTTAGGGAAAAACTTGTCTGGGACAGCCTGGGCATTGTTCCTCTGCCCCAGGAAGCAGGATGTTCTTCAAAACTTTCACCGAGTGAGTCCTGTTACACCTGAGGTGTATAACCTGGGTGGGCTGCCTTTCAGTGCCTTTCAGCTGTGTTACAAGTGGGCCACTCCCAGTTGAGACTCCATCTACCTACCCCAGGCAGCTCTGCTGAGCCTTGGAGGACCAGCTCACAGTGGATCCTAAAGCTCTTCTCTTCCTTGCTGTCTATCTTTATGTAATAAACCTGCTTCATATAACTTGCTGAGTGCGAGTGTGTTCTGTCTCACCCTACTCAGACAAGTCGATAAACAATACACAGTGCGTCTGCCTCGAAGTCAGGATCTCATCATATGGTTTCTGCAGTGTAGCACCAGGACTTCTTACATGGAGGTTCAGCTGGCTAAGAGCAGTCAAGAGCTAGTGTTCCAGGACAGAGGAATGAAAGCTGTTAGTTTCTTAAGTCCTGGACCCAGAATTGCCACTTTCACTGTATTCTATTGGCTAAAGCAGTGACACAACCCACTTAGATATGCAGAGAGAAGACACAGATTCCAACTCTCAATGGGAGAAACATCTTTTTTTTTATTTGGCCACACTTTAGTTGAATAAAAGCAGTTTGGAGCAGAAATTAATTAAGATCGATCTTTGTACTTTGTTCTGACCTTATTCTAGGAAGGCATTCTGTAAACTTAAATGACTCTGCGCTTCAACACTTATACAATGCCAAGTTCACTGTAAAGACTGCAAAAGTGGGGAGCATCAGGGGCGTTTCTGGGAATCTAGTAGCTGAAACCAACTACTACAAGGGGCCTGTCCTCTAGAGACTTTGTTCAATTTGAACTTCTATGTGTAAAGAAGGGAGAAAGCAGTGGGCACAATTTCCCCTCAGGAACAATATGGGAGACAGTTTCAAAATAAGAGAGGAAATGGAAAATTTTGCCATTGACTTCTTTTCCTTTCCTGGTCTGACCTGTCCCTGCATGTGTCTTTCAGGACCCAGTGGCAATAAAAGCAAAGAAGTGGACAACCAATGGAAGGGTAATCCCTGACATTGGGGGGTTTTTAAAACAAGTTATTTGTACAGTATTTGTGTGTAAATATCTTTTGTTTTTATATTTTTTTCCTATCACAATGTTTGCTTATTATCCTAAACTTTCCTAAGTTCCTCTCCATCCCCTTTGTCTCTGACTTTCCAGCCCATAGCTTTATCCTACACCCTATAAATAAACTGCTTTCCCAGAGCCCTAGACTTAGTATCTTACTGACTTTCTGCCATTCCTATCTCGTTAATCTCCAGCTTGAAATAATCCCCATCATACAACTAGATAGTGTGAATGCCAAACAAGTGGTCATTGAAATGATTCTACATCTGAAGAAATGAGGTTTTCGTACTTCAGCATGGTTTTGACAATCACATCAGTCTTTCCACTTGTAACTTACAGTATTTCTTCCTTAGCACATGAATTGTTCGAAATTTTTTTCTCTCCTCCAACCTCTTTGTTTCTTGGTGCATCTGCCTGGTGGAAGCTGTCACCTGTGCACTGTCAAATGTCTGGAAAATGCAGTTTCAGAGTTTTGCCTGAAGAAGGAAGTATTCCCAATGACTGGAAAGGCAAATGATTTCAGACATACACATATGACAGGTGTCCACTGTAGTCTATTATTGATTGCCCAACATTTACCCTTCTCCCATATTCAGTCTTCCAAACTCTAATAGCAGCATTGCACACACCAGTCTAACATAATACAACTTTACCTCAAAAAAGAGAACACTCTCACACTCTCTCCTAGTGGACAGGCTTGGTCTCATTTACTGACTGAGTCTGGTATTTCTGGGTGATGTTTATTCCTTCTCCATTACAGTTACAATCCCATCTTGATTTTCTGTAATTTTTAATATGAGATTATAAAGTTAACTACTACCAACACATCCTATATTTTGAATTTGAACAAATCTAAGACTTTATCATTTAGAAGATGCATCATTATCAATGTTGTTCTACATAAAAAAAGAAACACTGTCATTAAAATATAACATGCCATTAGTTGTAAGATAGATTCAAATTTCTGAGATGTCAACATGTACAAAAACATACATACACATATTTCATGGATGTTAACATATAAAGAAATAGAGTATAAAGTGAAGACAATAAGGGAAAAAGGAAAAGAAAAATTAATGAATATATAAAATATACTCCTGAATAATGGATTCATGAATTAATGAATATATATATATATATATATATATAACATAACAAGAAAAAAGGAAATGATTTTGGATACCACACTCCTCATTTCTGTGAAAGATCAAAGGCCATGGTCAGTATCTATAATTTATTCTTCAACTATCCATTCCATGATCTTGGGACACAGTAAATACCTTACCTGGGCAAGATTTTTTACCTGGTGTGATGATACAAGCCTTCATTCCTGCCTGTATGGTACTGAAGTTGTCCAATAATTTTTATCATTGGAAGCATTTCTGGGTTCCAGATATTCTGCTATTTGGATGCACTATTAAGTAGCAATTAAGAATTTTAAAAAGAGAACACTGGAAAGATGGCGGAGCACGAGGAAAGGAAAAAAATCCCTTTGGTTCCAGAAAATCTCCTGAAAAAGAGGAAGGCTTACCAAGCCCTCAAAGCCACCCAGGCAAAGCAGGCACTTTTGGCAAAGAAGGAGCAGAGGAAAGGAAAAGGGCCCAGGTTTAAGCGACTGGAATAGTTTCTACATGATTCCTGGCGGCAGCAATGCGACAGGGTGCGTCTCCAACGACCAGAAGTGAAACCTCATGCCTTGAAATTGCCAGATAAATATTCCTTAGCCTTTGTTGTACGCATCCTAAGGGTGAGTTCACTGGTGCAAAAGACCATCGGGAGACTTCGGCTAAAGAAAATTTTCAGTGGCGTCTTTGTTAGAGTCACCCCGCAGAGCCTAAAATTGCTGCATATAGTGGAATCTTATGTTACCTGGGGATTTCCGAATCTGAAGTCCGTCTGGGAACTCATCTCGAAATGTGGACAAGCCACAGTCAAGAATAAGACCATCCCTCTGACAGATAACACAGTGATTGAAGAGAACTCGGGGAAGTTTGATGTCATTTGCTTGGAAGACCTCATTCTTTGCCTTCCTGGGGAAGCATTTCCAGGAGATCTCATGGTTCTTGCATCCTTTCCAACTCTCAGTGGCCTGTCATGCTACCAAGCATAAAGTGGGCTTCCTCAAGGAGATGGGCTCACCTGGCCATCGAGGTGAATGCATCAATCAGTTCATCTGCCAGCTGAACTAGACCCAGAATATCTGATAACACAGTGCATTGGGAGCATGTGTTTTGGGGTTTTGGAACTATGAAGTATCTTCGAGAAGATTATTTTCACTCTATCTTCAAAAATGAAGGGAAGGGTTGGGGAAAAGACAGTCGGTTATGCTCATGGCAGAAACCTCTCATCACAGTCCAGTTCCAAGGAAAAATTCCAGTGTTTTCCACTGTGGCTGCTGCCACCTATGAAATCACATGCCATGGAGAAAGGAGTCTTGCTTTCTCAGATCTTCTATCCCAAGGTGTTAAACACTGGTGAATGAATGACTCAAGCATGTGTATGAGGATTCCTAAGACTCCTGCAACAGTAGTACAAGTCCAAATGCATACTTGAATCTGGGTATTCTCAGGGCTTTGTTTTGAAAAGACTTAAAATACAATTGGGAAGGAGAATGCCAAAAAAAAAAAAATTTAAAAAGAGAATCCAACTAATTATGAGATTAAAGCATATACAAAACTAATAAAAAATTTTATGACAAACTTGAAAACTTGGATAAATGGTTACTTTTGCAGAAAACATAAATTGCCAAAACTTACTCAAAAAGTATGAATAACTTGCCTTATAATCATTGTTTCAATCAATAGTTTAAATATACTCACAAAAATAATTCAAAAGCAA
Organism: Microcebus murinus; assembly: GCF_040939455.1. NCBI lineage: Eukaryota > Metazoa > Chordata > Mammalia > Primates > Cheirogaleidae > Microcebus > Microcebus murinus. The sequence goes on from NC_134108.1 coordinate 25,560,306, forward strand.
TAGAATGCTTTTACTGGTGAATTGTTCCAAATATTAAAGTAACATATATTTTCAATCATATATAAACCCATCCATAGAATAGAATAAAAGGTAATGCTTCCCGACTTATTCTATGAGCGAGGTAAACTTTGATGGCAAAACCAGATAACAATCTTAGAGAGAAAAATTACAGTATTATTTTACTTATAAATTTAAATGCAAAATCCCGAATGAAATACTAGCCACCTGAATCTACTGATACTATGCGTGTGTACGTATATATACACATATGTACACACACACGCACCCCTATATGTCACTAGGCTAGTTAGCTAGCTTACTAGATAATCATGCTGTCTTCCGATTCAAACACAGATATACAAATTCTTATATAAAGATTTGTTTATATTTCATATTAATAAATTATTATATAAAACAATTAAAATTCTTTCCAGGTATACAAGGATGGTTTACCCTAATACATACTCAGTTAACTAGCAACAGCTGTAAATATCCCTGGGAACCAGTGAGAGGCCAGCTATTAACTGGCCTTGCCTCGTGAACCTTGCTTAGGAAAGGGTTGTGGTACCTGTGATGTGGGATGCTTTGGGCGATTTTTGGCTAGCCCCATCTCTGGTTCCTCAGCAAAAGCTGATTCGGCAATCACAGTCAGCTAGTCTTGTCTCCCTCTTCGGGAAACCACCCTTGTGCTCCCTGGTTTGTCCTCTATTTCTTCCCTGATGAACCAATGCATTATTTGCTATTTAGCCTTGTTCGTTACTGGCTTCAAGCACAGAGATTTCCTTATTAACATTTTATTCATCTCAAATATGAATATCTTCAACTTGTGATATTAGATAGCAAAAGCATATCAGTTAGAGTAACTATTTAAAAAAATCTTCTAGCATAATTCATGAAACCAAAATTATTTGTGCCCCATAATACTTTGAAATAAGAAAAGAAAGCAAATGCATAAATAAATAAAATTAGAATTTCAACAACAAAAATATTTTCTAGATTTTATCTACATGTTAGCGAGTCATTCTAATAAAAAGATTCACAATTTGAGGTTTCCTTTCTAAGACTTCACTTCTCTTTTACTTCACTGCCAATGCTCTAAAGGTGAAGAACTTCAAGTGTGTTTCTCTTTGTATATCCTGTTGACATATCAACTTAGCAAGTCTAAATCTCAGGTTTAGCTCCCTCCTGCGGCCCAGCTTACCTCTTCTGAATTTCTGTATCAATGAATAGCACCACTATTTTACCAGGCCAGAATGCTGAGACCCATCCGAGGCCATGCCCTCTCCCTCAGCCTCCAACATTAAATTAGTCCCAAATCCTACACATTCTACTTCCTAAACGTCACTCAAGCTCGTTTCTCTCTTCTTTAGTACCACTGACTCTATTGCAGATCTGGGGAAACTGTAGCCATGGGGCAAATGTAGTCTCTTGCCTATTTTTATATGGCCTGAAAGCTAAGAATGATTTTTACATTTTAAGTGGTTGAAAAAAAATATTTGGAACATTTTATGACACAAAAATTACATAAAATTCAAATTTTAGGGGCTATAAATGCAGTTTTATTGAAACTCAGCCATACACATTCATTTATGTGTTGTTTGTGGCTACTTTCACATTACAATGGTAGAGTTAAGTAGTGGCAACAGAGACTGTATGGCCTGAAAAGCCTAGAATCTTTACTATCTGGCTTTTTACAGAAAAGTTTGCCAATCATGGCAAAAATGTTTGGATGATGATTCAACCATTTCTTACCTAGGTAATCTTCAAGAGGTGCCTAATTGATTTCTTTCTCTCTAGAACTGAGCCCCTCACTGATCCATCTCCCATGGGCAAGAATAATCTTTTTAGGGTATATATTTGGAGAGACTACTTCCTTTTATATAATTCTTTAATCATTTTCCCACATCTCTGTGTGAATTAATTAAAATAAATGATCAGTTTAGTATATCTTTCCCATCAGAATATTATTACAAATAAAATGTACTTATTATCTGACATCCTTCTAAACAGCTCTTTACAATTAAAGCTAAGATATTTGCTAATGCCAAGGTACTGTCATTATTTATCTATGATGGATAATTTAATGTGTAAACTTGACTGGACCACGAAGTACCCAGGTATTTGGCTATACAGTATTTCTGGGTGCGCCTGTGAGGTTGTTTCTGGGTGAGATTAGCACTTGAGTCAGTAGACTGAGTAAAAAGATTGCCCTCCTCAGTGTGAGTAGGCATCCTCAATCTCCTAAAGGCCCAAATAGAACAAAAAGGCAGAGGAAGGGACAATTTGCTCTCTGTCTGACTGTCTGCCCTTGAATTGACACTTATACTCTCAGTGCTACTGGTTCTCAGGTTTTTGAACTTGGACTAGAACTATACCATTGGCTTTCCTGGCTTTTCAGATTGCAGATAGCAGATTTCTCAAACTCCCAACTCATGTGAGCCAATATCTTTCAATAAATCTCTCTCTCTCTCTCTATCTCTCCATACACACACACACACACATTTATTAATAAATAGATAATCTATTGGTTCTGTTTCTTTGGAGAACCTTGACTAATACACTTCCATTCTTAAAATATTCTTCAAAAAGTAAAACTCTTTAGTCAGCCAAATTTAACACTATGTTTATTAGCTTACTGAATGTCTCAGACAGAACCATGGAGAACCTACATCAAAATCATAATGAATGTCTCGGCATAATGGCCATTGTTACTCATGGTTTCTTTACCAATATTTTAATAAGAGAATTGAAAAGTTTCACATGAACTCCCTCTAAATTATAACTCATTAAATAGCAAGATTCTTGACAACTATGACTACATTTTAGAAATATAACAAGAGTGGAACAAACTATTATGGTATCAGTCTAGTTTTATTTGGCTGTTCAGAATGTCCCTGAATAAGTTTTGGTTTGCTCTGTGGTACAAAGCACACCACTGGGTGTCCAATTGAGTGACAAAGATTTTTTTAAATTCATTTTCAAATTAAGAAATGTTTATTACAATAGAATCTGCTTGATGCCAAATATACTAAAATGTGATCTATTCTAGATATTTGAAAACCATGGTATACGGAAATAGGAAATAAGAACAAAGCCAGGGATATGCTGACGATAATGTTCTTGGATGAGATTGTGAATATTTGGTTGGATCATGGTTGGATTGCTCTCCTGTAAAAAGAGCTATTCATGTAATCTCCAACATTTCAGCACATAATTTATATATTTTGCCATGCCCTGGATCATTACTGCCTGAAATTTAATGAACTACTTGCAGAAGCATGTACATACAGTAAAGCGATACAAGCCTGCGATGACCGGATTCCTCTGAGGCCGGGTGATTCCTTCTCCCTCCTGCCAGCTCTACTGTGATAAAGAAGCTCCATTTGATCAGGAGAACAAAACTTTCAACAGCCTGGGCTTGTGCACTGGCAAATAATTTTTTATCTCCACATTTAAATCATAGAGATGATTGAGTTACTTATTATCTCAAGAATAAACAAAGTCAAGACATTCATAATCTAATAGAAAAGAATAATAAAAAAATTCTTCTATTAAACAAATCCATGCATATTGGTGCTGACAGATAAATTTATGTGGGAAATACAACATAAGAATGATTAATAATGACAACGAAATATTTATAAAGTTTACAATGTATAAAGTGAATTAAAAATAGCTTTTAAAAGTTTAAAATTATTATTTTACTAAGTACCAAGCACTGAGTCTACACTACTTAGCAAATCATAATAGCTGATATTTATTAAGTACTTACAAAGTGAGAGACTGACAATAACAGCCCATGGCAGACTAAGCCCTTAACATATGTGAACCCATGAATAATGGTACTATTATTAATATTTTCCCATTATTAATTTCCAAATTATCCTAATTTTACAGAGGAGGAAATTGAAACACAAAGCTATTAAGTGGTAGAGACAGAATGTAACCCCAGGCTGTCTGGCTCAACGATGCATGTTCTCAACCATTTTGAAGATACCATCTCTCTAGTAAATATTAATTATACATTTATTCATCACATGAATGAATCAATCAAGTAATAATCCAGCAATGAATCAGTAAATAAAGTAATGAATGAAAAGCAAAAATCAAATGAAGACATTCATAAATCACTTAGTTTATTTAAAAATATACACCCTAGATTTTTTGGAATTAAAAAGCATGCCTGTACTTCAGTGCGGGGACTATGTGGTTTGGTTAATACTTGGTTCACATAAATCAAAAGATAATCACAATTTTTCTCGTTGAGTGTCTCAAACACAGAACAAGGTAAATCCTCCTCCACAAGATTACTTTCCTTACAAAGGGGACAGAGAAACAAGCTGCCTCTCAATACTTGTTTCTCTTTGCAAGATGAATTTGTATTCTTGTACTTACTCATAACTACTTGTCATTCTTGAACCAAATGCTATGAAAGAGACTAAGATTTTCATCTTTGAGACTTGACATCCTTTTTAATTAACATGACTACATATAGGGATACTAATTAGATTGATATAAAACTGATGGCAATGCCAATGAGCATAAGTATTGATACTTAATAGCATTGGATGAAAGAAGCTAATGAATCAGAATGATTCCCAAAGCAGAGCACATAGAGCTATTAAAAAACTTATTCATGTAAATGAGGGACTAATTAGTTTAAGCCATTGCTATAAAATTTGGAATATTCCATTTACATTCTTTTAATATCTCATGTATTTTGTAACACATAGAATATTTTTGTATTTAATTTTTAAAAATAATTTAATGTCCTATCTATTGTTATTTCATTTTTTATAAGCAGGATGGAAAGAGGACTCAAATTTTGGGGGGCTTTCTCTAAAATAGTTGCAAAGTTTAAGACTTATTTTATTAAGACTGTAAGCCAGATGTTCTTGAATGCTTATAAGCATCCCAAGTAATGTTTATTCACAGAAGTTTAATACCAGGAAGAACAATCAAGTGACTCATGAGGTCGGAGTTTCAAGTTAGTGATAGTCTTAAATGTAAATCAGTCAATTCATTTACTGGGAAATAAGAGATCTTAATTAAAATACTTAAATTAAAAATTGAAACATACAAGTAGAATAAAGTAAATATGGGAATAAAATTCCACTTGGTGCCTTTAAGTGATCTCAAAACATACTTCTTAAACAACTCTTAGCTTAAATCCTTTAATTAAACCTGTCTTCTCTTTTAGTCATTTCCACCAATGAATAAAAAGTCTATTTTTGTTTAAGTTATTTAGATTTTCAACAAATGTTTATTGGATAATTGGATGATTCTCTAATGCTCAAAGAGGTTCAAAAAGCTGCTTAAAATTAAATATTACATCAATGAACCAACAGTTAGAGTTTATGACATTAAGGAATTATCCTGACAGATTTTTTTTCACCAATTAGAAGATTTGGCAATGCATAGACATAAACATTAACTTCTAGGTTTATGTTTACATTTTACTCTCTATCAACTCTAAACAGTTGAAATAAAATATAATTTTAAAAAGTTGATGATATAAAGTGTTATTACATTTCTGGATATGAAGTTAATCTACATATTTAGCAAATTAAGCAATGCAGAAATATTTTTAAAAGAAAAAAAAATCAGACAAGATTCTGTAGAAAACCATGATTAACATTTTGATGGATGTTTTTCTGTGCCTCTTTGCATACACATATGTAAAATATAAGAAAGGGATCATTTTATACATATCATTTAATAAAATTATTTATTACTATTTATAAAATTTATATTCTAATTTTTTTGCTGGTTATAAAAATGCAACTGATCTATATTGCTCTTATAGTTCCCATATTAAACTAATCTGTTAATTCTCTTAATTGTCTATGGATTTTTTTTCATATAGAATTCTCTAAATAATGGCATTTTTTACTTTCCTTATCAATCTTTATACTTTTTAAATTTTTTATGCTATCTAGGACTTTAGGTTCAATGTTGAATGGAAATAGTGATATTAGACATTGTTGTATTATTCCTGATATTAAATGCTTTGAGTATTTCACCACTTAGAACATTTTTCTCTTTTTTAATTTTAAATGAATGTTGAATATTATCAAATGTTTTCCCTGCATCTATTTCCCTGCATCTATATTTTTCTTTAATCTGTTATCATGAATAGTATATTTACAGGTTCTCCAATGTTAAATACATTTGCATTGTTATATTTCTTGCTTGATCATTACATTAACTTCTACATTACATTCTACTTCTTACATTAACTTGATATCATTACAATATCAAGTCTATCAATATCATAGACTTGAGAGATGCCAATTATCATTACAAAGTCAGGTTTTCTCAAAGTTAATATAAATTATTTCAAAATTCTTTCACATAGATTATTTTCAGGCACTGGATAGTAACTCAGAGCTTCAATGTTTGAGAGAAAAAAAAACAATTGAATTTGGCCTAGAATTCATCCTGGCTTTCTCCCTAAGAGTGTTTTTCAAACCATGGTGCAGGGAACATAGTTCAAGCAGAGAATGATCGTCTTACAAAGTAAAGGAAACAGAGAGCAGAATTTAGCATTGTCAAAGTTGCTAGGATTTAGTAGCAGAATACCATAGAGGAAGGAGCTATAGGTAAGAAATCCCAAAAAATGCATTAAACTGCACATGCCCAAAGCAAAATTCTGGGAGACCTAGCAAAGTATAGCTATGGAAGGCTGAGTGCTTTGCAGAGATTTTAGGTGTCTCGGTGCTCCAGGAGATGTTGGAGTTTGGGCTTAGTCAGAAGAGAGAGACCTAGGTAAACACTTTGTATCAAGAGTAAGGACTATACCCTAGGAAAAAGAGCAAAACCAAAATAAACCCATCTACTAAAGCTTAACAACAATATCTAATAGGCCAAGATAATAAAACAATAATTTAATTGTCTATCACAAAAAAATAACATAATATTCCTTGGAGGCAGGTAAAATAAATCTAGAATCTCTATAAAATATCATCCAAATTGCCTACCATACAATTTAGAAAATGGAAGAATGCAAAGACAAAGGAAAATATATCAATAATGAAGACATAAAATAATGAATAGAAGCAGACACAGAGATTATCAAGACGCTGGAGTTAGCAGGAAAGTATTGGAAAACATTTATGACTAATGTGTTAAAGAATATAAATTATGAACAAAATGAATAAATGTTGGAGGATTTCAACAGAAAAATAGAATATATTAAAAAGGAAATGAATATTCCAGAGCCTAAAATACAATATCTGTAATTAAGAACTTATTGTTAGGGTTTATTAGTAAACCGGAGAAAGCTGAAGACAGAAAGAGCTAGGAGATAGTCAGCAGAAAGTACTTAACTAAAAATATAGAAAGGGGGAAAAGGGATTAGTGAAACAAAACAAATAGAATATCATAGACTTGAGAGATGCTAAAAATGTCTAATGTGTAATTGGAATCCCAATAGAAAAAAAAAGAGAAAATGAGATCAAAGCAATAGATAAAGAAAAAATGTCTGAGAATTTTCCAAAATTGATGAAAGAATGGACACATATAAAACAAAAACAAAACAAAACAAAAAAAACTTAACAAATGCCAAGAAGGATAAATTCAAAGAAAACAACACAGGGCACATAATAATCAAAGGAAAAATATCTTAAAAACAGCCGGAGAATAGAAGGACACATTACCTTCAAAGATGTAAGGTAAGACTGATAGCAGACCCTCCATCAGAAACTCTGGAAGCCAGAAGACAATGGAAAGGCTTTTAAAAAGTGCTGAATGGAAAAAATCCTGCCATTCTAGAATTCTATAAAGACAAAAATATCTTTCAAGAAAGAAGGATCTGTTTTGATTACTTGCTTAGTGATATGTTTTGTTCACTAGCTAACATTTCATGAGTACACTCCAATAGTCCTATGAAGTGGTCTAAGTGGAAAAGAATTGAAGCCTCTGGCCAACAACCAGTAAGGAACTGAGGCTTTCTTCCAACAGTCATGTTGAATGAGCTTGGAAGAGGATCCTCCAGCTCCAGTGAAGTTTTCTGATGACATGGTCTTGGCTGAAAGCTTGATTGCATCTTATGAGTGATCCTGAGCCAGCCTACCTAACTCTCAAATTTCTGACTCACAAAAAATGTGAGACAATATATTTAAATTTAAGATATGAATGAGAAATTTACCAAAAAGATAGATATCTTAAGAAAGCACCAAACAGAAATCTGAAAGTGAAGAACTTGTTGAATTAAATGCAAAATACATTCAAAATCTTCACAATAGACTAGATCAAATAGAAGAAAGAATCTCAGAACTTAAAGACAGATAACTTGAAATAAACCAGTCAGAAAAAAATAAAGAAGAAAAAAATGAATAAAGCATAAGTGACATAGGCAGCACCAAAAATTGATCAAATTTTAAAATTTTCAGTGTGAAATTTCAGAACAGTTTATTATCAAATGATTTGTTGATTCTAATTCCTAAATGCCTTTAAGTTTTTTATGAAGGAAATAGAAACTGAAAAGATTGGAAAACCTATTTAATGGAATCATAGACGAAAACTTCCCAAGTCTAGAAGATATTTATTCATCCAGATAAAGGAGGCTCAGAGATCCTCAAATAAATACAATTCAAAAAGATCTCCACAACATATCATAGTCAAATTGTGAAAAGTAAAAGACAAAGAGAGAATTATACAAACAGCAAGAGAAAAGTGTCTAGTCACTTATAACATCTATCAGACTAACAGTATATTTCTCAGCAGAAACCTCAGCAGGCCAGGTGGGATGATATATTTAAAAGTGTTAAAAGAAAAAGACTGCCAGCCAAGGATATCATACTCAATAAATTTATCCCTCATAAATGAAGGAGAAATAAAGTCTTTCCCAGACAAGCAAAAGCTGAGGGAATTCATTACCACTAAACCAGCCCTATAAGAGACACTTAAAGCAGGTCTACAACCAGAAGCAAAAGAACAATATCTACCATCATGAAAACACACAAAAATATAAAAACCACTGGTTGATCAAACACACAAATAAGGAAGAGAAAAGACTCATAAGTTAACATGACAGAAAAAACCCAAACCACAATGATAAACAATAAGACAGAAAGAAGGAATGAAGGATATACAAAACAACCAGAAATCAATTAATAAAATGATAGGAATAAGCTCTCATACATATATCAATAATAACTTTGAATGTAAACAGATTAAAATTTTCACTTAAAAGACACAGACTTGCTGAATGCATTAAAAAAGTAACCCAACTATATGCTGCCTACCCGAAACTCATCTCACCTGAACTCCTGAAGGTTTGCTGAAAGATCAATTTACAATAAGGTAAATTAATAAGAGAAAGAGATTTATTTACCATTCATGTGGGGAGAATTGCAGAATGATTACCCAGTATACCAATGGGGTCCAGAAATTTATATACCCTCATTTTAGAAGGTACATAGTAGGTATCTAGAGGGTATTTAGTGTCTATTTAGAGGGTTTTAGTGGGATATGAGAAATAGAGGTAATTCTGTTTAGTGGCAATAAATGGTTACTAAGGAGGATGAATAGATACTTGGGAGAATGAATGGATGGGGGGAAAGAGATTGACTTGTAAATGATTGTCTTTGCAAATTAAATTAGCCTGAGAGACAGGTATTATATTTAAAATGATTTGGTCCAGGTCTGTTTACATTCTTGATCTTCTTTACTGTAATATATTAAGATTGTAGGGAAGGGAAGGTAATGAAGTTGATTATTCTTTTTATGGGTCTGTTTTTTATGAAGAAAGAGGGAAAGTCCCTTCCAAGGCCTGTTGATCTCTAAGGACCTTTAATTCAAAATACTCTCTATACCAAGGAGTCATATTTTGGGGTGAAATTTCCTAAGTTCCTTCACAGACCACACACATTAGGTAGGTTTTCTGTTGGGGGGAAGGCAATGGAAGTGGAAAGTGGGATCCAAAGAAGAAATAAATAAAACATGAAGGTAGCCTCACATGGTGACAGTGTCACCTGAATGGAGGAGTATAATGAATTCAACCCTTTTCACCTGAGGAGGATGTGTTGCAAGCTAACAAACACAGTCCAGATGGTAAAGGTTCAGGAAATCTTACTTTCCCATTTATGTCATTGCCGTTGCCTATGGTCTGATTCCTTTTTCTTAGAGATACGAGGTAGTACATACAGTAACATGTTTGATAAATCAGGCTCAGATATTAGTCAGCCATTGGTTGAAATTCTAGCTCTAAATAATTATTAACTACATTCTTTAGGGCAGTTATTTTCTTGGGCTCCCATCCTCAATTTTCTCATCTATAATCTGGTGCTAATGACACTGAATAGGAGTTTTATGAATACTAGATGGGAGAAGACATGTAAATTATCCATTTACTGTAGTTTCTTGCATATACAATTGCCCAAATACATGTGAGTAGTGGTTTTAGTCATTCTAGAAACCTCAGTGACTTTTGGTTACCCACTTTTATTCTTGTCCTTTTTAGCATTTTAATTAATGATTTGGATAAAGACTGTTATGTCATCCTTGTCAAATTACAAACAACAGAAAGTCAAAATGGCAGAATCAGATCTCAACTCACCAACTAAAATGACAAACTGATGTTAATATGATAATATGTAACAGAGATTAATGTAAAATTTAATAATAGGGCAAGTCCATAGTGCCAAGACCTGGATAAAAACATGTAAAAGAAAAAAACCCCAAGGGTTTAGGCCAATATGAATCTGTGGAGCAATGAGGTTGTTGAAAGAGTCAACGTGCTCTTAGAATCAGGTAGAGTCCTGCCCCAGGTTCCACATGTCAGGAATTCGGGGAGACAGTGCTCAGTTCCAGGGACCACGCTTTGAGAGGAAGCATAACTAAGCAAAGAATATTTGGAAGAGAGGGAAGAGAGAGAGTGGAAGGACTGGAAACCCCCATGTGAAGAAGTTGCTGAAAGGACTGAAGGTGCTGTGCTTGGGGAGGGAACATCTGGGTTGAGCATTAAAGTTGTCTTCAAAATCATTATGAAGGGATTCGACTCATGTCACCTGCATGGATCTGCTCCTGTGAGTTTCACAGGGGCAGATTTTAGCTCAGCATCATGATTACATTTCTACTTGAAAGAACTGACCTACCAGAGAAGCACAACTGTGCAGAAGAGTAGAACCCATTTGCGAAGGCATCTATACAGAACCTGACAACTCCCTTATCTAGGAATGTCACCCAAGAGATTCCCAAAGTAGAGGATTGTACTGGACAACTTGCAAGGCCTTCTGCTTCCCAATCTGAGATTCTAATATTCATTCTCAAGTGCTTAGCCCTGCCAGCACCCAAGAACTTTCAGGGAGAATATGTTTCTGAGAATGCAGTTTTAATCAGCATAAGGTTTTGATGTAGTTTTTAAGGAACACAAGTATTTCATGAACCAAGAATACCTGTATATTTTTCAGCTACTCCCATTCCCAGATGAGTTTTATATTTTCCACTAAATTAAACCAGTGTCTCCTCTCAAATTTTCTATTTGTGCTCTACTAATGTTTAATAGTCTCTCTGCCAATGTACCAAAGATGTAAGGTTGAATGTATTAATAACTAGTTTGGTTTCACTAAACAATGATTTCTATTATGCATTAGATGCAATGAAATTTCAGAATTGTTTATTATCAAATGATTTGTTGATTCTAATTCCTAAAACTCCTCCCTTCCCCATTGCTAACCACTTTTCCAAGTTGGGAGTGGGATGGGAAATTATTTCATGAAGCCGTGACCACTTGCTTTAATGCCTTTGTATGAAAGCTTTCTTTGGAGAGTTGTTTGGTAGCCCAGCCAAACAGGCCATGTGTGACAGATATTAGGTAAACTGACCTCGGGGAAGGGGCGTGCTTTCCATGCTAGTTGATGGTTTCCACAGTACTCTCCAGGGCTGAGATAATCAGCAATTGGAGAGCAGGAACCTTAACTTACAGAGTTTGTATCCCTCCCAGCTCCCACCACAGCCCCTGGTGCACAGTAGGCAGGAAATATGTTTACTGTCGACTGAGTGAATGAGTGGCTAGGAATAAATGAGTGGATGGATGATGGTAGATGGCGCTGAGGAAGAATCTGCTCTATGCTTTAAGTTAAGCATGTCCGGGTTCAGCTCCAGTTCCTGGGCTACCTGCCCCTCACCAAACCAACTCTCCTGTGCGGAGCTTGACGATCATGGTGCCTGCGGGTAGAATGTATTCTGCGGGAGATGAGAGCTGCCTGATATGAGAGATGATATCAGAGATTAGTTAACCGTATGGGCTGAGTCCCAGGGGAGGTGTGTGAAATGAATCAGATTAAACAAAATTGATAATGTGAATGCTTAATCAAACAGACAAAGGTAGTCTGCGCAGCTAATTAGGGGCAAATAGAGCGTCCCTCTTGTACCTCATTTAACTGACAAATTGTGCAGACAGTTTTAATGGGAGTCTGTTTAGCAAAGAGAAGGCTGTATAGTTGACAGCTTGGCAAAATGTGGTTTCTGTAACACCACATGATGCTTATGGAAATTAGCCTGGTGCAGCTGAGCTCCGAGCAGTCCTGGGTTGTGCAAATCACAGCAAAACGGACCTTTCACAGCCCGCTGGTCATTGTGTTCTTAAAGGCAAAGAACTCATTTTTTAGTATTTTGAAAGGTTGAAGGGCCTAGACACTGAATGTGACATGAAAGCTGGTATTACCAAATCCAGTGCCCAAGACAAAAAGTAGTATGACTGAGACAACCTGATGAGAGAAGCAGAACCGCCATCCAGATGGATGTGAAGCTGTGGCATTTGTTGCTAGACCCACTGATTTAGGCCAAGCCAGGCAACTTGGGGAGGACAGACAGTCTGCTGAGGCTTCAAAAGGCTTAGAAGAAAAGCACCAGAATCTCTCGCCACTTTGTCCACACTCTTCCCAACATCTCAGCCTCTCAGCCTCTTGCTTCTGCTCTGCCTTGCAAACCTCAATAGGCCCTGTTCCTTCTCCTGTCCCTTCCTCCTCTCATATTGTCATGTCTTTGGACTTAAGTTGTTAGAGACTGTGAGAGAATTTCTGGGAGCAAGTGCTCTTTCATGAGGAGATAGCAATTGCGGCTTGTGTTAATTTCCTAGGTGTCCAGGGAACAGAGCCCTCACTGCTCAGAGAAGTAAAACCAGAGGCTGCATCAGCCATACCTGTCGTGAACAGCATCATTTGCTGCTCCATGGAGAATTAGGGGAAAAGAATAAAACTAGCATTGGTGTGGAGACTGGGGACTCTCGGGGGTTTTCTTGTGGGTTTGGCTTCTTTAATACTGTGACAGTAGGCGTTCCAGAGACAAATGGAGTCACAAGGTTTGCATTAGCTTGTGTGCCAGCGACAGGATGTCATTGTCTGAATGCAGGGACCGGAACTCGTGGTTGGATTCACATTGTGGAGTTGAGCTTCCCCCTCCTTGGGTACCCATGCAGGGCTCACAGTTTCTCCCCCACTAAAGGGAATAAGGCCATGCATGAAGAGTATTCGTTTAATGAAGTGATTTTTGTGAATCACTCCACCAGTCAGACATGGTCCCTTCCGGAAAATGAACAGTTTTGCATAAAATGGTCCATTAGTGTCAATGGAGAGGGTCTGACCCCTCGCAGAGGAGAGGGCTCCTCTGTACGCCTAGTCAAGTGGAACTGCTGGGCTTGTGCTCAGACGAGAAGACTGTGTTTCTTTATCCCAGGAGATTTTGCTTCCCGTTATTATGTATTAAATGCAAAAGCAAGAGTGATTCCACTTTCAGTTTGTGAAGAATACCTTTGGCAAAGTTGGATAACTACTTTCACACACCCCAATACTCAGGACTTTTAAAACTTCTTATAAATAATGTATTTATAATTAAAATATTTTAAACCAGAAGAATGACTGTGTTTGTAAACCAAAGCCATATACATACTAAAAACTGTATAGGCACTAACACAAATCAAGTTTATTCTTCCCTTTTTACTCTGAAGTTTAGCCTTTGCCTTCTTGAGCAACGGAGCAGTAGAAGCAATCGAAGATTTGGCAAAACACATTTGCTAGGAAAATGGGCAATGTTATTTGGAGTCACTGTAAAAATAACTTCTGGGTTTTCTTTATTTTTTACTATACTTAAATTAAATTAATTGTTTCCTTTTAAGAGAAGGAAAAATATGGATCATAAAAGGAAAATATTAAAGAAAAGGAAAGAGATGCTACCAAGCAAAAAGAAATTACTGATAATATCCTAGAAAGAATTCGTTCATGTCCAAGAAATAAGCATTGCCTTTTACTTTGGGCAACTTGATCTGTTCTGGAACCTGTTTTATGTAAATGAAAGTTTGCAAAATATTTTGATTCTGAGGATTTCAATTTTGTGTAAGGATCATCAATCTTGTATGACAGATGGATATTATTATGAAAGACATAAATGTAAATCTACCTGCATAGAAAATTTGAAATGCAATGTTGAAGCAGTAGTTTTCAACTCTAGAGAAACATAAAGGAAATTAAAATGTAACATTTTGATTACATTATTACTGATATCATTTAGGTAGTTCCTTTAGCTCAGTTTTACACTTTGATTTACTTATGTTAACAGCAAAAGCTCTTTTTCAGATAGTTCCTCTTTGAAGAAAATGATAAATTAATATGTAATTCAAAAACAATGGAAAGAGGCTTATGATTTAGAGAAGACTTTGGAGCTTCAATTATCTAAATTCATGGCCCAGAATTATATACTCACTGGACTTCAGCTTTGACCTAGACGTAGACAGAGTCTGTCTTTGTACATCTCCCCAGCCTCATTAATGAGAGATTTTTCATTCTGTTCCCCTCAGTGACTTGTCTACAGGATACCGCTTGGTTAAGACACCAGCATTCAAGGTGGAGTGAGGTAGAGTTCATTACTCAGGGAATGTTGTTTGCATGGAATATTCAGGCATCTCCAAATCCAGCTAAAGCCTAAGTTATTAGGTACCACAATTCAGAGAATAACAGCTTCACCACTAAGCTGGCTTGCCCTTACCACATAGACCTGTTCAGTGTGTGGGAAGAGACCTCTGAACCCTGGAGACAGGCGGGAGATGGGCGGGGAGAAGCAGAGAGCAGCGGGGAGTGGGACTAGGGCAATGAATGCCTGCAAGGTCAGACCAGCATTCCAAGGCTAAAGGTGCTCTGGCAGCATGAGCAAGACTAAAATGGGAGTAACAAAAAGAAGAAAAAGGAAAAAGGCTATCTAGACTCAGGCAAAGTAAGATTGGAAGACCATTTGCATTTTTGCCTTAAATCAACATTTCCATTTTTCTTTCCACTAACAGAAAAAAAAATTAGACACAATTACTTGATAATTCAAGCTAAACCTTTCCGTCTATCTTTCCACCACTATGTCATTTTACCCATTTTTACATTTACTGGAGTGATTCTGGCTGTACAAAGGTGACCTTTGCTTACAAAATGCAGTATCTGGCTGTCTCTCTGTTGCTTCTAATATCTTTTGACTTTAGTTCCAAGGTAACTTGGATCTTAGGTCTATGTTTGCACAGTAGCAAAACACCTAGACAGCAGAGGGAAATTCAGGCATTCAGCACACTGTCTTTTTCTCACAAGGTTAATTGATAATTTCATTTTCTTTATGCAAATATAAGTGACATGTTAACTTAAGCTATTTGTGACATTTAGTCACAACACTTGGCATGTGATTAGTTAGAAATTATAGGTTCTATTGAATAAAGGATAACAAAGTATTATGTATTTTACTATTCAATTTTAAATTCTGAATTATTAGCTGAAATTATTTTCAAAAGTATCATAATAACTATATGCTTCTAAGACTGTTTTTGGAATTTTTTTTTTGAGACAGAGTCTGACTCTGTTGCCCAGGCTAAAGTGCCATGGCATCAACCTAGCTCACTGCAACCTCAAACTCCTGGGCTCAAGCAATCCTCCTGTCTCAGCCTCCTCAGTAGCTGGGACTACTGGCTAATACCACCACATCTGGCTAATTTTTTCGATTTTTAGTAGAGACAGGGGTCTTGCTCTTGCTCAGGCTGGTCTTGAACTCTTGAGCTCAAGCAATCCTCCTGCCTCAGCCTTCCAGAGTGCTAGATTACAGGTGTGAGCCACTGGGCCTAGCCTGGGATTTTAAACCAAATAATTTGTAAGATCACAAAAAAACTTATAGAAATAATTAGCTTAATCTCCGTTTAATCTCTGTCCTTTCAAATCTCAGTTTGGTGAAATGTTCCAAATTTCATCTTCTGAACTTATTTAATGAGAAAAGTAACATTCATTTCTACAGTCTGTGTTTTTTAAAAAAAATAACATTGAATTCAAAAAGTCATTCAATGATCATCAGTTCTGTCAAAATTACAATTGTTTGATTGGCTGCATTTTTTTTTACTTTTTACGTTTAGTTCATAGTTGTATCAAAACTACAAATTTTGCATAAAAGTACACTCTAAGTAGATTTTTAAAGGAGCATGTAATACAGTAGCCAGCTCCAATATTACTGAGTTCTGTCAAATAGTGTAGCTGCCTTTTTTAAGGGCTTGAATCTTCTTGACCATGGGAAATGACAAGCCACTCTGCCACCTGGATGGCCTCCAGCCATTATTCCTGCATATCATAGCTTGAGAGAAAGGGGGAAGAAGGGAGAATGAAAAGCATTTGGAAAGCCACAGAATTTATTCAAATAGCAAAGAGTTTCTGAACCTTTTATTTTTTAGGTGCTTCACTGTTTCTGTCATTAGCAAAGCTGAAGTTTTTCTGGACCGTTTCCTCAGCGTGACACAACGGAAGTGGGAGTGGGCGGTCAGCCGCCATCTACACAGTGCTGCTTGAGTTAATTGATAAACCCCTCCTTTTTATTATCAGTGCTAGCCTTCTGTCTACAGCCACACAGCCTATCGCCCCTGCAAGGCACTGAGATTTCCTTGTGGAATTCTAGCAGATATTGGAAATTGTGGTAGCAAATTAGCAGGGGCCACAAACCAGAAGTGACAGCTCCAGTACCCTGATGGGGGGAATGTAGCAATCCCTTGCCCATAGCAATTGGCCAGGCTTATCATATGGACTAATCACAACAGATCTGGGGAAATAATGGGCACCAGATGTTATCGCTTTGTCGGCTGGAGCTCTCTAGAGACTGCAGCCATGATAGGAAAGCTCCCTCAAAACAGGAACATGATTCTGTTGCTTATTAATCAAGCCAGAAGGCTGAGTGTGATCATCAACTCCTTCCTCAGCACTGTGGCTTCTTTCTGCTATTCTGCTATGCTAATAAATAGAGAAACAGTTCCTCTGTGTGTGTGTGTGTGTGTGTGTGTGTGTATGTGTGTGTGTGTGTGTGTGTATGAGAGAGCAAGAGAAAGAGAGAGACAGAGGAGAGAGAATCTGGATATGTTATCTCACATGTACACACACAATTCAATTTATTATCTATAAGTATATTTCCTAGAATTAAATATTTTTCTTGATTCAGTTATATTCAGCATGGATATATTGAGAACTTTCTTAATTACATCTTTATTTTTCTTCATTTTATTTATTCTAATTATCCTCAACTATAAGAATATTATATATTTTTAACACTCTATGTGTTAAAAATGAAAAAAGGGAGGCCTCACTGATGAACTGAATTCTCTTTTCTATTGGCCTTCCTGACAGTTCTCTGTGGGTACTCTGAGGTACTGCAAATATGGCTTGTTAGAGGCAAACCCATTCTCTTCCCCTCAAGCCCTCCCAATTTCTGCCTATTACACTTGTGGTCCTTCCTAATTAAAAGCGTCATCACCCTCCCACTAATCTAGGCCTAAACTTGGAAGTCATCTTGCAGTGCCTTTATGTTCTATCTGTCTCCGAAAGGTAGAATCTCCTGATTCTGGCATTCTCTCTCCCCCTCCCTGCGCCTGTTAGTGACTTTCCTTTCCCACCGCCAGTGTTCTAGTTCAGTTTCTCACATCTCATTTGTAGAGTATCACTGTAATCTCCAAAATGGCCTTGTTTCTGGTGTCTTCTTCCAGCCTTCATTTTGGGATGTCCCATTAGCTTCATGTCCCCACATACATCCTAAGCCCCAGCCATGCCTACCCGGGTGAAGATACCCACGTCATGGCATCCTCCTAAGCCCGATGCCTCTGCATGTGCTGTCCTGCCTTCGGCTGCAGGAAAAGGGATTGAGGGCAAGACAAGATAGTCTTTGAGACAATAATCTGTCAACTCCTCAGCTGCTGGCACTCGAATATACTACCTTTCCTTCACTAACACTCCCCTCCCTCTTTTGTTTGTGTCTCAGGTGGCAGGCAGCGAACCTGTGTTGGACAGTAAGAATAGTATTAAAAGCTTTCATTTATCCACAATACAACTCAACAATTGCCCACTCATTAACCATTTTGGCTTACCTATTTACTGCTACTGCACCCACCCCATTCCCCAATTTTTCAATCGAATCTCAGATAGCACATAATTGTATCTATCTTAGCTCCATTTTAAAGACAAGGAAACTGAGGCACAGAGAAGTTAAGTAACTTGTCCAAAGTCCCATAGCAAGTAAGTGGTAGAGCTGAGGTTTGAACCTACAGATAGCTTGCCACTAGCAGCTTTCTAAGTTTGTACATTTATGCTGCTGCACCAATTGGTATTTCTTCAATATCTTGGATTGCACCACGGGTCTCTGCGTGCTCTAGATCCAGGTGAATCAAGCCAGGGACACCACCAGCAGCCAGCAACCACTGAAATAAAGACTGATTTCTTTGGGTTCATTCCAGAGCTTGATGTGAATGGGGTTATGAAAGGGTTGGGGGTTATAAAACAAGAAAAGCCCTGAGTTCCTCCTTCTCACTCATATCACATGCTTTCTTCGTCTTTCATTCTCATTTTCTATCATGGCACCTTGGCACATTGAGTATTCTAAGCTGAAGGAAATTGAGAAAACCACAGAGGCAGGAAGGCCACTCTCTGATCATCTCTTTTTTTCTGACATTCTCTTACCTTACTCTCCTGAAGCAGGTCATTAAAAAATTCTCTGACCTACCTCCCCTGAGAATAGGTCTTGAGACTCTCATTGTAGAGCAACCCCAGATGCCAAGAACAATCTGAACAAACAAGCCCTGCTAAATCCCCCCACTAGATCATGCCCTTTTGTCCCGCAATTATACTTTTGCAAAGTTGTCCATAAAAATACAGTTTTCCCTGGGTCTTCATTTCTGAAGTCTTCTATGTCACATAAAACTTATATTAAATAAATTTGGTTATGCTTTTGTTTTGTTAATCTGTCCTTTGTTATACAGGTGTCAGCCATGAACCTTTTGATGGGGAAGGAAAAGGTATTTCTTTTTCTCCCCTACAATCAACAGGAAAGTGTTTCAAAATTAGTTCACAAGCATCTCAAGAAGTCTCTCTCAAGTTGGCAACTTCTTCCCTGTCTGATGGCCCAATTAGGCAATAACTGTTGGCTCTGGGTTTTCTGTGCTTCTTTCTAAGATTCCTAATGACTTGGTGCAGCGAGCTGCAGGTGAGGACTGAGGAGATGATCCCTATGGTACAGTGAACAGTGGGCCTCTGGTACTGAAAAGCCCAGGTTCCTGGGTGCTCCTCAGGACACAGCCAGTCGGCAGTGCTTTGTCAGTTATTCTGAAAGTGTTGTCTAGGCCTATTGTTAGGTAGATAGCGAGGGATTCTGGGTCTCCTAAGGACAAAAGTGAGTGCTGTTGCTTTGGTGCAATTGCCCTACCTGGGAAAAAGGCCTCCATCTTGGTCCTGTCCTACCCTAATCTCCAGAGTGACTGCCACACCTGGGGAGGAGTGAATACCCTACGAATCTGCCAATCAACTTAGCACAAGCCCAGGGGCCAAGCTGTGTAGATACCATAGAGTCTGGAAATTGACCTAGAAGAACCCATAGGTGGAGTAAAGCAACTCCCAACTGTCCAATCAAAGTGTTTCCATGGTGATGTCTGAGCCACAGGGAGGTCCCAATCCAGGTACTATAAAACAAGACACAGACCATAACCAAGCCCCTTTTTATGCCCTTCTTTTGGTCTCCCTTTGCTGCAACAATGGGTCCGGTCGTCTTGCTCTTGCCCTATAATCCTGTCTTTCTCTCCTCAACAAACCTCATTTTCATGCTTGCCTAACTTTAGTGTGTCTGGTCATTCTTCGGCCATGAGTGTGCCAAGAATTGACATTTTCTGTGGTATATGTATACCATGGAATACTACTCAGCTTTAAGAAACAATGGTGATATAGCACCTCTTATATATTTCTGGATAGAGCTGGAACCCATTCTACTAAGTGAAGTATCTCAAGAATGGAAAAACCAGCACCACATGTACTCACCAGCAAATTGGTATTAACGGATCAACACCTAAGTGGACATATAGGAATAACATTCATCGGGTGTCGGGAGGGTGGGAGGGGGGAGGAGGGGATGGGTGTATACCACCATAACGAATAACATGTGCAACGTTTGGGGGATGGACACGCTTGAACCTCTTACTTGAGAGGGCAGGAGGGCATGGGCAATATAAGTAACCTTAACACTTGTACCCCCATAATATGCTAAAATAAAAAAATAAAAAATAAAATAAAATAAAATAATTGACATTTTCACACTGAAACCTGACGCTATGTTGTGCAGAGCAACAATTATCACTGTCAAGTATATCATAATCAAGAAGTTCAAAGGCATGGTGCTGGTTCTCATAAAATATTTGTAACATGGTTCCATTTACTTCTCAGTAATTTAAAGTTTAGAAAGAAGTTACAGATATTTTCAACCAACATATGTGGTTCATAAGTTATTTAAAGATAATAAAGACTTATTCCTATGGTCCTCACAGAATTAGAGTTGGTGATTGTTTGAAATAGTACCTGGGATAAAACTTAACCTGATATTTTATCTAAAGGGGATATTTGCCAAATACAGTAGTAGTGAAAGTAAAATAGAAAGCATTTTTCAGTTAATTATAAAAGTAAACTGTTCTCAATCTTAGCAAAAATGCTAATTTATATACAGGAGATGCGTCACAATCAGATTTTATCTATTGTTAACATATTATCTTCTAGTCAATAAAACTAGCTTCCTAGAAGCTATTATATTACTAGAGAACCCTCTAGTTTTTTTACTGTGAGTACTTGAAAGTAAGTAATAAAGGTTCATTTCTTTAGAAATACTTTATAATTCAGACTTTTCCTTAATGTAGCCAGAACTTTGCAGAAAATTAGTTCTTGTTAGTCAGGCTTCTTGTTAGATTTTCCATTTCTCATTAGGTTTTCCATTTGAAAACATTGGTGCTAGTGCAAGTAACACTTTATGACAGCCAAATAACTGGTCAACCTGGAGTGGCCTACCCCTCAGATCTCCCAGGTAGGCAGCAGAAAGCACAATACTGAGTAACTATTCCTCTCAGTTCCCAAGTGGCTTTTAGGTTGGAAAAAAATTCCTTCCTTGGTTTTCCTTGCTCTTTTATTCTTCAAATTTCCTGATTTTTATTTCTAAGTATACACTTCCCCTGAAATCCTTATAACAATGATGATGAAATATAGAAAGGAATTAGGGAAGGAAAAAATATCTTGTGTGAAAGGGATTAAGAGATAGGGAGAAGACAGAGAAGAGAGCAGAGGAGAGAAGGGAAGGAAGGAATGATGGAGAAAGGAAGGGAAAGAAAAATGCACCAAAGAGGTATTGAGAATTCAGCTCAGATGGAGAGAAGAAGGTGGAGAGAGGCTCATGAAAACACACAGCAAGTCGGGTTGGATGAGAAGAAAGAGGAAGTAGAAGAAAAATAAAGGAATGATGTATCAATAAACTCCTATCAACCGCTGACCTAGGTGGTTCCACTTCTTTTACATTTCTTGAAAGCTACTTTCTTTTCTCAGCAGAATCATTACCAGTTGTATGACTTCCCTCTACATTCCTCTTCCCTCTTCATTCCTACAATTCAGAAGTCAGAAAAGAAAATTATTTTCACATTAGCAACTCATTAAATGCCTCCATATTTGTAGCTGAATCACTGCTGGATCTGAATGCATTGTTTTTACACATCTAAATGCCTACTTGGAGGCATTGTCAGCCAGGGCATCTAGGCTGGGAGCCCTTCTGTCATGCATATGGTAAGTGGGTGGGGTGGGGCTGTGTCAAAGTCATCCATCATCCTCCATCAATGTCACCACCACCTGCAGGGACCCAGCCAATGGGCAGTCAGTCACTCAGGCCTGACAGCTGGCCATCAGTCCCAGGTGGGGGCTATGCTCTGGGCTTCCAAGGTAGTAGCTGCTGGAGTGGCTCTTTTTGCTAAGACCTGTAAGTTCTAAGAAGCTCTCCACCTTCAGAATTTTAAAGGATATGGGGATTTTACTTGCTTGCATGACAACTGGCCAGAGTAAGGCCAGTCAACGGGGATATTTGTTCTATATTTATCTAAAATTATGGTGGATCATCATTTAAAATTAAATATTGGGCAGTTCAAACAAAAACAGTAAGCACTTTCATGCATGACAAAACATAATGTTTATTTTAGTGTCAAGAGTTTAATATCATGTAAATATAGACTAAATCATGGCAACTGGTGGCCTAATTAGACAAGGTACTAATGAGTTAAGGCTTTCTCTTTGGTATAAATTCTCTCTTCCTCAGAACCCTTAGTCAATGTCTCTTTTTTTAAGTTAAGATATATCAATTACACCTCAATATAAAAAGAGTTTGCAATCTTAAGTACACAGTGCTATGACTTTTTGCATAGGTACACATCACTATAACCACCTCCTAGATCACAATAGGATTATATACTTCTTTTTCAATTACATAGCTCATAAGACCCCAAACTACAGTAACTTATGAATATTTTATTTCCTTTGGTGAACTGTGAACACTTATAAGACAGGGTCCTAGTCTTTTCTATTTTTGTAGTTCTTATAGTGCCTGCCTCGATACAGTCCCCACAACAGGTGCTTCACTTTTTTTAAATTAATAAAAAAAAAAATTCTAAGTAATTTTGAAGTCAGAATAGGTCTTTAAAAAATCTCACATACTTAGTACAGGCCTTAACAAACAGGAGATTAAGGAGAAAACATAAGAGAATTAAATGAAAAAGAAAACTTTCTCGTTTCTCAACGCCAACATTGAAATTTATTCAACAAATATTTTTTGAGCCAAGTGCACATACTAGGCACAGATTATATGTTCTTCGAATTATTGGTGAACAAATCTCTGCCCTCATAGAGTTTACATTCTAACAGAGAAATTGAGTAACTAGTCTTACAGAGAGAGGAGCCTAAAAGAGCGGAGTCCATGAAAGGTTATTACAAGAGAGCAAAAGATCCTGGACGTATTTGAAACATGTTTTAGCAAAATTTTAAGGGAGTCTGATTTACCATGGCTCTCCTATTCTAGAAAGAGGCTAGTGCAAAATGAATACTGCTAGCACAATACTGAAGGGAAGGCAGAAGTAGGAAATCTGCACATTTATTTTAATTTGATATATGAACACTTTTGGTCATGGCATATCAAAACTTCATCCTGGGATGGAGACTTAATACTAAATTTAAAATCATTGCCAGTATCAAGGTGTACCAAAGCTCCATGAAGAGTACTCAGTTGACTGCCAAATGTCCCTATTAATTGATATTTAGGAAAGCTATACATTTCTCCATCAGGATGGTTCTTGTCAGCCTCTGCTTTTATTTTTCTGTGTTGGTCTTAACTAAACTCCATAAAACTGTTTCTACTGTCATACTCTCATGTGGAACCAGGCCTTTGCTATTTTTCAAGTCAGTCCTGAAAGATGTTAAAACACATAAAACAGCCTTCACTCCAGAGTCCACGGGAGTCTGAATTAATTTACACTTACTATGTCCAATATTATAGATTTATGTAGATCTGAGATGCCTTCAGCACCAACTGAGCAATCCGGTTGCCTAAAGGTGAGGTCTAGGACTCAATTTTCTCCAAGTTGCATTGCTCTTAATTCCTGGGTTGACCCAGACCTCATCCCCTGTGTGTCTCTGTGGGGCCCAACTCTGTGGACTTACCAGTCTCCCAACAGGTCTGAATGCCCCACCCCAAACCCCAATATGCCTGGTTGAGATCCAGCGCTTGCCTTCATCTTTCCTAAGTGAGGGTTCTGCCTTCTAGGTGAAATTGAGTCACATCTGTCCAGAACTTCCAGAGCAACTTGACTCCTAAATGTGTTCTCTGTCTTAGTTTTCCTGTTATTCTGGACCAGGCAATCAGACTTCCTGGTAGGAATAAAAACAGGTTGAACAATTGCACCTTTATGGTCACTTTAACTTTATTCCAATCATCATACAGACAGAATCAAGTGGATGGAAATGAGAAACCACTCAGAGGATCTGAGAACTGAAAGACTGTCCAGGACTTGAGTTTACAATATATTAATAACACTGAGCAGGACACTCAGTGGCTGCTTCGTCAGCTCCAGTGATGGGTAGCTCACTACCCCACAAAGCAACAAATCCTAATTGTGAAAAGATCTAATTTCAAGTCGTTGTTGTCTTACTACCAATGGA
The DNA here is from genome assembly GCF_040939455.1 of Microcebus murinus. NCBI lineage: Eukaryota > Metazoa > Chordata > Mammalia > Primates > Cheirogaleidae > Microcebus > Microcebus murinus. The sequence goes on from NC_134108.1 coordinate 25,584,791, forward strand.
AATAAATTTTGTTGTTTACTTCATGCATTAATAAGGAATAACAAACATGTATTGAGTACTTATATTCCAAGTATTCTGCCCCAGACTAAAATTTATGGCAAAAGTAGATAGGATCTTTGACCTTCAGTCACTCACAGTCATTAAGTATTCTGGGGTGATAAAGCCTTTTAAAAAAATTATTATTTTTAATTAACACACAATAATTGTACACAATTATGGGGAATAGTGTGATATTTCAATACATGTAGAAAATGAGTAATGATCAAATCAGGGCAATTAGCAAATCCATCATCTCAAACATTTATTATTTCTTTGTGCTGGAAACATTCAAAATCCTCTATTCTAGCTATTAGAAAATACACAAGATGTACTCTTAATGAATAATTATGACATGTGACAAAGATGATAACATCAAAACATTTTGAGAGAACCAAGAGAAGAAGCAACTAACCATGGCTGAGGGATGTGGCACTGGGAGAGAGTCATGGAAGGTTATGAATAGGAGTCTTGTTGACAGAGAAGAGCATTAAAAACAAACTACTCCAAGAAAAGGTCATTTACAAAGTGTATTAGAATTTTTTATGCTGAAGGTGACAGACTGCCCAACTCAAATTAGCTGAAGTAAAAATCTGAGCAGGTTTGTCTTCAGGTGTCATTTGACACAGGGTTCAAACAATCTTACCATGATTCTGGCTCCAGTTTTCCATGACTCTATCAGCCCTGCATGCCTTCATCTTCAGGCTGGGACTGCTCATGGTAACAAAATGACAACAGCAGTTCCAGACCTCACATCTGCATCCACCGCTCTCTGGGGGAAATGTGGCAGGTATAGGATTCACTTTTGCTCATTAGATCTAATTGGATTATGTACACACCTCTGAATCTATTATTGTATTAATAGTTAATGGGGTGTGTAGGGCTATGGCTGACTCTCCTATAACAAAAGACAGGTTAGCAAGAGAAAAACAACAAATGTATCTAACAAAATTTTACGTGACATGGGAGCCTTCAGAAACAAAGACTCAAAAACCCAGGGAAAACTATTTTTCATGCTGAGGTTTGATGAACAATGAGCAGCTGCGTAGAAATGTGATTTAGGTGACGTCATGGTCATAGACTGAGGGGAACCTGGCAAGGCTTGTTTGTCCAGGTTCTTCTCAGCCTCACTAGGTAGCAGTTGCTTCCTCTGGGTACAAGGCAGAGTACCTGGCACAGAAGGGTCTTCAGGGAGAAGGGAGAAGGTCAGAGAGTGACATTTATAGGTTTTATGGCTTGCTTTGAGGGAGAGGAGCTCCAGTTTCTATGCCCTGCTTTGGGAGAGAAGAGAGAAGAGGTAGGAAAAAGTCAGAGAGTGTCTTGCTTCTAAGTCCCTTCCAATCTCCTCAGTTCAAAGCACTCAGCATGCCAAAGTGCCATCCTTTGGGGTATTGTTTTCTGAGCCCCAACAGGAGGGAGATATTTGGCTTTAGCCAATCAAGAACTATTCCTGGAACTGGAAGTGAGTCAACCCCATCCTAATTACAGGACAAAGAATGGGGGAGACTTAAGTTCCTCAAGGAAATATCAAAATATTGTTGCCAGGAAAAGGGAGAATAGATGATGGGGAAGCAATTAACAATATCATCTATCAAATGGGCTGTAAAGTGCTTTTATGCGTGGCCTTATCATAGAACTGGATAACTCATAGTTGGAGGGTAAGGAGCCTTTGGAGATGTGGCCACCGGGAGCTGGAAAGAAAGGCAGGAATCCTATTGGGAAGGGTAATGCTGCATTAGTTAAGGTAAACACCAAGCTGCAAGAACAAACAGCCCCAAAACTGTGGTGGCATAAAGAAGACAGAAATTATTTCTGAGTTGAGTAATAGCCTGGAGGAGCAAGATTGTTTTGCTCCACGTGATCCTTCAGAGATGGAGTCTTTCCTTCTGTTGCCCCAGCAGCCTGTGGAGTATTGACTTACATGCATGGCTGAAGCTGGGTCTTGGACAGATCCACATTCAGCTCAGGAAGGGGAAAGACAAAGAGTCCAGGGCAGCAATTTCCTTTTAAATAAGTGTATCTATAATTTCAGCTCATTCCACGGGTAAAGATTTAGTCCCAGGGCCGCATGGCCGCAGAGGAGGCTGGGAAATGTAGTCTCTAGCTGGGGTGGGGTGTGTGTGTCTGCCAAGAAGGGAAGAACGGATTTGAGGGGCGAGAGCAATTTGCCACGGATGATAAAACTCTGGTAGAATTATTCGGTAAACAAAGGGATAGAATGAGACGGGCCCCATTTAGGTTTAAGAAATTTCACTTGAGTGTCAAAGGAGGCTGAAGTGAGACAAAATCACCAGTTAAGATACTGTTGCCACCATTCAAATGTGAAATACTGAAGGCCTGAACTGAGGTCTCCACAGAGATAAAAAGAGTTGAAATACACGCCCTTTAAGACCTTTTTTCTGCTCTTTGTATCAGTCTTCTGTGGAGCTGCTTGCTTGCATGGGTTGCCAATTCTGGAGAAGATTAGGCAAATTTTTAAAAAACGAGCCTACCCATACATATGCACTCAGTGGGTGTGAATCAAACACCAAATGCCGCCAGGAGCACAGATAGAGCCATCCCTGTGATATGACAGGGTAGAGAGTAACCAGTTTCTCCTTAAATAATGCAATACGTAATTAAAATAGTGTATCAGAAAGAGAAATGCCAGTGCTCAGCCATTTGCTAACGCAGCCTTGGGCAGGGGACTTGATCTCTCTGCCCTTCAGTTTCATAGTGTGTAAACATGGGACTTATACTACCTGAAAATACTGCGAGGATTCATGGAATACCTGCATGACAGTCATGTGCTCAATGAGAGACATCGGTGCTTGTCCCTTCCGGTCCAAATGTGTTTGTAAATTTGCCTTTGTTCTTAAGAACATCTCCAGGCTGATAGCAAAGGGAAAGAGACAGATGTTTTAACCTAGAGATCCTGTCCCCTGTCCTAGCCCTTCACCCTAACTCAGGCTTGTTCCCCTCTGGGTGCCTGACGACTGAAGATGCACAGGCTCCTTGCAGCTGGTAGAGGTAGCACATTAGAAATTCATTTTTTCCTGTCATAATAACAAAGTGCAGAGCGGCAGGCTGGGTATAGTTTCGTATGGGAAAACCCACAGAAGGGGACAGCTGAAGGGAACTGCTTTTCTCTGATATTTCTGGTAAGGGAGAACCATCCTCAAAAGGACCAAAAAAAAAAAAAAGTTTCATTTCTAGGGCAAAATAGTCCTGTTGTCTCAGGCTCAGAGCCTGCTTTTGCTGAATGGTAGCACAAATACCTAATCCAGATTCTTAGCAGCGCAATTACTTTATAGCCTTTCTCTTCAATCAAATCATCTTCATCATAGAACAGCAGCGGCTCAGATCACTGGACAGCCTGTATTCTTGATTTGCCTCTGGAAAAATTGCCCAAGAAATCAAATTCCTGGGTTTGTGTCTTAAATCCTAGAGATGCCAATTTAATTGGGGTGAAATTAAAAGAAGAGAAACGAACCGATTTTTCAGAACCAGTTAGTGGCTGTAAGTTGGCGATGTATGTGCATGTGTGAGTAAGCCCAGCTGCAACTTTGTCCAAACTCGTCCAGATATAGCAAAATGCACGCTGGAAATTAAGTGTAGGTCTTCAAGAGGCAAGAAGACCAAGTCTAGCTGTGCACAAACTAACATCTGGCTGCTCAGGTGGCTTCCTCACCAATAAGCAATATTTTGTTTTAAAAGGTATATGAGAAAATGGATATAAAAATATATCAGAACCAGTATCTTAGTTAAGGAGTAAAGCAGCACTAAAATATATTTAAACTTGAAGGAGGAAAGTACTCCAGGACGCTCAGAGCAATGAGTAAGAGAGCAGGGCTGTCTTTTCCCCTGGACATGGAGGCACAGTGCCCACCTTTAGGGGGCCACAAAAATCAAGTACATTTTACCTAAAAGAGAAAAAACAGTTGACATATTTAAAGTTATGTAATGCTATGTTGCCAGTATTATGGTGGGAGGGGCCCATAAAGGCAAAAGCTCCCAGGGTCCGTGAAAGCAATAATGTGGCCCCAAAGAAGAGCCGAATTTTAAAAACAAGAAAGAATATATACAAATGAAAGGAGATAAATTAGTAAACTTTAAGGGGAATATTGTATTCAGTTATTTATAATCAATAATGAAATCTAATGACCTCTATGAAAAAACAGTATAGATTTCCACAGATTGATAGACTATGATTTTCATCACTCCAACGATTGATATCAATCTAATTCTACCCTCCTTTTCTCGCTAATTTAGAACAAGTCCACACTGAATGCTTTCTCCCTGCCATTTCGTCAGCCTTTTCCTGTGCTCCCTGCTACCCCTCAACCCTGACGTTCTTCCTTTCCCTTTCCTGGTGGGGACGAATTAAGTCCCCTGGGTTAGTTTCTGGCGTTCAATGTCAACCAGCAGGGGTTGCTAGAGAACAATGCAGGCGCCTGTCTCTGTGCAGAGGTAACTGAACAAGCAGGAGAGAGTCAGCCCTCAGAGAAAAGCAGAGCCTTGGTTGGCAATTAGGGCTTCTCAGCCCTAAAAGACACTAAAAGGTCTAATTGACTGTAGAGAAATGAGCCATGTTGGGCTTGGAGATTAAGAAACACACACATTATTATGTAAGCGACGCTTCTTGTTTGAGAAGGTTTGTGTCTTTGTGGAACTTAGGTCTTTAGAGCTCAGTTTCTCTTGTTGGCCCACAGCCTGGGGAAATCCGAATGAGCAGGAGCAGGAGGAATTGACTAAGCGAACTTGAAGCCCTTTTCTTGATGAATGCTGAGTCTCAGGCAGCACTCACAGGGTGAATTCTGTGTTTTCTTCTGGCTTGTTTTCTAGTTAGGTGAGATTCAGTTTTGAACTCCAGTCTGGCGTAGAAAAAGACTCCCTGAAATATTAACTCCAGTAACAACAAACAAATGGAAACTTCAAATGAGTTGCGTGTTGGTGTTTTCTTATGGATGATTTAATAAAACACTGTCGGGGCGGCTACTGCCTGGGAATGATTTTAATAAGCCGTCCCGGGAATGGCGGCCACTTGTAGTTAAACGGCCAGTTCCAGGAACTCAGTCTCAAAGTGGTGGCTGCTGTCTTGCTGCTGCCTATTGTGTTCAAGAAGGAGTTTGTTTTGTAGGGTTTTTTTTTTTTTTTTTTGGCCGAGTTGTAAATGTTTTGAATTTAAAAGACACCCAAATTCATTAAATGTGTGAAATGATGGGAAAAAAAGTGTGAAATTGTAACAGTCGGTTTGTAGTTGATTAATAGAAATCTCTTCTAACAATCCCCAGAACCTTCCGGGGGTCACTGGGACAGAGCAGCTGTAGAGACAGCAGGGGCGATTTTGACACTGCCCAGGGAGGGCCATGCAGAGTTCCCAACAAGTGGGCAGAGTCCCATGCACTCTGCACTCTCCCGGCCCCTCCGAGATGGTTGGCTGCAAGGTCAAATTAACATGCAGATTAACTAGCAAGGTTCTGCTTCATTCTTGGTCTCCAAGGGCTTTGTTTTTAAGACACATTGTGGTTTCAAATGGTTGACTCACTTGGACGGGCCACCTTGGCCACGGGTAGCCACTCGCTCCAGGCCAGTCCGATTTCTTAGCTTCACCATCTGTGCCACAAGCAGAGATTCATAATTTGGTGTGTGGCGGCAACTTTGGGGTGTCGTGAAAAGGGCTATTTAATGAGCACCAGGCTTGGCAGTTGATTGGAATCTCCGGTTCCCCAAGTGCCACGACTCCTCTGAGGCAGACGGGCCTTGACAGGGCAAGTAAAAAATCACCTTTCTTCGAGGGAGCACATTTTTCCATATTTTTTGGCCGCTGCCCACCCAAACCTGTAGTGTCTTTTCTTTTTGAAACCCTGCTGCAGGCTACTGTCCTGAAATTAAAAGATTTTGCCTTCCAAGAGGTACAAAGGAAAACATCAAAGTAAATGTCCTCACAGTGACATAAGGATAGAATAATGGTGACCTAGCAGCTAGAGACTTGGCCAAATGCTGAAAGTAATTCACGCCACTCACTAACAATGGGGGATGTGTGACAATGATATATACCAGGAGACAAGGACAACCACTTTGCAGGGCTTCGATGCCCCACAAACCCAATTGTAGGCAGATCAATACTGTCATAAGACAATTATCAAAGACCATCAGCACATCATATTTTCATACCATAAACAGCTCAAGGCGCCAGGGATGGCTTTCCTACAGAAAGCACATAGCATAAATTTGAAGGGTGTGAAATTGACATGATTAATAATTATAGTTATTAGCACATGTGCCAGCTGCTCATGTATGGTTTATCCCTTGATTTATGGTGCCATAAATGCCCATCTCTCCCTCTGATGCCGAATCAAGGGGGCACACAACCGTGGGCAGAATGAGTCTTTCTCATTGCCAGGAGTTTCATCGCAAATAAAAGAAAAAAGTGGGCTGAAAATCACCCTGGATCAGGAGACACCTCAGTGAGAAGGAAAGCTGCCTTTTGTCTGCATGGCTGCTTTATCGGCTGTGCTGAAACCTGTCTACTCAGTGTTCTCAAAGCCTTTGAAGTTTGGACTGCAACTAACAAGGGGCTATAGTTTTCCAGCCCCCCTCACTCCTTGGAGCTGTTGCCAGGCTGCAAACAATCAGTATACATATTACAGATGAAACCACTAGGGCCAACAATGGAAAAAGCAAAAACTAACGCTAGGATGCCAAAAGTTAAAGCTTTTGTTGTCAGATGCAATTTGAGAGGGGTTTTCCTGGAGCTAATAAATGTTTTAAATATTTCATATGGTTTATAAACAGATCTGGACGTTAACAGTGTATCAAAATACATTTTAGAATCTGGTTCCTCAGCAATGATCCGTTCTTAGGACAAAGAGACAACTCAGTAAAGACCCAAGTCTAAACACGTGAATTTCTCTCACCACCAGCCTCCTAAATTATGAGTATATGTTATCAATGGCTATTTATGACTTATATAATGTAAAATACAGGAAAAAAAGAGTCAATGAAGGTTAGTAACAAACATGAGATCTGTTTTAGCCAGTTGAAGAATGGCCTTTTTTAAAACTTTTTGAGACCTGTAAAAAGTAAAAACAAAATAGGTAGAGGATGCAGAAAAATTTTTTCTTTTTTTCATTTTTGGGTCATTGTTATTCAAGTACATTGATAATATTAGGGAGGTAAAAAATAAGTTAGAAGAGAATGCTTTTATAAAAGGCAAAACTTAAAACATGTATTCCACTTATAGGGATTATAGGACACATCAAGCCTTGCTAAAGATGAATGAAAATGTCCTTTGTAGATCACCACAGTGGGCACCAGAAAATCTTGAAGACTTTTCCTCTCTTGCCATGTTCCTTATTTCCTTACCTCCTGTTCTGAGCCAGCAGTCCCCCGCCCAAGCATGGGAGCTTAGCTTCAGGGGTTTAGTCCAGTACGGGGGAGGTCTGAGCAATGGAGGCTGCCTCTGTCCTGAATTCACCTTCAGCATCTCCCACTTCAGAACCAAGACCAAGATATGAGGATCATTTATGCAGCTAGTAGATTAACTTTGACAGAACATGCATATATCCATAGATTTCCAAAATGAGGCATACCAAATTTTTATGACCCTGGAAAGAACTTGAATTTCCAAATATTAATCAGATGATGATTAAAATCCTCCATGGAAAACAAAACAATTTTCAAAGACCAGCAGACACTTCTTGGGCCCTTTGAAGAGAACAGAATTCTCAACAATATCTTCGGAAGTAATTTTGAAAAAAACTGCCGAAATTTTAGGTCTCTTAAGGCAAGTAACCCAAGAAACAATAAAGCCTACATAGTTAGAAAAGAGGTGTTTTAAGCAAGTTGTGTTTTTAAAAAAATCATTTTTTTCTGACTAATAAATATGTGTAAAATTAAAAAGTTCTTAATCCAAAGCTCAGTAAGCATAATGTCAATGAAGTGTTTAATGTTTTGATTAAAAGCATATTTATAATAGGAGTACTTTCTAAATGAATTACTTGTTTTAAGTGTAATGCTGTTATAAACACTAAAATAATGTTACTAATAATGCTTTAGAATCAAATTATCATAGATCACAGAATTATATTTCTAATATGAAAAAAGAAGAAGTTAAAAGATAATTTTTAAAAATTGGAATGAGTAGTGCATTAAATAATGAAAATTCAGATAATTCATGTCCTCAAAGAACCAGAGTTTTTAAGTTTTTAGAAAGGTATTTATATGTAATGGCAACAGGGCTGCATATTTAAATTGTATGATTAAGAACACAGATTTTAGCAATAGTAAAGAAATCTGTAATAGAACTAACTTAATCAATACCTTTTCATGTGTTATAAAGTATAATTTTAATGTAAGAGGAGGAAATTTCAGGGTTAATACTAACAAAATGTTCTTTGAAATACTATGCAATAGACTCCAAAAGTATTATTGGTCAAGGGGCCATTTCAGATCTTGCCAAAATATTTTAATCTGTAAATGTTGAAACTAGAAAATATGTAATAAGAGTAGATGAGTGAAGTAATAGTCACATATTAAGAAAATAAATATATGTTTGATAAATTTGAAGAAAAATATCCTTTTTCCCCCAAAGATTAAATAAATTATGAATGAATTTGTTTGACAACATCTAGAAGAAAATAAAGGAATATCTACCCCTAAAAAAAGTGAGAGAAAGAATTGGGGTCCAGATGAGTCTCTGAATTTGAGTATTAGAAAAAAGGAAAGGATGGGATATGAACAGAGAATTGGAAATATGTAAAATGACAAAATCAATACTTCCATCTACATTGACTAAGCACCTTTAATAATTCCCTTTTCATCCACAAATGCATCACTGGGTCCCCATAAGAAGTGCTCTGTGTCTACATTATAGAGACTCAAGGAACTGCTTTCAAGCCTGCTGCTACTCACTCATTTGTACCTGCTCACATTTCTCAATCCTAGTTTCATTTTTTAATTTGGTCTTTCCACCTTCCCTTGTCTCTACTATTCAACCTCAGAGCCAGCAGTGTCTTAACACTGAAACCCGGCTAGTGGCTGCTTGTCCAAGAGAACTCAGATCTTTTGTAATTGCCAAAATCTTACAAATCTCATCATATGTAGTAAGGTTGCTGGAGTAGTGTTTGCTAAGCGGTCCTCCCTATCTGCCTCTCCTCACTGAAGTGCTCTAGAAAATATTTCCTTGCATTTCCTGATATTACCTAGCCACATCCAAGTTAGCAGAGAATGACATCAATCATCACTTGAGTGTTGTCAGGTTAACTATAGTCTTTGACCTTCACATTTCACGTTTTAGTCATGCATGACACTTTGGTAGGTCCAAGACCTGGTCTTCACAAAGGAAGGAGCCACTGCCATTGTTTGATATGTTTTTGGTTCAGTCTGTTGCTTGCTGCTCTATTGTTGTGTAAGGAGGAAAGAAGCGCCTCTCCTGTCTCTTGAGGTTTGATATTTGAGTCTGAGAAATAAACTGACAATAGATTGATTAACAGGAGGAAAAGCACACAAATTTATTTACATGCACAGGGGCACCATAGGAAGGTGAGTACCCAAATTCAATGAGATCTAGAAGCTTATATATACTTCCATAGGGGAGAGAGAATTGAGGGCATAGGCAATTTTAGAGGGGCAGTAAATGAGTTTTAGGAGAGATGAATGGTCCTACAGAACAGACATGTTCATCTGGGCTCTAGGTATAGCGTTTGATTTTTACTCTCTTCCTCTGTGATATGAACTCAATCTTCCTTGGTTAATGAAATTTCAGTAAGAGGACTGAAGACAATTGTGTTCCTCTTTGGTGGATCTAGTTTTTAGGTAGATGAGGAAACTTCAGAGACAACACTCTCCCTGTGCTTTTGGAGAGGCTGAGGGGTGACAGACGGGGGAGGGGGTCGGGAGAAGGTCAGAGAGAGACCTTGGTTCTGAGTTTGCTTCTTTAGTTCAAAGTACTCAACATGTCAAAGTACCATGCTTCAGGGTATTCCTTTCTGAGCTCCAACAGTTGCTAAGACACTTGGCCAAAATGAACGGCCTGAATCTAAATTCTTTTTCCTATTTCTTGGTTGATATTGGCATCGTTTGGCAAGGTACTGCCAAAGTAACAGGTTTAGTTCAGTATCTCAGAGGGGAAACTTTTATTGAATAAAGGTTTCTCTGATTGCAGACTAATTTCTTTAGGCTAATCACCAGCTCATAACTGTGTTGGGTCTCAAACTTATCTATAATCTCTAACATGATTTATTGACTGCATCTTTAGAGAGTTCAGGAATAAGTCTGTGTCATTCATAGAGTGTCACCTTGGAATGCTTTCCTGGAGGAGTTCAATACCAGCTTCCAGATTCCTTGTTGCATTCTAGAGCCAGGGTTTGTAAGATAGATTAAATAAAACTGAACCTAATCCATAGCCCAGGGGTAATTTTTGGTGACAGAGAATGAATTAAACAGAACATCTATTCTGACACAATTGGCACATCATTGGAGGAACAGGTTTAGGATTCTGAGTCAATCTCTTTGAGTAGCCAAATTTCTTTAAAAGCTGCCAGAGACCAACCTACTAATGTTATTAAATGATTTTGGAAGTTGAACTATACACATGTGGCCACAGGATATGCCAATCAGCATGTAGTTTGGACTTTGCCAGGGGTAGAAGTTCTGTGAAAGGGGATAATTATTGCTCAGGGGTAGAAGGATGTAATCGAAGATTTAGTCTTGACCCTAGAGAATTTACCATATTGTTGGAGAGAACTCATAGGACTCTAAAAATCTTAAAAATGGCCAAAAGATATATGATAAATGTTAAATGAATGCAAAGAAAGAACATGCCACACAGGTTCTGAAAATTGAGATGTCAGGTGAGAGGGGCTGGGAAGGCCTCACAGAGCAGATGAGATTTTGATCCAGAATGGTGGGAGGGATTTGGTAGGCAGAGGAATATAGGAGGCCATGCTGGCAAAAGAAGAAGGTTGTTTGGAAGAAGGTGAGAGGATGTAGAGAGAAGGGCAAAGAACTAAGGATTAAGCTGGAGGACTTGCCATCCCCAAAGCAGATTTACTGCTACAAACCTATACGGGATATCAAGTGGCAGAAATGCTCTCATGTTAGTAGTTACCTAGCCCTAGCGCTGTGGGATTTAGACCAAATGAATCTTAACTGAACAACTCTTGCTGTTGTCTATTCTAGGTCCTTTCCAAATGTCAAGATATTAGTGTTACTTCTCTGCAATGTCGTGGGTGTCCTCGGATAGTAAAGCCTGTGCCTGCACCATGTTCCTCGTTTCATGATTTAGAAGTAGACTCTTGGCTGGATTGAACTCCTGCCCTTGGTACTGTAGTATGACCATTTTGAGGAGGCCATGTCCAATCTTCTATTATTACTTTGGGAAAGATAATGATTCTGGCATCTTTAAAATGAAGTGGTGGTAACCATGACGGAACTATTCCATAATCAAGGAAGGAACATGTCTAAGTCCTGTCTAACTTAGAACATCACTTAGATTTCCTTCCTGAGTGGCCACAGGTGTGAGTGAACCACCACAAGTATGAAGGAAACTTCTGCACCTCTTAGAGGCTTTTGCTTCTCGTGAACTCAGTATTTCTTCCTCCTTGATGTGGGAAATTCCCTCCCGTTTGTCCTCTGATCTTAGTTCATGATGGCGTCACACACATGCTCTGTCATCACAGAGCCTCTCATGTGTATTTGAGGGATAATGAGATGTCATTTTCTTCTCTTGGGGGCAAGGGGACCCCTTTGTCACCTTTGTCTTTCTGTAGACTAGTCACTCTTCTTTAGATAGTTGCTGATTATTCTTTCAGGATGTTCTGGAAGTCTCGCTGAGTTGGTTTGTTTTTCAGATCACTATTAGATCAGCTTCGTCACATTTTCATGGTACCCACAGACACAATTCTCCAGACACAAGAGTATTGCACAGGGTGCCTTTATGACCTGGTCCGCTATTTACTGTTGCCTTAGCTTAAGTGAGACATCAGATTGTTCCACAACAGGGGAAGTTACTCAACTCTTCTTAGTGTAGCTATCTCGATAGAGTTTTTGGAATCACTGAACGTATCATACATAAGGTGGCAAGGCTTTCTCATTCTTGCATGGTACTGACCCTTGTCTAACTTCCCTAAGAATAACATCTAAAGTCCATTTTATGACATCTTGACAGATTCTCCCACTGCACTGTAGATTTTTACAAGAAGAAGTCAATTTTATGTCCACGCTAAAGATCAAATTACTCTAGCTATTAGTCATTCACCCAGGAGGGCAGTCAGAGCCAGAAACAACAGAAGAGAGTGAGTAGCTTGAGATTTGGCCACCAATTAATTGATCAAATGGCAAATATTATCTTGGTTAATAGTATAGCAAAACACCCTTTCATTGCCCTGATGGAGCATATATTAATAGAAGACGATAAGACTTCAAGACAAATATTTTACTTTTAGATGGGCATAAAGAATAGAAATGGGGACATATATCAACATGTCCCTTATGTGTGTGTACGTGTGTGTGTGTGTGTGTGTGTGTGTGAGGTGGGAAGAAAATGTAGTGTACCATTTCAACCCTGAACCTCTTGATGAAATGGGTTGAGTTAATAATATATATATACATTATTAGTTATGACATTTCTCCTTTTATTCAGAAAGGAAGTAGCAGTTTTCTTCATAACCCATTGATTTATAACTCAACCAACTCTTCTAGCATGAGTTTTCCCCTAGGTTATAGAGCTCTTACTTGTAACCCTAGCACTTTAAGTAAATGGACTTTTAAAATGGAAAGAAAATTTTCACTTCACTTTTCAATTTATTCTCATTGGGCTTAATTTACTTCTGCTTTCTGTGCAATTTAGAAGAAACAAAATTGGAAAACGTATTATCAATTCAGGGCCACTAAGACATCATTTAGTAAGCTGCTGTTTAGTTCTTTTAATAGATTTATTTTAACCCCGGAGCACCAGAAACTCTAGGTCAAATCAACAAGTCCCTAGGAAGGCACTGTAGAGCATTTGTAGGGCAAACGAGACAAATGAGCTGTAATTTCCATCCTTGAGTTGCTACCTGCTTCATGGTACGTTTCCTAGTCCATTTTCCAGCATTGCTATTAATATCAGCTTGCGAAGCATCATCAGCTCGCACCCCCACAGTCAGGCCAGACTAGGACAGTGTGTAAAAAGATGCTTCTGACCACATCATGTGAAATAAAGAACACATGTTAATATTGGGTCAAGTGCTTCACTTACCCAGAATCTTAAACTGTTTATCTGCATAAATTGAGATCTTCAAGGTTGCTTAGGGAGGAAAAGAAATGAGGAATGCACATACCCTTTTCTTGTCTTTCTTAGAGAACTCCTACTCACTCCCCCAGGTGAAGTATTATACTTTGACTCTCCAAGGAGAGTTGGATTTATTTCTTCTTCCCTACCACCAGCACCTGGCACACAGGTCCCGTGTAACATTGAGCCTATAAAAATTCTTTATTTGCTTGCTGAGTTTCTCCTAACACTAAGTCCTGGTAGGACAGAGATTGTTTTCTGTTCTTTTAAAATCCCCAGTCTGTAACACAGTGCCTATTGCTTGGTTATTGGTGAAAGAGATGATCAAATGACTGCATGAACAGGGAGACTAAAGGAGTGTTTATAAGGATCTTCAGGATTCAATGGGTTAATAATCAAGTTCTTGAAACAAGGGCCAGTTCATTCCAGAAATGCACTTTTGGCTCCAAACAGAAAGGGCACTAGAAAAAGTACCCAGATCAGATTGACCTCCCGAAGCAGCCATGAAGCTCTTGGTGTCACCTGAGTGACCTTCAACAAGGACTGATGCCATACCTCATTCCAGGATATCAAGAGCCTAAGGGATCTTTGGTCTGGTAACAGTTTCTTATGTTAGTGAGGTAGACCCCTGGACTCTCCACACACTAGAAACTATGCCTTGTGAATCAAATGTGTCTTCTGATATTCAAATATCCCTTTGGAGACTTACCCTCAAGACATTTACTGAACATTTACTGTGGTCCATTAACATACGTGGAGATACAAGAGATACAGGTGCAATATCACAGAGCCATCCAAAAGGGTCTATATCAGGGAGTTTCCAAAAGTACCAGTCTTTCAGAGTGTTTTAAGAATTTGCTAATGATTTTAGTAAATGGGAAAAAGAAAGAAAAGGCCATGATTCATAGCATATAGTAAATAAAATTTGCCAGAGTATGCTGAGCTGTTTCTTTCTAATGCACTCTGGCTGAGTGTTACGTTATTCCTAATCCTCTAACCAACTCTTGAGGTTGCAATGCTGCCAATATGGAATCGGCATTGCTTCTGAGATAGACGGCCCAGTGGTTGGCAAAGACAGAACTTAGTCAAAGGCCTTCCTCAAAATTCAGAGGAAAAATTATAACTATATGTAGGAATCACATCTCAAACTCCTTTCTGCATAGGTATACCTCTCTCCATGCACTTCTTGCATCTCCTAAGATTTTTGCAAAGCTTCTCTTTTCAAGGAATTGTATTAAATAAACCCAGATGAAACCATTTATGTAGTAACAATTAAAAGGCAGACAAACAAAAAAAAAAAAGCCAGCAGAGATGCCAGTGTTAGATAAAGGCAATTTACTAACAATTGGGATCATATTTACTTAAGAGCAGGGGAGATTACAATAACTTAAAAGGTTCAAAGATCCACCAGAGTAGATTGGGTCTAGTCTGCAGTCTTGCTATTAAATGAAAAATTGAATTTCAGTGTTTAGCCTTATTAAAAAATGACCTTAGTTTTTCCTCACAAGAGTGAAAGAGACATCCTTAGCATTTTTGTTTGTGTGGAAAGAAACATTAATCTTTATGTCCATGTAGGTATTTTTACAATGGTACTTGTCTATTCAAGCCTTTTTTCTGAAGACTGTTTCTGCTGAAATGGGCATCTGCTCAGCTCACTCAATTCAAAACAAAAATTTGCATAATCTGTATTTGCATAGCAGCAAGTGGGTGGAGTTTAGGCAAGTGCACAGATGAACATAAAAATCAAATATGGGCAGGAGGAAACTCAATTTCATTATAAAAAACCATGTTTGTTTAAACATAAAAAAGCTGTGTAAACAATCCAAATGTGTTTACCATAGTTTAGCCTACAAGGCTCCCATTTTGTTCTCATTGTTTTAGCAGCTCAGTGGAATGAATGCAAATAAACTTGTGCTACTCACAAGAGATTTCAATTTAAAATTTACTCTCAGAAAAATATAAGAAATAGGATGAAAAAGCCATGAACAGGATGATGTACATTGGGGGAAAAAGTGAAAAACAATGATTATTAGAAGATATAATTAGAGATTTTTTGAACATTATTCAAGCAGTCAAATAAATGAAAGAATATAAGCAAAAATAGAAAAACCTTTGTATACAGCAAAGATTTTAGGAATTTAGGGGTGGAAACAAATAAGACTAGGAATGAAAAGGATATGGATGGAACGTAGGGTTAGGAAGAATAATTTAGGGAGACAATATCCCTATGACAAAGAAAAGGAAGGAGAAAAATCGTGAAAAGAATTTGAACTTAAAAAAAAGTTTTGGCACAAATAGAGTGTTCCTCTTGGTTGGGTCTAAATATACAAACACTAGGCCCAAGGAAGTTAAGAGTCTAACAGTAGAAGTACAGCTAGTATTTTGTGGACCTGAATCTTACCAAGTGCATTATCATCTGTGGTCAGCAAATGAGACCATAATGTTAGGTCTATCATAACACAAACTGTGTATTAATGGAGCCATTAATCACCATCAAAACTGTATTAGGAGTGAAGATAGCCAAAGAGAGCTTAACTGACAGCAAGTGGCCATAAACCTGTCCAAAAACTAATTTGATTACCATCATATCAGCATCTGTGCCACTTATGAGGGTTCATTTTTTGATGAAATTAAGTAGACAAGTCATTCATGCGTATAATAGACATCTAAATCATGGTAAACATGTTGCTGGCAAGAGAAGTAGTTAAAGAAGGTGTGGGCTTGTTTTGGTGTCTGGTTATAGAACCAACTCAATGGAAAGCATCTTTTGCACAACAGTTGGGTACAAAATGCCATCAAAGAAGCTTTGGATGAGGCCAAATGCCAAGTGAGGAATAGATAGATTCAAAGTCAGCTGGTGAGATTCAGGGGATGTTGGTTGTTTACAAGAAGGAATGTTTTGCCAGGATAAACTCTCACTCTTTATGGGTCATAAATGTTCCCAGCAAACAATCTGTTTGATTTGGAGACAGTTGGATCTGTTAGGTTTTAGTCCTGACAGACGGAATTGTGGGATGTCATAGTTAATGACAGTCTAAAGAGAGAGTCTAGAATGTGTATACTAAATAAGGGAAGGAATGGACTTGGTTACAAAGAATGACTATGATTCACCCATTTCCCCATTTTTTTTCCAGCTAAGTATTTTAAAAGAATCTGGAATTCCTTATCCAATTTGTGCTTATCTAATTTTAACTTAGAACGAACATGACTTTATATTCTGCATATTTTAAATATTTAGTAAAAGGACATCTCTTTCCAAAGATTCTAAATTATTCAAATGATGAGGGGATTGATACTCCTCACTGACCTGGTATTTAAAATATACATATATTCCAGCATTTAATTCACAGAGAAAAGGATTTTTTTAAAAATACATTTTATGCACAGAAATAACAGGCACATTTGAATATAACAAAGAGCAGTTTATTTTAGGCACATGAAATGAAAAATGATCACACAGGTTCACGTAGCTTGTGAAAATAGACCCCGATATTATAAATGTAGCTCCTGCTTGCTCAATGATCTTGTCCTTTGAGACAAAGCCATATCTGTGTGTCCACGTCTAGTTGCTTATATTTCCATACATATGTGCGAAAGCTTTGAAGGCAGTAAACAAATTTGAGGACAGAAACATTTTTCTTTTAATACCAAGGGCGAGAGCACTTCCCCCATGAACATCTCAGGAAAAAAAACAGCAAGAGTGACACTTGTCTCCAGCGCCTCCTGAAACATTACGCCGCTAATACCGAACACCTCCGTGCTGCTGAGAGGAACCCTCGAGCCACAGGAAGCTGCCTGCCGTTCACAAGCTGGTGCCTTGTAAGCCTCCACGTCTTACCTGAGTTTGCAGATGGGCCATTTCCCAGGTGGGCCTGGCCAAACACTCCTCATTAATCATGGCTTAAACCTCTCTCAGTGGAGAGACCTCAGGTTAGACATCATTTGGAAACAAATTGGGTGAAAAATAGCTCTGACAATAAGGAGCCCACACGGAATTCCCCTGTGAGAGCTTCAGCAGTGTGAAAACAGGCTCTTCCAAGACACTAAATGATCTGTCAGTTAGTGAATGACATTATAATCCAGTTTTGTGTCATATGCAGCTTTAAGCAGTTGCTGCGAGCTCTAGCCTTTTGCTGTTGTTGTGTTTCCAACTCTCTGGGCTCACTTAATTTACAAAGAGGGTTTGGATGTAGAACCGAAAAGATGTGCATGTGCGTTCATGTGTGTGTGTGTGTGTGTGTGCGCGCGCGCGTGTGTATTACATATCACAAAAGCACACATACTCAGGAGCACAATGGCAAACAAAGTACCTGGCCATATGCTGCCTTGCTAAAAATGATACTTGCTCAAATATCTTGGTGGACCACAAGGGGATAAGCCCTAAACTGAATGATCCTGTATGATATAAAAAACAAAACAAAGCAAAAACCTGGAATCCTGACAGCACGATTTATCCTCTGGGTGAGAAAAACTCAGCTACTTTTCTTCAAATGCCTTCCAAGCTTAAGAGCCTTGGGATAAATTTACTCTTCCTAAGCTACTTTTCTTAAAGGTAACTGTATGTTTGCCTTAAAGTGACAGATGGCTTTTCCACCACATATTTGCCATTATTTATACTAACAGATTGCATCTGAATTGACTATAAACCAATGTATTTTGTCTTCCATCTATTATAATTCTCATCTTAGGTTGACCTGGTGGGAGAAAAATAGAAGACAAATGCCCACCCACGTACTCTTGGTACCAGGATTCCATTTATAAAAAGAATACGTCCGGGGACACAAACCTCAGTCACTCTCGTGTCCCAAGTAAGCCCCAGAAGACAGTATCTCTTCTTCTGGAAAGGGGCAGGGACAAGTGGCCTGGGAGAGGTCATGGGGTTTTTTCTGGGTTCCCTGTTTGTTATAATTCAGAACATCTTGAGCAACCCATAGTACATCCACATTCCTTAGTTTACACACAACCAGACCATTTCTCTGATGTACAGAAGGTTTCTCCTGGGCAGGACAGTTTTCTGCCTTCTGCCCTGGGCTCTCAGAAGGGCATCTGAATTTAACTCTTGAGGGGCCCTGGGCCTGAGGTTAGAGATCCTTCTATTTTTTTATTGCCTTGACTTTCAGACAATGTGCATGAAAGATGGTTTCTGATTGACTCCTTTGAGGAGGACTTAGCATAACAGATTTTAGTAATTTGGCATTTAGAAATTATAGCAATCTTTAAGTTTATTTTGAGTGTCAGAACAGACGTTGGCAATGTCAGTCATTGATGTGAGGATTCAGTTTGGGCTGAGAAGAGCATACGGGAGGAATAGAGGTGGGTGCGCGGCAGGACTCAGGGATGGCAGGCCTGAGTCTGCTGCTAGGCAGAGCGCCGCCACTTCAGAGCATAAGACAAACTTAGGCAGGACATTAATAGGGTCTCTTGCTTTGGATGATTTGAAAACTCACACAACTCTTTATTTTTAAATTCCACCTAACTATTGATCTTGTTGCAGTGGACTTAGGGGTTTCTTCTCTCAAATATATTTTCCTTCTCTCATGTTTCTGCTTGGTGGTGCTTGTCAAGCCTGCAACTCTTCCATGGACTCTGGACTCTAGTTGTATACCTCCAATAACCTATTGGATAGCTCCTGTCACATAAGCATTGCCAATTTAAATTAGATCCAGCATAAAATTCCTTATTTTTCTTCCCCATCACAGTAAATGACAGCATCATATGCCCAATTGTTTGAGCTAAATAACTAGGAACTCTCCTGTATTCCTCCCATTTCTTAACCCTTCAACAGATTTACTGTTGGCAGCCATGTTTGTTCCCCTTCCCAAATGCTCCTGGAATCTCTCCAATTCCTTTTGCAATAGGTGGAAAAGAGGGAGTCTTAGAAAACAATGATAACACCAGGAGTTGATTGCCCCCTACCAGTTTTAGCACTCTGTAAATCCCTTGAAATTTATGCACAGCCCAGGGAACAAGGAGAGTCTGAAACGTCAGTGCACTGAGATAAAGCTCTGCCACCTAGCAGAGATGTAGACTCATAATAAAAATTAAGTCAAATTATAAAAAATATAGTTTTATCCTAAACTTGTGGAATGGGGCTGTATTTACTACAAGGGCAGCTCCAGTGGCAGGAGGCAGGAACGCTTCCACGCCATGCTGGGCCATGAGGTCCAGCTGGGAAATCAAGAGGGAAGGTGGGAAAGGAGCTCACGCTTATTGAACAGCTGCTATGTGCAGGGACTATACTAGATTTTATAGCCATGCTCTTATTTAATTTTTACAGTGTCACCATGAAGTCAGTACTATTTATTCTTGTTTTACCAATGAGGAAACTGAGGAAGCTTAAGCTGCCAGCTTAAGGTTTTATTCATTCATTCATTCTCTTATTAATATATCCATAAGAATTGATCAAGTGTCTACTTACCAAGTACTACCTATCAGTGCTATCAAGCACTGGGGAAAAAGAGGTGAACAAAGTTGACCAAGGCTCTGCCCCAGATAACTTATTCCAAAGGCAGCAGCCAGACAATGTAGCTTGTAAATAAAAATACCTATGAAGTAATTTCAAGATAGCAAATGCTGTGAAGAAAGTGCAGAAAGCCAATGAGATCACAGGGAATGAGACGAAGGGGTGTGGGTACTTTCCCCAGGTGGTTAGGGAAGGCCTCACCGAGGAGATATGAGAATATTGAGGAAAAGGCAAGTGTGTGACAATCACAGGGTATAGTGTCCCAAGCAAAGGGAAGAGCAGATGCAAAGGCCCTGAGGTAGCAACAAGGGTAGCATGTTAAAGAGGCCTAAAGCATGACTGAGACCCCATGGGTAATGGAGAGTGTGGTGGAAGATGAAGTCAAAGGTAGAAAATATATTCTAGTCACCTTCTATGTCAGAACCTACAGACATAAGTCATATTTTTTAATGGTATTGAATAATAGAGACTTATTTGATAAGTTTTCTCTTATTGGAAGGGTTCTTTTTCCTCTGTTATTTACTTTCACAAATAATAGTTGGTTGAATTCTCTTATTCCAATTGCCTTATAAGGTGAGGGGAACTGAGAGATTAACTTTAAGCAAACCAGTTTTGCTATATTTAGATTTAGTAATAGGTTTGAAGGAAAGAAGGTTATAAACACTGGTTGCAATCAGAATTTGGAAAGATAATTGCTTTTGTCTCTTCCCATCTGCAGGAGCAGAGAAAGTTGGATTTCTCAATTTAAGCTTTCTACTTCTAGAGAGTACATCTTCCTTCCAATTCTGGTTTTCTCCAAAAACAAGAAGAAGCCAAAATGCTGAATAAACAAGAGTCCATAAAGTTGTATGAATGAGCAAGTCATCGAGGCTGAAATGAAACCAGAATTTGAAATTAAGTGACTTGTGGGTTGTTGCAGTTCCAAGCTAAATTTCCAAGGAAATGACATTGAATATATAGAGATTTCCTCCCCTTATTTCCACTGTCTGAAGAAACACACATGCAGAAAGAAATTGGAAAAGGATTCTAATTTAAACATATTTTTAAAATTAAAACAACAGAATTCTACATTACTGTTGTGAACTTCTAGACTCTTGAAATCTCTTATTTTAATATTATAAACTTGCCCATGGAATTTTTATTTGAAATTATAGATTGATAGGATTCTGGGCTCTACAAATTTGCTGAAACCTGAATTAAATTTAAATCTCAAAATCTATAAGTCAACCCCAAAACTGATCCTCCTTTTTTAAAAAACAATTTTCTATTGACTCTACCATATATCACTAATGGATAGGAATTGGAATGGGGAAGAAAAGACAAAACAAAAACAAGAAATTGCACCTCCATGAGGAGTGGAGCAGTGGATACCCTTTGACTAGGTCTGGATTTTTAAATGAAATAAAGTCATTGAGATGATGAGTTTATGTTTCTGAGGCTTTCCATTACCCCTGACATTCTGAACTTGGCCTGGATTCCATGGTTAGAAGAAAATACTGATACACCAACAATCAACTGTTTAAATTAAGTAGAATGAGAGAGGGGCTGCAAAGACTTGTAGACCATCTGCTGGGGAAGTCCCGTGAGGGCACAGATATGGACAGAGAGGATATGGCAGGGCTTCACAGAGGCCATGGCCAGTGGAAAAGAAGAAGTCAAGCCAGAGCTCAAGAAGGATGACATCAAGCTAAAAGTAGGTGGCTTAATTTAGTTTTAAAATATATATGGACTGAGGATTTGCTATGGTTTCTGGCAATACCATAATGAAGCAATCTCCATACTCTGGAAACTTTTAGTCAAGAACAGACAATGAAGGCACCTGCCAGCCCCGGTGATAGCTCAGGGTGACAGCAAGAGTCAAGGTGGCTTAGCTGACTCCCACTGGCTGGAATTTGCTCCTCAACCTCTGTTCTAAAGGGTTGTCTGTCATTTCTGATGGATTCTCTATTGGTTTTGATTGATAGGAATAACAATGCTGATGAAACTAATGTATAATTGGGGTGCACTCCCCCCAAGCCAATATTGGCACCTTAATTATGTCCTCATGGACTGAGCAGCAGTAAGGGAAACAGTCAGAAGTCTTTCTTGTCACTATTTCAGGCCTCCTCTGGAAGGCCTGATACATGATTTGGCTGTATGTAATAAAGTACTAGTATCATGCCATGGAAATTACAGCAGGAATTCCTCCTGTAAGAATGTATGTTCCACAAGGAACACATAACACAGCAGAGGCAGGATGCAAACCCCCGCCAGTGAGTGAAAGACATCACTGTCTTAGGGATATTCAGACAAGGGCGTTAGATATTTCTGACAGCACAAGTAGGCACAGAATTCTGTCACCACTCTGGCAATAGTCATGTAGTGGCAAATACGGCAATTGGTGACGTATGTGTCCCTCTGAGGGAGACAGTCTCATCTAGGAAAATTCAACTATTTAGCAGGGCTGTGAAGCTAGGAATATTTGGGGCTGGATCCCCAAAATCCATTTTATTTCATGCCCTATTCCTTATGAAAGCCAGCTCAATTCTTTCTCTCCAGAGGATTGGCTGGGAGAGGAGAGGACTCCCCGGTACCCTGGATGGTGCATCCTTGGGAAAGGCCATCAAAGAAACGCTCCAGTTCCTAGCACCTAATAAAGAAAACTAAAGGAATCTTTGCAATGAAAAAAACAACCTCACACAATAATCCAAGCCACCAGTTTGCTAGGACCATGCTAGTCTCTGAAAAAGTTGTCAGAATCTCAGGAAGGAGAGAGATTCCAAGGAGGCATCGAGCCAATGTAATTAATAGAGCTTACATGGCAGATCGCCTTTGGATTTCCAGTCATGAACGGAGGGGCTGGGGAAGCAGGACGGATCCAGCAATCATCCCATCTCAATATGTTTGCACCTCAATACCCGTCCCTGGAGGACTCGGGGCTGCCGCCAGCCCTCACTCATCACACAGAATTAGTGGGTCTGCGAGTGCTATGGCATGGCAGCTCCGCACGGCAGCCACCGAGCAAGAAGATTTATTGCTCTATTTGACAGTCTGTTATTCACTAACTGAGCATGACACATCTGGGATTTGGAACCATCAACTTGACATCTAACAGGAGAACAAACCTTTGGGAGGAGGACGGAAGGGGGGAGAGAGCAGGGGAAAGCGGCCGTTTTCAGAATAGATTTCCCATTTCCCCGCAGACTCCGATTGTTGGTCCAGGCTGGAGGTCATCACCAGATGGAAGGGAAGAGCCAGATGCACAGAGTGCCTTGGTCTGGTGTCAGGGATAATGAAGCTTCAGATATATTTCACTGCAAAGAAAGAAATTTGGGTCCTTGTAGGAGATGCACATCTTTCCTAGTAACATTGGGCAGGTTTTCATTCTTCTTGTCTTGTAGGAATGCATGTTCCATGAGGAACACGGGAGAGCTCCCCTCCATGCCTCCCTCCCTTTACAGCTGAAGCAGAGCCTCGCTGCTGGAGGAGAATGAGGGCATTCCTGCTTGAAGCCACTCTTTCAGCCGTAGGGCCCCAGCTGGCAGCATGGCCTCTAATCCCTTTTCCAGGCCTGGGCCCTCCCCGACCAGCTGGGTGAGCTGAGGTTGGGCCCAGGAATCTTCTTCCTCTGCATAGGCCCCATTGCATCAAACAAGATTTTTAAAGACAAATATTTTTCTTGGGCAATATAAAGCCAGAGTTCTGTCCACAAGATTATTGCAGGCTCCATCTTTGCTGTGAAAAAGAGAGTGGTGCTCACTAACGATCAGAAAGATAATTTATTTAATCTTCATGGATCCACTGGGAGCCATGGCTCAGAGGCCCATGAATAAAAATGGCAAGTTTGCTCAGAGCATTCAAGGCAGTTAAGACAATTTGTTTAGCCTGCTGCTAAGTGCTCCAAGGGCTTATCTATTCTGGCTAAAAATCGCACGCATGCAAGTGTGCACGTACACACACATCCATTAAAAATATCTAGTCTCTATGCTGATATTCTAGTAAGTAAATATAAGATTAAATAAAAGTTTTAATGCCTGATTTATGACTCTTTTGGTTCCCATATGTTACTCCCTTATAATACATGTATTCCTTCTCTATTTATTTTCTTTCTCTGTTTCTGTCTGTCTCTCCTCTCCTCGCCTCTTCCATCTCCTCTACCCCATCCCTCCCTGGATCCCTCCTCTTGTCTCAGCAAGGAGAGGAGGTGAACAAGGCAGTGAGACCACAAGCAGGGGCTCCAGTTCAGATTTCCTCCTAATCCCTATTGCAAAATCCTGCAAAATAAAGAAATAGTGCTAGCAATGATGAAGGAGAAGTGAATTACCAGGGAGAATTGCTCTATTTTACTCTAAACATTTTAAAGTTGAATTGTAGCTTCCCTTTGAGCTTCCTAAAAAGGACATAGTCTTTTTAAAAACAGAGACCAGTTGGACCTTCTTTGTGATTGTTTGTTGATTTGATAGAAGTATTGAAAAGATTGCAAGCATATTCATTAACAGATAAACTCCTAGATGTTATATACTGATGGAGAAAGTTTAAAGCAATTTAACCAAATTAAGAACAAGAAAAATTGGGAATGGGGGAAAAAAATCAGAAGTTTTCCAACCAGGAACTGAGAGTGAATAGGAACGAGTTGGCAATTGTGAGAAGAAAAATACTTAAAACACCTGCTTGGAACAAGTCACAGAGCAAAGCTGAATGATACAGAGGCCTGGAGGTTCCTGGAATCTGAAAATCTCTCATTTCCTCCCTGCCCTCTCCTGTGGTTGAGGTTTTATAATAATATAGATATCCTGAGTGTGACATGGGGACTTATAAGACTTTGTCTTCATTGGTAATTGTATTTCCTGTATTAATTAAACTCTGCTCAGTGCTCTTATGGCAGAGTGATTACCAGGGAGGAAATCCAAGGAGTTTCTGCTTAACATAGGACGTGTTCCTGGGAGTGCTGACAAGGACCACCACATGAGGCTGATGGCCCAGTGCAAGTGTTCTGTGTTAGGTCATTATGGAAGTTTCATGGAGTAAATGTTCCTCATCCTTACTGGGGTACAGGTCAGTCCAGGTCAGGGTGCTAGACCAGGCTTGGCACCTTTGGGGTCAGGTAGGCATGGGTGTCCATGGGCATTCCAAGTCATATTTTAGAGCTCAAAGTCTACCACAGGGGATTCCTGGAGTCAGCAAGACTCCAGGCAGGCAGGGACTATGGGAGCCGGCACAGCTTCACCAAGAGCTCGTCAGTCTCCTGACTCAGTGAGGCTTTTATCCTTGCTGGTTTAGGCTTCCCACTGGAGCCAGTGTCTCACTGTGAGCCTCAGGAAGCTTTGCTGATTATACAATCCTGCATCTCCCAAGAATTAGGATATTTCTCTCAATACTCAGAAATGCCACCCAAGGAAGAAGCAGCCTTCTGCTGCCCCCACTAGTACCTACAGTGGGGTAGCTCATCCCTCCCACACAGTAGTGCCCCTTCACTCAAGGACATAGAGAAGTTTGGCCTGGGACCAACAGAAGGGGCCCGTCCCCCTGGGAGATGGTTATCACATCCTTCATGCCTCTGCCCTGGTCAAAGTCCCTGTTCATGCTCAGTTCTAGTCATGTCTATTTGTTCACTAATGCTGCCATAACAAAATTCCACAGACGGGTGGTTTAAACCAGGGGTCCCCAACCTATGGGGACTTGTATGATTATTTTATTATATATTAGAATTCAATAATAATAGAAACAAAGTGCACAATAAATATAATGTGCTCGAATCATCCTGAAACCATCTCCCCATCTCTGGTCCATGGAAAAATTGTCTTCCATGAAAACAGTCCCTGGTGCCAAAAAGGTTGGGGACTGCTGGTTTAAACAATAGAAATTTATTCTCTCGCAATTCTGAACCCTAGAAGTACAAGGTCAAGGTGTCAGCAGGTTTGGTTTCTTCTGAGGACCCTCTCCTTGGCTTGCAGATAGCTGTCTTCTGGCTGCGTCCTCCTACACACAGTCAGCCCTCTGTCTTGTCTTTATCTCCTCTTCTCAGAAGGACTCACATAATATCAGATGAGGGCCCACCCTAATGAACTAGTTTTAACTTAATAACTTTCTCATAGGCCCTACCTCCAAATATAGAGAGGTACAGGGAGTCAGGGCATCAACATGTGAATTTTGGGGTGACACAATTTAGCCCCTAACACGATGCCTGCTCACTCAGCCTGGCTGCACTCTCTCTGCTATGCTAGCCAGACACACCAGCAACTTGAAACATGAGCTCTGCTACTTCAGATTGCTCTTGATTTATTTTTATGCAAAAATTCTTTCTCTATCACGGATTCTTTTATCTTGTTGAACCACTGATGTCCTGGCCATTTTCACACATTTATCAAAGACTTTGCCTCCTTTTGTCAGCCAGGGTAAATTCAATATCTCCAAGCTATAACCCTTCTCCCATCTATAACCCTTCCCAATTCCTCTATCTCCTCAACTGCAAGGACCTGAGCTCCTCTTCCTTCCCCCGCAACACATCATGAATAAGGACACTACACATGCTGTTTCTGCAAACATCCCCCCATTCAGGCCTCAACAAGAAACAACATGGTTTCCGCTCCATTACTCCTAATTCAGTAAAAATGCTCTTACTAAGAAAATCTCCAAAAAACACCTCATATTTGTAATTGGTGTGCATTTTAGATTTAAGGAAATCTTCCAACTGGCCCATCTTGAGTCACTTGCTCATTCCTGGACCACAGCTATAAATTGTGTGTACCCCAATCCCAGCCCTCCTTTCCTCTTTTAGAGACTTGCTTCTCTTCCAGTCATAAGGATCCAATGAGGACAGCTGATTTGGGCTTATGCAATGTGTAGTTTGGAAAGATACCTCTGAGTTCAACAAGTAAAGAAGTCAGGAAAAAAAGGGAAATTGTATAATAGAGAGTACAAAGTAATAGTAGTAATGATAGTAATGCTAATCATTGCCACGTTTGCTAACACGTAAGGTACTTATTCTGAGCCAAGCACTGTTTTAAGGTTTTAGATAGATTAATTTAGTTAATCCTTCCAACAATCATATTGATACGGAAAATGTCGGGCGTCGGGTCACGGCAGATTGCCGCCTCCCCGTAGTTCTGCACCTCCGGGAGCCAGTGCTGCGTGTGGCCAGTTAGAGGCACACTGCTGGGGCCGGCCCCACGGCACCCGCATGCCACCCCAGACGCCCGTGCTGCCGGGACCCCGCATGCCAGAATGCCCCAGGCCCTCGTGTGGCGGCCTGTTTCCGGCACGCTGCTTGCGTGATCCTGATTGGGTAATTTTTGAATCCCACTGTTTTCGATTGGATGTTAAAGCTTGTTGTTGATTGGATGTTAAAGCCTGTTGCTGATTGGATGTTAAAGCCTGTAGTTGATTGGATGCTTCTTGAGCCCTACCAAGGGTATAAAAGCAGGGGCAGAAGGGCAGGAAGGGGAGTACATTAGGAGAACATCGGAAGACAGGAGTAGAGCTGTAACACTAGGTGTGCTGAGCCTGCTGGCGAGGAATAAAGGCTGTTCTCCAACTCTTCGTGTGCTGCTCGGTTCTTTCCACAGTCAAACGAATAAGAGCTGTAACAAGGGCTGTAACACTAGCTGTACACGCTGCCGCAACAATATGAAGTAGGTGCTATTGTCTTTCTCGTTGTGTAGATAAGAAAACCAAGGCCCAGAGAGATAAAGACTGTTTCCTAATGTTCCCCGGCTAGTACAGGGCAGGGCTAGGAGCTAGACGAGGCAGACTGGCTCCACGTTCATTCTTTTAATCATTACACTATGCAGCCTTTATTATCTGTATTTCCTGGGAGTCAGTAAGAGTCCCAAGGTAGCGTGTGCATAGTGAGAAGAGAAGGTCCCCCTGGGCCTTCCTTAACTCGGCTACAAGACTTTTCTGGGTCAACCAGTCCTCCTCAGCCCCTTCAACCTCCTCTCAAAGGAACAGGAATATTTTTGACACTGTCCGCATGGCTGTCTCAGGATCACTCTGCCTAGGCTCAGCGTCTCTACAGCTACAGCACAGTGACGGCGTGGGAGGAGTCCACTAGGCTTATCTTCCTGGCTCTTCTGATCCCAGGAACGCAGGCTGGGCCTCGCCCTCGCCACGGCCCTTGACTTGTCCAGAACAGAGTCTGTGGCACTCTATGAAGGATGCTCACCACGGTCCCACTCTCGCTTTCGCATCCTGCTTCTCTCTCTACCCCAGCCCGAGGATTTCCATCTCTTCCACAGTGGGAAGTCTCAGGATCACATCGTCTACATTTGACAGAAAAAAATTACTTTATGGCCTTGATTTTTGTGTCTCCAAATCCTTTTCTCTCACAATTCTTGACTCTGCCACAAATTTAAAAGGTTCATGTTGAAACTCAAAAGCTTTACTAAAGCTTTTCTTTGGGGGGGGTAGGGGAGGTAAAATTGAAGCTTTACTTTCTCTTTCCATATTGGCATGATATTTTCCTAAAAGAAGTAAGTAAAGAACATCCTCAGTGCTGATAGGGGCTGGAGAGGGGAAGGCAAGATTAGTAAGAAAATTCTAAGGATATCAACAGATTAATATTTCAAAATTTATTTTTAATCATAGATGCATTATTTTTTCCATGCTTTAGATCATCTCTATTAACTAATTCTCAAGGAGGATAAGTGTTTCCAGATTTGCACATGAAGAATCCAGCATTCAAAACCTTTTCTCTCAGAAACTAAAATTTATTTTCTTTCCACAAGTGAGCAGCAGTCCAATTTGTTGGATTTACGCCAATGATCACAAAAGGTACCTGCATCTCTGGCTTCTGTCCAGTGACTTGGATGAAACCTTTATGTTAATAAATGTTCATACATTTTTCTTTTTCCCCAAAGTATTTGAGGTATCTTATAAATAATTATAAAAATATGTTAAAAAGATAACTGGATCTGCATAAGTCAAGGTGAAGGGAATGAGGCTTGCCCTTGGTTGTGTTTTGGAAGTGCTATTACACACAAACTCCCTCAAAGAGAGGAGGGCAGATTAGATGTGCCAGTGGCACCTCAGCAAGATCTTGAGGACAGCATGAGCATCTGCTTCACTTGTCGTTACTGTCTGTGTTGGGTAGGGGAGATATCCGACTTAGATAACTAGATGCAGCTACATCAGAAGTTCCATTCCAAATGAAAAATAGATTGAGATTTCTGTCTTTACTTTTAATTTTATATACATTCCATATATTACCTCCAACTTCTCCAGCCTCCACTCAATGGGTACTTTTAATATGACTCACTTGTTTCTTAAACTATGGAAATCCTTCCATAGTTTCTTTTATACTTTCCTCTGTTCTTTCTTTACAATGCATACTAGGTAGAGTTGCTCGAACCACTTGCCAAGTCTCTCAATATTTCTTTCATATGATTCACTTCTTTGTCTTTTTGTAGAGTATTCATGAAGAACCCTTCATCTCAATAACTCACTAACTCGTCAGCTATTTCCATGCTGCTCTTTAGCTCCTCTACTGGCTGCTAATTTCAACAATCATATATTTAATTTCCCAAACACCTAGCTTATTTTTTTTGGTTTTGTGATTATATATATATATATATATATATATATATATATATACACACACACACACACACACACACATATATATATATATATATATATATATATATATATATATATATACACATTTGGTTTTCTCTTTGAATCCAATTTAATGAAACATTTTCCAATTTTTAGGGACACTTTAGAATTTCTAATCCATATCAGGCATCACTTCTTGTTACTTAGATCTGTGATTTATTTCTTTTAATTCTGTCATTTTTAGGGCTTTAGGGAGGAAAGGAAGGCTGGATGGAGCTTGTGCTTAGTTCATGATTTTGATCCAATCACAAGCGATCTTTACGGAATAATTTGACAAGATGTAATGTTTCTAAGGTTTTTTTCCAAAAATGGCAGATCAAAGTTGTCTAGTAATTTACATAATATTTCTATAACAGGTTCAGAGTGATGACTTCTGTAAAGCACATAGTAATAATAGTGACCAGAATTTATATAGGGCTGTATAGCTGACCCTCACAGAAATCCTTTTGGGTATTATTCATTACAAAATTGAGGAGCTAGAGACTCAGAGGAGGAGTAATTTGCTCATGGTTACAAAGGGGGAGATGGCACAGCAATGCCTTAAATTAGTCTCTTCTGACACCAGATCTATGTCCCCCACCCCTCAACGGTTGCTTCCTGCACAAAGTACTGGGGCCAAGCTCTGGGCTGCCCACCCAAAGTTCACCAATTCCTTGCTTTGGAGACTCAGTGGGTATTCAGGGCAAAAGACAATCAGATGCTTTGCATAAATCCTTTCTCTAAATACATGTCATCCAGGCAGGTGGCTGCATTTGCATTGACTCTCTTGCTCCTTTCCAATTACCATCTAGGAGGCATCAAGCTTTAAATCTTCCTCTTGTTTTTAATCGCCTCTAGCCACACTTTTGAGAGATATGATCCCACCAGCTTAGCCCCAGTTGTGAATGAGCATAAAACCGTTTCCCAGCTTTTGTACTCATCACTGGCAAACTGCTAGGCTCATTGAAGAGGGGTATGTTTTGTTTCTGAATTCACAGGCCTGTAGATGAATATGGCACATACAGCAATAGAGTAGGTCATTTTGCAAAGTCAATGTATTCGTCCCCATACTTCCCACCCCTTTTTCATGGTGCTGGATTAGACCATAATATTTTCCATGACTTTCATAATTTAGAGTGCTGCTACTAAAAAGGTTACATAAGCTGTTAAAGTTATTTTGCATGTTTTAACATGAAGAAAACTAAGGCTTGCTCTGATCTTTCTTCCTATGTAATAGTGACTTTTCAGTCTAAGCTGGTGCAGTGGTTTAGATTTGATTTGTTCTGGCCAAAACTCATGTTGAAATTTGATCCCCAATGCAGCAGGGTTGGGAGGTGGGGCCTACTGGGAAGTGTTTGGCTCATGGGGGCAGATCCCTCATGAATAGATTAATGCCCTTCCATGGGGGGTGGGGTTCCTCACTCTGTTGGGAATGGATTAGTTTCCCAGAAAGTGAGTTGTGAAAAAGAGGCTGGCTTCCTCAGGTATTTTACTATAGCAACACAAAATGGACTAAGACAGCTGGACATTGGCATAAAGCTTTAAAACACACAGATGCCTGGATCTCATTCTGTTATGAACTAAATTGTGCCTCCCTCCCCAAATTCATATGTTGAAGTTCCAACACTCAGTGTGGCTATATTTGGAGAAAGGGCCTTACGGAGGTAATTAAGGTTAAATGAGGTCATAAGGGTGGGGCCTTCATCCAATAGGACTTGTGTCCTTATAATAAGAGAAAGGTTCCTGCTTTCTTGAATGGCTAAAAAAAAAAAAAAAAAAAAAGAGAGAAAGGGACCATGAAAGCTTGTGTTCTCTCTCTCTCTCTCTCTCTCTCTCTCTCTCTCTCTCTCTCTCTCTCTCTCTCTCTCTCTCTCTCTCTCTCTCTCTCTCTCTCTGGTGAGTGCACAGAAATAGGCCATGTGAGGACATAGCGAGAAGACAACCATCTGTAAGCCAAGGAGAAAAGCCAACTCTGATGGCACATTGATCTTGGATATCTAGCCTCCAGAACTATGAAAAAATAAGTTTCTGTTGGTTAAGTCACCCAGTTTGTAATGTTTTGTTATACCAACATGAACAGACTAATACTTTTACTTTCTCTGATGTATTTCTTCTGGGATTTGCCCTGGGCACTTGGATTTCTAAAAGCTTCATAGGTGATTCTAATGTGCAACCAAGGCTTCTAGAATATCTCAGGGCCTTGAGTATGAACAAAAAATATGGTCCTTTTGGACAAGATAGCTACTAAATAAGTTTCGAGAGATGAGATGGATGTATGGACAGCGTTTTGTTGTTGTTGTTGTTGTTGTTTGTTTGTTTGTTTTTGAGTGAGTGAGTCATAAATGCTATAAAGAAAAAGAAGAGGGTGCTGTGAGGTAGCATCATAGGAATGCTGACAATCTACTTTGGATGGGGGTATATGGAAAGGAGCTGAGGAGCTGACATTTCAGCAAAGACCTCAAATAAGACAAGGTCCAACCTGAAAGAGGAAGGAAGAGTATCCCAGGTGACAGATATTCCAACAGTCACATTTTGATTTATAGACCAATAGATTGTTTAGAAAAGGCATTGAATAAAAGACTCAATAATACCTTTAGCTTATCTATGTAAAATGAATATATTTAGAGAAGTATTCTTTGCCTATGAAATTCTATTTATGGTAAATCTCTGATTTATGGTAGATTTTGATTACCAATGATATTATGAGTAACCATATCTTGAGGTGAGGCAGCCGTGATAGAAATCTAAATATGAAGAGATTCTCAGATATTATGCATATAAATTATTTATAGATGAACTTAACACCAACTCTTTTATATTGGTATTACCTGTTTTATATTTACTTTCAAGAAAACATATATATCATCTCTTGATAATCGATTCCAAAAGTTCACATATCTCTACCCATACAGGACTCTGATCTTTGTGACTATGTTTCTAATAGAGAAACTAAGACACAAATGGACTAAGTGGCTAGTGCAAGGATGGCAAATAGGGGGCCATCCTATATGCCAGCTTGATTAAATAGTAGTGATTCCTTGGAGTATTGTGGAGACAGATTCTGAGGCTGCAGCCGGGTGCAAAGTGTCATGTTGATTATTGATGTCTGCCATGAGTGTGGGAGGGAACACATGTGTTCTGTACTTTGTATTTTTAAATTAGTCCATTATTATTTAATTTGATTCAGGACCTGAATTTGCATTTATTTGTCACTATTTTAAGTGCTCTCTTCTTAACTATAGTTGTTTGTTCTGTAAGAAGGAAGAAAAACCACAAAAGCCACTATACTGCTGTGTTAACTTCAAACTTATATAGACATGGGGTTGGGAGTATAGGCCAACCTAGAGGGAAAACATTATTTGTGTTTTAACTTAAGTAAAACTCTCTTGTGCTGAGGTAAATATCACAAACTCCCCTCTTAGCATATTGTTCTCAAGATACAGGCTGTCTTATATGTGTGTGCATGTCATATGTGGTCAAGGAAGGCTTGATTCCCTTTAAAAGATTAATTTATTTCTAGATGGTGAATTATTTACTCCGATTAAGAAATATCTGCATAGAATGGCAGTCTAATAATGCTACCAGACGTGTCAAAACCTATATAATCATCCTAAATTTTAAAATATAAAACACATGTGTCCTGTTTCATCAGAATATTTGTTAGGTTTGTATGTAATAAGGAAGCAAATATATGTGACACTCACACAATACTTTAAAAACACTTCTTACACATTCTGGTATATATCAACTTTATTAGCGTTATTTGAGCTTTAGTCCTAATTTTGATTTACGTCAATACGGGCTGAAAGGGTGAGGAGCACTGAGACGTCCAACTCCGGAGCTTCAAGAATCCTCTTTGACACAGATGTTTAGCAGTGGTTTGACCTCACTAACATGGGTCACACAATTACACCTTACCTTAGAATCCTAGTAATGGGTTCTCTATTTTTGTTTTTTGTTTTTTTGGCCATATGACTAGACTGTACAAAATTGATCTTACCTCACAAAAAAAGGTAAAATTAAAGAAAAATCACTATGCTGAACAATGAAAAAATTGTATTTTAACTTACAAAAACCAACAAAAATACTTCAAAGCATTTGGTAGTGTTTTTAAAGCAAATAGGGAAAGGGAAGGGAAGTCTTTAACAGTGAAATATGCAATTCATTTATGTTG
The DNA here is from genome assembly GCF_040939455.1 of Microcebus murinus. Lineage (NCBI taxonomy): Eukaryota > Metazoa > Chordata > Mammalia > Primates > Cheirogaleidae > Microcebus > Microcebus murinus. The sequence continues at coordinate 25,618,292 of NC_134108.1, forward strand.
TATAAAAGTAGTTATCCAGTTTTGGTGCCCAAGCCCTTTCAAATGCCTTCACCATCTACTTCCAAATTTGAGGAAAGCGCCTGCTATGTCTAAAGCTTTCACTGGCACTTTATTGACACTTCTGGGCCTTGCTCCCCGCCACCCCCTGCGCCCTGGGCCTGGGTCCCCCACCCCATGGGGCAGCGACAGCGCACTTCACTGGGTTGCCTTTCCACGCATCCCGAGTAACGCAGAGCAAAGAGTAGTTGGCGAAGTTTTTTCATCCCTTAGTTTGCCCTTGCCTCCCGGAAAAGACAGACAACGGACTTGCAGATGGGTTAGAAAACAACGGGCTCGCAGGCGCGGAGGGCGGAAAGGTTCGCACAGAACAGCACCTGGGGAGCGAAGCCCGCTTTCCGCATCCCGTTCCCTAAGCGAGGGGAGAGAGGGAACGCGGAGGAGAGAGAGGGAGCAGGGGCTCCCTTTGTATCTGTGCCCAATATGGTTTCTTTTCATTTTTCCTTCTGCATAGTCAAGGGCTCCCCAGGGGGCCTCATCTGTTACCAGGCCCCCGTACCTGCCTGCCTGTGCGAAAGCCGCCAACGCACCACGTCGACCTCCCCGGCCCCGACTGAGCTCTGGGCCGCGGGATCAAGCCCCACGCGGAGCACAAAGGCAGGTCTGTACCGAAAGAGGCGACCTTCTTTATTGTCCGAGGCTCTTTGTGCAGACGCGGGGCGCCAGCGCTGCCCCATCCCCGGCTGTACCATGAGAGAGGGGGACAGTTCCAGTGCAGCACAATCCCCCGCCCCCACCTTCGTTTGGGCAAAAATGTAGAATTATTAATGGGTCCACCATTTCCCCGCCATTTATGATGTCCCAACACGAAACACCGGACATCAATAGCACTGACATTTTTTGAGACCAGTTTTTCTGTTCTGAGACTAGATAGAATATTTTAAAATGTGATTGGAGGAATGAATGACAGAATTAGCGTTTGTTTCAGATTTAAACCAGCATCCACTGACCTTGGAAAAGAAGACATTAAATGTCCTATTATCTTCTTCTTCAGCATTGATATTATCATAGATGTCATTTTAAACTCAATTTTAGAAAGCACGTGATTATTGGCTGCAGGTCACAGAAGAGAAGGGACTTTCCTATTATGACAATAGGCTCCCAATCGATGATAAAGAAGAAGTCAAAATAGTTAAACACCAGATAAGGAAAATTTAAAAGTTTGATGGTACAATTTTTACTTAATAAAAGAAAGGAAAATATTTCAATCAAAAGCATGTAATAAGGAATGAGTCACCAGATCCAAATACAGAGCTCATTCTTAAATATCTCATGATGGTGCCTTCTGTACCCTGCTTTTTGACAAAGTTTTAGTTAATAAAAACAATCTGGTACACTGGATCCTGATCTTTGACCTTATCATGCTTCTGGGCAAGGACTTTTATTTTCTCCAAAATATTGTTTTATCTTTTAAAGAGGGAAATTTTCTGTAATTAACACCTCTTCTTTTCCTAAACCCATGCAATTTATACTTCTTGAAAAGTATTTGCTACTACAGATTTAGAAATGATAAAATATTACTAAGATCTGCATCGTGTATAATACACCATATGCTACTGACTCATTTGCATTTCTCTCCTTCAATTAAAAGATTTCAAATTCAATCTCAGGAAAACATTTATTGATCACTATGTCTTACCATATACTTTGGTCACCAGTAGTGATAGAGGCCTACCTTTTCTACTTGTGCTGTACCTTTAATAAATACGTTCCCAGTATTTTTTCTCCTGTCCCTATTTCCTGTCTGCCTTATTCCCCTATCATTCTTTCCCTGAGAAGATTCAGAAAATGGGCAATCAAAAAAAAAAAAAAAAAAAGGCTCTGCTGTTCCATTCGTTCCGCCCTGCCCCCATAAAAAGCTAATATTTTCAGGTTGACTGAAAGTTTAACTTTGTTATTTTTTTTTTATTTTTCAAGAAAATCCAGCGTGACATGGCACGTGTTAGTGCCCTCTTACTTAACAGATTACATGTTTTTTTGACCTAAGTTAAAAGCTGTGCAAATCTCTCTTGTCTGTGTTTGCATTGTGTATGGACTCACAGACCTATCCGTGGTAGAACTCTGAAATTTAACTTCAGCCTTTCTGCCCAGAGCTCCTCTTTGTTCCTCAAAACTTGGGAGAAGACACCGATCCCCAAGAATGTGACATTTTCTGATAGTGAAACTCACTTTCCTCCTAGTCATCAAAAAGCAGAGACGACATAGTACTAAGTAATACCATGTTGGTGCTGGAGCCTCATGGGGGTGGGGGCAGCTATTACCCTATATTTTGAAATAGCGGATCTTTTTCAATAGTTCAAAGAATCTTCAGAGTTTTCAAGATTCTAAACGATTTCTTCAAGGTTGGAAGAATCAAAATGACCACAAAAGACACAACACCTTAGCTCTCTCTTTGTTTTGACAAGTGTTTAATGATATATAGAGGTTTGTTTCCAGGTCTCAATGGACTTTAGCGTGGAACCTACCATGTTTCTAGATGCTATTATGATTCCTCCCCTGCAGCGGTGCTAATGGCCCCACCAAGGCCCCCAGGCAAACACTGCTTTCTGGGAAAAAAATCCTATGGGATAAGGCTTTAAAAAAATGGACCAGAGAAGTCTTGAGGGAGCCTCTGTAGTCCATTACTAAATACACCAATCCTTTCTTTCCTCCGCAGACTTGCCTGGACCAACTCAAGCTTTTGCACTGGGTAATGAACATTGCACTGGTCATGCCTGGGGATAGGCCCTTTCAGCCAAGCCCCCTTCCCCCCGCCCCCCATGTGCCATTTCATTTTCAAAAGGGAGAGATATGCTAGAGCTATAAATCTCTTCTCTTTCTTCACCGCTTGCAGCCCTGCCCTTATGTGGGGACTACCTCTCGGAAGTTATTCACATCGGGTTGGGAGAGGTCAGCCTGACCACAGCTCCTGGCAGGTGGTCCCACACGGAAGCGCAGGCCCCCGTGCAGAGCTTCGGCCCCAAGGTGCTTTAAAGGCTCTCTCTGGAGAAGAATAGTCGTGCGTCTTTGTCTGCATCTCCAGGGCTGTCTATGACAGGCTGTGCTTCATGACAGATTGCTGTCCAGACACTGACCCCGTTGTACCTCCAACCGGCCTGCCTTCCAGTGCCAGTGTACAGCAACTTGACACCCTTCCAGAAAATATGCTCTTTTTACTCTCAAAGAAGAAAAGAAAACGAAACTCATTGTTGGAGATAGCCACCGAGAGGGTCCTTTAGGGATGACCACTGAGAATGGGGCGGGGAAACACAAGGCAGTTATTGGAATATTTGAATATGGACAGCTGTGGCTAATGCCACTGGCCGTTCTTAGTGTTTCCTCCACGTGTGACTTAATTTCGTTTCACTCTGCCTTATCTTTTGATTTCCTTACCATCAACTTAGTGCATTGTCTTCATTTTCTTTCAAAAATTTTTTTTTCTAAATCTTTTTTTTTCTGCTTCCTCTAGTTTTGCCTTCATTTCATTTATTTGTTTTCCTTCCTTTATTTACTCATCTATAGGCAAGACTTTATGGTAACCTTGTAGTGGATAAAAACATAAGCAAAATTGATTACTCCTCCCTTTGTCCAATATCTGCCCTTTACACAGTACAACACCTATTTCTTTCAGTGATCATATTTGGTGATGTTTGATGTGTCCTTATGTTTAAAGTGCTAATATAGTACCCGGCAGTATTTGAAACTCCACTTAATATTTGTAGAATGAATGAGAGAGAGAGAAAATATAATTTCCCATTAGCTCATCTCATTCTCTGAAGGAGGATTTCTCAACCTCAGCACTATCAACATTTGGGGCCAGACAATTTTTTGTTGTCAGGTGGCGAGGGCCATCCTGTGCAGCCTAGCAGGTTTAGCAATATCCCTGGCTTCTACCTGCTAGATGCCAGTAGCAATCCCTCACTCAATTGTGGCAACCAATAATCTCTCCAGACATTGCTGACTGTTTCCTGGGGAGAAAAATCACCCCCAATTAAGAACCACTGCTCTAAATCAATTTGTTAAATAAAACTTTCTGAAATGATGGACATGTTCTATCTCTGCTGTCTAATATGATAGCCGCCAGCTACACGCAGCTACTAAGCTTAAAATATGGCTAGTTCCAATTAAGACATGCTATATAAATATAAAGTACACACCAGATTTTGATTAGTTGGTACCCAAAAAAAAGAATGTAAAGTGTCTTATTAATAGTTTTTAATATTGATTACATATAGAAATGATAATAATTTGGATATGTTGAGTTCAATAAAATAAATGATTCAAATTAATTTTATATTTCTTTTTACTGTTTTGGGCTCTCAGAAATTTATAATTACTTTATATGGCTTGCATTTGTAGCTCACATTCTATTTCTATTGGAGAGCACTGATCTAGAAGGTCATTGCTTGGTTTCTGTTTTCTTTTCCCAATTTATTTTTCTTGTCATTTACACTCTTTTTGCCTGCTCCCCACAAATGCGACTGTGGCTGCCTTCGGAACTATGTTATTTTCGGGCAATTCCATGTCTAGTTTATTATCTGTGTGATTGTAAGTCTCTCCCTCTCTGACCCTTGTTTCCTTTAAATGTAAAATTAGTGAATTGTGCTCAATGATTTTTAAAAGTCTTTTATGGCAGCGCTAAAACTGTAAGTTGAAACAGGTGTATTTAATCAAGCATAGCCATGCCACGCGGACACTCTGAGAAGGCTTACATAGGCATCCCCCAGAAAGGCTACTATGGGCTCCAGCGCAAGAGCTTTGCGCTCAGACCTGGCTGCCTTAGACCAAGTGAACTCCCAGAAGTATATCCAGAGAAATGCTGGCTTGGAGGATACTGATAGGAATTACTAGGAGGAAAAAAATTCCATAGTTAAATGCATTTGAGACATACTAGGTTAAGCAAAACTAGAGAAGTCTGTTTAACTGCAGGTCATCTCAGAACCTTTAGTATACTAAAATGTAGAGTCATCAAAGGAGGTATATTGAATGCAACGTTTCTACATATATTTGTTTGTGAGGCTTGTATACTGCTTTGGATTTTATCCCGATGATAATGCCAGTCCACTGAAGCCAGGAGTGACAGAGTGATGAACATTTTAGAGAACTTCCTTTGGACACTGTAGAAGTCAGATTGGAAGTATTGACACAGGAAAGTGACTCCCAGTGCCTGGAGCCTCTTAAGATCCAAGTGGGTCCTTGGCTTTGCTCCAGCAAGAAAGAATTCAGGAGCGAGGCGACAATACAAAGTGAAAGTGTTATTTATTCAGAAACTGTAGAAAGTCTACTCCACATACAGAGCAGAGGCAAGTTCTCCCAGCAGAAGAGAACTGGCCCTCTGCTTCCTGTTGCCCTTCTGTTTAAGCAAAGGTTTAATTATAGGCTAAGGAAGGGGAGGAATATTCATGAAAGGGGCCGTGTTTTCCTGGAATCAGGGTGACACCCTCTATTTCTCCACCATCTTGGTTCTAGCTGGTTGAAACTTGCCCTGCCTTCATCCTGATTTGATCTGATTTGAAATTTGTTTTGAAACTTTCTGACACGGCTAACACCCAGCAACAAGGTAATGCTACAGCAACACCCAAAGCAATGCCCAAAACAGTACCTGCCAGTTCCCTGTCTCAGTATTAGATGGGAGGTCAGGGGGAGGCCCAGAGCAGAGGCAAATGAGGAGGCTGTAGTAATTGCATGGTTGAGATTTTGAGGACCTGAAAAGGGATGATTTGAAAGGTGTTTGCAAAGTTCAATCAACATGCTTTAAGAGGCCCAAACAGGCCCAGTTTCTGGGTTGGCAATCCGGTGAGTAGTGGTGATTTTGGCAATACTTTTACAGCCTAGTTAGGGAGACAGGCAGGAAAGGATTATGTCTGTCTTGGTCCCCCTATGTCCCTGGTCCCTAGCTAAATGGCCTGGCATTAAAAGGTCTGTTAAACAATCTGAATTCCAAAATATTCTGTATCTGTCCCTGAAAACTAAATATAATATTAAGAAATGATATGATTATTTTATTTAACCCAAAGCATTGCTTTTATAGCAACAATGGGAATTGTTGTTTCTTTGGAAATTGTTTTTCACGTTAGATGAGATCAGTAGTCTAAATAATATTTGCTGTTGTTAGCAAAAAGCTCTTCCAGTCTTAGAGATGGGGGTTGGCTGGCTTACCCTGAGTGATCTTGGGGGAGGCCCCTCAAAGGTGCAATGAAAGTTCCATGGCTATACTCAGTTTCCTGATGACTTTGGTCCCAATGTAGCTTGTATTCTTTCAAAATTCCATTCTGGATCTATTAAGTAAGCAATTATTTTTAAGAGCACAGCCTAGTACTTTGTTCACAAATGATACTTTTGAGAATTCTCTGCATAATGCCAACTAAGGAAAGCAAAAATTCGGAAATTTAGGTCACATTTAATTTAATTTATTTGAATACTCTATTGATTGTAAATTGATAGGCATTCCTAAAATGTGATTGGAATTCCAGTGGTATAAGCTCTATTTTTATCAGATATTTATAAATTATTAGAAGAGTCTGAATTATATTACCTTCATCATACCTACCCCTCTCACTCTCTGCTCTGCGAATCTCTATAAAGTAAGATACAGGTGCCTGCAACCCAAAGTGTGGTCCATGGACCACCAACATCACCAGCATCATCAGGAGATGTCTTAGATATTCAGAATCTCAGTTCCCAGCCTGGACCTGCTGAACCAAAAATAGTCAGAAATTTCATATGCACTTTTAAGAGTCAGTGACATCAACAACTCCTGATTGGCCTTGTTAATAGGAATGAAAGTAGGAAAGACAAAATGCTCCCATTTAAACATATAGATTGATGTCATCCTGGTTAATATTTAATAATATTTAATCCTGGTTAAATTTAATAATATCAAGAACTGCTAGTAAGTTACTCTCCAGTGTGGCTATCTTTTAGTTTTACTTCTCTTACAAACTGGAAACAATCAGGAAAATTCCTAATAGGGCAAGGAATGGCCAATGCGTAAATTACTTGGATAGACTGGATCTAAGGATGCTACATTGATCTGGCCAAATTACCTGCATGAGGAAGAGGCCAGCTGAGAGGCACTGGTGTGCAGAAATAGGATCTGGGAGGACCCGCCCTGAGGGAGGCAGCTGCAGAGGCAGCAGAGAGAATGTCAGCCTGGCACGTAGGTGTGGGAGCAGAAGGGGAACACAAGGGCCAACAGGTCACAACCCAAGTAGGCAGTTGGCTCTGAGGGGGGTGGGAAGGTGGTGCCCAAGAAGTGGGTGGAACTCTCACAGGTGGAGGCCAGCAATGGGGAAGAGAGGAAGGAAAGATCATGCCCAGAAGTTCAGACAGGCTGGCCGCGCCAGGAAGCAAGGACTTTGCAGTACAACCAAATTATTAAAAAACAATAAAAAATAAAAATTAGCAAGCAGGGATGAGACCGTTGATTAAGTTACCAGAAGTTCTGTTGATTCCTAAACCAAGCCCTAATTCTTGGCTTACTGTAAATATTCGATTAGATGTGGTCTCAGCATCCTATCGTCTGGATTTTAGAAGATGTGGCATTTTAAGGAAAAAACATTATGATCAAATTTCAGATAAAAGGAATGTTTTTAAAAACTAATGGCCAATCTTCGGAATAAACTCGAAAAATGTTTCCTCTACCTGCATTGTGTCACTTGTCTGCAAAGGTGGAGAGAGGGGGCATTTGTGCTTGCACACATGATGGGCAAGTCCAAGGATGACATTTCCTTTTCCAGATTCAGGACCCCTAGTCAGAGGGTGATTTACACGTCAGTTGCAGCGTGTTGGTCAATGTTCCAGGCTGTCAGCTCAGCGCCGCCCTCGGGGCTCCAGCTACACAGGGCATTGAAAGGTTACTCAAAGACCACATTGTGTTCCTCTTGCTGCAGGAGCGGCTGCACTAATTTGGATTGTGACTTGACTTGTCTCCCCCCACTCTTCCTGAGGTCTGAGCTAGGGTTGTGTCAATCAGGGGTGTCACATCATTCAAGCATTGAAGGATGGTAGCCTTTCTGAACCCTTGAAGTCAAGTTTAGGATAAATTTTAGTAAGACATCTGGCATGGTGTGATGTAATTCTGCACACTCAATACCAGCAACAGCCACCATTTAATCTTTTTGCAGACTTATGAGAGGCATGTATCATATCCAGTGCATTTAACTTGTACAGTAGTTGGTAGGAAGAGTATTAGATTTGGAGCAAAGGCCTGACTTTGGGTCCTGTTTTTGCCACTTATGTGCCACAGTTCACTTATTAAGAAAATCAAGATATTGTATATCTAATCATTGTAAAAATAACATGTAAGAGATCACTTCGTGAACTACAAACAGGCATTATACAAATTAAAATGGATTATTATTATGATTATTGCACTATTAGAGGAAAGCCATGTCTGAACCAAAGATCAAACTCAATGTAATCAGCCCTGCATGTTAGAGAATGTAGGTCACAGTCAGATGTTTCAAATTCAAACACTATTTTAAAAAACCAGAATTATTCCGAGGATCATTGGAATCAGAGATTACTTTATTATGTTTGCTTTAGCAGCAAATACTAATTAGGTTTTCACTAAGTGTAAATGGTTACCCGTTATAAATAATGCCTGTGATTGCCAAATCAAACTCTAATAAAAGTATTCTCTGAGCTAATGAAGCAGAGGAATATAAGTAAACAAAACACAGCTTTTTCATTTTTATAGCTAATGGCTGGAAAAGGTCATTACTGTGAGGTGGCCCTACCTGGCAAAGGTACTCTCTATCCCCTTTCCTCCTTCTGTGAGGACTTCTCTCATTTTTTTTTCTTTTGGTTTTAGGTTTAGGAGATGATAGCAAGTCTCACATTTCAAAAAAAAAATGTCTTCTTATTCTACTGTTTTGTCTTCCTGAGAACTGACAACTTTTGGGGGTCTATTTCTTTGGATCCTGGCTTTACTGGCTTTTATCTCTAAATGTCCTGCTTTCATAAATCTTCCCCCACTCTGGTGTTTCCTGCAAAATCAAGAGTAGAGGTTCCTGAAATTTCTTATCTTATTAGTAAAGGATGATTCTTCCTCACTGTCATATTGTCCTTCTGAAATTTTAATGGCAACCTGGAATATTTTGCTTTTTTAGAAATAAGTGTCAGGGTAAAAGGAGAAAGTAGACCCTTTTTAACATGGGGAAGTATATAGGTATAATGGAGAAAAATAAGAGCATTATTCCCATCTTTAATGAATCAAAAGTTTAGTAACAGGAGTGTTTTGTGAATTACAGAAGGGATTCTTAGTTCCTTAGAGGAAAAACTACTTTTGGGGGGACAGTGGTGTTAAGACCCAAGATAATTAGTCTTTGACACCTTGCATATTCACATACTTGATGGTATTTGTTGGTTGGGATTGATGAGGACAAACTAATGAGCTGAAACATAGGGAAGAGATTCTAGCAGCACTCACAACACACAAATGCCATCAGACTTCACTTGGCATATTATACTAAGAAAAGTCTCAGGTTTCCTGTGTTTTCTCATCCTTCACAAATTCAATGTAAACATGTAGCTACTAACCCTTTGATATCTGCTAGGTCCCACCTTGATAGACTCAGAAGGACCAAATCTTTGGCATCTAGATGGAATATGTCTTGCTATATAAATATATAAGCCTTGCTCAGTAGCTATAGAGTTATTCACAGCAATATTACTTTGGGGGCCCCAGACTAAATAATCAGTCTGTTTTCTTATAATGTGGACTAACTTTTCAGTGTTTAGATAATAAAATTTCCTGAAAACTGCAGTGTTTGTTCTTTTTGGTCATAGATTAAAATGACCAGAGTCTCACCCAGAAATGGCACTGTGGAAGGAGTCAGTAGATCTGATGAGTATCATGAGTTTCAGATATCTACAGCACAGAAAAAGAGACTTTTTCCATGCTAACTAGAGATTTCCTATTGCTTCTGAATCAAATTGGGTAACAATTCAGATATTCTTGTTAGAATGGAATATGTTCATCCTCATTATACTTTAAGCCAATAATTATGTAGTTCTGCTCTTTTCATGTCCATTCAAAATTACTGTTCTGGAAAACATTCATCATTGTCATTGATAGTATAAATCACCAAACCTAAGAGAAATTAATTTCAAAATCATTTGTGTATGTGTGCATTTATGATACAAATCCCATAAAAACTGGGAATAGTGTTGCCCCAAGACAAAGGAAACTGGTAGTATACCTGATGAAATCAGAAAATAGGCCAATAGAAATCTAATAATGATAATTACTATTTTTGAATATCTAACTGCATAGTTTTTGGTTCACTTTTTTTTTTAATCTCTATTATTCCTAGCAACTCAGCAAGAGGTATTGTGTTCCCATTTTTTCTTACAGTGAGACTAAGGCTCTGAAAATTGGGCAACTGACTGAGATCACTTACGTATTAATTTTTGCCTGATCCAAAAGCTTGTGTTCTTTTCACAATGTCAACTATACTGCTGATAGCAAATATTTCCTTTTAGTTTGGCTTCTAAAGTTATTCTATGTTTGAGAATGAAAAGTTAATTCCATAGTGTGTGGCAATGGGCAGTGAAGGATAGTGTAACGTGAGGTGAACATTAAGTTAAATTAGAAAACATGAATGAGACAGATGCCTATTTTATAGTGACTTGAATTGAAAGACAAAAAGCAAGGAAACTGGCTTTTTAATTATTTTCAAGTTTTCTCTATTGTGGTGAAGGTAAGTAGAAATTTTAGTCTTTCAATAAATTGTTATGTTTCTTCTTATTCTAAAAGATAGCTGCATTTTAGTAAGCCTATCAGATTTAAATATTTGTTCATCTTAGCATTTCTAATACAATCAAGGAGAGTTTAGTGGACAGTGTTTGATCTTATGTGGTTCCTGAAATTCAGGGCATGAATTAGTATTATTTTTTTGGTTTTACTCATAACACAGATAAATGGTACCTGTTGTGCTTGCTTTATTAAAAGAAAGGGGTTATTTTGTACTTATTAAAGAATACTAAAAAAGATCTAATGTACTGCGAATTAATTTAATTCAAAGACTTCTGTAGGAACATGAAGTCTTAAGGCATATTTTCTTTACTTTGAACAAACCCACTTCTATGCAAATCTCCACGAATAGTAAGTTCCTGGTTTGTTTTTCCAAGGCTGAAAGCATTCTGCCTACAGCGCCATTACCTGGGGCTGTCTGGATGGGGTGCACAGGCTGAGTGTCCATATTGGAGCTGCCAATTCTTTTGATGGCTCCGCCCATTTCACTACTATTGGGTCACAACTCTTAATCAAAGTCACTTCAAAGACCCCAAACAGATTGATTCACATGTGAATGCTACCCAAACTGTCTTGGAAAGGAGGAGGGATTCTGGTCTTATGTTCCTTTGAACCTACTGTTGCTCATTTACTAGTATTTACTTTGCACGGCCTATGGCTGAACCATGGAAATTGGAAAACAAACTCCTATTCAGCAAGTCATGTCAAAGGTGACTGCAGAGCCAGGGAATTGACTGTGGGACAGACATTCTTTCTGATCAGGAGGCCTCATCTGCAGCGCTGCTGTCTCCACAGTTACATACCTGTCCATGGAAGCCTTTCGTTTATCTTGTCTATGTGGGAAGTCCTAGACGATGCCATCAATCTGAGAGATGAGAGAGATGCCCATTTGACACTCTAACAATAGTTGTGGGGCAAAGGAAAAAAAAAAAAAAGAAAGAAAGAAAGGGGGAAAAAAAAGAATATTAGTCAGACCCTGCACAAAGTTCTTTTGAACCATACTATGATTACAGAGAAGATCCAATGGGCACTCTGCTCAGAAACATACTTTGTACTCTTTCAAACACATGATTAAGCAATCATTCTCACTTGAGAACATAAAATAGGTACTGTCCAAGGATTCAGTGAAGAGGGAAATAGGAAATAACTACATTCCTGAGTTTTCTCATGGGAAAATCTCGGATTCATCCAGAATAATGAAGCTGTAGCAGGCATCACGCCTCTAAGAGTCATTTATGGTGAACAACATATTTTCTATTGATTATATTTATGGCAGAATCAGTAAAGGGGTACAAAAGAGGACGCATTGGAATGATTTGTGAGTTCTGTGGTTCCCAAACCAGAGTTGCTGGTGTTATTATTAGTCTAGACTGAACAGTGAAAAATGTTAAAATTGGATTCCTCAGAGACACATTCAAACATATTTTAAAGTTCATTTACATGTGAGAAATCCAAGAACCCGGATTGAATTATATTTCTTTTCTTTTCCTGGAAAAAAAATGCTTTGCATATGCATTTCTCACTCTATGGTGTTTTAAGGTTCAATTGTGAGGACCTTTCATAGGGTGAAGAGCCTTGGAAAAGTATAAAGTACTTCGCACCATTGCAACCGTCATCATCATTGTTGATAGAATCCTCTGGAAGCCTCGATGACTGCCACATCTGTGATGAAAGCTGTGTCCTGTTCATGTCACTAGAATTGAAATGAAGATGAAGCTTTTCTTATGGGAAGGTCCTTGACTAAGGGATTTGCTGCCAAACTCACAGGGCTGTCGCCAGCTGACCTTTAGGGCAAGGTGCAAAGTCCATCTGTTTACACAGACTTTTACTCCATGGGGGTTAATGTGAGAAGAAATTTCTCAGACATGATGCGGAGGAGATGCGAATGTGAATGTGAATGCTTATTTAGTACTGCTTTTTTCTAACATTAGCCTTATAGTTATTCCAAATACTTCACAAAAATAGACCAACATATCCATTTAAAACATCACAAAATGTTATTTACAAGCCTAATTGAATAAATTAGGCTAAATGAAAAGATAAAAATTTTAAATACAAAATATTTACGTACAAAATTTCAAAAATATTTAAAATACAGATTCAAATACATTGTAACAAAAAGAGCACTTTGTATTTTAAATGTTTATGTTTTAAATGCCATTTGAATCTCAATATAGCTGAAATAAAAGCAGGTCAAATGATAAAAATAGGCAAGGATCTAAAAGGTCCTATGGAGAGTCCAGTGCCTGTCAGAGTAATCTCATTTGTCCCCTGCACAGAATACTTCTTCACCCTTGGAGTATTGTTGCTGCAGGATGGAGATTACAATAGCACCCACCAATCTTGCGCCAGTCTCTGCAAGATTATCTCCATACATGGCACCCTTAGGTCTAGATTCCACAGCTCCCGCCAAAACCACAAGACACTTCACATCATGACCTCATCCACCTTGGTTATGATACTATTGGGTGGTGTGCATGGACATGAGGAAAGAGGACACACAAATAAGCAGTTAGAGACACACTTCCTTCTAGACAAAGGAAGTGAAAAATACCAGTTTTACTTATTGCGAATTCCCATACCCTCCTTCCCCGCAACAATCAATTGCCTAGAATCTCCTCATTAGACAATGAGAGATACTAGATTTGAAATATTTCCTTGTTATCATATCATTATCTAAAAACTTAAGTAAGCAGTAGTGACTATATACATTTTTACAAAATTATTGTAGCAGGAAATCTAGACAAGAACACAACTTTCTTGTCTGTCAGCCTAATTTTTAATTCATCAGATCACATCCACATGTGAACATATACCCGAAGAAGGGTGGGTGATGGAAGTGATAAAATGACTCTTGGTGTACAGAACTGAGATAAATAACATTATGGGTCTAAATATCATAGGCCTTTAAATGAGTCTATTCTGCCTCAGGTTTAATTTTTAGTCTATATTTTTTTCTTCTTTTAAAGACAAATCTGGGCGCTGAGCTGCAATCGATATGTACTGGAGATTGTTTGTTCAGTAATAACTAATAAAAATATCTGACATTGATGGACATTTCCACTGTGCCAGGTATAACTCTAAGCACTTGGCAGGCAGTGCTTCATTTAGACGTCATGAGAACACCATAAGGTGGGTGCTATTGTTACCTCCATCTTGCAGATGAGGAAACTGAGGCCTAAAGAGCTGGAGCAACTAGTTAGCAAATGGGGAGATGGGATGACTCCAGAGATGGCATTATTAACCTGTGTGCTCTGCTGCTTCCTTAATACAATTTGCAAACACTGGCAACCCAAAGGACTGGATGAAACATCAGTACTCACTAAACCATCAAGACTGTCTTAAGTAAGGAAACTGATTTATCAAAGGGACAGTTCATGGCATAGTGAGGCACAAACTAAGGCCTGACCAAATGTGAGATGACCAAGAGAATATCTGCTAAAAAGCAGCCTGTTCTGATGTACAAAGATCATTTGATTTTGCCCAACAGTCATGTGTATATGAATGGAGGCTGACACGAACTTGAACATTTTGCCCTCCAGTAGAACAGGTTAAATGCTGTCTTTGGAATATGGTTCACAGTATTTGTTTCTCAAATTTACACCGCCCAGAGGTCTACTCTCTCCGTAAGATTTGTGAGGAGCTTGGGATAGGTGATTGGAGAGTGGGGAAGTCTCAGGGTATCTGCTTTCTGCAGGTGTTCGAGTCCCGAGTGTGGGTCTCTCCTACTGGTGATATGCTTGTCTCTAAGTGAAGCCCACTGGAGCCTCGAATTTCTTTCCCTAGCACCTTTTTGACGTTGCACGTGACAGAATGCAAGTCTACTCTTGCCAGCAACAGGTGCAGCATGGGGAGAAACACCATTCCACAGATAACAGGCATGCATATGTCTGGTGGATTTAATTAGACACAGTGCCCATTAACAATTTCTGCAGATGTTCACATCAAATCAGCTGAGCTAATTTTCTCACACTCTTCTGTTTGCCCTATTTTCTGTTTCCCAAGTGTATCTACACTCTCCTTAATCTTATGACGCCTACATGCAAGCGAGCTTCCTTCTGCTCTTCGAATCTCAATACTTGATTCTTCGTGTGATACTAAAGAGATTCAATTGCTAGTTGATGTTTAGTCTTCATTAGGAAATGCATATTATTCATGGTAAAGAGATTTTCTGGAGGGTAGTGGCTGTGTCTAGCTCAGAGCTCCAGTCTCTGACACAGGGAATGAACACACTGAGTTCTCTGAGACACTGGACCACTCGATCAAATAATTAAAAAGAACAGTGGTGGAAGGTAACTGCCCTGAAGAAGCACTTTGCTAAATCAAGTGCTTGTTGTCCCAGAAGCAAAGGCTTCTTTCTTTATCTTTTTTTTTTTTTTTAAAGATGGGATCTTGCTCTTGCTGAGACTGGTCTTGAACTCCTGAGCTCAAGCATTCCTTCCACCTCAGCCTCCCAGAGTGCTAGGATTACAGGCATGAGCCACCGTGCCTGGCCCAGCAAAGGCCTTTTCTAAAGGATGCAACTTATTTGCCAAGGGTGTCTTAGAATATGTTTACATAGCTAAATAGGCTGGATTACAAAAAAATAAAAAACACGATTTTATAACACAGTGAAAGGAAGACTTGAACTAGGAATAAGGCAATTTGGGTGCTTGTCTCATTCCCATCCCTAACTAGCTTGGTTATCTTGGCAAGTTACTTTGCCTCTCTCGGCCTTAGTTTCTTTATTTATCAAACAATAGAGTAGAAGATTTTATTTCTAAGATTCCTTCTAACTCAAAAGTTCTGTTTGTTTTGTTTTTTTTAATCTAGCTGAGTTACATGTTTCTCTCTGCCCTACAAGCTTGGCTCGTGGCCACATACCACCAGAAGCACAGATAGGCGCTGAGCCTCTAATGTATCCATTCTTTTAACTCTCACAACAGCCCTGTCAGACAGAGAGTTATTACTCCCATTTTACAAAAATCACTCCCATGGGAAGATTTAAAAATAACATTTCTAAATAGTAAAGACAACTATAACAGATCAGTATTGACACAAGCAGAGAAAAGGTCTGAAATGTGGTACGTGCCCTCTCTGCTTTCCTTTCCCTCTGTCTCTCCGAGCTCCAACTATATCCATAAAATGGGTAGATCTTACCTCTCCAAGCAAAAAGCAGGAGCCCAGAACAAATGAGCTCCTCAGAGTGCCTCCAGTTCTAAAATAAATGTCTGTGCCTACATGGTTTCTTTCAACTGGCCGTGCAAAAGTCGGTTATTAAGAAATCCAGGAAAAACATCTGTTAAGAAGGAGCTTTTATAGACCATCGAGAGATAAGAGTACAGCTGCATAGAAAATGTGTGACCCTAAGTACAATTGTCCCTCAGGATTTTCCCGGAATTGCTTCCAGCTCCACCCCGCAGAGACACCAAAATCAGAGGATGCTCAAGTCCCTGATAGAAAACAGCAAAATATTTGCATGTAGCCTACACACATCCCCCATATACTTTAAATCATCTCTAGATTACTTGTAATACCTACTACAATGTGAATGCTACATAAATAGCTGTTATGTTATGTTGATTTTTAATTTGTATTTTTTATTGTTGTAGTACTATTTTTTTCCCAAATATTTTTGATCTGATCTGGAACCTTATACAAACAGGGAGTGTACCACACCACACAGGCAATGGGAAAGTCTTAGGACCTGCCTCTGATGATTGACATGACGCTGGGGAGAATGAAGGAAGAACTGATTAAGATGCAAACCAATAAAGTAAATTACACGGATCTGAAACAAACCTAAGGATTTGATACCAAGAGTCTCCATATTAAATATTATGTAAATTTATATTTTAGTTTATCCCTTCATTTTGCCTGCTTGTTTCTATGCTAGCTTGTCATTTTTATGTTACTATTATTCTCAAGATGATGTGTTTTTCTAGTGACTGTAACTTAGAGTTTTTAGTGTCTCAAATTTAGGTCACTCCTAGACTCAACTCATGATCCCATTCCCCACAAATTGTCTAGGATCACCCATGACAACCAGACACCACATTTCAAGCTGAGGGCTGGATTCAGTGGATAGATTGACAGATGTAACACACTGACAGGACAAATGTGTCTTTATTTAGTGTGAATAAATGTGCATGTTGCACTCAGTCTAGTAAATGGATTCCCAAAGTCCCATGGAAATGATCGGATTTAGAAGAGTAACTATATGTTAAATGAGCCCATATAGGTAGGTTAGCACTACTATATCAACAGTATTTGCACCGTTCAAGAGATTTATATGGCAACTACAATGTCAAGTTCCAGGGCATAAACCACGTGATTTAATAACAACAACAACAACAATAATAATAACCCCGCAGCTCTGAAGTCCCTGTCATATGCAAAACATTGTTGGTTAAGAGATTTATAAGTGAATTTCATCTGCCGTTCATTAGCCACTGCTCATGACAAAACAGATTAGGAGAATAGTGATTTATAGCAACATCTATTTCTCTAACCATTTGATTTTTAAAATAGTGTACTTTGAATGGTATTTTTCAAGATTTTGGAACCAGAAATTGAAATTAGCCTTGATAGGGGCTGCCTTCATTCCTGAGGCAGGGTTGGTACATGGATTCCCACTGGTTCTCCAATGAGTAACAAAGCCAAACTCACTGTCACCATCAGAAGACAAGAGTTTGCTTCTCATAGGAAGGGACACATTCTCTCTTCTGCCTTTTATAAATAAGCCTTAGAAGGGCAGAGTTGTCTGCATACCACTTCGTAGGCTGATTACTACCATTTTTAGTACCTATATATAGTAACTCTTTCTGGAGATATGTATTTAAACATAACAAGCTATTACAAATTTCTAGCTATATGTACCCAAGTGCAATGTTCTATTATCCACCCTTAGGGATTAATATCCACACAAGCAAATTATATGTTCACGTAAACTTCAACATTTTGCAAAAAGCTAGTTTTTTCCCTATTTTTCATGGAAATTTGCTTTAATTATACATTTTGCATTTCTGCCTTCTGAAATAGAGGACATTGGACATAGTGATATTATATAAATTTGTCCTGGTGACTTGAAGTTTTCCCTAGAAATGTGTATTTTTTAATTCAGGATTATGACTCTGTCCTTATTGTCCCTTCTTTCTAACAGAATACCAGTTGTCACATTGCCTGTCTAATAGTTCTCCTCACCCTTCAAGTTCCTTTCTGTGATATTGCCTGTGACCAGAAAAATGAACTAAGAGACGGTAAAGCTTAAAGTGAGTTCCCAGGGAACTATAGTGTACATCTCTAGGCCAGCAAGGGACTTGTGAAAGATACTTTCGGGACCATGGCCTCTGCTGTCCTGGAGCACAAATTTTCCTTAAATCTGACCCCAGAAGAGTAGAGTGTTAATGTAATAGTTTGCATATCCCTTAAAGATTAGAACCCAGTGTATGCCAAATGGTGGAAATAGAAACATAAATGTGTAATATGTGTGGCCCAGGGACCTCTTTTATGGGATGCATAAGGAAGGCATCCTCTCTGGTAGGAATCCTTCATTCCCACCAACGCTGTACCAGAGAGGAGGCCTGTCTTTTCCAGGCTTCTCCAGGATTTGACAGTCTGTGCCCCAACCTCTGCTCCCCAGTCATTTTCATTTTCATGCTCCACGGTACCACGCTACAAAACAAGTCACAAAATGGGGCTGGGAACGCTTTTGGCAAAGAATGTCCCGCTTCTGTGGGATATCCCAGAGGTGTCCCAGAATGAGACCACAGGCGTCCTTAGGATGCTGACCTGACCCTGGGAACTCTAGAGGTTGACACAGGGGTCGAGAACCGATGTCCCTTGGATGCCTGCAGTGCTGTGATATGACCCCATCCCACTGGGCAGCTGTCAGCATCGCAGCAGACAAACGTTTTGACTAGAAATCGTGCCTTATTGTGAGAGATTGCACTAGTATGAAAGGAACACTCTCATAAAAAGATCCATTAGAGGATTGCTTGGGAAATTTCAGATCTGCTTGATTTGTATGCTCCAGGTTATTCTTCATCAAATTTATTTTTGTTACCTTTCTGTAGATTGGGATCACAGGATAATAAATCATCTACTCTTTCTGCTTCAGACAAGGGACATCACAGGTGATTCATCTTCCATTCTTTCTTTCTTTGTATAGAATACAGAAGGTATTGTCAAGGTCATTTGGGCACAGTTAGTGCTCATCTCCACACTACAAAAGAAGAATCGCTTCCTCTTTGCATTTGTGCCAGACATTATGCTTGAAGCCTGTGCATACCAAAGTATGACATATCTAAGGGGAAAGGAACTGAACCTTGGAAGTTCCTTTGGTGGCTACCTTTTCTACCCTACCAGGCTCCCCTACCCATCTCCTTTTGACTTTTGATGCATCAAATGTTGTTTAGATGGGCACCATCAAAGTATGTATTTCCAGCCTTCCATGGCAATTCGAAAGAGAAAGAGCATGTGCCCAAAAGGACAGAGAGGAGTCCCCTGACACCTGCTTGGTTTCCAGTCATGTTCTCAGCTTGGCAAACCAGTTAACCAGCGCCTGTGCAGTCCCATCCCACAGAGAGTGCATGGGAATTTAGGAATGGGTCTCCTCCTGTTGAAACCCCAAGAAGAGTTTCAGAGAAGTGAGATTCCTTCCTGGCAGTTGCAGGCAGACCCAACCTGCTGTCTAGGGCACTGGAGGAGAGGAGGCTGCTCAGGAATGGCTAATTAGGAAAAGCAAAGGCACTCACTCCAAACCTGGGCTGCCTCGATTTTATCTTGGACCACAAACCCCAGACACCCCTAAGAAGAAGACTGCTCAGCCTCTCTGGTTCTGAAGGTTCCACACAGATGAACTGGATGCTGCATGACCACAACTTCAAAACCAGCGTGCCCCACACGCTGTGGGTTCTGCTACCCTAAACCCTAATCCTCCCACTCAGCAAACCACACCCACATTGTTGGTTCTCTGCTTAGCCTGCTCAGTAGAAAGAAGATTTCTGTCCTTGCTCTGTATGATTGGGCTTTGTCAGAAGTTTAAGAAATCTCAAGAAATCTGGGGAATTCAACTTGTAGTAAAAATAAGCAGCAAAGACAATAACATAAGAATCTGATTCCTTTTATTTACACTACTATTAAATAAATACGTATTATAGTAAGTATCTTTTACTGGTAATAAGGAAGTAATAAGAAAAATATTTTTATATACACATAAATAGGTTGCCTTGCACTTTTATGATGTTTGTAGCTTTTAATTTTTAATTCACTCTATCATATATATTTTGTACAAATTATTACCAGCTTGGACATACCAAAAGGTATAATATTTGAGGTCAGATTATATTAATCTACATAGAGATGTTTCAAAAATATCTAATGTATTTACCACTGTACGTTACTAAGTTTTATAGCTAAGAATTTACCAGTAAGAGGACAGACACGAAAGCATTTAACAATCATCTCAATTTAACAAAATTAACAACTGGCTAAAACTGTCTTTTAAAATAGCTTTAAATATACAACCCTTCTCATAGGGACATCATGTATTTATGTTCTTAGGTCAAGATTGAGATTTCTGAGCTTCTTTTGGTATAAACAACTCTCCAAATACAAAGTTATCTTTGCAACAATAATCTGCATATAATACCAATGACAGAAATTCTGTGCACATTTTTCTTTCTCTCTTCCATCTCCACTACAATTTTCTCAGGAATTTTACATTTTTTCTCTGCAAGTATCTACAAGAAACCCAGGTAAAGGTGAGGAAGAGAGGATCTATTCTCAAGAAAGACATAGAAGTTTTAAGTTATTAAAGTAGAGATTTAAAGACTATTTTGTGGTCATGTTATAACTCAGAGATCAGGGCATATAATTCATATGGCATCTTTCACATAAACAAATATTATATGATTTAGAATTGTTTAACTTTGTTATTTGAAAAAATAGTCCACCATACAGTAATTATACAGTTTGAAAGTAGCATAAAGAACATTTTACTGGCACATGCAAGTCTCAGAGACAGCATAGATTGTGGCATAAATACACTTCTTAGTAAAATACCTAGTTAACATAGGCATAGGCGTCATGTTCTGGACCTTAAGAAAGATGCGAATATATGGACCCTAGAAGCAGTTTATGGCCCTATTGTCTTCCCCACTCTTTATGTTTTTGGAGAGATGAAAATAAAAGTAGATGAGAGAAGAGTTAAATAAAATAGTAAAATATGAGGGGAGCTTTTGAAAATAGATCTTTTTTATTCTCTTTCTTTTCTCCCCTTCTTGAATGGTGTCACGGCACAAAGGCTCTGCAGGCTTCCTTCAGCCGGGTCTCAGCCGAGGATCACCCCTGCTCTGCTGCGAGGGCTCCACACTTTCTCTGCAGCCCTCCACCCCCCTCCACCTCAGCACCCCTCCCCCAGTCTCATTTCCCAATGCGCTGTGCTGTCAAGTGTGACCTCAGCCTGCCTTCGGAGCGGGACAAGCGTGTGAAGCGGCCAGCTTCAGTTAAGACCAGGCAGCATAAAATAGGCATGTGCATCTTTAATGCAAGATGACATAAAATGATAAGCATAAAACGGTTATCAAAATGAAAATAACCTAAAGCAGAGGGTTTTGTTAACTTGTGGGTACTTTATAAATATGAGGAATTGTTTTCTAGATGACTATACTCCTATTCCACATCTGCATAACTCAGTGAGGCTGGGGATCATGTATAATCAGAAGAAAGCTTCACAGATTAGGTGAAATTATCACTATTTAATGGGAAGGGAATTTACCAGAATATGAAAAGCAAGAAACTGATCATGAACATGGATAATCTTGCACTTGGATAATCTTGCACTTGGATTACAGTCTCCCTGCCAACACTGCATGATGCAAAAGACTCAAGTGCCTTATTCCTCTGGGTTACTAAACATACAGACAATGTTTTGTAGCTTTTTACAAACAGAAATATGTTATTATTCCAGTTCCCAGTTCTGAGCTTGTAGATGCAGAATTTAAGCTGGGCCTGGAACCCAGGAAGTGTATCATGTCGTCAGCCATTAAGAAAGTCAACTGTTGCAATCCTTTATAGGACAGTGCATTCGATGACAGTATGGTGTCTAGGGTTTCTTATTGTTAATAATTCCTAGCCAGTTCTGTCCAAGCCACTTGGCCTTTGGCTTCTTGCCGGGCAGCACAATAGCCAGTGAGTTAAAGCAATACCATTTGCCCAATTGTCCTCACTGCTGTCCATGTGTATCAAAAGAAACACCTTCATAAAGGTGTGAATTATTTCATGTTGATGGTCTTGCTGCTTTCTCCCTGATCTACTCACACATCACATCACCTCCAAAGATGAACAAGTCAAGGGCCTCCTTCTGAAGTCGGCGCCAACGATGCCACCTTGTGGGCACTAACTTCTCTCCTGAATGCTAATACCAGCTCCTTCCGGGGAGCTGCTGCCAGCCTTCCCAGGGGCCCTGGGGAACCTGCTCCTCCACGCCTCGAACGGTCATTGCTGCCCGCCCCGCAGGCGCACCGCGCTCCTGCTGCACTGCCCAGCCAGTCGCCCTCCTGAAGGTGGCACGGAGCGTGGCGGGGCGCCGCTGCCGAGCTCGGAGTTGAGCAATGCAGCGTCGTTCCAGGCTCTGCCCGGCTTCAGCCCGGGGAGGCACAAATCGCTTCCAGGAGGCCTCGCATATGATTAGCGCGAGCCAATGAGCAGCTCCGGAAAAGGCAGTGGTTGCCAAAAGAGCAGATGTGTCTGAAGTCTGCATCGGTTCATCTGGTGACCTCCAGAAATCAGTGAAAGATTTATATTCCTAATTATAGACTTTTTTCCCCCTAATTTAGTCATCCTTCCCTTCATTAAAAAAATGGAGATATGGTTGCAGTTTAAAATCCAGTGTTACTTTAGGAAGGATATCATCATTTTAGGGGTTTTTGCAAAGCACGATTTAGACTTTCTCGTGGTAGGCTGGCAAAACACACACACACACACACACACACACCCCTACTTAGAGATATATTCAATTAGAGAGCTCAAAGCAATTTTTAAAAAACATACCTTTGTTAGGATTTGGAACTTACAAATTGTGAAAATAAACTAGAGTTGACTGGGAATTTATGTGCTCGTTGGACAATAGTATGGAGACAGACTATGGAAGAAATTGCATGAGTAGCCAGGCCACATTGCAGTGGTTAATTGTTGGAAGTATTTGATTTTTATATAGTTAGAAATTGTTTGGGTCATGGGGATTTTCTTTTGTGACTTAAAAAAAAAAAGAAAAGAAAGCCACAAAGCTTTTTGAAAAGCCACAGTAAAAGGACAGGTGCTCCTCTCTTTTCTCTAACAATTCACTGGTTTGCCTGTGGGACCATTTTACATAGGTTCAAGATTTCCATAGATGCTTCCATCAGACCCATCAAAATGAAAACAATTCCTTGTCCATTTGCCCTTAAAAATGAAAACACAGATTTCCTATGTCTCTTAGATGGTTTTAGCTACAGAAATACTCATAAAAAAAAAAACAATAAGAACAATTCACTCTTAGCCAGTAAATTTGCTCTTGCATTAAAAAAAAATTGAGATGGGCCCTCATGTACCTTCCTGTGTTCACTGCAGGGCTCCAAGTGCAGAGATGGCTGGTGGCAGGTATGCAGTCTTGAAGGAGGTCCACGTCGAGTCAGAAACATCTTAAAATATTATGACAAAGGTTTTCTTGCCATGCCATCTCAGAAATGAAATTCTAGATGTTTCTTTTGAGTGATTTTTTAAAAAAATTGTAATGAGAAACAAATGAACCAAGTGGAATGAGATTGTTTTTGATGTTAGCACTTAAGTTACCTCGACATTACTGCAAAGTTCCATAGATTTTGATCAGAAAGTCTACTTAGTCTTTGTGCAGTAATGTCAGTTTTAGGTCTTGCTGGGTAAAGGAAATAAACTCACATGCCTTTGGCAAGAACCCCTCCAGCAGTGCCATACACAACTGTGTCTGGGTCTCAACACAAACCCAGATATGTAGAACATGAACCAAGATGCCCACATGGAGACAACTCCAAACCAGTTAGTTCCCAATCCAGGAAAATTTGTTGTCAGGGACTTGATGATGTATGAAAGGAATGTTGTTTTGTTTCAGAACCAAAAATTTCCGACAAGATAGAGCATGAGCTTTCTGAAAAGAGAGAGCTTTTTGTTTTTTTCTCACAAACATGCTCAGACATAGCTTTCCTTTCAGCTAATTAAGCTGTTTTAAAGCAAACTGGTCAAACAGTGACATCTTAGTGGGGAGCCTTCGAGTCAATTGCATGATATAGAAGGCAAGACACTTAAAGGGCGACTTTTGCTATTGTGTTCTCTGGCTGAATATTTTCTACTTGGTCAATGCTGCCAGAGTGACCCCATACAATTGGGAGAATTCAAAGCCACTGACCTCAAGAGATGCCATTAAGAAGGCAACCACAGAATGAGATTTCATGGTCAGAAGCCAAACTTACTCTTTCCTACCAAGTCCTGATGCTTACAATATTTTATATGTATGTTTTCTTCCTGTCATTAGCATACTGTTAAACAGCTTAAAAAGAGAATGCGGTCATCAGGAATTGATATAAATAATCACTCCTGTGTTAATGTAAAACTGTCGGGCTTTTTCATAACAAAACTCATTGAAAAAAGTCAACTTCTAGGTTAATAATGGTTCCTTTAAGAGAATGCTATGGAAGATCTAAAACACATTTCTCTTAACTAAATATACAGTAAGGAGGATGTACGATCTCCCCTGTCAAATATTATTTAAACAATAAATGACACCCATTGTCTTTTGCAACTGATGGACATGAAGTTGGTGTTTTGACATTTGTTGAGGCAACATTTTCTCATGGTGAAGAAAAAGAAAAATAATTAAATTTTATATAAATGATTACAAGATTGTTGAAAATGCTTGTTCTTCATATTTCTTATATTAAACCCCAGAACATTGAATCAGTCAGTAGGCTAAAAATGGGTGTTTTGAAAATTTGATGATGTTAAAGGAGGGTTTTTCCCCCACTAATAGCAAATGATTCATTATTTCTTGCCAAGCAGCACTGTGTTTTTTACTGAACAATGATTCTGGGGCTAATTACAATGAAAATGTTAAGTGTCTTTCTATAGAAGTCAGATGTCACCTGTTTAGATAAGAGACTCGTGCAAAAAGAATTAAAGACAATAGTTTAAAGCAGAAGGAGGAATGATTAAGTAGTTCCTTTTCAACTCTTCTACACAAGAGATGTCACACTTAAGTCAATATTTATTTAAAAGAGAGCCCATGTTTTCCTCTGACTTTTAAACACCAACTATACCAAAAAGAAGTGATCCACAGAAACCATCATCTTGCTAATAAATACAGGGAGAGACAAACACCAATACTTCCCAGGTTTCTATAATTGAGAGGAGTTTTACTGAAAACAGTAGTATTGAGAACATTGTTGCTTCAGGGGTCAAATTGCCTGGGACTATATTCCCACTTCACCACCTCTGGCTATGTAGCCTTAGGCAATACATGTGACCTCTCTGTTCCTCAGTTTCCAACCCTGAGAGGGGAGGCTGACAAGGGACTACCCAACCAACTGGGACTCTTGTGAACATTAAGGGAGTATCTGACACTAAGAATCACTATGTAAATGTTGGTAATTGTGATTACTCCCCGAAAATAAGACAGGGTCTTATATTTATTTTTCCTCAAGAAGACACCCTAGGACTTATTTTCAGGGGATGTGTTATTTTTTTTAAGTATGGTACAACAATCTACATTTATTCAAATATAGTTAAGTCATCTTCTTCTAGAACATCATCATAACTCTCCAAACCCCGAATTCCATCCTAAATTTCTTGCGACTCTATTTCCTTTAGAACCATTGGCCCCAATCTCTCATGTTGAGCAATAGAACTCTCATGGGGCCAATGAGAAGGGCTGCTCATCTTCTTTACCACTCCACAACGAAATGCCTGGGTTGTGCAGATGCGCCGCTTAGCCACGCCCATCACTAGGTCTTATTTTTGGGGTAGGGCTTCTATTGTGCAAATGCTTAGAAATCCTGCTAGGGCTTATTTTATGGATAAGTCTTATTTTCGGGGAAACACGGTATCTGCCAGGCATTAGGCTAAGTGCTTTACACGCATTATTACTCTTAGTCTTCACAAAAAGTCTATAAAGACTAGATTATTCTCTCCTTTGTAAGGCTGAGAAAGCTAAAGTTCACAAACTCTAATGAATTGTTCTACTGTCACAGAGCTCAGATTTTAACTCCATTTGCCTGACTCCAAAGTCTATATTATTCCATTTATATCTAGTTGCTTTTCAAATAGACATCAAAACAGATATTTTGTCTGATTGTAAAAATATAGAAAAGCAGAAAGAGGAAATAAACACGCAAAATTCTATCTTCATAGAGCAAAACTCTTGACATTTTGACAGATTGTCTTTCTTTTCATTTTTTTTTTTTTTTTTTAGAGACAGGGTCTTGCTCTGTCACCCAGGCTGGAGTGCAGTGGTGTGATCACAGCTCACAGTAGCCTAGAGTTGCTGGTCTCAAGAAATCCTCCTACTTCAGCCTTCCAAGTAGGCGGGACTATAGGCATACCCTACTACAGTTGGCTAATTTTTAAATTTTTTTGTAGAGACGGAGTCTTGCTCTGTTAACCAGGCTGGTTTTGAACTCCTGACCTCAAGTGATCCTCCTGTCTCAGCCTTCCGAAGTGCTGGATTTACAGGCATGAGCCACCACATGTGGCCCAGATCATCTTTTATATAAATATAAAGAGCATCATTTGTCTATATCACAACAGTCTTTTATGTATAAAGGAATAACTTGGATATATTTGCACAGCCATGCTGTGGAAAGATGGAGCCCAGTGATGAGGCTACTATGTAACAGTCCTAAAGTTCAAGAAAATGAGGGACTTAAGTGGCTTTTAACTAACTACTGATACTTCCCAGTGGTTTGAGTCAAAATCTGGTCCCTGAAGGAGATGGGTGTGGCCCGCATTGTGCACTGGCTCCATCTTTCCATCTTCAGTCTGTGCCGAAACCAGTGGCACATAGCAAAGGAGGACCCAGCCAGCCCTCACCCTACCTGGATGCAGTACCCACACATCATTCTGGAAAACGGACTGCTCAGATGGGGCAGGCAGAGGGAAGAGCACAGTCTCAGAACCAGCCAGCCCCAGGGACAGACCCCAGCCTTGCTGCCGTTGTCTAGCTATGCATGTGACTTACTTGTCTGAGTCAGCTTTCGTCTCAAAAATTGGGAGTCATTTGTATCGTTCAGGATGGTTGTGAAGATCAGAGGAAAATGTGTACAAAATGTGTGACACAGAGCTGGCCTCAGGGAATATACTCCATAAGTAGCAATCAATAATAACAATTTGTAATAATCATTTAAAACATGTTTGGAGTACTGACTACCTGCCTACACTATTCCAAGTGCTCCAGATGTTCTCACCCGCTGTTCGGATGCTTCTGTTCTCACTTGCTGTTCTGGTGACCACAGGGATCTCTTTGTCTCTGGAGGACAGTGTCCTCTCCAAGGTTAGGGGTAAAGTCTCTTATTTCTGCTATGGGTGTCTCATGTTGGCAAGTAATTCAAGTCTGTAGAGATGGTTAAAATGACAAAGAAAATATCGAAGTACAAAAAAAGTAACTGCTAAGATAATGGTGTCTGGGCCAAGGAGTGGGACAAAGGAAATTGTGACTTTAGAAAAACACAGAGGGCCTGCACACATAGAAGCTATCAAATCACTCAAGGAATCAGCTACTCTACCTTCATATGGTTGAGTCAGGGAAGATAAAAGGTAAGAGGAATTCTATTATGGAGCAATGGAAACATTGCTAATGTACTTGAGTATATTCTACAGAGATTTTTGGGTGTGAGAAATGCTTACTTATGGAAAGGAGATTGGGAGAGTGTAGGAAGATTGACGTTTCCAATGTATTTTTCCATATGCACAAGAA
Organism: Microcebus murinus; assembly: GCF_040939455.1. NCBI lineage: Eukaryota > Metazoa > Chordata > Mammalia > Primates > Cheirogaleidae > Microcebus > Microcebus murinus. The sequence goes on from NC_134108.1 coordinate 25,646,047, forward strand.
TACTTAAGACTGATGTATAGCACGAAGTCAGTAACATGCAGAAGGTATTTTGGTTCATATGCAGTTTTTCTCAAACTTAATTCTTTGAACACCATCAAGGGCAAACTTCCTCATGATTAATGTCATACCAACATTTGAACGTCTTAAGGAAAAAGCTGAAGATCAGACAGAAATAACTTTCTTTAGTGCAAGGAGTGGCTGGTTTAGTCCCTGTGGTTTTCACGGCAGTAAACAATCTGTGTGTGAATGTTTATAGCACCTTTATTCATAATTGCCGAAACATAATTGAAGGACATCGGCAAATTGGATAACAAACTGTGGTACATCCATACAAGGGACTGTTACCAATGATAAAAAGAAATGAGCTATCAAAGCACAGACATGGGGGAAAATTTAATGCATATTTCTGATTGAAAGAAGTCAATCTGAAAAGGCCACCTATATGACATTCTGGAAAAGGCAAAACTATGGAGTCAGTAAAGAGATCAGGGGGTACCAGGGGTTCACAGAGCAAGAGGGATGAACAGGTGGAGTACAGGGAATTTTTAGGGAAGTGAAACTACTTTTCTGTATGATTCTGTAGTAGTTGAAACATGTCATTATACATTTGTCAAAATTCAGAATGTACAACACAATGAATGATCCCTAATATAACCAAGACTTCAGTTAATAAGACATATAATTTAAAAAGTTTTAAACAAATGTGTGTGTGTATATATATATATATATATATTTTTTTTTTTTTTTTTTTGAGACAGAGTCTCACTTTGTTGTCCAGACTAGAGTGAGTGCTGTGGCATCAGCCTAGCTCACAGCAACCTCAATCTCCTGTGCTCAAGCAATCCTTCTGCCTCAGCCTCCCGAGTAGCTAGGACTACAGGCATGTGCCACCATGCCCGGCTAATTTTTTCTATATCTATTAGTTGGCCAATTAATTTCTTTCTATTTATCTCGCTCTTGCTCAGGCTGGTTTCAAACTCCTGACCTCGAGCAATCTGCCCACTTTGGCCACCCAGAGTGCTAGGATTACAGGCGTGAGCCATTGCGCCCGGCCTAAACAAATGTATATTTTTTAAAACTATCCAGGAAGCTGATAGTACAGATGAAGAAACTGAAGAATTTCCATCTGTGTTTAAAAAAAATCTTTTGATTCATGAAGAAATCTGCATCTTGGATCAGATTATTAATTTTGATGAGCTATTTCAAGGGTGGAAGCAGCAGCCCAGAGTTTAAGGTTGCAGAGAACCACCTGACTGTGACATGGTGTGGCTGGTAGACATTTAATGGTACTAGTATTCTTATCAGAATTGCCATTGTGTTTGCAAATGCTCTGGTTACAGATTTTATGGTGTTTAGAGAAATCTGCCCCACACCAATTTTTCCCACGAGCCCTGTTATTTTTAGCATGTGTCTTGCAACTGCAGAACAAGGCTTTGTGGAAACACACACACATTGCATTCAAGCAGAAATACCTTCATTTCTTTGCTACCGTTACAGTGCTGGAATCTTTCTTTCTTGTCCACTGACTAAATTCTTTCTCTATTGTCTAATTGTCTAGATAAGCTAATACTTTGAAAATATTAAATTGATATACTTTTACCCCCTTTCCCATAATTCTCTGGCAGAAATTCTGTCATTACAGCTCCAGGAGAATGGAAGAACAGTAGCTACTGTGGAAAAGGGGAGAGGAACATAACACTGGGGAGAATCCCAACAAAATTAGAGGTGGGGAGGAAGGACCCATCGCTTTTGCCCTCTGGAACTACGGGACAGGGGGAAGAGAGGCAAACGGTGAGACACGTGTTTTCCAAACTGCCCTCCTGAAGTGGGAGCCCTAGAGAAAGGAGGCATTTAGGCTGACAAGAGAACTCTCAAGGTAGAGGTCAGCCAGTTCTGTGGGATCTACCTGGGTTTGGAGCAAACACTGTGCAGTTCATGCCTAACCCAGAGCTAGGAAGTGGCAGAAGCTCAGGGGGTCTGAAGTGCTAATTAGAGCGAAAATAGTCCCCATTCCCCAGGGAGGACTACTGGGCCATGACTAATGGAGAGAGAGAAATCTCTAAGTTCACCAGGTTTCAGTCACTAATGCAGAGGACAAAGCAGTAGCCAGGGAATAAGAGCTGTCACCAAGGAGGGTGAAGAGTTTGGTTCAAGGACACCCTGGGGTCAGCCAAGGCTGTGGCAGTTAACAGAAACAGTTCGAATGAAGGTCTGGATGAAGACATGACTTCCAGTGGTGTGGGCAGACTTGAGGGGCAAACAATGGACGGCAAGGCACCCAGAGACTAGCAACTTCAGAAGTTCTTCCTACCCCAGGGCTAAAGGGACCAGAGGAAGAAGAAGCAGAGCCCCTGGAAAGCCGGAATTGTGCCAGCCCGGAACCCCGAGTCACACAGCTATGCCAGACACACTGTGCCACGCAGGGAGGGAGCAGGGAAGAAAAGCCCCCACCTCTCACCTTCCAAATGCCAGTGTCCTGCTGGTGCTTCCCAGTAACCAAAGCAACCGAAGCCAACCAGCAAGGACACCTGGGAGGGGGAGTGTGCGTGGGTCAGCCTTCGGGGCACAGAGAAGGGCAGATAAAGGCAGAGATGGGAACCAGCCGGGGGACAAGCAGAGGTAACCAGACACCTCCTTCCATTCCATCAAGAAGGCATGGAAGCCCCCTTCCTCAAACACACAGATACCACGCTGGAGGGAACAGTGGCAGTTCTGAAAGACTGAATATTTACCCGCAGAGACTGAGTCACTTAAAGGAAGGGTTGACATTATTAAAGTCCAAGGAGTTTACTAAACTAGACTAAAATACAGTATATTTATCTCTCTACCCACCAGGCCACTGTAATGAAAATTTGATCAATTATTGAAAGAAATAGAGAAGTTGCATTTTCACTGCACAACTTACAGAAGTGTGCAGAGATGTGTGAACTCTCCCCCTTTGTACCCTCTTTACTTCCAAAGTGACTGAGGTGGCTTAAAGATGAAACATGATAGAGTGTCCTGATAGAGAACAAAGGAAAACAGTATTTCAAACTCCCCTTGTGAACACGTAAATTTTAAGCAATAATTGGGTGCTAAATTATGCTAAATGGCAATGAGATACATTGTGTTAAATCTTTGATTATTTAAAATAAAAATACAAATTTATTGAAAGAAATGAAATATTTTCTGAAACTCAGTGTAAATCGATAACCTATCACAAGGGTTCTTCTATAAAGCATACTGAGTGATGTGCAGAAAAATCTCCCATCAGGCTTTCTGAGCTAATGAAATGGCATTCAAGCATGAGATAAAGTCTGTGTGATTTCACATTTCCTAGCCTTCTGCTTCCGTTTCTTCCAAAACATTTTACACTACGTCCTTAGCTTGTGCCACACACCACTAATCAGTGTCCTGATTTCTTCTAGACAGAATGATTATTTTTAACAATGACCTGCAAGCCTTTCCAAGAATGCTTAGACCAGCTTGCCAGAATGTCTTTCTTCCTACACAGACCCAGCCTCTATTCTCACAGGGCTTCTCCCTGAATATCTCACACGTTCAAATGCAATTTTATTTTTCTTTATCCAATCCCTCCTTTCCTAAATTTAATTATCCCAATACAGCATTTTTCCACAAAAGTCATGCCAAACATTTTCCAACCTACTATCACAATCTTTAACTGAACTTTTCCATCAAATCCATTTTACATTTTTCTATTATTTTTTCTGTATATATCCATGTGACAATTATCTTTGTCTGTAAACTCCTCATGTCATTATAAATCAAAATATCTGAGGATAGACACTGTGTCTAATTTTCATTGTATATTTCTAAGACAGCAAAAGTTAGCCAGTCAGGAGATGACCAAAAACTTTATAAAATGGAGAAGAATATAATACTAACAAATCTATTTGGAGCAGAATGTGTCTCCTTAATACATTAAAAAAAGTTTTTTTGAAACATAAATAAAAATACCTGAATTTTAGTGAGCAATCTGAGCAAGACATGATCTTGCTCTTGTGTTTCTTTGTTTCCTTTTCTTTAAAGCTCTTTTCTCAAGTCTCAGTGAAGTATTAAATATTGTGATGGCAACACCCCCTCTTCCCCTAACACACACACACACACACACACACACACACACACACACTCAAACCAACAGCTTTCCTGGAGAAGTCATCTTAAACCAGTGGGATTGGGAATCTGACTTAAATGAGCCTTTAGTGATCAGTGGCATTTTTGGAAACTTTGTGCTTAATCACTTTGGATTTGATGAGAGAACTTCTAAGGGGGGCTCCTGGTACTGTTTCCTGGCCACTTGCTACTTTTCCTGTGTAGTTGCATGTTAAACATGATGACTTGCTGTATAGCAGCCATGTGTTGTCATAATGTAACATCATTAAACAAAGTGTTTAGAGCAGTTTTAGCCGAGCCAGAACATGAACAACAAAACCCGCCAATTACAGTGTCATTTTGTGTAGTTGTTAAGGTTTCAAATGTCTCCAACTTTTTCTGGTAGGCCATATTGAGCATGTCACAGTGAACATCTGAGATAACGATTTGCTAGGCAATGTGCAATTCTCGCTCCTTTTTTTAATATCAGAGAAGAAAGAGTTCTTTATAATAATTTGGCTCAAATGTCTACACACATTGCTCCAGCGTCTGTAGCAGCATGTGTTTCTAGGATTGTTCTGGAAGAGAAAATGCAGAAACAGCAGGGAGCAGAAGATAAACAGGCAATCCGTGACTCATTAAAACAAGCATTGGTAGCCAACATTGTGGAGTGTGTGAAGACCCCAGATCCAACTCGCCTATAAACTTTTTTTACCAGCTGGACTTAGCATCTGTCAGAGTTTGGAAGGAGAGATAATCTGGTACAAATGATTTCAGTGTGTCGCATTTATTAACCTGCCACCTTACATAACTCTGCTGATTGGGAACTCAGGGAAATGTTTGAGCGATGACACAGATTATTGTTGGAATGTTACAACTTCACTAATAAAGAAGCAAGTTGCTATTTAAAAAAAAATACAAAAACCACAGAGCAATTGGAAAATGATAATGAAGCAAAGCTAAAAAGCATCACAGTCTTGAGAGAAATGTACGTGCCAGAAGAATAATTGAGATTCAGTTTGCAATTTGATCATTTTCAGTTCTTTACATCAATTAGGCAGGAAAAGTGTTTTATTTTTTAATAGTTGTCACGTTAGCTTTTGTTAACAGCTCTGATGTAAACAAATGCCAAACCGGGAGCATCATCATGTTCTTTTCCAACTACTTACTGTTCTAAACGACTGATTCGCTTCTGCTATTAAATCTCTGATAATTGCTAGCAGGGAATTTTCTGTTTCTTTAGCATTTTCAGAGTAGAACTGAAGTAAAAGTAAAAACATGTCCATTTTTGCCTTTATATAAAAACTGTGTTTATTTTTGTCTTAAACAGCTTTGCCCTGTCTGACAGTTCATTAAAAACAAAGAACACTATCCTAGAAATAAAAAACATGCAGGTAACCTGCTCACTTTCCATTCCTGGGCTTTGATTTGTTTCCTTCTTTCCCCAAAGTTTGCTCAGGATTATTTGGTCAAGAGGTGGGAACACCACAAAGCCATTGTCTATTTCTTATCCAGAGCACATGCCAGTAATTTCAAATTAATGGGGATGTTTACTCTCTGGTACAAAATCTGCACATATTAGCTTATAAAATATGGATAAGCTGGTTTCCTGGTTTCCTATAACAAAATATAGCCCTGCCATTTCAAAAATGAAAATTGCAGAGACTTTGGAAAAAAATCAGCTAAAGGAATGAATGCTTCACGTTTCACAATGGTTAGCCTATTATTTGTAGTTTTGAAACTTTATTGGTCCCCAATCTAATCTTTTCTGAGTATAAAAACATTAACATATGGTTTAACACAGCACAGGGCTGGAAAGTCCATATCCCAAATGCACATTGTATGCAGGGTGACATTCACACTAAATACCATCCCTCAGGGTCTGTACTCCATTTTACCTGGGATTGGAGAGCCATGAAATCCCTGGAAAAGTTGTTCATGAGTCTGAACCAAATGGTGCACAGTGCACTGAGATACTAACAGTCTATGCCTCTGCCAAAGGTTGTGGCTCAAATGTCTCTCTAAGTAACATTAAAAATCTGCTGCTTCATGCCTATGAATTTCAATATTTATAGCATTCAATAAAACGGTCCACTGTCAGAGAGAGATGTGCCACTGTGCACTCTCAGAGCAGATGGGCGGCAATATGGCACATTTACATGGACCAGCTGTGGAGCACAGAAATGGATGCTGGTCAGAGGCAGGGTACAGGCCCCACATCTGGAATTCTAACCGACTGGCCTCGGTACCCATTGTAAACTTTCCTTCCGCAGGGCGAGCTCTGATTTAGAGCTGCTCACTAGTGTGCCTTAAACTGCATCAAGAGTCCTCATTAACACAAGAGACTGGAGGGAGGTTAGGGCCTGGAACTCCTCTGTTGGGCATCTGTTAGAGCCTGCGGATGGCACTCTGTAGTCGCTTATAGGCGCACCCAGGGGAAGATTCTCTCATGCATGATGCAATGTTCTCTGTTTAACTGATTTTATATGAAAAAAGGAGGTTTATTATAAACAGAACTACTGTTTCCACAGCCCCTTTTCTAAATAGGTCAGAAAATACCCTCAAAGGAAGGACAATCCCTAGGATATTTAAAAATTTGGTAGAAACGTCTAATTCTTATCTTTGTCATCTCCGGTGGAATACTGTCTTATTTTGGATAGAATAGACTTAGTTCAAATGTATGCTTCAAAGTTTTTAAAATATATGAAATTCTTATACTGGCTGTCTTCATTGTAGTATTGCTATTCATATAATCAAAACATCTTAATTTTGTGTAGTTTAAATCATTTAACTGACTTAGAAAAGCTGCTTCAGACATTTTAAAAATGAACAAGAAATGATTGTTACATTGAAATACACTTCAGAGGTAACATTCCTGTTTCATTTTAAGTCAATTTTTAAAAGAAAATTTTACTCTTATTGTTTTTCATTTTTTAAAGATAATCTTTTAGATATTTTCCACTTATTGACTAAAATTTATTTGCTCTTCAATGGTCTAATTTCTTGAAAAGTTGTTTATTTATATCCTCAAGCTACTGATGACTCAGTTTCTATCACTGTCTCTCAACATCTATTCCAATCTCCCCTCACTCCCGAGAGAAACACAGATATTTTAACAAGTGAACCAATACAGCTTGTTACCAACTGGGTCGTGCTAATTCAATCATGTAATTTATGGATATTTTAGGGCATCATCATTCAATAATCAACTACTTGAAAATATAAATGTGAAATTATATTTATGCTATTTGGCTTTAATCTTTAAAAAGGAAAATTTTGGTTAGAACTATCAAAGAAATTTTATTTATTTATTTTTTTTATATTTTTTTTATTTTATTTATTTATTTATTTATTTATTTTTGAGACAGAGTCTCACTCTGTTGCCCAGGCTAGAGTGCCATTGCATCAGCTTAGCTCACAGCAACCTCAAACTCCTGGGCTCAAGCAATCCTAATGCCTCAGCCTCCCGAGTAGCTGGGACTACAGGCATGCGCCACCATGCCTGGCTAATTTATATATGTGTGTGTGTATATATATATATATATTTTTTAGTTGTCTGGCTAATTTCTTTCTATTTTTTTAGTAGAGACAGGGGTCTCACTCTTGCTCAGGTTGATCTCGAATTCCTGAGCTCAAACAATCCGCCTGCCTTGGCCTCCCAGAGTGCTAGGATTACAGGCATAAGCCACCACGCCCAGCCAAAGAAGTTTTAATGTATAGCTGATTTCCACCTAATGGAAAGCTAAAAGCTTAATAATACTCTGATTAATTAATGGATTGGTTGGTATAGTGGGTTAATAAATGCCCAGCCTAGATATGGTCACTAAGCAATAATTGTTTATACAAGATAATATCTCCTATGAATCACTCAAGTGGCATATACCCTAAAGCATCAGCTATAATAAAGAAAGAGGATGATATGTAAAGCAGAACTGCACTGGAAATTTAGAATTATAGAAATAGGAGGTATGGAATTATTAAAGGTAAAGAGTATTTAGTTGAGAAGAATGCACCAAAATTGGCAATCTAGGAAAATCCGCATGATCATAACAGTTTCAAAGTATTCTATGAGAGAGAATTTTAATTTTTCTTTCAATTTTCAACCACAATGTTATTTTTCATTGGCAATTCAATGTCCCAAAGATATCATGTACTTACTTCAACAGATAATGTCAATGTTTACATCATCTTAGATTGCCTTCTAACTGTATGTATCATGAATATATTGTGAATGAAATATGTGATACATCTAGATGGAAATATGGTCTTCTGACAAAAGGAAATATTGAAAACAGGAAATGCATGTGAAGCAAAGTGTAACTAACATGATACAAACATTCCCAAATGGCCATCTCCACCCACAGTGTCCTCTTCCTCTTACTTGTGACTAATACAAGCTTTACCAAAACAAATGACCCCATCTCTGAGTGTCCATCAGGCAGGCAGTGTTCCAGAACAGCGTTGCCAGGCTCAACATGTGTAATACTTGCCGCAGACTGCTGAATGCACATCTTGTAGAGGGACTTCCACTCCACCAATCCTGACCAGAGACAAATCTATTTATGTATCATGTTTCTGGTATTAAAATGCAAAAAGATCATTTCCTCTAGCATATTTTTAGATTAGTAAGGCAATACTTTCATTACAATTAAATGGCACTAAAGGATTGTATAGTACCATAAACCTATATAAAAGCAATATTAAAATGTCTTACCTTTAAAAAAAGTATATAGATATAAGTGCATAGATGTCTGTGTGTGTTGAAAGAACCTTAATATAGCAGAGCTACAATAAAGATTGGTATCTCATTTAAAAGTTCTGTGGGTTTTTTTTTTAAATTTGAGAATATTATGGGGGTAGATTTTGGTTATATATAATGCCTTTGCCTTGCCCAAGCCAGAGCTACAAGTGTGCCCTTCCCCCCATACAGTGCACTCTGCACCCATTAGTTGTAAGTTTATCCACCTCCGCCACCCCCCTCTCACCAGACCAGCACCAGATGAAGATTACTTCCATGTGAGCACCTTAGTGTTGCTCAGTTACTACCAACTTGATGACAAGTAGATGTGGTGCTTGTTTTTCCATTCTTATGATACTTCACTTCGAAGCATGGGCTCCAGCTCTATACAGCTCTATACAGCTCTTATACTCTATAAGTTCACCATTGTTTTTTGTAGTTGAGTAGTATTCCATAGTATACATACCACGCAATGGTATACATACCACATTTTATTAATCCACTCATGTATTGACGGGCACTTGGGTTTTTCCACATCATTGCAATTCTTAATTGTGCTGCCATAAACATTTAAGTGCAGATGTCTTTATTATACAATGTCTTTTTTTCCTTTGCCCAGCCTAGATATGGTCTAGTAGGGGATATGGTCTAGTAGTAAATGCCTAGTAGTGGGATTGCTGGATGGAATGGTATTTTTATTTTCAGTTCTATGAGATATCTCCAAATTATTTTCTACAGGGGTTGTACTAATTTGCAATCTCCTCGGTAGTACAAGAGTGTTTCTATCTCTCCACATTCATGTCAGCATTTGTTGTTTTGGGACTTTTTGATAAAGCCATTCTCACTGGAGTTAGGTGATGTCTCATTGTGATTTTGATTTGCATTTCCCTAATTATTAGAGATGTTGAACACTTTTTTATATGTTTGCTGACCATTATTATGTCTTCTTTTGGAAAGTTTCTGTTCATGTCCTTTGCCCACTTTTTGATGGGGTTGTTTGACTTTTTCATGTTAACTTTCTTATGTTCTGTATCAATTCTTGTTATCAGCCCTCTATTGGATGGGTAGCATGCAAATATTTTCTCCCATTCTGTAGGTTGTCTATTTGCTCTAATGATAATGTCCTTGGTTCTGCAGAAGCTTTTTAATTTGATCAGGTCCCATTTATTTATTTTTGTTGTTGCTGTGATTGCCTTGGGGGTCTTCTTCATAAATTCTTTGCCTAAGCCGATGTCTATAAGAGTCTTCCTAACATTTTTTTCTAGAATTCATAAAGTTTCACACCTTAGGTTTAAGTATGTTATCCATCATGAGTTGATTTTTATGAGAGGTGAGAGGTGAGGATACAATTTCAATCTTCTGCATGTGGTTATCCAGTTTTCCCAGCACCATTTATTGAATAGAGATTCTTTTTCCCTTATTCCCCATTGTATATTTCTATCTGCTTTGTCAAAGATTAGATGACAATATGAGGATGGTTTTACACCTGGGTTCTCAGTCCTGTTCCAAAGGTCTATATCTCTGTTTTTGTGCCAGTATAATGCTGTTTTGGTTGCTATAGCCTTGTGTGGCAGACAATGAGAGTAAAGAATATCTCCAGAGGATTTTTCTTTGTTGGTGCTTGTTTCAAATCCTTAAATTCCTGCAGATGAGAAGAAATTATAAATACTGAGAGGGAGAAAATTAGAATAAACATTGTAGTATTGGATTGGGTTTGAAATTAGTGTGAATGTGTGGTTTCAAAAATATATAGATAGATATAGTAATAAGCATAGATATAAAAGTGTGTGTATGCCCACATTCATGTTCACATGTTCCTAAATCTATCCACTGAGAGGGCCTGGGAGCTGTGATAGCCCAACAGCAATGAGCACACCTAGTGCACCGAGCTTGGCTTCAAATACCATGCTCAGGGGGACACAGGACTCTTTGGAGGGATTGCTGATTCTAGGATTGGGATAAGGGAAGTACCAAAGGAGACTGGAATATCTTGTGGTGCCAGAAAGCAGGATGAACTCAAAGGATGATGGGAACATGTGTAAAAGAGACAGGAGCTAGCTTGATGGGACTCCCCATGCCCAAACTAAGGACATATTTAGCATAAAAATGAATAATGATAGTAACAGAACAAAGCTCATTGAAAAACATAGAAAATCATGAAAACATATAGATAGAAATAAACTAATACATTTGAAGTTTGATAAGGTACAAGATATTTATAAAGTTTCTGAGTACAGTCCCATAAAATATTTATTACAGTTGAGAAGACTGGTGGACATTGTCCTCATCAAGCCATCAAAGTGAACCTCATCAGTAGCAGGACAAAATTCCTGGGTAGGAAGAGCCAGCATCACTTCTTTGATACTCTTATTAAACATGTAACCTCAATATAATTACATGCAAGCATCAGAGAAACCCAAAAGGAAGGACATTCTGCAAAACAAATGACTTGTAATCTTCAAAAGCATCAAGGTTACAAAAATTGGGGAAACACCAAGGAACTGTTTCAGTGTAAAGGAGATGGAAGAGACATGACAACGAAATGTAATGTGTGATTCTAAAGACGTTCGGTTTCCAAGAGATTTTTTTGTGCAATAGGTGAAACCTGAATGAAATCTTGAGTGTCTCCATGTTAATTATCTGGTTTTGGTGGTTATGTTGCAATATGTAGGAGAATGTCTTTTTTCATAAGAAATTCACTCTAAAGTACTAAGGGTCATGAGGTGGGCAGCTTCTCTAAATGGTTCAGGAAAAGCATTTTTTTCTGTATTTCCAAATTTTCTGTAAGTTTGCAGTTTTGTTTCAAAATTTAAAACAAAGAATTTTAATCCTTATGCATGAGCCTCACACTCAGAGACTCTGGATTGATTTGAAGTGAGACCCAGGCATATGCATTTTTTAAAAGCTCCCTTGGTGGTTTCAACATGCAACCAGGGTTGGGATCCATTGGTCTAGACTCTAGGCAAACCCTCTCATTTTACAAAAGAGTGAACAGAATTCAGATGCCAGGCCAAAGGTCATGAAGCTGGCAGAACAGGCTTCAGAACTCAGGTCTTCAGATTCCTAGTTGGTTTATTTATTTTATTAATAGTATATTCCGGGCACTGTGCTGCGTGCTTTGGAAGAAAACAGTAAAACATATGTGCTTGTGATAGAAATAATGCCTTCCCTCGTATGGCATTTTATTGCTTATAAAGTGTTTTAACATTTCTTTTGGTTGTCAAAGCAACCCACTAGAGTACTGTTACTTGGATTTTACAGACAAGGAAAGGGAGGTTACAGTGAGCGAGTGATATTCTGCTGTCAGACCCAGAACTCAGGTCTGCTGACACCTAGGCCAGAGGGTATCTGCCACACTCCACTAGTTTAACAGCAAATGTTAAACATCAGATGAGTAGTAAAGAGAACAGCATTCAGAGACATGCAGGAAGTTGAGGTCACTCCAGGTGCAGCATTAGGGAGAGCTTCATAAAGGAAGCAAGGTGTGAGCTGCAAATTGAAAGATAGTTCAGAAAGATTATCCAAGCAGACAAAGTAGTCATTCTGAACAAACAAGGTATATGAGCAAAGGATAAAAAGAGACTAACAGTTCAGTGTCTTTGGAGAGATAATGAGTAGAGGAAAGGCTCCACCACATCAACAAGAAAATTTCTATCAGGAAGATCATATGAGGGTAGACTCCCCTGGAGTCATCAGTGGGCAGCCACAGGCTCCTTCAATAGCATGGGTTAGAAATCAGGGAAAGTTGGACTATGAATTTGAGCCTTAGCTTTTCAGTATTATCTGATATATAACGCAGAAGAAATGGAAGCGTTTAGTACTCTGTGTTTCCAATAATGAAAGGAGAAGGCCAAAGACAACCAATCTCAAAAGGATTCTACTGAGCAAGAATCTTTCATTAATCCATCAGGAAGTGGGCAGCAGTATGCATTTATCTCATATTAATTGCTTGTCCCTGTGCAGGGTCCCTAACTTAGAGGATCTCATTTATAGCGCATGGCAACCTCATGAGTTAGGAATTATTGTCCCTCTTTCACAGATAGGAAGCTGAGGGTAGGAGGGATTCATTGAACTCCTCAAGATCACCCACCTGGTGTGTTGCAGAACAGGGGTTTGAACTTAGAGCTACTACCCCCCTCTCAAGCCCATGCTCTCTCCCTCTTATGTCCCTGCACAGGGCCAGCAGGCAAGGCCATGGCGTGCAACTCTGGGGAGGGTGAACCAGAACTAGGAGTTTTTGAACCCAAAAGTAATATTTTGTCATAAGACTCACCCCCAAAGTTGATAGAATTTGTTTAATGCATATATTATTTCTCTGAATAGACTTATTTCAGTTTCACTTGAAGGAGATAAAACATCCATTTCTTTTGCCTTTTTTCAAAACAGTAGTTTATGGTACTTTTCCATAGTTTTAAGTGTAGAACTGGAAACTTTATGAAAAGGTTTGAAGATTGAGCAAAAATCCTGATTCTGCTACAGTGAGGAGGGATTACAGCGTCTAAGACTGAAGTTGAAGAAAGGAGTTTGAAAGGAGTGTCAAGAAATTCCAGAAGGAATGAGTTTTCTTACCTCCTGGTTCTAAATGTTGAAAACAAAACAGAACAACTCATCCTGTCTTCAAATTGTTCTGACCTGGGACCAGATGCCCTCATTGATGCTTCTGTTGAAAGTCAGTGGAAATAAACCATTGGCTCGTGGTATTAATGACTGAGCACGGGGATGGAAAATATTTTACCCCGGGAAACAGATCTGAGGCTGGGATTTGAAAAGAGGGTGTGTCCTATGGCAGACCAGCAGGGCCAGTGGCATAAAACCTGAATGGTGCTTTTTCTGGGCGCGGACTGGTACGCGTACTTGAGCACGTACAGTCAACGGATGCAATGGTTAAATGCTTTCATGACTTAGCCATATCAGTTGTCTACCACACATCATTTGTTGAACCTCTTTAACATAACATGCTTCCTACTTAGACTCTGGGTACCGTGGGGGCAGGGAGTTTGTGGGGAGGAGGCGGAAGAGACATCGCCTCAAGATCTTCAGTCCGCGGAGATATTTGCAGGCATGATTACAATCAAAGGTCTCTATTTATTCAACTGTGTATCACTTTTGAAAAACATGCTATTCTAATTGGTAAATACACATTTTATGCCTCAGTGTTTACCCTTTGCCACCTGAAATTAATCTTAGGAAAAACAAGGATCTGGTGGAGCCTAAAGACATAAGAAGAGAGAGAAGAAATAAAATTGTGTCTAAAATGACTGGTCCCACTTCTCTTAATTCCTGAATGGCTGGATGGCAGGCAAGCACAGTCTCTGTTTTGGCCAGAAAATATTGTGGGGCATCCCTTCGAATTTTTGCCAGAGGAAAAAAAAGCCTGTCACCAAAAACAGCTGAGTAAATATGCTAAGTTTCTATTTGCCAGAATCCTATGGAGAAATATCTTAAGTAAATTGCTCATTTTTACTAAACATAAAAAGATAGGTATTATTGCATTACAAAAATTACAAGGAAACAAGTTATAGGTCATATTTGACAAACATTAGTTTAGATGCTCTCCATGTTGCAACAGATAGCTGTGTCTTCCCTGAGGCCACACTCAACTTTCAGTAGTGTTTGCTAATGGAAGGGAACAGTGGCAGAGATTAGCCACAGGTTACTTCTATTTTGGCTTTAAAATATATTTTTATAATTTTTTTTCAAAAGGGATTTATCTGTATGTATTCTCTAAAATAACGCTAAGCTGATATAACAAAGAGATAGGAAAATACAGTGACTTTAAAAATGTAGAACTCAATTTCTCTCTCATAACCTATCAGCAATGAGCAGCCCAGGTGAGGCCTGTGGGCCAGGCCTGCTCTGCACAGGATTCAGGCACTGAGGATCCTTCCTCCCGTGTGGTTTCAGTACCCCTGGGGCATGGTCATCATGACCGAAGCTCCGTTACCACCATGTCTGTGCTCAGCCAGTAGGAAAAAGAAAGAAGATGTGGATGAAGCAGCCCAATGCATAAAGCTCCAGTCCCAGAAGTGCTCACAGCTCACCCTCTCACATTCTACCAGCTAGAACCTGGTCACCTTCAGCTGCAAGGAGCTCTGGGGTCCCTAGATATGCAGTCATGCACCCAGGGAGAGGCGGAAAAGAGATTTAGGGGGATCACTGGCAGCCTGGACCACGCTGGTGTAGGGGAGGAAAAGAATTCTCCTCACCCATCACTAGGCTCATGGCTGAGGCCCTTGTAACAAAAGACAGACTAACAAGAGAAAAATCCTACAAATTCATTTAATGTAAGTTCTAAGTGACACGGGAGCCTTCATAAGGAAATGAAGACCTCTGTGTATTTTTTATGCCGGTTTTGATGAAGAGTGGACGGCCATGGAGACACAGGACTGGAGGACAAAAGGGTAGGCTCTCACGGTGCTAAACTGGAGGGACTTAGCAAGGCCTGTTCAGTCCTCCTTGGTGTCTCTGTGTCTTTAGCTGCGGGTATAAGGAGGGCACCTCTCAAATGATCTTTTAACCTGCTTCACGGAAGAAGGGGAAGGGGAAGGTGGGAGTAGCCTTCCTGCTTCTGCTGTTTTCTCAACTGCCAAAGTGCCATATTCGGGGGTGGCATGTCCTGAACCCCTCGCCGATACTATGAGAATTCATGATTCAATGTGTGTGCTTTAAACAACTTAGAAATATGCACAGTAAGGACCTCTAAGAAGCTATTAAACAACCCAGACTTCCTATTGCCTCCTGGGGAAGAGGTTAAATTCCTCTAAACTTTGAAGAAATGACCAAAGCCTATGTTAAAATAAATCACCATTTGCCATATAACTTGCAGCCAATCTAAGACCCAATAACGTAAATGATATCATTAAGAACTAGTAAGAGTCATATCTAATATAGCCCAGATTATATACCAGCCCCCTGCAGGTTGAAAAAAGCTCCCGGATATATTTCATTAGTATGGCACAACATATAACTTCTCTTGGAAAAAAAAAAAATGGGAATTTTGACAAAAACACTAGGCAGTTATTTCTACCTGGCAACAAGCTGCATTCAGCTGAAGCAGGTGGTAAGGTCACCACAGTCCCAGCACAACCTCTTATCTGGCACCTACACTACTCTGGCCCAGCCCATAAAGACATTTGAGCTTTTATGCCCTGAGTAACCAGCCACTGAAACCTAAATTCAACTTGAATTGTGCTGGCAAGAAACATTGTTGTAGGGAAGTTAACAATTAACTGTGGATTTCTCCTTCATTTAATTTTTCTAACTTTTTTTTTTTTTTACTTTTTAAATACTCTTTATTGATATAATCTGTACTAAGTATTGAGTTCTCAGTTTAGACAAAAACCTAGATTTGTTAATATGGTCCTTTCCATCAATATTATTGGTGATAACTGTATCCATTGTAGTGTAACATCAAGTAAAATTTGCATGATAAATCTCCATAACATCAGACGGCAGAACACTGCTCAACAAAAATACAAAAATCCTCTAAAGCCAGAGGTAAAGCATTCATGGCCCTTAAGTCTCATTGGCACCTTTATCATCATAGATTGGAATCAATTGGAAAAAAAAAACCCATAACCTTCATGTTTTTGTTTGAATAAGCATGTATACATAAACAATCACTGTAAGTGTTATTATTGTAAAACTAGAAATAAGGTTTTCAAGCATAATTCAAACAGCACACTTAGGGAAATAGTTACACAATAAATTATATATCTGGTGAATTTAGTGTCATTTACTTGAAGAAATCTTCAGAAACATGGATGAAACATTGCGAAAGATAGAAGGGAAACACACATGACTTGAAAAGACATTTAAAAATATTTTGCTATTGGAAAAATCCAAGGTAGTTTTAAAAATCCTAAAAAATAAATTCATTGAAAAAAGTGAACTCTCCATGAAACTTGGGTAAAAAAACAATTGAATTGGAAATTCTGCAATAAGAATAAGTATTGGACAGGGGGGAACCAGACTGTCTGTCTAAGATAAGCTTTGTTTTTCTTTTTGTTTCTTTTAGTCTGTGAATAGTTTCTTTATATAATTTTCTTCTGAGTGAAGTGACAGACTGAACTATTACTTAATCAATCAGCTGGTCAGAAAGTAGTATTCTAAGCCAAATCCTTTGAAAATGTAACATATGCATTAATTCTCTAGAGCTCAGTTCAGATCCCATTGGCTAAAAATTATGTTAGGGTATCGGTTGTCTGGTCTCCCTGGACTGTCAGAACCCATGCTTTGCCCTTATAAATTTGAACTGGTGTCTGATTTTGTTTGGGAAGAGAAATAAATAATATAACAAAACACACACGAGGGAAATCCAACAAGGCCATCATTAATGTGCTAAATTATTTCTAATATCTATCACCCTCCTAACTCTATGGCTGCAAATGTTTTGCATAGCAGTAAAGCTGTCTTTAGCTACCAAAGTGGAGCAGAGGGAGGAACATTTGCATTTGACTTCTGCTGATAAAAATGAAACATTAAAATGCTATTTGGCAAGTACGCAAAAGCACAGAACAGCAAAGCCTGATTCTTTTTTAGATGTAGTTCTTTGCAGAGTCTCCCTAAGAGTGCTCAGTAGGGTGTGACCATATTGCTCCCTGTGCTCATCATATGGTTTGCCCACGCAGACGCTGAATTGTTTTGTGGATGTGAAATATTGTATGTTACCCCGAGAGCTGTGGAGCCAGTGGATCCAGGAACTGTTGTTGAGACTGACAGTTACATTGTGTTAGTGAATAGTGAAACGGCAGAATCAAAAACACAAATGGGCCCAGACAGAATGTCCTGACCTTTCAGAAAAAGGCTGATTGGATATGGTGTAACATTGCCTTCATCTCCCTCCACAATCCATTACACCTTTCTCAGCCCACTTTCTCAGAGTAGACGGCTCATAGATTCTTTATGTGAAATTATTTATGGACAGAGAAAAACCAGGAGCACTGCGGTAAATAGCCACTTCCCCCACATAATTTATTCTTGATAGTTATTTTATATTAACACCATTCAAAGACAACATTGACAACAAATAGTGTTTTCTTTATCAATCTAAACATATTGGTATTAATGCCTGTACTTAAATTAAAAAATGACAACAAGATGCCAAAATATGGGGGTGTAATCAATGCTTCCAAACAAATGTCATTTAGATGTCTTTAAAGTCATAAATTACTGTTTGCAATCACTTTTTACCATATTGCCAATTTCTTCAGCAACCTAAATATAAAACATGAAATGCACAGAGATGTAGAAGTAGATAATTTCTCATTTCTTTTTAGAGATTTTTCTATTGAAAAAGGTTGTCAAATAATGGTTTTTTATGATAAAACTTATTCATTGTTTGGTAAGTGTATGATATAATTAAAACATAGTATCTATTTTTCTAAGTTTATGTTTCAAGCTTAGTTCCTTTCACTTTATATATGAGCTATTAAATATCTCCATTTAAAAGGTTGATGCTGTTCATATGTGAAGATACATGTGATATGTTATTAAATCCAGTGTCCTACATTATCTGATACAAGCACCATTATGGCAAATTGGAACAAGAGTTTCAAAGAACTGAGATAATTAATATAACATAAAAATAATAGTTTAAACTACACATTTATTTCTGCAACATTTGAGATGGGCAGTGAAGTGAAATTTTGACTGCCATTGAAAATTTGAATTCCAAACCCAAATAAAATAGTCAAGATGCATGTTTGTAGTTAAAAAAAAAAAAAACAACAAAAAAACCTCCTCCCCTTTATCCTTACTAAAACATGTATTTCTTCTTTACATATCTTTTCTAATCATTTTTCCCCTTGGAACAAATTTGTGGACACACAGCAGACTTTTTAAGGGTCCTCTCTGTCTTTCTCTTTTTCCTGTTTAGGATTTCTAGGCTGCCCTTCTGCCTAACAAAATCTCCTCCATAAACTAATAAATTTGACTTCAACAGCTTCTTATCGTACAAACACCACCACTAGATTTGTAATATGTGATTTAAAATATTTAGAAGATTATATTATATATGCTGGTATATTTAATTTGTCTCATTAGCTACAGGGACTTAACTTCCCTTCATATTTTTTTAACTTTAAACTTCTGCTGCAAAAGTCTGATGACTCTCCTGATACTTCTTGCATGTCTGTTATATGAGAGGAAAGCATCTTCTAACTCAATTAGCATGCTAAAGAATGGGTTTGGTTTTGTGCTCCATTAAAGTCAACTAAATGGATGCGCTGCATGTCTTTATTTCAAAAATAAAGCTGAACACTTAAATCCCATGTCTCTTTGCTCAGCTTTTGATCGCACACAAAGCTTTCCCACTTGCTGTCTCTGGATGTAATGTTAACAAAGTCAGTTAACAGCAAGCGCTGCAGTAACAGGCATGGCAGAAGTCCTTGTTTTTGCTCAATCAGTCTGTGTTCAAACTATCAGTTTGATTTATTTGTCCGCATTGACCCTTATTCACCACTTAATTATCCTCGTATAATGTTTCAAGAGGCTCCTGACACAAGGAGAAAGACAATTGCCGATGTTCTGTAAAACAACGGTTGACCTGATGGGCCCAGATGAAGACCGTGGGTCGAAGGTTGTTTGCTTTTGGAGGAACCCACTTCTCCTGCCTGACAGCGGCAGCCAGAGCCACTCACTGAGGGTGCCAAGGGCTGGCCGGTCACAGTGCTAATCTGGTTCTCAGAGTACGTGCCGACAGTCACCACGGATAGTCACGGCGTTTGCTCCCCTGGCCTCTCCAAATCCCCTGATATGTTTGGGATGGTATTTGACTTAAGGAAAAAAATAAATAAATAACGCAACACACACATACAGAGAATACTTTAATTTCAGCAATGTCCTTATTAGTATATGGTTACTGTTGTGATTGGAAATATATTTTCTCCCTTTATGTATGAACAGAAGGGATTTTAGAATTACAGGCATGAAATGAGAAATAATATTATAAACACTGAACGGCTTCATATTGTGGCTGATCTCTAAGCTCCTGCTAACAAATCAGATAAATTATCGTTTTATTGGAAAGCAAACCAATATCTGTCTTTTATACCTTGCCAGAAATATCATTTATGGCAATAAGTTTCATTTGGAATTAAGGCAATTCTTTCAGAACTTTTAAAATCTGATAACTATTCTACATTCATAGTCATTAAACGCCAAGTATAAATAAATGGTAGTTAGAAACACAGATAAATATTAACATTTATAGAAAAAAATAGCACATATAAATATAAAATGGTAATTTTATATTTATGAAGTGATTTTCTATAAAAATTTAAAATTCTTTTCTGGCAAGTTGGACCCATATTTCATTTGGCGACATTATGGTATACATAAATGGTTTTTCCAACACTCTACCAACCTTGGTTTGTCAGTTTAATTTTTCACACATTTTCCTCTCTTGTTTAGTATATTTTCCATCTTATTAAATTTTTCTCTCCACAGAGAAATGTAAATGACAGCATAATTGTTTTTTATACATTAAAAATGTTCACCCAGTGAGTGTTTCAACCCAGTGTTAGAAAACCACTCAGGAATTTGTGACCTGACACAGCCTTCATTGTTGGTGATTTTGAGCCTTCTGTGTCTTGGTCTTTCTTGCCCTGTAATGGGTATGTGATTACAAATGTTGCCGCACAAAAACAATATCATAAGAAATGGATAAATTACAGGTGGCAATTTTGAAATGATAAATACCAAAATTTTTTTTAAAAAAACTATTTAGTAGGCTTTTTTACTGCTATAACTGTAACCAAAACCCTGGGAAGCATTTTTGGAAGCCCCTATAACCAGTGTGAAAACCACCAGACTGTAGTCTTGTACACACCACAGCCCTGAAGTCTCATTCCTTTACCCTGAGGAGGTCTGAAATCCCAGCAGAGATGACCTAGTGGCCACCAACCTTCCACCTGACCCTGTACAGAGGAACTAAGTGTCGGGAGGCCAATCATGTGGCCCTGGGTGTCCCACTCAGACTTGCTAGCAGCAGTGCCCTCATTATGGAGGGCTTCTATCACCTGAGGTTTGCATGCAGAGTCCCTAGGAGCCCCTGCGGTGGTCAAGGGGGTGAGGACCCTAGTGGACGTGAGTTGGGGCAGGTGCACCAGTGAGCTGCAGCCCTGTGCACCCAGCTTCGAGCAGACCGGTGACACTTTTCTCAGTTCTTTTCTGCATACGATTTTTTCCAGGACAAAGGGTCCCACAACCTTTAAAGAGTTTTTTTATTTTTTTAACCCTGAATCTCTGGGATTATATAACTCTAGGAATAAAATGCTTAGAAGCTGAAAGAAAGCAAAGAGACAAAGTAGAACAGGCAAAAAGCCTCAGATGGAAACTTTGCCCTCCATCTTTTGATAAATCCACCATCCTTCCAGTGGGTTCCATCATTTGCTACTGAAGAAACCATTTCACATGTTCCCCTGGCTGCAAACACACAAGCTGAGATCTCCTAAGGGTTCCTGC
The DNA here is from genome assembly GCF_040939455.1 of Microcebus murinus. Lineage (NCBI taxonomy): Eukaryota > Metazoa > Chordata > Mammalia > Primates > Cheirogaleidae > Microcebus > Microcebus murinus. Next base: position 25,667,342 of record NC_134108.1, read on the forward strand.
CCAGTAAGCATGCCAGTGCGAAGGTGAAGATGCACATTGTTCTAATACGAACTCCTATTCTAAAAAGTCCACAGAGCTTCTCTCTCTGCTGTGGCCTTGGTCTACAATACCAAGCATTTTCATGTCTTGGGCCTTATATGATGTTTAGCAGTATCCCTGGCCTCTACGCGCCAGATGCCAGTAACCCTCCCTCCCCCATTGTAACAATCAAAAATGTTTCCAGACATTGCCCAATGTCCCTGAGGGACTGAATGTCCACCCCCCATTGGAATTGATGTTTTAAACCAATAAACTGGGAACCGCATTGCTTCTCTTGCAACATCTCCACTACGGACTTTGTCACTTTGCATGTTTTTCCAAGATCAGATGTAGAAAATATGATCACAAGCTCTATGTCTCCATGTTTTCCTTCTTTTCTTCCAACCCTTCCTTCAACCTGTAACATATTTCCCATAAATATGTACTTTGAAGCTAAAGTTTCATCTTAGTATGGTGGCCATCAGGATAGGAACAGGAATTGAATGGAGTGAATTGAATGGGACAAAGAGCATGGGCTGGAGTGTCCAACAGGTCTATGTTTGCTTTCTGATCAGTCTCTCTAGGCCCAAGGAATGATCACACCTGCTAAAAAGGTGTTGTAGGATTCCACAAGGAGCCGAATTGAAAGGAAATTAATTAACTAATTTCTAGATCACTTAATCTGTGACAGGCATGAGGTAAGTGCTGTATTTAGGCACTTCCAACATTGAGGTCCCCATTTACAAATATAGAGATTATGGTTCTACCACAAAAAATTATGCAGACAAAAATGTCAATAGCACAAAGATTGAGACACCCTGGTTTAAAATGAAAAACCCAAGAAGAAAAATAGTCTTCTTTCATTGTATTGGTTCCTTTTCAGTAATACTCTTTAACTATTCTGTGTTGTCATGTGGAGGTTTGCTCAGTACACTAAGTCTGAATTGTGAGATGGTTACAGCGGTTCTAGGGTGAGAAATTTATGTGTAAATATATGTAATGCCTCTAACACTGAAATGAAGGTAGCCCTGAGGTAATTGATATTCAAAGTATTTATAGGTTTTAAATCACAAAAGATACTAAAAAATCTTAAATATTGGGCTAAAATAAAATAGTAAAATTTTCTCATGATATTTTCTATCTCCCAATTAGGAGAATCTGAATTCCTTGTGTTCGATTATATGAATTCTGGGGATTTGGAACCGATAGCATCTAAAATAGACCATGGATCACAGAAAACAATGCAGGAAAGTTAAAGACATAAGTTTAAGATCATTCTAAACCTGTACACTGTTTAAAGTTTCTGTATTTTGCTTAAATTGGCTCCTTTCCTGTAAAACAGACAGTGAATCCAAACAAGATGACACAATAATATTCTACAAAAAACAAAGAGTAGATTTAATATATGTAGTTTAATCGTGTGTCAAAAAAACCAAACAAGCATAAGAAGTATTAATGCATTTATTAACGCACTCCCTAATAATACCAACACCACTGGCTTGCTCATTGAAAACCAACTACTTGTGTAGGAAAAAAATAAAGACATTTTATTTTCTTATTTTATTTGAGCCTTTCTAATACAAAAAAAGCATTGAGACTGAGTGTTCAGTAGAGTCTATAATGTTGACCCCAAAGTTCAGGATTGCATTGTTATGTTTGATTCTCTGATGGCTGAAGGGCTTCTGTCTTCCTTCTAGTAAGGAAAATCAAGTTGTGTTTTCCATGTGGTGACTCCCACCAGCAAAATTTTAAGCATACTTTTAATAACAACATATAGATGTGTCAAACTTTATGGTTGGTATGGGTAGATTAAAAAACACTAGACATGTTTTTAATATGGAAAATTTATGAGCATAAAGTCAGTAAATATCAAAGAGTTTGGCTAAGGCACACCAATAAAGCATTCATCTACTGGGATAATGTTAAAACAGGGCAAGATAAAAGTAAAGTTGGTTCACTTCTTCCCATCACAACAAAAAGGTTGATAAAGAACACACTTGATATCAAACAGGGCTTCCTGCTGGCTTCAGTTACCTGGGAGTTGGGAGCCTGTGGTTTGAGTAATGTTCCGCCTACAATAGGAAAGACAGCAGAAGTGTGGAGAGACTGATGGGGCTTCCTGCCGGCTGAGCTTTTAGACTTCAAACTCATTCTTTATTCTCAGATAGAAACGATAACAAATGTGTAAATAAATAGTCACTGATCTTCTGATGTTGCTTTTTCAGTGCTGGGAATTGCATAACAGTTCACCCATTAGAGGTGAGCTGCCTTCATCAAAGTTTTCAAGAATTGGCAAAGAAGAGTTTTCACAATTTCACTTAAAAATAAATGTGTGTATACGAGATTCCTGAAGAAACAGGGTTTAGGCAGTAGGGCATTGGCTAACGATGATTTGACGATGAAAAACATATTATCTGTAATATTAATAGACTTGATACATATGTATAAGTTGTAATCTTAATGACTATAATTTTTGTCTCCTTCATTCTGGAAAATATTTTGCCAAAGTAATAAAATTTTAATATAAACATTTAAATTTTCATAAGAACTAAAATGCCTATACTAGAGGTCAATTCTTTTTTCTAAAAACAATGCCTGAATCTATATCAAAGAGCTCTCCACTTGATCCTTAGGTACTGGGCTGTTATTTATCTCATTTTCAAAAATATCAATAAGAAGACTTAGACAATACATTTTATAATTTCCTATAATAATTTTTAGTCGTTTCTAACCATCTAAATAAAAATTATAACATTTAATTGTCATTCACATTTTCGAAATCCATCTATGTTTCTACGATTTTGCAGCTACGCTTTAAGTAATGTCTAGAGGGAAAAACTTTTCTGATAAATAAACCTTTAAGTTATAGGAAGGCATAGACAAAGAAAATTCTGACATGATTCAAACTAAGCGGTACAAGCTGCTCCGAGTGACCACCAGAGGGCAGAATCCTCAAATAGTTGTGGGTGGGGGCGGGGAGAGAGGCGAATGGGAGGAAATTTAGGGTGGTTTATCTGCCTACTCCTATTCAGAACTGCAAAGTCTCCTACACTTCTAATTTTCTCAATCGAAATACAGAAGGAGGAAAGCAGTATTTTTTTCTCCAACCTAAAGTGGATGAAATTCCAAAGCAGAAATAATAACATTTTATAGCATTTAACCAGCACTGTTCTAAATGCTTTATATAATATATATTAACTTATTTAGTATTCTCAACAACCCTGTAATGTGTATATTATTGTTACCCCCAATTTTACAGATAAAGAAACTGAAGCATGGGGAGTTTATCACTTGCTCAAATCACTAGCTACCAAGTGACAGAACTGGGATTCAAACCAAAGCGGTTGGCTCCAGAGTGTAGGGTAATACCAGTAGAACTGAGTACACTTCTTTTCTATAGAGTCATTCGGCCTCTCAAATAAACTGAAAGTCAGATAGTAATTTCCTCCTCTCACCCCATTTTCTTAGAAGATACAATGTGATTTTTTTCTGTTTTCCATAATAATAATTTAAATGCACTTTTAAAAAAATGCACTCTATATTTCTTTGAAAGTCAAGCAACCTCAGGCATATCTGCCATATTAAGATTTGTCAAAGAGAAAATTGTCCCCTTTTTAGGTTTTGAGTTTTCAGAAGGAAGAAAACTAAAAGCACACAAAAAGGAATAAAGACTAGAGCCTCAGCTACAGTGGGCTTAAAAATTGATTAAACCAACAACCACATGTGGGGGAATATTTTGAGTACCTCCTATGTTCAAGGCACTGTGCTGGGTGCTAGGTAACCAAAATGTAAGATAGTTCCTGCCATCAGGAAGTTTCCCATCTGTACAGGAGCCAGGTGAAGACAGTCTGTAAAGCAAATCATTGCATTGTAGTCAGAGCCTTCTAATGAAGAGCTGTCTGCACAGTTCTATGATATTAGAGAAATAAGAAACTGGTCGTTATGAAGGATGTTTAGCTTATTGTTCCCTGGAATGCTCTGAGCCAGGGATGCTCTTCCTTTCCTTTCCTCTTCTAGAAAATTCTATTTCTCTCTCAAGACTCACCTCTCTGAAGACTCACATCACTAATTCTCTCTCATAAGTTCTTAATAAAAGCCTAATAAATGCCTGCATGAATTAATGAATGAGTTGAATGCTTATTTGACAGTTCAGGTCACACCTATTTTGCATAATGAAATATAAGGGAAAACGCTTCCTTGCAAAGAAAGCCTTTGTGCCTCCTCCCCCCTTCAAAAAAAATTAACAGTGTGCTCTTGTTTTATATATAATAAATTTCCTTAGTAATTTCCTTGAAAGAGAACTGAATGATGTCCATGTAGACAAAAAGGAAAGAGAGAAAAGTAGAAAGTACACTGGATAAGGAAATTAAAAGGCTAGTTTTTATCCTATTCATATCTTGACTACCATCTGAGTGAACTTAGACAATTTGAACTCCCTGAGTCTCATATTTCCTCCCCTTGTTTCAATTAGTAGAAGATGTATTAATTAACATCTTTTCCTTGGGGCATAGTAGAGGGAAAAAAAAGTAAAAGTCAATTCACAATGATCAGAAGAATGAAAAAGGAACCAACTTTTTTGGGGGGTGCTTATTACACACATCTTGTTTACTGTGCCTAGTGTATGTAGTATTAGTTTCTTTCCAAAATTATTCTAAGATGCACTGTTCCTGTGCTGAAGATGAAGAGTCTGAAATCCTAAGCTGTTATATATTCCCCCAAAGTGGCAAAAGAAATAAATAGCGGAGTGGAGCTATGCCACGTCTGTACTGAGATGTATTAACATAAGAATAAAATGCAAAATCTCTAAATGCAATTTTCTCATGATTTGAAAGTTCTCTGAGAAAGTACTATAATTAGGTTCAATTTACATATATAATACTAGCATAATAAAGAAAAAAAATTTTTTTCACGAATTTAATAAACAATTGCTGAATAAGTTCTTGTGCCAAGCAGTGGGGTACAATAGGGTAGAAAGTGTCCATCCCAAGGACAATATTAGTATAGTGATGGACACAAACACACCATCAACCAATTACAATTCATGGAGTAAGTATTTGATAGAGGCGTACAAGGTGTTCTGGGAGGAGATAAAACAAGTTCTGAACTCTTATTTGTAAAGTCAGGAAAGGTTTAATCAGCAGAAATGGGCCAGGTGAAAGTTGAGTGGGGGTGTTCCTGAGAGAGGAAACAATATGAGCAGAGTCCCTAAGGATAGAGAGATATGACTAATTCTGGGGAACTAATATAAGTTTCCTGTGCCCAGAGCATAGGATTTTAGATAGGGAGTAGAAAGGGCTGAGGGTAGGATTAGCTACGAAGAAGCCAGACTCACATGAACTTGAAGCCATGGTTAAGAGATTAGACTTGATTCCAAGGCTGCTGAGTATCATGTGAGATCCTGTTTGTGAAGTAGACAGTGTGGAGACTGAATTGAAGAGGAACACAACCATAAGCAGGTGACCACATGTGGTAGATTCCATTATTTGTTCACGATTGTTCCCTCCTCACTCTTGCCACAGGCTCCTGTGGGCCTCATATACAGCCTACCCCAACAACTTTGAGCTTGGCCGTGGGACTCACTTTGGCCAACAGAATCTTAGTGGACATGGCATACGCCACCTCCAAGTAGAAGCTTTAAGTGTGTGTGATATGACTCTGTCCCCCTCGAGCTTCTGCCCTTGGCCATGAGACTAGGTAGGCACAAATAGGAGCTGCTCCTTCAATCTGAGTTCCAGAATGAGGAAATATGAGGAACCTAGTGCAACCCAACCAAGCCCAGCCCAACCCAGGGAAGCCCAGCCAAGCCTGCAGTTGACCTGTTGTCCTCATGTAACACGGGCAAGCAATAAATGTTTGTTTTGTTAAACTAAGATTTTAGAATTGCTTGTTGTCACACAATAATTGCTGACTAATCAATCAGGTAAAATATTGTGATAATCCTGATGAGAAATGATGGTATAAATTAAAGTAGTGATATTGAGGTTGGGAGATTTGAGGGCTACGTAGGAAATAAAACCAAAAAGACTTTAGTAATTAATTAGAGGAAAAGTGAAAAATATAGAAGAGTGAATCATGATATCCAGACTTCTGGCTCAGCAACTAGGGAAGAAAAGCAAAGACTCATGTTAGAAAATTTAAAGTGTCGGATTTTTTAGCTGTTGCAAAGAACATAATATAGACCAACACTGACAAATATTTTAATACACATGTGTGTGATTGTAATTATTAAAGTGACTATCATCCATCTCTATTAAGCATCTAACAAGTGGAAATAAGCTTAATTTGCATGAAAAGAGGTTATTACACTCAAGAATGACACTTCTGACTAAAAAGGTTGTTAGATATTAGAGTGCATTATCCATGGTGTTCAAGGAATTTCTTTTACAGGATATATTTAGTTCCAGATTAGATATGGAATTTTCAAAATTAATTATGAAGGAAGACGTTTTCTAGTGGTATGATTTTACACTACTCTTTCCTCCTCTTCAATGACTTTGAATAGTTTAATTTTATTTCTCTGGGCCTTCATTTCGTGAACTGCAAAACCAAGAAATGAGACTAGATAATTTTCAACGCACCTCACAGTTTGGAAATAGAAAAATAAAAAAATTTCAGTACCACAAAACATTAGCTAGTAAACCCACAGCCTGCATTATAAAATGGACTATGGGATCTTTGGCAAAGATACCTATATATTATATCCTTTCATACATCAATATTGATATGCCTATAGATAGAGAGAAGGTACTCTTTTAAAACCACAAATATATTCCTTTTCTTATAAGGGAAAAAAAAAACTCTAGTTAAAATTAGTTTTTACATAAAGTGTGCAAAAAACAGGTTGAAAAATGTAATTTCCTGTGACTTATTTTTTTACGAATATAAATTTCAAATATTCAATGCTTTAATCCTTCCTCCATGTGCCAACAGAATTAAACTTCACAGTTTGGCCTGAGTTGCTGCCCTTTGCCTTGGGGAAAATATAAGGGTAAGCAACATCTACTTATGACTTTAGACCTAACCCAGCATAAAACATAATAAGTAGTACTCACAATTGTTGAGTTTGACAATTGAGCTGCTTTTACAGTTATGCAAATCCTAAATAACTAGGTGCTTTAAGTACAGTTTAACATTATTAAATACGACTTTACTTACAAAATATCTGGCAGATAATAAGTATTCAAAAAAAGACTATGGTTTATTAGCTTTGTTGTGCCAGGCTTGTTGGGAAGGGTCTATAAATACATGTAGCTTTAAGTTTGATCACAAAATAACTGAAAGAATGAAATACCAATCAGTTAACATTTGTTAGGTAGAGAATCCTGCAAATTTAGACACTGTAATGCAGAAAGGAAGGAAGTCAGTGTTAGAAAATAGACTATGCCCCACAGGACCCAAAAAGGAAGTTGGGCTGCAAAATAATAAAAAAAAAAAAAGAAGGAAGAAGAAGTTTCTGATCATTGGGTTCCTCAAATCCTAAAAATAAATAAGAACATGCTGACTCTTCATCTGTCAGCTAAAGATAAAGCAATAGGTAGTCTAATATGCCAGAGATGGGGATGGAACAAAAGGCTGGTAACCACGAATCAGGAAATAATTACTTACAAACTATCAACCGAACATTCTTTATGCTCTTGTAGGGGCAAAAGGTAAGATACCTTTCCTCACCCATCATGGCCAACAATCTTGTAACAAAAGACAGGTTAACAAGAGAAAAGCATAACAAATTTCTTTACTCAAAGTTTGATGTGACATAGGAGCCAAAGACCCAGGGAAAACTGCCTGTTTTTATGTTTAGTATCAATGAAGAATGGGTGGCCACATGGATGTGTGACTGGACAAAATGGTGTGATCTAATGGTGAAAGACTGAGGGGAACCCAGCAAGGCCTACGTCCAGAGTCTAGGTCTCTCTGTGTAGTGCTCCCTCTGCCCGAATATGGGGCAGGGCTCCTCTGGAATGAGGATTTTTCAAGGGACAGAGTGACCGCTCTAGGTTTTATGGCTTGCGTTGGGAGAGAGGTGTTCTAGTTTCCATGACCCACCTTGGAGAAGAGTAAGTCTGGTTTCTATGACATGCTTTGAGGAGGAAAAGGGGAGGTGAGGGGCAGGAGGGCAGGAGAAAGTCAGTGAGACCTTGCCTCTCAGGCCTGCCAGTCTCCTCTGTTCAAGGTACTTGGCACACCAAGTGCCATACTTTAGGGTGTTGTGTTCTGAGCCCCAGCACCACGTGGCTAAAAAAGAGCTTTACAGAGAATTTTTGCTAGTCACAGTTAGTAGCAAGCAATCGTTCTGAGCTAAAAGATGGCCAGTATGTAACTTTGCACATGGTAGGTACTCAATAAAAATGTATTGCGGTGAAAAACCCTCAATTCAGTAAAGGAAAATTAACTATTGCTCTACCTACTTGGCCCACCATATCCTGCCTGGACTAATTAGATCAATGGCTATGTGCAGAGAATTTCATCCTGGTAATTATTTGTAAGCAAGTTAATATTTTTTTTTTTTTAGTTGGAGGGGAGGGAATCAAATAATGGTTATTTCAGGCCTTATTCTTAGTTTTATGATATGAAATCCTGGTCTTAGTTTATGTACCAATAATAATATGTATAATATATACAATAATACCAAATTCTTATGGTGCACATATGTGCCAGGCACTATTCTAAGCACAATTATATGTGTTCATGCACTCATTTAATTCTCACAAAAACCGTATCAGATAGGTACTATTATCATCCCCATCTTACAAATGAAAATGTGGGGCCTGGAAGATATCTCAGAAACTACCTTTAGATTTTGGAAAGGTGACATTATCTATGGAGAAAGTGAAGAATCTTTATGACCATCACCTATTATATGTGACTCCAGAGTAGTAATTACAGAGAAGCAAACAAGGAAACAGTGACTAATTATTATCATTATTTTTAGCTAGGCCTGTGCCTTAGCAGAGTTTTTGGTCCTTACCCCAGTTCTTGCCTTTGTAAGATTTGCCTTCTTAATTTGTAAAGAATGGTTTTAATTATTTCTCTAATCATCTGATCTTTAAATGGAAGTAGGTGAAAATTTCAGTCCAAAGAAAATTCAAAGATAGAATGTAACTAGCCCTTTAGTTTATGTTCCTATGTTTTTCAACTTTTATATCCTGTAAATAAAATTGTAGTCTTCTGTGTAATTATTTCCAGTGACACTGATTTTCTGAGTGATTTGAGTGATAGTGATAGATAGATATCAAATTTATTATCAATTTCCTCAAGCAGTGAAGAAGCCTTTAGCTCCATTACATCTGGTTAATGCTTAGCTCCAGGAGTGTTGATCAAAGTCACCCTTATGATGATCCTGCTGCAGTTTGGAGCACTGCTCCAGTGTCCTGCCTATCAAGAACTATGAAGGATCTAAGATTTTTACCCAACATTCAAGCTGGTAAGTCAGCCTGCCATGGTTTCATGGATGATGGCAAAAGACACAAGACTCCGGGTTAGAGACAAAGGACTTTAATAGTCCCAACACAACATGTAGCATGAGTTTTCTTGTTCTTATCAATCCCTTGTTCCTCTAAGTCCCACTGTGGTCATGAAAGTGCGTCTGGTAGATACTGTACATGGAGTGGGTTTACATCAGCGAAGGAATACCAAGTTTAGGAAAACCCTATTTTTTAAATAGGCTATAAATAAGCCTGCCCAAACTTTGCCCTAAAGAGAGATATTATTATACCGGGCAATAAACAAAACTACCCTGTGTTCTGCAGAGGGATACTATCTCTATCTTCCAAAGCTGTTTTCTATGCAAACATCCTTGAAAACATAGTTCAGAATAAGAACAAGAACTGTCAGTTCCTCTGTTCACAGGATGCCAGAAATGAGAGCCCCATGGAGAACTATGTTGCCACATATGTTTATGCTAGAGCCATGTGACTACAATCATTTGTCTGTAACACACTGGCATAGCCCTGCAGCTCTACTGAACCAAGAGCCAGGGGCAATTTGCAGAAACTCTGATTCCCATCCAACAATGAAGTCCTAATCATGATCTTGCAAACCATAGAAGCCTGGAAAGACTAAACACTACTCCCCCCGACACTGGAAGAGGATTTTTGCTTTAAGTATTCAGAAGAGAGATGATATCCCTGGGGATTTGTACTGTAGGGGTGAGGGGAAACTTCCCCTTGTTCCCCAAAAGTTCACTGATAGAAACTCACAATTAAGACAGATTACTAAGTGGAAGAGGTTTATTTACCATGTGCATGGGGAGAATCACAGAGTGATTACTAATATCCCAGTGAGGTCCAGAAGTTATTATACCCTCCTTTTAGAGGGGAGAGGGAGATGAAGAATATAGATAATTCTGTTTAAGAGCAATAAATGGTTACTAGGGAGGATGAATGGCTGGGGGAAACAGATTGACTTGTAAACAATTCTCTTTGCAAATGAAGTCAACTTTGAGGGACAGATATTGAATTTAAAATGATTTGGGCCAGCTCTGGTTGCATTCTTGATTTTCTTTCCTGCAATATAGTGAGATAACGGAGAAGGGAAGGGGAGTCAATTGTTCTCTTGATGGGAAATGTTTGGTTATTCAGATAGAGGGAAAGCCCCTTCCAAGGCCTGCTGATCTCCAAAGCCTTTTAATTCAAAATACTCTTTTACCAAGGAGTCATATTTTGGGGTGAAATTTCCTGAGCTCCTACAGTACCTGCTTTTTTTCTTGACCTCTAACGTCCCCACGACTACCCAGAAAGCATACATATTATCTACCTTTCTGTTTAATCATTTTAAGTTGGGTCTTTGGCAATTTATGGTGTTACTAAAGTTTGTCCATATGCGACCTTCCTTCTGCTCTAATCACTCCTCCTGCCCTTAGGAATGTGCTGACCCATCACGCAAGCTGGAAGCCATGCTAATGTGGAACATCCGCCACCCATAAAGAGCTTCCTCTGCCTGCCCAGCCCGAGCGTTTCTCTTGTAACTAATTTTCAGGCAGGTATTTTTCAGACAGGTATCATCTCGTCTAAGAAAGAAGGTTTCTGTGTGCGTTGCATACACTTTCTCACTATTAGAACAGTTGCTAATTCATTGCTCTTTCACAATACTGTTAGGGTAGCCGTGCCAGTGCACACGGGGTTTTGAGAAAGATTTCTCCAGACAGAGATTAGAATAGAAAGAAAAAGTTTATTTACTTTTCCCTGGGGGAAGAGAAAAGGACCAGCGCAGAGGTGGAAAGAGAAAGTATGTGCTGGCCCCCAAAACCAGCTATCGGGGTTTCTTAAAGGGGGTTGTAAAAATAGCAGGGTAGAGTCCAGAAACTACTGCACCTGCTTCTTTCTTTCTTCTGGGTTGCAGGTAGATAGCAAAGGTAGGCCGGGCGCGGTGGCTCACACCTGTAATCCTAGCACTTTGGGATGCCGAGGCGGGCGGATTGCTCAAGGTCAGGAGTTCAAAACCAGCCTGAGCGAGACCCCATCTCTACCAAAAATAGAAAGAAATTAATTGACCAGCTAAAAATATATATACAAAAAATTAGCCAGGCATGGTGGCGCATGCCTGTAGTCCCAGCTACTTGGGAGGCTGAGGCAGTAGGATTGCTTGAGCCCAGGAGTTTGAGGTTGCTGTGAGCCAGGCTGACGCCACAGCACTCACTCTAGCCTGGGCAACAAAGTGAGACTCTGTCTCAAAAAAAAAAAAAAAAACTGCAAAGATGTCAAAGTCCAAGAGTCGGTTTCCTGCCCTTTTTTGGAGAAGAGATTATCACAGGAGGTGTGACTCTGTCCTCGAGATATGGTTGAGGCTATAGCTCGTTCTTCTGTTTACTCATGAACTCTGTAAAAGTTGATTCTCAAAAAACAATTTTGAAAGAGAGAGGTTGACATCTCTTTTCCATTCATTCAGTTTTTTCAGACATTGTGCAAAACAGAACTTCTGTAGGGTGTCTTGTCAGTGAGAGAATTTGTAGGATTGATCTTTAACTGTTCCTGGGGAAATTGTAGGATTAGGGATTTTCCTGTTATTTTTGTAAGGTTGCCCCTTTTAAATACCATGTGCAAACCACTATCCCTGGACTTGCCACCCTGTATTATTACTGATATTACCAGCTGAAGTGTCAGTCTCCCTGACTGACATGAGGTCAGAGATTTTATCTATCACCCACTAATAATTGATATCCTGTTAAAAGATAAATGAGGGCACATTTAAATTTTAAAAAGTTTATTTGCACAAACAATGATTCATGAATCAGACAACTCCAGATCACAGGCAGCCGGGAGCTTCACAGAAGGGGTATAACAGGAAAACTTTTATAAGGTGTTCTCAGAACAAGACAAAGAAAATATTTGACTGATTAAAGTGGAAGACTGGCCGTGGTGGTTCATGCCTGTAATCCTAGCACTCTGGGAGGCTGAGGCAGGAGGATAGTTCAAGGTCAGGAGTTCGAAACCAGCCTCAGCAAGAGTGATACCCTGTCTCTACTAAAAATAGAAAGAAATTAATTGGTCAACTAAAAATATACAGAAAAACTTAGCCGGGCATGGTGGCGCATGCCTGTAGTCCCAGCTACTCAGGAGGCTGAGGCAGGAGGATTGCTTGAGCCTAGGAGTTTGAGGTTGCTGTGAGCTAGGCTGACGCCACAGCACTCTAGCCCAGGCAACAGAGTGAGATTCTGTCTCCAAAAAATAAAAAAATAGAGTGGGACGCTAAAAGTCCCTAGTTAGAGGTTAGTTAGCAGTTTTTGATTGGTAAATTCCCTAGTTAGAAGTTAGTTGGCAGTTTCTAATTGGTAAAGTGTAAGTGTCATTTTATTATTTACATCAAGTTGGATTTTGGTTTACTTATGTAGGAACTCAAGGTGCCGGAGCCATCTCAGCCTAATGGCCTCCCAATTAATTTTTCAAACAAGCCTAATATAATACAAGGCCTGGCACTTAGCGAGCATTCAAAGAACTGTGGAGTGAAGGAGTGAGTAAATAGTGCAATGACTGGGAGCTCACTTGCAACTGAACAGAAGGGAGTGAAGGCTTTAAGACTAAAAAACAAACCTCTAGAGGTAAATATCAAGCTCTGTTCCAGGCAGGGCATGTTTGTTTCCAATATATAAGATAGTGAATAACTGTTACCCCTAGAATGAGGATTTATTACACTCACATATCAATAAATCACTTTTTAAATACATAATTTGAGAAAAAGCTTACAAATCAAAAGCTTACAAAGCTTGCATAGAGCCTCTCATAATTCCTGAAGAAATTGAGTCATGTTACTTATATGATAACATTTCTTTTAAAAATTGAATATTTTAGCATGAGAAAGATACATAATCAAGAAAAGCATTCATCATATACTCATAAGAACTTTTTGTTAAATCTGATGATGGGGTTCAGGGCATGTTACCCCAAAATATGGCGCCTTGGCATTTGAGAAAATAGCAGAAGTGAGAAGGTCTCTCCTCTCACCTTCCCCTTGCCCACTTTCCCTGAAGCAAGTCAGAAAACCTTAATTCCAGAGGTACCTTCCTTTCGCCCAGAGGAAAGGAGCATCCTTATTTTCGAAGCCACAGAGACACCTAGAAGAATCTGAACAAAGAGGCCTTGCTAAGTTACCCCCAAGTCACTATTATTATGCTACATTCTCTTTGTCCAATCATACTTTTGCATGACAGTTCACTCTTCTTCAAAGCTAAGCATAAAAATATACACGTTTCCTTGTTTCTTTGAGTCTTCATTTCTGAAGGCTCCTATATCACGTAAAGCTTGCATTAAATAAATATGTATGTTTTTCTCTAGTTAATGTCTTTTGTTATGGAGGTCTCATCCATAAACCTAGCAGTGGGTGAGGAAAAGATCTTTCTTTTTTTCTACACAAACAACACATCTCTGAAGCTTAAACTAACCAAGGTTTGTTTTTTGCCCACATGGAGTCTTGCAGCCCAGGAGATTCTCCATGGTTTCTGTGCACTAACTGATGGCTCAGCTATGTACCCATATATCAATATGTGCTCCCATAATTGCTATCCAAGGGGAGGGAGCACAGAGAGCCTTGCACTAGTGTTAGGTAGAGAGCAAGGGATTCCGGGTCTCCTAGGGATGAAAGTGGGTGCTGTGGCCCCCATCTTGGTCCTGCTTCACCCTAAGGAGGGAAGGAATACCATATGAATCAGCCAATTATAACTTAGTTTGCCAGCTGCAAAAAGACAGCAAAGGACTCTCTAAGCCCATGGACCAAGCCGCATAGGTACCATAGAGTTGAGAAGTGACCTAGAACACTCTGCATGTGCAGTAAGACTGAGATCATGAAACTCCTTACTGTCTAATCAAAGTGGTTCCATGGTGATACCAGTGCCATAAGGAGGTCTCAATCCAGGCATTATAAAGCAAGAAGCAGATCATAACCAGGCAATCTCTTTGCCCTTAACTTTGGCTTTCCCTTTGCTGCAACTATGGATCTGGTCGTCATCTGTGGTGTACGTACCGTGCTCTGTAAACCTGTGTCTTGCTCTTGCCTTATAATCCTATCCTTCTGTCCTCAATAAACCTCATTTTCATGCTTGCCTTACTTTGGTGTGTCTGGTCATTCTTTGGCCATGAGCACCTCAAGAACAGACATTTCAGACTAAAACCTGACACCAGCAATGAAATACTTTTGAAGGAATTGACATTAAACTAACACCTGAACAATCAGCAGCCACAGAAAGAAACATTGTCTAAACTTAAGCAGATACACATGTTACCAAAAGTTCAGCACTGTTCCCAAGGCTGCATCAGGAGAACAAGTGGTTTGAGGAGAAGGAAAGAGAAGTTTATTTGCCTGCAAAGAGGAAGTTGGCAGACTCCTATCTCAAAGTACCAACGTCCTCCTTCTGAGTAGAAGCATAGAACTTTTAAAAGTTCTGATCAATCCCATCTTTGGCTAAAACAGACTCATGACCTCTGCCTGGATTAATCCCATTTTCAGCTAAGGCAATCTTGTGACCTCCACCCAGATTAATCTCATCTTCTGCTAAAATGATTTGGTGACTTTTGCCCAGACAATTCCCTAGAGTCATCTCCTGTGGCACAAAGAACAAAAGACATTTCCCTGTACCTCCCGACCACTGGCCTGAGGCAGGTTTGCAGATCCTAGTTCAACAAAAGGAGTGGGGGATGTTTTAAAGAGACATAAAACTTTTTTCTGAGCCATTTCATCTGTTACATATTCCCTCCATCAATATTACCCTTCCATATCTATGGGAGGAGGGGTGACTACTCTGTTACATACTGTCTACCAGTGTCCTCTTTGCTGGCAAATTAATTAACATCTCTTTCCTTCTCCTCAAACCACTTGTACTTGTTCTTTTGATGTGACCTTGAGGATAAGTGCCGAACTTTCAATAACACTCCCAAGAAAATACAGCTGAAATAGGAGAAATGACCACCACTGTATACATGAGGGAGTTTCTAGTTTGGAAGAAGACTGACTTTTAACATTGGTGAAACCAATTACAAATTAATAAAGGGATTCAAGGTGAGAACTGTAGTAAGGGCCTAAAACTCTGCAAAGGCACAAGTATAGCTAAAAGTAATGATAATAACCAGCCATTGTTTCCTTGTCTGTTTTCCTATCATTGCTACTCTAGAGTCACACAGCTAATGGTGATAAATAATTCTTAACTTTCCCTATAGATAATATCACCTTTGTGAAAACTAAGACTAGTCTTTGAGATGTCTTCCAGGCCCTGCATTCCAGTGGAACAGCTGACCCACCCATACCAGTGGCCCATACTGAGGAACTGGCTCAACTGGCATTGTGACCTCAACCAAGAACTGACTCAGCAAGTAAGACAATGTCTACACCCCTATGGTTACACCCCAAACCCAGCCAATTATAAACCAAATTGCCTAGCCTTTTGACTACCAAACTGTCTTTAAAAACCCTTTCTCATAATTTTTCAGGGAGATGGATTTGAGAAATTCCTCCCATCTCCTTACATGGCCCCCTGTGATAATAAACTCTTTCTGTACTCTAAACCCTGCTATCTCAGTGTATTAGCTTCCTCTTGAGCACCGGATAGTGAACCTTGTTGGGTGGTAACATTGGGAAGTACGAATCCAGCTTTCCATTATAATCAAAAAGCCCAAAAGAACCTTCCATACTTATTCATTGAAGCTCTTTCTCTTTAAGTTGGTAGATAAGCCTTTACCTCTGGATTTTTAGTGAGTTACTCATTAGTGCATACTCCCTATTGTACATGTGTTAATAATCCTCATCTTTTCTACTGTTCATTTGTCTAGTATCAGTTCATTCACAGGGCTCCAACCATCCAAACCCAATATGTTAGAGAAAAAGTTTTCCTCCCAACACTTTCTACATGGCTCTTCCACTTGTTACTGAGCCAAACTGAGGTCCAGTCCACTTACCTGACACAACAAAGCCAGACACCAATGCCAAGAGTTGCAGCGGGAGAAAGGGGCATTTTATTACACAATGCCATACAAGGAAAACAGGCAGCTAACACTTAAGATCCAAATTCCTTGATACCTTACAAGTAAGGATTTTTAAAGGCAAAGGAGCATTTTAGGAAAGCAGAATTTGCAGACAAAATTGTAAATCAATACATGGGGGGGAGCAGGCTCTTGGAGGGGGATTATAAGTCATAAGCAGATTCAGAGAATCTTTGATAAAAGTGGATGTGACTCTCTCCAGGCTCCTTAGGGAGAAGTTTAGAACAAAGAATGGGGTCAGAGTTCAATCCTCAGTTCCCCCTTATCTGCATTTCCCATCTGGTGGGGATTTCTGAAAAATAACTCAAGGACATAGTTAAGATGTTATCTTTTAGTTTCTATAGGGAACAGAAACACCTTGTGACTGGCTAACTTGGAAAACTATTCTGAACTATTTTCTTGATTATCTGCCTGCTCATAAACTTTTCAAGGCTAGAGAGGTACTTGAACTTCCCTTGAAGGGACATAAGATTTTTACTTTCTTTCCATGCTTGGGCCCCCCAGCCAGACCCCTAAGAAGGGTCTCTGCTTTGTCTCACATTCACATTTCATTGTGAGAATGAAGTTTATATTATTTTCATTTCTATAAATGAACTTAAATATTATATTATATAAATATATCATATTTAATAGTTATATACAATATAGTACACAATATTTATATGCCATATATAATATATAGTATTCAAATATTATAAATATCAGATATTTCTTACACTAAGAAAATTATATAGCCAAACGAGGGGTGGGGAACCTGCAGCCTTGGGACCACATATAGCTTTCTGGATCCTCGAGTGTGACCTTTTGACTGAATCAGAATTTTACAGAACAAATCTCTTTTTTTTTTTTTTTTTTTTTTTGAGACAGAGTCTCACTTTGTTGCCCAGGCTAGAGTGAGTGTCGTGGCATCAGCCTAGCCCAAAGCAACCTCAAATTCCTGGGCTCAAGCAATCCTCCTGCCTCAGCCTCCCAAGTAGCTGGGACTACAGGCATGTACCACCATGCCCGGCTAATTTTTTTTTTCTATATATATTAGTTGGCCAATTAATTTATTTCTATTTATAGTAGAGACGGGGTCTCGCTCTTGCTCAGGCTGGTTTCGAACCTCTAAACTCGAGCAATCCGCCCGCCTTGGCCTCCCAGAGTGCTAGGATTACAGGCGTGAGCCACCATACCCGGCCAGAACAAATCTTTTTAATAAAGGGAAATTTAGGTTCAACCTAAACTCAAGGGAGTGGGAAAGTACATCATTCCATCTATCCAGAATTAGAAAACAGTCAGATATTGGTGAACTCTTATAACGTCTACCTCAGAGGGGCTTGGGAAAGAAATGAGCTTCACTCACAATTGAGTCAAACACAAACTAGAAATAAGATGAGCACAAAAAATTACTGTCTGAGGATCATCTATATTGTGAGTGATGTAACCTATACTGTGAAACTGAACCCACTGATGGGAGACAGAGTTATCTCTTTTTCCATAGGAAGATTTTCTAAGCTTTTAGACGGAGTTAAAACACATATATGAAAAAAAAAGTAGCAGAAGAAGTCTATAACTTCTAGTCATGATTCAGAATAAGAATAAAAATAATAGTGTAAGGGAAAAGAAATACCTTTTCTTCCCATCTTAGTTTCGTGGCTGAGGCCCCTATAACAAAAGACAGATTAACAAGAGAAAAGCATACAAATTTATTATAAATTTTACAGGACACAAGAGCCTTCAGAAGTGAAGACCCAAAGAAACAGGTAAACTCTGTATTTTTATGCTTAGGTTGAGGAAGAATGGACAATCGCGGGGACATGTGATTAGACAAAAGGGCATAGTCTAATGGTACTAACTTAGCCAGGCCGTTTGTTGAGATTTTTCTCTGTGTCCCTGTGTCCTTCAGAGACAAAGTTGTTCCTTTCCCCTGGGTACTGGGAGGGTATCTTTTGAATGAGAGTCTTGTGACTCACTTTAGAAGGTCAGAAAATTCTTTCTAGGTTTTCTGGCCTGCTTTAGGAAGAAGGGTGAAAAACGTTTGAAGAGATTTTCCTGCTTCTGCAGTTTTCTCAATTTTTGTCAGCTTAAAATACTCAGTTACTGAGTATTTTATTTTTTAAATAAAAATAAAAATAAAATACTGAGTATTTTTTTGCCAGCGTCCTGAACCCTATTCTTTTCTTAGTTTTTATCTGATCACTTTCCGCAGGGGTTTGAAGAAACTGTGGACGGAAAAATATCCAGACTCTGAAATATTTGAAAGAAGTTTATTCTGAGCCCAATTTGAGGACCATGACCCGGAGCCACTCTCAAGAAGCCTTGAGCAAGTGGGCTCGCTGTGGCCGGGTTACAGTTCAGTTTTATACATTTTCAGAGGGACAAGGGTTGCAGGCAAAGTCACAAATCAATACATGAGAGGCATACATTGGTTTGGCCCAAAAAGGTGGGACATCTCGAAGGGGGGGCCTTACAGGTTATAGGTGGGTTTAAAGATTCTTTGGCTGGCAATTGGCTGAGAGAGTTAGACTTTATCTAGAAGACCAGAAAGGATATGCTTACTTTAAGATAAGGGTATGAGCACTCTGGGAGATCCAGACAGGAGGACATTTTAAATTTATAATAGGCATCTGCTAGGATGCTTAAGTTAAGACAGGGGCTTCTTATCTTTTAGGTGATGTTAATGCCATACCAGAATCAAGTTGGAAAGTAAACCACCGCTTTATTTGGTTAACAAAAGCTGCTTAGTGGAAATTTAGCATTTGTCAGCCTGACCCAGCTGGCCTCCTTAGGAAGGAGTGTTTAGCAAAAGAAAAAGATCAGAGTTCAGTCCTCAAAACTCAGGAAAGAGAAATAAAAGTTGGATGCTAAGAGTGAGGGAGGTGGGAGGTGATATCAAAGAGGCTTAGAAACTCATAGTCATTCCTTGCAAAAACTCAGGTTTCAAACCTGATCAAAGATCTGTGTTTTCACTTGGCTTTTGAACAGTAGGTTATAGGAAAGCTTGTAGAGCGAGTTATTATTTGTATCCAGAAGAAGAATAGGTTAAACCCTGAATGCTCATGTTTGATATTGTCTGAAAAGTTACCCATCATGTTCCTGCTTAGAAGCTGGGGTAGTCAGGGATGACACACGCCAGCTTCCCTATCAGGCCTCCCGTGGTTCAAGGACAAAGGGAACGGCAGGCTTCCAGCCAAGCACATACATTTGCAAACTGCCGCCAGTCAGTTCCCAAGGCCAGGGGCTGGCCGGTGACAAAGGAGACTGAACTGCAGACTTGGTTTATTTTGCTCTCGATGCCGGGCAGGCCCTGCGTCTCAGGAAAAGCTACAGCATTCCTTCCTTAGAAAACTAAGGAGCTCACATTTAGGAGGGACTGACAGGAATAACTCAATATTTCCTTTCCATGATAAAAGAAATACTTTCATGAAAGAAATACCTTTATCAGAGCTTCTCACCCACGTCTCTCAGAAAGCAAGGAAATCTGAAAAAGAGCTATCTCTCATAAATAGGACTTCAAAACATACTTGTCTTTGGAGAGTTTATTTGGTTACACAGAGATTAGAAACTGGTGGACAAGGCTTTTGAAAATGCTTGATTCTTAAGTCTATTCACACTGCAGTATGTTTTTATCAAGGACGTAGTGACTAATGAATTCCATCACTGCCCATCTGAAGCTTCCAGCCAGACCCATGAAACTGCTAAAATCCATAAACTTACCCCCATGTGAAATGGCAAGATATGTACCCTGAACATACCTTATTCAATGAAATTTCTCTTCACACGTGTGCTTTCTGAGCCTTAGCCTGAGATAACATCAGAAGTTACTTGTTTAAAACCCTCCCCCCAAATTCCCAGTGGAAATAGCAAGATCTAGTATTTATAAAATGCAAACCCTGTGCTGAACACAGAACAAGGCTGGATTCATTTCATCCTCACCCAGTCCTCCCAACCCCATGAATGCATCATTACTATATTCATTCTTCAAATGAGAATGTCTTATGTCACAAAGCTAAATCCGGCAGAAAATTCAACCTGGGAAGCCTGATTTCAGAGCCCATGTCCCTAATTAGCACATTTTATACTCCTATTTAAAGCAAGATCTTTATTTTCCATGGGATTTGCCATCATACAATGGAGGCCTTTGCATATTCCTTGAATACTAGAGATATTTGGTTCATAGATATTTATGCAGTTTCAACTACTTTGAATAATTATTATTCTGGGGTAAAAGATAAACTTGGAAGGGATGTAAATGTGAACTAAAATAAAATCTTAACCACCCCTAGATGACTGAATGGACTCCCTCTTGGCCAAGGGGACCCCAGAAATACCCTAAAGCTGAGTTGCTGTCCATGAGAAGAGAGGTCAGACTTCCCTCATCATGTCCCCTTCCCTTCTTGGAGATGTCCTTTGTAACTCATCAACAGGTCTAAGGCTATACATAACAAAGCATAACCACACCTGCAGGTCATTACTTTATTAAGACTTAATAAATCACTTGAGTCTGGGTATATGTCTGATATATGTCTGGTAGTTTGTCTCTGATTAACAGACTTTCTTAACTTAAAACATGTCAAACCTTTAGACAAAGCTTCATTTCTTTAACCAATTACAAATCAAAGAATCTTTAAACTCACTGATAACATGTAATAACCTGTAATTCCACCTTTGGGATGTCCTGCCTTTTGGGGACAAACCCATGTATGCCTTCCTTGTATTGATTTATGACTTTATGTGTAATTCCTATCTCCCTGAAACATATAAAGCCAAACTGTTACCCAACCACTGGAGAACATTTGCTCAAGGCTTCTTGGATGTGGCTCTCCTGGCCATGGTCACACATATTTGGCTCAGAATAAACCTCTTTCAATTACTTTACAGAGTTTGGGTTCTTTTCCATCGACATAAGTGAAATTAAAAAAAAAAAAAGCTATAATTTTTAAAAGATCAAGCTTATCCAATATGCATGTTTGTCAGAAGAACCAGATGCCTGGTCACCTTTGGCTACATTAAGGACAGATAGCAAGGGCAGAGTGACATCTGAATATTTGTGCATCAGGGTTTCATGTGTTACTCATGTTAATGGGAAAAAAAATGCAAAATCTGCAAAATAATATAAAGACATGTATTATGAGCCCAGTATGTGTGACTGGCCCAGAACACATAGTCTCAAGAGGTCCTGAGAAAATGTGCCTGAAGTAACCAGGTTAGAGTTCGGTTTCCACCCAACAAAAATGAATAAATAAAAACAGAAACCAAAGGAGAGCATTTCCTCCCAAGCCAGGGAAGCTAGAATTCTCCCAACTGGGGTCTAGTCTTGATGCTGGGTAATTTCAGACAGCACTGAGTACATGCAGGAAAGCCCTGCCTGGGCCTCCCCAGTCAAATGGCCCCGTTCTATGACCTGAGGAGCCTGCCAGCCTCTACCCCTACCTGGGCCAGGAGTACTAGATACACGACTAACCGAGAATGTAAATTAACTTTGTTTATTTACTGGGTGGAATTAATCAATTCTAACACATTTTTATGTTATTTGGTGTTTTGCCAATGTCAATTCCATCTGTAATATCCCCTTTCCAAGACTCAGACAATCTGTGTGTTTTATCTCATCTTCTTTCTGCAATCTGTGGGTTTTAATCTCTATTAGCTGAGTTTCCCAGGAATTGAGGAAGTTGAAGAGTTGCATGAGCCAGAACAGTTGGCATAATGTGTCAGTTGGCAAACGCAATCCAACAAATGTGTGTTGGGCATTTGCTTTATACAAGGTGCTGTGTTAATTATCTGGACAGAAAGATGAGGAAGATGTAAGTCCTACCCTCAAAGAACTCACAATCTGTTTGTGGGAGATACATGGATGCACACACACATAGACAAACCCCTAGCATGAGTGAGAGTATGCCAAGTGATTTCACAGAGAGCAGAACAAGTGCTGAGAGAAAAGAAATGAAAAAATTCACTCTCATTGGGGATCTTAGGAACTTCGTAGGTAAGTTAATATTTCAGATACAATCTAAGACATAGTTTCAATAGGCAAATAAGATGGGGGCTGTTACACTGAGGAAAAATTGGCAATTGATGGATTTGGTTTTAGACTAAAAATTTAATTTGACTTTTCATACCATGAAATTTAAATAATAATAAAACTTTAATTGAGGTATCTCAACAATATATAGGATTATCAGGCATTCTATTATAAATAGAATAATGCCTTATTTGGTTACTCTGTTAGCAAGCATCATGTAAAGATTTGAGTTTGAGTCTAGGAAATGTGTACACACAAACCAGTATACATCTTTATTTCTGCTTTTAGGAAGCTACACAACCGCAAAGAGCTTAGACTAAGAGAGACCTGAGAGATTATGTAAACCAAACTTCTCTTTTTACACACCAGTAAACTTCCAGTTAGAAATATAATGTGCCCCAGAATCTAAGTCTTCTGGTATTTACTGTCAGGTACATTCTGCTAAAACCATCCTGAAATTCATCCTGTGTGGAGGCCCTTGGGAGAGAGACTCTCTCCTTTTATTTTTGTTGGGAGTGGAAGGAGAGAAGAAATGGCAGGAAATTAATCTCATCCCCCGGCTTCACGGTGATCTCCTTGGCTTAGATGGGAAGTTCACTCTAACTTCCCAGCTAGCTGAAGACCACCCTGCAGCCTGTCCTGGGCCCCTACCCTGCCTGCTACCCTTCCCTCTCCCTCCATCTGGGTCAGTAGTGGTTGACTGAGGTGGGCTGATCCTGGATCCCCACCCCTTAGTATCCTCCTTGGACGTTTCTAGTAACAATTGAGTAGGAGAAGAGAGCCCCCCTCCCCAATGTGAAAACCCCATGAGAGCAAGATGTTCATCTCCCTAGTTCACCACTGGGCAATGCTTGGCATGTGGTAAGCCCTCAATATTTTCTGAATAAATGGAATTATTTGTTTTCTTTCCAGTATTCAATTAGACATTTTCATTTATCGGTGTGACTACAGATGCCCATTCTTTGGTTTTGGTCACTTCTTCAGCCTCTGGGTAACCAGGCTGACCCTGTCACATTCCTCATGGGGATTAGCAGTCTTGTCAGGGGAAGACACCTAACACACACACTTTCAGTTCCTTTCTCAGAACTCCATTTACAGCTCTCCTGTTTTTCTAATCATTCTCATCATATTAACTCTTTTCTTATTCTTTGAAAAACCAGAGGAGAAACAATAACTTTACTAAGCTCTTGCCTCCCTCAAGGATTATATTACAAAAATATAAGCACTAAGTATACCTTTTAAAATCGTTTAATTGTATAAATGTATATATTAAGATTATTACAATTTAAATTTTATATAAATTTTTAAAAGTATATCTTCTTAAATAAAATTTGTAGAGGACATCTGCTTCTAATGCTAACCTATTCCGATAGGTAATTCTGTTCAATCTTATTCTTTAACTGTCTCATGAAAGTGGTATTGCATCATCTTAATATTCTAAGGCAGATTCTCCTATACTTTTTATTTCATACTATATTTAAGTTTTATTCTAATCATCCCTATTAGCTAGAAATCGAATGCCTGATTCACTTTCATTCTCTCTTGTTTCATGAGAGTCTCAGCAAGTTAACTGTGTGGGCACTGAGAATTCTTACAAATTTTTGTAGTGCTTAAAATCATGCTTTTTAAGATAGAGCTGCCAGATGTTGAGAAGGAACAGTGTAAATACATCTAACCTCTCTGCACCTTCAAAGATATATAAGGATCAAAACCAGTGTGGTTATCAGTGTGGAACTACATCAAACCTGCTCATACTAGTATTCATTCAGAACATTTTTATCAAGAGCCTTCTATGCACTAGAGTTAGACCCTGGGTGTGGGGATAGAGTAGGTAGAATCCACATCCTCATTAATTTTTCCCAGAATTTTCCCCTTATGTGTTTAGGTGCAGGGGATGGGGAAGACTTATCCCAATGGTTGGAGAAATAAAGACACTGGAACATCACAGAAAACACAATTTTAAATTGAGTATCAAATACCTCTTATCTTTCAAAAGCAACTCCTTGGCCATTTCTATCATGTAGTTTTTCCTGTCTCTCTTCTTTTTCCTCCCTTCTCTCTTTAAAAGTGTATGATTCATTGGTTTTTAGTATATTCACAAGTTCATACAACAATTACCACTACCACCTAATCCCAGAACATTTCATCACTCCAGAAACTTCATACCCATTGGCAATCACTCCCCATTCTCCACCTCCTCCCAGTCTTGGCAACCACAAGTTTACTTTCTTTCTCTGTTGATTTACCTGTTTTAGACATTTCATGTAAGTGGAATCATACAATATGTGGCCTTTTGTAACTTTCTTCTTTCACTTAGCACAATGGTTTTGAGGCTCACCCATGTTATAGCATGTATTGATACTTCATTCCTTTTTACAGCTGAATGATATTTCATTGTATAGATACCACACTTCATTCATTCATCAGTTGATGGATATTTGGGTTTTTCCTATTTTGGGATATTATGAATTATGCTGCTATGTACCTTTGTACAAGTTTTTGTGTGGACAGACATATGTTTTCAATTATCTTGAGTGTATACTGAGGAGTGGAAGTGCTGGGTCACATGGCAACTATGTTTAAAACTGTAAGGAACTGCCAGAATCTTTTCCAAAGTGGCTGCAGCATTTTAAATTCCCACCAACAATGCATGAGGGTCCCTATTTCTCCACACCCTCACCAACATTTGTTATTGTCCCCTTTTTAAAATTATAGTCATCCTAAGACGGGCAAAGGAGTAGTATCTTGTGATTTTGATTTTCATTTTCATAGTAACTAATGATGTAGAACATCTTTTTATGTAATTATTGGTCATTTGTGTGTCTTCTTTGGAGAAATGTTTATTCAAATACTTTGCCCATTTTTTAGGGT
The DNA here is from genome assembly GCF_040939455.1 of Microcebus murinus. NCBI lineage: Eukaryota > Metazoa > Chordata > Mammalia > Primates > Cheirogaleidae > Microcebus > Microcebus murinus. Next base: position 25,692,695 of record NC_134108.1, read on the forward strand.
TATTTATGTTTTTATTGTTGAGTTGGAGGAGTCTTTTATACATCCTGGATAAAAGTCCTTTATCAGATATATGATTTCCAAATACTTTCTCCTATTCTATGAGCTATCTTTTCACATTATTAATGGTGTTTTTTGACATACAAAAGTTCATTTTATATATTTTGGTTAAGTTCAATTTATATATTTTCTCCTTTGTTTGCTTGGGTTTTAGAAATTATGGCCTAAATCACATTAGAAATTATGGCAAAGATCACAAAAATTTATATGTATTTTTTCCCCCAAGAGTCTTACAGTTTCAGCTCTTATGTTTAGGACTTTGATCCATTTTGAGTTAATTTTTTGTATGTTGTGAGATAGGGATTCAACTTTATTCTTAATATGTTCCCAGTTGTTCAGTTCTTTTTTCTTAACCTTTAAATTCCTCTATGGAAGAATTTCTAATTTCTTGTCCTAATTTCTTATCCATTTCAAGGGTTATATGAAAAACAGCTGATTTAAAGACTTTTGTACATGTACATAAAGATAAAACTGTATAATCTCAAAACCTCAGCTAGAAATACCATAGTTGACAAGGTTCACTGTATTTCCTTCATATATACACTCTTTTGCCTGTAGACTCTAACTTGACTGACTTTTAATTGGCAAAGAGCACTTGCATGAAGACTTGCAGGAAGATCTCAAGCTGATTCTTAGAACTCAGCTTTTCATTTCCATAAGCTAACCATCTAACTATAATTGCAATAAAGACTCTTGGCTAATAAGCCTCATTCATACATAGGAATAGAAAAAGGGGAAGAGGCTTTCTACAATCTCAGGAAGCTAAAATTAATCTAAAAATATGATTTGAGCTATAATAGAATGGAGAAAGTGATGTTTTTCTAACACATGAAACACTCATTCACAGTGTACTTTATAGCCTTGAAGGAAGCACTGGCTCCTGCCAAAATATTACCCACAACCACATCAGACACATACAAATTAATGTGTTGCATCAGTGATCATAGCTACACTTATTTCAGAAAAATAGTTAAAAACATAGAATTCATCATTACATTAGCTGAATTTTATTTTCGCATCATGATTTTACTGACAAGTAAGTCATATATAAGAGTAGCAGCATATGCAAGACCCATTGCATGAACATATTCACATGTATTGTCCAAATCCATTTTTTGACAACCACAGAAGTAGGCAAAACCAGTTATTATAATTCTTGTTTTCTAGAGAGAAAAATTACTTGATTTTTTGTAGGGCATAATATGAGTATTCTGGATCAGTTACTGATCTTTGTTTAGGAACAGGCAAGAAGAAATGGGCTTAAAATGAATTAGGAAACATTCTGGTTGGATTTGAGGGAAATTTTCTGGAATATAAGGACAATACCAAAAAGAGGACATGATTATGTTATTTTTAAAAGAGAATACTGCCCTATAATCTTTCTGATACTGTAGTTCATATTTTGGTTCAGGACAGATTAGAATTAATAAATCAAGCAAGTATACAATGTATTCTGCACCAGGGAGAAAGAAGTTTTTGCCAGCCCCACTCTGGGTCACCCCAACCCTGACTTGGGCTGCTCCAGAGATACAGTAGGCCGACAGCCAGCACCTGCCTCCCTAACAGCAGCATCCATAGTGCCCAGACCCCTGGATGCCGAGGACGCAAGGACTCTCTGCAAGTTCAGGTTCGTGTTCACATCTAAGCAGCAGACTTCATGTACAGGATTTCCTTTTTTATAATGCAGTGAGAGAGGGGATATGGAATCATGACCATTCTTATATAATCAACCTGAGAAAAGGTTTTAGACTTCTCAAATTATCAACTCTTCAGTTTTTCAAAATAATTGACCAACAGTAATTATTATTTTAATGATTTAAAGTCTGGCCTGGGTATTAAGTGCTTTACAAATATTCCAAAGTGGCAAGGTTGGTTAAAAAATTATTTATCAGTTCGGTTGTGTATGCCTCTGTTGAACAGCACAGCATGAAAATCATCTTCTGGTTTTTTTTACCTTCCAGATATGTTATATTGCAACACCTTTATTGTAGAATGATGACAGTTTCTAAGTGGAGTGAGCCAGGTGCCATGGTTAACACAGGACCATGGCTTGTTTAAAACACGTCTAAATTCTTTCCTCTCTGTTTGAATTATCATTGTTTTAACTGCTAGATTTCAGAATACTAAAGACTTAGAGCTGTAAGATGCAGTCAGTAGGGAGAAAATCCAAAGGACATTTCACACGAGCGCATGCAAAACACAGAGATTTTTATGAGAGGTGGTGTTTACCAAAAGGCAGTATTTATAGCTCTGTGTAATTTATAGCTTTTAAATGTAATGTTATAATGCAAAATAAATTTTTTTCTTCCTCGAGTGATGAGCTCATGAATAAACGTGAAAAGGAGGCTAGGCTGGCGACAGGGATGGGAAGAGGAGGTGAGAATGAATCAGCGTGTGCTTGCTTTCTCCAGAAACTGTCACTGTGACCATGGGATCGGTTCACGGCTCAGCGCGACGACTTGCGGCACAGCTATGTGTGACATGGCACTGAACAATTCCCATCCGAGGCAACAGACCAGGAATGCTGCTCAGCCCACCGTGCAACAAAAATGTATGAAATTGCATTAGCAGAAAAACAAGATTTCTGGGTCTTAGTACAGAATGGCTTTTTCCCCTCTTAGATGAATATTCACCTCCAATTGAAAAACTGTTACCCTCTTTATTTCTACCTGAAAGTGGCTTTTACAACTCATAATTAAGGGCAGGAAGGATCTTTATAATCCCATCATGATGGAATGTCTTTTTAGCAGCTGAATGCAGTTCATTAACAGGATATTTAGGGCTGTTTTTTCAATGCTTAATTGGACTACAATTCATTTGCATGTCCTGAACATACATTTTAAGTCTATACAAGAACTCCATTTAGCAACTCTCCAAAACACGTTCTGGAAGGCTAGAGACCACAATCCTTATAAAACAAACACTACGAGAGACTTGATTTGTAGTTGAGAGGAAAATCGCAGCAGGGAAAATAGCTAAAACCAAAGCAGGCATTCTCTAAATTAATATAATAAAATTGCTTTTTAAGAGAGAAAGGAATTATTCAGCATAATAATTTCCAAAAGTCAGTAATTCTTCATGATAAGGAAAGTGCTAAGAAAGTTCTGCAGAAGCTCAAATTTAGAGTTTTTCCCCAGGGAACTGTGCATTTCACAGAAGTGATGGTGGACAATACTCTTTAATATACACAATGGACTTTGGGAGGTGTGAGGAGGCGTAAGGGTTAATTTGTTTAAAATTCATGGCTGATTTTATGGGGAAGCATTATACATTCTACTCACACACTGTTAGATTTGGAAGACTTTAAATAGAAAAATTAATTTAATGGATCTACATCCTAGCTTTTCATTGTACTAAAAACAAGCCCAATCAGTAAGTTATTAAATAATACAAAGTTGTAATATAAACAGATCTTTCTATCTCAACAGACGTTTGAGCCCTAACTTTAGCTCGCTGCCCTCTTATACCACTCTGCTCAGCTCAGTCTTCCAGATGAAATTAGCCTTATTTTTCCCACAAAGATTCTAGAAGTCTCTTCAAGCTATTCTTGTTCATATTAACATGAACCAGGCAAATTAATTCTGATTGACCTAGCACTATCAATCCTCCCCTCTCTACCTGTCCTTCAGGGTAACTTTAAAACGCCTGAGAAAACCCTCAGACCCCGGGGCAATTCCAGAGCTCCAAAACCCTTCCTAGAACAGGTTAATAAACTGGGACAGGCCTTCCCACCAAAAATTCCTTCAAATCTCTTCTAAGAATAAAAATTAAAGTGCAAACCCTCAGCTAAAGGCATGCTCCTGAATGGGCCATTTATTTCAAAATTCCCAAGAAAAGACAAAAATGATCATTTTAGCTTAATGTTATATTTTTGTGGGAGGACAAAAAAAGCTCAGTAACATGTATGGAAGCCGAAGCCCAGACAGAGCAAGTGACTGGTCCAAGTGACTGGTCTCTCAGCCCATCTAAAAGTCAGATCTCTGCTCCCAAGGCAGAGCTCTTGCTACAGCACCTCTCTGCATATGACATTTCTCATTTAATTCATTTAAAGTCATGTGCTGTTGTAAGTTGAGTGGTACATAGAGTTCACTACATTTCCAATAACCCTTTGAAATAAAAACTGCTTACAAATAGATGAACAAAAAACACAACAACAAAAAAAACACAAGCAAAGTACCTTAGAAGAGTCATTTAAAATGAATATACAAAAATGAAATTTTTATTTATTTTCAAACTCAAATATTTTGAAATTCTTGAGCCATAGATTAGATCAAGAACAGGTTGCTTTAAAAATAATGTGCTTATGTTCTTATTTTTTCACAACTGTTTATGAATATAGCTGTCTATAAAAATCTTCTTAGTAATTTAAACCTCTTGAAAATAAATCTTATATCGTGACATGCATTTAAATCCATGGTATTGAATTTAAGTGTAATTGGAGTTTTATTTTTGGTCTCTTCCATTGATTGTATTTTAATTAAAATACAATTAAAATTTCCCTACATAATATAATCAGTGTATTTCTTTTTCTAGATATTTATATTTTAAGATGAATTTTAACTCACTATATATATCTCAATAAATATTTTTATTATTTTATGTGGCAAGTTATATGTAAAATATATATTAACATGCAGACACTATCTAAAATGTGAATTACCTAAAATTATCTATTATCTATTATATGTTGCTAATAATTGCTAAAACTATTTAGTGTGAAATACAACACTAGTATGGTTTTATCTACGAGATTTACAGTTTCTTGAAGTGTCTCCAAACTAAACTGGATTTAATTGGCTCTGTGTCTTTGTGCAAATATGCTCCTACCTTTGTTTTATTAAGAGAATGACAATGTAGTTTTGGTTTTTAAAATTTTTAGCCCTGGTGAATAAGCAGTGAACTCAGTGACCAAAACCCTATGACCAAATCTCTTCAGATACCTTATCAAAAATGTTAAAACATTATTTTACACCAGACAATGCACAAATAATAAACATATGTTCTATTTAATTTTGAGTAAACAACAATACATCTTACTGGCATTGCCTAAGATGAAAAATATCATGATAATGTGCATGAAGACATTTTTGCTATAAAAAGCTTAAAGGTGAAGTAATCGGAAGAATAAGAATCAAGCTCTATCATTTTCACATTATTGAAGTGTACAGAAATCTTAATTCTGAATCATGAATCAGTTTAAAGTTATTCTAGTGTAAAGATATCTAGGAAAATAATACTTTTATTTTACCATTGCATTAGAGATCTCTATATCGCAAAGCTCATCAAGAAATGGTATAAAACGATATATTAATTTAATAAATTAATATTTATTAATATTATAAAATATGTTCTTTTGCATGGGTTTATTTAATAATCTTTCTGAATGTGATACATCCAAAACACTTTTTAACTACTTAGCAAATTTATTCTCCATTAATGAACTCCAATAATTTGTCCTTAGGATAATATTAGTTAAATGTAGCACTTGGCAATTTTATAATTTTTGCTAGAAAATATCAATTTTGTATAATAATACGAATGATTTTAAGTATGTAAAAAGGAAAATTGAAATAATCTGGTAAATGGTCTATGATTAAAAACATCAAACTACTATGTTTTAAAAGCAAATGTATTACAAAAGTCAGAAGTATATTTTATTTTGATTGTAAATTTATCAGCATAGATTTTTCCCATATATGTCTAAAATAAACGTAACTGCACCATAAAATAAAGGTTTGTTTTATTTCAGATGGTGGGATTTTTCTTACATTATTTTACCTTAAAATGCATTAGTAATGTCTATATTGTGAGCAGGGTTAAGTTCATGTTCACACTATTAAGAACCTTTCTGCCCAAGTAAAGTATGTAGGCTATGTTGCTAAAGATTTTTTTTTTTTTTTTTTTTTTTTTTTGAGACGGAGTCTCACTTTGTTGCCCAGGCTAGAGTGAGTGCCGTGGCGTCAGCCTAGCTCACAGCAACCTCAAACTCCTGGGCTCAAGCGATCCTGCTGCCTCAGCCTCCCAAGTGGCTGGGACTACAGGCATGCACCACCATGCCCAGCTAATTTTTTTGTATATATATCTTAGTTGGCCAATTAATTTGTTTCTATTTATAGTAGAGACGGGGTCTCGCTCTTGCGAGAGCTGGTTTCGAACTCCTGACCTTGAGCAATCCGCCCGCCCAGAGTGCTAGGATTACAGGCGTGAGCCACCGCGCCCGGCCTAAAGATTTTATATGAATAAAAATTGTTTCTTAATTTAAAAAATTAATAGTTAACAAAGACATTCTTAACTAAATGCAGAATTAATTTATATTTTATTTATAAAAGACCATGATAATGCAGTATACAATCATGGTTTACTTGTATAATTGTGTATTTGTGTAATTTTGTTATTGTGTTAGATACACATTTTATTTTTGGTGCTTTCAGTACTGTGACATCAAAAATTATATGTAAGTGTATTTACTCTAAAAAGAGCTCAAGCGTTCTAGGCTGCAGTGACTTATGATCACCTCACTGCACTCTCTAGCCTGGGAGACAGTGAGACCCTCATCTCCTACAAAAAAAGAAAAAATGAAAAAAATTCCAGATTTCTTAATCTCCTTTAATGATATTCAAATAAAATATTTTATGTGAATAAAATCATTTTATTAACTTTTAAATTTAACAATAAAATGTAAATTCATAAGTGAAAAACTAGTGGGTATTACTTTTTTAGTGAGAAATTTAAGTCAAGTTTTGATTATATCACAGTCTACCTTCAACATGCCTTAATAATTTATATAGGCAATTGTCATTATATACCCAGATCATCCCAAATAATTAAATAACAAACCTAGAATTCATTGATGTGAATGGATACAAAATAAACATACAAAAATCAATAGCCATAAGATGACAGACACTACAGAGAAATAACCTTATAAATATGACCAGGTCTTATTTATAGAAAATTATACACTTTTACAGAAGAATGATAGAAAGTAAATTGAAAAAACTTAGAAACATTTCATATTCCTGAATAAAACAATGCATGACTATGATTCCTCCTAAATTAATTCTAATATGTTAATGAAAACAAAATAAAACATCACAATGAGATTTTATCTCAGTTGAGAAATACTTCCCGAAATAATTCTGGAAGAATTAACAGACAAGAATAGCCCAGTAACACTTGAACCAAAATAAGAAAAGAATGATACATTTAAAAGTATTATAATATTGCAATATAAATTGGTGAAAGAATTAAGAGGTGGGTTGATGGAACAGCATAATTTGAAAAAAATCCTAAAATATAAAAACTTGGCATATTGTAAAGAAGTATCACAAACAAATGCAAAAAGATGGATTATTTATTCATTAAAGGTTTTTAAAAATTATCTATTTAAAGAATAATTAAGATAGGCATTCAACTTACAACATACTAATGGGTTTATTTAAAATTTAGTGTAAATAAGAAAATTCTAAAATGTTAGATGAAAATAGATATGTCTTTTTAACTGGTATGAAGATGAGAAAGGATTTTCTAAGGTAAAGGCAATGAAAGAGACTACAAAAGAAAAGATAAAATTAAAATTTCTAGACATTAAAAAACTAAGCACAAAACCATAAACAACATTTAAAAGTAAATATTTAATTGGATATAAATAATTTGGACAAGAGGTAGCATCATTAACTTACAGTAAAAGACTCTAAAAATCACTGATATTCTAATAATTATACAAGAAAATGAATAGACAATTTTTAATTGGAAAAATACTAATCACAACAAATGTAAAAATCAAACTCACAGCAAAAAATGCAATAAAACCATAATACGATATGATTTATAATCCGTACAAGTGACAAAATGTACCTTAAATGTTAATTCTCAATGCTCACTAAACAGGCACTCATCCACTATTTGTAAAAATGTAAACTGATATTAATTTTAGGAAAGCAAATTGACAATTACTTCAAAAATAATCATAGTCCTTAAATCAGTAATTCTGCTTCTAAAAGAAATACTGTAATTAAAGGTAGTTGATAGATGATTATGCAAAGATGTTCATTGCAGTGTTATTTATAATAGTGAAATATTTTCAATAACCAAAATGTCCAATTGTAGATAAATAGTGAAATAAATTATTTCTAATCCATCAATTTGACAGCATGTTACACAGTCATTGTAAAGATGCTTCCAAGGCATATTTAATCAGTTGGAAATTTGTCAGGATACAATGCTAAGTGAAAATTCAGGACTTAAACTTGTATTTGTATAATTATTAAAATAAATAAACATTAAATGTTAGTAGGCTTATATATACTTTTTTATTTTCTTCTTTATATTGTCCAAATGTCCTGTAACAAAAAGATATTCCTGTCATAATTATAAAATTCCTCTCAATTTTTTTAAAGCTATGACAACTTCTAAATGTCAGAGATAATGATGAAGGTGATATAGGCAAACAGAGGATCAATAGATACATGGGTATATCTATGTTGCTATTATATATAGATACATACATAGGTATACACATAATACCACAGAAAACTCTACATTGAATCGAGTTTGAATAGCATTCACCTATGTGTTTAATTTGGTAGCTGAAGGTACCACCAAACAGATGGCCATTACTTTTGCCCCTTGTATTAAGAGTTTTTTTTGTTGTTGTTGTTGTTGTTTGTTTTTTTTTTTGAGACAGAGTCTCACTTTGTTGTCCAGGCTAGAGTGAGTGCCGTGGCGTCAGCCTAGCTCACAGCAACCTCAAACTCCTGGGCTCAAGCGATCCTTCTGCCTCAGCCTCCCGAGTAGCTGGGACTACAGGCATGTGCCACCATGCCCGGCTCATTTTTTATATACATATCAGTTGGCCAATTAATTTCTTTCTGTTTATAGTAGAGACGGGGTCTGGCTCTTGCTCAGGCTGGTTTTGAACTCCTGACCTTGAGCAATCCACCCGCCTCGGCCTCCCAAGAGCTAGGATTACAGGCGTGAGCCACAGCGCCCGGCCGTATTAAGAGTTTTTATGAAACTTAACACTGATGTGATGTTTGTTTCCCTACTGACTTCCTCCCCACTCTTTTTCTTTGTTTTTGATACCTCACCTTCTTTGCAAACAAGTAGAGTATAAATGCAAATCCTACTGTCATTTTACATAGCACTGGTACTATTCCAGGGCTTTATCGTAATTTTCATTTTAAATTAACGTTTATTAGGCTGCCGCTTGGCTCCCGCGTGGAGATCCCGGGTCCGGCCCCGGAACGCGTCCCTACTGTGTGCAGCGCGGGCACTCTCTGCAGGCCTGCCTCTACGTTCGCTTTCTCCGCTCGTGTCAGCGTGGAAAGGCTTTCCCCAGAGGAGGAATTCACTGCGGAAGGAGATCACTAGAACATATGCGTCTGTTTTTTCCTGCGTCAGGGCTGGAGGTTGTCAATATCACACCTTCAGCTTGTTCAACGTGTATCATAGACAAATACCAAATAAAACTACATAGAGGTCACATGCTTTTAAGAAAAAGCTTACACTTCTCAATCTTTTAGTGACCTCCTAGAGACTCCGTACCGTGATTGCAAGAAAATGATGCAAAATTCTCAGCACCGTTATGTGTTACGTTCTCTATGGGGAAGGTAATGCTATCTTCAACATAGTTGCTAGGTAAAAACCATGTCTGTGTATCAAAAGTTCAAGCAACAAAGTAATTTTATAGTGGAACGTGTCGTTTATGTTAAATTTGTGGCTGTTTTAATAATGCTGTCACAAAGAAAAAATGTGAAATATAGATTTAGATTTGTTGAAGCAGCTAGACACTTATCTCAGTGAGTATGAACTTAACTGGAAATAAATAACTTTAAATTGAAGACTTCCTTTTCAGCAGTTTCCAGTTGAGATTACAACATGAATTCAAACAGTTCAGATAATTAATGCAAGATGAATATTCTATTTGAATTATCAACAGTTACCTCAATTTATTTGCTGACTTAGGGGATTGAGAAATGACTAGCATTATTCCTTTTAATGTTGTGTGTTTTCTTTCTGGTTTTCCTGGTTGGTAAAAACCATCTGCCTTGAAAGAGTGAGTGTGTGTGTGCATGTGTGTTTGAAATTCAAACATGGTAAACATATTGTTTATAATGGGAAACGGAAAAAGGTAGAATTTCTTAAAGTAAACAACTTTGCAACACCAGTAATTGGTGCTACATTTGAAATTTTAATGAAAAAACAAAACTCTTTCCAACATTCCAATTTAAACATGACATCATCTTACATTAAAATTTATTTATATTACCACTCCTTTTTTTCAAGGATGGGCAATAATAATGTTATTTTTATTTGTAGAATAATTCTTAATTTATCATGGGGGATTTAATAATCTGTCAATAAGCAGATTATTAAATTAATAAATAATTTCACATTGAATAAACAATTTAACTTTAAACATTATACTATTTTGGCAAGACCATTATCTGTGATTATATTGGAACAAATTTTGTTCATCTCTCCTACACAGACCACATTTAAAAATGTTATTTAGTTACCATATAATTTATTTTCCAATTTTCACACCACTATTGTTATCTTAGTCTGCAAATGTCGATCTGAGAAGAGCTGAATTTTTTAACTTGAACAATGAAAAAAAAATGATACCTCTGTAAAAATTAACTCTATTAGAGTTGTCTTTATATTTTTGAAGCAGAATAGGCTTATTTATTAAGTTTTTTGTTAAAAGAGAGTATTTAACATTTAACTTTTAGTAAAAATAGTTGACAGATAAATAAAATGTTCTGGTTTTTCTCCTGGTTTTAAATCTAGGATGTACAGGCTTAAACGCTCAAAAATAGGTTGCTATGTTGCATTGACATCTAGTGGCTTCCAGCAGCTATTACAAGGTTAAAATAGCTCTCATCTTTAGTTAGAACAATGGTTTTTTTTAATTTTGTTTTGTTTTTTTATTTTTTATTTCTTTATTTTTTTTACTTCGGCATATTATGGGGGTACAAATTTTAAGTTTTCAAAAAATGCCCTTTCCCCTCCTCCCCCGACAAGTCTGAGTTTCCAGCGTGACCATCCCCCAGATGGTGCACATCTCACTCATTATGTATGTATATACCCTCCCCCACCCCCACCCCGCTCCCCTTCCACCTGCCCAATACCCTATTACTGTAGTACCTATGTGTCCACTTAGGTGCTGCTCAGTTAATACCAGTTTGCTGGTGAGTATATGTGGTGTTTGTTTTTCCATTCTTGGGATACTTCACTTAGTAGTTTGGGTTCCAGCTCTAACCAGGAAAATGTAAGATGCACTATATCACCATTGTTTCTTAGAGCTGAATAGTACTCCATGGTATACATATACCACATTTTATTAATCCATTCTTGGATTGATGGGCACTTGGCCTGTTTCCACAGCTTTAGTTAGAACAATGTTAAAGCTCAAAGACAACATAAAGGTCACCCCTTGTCAAATCCATAATTTGGAAACTGAGGCAAACAGAAAGTAAATTTGTCAGAAATAATTTGAGAACTATGAAGATACATGAAGTAAATATAGTATTGGTTATGGTAAATAGATATTCAATTTTAGGAGCAGAAAGCAAATACAAATATAGAGTATAATAGAATATATAGCATGGAGAATATAGTATTTCCCCATTTCCTACATAAAAGTTGGCATTATAGCATGCTACAAAACTTGTTATCTTGCTCTTTTCATTTAAGAATATGCAAATGTGCACACACATTTTATTTGCAAAATGAGGCCTTGGTAACCTAAGAGGTATTTGAAAATTATTACCTATAGGGTGAGGGAAAGGGTAGGGAGAAGAGGTAGTAAGGAGCGCAAGACTTCTCTGAACAGTGTGTTATATAGGACTTTAGAATTATATAAATGGCTTACATTTTCAAAAAATAAAATTAATCTAAAAAATAAAAATCAATCCCCAATGCAAAAATAAACTACAATTAATCAACTTAATAGAATATAAAATTGGTGACATGACCATATAGATGAAAAAATTATACCAGGTTACCTTCAAGATATGTTAACTGTAACGTGGGATCCATTCTAAGGACAGAAAGAACTATACATTGTTTTAACTTAATTGAGCACTCTTAATTGGTTTTTGTATTTTTAAACTAGTTATATGTTATAGGATAAAGCAAATAATTATGTTAATGTTACTAGGAGCCAAAATTTTCCATGTAAGAGAAAAAGGAAATAAGAAAAATAAAGAAGTATATAGAAACCCTGTAATGTTAATTTAAATTTAAAATATTACTATGAACTATGAAAAGATATTTGTTATTTTAAAAATATGTATTTCTTAGCTCTGTCAACTGAAATATTTAGAAGCAATGACAGCCCAGTAGCAATGAGCACCCATATCACCTAGATTATGTCTCTAAAAGTCACTTCCCATAGACACATTCATCACCTCCAAAAGTTTCCTCCCACCCTCTATATTATATTTATTATTATTTGTGAGTGTGTATGTGTGATAAAAACATTTGATGTAAGATCTACCCTTCTAGCAAATTTTTTAATATACAATATACTATTGCTAACTCTAGGCACTATTTGTACAGTAAGTCTCTAGGACTTACTCATCTTACGTAACTGAAATTTCATAACCTTTGACTAGTATCACCCTATTTCTCCCTGGCAACCACCATTCTACTTTCTGCTTCTATGTGATTGACTATTTTAGATTCTTCATATAAGTGGCATCATGCAATAGTTGTCTTTCTGTGTCTGGCTTGTTTCATTTAGTATAATGTTTCATTTAGCATAGGTTCATCCATGTTGTCACAAATGACAGGACTTCCTTCTTTCTTAAGGCTGAATAATGTTCTATTGTATATGTCTATACCACATTTTATTTATCTATTCATCCATGATGCACATTTAGGTTGCTTCCTTGTCTTGGCTATTGTGAATAATGCTACAATGAATAGGAGTGCAAATACTCTTTGAAATCCTGATTTCAATTCCTTTAGATATATTCCCAGATGTGGGATTGCTGGATCATATGGTAGTTCTATTTTTAATTTTTTTGAGGACCCTCTATACTGTCTGGCATATATAGGTTTGCTTCTAGACTTTCAGCGGTATCCACTGATCTATGCCCTACCCTTATGTCAGTACCACACTGTCTTGGCTACTGTAACTTTGCAGTAAGTTTTGAAATACATGTGAATCCTCCAACTTGTTCGTTTTTTTAGGGATTCTTTGTCTACTTTGGGTCCCTATTAGTTCCAAATTAATTTCAAAACCCATATATTTATTCTTCTGAAATTTTATTATTTATGCGTTATTTCTAGTTATATCATCCAGTTTTAAATATTTTTTTCCTCATGATTCTCTTTTATTCATGTTTTCTCTCTTAAGATTTAAAAATTTTTTCCAGACAAGTTATTTCAGTTTCAACAGTGACCATCTTATCTTTTAATTTTTTAGTTAAAACCATCAAAGCTTCAGAAAGTTTTGTGTTGTTTATCTGTGTGTTTTGTGACAGAATCTTCTTACATTCTCTTATTACTATTTTATTTAAAAAAACAGATTTACTAAAATAAAATTCACGTAACATAAAATTCATCCTGTTCAAGTGTAAAATTCAGTGGTTTTTAGTAAATTCACTGAGTCATGGAGCCATCTAATTCCAGAATGTCTAATTCCAGAACATTTTCATAATTCCCAAAAGAAAATCTTTCTACCTTAGTTTTTGAGAATTTTTGACAAGCCTCGTTCTTGACAACTTCTTCTTTTTTACTTTAGTAAAACTACCACCACCTTGAGCTATTTGCTTATTCAAAACTAAAGTGCATTCAGGCCACTTGCTATGACTCACCTGGTCTCTAGAGAAATATTAAAACTATTTCAAGGAAGTGGTAAATTATTTACATAGACTTTTAAAAGCTTTGATTCTAATAATTTAAAACCCAGGGCTTTTAAGATTACCTATTTTATCTGGTACATTGCAAACTCATACAGTAGCTCAATATTTGAGCATTTAAATTTTCTGAAGTGTTGGGGGAAAAAAATCCCTGATTTGACTTCCTGGCTCTGTATCCTTTAATTTATCTCTTCCTTTTATATGAGAATTGCATTAATAAATGACTTCCAAGAATATTATGATAATATTGCAGTACTCAATTGTGTATACACAGTGAATAAACATCTTGCCCACACCCATTTTGAAAACACTGGGTTGAACTCAGCTGTAGAAGTTTATGGAATTGGGTCAGTGGAAACTTTGCCAAGAACAAAAAAAACAATGAGACCACAGCTGGAGAATGTTCCACTCTCCAGTTATTTTCAAAACCATCAGAAGAGCTTTGAACTTCATCCCTTGAAGAACAGTAGCAAAACCTCAAGTTTTGAAGTTAGGCAGGCCCCGGGTTAGAATTCTAGCAAAGAGCTGAGTTACCTTAAATAACACAAAACAACAGACCTATAGTCTCTGAATCTTAGCTCCTCATCTATCTGAGTAACCTGACTTCTTTCAGGCCTCACCAGCTGCAGATGTAGATGAAGTCTGCTAGGATTTGAATGTTTTTGTCCCTCCAAAACTCATGTTTGAAGCTTAATCCCAATGCAGTAATATTAACAGGTGGGGCCTTTAGGAGCTGACTGGATCATGAGGGGTCCACTCTCATAATGAGATAAGTGACCTTGTAAAAGATGCTTGGGGAAGCCTGGTTAGCTCTTTTGCCCCTTCCAGCATGGAAGGACTCAGCAAGAAGGTGTAAGGCCTCACCAGACACTTGAGTCTGCTGGCACCTTGATCTTGGACTTCCCAGTCTTCAGAACAGCGAGAAATAAATCTTTATTAATTATAAATTACCCAGTCTAAGGTATTTTACTATAGCCGCAGGAATGGACTAAGATAGGGTCATATTAAAAATCATGCTGCATACTTCCTTGGCAACTGCCTCCCCCCGCCGCCAGTTCTTGCAGGATTTCTAGTTCCCTCGATTTCATCTCCCCCGATTTTTTCCACAGGTATCTCCTGTGCTCATGAAGGAGCTCTGGAAATTTCACCCCAAAGTATGACTGCTTGATATAAAGAGTATTCTGAATTGCGGGCCTCTCGAGATCAACAAAGCATCATTAGAGAGGGCTTTCCTTCTATCTGCATAAACCAGACTGGTATCTCAATATATTGCAGAATGCAACCAGACCTGGCCCAAATAATTTAAAACATAACACCTGTCTCTCAGGTTAATTTGCAAGTCAATCTGTTTCCACCATTCATTCCTCCTCTCTAGCACCCTTTGCTGCAATTCCCTGTACTCCTCATTTCCCCCCTCCCTTCTTGTCTCGGCCCGCAGGACCTTTTGTTATTTGCGGGGGGGGGGGGGGGGGGGGGGGGGGGCGAGGGGGACTGTGCCTGAAAGAGATGGGCGAGAGAAAGGAAGGAGACCAAGCAAATGGTTGTCAAGGTCTACTTTATTTGGATTTTTAGTAGGTTTTATATATAGAAAACAAGGAAGTAGAAACAGAAAAATAGTGTAGGGGGATGATGAGGCTTTCCTGTGGGCCAATTAGCCCCAATCAGCATCTCAATGGCACCGGAAGCTGTTTGTGACTGATTACTCAACTCTAACCTGGCAGGGGGTCGGGAACAATTGCAGGTAGCATGCCCTGGAGCAAGCACGTCATGGAATGCATTCTTCTCGGAACTATAGCTGGAGGGCTGGGTGCTATTTTCGTCTTAGGCTATTTTCTGGGGCGAGGCCCGTGTGTAGGACAAGTCTTTGGAATGTGGAGGGTCTTAGTCTCCAACACCTTCTAAAAGCCATGTATAAAAATATCTGAACTTCACTGGGATATTGGGTAATCACTCTGTGATTCTCCCCATGCGCATGGTAAATAAACCTTTCTCTTATTAATCTGCCTTAATCGTGAGTTGATCTTTCAGCAGACTTTCGTAGGAAAGGGCAAGTTTCCCCTTAGCTCTGCACTTACTTTTAAACAAGTTGGTTCTGCTCACACCGCTGGAAGGCCATGCCCCTACTCCACATTCCTCATTCCACTTAGATCTGTTCTCCTGCTGTCCTGGGCTCAGAACAATCCCTGCTGCTGCTCCTCCAGTGAACGCAGAGGTGCCCACCAGGTTGACGATCACCAGATACCTGCAATTTTCTTGGTACTCAAGTCTCAAAACCTCTACCCTGATCTAAGTTTCTATCTTGTCCTAAGGACTGGAGTTTCAGCAAAATATCTCTAGATCTGTAGGTTTCCAACTCCAGGGTACATGAGAATAACCTAGTGAGTTGTTAAAAATGTAGATTTCTGAGCCTCAGCGAGGACTCTGAATTGAAATTCTTACATTGAAGGTCCACAGGCCACCTGGAAACTACCTCTCTGGTGATTTGGACAGTCTATTTCTCTTGTGCAGACTATCAAGACAGACTCCCACTTCTCTCTATCTCCAGTCCCTTCTATATAGTCTTTTTTTTTTTTTTTTGTGAGATGGAGTCTCACTCTGTCACCTGAGCTAGAGTGTGGTGGTGTCAGCCTAGCTCAAAGCAACCTCAAAGTCCTGGGCTTAAGTGATTCTCCTGCCTCAGTCTCCTAAGTGGCTGGGATTACAGGAGCACGCCACCATGCCAGGCTAATTTTTCTATTTTTAGTATAGACGAGGTCTCGCTCTTGCTCAGGCTGGTCTCGAACTCCTGACCTCAAGCCATCCTCCCGCCTTGGCCTCCCAGAGTGCTAGGATTATAGGCATGAGCCACCATGCCCAGCCTCTTCCATACAGTCTTGATCTAACCTCTAGCCAGAGTGATCTATCAGAAATGCAAATCTCTGTCCTTTCACTTCTTCCCATCCCCTAAGGCAGTTGTTCTCCCCCAATAGCACTGTAGACAAAACCCCAGCATATTAAACTCATGTAATGGGAGCTGCTCAGCTGAAGGCAACTCATGAGGTGGCTGGTGGGGAGTGGACAGCAGACCTCCATATCCAGCTGCTCAATCTTCCAGACTCACTCCACCCCCACTGCCAGCCCCTGGCCTTGGAACACAGCTTGAAAACCACATCACCAAGAGATAAATTCATAATTCCCTGCATAGCAAAAAAGGCCTCTCATCGTCTAACACCTACTCGCCTCTCCAGCTCTTGCCTCTCATCATTCCCTCTGAGCTACGCTATGCTCTGTAGCTGCACTGACAATGTGGCTATTTAAATTTAAATTCATTAAAATTAAATAAAATTAAAACTCCAGTCCCATGGTCAACTACATTCAAGCCCTCAATAGCAATACGTGGCCAGTGGCAACCACAATGGGCGGTGCAAACACAGAACATTCTACCATGGCAGGCAGTGCTATTGGACAGCACTGCTCCAGAGACACCAAACCCACTGCAGTTCCCAAGCTCCATGTACTTTCTCACAGAGCCCTTGCATCTGCTCTCTCTCTAGCTAGCACGTTCTCCTCTCTCTTGTTTGCTTGGGAAATTCTTCAAGATTGCCTCCTGGCTCCCCCTGCCAGAAGCCCCCCATCATATTCCAATCACTTGTCTCATTGAAGAACAACTGGAGCATGGTTTACTTGCCAATCACTTTATACCCTGAAATTCTTTTAATATAGCATTTTTCACATGGTTTTATAATTGTTTGCTTGGCTGTGTATTTTTTATATTAGATGGTGAACCGAGATATTTGAACTCAGGTTTGTAGCCAAAGTAGTCAATCAATATCTATTAAATTAATGACTTAATTGCTAAAGCATGGGGAAATAATCTAATGGCTGTGTACATCTGGGCGGGAAATGGTAGTAATCGTGGAAATGGTGACTGTGGTGGGCAGAATAATGCGCTCTCCATGGATGTCCACATCCCAACCACCAGGACCTGTGACCGTGCAGATGTTGATTAAGTTAAGGACCTGGAGATAGGAGATGACTGTGGATATTCAGGTGGGCCCAATGTGATCACAGTGTGACCCTTAACAGTGGAAGAGAGAGGCGGAAGAGGAGGTCAGAGTAGTCAAGGTGAGAAGGACTCGTGCTGTAGTTGCCAACTTTGAGAATGACTCTGCTAGAGCCTCCGGGAGGAACCCTGCCCTGCCTGCTCATTGATTTTAACCCAATGAGACCCATTTCAGACTTCTGACCTCCAGAACCAGAAGATAACAGACTCGTGCTGTTTAAGCCACTCCGTTTGTACTAATGCGTTACAACACCAAATGGAAGCTGGCATGACAGAGTTAGGAAGAAAGGGTGTTAGTTCAGAAAGAAAATCTGTTCAACCAGGTGACTGCTCAGCCCTGGGGTCTTGGGGTCCAACACAGGAGAAGGCCCCACTGCAGCAGAGGAGGGACATTACTGCTGACCCCAAGACAGCGAGGACGAGTCCTGGGCTCTGGCTTTAGTCTGAGGAGCACTGTCAGGCGTCAGAAGGGCTCTCCCTGCAGCTGGTGATTTTACTACAGGCACGAAGATAGATTTTTCTGGACAGGCTCAATGATGTTAATACCTAGTCTAGACATCATCTTCTGACAGCACAGAAAATGACCAAATACCTCTTAAAAGCCCACAAGCGTCTAGCCCCATTGCATGAATTAAACAAATATTTACAGCATGACATATAAAAGACACCATATAGCTGCATACAGTGGAAATTTTATTTTGTACAGCATAAACAGAGCAAGTTGCATTATAACTATCCACACACGCAATGAAGAACCCTCTATTTAGAGAAACTATAAACATTTACTATCTATTTCCCGATCAGGGTTTCAATATGAATTGAATAGTTTTCAGTGATCTGATTTTATTTTTGAAAAAGCACTTAGAAAGTTCTCGAAGAAGCACTTATCTCCTATTCCAAGAACCATTCAAACCCCTTTGGATGCAGTGATGAAAAACTGGGTCACAGTTTTGTGAGGGGACAGAGCTGCAAAGCAGTGAACTCAACAAACTATTAGCAGCATCTTGATGGAAGTTTGAGGTCATGGGAGTCACCAGGGCCAGCCTCACTCTTGGAGTAAGGTCCACAAGAGGAGGTAATGATTAAACCACAGTCTTGGAAAATAATCAGGCATCTGCCAAGTGAAGAAAGTGAGATAAGAGTGTCACCAAGAATATACATGGGGTGAGCTCCATTGCCAGCGGATATCAGCCCGAGCCACGATCCCAGGACATGGCTGAATCAGGAAATCACAGTATTCCACACTGCAGGTCTGGAGTGTCAGTGGAGCCAGGAAAATCCAGGACAATGTCCCTGAGGAAGGGATGCTTTGACCTGAGACAGAAGGAAGAATGATGGTTAACCAAGTGCGGAGGCTGGGGAATCATACCAGGCAGACAGAGGGGATGGAAAAAGAAAGAAGGAATGATTAACTTTCTCTCCTAGAGCAGGTTGGCCTCCAGGAAAGAAGGTCAAAGTCTTGATGGTCTTCACTCTTCATCGCCACTTCACCACCCCTGAACAGTGTCAGCATCAGTGTTCAGTGGCAAATGTTCCTGCACTAACATTAGCATCCAAAGTTTGGATTTTTTAAAACTTTCATTAACTAATTTTTTTCATTCATAGCTCATGAATTCTAAATTGCAGATTCGCATGGAGAAACAATTCCAGTGGCCCAGGAATCAAAAAATCTAATTTCTATACTGTGTGAGCTTGGTTATTCACTTAACTTCTCTGGGTCTTCATTTGTAAAATGAAGAGATTAGACCCTAGAATTTCTACGGAAGTTCCTCCCAGCTCTAAGAGTCTTATATTTGTATGGTTTTACATATTTAAGGCTTGAAGGGGTCTTAGCATGGTATACTAAAAAAATAGAGCAAATTATGACATGGCTCATATTCCAGCCCTGCCACTTAATAACTGTGTGCCCTTAGCAAGTACTTAATCTTTCTGATCCACAGTTTCTGAATATAAAAATTCAGAAACTGTTATACTGAAGGATTACGAGAAACTTACACAGATAAAGCACCTAGCTCACAGTGCAGGTAGCATTACAACTGAAGTGTACTATTTTAATATTCTGGTGAGTTCTATGACTTCTTTTATTATTATCATTATTATTGTTATTATTATTGAGATAGAGTCTCCCTATGGTGCCAAGGCTGGTCTCAAACTCCTGGCCTCAGTGGATCCTCCCAACTCAGTCTCCTAAAGTTCTGGGATTACGGATGTGAGCCACTAGCGTCTGGCCATCTGACCTCTTTTTAAAGGAAATTGTGAAACAGTATGTAATAATCTCAAGAAAAAAATAATCTATGTCAGAGTTTTTCCTCCACAGATGTGGGGTGTTATTATTGGTTGGTGTCACTAACTCAGACACTAACTGGTGTCACTAACACACGCAGTGAGATGGAAAATTATATTTACTAAACATTTGCCCTTCTGCTGAAAAAACTATTGAACTTGAGAGGCCTTTTTCTCCTCAAGTATGGGGTGAAAGTAAAGAGAATCGCTATCAACAGGGAATTTACGTCTACAATCTAACAATTTTTGTTTGTTACAGCTTGTTCTAAGAGGCATTGCCACTAAGATTTAAGGAACAGAATATAGGAAGTGAACCCGAGAACATGACAGGCTAGGAGAATGTTCATCACAGCATTTTACTATTATTAACTCAGTGCAGTTGTAGAAAAACTGCATGAGAGAAATAATTTTTACTCGTTTTACTCACATAGGCCCTGGTCATGAGATCCTATTCTGTGTAGACTCTTCTCCCTTTTCTGAACAACTGTGATACAAACAGGACCATGTGCTTCTAACTGTGATAGACAAAATTTCATCTTTGAAGCTACATTCATCATTCTACTACAAAAAAAATGATTAAAACGATTCCAGTTTTAAAACCCACTCAAATTAGCATTGCTTTACTAACGCTTTTAAAATAGTATTTATTTCACCACCATTTTTGACCAAATAGCATATTGCCCATGTAGAAAAATACCTCCCCATGCACAATGCCTATATTAAAATTACATTTAAAAACAACTTTTTAAATGCAGGGTTGAACTTGCAGGACAGTAAGGCAAGTCCTTAGAGTCCCCACAGAGCAGTGTTAAAGGGGCATTTATGCTGAGAGCATCTTCATAATCCTGGTGGCCCAGGACATGAAGTCTGGGGTTCAAACCAGCCAGATTAAAGCCCCTTGCATACAGCATAAAGGGAAGATACCTGGGAAATGAAAACGTATTATGCAGAGGTAGATGCTGGAGTGACCTGGCCATTGTAGCCTTGGGGCAGGAAGAAAAAAGAAGGAAGGAAGGAAAGAGGTAAGGAAAGATAAAAAGAAGGAGAGAGGGTAGGAAATATGGAAGGAAGGAAGAAAAAAGGAAGGAAGGAAGGAAGGAAGGAAGGAAGGAAGGAAGGAAGGAAGGAAGGAAGGAAGGAAGGAAGGAAGGAAGGAAGGAAGGAAAAGTGAGAGAGGGAGGGGGTTAAGCATATAGGGAAAGTAAAAGAGAAGGGAGGGAGAGAAGGAGAAGAAAGAAGAAAAGGAGAGGGAAAGGAAGAGAAGGAGGAAGAGTTGATTCAAAAAATTCCTACCATACTTATGTGGATTTGAAAACCAAAATTCACATAATCTGTATTGCCAGTAGCCTCAAGCTGAAAATTTAGTTTAAAATCTCTAGGTTGATAGTATACCAGGACGCTTAGCAGAAATAAGTACAGTTGACCCTCCATATTCATGGGGTCCACATCTGTGGATTCAACCAACTGCAGATCAAAAATATTTGAGGAAAAAAATGGACAGTTGTGTCTGTACATTTTTTCTGGTCATTATACCCTAAACAGTACAATATAACAACTATTCACATAGCATTTGCATTGTATTAGGCATTATAAGTAATCTAGAGATGATGTAAAGTGTAAGGGAGGATGTACATAGGTCATATATAAATACTAAGCCATTTTGTATAAGAGATGTGAGCATCCTTGGATTTTGGTATCCACATGCAGGATGTCCTGGAACCAATCTCCCACAAATACTGAGGAACGACTGTATAAATATGCTCTGGGAGAATGTATCTTAAATCCAGATATCAAGGAATCCCCCCACCACCACCAAAAAAAACCTTTCCAAAAAGCATGCATTGAAAGTCATGACATTGAGGCCATCAAGGAATCAAGCCATCATAAGCAAGAATCAGCAGGAATGACAAACTGCAGAACAAAACACATGAGGTCTGCTGGCAATGAAATTATCAGATAAAAGATATCTATCCTATAAGTATGTTTAATATGTTTAAAGAAATAATAGAAGGAATTGAAAATAAGATAAAGAAGAGGCTATTATAAAATAAAAATGGGCAACCAGATTTGAAAATAACTAAATAGAAAATGCAAAATGAAATAGTTAATATTTAAAGTTAGAAACTCATTGGATGGACTGAATAGAAGATTAAACACAAATGAAGAGACGATTACCTGAACACAGCCAAAGGTGATGAGAGGGAAACTGGGAAAGAGAGGTTGAAAGTTTTGGAGCATAGAATGAGAAAATGTAAAGTATATCTAATCAGTTTTTTGGAAAGAGCTAATAGAGGGAGACAGAAATTTTTTTAAAGAGATAAATGAGCTGAGAAATTCTTGTAATTGATGGAAGATAACAATTTTCAGAATCAATGAGTCCAAGGAACTTTAAGCAAGATAAATAAAAAGAGATCCATATCTATATACAATGTATTAAAACAACCCCCACCCCCCAAAAAAACCCACCAAAAAAAGAAGATCTCAAAGTAGACTTAGTTTATTAGCAATAGAACCCTCTCTAAAGAACCTCTGAAGTATATTCTTCTGGAAGAAGCAAAATGATCCCAGAGAAAAATCTCAGATACAAAATAAAAGGGTGAGTGAAGAAAATTATAAACACATGGCTAACTCTAAGGAATCACTGATTGCATGAAATAATAATACCAACAATGACTACTTTTTGCAAGTATAAAAATAAGGCAGGGCCAAACCACTGGATAAAAATAGCATTGAAGTTGAAAGGGTTGAAATATTCTAAAATTCTAGTGTTTAAAGCAAAAGTAAAGGTTTAACTTGAGACTTGTTAAGTATGAACATTAAAGTTTCTAAAACAACTACTAAATACATAGAAATAGAATGTATAATTTTCCAAATTAGGCAGAGGGAAAAAATAGAACATGGGCAGGGGGAGAGATTTTAAATCAATCCATTTACATAAGTCGAAAAAGGCAAAACTAAACAATATACACTTTTTTGTGTATATTGTTTAGAAAAATTTTTCTAAAAGCAAGGGAATGACTAACACCAAGTTTACACAGGCACATATGTCTCCGGGGCATAAGAGGCAGCTCCCCAGGGAGCTGGTTGGGTCCTTACAGGACATAGATGAAAACCTCCCAAACCTTCATTTGGGAAGAAGTTAATAAAGGGAGTATATACAAAAGTAGGGGCAATGTGTGGAAAATAAGTTAATGCAATAGCCCATTGGCCAAAACCAAACTGAAGTCAGAAGGGGACGGAGGCTGTGGATGGCGTCTGTCTGCAACAACTTCCCAAAGCGCAGAGCGCATGCGCAAAGTAAAGCTGGGCGAGCAAGGTGGAGGGTAAACTGAAGATGTCCACTCAATAGGGCTTACTTCATTTTCCTTTTTAAAACAGTAAATGTATGTTATTTAGACCAGTTTGCATGCACGGTATATTTTACAGCTCAAAACTGGAGAAAAAATACAGCAAAAAGTATTTCTTTTTCCTCATCAAAAGATTACTTTTACAATGTTTCAAGAGTAGGAATGAGAAGAAAGGAAAATATAAACATTAAAATGACTACTAACTGGCATTATTTTTCCTTTGTTGCTATCCTCTCCTTTATTTCTACTTACCTTCTGCTATGGTCTGAGTATTTGTGTCCCCTACAAATTTATATGTTAAAATTTTAACCTCCAAGGTGATGACATTAAGAGCTGAGAGGCTTTTGGGAGGTAATTAGATCATGAGGGTGGAACCCTCATGAATAAGATTAGGTCCCTTATAAAATAGACCCCAGAGAGCTCAGTTGGCCTTTCTGATTCCACACATATTAAAGCTATGTAGGGCCATAAGGCAAAAACTGCGGTAGAAGTATGATTTCTACAGAAATACATGCCTACACAGAAGTATAGGCATAGCTAAAAGTTAACCAGTCATTGTTTCATAGCTTGCCTTCCTATAATTGCTTGCTGCTGAGGAGTCACACATCCCTGGCTGGCATAAGATTTGTGACTTCCCTTATTGCTTCTGTAGGTAATATTACTACTATAAAACCTAAGGCTGGTCTTTGAGATAGTTACTAGACTCTGCATTCGCAGGCACCAATTGCTGCCAACTGGATTAGTGCCATACTCGGGAATTGACTCAACAGGTCTTGTGACCCTGTATCTATAAACTGTCTCAGTACAAGAGGACAATTTCTGCTTCCCAACCCTATGAGTTCACCTCCAGCCAATTGGCAGAGCCAGTTCCCTAGCCCTTTGCCTGCCAAACAACTTTTAAAAACCCCAGCCCCAAATTTCTTGGGGAGATGGATTTGAGAAATTCCTCCAGTCTCCTTGCTCAGCATCCTGCAATATTAAGCTCTTTCTCTGCTGCAAACCTTGCTGTCTCAGTGTATTGGCTTCCTCCTGTGCAGCAGGCAAAAAACCCTGTTGGATGGTAACATTTCCACCATGTGAGGGCCCAGAGAGAAAGCACTTTCCATGAGCCAGGAAGAGGGCCCCCACCAGGCAACAAATCTGCCAACTTCCAGAGCTGTTAAAATAAATTTCTAATGTTTATAAACAATTCAATTCATGGTATTTTGTTATAGCATCCAAAAATAACTAAGACACCCTCATTTGCAGAAAGAGGACAGCAAAATACTTTAAGTTGTCTCAATCTCACTTTCAGGTCTTTCCGCCAAGAAATAAAGGAGATTTCCATGTTTCTCATTGGGAAGAGTCAGGGGTAAAACTCTTGCCATTTCTGGAGAGGGCAGTTTGTTAGCTCAAGAGTGGCAGACTAGGAATGAATTATATCCCATTTGCTGTGAAAATAACATATAACAAACAAAAAATTAAACATAAAAAGACAATTTAAACATAAAGAAATCCAAAAATCATAGAGAAAGTGGTTTTCAATTTTTTTAGTTTCAATGTTCTTGATTATAACAACATTATGTGCAAAAGCATAATGATCAAGCAATAATAATAACTGCTCCCAAGTGCTTCCTCTTTGTTAGGCAGTATTCTATGTGTCATACCTGTATTTAGCCCTTTCATAATTACTGAAACCTGGGAGGTAAAACTGTTAGCACCTTTTTGCAGATGAGGACACTGAGGCATAGAAAAGCAAATCATTAGTCAGTGGTAGAGTTGAGCTTATGCTCTTCACTACTGTGTCCTCAAAGCTGCTCCTATTAAGGAGTGAGGATGCCCATCACGGCTCCATCCTTTCCCCTCTCCTCCCCCAGCAGCAACACAGTTTGAAGCCTACTGACTTAGAGGGAAGGAAGGACATAATCACATTTAGGGAATATTGAAATTGAGCACTTCATTTGATATGGGGCTTCCCCAAAGCCAAGAAAAACTGGGAACTACCATGGCTTAGATTGGGAGTTCTTAACCTGTTGTTCATTGAAGACCCTGAAATCGAAGATAAGCTCTTGTGCATATGGTCACCTAAGTGTCCTAGACATGCTTGCCTTGGGAGGTGATTAGATCATGAGGGTGGAACCCTAATGAATGGGATTCAGTTTCCCATTAATGGAACTAAATTTCTTTATAATGTCAAGGTCATGAATAATCTAAGTCCCCAGCAGGCATGAGTGACAAAAGTCCTCTCTTTTTTCAAGCTTTCTGATAAAAGGAATCTGGGAAGTTCCAGGCAATCCTACATGTGCCACAGATCATCATGGTTGTAGCTTGCCCCCTCTACCAGACTTCTGGCTCTACAGTGCAGCTCCTTCCTTCTATAGATCGCCTTTTGCCATTTTATAAGAAGAATTTTTGCTGGAATGCTTATCGTAGGGAAACAGAGTAGCACAATAACAATTTAAAACACTGGTGAAGATCACAGACTTAGAGATCAAACAAACCTGGTTTTGAATCTTGTGTCAAGCACTTATTAACTCTGGGCAAATCGTTTAACTTGGCCTCAATTTTCCCATCTACAAAGTGAGGTTAAAATATCTACCTATAAAGATTGTCATGAGAATTAAATTCAGTGAAGCACGTGCCTGAAATATCCAGTGAGTATACTGAATGTTAGCTCTTGCAGGATTATTAATCTTTACAACAGAAACTTCTGAAAATGTGCAGAAACCTTAATTCCACAGGACCATTTCTTATATCAAACTCAAGAATGCCGAAGACAGCAATATTAAGTTACATTAGTAAAGGCAATTTTACAGAGTTACACTAGTTCAGAGGACATAGTTTTATTCTGATAATCTAATATGATAAAAAGCTAAACTAAAATCTTACTGGGGTGAATGGCTAATATTTTACTTAAACTGTTGTTTATCTAAATTGCACTTTTTGCAGGAATTAATTAACAGTCAACTCAAAACCGGGCTTTTGCTGATAAGTTCATAGAATACAAATATTCTTTGTTGTTAACTAAGACTAGATCCACAGGTTTAGGGTACCAGATGTGTATGTGTATGTGTATGTAAGCAGTCAAATTTGACTCCTTATTTGGAAATTATGGAGTATGTTTTGCATGCCAAATAAGTGGAAATATGATCCACTCTTATGAGGAGGTGGAAAACAAGGGTAGCAAAAATTCATCAGGCCGGCCCCAGGGCTCACGCCTATAATCCTAGCACTCTGGGAGGCCGAGGTGGAAGGATCACTGGAGGTCAGGAGTTCAAGGCCAGCCTGAGCAAGAGCAAGACTCTGTCTCCACTAAAAATAGAAAAGAAATTATCTGGACAACTAAAAATATATAGAAAAAATTAGCTGGGCATGGTGGCGCATGCAATTTGAGAGGTTGAGGCAGTAGGATCACTTGAGCCCAGGAGTTTGAGGTTGCTGTGAGCTAAGCTGATGCCACAGCACTCTAGCCTGGACAACAGAGTGAGACTCTGTCTCAAAAAAAATCAATAAATAAAATAAAATAAATAATAATAAAAAATTTAAAAAAGAAAGAAAGAAAATTCATCAGAAAGGACTTCATTTTCTTTTTAGAATATTGCCAAAAAGGGCATCTAGATTTTCTTTAAAACAGGATGAGAGAGTTTTTGCCTCATAACCAAAACTGCATTCAGATGTGCAAAGATTACTCACAAACAATGGATGGTATTTTGGTCAAAATTGAGAAGTTAAAATATTTGTGAAATGACAAATCCCAACTACAAACTGAATGTGTTAAAGTAGCAGTCCCCAATCATTTTGGCACTAGGGGCCTGTTTCATGGAGCTCCATTTTTCCAGGGATATGGGGGAAGAAGGCTGAGTGGGAGCCAGAGCTCAGGCAGTGATGTGACCCGGTTCTTAACAGGCCACAGACTGGTACCAGTCCGCAGTGGGGGTTAGGGACCACAGTACTAAAGGATTTGGTCAAGTTGACCTGCAGTAATCTTTTCTCCTCTTTAAGCAGAGTATAATTGCTGTAGCGCTAAGAAATAATGCTATAATAATGGTATGCAGCCTACTGTACATGCTCATCCAAATTAATATTTATTTAGTGATCATTTACTTAGCAGTTATTGTGTCTTAAGTTATACTAACTTAAGTGCAGAGTATTATATATCTATATTTGTATTTTTCAAATATAGTTGCCCCTCCTACTGAACTTGGTAGGTGAGGTGGTCCATGTCAGCGTTCTACCAACATAGCTTAAGCATCTACAACTTGTAAGGGAGTATAAAGATGCATAAGGAGTTCTAGATCCTCACAAGATGGTGAACCAATACTCACCACCATCATTCCTCTTTAGACTGAGCTCAGAAATGTCAAGGCAAAAAGAAAGTGGATGATGCATCAGGACATAAAGACTCTCAGAAACCCCAAGTGAGACAAAAGTGGCTGGATCTCAGAGCTGGAGCAGAAGAGACCAGGTGCCACAGGAAGAACCAGCTGCTCTGGTGACCTGTTCTCCATCTCATGTGCCCTGGCTGGATCATCACTAGTCAGGGTCTGCAGCACTTGTCAGAGGCTGTGGTACCCATCAGGACAGCCACGGAGCCAGCTGTCATGGAGAATAACAGCAGGACAGGCAGACCAGCTTCCTCCTGACCATTCCTCCCCAGCCCCGCCCGGGCCACCCCTGAGGCCAGGAGATGACAGCCCAGGGGGGCAGCTTTTCAGAAAGGGTAGCTCGAGGCTGAGGTTCAGGGAGGTCCCCTGAGAGACAGGATAATGAGAGTTGGAGGCACAATAAACGGACCTCACCTCACATCAGAACTCTCCAAGCTGGGGAAACTGTCCACACACTCGCTCCTTAAATATACTTGGAAAAACAAAAGCTAAGACTTGAAAAAAACTTTGTTCCTCCCCTGTACACACAAACAGCTAAGAGCAACATGTCAGCTTTCTGGGCAAAGAGCAAGACGGCTGATGAGCCCATAAGCACTGCTCCTGAATTTATCTATTGTCGACTTGTATATCTTGACAGTAAAATGATTGGTGTATGTACATGAAGGGAAAAATAATAATCACAATAGGCTTGCATTTGAAACAGATCTCTGTTATGAAAGACAAATTAACAAGAGGAAAAAAAAAACAGAAGTTTATTAACATGTGTATTTCTTATATTCATGGGTGACAGCCAGAGAATGAGTAGTTCTCATAGAGGTGGCTTTGTGTTTTTTTGTTTGTTCATTTTGAGATGGAGTCTTGCTCTGTCACCCAGGCTGGAGTACAGTGGTACAATCATTAGCTCGCCACAGCCTCCAACTCCTGGGCTCAAGCCATCCTCCTGCCTTAGCCTCCCAAGTAACTGGGATTATAGGTATGAGCCACTGTGCCCGGTTAAAAGCATCTTGCTTGGGCCACTTCTTCAAACTTCACTCCTTTGTGGATATCCCCATGTACATGTAAAACTAATGAAACTTGAATACTTTTCTCTTATTAATTTGCCTTATGCCGGTTTGGTTCCTAGACCCAGCTGAAGAGTCCACATAAGAGCTAAGGGAGTGTGGAGGAGTTCTCTCCGTCTCCTACAATAGCACCTTCAACAAACAATAGTAAATTTTTAGAGATGTGACAAGACCAGGAAAAAAGACTTTGGGCCGGGCGCTGTGGCTCACGCCTGTAATCCTAGCTCTTGGGAGGCCGAGGCGGGCGGATTGCTCAAGGTCAGGAGTTCAAAACCAGCCTGAGCAAGAGCGAGACCCCGTCTCTACTATAAATAGAAAGAAATTAATTGGCCAACTGATATATATAAAAAATTAGCCGGGCATGGTGGCGCATGCCTGTAGTCCCAGCTACCCGGGAGGCTGAGGCAGAAGGATCGCTTGAGCCCAGGAGTTTGAGGTTGCTGTGAGCTAGGCTGACGCCACGGCACTCACTCTAGCCTGGGCAACAAAGCGAGACTCTGTCTCAAAAAAAAAAAAAAAAAAAAAAAAGACTTTGAGTCTCTATGGACAGCAACTTGGGAAAGGTCAAATAAATGGGAGATAAAAGTTAGTGAGTAAAGCTTGCTAATGTAGATTCCAGGCCCATAAGGATCCAAAGTTGTCTTCGGTGGTTAACCTTTGTTCTCCCTGGCAGAGGGGTGGGGGCAGGATGCCTTTTGTCTTTGAAGTCTATGTCCTGTTTTCAGGCAAATAGAGGGAGGACGGAGAACTTTCTTGTATCTGCTGCTCTGTAATTGTCCTAAGTTCCACTATCCTTCATATTTTGGGGGGTCATATTCTGGGCTCCCACATATAGTTGTTATACCTTCTTGATTTAATAATGTTCCTTTTCCCATGTGTTAGTGTAGGAGAACAGCCCATTGCGTGGCAAGAGTGACACCATCTTGAAGTGAAACCACCACAAGGCCTGATGTTTGACTCCTGCATTCCACAATGTTCTTTGAATGATGTCTGAGGCATAGGTAATCCCTCATAAGGAGTCTTCTCTAACCTCCCTAGAGGTCGTGAGTTTTGACAAGGCAAACCTGAGATGTGACCAGCTGCACATGTCTTTACCCTAAACGCTTGCTATATAAAGGACACTTTCTGGAAGGCAGGTGAAGAGATCCCCTGTCTTGTGGCCACTGAGACATGGCTTCTGTTTGTTCAGTCCATATTCAATATTTCTTTTTGAGAAACTGGATTTGTCAGCCTCTTTCTTTGGCCTCTCAGCTCCCTTGACCTTTGGGGGTAGATTTGCATAGACCTGCTCACCACTGAACAGTTAGGGAGGAAACACTTTTCCTCTACCCTCTTAGGTTCAGCACTTGATGGGGCTGCAAATTAACTGATAAATATATAATTAGCAAGAAAAAAACCAGATTTAATTTCATACATATGCATAGGAGTTCAAAACAGTTGTGCCTCAAGGAGGCAATTAAAACTGGGACTTAATAAGAAATAAGGAAGCAGAGAGGGGCACTTCTAAGGGAACAAATAACTTTTAGGAAAAATAAATGGACCCTTAAGAGAATAGATGGGAGATAAGGCAATTTTGTGACAATGTCTGTTAAGAGTCAATCTTTCCTGGTTACAAAATTCCCAGGGAGAGGATTTATGAGAGGATCTGCTTTTAGACAGAAAGATGGACTTCAAAGAAAGCCTCTTCCTACAGCTGTTGATTCTCAAATGTCTAGCTCAAAATAATTCATATATTACCGTAGCTTGTTCTGGGCCCCTTCACACATAAGACTTTTATCTTTGACATTTGGGGTGTTTGTTATCTTGGATTTTGTCTTACATAATCTAAAATTGCTAGCTCTATTTCTTTTGGGTTCATATCTTCTGGGTATATCTCTTTCCATTTATTTCTTTCTACTTTTCTATGTTCTTTTTTCTCCACAATTTTTTTCTTTTTGATAAATGCATTAAGCCTTTTAAATATATTGTAATTACTATTGTATAGGGACTTTTTCTGTGATTATGTTTCATATTCTCTTTTGCCTACACTGTCTTTTTGTTTCTTTTTTCTTTTATACCTTTTACTAGATAGTTCAAACTTTAACTTGTCTTGAAATTTGCACATCCTTTGCTAATCAGTGAGCACCCCTTCTCTACTAAGACATATATTTATTTACTTATTTTTATCATTTTTATTTTTGTAAGAGATATTACAGTAGAAAAGAACATGTGGGAGCCCCTCTGATGGCCTCTTCCTTCTAAAGTATCAACCCCAAACAATAGCACATCTCTCAGGGAATCAGAGATCAGTGCCACCATCAAACACTTGGAAAATGCAGGGGTTGGAGGGTGACTCCAATGACACACCACTTAACCCACTTGTCTGGCCTATGAAGAAGATGCACAGGTCTTGGGAATGATGGTCATTTATCATGAATGTACTCATCTGTGGGGCGACTCCTAGTTAGGGCATTTTTACAAATGTGATCTCTTCCTTGCAGCAAATTAACTCAGCTCTCTGGCACAGGGTGCAGGAAGTATATGTCAGGACCTTCATACTAAGTGATAAATTTTGTGAAAGAACAGAACAACTCAGCAGAGGTAGGACCATTCAAGGTTCAGACTCTCCAGGAATGAAGGTTTGAAAAGCCTAACTAAGGGAAAAATTCATCCAACTGTATAAAGAACTGCAACCAGCTAAGGTGCTGGCTAAGAGGAAAGGGAACAAGAAAGGGTGAAGGAAAGTATAAATATTAACTAGCCTTGTGATAATTTGCAGAAAGAAAGCCCAGACTACCCAGTATGTACTAGCTGTATGGCTGGGGAGGAGATTACTTGTCATCTTTGAGCATCAGTTATCTGGTCTATAGGATGTGAGCTGAGGATAATCAAATCTACTGTTCAAGGTTGTTTTCAGGAATATAATCAATACACATACATTTGGTACTCAGTAGGCATCCAGGACATCATGGTCATTCTTTAGAGAGGCAGTAAGATGTGGTGTAGGGGAGTTAACAGCAGAGACTTTGGGGTCAGAGTAAAGCTTGGAATCTTGGGCGTGTTGATTAAGTTCTCAAAGTCTTAAATTTCCTCTTTTGTGAAATGGACTATACTTATTTAATGCTGTTCTTAGAAACATTCAATTAGCCATCAATACATGAGTGGATTAACAAAATGTGGTATATATATATATATATATATATATATATATATCTCATGGAGTTCTATGGTGATCTAGCACCTTTTGTATTATCCTGGATAGAGTTGGAGCCCATTCTACTAAGTGAAGTATCATAAGAATGGAAAAACAAGCACCACATGCACTCACCATCAAATTGGTATTAACTGATCAGCACTTACGTGCACATTTAGTAGTAATATTCCTCAGGTGTCAGGCAGGTGGAAGTGGGGAGGAGAAGAGGGGTATATTCACACCTAATGGGTGCAGTTCACACCATCTGGGGGATGAACATGCTTGAAGCTCTGACTCAGGTGGGGCAAAGGCAATATATGTAACCTAAACATTTATACCCCTGTAATATACTGAAATAAAAAATAAAAAGAATAATAAAAATAAATAAATAAAGAGACATTCAATTAGGCAAAATGAAGTACTTGAAAGTACTGAAAAATAGTAGCAATTATTTTTTACAAGGTAGTGTCCAAGTTTCTCAAATCAAGTAGGGAAACACACATAACCAGATGTATCCAATGTAATGTCATAGTGGGAGAAATGTATAGGTGACTGAAGGCAATGGGAACACATAGAGCTCCTGGATATAGTGGAGAGCATTTAGTCTGATCTAGTGATACTGTTAACAGGACCATGTCCAGAAAGGTAAAAGTAAATTTTCTGACATAATCAAGGAGAGAGTTGAGACTGAGATTCAGAACTTCTAACCCTTGCACCAATTTTTTTTAGTGACAAAATGTTATATTTATATGAGATATAAAATAAATACAAATTATTCAGTTTTCCTTTGTAGAATTCTTGTGCAGAAGATAAGACGATAGTCATCACATAATTATATCTTTTGGGGAATAATAGCTAAGATATATGAGCCTCTCATTTGGAACCTCTTATCTCTATTCAAGCCTGTCCTTTAACATAATAATATAATATTAATCCATTTGGAAAATTAAGCTGGAGCTGAGGTTGAGAGAAGAGAAAAGGAGTTTCCTAATTAGTTAATATTTATTGTTTTAGTGGGGCAACTGTAATGTCTGACATAGGCAGATACAATCTCTTTTTCACTTTTCTATGGAAGGAAGAAAAAAGAAATCTCAATGAAAGGGAATGAGAACCTCTAAGAATTGCCTTAGAACCAAGCCTTGGTGTGGAGGGGGGCACTGGAAAAAAGTGGCAAGAAAAGTATTAGGGATTTTACCCCATGAATTGGGTAGAATTCTCAAATACCCGAACCTACGCATAGCATGGGAGAGTTTAGGGGCATGAAGTATTGAGATTGAGAGAGAAGTTGAAGAAGTATTTTTCCAATGAAGAATGAACAGAGAACCAATATTTGGGAAATACAGATGAGAATGTTCATTATATCTAAGTATTCATAGTTCTTTGATTCTTGGTCTAATCATATTTTTCAATCATAGTGACCACTAATAATGTCCATGATTAAAGCTTTATGATTTGCTTAGAAGCACATCCCCCAAAAAAGGCAGAGCTTTGATTGAATCTTAGCCCCACCATGGCCAGTGGCAACTCCTCATGTGGACCATGAACCAAGGCACAGTTGATTCCGGCACACTCTCATTTCAAGCACAGAGATATCCCCCATCACTGAGCTGGTAGATTCTAGCAAATGCATAATGATAGGAATTGTGACAGCCATTCTAGTAATCCACAAGCAAAAAGAACTGCATACCCCCAAATGTTTGACTGATGTACACCAGACATTGCACAAACAAACATCGTCCCACATTGTCACCTCCGGCTAGATAAAGAGCTCTTTCACTGCAAGCAGGCTTCACTTTCAGTGGACACAGTTTGTGTCCCATGTCCTGATCAGCCACTTTGAATAGGCAGGCAGTATCACAAGGAGTACTAAAGAGACAATTTGGGTTAGTGAACTTTTTTTGTTGTTTTTCATTTTTAAAAAATCATGATCAGAAAAACAGCCTATGTCCTCGGGATAATGAATGAGTCAATAGTAAAGACATTTTCAGTGGCAGATAGAACATTTATTTGTTCTAAACCAAAATCTAAACCTCCTATCTTCTGGAATGACAAACTTGAGGGAGTTTGACTAAAGGCATTTGTAGTCTCTCGTTCTTGAAAACTATGGCTGATTTTATTTAAAAAAAAAAAAAAACTCTCCCTAGATATACCCCTCTATCAAATAATAGAGAATAAAACTGTTCTCCAATTTTTGATAAAGGACCATCTAGCGTAAGGATTAAAGAGCTCACTTTAGAGACAAAGTAAAAGAATCGAGAAATATTGCATGTTCTAGTTTCTATAATCAGAAAATTTAGGCTGCCAATTTGAAGTACTTTTTATTCAGAAAAGTGCTTATTAATTTATTTTAATCAGAAAGTATAACCGAACAACAGTTCAGAAACATGTTAGCTTTTTTCAATAACCAGAAATTCCAGTTTTTAAGCCATGCTTTCGGTTATTCACAAATATTATGTTCCTTGTAAAAACAGAGAAATTTCATAAATAGTCAGCATAAATAAAGTACATGGTGTAACTTCCCCTCAACTAAACCACAAAAAATTGCACCACAAACAGTTACATCCTTGTAAAGGATCAACTGAAAATGTTACATTCAAAGTTGGGACTAAAAAAAGGGGGTAATTTTTTTAATGTAGCTTTTTGCATTTTCTGACATGGAATATTTCTTCCTGTAGTTTATAAATATACTAAGTACCATTTATTGAGTGCTTAGATGTGCAAGATGTGCAAGATGCTGTACTGCATCATATGGGTAATCTCATTTATTCATCACAAAATCCTATGAGTGAGGAAAATAAGGCTTTGAGAATCAGTTGCATGGCTAAGAAAGGAATAAGCCAAAATGCAAAACCGTATTTGCCCAGAATTAATGTTCCTATTCATTTTATTCTTTAATAAATCGCCTTTCCCTGTAACTGTATTTCCAAAAGAAGAGGCCCGAAGGACTTTGCTCTTTTCTCTCTATATTCTTCCATTTATTTTAACGATTACTTTAAAAAGTAATAGTTAACTAGTAATAGTTAAAAAATAACTTCTCCCAAATGAGTATGTTAGAATCAAGATATTTCCTACCTGTAAGACTTTGCAGACTGGTGCAGTTTGACATGTCCTACCCATTCTACACCTGAGCATATCCTTAACTTCTAACTGGTGGTTTCCATTTTGCATACCACACTCTTGACTCATAACAGGTAATTGTATAAGTAGGCAATAAATTTCTTTTCAATTATTTTTTAAATCCTGGAAATAAGTACATTTAAATGATCTCTAAAGTCTAAACTGTACATGTTTATGATTCTATACATAGGACTAAACTCCATTATATTATCCCCACATAGCACTTCCCAATTTCCCTAATTCTGTAATGGGTTTCTGAGCAGAGACATGAAGAAAATGAGGAAATGAGTTCCACAGACATCTACAGAAAAGTAAGTCAGCAGAGAAAACAGAAGCATGTTCCAGAAACCCAAAGAAGGCCTTACAGGGGAAGCAGAGAAAGCAAGAGAAAGGGGACAGAGCAGGGATGGCTGTACAGGCATGTGGCCACAGAGGCCCCTGTGCTTGGAAGGGCATTGCACTTTTTTTAATGCTCTGCCATCTGCACCTTGAAATTCTTAATAATGTGTTTAACAAGGGGCCCGCCTTTCATTTGGCACTGGGCAATGCAAGTTATATAGCCTATCCCGGGTCAGAGCAGCAGCAAGAAGTCAATTGCCATAGACTTTTGGCCACTGGCCATTGGAAGGCCTGTTACTTTAGCTCTGAATGAGATGAGAAGCCATTGAAGGGTTTGGAACAGTAGAATGACAAGATATGACTGTGTCTTCTTTTAAATCATTCTGGCTACTGTTGTTAGAATTGATTGAAGAGGACAAGGATGAAGACAGAGAGACCAGACACAATCAGGTGACGATAGTGATTTGGTCCATGCTGGTGCAATAGAAGCGAGACAAATGGCATATTTTGAAGGTCAAGCCAAAAACATCTGCTGATGGATATGTGGTGAGGTGTGAGAGAAAGAGAGAAATCAAAGATGATCTCATAGCTTTTTGCTTGAGCATTTGGAAGAAGGGAGGAAGACAGTAGGAGGAGCAAGCTTGGGGTTATAGAGATGAGTTTGGTATCAATTTGAGTTTGAGATGTTTACAGACACTCAAGTGGAGGTGTTGAGTTGGGAGGCAGATTTGCAAGTCTGGGGTTCCAGAGAAAGGTTCAGGCTAAAGATAGAAATATTTAGAGGTGGGGGAGATGAGGGACCAACAAAGGAGAATGAGAAGGAGCAGCCAGCGTAACAGAGGACAATAAAGAAATCAAGAAGAAATAGTATCCTAAGATTAAGAGAAGAAAGAAGAAGGGAATTTTTTACATGTCAATTGGCCTATGTCAATATTGCTGAGAAGACAAGTAAAATGCAGCTGGGGAATTGCCTGACCACTGGATTTAGCAAGATGGGAACTTTATAAAGCATTGTTTCACTGTAGTATTGGGGTCCTTCTCCTTATCATTTAACTGTGAAACTTTATGTACATCAACTTTTTATTTACCCTCATGCCAATATTCAGCTATTAATCTAGGTAATTCTTTTTATCATATTAGTCTTCTTTTTAAAAATATTTTATTTGATCATATGTTGCCTTTACCAACACTGCAACCTAGCACAGGTTCTTGTTACCCCAGGACTGGATTACTGAGTCACTCCCAAGCTGGTTTACTACCATCAGCAACCCATTCTGTTTAGTCATCCTGGAAGCAAGCTTTGCTCAGGGATTTCCCAGGCAGTTTGGCTCTTATCAGAAACATTCTAATGAGAAGTTTCTCTCATCCACTTCCCCACCCTAGTATACAAACATGCCATCCTCATAAACAACATACCCCTACATACTTGTCAATAGTAGAGGTCTACCTGAATGCTACAGGAAAAGAACCCATGATTAGAATCACCAGTCAGAAGGACTTTAAGAGTTTCCTTCTATTCATCACAGTCTGATAGACTGATTCAGTATCTATTAATCTATAAGGAAGTATGAGACATTGAAAAGTACCAACACTAGCTGGGTGTGGTGGCACACACCTGTATTCCCAGCTAACTCGGGAGGGGCTGAAGCAGAAGGATGGCTTGAGCCCAGGAGTTTGAGGTTGCTGTAAGCTATGATGATGCCACTGCACTCCAGCCAGGCTGACAGAGAGACACCCTGTCTTAAAAAAAACAAAAAACAAAAAAAACCCCAACTTGTCAAAATGTTGGTGAACGTTCATACGCAGAAAAGGATAGGCTATAAGCACAACTGGTCTGTGTGTTTCTACTGGTGAGAAAAGGCGTTGCTGTCCCCTTCCTGTCAAGGAGGTAAGGACACCTTTCATCGTCCTTTTGTGCAAATGGACGGCGAGCTGGAGGAGAATGAGAACAGTCAAGCTGAAGAGGAAAAGTGCTGAACCTTGGCAGGATTTGTCCAGTGAAGGCCTCACCCAAATATTAGTAGGAAAAGATCTTGAAAATGTACTTTTTTTTTTTTGAGACAGAGTCTCACTTTGTTGCCCAGTATAGAGTGAGTGCCGTGGCATCAGCCTAGCTCACAGCAACCTCAAACTCCTGGGCTCAAGCAATCCTGCTGCCTCAGCCTCCCGAGTAGCTGGGACTACAGGCACGTGCCGCCATGCCTGACTAATTTTTTGTGTATATATTTTTAGTTGGTCAATTAATTTCTTTCTATTTTTAGTAGAGATGGGGTCTCGCTCAGGCTGGTTTCAAACTCCTGACCTTGAGCAATCCGCCCGCCTCGGCCTCCCAGAGTGCTAGGAGAAAATGTACTCTCTAACACATAGGTACCAGCAGCCTATACAGAGGTAGTCAATTAAGGATGTGGTCTAGAAAGTGAACTATGATGTTGAGAAATAAAAATAATTTTTAACCAATGAATATTTCTAACAGCAAGTTGTTAAAATTAGTAAGAAATATGGCAAATGGGAAATGTAATTGGAAGAATGTGCATCAAAAGAGAGAAGGGAAAATAAAAACTTAGGGTGTACTTTCTGCCTTTCCCCCACTTATTTGTTTTTACCATCAGGAAACAACGATCCTCCTCCTCAAAAGTTCCCAGGACATAAACCGTTGCTTGCTCAGTGTTAAGCCAATGACTCATCTTTTTAGGGCAGCTTGCCACTTTCCTCTCCCCACAATCCAAAGTGCATTTGATTGCAAGCAGACCAGAATATGCGGCTACTTTAAAAGCCAAGCTTTCTTTCAGGAGTCAGAGCCAAGGGGATTTTCCTGAGGAAATACAATAGCAGGAAATGTGCAACAGTGGAAGGAGTCTTGGACACGTGGTCAAGAGTCCAGCCTGCAGGATGAGCCAACCACGTCTCCTGGCTTGGGACTTCAGGAAAGTCAGTTGGTTGTTCTGCCCTTCTGTGACCACATCTACAAAATGATAGTGAACAACATTGGAGCTATCTGCAGGTTACAGTTGTGGGAATCCAATATTATAATGGTTGTTTAAAATTGCTCCCTAAACTGTAAAGCAAACAGTAAGTTCCTGTTACTATTGTTATAGCAGAAGTCACTATTGAGAGATAGCTGCATAGACTGAGCCAGCTGCACTGTGAGAGATTAAAAGAAATATCAGATACACTTTGTGGACCAGGGCCCCAAGCTGAGCACCGTCAATTTAGAATCAGGTGTCATTCTCTTTTATTTTTTGTTGAGACAGAATCTCACTCTGTTGCCTGGGCTAGAGTGCCGTAGCATCAGCCTAGCTCACAGCAACCTCAAACTCCTGGGCTCAGGCAATCCTTCTGCTTCAGCCTCCTGAGTAGCTGGGACTGTAGGCATGCACCACCATGCCCAGCTAATTTTTTCAATATATATTTTTAGTTGGCCAATTAATTTCTTTCTATTGATAGTAGAGACGGGGGTCTCACTCTTGCTTAGGCTGGTTTCGAACTCCTGACCTTGAGCAATCCTCCCACCTTGGCCTCCCTGAGTGCTAGGATTACAGGCATGAGCCACTGCGCCCTGGCCGGGTGTCATTCTCTACATGCAGCAGAAACTGGCTCATTGGTAACAATCAGAACCTCATAGAATGGCTTCTTTAACCACGTACACAGAAACAGGAAAACAATGAAGGAACTGTGCTCAGTGATCCACAGTGCTCTATCTCCTGCTTCCTTTCCCAAGGCCCAGTCTTCGGAGCCCCTAAGATGCCCCCATATCCTTCCAACAAATTCCATGTTTTCGGACTAAAGCAATATATAATTTCTAAGCCTCATGGCGACGCAAAGGCTGGGCAGAGGACTGGGAATCTAACAATTCCCAGTGTAGAGTCACTGTGGGTGGTAGGCACAGCGATGGCATGCTGATTGAGGAAGATTTGACCAGTGAGAGCAGAAGACAGAGCCCAGGTGAGAATGAACGTGGTGTCAGATGGCAGGCTGCTGCAGTGACGAGGCACAAGAGCCCAGGACCAACAGAGTGGCCACAGAATCACAGAGAAAATAACAGCAATGAAGGACATCACTGAAATAGATGAAATTCATTTTGGTCCTATATTTTATTTAACTCAATGTATTCAAAATATGATCATTCAACATGTAAGTATTATTTTAAAAATATTAATGAAATGTTTTACTTTCTTCTTTTTTACTAAGTGTTCCAGATCCAGTATGTATTTCCCACTTATAGCCCATTGCTATTTAAACTAGCCACATTACAAGTGCTCAGTGGCCACATGTAGCAAGTGGGTACCATTCCAGACAATGAAAGTTTAAACTCCTAAAACACCTTCAGGTGTTTACTCTTTCTCATTTCCAATGCTATAAACCAGAGTGGATTTACTGATTTTTTTTCTTTTTTCTTTCTTTTTTCTGGCATATTATGGGAGTACAAATGTTAAGGCTACGTATATTGCCCTTGCTCCCCCTCCCCCCTCAAGTCAGAGCTTCAAGCGTGTCCATCCCCCAGTTGGTGTGCATCGCACTCATTATGTATGTATATACCCATCCCCCCCACACCTGCCCGACACCCAATAAATGTTATTCCTATATGTCCACTTAAGTGTTGATCAGTTAATACCAATTTGCTGGTGAGTACATGTGGTGCTTGTTTTTCCATTCTTGGGATACTTCACTTAATAGAAGTATCTATTTCCAGCTCTAGCCAGGAAAATACAAGAGGTGCTATATCACCATTGTTTCTTATAGCTGAATTGTACTCCATGGTATACATATACCACATTTTATTAATCCACTCATGTATTGATGGGCACTTTGGTTGTTTCCACATCTTTGCAATTGTGACTTGTACTGCTATAAACATTTGAGTGCAGGTGTCTTTTTCATAGAGTGACTTTTGTTCTTTTGGGTAGATGACCAGTAATGGGATTGCTGGATCAAATGGTAGATTAACTTGTATCACTTTAAGGTATCTCCATATTGCTTTCCACAGAGGCTGAACTAGTTTGCAGTCCCACCAGCAATGTAGGAGTTCCTATCTCTCCACATTCATGCCAACATTTATTGTTTTGAGACTTGTTAATAAGGGCCATTCTCACTGGAGATAAGTGATATCTCACTGTAGTTTTGATTTCCATTTTCCTGATGATTAGAGATGTTGAGCATTTTTTCATGTTTGTTGGCTGTTATTCTGTCTTCTTTTGGAAAGTTTGTGTTCATGTCCTTTGCCCATTTTTTGATAGGGTTGTTTAATTTTTTCTTGCTGATTTTCCTGAGTTCTAAATAGATTCTAGTTATCAGCCCTTTATCAGATGTGTAGCTTGCGACAATTTTCTCCCATTCTATGGGTTGTCTGTTTGCTCTCTTGACAGTTTCTTTGGCTGTGCAGAAGCTTTTTAATTTGATCAGGTCCCATTTATTTATTTTTATTGATACTGTGATTGCCTTTGGGGTCTTCTTCATAAATTCTTTGCCTAGGACAGTGTCTAGAAGAGTATTTCCAATGTTTTCCTCTAGAATTCTAATAGTTTTGCACCTAAGGTTCAAGTCTGTTACCCAGTGTGAGTTGATTTGTGTGAGAGGTGAAAGGTGTGGATCCTGTTTCAGTCTTCTACATATGGC
The DNA here is from genome assembly GCF_040939455.1 of Microcebus murinus. Taxonomy (NCBI): domain Eukaryota; kingdom Metazoa; phylum Chordata; class Mammalia; order Primates; family Cheirogaleidae; genus Microcebus; species Microcebus murinus. The sequence goes on from NC_134108.1 coordinate 25,733,964, forward strand.
TATCCAGTTTTCCCAGCACCATTTATTGAATAAGGATTCTTTTCTCCAGCGTATCTTTTTGTCTGCTTTGTCAAAGATTAGATGGCTATATGAGGATGGTTTTATATCTGGGTTCTCTGTTCTGTTCCACTGGTCAATGTCCCTGTTCTTGTGCCATTTACAAGCTGTTTTAATTACTATAGCCTTGTAGTATAGTTTGAAGTCTGGTAAATTGATATCTTCTATTTCGTTTTTATTTCCTAGGATTGATTTTGCTATACGGGTCTTCTCTGGTTTCATACGAAGCGTAAAATTATTTTTTCTATATCTGTGAAAAATGATGATGGTATTTTAATAGGGATTGCATTGACTTTGTAGATCACATTGGGCAGTATAGACATTTTAACAATGTTAATTCTGCCAACCCACGAGCATGGTATGGTCTTCCACCTGTTTACATCCTCTGGTATTTCCTTCTTTGGTATTTCTTAGTTCTCCCTGTAGAGGTCTTTTACCTCCTTTGTTAAATATATTCCTAGGTACTTTATTTTCTTTGTTGCTGTTTTGAAGGGAATTGAGTCTTTGATTTGGTTCTCACTTGTACTATTATTGGTGTATATGAATGCCTCCGTTTTGTGTGTATTGATTTTGTATCCTGAGACTTTACTGAATTCATTTATCAATTCAAGGAGTCTCTTGGTTGAGTCTTTGGGGTTTTCTAGGTATAATATCATGTCATCAGCAAAGAGTGAGAGTTTGATCTCTTCTGCTCCCATTTGGATGCCCTTAATTCCGCTCTCTTGTCTGATTGCTGTAGGAAGGACTTCCAGCACTGTGTTGAATAGAAGTGGAGATAGTGGGCAATCTTGCCTTGTTCCAGTTCTAAGTGGGAGTGCTTTCAATTGTTCTCTAATTCAGTATGATGTTAGCTGTGAGTTTATCATATATAGCTTGTATCATTTTTAGGTAAGCCCCATCTATGCCTATTTTGTTGAGCGTTCTTATCATAAAAGGGTGTTGAATTTTGCCAAATGCTTTTTCTGCATCTATTGAGAGGAGCACGTGGTGTTTGTTTTTGCTTCTGTTTATATGGTGAATTACATTTATAGATTTGCATATGTTGAACCATCCCTGCATCCCTGGGGTGAAGCCCACTTGGTTGTGATGGATTATTTTCTTGATAAGCACCTGGATTCGATTGGCTAGGATTTTGTTGAGAATGTTTGCATCTATATTCATAAGGGATAATGGACTGTAGTTTTCATTTACTGATTTTCAAATCCAAATCTTTGCCTTTTAAAAATAGACTATATGTCCAGCCCATCTTTTGTTCCAAAATTTTCCACTTAAAGAGTCTGATCACATAAATTTGAGCTAAAGCAATGCTTATAGTGAGTGTTCTAGTTGAAAACCACAATTACAGCTGAACAAAATCTCTAGCTCCTCATCATTGCTGATGAATTAACACATTCTTCAAACCACAGAGCTGAAAAAACAAATCTTTAGAAGTGATAATGAAGTAATGATTGGAACTTGACACCTTCTGAAAAGGAAGTTTGTTGCTGTAACTATTCAAACTTCTAGGCTTTAATTCAAAACCTCCCCAACTTTTTTAACAGAGGAAATGAGACTGATTAATACCATCAAGACTATTAATTCTAGAATTTCATTCCATTTTCTAAAAGAAATATAAAATAAATGTAATATCATTATCATTATAATAACTATTTTATAATAAAACTTGTAAGTAGCTGATAATCTTAAGGTAATGATAAGAGATAAACATAGAATCTGTTTCTCATGAGCATGAGCACAACCAAAGATGGCTTCAGATTGAAGGCTTTCTCTTCATGCTCACCTGATAAGAAACAGTGCCACACCCTGCAAGTCCAGATCAGAGCACAATTCACCTCCCTAACTTCTCTTCTGTCTCAGATGCCCAATCTTCCTAAGTCACCATGCCTAGAATGTATATGAAAACTATACTGGACACCCATTTTCTTCCCACTGAAGCAGATTCTAGCTCAACTGCCTTTTGCTAGATGTTTTGCCTCCCAGAGGCAGTTAGGACCAAGTTCAATTGTGTGACAAAGTAGTCAGGCCTTCTCTTGTGCTAGCAGGCCTGCTTCTGGGAACTTGGTTCTATGCCAGCTCCTCCTCCTTCCTCAGCCCACTCAGAGACAAATGTCCCAAAACTGCACTAGGAAGATCCAGCCAAAGAAATTCTGCCAGCAGACGGCCTTCAGACTTGACATGCAACATCAGCTGTTCCCTAGTCTCCACTTTGTCAACCTTTAAGCTTGAATGACAATATCAACTCTTCCCTGGGTCTCCAACCTGCTGGCCCACACAACAGATTTTGGGTTTGCTAGCCTCTATAATCATGTGAACAATTCCTTAAAATAAATCTTCCCCTCTGGACATACACATCCTATTGGTTCTGTTTTGGGAGATTTCTGACTTATACAATCATGCTTAATATTCGGTGACTTAATGGACTATGTTACTAGCTATTTCTGACCAAGCCTAGGAGAGTTCAAGGATTCCTTCTGAACATTACAGTTGTCTCTTGAAACACCCATCCCAGCCCTCCCCCACTGTATAGCAGTCATGGGTTCTGGGCAGAGTGGACCACACCCTTCACTCTAGGTGGGACCACCAAGGTAATTCAGGCCTCAGCCTTTACTGGCCACCATTCCCTGTCCACGGAAACTGGTGAGAGATCATCTGTTGGAAACTTGTGGGAAATGCCCCTTCTCTCCCTCTAAGTGGGAAGAAGGTGTATCATGGCTCTATTCCTTTTGCAATTCACCCTGTGACCATGGGGGAAGTCAGCCTGAAGAAGAGGAAGGGCCAACAGAAGCCAGGCAAGTGAAGCTGCAGCTGACCCCACTTCTAGAAAGTTTACTTAGTGAACTAGTCTTACACCTGATTGGATGGCAGTCTTATCTAATGGCTCTTAGTCCTGTTCCCACTGAGTAATGGGTCAGAATATAGACTTGATGCCCTAAATGTGGTCTCTGCTTTGTCCCACTGTAGTGTCGCTGGTTTGCAGAGCCTCAGCCTCTCCAGAATTCTCCGTGTTGAGTGTGCTTGGTTCTTAGAACTTTAGTCTGTTCACGCTCATTAGTGCTCTTGGAACACTGCCCAGCACACCAGAAACTTGGCGGGGGTTCCCAAACCCTGCCTTATCCTTACTTCTTTATTAATTGGACTATAGCCCCTGACTTCCTGAACAGCCACATCAAACAAGAGGGCAGAACCCCTCCACTCACCACCCCCAGCCCATGCACCCACGGTGCTACCATCTACCTGACAGTAAGTCAGATGAGGACCCCTGCAAGAGAGATGCTGTTTGGACAGAAATTGTTTTTCCACGTTCTGGAAAATTTCTCATCTGCCTCAAATGCCAATGTTAGAGCCCAGTTCTCCTCAACCCCACACTTAACATCTCAATTCTTCCAACTGAAGATCTAACACATGTGTTAGCTCATCTCTTTAGTTCGTAAGTTGCTGGAGCATGAGGAGCCATGAGAGGCTGACGAGGGTGAAGGTGGCCCGTGTGCAGGAGGAAGAATGCAGTGAGGATGTGGTGATCCCGGCCACTATCCTGCACCGACAGAATGGCAGCCACTCAAGCTCCCTGCCAACTGAAGTCTTGCACATGTGCGTTTAAAGAGATTTAGGCACCTGACAGTACCCACAATGGAAGGGAGTCTGCGAAATACAGTGTTCGTTTTCATTCTACCTTAAGCAAGCAAAGCTTAAGGAACCATTGAAATGAGATGAACCATCAAAATGTATTGAAAGAAGGCTGTTAGGCCACAAATAACACACGTTATCTACACCTGTTCTTAGTAAGTGCACAGACACTTGGGGTGGGATCAGTGGAAAGTCAAGCTGAGGTTCACACTTTACCCAAACCCCTGGCCCTCACTAATGGCCTGGCCCTGCTGCCCAGATGGGGTGACCTGCCAGGCTTCACTCCCATGGTGACTTCCTCTCGGAGGCCGACTGCTCTTCTCTAATATTGGTTTCTGAGTTCCTGAGTCCCAATTGCAGGTAGAGTTCAAGGCCATCTCAAGGGATTACCAGTCCTCTTTAAATCGGGGATGTGGCTCAGCACCTGCTTAAGGCTCCCGCCTCGTTTTGGGACTGTCAGGAAGTCCCCCATTGTTCTGTGACCATGACCAGATTTGTTTGTCCTGAGGAGCTCTAGCAGGTGATTTTGCCTTTTGCCGAATACCAGCAGTCAAAGTCTCAGCTTCAGTTCCATGAAATAACCAAAGCTAAAGGCAGGAATGTCAAAAAAGAGTAAGCTTGTGTATGAAATGTGCTGGGACTGAGGCCCAAGGAAAGAGGATGGAACCGTGACCAGATGATGCTGAGCAAAGAGAAATACTAGCCATGGTTCATCCAGCATTTTCTCTGTCCTCGCCACTGCACAACGGTTATATGCGTTCACTGAGTTCTCACATCTACTTTACTGAGGTGAGCACTAACATGACCCCCATTTTACAGATGAGGAAGGGAAATGAAGCACACAGAGGTATAATAACTTACCCAAGGTTACAAAGCTAGTAAATGACGGGGCTGGGATTTGAACCCCATTAGTCTGATTTCCCATACTCTTAATTAACTCCTGTGAGGGACTAGATATGTGAACCATCAGGAAAGGACACCCTTTCTCTGGGACTTTGCCGGGAACACATTGAACCCTTTTGCTTCTCTGAACTCCATATTTTTACTACTTCTATCCTAACCATTCAGAAGTTGACATGGGAGCCTCTTGATGTAGTTGTAAATACATATATTAATGTCCTCACCTAGGTCCCTAAATCCTTCCTTCCTCTTTTGGCCTGAGGAATAGCATTGGCATCATTATATCTTGATTTTAATAAGAAAGCTCTTCTTATAGTTTTCTTCCAAACTGCCCATGTATCTAACCTGCCACGAATGAGTACAGAATAGGGTGGAGGTATTGTGTTTGTGGGTCAGCAAGTGCAGGCGAAAGCCATAAATAGAGGCAGCACAAGCTGACAATGCTTACGGATTTGTCACCTGGCAATCATTATTGAAATATAGAGCGGTAAGCATGTTTTTCAAAAATCGTGTCAGTCTATAGGGAAATATCAATACATGCTGTTGAAAATTTTTATTTTATTTTCTAGCCACTATTCGGTGGTTGCTAGGAGCCCAAGGTGACAGTAGAAAATGGTTTCAAGATCTAGTTCAAAGGTCTCCTGTTATTACAAAGAATTTCCTGACTGCTCCCCACCCCTGAGTAGAACTGACAACTCCCTGCTGTGTTCTCAACAGGTGGGGCACAAACTTCTATTACAAGTTAGATAAGATAAACAAAGCTATAATGCCCTTTTTAATGAACAATTCTCTCTCTGTCTCTGGCTCCTTAGCTATTAGAGACTATGCTCTCTTCAGATCACTGGGGAGGACTTGAGCAAATAATAACACAGCTAATGTTGATCTACTTACTGGTCAGGCATGGGACTGAGCATTTTTCATCATTATCTCATTTAAGCTTCACAAGCATCCTATGCAGTACACATTATTCTAGCTCCATTTTGCAGGTAACGAAACCAGAAACCAAAGCGTAGAGAAGTTTAGTGACTTGCCCAAGCTCACATGACTATCAGTGGTGACCGGAGATCTCAATCCAGGCAGTTCAGCTTCAAAGGCTTTGAACTTGACTTTGGCGCTATACATAGCTAGACCGTCTCTCTCACACAAATGCCTAAGGAAAGGACTACCTTGTTTGCTCCCAACCCGCAGCTAGGATTTCTGTGACAAAATTAACACATTTTTTAGATGATAGATTTTCTTATAGATAAAGTTGTTATCTATGTAATTTGGAGCACTAAGAAATTACCTTTTCATTTTGTTTCATTTCTAGTCCCAAAATTTGTATTATAAATTCTTCGTTCACACAAACTTTGTGCATTTGCATTCTCTTTTTAAAGGTCTAGATGTCAGCACATTCTTTGACTAACGTACTGCTTATGATAACCTGTTGGTGTAGGGAAGAAGAGATTTCTTTTCTAACCCATTGTTAGGTTCATGGTTAAAGCACCTGTCACCAAAGACAGATTAATGAGAGAAAAGCATACAAATGCATTTAATATAAGTTTATGTGACATGGAAAGCTTCAGTGTTGGAGACTAAGACCCTCCACATTCCAACGAACTTGTCCTATGCACCGGCCTCGCCCGGAAAATAGCCTAAGACGAAAATAGCACCCAGCCCTCCAGCTATAGTTCCGAGAAGAATGCATTCCATGACGTGCTTGCTCCAGGGCATGCTACCTGCAATTGTTCCCGACCCCCTGCCAGGTTGGGGTTGAGTGATCATTCACAAACAGCTTCCGGTGCCATTGGGATGCTGATTGGGGCTGATTGGCCCACATGCAAGCCTGATCATCCCCCCACTCTATTTTTGTTTCTACTTCCTTGTTTTCTGTATATAAAACCTACTAAAAATCCAAGTAAAGTAGACCTTGACAACCATTTGCTTGGTCTCGTTCCTTTCTCTCGCGCCGGTCCCCCTAGGCCCCCCCCCCCCCCCCCCCCCCGTGAGTAACAAAAGGTCCCGCGGGCTGGGACACTTCAGAAATGAAGACACCAAGAAACAGGGAAACTTGTGTATTTCTATACTTAGGTGTGAGGAAGAGTGGACAGTCATGGAAAATAGGATTGGATAAAGGGGGTGTGATCTAATGGTAATAACGTAGCGAGGACTGTTTCTTGAGATTCTTCTCTGTGTCCCTGTGTCTTCAGAGATAAAGATGTTCCTTTCCTCTGGGTATAGGGAGGGTACCTCTCAAATGAGAGTCTGTGACCTTTATCAGAGGAAAGTCAGAAAATTCGTTTATGGCCTGCTTCAGAGGAGAAGGGTGAGACATCTGAAAGACATTCCTGCTTCTGCTGTTTCCTCAAATGCCAAGGTGCCATATTTTGGGGTAACATGTCCTAGACTCCATTTGGTAAATGCCTACATGTTAGAACCAAGATGGTAACATAAATCAAGTAGCATCACATGTGACAATTGAGACGGTGGGCCTGTGACTCAACTGTGGCACTGTAGCCCATACAGAAAATATTTTTATGTCCCTGCACAGTTCAGTTAGAGATTTCTGAATACATTTTACTGAAACTTGGAGTCTGAGCTAAAAGAATAAGCTATGACTTAATTTATACATGATTAGTGAAAATTCCAGAGATCTACCTTTCCAAAAGTATATATGTTTTCATTTCAAGGAGGAATGAACCCCCCCCCCCAAGACCATAGAGACATCTCCTGGGATGGAAAGCTAGAGACACTGGCCTTATCTCTCCTGTGGAGAAATTTATTTATATTCCAAAAGGTAAGCACATAGTTTCCTTCTTTGTGTTCCCAAGGATTTGTCTATACTAGGAAGCAAAGGATTTCTCTTCATTTCTCAGACAGGAGGGGAAAGCTGCCTCTCTCTTTTATATAAATGGCCAGATTCATTTTGAGGGTGTCCTTGCCCATGGTAGACACCATTACATGTAGGTTGACATCTAGTTCTCATTGCATGGCCCTAGGGGTAAGAACTGGGACAAAAGGGAACTTGTGTGATTATTTGCGGTAAATAAATAATATTCCACTCTGCTCAGAAACCTAGTCTTGGCATTCAAGGTAATAGTAGTAAATATAGATATTAAAAACTGAATAGGAATACATGCCTTACCTATGACCAATGAAAATCAAATTCTCTCTGCTGATCAAACAGACATATCTGTTGGCTGAATTCACTCTGTGAGTTGCTAATTTGTAGTAACTAGTATAAGATATTTCCTGCATTTTAGAAAATGACCTGTCACATCATGTTTTGAAAGGTACCCAATAGACCCCCTTGCCCAGGGCAAAATACCATATTCTCTACCTCCTGTCACGACCTCCAATGTCACTACTGCAAATCCATTGTTTCACTAGTTAAGAACTGTTAGAATGCCAAAATACCCAGGAGTCCTAACCTCAAATGGTCATTAGATACCACTGTCAATAAATTAATTTGTTCATCCATCATTACCCAGAGCCATCTAAGAGCATCTGCCTACAAAATACAGAACCGTTTATCTAAGTGTGGACAAAAGATCAGGATGTTGAGAGGGCTTAAGCGGAAGCCTTGTGAATCATGGCAGTTCTAAGTATTCTCCAAGTGGGAGGATTCTGGAGATCTGAGAAGCAGCAAGAGGGCACTGGGCTTTGACGTCTGGCGTGTAGTGAGGGAAAGCACGTAGACTGGAGAAGACGTGATGAAAGAGGAAGTGATGAGGCTCTGAAAGCTGTAAGCTGCTTTAGGCTGCTCAGTTCTTTTTAACAACAGTTTTTTCCAGCCCAGTGTTTTGTGTGATTTTGAGAAGTGTTTTCTAAAAGAACATGGTAGCTGCCCTTCAACGGACTGACCATACAGTCAGAAACTGGCTAGAAATTATGTTAGGTGAGCTCTGTTGGTTGCAAGGAACAGAGACAATCAGATGACCTTTAGTGACAAGGGATGTTGGTATAGACGTGTGGGGAAGTCAGAAGAGGAAAGACTCACCAGTGAGCTGGTCTCCAGGGACTACAGTGAGGGCGACTGTTTACCAAGTGTCTGGCTGCTGCTGTAGCTGCAAGACCTGGGCCTCTTGTTCTCCCCTCAACAAGGGATCTTCCTTGCTTACTATTCTAGCCTTCTACATTCTAGCAGTTTGAGTTTGTTGTGTCTTCTTTTCTCTTTTTTCCTGTGCCCCTCACCTATTCCCTTCTCCATTGTTTAGTTTTATATTCCTACTCTCTGAGGGAGAATGTATTTAGGTTGGCCTGACATGGAGTGAGAAAATATTTCAGCACAATTAACAGAAAATCAAGCAGACAGTGGCTTGAATCAAGAGGGGTTTATTTTTTCTCCCATAACAAGCCAGAGGGAGGTGGGCACAGACATTGGTTCAGCTGCTCGATGCTGACATCGCTGACTCAGGCTCTCCATCTTCCCAGCTTCCATGTGTAGCTGTTGGCTTTTCATCTTCAATCTTGTTGCTTTGTGGCTGCAAGATGGCTGCTGCAGATCCAGGCATCACTGGATCTACATTCTAGGCAAGAAGACTGGACAAGGGCCAAGGCCAGCAAGCTCCTCTGTTGCCACTGTCTCTTTCAGGAGAAAGGAAAAGTTGTCCCGGAATGCCCCACAATGCCATCCCCCCATCTCTCTCTCTCTCTCTCTCTCTCTCTCTCTCTCTCTCTCTCTCACACACACACACACACACACACACACACACATATACGTCACAGATTTCTGCTTATGTTTCATTGAGCAAAACTATGTCATATGACTACACTTAGCTACCGCAAAGGTTGGGAAAGTGAATATTGAGCTTTTATAGCCTCTATAGTAGGAAGGCATCAAGGTAGAAAAAGACAGAGAAAAGCTTTTAGCACTCAGCTAATGAGCGATGTCTGGCACAGTCACCTCACAGCCCGTGGCTTTTATCCTAGGCAGTGCTCTAAGACAAGCCATCTACAAGAAGACTTGGCCGTGTATGGATAACTACCTGTGAGCCAGGGGTTGGTCTGGTATGATCACACATCAGCATGACAGCTAAGAAGGAGGCTGTGTGTAGGGCAAGAATGAATAATGCTTTGTTTTGTACCATTATGATGTTCAAACATCTCCAAATTCTCATCAGTGACATAATGAGAGCTTAACCACCATAAATTTAACTATACCTGCTTCAATCCCACAACTCTTTCCAAGCTTGTTTTGTTCATTCATGTATTTATTCGATAAATATTAATGGAATGATAGCTACTTGTCTAGGTGCAGGGGATCTGACAGTGAAGAAAACAAGTTTATTTTCTAGTGGGAGAGAAAACTGGAAAAAATGTGTATATATACACATTTATTTATATATACATTTGTACACATATATGAATTTCCTTAAATCTCAGATTAAGTCTCTGTTTATGCTCCTATAATCCTGTTGCTCTCCTTGGTAATGATGACTATAATTTCAGTAATTATTTGTGAAGAATATATATATGAACAAATGTGTGTGTATGTATGTATATATATATATATATATATATATATATATATATATATATATATGACATTTTCAGTGGAATCTCCAGATGGTAATAAGTGCTATGACAAGAACAAAGTTAAGTATGGGGCAGTGTGGAGGTGTGGGGACAGTGTGGAAGGGCAAGAGTATTGGCTATAATTTATAGAATAATCAAGAGAATTTAAAACCATGTGCTTCAACCACAAACTTTCAAGCTGTCTCCTTTAAAGGGAAGCTGGCAGACATTTCTACTGTGGAGAAAAGGGGAAGGAAATGCACAGTGACCCAAGCCAAAAAATATAAAGTTTGTGCTACACACCCAGTCTCTGTTCTCATTGGAGCATATTTCTAATTTCTTAAATTATTTTATTCAGCCTATTAAACTCCTCTAGGCTGTATTGAGTGTGGCCTGCAAAAAAGTCAGCACCTCAGTGTACACCTGGCTTTGGAATGCTCTACTCCTTACCCCAAACTTGTTTTCTTGGTTTTAAAAACTCACCCAAGGCTACAATAGAGACCAACATATTCTTAGATATTCTCCAAGAATGTCCATTAAATAAACAGCCATTAGGCACTGGAAACTTACCAAAGCTGGCACTGCTGATTGGTTTCTATGTTGGCTCTATAAGATTTTTATAGTGGACTTTAAAATACATTTTATTGATCTTCCTCCTACCTCTCTTACTAGCTTGTGTCCCCTGCCCCCATCTCCCAATTTTGTCCAAGCTAATTTCCCCTTATCTTTCAGGCTACAACATAATTGGAACTTCCTTAAAAGAGAACGTGTTTAAAATTTAGACTAAGTTAAATCCCTGTTTGTGATCCTTTAATCCTGTTGCTCTCCTTGGGAACAATTACCACAGTTTCAGTACTTACTTATGTAGTACTTGTTTAATGCACCTCTCCCTCAGTAGACTGTAAACTCCATGAGGGCAGGAGCCATGTCTGTCTTGCTCAGGCCTACATCTCAGTGCCCAGCCATGTCAGACACACACAGTAGCACTCAATAATATTTAGTGAATTAATAAATATCTTTAGTCTACAAGTGACTAGTGCCATCCCTCAGAAGAATAGGTTCTGTGGTGGGCACTGTAACTGTGAAGCTTTGCCCAAATCCCCCTTCAGGAATAGAAGACTTAGTTCCATCCCTCCCTGCCTCTGGGAATGCTACCAGTGGACACCCTCAGCTGTCAGCCTTCTCTGTGGAACGCCTCAGCTAACAAAATGGACGGCTTGAATCATGTCCCATTTTAGGGGCAGTTTGCATTCAATGACAAATCAGTGCTGGGATGTGAGGTGCAGCCACTCATACCAACCCAAGACCCCTTTACAAAGTCAACCCAGCTCCAGAGCTCCATGTGGGGTCTGCGGAAGCCTTTTTTGGGATGGCATTGCAGACCAACTTCTTCCTCTGCTCCACTTCCTCCACTTCCCTTTCACAGGAGTTTATCCCTGCAGCATTCCCTAATAAATGCACTGTACCTTAATCTCTACCTTGGAGTTTACTTCTTGGGTAACCCAGCCTGTGATGGGTACTAAAATAATGGTATGAACTGAATACTATGTTCTATCCTACCCCATAAACTCCTAAACAGCAAAGATCAGTTATTTATCCTTGCAATGGCTACAAGGTGCCTTACATATAATGGACATCACTATATAACGGGCCTAGTTTAGATTGAGCTACAGTCTTCCTACTCAAAGTGTGGTCCTAATGCCAGGGCATTGGCATTCTCTATGTATTTTGTCAGAAATACAGAAATCTCAAGCCCAAGCTGAATCTGAACTATTCACTCCAAACCTACATATTAACAAGATCCCCAGATGGTTCATACATACATTGAAGTTGAGAAGTACTGAGCTAAGGGACTTTTTGTAACATAAATAAAATGATCTGGCTGGTAATTCCTCTAGTCTTCATAAGGTTTTTCCTCTCCAAAATTCTGCTTAACTCTAGTGTAATCATGCATTCTATCATTCAACCAATACCAATTGAGTTCCAAGCAAAGATTTCAGCCCTATGGAGCTTACATTCTAGAAGAGGGAGAAAAATAAACATCAAGGTATATATTGTAGTGTGAGCAAGGTGAAAAGCGCCATGAAAAAATAGTTATGGCGGGGTAAGAAGGATGGGAGGCTGGGTTGCAATTTAAAATTTTTACAAAAGGCCGTGATATACACAGAATTGAAGCAGGTGAGATGATTAGCCATATGCATGTTTGAGCACAAGCACTGAGGGTCCTACGAAGGGCAAGGAGACCACTGTGGCTGGAGTGGAAGGGAAGGGATGCAAAACAACAGATATGGTCAGAGGGACAAAGGCGCAGGCCTCTTTATCAAAGGCTGCTTAATAAATTGCTCTTTGACACTGAATTGCTGAAAAGGTAATGCAGGTTGTTTTTTTCTCCAACAATAAAGTAGTTCTTGGCCACGTTAATTCTATTTGGGCTGTGGGAATTTGCAGAAACCATTTTTAAGCTCCCTAGTAAAAAAGCAGGGACTGGAAGAGGATTTTAAAGTCTCTTCTAGCATCTCAGGCCGTAAGACACGTAGGTGGCAATGTCTAAAAGGGGAAAGCAAGCATTGTGCCCCGGTTGTGCCCTCACGCAAAGTTCTACAACCCCAGGACACCGCAAAAACAGGAAGAAGAATCTCGGAACGTGGTGCCAAGCCGAAAAACGTAAGCTTGGGACGCAAATTACCCACACACGCGTAAGCCCCGGCCACGACCACAGACTAGGTTGCCCACAGCGCGGTGCTTGGTGTGAGTCCCCTCCCCCAGCCCACGCCCCGCCCACGCCCCGCCCACGCCCCGCCCCGCACGTTCTCTCGGCGGAAGTGACGTAAAGTCCAGGGTGGAGTGCCGCGCCCGGCGGTGCCCGCAGTAGCTCCGGGCGGGACCTGGCGTCCGTCGGTGGCATCATGGCTGTCTTCGTTCTCCTAACCCTTCTTCTCATGCAAGCTGTGAGCAGGGCTGAGAGGGACGCCTCGGATGCGGAACCCTTCTCTGGTACTGTCGCTCGCGGCGGGCTGCGGCCGGGTGGAGACGGGAGGGCAGGGAGGGAACCGCCCCAGCCGGGAAGCGCCGCCCGGTGGTGCCGCCTCGGTTCTCCGCGGCCCTGCTCGCCCCCGACCCAGCGTCTGGCGGTGAGCTGGCGGCCGGGAGGCCAGGCGGGTCTCTGTGGTTGCGTAGGTCAGTTTCCTTCCTCTCGCCTCTTCTCTTGTTGCCACCGCGCTAAATCACGCCTCTCAATTTCTCTGGCTCTTTTAGTCTATTTTTAAATACAGTTATGCGCTGTGTACGGACGTTTTCGGTCAACGTGGGACGGCGTGGTCCCATAAGATTATAGTACCATGTTTTTACTGTACCTTTCAGTATTGAGTACAGCAGCAATAGGCTATACCATATACCTTAAGTATGTAGTAGTGTATACAGTCAAGGTTTGTGTTAAGTACACTATCACAAGACGAAATTCCCTGTCGTTAAATGACATGGCTTCCATAATTTATTTAATTTAATTCATGGCTCAAATAATTTATTCTTAGAGTGGACCCCAAATCCTTAAGATGGGAGAGACTGCGTTCTGTTGCCAGCTGAGAATTAAGTGGCAGTAAGTTCTCCGCCTCAAGTCTGTCTTGAAGTGGTGGGATGCGAGTACTCACCATCTGATTTGTCTGGCGGTGGACCTCTTCATATAGCTTAGTTCCTGGGAGCATTTCATTTCTACCTGATTATTGACTTTCCTAGGAAACAGGTGTCGAGGGTAGCTTTTCTAAAGCTCAGTAATGATGATTTGGGGCCCCAGTGAAATCAGTAAACCTTTTCAACTCACCTACCACTCCGCCCCCTCCCAAATCTTGAGAGTCTCCAGTTAGCAGCTGCCTGGAAGGGGTAGGGTGGCCCAGCCTCCTTAACCTTGGCAAACTCTAGGTTGAACCTCGTATAATGACTTCTCCCATGAGCTCTTGTTAAGTGTGCTCCATTCATATCCAGCCATCCCTTGGCTTGCTCTTTAAAAGTCAAGCAAAAAATATTTAAGATATGTAGTCATTCTTTGGGACAGACATTGTGCCAATTGCCGGGAATACAAAAATGGTGGTTGCTCAGTTTCTGCTTTCAAGGATTGTGATTATAATAGCTAATAGCTATTAAGTGCTGGGCACTGTTGTAAGTGCTGCAGTCTGCCCAGAATCCAAGTTCTTTTTTTTTTTTTTTAAGAGATGAGGTCTTGCTATATCATCCTGGCTGGTCTCAAATTCCTGTCCTCAAGCAGTCCTCCTGCCTGAGCTTCCTGAGTATCTGGGGTTACAGGTGCCAGCCACCACGCCCAGCCAGAGTGCAAGTTCTTAACCACTCTGCCAACTGCCATTATCTAAGGCATGTCAGTCATCCACGTGGGCAATTCCAGTATATGTATTAATACATCATGATAAGAATTTGAACTTAGTCACAGGCTCCAGGAACAAGCAAAGTATGGGTACTTGCCTCTTCCAGGAGAGTCAGAGAGACTTCTCAAAGAAGGTGACCCAGCATTAGAACCAGAGGGGCAGAGAAACTGCTGTGTTCAGAGGCAGAGGTGTGAAAAAGCATGTTGAATTAGTGAAATATTAAGTGTTTTATAGGCTATGTGTGTGAGAATACAAGGGGAGATAGGATAAGTGAGAGGTAGGAACCAAATAATGAAGTGCCTTTTCATGAATAACAGCAATGGTTAAAAACATAGCTTTGGCTAACGTAAGCAAAAAGAGGAATTTATTGACTCAGAGAAATCAAGCGAGAGTTAAACAGAAAATTAGAGATACCAGATGGGCCTTAAAAAGCTAGAAGCAGGAACACAAACTGCTAAGACTCTCCTCTTATTTCTAACTATCTGGGTAAGAACAGCTTTCTCTAGTTGGTGGGAATCATGGATACTGACAGCTTTTGCGTTTTGACATCTTGCAGCTTTCTTCATGCTAGCAAAATCCCAGGGGAAGGCTCTGATTTGCTTGTCTTCTTTCACGAGCCAGTTCTCATGGAGGGACATTGTCACAGTGGATGGGGTTGCAGAGTTCCCAAAAGAGGAGTGGTGTCCCTGAAAGAAGTACAGGTGCTGAACCAACAAAATGATATGCCCACTGTACCTTGCTGCAGTCAGTTGTTATTGACTAATGCTGATGTCATTGAATTATCTTACAAAGGGGAAAGATTTTATGCAGGATTAGATATGCCATTTAGCAAGACCAATCATCTTACAAAATAGTTTGAGAGTAGACAGAAGGCCCATTAGGAGGATGCTGCGTTAGTGTGGGAGGAGTCAATGAGAAGTAGTTAAAATGGAGAAGAGAGGACGGCTTGAAGGAACATTTAGAAGGTAGAGTCATAGGACTCTGACTGACTTGGATGTAGGCAGAGAGGAGGAGATTGACTCAGATTCCCAGCTCAGGGATTAAACTAAGTACCAAGTCCTTCCTTCTGAGTGCAAGGCTCTCCTGAACCTGGGATCCCTTGTGATGCACAACTTGCACATCCTTGAAGCCTTTCTTGAGAGTAGGATTGCCTGTCTGCCTCCCATGGGAAATCTGCTGAAGCCTTTGTGTTCCAGCATTTTATAAATACAAGTATCAGTGAGGCCCCCTTTTTTTCGGTGCATTTCTAACACATTTCTCTAGATTTTTTCAGTGTATTTCTGTGGATTTGGTTGTGTTCCTTAGGCTTTTAAAGTTAATTTAAAATAAAAAAAACTCCAGAGAGTAGAAGGAAACCCACAATGACACCTGCTTCTGGCTCTTGGTAAGCCTCTCAGTCTTGCCAGTGCCTGCACCTGGTATGCTCTCCTTATGTTAACTGTTACTCTTGCTGAGCTTGACTATGCAGTTGGAAGTTCAGGTGAGGGGACTTAGTAGGAAACAGATAAGAGAATATAGCAATAATAGTCAGTCTGTGGAAAATCCAAGTGTTTGGAAATGTGTTACATTCATAGGCTTTGATCACTATTTTGTAAGTGAAAATAAAATGCATGTATGCCAGTTAATAATTAGTAGTGTTTCACTTTTCATGCCCTTTTACATATTAAAAAAGTATATATATTTTAAGTAAATCAGGATGTTCTACTGGCTGCCTTCATCCAGTTTGCTGTTCCACTCTGGGTAATGGCTGGAGAGACAGACTGGACTTCTCCCAGATACCGGGCTCTTAACTGACCTGTATTTTATAAGCTATTCTTCTAATTCTCTGGCTTTAGGATAATGCTCTGGATAGTGTTTAAATTTTTCATTATTTTCTCTGGGTTCTATATATATTTCAGAGATTCAGAATACTTAAGCATTACATTAGCATTTTAGTTACATATATGTATTTTTAATTTCTGCGTATTATGGGGGTACAAATGTTTAGGTTACATATGTTGCTCTTGCCCCACCCCACCCCCCATCAGAGCTTCAAGCATGTCTATCCCCTAGATGTGCACATCGCTTTCATTATGTATGTATATGCCCATCCCCACCTCCCCCCTCTCATCTGCCCAACACCTGATAAATGTTACTCCTATATGTGCACTTAGGTGTTGATCAGTGAAACCAATTTGCAAGTGAGTACATGTGGTGCTTATTTTTCCATTCTTGTGATACTTCACTTAGTAGAGTGGGCTCCAACTCTATCCAATATAGTATAAGAGGTGCTAGATCACCATTGTTTTTTATGGCTGAGTATTAATCACATGTATTGATGGGCACTTGGGTTACTTCCACATCTTTGCAATTGTGACTTGTGCTGCTATAAACATTCGAGTGCAGATGTCTTTTTTATAGAATGTCTTTTATTCTTTTGGGTAGATGCCCAGTAGTGGGATTGCTGGATCAAGTGGTAGATCTACTTGTATCTCTTTAACCACTTCAGGACCAGCGTCAACTATAGTCAATAGCCACAGATGAACGCGCACAGTGACTTTAGCCTACAGCCGTGATATGACTTTTCTCGTTTTTCATTTATCAAAATAAAATTGTGAACATTTAAAAATAACGTAATGAAAACATGTATATGTATGTTACCTATTCTGATTTACATTACAAATAAAGCTGCCTGTAAAGTAAAACAAGCTTTCGGTGCTTTAAAGCTTTCCTCATCACTCAAGAGCAAAACAGATTCGTCGTCAACGCACAGCAAAAACTATTGGTGCGGACTATGAGTGCCGGCTGTGGGCAAGGTTTCGCCGCTATTGAGCGTGGTACCGAACTGGTTAAGGTATCTCCATATTGCTTTCCACAGAGGTTGTACTAGTTTGCAGTCCCACCAGCAGCATATGAGTGTTCCTATCTCTCTGCATGCATGCCAACACTTATTGTTTTGGGACTTTTTGATAAAGGCCATTCTTGCTTGAGATAAGTGGTATCTCATTGTGGTTTTGATTTGCATTTCCCGGATGATTAGAGATATTTAGCATTTTGTCATCTGTTTGTTGGCCATTATTCTGTCTTCTTTTGGAAGGTTTGTGTTCATGTCCTTTGCCCACTTTTTGATAGGGTTGTTTGATTTTTTTTTTTCTTTTTGATTTTCCTGAGTTCTAGATAGATTCTAGTTATCAGCCCTTTATTGGATGTGTAGCATGTGAAAATTTTCTCCCATTCTGTAGATTGTCTGTTTGCTCTTATGACAGTTTCTTTGGCTATGCAGAAGCTTTTTGATTTGATCAGGTCCCGTTTATTTATTTTTGTTGTTGCTGTGATTGCCTTCTGGGTCGTCTTCATAAATTCTTTTGCCTAGGCCCATTTTAGTTATATTCATTGAACAGCTTTTTAAATGTTCTTTTTCATTTTATTCTGATTCATGATTCATACAGACTTTGAAAGATCCACATTTTGGTTCTATATAAAAGAAAACCTAAAGAAGTTACTATATCTTTAAATATTAAATTAGTTAAAATAATAAAGTGCATTACTGAATGATAGTAACTAATATATTTTAAACATTTACTACAGGATATGCAATGTGCTCAACTTTTTTAGGCATTATCTCAGATAATCACCACAAGCATACTGTGAGGGAGATAATATTATCATACATATTTTAGCAATGAGAAAACAAGACTTGAAAATATGCAAAATTTTGTTGGGGTTTTAATTAAGAAAAATTGCTTAAATATCTTTGTGATTGTGTAATAAAGTAAGGGATAAATAGCCTCCATATATGTTTGAGAAATTGTGTTGGCTTTTAAAAAACAAACTCATCCAAGAGCAACATGAGAAATTTAAAATGGGCTCAGCAGCTGACTCATTCTACCTCTTGCCTGTTTTTCATAGACTAAAAAGGCCTGTTTTGTTTTTTTCAGTTTCTCAACTTAAAATGAATTAGTCCAAAAGGGAATTAGTCTTGAGAAATAACTTCTCTTGGGGACTAGGTTGATCTGGTCCAAATCAGAATTAATGCCAGATCAAACCCAAGTCGATGAAATTGGATACACAGGAATAAGAATAAAATCCTAGGTTTCAAGTCAGAAAAGTGGCTGAGCAGGTATTTATTGGATAAGCCCTAACTTGGTAGTGCTGCGAGGGAAAGATAGGTGGGAGCTTTGTTAATACACGTTAAGTGTAAGCTGCTATTTGTTGTGCCCAGTTCTTTAAAAAAAAAAGGAAGAAAAATACTTCACATCGATTATGTCATTTCTGGGCTCCACATTTTAAGGGGGAGAGAGTGATTAGACCAGAGTAGGTCCCAAACATAGAAGACTGAAGGGATGCTGGGAATCTTGACTCAGTTAAGGAACTGTTATATATTAATAGAAGGTAAAATAGACCTGAAATGTTTTAGATGTCCTCATTGAACTCTTAGTTCTGAAACTGTCTTTTTCTGAAAGTATGAGAAAATAATAGAAGAAAGTAGAAAATGGACTGTTTTTTCATTAGTTTCCAAAGTGATGAGTATATGATTCCTTTCAAAGGCCAAAAATGTTGAAATATTTCAATTAAAAAATTTTTATGAACACTTGAAACATTATGTGCAAGGATTCTCAAAATGTCCTTAATTCAGCTTAAATCTAGGAGATGCTGCTACTTGCTAAGATTAAAGTTGGAAGGCATTAAGAAAAATAGCCATTTTATCAGCACTAGAAAGTCATTCAGGAGGTAGATTGTAATCATAAATATATTCTGACAAAAATACAAAAGCTCTGGTTTGATATTTTTCACTTAGTCCAGCAGTCCCCCACCTTTTTGGCACCATGGAAAACGGTTTTCCACTCAAGGGTGGGTTGGTGGAGCTCAGGCAGTGATGCAAGCAATAGGGAGCGGCCTGACTTGCCAACGTGCCGCTCACCTCCTGCTGCGAGGCCCAGTTCCTAAGTTTCATGGAAGACAATTTTTCCACTAGCAGGCAGGTGAAGGGCTTGGAGTTCAGGCTGTGATATGTGGCCCTGGGAGGTGGGGACTGCAGAACTTAGTCAATCTGGATTTCTTATGCTGTTTCTATTTGCCGTGCAGAAGAAACCTTTGTGAAAGTACCCATGGTCCTGTGTCTTTAACGTGGGCAAAGTGTTAGATTTCTTCTCTGAGAGTCTTTTATTTAGATAAGGATCTGGATGCTTTAATTTAGAGCATTTGGTTTTGAGCTGTACTATTGACCGTGGGTGGCACTGCTCCATCACCTGCTGATCTATACTGGTGTTTTACTGTCCTTTCCTTTGTTATTTTTCCATCTCCTGTCTCTTCTGGTTTATCAGCTTTCTGAGGAAAGAGTTGGCTCTAACTAGAGTTGTCCTTTTTTTTCTGCATTGTAATTAGAGTGTTATGAAAAACTGATTCTTCTCTCCTGTGTTTGGTTTTGTTAAGTCCTGAGCTATGAGTTCTGGAGGAGTTTTGGGAATTAGATCTTAAAATAGCTAAAGTTTACTCTGGGTGTAATGCAAACCTGATGCACCAAATAATTCTGAGCCCATTTCCAAAAGCAACATGAGTTACACAAAGCTGTCTAGCTGAATGTTTTCAAGTGATAGGAAAATTTGTAAGATTATTTTATTTCATAAAATCACTCTGGTAGGATCTTTTCTTAAACTTTCTAGATACTCTTTTGCTATTTCTACATATATTTTTATTTACACAGTGTAAACGTACTATAAAAGTTTATTGTAAGTTTTAATTATTTTAATCTGAATATTAAATATTGAATATTTAGTTTAATCTGAATATTAAGTTTAAGCTTCAGATTATAAAATTCTAAACCTTAACAAAAAAACTATTCATGTCTGTTTATCATGTGATTTTGGCAAAGAGGACAATAACCACTAATAACCAATAATAATTGGTTTGTAATTTTGGCAAAGAGGATAATAACCAATAATAATTCTTTGATAGAATTAAAACCATAGGTTACATCTTTTGATGTAAATATTCAAAAGTTTCTCCTTTAACCTAGTAGTGATTTCTTTCTGCCATAATCCATTGAAATTCTCTTTCTCCTACCACCTGTCTGTCTTGATTACTTTGAAAGCTATGATTTATTTAAGGCCTTATCCTAGTCTAAGGATGTCAGGCTTTTACTTAAATTATCAGAAATATACTTTGGTTCACATTAAAAACTAATGCTGCTTGAGTCTGTTGTTTGTGGTTTTATAATGTATGATTGATTAGCCCCTTCCTAATAAGTACAAAGGTATTACTTTATTTAATATTCTATTATGTAGATTGACTTCTGTATGCATGTTCCTCAAATACAGGAATTTCAGATTGAGAATATATAGTTGTAAAGGTATTCCTACTGGAAATAATTAAAAAGAGAGCCTTAAAGGGAAAATGAAGAACTTGTCACTATTAGAAACCAGAGGAAGGAGGACCCTTGTTGTGTAGTGGCAAAAAACTTAGTGACACTTGCCTTCACTAACATGGAAAGTAGAAAATGTGCCTGATGAGCTGCATGATCTAGCTCAGGAGTTTTCCGAGCAAAGTGTTGAAGGTGCCATCTGGTTTCTCTTGCTTCTTGTAATAAAATGGAAGACTTAGATTAATCATGGGAAGGAGTGTTAAACAAAAAGAACCCAGGACCTGATGGTTTGAAAATTCCCAGCCTCTCGAGGCAAAAGATGCTAAAACTAAGACATGGCTTCTAAAGGAAGCTCAGATTCATTGAGTTTTCTTAGCATTAGGTATCTCTCTTACCTGGTTGCAAAATCAGGTTTATATATGTGATTGTTGTTTGACATTGATGTTGAATTGAATCCAAGGATGAAGTGGCTTTTATTTCAACCTAAAACATGCATTGTAAACTGTTTGAGACTAGGTGTTTCAGGAAGTTGAGGTACAAACATACCACAGAAAAAGGAACCCTCCAGAAAGCCCCAGTAGTCGCTGCTATGTACGGTTATGGGAACTCTACCAAAACCAAAAGGGAAGAGCCAAGGATAAATCATGCCAGAACTGTGCTTTGGGGTTCACCTACAAGGAAGTTGCTTAGAGAACCAAAGACTGCTTTCAGCAGTCTTTTAGGAAGCATAAGGAGAAAAATTACAGGTATCATGATATCTGGCCACAGAAAGGTCAAGTTAGTAGCACGGAGTATTTGAATCTGTGAAACACCCTCCCAGCTTCATAATCTCAACCTTTTGGCCCAAATTGTTACACTACTTTGGTAAATAATATGGAAGTTAGATATTTTGACAGTAACCAAATCTAGTTTTTGGTTGGGGGGGAGCCATGAAATATATTGGTTTACTATAAAGCATTCTGTTTTAAATTAGTTTTTCTTCCTAAACTGGAAAAAAAAAATCCCTAAAAGTATGAACATATAAAGCAGGGTTTCTCAACCTTGGCATTATAGACATTTTGGGCTGGATTACTTTCTGTTGTGGAGAACTGTCCTGTGCAGTAGGATATTTAGCAGCCTCCCTGGCCTTTACTCTCTAGATGCTGGCAGTACCTCCCTTACCTGCAACCCCTGCAGGTTGTGAGAAACAAAAATGTCTACAGATACTGCATGTCTTCTGGGGAACAGAATCAACCTCCTGCTGAGAACCACTGCCTTAAAGGACACTCTCAGAGTTTTTGAGACTGATGATGTTATGTTTGGAAACTACTGCTCCTATCCACGTTGCCATTCATTTATTTACTTTAATTATATATAAGTAAATCATGTTTAGTGGAATTTCCCAGCTAGGTAGGATTGAATAACCTTAACTTTTTCGTCATATCGCCAACTGTATCCCTTCATATTCATTCTAAAAAAATGAAGGGAGGGAGGGGATGTGTGTGTGTTCAGTTTTCCAAGAAGTGGTGGATAACAACTTTTTATACTGAGCAGAGGGAAAGTAACTACTTTTAATAATTAGATTTTGGTAGTGTCCGATTAGATGTTGAATTAGATGTTGAAATGATTTCTACCTGTTCTCTTTTAAGTCTTATTAACAAATATTGTCTGAAATGGTTTAAAAGCACAAAGGCAAGAAGAAATATTGGGTATGTTTTATAAAAACAAAACAAAAACCTATGCACCCCAGAGAGCAGAACATTGTTGAAATTATAGTGGTCAATGACTCCTTCAGTCAATCTTCAGACATCTCTTCCTGTACTATAGAAAAGGTGTTAAAGGTGTAATAATACTTACTGAGTACAGGGTTGAGAGCCTGGTGATATTTTAGAGTGAAATTGGCCATCCCTGATATAGCCAGTTTGTCTCTGGATCTTGAATACAATCTGGGGTATCAAAGATTGAAAATTACAGTGATTGAATGAATTGAGGATTACCATTACAGTAGGCAGTGTATTTATTTATAAAAACTCCTAAAACATGGGAATTTATTGTCTTGTGCTATATTTGTGTTTCCCTTATATCACAATGATGTTTCTGTAATTTAAAAACAAATCAGAACTTTCTACGCATTTTTTTCAGTAAAATTAATTTCTAGAAATCTTCTAATTTAAATAATTTTAATATCCTGTTGAATTGTACTTTCTTAAAATATACATATTTGACTATTATGGCATCTTATGATAAGGTTTTTTAATGTTAGTTTCTTACTATTGTCCCTTTTACTTTTTGAATCTCTTGCAGTACCTATACCAACCAATATTACAATTCAGTCCTATAACATGAACCCTATCCTCTACTGGGAGTACCAGACCATGCCACAGACTCCTGTTTTTACTATACAGGTAAAGAACTATCGGTGAGTATTGATCTTTTATCCTTTTATTCTGTTTTTGTCTAGATCCTTGCATATTCCACAACTCTCTGTGTTCTGCTTTCATCATCCTTTCTTCCCATGTGGCAAAACTTACTGAACTGTGTGCAGATGTCTAGAAGTTCTAAGAATACAAATTAATTCTTTGCAGAATACATCTCACCTCCTGTTTATTCTTCCTGTCAATATTAGAGAAATATCACTAACTTCTGAGATTTTAAGGCATAAATAAAACTAATAGTTAGATGTCTTATTACTTCCTGTAATGTATGTATTTTAGTAGAAACATGTAAAACTCCAAAAAGTTTTTGACAACTGTTAGGTGTCTTTGTAATGTGTTTGATTATGTAATTAAGTAACATCTATGTTAATGGAATTTAGAAGCAGGTTTTTAAAAATTAGTTGTGGAATGTCATTTATACAGGTCTTATATTTTGAATTGAGCCTCTTTATTAAAAAGAACTTTGTAGTGCTTCTAACCAAAGAATAAGAGCTTCCTTTGTTTCGCTTCTCCATCCTATTCTTACTCAGCTCTTTCGACTAAGCTCTGTGCTGTAAATGAAAAGCAAAGTACAGTCAGAGGTGATTTGAGTTTATATGGTAGCAGGGAAAGTTATCTTTGTGTTTCTTTATTGCTTTTTGTTTTAGGCATGCAAAATGGATTGATACCTGCGTCAATATTTCTCATCATTATTGTAATATTTTTAACCACATTGATGATCCATCAAGTTCTGTCTGGGCCAGAGTTAAAGCTAGGGTTGGACAAAAAGAATCTGCCTATGCATGTTCAAAAGAATTTATTTTGTGCCAACATGGTGAGTAGAATGTAAACAGATGTAAATTTTAAATTTGAAAATGCTTACACATGTCTTCTGTATATATTTGCTTTCATAAGCAGTTACTAAAAATTATCACAATGCTTAAGAAACATTTGGAGGAATTTAAAAAGGCAATATTGGTTTGAGTATCCCAAGTCCAAAAATCTGAGATCCAAAATGCTCCAAAATCTGAAACTTTTTGAGAACTGACATGCCACTCAAAGAAATGCTCATGGAGCATTTCAGATTTCAGATTTTCAGATTTGAGATGCTCAACTGACAAATACAATGCAAATATTTCAGGATCCAAAAAAATTAGAAATCTAAAACATTTCTGTTCCTAAGCATTTCAGAAAAGGGATGCTCACCCTATATCTTCCCTTTCTATCAAACCCTACAAAACAGGGCTAAGAGGCGGCCATCACTTTGCCCCTTCTAAAACATGACATTTCTACTCCATACAATTATGGATCAATGCTGTCCAACTGTACTCTGCACCTCAATCTCCCACCCTGTCTTCTGTCATTCATTTCTAAGTTACATTCACTGAGGACTTTGGCAACTGACTCTCTTTCTTTCCTCTACTTTAATGCTTGTCCAAATTTTAGAGTTCCTTAATCTCTCCAGCCCCTGTAATTTTCAGCTCTTCATTCTTCCAACCTCCCACTCCCATAGTATACATGATCTTTGTTGTCACCTCAAACTCCAGGGTCCTTAGTGCCAGTTCCTATATTCTGACTTTGACATCTTGCCTTAGCTCACAGACCCTCACTCTTGAGTAAAAGAAACCAGTTGTTACTTGACTTATTCTAGGCTTCCAGTCCTTCAGTACCTTTTCTTCTAGCTTCACTTTCTTCCTTGTTCTGCTCCTGGTTTTCAAATCGTGCCTCCTAGGTCTCTTCCACAGGCCCTTCCTCTACTTGCCCTTTAATTCCCCAAAGCCCATGCCTTTGTCATCGATAACCTTGCCATCTGGATATCACATTTTTCCCACACAGACTTATCAAGGGTCAACAGTGTGCCAGAAAGTATGCTAGGCCCTGAGGATACATTGGTGAGTAAAGACAGGCCTGCCTGGCACACAGTAGTATGCCGTAAGTATGTGACAAATAGATAAATGGTTCACCGACAAAGTCTCAGACATCAAAGACATAATAATATTTGTGGAATAGATGAATATATAGTTCTGATTGTTATAATAAAAATTGAATGAGTTAAAACAGACTTATAGAGCCTTCACACCAGACACGCATAGATGTTGAAGATACAAAGAATTTTGGTGAGGGAATATAACTAAAATGCCTTTTCTGAAACATTTGAGAAACCAGGTTTCTTAATCTACAGAAGCAAATTACTGTTGTTGTTTTTTAATATTTATTTATTTATTTTCCCCAAATTCTGTGGGTACAAATATTGTTAGGGTTACTTATCTTGCCCCTGCCCTCCTCCCCACCCCGCTCTGCCAGAGAGAAGCAAATTACTTAATAGAGCTTCTCTATGTCAAGCTTCTCTTCTTATGTCAAGTTTTTTTTAAACCAAGGTTTATCACCTGTTTTCTCTAGAACTAAAAGTGAAATTAAACTCCTTAAGAGGAGTTTAGATAAGAATACTTCTTGCCTGAGAGTTATTAAACATTTTCTTTAAGCATATTTAGAATATCTTCTAGATCTTTGTGGAGTGGTTTAAATGGGTGGTCCTTCTTTAGAACAACAAGAACAAAAACAAAAAAATAGATTATTGATTGATTATGGGAATTTTATGAGACATAATCTGAAGTTCCAAGGCCAATACTAATTATACTTCTTCTTTCTTCCCAGGAAAAGTTGGACCACCTAAACTGGCTATCAGAAAGAAGGAAAACCAAATCATTATTGACATATTTCACCCTTTAATTATTGTAAATGGAGAAGAACAGGGAGTCATGTATGATGATGAAAATACCTGTTACACATTCATGTACAAGGCAATTGTGACAGTGAATGGAAGTGAGGTATGCATTTCTATTTCATATTTTTCAAAATGGAAATTATTCTGTAACTAGCATAAGTCATTTCTTTCTGTAGTGTAATAAAAGTAGAATGTTTATAAATATTCAGGCAAGACTCACGGATCATAGATTTTGGTAAGAAAAAAAAATATGTGAATGCTCTTGGAAGGAATTGGTACGGAGTTTAATCACTAACACTGACAATGTAAATACATTTAAAATTTTTCTTCACCTCATTTAGCAGCATAACCCTAATCTGGGATGTTTCCCTGTATGCCTCCATTTCTCCACTAGTAAGATGAGGATAATTTTAACTTTTTCTTCCTTACTGGCAGTGATGTAAAATAATATGAAGCTATAATTTGAATCATCATTTTTGAAAGAAAATTTAACAGTGTACCGTAGGCTTATAATTACATTCTGGTACTGGTGTGGAGTCCACATTTTGGTTAGAAATTCTACCCCATCCTTCACAGTGCTGCCATTAATTTATTTAACAAATATTTATCAAGCACATGCCATGTGTCTTTTAGGTACCAGGAGTACATCAGCAAACAGTACAGATAAAACTCAGGGGAGAATTGCCATGGAGCAGAGAAATAGGGTGGGCATGGGGAGGGGAAGGGTGGATGGATAATGATAATGATTTTTAATAGGGTGGACAGAGCAGGCCTCACAGGAGGGTTGTTAGCTGGAGCCAGGGCGGAAGGAAGCTAGCAGGTAAGCCCCATGGATGTACATGGGGGAACGCTCAGGCAAAGGCCCTACAGGAGCATAGTAGGGAGCTGTGAAGGGAGCAGCAAGGAGGGCAGTGAGATTGGGTGGGGTGCAGGGAGCAGGTGACTGGGGGCCACATCTCTTAGTGTACTAGAGGGATTCGACTTTGATATTTTTATTCTGAGTGAGATGTTGGGCCTCTGGAAAGATGTAAGCAGGAAGAGTGACATGACATCTGATTTAGATTTTAAAATATCACTTTGGTTGCTAGCAGAGTTTTCTTTCTAAAGTACAAGCCTAATCATATTACTCTTCTGCTTTATAACCTTTTCCCAAATCCCCATTGGCTTCAGAATGATGCCTCAATTCCCTCCCATGGCCTGGCCTGCAAGGCCCTCAGTTTTGGCCTCTTGTGTCCTCTCTAGCCACCTCTCTTCCCATTCTTTCCAACATAGTGTTCATCCATGCTTTGGTTAACTGCTTGTTTAGTTCCTTGACAGTGTCATGCTCTTTCACAGAGTACCCTTCTCTGTTTTTCCATTGACAAATTTCTGCTCATTCTTTAGGAGTCCAGTGAGGTATCATCTCCCCTTTGAATTCTTTTCTGATATGCTAGACTCTATTAGGTTATTCCTAATTCCACACAGTATTCCTTTTGCAGTAGTCCTTACTCATTGTTAAATTTCTTACTTGTCTCTCTGTAAGTTATTTGGAGTCAGGCACCACCATCCTACTTTTGTGTCTTTAGGCTCTAGTACATACAGGTGATCCATGTACTGTGGCTGATTGAATGGTCAACTACCAGGGATTGCTCCAGTCACTTCTATGTATTACTGCCGAGAGATCCTATAGCCTTTGTGTAATACCTTTATCTTTCTTCCTATAAATTGCTTTTGTCTCTGACCAGCTGAGTTTCTAGCACTCTGGGAATAGGACAAATGAACATTTGTTATATGAATGTTCCTGCTATGTAAGTTTTTAAATTTATAGTCCCTAGAATGAATATTTTAATGGATACATAGCATGATGCTATGTTGAAGTAACAAATTGATTTATAATTTGATATCAAAGCTATGTTACATGTTCAACATTGACCATATATATGTTTTTATCAAGTGTCTGATCAGAATTAATCCGGTGATTTTTGTTCTTTGGCAGATTAAAAGAAGCCATGTGTTTTCATTGTTTTCTTTCCCATCAGATCCTAGATAGAATACACTTACAGACAGAAGATGATTGCAACGAGACTCAGTGCACACTAAGTATTCCAGCAACCTCAGTGAATTCTCAGTACTGTGTTTCAGCAGAAGGAATCTCAGATACATGGGGTGTTACAACCGAAAGGTCAAAAGAAGTTTGTATTACCGTTTTCAGTAACAGCATAACAGGTAATTTCTTGCCCTTTTTTCTCCTAAAAATAAAGGGTTATAACTAAAATTAGATAATGTGAAAAGAGGCAAATTCATTTCCAACTTCAAAAGATCTGTTTTATTTTTTAAAATATTCAGTATTCTGTTTCTCAGAGTTTAAAATTAGAAGTAAGGCAGTTTCTCAGGCATTGCAAGATACAAGACAACCAGTTGGGAAAGCCATGTGATGATGGCCTTTTGACCCAGGAAAGAAAAAATGTAACAAATACTTAAGATTATGTGCATAAATGTCTGCACTTCAGGATTATGGATAATAATAAGTCAATTTGTTACTTCAATGTAGCAAAATGTTATGAATCCATTAAAATGTTCTTTATGGGGAGTATAAATTTAAAAACTAGATAGCAGGAATATTTACTGATTAAAACTTTGTAACAAGGCCTGGCGTGGTGGCTCACGCCTGTAATCCTAGCACTTTGGGAGGCCAAGGCGGGCGGATTGCTCAAGGTCAGGAGTTCGAAACCTGAGCGAGACCCCGTCTCTACCAAAAATAGAAATAAATTAATTGACCAACTAAAATATATATATATATATATATAAAAAATTAGCCTGGCATGGTGGCGCATGCCTGTAGTCCCAGCTACTCGGGAGGCTGAGGCAGTAGGATCACTGAGCCCCGGAGATTGAGGTTGCTGTGAGCCAGGCTGACGCCACGGCACTCAATCTAGCCTGGGCAACAAAGTGAGACTCTGTCTCAAGAAAAAAAAAAACTTTGTAACAGATTCAAGCTGTGTGAACTGGATAAGAACTAGAAATTAATATCTAAAAAATATGTAGATCAGTTTTAATAGTGTATTCTCATTTTTGTAACATTTTAAAATAATTATATTTCATCTTTTCCTTGGGTATTGATGCCTATAATAAAACTTTAGGTATCTTAAAAAAAGTTTGGACTTTTCTTTGCAATTATGAAATTTAAGTGTTCATTATAGATAAGTGGTAAAATATGAAAAGCCAGAAGAAAACAAAATTATTTGTAGTTCTGCCATCCAGAAAATATCCCATTATTCACAGTTTGGTGTTTTCTTTAGTTTTACTACATAGCTATGATCATATAGTATAGTATATATAATTTCATGTACTATTTTAAACATAAATATTTTTCCATTTTTATTATGAATACTTCATTAATATTTTTAATGTCTTTAGAATATTTCATCATGTAAATTATATTCTTTAATGTTATACAATTGTTGGATTTTTAAAATTATGGGGTTTTCGCTATGAGATAAATTATGCTTTGATGATATATATTGTATTCTATGTATATATATTGAATATATGTTTTTTCCTATTCTTAGGATGTTTTTAGAATGTATTTTCTAGGTTAAAAAATTTACTAAAATTTTATGATACAAATATATTTTTAAAGAGTGAAAATCTAGGCTGAATAGTCAGATCAGATACCTAAAATCTAAGATTTAATACTAAAAACTTTTCAGGCCATTAATAAAGGTTTCAAATAGGTGATTTAAAGTAATGCAGTGCATTTTATACTAATTTGCATTATGCCATTTGAGAAATAAAATACTACTTTTGTTACATTCGAGATTCACAAGGCCACAGGACAGAGAGACAGAGTCACCGAGGCTGTAATTATCAAAAGGAGTTTTATCATCGTCTAGGTCGAGCTAGGGTCCGGGCCCCCAGAGTGCCAGCGCAGTGGCCTCTTCTCCAGGCAGGGTCCCTCCTTTGTGTGTTAGTCCCCTTTTTATAACTCAGTTGTTTTACACACTGTCATGCATCCGCCCTCACAGTGATTCCTACTTCATCCTGCCCCTGATAGGCTCTAGCTTGTTCCGGGTCCTAGCTGAGAGACTCCGGTTTCCACGTTCTTTGTCTTTTTCCTCTGCATCCCACAATGTACTCATAATGCCTTGCGGTTAGCAAACAAGCAGTAAACAGAAGCTGGAAGGCGTCCATTGTCCTTATAGCCCAGTATCTTACACTTTATGCACAAAATTTGACATAATGCAAATGACCCAGATTTATTTTTTTTAAAGCCTGAATTATAAACTGGACTGCTGTTATGGCCACATGGTGGCACCACTACAGTTTGTGTCATGCCCTGCCACCTGCCTCGGTGCCTTGCATTCTGCACCTTCTCAGCCCATAGGACTTCTGACACTGCACTGGTGTTAGTTTTGTGGTTATTTTATCTTTTACTATTACAATTATTTAGTTTTTTTCACATCCTGTAATAGGTATAATGTAAGATTTCATTAGCTAGTAAGTTCCACAGTTACTATTCCAAAGAGATTACTTTAGAATAGAAATGCAAAGTGATGAAATGCCATGAAGGAGGCCAAATACCACCATAATATGTAGGTAGTATTATTAATAATTTGAAAGAGATAATTGTGAGAAAAAAACACTGAAGATTGTGCTGCTTAAATTAAAAGCAACATTATAGCAGAATACAATGGTGATTCCAGATGTATGTGCTCTGAAACAAATCGTCCCTATTTTATATTAGTCTCTATATCTAGTTTGCAATAAAAGGGACTTTATTCCTGTGCAGCATTACTGCGTGTGTGTACATCTGTGTATCTGTGTAGTTATTTGCAATCTCGAAATAAAATGTGACAGAAAATTATGAGGAGTGGGGCTAAATTATTTTAAGTTACCAACATTTCCAGAATTTCTTTCTAAAGAGAGAGATTTTTTAAATTTTTTGCCTTTTTAACTGAGAGAAAAACATAATCCTGGAAACACCCTATAATTGAGGCTGTGAGGAAATGTTCTGAAAAAGCTATTTTAACTACACTGTGTCATAGGTAGTCCCAGAAAGTTTTCGAATTGCAGAGCTGGGAAGAATCATATTGCTATGTAGGACTCATACCTGATTTTTTGCTCAGATTGCCTGATGACTTCTTCCTTTAGTGTTCTTTAAAACTCTGACTGTCGCGCCCGCCTCGCCAGCAAGGAAGACGCGGCAACAGGAGTTCTTCTGATCGTGCTTTAATGGGGTTCCCTTTAGACTTACATGATGCGGAAGACCCAGCCCGGCAGCGCGCAGGCTGCTATAAACCCCAGAAGCACAACCCCTAAGCTGCGATAGGCCGCTCAACTGTCGAGCCACCAAAGCATTAGTCCATATCAGGACCCTTTGTTTGCATTCTCGCGCCACAGGGCAACCGACAATTGTGCGTGCGCTGAACTTGTTAGCTGCTCTAGGCAAAGCCGGAAACAGGCGCCAACTTGTAATAGCGTTGACACTGCGCCCCACATCTGACCATATTAACTAATGTGTAAATCTATTAAAGAATAACACAAAGACTTTTTGACAGATAATAATTCTAATTTATGATTTTTACCCCTTTTTTAGATTCTGTTTGGATTCCAGTGGTTGCTGCTGTCGTACTCTTTCTAGTACTTATCCTGATACTTGTCTATTGTCATATTAAGAAGATTAATCCATTTAGGAGAAAAAACATAATGTTACCCAAGTCCTTGGTAATATATTTAAATATTTTTATTTAATTACAAACAAAAATGTTAACTTGAACCTTTTTTGATAATTTCTTAAATTATGTTTTTAAAGTAGAATAATATTCCACAGTGTTTCACTTGCCATACATCATTCAATCTATCATATATCCAAAACCACATACTGCGTCTTTTACTATGCACCAGGTACTCTTTTTATTTTCAGGCCAAAAACACAGGTAAACCAGTCTGTCAAGGAACTTACAGTGTAGTGGGAAGAAAAGATAAGTATACAATGGGTATATACAGTGTCATAAGTTCAAAGGTAGAGATTTATGCACGAACTAATGAGGACTCCATCTAGCTTTGGGGAGTTGATCTTAATCATGGCTTTTCCAAAGGAGATGATGCCTGAGCAGTCTTGAGGAACAGATGGAGTTTATCCAGGTACTAAGGGACAGTATGTGCTAAGGCCCAGAGTCAAGAAAACATGGCTTTTGGCTGGGCGTGGTGGTTCACGCCTGTAATCCTAGCACTCTGGAAGGCCAAGGTGGGAGGATCACTCAAGGTCAGGAGTTCGAAACCAGGCTGAGCAAGAGTCAGACCCCATCTCTACTAAAAATAGAAAGAAATTAATTGGCCAACTAAAAATATATAGAAAAAATTAGCTGGGCATGGTGGCACATGCCTGTAGTCCAAGCTACTCAGGAGGCTGAGGCAGAAGGATTGCCTGAGCCCAGGAGTTTGAGGTTGCCATGAGTTAGGCTGACCCCACGGCACTCTAGCCCGGGCAACAGAGTGAGAGTCTGTCTCAAAAAAAAAAAGAAAGCATGGTTTTTGAAGATCTGCAAATACAGAAATATGTCATTGTAGTTAAAATGTAGAAGGCAAGATGGCCAAAAATTAGAGTAACACAGGAGTTTGACATTTTAATGTCCAACATTTCAAAACCTTTGATGAAAAGAACATTTAAAGGTAATAGAATAGTAACTTTGAATCAAATATGACAGGAATAATATCTGTGATGGTCAAAGCGCACATTGAAATTTGGTATGAAAACACTACCTTTAAGTGGATAAGAACTATCACCAGTTAGTCAATTATCCTTAGTAGTAATTAAACACAAAGCAGCCTTGCAATATGCCATTTTACATGCACTAGAGAAGGAAGAATACTGGATATCCAGTAGTACCTGTAGTAGTATAACAGATGTATGCCGTGAAAAGTAACATAGCTCTGGTGGGAAGATAAGTATATTATGAGTATATAGTGTAATGGTGCCACAACCATGCCATACCCTTTGATGTACTCATTCTATTTTTAAAATTTTATTGTAAGGAAATAATTTCATAAATAAAAAGATGTATGAAATATATTCAACATGTTCTGTAACTGGTAAAAATTGGAAATGCTTCAGCGTCTATTAATACTATTAAATTATTTAATTATCATTATAAAGAAATTGTATAAGCCACTGAAAATTATAATGATGAAGACAGGTAATGAGATTATTATGTAAATTAAGTAGGTGTACTCTTGCTGCTAGTATAACATGCATACATGTGGAAGGCAATATACAAAAAGCAATATATACTGGTGAAATATGGAGTGGTTTTTTAAAAGTCCTAAAAATTTGCTTTTATTTTTAATATAATACTTTTCATTAAAAAGAAAGAATATAATAGGCAGCCACCTGATTCAATTATCCTAAATGTGCCATTTGGTGGTCCATTACCTGTAGACATTTTGGGGTTTTTTTAAAGATAGGAACTTGAGTTTAATAATTAATTATCATTTTTAAATAATGTATTTTTAATTATTTTCTGTCTCCTTAGCTTTCTGTGGTAAGAAGTGCTACTTCAGAGACAAAACCTGAATCAAAATATGTATCACTCATCACATCATACCAGCCATTTGTTCCAGAAAAGGAGAAGGTGATCTTTGAAGAGCAGTTGTCTTCAACAGCAATTCTAGGCATGCATACTGAGGAGAAGCCAGGAGAAGCAGAACATAAAGAAGAACTTTCCATTGAAACAGAATTGTTGACTACTGAAGAAAACATTTCTGACACAGCCCCTGGCAGCCTCCCAACTCCAGTAAAGAGAGAGAATTCTTTGCCTTCAAGTAGTAACCAGTCTGAACCCTGCAGTGACGCTTTAAACTCATATCACTCTAGAAATGGTTCTGAGAGTGGTCATGTGGAGTCAGATAGCTGCTTATCTGACTCAGAATTCCCCTCAAATAATCAAACTGAAGTAAAGACAGAAGGACACAAAGCCCCCATCTCTTTTGGTTATGATAAACCGCACGTACTAGTGGAGCTGCTTGTGGATGATGGTGGTAAAGAGTCCTTGATTGGTTATAGACTTACAACAGATTCTAAAGAATTTTCATGACATTAGCCAACTTCGAAGGATCCAGTTTTCCTGGAAAGTTTTTTTGCTTTGATTTCATGAAAAGATCATGATCTCAGAAATTGTACCTTAGTTGATAGTAACACATTAACTGCCATGCGAGTTGTGTTTAACTCACACTAGTTTTGAGCCCTGGGCCTCTTGAAGCATATGTAACTCACATGTCTCTTCACCTTGGGAGCCATAAGAACCATTCTTCAAGTTACATATAACTCATGCCCAGAAAACAATGAAAAATAAATTTTTCACTGAATTATAAAGGATTGTTTTGTTTTTGAAGTTTTTATTCTTTTTTTGTAATAAAATACAAAGGAAAATTTGTATTTTATTTGTGGCCCCAAGGAAAATTGTTTTTCTTATGTGGCAGTCAATGTGTTAACCAAATGGAGTGTCTTGGTTTAGGTAAAAGTGTAAAGAGGCTGTTTGGTACAAGACTTTTTAAAAAAATACACCAATAAAACCATTGTAGCTTATTGAACCTTTCCATAAACGGGGGTGAGCTTTAGCAGTAAACTCTCTCCAGTACCCTTTCTTCCTGTGAGAGCAGGTCCTTTCTAGCCACTTCAAGAGATATAATGGATTTTTTTTTCATTTTCTGTTTCTCGGTATGGTATTTGTTTTTATAAACTTGTGTGTACAATATTTTTAAATTCTGAAAGTTTTTCAAAATTGGTTTTAAAATCTAATTCAAACTAATAGAACTAATAGAGCATGTAAATAGAAACATGTATATATTTTTAATGAAACATTACATTTAGAGATTTTTTTTAAATAAAGTACTTTTAAAACTCATTTTTGTGTTCATTTATTCAAGCATTTTAACAGTCTTTCCATAGTTAACCAGAATATTTTTTATCCATTGCTTGTTTCCATGTATTAATGCTATAGAATAATTTTATGATCATATCTAATTTTTTAAACAATTCTAAAAATCTGATCTTTAAAAATGGTCCTTTTATGTCTATGTTTCAAATATTTAGCACCCAGCATGCATAACACTGTTCCAAGTAGTTTGGGAAAAAACGGTTTCATTGTAGAACATGTGGATTGAGGAGTCTTGGCATAAAGGTGGTGGTCAAAGCCATGGAGTGGATGAAGGAGCCTTGAGAAGTATGTGGTGTGGAAAGAGAATCCCCAGTGAGAGGCAAACCAAGACTTACTAGGTTGGTGCATAAGTAATTGCAGTTCTAGCATTGAAATTTGCCATTTGCTATTGGAATACATTCTTAAATGTGGTTATGTTATATATCATTTTAATGCGCATTTCTCGCATTATGCTTTTTGCTAATGACTTACTATTTGCTATTTATTTTATATTCATTTTAGACTATGGAAATGATGTTAGGCTAAAAGCAAATTTGAGTGATTTTCTTATTCCAGTTCAAAATGGGTCATAAAGCTACAGAGACAACACACAACATTTACAAGGCATTTGGCCCAGGAATTGCTAACAAACGTACAGTGCAGTGGTGGTTCAAGAAGTTTTGCAAAGGAGATGAGAGCCATGAATTCGAAGAACGTGGTGGCCGGCCATCGGAAGTTGACAATGACCAACTGAGAGCAGTCATTGAAGCTGATCCTCGCACAACTACATGAGAAGTTGCTGCAGCACTCAGTTTCAGTCATTCAACGGTCGTTTGGCATTTGAAGCAAATTGGAAAGGTGAAAAAGCTCAATAAGTGGGTGCCTCATGAGCTGACCGAAAATCAAAAAAATCATCTAAGTACCATCTTCTCTTATCGTACACAGCAACAATGAACCATTTCTCGATCGGATTGTGACATGCGGTGAAAAGTGGATTGTATATGACAACCGGTGACTACCAGCTCAGTAGCTAGACCAAGAAGCAGCTCCAAAGCACTTCCCAAAGCCAAACTTGCACCAAAAAAAGGTCACGGTCACTGTTGGTGGTCTGCTGCCTCTCTGATCCACTACAGCTTTCTGAATCCTGGTGAGACCATTACATCTGAGAAGTATGCTCAGCAAATCACTGAGATGCACTGAAAATTGCAATGCCTGCAGCCAGCACTGGTCAACAGAAAGGGCCCAGTTCTTCGATACAATGCCCCACTGCGTGTCACACAACCAATGCTTCAAAAGTTCAATGAATTGGGCTACCTTTTTTGCCTCATCTGCCATATTCACCTGACTCTCGCCAACCAACTGCCATTTCTTCAAACATCTCGACAACTTTTTGCAGGGAACACACTTCCACACCCAGCAAAATGCAGAAAATGTTTCCCAAGAGTTCATTGAATCCCAAAGCACAGATTTTTATGCTACAGGAATAAACAAACTTATTTCTTGTTGGCAAAAAATGTGTTGATTGTAATGGTTCCCATTTTAATTAATAAAGATGTGTTTGTACCTAGTTATAATTATTTAAAATTCAAGGTCCAAAACTGCAATTACTTTTGCACCAACCTAAAATAATACCCATATCACACAAGATGTTCTTGGCATTACTAAGAGAATAGAAATATTAAGACTCACATGATTTAATGGACCAAAAAGTTTTAAATACAATTTACCTGAGTAAAGTGGCAAATCATGGAAAAATATTTCTCTTAGAAGTACAAATTAAAATGAGGCTCTATTTTATTCTGTCAGTGAAAAAAAAGGTAGTAAATCCTGGTGTAGTTTGCAGTGAAACTGGTATACTCATTTTGGGGGTGGTGTCTTGTGAATTGCTTTTCAAACTTGTATTCCAGTATGTATCACATTCCATAAAAGTAAATATCCTTTGACAGGCTTTGATCTCTTGTGAGAGAATAATAAAAAATCCTTATCTGAAAATGCACACATTAGAGTGGGAAAAAAGCAAAACTATGAAAATAACTGAAATACCTAAGGATAAGGTCATAGTTACTGCCCTGCAAAAGGATTGTACCAAGGTGTACTCCCACCAAATGTGAATGAAGTACCTGTTTTTGTACCCTAGCTAATTCTGACTGATAATAGTCTTTAGTCTCTGTCAATTAGTCCTATAGGCAAAATTAAGACATTTTAATACTTTGGCATTTCTTTAATGATGAGTAAAGTTGAGCATATTTTATATATTAGGTATTTATACTTCTGTAACTTGACTAATCTTGTTCTTTGTCCATTTCTTGCTGAGCTCTTTGTCTTTCTTACTGATTGCACCCTTTATCTGCCAGGAATTACACAGTAATTTTACAATTTCTTGCCTTTTGACTTAGACTCTTACCACACATACAAAGTCAAATTTATTCCTCTTTTCCTTCCGTTTTTTTACAAGCCCTTCTTACCCTTCCCCCAAGAAGATACAAATTTTCACCCATATTTTCTTCTGGGGGCATAAAGGGATCACTGTTGCATCATTACATTTAATTCTTTTATTTATCTAGGTTTCTTTTTTTCTTTTCCACATAAGGAGTGAGTCAGGGATCCAACTTTATTATTTTCTTCTAGTTTTCCTACAGCTGCCATAATAAATTACTACAAACTTGAGTGGCTTAAAACAACAGAAATTTGTTCTCCCACAGTCTGGAAGCTAGAAGTCTGAAATCAAAGTTTCAGGAGGGCTGGATTCTGTCTGAAAGCCGTGGGGGAGGATCACCCTTTCCCAGGTTTTGGTGGTTGCTTGCAACTCAACAGCATCAACTCATAGCTGCCTTACTCCACTTTCTACCTCTGTTGTCACATGGCGTTCTTCCTTGTGTGTGTCTGTGTCCAAATCTCTCTCCGTAAAGACACTAGTGCTTGGATTAGGGCCCACTCTAATCCAGTAGGAATTCTTGATTATATCTGCAAAGACATTATTTCCAAATAAGATCACATTCCTAGTTACCAGGGTTTAGAATCAATGTATCTTTTTGAGGGACACAATTCAATTCATATTTTACCCCTAACAATTAATACTATTTATTAAATGATCCAACTTTTTATGTTTATTTCAAAGGTCACATTTATCACATGGCAAATTCTTAGTATTCTTGGAACAGTTTCATTGTTCAGTCTTTTCCCAAGCACGTATCACCCTATTTTAATTAATATAGCTTTATACTGGGATATATTTTAACTTTTGAAGCACTCTCAAATATTTTCAGTTGATCATTGCTCATATTTCTTAGCAATAATTATTCTATAGTTTACCTGCTTTTTAGGTAAACTAGAAATTTTTGCGAAATGTTCCCCCCAAATTTTGAAATCCTTTTGGCATTTGTATTGGCATTGCATTTACTTTATAAAATGTTTAGGAATAACTAACATTTTCCAAAATTGGATATTTTCCAAGAATGGGAATTATGTCTCTATTCAAGTCTTATATCCCTCATTAGAGTCTTATACTTCTTACAGGTGTAGGGCACTTCTTACTAAGTTTATTCCTTGGTGTTTTATGTTTTGTGTTGCTCGATGGAAATGTAAATCTTGCATTTTGGTTTCTAAATGGCTGTCAGTATGTACCAAAAAAAAACAAAATCAAAAACCTTTGATTATGTATATAATTTTTTTTTTTATCTACCCAACATCTTAACTTTTTTTTTCTTTGTGGTTTTTGGTTGATTGGCTTTTCTAGTATTCAACTATATCATCATAAATAAGGATAATCCTGCGTTCTCATTGCCAGTATTATACTTTGGTAAATACTTTTGTTCCTTTGTGTTCAAAATTTGATGAATTGATACAGTCTATTTCCCAAGACTGATTGACCAAACCTGGTGACTGTGGGTAAATCACTTAGCCTCATGGGAGTTGGATTAAATTCTATCTTTTGGCTCTAAGAGTCAAGTGTTAACTAATAAGGGCATCTTTTCAATACAGTTTTGTTTCTTAAACTTAACTTTTCCCCCCTACATTATAGCTGGTTACCAGAAACCCATGTTATTGTGCCATTATTTCATGCCAAGTTAAATTGTCTTAAGATTATTACTTGTAATTAAGGTACTGGTTCTTATGCCTAATGAGAATATAAGTGGATGACTCAGATAATAAATGCCAGCTTTGTATGGCCATTAGTTAGTTTCATTTATGAGGTGCAACATTATACTTACTCTACATTTTGCCCTTCTGTGCTTCTGTTATTATTTCTGGCTTGAACTCTTCTCACCACGTTCTACTGGAGCTGCCAATCAGGAATGAATGAACAAACGGACAAAAGAACAAACATAGATGTTAGGAAGGAAAAGCACCGGATGCAGCCTGAGCATAGCAAGGAAACCTAGTTGGGACTGGAGATCAGGTAGTCTCTTAAGGAAGTGGCATAGGAGCCTGAATTGGGTGGTGGATGCAGAGAGAGCTGGGAAGAAACTTCCAGACCAAGGGGACAACAACACTGCCTCCTGAGCTGCACAATTTATTATTTTTTCATATTTTAATACACATGTGGATATGCTTTTTAACAATGCAAGCTTTTGAATTAAATCTTATTTTATAAATAATGCAATGCATTCTCCTTATATGACACTTGAATTATATGAAAAAGTATGAGGCACAAACCACTGATACAACCATTGCTAACATTTTAATGAAAACCCTTTCTGGGATCTCTGGTATGCATTCACACACACACACACAGATTTGATTTTCTGAATTTGTCTCAATAATTTATAGCAATTCTCTCCAAGTTAGTTTTTATAGTTATAATTGTTTATTTTTTATGGCTGCATAATATTCTATGTTCTGCAATGTCTTTTATTAAACATTCTATTGATTTATCGATGGTATACACTTCATTTCTAAGTTGTGGGTATAGGTACATATGTGTGTGCATGTGACTACAAATAGTAATCCAATGAACAAGGGAATATGTATGTGTATGCATGTATTTATTTTCTATGTTTTTGTGTATAGTATATGTATATATACTATAGTGTTTGTGTGTAGCATATGTCCTTAGACTTACATCCTTAATTTCTGGCACATCTATGGGATTGATTTCAAACAGTGGGATTTCTGGGTTGAATAATAATGTGCATTTTTTATTGTAATACCTGTTGCAAGACTGTGTTTCAAAAAAAGGCTCTAACAATTCACTGTTTTGCTGCTAATATTCTTTTTCCCAGAAAAAAATATGTTTCATTTTTTGTGTTCTCAGTCTGATTAGCTCAGAGCCTAAGGAATCGGCTAAGGGCTAGGACAGGGAGCCTGAGGCCCAGGATAGCCCTTGGGCAGGAGCCTCTGCTGGGCCGTGTTTGGCTAAGGGAGGGAATGAGAGGCGGGAGAAGTTTGGAGCCCTGTGCATGGGTAAAGTAGAACCCCTGTTTTAGGGAATAGGGAATATTAAATGTGTTCAGTCAAAGAGCCCAGAGTCCCCAGAAATCAAATGAACTTTGTGAGTACTCTGGGATTGTGTGGACATCTGAGGGGAAGGAGAAATCGCATCCTACAGGCTTTTAAGTACCAAGATGGGAACCCCATTGTGAGTGAGTGAAGCTCAGAGAAGTGTGTTTTGAGGAATTTGAGTTTGGGTTTTCCCTTTTGCCCAATCCCATGCTTTTACCACTGTGTTCTCATATCTCTTGCTTCCTGTATTTAAAAAAAGGACCTTAGACCTTCCACTTTTCTTTAAACAATATGAATATGTGTTGTGCTTTATTTAACTTTGACAACCCAGCAGCCACATCCAAAAATAGCCTTAGGTAAAGCTGGACATACAATCTAATAAGTTACTTGTGGTGGTTACTCAATGCTACAGTAAAATCATTTTTTAAAAAGTCACTATTTTAAAATGCAAACGGTATTTTCCTTACTCTAAGGTTCATGAACATTTTAAAATTCTGTTTAGAAGCTCAGTGTACATCTTTTGGGACTGATATGCACTTAAGCAGTTGTCTAGCCATATTTTATCTTTGTCCTCGAATAATAAACTAAATAATAAGTCGAATAGTAATTGCTAATCCAACTTCCAGAAAACAAAGCAATGAGAGAGGGGATTTCCAAATTGAGCATGGTTGCGTAAATCAAACACGTTTTCTCTTCTCCTCTGGGAATCATGGGAAAGCAACAATGAGAATTAAAATTAAACAACTATTCCACTTGGAAATTTTGTTTTTGATTCTCTCCTTGAAAACTTTTGGGTCAGAAAAAGAAATCTAAATTGTAGAATTGCTAAAGAAAAAAATAATCACATTCAGAGTCAATGGGGGGAGCCTAAAGGACACATTTCAGAGTAAATTTCTGGTGGAAATTCTTGTGCTGGTATAAAATAAGGCATAAAACAAATAAACATCTGACTCAAGGAGTTTTTATTTTTAAAAACCCAACAAATTAAATTGAAGGAATAGAATGAAGGAATTTTCAAAGATAAAAGGAGAAAAAGAATGAGACATGAAATTTTTTAAAGTAAAATACATAACTACAAAATCTGATTCCTTGGAAAAAAACATTTTTAAGATAACTAGCTTATTTACCAAAAATAAAATAAGAAAACAAGGGAGAAAATCATGACTCAAAATGGGAAATTATAAAAGAGAAACCACAGAAATGGGAGATTGAATAAATCATAAGGGAATAACTTACTCAACGCTGTGCAAATAAATTTAAAAGCATGAATGAAAAGGAGACTCTTCTAGAGAAAATATTATTTGCAGAAAATGAACCTAATTAAGATAGAAAAGCTAAAAAGACTAATTACCATAGAAGATTTGGAACTGAAAACTACCAAAGAAACACCACTCCTGTGTGGCCCAACTCCTCCCTTATCCAGAAAAGCACCTAGATAATTTCTCAGGGAAATCTATCCAACAATTAAGAGGCAGATAATTCCCAGTTCACACTGATTGATTTATCCAACTCAGGTGCTGGCCATGACGCTGCATGATTTTGCAAAGAACAAGTGTTACCTGTGTGTATCAGACTAACCATAGTGACCTTGTGGACCAGCCAATCTCAACCCTCTCCCCTCAGGACTCCCATTCCAGATCATAAAAAAAGGAGAAAAACATTTTCTAGTTCTTTTAGCTTAAATCTTATAGATCCATGTCAGGTGCTAATATCACATTCCTTTTTATTGATTCAGCGGATATGTGGTAAGTGTTTACTATGTGCCCAGCTCTGTCCTAAGTGCTGGGGACAAAACAGTGAACAAAACACGCAACATCCCTGACCTCATGGAGCTTATCTTCTCATGGAGGAGACAGACAGCAAGAATAAAGTAAAACAGCCTATCAAATGATGATAAATGTTATGGAGAAAAATTAAGCAGATGAAGGGGCCAGGGACAGCTGGTGGGAGAAGTGCTCTGTTTTGGAAGGTCATGGAAAAATTCACTGATAAGGTAACATTTGAGCAGAGACATGAAGGAGGTGAGGGAGTGAGCCTGGACATCCCAAGAAGAGCATCCAAGCAGAGGGGACTGTGTGGGGATGCACCTCGCGTGTTCGAGAAACAGCAAAAAGGCCATCTAGGCAAGAGCACTGTGAATTAAGAGGAGAGTTATAAGTGATGAATTTAAAGATAGCAGAGCCAAACTATACAGAACCTAGTAGAGGACTTCAAAAACTTTAACTTTCATTCTGAGTGTGATGGGAAGACATTGGAGGGTTCTGAGCAAAAGGTTCTAATCTGACATTTAACAGGAATATTCTGCCTGATGCAGAAGACAGTGGCAAAGACAGGGAGACCGGTAAAGAGGCTGTGGCCACAGCCCATGCAAGACGTGATGGTAGCAGGGACCCAAGTGGGTGCAGCGAAGGAGACAAAACCAGTTGGATTCTTATTACACCATGAAGATCTTTCCAGGGTCCAAGCAATGAATACGCTCATGCATTGGCATAAAGATTGATGCTGTCCAATAGGGTTTTCAAGGTCAGTTAAAGACCTTGGTCAAAAACAATCAAAGCAAAATTAGTAGCATCTTTTATCCAGAAAAATAAGGGTGAAGAGTAGAAAAGGTTAATTTAGTGAAGCCCTAAGTCCTCTGAATGGAGATTGTAAATAATGTATTAGTGTTCATAGTCCAAAAGTTAATCAATATTAAAGTTTCTCAGATTAGCTATTGTGTTTATTACTTGCATTTTAATGATGAAGTTCCCTTTTTTTTTTCTCTGAATTCAAGTTCACAGACTATTTTGAATCACATACCAATTATTTTCAGAATGTGGAACTGCCTAAAGGTCATTGGTATCCCTCAGTGGCTTATTGAGGGCCCGGCGAATAAGAAAGAACAGATCATTTCCCAGCTGCTGGTACTACAGGTATATAGTTTTTCCACAGGTCTGAGGGAGAGAAAGCTGGTGTTCAAGTTATAATTCAAGATGAGACTTTTAAAAGATGCTCATCTGCTTACCAAATCATAGAACTAGGGAAAGAGCCTGGAGCAGAAACATAATTGATCTGACTCCTTTTGGATGGACACACCCAAAGTAATATCGAGCACGAGTTTTTAAACACTTTTCTGAAGGAGGATAAGGAGCATGTGGCCTTTGCTGCCAAGACCTGGCTGAAGAAAATGATGCTGGCTGCATCCGCCGTCTTGTTCATTTCTGCACTAGCATGCCTAGCACAGAACCCGGCACACAGCAGATAGATGCTCAATCAACATTTGTTTGAGTGAATAAGCAATTAGAGGAGTAAATGGTCAAATCTTCTTTGACATAATTCTATCCCTTTATGGAATGAATATTACAAGTGAAGAATAATACAATCGTGATTAGATAGTACCCCTCAGGCCCTGAAGTTAGCCAGAGCTGGTTTCACCCCTCACTTTGTCGTTTATTGCTCTAGAGCCTTGGTCAAGTTCTCTTAGCCTCTCTGTATCTCAGTTCCTTCATCTGTGATATCAGGATGTCAATACCAATCTCCCACGCTTGTTGAGAGGATGAGCTAAGATAAAGAGTGGAAAGAACTTAACGTGGTGCCACATAATTATTAGATCGTATTATCGACACTCAAGTGGCATTAAGGTTACCTAAAGGAGTTTTATAAAGATGGCATCTTGTTGATAAACTTTAAAAATAGTTTCTTATGTTATGAAAAATTTTAAATATATATA
Organism: Microcebus murinus; assembly: GCF_040939455.1. Classification (NCBI taxonomy): domain Eukaryota; kingdom Metazoa; phylum Chordata; class Mammalia; order Primates; family Cheirogaleidae; genus Microcebus; species Microcebus murinus. The sequence goes on from NC_134108.1 coordinate 25,777,917, forward strand.
CAAAACTAGAAAGTATAATAAACCACCATGTACCCAATACCCAGTTTCAATAATCATCAGCTCGGGGTTGGTCACCCCCTTTCTGCAACCCCTTGTATTGTTTTGAAGCAAATCCCAGACATATGATTTCCTCTGTAGCACTCTACTGTGTATCTTTAAAAAAATAATAACCTTGGGATGCCAAGGCAGGAGAATTGGTTAAGGCCAGGAGTTCAAGACCAGCCTGAGCAAGAGTAAGACCCCATATCTACAAAAAAAGGTTGAAAAATCAGCCAGGCATGGTGGCATGCTCCTATCGTCTCAGATATTTAGGAGGCTGAGGCAGGAGGATCGCTTGAGCCCAGGAATTTGAGGTTGCAGTGAGCTATGATCAAACTACTGCCCTCTAGCCCAGACAACAGAGCAAGACCTGTCTTAACAATAACAATAATAATAACCCAAATCCCATATCACACTTAAAAATAATTAATAGTGATTCCTTAATTAGATAAATTGTTGGTCTGTTGGAAGCCACAGAAGAAAGGGAGAATCAAATCTGTCCAAGGTAGGGGTTTAAGTAAATTCTCTCCAGACCAAACACGATGGTGGTATCCACTCCATCGTGAGCCCACGGGACTCTCCCTGCAGGGGTGGAGCCGAGGGGTGGGGCGGCAGGGGGAGGCAGGAAGGAAGCCAGCATTTCATGCCTGGACCAAGGCTGAGCAGAGATCCCCTAGTAATTGTGATTTTCTTATTTACCAAACCAAGTGCCGTTTCACTTGAAATAGTTCTGTACAAATTCTTCTGTTTCCAAATTGATGGGAAATTAGAATCTAATTTTATCTTTTCATCTACCTTGAGGCTTTGTTGGCAGGGTTGGCTTTTATGCAGGTTCTGTTACGCAATTACAGCTCATTGAATCGTGACAGGACTGGTTTGGTTTCTGAAAATTCAACATAGCACAGAAGCTCACGTTTTGGGGAGAATTCAGTTCTGAAATATTCTACACTTTTCTCACTTCCCCCTAATTCCTCCTTATTTCTTCTCCAAAGTCAGTAACCCAGTGGAAGCTCCAATTTCATTTCCTGGTGCTCTATTTATAAAACTTTGAATTAAGGTGTTTTCACTTTTTTCTTAACTGAAACTTGGAGCCATGTGGTGCCTTCAAGATGAGACCTATTGGTATCAAAGACATCAAACATCAATAGTTCAAAACCAGATTATCACCCCCCCATTGAAAGACCAAAGTTAATGTGAAGTCTAGAGTTCAATGGACATCAGTGGGGAAGTGAATAATGATGCTAAGAAGGCTGGAAGGTAAGGAGCACCAAGAAGGTGAAAAGGGAACACAAGATATGTCACATGTTTCTTCTTTCAAAGCATAGACTACCTTATAAGCGGTGAAAACTTCACTGGGAGGAGAGAAGGAATCTGGATTCAGAAATCTGACATAGCACAAGGGTTCCGGAAAACCTGGCGTTACCTTCACAGACCTTTCCATACATGTCTGGCTTCAGAAAGCATGCATCACATCTGTCCCCAATAACTGTTCTGTGAATTCATTATGTGACAATGGCGGTGGCCTGGTCCACTGGGATCTGGTTTCTGGAGAAATTCCTAACAGGCTGTGTTCCAAGACACTTTGATCAGGGATGAGGAGGTTTCCTTTATAAGTCCTCCACCCCACTCAAAGCCTCACAGTGTCACCAAGTACCTAGAACTGTTGTTCACGGGTGTTGGTCACAGGTTGGGGATGGAGGCTCTATGCTTGAAAACAACTTCTCCTCTGTTCCTGTCTTCATAGAGAAGATTGGCCTTCTCTCTCTCCTTGAAGGCTCTGCCTGTCCCACATCAGCAGCCCCCCTCCCTGTCCTTCCAGATCTTCCATCTTTTCTCCTTCCTGTCTTATGCTCGAGTCTTGGCTAATCGTCGTGGAGGGAGATGGGAACAAAATGGTTTTATAAGCTGGCTTCTGAAACTTTGTCTCCCATTTGAAAAGGAAAAGAAAGAGACAGAGAAGGAGAGTTGAATAGAAGCCACAACACCACCATATTTCTTTATTGTCTATTAGCTCCTTTAGAAGCAAGCTTCAGGAAGGCAGAGCCAATGTCTTCCTGTTCACTGCTGCATCCTTGCTACTGAGAATATGCCTAGTTCATGGTAGGGCAGCAAATGCTTGTTAAATGTTATTGAATGGATGGATGGACGGATAGATACTGACCAGCAATCATCATTATTCCTTACTAAAGGGGCCATTTTACTGAGAGCTTGAAAAAGATTATACAAGGGGAAACAAGCCAGAATGCATTTCCTCTTTTCACCTAAAGAACCTGTTTCTTCAACAACAAAAAAATCGTTATGACTTTAGTGTGTGTTAATCTATCACTTCAGTGCTTCTAAAAACATGTATTATAGTAAAAAAAAAATTGGTATGAAAAACAATATAATGAGTCATGGACAAAGAAGAGATGACCTAGTTCAATCTGATTTTAAAGAAGATATGGAAAAGGTCTCGTGTTGCTCAAAATGAATGTCTTTCACATTCATCCTTTTAAGGAATCATTTGGTTTGAAAGCTCAATATCTTTATCCAGTTTGCTAGAACCTGGGGGATGGGAATGGAAAGAAAGAGGCATAGTTGAGTGGGGCCCAGGACCCCCATGGAGGGGGGAGGCTGAAGCACTACAGGGAGCCGCAGAGAGCCACAGGGGCTGGAAGGGAGGCTACCCGGGAGATTAATTGGGAAGCTACCAAAAAGGGAGAAAAAAGAGGAATTCATGAGACTATACCTGCTTTGTACCACTGCCAGGGCCCCTGACAGCTGTAACTGCCAAGCATAGTACACAAAATCACCTTGTCAGCCAAGTCCTGGTCCCTGGCAGCCTCTCTGCCTCCTGCGGCCAGATTCTTCCTAAGGCCTCACAAGTTGTTTCACTCACTCACCTGCGTGCGGCTTGCACAATCGCTGCCCTGCCCTGCCCTCCAGCTCTACCTATCCCCAGTGTCTTGCCTTTCCACAGCCAATGACTGAAACAAGCTTCCACATAAAAGTGACTTTCAGCAAATGTTTTTCTGAGGTGATTCTTAGAAGTTTCCTAAAATGATACAATATAGTAACAAAATAAAATTGCAGTTGCAACAAGGAACCCTTTGCCTTTGGTTAACACCAGGAGGGATGTTCTGCTTGCGGATTGTATAGTTTCCTCTTCTGTCCTGAGCTGTCCCTCTCACTGAGGGGAACACCGGTTGCCCAGAGCAGTCACACCCGAGACCGAGATGTCTAAACATTGCTTTCTAGGCTTCCTCGTCAGTTTCTTCCTGACTGTTGTGTTAGGTAAGTGCTTCATTTCTTTTCCATTGCTCACAGCTTTATCATCTGAGTCTGGTCAAGGGACTGTTAGAAATGGCACTGGCACTTTTCTGGGCTGTGTAAAGATTTTAGCTTTCTTATGTCACTAAATGATCAGAACAGGCATGGGTTGGTTCCTGTCTGCATGCAGCCTGAGTAACTCCACAGGTACTGAATGAGTACCTGCTAAAGAGCAGGCACTCTAGTGGGTGCAAGAGATTTCATACAGGACAAATGTACATCCATCTCTCTCTCTCTCTCTCTCTCTCTCTCTCTCTCTCTCTCTCTCTCTCTCTCTCTCTCTCTCGCTTCTCTCCCTCTGTCTCCCCCATTCCTTTTGCCTTGAAGTGTCACTGTAACATAGTGGTTACGAGCACAGGTTCCTAAGCCAGACTATCAGAATCTGAACTTCAACTCTGCCGTTTACTATCTAGGAGAACTTGAGCAATTTACATAACACTCCTGTGCTTCAATTTCCTCATTGCTAGAATGGGGATTGTAGGTCACTGGGAAGATGAAATGAGTCCATATATGCCAAGTGCTTAGAGAAGTGCCTGGCACAGAAGAGGGATCATACACACCACGTGAGAATTTGCTGCTGGTATTCACAAGGACCTCTTCGAGGGACTGGAGCGTTCCTCTGAGCAAGGCCATTAGGATCCCAAGTTAGCAGATGGGGACCTCTCAGGGTAAATGGCTCAAATCACTTCCCAAGACAGCAGTGCCATTGTCCAGCGACTGATACATAAGAACAATTCAAGCCTTCATCCTCCAGAAATGTGTGGATTTGAGTAGACTATGCCTTTAGTCCTTGGTAACAGCAAAGAATCATTTAGCAAAATATGGCAGGAATTCAAGTGCTACCAAAATGACCCTGGTTCTGCCTCTTCCCCCACACAGCATGTGGGGTAAGGTACACAACTTCTTTAAGCCTCAGCTTCCCCATCTGTAAAGTGCAGGAATAAAATACCTACCTTACCTGGTGGTGGTGGGCATTAAATAAGTTGTAAAGTTTTGAGCACAATCCCTGATATTGCTCAATGTTCATATATGGTCAGTGTTCATGGAAGGAGCCAGAGGAGGAGGCAGGAGGAGGAGAGAGAATATCCTCAGCCTCTAATTGCTCACCTCTCCCAGAGCTTTGCCATCAGTAAGAGGCAGGATCTGGAGTCAGATGGCCTGGGTACAAAGTCTACAAAATCAGCTTTACCTTTTGCTGCTGGGCAAGTTTCTTCACATCTCCAAGCCGAGTTTTTTAGTCTATAAAAGGAGGACCACAATGCATGGTACCTCCTGGACAGAAGAGGTACCACAGAAGATCTGGACAAATTAAATAAATTAATGCAGATAAAAGCCCCTTCGGTGCCTAGTGAAGAGTGAGTTGTTATTACTGTTGGGGATGGTGATCGTGGTGCTACTACAAAAATGAGAGAAGAAATCCATTGACAAAGGGTAGTTTCCCTCCTTAGCCTGGGCTGGTTCATCTCAGTGATGATGCTTGGGTGCTTGGAACCAGGATGCAGGCAGGTAAGAACCACCATTCAGGAGTGGGACAGCGAAGGCAGACCTACCTGGAGGCAGGGCTGAGAGATCGAGCAAGAACCTGAGAAAAAAGGAGCCGAATGCTGGGCTGAGGTCCTGGAGTGAGAATTGATCCCAGGCAAGTTTTTCATCAGAGTGGCTCCTAGGAAGATAGATGAGTAGCCTTAGTATGGGTCTTGTGTCTCAGTCCTTATATCCTGTCACAATTTGGGAATGAAATAAGGACAATATTTTTTCACTGCTATTCACTTCCTCTCCATCTTGGGGCACACGGTGGGAGGGTATAAGTACCTTTCTATAGTCTGGAACACATTGTTATGAGACTTCAGCATGCATCAAAATCATTGCATTGAAGATCCAAAGTGCTGATTTGTGAGCTCCACCTCCACCTCCACTTAGAGCAGCTATTTAGAAAATCGTGATGCTGGAATTTCATTGAATAGTACTGCTAATGACAGTGGTGCTCGTACCAGTGTTCAGTGTTTCTCCTTCTCTTATTGTTTTAGGAGCTCAGCCAACCCATGCATCTCTGAAGCCGCAGAGGGTACAATTTCAGTCCCGAAATTTTCACAACATTTTGCACTGGCAGCCTGGGAGGGCACTGATAGGCAACAGCAGTGTCTACTTTGTACAGTACAAAATGTAAGTACACTGAGCTTCCTTGCAGCTGATGGAGATGGCCACTGGGGTAGCATGTTCTAGAATGTAATGGAGTGTTAGGATCTGAGCTTTTTTTTTTTTCAGTTTTGGAGAGGTTGAGAAGAAGCAGAGGTTGGGACAGAAGTGACTTGTCTCCCCTGAAGTCTGCCTGGGGACTCCAAATGCACGATGATGTGCAGTCTGTCGGGCAGACACTTCAGCCCTACTGCACCCAGCACGGAGACCTTACAGGCCAGCCTTGGCCTCCACTGCTGTGCCTGGCGCGTGATGGGCTCTCAGTACAGATTTGTCAAATGAACGTTGGAAGCCAGTTGTCTGACACATAACAAGTACTCCACTTGCTACGGCAACCACAAGGGGGTCTCAGCCTAGATCTAGTTACTCACCGAACAAAGATCCAATTATTGACACAACGAGGATTGCCAAGGAAGAAAGGAATGTTAATGTGAAAGATATCTGTTGGGAGAACAGAAAAAAATAATCTCAAATCTGACTCCCCAGCCAACAGAGATCATGGGGTTTTTTAAGGAGGGGCCACAAGCACTGGGGCAGGTGTGGGGTTTGGTGATTCTTGGCATCAGGCTCAGGAGCCTAGAGAATCTCAAATGCTTTGTCATACAAAAATTCTGCCTTTTCTGGGAAACAACTCCAAAAGCTCATGCAGTTAGTTAAGGAAGGAGATTATAAAAATACATACAGGGGTCATTGAAATTTGTGTATAGAGCCAGTTACAAATTAAGGTGAACTAATTGAAAAAGAAGTTGTGACAAACATGGAAGTGAGTGTATAAAACATATTTTTAATTTAAAAGGCATTTGCTGGAGTGGATTTACTATTTAGAAGATTTTTCCAAAATTAATGACTCCTATAAGCCTGAACACAAACTGGAACACGCTGCTGCATGTTCCTCTTGTGTGATCTTCAGGCTAATCCTGGTATAATCAACTCAGATATAATCTACTCCTTTCCTGGAAACAGACACTCCTGATTTGAAAATGACAGGTTTGTCCACTCACACATTTCCTGGGATTTTTTTGAGGCTCTCCCTCCTCTGACATAGTTTGAAATGCCGACTAAGCATGAGACAGATGATTATACAGTTTAGCTTTCATGGGTTTTCACTAGAAATTCAGAAAATCAGATGCAGATATGGGATAAAATAGTATTTTTTTATTCCATAAATTCATCCATGTCTCCATAGCAGGGAGTAGGACCTAGGTCAGATTTTCCTATTAATTAATGTCAGAAGAAATAGCCCCAGAAGATTCTCAGTCTTTAACTGCTGCTGTGTCTCTCAGCATACTTTGTGTAGCAACTGTAAAACTTATGAATCTTTACAATAAGGATTTCTTCATTACAAAATGAGATTTACACATAGCTGGAGATGCTTTCAGCACTTAGGAAGTAGAGATTGGTACTTGTTGTCGGGAGTATCATGTAGCGTGGGATGAGAAAGAATTCTTGACCCAAAGATTAGATTTTGAAACAAGAAGTTTTTTTACTTTCCAAAGAAGGAAAGGGCATGGAATGAAAGAAAGGAAGAAGGAATGCTGGTCCCAAGAATGAGTGGCTTGGGCTTTTATTGGAATAAAGGATAGAGTTGTTATTGTTGCAAAATGATAACAGGAGATGGTTGTGGTTTTTCTTCTCTGCTAGACTGGCTTTATCAGACTTCTCAGAATGTGGTCTGGCAGATGTGGAGGAGTCCTACATGCCCTTTTCTGTCTGTTCAGTGCTGTTCCAGTTTTGTAAAACAAGTTCTTTAAAAAAAAAAAAAACCCAAGTCACAGGTGGTTCAGCTAACAAAGCTGCAGTTGTGTGCAGATTTTTTTTCCTATTAGATGGTTTACTAGCAATGCCATCCTTTCATTACTTTTTTAATACTTCCCTTAGGCTGTATAAATAGGTTGAAAGTAGACCTGTTTGTGGTCCAAAGTAAAAAGCAGATCAGAAGTTATTTTACCATTAAGCTAATGAAGATTAAATTTCAGGGCCCTATAGATGAATTTTACATTTGTAATTTTTTTTTTGAGACAGGGTCTTACTTTGTCACCCAGGCTGGAGTGCAGGAGCCCAATCATAGCTCACTGCAGCCTTGAACTCCTGGACTCAAGTGATCCTCCTGCCCCAGCCTCCCAAAGTGCTGAGATTACAGGTGTGAGGCATCATACTCAGCATGTAATTCTTTTTCTCAAAGCTCCTATGGTTTAAGTTTGTCCTCACTAAAACTCATGCTGAAGTTTGATCCGCAGTGTGGCAATGTTGGGAGGTGGGGTCTAGTGGCAGGTGTTTGGGTCATGGGCGTGAATCCCTCATGAATGGGTTGGTGCCAATCTTGGCAAAGTGAGTGAATTCTGGCTCTCAGGAGGCTGGATTAGTTCCTAGGGGAGTGTTCCCATGAGAATGGGTTGTTATAAAGCCAGGACACCTCTCCTGTTTTGCCTCTTCACACATGTCCACTTCCCCTTTGAATTTTTCCACTATTATATGACACAGGATGAAAGCCAAGCAGATGCTGGTCCCTTCTTCTTGTACAGCCTACAGAACATGAGCTGAATAAGCCTCTTTTCTTTATAAATTACCCAGCCTCACATATTCTGTTATAGAAACACTGAATGAACTGAGACACAAGATTATATAAATTTCAGACCCCAGAATACCTGGGTTCATTCCTGTCTCTAAGATATTTTCAGTATCAGATTTATAAATTCAAGGCAGATTTATAATTTTGAAAACTTTCACTTTGGTTGTAACTAGTTCATGAGATATACTGTTAATATCTGTCCGATTTGGGTTAGGATAAAAAATGAGGTATCATATTAAAAGAGAAGTCAATCATTATAGTTAAGTTAGAGATAATATTTCATCAATTAATAACAATTTAAAAACATCAACTTATGCTCAATATATGTTTTTGGTTTGCTTTAATTTCTTTTTTTTCTTTCTTTTTTTTTTTTTCCTTTTCTTTTTGGTAGAGATGGGGTCTCACTCTTGCTCAGGCTGGTCTCGAACTCAAAGCTCAAGCAAACCTCCCCCCTCAGCCTCCCAGAGTGCTAGGATTACAGGCATGAGCCACTGCACCGGGGCCACTTTAACTCTGATATGATGAAACTACTGTCATGTAGATTACAGAGTACAGATACCAGCAATATTCCTCATTACATGTCTATAAAGTTAGATTTCAAGTCCTTCAACAAATATTTTGGGAAATCTTTCTCCTCAGCCTCTGATTTCTGCTCTGTTCCCCACCATTACCTTATTGCATGTGTCTGGATTAGGACTGGTAAGGAAGTGAAGATTTAATCTTTCCTTTGGCTGTCCTTTCCACTGTCTTGTGGTCTCAGGCTGAGTCAACCAACCTGCCTCTTTGCCTCACTACATTTTTGCATGGGTTTCCCTCCCTTTCTTCCAGCCTTTAATGACAGGAGTCCCTATATAATGCTCACTACAACTTCCTCTCAATTTTCAATAAAAAGATTAATCATGTATGTCGGGTAAGCATCACCTGAGGTGAAAAGTGGTAACGACTTCTCAGAATCAGCCACATTACTCAATAGCAAGCTGATGAGAAGTGGAGAAAAGCCACAAAGTTGAAATCTCAGAAGCATTAAGGATGTGGAGAGCAAGTACTCAAAAATGGCAGTTGGTCCACACACACACACCAGAAGAAACACTGCTAGGCCTTAAAAACATAAAGACCCTTATGTTATTGACACAGAAGGTGTCAAGGTTGTTCATCTTTCAGCAAGACAGCACTTGGACTAATGCTGTGGCAAGACAGCACTTGGACTAATGCTGTGGTTTGAATGTCTCCCCTAAAAGTTTATGTGTTGCAGCCAGGTGCGGTGGCTCATGCCTATAATCTTAGCACTCTGAGAGGCAAGGTCAGGAGTTCAAAATCAGCCTGAGTGAAACCCCCATCTCTACAAAAAAAAAAAAAAATAGAAAAATCAGCTGGGCATGGTGGGCATAGTCCCAGCTACTTGGGAGGCTGAAGCAGGAGGATCGCTTGAGCCTGGGAGTTTGAAGTTGGTATGAGCTATGATGATGATGATGATGATGATGATGCCGCTGCACTATAGCCAGGGCAACAGAGCAAGACCCTGTCTCAACAACAACAATGACAAAGTTCATGTGTTGGAAACTTGATCCCCAATGTAGCAATGTTGAGAGATGGGACCTTTGGAAGGTGCTTGGGTCATGAGGGTTCTACCCTTATGACTCATTTAATCCATTCAGGGTTGATAGATTCATGTGTCATTGAGGGAGTGGGTTAATTATCACAAAAGTGAGTCTGATATATTTAATACAAAGCCAGTTTTGCCATCTCTCATAAGCCCCCTCGCCATGTGAAGCCTATGCCACCTCACCAGCAAGAAGGCCCTCACCAGACTCAGCCCCCAGACCTTAGACTTCCCAGCCTCCAGAACTGTAACAAATAAATTTCTTTTCTTTATAACTTACCCTGTCTCGGGTATTCAGTTATAGCAACAGAAAACAGACTAAGACAGCTAAAAGGAAGAAATTTCTTAAAAGATGGTTAAGGCTAGCCATAAGCTTTCACAGTCGTACTGATACTAGAGGACAGGTTTCAATCAGTCTAAAGAATTAATAGACTGAAAAAACTGAAGACTCCTTCAATGGAAAAGAAACTCAGATCTTTGTCTTTTTCCTTCTACAGGTATGGAGAGAGACAATGGAAAAGTAAAAAAGACTGCTGGGGTATTCAAGAGCTCTTTTGTGACCTTACTGATGAAACCTCAGACATACAGGAACCTTATTACGGGAGGGTGAGGACGGCCTCAGGCGGGAGCCACTCAGGCTGGAGCATGACACAGCGCTTCACTCCCTGGTGGGAAAGTGAGTTCCATGGAGTTTCTTTGTCTTTGCTCTTCTGCCCTTGAATAGACCTCAGAGCCTGGTCTAGCTACTGGGCCCTGTGCTTTGCCGAAGTCTACACCATCTTCTCATTTGACCTAATTCTCAGATCAACTCTAGGAGATAGCTTTCATGATCTTCATTCTCCAGCCCTCGAAATCAAGGCACAGAGGCTATGGTCATTGCTTAAGTCTTACGGCCCTAATCACCCAAATCAGAATTCAAATTCTGCTGCATCTGACTTCAGAGGCTTCACTCTATCCTGCCACCATATTACCTTCTTTTTTAAAAAAAGTGTTTTTAGAGAGCATAAAAGAAGTCATATTGCCCTAGTTCCTCCCCAAACATGAGGGTCAAGTTCCTGAAAATACTCAGAAGAATTTTCTGTTGAGGAAATTAAGACTTTAAGTCAAGTACCCAAAAGAGGAGACCAAAGGTGCTCTCTCAGTATCCATTTCTGAAGGATATTTATTCCTCTTGTAGTTTAGTTATAATCACAGAAAAATATCTTACAATTTAAGATGTATATTATAAAAGTAACTATTACTAACAGACCTTGTATAAAATAGTAGAGAAAAGTGAGAGAGAAAGAAGGAAGTGATTAATGCTTATGTATAAAGATATGCATAACAGAACAGGAAAGGAAATATGAGTATTTATCATAATCTTCATAACGGCAACTAGTCATGAAGCTGTAGTTAATATTCATGACTTCTTCCTTCATTATTAACTCAACATGCACCTTCTTTTTAGCCAGTACCTCAGTTCTTTATTCATGAGAAGTTTGAGTCCTTTTGGTCTTTCCAAATCTTATGTCGAGCTAATATAGGAAACTTTTATGTAAGATTAGGTCAAGTAAATACAGGAAAGACCAAACTGAATATAGAAGTTCTAAGAGGCACATCAGAGGATACCAAGCATACTTCTTATCTGATCCCCTTGTATTTATAACTCTTGTTTCCTCTTGGTAATCAGCACTAATCGCCCAAGACAAATACAAGAACATCATTTTCTTTATTTTGGTTAAATTGCACAAGAAGCCCCAAAGGGTCAGGTGGCAGCCTCAACTTCCAATTCTTTGAAACCATTTTTGTCACAAACCAGAATTAAAGGTCAAGCATAAGGAAGACAAAAAGCTTCATGAGTTGTTTACCATGTGTCATAGCGAGAGTTGCCCCCTCAATTTCACTTCTTGTATCCTAGACCAGTGAATTCTGTCTGGAAGAAACAGCACCATGCATTAGTCAAAGGCTTAAGGCATATACCAATTCATACACCACCTCACAAGGTGTTATCTCTCAAACTGAGTTTTCAGTTTTCCATTTCACCTTCATATAAAGGCAGAGATTTCTGACGAGATATATATGACAAGACCAAATATTCCTGTGGGTATGAGACCTTGCTTCACTTCTTCCACATTGACTTAATTTCTTTTTCATAAGCAATGTATTTTGAGGTACCATGCCCATGAATAAGACATTCACTACATCCATGGGTGGGGGGTGTAGGGAGAATCTGCCGATAAAAGCATTGAATCAGTAAAAAAAATCTATAATCATAGGAGTGTTTACTCCAGTGTCTCTTGCCTCCTCCCTGTTGGAAGGGACCAAAAATAAATCTACCTGCAACCCAGGTAGCAGGTGAGAGCCCCCTAGAGTATGACACTACTAGGGATTCAGCATTGATCTTCCTTACTGGGAAGCTGAGCACTCCATAGTGTCAGTCTGAACTCGCTAAGAAGAGGCCTATATCATTGAGTCTAAATATAGCCTCTATCCCTTTCACACAACCACTTTGTCCCACAGAGCAACTATGGAACATTGGGTAAATAAGCTGTCATTGTGTCCACTTAGAGTTTTTAAACAGCTTTATTGAGATATAATTCACACATCTTATAATTTACCCTTATATACAATTTAATGGTTTTTAGTATATTCATAAATATGTACAATCATTGCTAACAGTCGATTTTACAACATTTTTGTCACATCAATAAGATGTGTCACATCCATATCCTTTGGCTGTCACTTTCCAGTCCCTCTATTCCCAGGCCTAGGCAACCACTAATCTACTTTCTGTCTCTATGGAGTTCCCTGTTACAAATGCTATCATATAGCATGTGATCTCTTGTGGCTGGCTTCTTCCACTTTACATGTTTACAAAGTTCATCCAGGTTGTGGCTTGTATCAGTATTTCATTCCTTTCTGTGACCAAACAGTATTCCATTATAAGGATATGCCACATATTGTTTATCCCTTCCTCAGTCGCTGAACATTTGGGTAGTTTCTACCTTTTGGCTATTATAAACAATGCTGCTATAAACACCTTACCAATCCTTTTTATTATAGCCTTCCTAGTGGGTATGAAAGGGTATCTCATGTGATTTTGATCTGCTTTTACTTGTTAATTAAAAATATTGAGGGTTTTTTTTTTTTTGTTTTTGTTTTTGAGACAGAGTCTCACTCTGTTGCCAGGCTAGAGTGCCATGGTGTCAGCCTAGCTCACAGCAACCTCAAACTCCTGGGCTCAAGCAATCCTCCTGCCTCAGCCTCCCAAGTAGCTAGGACTACAGGCATGCACCACTGTGCCCGGCTAATTTTTTGTTTTCTATTTTTAGTTGTTTGGGTAATTTCTTTCTATTTATAGTAGAGACAGGGTCTCGCTTTTGCTCAGGCTGGTCTCAAACTGCTGAGCTCAAGCAATCCTCCTGCCTTGGCCTCCCAGAGGGCTAAGATTACAGGCATGAGCCACCACAACCGGCCTTGAACATCTTTTTATATGTTTATTGGCTATTTTCATATCTTCCTTGGAGAATTATCCATGGAGATCCTTTGTCCATTTTGAAATTAAATTATTTGTCTTTTTATTTTATTTATTTATTTTTTTGAGACAGAGTCTTGCTCTGTTGCCTGAGCTAGAGTGCTGTGATATCAGCCTAGCTCACAGCAACCTCAAGCTCCTGGGCATAAGCAATTCTCCTGCCTCAGCCTCATGAGTAGCTGGGACTATAGGCGCACAACATGACGCCTGGCTAATTTTTCTATTTTTAGTAGAAACAGGGGTCTCCCTCTTGCTCAAGCTAGTCTCAAACTCCTGACTTAAAGTCATCCTCCCAAAGTTATGTCTTTTTATTTTAGAATTGTAAGAGTTCTTTATATATTCTAGATATCAGTCTCTTGTCAGATATATGATTTTCATACACATTCTTTCATTCTGTGGGTTGTCTTTTCACTTTCTCAGTAGTGTCACTTGAAGCACAAAAATTTGATGAAGTCAATCTATTTTTTTCTTTTGTTTCTTGTACTTTTGTGTCATATCTAAGAATCCTTTGCCATATCCAGTATCATGAAAATTTATCCTATGCTTTCTTCTAAGAGTTTTATAGTTTTATACTTACATTTACAACTTTGATTCATTTGAGTTACTTTTTATATATGGTGTGAGGTAAGAGTCCAGTACCATTCCATTGCATATGACTATCCACTTGCCCCAACCCCATTTGTTAAAATGATCCCTGCTGAATGATCTTGGCATATTTTTTGAAAATCAATTGACAATCATAGCATGGTTTATTTTGAGACTCTCAATTCTATTCCATTGATCTATACATCTGTCATTGTGCCAGCACAACACTGTTTTGATTACTGTTGCTTCTCAGTAAGTTTTGAAATTGGGAAGTGTGAGCCCTCCTACTTTGTTCTTTTTCAAGATTGTTTTGGCTATTATGGGTCCCTTGCAATTCCATATACACCTAGATTTTTTAAGGCCTTCTTTTGGTCAGTGCCTTTTGTTTTGCATTAATATGGCCACAGAAATATTTACATTCTTGATCTTAGTACTTAGGTGATCCATCCATATACCTCTTCTAACTGGTGCAATGTTCAATTAGGCCCAAAGTAATAGTTATTGAACTACTTCCTGCTGAATTGGGGTGAAGTTTTAAATGAAAGGTTTGTACATTTTTCCTTCCTCTTAAACAGATGTTTTAGATTGCATAAGGGCTGGCCCATCCACTGGGGTTTAGGATCCTCTTCCTCCCTGGGGTACCTCGTTACTCTGGTATGGTAGAGTGGACCAAGTTTTCACTCCTGACAATTTCAATGAGGTGAGTTGTTAGAAGAATTTCATAGGGTCCCTTCCGCCTCTCTATCAGTTGTTGTTTGGGTCCTTGTTCCTTTCAGGCTTTAAGCAGCACCCGGTCTCCTGGTTTAAAGGGGTTTAGGGGTGCTTCCAGCTAAGACAAGGACCTAAACAGGCAAACATATGGATAGTGGTTAGTATCTGACTTATTTGTTTAATATATTACCTTACTCTGTTTTCTTCACTTATGATTATATTACCATACCTACCTCAGGGTGCTAGGAAGAGTCTCCCATAAACTATTTCATAGGAGCTCAACTTACGCCTGCTTCTATAGGCTACCCTTATCTGGAGAAGGGTGAGCAGCTATACCTTATGCCAGTTCAGGTGGGTTTCTGCATTAATTTTTCTATAGTCCTTTTTAAATTATGATTCATTTTCTCCACTTTTACTGTAGATTGAGGTCTTCAGGATGCATATAATTTCCATTCTACATATAGGGCTTTACTTACTTGCTGAGTCTTCTGATATAAAGGAGTTATTTCTGATATAAAGGAGGGTCCATTATCACTCTGTATGGAGGGAGTCCATATATCAGAATAAGTTCCAAGGATTCGGGTGACTTCAGACACTTTGTTTGGGTAGGATAAGCCTCTACCCATCCCAAAAAGGTATCTTTTTCTGGATAACTGAACAGCTCTGGTTAAAACAATCAGCTCAGCTTTCTGGGCTGAAGTCCCAGGTGAAAATGCCATTGCTTCCAGAACCTGTTGTTCCTCAACCACTTCATATCCAGCCTTTTGCTGTCTGTTGTCCATAAACCTGCTCATGAAAAGGTCCCAGACTGGCTCTGGTATTGGCTGATTTGACAGACCCATCCTGCTAGAACTGACATCCTCCAGAACCTCTAAACAGTCATGCTACAGAGGCTCACTCTCTTCAGCTGGTGACAGGGTGGCAGGATTAGGAGTAGACACGATCTTTAACATTGGGATTATCCAAAGGGATTGCATGGTATTTTCCCAGCCTTCCTGCAGTCAGCCAGTAACCCCCTTCTGTTCTAATAAGGTCAGAACCTGGTGGGGTACATACACTACAACAGGTTGTACTAAAGTGAATTTTGTGGCCTCTTGCAATAGGTCCCAAGTAGCTGCTACCACCCAGAGGCAAGGAGGCCATCCTCTCATAGTATTATCCAGCTGCTTTGACAAATGTACCACTGGCTATGGGATGTTTCTCATCATCTGCACTAGGACTCCAAGGCTCATTCCTTGTTTTTCATGATAGGCAATTTAAATTCTTTTTGGGAATCAGGCAACCCCAAAGCAGGGGCAGTCATAAGACTCTGCTTTAGTCTCTCAAAGGCATTTTGACAGTCAGTGGTCCCAATCAGAGGTTCTGCATCTGTCACTTTACTGGCTTCATATAAGGGCTTTGCTATCAGTCCAAGGTTTGGGATCCAGATGCAACAGAACCTGCCATTCCTAGGAATTCATGCAGTTGCCTTTTATTTCTGGGCACCTTAAGATTCAAGATAACTTGTTTCAGTCTGACATTAGGCTGCAGGTTCCCTTGCTAATTTGAAATCCCAAATAAATAACTCACTGTTTCCAAATCTGTGCCTTTTTAGGTGATACTTTAAGCTAGATGATTTAGCATAGCCACTGTATTTGCAAGACAATGATTATATCAGGGCTGGCTATAAGTATATCATCCATATATTGTAATAGAATCCCTTGATTTAATTGCAGTTTCCACAAGTCTTTTGCCAAGTTCTCACCAAACAAGGAGAGTTTTTAAACCCCTGAGGCACAGTCCAGCAGTACTGTGATGTCATCCTAGTCTCAGGATCCTGCCATTCACATGAAAAAAAAAAAAAGAGTTGAGTCTTCTTTTCCAAATGAATGCAAAGAAAGTGCCTTTTAAATCTAGTACTGAATGCCATTCATAGTTACCTGGTGTTGTTGTCAATAGAGTATATGGATTTAGTACTATAGGGTGTATATGTCTTGTACAATATCATTAATAGCATGTAGGTCCTGCATGAATCTATACTCATTGGAGTGGGGTTTCTTGACAGGTAAAATTGGTATATTATGGGGGACCAGCAGGAACAAATTAGTCCTTGCTCCAGAAATCTGTTCAATAAAGGTTGGATTTCTTCCAATGCTTCCTCTTTAAGGGGGTATTGTTTTCTATGAGTGTGTGAGGCCCCTTCTTTTAACAAAGTGATCGTTGGTGTGTCTCACTGTTTGGTGGACCTCAGAGGGGACAGAATTTGCTGCTGCTTTGTCTGTGAGTAGACATTGACACCAGAGAGCAGTTTCAGGTGGGACCTGTAGGTGGAGCCGTTGCTTCTCTTGAGTAAAGGTCTCTTGGGCATTCAACTTGCTTAACAAATCTCAGCCTAGGAGAGGTATTGGACAGGACAGTCTGGCATGTATAAGAAACTGTTTCTCAGTTTCTGTTCTCCCAGTTGGCACTCAAGAGGTTGGAGCATGGGTCACTGCTGAGTCTGACCAACAAGTCACCCCAACAACTGCCAGCATGTCTTCACTAAGGGAAGTTAATTTAGAGTTTAGGACAGAAAAGATAGTTCCAGTGTCAATCAAAAAATCTAATTGAGTCCCCACTGTCAATTTTACCCAGGGCTCCTGTGTGGATATTTGGATTGGAGCTTTCAGCGAGGCATGGAGCCTCACTAAGGGCCACACTTGAAAGGCCATTTGAGCTCCTGGGGTTTTCTTGTTACCTGGGGCACTTTGCACCTTTGGGCAGTGCTCTTTCCCATGTCCTTCCTCTTTACAAAGAGCACACTGATTGTCTCTCACTCTGGGGTGGCCTTTTCCACTCTTTGTTTTTGACTGTCTCAAAGGACCTTTGGCTGTCACAGCTAACAGAACATGCACAGGTTTCAATTTCTGTTTTTCCCTGGTGCTATATACTTTGAAGGTGATATCAACCAGCTGCAAGAGATTCGTGCCAGTTACCCTTTCCACACACTGTAGCCTTCTCCTTATAACTGGAGCACTCTGCCCCATAAAAGTCATATTAACCATGAGCATGTTTCAGGGGCTTCTGGATCTGCATCGGTATATTTCCGATATGCTGGATAGATCCATTCCAAAAAAGTCAGAGGGATCCTCATTAGCTTTTTGCTGTAACTCTCTGACCTTGTTTAAATTCCTCTGTCTAGGCACTCCCCTCTGGAGGCCTGCCAGAATACACTTCCAGTCATGATTTATTCTCATACTGCATGGGTCAATATGAGGATCCCAGTTTGGTTCTGACATCGGAATGGCAGCATTGGAGTCTGGGATTTGATTAGGATCCTTGCCATGGCGATGCTGTGCCTCCACACCCTTGTCCATCACTGGTCTATGCTCATCTACAGTATGCAATATATTCAGTAAGGTCTGTACATCCACCTAGGTGGGACGGTACATTACAAATATGGTTGTAAACAATTCCATCATTCCCTGGGGGTACTCTCTGTAAGTTGGGTTTGCGTTTTTCCAGTTCAATAAATCTGAGGTGGAAAATAGGGTGCAAGTCCAATAACACCTTGCCAACTGTTCTTGCACATTCAATGCTCCTATGGGTACTACATAATGGTAATCATCCTGCTCCGGCTATGCCTGCCCTCTGGCTGAATTGAGTTCCCTGCTGGGTCTTGGAAGGGGAGACCATACCCATTTCCAAGTCATAACCTGGGAGACATAGGACTGAGGAATCGGTCCCAGCTGATCCCTCCCTGACCATGGGCCCTTCTACCAGAGATATACGGCATGGAGTTGGGGAGGTGTAATGGTGGGAGATGAGGTGTGATGAAATTTGGGTTAAAAGTGTTCATGGGGAGTAACCTAGCTAATTCCCCCTCAATTTTGTCATCTGAGGTCTGGGTCCCTTCCCCAACTATGGGCAGAGGTTTCCTTTATAACATTCACTTTGTCCTGGGCCTTTTGGCCTCTTTATTGTGCAAACATAAAAGATTGTACATATGTGATCCCATTGACCTGACATTTGACAAAATAATTCCAATTGTAAGATAGTATAATAATTTAAGGTTCCATTCAATGACCACTTCTCCTCACATCCCAACACATACATTGGCCAGGTGGTATTACAATAATACATCATTCTTTACTCAGATATAGGTTCTTGGCTATAAGTTGATCATTCAACCAAAATTCTTCCCAAGGGACTTTCAGGTGAAACAGAAATGGAGCGTCCCATGTTAGGAAAAATCTCACAAACAATCAAACACAAACAATACAGGGAATTCCCAACACAAACAGTCTAAAATGCCAAGGCCTATCAATCAAATGGGAATCCAAAAGGGACAAATGCCACCCCAAATGGTGCCTCTACCACCCCAAATGATGCCTAGAAACAAATGTCCTGCCACAGGGCTGGAAGATTCAAAGCCCTCCCCAAATGGGCAGCCTGGTTCCCCTGTTCCCCGGGAACTGCAAATGAGCTCCAAAATCTGAACCAGGTTCACTAGTTCCACTCAACCTCATGACTTCCACCCCAAACAGTGCCTCCAAACAAATGCCCTGCTATAGGGCTCCAAACGAATGCCTAGCCACAGAGCTGGAAGGTTCCCTCCCCAAATAGGTGGAATCAAGGGTCTTGGCATGCACGCCAGAGAACTTAGAAAAATAGCTGAGACTGTCTGAACATTTCTAGATCCATTTCCTTCTCATAACAAGGTTCAGGTCGCTAGGAGCTGCATCTGATTCTGGGGCAGAGACAGAAGCTCTGTAAATGTTAAACAGGCTCTGGCAGCTACCGGAGCGGTTCCTCTCTCTCTCACCCAAAAAGATGGTGCTTTTCCCAGTGGAGACCCACAGCTTGACCCAAGGCTGCTCCCTGCCTCTTGCAGCTGCTGCCGGCTGTAGTCACAGGATGCTGTTCCGGCAAGGGATCCCACCTGGGATACCTAATTCTGTTACCAAAACCTCGGCACTTGTCCCCAAGGCCACATCAGAAGAACAAGGACAAGTTGTTTGAGGAAAAAGAAAGAGTAGTTTATTAATTTGCCAGCAAATGAGGAGATTGGCAGACTCTTGTCTTAAAGTACCAATGTCCTCTTTCTGAGCAAAGGTACAGAGCTGTCAAAGGTTCTGATCCATCCCATGTTTGCCTAGGACAATCTCATGACCTTGGATTCATCCCATCTTGGGGTAAGACAATCTCATGACCTCTGCCTGGACAATTCCCTTGAGCCATCTCCTGTGGTTCAAAGAACAAAGGAAAATCTCCTGTCCCTCCCAACTACTGGACTGGGACAGGGATGCAGGTTTTAATTCCCAAAAGGAGTGGGTGAGGTTTTAGAGAGACAGAAAGCATTTTTACCCTTTTTCGGGCCATTCCCCCTATTGCACACATATTTAAATGGAAGAAGTCAGACACAAAAAATGGGTATATTGCATGATTCCAAAACTAATCTATATGATAATAGCAGTCAGAACAATTGTGGCTACTTTCTGGAGCTGAGTAATTGGAGGAAACATAAAGGAGGCTTCTGGCATGCTTGTAATGTTCTGTTTCTTGATCTGGGTGGAACCTATACAGGAGTGTTTATTATAAAGATTTTTGAGCCAAATCTTTATAATTTATTTATCTGTATCTGTTTTATAGGTCAATAAAAAATTTATTTAAAATGTAAAAATTCACCTAGCACTCTGAGAGGCCAAGGCAGGAGGATTGCTTGAGCTCAGGAGTTCAAGACCAACCTGAGCAAGAGCAAGACCCCTTCTCTACTAAAAATAGAAAAATTAGGCAGGCATCATGGGGCGCATATGTAATCCCAGCTACTTGGGAGTCTGAGGCAGGAGGATTACTGGAGCCCAGGAGTTTGAGGTTGTAGTGAGCTAGCATGACATCACTGTACTGGGACAACAGAACAAGACTCTCTCTCCAAAAAAAAAAAAAAAAAAAAATTAAAACCAAAACTACAAAAAAGAAAATCTAACTTTTAAACATGTGCTCACAATGAAAACACAAGCACCAGATCAACATAAATAAGTTTGGAAGGAACAAGCACTTACCTGGAGAGCACTTCAAGCATTTGTAATATTAGAAGCAGAAAATAAAATGAATATGTTTAATAATATAGAAGAGATAAAAACATAATCAGAGGACAAAATATTATTGGTTTTACAACCAGATTGATTGAAAAAGATCTAAATAAACCCCATAGAAATGAAAAATATATAATCATTGAAGTTTTTTAAAAATTTAATTTATGGGTGGTTAAAGATTCGATTAGGCATGATTGAGGAGAAAATTGGTGGTGTGGAGGACAAGTCTAAAGAAATCATTCAAAATGCAACAACAAAAAGAAAAAGATGAAACAAAAGAGGTTGAGACACATGGAGAACAGAAGAAAAAATTATAACAGATGATGAATTGAAATTCCAGAAGAAAAACATGTGTGTGTGTAGAGAAAGAAGGGCTAATTTTTCAAGAATTATAAAAGATATAAATCTATAAAGAGAAAATTATAATAAATACCAAATAAGGAAACAACCAAATCCATACCTAGCAATATAGTGACTCTGGGGACCATTAAAGTGATTATCTATTAATAATTCTCTTTCCTAGTTACTAATCTGATTATTGGTAACAAAATACATGAACCAAAATTCCTCTCCTTTGATTCTTCCAATATTGTTCCATAGGATATGACATCATCTTGCTGAATTAATTTTATAACTACAAGTCTTCAAATGGTTTTAGAGCTGCTTTGAAATTTTACGTCCTCAGAGGCCTATATAATATTTGCCTTACTCTATGATCGCCCCTCAAATAACTTTTCATACTTCATTCTCCAAAACAATCACGGAGAACTATGGAAGTGATTAAAGCTGAAATAGAAATGTCCTCTTAAAGCTGAAATAGAAATTTTCAGTCTTTGCAAATAAAAGGTTATATTCAAAGAAACTTCTCAAACATTTGTGATTTGGATGTCAACAGTATCTCTTCATAACGATTTTTGCCACATTTCGGAATTTAATGATGATTCGTCATTATGCATAATGTGTCTGTGTGCCATACATTTTTTGTAACAATTTGTCAAATTTTCCTTTTCTTTCTCTAGCAAAAATAGATCCCCCAGTCATGAATATAACCCAAGTGAATGGATCTTTGTTGGTGACTCTCCGTGCTCCAGATTTGCCATATAGAGACCAAAAGGGGACAAATATATCTATGGAAAATTACTATGAATTAGTATACCGTGTTTTTATAATTAACAATTCACTAGAAAAGGTAAGTCCAGATGGATTGATAAGGTTAGTATTTTTTCTTCTATTTATTTAACTAGCATTTTGGCCATATCCTATGTTCTGTCTTTTGCTACGTTATCTCCTCTTATTTTTCTGTTATCTTTTTAAAATTCCTTCTTACTTCACCATCATTGATCAACAGCTAGTGCTCACACCACCATCAGAATTTGCGTATGTGTGTGCACCTATGTGTGCCTTTCAGTACCTCAGCTTGTCTCTGCTTGGTCTTCCCTGCATATCTAAAGATTGATATTAACAATAATCAATTCCATGTGACCGTGAGTATTCATTTTTATGGGCTTTACACATTTAATTTTAAAGTAACTTTTGAATCACAGCATTATAAATTTGCACAAATTTTGTTATGATAGTCTATTCTGCCATCAGTGCCTATATCTGGGTTTGGTGGATAATTGAATGGTTTTTGGTACCCATGTAAGATGGGATTCCTTTGGCTGTAAGGAGCGGAAACCCCATTCAAACTTGTTTAGATACAAAAGAGGAAGGGCGGGAGGGGGGAAGTTGTATTAGGGGACAGATGAGCCATCTCGGAGACCGGCAGAGCAGGAAATGGCGCGCTGGCAGGCTTTGGTGTGACAGGGAAATGGGTAGGGAGCTGTGTAGGACCCTACTCTGTCTGTTGGACTTCCTGTCTGTCTGTGGCCACAGGCTGCACATCTACAGTCATCTCTGCGCGTCTACTCCATTCTCCTCGCTGCACAATTCAAATCTGGAAATAGAGACGCTGACCACAGGGTCAGTCAGTCATCAGGGAGTAGCTCCTGAAGGCCACTTGATTCGTCCCTTTACCAGGCTATGGCCTGGGACTCAGGAAGGAGGATGTGTCCGGGAAGGAAGCCTAAAACCCAGAAATTATATTTTCTGCTTCTAATATCTACCGCAGCGACCACTTGCTACCAGGACCGTGTACACCTTATTAATTTTAACAAAAATTGGTGACTTCCTGGCATGCACATATCATCTGATTTTTTTTTTCCCCTGTGTACAGGAGCAAAAGGTGTATGAAGGGGCTCACAGAATTGTCGAAATCAAAGCTCTAGCACCTCACTCTGGTTACTGTGCAGTGGCAGAAATGTATCAACCCACGTTAGACAGAAGTAGTCGGAGAAGTGAAGAGAGCTGTGTGGAAATTCCATGACGCGGTGTGGGGTGCTCAGAGACACGGCCATCGAAAGCTCCCTGAGCATGCACGGCTCATGTTTGAAGGATCTTACTTAGAACTGTTTTCATATTTTCTTAAAGCAGTGTTCACCGTTTTGCTTCAGGGACTTCTTTGTTTATCCGTTCTTTATTTCATTTGTAAACTATACTTGAACAATACCCCCGCCCAAAAAATGAGAATTAAAAGAAGAAGCAGAGGATATAGGACTCTATGAAATACGGAACTTTATTTCTGCATGCAACATCGCTAATAACAATCTTAATTCTAAGACAGCCAAATAAAAATTTAAGAACCAAGTCATTTAATAAAGTGTTGTAATAAGTTTTTTAAAATAACATTACAGACTTAGTCCTGGAAAAATCCTTTTCACTCTCTATTAAGCCAGCTAAATTGACACAGATATGCCACTTAAAACTTTTATATAAAAAAGTATTTTTCATACATTTCTGTTTCATGTGAGTATGCTTTTTATATTTTTGATGAAAAATTTCTACTTAACGAACCAAAATTTTGTTTTAAATTCTATTCTCTGTAAATAAGAACGGTGTTTGAAAAGAAAACTCTCATGATCTCAGGATTAATATCTGGATTAAGTTTATCAACAACATCTAAATATTGAAGGAAGTCTACTCAACACAATTTTCCCTCATGTGACATATACATTAAGGAGTTCTGTCTTCGTTTGGTTTTGTTTTGAATGTTGTCTTAGAAGAAGTTGTCCTTATCCTCAAAACTAGATATAATACCTTTCAGCAACAAAGAAGAAAAGAAACTTTAACTGCAAGTCTATGCCGCATTCATGACTCAGCCCTCTTTGCAAAGGGTCTCGCTACAATAGCACCTGCATAATGTCTATACAGGTGGATCCATGAATGACAGTTTGATTGGGGACAGTTGGGGTCCAGGTAGAGAACTCAGCTTGAAGCTGAAAGCACACAGTGGGTGGAAGGTTTGTTTGGGAGGAGGACTAGTGTGGGTGGTGATTACAAACAGTATAAGGCTAATCGAAGCCAGAACCTCCCTCACCTACCCGCTCCTTCTCCTGAGTACACAGCCAGTGGCCTAAGGGTCAGTGTGAGCAACAGAAAGCTGCCCCCTTTATTGCACTCAGTCTTTATATGTAGTTAAGATTATCTTTCTTGCAAGGAGACATATGTCAGAGAACATCTATGTAATTCCCCATGAAAATTGCTCCAAAATGCGACAAGAATATAGTCGGTGCTTCTGGCTATATATTAATGTAATTACTCACAATAATAAACAGATTGAAAGTATTCAGAAATGTATGGGAGGAGAGAGTAAGAGAGCAAGAGCTAGAGAACTGGTTTCGTTGCTTCCCATATGGTCAGAAAATGTTGAGCATAGACCTAGAGACTGAAAAAAATTATTTTTATGTCTGTTTTTGTATTATGATTATTATTATTACTATTTTGCTTACTACTGTTTGTCCTTTTGGGGGAGGGCGATGAATTAAGAGCAGTGGGGTGGGTGGGGAGTGAGGATTGTGTGTGGCCAGAAGTATTTAAGTGTATGAAATTCAGTAGTCCTAAAGCTTGACTTATAAGAAACAAAAAACATTTATGGTTGCTTCACGAAAGTTGTGAGGTAGCATCAAGTTTTGTTTTTATTTTGTTTGCCTTGCTTTGGTTTTGCCTGTGTGCTTAGGCAAGTACAAAATACTTTGTGAAAATCATAATGGTCACATTCTTCATTGTATTAGTAGTATATTGTCATATTATTTCAATAAATCGTTTAAATTTTTCTTTTGCATTCTGGAATATTTGTTATTTGGGCTTTTAAAAGAAGATTACAATGTTTAAGTTGATCAGATACAATCCCAGTGAGAAATCATAGGCCCACACTAAGTCCCAACCAGAAAGGAGCAAACAACATTGAGCAGGAACTACAGGCACTGGTTGAACTTGCCCTGTGATCCAACAATAATTCTACTCCTATAGCTGCTGGGGTCAAAATCTTCAGGACCACCTTTGTCTCCTCCCTTCTCTCACATTCTATATTCAATACATTGATCAATTCTGCTGGATCTACTCCAAACGGTGACGCTCATTCAGCTTAGCTTAGCACCTCTGAGGACCACAGAGGACCCCAGTGGTAAGGACAGTAGGTGTTCAAGGTGGCGATCAGGGCTGCCAGGGTCCTCTTGCTTACCTTTTCCCCACAGGTAGATGTCCCTACCTGGCTGATCAGACTAGGAGAAGGAGTAGCAGAGGCAAGGTGTTTCCTTCCATTCTCAACGTGGCCATCCTGGGTTTCTGCTACTCCTTTCATGTAGCTTGTGCTCTCCTTTAATTATTTGTATCAAAATATGATTGCTTATTCATTCTTTTGGCTGCCTTCTTTTGGGAGGATGAGGGGGAGAACCTTCTAGTTGGCCATCTTGCTGATGTCACTCTTAAGTTGTACTTAAGGCTAGGATCAATAATGTCTATGGTATCTTGATTTGCAAACAAAAAATAAGAAATTTATGTTGTAAATTAAGCTCCAATGTTTCCAAGATGAAAAGAAAAAGAAAAAAAAACCTGGTGAGATAAAATCTGATTGAGAATGAACTCTAGACAAGCCTTTAAAAATCATAACCATTTTGAAATTCTTGCACCAAATTATATGGTTTCTCTCACTTACAGGTCATTTATCCTGAGAAATAAGTGACCTTGGAGACTAGAACTTTTCTTATTGTTTTGGTGGAATTTCTTTTATTTATTTTATCCTGCTTGTTGGGATCATGTTTCCTGGAAAGGAAAGTAGGCCTTTGTTTCTAAACAATAACAAAACTCACTACATGGTCAACTGCTAGATGTTGCTTAGGCTGAAACTCCAAAATGGATCCTTACGGAATAGGGAATGCCCAAGGACAGGAACCTCGCCCTCCACGCCCCAAAGATATTAATATAAATCTTTATTCAGCTGAGACCTCAATCCCTTCTAGCATTTCTTCTACAATAGCTAGCCTCTCTTTCCCCACAGCACCAGGGCATGATGAGGGCAGTGGCTGGTCCGCCAGCATTCCTCCCGCCCCGGGAGCCCTACCTCTTCCTCCTTCCAACTGTGGGTCACATACAGAAAGCAGCCAGTTATGCCGGGCTGACACTCCCACCACTGAGCCAGTTCTGCCAGATATTTGCATGAGGGGCTTTATGTCTGTAAAAGATTGATTTGGATGGTGAAACTGATTGCAGACAATGCTGTGCAAATGGAAATATATGTTTTAGACAGAAGGGCTCTTCACCCTGCACCTAAAATCATATTGTGCCCAAGGCTGATGGTCCTGTAGATGGGTCCATTTCATCTTTTTAGAGGTTTGGGCAGGCAGGAGCTGGGTGGGAAGAGGCAGAGGGTAGCTAGTGGCCCTCTTAGCCTACGCTGTGCACTCCCATCCCCAAATTCCCATACCACAGCCCCCAGAGCTCTGCTCACTCTCTCCCTCCCCTGTCCCTATCTGTCACCTTGTCAAAGGGGTCTGCCCACCTCCCACACACATATGCACAGGGCCATCACCTGGTGGCACCTGCCTCAGGTAGGTCAATCAGGGTCTCTCAAATACTCCCATGGAGAGTGAGGAGAGAGGCTGGCTCTCTCCACTGGAGTCACTTGCTGTAAGGCTCTGCTAGGCCAGGGGCTGCCGCCAGCAACTTTCCCAGCAGAGGGAGAAAGTCCGCAGAGAATGAAGCCTAAGAGAAGGAAGCAGAGGGAAGATGAAAAGAGACAAATTTCCGATGGTATTCAAGTAAATCCAGCTGTGCTGAAAAACAGCCCAGCTTCTGAACTTGAACTTTAAATGAACAAATTACTTTCCCCCTTACTTTACTTTGAGTTGAATTTCTATCACTTTTGACCAAAAGATCATTGACTAATAGAACAAAATAACAAGTGTACGTGATATGAATTATGCATTGTATTAACAAAAATAAACTTCTTTTATGTCTACCGTCACCATTCAACATTGAGGAGAACGTTGCCGGAAATGTATCTTTCTGCAGATGATGCAATTAATGCCATGTGAGCACAGGGAAAGCCCACAGGAAGGGGCGTGGTTATTCTGGTCAGGGCTTTATCAGAGAAGATGTCAGCTGAGGTCTTCTGTTTTCAGCAAATTCTCATCTTGGTTATATCACGTGGTTCAAGTCACAGCTTCCTTGGCACTAATCACAAGTGAGATTTTATTTCTACTCATTTTTATAACAGCAAATCAAGGTCCCATATGATATTTTTCAGAGGTCATATGCCTTATAGGAATGCTATAACCAAGCAGGTATCTCCCTTTTGCTCTATTTAATATAATCTTCAAGGTCAAAAAGTCATTTTAGAATGCTGCAACTTTAGGCCAGAAATATTTATTGACTGACATCTTAATACATGACCAGCGCAAAGCTAGTGAACAAAACTCTACTGTATACACATCAACATTATCCTCAGTACTTGTTTCAAATGGTTACTCTCTCTCTCTCTCTCACACACACACACACACACACACACACACACACACACACAACATCTGCCACTGTAGCCTCCTAGCATGCCATCTCTACTATTTTGAGAACAGGGCTTTGTAGCAAAAAATAAAAATAAATAAAATAAAAATGGCTCTGCTTCTCAGTGTAGAGTTATAAGAGAGATTGGTTTTTTGGATAAGTCCTTAAGCTAAAAGCCTAAAAGCCTGAGAACAGACTTTCTTCCTGCCTAAATTCCTGCCAATTCTTGACTTCACTACTTCCGTTGATACTTCTGCAGAGAACATTTTGAAATGTTTAAAAATAATCTGTTGGGGTTTTTGTTGTTGTTGTTGTTGTTCCTTTTCAAAATAACCCAGGGCACAAATGGGGTGGGTCGTTGTTGATGTTTTGCAACAATGGCAAGAATGGAGCTGGGCAGGCCTGACAGGATCAGGCAGCCAAGGCCTCCACAAGCTGGGATGGTATTCTGATAGCTCAAGTTTATCAACAAAAGTAATGACTCTCATTCATTTAAGGAAAAGTTAGTTGAGATCATTACTCGTGCTTTTCAGAAGCCTATGAAAGGAAAAGTGAACCCTCATTGTTCTGGAAGGAAAATGATGAATCAAATCTTAAGGCTAAGATCTGAACCTAGTCTCTCAGCAACTACACTCTGAACGGGCAAAAATTCCTTCGCCTTCCTGCAACTGAGTGAGGAAAAACAATTGCTCTGATAGGAAAGCAGCTTCAAGGGTTTCCTTCAGGAGCACAGCTGCTAGGACAGTGTGTAGGCGAGCTTTGCATATTAGTGACTTGAAGAGAATCACCTTCTATTTCAGGCATTTGTTATTCTTGCAGGACGTTTCATATCAGAACCTCATTCTGATGTTTGAGGAATCCCCCCAGCTTATGAAAGAATGGCAGATGCTTTCTCTCCCGACCTTTCTTGCAACCCAGGGGCAAGTATTTGCCAATCTGATACTCTTGACCCAGATTTTAAATTGCAAGCTAGGTCCCAACTGAGCAGTCCTGTGCAGAATCCACTCTGGCCAGGGGTGAGGGGGCTGTTCGTGGGGGTAGGGGTAGCTCAGAGACAGCTGTGGCTGCAGTTTTAGTGGCAAAATCCAACTTCGAGTGCTAAAGCACTAAGGGGTGCAAGTTGCAGTGGCTATACCCAGTAGCAGCATGAGGGTCGACAAGGGGCCACTCTGTGACGCAACAGGGGCATTATTCCTGGTGATGCAGCCTCCAAATCTGGTTCTCTGTGCCCCCCATCCCTCAGAAATTCTGTAAGTTACCCAAAATCCATTATTTTTAAGTTATAACTTAATTTTAGAAAGAGCACAAGTCTTAGGAATATAGGTCAATACAATTTTACAGATGTATTTCCTGTGTAACCACTGCCCAGATCAGATGTGGAGTACTTCCAACAGGCAGAAAGCTTGCTTGTGCGGCCCTCCCACTTAGTATTCTCCAGGGTAACTGCAATCTTGACTTCTATCCCAGAGATGAGTTTTTCCTGTTCTTGAACTTCATACAAATGAAATCACACAGTATGTAGTTTTCTGTATCTGGCTTCTTTAAGTCAATGTTTTCTGTAAAATCCATCCATGTTGTGGCATGTATCAGTAGATATTTATTAAATTGATGTGTAGATTTCCATTGTGGTATTTAAGATACAATTGATATAGTCTGTTGGTGGACATTTGAGTGTCTCCACTTTGGGGCTATTACAAATAAAGTTTCTACAAAGCTTCTTATCTATGTTTTTTGGTAGACAAAAGCCCAGACTTCCTTTGGAAATATACCCAGGAGTGGGTTGTTGGGTTTAACGATGTTTAAATTTAATGACTACTGACAAACCTTTTTCCAAAATGATTATTTCCATTTATGTTTCAACCAGCAATATAGGGGAGTTTTAGTTCTCTACATACTTGTAAATATTTGGCATTGTTGACATTCTTATTTAAGCTGTTCTGGTGGGTATTTAGTTATATTTTATTATAGTGTGTTTGCATGTATGTGTATGTGTCTTTGAGCACGTATAAAGAAACTCATGAATGAGGAATCAGAAGAAAGGTAAAGCTTGTTCAAAGGATTAAAGGAGAGGCAGAAATGTTTATAGTCATTGAAACTAAGAAAGAATACTAATTTGGATACAAACTTGGTTAATGTCCTACAGGTCAATGAAACCAAAACCTTTAGGGTTATCTTTTCCTCTGAAAACCATTTACATCTCTACAGGAAAAAAAAATTCATTTGCATTGCTCTAGAGAGAATAATTTACATGTCATTCAGTTTTTTAAAAGTAAACATCTATCTGAATATATGGACTAAATATTTGTGTCCTCTCAAAATTCATATGTTGAAATCCTTATCCCCAATGTGATCATATTTGGGAATCTTTAGTAGGTGAATAAATCACGAGAGTGGAGCCCTCGTGAATAAGATTAGTGCTCTTATGAGAGACATGAGAGAGATTATTTTTCTCTTGGCCATGTGATACTACAATGAGGAGATAGTCATCTACAAACCTGGAACTGGGCCCTCATTGGATCTGCTAGTGCCTTGATCTGGGACTTTCCAGCCCCCAGAACTATGAGAAATAAATTTCTGTTGTCTATAAGTCCCCAGTTTATGGCATTCTGTTATAGCAGCCCAAACTAACTAATAAGATACTCTAATAAATAGCAATTAGTGAGCCAAAGATGGGCCCGTTTGACAATGAAAGGACATGTAGTCATCCTTTTCTCTTTACAAGTTATGGGTATTTTTTAGTAATTGTTACTTCATTACTATCATCAATAATTTCATAATGGTTTAACCTGGTACACTTACATAGATTCAGCAAGAAGCATTATTTAACACATTGAAGCCAACTTGTGGTATGTAACCAGCAAATCTAGAGCTGTCCCTACTTAAGCATTTATTAAGACCAGAAGATTAACTTTTATCATGTTTAAAGATTTTGTGGGATTGTATTTTCAACAATTTCCATTACTGCAAGATGTTTTTTTTTATTTTATTTCATTCTATTCTTTTTTTTGGAGACAGAGTCTGGCTCTGTCACCCAGGCTAGAGTGCAATGGCATCATCATAACTCACTGCAACACTAAACTCCTGGGCTCCAGCGGTCCTCCTGCCTCAGCCTTCCAAGTAGCTGGGACTACAGCCGCACACCTTGCTAATTTTTCGATTATTTTATTGAGACAGGGTCTCACTTTTTCTCAGGCTGATCTCAAACTCCTGGCCTCACATACCATACATATATTCAAATACCACATACACATATACACACCACATATCATACACACATAGCACATACCACACCACATACACACCATACATAAACACACTACACACTCTACCACACACACACCACATACACATACCACACCCATACCCCCAACACACACACCACATGCACACATATACCACACATACAAATATATACCACACCACACACATATCACAGACACACACGCATGCACGCACACACACACACACACACACACACACAATCTTTTTCTCTGGATGATCCAGGAATAGAATCTTACTAACCTGCTAGTAAAAAGTCATCCCCTCTCCTTACTGAGCTCTACTTTGTCACTGTAGAAGGATATTTCAGTGGTCTATGAAACCATTTATTATGATAAAAATGAAGTCTAACAATATAAGTTTGAAAGATTAATGTGGAACCACAGCCTTAAAGACATCTTAACTTCTTGTTCCATCCACAGTAGCTGTGACAGCTCTTACTGTTCCCAATTCTCATAAGCAGCCCCAGCCTCTGATGTCCTAACATTAACCTCCAATTCAAAGGGATAGGACGCTTCAAAGAGTCCTCGTGGCAGAAACAAAAATCAAGATGGATCTGGAGCAAACCATTTTTGTCATAAAACGTCAGGGGCAGTGCTAAAAGGATGCAGTAGATGGCAACTTAAGGGGGTGGGCCAATTTGAGACTGAGTTCAAAACAAAACTCAAAAAAGAAAAGTCAGTATAAAATGCACAAAAATTAATTGTAGTACAAAAAAATTGAAAACAATCAATTGTTTCAATTTTTATCGACTTTTAAGCACATATAAAATATTGATACAATATGTAATATAAAAATAAAAAATGTAAAAATATTGAAGAAAAGACATCTCCATGAGTATAGGGAGATCTTGGTTTTCATACAGATTTCTTCTGTTGAGCATATTTATATTTCGAAGTGTATGTATGTACTTGTTTCTGTCCACATAAACACCAGAGGGTGAATGAAAACATGTGAGTAAGTCAAACAAGACCAGAAAAGTAGGGAGTGTTCCAAGAACAAGAAGTTCTGATCAGTGCTGCTGATTTCATACAACAGGCGAGGAAACAAGGACCACAGTTTGCAGATGCCGGAGTATCTGCAGTTACTCAGGAAGATCAACAACAGTCAGTGGGAAGCTTCCAAAAGGACACATTCACCAAATGTCCTAAAGAAAAAAGCCACCCAGGCAAACTCAATCTCCCATTTTCTAGGAAAGGTAAATTTCTACTAATTATAGATACTTGTATTTTTTAAAATAATCAGCAGTCTGTGTATCATACCAAAATGTACAGCTAATCTCATAACATGTAAAGGATACCCCATTAAAAGAAAAGTATGCCTTAAAAACTGAGAATCTTCATAAAAGGTGGGGGCCTGAGAGTCCTATGATGAAACAAGTGAAAATGGTTTTATAAAATAGACTTGCCCTATTACCAACACTTGGGTTTGAATTTCCTTGAATGGTGCAATCCAAGAACTTATGATTTCCACCCAGGAATCCACAGCAGGAGCTGGTCTGTGATGGCCTTCATTTTCTTTTAGGTCTGGCCAGGTTACTAAAGTGTTGAACAAGTGATAAAGCAGTGGCTGGCAGGATTATTGAAACCCTGGAAATGTGAAGAATAAAAAGTGATGTTTAATCTATGCTATTTGTAATCATTTTGGTATAACAGCTTTAATTACTTTTGCAAACTTTGCTATATGTTGTATTTTGTGTACTTCTTATGGGATTTAGAACATCTACGAGTCTTGATTTTAATGAAATTTTAAAAGTCCTTTGATTAAATTTTTAATAAAATGTTTAAATGTTTGGAAAAATTAAATTGGTTAAACTCGTAAGATTTTTTTATTACTCATATAAATGTGTTATTATTTAGGGAAATATTACCTTTTTAAGAATGTAGATTGATTAATAAATTAAAATTATTTATTAATTGATCCTTAAACAATTTATAACCATTTAGAACATATTTTTTTATACCCCAAAGCTCCTGGAACATTAGAGAATCTGTCAGCCTCCTGCTCTGAGTTCCATGGCCTCAGCAGCACTGGATCCAGTCTCAGTTAAGGAGACCTAATGACCATAGACTCTTTGATTCAGTAAAAATATATTGAGAATATATTGTACACCACATCCCATGTGCTGACAGTGTAACCCACAGCTCACACATCTGCTCTCTTGCCCAACATCCTTTAGACCATGGGGAATCTCTTCTCCATGCCTCTTGCCTTAGATCTCGAAACAAAACAGAGATAGAGTAACTGGTTCTACTACTGAGTATGTCAGAGCAGATAGATTCAACTTACAGGAGGACCTGAGAGGTAGAAATTCTTAATAAGAGAGAAAATGATCAATTTGCCAAATCCTTCCTTCCTCACAGCATTGGACTAATAAATGTTTGCATCATAAAGCATCGTGTTCCAGAAGCATAGGTTTTCTTTGCTTCTGTTCATGCTCTAAAAATGGTTCTATAGATTTTCACAAATTAGTGTGAGATGTGCAGAAGCTGCATATCGTAGCTAAACAATACTTTGTCATGTTGAACAATTGATTTTTTTTCTTAAAATTATATCCAATAAGTCTAGATATAATATCTCAAAGAATTAGGAAAATAGCTAAAGAAAACAATGGGAATTTCTAGGTTCCATAGAAATTATTTTGACATGTGATAAAATAATGGCCCAAGATGTAAGATTTGCTGCAAAGTGAAGACCAAACTAGTCCTTTGAACCTCACTCGCACCAACTCACCAGCCAGTGTATACAAGCAGAAGAGAAGAGTTTATTGAAAGAGAGGATTCCTAGGAGGTGTCATGGGTCTTCCTCTGCCAAGGTAAACCCCAAGAGGAGGAATCCTTTTTTCTTTAGCTATTTTGCTATTATTGCTAGACACCCATCATTATATTTAATACTTGGTTAAATAGACATATAGCAGTATTCTTTTAAGAACATCACATCAGTGTTTTCTGTTGGTGTTTACCTGCTTTTCTCAAATACTACTGATTGTTTGCTGTTTATTCAGTCTTTCTTTTCAGTTTAGTAATTGCATAAGGGGAGAGACCACTGTCTCACCCGCCATGTTGGGCTTGCTGAGCAGCCATAACTCATAATAAGCTGCTCCCCGCCCCCTGATCCCAGAGGGTAGGTTGGAGAGATGGCACTTGAGAGAGTCAAGAGTTCTTGACACATGGGAGAGACTGGTGTGTTCCCTGGGTTTGTGAACATACATACTAACACAAATATGTTATGCCTGCCTCCCTCTGGAAGAATCCTGAAAGCAGGAAGCTGACTAGAGCAGCCAGGGAGGGTAACACAGGCAGAGGGTGGTGGGAGCATGAGTCTGTATTCCACCACACAGCGTGGCCAGGGCAGTGATTTTCTCTTGAGACAAGTGGGCTCCCTGGGTTTGAGCTGCCTTGAAGGGACCCAGCACTAAAGAGGACTAGTGGAGCTAGGAGACTCCAAGAGGAACTTGCTGTGGGGTGGGCTGCCAGGGGTTGAAACCGGAGGAATCACATAGGGTCAGTGGGTGTGGTCACCAGTTTCCAAGATTGCCCCAACAATCCCTGCTTCCTGGTGTTCACACCCTGTGCAGTCCCCTCCCCTGTTCAAGCAGACATGACTATTAGAGCACAAGTGAGAGTATGCCATTTGTGACAAATACCCTCACAGACAAACCCAGAAATAATGCTTTACCAACTATCTGGGCACCCATTAACCCAGCCAAGTTGATATCTAAAATTGACCATCACATTTACTAATATCCATTTTATAAAATCAAAACAGTACATGCATTGATTTTAAAGAATGTCTTAACATATGGCCATCTATAGCTCTGCACATGGGTTGAAGGCTCTTTTGAAACTGGGCATTGTATACATAATTCCCACACAGTGAACTTGCGTGATATTCAGAACAGAGCAGGCATGGCCAGACCATCAACTGCTACAGTTGATGTGTTGAGAGCCCAGAAATCTTATGGAGCACCTAATTTCTTTTTCTGAATAACAATGGTGATGATGATAATAATAATGATAATTCATTTTCTAGAAAAATATATTAATTTTGTAATCCAAAGTACTATTTCTAACATACACATCTATTAAATGAAACCTAGTCCCTTGAAATCTTTGACATTAAAAGTGCCATCTAATAGGAAATACTGATTCCAAACTCCAAGCTCAAGGAGTATATACAATGGTTACACAATGTTGTTGGTGTATTTCAACCCTATCTTTATGAGATATGAAGCAGTTTGAACTTCTAATCCATGTATAAGAAGATTCTAGGCCATCATTGGAGCATGTAAACATTTTCTTCCTCATTTAGGAGATCATACCTATTTATATTTAGGGAAAAAGCTTTTATTTATATTAGCATTTGCCTGAAACTCTGTGTGGTATTGAAACAGACTTCCTGTAACGAGAGAGAACACAGGAAATAAATGATATTTTTAATGGTGTATAATAACTGCATGCCATCGCCCACCTGAAATGTTCTCTGATTTGAGGAACAGAATGCTATTGCACTTTGGTGAGGTGGAATGAGGGTAGGGACAAAATAAAAATATCTTTGAAGGAGAATCTAATAAAGTCATGAGAGACAGAGTCAAATGGCATACTAAGGGAAAGTAGGATAGTTCAGATTCACCCTTCAACTTTGAGATTGACATTGAAGTGAAAGCTTCAGTTGTTTGAGTGGTTATTTCCTTGTTCATGAAAGGTTTTAGGATGACCCCGTTCTTTGGGATGTGTACCAGAAACAAAATACTGAGCTGTTGGAATCATAAGTCTGAATCACAGTGGCACATCTAATATATATATATATGTATAGGTGTCTGTGTGTGTTGTGCGTGCACCTACACACATCATTATATAAATATATGCATACATATCTAGAGACTTACTTATATATAACTTTGCATATCAAAATTGTTTTCTAAAGAGAAGAAATGTGTTTTCTTTTTTGACATACAAGAAATGTTAACTTTTTGCTTTTGCCCAAAATGTTTACTGTTTAAAATAAAGTTTTCCTACATCTAAGGAATTTTCCAGTGCCTGGGTAAGAAGACAGATTATTACCAGCCATACTTACTTGGAAAGCCCCTCTATGTTTTTCTTAAGACCTTGGTTTTTAAGTGGTTGGATGTAGAGGGAAAAGGAAAGAAATGCAGAAGAGGTGAAAGAGTCTAGTGAGAAACCATGCCTTCCTATATTCTACTACTAACTAAATCACGTTTCTCAAATTTTGGTGAACTTAAAAAATACCTGAGAAGTTTTTCAAAATATGTGTGTGCAGCCCCCAACAATGGAGATTCTTTCAGTGAGTCTGGGGCAAGGATCAGCAAACTTTTTCTTTCTGTAAAAGATGAGAGAGTAAATATTTTAGGCTCAAGGCCATACAATATTTGTAGAAACAACTCAGCCATCGTAGCACAAAAGCAGTCACGAACCACATATAAAAAACGAGTATGGCTGTGTTCTGATAAAACTTCCTTTACAGGGCAGATTTGGCCTACAAGCCATAGTTTTCCCACCCTTGGTGTAGAGTGAGGCCCAGAATACTGTATTTGGACAAGCATTATGTATCTCTGATGTTCCTATACAAATTTATTTTAAAAGTACCAAAAATCCAACAGGAAAATAGCAAAGATTTAAAATAGACAGTTTCAAAAAAAGAAATAAAATTATTTTATAAAGAAAGGAAAAAATGCTAAACATAATGAAAGAAATGCAAACTGAAACAAGACACCATCGTTTACCTAATACATTGGCAAAAACTAAAAAGTTAAATGGGACAGAATTTTGTGAAGCCACAGGGAGGCTGGCACACTCAATGCCTTAGTATGAGAACAAGTCAGACATCTTCAGAAAGCAGTTTGGATAGAGCTATCAAAATTATAGGGCACAAATATTTATGTATTAAGAGGGCTTATAAGCACAATAAATTGGAAACAACCTAAAAATCCACCAAGACGGACATGTTTGAAAAATCACAACATATATGTTAAATCATATACTACATAAACATTATAAAGAATAAGGTAGAATTCCTGTTTTCTCGAGTGGGACTGCTCTGCTTGAGATCACTTTTTGAAAAGTCTTTTACAGCTAGGTGTAGCCATGGGTCTAAGTTCTCTGCAACTGGAAATGAATGAAATTGGTGTGTGCACCTGCCCTTCATCTTCTGAAAGATGCTTACTTTTGAATCGCCCTTGCTTTTTCTATTTCTTCAGCAGCCACCGAAGCTATGTGTTCAAAATGTTTGCTTGTCTTCATTGATGTAGGTCCCCGAACGATTTCCTGGAGAAGAACCCACTTACCAGCCCTGCATGTTAATGTGTAGGAGAAACAAATATCCATCATATTTAAATCAGGGCATTTGGGGTTCTCTTTACAGTAGCTTGGGATTTGCCCTAAATAATATAGAAATGGGGCACAATGTTGCTATAACTGAAGCCTAAAATGAGGCATGGGTACAATGGGAGAACAGTAGGTGGCGGGGACACAGTATTTCAAGCTCAAAAGTTGATGACCCATGTTCTGTTGTCACAAAACATCTCGTAAAACTATCATCAATAACTGGAAAAGCAGACCACTTCTTTTGTTCTTCCAAAGGATATTCCTGGGAAGAATCAGAATGTCCATCTGTGTTAGCTGCTCTTTGCAAAAAGGTTTTTTTAAAAAGTCATCACCTAAGGCAAGAATTGGCAAGTTTGGAAACAGAGATGGAACAAATATGAGAGCATCCAGAAAGGCCAGACTTGTAAGGCTTGAAAATCCAACCGATAAGAGAGAAGCTTAAAATAGCAAGGAATTGCACACAAACCACAAGGAGATAACACTATTGCTCACACCCTTTCTTAAAGGCATGTTAAGACACCTTAGACAAAAAAAGAGGCCAAGAACAAATTCAGGGTGTTGCCTTCCTACCAGGCCAATTTTTTTCAGGTTGCCTCAGGTGCTGGCCATTCAAAGAGGAAAGAGGAGTGTGTCAAATCCACAAGCCAGGAAATATGTCAATCTGAAGATCTGTGTCCAGAAAAGAACTTTCAAAGTGCTCCCTGGCTCCGGTAACGGACAGGAAGCACACAGATCTAAAGCCAACCGAGTCTGAGTTCTTTGGTCAGAAGCAGCACTGTGTGTGGTAAAAGGTGCTGGTGAATAAGACATTCAGCAAGTCCGCAGGTGCTGGGCCACACGGAAGCATGGCAAACTGTTGGAGACTAAGACCCTCCACATTCCAACGACTTGTCCTATGCACGGGCCTCTCCCAGAAAATAGCCTAAGACGAAAATAGCACCCAGCCCTCCAGCTATAGTTCCGAGAAGAATGCATTCCATGACATGCTTGCTCCAGGGCATGCTACCTGCAATTGTTCCCGACCCCCTGCCAGGTTGGGGTTAAGTAATCACTTACAAACAGCTTCCGGTGCCATTAAAATGCTGATTCGGGCTGATTGGTCCACACCCAAGCCTCATCATCCCCCCCACTCTATTTTTCTGTTTCTACTTCCTTGTTTTCTGTATATAAAACCTACTAAAAATCCAAGTAAAGTAGACCTTGACAACCCTTTGCTTGGTCTCGTTCCTTTCTCTCTCCCATCTCTTTCAGGCAAGGTCCCCCTTGACCCCCGCGACTAACAGAAGGTCCCGCGGGCCAGGACAGCAAACTAGAAGGTGAACCCAAATGTAGGTATATCTACTCCACTGGGGACAAATCACTGCCCCCTCCGAGACAGGCTAACATACAAAGTGTGGACAGGCTGCTTCCTGCCGTTGGCCGATGGGACACTCAGGCTGGGAGCAGCCGGGTCAGCCTCAGTGAGAGGAAGCCCAGGCTTTGGAGCCACGTGTCACCTCCACCCCTGCTGCACGGATGCTGGCTCCTGAGCACACTGAGAAAACACAGCTGTGCCTGGGAAAGAGACTGAGTAGTCACAGGTTCAGAGAGTGGTCACCTTGTCCATGGATCCCCCATGCCCTGCAGCCTATTTGTGCTGCAAGAACAAGGTTGGGTCCAGTCTTGAGATGCCCCTTCTGCCTCATGTCTCGTCAGTCCAGAGAACACCCCTTCATGATGGCTTCGTAGGGCTCAGGCCCTATGGTCACAAATAATGACCCAACAGATGTTTTCCAGAATGAGACTAATTAGTTGCTGGAAAGGGTGGGATTTGGGTCCAGAACCCTAGAAGCCTCGGCTGTGTGTCTACTAGGAAGACTTGCCACAGACTTCCTGCGTGGTCTCCTACCTGCTGTTGCCTCCTTCCATCTAACCTCCATATTCCAGCCAGAGCGATCTTTCTAAAACTAACACCTGATCGTTAATTTGTTCAATCACACTCCCGTAGCACATATTTAATAAACATCAATTAGGTGCCAGTGCTAGATCTTGAGGATTCAGTAGAGATCAAGACGGAGGGCCCTTGCTTTTAGCCTTTGAATCTGCATAAGAGGTGTTTGCCTCCTAATTAATTAATAATAATGTATCAATTTTAGGTCATTAATTGTAACAAGTGTACCCTACTAATGTAAGATGTTAATAATAGGGGAACCTAG
This sequence comes from Microcebus murinus, assembly GCF_040939455.1. Classification (NCBI taxonomy): domain Eukaryota; kingdom Metazoa; phylum Chordata; class Mammalia; order Primates; family Cheirogaleidae; genus Microcebus; species Microcebus murinus. The sequence goes on from NC_134108.1 coordinate 25,817,190, forward strand.
GTGTGGGCTATATGGGAATTCTCTGTACTATCTTCACAGTTTTTTTGTAAAGTTGAAACTATTCTAAAATATTTTATTTTTTTAAGTTGGGTAAATGAAAAATATTAAATAAATAACAGTACATATTGTACTTGAATTTGGAAACATAGTGAAAATTGTAGCTGAATGACTGGATTTGGCTGGTTTTGAGGATAACGGGTGGCTGAACTATCTGCTGAACACTCGTTCCTTCCCGCGGTGTGACAGGAAGATGTGTGATTAAACCGCAGCAGTACCTGCCCGCAGCTTGCAATTTCAGATGATTCTTCTGCAGCACTAATTAGAAGAGTCTTTCATCACCCACCCTGAGAATGAACAGCGACTAACCACCAAAAGCGGAGCTGAAACTTCTCCGAGAGTGAAACGTGTCTTTTTCTAGAGGGAACTGGGCCTTCTCTGTGGCTGGGCTCTCAGGGGATTTCTTAGTGGAGAGTCACTATTTACACCCAGGTTCCGGTTGACCACAGGCATTTGACTCTTCAGAAGCCTTGTGTCTTTGAGCAGTACCCTTGGCGAACAGGAGTCCTTATCTACAGCTAAGACTCCTCCCTTGGGGAAGCAGGGAGGGGGTGGGGACCATGCCCACTGGAGCCCTCCCCTCTCCTGTCTGTCTTCCCACCCTGGCACAATCACCTGAGGACCACAGCACCTGCCCCTCCCTAACCTCAGCAGCCAGGGACCCAAAGTGAGAAAATAAGTGCCAACATTCCTCATCTGCAAAATGGAGGACAAGAAAGAGTTGGTCTGAATCAGTGATTCTGGAATTTTCACCTCCATGAGAATCATCTGGACAGCTTGCTAAAGCCCAGGTCACTGGGCCCCACCTCCATAGTTCCTGTTTCATGGGGCCAATGATTTGCATTTCTAACAAGTCCCCAGGTGATACTGATGCTCTGGTTGAGAGCAACATGGTGGGAACCACAGGTTTAAATGATCTTGAGGGCATCTTTCAATTTTCACTTTTATTAAATCCATGTGTCTCAGACTCATGTGATCATAAGACTCACCCAGGAAGTCGGTGAAGCACACAGAGCAGCAAACCCCAGCCCAGACTTTCTGAAAGAATCACAAGATGAGCACCCCAGGTGATCCTTACAATCAGAGGAGTTTGGGAAACGTGATGATATCAAAACCAGGAGCACCATCAGTGAGTATGGTCTTGGAGCAGGACATGGTGGGAGATCACGGGCCTTCAAAGACAGCATGCCGGCGGCCCCAGGAGAAATGGGGGAGCTAGACGAAGGGGTGAAAAGATCAACGGGGTCAAAGCTTGGCCCTGCCCCTTGCCCATGGCATGCACAGTACTGCAGAAATCATCTCAACCACTTGGCATGAGTCTTTGCCACTCCACTCTCCATGCCATGGTATGGGGTGGGGTGGGCAGGAGGCTCAAGGGAGTACAAACAGCTAAGGTGACACAAGGTCAAAGGGTAACATTGGAAGGTCACTGATGTAACATTCATTGAATATTTTCAATATGCTTGGTTTCCTCTAACAACAACATATTGGTGAAAAGCTTCTTCCTTTTCCTTCCTTCCTTCCTTCCTTCCTTCCTTCCTTCCTTCCTTCCTTCCTTCCTTCCTTCCTTCCTTCCTTCCTTCCTTCCTTCCTTCCTCTCTCTCTCTCTGTCTCTTTCTTTCTTCCTTCCTTTCTCTTACAGGCACAGTAGTGTTCAAAGACAAACCTGGTACTAGGTATATGGGTATATGGCTTCTAGACCTTTTTATGGACCAACACGTCCAGATTTTCCCAGGACAGTTAACTATTACCCCAGTGCCCTGTCCAGTCCTCACCATTTTTTCCTCTCTCAAAAATATCCTGGTTGGGATAATAAATTATGTGGTCACCTTATTATAGCTCTAATATGCCACATGTCCATGAATCTAATCACAGTCACATATTTGTCTACTGTCTCATATTTTAAAAGATATTTTTTATATAATAGGTTGGAAGTCTTCTTATCCCCACAGTGACATGTGTTCTGAAAACACAGGCTCAGAGAGGCCAAGTGCTGTGACCAACATCACGAAGCTGTATTAGTGGCGGAATAAAGACTAAACCCTAGACCAAGGGGTGTCTTCCCTCCACTTTGATGGTGCAGTGGTCCTCCTTTTGAAACCATGTTACCTATGTTTCCCAGAAAACAAAATTCTGTCCTTAAGATGTTCATTCCTTTGAGTCTTTTAACATCAGTGTTAGGTGTCTGTTTTAAAATAAAAATATTAAAATATGGGATTAAACAGAGAGGCAGCAGAAAGCCTAGGCTACTAGGTAATTAAGGTCATGTCACCACCACAACCCCACCCTGCCCTGGCAGGAAATAGAAAGAAAAATAAGAAGCGGAGGAGAGAACAGTGAGTAGGGGGACAGACCCTCTCAGTGGGTTGCGGGGAAAGGGGTTTTAGGGCCAGGAGGGTGTCATGGCTCCTGCCTCCCAATGTGCCTGTGTGGTCCCAGCAAATACTAGTCGATTTGAATTAAACAGACACTAATACTCACTCGAACTGAAATCAATGTGAAGCTTTAGTTTGGCCTAAATTCTCCTCTCACCGATTAAGGGGCAGAGGGAAACTTCTTCTAGAGAAAGACCCAGCCAGTGACGGCAGCCCGGGAGGCTCCGTTTAAAAAAGCGATTTCAAAATGCCACTCTCCAAAAAAGAAGCCTTATTTAGGATGAGACTAAGAATCTGGAATGAAACCAAGAATTAAGGTCTTTCTCCCTTTCCTTCTGAAAAGCAGGATTCTGAGCCGCGGCATTTGTCCCTGGTGGGGACCCTCCTGTCCCTCCTGCAGCTCCGTGGGGCTGTTCAGTTCAACGAGAGACTCAAGGATGAGGCTGTTAGAAAATTGGAGAGGGGCAGCTAGAGAGCAGATGCTCCTGCCTTATAAATTAGCAGAAGATTATGCACGGCCAGCTGCACCATAGGACTGCCCGGTTTTTATACCACACCGTGATCCTCTGTGTTTGTCATATGGTCCAGCATCTGGTCAATTCCTTCCCCAACTCCCATATATCTATTCAAATCGAGCATTGGCTGGGGATTTATTTATGTGTGTGCTTCAATCTCAATCAGGATCCTCTCCTGAGGTCCAAACTTGCAACGTGGCAGAAAATTAGCCCAGCTAGTCCTTTGTATCACAAGGCTAAGTTAATCATTCACCTGGATGTAATCATTTTATTTTCACAAGGTATAGAAGGTGAATTGGTGGCCAAATAAGGAATGTGTATATGTGTGTAGATAGAGAGAGAGAGACATATGGATATATTTAATACACATAGAAGCCTCAAAGTCTTAATATACCAACAGAACCAGGTACAGAAACCCTGAAATCAGGTGAATAAGAAAAAAAAGAAATGAGATTTCCCTGTGTTTACAAAACCTGGGGCTGTATAAGTTTCTTTCCCTTATAAAGACAATGTTTCCAAAAATAAATACCTTCAATTGATTTCTTGGCATTTGGCATTTTCCTTTGCTGTCTTTTTTCATTTATTTTAGCAGGACCCAGGTATATGGCCCATTTTTGTGGTTCAGCCAAAAGAAAATTCTCATTCTCCTCTCACACCACACATCAAAAAGATTCTAGCTTGACCAAAGAATTAAATTGAAGAAACTTAAACTAAAAATAAACTTAGAAAAAAGCATTTTAACTATTTTTCTGATCTCTGGAAGACAAAGACATTTTAAAGTATAAAAACTATAGAAATCATAATGAAAAAAGATAGATTTTTTTATCCCACAGAACTTCAAATTTTATGAATCTTAAAATTTAGCATAGGCCGGGCGCGGTGGCTCACACCTGTAATCCTAGCTCTCTGGGAGGCCGAGGCGGGCGGATTGCTCGAGGTCAGGAGTTCGAAACCAGCCTGAGCAAGAGCGAGACCCCGTCTCTACTATAAATAGAAAGAAATTAATTGGCCAACTAATATATACAAAAAATTAGCCGGGCATGGTGGCGAATGCCTGTAGTCCCAGCTACTTGGGAGGCTGAGGCAGGAGGATCCCTTGAGCCCAGGAGTTTGAGGTTGCTGTGAGCTAGGCTGACGCCACGGCACTCACTCTAGCCTGGGCAACAAAGCGAGACTCTGTCTCAAAAAAAAAAAAAAAATTTAGCATAAACCAAATTAAAAGACAGTGAGGTGTGAATTTTTTCACATTTAATGAACAGAGAGTTAATATTCTTAGTGTATGAAGAACTCTTATGGAGTTCTCAGTTCTCAAATGAACAAATACAGGTTGTCAGTAATTTTTCATCATTCAACTAATTAGTACTTTTAAAATCTCAAGTTAAAACAAAATACCATTCACACCTAACAGCTAGAAAAAAAGATTAAATTATAATATGCATTTTGGCAAGGGTAGAATGAGATCAAAAAATTAGGGAAACCAATTTGGAAAGCAAATCTGCTGTAAAATGTTCATATCCCTTGACTGGGTGATTGTATTTCTGGGCTTCTGTACCAAGGGTAAAAATTTTCAAAATGAAAATAGAAAGTCATGCACAGTGATATTCACTACAGTGTATGTTTTAATAGCAAAACAAGCAAAAAGGTGGAAACAATCTTAATGCTCTTCAATTAGTGAAATGGTAAAGTACATAGGTGTATCTTTTAGACTATTATGTTCTCATTAAAAAATCAGTCTTACAAGAATTTGTAATGACATAGGAAGGGAAAATAAATTCACATTTCTCTGGCCTGCTTCATGTGACCTTTTCCATGTATTTTCCTGCAGTGTCAAGCCTACGTCAAGCTCTCCGCCAGTACCTGGCACATGAAGATGCCTTCATGAATCTTAGCTATTGTTGTCATTCTCGTTTAATCCCTGAAACAATTTTGCAAAGTTGGCATTGTTTTACCCATTTCATTGGGAGAGTGAGCCAGAGTTCAGTAAGTTCAAGCCCAAGGGCATCAAGCTGAGCTACTGTTTGAACACAGATCAGTTGACATTCACAGTCCACGCTCTTCCCAATGCATTTTGCTGCCAAGAGCAGGAGAATTCAACAAGACTCATCACAAAATTCAACAAAATCCTGCATGAAAACTGTTTGGAGGGTTGGCTATTTGTGCATTAGGGTAGGTATAGAAAGAGGCTGCTAAGTATGACTGTGGTATGAAGGGTGTATTTTAAGGTCTTAGGCTGATCATTCTTATAAGAAAGGGCTATTATAGTAATACTTTACTTGCCAAAGAGTTAAAAAAAAAAAAAAAAGAAGGAAAAATATGTACTGTTTGACTTCTTCACCATGACTTTTTCCTATTTAAAAGTTTTCTGATATCTGGAGGCAAATATGCCTATAAACTACAAGTCAGAAATTCTAAAGCTGGACCCTAATGCTCGATATTGAGTGGAATGCCATAAATGTGACCCAGCTGTTAACTTTGTGTGCTACAGAGGGGTCTCAAAATGGCCCATCAAGTGACTTATAAATATCAATGATGCAAGAAAGAGTACCTTGCTTTTTCCTACTACATCATGATGTTAAATGCATTCTCTTTGTTAGATTTTGTTCCCTACATTTTTCCTTTGTTTATTTTTGAAAGATAATATCCTTTTTACTGTATTTCAGACTTTTGTTAGTATGGAGGTTTGCACATTAGAGTTGGTTAACGAAGGAGCTCTGCAAAGTATGTCTCTGTTTGGTATAGAAAGGAGTCATTTAAAACTTTAAAATCAGTTTGAAAATATTCAAGAATTAGGAGGAAAGGGTATTATGCCAAAAAAAAAAAAGCATTATTTTAAGTTCAAAGAGAGGATTTAAGAAAAAAAGGAGATTGAGGGAAATGAGCTGCCTTCTTTTTTCCTAAGATTTAACTCATTTTAACTTTTCTTAGGTACTCTGGATGCAAACCTGTCTGTAAACTTGAAATTACATATCTCGAATCTGAAGCATGTTATTCAATGGAATACTATAAATATACTCACAGCTGTTTCCTCACATGCTTCAAAATATAGGTGTCCCGACATGGTCAGCCAAGTGGCTTTTAAATATTGATGATGCAAGAAAAATTACCTTGGTTTTATATAATTGGGCACCATTGAGATTTTGCAAGGCTTCAGATTTTACTGGTAGTAAAAGCTATAAATTGAGTCTTCCCTTAATACTAATCTCTTCATCGTGGACCTGCCCCCAAACTCTATTTTCTCAACATAATAAACAGTTGAACCCCGGCATAATTAACCAATTTTATAGGACAGTTTTATAACCAACCTAGAATATAGATGATACAAAGGTCTTCCCTTATTAGTGTGTGGCAAGCCCATTTTCATCATACATTTGTAAAGAGGTCGTTTTCTCTGACCACTTCATTCCCAAGACGAGGGCTGGGGTAGAGGGAAGGAAGAAATGGAAGTTCTCTTACCCAGAAAATTGTCCTGCTGAGTGCGATATCAGGCAGTAAAGAGCAGTTTGGAGAAGCAAATAGCAGTAGTTTGGGGTTGGAGTTCTTGCTTGGGTTTCAGGTTTGGGTGTGTGTGTGTGTGTGTGTGTGTGTGTGTGTGTGGTGTTGACAGGCTTTAAATCATAATGAAACATTTCAAAAATAGATGACATTTAACTTTAAAAACTGAACAAATGCTTATTCTAATATCATCTGAAGAAAAATATTTATCTTTTATTCATGATCGTTTAAGAAAAAAATATATTTACCTTCTGATACAAAGGTGAGTGGCCATATGGTATTGCTGTGTGATCTATGCATAGAAATCTGTGTTTGATACTGAAGCGTGTCTATACATGCACACCCATATGTGATGTTTCTACTGCTCTCTTACCGGTGGATTGCAGAGTTATTTCCATTTAGTCTCATTTAAGGTCTGGCGGGGTTGGGGTATGAGAGAGGAAGTCACTTTTCCCATGGGAAACCAAGCTTGAGTGTAGCCTCTCGATCTGGAGGAAGGGGAAGCCACTGGTACCTGGTTAACTCATCCAGGCAACCAGTGATGAGGAGCACACACGCACGGCCGCTCTCAGGCGAGCCTGCTGCTCCGCCAGCAACTACACGGTGTTTGGATCCCAGCTCTCCGTGCCTAGGGAATATTATTTCTACTGCCATGTCAAGAAACTAGCCCTTTTTTGAATTATACAAGTTTTCTTTTTGCAATCATTGATTGGATTGTGCAATAAAACTCAGGAGAAACTCTACTATCCACCAGCCAGAATCCTCCTTTAGCCAGTAATTTTGTACATTTATTGTAAACTTAAAGTTGAAGCTTGCACTCTTCAGGGTTTTTGTTTATATACAACAGCAGATATTCTGGCTAATATAAATAAAATATGAGTTTATTAGAAGGATATAAATTAACTCCCAGAACTGTTGGGAGAACTCTGCTTACTTAGGCAGAACCTACGCTAGGCAAAGCCCTATCAGCATCATGCTGGACTCAGTTGATCCCAGGTACTTGCTCTTGCGCCACCAGCCTACACCTGCCATCGCAATTAATATCCATCCAAGTAGCCCAAGCCTTTGAGACGCCCAGCCACGCTTTGGCCATATGCCTGTGCTCAGGTGTTAAAGAGTAGAAAAACGATCTGCCTGCCTTTGACTTCCACTAGACAGGGGCAAATCCTGTCTCCTACTCATCTTCGGACTGTGCCCAAATAGGAAGCATACAGTGCTTCCAGAAGCACAAAATGTTTAGGGCTTGATGATTGGCACCTCACCTACGTGTTTCCCTGAAAATAAGACGAGGTCTTATATTCATTTTTCAAGAAGACACCCTAGGGCTTATTTTCAGGGGATGCGTTATTTTTTTTAAATACAGTACAACAATCTACATTTATTCAAATATAGTTAAGTCTTCTTATTCTGGAACATCATCATAACTCTCCAAACCCCAAATTCCATCCTGAATTTCTTGCAACTCTATTTCCTTTAAAACCATTGGCCCCAATCTCTCATGTCGAGCAGTAGAGCTCTCATGGGGCAGATGAGAAGGGCTGCTCGTCTTCTTTACCGCTGTGCGACGAAATGCATGGGTTGTGCAGATGCGCTGCGTAGCCACTCCCATCACTAGGTCTTATTTTCGGGGTAGGGCTTATATTTCGCAAATGCTTAGAAATCCTGCTAGGGTTTATTTTATGGGTAGGCCTTATTTTCAGGGAAATATGGTACATTGTCTCTCTTAGCTATGACAATAACTGTATTGTTCCCATCTTAAAAAAAAAGGCTCGAGAAAAATAAGCAACTGTCACAATGATGAAATCCAAGATACTGAAATGCCATTGCAAACATAGAAGAAATCTTAAAGTATGTTCCATACAATTCTCATGTCCAATGTGTTTGAGTGTATTTCCTGTGAAAATTTGGGATCTAAATGTGATAAATATGGCAATACTCTTAACCAAAACATAGGTTTAATAAAAATATTCATTTCTTCAAACACAACAGTATCATAATACATGAGTCTTTAAGAAGAGGTTAGTGCCTGCCTGCCTATGCCATTTTATATGCTGAAAGCAAACTTTATTCAAGAGTAACCTATCTGGTTAGCTGAAAATATGGAAGGAATAATATACTCCTAGTTTAGAACAAAGAATTTATGGAGTAAAGATAAAAAGGGGCCGCTGAAGTTTTCTGCTTCTTTGTGGAACCACGGCACACTACTGCCCTCCTGTGGCCATATTTCAAGGTGCCGTCTTCGACTTCAAAACCAGCTGCTTCTGAGGACACGACAGCAGTTGCTGGAGACGACTCCTGCGTAGTTTGATCCCAATGTGTCATCATTAAAAAACTAGTTGTCATTGTACTCAGATGTGGAACTACTGAGATAATAAGTTCTGCTCAAAAGTCACAGTCTTGTTCCTAGCAATTTGCCCAAGTCTGTGCCCACAGCACAGCTTCTGTACTTTTAAAAAATATTCATTGAGTACCTATCCTGTTTGAGGCATCTCACAGGTACTTGCCCTACATTATGTCATTTAATTATTGCAATAACTATATTGACTCCATTTTATAGAGGAGAAATTGAAATGCAAAGATCAATAATTTTCCCCAAAATTGGATGCACAAAAAGGGATTTAGAATAAAAGGATTCAATTCCCCTCCCAATCTTCAAAGTCTGCTAACATCTCCCACAAAGGCTCCCATGGCTACTTGGCACACAGAAATATCACTTCCTCAGGATGTTAGTACTTAGCATATATTGCTTTACAGCATTTTATTTTAATTTTTTAGAGAAAGGGTAGGCCACCCTTAGAAGGAAGCAACCCTGCTGACACGGTGATCTGACAGTTTCTCACTCTGTCGCCCATGCTAGGGAGTGCAGTGGTGCAATCATAGCTCACTGCAACCTCAAACTCATGGGCTCCAGCGATCCTCCTGCCTCAGCCTCCCGAGTAGCTGGGACTACAAGCACGCACCACCACACCTGGTTAATTTTTCTATTTTTTTTGTTAGATACGGGGTCATGCTTTTGCTCAGGCTGGTCTCAGATTCCTGGCCTCAAGTCATCCCCCACCCCTTGGCCTCCCAAAGTGCTAGGATTACAGGTGTGAGCCACCACACCAGCCCTATTATTTTTTAAAATGTAGTAAAAACCTTGGTCCATAATCAGACGAGAGAGGTGTTAATTTGTAAAGTCCAGAACAAAATCTGCATGTGGCAGTGAACAGTAGCGATGGCTAATGTGTACCAACTGTTTTGTGCTGGGGACGTCTCAAAACGCTTCACATGATCTAAATGACTGGATCTTTATACCAACTCTGCAATGTAAGCGTTACTAATATCCCTGTGTTACAGGCGAGGAAACGAAAGCACTGAGAAGATAAATATGTTTATCCTCATGGGTTGAGTTGTGTCTCCACAAAATTCATACACTGAAGTCCTAACCCCCAGTACCTCAAAATGTAGCCTTATTTGGAAAGATGTAATTAGTGAAGACCACAGTGGAGTAGGCTGGGCCCCTAATCCAATATGACTGGCATCCTTAACACAGAAGAAACAGACACATGCACAGGGATGATGCCGTGTGAAAGTGGAATCATACTTCCACGGGCCAAGGGAAGCCAGAGATTGCAGCAAACCACCAGAAGCCAGGAGAGAGGCTTAGAATGGATTCCCCAACAGCCCTAGAAGGAAGCATCCCTGCTGACATGGGGATCTGACTTCCAGCCTCCAGAACTGAGACAATACATGTCGGCTGTTCCAAGTCGCCCAGTTTGTGGCGCTTTGTTACAGCAGCCGTAGGAAGACAGTGTGCTCATCTATAGTCACACATCTAAAGTCACGCGGGGAAGCCCGAAAGCAAACCCAGCAGTGCAGCTGGAGAACCGTGCTCTCCCACCACGCCACACAGTCTGGAGGGAGGGGGAGGAAAAAGGAGAGTGATGTTGGAAGCACCTCACGGCCGGTGGGAGTGTGGCCGGCACCCAGGACTGGGGGAAAGGACTGGATACAGAACCCCCACGCTGCAGAAGCAGTCACTGCGTGTGTCCCCAATCTCTCATTTGTGCTCCTCAACACCCAGGCTTCCCAGGGGTCGTGAGAGAAATGTGCCCGCAGCAGCCACACGGGCAATGGGGTGGCTGCCCACGCCACTTTGACCTGGCTACCAGCTGTCACACACTCAACCACAGCAACAAACAGCGTGTCCCAAAAAGGTTAGTGAGGTTTTTTTAAGCTTAATAGCTTTATTGGCATTTAATTGACATATAATAAACTGTACATATTTACAGTGTACAACCTACGTTATGACTTATGTACACATCCCTGAAACCATCACCACAACCCATATCCTGAATGGTGTACCCATCATCTGCAGAAGTCTCATAACACCCCTCTGTAATAGCCCCTCCACCCCTCCCTACCCACCTCTCTGTCCCCAGGCAGTCATCGATCCACTCTCTTTACGATGGATTAGCTGGCCTCTTATAGACTCTTACCTAGATAGCATCATAGAGTATATACTATTTCTGTCTGGCTCCTTTCACTTAGCGTAATTATCCTGAGAGTCTTCCATGTAGTTGCAGCAATTCCTGCTGAGTAGAGTTCACCAGATGAGTATACCACGATGTGTCCATCCATCTGCCTACTGATGGACATGGACACCAGATTGTTTCCATTTTGCAGCTATTACAAATAGTCTGTCATGAACATTGTGACCCAGTGTTCGTATGGACGTATGCTTTCATTTCTATTGTGTAAATACTTAGGAGTAGAATGGCTGGGTCCTAGGGTATGTGTATGTTTAATTTGTTAAGGAACTGCCAAACTATTTTCCTTAGTGATTATACTGTTTTACATTGCAACCAAGAGTATGAGAGAGTTCTGGTAGCTCAAACTGCTCCTTACCAATACTTGGTATTATTAATTTTTTTAGATTTTTGCTATTCTAGTAGCTGTGTAGTAGGATCTCGTTGTGGTTTAAATTGCTTCACTCTGATGATTAATGATGTTGAGCATCTTTCCACGTGCTTATGTGCTATATCTTCTTTAGTGTCTCCAACTCTGTAGCTCTCATCTATCAATTCCATCCAATTCTGTTGAGTCTCTGAACATCTCTTCCATGTTCCTATGCCTCAATTCCTGCTTTTTTAAAATGCAGATTTAAGCTCCATTTATTACATTGGTGTTTTCCATTTAAAACAAAGCTAGTTTGTTTTATAAGCTAGTGAGCAGGAGAGCAGCTGGTAGAGGCATCAAGACTGGAAGAAACATTTGAGGTTCTTCCCTTGCTCTCCCCACATTGTCCCTTGGCAATCCCTGCCTGGCCTGTAGCTGTGTCACTACAACAGGTTTCCAGCGCTGGAGTACAAGGACGTCTTCGTCTTTTAGGACAGCAGTAACAAAACACCATAAACTGGGTAGCTTATAAACAAGAGAAATGTATTTTTCCCATTCTGGAAGCTGAGAAGTCCAAGATCAAGGTGTTTGCAGATTCAGTATCTGGTGAAGGTCCTCTTCCAGTTCATAGATGGTGCCTTCTTGCTGTGCCTCACATGGTAGAAGACAGAGGGAGTTTCTGGAGTCCCTTTTATAAGGGCACTAATTGCATGCATGAGGGCTCCACCCTCATGTTTAATCACCCCAAAGGCTCCCCCTTCTAATATCATCACACTGGTCATCAGGTTTCAACATATGAATTTGGGGTCACACAAACATTCATTCTATAGCAAAGAGGCTATCTCGGCAGCACAAAAGCACAGCTCGGGTGAAATGCTGATGAAGACAGGTGCAGACTGCCCACCCGTCCAACCCCCCAGGTTGCGGATGATGAGTTCTGAGGAGCTTGCCTCCCTCCCAGGTACCTCCCCACTAAGGGTTAAAGATGGAGACGCAATCCGACCTGGAGCTTTGTGGTGCAGAGGCAGCAGTTGGGAGTAGTGACCACACTGCTCCCTTCTGCCTGGGGCACAAGGTCCTCCTGTGTCTCGTCTGCTCCCTGCCCTTAAATCCACAAGGTGCGCACAGTAGGCCTGGCTTTCGGCCCTTCCCCGATCCACAGTGCCAAGTGGAATATACAGAAATAAACTACTAAATCATGATTCGAGCTTTTGGGGGGAACTCTGGAATAAAAGAAGAAAGGTGTTTGTAGGAGACTGTAAAAGATAAATGAGTAAATAACTTTTTAAAAAGAGAGAGATGATTCTAGCACTGATGTTAAGGGAACTGCTTCTTGGAACCTCTGGCTGTTTACTTCCTGTGAAGCATTGTATTACTAACTCCAGGCCTCTCTCCAACACTTTCACTACCTGATTGTTCAATTTAGGAGAACTAGGCACTCACAACTCCGCTCAGCCCTGCTTCCTCCAGGGAGCAATCGAGCCAGAGAGAGCAAGAGCTCGCCTCTGCTTTTCTCAGGCAGGGTCTGAAGCAGGTCAGCGTGGCTTGGGCAGGATGGGGGAATGGGCCTGTCCAGGGATCAGATAAGTCCGCTTGGCTCCCTTGCTAAACCGCATCTTTCACCTTAGACTCCCATCAGTAATAAAGGTGTGACTTTTGCTTCAACATTTACCTTTTTCTTTCATTTTGCAACTAGTTTAGAACTTATGCAAAAAGAAGGGCATTATCTCTTGGGGATCTCAACAACTGGCAGCCAGAATAGAATTTGCAGTCAATCAGCAGAGGTTCAAAGAGTCTCTTCCTGTTGCTAACTGCTGCATAGCCTCCCCTTGCTACTCAAAATGTGACCTGCAGAAAGGCAGCAGGTGCTTGCATTTTACCTTGCACATTACCTTGCATATTACCAGGGTGCTTGTGTGAAATGCACAGTATCAGGCTCCACCCCACACTTACAGCAAAGGAATCTTGCATGAATCCCAAGGTGATTCATAGGCACATTGAAGTTCGATGGCAAGGCACTCGAGAGCTAGTAAGCATCCCTCTCTCCCAACTCAATCTTACAGTGTAAGTTTAATTTGTTGTTATTAATATTTTATTTAACTTATTATTTTCATATAGTATTTTACAAAAAACTTCGCAAACTTTTGCAATAGTAATAAAATTGTATCAATATAAAACCATTTTTGCAAATACATAGCATAATTTAAAAAGAGAGTAAAATAAAACCATTTTTATAAAAGTCACATTTTATATAATTGCAGAATAAACAAGCTATTTCAAACACATCCACATTAATTTTCTATAGTGGCAGAGTTCAGTATATTGGTTTCCAGTCCATAGTTTAGTTTTGCTCTAACACACACAGGGCGATCAGAGCTCCTCTAAGTAGAATAAAAACTTTCATTATGAGCCTTTATGACAGCTTTGTTTTCATTTTTGGCCAATGATTCACCACTTTTGACAGAAAAGGGTGAGAGGCAGAGGAAGATGTGACTCATTTATTTTTTCTTTTCAGCAGACTGTCAGGCTGAGTGTCACTGCACACGTTTCAAGACGGTATTGTTGTAAGATAATAATACCTTAGGCTTGTGTGGAATGCCACCATTAGCAAAGCAGCTTCCCATGTATTATCTTGTCTATCCTCCCACTACCTGGCAAGGTGGGTGACATGAGCTTTGCCTACAGATGAGGAGAATCAGGCACTCTGAGGCTGACTTGTCTGAGAGTACACGGTAGGGAAGGGACAGAACAAAGACGGACAGTCCATGCCCCTGACTCCAAGCCCAAGGTCAGCTCCACAAGCAGCCTGGATGGGATTAGTATGAATGTGCCATGTTCCCCAGGGCTAGAGTCCAGATACGGAGATGACAGAGACTAAGAGTGACGGATTCATTAGCATGTGTGGGGCACTGCTGTACACGCTTTACCTCTGAAGATTTACGTGTACTAAAACATTTCGTTCTCAAAACAACCCAATGATCTAGTGATTTTTGTTACTTTCCTTATATAGATGATACATGTCTATACATGCCCTTGGCTTCAGCTTCTAAGAAAATTCATCAATATAGGATCAAAAACTGGCTTCCATAAAATTTCAAAGCACAAGTCTCTTTATTATGAGGATAAATACAGCAGTTGGGATTATAAAGGACTTCGGACATGAATGACGTACATTTAGTGGTACACTGGCAAATGTCTCAAAATAAGCTTTCTAGGGAGAAAAGGCCCTGATCTCTAGATTTTGTCAATTTCCAAGGTGTAAACATTTCCCCCATGGCCGATTTCAGGTCAGCCTATCAACTTGACATCACTGAACTTGGAGATGGGAAGAGATGACCACAATCCACTCTTACAAGCGGGTACCGATTCCTGACCCAGAGCCAAGCACAACTCGTTTTTAGGTTGGAATTCATCACGCTCTTCTGTAAGCCCCAACTGTTTTGGTTTTTTTAAATATTTTTACAAGAATTTTGACACTTTTTTCAGTTACTATTAATTTTTCCAAATGTTTTTCTAACATAAATAATGCTAAGTCTCTAGACAATGGGAAGACCCTGTACATAAGCCTCTAAGGGTTGGCAAACTTTTTTGTAAAGTGCCAAACAGTAAATAATTTAGGCTTTGCAGATGACATACTGTCTCTGTCAGATATTCTTCTTTGTTTGTACAATTTTTTTAAAATATAAGAATTATTCTTAGGTCATGGACTGCTCAAAATGGCTGGATTTGTCCCACAGGCTGTGGTTTGCTGACCCCTGCCCCAAGCCTGGGGAAAACAGGTCAGAGAGAGAAATTAGTTGTGTCATGTTGTCATGTGGTCAGACACTCCTAATTTTTTTTTTTTTTTTTTTTTTTGTAGACATAGTGCCTCGCTCTGTCGCTCAGGCTGGGGTACAGTGTATGATCATAGCTCACTGCAGCCTCGATCTCCTGGGCTCAAGCAATCCTCCTGTCTCAGCCTCCTAAATAGCTAGCACTACAGGCATACACCATCATGCCTGGCTAACTTCTTTTCTAAATTTTTTGGTAAAGACATGGTCTCACTATATTGCTCAGGCTGGTCTCAAACTCCTGGCCTCAAGCAACCTCCTTTCTTGAGGTATGACCATACCCAGCCTTGATCTTTATTATCTATGTGACATTGGCAGGTCATAGCTTTCTACCTTACAGGATTATAAGGATTAAATTAATTAATTCCTATGAAAGCCCTTTCTAAAGTATAATGTTTCAATAATCATGGGGTATCATTGTTAGCATTATCTTGAATTGTCCATGAACCTGTTGTAGCTATAATCCCAATTTAATTAAAACCTCTACCCAGGGCAGAAAGTACCAGGTCTTTAAATATCTGGAAGTCTCGATGGCAGGGTAGGACTGAAACTGGCTCAGGCCATTATTATAAATTCCCCTATCTGCTCTAAGCCACTCCTGGAGAAGCATCCAGGCCTTCTGGCATTGGATAGCAATTTCGACCTTGGCTCTACTTTGCACTGTTCAGAGCTCTGACCCTGCAAACACGCTGCCTGGCATAGAGAGGGTGCTCAGTCTATACTGAATGAATGAATGATTATTTTCAATTATCTGAGCCCTCACCTTCTGTGAACCACAGCTCTCCTAAGCCACAGCCCCAAATCATGTGATCAGTCAGCCACCTGCCTGTCCCACACCAAGAGAACACCCTCCCCGAGTATGGAGATGTTTCCCTGGCTCTGTGGACAGGAGAGAAATGAAGGCAACACAATGTACAGCCAAATCCACCCACCCATAATTGTTGAATAGATGTCTGATTTTCTTTACATCTTAAAAGTCAACATAATTAGAATTATATCTTAATGATAGATAATTGTTTTTTAAAAGAAAAAACAAAAAAAGAAAAGGAAGATATTCCACTTTGTTTTTTTTGTTTTCTTTTTTGAGACTGAGATTTGCTCTGTTGCTTAGGCTAGAGTGCCGTGGCGTCAGCCTAGCTCACAGCAACCTCAAACTCCTGGGCTCAAGTGATCCTCCTGCCTCAGCTTCCTGAGTAGCTGGGATTACAGGCGTGCACCACCACTGGCCAATTTTTTCTATTTTAAATAGAGATGGGGGTTGGGAGGGTATCTCACTCTTGCTCAGGCTGGTCTTGAACTCCTGAGCTCAAGCAATCCTCCTGCCTTGGCCTCCCATAGGGCTAGGATTACAGGCGTGAGCCACCGTGCCTAGCAGAAATCCCACTTTGGAACTGACTGAGAAATCCAATCTGACAATTAAAGGAGGAGTGTCCCACAAGCTGGGTTCATATGAGGATACCTCAGGACAGAGGTGACCTTAAGCTTCACTTCTCTTCCATTATTATTTAATGTTTAGGCAAGGACTCATTATTTACAAATGCCTAATAATAATTTATTAATCTTGTACACTTTATGACCAAGGATTTTAAAGCACTTTGAAAACACAGATTAATTACACTAGGGCTTAGCAAAGAAGTGGAGGCAAAATAAATGATTCATTGAACTCTGTGGTGGTGAGGAAGCCTTGATCTATTTCCCAGATAGAGTCTGGGGAGCAGAGAGAGACTGGGGAAAGGTCACACAAAAATTCAGCAGCAGAACTGAAATTAGAACTAATGGATTTTCGTTTCTTTACAAAACATTATAGCTGCAAAAAGTTCCTTTTAATTTAAAAGGAAAGCTTTTAAAAATTATTTCTATTTGAACACACATGGTAGAATTTTCAATTCTAATGTCTAAATCAAAGCCCTTTTCTCCCAATTCTATTGCCTCAAAAACCCTGATACCTTCACTCTGGGGTCTGAGCTGGGACCCCCTTTCAACCTCAAACAGAGACAGTTTCATCTAACTGAAATGTATTTCTACTTTTTGTTTTAGGTAAAAACTTTTTTTTCAGGTGCCAGAGAGAGAAAAAAAAGTACAACTATACTTTTTGCCTCTGTCAGTACATTAGGAAAAATAAGTTTGCAATGAATTACAACATTTGCATGAATCCAAATAGATGTCATAAAATCCCTCTGAATACAGGAGCTAGAGTCATTAGGAAAGTTGGCATGGAAATAAGCAGAAAGAGATCTTCATAGACCAATTCAGACAGGTTGATATGTTTTTACAGAGTTATGAAATCATGCAGCATTTAGTTATATTTCACTTTCATTCATCTCTGGTGAAGCCATATCCTAACCAGAACATCCATTTCCAGTAAAAGAAGGACAGAAATACTACAAACTGGCGATATTTAAATCAAATGAGTGAAAAAAAAAATTTTTTTAAAGATCAACTCTGGTGGATTGAAAGAATGAAATCAAAGTGATTTTAACATTATATAATTGTTCCTAAAAGGTCTAGGAATGGATTGCTGTCACCAAATCTCACAGTGTATATAAAAACCACACCAGTGTTCGTCTTCACCATGCCATTGTGAAATCAAATAATAGTAACCGTCAACTCTCAATGACTTTGTCCTATGAATTAGCCATTGTGGAGATCATCTATAGCAATACTTAATCCCAGATCCATTTTCTTCTTTGCTAGTCTACGTGTTATGAAGCATCTTCTCTGCCATCCATTGGTACCTTCAAGAAAATAAACTTATTTAGAAAGAAATCTAACCCTATGTTTTGCAAACTTCATTTCAAGCCATACGAGTCCCACGAGATGTTCTATAAAAAAGAGGCTCATCATCAACTAGATCAGAGTATAACTGCTTATGATTCCTTTCTTGGTGACTCACAATGTACTTAGGATTTTAAAATTTCTGAAAAGTCTTGCAGTAATGAAACTCATTTGACCATAAATAGGTTTTTTTTCTTTTTATATATAACATTTGTGAACATCCCATGGAATTAGTGTTTATACACACACCCTGGGAAATCCTCTGTAAATAAACTAAGAGGGAGATAAGCCAGCTACAATGACTTGCAAAGACTTAGTATGAAGACAATAATGTAAAATATCACATTAACAGTATTATATCACCTACACATTGAAATGATAATATATTAAAAATTTTTTAAATGTCATAGCTACATTTCGAAGCTGAACATTATAGTACTAGCATCACCCACACGATGCTGGGCTCTGAGATTTGTACCAACTCATTCCCTGCTTCCGCATGCCTTGTCCGGGCACCACAACGCCTCTCTCTTTCTTCAGCTACCCCTGTAGCCTGCCCTGGTTACCCCCTAAGATCAGCATTATTTTTTAGGATAAAATTCTTTGATGTTCTTTGAGCTTAGGTGAAAATTAGACCTCTGTCTTCAGTTGGAAGTTAGCAGTACTTGAAAAATATGTGCATCTAAACAAAGCAATATCAGTATTATGTCTAAGAAAAAATAGAATACAAATATAAAAAAGTAATTTTTTTAAATGTCAGTGTTGGAGGCATATAATGGATTTTGGACTAAGTAAAAGCATTGAGAGTGTAACTATTTCCCCATAAAACTGCATTCGCCCAAAAACACCAACAGGCAACTGCTGACAGTGGCCAGGAAGTAGGGAGAAGAGTAGAAAAGACAGTGATGAGAAATGGCCTGTTGAATTCTCCGATGTCTCTTTCTGACGGCAAAATAACAATGAAAATAATCTCATTTCAGGAAATACTAATAGAAGGTTGTTCTTCCTCATTTCCCTCCATGACATCCGGGAATTTTCAGACATAGCACTCCCCACGGTTATTATAATCCCAAGGTCCTTGGTGAGATTATGTTTAATGTCCGTCTCATCCACTCGTGTGTGATCCTGATGAGGGAAGGTGCTCTGTGTGCTTGTTCACTTCTGTATTCTTAAAACTAGCACCTGCCAGCACTTACCAGGTGTCGATGAAATACTCATGGTAGGAAGGGAAGAACAAGGGAAGGAAACAAGGGAATGGATTTTTTTTTACTTTTTGAGACTTGGTTGTTCTGCCAAAGTAATGATGGATTTACACTCTCTTGCCTGGACTTCAGTGGCCCCATGGTTTAAGGGTATAATCTGTGGCCATGAACTAGGAGATAATTAACCAACTAGGCATCAAATCATGACATCACTTTCATTTGCACTGTATTCTAACCAGTCCTTGCAGTACAACACTCATATTTTCAGAGAAGAAAAAAAAAATGTAGTTCTTATACTATGTGAGATCCATCTGGGTTTTATATTTGGATAGAGTCATATAGTCATATGAGGTCATAGAGGAAAGGAATGGGATGAGAAGAGTTTAAATTTGGTATCTTTATATTATTTGCATGTAACTAAGAAATTTATATTTGATTATCATGAAAGGAGGAACACAAAGGCAATCTGGTCATTCTGTCTCACACTTTCTTCTTTCATTAAAACCATGACCAGATGACCTAATAAAGCTGCTGTATATTTTCCCCCGTGATTTCGCTAAATCTGCAAGCTGAAATTAAGTAGAAGCCATGACAGCATACAAAGTCAGCAAGCATTTAAATATCATTAACTTATTGGCATGCTGCATGAGATCATTGATATTGTCTCATAAAATTATATATTGTTCTACCCTGAAAATATTTAAGAAAAGTCACAAATTAACACACTTTTCATTACTATGCTGAGCAGGGTGTAAAAAATAGTGCTGTTTCAACAAAACAGAAAAGGACTCAGGTATTCTCATATTTCTTTCCTGAGCTTAGATTTGAGCAGGGCCATTCCATCTGATTGTAATTCCTGTAGGTAAGCAGATGGTCAGGCAGCACACCAAGAATTGTAATAATCTATGTGGGATGTTTCTAAGACATGAGTTAATGCTTTCAAACCCATAAAGCTTGGGATTTTATGGAGATGAACCACATTATAGACCCACATGCAAGCATGTGCTCATTGAAATTACCTCAACTGAATCAACAGCTCAGCTCATTTGCACCTCCTGACCTTCTGGAACTGACCTGTAAGATGCATTCTCACACCCGTTTCTTCTTTCTAAGGATTGAAATTAGATACAGAAAAAATACATACAACTAGCAGTGCTAACATGCATTTTAGGGTTCTGATTCCTTGATCTAAAACAAACCTGAGAAACAAGGCAAATTGCATTGCTTATATAAGCAAGAATTCTTGGATTATAATCCATTGCCTCCCTAAGACTTCAAGGGACCCTTGCAGAGGTGATTCTGAGAGAGATGGGGAGGAGCATAAATGGAAAAGTTCACAATGGTAAACTTCTTTCCACTGCTTGTCCACAATGCACTGAAAGTCAGTTTTGGTGCAGTGGTAGAAAGGCAGGTTTTGGAACCCAAAGAGCTAGATGTGAGTTGTGACTCAGACACTAACATCAGTCAATGGCATCAAGAGGTTATTTAACCTCTCTCAGCCTCAATGTCCCCATCCTTAAAATGGGAAAGAACAACACCTGCCTTACAGCATAGCTGTGAAATAACCTTTATAAAGTACCTAGAGCACAGTCCACAGCCAGTGAACATCTTTTACTTACCTTTCTTCTTATATTTTTCCTTTTTTAGTAATAATACTTTCATTTGTTACAACACCTTATTGTTTTCAAAGCTCTTCTACATGTATTTTCTTAACTGATCTCCATGGCAACACATGATAGGAACATCAGTTCTATTTCACACATGGGGAAACTGAGGCTCATTCTAGAACCTAGGCTATTTTACTTCTAAGCCTGTGTTATTCTCACTAGACTGACTATTAAGCTAGCTGAAATCATATGAGGCATTAGATCAAAACAGTGAGTAGATTCTAAGACAAAAATATAACAATGTAAATTTTTAAAATATATTGGGTCAGATAGACAAAAGAATATTATGGCAATCCAGGTAACATCATTTCATGTTTTACTACATAAGGCCACAGGAGACTAGAAATAAACACCTTCTTAAGAATTATAGAGTGCATGGTATGGATTTAGTAGGCTTGTGGAGAGCTGTGAGATGATTCATTTAAGCATTCTTTATTGTTTGCAATAGTCTGCTGACAATACACACATATGTAAATACATAAGACATTTATTAACAGCTCTTGCTGTTGCAAAGCTAATCTTAAATAGGAAGCATGAATCAGTTTTAGCAACTTAAAATAATAAAGTAATTTATAATATGCTAAATGCTACTAAAGGGAAATACCTTTTTTGGTTTTTATCTATTTTCATCTCATTCCTGCAATTAGCATACACGCCAGCACTAGAAATCTTCATTTAGAAATGAAGTTTTAGAACAATTTTACAAAAATCTCAGAAATAAAAAGGTAAAACAAAGAGGTAAAATTAAGAATTTTAACAAATCTTGGAAGAGAAACAGGAATAAAAGTATTTGGAAAGAGGGCGTGCATGCAGTGCCCAGCGCCCAGTCTGGTAGACAGTGGGCGTTCTAGTCAAGTTTTCCTTGTCTGTCAGGTGAAGATATTCAGGAGAATAAACAGCAGAGATAATGAGTCAAAGATATTAAATCTGAAAGCAGAGAGAGAGAGTCGCAAGGTAGGGTCAGGGTGACAGGTTCACGGTTTATAGAAATGGAATAACCTGTCAATAATGTCTTGGAAAGCCACTGTGTGATGCCTGGCTGGGCTGCTGTCACGAGGGCTCTGCTGCACTGTCCCAGCTGCCAGCATTGTTGGATGCTTATAGCTGTACTCCTGTCAGGCAACTGTCCTTGGCTGAAGGGAGCTGCCTCGCCCAAAGTCCTGCTTCCCGCTCCAGCAGCAGTCAGCGCCTGGTGACTAATGGCTGCAGGGCTGCAAGGCCCAGTAGCCCCTTGCCTCACCTGGGACAATTCTGAAGGGCCATCCCAGCTCTGCAGCCCCCTGTGGGCTTGGCCAACTACATCACAGTCCAACCTCCCGTTCCTGCTTCCCTTGTTCCTTCCGCATGTTGATCCTTGGAGCACTCACCAATAATCTGCTGCCCATAAATCTCCATGTCAGAGCTGTTTGCAAGGGATCCAACTGAAGACAGTTGGTTAGAGAATGGTTCTAGAAAGTCTAAGAGTCTACTCTGAGATTTTGGGAATAGATTGTCTACTGGCCAGCTCGCAGTGAGGACCCCTGCAATGGGTGGTGGGTAGAGTTGGCATGTTGTACGGATCAGCTGCCAAACTGTTCAGTGATGGTGAACTGGGATGGGACAGCAATGAGAGGGAACACACTGGCCCAGGCATTTGGGAGGTGCGATGGACACCCGTGTCATGAGGGTTACAGAATAGGGGAAACCAGACTGACGGGGGGGGCTTCACTGCAGAAGGGGCGGAGTTCAAGCTGCACTAAAGGGCGAGTTTGCACGCGAAGGGAAGGGAAGGATGGTTACAAAAGAGCTTTCTGGTCAACAGAAATAGCACATACGGAAGCTCTGGTGCAGAAAAGTTCGCATCCATAAGAAATACGCAATGATCAATGACTCTCCAGAGAGCGGAAATGAGCTAAGAGGAAGCGTGGTGTCAGGGAGGCTGGAGAATTAGGGGCCAAATCACAGTCACGGCAGGATGTGTGGTGTCATCTCTTGAGCCATGATAAACCACTGGAGGGTTTGAAGCAAGGAAGCTACAAGATAAGATTTGCCTTTAAAAGAAAATCTCTTTGGCTGTTTGTGAACTGATTCAAAAGTGGAAATGAGGAAAGCAGCCTCTTAAAGACTGTTGCAGTGGCCCACACTGGAAAGGGACAGCTCTCACTAGGGCCTTGTCTACTGGCTGAGCTACGAACCTACCTTTTGGTGACGAGAAGACCAAATCCACCTCCATCCACTAGTTGACATCTGCAGAAACGATCAGGGCAATCTCCCTTTAGTTTAAGATTTAAATCTCTGTCTAAATGCTGGAACATGGGCTCTGCAGTCACACGGACTTTGTTACTGTGCTATATCCCCAGCCCCTAAAATGTGCTCAGGACTTAGAAGATGGTGCTCAAAAAATGTTTGTAGAATCATTGAATAAATGAATTTGAAAGGAAAAAATTCCTAATGGAAGTGTAGCAAGTTCCTATGGATCATTCATACCTTGATATAGGTAATTAGTGTGAGCAAAAGCTCTCAGGGGACAGTGGGGCAATGGAGAAGGAGGTTCTAGCCACTTGCCCATTTATCATATTTATATGGTGAGTAAGCATTGGAGACAAGCAGATGTCACCTGCACGTTGGAAATCTTAATGAGACTGGCCGAAAATGAACTTCTGAGGCGAGTTGTAAGCTCGTGCTGTTAAGAACGTCTCTCAAAGTAATCGCAACTGTATGTAGTGTCTCAAAATAAACTGGTCACTGACCCTGTTTTGCATTTCCTGTTCTGTTTTATTTTTGTTTTGTTTAATGGAAGAATTTGGTATGATTGTTGAATATCATCTAAGCCAATTGTGAAACCCAAATGATTTCCAGTCCTTGCTTGCTTCCAGGCCTGGACCTGAAGAAAAGCCCATCAGCTCCTGACTGACAAGGAAATGTCCCGGCAGCTGTGTTCCTACTCCTGAGAACCATTTCAGGGCCGGGACTACGGCTGAGAGCCGCACTTGACGCCTCTCATCTCTTCAAACGTTTCTGTGCTGCTCAGAACCGAAAATCAATTTTATGTAGGAACAGTAAGTGATCCCATATTGAGGAGGCCTGTCCAGGTGAGTCTGTGCCCTCTGTCACGGTGATAAACTAGGACATTGCATATTCATGCAGAGAGAGACCTGGTAGGACGCCCACACTTGGGAGCATGAGAGAACAGTGACATCCAGTGGCTAGCTGGTGGCATTTCTGATGTGCAGGACAGAGACTGCTGAGGCTGGAGCTCACCCTTTGCTCTAGATACGGAGGTCTGCTTTTGTCCTTCCAAGCCCAGGAACCCAGTAAGAAACTCCAGAAAGATTCTGACTTCAGACCAGGTTCTACCAATAATATTTATTCTCCCATATTCTCTGCCAGGTTTTTTACTTTCAAGATAAACACTCATATCTCTCTAGAGTTACAATGTTTTAAAGTTAATCATAAAATTGAATATATGTTAATGTTCAACAGATGATCAAATGTAAAATTCCAAAATCCCATTTTTCCTAGTTTTCAAAATAAGATTTGTCATTCGGTCAACAAATGTTTACTGTATGCCCACTAGGTGCTGAATAGTGAGTACAAAAGGAATTCTCACCTTTTTGGAGGTTACTTTCTTATTGGGGAAGACAGTAATATACACAAACATATACATACACATGAACACACATGCAGACATCCCATAATGTCAAGTCATGGTAGATGCTAAGAAGAAAAATGGAACAAAGTAAGAGCATAGAATTTGAAAAGAGGATTGGTGTTATTCTGGATGGGTGATCGATCATATATAAGGTCTCCCTGAAAACATTTGGGCAGAAGCCAGAATTGAGTGAAGGGTCAGATCATGCACATCCCAGGGGAAGAGCATTCCAAACAAAGAGAGGCAAATCATAAAGATAACATTCATGCAGAATCAAGATTCTGCAGAAAAAAATTTAAATTATCATAAGTGATTAGACCTGAAAGAAATTTTAATTCTATTTTTAGTCAAAGAAGAAAAGAATCTTTAAGCCTAAGCTCAACTTTCATATTTTAGACAGAAGGCAAAAAAGTTCATTACAGTTAATCTTTAAATCGGGAATTCAGACTCAAAGTAAAATAGTGTAGTATAATAACAAAACGCCACTATTTATAATTTATTTCCATCAAAAGGCAAAGAGACTGTTAGCCAGGAGTGAGGATAACCGCTCAGGCCACCCCCCAAGCACGTTCAACAGGAGCAATGTGACTGCAAGCGTCCCACGGGTGGGCAAGGGCATTTTACACACATGCACACACACACACACACACACACACTGTAGAAGTTTCATAGTAATTACGGTATTTGGTCATAGGAAAGGGAACTTTTTTCTTTTTATTTCCTCCTTATTGAGGTATAACTTACATACAATAAAGTGCACATCTCTTAAGGGCATAGCTTTAATTTGTACAATGTGTGAGTTTAACCACCACCCAGATTAAGATATAGAACTTCCCCCAAGCTTCTCAGAAGTCTCCTTCATGCCTTCTTCATGCCTCCCCAAGTTAACCACTATTCTGACTTCTGTCAGTAGACATTTACTTAGCCTGTATTTTGGACCTCTTACAAATGAAATCACACAGCATATATCCTTTATGTGCCTGGGTTCTTTCACTCAACAGTTCGTCTATGAAATTCACTCATATTGCTACATGTAGCAGTAATTCATTTATTTTCATTGCTGTTTACTATTCCATTACAGGAACATATGACAGTTTATACTTTTGATGAACTTATGGGTTATTTCTTGTTTGGGGTTATTGTGAATAAATCTGTTATCAAGATTTGTGTACATATCTTTTGGTAAAAATAAGCATTTATTTTTGTTGAGTGTACATCTAGCCTTAAAATTACTTATTCATAAACTGGGCCAGTTACATAATTTGCAAGGCTCGGTGAAAAATGAAAACACAAGGTCACTTGTTCAAAAAGTAGGTGAAAAGTATCATTAAAGGCATAAAATATAAAACCTTTTCCTTTTTTTCCACTGTCTTTCTCAACTTGTCATGATATTCTTTTATGTGTTATTTAATGTCATTCTAAGTAAGGAAAAATTAAAACGTTCAAATATTAGCTTGAATTTTACCATTTATTTTATATTGTGCTATGGCAATTTTAAATGCAGATCTGAGAGCATTTAGCCTGTTCATAGAATCACTAAATTTTATGATTTATATTCCATAGCTTATACATTCATATACATTTCATTCTGGGGAATGCTTCACAGAATTAAGTTACATATTTTTATTTCATTTCTTGATACTTGCACATTATGCTAACACTGTCTAGCTTCAGTTTAGTTGTGAGAAAGAAGGACTAAAAGGAAAAAGGACTATAGCTTGCCTGATTTTTCCTTTTCCTTCTTTGTTGCCATTTCTAGCACATGTGGCTAACACAGGGTAATAATGGCCATAAGAAAGGCTGTGATAGGATTTATTAGTTTTGTGCATTTCTTAAAATAGCATTGTCTTCTTTCTGCATTTAAAACAAGTTCTGGTTCAAGTGGAAACAAGGCCTCTTGGCTTTCAGAACCCTCCACTCACCATGTACTCTTTTGAGTTTCATTGAACTCCTGGGCACTGTGGTTTCTCTAGAATTCTATGCTCCTTGGGGTTGGTGAATGCTATAAGTGAATGGGGTAGCAAGAAACAGCCACAGGCACACAACTTGTCCATACGTCCTCTGCCTGGGTGCACACTCCACTGTGTAAGATTTCACTTACAAAAAACAAGTTAAAAAATAAAATTATTGGTCCAGCAAGGTAGCTCACAGCTATAATCCAAGCACTCTCGGAGGCCAAGGCAGTAGGATTGCTTAAGCCCAGAGTTTGAGGTTGCAGTGAGCTATGACAACTGCACTGCACTCTACCCAGGGCAACAGAGTGAGACTCTGCCTCAAAATAAATACATAAATAAATAAAATAATTAAGAATTTCAAGACATTGGTAGAAAAGCATTAATGATGCTGGCTCTTTTAGGAAAACCATTTGTTTTTCAATTTAACCAATTTAACACTTCCACCAGCAATATACGAGCATTTTCGATGCTCTAACTTCTCACCAGCACTTGGTACTGTTTAATCATCAAATGGGAGTGTACTAGTATCTCACTGTGGTGTTAATTTGCTTTTCCCTGATGACCAACAATGTGCAGAGGCCTGTTTTCTATTTCAATATCTTCTTTTGTAAAATATCTGTTCAAATTTTTGCCCATTTTTATATTGGGTTGGTCTATCTTTTTCTTGTTGATTTGTAGGAGTTATATTTTCTGCATTCTTTTGTACATAAATACTGCAAATGTCTTCTCCTGGTCTGTGCTTACTCTTTCACTCTCTTAATGGTGACTTTTGATAAATAGCAGTTGATAATTCTAATGAAATCTAATTTACCAATCTATAGCTTTATAGTCAACCTCCATAGCTTGGTGTAAAATGCCCACTTTTGTTCTTTTAAAAGATAATCTTAGCCCTTCCAGACCCTTTTGAGATAAAAAGCTCTGAAATGATCTATGCTAACCTAGCATTTACAAAACTCTTCAAATCTTAATTCCTTAAATTACCCAGAAGAGGGAATTATACTACATGTGAGGTGAAGCCAGTATGTCTCTGGATTTGGACCAAAGCAGGTTATTAATGTGCTTTGATTTTCCATACTAGAAAAGAGGAATCTTTAGTTTGCTTTCACGTACTCTGGCTAATTAGCATCCCTGGCAGGTACAACCACCAGCTGAATTATTATCAACAGTTGTTGCGTTGAGGATTTTTTTGGTGATCATGAATGCCAAGGTCATTCAACATTTGCAAGGATTTTCAATCTTCTTTATTGCCACCGTTTTTTATGGGTCTGAGTGAAGCAACTTCCATGGCTATTTACAAATCCTTCCAGAAGCCATTGTTTCTGTTGTTAGAAGCATTGTTCCCATTTTTCACAGTAGTTTGCAACCTCGAAATAGAAAAGAAATGATCAACCAAACAACATCATAGATCTCATCACAAATTCAAAGAAGTTAAAAATCTTCTGAAATTAAGTGAAAATTGCCTAATATCCAGAATATATGTGAATGCATTCAGAACATATGACTATATAACAGTAGTTTGCTATGCATATATATGTGTGTATGTGTATGTA
Source organism: Microcebus murinus (assembly GCF_040939455.1). Lineage (NCBI taxonomy): Eukaryota > Metazoa > Chordata > Mammalia > Primates > Cheirogaleidae > Microcebus > Microcebus murinus. The sequence continues at coordinate 25,845,120 of NC_134108.1, forward strand.
TTTTTTGCCTCCTAATTTGTGGCTTATCTCAACTCTATTTTAGTGTCTTTTGATGAGCAGAAATTCTAATTTTAAAGTAGTTAAACTTGTCAGTCTTTTTATTTATGGCTAGTCTTTTGATGTTTAAGAAATGCTTTCAACCCTACTGTCATACAGATATTCTATATGGTCTTCTAAAATTTTCCTAATTTTATCTTCACGTCTTACATAGGTTTGCTAGAGCTGCCATAACAAAGTACCACAAACTGGGTGGCTTAAATGACTGAAAGTTATTATCTTTCTGTTTTGTTTTATTTTGTTTTTTTGAGACAGAGTGTCACTCCATTGCCCTGAGTAGAGTGCGGTGGGGTCAGCCTAGCTCACAGCAACCTCAAACTCCTGGGCTCAAGCAATCCTCCTGCCTCAGCCTCCTGAGTAGCTGGGACTATAGGCACGCACCACAATGCCTGGCTAATTTTCCTATTTTTAGTAGAGTCAGGATCTTGCTCTTGCTCAGGCTGATCTCAAATTCCTGAGCTCAAGCCATCCTCCTGCCTCGGCCTCCCAGAGTGCTAGGACTATAGACGTGAGCCACCGTGCCTGGCCTTGAAAGTCATTGTCTGATGATTCTGGGGATTAGAAGTTTGAAATCAAGATGTCAGAAGAGTTGGTTCCTTCTGAGGACCATGAGCAAGAATCTGTTCCATGTTTCTCTTCTAGCTTCTGGTGGTTCACCAGCAATGTCTGGTGTTCCTATACTTGAGTCTATCTCTGGTGACTTATGTCTGATTAACAGACTTCTTTAACTTAAAACATTCCAAGCCTTTAGACAAAGCTTCATTTCTTTATCCAATTACAAATTAAAGAATCTTTAACAAACCTAACACCTATAATCCCCTGCTTCAAGATGTCCCACCTTTTTGGGCCATGTATTGATTTATGACTTTATGTGCAATTTCTGTCTCCCTGAAATGTATAAAACCAAACTGTAGCCCAACCATAGTCAGACCATTTGCTCACGGCTTCTTGCGTGTGGCTCTGTGGGCAATGATTGCACATATTAGGCTCAGAATAAACCTCTTTAAATTATTTTACAGAGTTTGGGTTCTTTTCCATTGACATCACAGTCATAAAGAAAAGAAATGAAAAATTTGACTTTATCAAACTTAAAAACTTTTGCTCTTGCAGACATCATTGTAAAAATGAAAAGGCGCAAGCCATGAAGTGGGCAAAAATATTTGCAATACGCATATCTGACAAAGTACTTGTATCCAGGACACAGAAAGGACTTCTTACAACTCATTAATAAAACAACCCATATATCTATCAACAGGATATGGACAAATCAAATGGAGTACATTCAAATAATAGGAGATCAGGGAAATAATGCTCCATGCATATTTTAATGTCTTTAGATAGCTTTTCTTCTTGAGCAAGGGAAATTGGCAAGCCATGGAATATCTCCTCTTCTACATTACAAGGGTGTTAGATCAGGAGCTATCTGGTCTCATTTAAAGGATAATAAAACTTATCTCCTAATAGCCAAATATTTGCATACCAGGGTAGGTACTTTCCCCTTTGCCTTCCTGACAGAATGAATTTACTTTCCAAGGAATCTGTTTACATTTGCAAAGTAGGGTTTCTCTTCCTCTCCTAGAAGACAGTGGCAGCTAAGTGGTGTGTCCTACATAAACTCAGTATTAACTTGTCTTTTCATTTTATTTTTAATGTGTTTGAAATAATTCATTACATACATTGAATATTATGATTTTGGTAGTTATATGTATGCTATTTTACACTTCACATCTCGAATGTATTTGCTTTATTTTCTCAGTGTAAGAGGCACATAAGGAAACCATTAAAAGCACAATCTTTGAACTTACATTAACCAGAATTCAGATTCCAGTTCTGTTGCTCATTGAGTGAATGACCTGTCCAAGCCTGTTTCTTCATTTTGAAACTTGGGTGATGTGACTAACTCACAGAATTGTTACAAGGGTTGAAGGAGGTAATAAATGTAAAATTCTTCGTGCTGTATTTGACTCAAAGTATTAATTAGAATTCAGTAACTTCATAATATTACTACTACTATTATTATTATTATGTACCACCCCTGAAACCATTTAGGAATTAAACTAGGAAAGAAAAAAAAAATTGTATTTTGAGTGGGAAGGTTGAGATGGGGAGAGACTAGGATTGCCACTTCCTGATGTTAACAGAAGTGGGTAAGAGGTTAGATTTAAAACTCCCTAAGGTGAGTTCTGGGTCACAGGTGAAAACAAAAGCTATGACTAAGCTCATTAATTCAATGCATGGGGAAACATCAACAGAATATCTAGCAAGTTCTTGGTCACACTCATCCTACAGAACCACAGGCATCTTGAAGACAGAGTGGTGAGTTTGTTAACATATTGAAGACAAGCCTTCCAGTGAACTGGTGACTGCCTTCTGACCAGCACCTGGGGACCCTGAAGAGGAAAAGAGAGAGGGGAGGAGGGCCATGCAGAAAACTGTTGGTTCTTAAACAAGGAATAGCCCATCACAAGAGGGGAAAGCTCCAAGTCCCAGTTACCCCACCCATTCTCACTTCTCACTTCCTGGTTGGGCCAAGACTTGGTGAAATAATGAAATGTCACTGTTCAAGTTAGGAAGGTTGAGGACATAAGGGAGCACTATTTTACTTTAGTCCCTGGAAGGCCATGAATGATTCATACTTGAACTGAAATGCATGCCAGTCCTAAAGTTTAGATATAAAAAAAAAAATGATTGGCACGAAATACTTTGGCAACAAATATATACTCTATTTAACAAACAAGACTCAAGATGATAATGATGGATCTAAACTAATACAATCTATAACTAAAAAGTAAGAACAGCAGCAACTCAAAATAATACTGATGATGTGTTGATATAATGGAGTCCTTCCTAAAATGTTCTCAAATTACAATAGAATCAGTAAAAGTCCAGTCAGGAAAACAGGAACCACACCAGTTATTGTAACAGAAAGAATTTGTTATCAGGAATTGCTTAAATGGAGGTTGGATCATGTAGGATATGGTGGGAAAAGAAAAAAAAAACATGTTGGAGGACTAAAAAGTACAAAAGGGGTACCAAGATTGAAACAGAGAAAGTAACTACCATTTAATAGAAGCCACTGCTATCCATAGGGCTGAAGAACAAAAACAAGATGTGGGGGTTACATCCTAGAAGAAACGCCCCATGAAACTGGGACTCGGACCTCTGACAATGGGGTACGGCCAGCCCAGTGCTGGTATTTCTCAGGAGATGTAATGAGGCTGACTCTGGGAGAGCAGGAAGAAGCTGGAAGCCAGAACCAATTGCTAATGGAACTAGCTGCTCCTGCCAGGGTAAAAAGGGGCTGTGGGGCCTTACTTGACAATAACAGCAAGTAAATAGAAAGCAAGTCCCTTCGTCCCTTTTCCAGCTTTCAGTATTCCTTCAGTGCCCCCTATTGGTAGAAACTAAAAGAGCAACTAACAAACAATGCGGTGGCGGACTCCTAGCTGCAGCATCACAAGGCGGGGGTCCCAGCCTAAGGGACCACCTAACCTGGATTTCTCTTCTGCTTCCAAGTCTCTCAGGGACCAGGAAGTAGCATATTTAGGGGAACTCAGAAAATCCTACCCCATCCTCTAACCTCTTACTCCCTCCCCTCCAAAAAGATGTTTTTTCAACTACTGAAGATCATTTTTTCTAAGATAAGGATAGTAGATCTAATTTTAGCGTTGTTTACCTTTATTTGTGCTTTTGAAAACAGGCATTTAAGGAGGAAAGAGATGGAACATATCTGAGGTAAATCACTTATTTCTCTGTTTTCAGGCTATGCCCAAACTTTGCAACTACCTAGAAAGGAGCCAAGCGGAGACCAACTCTCAGATTTTTCTTATACTATTTCAAAATTTCTCTCTTAATTTCACTCTTCCCCCTCCCATTATGAAGAGCAGGGGTCTTAGTCTCAGGTTTGGAGCAGAGGTCTGCATGCCGACCCTCACAGGACTCATGGGCTGATTCTGTGACTTTCTGGGTTCTCTTTTCCTCATCTGTAAAATGGAACAATACCTACTTGCAGGTTGTGAGGGCTGAACGAAATCAAATACAGTTGCATAGCAACATTTTGGTCAATGACAGATCACATATATAACTGTGGTCCCATGAGATTATAACGGAGACCAGGCGAGGTGGCTCAGGCCTGTAATCCTAGCACTCTGGGAGGCAGAGGCGGGTGGATCACCCAAGGTCAGGAGTTCGAAACCAGCTTGAGCAAGAGAGAGACCCGTCTCTACTAAAAATAGAAACAAATGAATTGGCCAACTAAAAATATATAGAAAAAATTAGCCGGGCATGGTGGCATGTGCCTATAGTCCCAGCTGCTTGGGAGGCTGAGGCAGAAGGATGGCTTGAGCCCAGGAGTTTGACATTGCTGTGAGCTAGGCTGATGCCACAGCACTCTAGCTTGGGCAACAGAGTGAGACTCTATCTCAAAACAAAAAACAAAAAACATTATAACAGAGCTAAAAAATTCCTTTTGTCCCTAAAGACCTTCCAGTGGGACAAGATGTAGAGCTGCAAGACAGTGATATTGATGACTCTGCCCCTGTGTAGGCCTAGGCTAATGTGTGTTCGTGTCTTAATCTTCAACAAAAAAGTTTAAAATTTTTAATAATAATAGAAAAAGCTTTATAGAATAAGGACATAAAGAAAATATTTTTGTACAGTTAGTTGTACAATAGGTTTGTCTTTTAAACTTATTGCAAAAGTCAAAAATTTTTTAAACGTTAAGAAGTTTATAAAGTAAAAAAGTTACAGTAAGCTAAGGTTAATTTATTATTGAAGAAAGAAAAAGTTTTTGTAAATTGAGTGTAGCCTAAGTGTACGGTCTTTATAAAGTGTGCTGTAGTACACAGTAATGTCCCTGGCCTTCACATTCACTCACCACTCACTCACTGACTCACCCAGAGCAACTTCCAGTCCTGCAAACCCCATTCATGGCAAGTTCCGGATACAGGTGAACCATTTTAATGTTTTATATGCATTTTTACTTTACTTTTTCTGTTTATAGTTTAGATTCACAAATACTGACCGCCGTGTTACCACTGCCCACAGTATTCAGCACAGTAACTACTGCAGAGGTCCGTCCCCAGGACAATGCAGGCCTGTAGTAGGCTGTACCACCTAGGTCGGGTAAGTACACTCTGTGTTATTTGCACAATGACGAAATCGGCTAACGATGCATTTCTCAGAATTTCCATCTTCGCTAAGCGACACGTGACTGTACAACGTATGGCAGAGCGCCTGTTAGTATGCTGAGAAATAACTATCCTTTTCATTCCTCCAGTGTTGAACGCTGGCGTTTCAAGTGACCAGCACCTCGGCCTGAATACGCCAGCACGGCTCTGCAATGGGCTCACCTCACGCTCTCATTAATAGTGGGAGGTGTCACCTGCTTAGTGACCTGGTTGGTCGGGCCCTGAAACCGGGAGGTGGAAACTCACAGACTCTGACAACTGAAAGGTGGAGAGGCCGGGCACTGCAAATCCGCGAGAACCTGCGCTGTCGCTGCAACCCGGCTCGGCTCGGGAGGCCGGGGCGTCCGCGGCTCGCTCGCCGGCTGCTCCCGGGGCGGGGGCGCCTCCCCGGGCGCTGGGCCTCCCGGAGCTCAGGGCGCCCAGCGGAGGCCGCGTCGCCGCCGCACGTGGCCCGAGCGGGCGTCGCGCGGAGACGGCTGTCCCCTGAAATGTGACCCAGCCCCGCCACCCATGCGGGTCCCCGGGCCCCCAGCGCCAGGCCGCCCGGGCCTGTCGTTGCTGCTGCTGCTGGTGGCGGCGCCGTGGGGACTGGCAGGTAGGTGAGTCGCTCCGCCTGGTGCGCTCTGCGGACCCGCCCGCCGGGTTTCACTTCGGGGTGCGGAGGGCGAGGCCCGGGGTCTGCGGCGGGAGCCCCGGGGAGAAACTCGTGCCGGCGCGGGGTCAGGTCCGCGCGGCTCCGCGTTGCACTCTTCCCGCGGCGAGGATCCCGCGCCTCTCCGCGGGGCCCGCAGCTGCGAACTGCGGTTGGCGGCTGTCGAACCCCAGACGGAGAGGGTCTGCTCCGAAGGAAGGGGTCTAGGGAGACGCAGCGCTTCTAAAGGAAGCCCCCTTTCCCGGGCGCGTCATTCTTTCCTTCGCACTTACAGTCATATACAGATAGTGCGCTTTGACTTTTCAGAAGTCACAACATTTTTAATTGATTTATGACGTAAGGTAACCGAAGGGCTGTTTTGTTTTGTACTTTTTAAAGTTTAAACTCTCTACCAATTGGAATCCAGGAAACCAGAATGATACCCTAACCTGATTGATTTTTTTTTTTCTTCTGCATTTCTGGTAAATGAGAAAAAGATGTTTTTTTGTTTGTTTTGTTTTGTTTTATAAAGCAAGATATCTGGGATCCTTTTTCTTAAAAGTAAAAACAATAGCAACGTTTCTAAGGATACTGCACTTTGTACAGACTTGGGGCTTCTGTATCTGTTGACTGTGCAACAAGAGTGAATGCAAGAGTGAATGTTATCCATGGAGGTGCAGAGTCCTTAGTAGTCAAAGAAAAAGTTATTTAAGTCCAATATGGTTGCAAAGATAAGAAAACTATGCATACAGATCTTGGAGAGATTTCTGAACAATAGATATTGCACACACAAAAACACTTCTAAATCCTAAATTTATCGTAAATTAGAATTATTTTGTCTTTTTAATATTCCGGGGTAAACTGAACCGGAAGAGAATACTCCTGACTTGTGCAAAATGGAACTATCAACTAACAGATATGAATTTTCTTGTTTTCATTTTTAATCAAAGAGAGAAATAAAACTTGCTTCTCAATTGGATGGGGGGCTGACATTAGAAGGTAGTAATAGTCTTTACTTCAAAACAAAATTTGCCAAAAAAAAAAAAAAGGAAGGAAGAAACTTTTCTGACCCAAGAGACCCTTTCTTAGCTCTTCTTAGGACATTCCTGTCTCCTCCTGGGTCTCCAGCCACCCTGAGGACCGTTGGGAAAAGCACCTTAGAAGCTGTATGTAGTGACCTGGAGACTGCCTGCTCTTAACTGACAGATCATCTGCAATGTCTGCTGAACAACGTGGGCTTTCTCGGAGTTTGTGATTTTGCCATTCTAGGGCAGATGAATGCTTTAATTTTTTTGAACTTTTTAAAAATTCAGAGTCTCACAACTCAGTGTTGCATCAGGCTGTATAATACCACGACATCCAAAGAGAGAGAGACAACTCAATGTGGTATCAACATTTTAGGAAAATCTTGAAATTTCATTTCAGGTAAAGTTTATTTATTTATTTATTTTTTGGAGACAGAGTCTCACTCTGTTGCCTGAGCTAGAGTGCCGTGGGGTCAGCCTAGCTCACGGTAACCTCAAAGTCCTGGGCTCGAGCAATCCTACTGCCTCAGCCTCCGTAGTAGTTGGGACTACAGGGATGTGCCACCATGCCCGGTTAATTTTTTCTATATATTTTTAGTTGTCCAATTAATATCTTTCTATTTTTTTAGTAGAGACGGGGTCTCGCTCTTGCTTGGGCTGGTTTTGAACTCCTGAGCTTGAGCGATCCTCCTGCCTGGGCCTCCCAGAGTGCTAGGATTACAGGCATGAGCCACCATGCCTGGCCCAGGCAAACTTTTTTTTTTTTTTTAGCATATTATGGGGGTACAAGTGTTAAGGTTACCTATATTGCCCATGCCCTCCTCCTCCCTCGAGTAAGAGCTTCAAGCATGTCCATCCCCCAAACATTGCACATCTTACTTATTGTGGTTGTATACACCCATCCCCTCCTCCCCTCCCACCCTCCCGACACCCGATAAATGTTACTCCTGTATGTCCACTTAGGTGTTGATCCGTTAATACCAATTTGCTGGTGAGTACATGTGGTGCTGGTTTTTCCATTCTTGAGATACTTCGCTTAGTAGAATGGATTCCAGCTTTATCCAGGAATATACAAGAGGTGCTATATCACCATTGTTTCTTAAAGCTGAGTAATACTCCATGGTATACATATACCACATTTTATTAATCCAGCACAATTCACAATTGCAAAGCTATGGAAACAACCCAAGTGCCCAGGCAAACTTTTAATGCAAATCACAATGTCTGTGCAGCTCCCAGAAGGCAAGTGTGGACATACTGTCCTTCATTCTCTGAGCTCTCCAGGGTCAGGATTTCACCAGGAAGTATACCTTACACCTCTGCCCTATTGGCCATTTCCATATCTTATTCCTCAGTGAAAGTAAAGAACTATGGCCAGCATTATATAAACAGGCATTTAAAGTCAATAGAAAGAGTAGGAGATGGTGACTTCCTGGGTCATGTGTCTCCTCTGCTCAAAGCCCTTCAGAGGTGCCCACTGTTCTTAGAATCATTCTAAGTTCTTCTACAAGGTCCCGTGTGGCCAACTCCTGCCTGTCTCTACAGCTGTACCTCACACCACTCAATCCCTCCTATCCTGGTCTTTTCCAGTTCCTAGCACAAGCCAAGATATTTCTCATCTCAGGGATTCATCCTTGCAGTCCCTCTGCTAGAATGTCCCTTCCCAACTCTCTCCCCAGCTAACTTCTGCTCAGACCTGGCATCTTACTACCAATGCACCTCTCTGGGTGCACTGGGATTTAGGGAGATCTTTCCTAAATCCCAAAAGAGGAAAAAAATGTAGTTTATTATGTCTATGAACAAATGAACCTAGCTTTGGTTTTGGAGCTTTAGAATGCAGTCTAAATATTGCTACAACTACAACGCTTATTAGAACTAAATACACTTAAAATGAATGCAGTGAGGGTATTTTTTGAAATTTCTCTTCTTTGATAGGAACACAACAGCATTGGGTATTTTATTTCGCTGAGTAGTTATTCCAGGATATACTTCACACACACATGCATAAGTGATTCCTGCAAACTAATTAAACTTTCATAATTATTTTCTTTCTTTAACTTTTTATTTTGAACTAACTTGAGACTTGAGAAAAGTTACGGAAATAGTACAGAGTTCCCATATATCACTCACTTAGTTTCCCCCAGTTTAAACATCTTGCATAACCTTGTACAATGTTCAGAACCAGGAAATTGACACTGGTAGTATAATACTATTCACTAAACTATAGACCTTCCTGGAATTTCACCATTTTCCCACTAAAGCCCTTTTTCTGTTCCAGGATCCAACCCAGGATCTCACATTACATTTAGTTGTCACATCCATTTAGTCTCCTCCAGTTGGTGACAGTTCCTTAGGCTTTCTTTGCTTTCATGACCCTGACACCTTTGAAGAGTTCTGATCACCTCTTCCTTAGACTGTCTGTCAGTTTGTGTTCATTTGAAGTTTCCTTATCATTAAAATGAAATTTCATTTTTGACAAAAATGCCACATAAATTATGTTGTCTTTCTCAATGCATCATTTCAAAGGATTTATAACATCAATATTTCTTACTGGTGATGTTAACATTGATCACTTGGATAAGGTTGGAATTTTCAGGGTGTCTGATTATGAAGTTACTGTTTTCACTTTGTGATTAATAAATATCTTGTGGAGAGATACTTTGAGATTATATAATTATCCTGTTTATCCACAAATTTAATACCCACTAATTTTAATATGCATTAGTGGATTTTGACTGTAGCAATTATTATGCCTAACAGTGATTTTGTTATTTCACTCTTTCCTTCCACATTGATTAATTGTAATTCTATTGCAAGGAAGAGCTGTCTCTTTTCCCTCTTTTATTTACTCAATGATTTAAATATATCAATATGGACTCATATTTATTTTATTCTTTCGGTTATAATCCAGTGCTATCACTGTTAGTTTCGCTGCTCATATTGTTCCAGCTTTGGCTACTAAGAAAGAACTCCTTCAATTTGGCATCTGTGTCCTTTTAAGAAGCTCTATCCTTTTTGAGTACTTTATTACTTTCTAGTACCAGAAAATATTCCAGTCTCTTGTATTTTCCCTGCCCCAGATCTGGAACTAACTATTTCCTCAAGGAGCTCTGGTTCCTTTTATTGCAGAATGATGTTTGGAAACCAAGATCTAGGTGCTAGGCATGCTCATTGCTACTGGGGTGTTGTTTCTAGGTACTCTCAGTAAACAGAGCTGGAAAACATGTATATGTATGCTAACCCAATTATATACACACATCAGCATTTCTCTATCTTTCTGTCCCTATTAAAGACCATGAGTTTATACGGATACTTCTGATTTTGATCCAACGACCAAGGTTCATTCTAGCCTTCCTCTTTATTTGTAGCTTTTCTCTCCAACAGTGAAAAACCCAGATATCATTATCTACAATAGATACAGTTCTTTGTTCAAGTCTAGTATAAAGTAGTTCTAGAATGGCTAACTCATGCTCCTGTGAGAAGCATGATTACATGACTAAGCATGATTAACTAGATTACAGCCTTTACCTATAGTCTTTTGGTCTTTAGCTTTATAATATCCAGTCAATATACTGTTGGCCAAACTTACCTAGCTTAGTTTTTTTTTTTTTCCTTACCCCTTTTAGTGTGGTTATATTATCCATTTGTAATAAGTAAGGTCCCATTGTTACTGCTTATATTTCAGTTTGGTTTCTGCCACATGCTGGTTGGTTTTAGTTCTCTGTGCAGTTTGGGGTGCTTAGAGGATAGGTGAAACATGACTGTAGTTCTGTGAGTCAGAGTTTTACCATACAGTGTACTCAGAGCATCAGTGCTCCCTCCTCATCCTCACGACCTCGTTCCTATTCCAAGTAATTACCTGTGTAATTGTCTGCTGTGTGGGCACCTCCTCACAGGACACTCACTATCCTGCACCCAGACAGGCAGGTTGTCCTATCACTGCAAACTTCCAACTATTCAAAAGTTCTTTGGGACAAAAGTTCTTTGAGACTCATTCCCTTTCATTTGCACCCATTGTTAGTCTTCATTCGAAGCTGTTGAAGCCACACAGAACGGGCTGTTCGCATCATCGAAGGCAGCGGTCACATTCCCTTTGCGTCTTCCTTCCTTTCCAACACTGCCCTTCCCAGTTGTAGCCTCTCGGGCTGACTCCCTGCAGATCATGATGAGATGGCTGCTCTACCACATTCTAAACACTGAACCTGGAAGGTTTGTCCTCAGACGGTTCCATTCAAGATCAAGTTCTTGATGAACATGGGTTCCTGAAGTCACCCTCTTTCTCATCTTTGTTGTCTTCTATGAGACACAGGCCTCGACCCCTCATTCAAACTCAGAATTTCATATTGATACAATTTCACTTTGTGGAGGTGATTTTCTTTCTGTTTGCTTTTCAGAGTATAGAGAAGGAAAGTATGGCATAATGTTTTATCTAGAGCTTTTGATGTCTGTGCTGGCGCTCTTTAATGCAACTAAGGCTTCTCTTTTCTGGAAAGACAATTTTTATTGATTATGCAAAATGAGTTCTGTTTTTGAAGGGTAGGATCACTTCATTGCATTTTGAACCACCAAAATAGCTACTTCAGTTAAACACTTTATCCACTGTCTAATCAAATACCAACCCTACCTGAAACACATAGAATGGGTGTACTTTGTCCTGTACTTTTTGTTAAATTTTCTTTAGACTTCTTGATTTCAACATGTATATTTTTCATCCAGCTTTCTTTCAGCTGCATAATCCAAAGTTCCATTCCATACAGCACATTTTTATTTTGGTGACATGAGATATTTTGATAGCTGTATACTCCAGCATTTGTTTACATTATTTCTGCCATTTAAATTTCCTCCTTCCCAATTTTGCAGGTATTTTTTTTCCCTATATCAATCCACTCATCTTCACTTGCAGGTGACTTGGCAACCCTTAGAGCATTCATTTTTCTCTTCAGTACACATTGTGCTCTTTCTTAACAAAAGATACAAGCACGTAACAGATACCTACTGTATTAGTCTCTTAAGGCTGCCATAACAAAGTAACACAGAGGGCTTAAAATAACATAACTTTATTGTCCCACGGTTCTGGAGACTAGAAGTCTGAAAGCAAGGTGTTGGCAGAGTTCCTTCCTTCTAAAAGCTGGAGGGAGAATCTTCCATGCCTCTTTCCTCATTGCAGGTGAGTGCTGAGAATCTTTGGCATCCCTTGGCTTGCATACACATCACCCCGATCTCTGCTCTCATCTTCACATGGCATTCTCCCTGCTTCTCTTCACATTGTCTTCCAGAAAACTCTGTGCATGTCTGTCTTTGTGTCCAAATTTTCGCTTCTTATAAGGACACCAGTCATATTGCATTTCGGCCCACACTAATGGGCTCATTTTAAGGTGCTCACTTCTATAAAGACCGTATTTCCAATTAAAGTCATATTCTGAGTCATTAGGGGTTAGTATGTCAACATATTTCTTTTGGGCAACATGATTCAACTTATAATACTAATCACACCCTTCGAGACTGATAGGGTAGTGAGCAGGACTTGGCTGCTACAGTGGAACAAAGCTGTCTTTTCAGCGGCATGCAGCGGTTCCTCTTGAACATGTTTAGTAGTCTGTCTACCACCAAAGGGAAGCTTTTGCAGAAATGGCAGGCCTGGAAGGCTCCACTGAGAATGTTGAGGCCAGAGATGAGGATTTCTCTTGTGCTTTCCATAACTTGAGCATAAGGGAGAGCTGTCAATGTGTACTCCATAAAGACTAGTGACATTTCAACTTCTTTGGAGGGGCTCACTCTTCCTACACCTTTGTTTCCCATCCTGGCTGCTCTAAGGAGCACTTTCCCTGCAAAATTCTATGCCTTGCTCCAACAAGGACCATTTTCATATGTAAGGCATAACTATGTTATTCCAACCCAGTGATGCCCCTCATTTCAGATTAAAATATATATGTTGCAAAATGTCTACTAAATACTCAATTCGTTATTTCAAAACTTAGCTCATAGATTTTAAGTGCAAAATAGAATATCATGTGCAGTCCATAACTTACAGGAATGAGGTATTTGAGGTGATTGGAGTTAACAAAACAGAATTACCTTAATCCCCACGCATCCATTTTGAGTTTTCAAAAAGTTTAAATATATCCTAACACAGTGTGGTTTTTAAATAGTCTTTCTGTGAGTTCTTTTTATTCACTCATTCATTCAATGTCATTCTTTTCTCATATTAGGAACTGTACTAAGCTTCAAGGTGAATAAGAAAACAACATCCCTTTTATATTTAGTCTCCAGAGAGAGAGAGACAGACAATTAAGTGATTACATTAAAGTATAAATTCCAGAATTGAGAAAAACAAATTTTTTCAGAAACACAAACCAAGACATCTGATCATGGTGTCAGGCAAGGCTTCGTTCTTTTTTTTTTTTTTTTTTTTTTTTTTGAGACAGAGTCTCACTCTGTTGCCCAGGCTAGAGTGAGTGCCGTGGCATCAGCCTAGCTCACAGCAACCTCAAACTCCTGGCTCAAGCAATCCTCCTGCCTCAGCCTCCCAAGTAGCTGGGACTACAGGCATTTGCCACCATGCCCGGCTAATTTTTTTTTTTGTATATATTAGTTGGCCAATTAATTTCTTTCTATTTATAGTAGAGACGGGGTCTCGCTCTTGCTCAGGCTGGTTTCGAACTCCTGACCTCGAGCAATCCGCCCGCCTCGGCCTCCCAGAGAGCTAGGATTACAGGCGTGAGCCACCGTGCCCGGCCTATAGGAAGGTTCTTTAAACTGAGAGTTATACAAGTTTTGGGTTAATTAATATACATGTATGCACATACATATATATGTATGTATATATATGTTTATATCACATCACATTCTTCCTACTTGGGGAGAAAAGGTGAATCAGAAAATAAATTTGATATCCAAGTAAATATCTTACTATGAATACATTTAAATACTTTTAGGGAAAATAATATGAATTCAATAAATAGTCATAGGTAGGTTGCCATCCATATTATATAAAATATTTATAATTCAATATAAATTCAGATCTTTTAATTTAAATATTAGCAAGGAAATAAAGCTAAATCCTGCTGTTAACATATTCTATACATAAATTACCAGGTAGTTAGTATTCCTTTTGCATATATTTCTTTTTTATAATACTAAAAGTAAATAAAACAAAAAACCAACATAGCAACATCCATGAATTATCTGAGATGATGTTTCTGTGAGTGGTATTAATAGTTATCAGGTGGCAGGAGTCAGTGGCCTGGCTTTGTGGCCATGGGACACTGAAAGGTCATCAACAGCCGCAACAAGTCACTGTGGTCTGTGGCTCTTGGCAGAACTAAATCACCCACACTTACCAAAAGGCACATATATTACAGCTGTGCTTTCTAACATAGGTGCTGTTTCCCACTGTCTGAGTCAACACAGTCCTTTCAAGGTTCTGCTAACTTTCATGAACAGGAGGAAAGGGAATGTCTCCCTTGGTCCCATCTCTATGTTGAGAAATCTAGTGCAACAGTGGTTCAAATAGTGTCCGTCAGAAACTCATCTCCACCCACAGCCTCAAAATGTAGCCTTATTTGGAAATAGGGTTTTTGCAGATGTAATTCTTTAAGGATCTCGTGATGAGATCATCCAGGATTAGGGTGAACTGGTGCCCTTATAAGAGGCGGAGAGTACTCTGGAAGGCCTTGTGAAGACGGAGGTGGGCAGAGACTGGGATCATGCTGCCACAAGGCAAGGAACACCCGGGGCAACCAGAAGCTACAATAGGCCAGGAAGAATTGTTTCCTAGAACCCACTGAAGGAGCATGATCCTACTGACACCTCAATTTCAAACATCTAGCCTCCAGAACTGTGAGAGAATAAATACATTGTTTTAAGCCACATAGTTTGTGGTACTTTGTTATGGCAGTCATGGGAAACTAATACAAGAGCCCTTGACTTTCTGTGCTGCCCGGGCTACTGAGCTAACAATTATTGAGCTCTTTGTGCCAGGCACTGTTCCAGGAGCACTATATAAAAAATCTTATTTAATCATCTCAACAAGCCTAAGAGGCAGACAGTATTTCTCCATTTTCCAAATGAGGAAACTGAGGCACAGACATTAAGGAACTTACTTAAGGGCACACAGCTGGTAAGACATAGAAGAGGGAATAAGCTCCAGTGTGGCTCTAGAATGCATGTTCTAGAACCTCTCCCTGACCTGCTCACATAAATAGTTATTAGAAACCAATGGGATAGGGGAGTTGGCAGCACCTATATAAGGGGACAATATTATCACAGAGAAATCTGAGTATGCACAAGTACAGCAATGAGTAGTCAGAGAAATAATGGTGGGATGGTGGTTAGGGAAGAAGAAAATCAAATTCAAAGGAGCTAATGTTAGCACCAAACCATGCTCTCTCCTTTATAGAAGATAGTTGTGTATCTTTTTTCTCAGCTAAGTAGTTGCTGAATCATATTTTAAGTGCTGTTTAGAAGACTTACTTTTCCTGGACACTTGATACATAATTAGGAGGGTGAGGAAGAGAGAACAATGAATATTTTTCAAGAGAAATGGGTTATAACTTGAGATAAAAGAAAACGTGTCTTTCAGCGTGATGAAGTTAAAACAATAATTAAGATAATCTATTTGAAGACAGTCATACCTGTTGTGCTCCTCTTTGGTGGTTAGATGTAGTTATTTATGACTTTTGCTTCCTGATTTTGGTTAATAACCCTCTGATGCTTTTTGTACTTCAACTCCTTTTAACCTCATTCCCACAATTAGAAAACTCACTCAGGATGGGATTATTTTTTCTTACAAGCTTAGTAAGGTATTTTCCTACTTAAAAATACACCTGCAATATGTAGCAACCATTTACCATGGGGTTACTATTCTTTGGTTAAAAAGTGACTTTTGAGTATCTTCTGGCTGTGCTGATATCCTGTGGGCAAGGTAAGTTCACTAAGGTGGTTCAAGCTATAAAGATTTGGTGGTTGGAGCTGTTCCACCCCAGTTCAGATGCCCCAGTGAAGCTGGGTTCTGCCCTGTCACCTAATCACCTTGATTTATGCCAGTCCCAAAGGTCCTGGTCAGTTCAGCTCAAAAGCATGTATTTGCCAGGCGCTGGGGATACGAAGACCTTGTAAGACATGGCGCCCAATGTCAGACAGCTCAGAGCCTCGTGGTTCCTTCACTGCTTCAGATTTAGGAGGATAACATGGGCTAGAGCATCTGGGGACCTTCTCTGAGGGGGTTCAGGCAGGGCTTCCTCAGTGCTAAGGCCTCTCTCATCCTCAGAAGTGGACCCACTTGGCTGTTCAGCCTCTTGTAGTCTGTTTTCCACACGGGTTGATGAATGTACTGTCCGTAACGAGAAACTCGAAATGCCTCAGCCACAAAAGAGAGAGGTTGGGTTAACCACAGAGGCTGGTCACCCTCTCTCTTGGTGAGTTCACCCTGAGAACCTCACCGCTTTTCACTGGTGCTCGTCAGGCATTAATCTATGCATCAGCTTTTCCTGCAATATAACGAAATGCAAATAACTTTTGCTATCAGGCATATGAGTAAAAGGGCAACATACTAAAACGACAACCTTAGGATTAGCTTTGAAGCCATTACGAAAATGTCACATACCATTTTGTTATACCTAGAGACCTGTATCCAAGGTAACTCTTAGAACTGATGTAGCTGCCACATTTTATACAACTCCACTAATGAAGTTATCATAAATTTGCCCATTTTAAATATTATTTAGCCATTCTCTTCCTACTGGAAGGGGACCTAAGAGTAGACACAGGGCTTTTTCCTTTTGGGTGATAAAGCTAGGCTAGAAGAAATTGCCTAAGGCCAAGTGTCTTAGTTCCTTCCAGCTGCTAGAACAGAATACTATAGATTGGGTGCCTTATAAATGACAGAAATGTATTTCTCTGTTCTGGAGACTGGGAAGTCCAAGATTGAGGCAGATTTGGTGTCTGTTGATGGCCCAATTCCTGGTTCATAGACAGTCGTCTTGTCACTATGTCATCACATAGTGGAACAGGTAAGAGATCTCCCTGGGGTCTCTTTTATAAGGGCACTAATCTCATTCACGATGGCTCTGTTCTCATGACCTAATCACCTCCAAAATACCATTACATTGGGCTTTAGGAATTAACATATGAATTTGGGTGGGGAGAGACACATTCAGTTTATAGCACCAAGGTATAAAAAAGGGAAATAAACATCAAGAGGGGACACAAATCTAAATGATGTGGTTTACAGGATACAGGTAACCAATTATTACGTTGAGACCCTTCCCAGCTTTGTTGAGGCAGAGGCTGTCTCTCATACCTACAACCCAATGGGCACCCTCAAGTATCCTTCATTGTTCAAAGGCCAGACTCTAGTCAGGAAGGCCCAAAGGGAGCCCAGAGTCCTGCCCGTTCCCTCAGTCTTCCAGAGAGACCGGTCTCCTACCCAGCTATCTGTGGTCAGGAATGCTCACTTTATTGAAAATCATTCATAACCTACATGACACCACAGCATAATCATGTCATTAAAATAGCACAAGCCAATGGTCGTTAAATGATGCACACATGGAGGAACAAGGGGTCTTTTAGTTCCAGGAGATACTGTAGGCAGAGGGGACCAAAATTGTAAAGGCTTAAAACAGCAGAGTAATTTCAGATATTGAAAGTGATTTGATGTGGCTGGTGAGCATGGTGCATTTGGCAGAATTGGCAAAAGGAGAGGCCAGACCAGATCATGAAGAGTCTGTGTGCCAAGCCAAAGTTCGGAAGGTCCAGCACTCCCCAAACATAAAACTGTGTGCACCAGTCCAACGACTCTTTAATTTGGGATGTGAAACCTGTAGACTATCGGAGAATCAGGGCTGTGCTTCCAGGCCATCAATCTATGCGAACAAAAATACTTTTGTCGCCCATTAATGAACACATGATTTCTGTTATCAATGTGGGCGTGACATATTTTCACTTTGGTGTTGATTAGATGATCTTATCAGCACCAGCAGGTTAGAAAAATGACTTATTTCAATTGGAATGTTTATTCTGGAGTGTCTTTCTTTGTTTTCCAAACTTGAAACAAACACAGTGCCTAAAACGTTTGCAAAGATTTTTTAAAAACACAAGAGAATACATGTTCTAGTTGTCAAATTATTTTTTCTTTCTTAAATGTGCTATTTCTTTTCCTTTTTTTTTTAAAGTGCTTATCAGCAAGCTGTGGCATCTGAGAAAAACATAAGAAAACAAAACAAAAAATGCTAATTCTATTTTTTTAATCACTCACTCCTTTGCATCATCAAAACAGATAAAAGGGCGAGTATGCCTTGCTAGATTCTCATCTGTTGATTTGGTGTTCCCAGCACAGCCCCTCTCTTCCCGATGGGATTCTTGCAGTTCTGCTTCGTCAGGAGGTGCCACTTCCCCTTTGAAGCCAAAGCTCCAAGCTGCGCCGTCCCCTCCTCCACAGCCTGCATCTTGGTGCAAGCTCCGCTCCCACACTGGGCTCTGCAGTTATGGCCTTACTGGTCTCTCCTGCTCTTGCCCCCATCCAATCTTTTCTCCCCTCGGCAATGAAGTGATCCACTGGAAATATAAATAGGTTCCTACTTTCCCCTGCTAAAAGGCTGCAGTACTTCGCCACTCAATTTCAGGTATAATCCAGACGCCTTCCCAGGGCTTACAGAGACTGGGGGCTCTAGCTCCTTTGTACTCCTTCCATTTCATCTTGGCCACTCTCCTCTTCTCCAGTTTTTCCAGCCCCACTGACCTTTTGACAGTTCCAAGGACCCTGTCTTTTCGGCCAGGCTCTTTCCCCTCTCAGGTTCTCTGCCTGAACGCCGCCCTCCCACCCCGCAGCTGACTGCCCAGCCCCTGCCTCGGTAGGTTCTGCAGCCTACCGCTCCAAGCTTATTTCCTTTCTTAGCCTGATCACCAAATGTGTAAGTACATATTTGTTTGTTTGTTTTTATTTTTTAATGGTGTTCCTCGAGTCCCACTGGCCTGGGAGCTCCCTAAGGGCAGGAGCATATGCCTGTGCAGTCACTGTTAGATACCCACAGAGTGGGCACCTGCATTCGTTTCCTAGGGCTGCTGTAACACAACGTGTTCTCTCACGGTTTTGGAAGCTAGAAGTTGAAATCAAGATGTTGGCAGTGCCACACTCCCTCTGAAGACTCGAGAGGAGGCACCTTCCTAGCTTCTTCCAGGTTCTGGTGGACCCAGGCTTGTAGATATGTTGCTCTACTCCGTCACCCTCACGTGGCACTCTCTGTGTCTTCACATGGCCGTCTTCTTATGAGGACACCAGTCACGTTGTGTTAGGAGCCCACCCTCCTCCGGTATGACCTCATCTTAACTAATTATATCTGCAACAACCCTCTTTCCAAATAAGTTCACATTCTGAGGCAGTAGGGGGTTAGGACTTCGATATATCTTTTTCTGCAGAGGAAGGGACGTAATTCAACCCATAATAGCACCCGATAAATATTAGTTGGATTAATAAATAAGATGACTCTTAAACTCATGTTTCTTATCAATACATATGGGATTGACTATAGTGTGTTTTTATGAGAGATATAGAGCTAAAGCCCAAGGCCAATGCAAATATATCTCTGTCCATGTCAATAGGTTTTAACATGGTTTCAAATGAATAGAAATCAGCCACTAAAAAAAAAGAAACCAGAGTAGAGTCAAACACAATCTTCTTTGTAGTCACCATATGTTTTTTTTTTTAATTTTTATTTATTTATTTATTTTTTGAGACAGAGTCTTAGTCTGTTGTCCTGGGTAGACCCATGGCATCAGCCTCGCTCACAGCAACCTCACACTCCTGGGCTCAAACAATCCTCCTGCCTCAGCCTCCCGAGTAGCTGGGACTACAGGTGTACCCCACCATGCCCGTCTAATTTTTTCTATTTTTAGTAGAGATGGGGTCTTGCTCTTGCTCAAACTGTTCTCAAACCCCCTACCTCAAGCGATCCTCCCACCTCGGCCTCCCAGAGTGCTAGGATTACAGGCATGAGCCACCACACTGGGATCATCTGGGGAATGTGTTAAAGGAGGAGCGCAGTTTCCATTTGCATTCTCTAGGATCAGACATGGGAGGAAAGAAGCGAAATATTCTGCCAGGAAAAGGAAAGAGCTTCCCTACTACAGGATGTGGTAGGATTTAAAAAAATTACTTACCAGATCAGTATCTAATATTTTTTAATACTTAAATTATTTTATATATTAATATCTTAGAATAATACATGTTTTCCCATCAGCCTTATCTTGTCTTTGCATAAATTCAACTTAGTGTACAAGGGTGGCAAATGATGAGGAGGTTAAGAGTGTGGGTTCTGAACTCAACTCTTCTACTTATAAGCTCTGTAAACTTATACAACTTACTTAACTTCTCTGTGCCTCAGTTTCCTCATCTGTATAATGGAGATGATAACAATAGGACCCACCATAGGGCTGTTGTGAGAATTGAATGAGTTGGTTGTATAAAGCACTTAGAACCATGCTGGCTGCATGGTAAGGATTCAATGAGTCTTAACTATCTTTATTATGTGCGAGCCAGTTTGTGTCTCATCAACTGAATAGTATAACATATAAAGGTTTGCACAGTATTTATTGTTAAATTTTAAGTCTTGTGCAAGTTGAGTTTTATGTATGTACTCTATCTACTATTAAAACAGAGACTCTTTGCCTGTTATGAATGGATACCACTTTTGACATTATTTTTAGCTGCACCTAAAGAACTCTCAGGTCCTACTGAAACCAGAACCAATCTGAGAGAGCAAGCCGTCCATGTGACAAAATTCTTTTAACTCTTCTTTGCAGAAAGGTCAGACCTCACTGCAATAAGAGCCATCTATTTCTTTTGATCAAAACCAAATCATTAAAATTCCATAATTAACAAAAATTATAACTAATACAGATAAACAAATTACTACAAAGCCAGAGCAGTTGCTAAAGATCCGTGTCTGGAAATAACATTTCTATGAGCAGGAAGACAAGATGCTCTGTGCCTAATACCAAGAAGGATGACTAACATGGCTTAATTTGCTCTGGTAAAAAAAAAAAAAAAAAGTTTCAGAAACCAACAGACCCTATCATAACAAAGAATATTTTGTGTCCCGGAGAGATTTAGAGATGCACAGATATCAAGACGTGACCTAATTTTCTCATGATAGGGCTGCCTCTGGATAATACTTTGATTTATTGACAAGGGGATGATCCAAAACTGATCATCTTTTCTGCCTATGCAGTCAGAAAGATAATGTTGATCTAAGTGAAGAATCTTCAGGACTACAAGCTGTAGTATTCTGTTCCCAAAAATATTGTACAAAACAGTAATATCCATTTTTTAATGAATTTCTGTTAAAGGGGTTTACTACTCTGAAAGCTTGTCAATGTATTTAGAATGAGCTCAACTAAGCATTTATATATTTTTTTAATCCAAAAAGTTGTTGCTGTGATCCTCACTTGCTTTTAAAGGACATTAAGTTTCTGGTCTTCTCACTGAGTTTTTAGTTTTCTTGTAAAGTTAAAATTGAACCACTAAGAAAAGAACATTTCTCAAGATTATTAAAGCAAAAGTCATAACAGTGTTGGGAATTTTTAACAGTGTTGGGCATTTTTTTTTTTCTTTCTCCAGTTTGTTTGATTGTTTTAGTGATTGGTCTTTCTCAGTTTCTTTCATTTTTAGATTATTTGTTGTTGTTATATTAGCTCTCTACAGCTATGTAACAAATTGACTTCAAATTTAGCAGCTTAAAACACAGACTGCTGAGGGTCAGGAGTCCAGTAATGGCTTAGCCACGCTGTTCTGGCTCAGGGCCTTTCACAAGGGTGCAGCCAGTAGGTTGGCTGGGGCTGCTGTCATCCGCAGGCTCAACTGGGGTCAGAGGCACCGCTTCTAAGATCACTGAAGTGCCTCTTGGCAGAAGACTTCTCTCAGTTCTTTACCAGTTTTTGGAAGCCTCCATTCCTTGCCACATGGGCCTCTCCTTAGTGGGCTGCTTATAACAGAACAACTGCTTTTGCCCAGAGCAAATGATCCAAGAGAAAAAAAAAAAACGAGATAGAAGGCACAGTGCCTTGTATAACCTAATATCAGAAGTGTTAATACCATGGCTTCTGTCCATTGGTCTCACACACCAACCTGGGACACTATGGAAGAGGACTATACAGGCTGTGAATGCCGGGAGGAAGGGATAATTGCTGGAGGCTGTCTTGGAGGCTAGCGGTCACAACTGTGGTGATAGATGATTCACCCGTACTGTAAACTTGCAGAGGAGGTATATACATTGTTCACAGCATTTATAATGAAATAAATTTTCTTTTCAAAAAAAAAAAAAAAAAGAATGGCATAATAAAATTGCTTAATGTTTTAATGTTATTGCTGTCACATTATTCATTCTCTTTATCTAACCTATTATCATCGAAGTTAGGTAACATTTTGATAATCGGCATAACATTTGTGAAGAACCATTTAATCAATTCCAAAGCATTACATTCCAGAATATAGTTCATTTCAGAGGAGCAAAATTGCTTTGTTTCCTGTGACAGCAACCAAAAAAAAAAAACAAAAAATAAAATGAGCAATTCATTTCTTTTATTCCAAGTTCTCTCTTAAAACTTTTTTGGATATGTCTTAGTCATCTTGAGAATTCTGTCACTCTTTTACTTATATTAAAAGACAAATAGAAACAAATGTCTTGGAAGATAAAGATTTGTATAGATTGAACATTGAGAAAATATACCTGGACTATATATACTATCTAAGATAACTTGTGTTGCTATCTCCAAACTTACCTTGCCAAAAACTGGAATATTCTATTTCCTTATCAATTAGTTCTATAAAGCCATGTTTTGACAATGTCTTCCATCAGTGATACTATAACACACAGTCTATTTAAATTTTATTTCTCACAAGTTGCTAACCATTCTTCACATGGTAGGGCCATCTGGAAATATAGAACCACAGCATTTTAGATCTGGAAAGATCTTTGGAATTTTTATGTTAAAAGTGTTCTCCATTTTTTGAAGGGTTGGGAAATATTACCCTCAGTGGTGCTGCCTGCCATGTTCTGGTTTGTCTTCAAAAATCTGTTTAAAATTTAGAACCTGCTAATACCACAGAGCAGTGTAAAGGCATTGATAATTATTCACTGTACATAATCTCGAGAAAATGCCAACACTGGTTGATACACAATGGTTCCAAAGGAGTTAGAAGAATAGAACCAAAGACAGATGTTGGGCAGGCTATATCCTTTTGGGATTCTCCCTATTGCTACAGTACATATACCCACACACATACTGTGTGGCAGGGATCAGGTGATAGTATGTCTCTTTGAGTATTTAACTTTCCTCTTAAAAGTAAAACTGGGATATTTAAAAAAAAAAAAAAAAGATCAAAAGTAGGAGTCATTACAAATATAGCCCATGCACATGCACGCAAACACACCCTCCACCACCTTTGTATGTTAAAGAGCTTATTTTGCTTAGTCTCAGGGTCATAATACAAAGTTTAATTCTAAAGTAAATAATTTTTTTCTTTTCATTTGGCTTGTGAAAATACCATACATTGTATAGAGTTAATCTTAGCCAAGGATTATTGCAAGCGTAATTCCTTCCTCTGATATTAGTTTCAGCTAATTTATACAAGCATTATGGGATTTAGGCCAAGATTGGACCAGCCTTCAATGACTGAGCTAAATTTTATTTCCTAAGTTAGATTTGCAATATTAAAATTTAATATTTTCCAAGTTCATTAACTAGAATATGCATATTTGTGATAGAATAAGTTCTTCCTAAAATCTGATTATTACTCAGTACTTTGTGATCTTTCCAATATTTTAAATTAGCACTTTTATCCTCACATGTTACCACCGAATTATTTTCATTTATTTTAATTCGAGGATCATCTTTGTTTTCTTTTATAAGAAAGTTTCCTCCATTTTCCTTTTCTAATTTTTTGGTTTCTCAATTCTTTTACAGTCTTCCTCTAAAGAGAATTTCTACAAATTAATCCTCTAGGATACAGTTTTTTTCAGAGCACAGTGATGTGAACAGATCAATGTTTAATTAAACAGATTGTCTTCTTTCACTTGTTCCTTTTCTAAATTTTGTTTTTTTGTATACTTCAGTAAAGCCAACCCCAATTCTAACCTCCCAAACTCTGGCCTTTCAGGGGCATCATTTCTAAATTTCATATTAGGTAAATTTCTATACCTAATAAAGAGATAATTTCACTTCTCTACTGGTGCATAAGAAACTAGCCCAAAACATAATGGTTTAAAACGTTTTATTATTTCTCACCATTCTTAGAGTTAACTGGGGCTCTGCTGGATGACTCTTCTGCTGGTCTCACTCAGGCTCTCTCATGTAGCTTCAGTTTATGGCAGATGGGGCTAGAATGATCACAATGACTTCACCGTGGCCCCTTAATCAGAAGGTTGGGCCCAGCTGGGACACTGGGACAACTGAGCCTCTCCTTCACATGACCTCTTGACATGGTCTCCCCAGCAGGTTATAGCTGTTGTTTCATATGACCACTTAGGGCTTTCAAAAAGGCAAAAGTGGAAGTGCCTAGGCCACCATAGAACGTAGTGCCAAAGTCACTTCTGCCTCATTCTCTTGGTTGAAGAAAGTCACAGGGTCAGTTCAAGTTCAGTGTGGGAGGAAGTCCACAGGGCATGCATATTGGAAGGCATGGTTCACGGGGTGGGCCATCTCTGGAGTCTAGCTACTACAGCGATCATGTTTTCCTTCTCCACTAAGACCTCAATTCCTCTCTACTCCTTTTTCAGTTCCCTGTGTCTCTGGTGGTTTGCCTAAACCTACAAATGTCACCTTCTTATCTATAAACATGAAGAATATCCTACAATGGAATCCACCAGAGGGTCTACAAGGAATTGAAGTTACTTATACTGTGCAATATTTCATGTAAGTTGGTTCTTTTCCTTTTGGCTAATTTATAAACACAAGACTCAGACTCCTGTTAATTGTGCAAAGATAAACCATCTATCGTATTAAATAAGTGTTTGAAAAAGAGAAATGTTTTAGATATCCCATGTTAAGTTTTCTTGATAGGTTTTGTTAGATTAAATTAGAAAACAGTTTCTTCATGGAGACAGAAGCACTGGGTGCTCAGGCAAAGGGAAGTTATGGAACTGGAGAAAAGAAGTTGGCCAAAACATTATTATGTGGCTGAACAAACAAGGCAATCCATCATCTCTGAAACTGCTAAGCTTTTTGGAATCATAAACATTCTGAGACTTAGTGAAACTGAGTGTAGAATTCTGTGCAACCAGCCATTCCTATTAAAGATAGCCGTGAACAGACATTTTTACTTCTCCCTCAAAACTCATTGCAAGGAAGAAAAAATGCAAAACAGTTAGACAACATCCATCTTCAGATAAACAAAGGAAATGCCATAACCCCAAACCATAAACTCTGAAGCATATAAGCCAAATCTGTGGAATCTGAAGGAAAACAACTGCAGAAGCTGGAAGCAAACCTATACCTTCTCGAGCTCCAACTGCAGGAAATAATTTCACAAGAATAAGTATCACAGTACTAAGAGGCCCACCTATCAATCTAAGAATGTAGCAATCTAAGGAATTGTCACCACGAGAAATTGAGGAAATGTCCCCATGGAGAAGAATTCAGACAAGTAATTGTCCATAGTTTTATTAGGGTCCATAAACAACATAATCTCTAAAGGTAAAACTCATAGAAGAGAAAACAATGAAATAAGAGATTCTAAGACAACAGGGAGAATTTTTTTATTTGAAGCAAGTGGGTAGAGCTTAGAAAAAAGTCGGAAAATAAAAATATTCTATTAAGATGAAAACCTATTATAGTAAGTGATAATAATGGTTGAACAGGTAATAAAGACTATTACATATTATAAATTCATGATATGTCTAGAAAGATCTAATAAAAATAATAGCAAGGAATATCCTGGTGAAATTACTAAACTTTAAGAAAATTAAATGATTTATAGCCATTATAGCAAAAACAGAACTCAAGTTGGAAGAAAGAGGAAATTTCTGCCTGGCAACACTCAACAGAATACATCAAGCAGGTGGGAACTTAAGGTATCACTTCCCTGAGACCCTTAGAGAGGAGTTACCACTAACTAAAGATGATATCCAGCTAACATAAAGATGAATTCAAAAACATTCAGTAAGGACACAGTTATGGCAAAAAAAATAATAATAATAATCCAGTGACATGCTTTGAATTCATCTAAATGTAGAGCTAAGACAATAGTGATGAGAAAGATAGTTATAGAAACATTTTTTGTAAATGTTTGAATTTAAACAATAATATAACAAATCAGAAGTGGGGAAGAACTATAAGTGTACTGATTTTCATAGCAGGAAGCCATTAAATGTGACCTAAAATAAAAATACAAATACTTTGTTATTTTAATAATAAGCCTCTCGATATTTTTCACAAACTGTTTTCTTAATTTAAAACCTCTTTTAGGAACTAATACCTTTTGTAGTAATGAAACATTTGAACTTCAGCAATTCCTTTAATTTCACGTAAAGTTCTCTTTTTCTATTAAAGTTCAAATCAAGTTATATTTGCTGCTTTTGTTGAAACTATATGTACAATATAATTTAATTTTTGTCTATGCTGCTATCTAATCATTCTTCTGTTTTATAAATAAGCATGACAAGATGTCCAGAATCATATACCAAATGTTTCAGGGTAATGGGATTTAGGGTGATTTATTTCTCTTTTGATTATACTTTTCCACATTGTTCAATTGTTTGGATTAAAAAACATTTACTATATTTACAAAAAAGAATCAAGTCATGTTTGTCTTTGGAAAAAAAAAATTCTCCCACTAAAGCCAGTGAGAGACTTCAGCAACTATTCACAGCAATTTCGTTTATCTAGAACCTCACTCTCCTTTCTAGGGGTTTGTCAAGAGCTGGTGCTACAGGAAAGATGTCGCTCTGCAGAAATGGCTCGTGAGCGTGCCCTTGCCTGCTTTTCCATTAGGTGGAGCAAAGAGCTTGCTCTGTCCTTTATATTTGTCTGTGATTCAAAAAGGAATTTACAGAAATAGGCAGAGTCTTCACTGCTCTGTGAGAGCAGATAACTTACACTGTGCACATTTCAAAACTGTGTACTTAAAAAGAAGCTTGCTATGTATGTCAGAGTTCTTACACGCCTGTGCATGTGGAATGTGGACAGGAACAGAGCGTGACGTGTTCCACTGCCAGAGGGCTCCAAGCTCAGCTCTGGCATCAGACAGTCAGTCCCCAGGTCATAGCCAGGCTGAGCAGGTAACAACATCTTATGCTTTTACACTTTTGTGTGAAGTTTGTTTCCAAGATGAAAATTTAACAAAAGTCTAGATTATATCCTCCAAAAGAATTGAATGCAGGAAATAGAATGTAGCACTAAAATCACAAGCTTTGCCATCAGGGAAAAGTGATTCACATCCCAGATATATGCCTTTTATTAGTCATGTGGACTTGAGTGGACTTTTATTAGTCATGTGGACTTTATTAGTCATGTGGACTTAATTCCTCAGTTTCCTCATCTGTAAAATGGGATGAAAATAATGCCACCTACCTCCTAGGGTAGTTATGATAATGAAGAGGGCTCCCACATGACTTTTTTGCCATGCATGAGCATCGTTACTGAAATATTTGTTGAATGATCCTGGTCATCATTTATTTTGTTCAGAGTTCGGTAAAGAGCACTTTCTCCTTCATCAACATCTGCCATGGGAAGCTGCCCTGCCCTTGGCAGAGTGAGGAAGTTCGAGGAGGGAGGGTCACACAGGCAATGGCAATATTTTCAAACCACAAGTCAAGACCTGTTGATAGGTTATGAAATCAATTTTGAGAGACATAGCTAGCATTATTTTTAATGGAAAGGAATGGAATGGTGTAAAGTGGAATGGAAAATAACTGAATACATGGTATGTAGTAAAGTTTAAATAGTATCTTGTAAGACTTTTGTTTTAGTATGTTAGATATATATCTTTTATGAACTGAATCACAATGTAAAGTATGTTTTTTCCTGCATGGATCATGGTCAAAAAATATTTTGAAAACCCCCAAGCAGTTTCAAAAAATTTGAAAACCACTCACATGGAGCAGTTGGTCAACAAGATCCGACTGTATTTCTAATGTCTTTTAGTAGGTATGGTACCTATGAAACAGGAGACATTTACTTTCAGAAATGTGTTGCTATATTCTGAAGCTTTGGCAATGCTTGTAAAAGTTGACATATCCTCCTCCTCAAGAGGAGTCATACTCTTCCCGTGACTTTTGTGATACATGTTTTTCCTCTTCTCTCTTTAGCTGCTACTTCCAGGTCTACTTTGTATCCAACCTTTAAATCTTGGTGCCCCTGAATTTTTATCCTAGACATTGCTGGGTCTCCATGGAGGATTCATTCATGCGTGTCCCTTCAATGAGCAGTTTTATGCCGTTGTCCTGAGCCCCACTGCCTGCTGGGCATGTGGACTTGGGTATCTCATGCATACCTCAGCACATTCCCAGATCTGCTCCTCCTCAGTGTTCCTTGTCTTGGAAAATGTTACTACTGTTCTACTCATCTACCCCAGACAGAAAAAGACATCATCCTTAACACTTTCATTTCTCTACTCTTCTGCATGCACTCAGTCACCAAGTCCTATCTCCTAATTGTTCTTGTTTTTTATTTTTTTTTATTTTTTAAAAATTATTTATTTATTGATTGAGACAGTCTCGCTCTGTCGCCTGGGCTAGAGTGCCATGACGTCAGCCTAGTTCACACCAACCTCAAAGTCCAGGGCTCAAGCAATCCTCCTGCCTCTGCCTCCTGAGTTTAGCTAGGAGTACAGGCATGTGGTACCATGACCAGCTAATTCTTTCTGTTTTTAGTAGAGACAAGATCTCACTCTTGCTCAAGGCTCAAGCTGGTCTTGAACTCCTGAGCTCAAGCAATCCTCCCACCTCAGCCTCCCAGAATGCTAGGATTACAGGTATGAGCCATGGTACCCAGCCCCTATCTCCTAATAGTTCTTGCTTTTGTCTTGTCCTCATGGATTCTACTGTTACGATCCTTGTCCAACCAAACCACTTACACCTTCCCTTGGACCACTGCAGTATCCTCTCAACTGCTCATCCCACGCTGCCTCTTCTAACCCTGTCACCTTCTCCACACCCCCTCCAGAGTTAGCTTCCTGAGACATGCCTCTCATCTTGTCCCCCAACACCCTACCTTAATCCCTTCAGTAGCCTCCCACACAGCTCTGTCTCTTTCACTGTCTCATCTTGTGTCACCCAAACTCTACACCTGAGTCTCTCCCACCTGAAAAGGGCTAAAAATATTTCCTTCCTCCTGTTCTCTCTGGGTGTTGTGTTTTTAATAAAGAAAAAGAAAATCAATGTGAAAAACCTAATCGATATCATCATTACCATCATCATCTTCATCATCATCCTCATTGTAACTATTGAAAATGTAGGTTTTTGTAGGCACTCCAACCTCATGACTATTCCCCAGAATTTTTGATGCCTAGCAAATTTTTAAATTTTAAGAAAGTGTCAAGATAATTTTTCTTCCAAGAAAAAAAATGACTAATGATTCCTAAAACAACACATCAAACAGACCTCATATACAGGGTGGACTATAAACTTACATAGATGATTACTGGAAGAATGGATCACACAATATGTAAAAATTGTACTGTAGCCAAAGAATTAAAATAAAATGCATGCTTTTAGAATGTACTATCCACATTATAATTCACAGAAAAGAAAGGTGATTACAGAAACTCTGACTCATGTTCCTGACAGCTAATGAAAAAAAATTGCCAGCAGCAAAAATGGATTCTTTTTTATCTCAATGACAGGCACTTTTGTTTTTCTGAAGAGAAGGTCTTCAGTTCCATTCAGTTTTGTATAATGACTGGGAGGTTTTTTTTAATTGTAAAGTAGAGAGGGCATCTCATTATTAATTCCAAGTTTCCTTCCTAACAGATATGGGCAAAAGAAATGGCTGAATAAATCTGAATGCAGCAATATCAGTAGGACCTACTGTGATCTTTCTGCTGAAACTTCCGACTATGAGCACCAATATTATGCCAAAGTTAAGGCCATTTGGGAAGCAAATTGCTCCAAATGGGCTGAAACTGGACGATTCTATCCTTTTTTAGAAAGTAAGTAATGCATCTGTCACAATTGTTAAACATGTTTTAATATCAAGTTAACCTCACCTCCTGATTTAACAGTCTCAGGCTCGTAGACAACCTTGTCCCAGAAGAAAGTCTTTGCTTGCTCTATTCTGCACCAGCAGGTTGAGTGACCAGGCCAAGATGCTTCACCTTGCTGGTTCTCACAGTCTCATCTTTAGACCAAAAGGTTTGGGCAAATGATCTCTAAGATCTTTCCCAGATCCCAAATTGATGCTAGATGCCAATAATTTCACATTTTGATTTTGTTTTACTATTTGTTGGAGTCTCTGTAATTTGAGGAACAGCCAAAAGATTTTCTTTTAAATGTTGTGGGCTTTAAACCATTGACATGTGTCTATAAGATTGATTAAAGATTGTCCTGATCACCCAACTAAGACTCTTCTTGCTATAAACTTCGTAGCGCAATGAGGTGATTTCTAGGTATAACCAGAATTAAGGCAATATCTTCCTGGTATATGCTTTTATAATTTTGCCATCCTCTGATCTGTGGCTAACTCAGCCATGAGGGACCCACTCAGGGCCACCATAATGAACTCTACAAATGCTCCATAGGCCCTGGAGCTCTTCCAGATCAAGGTCAGAGAACTACAGCCCTTGGGCCAAATCCAGCCCCTCCCCACCCCCATTTCTGTTTTCCTACAGGCCAAGAGCTAAGAATGGTATTTATATTTTAAATACTTTTGTTTAAAAAATCAGAATAAGAATATTTTGTGACATGTGAAAAGTACAGGAAATTCAAATTTTGGTGCCTATTCATAAAGTTTTATTGGAACACAAACCACACTCGTTCGTTTTATATAGTTATCTATGACTACATTTGTGCTACAACCAGAGTAGAGTACTTGCAACAGAGATCATTTGACCTGCAAAGCCTAAAGTATTTACTGTCTGGACCTCTATAATAAAAGTTCGCTGACATCAGTTCTGGATCATTCTAATCTCATCTCTGATTTTTCCACTTAACATATCATGTTAATGTTATTTATCACCAACTTTTCAAGTCACAAACAGTTTTGATTGTATTTACCATCATCAGGTCCTGTTTATCCATGTGACTAAGTAAATGCAACACTCTTGTTGGCTGTTTTAACATTGCATTAGGGTGTATGAAATGATTAGGTCAAGATTTGGCATAATCCAGGCCCACCAAGGTACATTTCGAGGCAGCTTGTGTGAGAGGGTAGGTTTTAGGGCTTTGAACCAAGTAGTATTCTATTATAGCTTCATCTAAGGTGATTTTTACATGTGAATGTAATAATACCCTCTCTCCTCCCGTTCAAGCACAAATCGGGCCACCAGAGGTTGCTCTGACTACCGAGGAGAAGTCCATTTCTATCGTCCTGACGGCCCCAGAGAAGTGGAAGAGAAATCCAGAAGACAGTTCTGTTTCCATGCAACAAATCTACTCCAATCTGAAGTATAACGTGTCCATATGTAATACTAAATCAAATAGAATGGTAAGCACGAAATGGAATGGAATGTATAATATACGTACTACTTTTCATAGCTAATGCTAAAACAAACAGCCTTGATGCTTTGAGTCTCTGCCTGTGAATCAGGGAAGATGTGATGTTCAAAAGAGATGCCATACAGATACCCTTGAAGCTGAAATGTAGAAAATTTACAGAACTGACTTCAGATTTTCCTTATAGAAACTCTCTTAAATACTGTGACGTTGCTGCTGGACTGTAGAGCGATTGTGCGCTTCACTTTGACGGAGAGCTTTTACTTGCATAACGTCTGTCCATCGTCGCTCTCCTAGAAGAAAAAAATGTTAGCAAAAACACAGGACAAAGTTGAATAAAAAAAAATCCATCCCTGTGTTTTTTTGAGAATTGGGGATCGGTGCAGTTCCTGGCTGTGCCCTGCTGAGCTAAAGAAGAAGGGTGTATTGAAACGGTTGCTGGGGTGAGGGGAGAAAGGCTTATAGTGACAGTAAAGGATTAAATGGCATCTCAGTCTTTTATTTTTTTCTAGAGTTATTTGTCTGGGGTGGTCCCAGAAATCTTTGGCTGTAACCACTGTTTGCAATTCCCCGTCCTAGTGGTCCCAGTGTGTGACCAACCACACGCTGGTGCTCACCTGGCTGGAGCCGAACACTCTGTACTGCGTCCACGTGGCGTCCTTCGTCCCCGGGCCCCCTCGCCCAGCTCGGCCTTCTGAGAAGCAGTGTGTCAGGACTTTGAAAGGTAAGCTTAAAAACTCAGCCCATCTGAGGAAGGAAATCTACTAAAACTAGAAAGAAGTGTGACAGTTTAGACTTAAGGTTTTGCCAAATACATGTCTAATAGGAACAGGTTGAGGCACAGGCAGAAACAACCCTCACCAGACTCTGCCACGGAGCCTGGCGGGTGTTCGGACTGTTCTCATCCCCTGGAGCACCGTCAGCACGGGTCCCGGAGTCCACGGCCAACAATCCTCCCAGAGTCGTTTGGCCACCTTGTGAAATAACAAGAAATTTTACACATCTTTTTTCTTTTTTAAAGTCATAATCATTCGGATCAATAGAAGTTCTGTGGTCTTCAAGAACATCAGACAGTTTTACTGCTGGAAGCAAAGCATTATCCTAAAAACACCGTGAAACAGAAATTTTTTTGCCACCCCCCACCCTTGGGAATCCTAATTCCAGGCTCTTCCAGCTGCGTTCAGATGCCACTGGCTGCGTGAGAGCCTGGCATCGGCGAATCTGTGGTCACTCCTTTCCACTCACAGTTGCTTCTCAGTTGCTTCTCTCTCCTTCCTTCCTTCGTCTCCTCCTCACGCTTTCTGAACTGAGCAGCCGGAAACCATGGTTGAAGATACTCGTTGCCATTAGGAGACGTAGAGGTGTGAGCTTGGCATTTGTTTAATCTGTCTTCTCCCAGGCAGAGAGGAGCTTGAACTCAAAACCTGAACGTCGAGAGAAAATAAATCCTAACGTTCGCCTGCATCCAAGGGGTCTTTACCCATTATTCTTTGCTTCTCGTCCAAACATGCTGGACTAGAGACAGATTCTCACCACCCTTCACCCCACGCCTGGGTCCTATCACCAGCCACGAATAGGAATGCACAACCCCGCTTCCCTCTTCCCTCACCTCCCCCACCCCCACCTTTCCAGATGCAGCTACCCCAAGGACAAGACAGGGCACATTGTAAGTACATGTGAAAAGTGCAGGGCTTTGTTTTCGAATCTGTCTTTATCATACCTTTTCTTTTAAACTGAAGGGTTTCTCTGCCATATGTCAAATGAAACTCAAATGCCAAGCAAAACAAAGCAGATGGAAGAAATCATTTTTGTATTTTGGAAAGGTGCTCTATTTACTAACAACTTGATCAGTGCCAACTGGTAGGAATGAATTTCCAGTGGAAATCATTGAGGCAGTTAGTTGGCAGAGCAAAAGCAACGAAAGCACCGATTAAATTAAATACTTCCCAGTAAGCAGACAGAGCCCACTTCTCACTAGTATAGGCAAAGCAACAAAATAACGAGGCGCCATTTCTGGTTCTGAACTTTCCCCTGATATCCCAGCTGTTGGATCACCAAACATACCTCTCCAGCACACTGGCATGAGGGCCACTTTCTGAAAAATCAGTTTTACCTCTCTTGAGACTATTCTTGGAAAACATTTCCAAGAATATTCTCCATAGTCCTCCAATCCCTAAAACCCAGATACAGTTTACCAGGTTTATTATTGCGACTCTTTAATTAGAACAAGCTCAATTCAGGGACCAGGGACTGCACTAAAGGGGCTGGAGTGCGTTGCAGCCTAAAGTGGAGGCAGGTGGTGCTCAGGCAGCTGCAGTGTCCACTTTGCAGCGTTGGCACATCCCTGCACGGAACCTGACGACAAATGTGCTCTTCCGGAATTGTTCAGGGTCACCGAGCCGGCGGCTGGCCCCCACGCTGGACTTTTCCTACTAGCTCTTGTTGCCTGCCCTCATCGTCCATGACACATCTGCTTTCAGTCTTTAACTGGATAGTTAGCTCGACAGGGACTTAGCTGCCTTCCCTCAGGCCAGGCATCAAGAGCATCCAACATCCACATGAAGTAGAATGCTTCTGTTGCTCTCTTGCTGGTTTTATTGATGTGTAAGGAATACACTAGGACTTTTGTCATTTGTGCTAAAGCTGTTCCTTTTTCTACTTCTGCATTAGTATTCTCTAGAGAAACAGAACCTATGTATATCTATGGATATATAGAAATAGATAGATATAGATCTCCTATTGGTTCTATATATTATTTGGGAGAGAGAGAGATTTGTTCATTTTAAGTTGGCTCACAGGATTGTGGAGGCTGGCAAGTCCAAAATTTGTGCAGGCCAGAGACCCAGGGAAGAACTGATGTTGCAGTTTTGTCCAAAGGCAGTCTGCTGGCAGAACTCCCTGTCCCTCAGGGTCATCAGTCTTATTATTAGTAGTATTAAAGTCTTCAATTGCTCAGCTGAAGCCCACACATGTTATAGATGATAATCTGCTTGACTCAAAATCTACTGACTTAAATGTTAATCTCATCTAAAAAATACCTTCACAGAAACATCTTGAGTAATATTTGGCCAAATATCTGGATACTGTGGCCTAGCCAAGTTGACACATAAGATTAAGCATCACAACTTCCAAGCACACCATAGTGGCTTAACAAACATAAGTTAGTGACAATGAGCTCTAGTCATCAGCTATATAGTCAGATCAATGGTAGGCCAGGCCTGCGTCTCTTAAAACCTTTTCCCCAAGTCTTTCCATTTCTCTGTGGACTTTTGCCCAGCATGAATCTATAGCACAGCACCAGGGAGAGAGTTAACTGCTATTCTCAGCACACCCAGTCCAGCTACCTCCCCACACCCCACCCCCAAGCTCCAGCCCTACATAGAAAATCTGGCCAACCAGTGCAAGAATGATTTGTTATTCATATAAAAGGTGATGCCACGCATTCATGTCCCCCATGGAATGTATGGGGAAGATTGAGTGAAATGAATGGTGTGGAAAAGTGGGATCTGCACAAGAGGGTTTTGTTGTTTGGTTAGAAGTGCCATGAGTTCCCCGAATATCAGACACCCTTCAAATAGCCGAACCCCCATGGATCTCAGAGCCAGACATAAAATGCTGGCACACCTGCTGACTTGGATCGTTGATGTATCCTTACTATAAGGGTTTAAGGTACATCCAGATGATTCCCTAAGACCATCTAAAGGCTGGTCCAAAGATAGTGAGGTGAGTTATCTCACTTGAAAAAAAAAAAAGAGACCATGTACTGTCAGAGAGAGTAAGAATTGGGAGACCCCTTATAACATTTAGCTTAAGCTTCTCAACATACAGGTGAGAAAACTTGAGTTCCTAAATCTAAGTGATCTGCCCAAAGCCAGTTTTCTCCCACCACACCAAATCACAATTCTCCAAACCACCTCCCCCCTTTTTTTTTACAGATCAATCTTCAGAGTTCAAGGTTAAAATCATCTTCTGGTATGTTTTGCCAATATCTGTCACCGTTTTTCTTTTTTCTGTGATGGGCTATTCCATCTACCGATACATTCACGTTGGCAAAGAGAAACACCCAGCAAATTTGGTGAGTTCTTGGTGGCAGGAATATATATTATATTATATTATATCATATATCATATCATATTATATTTATATTCATATTATAACACACTTGTGGGAGAATAGAAAAGAAGGCTATAGAACAGATACAGTTCCAGTTAAGGAAAGAGTGAATTTAAATAGTTGATAAATTATAAAACACTTTCTGGATTGGCTCACTAACACATTCGAAGATAAATATTCCATAGCTTTGAAAAGATTTTATTTAATGATCTTCTAGAAGTGCACGTGTAGTCAGGGACTAGAATTTCTAAGTAATACATGAAGGCTAAGATGAGAGCAGGCACTGGGGCCTCTGGGGGTACAGGAGGGTCCTGACCCCCTGCATGGGGGCTCAGCTCTCATGCCAGGGCTTGGTAAGGGGAGGTGAGTAGGAGCCAGGACACTTGGCGCAGTCAGAAGAAACAGCAGGGCAGCGGTGGGTGGAACTGCTTGACCCTGCTGCAGCGTGAGGCTCCGGTGAGAGCGGGCGGAAGGCCCAGGTGGGAGAGCCGTTCTAAGGAGTGGGCAGCCACAGCCCAAGCCTTGGTCTGAGAAATACCCCCCAGAGAGCCACTCTGCACTTCCATGGGCCTTGTGTGGGTTTGAGCTTCCAGCCTCCTAGTGAGTGAGATTTCTCTGTATATTCCAAGCCTGAGTTTCATTTTCAAGAGTTGGTAAGAGGATGTCTTTAAAACGTGAAGATTAGATAAAATCATGAAAAAAAAGAAAAAAGAAAAAAAAAAAAAAATAAAAAAAATAAAACTATCTGGGGACACCATATTCTACCTAATCTCTGTTTTTAATGTCTCTCTGAAGTGAAAAGGTGAAAACCATTCTCTTTTCTCTTTTTAGATTTTGATTTATGGAAATGAATTTGACAAAAGATTCTTTGTGCCTGCTGAAAAAATCATGATTAACTTTATCACCTTCAATATTTTGGATGATTCTAAAATTTCTCATAAGGATATGGGTTTACTGGAAAAAAGCAGTGATGTAACGTTGGATAACCTTAAAGATACCGAGCCCAGTGGGGACCCGGAGCCAGCAGGGGAGGAAGAGGAGGTGGAACACTTAGGGTACGCTTCGCATTTGATGGAAATTTTCTGCGACTGTGAGGAAGACACCAAAGGTACTTCCCTCTCCCAGCAGGACTCACTCAGCAGCACAATACCCACCCATACAACAGGCACTGGGTATGAATATGACATAAGAACCGCTGACATTCGTGTGGGGCCTGAAGATCCAGAGCTCAGTCTGCAGGAGGAAGCTTCCACACAAGGAAGATTATTCGAGCAACAGGCAGCCTGGGCAAACTTGGGCCCACAGACGTTACTGCACTCAGGCACCCCTGAGCTCAGAGACTTACAACGTCAGGCGCAGGAGCACACAGACTCAGAAGAGGGGGCCGAGGAAGAGCCATCGGCGACACTGGTCGATTGGGACCCTCGGACCGGCAGGCTGTGTATACCTTCACTGTCTGGCTGTGACCAGGACGCCGAGGGCTGTGAGCATCCTGAGAAAGATTGTCACATGGAGGAGGAGGGCCTTTTAGCCCGACTCCATGAGGAGCAGGCCACAGACAAGCCACCAGAGGAAAATGAAACCTATCTCCTGCGATTTATGGAGGAATGGGGGTTGTATGTCCAAATGGAGAACTAACGCCAAAACTTCCCTTTGCCAGACCCCTCCTGTGACATGGCCTGTGAGCGCAAACAAATGAGGGACCTGACAATAAAGCACCTTCCTGGGATAAAAGAAGTTTGTTCAGATTTTTCAGTGTGAGTGAGAATCACTTCTCTCTGTGCTCATAGCGCTTGCTTGGTCCTGCCGCCTGCAGGTGGTTGGTTCACGCACGTGGGTCTCCCGCCATGGTGGTGGGCACCTAGAATGCAGCGGCTGGCCCGTTGCCTTATACAGAGGATGCAGTTAATAAATGTTTGCCAGGCCGGGTGCAGAATTTATTCAGGTGTTTTTGCTCTGGCCTCTTTGTTTATTATTTTCCAACAAGCACACTTGTACAATTATTTTCTGGGTATTTACCGTGTGTATAAAGCATTGTAAAAAATATTTCATAAAGATAATGGTTTTATAAATACTACCTTTTCAGAATTTGCTTATTGTGAGAATCAGGAGATACTTAACACATACTCATGCCACTAGGTCGGTGGTAAGCTGGTCACAGGTAAAGACTTCAACTCACTCTTCAATCATGATAATCCACGTTTAGAGTGAATAAATCGGGCACAGACCTTCCTGATCTCACACACTTTCGCCTACTTTAAGAAGCCAAATTTAATATGAGTAGTTATGGAGTATAAACATAAATTGTTATTTTATAGTCAGAAAAATGTCCTCCCAAAAATTTAGCAAGGGCTTCTTGGTATCCCTCAAAATTAATCTGAAAGAAAATGCCACCCTTTTATAATAGAATATTATATTTACTTCTAGACATTTACTGCTAGACAGTGTTTTCAAAGAGATATTTAAATAGTCTGTAAACTAGAAAGTTGTTCAGCAGTTGAAGCACTGTGTTGCTATTATAACATTAAATATTCTATTGAATGGGCAGTGCCTCAAAGACTCTTTTGAATATGTATAAATGAATATCCTCTGTCCACATAATATTACAATCAACAAATAAGCACAGGACATACAAAAGAAATAAGTTAAATGAATATGTGAGGGAGAGTTTATTAAAATTTGACATAATTTACTGTGGGAACTAAGGCATACCATAAAACAATACCTTTCTAGTTGAATTCCAGCAACTGTTCCCATCTCCTTTACCACTTAAGAAAATTAAATTCTCCAGTCACACCAGATTAAAATGGGATAGAATCAATATTAAGTTGAATCATATAAAATTGTTGATAGTTGGCTGTTTTTAATCTGCAGAAACAGCAACTTCGTATGGTTTTGCCTTAATATATATCTGTTTTAATCAGGAACTCATAATCCACTGATGTTCTTTCAGGAAAACAGATACCCACATTATTTCCTTATTTATATTTTTGGCACAGACAGACAACCCTGGTAAGAGAGATGGATTCCGGGGTCATGATCTTTTGCAATTGTCCACAAATCTGAACTGTTTTGGATCTACTGGTTTAATTTAGAGCATAATTATATTAATCAGAGTGTTCTGTTCTTCTCAATCTTTATAGATATGATGCTGCCCGTTTTGAAGAACAAATTTATATCACTAACCAAAAAAGAAGTTCAGGAGTGGGAAAGAATGAGTTGTTATTAAGACCAAAAGGAAAATAAAATGATTGATGATGATTTGGCTTGTTAATTTCATTCAAAAACTAATAATTGAAAACCTACTACATCCTTCAGTGTCTTCATCTGTCAAATAGAAATAACAGCTTTCTTAGGGTTGTTTTGAGGGTTACAGGAAGTGTGGAAGGCACTTAGAATGGTGCCTGGTACCAAGCGAGTGCTCCATAAGTGTTTATTATTGCCACTAACTGCCAGATCACGTGTTTAGCCCAAGAAAGAGAAAAGCCAGTTAGAGATACGATTATTTTGATTCAAAGGCAGAGCTTGCCTGACTTTATTTTTCTTACCTGAAAGTACAATAGTAATTTGCTTCCTACTTTGTGCCTTCAAGATTGAAATCCTTCAGTGGTTGAACCACGCTTTCTAGCTTTGTAAAAGGGGAGCTAATTCTGAGTTGCTTTTACATCTCCTGTCATTCCAAGCATGTCAGAATTGTTGAGCATTTCTCTAATTTTGCTGCTTCAGTACTTTGTTGCATGTATACATACACACATACATACACATTCAAACATGAGCATATAATAGATACTGCTTGTGGGGGGAGGTGACATCTTAGATGTGGTGTATCTGTGTGGGAGGCAGCTGTCATGCATCCTGTTCCTTCTGTGGCCAGACCTTACCATCTCCAAGGAGTAGTTGTCTGGTCCTCTTCGGGTTTCATCTCTAGGGCTGAGATTCAAGTGGAGCAGAGAAGTTGAAGTTTCATTGTCTTTGACAAGTACAGTCAGCCCTCCATATTCATAGGTTCTGCATCCATAGATTCAGCCAGCTACGGATCAAAACTATTCAGAAAAAAAAAAATTCCACGAAGCTCCACCAAGTGAAACTGAATTTGCCTCGCACCAAGTACTGTGTTGAATCCACTCCAGTGAAGTGATGTGTAGGCAGTGAATTAGGTACTACAAGCAATCTAGAGATGATTTAATGTATATGGGAGTCCAGGCAGGGTGGCTCACACCTGTAACTCCAGCTGTTTGGGAGGCCAAAGCAGGAGGATTGCTTGAGGCCAGGAGTTTGAGACCAGCCCGGGCAACATAGTGAGATCCCATGGCTACAAAAAATAAAAATTAGCCTGGCATGGTGTCATGTGCCTCTAGTCCTAGCTACTTGGGAGGCTGAGGCAGGAGGATCATTTGAGCCCAGGGGTTTGAGGTTGCCATGAACTACAATGACACCACTGCACTCTAGCCTGGGCAACAGAGTAAGATTCTGTCTCTAATAAATAAATAAAAGTATATAGGAGAATGTGTGTAGGGTATCTGCAATTACTATGCCATTTTATATAAGGGACTTCAGCATCATGGGTTTTTGTATTCTGGGGTCCTGGAACCAATCCCCCCATGAGTACCAAAGGACAATTATACTATCCATCCTATCACTGGTCATTCCCAGGATTTTATGTACCGCTTCCACATTAGATAAGTTTTCCTCATGAAAACATCTGTTAGTGGCTCCATGTCCACACCTTAAACAACTGGTGAATGAAAATACCACCCCTGTTAAGTGAGTGAAACCTAGTACTACATCTTGCCCTTGGAAAGGAAATGAGGGACATGAACTTGTCCCTGCAGCTTGTAACATGGGAAAGATCTGGTGCGCCCAGGCTGAGTACAACTGCAAGGAAATCAGTGCAGAGAAAAACTATTTGTGCAGCCCAGAGCACAGTCTGCCCAGCGTGGGAAACCTAATGAGAACATTAAACAGAGGACCTGATCATCACGGATGGGAGCACCTGGGTCATAAATCAAATTGCTTCTGGCCCACGCATTACCACCCTCACATCCTACAGATAAATTTTTGCTAAGTTATCTTAGATGAACTGTTTTTCTCGATTTCCTTTTTAATTCCCCATATTATGTCTTCCATAAATCTTCTACCTACAGTTTTTTTT
The DNA here is from genome assembly GCF_040939455.1 of Microcebus murinus. NCBI lineage: Eukaryota > Metazoa > Chordata > Mammalia > Primates > Cheirogaleidae > Microcebus > Microcebus murinus. Next base: position 25,885,928 of record NC_134108.1, read on the forward strand.
TTCAAAAACTGCTCAAAAGTATGTGCCTATAATTTTTAAAATAAATAATGCTATGATTATGAGTATTTGAATAGTAGCTTTTTTTTAATAGAAGACATATATTAAGACATATATACACATAGTGATTGTAGACTAACTAGAAATAAATGGGGGAAAAGAAACATTACCCATAATACTCTCACCCAGAATTGAACCACTGTAAACATATTAGAATAGAGAAATGACTCTCGACGACGGGAAATGTTGTCCCCCAGGGGACATTTGGCTGTGTCTGGAGACATTTTTGTTTGTCACTACTCAGAGGGAGGCTGCTGCTGGCGTCTAGTGGGGAGAGACCAGGGACACTGCTAGACAGCCTGCCACGCACTGCACAGCCTCTGCTACAAGGTGTCGTCCGACCCCAAATGTCAACAGTGCCTCAGTTATAAACCCTGGTGTAGAACTTTCCAGACACTTTCATTGTGTATATGCATACATTTTTCCCAAAAGGGGGATTATATTGAATTCTTTTATAACTTGCTCTTTTCACTCAAAAATGTATATCAAACGATCTTATTTCAAATACAGGTTAAGTTTATGATGCGCCAATCTTACTCAAACTAGAACTTTTGAAATGGCACATTGGGAACTATTTTTTATAAACATAATGCTTTAAAATCTTTTTAGCCAAACAGAGACCAGAAATACTGTAGGTCCTTTAAAGATAAGTGAACCTCATGGCTCACACCTGTAATCCTAGCACTCTGGGAGGTCAAGGTGGGGGGATCATTTGAGCTCAGGAGTTCAAGACCAGCCTGAGCAAGATGGAGACCCGTCTCTACTAAACATAGAAAGAAAGTAATTGGCCAACTAAAAATATATAGAAAAAAATTAGCCGGGCATGGTGGCGCATGAAGGATTGCTTGAGCTGAGGAGTTTGAGGTTGCTGTGAGCTAGGCTGACGCCACAGCACTCTAGCCCAGGCAACACAGTGAGACTCTGTCTAAAAAAAAAAAATAAGTGAACTTCTGAAAAATGTTAAAAACCACTTTTGCTAAAAACCACTACGTCTCCAGAGTGTCGGGATGACTATTAGATGGTCATTTATTATATCTTCCCGTATTGAAGTTGGATCCTGTGCTTAGTTCCTGCCACTACTCCTAAGCCTGGGGCCTCAGCACCAGGGTGTGAAGGCACTTTGGCTGTGAAGGCCATTACTTTTACCATCTCAGCAGGACTGATGCTCCTCCAGCCTCCTTTGTCTGTGGAAGCTATACAATTTAAGTCTTATTAATTTTAATCTTTAACAGATTTTCCATTTGGCTTTCATTTCTGGTCTTCATGTCAGTAAAGATGCAGCGTGAAGGTTCTTTCAATCTTGCTACATGAAAGACTCCCTCGGTGGTCGGGGGGACAGTGTGTTATGTTGTGTGATGGTGCTGTATGTTGTGTTTGTGTCCCAAGAACTGGATCTCTGGCTCTTTGCTACATCTGCAAGCAAATGAGATATTTTCTCCCTTACCCTCCCCAGCAGATTTCTTTTGATTTCTCAATCTGTCTGTCTCTAGATTAGGTGGTACTGAGAGGCTTCCCACCAACTGAAGACATATGCCACCTGTTTATGTTTTCATGCACAGGCCTCTGAGACAGATGAACACCAATGGGAATAAATGCCATCAGCCACTTGCCTGTCCCTGGAACTGACTTAGGTAGAACATATGAATTAGTCACTGCTCTTAAAGGTCTCTTAAAATAATGTACATATCATTTTTTCTTTTCATGCAAGTGCATTCTTCTCCATTCTGAAATTGATTTGTAGTGCAGATACATTGGGATTTTTGATATAAAAGGAAAAAGATTATGGGGATTTTAATCCTAACTCCCCCAACAGGAGGTGCGGGACATTGGATCTCTATTAAATGTGTTGACTTTTTGCTTTTAAATGACTTTGACAGCCCTTGACTAACAAAAGGATATATGGACAAATGGAAACAAACCTTAGAATATTTCAAATTGACTAATTAAGAGTTTGATTGGCTGAGGAAGGATCAGTATGGTGTATTGGTTGCAAGGATAGACTATTGAAGCTAAGGTACTCAAAGTCCAGCTCTGTAAGCTTCTTGGGCTTGTCAATTTACTCAATTGCTTTGGACCAAATCTCCTCGTCAATGAAATGAGGATAATAACTGTACCTACCTCGTGGAGCTGTAGGAGGTTTAGATGACTCAATACATTTAAAGTTCTTAAAACAGTACCTGACACAAAGTAAGCACTCAATAAGTGTCAGCAATTTAAAAAAAAAGTCCCAGAAAGCATGTATTAGAATGTTCATAGAGGCATTGCTCATTTTTTTAAAATCTAGAAAGAACACAAATGATTATCAGCAAGAGAAAGCTTGGCAACGTGAATGAATCTCACAAACATAATATTGAGCAAAAGGAGTGATTCCTAGAACACTATATAAAGGATAATTCCATTTATACAATTTCCAAAACATGCAAAATTCAACACTATATTGTTTAGGGATACGTATGTATGTGGTAAAACTACAAAGAAAGATAGAGAAATGACTAACACAAAGTTCAGAATTGTTTCCTCCTTGGGAACCAAGGACAGAGCTTGACAAACTTACAGAGGGCTTCACTGGAATTGGGAATTGTCTCCTAAAACGGTGGTGGAAACAGGGGTATTCCTTTCCTTATTCTTCTTTATCCTCAGCATGTATCTTATACATGCCCTAACATATGTATATTTAATTAAGCAATGCAGTAATGGAATGCCAACGCCCCTGAATTTTAGTGTCATCCTTCTGGGTTCCATAATCAGTATTAGCTTTGTGACATTGGTCAAGGCATTTGGAATTATGAGGGCTCTGGTACATTTTCCCTTGGACGTCAGAAACTAGTATACTAGTGGTCATATTTTGTTTACAAAGCTTCTTAAGTTTCCAAAGTTTTGACTAAGTCTAAAATTCTGATCAGGAAAGAGTTGTTGACAAATTGAGTTAATTGAATTTCTATGCTGAAGGGCATGAGACTAAAATCTTGGCTTTGCTGAAAACTGTCATTATTAAAAAAAAAAAAAAAATGCAAAACAAAAAACAAATGCCTGTGTCCCGGCAGGAAATGTGGAGGATGGGCGACTCACACAAACTTCTGAAATTCAAGCACCTTTTCCCTACTCCCAGAAAATAATGAGTTAATAAGTAACAAGATCTCAGACAGGCCAACAGGCAGTCCCACTTACAAAAATTACATAGTATGAACAAATCCCTTTTTGATGAAGCAGGTAATAGTTGATCTCTGTTAACTGGGTTCAGCATGCAGGGAAAAAGGGTTAGGGGCTTAGAATGTTCTGCCTTTACAGTTCAGCTAACTGTTCCTTTCGGAGTTTGCCTTGGTTACAAATGCTTAGTGACCATTAGCAAATAGAATATATTTGCTTTTCCTAAGGCACAAATTTCCTGCCAGCTTGTTGCCACCAGCTTCCAAAATGAAAAATTTGCGAACTTACAGATTCACCTTTACATAGAAACACTTTTAATCCAGACATAATGAAGAACTTTAAACATTTAACCTTTGGAGGAAAAAATGTATGAAAGTATAAACAGAAGTATAATTAAGACCTTTGCATAAACTGAAGTATAATTAAGTATAATTTATTTAATAAAATGTTTCTTGTTAGCCACTCACATCAACTAAAGCCTAGGCTAAATACCAGGAGTGTTGTGTTCATTGTGAGCATCACATTTTAACAAGGGCTTTGGCCAACCAGAAAACAGCTTGAAGACGGTCAAGTAGAAGCCAAGACATAAGGGGAAGTGCAGAGAGAGAATCTAGGATTTAGTGAAGCCCTGAGAGCCATATGCAAAGGACTTTGCTGTGAATGAGGACATTAGACACCTACCTGTTGCTTCAGAGATTGGAAGTAGGACACTGTTTGGGAGTCACTGGAAGGCAGAGCTCAGTTTTGAGTAAAGAAGGGCTTTCTATAATTAAATGGCAGCTGTAATTCTTAGCCATGTGAGATACTGAGGTTCCTGTAAGTGGAAGGGTTCCAGCACAGGCTGCTTTCTGCTAAAGCTTTTGCAGACAGATTCCTCCACGGGGTTGGGAGTTGGAATAAATGATCTCTAGGTTTTCCTCCATCTCTAAATGGCTAATATGAAGTATGAAAAACCACTATTTGAAATCATCTTGACTCCTTTTTTTTCCCTCCTTTTAACTTCCAGGCAATTCACTAGCTTGTAATTCATTCTCTGTTTTTTTATAAATTGCCATAGATTTGTCTTTTGTATGCAGATCAGAGGAGTCAAGTAGAGCCTTTCCTCAAATGTGACACATGGGAGTCCAGAAGTTTCTGCCTGAGGACTTGGCGCAAGACTGAATGAACAGTATCTTTCGGACAGTGTTATAAAGGACAGGCACAGCATATAAGCTCAGACGAGAACATTCATCATGCATTTGAAATAAGGAAGTGCAAACCAGATGAGTACAGCTAAAGATGAGTAATAATAATCCCATAAGATTTCTATCTAGCTGACGTTAGGAAACTGGAGTCTAGTGTGTGTAAGAATAATGATAGCCCTTCAACACAATCACAGAAAAAGGAGACCATACAACCTTGTGAACCTTTACCCTTTAATTTCAATTGTTTAAAAGAACCAAAGTAAACTCTGTAGTTGTAAGTGGAGTGAATTTTTTAAACATTTTAATACTACTAGACATCAAACAGATGTTCACTTATGGAAGCCATTTTTGGTTCATATAGAATTTGAGATACAAATGTGCAATTGTATAAGCAAGTGCCTCAACCTTCAATAAGTCTGCCTTTTAAATATCATTTAAGACCGGGCTCAGAGGCTCACACCTGTGATCCCAGCATTCTGGGAGGCTGAGGCGGGAGAATCCTTTGATGTCAGGAGTTCAAGACCAGCCTGAGCAAGAGTGAGATCCTGTCTCTACTAAAAATAGAAAAAAGTAGCCTGGTGTGCCTGTAGTCCCAGGTACTGGAGAGGCTGAGGCAGGAGGATCAATGGAGCCCAAGGGGTTTGAGGTTGCAATGAGCTATGATGATGCCACTGCACTCTGACAGGGGCCGGGGGAGTGAGACTCTGTCTCAAAAATAATTAAATAAATAAATACTATTTGAAGCCAGGTGGTATGACAGAAAAAAAAATTTATTAAAGTGTCAAAGTTTTTTACCAGACTATTATAAAGACCCTACATATCGGATGGGGAGAGTTAGTAAACATAAATATCTGTGTTATATCGTATTTGCGAGAAAATATTTGTTGATGGAATGTATGAATGAATGATCTTAAAAATGATATGAATTAGTGCTCGGAAGTAAACCCACACAATTGTTAACTGATCTTTGATAAAGGCACAAAGGCCGCACCTCAGAATTAAATTTTGGGACGCTCAGCAAAATTTCAGAAAAGCCCAGAATTGAGCTCTGAATGCACAAACTCTTTGGCATCTCTTTGGCACAGAAGGCTCCGGGGTGTCAGTGGGTCCCTTGCCCGCCACTCCGGGGCAGATGGGCTTCCCGGCCGCGCGGTCCGCTCCGCCCTCAGGTTCAGGAGCCCAGAACCAGGCCCTTCCCTCCGCGCCCCTGCCGAGCAGGTGGGCGGCCAAATGCAGGGGAGAGGAGTGGCGCGCGGCTCCTGAACTGCCGCAGGCAAAGCTACACACATTCATATCCAAAAATGGCTCGATCTGATCCCACTGTCTGCCGGGGAGAGTCTATCATTTTTTCATCACTCCCCCCCCGCCCCCCCCCCGCCGAGCGCTAGCACCTGTTCTTAGCCGGGAGATGACATTATCAGCGCCCCCCTGAACTCTGAACCGCAAGAGGGTTTAGGCACCCTGCCCAGGGCTGTGCCCCGCACCTCCTCGGCCTGCCTCGCTAAAAGGCCCCACATTTCCCAGGGTGGCTTTAGGCTGACCCAGTCCCTTGGCCCCTGGCACCTAGTTGGGGGCAGCAAGTCCAAGGAGAGGGGGTGAGAGCCCAGTCCCTCCACCCAGCCTTCCTCCCGCGTCACCCTTCCTGCAGCCCAGGCGTCTTGGCGCCCCTGACACCACCGCCACCTAAATGTCTCCAGAGTGATCTCTCTGCAAAGAGGTGGCTGGAATGGGAACAGCTCACCTCAGGCTCGGGTTTGCAGAACCTGAACCTGAATCACAGCTGCTTTAGGAGGAGTCAAAAGAAAAAAGAAAGCAAAAAGACATGGCTCCTCCAGCCAAGGGACATAAACCGCGACCAAGAACGCCCACTGCCCAGTTTTAGTTCAAGCACTCATACCCCAATCCCCACCCCTACCTCCACCCCCACCCCCACCCCGTCCCCTCAGCACCGTGTTCATTTAATCAGAGATTTCCTAACGACGAGATCTGCTATTCAAGCTCACAGATTTGGCAATCTGATATAATAAAGTATATTTCATATGCGAGGATGAACACCCTTGGGAGTGTTTTTGGAAGCTGGTTTTCCTTGTGCGATTTGATTCTTGTTTTATTTTGTTTTTGTTCCTGCTTCACAGCCAACTGAGATTTTAGAGCTGATTTTTCTCAGACATATCAACCATGACTCACGCCTATTTGATAAAGGATAAAATGCTTCCATTTCTCGGGCTTCAGCTTTGAAAATTAAACATTCAGATGAAAAATGACATCGCTCCATCGATATTGGTGATTAAAATCGTGAAAACGGTTATTTTCTGAGAAGCTTCATAATGCACCTAGACTGTTTTTTCCCTTTGTCCAACTCTGGCCTAATTGTGAGCTTTTCTTTTAAGTGCATCTTGACCTAACTGTTTGCAAGTTGTGTCTCAAAGATGAGCTGCTTTTTGGAGTGGAAGCCCCTGAGGAACCTTCTAGGGGTCAGGGAGGTTTACTCCCTGAGGGAGGCCAAATGAAGCCTCCTTTACTTTAGGGAATGACAGCCCTTCCCGGGACCTGTCAGCAGGCAGAGTGCCTGTGGGGACACAGGGCTGCCCTGGGTGCCCTGGGCTGTCACTGCTTGCCTCTCTGCACACCCTGCAGCCAGTCAGGGAGCTAATTGGTGTCTGCCACTATAAAAGCAGCTGGAAATCTGAAGAGACAGAAAGGCTGCTTGGTAGGGTCTTAAGAAGATCTGATTCAGTAAGACAACAACATAGAATTCTCTTTGGAATTCAACTTTTCAGTTCTCTTCAGAAAAATTGTTTGAAAGAGACATACGTCCAGAGCCCTTTGATATCTGCTCAGGGACAAAAGACATCTATAAATTTCCTCAGCCTTCCCTTACTCCCTAAAGGGAGATGACTAGAAAAGGTCGAGGTGATCTTAATTGGTTTCTATAAATCAAATAAAGACAGCGTTATTAAGTGTCCGCTGTATTTGGACACTGGGGACATAAGGATAAACGAGGGGTGCCTTGCCCTCAAGGAACTTATAGGTCTTCTTTCTATACTAGTCATTTAGAATAAGGTGCTTGCTTTTCCAGGAGGGAAAGTCACTAGTAATAAGATTTCACACTTCCCTGACCTTTTGTCAGTGATTCCCAAGTCTTCGTTGAAAATGTCAGCCATAATAAGGTAATGCCCCCCTGAGAGGCTGGGGCCTCTACGTCTGTCTTCACACCAGCCAGAAATCTGAGTGACACCCCGAGTGACACTCTTCCTTCTCCCTCACCCCTCACATCCAATCTGTCATCCTGCGATGCAAATTCTACCTCCTTGATCTTGCAATTTTACACGTCTCCATGTCTGCTGCCACTATGTTAGTGTAGAGTTCCAGCCTCTCACCTGGAATACTTGAAGTGCATTTTAGCTCATGTTCTGGCTTAAGCCTTATCAGAGGCTTACTCATTCTCCACACTATATTATAATTGCCTTTATATTTGTCAATCTTTCTGCTAGATTAGAAGCCCTTGAAAGCAGGCATTAAATTTTTAATCTCTGTATCCTGCACACAGGATATGGCACAGCCATGGGCTAGTGGTAGGCATTCAGCCCATGCTAATGAAATGCATGCAAGAATGGCGAATGGATGCGTGTATGTGCTGAAACCTCTGTGATTTTGCAGTTTTTCCTTTTCAGTTTCCTCCCTGATGTCAATAATCACTCTCTATATTTCAGCAGCATGCTGCTACCCTAATAAATTGTTGGCAAGCCAGATAATCAAGGTTATTTAGACAGTGAATAGGAAGGGTGAGTAGGCTCTCGCTGAGGCCCTCTTCTACAACTAAAGCAAATGAGCTTCAGTGCATTGATTTTGTGAAAACTGGAGTTTCAGTGCTTCAGGGAACTTTGTTCCATTGCTGTGTTCCAGACTGTAGAAATTTTGATTAAGTCTGACTTCTAGGTAACTAAGGTGTTACTATATTAAATATTTTGGTAACCAGGGATTTCAATTTATACTTTATTTCCATAGGAATCTTTCAAACTTGCTTCTGAAAATATATAGCAAGAGTCTTGCTTTCACTACATTTATGATTCTTACTCAAAAATACATTATTAAAATTTGTCTTGGTAGAAAATAGTAATATTTCTATTTTTATTTATGTCTTTGGTTTTTACTTTTTTTCAAGCATAATTTAATGTTAGGTGAGACAGGATGCCAAAAATCCATGTTGAAATGAATTTAGAATACCCTTAACTAAAAACATACGAACATTTGCATTATGCTATTGAAAATCTCCACCTAATCCTGTCCTTCATGGGCTCTGTGTCAATGGAAAGCTATGCAAGACAGCCCTAAAACCAGCACAGAGCACTGGTTTCTGCTTTTCCTTTTAAAACTGTGGTTGGCTATATTTATTTCTTAGAGTGAAGATGCTATATACACCCTTGTAAAAGGAAGTTGAGCATTGAAGCCAAGCCATCCAGTGTGAAAGTGTTGTATTGCCTCAATTCAGGATACAAGCCCAGCCCACACCACCCCCTCTGACATTGCCTTCTACCTGAGCCCCAGAAAATGTGGGCCTGGGTAGCCAGGTACACCTGTGCAGGCCCAGCCCACTGGAAGAGAAGGGTATCTGACACTGGACCAACAAATCCACAGGCCAGTCTAAGCCAATTAGATTCTTTCTCCCAGAAACTGAGAGTTAGAGCTCTGAGAGGGGATTGGTGGGGTTGATGTTGACTGCTTGACCTGAGAAGTCATGTACAGTCAGAGTGGAAGCAGCTGGTCTAGAGACAGAAAGCAGGGAGGCGCGGGGAGAGAAACCACTTGGAGGCCTGAGGGGAGGCACAGAGTGTGACCTCAACTCAGAGCAGGATCAGCCACATCAGTTGTGGGGCCCAGTGCAAAATGGAAATGTGGGGCAAGAAAGGGGAAAATGTCATTAAAAGTAACAAAGTATAAGGACTTTTTTTTCTTTAAAAATATTTTATTATTTATAAAATGTCATGGGGCATACATAGTTAGCTTGTACTGCCATAACAAAATACTGCAGACTGGGCGGCTTAAGGGACAGATGTTTATTTTCTCACAGTTCTGGAGGCTGGAAGGCCAAGACCAAGCTGCCATCAGAGTTGGTTTCTGCTGAGGCCTCTCGTGCTGTTGCGGCAGTGTGTACAGCTCTTGTGACCAGGGAAAGAACCGAGTGGCACACAAAGAGTCGGAGAACAGCCAGACTCAGCACACCTAGTACTACAGCTCTCTTCCCGTCTTCAGATGTTCTCCCCCTTCCTGCCCAGCTGCCCCTGCCTTTATACCCTTGGTAGGGCTCAAGAAGTGTCCAATCAGCAACAAGCTTTAACATCCAATCAACAACAAGCTTTAACATCCAATCAACAACAAGCTTTAACATCCAATCAAAAACAATGGGATTAAAAAATCACCCAATTGGAATCACACAAACAGCGTGGCCGGAAACAGGCAGGGGTATGTGGGCCTGGGCAGCATGCAGGGTCCCAGCAGCTGTGTGCCCTGGGTGTCTGGGGCGGGCGGCCCCAGCAGCATGCCTCTAACTGGCCACTCGCAGCACTGGCCCCCGGAGTTGTGGAACTACGGGGAGGTGGCAAGCGGCCCCGTCCCGGCGCCCGCCATTTTCTGCATCAGACCCAGCTTGCAGGCAGCCGACCACCTTCTCACTGTGTCTTCACGCGGCCTTTCTGTGATGTGGGAGCTGAGAGAGAGAACTCTCTGCTGGCTCCTCCGCTTACAGTAAGGACACCAGTCTGGTCAGATTAGGGCCCCACCCTCATGACCTCATTTAACCTTAATTACCTCTTTAAAAGCCCTGTCTCCAAATGCAGTCACATTGGGGGTTAGAGATACAACATATGAGTTTTGGGAGACACAATTCAGTTCACAACGAGGGATAACAGTGAGACTTAGATAAAAACATAAACTTCAAAGCTAAAGAAAATAATATTTTTAGTGTCATAATCTTATACAATATAGTAAATGGTATATTTATTATTCCCCTTCTGTCTGCAAATTTCTTCTCTCATTATTGTAACACCACCACTGCTACCACCACCGCCAATACAGTCATTCCTTGGTATCCAAGGGAAATTGGTTCCAGAAACCCCCCTAGATATCAAAATTCTCAGATGCTCGAGTCCCTTATATAAAATGGCATAGCATTTGCATATAACCTACTGATATCCTTCTGCATACTTTAAATTACCTCTAAATTACTTAAATAGCTAATATAATGTAAATGCTATATAAGTAATTGTCATGCTGTATTTTAATGTGTATTATTTTTTATTGCTGTATTATTCTTTTTTATTGTTTGTTCCCTAATATTTTCAATCCTTGGTTGCTTGAATCTGTGGATACAGATGCCACCGACACAGAGGGCTGACTGTACTTTAGTAGTGTGACATCAGATTCTTCAGGCTCACTCCTGCAAATGTATTTACTAGGTCATCAAAACTGATACTTTTGGCAAGTTCATCTGCAATTGATATAATTGATAGCAACAGGAGTTGCTCTTGGAGAATGCAAGATTGCAAACAGCTTTTGGCAATTCTTAATTTTGAGGAAAATCTTTCTGCTGATGCAACTGTTACAGGAGCAGTTAGGAGTATTTTACAAGCTGTGACAACATTGGGATAAATAACTGATGAATTATTTTGAAATATAAATCATAGTACAGCTAGAGCTCACAATTCTTGTAGCATAATTTTTTCTAAAAAGATTTAACTCTTCATACAAACCAAAAGTCTGAATTTTATTTTAAATGCGAATTTGTACAATGGCACTTGAATATTTCCTCCTGCATTTTCTGTAACTTGAGGTTTTACAAGAGACTGACTTCTTGATTTATTTATAATTCAATCACCTGTTTATGCATTCTATCACTGTGTCTTTAATTACAAGAGAAAATTTAATTTTAAAATCATCTTTATTAATAATTGATTCATCTGATGCTTTGTATGAAAATAGTGCTTTTTAAAATTTCTATTTCTAAGCTTATGGATATTTGTTTTGCAATGTGATAGTAGTTTTCAAAACCAGAGATTTTAAACTCTAAAGAATCCTAATACCTCCCTGACAGGTTTTATTGCAATATTCATGCATACATTTTTATTTTGCAACAATATACTGACAAAGTTTTACTATGAAAAAGCCAGTAGCAGTTCCTGGCCAAAGAGTTAGGATTTGTGCAGATGCTTCAGGGATAGACCAGCGAACTGGCCTCCCATGCCAGATCCTAGCACTGCCCTCACATGGAGTGCCTCCTCTCTCCAGGGTTACAGCTGCTGCTGTTACCATCATCACCACCACCAATCTGCGCCTGGTCCTAGCCCTGGCTGTGCACCTGGGCTAACTACTTGGCCAGGACATTGCCCACTGAATGCCATGTCATGCGTGTGTGCTGCCACTTCATGTATTGCCTCTGCTCACATGCATGCTCCATTGTCCCATCAGACTTAACTTACAAAACACGAATCCAACGACAAAATTATTAATAATTTTATGCTCAGTGAAGTTTAATGCCCAGCAACAGCAGAACATGAAACCAAGCACATAGCGCCTCCCAAGCTCAGGGCCCCGTACAACTGTGCAGGTCACTGCCCATGAACCAGTCCTACCTCAATTCCTCGTTGGCTAGTTCTGGTACTATCCCTCAGATATCCAAGTTGTATGTACTCATATCTTATCTTTGGAAGCTCCTGAGAAGACCTATTGTATTTTTTACTAAAAAAATCCCCTCTTGGGTAGACACTGCTGTATGCCCAGTCATTGCCTATTTTCTTACTAAAAAAAAAAAAAAAATTAACCTTTTCAGGGGATGCATGTGCCACCTTCCAAAAATTTCTTACGTCTAAAGGTAATCAAGTGATTCAACTATGGCCAAGGGAACAAAAGCGGTTTGAAGTCTGCTAAAGATTTCTGGAAAAATGCTTGCCTTCCTGATAGACATACAGACTTTCCCTCCCTATTCCTCTTCTTTTTCCTGCCAGGAGTGCAGGTGTGAGGCTGCCAGCAGAAGAGCCATCTCCCAATCATGCAGCAACAAGCAAGAAGCTAGAATTTAAACACTGTTCACTGATAACATCAGGAAGCTGCTATATCAATCTTAGACTGCCAATCTCCGGATTTCTCATCATATTAGAAGCATAAACTATTCGGGTTAGGCAGTGAGTCAGGTTTCTATTACATACAGCCAAGTACAATCTTAATTGAGATGCCCCTTATATTAGTTTGGGTGAAACTTTGTTTCTTGCAACTTGCAGTTTGTGTCCCACCCATATCTTATGAGATCCCTTTTGCAGAGGGTGCCCTGCCTCAGTGTGCTCTCACTCCTACCAACTAACACTTGCAGCTCTGTTATTAGGGGGCTGCCCTCAGGCTGCCGAGCCTGTTGGCCCTAGAGCCAGAAGTGCTACTCCCTAGGAGCTATTCTTGCCCTAGTCAGGATGGTCTCGCTGCAGGATTGAGTAAGAGTTTTACTCCGTGGGACTTTGATATCACACCCTTTGGCCTTCCTCCATTCCCTGTCCTACCCCCTGCTAGTTTTTCCTGCGAATACTTTCTAATAGACTAAGTAGTATCCCCCTTATCTGAGGTTTCACTTTCCACAGTTTCAGTTACCCATGGTCAAACGCAATCTGAAAATATTAAATGGAAAATTCCAGAAATAAACAATTCAAAAAAAATTCGTAAGTTTTTAATTGTGTGCTGTTCTGAGTATTGTGATGAAATCTCAAGCCATCCTGCTCCATCCTACCAGGATGTGGATCATCCCTCTGTCCAGGGCATCCACATGGTGGGCACCGCCCGCCCGCCAGACTCTTAGGAGCCCCTCGGTTATCAGACTGACTGTTGCAGGATCGCAGTGCTTATGTTCAGGTCACCCTCATTTGACTTCATAATGGCCCCAAAGTGCAAGAATAGTGATGCTGGAATGTTGTTATTTTATTATTAGTTATTGCTGTTAATCTCTTATTGAGCCTAATTTATAAATTAAACTCTATCATGGGTATGAACGTATAGGAGAAAACATAGTATATATAGGGTTCATGGTTTAAGGCATCCAGTGGGGGGTCACGGAACACATCCCCTAAGGATAAGGGGGTCTATTGTGTTTTCACGTGGATCCTCATCTCAGGGGCCAACTCTGGGAAACCCAACCTGAAACACAATCCAAAGATCCATAGGCATTAGCAGGGATTTTAGAGTAATTTAAAAGCTAATGAGTTTTGATATTTGTTGTACATTTGAGGCTTCGTTTGGAATGCAGGTATGAAACCCTCATCCCTCTTCACATATCCCAACTGACAGCAGCCTGGGAATTTTTTGATAGCTCAACTATAATTTGATAGTTTAAGTATATATTTATTAGTTTAAATATAACACAAATATAATCACCATAAGAAGGGAAAGCCATTATCTCGATACCAACAAGATGAATCTACTTGGGTCCGAGTGTGGACCTAGGGCTCTCTGTCGCCTGAGGAGCACTGCAGTGGGAGGGGCACTCCAGCGTGGGGCAGGCCCCAGGGGACCACAGTTTGTCACCTCAGCCTCCTGATCGCTTTGCAGACTGTAGTTTCCTAATTCTAAAATCCTAATAATCTTGTGGATCTTTTCTCCTAGTGATTTAAGAAATGCATCTCAGAGTTTTGTTTTGCTCATAAAGGGAAACAGCCTTATTCACAGTGCGATTTTCTTTTATCTTGATCCTGTGCATTGTCCCCTTGATGTCAGTGAGGCTGGGAATCATTTTTAAAGACCTAAATCAATACTTTTATTGAGAAAATTGGACCTTGCTGGCTAAAGATGAAAAGCCAAAACCCTTTCCAGCAGCTCACTTCTGAGGGCTGAGATGAGGGGCAGATGGCTCAGCGTCCCTTGAGGTGATTTGATTACCTGTCCCTGCCGAACGCCTGGTCGGGGGACGTGGAGAGCAGCACAGACAGCAGCGGTGAGGCTGTGTCTGTGTGCAGAGGTACTTGTTCAGCTCAGCGACGGCCAAGTAAAATGCCCTTTTAGGTTTGAAGGAAACACGGTGTTTTGAAAATGGGAAATTTCTTCCTGTCTTAAGGGATCTGTCTCAATAGCACATTCCCTTCTGGCTCCTAGTTTTCATGGAATCTTTGTCATTCTACAGTCCCTGCCATGCTGGGTTTAGAAAATGTCCCAATAAAAAGCTCCATTAATTTCAAAGACACATAGAACTACAGGGCTGAAAGGAAATCAGGATCATGTAATGCTGAGTTCAACTCTTTTGTTTTTTTTTTTTTTTAGGAAGCCAGTGATCTCCTAGCATTTTGGTAGCACCTAACTTCACTCTGTAAGAGGGTGGATAAGAAGGTATGTGAATGTCCAATGAAGGCTTTTTGGTTGCATAATCAGAAACCTACTCTAAAACCTTAAATACAGAAGGAAGAGAAAGGAAGAGGAAGGCATGTGATTGAAAGAACCCTGGGGCCCTTCTAGAATCCAAGGACACAAGGGGGTGCATTTGAAAATCACTGGAGAAACCCAAAGCCCTGTGGAAGCCACTGAGTACCTTCCACCCCTCAGGAACCACGGGTTTTCCTGCAGATCTGCTCCTTCATCTTGCACATGGCCCAGCACACCTGCAGCCCCTCTCTCTGGCTTGAGCTGTCAGTTCAAGGGCTCACCGCTGACGGACTCAATGTCCCAAGTCCTCAAGAGGGAAACCTAATTGGTCCAGCTCACTGTCATGCCAGCCTGGCCACTGGCAAGTCTACTGAGGGAACCTTGCGGTCAGGTGTCCAATTGTAATGCAGTCACCCAATGCTCAGGCGAGGCAGGGCCACTTATTTAGCTGCGGAACTGTCCCTGAGGCAGGAAACTCTTGGTACTAACACAAGATGGTTTGTCCTCCTGAAAAGTTCTGTCAAATTCAAACAAATTATATCATGTCAAGTAGAGTTTATGAAATACAAGACTAGTCCAGCATATATATCGTTTATCTATATTGCTACAATGTACCTTATCTTTAGATTTTAAAATAAGAAAAATAGGTATCAATAAGATGTTTGGTAAAATACAGTAACCATTCATAGTTTTTAGATTGAAAAAAATTGTTAAAATACCATTAAAAAGACAAATGGCAAGCTAATTAAAATATGTAACAGTCCAGGCATGGTGGCACACACCTGTAGCTCCAGCTACTCAGGAGGCTGATGCAGGAGGATTGTTTGAGCCCAGGAGTTTAAGGTTGCTGTGAGCTATGATGATGCCACTGCACCCTACCTAGGGTGACAGGACAAGACTCTGTATTAAAAAAAAAGTCTTTGACCTCATAAGAAGCAATTAATATGCACCTATATTTTCCATCTATTTTTCTTGTTTACTTTCTCATATTTTATGTTTAACATTAATCCATTGGAAATTTGTTTTAGGCTAGGGTGTAAGGTATCCATCTGGTTTTATTTTCTTTTTCCAAAGAGTTAACAAATTGCCTAGGTTCCATTTATTGAGCCATCATTTCTTTCCCTACTATTTTATGATACCATCTGTTACTAGTTGAAATGTGTCCCCTAGAAAGATATGCTGAAGTTCTCACCCCCAGAACCTCAGAATGACCTCACTGAAAATGGGGTCATTGTAGATGTAATTAGTTAAGATGGGGTCATACTGGAGTAGAGTGGGGCCCTAATCCAATGTGACTGATGTTCTTATAAGAAGAAAAGAAACAGACACAGAGAGGGAGCACCATTTGAAGACAGAGACACCAGCGAGAAGATGGCTATGTGAAGATGAAAGCAGAAATTGGAGTTATTTGTCACAAGCCAATGGTACCTGGGGCTACCAGAAGCTCGGAGAGGCAAGGAAGGAGTCTTCCCTAGAAACCTCACAGGGACATGGCCCTGCCAACATCTTGATTCCAGACCTCCAGCCTCCAGAACTTTGAAAGAGTAAATTTCTGTGTTTGAAGTCACCCAGTTTGAACTTATTATAGCAGCCGCAGGAAACTAATACACTGTCTCTGTCTCGCACTAAATTCTCCCGTTGACTGGACCTGTCTCTTCATTCCCTTCATTTATGTCTAATGTTATACCAGTGTAACACTATTTTATTACAGTTTTTAATTTTATTTTAATACTTAGTACTTTTCCCTCATTACTTATCTTTCCTGAATTTTCTTAGTTAACCTCATGCATTATCCTTCAAAATGAGCTTTGTTTTTAGAATAGATGTGTCAAGTTTTGTTTCCCCCAAAACACAAACCTATTAACTTCTGTATAAACAGCGATTCATTATTTAACAGCAATAAAAATTCCCTATATGGTTACATTAAATAAAATAGTCTCCAGTTCATTTAAAAATATGATTTCAATTTTTAAGATTACTTACCTTTAACAATTTACACTTATTCCAGAAAATTGTACCAATATGTATTTTTAAGATGTTTACAGGTCTTAAAGAATAATTTTAAAAAAGCATACTGTCTATAGTTGAAGGGAACTATTTTTTAATAGTTTAATTTACTGTTGTTGCTATTGATAATGATGCATGTGACTTTAATTTTCACTTTATTTAAAATTTTTTAATTCTTTCCTATTATGTATTCCAAATAAACAGTAAAACAGCCAATGCTCCAACTCTAATCATGAATGTTTTTCTAAAACCCTTACCTGCTTTCTCCAAACCTTCCCTTTCCTTATATCATGAATGGTTGGATCCCACCAATTCTTCAAGGCCCCCTCAAGAGTTCCTTATACCATGTTTCAAGCCTTAAAGCCACCCTAGTTAGAAGTAATTTCTTCACCTCCACCCCCCGGCTAAAGTCATGTTTTATTTATTCTTCATCTTGCATTTATCATTTATTGTGTAATGTTAATTATCTTTTATCTATAGGGTTTGAACTGTGATTTATTAAGTCATACTAGTTTGAGCAATATCTTTTGTTACATTGTATCCTAAAACTTTTTAAAAATCAGATTGGCTAACTCCACCTACTCCTCCTTAATCTGTGCTTCCAAATAGCCTATTCTTTATGTACAGGTGAATTATGAGAACTGGCCTCATCTAAGACAGTTTTTTAAAGAGGAACGCCCAGTATTTAAAATGTATCTTCATGTAGGTCAGGGTTGTCCCCTGTAGCTATTTCTCTGCATACTAGATACAGATAGCAGTACTACCATGATGTTTTCCAATGCACTTCAAAGCTAACTTTCTCCATGTGACGAACTAAGCACTGGGCGAAGGGTCAGAAAGACTGGATTCAAGTTCTGACTTCATTCTGATCTTTCACTTCTCTGGGCCCCAGTTTCTTCATCTGTATAATGATGTTATTGCACCAGATCACTGGGGTTCAGGGGTTTTTGGTTTTGGTTTTGTTTTGCTTTGTTTTAATTGCAGCAGCTGTTGAGACTTTTTGAAAAATTCAAGCAGAGGAAGGGTAATGGACAAAAGGGGGCTGCTCTGGTGGGAAATGGGAGACGGGCTGGAGGCCTGCCCCTTGGCCTTATCCACCCTCACGGCACCCCTGGAACCTCTTCTTTGGCTTGAACCCCAGGGTAGTTTCTGAGAACGCACATTGAAATCATTAAACTAGGTCAGGGTTTCCTGAGGTTCAGGCGTTCACATGCCATCTTATGATTTTTTTGCCAGAATCAGAATATACTGTGTGCTATTTATTCATTCATCCATCCATTCAACAGGGATCTATGGAGGACCTACTCTGTGCGGGGACCCAAAGCCCCTCTGTCAAGTGAGGGTGGCTACATCCTGGAGAGCCATGTCTCGCACAGATGAGGAGTCCAGGCTCTGAATTCAGACGGATCTGTGTTTGCCTGTTTTCAGACAGGTCTGCCCCTTATAACTGTTTGAATTTGGGCAAGTCATACAACTTTTCTTCGCTTCAGTTCTGTTTCCTGTAAAGTGGAATTCAACTCATAAGGTTGTTGTAAAGATTAAATGAGGAACTTCATTCAAAGCACTTAGTACAAGACTTGGCACAAAATAGCAGCTGTTATTTTTCTAATCTACTTACTTTTTTTTTTTTTTTTTTTTGAGATAGAGTCTTGTTCTGTTGTCCAGGCTAGAGTGAGTGCCGTGGCATCAGCCTAGCTCACAGCAACCTCACACTCCTGGGCTCAGCGATCTACCTGCCTCAGCCTCCTGAGTAGCTGGGACTACAGGCATGCACCACCAGACCTGGTTTATTTTTCTATTTTTAGTAGAGACGAAGCAGGCTGGTCTCGAACTCCTGAGCTCAAGCAGACCTCTTGCTTCAGCCTCACAGACTGCTGGGAGTATAAGTATAAGCCAAGTACAAGCCACCACACCTGACCCTAATTTACTTACTTTTTAAACTTAGTAATTTCTTTAGCCTCATTCTGAGCAAATAAATGTAATATACTCACTATATATTGTAACACACTTGAAGATACGTACACAACAGTTCCATTTGAAAGTGTTCCTAAAGTCTTTTTGGTATACCTAGAGTACATGTGACACATTTGGGAAGCATAATTACTCTCATTCCCTGTGGTCTTACCATACCATGCTTGGGGTGGATGGAGTGGAAGACCTCATGTCCCTCTGTGTGCTGTCATTCCTATTCATCTTAAGAAAACAGCCATTAGCTACTTAATTGCCACAGTGTTTCATATCTAGGGAACAGCCTGCACCCACTCCTTTGCCATCCAGGTAATGATTGCAGCCACACGAGGTGTGATAAAATCACTCCCAGATCACGCAAGCACCTCAACAAAGACAACAAACCAACACGTGGAAAAGTGATCAAACATGTATATCATATAGTGCTTAAGAAGGATTTTTCAGGAATGGAGGATAGAGCGAAGCACTGTGAAGTTGGCAATAGGAGCTCCATGTTCAAACTACAAGTTCGCTCATCTTCCCATAGCCCCACTTCCTCCCCGGGGGCCTGGCTGCTGCCTACAGAAGCCTATAATGTCCCCTTCTCCTGTCTCCATTTCCCCCAAGATGGAGCCGGGGGACTCTTTGCAAGGGCAAGGACAATAGAGACTCCTGGGCCAGAGACCTTGCTGGCCTCCTATCTGCCACCACATAAAAGCAGCCTTTTCTAAATCCAGGCCTTCTCTAAGGGCCTGTCTTCCCAACGCCACCCTTCAGCTGCACACAAACTTTCATCACCATGAATTACCTACTGGTTATTAAAAGAGTGATACAGCAACCACACAGAGGTAAAGAACCGCAGAAGTTTTCCGGTGACTAGGCTATGGCCAGCTCTCTGGGCGGCTCAAGAACTCTCTCAGGCTGGACCTCCAGTTTCTGCTTCAACATTCAGTGGAGGCCACCACCCTCATTCCCCTCCCAGCTGCCAACCTGACCACATCCAGGTATAGTCAAAAGGGCTATGTTCTAGTCTAGTCCTAATGCTGCCTGTTACCAAATAATTGTGTGACACTGAACAAGTGTCACTCTGTCTGCCTTATTTTGCTCTTTTGTAAAATGAGGAGTTTGCTTGACGAGATTTCTAAAGTCCCTTCTGAAACTAGCATTCAACCAATCTGATTCTAACAATCTCTCTTCTCCACGACAGCCCTTCCGATGTTTAACTGCAGCGTTCATGTCATCCCTTCCTCTGTAAATGTTCCGGTTCCCTTCCACATGTTCCCGTCTCCCTCTCTGCTCTGGTCATCCTCCTCTGGCCGGGGGCCAGTTCATCAGCTCGGTTCAGATAAGGGGCACAGCAGAGCTTGCCTGGGACTTCTTCCAGAGCACCTGCTCACTGCCAGAACCAAGACTGACTCAATTAGAACATCTGGTCACCTTCCCTTACCCCCTCCCACCCCGCCAGTCCTATGGCAAAACCACTGGCTTCACAGATACATACAGAGTTAGATTTAAAATACTGGCTGTTAGGAAAAGACGAAAAAGGTACCCGCTAATGCATAATCTCATATTTTCCAAGACATTCATTTAAGAAAAGAGAAACATTAAGAAAATTCCTTGTAATAAGTATTGGGAAGCTCCGCAGCTCCTCCCAGAGCAACCTGTTTCTGAAGACATGAGTGGGGAGAAAACCGTTTCTCCTGCAGTTAAAGAAAGGGCACCCTAGGGAGACACTGCAGCCAAGAAGATGCTGCTGCCACCGTGTGGCGGCAGTGGTCGTGTCACGTCTCTGTCCGTCAACACGAGGACTGGATGGATGGCGGAGGGAAATATGTATCGGCTGATTTTCAGATTAGCAGTCCTGAGACAGAGAAAATTAACAGATATAGCACACTTGGCGAAAGTGTTGCCAGGTTTGTTCCCCCTCTCCTCCCTCACACGACTCACTTTCCTCCCAGCCCTCTTCAATGTCAGGGACCAAATGTGCTTTGGCCAAGATCCCGCAGCATGACGCGCACCCACGGGAGCCAGGGACTCAGTCCCGCCAGCCTGTGGGGCGAATTCTGAACCTCAGTCTCTGTCTCTGTCTCTCTGTCTCTGTCTCTCTGTCTCTCTCTGTCACTCTTTCTCTCAATCCTTACCTTCTGCCACATCCCTAACCATCTAAGTGCCTCCCTGGGAGAGATCCCACGTCAGAATCTTCTCCTCTCTTAGTCCCTACCTGAAAGGTGTGTGGCAGTTTCCTCCATGACTCTCCACATCCCTTCAAGCTAGTTTAACCCCAGTCCTGCGCCTCCACACCAATGAAGAGAAATTGTCTATTATAGTCTGCTAAGTGCTACAAGGAAGCCGCTGAGGTCTGGCTTCCCTCTCTGCACCACGCTGAGGTGGCTCTGGGGGTGCCCGGCCGTGGCTTCCTACCATCGATCCCTCTGCTTTCCACGCTCTGTGTGCCTGCGTCACTGCAGGCAGCAACACCAGCTTCTCCCCTCACAAATGTGTCCCTTTTCCTTCCAAGTGTCCTCATGCAGGGCCATGGAGGGTTAGACAACCCATGTGCAGGAGCAGAGGTGACTGTGTATATCTGGTCTAGTGATAATCCCCTGCGGCTGATTTCAGGAAGTTTATCAACCTTAAAACAACTTATTTTCCCCATCACTAGTTCATAAATCCTACTAACAAGAGAGAAAAGTCCAAAACAGAAAGTAGTAAATTAATCAACAGTAGAAGAGCGCTATATTAAAACTTACTGTACGGCACAAACTGATATTTACCTAAGCACCTTCCTCAGGCACCAACAAAAACAGCCGTTGCTATCCCAAAGGGAGAAAAGGATCTCACTGTTCTGGTTAAGAGTCGATAAAGAGAAATCTAAAGAAGAGAAAGAGATGGAAACGAACAAAATGGAACATACTAAATATTTGCTGCGTGATCAGAAGCAGAGTACAGAATCACTTACATATCACAAACCTCTACTTTCTCAGGAGAAGGATTTGAAAACCAACCAGTTACCAAGTGGAGCTGCTCAGACACATACTAAAGAGTTTCATGAGAGGTCATCCAGGCAGTGGGAGCCCAGACCTTGTGTCACCACACTGTACTGGTCCCCTAGTGCAGTGGAGCACAAACAGATATATATGAAATAACTAGAGGCTGGCCACAGTGGCTCAGGCCTGTAGTCCTAGCACTTTGGGAGGCCAATGTGGAAGGATTGTTTGAGGCCAGGAGTTTGAGACCAGCCTGGGCAAAATGGCAAAATCCCATCTGTACAAAAAATTTAAAAAGTAGCTAGACATGGTGGCCTGGAGGCCCAGGAGGTCGAGGTTACAGTGAGCTATGATGGCACCACTGCAATCCAGCCTAAGGGTTAGAGAAGGACCCTGTCTCTAAATTAATTAATATAAAAATAAGTCCTAAAAAAAAAAAAAAAAAAAAAAAGAAATACCTAGACTAAGATCTGGAAAGATCTACACCGAACTATCACAGTGGTTACCTTTACGGGGTGGAGGTAGGGAAAATAAAAATAGAGAGGGATGATTAATGGGAACATTAGCCTGTATTATCATTTTAATTTTTGCAAAGAGAATGTATTCATTTATCCATCACGTGTGTAATTTTAAAATACATTAAAAATATTGCAAAATCCAATAAAGGGAGGCTGGGCATACGTTGCACAATCGTGTCTCAGTGCCAGCTCTATCTATGCCTCGCTAATGTCTAGCTTTGGGCAAGTTGCTAAAACTCTTGGGCCTCAGTTTCCTCATCTGTAAAATGGAGGTGTGAATACCTAGCTCACAGGGTTGTTGTGTTGACTGAGACTATCATAGCAGGCACCTGAAATGCAGCTTCTCCTCAATAAAGGTTTGAGAGATTAGAGCCCAGACCAGAGGTAATGCAGGCTTAGGAAGATGGTTGGCAAACAAGACAAAAGAGAAGAAAAAGACAGGGCCCGCACCCAGCGTCTGTTTCGGGCTGCAAACAAGGGAAACATTTAATGTGCTTAAACAATAAGCGGCATGGGCTGGCTTCACTGGAAGTTCAGTTGTGGGTAGTGAGGTGTTGCAGCCAACCTCAGTCCTCACAGAATAACCTTAAGAGAGAGCGTCTTCTGGAAGCTCCCTCAGAGTCTCCAATAGGCTTCCCCTCTTGTCCCATTTGCCTGACTTGAGTCACGTGCCTTTTCCCGAACCAATCACAAGCAAGGGGGTGGGGTACCCCTGAAACCCGTGGGGGCAGCCCTGGAGCAGGGAAGGGGTCGGTTGGCTTCCCGTATAGCACGGACGCTGCCCTGGTTCAGAGGAGTGACAGGAACCCAAACAAAAGGGGGGTTCTGTGAGGAAGGAAGAAGGAATGGACGGACTTGGATCAGGCAGACAATGGCGTCACTTAATTACTGGCTCAGTGTTCCTAGACAGTTTTATTAAGAGATACAAACTTCTTCCTTGTTCCCTCCATATTGTGCTAGATCTTGACAGAGCAAACAATTTTAAAAGTAGTTATTTTGATCACATTTATTTTGGCAAGCCATTAATTTATACACACTAAATATAGTTGTATTTCTCATGTTGTATGCATTTTATAGTATGCTGCAGTCTCTTATTTAAGGAAGGTGAGGGATAGACAGATAATGTCCTAGGATTGTTCTGAGGAAATGAATAGGGTGTCAGAAAAGGAACACGGATCTGAGAACCTAGGGACCAGGGTCGTCACCTTAGCTTTTCTGAGTTAAGTGGGTGATGTTAGGAAAGTGCTTTCTCTGAGCTCTGATTTTCTCACTTGTGAAATTAAGAAAAGATTATCCAAGTCCCTGCCATCCCCAAGATTCTGTATCTTAGAACATACTTTTACTATATTATAGATTATAGGTTTTACTTATATTGTTGATTGTGCTAAATATTTGAGGCCCTATTTGTAATTTTTTTCTGATATTTTGAACAGAAGTAAGCTCTCAATCATAATGTTGCTTTGATAGGAAAATATGCTCCATTTAACTATAAACCATGTCACATCATGATTTCCAAGAAGAAATATTTATGCCAACAGATGAAGCCTGTTGTATTGTTTTAAATGAGCACACTTAATGATTTAGATTGGTGGATGGATGGACAGATAACTGAATGAATAAATGTTTTTCCTGTCCAATATTAGGTATAATTCACCAGTGATAATGAGGAAATCAAGTGGCAGGTGTATGTCTTTCAGCAATTAAGAACGGTTGGACATTGTCCCTGTTCTAATAATAGGCCTGTGAATAGGTCTGCAGCTTGCGTCCATATTAGCAGCATAGCCTATTTGCCAACTTCCCAAAGGACATACCGGCATTTTCATTAGACTCTCTGCTTTCTTTCTATTAACACATCTGAACAGTATGTTACCCTTTCAAAGGGAGGCCAGTGACACCATTTATGTTTGTAGTATCAAGGAAAATCTCCATGGATACATTTCCCTGGTCCCTTTTCCCTTAAGACTATGAGATTTATAGGTTGCTACTATTGAGTCAGAGTATATTTTCTTTTTATACAAATAAAAATACACATAAAAATATATATAAAAACAAATAATGACCTTGTAATATTCTGAAATAAAAAAAGAAATGAAATAAATACACAAGCACAAACACCACACACAAGCCACTTACCAAGCTAGTAAAATTGTGAGACTATTAAGAGAAGCAATGAATTATCAATGTTTCTGAGAGAAAATTTTAATCTAGAAAGACTTTTAAAAAACCAGTTTTCTATTTTGGCCTAATGGAGTAATATAATTAAATAGCTGTTGTTTTAATTATTTAGTTATCCCCTACTAATATATAAAGCCCAACTGACAAAAACTAGTTCTAACTTCCCAGGCTCAGAAAGCCCACGGCACATGTTTCCTCACGTTCCCACTTGGTTGAACACCAACACTGTCACCACCACATTGTGATTGTAGCTTTAGCGGCCACTTCCTGCAGCTGCCATCTGGTTGATTAGAAGGGGGAAAGGCCTCTGGCGACAAGCACTCAGGGCATTTCTCCAGCCCTTTAGGAAACAGAAGGAAATGCTTGGGACTCTAATTAGAGACCCAGGCACCACTAATAAACGGTTCAAGCGGCCTTAACGAGAAGAGGTTACGGGTCTAAAAGAAGCTGACCCCTTCATGTGCTGTGTTCTACACGTTCTGATACTGCCTTTTTTACATTTTAGAAGATTCTTTATTCTTTTCTTTTCTTTCTTTCTTTTTTAAAATTACAAATCTGTGTGCCCAACGCCTGGCCCCATTATTTAGAACCTAAGAATTTCCGCTCTGCATCAGGCCTGTGAGCCTATGGGATCATTCATTTGTGAGAGTCTATTATGCACCAGGTGTGGAGCTAAGTGCAGGGAACTCAAAGACAAATTAGATAAAATCTTGCCTTGAAAGTATTTAGAACAGTTGGTTCCATACCCCTTTCTGCCCCATATTTATTTGTCTCTCTCTGTTTTTGTTTGTTTGTTTGTTTGTTTCTTTTTGCTCATCCTAGCCCAGAGGTTAAGAATACAGCCTCTGGGACCAGATTGGATTTGAATCCCAGCTCCCCCTTCCATCCCTGTACCCCTGGAGCTCTTGTCCTCACGTGTTGATTAAGGAAATGGGGGAGCCATGATTCAAAGACAAGCCATCTAATTTCTGTTTCCACTAAACCACTATGCTCTGCCGTTTTTCCAAACTACACATGCTATCTTTCACCTAAAAATATATTGTAAAATTTTTTCCCGGGTTTTTAATACACATATATACATCTATGTAATTATTTGTATAATTTAATAATCCTAGCAATATTTCATATATACATATATACACACATAAACATTTGTATATACACATATATGTATACATACAAATGTTTGTATTTATATAATATTTATTATTTGTGTGTTTATAAAAATATATATATTTAACCAACTCCCTATTGTTGAAAATTTAGGCTGTTATGAAATGTCATGGTTATAAACAATAATAGCCATCATCCTAATAAACAGACACATCTATGTCTATTTATTTCCTCAGGATAAATATCTGCATGTAAAATGCGAGATCAAAGACTCTTCACTTTTCTTTCTGATGGCAGCAGGGCAGACAGCATCTCCCTCTGTCGCCTAAGATGGAGTGCGGTGGTGGCATCATAGCTCACTGTAACCTGTAACTCCTGGACTCTAGCGATCCTCCTCCCTCAGCCTCCAAACTATGCCACCACACTCGGTTAAATTTTTTTATTTTCTTCTGGCTTCAAGCCATCCTCTGGCCTCTGCTCCCAAAGTGCTGGGGTTACAGATGTCAGTCACCAAGCCCCACCTACTTTCCATACTTTGAATGGTTGAGGCCAAAGAGCCCAAAGAGCCTTCCAGGAAAGATGGAGCCAGCAGTATGTGAGAACATCTGTTTCCCCCATAACCTTGCCAACACTGAAAACATTTTTGTCAGACTGAAAAGTGAAAACTTTTTCAGATATCTATTTCTATTGATTAATAGTTGAACATTTCTTTTTTAAGTAATTACCCCTTATGATTCTTTTGGGAATTGCCTTCTCCCATTCTAATGGAGTTTTAAAATTTTTCTTATTGATTATAATTTTTCATTAGGTACTAATATGAATATTTTTTCTGATATAGTATGTTGAAATATTTTCCCCAATTTTGAATGATCTTGGTGATGGAGAGGATTTTTGCCTTATAAAAGTTATACATGTGTACATATAGATGGCCTTCCCAACCCCAAGATTATAAGAATATTCACTCATATTTTCCTCTTGTCCAGGCGTCCTCAAACTATGGCGTGAGGGCCACATGCGACCCTCTGAGGACATTTATCTGGCCCGCCAGGGGATTTTGCCTCTGCTGCCTGTCCTGCTTAGCAGCCAACTCGACCGGGGCCCACAGTGCACATGTGTGGAATGTGCCCTGCACTCTCCAATGGCCCTCCAACGGTCTGAGGGATGGAGAACTGGCCCCCTGTTTAAAAAGTTTGAGGACACCTGCTGTAGTCCTTTTAGGAAGTCACTTTTTAAAAATCTTGATTTTTTCATATAGCCAGTTGGGGCAGTAAATGCTTAACATCCTAGCTTCTTGGGAGGCTGAAGCAGGGAGGATCTCTCAAGCTCAGGAGTTCAAGACTAGCCTGGACAACTTGGTAAGACCCCTGTCTCAAAAAAAAAAAAAAAGAAAGAAAAACATTTTTATGCAGCCACCATATAGATATGGCTAAGAGATAAGACATGGCTGATATCAATAGAGGGAAAAAGGGGCATTGTAACTTAACCAGATAGAAATATTACTAAGTTGAAGTATTTTCACTTTTTAAAGAATTTTATACAATTTATAATAATAATTTTAAAGATAGGGAAAAAGCAAAATTGACTGATAGAAAAATGATTCCACAGATTAGGAGTTGGTGGCTCAGAGTAATTGACTGTCTAGGCCAGGGTCACAGTGTAATTGATGAAACAGACTTGAATCATAGCCCCCTGGCTTCAGTCTCATGTCGACATCATTTAATTTCTCTGAAAATCTAAGTCCTTGTCTTCCACTCCTACACCTGCGTAATTCTTGTCCTCACTCAGTTTATTGTTT
Organism: Microcebus murinus; assembly: GCF_040939455.1. Lineage (NCBI taxonomy): Eukaryota > Metazoa > Chordata > Mammalia > Primates > Cheirogaleidae > Microcebus > Microcebus murinus. Next base: position 25,913,244 of record NC_134108.1, read on the forward strand.
CTGGCTTGAACACCCATAATTTCCTCATTGTTCCTTACTCTGGCTATGGAAACTTTGAATTCACCTGTGCATATCGTAGGGGCCACAAGCCCTTGGCCCTCAGAAGGTTTACTGAAAAATCAACTGACAAAAGGCTGATTAATTGGAGAAAAGACATACGCGTTTATTTAAAATATACATGCAGAGAATCACAGAGTGATTGCCGTTAATAAAAAAAAGAAAAAACCCACAAGGTTTATATTATTGAAAAGGGGGAACTTTATTTCTCACGAAGGGGTCTCAACCTGCAGTGGCCGTTCTGACCGGCTGGGAAACGCTACTCCAGCCATACGCCAGGAACACGAGTTTCCAGGGAGTAAGAAAAAGGAACAGGATTTTACACTGAGCAGAGTGGCTAAATATACATATTTAACAAGCTATAGGAGGAGTCATGAATATTTAAACCCTCTTGTGTAATTGTGTTTCACACCTCCCATCCCATCCCATGGCTGGGAACTTAGTTTTGAGTGTTCTTTCTGGGGTCCCCGTGGCCAAGAGGGGTCTGTTCAGTTGGGTGGGAGGTAGGATTTTATTTTTAGTTCACATTGCCCACCTCTCAGTGGGGTTCAGAAGCTTATATACCATCCTGACAAAACAGGTTATGGGACGAGGGAGAAGAGCAATTCTGGTGAGGAGAGATAAAGGATTACTAAGGAGAACGAATGGGTCTGGGAACAGAGAGAAGTGGTAAATAGTTCTCTTTGACAGCGAAAGGGTCTGTCCAGGTGTGGTTACACTAATCACAGTAAAAACATCAGTGGTTGCCAGGGGTTGGGGAGGGAGGGATGAATGGGCAGAGCATAGAACCCTCTTCAGGGCAGTGACACTACTGTGCATGATACTGTAATGGTGGATACATGTCATTTTACTTTTGTCCAAACCCATAGAATGTGCAGCATCAGGAGTGAATCCTAATATAAACCATGAACCCTGGGTGATAATGATGTGTCAATGTAGGTTCATCACTTATAACAAATGTGCCACTCTGGTGAGGGAGGTTGATAATGGATGCATGTGTGGGGGTGGGTGATATTGGAAATCTCTATACCTTTCTCTCAATGTGAGAGAGAACTCGCATTTCTATGAACTCAAAACTTCTCTTAAAAAAAAAAAAAAAAAAGAGTCCCAGGAGGGCTGTGGAATGGCAGTCTATCGGGGTTGTGACATGGGAGTCTCAAGGTGTCCAGGAGGTAGTTCCCATTCTTGGTCTTACAGGGAGGGAAAGAAAAAACAATTGTTCTCTTTTGTGAGTCTGGATCTTAGGCAGATAAAGGAACTTCAACTTGCGGGGTGTGGGGGAAGGGTGGTCACAGTGTGTCAATGGTGTCAATGCAGCATATTTTGGGGTATCGATTTCTGAGCCCCAACAATGTCAACCACCTGGAGGTTAGTGTGAGTGTTTTGGGTGTCAGTGAGGTTGCTTTACTTTGGGCTTTTTGAGCAGTAGGCCTTAGTGGGGTATCAATTCCCTGGCTTGTAGATAGCTACCTAATTTTCAGGGCCCAGTGCAAAATGAAAATGTGGGGCCCCTTGTTAAAAAAAATAGGGAGAAGCCTTTTTCCTTTCTTCCCTCCACGGTTTCTCTCTTGCCCCTTCCTGGTGGTTTTCATTTGCTATTTAATGCCACACTCCTGTGGGCACAGAGATACTTGCTGAGGTACTGCAGATGCCCAAAAGCAGGGAAGGGGAAAGAGGGAGGGGGAGGGGAGTCCAAGGAGGGGAAGACTCCAGGCTCCCAGCCCCTGTTCCCTTGTCACATTCAACTTCACTTAAAAGACAGTTATTCAAACGTAAATGAGAAATGCAAGAGGGCAACTGCAGACATTGGGAGTGCATTGGCCCTCTGGGCACGGGTGCTGTATGCCAGCACTGGTCACACTCCCAAGCAGCCAGTCCTGCCCTGGCTCCTCTTTCTCCCACGGAGCACCTCCTCCCTGAGCTCTGCACTGGGCCATAATTAACTTTTCTCGCCTCCCCTCCTCGCCACCCCAGCCCACAGCCCACTACCCACAACTCCTGAGCTGCTTGAGATAAACACAAACCACCACAAGGAAAGCCAAGATGCCCTTGGCTGTGAGGCCAATCAGCCCCCAGAGAGCACTGCACTTAATTACCAAGAGAAATTCTCTAGGACTGCTTTTGGTACTATTCCTAGACCGGATTAGCCCGAACCTTTCATTTCCATGCAACTCGAAGACACAAAAACAAATAACGATGGCACTGTACTGTATTTTAACAGCTTAAACATCTCCGTTTGTTTAGCTAAAACAGATGAATAGCTTTCCAAAAATACACAGAAGAGCACTTCGGGCCCGTGACAGCTGAGAAGTCACAAAGGAAGTACCGTTTAGGTGGCATTTGCTAATGAGTTGTATTTTGGGAGAGAAAGAAAAAGGTTGTTAAAATAATGACAGTCAAAGCCAAAGTAGAAACCTTCTCCCATCTACTTTATGAATTAACAATTGGATTATCAGTTTGGAATTTGATCTGGTTGACATCAGCCGGAAGCAAGTTATATCTCTTAATAAGGGAAGGCTTTGTCTTAGAGGACTTTTTTGACTTCACATTTAAATAGAAATCATATACACCCAGTTATTTTATAATTGTGTGACTGTAACATCTGCTTTTGCTTTCATAAAGATATGTATTAATGATGAGATACATACATATGCTTTGAAGAGCCCTATTTAGAAAGCGGAATTTCTGCAAATAGGCAGGCAAGTTTCTCAATTCCAGTTAAAAGCTACCAAAAAATATAAAACCAGTTCTCAAACTGTTTTTAATTTTAAAATTGTGTTCGAAATAAGTTAAAAGAGTTTCATGAACTTTGAATTCAAGCAAAGATTTTTAAAATATATTTTGTTGTTGTACTTCTTCCTCATTCAAAAATGTTTTTAAAATTTAACTTAATTGATTTTCCAGCTACAGAGCCTAATCTTAACAAGGGTGATTTTGAATTATATCAGTAACAATGTAACCCCAATAGCAAACATTTCCCTGAATTTGTACTGGAGAAAACTGCCTGAAAACCAGTTGTCTCTTTAAAACCTCCCCACCCACCACTCTTTTTGAAAATTAAAACCTGCATCCCTGCCCCAGCCCAGTAATCAGAGGGGCTAGGGAGTGTTCTTTGTTCTTTTATACTACGGGAGATGGCTCACCAATAGTCCCAGCAGAGGTTTCAAGATTGTCATCACAAGACATGTGGGACCATCAACCATAGTTAAACAGCAATAGCCTGAAGCTGAAAACCCTCCTTTAAAAGCGCTGTATTTCTGCTTATAGATAAGACAATGGTACTTTAAGACAAGAGTCTGCCATGCTCTTTATTTGCCAGCTGCTAGTCCTCGTTGTTTTTGTTCTTTATTTGGCTGCAGGGACAAGTTTCTAACTTTCCATAACAGATTAATACAGACCTGTCAGTGTGGAGATGAATAACCAGAGAAGATGAATAAACAGGCCTGTTTCGGAGACACGTGAAATGTTCATGTGTATTACACACAAACTAAAGACCCTTAGCAGTTCTGAACGTGCTAAGAGACATTACACTGTGGTTGAAAGAGAACCCCAACTGCACTATTCTAGCTGTAAGGACGTTTTAATTTAATGTGGGAAAAGTAAGAAACATCTGGGCCTGGCACGGTGGCTCACGCCTGTAATCCTAGCAAAAGGGGGGATGGGAACCGAGAGGCCTCTGTTCCCATCTCTGGGAGGCCCAGGCGGGCAGATTGCTCCAGGTCAGGAGTTCGAAACCAGCCTGAGCAAGAGCAAGTCCCCGTCTCTACTAAAAATAGAAAGAAATTAATTGACCAAACTAATATATATAGAAAAAATTAGCCGGGCATGGTGGCACATGCCTGTAGTCCCAGCTACTCGGGAGGCTGAGGCAGCAGGATTGCTTGAGCCCAGGAGTTTGAGGTTGCTGTGAGCTAGGCTGACGCCACGGCACTCACTCTAGCCTGGACAACAAAGTGAGACTCTGTCTCAAAAAAAAAAAAAAAAAGAAAGAAAAGAAAAGAAAAGAAAAAGAAACATCTGCAGCTAACACAGCGCTAGTGATAGAAACCAGTGTCGCAGAATCAACCTGCCCAGTCTTTCTCCCAAGTTCTCTCTCCTTGTTCCAAATTGTACCTTTTCTATTTTCCAATCTTGACCTGTTTTGTAAACCTCTCATTGTAATCTTAATCACTTTCTTGATTAAACCCCATGAATAAAAATCAGCCTCTCCAACACACTATCGCACAACCAAAAATGTATTATTATTTATCCTGCTTTGGGGTTATTTGTCTGCGTGCAAGACGAAAACATTGAGTTCTAAATCTTGTGCTGGTGGGGCTGAGTCAATGCCCAGTTTATAACACAGCAGGCCAGCCACAGGCAAAACTGAATTCACTCTTTTGTGCTCTTTCATTCTCCCTTATTTCTCTACTTGACTGATGCTGCCTTCTCCTCTCCATGGCCCTCCTTACACCTGCTCCCATCCTTACCCATCTTGTCCTTCAGAAGAGTTCTTATCTCTTCCTTCATTAATGCCCACCATGTCCTACTCTGGCAGTCTGCAAACTGAGCACAAATATCATTATGGAAATCAGTTCCCAGATCTTCAGCATCGTTACAGCCTTTTTACTAAGACTGTTTTACCTGAGGAAGAGCCTGCGATCCAGGTGTCCTGCTGGTTCTCTGTTCCCATCTCCCCTTTTGTAGGCACCCTTCCCCCACTGGAAAAAAAGGAAGACACCCATCTCACCTATCTGGACTGACCACAGCATGTGGCCTCAGGGCTTAAAACCCTCTGAGGCACCCAAGATACAATCAATTTGAAATCAAGGCATTGGTGTTGAGATCATGAATGACTCCAATAACAAATCCTTTTCCACCTCAAATGGCTTTTAAGTCTTTTGAAGGAAGAGCTGATAAATCATTAAAAATTTTTCACAATAGATCACTATGTGATTTTGTTATGATATACCTTGAAGAAGTGAATGGCTTATCTATAACAAAACGTTACTCATTCTCATCTGCTTAGTTTGGTGAACAGTTCCGCAGCACTTACGCCCACAAAAATGACAAATATAGTGAGAATAGGGGTTGAACCCTTTCTCTTTCTGATTTTACTATTAACTAATAGGCCGTGAACTAAAAATAAAATCCTAAGCCCCCTGCTAACTGAACAGACCCCTGCCGGCCAAGGGGATCCCAGAAAAAAAACCTTAGAACTGAGTTCCCAGAAATCGCGCACGCACATTTTCTCCTAAAAAATATTCATGACTCTTCGTGTTAAATATGTATATTTAGCCACTCTGCTCAGTAGGCTCAGCATAAAATCCTGCTCCCTTCTGTCTTTTCCTTGAAACACATGTTCCTGGCTTGTGCCCTGAGCAATGTTTCCCAGCCCGCCTTGAAAATCTTTCATGAGAAATAAAGCTCTCATTTTTTTTTCCCAAAGTATAAACCTAGTGGGTTTTTTTTTTTTAGTAGCAACACTAACAATGTACCAATGATGACAAGATATTGCCAAGAAAGCACATTTCAAAGCTACCACACACTAATTATTCAAAAAGGTCTATGATAATTCTCTTTATTATGTCAGAAAATTTATAATGAGAATTGGAGCCGAACCCTATCTTTTTCTAACCATAAGTAATATTAATCTATGAATCTATGAAATAATTTTTTAAATGCCTCACCTATCTCATTAAGAGGTGCAATTCTAATAAAATTTTATTTTTAGATTAACTATTAGCATTTATAATACAAAGATGTCGAGGTGAGGAAACACAACACTCATCTGCACTTACCTTAAAACTGAGAAGATATAGTTAATTTCTTCTCCTGGCTGCCTATTTTCTCTTTTCTATTAAAATAGCTTTATGACACCAAAACTGGTATTTTCATTTGCTTGTTTGTTCTTTGGTTTTATGTGCCCAGAAACACAGAGATACTAAATATCCATTCAACTCTGTTGTGTAAGAGAATTTTACTCAGCCAAATATCCACTCGACAAATATCTTGGAGTACCTAGTCTGTGTCAGGCAACTGTTGCAAGTGCTGAGGACACAACAGAAACAAAATATAAAAAACAAACACCACCCCACCTCCCACTGTTAAGATGGAGTTGGGGAGGTATCTCTCTTAACAAATTAAAACCTAATCACTCAAGGCCTAGGCAGATAAGAAGAGCCCAGTTTCTCTCCTGAGCCACCTGCTCCTTAGGCTTCTCTCAATTTATTTACTTCTGCCACCATTTACCCTGGAGCCCAGGGAAGGACCATGTCCACTTAATTGTCTGCAGCACACTGAGGCCAGTGGACTAAAGCCTGCTTGCTGCCTGCTTTTATAAATAAAGTTTTATTGGAACCCATCCATGATTATTCATTTATGTGTTGTCTGTGGCTCTTTTCCCACTACAATAGCAGAGTTGAGAAGTGGTGACAGAGACCATTTGGCCTCCAAACACAAAAATATTTACTGTCCTTTAAGAAAAAACACCTGCTCCTGATCTAGAGGCCTAACCCAAGCATGCATCTGCCCTGAGCTCCTGAAAGGAGCTCTGAAAAAGGCTCAGATGTGTAAAAAGACCTCACTAAATATTTACGGAAAACAAAATGGAAATGAATACAGAGAATGGAATAGGCGTACAGTCTGACACCAGGCTTTGGTACCTGAATCTGTCATAGGTGACTCAGCTCAGTTCTCTCCTGACATCTTTAGTCCCTACCTTCTAATCCAGCCCCGAGGGCAAAGCCAGCCTATTCTACATGGAAACAGCCATCTCTTGGTCCAACATTTGGGAATTACCTCCTGGACATCTTGAGACTCTCACGTCACAACCCTGATAGACTGCCATTCCACAGCCCTCCTGGGACTCTTTTTTTTTTTAAGAGAAGTTTTCAGTTCACAGCAAAATTAAGAGAAAGGTACAGAGATTTCCCATATCCCCCATCCTGACACATGCATCCATTATCAACCTCCCTCACCAGAGTGGTACATTTGTTATAAGTGATGAACCTACAGTGACACATCATTATCACCCAGGGTTCATGGTTTATATTAGGATTCACTCCTGATGCTGCACATTCTATGGGTTTGGACAAAAGTAAAATGACATGCATCCACCATTACAGTATCATGCAGAGTAGTGTCACTGTCCCGAAAACTCTCTGTGCTCTGCCCATTCATCCCTCTCTCCCCAACCCCTGGCAACCACTGATCTTTTTACTGTGATTAGTGCTGCCTTTTCCAGAATGTCATGTATTAATAATTAGAATCATACCCAAAAGTGGGTAGCCTTTTCAGACTGGCTTCTTTCTCTTAGTAAAATACCTATAAGCTTCTTTACTCCATGTCTTTACATGGCTTGGTACCTCATTTCTTTTTAGTGTTTAATAATATTTCATCATCTGGATGTACCACAGTTTCTTTACCCATTCACCTACTGAAGTATATCTTGGTTGCTTCCAAGTTTGGGCAATCATGAATGAAGTTGCAATAAACATCTGTGTGCAGGTTTTTGTGTAGATATAAGTATTCAACTCATTTGGGCAAATACCAACGACTGTGATTACTGGATCGTATGGTAGGAGTAGGCTTAGTTTTGTAAGAAATCTCCAAACTGCCCTTCAAAGTGGCTGTATCATTTTGCATTCCCACCAGCGATGAATAAGAGTTCCTGTTGCTCCCATTTTTACCAGCACTTAGCATTGTCAGTGTTCCCGATTTTGGCTGTTCTAATAGGTATATAGTGGCATCTCATTGTTGTTTTGATTTGCATTTCCCTGGTGACATAGGATGTGGAGAATCCTTTCATATGCTTACTTGCCATCTGTATATCTTCTTTGATGAGATGTCTGTTAAGATTTTGGCCCATTTTTTAGTCAGGTTGTTTCTTATTGTTGATAGTTCTTTGTATATTTGGGATAACAGTCCTTTCTTAGATATGTTCTCTTGCAAATATTTTTACCTAGTCAGTGGCTTGAATTTACAGTCTCTTGACATTGTCTTCTGCGGGGCAGAAATTTTTAATTTTATTGAAGTCCAACCTTTTTTTCATAGATTGTATCTTTGGCGTCACATCTAAAAAGTCATGGCCAAACCCAAGGCCATCTAGATTTTCTCCTATGTTATCTTCTTTTTATAGTTTTGTTTTTATATTTAGGTCTGTGACCCATTTGAGTTTATTTATGTGAACGCTGTAAGGTCTGTGTCTAGATTCATTTTTCTTTGCCTGTGGATGTCTGGTTGTTCCAACGCCATTTACTGAAAGATTATCTTTGCTCCATTGTTTTGCTTCTAGCCTTTTGTCAAAGCTCAGTAAGTACCACACTGTGTTGATTACTGTGCCTTTACAGTAAGTTTTGAAGTTGGGTAATGTCAGTCTTCCAACTTTGTTCTTCTCTTTTAATATTGTGTTGGCTATTCTGAGCCTTTTGCCTCACCATATAAACTTTAGAACCGATTTGTTCATATGCGCAAAATAACTTGCCAGGCCTCTGGGACTTTTTCTCTTGGTTTTCCATGAACATCAAGTGCTGCAGTTTTGCCTTCAATGTCTGACCCAATCAATGACCTAATCCTTCATAAAAGGACCTTGCTCAGACTACAAAACCAGTATATAGAAACCCTTGATAAATATAATACCCCAATGAAAGGATCATCTTCATGTAGCAAAGAATTTGTTCTATCACCTCCCAGTTTCAGAAACCCTACCTCCTAGAGAGTATATAAATTAGCTGAGGAAACCAAACCTATTGGTGGACAATAATCTGAGGACAAGATGAGAAAAGGCCATAAATAAATGTAGGAATAAATGTCGTTGAGGGCTATAGAATGAAAGTATGGTCAGAGGCAGGGCACGGTGGCTTATACCTGTAATCCCAGCACTTTGGGAGGCTGAGGCAGGAGGATCACTTTAGCCCAGGAGTTTGAGACCAGCCTGGACAATGTAGCCAGAACCTATCTATAAAAAAAATTAAAATTAGCTGGGCTTGGTGGCTTACACCTATACTCTTATGTACTTGGGAAGCTGAGGTGGGAGGATCACTTGAGCCCAGGAGTCTGAGTTTGCAGTGGTCTATGATTGTGCTACTGCATTCCAGCCTAGGTAACAGAGAAAGACAAGAAAGAGAAAGAGAGAGAGAGAGAGGGAGGGAGAGAGAGAGAAAGGATAAGTCTCTTTGAAAGGGTGGGATTTAAATAAATATGGGCTAAGAACTGACAGGGAAAATCTGTATCACTAAGAGACCCTGCTACAATTGCCACTCTCAATTTTCCCCTCTTTTTTTATTTTTTATTTTATTATTTTTTATTTTAGCATATTATGGGGGTACAAGTCTCAAGGTTACATATATTGCCCATGCTCCCCCTTCCCCCTCGAGTCAGAGCTTCAAGCATGTCTATCCCCCAGTTGGTGCGAATCACACTTATTGTGTATATATACCTATCCCCTCCCCCCTGCCTGCCCGACACCCGATAAATATTATTCCTATATGTCCACTTAGGTGTTGATCAGTTAATACCAATTTGCTGGTGAGTACATGTGGTGCTTGTTTTTCTATTCTTGAGATACTTCACTTAGTAGAATGGGTTCCAGCTCTATCCAGGAATATACAAGAGATCCTACATCACCATTGTTTCTTAAAGCTGAGTAGTATTCCATGGTATACATATACCACATTTTATTAATCCACTCATGAATTGATGGGCACTTGGGTTGTTTCCACAGCTTTGCAATTGTGAATTGTGCTGCTATAAACATTCGAGTGCAGGTGTCTTTTTCATAAAGTGACTTTTGATCTTTTGGGTAGATGCCCAGTAGTGGAATTGCTGGATTAAATGGTAGATCTACTTGTATTGCTTTGAGGTATCTCCATATTGCTTTCCACAGATGTTGAATTAGTTTGCAGTCCCACCAGCAGTGTAGGAGTGTTCCTCTCTCTCCGCATCCACGCCAGCATTTGTTGTTTGGGGACTTTTTGATAAAGGCCATTCTCACTGGAGTTAAGTGATATCTCATTGTGGTTTTGATTTGCATTTCCCTGATGATTAGAGATGTTGAGCATTTTTTCATGTTTGTTGGCCATTCTTCTGTCTTCTTTAGAGAAGTTTCTGTTCATGTCCTTTGCCCATTTTTTGACAGGGTTGTTTGATTTTTCCTTGCTGATTTTCCTGAGTTCTAAATAGATTCTAGTTATCAGTCCTTTATCAGATGTGTAGCTTGCAAAAATTTTCTCCCATTCTGTGGGTTATCTATTTGCTCTCTTGACAGTTTCTTTGGCTGTGCAGAAGCTTTTTAATTTGATCAGGTCCCATTTGTTTATTTTTGTTACTGTTGTGATTGCCTTTGGGGTCTTCTTCATGAATTCTTTGCCTAGGCCAATGTCTAGAAGAGTATTTCCAACATTTTCCTCTAGAATTTTAATAGTTTCACACCTAAGGTTCAAGTCTGTTACCCAGCGTGAATTGATTTTTTTGACAGGTGAAGGGTGTGGGTCTTGTTTCAGTCTTCTACATGTGGCTATCCAGCTTTCCCAGCACCATTTATGAATAAGGATTCTTTTCCCCAGTGTATGTTTTTGTCTGCATTGTCGAAGATGCCATGGTGATACAAGATATAATTTATGAATACTACAAAAACCTCTGTGCACACAAACTGGAAAATGTGGAGGAAATGGACAATTTCTTAGAAACACACAGCCTCCCTAGGCTCAACCAGTAAGAAATAGAATTCCTGAACAGACCAATATCAAGTACTGAAATTGAAACAGCAATAAAAAACCTTCCTAAAAAGAAAAGTCCTGGACCAGATGGTTTCACACCTGAATTTTACTACACCTACAAAGAAGAACTGGTGCCTATCCTGCAGAAATTATTCCACAACATCGAGAAGGATGGATTCCTCCCCGGTACATTTTATGAAGCAAATATAACCCTGATACCAAAACCAGGAAAGGATGCAACAAAAAAAGAAAACTAGAGACCAATATCCTTTATGAATATAGACACAAAAATTCTCAACAAAATCCTAGCCAATCGAATCCAGGTGCTTGTCAAGAAAATAATTCATCACAACCAAGTGGGCTTCATCCCAGGGATGCAGGGATGGTTCAACATATGCAAATCTATAAATGTAATTCACCATATACACAGAAGCAAAAACAAAGACCATATGATCCTCTCAATAGACGCAGAGAAAGGATTTGACAAAATTCAACACCCTTTTATGATAAGAACGCTCAAGAAAATAGGCATAGATGGGGCTTACCTAAAAATGATACAAGCCATATATGATGAACCCACAGCCAATATCATACTGAATGGGGAAAAATTGAAAGCATTCCCACTTAGAACCGGAACAAGACAAGGTTGCCCACTACCTCCACTTCTGTTCAACATAGTTCTGGAAGTCCTCACTACAGCAATCAGACAAGAGAGCGGATTTAAGGGCATCCAAATGGGAGCAGAAGAGATCAAACTCTCACTCTTTGCTGATAACATGATATTATACCTAGAAAACCCCAAGGATTCAACCAAGAGACTCCTTGATCTGATAAATGAATTTGGTGATGTCTCAGGATACAAAATCAATACACAGAAATCAGAGGCATTCATATACACCAACAACAGTAAAAGTGAGAACCAAATCAAAGACTCAATTCCCTTCAAAATAGCAATAAAGAAAATGAAATACCTTGGAATATATTTAACTAAGGAGGTAAAAGACCTCTACAGGGAGAACTATGAAACACTGAAGAAGGAAATAGCAGAGGACGTAAACAGATGGAAGAATATACCATGCTCATGGGTTGGCAGAATCAACATTCTTAAAATGTCTATACTACCCAAAGTGACCTACAGAGTCAATGCAATCCCTATCAAAATACCATCATCATTTTTCACAGATATAGAAAAAATAATTTTATGCTCCGTATGGAACTAGAGAAGACCCCATATAGCAAAATCAATCCTAGGCAATAAAAACAAAATAGGAGGTATCAATTTACCAGACTTCAAACTATACTACACGGCTATAGTCATTAAAACAACTTTTTACTGGCAAAAGAACAGAGACATTGACCAGTGGAACAGAACAGAGAACCCAGAATTGTCCCCTCTTTATTATTTCTTTCTTTTTAAATTGTCTCAATAACAGTGGCAACAGCAGCAGGTACCTAAGGGCCTAGTCACAGCAGCTGAGGTATTAATAACTGTGTTTTCTGGGAAAAGAGAGAGAGAGAGAGAGAATTAGAAGAGATCTTAGTAGAAAAAAATTAGGCTTTTCATGATCAACAGTGAAATAGAGTTTGCTCAAATAATCACATTTTTATTCCCATTTATTAGTGAAACACCCACCAAAAATGGAGGAACTAACTGTAAGAGCCTTTCTCTCACCTAGGCAAAATGAATTTTTATCATTGTGAGGTAGCTGCTTACAGAAGCCGATTTCCACAAGAGGTACACTTCCCCACTATTCCACATTTCCCCTGCCCTAATAACTGTTTTTTAATTCAGTGATTTTCCTTCATCACACAGTCATGGAATAATTTTTTTCCTTATAAATTAAGTGGATCCCAGCTTTGATGTAAAATAACAATGAGAAGACTTAGTAATAAAGACAAGATTAAGCTTAATCATTTGCCTTTGGATTTTTATCTTCTGTTCTATGTTAATATTTCTAAGGGGAAACATGAGGTCAAAAGCATATGATAACTAGCATTTACTTTACTTCAAAGGAAGAAAAATCTTTGTTTCTGTGGGGTTGCTAGACCCCTGTTTAGCGGGAGTTTTATTCCAATGGGCACTCTGTTTTCTGTTTTACAATTTACATTTGAATTTCATATATTTCACTTTGATGCACTTCCAAAGGAAAATTCAGACAAATTGGCTTTTTTTCTTTTAAGTGTAATATTAAAATCTCACTCTATGCCACTCCTCTAGGTACCTTATTAAAATTTTTAAAAAGCCATCAACTTTGTTCTATCTGTGGAGGTTTACTGGGGGAGAGGGAGGTTGGAACAAGATGAAGGGGATGTTTTCATCAGAGAATTGTTCAGGATGAAAAAAGCTCCCGGGAATATATAATGCGTTTCAGAAGCATTAAGGAGGAAAAAGCAAAGGTTGCAGGCAACCTGCTCCTGTGGGCGGCAGACTCACAAGAGAGACTGCTCATACATGACATGTTTCAGATCTTTTGACACGGTCATGCAAGCAACAGAAAGTTATATGGTTTTTAGTCTTCTAGGTAACAGTGAAATTATAGTGTGGGTGGATCAGGAAAAAAAAATGAACTCCTCATTTTTTATTTAAATGACTTTTGAGCTCGTTCTAGACTGCGGAGGAGTTGACAAACCACCCGGTTCACACACACTCACACCTCCCTCCTCCCCAGCAGCCCCATCAAAGTTGTCCACAGACTCGCTTTCGCCAAATCACTCAACTTGCACTTACGGGGAGGTTGTGGGCATCATGTTTATGCCTGGTGAAGACAGAACACATTTTTTGCCTCTAGTGGGAAAGTCAGACAAGTAGATAAAAACTGACACACAGAGTGGAAGTCTACAGATAGGAGCAGGCGCCTACCCGGGCTGGGGATGGGTGTGCAGAGCGAGGGAAGTCTTCCCAGAGTGGGGGACAGCTGACTGGGTTTTGAGAGATGGACGGGAGTTGTTCAGAAAAGGGAAGGACATTTCTGTCACTCCTGGCTGTGTGATTCCCAGATGGAAGAACCGCATGGAAAAGTTAAGTTTGGAAAACAAAGTAAGGGCCATTGCAAAGAATCCAGGCAGCCATACTGAGAGCCTGGACTTCATTCTGAAGTAGACGGGAAGCGTGACTAAGATATTTAAGAAGGGAATCGTTTGCTTTGCATTAACAGCATCAGTGTTATGTATGGGCTGTCATCTCCTCCCCAAATGATGGGAATCAGGGAAACCAACTAGGATGAAAGGCAGGGCTGGAACAGAGAGAGTGAGCACAAGGACACACATATGATTCAAGTGACATTTATAAGAAAGGGGCGTGCCAAGTGTGTGATGGCTGGATGTGGGCAGCGAGGGAGAGCTCAGGCGACAGTGTGGATGGTTGCACAGCTCAAGGCTCAGGAGTAGGGAATTCACAGAAGAGGAAGATGTGGGGTGGGACACAGTGGGGGCACAGCTTAGATCAGATGAGCTTAATGCATGAGAATATCCCTTAGGCGATTGGATATTGAGATCTGGAGCTTGGGAGACAAGGGGGGGAGGGGGAGATACAACTGGAGGCCATATAGAGGGTAGGAGCAGTCATGGGGGGATGAGATGGTCAAGGGGAGATATGAAGCCCACCAGCGCTTACAGGACCCTGAGAAAGAGACTGAGGACTAGGTAGATAGGCAGAATAAAAACCATGAAAGCCGTGGAAAAGCCAAGGAGAAAATTGCGTTTTAGAAATAGTGATCAACAAGAAAGTAGTGATTAACAGATCACTACTAGAAATAGTGATCAACAGAAAAGTAATTATGATCAAGCTAACAAAGGGACTTGGCTTTTATGAGCGTGACATTCTTAAGGCTGTTGGCAGCACAGTTTTAGTGGAGTGGTTGGGTGGAACCCAGATCTCAAAAACCAAAGACTAAATGCTATACGTGGATGGAAAAACAGAAACAGCACCGCAGACGCTGGACACCAAAGGCAAGTAGGTGGAAGGAACAGAAAACAGGAGAGTCAGGTCAAGAGAGAATTGGTGTGTGTATGTGTAAGAGAGAGAGAGAGAGAGAGACTGAAAGGCTTGTGCTTTTCTTGATTCCAGGCCCATCTGATCTAAGGCACTGATCAGAGGCAAGGGCCACCACTCTCTAGTGTTGATATATTCACCCCTAGGGGCCTGTTTCCTTATGTGTGAAATGAGAGCACTGGTCTGGGAGGTCACAGTAGGGACTTGCTTACTCTCTCTAGTGCACCATGGAGTCAAGAACCAAGTGTACAGCCGGGCGAGGTGGCTCACGCCTGTAATCCTAGCACTCTGGGAGGCCAAGGCGGGAGGATCAGTCAAGGTCAGGAGTTCGAAACCAGCCTGAGCAAGAACAAGACCTTGTCTCTACTAAAAAATAGGAAGAAATTAATCAGCCAACTAAAAATATATAGAAAAAATTAGCCAGGCATGGTGGCACATGCCTGTAGTCCCCTACTCCAGAGGCTGAGGCAGAAGGATCACTTGAGCCCAGGAGTTTGAGGTTGCTGTGAGCTGAGCTGATGCCATGGCACTCTAGCCTGGGCAACAAAGTGAGACTTTGTCTCAAAAAACAAACAAACAAAAGAACCAAGAACCAAGTGTCCCACTGAGGAAGCAAATCATTTGGTAAACACACCATGTGAAAATCTATGTTTATCTTCTTGCCAGTCTAATTTCCATCTACACACCTGAGCACACAATTCTATTATTTTCAAACTCCAATTTAGGTATAGGAGGAATTGTGTTGGTTTTAGCACCAAAAGTGGCTAGCTCAGCATGCTGAAGGACCATTATGCTAAACACAAGTGCATTTCCTAGGCAGTTTCAGAAGAGCTTGGCTGGTAAGGGAATCTCTTTTTCTTTCTCTTTATATCAGGTGTGTGTGTATATATATATATTTAATTTTAACTTTTCATTGATATGGAACATACATTTTTAATAGTGAACACATCTTAAGTATTTAGCTTGATGAATTTTCACAAGATGAAAACACCAGTGTATCCAGCACCCAAATGGTTGACTCTTTTTGAAAAATTATTTGTTCTTTGTTCCCACAGTTATAAAGCTTGCTTGGTAATTCAACTCTCTACCTCACAGTGCATTTAGAAGGGCTAGCTAATTATAGCTTTAAATGTAAAATGCTTTGACAAACTTGAAGTAGGTAGAGAGCTGCTAAATTGATTATAATGTCACATGGTTTCTACTTAAATTATTTCACCTGGGAGAATGTCAAACTGTCCTCATTAGCAGATCACGAAAGAAATGTGTTTGAAATTCAATTTAATGGAGACTTGTGAATTTTTTAAATTATTGGCGGCTTGTTGCCTGAAATATTCCTGTTTAAGTTCTCTGAGTCAGCCTCCTTCCCCTCCCATAACTTTCTCTACATTCCCTTTTCTATGGCAATGGAAAGCTCTGCATTCGAAAGTAATAGTGCTTATCTGGAAACGGATTCTCCCTGGTGGTCCCTAAAACATTGTCTGTATGTTCATAAGAATTGAGAGCTGTGGATGTTGAGATGCACAGTGACTCAGTTGTAGCAACAAGTACAAAGAAGGAGAGCATCTGAATGAGAATGTTTTGTACCTGACTTGAGAAACTTACGAGCATACCTTACATTTGTCCAGTAACAGTCTGAATAAAGAGCATTCTAAAAAAAAAAAAAAAAAAGTAATAGTGATCCCCAAAACCTCCCTGTCTTATGAGTTGGTCATGTGGTTGGCTACCATTGGAGTCCAGCCTCAGTTCTTGGTGTTTAGGCATTCTTAACAATGTTTTGCACAAAGCCACATTCAGATTCCAACCACTTCCAGGCGTGGACAACCTTTCAGAGTCTGATCTTGCTCCAGGTCATTTCCGACCTAGAGTGGCAAGGTTTGAAACAGCCTGAGTAGGCTCATCTCGGTGTGGGAGGAAGGACACAAGGAAGCAATTGACCTCTTTTGAGGACTCTGCTTCCACATCGTCATTGGGCAGTGCTGGGGAGAGCGAAAGAGCCCTCTGTGACCACGACTCTGATAGTGAAATCTAGAGAGTGCCATGGCGAACATCCAGAAGAAATTTTCATTAAATTTTTTTTTTTGAGACAGAGACTCACTCTGTTGCTTGGGCTAAAGTGCCATGGTGTCAGCCTAGCTCACAGCAACTTCAAGCTCCTGGGTTCAAGTGATCCTCCTGCCTCAGCCTCTCAAGTACCTGGGACTATAGGCATGCTCCACCATTCCCGGCTAAATTTTTCTATATATTTTTAGTTGGCCAATTAATTCTACTTTTAGTAGAGACAAGGATCTCACTCTTGCTCAGGCTAGTTTCGAACTCTTGACCTTGAGTGATCCTCCCACCTTGGCCTCACAGAGTGCTAGGATTACAGGTGTGAGCCACTGCGCCCGGCCAAGATTCATTAAATTTTGCATGATTTTCATTTCCAAAAGTCAATAGCACACCAGCCATTGTGGGATAAAGATGTGAACTGTTGGAGCTCAGAAAAATGATATCCCAAAATATGGTGCTTTCACATGCCAAACTAAAGGAGCAGCCTCAAGGTCTCTCTCTGACCTTCCCCACCTTCCTGTCTATCTAAAACTCTTTCCAGAGCACCTGGAGGGACTGTCTTTGGAAATTTCCTTATGTAAGAAAATAATTCTTCCCCAAAGAAATGCAATTGTCTTAAGACTCCCTCCCTAGGAACGTCATCAAATAACCGGGAAATATTAAACCCCAGAAAAGAGAAGAGACTGGGAGTTGGAGTTGTCACCATTCTCTAGTAGACTTTTCATCTACTTTTCTGAGAGCAGCTGCCAGAAATTATGTAGGGGACTTTATCTGCACAGTAAGACAACTTTTGTTCCTGTGCTGTTCTGTTCCTCCGCTTTCTAGAACTTGTCCATCCCATCCAGCTTCCAAAGAGAATCACTTACCAAACAATGCCTCCTCCCATGTATGACTTTCTTGTATGAAGAGAGTGTTTAAGCCTCAACCATCTGGCCCCTCTTTGAGTCTCATACTTTGTGTCCATATGCACTTTCATAAATTTTGGTTGTCTTTTTCTCCCATTAATTTGCCTATTGTATGTTCATTTTCAGCAAAGCGTTAGAGGGCAGAGGGGAAGCTTTCCCTCAGCCCCTGGAGATTTAAAGAAAACTAAGCCACAAGAAAAGGGGTCTCCTTAACGTTATTAATATTTAGTTACAATGTTTGTGTCCAGTCATTCTAGCATGACTGGGAACTGCTAGAATGGTGGGCTCCCTTTCTGATAGTTATTTTGACAAATATAGTCCTTTTACATAATCTCTGGGAAATTAATTGTTCTTCCACTTGCTATCTGTCTGAAAGGTCTTGTTCACCATCTAGATTTGTCTTCACTATAGACAGATACTTCTCATTCCCAAATCATGCGCCTCCAATCTTTCAAGCTCAGAGACTTACCAAGGGAGTGAAATTTAGGCCAGCTTTGGTAGCTGCTAACTTTACGCTCTGTCTTGAAGCAAACATCTACAGTTTGCAAATTAAAGCTCTATTGTTATTGTTTGGTTTGGTTTTGCTTTTGGTACTGGCTTATGTAATACCTTGGATTCTTAGATCATTGCCATGTACATATCTTATCTTCTCAAGGATGGTGTTAACCCCTTAAGAGTAGGAACTAAGCCTTATTATTCTTTGTATGCTCAAAGTGCCTGGCACAAGATAGTGCTAAGTAATATTTGTTAATTGGATGGTTGGTCAAGAGGGAAAAAAAGCCTAATAGACCATATTAGTATTTTTAAAATTCAAGACTATGCTGATTTTGAAGTTTTTCAAACTTTAATCACTTTTGCAGACAATAGACAAATTAACCATCCAAAGTGGAGTATCAGAGAGATCAAGACCTTTCCTTTCATAATTCTAATGATAGATTCAGATGAAGAGCATAACCTGCTTGATTCACTTTAGAAGAGGTAAGACTTTTTGCCCACAAACCGCCAGCAAAACCATCGCAAACAAGCCCAATGCCTCCCTGTAAAATATTTTAGATTATATGCCTGTTCTTAGCTCTAACAATTTGTGCAATCTCAGGAAAATATCATTTTACGTATCTGACAATGAAAATTATTCCCTCAGCGAAGTGTGACACCCCTCTTAAGCAATCTGTTAGAGTGACATGAATAGAAGGAAATAAGAAAGATACTTCAGTGTACATGTAAATGAACAATGTAGGGACTTCATGGACCTTCTCAGGGAAGACAGTCTTTATAAAACCCGAACAGTGGTATTATTAAGTATTTCAAATGCAAAATATGAATATATCTTTTCTGCTAATTAAGATGTCTGCAACCAAGTATTTGGCATCTCATTTAAATAAATATCTAGTATATTGCTCTTCTATGTTGTGTATTAAGAGTGTTCAGTCAAGAGAAACTCTAGTAGCCTGCTTAGAAATCTTTGTTAATTAAAACATTTGTAGATTTAAATGGAGTCCCTCTAGCTTTGGGAGAATCCTCAAAGTTAAGTCAATAAAAATTGCAGCTTTTCCTCTTCATCTGGAACTAACAACATTCTCTGGAAGGCATCTGAACACATCCTCAGCCACAAAGAAGTAGCTCCATTGAATAGGCCACTTCTAGAATGCCACCTTTGCTATCCTCCCATAGCTAGACTCTTTCTGCTCCTCCAGCTTTGCTGGTCTCCCCAAGGATCTTTTTCCATTACTGAATCTGAAAACAAAACAAAGCCAAAAAAAAAGGATTTTGGCCCTAACTGCCCAGCTTATATAACAATGTCTTCCCCAGGTTTGAGGATAACCTAATTTGCCAGTAAGAGATTAATAGTTAACTTAATAAAAAGAAAAAAAGAAACTAGATGTCTGTGCCATAATTTGGTTTTAATATTTTGACAATAATCCAATGGCAGGAAATTCAGAAAGGATGTTCAGTGAGTTGCATTTTTTCAAGGTCTGCCATTGAAGGGTCTGTGAGTCCCCTAATTGCAAGTATTTCATTCATTTTTATGATGACTGTGTTTTGGAAATCTAGTTTAGTTTAGAGAAATAGTTTCAATATGTCAAAACATGTTTTCAGGCACCAGATGGAATTTATGCTTTGAGTAGGCACTTACTAAATGCCTTCTAAGTGCTAGAAATCAGAATCATAAGGAACGCAAAGATGAACAAACTCGAGCCCTGCTCTGTGGCAGCTCAGTCTAATGGCGACACAAATGCACAAACATAGATAAAAATACAACACAGGACGTAAGTACTATAACAGGTGTTGAATAGACCCTTCTTGATGAGCTTTCGGTGAGCTTGAAGAGGTTGTCTAGGCACTTCAGACATCATAACGCCCTACTGAAAGGAACTGTGTTTAGAACACTTCCGTAAAGCAAATCGTTTGTCCTCTTGTTAGATTTTCACATATTAAGCTTAAAAAGAAACTGAGGTGCACACATCATTTTTTAAAAAAACTATTGCTAAAGCTCTTCAATCATCCCAATTTTCGAAGAGGGAAACTGAGGCCACCCACGGTAGAAATGGGAACCTGCTGCATAGACTCCTGGCTCCCACTTCTTCATACAACTTCCTGCCGACATAACTGAGGACTTGATAATTGTACTTTGTTCCTCTAGCAGCAATTAGTCAGCAGTCTTCTAAAGGAGAAGAATTCCTTAACTTTTTTTCTGGAACCATTCAACTTAAACATCCTCCTGGACCCAGAACTTTTACTGGATTATCCAAGAATACCTCTGACTATATGCACCTTTTCCCTTTGCATTTGAGTCAGTGACTACGTTTTTTTTTTTTTTTCTTTATCATTGTTTTTTAATCAGTGATTCTCTTGAGTGTAATTTAGATTGTGTTGGTGCTGAAATGCACACCCCACAGCACTGGTGCCTCTAAAAGATCACAGACCATCATTAGGGTCACTGTCTCGCACGCAACACCAGCAAACCCTTCTGCTGTCCTTAAAAAAGACTTTTGTTTTCTACTCATTCACCCTCTTCTCTGGCTTCTACTTCCCTCACTCACTTGGTTTACTATCTTGCTATCTCTTTTTCCTTATCATCTTCCTTAGACATTGCTTAGCTCTGCTAAGATAACTCAGCACTAACTTTGTAGCTGCTAACTGCTCTGTCAAGACCCACGTTTCTCCAAACTTGGACGTGACTGACCTGCTTCCCAGCATATCTTCTGCTGTACGGCTCTGTTAGGGAGACTGCTGGCCTCCAGTGGGCTCAGTCTAGTCATTTGCTATTTATTAGTTGTATCGATCACCACCCACAGAGGAATGACAGAAATCCTGGCACAGATATTAACTCCAAAACACAGAACAAATTTCATCTGCCAAGAGCTATTTCAAACACTGTTCAAAAGATTAAAGAAAGGCCAGGACAACTTCACCCTTCATTTTTTTGTCTGACCTATTTCTACTTTCCCTGTCTGAATTGTTAAAAATGTTCTATATTATTTTTCAAGACAAGCATCCTAGCCAAAAAAAAAAAAAAAAAAAAAAAACTATTTATGAACATTTTTATTGGATTGAGCCAGGCAAATCTCCTAAAACTTGCCTGCAGGGAGGCCCAGGGAGCCAGGAGTGCTAGGTGAGGGCAGACCTCCAAACACATGCACCGAGCCTTCCTGCTCCTCTGCCGTTAATGCAGACACTACCCAGCCTAGTCCTTATCCAGCAGATTCAATTTATAGCATTTGATTTTCCAACAACGGCACTATAGGCAATTCAAGTTTACCTATCAATCCATCTTAAAAGGAGCTTATAATCCACTATAGTTTCCAATTGAATAAGAAAACTTAAGTTGTGCTTTGATTGCTTGGCTTTGATTTCTTTTGTCAGTCAACCAATATTTATTGGGTGCTAAACTCAGTTCCAAGCTCAGAATTGGGCACCAGGAAGTATTAGAGCAGATAAGACAGCAGGAATGCCTGTCTTTGTGAGGTGCTCTGTCTGGCCTCTGCCTCCCTTTCTACAATCATCTCTCCATATAGGTATGGAATTAAAGAGGACAGTATCTGCCTCCAAAGTCATTCAGCAAATGAAAAAGGCAGTGCCATCCTATGACTACAGCAGTATTCTGGAAGGCTTAGGTAATATTAAGCAAAGTGAATTTCCCTTTATACCATTGCAATGACTGTAAGTGCCTACAGAAATGGCTGCTTACCAAGTAAGTAATAATGCTTATAAAATATAGTGCAGATTTTGGAAGATAGCCACTAGGTGCATTGCAAAATATAAAACTTTTCCCTCTTTGCCTACCCAATTCATCTGAAAATTGAGCATTATTCCTTAAGGAGAAACAGGAACTAGCCAGTTGAACTGGGTTGCTTATTATGGACTATTTTAAGGGTAACTGGGCACAGCAATTATTGATGAGAAAGAATAGTTGAGAAAGAATAGTAGTCCTTCAGAGAGTGGGGCGATCAGTGTGGAAGCACCCTACATACAGGCAGGGCTTTTGCTTTTCAGTTACAATCTATGTTAACTCTCACTAATCCAAGGCAGGGGTGGTACCTAGCAGAGATTTACAATGGCAGTGTTATACTAAATCACACATGGATTAGCATTCTAGTCACACCATGATTGTCTAGAAAGCTAACCCCAAGACCAACAGCATGTGCATGCACTGGCGCACACATACACAAACACAGAGTCTACATGATGCCAGCTAGCCAAACATAAAGCAACAGATGTGGTCCACTCTCCCAGTATCCCTAAATTTGGTGCTCTGCAACAAATACCAAAAATATAGAGATGAATGGATTTTTATATTTTTTTCAACTTGGTTATTTGGCAAATGATTAGAATCAAACTTTCTTCCATCACACCCAAGGAGAAGGTGGACTCAGAGGCAGAAGGAATCAAACACGTTTGGAATAATATCATAAGAACGGCTAAAACCAAAGATGTGCTCTTTACTAACAAGTAATTGTTCTTTCTGTGGCATGGAGTTCTTTTTATGGATTATTTTCAAAATGTTTCACTAAGGTTAATCCATTGTTAGGTTCTTGCAAGCTTCGAAGATTTAACAAATTAGTTTGCAACAAAGGAGGGATTTGAGAACAATGATGGCTTCTATCCTTTTGCTCTCATGCTCTAAAATCTTTTGGATGATGAGATAAAGAGAATAAATTACAAATAGACATCACTCTGATGGCTTTTTGAACATACCTAATGTACTGAATTGACTTTATGTTGGCATAAACCATGAACTAATTCTTATTTGAGTTATCCTATAGCATATGGTACTCAACAAAACTATCAGCTATTAATGAAATCAATGAAAAAAGTTAAATAGTTGTCGATTACCCTTATATGCAGTACTATGCCTTCAGCAGCTCAGTCAATTAAAAGTAAAATTATGCAGAGAGTGTGGGCAGTGTGGAATCCTTGTTAGGAGCTGAGGGGCGGTCAGGATGAGGGAGGGAAGAAAAAGAGGGCAGGAGAAGCCCTCGTTCACCGACTCCTGTTTTCCAAAGTCGTTGTCTCACTTATTGTGAGAGGTGAGGGGACATGGATTTGTTAGAATCCCGGCTACGCTGCTGAACTAAAGAGAACTCTAAATACAAAAGCTCAAAACACAAAAGTGCGTTTTCTCTCACAATAGCCTGAAAGTAGGGATGGCTGTAGGATGGCAGAAAGCCTCGTTTGCAGGACTGTTCAGGGCCCTGTTTTCTTCTGTCTGGGCTCTGATGTCTCTTAAGGCTTTGTCACACTTGGGCCCACTGTGCCACAGCCACAAGTTGAGCCGTGAACTAGAAAGAAAGGAAGGACAAGCAGGTCTCTTTCTTTTTTTTTTTTAAGTGGTTTTATTAAGACATAATTCACATACTATACAATTCACCCATTTAAAGTGTACAAGTCAATGGATTTTGGCATATCACATTATTAGTATTTTAAATTGTGATAAAATATATATAACATAGTATTTGCCATTTTAACCATTTTGAAGCATATAATCCAATGGCACTAATTATATTCACTATGCGAAGTGACCACCACTACAATCTACAAAACGTTTTCATCAACAACCAAGTTTCTTTTAAACAAGCACTAGGACGTTGCCCACGTTCCTTCCATTCACTTTCCCTTGGCGAGATTAGTCACGTGGCTGCAGCCAGCCGCAGGGGAACCTGGGAGAGTGGTCTGTGGTTGGCAGCCAGGTAGGTACCCAGCCAAAGCACAGGACACTCCAGAACTGAAAAGGTCCCCCTCTGCCACCCACGCTGGAGTACAGTGTCACAATCAGCTCATGCAACCTCGAAGTCCTGGGCTTAACTGATTCTCCTGCCCCAGTCTCCCAAGTCACTGGGAGTATAAGCATGAGCCACCGCACCCAGCCAGGTTGTCATTTATATTTGACAGCAGCAAACCAGCACCAATATTTTATCAAGAACCCATGGAAGGGAAATTTGGGAGAGAAACAGGCTTTGTTCTTCTCATAATAGAATGTAAGCATCTTTTTAAATCACTATTTTGATTTTGAGTAGATAATTTACAGGGCACAGAATCCAAAAGGCACCAGAGGGTACACAATGTGTCCCTCTGACCCCTGTATTACAGCCACCAGATTCCCTTTCCCAGTGACAACCATTATTGCCAGTTTCTTGTGTAGTCTTCCAGAGATAATTTATGCATGCAAAATCATATCATCCCTTTTTGTAGACACGATGTAGTATATGATACACACTTTTCTAGACCACACTCTTTTCCTTAACATATCTTGGATCTCATCCCCAAACAGAATGTTGTCTGTAAAAGGCTGCAGGTATTCTATTGTTTGGCTACATCATAAATTATTTAACCTGTACCTTTTAAATAAAAATTTAGGATTTTTATAATTTTTGCTATGGCAAACAATGGCTTAGTCTGTGTACATGTATTCCTTTGCTCATGTGCAATTATTTTTTCTTTTTTTGAGACAGAGTCTCACTCTGTTGCCTGGGCTAGAGTGCCTTGGCATCAGCCTAGCTCACAGCAACCTCAAACTCCTGGGCTCAAGCAATCCTCCTGCCTCAGCCTCCCAAGTAGCTGGGACTACAGGCACGTGCCACCACATCTGGCTAATTTTTTCTATTTTTAGTTGCCCTGCTTTTGCCAAGGCTGGTCTCAAACGCTTGATGACATGCAATCCTCCCACTTCGGCCTCCCAGAGTGATAGGATTACAGGTGTGAGCCACCATGCCTGGCCACTCATGCAATTATTTCTCAGAAAAATTCCTAGAATCAATCACCAGACCAAATAATAGGCACATTGTGTGTTATCATTTTTTTTGTTGTTTTAGAGACAAGGTCTCACTTTGTCACCTAGGCTGGAGTGCAGTGGCCTTATCATAGCTCACTGTAACCTTGACTCCTAGGCTCAAGGGATCTTCCTGTTTTAGCCTTCCCAGTAGCTAGGACTACAGGTATGAGAAACGCACAGAGGCAAGTTTGTTATAGATTATTTTTCCTATAAAGGTCATACCCACATGCACTCATGAGCAACCTGTGAGCGTGTCCAGTTCCTGCAACCTCTCTGACATGACAGTTTTCATTGTAGTTTAATTTGCTTTTTTCCTATTTTAATGAGGTTAAGGCTGGTCACAGTGGCTCACACCTGTAATCCTAGCACTCTGGGAGGCCAAGGTGGGAGGATCCGTCGAGCTCAGGAGTTCGAGACCAACCTGAGCAAGAGCAAGACCCTATCTCCACTAAAAATAGAAAAAGTAGCCAGGTGTGGTGGCACATGCCTTTAGTCCCAGCTACCAGGGAGGCTGAGGCAGTAGGATTGCTTAAGCCCAGGAGTTTGAGGTTGCTGTGAGCTAGGCTGATGCCATGGTACTCTAGCCCGGGTGATAGAGTGAGACTCTGTCTCAAAAAAATTTTTAAACTTAAAAAATAAATAAATAAATAAATGAGGTTAAGAATCTTTTCATGTGTATAAAAGCCATTTGATTCCTTTGATAAAAACTTTCTATTCATATCTTTTGCCCATTTTTTTGTAGGATTTCTGGTTCCTTTTTTAAACTTTTGGTGAATATGGGAAACATTATCCAGCTTGGTCTTTCATATAAACTTTAGAAGATAAGCCTCAGGGTTTGTGTTGCCCTTTCAAAGAGCATTTGACCAGCATTTACCATTAAACCAGCCCTTTGGACGTAATCTTTCATGTATATAAAACCACTAATTACATTTACTGTAACGAGATATTAAAAATAAACCACAGAAACAAACTGTTCAGAAATTGGTATATAACATGTTCTTAATAAATGTTTGTTGAATCACTGAATGAATAATGGATATGATGGGTGGAAGGACGAAAGCTAGTGTTGCAATGGAACTGGCGTTGCTTTTCAGCCATAGTTTCTTTTTGAAGCAAAATTACCAAATTTAGATGATATCAGTTGGGAAACTTTCAATGGGAAGAAAAAAACGCCCAACTAAAAATGACTTTAAAGGCAGGAATATATTCTCTCATCTAACAAGTGGTCTGGAAGTCGGCAGCTCCAGGGTGGTTCATTCAGCAGCACAACGAAGGCTTCGGGGAGTCAGGCTCTTTCCCTGCCGCTGTTGTCGCCTCCTCCGGATCACCCCCTCATGGCACCAAAATGACTACTACAGTGTCAGACATCAAAGCCTCACCAACTGCATCCACAGACAGGATATAGGGAGTTTCTTCTAAGGATTTTCTTCTTATGGTAGAAAAGAACTTTCCCAGCACCGCTCACCCTGCATCTCAGCCAGGAGGGCTATAGCCCCCCGGCCCACTCCAAACCAGTCCCTGGTGGAAAGATAAACATCCACCATGATTGGTTTAAAAAATGACGATTCATCCACTGGACGCATGGCTGCTTGCACGGGAACAAATTTAGAGTTCTGTGTGCAAAGAAGAATTGGCGGTGGTGGTGGCAGTGGAGGGAGTAATTGTGGGCAGACGACCAACTTGATATTGCAAAATTTTCCAGGATAACTTTCCTTATGAGTTTTGTGCAGTGGGATAGAAAAGAGGTGATATTTAAATAACAATGACTCTTTCACATTCTGGGAAATGGTGAAGAATTTTATGGGAGAATGTCTGCTCTTTGGTTTTAGAGAACACTGTTATAGCCCTTCTGGTTCCTTCTTGAGAAAAATATTGAGAAAAGGAGGAATGGGGTCAGGGAGGGGCTTGAGTGTAGGGTAAAGGTAACAATGAGAAAGGGGTCTGTTCTGATTTAAGAGCACCACTCAGAAACTCCCAGAACAGGACTTCTGATGTTGACTTTCATGTTTTCTCTTTCTGCATTGAGATGTCCTTATAATAAATGGCTCAAGTGTTCAGTAAGTCTTGGCAACTGCATCCCAGTGCTAGCTTTGGATCAGCAGTGCCTTGAGTGAAAAGGGGAGTGCAGGAGTAGGTTTGGAAGAGCAGTCTGTAAAAGCAATTTCAGGATAGCATGAAATGATCAGTCCAAATAGGCAAATCCATGGAGAGGAAGTGGATTAGTGATTTCCAGGGGCTGGGGGATTGGGGAGAAAAATGGGTAATGACTTCTAACAGGTTTAGGATTTCTTTTGGGAGTGATGAAAATGTTCTAAAATTAGACAGTGGTGATGGTTGCACAACTCTGTAAATATACGAAAGCCCATTAATTTTGTTTTTAAAGATAGATGACTAGAAGAAGCCATAAAGACCGTTAATTGTACATCTAAAATGGGAGGATTTTATGGTTTCTAAATTATATTTCAGTAAAGCTAGGTTTTTTTCAGCCTGGAGCAGGAAGTAACAGCAGCATGGAACAATGGTGGTGGCAGTGAGAGGGGGCTTGCTCAATGAATTCTTAGAAATACTAGCAAAGGTCTGTACTTTCCAAGGTTATATAGGGGGAGATATTGAGCCAAAAGTTTGGTAGCTTGGGGATATGTGGCTATAATAGCAATTGAGTCCCTTCTCTACTCTGCTTTTTTTTTTTTTTTTTTTTTTTGAGACAGAGTCTCACTCTGTTGCCTGGGCTAGAGGGCATCAGCCTAGCTCACAGCAACCTCAAACTCCTGGGCTCAAGCAATCCTCCTGCCTCAGTCTCTTGAGTATCTGGGACTACAGGCATGCACCACCATGACCAGCTAATTTTTTTCTATATATTTTTAGTTGGCCAATTAATTTCTTTCTGTTTTTAGTAGAGATGGAGTCTCACTCTTGCTCAGGCTGGTTTCGAACTCCTGACCTTGAGCGATCCTCCCGCCTTGGCCTCCCAGAGTGCTAGGATTACAGGCGTGAGCCACCACGCTTGGCTTCTACTCCGATTTTCATGGTACCTCAGTCCCTCTCTCAGTAGCTCTCACAGACAGAAAACTACACACACAGACATGCACACACATACACAGGGGTTGCTTCTATAAATAACAGTGTAACCTCTTCCTTTCTGAGGACAGCTGGAAGGAGTGAGGGATAGATACAGCCTGGGTCCTCATGGAGCTGAGCAACTAAACAAGCACTGGAACTGCCCTCCACCACTGACAGCCTCTCCAGCTTTGTGAAGTCAGACCCAGTGCTTCTCATAGAGAGGTGGAATAGCACTGTGGGGAAACATACGGGCACTGGAGCCAAACTTCCTAGGATCACATCAAATCCCAAGCTCACAAGGTATCAGATGTGAGACGTAGAGCAAGTTGCTCAGCCTCCTCATGCCTCCGTTTACCCTTTGTATGATTGGAATAACATCAATGGCAGCCTATACAAATGTTGCAAGAATGAAATGAATTAATACCTGTAAAACACTTAGAATTGTACCTAGCAAATAGCAAGCATAATAATAATAAGCTTTAGGTGTTACTATGTATAGTTAACATGCAATTCATCCCCCAATCCCTAGTGAATTTATGAAGCATGAATATAGGAATCAACTGACTTGTAAATAGATGAGAAAGAGAGTAGGTAAAACCATAAGTTGTTTAAGACTATGGGTGATACATGCTAGATGGTAATTTGCAAGAGCCCAGGGAGGCATATCTAATCCTTAGGTGGGAGTAAGACATAACAGGGAGCCAGCTTGCAAGGTGAAAATCAAAACCAAAAAGAAATAAACGATAACCCTCTTTTGGTCCTGCACCCCATTCTGCTGGATGAGAATCCTTTATTTGTACTTGTGTCACTTGGGACTCTTTGGGTTGCAAATGGCAGAAATCCCAACTTAAAACAGCTCAAGCAAATAACAGCAATAACAAAAGACTTTGTCTTATGTAACTGACAATCCAAGGGGTAGTGCAAACTCAAACTCAAGATGAAAGTCAGCTTAATACCAGGGCCAAATAAGATCACCAAGACTCAGTCAGTCTCTCTCTCTCTCTCTCTCTCTCTCTCCTCCTTCTTCCACTCCCCCCCCACTCCCTCTCTCTCCCCCCTGCTTTTTCCTGATCCACCTCTCTGTTTGGTTTCCTTTCTACTATTAGTACATCTTTTCCTGGTGACAAGAGGGCAACCCTACTCCATCTTCCCAGGTTCAAATCCATTGAGAAAAAAATACGCAACTTAAGTCTTGCCAAAAGTATCCTTGCACCTCATTGGCTCTGACCAGATTCCAAGACCATCACTGAACTAACCTTGGAAGCCAAGTGGAGAAAAGTCTTTGATTAAATGGGCTAGAGTCACATCCTGAGGGTGGAGGGGTGGAGTCAACACCATATGAACCACATGAGCTCCGAGTGGGCAAGTGATCCTTTCCCAGGAGAAGTGTGGGGTTCCATTTTGCTGGCTGTGTGTCCTGCCATTCTTTTATACTCTGTTTGGCTCACAGGCTCACTTCCAAACCCTGCTGTTTTTTCATAGGAACAGGACAAAGCAGACAGAGCAAGAAGTATGTCCAGAATTAGAAGTACTTATTATGCATGAAAGGCGGAGTGAGCAGCCAGGAGGTGGTACAGTTTCAGTAGGTGCTAGGATGAAGTCCAGCCTGGCAGACATAACATGGTGTCTAGAGACTAAGGCAACAGAGGAGTCGGGCTGACAGTCATCACTGGGGGGTTAATATGAAAATAACAGGTGTTAGCTGGGCACGGTGGCCTGTGCCTATAGTCCCAACTATTGGGGAGGCTGAGGGGGGAGGCTCACTTGAACCCAAAAGTTCGAATCCAACCTGGCAACATAGCAAGACCCTGTCTTTAAAAAAATTAATTAAAAAAATTACAGGTGTCATAGCAGGTAGTTGGAACGTGGTAAGAGAAAATCCAGAAGGGGCAGAGACTTATATCATGCAGAAGCGAAGCACCCCAAGAAGGAAGAGGGGGAATTGATACTGCTTACAACTGCTGTGGCACACCAATCTTAGTACGCGTTCACTCTTGCTCACGTTGCACTTGGATTTGAATGGTACCCACACCCATATGCACATACCAACACTGCTGAATGGCTAATGCTTAACAGTATGGGTGTGGGAGAGCAGAGGTACAAAAAGGGCCAGTGTGGACACTTTTGTTTCTTTTGGAACCTTCCTTAGGAATGTCTAGCTTTCCTTCACGACTTCCATTATCACAGAAATTGAGCAGACTTTTGTTCAAAAGGATTTCTTTTGTTCACCCAGGATTTCTAGTTTCAGCTCCAACATGTGAAAAGCATGGAAGTTGTTACTCCCATCCTTACAACAAGAAAAAAGATGAACAAACTGAAAATCAATAACTTTTCTTGGCACCATCAGAGAACTGAGGTCACCAGACAAGCTGATACCTGAGAATCACCAGACACCTGAGAATCCAGAAACCTATAGCTAAGATCTCCTTACTTGGAGCAGAAGCCACCGGAGCTATAAAACCATTTGTAGAAACAAATGGTAATTTTGATAAAGGTCTGGAGGCTGAATATGAACTATCAAGAGTGAGAAATTCCTGGGGGTCACAGTCTTAAGAGAAAACTCACATTTTCATGGGTTTGACCTCCAGGAACCCCACAGTGATGAAGAGCTGAGAAAGATTCCTTTGCCCTATGACAGGGTAAGAGTAACCACTCTGAAATATTCCCAGAGCATCTCTGTAACAAGGACCCACTGTCAGAGGCAAAGACTGAACCTGATCCCAGCTGGGGGAAGGGCATTTCTCCCACTCTAGGCCCCTCTAACCTTCCTGCCTCATCTAAACAGAGTAAAAAAAAAAGCTAATAAATATTCATGAAGGACATAGCTCAGGGACATGGGCCACTAAAAAACTCAGATTTAATGAGATTGCAAACACTTCCCCTCCCCCACACTTTACCATCAAACCCACCAGGCTCCAGTTTAATAACAGTAGATTAAAGCTGAAAGAGTGGCAATGTGCCGGACTCTATGTAAGGAGTAGTTCTTAGGGAAGCCCAAGAACAGGGAGACATGAACAAGGATACTACAGGAATTTGCAGCCTCTGGCACCTATAGTTGCAGCAAACATTAAACAGCCCAACTTCTAGCCAGATTAACATGAAACCTCACGCTAATCTATTTGTCTCAGTTTCTATTATCTAATACATCATCTGGCTTTCAAATATATATATATATATATGTGTGTGTGTGTGTGTGTATGTATATATATAATGCTATATAGGCAAGGAAAAGAATATGTCTAGAGAGACAAAGCAAGTGTCAGAACTAGACTCAGATATGACCCAGGTTTTGGAATTATCAGACAGGGAATTTAAAATAACTATGATCTATATGCTAAGCGTTCTAATGGGAAAAGTAGACAACATACAAGAGCAGGTTGGTAATTTAAATGGAGAGGTGCCAACTCTAAGAAAGAATGAAAGAAATGCTAGAAGTTAAAAGAAAGAAAAGACCACTGTGACAGAAATGAAGAATTCCTTTGATGGGCTCACCAGCAGATGACACATCCAAAGAAAGAATCAGTGAGCTTGAAGATAGATCAATGGAAAATTCCCAAACTTAAATGCAAGAATGTCTTTGGTCAGTTAAGGATTTAGGAGTTTCACCCAGTTTTGTGTTCCTGAAGTAGTGCTATTAGTTAGACCATTAGACCCTCTGACAAGAAGTGACTGCTTGGCCAGGTGCGGTGGCTCACGCCTGTAATCCTAGCACTCTGGGAGGCCAAGGCGGGTGGATCATTTGAGCTCAGGAGTTCGAGACCCACCTGAGCAAGAGCGAGACCCCGTCTCTACCAAAAATAGAAAGAAGTTAATTGACCAACTAAAAATATATAGAAAAAATTAGCCGGGCATGGTGGCGCATGCCTGTAGTCCCAGGTACTCAGGAGGCTGAGGCAAAAGGATTGCTTGAGCCCAGGAGTTTGAGGTTGCTGTGAGCCAGGCTGACGCCACGGCACTCACTCTAACCTGGGCAACAAAGTGAGACTCTGTCTCAAAAAAAAAAAAGAAAGAAAAAGAAAGAAAGAAAGAAAGAAAGAAAGAAAGAAAGAAAGAAAGAAAGAAAGAAAGAAAGAAAGAAAGAAAGAAAGAAAGAAAGAAGTGACTGCTTTTGTAGGACTGCTGGTCTTGCAGGAGTTTAGGTCACTGCTCAGCTCAGCTCAGCCATCCCCAGAAACATGCACACACCCATGCCCCTGCACACACAATGGGCAATCATTGTCCCAGTGTTTCTGATTCATCTATGCCTCAATTAATAATAAAAGGCTAGACAGCATTTATGGGGAGGGGGCCAGCAATAGGACTGGTGTTGAGAAAGTCTGTCTGACATCATGCTGTGTTTCAGAGACAGATTCCAGCTGAGAACTGACAGGTGAGCATGAGGCAGGGCTTCAACCATAAAGAATTGATATAGAAACAGATTGTCAAGGCAGGAACCCAGCTGGGTACAAGGTGGGGGTGTAATCTCAGAAAGAGGGGAGAATCCAAGTTATCAGAATGGGGTACAAGAAATGAGTCAGTCAAGCAATAGTGGCGAGTAACTTCTAGTAGAGTCCCACCCACGGCGATGTCCTGGACCTCCTCAGAAGCTTCCTTCCCACCTGACCCAAGGCCTTACTGGAGCTGAAGGTCAGGGGGACCTGAGTCTGTGCATGGGCTCCCGTGCTGCCAACAGTGGAGGAAGGATTGAGAAGCCAGGCAAGGCCTGCCACCTGTTCCTGCCTTCTGAGGTTGAGCTCCAGGCACTGCCTCACAGCCTGCCCTGCCCTGTGGCTTATTTTCTTACTCCATGTAGAGATTTCCAAGCTTTGCTCAAAAGCAAATGAGTGACAGAACTTCCACTTTTAATCTTCTGAGTTTTTCTTATCCTATCATGTCCCCCTCCCCTTGAATCATGGCCTCCACCATAGGTGTCCGTGATGGTTACTTTCATGTGTCAACTTGGCTATGCCGTGGTACCCAGTTATTGGGTCAGATAGCAGTCTAGTTGTTGCTGTGAATACATTTGTAAGATGTGAATAATATTTATAATCAGTGGACTTTGAGTAAAGTAGATTATCCTCAATAACGAGATTATCCTCATCCAAATAGTTAAAGGCCTCAAGAGGAAAAGAGTGAGGTTTCCAGAAGAAGATGCAGTTCTGCCTCAAGACTGCAATATAGAACCCCTGCTGGTGTTTTCCGCCTGCCACCCTGCTCTACAGATTTCAGACTGCATGAGCACCAATTCCTTAAAAATCCCTCTCTCATGAGTTCTGTTTGTCTGGAGAACTCAAATACAGTGACTCTACAAGTTTGTCGACAGGAAAAGAATTCACCGTTTTGCTATAAATGCAAGATGACATTTTTAACCAAAGGGGAATTTTTTTCAGTGAAAAACAATCATTCTATCCATTTATCTGGCAGTGATATTAACAGAAAGTATATACTTCATTCATCTTTGCTGATTGTCATTCATTCTCAGCTTCACATAGTTGCAACAAGATGTTGCCCTCTGGCATGTTGACATTAAAATTAATGCTTATTTTTAAAGAAGTCATTAGAACCCTGGCGAAGCATTTCTAACTGCAGCATAGGAGGGCTCCTGCATCTTAAATGGCTTGTGGAGCTAACTATGCAAGCAATCAATTGCCCGTGAAAACCAGCAAACCAGGACCAATCACAAATCACTATTACACTTGTTCACCCGCTTGTGGAGCTAAACGGATGAAGCTGAGACTTCATTATTGCTTTTGCTTTTTGTTTTGCTTTGATTTTTGGAAAGGAAAGGAAAATACAAGATACTGTTAATACCACCTGAGAACCTCAGAAACATGCTGGCAGACATGTCCATGTCCTCACTCTCAAAGTACCTCTCCTGCCAGGGGTTGACAGGAGGTTTCCTCCTTGGTGGACTCTACTGTTTATTACTTTTCAAACTCCATGTTAACTGAAGTCTGGCGTGGATGGCTTTCATACGTACCTCAGTGTAAGGCAGTATTTTATCTTATTTTGTAATAGTTTCCTCCACTAGAGAATGTGTTTTCATTTTTTTTTTGTTTGGTTTTGTTTTAAACCAAATTGCCTTCTTAATTTAGGAAATTCTTGATGGCATGGCCCCTACATATTAGACATTATACATCATACATTGAAGGTAAAAGCAAACCATATAGTGACAATAGAACATAAAGGTGTCTAAAATAAATCTCTAACAACGTATCTTTTAATAGATAGACTTATACTTTATTTTGACAAATTTAAGATAGAAAAATATCATAATGTGACTATAGCAGTTGCTCTTTTTGTAACATGGTTTGGTAACATGGTTTGGGATATGCAGTGCGACTGGAAAGGGTTGCTTAACAGGATGGCCCCTTTTCTGGCTGGGCTTTAGTTAATCCTGAATTATATTTCAGCCATAGCATTTGCTTGAAAGAATATTGGACACAGTAAAACTGGTTTTAAGAAAGGTCATGGCATTCAATAATAAATATTACAAAGCAACGAACCAAAACAACTTTTAGAATATTTTTATAATTACTAAAAGCAAACTTTAGACTTCATAAAGCTAAGAACTCATATTCTCAAAATAGCTTTAACATTTTCTACCAATATATAATAGAATAATAGAGCACTTATTTTAAAAAACAAGAAAAATTAGAGTAAACATTTCAGATGACTATAAACAGTAAACATCAATTCAGTATATTTATATATGTCATTTCAACAATGTACTCTTTGCCGACTGTCGATAAAAACTGTAGTTCTAACTATCATCAAAAATGTGCCCCTGAATCTTTGAACTTAGTAAGTGCTGTCATCATTTCTACATTCCATCTTTGAAGGGGGTGGTTTAGGGACTCTTGGTACATGCAGATATTTGGTTGTGGTTATAATGACAAAAAAATAAATGTGTCAGGAGTCTGACTCAGAAACCACTGCCTGACTTTATTAAGCACCTTCACATTCTTTTGTCTATTATGATGCCGCAGGCATTCACGCTTAATAATTCACACAGGTGCTAATTCTGTTGCTCTGTCAGTACCTTTCAGCTTCTTTCTTGGCTTCCCTTTCCCACTCCTCAAATAATAAAACTGAAGGCCCCTCATTAAAAACATGTTATTTCTAACATACAAAATAAGTGTATGTACATATGTACATACATGCATTTCCTTTTCAAGGACTGGGTAACTCTTCGTTTTCTATCAAATAATCCTTCTTCATATACTTGGTTCCCCTAACCAACCTCCACACTTCCAGATAAGCATCTTTTAATGACCTCTTGCTCCCTTCCTCAGAGCTCCTAGCCACCAGCGGGGCTCCTCCAGGACTGCCCCTCGCCTCTTGCCCACTCTGCTGAGCAGGGCCACCTGCTGCCTCGCCACCTCCTGACAGGCCATTTCCTCCCTCCTGGGGCAGCTCTTCCATAACGAACGGCATCTGGTCTCCACTTGGCAGCGCCTCCTCTCCCCCGGGCTGCGACTCCAGGTCCTCGTAGTTGCTTTGCTTTCTGGTCTCCATGAATTTGGCCACGCAGTAAATGATGGAGCCCAGGGTGTTCACCACGACGCCAGCAATGAACAGAGAGGTGGGCTCCACGTCGCTGAAGGCCACCATGCCCACCGTGATGGTGGCGATGCTCTTCACCACGCCCACGAAGCTGGTGGTCACGGCCGAGTTGATGTAGGTGCAGTGCAGCGTGGTGAAGTTCATGGCGCAGCCGATCAGGACGCAGGCCACGAAGATGCAGACCATGGCCGGGTCCTTCCAGCCTGGGAAGGCCCAGGCGTGGATGGAGTCGGTGCTGGCGAAGGAGAAGACTACCAGGAGCGGGGTGGCGGAGACGGCGATGACGTACTGCGCGGTGAGCGGCCCGTGCTCGGTGTCTGCGCTCGCCTTCTGGATGAGCACCAGGTAGGCGGCGTGCACCAGCACCGCCAGCACGCCAGTTACGTACCCGATGGGGTCGCCAGTCAGGTCGCCGGCTCCTGCAGCGCACCACCAGGACAGCCGAGCCAGGGCAGGAGGGAAAAGAGAGAAGACAGCAGGTTGGCGCTGGGGGGTGTCGGGTTGGAAAGTAGACGGGGTTCGCGCCCAGCTCTGCCTGCAGAACTCCTGAGTGACCAACGGAGCCTCGCCATGCCTAGGCTGGCTACTAGTGTAAAATGCGACAGCCAAGCTCAGTCAATGCCCCGGGCCATGCATAAGGAGAGGCGCCTTTCTGCCATGCCCCCGCGTCACCCCGCTTCCTCGGTCTACGACAAAGGTTCCAGAAAGCGCAGATGCCTTCCCCGCATTGGCACCGAGGTCACTCAGGCGCGTGGTGCCTCTACCCAGTCCGGGTACGGTGGAGCAACAGAAGAGAGAGGGAGCCCCAGCTGGTGGCCTCTCACCCGGAGCGGGCCAGGCGTGGCCGCGAGAGAAGGTTTCCCGCTGCCCCAGGCTCTCGTCTCGCTCAGTCTGCCCAGCCCGGCCCGTAGCTGGGTCCCGGTCCAGCCCCTCTGCCTCGCGCCCACAGCCCCCCACGCGGCGCCCGACACCCCAGAGTAGCCCTGGGAGCCCGAGCTTCGCCTCCCATCCCCCACAATCATTCCAGCCCCTGGTGACCCAAGGAAGTTCACGGCCCCCCTCCTTCCGGCTCGGCCCAGGGTTGGAGGACTCCAGCTGCCAGGCT
The DNA here is from genome assembly GCF_040939455.1 of Microcebus murinus. NCBI lineage: Eukaryota > Metazoa > Chordata > Mammalia > Primates > Cheirogaleidae > Microcebus > Microcebus murinus. The sequence goes on from NC_134108.1 coordinate 25,949,923, forward strand.
CAGGCGGCCCTCCCACCTCTGCCGGAGGAAGGGGTGCAAGGGGAAGACCGGGTCGGGGAAGACCGGGGTCGGGGGTGGCGGGCAGAGCGATAGGAGGTGAAGCAGGGGCGGGGGTCAGGAGCCAGGACACTGGGCTAGCGGTGTCTCAGGGAGGAGACTGGAGCAATGGGGAAGTCCCTTTCGCGAGCGGAGCGACCACTTTCAAAGCTCTCCGCCTCTCTCTGCCTCAGTCTCCCCATCTGGAAGTAAGGGCGTTGCATTGAGTGATCCTCGCGGTCTCTGCCCGGCGGGGTGGGCCGGGCTGGGCTGGGGGTCTGCGCGGGGCCCGCTCACCTGCAAGGGCGGCGCCGCAGGTGGTGATGAGCACGGCCGCGAGCACCCCCGGCGAGGGCGCGCCGTTCTTGAGCACCAGGACGCCGATGAGCATGGTGACCAGGGGCAGGCAGCGCTTGAAGACCACGTACATGGGCAGGCTGAGGCCGCGCAGGGACCAGAGCGTGAGGCTGGACTGCAGCGTGGAGAGCACTGCGACCCCCGCGAAGGAGCGCGCCAGGCTCAGGCCGAAGGGGGGCACCGCGATGAGCCCGAGGCGCCGCAGCAGCTCCAGGCTCAGCGCCGCGGTGGAGCTGGTCAGGCACTGCACCAGGGTCAGGAAGGAGAACTGGTAGCGGCTGATGAGGAACTTGAGCAGGATGTTGAGGGAGCCCGAGAAGACCCCGTGCGCGATGGCCACCGAGATGCCCAGCACGCGGCCCCGGCACAGCTGCCGCATCGCGCCGGCCCCGCTGCACCCGGCGGCGGCGGAGCTCCGCGCCCTGCGGGAGGCGAGCGCCGGGAGCGCTGCGGGGGCGGCGGGGGCGCCGGCCCAGCGCCGCGGCGAAGGGCTGGGGACGCCCGCTGGGCTGCAGGGGGCAGCTCCGGCCAGGCGTCCTCGCGCTTCGGCGACTCCGCGTCCGACTGCCCCGCAGCTCCAGGGAGACAGTGACGAGGGCGGGGGACTCCGAAAAGTGGCAAGGGTGGGGGGGCCGGTCTGAGAGGAGTGGCGGGAATCCTAGCGACAGCGATTTGTAAGTAGGTGACGAGCCGTGACGGGTCGTGTCCCGCGCGGTTCCGCCGTCAGGGAAGACGCTCTGCGGAGGGAAGCCGGGCGGCTGGGCGCGCCGGGGCGGGACGTGCCCGCACCCCTCGGCGGCGGCGCCCACCCGGGCGGGCTCTCGGGGCGCGGCCCCGTCTCCCCCACAGGGCCGCTGCCCTCGCTTGCCCCTTGCTCCCGGCCGAGGGGCCTGGGTGGGGGGATCCGGGCACGACCAGAGATTTTACAACCACCAGCGCTCCAGGATCGAGCACCCTTTATTGGTCGCAACAAGTGACGGCGCCCCCAACGCCCTTCCCCCCGCCGCAGCGGTTTTTCCACCCACGGCGCCTCCCCGCGCAGCTGCGGGACTCCGTCCGGCTGCCGCCCGGGCAGCGAAAGCCGTCGGTGCTGGCGGCGGCGGGGCCCCTGATGCCCGGGATCCGGGCGCGACGCCCGGCTCAAAGGACCTCATGGCCCCGGGAGCTGCGGCCGTGGCGCCGGGCGGTGCGCACGGCTGTCCGCGCGCCTTCCAGGGAGGGTCGGGGCGACGCGCGCGGCTCCGGGGGCGCTTCAGGGGGCGCGGCGGCCTCGCGGGGCGGCAGAGGCTGGGGCGAGGGCCACACCTTCGAAGTGAAGCACAGATACAAAGCAAAACAGCAGAGACGAAGTCACTGGTGCGAGTAGCCACTACCAGTTCCGGAGGAGAGCAGGGGCGACGCTGCCCCAGGGGCGGGAGGGGAGGGGAAGGGGCGAGGGGGAGGGGGCGAGGGGGAGGGGAAGGAGGAGGGGAGGGGAAGGGGCGAGGGGGAGGGGGCGAGGGGGAGGGGAAGAGAAGGGGGCGAGGGGGAGGGCGGGGAGAGGGAGGGCGCGGCGGGGGCGGGAACCCGGGGCCCTTCATCCCGCGGGCAGACTCCGGGTAGCTCTCTCCAGATCCCAGGAAACTGGTCAGCCTGTGGGGCCGTCGCGGGCTGCCTGGGGCGGGGGGCAGGACGACCGGGGGCGGGGGCACCACCGCCCTGGGCCAGGGTGTGCCTCCGCCCCGCAGGACTTGTGAACTGTGTGCTTCCCATGTGGCTAAGAGAAAAAGGAAATTCTTATTTTTTTCGGGCACGAGACTTCGGTGAGTCTTTGATCAGAATTCAATTCCCTGGAAAGTAGCACCCGGACCCGTAGTTAAATCAGCAGCAGCAGCCGCAGAGGGATTCGCTCACCCGAGGTGTCTTCGCTCACTTGGAATGTGTGGCCTCGGCCGGGGCTGGGTTGGGAGGACAGAGTTGGAGACTGCTGCGCTCCGCCACCCTTTTCGTTCCCCGCCGGCCCGCCGTTCCCTTCTCCTAGCCCCGGGCTTCGCAACCTCCTCACCACGCTGCACCCCATTGCCTTAATACACGGGATCCACGACTCTCGCGATTCTTCTGTTTTTTGCCTCTGCCACCTCTGCGCTGAACTCGACACTTCAGCTCGGGTGGTGACACTGTGATTATTGTCACCGCGGCAGGGATGGGCGGTGTCACCGCAGCCCTTCATCCCCGCCAGCTTTCCGTGGTGTGAGTGCCCACTTGGGCGGGAGAGCGCGGGCTCAGCCAGTGCGCCAGCTCTGTGTGAGCGCCTAGTAGGGCCACCTCCCTGTCCCCGACACGGGGGCACTCAAGAAAATGTTGGTGAATGGCCCACAGCGCCAGCTTTCCAGGAATAACACTGGAAAGCGTTCCGCAGAAAACACGTGCTTCCGGTTCCCTGGGGAGCTTCTGGGTTTTTGTTGCTAAAAGTTGTGGTTACACGCTATGGGCTGTTTAAGGGACTGTTTTTCAAGAGTTGATGTTATTCCTTCAGGAAATAATGCAGTCTGAAGCAGCAGTTCACATGGTGTGTATGTGTGTGGTGTAAGTGTATACCCCAAATATATTCAGATTAAAAACTTTGAAAATTAACTTTTTAAAGACATCAGCAAATTGCAGATTTCTGCTTCTGGGGACCATTCCAATTAAAAGATGGCCGCTTTAAGCCATCCTAAGCGAATATTATAAAGAAGTGGCTGCACAGACCTACTTTTGGAATGATTCATTTCTGCCTTGCAATTATAATTGCTTCCATTTGTGATATTAACTTTAGGTAAAAGATTTGGGGCTGATTCAGCTATCTTACCCATCTCATTTAGGAAAGACAATTTAGCTTAATATTTGAAACCTACAGTGGCATGAAACAGAGCATATTCTCTCCACTTTATTGCATATAATGTTTTTTTCCATTACGGCTTTTCTTTTTTTAAAGATATCTTAACCCCATCTCCCACAAAACCAGTTACTAGATAAGCTCCTCCAGAAAACTGGGAAAAAATAAGAGTACTATGTTTAGCAAGGTTAAATTGAACAAGAATGTAGATCAGAACATCAAATAGCTATGGACCTATTGGTATCAAGGTACCAAGGTACTCTAGCTCATTATCTTTGGAGCTACTCAATAAATATGAATGGCATTAACTGAGTGCTTTAGTTCCTTCATTCAACAAACATATAGAGCGACTATTTTGTGCTAGGTAGTCTGTTAGCCAGAGAGGACAGAAAGGACTCAAAGACTCACCTTAGTTCTTAGGGATTCACAGGTGGGAGTGAGGGAACACAATGAAGCTAATGCCAATGCAACAGTGGGGTCTTGTGGCAGGAAACAGGGCATTTGCCCAGGAGAGCAAGTTAATCAGCTTGAGAGGGATGGCCGAGAAAGCTTCCTGGAGAAGGAAATATGGTCTTTTTGAAATTTTTATTTACTTTGTTATTTTTTATTGTAAAAGTAACACATGATCATTGTAGTATATTAAAGGAAAATAACTTTTATATGTAAGTGAATAAGCTATCTTCAGTGTTCACCATCCCCCACCCCACCACACAGAGCTTGCTGTTTGGTGTAGAGCCTTTCGGTCTTTTTCATATATGTATTTATACACACATCCCCCTTTTTAAAACATAAAATTAGGATATCATACACATTTGTCTATAATGTGCTACTTTAAAAAGCATATTGTGATAATCAGCCTTCAAGATAGTCCCCAGCAATCTGGTTCCTGGAACAAAGTGAGTACGCAGGCTTGTGGGAAACCCAGGTGGGGAAGGCAGGAGGTACAGATATGGGAGTATTCAGTATATACATAAAAGTGAAAAACTGGACTAGCACATCCAAGGAGAGGCCTATTAAGTTCAAAATTAACGAGAGTTCATTTTTGGAAGAGGCAAATTATTGCTAAGATACACAGTTAAGAAGTGCCAGCCAAAGGCAGAAGGGACAGCTGGCTCTCAGCCTGGATCTCCCTGAGCATAATGGATCTTGGTAGGGGTAACCCCAGACTCAAGTTAGCTTCTTAACTCTTTAGACTTGGAAACTCAATTTTGTCAGTTCTCTCAGGAATGATCAGGATCTAGTAACCAGAGATCCACATCTTGACTATTTCTTAGCAGGCCAATTTCTGTTATTCCTAAGAGGCTATGTGGCAGGACCATGGGTTTGGATTCAATTATTCCAGACTTCAAATTCCAGTTTCATTATTTTCTGGCTATCATAACTACTGAGAACTTTGGCTTCTTTGTCTGGAAAACAGGGGGGGCCACCTTGCAGAGATGTTATAAAGATTAAAAGGGATAATATATAAAAAGCATCTCACATAGTGCCCCCATCCCAGATCAGTGATAGTGAGTTCCCTCTTCCTACTCTTGGAGTCTTGCTCTGTCACCTGAGTGCCATGACTTTGGCCTAAGCTCACTGCAACATCAAACTCCTGGGCTCAAGCAATTCTCCTGTCTCAGCCTCCCAAGTAGCTGGGATTACAGGTGCATACCACCACACCTGGCTGATTTTTGTATTTTTAGTAGGGATGGGTCTCACTCTTACACTGGCTGGTCTCAAACTTCTGAGCTCAAGGGATCCTCCTTCCTTGGCCTTCCAGAGTGCTACGGTTACAACAGTGAGCCACCATGCCCAGCCTCTTTCATCTAACTCTTTAGTGCTGTTCAGTCACTGCAGGTACAGGAGCCTGGGGAGGCAAGCTGGACGAAATCAAAGAGAAAGCTTGGTAGCCAGGAGACAAATACTGATTTCCTAATCTAGAAGGAATTACTGGTTGTCCTCCAAAGTCCAGAAGCTGCTTAGCTTGTGAGATACCACGAATTAAAAAATCTTGCACATTCTCTTTTAGGAGAGCTCTGCTCATTAGTTTTCCAATTGTAGCTCCAAGGACAGATTATTCTGTTAATAAAATCTCCTTCATTCTAAAGGGAACAATAATTTCATTGTAAGAATGATCTGGTTTGGGTATTTCTAAAGGTCTATCATAACTTCTGCTGACAGAGAGAACACCTACTGTGGACCTGCTTTTATTGAACTGCACCTTGGTGTGATGTATTGGATCATATGGAAAACAGTAACGAGAAAAAGTTCTATGAAACTAATCATTGTGACAGTTCAAAAGATGTAGCTGAATACTTTGTTCATTACAATACACTTATGTTGAGCAGTGTCCTCTTGAAAACAATATTGCTGATCTAAGAACCAAAAAGAGTTGTACTTTCCCTGAGAGTCATTCATTTAACAAATATCTATTGAGCACCTTCTGTGTGCCAGGTATGGTGCTAGGGCCAAGCCTGGCACTAGAAGAGAGTCTATGCCCTCCAGATCATACGCACTCAGTTGTGTAACTCACCAGATTTCCCATTTAGGAGGCTAGAAACCTTAGTAGCAAATCTTCAACCCACTTTGTAGCAACTTTATAGGACTGAGGTATGTGCTTTCCAGCCCCACTCCTGGCTCCACTTTATGTCTTTTGTTCTACCTTTTAATTTATGCTGTTTTATATGTTAAGCTATCTTAAATTTTTCTGGACCAAGTAACAAAGACATATATAAGGAAGACAATACACCTATATTTTAGTTTATTTTTACTGTGATTATTACAAATATATTTCATTCTTTAAATATTCTCAAACACTTAAGAATTTATCATTTTTGCCATTTATAACATGTTTTAATGTTATATAAAATATAAATTTTATGCAAAGTAGTTTATTAATTTTTCTTTTTTAACCTAATTTTTTTTGTGACAGGGTCTCCCTCTATTGCACAAGCTGGAGTGCAGTGGTGCCATCATAGCTCACTACAGCCCTGAACTCCAAGGCTCAAGCAATCATTCTGCCTCAGCCTCCCAAGTACCTAGGACTACAGATGGGAACCACTACACCTGGCTAATTTTTCTATTTTTTGTAGAAAGGGGATCTGACTGTGGTGCTCAGGCTGCTCTCAACTGATCCTCCTGCCACATGAACTACCACACTCAGTGAACCTATTTTTTTTTTTTTTTTTTTTTTTCAGTTCATCAGCACCTAGAGATTTTTCAAGGAGACTTAGGGAGGTAGCTAAGAGAGTTTATAGCATTATTAAGGCTAGTTTCAAGGGTAAGAGCTAGAAGCTGTAGTAGGACCTAAGACTTTTTGCTTAAAAAAAGAAGTTTTAAAATTTTTTGATAGTAGAGATGTAGGAAGAGAGAATATAGAGTCATGGGTACAATATCTAAGATTTGAATAAATGTAACAAAAGTGAGCTCTTAACTTATAGCATTCCATGTTCTTAAAGCATGGCACCAGTTATTGAAAGAATCCCATTCAGTCTATGTGTCAAGCACATGATAGATGCTCACTAATAACCACTAAATAAATGAATAAATTAAATCTACATTGAAGATATATCTGATACCTGTTACTGAACCATAGATATATTGACATTATATATAGTATTTATATATATAATGTTGTAGAAAAAGCAGTCTTGTTGGGAATGTCATAAATGATAAATGGTCAAGAGATGGAGTTTATTTTGATCTTTATCAACAGCAGTGTTATATTTTACATCAAAATGAAATAAATTAAAAATGAAATATATCACTATCAATATAATCTACAGATTTCTCATATTTTAATATATTTTACAATAGATACTACATTTTAATAGATATTATGAGATATACCATAACATTAATTATTCCTTAGGATTTTAAGAAATATGGCTTATGTACCAGGCTTAAAGAGTGAGCCAAAGTCTTTATCAGCTGCCTCAAAACTGATTCTTGGGTAAATTTCAAAAATTTGAAATCTGAATAGGATATAAATGTCTAATGTTTATGTTTTCAACAGTTTATTTATTTGCTGTTATGTAATTCTTTAGCCAACATCCTCTGTTTCTGATGAGAACGGTGTATTTCATGCAGGAACAGTAAGACAAGCAGGATCATATATCTTTATCGTTTCATCCCAAGAACAGTCAGCCACCTATAAAACAAAAATGAAGAAGAAACATATTTAGATGAACAAAAATTCAAAATTGGCAGTAAAATCCTAATCATATAGAGTACAGTTGGTCATTCACTAGTAAACATATTTTTAAATAGGAAAAACACAGGGATAAAGTTTTGATAAAGAGTCTATTTTCTCTTTTTAAGATATACTTCAGGTATCGTTTCCAATTGATTGAGGATGCCTACAAGGTGATTTTCCACAATAAAAAGAAGAAAAGGAAAAATGTAGGCAATAATATGAAGGATGAAGTAGCAAGAGAGATATTTTGACTAAAGGTATTTGTACTCTATTTCCCAAACTTTCATGGTTACAAAGGATGAAATTTATACAAGGGAACCCCCAGTTTTGATTAATTTCTTGGCTGTCAATAACTGTGCAAGTAAATGTTGTCCTCTGGCCATGCAACTGATGACTACCCCTCAACAGATGATTCCAAACCTTACATTTTTTTGTTCTGTGGATAGTGACCAATTTTGCACCTATTAGTAAATTCATTTCAACATGCAGTGATTGCCTGCATGTGTGTGTTCTTTGGTTCCTTTGAACTAGCTGTAAAATCTTATATGAGTTATATAAATGAGTTAAATAAAATCTTCAATACATGTTCATATGATGTGAGACTAATGATTACTATTTTGAAAATTATCCTTTAACATGGCCACACACAGGATATGAGTTTAGTGCCCTCAATGGGGTAAACATTATTTCTATGAAACATAACCCTTGCTTTCTTACAGAACACATACAGTGAGTAATGGAAAAACTATTTCATTAAAAGAACAAACATTACGAAATGGTGAAAAGGAGGTAGATAATTATACTAAAAAAAGAGGCTGAAGGTCAAAGTGGGAGGATGACTTGAGCCCAGGAATTCAATACCTGCCTGAGCAACATAGTGAGACCCCATCTCTACAAAAAATAAAAAATTAGCCAGGTGTGGTAGCACACGCCTGTAGTCCCAGCTACTTTGGAGGCTGATGAGAAAGGATCGCTTGAATCCAGGAGTCTGAGGTTGCAGGTAAGCTCTGGTGATGCCACTGCACCCTAGCCCAGGAAACAGAGACTTCATCTCAAACAAACAAACAAAAAAGGCTGAGAATATTTGCTAAAATTGGGCATGAAATTAAAGGCAAACAATATGATACACAGATATCATGATCAATTTACCAGTTCATCAGGGGATGTAAAAGTTCACTATAAGAGAAATATACAATATGCCTCCATTACAAAAAGCATTCAATGCCAAAAGAATAGTTTTACAGAAGATACAATGTCTTTCTTCATATGGCTATTAAAAAAAAAAAATCTCAACCCTCCAATAGGCCAAAAGCGCGCTATTAACTGCAATTTCCTGGAGGCACTTCTAGAAGGCAGTGGTTCTCAAGCTTTAGTGTGCATTAGAATCACCTGGATGGTCCCCAGCCTCATAGCCTTAATTTTCAAACTGTGGTCCTAGGATCAGCATCATTGGTATCACTTAAGGATGATACACAGCCTGGGGTCTTTAAACCAAGGTCTACAGATGGGTTTCAGGAAGTCCATAAATGCAACATTGTGTGTGTGTGTGTGTGTGTGTGTGTGTGTGTGTATTGAGTGGGAAGAGGAGAGAGAATCCATAATTTTTGTCAGATTCTCAACTCCTGACCCCCAAAACACTAATCCAGAGCATTCTCTAGTTGTGCATTATAATTACCTAGGGAACTTTCTAATGTGCAGCTAGAATAGAGAACGTTCGGAGCATAATGCATATCAATTTTCTTAACTGGGTTTTTGTCATGTGAACTAAGATGGAGTTCTTTGGGATTACTTTATGAGCAGAAATGTTTTGTTGTTGACTAAAAACAATTCAAAATTGGGCAGGGTTAAAATACTCTTCTTAAAGAAGAATTCTCTTTCCTGAGGAGAAAGAAGAGATTAACATGCCACTAATATAATGGAAAACACCTTGTTGCCACATTTTCACATTCTTATTTCAAATCTAAGTTTCAAATCTAGTAGGTTAATATGTGGCAGGAAGAGAGAGAACTGGGAGGATGACTAAGAAAGAGGAAACATGACCAACTATCTTTAAACAAAAACCTGAGTCTTCCCTGAAGTGTTCCTAAACCAAAGTGTATGTAGCTTCCTGGTCCTATTCTACATAAGTCAGTATCCAGAATTTCTATTTATAAAGATATAGGAAAATTTTATTAATCATTTAAGCTATGGCTAATAATATTTTTATTTATTTGAGATTTGCACCCTGTTGAGTTCTAAATGGGCTCAGGTAGTTTACAGATTAATCCATAGGTCCAAATAAAGATTTTCAAAAACCCCCAAAAACAGAATCTGTTCTAAAGGGAACAAATGGAGCAAAAGCTTTCAGGCATCAGAGCTGAGCACACCACAATACTGGCACAATAACTTAGGTTCTGTGCTTTATGACAGCTAAAGAGAAAACGAAAGCATGCTGGGTTATATAGTTTCTGTTTTCTAACAAAATTCACATATGAATGTAAACTAAACCTTAACAGATTTTTTTTATAGTCGGAGACTATATCTCGATCAAATCTGTAAATCTGTATTTCTTGAATTTGTATACAGTAAATCTTTGATAGATATTTGCTGAATAAATGAATCCCTGCATGAGCTGTGGTTTTCTGCAAGATTTTGCTGAGTAGAGAGAGGCTCACATGATCAAGAGCACCTAATCAGGCATGAGGTCAGAGACTTGGGTAAAAGCAACAAGTTTTATGGGATTTGGGGGATATATTGAATATCTGATTATCATGAATATTATTTAGAGAAGATTCACAAGGAGCTTTCCTTTATGTCTTAAGAACTGTTAGCCAAATATTCCTCAGTATTACAAAGCTAATGATAATTCATATATATGTATATTCATCCATTGATTCAACCAAGATTTAATAAGAACCTCCTCTGTGTCAAAAGTATGCAGGCTATGACAATAAACACAATAGTCCTGGTCTCTGTCCCCACAGACCTTGAGTCCAGTGGAAAGAGGGACATAAAGAGACATCCATAATGCAGAGTAATACAAACAATGATGGAGGAATCAGGCATCCCGGAAAAGCAGGCGAGGGGCCACTATAACCAAATTTGAGGAAAGTGGATGCTTTCTGGAAGAAGTATTATCTCAGATGAGGATTAAACCAGGAGTCTGCCAGAGAACATTTGTTGTTGTTTGTAGGGCAGGGGCATGATGGAGAACAGAAAAATGCTCTAGGCAGTGGGATACATAAGAATAAATGAAGAACTAAAAGTTCTAGTTTTAAGGCAACTAAATTGTATTACAAACTCCTCTAATGAAACTCTTAATCTTTTGAGAGGAGGCTTTTTTCTGAGTCCCGTCTAGGGTTTCTTGATGGCTGGCTGCCAAGGCATATCTCGCGTGACCCTCTCCTCCCTCACAGCATGAGTGTGCATGTGGGCATGAAGGGTAGGGGCCTCCAGGCTCTGCTGCTTCTGCCCAAGGATAAACAAGTGGAAAATTTATTCCTTAACTTGCAGGCCCTCACCGTGGTACATTTCATCCCTATGCCCTTCTGAATTTCCTTTCCCCTGAGAACAAAATGCAAATCTTTTCATCAAAACTCAGAATTAAAATTATCAACATTACAGAAAAAAATGGTTTGTCAAAATGTTATATTTCTTTACTTAATGAAAAATTGGAAGAGTGAATTGATCTTCTTCATTATTATTTTTTAAACCTGTTATCTTTTAGCATAGTAAAAAATAACTAAACGAATAGGGTAAGATTCCATATAAGTTCTATTTTTAATCATTTCACTTTCACTTTAATACAAGAAAATGGATATTTCTAAGTTAATCAGAAATATGAATTACTTGCTACTAACCTAATATGTCAATTTCTTTAAAACATAATCCTTCTTGAAAACTGAATACAAATTTATTTTCTATCAATATAGCAAATTAATTTTTAAATTCTAAATAGATGGAATGCCAGAAATCAATTATATTAAACTACTATTTCAGAATTTCCTATGTGTAAAATACTAGACTAGATGCTACACAGACCCCGAGAAAGTAAAGAAATATGCATTCAGTAAGGAGTTTATAATGAAAATTTATCATTGGTTGATTAAATAAGATACATTATATCTCTTTAATATCTGTCCTATAAATGCAGACTTTAGAGAAAGAAATATTATAATGAAAATATAATACGTTAAATACACGTGAAATATAGAAAATGAATTTATATTCCTTAATTTTATCAATCCCTCTACTTTACTAAAATGTTTACCACACATGCTACTGATAAGGTAACTTATCTCAAATGATTTAATATGGTTATTAATAATAACCAAGAATTCCAACTGAACCATTAAGAGATTTACATTATTGGCAAGTTTTCCATTTTCTATTTATCATTATACTCTTTTCTCTCAATTCTGTGGACAATTGCTTTTGCCCTTGGGAAACGTGTTCAATCTACTGTAATTATCTGTATGACATATGGCCTCTTTAGCAAAAATGAACAAGAGAAACAGGCAGAAAGATGCAAAGAGAATGAGAAACATCACTAACAGTCAACTCTAACTTCCAAAAAAGCAGCCTATCCATTATGTTAGCAATATATGAAATTTGGGCTAAAGAAAGAAACATGTTTTACTTACTAAACTAGCTTAAATTAGGAAGTGACTACAAGAGAGAATCTGGTTTATTGTGTTAATCATTATGGAGTTAATGGAAAAGTAAAGAAAGAGCTGAGACCAATACACTAAAAAAAATTATTTTCATTCATTCATTCATGCAATATTTATTTCACACATATATATATCTGGTAGTTTCTATTAATCCACTATGTATCTCCTGGCACATAAAATATTTACTAAAGCAAAGACGGAAAAAGGAGGAGGAGGAGAAAAGGAAGAGAAGTTATCCTGGACTTTGAAAGGTGGAAATACTTTGTATAGGCAGAGGTGGAAGAAAGCAAGAGAAGCAGTGGCAAAACCATGGAGAAATAATAAAATGTAACTGGCCTGCAAGAGAGGATTATATAAGATGGTGAAAACTAAAATTGAAAAGGAATGAGATTATACTGAATCTTGAAAGCAAAATTTAAAGTTCAGACTCCAGCCTGAAGGGAATGGGCTTCCTCTTGAAGGCTTCTGAGCAAAGATAACATGATACAAATGAAAAAATAACTTGTGTTGATTTGCAAATTAAAATTGGTATGTAATGAGTATGGCCGGAGGTTAATGGTCAGAGTGGTTTAAAAGTATCACAGGAGTGAATGACTGTGAATTCCAAAATGAGAAAGACCCGTTAGGGGGCAAATATGGTAGTATCTATGTGAGATGACAAAAGTCTAAAAAAGTGGGAGCAATAAGAAGAAAAATGTATTCTGATATGTCTGTTCATTTATTCCAGTCTTTTAAAAAAGATCCCTTAGTAAAATTATGTAATTTTCTTCATCTAGTGTCCTGCACATTTTTTATTTTTATTCCTCTATGTATCACACACACACGCTCACACACGCATATGCGCGCGCGCACACACACAGCAGTTGTTGGCATGTGAAAGCAATTTTTCCCATTTTATTTTCTAACTGATGATTGCTGGTATCTATAAGGTATTCAATTTTGTATGTTTATATTAACTACCCTTCTTATTGAATTTTAATAGGCTTAAAGTTGATATACTTGGATTATTCAATTTGACAATCGTATGAAGTACAAATGATAAAATATTCTACCTTTAAAAATATTTATATTACATTTTGTTTTCTCCTATTAATAACTGGTTATAAGTTTTAGAACCATGTTGATTAACAGTAGTGATAGTGGTAATTTTCATCTTGCTGCTGCTTTTAACAGGACCTGATATATTTCAGGTAAAGAACTAACAAAATCATATTTGCATTATGGAAACCTCTCCCTGGAAGCAGCATGGAGAATCAACAGGATGATGGAAAACCTTTAGAGACCAGAGACTATTACAGTAATCCATGGCAGAGATACAAACAAGTGCTTATCTATGGCAGTGAAGGTAGAAAGAATTCAGCTGATGCCCAGCTGCATTTAGAGGATGGAGAGGGATAAAACTAGGATGACTTCCCAGGTCTCTAGTCTGGCCCCATATGCAAGCAATTGACCAGGTTAGGAATACTGGAGGAAAAGCAAAACCTCCACTCAGATCACACAGTAAAGTCAATTGGATAAATGGGGCAAGCATTGTTAGTACAAAATTAAATGCCAGCTTCAAGGGGAAGTTGCACAAGAGAGGACTAAGATTGAATACTGGAGAACATCTAACTTTTGAAAGGATGGTAAGGAAGAAACTGCTGGCAAAGGAGATGAAGACATTTAGCAAGGAGGTAAAGAAAAAGAGGTCGGTATGGTAGCATTAAAACAACAGGAGAGAAGATTTTTTTAAATCTCAAAATTACATAGCTAACCAAGAAGTTTAGTATGAGGAAAGGCTAATTGGTTTTCACGAGTTTACTGGTGAACGTTTTGGGTTTCACTTTGATTAAATGATGAAAGGAAAACAGGTACAGGGGGTTAAAAGAGAATATGCATTTTGAGAAAGTAAAAGAGACAGGTAAATCTACTAATTCTAGATGTTTGATAACAGAAGAGAAATGACATTTACTGGTAGTGAGACAGAGCAGTGGGGTCAAGTGATGGTAAGCCCCAGAGAGCTTTGAAAATGGAAAAAAGAGCTGACTGAAGATCTAAAACCAGCAGATAATTGAGGAAGCAAAGACCTGGATAAGGGAGCCAGTGAGAAAATTAGGAACGCACTGGAAGGAAGGGGAAAAGACAGAGACAGAATGAGGTGATAGAGATGGAAGAAGATGCCCATTCCTGGAAACTCTCTTTTTACAGTAAAGTAGAACATAAGGTCAAATGTTCAGATACTGATGCTAAAAAAAAAAAAAAGGTTGAGAAAAGATACTGTGCAGAATGGGCTAAAAAAAAATCAAAAAGACTTCAAAGGTAAATTGAGTAGGACCAAGAGCCCAAATGAAGTTCTTTAAAAAGGTAATTTACAGTGTGACCAGTCAGTATGTTTGCTGGGTTTTTAGAAACAATCCTCTGTAGTCTAGAGAAAGGAAAATGAAGCGGAAAGTGGATGATTCAGGAATGGGAACCCAGAGGCTGGGGCAGCAGAGACTAAGGTGTCAACGATCTGGAAGCTGTCATGGCAAGGGCTGTCTACGGAGTGCAGAGAGCAGCAGACACAGCCCAACACCATCCATCCTACGAGCACACTGAGACCCTACGGAGCTGGGCCTGGGAAATGTTCTTTGGCTGGGGGAGAAAACAAGCCCTTGTTACATCATTGCAAGCTACAAAATTACACAATTATGAAAGCATCAACAAGGAAACAGCAGAGACTAATGCCTGAGGACAATGAATGCTTCTGGCACATGTTCTTTTCAACTCTAAAGCTAGTCTGTGACAGATGCAGAAAATATCACCTGAGATAAAAGGTGAACAGGACACAGATATCCTAACTACCAGTAATGTTAGCCCTCTTCTAAAATCCAATTTTCCAAACTCCTATTGAGAATTTAAAAATATTTTTATCTACTGTCAGCCTTTAAACCTGATATTAAAGATGGTGGGAGCAGAGATTTGAACCAAAACATGAGCCGAGTTTTTAAATGTTACCTCATTTTTTTAAGTTAAAAACCCAACAAAGCCAAAGATGCTTTGAAAAATACATCTCAAGACCTAGTTTAAATCAGAACCAAATCTAAACATCTTCTATTGAAATAAAACAAAAATATATAAAACTTCTATCATATTTTAAGGAAGAGTCTTTATAGGACTACATGTTCCTAGCATAGATCAGGATGTTCAGTCATTAAAGATAATGCTTACCAAGCATTTTGTGAGTCCCAGAAGGCACACATAAAGAAAGAGACTGGAAGAGTCGTTACCATTAGCAAAGAGGGAGGAAGATTTTGAAATATGGGCATCTTTTAATATGAATGTTACACTTCAATTAAAAAGCTGTTTTTTTTAATGAAAAAGTACTGCAAAGAAACATAATAATATGGTATAACAGAGATTCTTTCAGGAGTGAGGGGACCATGGGTAATCTTTCCTCTTTCTTCTAAATGTAATTTCCCACATTTCATCATGAGAAAAAAGTTAAACTTTATTAAGCTTATAGAGGTGACATCTTGGAATAAATGGATAATGTCTACTTAAAAAGAGATTAAAGAGAGAAATAACTATACTATAAAAGGAATGTGTAAAGATATGTAAACCCGCACCCAGCTTATAAATACTAAATTAAATATCATTGAGCATTCAAAAGAGCAGAATTGATACTGAGAGGACAAAGTCAGGAGTTCTAAAGATAAATTGATACAGAAATTCTAATGATATAAATCATATTACAGGTCTAGAATCACAAATGTAAAAACAGAAAAAGAATATCCAATTTAGAAATAATAAGGATAAAAAAGAAAAGAGAAAATGCTAGAACTGTATAAATCATGATCAGAGAGAAAAAAAATCAAAGACAAAATTTTCTCAAGTAAAAAATAACTTCAGCCTGGTTAACAAGAGAGGGCGTGGAGTATGTCTCAGCAATTATCCTTAAAGAATGACCCCAGACACTTATTTGTCAAGTTTTAAACCTTTAAAGATAAGATCTTACATTCTGTCAAAAAGAAAGGTGGTATAATATAAGAATGCCTTTGGACCTCATTTTTCAGATCTCTAAGAAGGGAGAAGCTAAAAAGAAAAAGAATTATACATATAAGAACTCGTATAAATCTCTTTTATGACAGAGAATATAGCAAAACACAGAGCACTAAAGTAACGTCAGCAAGGTCCTACAGCTGCTAAGATCATAAGAGACAACAGGTTTCTGAAAGCAGATGGAAAGATACTAAGGCAAGAGAAAGATACTTTCTAAGAGAATGAAATATGAACAAAGGATAAAATCAAATTAACTGGTAGTCAATAAACTTGACATGTATTGTGAGAATCAAGAATAAGTATAATATGTTAGAAATAATTTAAACCACTAACTGCACCAACACACTCCTATTGAGAATTTAAAAATATTTTTATCTACTGTCAACCTTTAAACCTGATATTAAAGATGGTGGGAGCAGAGATTTGAACCAAAACATGAGCCGAGTTTTTAAACTGCATGATAAAATTTTAAACAACTACAAATTCTTCACAGGTTCTCCCATCAAGAGGTGGAGTCTATTTCCCACTCTTTGAATCTGGGCTGGCCTTATCACTTGTTTTGCAAAAGAAGAAATATGTGACTTCCAAATCTTGTCCTCAGGATGGCTTGAAGCTTTTGCTCTTGCCCTCTTGGAAACATATAACTGCTAAGTGAAGAAGCCTGGGCTCACTTGGAGGCACAGAGGGCAGAAGACAGCCAGCTCTACCCACCAGGCATGTGAACGAGGCCATCTAAGACCGTCTAGCCCTAGTTATGCCACCAAATGCCTGGACCCACATGAGTGAACCCAGGTTTAAAGGGTTTCTATATATAAGATGATGTCATCTGTGAACAGAGGTAATTTTACTTCTTCCTTGCCAATTTCTATGCCTTATTTCTTTTTCTGGCCTAACTGCTCTGGCTAAAACTTCCAGCATTATGTTGAATAGAAGTGGCAAAGGTATACATCCTTGTCTTATTCGTAATCTTAGAGGAAAAGCTTTCAGTCTTTGACCACTGAGTGTGATGTTTGGCTGGGGGTTTTTCATATATGGCATTTATGAGGTAATTGATTGCTTTTTATAATTCCATTTTATCTCCACTACTGGCTTATTCATTATACCTCTTTTTCTAAAACTTCTTAAAGGTTACCATAAAGTTTATAATACACACATTGAATTTATCACAATCTACCCTCAAATAATACTATATTACTCAACATGTGACAATAAGAACTTTATAACAGTATACAATTGACCCTTGAACAACATGGGTTTGAACTGTACACATCCACTTATATGTGGATTTTTTTCAATAAAAATTAAGCCAAGTGTGTTTGCCTTTCCTGCCTCTCCCTTCTACCTCCTCTGCTTCTGCCACTTGAGAAAACAAGACCAACCCCTCCTCCTCTTCCTCCTCCTCCTCAGACAGACTCAGACTGCACATGACGAGGATAAAGAACTTTATGATGATCCTCTTCTACTTAATGAACAGGAAATATATTTTCTCTTCCTTATGATTTTCCCAATAACATTTTCTTTTCTCTAGCTTACTTTATTACAGGAATATGACATATAATACATATATAAAATATGTGTTAATTGACTGTTTATGTGTTTGGTAAGGCTACTGGTCAACAGTAGGCTATTAGTAGTTAAGTCTTTGGGGATCAAAGGTTATATGTGGCTTTGCAACTCTGCTGGCACCTCTACCCTGTGTTTTTCAAGGGTCAACTATACTTCCAATTTTTCCTTTACTTCCTTATTCTATTTCTGTCATACTTTACTTCTGCATATAAACTGTCCTCTAAAGTGTCAAGCCTATATCGAACTGCCTACCAGACATCTCCATTTACATGTTTAACAGGAGATACTGCAAACATTAACTCTTTTTTTTTTTTTTTTTTTTTTGAGACAGAGTCTCGCTTTGTTGCCCAGGCTAGAGTGAGTGCCATGGCGTCAGCCTAGCTCACAGCAACCTCAAACTCCTGGGCTCAAGCAATCCTCCTGCCTCAGCCTCCCATGTAGCTGGGACTACAGGCATGCGCCACCATGCCCAGCTAATTTTTTGTATATATATTAGTTGGCCAATTAATTTCTTTCTATTTATAGTAGAGACGGGGTCTCGCTCTTGCTCAGGGTGGTTTCGAACTCCTGACCTTGAGCAATCCGCCCGCCTCGGCCTCCCAGAGTGCTAGGATTACAGGCGTGAGCCACCGCGCCCGGCCTCAAACATTAACTCTTGATTGCTCCTGTCCCAAACCTCCTCCTCTTCCCCTACACCTCAGTAAATTAAACCACTGTCCACCTTGTCTCCTAGGTCCAAATACTAGAAGCAAAACTTGATTCTTTTGCTACTTTCATAGCCCACTTTCAATCCATCACTAAATTCTAGTGTTGCTATCTTCAAAATGCTAGACTGAACCATTGAAAATTCCAGCAATCACATATAGTTCAACCTAATACATTCTGAATGATTCCATCTTTCTATCTCTAGGACTCTACGTTAAGTCACCATCTTCCTTTGCCTGGATTACTTCAAGAGGCTCCAAACTGGCATCCTAGTTTCTACTCTTACCGATGTTCTTCCATAACTACCAGAATGGTCTTTTAAAGAGAAAAATCAGATTTTAATTAATTATGTAATTACTTTTACAATTACAGTGAAAATCAAACATAGTATGGCCTACAAGGCCCTTCGCAACCTGACCCTGACCTCATTTTTATCACTCTTCCCCTCATTCTCTAGGTTTCAACCACAATGACCTTCTTCCAGTCCCTTAATCATACCAAACTTATATCATCTCAAGGACTTGACATCTACTGTTACTTCTGTGAAAAACATTCTTCCCTTAGATTTTTGGATGTTGGATCCATTTCATTAGTCAGTTTTCAGCTCAAATTTCACTTTCTCAGAGACCCTTTGACAGACCATTCAAGCAAAAGTATCCCTCCCATATCATTCTCTAACAAACTGCCCCAGTTCTAAATAGCACTTCCTACTAACTACACATGAAATCATCTTATTTATTTGCTTTTATGTTTCTGTCATAATATGCAAGCTCCATGAGAGCTGGAATCTAGTCTGTTTTGTTCGCTGTTTTTTCCCTAAGTGTCTAAGACAGTACTCAGCACTTAGTATGCACTTGACAAATATTTATTAAATGAATGTTTTCCCAAGCATCCTTTGCTTCCCTATATTTTAGAATTTGTTATACTATACTGTAATTACCTGTCCTATTCAGTTGTAGTAGATGCTCAATAAATATGACAGAATGAAAGAGTGAATCAATGAATGTTGAAAAAGCATTAAAGCCTGGCATGGTGGCTCATGCCTGTAATCCCAGAACTGTAGGAGGCTGAGGCAGGAGAACTGCTTGAGGTCAGGAGTTCAAGACCAGCCTCAGCAACATAGAAAGACCCCATCTCTACGAAGAAAAAAAAAAATTAAAAAATAGCTGGGCATAGTGGCACATGCCTATAGTCCCAGCTGCATGGCAGGGTGAGGCAGGAGGATTGCTTGAGCCCAGGAGTTCAAGGTTACAGTGAGCTATGATTGCACCACTGCACTCCAGCTAGCCTTGGTGACAGAGTGAGACCCAGTCTCTTAAAAAACAAAAAAAGCATTAAGAGAAACAGTCACTATGTAATAATATTTTTAAAAGATTAAAAATATATCAATAAAAGATGTATTTAATAATAAAAACCCTTCAACATTTCATTTATTAAATGACCTGTAATGTATAGCAAAAATTATATAAAGAAAAACTGATTAACACTGAAAAATATGAAATGCTATGAACTGAATTGTGCCTCTCTAAAAATTCTTATGTTGAATCCCTAACTCTCAATGTGACTGTATTTGGAGATAAGGCCTATAAGGAGACGGTTAAGATTAAATGAGGTCATATGGGTGGGGCCCAGATCCCATAGGATTAGTGTCCTCATAAGAAGAGAAACCAGAATTCTCTCTATCTGCCATGTAAAGACCCAGCAAGAGGGCCTTTATCTACAAGCCAGGAAGAGAGCTCTTACCAGAAACTGACTCTGTTCGACCTTGATCTGAGATTTCTAGCCTCTAGGACAGGGGTGCTCAAACTTTTTAAACAGGGGGCCAATTCAGTGTCCCTCAGACTGTTAGAGAGTGCGCACTGTGGGCCCGGGACAAGTCAGCTGCTAAGCAGGACAGGCAGCGGTGGCAAAAACACCCGGAGGGCCGGATAAATGTCCTCGATGGGCAGCATGTGGCCCTCGGGCCGTAGTTTGAGGACGACTGTTCTAGAAGTATGAGAAAATAAATTTCTGTTGCTTAAGCCACCCATTCTGTGGTATGTTGTTATGGCTAGCCTGAGTAGACTACTATAGGGAGAAACATAAAATTTAGTTAATAATTTCAATACTCAATTTTTAAAAACAGAACAATATATATTTAAAAAATTCTAATGTTGACTAATAAATCATAACTAAGGAAGAAATAAATTCTTTCCCTCAAGCACCGGCCGTGCTCCCTCCTGTCACAGGGTTTTGGCATACCCTTGTTACTTTTGCCAACTCATGATCTTCCTTCTCTCACTTCACACTGAATACCTGCTCATTTGTCAGGTCTCAGATGAGCCTCACTTCCTTATGGATTGCTTAAATAGGTCAAATACCTATCCAGATGACAAACTTTTGGGGCACAATGCACTTCTTCATAGAAGTTTCCAGAGCTGTCCATTTACATGCATTGTGAGATGGTGTGATGTAACACTGGAATAAGTGATTTATGAAGGCAGGGGCCATGTTTATCTTTGTTCCCCACTGAATCCCCTATACTTAGCACAAAGTCTGTCATATGAAAGTATTTGTGGAAAGAATAAATTAATGAGAGGGAGTACTCTTATTTCTTCCTTTTCTTTTTTCTTTTTTTTCAAGAGATGAGGTCTTACTCTGTCTAACCCAGGCTGGAGTGCAGTGGTGTGATCATAGCTCACTACAACCTTGAACTCCTGGGTCAAGCAATCCTCCTGCCTTAATCTCTTGAGTAGCTGGGACTATAGGTGCAAGCCACCACACTCAGCTAATTTTTTTATTTTTTATTTTTTTGTAGAGATGGGGTCTCACTATGTTGCCCAGGCCGGTCTTGAACTCCTCAAGCAATCCTCCTGCCTCTGCCCCCCAAAATGCTGGGACTACAGACATGAGCCACCACATCTGACAAGTACTGTAAGGTCCTCCCCAATCCCAGAATTTCGTCCCACGATGAATTAACTCAGGGGTGCATCGTACCATTGAACCCCGCTGCTTATTAGAGCTTGAAGACGCCTGCTTCCCCACTCTTACTTGCTCTCACCAGCAACTACTTCCTTAGTACAAATGGAATTTGGTTAGTTAACAGGAAGAGAAAGGTGGCAGTCGCCAGGCTACAAACAAGATATATGGCCTTGCAATAAAATCTCTTATTATTTAAGGATGTATATCATCTGATTAATAAGTCCTCTGATCACAAAGTTCCCTTTAATAAGGTGGGCCTATGTGTGGAAGACTCAGAAAACATTTGGTATTCTTCAGACCTGGGTGAGGAACTGCCATAACCAAGGAAATGGAGGAGCCACAGGTCTAGTCTGGGTCTCACAGGATACAGTTAACAGAAATATGTAAGAATGAATATTTAATGAATATTTACTTAGGATGCTTTGTTTGGTAGTACAATGTTTCAATATGCACATTATAATATTTTAAACTAAGAAAACAGGTACAATTGTTTTATTAAAAATCATCTATAATAAATGTATTTCTCAGAAAAGGAACTAGTTTATTTGAAGCACATTGTATTTACATAAAAGATAATGCCATTTCACTCATCACTATTTCGGTTTCTTCTCTTCTTACATCATTTAAAAATAATTATGCTAATATTAATGCGAACAGTATAATTTTAATGAGAATATTTCTAACTCAGAATTATGTCTTAAATTCTTAAAATGAAATCTGTGTGTTTATTTAACTTTAAGAACAGAGTAATGTAAAGTAGAATTTTCATTTTGTTTAACTTCTAAAATTATCATAAAAGCATAATTCCTTAGTCATACTCTAGAACTTCTACATATTGTGTTTCTTTGATATGTTGGTTCTTTCACAGCCTGTATTATAAAGTGCCTTATCACTCAACAGACTGTAGTGTTTCTAACCTGACTTTACAATATCTGAAACTGAAACAGCTTTCAAAAACACCCTGAAGAGGCCGGGCGCGGTGGCTCACGCCTGTAATCCTAGCACTCTGGGAGGCCGAGGCGGGCGGATTGCTCAAGGTCAGGAGTTCGAAACCAGCCTGAGCGAGACCCCGTCTCTACCATAAAAATAGAAAGAAATTAATTGGCCAACTAATATATATAATATAAAAATCAGCCGGGCATGGTGGCGCGTGCCTGTAGTCCCAGCTATTCGGGAGGCTGAGGCAGAAGGATCGCTTGAGCCCAGGAGTTTGAGGTTGCTGTGAGCTAGGCTGACGCCACGGCACTCACTCTAGCCTAGGCAAGAAAGCGAGACTCTGTCTCAAAAAAAAAAAAAAAAAAAAAAAAAAAAAAAAAAAAAAAAAAAAAAAAAAAATTCCTAAAAAACACCCTGAAGAATATGTGAAGTCCAAAATATTCACTCTCAAGTCTCAAGCGAACAATAAAAGGAAAATATAATATTTAGTAATTAAAACACTAGACATTCTCCTTTACTTTGTTCCCCACCTAATGCCTCCCATTTGGCCAGGCGCGGTGGCTCGGTGGCTCACACCTGTAATCCTAGCACTCTGGAAGGCTGCGGCAAGCGGATCGCTCAAGGTCAGGAGTTTGAAACCATCCTGAGCAAGAGCGAGACCCCGTCTCTATTAAAAATAGAAAGAAATTAATTGGCCAACTAAATATATATAGAAAAAATTAGCCGGGCATGGTGGCTCATGCCTGTAGTCCCAGGTACTCAGGAGGCTGAGGCAGCAGGATTGCCTGAGCCCAGGAGTTTGAGGTTGCTATGAGCTAGGCTGATGCTATGGCACTCTAGCCTGGGCAACAAAGTGAGACGGACAAGAAAGAAAGACAGAAAGACAGAAAGAAAGACAGAAAGAAAGACAGAAAGACAGAAAGAAAGACAGACAGAAAGACAGACAGAAAGACAGACAGAAAGACAGACAGAAAGACAGACAGACAGACAGACAGAAAGAAAGAAAGAAAGAAAGAAAGAAAGAAAGAAAGAAAGAAAGAAAGAAAGAAAGAAAGAAAGCAAGCAAGCAAGCCAGCCTCCCATTCAACATGGGACATGGAGACCAGGGTGACAGTCCTGAGTGGGAAATGACCTGCTCATGGTCTCAACTGATTAGTGGGACCGCTGAGCCAGGGACCACATGCTTCTGATTTCCACCAACCTCTGGGAACAAGCCTGCCCTACTCCAATCTTTCTCTTGTCACTCTTTCCAGCAGCAGAGGCCTAGTCAAAGCCTTCAACATGTTAGGCACAGTATCTATTGGAAAAGTTCCTTTTCCTCTCAGAGAAATCAGTCTTTTAATAGGAGAGAGGTATGCCAGGTTTCTGGATACCTCTTATTCCCTAGCAGTTCAATGCTCAAATACTCAAGTTGTACAGCAAAAGTGATCAGGTTAATTAAGTAAATGTACTTAGTTCTACCTAAAGGCAACAATTTTATTCGTACAAGCAACACATGCCACACAGTTAGCTATGAACTGTACAGGTAGAATAAAACAACATGAGGTCACACACCATTACCTGAGTAGGGCTCTGAAGACTTAAATCCAAACCACAAGTGAACTCTGTGTGATGCTCCACTGTTTCAAGAAGAGGGTCAGGCTTTGAAAAGTTCCAGAATCTGTGAAGATAAACAAAAGAAAATAAATGCTAAAACTACCCCCCCCAAAAAAAACTTATAGCAAGAAAAACTAATATGTTTGACATAGCAAAGGTTTTACCAAAACCAGCTCAACCAATTCATAAATGCAGAGCCCCACTATTGATCTACATTCAAAAATCTAAGAAGGAAAAAATATACTTCATCCTATTATATCAAAAACCAAAACAGAATTATTCATCAATCTACCCTTGTAAAAGATTACTGTATTCCCATTAGTATACTTTATAGAGTGAAAGCTTAACAAGTTTTAGTTAAAAAAAATTTTTTTATATTGTACAAGGACATTTGCGATGAGAGACACTGTGCTTTTGTAGCAATTTCTAAAAGCATTCACGGCTGTAAAATAAGAATCTTGGTTAGATGAACTCTAACATTTTGTGATTTTTAAATAGTACTTAATTTCTCAACAAATGACATGAAAAGATCTTAGGTTTAATTTACATTTCAACAGCAATTCAAATTCTTTGAAAAGTCTGTTCTCTTATGAAAATCTCTATAATTTTGAAACTACATATTTTTTTGAGGCACAGCCCTTCTTATAGATTCTACATCAATGTAATTTCTAGAGCCAAGTAAAACAGAAAATGTGTTTTACTGGGCCAATGTTATGTATTCTATTTAACCTCTATAGACTAGGAGTGACAATATTTACCAGAATATAGCTCTGATTTCTTCTGTGCAGAGAATTTGGCCCTATTTTCAATACACAAAATAGTACTTTATTTCTAAAGCTTTATTTGCTCATCATCTTTTTTATTTGACTTTAAACATACAACAAAAATGGTACATTCAGAATCATAGAGTCATACC
The DNA here is from genome assembly GCF_040939455.1 of Microcebus murinus. Classification (NCBI taxonomy): domain Eukaryota; kingdom Metazoa; phylum Chordata; class Mammalia; order Primates; family Cheirogaleidae; genus Microcebus; species Microcebus murinus. The sequence continues at coordinate 25,974,699 of NC_134108.1, forward strand.
CTAATTCAGCTTCTCTAATGATCTATACAACATGGAACACTGAAGGTTTAACAGATCCCTTTGAAAGAGAGTAAATACACAAAACCAACCGGCAGTTTGTTTAAGCTGGTGGTTTTATTTCCCCAATAAATATAGAGTTGGCCCTAATAAGTTTTGAAAAGGATTGTTGCTATGGATAATCCACTGTGTGGGTACTAGAGAGACAATGAATAAACAAGTCATTTATCAGGTTACTGCAATCTACAAAATATTTAGGGAGAGTGATTTTACTTTTGAAAATTTGCCTGTTCAAATGAGGGAGCAACCTTCTCAGAGACCTTAATAGTGGTCTCCACTATCTTTGCATATTTGTTCCTTCGGAATTAGAGACAGTGAACTGTACTGAAACCTAATTTTCTGGATCTTGATAATATTTATAAAAGCAAAAGTAAACATATAATTGTGTAATTTCATTTCTAAAACATGGTTATTCACTGATTTGCATTATCTGAAACAATAATCAAATGATTTTGCATATACCCACTATATTCCAAAAAATACTCAAAATGGTTTTTAAAATATGTATTTAATATGGCAAAAAAATGACTTAAAGTAAGTTAGAAGCTGCAATGAGACTGGTAAATAAAAATGCCTCCCATGAAGTGGTATGTGCTTGACAGGGAAGGACCTCAAGACATTAAACTTTCCAGCAGCCAAAGGAAAAAGGGAGACACCAAACTCTAGGCATCCACAACCAAATTGCTCCTGGAAAGTTTAGAAGAAAATTCTCCCTTAGACAAGAAATCCTGTGCTTATATAATGAAGAACATCCTCAACACCTCTTACGTAAACACAGAGATGTTTCACCAGCTGCTACTTATGAGTCAATGGCATCACCCTAAAGGGCGGTTTCATGAAATTGTTCCATGAGAAGGTCAATTTGATATAATTTAGGTATTTAGTTCTCTGACTTCATTTGAAATTTAAATTTTATCTCAATAGAATGAACAGGCTAAATATTCTTTAGGTAAACCATAAAAAAAATTGGTTTCTTTCAGGACTTTTTAAGAATAATAAACAGCAACAAGAATTCATTTATACCCTTCTGATAAGTTCCTGGAATAGAGTTTCTGTTGTTATTGTTGTTGTTTTGGGCCAGTTAAGGACACAAAGCTGCACTGAGATAAAGACAGGCGAGTCTTATGAAAATTAAGATGCCTAAGCCAGGCACAGTGGCATGTGTCTGTAGTCCCAGCTACTCCAGAGGCTGAGGCAGGAAGATCCTCAAGTCCAGGAATTTGAGTCCAGTATAGGCAACACAGCTAGACCACCTTCTCTTAAAAAAAAAAAAAAAAAGCCTAACATAGATACATGTGTGAAGCCATCCAACGTCAGCCTGAAAGTGTGATGAGAGGAGTTACACATTAGGGAGGACTGAGATTCTATTAAAAAATCCACCTAAATTTTCTCTAATAATGCAGCTAAATAGGCAGTTAAGGCCTCATAGAGTTCTACACCCCACAGTCACAAACATCACAATTCTAACCTGGGAAAAACTAACAAGTATTTATCGGCATTTTGCAAAAAAATAATCAAACAAAATGCAAAATGCATGCTAAAACTCTAAGGATACTCTGGTGGAGGAAGGGTTAGTCTACCAAATAGCATAAAAGCACTACTGGCAATTATACCATTTCACAGCTCTGACAGAAATTATGTAATATGAAAAGTTTATACATTTTGGTACAAAAATTATGAGAGGTTCACTTCCAGCAGAATAGCTGACTAGGTATTAGACCAACATTTTTAAACAACTAAAAATCCTAGATAAAACATAAAAACAAACAAATGACAATCACCACAAAAACTTTATAAAGTAACACCAAGGTAAAAACTAAGTGAAGACTAGAACACAGAGGAAAAAATAGAATAATGAAGACAGCTTTTGCCTTGAGAGAATTTGCTAAACGAAGAGAACCTAAGCTTGAAATTTCTTAATCTCATGGATATCAGGAGTCAAGAAAATTAAAAAAAAAATCAATATTAATATGCATAATTTAAAAATTATTTTCACTAAAATATCTTATCAAAAATATTGTTAAATACACTAAATTATATGTTAAATAAGCTGATAAAACCAAAAGCAAGTAGTATGTTGATGTAATTTATTTTTAAATTGCTAATGGCTTTTTAATAACAAAAGAAATACATGTATTTCTTTTCATATTCCCACTCTGTAATGACAACCACCAGTAACAGTTCCATGAGTATGCACCCTTCCAGAATTTTTTCTTGTACCTCTATTAAGTTCCACCAGGAAGGGGTGAATTGTGAGGAGGAGCTGACAGGAAGAAAGTGAACATTTCTCCAAGTTATCTCATGTTTGCAATTAAAGAAATGGGCAAGGTCTCTCCCTGCAAACTTCTCTTGGATTCAAGGGTCCCATAAGAGCTATATATCTGAAGGTCTTCTTGTACCTATCACACAAATAAAATGAGCTTCTTTTTACTAGAAGAAGTCAGGCTGTATTATTATGATAGATCATTAAGTGGTCAAATAAGGCACATTATTTTTAAGTAAAATGTTTGTTTTGATCCAGCATACATACTACTTGGTGCCTTTTTGTCTCTTTGCTGATTAAATCACTGACTACTTAAGCTCCCTCATGGGAAGTAAATATACTGGACAGGCCTCCAGTGATTAAAAATATTACAGAACTGTAGGGACATTTTTCATTTAAATTGTATATCACAATGCATCTTGGTTGAGTTACTTTTTGCCTTCTGACTCTATAATTCTTTAACAAAGCAAGTATGCAGTACTATATTAAATAAAATATTAAAACTACGTCAAAATTTAAGCTGAAACTACTTTCTACTTTAATACAATAAAATTTGAAATGTCTATACTAATACTTTTGAAATTTAGCCAATAAATGAATTCAGCAGGTTTAAAATATTTTAAAAAGTTCTTTCTTTTTCTTTCTTGTTCTCAACTTACAAGTTAGTCATTAATTCTTTGAGTTTTTCCTAATTATGAAAAAGGGTCAATGTTTTGGCTTTTTAATTTTATTTATTTATTTATTTATTTATGGAGCCAGAGTCTCATTTTGTTGCCTAGGCTAGAGTGAGTGCCATGGTGTCAGCCTAGCTCACAGCAACCTCAAACTCCTGGGCTTACGCAATCCTGCTGCCTCAGCCTCCTGAGTAGCTGGGACTACAGGCATGTGCCACCATGCCTGACTAATTTTTTGTATATATATTTTTAGTTGGCCAATTAATTTCTTTCTATTTTTAGTAGAGACAGGGTCTCGCTCAGGCTGGTTTCAAACTCTTGACCTCAAACAATCCTCCCACCTCGGCCTCCCAGAGTGCTAGGATTACAGGCGTGAGCCACCACGCCTGGCCTGTTTTGGCTTTTTTATGATGCTTTACATGTACATTAATTTTAGTTGTGTTTTTATAATTTTAAGCAAACTACACAATTATAATCTCCTCCATTTGCATTGCTTGGATCTAGTAGTCTCTAGAGCAATGAGCAAAAATGTCACATTTCTTTTCTCTTCATTGAATTACTCATTCATCCAACAACTTATGAGCCCTGCTATGTGGCAAGTATAGCGATAAGCACCATAAGTAAGAGAGACATGGCCTCAGCATTCCTCTGGCTCATAGTTCAGAGGGACCAGTTTTCAAAAGTTACATAAGTTTTCAAAAGTTACATAAGTTTTCAAAAACCACCAAACACAAATGAATTTACAATTGACAAGTGCACAAAAGGCAACACAGGATGATGTAAGAGGACAACCTGAGGAAGTGACACTGAGCTGCAATGTGAAGGTTGGGGGATGAGCCAGGTGGAGAGCAGAGGAGCAGCTTGCCCTTGTCAGAGGAGTCTGACAGTATGACTGAGAAGGTCCATGAGGCTGAGGCAGGGAAGGGAATAATGTTCCAGGAGGTAAGCAGAACCAGGTCACACAGGTCTTGTAGGCCATTTGGAGAATTTGGAATTTTCTCTTACAAGTTAAAAAACTACAAACAACTGATGGATTTTAAGCAGCAATTTAAATTCATATGGTCAGTTTGCCTGATTTAATATTTTTTTAATAAACTTTTTTCTTTTAGAAAAGTTTTAGATTTACAGAAAAATTGTGAAGCTAGTACAGAGGAGCCCTGCACACCTAAACAGCCAGTTTCCCTACTGTTAATATCTTAGTGTGGTCAGCTTTGCCTTTGCAGGTGTCTCTGACCACTGTGAGAAGAATAGACTCGAGGGCTCAAGAGTGGGTGTGGGGACATCAATGGTCCAAAACAAGATGACAACGTCTTGGACTTAAGGTGGTGACAGTGATGATGAAGAAAGGCTGATGGACTGGAGATTATTTACAAAGAAGAATTAACAGGACCTGGTGAATAGTGGAACAGAAGAAATAAAAAAGGATTCCTATGTTCCTGGCTTCTTTCACAGGACTTATAATACTTCCATGTATTTATTTATTTACAGATTTATCTTCCTTTAACGGCCCCTAAGCTCCTTGAATTCAGAAACAGTGTCTTATTCTTCATTTCTCTTACATGTATAAAAGTGTCTGACACAAGGACACTCAAAAAATTTACAGATACTTGTCAATGAATTAACAAATAAATATATAAGAGGTGTAATTATTCTCATTTCAGAAATGAGAATAGGCTCAAAGAAATTAAGCAATCCATAGTTATGTAGCTAATAAATGGCAGCCCCAAAGCACAGCATTCTCTTGACACCATGCCCAGTACTTTTTCTACTAAAAAATACTGCTATTCACTTTTTCTCTAGGCCTGGGCCATGCCAGGGAATTTTGAATACAGAGGGGCAGGATCTGGAATACTTCAGGCAGTTTTGATTAACATCCTGAAAGTTTAAATGGGCCTGGACCAAGTCAGGTTTCCCCCAAACTCCTCAAAGTGCATAAAAAATTCCATAAGCCAAAGCCTATGCCAGGTATCCATTAGTCAGCAGACCTACATTCAAAACCAAGACCAGAAGGAAATTGCGAGCCAATATACATCTGAACTACCAAGGCAAGGAGTTTAGAAATTTTCTTTTCTCTCTTCTACTATTTTTATATGCACTTCATCCTCTAAACTACTTTGCTGTCTCTTTCTAACTTAGGTATCACTCAACTATCAGCCCTTTCATTTTTTTTAATAAAAAAATAAAATTGTATTTTTGCTCAACAAACCTTGTGACAATAAAAATCTGTGACATCATCGGTCTTGAAGATGGGTCCATATCAACACATATATATTGATCACATTCTTTTAGTTGGATATATCACGTATATAGCACTTGTTTTCTACTTAGGCACCTCCATTTATCATTGAAAACTTGGAAAGAATCATTTTAGTAGCTGCACAAAATTTCACTGTATGTATACACCATGACTTATGGATCCACAGCTTCATTTTTACACATTTCTATAACATATTTTCGCTATACTAAAAACTTGATACTAAAAATACTTTTTTTTAATTTTAGCATATTATGGGGGTACAATTGTTAAAGTTACGTATGTTGCCCATGCCCCCTCTCCCCCTCGAGTAAGAGCTTCAAGTGTGTCCATCCCCCAAGCGTTGCACATCTTATTCATTGTGTTTGTATACCCATCCCTTTCTGTAACCACCCTGATTCCCATTCTTTTGTAGAGAATCTTCCCCGAGTAGAACACATGGAATCATAGGCCTATTGTTTTATTATCTGTATCACTTTTGAAGAGGATTAAAAAATAGAAGTTGTTGGCTAGCAAAACAATTTTGTAAAGAGCTAAATTTTTATTCAACTCAAAAATACTGAGTGCTAACCTTCATTTCTTTGTATGATTAGACTGAAGAGTTGTTTGGGTTTTCTCATTTTTGGAACTTGTAATAACAAAACTAAAATCTTAAAATAGAAAAAAACTAATTGCTAAGTGAAGAATATATGATTAATTTAAAAAAATTACTGAACAATATTCAAAGATGACTTTTAGAATACTCAATCACTAATATCCAGAAACCACATATTTACAAACTCTGAACATTAAAAATGATAAAATTCTAGACTTAAGCTTCCCTACCAAAATAAATTAATTACATTGCAATTAAAATTTTAATCAGATCAGTATTTTAGAGGGGCAGAGTCCACTTCATCACAATAAACATTAAGCCCAGGAACCACATACCATAAAGCCTAGAGTACTTTGACAAATTAAAGAAAACCTTTAGGCTGATAGAAGGCTTGCTCTGAGAGTATTTACGGCCGAAACCCACAGGGAAGCAGGATGACTTTCTGAAGATGCCACAACTCAATAAGAGGAGATGAAGGAAAAAGAGAAAAATTCCTATAGGATTTGTTTATTGCTTACGAGTATAAATCAAATAATCATGAAATATTTTTTTTGCAATATAGTTTCAAATAAATATTTGACTTAAAAAGAAATAAAATTGTAAGAACTCATGAAATAGTATTAATATCTCAGGGATAAGAGCAATCTACATGTGTACATTTGAAGTGCAATCTGTAGCACCAAAATATGGCTACCTAGGGCAAAGGAACATTTCACAGAAGTACAGATGGCTAATGCAATAGGTGAGGTTGCATTAGAATGTCACTCCACACCTAAATGTTGAAAATCATTAAACTTATAGCAGCTGTCTGTCTGTGCTTTGCTCATTTATTAGTTATATCACCATGAGATACTCAATGCCCTCATCTCTGCAGCTAAGCATTTATGAATAAACCCACTCAAGCTATCAGGTTGTGGAATATCTACACTGCCTACAATGACCTCCTTTATTTAACAACTCTTCCCTCAGCAAATGATGGCTAGAGTGATGCTGGGGTGGGTGGGGAGGAGACAGATACTGACAAAGATGGACAGAGAAAAATGGAGACAGAGCTGATCAAATAACTGTTCATTTTCTGGTGACTGGACATGAAGACTTGAGGGAAAAAGGGGGGGAAATCAGTCTGCAGGAAGAAGATGAATAATGAAGTGGGCACTCAGAGGACAGGAGTTTCAGTACCTTCATTGGGCCCTGCTGCACACTTCTGCCTTGGGTTCTGAGGGACCCCATATTCTGAGAAACATTTCCCCCTTTCTATTTCAGCCAGCTAAGGATGGTTTCTGTTTTACACACATGTGCATGTGCGACACAAGCACACCTCTCCCCCAAATGATACAGTGGAGAAAGATAAGGGACTCTGCTGAATTTTATTTAAGATGAAAACAGATGAATAATTACTGTTTTTCAATTCTCTGTATGGTCGAATCTCTAAAAATTTAATATTAGAAAATTAAGTGGTGTCACATCCTAAGTTGGGATTTCAGCACAGACTTCAAGGTTGAATTATTTATCCCTGAGTTCTTTGGGAACAGAGTAAATCTACCATCAGCTGACTGGTAGTACCCAGCTGATCTAAATAAACAAGCTTACCATGTGTGCAAACAACTACGAGGGAAAGACTCAGGTTTTCTGCTTGATTATCTTTTTCTTAAAAGCTGTAATTGCACAGATTAGAGTCAACTCATCCTACAAGGTTTATAACAAAAACAGTAGCTTCCTGCTGCACCCTGTCAATCTTTTACCTCAAAGGCAATCACTCTAAATTCTTTTAGTTGTTTCTTCTCATATTTCCAAATAATATGCTCACAAAATTCACTGGTTTTTCATTTTCAGATAATATCTTTTGACTTTCTACTACAGAAAATTAGGCAAAGCAATGTCTACATTAAAAAATACAAATATATGCAACAAAATCTATTCAGTTACCTTACTGAAACTGCCCAATAGGATTTTTAAAAAATTATAGTGCAAATTAACTGACAAAAATCCATAAATTTTCTGTTGGAACTAATCAGCACAATTCAAAGTTCAAAGCAGTGACTTACACTGCATTAAGCTAAGGCTTAACATTCCTCACTCCTTTTAGATCTATCTATTTATTCATGTGCTTGCATTAGGTTATGAATTAGACATGGATTTGGTTTGATTCCTAAAGAAAAATGTTAGAAATAAATAATTCTGAAAATGGTCTGCAGTTATAAATCACGCTATTTAAAATCAAAAGTCTTACAAGTTCCTTTCTAATTTATATATGTTGTTTCATTTTATAGTAAATTATTTTCATTTTTTACCTGGCATTTAGCCTAAAAAATTATACTTCACTTCATGAAGAGATCTTTCCAGTCTGACAACAATTAACACAAGAATTTTCTAATTTAAATAAGTCAAATAGAAAAACTCTTTGGTACATATAAAAAAAACCAATATATTAACAAACTTAGGAGTTGTTGCTTCATACATAAAAATATGCATCTTAACCCTGAGGTATATAAAAGCTCAGAAATTTATCAGTGTACTGCATATTACAACTGCTTGTAGAAAAAAATGAAAATATTCATATGTCACTATTTATTGATTGATTGTTTGAATGTAGAGACGAGGTTTCATTGCATTGCCCAGGCTGGTCTCGAACTCCTGGCTGCAAGTGATTCTCCTGCCTCAGCCTCCCAGAGTGCTGGGATTACAAGAATAAGCCACCATGTCTGACTTATCTATCACTTCAGGATACCAATATGATGGTTCGAAATTTGTTAAAAATAGTTAACAGTCTCAATCTAGTTAGTACTGACTTAAACACAATAGAACAGCAAGCTTTCTCCTTGGAAAATATTTCTCCTCCAAACAGGGCTTTCCACTTTAAATTCAGTATTTTAATGACCACTTCAAAAAAAATTTAAGTGAAAACCATATTAAAATACAATTGTTTGCAAGCTTTTATAGTCCAAGTGTGACCAAAAGTTATAATAATTTTTCACATAATTTAATTTGCATTTGTAAACATTTATTTAGCATATCCACACGCCATGTGCTAGAGACAAAACAATAAAATAAACCAGTCCTACCTTGTAATCAGGCAATGCTTTATTAACACAAAATATATTCAACACTAAAATTTCCTTCCAAGAATTACACAAATATCAGAATGCAAATATTCCCATTCTTAAAAAGGAAACCAAAGACAACTATATTGAGATGCTTTCCGAATGTCAGTAGTAAGGTCTGGTGAACCTTTGCCACAAAGCAAAAACTGTGACAGGGCTACAAAGACATTTATATTTAGGAATATCTGAAAGGCATAGAACATTAAAAAAATCTTTGATCATCCTAAGAATTCAATTGTAGTTCTTACAAATGTTAACAATTAGTATCATATCATTAGCCACATGATTTCTTGTTGTTTGATGAACAAATGTAAAGGAATTAAAAACAACTATCTTAAAAGATGAGGTAAAATGATCATTTGAAGCTGCATGGCAGCTCACATTCAGCCACATTTCTTATCTGTTTGCTTTGACTGACCTTTTTTGTGGGTAAGGGGGACTAGGTAAAGTTGAAAGGAAAGGTTTGTGAGACAGAGTACATATTCAGCTATACTATCTGTTTACTTTAGCTGACCTTTTTTTTATGGGGAAGGGGAAGAAAGAGAAGTATCTGCCTGTGGAAATCTCTGTGCTAATAAACACAAGGATCAAAAAAGCCCATCAACCATACCAAAGTTAAGACACTTACTATATAAAGGCAAATCTCATGAGAGTAAATGTGACAAAGATAAAAGGTATTTCTGTATCTGCTGCTTTGTCAAGATTCTAAGTTTACTACAATCCAAATTAAAGATCACTTTCATGTTTATGCAATATAACAGAGCTATTTATCTTGTCTTAAAATTAAACAAATATCATTAATAATCACATTTATTAGAAGGCATTTCAGTGTCTTATTTTGCATGAGTAAATACCGTTTGCCTTTTTTCTCGAATGTTTTTGTTTTGAAAATTACTAACCCACAGAAAAAGTCAAAGAATAATATTAATATAATGAACACTCATGGTTCATCAACTGTTAAAATTTTGCCACATTTCTCTTATCTTATATGTGTATATGTGTACATATACACATATAACACAATATTTTGATGAACTATTTAAATATAAATTGCAGATATCATGACTTAACCGTTTTTCTGATTTTGCTGGTTTTTAAAAATTTTGATCAGAAACTTCAGAACATATATTCATAGTGATATGGTACTAAGTACAAAGTTTGAAGAATATATATAGGAATGAAACAAGAAAAAAAATTGGAATTCACTGAGTGCCAGATATGGGCCAGGCAGAATGCAAACAGCTTTGCATATATTGATATTTAAATCACATAATAATACATTTTATGACTGAGGAAACAAAAGCTAAGGAAGGTTCAAGTTAAAAGAGATTAAATATAACTAAATTAAATTATATATTATATAATATAGCTAATGGCAAATCTAGGATTTTAAATTATATGTCTTTTTCTATTATATCATGCTGCCTCCCTATGAAATAATTTTTAAACAAATATGTAGATAATATATAGTAATTTAGGGGCAAATATTTTAATAGGTAGAAATAGAAGTGGTCACCTGGCTATGGATTTGACTCAAATGTCCCATACATATTCAACTTTGTACAGTGTAACCATTGTTTTGGTTCACGCTGCACCATTTTCACTAGGTTCACTTCTCCTACCTCACCTTCACAGTGCAATAAAAATTCCTATTCACAAAGCTCCTCTGTGGTTTTAAGCAATACAATTATCTTGTTAATATAACAAGTATTATTATATAATAATATAATTATTATATAATAGGTAAGGTATGAATGATTAATACCTTAACTCTCCCTAAGGTACTTACATATTAAAATAGGAAACATTATTACTATTTTCATTTAAAAATATCAGTTTTTTTTTTTTGAGCTCTTATATGTGCCAATAGCATTTACTGATACAACCTCATTTAATCCTCTGAACATCCCAGCAAGGTAGATAAGAGTATCATTTCCCATATTTTATAGCTAGTAAATGAAAGTGTCAGCTTTCCACCTCAGCTCTGACTCACTCAAAGGTCCACATGTTCACGTTAACACACAGTAACATGTCTAACCCACAGAACTTTCCTAAGTGTCTCCAAAGAGCAATGGATGTGGAGGGACAGGCTAATTTCAGATAACCTCCTATCCCCACTTTGTACTTCTCTTCCACCTCCAGGTAACAGAGGACAACAAAAGGCCTGGTTAATGCTGCTTGCTTTCACTTCTGTAAAATAAAAATTATCTCACCCTTGAAGACTAGAGCTGAAACAGTCCTTAAGCACAATGAGATAGTCTTTTGTCACTATCCATTCCAGCATTAATAATGAGAAAAGTAGCATATACCATGTGCCCAACATTTGTGTATATTAACTCTTCTAATCATCACAACATTCCTATGTGGTAGGTTCTATTATTATCTCCATTTTACAGATGAGGAAATTGAGCCATAAAGTTTTAAAATATATAGCTAGGAGAAGGCAGTCTGGCTCCACAGCCTATAGTGCTAAGTACTGCATTACGGGAATGTGCCAACTCGTAATTACTCCAGTGAGTATGTATCTTCCATTTGTGACTATATTTGTGACTATATATCTCCCATTACACCAACAAAACTGACAAGCTTAAGGTTCCCATAAGTGTGCTTCTACTTCTCTCTAAACCTTCATTTTTATGATCTCCTCAGCAAGATATTCCAAACTGTCTATTACAATGGCTGGCAGACAACAAACATTCTATATACATGCCTGAATTTCAAATCAGAATACAGCTGCACAATTTTGTAACTGAAAAGTAGTTTAATAGCTGAGTTGGAAACATTAATGTTGCTGGTATAGACAGAAAGAGGATCATATCACACAAATTGTACATGAATACAGTTTGATAACATTGAAATTAAAATTCACTAAATATATTTCTTGCCCAAAAATCCATACATCAAAATAAGTGCTTGGTTTGGTTTATTATTATCAAAGACCACTGATGAAAAATGTTTTCTGAAGCTAAACTGATCATTTTAGCTTTATCAATTTATGAAAGTTACATCTTCACATATCTGAGAAGAATTCGCTATAATGTAGAAGGAAGAAAACATAATTACAGCAACTTTTAACTTTTGTTGTTACATATACCTGGTTTGCTGATTTCTAATTGTTCATGAAATGATCTACTTGGTATGAAACCAAAAACAAGCATTCAGAGCTCAAATAGTGCTTATGCATTGTTGGCATAGCAAACATGGCTTGGCAGGAAAAAAAGTAACTTAAGGAAAAGTATACCAGGAGAAAGATAATATGCTAAAATCTATGATGATAACATTCATAGCAGAATGGAAATAACTTACTATGAAACATTTTAAATTTAGTGTTATCTTGAATGAAGTTTAGAAAGAACCAATGTGCATTTTTATAGAGTATATTGCCCATTAGCTGAAGGGAGTTCTGATAGTTTTCATAAAGGTTGAAGTTTTTATTTAACCTAAACCATAATAAATAATTTAAAACATTGTTATATATTACTTTTTAGATCTTTATTAGTTATTCAGTGAAACATAGTGAACTACTTTAACTTCTATTAGATATGATATACAGCAACAGAAAACAAAATATGAAACTTTACATTTCATAATACTAAGATACCCATCATATCATCAGTTTTGATATAACACCTACTATATGAACTATTTTAAAAGTTTAAAAAACTAAACAAAATATAACAGTAAGCAACTTAAATAAAAACATATATTTGAAGAGTTTATGTTACAAGGATTAGCCATCTCGAATCTAGAGGTGGCATCTGTATAGTTATTAGTGCTAAAGATTAAACAGGTTACTGCTGGTCTTATATCTTAAATCTTTTTCTTCTTGTTAAAATGATTTTTATGGCCCTAAAAATATCATCTATCCAATCAAATTTAAAATTCTTCAGAGGATAAATTTAATTCTTATCACATGAAGTGAAAATCTACCCAAAAAATGCACCTTTTCTGACCTTTCCAATGAGTGGTCACCATACACAAATAATGACAGACTAGACTCACACTCCATTTCCTAAGTTTCATGGAAGACAATTTTTCCATAGCCGGGGATGGGTGGTGGTGGAGGGGTACAGAAAGAGTGCTGTGGCCTGGTCCCTAAGGCCACAGACTGGTACCAGTCCACAGGCTGGGGGTAGGGGACCACAGGTTTAAGTTATTTATTCCACTTCACTGTGGGAAAACATTTACTGATTTTTCAAGAAAAAGGAGAATTTCAGGCTTCGGGTTTAACTAGGGATAATGTTCTTATTAACGGAGACAAATAATGTAGATAAGCAAGAGCAGCAGAGGGAAGGAGAGGAAGAAATAGAGTTCAGTGCGAGATGCCTGTTTGGATACTCAGGTGCCCATGTCCAGATAACAGCTGAATATGCAGGCCTAACACTCTCAAGAGACAGCAGATCTAGCATAAGGGGGTTAAGAATTATTATTTAGAATGGATATGTTTCTTCAAAACCAGAATCTGAGAAAAAAGAAAAAAATAATTTAAAAAACAGTGGAGTGGATACATAAAAAGAATACTAAGCCAAAGGTAGACTACAAAGTGTAAGGGGGAGAGATGGAGGTTTGATGATGACGCATTAAAAAGAAGGGTCAGAGGAGAGTAAGAAAAACAAACAAAACAGACCATGGAAACTCTAGGAAAAGGAGCTTCCAGAAGGAAGGTCTGCTCAACAGTGTAAAATACAGCAGCCAAGTTCAGCATGACAAGTGCTGACAAGTGCACTGATCTGGTTGGTATTATAGAGGTCACTAGTGGCTTTTCCCAGAGCAATTTCAGTAAAGCAGTAGAGGCTGAAGGCAGTTGTGGGTATAAGAAGAAATAAACATATAGTCATAGGTGCCTCTACCTACAAGCTTTTAAGGGTATACAAAAATGCTTGAGAGCTGAAAATTTAAATTAACTTTTAAATTAATTAAATTTAAAATTAATAATTGACATTATTAACTGATAAATCTGGTATTCAGAGACATTTCATTCCATTTGGAAACAATTTCTAGGTTAGAGTTTTTATTTCATATGAGTTCCTTAGTAAGCATAACAATTGCTAGGAAATCACAATCAATCTTAAGTGCGTCACTCGTTGCCAAATCACTTCAAAAGCAAAAGCACAAAAATCTTTTCAATATAATTAACCCTGTTTAATCAATGATGTGGATCCTTTTTCTAGGTTTAAATGACATGGGGTAAGACCCTCGAAGTACAGTACCCTGGGACTGTGAAGGCTTAAAATGGCCCTGGTGAGTGGAAGCTTAAAGGGACACTAAAAGCTTGGCTAAGAAAGAGAAATGTTTCAAGCAGAACCTTGGAGGTAAAAAAAAAAAAAAGAAAATAAAAAAAAAAAAAAAAAAAGAAAGAGAAATGTAAGAGAGGAGTTCAAGGAAAATACAGGATAAAGGAAGAAATTATAGGCTAAAAGTCAGTAGTAGAGAAAGTCAGTAGAGCTGAAGACTGCTGGTACAGGAGGGAGAAGAGTTCATTTCATACGGTGAAGTCCTGAAGGAAACAAGTAAAAAGGATCAAAAGTGCTCATGTCTATGGGTTCCAAATAAGAGGAGGAATGAGGGGGTAGGGATTTAGATAAATTTGCAGGCTTGGGTTGGAAATTGAGATAATTTGTGCTTGAGCCCTACAATTTTTTTTTCTTTTTTTTTCTTTTTTCAGGTAAGGTCTTTTGCTGAAAGTGCAGGGAACAGGGTTGGGAAGATGGCTTGAGAAGAGAGGCAAAGGTTGGGATGAGTGATTAAGAATTATCATAACAAATATTCCTGAGACAAATCTACATCTAAAAAAGTAAGGTTTTTCCCAACTGGGTGTTTAGGGGTACTTAAATATATGGAAAAAACAGGGAGTTAGTGGTCAGTAGGATTAAGATCATAATGACAATTCTAAAAAGAAAATATCAGTAGTTATTAAGTCTCCTCCTTTAATCAGAAACAAAACATTAAAATTGATTTAAGATAGTCCTTGACTGATAGGGTCTAAAAGTTAGAAAAACCCAATTAAAACTGTTAAGGATACAAAATACAAGATCATCAAATGATTAATGCCTCATTTCAGTTGGTTATGCCTTCCTATTTCAAATACCAAAAAGAATCTTTGAATTCTAAGAACTAGATTCTATATCTGGAAATCCCACAAATGACCCCATGTGAGAGAGAAGATTCAAACTTCCCTCTTCGTCCTGCTCAACCACTCTGGAGGATCTGATGTTACTGGCCATCCCCAGCTTGTTGAAAGCCTCTCCTCCCACAGTGTCTGTGAAATACTGCATGCTCCAGGGTTTCCTCCTTTTTCTGGTGAGCTCTTCCTTTCTTCCTTCTGACATGAATTCCCTCCTGAAGACACTGTCTTTTTGCTCTTCTTTCTCTACGCTTATTTATCTCCTTTGGCTTATTCATCCTTATGACTGGATCCGTAAGTTAATGGAATTCAAATCCGCATGCACAGCTCTAGCCTCCAGCCAATAATCTAGCTCCACAGTTCCAGTCTGGAAACGTTTGGGGTGGATGGTGAGCAACTGGCAAGTTTTCTTCCTGTCTGTCCTGTTGCCACTTTTTGGCTCCCAAGCTAAAAAGTCTATAATTACTCCTTACTATTTTATATTAATATTATATTTTATATAGTATTAATATTATATTTATATATGTTATTTATATATAAATATATAAAATATATTTATTATAATATATTTTATATATTTATAATTTATATAATATAAATATTATATTTTATATAATATTAAAAACAAACAAAAAGCCTAGTTACAGTATCTTTTTGAGAGCCAGAAGCCTCAGTGTGATTATGTTTCCCAGTCTGTCTGTCTGTTTGTCCTGAATCGCTCAAGAAAATCAAGTTAGGACATGTGATTTCTTTCAAGGCATTGTTGTAATTTATTCTATTAGAAGTACATTTTACACAAAGTTATATAGATTGTGCTATATAAAATAGTGACTCAGCAGTAAAGAGAGGAGATTTGGGTAGACCAGGCAATAAGGCCATATAAATCTAAAACATTTGGTGTATCCTCAGAAAAACCAATACAGAACAATAAGGAGAACAAATAAAATGATACAAACCTATGTCTTCAACACATTCAAACTACAAATGAACTGCAAGGAGAAAAATCAAAACAGAATCCCTATGAGCTAGCTCCCATGTTCCAGCTGTAAGCCTTTGCAAACAGCGAGGGCAGTTTAGGAAACACTGAATGGAACAGAGAAGAGAGGAGTTAAGATCATATCTAACACTGATCTAAAACTACCTCCAGAAAGAGAAAGTCTATCCTGTAAGTGTTAATAATGGAAAAGCATAATACAGATTAGAGTATGAATTTTCAAGTACATAGTATACAAAGAGGGGGTTTATAAAGTCAATATGGGAGGTGGAGGGAAGAGGATTAAAAGGAAGGAAAGGTACTAACCTCAAACCATCAACCCTGTCTATGTATATGCAGAGATACACAAAGTCCTCATTTATTAAAAACAGAAACAAAAAAACACCACCAAAATACATGGTTACAAGAATTCAAACAACTCATCTAACAAATATTTTCCTCAAAAAAACAGATAGCAAAGTGGAAACCAGTAACATATCATTCTAAATTGAATCAAATATCTTCAAGCAAGCATTTGGAGACATGAAAAAAAAAAAAAACCAATTTGATCAGGAATTCAAAAACAAAGTAGTAGACAAAAACAGAAAAAAGTGAAACAGAACTGAATGAACTCAAGAAAGAAACAGAAGAAAAAAGGCAAAATCATATCACAAATAAAGACAAAATTAGGTGGTGCCCAGAGAAGAAAAGATTCACACAGAAACATAAGGGCATTGAAGACAAGGAATACAACCAAAAAACTGAAAAGAAACCCAGCAATAACAAAGTAAACCAAAAGAAAGTACCAAGAAGGAAATGATAAAGATAAAAGCAGCAATTAATATGGTAGAGGACTGAAAAACAGTAGTTCTAATTAATAAATCAAAATCCTACTTGCTGAAGAAAAATAACAAAATAACCATACCACTAGATAACTTAAGGGGAACTTACAAAGATACAAAATCAGAGATGACAAGAGTGAAATAACCATTGAAACAGAAGAAATTCTAAGACATTACTTTACAGACATGTCTACAAATAAATTTGAAAAACTACATGCAAGGGATAATTTCTAAAATTGATCCAACTAGAGATAGAAAGTTTAAACAATCTAATTCCCATAAAAGAAATAAAAGAATAAAGTTATCAAGAAAGTACTCCACAAAAAGCACTATGCCCAGATAGTTTTACAAGGTAATTCTACCAAGGCTTGAAAGACCAAATAGCCTAGATGCAGTATAAATCGTTCCAGAGCCTTGAAAATGAAGGACAATTTAATTCTTTCTTATGAAGCAAGTAAAACATTTACACATAAAGCATAAATAAAAAGAGAGAAAGAAAATGACAGACTAATATCACCTATGAATACTGACACAGAAGCTTTAAATAAAATATTAGCAAATGGAATCCAACACCATAGTAAGAAATGAAACACAAAGAACACGTGGGATTTAGTCCAGCAATGCAAGGTGGGTTCAACCCATTAATATAATACATCACACCCATAGCTCTAAGAACAAAAATCATGAATATCTCCAAAAATGCTGGAAAAAAGTCTTCAACAAAACTTAAGACCCATTCCTGATTTTAAAAAACTCAAGAAATAGGAATTGATACTTACTTTCTTAGCATGACAAACATACATATTTTGTCTTAGAGCCAGAATCTTATTTTTAACAAAGAAACACCAGAGGTATTTTCGCTAATATCAGAAATCAAACATTCTCTATAAACTATCTAACAGTATATTAGAGGTATTTGCCAAGGCTATTTTACAAGAAAAATCAATTAAAGGCAGCAGAATTGGAAATGAAGATGTAGAACTATCTTTATTTGCAGATGACATGATCACTCACCTGGAAAACCCTAAAGAATCAATTATCTTTAAATGGCAGAGAAACAGGCACTTTCAAATAGTGCTGCTAATATGGAAATTGGTATATTCCTTATGGATGGAAACTTGGTAATATCCAACAAAAGTACATGTGTTTACATTTTAATCTAGCAATCCCAATTCCAGGAATATACCTTGACATTAATTCCCTCATAATGTGACCATACATACACATAAGGCTATTATTCATTGTGGCATTGTCTATTTACAAAACATTGAAAACAAGCTAAATGCTCATACATAGGAGAGTAACTGAATAAACTACAGTACCTCCACATAATAAGAATGACCTCTCAGATATAGAGAGATTACTGGGATGTATTTTAAGTGAAAAAAGCAAAATTTTAGAGAGTACTCCACTCTTTGCATAAAAAAGGGGGAACTAAGAAAATATACATGTGTTTCAAAAAGATTGGTTACCTACAGGTTATGGGACAGAATGCAATAGAAAGAGGAAATAGAAGGGGGGAAATGATACCCTTCTGAATATATCTTTATATATAAATATTAACTTTTGGAACCATGTTAATGTTTTGTCTGTTTAGAAAAATAGACAAAACCAACAAGGATGGGAGGAAAATCCTAAAATTGAATATAAACAGAAACAAATGAATCAAACAATGTTTCAAATAAATAACATAACCACACTCTAAAAGAGAAGAGGCTAATCAACCCAAGTATCTTTTGAAAACAGTATTTGGACTAAAGACAAAAAAGCCAACTCTAAACAAATGCTGAGCTCTAATTAGTAAGATTCTTTCAAGCAAAGGCATGGCTTTGAAATTCTCGAATTACTTTGTCAACATTCTAGGGTTTAGCACATAAGTGAATATATTGTGGATAACAAAAGTCAGGAGTTACAATTAGGAAAGAGAGAATGAACCCTTGTATGGTGTGGAATTGTAAATGGATGGACATACACACACACACACAAACACACACATTCTCATACCTAGATACACATGCACACACACAAACACACAAATTATATATGTACATTCACAAACATACATATTCTCATGCTGAGTGTTTTCCCATGTAAACAATCTCAGCTGTAAGAGTCATATAATTACACCTGAAGAAATAAAATTTCCCAATTTCTAAACCTAAATTTAAAAGATACTGGCTATGCAATCTATAGAGTAGAAGAGTGTTACCAATAAGAACAACTATAAGGAAAAAAAGGCTTTTAAGCAGAACAGCCAGGCTAATTTTTGAATAGAAAGAATTCACTCATATATTGGCTAGATCATGAAAACATTACTTGATGAAAAATATAAAATATAATATTAATCCTAGTGGTAAATATTTAAATGTGCCTACCTCAGATTATTTTCATATTAGTAAGAGAAACACATTATCTTTCACAAAAATTGTAAATATGCAAATGCCACTTGGTATTTCACAATGAAACATGTCAAAAATCACTGTACCTTACAGTAAAATCATAGGAGCAAGAGGCCAGCACAGAAGCATGAAATGGCGAAAACTACAAAAAAAAAACAAAAAACCTTTTGGAGGTTAGCTGCAATTATAACATAGTTCCTATAGTCATTCCATAAACATTATAATAAATTTAAGTTAATCAGAGGCATCACTTAAAATTATGCTGTCCCAAACCTTACATGCTTTAATTTGAGGCAAAAATTTGGCCCCTAAGTATCCATCTATAGGAAAAATATTTATTTTTACATTCTTCAAAGAAAATCATCAGCAAAGTCATCTCTGTTGCTATTCTGGAAAAATTAAACACAATTTCATATTGGCTACTCAAAAATGAATCTTAAAAATATAATGGATTTAAGTGCATGACAGAATAAATATGTAATCATATAATTTACCAATTTTACAAATACGTATTATGATTTCTATAATCACACATACCAAAATAAACATTTAATGTTAACTACTTTTAAAAGAATTTTTATGTTATTTGTATATTAAAGCTAATGAAAAATGATACCAAGGATAAAAACTGCAAATTTAAAGTAAGTAATGCCTCCTATATAAGTAATAAACACAGTTTAATAGGCTGCCCTTTGCAATATTTCTTCAGTGTTTGTCTTGACAGCACTTTAATAGCTATATATACATATATAACTACATTTGAACAGCACTTCATTTTGTAAAGTACTTTCACTACAATACCTTATTTCATTCTCAGAAGCACTCTGAAATATACATAGAGAATATTTTTCAACTACTAAAACCTGTTCACATATGATCACTAATAAAAAATAAAATAGGGCATTTAACTGAAAATTTAGAATTTTAAAAATAGAAATGACATGTAATTATCTTCTTAAAAAATCAATAAAGTATTCTTTTAATATAAAAACCAAAGAATGAAATTGGGAGATGCATTTAATAAGATGCATTCCACAGTAATTTAGCAGGACCTGCCTAAACAAAAGCTAGGAAACTAATTTAGGTCACCTTATAACACAGACAAATTTCTTGGAAACAACACAAAAAGCTACCTCATCTTCTGTTGCTTACAGAGTAGAAAACTTTCTATATCCCAAACATTCGTGAACATTCATCTATATTATCATGTTAGGGAAAAGAAAGAATTAACCATCTCTTTATACTGGTGTTAACAAAGTAAAGAGACTCTCACTAAATGGAAATTATGATGAATATAAAACTAAAAGTAAATTATTGTAGTTAAAAAATAACATTAAAAGAAATAATAGATTGGGGTTGAAACAACGAGAAAAATATTTTTACTTAACCTTACATACTGAATGTCTACATTGTCCCAATTCATTTAATAATTATTCAAATATTTTTCCTAAGTTTAGCTTTCAATATTCATTATCATTAATTGGATAACAAAAACACACATAAAAAAGGATCAACAACTCCAATCCATAAACATCAAAACATTCTTTTATATATGTTTCATTGATTATATTTAAATTTTTATGCTACATATAAAAAGAAAAGAAAAAAACTTACTTTCACCCTCCTAATAGCATAGGTGTGACCAAGAAGTTCAAACACTGGTTGTCGTACATTTCTTAAGTCCCAGCCTCTCAAACTACAGTCAACTGCCCCTGTCACCAGCAAATTCTAAAAACAATTTAGAAAAAAGTAAACTGTGACATCTTTGCAATTAAGCAGTACACAGGCTTTCCTACTAGAAATGATATGTATTTTCTGATAATAGTTTAATACCAAACCCAGGAGTCATTCTTGAGAAACTGTATAACAAGTATAAACAGGAATCAAAATAGACATTAAATGGCAAAAATTAATATGACTTGAGAAAAAAGGAACTCAACATGCTTTATGTACATGATGGAACATTACACACAACAGAAAAAGGCATATAGCTCCAAATTAGTCACAAACGATTAAAAATTATATATGACAAATGAGCCCAGCTTTCTCTTCAAAAGGGTTTTAACACACTCTGAGCTTTTACCAAGCATTGAAAGGCAAGAAGCCTGTTAATTCAGTAATACTTGAAAAAGCAAAGGGTATAAACTAAATTTTTACGTTTTTCTAAATCTAAATCAATCACTGTTCCCAACTCTCTTGGACCAAGTCTTAATATAATATTTAATCATATCTGAGCATTTGTGCAAATAGTGATGAGCCTCCTACCTAGTCAGGCTTTACAAATTCTGCTATCTAGAGCTCTAAGTGAAACCAGAGTCCCTGAGAGATGAGTCCACACTCAGTCCACCCCATACCAACCACAGCAGTAACTCATTGTCTGAACATGTTGGGCTTTAGTATAAGCTCCTCTGGAGAAGAGTTTCAATGATTAGATAATTTTTAAAGCCACTCTCAAATGCATATCAGCACCTCTTTTTAGAATTCCCAAATGTAAAACATATAAGTCACGATTTAATTTTCCAATATGGATAATTCATTTATGGTGAGAGAGACTGAAACTGCAGTCATTAGCATTGAATTTTTTATTTACATTAAGAATTATTATTGAATATGTACTATATTTTCTTTTATTTTCTTTTTATTTAAAGAACTCTGCCAATACAAGGTTCTCTTTATTTTCATTAATTAATTTAAAGCTGAGAAAAGAAAAGGCATACATTTTACCTATTTGTCACAGGCAACAGACTACTTCAGACACATAAATAGTCATGCATCATTTAATAATGGGAATATGTTCTGAGGAATGCAGCATTAGGTGATTTCATTGTTGTGTATACATCATACAATGTACCTACACAAACCTAGATGATATAGCCCAGTCTATACCTAGGCTATAGCATATTGCACCTACGCTACAAACCTGTACAGCAGGTGAACCAAATACTTTAGGCAACTGTAACACAATGGTAATAAGTAGTAGTGTATCTAAAAATATAGAAACAGAAAAGGTACCATAAAAATACGGTATAAAAGATAAAAAATGGTACACCTATGTAGGACACTTACACATGCATGGGGCTTACAAGACTGGAAGTTGCTGTGGGTGAGTGAGTGGTGAATGAATGTGAAGGTCTAGGCTATTACTGTACACTACTGCAGACTTTATAAACACCGTACACTTAGGCAACACTAAATTTATTAAAAAAAATTCTTTCCTCAATAATAAATTAACCTTAGATTACTGTAATGTTTTTGCCTTATTAACTTTTTTATTTTTTTAACTTTTGACTCTTATAATAGCACTTATCTTAAAACACAAACACAATGTACAGCTGTACAAAAATTTATTTCTTTATATTCTTACTCTAATAAGGTTTTTTCTATTTGTAATTTTTTTTTTTTTTTTTTTTTACTTTTTCAACTTTTTGGTTAAAAACTAAGACATGGACACACACATTAGCCTAACCTTACACACGGTCAGAATCACCAATATCACTGTTTTCCACCCCACTGAAAACACTGAAAAGTGTTTTCCCACTGAAAAGTCCTCACGGACAATAGGATTTTTTTTAGCTCCATTATAATCTTATGAAACCCACTTATACATTTGGTGGTCACTGACCAAAGCATCATTATGTGGAGCATGACTGTAGTATATTAGCACATATTTAATCCATTTCTATCTCTAATTCATATGCTCATGTGGTTAGATGAAGCTTTTAAAAAAGTTCCACATGCACATTGCTATCTTATAGAAGCATGAAAATTGGTTAAGCTTAAAAAGGAGGATGAAACAGAAAATTTTAAAAACTGATGGACTGTCAAATTAAAAATGAAGTTACAAATAGTTCAGCAGCCTGACTAGCAAAGTGAAAAAGAACTGAAAGCAAAAGATGATACAAAGTGGCAGGGTTAAGAGCAATAGAGAAAAAAAAATTACATAAATTGTGAAGCAATTTCCCAAAACAAACAAGTAAGGTTGCACTGTTGAACTTTGAGGATTTCTGTTTGTTATTCTGCCTGTTTTACGACCACTTAAATCCAATTAATGCTCATGCAGGTCAGTCACAATTATTAATTAGAAATGAAAGGGACTGAATTTAACTTAATGGTCCAGGAACACCACCCAAATCCACATAAACAAAGATAAATAAAATCTAGAACATTTTAACATTAGGAAGGACAATAGCTCAGGGTAGAGCCATACACTATACCTCATTGTATTTACACCAGTCACAACTCAAAATCTCTGCCTGATGCGCTGGAATCACAATTCTGACTCCTGTTGCCTTCGCATCCCAAATTCTCAGAGTCTGATCACCTGGTAAGAAACGAAGACTTGATCACTTTCCATCACACCACTTATATGCTCAGTGACAATGTACTCATAATGATAAATCAAATAAATGATAAATCAAATGCTTTTTACTGCTATCATCTTTATATATTTTTTAAACCATAATAATGCATAATAACTACTCAAAGTGAAGTAATACCAGAAGTAATGCTGTATGTACCAAGTTAATACTTTTAGATCTACTTAAAGAGGAAAATTTCAATCTCACACTGAGACAAGCACAATATGACTAAATACACACCCAGTATGTTTTTATTTAGGGCAGGAAAAGGACCTGGAAATTCTCATGTCTAGGAAATAAAGCTAGCACTCTGTACCAGGATATTCTATAAGAAAGAAACAATATGGTAGCAGTTTTACTCTCTAAGCCAAAATGGAGAAGTTTTTACTTTTAGTTTTTATGTACACTACATTTTAATGGGCTAGCTAGATGCATATTGTTCTCCTTGGAAAAAACAAGCTAAAAAAATTTAAGGATTATATTTTACATTATTAAAAAAATAATCTGCATTGCTTAACTGCACAAAGTCATCCCTGATTAAATGGCTTATATGCTGTTTGCTTCTAATTTTTCTAAACTATGAGGAAATTTAAAAAATAATATAATGAATAAAATCTAGAATATATACATCTACCTCAAAAGTAAAATACAAGCTATAGTAACCAAAACAGCATGGTACCGGCATAAAAACAGACACATAGAACAATGGAACAGAAGAGAGAACCCAGAAATAAATCTACACAACTATAGTGAACTTATCTTCGACAAACGTGCCAAGAATGTACAGTGGGGAAAGGACAGTCTCTTCCATAAATGCTGATGGGAAAACTGGATATCCATAAGCAAAAGAGTGAAACTAGACCCGTATCTCTCACCATATACAAAAATCAAATCAAAATGGATTAAAGACTTAAATCTAAGACCTGAAACTATGAAATCACTAAAAGAAAACATTGGGGAAATGCTTCAAGACATTGGTCTGGGCAAAGGTCTCTTCAGTAATACCCCCAAAGCATAGGCAATCAAAGCAAAATTGGACAAATGGGATCAGATCAAGCTTAGTGTCCATCAGTGGATGAATAAAGAACTTGTGGTACATATACACAATGAAACACTATATAGCCATAAAGAAGAATGAAATCCTGCCATTTGCAGCAACATGGATGGAACTAGAGAACATGTTAAGTGAAATAAGCCAAGCACAGAAAGACAAGTCTTGCATGTTCTCTCTCACATGAGGGAGCTAAACATTAAAACAATAGATCTTATGGAGACAGAGAGTAGAATAATGGTTACCAAAGGCTATAAAGGGTATCGGGTAGAGGGGGATAAAGTGGGGATGGCTAATGGGAACAAAAATATACTTAGATAGAATGAACAATATTTGACAGCACAACAAAGTGACTATAATCATCAATAAGTTAGGGTATACTTTAAAATGACTAAAAGAGTAGAATTGGAATGTTCCTAACACAAAAATGTTAAATGCCTGAGGTGATAGATACCCCAGTTACCTTGATTTGATTAATTCACATTGTATGCCTGTATCGAAACATTACATGCACCCTATAAAGATATGCAACTATTATATACCCATAATAATTAAAAATAAAAAATAAAACAAAAAAAATACAAACAACTGATAGAGGGAGAAAGCAAGTTCCCCGCGATGAAAAGCATGTGCTCTCTGGTATGATGACAGGCAGGGTCTTAAATCCCATTTTGTCATTGCATGACCCTTTACAGGGTGTGTAATACCTCTGAAATTGATACCTCATTTCTAAAAAAGAACAGAATGCCTACCAGGCAGGGCTGTCCAAGAATTTAACACAAGGTTTATAAAGCTATAGGTCTATAAAGCTTTTAGGTCTATAAAACTCCAGGCATGGTCTCTAGCATCTAGCAGACACTATCACAAATGTTATCTAAAAATGCTACATTTAAAAGTATTCTTTACTAACTGCTATACTTTGGACGTTTGACCCTCCAAACCTCATGTTGAAATCTGATCCCCAATGTTGGAGGTCAGCCCTGGTGAGTAATGAGGGCAGATCGCTAGTGAATGGCTTAGTACTGTCCTCATGGTAATGAGAGCTGGTTGTTAAAAACAGCCCGGCACCTCCTTTCCCTCTCTCTTGCTTACTCTCATCATGTGATCTGCGCGTGCTGGCTCCCCTTCCCCTTCTGTCATTAGTGGAAGTAGCCTGAAGCTCTCCCCAGAAGCAGGTGCCACTACCATGCTTCTTGTACAGCCTGCAGAACTGTGAACTAAATAAACTTCTTTTCTTTATAAATTACCCAGCCTCAGGTATACCTCTACAGCAACATAAAAATGGACTAAGACACTCACCTACATAAATTTTCCTATATTCCCAATTCTAAATCACATGTCAATTGAGCTAAATTTAGCTATTTTAGACAACTTTTTTTTCCCTCCATTCCTTGAAAGTTGCTTAAGAAAAATAATAAGTTTCCTGGCAGTAATAAAATGTTAAGGTTAAGAATAGAGACTTTGGATTTCCAGAACTTAGTTCTAAACCAGCTCAATAACTTGGTAGCTATAAGAGGTTTAATCAAGTTACTAATCCTCAGTTTCCTTACCTATAATAAAATTACCTGCCTTATAAGGTTGAAATGAGATAAGGTAGTGGGGCTTATTATGGTGCCAAATATGGTGTAAGCCCCCCAAAAATGTTCAGAAAAATAAAATGAGAAAAAATACCCATGCATAGAGGTTATTTCTATTCCTACTACTAATAATAACATG
Source organism: Microcebus murinus (assembly GCF_040939455.1). Taxonomy (NCBI): domain Eukaryota; kingdom Metazoa; phylum Chordata; class Mammalia; order Primates; family Cheirogaleidae; genus Microcebus; species Microcebus murinus. The sequence goes on from NC_134108.1 coordinate 26,001,106, forward strand.
AACAATAACTAATATTTATTGAGTGTTTCCAATGTGCCAGATGCTGATCTAAGGCATTTGATATCTACTAACTTTCAAAAAAAACAACACGACAACACTATAAAGTAGGAATTTTGATAACATAAAAAATAATTTCTATAGTCCTTTGCAAATGAGGAAACGCAAGCGAATGGAGATAAATAACTTGCCCAGGATGGTAAATGACAGGACCAGAACCCTGGTAGCCTGGGTCCCCAGTATGTACACTGCACAACGACACCATGCTGCTGCCTCCTGAAGGTGCTGGAGGACAAATGACATACAGCCCATGTTGGCTGATTCTTGAGGAATTATTCTTTTATTTCTGTTACTTTTTCTATAAATTGGAGAAAAAATATTCTCTCTCTTACACACACACACATGCATGACATTTTGTCATTTTGCCCTACTTATTTTAGAAATAAAATAAAACACTACAGATAAAGTTGAAATCTTTATTGTATCTCCAATCCGATTTCCCATCGTCCCTGCTCAGAGACCACCACAAATGTGAATTTGGTATGCAGCCATTTAGTCTGGGTTTTGGTAATACTGTTATTACATTTTCATGAATCCATAAATATGAACTTTTGCTTTGTGTGTGTGATTTTTTTCTTTTTTAATTTAAAAATACTGTCCTGCCACTTTAAAAAAGGTTGAAAACCACTCTGATGGACGAGAATAACCTTTTTGGATCTAGTTAAGGATGGGTAAGGATGAAAGGGAATGATAAGTTCGAAAGTATCAAATGGAAATTGTTCAGAATTGGTACAGGTTAGAGCTTCAAATATCTTCAGGGACACTGATTATAATCACTGTCTGTGGTCTAGCCACTGGTCAGTAGAATTTGTTTCCAGAATTCCAAACAGCTTTGATGAAACAATCTTTCATGACTTTCCCAGCCTCCAGTGTATGAAGCAGGGTGATGTGGACGTCTAGTGTTTGGTCTGCCCAGCAACACCACCCTTTTTCTAGGAATAGCACATCGCCTTCTCACCAAGTGATCATAAGAAGACCTACAGCTCAACACAGCTGACCAACCAGGGGCAGGCCCAAGCACAGCCAGCCACAGTCCCTCATTCCCTGCTCTGACTATAGCTGACAGGTAAAAGGTAGGTACTGGGATTTTTCTGAACTATAACTGAAAAAATAATCAGTCCTCTCTCATGGTAGAATTTACAAGTTATAAAAGTCAGGAGCTATTAGCAGCCATGTGTCTGTGAAAGCCAGTCTACAGAGACGAGTCAACAGGCAGGAAAAAGTCCAGATGAGAGAGAATGCACCCTGGATCATTCAAGCACCCCTTCTCTTTCTAGGGTATGCTTTTCAATAACATTCACAAAGAACTAAGAGAGTTTCAATTCTATCACTGGCAGGCAAAGGAAATGACTTACCATCATGGAGGGAGTAAATGGTATTCTCCTGAAGCTACAGTCCCCTAAACAAAAGTGTAGACTCAAAGAAGAACATTTGACTTGGCACAAGGCTTCCACTAAAACATGAAATGGCTAAATGATGTACACTAGCTTTCAAAAACTTATATTTAATACTAGGTCTGAAATTATAAATTCTGCTATAGCCATAAGTAAAACATTGTCTAAAGTTCAATGAGCTTGTGTTCACCCTAATAATTACATGAGTATGTGAACTGATTTAAAGTACCAAAACACTACAATTAATGTGGACTGGAGATTAAGAAGTAACTGTTATTTTAGCAATAATATGTTTGAGTCTTACAAAATATGGTTAGCAAAAGAAACCAGACCCAAAGGTATAAAAATAGGCAACAATAATCTACAGTCTTAGAAGGTAAGACAGTTGTCACCCTGGGCACATGAGGGAGTGGGGGGCGGGGAAGGGAGCCCTCTAGTAACAATTTACTTCTTGATCTGGGTGCTGGTTACACAGACAAGTTCACTGTAAAAATTCATCAAATTGTACACTTAAGAGTATGTATTGTTCTTATGTGTATTCTTATGTGTATTGTGTATTCTTCAATAAAAGATTACACAACACAGCAACAGTAAAGGTTGGGTGAATGATTATTCCGTATTCCTCTGGCTATTCCTAGAAAAAGTTTGGCACAAGAGTTTGGATCTGCACTATGACATTCAAGCAACTTTTTTTAAAAAAGCCATGGCTTAGGCTGCTCCATCTTACAGTTAACTTAAGGGACACAAAAATGTGAAGATTGTTGAGCAGGAGCTAAGAATCCTACCTCCTTGACAGTCTCCTGCTGTACATATTTGGCACTTTGTCCTTGTCACTTTGCCTTCCAGGTAGGAAAGAGACCTTCTGGCCAAATGGTACAATGACTCACTCAACTCTTTAGCCATCAGGACATCTGAATTTATGTTGTTTTTTTTAATTAAATTTTCCAGACAACTGGCTTTCATTGTCAGCCAGACGTTTGTCAGGTCCCTGTGATGGTGCCATAGACCTACCTGAATTACCAGTGTCTCTTATCAGTTGCAGACCTGCCACTGGCAGCAGAATAAGTGAGTTTAAATGCACAAAATGGAATGAAAGTGCTGACTGTTACTATGCCTAATTTCAAACTGCAGCAGGTAAGAGGAAGTTGAGTAAAAAAAAGTGTAAAGATAGAGTCTAAAACTATGAAGTGAGCTGAATAGCAAAGGGTACTTTCAGGCCCAAATAATTTAATTGAAATGCCAGATGCCTATCAGATGTCATCTGACTTTTTCTTACAGTAGAATGAGGTTTGTTTTAACTATGGAACTCCACATATTTAGGCATGGCTATGACTTATATAATTATATGGAATCTGTAACAGCAATAATTTAGTTTTCATAATTCAAAAGAAAGTGTACTTCATATTAATCCTCTTTATGTACAGAGCTCAAATATTCTTCCCTTCTATCTCATGTAATTGAGAAATGTGAATTCTGTACTAACACAACTATCATGAACTAGACAAAATACAATGTCCTTAGAGAACTCTGCTATGGAAGGTAAATCTAAGTCTTTAAAAGCTGCCCCTTTTTTTTTTTTTTTTTTTTATTCTTTTTCCTCAGTCAAGAGCTGTAGAATCGCTGCCCCTTTTTTGACCTGTTTTAGCTAGCTAATGACAACAAATTTGATTCTAGATTTATAAATACTATACAACCTCGAAGGTGACTAAATTCTTGGAGTAGCCTAAATGTTATATTCTCATATATTATCTTACAATATAAATTGTTGTAAGCAGTTGAATGATACAATTAACTGCATGTGTGTGACAGGATGAGACATAAAAATACATCTTGACTGCCTATCGCATAAGCTTCTACCATTAAAAACAAGTGTTTTACAACTTTAGGTTTCATACCACAAACTTTGCAGTTAAGATATTTTTATAGAAAGATAATATGTTTTATAGCAAGTGCTCATCTGTAAGCAAGAAGATAAAGCAAGAGAATTAATTGTTAAGGACCATAACATAACTCATTAACAAAACTAAGAAAAAACTAAGGAGTTCTCAAACTAAAAGAACCATTCCTCTGTGAATTCAGCACTGAAGCATTCTATAGGTTTTTTTTTTTAAAAAAGAGTTGAGTATGTACTTTTGAAAACAAACATGCAATTCCCATTACCTCAACAAAAATAAGCTATTAATTTGGCATTTCAAATAGAGTTAGTCCATAGACTAGTACAGTGCTTCCCAAATTGGGCTGATCACTAGATTCAGCTGAGATTAAAAAATACACCTCCAAGAGGTATTTTGATTCAGTAGGACTAATATAGAGCCCAGAATTCTGTTGCTGTTTTATAAAGCTTCCCCAATGAGTCTGATGATTAGCCAGAATCACTAGACTAGTATGTTACAACACACCCATGCCTTCCAGATTCTACCTAGAGCAAGTTACTTTAGAGCTCTGCTCTCAGTTTTAGTTCTCAGATAAGTACTGACTGTTCATTCTTACAGCACATATGCGCTGCAAAGGCCATTCTGACGGTCCTCAAATATGCTCTGTTTTCCCCACATCCCATACTTTGCCTCCCACTTCTCATTCTCCAACTCTTACTTGTTCATAGCAGCTTAGACACTATTACCTCAGGGGAGCATCCCTGACCAGCAAACCCTGACAAGCTCAGGAATCCATTTATATGTTTTCACAAAATTCTGGGCACATGTGTTAATAATAAGAGGTACCATTTATAGAGCTCTTATTCTGTGCTGGGCACTGTTCTAACTAAGCCTTTTGTGTACTCAATCCTCCTCAAAACTCCCTGATGTGGGTACTACTATCACCCTTATTTTAGAAATGAGGAATGAGGAGACAGAGGATAAATAGCACAACCAAAGTCTCACAACAGCAGGGAAAGGAGAATTCCCAGGCACTCTAGAATCCACGTTGTTCCTGACTACTGTGCTGTATCACCTCTCCTTCAAAGAATTTCAGTCTTTATTATTATTATTTGTCTTGGCATCTCATTCCCACTTGACTATATGCTCTATGCGGGCAGGAACCCTGTCTGTCCGCTTCCTCACTGAATCTCCAGTGCCCAGCAAATGGTGGATATTCAATAAATATCTCACTCACTGGCAAGGTTCCTTTCAACAACCAAATGAAACTTAGATATGATTAAAAATTCCAATAAGATGGTTACTCTAATATCTTATATAATAATACTCAAAAATATTTTAGTATTTGGCTGTGTAAGGCATCCAGCTATGTAAAAGAATAAATAAGTACCATAGGAAATGTATGAAAACAAGCGAAGCAAGGAAAATCTGCTAAGTAGTTCACTTGCCTACTACTGCATTGTACATAGCTCAGTAGGCAAACCTGCTTGTCTCCCCTGAAATGGCTAAGGCACAATGAGAGTTTTAGAGTTTGCCCTAACTTTTTACTATACCACAACACTTCCAATATTTTTGCAAAGTGGAAGAGAAACTTTAATTCTTTTTAAATTTACTAAATAGGCTAATATTTGTAAATCATCACAAAGGATTATTTCAGGAAAATGGCAAACTTTTGATATATCAGCCTTCCAGTGAGTTCCCAAGATCATAAAAGCTGGCAGAAAACAGCTTTACTGTATCCATTTCCCAGGAGAAGTTTTTAAAGGTTGTTTTGTTTTAAGGAACATATTTTATACCTTATGGGTCCAGTAGCTGATTTTCATCAAATCCCCTGATTTATCTTAAGCTTTAGATGTGTAGCCAATTTAGTGAATACTGGCCTCTTAGAATCTATCCACCTAATCTGGATTCACTCTTTCCATCCTCCTTGTATGTAGTTTTGGTACCAGCGTCTTGCATTTTCCATTCCCGACTTCAGAGGCTAAACCTAAGCCAATCAACACATTACATCCCCTTATCCCAGGCACAGTTATTAGTTCAGGAATATTCGAATGGACCCATCAGAGCCAATGACAGCAAATGAAACTTCCTGGATGTATGAGTAGGAATCTTTTTCTTTTTTCTACTAGACAGAAACCAGAAAGGATGTAGGGGTTGGAACTACTACCATCTTGCCATCATGTGGTACCTGATATTGAAACCAACACAATAGAAGACAGAGCACTGCATCCAGCCATGCCTATAAAACCAGATCTAATTCTGGACTTTTCACCTATGTGAGCAAATAAATCATCCTCTTCTTTAAGGCAGTTTGGATTGGAAATTTTTCACTTTCAACCAAAGAAGTCCTGGCTGACATGACCACTATTTATATTAATTTCTAACATAATACATGAAGGTGATGTATTTAAACAGCTAGTATTCTCTTCTATGAAACCAAATGGTCATTCTGTTGATAAAAGATGGTTTTTGTATTCAGTAAAACCCATTTATACTGTACAAATAGCTTAAAAAGCATTGTGATTATGCTGCTAACTTGCTATAAATAATTAATTTTCTTCTGCTATTCAGACTCATACACTGAATATTCTACATGCCATATCCAGAGTCAATCATATATATACCATGCTACACAAAGACCAGTGTAAAAGGAAGATGTGTGTGTGACTCAGCCCAAATGAAGGGCTAATTACACACAATTCTATCTAAACAAATGCAGCTGTATTAGTTCACGATTCTGTCCCTGTAGATCTGCATTTGGTCATGGGCATAAAAAGAACAATGATTAAAAACAAATGAAGGCAATTTTAGAACCTTAATAATACAGACTAATAAGACTGCATACGACAGTAGGGTAAAAAAATTTTAAAAACCTATCAGTTGTTCAAGGAATTTTATTAATACTTTTCTAAATATGTAAAATTACATACTCATTATTAATTCTAGTTTACTGTAAATATTGCCAATTAGAGCTCCCTCCACTGAAATCTTCACTGCTTCACTGAAAGAGAAGCATGTTTCAGTTCATTTCTGAGGTGGATCTACTCTACACCACTAATTCAATCCAGAGTTTGAAATGACTCCTTTGAAACTGTAGGATATAAGGCCAAAGGGCATCCCTCCCCTAAGAAAATAATGGTAATGTAAACCTAATTCACATCTTTACAAGAACTTTAATTCAACATGGACTAATACTCTCTGTGTTAGAGCCTTTCACCAAAGGTAAAATTACAAAATGGTAAAATTATAACCATTAAACTGAACAAACTGTGGTCATCTTGTGGATCTGATTTACTGTAAGCATGACACTCATTACCATTTATACTAAATTAAAATCATAAAAGATGATTGATTCAAGTTATATATATAGGTTAAAGGGTTAATTCAAATTAAATGTATTAATATTGCTACAATTTACTTAATACACACCCAGTTTTATGGTTAGCTGCGTTACAGAAAGATAAAAGATCAAAGAAGAAATTCAGGCCTGGAAAAGGAACCAAGACAAGGAATAATATATTACTGGTCTCATCTCAAAAGACTCGACATGTTGAAAAAGATTAAATTCAGACTATGGACAGGGAAAGCTTAGACAACTTAGACACTTAAAAAAATAATGGTAATAATTTTTTTAAATTTCTATTTATTTATTTAATAAAGAGACAGGGGCTCACTCTGTAGCCCTAGGCTGGAATGCAGTGGTGTGCTCATAGCTCACTGCTGCCTCAAACTCCTGGGCTCAAGTGATCCTCCTGCCTCAGCCTCCAAAGTAGCTGGGACTAAAGGTGTGCACTGCTACACCCAGCTAATATTTTTATTTTTTGTAGAGACAGGGTCTCTCTGTTGCCCAGGTTAGTCTTGAACTCCTGGCCTCAAGCAGTCCTCCCACCTCGGCCTCCCAAAGTGCTGGGATTATAGGGGTAAGCCACCATGCCCCCTAGAGTAATAATTTTATAAGTTGACATGGTGTACTGCTCTTCATTCTAGAAAATGCTATTCATTTTTCCCTGAGAAAAATACTACTTTTCTTAAATTAATAATGCCTCTATACATAGATGTTACTATTATTCACTATTAGTGTAAAAAAATTATATTATCTAAATGGATGTATTTGTCTATATACAATTTAACTGAAGGTTTCCATTTCTGAGTGTTTTCAACCTAATAATACTTACAGAATTCAGGGAAATTTGGTCATTTTTAATTTTTAGAATTAAAACATAATAAGAAAATAAGCTAATAGAAAAGATTTGTGACATTATATTTCCTATGGAAGCCACTAACCATGATTCAACAACTCAGGGCATTGATATAGTTTATTAGCAAGAAAGGAACAATTATTCTACCTATTGCCTATCTTTGGAATGTGAATAATTAAACGATGAGACAATACTAGAAGTATACTGCATTCTCTAGCCATTGTCTTTCTCCTTCCCTAAACAACTGTGCAAAAGACCTATTTCTTTATCTCCCCTCCAGGCTTTATACAAGGAGTCAGCAAACATTTTCTGGAAAGGGCCATACAGTCTCTGTCACAACTACTCAACTCCACCACTATGGTAAGAAAGCAGCCACAGACAATATCTAAATGAATGGATGTGACTGTGTTCCAATAAAACTTTATTTACAAAACCTGTCAGTGGGTCATTTTGATCTGAGGGTACTAGTGTGCCAACCAGTGCTCTATTCCAGGTTTCTTTCTTTCTTGGGTGCTCTGATTTACTGCAATGGCTTCCAATTATAAGCCAATGATATGATTTTTATTCACAAGGCCAGACTTCTCAACTCCAAACTCAATCTGCCCATTGGCAAGCCCACAAGTATGTCTTATAGGTTCAACAGTATTCTAAAACAAAACTCAAGATCTTTTCTTTCAAACATAATTTCTACCTCCAGTGATACTATCTGTGAATTTGTCCTTGCCAGGAAACTAGGAGTTATTTTTTAGGAGTTCAAATCATTGAAAATCAGTAATCTGGGACCCAGCTAATTCTTGCCAAGAGGCTGGTAAAGAATGAAACTGTCTCAAGAGCACAAAAGAATAGTAATATACTCCCATTTTCTCTTGGAATGTAGGGGACACAGTGCCACCTAATGGGGAAAACAAGGCCACCATTCACTACAAGTAAGGCTTTTGGTAAATATAGAATTATTTACCTGAGGCTGAAGCAAAACAACCAGGGATGTGGGGGGACCAGATTGTGCTATAAATGACACTTTCATGGCCTCTAAAGGTGCACAGAGATTTTCCAACAGTTGGATCCCACTACAAATAAATGAATAGATCAATTACTTAACAGAACTAAATTCAAATATATGCTTTTATATATACTCTATATACATCAATAAACTATATATTTATATATACATATATAATAAGGATTTTTAAGATCTATTTTTCTATAAAGCAAGATGGTATCTAAGGATCCAAAATAATCAACACTAAGCTAATTATTCATTTATAGCCAGATCAAAAATTTTTAAATCCTAATAAGTGTTTTAATATATTTTTCAAAAAGAAAATTAACTGTTCAATTGTAAAGCTACAGAAGTATGTTTTAGAAAAGAAAAAAAAATTCAGTGGAAACTCTAGAGCAGGCGTCCTTAAACTATGGCCCTCGGGACACATGCAATGTTTTGCCCATTTGTTTTTTTACTTCAAAATAAGATATGTGTGGTGTGCATAGGAATTTGTTCATAGTTTTTTTTAAACTATAGTCCGGCCCTCCAATGGTCTGAGGGACAGTGAACTGACCCCCTGTTTAAAAAGTTTGAGGACCCCTGCTCTAGAGAAGGGAGTATTTGTCTTGTTTTTAAATATAGTAATGCTGACATACCAATTTGACAGTTTGATCCCATGAACCAGATACCACAAGCTGTTCACCTCTGGTTTGGCTCCAATCAACACTATACACCTAAAAATATTTTAAAGAGTTTAGAAAGGAAATGAGTATCAAGCTAAATATTATATTTTATCTCTTTATAACAGTCATAGCCAGTTAGAAAAACTATTTTACTGTGTGAAATACATCAAATAAAGCCCTACTCATCTCAATAAGGTATCTGAGAAATGGAGAGGTGATCTTGTGCATTCCTCCAGACTCATTCCTTACAGATAAGACTCCATTCTGCTTTAATAGATTCTACAGAATATTTCCAAACCTTCTTCACTAAAACAAATTTTACATATTTTTAAACCTACCAACAAATCACTGTTTGCAGCACCATGAAGAAATGTCAAAGCAGATTAGAAAGTTAGTCATCTAAAAAAAAAAAACCTTGCCGGGTCAATGTTTATCATAAAGCACTAAAATTCAATTAATATTCCTATCTGGCCTTTCTTTAGAAAAAGCTTACAGGAACCAGGTGATCCTTTCAGATCTCTTGGTAAACAGCTTTAGTTATCCGATGCTGGCTAATCTAATTTACGCTTCACTGCTCTCAGTGAACAATTTCAAATGAATCATTTGAAAACTTTATGGAAATATTTTTCATTCTGTCATTTTATACAACAGATTATACACAGATCACTACTGCAAGCTAAGTTCAACAAAATATGAGCATAATTATCCCTTGTGAGAGTGTCCTGACATGGACCTTGGTGAACGCCATTAAATGTCATCAGGCAGCAGGTTAGCCTCCATCTTACAACCCTAACTCCTGCTCTCTGTAGGAAGCGTGAGTGTCTGGGGTTTGCTGGAGCTTACGCACAGGTTACTTGTTCTCTGCTGACCAGGACTATGCTGAGCTATGTTGGAGCCTGTAGGGAAAAAAATCAGTAATACTGGTCTTGTCTTTATTTAAAATTTTGATGTTTTGTCACTTATATGTGTAATCTAAAAAAGTTAAACTTAGAGAAACAGAGTAGAATTATGGTTGCCAGGGGCTGGGGGAGATTTTGGTCAAAGGGTACAAACTTTCAGTTTTAATATGAATAAATTCTAGCAATCCAATATACAGCATGGTAACTATGATTAGTAATAATGTAACATATACTTGGAATTTGCTAAAAGAGTAGATATTAAATGTTCTCATCTCACACATAAAAAATTGTAACCGTATCAGGTGATGGATATGTTAATTTGATTGTGGGAATCATTACTCAAGGTAAACTTGTACCAAAACACTACAGTTCTGTAGGCTTAAAAGAAACCACTATGTTCTATAGTACATATAATTTTTTTGTCAATCAGACCTATTTATTTTTAATGTTATATTAAGATTCCAAAAAAAGAAGAAACCAAAATAAAATAAATATTAATATTTTGTTCATCATGGACTTTTTTGCATTAATTTTTGTTTTAAAAAATAATGCATTAACAGATTATTTATCTTGAATACCAAGTTTTTTTTGGGGGGGTTCCTTAAGTTGTGTACCCAAGGTAAGCGCCTCACACACGCACACCCAGTCCTGGCCCTGGGACTGCCATATTCATACAAAGAGAGAAGAGCAGTTGGAAAACTAAAGGAACCACAATCCAGCAACAGAGAGCAGCAAAGAAGTAAAGAGGAAGGGGCAGCAAATACCAAAGAGCTGCTGCGGCCGTCTGTTAGTTATGGATGGAAAAAGATAGGTTTGGAAGTAGTCACTGAAGATCTTGAAAGCTAAAGAGTCTGACTTTATCCTCTAAATTTTTCCTGCAAAGGATCATACTAAATGATAAATTTCTTCAATAAAGGTTCTTCTATAAGGGGCTATTATAGGTCATTTAGTCACTGTCACAGCTACTAAACTAAGCCCTTGTAGCACACAAAAGGAGTCATAGTCAACAGTTAATAAATGGGCATGATTGTGTTCCAATAAAACTTTACTTACAAATCAAATAGCAGGCCATATATATATGTATATAAAATAAAATGTATATATATATATATAAAATAAGGATTTTTAAGATCTATTTTTCTATAAAGCAAGATGGTATCTAAGGAGCCAAAATAATCAATGCTAAGCTAATTATTAATTTATAGCCAGATCAGAAACCTCTCTGGGCCTTGGCATAGTATTTACTTCAAAGAAATTGAGATAAAATACATTAAGTGGTTATGACCATATCTAGCACACAGAGAATTCAATAAAGGTTTGCTATTGTTATATTTGACTCTTTAGGACAACCTAGAGCAGGGGTTGGCAAATTATAACTTGTGGGCTAGGACCAAATCTGGCCTGCTCTGATGTCCAGAAAAGAAAGATCCAAGCAGGACCTTGAGGGCTGGCTAAAATGTCAACAGGCAGAAAGCAGAGGTGAAACAGTAACCAAGAACTCCCCTAACGACATAAACGGGGCCATACAGCAAGCACCCTAGGGATCAGGGCTACTGACCACTACAAGATAACGCAAAGTTTTGTGCCTGAGGATTGTTAGTGATGGTGGCGTTTAAAAAAGTGGAAGACTGGAGGAAGGGAGATAATGTATAATTTTACATATACTAAGTTTAAGGTGACAGTAAGACAGCCAAGATCAAATGTCTAGTATGAACAGGGTCTGGGCATCAACCTAAAGCTCTGAAAAAAGGACACAGCCAGAGAGATGTTTTGGAGACAGCTGAAAAGAGAAGACTAGATTTCATTATGTCAACCTCAACTCAATTCACCTGGCTACTCAACAAATAGTAAGCATTCACTATAAAAAAGGCATTGGGGAGCAGGAGGTTACAATGTTAGACAAGACGAGCCCCCATGGATCTTATATTTTAGCAGAGGAAGACAAGCTATAAATAAATGTGTAATTCCAGGTTGTGATTAAAAAGAAATACAAAGAAAAATAAAGCAGAGAAAGGAGACTAGAAAACAATGACAAGGGAAGGTCACTTTTCAATAGAATGGTCGGGGAAGACCTTTCTGAGCAGAGACTTGAGTGCAGTAAGAGTGAACTCTGCAGGTCTGAGAGGATAGGTACACGTCAGAGAGAACAGGGAAAGACCCTGAAACAGTAACCAAGCTGGCCATGTCTGAGGAACAGCAAAGTCAAGAGTTAGGAGGGATAAGACCCTAAAAGGCCATGGCAAAGAGTCTGTGTATAATTTCCCTTAAGAGGTTACAACCATCAACCATAAGCTGCCACTTAGATTATAACATCCTTCTAACTGCTCTCCCCCTCCACTCTTATTCACTTCCAATCCATTATCCACACTGCATAAAAAATAATCTGTATAAAATACACATTAAATGTCACTCCTCTGCACAAAGCCTTTCAACGGTTTCATACCATGTGGCTCCTGCAACTTAACTATCTTCACTCAACACTATGTGAGATTCCTCCATGTTGATTCTTATTACCCAACAGTCAAAACTGTGCAAAACTATGCATGATTTAGGGATGCATACATATGCCGCATAAATAGAAATACAATTTAAAAATATATGAATAGAAAATTCAGAATAGTGGTTACTCCTGAGAAGAAGGGGGGAAGGAAAAAAGGAGGGAAAGGAAGGCTAGGAATGGAAAGGAGTAACCACAGGACTTCCAATGGTACCAGGTAATGTTTCATTTCTTAAGCTAGATGGTAAACATGTAAGTGTTCAATACATCATTTTTGTATCTTTGTATATTTTATATGTATGAAATATTTCACAGATTTTTTTAAAAATCTGCAATGTCTTTCCACTGATCTTAGCACAATGGCCAAACATTGACTGCTCTAGGCCCACAGGCTCTATCCTTACCCTTCAAGTGTGTTCTTCCCTATACCTCTGACATTACTACTCTGGCCTCTCCATCTGAATAGTTCATTCTGACTCTCCCTGTAGACTCAAGGATGGCCTCCTTGCCCCTTCCCCAGGCAAGACTCTCCCCTCTTGGAGCATTTTATACATTCACAACACTTATCACATTATAAACTGGATCACCAGCATCCTAAATCTCTCTCCTGAGAGAGTGCAAGGACATCAGAAGGGCAAGAACATGCCTGATATGTTCATTTTTCCAGCTAGGTCTAGTATAGTACTATTGCACACAGTAGAGTTAATAAAAGTTTTTGGAATGCATGAAGGGACAGAAAAACGAATCTGAATGGAAAGCACATCTCATATTAGTGTACCCTTCCTTCCCTTCCCTATTCCCAATTTCCTCCTCCACTCCCACTCAAACAGTGGACACGACAAATAGTCAAGTTAAATAAAAAAAGGAAGAGAGATATGCAGTACCTGCCTTTATGCTTTAAAAGCAGGGTCCTCTAAAGACCTATCTTATAAAATTACTCCTGGCAGTGGTGAAGAAAATTAATTGGGGAAATGGAAAAAGAAAAAAAAAAACCCCACTGAACAATGTTTTATGCTGCTTTATGAAATCTGAACCTTATCAAAACCACAGTTTGAGAGGACAGATTTTATTACCGGAACCAATTCCCAAAGAGCTCATTTTTAATCTACTGTAAAGTATTGCCCTTTTTAAGTTGGTCTATTTAATTAAAAATTGTCAAATAAAAACTATGTCCAGAATTCTACTTATATCAATACAAAGGAAAGGGACAGTGACTTTTAATTACAGAGCGATTAGAAAGGGCTACATATTTCTTTTTAAGGTGAAACTTAAAATTTTCAAAATTTTTTTCATTATGGAAATTTTGAAACATGCATAAAAGTAGAAAGAATAGTGTAATAAATCCCCAGGCACCCATTACACACCTTTTATAATTATCAGCATTTTGCCCTTCTTATTTAATCTGTCCCATTATTGACTGAATGACTGACTGCTGGAGTATTTTAACGTCAGACCATTGCACTCATAAATACTTCAGCAGATAAGAAAGGTTAGTCTTTTTCATAGAAGCACAAGGCCATTTTTACCCCTAACAAGATAAACAACAGCTACTTAATAACATCTAATATTCAGTCCATACTCATATTTCCCTGATTGTCACAAAAATGTCTTTTTACAGTTGGTTTATTTGAACTGGTATTCAAGCAAGACCCACATATTATATTTAGGTGTTATGGCTCTTAAGTCTCTTCTAATCTAAGACAATCTTCATCCTCCCCAAATCTGTTTTTCCTGCCCCCTTTTCCATTACATCCATTTACTGAAGAAACTAAACTATTGGTCCTATAGAATGTCCCACATTCTGGATTAGGCTAATTGTTTTCTCATGGTGGTATTTAACTTTTTCTTCTACCATTCCTATTTCCTTTAAATTGGAAGTTAGATCGGGAGGCTTAATGAGATTCTATTCAATTTTTTTTAGCTTCCTATTGTATTAGGAGGCATATAATTTTTGGTTGACCCACTTTTAGCAGTCCTATGATTGTTAAGAAAAAGTTTCAATTTTAAATTAATGGTTTTAGCATCCGCAGATGATCCTTGCCAAGAGTCATTATTTCATTAGGGGCTACTGAATTCTGTTACTCCTTCTGCATTTATTAGCTATAATTCTGTTATAAATAATTTTCCTTATCAACTGTTTGATTACTCCATAATAAAATACATACAGGAAAGGCAGAATCAATGCCTTGAATCTTTACCGTTTTATTTTCTAATCATCACAGTTCCATGTACAGAGTGAAAATATATGTTTGTGTGTGTGTTGTTTCAATTCATTATTCTCATTTTGCTTCTTTGAGACAGTCTCGCTGCTCTGTCACCCTGGATACAGAGTGCAGTGGTGTAATCATAGCTCACTGCAACCTCAAACTCCTGCCTCAACCCCCAGCCCCCAACTCCCCAGTAGCTAGGACTATATGTCCAGCTAATTTTTTTTTAATCTTTTGTAGAGATGAGGTCTCACTACATTGCCCAGGCTGGTCTTGAACTCTGCCTCAAGCACTCCTCCTGCTTTGGCCTCCCAAAGTGCTGGGATTACAGGCTGAGCCACTGCATGCCTGGCTAATTACTATGTTTTTAAAGCCACTTGAAATAATTATTTTGAGTATCTCATTATGGCACCAATTTGACAGGCCACTAATTTGTTTTTGTTGTTTTTAATTTTTAGAGATTACTTTTTCTTTCTGAATTAACTTATGAAGTTTAATTATAGAATTCAATGGTTCCAAGGTCAAAACTATAAGTTATATTTGGAGAAATCTTATTTCCATCCTTGTTTTCTCTCCCTTACTTTTTTCCCCACCCCCTTTAAAGGCAATCATTTTTATTAGTTTTTAAATTATTTTTTCATTGTTTCTTTGTAGAATTTATATATATAAAACATATGTAATATAAATATATTTAAATATATATGCTTGTATTCATCTGTTTACATAAAAATATAAATTTTACATATATTTAAACAGCTCCGCCACTAATTTCCCTTCATATTAGCTTGCAGCAAAACTAGAAATAATTTCTAGTTTCATATAATTTAAAATTATCAAATAAGATTGCATAATTCTCCTACATATCTTTCCTAATAGATTCTATAATAGGAGGTAAGAGGTTCTAATTTCTAGCTACAATTCACTCACTAACTCACTTTGGAGACAGGCATAGTGGCAACTCCTACACTGAGTATACAAGAGAAACTACAGATATAGTAGCAGTAGTTGTGCTTCAAAGTTCTTCTCTATCTGAACACATTCTATTACAGTTTCCATCTACGTAAAAGTATATTTTCCCTTCTTTAAAAAATTTTTGAAATCTTTGAGGGTTAGATAAATGGACTGTGAATAATGACTTTGCAAGGTCAATCAAATCACTCCTTTTATTAAATATTTTTTAAATCTATATTTCAAAAAATATTACATAGTACAGATATCAAGGTCATTAGAACCAAATGCTTATTAAGAAAAGAGAGTGGCTTCCAAATACTGTTGCACATTGGAATTATCTGGGAATCTTTGAATAATATTGATGCCTAGCTACATCCCCCAGACATCGTGACCTGGGCGTGAAGATTTTTAAAAGCTCCCAAGGTGATGCTAATGTGTTGTAAAGTTTAAGAGCCACTGAGTTAAGACAAGCATTTGCACACTTTTTAAATTTTTTTTTTTTTTTTTTGGATACAGAGTCTCGATAGACTGCCATGGCATCAGCCTAGCTCACGGCAACCTCAAACTCCTGGGCTCAAGTGATCCTCCTGCCTCAGCTTCCCAAGTAGCTGGGACTACAGGTACACACCATTATGCCTGGCTAATTTTTCTATTTTTTGTAGAGATGGGGTCTTACTCTTTCTCAGGCTGGTCTTGAACTTCTGAGCTCAGGTTATCCTCCCACCTTAGCCTCCCAAAGTGCTAGGATTACAGGTGTGAGCCACCACAACTGACCCAAAGTCAATGCTTTGAAAACATAGGATTGAAAAGTGATGACAAATACTACATCTTATTGGCAGATAAATCCAAAAATAAAGAATTGATTCAACTGACACCTAATTATAAACTATTTTTTTCTACAATCACAATTTTTAGGAGGGAAAGCTTTAAACTGCTATTTTAAATTATAATAAAAATGAATGAGCATGACTAAATATGCAAAAGGAAATATATAAAGTCCAATTGTTTCCTCACTTTAAAAAAAAATGAAAGACAAAATAATTCCTTTAGTTGACAAATCTGTTGTGGAGTTTTAAAAATAAATGCATTTCTGAAGTCTCACACTGGTGTTACATGCAAGACTGGTTGTCATTCTGCATTAATATTTTTTATTGGTACCCATCATTACAGACTTCTCAGCTTCTATCATTATCAAAATGTAAACAATTGATTCATTTTGTAAATTAAACAAGATTTTAACCATATGGCACATCTTTACTATAAAATATGTAATTAAATACATTTTCTCCCCAACAAGATACTAATAGCTGCCTACTTAATTCAAAAAATAAGTTTTTATAAGCAATGCTCAAAAACTTTAACAGATCAAATATCTTATTAAAAATTCAGCATTGATAAGCCTTGCTATTTGAAAAATAAGAACAAATTTTAACTATTTTTAAAAATTGTGAATAAACTAAAAATTAGAAACTGAAATATTAAATTGATTCTATGTCATCTTTAAAGTCACTATAACTCACTGTTAGTAGCACAGAGTTGTAAGTCACAAAGTAGAGAAACAAAATTCTCAACTCACCCTCTCTTTTTTTTCTCCTTTTCACTGAATTTTTAAAAATGTTTATATTCTCCCCTTTCTATTATATATTCGGCTATGGGCTAAGCCAATGGCATTTTATGGGGCTCGAAAGACATAATGGCCCCTGCAGACACCAGTTGAACAACATAGAGAAGACTCTGATTCCTGCTTTGATGCTAAGTTTAGCAGCCATGCACAGAGATAATAACCATGTTTTTATGTCTTTTCATTTCACCGAGACCTTCATTCCTCAAGGCCTAAAATATATCTAAATGTTGGATTTCTCTTTTTTGCTTCATCTGACAATCTGAAAATTGATTGTTGGACATTTCTCACATAGTGATCAAAGGGTAAAATGGGTAACTAGAGGAATTCTACCCTGTTTTATGTTTTTCTAACCCTATTATAATAAGAACAATATAATATAAATAGCTCATATTTTTTCAGTGTCGGCTCTGGTCCAAGCACTTACAACAACCCTATGACATACCCTCAGTTTGCAAATGAAAAAACTAAGGTTTAGGAAAAATAAATAACTTATTCAAGGTCTCACGGCAGGTGTAAGTGACAAAGCTGAATTCAAACCCAAGGTCAACTGGAACCATGCAGTGTATTCTAATTGTATACTCTCTTTCATGGGAGAAAATGACCAATTATTTTCTATTCTATGTCATGATATAGCTTCTCTGAACATACTGGTGAAAAAACATAGAAATTGGCCATGTTCATTCACTTATTAATTTATTCAACAAATATTTATTAGCTCCTCAAAACTCTCATTTGACCTTAAATCTTTTTAAGTGTTTCTTAAAGTATAAGAAACACTTGGTACCCTGATCTTGGACTTCCAGCCTCCAGAAATGTGAGAAATAAATTTCTATTGTTTATAAGCCACCAGTCTATGCTACTTTGTTATAGCAGCCCAAACAGACCAAGACAGAAATTGGTGCCAAGGGCCGGGCGCGGTGGCTCACGCCTGTAATCTTAGCACTCTGGGAGGCCGAGGCAGGCGGATTGCTCAAAGTCAGGAGTTCAAAACAAGCCTGAGCAAGAACGAGACCCTGTCTCTACTATAAATACAAAGAAATGCATTGGCCAACTAATATATATAGAAAAAATTAGCCGGGCATGGTGGCACATGCCTGTAGTCCCAGCTACTCGGGAGGCTGAGGCAGTAGGATCGCTTGAGCCCAGGAGTTCGAGGTTGCTGTGAGCTAGGCTGACGCCACGGCACTCACGTTAGCCTGGGCAACAAAGTGAGACTGTCTCGAAAAAAATAAAGAAATTGATGCCACGAAGTGAGGGTGATGCTTTAACAAATACCAAAAAAGGTTATTTTCATTTGTTATTTCACATAACCAAGTAAAATATGTGACATGATAAACTGATTACTGAAGCCACTTTTAGTTGGGTTTTCTATTACACTAACATCCAAGGCATCCTAACTAATATAAATGCTTACCAACAGTAGCACTTGAAAAGAAAACGAGAAAGGAAAATCTAGAATAATAGTCTGCAAACAAATAAAGAAAAAAAACCCATAATGAGTCTTCAGTTTAAAAAACTAGTTGCAGAATTATAAAATGAAGTAAACCTGGGTTAACAGCAGTTCAAACACCAAAGATCTAAGTGCTTAACTAGTGGACACAAAGTAACCTAACACCACAACATGGCTGAGGACAATGTAAAGCCATTTTAGGTAACCTTATTAGAGGTAGCTGCTCAAGTTTATGGTGGCAAAATCTTACAAAGTTCAGCACTGATCATATTATTTCTGGAATAAATTAGGTATACTACATTAAAAGGGACATTGAAAAACAGAAGAGTTATCAAAAGAGGGTTTCCAGGTGCGTGAAAGATGTAGAGACCACGTAATCTGAAGACAGGCTGAAGAAATGACAGGTGCACAGTGTGGAAGAGGGAAGACTGAATAGGATATGATGGCTATTTTCAAGGATTCTCCTGGAAAAAAAGGACTGGACTTAGTCTCACCACTGCAGAGAAAAGCATTAGAACAACAGCTGGTTGCTATAGAAGGTAGATTCGAGCTTAAGAAAAGCAATTTTCTAATTATTAGAGCAATCTAAAACTCAAATACGTTATCTTGTGAGATAGTGAAATTCACTCTCACTGAGATGAAGACTAAGTGACCATCTGTCAGAGACACTAGAGCAGTATTTCCCAGAGAGCAGTACTTACACCACTGGTTGTACAAGAGATGGTTTCAACTGGCACATACACTTATTTTATTTATTAGGTATTTATTTTAACATGCAGATTCAAAATGTACATTCTAAGTAGCCATTAATCTCATGGTTTCATGAATCTTACTGTTTGAGGATAAATGAAGTAACAATTTAAAGTTGACTTAAAGAAAAACATTAAATCAATATATCCCATTTAACTTAACTAGATATTAATATATTATTATATGATGTTAGTTACTGCCCTAGAATTTATATAGATAAGCAATAAAAGGCACCAAATATTTAAGGGGAAAAACTTCTCTAAAAAAAATATTTTTAAAAAAATAAAGAAAACCATTAAGTTAGTTATAATTATTAATTATTATAATAATAATTATTATTATATAAGTAGTATAAAAAATGTCAAAAATCATGAAGTACCACAAAAATGTCTGAATTTTTAACATTCTTGCATTGAACAACCTGAAACTAAAGTTCCTCCTTTACTAAAGTTATCTTAGTATTCACAGATTCTCTGAAAACATGGTAATTTACAACGACATTTATTCAAAGAGCAATCACAATAAAATGAGAATTAAAATTTTTCATTATCTCACTTCTAATCTTAGAAATCTTGATTGTTAATAGCTGTAGCTATAAAAAGTCTGGACTTCTCATATAACTAATCTTTTATTACAAAAGACTAATATTCTTGCATCTAATAAGCATTTACTGAGGGCCTTCTATGGGCCAGGCACTGCAGTAGATACAAATTTAAAAGTAAATTTGTGGCCGGGCGCGGTGGCTCACACCTGTAATCCTAGCATTCTGGGAGGCCAAGGCGGGCGGATTGCTCGAGGTCAGGAGTTCAAAAACTAGCCTGAGCAAGGGCGAGACCCGTCTATACTATAAATAGAAAGAAATTAATTGGCCAAATACTATATATAGGAAAAATTAGCCAGGCATGGTGGCACATGCCTGTAATCCCAGCTATGCGGGAAGCTGAGGCAGCAGGATTGTTTGAGCCCAGGAGTTTGAGGTTGCTGGGAGCTAGGCTGACGCCATGGCACTCACTCTCGCCTGGGCAACAAAGCAAGATTCTGTCTCAAAAAATAAAAAAATAAAAGTAAATTTCCAAGTTTTCATTTGAAGAATCTACTGCTACCTTGAGGAAAATTTTAAAACATTTAAGGTAAAATACCAAACAAGAATGTCTTTACCATCATGTTCATTAAAAAAAATATATATATTTTAGTATGACTAAAGTCCAAACTATTTTCTATACTATACATACACACCAAATCTAGACACATGAATCAGATTTAGATATAAAAATCCTTCAGTAAGCTCTACCTCATAATCAGTATTTAATGCTCTTGCTCCAATATATTATATTTTGCAAATCCTCAAGAATCTTACTGAAGCCCTAAAGGCAATCTTGTGAAGTCTTTGTGAAAAGTCCACCTACGTCTATCTTGAGGCACTGCATGACAGGCATATTCTTATAGCATGAAGAAAGTGATGGGACTTTCTAGAGGAAATGATGCCATAGCACACTACTGGAGGCATTTTTTTCTGACTAATGAGAAGCTTGACCTTTTCTTTTCTTTCCTAGCTCCTTAGGCCAAGAGGTACTTTATGTTTGAATAATCAAATAATAAATGACATCTAATATGTATAAGGAACACTAAAGTTTAAACTTGTCCCCTGAAGACATTTCTCCACGTGTCCATCCCCAAATGGATTTCAACCAAACTTAAAAAAGAAAAATGGTCAGCCCAGAAAGATTCCCCTCCTACCTCCTGAGTGTGTTCTTTATAGACCTGTAGTGGCCCTGCAGCTTTGGCTGTATCCCAGAGCTGCAGTGACCCATCACCACTACCGGTGACAAGGACATGTTCATTGTTCTCACTCCACGTCACATCAAATAAACCATCATTCCAGTCAAAGCTACACCAGGAAAACAAAAAAACAAAAGCACTTACATAGGCAGCTAAACAAAAAAGAATAGCCATCACAATTTTACAGTTATGGAGTTTTTTTCTTATAGTTTGTCACACATTTTAACACACATTATCTGGTGTAATCTTCACAACTATAGGAGATAAATAGAGCAGGCACTTAACATATAGAGAAACAAATTCAGAAAGGTTAAGCAAACAGCTTATATCATACAGGTAGAAAACTGCCCACCTGGATTAATATTAGGCCTCCCAATGACAAAAATGGAACTATTTACAAGAGGGCATGATGCCATACCTGGCTGCTCACTGTTTTTTGTGGTTTTTAGGATGGGCCAGCACGTACTTCAAAATACCAATTTAGGACAATAATTTCAACTTGTCTTTTACATCTGTCACCTGAGCCATGAACAGGTAGTTATTTTCTAATAGAATTTTCTCTACCTTTGACTAACACTGATGGGAGTGTTAATAAGACCAACAGTCTCACAGGCAAGACAGGAATGGATGGAAAGGATAGCAGGTGCTGGATAATTCACAAAATGGATAATAAGCTCCTGCATGTATAAAGCTAAACTATATTAAGAAGAAAGCAAAGAGAGGCAACATCACATATTATACCAGTTCACATCTTTTAAGTTTTATAATTTATAAATGGACACTAAGAGGTATGCTTTAGAAAAGACAGTAAGAGAAGACACTGAGAAGTATGCTTTAAAAGAAAAGTAGTATAATCATAACTTAATAGCAAAAATAAATTCTAAACTATGCAAATGCTGAAGTTCCTTTTACATTGCAAATTAAAACAACTTATTCATCAAAAAGTCAAAACCTAATTCTATTAAGGCTTTAGTAGTAACAGAATATATGTAAGTTTAATAATTAGAGACACTTTACCTTCTAAAAAGCCTAAGCCCAGATTCAATTTGATCCACGATTAGCAGGGTTCCACCGCCTAAAGAGAGAAAAAAAAATCAAAATCATGCAGTTGAACCTACCAGGGTAACATCTAAGGTCAAGGTAGAATCAAGAACTGAGTACCTGATTTTACTACCACAAAAGTTATTGGAACCATGAATACAAAATGATCAGGATTGTGTTCTCTGTTTTTGTTTTTCCATATTGTGCTTCAATCATTAAATATTCAACTTACCATCTCACCTATGACTGAAATCCACATACAGACCTAACGGAGGGTAGAGATACTTAAAGGCCTACTCTGCGGCTAGGGCTAGTCACCAGGGACACAAACCTTCTAAGTTGGTGTTACCACCCCTATTGACAGATGACAAACTGCAAGCTCACAGACACCAGGAACTGTGCTCCGTCTAAAACACCTTGCCTCTCCAAATAAATCTAAAATACATCTAACACAGAATTTTAAAACATATGAATGTGGAAATACCTAGAATTTACCACATACTTGACAGTGAAGTGCTGAAAACAGTATTAGCATCAGTTATCTACAAAAGGTGAATTATTTTACTAAAAGATCAATGTTTTTAAAAAGTCATATTTATTTTTATAAAGACCAAGGGGAAAATTCTATCTAAACATGACTGATTGTTTTTTTAATACCAAAGTATCATTACAGACTCATGAGTCTTCAACCTAACTGGTGGGCAAGTACTGTAAATCTGAATGTGGAATCGCTAAGTGCTAATGGTGAAAATACAGAAAGTATTTCTCTCCAAGTTTTAGAAATCACATTGTTTTTTTTTTCTGCTGTAGGCCCAAATACAACAGAGCACTGACATCATGCAATGATTTGTTGCATATTGCTTCAGTGTGTAAATCGCTAGGATATGCATTAAAAGAAAGCAAAATCTAGAATGGACCCATGCCTTTCCATCTAGTCTACCGCCAGAGACAATTAACTTGAACCTCTAACAAGTGCTTGCAAATATATGTATTCTCCAAGAGACGACAAAAGGTGAGGACAGAACTTGACACATTTCATGACCACATTTCATGACGGCCATCGTGGGGAAACTCTAAGAAGTCTGCTCAGGAGCATCCTTCTTACGAGGGACAGCCCACATGTTTTGGCTCAGGGCTCGAATGCAGACTGTGGGATACACCTGGACCAGTTAGCAGGGCATGGAGTGACTCTGCAGACCGTCCTCCAAGTGCTGTTCCGCCGGTCGGACCGGCCACGCGGGCATGTACCTGGGTGTGTCTGAGAGAGAGAGAGGCGGCGGTGGAGACCATAGGGCCTCAAGGAACAAGGACATGGGCTACTAGGCTACATCCACATGCTACTCCCACAAGTGAATGGAAAAGATGATTGGCACCATCTCCACACCAACTTCCCACGCTTGGCAGAGGAAAGCGCAGCCGGCCAGTGCCTCTGCTTCCCCCTGGCGTTGACTAGCGGCACCGTCTGCTCTCGGAAGTGCTTTCCCAAGAGCTAGAGAAGCTGAGGCTCGGCTGGCCCCCGTCCCCGCCCCGGCGGCGCGGCCCGGCCCGGCCTCACCCGCGATGCCGTAGTGCTGCGAGGCGGCGCAGGCCAGGCGGCCCGGCAGGTACGGGGAGAACTCGGCGGCGTAGCCGTGGCGGCCCGGCACCCGCAGCGTCCGCGCCGCTCCACCGCGCGCCGTGCTCATCCCACCCGCCGCCGCCGCGCCTCGCCGCCCTGGCCGCGGAAGCAGTTCCAAGTCAGAAGCCTGTGACCACGACTCCGAGAGAAAAGTTAGAGATACCCAGGAAGACCAGGCGGAAGTGAGGCGCCTATGTCCCGAACTGTAGATCCTGATTGGTCCAGGGGAGAAAGGGCATTGACTCCGAAATAGGCCATTTTTGTTTTGGGCAAAACAAAACTGACTTCTCAACAGGCAAGCGAGCTAGGTTAAGTGGTAATTCTGACGACTTTTGTTGTTGCATCTCAGCCTCCTCTTCTGGACCACCTGGTTTTTATTAGCTTTGAAAGACTGGCATCAGGAAATTTTTCTGATGATTGCAAAATTAGACAAGTTATGGCAAACTGTGAATCCATGCAGCGAGTCCAACTCAGTGCTGTGTTGCACAAGGTAACTTGGAGAAATGTTAACCTAAGCCAGTGGAGTCAGTGCGGTCTTAAGAAGCAAGGGTGTGCGCTATTAGTCTACTTACACATTATAACTGGAAAAGGTGGGACATCATTTCCAGACCAACTCCCCACGCTTGCCAAACGAGGAAAGGGGAGCTGGCTAGTTCTAGTGAAGCTAAGAAAAAAAGATATCATCATAAGCAACTAAAGCAACTTTGTCTTTTTTTAAGGCTTGAAGTCTTTCTCTGTCGACCAGGCTGGAGTGAAGTGACGCCATCATATCTCACTGCAGCCTGGAACTCCGGGGCGCTCAAATGATCCTCTTGCCTCAGCCTCTCGAGTAGCTGGGACTCCTGGCTAATTTTTTTTTTTTTTTTTTTTTTTTAAGATGGGATCTTCCTACGCTGCCGAGGCTGGTTTTGAACTCCTGGCTTCAAGTGATGCTCCCACTTCAACCTCCCAAAGTGCTGGGATTACAGGCATGAGCCACCATGCTCTGGCCTTTTTAAAAAATCGCTATACATATTGTATAGTAATAAGTGCTCCCCCAGGGCTAATTAAGGAAAACTAAGGCTTATTCATTCAAACATTTGCCAAGCATGTACTGTGTGGAGGATGAGCATATATAATTTATTTGCCAAACCAAGACACTTTTGAAAGTGGAAGAGGGTGTAGTTAATATAATAATTAAGCCAGGTCAACAGGCACAAACCTAGTCATATTATCACCTTAACTATACACCAAGCACAGTGCTAGGCACTTGGGATTCAAAGCAGTAAGATATGCTCCACAGCCTCAAGAGATTAGAATCTAGTAAAGAGAAGACATGGAAAATTAAGTGTAATCAAAATACTGTAGGGCTATGAGAAATATAGATGGGAAATATCTATGGGAAATATGAGAAATATAAATATAGAAATATAATATTTTCAAAAGGATATTGTCAGTGCTAGAGGTGAGGAGATGGCAAGAAAAGCTTCAGAAAGGAGGTAGTGATTGTGGTGAGTGCTCACAGATGAGTAGGTTTTCTTTAAGTAGACAAAGGGGTGGAGGTCATTGAAGGAGGAGGAATAACATGGGCAACCCAAGAGGCGTAAACTAGCATGATCCTTAGGGCACTGTGGCTTCCAGCCTGGCCAGATGGAAGGCATATGATGAAGGCATATTGGGTGGAGGAACTAGAGTGTTGTACTGGGGCTGGATCATGAAGAAACTTGTATGCCATACCAAGGAAATTGGAATTCTACTGTGGTTTAAACAATAGACAAGGGTAGAAGTTTCTAGTGTGAAAAATTAAATGGCCAAGTTTTCATTTTAAAAGATCTGGTGACACTAATCTGGAGGCTAGAGATTGGAGATGGGGAGGCTAGTTAAAAAGACTTTAGCAATAGTTCAAGCAATAGATAAAATTTTGAACCAAGATTATGGTAATGGAAATGGAGAATAAGGGTCAGATAAAATTGTAAGGCAATAACTCATAATATCTGGTTCTTGAGGGAGGAGTCAAAATGACTTACAAGTTTCTGACTTGGGTACTTGCATGGATGCAGGGATTATTCACTGAAATAGGGACTATGGAAGGAAGAGAAAATTTGGAAAGACAACGAGCTCCAGTTTTAACATGTTGAGTGTGAAATTTTTATGGGCTGTTGGGCACACCAGTTGGGACTCAGGCAAGTTTTCTTATTTACATGCAGATAATATTTAAGCCATGGGAATGATTACCTTCACTCAGAAAGATAGTGCTATAAAAAGAGAAGAAGGCCTAAGATAGAATTTGGGGGGAAACATCAGGATGTAAGGCTTGGCAGAGGAAGAGGAGGTAGGGAGAGACCCACTAAATTGATCCTAGTAATTAATTAATCTGTTTAAGAATATAACTCAAGTTGGGAGGATTTGCACACTACCATCTGATGCATACTTAGGTGGATGGATTAGTGGGTTGACCCTCTATGATGAAAATGACTCAACACAGTTCTCTAAGAGTATTGAAGGAAATAAAACATCTGTTACAGTGCCTAGCACAAGTAAACATGAAGGGGGGAAGCAATCATTACTATGGTAGCAGACAAGAATTTGCTAGCACAAACTCAAGTATGCTGGAAAGACAGCATTTATTTTCTTCAGCTAACTTAAATCTCCATCTCCCCATGCTGTTAGAATATTTAATCCCATTATATTTGGGGCTTCCTAGAACTCCCTAGGGCCATATTAGAATCTAACACTAGAATGTAAAGTCCATAAAGGCAGGATGATTGTTTTATTAACCTGTGTATCTCCAGCGCCTGAAACAGTGCCTGGCAAATGGTGAAAAGTCTCTAATCTTTAGATAGCTCCCTGCAAAAGTCTGAATGGGTATATGAATGTGCATTTCCATGCCATGCTTGAATACAGGTGTGGCCCAAGCTTCCTTTCAGAGTTGAGCAACCACTTTCCTGATGGCCCCATGAAACCATTCCTGCCAGGGAATGGGGCCATATCACTATCACTTCTCCATACCTCGGAATGTCCCCTGTCAACCTCTGCTCCCTCACTGCCACCACACAGTCAGCTCTTGCCTCTCCTTCCTGAAAGACACATCAAAACTCTGGTCAGTGAGTTCAGGCTTTCATCAAAGATTATGAATCGCTTCTATGCTGTCCTTTAAGTGCCCTAAGGCCAGGGATCACAAAGGGTCTGGCTATCTAACTGGAATGGCGGAAAGAAAAAAAACTATAGCAAAACACAAATTAATACCTTAATAAAACAAATGATCAATAATAAATGGCATCAAAGAAGACAGAATAATGACCAGCAAACATATAAAAAATGCTCAACATCTCTAATCATTACAGAAATGCAAATCAAAACCACAGTGAGATATCACCTAGCTCCAGTGAGATTGGCCTCTATCAAAAAATCCCAAAACAACAAATGCTGATGAGGATGCGGAGAGACAGGAACACTCTTACACTGCTGGTGGGGCTGCAAATTAGTGCAACCTCTGTGGAAAAGAATTGGAGATACTTCAAAGGGCTAAAAATAGAAATATCATTCAATCCAGCAATAGCACTATTAGGCATCTACCCAAAAGAGCAAAAGATACTCTATAATAAAGACATCTGCACCTGAATGTGCAGCACAATTATGGCAGCACAATTTACTATTGCAAGGATGTGGAAACAACCCAAGTGCCCATCAGTTCATGAGTGGATTATTAAAATTTGGTATATGTATACAATGGAATATTACTCAATTGTAAGAAATGACAGTGATCTAGTGCCTCTTATATATTCCTGGATTGAGCTTGAGCCCATTATCCGAAGTGAGGTATCACAAGATCGGAAAAATAGACTCCACTTGTACTCACCATCAAATTGGTACTGACTGATTATCACTATGGTGCTCACATGGTAGTAATTCTCCAGGGATTAGGGAGTCATGGGGGGTAAACTCACAACTAAAGGTCATGGTGAGCATTGTAGAGGGGAAGGGCATGCCTCTAACCTTCACTTGGGTAAGGCAAAGACATAAAATATAACCAAAATGTTTGTACCCTCATAATACCCTGAAATAAAAAATAGAAAAAAAATTAAAAATAAATAAAAATAAAAAATAAATGGTATCAACCATTAATAGCATTAATTAATAACAATTGGCAGTAACAACATCAACGTGTAGAAGCAGACAGAATGGTACGTATGCCTCCCCTCACCCCCAAACCACACAAGCCCCAAGTTCTTACCTCCCCTGTGAACCTGAGACATGACATATGTGTCTCATCACCCAGGCAGCATTCCTCATATTTCCAACCCCTGCCTCAGAAACTCATAGGGTGATGATTATAATAATATAGATTCTTAGGGCACACTGTAGACATATTCAAAATCCCTGGGGGTGGGCCTAGAAATCTGTATTTTAACAAGCTCCTCTGAGTGATTCTCACATGCTGGCTAAAGCACAGAGAGAGAAAAAAAAAAAAACACTTCGGGAGAAAGTGCTTAGCACCAACAAGGACCTGGGCAATGGAAGCCAAAAACAAACACTGGTGGCTAAAGGGAGAAAGAATATGCTCCAGGCCGAGCAAGCTGGGATTCTCAACATGTTCAAAGAGGGGTATCATTTGTGCAGTATTGACACCTTCTAGGAAGACCTACGAATTGCATGACGTCTTCCTCCTGAACCCAGAGGAGACTAGCAGAACTGAATTACGTGGCAATGTGGTCAAGAGTACAGACTCTGTACCAGGCTCATGTTTAGTTCTTACCTCCAACTCTATAGATTAAGGCTGAGAATTGACTTTCAGTTATATACTCTTTTTTTTTATTAGCCTGTAAATATTAAGAAGGCAAGACTTACTTCGACCATCCTAGGAATTTTTATTCACAGGGGGCAGTTTGTATGTATGCTTGCTTGTTTGTTTGTTTTTTGTTTTCCTTCAGGTCCTTTGCACTTGATGTCACTTCACTTACATCCTCCATGTGTTGTGTTTTCAAAGATGATACAAGATGGCTCATGAGCCCCTGAATCAGTGTCAGCACGAAGGCTGCAGTCACTCAGTTTTGCAGACACAGGCAAGTTAAATTCCAATTGAAATGACATTATCCTGGCTAAATAAAGGCAGAGCAGGAGCACCCACATTCTTTGAGCTCATAGTATCAGAGCAAGACCACAGCAGCAAATAGCTGGCCCACCACAAGCACCTACACTTGCAAATGAAAAGGTAACTAATAAACTGATCCCCAACTGTCTTTCTAGGAATAGGCACTACAAAGGAAAAGCCTTGGGATGGATGCACCTCTCCAAGATGTGACCATTTTTAAAAAATGTTTTAATCATAATGAAATCTTCAACATTGGAGTTAAATAAGTACTTTATAAGCTTAAGAAAAGTTCTCATTTCATTTAAAGATGTTAACACATAATGACAGAGCCTGGAATATCTGTGCCAGAAAGTAAGAAAGTGCACACACACACACACACACACACACACACACACACACACACACACACACAAAATAACAGACTGTCAAAAGGACACAGGAACCTGTTGGAGGGGGCTCTCCCTGGGAAAATGCTAGCATTGATAGTTACAGATTATAATCTACTAAGTAAAATAAGAGTCTGAGACCCTACTGAAATGAATAATGAGAGAGAAGGCAAATTTTTCCTTATAGTAGAATTCATGTTAATAAAAGCAGAAGAAACAATGAAATTACAAGATGATCATTTGGCAATCACCATAGTAATAATTGTGTCAGGCAAAAATCATCAGTAGTTGTTAAAACTAGTGGGAGGGGTCCAGCACGGTGGCTCATGCCCTTAATCCCAGTACTTTGAGACAGGAGGATCACTTGACCCAGGAGTTCAAGAGCAGCCTGGGCAACACAGCAAAACCCCATCTCCATAAAAAACACAAAAATTAGTTGTGGTGGTGCATGTCTGTAGTTCTAGCTACTCAGGAGGCTGAGGCAGGAGGGTCACTTGAGCCCAGGAGTTTGAGGCTGCAGTGACCTATGATCATGACACTGCACTCAAGCCTGGGTGACAGAGCAAGACTCTGTCTTAAAAAAATAAATAAATAAGTAGAAGAAGGAGAAGGAGAATGGAGAGGGAGAGGAGGAGGACAAGAAGAAGAAAGAAGAAAACTAGTGGGAGGAGGTATAAAAAGAAACTGGCTGTTTATAATTTACATAGTCTCTAAGTGTCTCCCCACAAGATTCTTATTAGTTACAAAGGGAAAAACACTAACTTTATAATGAAGAAACCTGCGCAACACCACCTTCACCAAGAGATTAAACATCACCAATAAAGGGACAAATCAACATACTATGCCTGCCAATGTGATGCACAGGGAAAAACACAACTTTTGTAATGTTTCCCCAAAAACCACATAGCCTGAGCAATGTAGATCATGAAGAAATAGCAGAAAAACCCGAATTGAGGGACATTCTACAAAATAACTGGCCTGTACCCTTCAAAAATATCAAGATAATGAAAGGCAAATTAGGAATGAAGAAGTGTTGCTAATTAAGGTCCACTAGAGACATTTCAACTAATGCAACATGTGATTCTGAGTTGGATCCTGGACCAGAAAGATGTTTTTCTTTTGCTGTAAAGGACACTAGAAGATAATTGACAAAAGTTTAAAAAGGTCTGTAGATTAGTTAATAGTTTTGTATCTATGTTACTTTCCTGGTTTTGATTATTGCATTATGTTTATGTAAGGCAATATGCTTGTTTTTAGGAAATAAAGAACACATTTGCAATTTACTCTCAAGCATTTAAAAGTTATAGATAGATTGGTGCCTACCTGTAGCTATTAT
Source organism: Microcebus murinus (assembly GCF_040939455.1). Lineage (NCBI taxonomy): Eukaryota > Metazoa > Chordata > Mammalia > Primates > Cheirogaleidae > Microcebus > Microcebus murinus. The sequence goes on from NC_134108.1 coordinate 26,031,904, forward strand.
GGAGGATTAGGTGGGAGGATCACTTGAGCCCATGAGTTCAAGGCTGCAGTGTGCTATGATCGTACCACTGCATTCCTGTACTCCAGCCTGGGCAACAGAGTGAGACCCTGTCTCTACAAAAAAAAAAAAAAAATTATAGTTAAATAAATAAACAGATACATACATAGAGCTATAAAGTGCAATAAGATGTTAACATTTGGGAATCTGCATGAACAGCATATGTGACTTTTCTGAACTATTTTTGCAACTTTTTTGTAAGTCTGTAATTATTTAAAATGAAAACTATTTTTTAAAAAGTCTGGTGCATTGAAAACAAGTCTTAATTGTAATTAATATTCTTAATTAAATTGAAAAGTTTTAGAATTATGCAAATATATGCTGTGACCAAATTTGGTATATTAAGATTAGCTATTATTCTCCAGACCCTTCAAAGAGAAAACTTTCATGAAAATGAAAAATAAAATTAAATCTTCCTTCCCCCATCTCATGAACATGGAATTGCCTATAAATTTCTTCTGGAAGATTCTTTTGTTACCTACACCCACTGCCTTTCTGGGTATTCTTTGATGCTGCCCCCTACGCAGGAAAAGTCTTCACCTTTCTCTCCCACAAGTGAACTCTGTCTGCTTTCATATTCTCCATCAAGTTTGACTACTTCCAGAAATTCTAAGCCATCTCTGAAACTTAACTTTGAAATTTGAAAAGAGCATTCATCTATTATAGTTTGTAAGAATTATAATTGCTTTTCTTATTTGACTGCTTTTTTGTAGTTATTATACAAGCTATCTCTTTTTTGTGACAAATTTATAACGTAGTAATTACTAAGCCTTTTTTTTTTTTTAATGGAGAAAGCATTGGACTAAGCATCAAAAATCCCTGTTTTTTGGGATGAGGCATTTTACCATTTTGGTACTCTATTTTCTCACCTGTAAAATAAGTATGATAGAGCCGATACTTTTTATCTCTTAAAATTATGACTCCAAGACTCGTTATAAAGAAAATTTATTGTAATAGAAGGTTATTTTTATTCTAACTAAGACCACCAGATGGTAGCCAAGCTTTACTCCAAAACTTATATTCTATATTTCAGACATTTCGTTTTAGTGGTGAGTTAATTTTAGGTAGCTTTACATAATCCAAAGCTTGATTCAGCATGTAAATGTTGCTGAAAATTATGCTCCTCAAGAACTAGAAAGTTGACGATGCCACAAAATTAAAAGAGAAGTAAATAGACCGCGAATTGGTTTTCTTTAAAGTCTTAGTATTTGTTTTTAATATCTTCATCTAATTATTAGGAATATGTACAAGTTTGTGTATATGTTTTATAATTTTAAAAAAGCAACATTCATATGGTTAAAAAATTATTCAAAGGAATATATGGCAAGAAGTAAGTCTACTCTAGAGACTTTAGTTATTCAGTCTCTCTCCTAAAGAGAAGTATATTTTTTAGTGTAACTGCTGGAAAAAAAAGCAAAATGCAGAACAGTGCTTATATGTCACCATTTGTGTTTTAAAATATATTTATGTATATGTCCTGCTTATAAATTCATAGGAATCTCTGCAAAGAAACACAGGAAACAGGTAAAAGTTTCTCTGGGATGAAGAATGGAGACACCAGAAGATGAGATGGAACAAGACTTACTAGTCACTGTATATTTTCTTTACTTTTTAATTTTGTATCACATGCAACTATCAATTAAAAACTCCCATGATATATCTTAGAGACCGTTCCATATCCACACATAGTTCTATCTCATGTTTTTTTAAACAATGCAGAAGGTTTCTAATCTACTTAAAATTACATATATTCAGTTTTACCAGAAATAATATTGCTAAGAACAGGCTCCAGAACTAAACAGATCTGGGTTTAAATCCAGGCTCCATCACTAACTATGAGTACAACTATGCCCAAGTTACTTCACTTCAATCCTTATCTGTAAATGGATATAATAGTAATCTTAGGACTGTTGTGAAGATGTAATGAGCAAATTACACAAAGGGCCTACTATAATGTCAGGCATAGAGTAAGCACTCAGTGAAGGTCAGATTTCTTTCTCTCCTGGATTTTTGGTAATTTGAAGGAGTTTATTCCATACCAAAAGTTGAAAGACAAAGGTATGTTGTTATTAATTATTATTGTCATTGTTGTTTGTAGTCGTCTTCTGCTCTGAAAAAATAAATACTGAAAAGTAAATATTAAATTGTAGAAGAACTAAGATCTTGTATTCTTTGAAAGAAAGTTTGTCTTTTATTTTTCAGGCAGTTAAATCTAACCACCAGAACACCAAGAACAGGAAAATGAGAAGAAATGAAAGAAATGAGGAGAAATAAGGGAAATGAGAAAGCATGAAGCAATTATTTGGACTTATTGTCAGCTAAGCTATCCAATTTGAATAGTTTAGGCTAAAAATGAGGCTATTTGAGACACTAAACTAACTTATAGCATATGTAGCTTATCTATTATGTTGCCACAATTATTAAGAAATGATTGTAGAACATTGCATGATTCTGTGTTACTACTTGTTGTGGACTGAATTGTGTCCTCCCCAAAATTCATATGTTGAACCCCCCCATGGCATTGTATTTGCAGATGTGGCCTTCATAGAGGTGCTCAAGGTTAAGTGAGGTCATAAGGGTGGAGTTCTAATCCAACAGGACTGGTGCCCTTATTAGAAGAGGAAGAGGCACCAGAACTCTCTCTTTCTCTCTCTCATTCTCCTTCATATGGAGAGGCCCCGTGAGGACAAGCACCAACGCAGCCATCTGCAAGCCAGGAAGAGAGCCCTCGCCAGAGCCCAAATTAGTGGGGACCTTGATCTTGGACTTCCGGCCTCCATAACTATGAGAAAATAAATGTCTGTTATGTAAGCCAGCCAGTCTGAGGCATTTTCTTACGGCAGCCCGAGCAGACGGATACACTACTAAAGGAATTTGTTAGGACAACTGGAAAATGTGCTGCTGCTTTTGTTAATGCCCTGTCTTCAATCAAAGTTATTTCTAAGACAAAAGAAAAAAAAGATATAGACACTACAAATTCATAGACCTTTCGAGAAGTTAGTAACGACTCTAACAGTTAAGTTGCTATGACTGTAACTAAATGTAATCACCTTTATTTTACAAATCAGGAAACCGAGGCCAAAAGAACGGAAGTCAGCTCCTTCATGACTGAGCCAGAACTGGGTTTGATCAGGTGCCCGGAGTTCTTCCCATCACACCACCCACTGCTTTTGATCTACAAGTCTTTCCCATTCCTGGGGTGATGGGGCCTGGTATAGGGGAGAAGCTGACAGCATACTCACTCCTCTGCCACAGTCATATCTTTAAGAAGAAGCCAAGGATTCAAGGGCACTGTCTTCCCCGTACCAAAAACAGGGCCTCCCAAAGAAGTCGTTATTCCTCTTATTTAAGCATAGTGGATTTTGCCCAGTGAAATTAGTGACAGTCCCATAGCCCCCATTCCTTAAATAGTAACTGTCTAGATGGGATAATCAACACTCTAAAAACTTAAAGATGGGTAGACATCTAATATTTAAAGTTACGGTTTATAGATATAATTTTTTAAAGAATACTTGTAACAGCCACCCAAAATACTACATTTATATGATGATTCCCCTGTTTATTGCCTAAAATTTCTCCTTATACTATTTATAAATAGAGATACATGACATACCCATATCGTGTTGAAGATTAAGATTCCTGTGACAAAGATTATTGTCTATGTAACATGCATTCTCCCATTCTTCCCAGGTAACAAAATCCCTGCATTGTTGCTTGCATATATGTGTCCAGGTTTAAAGCTATAGTTCCCTGCCTACCTTGCAGATATCCCAACTTGCAGAAATAGTTGGGTGCAGCTTTTAAGAAAGCCTTTTTTTTTTTTGGAGACAAGGTCTTGCTCTGTTGCCCTGGCTGAAGTGCAGTGGCATCATCAAGCTCACTGCAACCTCAAACTCCTGGGCTCAAGCAATCTTCCTGCCTCAGCCTCCAAAGTAACTGGGACTACAGGTGTGAACCGCTGCACCCAGCCCAGGAAAGCTATTTTAAAAGAGCTGAGTCAGCAGGCATGTGTGTCTTTTGCCTGCACTTTCCTCCTTCCCACTGCCTGGAATATGGACATGGTGACTGGACTACAGCAGCCATTTTCTGATCACAAGGTGGCCCTGAGAATGGAAGATGTGATTTAGGGCCGAGAAAAAAGAAATAAGGAAGGAGTCAAGATCCTTGATGAAAATAGAGCCGTCGGCGGAGCACTAGACTGACTAAATCTGGACTTATTTTACATGAGATAAAATGTATATCTTTTTTGAGTCTCAACAATTTTGTTTTTCTCAATTATTTTGGATTTATATGCAGTCTCTGAAATATATGCTTCATGAGGGCAGAAATGTTTGCCTGTTACATTCACTGGTATATCCCAAGGACCTGGCACTTAGGCATTCAGGAAATGTTGAATGAATACAGCTTAATACAATGCCTAAACTATCACTGTATTTTTTGTAATACTGCAAAGAGTAAACTGGGAAAATTCTGGGGTTTATTGAAATACTAAGTAGGGGTTAATAAAATATCAAAGTAAACAAACATGAAGCAGCTGGGACCTTGGCAAAGAGTGGTGCAAGAAGATTTATCCAATCGAAGCTAAAAATAGTGTGGTCTCTCTGGGAAGGACAGGGGCTGGTTCCATCTGGGGTAAACTGTTTAAGTGACTCTGACAAAACACAGAAATGGAAAAAACCCTCTGAGATATTAGCTGCTCTTTACCTAACCATACATGATTATAGCATTGTAAAATATTTCATTGCACCTGTGAGGTTTTCTAAAATATAAACAACTAAACAGACAAACAAATAAACCATACTCCTACAGGGGATTTGAAGCACTGTGAAGTAAAGTCCAGGTCTAATTTGTGTCTCTATCACCTTCAAGACTGTCCAATATATAGTCAACACTCTGTAAATGTTTGACAATGTGAGCTGAACTGGAAAATTAAGTAATAAGGGACATGAACTGTTCCTTGTCTTCCCCTCCATCTCCTCTTCCCTCACCCCACACTCCTCGCTCCATCTGCACTTTCCAAATGGACTCCAGGCTTGCTAGGGGTAGCAATGGAAGTAGAGTTAAGGATTGCCTGAAATTTCATCATTAGAAATTTATTCCCTATGGATTTAGAAATTGGCTACTGTAAGATTCCTTTTTTAAATTCAAGTGGACTATAAAGCAAAGAATATTGAGTTTTAATCTCAGTTTTCCCTTTACTTCTCAACTCCATACTTTCCCTAGACTTTTGTTTCTTCCTATGTAAAATGGAAAGTTTTGACTAGATCAATCAATTTCTAGCTAGAGGGCCTTGAAGATTATAGCAAGATTAGATAAACTATTCTAAATATTTTTTAAAAGCCAAACAGGAATCATACATTTCTACTGCACAGGCCAGCCTGAAACTGAAGTTTTCTTTGTTGGGGGGCTGAAATGATATGAATGCAGTATGGTTGTACTGGTTTTCTGGTGCTGATACTGACTTCTGATTGACTGCTTATGAAATCGTGACATTTTGGGGGCTCATGGAGGAAAAATATTTAGAAAGGATGTCTAGGTATTAGATTGATTTCTGGGTTTTGCATAACCAAAAGGACTAAGGTGTAGAGCTGCTCTCTGTCATGCACACCTTAGTGTGCATATCACACACACCTGTAGCAAAAGTCTCAAAGAGGAGGCAAGGTGCCAGGGCATTGGCTATAACCCAGAGGGCTCTCTCCTCAGACTCCAAACCCTCAGCAGCACCTAGAAAAGGCTGCCTTGGTTGTTTACTATCTGTCCTTTTCATCATTTAGGGGTACTTGGGATTTCCCAACTGAGATAGAAACGGTTTTTCTATAAACATCCATTGCACCTGAGAGTTGTGTAACTTCTAAACTTGGCCCGCTCTGTGGGAGACATTTGACAACAATAGTAGGCGAGCATGGCTACATGTCTGGTTTCTGCAAGGGTCGACAATTACATTTAGAGTGTTTTGTTTTTATTACTGCTATGGTGACCTCATAAAAACTCCACTTGTAAATATTTACCAACCCACATAATTTTTAAAGCTAAGTTATCTTTCCCATGGAGATAGGAAGTAAAATAATTGAAATATATGATCTTTCCACCTAGATGAATCATAACCCTAGGTAAATCAACGTGTTGCCATGTTTAAAGCTGCATATGATAGTTATGGGAAAGAATTCCATAAACGGATGGATAATTTCCTTTTTCCTTTTAGTTGTGCACAGCATTGTGCTGGGCACATAGTGAGTCTTTAATCAATGTTTGCTAAAGGGTAATATAATTATAATCCAAAAACTTTAAGCATTATCTTCAAATATATGGTGGATACTTGGACTTGATGCACTTTAGAGACCATTCAAGCTCTGAGAGTCTGTCATCATGGGTTGTCTACAGTGCTCATTTTTTATATCATTCATCACTTATTTTAGTTATACTTTCTTATTGAAAATTTTAGAATTTGTGATACTGTAAAATAGTATAGCCAGTATGGAAAACAGTATAGCAATTCCTAAAAACATTAAACAGAATTACCATATAATCCAGAAATTCCACTTTGGGGTATATATCTAAAAGAATTGAAAGCAAGAACTCAAACAGATATTTGTATACCCCTGTTCATAGCAGTATTATTCATAATAGCCAAAAGGTAAAAGCAGCCCAAGTGTCCACTGACAGATGCTATGGTCTAAATGTTTTTGTGCCCCCCAAATTTATGTTTAAATCTAATCACCGATGTGATGGTGTTAGAAGGTGGGGTCTTTAGGAGATGAGTAGGTCATGAATGGGATTAGTGCCATGTAAAAGGTACCATCTATGAATCAGAAAGTAGGACCTTATAAAACACAAATCTGCTGGTGCCTTCATCATGGACTTCCTGGCCTCCAGAACAGTGAGAAGTAAAATTTCTACTTTTTATAAGCTATTCAGTTTTTTTTTTTTGTATTTTGTTATAGCAGCCTGAACCAGCTAAAACAATAAATGAATACATAAATAAAATGTGATATATATACACAACAGAATATTATTCTGTCCTAAAAAGGAAAGATATTCTTACATGTATGAACTTTGAAGACATTATGCTAAGTGAAATAAACCAAGCATAAAAAAACAAATACTGTATTATTCCACTTATATAAGATACCTAGAGTAGTCAAATTCATAGAGACAGAGAAAATAAAATAGTGGTTGCCAGGGACTAGGGGAAGGAGGAACGGAGAGTTATTGTTTGATGGGTATGGAGTTTCAGTTTGGGAAGATAAAAAGTTCTGGAAATGATGGTAATGGTTGTACAACAATGAGAATGTACCCAATGTCACTAAACTGTATGCTTAAAAATAGTTAAAGTGGTAAATTTTATGGTATGTATATTTTACCACAATAAAAAAAAATTAGAATTGTAACTAGAGTGTTGGTCTAGGACATACACTTACTGCACTTCTTTTATTTACTTTTACTTTTTGTATTTTTTAATTTTTTTTGTTTTTGGACAGGGTCTCACTGTATCACCCAGACTGAAGTACAGTGGCATGACCAGAGCTCATTGCAACCTCCAAATCCTGGGATCAAGGTAATCTCCTGCCTCAGCCTCCCGAGTAGCTGGGACTACAGGCATGCACCACCACGCCAAGCTAAAAAAATTTTTTATAGAAATGGGATCTCACTATGTTGCCCAGGCTGGTCTTGAACTCCTGGTCTCAAGCAATCCTCCTGCCTTGGTGTAAACCATCATGCCCAGCTCCATTTATTGCACTTTTATGTAGAAGGAGAGGGAAAAAATGTTCTAAGAGGGTTTGATATAATCTGAACATACTAGAAAATGCATTTAATCTTTTTCCTCATTTTCTGGAAAGAGCAGTTAAGAGTACATCTGTTAGAGTTAGAGACGTGGGATTGAATCCTTGTGCTTTTTCACTTGTGTGACGGGAAGAGTGTGACATCTATTTGTCTACTTTCAGTTCTTGTGCAGGATTAATATTTTAGGTGATGCTGCACATGCACTGACAGCCCTTGATTCTCCAAGTGGCTGGATAGACAGGTGCCCCTTGTGTAGGCCCAACTCAGCAAAACAACTTGGGCTGTGTAAGTTAGCTCCTTCAAATCCCTGCAACGATAACATCCCCCTTAAAAGGTCATTGTGAGGATGAAATGAGGCAGGTATTATGTGTAAATGTAAGATCTCAATTGGTAGAGGCTATTATTTTAGTTGTGTGCTTTCTACCTTGGCTCAAATACGAAACTTACTTCTTCACAGTGGAAAAGTCAACCCTCTCATTCCTATTTCACTCTTGATTTTCTCTTAATCTCTTTTACTATCACTAAGAAATGAAGACTTCCCAATGTTGTTAGTACTTTGCTAATTTTTTGCTCATGTACTTCCTAAAAAAGTTGATACACATGATAAACCCCATACACATTTTAAGTCACCCTCTAAAATGTTTTCTCATAAGTTTAAATAGCAGCAAATTATGTCATTTTGTTTATTGAAAATTGTCACTTTAAAAGTAAAAGTATTTTATCAGTCTTAAATATAAGCCCATGGCTTCTAAAAACAATAGCCCTTTGGTACTCATCATTATTGTATTAGTAATCTATGGCTGTGTAACAAATTTTCCTTAAACTTCACAGCTAAAAACAATCACTCATTATCTCACTGTTTCTCTGGGTCAGATAAAAGTCTCTCACAAGACTGTAAGCAAGGGGTCACCTAGGGCTACAGTCTCATCTGAATACTGGTCTGGGGAAGGATCTACTATCAAGCCCACTCCCATAACTGTTGGCAGAATTCAGTCCCTTGAGGGCTGTAGGGCTGAAGACTTCCTTTCCCTGCTGGCTACTGGAAGTTCCTTGCCACATGGGCTCTCCACAGGGCAGTTCACATGATGACAACTGGCTTCCTTCAGAGAAAGCAAAAGGGAGAGATCAAAAGAGGATAAGCAAGATGGAACTCACAGCATTTTTGTAACCTAATCTTGGAAGTCTTATCCTGTCACTTTTGCTGTATGTTCTTTGTTATAAGCAAGTCGTTAAGTCAAGCTCAACCTCATGGGACTGGGATTACACAAAGGCAGGGGTCACTGGGGGACATCTTACAGAGGCTGCCTACCACTATTACTGATTTTTAAAAAATGTTTGCACAGGGTCATATTTTTTTTTTTTTTTTTTTTAGTCAGAGTCTCACTCTGTTGCCCAGGCTAGAGTGCCATGGCAATAGCCTAGCTCACAGCAACCTCAAACTCCTGGGCTCAAGTGATCCTCCTGCCTCAGCCTCCCGAGTAGCTGGAACTACAGGCATGCGCCCCCATGCCCAGCTAATTTTTCTATATATTTTTAGTTGACCAATTAATTTCTTTCTATATTTAGTAGAGATGGGGTCTTGCTCTTGCTCAGGCTAGTTTTGAACTCCTGACCTTGAGTGGTCCCCCCCCCCCCCGCCTCGACCTCCCAAAGGTCATTTTTGACTGCTAAAAAATGTTATCATTTCTTTCTCTCCTTGACTCATAATTCTATTCTATAGCTCATTAAAATTTATTCTAGTGTAATATGCTAATGTTTATACTTGAAGTTATTTTATCAATCTTCTTATCATATATCACTATAAGAAAATTATATAGGTAAACTGAAATTTTAATGTAAAAAATTTCCTATAATCATATGGCTTTAAGGATAATTTTTTTCTAGATTGAATTCTCATTCATTTATTATTAGTACTACTAGTAGTATTATGAATAGGATTATTGGCCGAAACTACATAAACAAACTCTGGGGAAAAATAATGAAAAGATTTCATTTGCAAGTCTGAATAAATGTTCATGTAAATAGAAAACACCGTCTGGGTATGGTGGCATGCACCTATAGTCCCAGCTACTCCAAAGGCTGAGGCGGGAGGATTGCTTGAACCCATGAGTTCAAGGTTATAGTGAGCTATGATCACACCTCTGCACTCCAGCCTGGGAGACAAAGTGAGGCCCTGTGTCTAAAAGAAAATAAAAAAATACAAACAAAAAATAAAATTAAAATTAAAAAAATAGGAAACAGCAACTTATCTCCTAAAAAAAGAAATTCTGAAAACCTTTCCTTCACCCTAGCAGTATAGCAAAGACACATTTGAAAAGGGCACAAAAGAGAAAGTTTGTATTATGGGAAAACAAATACCAGAGGTTCTCCTATTTTTTTCCCCCACAATTTTATGATCACCAGGAGGAATGAAAGTGATCGTCACTGTAGAAAGTACATTATTTTCAAGGCTTTTCTCTACTGGAACTGCGTGCTTTGGCTCAATGCATGGCAGACTCCTTTCTGCAGAGATACACATATACTTGGAAGTGACACAGTCAACATCATGTTCACACATGTGTGACAAAACTCTAAGTTCTGCATTTGGTTATAAACCACCATAAATGGCATGATAAAGATATCTCAACTCATTGTGGGGATAAATGTGGAATGCTTTCATTTTCCAATTATTGCCACCGACTGTTCCTAATCCAATCCACTTCATGCTGGGGAGCAGGACTATTGGTAAAAACACAGTCTCTGTCATGTGACTATGACACTTGAGTACTTGTGAAGGATTACTAGTGTCACAAAGGCTAAGAACTCAGGAAAAGCTGATGAGAATAATGCTGGGAATTCACACAAAAGCAGTTTGGAGTAGGGAATTCCTTCAGACCACAAGTTGTAACTATAAATCCCTGCAGTGGCTGTTGATTGGGTCTGCCCAGCACCCTGTCTCCCTCTCTTGAAGCCAACCTCTCCTCCATGTATCCCTCTCAAGACAGGCCTGGGCTCAGGACCAAGGCCGAACCTCCCCTAGCACCCCTGGATCTAAATATTGTGCGGTCCCAGGACAACTAGTGACCTCGTCCACACTAGTCAGAGTTATTCCCTAGGACTTCTCTACTTGTCTTCTGCTTTGAAGAGAAACTGGCCCAAGGGAAGGAATATTCTAGAAATAATGAATTCAGAATTACCAGTGTATGCGCCTTATAAAAATGCTATACTGTAGTGGAGGTTGTCCTATCTCTCTTAAAGGGGCTGAAGACACTTCCCCAGGAGAGTTCAGTGTACGAAAATTCACTTCCTCATAGTCTAAACCACAGTTACTTCAGAAATTAGAAATCAGAATAAGCCGAGACTACAGAGGGTAAAGGGATAAGAATCCCAGTGAAGCAGAAGGCGGGAAGTAGATGCTAGATTTTAAATATTCATAAATGTTAAGACTTCTGTTTATGCTGCAGGGGTCCCAACCCATGTGGAGTTGTATAATTATTTCATCATATATTACAATGTAAGGATTATAGAAATAAAGTGCACAATAAATGTAATGTGCTTGAATCACCCTGAAACCATCCCCCTCTTCCCCAGTCTGTGGTAAAATTGTCTTCCATGAAAATGGTCCCTGGTGCCAAAAAGGTTGGGGACCACTGGTTTACAGTGCAAGGGATCTATTTTACAGTTAAGTTTCTGTTCTTTCCAAAGACAGCTTGGAGTGCTGTGGATCATACAAACATATTAGAAGGCTGTTGAATTGAAAATGGCGTTCACAGAACTCAGGGCTCAAGAAAGAAGCTTGTGTGTTCCAAACATCATTGAATTGAAATTAGGAAGCTTCCATTGGTAAGTTGAATGTTTTACCTAAAATTATTTTTATCCAAAAAAAGTAACTGTGAATGTATTTGTATGAAGCTAAATGTGGCATAAATTAAACTTTTTTCAAGAAAATATGAGAGTACAAACATTTAAAAAATAATGTATTTTTTTCCATAATTAGTTGCATGCTCAAAATAAAATAAAAAAGAAATATAACAGGCTGCAGGAGAAGAATAGGGACTTCAAAGGCACTTCAAAGATAGGAAATAGGCAAGGAACTTCAAAGAAAGAAAGGGAAAAAGTAGCAGTTTTAAATCATATCTAATAGCAAAGACTGTGGTTTTACAAAGATGGGGATTGAACCAACTACTTGTCACCCCTTTCTTAGTTAAGGAATGATTGATGAATCTCAGTTTTTAAAGGAAATTCCAAAATTTTTATTAAGAATATTTTAAATATCTAAAGGGATAAAATATTCTATAATGAATTGAAGAGATTTAATTTTACCTTACTTTTTAAAGAATATAGTTTTATTGGCTTATTGATGGTGATAAGTATAGTTACTAAAGACTACAAAATTGGTAATTGGAGCATGGCATGTTTGACTGAATAACAAATTTGGAAATGTGTACTAAAATTAAATAGTTATGTTTATGTAACTATGATTTTTGAAACCACTGGGTTTCAAATGAAATATATTGTGCTAGAAATGTATAGGAGATATTTTTAGAAGGTGAGGCCTTTGGGAAGTGATTAGGTCAAGAGGGTAGAACTGTCTTTTTTTATGTTAGGGTTATAAGCCCTTTATCAGATATGTAGTTTTGGGGGTTTGGGGTTTTTATTTTTTTGTATGTGTGTTTTAAAAATATTTTCTCCCAGTATCCAGCTGGCCTTTTTAGGTAGCTAGGAACTGTATACATTTTAATTGTGATTAAGTATAATGTATAAAATTTTATTTAATTAAAGTAATTAATTTTTTAGGTCATATCTAAAACATCTTTGCCTAACCTAAGTTCACAAAAATTTTCTACATTATTTTGTTCTAGAAGGTTTATAGTTTTTGGTTTAAATTTAGGCCTGTGACCCACTTTGAGTTATTTGTGTGTGTAGCATTAAGTAAGGATTGAGGTTCATTTTTTTTCTATATGAGTATCTATACTCATATAGATACCTTATTGAAAACAAATTGAAAGAAATTGAGCATATCTGTGCGAGCCTATTTGTGGATTCTATTTTTATTCCCATTGTTTTATATGTCTGTTCTTACATTCTTTTCACATTGTCAGATTATTAGAGTGTGTTAATAAGTCTTCAAATTTTGTGGGTAAAAACCACCTGTATTTCCATGTTTATGAATTGCCTATCAGAGGGGTCCCCACCCTATGGTGAGTTGTATGATTATCTCATTATATATTATAATGTAATAATAATAGAAATAAAGTGCACAATACATGTAATCCACTTGAATCATCCTGAAACCATCTCCCACTCCCTGGTCTGTGGAAAAATTGTCTTCCATGAAAATGGTCCCTGGTGCCAAAAAGGTTGGGGACAACTGGCTGTGCCTTTCTATAGTTGTTTTTGTATAGGATCTTTGGTCTCTTATTTCTCCATTTTTAGAAACTCATGAACTGTGATCTCAGTTGCAGATGATATCTTAGTTGTCTGTCTAGTTTGCTCATGTTGTCTTTTGTCATGTAAAGCCGTTTTATTTTTATGCTATCAAATTTATCTGTTTTTTCCTTTTTGCTTTTGGATTCTGAGTCACAGTCCTGAAGATTTTCCTCACTCCTAAATTGAGAAGAATTGTACCCATATAGTAATTAACTATTCATATAGTTTCATTTTTTACAGCTAAATCTCTTATCCATTTGGAATTTTTCCTGGTATATGGTGTGTGGAATTAATCTAATTTTATCTTCTCTGTGTAGCTACTCAGTTATTCCAATACCACTTCTAAAAATGCCATCTTTTCCTATAGGGCTGTTTTTTTTTTATCTTATACTAAGTTTTCATAGGCAATTGGATCTATTTCTGGATTTTCCTGTCTCATCGATCCATTTATGCATGAACCAGCATCATCAACAACTGTAGTGCAAAAGAAACATAACTACGACTTCTATTTAGGACAATGCCACAGGTACTGTTTTCTGTGACATGACCTCAGCTGCAGCTCCTGGCCTCTGGGGCACTTTTGGTTCCTACCCATTTTCTGAGCCTGAACCCCAGCTGTGCATTGGTGCTGTGAACCCAAATATTCTTACAAAAAATTAGGTTTTTTGTTTACATTACTCAGATTTGGTTTCTGTTGCTTATACAAAACAATTATTGTGGACTTATGCATATACTTTTCATGATTTATTTATCTAAATTAAAGAAATACCTTTAATATTAAACATTTTAGTCAAAGTGAAGGAAGAAGAAGGGGACACTTTGACAGTCTGGGAGATGGTGGGTATGTGGGTGGGGCCTGGGCAACATGGGGCAAGATCAAATAGGTGAAGACTTGGTCTTTCACAAAATGTGAAGAGAATTGTTTCTGTCTATTAAAATTGTTTTAACTTGTTAGGACAGAAAAAGAATTAAAATGTTGGCAATGATACTTTCAGAAAAAGAATGTCAAAGATTCCATCAAAAATTATTCCAGTGTGATGAGACTTGAGGTGCAATGAGATCACTGCTCCTTCCCTAGCCCTCACTTGGAACATTGCAGAAGCCTCCTAACTTCCTTTCGGGTTTAGCTCCAGGCCCACACTTCTACACTGAACCAGCTTTCTCAAATATAGATTGGATCATATTCCTCCCCTGCTTAAAATCCTCAAATGTTGCTATTTCTTACAGGATAAGAAAACTTACACTTCAGAACACTTAAAAAATCTGACTTCAGCCTTGTTTCCAAACTTGTTTCTTAACAACTGCCATATCAAATGGGTACTCTAATAATCATAGATAGCAGCAGCAGTAGTAGTAGTTTGATAGTAATAATAGGAGTAGCAGTAGAGTGGTAGTAGTGGTGGTGGTAGTATTACTATAAAACTATTACTACTACTCTTTTACTAGTATTAGTACTTGAATTACTTGCAGTTTTCTAGAATTTAACATACCATATCATGTTTGTACATTTTGCATGCTTTTGCAAGGGCCTAGAATTTCTTACCATTCACCTGAAGAATATAGCTCTGATTTCCACTCTTTTTTTTCTGATATCTACTTTTTGTATATATTTTATTATAGCTCAATCTCTTTACATATGGCTCTCTAGATGTGAGCTCAGCTAGGATCATACCTTATTAATTACTTATTATCTAAAGCTTAATATAGTGCTAAATGAATGAACACAAACCTTTTGAAGTATTATGGAAAATAGCTTTCTTTCTGTAACAACACCATCCAGTAGAATTTTATGCAATGATAGAAATGTTCTATATCTGCATTGTCCAACAGAGTAGGCACTGGCTATATATAGTTACTGAGAAATTAAATTTTAAATTTTATTTAATTTTAATTAAAATAGCCACTTCTTTTCTTTTTGCTTTTACTTCAACCATTTCTTGGACTTCATTGTTAGTTATACTTGGATCTAAATATTTGCTAGATTAGGGTGATTCAAAAGAAGAGGGTATATGGTAATTTTGCAGTGAAAACCTCAGGTAAAAATATTTTTTGTTCAAATATTTTAATAGATTGCATTCCATCAGAGCTTTTATAGGGGTCATTCAATAAAACATATATGCAATTCAATATAATCACTTATGTACTGATATTTTAAGTCTTTTATAAGTAATGCATTATTTTAAAATGGCTTATAATAGAATTCAAGGTGAGCTTTTATGCTAAAAAATCTGAAACATCATTATCGCTTATATGGCTCCTGCAGGAAGAACTACAGGACAGATTTCTATGCTTGCCTGAGGAGGAGAATTTTATTCAACTTTAGAGTTTATGACCATCTTATTATGTGTTGAAGATCCTGATATGTTTGTAGATGAACTATGTTAACTCTTATTCATTTTAAAGCATTCATTGAATTGCTTAATGATTAAAAGAATCCCAGGAATAAGATCTCTAGGTAATAAAATTGCTTTATATTAAATCCTATATGTATATTGGAAGAGTTCTGTTCTTAAGCTTAGTTAAGTAGCATTTCTGGGATTGGGATTGGGGGAGGCTGTTCTCGATTTGTGTAAAACTCCTCACATGAATCTGATCTACACCTGTGGCTGAGAACTATGCCCCTGGAATTTGCTGAAGGGGTGTGGGGTGGGGGGGAAGAATTTGAAGCCACTGGCTATAAAAGCAACCAGGTCTTTTAGGAGCACAGATTTTTCTTGGAGGATTAAGAAATCCCAAGTATGGTTTTGTATTAAAACAAATTACCACAAATTATGAAATAAATGACAAACTTAATGACAAAACAGAAGTACCAAATAAATACAAATGGCATTCACCTTTGTTGACTTTAGCCTCGGTTTATTTCCCAGGCCTTTGCTCTCCCTAGCTTCTGATAGAAGAGTTTGGAAACACAGCTACCGTTCACATCTTCCCAATTAAGAAGAAAGAATGGTCTTTTGACATGATACTTTAATTCCAAATTCAGCAAAATGTCTCAACTTCACACAACTCTTCTTTTAAACTTTACCAGCTGTTAGATGAACTGGTTGCGTGCTGTCTCACCAGAACAAAAAAGCAGGCTGTTTACCATTTTATCATGAAATGATTATTTCATCATTAGGATATGGAGCAATGGATAACACCACAGATTCTGGATTCGAACCCTGGTCTTGTTACTAACTCCTTGTGTGGCATTGGGTAACCCGTTACACCCTGACTTCTCAACTGTAAAGACAGGAGACTTCAGATAAGTATATACAACAGCATAGTGATGGGCACTTACTGTTTTTCAACTGCAAATGGCCTTAAGATACACTTAACCCACATCACTACTAGAAAACGAACCTTAACCATCAGTTATGGTGGTAATTAAATCAATTCAAACTAAAACAAAACCAGCAAAGTAAAACAAAAACAAAAATAAAAATTGCTGTATGAAAAATGGCTCTGAATAGATCTGAAAGGGAAGCAAAGGTGAGATGGTGTAAAAAGTTATGGTTTTTATGTATAATCTCAGACTTGTATTTATATAGTAAAATGCTACTTGAAAATTTAGGCATTTTAGTTTTCCAGACCTGGTCCTCATGCATTTCCAGTTTATTGTTCTTGGTCAAGATGGGTGGAGGATTATCTACTCCTACATAGGTTTGGAGGTTTTACACGCTGTTGAAAATATTAAAAGGCACATATGTATTAGTAGTCCACCAACATTTTGTTTCCCTATTATCACTGATTCACTAAATACCTACTTTGCCATGAATATCAGTTCCAAAAGCTGATGTGGGTTACATAGATTACAGTACACATAAAGTGTGTAGTTTCCTTACTATAAATTTTACTTCTATTATTTTACATACTTTTAGAAAAATCTAATGTCACTTTGCTTCATTGAAGATACAATTGTGTAGCTGCTAGGTGTTTTCCCTCATTACTATTTCCTTCCTTCCTTTAAGTCTTTATTACTCAACTGTTCTATCCTTCCTTTTTTTCCTCCCCGGGAGTGAAATGTAATTCACTTTTTTTTTTTTTTTTTTTGAGACAGAGTCTCGCTTTGTTTTCCAGGCTAGAGTGAGTGCCGTGGCGTCAGCCTAGCTCACAGCAACCTCAAACTCCTGGGCTCAAGCGATCCTCCTGCCTCAGCCTCCCGAGTAGCTGGGACTATAGGCATGCGCCACCATGCCCGGCTAATTGTTTTTTTATATATATATCAGTTGGCCAATTAATTTCTTTCTATTTATAGTAGAGACGGGGTCTCGCTCTTGCTCAGGCTGGTTTTGAACTCCTGACCTTGAGCAATCTGCCCGCCTCGGCCTCCCAAGAGCTAGGATTACAGGCATGAGCCACAGCGCCCGGCCAGATTCACTTTTTTCTTCTGCTTTTTTCCTAGGACTCATTGATCTCGCTCCTGGAGATGGGAAGTTCAAAACCTGCTACTTTATTTTATGCAACGTGCACTGGCTTTCCTAACAATTGCAGCCTTCTGGAGAAGTCCTCTGGGAACTCAAACATCTGTTTTTTTGCTCCCCAAATAAACAAGTACTTTTTGATTGCTCTTCAGCAATCTACGCATTTCCTGCCTCCCTCGTGGTGCAATTTTTAAAATAGAAAAGATCACTTAATTCCCTTCTTTCATCTTGCATTTGCATCGCTGGGTATGGACCCAGTCTTTTATCTTAAGTATATGGCACATGTGGGGGACATTTTAAGATCCTAAATGAGACTGCTAAATCGTTCGGCAGTTGGAGCTAATCAATTACTCATTAATGATAAGACATGCCATTGGAAATTTTCAAATTTTAAAATGCTGCTTTAAAATACCAAGGGACGACTTGATAAATTTAGGCTCTCATTTCTGGAGCGCCACTGTCACTAATCTACCGCCCTCCAGTTTAGGCCCTGGCTCCAGGGCGCTAGTTGGAACCCTCCCGCCTTGCGCAACGTGGGCCCCCGGGGCTGCCCCTGTCCTCGCAGCGCCGCGCGGGGTCCCGGGTCCACGCTGCCGGGCGAGCCCGGGAGGGGCCGGAAGGGGGCGCCGTAGCCGCGGGGAACACTGGCAATGCCTCGGGGGCTGACTCCGAAGACCGGGTATTCGCTGGAGAGACTTTTTTGCGCCATCCGGTAGTCGCGTACGCTCCGGGCTTTTGCCAACTCCAGGTCTCCTTAGATGGGGGCCAGGAGGGAGACGGCGGGGACCCTTGGCCACGCGGGGCACTCAGGGAAGGGCTGAGGTCCGGGAGCCGCGCGCTGCGGGTTCCGTCCCGGCTCGAGCTTCCCAGCAGCGCCCTCCCCCGCGGCGGGCCCAGACTCTCGGTGCCGCGACGAGTGGGCGGCCAGAAGCCGGTGGCGGAGGGCGAGCGGCTGCTAGGAGCGGCGAGACTCCCGCGGCGAGGCTGGGGCTGGGACGAAGCGGCCGCGGCGACCGAGGAGAAACGGGGCCAGGCGAGTAGGAGGAAATACGGCCGGTGAAGGGGAGCTGCCGCCCAGGAGGGAGGCGGGTCCTTTCGGCTGCAGCTGCCGCTGTTCCGGGACGCGGCCCGGGGAGCCCGCCCGCCCGCTCGTAAGGTGCGCGCCAGGTAGCTCCCCACCCAGAGGGCACCCTCGCCGGCCCCTCCCAGCGCGCCCGGGACGGAAGGAGCCGCCCGCGCTGCAGGTGGCGAGGGCGCACGGCACCCCGAGCGCGGCGCCCTTGAGCTGCACCGCGACGCAGGTTTTCGAGCCGACTTGTCCGTCCGCCAAGAAAAGGAAGCGTTGTCCCTTCCCGCTCACCCGGCTTCCCCACCCCTTGTACTCTAAACCCTGCAGCGGGCGTGCGGCGCGGCCACGGAGGCGCCGAGGAGGGGCGAGCCGCCGCCGGGCAGCGGCGTGCCCACGGGGGAGAGGGCGCCGGAGAGGAGGCGGCGGCGCGGTGGCGAAGGCGCGGCGCGCGATGGCAGCTGCCTAGCCCGGCGGGCGCGGAGCAGCCCCGAGCTGTGGCTGGCCAGACGGTGCGGCTGGGCGGCGGACCCCGCTGCCGCTGCAGCCCGGCCGGGAGAGATGAGCGCGGAGGCCGGCGAGGGCATCACTTTCTCCGTGCCACCCTTCACCCCCTCGGGCTTCTGCACCATCCCCGAGGGCGGCATCTGCAGGAGAGGAGGAGCGGCGGCGGTGGCCGAGGGCGAGGAGAGCCAGCTACAGCCGCCACCACCGGGCAGCTTCTGGGACGTGGAGAGCGCCGCCGCCCCTGGGACCGCGTGTCCCGCTGCCACCTCCGGGAGCAGTGCCACCCGGTGCCGGGGCAACTCTGGCGGCGGGGGCAGCCGACGGACCACGGTGGCATATGTGATCAACGAAGCGAGCCAGGGGCAGCTGGTGGTGGCCGAGAGTGAGGCCCTGCAGAGCCTGCGGGAGGCGTGCGAGGCGGTGGGCGCCACCCTGGAGACCCTGCATTTTGGTAAACTGGACTTTGGAGAAACCACCGTGCTGGACCGTTTTTACAATGCAGGTGAGTGAGTAACCCCTTCCCCATCCTGCGCCGCCAGGGACCACGTTTTTCCTGGCCGTCTTCGAGGGAAATTTTGTTTTTCTGGGCGGGAAGCATTTACTTATTGCCCCACGTGGGGGGCAGCGAGCGGCGCTGCGTGGCGTTGCTCCTGGCGCTCGCCGCTCCTGGGGGGCGTGTGTGCATTTGTGCGGGAGCCTGTGTGCGTTTGTGCGGGAGCCTGTGTGCATTTGTGCGGGAGCCTGTGTGCGTTTGTGCGGGAGCCTGTGTGCGTTTGTGCGGGAGCCTGTGTGCGTTTGTGCGGGAGCCTGTGTGCGTTTGTGCGGGAGCCTGAGTGCGTTTGTGCTGGAGCCTGTGTGCGTTTGTGCGGGAGCCTGAGTGCGTTTGTGCCGGAGCCCCACTGGCCCGCCCGCCGCGGGCCGCTGGAGCCCTGCAGTCCATGTGGTCGACCCAAGACCTGTTTTCTAGCACTGCGAGGTACTGGCCCCAGTCAGCCCTTCTCCCTTCCGTGTCTCGCTTTCGCTTCTCTTAGGTTTGGCCGGTGTTTTCCTTCTGCATGTATCTGTTTTAGATGGCGTTCTCCTTTTCTCTGCGTAGTTTTGGGAGTACAAAAACGACGACTTACGCCACGCAGCCAGCTGCACTCAGAGTGTATCTTTATGAATTTGCATGTCATATCATGATCTTCCCAACTCGTTTTGCCTCTAACAAGTTTTAGTGGCTTGAATTTCCCACCTCTTACCAATTTGAATGTCCAAGTAATGACGGTGCTTCCACAAGTTTAACTAACGTCGTAACTTATGCTAAACTTCTGTGATATCCTTGTAAGGATTTTGGTGAAAGAACCAGGGTCTGTTTCTTATTACCCCATATACCACAGTGGGCAGGAACTTAACATTGTTTAAAATGCCTATATGCTATTTTAATAACTCAGATTAGTTTGGCCATTAAAATGATTGCTACCATAATCCATGAAAAAAAAGTATTTTTTCAGCCTATCCCAGATTTCAGAGAGTGTTATACAGTTCTATTAACCGGAGCAATTAGCTATGTGTTAGCAAATGTTAGGAATAATAACATGTTATTGAAATTAATGTTTTTCACTCTGTAATCCAATGTTGAGAATATATACATATTTAGATTTTTAAATTTTTATTTTCTAGAGACAGGGTCTCACTCTGTCATTATGGGCTAGAGCGCAATGGTGGGATCATAACTCACCACAACTTCGAAGGCGTGGGCTCAAGCCATCTTCCTGGTTTAGCCTTCCCAGTAGCTGGGACTAAAGGCATGCGCCATCACACCTGGCTAATTCTTTTAAAACATTTTTTTGCAGAGATGGGGGTCTCACCATGTTGCCCAGGCTGGTCTTGAACTCTTGGCCACAAGCAATCCTCCTTCCAAGGCTTCCCAAAATGTACATACTTATTTTTTTATAATTGTGGGGGGAAAACTTGGTTTAATGGTTTCTAAACAATAAGCTTCTTGCATTTGTGATCACATAAAAGGTTTTATATTCCAACCTTGTTTTCAGTTCTGATTCTCTTCAGCCTCTTCAAAACACCTGAAGTAGGCTTATGTCAGTTTTGGAATTCAGCCGAAGCTAAATGTTTTAAGAACAAGAACTTCATGTTAAGGAAGCCAGACTAAATAAACTAGGACTTTCTGGTTCTGGTATTTTTCTTTGTTTTTTTTTTTTTTTTGTAGTTTTGGTCCTCATAACTGAGCATGAGTGTAATGTATTATAGCTTGGTTCTTTGGGTGGCTTGCTAGAAAAATTACATAAACATAACTTTTCTAAAAATTATAGCACTCTTATTTCTGGATTATAATTGGGAAGAAGCTTCAAAGAACTGAAAGATATGAGAGGAAAATACCCTACTAAATGCATGAGCCTATTTTTATTGCACTGATAGATTGGGCATTTTTTTCTAGGGCTCTATAAAAAATCTTAAACTCTAAGCTAATTGGAAAGAAACTTCCCTAACAAGCTTTTCTGTTAGGAAAGGCTAACAATAACTTTCTGTTACTCTCTAAGTATTGTCTCTGGGAAAGGGAGAGAAAGATTGGAAGGTGCTGGGATTTGAAGTGTATCTCATTTAATCCTCTTAACAAGCCTTCCTACCTTCTTAGGTGAGAAAACCAAGGGATCCCTAAGAGGCCCTGGGATTCATAGGCAGTAAGTGGTCAATACAGGATTCCCCTCCAGGCGGCTGACCCTAAAGGATCATGCTCGGCCTTTGCTGCCTCCATTTAGGTGGGCTGATTTACTCTCAAAATCAAGGGGTGCACCCCATCTTGGAATCATATGACCGAGAGCTGGACTTTTGCCGTCTTATGAGACATTTAGGTGTATATGGGATAGTGGGGAGGGTGTGCTCTTGGGAGACCCATGTTCCTGGGCCATCTCTGTCGCATTCCATTTCTTCTTCCAACCTAGTCAGGCCTCAGTTTAACCCCTTCCCGCCTGGGTGATGTGAACCCTGAGGATGAGTTCCCTCTCACTCAGCATGCAGATGCGACAGAATGAAGGTCGTATCAGTTTCCTCCAAACCCTTTGTTTTTCTAAACTAAGGGCAGCAGGTCTGATGGTAGGAGAGCTGACTTTCTTCTGACTTCTAAGAGAGGGCTTGCTCTTCCTACACCAGGGGTTGGAAACCTTTTTCTGTAAAGTTCCAGAGAGTAAATATTTTAGACTTTGCAGTTCATGAGGGCCCTGTCACAACTACTCAACTCTACAAATGGTCATGGCTATGTTCCAACAAAACTTTATTAATGGACATTGAAATTTGAATTCATGTAATTCATAAACTGTTGTTCTTTTCTTCCAACTATTTTAAAATGTAAAAAACATTCGTAGCTTGAAAGCTGTGCAAAAACAGGTGGCCCATGGGATTTGGCCTGTGGGCCTTGCTGACCTTTGCTCTACACTGACTACCTGCACTTTAAAGTTGAATCCTTAAGAGATAGTGGGAAGAACACTGTCCCTCAAGTGAGATCTCAGTTTTCGTCCCAGCTGTGCTGTGAACGAACCATGCAATTGTGAGACAGGCCCTTCATCTCCTCCAATGGTGTTTCTTCTCCTGTGAAGTTGACCAAGGGTTGAAGTGGAAGGGGAATTCAACAAAATTTCTAAGATTCCCTCATTTACTCCTGTAAATTTGTAAAGACAAGGTGGCTTGGTGTGCTGGGACAGAACATGGGAACAGGAGTTTCAAGGTGTGGATTCTGGTCCTGGTTCCTCTCTAATTTGGAATGAGTCATTTAAAATCTCAGAAAAGAGTGGAGGGTTGGCATAATTGGTATCTGAGATTCCCTGTGGCTCTCAAATTCTGTACTTTATAACATTATTAATACAAATGAATTATTTCAGTCCCTAGAGATTGGTGAACTGCTTACAAGCAGTTCATATAGGTCATATCCCTGACCCGGAGGAGCTCAGTGCCTAGGCTGTGGCAGGGCCTCTGTGAGGGGTTATGCTGAATGTCTGGGGCTCCCAGGAAACACCTTCTAGAGTCAAACCAGGGTTGGGCTGGGTTCAGGGGTAGCTTCTCAAAGGAGGTAACACCTGAACTGAGATGGAAGAGTAAGCAAGGATGGCCTAACAGAGGCCTCAACATTTCAATGGGAAGCAATGGTGTTCAAATAGCTCAACTTAATGGAATGATTAAGGACTTAACCTTTGGTGACATTTTTACAAACATTTCCTATCTTTGTGTATTCATGTTTTTTTAAAGAATAAGTTACACTTAAAGATTTTCACTGATTTTCCTGATTTGATTATTATTTTATTTTATTTTTTTTTTGAGACAGAGTCTCACTTTGTTGCCTAGGCTAGAGTGAGTGCCGTGGCGTCAGCCTAGCTCACAGCAACCTCAGACTCCTGGGCTCTAGCGATCCTTCTGTCTCAGCCTCCCAAGTAGCTGGGACTACAGGCATGTGCCACCATGCCCGGCTAATTTTTTCTATATATATTAGTTGGCCAATTAGTTTCTTTCTATTTATAGTAGAGACGGGGTCTCGCTCTTGCTCAGGCTGGTTTTGAACTCCCGACCTCGAGCAATCCGCCCGCCTCGGCCTCCCAGAGAGCTAGGATTACAGGCGTGAGCCACCGCGCCCGGCCCTGATTATTATTTATTATAACTATATTCTAGTTTATTCTTTGACTACACTTGTCATTCTTTCTTTCATTCTCTTTCTGAGAAACTAATGCTTTCTGAAACTAATGCTCTATTAATGCTTTGATGAAAATTCATCTGATTTATGTATACAGGAGACTATCAATCAGAGATGACAAATGCCAAAGTAACAACACCCCTTCCCAGCCTTCTGCATCGTAGGCAATAAAATTCTATAAAAGCTAAGAGATGTCAGTGATAAAAGGTTGGACAAATCCCAGCTGGCAGCAAGGTCTTCAAAAAAATTTATTTTTTGAGATAGAGTCTCACTCTGGTGCCTAGGCTAGAGCACAGTGTCATCATCATAGCTCACTACAACCTCGAACTCCTGGGCTCAAGCCGTCCTCCTTCCTCAGCCTCCTGAATAGCTGGTACTACAGGCATGTGCCACCACACCCAGATAATTTTTCTACTTTTTATAGAGATGGGGGTCTCGATTTTACTCCGGCTGGTCTTGAACACCTGGCCTCAAGCAATCCTCCCACCTTCGCCTCCCAAAGTGCTAGGATTAAAAAAAATTTTTAAATGAACATCAGTTCTGTTATTCTCTTGTTTTGTTTATGGAAATGCTGAACTGTAAAGTGATTATATTTGTTCATTCAGGTTAAATGATTTAAGGTCCCTGCTTGGAACCAGGAACATACTTTTTTCTTAGAAACAGTATTACAGATGGTGGTTAGATAAGCCTTGTTATAATATCTGTGTTTGGAACCCACTCGGCATTTTAAACATTCAGGAAAATTATGCTTCTGAAACTTAAAAGTGAGACTTTCCCTGTGACTTTTCCTTTGATCTAGCTTTTGGTAGTCTCCTGGAGGCCAGGCCAGCGGGGATCCAGGAACACTTTCACCTCTTTCAGTCTTCTTCCCCTCCTACTTCCTGCTGATGTAAGAGCCAGGGACACTGCTGTGCTCAAGGCCACCTCCCTCCGTCCCTCTCAGTGGGCACAGGATTGGGTTAGCTGCCTGCTTCCCCTTTCCCTGATACCAGCCCTCACATCCGCCTGGGCCTTTCAGCCTGGCTCACTGCAGATTGCAATCTCTTACTCAGCTTTTCACCCCAGAGCAGCAGTGGGTAACAGGAAGGAAACATTTGCAGGTTGAAATTTTAAGAACTTAGCTTTTCTATTTGCATCCATATCATGTTCCCACTTTACTCCAGTGGTGACGAAAGTTGCCCATTTATGCCATTTTGCTGGAGAGGCATCTGACCTCTCTGGGCTTTGATGCCACTTGCTTCCAGCAAAGCTCCTTAGGATTGCCAGTCTTACTTGGTATAAACAAAACAAGCATAATCCTGTATCCTGTCTTTCCCAGACTGAGCAATTCTTGGAAGTTTTCTAGCCCACTTCTGCATTTCTACTTTCA
Organism: Microcebus murinus; assembly: GCF_040939455.1. Taxonomy (NCBI): domain Eukaryota; kingdom Metazoa; phylum Chordata; class Mammalia; order Primates; family Cheirogaleidae; genus Microcebus; species Microcebus murinus. The sequence goes on from NC_134108.1 coordinate 26,057,172, forward strand.
ATATACTTTCAAAGTATCTTGTCCTGTATACTTTGAGGGAGAGGGTGAAGTCTGTATTTCCCAAATAGTGGTTCCCATGACCAGTTAAAAAGAAAAATCAGAGGACTGATATATATTTGCCAACACTATAATTGTTCCAAGTAAGGATATTGTAAATAAGGAAAGAGAAAACTCAACAACTAGCCACCTATTGCCATGATTTCTTAAAAAAGAAAGACATCTTTATGTTAAAAAAATTAGGGGCGTGGGGACATAACCTGAGAAAGAAGGGGAGCTCTTTGCATACAGTAAATGTATGGAAAAACTCATTATTTATTATGCATTTTTCACATTTCACCATGGATGAGTGAAAACTTCCTTATGCTCATAAGCAGAGTTGTTTGAGAACTTCTGATCTGAGTTGCTTTGCTGCTCCTTCCCACCTTTTGGTCACTGCTTCTTCACCTGAGAAACAAGCCTTAGTAAAATTATCACAAGAGCAAACATAGGTAAGCTTATAAGGAAAAAACTCTGGTTAGAAAAGGATTTCAAAAAGATCTCAGTGGTGCCCTGTGCATGGTTTTTCTCTGAGCTTTTCACTTTTCTTGGCATGCCACTGTGGCAGCTGCTGCCTACCCCACACTGATCCAGAATACTGCACTTCCTCTTGCTTTCTCAGATAATGGGTCAATTGAGGCAAAATTATAATTTTTCAAAAAGAGCTCTACTAGAAAATCTGAAAAAAGCAAAACTAAAGAAAACTTCAAAGGCACAAAAGTAGATTGGTTTCTAGAGTACCTATTTCTTACTCCAAATAATCAAGTGCAGATTGTCATGACTGACCCTGTTTTGCAGTTTCCCGAGATCCTGGTTTCTTTCCTAGACTTGGTCACCTTTGGTCTGCTTGAGACATTTAATAGTTGGTAGTTTGAGCTGGCTTCATCTCTAGGGGAAGCCTGTTTACAAGTACATAACCAGTGGCCATGGCTGGTGCCAGCCTTCTGGGAGTTCTCTGCTATAGGCCAGTTCCCCTTTGGTGGCTTACAGGGACTGTCCCCTGCTTCTTGTTTCAGAGACCTGGTTAGAGGCCCGTTCAGTTCCTGTTTCTGGTTTGCAGGCTAAAGTTGGTTCACAGTTTCTTTGTGGAGCAGTGGGAGATTGACAAGCACGAAGCTAAATGCATGTGCGAGTCTCTCTAGTATGAGTTAGCAACTGTGTCTACTTTCCAAGAAGTTCCCCCAAGTGGTCCCTTCGAATACCACCCTACACCAGGAAAGCAGAGAAGCATAGGAAAATGCATCGTTGGCCAGTGATTCCAGGGCTGATAGTGTGCTATGAAATCATGGCCATTCCTGGGAGGCCATTTGAAGGCATTTTATCAAATGCTCCCCTTTCCGTCACTCATGGGGCCCTCACCGTGGTGGTAGAACATGCCAGCACTTCCTCCACTCCACCTGGAGCAAGATGAGAGTTGGAAATGTGGGAAATACGGCGAGGGTGGGCCGTGTTGCAGGAACCCACAGCTGTGTGGATATCAGGAAGAAACAGAGCCCACAGCTTTGGAAAAGTTGTATCTTGAAGACAGACTCATCTTCCTGTGATTAGTTTATAGGTAGGTGGGGAAATTGGCTACATTTAAGAAAAAATACCCTTATTTGCAGGGGGTAAAATTAAACTTGCAAAATTTTATTAGTGGCATAAAAGAAAAAATTGGAAAATGATAAATTATTTAAAAATCCATTGGTGACTCTAATACATTGATTTCTTTAATTGTTTTAATATATTAGCTTTTCTTTCGGGCTGGAGATGTTGACTAGAGAAGCCAATCAAAATATGTGCCAAAGTAGTGGGAACGGAGGAAGGACACGAGACAGGGCTGGTTTTCAAGGTCTTGTCTAATTGTTCCAAAAATTTAAATAAGTGAGTACTTAACATCTTATGTGAGTTTTTAAAATTTTGTAGTGTGGTTTTTTTTTTTTTTTTTTTCCCCAAAAGAAAATACAAAAATGAAAAGACACATAACCCAAGCTACATTATGGAAATTTTCCTAGGGGACACAGGAGGGAGGAGAGAAAATTTAAGTGTAAAGAGCATCTCCTACTTAATAAAATCATAGCAGAGAAGATCTGTGTAACTTATGCTGTGTAACTTGTGCAGAGTAACAGTAAACATTCCATTACAAGCAGGGCTTTTTGTTATAGTAGTTCGTCAACAAAGAGGAAAGCAATTGGCTTTGGTATATGATTCATACCAGGAAGGAAGTTATATTCCTTTGTACAGGAAGTCTCTATAAATGGCTGTAACTAGTTATATCAGTACTTTTAAATGCTTTTAGCCCCTTGTATACCTGTGAACTCTCAAGAGAAACATGGGAGGAGAGATGCTCTTGTGATTATCAGTGAACATTAGGTCATCTCTCCACTGGCCTTAAACCGTAGAAAAATCAAGTATTTGCCTAAGCGAGAGAATTCTTCCTCCTTTAAATTTTTGATTACCCCTGTTTCTTATTTTTAAAAAGTCATCCAAGGCTATCACATGTCCAGTGCCATTTATTGTCACATTCAAGTTTTCTACTGTTTATTGTGACAAACATCAGCTTAAGCTGGGGCAGCCAGGACCAGGAGTGCTATTCTTGCTGCTCAGGGCCGCAGCTTTTGCCTCCAGCTAGATATTTCACAATTTATGATTTGGTCCCACTGGGGCTTAGGTGACTTCACATGGCTAGGTGAGAATGGTACTATCAGGGTCTCAGTTCTTCCATGTTATGGAGTCCTCCTTTTTTGATCATCTTATTGACTCCATAAAAGAAAGAGAAGTGACAGTGTAATTAACTCTGTTTTACAGTTGGAAAGGGTGTTTGATCAGGCCAGAATAAATCAAATGGTTGAATAGGCTTTGAGCTCAGGTCTTCTGATTTCCAAATAATCCAGGTGTTTTATCTGCTATACCACAGTTTTCCCTTATAGTGAAAAACATTTCAAAGCATGTGTACTATTTAAGAGGATCAGTTCTAACATCTTGATGGTAGCATTATTATGAGGAAGAGTCTTAGGAGTGACACTTAACTTCTGGTCCCCTCTTACTAATAAATTTTTCTGACTTCTTATTAGTAACCTTATAAAATTATCAGAAAGTGGACTTTGACATTTTTCTGTCAATATAACAAGGGAGCCCAGAGCCTAGGCTGAATAGTGGTTGCCAGTTGCTTGGCCTCAAGCTATAAATTGGGCTTTCTCCAGGCAAGTCTTGGGCTATTTTTGGGGTGTGATAGGTGAACCATCACATGATAGGCGGAAAGAAGCCTTTCTCTAGAATGACCCGGAGAGCTGGATTTACAAGCCTGGGGATTGTTCGTTTCCATGGTTCCCTGAGGTAAGTTCTGGCTCCTAAGTCTGATTGGCTTTCCCCTAATGTGATGGCATATTCCCAATAATTCAATTCTTTAAGTATTTATTAATTGCCTGTGACATGCCTCTTACTGTAGTCGATGCACTGAAGGACTACAAAACAGAAGGTGGAGATCTTTAGGAGCATAAAAGTTTGTAACATATATATGTTTCTAAGGGAAAAACGGATACTAAGGAAGAAGTCAGGGGAACTACCTACCTAGATTTCCTATTTCTTCCCACCAGAGTAATTCTTTTTAGAAAAAACATTTTTAAAAAATGTAAGGTATGAAATATATCTGTCATAAAGTACATAAAATAGTATAAAAATATTCATGCATCCACTACTTAAATATATTAGCCATTAAACTTATTGATATATTTGTTTCATTCCTCTTTCTCTCTCTTTTAGAGGAATAAATCTTTTTGGACAAAACTAAAAGACCCTTTCTATCTCATCAGTATCCCTTCTTGGAAAAGTGCATCTGGCATGGAAAGTGGTATATTATAATTTTATAAACTATATTTTCAGAAATCTAAAATCATGACTCTACAAATATAAACATATGCCAAATATTTAATTAACTCATTATTTAAGGAGAAAACCGGTAAGATATTAAAACTAGTTTAAAGGAGAATTTAAAGAGTGGGTATTACACACACACACACACACACACACACACACACACACACACAATCAGGAATGCTGAAATGAATTTGCTAATTGATGTAAAACCGGCTAATATTATGTAAGGCAATTCTATAAGTATAAATGTTGGAGTCATCTTTTCTATAGGGTGGAAATCAATTTTATCTCTACCAAACAATATTTATCTGTGATTCTGTGGACCAGAAATATGTGCATTACTATCAGTTTCGCACAACTTAATATTTATCCCAGGAACATTGCAAAATGGTCTAGTCACCAGAAGGACAATCAAAGGTGCACACCCCTTTAAAATCAGATAATTCCCAGAGGGTGTGCCACACAAAGCCCAGCCCTCCACTGAAAGGATATCTTTTGACCTTTTCCAACTCTTTGACAGCTTTTCTTGGCACAAAGTGGGTCATTCTAAGCAGGCTCTATGCCTGTCTCTCCAAGTGCTCTTAACCCAGCCCAACTTAAAGGACCTGTTTGCTTTTCTCTGCTACTCTGACATCTGAAGCTGTGTTTGCTCTGAGAGGGCCCTAGAATACCTTGCTTTAACCAAGATTCCTAATCATGGTTGTTTTAGGACAGGAATCATGTACAAATTGCATATTTGGGTGTTAGTCACTTAGGTTTTGGATATGATCAGAGGTATAGGGCATGTGACCAGAACCAAGCAGGAATATGCCAGTGTGATGCCCACAGTGTCTGGAAACCAAACTTCATTCTTATATTAGGAAAACGTCATTGTGACTAATGGGGATACCAATAGTCTAAACTGCTCCGAATAAACTTATTTTTTGGAGAAAAAAATTTTAATATATTTTAGAGGGCTGGCAAACTGCTATCATATTTCATGTTGAATATATGACTTTGGTCTTATAATGTACACAAATAGACAAGATGCATTACTGTGTGCTCAGTGCTGTGCCAGTCATTCTACATACATTACCTTATTCAGTCTTTAGAGCAGCTTTATGTGGCAGATAGCTTCAGTTGATCAATTTTACATATGGGGAAACTGAGCCCCCGAAAGCATTATCAACTTTCCCAGTGTCACATGGCTATTAAGGGACAGAACCAAGTTTTGAACCTACAGTGATCTGATTCCAAAGTCTATTCATTTATAACTATGTTCTCCTGTCTCCCAGAAATAAATTTCCTATTTAAAAACATTTAAATTATTATTAATACCATGATTACGGTCATCTCATCAGTAGACATTTGTTGACTATTTAAAATCTGCAAGATTTCTTTCTTAGGTGTGTATGAAATTAGGTTAAAAAAGTGTAATTTCTGGCTGGGCGTGGTGGCTCACACCTGTAATCCTAGCACTTTGGGAGGCCAGGCGTTAGAGACCAGCCTGAGCAAAAGCGAGATCCCTGTCTCTACAAAAAGTAGAAAAATTAGCCGGTCACAGGGGCACATGCCAGCTACTCAGGAGGCTGAGGCAGGAGGATAACTCAAGCCCAAGAATTTGAGGTTGCGGTGAGCTTTGATGACGCCACTGCACTCTAGCCTGGGTGATGGATAAGACCCTGTCTCAAAAAGAGAAAAAGGTGTCATTTCTGTCTTTTATGATCTTACAATCTTACAATCCAGCTATTTAATAAATAATTTTTGGGAGCCTCCCATGTGCAAGATGATGTAGTGAATAAGTAAAAAAATCCAAGGGATTTTTTTTTTTTTTGAGAGAAGGGTCTTGCTCTGTGGCCCAGGTGCTAGAGTGTAGTGATATGATCATAGTTCACTGCAACCTCAAATTCCTGGGCTCAAGTGATCCTCCTGCCTCAACCTTCTGAGTAGTTGGTACTACTGGCATGCACCAGCTAATTTTTTCTTATTTTTTGTAGAGACAAGATCTCGTTATATTGCCCAGGCTGGCCTCAAAATCCTGGGCTCAAGTAATCCTCCTGCCTTGGCCTCCCAAAATGTTGGGATTATAGCCACTGCACCTGGTCCCCACTTGATATTTTTATGAAATCAGTCTCACGCTGAAAACTATTTAAATAAATTCCAAAATTTTGTTAAAAACCTTTCATATCTCTTATAAATATTGATAAAATCTTATTAAATTTACTTCTAAGGGGGTATTATAATTCTTTAATTAAGAAGAATTTTTTTACACTGACTCTTATGGAAGCAATGAGGGTTATTGCCTGAGACTTGGAACCTTTGTGTATATATATATATATATATATATATATAATTTTTCTAGCAGTGGAATTTGAATTTTTTTGTATTAATCTTTTCAGTTTGTGAAAAAAATCTAGGTTTAGATATTTGAAATATGCCAATAGTGTAATTTCAATTTAGTATTCTTTAGGCCTAGGGTCTGTGATATAACTGTGTTGCTGCTTGTTGATGATGCCTAGAGTGTATGGTCCTTGGTTAACAGAAAATGGTCAGCTTGAATGCCAAGTTACTGAATGCCTGGGCCAGAATGAGAATAGGAAACAAACAAAATTCCATTTAGATAATAAAGGCACATGTATCAGATGCATTACTGATGCAGAACCATACCTGTATTATGATATACATAAAAAATAACTAAGGTAGAAACCTGGACTGTCTCTGAAGGTTGTAAGTTAACATTTCTAGATATATACTTTATATAACATTTCTAATCATTTGTGAGTCACATGAAAATTCAGATCTTCAGATCTGGACAGTAAGATTTTAAGTTTTGAAAAATAACTCCTGGTCAATTTCCCAGATATTCTGGCCTAGTGTTTACTGTTCACATAGGATTAGAGTAAGAAAAGATTTGTAGACAATCTAGAGGAGCAGGGAATCTGGCTGTAAAACTTAACACATCTCTTAGTGTGTGCGTGTATTGTTAGTTGCAAAACAGGGTTGAGGTACAAGTTGCTTGGCTTAACTTAGCAAAATAAGAGAACAAAGTCGTAGCTTGCACGTGAGTTAGACAAGAATAGTTGGCTTGGCTTTTCTTGCCAAGCAACTCAGTGCTGCCAATATTTTATGTGCTTAAAGTACACTTGGCAGTTGGTAAATCTAAAATAAAATTGAAAAGGAAATGCTAGCCTGACTCTTTAGACTCTTCCAGACTCTTTCAGACTCTTCTTTCCTTATAAAATCAGTAGTGTAGAAACCTCATTAACCATTAAATATGATACATGAGTGGGTTACCCAAGAACTGATCCTGCTGTGATTATTAGAATGTCGTTCTGCAGATCTGCATTGTTTCCAAAGTCTGAAATTAAGGGTTGTCAGCATTATGGGGTTGTCAGCAAATCTTTTCACAGTCACTTATGCTTTTGACTTGATTAACATTTAATTTATAGGACTATTTGTTAGTGTTTACTAGTCCATTCAGCATATATTCAAATGAGTGGCACATTTGTGTCATCAGTGTTAATTCTGATTAACTTATGTCTGATCAAGTTGCTATAACTGACAGAAATTCATACATAGGAACATAGTGTGCTTACAAAGTTCACTTTTTAATATTCCTTTGAAGAAATAAGTTAAATGCAAAGACATACTAATTAAGAAGGCAAATTGCAGGAATGTTTAAAAGCTGCTAATGCGTAAATATTATCAGTGTTCATTAATGACAGAGTTAGGACATTGCTTGCCTGGATTTATGGGAAATTTTAGAAGCTCAGATAGAATCTTTGGATCGGTTTCTGACTCTTTGTTTAAGGCAATAGGGGGCAGGCTGAAGGCAGACAACTCCAAGCTGAAGAATTTGTAGGTGTTTGAGCGTAAGTACCCTTCATGGAGTATTATGGTTATATTTATAACTGTCATCACCCATGGCTCATTTGGTGGTCATTTATGAAATCTTTGAGAAGGTTAAACTTTAATATCATATGAGTGACAACTCTTCTGCTTCAGCCAAATCTTGTATAACTCTTGGAACTAAAATTAAGATATTGCTGTATCTCCCCAGTTTGCCTGCAATGTTAAGACACATATTTTCCCTGAGTGGTGAAATATAAATATGTAAGGAAAAAGTGCAGCCTCACAATTTCCAAGCTCCATTGAACTCAGGACTCCCTACTCAGTGCAGGTTTCGTGAAAACAGTAGGTTTTATCTTGTTAAATAAATAGTGAACATTCTTCTTGGTGGATAATCTCTTGATTATCCAGGATTGGACCTTCTTATCGGGACCTGTTTGCAGGTTGCAAGTTCATTTATAATTTGAATTAGCCCAAGAGGGGCCAGATCTCATCTTCAGGTGGTCCCCGGAGGGAATAAGTTGTTCACACAAAAGCTACTGCCACTGTGTTCTGACACTGCGTGGGAATTTTGAAGCAAAATTGCACTGTGGTATTTGTATACTGCCATGCCTTAATTTTCCCAGCCACAACTATTTAATCGGTTTATGTTTTCCTCTAAAAATGTCCTTAGATTCATTGGAATAAGTTTCCAGTGGCAGATATATGAAGCAATCATGATTTTTCTATTTCCACCTCCATGTTCTTTGGTTTGTTCTCCTTGGTTTATTTGTCAGGGGAATAAGGAATATGTTACCTAAAGAGAGTTCTGTGCCAGAAGATAAGCCACATTTAATTTGAGAAGGTTTTCTGAGAGCATAAAAGAAGAAAAACACTATGATTGGAGAATCCAAGGCCCTAATCTGCTCTTATTTTTCAGTTACCTGGTCTATATGCTGAAAGCTTAATTTGAGACTTGAACTAGGTTACAAGCTTCTGAAGACTTTATATTTAGTCTATGAGAATTACCTTTTCAAGACTTGAAATTGTCCCATTTAGCCACAGAAGAAAGTATGACCTAACTTTTGAGCCACACTATATACCTAATATGTGGTCTCCAGGGAAGTTTCTCCCTGAATCCAGCACATTGCATACCTATTTATGAACTTGACATTTTTCATTTAAGAATCATCATCGAACTATTTATCTTTCTACATTTTTTCTCTCTTTAAGATCTGTGTAATTTCGTGTTACATGTTTATGTTTAGTAGCCCCTATCTATTATCTCTTAAACTAATTTTGATCTGCTTTAAGGATTCAGTATTCAAAGCATACTTGATTCTTTGGGAGATATAAAAAAGCTATTGCTCTATAGTCTTGCATCATAGGTGATATGACTAAGAAGGAACAACTGAAAAAGTCAAGTCCAGTGTTATAAGATAATAAGAAATCCTTTGTTAGAAAGGTCTGACAAAGAAGGAGCAGTTTCAGGTACTTTAAAGGATTATTAAAATGTAATTCCATGTCTCTTTTCCTTTTCTGTCTTATTAACCCTGTATCTCTAGCAGCTATTAGAGTGCTTGCCACAAAATGGGCACCTGATATATATTGATTGATTCAATGCATGAATATCACACTTTCCCCCACTGGTGTTTTAGTTATTGGTTTTGATGTTTGCTTTTCCTGCTTAAATGTGAGTTAATGACAAAGATCACATTTTATGGATCTCGACATTTTTCCAGGTCTTCTGTATCACTGTGTGGCCTGTAGATGACACTTAATGATGCTTGTAGAATACAGTTCAGTGATATCATCTCTTCCCTTGAGGGGCTCTCAGTCTGGTGTGGGAAACCAGCCTATAATATATTGTGCTAATTGTTATACTGGAGGTTTATATAAGGTTCTTTGAGAATGCAAATGATGGAGGATTCTTCTGGGGGAGAAGGGAGTGTGGAGGGGGTTGGCTAAGACTTTGGACAGGAGGTGACATTTGAGTTGGGTTTTGAAGGATAATGGTGAAAACTAACATTTATTGAGCACTTGTTATGTGCCAGGCTTTTTAAATCATAGGAATATATGAATCTTCCCATAAGAGAGGAGAATAAAAAGAGGGCCTATGATAGAATTCAGAAAACACCAGCAATTGGAGATGGACAGAGGAAGGCGTCAACTAGTGAGAAAGAGAAGGTGGTCAGTAAGATAGTACCATGGATGGGGGAAAGTTCAGAAGAAGAGAGGGAGGGAGAGGGAGAGAGAGAGTTAGTTCTGAAAGCACCCAAAGAGGGCTTGTCAGAAGGTCAGTGAAGGTGAATGTTGCAGAGAAATAACTGGATGAACTTGGAGATTAGAAAGCCACTGATCACTTTAGCCAGAGAAGTTTCAGGAACGTAGGTGGTGGTAGATACCAGGTACAGAGACTTGACTGATTTCTGGTGAACAACAGAAGGCATGTAACAAGGAGTGTTATTTAAAGAAATGTGTGTGTGAGAGAAGCAGAAAGAGAAGGCAGTTGCTGGAAGCAGCACACGTTACTCCCAAGGTAAGGCACGTTGCCTGGTCCTGTCGGTGTTTATGCCACAGAAACTGGGATGAGGTCAGTAGGCCTTTGTGGGCTCAGGTATTATTTGACATTGTTTCTGTGGGAACATGGAACACAAATTCCCATCCACTTTCTTACCGGAAGAACTTCTGGAGCATGACCCTTTGGAAATGTCCTTGTTTTCTTGCTAATTTTAATTGGCTGAAAATAGAATTGCTTTTCCCTCTGAGAGTCTGTGACTTAGACAAATTCAAATTCACAGTTATACAGGTAAGTTGAGGATTCTTTACTAGTTGAACTCAGTTTACAGAAGTGTAGGACTTATTCGGGAAGTGAAAGCGCCCATTAAGGACATGGGGTATCTCAGGCTAGGTAAGTTTTTGATTCATCTATCCGCAGTGGTCAGATTTCACAGGGTTTGGAAAGCTAAAGAATAAGAATTGGCACCCAAAATGCTTTTATCGTTTTCTCAGCCACTCACAACACTTCATTGCTCATAACACTGGTTACTTATAGCAGTGATAATGATTCATTTTATAAAAAATGAGATCTTTTTTGCTCTGTTTGCCACCTCACTTTGTAAACTTACAGTGGAAACACTTAACATTTTTTCAAAACCCTGCTTACTTTTTAGGCTTTCTTCATCTTAGCCTTGTAACCACTCTTGAGTGGAGGGCTAGATTATTGGACTAGATTATTGAGATAAACCCCGGGTTAACCTGAAGATACTCTCACTATCAACATGTGTGCATTCATTTGTATTCATTGTCTATTGTAAAAAGACACCCCCCACCACCAAATCCTTACCTGAACAGTTGCTGTTGTTTTATTGGCACATCTTGGAATGAGCTCCCTTCAGTCTTTTATACCTATTGCATACAAAGAGGTGTGCGGTGTATTGTTCGCTGTTTTTGAAGATGTCCCCTTTTGGAGTCTTCTGCGCCTTACTCACCGCAGTACGATAGGGAAGGAGCACCACTGCATGGAAACATTTCATACACGTATCTACTAGAGGATTGCTTTACTAGAAGAATCAGCTGTCAGGTTAGAAACTTGAATTTTCCAAAAAGAACATATTTTTAAATATTGATTTGTTGAGATAGTATGGAATCTTTTTTGATGATAGTAATAATAATGATAATAAAAAGATTAGGGTAGTAAGTGTAAGTTGAACAGTTTTCTAGCTACAGTCGGGAATCAGCTAGATTTCATTCCTTTTGTTCATGTTATGAACAAAATGCCTCTGTTTGTCCTCCCTCCCTCCCTCCCTGCCTCCCTCCCTCCCGTCCTTCCTCCCTTCCTTCCTTCCTTCCTTCCTTCCTTCCTTCCTTCCTTCCTTCCTTCCTTCCTTCCTTCCTTCCTTCCTTCCTTCCTTCCTTCCTTCCTTCCTTCCTTCCTTCCTTCCTTCCTTCTTTCCTTCTTTCCTTCTCTCCCTCCATCCTTCCTTCCTTCTCCAGCCCCCTCTCCCCACTCCCTTTTCTCAGTAGACATTGGTTGGGTCTGACACTGACATTCACAGAAGGTGAATGTGACATGAACCTTGCCCACGGAGTACTCAGTGATGGTGGGCTTCACTCTCCCATCTCCTTACTATTTGTTTTTCTGTTTACTGCTACCCCATTCCACTCCTGTATACTTCTCTCTTCCTTCTATTTTTCAATTTATTTTAAAAATGGAGCTATGATTCACATATCATAAAATTTCCCTTTGTAAAACACTGTGTCCAATTTGGTGGTTTTCAGTAGATTCACAAAGTGTGCAACCATTGCCAATATCTAATTCCAAAACATGTTTCGCACCTCAAAAATAAACCCTGTACCTATGAGCATTCGCTCCCGTATCTCCCTTTACTCAGCGCCTGATAACCACTAATTTGCTCTCTGTCTCTATGAATTGGAGTGTTCTAGAAATTTCATACATGTGGAATCCCATAGGATGTGGGATTTTGTGACTGCCTTCTTTCATTTAGCATAATGCTTTCAAGCTTCATCCATGTTGTAGCAGGAATCAGTACTACATACCTTTTCCTGGCTGAATACTATCCCATTGTATGGGTCTATAACACCTTTTGTTTATCCATTCATCAGTTGATGGGCCTCTGGGTTGTTTCCACTTTCTGGCTATCATGAATAAAGTGGCTATGAACATCCGTGTTAAGTTTTTGGTTGGAGGTGATTTCAGTTTGCTTGAGTATATATACTTAGGAGTGAAATTACTGGGTCATATGGTAATTCTATGCTTAACTTTTTGAGGAACCACAAAACCATTTTCTAAAGTGGCTGCATCGTTGTATGTAGGTACCAGTTTCTCTACATCCTCACCAGTGATTGTTATTGGCTGTTCTTTTTGATTATAGCCATCCTAGTGGGTATGAAGTGGTATCTTATCATGGTTTCGATTTGTAATTCCCTAGTGACTATCTATGTTGGGCAGCTGTTCATGTGCTTATGTTTATTGGCCATTTGTATATCTTTGGAGAACTATCTATTCAGATACTTTGCTCATTTTTAAATTTGTCTTTTTATTGTTGAGTTATTAATACATAGCCAACATATAGTTACATAGTCTTTACATATTCTGGATACAAATGTCTTATCAGATATATGATTTGAAAATATTTTCTGCCATTTTGTTTGGTCGTTTTTCATTTTCTTGATGGTGTCCTTTGAAGCTCAGAAGGGTTTGATTTTGATGAAGTCCAATTTATTTATTTTTTTCTTTTGTTGCTTATACTTTTGGCATCCTATGTAAGAAACCATTGCTTAATCAAATAAATGTCACAGAGATTTACACCTGTGTTTTCTTCTAAAAGCTTTTTAGTTTTGCTGTTACATTTAGGTCATTGATCCATTTTGAGTTAATTTTTATCTATCATATGAAGAAGGGGTCCAACTTAATTCTTTTGCATGTGGATATCTAATTGTTCCAGCATCATTTGTTGAAAAGACCATTATTTCTCTTTGAATTTTCTTGGCACCCTTGTAAAAACTCAATTGACCATAAATGTATGAGTCTATTCCTGTACTCTCAATTTTATTTCATTGATCTATATATTTGTCCTTATGCCAGCACCACACAGTCTTGATTACTTTTGCTTTTTATTAAATTTTGAAATCAGGAGGTAAGTCCTCTAACTTTGTTCTTTTTTTCCAAGACTGTTTTGGCTATTTTGGTTCCCTTGTATTTCTATATGAATTTTAGGCTTGCTAATTTCTGCATAAAAAGCAGTTGGGTCATCTACCTATTTTTAATGGTCCCCAATATTCTTTCTTTTCTCATTAAAATTTGTTCCTTTCTGTTTTACTTGCATTTCTTGGCTTTCATGACTATTAGACTCAAGTTTTGCTTCTTACTCATTGATTATTGAACTGATCAGTAAATTATGGATTGCAGAGTTTTTAGTGTTTTGGCATTTATTGGCATTTATCACATCCCAGAGGTGGGTAGATTTCCTCTTCTTCCTTCCTCTCACCATTTCCCTCTTTTGCTCCTTTCACCTTCCTTTTTTCCTTCCTTCCTACCTTCCTTTTTCCTTTCTTCCTTCTTTTCTATTCTTTCTCCTTTCCTTCCTTTCTCCCTCCCTTATGTTCTCCTTTCCTTCCTGTAGGTTTGACACTTATCAGAATTATGAATGTTAGTAGAGTCTAACTTCAGAATAAATGAGAATAGCTACTTACTTTTTTCTGCTTATAGCCTAAAACTCAAATATTTAAATGTGGACATTCAAAATATTTTTGCAAGGATTATTATAATGATGAACTTGTCCCTTGTGATTTGACTTCTTATACAAAATATAGAAAATTTGATTATTGTAAGAAAAAACTTACTGGAAAATTAATTTTCACACAACACAATTATTAGTTCATGTTCTTTCTGAAAGTAATCACTATCTATAAGTATTTCCAGGATGAGGTTTAGCACTCTATGCTTTGCAGACTACATTTTAGCATTAAGCTATAAGATGAAGAAATGGAGATTATTGTAGATTTAAATTGGCCTTATGTTGGTCTAATATGAAACCTTCCCTGAAATGGAAGGTTTCATATTAGACCTTTCGTATTAAACCTTCCCTTTAACTTGGGAGAGCACATTGATGTACTCTTTGATCTGTAAATCTTTTAGTGACTTCTGTTCTTAACCACAAATTCTGATGTCTAGTTTTGTTGAGCCAGATATCCTAGTACCAAAAACCCATTTGTTGGCTGGTATGTCTGATAACCATGGGAATAAGTCAAAACTTCAGAAAATCTACCACTCTGTTCGTGATGCTGGGTGAATTGAGGTAAAGCAGGTGGGGAAGTTTGGAACCAGCAGGGGCCATAGTGTTGACCTACTTGGCTATGAGCTCAGTGGTGCCCAGCTTTTTTGGTTTTTAAACTATGAAGTGTTCACAGAGGTCATCCTTGTGGGCATTTCTTTGCTAAGTTATTGCTTGGCCTTGTTCTGAAAGAGAAACTAGAGCTTCAGTTCAGGAACTTATTCTGTAGAACAGTTGGTGCAGATTTGCAGGAGAGGTGTTTGTGTCGTCAGTCTCCGACTGCTCCCTGGAGTGAAGAGTGTACATTGGCTTGAGTTCTGGCTTCACTGGCAGCTTCCATGGTTTTAGGTTGTACTAGATGGATTCATGCCCACCTCATGAACTGTGGTGCAGGTGGGATGGCTCTGTGGGGTCTTGAAATGGGTACAGTCTAAGCATGTCCACATGGGGGATTTATATCTCCAGTGTTCAGAGGACTAGAAAAAAAAATCATGTCTTCATAGTGAAGGAATGGAAGCCATGTGTTCTAATGATCAAAACTTAGACTGTGGCTCTGGCAGACCTCTGTTTTTGAATCTTGGCCCTGTCACTTACTAGTTCTTTGTTCTTCTCTAAGCCTTAGATTTCTCATCTATAAGATGGAGATAAAAGCAGTTACTGATTTATAGGCTTATTGAGAAGGTTAAATGAGATCATGCCTATAAGGAGTTTTGCACAGTGCTTGGCAGATCATAGACTGTTGGAAAAAAAAAAAAGGACTTTAGAGGTCATATAATCCAATACCTTATCTGATGCATGAATCTACCAAGAGGCTTTTAGATGTACTTTTATTATGTTGCCATATTGCCTTGCAAATTTGATTGGAGAGAACTTAATGATGACTTCCTAATTTTTGTTAGGGTGTTATATAAAAATTTCTCCACTGCCTGGGTAGTAGTGGCTGGATGGTAGAGGGACATGATCCTAAAAACATGCATGGTAATACTGGTCCCCAAAGCAGACAGAGCTGAGAGTTGACCCGACAGAGTCACTTATCAAAGCTTCTGTGATGCAGTGGGAAGGACACATGATTTAGGGCCAGGAAGCTTGCTCTAAGTTTCAGTTCTGTCTCTTAACATATTCTCTACACCATGAGAAAGCCTGTATTTTTGCATGGTTTTGAGGGTTAACTGAGAAAATACATATGAAAGGAGCAAGCATTTATATGTCCACAGTGCTTGGCCAACATTTATATATTCACAGTGTTAATTTATTATTTTTAGAGGTCTGTGTTTCATTTTTTTGTTGTTGTGTAATGAACCACACAAAATGTAGTGGCTTCAAACAACAACCTGTTATCATATCTCACAACTGAGTGGGCTGAGTAGTTTCAGCTGTGTGGTTCTTCTGTTTCACATGTACTTGGTTGGGTCTGCAGTCACCTAGGGGCTTGACTGGGATGGACTGTTCAAGAAGGCTCATTGTTGGGGGTGTGGCCTCTCCACACGACCAGGTTGGATTTCTCTTGTGTCTGTGTTCTGAGAGGGAGCATTCTAAGAAGGGTGTGGAAGTTGTTAGTTCTCTTAAGTGTTTTTTTTTTCTTTTTTTTTGGACAGAGTTTTGCTCTGTTATTCAGGCTGGAAATGCAGTGATATCATCATAGCTCACTGCAGCCTCAAACTCCTGGGCTCAAGCGATCCTCCCACCTTGGCCAAAGTGCTAAGATTGTGGGCATGAGCCACTGTGCCCAGCCTCTCTTAAGTTTTGGTCTTAAAACTCTCAGAATGTCACTTTTGCTGCATTCTACTGGTCAAAGCAGTCACAGCACCAACCCAGGCTCAGAGGAAGGGGATAACTCAATGAGACAGTGGGCATGTGCATACAGAGGGGTCAGGACTTGATGGTGACCATCTTTGGAAACATCCACACCAGTCTGAATGTTCTTTCATATGTCACCTGGGTGTGCACATGTACTGGTGGCTGATCAACAGGTCAGTGGCTTAGTTTGTTTTCTTTTGCTTATAATAGGATACCTGAAACTGGATAATTTATAAGAAACAAAATTTATTTCTTACAGTTCTGGAGACTGGGAAGTCCAAGGTGGAAGGGCCACAGCTGTGAGGGTCTTGCTACTGGTTCCAGTTCCCCGGCAGCGCAGGGCATCACAGGGCAAGGTGGCTGAGCATACTAGCTCAGGTCTCTCTTCCTCTTATTATAAAGTCACCAGTCTCACTTCATGATAACCCTTTAATCTAGCGCTAGACAACCTTTTTGGCACCAGGGACCAGTTTCATGGAAGATAATTTTTTCACGGGGGTGGGAGACCTGGGATGGCAAGCAGTGGGGAGCGGCTCTAAATACAGATGAAGCTTGCTTGCTCATGGGCTGCTCACCTCCTGCTGTTTGGCCTGGTTCCTAACAGGCCACTGACCCAGACTGGTACTGGTCTGTGGCCCGGCGGTTGGAGACTGCAGCTTTAATCCATTAACCCAAGGATCCACAAGTGGACTAACACATTTATGACGGTTGTGCGCCCTGACCCAATCACTTCTTAAAGGCCCCACCTCTCAATACTGCCACATTGGGGATTAAACTTCCATATGAGTTTTGGGGAAAACAGATATTCAGACCATAGCAGTAGCTCCCTCCTTGTTTTGTTTGCAAGTCATGGAGAGAAACTCAGGTCTGGGCCTTAGGTATAGTCATCAGATTTTGAGAAAGTAGCGTTCAGAATTCAAAATAGAAGGTACCTGAATAGATTCAGCAAGAATAAGCTTTACATGAACATTTTTTTTCCTCTATAAATTTTCCATTTCTACAGATAGGGCTGATAGAAAATGTGCTGTCAAAATACTGAGCCTGAGACCATTTGTTGTCTAGTCAGAAGAGCATGTGCCTGTAAACTGACCTGTTTCCCACATATTTGGGCATATCAGGGTTAGATGGTTGAACAGGGACGGGACAGCTAAAGATTTACCCTAGCTGATGCTTGCAGTGAAGAAGGCAAGAACAATTTTGTGAAAATCCTGCTTATACATCAAAGACTTCCTCTTAGCTGACTTGTTATGCAAAAAAGTGAGGATCGTTGCTTTTTTAAAGGCTACAAAAAGCTGACATGCATCCAGAATGTACTCCTTCATCCTAGCCTCAGCAATGGGCAGAATTTGTCATTTTAATCCTCTAGGTATGAAGAGGGCAAGGTGGTGAGGGGACAGTCTCACAGTGTGTGCAGGGGCAGCAGTGGTGGTAGAAACCTCAGGAAGCCGGCGGAGGATGGGGAGAGGCGTCCCCAGTGGTCAGGTGCAGACATGAGCCTGTGGTTCCTGGGCTGGTTTAATCTGCAGACAACCTGCTTATCCCTAGGAGTTTGCTGCCAGCATGATTGTTTCCAGACAGAGAGTGCAGAGTTGCTCTCTCTTATATAATTTCCCCCAGTGTTTTCCCCTGTTTACTTCCACCTGGCTTTAGAAACTCGACCAGGAGTTTATTTCTTTTTGTACTTTTCCTGATCGAAGCTCTTGTCCCCTCTTACCCTCACACTGTCTTGTTTTTGATGCTGTCCACGGCTGGAGCAATGAGCCACATGCTCCAAGAAGCTCTCTCCCTAATCTGCATCCGTGGAGCACCTGAGAGTCATGTGCAAACATCTGTGCATGGTTCTTGGCTGTGTATCCTATCAAATGTACTGTTTATATTTGGAAGAAGCATTGGTTCTACTTGATGAGCTAAATGCTTCCAGCTTTACCCACACACGGCCAGGAGCTCTGTTCTTCTGTTTGTTCATTCTCATGCCTGTTCCCTTCCCTGTTTACTTCTCTGGCTCTTCGACTTCCAACTTTTTCTCTGGCTGGCTGTCAGTATAGATTTTCCTTTCTTATTTTTATCACTTGCTCCAAACTGACTAGTGTTTTCTTCTAAAATTAGAAACAAAAAATATTTGCATGACTTTCATTAAGGTTGCTGATTTTAAATTTGAAAAGGCTGAAGAGTTCATTTAAAATTTTTTTTGTTTCCTTTTTCTAATGTCTTGGTGAATGAAGACACTGTAATAATCTTTAATTTTTGGTAGAATTGCTGGCTGGCTGGGAGCCTCTGCCCCAGTCCTCCCCAAGTGCGTTATATCTGCTTTAAACTTGAAGGCCTTTTCTGGTGGGCTGTACTTCCCTTCTCCATCGCTTCTCTTTGTGCTGTGTGAGTAGTTGCTTTGAAATGACTTTCTGATCAGTGCTGTTTCCTGCTTAGAGTTCATTGGGCTCCTGACCAGCTACAGGAGGAAACAACTTCCTAGCACTGCTGCAGAGCCTGTTGAGGTTCGGCTGCCCTGCCAAAGAGACAGCCCCTTGCACCAGCCCCCTGTCTGTGACCCGCCCCAGCCTCAGGGCTGCTGGCCTTTTCCCTGAGAAAACAAGTTCAGGATCTCCATGTTCCTATGTGAAGGCATCTGTCTTTCTCTGTTTACTTTTCCATTTTCCCTTTTGAGCTCTGTAGTTTTACTGTTTTGATAGTTGCTGGAACCAATGATTTGGGAAGTGGCAACGAGTCTCCAAGGGTCCTTATCCTTCCCAGGCTCCTTGACATCGTGCAGGACAGCTCTGGGGATCTTCTTTCCCCAGCAGCCCCGCCCAGATACTTAGGAGCTTCCCTTCTGTCCCCCCGCAGTGCCCACTGCAGACTTTCACTGCATTTCAGTGGCTGACTTTCCTGCAGAGACTGTTAGTTTTTCTTGGGTCAGGGTCTATTGTCTTCATTTTTGTGTACCTAGAGTTCGCATTTAACAGTTGCTCTATAGGTCTTTGTCTTAGTCTGTTTGAGCTGCTGTAATAAACTATCATAGACTGAGTAGCCTATAAACATCAGAAATTCGTTTTCTCTTAGTTCTGGGGGCTGGGAAGTCCAAGATCAAGTTGCTGGCAGTTTCCGTATCTGGTGAGGACTCACCTCATAGACAGCAGTCTTCTTTCTGTAACCTCACATGGTGAAGATGCCAAGGGACCTCTCTGGAATCTCTTTTATAGGGATACTAAACCCTTTCACGAGGGCTTAGTTCACAAGCCACACTCATGGCTTGATTACCTTCCAAAGGCCTCACCTCTTAATACCATAACCTTGTGGGTGAGGATTTCAACATAACAAATTTTAGGGGAACACAGAAATTCAGACCATAGCAGCATTTGTTGAATAAATAAATAATACTGTTAATTAAAGTCATTGAACATAAAGATTTGATCGTAAACCATACCTCATGTAAGAGCTTTGTTCAGAAAATCTTTTGCCTTTTGTTCTAGTTGTTGCTTGTGGCTAAAAAGGAAAGCTAATTAATATGTAAAATGACATGTGCCTTGAGATTTATGATAAGGTTACTAGTCTTAACTGCCTTTAAGTCCTTTATTGTTTCTGGAAGAAAAAAATTCTAGGCTGATGACAATTATGTATATTATTGATTGCTGACCTATATATTATTGAGCATGAGATTGCATGTTCATGCCATCTTATTTCAGTTGGAGTATCCTAATTGGATAATTTAAAAAATACTCTATCACTCTCCACAAGATGACAGAGGATGAAGGACTAATTGAGTAGTCTGTGCTTTCCATCCTGCTGCTCCTGGTGTCTGTAAGAACAGGATTCCAAAGTTGTACACTGTTTGTAGCCCCTTCTCCTGGCTTGCTGCATTTGCTTGTCACTTTTAGATATATAAAAATTTAAATAAAGACTTAAAAACCCCATTTCCTGTCTCAGGAACTTAAAAATGTAAAACCTTTGTCTTATTTTCATTTCTCCCTTAAAGTTCTATGGACTTTTATCATGGTAGGAGTAGATAGAACCTGTTCTTTAAAAATTGGAGATAGTTTGTGTATATAGTTTTTTACTCCCCCAAACTTTTAACTTACTTTATGTATAGTTTTGGTATAAAGGTTATTTTAGGAAACTTTCTTCTTTAAAGATTTTTTCAGGATCATGTTATTCTTAGGTTACAACGTGGGCTTTTGTTACTGATCCCTGCCAGTTACCTGCAGTGGGAAGGATGGCATATTCAGGATTCAACTTCTTGTTCATCTTTGTCCCTATTGTTCAGCCTAATGCTGAGCACATGATACTTAATAAATATTTATTGAATGAATAGGTAAGGCTAAATAGAGTAACAATTTAATTTCAAAAGTCTATACTTAGTAAAGGTTTGGCACGTGGAAACACAGCCAGATGCAGGATTCCTACCATGAATGTGTGCTGTGCAAAAACCCAAAATAGATTTTTATTTTCTCAGAGGAACTGACAGTTTTAATGAAGGCAGAATACACTTAAACCTAATAATTGATTATTTATAAGTTATTAAAGTGTAAACAAAGCCTCGACGTATGAAAATGACAATTGCTTCCTGCTAGTCTCTCTTTATTTTCTTGCTTTTTCTAATGCGCAGGTAAAGGAGGGGTAAAAATGATTTGCTTCTAAAATGCAAGGATCTGGATTGACTGCCCAGACTACAAAAATTATTTGGTATGCTATTAATAGTTGAAAGTTGTTGAGGGGATGGGTAAAGCCCATGGCTTTTTAAAAATGGGAAACAAAAAGGTGGTATTATTATTAGTTTGGTATCCTGGAAGAATGTCTCAGAGAGCCGTAAATGTGATATAAATTTAGAGACTGTTTTCATTTTGGTTTAGTTTTCATCATATGTAAAGTTATGAGACTTTTAAACACATATCATGGGACTATCATAAAGGATAACAATTGTCAAAATAATAAAAATGACTGAAAAATTGCAATGCTTTGTTATATAATGATTTTTTGTGGTGCTCTAAAATATTATGTAAGAATAAACTTTGCAGGGGCAAAGATTACTTTTAAAATGCATGAAGATTATTGAGCCTTAAAGTTTAGTTTGATATAATGACACTAATTTGCAGTGTATTTAAGAGAAAGTAAAATCAAAATAGTATTTCTTCCTAAATTATGAAAGAACTTAATGTACCCAAGATATTTAACAAAAGTCTTACATTTGGTGCTGGTATTAAAATAGGCTTTAATTATTTACAGAAAGACTATTTCTTTAGTTCTAATACTTTTATATAACACTCCCATTACACTTTACCACTGTAAATGGTTTCATTTTTATGTTCCCTATTTTACATTTAAAATATATTCAGATATTGAGGGTATGAAAAGAAGTCTCCAAGATCTGTAAAATGAGTTCTTTGATTAATATATCTACTGAACTTCCAATATTTCTAACAGGTAAGCACAGTAGCAGAAAAGAATCTTGTTGATCATTGAACATTATTCTTGTTAATATATGAACATTATTCACAAATCTGTGACATTATCTGACTAGACAGACGACTCATATAAATTCTTGCTTCCCAGCACAAAAACAGCTCCCTTGACCATATTTCTCCAAAGACCCAGGCCTGACTCTTTTTCTTCCTGTGAGTTGTGTTGAAAGTGAGATGCTGTTATAGTTGTATTTTGCTGGTTGCTAAGGAATAGCACAATCTTTCCTTGGCACTTATTTTCTTGAGAAGCTCTAGCAGTAGCTACGTAGTCAGAAAATAAAGCAAGGCAGAGCTTGTCTTGATTAGTGGACAGGGATCTGGCCCCAGGTCCCAATGTAAAACTCTGGGGAACAGAGCTGGAAGCCTCAAAGATCCTCTCCTGGCTAGGTAGCTTGAATGATGTAGCACCAAAGCAGGCCCAAGACTCTTCCTACCAATTTCTACTGCGGCACTGAAACCTGAGTTTCCCCAGGTTTTAACAGTGATTAAATTGAAGACCACAAAGATGCTGGAAAAGCCAAAATGAGCTTTGCTTCAAGGCCTAACATGGTTCTGAAGAGAAAGCACGTGCACACTTGAGAAAGAGTCTCTCGGAGGAGTCCTTGAGGTAACTCTTCCTAACAGGATAGAAGAAGAGAAAGAGACCTTACTCAGGTGCACTTGGGCCGTTAGCCCCCACGATGCTGACACTTCTCTGCTAAACTCCTGAAAAAGTAGTCTCTATTCTCTGACTCACGTTTGTCACCTCACTCTCACAGGCGTCTTTCACCCCATCACTTCATAGAAACTGTCTTCCGGCGAATCGGCGGGGACTTCAGACTTCCAATAGTGTGCCTTTTGGGCTTCACAGGAGAGTAGCAAGGCTGGATGCCTCTTTTTCTTAAAGTACTGTTCTCTCCTTATGTAGGGGGCTTGAAATAGGAGGATGGGTGCAACGTGGGGAGAGCTTTTAAGGAGCTTCTAGTCTAGTTGGAAAGACAGACATTCAAAGAGATCGCATCCATGCTCTCTCCCTCAGCCATACCGTCCATGCCCAGCTCCATGAAAATCACTTTCGAGTGCACATTCTTCTCTCCATTAGCCCCATTTCTGCCCTGTCCCACAGTCTGCTGAACAGGTTTTTCAACCTCAAATTTAATGTCATCATCTGAAACCTGTGTCCGTTTGCTTATCAGTGGTAGCGCTTTCTTTCCAGTCACGCAGACTAGAAACCTCAGTGTCATCTTTGACTCTTTGCTCCTTATTCATCCATTCATCTAATGAGTGCCTTCTGTGTACAAGATACTATTCTAGCCTCTGTGGATCCATTAAGCCATGCGGTCCTAGCCTGGGGTGGGGGGTGGGGTACTTATCCAGGGAAGTAGTCATTAAAGAATACCTTTTCAACTATTGCATTACAAGTTGTGTGCTCAGAGGGAACTATAGAGAGATAGGGGAGGATGCTGCCCTGTCTGGGGGCCTAGGTGAAGGGAGAGCTGTCAGGTAGAGGTAGGGAAGAGCAGAGTTGTGCATGGGGACCTAGGAGGAAGCCAGGGCAAAGAGCAGCTGGAGCAAAGAAAGGCAAAGCCGGGGCAAAGAGGGCTGGAGAGGGAGGCAGGAACACACAGTTTAGCAGGACTTTAGGGACTCAACTGAAGGGTTTTCAAGCTCTTTCTAACCCATTAAAGGTTTTTCCATGCCAGAGAATGCCAAATATTATGTGGCAAAGGGAGTGGAGAGGACTGCATTAGGAGACCAATGGGCAGTGTAGATGGAGAGAAGTAAATAGACCCCACGGGAAGTAGAATTGACTGGGTGGGTTGAGGAGGAGAGGGTAGCCTCAGGGTTTTGGCACAAGCAGCTGAGTGAATAGAATCATGGTTTCCATAACATCCGAAGCACTCAGATCTTATAAGTGGACCCCAGGAATACATCTCACTCAACCTTGGTCCCTCCTTTCCACGTGCACTGTCATCACAAATCCTTCTTTCTTAAGCTGTTGCAGACCTTCCTGGAAGTATCTCCTCCTGTGGATTTGCTCCCCTGCAGCCCAGCATCTGGTGTTCTTCCTAGAGCATTCCTCTGGACATCTTTCTCTGCCAGTGCAAAATCTTTGATAGATAGGTCCCCCATTTCTGCAGATTAAGCATGGGGTGTGGGAGCCCTAAGATCCACCCTCAAACAGAAGTTTCTAATACTCCTTCTCTTCCATCACGTCTAACTCCTTGTCGCTTCTTAGAGCACCTTCCACTTTCCTGCGTCTCTGCCTGAAATACTGTCCCCAGCTCAGCAGGGTCAGATTCTGCCTCTGCTTCAAAGCTCAGTCTGACGCTGCTGATCTGCTTATGCTGCAGGGCCATCTACCTTCAAAGGCATCTTTTATGCCTGCCTTGTGGCATTTGGGACTTTCAGGTGGGCCTGAGCATTATTTATGGTTATAACATGCTTGAGGTCTGATTTATCTTTTTATTTCATTCAGACTTAGCACAGATGTCTGAGTGAGATGTGATGGAATATTTGTGGAGAAGCGAATAAGCACGCAGTGAATACTTTTTCACCTGACCTGAGAATAATTAATTTTCAGGTAATTTAGTGTAATAGTATTTTAACAAGAGTATCAAAATGCTTTATAATCCTTTTAGATTCAGGGAGAAAAAAATGATCTGTGGTGATGTTCCCTTCTTGCCACAGAATTTCCGTTTTTATTATTTATAACCCGGCAAGGCCACGAAAGATCCATGCCCCATCCTTACCATCCTCCATGCTGCACCCAAAGTGTTTTCACCAGCGCAGTGGGGACCCGTATTGCCTCATGCTAAGTTCATGTAATGTCATGGTAAGAGAAAGTAGGGGATTCCACTGTTCACAGGAAGAAAGCAAGAAAAGATTCTATTATTATTTTAACAGACTGTCAACTCAGATGTCTTTAAATACAGGCTTCCCGCATAGGGAAAAAAATACTTGAAATGTAGACACTCTTGTATAGCATTTATAGGTCTTGCAGCATGTCTTAGAAAAACGTCACCTAATAAACAGGCAGACAAATTAATAGTGACTCCTTATTAGGATAAGTACTATGAAAGAAAAATAAAACAGCATAGAGCACAGAGGTAGGCTGGGGGTTGTAGATGGCACGGCAAGAACAAGGGGGTGGTGTTGCCCAGGGCCTGAACAATGGGAAGGAGCCATGCAGGGGTCTGGGAGGAATGTATTCCAGGCAAAGGGAGCAGAGCCGGTCTTCTAAAACCTGACCTTTGCACTTAAACCCCAGACCCTTTGCAGCCTGGCCTCTATTTCCCTCCCCTTTGGCCATTGTTCCTGCCACACTGAACTTGTGCCCTTTGCATTATTGCCTTTTCTAGAGTGCCCTTCCTCTTCTTTCTTGAGTGAGATCACACTGCAGAACCCAGTTGAAATGTCAGATATGACCCACCTGCCCACTTACCTTCCTTCCCTGATGCCTCGTCCCCAGGAAGAGCTGGTCTCTCTCACTTAATTGCTTCCTTTGCACCATCCCTATTCTAATACGGCCCCCATTGCTTTGAATTGTAGGTGTTTTGTTTAAAATTCTCCTCCCTTCTAACTGTAAGTCTTTGAGAACAGGGACCATGACTTGATTGTCTCTGTCGTAGCAGTGCCCAGAACCTTGCTGGGACAGGATGGGTGCCACGTAATTTTTGAATGCCTGAATGCATGAGGGAGTGAGGGAAGGGGAAGAAGGAGGGATGAAAGTAGGAATGAAGGGAGACAGAGAATGAATGTAAAAATCTTTCTTTGAAGGTGTAAAGCACACTGAGAAAAAGACACTAGACCTAAAAGTAAATTAAGATGACTTTAAAATAATACCAGAGATGTTTCCATAAATTTACCCCAAACCCAGATGATTATGATGGTCATCGGGACCTATCAAGCGATCATCAAGCTGAAAGTTCACCTATATTTCTAGGGTGGTAACCTGAAAGTAGGAGTGGTGTAGCTTTGTTCTTTTAAGTTGGTGTGTTTTTGCTATTTTACATGTTTGGTGGCTTAGATTACAAGAATGCAAGCCTAAATCTACTTTCAGTATAACCACATCCCTTCTTTAGCAGCCCGTGTTGGGAAATGATACTCCAGGCCAAAAAACAAGAAACAGAACAGTATGCTGTCTTTTTCTTAAGCAGTGTTCACAGTTTTTCTAGGCTGAGATCACATCTTTAAACTTCATAAAACATTGCTGCCTGATTATTTAGTGGGATGGGAAAGGAGTGTTTAATTCAGCACCTGCGGGCTATGATTGCCAGCAGATCTCTTCATTCAGAGGCATGTTGGTATTTTTGTGTTCATTGGACAAAAGGAAGAAATAAGTAGGCCTTTATTTACCAGTATGTTCGTCTGTAAAAATCGTTACTAGATTTGACCAAAGTCCTCATAACCATATTTATGAGTCTATTTAGTGCTTTCTCGAGTGTTTCTTTAATGCCAGTGAATTCCAATTCACAAATTCCCAGGGGCGTGGCGATGCCGTCTGGAATTCAGTTCCTTCTACTAATCTGTGGCTTAAACGTCAGGAAGATACTGCTGTAATCCCAAAATAAACACTTAACATGTGTGGGAAGATTCGGGAAGATAGGCCTTTTGATGACCTCATCAAAAATGAAGGTGGTAAAATCATAAGCCAAAAATGCAGCCAGAGCCCAAGGAAAAGCAAAGACCATAAGCAGATTTCTGCAGAGAAATCTGCATTAGAGCAGAGGAATGCTCCTCTGGATGAAGCAGTCAAAAACTGGGGGAAAAAACAACTCTCTGAGGTTAGAAGTCATGAGAAAATCAGACCTAATAAGGGTCCCAAAAGAGAGGAACGAATTCTCTGGGTAGCCAGAGAATATACAAGCAGAGCTGAAAAGTTACTTCAGAAATGTTCAGAACTTTTAACTCCCTGAAATACTAAATTAAGAACATTAGTGAAAAATTTTGAATTTTGTAGTTGATCCTTCGAAGCAGGAGACTATTTTGTAAACACTTTGTGGGACTAGGACTTAGAATGATTTTCTTTAGATGGAGGAAGAAAATGAAATTTGTGAGAATGACAGATTTTCACAAGTTTTAAGACCATTCCTCAAAAAAAATTTTTTTCCTCACAAATTTATCAGTTGAAACCAAAGATAAATTGGGGGGGGAAAGCCTAACCTTTTTTTTTGAGTCAGGATCTTAATTTGTTACCCCAGCTAGACTGTAGTGGCATCATCACAGCTCACTGCAACCTCAAACTCCTGGGCTCAAACGATCCTCCTGCCTCAGCCTCCCTACTACCTGGATTTACAGGTGCATGACACCATGCCCAGCTGATTTTTAAATTTTTTGTAGAGATGAGGTCTTGCTATTTTGCTCAGGCTGGTTTTGAACTTCTGGTCTCAAATGATCCTCTTGTGTTGGCCTCCCAAAATGCTAGAATTACAGGCATGAGCCACCCCACCTGCCCATTTTTAGTTTAGATTAAGAAATACTTTTAAAAAGCAACACATTCTAAATCTATCTACAGATGCCACATGATCTTGTCAAAGAGGTAAATTGACAAGTTACTTTTAACAGAAAATACTCCAGTGCAGCATGAACTCTAACAATTCATTCCCTTTGTTATTGAGAATTATTGGTCCTCACCAGTCCTGTGAAAACACCTAACTGGCATGAGAAGAGGTATTCATTTTCTCAGAGGTCTATAGGAAATGTTTTGAACTATTCTGCATTAACTCATTAAAAACTGGAAAGGCAGTGGGCTGAGACTTTGTCCAGAGGAATTGGGTGTGGAGGGAAGGTGACTGTACCTTGTCCCTAATTCCTGCTTTGATGAGTATGTTGGAGCAGGGGCATTTGTATGACTGGCTGTTTGCAGGTTTGTAAGTCGGAAGAGGAGGAATTTGATAGGAGCATCAGTAGGTGGATTAGCAATATAGCTGCACACCGTGGGCAGTATCAGGCACCTCCATGATACTGAGTGGACAGTTCTGCAAAGCACAGCCCACCCCGGCTTCCTCCATGCGCCTTCTCATTCCTGGCCTCTAACTTCCGGCCTTATTCATCTTAGTCACTCAGTCATCATCCATGTAGGCTTATATGGTGCCAGATGAATTACATTTGTTCCCTGCCTGAAAATTCACTTTCTGTTGGACAAAATTGATAAATAAACTATAGATTCTAAGGTCATGGTAATTGCAAACCAGACTTGGTTCTGTGGGTGACAGAAGCTCTCAGGGGAGGTAATGTTTGAGCTCACCCCTTCGGAAGAGAAGTGAGCAGTCTCTAGAGGCTTGAAGAGCATTTCATCCTGAAGAAGGTCATCTAGCTGTGGCCTGACAGTGGTCTTGAAAGTCATATTAGGCAGCAGCCCCTGCCGACAAGGTATTATGGAGTGATTGTATTTTCACCAGTGACCTGAACATGTACCCTAATAGAACCCCGCTAATTATTAAGGCAATTTGACTATTTATAGCTTAAATTTTTTTTAACTTTTAATTATTACGGGTATGTAATAGTTCTATGTATTTATAAGGTACAGATGATGTTTTGATACAAGCACACAATGTGACTTAATCAAATCAGGGTAACTGGGGTATTGGTCACCTTAGGCACTTAACTTTTTTTTGTTAGGAACATTCCAATTCCACTCTTTTAGTCATTTTAACGTATACCCTAACTTACTGTTGATTATACTCACTTTGTTGTGCTATCAAATATTTTTTATTCTATCTAACCAAAATTTTGCACCCATTAGCCATCCCCTTTGGTAACCATTATTCTACTCTCTGTTTCCATGAGATCAATTGTTTTTAATATTTAGCTCCCCCATATGAAGGAGAACATGTGAGATTTGTTTTTCCATGCTCGGCTTATTTTACTTAACATAATGTTCTCTAGTTTCATTCATGTTGTTGCAAATGGTAAGATTTCATCCTTTTATGGCTATATAATACTCCGTTGTGTATACGCAGCATGGTTTCTTTATCCATTCATCCATTAGGTTGATTCCAAATCTTGGCTATCGTGAAAAGTGCTGCAGTAAACATAGGAGTACAAATATCTTTTTGATATACTGAATTCCCTTCTTTTAGATATATACCTAGCAGTGGAATTGCTGAGTCATATGGTAGTTTTGTCTTTAGTTTTTTGAGGGACTTCCACACTGTTCTCCATAGTGGTTGCACTTATTTACCTTCCCACTAATAGTGAATGAGTGTTCCCCTTTCTCCACATCCTCACCAGCATTCGTTATTGCCTTTTTAAAAATTATTTCAAAATATTAAGGGGACATAGATGTTTTTGATACATGGCTTGAGTCAGGGCTACAAATGTGCCCATCATCTGAATAGTGTTCATTTTACCTGTTAGGTGGGTTTTTGCCTTTCCCCACCTCTGCACTCCCCCCTGCTTGATTTCCAGTGACTTTTACTTTCCTCTGTGCACATGTGTGCCCATTGGTTAGTTCCAATTTGTTAGAGAGGACATGTGATATTTGTTTTTACATCCTTGAATACTTTGCTTAGGATGTTCTCCAGTTTATTCCAAATTACCAAAAGTGCATTAATTCATCCTTTTTATGGCGGAGTAGTACTCCATGGTATATATAAACCATGTTTTGTTAATCCACTCATGAATTGATGAGTACTTGGATTGATTCCACATCTTTGCTATTGTAAATTGTGCTGCAATAAACATTCAAATACAGGTATTTTTTTTTGTTTTGTTTTTTGATACAATGACTTCTTTTCCTTTGGATAGATACCTAGTAGTGGGATTGCTGGATCAAATGGTAGGTCTTTGAGAAATCTTTTAGGTCTTTTAGTTCTTTGAGAAATCTCCACACCGTTTTCCATAGGGGTTGTACTAATTTGTAATCCCACCAAGCCTGTCTTTTTGTTAAAGCCATTTTAACTGGGGTGAGATGATATCTCGCTGTAGCTTTGATTTGCATTTCTCTGATAACTAACAATGTTGAGCATTTTTTCATATACCTGTTGGCCTTTTGTATGTCTTCTTTTGAGAAATGTCTATTCAACTCCTTTGCCTATTTTTAAATTGGATTATTGATTTTTTTCTTTTTGAGTAATGGGAGCTCCTTATACATTCTAGTTGTTAATTCCTTGTCAGATGTATAGTTTGCAAATATTTTCTCCCTTTCTGTGGGTTGTCTCTTCCCTTTGTTGATTGTTTCCTTTGCTGTGAAGGAGCTTTTTAGCTTGATGTGATTCCATTTGTCCAATTTTGCTTTGGTTGCCTATGCTTTGGAGTATTACTCAAGAAATCCTTACCCAGACCAATGTCCTGAAGCATTTCCCCAATGTTTTCTTTTAGTAGTTTCATAGTAACAGGTCTTAGATTTAAGTCTTTAATCCGTTTTAATTTGATTTTTATATATGGTGAGAAATAAGGGTCTAGTTTCATTCTTCTGCATATGAATATCCAGTTTTCCCAGTACCATTTATGGACAAGACTGCCCTTTCCCTGGGTTCTCTCTTGTGTTCCATTGGTCTGTCTGTTTTTATGCCAGGACCATGCTGTTTTGGTTGCTATAGCTATGCAATATAATTTTGAAGTCAGGTAATGTGATTCTTCCAATTTAATTCATTTTGCTCAGGATGGTTTTGGCTATTTTGAGTCTTTTGTGGTTCCATATAAATTTTAGGATGATTTTTTTCTATTTTCGTGAAGAATATCATTGGTATTTTGATGGGGATTGCATTGAATCTGTAGACTGCTTTGGGTAGTATGGACATTTTAACAATGTTGATTCTTCTACTTCATGAGCATGGAGTATCTTTCCTTCTTTGTGTGTCCTTTTTCAATTTCTTTCATCAACATTTTATAGTTTTCATTATAGAGATCTTTCACTTCTTTGGTTAATTTTATTCCTAGGTGTTTTATTTTATTTGGAGCTATTGTAAATGGGATTACTTTTTGATTTCTCAGATTGTTTACTATTGGCATATAGAAAGAAATGCTACTGAGTTTTTGTTTTTTTTTTTTTTTTTTTTTTTTTGAGACAGAGTCTCGGTTTCTTGCCTAGGCTAGAGTGAGTGCCGTGGCATCAGCCTAGCTCACAGCAACCTCAAACTCCTGGGCTCAAGTGATCCTCCTGCCTCAGCCTCCCGAGTAGCTGGGACTACAGGCACAAGCCACCATGCCTGGCTGATTTTTATATTATATATATTAGTTGGCCAATTAATTTCTTTCTATTTTTATGGTAGAGACGGGGTCTCGCTCAGGCTGGTTTTGAACTCCTGACCTTGAGCAATCCGCCCGCCTCGGCCTCCCAGAGTGCTAGGATTACAGGCGTGAGCCACCGCGCCCGGCCTGCTACTGAGTTTTATATGTTGATTTTTGTCTCCTGCAACTTTACTGAATTTGTTTATCAATTCTAATAGTTCTTTTGTGGAGTTTTAGGTTTCTATAGATATAAGATCATATAGTCTACAAACAGGATCACTTGACTTCTTCCTTTCCAATTTGTATGCCCTTTCCTTCTTTCTCTTGTCTGGTTGTTGTAGCTAGAACTTACAGTACTGTTGAATAACAGTGGTGAAAGTGGGTACCCATGTCTTGTTTCAAATCTTAGAGGAAAGGCTTTCAGTTTTCCCCCATTCAATATTATTTATAACTTTTTGATCATATTATGTAATTATTGTTCTACTTTTATTTCTTTACTAAGATTAACAATTTGTCTATAACTGTCTGAAAGATACTGAGGAAAACCTCTTCCACTGGCTGATTGTTTTCTTTTGTAATTATAAAAAATAGATGCATATGAACTTGTCCAAGAGCCTTAATTAATGTTAATCTAATTAAAGCTATTTTAAAGTATTCTACATTCATTTCTTGGAAGTAGTTCTCTCACCTTTTTTTTTATTCCTACATGAACTTTGACCATGGTTTTTATAAAATATTTACTTCAACTTTTAACTTCTTTGAATTTCTCTTCAATTTTTAATTCTTAATCTTTAAACTGTTTTATATGATGCCATGCCCACATATATACATCACAGCTCTGAAAATGACTCAATACTGCTTTACTTAAGATTTCTTACATTGGGGCAGAAAATGGAAAGGTGCTTCTTTGAGAGACTTGGTATTTTGAAATCTCTCTCTTAGATGACGGTAATAGACAGATGGCCTCCAAAGAGCCATCATGTATCTGATAGACCTGGTTTTTATAATATATAGCAATATTTGCCTTGTTGGCTAAAGTTTGCTTCATTGTATGCATAAAACATTCCTTTTACCCTGTTTATGGATTTACAGTATGGCTGCTGCTTGGCGCTCACTTGATAATAGTCTTCATCCTTGCTACTCAAAGTGTGGTCCCCGCACAGGAGTGTGGCAATCACCTGGTGCTTATGAAAAAGGCAGAGCCTCATTTTACCTGCCTCCCACAACTCAGTCAGACTCTGTTTTTTAACAGAATACCCTGGTGATTCATGTACACATCAAATTTGAGAACACTGGTCTGAGCTCACTATTTTTACCTCATAACCTCCCACTTATTCTTCTTCAGTTGGTTGTTTTTAATCTACCACTCTTGCGAAAGACACTAATGACCTATTAATAGCTAAATATGCACAGTGTTTCTCAGCCTTTGTTGTATGTTTCCAGCATGTACCATCTTGATGGTTAATTGGTTCTGTAGGCTCCATCAGGAGTTACACCTTGAAAAGTAATTCTACTTTGTTTCACCCCAGAAAAATCCTTTTATTGGTCATTGGCTCCATATATATTTCTTGGCCAGAGTATATGCAGAGAGCCACTGCGTTAATTGGACTAGAGGTCCTGCTACACTATAATGGAACTAGGGATGTTGTAAACAGGAGAAGAAAACGCCAGGGATACCAGAATGGTTGTTTTTAAATGTCTAAAGTTTTCTGGAGGAAGAGGAATTTGATTTTTTCAGTGTAACTTTAGGAAAGCAGAGATAGAAGCAATAAATGAGTAGAAGTTAGGGAGAAACAGATTTTTGCACTTATATAAAACAAGATTTCTTAGAAGAATCCTTCTAATCCCCATTGCTTTTTTGTTGCAAAAAAGAAAGTTTTTGTGCATACTCGAATTGTCCCCCCCCCCCAAATAAACCATGATTATATGTAGATTTTCCCCATTCCTTTCTTGGGTATTAGAACCCTGCCTGGTTTTCTTTGTGTGGGTGGGCCATAGCTTTCTACTAGGATGATTATTAGGATGCATACCACCTTCAACTTTCTGTGATGTTTAGTGCCTTGCTAGTCATTTTAATCTAAGGAGACCCTTGGGCAAATATCTCTGTGGACAAGTACTTAGAGAAACTTCCTTGATCTCTAATAAAGTGGTAACTAATAGGTCATAGTCAGATTTCTTATTATTATAGCTTAAATTATCTTCTCCTACATGTATCGTTTTTCACAGACCTACAAATGAACATATTTATATTTTCCTGCCCACTCAAAATTTTTATGAGGTTTCTTGCATGTGGTTCCTTTATGCCTAGTTCTCCATTCCATAAATCTAGAGAAAACTGAAGTTCAATGTTAAGCCATAAACCTGCTGTGTTTACCATGATTGATATTTGTTCTGTTGAGGAAGTCGAGAATTAAGATACTAAATCATTCTAAGTATCTGATGATCCTTGATAATTGCTCCCAGCCTAGTTCGGACATCAGCATCTTATACCTGGACCCATGCAGTTGCCTCCTAACTTGTTTTCCTGCTTCCTGCCTTGACTCTCCTTCCAGGCTGTGTTCTGTACAGCAGCTGGCGTGATCCTACACCAACTGGTGTCCCATAAGCAGACGCCTCGGAACCAATCTGGTTTTGGGGGAGAAGCAACATTTGAGATCAAGGTGATTTTAAGTTATTAATTTAGAATGTGACTAAGAAATCTCTGGATTACACGGACTCTCCTTGAAATTATCTAGATTAAATTACCTGCTATGAAAGAGGACCAATAATATAGGCCTTTATTGAAGATATTGTTGAATAGCATATGCATATTTGAACTCTTTTTTTTTTATTTTTTATTTTAGCGTATTATAGGGGTACAAGTGTTAAGGTTACTTATATTGCCCATGCCCCCCTCCCACCTCGAGTAAGAGCTTCAAGCGTTTCCATCCCCCAAACGTTGTACATCTTACTCATTGTGGTTGTATGCACCCATCTGATTTGAACTCTTTTTTCACATATGCTGGCCCTTTTGCTCTGTGTGTAGCTGGAAAGCATTGCGCGAATAAGCAACATGCAGAACGCCTGCAGAGAACATTGGGGCAAAGGCAAAAGGAATTTTATTTTCAAAGTCTACCTTGTGAACAGGATTTTGTGATTTTCATGGGCAGGATTGTAGGTGTGCTAGGAGTCACCGCATTCCTGTGCTCCCAGCTCAAAGAACAGGAGAAAGAGCCATTCAGTGGGGAGAATTTCCAGCGTGTTCCATCCCTCCCACAGTAGCCAGAGGCAGTGAGCTGGCTGGCCTCTCCTTTAACTCTTTGGGCACCCTGATAAAAACCTCTTTTCTAGGTCACATCAGTGTTATTTTATTATCAAAAAGTGTGTTCATGTGTTGGGAGTGGAAAATGCTGGGAAAATCATTTTCTTCCTGACAATTTGTGTATTGGTGAAATATGTGATTATAATTATATTTATCCCATTTTTAATAATCTGATACAGGAAAGGGAAGACTAGTCATCTATTCAACCAGTTTAAAGGAAACTCCTCTAAACAGGATACATAATAGATGCAGAAGCTCCAATTAAATTGCTCAAAAAAAAAAAGATCTTTAATAACTGCCAAGTGTATGCCCGCTGCTGCCCTGTCAGCATTCTGAACAGGAAAAAATTGTGTTCCAGCCAAATACTGCTTACACTGGTCTTCATTATAAGAGCAATTTATTTCCATTAATGTGAAAATGAATATTTGCTGCCAAAATTTCTAAGGAGCCCGATAATGGATCAAAATGCTGAAATAAGCAGTCTGTGCTTTGCTGCATGGTTGATGGATATGAGGGGGTATATCTTTTTAGTAGTTCTCAGTCTTTTGAAAATTTAGAATCCCCTGATTCTAAAAATCCTGATGCCCACACCACACCCCAAACCAAGTAAATCAGGATCTCTGGGGTGAGGACACAGGCTCACTGCTTTTCAAAGCTCCCAGGTGATTACAGTGTGCAGCTGTGACTCATTCTTTAAATGAGTAGGCCTGGCAGCTGCATGTCACCTGTCCAAGGCTCCCAGGTGTGGGGGCGGGTGACATATGTGCTGGGTGGGGATGCCTGTGCACATTGAAGAGTATGGGGTTGGAAGTACCTACCTTCTGCTCCTGGATTGGGAGCTGCTGGGTTCCAAACTGGTGGCATGGACGAGGTCCTCCTTCCACCACAACCTCAGGAGAGCTGTGGGAGCTCCTTCCTTCTGCCAAAGTGTCAGGGCCCTTCTTTAGAACCCTGACACCATGCATGAAGACTGTTTTGGGTAGAAGAGAGTCAAGGATTCTTTTTCTTTTAATAGACTTAAGTTTTTTAGAGCAATTTTAGGTTTACGGCAAAATGGAACAGAAAGTATAGAGAGTACCTGTAAGTCCCTTACCGCCATAAGTACATACCATCCCCTCTTAAACCTAACCCACCAGAGTGGCACATTTGTTATAAGAGATGAACCTCCATTGACACATCATTATCACCCAAAGTTCACAGTCTGCATTAGGATTCACTCTTGGTGCTGTACGTTCTGTTGGTTTGGACAAACGTATAATGACATGTACCCACAATTATAGGTATTATATTTTACAGAGTAGTTTCACTGCCCTAAAAATCCTCTGTGCTCTGTCTATTCATTCCTCCCTCCCTCCAACTCTTGGCAACCACTGATCCTTTTACTTTCTCCATAGTTTGCCTTTTTCAGAACGCCATATAGTTGGAATCATACAGTATGAAGGCTTTTCATATTGGCTTCTTTCCCATAGTAATATGCATTTAAATTTTCTCCACGTCTTTTCATGGCTTGATAGCTCATTTCTTTTTAGTCCTAAATAATATCCCATTGTCTGTATGTACCACAGTTTATTTATCCACTGAGCTACTGAAGGACATTTTGGTTGCCTCCAAGTTTTGGCAGTCATGAATGACGCTGCTATAAACATCTGTGTAGAGATATTTTTGTAGGCATAAGTTTTCAATTTATTTAGGTAAATACCAAGGAGCACAATTGCTGGACTGTATGATAAAAGTGTGCTTCATTTGGAAGACATTCCAAAGCAGCTATATCATTTTGCATTCCCACCAGCAGTGAATGAGAGTTCCTGTTGTTCCACATCCTCACCAGCATTTGGTGCTCAATGTTTTGGATTTTAGCCATTCTGATAGGTATGTAGTGATATCTCATTGTTTCAATTTGCAATTTCCTAATGAAAAATGATGTTTAGCATCTTTTCATATGCTTACTTGCCATCTGTATATCTTCTTTGATGAGGTATCTGTTCAGGTCTTTGGCCTATTTTCAAAATCCAGTTGTTTATTTTCTTATTTTTGAGATTTATCTTGTATAATTTGGATAGCAGTCCTTTATCAAATATATCTTTTGGAAATCTATTTTCTCAGTCTGTGACTTGTCCTCTCATTCTCTGCACAGTGTCTTTCACAGAAGACTTCCACTGTCTTTCACAGTGTCTTTCACAGGACAGAAGTTTTTCATTTTAGTGAAGTCAGTTTATCAATTCTTTTTTTTCATGGATCGTCCCTTTGGTGTTGCATCTGACAAGTCATTACCATACCCAGTGTTATCTAGGTTTTCTCCTATGTTATTGAATATTTTCTAGAAGTTTTATAGTTTTGCATTTTACATTTAGGTTTGTGATCCATTTTGAGTTAATTTTTGTGAAGGGTGTAAGGTATGTGTCTAGATTCATTTTTTTGCAAGTGGATGTCCAGTTGTTCCAGCACTATTTGTTGAAAAGACTGTCTTTGCTCCACTGTATTGCTTCTGCCCCTTTGTCAAAGATTAGTTGACTATATTTATGTGGGTCTATTTCTGGGTGCTCTGCTCTGTCCTATTCTATTTGTTTATTCCTTTGCTAGTACTACTCTGTGTTGATTACTGTAGCTTTGTGGTAAGTTTTGAAGTTGGGTAGTGTTAGTTCTCCAACTTTATTCTTTGATATTGTGTTAGCTATTCTGGGTCTTCTACCTCTCTATATAAATTTTGGAATCAGTTTGTTATTACCCACAAGATAACTTGCTCAGATTTTGATTGGGATTGGTGTCCCAATTCTTGACAAAATTATTCAGTCTTCCTATCCACAAATGTGGAATATCTCTCTATTCATTTAGTTCTTTGATTTCTTTTGTCAGAATTTTATAGTTTTTCCCATATAGTTCTTGTATGTATTTTGTTAGATTTATACCTAAGGACTTCATTTTCAAGGGTACTAATATAAATGGTATTATGTTTCTAATTTAAAATTCCACTTGTTTATTGCAGGCATATAGGAAAGCAATTGACTTTTGTATGTTAACCTTGAATCCTGAAGCCTTGCTATAATTGCTTATTAGTTCTGGGAGGTTTTGTTGTTGATTCTTTTGGATGTTCTACATAGACAATTATGTCATCTGTGAACAAAGACAAGTTTTATTTCTTCCTTCCCAATCAGTATACCCTTTATTTCTTTTTTGTTTGTTTGTTTTAAAGTAGGATTAGGACTTCCAGTGTAATGTTGAAAAGAAGTGGTGAGAAGGGACAACTTTGCCTTTTGCCTGACCCTAGTAGAAAAGCTAGTTTCTCACCATTAAGTATGATGTTAGCTGCAGGTTTTTGTTGATGTTTGAACACTTTTAATATTTTGATTCAATAGCAAATTATGAACATCTTATTCTGGTTTCCCTGGTTGTAAAGGTAGCAATTAGAAGTGGTGATGATTGATACATTATCTGTAGAATAATTGCAATTTTGCTACCATACAATTTAAGTATATGTTTATGTTTATGTGTGTGTGTGTGTGTGTGTGTGTGTGTGTGTGTGTATGATAATTGGATGGGAAAAAGCTTAAAATAAAATACAGCAAAATGCTTCATATCTCCATGTGCTAATTAATAATAGTTCATTTTAATACATATATCTCTTTGATACTGATTAGATATAATATATTTTTGAGAGTTGTCAACCATTAACTGGTTTATCATTCAGTTGGATATAGTTTCATTATTTCATAAGTTTAGTTAATAGAGTCACATTGCTAGGGTCATGTTAATAGTCCATAGTGATAACCAAGACAGCCTTATTGATAGAAAAGCAAATGCATACATTATAACAAGATGCAGTAAGGGTTCTTGGGAATGTAACATGAGGAAGTAAATAGCTCCAGGAGTGAAAACCATTCACCATCTTAGTTTAACTCTCATTTTCAAGAAAAGTAAAAAAATGTAGCTCTTGTACAGAGTAATAGGATCCGCACATATGGCAGAAAATTTCTCCTTTGTTCTTCAGCACTTAGGCTTCTTCTGAGAAGTCTGGTTTGTTTATGATGATAGGCACAGAGGGAAGATGTGGAGCAGTATAAGAAAATAACTTGTGTAGTGTTTTTTTCTAAAAGCAAGTGAACATAAAAACTTACTCAGGAATCCTAGGAAAAATATTATCTGGTTAATAGTAGGATTATGGATGGTGGAATTTCAGGTAATCTTTTCCTTTTTATTGTCTCAGTCCAGCTCTTAAATAAATCACACGGGGATAGAGAGGGCTGAGGAGAGTATAGTCTTTCATATTTGGCCACCTGATTTAAACCAGTCCCCAAGGAGTATTTAGGGCTTTAGTCCAGGATTCAGACGACATGTGGTATGCATTATAAAACCCGCTCTGACTTGTTGTGTCTGAAAGAAATGTGACCTGGCATGGCTGTTGTCAGTCAGAAATGGCATGTAAACAGCAGACACTTGAGAGGACAAAGATAAGACCTTGAAGGAAGATGTAGGACTCCAAAATAGGAAAACCAAGATTAAAGGTAAAAGAGGGGCAAGGTTAAGTTGGGAAAAAAGATAGGAAAAAAAACCCATCCCCCACCCCCCAATACTCACACAAAGAAAACGACCAAAGAAAAGATGAAACATCCCAGCAAAATGAAATGCATTTTAGTGGCAGGAGCAAGGGCTGGAGATCAAAAGCTGCCTGATTCTACTCCATGCCATTTATAAAATTCCCCTCATGACCTTGGCCTGGAAGATTTGGAAAAAGCAGCTCATGTCTGAGAGTAATTTTGAAGAACCTTACAGGGCTAAGGTCTTCATCTTGTGAAAGCCCCAGGGTCGAGCCTCCTGGGGCAGCAGCAGCATAAGGGGGTTCCTGCTGAGTTTCTCTGCTGCTGCAGGCCCTGCTGCCCATGGAAGGGACAGCTAGTGGCACAGGAACTGCTCCTTGCTCCGGGGCCAATGAGGACACTTGAGAATGAAAGGGGGATCTTCCAGAAATGACAGTGGGATGGTAGACATAATGGGATAATAGGCAGCTAGGACTGTTTGAAGCAAGTGAGTTATGTATTCAGCTGGCCATCCCTGTATCTTCTGAGGGCCTTGCAGTTAGTTGCCCTGGTCTGCCCCACTCAAACCCCGAAACAGTGACTACAAATGTAGGCTGTGTCTGTATGGTCTAGGACCTCTCTTGAAGATGCTCTTTAACTAGAGATTTCGTCAAGGCACCAAAAATGGGGCTGTTGAGAACCGTGAAACTCATTTTATTGGTTTTGTACCTCCAGTTTATCAAATAGGAAAAGTACAGCAAGCTGAGTATATAAGTCATTGACAGTGCCCTGTGGTGGGAAAGAGGGGGCAGAGCCCTCCCAACTCACGGCCCACTCTTTAGTCATGGCTCATGTTCACTGAGGGCTCAACGCTGTTAAGCCCTTTCTGTGACAGGGACTATCCTTATTCTCAGTTGGCTGATGAGAAAGTGGGCTCGGAGGTTCCCAGCCAGGGCTCCCAGTACCAGGCGCTGCCCACAGCAAGTGCGGACTTGGGCCTCCTGGCTTCAGCCAGCTGCACCCCACCAGGTGGGAGGTGACCCGTGGCCGTGTGTGATGCCTGGTCAGTGCTGACTACCAACAGGCCACGTTTACTTCCCTGTCCCTTTGTCATGGGAGCCACCAACTACTCAGGTTGTACAATTCAAAATGCCCTGTGTCTTATCCTCATCATACTTATCACTGTTTGCATTTGTTTTTGTGTAGTTATTTGGCTGATTTTTGTATCCCTAACACTTAGTAGGGATTTCATGAACACTGGTCGAGCTGAAGACTGAGCTGGTTGGTGCCTGGTGTATTGGAGGGGCGGTGGCTACAGATTCCTCTCAGCATCTGCCAGTAGTTCGTTCCAAGTACGGATGTGCATAGCGCTTTAACTGTTCTCACCGTCGTTTAAGTTCATTAGCTCTTTTTGTTTCTGGTGGTGAATAAACACAGAGAAACAAATCCTGAAAATTCAGGAGCTTATAGCTCTCTTTGAAATAAATGAATTAATTTTGTTAATGCCTTTGGCAAATCTCCATGGTGTGCTCCCCACTGCCTCAGAACACTGTCCGTTGCTGTGGTGATGATCTGTGCGCTTACCTTTGAAGCCGAGTGCCAGTTGGAAGACTCTCTTCTGTTATTATTCAGAAGCCTTTCCTGTCAGTGGTTTTTTTGTTTGTTTACTTGTTTGTCTTTCTGGGTTCAGCAATGGGAATTACAAGTTGTCTCCTTACCATCAAATGCCTCCCCTGCAGGGTCTTTCTGTTAAACGTGCAGGTACCTCCATGTGCACAGCCAAGCGGTCCATAGCCGTAGCATCGTGAGTAGGGGGACCTTTGCCAGGAAAAGCGACTGAAACTCCCCTTGGACCAAGGAAGTAGGGGATACAAGTGATACATAAAGGAAGAGAATATATTCAGTAGTGCAAGTTAGAATGTGTAAAGGCACAATTAAAAGGAAATACCTCTTTTCCTAATGAGAAAAAAAAAGTTTTTACTGAAAAGAATTCCCAAAGAAGGGTTGTGCAATTTATATATTTCTTGCAGGAAGACCAGCTGGACAGGCTGATAAAGCCTTTCCTCATTCAGTGGGTGGTGGTGTACATGTCCATTCTTAGTAGTGGAGCAATTTTTCTGGTAGAAAGAAACTCCTATATTATGTAATCGCAGAGCAGCTAGAAATGCCCTTCCTTCCCAGTCTCTGTGTCCTGCAGTGTTACCATCTCTCAAGGCTTGCTTTGAAGCTGCTGCCCTGCAATGCCTTCCCAATACCCACGTCAGAACCAATCACTCCTTGTTCTCTGCTCCCATTGTATATCTACATATATTTCAGTTGACTTTGCAGTTCTGCAGCTTACATGTCCAGCTGTTGCATTTGAAGATTATAAGCCCATGAAAAGTTGGTGCTGATGTCTTTGGCCTCTTCACAGTGCTTTGCATGGAATAGACAATAAATGTGTGTTAAAATAAACGTGTTAAAACAGAGTAAAGGGAGCAATTCCACAGTGCTGTGATGAATGGAACTGAAGCAGAGGTTGAGAAACTTGAGCCTCCTCTCCAGTGTGGTAATAAGCTATTGAAAGGCTCCTTGGAGGGGTAACTTCGTATGTAATGCTCCCTGGCCTATTGTGTCTATTGGGCAGGCTTATCCCATTTTCCTCACTGGGGCGCTGCTGAGAGTCTTTTCTTCCCCATCTTCATCTTTGTGTGGCTGGTGTTTTGGACGAAATGACAGCACATTTTAAAAGTGACATTTATATCATGTTTAAGTGATATACATATGTAATTAATTTGTCACATTAAAAAACAACAGCATTACCTTTCTTAGAGAGTGAGTGAACTCCTTAAGACTGATAGATTTAATTTTAATTGGAAGAAAGAAATAAAAAAAGAACCAGACTATTTCATTACAGCCAGTTAAGGCCAGCCACCTAACTCTGTCTGCAATAAAAAGATTAGTTAATGAAGCAGGGTTTTAATCCTACCCATTCCCTCTAATAGATCATCCTCAAGAAAGAAGTTGTAAAACCTCCCCCAAATGAATTATTGGACTCAATTGAAATGTCAACACATGAGTTAGGAAAGAAATAATTACTGGCAGAATCATATTTGTACATCTGTCGTATCAGCAGAATTAGCAATGCTGTCAGAAGATGTGTAAGTTTGAACCTTTTGACTGGATGCAATTATTTACTAGGTGTTGAAAGTGAGTTTGACAGAGTGGGAAGAAAGGAAGGGCATGGCATCTCTTGGAGACATTGATGAATCCTGACTCTGGGAAAAGGTTTCCATTTGTTGACACATTAAGAATCCCAGAGCACAGTGGAGCTCCCGGGCACTCACCCACACATCTGAGAGCCAATTGGGTTTATGAGGACAAGAAATGACAGCCATAAATGAAAGGAGAAAACCTTCCAAACTGGCCCACTCTCTGGGTTGGGCAACAATTTCTGGCAAATAAGTTGCACGTGGCTGGATTTCATTTATTTTACTGTCTATTTTCTTTCTACAGTAGGACTGGTATAGGATTTATAGTGTTTATTGCTTGCAATTAAATTTCTATTATTTGAGAAATAATATTTTTGGGATAAAGAATACATTTAACATATGGTGCCAGACACTATTGTTCATTTTTCTTTTTTAAATATAGGATTAAATTACTATGTTGTATCTTTTTCTCCAAAAGATAAGGGCTTCTACCGCAGTACCTTATCACACTTAAAATAATTCATTTCTTAATATTGTCAAATATCCTGTCACTTTTTAAAATTTTAATTGTCTCATAAATGCCATGATTTTTAAAAGTTGTTTTTGTAGAATCCAAATAAAGTCCATACATTGCAATTGACTATGTCCCTTAAGTCTCTTTTAATATCTAATTTTTTGTGCATCCCTTTCCCCCCCTGTGATGTTTTCATTAAGGAAACTAGGTCATTTTTCCTGTAGAATTTTCCAGAGTCTGAGTTTTGCTGATTATATCACTGTGTTTTAATATACTACTTTAATAACTATTGATGTTTATATAGACATAATACACATAAACTATAGTTATTTCCCTAGCCAGAGTGAGAAAAATCTCCTCTTAATAAGAGCAACCTCAAACATGAATGAAATGGCCACAGTCGTTTTTACTAAAGAACACCATCAGGTCATGCAAAAGTTCTCCCTGGCCACTTTCTGCTGTTTCTGTGTGAAGAAACTGTAAAGCTATAGGATAGGTATTAGGTAACACTGTGTCCCTCAGGATCAACATCTATGAGGAACAATCAGATATTCTGCAAAACTGATCACAAAACAACTCCTGTAAGCTTACATAACATAAGCAAGTGCCAATTAAATGAGGCAGATTATTGATTTGGGTTGAGAGGGAGGATGCTTGTGTA
The DNA here is from genome assembly GCF_040939455.1 of Microcebus murinus. Classification (NCBI taxonomy): domain Eukaryota; kingdom Metazoa; phylum Chordata; class Mammalia; order Primates; family Cheirogaleidae; genus Microcebus; species Microcebus murinus. The sequence goes on from NC_134108.1 coordinate 26,100,251, forward strand.
AGATTCTTACAGTTACAAAGGGCTACTCTGTGTGCTTGGGAGCTTCACTGAAGCATAAAAGAAGAACGAAGCTTTGGTGATTTAATTAAAATTAAGTATGAGAGACCAAAAAACAAATGACATGGACCTCAACCACAACAAAAACTGTAATAAGCTCAAAGAAAGCCTGTTCAAATATTCATGAATAGCTCTTTCAGTATCTAATGAAAATAGATTGATTATTCAAGGACTCATATTTATGATATAAAATGAGTTTATGGAGATCTAAATTTATACTCTCCAACCCATCATACCTTCAGGAAATAATAGATTCAAGGACAAAAATAATTTGCAATGGCGATACTGAAATTTTTACCAACAGAGCAGCCTCATAGCCCATTTTTATTTATAATGTATCGCATGTCCCTGTCACATAAGAAACCTTAGAGTTAATTTTGACTTATACATTTCTTATATAGTCTTTATAGATCATTGATCAATTGTATCGCCATTACTGTAGCATTAAAGAATAAATTCTTGAATGACTAGGCAGAGCACAGAGCAGTGGAAATGCTCTGGATGATACTGTAATGGTGGATACATGCTGCGATAAATTTATCCACGCCTATAGAATATGCGAGCCCTAATGTAAACTGTGGACTTTGGGTGATAACCATGTGTCCATGTAGGTTCATCAGCTGTCACATCGCACCACTCTGGTAGGGATGTTGATAATGGGGGTGGCTGTGCATGTGTGGGGGCAATGGGTTTATGGATATCTTTGTATCCTCCTCTCAATTTTTTTGTCAATCTACAACTGTTCCCAAAGTGTTCTTTAAAGCATTTAAAAACAAAAATAAAAAGATAAATTGATAAGGCATAAAACTAGACCCTATTTCAACTTGGAAAGAGGATAACACTTTTTGATGTCGGATCCATCTATTTGCATTTTTTTTAATAAGCAAAATCATGTAGGCGACTGCTATGCTTGTGCTAGGAAAATATCTCTTCCTAAGGTGCTTAGTATGCACCAGGAGGTATAAATTGTGATTTATCTGCTTTCTTTGTGAAGTGATATGAAGGTTTTACTCGAAGACTGAATCTAGTTATACCATTTATGGGGTTCCCTTAATAACACTTACTAAACCACCATCAAAATGCTGTGTGTTTGAAACTCTTGTCTAATAGAAGGGAAGGATTCTTTGTTAGTCTGTTCTACCTTGTGACAGAGAATATTCATTTGTAAGATTGAGATGTTAATGTCTAGTTAAGGCTTTTGTCTGTGGCCGCTAAGCAAAATAAAACTGGAATCTAGTCTATGTCGTCCCTCTTTTCATCACAGGCTCCTTTACCTTCATCGTTGGCAGAGAGGAATCTGGAAAAAAATTTGGTTCTTATGAGGCTCACATCTTGCTTCCGTTGCTGTATTCGTTAGCATTATTACCATTGCAAGTGACAGAAACACTAATATGGATTCCTTTTAGTGAAAAAGAAAACGAATTGGAGTTAGAGCATGCAAGAGCTGAGGTAGTGCTGTCTTTAGGCATAGGGCACAGGTATGTTCCAGCCATCCCTGGGCAGGCTTTCATCTCTGTTGGCCACCAGCACCCAGCTCTAAGTGGAGGATCTCAGTATTCTTCCTTCCACTTCCTTCCTTCCTGGTCTTTGCCTTTTATTACTTTCTTTCTTCTTGCCTTTAAAATATCTCCTGCTTTTGTTCCAAGGTTGACTTTTCCCCTCTGCTGCAGATCCCAGCCCATCTGTCTCATTTGGGAATGTAGAGATCACCTCCACTAATTAGCCCCACCTTTAAAATCCTAATCTCTCTCCTCATGTTCAAGTGCAGTATTCTAAACCTAAAAATCATTAGCTATTTCTACCCCATTAAAATATTATCTGATCTCTTGGTTTCCTTCTTGATTGTAAAAATCCCTACCGTGGAATTTAAATGTGAATTCTCTTCCTTTCCTTGCCAGTCTTTGGAGAATCCTCTGTGCTCATTACCTCTGTTTCCTCACCTCTTACTCAGCACCTTTAGTTCAGTTGTGCTCACTCATCATGTGGCTTTTTTATAATCCTTGTGGTAGGTTAAAAATTGTCCCTTGCCCCCCTTGTTATCCCAGTATCTACATCTGAACTCTGGAACCTGTGAATGTTACTTTATATGGAAAAAGGGTCTCTGCAGATCAAGTTAAGGATCTTGAGATGAGATCATCCTGGGTTGTCTGGGTGGGCCATAAATGCCATCACAAGTGTCCTTTTAAGAGAGAGGGCAATTTGATGCCACATGGGCACACACCACAAACCAAGGAATACTGAGCACTGTGAGAATCCTAAAGAGGCAAGAATGGGTTCTCCCCTACAGCCTCTGGTCGTAGCCCTTGATTTCAGACTTCTGGCCTTCCAGAACTGTGAGAGAATAAATTTCTGTTGTTTTAAGGCATCAAGTTTGTGGTAATTTGTTACAATGGCACAGGAAATTAATATAGTCTTTTTTTTTTTTTTTAACATTCTGGACAAGCTTATTGACCAGAAATGAAGTAATTTTCACAAAGTTAACATGCCTGAGTAACCAGCACCTAAACCCAGAAGCAGAACCTTACTAGCACCCTAGAAGGTCCCTTCAGTTCCTCTTTTAGCCACTGCCCACCCTCCCCAAAGCAGCCACTGTTGTGACTTTTAACTTCACAGAATCCTACAGTTCCCACCCTTTTGTATCTGGGCTCTTTCTCTCAACATGTTCATGAGATTCATCCATGTTGTCCCATGTGATTGTAGATTTTTCATTCTCGTTGCTGTATAGTATCCATTGTCTCTATCTAGTTCACTTTTTTATTTCTTCTGCTGTTGATGGTTTACAAACAGTGCAGCTATGGACGTACATTACTTGTCTTTTGGTGAACATATATCTGTGCCCCTAGTGGGTATATAATGAGGAGGCGAATTCCTGAGTCCTGGAAGCCTTCTTTTTTCTTTCTCTACACTCCAACTTAACAATCTCATCTATACTCATAGCTTCAGTGATCACCTATCTTTCTGTTTCTGATCTTTCTGCTGAGATTCTAAAGCACAGCTGTCAGTTATATATTCATACACATAACCCTGGCAATGTTTAGTGTGTCCCAATCCAAACTCAAGTTCCTAACAAAAAAATAGTTTCTCCTCTTGTGTCCCTTACTATGTTAATGGCAAATCGTCATCCTTAATCATCAAAGTTCAAATCAAAATCATTTCTAATTCTTCCTTTGCTTATACCTGCTGAGTCCCTAAAGCATATTGACACCCTTCCCCCACTCCACCCCCGTGCTGTCCCTGTGTTAGTTGCAGGACACACTCTCCCGTGGAGGACTCCTAAATGATGCGCTGCCTCCAGTCTGCGTAGTCTGTCATCCATCCACAAATTGTAGGTTGTCTTTCCAAAACAAAGCTTGGATCCTGCCACACCCCTTTGCAGAACTCAAGGACGTGGATGGATCCATCCATTGATTATAGAATCAAGTCAAAATTCTTTATGTTGGCTTTCTGTGCTTTCATAAATTTGACTTCAACATCATTTTTATGGGAAATTCATAGTTGGCTTCAGGAGCTATATAATAGCATTGACTTCAATAACATTTTTATGATAAATTGCTCAAAGAGCCTCCTCTGAGCATTTTTTGTCATGGCTGCATGCGATTACCCTTCTTTGTGAGTTTTCTGTGGTCAGCACACATAGAATCCTTATAACAGTTCTGTGGGTAAAGACCTTTTATATTCTTCACGTTTATAGTTAAAGAAACCAAAGCTCAAGAAAGTTTAAGGTATTGTCCAAGGTCATCCATCCAGAAACTTAACCAGGACTCAAACACTGGAAATAAAAAAACAGCTTGTCTGTCGTTTTCATATTCATTACTCCTCTGGAGGTGGGAAGGTTCCCTTCCAGCTTTTCAGCTCTGCAGTGTGCTTTGCTGAGGCTGCATCTCTTTCTGGCAGAGCGCTGTGGCTCCAGGTCCCGGCGTTCTGGGCTGGCCACCTGTGACGATGTCTGCTTTTCCCCTCACAATCTCTAAAACTGGATTGTCATGAGCTCAGCTCTTGCAGCTATTGCCTGGGCGAGGGGACTTTAGTTCTTTCAGCACACATCTTGGTTTCGCTCCCTCCTTCTGTCTCTGTTTCTCTCCCCCTCCCTCTCCCCCTTCTGTCTTTCTGTAGTCTCTCTCTCCCCTCTGGGCTTCTCCCTTTTCCTCTCTTCCTTCTCCTTTTGTAAGCACAGTGGCTCTCAACTTTCTAAAGCCAACCTCTGAAATGCAAACTACCCCTCTGACCACCTCCCTTCCAGGCCTTACTTACCAGATTAAAAACAATAACAACAAAAAATCCAGCAAAACACTTTAGTATAATAATAAAATAATGTCAAATAAGCAAATTAGGGGTGGGTTGGGGAGAGTAGGTATAATTTGCATTAACAATATAAGAATGATTCATGTTTGAATCACTATGCATACATTTATTAGAGTTTAGTGATGAGGAAATTATGGGCCAAAATATACTGTTGATACATATGTATATCATTATCTATGGTAGAATTAACCAAATAACATACAATAAAATAAAGTGATGCTGATGAAGCTAAATGAGTAGTAATTTATAGCAGGAATTGCCAAACCACGACCAATTCAAGACAATGATGATAGATGATTATTCCATCCTTCCTGAAAATTCCAACAATCCTAGCTGTATTATAGGAGTTTTGCAGTCTCCTGGCATTGTATACCCACCAGACTTTAGCAAACTAACTTAGAGTCTTCAGGAGATGCTACTAGGAGAACACTTTAAGGTCATAAATAATGTTTCAGTGATTTTCATATTTAGTTGTAAATAGCACTTAATCATTCATAAAATAGAAAAGCTGATGGGATGTAGTTTATATTTTTCTTAAGAATCTAAGAAAGAAGAGCATTTGGGGGTCAATGTCTGCTCTTTAGGGGACTTCTCGGTTCACGAACCATTGGAAATCATCACTTCAGTTTCTAGCTGTGGTTTTCTGCATTTCTTTCTAACCAAGCTCGACGTGCCTTTCTTTTCCATGGCTGCTTCTGCACTGCGTTTGCTGTGCTGGGGCTGCTGGTTTTTGTCTGCTTTTGTGGTGCTTCACTCTCCCACTGTGCACTCTCACAGCCAGCTGGTGTCCTGTAAGTATAGCGCTCCTTCAGCCACCCAACCAGCACCGGCCTGTCTGGCCTCTGAGCGTTCCCACTTGTTCTTCCAGGGCTCCCGCAGCATTCCATGCTATATTGGTACTTGCCAAAGCATGTTTCTGACCCACAAGAAAAGGCAAGAACCATATCTCATTAAGTTTTCCTTTTAAATTTCATGACAGATTGCAGGTAACTGAGAGCCTTTTATATTAATGTAATAGGTGCTTGCTTGACCCATCATGATTGGATAAAGTATTCTGTGTGCTTGCTTGGAAAGTTTTAATGGATTATAGGCTTTTGGAGGGAGTAGCTTGTAGACTGTAGTATAAGCCACATGGCTACTTGGGCTCTTGCTTTTTGATCTAATGCCTAAGGAAAAAACAGAGAAGATAAAAAATAACTACTGATTAACATCTTTCAGCTCTGCTTTGCACAAGCAGCAAAACTCAAGTGAGTTACTTAACCAACAGATACTATATTATGGAGAGAAAATTCAATTTATAAAATACCCCATGCACAGACCATGAACCACTGCCATTTGATGACCAAAATGCAATTAATCTTAATCATTTCATATAATATTATTGCCCTAAAATTTTTTATTATGCTTTAGCAAATCTCTGGTACACCTAATTTTATGCTCCATTTAACATTAACTCAATTGGGACAAGGAAACAAACTATACCTTAGGTAAAAGTGTAGGAGATTTTTGTGCCTTTGTCTATACTTTTAAATGACTGACTTTCTTAAATTTCTAAATGTGGCAGTTTTACCCATAGCATCAGCACAAAAATTCAATTAGATAATTAAGTGCATTTACTCATGAAATACATGACAGGAGTAGTATGCTCTGGTCCCCAAATCTATTTTCATATCTCATTTGTGTTCTGACCTGGGTAACTTCCGGCTCCTGTAAGTGTAGGTTGTGACTCAGATTAAAAGCATGGACTCCAGAGCTGGTTTGCTTGGGTTTGGATTCTGCTGCCAGCACTTTTATGCTGATCTTTGGCAGACACCTGTTCTGCTTCAGTGTCCTGAAATAATAATATTGCCTACCACAAAGGGGTATTAGGAAGATTAAGTGACTTAATATTTGAAAAGCGTGTAGTTTCTGACACATAGTAAGTACTGAATATGTATTTGTAAAATAAAGTGGATAAACTGTACCTTCTGTAAGTGGGGTTCAAGAATTGTGGATGTCAGGTGTTTGTTTAATTTATTATAATTATATAATCTTTTGTATTTTTAACATGTCTTAGGATCATTTCACAGGGAAGATCATTTTTACCCATTTATTTTACTACTTCTGAGAAGGTACACATCAGGGTCAGAAGGTAGCTGTAAGATAATGTTTTATTTTGTTAGTTGATGGAATAGTGCTGTTTAAAAAGTACTGTGTTACTAGAATTCCTAGCCAGTTTAACAAGGCAAAGATAAACAAACAAAAAACATAAAAGGCATACTGTTTGGAAAGGAAGAAACAAAATCATTGCTAGTTGCAGATTATATAATTGTCCATGTAGAAAATCCCAAAGAATATATATTTAAAAAAACCTTCTAGAACTTATAAGTGTGTTCAGTAAAGTCTCAGGTCAGTATACAAAAATTAATTGTAGTTTTATACACAATCAGTGAACAATTGGGATTCAAAATGGTACCATTTACAATAGCACCAAAAAACAAACAAACAAAAAGAAACAGGTATACATTTAGCAAACTATGTGCAGGATCTGTATGTTGATAACTACAAAATACTGATGAGAGAAATTAAGAAGATTTAAGCAAGTGGAGAGAGATTCCATATTCATGGATTGAAAGACTTAATATTGTTAAGATGTCAGTTATCCCCAAAGTGATCTATAGATTCAACACAATCCTAGTCAGAATCCTAGGAGGATTTTTTTGTAGCTATCTTTTGTAGCTATCAACTACTGGCTGATTCTAAAATTTATGTAGAAAAGCAAATAGAAACCTAAAATAGCCAAAAACAGTTTTAAAAACAGAATACAGTTGGAGTACTTAACCTACCTGATTTCAATAAAGCTCCAGTAATCAAAACAGTTTTGTGTTGGCAAAGGTAGACACATAGATCAATGAAATAGAACAGAGGATTCAGAAATAACCCCCCCAAATGTAGCCAAGTAATGTTTGACAAAGGTGCAGAGACAATTCAATGGAGAAAGAAGAATCTTTTCAGCAAATATGAACCTTGACCCATATTCACACCATATACAGAAATCAACTCAAAGTGGATCATAGGCAAATGTAGAATGTAAAGCTATGAAACTTCTAGAAGAAAATATAGGAGAAAACTTTTGTGACCTTGGGTTAGGCAAATATTTTTTAAATACAACACCTAAAGCACAATCCATAAAAGAAAAAGTTGATGAACTGGACTTAATTAAACTTAAAAACTTCTACTCTTCTAAAGGCATTGTTAAGAGAATGAAAAGACAAGTCACAAACTGGGAGAAAGTATTTGCAAATCTTGCAAAAAGTATTTGCAAGAGGACCGTATCCAGAAAATATAAAGAGCATGGAAACCTCAATAATAAGAAAACAAACTCAACAATAATAAAAAAGATGAGCAAGAGCTTTAAACACTTTACCAAAGAAGATATACAGATAGTAAATAAGCACATGAAAAGATGCTTAACATCATTAGTCATTAGGGAAATACAAATTAAAATCATGATGAGATACCACTACATACCATTAGACCGGCTTTAAAAGAAACACTGACAATACCAAGTGCTGACAAGGATGTTGGGCGACTGAAACAATCATACATTGCTGGTAGGAATGCAAAGTGGTATAGTTACTTTGGGAAGGAGTTTGGCATTTTCTTATTAAGTTAAACATACACTTACCATATGACCCAGTGATCCCACTCTCAGGTATTTACTCAGGACAATTGAAAGCGTATGTTCATACAAAGGGTTGTATAGCAATTTTATTCAAAATTGCCCAAACTGGGGATGACCCAAATGTCCTTCAACCTGTGAATGGACATCTATACATAAATCTCAAATGCATTTTGCTAAGTGAAAGAAGCCAATCCCAAAAGTCTACATGCTGTGTGATTCCATTTATGTGACACTCTGGGAAAGGTGAAATTATAGAGACTGATCAGTGGTTGCCCGGAGTTGGGGTTAGGGGTGGGGATTAACTGCAAAAGGACAGCATGAGGGAATTTTTTGGAGTGAAGGAACTATTTTGTGTCATGACTGTGGTGGTGGATATGCATTTTTCAAAACCCATTGGACTTTATATCAGAGACAATGAATTTTGGTCTATGGAAGTTAAGAAATAGATTTGGAAAAGAATAGGAATGTCTTAGATCAAATCACTCATCTGAATTTGAAATAGGAACAAAATTGACCCTTTTCTGAGTTACCATACTGTATTACCGTATTGTAAAATTATACCAATAAGCACTTTTTAATGTTCTATATAGCATCCAAAAATGGATCTGTTCCTGCTTAGATGTTCAGATGTAATGAATATATCTTATTTTGCTTGCAACATTTATTTTAAATGCCTAGTTTCTATCTTAATCTGAAAACCTTCTGCAGTGTTTTTATTTTATTTTAGCATCAAATTCCACAAGTCAGTTCTCTGGAAAAATTTCCCTCCTTCCTTTCGTTACTTTAACTTAGTATTTTTATTTTCATGTCTCCCATTTTTCATCAGCTAGTGTTTTATTTGGTTTCTCCAGCTCCACTTTACGCTGTCTCTTGATTTTAAAGCAGTGATTGACTGCTGAGTGGCTGGCACCCATGGGAGGAGGAAGCCGTGTGGGTGCAGGAGGCAGCTGGGCTGTGTGGGTAGGATGCAATGACTCACTTTCTTCGTGTGTTGATTTTTGATGTAGAAATGTTAAGGACCCCAAAAGAAAAGTCTTTATTTGTATTAAACAGTCCTTAAGTCATTTTTAGTCTTGAAAAACAAACTTTTGAAGCTCCCTTGACCTGTTTTCCTGTTTCATAACTTTAATAAATCTCTTGTGGCCTTCACTTCCATGTCATCTGATTGATTTCTCCTTCACTAATTGTAAATCCTGATTTCATGCTCATTAAGCAGACTTTGCACCAAACAGCTTCTCAAGGGTCCACAATATTTTTATGTGCTGCATTTTGGATTTACATTTAGTCACATAGGTCTTCAATGTAGTTTTTTCTATTTTGATGGGTTCCCAAAGTGTAAAAGCAATTAATGTTCATAATAGAAATTGTGGGAAATACAGAAGGCATGAAAACTAAAATTAAAATAATTGATTGTACAGCTTTTATAATACCATTGTTAGTGTTTTAGTGTACAACTTTTCGGATTTTTTTATTCACTTGCATATACCTATAGAATATAAACATTGTAATGCACTCATTATAATGTATAATGATATAATTATATAAAATATAATATGTACATTGTTTCACATGGCAATGTATATATTATAGTTTAATTTTTTTTACTTAATATAGCTTGAATTTACCTTCTGTTGCTAAGTATTCTTCCACCTTGTAGTTTTCCATGGTTACATGATGTGCCATTTTTTGAAATTATTACTATGTGTATATATATTATTACACATATATACACATACATATAACCATATAACCATTTTCTTGCTGATGGATATTTACACATTTTCCATTATTGTAAAAAATATTTCAGAGGACATACTTACAGGTAAATCTGTTCACATTTATAAGGATTTTTCAGAGTAAATTCCAAGGAATAGGATTATGAAGTCAAAGAGTATACATAATTTTAAGGACTTTAAGTCTCTTAGAAAGTTTACACTTCCCCATAGCACAAGAGTATCATTTATTTGTATTTTCATTGGCTGTTTTAAAATATCTTTGCCTACTTGTTAGGCAAAAAAATTGGCACTTTATTATTGGTCTATTACGTTATTTAAAAATGTAAAATGGAGAATGAATTTTTATATGTTTATTTACCATTTAAACTTCTCTGAATTTGTTTGCTTATGTCTACTGCCTAATGATTTAATGTAGTGTTCTTATTATTGCTGGTTTGTTTTCAGTTGACCAATAAGAGATGATTTATAAAGATATTAACCTTTCATCTCTCACATATTGCACATATTTTTAACAAATTATCATCGTCTGTTAAATTTGTTATATATTAACATTTTTATTATAATTGTGAACAAGTTCTGTTTTTCCACTATATTTTCCAAATGCTTATTGTAATTATAAAAGAAGTTCTGGGTTTTCATAATAATTTTGCATTTTGACACATTACTAAGTTGTATTATTACTTCTAATAGTTATTTAGCTAATTCTGTTGGATATTTGGTTGACAGCCATAACACCTGATAGTAGAGATAATTGTGTATTTTATTTTCTAGAATTATACCTCCTTACTTTTCTAAAAATCTCATTGCATGGCTGGCAGTTTCAGAAAGCCATTATATAGTAGTAGGACTTGTTGACAGCCTTTTGTTCCTGATTTTCATGGGAAATAAGCACAAAATTGGCAGTTGTTATGAAATATGTAATATTTTTCATGTTAAGGAAGATCCCTTATATTTTCCATTTGTAATTTTAAAAAAAATTATTTTATTTTATGTTTTTTAGAGGTGAGGGTTTTGCTGTTTTGCCCAGGCTGGCCTTGAACTCCTGGGCTCAAGTGATCCTCCTGCCTTAGCCTCCTGAATAGCTGCAACTACAGATGTGTGTTACTGCCCCCATCTCAGCAGTTATTTAAAATGAGAAATAGATTTTGAATTTTAATTAATGTACTTGGAGCATCTGTGGAGATGCTGGTGCATTGAGCCATCCTTGAATTTCCAAAATAAATTTTAAAGTCATGATCTAGGGTTCTTATAGTATACTACTTGGTATATTTTGTTGTTTTTCTTTAATATTCTTGTCTAATCTATAAGTGAGTTTGAGACTAATCTAAATTTTATTTTGGTGACATTATTGTCAAATTTTGATATCAGGTTTCTACTACTTTGGTGTTGGTCATCTTTGAGCTTTGCAAAAGTTTGCATCTGTGGTTATATTTTCCTTAGGTATAATTTTCTATACCTTTATTCTCTCTTTTTTTTTCTTGATTATAATTACCAGAGACTTACTAGATATTAATTAATTAATTAATTCTAAAACCTAGCTCTGCTAACTATTAAATAATACATTTATGTATTTGGGTTTTTTTAATTTCATTTATGTTTATTACTTATTGCTATTTTTTATGAATGTCCTTTTTAAAGAATTTTTTTATTTGGGACCTTAGTTAACCCGTTTTAATGTTGAAATTTAACGGAGAGCATTAGCCCTTGTTTCCTATCATTGCAGACTCTCCTCAGTTTCCAGTAATTATATGATCTTCTACTTTGAAAAATGCAGGTTCTTTACATTTTATAAAACCACTTCCAGGTAGAACTGCAAATTCAAAATTCAGTGATAAATGAAAAGGGAAAATCCCTATTATTTCCTCATTTCCTCTTTTGAGCACTAAGTTATTGAAACCAAAATGTGCTTGTTGGGCATTACTTAAGCGTCATCGTTTGGGGGACTTTGCTTTCTGTTTGCAGATATTGCTGTGGTGGAGATGAGCGATGCCTTCCGGCAGCCGTCCTTGTTCTACCACCTCGGGGTGAGAGAAAGCTTCAGTATGGCCAACAACATCATCCTCTACTGTGATACTAACTCAGACTCGCTGCAGTCACTGAAGGTACCTGCCTTGTTTACTGAATGTTTAATTTTAGCACTAGCATTTCAGGGATCCCTCTCTGTCATCCAGAACATTTTAAGTAGCTTATGTTTGTAAAAGGATGTTTTTGTCGGTGTGATCATTATGCACCAGTTAGGAATCAAGCTGTGAGGTTTATCTAGATTTCAGTGTAGAGAACTGATGACACACAGGTAGGAAAAAAGTGCATGGTGAGTTCTGAGTTTCAGTTAGAGCCGCAGCCAAGGAGACTGTGCTAATGGAAGTTATCAGTACGCGCACCTCCATGGAAAGAAAAGGAGATTGCATAAGGTACAGTCAGGCCTCCTGCTGTGTCACCACTGGGGGCTTCATTGTGCCCACCTGCCTCCAACTACAGGTACACTTCCTACTTAAAAGTGCTGGGAGGAGAGATTCTCTCTTGAGTATCCTGAAAAAATTGCCACCCTCTTTCACTGGGGTATGATTTAAAATAAGATGGGAAGAAGGGAATAAAAATTTCCTATAGCTGACTACAAAATTCAACCTGTCTCAATGTCATTCTCTCCATTAATAGGAACTTACTCATAGGAAAGCTTTTCCTCCACCAAAAAAGGTTGCCTAAAATACTTTTCCAGGCCCAAGTGATTTTATCCTGTGTGATTCTTTGAAAAGCACCTCACAGTCCAGTGAGACTCACGCTGAGCCTGATGGCATCCACTTCCTTTGTGAAGGTCGCTGCTCGCTCCATGTGGCTTTTCTCAGCTGTATCTTCCTGCTGCCGAATCAGAGCCAACCTGGGGACACGGAGCCCTAGAATTCTGAACCGTATTTCTGATGGCTTAGCAATTGTCACATGAATGTCTCTAACCCAAAATTCATGCAAAAAAATGTTAGTAGTATTTTGCTTTTATCTGAATATCTAAAGCACACATGGCTTTCTCTGAAAAACCTGCAGAGTTTTGTTGAGCAACTATATTTGCCACATGCCAGACATTGTGCTGGGAATGGACAGGCATGTCCCTTTCCAGATACTCCGAAATAGCCCTAAGAGATTTGCTCCTACTTGTCCGAAATCCACTTTTGACCTAGAGCGATCCTTTACCTGCAGCAATCCTTAAGTAGGGAATCCTTAAGAAACCCCAATTAAATTTACTCCTGGTTTACCCCTTTAATTAATGCACCATAAAATTTTGTAACTATATACATATATAAATATATATATATATATATATTTTTTTTTTTTTGAGATAGAATCTCTCTCTGTCACCCAGCCAGAATGCAGTGGCATCATCACAGCTCACTGCAACCTGAAATTCCTGGGCTCAAGTGATCCTCCTACCCAGCCTGTAACTGTGTTTTAAGTTAAACATTTATTTATTTATTCTTTTTATTTCAGCATATTACAAGTGTACAAACGTTTTGCTTACATGAATGATTTTAGTACAGTTTAAGTCAAAGTTATAAGTGTTTCCATCACCCAGATAGTGTGCCTTGTACCCATTGAGTGTGAATTTATCGATCCCCTTCTCCCCCTGCACCTGTTTGATTTCCATTGTAATTGAACATTTTGATTTGTTACTATTTACAACATATGTTAGCAGTTGATGAAGAAATGAGATTATTTTATTTGGCCCTTTTTTGTGAGACAGAATCTCACCCTGTCGCCTGAGTTAAAGTACAGTGATGTCATCACCACTCACTGCAACCTCAGAACTCCTGAGCTCAAGTGATCTTTCTGCCTCAGCCTCCCAAATAGCTGGGACTACAGGTGTGCACCACCACACCCAGCTAATTTTTCTATTTTTTTGCAGAGACAGGGTCTCGATATGTTGCTCAGGCTGGTCTTGAACTCCTGGGCTCAAGTGATTCTCCTGCCTCGGCTGCCCAAAGTGCTAAGATCACAGGCATGAGCCACCTCGCCCAGCCTATTTGGCTCTTTTCATTTTTCTTTGGATTAAATGTATTTTAAACAGGCAGTGTTGTGTTGGAGATTTTTACTCTGTACAGTTTTTGGTTTTGCCCGTACTGGTATCTGGCGATTTAGTTTTATGGACATTCTCCTAAGGAAATATTTTTTTAATGAATTAAAATTTCATTTGAGAGAAAAAGATGAAGCTAGCTAACCTTATCAGAAATGCATATGGACAAATAAACTGGCTTAATTATTTTTAGCCAGCCTTTGTATAGGAGTGAGTGCTGTTGGTATTTGAATAAAGTAGTACTTTAAAAAGGCTAGTGATATATAAACTACACTCATTTATCTTGTAATATTACCTGCTAGGTACCAAGTGATTTACCCACATACATTTTCACATTTAATTCTTAAAACAGCCCTATTCATTCTATCACCATTTTATAGAATCACAAACTAAGGGTCAAACAGATTCAATCATTTACCTAAGGTGGTAAAGCTAGGGACATTTGGGGTCAGGTCTGCCTGACTCTAAAGCCTGTTTCCTTTAACCACTAAGCTTTATTGCTGATAAGAGGCGTGTCAGACATTCTTGTTGCATGTGTTCATTTAGACATACCCATCAACTGTGCTTGTAGAATTGTTCTGTGCAACACCCATCTTTTCTTTCTCTTTCTTTCCTCCCTTCCAATAACTTAAGCTTTTGCCATTTTCTTGTTTAGACTGTTCCCAGCCTGGTAGGCCATGTGTGTGATTGCAGAAGACATAAATATCTGGGATAGAAAGTATTTTTGGCAGTCAAACAGTTTCCTCTGAGTCCTAAAAGTTCCTCAGGTTCTCTGTTACTGAGAAAAGTTGGGGTGTGTGTATTTTTAATTTAATTTATTTCTACTGCAGTTAGTTAAAGGTGTCACTCTGTTATCCCTGCCATCTACCAACAGAAAGGAAAACTGCAGTGAAATAAGGTAGAACAGGAGATATTTAAAATAATATGTCATGTGAGGATCAGCTAAATAAAATAAAAATGAAGCATCTCTCTGTTTTTGCAGGGGCAAAGACAGAATTAGAATGCTATTCTTGTCATATATTTAGCTTCACTTAGGATAATTCTTTGGACATATAGAAAGTATAACTGCAACCATTTGATTTTCATCTATTGCTCTTTGCTGAAGATAGCAGTTTTTCTTCATCAGCAAATTTTCAGAAATCATAGAAACAAAATTTTCTTAAGTTTAAGCTCTTTGAAAAATAATAAATGGGAACTATAAAAGTTCTTAAAAATCTATTTCTGAGATGTCATTTGAAAGGATATTTAGAATCTAATCATAACATGTACTTGTAATAAGATTTATATCCATTGTTTTAAATCACAAGTACTATTTTATTGTAGTAAGAATGAAATATTTTAATTTTTTATAAAAAAAAAAGATTATCATTGCATTTTGAGAGAGGGAAGTTGATTCTTTTTTCCCCTTACCGTTGTAACAATACATTTTTCACAATTAAAAAAAAATAAACATCATCAGAATTTCTCATGTGTCTATCATGTTTATTAAGAGAGACTCTATGCTGAGATTTGCTTGAAAATAGGAAATGCTAGTAACAATTCTTTTCTGATTTATTTCATGCATTATAAAACGATCAGACTTCTTGCAATCTCTCAGTACATGAGAGAGTAAGTATGGACACGATGGCCGAGGAGGAGCTGGGGTGCAGATGCATGAAAGGCATCCCATGTCCGAAAGGGCTTAGGAGAAATGAACGATGGTTATGTAGAGTGAGGAAGTTGTTTTAATGAACCGTTTATTCTATTACCAGAAATTCCTTTACAAGAACAGCTTTCAGCAACGTTTCTTGTGATCTTATCTCGCACTCCCTTCCTCAGCTTCTCTTCCTTCTGGGCCACTCCCTACTCTCTTTAAACAATGCTGATTGTAAAACAAAACAAAACAATAAAGTACCACTTCACACCATCACATAGTCACCAATTAAAAGCTCTTATGAGATGGCAGATGACAAGGCTGTAAAGAGTAGGAAACTTAAACACTGCTGGTGGGACAGTGTAGTGGCAATACCTTTTGGAGAGCAATTTGGGAGTATCTAATAATGTCAAATTGAGCATGCATGTCACCACGACTCAGCAATTCCTACCTGAGATATGTGCTGTAAAACAATCTCTCACTGCATAAGAAGGTGTAATAAAAAATGTTCACGTTAACATTGTAATAGCTCCTCCCATAGAAGGAAATGGAAAATATCTATTATCAGGAGAATGAATAAATATTTTCTGCTATATCATTTAATGGAATATCATAGAGCACTTAAATCAAATAGAGCTTTGCATATTAATATCAATGTATCCAAAAAAGAAACAGTGTTAAGGGGAAAAACGAATTACATGTGTACATTGTATGAGCTATACAAAGTATAATCACATGCAAGACAATGCTTTTATATACATTTGTTTTGTAGAAGGATAGATATGTGCATGAGAATTGTAATATAAACAACATTCAGAATAGTTACCTCTCTAAGGGATCAGAGTGGAATAAAATTGGAAGGGGAAGACAGGAGTCTTCAACTATATCTGTAATGTTATATTTCTAAATCTAGTTGGTAGATACATGAGTTTTTGCTAACTTTTATACTTTTTATATACTTGACATATGTAATAATTAACCTTTTTTAAAGAAAACTATTGCTATATTTTTTAAATTTTCTGTATTCATCAGAATAACTTACATTTTGGGCATTGGAATCCCAAAATATTTTTAGTTTCTTTTTCCTCATGTTCTGGCTGTGGTTAGAAAACCTCAGATGTATTCGAATCTGTTTATTTTCTGCACTCAAATAGGCTTTATTCCCATTTTATCCATTACAGGAGAAATGTTTCTGTAGAGATTGTTATGCGTAGCAGTTAGTGGTAATGCAGCTTGTGCTGAAATGTAATGATTTTGTTAGATTATCCCTTGCTTAAGGATGCACTTGAATAATATGGTCCAATTAGGCGTTGCTGAAAGAAACAGCTGGGGACAAAGAAGAAGAAGAAGTTAATTGTAATAAATAGCAATACAGTATAAAGCATAGATTATGTTAAGCAGCCATGTCAAATATATAGTATGTCACTCATCAGCATTCCAATGCAGGGCAAAGACAGATATCTATTAATACTTACAGTAGAATTCTTTCACCAAGATATATTTATTTAAACAGGGAACCAAATTAATGAGGAAAGAAAAGAAAAGAGGTTTCTTTTAAGATTTTAGAATTTCTTTTAAAATTACTTTCCAGCTTTGGTATAATTTAACTTGATTTTTGGTACAGGTTGTTTTAATTGACAGTTGCTCATATGCAACAGAAGGATGTGTTCTTGTCCCCTCCCATCTTGAAAACTACAGATGCAAAATGTCTCTAGATTTGGCAATGCCAGAATTGAGTTGGAGCTGTTTACTTTGGTTTTATGGATACCTCATACTGTATATGGGATTAAAGTACTTAAAGTGGTTTCATAAACATATTTCATTTAATCTTTACATACAACCCAATGAGTCAGACAAGTTAGAAACTCACTATCTGGATTGCATAGAAAGAAGATACTTTCTTTACAAAAGGGAAATATGTCCAGACAGACATAGTGACATGTTAGGGGCATGCGTAGCTAACAAATGTCAGGGCAGGGATAAGCCCCATGTTCTTTGACTCGTTGCCTGGTGCCTTTCTCTCTAAGTCTATCCACAGATTTTATATGTGTTGCAAAAGATAGTTTTCTAGGTTTTGGTTAGATTATTGAGTTGTTTTTTTTTTTTTAACTTAAGCTTTTATGTAAGCATAACATGTAAACACAAAGGTACTTACTTTCCTATCTTTAAAGACTCTGTGTCACAGTTCTGTGACACTTGTGTTATTGTTCTTCCTGAGTCTTCCCAGCTTTGTTTTAGTAGCGTGCAGAGAGGGGAGGGGATGTCCCCATCTTCTCAGTGTAGCCCAGGATGTTCACAACAGCCCATCTGATAGTTCCTTGTTTAACCCTGATGCATTGAAATTAGATAAGAGGTTGGAGCTGGAGGATATAGGAAATAGAAATATCCCTCTTTGTCCCAACTTTAATGGGAATCTTGCCAAGTTCCACTAGGACAGAAAGAGGGATCAGAAGGGAAGACCCAGAAGGTCTCCAGCTGGGGCCACATTTTTCTCTGGACTCAAACTCACTGTCTGCTCCTTTCTCTTCTTCCAGGATGCTGAGATCCTGGTTCCTACTCTTGCTTCTTCCCCCGAGTCCAATTTCACATGGCCACCACTCACCTGTCATTCTCACTTCCTTCCTCTGGCTGTAATTACCTAAATTTTAGGCACAAAAACTTTCCAATGGTAGAGACACTCTATTTATTTCTAAGATGACCTCTTCAAACTTATATTGTCCCAAATAGCTATCAAAAGTTAGACTTTGGCTGGGTGCGGTGGTTCACACCTATAACCCCAGCACTTTGGCAGAGCAGGTAGATTGCTTGAGGCTAGGAGTTCAAGATCAGCCTGGGCAACAAAGTGAGACCTAGTCTCTACAAAAAAAAAAAAAAAAAAATTGGCCAGGTGTAGTGGTGCACACTTGTAGTCCTACCTACTCAGAAGACTGAGGCAGGAAGGTCTCTTGTGCCCAGGAGTTCCATGCTGTAGTGAGCTATGATTATATCACTGCACTCCAGCCTGGGCAGCAAAGCAAGATCCTTATCTCTAAAAAAAAAATTAAAAACATAAAAATAATAAAGTTAATCTTTGTCTTTCCTTGGAATGAGACCTAGACTAAATTGTGTCTTTTGTCTTGCTCCTCTATTTGGTTATCAAAGAGTACCAGAAAAATTTTTTAAAAAGTTATTTTGGGCTAGGCGTGGTGGCTCACGTTTATAATCCTAGCACTCTGGGAGGCAGAGGCTGGTGGATCGCTCAAGGTCAGGAGTTTGAAACCAGCCTGAGCAAGAGTGAGACCCCTTTCTCTACTAAAAAGAGAATGAAATTAATTGGCCAACTAAAAATACATAGAAAAAATTAGCCAGGCATGGTGGCACATGCCTGTATTCCCAGCTACTCGGGAGGCTGAGGCAGGAGGATCACTTGAGCCCAGGAGTTTGAGGTTGTTGTGAGCTAGACTGACACCAGGGCATTCTAGCCTGGGCAACGGAGTGAGACCTTCCCCCCCCCCCCAAAAAAAAAAGTTATTTTGGGTGTTTCTGGTATAGCCAGGGGGCGCACTGACCAAAAGTCCCCTAAAGACTTCAGACAAATATAGAAGTTGTAGTGGGGTAATTCATCTTCAGAAACATGTCACTGTAAGGGGTTGGAGTTTATGTTGATTTTATTTTTATATTTATAGGCACTTGAAATGAGAAGTTTCCATGATCTGATGTGAAATATAGCAGTTATGCCTTAAATTTATTCCCTTTCCTTTTTTTTGTCCCCCTTTAATGGGTTTAGTACAATTTAAACATTTCCTGTTCTGCTTCTGTAGTTAGGTACCTCTCGAGACCTTGTTTGCTATTTATTTGGACAGAATTAGAGACTGTTATGCAAAAGTAGTAGTTTTTTTTTTCTTTAAAGTTGATGCCTCATTTATGGTTACTTCATAAGCTGTGAGTAAACTCTGTCTCCTTCAAAAGAACAATTTGTATCCATTTCTTCTGCAAGACATAAGCAGTAGTTAACAAGAATTCAGATTGCTATGGGAATGATTTTAATAATAGTCTCATAATTCGATATAATACAGAGGATACATGTGAGAAGGTTATTATTCCAAAGAGCAATTCCTCAGGAAGACACAGCACTTTGGCCCTAAGCTAGTAAAGGCTGTGGTGGTTTTCCGTAGATCCTCAAGTTCGCTAAGTCTTCACCACTCATCCCTCTCCTGCCACTTCCATTTCTGTGCCGGGTGCACCAAAACAGAGACAAGGGTAGATAGAGTAGCTCTCGTGCTGGGGGAGCACAGGGGCGCTCTTCTCTCAGCAGCACAAGGACAGCACTGACTACGATAGCCCGTTAGCCAAAAGCAAATGCAGAGTTGGAAGAAACCAGCAGTCACTCAATCCAACTCTGTTAGTGTTTTTCATGAGAGAAAAGTGAAGTGACGCATGGCTAGCTGGGAGCAGAGCCAGACCTTACGCATACTCTTAATTCTTAGTCCAATATTGTATACATTCATTAATTTATTCATTTATTCATGCTTTTGTCAAGTACCTATTATATGCCATGGCATTTGCTAGACAATCAGTGGGGTTACAAATATGAATGAAACAGGTGGTCTTTGCACCCAGGAGCTCATGATGTAGGATGAGATAATCATAGGAAGAAAAACGGGCCATGTAGTATATGAAGTGCTATCATAGAGGTGTGTATGAGGGTTAATCATGGCACGGATAAGGACATATCTACTCCTGTGCTCTGCACAGAGAATGCTACAGGGTAGAAGGTGGAGGGAAGGGTATTTCCTTATGACATAGAGGATAAGAGGAAGGATATTACTATCAAGTAAGAACAGTATCTGCAAAGGTGTGGTTTGCTGCTCTGGAGAGATGCTGCACAAATCAAGTTTGGAAAATTCTGGATACTGTGTTCCTGGCACTGAGATTATCCAACATTCTTTGATGCTGCACAAATCAAGTTTGGAAAATTCTACATATTGTGTTCCTGGCATTGAGATTATCCAAGATTTTTCTACTTATTTGTGCATGAACCATTTGTGTGTGTGTGTGTGTGTGTGTGTGTGTGTATGTAATATGCATTAACAACCTATGAAACACTTGTGGAAAAACCACTTAAGCCTTCCTTCACAATGTCACTCTTCTGTCCCTTGGTTTCTATATCTGTGAAACCTACATCGTCCAAGCCCCTGTGATATCCCTGGACTTTTGCAATAGCCACCTAAATGCTTTTCCCTCTCAAATACTAAACACCACAATCAGATTTGTACTTCTAAAACTTTAACAGGGCTCACCTTTTATTTATTCATTTCCCTTAGGTATTTATTTATTTATTCTATTCCCTTAGGTAATACATTCACCTGCTACAAACATTTAAAAGTATAATAAAAAAGGATATATGGTAAAAAGTTACTCTTACCTTTGTTCCCTAGCCTGCCAGCTGCTTCCATTGGTAACCACTATTATTAGTTTCTTATATATCCTGCCAGGGAGATTTTATGAATTTACAAATTAGAATGCCCTTTTCCTCCCTTTTATACATAAATAGGAGTATAGAATAAAAACTATTCTTACTTTGATTTTTTCACATAGCAGTACGTCTTGGAGATCTTTCCATGTCACTTCAAAAAGAACTTTTTCATTGTTCATTGGCTGCAATGTATCCACTGTATGGTGGTACCATCATTTATTCAACCAGTTTTTAGGTGATGGACATTTATGTTCCCAGCCTTTCCTATTGCAAACGACTTCCCAATAGGTGCTGACACTTCTTTGTACATATGACATGATGCATCTTAAAAAGCAGTCTGAGTGCTAAGTGCTCACAGAACAAAGTGCTTCGTGTTAGCATCCAAAGCTTTCTTCAGTAAGGCCCCAAATAACTTTCTAATCTTACTATTTTTATGTGTCAAAATGAACTTTCTGCTTTAGCCTGGTGGTAAAAATTCAAGATCATTTCCAAAGACCTCTTTAATTCTTTCTTCAATATGTCCCCAAATGAACTGTCTTCTTTAGCTCCTCGTGACAACATTTGTTGTTCCTTAAATGGGCTTTTGCTTTTCCTAGCTCTCCAGCGTGGATCCCTGCTCCTGGCTTTGCCTTTGGAAGTTGTGTCTGTCCTTCACAGCTCAGCTTGAGTCCCACATTTTCTCTGATCTGCCCAGACTTCCTCTATCTG
Source organism: Microcebus murinus (assembly GCF_040939455.1). NCBI lineage: Eukaryota > Metazoa > Chordata > Mammalia > Primates > Cheirogaleidae > Microcebus > Microcebus murinus. The sequence continues at coordinate 26,121,866 of NC_134108.1, forward strand.
CAGGATCATCTTTCTCTGAGAAACCACAGCCCTTGCTGTCTGTATCGCTCTTTTTACTTATAGCAGGCGTGTGCATTCATGCACATCCATCCTTATATAATGTTTCTTGTTAAATATGTCCTTTTTTTATTTGGCAAGATAGGTATTGAAACATATCTTTTAGTATTTTATTTTTATTTTTTAGAGACATGGTCTTTTGCCCAGGCTTGAGTGGAGTGACACAATCATAGCTCACTGCAACCTCAAACTCCTGGGCTGAAGCAATCCTCCTGCCTCAGCCTCCCGAGTGGTTGGTACTACAGGTGTACACCACTACACCAGGCTATTTTTTAAAATTATTTTTGGTAGAGATGAGGTCTTGTAATATTTCCCAAGCTGGTCTCTGACTCCTGGCCTCAAGTGATCCTCCAGCCTCAGCCTCCCAAAATGTTGGGATTACAGGCGTGACCCACCTTGCTTGGCATTTTTATATTTTATGTATGTCTTTATGCCTCTCAAAACCACCCAGCACAATTCCTTCCTCTGTCAATTTTTGTTTTCTCGGCCAGGTGTGGTGGCTTACGCCTGTAATCCTAGGACTCTGAGAGACCTAGGCAGGAGGATCACGTGAAGTCAGGAGTTCAAGACCAGCCTGAGCAAGAGTGAGACCCTGTCTCTACTAAAAACAGAAAGAAATTAGCTGGACAACTAAAAATATATATAAAAAATTAGTTGGGCATGTGGCACATGCCTGTAGTCCCAGCTACTCGGGAGGCTGAGGCAGGAGGATTACTTGAGCCCTGGAGTTTGAAGTTGCTGTGAGCTAGGCTGATGCCATGAAATCATAGACCAGGCAACAGAGTGAGACTGTCTGAAAAAGAAAACAAAATATTTGTTTTCTCATCTATTATCCTTAAACATTCAAAAATCTTACATGTTGCTCTACGCCAAAGCCCTCAATGGTTCCTCTTTGTCCCTATGTGATTTAGCATCTTAGTCTCAGGCTGAAGGATGATGGCCAGTCCTCCGGGCCATGTGTGGCCACTGTCTCACCTCGCCAGATCAGGTTCCCCTCCTTGGCCAGATGGACTGCCTTTGAGGCTCCACAAATGCCTTGTGTCTCCTGTTGCCATAACAACATACATGCCATCTTTTCCAGCACATTGTCCCATTTTTTTCTAACTTACGATTCCCCAACCTCAATGAAACCTTTATACCAGGAGCTTTTCAAGTTCATCTCTCCAGTGTCTCTAGTCATTTAATGTCTAGAAATGATAATGATGATAGCCAGCCTATACTGAGAGCTCTTTATGTGCCAGACACTGTATAGCTATATTATTGGCATGATCTCACTCAATGCTCACAACCAAGAGGACAGGGACACTGCCCACATGGCATATTTATCCTATTCCACTTCTTATTGAAACATACATCAATTATGTCCGTTACTATTTATTGTCACATGTCCTAATCATCTACCTGTAGATTTGCCAGTGGCCAATGCCTTTTATTTCCAGCTGTCCAGAATGTAGCAGGCTGCTTGTTCCCCTTTCAGGATGACAGTGAGGTTGTACTTAGGGAACGCAAACTTGTTTTAACTTCTTCCTAAAGAGATCATGGCTGATCAGGTAATTCTGCACATACTATTCTTCATAAATGGTATTTAGGTTATTACGTTTGAGGATTTTACATGTTGTGCTGTTTTCCTTAAACCACAGATAATAAATTCTTTTGTGTTCTCCTGTCTCCTCCATCACACTGTAAACTTCTCAGATGCAGGAACTTATTCTGCACTTCCTGAAATTTCTTATTGCTAATATAATTGTTAATACAAATTTTCCTGCACAGCATAGTTCAATATCATTAAATTAACTGATTTTTGCATTAATTGCTGGCTTTTTTCCTCTTGTTTTTCAGGAAATCATTTGCCAGAAGAATACTGTGAGTATTTTACTTAATCTTCCAGAAATTGTTTATCTTTTGTCTTCCATCAAGTAATCTCTGGTATTTTTAATATCTCTATGAATTATTAATTTCTATCCCTGTCATTTCTCTTCAGAGTTTCTGATGTATCAATGTAAATATGGTTGTTGTATCTAAAAATTCCATTGTAGTAAACCTTTTTTTTAGAGATGACATTAACACCTGTGTTTTCTATATATATTTTGGAAAATTTTTTTCTATAGTACATTTAATGTTGTGGGATATAAGTGGCACTAAAGCAGTATATAGATACACAGATACACATGTGTATTTATATATACAGTATATGTAAATTTGAATATATATGTACAGAGAGATAGATGTATGTATGTGTCTACCATCTATCTTCTATTTAGAGATTGATTTAAATTTCTAAGTATTGTAGTCTTCCTTTGACTACAATACACTACAGAATTCCTACCCTCCACACAGAGTTAAACAAATATGAAAGAGGGAGAAAAATAAATCTTAAGAACTGCTGCATGAAGAAAAATTATACAGTGGAAACAGCCTTGTTAAGCCAGTGGTTGTGTATTTCATTTTGGAAAGTAAGCCAGTATTTAAAAAGCCTTAAAGAATGTACCTCTGCAATTTAGAGTTAAGATAATATACCCTATAAAGTGTGCACATGGTTCAAGACGATACGATTAACAGTACAATCGGTAGCTTTTCCTTAGATCAGACATTTAAAAAGTAGAATGCTTACGATTTCACCAGGACAGAGACTCATTGCAGCATAAATAATGTTGCCATTATAAACTTTTACCCTTCCCATCTCAACAGGAAATGAGCAATCATTGCTTCATGCTTCCATTCACTGTTTTTTTTAAACACTATTTAATTTGTTAAAGGTGTTAAACTGTTTAATTTGTGTAACAAATTTTATAAAACAAATATTGATTGAGCATGTGTCCTGTGTGCCAGGCTTTGGGCTGGTGCCACAGGGTTCTTGCCAGGGAGGTTGGAAGTGGAAAGAACCATATTTATAACTATTGCATAGACAACAAATGAGAAGTGGCCGAGTCTAGCTGGGAGAAGGTCAGTGGTCAAACAAGCAAACAAATTAGGGAATTAACGTAGGTGACATGCTAAAGAGTGGGTTGGGGGTGGGCATTAGGTCGAAGTCCTTCAGAGGAGGTAGCATTACCTGCGACCTGGTGGCAGGAAGAAGCAGCCAGTCCTGCCCAGCCCACCCTGGACGTGGGGAGAAGCAGGTTGATACATGACCCAATATTGCACATTACAAATAAGTTGCCCACTGGCTTGAGAAAGCTGCTGTGTTTCGGGTGCTGGATGTCCTGATAAATTGAATATTTTGAGCCTCTTTTTCAATATATTCAAATGCTGAGAGTTTTTCTTTCCAGAAGCTTAATTCGTTTTCCCCACACATTTATGGTCACCTTTATGTGTTTTTTAAAAATTGAAAAACAGAATTGGCATTATTTTTTTTAAACAGTGAAAACAGAATAAAACTAGATTTTGAGCTGCAAGATTTTATAGCCATGAAAAAAAGCGTGGGCCCAGGAGATCAGCATTTTTATTTTATGAGCATGCCTTACTGTTCTGAAATATAAGGAAATGTCATCTTTGAAGCAGGTGTAAATATTTTAGAATTAGTACCTTGTTAATAAAAGGCATTTGCGCTTGAGGTTTCTGTTCTTGATCACACAAGTCGTGGTTTTATTTACTTTGGATTATCAGCTATTTCAAACTATGGGTTTGGTGGCACACTGCAAGCAGAAATTGCAGTAATAACATTTCTAAGTTACAAGTGAGCCAACTTGGGAAATAAATGTTCCCCAATTCTTAATTTTCATCATTTTGAAAAAGTGCTCTTTGCAATAGTTGGTGTCTTTTTTAAAAACAGGGTGTCACACAACCACCACTTGCACTTTTCCCCACCACATACGGCTGGGGCTGTCTCCTAGCTCAGGCTCAGTTGTTTCCATGTGCCTTCTGTGGCTTACCACCCTCCCTTTCGTTTCTGGCACTGACAATGGGAAATTGAAGAAAAAAAAATTAGGAAGAAACTCCAAAGAGTACAGTGAGGCCAGGAACTTAGAAAACCTTTAACATGCTTGGGTCTTTCCAACAAGGATTCTGAGCCATATACCATGGGCTTTGTCTCAGGAACTGCTTTTCTCTGCATGGCGTGGCTTGCATTTTTCTCCCTTCAGCTCCCGAGCTGCCCAACACATACCCAGATATCTGACCGTCATTCTGTGCCAGGATTATTTCACACGGATACATTATTCCCCAGTGCCCAGTTTTTTAATAATAATGTATATTTCATGTCTTGTACACATGGTATCAAGGCTTCTGAGGATACAGAACTTTATCCAACAACCAAAGTCTAATAGTCTAAAATTCTGGTAGCACTTTTCTGATTTATTGGCTTTTTATCTATTTGTTCTCATTTTATGACTTGCAAGATTCAGAGCATTTTCTTTGTCATTTTTAGTTATGGTGCTTATCTAAAATAGGAGTATTTGGTTTTGTTGTTCTTCTAGAACTCACTCATAGTTTAAGCTCTAGAAGCTTTGGAAAGTGACCTCTTCAGTTTCCTCGCCTTTCTTTTCTGCTTACGCAGTGGCTTGGGCAAAAGGATTAAATTGGGTAGGCGTGCTATGGGATCTTGGTTACATTTTAGAAGCAGGACATGTTGATTTTTCTTCTTCCTGATTAGTCCTTCAGTAATTGTTTCATGAAGGAGAACTTGAGCAGGAACAATTCAGTGTACTTGATTTAAAAATAAAATCTCAACCTCTGGAAGCTCCTCTCATACTTTAACTGGAAGTCGTACCTGGTTTCTGCTTCATTACCTGATGTACAACAAAGTAGCCTCAGAGGATACTATCTTCATAAGTAATTGCGTCTGGCCGTAAGGGCCTTTGGCACTTCTTGTCTGTTTGCTATGTGTAGTCACTTGGCTCACGCAGGGTTCCCACAGAAGGTGATGGAAGGTTAGAGAGCAGGTGTACCAGCTTGTAAAAGCCACTCAGAGGGTGCATAGCCCCCTAATTGTAATGACATGGCTGCTAGAGAAAGAGTCCCTGGGCTAGAGTGCCAAACACGTCACAGACCAGCTGCATGACCCTGTAAGCCTTACCTGTTCTCCTCACCTGTGAAATGGAGACAACAGCACGTTCTTCAGTGGGTTGTGACCCACTGACGTGACCGTTTATACCTTGGCACATGCACATGGTGAATACATGTTTGTGCGTGTTAGTTTAGTGCTAAGGGTAAGAGAATCTCCGATTGCTCTCCATGTGCTGATATGGCTGGGGATGATATCTGGACTCCTTGTGCTCCTATGACAGTGATGAACAGGGTTTCCTACCTCTCCCATTCTGGTTCTCAGCCCTCTGCCTTTTTCTTTTAGAGCTCTCTCCCATTTCCTTTGATTCAACGATATCAAATAATTCCCAGGTCTATATTTTGGCTTGAAACTCTTTTACTTTCAACTCTCTTTTAGACATTTTTACATTAGGTGTCCTGCCTTCACCCCCCCTCCACCCCCAAACCCCCACCCCCACCCCACGACCCTAAATCCCAGCCTTTCTAAAAGTGAACATTTCACCCTATCCCACCTTGGATCAAATCTCAACCTTTTGAAGTTCTTTTCACATTTTAACTGTAAGTCAGAGTCTGTTTGTGATTCATTACCTGAATACAATAAGTGTCTCAAAATGCAATGTGTTTGTAAATAACTTAGTCTGGTTTTGCTTCCTGCATTCTTGCTTTCTGTTAATGATACTACTCTGTGTAGGCAGCCTCATTCAGGATTGCAGAGTCACCTTCGACTCCTTCTTCCTCTTTCTCAATATGTGTAACCAGTTCCCGGGTCCAGCTGGTTCTTTCTCCCTTTTTTTTTTTAGAGACAGGGTCTCACTGTGTTGCACAGGCTGGATAGTAGTGGCACGACCATAACTCACTGCGGCCTTGAGCGATCCTCTGGCCTCAGCCTCAGCCTCCCAAATAGGTGGGACTATAGGCACATGTACCACGCCCAGCTGATTTTTATTTTTTGTAGATAGAGGGTCTTGCTTTGTTGCCTAGGCTGATCTCAGACTCCTGGCCTCAAGTGATCCTCCTGCTTCTGCCTCCCAAAGTGCTGGGATTACAGGTGTGAGCCACAGTGCTTGGCCTGATTCTTTCTTCTTAACATGAAGCACATATGTCTGTTTCTCTATACTGCTGCTGATCTGGTCATGCTTTGTAGCTTCCTGCCTAATCTCAAATCTTAATTCTCTCTTTTAGTCCATTGTATTATCTACGAAGACTGCCAAAGTGCACGGCTTTGATTATGTTTTCTTTCCCACTATGAATTCCTCCTGTGGTTTCCCATTGTGCAGAAGATACAGTTAACATCCTTAGCTTTGCATTCAGTTTCCAGTCAGCTTTGCTTCCTAAGCTCTGGTTAAATTTGCTTACTCGGGAGTGTCCAAGCCAGTTTCTCCTTCCTTCTTTCCACTCTGCCTTTGTGTGCACCCGCATAGCCTCACTTGACATCATGTAGGAACTGAGAAGAGGCCAGTGAGCCCAGGTGACAGTGGGCGAGGGAGAGTGGCAGGACTGAGGTTAGGGGGCAGGATTGCACAGTCAGGCTCTGGCGAACCACATTGCAGCTTCCTCTTCCTGCAAGAGCAAGGCATAGGGCTTTAAGAAGCTGTGGGAAGTAACCCAAGGGAGGGTGTTAAAAGAGAGTTGGGTAGAGAGGAGATGGAAAGGCCAGAGCGGGAGCTAGGGGACCAGTTAAAACCAATGACAGTGGCTAGACCAGGTATACTGGTGCATGAACTAAGGTCCTGGTGGCGAAGATGCAGGGAAATGGACAGGTATGAGATATATTTTGGAGACAGGATAGATAGGATAGAATATAGGAGGGGAAGGACACACAAGTGTCAAGGTTGACTTCTGGGCGTATAGATTTAGTCCCTGGGAGACTAGTGGGGCCATGGGCTGAGAGAGCAGCCCTGAGGGAGCAGCTTTGAGCTGGCTGCCCACGGCGTTGCCTTGCACGCAGGAAACTGTCTAAATGCTCGCTCCTCGCATTGCCACACATTTACGCAGTGTCCCTCTGACTAAATCACAAGCTCCCTGAAGTCTAAAGCCTGTGCTTTAAACTACTATGTTTTCCCTACAGCATATATCATTGTGCCGTAGCCTTGAAAGATGGTGAATAAGTATTTAATTGATTGCTAGAAACTGTTCCACACATATTTGGTATCATCTGTAAGTCATAAATATTTGAAGTGACTGATTAAAGAAATTGGGAGAAATTTCCAGTTTTATAGGTCATAAATAAGAAATGAGGCTTTTCTATTTCCCTTTGAATTCGGAATATTATGTAAAATGAAATGAGTCATGTAAATAAGGCGGGACCCCGAGTGTGGCGTCTCTGGGCCGCCTCCCAGCTCCCGTGTGTCCTCTCTCGGCAGATGTGCACTGGGAACTACACCTTTGTTCCTTACATGATCACTCCACACAACAAGGTCTACTGCTGTGACAGCAGCTTCATGAAGGGCTTGACAGAGCTCATGCAACCCAACTTCGAGCTGCTCCTTGGACCCATCTGCTTACCTCTTGTGGATCGTTTCATTCAACTTTTGAAGGTGGCACAAGCAAATTCCAGGTGAAGTTTAACAATGCCGTTTGGTAATGATAAGGAAGCCTTATTCTGCTTCTTCCATTTGTGCATCTTATCAGATGTTCTTCAGGTATCAGTGTACAGCAAAGAACCAAGAAAAACATTGTATGTTATCCTCTAAGTGGATAAAATAGATGCCACATAGTGCATTTTAGTCACTTTATTCACAGAACAACAACTTGATGCCAGTAAAAACGAACACACACACACACACAAAAACTACTGACTACTTTATGGTAATGGTAGAGCTAACAATCTATATAAAGCAAGTACAGAAACATTATCAGATAAACATCCAGAGACTTTTAGAGTAAGGGCAAGAACTTCAAAAATTACTGAGAGTGGTATTATATTTTGGTTAAGAACAATCATTTATGTTATAAAGAATGATGCTGAATCAGAAAGTCAAGGTTGTATTATGTTCAAATCACAGACCCATTAAGTTATTTAGAACAATTTCTACTCAAAACAATAAAAATGTTACATCAAAACAAAATTTAAAAAAAGAAAAAAATAATAAAATGAAAAATAAAGTTTTGGCATTTTAAGTGGTACATTGTAGTTTGGCATTTTAAGTGGCATACTGCAAGAAAATTCATTAATATGGAGTACCTTTACTTTTAATTATTTCTGAAGGCACAGTGTTAAATTTCTTGATAATGCCAGATATTAGAGATGTTCATTCTATGCATCTGAATGAAATGAAAACTACTGATGCTGCGAGTGTCATTTATTTCTTTATAAAATTATTGCTTTTCATTGAAATCCTTTCTAGTGTTAACTCTTCGAAAATGTGTGTGTGGTTTTCTTTTTCTTTTTATCAGCCAGTATTTCCGGGAATCTATACTCAACGATATCAGGAAAGCTCGTAATTTATACACTGGTAAAGAATTGGCAGCCGAATTGGCAAGAATTCGGCAGCGAGTAGATAACATTGAAGTCTTGACAGCAGATATTGTCATAAATCTGTTACTTTCCTACAGAGATATCCAGGTGAGAGATGCTTACAGTGCAATCTTTGTCATGTAGCATATTAGAGGAATAAAGGAACTTGTTAACCTCAAATTTTAGTTGGCTAATTAGTAACTCATGTTACTACATGTAGTTTTTTATTGACTTTCCTAAGCTTTCTGTCCTATGATTTTTATGATAAATGAAAAAGACTCCCATGAGTTAACCATCAGTGACTGTGAAAGACTTGTAGGGTAAAGATCTGAATTTTTCCTCCAAAAGGAGAGAAAAGTCTGCTTGCAGAGATAACCCGCAGATAGTCTGTTCTGCTGTTAGCCTTGGGCACACCTGTCAGCCAATAAATGAAAGCTTTGTTTTGGCAAATAGCAGACATTTTTAGAGCTTTCAGAATATATCTTTTACTCCTTAAAATTGTGTTGCTTGAAATTGATAGTGCTGGCTCTAACTGGCCCGAAGGGAAAAATATGTAATTGATTACTTATAAAAATAATTTTTGAAATATGTAATGTAAAACACACTAACATGCTGTCTCATTTTTATTGACATGTCTTAAAATTTTAAAAATATGGCAAGTAGAATAGAATCCTTTCTGAGTTGGGGATTTGCTATTAGGTTTTTATGGTAAAATTTAAGGGACTTCTGGTTTCTTATTCCCACATCCAGCCTTTAAGTTCCGTGGAAACTTCCCGTGGACAACAGAGACTTACGTATGAGACAAGCTGTGGCACTTAGGATCCCATGGCTAGAGTAGCTTACTCATATGAAATGAAACCATTTCGCTACTTATAATAGGAGTTCAATCCAATGCTCCATGTCCTTGTAATTTTTTATTTCCCTGAAAGAAATTGTTAGAACACTGCATATCAGGAGTCTAGCTCTATGGAGACATAAACTACCCATATTTAAGCAGTAGAGCATTATCATGCTAGGTGTTTTTTGTTTGTTCACTTTTTTGACTTTTGCCAATCACGGTAACTCTATTATTTCTGATGTTTTTACCTGTACAATCCAAACTTCTTAGAAGAAAAGCGGTGACAACAGTTGCTTCTAGGTACTTCAAAGTATTCTATGGATTCTAACTTCTCTTTTCAATGCCCTTCTCAGATTCAGATATCTGGTTGTCAAAAGACATTTCATTGTCAGAACTTTATCCTAATGGTTTAATTCTATGCTATTCTCCTCTTGTTTGAAAGGACTATGATTCTATTGTGAAGCTGGTAGAGACTTTGGAAAAACTGCCAACCTTCGATTTGGCCTCCCACCCCCATGTGAAGTTTCATTATGCGTTTGCACTGAATAGGTAAGAAGAAAAAGTTCCCTTCCATAATGTACTAACACGTTGATGTTTAACCAGCAGATTCCTTCCAGGGTCTGTGTTTGCTGTAGCATTGCAACAAGTACCTATTAGAATGTAATAGTAACATATTTACCTCAGCCATGTGAAATGTAGGCAGCATGCATTCTGATTTCTCTCTGATTTTTTTTTTCAGTAAAAAAGGTTTCACACTATTTGTGTATTTAAATTCTTACAATTCTTTTTTCTTCTCTGTCAAAGTTTGTATTTGCAATTTATAGTTTTTATAATTTTTTAAGTTATATGCATATGATACTATCTTTAAGCAAATATATTCAACACCAAATGGTTATTCATACAACAATTTAACTGGGGTATGGATGGTTATGTCTAGGTGAACATATTCCTAATCAGAGACTATTTTTACCGGAACTGCTCTGAACACACCTAATTATAATCAAAACTCTATTGGTCACATTTTGTATTATGTGCCCATGAATCTGCTAGGATTGGGACTGATACTATCACGTGCAGTCCTGCCTCTGTGCTTTCTGTCTGCATCATGGCACACCCCAAGGCCACTTCTTACCTAGAGTCACCATGGAGGACCCTGGGGCCCTGGCCGTCCAAAACTTACTTAGTTGTACTGCTGGTTTTTTCTGTGGTGAGAGAGTTGGCTATATATGTACTAATAATTACCACAACTGAAGAGAATGATGAGAAGAAAAAGGGAGAGGATACCACATTTATTTATCTATTGAGACAGAGTCTCACTCTGTCTCCCAGGGTGGAGTGCAGTGGTGTTATCATAGCTCGGTGTAACCTCGAACTCCTGGGCTCAAGCAGCCCTCTTGCCTCAACCTCCTGAGTACTTTGGACTACAGGCGTGCACACTACCACATCCTGCTGATTTTTAAAATTTTTTTGTAGAAATGGGGTCTCACTTTGTTGCTCAGGCTGGTCTGGAACTCATAGCCTCAAGCAGTCCTTCTGCCTCAGCCTCCCAAAGTGCTGGGATTATAGGCATGAGCCACCACACCCCACCTCTGCCACATTTATTGAGTATTTGCCCTGTGTCATGTAAGCGTTTTTGTCCTTATTTTACACAGGAAGTAACTGAAGCTTGGAAAGATTGAATAACTATTCTTCAAGCCTCATAATTAACCCACCAAAAAAACTGAGCTTGGAACCCAGATCTGTCTCTGGTCTATGCTCTCACCACTAGACTCCACTGCATCTATCTAGAAGAAAATAGTCAGCATATTATTCAACCACAGATTGTTTCTATTCTTCTCATCCATCCATTAATCTTATCAATAAATGTATAATGGGGGTGAGGCATAGAGGCTCATGCCTGTAATCCCAGCACTTTGGGAAGCTGAGGTGGGAAGATTGCTTGAGGCAGAAGTTTGAGACCAACTTGGTTCACATAGCAAGACCCCGTCTCTACAAAAGTTAAAAAGATTAGCTGGGTGTGTAGGCACAGCTACTTGGGTGGCTGAGGCAGGAGGATTGCTTGAGCCTGGCAGTTGGAGGTTATAGTGACCTGTGATTATGTTGCTGTCCCAGTCTGGGTGATAGAGCAAGACCCTGTCCGTAAAAAATAAAATAAAATAAAATAATTGTGTAATTAAAATATATTTTATCTTCCCATGTATTAAACATTTTTTTCTTTAGATTTGAAGACTTAGATGAGACCTCCAGAGATTATCTGCTCTGACTAGTTTTCGAATAAGTTTTTTTGAAAGGTGGCATTGAATATGTTATATTTTAAAATGAAAAGTCCATAAGAGCCTCTCATAATATTCCTTTGTGTTTTGTCTCTCTTTCCTAAAATATACTGAAATGATAAGCATATTTGTATGAAGCAGTATTCTAAACTCAATATGTTTAGTACAAAGGGTAAAAAGGAATTTCATGGACAGGAGATTTGAAGTGGTAATTGAGAATAGAAATGATACCTCTTTTATAATAGCTCTATTGAAATAGAATTCATATACCATATGATTTACCCATTTAAAGACTACAACTCAACAATTTTTAATGGATTAACAGAGTTGTGTGACCATCAGCACAACAAATTTTATAACATTTTCATCATCCTGTATAGAAACCTCCTATCTATCAGCAATCACCCTCCCGTTTCCCTCTGAATACCAGTCCTAGGCAACTACTAATCTGCTTTCTGTCTGTAGATTTGCCTATTCTGGACATTTCATATAAATAGAATCACACAGAATGTGGTCTTTTGTGACTGGCTTCTTTCATTTAACATGTTTTCAAGGCTCAAGAAATGGCATCTCTTAGAGAATTTTTATCTGGTTTTAAGAACTGTCTATACATATTTGGTATTTAAAAATAAATTACATAAAGCAACTTCTTAGAAAATCAATTGGTCACACATGGAATTTAGGCAACTCTTGGATTAGATTTGGTTTCTGGTATTGTCTGTGAATTAGTTTGCTCAGTGTTTTGAAGCAAATGACATTAAAACCTAAGGTCAGGGTTTTGTCCCTATTTGAAATAATACACCCTGCGTCATTCAAGACCACAAAACTATACCCCCGATCTCATTCCACCAACTAGAACCTGCCTATAGGCTGCAGGGGTATTGGAAGGACTGTGGATGGGTGAGTACAAATCACCATTATTAGAAAAGAAACTTAAAAGAGATCCCTGTTAGACTCAGCACACATACTACAGAATAAAAATTAAGCTTAGGACAGAGTTTTGCAGAGGACTCTTAAAATTTAATCATTGTTTTGAGTTTGCTAATTTCACTAATGTAAATCAATATATCAAATAGAGTTTTTAAAAAATAAGCAGCCTGTATTGCTTCTGTAATCTATATTGAAACAACAATGTTGTCTACCTTAGGAGAAATCTGCCTGGAGACAGAGCAAAAGCTCTTGATATTATGATTCCCATGGTACAGAGTGAAGGGCAGGTGGCTTCAGATCTGTATTGCCTTGTTGGTCGAATCTATAAAGATATGTTTTTGGACTCTAACTTCACAGACACTGAAAGTAGAGACCATGGAGCCTCTTGGTAAGTATACAGGATATAAGTAACTTACTTAATTGGTAAATCCATAATGTAAAACATTTTTTGCAAGTGAGAGTGTTAAAGTACTATTATCCATTAGGTTGTGTATTGTGAACTAAATCTTAGATTTTATAACTTGAGTATATAATTTGATGACATTCCTTTAACATGACAGGGTAAATTGGGATAAACTGGACAAAAAGATAATTTAAGAAATACAATTTTTAAGAGATATTTGAAATATGTAGTATTATTAATAACAAAATATAATTTAAAAATTTATATGAAGACATAAAAGAAGACCTGAATGAATAGAAAAATATACCAAGTGTGTAGATGAGAAGGCTTGATATTTTAAAGATATTAATTTTCCCCAATAGGGCTTTTCATGTGATTTGACAAACTTGATTTAAAAATTTATTTGAACAGATAAAGGGCCAAGAACAGACTAAGCAATTTTTGAGAACAAGGTGAAGAGACTTGCTCTACCAAATAACAAGACTTATTATAAGGCTGTAATAATTAAGGTATTGCAGTGTGACTGTAGGTATAGACAAATGAAATGCTAGAATAAAAGAGAAAGCCTGGAACAGACTGAGATATATATATATAACTACATTTATGACAGAGTAGGCTTCATGAGCCAGAGGAGAAAGAATAGATTCTTCAGTAATAGTCCTGGGAAGATTTATCTGCTTTGAAAAACTAAATAAAATTGGATCTCCATTTTAAACCATGCACAAAAAATGAAATCAAAGTGAATGAAAGACCAAAATATGAAAAAAAAAAAATACTTGAGAAAAAATAGTTTTAGAACAAAATATACAAACTATATTTATGACTTTGGGATAGGAAAAGATTTCTTAAAGAAGGCTTAAAAATATGAGAAACCATAAAAGAAAAGATTGGGAAGATGAATTGCATTAAACTTGCTTCTGCTCATCAAGGTCCTGGCTTTTGGAAATGGCAGAGTAGGTTCTGTTGCACTGGTCTTCCTGGTGATAACAATTATAAATGTTGGGGAAACGTTTTTTTAAAAATGTTGGAAAGCACCTAAGAGTGCTTTCAGAAACTGAAGAGGTTTTGTCCTTGGATGAAGGGCACCACATTAAGTAAAATCCACATTTAAATGGCTTTTCCCTCAGGGACACTCCCTAGTCTGCAGGGCACAGGGCTGGCAGAACCTAAGCAGAAAATCAACAGAAAATGATGAATCAATTTGAGGCTGCCAGAGTGCTTGGAAATTGAGTGGGATGACCCCCTAAATGAAGAAGTCATAGAAAGAGGAGCCCCCACATCTGTGTATAAACTCACCTTCAATTCTTGCCTAACCCCTGAAGTGTGCATGTGCAGAGTGAGCTCAAAGGAGCCTGGGGGAATAGCAGCTGGAACACCAGAGAACCTGAGCAGAGGTTTCAGCAGCTGCCTACTACAGGGGAGACAGAGTTTGGAGTTTGAACCTCACCAAGTAAGAGGGGCTTGATAAACAGCTTGACCCTTCCACTGAAACTCTAAAAGAGCCAAGCCTTAGGAATAAAAACTATATCCCAGGACTAGGGGAGTGCACTAAAATTAGGAACAAAACCAAAATAGAGCTACCCTAATAAAACCTAAACCCAAGCCTCCACATAATCAAGGTGAACCACCAATAATTTCTTTGCCTATTATAATAAAACTCAATACTCATAAGAGGAGGATAACAGAATTTTAACTCTCTATAACATATCATCCAAAATGTCTAATATGCCATATTAGACATAGAAACTACATAGAAAAGTATGATCCATAATCAAAAAAATCAGTCATAGAAATAGACCCATAGACAACACAGATTTTGGAATTATCAACCAAGGACCTAAAAGTAACAATGATAAATATGTTAAAGAAATCTACTTGGAAAGATGAATATAATGGGTGAAAATATGAGGAATTATAGGAGATATATGGAAACTGAAAAAGAACCAAATGGAAATTCTAGAACTGAGAAATACAATATCTGAAGTCAAAACATCATCCAATGGGATTAACTGTAGATAGGACACAGTACAATAAAAGATTAGTAAACTTGCAACGGGTTTTTAGAAATCATTAAAATTGATGCAAAGGAAAGAAAAAGACCGAGAAAGAAATTAATGGTTTTGATGACCTGTGGAATAGCATTGAGTGGTTTAAATACTTTTGCCTGGAGAGATACTATTATAGCAGGAGAATATTTGAAGAATTAGTGGCCAAATATTAATATTATCCAAATCTTATAGAAACAAACAAAATGATAGAACAAAAATCTGATAGAACAAAACAAACAAACAAACAAACAAACAAACAAACAAACAAACAAACAAAAACAGCTCACAGATAAAAGAAACTTAGCAAAATCCAAACAGGGTAAATACAAAGAAAATTATCCCTTGGCACATCATAGTAAAATTGCTGAAAAACAGAAATACAAGAAAATGTCATACCTGCATCCTAAGAAAAAAGATACATTATATCAGGGAAGGAGTGAGTGCTGACTTCTCATCAGAAGGAAGCCAAAGAACAATGGAATAACATCGTTAAAGTGCTGAAAGAAAAAATCAATCGACAAAGAACTCCATATCCAGTGATAATGTCTTTCAAAATAAGAGTGAAACGAAGACAATTCTAGATAAATAAAAACTGAGATATAATTCGTTGTCAGCAAACCTTTGGTATAGGAAATGTTAAAGGAAAATCTTTAGGGTGAAAGGGAGTGACATCAAACAGAAACTTGGATCAATAGGAAGGAATGTAGAGCACTGGAAATAATAAATATGTGAATAAATATAAAAGATGCCATCAACGAAGTGAAAAAATAAGTCATAAGCCAGGTGCAGTGGCACACATCTGTAGTCACAGCTACTCAGGAGGCTGAGGTAGAAGGATCACTTGAGCCCAGGAGTTCAAGGCTAGCCTAGGCAACATAGTGAGACCCCATCTCTAAAAAAATAAATTACAGACAGAGAATAATGCATATAACAAATACAAGATTTGTACTCGGTATATATAAATAATTTCTTAAACATGTAAGAAAAAGAGATAAAAAGAAATGGGCATAGGGATATGAACAGGTCATTCACAAAAGAGGAATCACAAATGGCCAATAATTTTTTTTTTTTTTTTGAGGCAGGGTCCCAGGCTGGAGTATAGTGGTGTGGAACAGCTCACTGTAGCCTCAAATTCCTGGGTTTAATCAATCCTCCAGCCTCAGCCTCTGAGTAGCTAGGACCACAGGTGCATGCACCCTGCCTGGCTGACTTTTTAACATTTTTTTTTATAGAGATGGGGTCTTGCTACATTGCCCAGGCTGGTCTTGAACTTCTAGCCTCAAGCTATCCTCCTGCCTCAACCTCCCAAAGTGCTGGGATTTTAGATGTGAGCTACCATGCTCAGCCCACATATTTTAAAAACATAAAAAATGATTTTTAACTAAAACAATGATATACCAGTTCACACTATTCAGATTAATGAAAATTTATAAATCTAACAGTATCAATTGTTGGCAAGAAAGTTAGAGAAATGGGAGTCCTAATCCCCTGACAGTTTTGGTATAAATCTTTATAAGCACTTAAAGATTTTGGCATTATCAAGGAAAGTTGACAACTTGCCTACCCTAAGTCCAGCAGATTTATACCCTAGAGAAACTCTAGAAGCTTCTTTACATAAAAATTTCAACATAAAAAAATCTTTAAAAAAAGTTGAGCAAAATAAGCAAGTGGCAGAAGGATACATATAGTATCATTTATAGAATGTTTAAAATAGTCATAGAGATCTAGTATAAGTATAGATGCATGGATGGGCGTCATAAACTCCAAATTCAGTATAATGGTGACCAGTGGGGAGGAAGAAGTGGAAAGATATCTTGGAGTGATTCACACACAGTTTCAAGTGTATCGAAAACGCTTTATTTTTTAAGCTATATTATACTTTTGTACTTCTTAGTATTCCTAAAATATTCTCTGATTAAAAAAAATATTAAAGAAGGCCATTTTAGTCCAGGAGTTCCTCTATGATAGCCATATAATTTTTTAAAAGTTGTGAAACAGAAATCTTTGATCATTTTAGCAGTTTAGAGGGGCTGTCTTACTTCTTTTTTTCTGTTGCTATAACCAAATACCTGAGACTGGGTAATTTATAATGCAGAGAAATTTATTTCTCACAGTTCTGGGGGCTGGGAAGTCCAAGATGGAGAGGCATGCAAAAGGAGTGTAACTCTGCAGCCTTTTTGTTATTGAAAGATTTACACTTCAGGAAAATTCTTAACTGAAGGAGAATGAGAATCTGATATTTACGAAGCATGATGCCCAGTATAAATGCTTCAATATAGAAGTGATAATAAAATGCATAAGCAATCCTAAAAAGCCTAGTTTTCAAGGTCAGTGAATTCAAATGGAAAACCTCTTAGATGAATTTAGTGTGCATCGTGCACTGGAATAAAACAGAAGTGTTTCCCCATTTGAAAACAAAGCAATTTAGACTACTGAAAGCTTTCAAGGTTGCATAAAGTTCAGTTCAGGAATAGAGTTTTTTTTTTTTTTTTCTGGTTTTGTTTTTAACTTTCTATACTTAACAGATTCTGGTTTCTTTTTGATGATTTCAATTTAATCTAGGAACATTAACTGTCTCTTGAAAGAGCTTTGTGTTCAAAGTCTTCAGGTCAAGTAGAAGATGTCAGGATTTTTATGATTTCATTTTAAGCTGCCCATTAATTTTCTAGTAAGAACAGGGACAGCTGTTAGAGCTCAGAGACTCCTAATGGAACAGCCCTAAGGAGCTGATCTTGTGTGTGTCACTTACCGATTTATTTAGTCATGTCAGAATGTCACTTTTACTATACAGTACTTATCCATTACCTGCCATTATTGTCATTATATTCATTTATCCTAAAAAGACACTAAGAGGGGTTCCCTTTCACCAATTTTTAAATGGATGCTTTTTAATACCTCAGTGGCTTTTAAAGCAATTTTGGTATTTTTTAGTGTCTTGATCCAACTTCCACGGTAGGGCAAACACACATTCATTTGTGTTGACATTGTCCCTAACCTCCCTCTCTGTTAGAGCTGAGAAAGAAACTGGCTTGTCCAGGTGCTGACAGGGGAGGGGACCACTGAAGGTGTCAGCATCTGGCCAGACATAGTCAGGATCGCTCCTGCCCTGAGTCATGGGTCCCAAAGGGATGTTTCAGTTGACCTTTTCTTTTGAGTCATAATCCTCTGCGTTTTCACTTGTCAAGTGCAGGTCCTGGGATAAAGGGTGAGGTGTCATGGCAGGTAGTCAGTCCCTGGAGCTTCTTTCCATGGACTGAATCATTTTCTGTTGACTGGAATAAATAGTGACCCACTGACTGTGGAAAGTTTAAGGCTAAGAGCTTCAACTCAATAGAAGAAGAACCCCAAGCAGTTGTGGTTCCAATGGCTCATCAAACTTTTTTTTTTGCAACTCTCCTTTTGAATACTGTTAATAAATTAAATGTTCCTGCCCATAATAGAGGGAGGAAGTTTTACACTCCTTTGCGCATAGTATCCGATTCAAGTACATACATAACAGCCTTTATTGCTACAGAATCCTCCAGTGCAGATCTATCTTCTGAAAGCTTTCGTTAGGGCTTCAGAATGTGAAGGTAGAAAATGAGAGAAAAATTTAATGGTTTAGATTTTTTAAGCTCGCTGAATTACAATTTATTGTTAGAACAAACTTTTGTTGTTGACTCTTATCTGCGACAGAGGGTGAGTGGTTTGAATGAATATATCCTGCTAATTTAAGCATTTAAAAAAAAAAGAGTAGCTCTCTAACATTTGATGTTTTCTATTGTCATTTCCTTAGTTATTTTTATTCATTGGGACTCTTGTGCATGGCTGAAAATAATACTATTTTTTTTCCCTATGTTTAAATTTCTATAATCCAAGTTAAAATATGAAAAAAAAATGCCTCTTTCATCTTCAGGTAATTAAACTGTGGTTTAGTTCTAGTTTAATAAAAGGTTGTGCCCTTTAGCATAGCTGTTAAATATAAAGTTTTATTAATAAATAAGTTAAAGGTCACAGTGCTGCATGTCACATGTGCTGGCGAAAGGACAATTTGGGCTCCAGAGGAAGGAGCAAGATGAGAAAAGAGAGTGTGAGAAGGTGGAAGGAAAGCCAGCTTTTAAAGTGTGAGAAGTTGTGACCCAAGAGCCTAGATTTATTTTTAAAATGGGCACCAAGTTTCTGAAGCAATAGACAAAACAACTGGAGATGGTCCAAGGATATAATCACTGTGACTTAGAGTGCTATGGAAGTTCTAATTGCCAAGGTTATCTCCACAATTTCTTTTTTAACCTAATCTAAATTAAATAACTGTAAAATTGTTATGCTGAATTCCTATGCAGCTTGACTTATTTAGAAAATTTTGTTATATGCAGTATTTGTTCACATAGGCAGAATCAAGGCCTTAAAGCTTAGAGTTCACGCAAGGTTTTTTGAACGTTAGTAACGGTGGAGGCTTACAAGAACCTTGTGAAGTAGGCAGAGCTCGTGTTTTCCTTCCCATTTGACAATGGAGGAAATTGAAATTCAAAGAAGTCAAGTGAATTTCGTGATGCCCTGCAATTAATAAAATTTCAAATCTAATTGTTTCAGATCCAGTGTTGTTTTTACTACACCCTATGCTCCCTTTTCCTGGAGTTTCCAGGAACAGACATTTCCAGCAATGTCTATTTTGTTTTGTTGAAGGTATGGACTATTGGGAGACTGAAAAGGGATCAATGTTGACTCAATACTTGGAAACAGTGTAATCTTAGGCAAATTACTTAACCTTTAGGAAGTTCCGTATTCTTATTTAGGAAATAAGAATAACACCTACCTTATGGATTAGAATTCTCTTGGCATCCTACAGGTAGCAGAACACCTCACTCCAATGGGCTTAAACATAAGAAAATGTATCTTCTAAAATATGAAATTCAGAAGTAGGACTGGCTTTAGGGTAAGTTGAGTCAGCAGCTTAAGAATATCAGCTCCCTCGCTATTGCCGTGGGTGGCTCTGCCTGCAGGCCAGCCTACTTAGGGTTGCAAGGTGGCTGTGGCCATTCTAGAATCAAACCAGATTAGCTACACCAATGCCAAGGGAAAATGAGACAATCTTTTTTCTGTATCTTTATCTTAGGACTGAGAAAACTTGCTCATAAAAACCTACCCTAGAATTTCCTTACCTCTTTAAGTGTTTTTTTTTTTTTTTTTTTTTTTTTAGTCAGAGTCTTACTCTGTTGCCCAGGCTAGAGTGCCATGGCGTCAGCTTAGCTCACAGCAACCTCAAACTCCTGGGCTCAAGTGATCCTTCTGTCTCAGCCTCCCGAGTAGCTGGGACTACAGGCATGCGCCACCATGCCAGCTAATTATTTCTATATATTTTTTAGTTGGCCAATTCATTTCTTTCTATTTTTAGTAGAGGCAAGGGTCTCGCTCTTGCTCAGGCTGCTTTCGAACTCCTGACCTTGAGCGATCTACCCACCTCGGCCTCCCAGAGTGCTAGGATTACAGGTGTGAGCCACCGTACCCGGTCACCTCTTTAAGTTTTTAATACTTGATTATCAGTCCAAAACTACACAAATCACTAGCAAGGGGGATGGCTTTATTACAACTGGTTTGACTAATCTTTTTGGGAGGGATAAGTGCTTTGCTGTGAGGATTAAATGATACCATATATGTTAAAGTCCTGAAATTTAGTAGGCATTTAGTGTTATATCCTTAGTGTATAATATGTAAAAATATTTTGTATTCTTTACATATTTATCCATGCTCAAAATAGATATTTAACTACATTAAATTTCATTTAAAAAATATTCCCAGGAGTCCTTTTTCTCTTCTTTCTGGATCTAGCTACATATTTTATCTAATGAGGGAAAATATATAGAGTCTGTATCATTTTTACACACGCCTTGTCTGAATTTCATTTCTCAGGGCTATCGTGGGGTCTCGTGAGATAGGCAGTGCTTGCTTGAAGTCACATTTGGCTTGGAGAAGGTGATATTCTCATTCTTAAGGGGAGATATGAAGTCATTTTCAGAACTTTAAAAGGAAATTAGGTGCCTGTACTATATAAGCATAATCATGTCTCTGTTGTTGTAATGCCAAAAAAGATCCATAGCCAGGAAATTAAAGGCATTAAGTCTCTTTTTAGCATTAATATGTTCGTTTTTCCATAGTAACTTGGGAAAGAACAGAGAGCCTTGTCTTATCAACTAATTTTCTTTTACGTCAGTGACAGTGCTATTCAAACAGCAATGTGTGCCTAATAAAGATTTAGCTTTTACATTATTAATGGGGTTGGCTTTACTTTGGAAGACTTATGTAACAAACTAATCGACATACAAATAAAGACCAATGTCTGTTTTCCATTGGCCAGATTAATTAGCCTTTTCCCCCTTTGTCTTGGCTTCAAGATATCTTTCTCCATGTTATCTCCGTTTCCACCACCCACCTTCCCCCTTTCTCTCCACCTCCAGGGTTTTATCTCACCGTCTTTCCATTAATGCCATTTTTGTTTAGTCTTTTATTGTGTGTATTAGAAGAGTTTCCAAATGTTTGATGATTTTTATTTTCAGAACAGAAAGCTTGAGAGCTCTTAGTAATGGTGCATGACACTCAGCTCATTGGTGACCAGATGTAAATGCTTCCTAAGGGACCAACAGTTCCAGGATGACCTGGGAACTTGGGTAAAGCACACAGTGTGTCCATAGTTGTTTGTAAATGAGTGCCCTGGGACATTGGTCTCATGCTTTGATGCTGATTTAATACCATATTAATCGATGGTGGATTAGATGAAGCTATGTTGTGACATGACCAGGTCGAAGTCCAAGAAAGATAATATTTAATATGTCACTGTGAAGGTTTCCTAATTGTGACTAACAAATGTGGAGCACCTAAAGAAAGAAACTAAGTCTTTCTTTATTTAATTTAGTTATCAGAGGAATGAGTGAGAGAACTAGATATTTGCCAGGCATTATGCTGAAAAGGAGGGAGAATCTGGAAGAATGGGAGGATTTCACTCAGTGAACCAAAGCGTTGTTTCCAAACCTGGCTGAACATCAGAATTGCTTAGGGACATTTTCAGCAATGTGGAATTCTTTCTCCCTGGACATTCTGCTTTAGTGGGTCCCCTTTATTGAATAGATTAATCATAGTTGATTAATATAACTATTCCCCTTTTACTGAATGTTTAGATTTTCCCCATTTTTGCTGTCATTCCCTTCTGCCTAAATCTTTACCATTCTTCGTATCCTCAAAGATTAAATCTAAAACTGTAGCCCCTTCCCTGTCTCCCCTTCAGAGTTCTCCCAAGTGGGTATCCTCCCATCTTTCCAGCCTTCTTAGAGGGGGGTAAAATGGGTTCCATTAAAATGGGTTTGCATTTTAATTGGAAAGAAGTGGGGTAGTTATGGGAAGAATAAGTGTAGACTGGTCATAAACATATGAGAACTCTTCACCTTCAGGAGTAATCAAATTAGAGAAAGTTAAAATCCTGAGCTATTCTTTTGTTGCAGTCAGTTGGCAAAGATGAAAAGAGACGAGAATATCTTATTTTGGCATGAGTGCAATGTAAAAGTCACTTTCCTACACTGCTTTTGGAAATGTGAATTGGTAAGACCTTTCTGGGAAGCTATTTGGAATTATGTATCAGGAGCTTTGAAATAATTCATGTTTTTTTAATCCAGTTCTGTCATTGGGAAACCATCCTAAAGAAATAACAGATATAGAAACAAAGATGTGTTTACAATGATGTTCACTCCTCTGAATTTTATAGTAACAAAAAATTGGAAGAAACCTAAATGTCCCCAAATAGACAAATTGTTAAATAAAAGTGTGGCATCCTCATATGATGGAATATCATCCATTCAAAATTGTGGGGAGATTTTTGGTGGTAAAATATATATAACATAAAATTTACCATTTTAACCAGTTTAAGTGTACTTTTCAATGACATTAAATACATTCATACTATGCAACCATCACCACCATCCATCCACAGAACTTTTTTCATTTTGCAAAACTGAAACTCTATATGCATTAAACAACTTCCCATTCCCTCCTTCCTCCAGCCCCTGGCAACCACCATTCTACTTTCTGTCTTTTTATGAATTTCTATGAATTTGACTACTCTAGGTATCCCATGTAAGTGGGTACCCACCCAGTATTTGGCTTGTGTGTGTGTGTTTGTATATGTGTGTATGTTAGCTTATTTCACTAAGCATATGTTCTTAAGCTTCATCCATGTTGTATCATGTGTCAGAATTCCTTCCTTTGTAAAGCTGAATAATACTTCATTGTATACATATACCACATTTTGTTTATCCATTCATCTATTGATGGACATTTGGGTTGTTTCCACCTTTTGGCTATTGTAAATAATGTTCCTTTGAAAGTTAGTGCACAAATATCTCTTTCAGAGCCTACTTTCAATTATTAAGTATATACCCTGAAGAAAATTGTGGTTTTGAAAAATATTTAATAGTAACATGCATCATGATATCTTGTTAAATTAAACAGCAGATTATAAAAATAGCATGATTCTTTGGGTGGGAAAAAGCATGTGCATAATACAAGCATTGGAAAAACATAGTTGGAATTTGGGTTTCTTCTGTTTTCTTCCTGAGTTTTCTATTACAATAAGGAATATCCAGAAATAAATAGTTTGAATTGGAGAGCAGGTTATCCCCAAACCTGCATTATAAAGCAACAGGGAGGTTCAGCAGTAGTTTTCTTCACATGCCATCCTGGTTTGCCCCTGAGTTATTTTATGAGAGATAATTTCAAAAATATCCCTAGAGATGTAAAACACCATGGGCTTCTACTTTAATTACCTGTGTGTCTCACAGAAAGAATCAACAGCTGTTGTATCACAAACAAGGAAAAGTAGAACTTGAGCTCAGTTTTTTCTTTGTTGGAAAGTAGATGCTCTTCAGCTGGGAATAATTCAAAACTATTTCTTTTACTCTTGACTTTTATTGAATGACTTAATACAGGCACAAAAAGTGAACACAGTCTTTATTATTAAGACTTCACCACTCACTTTATAATCAAGGACTTAAATGCTTTTAAGCTAGTTTGTAATCAGGTGACAAATGCAGTGCTAAGGCCAGGCTCAAACTACTGCCCCACGGGCCACATGCGGGTGTTTTTGCCTGTTTGTTTTTTTACTTCAAAATAAGATATGTGCAGTGTGCATAGGAATTTGTTCATAGTTTTTTTTAAACTATAGTCTGGCCCTCCAACAGTCTGAGGAACAATGAACTGGCACCCTGTTTAAAAAGTTTGAGGACCCCTGGCTAAGGCAATCCTTGAAGAAAAATCTATTGCCTTTGAAAGTTTGAAAATGACATTTGCATCTTTTAAATGTAATATTGAATTGAAGAATGCAAATTATTTACTCCCTTTGAACAAATATCTAGTACTAAAGTAGAATAAAAATCAACAGGAATGGAAATAGCTTCATACTGTAACTCATATATAGCCGTTAAAGATGTAAATGTCTAGTTCCCTCCCTAAGATTTGTTTCCTCCTGAAGTCTTCTCTAATATAGCTTTACTCATATCTAATCATTTTATTTTTCTATCTTTATAGATAGTGTCACACTACTAACCATTGTTTATAGATTTCTTTATGTATAGATTTATGTAGTGTTCATGTTTATCCTCTTTGCTAGTTGAAACTGTGATGTTTTCAACAACACAGAACTCTTCTTTGGTGCATTTTTATGGACACATTTCAGCAGTATTGCTGCATAAGTCTTTATGAAATATTAGTATTTTGTCTAATGAGACTGATCAAATATAATTTGTGAAAACACCAGTATCTTAGAATACATCAGTATCTATTTCTGTTGTACATGGAATACAAACTTTATGCTTAATACAAAAGCAGTTCTCTTGGCTTTTATTTCTCATTTTTATTTTTACTGTTTCACTCAACTCCCTTTTTCTAAAAAAAAAAATAAAATAAAATAAAAACAAAAAAAAATCCAGAAAGTAATGAAAAAGAACTAAAAAAAATTTTTGTTAACACAAACCAAAGGGCAGACGGTGTGATACAGAGAAGAGGGCTCAGGCTTTGGAATCCAGTACAACTGGGTTGAGTTCCTGCTTGACCACTTCTATACTGCATGACTTAATATTCCTGGGCTTCAGTTTCCTTATTGGTAAGGAATTCCCCTGTCTTTAAAGGGGAGAAAGAATTAGAAAGAAATATTATGCCTGAAATGTCTCGTTCAATGCCTTGTACCTGGTAGGTGCTCAGTAATCAGAGGCAACTACTATTAATTGTTTCTTTTATCATTTGATGTTAATCACAGCTTACTTTGGAAGAGGATATCATCTGTGCTATACTGTATTATTGTTAGAAATACACTGTCCCTGTTTGAAGGAAGATTATGTATTCACACCGCATGACACCTGGCTTCGTTGTGTACCTTGATTGATGTGCATTCTAGGGAGAGGCTCTGAGAGCAATTCTGTGATTATGCCATATATACTTTTTTCTCGGCCATTTCTATGGAAAGGCTGCTGCTCCTTCAGGCTGGATTCCAGAAGGAAGACAATGTGGAGCAGAGCTGAACCATGACACAGTTTGTGGCACAGACACGTGGCATGGACAGGATCCAGAAGCCACTGGGATTTACGAGTCGTTTGATACCTGGTACACTTAACCTAAAATGACTGAGGCATGGTCTTCAGCTGAAATGGATAATTTCATTGTTTTAACATTCACATGTATTTTTATCAAGTTTGAGTCTTAAAAACCACAAAATGATAAAAACATACATAGAAAATTAACACCAAGGAACTAGAAAATATAAATATGGCAATAATAAGGATCAGCATGCTTGCTGTTACTGAGCTTTAAGCCAATGAACTTTTTAGTAATAGAATTAAAAAAGTCATATACTACTTCTTCAGAGGAAACGTAAACTCTCCCTACCAGTAAGTTAAAGGAATTTTTCATGTCAGTCCCTATTGTAGACAACAATAAAAGCCATATAAATAACTTTGTCAATATTTTTATTGAAGTAGTGAACTCCAATAACATTAAAAATGTAACACAGCAAATGGGATATGCAATTCACTGATTTAATGGTGGTCCAAGGATATATTAATTGTTTCTGGTCGTGTGGTTTTATCAACATCAGGGTTTAGAGCACTGAAGGAGTTAGTAGATTATTTGCATCTTGTATGAACTGCTACCTTTATCACTTATCTCATTCTGGTTCTTGGTAGAAAATAGATGCATTCTTTCTTCATTCCACTAGTATGTTATAATCAGCTACAGTGTGTCAGGCATTCTGAGGATTCAAATATTGGAAATGCATTGCTCAGCAAGACTGACAGGGTCTCTGCTGTCATGGAGCTTACATTCTACTGGGGGATATAGAAAAAGAATAATTTCAGATTATAAATTCTTTAACAAAATAAAGCAATTTAGCAATTCCATTTTTTTTCCTATTTCATGCCAATATGTGATTTTCATGAAATTTTTTCATTCCATCCAAGTTATGTCGTATTTATTGGCATAAATTTGTTTCTGAATATTCTTTATCCTTTTACTTTGTTTTTAATGTTGGCAGGATCTGTACTGGTGTCTCCCTTTTTGTTTATGAGAGCATGGTAGTAATTTTTGTTCTCTTTCTTCTCTCTCTTTGTCTCTAATGAGCAGTCCACCTAGGAGTTTATCAATTTTATTAATGTTTGCAAAGAACCAAGTTTTGACACTACTGATTCTTTTTATTGGAAATCTGCTTTCTATTTCATTGATTTCTTTTTAAATTTTTTTCAATCTTTCTAGAATTATTTATGCATGTGCTGAAAGTGTCAGTTAGGGGTGAAATCATTACGGTGATGTAACTGTCTATTTCATTGATTTCTGCTCTTTTCGTTATACTTACCTGGGGGATAATTTGCTGTTCTTTTTCTAAATGGAAGCTTAGGGCATTGATTTTTCAACCTTGCTCCTTTTCCAATATATGCATTTAAAGGTATAATTTGTTCTGCATTGCAGAAATTTGATAAATTGAACTTTGGGTATTGTTCAGTTCAAGTACCTTCTGATTTTTACTGTGATTTTTTTTGACAGTTGTGTTATTCAGAAGTGGGTTGCCAAATTTCCAAATATGTCTTTCTTCATTGTTCTCTAGTTTAGTTCTCTTGTGGTGAGAGAACACACTTTGCATTCAATCCTTTGAAATTTGTTATAAAGCGTTTTATGGCCCAGAATATGGCACACAGTTGTTGGGTGTAGTGTTCCAGATAAGTCAGTCAGATTAACCTGGTTAATCAGGTTGTTCATATCTTCCAAACTCTCACTGATAATTTACATCTGCCTATTTGATCATAACTGTGAGGGTGTTTTAAAATCTCTAGCTATGATTATAGATTTGTCTATTTTTTTTAGTTCTGTCCATTTTGCTTTATATATTTTGAAGCCATGCTAATAGGTACATTTAGGGCTATCAGATTTTTCTGTTAAATTTACCTTTTTATTTTATGAATTGTCCCTCTCTCTCTTATAATAATTTTTGTCTTAAAGTCAGTTTTGTCTGATATTAATATATATTCATAACAGATTTATTTTGTTTAGTATTTGGATTCTATATCTTTATGTATCATTTTACTTTCAACCTACCTGTATCCTTATACAGGTTGAATTTCTCTTTTCCAAAATGCTTGGGACCAGAAGTGTTTCAGATTTGGAATTTTTTCAGATTTTAGAATATTTGCATTATATAATA
The DNA here is from genome assembly GCF_040939455.1 of Microcebus murinus. Classification (NCBI taxonomy): domain Eukaryota; kingdom Metazoa; phylum Chordata; class Mammalia; order Primates; family Cheirogaleidae; genus Microcebus; species Microcebus murinus. The sequence goes on from NC_134108.1 coordinate 26,149,558, forward strand.
CTTACTGGTTGAGCATCCCTAATCTGAAACTCTGAAATATGAAATGCTCTGGTCAACATCTCCTTTGAGCATCATGTTGGCACTTAAAAAGTTTTGGATTTTGGAGCATTTCAGATTTGGGATTTTTAGATTAGGCATATGCAAACTGTATTTAAGGTGTGTGTATTTTAAATGCTGCATCTTTTTTGTTGTTGTTATTGTTAAATTTAATTTGAAAAATCTGTGTTGTTTGGAATGTTCTGATCATTTAAATTTAATTTGGTAACTGATAGTTGGGGTTATAGCAATCATCTGCTATTTATTTTCTATTTATTTGTCTCATGGTTTTTCTGTTCCATTTGTCCTCTATTCCTACATTATTGTTTATTAATTTAGTGTTATATTTTCTGCTACATTAGCACATTAATAATACTTACTATATTATTCTTTGTGCAGTTCCCTGAAGATTATAATCTGCATCCTTGACTTTTATAGTCTAGCTTACATTTTTTTACTTTTTTTTACTTTGCCACTTCCTGAGCAAGGAGAGAAAAGCTTAGAGCAGTTAAATAATCAATAGTTTTAAAATAGATTATATATTTTATAACAAGTCATATATTTACTCTTTCTGATGCTCTTTCATTCTGCAGTTTAGTTTTTCCAGCTGAAATCATTTTCCTTTATACTGAAGTATTTTTAGTAATTTTTGTAGTGTGGATCAGCTGGCAACTAGTTCTCCCAGTTTTGCTTGTCTAAAGTCATCTTTTATATATCTTTTTTTTTTTTTTTTACTCTAAAAATGTCGTTGTCTTCCGTATTGGTATTGCAAAGTCAACCATCAGTTTTATTGCTCCTTTGAAATTAATAAATTAATGTATCTTTTTTCCTCTGGCTAATTTTAAAAGATTTTCCTCTGTTTTTGGTTTCAGCAATTAGCCTGTGATTATTTTATCCTGCTTGAGGTTTGCTGAGCTTCTTGAGTCTGTGGGTTGATATTTTCATCAGTTTTGGAATATTCTTCTTATTATATCTTTAAATATTTTTTGTATTTCTATTCTCATTCTTCCTTTTCTGGGGTTACAGTAATACATACGTTTGACCTTTAAGCATGTCCTAAATGTCTCTTATGCTCTTTTATGCTTTTTTCCCCCACTCTTCATTTAGATACCTTCCATTGACATGTTTTTTAGCTCACCAAAATGTCTTCTGCTCTGTCTAGTCAACTTTTAAGCCTATACATTGAATTCGTATTTTCAGGTTTTGTATGTTTTAGTACTAGATCATTTGATTTTTGTTTTTTTAGATTCCAAACCTCTGTTCAAGTTGTTTATCTTTTCACCCATTTTGTTCATTTTTCTCTTTATTTTCTTTACCATATTAGTAATAATTATCTTAATGTCCTTATCTACAGATAGCAACATCTGAATTATCTGTAGGTGTGTGTTTACACTTATTGGTCACACTTTCTTGGCTCTGTGCCTGTCTCATACTTCTTTATTGTATCCCAAACATTTTGCATTTAAGAATTACTGAGACTGAAGATGATTTTATTTTCTTCCTTTCCTTTGTTATCCGGAAAGGGACAGGGTAAGCAGCTGTTTACCTCCACAAATACAATTGAGTTGGGCTGGGTCTGAGTTTCAGGTTTTTGTTTTTTGAAACAGGGTCTTGTCCTGTTACCCAGGCTATAGTGCAGTGGCGGCGTTGTAGTTCGCTGCAACCTCAAACTCCTGGGCTCAAGCCATCCTCTTGCCTCAAGCCATCCTCCTGCCTCAGCTTCCTGAGAGTAGCTGGGACTACAGGTGTATGCCACCACGCCGGGCTAATTTTTTCTATTTTTGGTAGACATGGGGTCTCACTGTGTTTGTCAAGCTGGTGTCCAACTCCCAGCCTCAAGCGATCCTCCCGCCTCGACCTCCCAAAGTGCTAGGATTAAGGCATGAGCCACCACTCTGGCCTCAGTTTCAGTTTAGGTTGACCTAGTCTGTTTCCATTTTGTCTCTGCTGCTTGGCTGTGACTCTCCTGGGCCTTTGATTGAGAGCCAGGCAGGTCTCTATCTCCTTATCCCTTGAGTACTACAGGAGATTTCGTATCTGTGCTTTGGGGTTTTGAGGTTAGCTCTCTTCTCTCACATCATTTAGCTCCAAAATTTGATAAATTTCTTAAGGGGGAGACCTTTCATATACTTGTTGCAGGCTCCTCTCCCTAGTGAGACTTCACTGCTAGACTTTAGGAGATTTCTTTTTTTTTTTTTTTTTTTTTGAGACAGAGTCTTGCTTTGTTGCCCAGGCTAGAGTGAGTGCCGTGGCGTCAGCCTAGCTCACAGCAACCTCAAACTCCTGGGCTCGAGCGATCCTTCTGTCTCAGCCTCCCGAGTAGCTGGGACTACAGGCATGCGCCACCACGCCCGGCTAATTTTTTCTATATATATTAGTTGGCCAATTAGTTTCTTTCTATTTATAGTAGAGACGGGGTCTCGCTCTTGCTCAGGCTGGTTTCGAACTCCCGACCTCGAGCAATCCGCCCGCCTCGGCCTCCCAGAGAGCTAGGATTACAGGCGTGAGCCACCGCGCCCGGCCGACTTTAGGAGATTTCTGTCTGTCATCCCAGCCCTCCCCTACACCCCAGCCTCCTGTATGACCCAGCATCCAACAGATGTCCCTGTGGAGAAAACTGGCCACATGTTAGGGGCTTCTTCAAGTTTCATTCTGTCATTGCAACCCATGCAATTATCAAGAAATTCACTGGTTTCTCTTTTCCTTGATAAATTTCAAACAGGCAGAGTTCTGCCTATGCCAAGCCCAAGCCTAATCTTGTCAGAATCAGCAAAAGCCCCCATGGAAGACAGCAATTCTGCTCCTCTTGGAAGGGCATTTTCCTCTCTGGAGTGTTATTTCAATGCTATTTTTGTTGCTTCCATAGATTCCAGTGTCTGTAAAAATGTGTTTTTGATATGTATTCTTTTGTTTTTCCCTCCCTACTTGTTGAAGCAGGACTAATGGCTTCCAAGGAGACTATTTTATCTTACCAGGAAGCATAAGTTTTCTCCCCGACATTTAATATTCTTCTACAGTATAAATGGCCACATAGCTTTCCAATGTTTGGAACAAATTTTATTCTATATTATACTTTATAGTATTATGGAGTAAATTTAGAGTAATTTTTATCTTGTAACAAATACCTTTGTAACTAAATTTCTGATTAGGTATTTAATGGTGTTTTTCTTGGTATAAATTTGTAAATGTATTATATAATTGTTGTGTCAAGACATAATACACAGTTTTTTAAAAATTTTATAGTTTTGATATTGGCAAATTTCTTCCAAAAAATACTGTGCTTATTTTCTTTTACAGTGTGGGAGAATTCCCACTCACCATAGAGGTATATTAATGATATATGACAGGATTTTATTTATTTTATAATATACCTACACGCTATTTTCATCACTAGACAATGTTAAGACTTGTAAGCCCAAATATTCATTTGGGTTGGTTTCAGCACCTAGGAATTACTCAATCAGTATTTGTTGATTGATTTGGGAATGTCTTGCTTTTTGCATCTTCCTTTTTATATCTTTAAGAGAGGTATTTTATGTTCTTTGGTTTCAGGGAAAATGGAAGAATTTATTTGTTGAAGAATATCTCCTATCTTGATGTAACTTGGTAGAAAGTGTATAACTTCTTTCTTCTCCTAAACCCTTTTTTGTTGAGACTCCATACTTGCCTGTGAACAAAACAGTCTTTACCTTTGAGACTTACATGAGTCTAAGGCTTATAAGTTATGACTTTCTTTGATAGGACTTTCTGCAGCCTGGGCATACACTTTTTCCATTTTAGAATGGGGACATCTATACTTTTGGAGAGATAAAAATTCTTTTTAATCACCTACAGTGATGCAGTTGGAATTTTTTTTTCATATTTCACAGGTACATAAATATTAGAACCAATTAGTTATGTTTAATATTGATTTGATTTTGGTCTTCATTCAGAGATATTTGTTCTACTTAAAAAAATAAGACTTTTAAAAAGGGCACATGGTGCTCAATATTCATAAAGTGTACATTTTCTTTTTGTTTGATGTTTAACTTATTTTACTTTTTTAGTATGTATTTTTATTTTTTTTTCATTTTCAAGTATATAAAAGCCAAGAATATACATATATACTGCCTATAATATACTATAATATACACTATTGTGTCTATCACCACATTTACTATTCCTATCTTTCATTTACACACTTGTAATTTAAAATAGGAATGTCTCTATCTTGGAATTATAATGTATTTTTTCCTACATAACCTTTCTTGTGGTATCATCAAATGGTCATTCAGTAGGTAAATAAAGATTTCATTTTTCATGTGTTGGTCTCAGGCAGGTTCTCATAGTCTAGAGCATTATTTTAATTTTCTTCTTCTCCATGATCCCAAATGAAATAATGTTGAATATTATTGCCTGTTTAATGGTACATGTAAGGAAACTATTAAATGTATACTAGGAAGTGGAAGTGTTACCTTGAAACAGTGAATATTCACTAGAGTCCTTTCACATGTTGAAGTGTTTTCAAAGGTTGATATTCAGTATCATGCATATTCAGAAAAGAGTTTTTATTCTCTTTGAGCCAATATTAGTATGCAGAGGCACAATCTCTGCTTTTTAAAATTCCCCCTATAATTGACATTCTTATTAATTTCTATATCACTCTTATGGAATTGATCCTTTCAGTATGTTACCCATTGGAGCCTCCTCAATGCTTTGTATATTTTTAAGGGTTTTAACAAAAACACTTTTTAAAATTGTGGAGGGTTCTCATTTTTTAATTTTTATTGCTTATACACACATACACTTGGAGTGATGGCTTCCAGGTAGATTACTACATTTTGCTTGGAAACACTAGTTTTCCACCTGACATTTAATATTCTTCTACAATATAAATGGCTATATAGTTTTCTAACATTTGGAATGTTATTCTATATTACACTTTGTAATATTTTTGGAAATTTAGGTTAATTTTTCATCTTGTAATACATGCCCTTGTAGCTACATTTTCATGTTCATACATTTTCGGCAGATGGTTGAAGAGCAGATTTTTTAACAGGCTGGGGCTGCTAGGTTGAGTATGAGTTAAGAGGGGAATGCAACGAAGCTGCAAGGATATGCAGTCACTTAAGCATTAAATCCTAATAGCACACCAGACTCTGGGGTGAAGGCCAGTGGAATATTTTTACTTGCTCAGGCATTGGAGTTATGCAAGCAGAAGATATTGCACACCCAGGGTTTCATGATTGAGAAAGTTAACTTGCACATTTTTTTTTTTTACAGGTTCAAAAAGGCATTTGAATCTGAGCCAACACTACAGTCAGGAATTAATTATGCGGTCCTCCTCCTGGCAGCTGGGCACCAGTTTGAATCTTCCTTTGAGCTCCGGAAAGTTGGTAATTACGACTTGATATTTTACATGGAAATCAAGTAACTGCCCCCAACTTGGTGCAAAGAAAAAGAAATATTAATAGATAGATCCTTTTGCTCTCTATCTCATCAGACATCCGAACAACAACAAAAGAGCTTATTATATTTCTTTGTTTGGTGTTTCATACTATTGTGCAGGATCCTGATATTAGGATGTAATTCAGTTTTTAATTTATTTTACCTTCTAAAAGCCCCTTGGTTAATATTTATTGTTCCAGCTCAAATTATTATTGAAGATATGGGGCTCTGCATTCAGCCCCCCAACTCCTAATAAGGTTAGTGTTTTGTAGGACATCAGGAATGTTTCCTATTTTAGATTGTGCTCTCCTGGTGCTTTAAAAAAAAAAAAAAGCTCTGCTATTCCTTTTTTCTGTTTCTCAAGCACACCTGCCCTTAAGATTTCACTGGTGTTGGAAGCAGAGCCTTAAACCCCCAGAGCAACAGGTCAAGCAGATGGAGGTCTTTGTAGTCGCTTGTCTCCTCAGACTGTCTCTGAACTATATAGCCACTCATAGGATGTACTTTTGACTCTTTTATTTATAGACATTGTCTCATCTGCTGGTTTTTCTTTGGAATTTAAAGAAATTGGGGCACCTTAATGAACAAAGTTTGAGTGATTTTCTTGGTTTTGGCTTTGAACACTTTTTTTTTTTTTAATACTAGATACTGGAATACTGTCTATCGTAATCAGATTTTGCTCTCTTGATTGTCTAACCACCTCCTTTCAGAGAACCTTTCTAACTCTTGTACCAGTTATTAATCCAGACATAAAAGTATTTGACTTTATTTTTCATAAGGAAAAAAAACCCATATTGAGCTTAGTGAAGCAATGAATTTTAGAAGAAATTTTTTCTTTAAGATTTTTAACTTGAGAATGTTTTCTTTAATTATTCTTAAAGAAAAATGAATCATGGGCTTTTAAAAAACATTATTTGGGAAGAGATTATAAGACATCTGTATGTAATATTTTGGGAAATCTTTGAAGATAATTAAAGTCTGAATATTAAGTACTTTTTAAAGGCCCAGAGTGAAAGAATAATAAAATATTTATCATTGCTGGATGGCTGTGGTATTAAAGGCACAAAGGTCTGTTTGAAATAATTTTTTTGGTTAAATGAAATCAGACAAAGTACATTGCAACTTAGGCTTTTCAGAAATTACAATTATAATAAAATTTTGCATCTAAGACTAATTTTAAAACTCTAGACAAGCCAAAACTATATCAGTGGTCTAAAAATAATTGTTGGTGCTCTTTTTTTTCAGTGTTTTTATTGATACATAATAGATATACATATTTTCAGGGTACATGTAATTTTTGGTGTATTCATATATTTATTTCTCTGTTCTTTAACTTAAAGTGAAGTTTTGTTGAAGCCACTAAATCACTGCAGGAATTGACATTGATTTGCATATGTCAGTAGAGCAATGACAGTGGCTTGAAAATGTACTTATTCTAAATCTCGTTTTTAAATCAAATATGTATTAAGATGGTCAGGACTTGAGGTTTGAGGAACTGTGATTAATATAACTTTGTAAAGAAAAGGTACTTTAAGTTTTTCCAAGAAGAACTCATTCAGAATATATGTTGAATAAGCATTTGAAAACTTGAAGTTGACTTCAAAATTTTAGAAATTGTATAACATGACACAGACCTAAAATATGACTTGATAATGAATTTTTAGCTGCTGTAAGAGCTAAATTTTAGGTTTCTAAAATACTGTGATACATATTCTAAATTGTATGTAGCTCAGTCATGAAAAAATAGTTAAAACTTACAAACTTAGATTCTATTCAATCATAAATTATGCTAATCAAAATAGGTTAACCTAAAGTTAATTTTTATATGGTAAGATAGGATTAAATGGATTTTTGAAGAAAGGCAGGTTGGCTAAATAAATGAATAGTCTAATATAATAATGATATTAATCAATAGTATATAATAGAAATAAGACAATTAAAATATTTGGCATGTGATGACTATGAAATACACAACATGTCTTGTGAAATATTCTCAGCCAAAAATGTTTAACCCAAATCTTGATATAATGTCTACTTAAAAGGAATTACAAAATCTAGAGAAATAAGTTAAACAACACCATGCAATGCCATCAGACAGATCCAGAATGTGAGAACACCATAAGATAGCACTCCTGGTCTTTTCAAAAGGTCAATGTCATGGGGAAAAATGTGTGAATGGATTGGTTAGATTAAAAGAGATTTGGAGACATAAAAACCAAATGCAGTTACTGATCATTAATTGGATTCTGGTTTGGAAAATAAAAACTGTAGGAGACATTTGGGGAACTACTTAGGAATTTGAATCAGTACTGGATATTAGATGAAATTAGGGAATTGTTATTTTTTGTTGGGTGCATAGTGGAATACGATACATAGAAGAATGTTTTAGGCATATGCTGTAATATTTCTGAGTGAAATTGAATGATGTTTGTAATTTAATTTGAAATGTTTCAGCAAAAATATTCAGGAAGATGAAGCAATAGCAAAATGTTAACAGTTGTTGAAAATCTGGTCATTCATTTTAGTATTTTTTTTCCATTTTCATGTATGTTTGAAATTCTTCATAATGGAAAGTTAAAGAGATTTTTCCACCACTGGTGAGCTGTGACTTTAAACAAGTTGCTAAATCTCTCTGGGCTTTGTTTTCCTTAGTGCAAAAGGAAGATAATCTTTAACTCATTCCATTGTTGTATAGGTTAACATTTTCAATATGTATAGTGCTAGGCATATAATGAGTGTTTAGTAAAGTCTCCATTTTCTATCTTTTTCCACTAAAACATCTGTGAATCTAATAACAGTTGCAAGATGATAAAACTATGATAAAAACTAAACTATTAAAAAAACTTTAATACTTAGAAATCAACTAGTTCTAATGAGAACATTGTGCAAATTTAAATTGCACAGACAATGAATCAAAGAAATGGTAAAATGGTATTAATAGTTAAAGCAACAGTGACATACTGTTTACTCTTTATAAATTTAGCCAACATGTTTTTAAATAGAAATATTGAGCTGGGAAGGATTTGGTTCAAGGGTATACACGTACGTTAGCAATTTTGCTTCATCAATTTGGCCCTATGGATCAAGAGCCTTGAAAATATTGTAGCCTGGAACCAAGTATAACTCTACTTCTGAAACTCTATCCTATGGAAATAATCCTACGTACAGAACTAATTTTATGCACTAAGATGTTTATTTCTATTTGTGTGTGTGTGAGAGAGAGAAAGAGAGAACTCTTAAATATAAAAAATTGGAACCATGTTCTTAACTCCATACTTAAAAGACTAATATCTTCATGTAGAAACAAGTTTCACACATCACTTGCAAAGAGCATAAAAGCTCATTCACAAAAGAAATGCAAACATATGAACAGATAGTTAATCTCAGTGGTTAAAAAAAGACAATGCTCCTTTTTTTTCCCCTCTGTCATATTGGTGAAGATGAATGGACATGATATTCCCCACCACTGGGAAAGGTGTGGGTAAGATGGTATTGTCAGATGCCTCTAGTGAGAGTGTAAATTGGTATAGTATTTTCCTGAGGGCAATTTGGCAGAATGTATCAATGCTTAAAAAGGGCATATATTTTGTCCTCAACAAATCCACATTTAGTACTTTAGTAGAAGGAAATAATTGAACAAGGACACAAAGCATGTGTACAAGAATGTTTATAGTAATAAAAAATCCATCTGCATTTGGGTAAATAAATCATGGCACATCCATATGCTAAAATACTAATTGCCATATAAAATATACATTTTGTCCAAATGCTGGCTGGGTGTCACGATCATATGACAAATATATGCCAAACCCAAAGCTAAATATCGCATCATAGAATGAATTTCTGGGGTATAAGAATAAATCTGAAATTTTATTTTTAAACTATTTTTGTAATTTTACTATTAAACATTTGTACAGTCCCTCTTTGAAAGGTTGACATTATGGTTCACTGCTAGGTTGGTCTTGGGTTCATCATTCTGCAATATGACACAATATGACACAGTAAAGAGATGCTCATTTTCAACTGAGGTTGGTAGAGGCATATGTTTTTAGTATCCATTTTCCCCATGCACTTTCTTTTTTCTTTTGTATTTGTTATACTTTTTTATTATGTTCAGCTAGAAGATCATAGATATTGTTGTATACATCTATGTAATTTTTTTCATCTTAAGAAATTTTGAAGTGGCAGAGCTGTTCTCTTTTTAATTTATCCTCAAAAAACATGAAGTATTCCCAAATGGACTTGTTTCCTAAAATACTTACACTTTAAGTGGAATTATATAATAAAAAATAACATAAAAATTTTTAAAGGCTTTTTTATTTTAAGTATAATTTTCAAAAAGGTACAATGACTCAGGAAATATAAAATGGGCACGTGAAAAGATTTTATGTAACTCAATTAATGTGGAAACCAATAAGAGGCTATGTCTAGTTCAAAGAGCATTTAAGAAGGTATTCATAGACAATTGAACAAAGAAATGCTAGCATGAGATTTCTGAGTTTGATTTTTTGAAAAAGCTGGGTTATTACAACATGTTCCACTAAACAGAAATTATTTGATTCTTTACTGGACAAAAAACTATGAGTTAACAAGTAAAGTTTTTTATCTTTAATATTAATATAATAAACGATAAATAGTAAGATGAATTAGTTACACTTTCCCTAGACAGTCCTTGAGTAGCTTTATGCCCCCATATGATATTGAAATGACATATCCTACCTTTTTGTCTTATTCCCAAATCTCAGATAATTTTCCTGACAGTTTAATATTATGGATGTTGTAAACAGTTGTTGTAAGCAATTCTACAAGGGTATTTCTTTTTAAGAAAACAAATATTTATGAAATGCAAAAATAATACAAGACACATTAGAAATGAAAATTTATAATGAAATGTAAAGAACCTAGAAGTGCCAAAACAATGTTGAAAAAGAACAAAGTTGGAGGATTTACATTACCTGCTTTCAAGAGTTGTTAGAAAGCAACAATAGTATCCCTTAAAAAAAAGTGACAGTAACAAGATAGTGTTATCTGTCAATCTGTTAGTCTGTTTTTTCTTTTACTTTATAAGTGGATAATAACTGTTTTTGTATATAAAATTATTGTAAATTACTGTAGCATTTTACTCTTGTAAAATATCTACTATATACATTTATACTTCAACTGATAGAATTTCAGCATATAAAACAAGACATTTCTCTTTAAGTTATTAAGAATCCATATTATAATAAGAAAAAGAGGGTTACACAATGTTTACTATTATTACCTCTTAATTTATGTATATACAGACATATACAAAAATTCTAGACAGATGTACATCAAAGTGACCATGGCAGTTATCCTTGGGTTTTCAAATTAAAGGATAATTTTCACTTTCTTCTATGTACCTTTCTGATGAGTCTGACTTACTTTTTTTTTTACATTGAGCTTAAACCACTTTAATAATCAAAAACTTAAAGCTAGTTTAATGTGAAAGGAGGAATGAAAGCTTGATTTTGCTTTTTAATGAAAAGTTGGCTCTGCCTATCTGTGGTGTGTTTGTAACATTCTGCTTTCTGCTCATCTTCTAGGGGTGAAGCTAAGTAGCCTTCTTGGTAAAAAGGGAAACTTGGAAAAACTGCAGAGCTACTGGGAAGTTGGATTCTTTCTGGGGGCCAGTGTCCTGGCCAATGACCACATGAGAGTCATTCAAGCATCCGAAAAGCTTTTTAAACTGAAGACACCAGCATGGTAATACTCAGCTGTTTATGTGTTGATACAATTGTTATTAATAAACAGCTCCATGTGGTTCCCATATTATTTTTATTGAACTGACAATTAGATTATTTTATTTGTATATAGAATAAAATGCAGAATCTAGAGGAAAATGTGATATTCATAAAGTAAATGTGCTGAAGGTAGGTTCTGATGACTTTGGACATAGGTCATGTCAGCTGGTCACTGACTTTGCCTTCCCTACACGTTGGCCAGCCCACGTTGGCCAGTGCTACCCACACGAATCATGCTGGGGTCATGCATTTTGTACCTGCAAATGTGATCACAGTGATCTTTCTAAAATGGGTGTCTGACCCTTCCCCTCCAATGAAATCCTTAAATCAATATAGCTTAATTGTTCCTCACAGCCTAAGGGATAAAGTCCATCTCCTTGGCTTGGCAAACAAGATTTGCCTTTAGCCATTCCAGCCTCGCTCTTGTCACACCCTTGGTTTACACTGCTCCCTCTGAATGCCGAGCAGTGCCACACTGCGGTTTCGTTCATGTGTGTCGACCTAAAACCCTTCCTCACACCCAAGACCCTTCTTTCGTGTTTCTGTCCTTCTTTTAGTTACGCCTCTACCCATACTGATGATGTGGCTTTTTTAGTGGTATCTCTGTTTATATCTCCATTGATATTTATTCATGGTGTTATAACACTTTTTTACATCTGTCTCCATGGCACTGTGAGCAACTTGAGAACAGAGGCTGTACTGACTATACCTGTCCACAGTAGGCATTAGGCAAATTTTATAAAATAAATGAACCAATAAATCTGTGCATTCCACTCAGCCAAATTTGCTGTTTCTTTCTGATGACTCTTCTGATGGCAGAGTTTTAAGTTCCTTGGTTCTGTTAACAAGAAAACAGGCACTATTTTCTGCGGTATTACTAACAGTTGCAAAACTGCACTTTAAGTTTCCACTAACTTAATTTTTATGGAATGTTACCTTTCATATTTATAGTTAACAAACTGCCTGCATAGCCATTATCTTGTATAATTATCTTGTTTCTCATTTCCCCTAACTTTTTCCTTTGAGGCACCATCTGTCTTATTAGGTTTGAGAATACCTGTATAATATATAAGCTGAGTTGCTTCAGGGGAAAATAAAGATCTCTTATCAAGGGTCTAGTTACAAAAGCTTCCTCAAAGAAGCATATTTACAAACAAATGCATAAACCATTTCTTTGAATAGAATATAGGCATTTTAAAATAGATGTTTTAAGTAGATGTATGGTCCCAGTCTAAGTTACTAAAGCTTGCCCAGCCTCAGTTTCCTCATCTCTAAAATGGTGATAAAACAGCCTGTGTTATTGAGTTTTTGTGATATATAAATGAGATAACATGTGAAAGTACATGATATATAACAATGAAACATTTTTGGTGAATCTGGATGCATAATTATTAATGGCATATGCAGATTAGGTTTAAAGAATAAAACTGGGATACATGGGAATGGGTGGTTCTAAATTTGTCTGTTATATGTTTTATATCTTTTAATTCTCAGGTACCTCAAGTCTATTGTAGAGACAATTTTGATATATAAGCATTTTGTGAAACTGACTACAGAACAGCCCGTTGCCAAGCAAGAACTTGTGGACTTTTGGATGGATTTCCTGGTGGAGGCCACAAAGACAGATGTTACTGTAGTTAGGTTTCCAGTGAGTACTCTTCACCTACATCTAAGCACATTTTTGTATTGTTTCTTTTACTTAAAGAACATCTTGTACTGTGATTGTAACAGTACTCGTGGGCTGATTTTCATGCCCTAAGACTGCAGTCTCTGGGTAATATATTTATTTTCTTCAAATTGGTTTGCTTTAGCTTACTTTTTAAAATAACCTCTCAAAGTCAGAGAAATGAGATACATTTTTATGTTTTTGCCATGGAATTTGGTTGGTTCCTTTTGGTAAGTGGTAAAGTGTGCTCCCCAAGCAAGAAAAAGATTGTCTCTTGGTTTAGCCCAGTAGTCTAGACATCTCTTCAGACCAGACAGATGGATACTTTTAATTCATACTGTGGCTTTGTTGATGCCATCTTAGTATTGGACTCACCTGCATTGTTATTCTGTCTCTATCAGCCATTACCTACGTGAGTCAGAGTTATATGTAATATCCCCAGTCACTATTTATAATGCTTTAGACCATAGGAAATGATGACTAGTAGTTTCTGGTCTGCAACTCATTTTGGCTGCTCTCTAGCAGATTTTAGCTATATATATATGTATATATATATATACACACACACACATATACACAAACACACATATATACACATGTATATTTAAATGTATAACACACACAAACACGCACACACTTTTTAAAATATATTGCTCATCTTCTCAGCTGGTGCCTTCCCCTGGTAGTTCTCAGAATACCGTGCAAAGCCGTATGGCTTTGGCATCCAGTTCAAGAAGAACTGGCAACGCACTATGTGCACAAATTTCTTCCCATGTCAGAGTGATGCTGTAAATCTCTCTCTCTCTGTTTGAGCTCTCTCATCTCTATCTTCCATACTCAGAGGTGATGACATTTCTCAATTCTTTTTGTAATATCTAGTTTTCTAGTTCCAGGGTCTAGTTTTCTAGTTGTTAGGGTCATTGGCTTCGTTTATTAAATCCGTGGTTCCATTAACATGCTTTACTCTTCTTTCCAGATGAAGCATTCAGCTCAGCAGTATCTTTCATCGAAAGCCTCTGAGATGAAAACGTTTCACTTTACTCTCCAGCCTAGATGATGAGTGGCCTAGGAAAACACTTATCTTAGGGCGAGCTGGCAGCTTGCCTCTAGCTGGTGCTCTGAGTAGCAGTAGATAGGGTGGTGAAAGAAGAGAGCACAGAAGTCAAGTATTTAATTGACTGTTGATTTGATCGACCAGAAAATTGGCTATGAAAGGAAGCCATTCCTATTAGCCACTTTGAACTGATTTAAATTAGTTTAATATGAATTAATCTGTCATGATATAAATAAGTGAATGTAAAAAAGTAAAATCAGAAAATATTAAGTGAGAATTTAGGAGAATATAGGTATTAACTCCAGGTGAGAGCAGCATTCTTAGGCAAGGGACCTATAAGCCCTAAAGGAAAATATTAACCAATTCGATTTCATTAAAAAATGGAAATTTTTGTTGAATAAAAGACACTATAAACATGCCAAATAGGAAACTGCTAGACTGGGAGCAAATATTTATTACAAATTTTGCTAAATGGTCAATTCACGTAATATAAAAAAAAACCTCCTACAAATTGATAAGCAAAAGCAGAAGAAAAAGAAAAATGAGCAAATCATATGAAAAGATAATTAACTTCACTGGGTAGTCAAGAAAATGCAAATTAAAAGGAGACACATTTTTTGCCTGTTGGACTCAAAGAATTAAAAAGTTTTACAACAGTTGGCAAAGCTGTGGAGACATGGGCATTTTTAGAGATTTCTGATGGCGTAGGAATTGCTAAATATTTTGGGAAATCATCTGGGAAGGACAGCATGATTGTATAAAGGATCATGGAGACTTCAACCTTATTTTTGCAACATTTCATTTTTTAAAAATTAGTTCTGAAACAAATATGGCAGTATATTAACACTTTGCTGTCTGAGGCTGGTTGGCACATAGTTGTTTGTTGCATTGTCTTGCAAACACATCTATAGCATATTGTTTGATTTTTTTTTCAGCCATTCATTTCCTTCTTGGAACTTTTTGGCTTATTTGGGGACTGTCTTTTTGTGAAAAGACTAGCGTGCAGTGTTTTCCTCCTCCTCTCTAAATACTGCTCCTACATCAGAATTCATAACTTGGGTACTCAAAATTTCTGTCCCAGGGTTTGTTATTATTATTAAACTAATAATAGTGCAGAATAAATAAACTAATAAGAGTGCAGAATTGTGGTTTTCTAGCTTATCTTAAGTTGAGCCTTCTTATTTATAGTTACTTCATCTTTTGTGAATTCCATAAAATGTAAATCTACCAAGAAGCTCTGAACTCAATGGAAATTGCTTTAGGATTAACCACTTGAATGTTTTCTTGCGTTTGCATGTATGATACAGCACTGCCGAAACTGCAAAGATGTCGCTTAAAAACTAATGAAAGCAATAGGGAGGATTTTTAAAAATCTTAATGTAGATCATAGTATAGCAGAAAAACAAGACCGATATTTGGGTAATAAATTGTGACCTTGTGACCACTGCTGAAATTTGCCACGTATGCTTCACCACATGAAGAAAGGCACCCTTCCAGTACCTGTGCTGCTCTCTAAGTCCCTGCAGCCTGCCATGTCCTTGGAATAGCATCTTCCATGGTACTCACTTACAAAGGCTGCAGTAGGTCTTGATTAGGATGAAAATATTATCTTTCTTTTGAAGTGGCTTAAATATTAAATAAAATCCAGGGTGGCCTATATTATAAAATTTTTAGTTTGATTGTTTCCATTTGTCTCACTACCATATTCATTCATTCTCATTCCTCCAAGAAATAACTGTGACTCTGGGCAAAAGAAAGTTGAAAGTCTATTTGAGAAATTATTTGAATGGTACTGTTATTTATTATTATTTGTCTTCAGCTCTACTTATTCTCCTTTTCCTTACCTCTCTTCTTGGTATATTTTCTTTCCTTCTTACAATGAAAAATTTGGAGACCATTAACTCATCACCTAATGGCAGGGGAGAGAAAGAAGAGTGTGGTGCTCTTGAAGACTCTGAAAAAACTTAGTTATATAACTCTAGTTAATATCTACTCATCATAGGTTTTGCTGTCTTCCTGTTTGCTTCACATACATGAAGTTAGCAGTTAATTATAATGTCAACCAGTGTAAAAGACAAAGCTAAATGCAAGAATATGTATACTCTTAAGTGAGTTGTATCTAGCTTTATGGCTTTATCAAATTGCCTCCTTTTCCTTGTTTTTTAGCAGCTTTCTGTGACCTCTGTAATGTGTGCTACAAATTCCTCACATTTTGTCATTTCAAGGGTAGAACAAAGGGCTCAGCAAACATTAAACAATGATTATTATTATTACAACCTTGTTTTAATTCCTTGTGCCAAGTTAGGAACACATTGGTCAGATTTTATCTATGAGAAATATTTGAGAAAGGGCGCAGTGGCTCACACCTGTCATCCCAGCACTTTAGGAGGCTGAGGTAGGAGGATCACTTGAGGCCAGGAGCTTGAGACCAGCTTGTGCAACATAGTGAGATCCCCATCTCTACCACACACACACACACACACACACAAATTAGCTGAGCATGGTGGCACGCACCTGTAGTCCCAGCTACTTGGGAGGCTGAGGCGAGAGGATCACTTGAGTCAAGGGTTTTGGCGTCACAGTGAGTTAGGATTGCGCCACTGCACTCCAGCCTGGGTGACAGAATAATACTTGTCTCTAAAACTAAATAAAGATTAGTTCTAAAGGTAATTTCCTTAAGCAGTGGAGTAGAAATAACTATTCCAATGTCTCTGACAGTTAAGTATTAGCTTTTCTTTTCTTTTCTTTTTTAAACATTCCCACTGACGTCTGCATAGGAAATTTAGGCTAGGTAGGTGCCTTTAAGCATCTGTACCAATTATAGCACCTTTCAAATCAGAGCATGTGTGGTATTTTAATTCTGTGCTCCTAATGTGAGATATCAGTAATAATATTAATACATAACACAGTCCTTTGATGTAGATTCTCAGTTCATTTATCATATACACCTCATACATCTCCAGAATAGGAGCAAATTTTATTTCTCTTTTTCTCTCATAGGACTAAATATATCATTATTAAAGTTACCAATTTTCTCCCGAAGGCAGTGCAAAGACATTTTTATTATGTTATACAGCTAAGTCCATTTATTTGATTTATATACAAAATTCTTTCAATAATCCAGATCATTTAGAAATCCATTTACGTGGGTATGAAAAACATACCACTACATCATTATGATAAAGTGTGATGGCTAAAAACCTAAAATAAGTATGTGACATTTTATATATGGGGTCTTTTCTGTGTATAGGATTAATTTGTTTTACCATGTTTCTGCTTTTCTTTGACACATTTATAGTTGTAGAAATAGCTTTTGTAGTACATGATAAAGTATAAGATTTTTTAAAGTATTAGTAGTAGATTCCCTGAGGATAGCGGAACTAATATATGGACTTCAAAAATTTATTTCCCAGTTTGTTCACAATATAAGCTGATATATTATTGAACTTTGTGATAATTGTATAATACCTTAAAATTCTCAAAGGATTCATAGCAATGATAATAATCATATATTAAAAGGGTTTATTCTAGCAACAGATTCAGAGCCTCATCTGATAATCTCTCATGTAGGGGCTGGGGTGTTATAACAGCTCTAGGTGGTTTAGACCTTAAGTCACTAATATTAGTTTCTTTGCCTTATCTTTTCAAGGTATTAATATTAGAACCAACCAAAATCTATCAACCTTCTTATTTGTCTATCAACAATGAAGTCGAGGAAAAGACAATATCTATTTGGCATGTGCTTCCTGATGACAAGGTAAATTGTGCGATTATTAACACCTAAGAACACTAGGAAGGAAGAACTTTATATCCTCCTAGTAGTTACATATTCCAGCAAATGTCTGCCTTAGTTAAGAAGAAGTAGCTTGACTGTATATTTATCTTGGCATACATATATTCTGTATTATAAAATTTGTTAAATTTGAATTATGAATTTTACTCAGTAAGAAACAATTGAACTATTTGGATTTTTAGTATAGATGGCATAACCATCCAAAGTATACTCAAAATTGGAATATTTCTGTTTTATAAATTCATGCTATGAATTAAATTATGCACCAAAGAACTAATACTTAAAATATAGGGTGTAAAAGATGCATATCTTAATTTTAGAAAGCCTATCAGAATGATGCCACTTTTAGTCTTACACTGGTACCTTTATACTTTTCCTTACATCTGGCTTTTCCTTACATCTGGCTTCGTTATTTAAGTCGCTGCTAAATCTCAGATTAGCCACTGACTCAATGTGCTGTGCATAAAATGAGGTGGCCTATGCTACCACTTGTTTTCAAGTGTCTTAAACACTCTCCTTTCTGCTTATGGCAGTCATGTGGATAAACCTTTCCTCTCTGTAGTCATCAGTTTTAATGCATGTACAAATCATCCTATTTTAAAAAAATAAAAGCTATCCAGAACCTGACTCTAGTCCATAGGATAAACCACAGAAATGAGAGGTCTTATGAAAAACTAGTTTATTTTTCCTCGTAATTGTTTTCCAAAATACCCTTATAATTTTCTTTAAACATAATTCATTTAACAGATGTTTATTGAGCACTTATTCTGTGCCAGGCACTGCCAGGCACTATGTTAGACCCTAGGGAAACAGCTGTGTACAAAATAAGTGAAATTCCTGCCCTTCCGGTGCTTACTTTCTACTCAGGGAGGCAATACACCAATAAATAAAATGTATAGGTATATTCAATGGTGATAAGGGGAAAATAAAGCAGGAAATGGAATCATGAAATGTGGGATTTTAGAATTTTTAAAATGTGGGCTTTGAGTCAAGAGAACTGTGTTTAAATCTTGTCATTGCCCCTGGGCAACTTCGCTTCTCCAAGCTGCAGTGTCCTAATCTATAGAATGAGAAAATAATATTCACCTCAAAAGGTTGTTGCAAAGGTTAAATGAAATAATGTAGGTAGAGTACATTTCACAGAGCCTGGTATGTAATAAATGCTCAATATATTTTAACAGTAACAATGACAACAATAATAAAATCCGTGCAGTGTACATATTACACGGACTAAACTCTAACTTTGAAACCCCAGATTTTAATCCTGTTTTGCTCTGTATACGAAACGGGAGTAATCATTTGGGAGACTGTTGGTGTTCTATTGGGGCACAAACCTGGCTGCGCATCAGAATTATCTGCAGTACCCTGGACGCCAGAGACCTATGGAATTGGAATCTTTTATACTTAGAGTGAAGCTTGGACATATGCATTTTTGTGCAGATGTATCTGTGACTCCAATGTGTAGCCATGGTTGGGAACAACGTTAATAGAGGATGTAGGCATATGGCATTACTCAGTTATAGTAGCTGAAGAAGAATCATTATATCCTTGTCTTTATGTCTAAGCTGGCTTCTGGGGATGATGCTTTTTCAAAGTGTGGTACCCTGGAACCACCGGCATTAAAATCACCCAAGGAATTGGTTGAAAAATGCAGGCTCTTAGTCTGCATGTCAGACTTACTAAGGAGAGTCTCCAAACTCACATATATGAATCACCACCTTAGGAAATTCAACAGGACAATCAGCACATTATGTCTAGTCTATAATGTAACAAGAGGACTATCCCGAGCTCTGATGTGCCCAACTCTGTTGGGACAGATCCTTCCCAGATGTCAATCATGGCCAGGCCCCATGACCTCCATCAGAGTGGCAAGAAGTCACCTGTCCTAGTGCCATAGTTTCTAAAAAAGGCAGTGTCTTGTGCTCAAAATAAGTAGATAGATACTGAGCAGCACCCAGAATGCATTTTTATTAATATTTTAAGTTGCATATGTTTGGATAAAGTTGGGCATGTTAAGTCTGGTAAAGGTGTTTAAGCAGGTACACTAAATGTTGGTAATATGAAATTTCATAATAAGCATGGAGAAAACCATCCATTCTCAACATCAAATCTATCTGGTAGCACTGAGGAATACCTAGAGTAGCATTTCTCAGAACTGTGGTCTTTTGCAGATCCCAGTTTGTGAAATAGTGTCCTGGTTTAACACTTATAAGACAATCTTGGACTGGCTACACCAGAATTTTAGAGGCACTCAACTAATAGGTTGAGGTACCTAAGGATCCTCACTTAACAAGCCAAAAGTTACACATGCCAATATTTGCCACTATGAGCAGAGTCAGAAATTCTTTTTCATTATTAGAAGTGCCAGTTATATAAACACTTGAAAAGTCACTTATGATACTATTAATAATGTATTCATAACAGAAAACTTCCTTGATAATGGATTTTTATGACAGGCTTTCAGCTAAGATGTAGTTGTCCATTATACTCAATTTCCTGGTGAAGTGACAGAGGAAAGGCTTTGAAAGAAGTCACTGGTCCAGCAGCCCTACCAACCATGTATCTAACATGAAAGTTAAAGAGACCTCTCCTGAAGTGTCATGTTATGCCTGAGGAAAGCCCTGCTGAGATATTAATAACAGCAGAGCAAATCAATCTACAAGCATTTTTTGAGTTCTGTGGACCTTGGGATTGTGCTGGTTTCGGGGGAGGACTCTATGGGCTTTTGGTTCAGTGAGGAGGAAGACCAGAGTGCCATGGAGTCCCCAGTGAAGGCTTCCTAAAGGAAGTGGCCCTGGACTTTGGCTGTGGGTAGGACTAGAAGAGATAAAGGGGCAAGGAAAGGAAAACCAGGCTGGAAGAATAAGGCAGAATTCCAACCACGGCCCAAAGTGAAAGTGAGCATGAGAAGTTCAGTGAGGAGCCTGAGTTGACTCTTGAGGGGAAACGTGTGGAGGGTGGTGGGAGAAATAGTTGGGTAGGCAGGATAACATAAAACTACAGAGTGCTATATGAGCTACGAAGAAGAATTTAGACATGTGTTGATAGGAAACAGGCCATCACTGAAGTGTCTTAAAATCTGAGAGCTGGCATGAAGGCAGAACAGAGTACGAGTCAGGAACCCAGGGTCAGTGTCAAACTGCATAGGTGTGAAGGCTGATGTTACCTCTTGGTGCTTTCTGACCTGGGTGATCCACTTAAACTCCTCATGCTTTAGTTTGCATATATATATGAGAATAACAGTGTCTCGTAGAATTGTTTTGAAGATTACATAAGATAATTAATGGAAATCATTTAGCACAGTACTAAATAACATAGAACAAGTGCCCCATAATGGTTGCTATTATAGCTATAAGATTTACCTGGCCTTGACAGAGTTCTGTAGTCTTGGACTTTGGAGGGTCACAGAGAAGATTGTTGGAGGAACTAGCTAAATATGAGACAGGTGGAGATCCTAGAATGGAGTCAGGGGATTGTGACTTCAAAGAGTCAGATCATTTGGAAAGAAAAATGTGTGACTTAATCACTAATTAGGAAGAGGAACTCAGAAGAAGGAATAGGTATTAGGTGACTTAAATTTTGATTGCATTAATAACAGTGGTAGAATAATTAGAAGGAAAACCTGAGTTGTAGAGGAATTGTAAGGAGTTTCCTTTTGGATTTGTTTAGTTGGAACTGATGGCATGACTCCAAGTAGAACTGTCCATCAACTATGTTGAGAATAATCCATATAACTATCTGTATACATATTGTTAATATTGCTTTAAACTACAGTGGATTATTTACATTTTTTAAAAGTATAATCATGTATGTTTTCACAAGCTGAAGTATAGTAATCAACCAGTTGAAACTATAAAAACTTACAGAAGTTGGGAGACGTGAACATTATGGAGAGCAGAGCAAGACTAAGAGAGCAGATTTTCAAATGCTTGATTGGAAAGAGCAAGGTTATCCAAGGATACTTGGAAACAGAATGGCGCTAAAGGAATTAGTGATTAGCAAGGCCGGGAGAATAAGTGGAGAGCCAGAAGAATTTGGAAAACAGAAAAAGAACCGAAAGTGAGCCAGAGAGTTTTTGGAAAATGAGTACTATTTCCAGCTATTTGTTACTGTTTTCTCCTTCCTGGAGGTTCTTCACTCAGTAAAGAGAGCCTTGTGTTGATTCTCTTATGTCTTGTGACAATTGTAGAGAAAATTGTTATGTTATGCTAATAAACAAATATATTAGGATATACACAAGGGCATTAAGAAGGGTTACATATTTAGCCTGTGAATTGTCTTGTTTCCATTTTCACCATCTTTCAATCAAGAATTAAATTTGCATTTTCCCCATTCTCCTATAACCTTTTGTCCTAAAAATTCTCCTTGTTCAAAAGTTGAAACTTTCTTGTATTAGTTTCTGTTTTGGATTTATGTTGATTTCTTTGTAAACCCTTGTTCTATCCACAGTACATTCTTCACCATTGCCATTTTCTCTATTTTTAAAAATAGAAGTAGTCAAATGGGAAGGAGAATAAGCAATACAAATAAGAAACTTTATTAATACCATGTTAGTTTAAAACAACTGAAAAACTATAATTAAGTAACAGATAAGCAACCAGTTTAACAGGTCTTATGTTAAACAGGAAATGGACTGTCATAGAATGCTTAAAATTTTTTTTCCTAGAAGTAGAATGGAGATTGTTGCTTTTCATTTATCCTATTTATTTATTCTCTCACCCCTTCTCTCAGGATTTTCACTCTAAAATGTGGAATGAACAATTCTATGAGCTAGTATATACATTATGCTGCAATTTTTAAAACGTTAAGCACTTTATATAGCAATTCCCAATTCCCAGGGATTGTTAGAGGGCAACTCTACATTCGGGGTCAAAATGAATTGAAATCCCAATCTTTTAATAGTTCTCCCATTGTTCAATCGATGGTTTCTGCTTAAAGTAAGTTAGTACTCGATGAAAGTCTGCATGTGTGCAATGAAAGAAAAACCTAGATTGATCAAGAGAGGTTATTTGGAAGATGTTTGAAATGGTCATTTAGAAGTTCCCCCTTCTAGGGTTGAAGTTTAGGCACCCTTGGCCTATCCAGTGGCTTATACGTGGAGAAGGACTGGGCTGACCCCCTCCCTCCCTCCAGCTCCAGCCAGTGCCACTCAGAGAAGACCCAGGAAATTTATGAGGGGAATGGATTTACCTCAGACGCTAGATTATGAGGATATGATGCTCTCACGCACTGAGGATGTCTTCAGCTACAAAATTCCCAACTAAAAGCAGCTTAAGTAATAAGGAAATGGTATTTCACATTGCAAGAAATGCCAAGGTGGGGTCATTCTAAGGGTGATTGGCAGAATTCTGAGTTGGCTTTGCGATACACTCTTAGTTTTCCTCTCATGGCCTTAAATGGCTGCTCCAAGCATCCCCTCACACGGACACATCCCCGGAGGAGGGGAGGTCCCGGCCTTCATGACCAAAGCCATGTCACGTGACCACGCCTAGACCAATCACCAGCGAGGGAAATGGACGCACCCTGGGTGATTTAGACTAATCAATTTCGCCGTCTCTAAACATTGCCACCAGAACCTGGACAAAATTCATTTTGTGTTAACAAAGGGGAAGGAGGGAATGGCCGTCACCTAGGAAACCAACAGTGCCTACCACAGTATAAATCTTGCCGCCTTAAGTCAGTACGGTGTTAACTCCCAGTTTCTCTCCTTGCCCAAAGTGGCACAGGGTCTGAGGCTGACCAGTACTTAATAAACGGTGGTGATTAAATGAGATTGAGTGTTGGTTTGGGGCCAGCTGGGTAAATTATCACTTCAGCTCTACCTCTGGCCTTGCTTTTTCCCTGGTTCCCAGATGGGTCCCAGGAGCCTTCAAAGCACCTGTTGGCTTTGTAGCTCACCAGCGCCTCCGTGTGGTGGGTTCCGCTAGCAAGGTGGGTGGGGAGGGAGGCCTTCTTCCAGTCGCTGGCTCCTTCTCGGGCCTGGGCTTTACATCACTGAAATGGAACGTTCCCTGGCAGCACTGGCAACCTTTCAGGAAGCTAGCATTCTGGAAATGCTCCACCCCTTTCCTACAAAACCAGCCCAATCTATCTAGAAAATCTTTCCTTGGCTGCTCCCAGAACAGGGCTGATGGAAGATGGATTTTACCAGTGCTGTCTTGTTGGTGTTTGCTGGTTGCTGTGTTCAGTAGCTGGTTGACACACTGCCCTACCAACTCTGCCCTCAGCTCTCACCCTCCTGATCCTGGACATGGTCTTGGAAAGCAGCTCAGTTGCAAGCTCTGAGGATAAGGCTGCACGGTACACAAGTAGTGTACAGGTACCAGCTGCAGCTCCCTGGTCACGTATATATTTAGAAGTTCACCTGAGGCCAACAAGATTTAGAAGCAACTTTCCAAATTACCAGCTGAGGCTGCAGGCTGCTATTTTAATTTACTCCCTCTACAAGCCATGAGCACCTTTTTGTGGTGTCTTCTCTCCCTGGACTTCATGCACAACAAAATTCGCTCTATGTTAATGTAGGTCACAGCCCCATGACCTGACTGATGTGCATTTAAACTAGTTTTCAAATAAATCCACATCGGACTTGAGAGGATCTATTTTTATTTTAAGTTGCATAGTCCTAGCAAAGAAATAAGGGTTGCGGATACAAATTGTGGCTTTTTCAGTTGCTTTAGCCAAGAAGAGAGTTCTGGGCTTCCTCAGAGCCCAAAGGCTTCTTTACCCATTTCACTAGCACAGCCAAGACCTCAACCTCCTGGCAGTGGGTATGAGAGTTTATTTTCCTGGTTGTTTTACATTTATAGAATTGCATTTCAGTATGAAGTTATTACTGTACAGTACTTACTAATCTTAGACACATGTATCAACTACTTTATTTCTGTAGAAATATTTATGCTACCAAGTTTATATTGTTGTCAGGCATTTTTATAGGAAATGAGATCCATCTTGTAATTTATTTAAAGACATGGATTTGATAATTTCAATGTAGCTTTAGTAATAACCTCAAGAAATAAATTTCCACTTTTTTAATCTTGGCCCTGAAAATCACCCATGTTTATCATATGATAATCAAATTTTAAATGTTTGAACTTTATTAGCATATTGAATTTTTCATAAATAAGGTAACAACACCTGTAGCTATGATGCACACTATACACATGTGTACATACATACATACTTACTCTACTATTTTCTGAAGAATAGAACCCCTGCTTTACATGGAAATTTTAATGAAAGATAATTCAGAAATATCTTTAAAACCTTATAGAGATTTTATTCAAATTAATGTTTTTCTTTCTCAGAAAAGAAATATTGCTTGACTATAATAATAGAATTACCTTGATATTAAGTATTTTACTTAAAAAATTAATGCACAACAGTTATTACTAAAAATAGAATTTTAGAATTTAATGAGAAAATTCTCCTAGGCTTTTCTGGAAGCTGTTTTATTGAAGTACAGGAATTATTAAGTAAACTTCACCCTTGTGACTTGAGAATGAATTGCAGTTTCCATCCAGATAATATTTTCATGAAAAACAATGCACTAAAAAAGTGACTATGTATACTATTTAACAAACAATAAAACAAAATTATTATTGTTTTGTTATTTTCCATTTGAATGACTCAATATTTTTTGTTGTTGTTGTTCTCCTGTGTTCTAGAAAGGCATACATGAGTGGAATTTTAGTGCTTCTTCTATCAGGGGAGTGAGGTAAGTTTCTTTGGTATGTTTTATTTACTTATAAGGCATTTTTCAGGAATGTTCATAACCTGGATAGGACTTTTAATCATGATTTTTTTTAAATGCAAAGAAATTCAAGAATCCTTCTGTTGGTGGAAATACTCAACCTTTTTCAGTTGGTTCCGTCTTTTTTCCATTATGAAAAGATTTGCAACAAATGTTCATTGTTGGTCCAACTGATTGGTACTTTTCACCTACAAACAAATATGGTGACTATGGGGTGAATGTGAACTATGGACCAGAATCAAAATGTAGATAAAACTGAGTTATGTGAAGATCCTCTTTGGCTGGCTGAGCTGTTGATTTATTTCTAGGATTGTTTTCTGTCCTTTTGATATACCAGGAAATACTCTCCCCTTGAACGGATCCAAAGCACACATACCGCATCTACCCGCTGTGTCCTGCAGCTAATATTAATGATGTGAGATTACAGGGGATCCATTTTTTAAAAGCTTTGCCTAAGGTGTTCCTGCAGTGCTCTTGAGATTACAGTGGTGAACTGCAGTTCATTTCAGTTCTGACATTGCTGTTATAATGCCAGTGGCTCAGAAAATGCCATTTCTTGAGATTTAGAAATAAGATTATTTTCAGAATTGAGTCAGTGGTTAAGTGTTTAAATATTTGTTGTATAGAAGCTCATCCTCTGGCATATGAGTCAAAAAATAAATAAATAAAAGGAGGCTCATGCTAAACCAACTCTTGAAAATTTCAAGCCAAATTAGTTGTGTTTACTGCTATTTATCCCCACATAATAGAAATGAGAGACAATAGATTTCTGCAGGCCAGTTATGCAATATCCTGTTGCTTTTGGAATAATAGTAATTGGTTTTGTTAGAGCATGAATTGGTAGAGCAGTCTGAGTCACTAATAATTAGAGTTTGCTTGGTATTAATAAAACTACCTGTTACCTCATGAATGATCTGAACAGAAACAGTAGGATTAGGGGCTGACTCATTATATATCTTTCCAATTGATACCTTCTCAAATAAAGCTTTACTTCCTAAATATTTATATTTTAAAACTAGTCATTAGCAAGGAACTCATTATTTATTGCCGCACTTTTAAGCAATCCATTTAGGAAAGTATGGTAAATGTTAATTTCACTTTATCACATCATTTTTCCAGTGAATTATTAATAATTTTCTTTAATTAGACATGGTAGCCCTACATAGCAGGTGTTGTGATTTATAGCAAATACATAGAATGCCTACATCTGGCTATTGCTGGTTTATATGTTAGGAAACTTGAACTCTAATCTGTGACTTCTAAGAGAGTTAATTTTTCCTGGCTTCCTCCTCCATGAAGCAGAGATGACAAGCTATGGAATACAATCCAACTAGGTTAGCAGTTTGTCTTGCATCACCTCAGAACTTGCTCAGCTCAAATCAGTGGACATTTAGAGAGCACAGCTATGTGTCAAATGTTGATTCCTACTCTGCTAAAGATACAAAAATGACTAAAACATGAACCCCTCTCTTGAAGAGCTCACAGCCCAGAAGGGAGGAGAACAGACATTTAAGAACTAATGATACTACAGTATGAGATGAGCAATGATAGAAGAATATCCAGAGAACAGAAGTGCAAAAGGAAGTCTTTCTTTTTAGGGTAGAATTAGGACAGGGAGAGAGGGTAAGGTCTAAGCTGGGCCTTAAAGATGAATAGAATTTTTTTTTTAAATAAAAAATGACATGTATTCCAAATTGAAGGAATAGCAGGCACAAAGGCATAAAATCAGGGTTGGCAAACTATGAGCCATGGGCCAAACATGACCCACTGCCTGTTCTTATAAATAAAGTTTTATTGGAACACAGCTATGTTCACTCATTTATTTGTTATTGAAGGCTGCTTTCAAGCTCCAAAGGCAGAGTTGTGTAGTTTGGCCCAGAAAACCTAAAATATTTTACTATCTGGCCCATTACCAAAAATGTTTGCCAACCCCTGGCATAAAACAGCACGGCCTAGTTGGTCAACTCAAAATTGTTTCATATTACTCTGAAGTAAACCACTTGCTGAGTCCAAACGAAGAGCTATTCCCCATTTCTTCACTCCTTCAAAATCTCTATAACTAATGAGATGCTTTTACTGCCTCCACAAATTGCCTTCCTAGCTTTGGAAACATTTCATTTTTCTGCAGATCTGGTAAAGCCAGAATCACCAAGGTAAGCTAGCCAGTTAATATTTATGCTTTTTCTCCCAGCATACAGATCATTGCCGTAGTGAACAGGACACCTTTCCGTGCTCATTAGAAGGGACATGTAGCTTATATGTGCCTGTAACTCCCAGAGCAGCCCTACTCTGCAGATATGAGTAGGAGGACAATTCTCAGAAAAGTAAATAATTTTAGTATTATGGTGCAGGAGATGTTACTTTTTAAAGTGTTATTTATAACTTTTTGTTATAAATTTATTTATAAAGTTATTTATAACTTTTTGTTATAAATAACACTGGTATGATAATTGGTATTGAATATTTAAAAGTATTTAATTTTCATTGCAGAACCATAGAAGAATTGCTATTTGCCTGAATAATGCTTTTGTTTGTTTCAGTATTTCTAAATTTGAAGAACGATGCTGTTTTCTTTATGTGCTTCATAATTCTGACGATTTCCAAATCTATTTCTGTACAGAGCTTCATTGTAAAAAGTACGTATTAGTCATATGTGTGAAAAAGATTGTTCTTACCTGATCATTATTTTCAACTAATGAGTACACATGTAGCTCCTCTGGAAAATTCATGACTGTGTGGTTATATTTATATTTTATTTGAGCTAATATTTTATAATTATGTGGTATGTTTAACAGTCAAAATTTTGGGGGTTCTCTTTAATAGATCAAGCTTTTTCTTAGTCATAATTTATTTTCTCACAGATAAAACATTAGCCAAGACTTATTGGTTAATTGTTAAATATTATGCCTCATTTTTAAAGTGCTCACTTATTATATATGATTACCAAAAATTTTCATTCTCAAATTCTTTTGAATAATCTCACAATTGTCTACAACAGTGGTGCTTAACCATTCATCATATTGGAATTCCCTGGTGAGCTTTTAAAAAAGTATCTGGGCCCCATGCCAGACTAATTATATTGGATATTCTGGTGGGGGCAAGCCTGAGTTTAGAGCCAATGTTCTGTTCTGTGCTAATACAAATGATAATCCAAAAATCCGTGGTCTGTATTGTATGTTTGCATTAACCTCCCTAGGTATGTTTCTCTATTAATACTTAATATTTCTTTAAAACACTATGATTGACTGTGGGGAGCTAGAAAAGTGAGTGGCAATTTAGAAGTCAAAGTATAATTGAAAGCCAGTTTGGACTCAGAATTTTGCTGGGGGTTGTTCTTATTCAGTGGAGGCTGTTGTGAGCTGTGACTGCACCATGGCACCCCAGCCTGGGTGACAGAGCGAGACCCTGTTTCTGAAAAAAAAATATTACTATTTGACACCAAAGTAAATGACTGATATGCTAGATACAATATATAGTCATTCATTTTTATCTTGGTGTAAAAAAAAGTGAATTTGTTGAATCTGTAATTCTTGGCTAAAGTTTTATCTTTATTATCATAAGACATATGGCCAAAAAGAAAAATTTGGAAATAAGAAAGAGTTTTCTACTTACAATTGAATTCTCAAGGCTATTGATTTGTTTCTATGATGACTGTAACTAAGATTTATGAAATGCTTACCCCAGAACTAATATTTATTTTAATCTTCAAAGAAACCCTATTAGATGAGTAGTATCAATATCTTCATTGAAAAGAGTAGTACAAATAGAGTATTGGAGAGTTTAGCCTAAAATCATATAGTCAATAAGCATAAAAATCTGACATTCAATCCAGGCACACATGACTTCAGAATCCAAGCTCCTAACAGTGACAGTGTGCTCCCATCCCACCGTAAGTTTTATATTCTGCTTACAGATATTCATATTGAAAAGTTTTACATGAATGGCTGAGGCAAGTCTTTCTCCCAGATCTTAAAGCTTGTATTTAAAACTAGATTTTTTTTTAGGTCTTTCACTTTTTCTTCCTTTTGGTTAAACTTGCTTTTGTCTCTAACTCATTATGCTATTTAATCTTCATTAGAGTATATTATTTCTCCAATCAGGCTTGGGAATTTTTTCTTCCTTATAATGGACTTCCAGGAAAGCTGTAGAGAGAAAGGAAGAGTGAGGAAGTAGATGCAGTGTGTTAACTCCATAAATAGGCTTCAAACTCTAAAATAGACTTTGCTCATTGTCATGTTTCCTATGGCCAGAATAGTTCTTGATCCTAGTGGATACTCAATGAGTATTTCTTGAATGTATGTATGTATGTATGTATGTATAACTGGATAGATGATGGATGGATGAAGGGATGGATCAGTGGATAGTTAGATAGGTAGATGACTAGATGGACAGATGGGTGGATAGAGGGATGACTGTATGGATGATGGGTGGATCAATAAAGGAATGATGATGGATGGATGGATGGTTAAAATGAGGTACAAAATAGGAAGAAAGATTCTGAGTTGTATTAGGTAAACTTTTCTTGTGACACCCATAAACTGCTCTTCCTTGGGCTGCCATTGCATAGCCTGAGCATAACCTGCCTGTGAGATCATCAACCCTTGTTCGTAGTACTTCTACTTTATGTCTGTGCCCATCAGTGTCTCCTCTGAATGAACTAGCCACAGGCGGAAGGGGGCACAGCTGTTTCTCACTGTAATTATTTTGCTTGGCTCAGAAGTGGTCTCCAGGAAAAAAATGTTACAAGAAGAGTTTCTGAACAGAAATGTTTATTTTGTCACCTAAAGAGAGGTGGCTTCTATCACCAATGTGTATACAGTCAGCCCTCCATATCCATGATTTCCTCATCTGCAGATTCAACCAACCGCAGATTGCAAATATTCAGAAAATAAAAACAACAAAAAAGACTATAACAATAAAAATAATACAGTATAACAACTAAATACATAGCATATACATTGTATTAGGTATTATAAGCAATCTAGAGGACATGCATAGGTTTTATGCAGTACGATGCCATTTAATGTAAGGGACTTGAGCATCTTCAGATTTTGGTATCTGGGTGGATCCTGGGACCAACCTGCATGGATACTGATGCACAACTGTTTAAGCCAGCCTTTCACAGACTGTATTTATGGGACCCTACATGTATGATATCCAGGTGTGTAGGCAGCACATGTAATAATTGAGATCAAATGTTGTAGTGCCCAATGCTTATAAAATAGTCACTTCAGAATTCAGAGACACTATTCCAGAATATAGGTATTTTATGTCTCATTTTAAATAATAACATTAACAGCAGCAAAACAGTACTAGCTAATAATGAGTGTACTGTGCTAAGCACTTTATAAGTTATTATCTTAAGTTATCTTCCAAACAGTCTATGAGGTAGGCACTTGTATAATGAAGGAGAGGGCTCAGAGAGGTGGAAGGGCTTGCCCAAGATCACATGGATACTGATAATCTTGGTCTGGTATCCAAGTCCACATTCTTAATATTTCTATGACCCTGTCCAGACTCACTGTTCTAATTCTATAGCATACTGTATTATATTACTATTATTTGAAGTGAGGCATAAGGTCTGAAATTTCTAGAAAATCCTACCAACCTGTGTTTTCTTTTTGAAAAATCATATTTTTCACGCTAATCCTGATAGTTTGTTCACTGCCTGATTCTAGAGACTCTCTTAGCTCTCAATTTTTGTTCTGAAATCACTTTGGTATGTACTTGCTTATATTTAATATTGTATTTGTTATGAACACCCACATATCAACTTGCATTGTAGGTTTTTTGAAATGGTGAACACCATTACCGAAGAGAAGGGGAGAGGCACAGAGGAAGGAGAGTGTGAAGGTGACTCCCTGGAGGTAATGACTTCAGTTTGGGGCTCATTTTAAAAGAAACTATTTAAAATTGTACCGGGGTGGGGCAGTAAGGTGGGTTCATGGGTGTATGAGCAGTGGAGGGCCAGGGTCTGTAAGCTTTCCTTTAACATCAAAAACAACTTTTGGAATTTCTTTGGTAAAAAAGAGCTAAAAAGAAAACATTGGAGGACTGTATTCAGCAGTACTGAGGTTTAGTATTTTACTTAGCCGATAGTGAGTAACTATGCTTTATCTGTGAGTCTACCCTCAGTGCCCTTACACGTTCTCCATTCTCCTCTGAGATATGTGCAATTCATAGGAACAAAATTTCAGTGAAGATTCTGGATGATAGAGCCCTTTGTGGTGCACATTAACATGCTACACCGAGAACCTGAAACCGTGGAAGATTAATGAAATAGAGGAGGGAATAACAGTCACCCCAAATGTTGTCCATCTCAACTGGCATCCTCTTAGTGACGCCTCATGGACGTAGTGCACTATGGAATCTTACTTTCAGTTTGTGTCCATTTTCTCTGCTGTGTCTGCTGTGTGAAGAAGAGCCTTCCACCACTGCAAAGGCCAGTGCTGGGGTGTTGCAAGAGCGCTGACACTAGCACTCGAGCACCTTCAGTGTCTAAAGGACGACACTTCTCCAGGCATGATAGAGGGCCACCGTTTTCTACAAGCCCTTCCCAGTGTTTGACTTGGGACAGAACTCTGAATCCAAGTGTCTTAGTCCATTGGGCTGCTATAATAAAATACCATAAAGTGGGTGGCTTGTAAACAACAGAAGTTTATTTCTCGCAGTTCTGGAGGCTGGGAAGTGCAAAATCAAGGTGCCAGAAGATTCAGTGTCTGGTGAGGGCCAGTTCCTCATAGATGGTGCCTTCTTGCTCCCTCCTCACATGGGAGAAGAAGCTAGCTAGCTCTCTGTAGTCTCTTTTATTATTAAAACATGCCCCCATGACCTAATTACCTCCCAAAGACCTCACCTCCTAATTCCATCACGTTAGGGGTTATGATTTCAACATATGAATTCGGGGAGGACACGAATACGCAGTTCATAGAACCAAACAATAGTGAAAATCACACTTTTAATGTTAAAGTGAAATTGAAGAAAGTATGTATCAACAGTCTAACTAATATACTTATTTATTAGATCACTTTGGTAACGGTATCTCATAAACGCTAAAAATTTTTGCAAAATCATTGCATCAGTAAAGCAGCAGTTGAGGGGGAATTTAAATATAATAGCCAATTGTTAACTCTGTCTATAGTTAAGTTCTATAATTATCTAACAGTTGTATAGCTTTGATATTCTTATGTAAGCCTAAGGCTCTTGCATTAAAGTTATAAAAAGATGATAGACTTAATTTGGAAAAAAATATTCCTTGTGCATTAGCTTGCTGTCTATCAAAGTAGTAGATAATATTAATACTTCTTCTTTGTATATGTTTTGCATTTTCTTATTGAACTGATCATATTATGAATAAGATATCTGACCCCTATTTCATGCTCTTTTGACTATACCTTGTTATTTGTGTTAAATTTAGTATCACTTGATACATAACAATTGTCAGGATATGAGTTAATGAGAATGAAATAATTCTATCAGTAATATAAAATTATGAGCGGGATAGCCTGGAAGATCTGTAAAGTCTTGTACAATGTCATAAATTTCTGCCTTTTTTTTTTCAATTAGAGATATCTATCCTTTGTTTCATACCCTCTTTTGAGGACCTAAATGCAGCTTAGCAAAAATGTGCATAGCCTAGCCAGGCTATGATAACCATATAGACAAGATGAGGTTGATCTTCATAATTGATTGAATCAACAGCGTGGGAATCTTGCTCTAGGAACTACTTTAACCATAAGCATAGCCTAACACAGCTTTAATTGCCTTAGAATTTGTGATGAATTTGGCCAGCTGATTTTTCTAAGCTTTGGTTTCCTATGATGTAAAGAGAGGGGAGGTAGCTGGCTTTTCAAAGAGCTAGCAAGAGGACCCAGGCCCAGATCCCCTAATCCATATGCAGTAGTGTGTGGAGCGGGCGTTGTGAGAGACCCTTCCTGATTAGGCAATTCTATGGCAAGCTCTGTGAACACTCGCCAACTGAATAATTAGGGCAATGCTAAGATTTCTTCCTAATAATATCCAGAGGGTTTTAATAGGTCTACTGACCTCACAAAAAACAGCTCATACAATATTGCTGTGGTTCATCAAAGTGCTCCTAACTAACTTGTCCTTCTCAAGTAAGGTCAGCGAAACTATTCTTTTAATGTTAGAAAACATTCTTACACTTCTAACTTTTGCATTTCATTAGAATAATTTAAAATCTCTAACACGGAATGGCTTCTGCAGTATTCCAAATGGACTTTATAGTCTATACGAAACATTCAAGCATACTTGTTTTAAAAGTTTTGTCTTAGTTTGCTCTTAGGCTATAGCTAGTGATGTTGCTGATTTTTTTTTTATGAGTGTCCTGTTAGCATAACATTAATGGATGGTTACAGTGATGTTCTGGGCTGGAGGATGGTGAGATCCATCTTGGCTCTCCCCTCTCCCTGAATGACGGTTCATACTCAGACCACCTTTACAATATGAATGATCAAACCTTCACTTACATTTTTGCATAATTTATGATAATGCTACATTATGTATTTGATTACATTTCTTAGATATTTTCAATATTCTCCATTTAGATTATTTTATCAGTATTCTAAATATTTGATTAAAATGAATTCTTTAATTTCACTATCACAAACTGAACTCAAACTTCAGCCCACGAATGACATACCAAAATTAATCCCTCTACTTTCCATTCTATACACTGTAAACAAGTCTGACTTTAGAGATCATCTTTACAGAGTGATTGTAATTTGTGTGTTAGAATAATTATTTTCTGATCTTTACCTCAATTGGATACAGAATTAAAATCGTGTTAATTTTTGCTGAAGCCTTTGGGTACATTGGCCTAAAACATAACAGAAATGTTGGAAAGATCAGATGATTGGGAAATGCTCTTTAATGTTTTTAACTTCACATAGGGTGGTGTCAAAGTCAGCAAACATTAACTATTAATGTGGTTTGTTTTATAAACCACAAATTTGAAATTAAGCTCTAGATTTCCTGGAATTTGAAAAACCTTCTTAGAAGGCCAGGTGAAGTTCTGCTTTTCTTTCTGATTTGAATAATAAGCTTCTTCGAAGCAGTACAGTTGTGGGAAGGATTCAGCCTCCTTCAGATCATGATCAGACCCTTCTTCCAACTGAGCAAATCTGGCTCTATTGAGAGCTCCGTGCTAGGATCAGGAGCCCTGAGTTCTGGTTCTAACTTTGCCAACAGTCAGTTTATAAGTCTTGACAAAGTTCATGCTCCCACTGGACAAAGATGATTTCATTCCTTAAATTAGGCTTGAGTAAGATTTTTAATGTCCTTTCCTACCTCTAATTTTTTTTTATGTAATTTTCAAGATTAGTACAAACTGTACAAGGTTATTTCAAGTATATCTCAATCCCACTTCTCAGAGAAGGGCATTTCTGTTTTTCAACAGAAAGAAAACAATTTGTTTTGATTCAAGGCCATGTGTTTTGACTCAAGGATATATTTTGACATGGAAGGGTTATGAACCCGTATGTTAAGTAATTTAATGTGTTAGTGAATTTATTTTGGAATCATAGAACAGTTGATTACAGTTAAGTACTACGGTTTTTACACTCATCAGCTGTGGTCTCTAATGTTCTTCCTGCCTTTCATATCTTCCTAAGTAAGGGCTTCTACCCAGTAGCACAGCCAGAAACTTCAGAGAACCCTCTGCCCAAGCCCCTACTAATCCCTCACGCCCCATCTTTCCTCCAGCCCCTTCCACTCATTGTCTTGGCTGCTCCCCGATCCCAGGTCTTTGTCATCTCTCTTGTGGCCTGGTGTTTTCCCTGCTCTGTCTCTATCATCGTCAGAGAAATTTCTCACACAGTTTATAATCCTGTGACTCCCCAAATTAAAAAGCTTTGATGCTCCTTCTTCGTAGAAAGGAGCATTGCACCATGCAATGTCTGTGACTTACCCTTTCCTTTTGACTCTGTGGTCCCGCAATGGCAAACTCCTTTCCAGATGGCCAAGGTTTTCCTACCTCAAAGCCTGACGTGCAGACGCCCAACCCCACGAGCTTTTCTGCTTTGTCGCACTTGGTGACCGAAGCCTTATTTTTTGAGATCCAGCTTGTCATTTTCTCTTTGAATAATTTCTCAACTCCCCTTCTCATTTTTCTCTGCTCTCTTAGCATATTCGCCCACTCCCCTGCCTGAGCTCTTCTCCTGGCATTGTAATTCAGTAGCTTCTGTTGGACTGTTAACTTCCCAAGATAGGACCGTGGCTTTATTCCCTGTTTAATCACAACAGCTCACATGGTGTCAGGCATCCAAGCAGAAGAAATTCAGTCAGAAGGCTTTGAAGGATTGAAGCTGAGGAGTGACAAAAACTGGAGTTGTTTAAACAATATCTCAAACTGGAGGAGAGGGGTATGGATTGGAGGGGGCGGAGTACGAGCTGGGAAACTGGCTTGCAAGTTGTTTAAGCAGTGCTAAGTCGATGAAAGAATGAATACCAGGATCAGGCTTAATGCCACAACAAAGCCACTGTCGGCCCATCCCCTTCTCATCTTTTTATTTCAGGGAAAAAAAATAGATACAAATGACAGAGGTTTTTTGGTGATTCATATGAAGGATGCTGTGTCTCCTCTGTTGCCCCCTCCCAAACACATATGCATTTTCCCTCACCCGCCCCCATCTTCTTTATTCCTTTTTTCCTTCCCTCCCACTTTTTCTTATATGCATTTGTACCTCATGTTTTTATCAAAATAGGACTTGGACTGCCACTTGGGACTTGGGACATAGGACTGCCACAAGCCCGCGGCAGTCAGAGCAGCTAGCTCTGTGAGCCTGTTCAACCGTAGTTTCTTTTTTTTTTTTTTGAGACAGAGTTTCACTTTGTTGCCCAGGCTACAGTGAGTGCCGTGGCATCAGCCTAGCTCACAACAACCTCAAACTCCTAGGCTCAAGCGATCCTCCTGCCTCAGCCTCCTGAGTAGCTGGGACTACAGGCATGCGCCACAATGCCCGGCTGATTTTTTCTATATATATTAGTTGGCCAATTAATTTCTTTCTATTTATAGTAGAGACGGGGTCTCGTTCTTGCTCAGGTTGGTTTCGAACTCCTGAACTCAAACGATCCGCCTGCCTTGGCCTCCCAGAGAGCTAGGATTACAGGTGGGAGCCACCGCGCCCGGCCCATCGGTAGTTTCTAATGTGCATAAAGAGGTAGTTGACCCCTCATGGGGTGTAGTGGGGACAGGCAAAATTAGAGAAACATCTTCGTTTTCCTCAAACATCTGCAGGATGACGAAAGACCTCACCATTTCCTTTTCTTGATGATTTGCCTCACATATATTAGCAAACAGTGACTTATGGTTTAGAATTCATTTAAATCAATTTGGAATCATGACATAGCAAACTGGTTTGCTTTCCTTTTAACATCCTATTTCTGTTTTTGTACAGATCTGAAGCTGAACACCCACATTTACCACACTGTCTGAGAAAATATATCACAGTGTTGCATAATATGTATATCAATTTGTTTTTCATTCATTCATTCTGTTGCAAGGGAGAAAAACTTTTTCCTCTACCAACTTATGTTTGGTGCTAGGGGGCCTGCGAATTAACTGGCAAAAGGCAAGTTAGCAGGAGAAGAGACAAAGTTTATTTACTTAGTCAATGTTAAGTCAATGAAAGAGACTTAACACACATAGAAGTGGCTCCCTAAACAACAAGAGTTAAGTGTTTATATATCATCTTTATAAGAATGAGGGTTAGGAGTTCAAGGGAAAGCAGATGGTTGGAAACTAATGACAAACAAGTGGGGAGAAACAAGTGGAAGGTACAGAAAGTTTTGATGAGGTTTTGTTTATGTAATTTCTTACCTGAGAACAAGTGTTGTGTCTCCTTTTGGGCTGTAAACCTCCTGCAGAGGGAATTTATGGCAGTTGTATTTTTAGGAAACTTTACTAAAGTCAGCAAGAGAAGTTTAGGTAAGGTTTTTTTCTGCCGCTACTATTTGTTCAGATGTTTTTAGCTTAAAATAATCTTCATTCACATTGATGGGTCCAAGTGGATCTCATTAATTTGCTCAACAAATATATACTGGACACCTACTGTCTGGCAGGCATTATTCTAGGTGCTGGGAACACAGCAGAGAACAAAACAGAGAAAAAACCCTGCCCTCATTGAGCTTACATTTTAATAAGAGACCAACAATAAACAACGTGAATAAGTAAGATATAGAATATGTTAGATAGCGATAGGTAGTAAGGAGAAAAATTAAGCAGGGGAGAGTTTAGAAAGTTACGGTGTAGCAAGATATGCAGTTTTAGACGGGGGGAGAGGTCAGTAAGAAGGTGACATTTGAGTAAAGATCTCAGAGAGGAGACATCTGTGACACTAGATATTTGTACCTGCAGTGTTTGGGGCATTCTGTTAATGTAATTAATAGTTATTAATGGTTTTGGCATTTACATATTAGGAAGGCCATGCAGACTAAAAATTAACAAAGCTGGTCTTTGAGGTGACTACTCACCTAATGTAATTAAGTCCCAGCAGAAGGAAGTGCATAGCTTTTTATAAAGTGATTGTTTGTTTCAGTGTAGGTTCTTTACAGTACAAGGACTGAGTCACCAGTTTGTTGTTTGGCCTTGTCAATACTGTCTTCCTACACCAGTTCTCTTCCCAGCACCAGTGTAGATTGTTTTGGGCAGGCCACAATAAAGGGATGATTCTAGAAATATTCCCAGCATTGCTTCAAAATGAAATTGTTGTCTCCCTTAGCAACAACCTGCTTTGCTAACCTATTGCCATAGAAATAGAATGCAAACTATATAAGCAGTGTAATCGTACCTTCTATTTTGTAAAGCCTTCCTTTTTCCTCCCTCTTTTTTTTCATAGTTGTCATGTAACAGACCCTGCCTTTCTTGGTCGGTGGTCCAGGCTCTGCTCTGCTATTTCTGTGTGATGACACAGATAATTCTCTGTCGTTAGAGGCCAGACCAGTCTCCTGTCTCTTCCAGCTTCCCTTTAAGACTACCTTTTCCATTTACATCTTTATCTTGTAAGAATCGAAAGAAACAAAGCAGTAATTTCTCACTGAGATGGTTTTACCTAAATCCCATTGGTCTTATTACAAGTCCTTTCGATTTTTACCATGCCCCTTTTGTTCAACAGGAGTCAACTACCATACCTAATACACAATCTTTTTTTTTTTTAAAACCAGTCTTTTGATACTTTAGATTCCTGAGGGAAACTAAAACTTGAGCAGCCTCATCAAGGTTTCTATATTCTTCAGTATGCTATATAAATATACATGCTTTTTTACAACCAAAAATAAATGAATAATGACTTTAAGTGTTTTGTTTTGGCATCTGGTTTTAAAAAAATTTCTCGTCACATTTTCTATACCATGGTTAAGTAGTTAAGTGAATAATTACTGAGCATCTACGATAAGCCAGGCATTGCCAAGACTATGGGTAGAGCAATTAAGGAGGAGGTTCCAGTTCTTGAAGAATTCAGTGTCTAGACACGGGGCTGCAGACACGTGGGCAGGGCAGTCAGGGCAATGAACGTGTAAAAGGTGAGCAGAGCCCTTGGAAGCACATCAGACCAGAGCCTCGCACTGCTTTTGAGGGCCAGTTGGACAGTTCAGGAAAGCTTCCTTGAGCTTGGTTTTGAAGCTCGATGCAGAACCAGCTAAGTAGAAAAAGCAGTGTGTGTTCCCCACAAGAACCTCATGGCGAGTTCCCCAGAAGCAGGTGATTGATGAGAGAGCAGGTTGGATACAGAGGAAGTGATGAGATCCTGAAGGGCATTGTCTTAGCCCATTCAGGCTGCTAACAAAATACCTTAGACTGCGGCATTTATAAATGGAAGAGACACGTGGCTCACAGTTCTGGAGGCTGAGAAGTCCAAGATCAAGGCTCCAGCAGATTTGGTGTCTGGTGAGGGCCCGTTTCTCCAGATGTCACCTTCTACATGTGCTCACAGGGCAGAAGGGGTGACCAGGCTCCCTCAGGCCTCCCTTATAAGGGTACTAATCCCATTGAGTTCCGTGACCTAATCACCTCCCAAAGGCCCTACCTCTTGAAACCTTTGCATTGGGGATTCCAACATACAGTTTTGTGGGGAGGAGGAACACAAACACTCAGACCATACCAAGCTTTTGTGCTATACTGAAGAGTTTGGATTTTAGCCTGAAAGTCACGAACAGCCAATATAACAGAGGCAGTGGCACTGACAGGGAAAGCTCATTCGGAACTTTGGACTTTGGAAAGTTCACTGCCAATTTAATGGAGAGTAAATTGGGTAATGGGGTGACAAGAGGAGGTGACAAGGGAGGCCGGTTAAGACTTTAGAATTAGTACAGAAGAAAAGCATGATCTGAGGCAATAGCAGTGAAAATAAAGAAGAAAAATGAATTTGTAAGATTTTAAAGAAAAACCTGATAGCATTTGGCAATCAATTTGATATAGGGAGTAAGGGAAAGTAAAAAATGGATTCTAAGAGGGCAATGGCTACCAGATATCTGCTTGAAAAGGTGAGTGGATGTTCAGTGGCTATTGACAGCATGCTGGAATATCTTTGTAACACTGGTGTTTGGAAACAGAATTTATATTCACCTTATAAGCTCTTGTGCTATAATAGGGTTTCCCTATAGCATTGGTAGTGTGGAAAGGACACAAAATCTGGAATCTGATCAGCTGGTTTTAAACCACAATTCTGACATATTTTCACTGGAAAAAAATGTTTCTGATCATTTGTAAGTTGGAGGACGTAATCAGAGACATTCCCTACAATGACACAGGCTTATTATATGACAGTCAAGTGAAGTAGATTATTGAAAGTTGGGTTTTTGTTCTTTTAAATGAGAAAGCATTAGAATAATGTAAGGCAATGGTAGTATTAGGTTCAGTGTAGGGATTTCTGTTCCTTTGAGAGGGCACACTGGCAAAATTGGGCTTTCGAGTGATGGTCCCTGCTGGCAGAATTCAGCATGCATGGCACAGCTCTGCGGAAGTCCGGGCCATTGTTTGGACTATGCTTCCTGCCTCCTGGCAGGAGCCCAGTTTTATCTCTGAGTCATAGCAAATTGCTACATGATCCCTGCTGCCTGTGCCTTCACAGGGAACACCTGCTTGGTCATTTGCTTTGGGCTGGGACAGTGTTCAGCCTTACGTTGGGAAGCCAGAATAGGCGTGTTCTCTAATGTACTACAGGGTGCCCCAGCAGTGGACGCCACTGTTGCCACCAGGGAAGCAGACACCTTTCTTCCGGAGTCTGGCCTCTGTCCTGACTCAGAGAGGGCTCCATGATAGGGAGGGCAGTGTGCAGCCCAGACCTGGCATGATATTGGGCGTACTTTCCCCCAAGAGGTACCGCCTGACTACCTTCTATGAAGGCTTGGAAACCTGTTGGAAACCAATTACCTGGAGCTGGTAAGGACATGCCCCACACCGCCCCCATCCAATCTAGTCCAGCACGTGTGCCCTGGAGGGTTTGCAGAATGATCTGATGAGCTGGCTTTGTAGGGAATGTGTCCTTTTTATAACAGCTGCCTTTGATGATCTTCTCTTTGCCTTTCGTATCTGTAGTTTCCCTGTATCATATCTGAGTGTGAATTTGTTTTTATTTATTTTTATTTTTGTGTGTGTGAATTTGTTTTTATTTCTATTTAGGGCTCAATTTCTGGAAGTTATATTTGATCCTTTCTCAAATCTGTCAGGTATTTTTAAGTAAATTTTTTTTAATTTAATTTAATTTTCTTTCTTGAGACAGAATCTTGCTCTGTCACCCAGGCTAGAGTGCAGTGGTGTCATCATAGCTCACTGCAACATCAAACTCCTGGGCTCAAGGGATCCTCTTGCCTCAGCCTCCTGAGTAGCTAGGACTACAAGTGCACACCACCACACCCAGCTGATGTTTTATACCTTTTGTAAAGATGAGGTGTCTTGCTATGTTCTCTAGGCTAGTCCCAAACTCCTGGCCTCAGGCAGTCCTCTTACTTTGGCCTCCCAAAGCACTGAGATTACAGGAGTGAGCCACTGTGCCTGGCTTATTTTTTTTTATATACTTTTTAATTTAATTTTTCTTTTTAGAGACAAGGTCTCACTTTGTTGCTTAGGCTGGAGTACAGTGGCACAATCATAGTTCACTGTAACCTTGAACTCCTGGGCCCAAGTGAGCCTCCCATCTCAGCTTCCTGAATGGTTAGGAGTACAGATGTGTGCCACCACACCTGGCTAATTTAAAAAATTTTTTGTGTAGAAACAGGGTCTTGATACATTACTCAGGCTGGTCTGAAACTCCTGGTCTCAAGCAGTCCTCCTGCCTTGGCCTCCCATGGTGCTGGTATTACAGGTGTGAACCACCATGCCCAGCCTGGTCTTTTTTAGAATGTCTTATTATTTTCTTACTTTAAAAATTTGTTATTTTTTATCTATGTTAAATGTACATATTTTACACTTTCTGTTTTATAAAGTTTTGAGAATTGGTGTTTGTTACAGCTTTCACTGATGTTGAATTGTTTCCTTATATATTTTAAATTTTTTGGATTGTGCACTCAATTTCAGTGGTACTTGTCAGTGATAATCCTGCATAGCCAGTATTAAGGAGGTCTCCCTTTAAAATGTTTTTGCTTTGTTTCTGCCAGGCACTCCGGGGATGTCCCAGGCTCAAGCACAGTTATGAGTATTATGATGAGTGTACATTTGAACTCCAAACAACATGAGGATCAGCTATGTTTAAAAGTATTCAGAGAAGACTTATTTTCACACATCCAGAGCTCAGTCCAAAACAGACCAGCTTTCTTTTTGTTTCCCAGTGTAGTGGGCTGAGTTTTCTGATCTATCATTTCACCAAGTTGTAGTCCTTTGAGGGCCTGGTTCTGTGTGTGTTCCAGCTCTTCCCCTAGTGTAGGCACTAGGTCACATTTCCTATCCCCTATGGTCATTAAAAGCCAAGCCCCAGATGAGAGGTCAGCAAACTATGGCCCAAGGGCCAAATATAGCTCACCATTTATCGTGGCAAATAAAGTTTTATTGGAACATAGCCATGTCCTTTTGTTTCTGTATCGACTGGGCTGTTTTCACATCACAATGGCAAAATTGAGTACTTGCTAAAAAGACCTTACGGCCTGCAAAGCTGAAAATATTCACTCTCTGGCCCTTAACAGAGAACATGTGCAAACTCCTGTCCTAGATTCATGGAATTAAAAACCTCACCTTCACCCCAGTCTGGGCTACAGGAACATCCATTCCTGTGATGAGCGTCTGGTGTCCCTTTCCTTTTCATTTCTACCTCCTGGCGGTCCTCTTTCCTCTTTTGTAAGCTCAGCTAGATATTTAAAAGTATGTCTATTTTATTTTATCTAGGTGGTTTTTAGCAGGAAGGTTTTTGGGTACCTAGTCCACCATATTGCCCAAACCAGAGCCAGCCTTCTGCCATCTTCAGAGAGTTATAATCTGCCTTTTATAGTTCTCTGATTTGAACATTTAACTTACTGATTTTAAATTTTTCTTTATTTTCTAGTGGAATTTTTTAAGACCATGAAATTTTTCATCTATATAACTATGTCTGTAGTGTTTGACATTATATATATATATATATATATATATATATATATATATATATATATTCTTTTAAACTATTTTGTAATTCCCCTGGTCATTTCCTTTGTAACCCATTGATTATTTTATAGTAAAGTGTACTTTTTGGCTACCTTATTTTTAATATTCTGTGTTCAAAGATCATGGTCTTTATGATATCAGTTCTTTGGAATTTATTAAATTTTTCTTTGTGGCCTAATATGCAATCAATTGAACTTTTCATATATGCATGAAAGAAATTTATATGTAGGTGCAGGGCTTTCTTATATATTGTATCAAGCTTGTTCATTGTGCCAAGTTTATCTGCTAGATGTATCCATTTCTAAAAGATTTCTGTTAAAACCTACTGTGGTTTATATCTATTTTGCTTTATAATTTTATCAGCTCTGCTTTATATATTTCAAGGCTATGCTGTTAATGAGCATTATTAAAATCCATGATCATTATCCTCTTTGTGGATGCTCATCAGTATTAATGTCAAATCTACTGGCTTATAAATGTTAGAAATCAGTTTTTTTAATGACCAACTCAAATCCTTCTGTGAGTTGAATCTAACTATGAGCTGCCAGTTTTTTACTCCAGCACAATGTAGAATGTAGGACGAAGAGCTTGTTCTTATCTTCTCTCCTGCTGGTCTGTTGTTTCACACTGGGTTTCTACAGGGACATGGCTTGATCATTTGATGGCACTAAATCCTGTAATTCCAGTCCAAGACAAAGGATGAGCCTTTCCTGATGGTGGCACCAGATCTGAGGAGGTCTCTGCTGATTCCATAGCTCCAGTTTTCCCTATTTGGCTGACACGCCTGATAGTGGGAGTTTAGGGCTGTAAATATTTGCATTTTACATCAAAGATTAAGTTTTTCCTCTGTTTTTCATTTCTTAGATATTACTGGGTCTTGGGGAACAGGGGGTGAAATAAAAATAATCCTTTCTTAATCATTATCAAGTAGTAAGGCCTCCAAATTTCCTTCTTACCCAAAGCCTTCCAGTGGTTTGATTCTCCTGGCAGTGCGAAATGCTTTACCAGTATCAAAAGCTGAATAACAAAAGGAAGATGAATTGTATGTGATAAATAG
Source organism: Microcebus murinus (assembly GCF_040939455.1). Lineage (NCBI taxonomy): Eukaryota > Metazoa > Chordata > Mammalia > Primates > Cheirogaleidae > Microcebus > Microcebus murinus. Next base: position 26,193,693 of record NC_134108.1, read on the forward strand.
TGATAGATGTTGCTGCCGATTGTACATTGTTTCATTGCTCTGCAGAATCAATGAAAAACAGTACTGAGTGGGTAAAAGAATCCGAGTGGGCTTTTGGAAAAGCATTTTTGTGGATTTAACTATGTAGTCCTCACTGTATTTGTAACAGTTGTGAAAACATGAACACATTATCTGCTTTACATTGAGTGTATATTTTTTATTTCTTTAAGCTGCTTTTTAGGACTTTAGCTTATTATTCATATTTCACTTATTAAAGCCATCTGGTAAAATAAGAGAAAAATGCTCTTGGAAAAAATTGACGTTTGAAATGTAGAATGCAATTAATGTTTCATTATTCTCTCCCCATTTTTCCTTTTGTAGTATGACTATGAATATGATGAGAATGGTGACAGAGTCGTTCTAGGAAAAGGTACTTATGGCATAGTCTACGCAGGTCGAGACTTGAGCAACCAAGTCAGAATTGCTATCAAGGAAATCCCAGAGAGAGATAGCAGGTACAGTAATTGTGGCTAATAAAAGCTATTTTCTAAAGTACTTTGGGTTGTTAGTAGCATTTTAGAAAATACTTGCTGATATTCTCATTAATGAAACTCTGAAAACTCCACTGTGTTAATTTGCTTCCTCTGAGTAAGCTGCCGCGTCATTCATTGGATCAAGTACAAAAGAGTCTGGTGGGGAAGGACAGGACTTTGAAAGACTAAAGACGAGAATATACGAGAATGGCCCTGCGTGTGTTGGGCTCAGGTTGTGTTGGATAAAGGTGTTTATTATTTGGATAGATAGGGAATAAGCACTATCAGAAATGGTTTGAACCAGAAGTTCCAGTTTCATCTGGCATGTAAGGAGCTTGGAGAGTGTCATTCCATCTTAACAAGCGAGAAGTTTGTTAACAAACTGAGAAATCAGTGGCTCTTTTTGGATCCATTGGTGGAGTGAGGTCGCAAGGGAGTCCGCTTGTCATCCAGGAGCAGAAACCTCCAGGAGCCAGTGCTGGGGCAGGAGAACCTGAACTGTAGCTGACACAGTGCTGGAAGCTCAGTGCAGACAAATCTGAGAGGTTAAAAACTCCAGGAGGGCCCAGTCATTGGGGGGGGGGGGGGGTCCACACTATTGTGAGTTTTACCTTCTGAAGCTCTACCAGATCCTGAATGTCAGAGAAAAATCCCCTTGTGCTTCTTGAAGGGAGGGGAGGAAAGCCAACGATTTTGAAATATACAAGAGCATTCTGTTTTTAACAAGGCTGGCCCTCAGGCACATCTGTTTTACCAGAACCTAACCAGACTGGGGAAGCGAAATACCACATTCCAGCCAGCCGAGCCATCCTGTCCCTCCTAAGGGGGCAAACTAAGAACTCAGGAAGTTCACAGCCTAGGAGCACAGGCTCACTAGAAGACTGAGAACTACACTCAGCACTGTAGAACTCTTCTCCTCTTCTCCCCCACCAACTTTACTCAAGGCCTATTTACTGCAGTTTCTTGCACCCAGGACATTATGTCCACCTCTCAACAAAAAAGTATTGATATGAGGCATACTGAAAGGCACAAAACACAGTTTGAAGAAACTTAGCAAGTACCAGAAACTGAGTCATGTGGCAGGGATGTTGGAGTTATCAGACCAGGAATTTAACACAGCTATGATTAGTATGCTACTGGCTCTCATGGAAAAAGTAGACATCATGCAAAAATAGGTAGTAATATAAGCTCAGAGATAGAAATTCTAAGAAAGAATCAAAAAGAAACGCAGGGGATCAAAAACACTAATAAAAATGAAGAATGCCTTTGATAGCATCATTAGTAGGCTAGACACTGTTGAAGAAAGAATCTCCAAATTTGGGGATAGGTCAATAGAAATTTCTAAAACTGAAAAAGAGAAAAAAGAGTGGAAAAAAAATGAAGCAGAATATCCAAGAACTGTGGCACAACTACAACAGGTGTAACATATGCTTCATGGGAATACCAGAAGTAAGGAACAGAAGAAATATTTGGAGAAATAGTTTGAACCACGCATAGTGGGAGCCTTGTGGAAAGTGGAATTGTTTTTTGGAACAAAAAAGTTGTTTGGGGAACAGAACAGCTCTGGGGACAGGATTATGTGTTGCTCCCTACCCTAGTGCTCTGCCTTATAGTCTGTTTCTCCAACTAATAATTCTTTCTTCTTTCCACCTCATGGTTCTGCTGCATCATGGCTTCCTTTGCATCTTCTCTCTGTAAGATGGTGCTTAGTTGTTTTAAATCAATGATGTACATTTTCTCTGTGTCCTGTATTCAAAGTCTAATAGAAACAGAGAGGGGATTCTATTACTTATTATTACCCTTATTTGGCGAGACTGTAATGCCAGGCTACATCACGGGCTTGTGAGGCTGCCCTCGAGTCCCTTCCTGTGACCATGGTGGCAGGGTCACACAATCGGGCCTCCCAGCAAGGACACTCCCCTGAGCTCTCTGGGTCATCTGTCCACCACACATCTCCTCTACTTGTAAGTCTGAAAGGCATCTCAGGGTTAATATGGCCAAATTAAAACTAGATTTTTACCCCTAAATGTACTCTCCCTGGAGTTTTCTCGGTGTCAATGACTATTGCCCCGTCCATCCAGCTGTTCACGCTGACCCCCAGGACTCACTTGGATTCCTGTCTTTCTCTCTCACTCCATGTCTACTCCATCAGTAAGTCGTACTGTCTGTGGTCTCGACCTCTGTGTTCTGAATCTTTTTGCTCTTGCCCATCGCTGCGACTCCAACTCTAGTCTAAGCCCTCAGGCCTCTCGCCTGGCTCCTTACTGCTCTCTGCTTTCACTCTTCCCTGCGCTCCTAGTGCATTTTTCCTCAGGGAAGCCATAGATCTTTCTGAAGTTAAATCACATCATGTGGTGACAGCGATGTGTCAGTGCAGGGTCATCAGTTGGAACAGTGGACCACTCTGGTGGGAGGTGTTGATGGTAGGGGAGGATCTGCATGTGAAGGGGCAGGGGGGATATGGGAAATCTCTGTACCTTCTGCTCGATTTTGCCGTGAACCTAAAACCGCTCTAAAAAATAAAATCGATTTTTAACAATCATATCATGTCACTACTGCCTGAAACCCTTCAATGTCTTCTTATTGCAACCAGCATGAAACCCAGAACCCTTACCTCGGACCACAGACCACAGGTGATCCCCCTCCCTGTGGCCTCACCTCCGCTACAGCCACGCCAGTGTCCCTCCGTCCATCAGGCACGCCAAGACCGACCCGGGTCTTGGCAGGGTTGCCTCATTTTCATCATTTAAGCCTCAGGTCAAATGTCAGGGCCTCAGAGAGGTCTCCTGTAACTGCTCAAGCTGAAAAAGACATCCCCAGCCATGCAACCACTGTCCGAGGCCCGGCCTCCATCCTTAGTGCATGGCTTTCATTCTGCTTCCAGCCTCCGTATCTACATTCCAGAAGGAAAAGGGGAACAAGCTTTCCAGAGATGTCCAGCATTCTTTCACCTCTGTTTATTAGCCAAAAGTGCCCGCTTCTGCCTACAAGGGTGGCTAGCAACTCTGTGGCTTTTAGCTGGCCATTTGTTTCTCCAAAAAAAGTCATAGAGGGAAGAACATATGTTAGACAGGCAAATAGCTGTTGTTGGCTGCCACATGCATAGTTTCAATTTTACATTTTTTGGTGGTATTGTTTCAGAGTTTCCTCCTGGTTAGATCGTGAGACATGCTTATGAAGTCTTATGAAACAGTAATAGAAATTATTTATTAAATACCTAGAGTGATGTATATAGAGTTGTCATATTAAAAATTTTGTTAAATATTCTTACAGGTTCTTAAGTATCATAATGTAGAGTAGACTCTTTATTTTCATTTTCATTTTTTTTTTTTTTGAAACAGGAAGGTCTTGCTATGTCACAGAGACTGGTCTCAAATTCCTGGGCTCAGGCAATCTTCCCACCTCAGCCTCCCGAGTAGCTGGGATTACTGGTGCACACCACCACACCTAGCTTCAAAGAGTAGACTTCGAAACAATATAAAATTTAAAGAAGTCATTGCTCTCAAATTGCTGTAGCCAAATTCACTAACCTTTAGCCACAACCCCTCTCTTTTCTTCTTCCAATGGATTTAAGTGGACATTTGGAAGAAAATCACTTTTAAAATCACCTTGTAGGGCTGGCAACAGTGGCTCATGTCTGTAATTTTAGCATTTTGGGAGGCTAAGGCAGGAGGATTGCTTGAGCTTAGGAGTTCAAGACCAGCCTGAGCAAGAATGAGACCTCATCTCAACAAAAAAATTAAACAATTAACTGGGCATGGTGGCTCACACCTGTAGTCCCAGATACTTCGGAGGCTGAGGCAGGAGGATCACTTGAGCCCAGGAGTTTGAGGTTGCAGTGAGCTGTGATGAGGCCACTGCACTCTAGCTGGGGCCACAGAGTAAGATCCTGTCTCCAAAAAAAAAAAAAAAAGAAAATCGCCCTGTAGCTTAAGTTTATTCAAATGCCACTATATAGCACACAAAGCACACCAGCACCAATAAAGTGTTTTCAGCTCCTGTTCTGTAACAATGCAGTTGGTATTTGTGGATTGTGCATGACAAGCCCGTACCTTGAACAGCTGGTGCAGGGCATCTTGTTGTTAACTATTTAAAGAGATTACAGAGAAGTCTATCATTGTTATTGTGAAGATACGGCAAACATGGGTGTTTATCTGTGTGCCCTGGAGAGATGTGGATGTTCCATTAAAAAAGACAGCAGTTACAAAGGATAATTGCTAAAGTAGCATGAGGGATGTGAATAATGCACGATCCAGGGTACACTAAACTACTGTCTGTTAGGAAGGATCATAACAAACAAAACAGTTTCTCCTATGTTTCCTTCATGTTACAAAACCCCTTTGTTAGAGAATCAGAGTGGTTGTAAAAGAGGGGTGGTGGATTTAGTATGATTTTATAATCAATCTGTCCTCAACTAGTTGATCCCAGGTTGGCTTTCTTTTCTGATATGTCTGTGCACACCTGAACTGTTTATTTCTATCAGTTATTCTCTACCCATCTGCATATTTGAGTCAACAGGGGAGCTTTTAAAAATACTGTTGCTTAAGTTCCACCTCCAAAAATTCTAGGGTGGTCCTGGACATTGATATTCTGTAAGAAGCCCTCCGGGAGATGTGAATGTCCAGTCAAGGTTGGGAACCACTGGTCTAGATGGTTATCAGTGGGGATTTGACTCAGAGGGGGTGTTCTGGAGATACCTATGGGTTAATAGTTTTTTCAAAGCTAAATACATGTAAATATTTTTGATCATTGATACCATTTCTTCTTTCCATTGTTAAAGCTAATTGAGAAAAATATGTTCTTATAATTCACACAAAAAAGCATAATTTATTGATGTGAACAAATTATGATTTCATCCTTATTTAGTGCTTGGCACTTATACTTAATGAAAATTGCTGGGGGTTCGTAATACTTTCCATATTGAAGAAGAGTACTTATCCTTAGCTAGGTTGGATTCTGATGAGTATTGCAAATGTTGAGCTATCTTTGGTTTAGATAATGAAGTGGGGATATTTGTTCCTATGGAATCTTAAATCTAAGTGTTCATGGTTTGATTTTCAGTAGAGGATCAGGAGGTGGGAGCCCTTTAATTTATAATAAACTGAGTTGCTTGTTTCCGGTTATTTAATTATCTGATCTCCTAAATCTGTAGAATAGGCACAGGATTAGCCACTAATGCCTATCAAGAGCAATCATGAACTAATGTCAAAGTGTTTTAACCCCCATGAAAGAAACTAGTAAATGTATTCACAGCTGAGAGTCATTACCTAAGCACCTTATTGGTAACACTATGTATTATTATTCTGGTGTTACCTCATTCAAGCAATTATCAAAATGTTGCTATCTCTAACTGATGTACTGTTAAAGGTTCATTTTAATACCTTCCCTTCATAGTTCCCATAACAATTCTAAAGAAAAAGAGAATAGTAGATCTAAAATACAAGTCTTTTTTGTTGTTGTTATTGTTGGCTGCTTCCTGAGTAATATATACAGATTATAAAAATTTATTTAAATTAAATCAATTTAGATTTTTGTAAACTGCTGATTACTTTAGCTTTGGTGTTTACTTTAAAAGCTTATTGAAAATGATATTATTCAATTCTAACTAATTCTAATATTTGCTATTAGCATTCAAAAAAATCCATTCTACTTATATGGATTTGTCATTGTAAGATTTGTGCATTTCCTGCATGTGGGGCTGAAGCAAGTGTGAGACATCAGATTTGCATTTACTGTGTCTTAGTAGTTAGCGCCTTTCACACCTGTGGCCTCTATTATACAAGAGCAAAAAAATATAGGTATATGTTAGGGAATAGCTTTGAGTCTGTGTGTAGCACTGCTAACACCCTACTATAGTTAGCTTGTTAAGTAAAATGTATAGCTGTTGATTTGAACTGAGCTCCTGCACTAGACCTCAACATACCAGTCCAAAATGGAGTCACTCACGCTAAGGTTCCACATCACCAAACCAAAACCTAAGATGCTACTTGTAAGATCTGATTTTCTGAGAAATCAGGAGAGAGATGATAGCTAAATTCCCAAACCAAAAAAAAAAAAAAAAAAAATACCCAGGAGATTCACAGCAACCAGTCAAAAGGCCCCCAGTCAACCTAAGCTGGTATGTTAAGGAAATCCCTTCTGCTTTAACCCATACAAGGAAAGTAACCTGAAGTAACCTGATGTTAACCAGCCACTTTTGTGCTATTCTGTTGCCTTGATGCTGTTCAAGTTATCTTACCAAAAAAACAAACAAACAAACAAACAAAAAAACTGTTCTGCCAAGCTCAGAGGAGCTGCTGTCTATTTTGATTGGATGCTGCTTGGTTCAAGATTCACTAAAAAAGCCAGTTAGATCTTTAAAACTCAATTTGTTGAAATTTTTTCTTTGACAAGATAATATAATAATTACATTAGGGCTACACTGAATTCAGGATTGTTAAGAGTCTGTAAGCTTTATAGTACTTTCAATAATTATTAAAGTGTTCTGTTCCAGAAATATAAAATAATTTTTATAATTGATACAACAAAATGCATCAAGCACATGATTTTGAAGTTGTACTTTCAACGTAGAGGTTTGGTTAGGATAGAGTAAAATCATAATGTAACAGAATTGGTAGACACAATAAGGTGAGGATTTTGAGGCAAGGGGCTCAAAGAGACTTGGGATATATATCATTTTAATATATAGCTAGAGTGCAGTGATGTTATCATAGCTCACTGCAACCTCAAACTTTTGGGCTCAAAGCTAGCCTCCTGCCTTGGCCTCCCAAATAGCTGAGACTACAGGGATGTACCACCACACCTGGCTAATTTTTTCTATTTTTGATAGAAATGAGGTCCTGCTCTTGTTCAGGCTGATCTCGAACTCCTGACCTCAAAGAATCCTCCTGCCTTGGCCTCCCATAGGGCTAGGATTATAGATGTGAGCCACCTAACCCAGCCTCATTTTATGTTTTCTATTGAAGAGTTGATGGTTCTTTCAGGAAGTTCTGAAATAAACATTAAAGTTATTGACAAATTTTGTCTTCCTGGGCAAGAGTCTCCTGGATAGTGAAGTTATATTGATGAGCCAATGGAATAGGCAGTCATGTTAATATAGCCAGTAAACTGTGTGGAGGATCCCAGTAATTCTGGGTTCAGATCTTAACTGTGCCACTTACTAGTTTTTGTGATCTTGGGCAAGTTAGTCATCCTCTTGTTACATCCTTATCCACTGTTCATTGCCCACTGCTCAAGAGAAAGCCAATACTCTGATGAGACAGCAGGAGTTACAGCAGAGAAAGAGTTTAATACCATAGCCATCATGCCAGGAGATGGGAAGTTCTCAAATCTGCCTTCCTGAGAATTTGGGGGAAAGAGTTTTTAAAGATAAGTTGGCAGGTAAAGGGCTAGGCAGTTGTGTCTGCTGATTGGCTGGGTTTGAGGTAGAACTATAGGGGTATAGAAATTGTCTTCTTGTGCTTTGTCAGTTCCTGGATAGGGATTGCAAGACCAGTTGAGTCAGTTCCTTGGTACTGACCACTGGTCTGGGTGGGTCAGCTGATCTCCTGGAATGCAAGGCCTGGAAGATAGCTCAAAAACTAACCTTAGTTCATGTTCTGTTAAGGTTAGATACTAAATTAGAGCTAATGGATCAACACTTATGTGCACATATGGAAGTAAAACTCAAGGGAAATCAAATAGGTGGGAGGGGGAGAAGGGGACAGGTAAATTCACACCTAACAGGTACAGTGCACACTAACTCGGTGAAGGGCACACTTATAACTTTGACTCAATCTGTACAAAAGCAAATTATGTAACCAAAACTTGTATACTCTCATAAAATTCTGGGAAAAAATATGCACAAAAACTAATCTTAGGTTTCACAAGGGTGATGTTATCTACGGGAGTAATTAAGAAAGTTAAGAATCTTTATGGCCATCAGCTAAGTAGCAATTATAGGAAAGCAAACTAGAGGACTATGGCCAGTAACTATACCTATATCTTTGCAGAGTTCAGGCTCCTGCCATAGTTCCCACCTTGTGGCCCTTTATTAATTTTATAAAGGGCTGTTTTCACTCTCTGTGAATCAATTTCCTCATCTATAAAATGGGTATAATACCTTCTCATGGAGCTATTATAAGAAACGATTTAATATATATACAAATCAGACAATGATGTTATTAATAAAAAAAATGTATATGTATACACACACAAAGGGCTTAGAACAGTGCCTGATGTTTTTTCCTTTAGATCCTATCACACCTTCAACCTCACAGATTTATCTTATGAGAAATAAAGGCCTTAGATGGTCGTTTTCATTTTATATATGGCATATATATTTAGCTAACATTTTCAATTTGTATTGCTGAAATTTATACACGGAAGTCTGGCTACATAATTAGCTCATCGGCATTTGCATGTCTTTTAGATATTCTCAGCCGCTACATGAAGAGATAGCACTGCATAAGCACTTGAAGCACAAAAATATTGTCCAGTATCTGGGCTCCTTCAGTGAGAATGGTTTCATTAAAATTTTCATGGAACAGGTCCCAGGAGGTAAGAGATGTTTTCCTTTATTTAAAAAGTATAAATTTCTAGGTCCTTGAAGAGGAATAAAATTGAATGAGATTTACTATTGTACACATCTTCATCTGTCTAAGCTGAAAGGAAAATTAGACATATGACATTACCTTTGGTTTGTTAGGAGATTCAAAAAATATGATTAAGTATTGAGTTTATTCAAAAGCAAACTCTAGGATGTATATTGCAGTGATTTGATTGGTTATTGTTTGTTATGTTTTAAGGAAGACTACTTTAACATTCTATAAGAAAGGGTAATGGTGTCCAGGGGTCTTGTCTCTGGCACCATTCATTCTTTCCTAATCATTCACAGGACAAAAATGAGAAAGAGATTTAATCTATGATCAGAGTAGCAGAAGCTATAGCTGCAATAAGGCTTTAAATAATTTAAAGTTCCAACAGCTTTAAGTTTGAATTATTTAATTTATTGTCACAGAGACAATAAATAATACTGGACCCATTTGAGTGTCAATCACGATGACTTGGATTAAGGTTAGCAATTGACATTGGCCTTTTATTTAGACTGTATTTGATAACAAATGTCTTCAGAATAGGGATATTTTCGTATTCGGTGTTTGAGCCCAGTATAGTTCCTGGGCTACTGTGAACAACCAGTGAATGTTGGCTTAAATTAATGTTACATTATTAATATGCTTTAAAGAGCTCATTTGGTTAAGTAAGATTTTATCCACTCTTTTTCCTTACTTCACAGGAAGTCTTTCTGCTCTTCTTCGTTCCAAATGGGGCCCGTTAAAAGACAATGAGCAAACAATTGGCTTTTATACAAAGCAAATACTGGAAGGATTAAAATACCTCCATGACAATCAGATTGTTCACAGGGACATAAAGGTATGGTGTGCCAGGATTCACTTTCATGAGTTCCTTGCTGGGATATTATTTTATTTGCAAAAATCATATTGTATTAACTTAGAATGGTGAATAGGTATATCTTAGAAACAGCAGAAATTTGCTATCCTGAATCAGTTATTTATGTTCATGTCTTATCTCTTCTGCTCAAGGAATAAACTCTTTAACTGTGTTCAGCCAACAAGATTGCATTCCCGCTATGTGATGTTTGCTATGAGCTCTTTGGGTGGGGGTACAGCTGCATAAAAGTTAAAACAGGAAACCAGGTGTGGTGGCACAAACCAATAGTCCCAGCTACTGTGGAGGCTGAGGTGGGAGGATCGCTTGAGGCCAAGGTTTCCAGATCAACCTGGGCAACATAGCCCAGTCTCTAATGTAGACCCTTCTCTTAAAAAAAAGTTAAACAGGAGATAGTTCCTGCTCTCAAGGAGCTTACAAACTGGTTGATCTTTGTATCCTTGCCCATAGTATAATAGCTACTCAATAAATACTTACTGAATCAATGGATGAATGGTTAGAAGAATAAGAAAGTCGCGCTTTCTCACAATTATCACACATCCATGGATTGAACTAAAATTATTACATAGATTATGTAAGAGAAAAAACTAAAATAATAACGTTAGCTCTTCTTTAAAAAGAGAAAATTCAGAACTAATAAATTTTTGACAAAGCTGGATTTTTTGAAAGTAAGTTAACATTATTACTCTAAAATCAACCCAAGTGCCCATTTCTCTATGACGTCCTTAAATATTCCAGGAAAAGAAGTCAAGCAACATAGAAGAGAAAGTATATATCATTATATACTTGTAAAGAGCAGCAAGCTCTGATTGATTAGGAACCACATGACCTGAGGAGCAGATTTTGAATAACTGATAATATGTAAACAAGAAATGGTATTAAGAATTCACTCTTGAGATAAACTATTCATGAAGAATACAGAATGTCTCTTTGTTTACTCTAAGGACACCTTTTTTTTTTTTTTAACTAAATGAGTCTACACCAAAGAATATCTGAAGAAAGATAACATTTGTGATTAAAGTCCTCTGTTCTCCAGGGTGACAATGTGTTGATCAACACCTACAGTGGCGTTCTCAAGATCTCTGACTTTGGGACATCAAAGAGGCTTGCTGGTATAAACCCATGTACTGAAACTTTTACTGGTATGTTTTTACAGCAATGATACAGATCTTATGTAATTAAAAAAAATAATTGCTGAGTTCGAGCATAACGTGAGAGAAAAATTCAGTCGGTGTTCTCACATCCATTAATGTTGGTGTTTTCTGATGCGCGCTGAAAAATGTTGTATAGAATTTGATGTGACCCTTTTCTCTTTTTGTATTTGTATGACTTGCTTAGACTCCTGCTTAATGCCACTGAAGAGTTTTTTTTTTTTTTTAATTCTCAGTGCAGTATTTGTTTTTTTTTTCTTTTCATGTCATTATTTCTCTCCCGCTTGGCCTACAATTTGGCAAGATCGTATTTTTTGAAACATTTCTTTAGCCGAACCTTTCTGTGATTCTTACTCATACCCTAATCACTTCCCATTTGGACTATGAATTCCCTCTGCCAGTCTGTTTACTCCCTGTGGTCTATTCCCCTACTCCACAGTATAAATAACCGTAGGATTTCAATTCAGAAAGAGGAAGTGACTCACCAGCTCAGAAGAGGGGTGGGGAGAGAGCTTTCCTGAGAAATTAGGCAACGCAATGACTGAGCCGCCTCTGGTGCAGTCCTGGAGGGGAGGAGACAAAGTGAGTTCCAAAAAGGTAACAGTAGCCAAGAGGAAACTGAGGCTCAGGAGATTCATGACTACTCAACAGTTATGGGGTTGATCTGGGACTTCAACCTAGTCTCCACTCCAAGTTCTTATCACTCCATCATCCTGATTCTCACAAAGTGTTAAGCTCTTCTGTTATAGTATTAGAGAAAGAGACATTTAGCAAAAAAAAAAAATTAATGAATAATTTTTCATCTCCTATAAAGCATAGTGGCAGACATTCCCATTTCTGAATTCCGTGAGGTAGGTGGTAGCACTTCTGTTTTGCAGATGAGGAAGTTGAGTGAAAGAGAAGGGATGTCACTGTCGGATGCCACAGAGGTGTGCACAGGATGGAATTCAGATTTTGAATCTTTGCTCTTTGCTTTCACCTTCTGGCTCCACCTCCCTCTTCTGGTAGCCTGGGAGGCAGAAAGGAAGAGATTCCATAAGCTTTCTCCTCAGAACATTCAGTCAGTGACACCTCTGGCCCAGGTCCCACCTTCAAGGCAATGGGTATTTCAGGGCACAGAATTAAACACATTTTGAATGCATCTTTTTCAATCAAATAAATTCCAACCTGTTAGTAGCTTTGAGTGTCTTCACATTTCTCCCATCCAAGTACTAGCCAGGCCCAACCCTATTTACCTTGCAAGATTAAAGGAGATCTGCTGCACTGAGGGTATGGCCAGAGACAAATGTCTTCACATTTCTTTCCTCATACTCTCAACTTGGCAAGAGACAGTTTAGATGCTGCCAGGACTCAGAAACTTCTGAAAGGAAAATCCCTACTTTCACATACATTGTAGGACAAGTTGTTAATAGAATATCTTTTGCTAAATCTTGAAAACATTTTTTGGAAAATCCCCAAAGGATTTGTAGGAAAGCAGTCCTTGCACGGCCCTTTGCTCGTCCCTCTCCCACTGGCCTCACATGAGAGCGACGTGTGTGACTAATGCCCTTGGATCTGTCCCCAGCGCCGGTGCTCAGGCCGGGGTGTGCAGGCCTGGGTCCCTCCACACCGGAGGCCTCACGGCACGAACTCGGTGCCCACCAAGTCCCAGGTGCTCAGCCAGCCTCTGATGAATCGAGCCCAGGTACATTGATCTATTCCACCTCTTGGTGATTCTGGTGACGGGAAAGGCAGCAGTGACCCCCATTTAAGGAATGCTTACTGTACACCTGGCTCTGTGCTAAGTGCTTTTTCTACATACCTTGTTTTGTTGAAATTAATATATATAACCCTAATTATTAGGTATAATTATCTCAGTTTATGGTGAGAAAAATCAAGGTTCAAAGAGGTTAAATAACTTGCCCATGGTCACAAGGCTAGTTAGTAAAAGAGCTGAGATTCAAACTAGACTTAACAGGCCAAATGGAATTAATTGTCTTCCCCCCAAACCTGGTCCCACCCACACTCTTCTGTCTCAGTTGATGGCCACTCCAGACTTCCAGGGGCACCTCTCTTTTCCCACACTGCAACCCAGTCCATCAAGGAAGCCTCCTGGCACTGCCTTCAAAATGTGCCTGCAATCCAACCGGTTCTCACCACCTCCACTGCTGCCACCCCCATCGCTCACCTGCATTACTCCTGTAGCCTCCCAACTGTTCTCCTGTGTCACTCTTGCCGCCTCCTGTCTCTTCACAACACAGCAGCCAGAGTGATCCTTTTAAAACATAAACCAAGCCCTATCACTCAGAGCCCTGGATGGCTATTTCTTTCAGAGTACACAAATGTAAAAGGCCTTACAGTGGTGGACAAGGCTGAGACCGGATTCGGAGTCCATTACCTTTCAGACCTCATTGCCTGCTCCTCTCTCCTTGCTCGCTCTGTGCCAAAACATGGACCTTCCTGTGTGACACCAGGGCCATTGCACATGCTTTTCCTTCTGCCAGTCACTCTGTTCCCCCAGCTCTCTGCATGGCTAACTCCCACACCTCCTTCCAGACTTAACTCAGATGTCACCTCCTCAGTGACACCCACTGTGAACACCCCATTTACCGTGGCTGCCTATCTGGGCACTCTGATCCCCTTACCCTGGTCTTTTTTGTTTTTGTTTGATCATAATACATCACTTTCTAACATATTATATAATTTACTTATTATGTTGATTATATAATTTACTTACCATTACTATCTCCACGAGCCCAGGGATTTCTGTCTGTGTTCTCATGGGACAATGTGTGGCCCGTGGTAGCCCTCAATATAGATCTGTTGAATGAATGAATAAATGAATGAAGTGTGACATCAACCTTAACCACTAAGCTGTTCCACCTCCCTGCGTAGTTGCAGGGGAAGCAAATCCTAAAATATTTCAAAGTAATTTAAAAAAATTTTTGGATTTGAGATATGAAGTATGGGTTTTAGAGTTAATACTCTCACTTGTTTTCCTTAGTCTGATGTTCGGATTGGCTTGCATCTTCATTATCCAGCTCTATAAATTCTTCTTATAAAATATTGTCTGTCATGTGTTTGTGGAAGAAAAAGAGGAGCAGATATGAATACATGACTCAACCTGTTTTTTTGGCATTTACTCAGTGGGAGATAATTAAACACAATTGGCAGATAGAGCTCTTTGAATAATTATCTGATGAGTAAAATATTGCATAATTTATTATTGACATTACTTGAATTGCCCAATTTTTAAAATTTATTATATTTCTAATCAGTTATAATTCTACTTAGATATTAGTATAACTTAAATTCTCTCATTAATTCTGTTCTGGACACAGATGACAAAAAGGAGGGGTAGGGCTTCAACACATATTTTCCAAAAGACTGCTTGATTTTATTTAAAGCATAAAAAATTATCATAAAAAATGATACCTTTGGGGAAAGGTATAAACGAAGAGAAATCCCAACCATTTTGTACTAAGGGTGGGTGAGTCTTTGGAGAGTGTTGTTGCCCTGTCTTTGGCCAGGTGAAAGGCTTTCTGGGAACAGACATGTGCAGTTGTATGTGAACATGAACATGAACTATTGCCATGCAGTGATGAGGTCTGCAGGCTGAACCTGCAAGATGACAATACTTGACAAAAATGATATACTTTTATTTATTTTTATGAACAACAGTCACTTTGTAGCCTGTGACAGTGGTTTTCATGGGAACAGTTTGGAGGAATTTTACAGTTTTCACCTATTAATATAAATAATGCATGAGGCATTCATAAAAGGTATAATCTGTAGTTATCAGATTGTCTGTCACTTTGGTTATGAATCAGAGAATACTAAAGTAGCTGCTTTGGCAAACATCTTAGGCTTTGAAGTTATTTAGCATGACATCTTGGATGGGTTCCTGTTTGCTGATTATATTATTTGTGGATCAGAAACGGAGGATATGGTGATAATATGTTCCTAGTCACGCTCTTGACCCATTGCTAGACTTCGGGAAACCACTCTTGGGGGTGTTGGGAGTCCAAATCCAGCCTCTCATTGGGCCAATGAGGTATTTGCAATGGGGTATTTACCTGAGGTGTACCAGGCCAGAAGCAGAAGCAAGGGCTCTCAGCCCCCCACTTAAGGCTCTCCATCATACCATACTCTTCAACTCTCTGATTTCATGCGGCCTTAAATCTCTTCTTTTTCAATTCGTTCTTTTTTATTCTGTCTGGTGATTTGTCTGTATTGATGGCTCACGACCTGTCTTTGACCTGTTAAACCTGTTATTCTGCAGACCACAGACACAGCTGGAGTCATGTATGTTTGATTTACAGAACAGCATACACCAGAAATTTATTTGCATTATATTTCACAATGGTTTTCAGAATCTTCATGCTGTCACGATTAAGAAATAAAAATGAAAAGGGAAAAACTAAGCATTCAATTCAGGCATTGAGAGATCTAGATAGATCTAAGGAAATGGATGAATGAACTAGATTTTTCCTGGAAAAGTTCAGAAGTGTACATGATAACAGTCTTCATGCACTTGGAGAACTGAACACAGAAAATGTGTGTCGGTGTAGTCTCTGTTGTTTTCAAAAGACTAACTGTTAGAAGTTTCTAAGAGGTCCCAATGAAATGATGTCTTGATTATACTCCACTGTCTAAGGAATGAGAACGTACCTGTTCACAACCAGATCATATTGGTAAACTATTTTTTTGGTAAACTTATTTTTTGTCACTGATAAAATCCATTATAAAAGCTGTTATTTCAGTTTTTATTAACAGCAGAGAAAACTGGAACTCAAAACAGATGAGATATGAACACTTGAATCATGTTTGTGAAGTCTTATTTATACAGAGAAATTGAAACTGTCATCAGGTATCCATCTGTTTTCTCTTCTTAAAGTAGAAATGTGTTTGAATTATTTCTAGGTACCCTTCAGTATATGGCACCAGAAATAATAGATAAAGGACCAAGAGGCTACGGAAAAGCAGCTGACATTTGGTCTTTGGGCTGCACCATCATTGAAATGGCCACCGGTAAACCACCGTTTTATGAACTGGGAGAACCACAAGCGGCTATGTTCAAGGTCATACTTCATTTATCTTAAAAACAAGTGGAGAAAGCTTTTCATAGCTAGTGGATGTTCTATGTATATATGTCCTATGTTTTTTTTAAGTAAAATGACAGGAGCCTAAGTAAGCATGAACAGAGAGCACATTAAAATTCAAGAAGATTCTGTCTCTCGTCAGAGTCAGTATCTGTGCCTTACAGAACGCACGGGTCTCTCTCTGCCTTAGTTTTCTCAGCGATAAAGTGAGATACCATGTGACTTCCTCTGCCTACCTTTTGACAACACAGTGTAAATAACACATCACTGTATGGAAGATAATTTAAGCTCTTTGGGAAATAGTCTGAAAATTTTCCATAGAGGGAGATATAAGAACATTTCTTTTACCCATTTAGAAATTAAATCAAATCAATATTTTTCTTTACCATAATAGTTTGAAGGCTTCGTTTTAAAAGGGCACAATTACCATTTTAAGTAAATCGGTCTTATTCTCATATATCTGCTCTTCTAGCCTGTGAATTTGCCCCTTTGTAACTCTTTTGGGAGTGGGAAGCAGCCCCACCTCCCAAAGTAGGGGCACCTGATGTAGGCCTGCGAGAGCTCACAGCGAGGTGCCACAGTTTTGAGATCTGGGGACTGGGCATGGCAATGACCTGCCTCTGATTCCCTGCAGCCCTCCCCTGCCAGGCCACAAGGCCGTTTCTGGTGCTGGGCAACCAATTTCAAACAGGCAGTTTGAAATGGGCATCTGCTTCCCAAGAAGTAAAGCACACGGCTGCTGTTCACTTTATCGCTGAGAAAATCCATTCGATGATAATTGTTACTCCTGCTGCTGCCCATGTGTCTAGCACTTATCCCATTGGGGCTCAGCCACTTGGGAGGAGTCACGTGTTACATATTCTACCTCCTGCTTTTGTACAAAGCTTGGCTTGTTTTAAGCTTGAGATGATCTGATAGGACACTGCTGGTATAAAAATGAGTAGTGTGACCAAGCCTGAAAGAGTGGTGACAGGTGCCAAGAGAGCTGCCTTTCTTGCTGTGATTGGAAGCCTTTTTCTTCTTAGCCAGTCTTTCAAGATTTCACCAGTATTGAGGACTTACTCTGAAATGCTGTTTTATAGCACATGAGTGCAGTGATTATTATACCACATGCCTTTGTCACTGTTAGGCCAGCCTAAGCTGTGGCCAGGAAGTGATGCTATCTTAGAGAGATGAGAGGACACAAACTTGGGTACTAATTTACAATGTTTGAATCCAGGCACCAACATCACCAAGACATTTGAGACTTTGGGCAAATTACTTAACCGTCTTAGACCTCAGTTTCCTCATCTATAAAATGGGGATAAAAATAGCACCTAATAGGAGTTTTTTGAGGAGTATGTGAGTTAATATATGCAAAGCACTTAGAACTGTGACAGACACATAGTAAAGGCTATATAATTCTTATAAATAATTATATATTATTACTTATAGAATCATAAATTTATATAAGCTATGTAATAACAAAAAGATTTCCTTAGAAAATTTTCTCTGTAGTAAGTACATGAAAGTATCATTAGAAGGTTTTTAGAATAGCAGCAACAAGAAGTAAATTCTTGTTGTTACAAAAATACTGTTTAATTTTAAGGCAATTTTAAATATCTCTTTTAATGTAGGTGATTTGAGACAGGTAAAATATTCACAAATCATGTGTTAGGGGAAAGAACATAGACTTTAATCCCAACAAATCAAGGTTCAAATCCCAGATCTATCTTTTCACAGCCATGTAACCTCATCTCTTCTGAGCCTTATTTTCCTCATGGTATAATGAGGATATTTAATCTACTGGGTTGTCAGAAATATTCGAGGAGATTCATAAATGGAAAAACCCCAGCACAATGCATGGGCACATAGCTGTTGTGAACAACTCAGTGTTCTCAATTTAAAATATCTTTTTTTGTGTGTGCCAGTATACCAACATGTTCTAAAGCTTTGAAGGACTGAATTATTACTTCATAGTGCTGTTTACTGTTTTAAACTAGTTGCTCTGCCTGTGTCATTGGGAAAGTTACAGAAGCACTCTATAAACCTTCCATAACCTACAGAAAACACATCTTATCTCACTTTGAGAGAAGCCATGAGTTTGTAGTAGATGATAAAGGGCCTTGTTGTACTAGGGGACCAAGTTATGGAACCTGGAGCTCAGGTAATGAGATGGTCACTCAGAAGATACATTGTGCTTTTTATATCTCTGTCTTAGGTGGGAATGTTTAAAGTCCACCCTGAGATCCCGGAGTCCATGTCCGCAGAGGCCAAGGCATTCATACTGAAATGTTTTGAGCCGGACCCTGACAAGAGAGCCTGTGCTAATGACTTGCTTATTGACGAGTTCTTGAAAGTTTCAAGCAAAAAGAAAAAGACACAACCTAAGCTTTCAGGTATGTGGCTGCAATGAGAGGATATGGGCCAGAGTCACTAAATCCTAAGCTTTTAAGAGGGAATAATTTTCTGGAAGTAAATAGATTAGTTTACAGACATCAATAGAAATTGGTATAAACATTAGTACAATGTCCTCAGGCATTCAGTTCCAGTATCAGGTAGCTTTGTTAACATCAATTTCACAAATGCTGGGACCTTATACATAATAGTCTTCTTTTTCAAAAAAAATTTTTATTTTTAATTATTATGGATACATAATAGCTGTACATGTTTGTGGGGTACATGTGAGGTTTTAATACAGGCACACAATGTGTAATGATCATATTAGGGTAATTGGGGTTTCCATCACCTCAAGTTTTCATTTTTCTCTGTGTAAGCAACATTGCAATTTTATTCTTTTAGTTATTTAAAAATAAACGGTAAATTGTTATTAACTGTAGTCATCCTCTTGTGCTACCGAATACTAGATCCTATTCATTCTATCTAACTGTATCTTTGCACCCATTAAACATCTCCTCTTCCCCCCGATCTCCCACCCCTACTACCCTTCCCAGCCTCTGGTAACCATCATCCCACCCTCTATCTTCATAAGTTTAATGTTTTCCTTTTAGCTCCCACATGGGTGAAAATGTGGTATTTGTCTTTCTGTGCCTAGCTTATTTCACTAAACATAATGTGCTCCAGTTCCAGCCATGTTATTGCAAATGATAGGATTTCATTCTTTTTTATGGCTGAATTATATTCCATTGTGTAAATGTACCACATTTTCTTCATCCATCTGTTGGTAGACATTTAGGTTGATTCCATATCTTGGCTATTTTGAATAGTGCTGCAATAATAGTCTCCTGTCACATAGGTAGGTAGGTAGTTAATATATCAGCATCTAAATCATTCTAACATTGTTGATACTAAGGTTAACATGAAAAGGGGGTAAAATTTAGCCTTTTAGAGCTGAAACCACAGATTGCCACTACAGGGCTACACAGCTATTACAGAGCTGTGCACTTCCAAGCCATCTAGGTGATAATAATAAGTTCTTTTAATTTTAGGCAGGAAAAAGTACCTGCTGCCTCTTAGAGAATATCTTTCTGAATAATTACACCTCCCTCCCTCCGGAAAAGAAAGAAAGAAAGAAAGAGAGAAAGACAGAGAAAAGAAAGAAAGATTGCCAGCTATAAATAAAACAGCAGTGTTAAAATCTAAATAAATTGTCTTTTTGTAATAATTTTCATATCTCATTTCAGAAAGAAAAAACAAGTAAATGATTCAATTGTTCTTGGCATTTTTTGGTGTTTATGTTGGATGAGGATGGGCAGATTGAATGTTTGTAAAGGACACTGATCCCATTTCAAGCATTCGCTTTTTGTTGATTTCTCAGTTTAACTACAAACCCAGCGTGTGCTTATTTATTGCTGTTTGCTTTTCTTCCCACAGCTCTTTCAGCTGGATCAAACGGTGAGTTTGTTTCTACCTTTGCCTATTGAGCTGAGCCCTGGGGTATCACGTGATAAACTCTCGACCTTCCCGTGAAGCGTCCTCATCCTCTGCTCCCTGCTCACGTGGGGGCTTCTGGGTACTAAGGATGTGCACAGCTGCAAGCCTGGCTGGGCTCATGCCTTTGGAAGCCCTTAACTTTCCCTTTCAGGAGGGAGGCTTAAATTGTTCCTTCCTAAATGCAAGATGGTGACTGTATTTTTGAAATCTTCAATTTGAGTGAGGTCTGTAGTTTCTTATCTAAGAGCCAGTGACTTAGACCTAATGGGTTTCTTATGGAAAATTTCAATGTCAGATACTTTCCTCTGTCATCTGTGGGATCATACATCCTATTTTTAGCTGGTCAGAAGGGATTGTGCTTTTGTTTTCTAAAGTTGGCTTCTGTAGATCATGACTAAAAAGGAGATTTGCTCTAGGAAGATCAACTAAAGTATTTCAAAGAATAATAAACAAATGAACGTGGTTTGAGCTTTTCCTAAGTTGGATGGGTCACATAGTACGGGGCTTAAGGTGCATTGTGCGTGGGTTCTGTGGGCCAGGGGCCTGCTTTTGCAGGTTTGTCAGATGTCCCCAAACCAGTTAGCCCAGAGAAGAAGCCCATTAATTGGGGCTTCTTGGGAACAAACTCCCCATGTTTTCTTCTCCATTCCCAGAGTCAGGGCGGGGATCTCTGAGTAGAGGAGAGCCACCCTGAAACTTCCTCCTGGAAGGCAGCCGTTATGTCTTCACGAGGCAGCCCCACAGCCCTGCCCAGCCTCTGACCCACCTGCTGCTGGTGTTGTACAATGGGCACTGGCTTTGGAACTACACAGAAGTCAGTTCTGATCCCACTGAGCCACTTTCTAGTTATGTGACATGCAGCAATTTACTTGTTTCATCTGTCAATCTGTACCTACTTCACAAATTTAGTTCTAAGAATAAAATAAAATAATATCCTAAAAGAACCTTGGAGCTGTGCCCAAAATCTCAATCTATGATCATTTGATCCCTTCCATGTGACTTGGTTTTTGTTTGTAGGAAACGGATTCCCACCACACACACTTTTAACTTCTGTGAACTCAACTATACACATTTGGTGAGACAGAGAGAGAGAGAGAGAGAGAGAGAGAGAGAGAGAATTATTTAAGCAGGCAGTTCTGCCCACACCTTCTCAGTGACCATGTGCCTCAGCGTGAATGCGAGATGGAGGGTGTAAATCTGCTCGGCCTTGGTCAATCGGGGTCCCCTGTGTCCTCTCATTCTTTGTGCTCACACGTGGGCTTGAGCCTAGAAAGAATGGGCAGCCCCCGACTCCCTCATGATTAAACTGTTCGGACCCTCTGCTCAAGGGCTATCGTCACCTGGATGACCTGGCTGCTGAACGCTTCCCGCTGCTCCCTAGGAAGGCGAGACAGACGTGCCGACCGGATCCCCAGCTAAAATCCCATTTGACTGTTCTCAGGTGTCACAGAGAACGTCATGCCTCCTATTAATTAAAACCATGAACTATGACTTGGTCTTGCTCTCCTTCTGGAGAGTAAGAGCTACAGGCCTCTTCCTTCCCCGGGTAGTTTTTTACAGGCCAGAGCACAGGCCTCTGTCCTACCCCTGAGGGCCTCCACCTTCACTCACTGCACTCGGCTTCCCCTTTAGAAAGAGACGTGACTTGTCTAATCCTGACTGCTCCCATCGCCACACACACCCAGAGATTTAAGCAATTCACTCTAACGTAAACATAAATCATGCACTTACTGCGTGCGCAGGAAATTTACCAGGCCCTGAATGTATAAGGATGATAAAGGCAGAGTTCCTGACTTCAAGGAGCTATTGATCTTGCAGGGGATCAGAGGAAGAAACCAACCCTGCCATAATATAATTTAGTCTGTACTGAAGGGGTCACAAAGGCAAAGAAAGTGATTTATGTTAGTCTGACAACTTGGTTTCAAGGAAGACTTCCCAATGGGTGGCATCTGATGAGTGAGGATGACTGTGAGTCTATCAGGTGGATGGGGAGGAGGGAGCTGGGCGATGCCAGGATTTGTGAAACCCCCACTGCATGTGACGGGAGCCCTTGTGGCTCAGCACTGCTGGTGCTTAAACATAAGGGGAGGGACGACACAGGAGTGGTAAGAAGCTCAGATCCCAGGGGTTCCTTATAAAATGTCAAGGAATTAGCAAAGAAGGGTGGGGAGCCAGGGAAAGACTTTAATCTGGAACAGTGTTATAGACCAGCATTGGGTCTGTCATTCTGCAGTAACAGGAATGTCTTATACCTGTACTGTCCAGTGTCTTAGCCACTAGTCGTATATGACCATTACACACTCCAAAAGTGGCTGCCATGCTGCCACTAAAAAAATATATATATATTTTTATTTTATTTAAATGTTAATATAAATAACTATATGAGGCTAGTAGCTGCCATATCGGACAGTGAAGCTATTGAAGAATCATTCTGATAGTTGCGTGAAGGGTGGTTTATTGAATAACATTCACTCAATAACATTTTCGATCTTCTATGCACTTCGGACTGGGAATATGATAACTAGACACTAGGAATATAGAAGGGACTCAAATAGACCCAGATCCTGCCTGCACAGGTCCCTTTTGATGCTTGCTAAAAATGAAGATGCCTGCCCCTTCTCAGAACCTAAAGGTGCAACCTGGAATCCTGTATTTAAGTGGACCCAGATGATTCTTATGCTCATTAAAGTATAAGACCCATTATTTGAGGTTTGGACAATTGGAGGCTGGAGGCAGGATGACCAGTTAGGAGACTGTGTGGGGCTGGGCTTTGTCCCCGGACTGTCCTGGAGAAGGAGAACCATGAAGGTCCCTGGTGCTCATGAACAGCCATTAGGATCTGAGGCTGCGATGGAAGGGATTTAGAAAATTCCCACTTTCCCAAAGCAGGAACGTATCTAATTCCTTGAAGTTAGTGCCATCTCCCTCCCGTAGGATCTCCCAGCAATGTGGGGTACACAGATAGGCCACTCACCCCCTCCCACTCCAGCCTACCTCCGGCTTCCTGGTAAATCATCTCTTAGGGAATTTTGGACTTTCAGCTGTCCCCTCACCCCAGAAATGGAGCAGTGAGAAACACCTCTCTAGAGACACACCTTTGACATACCCTCAGACAGGTTCTTTCATCCTCTTTTAGACTCTCCACAGTCGGTCCCACATCAGAGGGTTTCCCAAGAGTTGGCAGAGCAGCAGCAGTGGGGCTGCCAGTGGCTGGGAACCCTGCCGGGCTCCTCACAGCCCGAAGCCCCAGTCACTCCGTTAGATGAGCTGATGTCCAGGGACTTGTGACCTCTGTGCTATCCAGAAAATGTCAGCATGCTCTTCTGGAAGTAATCGAGCTTCTCACCGTTTACAGTGACAACTACCACAGAAAAGGCCCACACTTTCTCACTTGCCTGGAAATCTTAACTTGAGAAGCTGGAAACCACAGGTGTGGATTTGATCCTATTCTCAGGCCTGCTTTTCTCCCTCTTCACATCCCTTACAATAGAGGAAGCCTCTGTTTTTCCATAGAAGGCTAAAACCCCAGCTGTATTCTGGATCTCTGTTGCTTTGGCCCTCTCCTGTGTGGGCTTCCAGACACCCCATTCTCCTTGTTCTCCTCCCGCCTCATGGCTGCTCCTTGGCTTTCCCTTTGCTGCTTCTTCATCCTCCTCTTTTCCTCTAAATATTTTTGTTCTTAAGGGCTGGGTCTTATGCTCTCTTCTTATCTTTCCCTACATTATATATCCTTTGCTTTAAATGCCACCTCTAGGGAGTGGGCTGCTCAGGTTGCATCTCTAGCTCAGTCTTCTCTTCTGAGCTCCAGTCTCTTAGCCAATGGCCTTCTTCATTTCCCAAACTGATCTGTCAAATCATACCCCATTCCCACTAAAAAGAACTTCCCCTTCAGCCTGTATTCTTTTTCCTTAATAAGTAAGTAGTGCATGCATCCAGTCATTTGCTTAAGCCAGAAACCTTGGAGTCTTTTTGGATTCCTGCCTTTCACTCTCTTCATGCTAACCTGTTAGCAGGTCCTGCTGGCTACCCAACAAATAGTAGATGATCAGAAGCTGTGTGTTAGATGAATACAAGGGCCTGTCGGAGAAGGGGAATCAATCTAGAATGACCAGATTTAAAATCAGGCAGACGAGGGACTCAGGGCTCTCTGCACACAGGGCGTGCAGAATATCTGTCAGTCCCTGTATTTCCTAAATGAGCCATAATGACAGACACTGGGTTCCATCTTGAAGCACATACAGTTTTACCTCATTAGCTCTCCTTTGAGGCAGTCGGTATCCATAGCAACCTTAGCTTTCATGGGTATGATACAGGATGTCTCATTACTGGGGAAGCAAACCACATAATGTGACCAAAAAGCCAACAAGCAGGATTATTCAAGTCCTTACTTCTCCTCTTCTTTAGATACATGCCCTGTGCACATACACATGTGCATATACATGATAGAAACTCCTGGTAGTGTTCCAGATAGAATTTAATCTATTCTCAAGAAATACCAATTTTATTTTTGAAATATAAATGGTAAACATCTCTGTTTCTGAGTGTGACATGTGTCGAAAAGAGGATCACCAATCTGTGGGCTGGTGAAGAAAGTCTCCCTGAGTATCAGGGGTTGGCAGTGAGCTCCATAAATCCTTCTTTATGAAGGAGACCGGCATTCCATGAAAGCAAAAGACCTTCCTTTAGCTATCTTTGCCCATCAGCAATGTTCAAATTTAGGGACTTGACATCTCATAGCAATGACAATCTTGTTTCCAAGCAGCTGTTTTGTCCATTCTGAAGTCTGTTCCCCCAGATATTGGTGAGATTATCTCTCTAGTGAAGCAAAGCATACCACATTGACCACCCCCAGAAATGTCCTCTCAAAAGCAGTCCTGTGTTTGGGTCTCCCCGAAAAACCTTTCTTCTCTCAGACAACCTCCCTGTTATCAGCAAGGATGAGGTCACTCATTTGCTTTCTGTCGCACTACCTAAAATACAGCAGCACTACCTAAAAGAACGACTCATGAAATGCTAGGCCCCTGAGCTGCTCCAGAGAAAAGGGATTCCATGCACAAGTAAATTTGGAAAACGCTGCATGCCGGCACTTTGCCCTGCCTTACATCTTCAGTGTAGGCATTTGGGCTTCTCTACACACTTAAATAAGACATTATGGTGTTTGATTGATCGACTCAGCAACTCTTCTTGGCAGCACCTTGCTTTCTACCCTCTAGGGATTCTGCTGCAGAACCATTTAAATAAAGCAGATAGTTCAACCAGTTTATCCTTAGAAAGCTTTTTAGTTACTGACCAGCAATTTGGTTTCATTCGTTCAAGGTCAACATTCCTGTGGGAACTGTATACATTTCCCTCTTTCTCCCTGTAGGTGAAACCAAAGCTAGTACCCCTCTAATACCTGCTGTTTTCACCTGGCCTACATGTGGGATAGAGTAAAAGAATGGTCTTGCATGGCATCTTTGATATAACCAGGGGATGGGAAGTGTCCTCCCTGCAGAATTATATGATTAAGAATGCTCCCAGATATGGTTAGAAAACCCTTTCCAAGATGGAACAGCATGGAAGAGCTCCCCAGTGTCAGGGGTAACATTTTCAGAGAAATGACATTTCCTGCTATGCAATGAGATAGTTTTCATCTTCTGGATCATCACTAAGTATATTATTAGGTATATCAAGTTCTTAGTAATGTGGCTACCTCTTGAATATTTGCTTGTGAGAAAGGAAAGACAGGCCTGTCTGGCTTTTAGATTTTCATAAACCATTATTAGGGGATGAGTCCTTCTCAAATCTGTCCACCTGTCTGATCAGAGTCTATGGCCCACTGCCTCAGCCCCCTCCCCGTAAATGATCATTGATCTGCAGTCACAGTGAACGGAGTCACACGTCCCCCATCTTTGAGACAGGGGCAGTTATTGATTCAGCCCAGCTCAGGAAAAATTCAGTAAAAGGGGATTCCAGGCAACAGTGGATTTCCTTTATCATAATTTTACACCTTCTTTCCTAAAAGACTTTTATAGCATTGGGATATGTGTTTGGTTAAAACGTTCCTGGCAGAAATCACTATCTTTAAAAGCAGTGTTTGGTGAAATGTAGTCAGCTCCTATTGTGCCACCTTAGTCTCCATTAGAATAAAGTAGAAGCCCATGTTTGCTATAGAATCAGTAATATCTGAGGACCAGGAAAGAACTAAGAGACCATCAAGTCTGCTGGTTTCCAAAATTTGTTTTTAGCAAAGAATCTTTTTTTTATATGTGTCTTTAAGCAGCACTATTACATGTAATGGTCAGAGCATATTTGTTTCAGGTAAAACAGAGTTGGAACCTGTGATCTAGACTGACAGCATTCAACTCACTCATCCTATCCAAGTCAGCTCCAAAATGCTAAGGTGGACCCTTAAGCCTCTGAGAAACATTGCCTAGAAATAATGAATCTGGTCCTATATTTTATAGATGTGAAAACTATCACCAGTAAATAAAAATAATAAGTAATCAATAGAAATGAGGGGCTCAGAACCCAGGACCCACTGAAGCTGGTGCTTCCTCCACTGTTGTACACCCCTGAGATATTCCTTTTGGGGCTCAGGAGGCCCTTTCCTGGCTGCCCCCCTGCATGGGTTATACTGAGCAAGGGACCACTCATAGTCACACGACCAGCTCCTTGTGTAGTGTAATTATGCCGCTCATTGCAATGACATATGGCAGTGGTCCCCAGCCTTTTTGGCACCAGGGACCAGTTTCATGGAAGACAATTTTTCTGTGTACTGGGGGCAGGATGGTTTCAGGATGATTTAAGTGCATTACATTTATTGTGCACTTTATTTCTATTATTACATTGTTAACCTCTCTGCTAATGATAATCTATATTTGCAGCCGCTCCCCAGTGCTAGCATCACCGCCTCAGCTCCACTTCAGGTCATCAGGCATTAGGTTCTCATAAGGGTCTCGCAGTCTGGATCCCTCCCATGCACAGTTTACAGTAGGGTTTGTGCTCCTATGAGAATCTAATGCCACTGCCAATCTGACATGAGGCAGAGCTCAGGCATTGATGTGAGTGATGGGGAGCGGCTGTAAATACAGATGAAGCGGCCGGGTGCGGTGGCTCACGCCTGTAATCCTAGCACTCTGGGAGGCCAAGGCGGGTGGATTGCTCGAGGTCAGAAGTTCGAAACCAGCCTGAGCAAGAGCGAGACCCCATCTCTACTATAAATAGAAAGAAATTAATTGACCAACTAATATATAGAGAAAAAATTAGCTGGGCATGGGTCCCAGCAGCTGGGGAGGTGAGACAGGATTGGATTGCTTGAGCCCAGGAGTTTGAGGTTGCTGTGAGCTAGATTGACACCACAGTACTCACTCTAGTCTGGGCAACAAAATGAGACTCTGTCTCAAAAAAAAAAAAAAAAAACAACAACAGATGAAGCTTTACTCACTCACTCACTGCTTACCTTCTGCTATGTGGCCGGGTTCCTAATAGGCCACAGGCCGGTACCAGTCCTTCACCCTGGGCTGGGAACCACAGACATATTGGACAAATATATATTAGACACAAATATATATAGGCCTCTTTCAACAGGTATTTCAGTTTGTGTAAGTTTTTAAAAGCATGAATTATCTCTTTGCTCTTCTCATCACAGCAGAATACCTTAGGAGTATATCCCTGCCGGTACCCGTGCTGGTGGAGGATACCAGCAGCAGCAGCGAGTACGGCTCAGTCTCACCTGACACGGAGCTAAAGGTAGACCCCTTCTCTTTCAAAACAAGAGCCAAATCCTGCGGAGAAAGAGATGTAAAAGGAATTCGGACACTCTTCTTGGGGTAAAAACCTGACTGACTATACATGAAAGAAGTATGTTGTTAAATGCGTTACTTTATAAAGGAGACTGTGATTTATACTGCATAAATTATTTCAGCATTCCAGATGAAAATTTTGAAGATCACAGTGCACCCCCTTCCCCTGAAGAAAAAGATTCCGGATTCTTTATGCTGAGGAAGGACAGTGAAAGGCGGGCCACGCTTCACAGGATCCTGACAGAAGACCAAGACAAAATTGTGAGAAACTTAATGGAATCCTTAGCTCAGGTAAGACCTCTCACAGGTACTTCATTTCCCAGAGCTGACGTATTTTACCTGTGTCACAACCACCTGGCACTGTAGCATGACGTGGAGCCATGAGGAAGCTGTTGTGCTCACGATGATGAAACAAACCCACGCCAGGGGAAAAAGGAAAGCAACTCTCTAATGTAGAAACTACATTTCTAACATAAGCTACTTTTTAAATTCAGAAGCAAATTTTTCATGTTGATGAGGTTCCAACTGGTCCCTATAAGCCTCTTTTACCTGTCATTCATTTGTTTATCCATTCAGCCAATAAATACACATTTAGCCATGTAAATTGCTAGTTCTGAGATACCTGCCACCTTCTCCTCTGAGCATTTGGGAAATATCAGCAAATACAACAGAAACCCTTAGCTTGTGAAGCCACATTTAGATGGAGGGTGACGGGCAATGATAAGTACATTACAGTAAGTCCTCACTTGGCATGGTCGATAGGTTCTTGGAAACTGCGACTTTAAGCAAAAGGTGGTATAAGGAAACAAATTTCACCATAGGCTAATTGATAGGAAAGTTAGATTCCTATGGCATATTCGTGGTCACAAAAACATCAGCAAATGTCTAAAGAAAGATCAAAACAGTTATAATATTAAACACTGAAATAAATGTGAGCTGTACACATGTTTAAGAAAGATTATTGAAAACAAGTAAGATCATTATTTACCCACTTTTTATTACCCATTATTTACCCACTTACCCCAGTTCAGCATCACGGGTGGCTGGAGCTCATCCTGGCAGCTCAGGGCACCAGAAGGGCACCAATCCTGGACAGGACACCATCTCATTGTGGGGCGCACACACATACACTCACACTCACTCAGACTGGAAGAATTTAGACACACCAAATGTGCATAGCTTTTGGGATATAGGAGGAGACTAGAGTATCTAAGAAAACACACACAGATATGGGGAGAATGTGCAAGCTCCACACAGACAGTGGCCCCAGCCAGGAATCAATGATCTTTTTTCTCATCAACAGTATAATGAAATGACATTGAATGAAACAATGTTATTTGAGGATCTGCTTTATACGGCATGTTAGGAGGCCATATGTAGTATGAAAAAGCAAAGCTTGCCAGTGAACTATTGTTCCTTGGTGTATTAGTTTGCTAGGGCTGGGTCTTAGTCCTTATTCTGTTGCTGTAATGGAATGCCTATGATTGGGTAACTTATAAAGAAAAGAGGTTTCTTGGCAATCATCATGAAAAAAAAAAAATTAAAGAAAAGAAGTTTATTTTGGCTCACAGTTCTGGAGCCTGGGAAGTCCAAGATTAAGTGGCCTGTCTGGTGAAGGCCTCATGCTGCTTCAACTCATGGAAATTGGAAGAGCAAAGGGACTTGTATAAAAAAAGAGAGAGGGACAGAGGGAGCTGACCAGCTTTATGACAACCTGCTGTCCTGAGAACTAAGCAAGTCCTGGGAGAACTGTATTAACACATTAACTGCCATGTGAGTTGTATTTAACTCATGCTAGTTTTGAGCACAGGGCCTCGTGAATTATATGTAAGTCACACATCTCCTCACCTTGGGAACCACAAGAACTATTTTTCAACTTGCATATAGCTCCTGCAGAGAAAACAATAAAAAATAACAAATTTTTCATTAAATTAGAAAGGATCTTTGTTTTTGAAGTTTTTATTCTATTTTCCTAATAAAACACTGTGGCCCATGGAAAAAAAATTTTTTTTCCAATGTGGCAGTCAATGTGTTAATCCATTCATGAAGGCAGAGCCCTCAGGACCCAGGTACCTTTCAAAGGCCCCATCACCTCTCAGTATTGTTACACTGGCAGTTAAATTTCAACATGAGTTTGGCGGGACAAACCATATCCAAAGCATAGCAAAATACCACAGACTGGGTGGCCTAAACAACAGAAATTTATTTTCTTACAGTTCTGGAGGCTGGAGGTCCAAGATCAAGGTGTTGGCAAGTTTGGTTTCTCCTAAGGACTCTCTCCTTGCCTTGCAGATAGCTGCCTTCTCTCTGTCCTCACATGGCTTTTTCTGTGTACCCTTGCACCCTGGTGTCGCTTCCTCTTTTTGTGTTGACACCAGAAGATACCAGTCCAGTTGGATTAGGGCCCCACCCTTATGACCTCACTTAACCTCGGTTATCCCCTTAAAGGTCCTATCTCCAAATACAGTCACATTGAGAGTTAGGGCTTCAACCTATGAATTTGGGAGATACAATGCAGTCCATAATACCTGGGAAAATGTGCTCCCTGAGATTCTGCTTACAGATATGAAGAAGAATCCCCTCCCCAGACTTGTACCAGGGGAAACAGGTTCCCTCAGCTCCAAGCCCCTGGGGGCAGAGGCTCAGGCCTCTTATAGATCCCACAGACTTGCTCAGTCCCAGACATGATACTTGTCATCCTCTTTTAGTTCTGTGGGTGTCAGGAACTCATCTTCCTACTTCCCCTCCCGTGGCCATCTCCTGTCCTTCATGATCACTGCAGACTGCACTTAGCTTCTTCCTCCTCTCTATCCTGGGGAAACAGCTGCGTGAATGTTGGAGCTGGAAGGGTGGGGCCAAGTTCTTAGTCTCAGCGTCCAAAAGTTTACCTGATCTCATCTTTTATTGAGATGTCAGTGGAGCAAGGCTCTTTCTTTCTTAGCTCTTACTAAACAGCCCTAGCCTATTTTTGTCTTGAGAACCTCGCTGTGCCTCTCTGCTGTCTTTCTAGCATGGCATCTTGTTGCCTTAAGAATTTCCTAATATCCACCTCTTTAGATCCCACAGGAGGAGCTGAAAGGTTATATGTACACAATGAGGCCTCTGCGTCCCAGGGGAGCAGAAATGAACACCGCCTAGACTCTCTGGGGAAACCCTGACACCTGGGTCCTCAAGGAAAGCTGCCTCCAGCAGTTACTCTGAGGCCCGGGAAGGAGCAGCTCTGGGAGGAGGGGTAGCTGGACCTCTGAGTGGGGGAGGGTGAGCGTTAAGGATGCTGGGTTGGTGGGAGATGTGGAGAAGACTGGAACAGTCTCAAGCTGTTAGCTCTCTCTGGCCTTTCCTTCCACTCGCTGTGGTCATTCAGGGACTGAGACCAGGAGGGATTGACCTAAGAGGAGGAATTCAAGTTAGATGGAGGGAGCAGCTGGGCAGCACTTGCAGTTCATTCATTCATTCAGCAAATACTTGTTAGCATCTACTAATGCCAGGCACTGTTCTGTGTGAGGGGGGTACCCCAGTGAGCAAAATGAAAACATCTGCATCCCCTTGAAGTTGACATTCTAGTGGAGAAAGAAAAACAATAAAAAAATTAGTAAATATAAATATACAGTAATAACAGCAAATGTTTTCTATGGGCCAGATACCATTTTTAGTATTTCATATGTACTTGCTCATTTAATCCTCATGACAATAGTACTACAGTAATCATTTTATTAGTGCCCTCGTGTTACAGATGAGGAAGCTGAGGCACAGAGAACTTGAGTAGTCTTGCCGAGGTCATGCAGCCCTAAGTGATGGAGTCAGGATTTGGACCCAGGCCGTCTGGCTCCAGGTCTGTGCTCTTAACCAGCACTGCCCTGCCTCTCTGGTGTGCCAGGTGGTGGACAAGTACTGGGAGGAACATACAGCAGAGAAGGCGTTGGAGGTGCTGGGGAGGGGAAGGAAAGGAAATTTCACCATGCGCCACTGTGGAGTGAAGGCCTCTCCTGTGACCACTAATTTAAGGTGCTTGATTCTAGATCAGAAACTCTTAGGACCCAGGAATTGCCTAAATCTCAAAATTATCCTGAAAGGGTATGCTTTTCCAGTACAGAAAACGTCAGCTTATTTGAGGGCTTTTTCTTTGTCTCTCTGCTAGACCATAGCTCTATCAGGGCAGGGATGTCCTGGTCATTGCTGTAGTCCCAACCTTCAGCACAAAGTCTGGCAAAAGTATCACTTCCGTGCCTGTTCTGAAATTCTTAAAGTTTGGAATTGGTTAATTATATTTAATTGTTTGGCACCTCCTGGTTTTTAAAGCATGCAGGAATGTTCTCTATAAAAGGTGAAATGAAAGAAAACCTGAAAAGCAACCATCAGAGGGCATGTCTTGGTGCCCTGGCATGAAGCTACCAGTGAGTACCAGAAACTGCTGAGCAGAATCACAGTTGCACGACTGGTTGAGCACGGTCGAGGGACAGCGAGGGTCCTTCTGACTGTGCTGTTAAGAACACTGTGACATCACATGGTGAATTAGTGGCAGAGCAGGTCCTAACCCAGGCTCACAGCGGACTATTCCAGCTGTCGGGGTAGTAGAATATAATGGTTAGGAGCTTGGGCTCAGATTGGATTTGCCTTTGAGGCCTGGTTCTATCACTTAAAGGCTGTGCGATTTGGGGGAGTTATTTAACTTCTCAGAGCCTGACTTTCCTCATCTAGAGAAGAGAGGAATCTGTCTCATCAGGTTGCTGTCAGGAGTAACTGGGATCATGGGCGGTTTAGACCATAATAGAAAATGTTCCATAAATGTTAACTATTGTTACTGTTGTTGTCATTGTCAAGCAGCCTAATAATGCTTATATTAATATGATATCTTTAACTTTTTTCTTTTTTTTTTTTTTTTTTGAGACAGAGTCTCGCTTGTTGACCAGGCTAGAGTGAGTGCCGTGGCGTCAGCCTAGCTCACAGCAACCTCAAACTCCTGGGCTCAAGCAATTCTTCTGCCTCAGCCTCCCAAGTAGCTGGGACTACAGGCATGCGCCACCATGCCCAGCTAATTTTCTATATATATTAGTTGGCCAATTAATTTCTTTCTATTTATAGTGGAGACGGGGTCTTGCTCTTGCTCAGGCTTGTTTTGAACTCCTGACCTCGAGCAATCCACCCGCC
Source organism: Microcebus murinus (assembly GCF_040939455.1). Taxonomy (NCBI): domain Eukaryota; kingdom Metazoa; phylum Chordata; class Mammalia; order Primates; family Cheirogaleidae; genus Microcebus; species Microcebus murinus. Next base: position 26,226,689 of record NC_134108.1, read on the forward strand.
TCAGCCTCCCAGAGTGCTAGGATTACAGGCGTGAGCCACCTCGCCCAGCTTCTTTAACTTTTTTCTACAACCAGAGAGAAATAATTCTGTATATTTTATTAAATATTTCTTGATGTATCTTTACATTTATGCCTATGCTTTATAACAAAACCAAAATGTAGGTGTTGGTCAGGTCCTCAAACCATGGAATCATGAAAAGGCTTTTAATCTGCAACATCCTTCCAAAATGTACTTCCCGGTTTTTTAAGGAAGTTTAAAGGATAATGACTAGAGTGCACCTTTCCAGAAGATTCAGTGACTGGTACCAGGAGTGCTCAGGGTAGGCGCACTGTCAGATGTCGCTCTGACACTGAGTTGGGCTCACCCAATACTATCTGCATTGCTCACTTATGAAGGCACGTGAATGAGTTAACACGGAGAGACAGGAGTGAGAACAGAAATAAATGGTGATGTGAGTAGATAAAATAGCCTGGACAGAAAACAGTTCCCAGAGTAGACATCATTCCTTTGTAGGACAGTGACAAACACATCAGAAAACCAGAAGCAACGTGTTTTTATGTTGTGAAAACAAAGCTAATGTTAAAAAAAAAAAAAAAGTTTCTATTTGAACCTATTAGCAAACATGTAACTGATTTTTGACTAAGAAAAGCTTCCAGTTTCTGAATAACTCACATTTTTCTTCTTGAACATATTTTTATGGTGTTGATTTTGCCTGTGAATCTTTACTTTGGGTGTAATTTAGTTTGTGGTAAGAAAAAAAGAAACAACAAAGTTTATAATGGTTCCAAGTCTGATTTTAAAATATTCCCTTAATAATAGCTTTCAAGCTTTTCAATATAATCATTTCTCATGAAAACATAAATATGAGACTGAACTCCCAAATACATATTAAGAGAAAGAACTTGATGGTGCATTTCTCTTTTATTTCAATAGAATCCTACAAATTATAATTTTCATAGCCCAGTTGAGGAATTTTAATTTTACTGATGTAGTAAGAAATGTGCAATATGAGATAGAAATGAGCATAATAAAAATCCTATTGTTTCTTAAAAGTTAAATGAGGATAAATAACATCCTACTGTGTTTTCTTTAAATAAGCAATGTGCCTTGCCTATAGTAAAAAAAAAAATTCAGTTTGAGAGAGGCCATTTGTTTAAATATTATAGTCTATGTTTAATATATAAAATAGTACATTGGTCTATTCTTATAACTAATTGTCTGATTGATGGGTAAGGAATGGAATTTGTCCCTTTTAGTTGCAAGGAACTGGCACACTGTAAGAGCATTTGAAGTATAATACCAGGGACATGTTGTAGATAGACACACGTAGCAGTGAGGCAAGTGGACTCTTAAAATCATGGTGCCTAGCTGAGCCTCACAGAGACTGAAACTAGAGTGTGATTTTAAGGGATTTTGTGCACATCTTTTCTCTGGATCTGATGCTATTTTCTCTCTTGGTGTGAATTTCTGTTCCTGTCCACTTCTTTCCGCACCTATCATCCTTCTCAATGCCATTACTTCTGCGTCCTCCCTTGTAATTGGACATGCTCATAACCCTGTTTTATGACTTCTCTCTCTGGGCAGACTCTGAGACTGAAAATCCTATGGCTATAGCCCAAGTCTCTCTTTAGTTTGCAATTAAAATGTCCGAGAGCAAGAATCTTATTGCCTCAGCCTGTTTGGGCAAAGCTTGGTGTGTCTGACTGTATATCACAGCTACTGACCAGTGTATGGGGTAGGTGCCCTTTGTCTCAAAGTCTGATTATTTCTTGTTGGGGCAGGTGTGTGTGAAGAGGAGCCACATGGTTCAAAGTATGGTCTTTTCCCTCAGCCGGAGGCATTTGGAAGCCCAGTTCTTCTCAGAAAGGGCTGTGGGAGTGGTTTGCCCGTGGCTGGTATCTCCACCACACACTGACTGAGGGATTGTTGGTTTTCATTCACAGGGGGCTGAAGAACCTAAACTAAAATGGGAGCACATCACAACCCTCATTGCAAGCCTCAGAGAATTTGTGAGATCCACTGACCGGAAAATCATAGCCACTACGCTGTCAAAGCTAAAACTGGAGCTAGACTTTGACAGCCACGGCATCAGCCAGGTCCAGGTGGTGCTCTTCGGGTTTCAAGATGCTGTAAGTATGATATTTTGCCAGTGTTTCCTCACAAACTCAAGCTAAACTTGGTCAGAAAAATAGGATAAGACATAATTTCTGTTATCTTTTCTTTCTTCGATAATTCCCATGAACCGTATTCTCTTTGGATGGTAAATGTGAGCTATCTACCTATCTTGTGTGCTTCTAAGTATCAGATTTGTTTTGTGTGTTTGCATTCTCCAAAATTAGATACACATAAAAATGAATCACCATGGAAAATAGCAAAACTTACAAACATCTCCCATGGCTGAACTTTGTTCTTATGAAATTATGTTGGGTCACTATTTATTTTGATGACTTTAGCAACAGAACACACTTTACAGTCATGCACTTTCTAATTCTATTTGAGAAATGCCATCTAGTGGCCAATGAGGAAAATTTGACAGTACAGACTGAAATGGTCACTGCTGAATAAAACCAGTATTTTTTTTTTTTTCAGTTTTCCTCTAGTTTCCATACAGAACATTTTAAACATGTTTGTTTCATAAATATGCACTGTGTTCTAGCCAGAAATATACTTCGGAGTACAGAGCATCACTGACTGAATATTAAGCAACATGATCTAGTGAGAGAGTGCTAAGAATTCTCTCTAAAACTGAGTTGCTATGCAACTCAAACTGGAAGCCAGTCTTCTGAAAGCCTGATTCACAACTCTCTGTGTTATTCTTGGGAAAGACTTATCTGTAGAACTTTGAGCCAAAAAAGCTTCAAGCCACTCCCAGAAGACCCTTATAAGGTACGGGAGACTGAATTAAGAGGGTTCTTGACGTTGCTGTGGTGTGAATATGGAAGTATAATTTTATTTAAATCTCCCAAATTAATTCAGCCCTAATGTATTTATTGATCCTGTATAGAAGGTGTCTTGATATTGCAAATTGGAGCATCAGAGATCCCCAATTTAAAACCAAATTAGCTGGGCACAGTGTCATGTACTTATAGTCTCGACTACTCAGTGAGCTGAGGTGGGAGGATCATTCCTTGAGCTCAGGAGTTCAAGACCAGCCTGGGCAACATAGCAATACCCTGTCAAAAAAAAAAAAAAGTAAAAATAAAATCAAATTATAATTTTTCAATGGCCACTAGTTTTCTCTGAGACTCTGTGTAACCCATCTGACTTGATTGAGGTCACAGGAAATGAAAACTAGCAAAGCCTATCACTAATATTAAATGCTAACGATATGCTTACACTGCAGCTAGGGAAACCCAGCCATCTGTAAATAGAGTCAAATGATTGAGCTAATTTGTACTTGCCCACACATTTGGCTTCTTGCCTAAAGGTTGGAAAGCAAGTTTGCCATAGAATCCAGATTGAGAGCTATTTGGTTGTAATCCTGGGCCTCGGGCCAGGTCAGACACCCACCCATGTACACACACACACACACACACACACACACACACACACACCCTGCTCTTGCTCACTCAAAGCCCAGGTTAGGAATGAACTCAAACAATGGGCCCTGTATAGTTTACTGTAAGGAAGAGCTAAGAGGAGCCGGTCATGGCTATAAAGGATCCCTTTTCTACTGTGTTTGACTCTTAAGAGAAATATTCTAGTTTACTAAGTGTTATGCTCATTAGTCAAATAAGCAAGTAAATCCTTTAAAGAAAGGAAGGTACCAGGACAAACTCAGTCTGAATGGATTTCCTAGAATAAGTGGGAACCTAGCAATGGTTCACTCCCTGAACAACTAGTAGGAGGAAGTCCTCAAACTGACTCCCTTCTCAGCTGGGGATTTTGATGAAGAGGGACCAAGACAGGAATGAGCAACTGCAGCTCCAGCTCTTGGTGTGGGTTTGCAGCAGGGTCATCATCTCTCCAGCTTCCTCTGAGGCCTCTAACCAGATCCCTGTTGGGGAAATCATCTCTTTTCTTTGAGGCCTGTGTCAACCAGCAAGTAGTGAAGTTAATCCAAACTTTAAATGAGCCTGTCTTAGCTTTATAATAAATGTTTGTTTTTTGAAAGGTAATGCACATGGTGTGTATACACACACATGCACACACACATACATACACAATGGAATATTATTCAGCTTTGAAAAGGAAGGAAATTCTGACACATGCTGCAACAGGGATGAACTTTGAAGATGTTATGCTAAGTGAAATGAGCCAATCACAAAAGGCCATATGCCGTGATTCCACTTATATGAGGTACCTAGAGTAGTTAAATTTATAGAAGCAAAAAGTAGGATGATGGTTTTCAGGGATTGCGGGGAGGGAAGAATGCATGTACAGTTTCAGTTTTGCAAGGTGAAAAGAGTTCTGAAGATGGGTGATGGTGATGGTAGCACAACAAAGTGAATGTACTTAGTGCTGCTGAACTGTACACTTAACAATGGTTAAGATGGTAAATTGTGTGTATTTTACTACAGTTTTTAAAAAGACAAAAATCCAGTGCATATATCAATTTCAGTGTCTATTTTAATATGTGAAACATTACTAGTCACTAGAAAAAGATATCCTTATGATGAAGATTTAATGTGAACAGGTTTCATGTCTTCATTATGCAGATAAAAGAATAAAAAATAAATAACATGAACAGGTTTTCTGAATATTTTAACAGATTACTCCCCTCTTTACAGAAGTATGAACAACCATGGGAAGGAGACAAGTCCTGTGCTGTAGCAAACCTGTAGGGAGCGACAAATGCTAATGTTTCTCTTTCCCTGCTTTTCCAGATCACCAGAGTATGCTGAATTTTTATTTAAAGCCCCTTAGACCCCTCTTCCCCCTTGACTCTCCCCCCGCCCCCACATTCTGCAGATATCCTAAAAGCTGGAAGCTGCATATTCCAAAGAAGTGACATTTTCATTGAACCAGACCATCTTTCAATTAAATAACTTATTTGCTTACGTGGGGATCACTAAACTTGAATTTGAAGTGGCAATTTTTAATTTATTTTCCAGTGACATAAAGAGATTCTTTGTAATTCAAAGTAAAGAAACCTTTTAGTTATTTTTGTCCAAGTGCTTGAATCAGCTAGATTATTTGCAGTTAAAAAAGTGGGCTAAATGTCACTCTCTTTCTCCAGGTCAATAAAGTTCTTCGGAATCACAACATCAAGCCACACTGGATGTTTGCCTTAGACAGTATCATCCGAAAGGCGGTACAGACAGCGATTACCATTCTGGTTCCAGGTCAGAAATATTTAATTACTCTGCTAGTATTTAGTGCTTGGATATTTTTTATTACTGTTCATCTCTTATTTCTAATATGTCCTTAGTGCTTATAAAACTATGGTAGCCTGGGCATGGTGGGTCACATCTGTAACCCTAGTACTTTGTGGGGCTAAGGTGGAAGGATCGCTTGAGGCCAGCCTGGGCAACATAGTGAGATCCTGTCTTTACAAAAAATAAAAAAAAAATTAGCCAAGCATTAGTAGCTACTCAGGAGGCTGAGGTGGGAAGATCATTCGAGATCAAGAGTTTGAGGCAGTAGTGAGGCACAATCTCACCCCTGCACTCCAGCCTGGGTGCCTGTCTCAAAAAAGTGGAAATTTTAGAGGCAAAGTTCATGGAGAAAGTATTTTCATATTCTTCTCAGGGTTGAGGAAGCCTATATACACTGTACACCAATATACAAATGATGAAATATTCATGTGAACAAGATGAAGTGATTTTAGTCATTTGACAGTTCCATCAAATTTCCAAATATCCTTAAAGATTTTGTTATACAAGTAAGATATAAAGAAACTATATTTAAAAATGACTATGTTCAAACGGCTATGATAAAAATGCCTTTTAGGTGAGAAGATACTATAATTAACCTACCAAATTTCAAAAGACATGCTAAAGAAGACCACAAATTTAGAAGTATACCACCATTATACAGTCATGTGTTGCTTAACAACAGGGATACATTCTGAGAAATGCATCATTAGGTGGTTTTGTCGTTATTTGAGCATCATAGAGTGTGCTTACATAGACCTAGATGGTACAGCCTACTACACACCTAGGCTATATTGTGTACCCTACTGCTCCTAGGCTACAAACCTGCACAACATGTTAGTGCACTGAATACTGCAGGCAGTTATAATGCAATGGCAAATATTTGTCTATCTAAACATGGAAATGGTACAATAAAAAAATACAGAATCATAATCTTATGGAATAGCCATCGTATATGTGGTCCATCATTGACAGAAATGTCAATATGTAGCATGTGACTGTACACACCTTTCCTAGATCTATCTACTGAGAGGACACAGATCTTAGTTTCTAAACACCATTTTCCAATAAAAGGAAGCAGGGCTCCTTGGAGAAGTGATTGATTCCAGGCCTGGGGCAGGGGAAAATCAAGATTAGCCTGGAACATCTTGTGATATAAAAAATAAAGAAGCGTCCAAAAAGGATAGAGGCTTATTGGAAGGTCACTGGAGCCAATCTGAAGGCATTCCCAACAGTCCATGCCAGAACAATCTGAAAAATAAAATAAAATAAAATAATGACAGTATTGGATTAGAGCTCATAGAATAAAATAAATATCCATGAGTCTATATTGATATGAATAATTGAATAAATACATGGAAGAGAAGAGTCATCTCTTTGTTATAGTGGAATTCCAATTGATAAACATAGAAGGAATGAGGGAAATAGAAAATCACCATTAGGCAAACACCACAGTAATAATTATTACAGGCAAGGACCTTCAATGGGTGCTAAAATTAATAGGCAAAAGAATAAAGAGAAACAGGATAGTTGAATGGTTTCAAAGTGTCTCCCTACAAGATACTTCTTAACTACAAAGGAAAAACTGTAACTTTACATTGGGGGAACCTGGCAGACACCCCCTCAACCAAATGGTCAAGGTACGCATCGCTAGTAATAGGATGCATCAGCATCGTGTACTTCCGATCTGATGCCTTGAGAAGGGCAACAGCACTTCTGTGGTATTCTTGCCAAAAATGGATAGCCTCAGCCTACTCATGACAAGACAAACCCAAAATGAAAGACATTGTACAAAATATCTGAGCAGCACTCCTCAAAAGTGTGAAGGTCATGAGAGATTAAAAAAAAAAAAGTCACAGATTAGAAGAGACTAAGGAGACATGCCAGCTAATTGCGGTGCGGGATTCTTGATCATAAAAAGAGCATCAGTAGGAAAACTGGTGAAATTTAAAGAAGGTCTATAGATTAGTTAATGGTATTGTGTCAATGTTAATTTCCTGATTTTGATAGTAGTGCCAAAGGTATATAAAATGTTAAGGTTAGGGCAAGGGGCAGAAGGGTATACAGGAACTCTCTGTACTATTTTTGCAACTTTTCTGTTGTTCTAAAATTATTTCAAAATAAAAAGTAAAAAAGTATTCAACGTTTTTTTTCAAAAAGCACACAGGGAACAGAGAGTACGGTACAAGTCCCTTAAGATTTTTTTTTCTCAGACTGTTTCTCACTTGTCATCAAGAATCAGCCTTTAGATTATTGGCAACACTAAGTATCTGTTGTTACTCTTCAAGTGCAGTCTGCCTGTGGGTGACCAGATGCAGTAATGCTGAGCAGAGACTGATGGTAGTGCTAAGGTAGATAATATTAATGTAGGCATACTTCCTCTATTAACAATAATTTTATTTTTTTAATTTTAAAATTAATTATTTTCAGAGACTAGGTTTTACTCTCCCACCCAAGCTGGAGTGCAGTGGCATGATCACAACTCACCGTAACCTTGAACTCCTGGGCTCAAGTGATCCTCCTGCCTCAGCCTCCCAACAGCTAGGACTACAGATGTGCACCACCTCCCAGAGTGTTAGGATTACGGGTGTGAGCCACCGCGCCTGGCCACAGTTTCTACTTTCTTCAAATTATTTGAGAGAATTTTTTTGTCATTTGTGTATACATAAATTTTCCCTCCTGAACAGTGAGCTCATACAACAACAGCATGATAAAATTTTAAATTATTTCAAAATTTTCAGCTTAGAAATCAAAAATCTAGATCAGAAGTTTAGAATTTTTAAATAGAAATGTAAAGATAATTTTAGAAATGTTTGTAAAGGCCTAAGTTTATTTTCTAATTTAATCTAGAATTGCACTTTCTTAAATTATTTTTAAAGTATGGTATTTTTCATCATTTTATTCCCTCCTAAGTACAAGTAATCTTAGTAAGATAACTCTTCCATTCTGCCAACATTTTTGGAGAGCCTAATATGTTTAGCCCCTGTACTAGGTGCTGTGTTTACAAAACTAAAACACCTGATTTTGAGTGACTCTTCTATAGATAAATTAGGAAAAGAAGGAAATGGAGTTTTGGAACGGGAGACGAGATGGACCAAAAGGCATAGCAGAGATGAGGTTTGCTTAGCCTTAGAGATAAAGGGTGAGGATGTGGAGAAATTGGAACTCTTGTGCACTGTTGGTGGGTATGTAAAATGGTATAGCTGCTATAGAAAACAGAATGGTGGTTTCTCAAGAATTAAAGATAGAAGTACCATATGGCCCAGCAAGTTTTCTTTGGGTATACATTAAAATAACTAAAAGAAGGATCCCGAAGAGATATTTATACATCCATGTTCATAGCAGTACTATTCACAGTTGCCAAGAGGTGGAAGCAATCTGAGTGTCCATCACATGTGGTATACACATGCAATGAATACTATTCAGCCTTAAAAAGGAAAGAAATTCTGACACATGCTACAACATAGGTGATCTTTGAGGACATTCTACTAAGTGAAATAGGCCTGTCACAAAAAGACAAGTACTGTATGATTTCGTATGAGGTATCTAGAATAGTCAAATTCATAGAAACAGAAAGTAGAATGGTACTTTCTAGAAGCTGGAAGGAGGGGGATACAGGGAGTTTTTTGATGGATATAGTTCCAGTTTTACAAGATGAAAAAGTTCTGGAAATCAGTTACATAGGAATGTGAATATATTATACTTAATGCTACTGACCTGTACATTTAGAAATGGCTAAGGTGGTAAATTTTATGCCATGCATTTTTTTAACCACAACGACTTTTAACCACAATGAAAAATTTTAAAAGAGAGATAAAGGAAGCCAGGGCTATGTAAACCTGGCCCTGAAAGGACACACTTGTTTTTTTAATGAGCAAAAGACGATGAGCTCTCTTTTGTTGAATTTGACATGCCTGCCCAACAGGAATGTATAGGAAGTTCCGGACATACCAGGATTGGAGCTAGAGGTAGAGTTTGCCATCCACACATTGGAAAGACTTAACCTTCATAGAGTTAAATGAGCACATTCAACTCCAGCTTGTAAGGGGGCTGGTAATAGAGAAAAAGGCTGTGAAGAAGAGAAACAGCAGCCAAAGATTTGGAGGAAAATACTATACACAGGTCAAGTAAGATAAAAACAGAAAAGTTACTCAGAGAATTTGGCTGGCAGGCCTTTAGAGACCTTGCCATAATGGCCACATTAGAGTGGTGGGATGGGGTCTTCCATTGCTCCCACTGGATCCCTCTTCCTCCACACAGAGGCTCTTAACCTGTGGTTCATAGACACCTGGGAGAGGCTTCAGGGAGTCTATGTAAATCTAAGAAATCTAGGCACAATTAGGAAATCTAGGCAAAAAGTTGTATGGATATGTTTTTCTTCTAGGGAGAGTTCCTGTGACTTTCATCAGATTCTTGTGGGTTCTGTGACCCAGTAAAAGCTCCATCTGCCAAAACATATAGAGTCAAGATCCAATATTTCTTCTGCCCTGGTTTCACTTAAATTATCACTGTAATTCCTTTTTGTGGCTCAGTTTGCGGAACTAATCACAATTTATAATATTTTTTCCTGTGGGAAGATATCATCCAAGTTTTGAAGTGACATGCAGATGAACTCGTGTTATGCGGTGTGTTTAAGCACAGACTTATTATTTTTGTACTTTAAACTTCAGACATTAGTCAACAGGTTAGAAGAGGACACACTAGAAATCAGCCCAGTTGTCAAAGAGAAATAGTCTCTCTAAAGTGAATGTTGGCCTGTGTGGGCCATTTTCAGCACCTCTCCTGCATCCTCTTACATTTTGGATGTTACAGGCAAAAAGCATTCTGCACACTCTCTTTTGTTGATATAATCTCTGTTTATCTCAGTTTCCTTATCTGTAAGCAACTTAATAGTTGCCAGATATTATACAATCTAAAAATGAATTGTACTTATATAAACAATTTTTATAGGTTTTTACGTCATTACCTTTCTTTCATTTTTTTAGCTTTTCCCCCCACATATCTTAATGTGCAGTGTGAACGTTTTCTTTCTGTTTGAATTAGATCATTCTGAGTTTATATATCTTGTGGGTTTTGCAAATTCACTGGAAGAATGAGTCTGAGGGGGAAACAGGGAGTTGTTGGATGGATATAGTTCCAGTTTTACAAGATGAAAATGTTCTGGAAATCATATATTCTGAGTCTGAGTTAATGTGCAGAAATCCATTCTCATTTTTGGAAAAGTAGTTTGTAGTCTGTATCTTATTGATAGCAGGAGGGTTGACATTCATGTCTCAAGAAATCAAGGGATTCAGTCCTATCTAATTAACACTATTGTTGATATGCCCAACAGAACTGAGGCCACATTTCAGCCTTGCATCAGAAAGTGACACCGCTGACCAAGAAGACTTGGACGTGGAAGATGACCATGAGGAACAGCCTTCTAATCAGACTGTCCGAAGACCTCAGGCTGTCATTGAAGATGCTGTGGCTACCTCAGGGGTGAGCACGCTCAGTTCTACTGTATCCCACGATTCTCAGAATGCCCACCGATCACTGACCGTACAGCTCGGAAGGATGAAAATAGAAACTAATAGGTAAGTCCCAACCCTGACAAGGGTTGGTCTCTTTTTTCTTACTTTTATAAAAGTGCATGTGTTTTTGGTCTACTTTAAAAGTCGGTCCAAAGAAAATATAAAATAAGATTCCTTTATCCCATTCATGTAAACTTGATCGAATGCCTTTCTTTATAAAACAAGAGAGGTTTATTGTTATCTCTTTTTGTTAAATATCACTTTCTGCTTCTCCCATTTCAAGCCTTCCGCAGCATCGTGTCTTTGCTGTTTTATCTCCAAGTACACTGAGCTTTTTAGAGTAACTTAGTTGTAACCTCATAGAGTGTCTTGGAAACAGACTCAGAGCAGCATGTACCCTCCAGTTGATAACTGAAAGAACAGAAAGCCCACGTCCTTGAAAGCCTGGGATTTGGAATATCAAGTTTTTATAGGACAAAGAGATCTCCGTGCTTGAGGGGACAAAACTAATTAATGGTGGTAAAGCTTCGCATTTTAGAACCTTAAAGGGAGGATAGTTGACCACATTTAAGATTCTATTTCATTTTCAATATGCTGTGACATATCTGGAGTTTGTCTTTGAGCATTAGGTAGTACAGAACCCATAGGATCAGGTTAATAAGTGAACAGTAAATATTTCCTGTTCTTCCTGTCAGCACAGTTCAACGTCTAAATCTTGATAATTTATAGCTTCCTGTGCTGGCTACAGTTGACATGTGGGAAACTGACTTTTATGACTTTGGGTCTGCAGTGAAAACTTTTGTAAGTGAATCAATAAAAGCTGTTCAAACATTTAGAAACCTTAGTTGAAAATTGTGGTTGTTCACCAGGGAGACAAAAAATATCATATTTCTAGTCATAAAGTATAGGTTTTTAAAGGTAAGCTTGAATATCAAACTTAATACAAGTAGTGCATAGCTCATCCTATATTCAGAAACAAGCATTTTTGTTGCGTGATTAAGTAAATCCATACATATATGTCCTCTATGATGTGCATAGAGAAATCCGTTTTAATAAAGGAAAATTGGCTGACTTCCATATCCCAATCTCATCCTCTGAAACCCAGCCCTTTACTTGCTATCTTTACTATTTAGTGGAAAAGAACTTGGGTTTTTTTTCTTTCTTCTGAGACTTCATCTAAATCTGGTGTCCCTCATTCCCCCTCTTCTCACGCAAAGAGGTAACACCCCACCTATTATAGTGGGGTGTATGTCCAGTGGTAACACCCAACCCATTATAGTAGGTGTTAATAGTGGTCACTTCTCTTTAGGTAACTCTCTAGTCGTGAGTGGAGTTGTTTTTTGGACCCCTGCTCTGATCTCTGGAGGAGGAAAGATAACTCATTACTGTGTGGGTCCAGCCCTCCCCGCCCATGTTTCTGGTCAGAATTACATAGATAGTAAAGCTACTTTGTTTACCAAAGAGCTGGTATATCTACTTTTCTGGCCCTGAGACCTCCTGCCTCCACGCCCTGGCTAAGTCAATAGGCCCTGCCTCTCCAGTGCAGCCTGGATATACACTCCTTGCCCTTCTCTCCTTGGCCCCTTGGGTTGGCCTTGTGCTCTCCACCACCGTGGCGCCATCTGCAGTCCCTGAGGGCTGCTCTGCTCTAAGCCGCTTTCTTCACAGCTTCCCCATTCTCTTCTGAGGCTCCTTCAGTCCCTAGCTGAGGGTCTGCCCCTCAGATCTGCCCATCTCTGTGGAAAAGACTAGCATTTGCCACATTTCTTTATTACATTGGCACATAGCTGCATTTTTCACAACACCCCACATGTTGATGTTTTTTTCTCCACATATTTACATTTGAATCTGTGAAATCTACAGAGTAATTGGCCTCCTTTTTCTTTTTTCAGTGATATCTCCCGCAGATCCTTCCATCACCCTCAGAAAAGTGAGATGAGGGACATTTGCTTCATGCATGACTTGAGGAAGGGACAGCTGCTTTAGGACAAGCACCTAGTGACTGAAATAAGGGGCCACTCCTGTCTATATTGGTCCTTGTAATTTTCAGTTGAACATTACTTGAAATATAAAAATATATCTATTGCAAAATGAATCCAGAGGAAATGTTAGTGTGTTTTTTAGGAAAGGTTATAACTCTCATGTTAAAAATCTTAAGCTTATAGTATTTGGGATAATCATTGATGAAAGTAAATCAGATTTATCCCATTCTTGATTATTAGATCATCGATAGTACTAAATGGCAGAAAGTAACAAAATGGGTTGAGAATGTATGTTTTGCTTCTATTTAAGTATTTGCTACCTAAAATGTTCTGAAAACTCACTTCACACGAGGAGATGCAGGGACATTATTAAACCCTAACTCAGAAGGAACTGACTGGTATCCTACAACTCGGGAACTACCCACCAACTACCACCACCACCCACCACCACCACCCATCCGAGTTAAAGACTGGCCTCATGGCAGACCCTTGCTATACTTTTCTGGAACAAAGAGGTAGACAGTTGTCTTGATTTCAAAGTATTTCCTGACTAGCTGAACACAAAGGAACAATAAAACTGATGAACTGTATATAACACTTCTAAGAGCTGGATTTGGGGCAAATGAGGTGGCCTGTCAATACTGTGCTTCTAATGTTAAATTTCTGGCTTTTAAAGAAAAAAAAGAAGTGCATAGTCTAAACAAAGAAAGGTTAAATTCTAGAAAATGTCACTGTGTTCTTTGAGAAAACGATAAGATAGGCTATCACTGTTCCATACATGTAGAGACAAAATTACATACCAGACCAAAAACTGCCAATTTACAAATTCATAGCTCTGTAGGAATTTGCTATCCACTTCTTTGAATATGATTTGTGTTGGAGTAGATAAAAACGTCCCTCCAACCCTCTGCTTCCCGTCTTGCTTTCAGTACCTGTTGCTTCATCCACCTAATTGTGCACCGTGCTCACTCTGCAGCTGTCTTTGTTTACCTGACTTCCCCAAACCACCCTGTCTGCCTGTCACTGTGTTTTGTTTTTATCCTACCTCTGCTACCTGCTCTACTATGAATCCCTTCTCCCGAAAGCCCGCATCTTCAAGTCCTGTGAGTATGGAATGTTGCCTGGGAGTCTAGGAAGGAACCCCCACTGCCTCTGGGAGAGCTGTTTTCCAAAGCCTGAGGCTGCAGCAGGGAACAGAAGAGCTCTTATTAAAGGCCAGGCACTGTACAGGGCACTTTACTTATGAGGTCTCCTTGACTAATCCTTTCCAGAAATTTTACTTTTCCTTTTTACAAATGAGCAAACTGAAGCCCACAGGCGTTAGGTAATTTGTCTAAGGTTAACACAGGAAGTGTGTGGCTGAACCAGGACACAAGGCTGGCTCCATCTGTCAGTTGCACTGGGCTGCCTTCAGAGCATGTCAACTGAAGCAGAAACAAGCTTTCAGATAGAACATTGTCCCAAATTAAATCTGTCAATACTCAGGAAATGAAACAAATACAGCTTGTTAAGAGCTGCAGGGGACAATTATCTTGATCTTATTAATAATCATATATTTTAAATTATTATAATTTTGAATCCAAGATACTTTTCTAAGAAATTAGAGCATCTCTTTTCATAACTAAAAATGTTTTCTCTGAGAAACAGTGTTGGAAATAGTAGATTACCAGTTGGTTCTCAGTTGCATGGTGAACCTTCCATGGATAAGAACTATGTCATAGTTTCTCCTTGTTTCTTTAGAGCAGGGGTCCTCAGACTTTTTAAACAGGGGGGCAGTTCACTGTCCCTCAGACCATTGTAGGGCTGGACTATAGTTTAAAAAAAACTATGAACAAATTCCTATGCACTCTGCACATATCTTATTTTGAAGTAAAAAAACAAATGGCAAAAACACCTGCATGTGGCCCACGGGCCAAAGTTTGAGGACACCTGCTTTAGAGAGTGCATCAGATGCCAGCGAGGAACCAAGTGTATTAGGAACATAGCTATCCTTTTGCCCACTTCATACTGTCCCCCTTAGAAGTGAGAGGAATAATAGCAACAACCACAGGGGCAGCAACAACCATTAACATTTATTGAGCACTATTTATGTGCCACATATTCTAGGCAACCTTACCTATAGTTATTTTCAAGTTTCCATAGTTTATTTAAGAAAAGTGATTACCTTTCTGCTTTTGCATTGAATATAATATTATCCATATTTAACAACTTCATGGGGGGATGGGGGACCATACATATAAAATATAGGTTTGTTAATATCCCGTATTTATATTTTTGACACTTAGGGTTAAAAATATATGACCCTTAGGGTCATAAAAAGAAACAGTAGAATAATACCTCTGAAGCTGTTAGCAGACAATCTGGGATGGGGGTTTTGAATTCGTATCTGGAAGCACAGAGTCTTCCAGAGCTTCTGCACATGGGGGTCTGTAGAGCTGCAACATCAGTGTCTCCTGGGAGCTCATGAGAAATGCAGTCTCCCTAGGTTAAATGTCAGTTGATAGCATCTGGCTCCAGCATTAGGACCCACACACTGCCTATGAGAAACTGGGGTTGAGCACAGTGTTGTTCTCCTGAATGCCAACTAACCAGGAGACGAGAGCAGTTTGAAAACATACCGAAAGGAACCCACAGAACGCCAAAGAAAACTGTTAAGTTCAGTATCTGTGAGTGACTGAAGGGTGGGAGGAGGAATACCAAATTATTAATGGAATAAAATATTTTCATCTTTAAACTATAAAACAAACAAACAACAAACAAAAAAAATGCTGTCCCAGACTTCACCTCAGAGCTTCTGGGCCAGAATCTTTATTTCACTAATATCCCAGGGTTGTCTGTGCTCACTGTAGCTTGAAAAGCCCATGTCTAGAAGATCACCCTGTGCCCTGTGTCAGCACCAGCTTTACTGTCCTGTCAACCAGTATACTTTCCTTCTGCAGATTACTGGAAGAATTGGTTCAGAAAGAGAAAGAATTACAAGCACTCCTTCATCAAGCTATTGAAGAGAAAGACCAAGAAATTAAACACCTGAAGCTTAAGTCCCAACCCACAGGTGAATAGCAGAAAGTTTTAAAGTCATACTGTTAAACCAGGCTGCCAACAGGCAGTTTTATTTATGGCTTAGTCAGAGTTTGTCATTTGTACCACAACTAGCAGCAGGAGTTGCTTTTTTAAAAAAATCCATTCTTAACTGTAGTTAATTATCATTTCTTATGAGTACAGTAAAAATAGATAGGGCTGTCCATGTTTTTAATTTTTAGATCTTTTTAAAGATTTCACAATGAGATGACTAGAATAAAATAATACTATTTTTTGTCATTTCACATTTGTATTCTGTGTATTCTAGCTTTTTCTCCTTATAACTTGAATAGGCTTAAATAGAATAAAGATGGCATAATAAAAAGTCATAAGTTGGAACTTTAAAAATATCTATTCTATGAAAAATTGGGAGTGGAAGATAATCTTTAGAGAATCCTAGCCAATTTAGAGGAAAACAGAATTCATAAGCATTTGTTCAGGTATATGGCTCTTCCATAGTGGAAAAAGAGATTATTGATTATATGAGAGATTATATGATTCTCTGTTAATTGTGTTCATCTTTGTTTAATAACAAACACAAATTTTGATGCACAGAGTTTTTTCTAAGAAAGTATAAACTTGAGATGAAAGTATAAATTGGGAGCATCATTACATTTATTGCTTCTGCCTCTCCATTTACTAGTAAATTGTCTGAGTTTTATTTATATTGTCATTTATAATGCCAATCTCAATTGTTTCCATTAACTATTCTCTAATAGCAAAATCTTTTGAAGTATTAATAAATGTCTGTTGACTGTAAGTGTCTCAGATGACCTCTGTTAGGTGAAGCTAAGAATATCCCCCAATAATTCTCTTCTAGAAATTCCTGGGTTGTCTGTGTATCCCCTAAATTCTCCTGGCACAAATACTGAAGATTCAGAACTTATTGACTGGCTGAGAGAAAATGGAGCTGATGAAGACACTATAAGCCGGGTAAAGAGAACAATCTGTGGGACAAGTATTCTTTCAGTTTATTTCATAATGCTGAGGGCCTACTGTGTGCCAGGCACCATGGCATAGGGGGATACCCTGGTGAGCAATCAGACCCAGCTCTGCCCTCCTGGGGTTGACAGACAAGAATAGGCAGATGATAATCAGATAATTCCGCAGATAAAAATATAATCCTATGCTGGTAAATTCTGTGAAGGAAAGGGATCAGGTATTATAAGACAGGGAAGGAGAGGCTGGTGAAGGTTCTCAGAGAAGGGGATGAAAGAGCTGAAGTCTAAAGGAATATGTAGGAATAGACTAGGCCAACTCTATGTATGTTTTGCTGGGGTGGGGGGCAGACAAGGAGGGGAAGATCACTGGGGTTTGGGAGCATAGAATCTGCAGAGACAATGAGGCAGGCAAAAGCTTTGTGGTTCACAGAACCCCTTAGAATTTTTATAGTTTTGAATTGAAAATAAGGAAGAGTAGGGGGAAAAAATCAAGACAGATGAAAAGAAAAAAATTTTTGTTTCTAATTCTTTCTTTTGTTAAATTTTTAAATCTCTTGCAACATTATTAGACTCTACTGGGCAGTGGCTATTTATTGCTACTTAATAAAACAGATCTAGTTGGAGAGCTTATGTCAGAAACATTTCTATACAAACCATATATATCTGTAATAACTCAATTTCTGTCTGCTCCTTATAGGCTTTTATAATAAGCATAAGTAACATTTACGTTTTAAGATTTTATATATATCTAAACACATGTGCACACACCAAGAGATTATATTATTTATTGTTTTATAGAAAGGGACTCTTAATACAGTATTATTTTAATTTTGCTTTTATCTTTAAATTTTAAAAATAGGAAATCAGATGTCTTTTCCTTTGACTTGATAATTTATTGGACCACTAAATAAAATTTAAGGTCTCTTAGAAATCTGCATTTAACAACTTACTGCTAAATAAATTTAAACAACTCTCTTTCCTATGGAAAATAATGCATCCAATCAAGTCATCCAAAATAGTCATTCCCCTAACTTAGACTCAAATCATAATTAAGTAGCAATTGATGATATAAAATTAAAAGCTTCAGTTTAAATTCAGGACTTTGATTTTGCAGTAAATTACAGAAAAGTACCTTTTATTAGCCATGGAAAAAATAAGTTCAGAGATTAAGCACAAGCAACACCTTTCCAGGCACATTTTTTATCCACTTGAGAAAAAATAAAGCTACATTGCACCAAACCTCTTAAATACAAACATTTGCTTATGAGCAGCAGATGTAATTACAAGTGAGTCTTATCTATTCATTAAAAGACCATTTAGAAGTTCTGTGTCACTTGTAATACTTATGCATTTGGAAGTCATATAGATGTGTTTGTGTATAATTGTTATGTAATAGGGAAGCTTTTCTCCAAATAATTCTGGAAGATTATGTTTTTAGATTTCCTTTTATATTCATTTTTAATTATTGCCAATGTTTATGTCGTGGATGGAGTTTGTTATTTATTAAAGGTATATAAAACATCTTACTTTTGTGCCTATTTTACCGTCTCTACAGTTTTTGGCTGAGGATTATACACTAGCAGATGTCCTCTACTGTGTTACACGTGATGATTTAAAATGCCTGAGACTAAGGTACCACTTTTCTGTTCAGTTGTCATGATGGAAAGATCACTGGGCTAAGATCATGAAGTCTGGGTCCCTGCCCTGGCTGGGTCTCTAACTACTCCTGCAATTCTGGGCAGAGCTCTCTGGCCCTCAGCTGTTCTGAGTAAACTGAGTTAACTGGACCAGGCAATATTGGGGTGATTTATTAATATTTATACAGTAGTAAATGAAAATCAGCTGGAGAATTTTCTTTAATATGCAGACTAAGATGATGCAGATATAATCCAGAGGTGCCTTAAACAAATCCCTTAATTTAGTTCATGATTGTGCCAAAATTATTAGAAATATAATATTAGGATGGTGTGTTGATTTGCCATCCAAAAATCTGGTATAATTTTATATAATTTCTTACAATAATTAAGGCCACAGACAGAAGCAGGGATGGCACCACACCCCATCCCAGGCAGCAGGGAGGCTTTTGTAATCTGCCTTGTATTTTTCAGTTGGTTATATAATATGTGATTAAGGACAGTACAGAAATATATAAAGAAAATGTTACAGTCACCCATTTGGGCTTGTGGGTTTTCACTGAACTTTCAAGTGTTCTTTAAGCCTGACCATTTTTATAATAAAATGATGGGGAGGAAAAAAAGAAGGCCTAGCACATACATAACTCTGTAAAAACACATTTCAAAAATGCTGAAAATAATGTAAAATGATGTTTTGGGACCTGGAAGTTTGTGGGAGTAGAAAAGGAAGAGATGGACAGATGATGAGAAAATATATACAAAAGGAATACATAATAACTGATAAGACTTTAGGATCTTCATGTTCAGATCAGAGCAGCTGAAAGCTGAGAAGTCACTTTTATATTTTTCAATGTTTCAAATGAAATGTTCTCTTCACCATGTTCTTGTGTCTTTAAACAGGGGAGGGATGCTATGCACACTGTGGAAGGCCATCATTGACTTTCGAGACAAACAGACTTGACTGTCGCTCAATTCAATCTTCGGTGGAGATTCTAAAAATTAATACAGAACTGATCTTCTTGAGGGAGGGAGAATCGAAGGGAGAGGAGAAAGAAGCTGCACTTTAAAGCCAGTATTTGTTTACTCATGTTAAAAAAAAAAAAAAAACAGACAAAACACACTGAAATTTCCTAACTGCTTCTATTTCTATACTTAAAAAGGAATCTTCATAAGGACTCAAAATAATCCTAAGCATTAGAATCCTAATGACTGTTCTGTCATTAGAATTAGAATCTTAATGCTTAGGATTATTTTTAAATCTAAACATTTTTATGGAAATATTTTTAACTCAGCAGCTATTGCACTTCAGCCAAATGGTTATTTCACACAAAACAGATATAACATTTCATGTGATTGTGCACCACTGGAACAAAACCAAAATGTGACCATGACTTTTTAGGCTTATGTGTGTCTGTAATATGCTCTAATAATCTGAGTAGAAATGCATAATTTCAACTGTTGTATAAAGATTTGTTTTTCTAAGTGTGCAGAATCTGAGAGCAATGGTTTATACTTATCTGTATTAATTGTAATATTGACTACATTTTGTAACTTAAGTTTCTGGCCTATAGTACATTTGTTTGAGTCGTTTATGTACTACTGAACTGTACCAGTTGAACATGCCTGAATCATAGTAATGTTAGCTTGTTCTAAAGCTATCTATTGTGTCATATTTACTCTAAAAATTAAAAAGACTCTCAATATACTGTTTTGATAAATTCTGAAGAATTCTTATTTTGTGTGGGCAAATGAGATAAACTGCTATGGTAAATTTCTAGATTTCTTCAGCTATAACGTTAAGTAGAATCTGTCTTCTATTCAAGCAATCAAAGAACAGCTGATATCCAGGTTGTTCCTCAGGACAACAGAAGTTTAAGAAAGAGTGTGAAGAAAAAAAAGAATAAAGGAAAGTCAGTGTCATTTTCTCAAGGATCCAAGTTATCTTGAATGACTGTTATGTCTCTTAAGGGGTCTGCAAAGAGCACCCTAATGGACAACACTGAATTTTCTATCTCCTTAATTTTAGTTCTCATATTTGAAGGAAATATTTTTATCTTAAGCTGAATATTACATTTTTTATAAGCCTGCCCATATTAAGAGGATGAAGTCTGAAGCTTCTACATTGAATGCTTCTAGATTGAAACAAATTGATGAAATACAGAGGAACCTGTTTATTAGGCAGGATAGAAATAACACAGAGCTGTTCATATATCATGATGTCACCTATATATAACAGTCTTTGGTAGAACAGAAATCATCTTTTATTTCAAGGTACAATAAATTAGAGATTGCATTAGAGTATATAAAACATTCTCACTAATATTTGCTCATTTATTACTTGCAGCAATAACATAGCTGTGTCTTTTTTACATCCAAATTTGAAGGACAGGTGGTTGGCTCTTTCATCTTGTGTGGAAATTTTGAAGGAAGTGAGGTGTAAATCCAATGATACGTCATTTGACTCAGACTGAAACCCAGGGCAAGCTCTTTGTTAAGCCACAGTTCATCTCCCCAATTGGTGTTCTAATGTTTTAACTGCATTTTGATCTTTCTCCAAATTCTGTCATTATGTACTTTATTTCATTCCTAGGCCACCATATAAAAAAGTGCTTCATTTTGACCATATACATGTTCAAGCTATGCATCTTCAGCCAACTTTTCAATGATATAGTCTTTCCTTGGGATCTTGCTCCTACCCTATCTTTGTGAGCAGATGTTCCTATATCCCCACATGGTTCATAATACATTCCCAGGCCAGCATCATTAGTCTTTTGTCAGAATTGTGGGTCTCAGGCACAAAAGAAGGCAGTTCC
This sequence comes from Microcebus murinus, assembly GCF_040939455.1. NCBI lineage: Eukaryota > Metazoa > Chordata > Mammalia > Primates > Cheirogaleidae > Microcebus > Microcebus murinus. The sequence continues at coordinate 26,247,965 of NC_134108.1, forward strand.
AGTATAGAAGGTTCCATTATAGAAAGGTTTGCACTTGAAAGGCCTTTAACATCAATCTAGGCTGGTGACTCTCAACTCTGCTTCACATTAAAATGACCTTGGATGCTTTATTAAAAATATTGATGCCATCACCTTGGAAAAACTGTCTTTATTGGACTAGGGTGGGGCCTTGACACCCATTTGAAAAAGCTCCCCAGGTGATTTAACATGGTCAAGTCCTTATTTTAGATGACATCTGGAGAGAGAAATGGAGAGCCCCTTTCCATAAAGGTACTAGGAAGATGGTTACTATTTATCATTTGTTTAGTGTAGCAAGGAGCTACAAACACAGGCCTGGAGCAAACCTATCATTTAACTTGAGACCTTGGGCAAATTATTAATAATTAGCCTCTTGGAGTGTCAGATTCCTCATCTGTGAAATGGGGGTAAGGATGTACCTACTTCTGGGGGTTGTCGTAAAATTTAAATAAGACAGTGCAGGTGAGGTGCTGAGTAGCATGCTTAGCATATGGCATGTAGTTCAGATGTTGCCTGCTATTGTTATTGCTTATCATTTAAAGGTATTTATTAAATACTTACTGGGTAATACATATTGTGGTACATGAACAAGACACAGTTTTTTCCCCTGAAGTTCCTTAGCAGAGATGGAATCAAGACAAAGCAGAAGCAACAGTGGTGTGGTAAGTGCTACAGTTACACTGACAGCCAGAGTGGGTCAATAAAAGGTTTCCAGAGAAGTGAAGGTCCAGAGCTGAGCCTGGAAAGATGCCTTGGAACAGAACAGTCATGCAGGGGTGGTGGCGGAAATATTGTAAGAGATATCAAACAGGAATTGGCTAGGAGAAGTATATCTAATGTTTCCTTTTAACTGCATTTTGATCTCTTCCTCCAAATTCTGTCATTGCATACTTTGTTTCATTCATTCCTAGGCCACCACATAAAAAAGTTTGGCAATGAGTAATTATTGTTAACACACTTGAATGCCCACTATGTGTGAGGCACTATGGCAACATGAAAGATTATATACCATGCGCACCAGGTTCAGAATGCAGGCAATGCACATGATGTCATTAAGGACATCTGCAGCCTGTGATCAAATAAGATAATTGATGATTCCAGACTTTATGGACACCATGTAGAGAAATGGAAAACAAAGTCCCTGTCACTGAAGATGCACATCAGGTTAAAGAGACAAATTTATAATAAATCATACCTAGTCTATGTTAAAGGCTAGTAACCTTTAACCTCTCCTGGTAACCCCTGGAGAGGTTCAGAGGCCTGCTGGAAGCCAGGGCAGGTGAAATACGCTTCATGGAGGTGGTACACCTTAACCTGGGCCTTGGAGGAAAGGTAGTATTAAATAAGTCAGGATCAGGGAAGTCACTTTGGGCAGAGGGATCCAAGAACAAAGCTAGAAAGCAGGGATTTGAAAGATGTTCTGGAGAAAGCAAGCGCCATTGGCTGGAAATATGAGTTATAGAGGTGGAAAAGAAAATGGCATAGGAGAGAGCTCAGGACCCGATTAGGAGGTAGTGGTAGGGGAAGTGGAGTTAGTATTTATGTGGGAATGGGGAATCTATTAAGGGAGTGTTGTGTGTAAAGAGGTTGTGTATTATAAGGTTAATCTGGTGAAGTTGTATAAGGTAAATTATGGGAAGCAGAAATTGAACAGAGCAGTTCAGAGGCTCTCTCTGCTGTGAATGAGGGCCTTGTAGAAGTCTGAGTAGTAGGAATAGAGAGGTTGGCATTAAAATGATAAAGTGACAAGATGTGAGGACTACAGGCAGTGATGACAAAAAAAGAGGAAAGGATAGATGTTGAACCTATATGAATAAGAATTCAAATATGGGAAAGTTTGGAGGGGGAGCTGGTTTGGGACGTGGAATTAATGGCAGGGTACTGTTGCAACATATGTATAGATCATTGAGAATATATTGGTGGAAGTCAGGGCTGAGGTCCAGGGTATAGATTCTGGATTTGTGAGTCACCTGGATGGAGTGAACAATAAATGAGGGCTGTGAGAGAGTAAAGACAGAAAGGCTGTGGCTTAAAATTTGGGGAGGGTGAAGTTCTCAGGAGGGATTAGAAGGGAAGAGAGTCAACAAAGGAGATAAAAGGACTGGCCAAAGAGAAAAACCAGGCATGTGGTGGGCCAAGAGGAAGATGGTTAGAGGACCAAGTACTGCAGAAAGTCTAGGGGGATGATGGATTAAAAAATAAGTAATTTGATTTTTACAGATAGGCAAGAAAAATGATGTAGCTCTTTAAAAAAAAAAAAAGACAATAATGGCACTAGAGTCCACACTTTTATTACCTTTGGTGAACAAAATGTATGACAATAGATTTGGGAGTTTGAGAAGTAAAAGGAAGAAATTTTCAGACTCAGAGTCCTGAATGTGTTTGTTGGGGCAGAGCCCCTCGGTGGAGAGGCATTTACGGATTAGGGAGAAGCAAGGGATGAGGTTCTGAAGGAGGCAGGAGGGAAGTAGATGGTGTCAGGAGGTCCAGTTTCTCCCGTGGAAAGGCAAACCATGAAGATTTGGAGAGGCTTTGAGATGGATGTGAGAGCTCAAGACAGATGGCGTCCATGTTCCAAGTACAACTTAAAGTACAACTTGAAGTACAACATGATGGTGTTTGACATTTAACAGATGCCATCCACTCTCTGCATAGTCATTCAACAGCCCACCCTGTTGCAGATACCTCATTAGGTTTGGAACACATAGTCTGTCCAGGGCCTAAGTGCAGGATTCTAGTGCAGGATTCTTCCTTATTGCATTTATTTTTGTTTAACCTGTGGCAGACTGAAATATAAGTTACCAAAAAGAATGGGAGAACAGGTAGGCACACACCAAACCAAGTGACCAAATAAATAGAAACATCAACAGGTCTTGACCTTTTTTTCTTTCTTTCTTTCTTTCTTTTTTTTTCCGTCAAAGAAAGCACTCATTGGTTTATTTAAGTAGTAAGTCAGAAAGTTGGAAATGAATCACTTTCTTTTTCCAGAGTTATTCTGGATAGTTCAGCTCTCTAAATTCAGCTAAAAGAGTCTTTCTGATGATAAAGAAAAGCGTCGTAAACTCTGATGTTTTAATGCACTAAAAAATATCTTTGCTGAGGCCCAAGCTGAGATCTACCTTTGGCCACCTGGTGCTTTATTTTTTATTGATTAGAAGTCTGATAAGACTGATTTCAGTGTGATTTAAGAATATCATATTGCTACATGATCAGTTTGCCTATTCCAGTGTAGAAATGGACTATGGGAAAATCCATAATCACAGATCATAGCGGAGGTGTCCTTGAGTCAAAACCTCTACCTAGTCAGTGAGAAAACCAGTAAGTAAACCAAATAGAAATACACAGTGGCAACTTTTACATGCAAAGGTGGTGAGAATTATAACCTATCAAGAAATCCAACACTGTTCTCACTATTTGATGTGCGACAGATGCTGCTGCAGTCCTTGAGAAGGTTTTAAATTGTTCAGCACTTGGTGGTTATCTTCAGCCAGCCAGGGCCGTGGGAGTGCATTTCTTTGTAACCAGGCAGAACTGGTCGCTGCTCAGTTTTGTTCCTTATGTTTCCATTTATGTACGTTACTTTTTTTTTTCCTCAGCATTTTGTTACTCATCGTTATTTGCCTGTTAGGGAAGAAATTGGTTTTTCCTCAGCTAATAATGTTTCTTTAAATAAAATAAAAAAAAAGTTGCCTATTGCTTTTTTCCTGGTTTTCCTAAGCAAGCCAGAAGTCACAAGGTAGTTTACTAATCGGAAACCAAGAATAAGAAAAGCCACAGCACTCAGCAAAAGTTTCACTAACTTGTGTGCCCCGGGGCGCATCAGAATGAAGACCTGGTGAAGAGTGGGTCCTAGCAATGGCTTCCTAAAGCGCAGGTCCAGCCCGTGCACTTCGGCTCCCACGTGGCATCAGATGATCCAGTGGTTGTCACCGTGAACTCCAGCCGCCGCGAAGCCGAAACTGCCCCGGCTGCATCAGAGTTCAGAGGGGAATAGCGTCTCCACGCCCTCGTCTCACCTGGGCTGCTCCTCGGACCGTCCTTCGTCCTAGGCAGGGCCACCACGCCTCGCCGACGCCCCCTCCAGACCTCCAGGAGCGGGCAGCGGGTCTGCTGCGGCGGCCGGAAGCTCCGGGAAGAAGTGCTTGCGGTGTCGGCTCCGCCGGCCGCTCTTCCAGCCGAAACTCGGCGGCGTGGGTCACAGCGGCTGCCACGCCGCACCTGCCCGCGAGGGGGCGCGCCGGAGCGCCGGGCTCGGGCGGTCCGCGGCGGGCGGCGCTCTCTCCCTCCCATCCCCGCCCTCCGCCCTCGCCTGACGGCGCTCACCTGTCTGGGCAGCCGGCCCGGGAGGCGGGGGCCGGCGGGAGCCAAGCCGAGGAAGAGGGCGGAGCGGCTCTCCGGGCGCGTCATCGGAGCACCATGGCGGAGCTGGGAGCTGGCGGCGACAGCCACAGGGGCGGCGATGGCGCTGTGCAGAGTGAAACAGGTGACTGCGCGGCGAGGGCAAGCGGGGTCCCGCGGGCGCGGGCGGGGGGGCGGCGGGCGCGAGGGGCGGGCTGGCGCCGGCGGCCCCCTCCCCGGCCCGTGCGGCTGCGGCCCGGAACGGCCGGTCCTGCGCGCCGCGCACCCGGGCTCCGAGCGCGCCTTCCCCCGCCCCGCGCCGCCGCGCCTCGGCCGCCGGGCCCCGGCCGCCCCTCGGGCGCTGCGCCTGGACTTCCCGGCAACAGGTGGAAGCGTGCGGGCGAGCGCGGCCGGGAGGAAATGGAGGAACGCCGGCCGCTGCCCTCCCGCCCGCGGCTCGGTCTAATTTAGTCGAATGGGGAAATCGTACCCCCCAAACCAAACCGCCGGAAAACCCTAGGCCAGGTGCGACTGGCAGGATTAGCAGTTTCTGGGCCCCCACCCCCGCCTTCCCTGGTCACACCGGTGTCGGAGGCACCTCGGCGGGGTCACTGTGAGGCAGGACCGCGCCGGGAGCGGCGCCCGCCCCGCCCCCCGCTGTGGCGTCCGCGATTGCGACCCTCCCCCCAGAACACCCGGTCCGGGCCCGCGAGGGCCGGGGTCCCATCGCGGGACGGTGGGGTTCTGTGGTGCGGGCTTGACGGAATCACAGGTCCCTTGACTTGGAAGCGTCAGAGCTCTTGTTTTGAGTCTGCACTTGTAGCCAAATGAGGAGCATTGGCTCTGCAGCCCGCGTTGGGTGGTCAGGCCTCTGTGCTGAGGATCCCCCGTCCCCCGCAACCACCGGGACACACTCGTGGTCGGGGGCTCCCATCCCCAAGACGAGCGACAAGCAGCAAGTCTTCCCACCCATCTCTTTATGGCATGAAGCCGATTTTTCCCCTCGTGGTTTTTTTTTTTTTTTTTTTCTCAAGAGACTATCTTGCAAATCTGTCCCTCCTTCCTTGTCCCCTTTTCTTCTATTCTTGGCCGGTAAGCTGTTTCTGTATCTTCCTACACTTGGGATGGGGGCGATGAGGCAGTTTCTTATTTTAAAAAGAGATTCAAATCACAGACTTCCCAATCGCAAGCTGTTTTCTACTTCCATACGCACACAATTGGAAGCAGTTGTTTCCTTAAATGTAAAAATCACTCCCCTCATTCCCCCCAAAGAGATGCTGATTTAGATGGTGTGCTTATTTTAACGTGAAAGGTCCAGAGAGCTATAAAACAGTGTTTGTAAATTACGCATCTGCTATTGCTAGGAAGAGGTTGGGTACCTAAAGTCTAATGACTTAATCCCTTCTGCTGAAATACCTAAGGTTAAGACTGACAGGGTGTCTTGAACTTGTTTACTTTCGTCGTGCTACTTCCAGTAGGGTGTTTTATTTTGTCTTAATGCGTTTGAAAGATTGGTTTGGGGTGGAGAAGAGGAGATGCCCTTGTTATTAATTGCTTTAGGGAACTGGATGAACTGGGTGTTGGGACTGGGCTGTACCCCAAGTGAGGGCCCCAAGCAGCATCCTCAGTTGTGAATATATGGTTGGTGGTTTTGTGCCTAACGCTGCCAGAGGAGCTGCTTCTGAAACAAAATTGTCCTGATGAATTAATATGCATCAGTTTGTGCTCAAAAATAAACTTTATAGACTCTGCGTACGAACAACTTGTTCAGACATAAGTGTACTACAAACTGTAGTATATTCATTGCCTGAGCATGTGAACAATGAACTCACCATGCTTCTAACAATCAATATACAAATCAACCATGTGTCAGTGAAATATTTTCTTTTATTAAAAGGGGGATGGCCGCCATCTCTTTCATAGAAAACAATTCTTCCATACCTTTGCCTAAAAACTTCAATTGCCGAGGAACACATTATGGTCTTTTGAAAAATTGTACTTTATAATTTAACTTAAAACTGACTTCTGGTTCCACATCTTTTTCCTATTTTTCTTATTCTAGCCCTGGTTTACTATTAATATTTTTAGTGCTAAGAGCAGTTGCATCAGTGGGTGCCAAAGAAAGAAGGAAGGTGTGAATGTATTTTTTTTGAACCTAGGTAACAGTATTTTGAAAGAACAAGTGATCATTGTTTGAATTTTAACAACTTAAGTTCTTCTACATATTTAAAACGCATGACCCAGGCTGTGCGTGGTGGCTCACGCCTGTAATCCTAGCTCTCTGGGAGGCCCAGGCGGGCGGATTGCTCAAGGTCAGGAGTTCAAAACCAGCCTGAGCAAGAGCGAGACCCCGTCTCTACTATAAATAGAAAGAAATTAATTGGCCAACTGATATAGATATATATAAAATTAGCCTGGCATGGTGGCACATGCCTGTGGTCCCAGCTACTCGGGAGGCTGAGGCAGAAGAATCGCTCGAGCCAGGAGTTTGAGGTTGCTGTGAGCTAGGCTGACGCCACGGCACTCACTGTAGCCTGGACAACAAAGCGAGACTCTGTCTCAAAAAAAAAAAAAAAAAACCAAAAACGCATGACCTATATCTGAATATGGAATTTCAATGTATTAACAGTAGTTTATTCTTATGAGCATATTTTACATTATACACATCCAAATGCTGCAAGTCTCATTTTTTTTAAACTATCATAGGTTTGTATGGAGATTTGGGGAGGGGGTAGGTAGGGAGACTTCTGCCTTTTATTACCATCAAGAAGTAAAACTTTCCACCTCAAGTGGCAACATTTATTGAGGGATTCATTTTGTTTGTTCATGTCCCTGTGCAAAGACTGTGGTGTAATTTTAGGGCACTTTAGATTAGACTCTCAAGTTATTATTAAAATAACACCTGTAATGTGTTCAGAATTATATGCATATGTATCAGAGATGGATTGAAAATGGTCATGTGCCACCTATAAAATGAGACATTCCTTAAGCATATTGAAAGGTATTCTATAAACCCAACAATAAAAACCATGTTTCTGGGGGTGGATAATTTACCTTCTGCTCAAAGTTAGCCAAATCGCATGTGTCATGGTGAAAACTTTTTTTTGAGAATGAAAAGTTCTTTTAATATAATATTTTTCTTGTCAATAGCCAGAGGTAAGCAAGAACTGGAAAGAAAACAACAAAACACTTGCCTGGGAAACAAATTTTCAATGTTGCCACTAGAGGATGTCAAGTCCTTTCTCAGGCTTTTTTGAGCGGTCACATAGATGGGTGATGCTCTCAAAACTACCTCTGCCACAAGCTTTGTAGGTTTATGTTCAAGAGCTGTGGAAAGCGAGTTTGCAGAGATAGTTTCCCCATTTTGATAACCTATTTTTTTTTTAAAGAAGCCTGCTGAACTAATAGCAAATTTAAAGTTATTTTTGATTAATTCATGAGACCATACGTTGATGCACAAAGGAATAATACCTGTAATCTGTGGATTCTGTTTATATTCTTTTGTGGAAACTGACCTAGCACCTGGAATTGGTTTGCTTTTTTTTTTTTCTCTTTAGCAGGCTGTGTGGTGGAAGAATAGAGCTTACTTTGTGATCTTGGTCATGTCCCTTCACTGCATTTTTGCAAATTAAAAAGTGATATTTAAGATGTCACTTAGCTTTAAGAGTCTACATTAAATATCTACAAATAAAAATTAAATAAAGGAGTTATTTTTTAAAACTCAAGCCTCATTATGTTGATGGAAGAATTGAAAATGTTGAGGCTTAGAATAATTTGACCAAGAAATATGTACCCGCTTTACATTAAGCATTATGGTGGGCTGGGCGTGGTGGTTCACGACTATAATCCTAGTACTCTGGGAGGCTTAGACGGGAGAATCACTTGACCTCAGGAGTTCGAGACCAGCCTGAGTAAGAGCGAGACTCCATCTCTACCTAAAAAAAATAGAAAAGTTAGCCGGGTGTTATGACACATGCCTCTAGTCCCCAGCTACTCTCAAGGCTGAGGCAGGAGGAACACTTTAGCCCAGGAGTTTGAGGCTGCAGTGAGCTATGATTATGCTGCTGCACTCTAGCTCGGGTGACAGAGTGAGACTATCTTTAAAAAAAAAAAAAAAAAGCATTTTGGTGGCTAGAAGGTTGTTGAACACATGATCCTTGAATTTAGCAAGGAAGACAAAAGTCTACCAACAAATAATTGCAGGTTATGAGGAGTTCAGTGAAGGCGAAATCACTTCTGGCCTTCAGGGAGGACATACTGGGTATAGCACTTAAGTTAAACTTTGAAAAATTTGTAAATGACATATTAAGTTGGATGGAGGAAAGGGAGAAAAATACAGGTACACGTAGAAAGAGCAAATTTTTGGTCATATCGACAAATATGGAAAGCTCAAAGAAAGAGTGCTAGAAGATTAGTTAGGAATGTTGGTACATTGAGGCCGAATTGTGGAAGGGCTGAAGGCTGAGCTAAGCGATTAGTGCGTTACTCTGTGAACAGGGGGAAATAGTTGAAGATTCTTGAGAATAACATAAATTGATTAAAGCATGATCAATCAAGTAATTCTGCACCCATGAATGTGCAAATCTGCAAGATCTAGCAAAGGAGCTCAGCTGTGCCTTTAACCAATGAAAGCAAAATTCCTGCATCTGGGAAAAAAAGTCATTTTCTTTAATTGATTTTTGCTGCTTTGGGAAGGGTACACCTGGGGTAGTGAGAATACATGAGAAACATTTGCCTAGCTAGCCAGATTAGCCTAATCTTTTCTGGAGATCAATGAAATGATAGATCTACCCAGCTGATCCTCATTTCAGCATAGCAGGGTGGACTAGAGGATTGCATTGGAGAGTTCAGTGACATAGAGATGAACTTTGAGGATACTGCAGAAATACAGCCAGGCATTGGCGTGGCAATGGAAATGGGAAGAAAATGATAACTTCAAGATTCTGCAGAGTATGCATCAAGGAATTGCAGGTAAAAAGGTGACATTTGAGATTATACTACAAGTTTGAGTTTAGTTTATGGCTTAAGCATTGGTCTCTACCCTTTTTAGCACCAGGGACTGGTTTCATGGAAGACAGTTTTTCCACAGGCCAGGGCACATGGGTGGGGTGTCGTGGGTAGAGAGGAGGCAGTGCGGAGCTCAGGCAGTGATGCTCAGGCCGTTTCCTAACAGGTCACAGACTGGTACTGGGCTGTGGCCTGGGTATTGGGTACCACAGGCTTAAAGAAAATATTTATTTGAGTTTCGCTCATTGGCTTATTGGAAAATACTCATGAGGGAGAACTGGGTTTTTCTTTTTAATTTTTTTGTTTTTGTTTTGGTGTTTTTTGTTATTGTTGTTGTTGTTGTTTTTAAGAGTCTTTAAGAGTTTTTTTTTTAGAGTCTTGCTAAGTTGCCCAGGCTGGACTTGAACTCTTGGGCTTAAGTGTTTCTCCCAGCCTCAGCCTCCCATATCTCTGGGACTAAAGGCACATGTCATCACACCCAGCAGGACCTGGTTTTGGTGGGAGGAATATTAAAAAAACTCTGCTTTAGACATGAAAATTTGTGGTACATGAGAGTTCTATTAAGTTGAAACATCTAATAAGCAACTGGAAGTACAGGACTGAAGGAGAAAAATAGGGGTCAGGACCCTGGGGTTCATTCCGTAAAGGAATAGTAATTGAAGCTTTGGAAGTGAGGAGAATTCAGAAAGAAAAACTGCAAGAGGATGAGACGTTTGAAGCATATGAGGAGGAGGAGCCAGTAGAGAAGACAGATGGAAAAGCATACCTGAGCAATGCCACACCTGCCAAGAGGGAGGGACAGAGAGGTCAAGGATTCAAAGGCTGAAGAAATTTTTTAAAATGACATTGGTATGGTTACCGTTATCACCGACCAACCCTAGAATAGGAATTTCAGTTGCTGGTGCAGAGTTGGGGGTGCACCAGATGACAAATGATTGTTAGATAAACAGTTAGGAAGTGAAGATTGCCAATTCAATAGACCCTTCCGGAAAGCTTGCTGGTGAAAGGAAAAACTTGCAAATCCTTGAATAGGCAGGGAGGGCTTTTTACAAAATTAACAAATACAAAATTAACTTGTATACAAAAAATTTACTGATTTGGGTTTGTTTTTTTTTTCGTTTTGGTGGGGTTTTTTTTTGGGGGGGTACAGTTCTTTGAGTTTTGTCAAACATATGGAGTGATATAACAACCACTATAATCATCCAGAAGATTCTCTTGCCCCCCTAATGTTGCACCTTTGTAGTGAGGCTCTATTCCTAAACCTAACCCCTGACAAACACTGATCTGTTGGCCATCTTTCTAGTTTTGCCTTTTCCATAATATCATAAAAGTGGAATTATACACTGACTTTTTTTTCACTTGGCACAATGCATTTGAGAAGCATGCTGTTCTGCGTTGTCAGTAGTTCTTTCCTTTTTGTTGGTGAGTATTGTGCCATCATATGGAAGTATCGCAGGTTGTTTTTCGGTCCACCCATTGAAGAACAATTGAGTTATGAATAATGCTATAAGCATTTGCATACAGGTTTTTGTGTAGTTTCCATTTATCTGAGGTAAATACCTAGGAGTGAGATGATTGACGTCTATGTAACTGCATGTTTAACTTTATAAGAAACTGCCAAAGTTTTCCAGAGTGTAAACTTTACATTCCTACAAGCAGTGTATGTGAAGTCTACTTGCTTGACATCCTTGCCAACATTTGATATTACTAATTTTTTAATTTTAGCCACCAAGTTCTTTGAGTCAAGCAGTATAATCACCTCAATGTAAGATAGTGCCTTTTTGATACTAAACAATGCTCATGTGAATTAGAAGAACCTGGAGGTTCTTTGGTAGCTTTGATCCCAGAGCCCAGGTATAATATGGAGTTTTTATTTGGCTCTAATATCAGCTGTTTTATTTTTCTCTCATTCTCTTTTTTCCCCATAGTGTTTATTTCCTGTAGCGTCTGTATTCTGAAGTTGATTATGAACAGAAGTGCCATTATACAGCACATCCTATGCCAATTCAAGTTCTCTTTTCCTCCTTAATGATCTCTCTTCTAATCCCTTGAGATAAGGCTTTCCAGAACTTGAAAATAACTTTTTTAGAAAGCTAGAAATATTGGTCATGTAACTTGTGTTATGATTATTACATATTGGCGCAGTTTATATTGTCAAGCTGAATACTTAGTACCACTTCTCAGTTAATGATGTACTTGCAATGCTTTGTAAAAATCTTGATATTCTGTCATTGGACATTTAATCATCAATCATGGTCTAAGGTTCTCCATGCTAAACATATGGTATTTAGGCTTATTCTTTTCTACAAAGTTTAGTTTTAGACTTTGTCTAGTCCTCCAGCGGTGGTACTTTCTACCTCTTCACTCTCTCAGCCCATGCAGTGCTCTGAGTTATAGTTGTTTACACATTTAGGTGGATTTGGTTTTCCTGTTCCGTAAATAGTCTCCTTAGTGTTTTTTATAATAAATTTGAGAAATAAGCAGTTGAAAATATAAGGTTTTTTTATTTTATTTTTTATTAGATACCGCTTTCAAGTTTGATTTGAAGAGTAATATATAGTATTTTTGACAGTAAGAATTAAGTGCGTTCAACAGTTCTTCACCCTTGATGCTCCTGCAGAAATAGTTGTGAAAAAAAGAATCATGAAAAAATGCCAGGGAGGACTGGCATGCCTGACTAGATAGCACAGATGAGCACAGGGATGCAAAACAGAGCAGAGAGCAAGCTGGGAGAAGTACCTTTGGCATATGTGGACCGCACTCCACAGACAGTATTAGTAATTGATGTATATTTAAGTTTAGAGTTTTGACTTGGGGTAAAATTTCTCTGATTTTTTTTTTTTTTTTTTTTTTAATGCTATGAAAGCTTCCTCCTTGCAGCTGATTTTCTGGTAAAGAGAACCATCTTTTGCTACGGCATAACCTCCGAGTATAAAACTTGTATCTCTAATACTGTTGAATGTAGAAACAAGCTATACTCTAGGATAAGTTTAAATTTCCAAGGTGAAATTCTAGAAAAGACCCCTTCCTTTAGTGTCCCCATGCCCCAACACAAGGCCTGCTTGGGTGACAATAACCTGCATAATAACAATTGGCTATAAGTTGTGTTCCTGTAGCAAAAAGCCTGGCTGCTTCTCAAGATTTTAACCTAGGCTTCTAGTTCTGCGAAGCTTCTGACCCAAGTCTTTAGTAGCAGACATACCAGGCAGGACCTGGGTGCCTGCTTTGTGCATTCTGGCTGGATTGGTTTCTATTCTTGGTAGATGCCTGCATTAGTACGGTGACACCCTTTTAAGCACAACCCTTGTGGGCTCATTTAAATATATCTCACTCCTTGGCCATGAGGTTATGTTGTTGAAATGATTATTGGGTTCATGTGCTGAAGCACATTGGTTCCTATCATTGGCTTTCAATCTTAGCAGTGAGTTTAAATCACCTGGGGACTATTTAAATATCAGGCGGCACTCTAGGTAATTATCTGAGGATCTTGAGTGATGGGAGCCAAGTGGCAGTGTTTTTAAAACTCCTAGATGGTCCAGCACTGAGGACTGCTGGTTTAGAACCAATTCCACCTGACTGTCATGGTAGGAGGTGTCAAGTGTATGCACCTTGTTTATGGAAATCATGGAAAATCTTACGGGCTATTACTCTAAATATAGTGAGTTTGCTCAAGTTATCTCTTATTTTGCCCCAGCACTTTTTAAAGGAAATACAGATGTGAATACAGGTATGAGTATACAGCCAAATATATGCAATATTGTGTTCTTTTACGTATAAATATGCACGGTTAGACAAAATATTAGATAATCAGCTTTTTTTGCTACTTAGCTACTATGCTGCCTTCTTCTCCAACCCAGGAAAGGTTAATTTGGGGTGGATATTAAAGTATTTTGTAAGAAATTATATACTTTTCCCAGAGATCTTCCTGGTGACCTCTGACCTCTAATTACCAGGTCCCTGGCTCTGGAGCCCAGCCCTTGTTTCTTCTATTAGTAGTTGATGCAAGTGTGACCACCTCCCTTGCACCATGCTGGGAGACCAGATGCTAATACCCTTAGGCTAATCTTTCTTTCCTTCACCTCTTTCCTTTCTCCTTTCTAGATGCTGCTGTGCCCAAGGCCCAGCTGATAACCTCTGCACTTACCACTGTGAGTGTTTTTTCTCAACAGGATTATTCACACTTATGCTTTGATTATCACCTCAAATGATCATCTCTAGGAAAAGTCTACAGGGCTTCCGAATTGCATTTGTGCCTGCTTGTGAACTGTTTTGGTGCCATCAGTTGTGATTCAAAGCTTTTTCAATGAGAGCTTACCTCTGGCAGCACCACTTTCCTGTTCTTTTCTCCTCTTTGCAGCAAGTGTGTTCATGACTGTGAGATCCAGGACCACATGAAAAGGGCAGTGGGTGATGTTGAATGAGATTGATCCTTAAAAAACAATATCTTTTTTGTGAAAGGATGCTGGGGTCTGGCTGCCTAGGTTTCAGGCTCAGCTCCACTGCTTACTGCCTGAAGGATCCTGGGCATGTCACTTAACCATTCTCTTCCTCAATGTCTTCATTTTTAAAGTGGGGATAGTAGTAATACCCTCACAAGGATTAAATGAGTTAATACATAAAAGTACTTAGAACAATGCTTGACACAGCCTAAGCACCAAATGTAATTATTGTCATCGTGATTATTAAGGACTAATACTGCATCACTGTGAAGAGATGGACATAGCCTGGTATGCTAAGTTTCTCCCTTAAGCAAATACTTGTTTATGATGATAAGCTGTCCATAATGAGGACATTGGAATGTAATGCTGATGCAGACCTAATTGTAGCTGTGTGATCACACTGTCATAGTCCTGGCTCTGGCATAAAAGACATCGTCAAAACACACTGGATGGTGCTTTTTACATGTCAAAATGTTCCAGTAGAAGGTTGCTGCACACTGGCCTATGAGACGCTTAGGTTGTGTTATGTGATTGAATTAAATCCATGCAAGCCCTTTTTGGATTGTTTTTGTTTCATTTTTATAGCATCCAAAAGTCTTTTTTTTTACTGCTTTATCATAGTTCTAAATTTTAAGTTCTGGCTGGGCACAGTGGCTCAAGCCTATAATCCTTTGGGAGGCAGAGTCAGGAGGATCACTTGAGCCCAGGAGTTTGAGACCATCCTGAGCAACATAGTGAGACCTGTGTCTACAAAAAATAGAAAAATTAGCTAGGCATAGTGGCAGACACCTGTAGTTCTAACTACTGGGGTGGCTGAGGCAGGAGGATTGCTTGAGCCAGGAGTTTGAGGTTGCAGTGAGCTATGGTGACACCACTCCACTCCAGCCTGGGCAATAGTGTGAGACCATGTCTCCAATAAAATACTACTACTACTATATTTTTTAAGTTTTTTTTCCCCTAAAATATTTCTACATAAGTTATTTTGCTTTAAACCATAGAAATGGACTTCCCAGACCCATTTTGACTTTAAACAAGTCACTGTCATTGCATTGAGTATGTTCTTCTACAGGGAAAATAGAGGAAGCATATATACAACTTGCCTCCACAAGGCTTTCATGAGAAGCAGGAGGCAGTTTGGGTTTCTTCAAAGTACGTACATGAAATAGAAAATACTAAGTTGTCTTATTTATTAAAGTCACAAATATAGAAGCAGCTTCCTTAAATTGCAGAAGACCGTTTGCAAGCCCTATCCTGGGTGTGAGGTGTGGACATGTGTGCAAGAGGCACATTTCTCCCTAAGAAAATAATCTTATTCAACTTGTAATTTAGATTGTTATATCTTTTTTAAAATTTAATAAATTTAGTAATCTGAATTTAGTAATCTGAAAATTAGTAATTTAGTAATCTGAAAACGTTTTTTAAAAATCTGAAAATTTAGTAATCTGAAAAGACATCACTTCCTCAGATGGTACTGGGTTAGATTCTCTGAATAATGTCCTCAGATTATCATTTTGTGTACAGTAGCCACTGTGGAAATTGAGTAAACAAGTGTGTTTAATGCCACACATGAAATACTAAAATTTCTATCATTCTTCCATAAAAATATAACTAAATTATTGTTGAAAAAGAAATGATAGCATTAGGTACTGATATACTTAACGCTAAGGATAAACCTAGAAATTTCTTTTGTAATTTTGTAACAGTGGCTTCCTGGCTCTCAACATCCTTGTGACGCTGCCTTCCTCATGTATATAAAAAGATATATACCCATATGCTTTGTAAAGTGATTTTGTGTAAGTCACAGACAGAGTATTAGGAACTGAAATAGAAGTAGAAGAGATGGCTCTACAGTTGAAAGAAAGTATTAAAATAAATTGAGAAGTGGGAGATGGAGCAATTTTTAGTCTAGGAGGCCTGTGAGATGCAAATTACTTTGGATAGAAAAACCCTATAATCTTATAATCCAGTGAAGCTTTACAGAGAAGAACACTAGTTTGGCATTTCAGATTCAATCTCTGGTGGTCCAGTGGTGCCTAAAGTTGTCAGATTTGAGAATGTTATTTCAGTTTATTTACAGACTGATCAGCTTCAACATTTTGTCTGTGCTCACTGAGAAGAGCATAGAGATAAAAAACAAAGGTCCCAACTCCCAACCAGCTTTTGCAACACAAATCTAAACTACTTGATGAGAGCCACAGATTACTGTGAAAGTGTTGCAGGATTCATTAATGGCACCCACAATAGAAAGTCTTCAAGAGGGTTTTGGAAGAGAGAAGGGGTAAATACCAAATATCAGAAGGGCAAAAGTTTTACAATTAGGCCTCAGGTGTGGAGTTCAGACACCTGTAAATTGGGTATTCTGGATCAATTGTACAGTCTGCAAAGATGCTTTCTAAAGCACATTCTTTTCTATTACAGATGAACCTATTTGGAAACATGTTCGTGGAGCAGTTTGCAATGTTGCAATTATTTTTAAAGCAAACAGCTTTTGGTTATATAAACCTCCCTCTTTTTGTTTGTAAACAGGTCTTTTTCCAGAGAGCTGGATAAAAAGTCTGGCTCTGGGCACTTTAAGGGACATGGCTGTTTTTTGTTTCAGGGGTTTGGGGACAAGTGTCTTCCTACATGCCTGTGGAAACAGGAACCACCAGTGAAAAATTTAGGAGAAAGAAGAGATTTTTGTTATGATTCCTTCACTGCAGCATTGCATGTGTCTGGAAAAACTTTTTTTAAAAAACACATCAAAGATTTTAGTACATTTAACAATGGGAGTATAGCCATTTTGCCTTTTCTCACAATGAGAAAGGCAAAATGGTCATTTGGGGTGTTTCTGGAAGTTTGCCAAAAGACTCCTTTGTCATTATAATCCTCCCACCATTGCCTAAGGCATGGATTTAAATCATGTATATGAAAAGTGAAAGGGCTTTAAAGATGAAGCAGTGCCCCCAAGTGCATATTAACCTGATCCTCCTTCTGAGATGTTTTCTTTCTATTTAGAGCCCCCTAAAAGCCCAATGGCCCTAGGTCAATCAAGCCTAAGAGAAGATGTATTTATCAAAAAAAAAAAAAAAAAAAAAAAAACTTACTAGATAGCTAGTAATATCTACTTCTTGGAAATTAATGCTTCATATTTTTTTAAACAATTATTGATGCATTAGGAATCATGTTTGCTTAGCAAATTTTAAAAGCTCCTGGGCATGTTATTCAATCATACATATGCTTATATCTTATCTCTGTAATTTAGCTTAAGGCTTTTGGCAGGTTCTGGTTGCTAGCTGACAATTACAGTTGCTGACAGTTCTCAGTGTGGCTTTCACTAAATGAAAATGGACCAAGCCTCAAACTTACTTGCCGTGATGATATAATTTGGCATTTCTAGGAGGCACTGCCTTCTTCTAGGTTGCTTTCAGAATTATGCTGGAGAATTGCAATTTTTTATTTTGTCAGGATTATTACTAGTTAAATAAACCGATAAATGTATAAAGTTTAGTATCTCAGACCGTCAAACGCTCTGTCTTCTGTTGAAAAACATGTTTTATATAACCTTCTCTCCACCCCTATCAACGTATCTACATACTTTAGTTTCTTCTAATTGAGACTTTAGGTTCTTAATTGGGTTACTTCATTATAATAGAGAAGTTTTGTTTTTTAAATCTACACATCTATACCTTCTAAACCATTTAATGTTGAGATGACCAGACTGCTTAGTTCTCATGATAAAAAGGATTTATTTGATAATGCTTTTAAGCTGACCAGTATTAGACTCTCAAAGGGAGATCATTAGTGAAAATAAAGGAGGATTTAATAGGTCTGGTCTGAGATGTCCTGACCCCAATAGTATGAACATTATTTTAATGGAGCATTACCCTATTGGAAAATTATTTGACTAAATAGTATTCAGTCTATTCAGTGAAGATTATGACCACTGACACATAAACCTTTGACTTTTGAATGGCATGCTTTCGTTCACAGCATGTTGACTTGAATGTGGAATGGAGTATCTTAATCTCTATGGGGTCACTGACTATGATGGTTAATTTTAAGTGTCAGCTTTTGCTTAGCTCTGGTGCCCAGTTATTTGGCCAAACACTAGTCATTGTTAGGCAGATATTTTGTAGTTATGATTAACATTTACCATCAGTTGACTTTAAATAAAGGAGATTATCCTCAATAATGTGAGTGGGCCAGGTCCGATCAGTTGAAGGCCTTAAGAGCAAAAACACGTTTCCCAGTGAGGGAGTTCTGCCTTAAGGCTGTAACACAGAAATCCGGCCTGAGATTCCAGCCTGCTGCCTACCCTACAAATTTCTGACTTGACTCCACAAGTGACAGCAGCCGTTATTTCTTAAAATAAATCTCATTATATAAATAATACATGTTTCTCTGGAGAACCCTGACTGATACACTAGCCCTCAGGAAAAAAAATTAACAATTTTCTCCCAGAATCATGCAAATAATTTAAATTATTTTTTTAAGAGACAAAAATTTAAATTAAATTTAAATTAATTTTGTCTGATTTTTTTTTTAAAGGTAAAAACAGAATATTAAATTTTTGGTAAAAAAAAATTAATTGATGTCTGTTTTAATTCCAAGGAATTTTAGGGGAGAGAATTAGGAAGAGTGGCAAAGTAGCCAAGGACGGGATGGAGGAAAAGTCTCAGTACATCCTGGAATGAATGTTGAACACATTGTTCTTGACCTGTCCAATTCCTTGCTGGCCTAAAGACTTAGAGCTATCACCTTCCTGGAAATGCCGAAGTAGTAGTAAACTGAATTGGCTTGCTGTTCTTTAGTATTGCTCTTCGCTGACAAACTTTTAGATTTCATCTCTCAAGTCACATAGCTACAGTGATCCACCCGTAATAAATTGTCTCCTTGAGGGGAAAAGCTGTGTCTTATTCATTTTAATCAGTAGGTTGTCATTAAGTGGCGGATGGTGAGAGAGTGAGGGAAGTCTCCAAGCTATAGGTGCAGAGATGAGTAGTGTGGTCCTCTTATAACCAAAACACCTGGTGAAGCTTCCATTGTTGTTTAGCATTCAGGGTAAAAACCTTGGTTAGGGGATGTCAATTAAATGAGTACAATAGTACAACACAGAGTTGCCTGCAAAATGAAACCATGTGTGTATGTAAGTAAGTGCAGAGATACAGTGACAGCAAGGAAAAAGACTTGTCTGAGCCTTTTTCTCTCTGCCCAAGTATTTTTACCCCAGTTATATAACTTGACTTTCCATCTGCATCAAATCATGGAATTCTAGGATCAGAAGAGACTCTAGAGATCCAAAAATCCAACCTATACACATTGCATTAATCCAACTTCATCCCCCATCACTGTTTGTGCACAGCTATCTTCAGTGATGAAAAGCATAGCCTGTTAGATTCTGGTAACTTCCAATCACTGGTCTTAGTTCTGCCTTCCAGAAGTACACTAAAAGTGTAAATTCTTCCACATGTTAACCTTTAATTCAGTTGTTTTATTCCTCTGAAGTCTTGTCTTATTTTCTCAGAGGAAATGTACCTTCTTTCAGATGATCCTCCTGTGTTGTGGCCTAGAATATTTATCGTAAGTCCTAGTTCACTCTCTTCTGCATGTGTTCTCATTTATCATCCCACTGGAAATATCTTGCTGAGAGAGCCATGTGGTGTGAGGACCAGAAAATACAGAATGCTTGTTCTTCTATTCAGCGTGCTGGTGTCTGCTGATACTGCTGTGATTTTGCTAGGATTTTTACTGCCCTGTGGCTCTAATGACAGGTAGTGAGCTTTTTGTCCCGGTGCCCTCCCTCCTTGCTGCTGCTGCAGCTTGGGTAGGTCATTTTGTACCTGTGCAGTTGAACTCTTAATATAAAATTATTCCTGTTTATCTCTACTGAGTCAATCTGTTTAGATACAGGCTATTATTTCATTTTGTTGAGATCATTTTGGACCTGAGTCTATCCATCTCTCAGCTTTGTTTTATCCACAGAATTTAAAGCCCTTGTTGTCATATACATCTTTAATAAAAACATTAACCACCTTTCTTGTCCACTGCCCACTTCTCCAGGCTTCATATGGACTATTGCAGGAACTTGGTGTCCACACTCAACCCTGTGAAATAAGTCTTCCCTGCTGCCAAAGGGGTGCCTGTTAAAAAAGCAAACATGACTGATTCTCATATTCCTGCTTTTGCCCTCTGTCCCCATGGCCATCACTTGAGGATCCCTTTTCTTCATTTGGACAAAGTAGTTATGTAACTGGTCTGTCTCAAGTCTCTCTCCTTTCCCTTCCCAGCTAATCCTGGCCTGTCTGGATCATACATTCAGTTATCAACACCCTTCTGTGGCTCCCCACTGCCTTTGTTTGGTGGGAGAACGCTGTGCAGTTTGGCTGCTGTGTCCGGTGACGTCATCCCAGAAGCACCCCATCTAGCATCCTTGACATGATTTTACCACTCCTAAAGCAAGACAAGGAACCACAAATTCTTAATTTCCTTGTCTTTGTAAGGGTGTGGCTCAACAATTTAAATTAAACACTTACCTAATTCATCGATAATCTGCAAGTAGTTAACTTTTAGAAACACAATCCAGGCATCTATGTGAATCTTCTGTTGAACCCAGTGATTGATTTCGTTGCCTCATTTGGAATCTATAGAATTGGATTTCTAGCCTAATTATCACTGGTAGAGGACACTATTAGAGAGGACCTTCCTTGCACATTTGAACTGTTATCAAGGAATTCTGAAGTTCATGTAAGGTACATTAACAAAGTATTACCAATGAGAATAATGAACAAGAAGGCCAAGAGGCTTTTTAATGTGCTACTGGGTTAAAGTTTAATGTGGCATGTTATAATATTGCCAACTTACCTAGTGATATCTAATGTTTAGGAAAAGGTTACATTCATATAAATAAATCCATACGGTTTAAAATTTATGGTAGAGCAGACATGGGAAAATGGACTCTGTTGGCACTGTGAAGTTTTCAATGTGCAGCAAAGATTTATAGAAATGTTATAAAAGGCACGGCAGGGACCTAGTACTTATTGGCTGATGGCATTGCCACTACTACGGTAGTATTTACTGTTTTTCTTATATGCCTGTTGACAAAAGGTGGTCAAATAAAGAAGATCAAAGCAAACCTGCCTTTTTATTTTCTTTTCAAAGGATCCGTATTTCTTTGTCTAGCAGCCTCTTGGAAGCTATGCATAATGCTGCAAATGGCTGAATGTTGTGCCTTATTGCCACAGAAGCCATCATTGAGTGGCATCATTCTAGGAAACTGAGGGAGCCCTTTTACTTCAAGAATGGGAACTGCAAAGAACCATCTGGGACCCTTTGTTCCTTAGGAGTTGTTTGACTCCATGTCAACCTGTGCTGGCTTTGTCAGTTGCAAACCATACGAGATTCTTAAGTTGCATTAAAATATTGCTGAAACTCCTGCTAGAAGCAAATTGCAGCCTACCTTAGGAAGTTGCATTAAATATTTAAAGGATTACTGAAGTCCAATAGTTTTGAAGAATTAATCATCTCTAATGTAGAAATGTGGAAAAGTAATCTGGCACTTCTGGACCCTACTGAAAGGTAAATAACTTACCTGAATATAAAACTTGTCATTTTACCAGTGATGGGCCATTTAATCCAGCAGTAATAATTTCTGTTTTCAACTATGATCCTTGAATAGTGCAAATCAGGTCCTTTCCCCTTTCAATAATGTTTTTGTAAAGCTCACTAGGCTTTTAGAAAGGTAAATTTTAGGTATGTTTCTCACTAGTTAAGCAGATTTCTTGGATTCACTCACAGGCTATGCTATTTTCCAATTTTATGGTTACAAAATAAGAGCCTAGGGAGCATATGTGTGAAAGAAGTCTGACTCTGTGTGCATGTGTGTGCCTACATGTGTTTAGTCTTTTATATAACATTGTGACAGCTAGGCCCAAGTCATGAGCTTACTGACCCCAGAGATAAGCAAGTTCACCTCTGTTTTGTATTCACCCACGTCTGGGGTTGGATCTAGGCCAGAGTTGCCAGCCAGCCAGCCAGGGTAGGAGGACAAAGAGATGTAAATTCACTGTGGACTGAGGGGGTGGGGATAGCAGTTGCTCAAGGAAGGGCCTGCTGGGCTGTTTTATTCACAGTAGCTGAGTTGGTACCATTATTACCTATTTTCTTTTTCTTTTTTTTTTTTTATAGCAGCCCATTCTAGTGATGGCATCATTTTTACCTATTCATGTGAATACATTTTAGGATTACACTGCAAACATTTTTTTCTTAATATAAAGCCAGTCTAGTTGTAAAACATGCTCCTTTGCACTAGGCAATGTCTCATTTCTCTCAAGTTTAGACAAAGTCTTCATTAATACATAGTATATTATTTTAACAATTTAAACAAAACAATTTAAAAACTTAATTGACTATGGCAGGGCCACGTGCCCCATTTCCCATGGGGACCAAATTCAGATTCTGTGTCTGCAGGTGACATGCAAGGACAGTTGTGTCACATCTAATTGAAAACAATAGTGCTGGGGAAGAGTTCAGGAATTCAGAGTGTAGTATGTTACTTCTGGAGATATTTAAATTTAAGGTCTTACCATCCCCCTTTCCATATTTGTCTTTGTTTTGGATCAAATTGTAAAAGGAATTAGGGGATTGGGAGAAGACAATAGTCCCATGCCCCTACTGGGATCAAACCACAGTTTTCCTTGCCTAAGAGTTAACCCTAGATCCATTAAAGATTGGGTGTGAGCATTTAGGAAGCTAATCTCAAGTGTATTTATATGGCATGGCTTCAATGAAGTGAAAAATGGGGAGGGGAAAACATCCTTTTTTATTATTTGATCTTGGGCTGTTTGCTTTCCTGTGACTGGTCACAGCTGTGGCTGTGACACAGCTGGTTGATGTTGGAGTCAGGATTTACAAGGAAGCAGCAGAGAGCATCTTGACTGTAGAGCAAATGGGCCTGGATGTATTAATCCTAACTAGTGACCAAAGTAGCTGTCTGACTTTCGACTTTCTCTGAGCCTCCGTTTTCTGATCTGTCAGATGATGCTAACTCATCTCAGGGCTTTTGTGACTTAAATTTAACATATCTAATTCTCCTAACACAGCATCTAACATCAGGGGTTGTATGAAAGTGGTGACTTCTGGCCTCCTTTGTTTAGGCTCTCATTCCCCCAGTAAATGGTTTTAAGACTAGCTTGTATTCTTTAAAAGAAAAAAAGTAAGCCTTTTGGTGATTTTCACACTTGGATACAAATCAAAATTCTTCTCAAGACCCATCAGGCTAAAGAGTGAAGGATCTGTCTTTGTCATTGAAGGGTCTTTCACTTAAGTGAACAGAAAAGGAAAAGCTGGGTGTGGTAGGGGAGGACTCAGTTCTGGTCTTCTTTGGGGTCCTCTGTGTCCTGTGATCTCATTTCCCTTGGTACTTTTATTCTATCTCTTGGATGCCTTGAGGACTCTTTGGTGAAATTCCTTGGTCATCTTATCTGGAGAAATTTAACTCCAGATAGCTTTTGCTTTACATTTCTCCTGAAAGACAGTTGAGGCCATCTCTAAGCCTGTCTTGAAAGTAATGGGTTGTACATCTGCAGAAGTCATTTGATATTCAGCTTTCACTTTGCTTTATAAAAGCAACTCTTAGTAATTTTCTTCATTTTCCTCCTAGGAAACCTCATATATCATTAAATTTTTCTGTTTGGAAGGTAGAAGGAAGGGCCCTTTTTTCTTTAGCTTTTCCTCTTTAATATTTTTGTTAAAAATAGTGGAGATGATCTCTGTTAACTGTTAGAACAGCTGTTAGCTTTATTTGGGTGATGAACATTTCTAAATGAAATTTGTCGTTTGCTTGAGACATAGATTTTTATTTTCTTTACCAAAAGGGAGTTTCAATTATGCTTATTTTGTGTATGTGGGGTTTTTTGTATTTATTTTGTTTGGGGTTTTTTCTTCTTTGCTGTTGTAAGTACTGACCTGATTCTTTGAAAGTAGAGGAAAGAAATTAAAGTGGATTTGAAAATATTTTCATTTCACAAATATACATGACATTGGTGTATGTTACACCTATGTTTATTGATCATCTGAAATAAAAATAAGAAATAGCCAATCATGTCTAATTCAGGAAAAAGTTTACCAAGTATAGAAAATTATGGAAGTACGTTAAATTTACAATTTGTATCCATTGTTTGTTTCTTAAACAAGAAGATCTTGAATATTCAAGGTATGCATCCTCCCTTTCCTTCCATCTCCACAGAAGTTGGAGAGAGATCTGGGATTCTGAAATATACAGGCCAAAGGTCTGTCATAAGGAGAAGCACTGGACTAGGAAGAAGGGGGTCTAAATTTTAAATATAGACTTGCTGACAGCTAACATTTGACCTGGGCAAGGAATTTCACTTCGTGGGCCTCAGCTTCCGTGCATGTAAAATGCTGCTGACTCAGTTGCTTTCTCAGGGCCATTCAGTTCAAATACTCCATTCTATTTTATTTCAGAGACCCATCACACAGATTAACACAGTTTAAACTCTGTGTATGAAATGCCCTGCATTTCACCAAGGCACAGATCTAGACACATGTGAACTTAATTAAATCCCTCAGGCTTTAGAGGGAAAGATTTCTGAAGATTTATTTATTTATTTATTTATTTCCAGTGTGGATTTGCTAACCATTTAGTGCCCCCTTAGCACTGGGCTGGGCAATATGAGGAGATAGAAACAGAGAAATATTCCTTGTTAGAGTTGATCATTGAACTGGAAACACCAAGAAAGTAATTGCAAAGCAAAAACTGGACTGGTTTCAACAAATGCATCATATAATAATAATTGATATTTATTAAGCACTTTCTTCTGCCAACACCACATTCATTTAATCCTCACCCCTAATCCCATAAGGTAAATGGTGTCATTACCCCAATTTACAGAGAAAACCGAGGCACTGAGAGGAATTAAATGAAATTATCCAAAGTTACTGCTCCGTGTAAAGGATTTAGAGGGGATATTTTACTTGCTTTAGAATCTCTGGGGTCCCCTTTTGGGTAAGTGGGTTTAAGTATTGAGAAAAAGTAGGAGGGTAGTTTGGGGATTGGAAGATTGTTTTTACTTTCTAAGGAGACTTGATTTTGCTTAAAAGGCACAAAAAAAACCCTTAATTTGACAGTTGACATTTTTAAATGTCATTTATTGTAAATTTGTGTATCTTTTGCACGTAGCATAAATTTTAAGCAGCCTAGAAATGGAGAGTCTTAACGTGAGAAAGCTTATTTCAGGAGAAAACAATAATCACATGATTGTGTGATTTGGAGAAAACAGTCCAAAAAAGAACTAAAATTGGGTCAAGTGTTAAGAATGGCTCAGCACATCTAGTACTGACTGCCCAGAGCAGTTGGGATTGGGGGAGGTGGGGTACTGGGTATAACCGAGGCAGGTTTTTTCCCTTTGGTGGCATCTCGCGTCTCATTTCTGTCCTTTCAACTTAAGCAGAGGAGTTGCTCCACGCTGTGATCCCTGTGGTGGGAAAAGGCACAGTTCTTCCCTTGCCTGCCTTCACCGGAGGGTCTTGGGGACGTGGCACTGGTGGTCCTCATGACAGGTGCTACCAAACCTGTTTATACAGGCTCTGGGGTGTTAAGAATGTCAGGAAAGTGAGCCAGCTGTGGGGGTGCCAGCCATGCCTTCATCCATCCAGGGACTTGCAAACACTGTTACGATAGACAACCTGGCCCAGAAAAGAAGAAGCAAAAGTCTTCCTGCCCTGGGCCCCTCTCTCCATGCTCAGGAGTCGGCTGCTGCTTGTGTAAGCACAACTGTTTCTCCTCCCATCCTGCTGCTCTGCGGCTGAGAGGAAGAGGGAGCTGCCCGGTGGCCTCACAGCCTACCCTCTGCTGGTGAGTTCCCAGGACCCAGCATCCTGCAGGCTGCCGCTCCTCTGCCAGGGAGATGGAGCAGCTCCCGGCCCTCCTTGATTAGGAATTGTCAGGGTTGTCAGGGCAACTGTTAACCGGCAGCGTATCATATTTTCCCCTCTGCTGTGTGCTGAATATTTTACTGTGCGGTAGCAAGAAGAAGATTGGGAAAAGGTGCTGCTGCAGGAAGGAGAAGCTGGGATCTGAACAGGTTAGGCAGTGGAGGGAGGCATCTGACCCCGAGTGCCTTTAATAGGACTCTTGTGGCAGGGGGGCGCATGTGTGTGTGCACAGGAGTGTGTGTGTGTGCATATGCATGCATGCGTGCCTGCACTCACCAGCGCGTGTGCCTGTGGGGGAGTAAGCGGGAGGCCGTTGGTAGGGGAGGTGGGGGGGCTGCTGCTAGGTGAGGGGGACTGCAAGGGCCTCAGTTGCCAAGTGGCTGGTAGTATCTGTCAGCTGTTTGCAAACTGTTTACCCATAGGGGATCTATTACAAGTGCTCAAATGAACCGGCAGCTTAGGAGCTAGCAGCTTCCTGGGAGCTGCAATTACATAAGCATATATTTTTAATATAATAATAATTAAAAAACAAGTAGCAGCGGTATGCCTGGATCAGCTACAGCTATCCGACAAGAGAGACTGAAGAAGACCAATGCAAGGCCAATTCCCCTTGGTTTATTCACCATTAATGAGGAAGATGAACAGCAAAAGAATGGAAATTCCGGAAGACAGAAAGGTATGCATTAGCTCTGCCCTTTGGTGGGAGCTGGATCCAGCCCTTGTTTCCCACATTGCCTGCAGCACATTTTACAAACTGTACTGGTAGTGCATGCTGTGGGAGTGCCTGTGACCTCCTAGCACAGTTTGCTGGTGGTGTTTACATACTCTGTAGGGCTGTGTGTGCATGAAATGGGGAACAGTTTTTGCCGATTTGGAAGATTTCAGATCAGTTGTCTTTTTTGACTCAAGCTACTTTCTTGGCCTAGACATCTTTAGGTTTCCTGTGCTCACTTACACAGTGACCAATGACTCTGTCCTTATCAGTGGGAAGAAATACAAGTTTATCAAGATTTAAATGAACATCTTCCCACCTTCCTTAGGTGCATCAGATAGTTTCTGTTTACTTTAATGAAGTGAGCTTTTCCTTAAGAGTTATGAGTTAAAGTGACCTAAGAGTGCAGCCTTTCCATAGCCAGAGGGTCAGATGCCGCTTCTTTTTCTAGACTGAAATGAGAAGGAAAGCAAACACTGAAGGGGAACACAGAGGGCAAAGCTAAGGATTGTGGAGGGGACCGTGAGGTTTTGATAACTTCTGATGATAACTTTGCTACTGAATTGTTTGTATAGTGATTGAAACATGCGAGGTAGAGAAAAGGGAAGTCTGCTCCTTGTTGTTCTTTCATCATGGAGAATGAGGCAGCAGCTTGCCAGGCTTCTTGAGTCCCTGTGCACTGCGTCTTCCTCAGCATTGTCTCATAGCTGCCCTCCCAGGGCTATAATCATCAGCCAGAGACGACAACATCATGCAATTTTGAAAGGCTTTAACACTTGCGTTTTAAGTTTTCCAGCATCCTAAGTCTTGCCGCCCTCTTCCCAAAAATACATAAGCTGATCTTTTTCTTAAGCAGATGGGTTATGAATTTTGTTGTTTTTGTGTGCTGATTAAATTTTAGCTTGCTTTCGAAACTACACTGTCACTGAGATATAAAATTTTCTTCAGTGTGGTACAGGAGGTAGCATGGCAAAGTAGCAAGCACATATTTAAGCAGTGATAGAATGAATGAATGTTTAAATAGAATCTGGTGTCTAAGGACTACTTGTTTTCTTTTTCCTGGTTCTTGAATGAATCCTAGTGTGTTTTTATAAAATATAATGGACGTTGTCTAAATCGTATTTCTGTTTCATTTTTAAAAGACTGGTCCAGAAAAGAAAAGGGAAGTTCTAATAAGTAGACTTACAACTATAGTAAGATTTTTGTTTACTCTTGGTCATGGCTTCTGTCTGAGGACCAAATGACCTCAGAAATCTAATAATGCTATGGATGGAAGGTGACTTATGTGATCCTTTTATTTGCCATAAATTAGGTAATTGAACCAAGGTGTGTTGCTCTCGATGAAAACTCAGTACTTTAAATGGTTAGTAGCAAATCATTTGGTCTCTGAAAAGTTGATAACTTTTAAAATTAATGTGGAAACATTCCTGATTTGTGCAATTTTCCTTGGGTGTCCTGGAGTGGTAATTTAAGATAGTCATTGATTTTGTTCTTAATAATTTTCTTGAATTCCTCTTCCTATCATCTTCTGTTGTTTTGGGTTTTTTGTTGTTGTGTTTTCAGGTGCCTATTAGTATTTTATTTAAAAGGAAGGGGTGGAGGAGAAGGTGCTTCTAAATATCTGTTTTGGCAATCTATGCAGCTTCTTGGATAAAAGAGACTTAAGGAGTTTCTGATCCCCTACCATTTTTCTCTTTCTTTCCCTGCCTGTGTTTAATAAAATGGGCAAATAAACAACCCTGGGTACCTCTAACTATGCTTGATGAATAAAACCATTGCCTTTGACTCTGAGGTTCTCATCTGGCCTGTCTAAGCTACAGGAATGTTTCCTTTCTAGTTGAGCTCTGTTTAATAGAAAAATAGTAGAAATGTTCTAAGTCTGCACTGTCCAATATGATAGCCATCAGCCACCTGTGGCTCCAGACCACTTGAAATATGGCTAGTACAACTGAGAAACTGATTTTAAAATTTTAGTTAATTTAAATAGCCACATGTGGCTACCTTATTGGACAACACAGTTCTAGTCTGTAGAGCTATGACGTTCTAAACTTGCATCCTCTCTGTTTATCCTGTTGTTTCCTGGTGCCGGATATGGTTGGTCTTGAAATGAATGTGGCTGTTAAGAAGGATATCATGGAACAAACAGCCTCTTCACTGCAATGGAGCACGGTAACCTGGATTTACAGACAATTTTATTTTTCCTTTTCCACTTACATGTTATTGACCTGTTCTGAATATTGTTCTTACTAGTCACTCGTTCCCTGTACAATCTTTTGCAACTTCTAGTGGACTCTTAATTTCTAAATTATATTTCCAAAACATCATAGCAAGATGACATACAAGTTATCTTTTATGTGTGACTATTATGATAAGCAGTCAAAAACACTTTGTTTTTCCTGCCTACTCCATGGTCTGATCAGCCAACCATGTCTAATCCTGGTGTCTAAACCAGGCTTTCATGCTTAATATCTTTTTTCTGTCATTACCAGTAATAAACTTGTTATCTAAATTTAATGTCCAGGATTACCCTGGGTAAAGGAGGAGTACTATCTTTTCAGGCACTCGTACTGTTGGGTAACCATCATAATGAACTCAGTAAGCATGAACGTGATGATTACCATCTGGACTCCTGAATGGTGGCTTCAGAGTTATCTGGTGGGGTGACAATTGTTTGTTTAGATGGTAGACTAGATTAATTCTTGAAGGAGTGATTACTCTCCCATGTAATCAGTAGGGATGTAATGTTTTACATGCCTTACTATTATTAACACATAGTAATTAAAATAGTCATTGGCAGTGAACTGGGCTGATGCTGTTGCTCTTATACCTTAGAACCTTGAGCCTCCCTGTAATGCTCACCTCAGGACTGGTTTAAGGAGATTGTTTAGGTACTGCAGTAACTAAATGCCCTTGGATAGGGGATTCAAAGTGAACTTGCCTTATGATGAATTTTGCTGAGCATAGTGTGATTATTAAGTAATAAGACATTTTCTCCCTAAACCAACATTTCTTTAATGCTCATTCTGTTGCAGATTACTCTGCTAGGGTACTAAGGAAGTCATGCAAAGATAATTGACATGGTTCCATAAACTGAAATCAGGAGAAAGGGAAAGAGGATAGGAGTGGCAGAAATGTTAACTATGTGCCAACTATGATGCTCTTACCCTTAGGATTCCAATCTGGAACAGAGGGTTTACGGGATGTAGACTCCCATCCTATCCTATCCCAAATGTCTGGATGAAGTTAGAAGCTTATACAGGCCTTAAGGTGGGAACATAGGAAGATTGGTGGAGAAGCTTCTTTTATTTATTTATTGTTTTATTTTTCACTTTTAGAGACAGGGTCTTACTCTGTCACCCAAGCTGGTGTACAATGCCACGATCATAGCTCACTGCAGCCTTGAACTCCCTGGCTCAAGCCATCTTCCCACCTCAGCTTCCTAAGTGGCTGGGACTACCACGCCTGGCCTGTTTTGTTTTTTATATAAAACCCGAGTGATATCCAGCCCCAATACTATATTTACTCATGAGACGTGACTCCAAATGACTTGATTTTAAAAAAATTATAATCACCCTCAAAAGATGGAGAGACTCATCACTCACTAGATGGATTGTGGCTAGCCTTTCAGTGTTTCCTCTTTCCAGCCCTTCTGCCCTAGTGTCGCCACTGAGACATCTCTCCAGTGGGAAGATCTGCCCACATCGCTTGCCTTTGAAAACTTCCCAGTGGTATTGCTTCACCTGAAACAGAGGTCTTAACTGGGAGTCCTTGAGCCATTAGTATGCATTTTTTTTTTATGAGCCAACATTTAGAAAATGGGAGATTTTTCATAATCTGAATTTCAGCTTCCCTTGAAAAATCAGAAGATACCACTCCCCTTGGCCCATGCTTCTTCGTGGCACCAATCAGCTAGAGCTAAGCAGCAGCTGCCACAGTAGGTGGGTCATATATTACCCGGCCTGCCTCAGTTATCTGTATTGCCATGGTCATTTGCTTCTGTGACCCTTGACCTAAGGAATGAATCCAGGCCCCTTAGCTTGGCTCCCAGATTAATTACCATCTGGTCCCTATTTCCCTCTCCACCCTGTCTCCTGTCACTCTTTGAACTTCATGCTTCAGGAACACCAAAATGCTTACATTTCTCTGTTCCTCCATGCTTTGTATGCCTCTGTGTCCTGCTCTGGTCTTCAGTCCACTTTCTTAACCTTTCATCTGGATGACTCTGACTCTTCTTTTAGAATCTGATCAGGTGTCATTTCCAGACTCACTTTGGATGCCATCTTTAGGAACCCTCTCTCACCCAGACCTCCCTGTTCTGGCACAGGAGGACAGCCCTCATGGTGCTCCTTTGGCACACCCTAAGTCTTGTCTGTACTTCAGTCCTGACACTTATCTCAGTGTAACGAAATTGTCCACACTTCCAGCTGTGCCCTTCTCTAGACTGTAAGCTTTCTAAGGGCTGGGACTCCTCCTTTTTATACCCTGTAGAGTACATGGAATGTTATTGAACAAAGGTAAACTTAACATTTAAAAATAACTTTTGGCTGGGCGCGGTGGCTCACACCTATAATCCTAGCACTCTGGGAGGCCGAGGCAGGAGGATCTCTTGAGGTGAGGAGTTTGAGACCAGCCTGAGCAAGAGCAAGACCCTATCTCTACTAAAATGGAAAATATTAGTGCAGTGTGGTGGCACATGCCTGTAGTCCTAGCTACTCGGGAGGCTGAGGCAGGAGGATTGTTTGAGCCCAGGAGTTTGAGGTTGCAGTGAGCTATGATAATGCCACTGCACTCTAGCCTAGGCAATAGAGTTAGGCCCTGTCTCAAAAAAATTAATTAATTAATTAAAAAATAAAAATAACTTTCACAGGCTCTGAAGGTCTTCCTAACATAGAAATATTAAGAAATGTTGATACCGTTAGAATTGTCCTTCCAAGGTAACTACTTTGAAAGAGATAATACTATTAATATGTGTAAGTATGTCTGATATATTAATCATATTACTCTCTACCAAACTGCATGTATCTAAAAGTATATCAGAGATTCTACCCTTTGTTTTTCATCATACTATTTATCATTTTTCTCTGGAAAATGAAGGGATATATTTGCAAGGTGGTATTGACTACTTTGTTAATATCAGGTTAATAATGTCTTCTGCCCCTTTTGTTAGCTAATCACAGATTAATTTCTAAAGAAATACAGATTCTTCTTTCAATCAGGATACAGTAGTGCTGAGAAATCCCCCTATCCCCATTTTGTTAAAATGTGTATTTATGGAGCCTGCAGTGATGTTTGGATTTTGTTTTTGTTTTGTTTTATTTTTCTTATCCACTATAAAGGTAGAATTTCTGCCACTTAAGGTTTTCAAATGAAATATAATCTGGCATTTACGATTTATATTCCTACTGAATAGGTGATGATCTAGCAACTGTAATGTCCTCTTTATAAGTCATGTGTCTTTTTAAAGAGGAGTCTTATGTCAAGAAGTGTGAATGTTGCTGTAGAATCATTCTCATACCTTTGTTTCTTTTCCTCTTTTCTTCTGTAGGAATTGCACCACTGTCTATTCCCAGGGTCCTTATGTGTGCCTTTTAGGGCGAGGCAAAAATTTTAGCAGTAATATTTAACAGAGAGGCAAAAGTATATTTTAGAAGAATAATATCAAAGATCCCTATTAGGAGGAAGAAATCTTAAAGTCAAATCAATTGGCATAACTTTTATTTGCTGAAGAGACCTTAAATACAAATATTTTGAATAAAATATCATATATAAAGAAAAGAGATGCAAGGAACAAGGATCAAAACGTGTGATGTATGGCTTGCACCCATTGGATTCTTTATAAATATTTGTTGGGTAAATGAATACAACTGTCTCCCAGGCATCCTGTGTTACATAAGTAGAAATTACCATATATCTCACTGTGTACAAGAAACATGATTTAACCTACACATAATTAAAATTTTGTACTATATAAAATGGAATTGGCTTGGTATATAAAACTAAAAGGCTTAAAAATTGTGTGCCTGTTTCAAGAGCTATAATTGATGGGGCTTAAAGAGCTGACTGTTCCAATCCATAGAAACCAAACACAATTAAATATTTGCTTAGAATCTCCCAGCTGATAACTCTTAGACTTTATTTATTAGAAAGTTCTAGTCTGAGTTTAAATTAAATATCCATTTCCATTAACATTAATACGTTTCAAGGAGCAACCTGAAATTTAATTCATTGTTACAGAAATTTTCCAGGTGACTCGGAGTCAAGGATCCAGACCATATTTTTCATTTAACAGAAACTAAATGCTGCTGTTAACGTTATTTTATTCACAAAGGTGATTTTATTGAAAGAGTTCATCTTAACTCTCAGATCTTTTAGACATTTAGGAAGAGCTCACTTTATGTTGGGCCCTCTATATCATGAGTTTATGTTCTAGATTTGCCAACTTTAAAAAGTAAGCCATACCCCCGAGGCCCAGATGCAAAGGCCCAAAGAGTGGTAGACATAAGACAATGTGTTTGAAATATTTACTGGAGCACCATTTGATATTTATACTAACTCTAAGATGCAAGTCGTATTTTTCAGGCTGTCTGCCCTGTGATGGTTTGTTAATGAGAAAATTCTCATAGATTTTGTCCAGATCCCAAAGAATTTATAATCCCAGGTCCAGTATGGAGTGGGAGTGAAGTTTAGGAACATAGACCAAGGAAAATTTTCAGTTTTGATCTTAAATATGTATGGTTTGGAGGTCTAGATTCATCCTAAGTTTAATAGACAGCAGTAACAAAATATTAAAATAGCTGGATTCAGTGGAACCTGTCATCATAAAATTGTTATTGGGAACAATGGTATGCAGGTTGGTGCCACCTCTGTACTCCTGATAACTTTGAAGGTCAGTGCATTCATTATCAAGAGATGGCTTGGAGTAGAGGTGGAGGATTGGAATCTCTGTCAGGCCCTTTCAAAACCTCCCAAATAATATAACTTAAAATCTAAGTAAAAATGCAACTTTAAGAGACATTTCCCTCTTATAAACAAATTGTCACCTCTGAGCCCCTGTATAGAACTATAGGAATTCAGCACCTGCTACTATTAGGGGTATCAGTTTATATGGTGGGAAAACAGGACACTAGGAATGTTTAACCAGGTTCACTGTTAGTGAAGAGCCACAGGTCCAAGTTTGCCACAATTATAGAAATCCAGGCTGTATTTGGTGTGAGAGACTATGTGATGTGATAGAAAGAATGCTATATGTAGATAAGTTATTGTGTTTAACTTTTCTAAGCTCATCTGTGAAATAAAATGAATAAAATCAGGCTCACAGGTGGCAGCGAGGATTAGAATATTTAAGCACATAGCACACTCTCTGGAAAATGGGGCCCTTTAAGTGACAGTGACAATATTTTGTAACCAAATATCCCACATTTTCTGATTAACTTCCACCAACATGTTCTGTTGAGGGAATGGCCTGGTAGAAAGACCATCCTGCTTGTCTATCCTAGTACCTTAATCAGCTTCTTTATTATAGAGATATTTTCCTTAATCTAATTTCCTGCCTGAACTTGGCTTATGAAGGAAAATTTTGAGAAGGGCTGCCTCTTTTCTAGGGCCTTTTTTAGTCACTTCCGTACAACAGGCATATGTGACTGGATCCTTGCCCTGTATTAATTCATGTGGATCAAAAGTACTAGATGTCTGGGAGATTGCTCATGTAATACCCTGTAATTTAGTTGTGTTAAATAAAGGAAATAAATCTCCATTATATCAGATCACCTCACTTGTTATTTCGAATATGATTAAGGGAGTATACCTATTATTCCTTGGGATTAGTGGAAAATTCTGATCTCTTTTAATCAGGGAACAACAGCAATGATCCTCTGCTATCTAGAAGACCAATTCAAAAGGGCTTTTAGGAAAAAAAAAACCGCAAGGTTTTTTTCTTCTGATGTGGGGTGTGCATATGTTGTACGTATAAATTGCTTGATGGAAATGTTGCAGGCTATGGGGCAGGTTTCTATCAGTGATTTAGATTATGGATGCTCACCTTGAGGCTGCCAGCTTCATGCAGGCTGTTTTTCTTTTCTCCTGGGCTTATTTTCAGCACCAAGACTTCTTGTTCTAAATAAGATTATCCATCTTTTATTTCAATACTACTTATTTTTCTGTGGTAGTCATTTCTTTCAGTAGTCAGTCAGCAGTAAGTGCTATGAACGCTTATGATAGAGAAAGCACCAAATGAGATGTTGTTTACTGGTATTAAATGTGTATGCACCAGTGGATCTTTGTGTCCAGAGATATTGTGCAATAGATACTGTCTGCCTTGGAGCTCTTCCCTCCACCTGGTGTGTACTCCTGCTGCTGCTCCTCTCTCTGCTTCAGTGTACCTGGTTAACTCCTGCTTGTCCTTCTGTTTAAATGTCTTTTTCTTAAGGATGTCCCCACACCAGGCTAGGTCCCAGGTTCTAGGCTCTTGTAGGATTGTGGACTTGTCCTTTCTTGCTCTAAATTTTAGATTGTTTGCTGAGTAGTTGTTTAATGTCTGTCTCCTCAACTAGACCAAGCTTCAAGACGGCAATGAGTATGTCTGTGGGATTCATACTGTGCCCTCAGCACCTAATACAGTCTAGTTTCGGCATACTTTCTTTTTATGGTGCTTTGCAGATATCGCACATTTTCACAAATTGAAGGTTTGTGGCAACCCTGCACCGAGTCTGTCAGGGCCATTTTTCTAACAGCATGTGTTCACTTTGTGTCTCTGTGTCACATTTTGGTAATTCTCTCAATATTTCAAACTTATTATCATATCTGTCTGTGATCTATGATCAGTGATCTTTGATGTTACTATTGTACTTGTTTTGGTGCACCCCAAACCACACACACATAAGATAGCAGACTTAATAAATGTTGAGTGTGTTCTGACTGCTCCACCAGCCCAGCTGTTCCGCACCCCCACCCTCTCCCAGGGGCTCCCTATTCCCTGACACATGCCAGTTTTGAAATTAGGCCAATTAATAACCCTGCAATGACCTCTAAGTGCTCAAGTGAAAGGAAGATTTGCACATCTCTTACTTTTTAAATAAAAAAATCAAAAGCAAAAAATGATTAAGCTTGGTTAAGAGAGGCATGTTGAAAGCTAAGATAGGCTGAAAGCAAAGCCTGTTGTGCCAAACTGTTAACCAAGATGTGAATGCAAAGGAAAACTTCTTAAAGGAAAGCAAAAGTGCCATTCCAGTGAACACATGAATGATAAAGAAAGCAAAACAGCTTTATTGCTGATATGGAGAAAGTTTGAGTGGTCTGAATAGAAAATCAAACCAGTCACATTTCCACAAGCCAAAACCTTAATCCAGAGCAAGGTCCCTAACTCTCCTTAGTTCTATAAAGGCTGAGGCAGGTAAGGAAGCTGCAGATGAAAAATTTGAAGCTAGCAAATGTTGGTTCATGAAGTTTAAGGAAAGGATCCATCTCCATGACATAAAAGTGTGAGGTGAAGCTGCAGGTCCTAATGTAGAAGCTGCAGCAAGTTATCCAGAATATCTAACTAAGATAATTGATAAAGGTGGCTACACTAAACAATAGATTTTCAATGTAGACAAAATAACCTTTTATTGGAAGAAGATGCCATCGAGGACTGTCATAGCTAGAGAGGAGAAGTCAATGCCTAGCTTTAAAGGCCAGACTGATTCTCTTGAAAGGGGCTAAGGAAGCTGACAACTTGAATTTGAAGCCAGTGCTCATTTGTCATTATGGAAATCCTAGGACCCTTAAGAATGATGCTAAATCTACTTTGCCTCTGCTCTATCAACATAACAAAGCCTGGATGACAGCACATCTGTTGACAGCATATTACTGAATATTTTATGCCCACTGTTGAGACCTGCTCAGAAAAAAAAGATTCCTTTCAAAACATTACAGCTCATTGACAGTGCACCTGGCCATCCAAGAGCTCTGATGGAGATATACAAAAAGATTATTGTTGTTTTCATGCCTTTTATCACACCATTCATTCTGCAGCCCATGGATCAAGGCCATGGATCAACTTTCAGGTCTTATTAAGTACATGAGACTGTAGCAACCATAGATAGTGGTTCCTCTGATGGATCTGGGCAAAGTAAATTGAAAACCTTTTGAACAGAATTCACCTTTCTAGATGCCATTAAGAACCTCTGTGATTCATGGGAGGAGGTCAAAATATCAGTGTTAACAGCAGTTTAGAAGAAGTTCCAGCCCTCATGGATGACTTCGAAGAGTTCAAGGCTTCAGCAGAGGAAATAATTGCAGATGTGATGGAAAGAAAAAGAGAACTAGAAGTGGAGCCTGAAGACGTGACTGCTACAATCTCGTGATAAAACTTGAACGAATGAGGAGTTGCTTCTTATGGATGAGCAAAAAAAGTGGCTTCTTGGGTTCAGTCTACTGCTGGGGAAGATACTGTGAACATCGTTGAAATGACAACAAGGATTTCAAGTATTACATAAACTTAGTTGATAAAGTATCAGTAGGGCTTGAGAATATTGACTCCAATTTTGAAAGAGATTCTATGGGTAAAATGCCATCAAACAGCATCATGTGCTACAGAGAAATCTTTTGTGAAAGGAAGAGTCCATTGATGCGGCCAACTTCATTGCTGCCTTATTTTAAGAAATTGCCACAGCCACCCCAGCCTTCAGCAACCACTATCCTGATCAGTCAGCAGCCATAAACATGGATGCTAGACTCTCCAGCAGCAAAAAGATTATGACTTGCTAAAGGCTCACATGATCATCAGCATTTTTCAGCAATCAAGTATTTTTTAATGAAGGTATATATATCGTGTACATAATGCTATTGCACACTTAATAGATTACACTATAGTGTAAACATAACTTTTATATGCACTAGGAAACCAAAAAATTTGTGTGCCTTCATTGCTATGTTCACTCTGTTGTAGTGGTCTGGAACTGAACCTGCAGTATCTCCAAGGTATGCCTGTATATAGTTGAGGCTCCCTAAATATTACGTGAACAGATATCACAACTTAGATAAAAAGTTGACAAGAATACATCCAATACTTTTTTACATTCATAATTAATAGTCCTAGTAACTTTGGTATTTAATTTTTCAGCTGAAAAATTCCTATATTTCCTAAATTCTTATATTTCCATTGAGCTGTTCTGTAGAACATTGGGGGGAAAAAATGATTTCTCGGTGCTGATTCAAGACCTCCTAGTCCACAAGTGCTAAGCCAGGAGCAGAAGCCCAAGTCTGGTTTCTCATGAGGTGACTGATTAGAGATGACACACTGGCTCTGCTGGCCAGAGGGATGGGAGGGCACAGCTGAGGGAGACTGTCTGTCCAGACCTCTGAACATGCCAATCCTCAGGACTTTGTTCTAAATCTGGCAAAGGCCTGGAGAAACCAGATCGATCTTCACCCTGCTGGGTGGTAATGACAGTGACGTTTGTCCTAAAGACCTTTGCCCACTAGCCTCCACGCAGAGATGACTTGTTTTCAATTAGGACATTATGACTTAGAGAGTCTGCAGTGGCTTACTTGGATCAAATTCCAGTGCTAGACCATTCCAGAAGCACCTTCTCCTATCATATTTCCTCAAACTACCAGAGGTCATTATGACATGCTCATTTTGAGTTTGTGGTATATACCCATTATGGCCACATCTGAAGTATTTATTAGCATTTACTTTCCTTTGAACAACTGTAATTCACTGTCAAGACTAGAAAGCATAAATTATAAGCCAGGACGAAATTTCATAAGAAAAATCCTCAGTGGTTTAAACTTCCCCTGAGTTCTTGACCAGCGGTGTCCCCTGCTCCCGCCTGCCCCTTTGTGGGTTAGGAAGCATCTTGGAATGGAACCAGAGCTGATAATTTAGCAAAGCCCAGTGTGTACCTGGTCACGTCCGTCCAGTTCTCCACCCCTTCTAGAGCATCTCAGTGAGCCGCCCTTGCAGATTTCCTTTTGTGTTGCTTTTTTATAACACCATCTCTGCATCAGCTTTTTTTTTTTTTTTTTTTTTTCTTTTTAAGGCCCAGAAAAACAGGTTCTTTGTTGAGTAGGCAGTTCCTGGTGCACACCTTTCAGCCAGCAGTGTAAAGATGCAAAGTAGCAACTGAGACGTTAGGATTCAAAACCTCAGCACTCTAAGTTTTCACCCTGGACTGGGGGAGGCACATTTTCTTTTTATGAATTTGCTACCTCTGGTTCTTTGACAATACAATAATAGTAAATCCTTTTCCTACTTCTTACATGGTGGTGTTCATTAACCTATAGCTTCCCCTCACCCATCTAGTGCTTTAGGATATTATGACATTAACATTAGCATGAGTTATGAATAGAACTCCTAACTTGCTTCTTATGTCAGTGCTTCTAATCAGCCAGTTTTACACATTTTCTCATAGTCCAAGTGATTTCAAAATTATCCTCACTTTGCTGCGACAAGTTTCAGTGACATACATGTCTACTTTGATGCTACATGGCCTTCACTTCAGCTTCATTCTGTCAGCCAGCAGTGTAGGTCTATGTTGGGACTTGTTTCCACTCCA
The DNA here is from genome assembly GCF_040939455.1 of Microcebus murinus. Taxonomy (NCBI): domain Eukaryota; kingdom Metazoa; phylum Chordata; class Mammalia; order Primates; family Cheirogaleidae; genus Microcebus; species Microcebus murinus. The sequence goes on from NC_134108.1 coordinate 26,286,949, forward strand.
CTTATGATATCATGAACTCAAAAATTCCCCCTAGGCACTCACAGACTTCAGATTCAGCAAATACTGTTTTGGTGCCTACCCTATGCTAGACAGTGTGTTAGATGTTTCTGTATACAGAATTCACCCCTTATCTGGGAGAGAGATGTTCCAAGACCCCCTAGTGGATACCTCAGATATAGTACTGAACCTTATACATATATACATACATATATATATGTATACACACACACACACACACAGTTTTTTCCTATATATACATACCTTGGATAAAGTTTAATTTATAAATTAGGCACAGTAAGAGATGACAATAAAATAGAATAATTATAACAATACACTGTAATAAAAGTTTTGTGAGTTGGTATATGTGTGTGTCTTTCAGAATATCTTACTGTATTATATTCATCTGTTTTCTGACTATGGTTGACTGAGAGTAACTGAAACAGCAGATAAGCGAACCACAGATTGGAGGGGTCTCTTGTGTGTGAACTCATCCTCCTACCTGCACAAAAGCCTCACCCCTTCTAAATTCTTCATCCTCTGCACAGCCCCCAGGCTCCTGAACCCTCTGTGTTCGAGACTCTTTCTTCCAGCCCACTTGTCTCTTTTCAAGCCTGGAAGTCATGGGTAACCTTTCCAATGGTGCACTTGCAGTGATGCCTGGGCCTTCCTTGCAGGCTCTGAGTACCCCCTCATAGTCTCTTGTTTCTTCATTAGGGCTGCTGAGTATTACCGGGAGACTTCTGAAAGCAAGCTGTTGTTCCATTCTCATGTTCTCTCTCTGTCAGCTGAGCCTAACTGCTGCTGGCCAGTTGTTTTAGTCAAATCACGTCACAGGGATGCCTACGCCATCTTATCCACTATACCTCACTCTGAACGGCAAACATTGCTGCCACTTTGCTGTGACTATTGAGGATGTTTTAAATTGGCTTCTAGATCATAATTTTCTCTCTTGAATAGAGGGAGAAAATAAGTGGAAAGACATATATCCTGTAGTAGTCTCATTAAAATTCAACAGAAAAGAAAAGAATGAGGAACTTCTGTTTTCATTTGATATGAGTTTCAAGAAGGAAGAGGGTACAATTTAAAAGTACTCTTGACCACTGACATTGGATTTTACAAAATCCCGGGTGTCAAAGGGTAATTGCAGTTGTGTAGCCATTTTATCTTCAAAGTATACTGTGATGTTTTAGTGTGCACGTTAAAACAAAAATCAGAAAACCATCCTGAGTTGCAGCTGATGGTTCATCCTTGATGAATGCATAGCATTTAGCAATTATCTGTTCCTCCTCTGGGGCTCTGAGACTTAGAGTTCATGAGACTCAGAAGTTGATTTGAAGAACATGCATTGCTGTATGAAGCCATAGCAGGTGTACCAGATCAACACAAAGCTTAGGACAATTAGGGTCACAGAAAGCGTTGGTGCCCAAATTGAGGATGCTTGATCTCTGGTAAGTTAACAGTTGAAAAAAATTAATTCCCTTATCCTGATGCAATTCTTTTCTTAGAATCACAGTAATTCTTCAGGACTTCCAATGACTTGAAAAGTCTTTGATTCTGTGGTTCCCGATAAATACCAAACTTTCTGACTAGTAAAATGGACAAGTCAGGTTTTAATGTCCTAGGAGTACCTCTAAAATTTTAAATTTGGAATGTTTGTCAAGGAATATGTTGAATTGAGGATGCTTGCACCTGAGCAGTGTGTCATGTTCTCTTGGAGGCAATATGGTGTAGGAATTAAAACTTGTACTCTGAAGCCAGTCTAGAGCCAGTTTTGCCGCATCCTAAATGTGTGCTTCAGGCAAAGTGCTTAACACTTCTGTGCCTTACTTGCTGCATCCATAAATCTAGAATAGTGGTGACACCTATCTCATAGGGTTATTAAGGATTAGGTGGAATCATATGTAAAGTGTGTTTGTAACTGTGCCTGGCACTGATGAAGCAGCCTGGAAATGGTAGCAAATGTTATTTGGAAAGGCTTCTTAGTTTGACAACTTTATCAGAATTTCCAGTAAGACTTCTAAATTTGGGGAGACTAAAAAAAAAATAAATTTGTAACTGGCCTATGAGAAATTTAGAGAAGTAGTTCTGGCTTAAACATATAAGCATAAACATAAGCATAAACCTCCTCCCTTCCTGTCTTTCTCTCCTGTCTCTTCTCCTTGGTCTCCAGGGCTCCAGACAGAACTGTGGGATGCAGAGACCCACAGTGAGGTATTCTTTGAGGCCCTCCATTGAGTACTCCAAAATATGTTTAAACTCAAAACACTACCAGTTTTTTTGGGGGGTGTAGGGAGGTACTTACTTTTCTCGAAGCCCTCTCAAGCCTGATTCTTTTTCAGAGGTGAAAGGAGATTTATTACAGAATTCGTACACCTCAGTGAAGGAGACCCCTCCAATTGAGGGGAGTCTGGTGACCTGCCTGAATTAGGCTGGACCAAATCCAATGTCTACCTGGGCCTGCTCCCAATCTGGGACTGGGAACAGCGGACACATCCTGCTATAGAATCTTTTATTGATTCCAAAACTTCCCCAAAGCTTATAAATATTACAGTATTATGAGTTCCCCATGGTTGTGGATTCAGTCCTCTAAAAACTCATACCAATGCTCTTCTCTCCTGGCATTTCTCTTCCTCTCCCTGCAGGTAAAGTATTATCAACCCCAGTCATTTTATGAACTATTCTTTCTCATTGAAACCTAATGCCATCGGCAGTAATGATTATGCATGTATTCAGATGGAGATTAATTTACTACAAGTTTTCTCTGATTACTGCAGTAATCTTGTATATATTCAATTCTCCCTATTTGTTCAATAATACTAGCTTATATACAGTATATTAGTGGCAAGATGTGTTGAATTGAGGTGGTTCTGTTAAAAGGTTTTCTGGGAAAACAAACTGGTGATTTACTCTAAGAATTTTCCTTAACATAACATTAAATAGTAAGACAAAGATTCTTTTATTGTGTTGATTCCATGAAAAATAAAGAAATTTCTCAAGGCTTAAATACACTATTAAATCTTCTTTACTAATCACTTTGGTTTTGTTCCATAAGTATGTTATAAAAGGTTTACTGAAGAAAACCCGATTATATTAACATACAAATCATAGGCAATATTCTAATGATAATTTTTACCACAGTGGAAAAGATATTGTGATTATATGGACTGCATTTAAAACTATTTATTTTCCTGCTTTCCAGCTATACATTCTGTATGTGAATTATTAGGTTTTATTTTTAAAAAAATAAAGGCAATTTTTCTGCTACTTTTGACTATTTATCACTTGAAAATAATCTGATACCTAGTGATTGTATAAACTATAGCACATATTTTCACTGGAACTTGTTATCCTTGATAATTACTTTTATAATACCATTGCGAGCCAAAGAGCACTTTTATATCAGACACACAAAATTGAGGGCACTGAAGTGTTTGTAGTGTACGATTGAGTTCTTAAAACAGTATTCAGGAAGATACTACTTTATGGCTTAAAAACCCAACTAATTTTCACTTTACACATTGTTGAAAGATTTTATAACTTTCTTAGTCCACTATTTTATCATTCATTTTGGTTTTTAAAGGGGGTTATAATGTATAATGTTTCAAAAATTATTAAAGAAACACAAAAAGCAGACAGCTAACATAATACCTATTTACCCAGTTCCAAGACCTTTTAAACATTTTAAATATTTAAAAACTCCCATTGCACATTTCAAGATAGCTAGAAGAGAATAATTTGAATGCTTCTAGCATAAAGAAAGGACAAATATTTAAGATGGTAGCTATCTCAAGGACACTGATTGGTCTTTATAAATTATATGAATGTATTAAATTATCGCATGTACCCTGAAACTATATCTATTATGCGCCAATTCAAAATTTATATTAAAAGATTATTAGAAATATAAATAAAATATTATGGCTAATGTCTTAGTTTCCTATGTATCCTGACATGGTCTCATCTCCTTCCCTCCCTCCTTTCCTCCATCTTCCTTCCCAGGAAGATATTAATAATATGTACTCTTGTCCATTTTTGTATTTTTACTGCATGTATATATCTTTAATATAACATTTTTGTGTTTAATATAAATTATCATTTTTGTGTTTAATATAAATTGTGTCATATTAATATATCAGTTTGCATCTTGTACTCCCCCCACTCACGTTTTAAAATACACGTCCAAAGTGATAAACATAGATGTAGTCTGTTTTAACTTCTGCGTAGAGTTCTGTAGTGTGACCTTACCACAGTTTATTTACTTTCCCCAACTGATGAATAGAGAAGTTGTTGCTAAAAGTCAGTGCTGCAGTAACCTTTTGTAGTCTACTCCTTGAGTATATGTGCAAATGTATATTCCTAGAAATGGTGTGTGCATTTTCACATGCCAGATTGCTTTCTGCAGTAGTTTTGTCAGCATACTTCCTTCCACCTGCAGTTTAGGAGGGTCTCCATTTCCCCATATCCTCACCTGGACTTGATTTAGTAAGAAACTTTGGTTTTTTTGCAAATTGGATGGGCATAAAATGGCATTTGCTTTTTAATTAGCAAAATTGGACATTGGCCAATGTAGATTTTTAAAAAATAATGGAAACAACAGCACCATTTAGGTGGTTTTTCCCCTTAGAGGAAGGCAGGAGAAACTACTGCATCAGTAATCTGGTTTAAAGCTAATTGTTTTTATGAGGTAGGCTGAGTCACTGGGGGGAGAAACAGATGGTACCACCACTGTGCAGATCTGAAGGGAGATCAGTTATCTCCACTGACACAGTGGGTCGGCATTAGAGCCAGGTTTCAGATTCCCCTTTTTAACAGCGCATCGAGTTTATGGACCTGAGCCTTTGGTTTTCCCTTCCTATTGCTTTTTCCTTTTGGTTTTTCAGCATCACTACTATAAGGTGGCCAGAGAAAAAGCAAAGTACATAAGAAATGAAGTTGACCTTCTTGATAAAATCAATTATACTAAGATTTCTTTCAGGATGAGGGAGGGGAGGGGAGAGGCAGTGTTAGGGGAGGATTTCTGGGGGAGCATGTGCTGAAAGCATTGCTTAAGATCAGATTTGGTAATTATTTGTGGGTTTCCATTATTCATGTAATCCTTAGGCCTGATTAGCATTTGTAAAGTATAAACTCTACAAATGCAAGGCATTAACATGAATAATTAAAAGGTAGGGAGTTCCCTATCCATGACTGTGGGTTTTCTTTTATTATTGTGGAGGCTATTTTAGTTAACAGGAGGAAGCTTTGAGTTGTAGACCGCTGGTCTGGAGACCTCAATTATGCTTTCAGCTCAGCCACATTTCATGATACATTGTATGATTGCCTTGTTTTCCCGGAAAAAGAAAATTACTTTGCCGGAGGCTAGGGGATCAGTATTCTGTATACTCTATCTATATTAATTATAAGGGTACAGGCTGAATTCTTGGGAGGAGAGCTCTACTTAGCATAATCATATCAAACTAAGTATAATTATTATACTTTTAATTTAAAATTACTTTGGTCATTGCTATAACCTATTGATTCAGGACCAATCAGCTCAGCCCCTATTTTGGACATTTCCCCAGGTGTCTGATGTGCTCACAAGCCAGTCCTCTGCGCTGATGCTGAGTCCATACTGTAGGGCTGTGATCCAGTGCAGGTCTGTGGCCTCTTAGGAACTGGGCTGCACAGCAGGAGGTGAGCAGCAGGCAAGTGAGCAAAGCTTCATCTGTATTTACAGCTACTTCCCACCTCTCCAATCACCACATAAGCTCCACCTCCTGTCAGATCAGGAGCAGCAACATTAGATTCTCACAGGAGTGCAAACCCTACCGTAAACTGCACATGGGAGGGCTCTAGGTTGCACACTCCTTATGATAATCTAATGCCTGATGATCTGAGGAAGAGCTGAGGCAACGATGCTAGCACTGGAGAGTGGCTGCAAATACAGATTATCATTAGCAGAGAGGTTTGACTGTACAATAAATGCAATGCACTTGAATCATCCCGAAACCATCTCCCCCACCCATCCCGTAGAAAAATTATCTTCCATGAAACCGGTCCCTGGTGCCAAAAAGGGTGGGGACTGCTGCTATAGGGCCTCTTCCCACTGGTGCTTTGCATACACTGCTCTCTCTCCTATGCTGTGAAGTCTTGTTTCCCATACTGGGGTTCCACACGTCATTCTTTCTGCAGCATATTAAGCACCACTTTGGAAATTGTTCATTTGCTGCTGCATAGTACCAAACTGTGTGTTGGTCTGTTGTTGCAAATGGATGAATTACATTTTAAAAATGTCTTCTGGTAGATTCTTTGACAAGCCCTGGTATATCTAAATTTCTCTTAAAGTCAAAATTGGACCCCTGCTACATTACATCCATAAATCTAACTTGGTTGAAAAATGCACAAAAAGGCATCTGAGCATTTTCTGGGTCTTGCTGTGGAATCTGGAAGCAGATACTATGTCCATGAATGCCAGTCTCTGGTCCATGAAGCCATGCTGCCTCTGGCCCTCTGAATTCATGGGGAGGAAACTTTCCTTATTCTGCAGCCTCATACCCAGACTATTGGGATGTTCCAGTGAGTAGAGGAGAAGAGAAAACTTGCAATGGGAACTTTGTTTCCACCAGAGCCTTATCTGAGAGCTAGCTGCATGTGAACAAGTCATAGTAGATCTGTTTATTTTCCATATTCTGCAAGGAGGAGTGCAGTGGAAGTTAGTCATGCCGGGATCTGATCATTTTGTAATCTATGTGTTTGACATGTACAGTATATAATAACAGACATTGGGGCATATAGAAATTGGATAAATTGTGATAAAATAAATGATAAGTAATATTAGAGACATGAATGGAAAGGAGGATCTGAAAAATTTTCCATTTCCATCTTTATAAGATTCAGATAACAAGAGAAACAAGAATCACAATCGTGAATGGCAGACTTACCGTGTGTGCCTGAGGGGCACTTTTCCATTTAATTCTCTAAACGTCCTATTAAGGGAGATGTCTAGCCCCCTTTGACACAGTAGAATACCTGAGCTCTGGTTGAAGTAACTAGCCAGAAATAACACAGCTAGTGGATCGTGGACCAGCATCCAGACCCTTTTGACTGCGAGCCACCTGTTGGGTCTACTCACTGTGATAGACTCCAAGAACTGGAAGGATGGTGAGCTCTTCTAATTCACAGCCTTAAGTTTACAGGGAGGGAACAGACTGGTGGGTTGGTTGCCCAAAGCTTCATGGTAACCGGTCAGGTCACTGTGCTGCATCTTCTGGCACTAAATTAGTGTGAATTGGATAAAATGTCAGATGTGGCAAATGATTTCAACATGCAAAAGAATAAAGGAAAATTTTCAGGTTTTCAGTTCTACTTTGGAAATAATATTCTTGCTTTATTTTTCTTTTCACAATATAAAAACAGCATGTGATTATTTTTAGAAAGTTATGTAAAATATATATTGAAAAGAGAGTAATCACAGTATTCATATGATTTTAGAAAACCACTGTTCACATTTAGGTGAATTTTCTTCCAGTCTTTTTTCCGTGCATTTTCCCAGTGATTTAGAAATTAGATGTTCTGCTTTAAAATCTGCTAATTGTTACATTACCTAAGGCTTTTCCCCAAATATTCATAACCTTATGTTACCTGGCAGTGACAGGAAATATTTTTATTCTGCTTTGTAACAGCTTATTCTCTTCTTTAAAAATTAGCAAAATGCTTAAGACTAGAGTGTGTGATTACTCGTCAATCAAAGCAGATATAGAAACACCTGACTTTCAAGGAGCTATTAAGCAGAATTTTGGTTTTTCCCATTCAAATCCCTCTGGGATCCAGCTAGAAGCACTTAGTAGTGTAATCACCAGCACAACACTTTGCTTCCTTTAGCATTCCTACTTTTAAAGGAAGGTAGTATCTCTAACATTACTATAAAAACTGAAAAGAATTTAATTTACTTACAGTTAGTCCCAAGAAAGGATTTTTACTAAACTCGAGACAACTGTAGGCAACAGCTAGACATGATCCTCCTTACATGTACAAATGCACTTAAATGTTAGGGATTAATTGAAAAACAACTCAAATATTAACAGTATGTTCCAAAAAGAAGGAATTGAGAAGGAAAATTCCATTTGAAGAAACAATGTGGAGATTGTGAGCAACAATTTCCTGGCCTGGTATGCTGGTGAAATCTGAAATTTGGAACTTTTATCAGAATAATTATTTAATAATAATTGCCAATATTTATTGAGCACTTGCTATGTTCCAGGTGCTTTGTAGAGAGAGTGTAATTTTAATCCTTACAATAATCAGATGATGCACAGAGGTGACTATTAAAATCTCCTTTATGTAAGACTAAATTGAGACTCAGAGTCAGTAACTTACCCAGAATCACACAGGAAGTGCTAGAGTCTGAATTAGGATCCAGGTTTGCTTGACTCAAGACTCCACTCTTAAATATTACTCTCGGTATTTTGCAACTTTGGTCCTATTTTATCGGTTTCTATATTTGCTTGTTCCTTTTCTTCCCTTTGGAGTTATTGGGTCTTTCAGCTGCATCTCTTGCACTGCCTTCTAAGCTCTACACTAGCAATAGATGATGGTCAGAGTGGTTTGGAAAAGGCTCTGGTTTATATAGTCATTCTATGCTGCCAGACAGAGTTTGGCTTTAGGCTACAGTAAAATAGCTGAGTCTGCCTTTGGAGCATTCTTTAGTTTTTGAGTGTCTTTTGAGCTCCAACTCATTTTTAACTACTTGCTGGGCCTGAAAACCCTGAAAACTCAATTCAGCCTGAGTGAAACTATCGTTTCTCCCACTCCTCTCTCTCCATATAAAGGAAAACAATAAAATCAGTAACCCTGAATATAGAGTACTACTCTTCTGTGCAAGACAGAATGACGTGAAGGGTATATCTTCCCTTTTCTTATGGATAACAGTCCTTGTGGGTAAAGTCCTGAAAGGAGAACACTTCTCCTTTCCCAGGAAAGCCCTGAGGAGGAGCCCTCCAGGGTTGGGGCCCCAGCTGCTGGGACTCTACTGTCCATCACCACGTTTCTGTCTGTGCATTTACTTGCAGCCCTTTGATTCTAGTTCAAAACCTTCTTGTAAAGGTTGCAGAGTTTATTTGTGAAATCAAGGAAACCTATGGCTATTGAGGCCTTCCAAAGATGGAAATCTCAATGATGCATCAGAGCATGGCAAGCTACAACCTGCAGCCCAGTCTGCCCTTGGCCTGCCCTATGTTGTCTGAACACCAAGAACATTTTACGTTTGTGTGCGTGTGATTAAATATACGTGACATAAAATTTGCCATTTTAATCTTTTTTAAAGTGTTCAGCATTAAGTTCAACATTAAGTTCATTCATGGTTTTTCACATTATACAAGGGTTGTAAAAACAAAACACAGAATCTATAACATACTCATGTGACCCCAAAGCCTGAAGTATTTACTGTCTGGCCTTTTACAGACCAGGTTTGTTGAGCCCTGCCTTGCCTCTTTCTGTCTGTTGAAAGATAGGTTGTTGAGTGGAATGATCACAGCCTCAGCTGTGGAATTGGAGAGCTCTGGGTTCACTTGTTCTATTACTATTATCAGCTACATAACTTTAAGCACATTGTGTAACCTCTGAGCCTTTTCTCAAACCCTATAAAGTGGTGATAACAATACTAACCCAAAGAGGAGGCCGGAGCTTAAAAAAAAAAAAAAACTTAGAGAATGAAGCCAGTATCCTGATGACTTACTGACTTTTCAGGTCAAATTGAAGTCTTTCCTACTTTTGTGCCTGTCAGTTATGAATGCCTATAAATTCCCTTTATTACTTAAGTCAGCTTAGTTGGATTTGCTAATACTTAACAACTGGATGTGTTCTGTATTCATTTGCTAGGGCTGCCATAACAAAACGCCACAGACTGGGTGTGCTAAAACAACAGAAGTTTGTCTTTTCACTGTTCTGGAAGCAGGAAGTCCAAAATCAACATGTTGGTAGAGTTGGTTTCTTCTGGGGCCTCTCTCCCCAACTTGTAGATGGCCATCTTCTCTCTTCTCTCTGTCTTGACATAATCTCTGTGCTTGTGTCTTAATCTCCTATTTTTATAAAGACACCAGTCATACTGGATTAGGGCCCACCCATATATGACCTCATTTTACCTTAATTACCTCCTTAAAGGCCCTACCTCCAAATATGGTCACATTCTAAGGTACTGGGGGTTAGAACTTCAACATATGAATTTTGAGGGGGACAAAATTCAGCCCTTAATATTGTCTGATTTTTACAGTATTCTCTGTGTTAACTACTCCTGAAAATGTTACAATGGTGAGGAGACAGGGAGTAAACTGGTTTAAGCCAGTCAAAACCCACTCATGGACCTGGGCGAGGATACTCCCATATAGTGCTGGAGGGTTAGGGGTTGTTGTAGGGCCAGGCACCATGTCCTCTATGAGCCTTTGCCACAGTTCCTTACCCTGAGTGTTCATTATCTATTAGCTTGTTAGCTGCTGCTGTTATTGTCTAGATGTATAAGCTATTTTTAGGAGATAACTTTGGACTTTATCTTCATTGTAAGATTCCCTAACAATATATTTTGAAGAGTTTTTCTTAAAACTCTTAATTTGTTGTATCATTTTTCAGTGGGTCTTCTTTTACAATTGAAAATCCAGGAAGATTCTTAAAGGTCATCTGTCTGAGCCTCCAGTAGGTATGACATTTAAACCAGCCCAGAGGGTTACTTATTACACCTGGAAGTCTCCAATACCTTTCTAGTGTACCATCACCATAGAGTCAAGCTGATGTTTCATGCCCAAGAGAAGGGGCAGAAGGGCTGAAAAAATTAGGCCAGTCCTAGAGGAAATATGGCTTCTCCATTCTGCTAGACACTGTTCTACTGCATTAATTACCTACTGCTGCATTAACAAACTACCCCAAAAACGTATGGCCTAAAGCAGCAGTAGCAGTTTGTTATTTTTAGTATTCTGTGGGTTGGCTTGGTAGATCTTCAGCCAGTTTTGCCTTGGCTCACTCGTGGGGCTTCACTGAGCTAGGGGGTCTGCTGGGCAGGACTGTCTGCGATGGCAGTGGCCTCGCTCGCTAGCCTGAGGATTCACAGTGGCTCTCAGCAGGGCATCTGTGTTCTCCATGGGGCCTCTGGTCCTCTGGTGGGCTCGATGGATTTAGTGATGTCTAGGAGAGTAAAAGCAGACGCTGCAAAGCCTCTTCAGGCCTAGCCTTGGAAGCTGCACAAGACTACTTCAGCTTTGCACAGAACTTGGGTAGAGCACACCACAAAGCCAGCTCAAAGTCAAGTAGAAAAAGAGACCTCACCTCCTGGTGTGAGGAGTGGCAAAGTCAGACTGCACAGGAGCCTGGACGTGAGGCATGACTCACCAGGGGCTGTCATCGTAACAGTCTGCCATGGCTAATGTTCACTGACCCCAGATGCGTCTCTGCGACTGTGATCTTTATGAAATACTGGTGAGAAAGTATTTTAGGTTTGTAAACCAATATATATTCTATTTTCTTCTCAGAATATATTTGGGGGTGCTTATTTATACATTATGTTTAGTGAGGTTCCTTAACTGGGCTGTGCAAACAAATGACTGAAAAGATTAACATGTGCCTTTGCCAGAGTTGTAAGATAAATCCTAAATTGAATAAAATGTTACCTTTGATATTATAGATGATTTCAAGCATTCCTTACTTTCTTTGGATGCATGTTCATTAATATATGTAACAAAAGGGGTCTATGATCAAAATAGAGGTCACATTTTAGCACATTCATATATTCAAATGCAATGTACATACGTGCAAAGTTGTATATAAACAGCCCTGAATTTCAAAAGGCATATATATATATATATTTTTTTTTTTTCCTTTATATCTGCATTGCCTTGTAGGTATAACCAGCCAAGCCAAGTGTGACCAGGTGGCTTGTGGGATCACTCTGCTCATATAATCTTGCATCTCCTCCATCATCAATCTTTTTCCTCTTAGCTGATGTCTGGGACTCCTCTGCCTTTCTTCCCTCTAACCTCTGAACAGTCTCAATTCATTTCCTCTGCACAGCTTGCTCATATAGATACAGATGCATGTAAGATGTGACTACCCTGAGATACACAGAGCCTCCTGGTTTTCATTTCATTCTAGAACCAATGTCTGTATTATCTTGACCAAAGTCAGAAGGAAAGAAAAGTACATAAATCCTGTGACTGTTTCTCCTTCCCATCTGCCTCCTTATCCCCATTCTCTCTACCCCCATGCCATCACCATGCTGATGATGAACACTACAGCTTTTCAGTATTCCTCTAAAAGCAAGGTGGATTTAACTTTAGAATGTAAGAGTCTAAATATAGGATCCTTTCTTTGTGGTGGAGTATCTTAGGAGGATCTCTTAAAACTATTAGGGTTCACAAGATTCATGGATCTGTGAAATTATTTGCTAAATATGTGTATATGTCCCTGTGTACGTTGTTCTGGGGAGAAGGTCAGTAGTTTTTAGCATATTCTCAAAAGGACCTAAGAAAAGGATAAAATCTCTCACCTTCTAGGATCTCAGTGAAAAAAAGAGAAGGCCAAGAGGATATAGAAGAAAAAAATTATCTAACCTCTTTCACTACATCACCTAGTAGGGTGCCACCTGCCAAATACTTAGTGCAGGGTGTGAGGGTAGGGAAGAGGCCAGGAAGAGAAGAAACTGTTGTTTGGAAGAAACCAGTGGTACCAATCCCCAAGAGAAGGAAACATTTAGCAAGCATCTTCCAGAATTGGGGCTACATGCTGTAATTGTTCATTCAGTCCTCTCCAGCATTTATTGATCTGATGGAAAGCACTTAGACTTTGGAACTGGTCAGAAATAGCTAGATCCAGATTTGAATTTCGGCTCACTCCTTATCTCTGGCATCTGATATGCCCTATAACCTCTGAAACCCAGTTTCTTAATTGTAAAATGAGGTTAAGAGTATTTAACAAATTTGCTTGAAGATTAGGCATTATGGAAATTTAGACACTCAGCAAATGGTTGGTATTATCATACTTTAGACACAATAGCATTGACCCTTGGGGCTGGCTGGATGACCAGAAAGGGGGGCTGGTGCCTTGAGATGGGTTCCCAGGGCTACTTAGCCAAGAAGTTTAGCTCCTGTGGTTCTACAACCCCTTCCTTCTGAAACTGGGTCTTCTCTTCTTACCTTCTAGGTTCTGGTAGCCATCACTGCTGCTTTAGAGTTAGGGAAGCTCTGTCCTCATACAACAGGGGAGAGACGTGCTCCTGGCAACTCAAACTCTGGCCCAGGGAAGTATTGCTATGTGGTGGCACTGAAGGCAGTACTCAGCTTTAGATTATAGGTCAGGTTATGGCTCAAACGAGCATTAGTGGGTCAGCCTAGGATCTGAGTTAACGTATATATGATAATATTGTTTCTGTGGCAGACATTTTTTTAATAAACTATTTTTATTATTATTATCATTATTTTAGAGATGAGGTCTCATGGTCTTGTCCAGGCTAAACTCAAACCCCTAGGCTCAAGTGATCCTCCCACCTCAGCCCCTCAAGTAGCTGGGACAAGCCCACACCAGTATGTCCAGTAGGGGAAATATTTTTAAATTCTAGTTAAATGCCCTATTCATATGTTGGGGCCTAGCAGTGTATATAAAAACTGAAAAGGTCTTGAGGAACAGTCTTCTCAGGTAAACATAAGATACCCAGAGAAACATGGCATTGACAAACATTTCTACTTCTTTCGTTATTTATTGAATGTTAACTCCACATAGTTTTGACGTGAAGCTTGACATACCCATTTATTAGTTGCATGAAAGAATGAGAAACATGAGAGGATGCTTATCTGTCCTTTTGTGATGACTCAAGCTTCTCTTCCAACCATAGGTAAACAAGAACTGCTACCAAGAGTGATCTTAAGCTGGGTGTGGTGGCTCATGCCTGTAATCCCAGCACTTTGGGAGGCTGAGGCGAGATCATTTGAGCCCAGGAGTTTGAGTCTAGCCTGGGCAGTACAGTGAGACATATGGAGACTCTGTCTCTATAAAAAAAAAAGTAAATTTAAAAAACAGTAAGCTTAAACGATGTCCCACCCCGCCAAGGCCAGAGTTATCAAACTCCTTATGGATATCTTTTCTTCCCCTGAGTGGAAAATAGCCAGCTTTCCCACAAATCATTAATTTCCCTTTGCCCCTACCCCTACAGTAAGGAGAGATGGATCTAGTATGCTCAAGTGACAAAAGAAATATATCTGTCGATGACATGTGGTTTGAGGATGTAAGTTATGCCCTTTATAATTTGTAGCATGAGAAACATATACTCTGTTATAACTTATATAACTTGAGTATTTTAATTGTTCCGCAGACTGAAATATTCCTTACAAATTTAGCCCTCTTTGAGCCTTTATTTTGAGGGGACTTCTAGTAGCTGACTTCAGCTTTCTTACCAATACTTTCTTTTTCTACTATTTAACTTTTCATTGTTTTGATCTATATAAATAAAATTCAAGACCTGTGATCCTTAAAGAAAACCATAATGTAAACTTGAAAATGTTATTTCCCTAGCAAAATCTATAGATTTTGTAGGTATCTGTAGATCATATCCAAATATCTATTCTTTTCCACACCGGGGACATGTGGACCTATAAAAATCCTAGTAGAAAAAAAAAACCTTTCCAAGAAAAGTTAATATATCAGGAATACGTTTGAAAAAAAGCCATGCAGGTTGAGCATCCCTAGTCGAAAAATCTGAAATCCAGAATACTCCAAAATTCAAAACTCTTTTAACACTGACATGACTCAAAGGGAAATGCTCATTGGAGCATTTTGTATTTTTGGATTAGGGATGTTCGATTTGTTTGTGTGTATTTATTTTCCCACATACACTTCTCACTTGTCTTGAGGATAAACCTATGTATTTAAACCCAGAATCAGGAGGGCAGGGGTTCAAGAATGAGCTCTGAGGGCTTTGATCAAATGGGAATCGTCCATGCACAATCATTTGGGGATGCATTTTTCTGAATGGATTCAGAGCTCTTGATCTTTTGGAGAAAACTGCAACAATTTAGAAACCACTTTTCTGGAGTAAGTTATATTGTAGACCTAAATAATGTCTGTCTGCTCTCCTTGGAAGAACCATGAATTTAATTTTCTACATGTGTTCAAGCTTTCAGGGTCTTAGTGATTCAAGGAGGATAGAAGGTGCTGGATATAAGTAGAGGATGAGCAACAATGATAAATATAAGCAGGGTCAGTGCAATCCCAAAGGCTAAGTAGAGCTTTTGCTTGGCTTTTGTGTTTTGAGCAGGCTAAGGCTGCTATATAGGAAGTTTCAGTGGTGACCTTAGCTTTATAAAATAAGATGTCATGCTCTCCCTCATTTCTCTATGTGTGTAAGTGAAATGACCTTTCATCTGTGGTGTCTTTGGACACCTTTGCTCCATGTTATTGGATCCAAAGGCTCTCACTGATGTGATGCATAGGATTTGAAGCAGTGTGAACTTGTCATCTTGAGTTCTGTTTCATAGGCCCACTCTTAAGGACTTATATCTTAACCGACCACTTTTTTCTAGTTTGTCTGTCTCCTGTCAATATAACTTTCATCTCTCATAAACATGACTTAATAATGAAGAGGCCCTGTGGTTGAGTTGTAGCCTCAGTATCTGTGAAAACTACTAAAGAGAGGATAATGACTGTTTAAGGATTTCAAATTGTGGTAAAATGTATGTATAACACAAAATTTACCATCTTAACCACTTTTAAATGTATAGTCAGTTGCCATTAAATATATTCCCATTGTTATTCCATCATAGGATTTTTTTTTCTACATAAATATTTCTATATTGCTTAGACAGATTTCTCCCCAGAAAACCATATATCTTACCCCATGGACAACATAAGTGAAATGTGTTTGCTGAAATAACTGAGCACATCAATTCAAGTTTTTACAATAGATAAAAGACTCAAAGTTACAACTGACGCCAAATCTGTTTATTAAATCTGTCAGGATTCTAATTTCGCTACTGCATAACACACCCTATAAGTGCAGCGTTTGTTGTGGCCGATCCTCTTGTTTCCCTTTTCTGTTTCCTAAGTAACAAGCTATTTCTAGGTGGGCTGCAAGACTGAAGACACTTACCTCAGCATGCCTGGTTCTATTAATTCAGCCCAATGGATATTGATTGCCTCCTATGCTAAAGTAGACTGTTTCGGGTTATCTTCAATGACATAGATTTCAACTTCTAAAAAAGAGATGTGGTTTTATATCATACAAATAAAAAATTGTAAGGTTTTAAGAACTCTAAAGATTTTAAGTATGTGTAACGTGAGAGGTACATAGGTAGGTTGTACCATCCCCATTCTATGGACATAGAGTCTGAAGCTCAAAGGTTAAATAATAGCCTCGTGTTAGCAGAGCTGGGTTTCAAGTTATGTAGACTCTACAGTACTGTAGGATGTTAGAATTTAATGCCACTCTTAGACTCATGGGAGGGAACAGCTCAGATTGGGAAGAGGAGGACCAGCATGATGCTGCAGCAAAGCCTTCATCACACACGTTTCAGAGTTTTGAATAGTAATTGATTCCCAGTGAGAAGGATAGATGTTGAGTTTTCAATATGCTCCATAGAAATTACTTTGCAAAATTTTCTTTAGGTAATTATTGTAGAATCGTGACTTTAAGGGCAAGGGCTTTGCTGACAGAAGGTCTCTTAGTTCCCCTTATTCAAATGTTTATTTTAGAAAAATTGAACGTAGAGACTGCATTCAGGTTGCTTCTTGGCACTATTAAGTATAGCAGTTTTAAGCTTTAGATGATTTTATTCAAAAGACTTTTTAGTCTTTTCAAAAACAGAATTTTTGGCTCTAGAACATAGTAGGATCTCTCAATTTTACATAACAAAATTATGTAATTGTCTGTAAAGTACTTTTTGTCCAGTGTCTACTTCCTTCCAAATAGACAGACATTATGTACTTGATTTGATGGTACTATAACAGGCTTTGATGTAAGCCACTTCCCTTGTTCTTATCTGAGAATATTTTGAACAAAAACATAATTTACCATTTCTTTATCTCTTTTGGTTTTCTGGAAAATTTCTTATGTTCATCTAGCAAAGTTAAGATACATAATTTTATTTTCATTGCTTTTCTGTATTATATTTTATTTTTTAATATGGAAGTCTTGCCGTTTACACTATAATTTTGAAATGAGTTAAATCCATTATTCATCTTATGATTTCTTTTCAACTCCACTGACATAGCTGAGTAATTGTATTGAATCTTCCATTTTTCAAATGAAAAAACTCAGACAACAGAGAAATAAAATGCCTTTGCCCAAATTCCCAAAGAAAAGCAATAGAGCTAGTATTATATTTATATGTATTTTTAAATCTTACATACTTTTGCAACAAATGATACTTATTTGAAAGAAAGTTTTTCTTTTTTCATTATCAGAAGGTTAGATGGAATAGTGCATAGTCCCAAGAGTTTCAAATGAAATGAATATAAGCTTCAAGTTCAAGAATACTTAATAGCCTATGTAAAGACACTAGGTAGGTACAATTCCTGACTTAGAGGCATTGTGTTTCATATTACTGGATCCAAAGGCTGTAAAAGCAGTGATTGCATGTATGTTATATTTACTGCCTATAATATATATATTTCACAATGTATTGCATTATAGCTATTTGTTTACATGTCCTAACCATCTCCTTTTAGAATATAAGCTCATGAGTTGGGAAGCAAGACAGAAGATGTCTTCTCCCCCTTTCTCAATTTCCCTAGCAACTTGGCTAAATGTTGAAAATATAGATGATTAATTATGTAGAAGCTCTGGTGATTATTTAGTATGTGGGGTGAATGCATTTACAGCATAATTATTCTGCTGTTTTCCCACTAATGCCATTCTTTCAGATCAGAATCTGAAGCCAAACAGAGCTAGCCAATCTTGTGGAGAAGATTATAAGAGCAGCATTTTAGTGTATTTATTTTTTCGGTTCATTTCTGTATTTAAATCTAGGATTTCCATTCAATCAGTATAACCCACTATGAATGTTAGACTCACATTATAAAAATGATTTTGAAAATAAAAGAGGAAAGGTTATGTTAAAGCTAAACTTTTATTGTCTGTATTATTCTTCAGCTTTGTTCCTTGCTTATTGATGATGCTAACTTTGCACAGGGACACATAGTTTGCTCACCAGGGTGTTTTTCTTCATCTGTGCAATTGTGTGAGTAATGGCTGCCCATTCTCCAAAGTAGTTGTGATAAACTCGGTGATGCCATTTAATAGACTGGGTTCAGGCACCACAGGGTTAGAAATCTAGGTCACTAGTCATAAACAGCTTTGTCCTAGGAACAAGAGGCTTGCTGGTTGTCATCTGTCTTTGCACAAACAGCTCATCCTGGCACTTGAAATCATTGCCATGAATTGGGTCGGATATTAGATTGAATATGAAATTGTGCTATTTGACCATTTTGACCTAACGTGACAATTTCATGTCGCCCACCTTAACACAAAGTACAATGAAGGAAATCTGTTTATATTTTAGACTCTTATTTTGTAATTTTTAAGTCTTTTAGATTAAAATATTACATATTTTTAAAAGGTTCAATAGTCTATCAGATTTTATATAGTTGACACCTTTCACTTTCAGAGGTATTATTATTATAGGTAAAATGACATAGAAGGGTAGAGATGGATTCTAGGACTTCAGGAAAGAGTTAAAATACTAAAACATCACAAAGTCCTAACTACAGTAATGCCAGAAGTCTTTGCAGCATAAAATATGCCTCTGAAAGAGGAGTGGTTATAGTGGAAAGGAAGCAGGATGCTTAAGGAATAAGGCAAGTGCTCCAGAGGGGGTGTAGAGTGAGGTTCTTCAGGCAGAGGCCTGTCTGGCAGACCTGTAGTGGGACAGGATGGGATTCCAGGCACACAGAAACCTTGCTGATAGGAGTAGCCTTAGACCGAGGCTGGCTCACCTTCCGAGCAACACAGGTAGGTGTCTGGGGGAGACAGTCAGGCACTGATCTTAAAAGGGTGATTTCAGCCCCCGACTCTGAAGGATCATGCATTTGCTGATGTCTGAAATAAGGTACCTGAGGAATTCAGTTTTTGCTTTGCTATTAGGGAAGTATGGTTGACACATGTCTGAACTGCACGGGTCCATTGATGTGTGGATTTTTTTCAACCAAATGCATATTGAAATACAATATTTGCAGGATGTGGAACCCACCTACATGGAGGGCCAACTTTTCCTTTATGTGGGTTGTGCAGGGCTGATTGGGGGACTTGAGTATGCATGGATTTGGGCATACTCAGTGGTCCTGAAACCAATCCCCCACACATATGGAAGGACTACTGTAAAATACTAGTAAGTATCTGAAAGAAACAATTCATGCCATGGTTGGTAATAATGAATTATAATCAACTCAATAATTAGGGTGAAAAAAAAACTTATCAGATCCTGTGGTAGTTTGGGTGTGGAGGAATTATTGAGAAAGGGGAGTACTGAATGTCCAGAAACACATGATGAGGCATGAGAATAATGAGAAAGCATGATAGCCAACTTTCCATTTTTCTTGAGACTGGCTGTGTTTGCCTTTTACAGTATACAAAGGTTAAGTTTAATTACTTAAGGTCAAACTATAGCTTAATGATGTCATTTAGTATACTTGTGTCATTAAAACAAGGTATAAGGATAATTCAAATCACTTTTCATTGGATCTCCTATTTCACATAACTGTATTATTAGAATTTTATCTAGCTACTTAAGAAAATCTTCCTGATGGCTTTTAAGTGGGACGTTCTTGAATCTTATAGTGATTTTCTATTCTTGTCTCTTTAGGTTGCTTGTATCACTTCTATTTTGAAAGCAGAACTTAATAATAACTATAGGATTACTAATTACAGCATGTGATTGTTGAAGGCTTAATGACAAGTGTATTTCTGTTGTGACTTTCCATGTAGGTATAGAGGGATTTTTATTCTTTATTCTTTATTTTTTACAAGGCTATCTTCTGCCAGCTTATGGGGGAAAAATATACCTGGAAGTAAAATCATATGTCTCTGTTGGCTGTCTCCAGTTCAGAAGTGTCTTGTGAATCTGTGGCATAATTGATGCTTCCACAAGTTTGTTGTCTTGAGCCTGCTATTCTCATTCTTACAAAGGGCTGTGTTGTTGCCTTGGCAACTCTGAGAGGTTTTCACAACTATGGTATGGGAAATAGATTTAAAATCTTCAGATGAGAAAATTGACGGAGGGAACTACACTTTATTTGGCTTTTAGTTTAAAACATGCCATTTTAGTTGAGGGTATCATTTAGTTTTAAATCATGTTGTTCTAAAATAAATGTGAAACTCCTGAGATTTCAGGTTTGACTAAATATTGCCATATTCCATAGTCACGGATCAGCTTCTCTTTCTCTTGATATCCATAGCTCTCTTAAGAGTCCTTTAAATTCTTCATAGTTTTCTATTTCAGTGCTTTTAACTTTTCTTGCCTCTTGAGATGAAGTTTTCCTTTTCTATTCCCACCACTACCACATTGCTTATTTCTTTTCTTATAATCTTAAAACCACAGTGTGCTCAAGAAGTTCTACTGGGAGGCCTTTACGACTCCTAGTCTGCCTTTGCATTCCCAGAGTGCTGGCAGCTTTTAAGTTGGTCACCCTAAAGCTGTTACATCCATCCATGGTAGAAGACAGGAAACTGCCAGGAGGGTCTGTCTGAAGGCTCATGAAGGTCCTCAGTATAAGTATAAGAAACCTGATGTTACAGAGCATTGTAATTACTAATGACGTTAAGACGTCTCTAGAGTATACTGTTGCCAAATTAAATAGTATGAAGAGGTAAAATGAGGTTATAGGCTTACGAAAGAATGGAAAAGAAAGGGAAGGAATCAGTGTTAGGGATAAAAGAACAGATGTTCACCAGGTATTTGGTGGCTAATGGCAAAAAAAAACAAAACATACTTTTTTCTAGTTGAAGATTCATGAGTTGCTTTCATGATATAGGTGAATTTATACAATTCCTTACCTGTCAGTATAACATGCATTGATTTTTTTCCCCTCCACCTCCACAGGTGGTGGGGTGAATTCTGAAATTTCGTTTAAAAAAATATAACTAGCCTACCCTTGGAAGGTAGAGATATGTCCTTAATTTGGAACCATTCTCTGGTGTTTGCCAGGGAGATTAGCTCCTACTAGATTTCTCTGTTCCTATTAAAATCAGAAATCAGAGCTGGGCATAGTAGGGGGAGCCTGTAGTTTCAGCTACTTGGGAGGCTGAGGCCGGAAGATCCCTTGAACCCAGGAGGTTAAGGCCAGCCTGAGCAGCATAGTGAGACCCTAATCTCTAAAAATACAAGAAAGAATAAAGAAAAATAAAACATTGCAAAAAGAGAGTGGTGGTAAAGGTATGAGGATTGATGAAGATTGTGCCTAAAATTTTAAAATTCCTGACTACGTCTTACATGTGTTTCCTATAAGGTGCTATTATTTCTCATAGCATAAAAGAACTTCATTAAGAAGTAGGTACCTAGCACATTGGGTACCAAGAGTCAGTATTTGTTGCTTGACTAGAAGAGACACTATTTTTTAAAAACAAAAGTAGAATTTTTTGTTAATGATCATTTTTTTCTTGGAGTATATCCTCTTCACAAAATAACTTAAATATAGTAACATGTTGTTTACTCTGCTACATTCAATACAAAAAAAAAAAAAAAACTTCTGAAAAGATTGCCAAAATAGTGTCACCACCATCTTCAAACTTTAAAAAGTGAATAAAAATGTGAAAAGTTAATATTTGGCATATGGTTTTTCTCCAAAAGTGGAAAAGCTTGTATAGGAATACTATCTAGAAACTACCTAAAACTTTAAGAAAGTGATTTTGTATCTGAAATCATGGTTGCAGAAATTTGCCTTTTGTGAAATGTTATAATTGGCTAAATATGAAGATAATGTGAAAGTAAATAAAATGTAAGATGCCCTTTTGCCACAAGGCTTATCTTTTTTGAGGTTTTCTTTTGTGGGGGAGGGAAGAGTCTCTTCCCAGAATAAGCATGCCTCTTCACAGAGGACTCTCAGCTCTGCACGTTAGCATACGAAGTAAGAGCCCACGTTAGTGGTCCAACCTCAAGCATCTTTTCTGCCTTCACTAACGACTGAAGCACAGAAAATTGCGAGCAGAAATTGTCTCCAGGCGTCTCTTACTTGTTACTGCCTAAAATATTATAAATGTAACATGCATTTGTCTGATGAAAAAAGTAATATCAATTTATTTAGAAAATACAGAAAAGAATTAAAATTGTTTTAAAGTCATCTATAATCTCACCATCTCTATATCACTATGTTAACATTTTGGTATCTATTATTCTGGCCTTTTAAAACTCTGCATATATGGATGTGTATTTACAAACTTAGCATATCAGTACACATGTGATTTTACAGCCTGTTTTCTTTCCACTTCATGTCAGAAGCATATTTGAAATACTATTCTAAAATAGTTGAGTATCCTCTTGAAATTTCTATCAATGTCATAGGCAAAGAAATGGGGGTTTATTTTAATTTGCATTTCTTTGATTACTGGTGATGTTAAACATTTTTATACGTCTGTTAGCATTTTCCTTTCTTTTGTGAATTACATGTTTATTACTTCTGACATTTCCTATTAGGATGTTTATCTTTTTCTTTTTATAAATAATACTTTTTTCTGGTCAAATGTGTTATAGGTATTCTCTCATTTTAGCATTTGCCATTTAATATCTTATGGATTTTTGTTTATTTAAATTTTTGTTGTTTTGAGAATGATAATTTTAGGAATTTCCCCATAACGAAGAGTTGATTTGGGTATGGCCTTAGGTGGTTCAGCCAGATTCACACTAAAATGGTTTCAAAGACCCACATGACCTATAAACTATAAACTCATAAGACCTGGTGAACCCAAAGGCCTGAGCTCTGGGACATAACCTCAGCCTCAAAGCTGGGGCAGGATTAAGCCAGCCCAGATGCACTCAGCCTGCTGAATCTAACTAGGTCAGTCTGCAGTGGCTCTTACAGACTGTGGGGCTATTTTTGTCAGTGTTTCTTCTGCCCATGAAAATTAAAATTGAGGAAAGCTACAGATGCTTCCCATATGGTTGCTATTAGTGAAATTATGTACAAAGGATTTAATTTGAAAAAAAGCAGAGTAGATACTCTCATCATTTGGAGATTTAAAGGGCTGTAAAAGAGATGTCCAGCCATCACACCTGCACCTCTCCTGTCCCCAGGGAGGCTTCACCTTATAGCGGTAGCCTTCTGTCCTGTTCTTACGATTGCCAAGGAGGGAGCCTTCATTCTGGTGTTCAAGATTTTACCATTCCCATAACATAGTACTTTATGAAGGCTTTGAGCATAATTTCTTTCCCTTTCTTCCCCCTCCCCACACCATTTTTATTCAAATAGATATCTCCTAGATTTTTGCATACTTTTGGTGATTTCTTATTGACTTTAGTAAACTAAGCAGATAGCTGCTCCAGTTTTTCCCACATCCAGGATTTGGAGACTTTTCCATTTGCAATCAGTTGTACTTGTTCTTGCAACAGTTTGTTGAGATACAGCGGCGAGCAGGCTGTGATGGTTTATCACTGTAATGGGTCCATTAGATGTACTTGATGTTTCGCAGGGTTCTAGGAAGAAGGAAACTATGTTCATCCACATCAGACTTGTGGAGCCTACTAATGGAGTTTAATACCTATTTTTGTCATCTATAAAAATGCATTATGGGTTTATATTTAAAGCATAAAAAAGCTTAAGTGGAATTGATCATTAAGTCATGAAATTTAGTTACCTTCTGCTAAGGCAGTCAGGTGATCCTCTAATTCAATTTCCCCTAAATTTCCTGCCACTGTGTTTATCCTGGTACATTTGACCTAAAAAGAGAATTTACTGCTACATGGTATTCATTTTATGGGAATTATCATGTTGAAACAGTATGATGTAAGGGTGTCTTTTAAAGACAATCTTGCAATATTTAGAATCTTGCAATAATTTAGAAACATGCTCTAATGACATTTGTAAAATATATCCCAGAACTACCCCCAGATTAATACATATTGAAGAAAAAAAAAGTCTGTAGTCAAGTAACTTTGGGAGATCCTTATTAAATTGTTTGCTTTACCATAGGATTCCTCAAAATATTTAATTATATGTGTTCTAATTCTCCAAAAGCAGAGACACAATTCATACCATTTTCCATATGCATTTAATATCACAGCCTTCTACTTTGGGATGTAATGCTCAGAGCACACTTGTGGTAAATCCTAAACTATAGTAAAAGCTTTTGAATAAGTGCTTAAGTATTATGGCCAGGCATGGTGGCTCATGCCTGTAATCCTAGTATTCTTAGTGGATTGCTTGAGGTCAGGAGCCTGAGCAAGAACAAAACTCCTGTCTCTACTAAAAATAGAAAAATTAGCCAGGTGTTGTGTTGCTTGCCTGTAGTCCTAGCTACTCGAGAGACTGAGGCAGGAAGATCACTTGAGCCCAGGAGTTTGAGGTTGCTGTGAGCTAGGCAACAGCTTGAGACTCTGTCTCAAAAAAATCAAATCTGAAGATTGGGCCACTATGTAAAGGAATACGTTTTTATGCTTCCTCTGAAGTTTATAGAAAGATAGTTGTAATTGAAATGGAGAGGAAGTAAGTAAGAAGCTTGCTTGCTTTTTGCATACTTTGCTTTGGAGAAAATGCCTACTTTTAGAAAAACATTTATTTTTGTGTTTTTTACATTCATTTTTTTTCCATTGTAATTAATGTTCCTGTGAGTTTAAAGGAGACAAAAGTTGCGTTCATTTTTTTTTTAGTATCAATAATGAATAGGGATTCCTTAACGTTGGTTTATATATGTTCCTTAAAATTTTTCCCATACATAATGTCAGACCTACAGAAAAGCTAAAGTGTTGCAAGAACAGTACAGAGAATTCCCATGTATCCTTCTCTCAGATTCCTCAAATGTTAACACTTTAGAAGATTTATTTTTAATTCTTTTTCCTTAAAAACAAGAATAGTCTCATATAACTGTATTAAATTTATCAAAATTAAGAAATTACCCTGACACAGTTGTTGTCTAATCTGTAGAGCTTATAAAGATTTCACCATTTGTCCCAATAGTGTCTTTTCTAGCAAAAGAAAATCCAAGATTTTGTATTGTATTATCATGGTCTCTTCGATCTTTGACACTTCCTCTGAGTATTTCTGTATAGTTCATGATTATTCCATTTTTGAAGCAGTCAGGCCAGTTATTTTGTAGGCTGTCCCTCAATCTGGTTTTGCCTGATGTTTCCTTATAATTACATTGAGGTATATACTTTTGGCAAGAATGGTACGGAAGTGGTATTTTATTCTCCATATATCAGGAGGCACATGTTGATTTGTTCCAGTCCTGGTGATGTTAACCTCCATCACTTGGTTAAGGTGGTATCTGTCAGGTTTTTCCTCTATCAAGTTACTAATTTTTGCTCTGTAGTTAGTAAGCATCTTGTATGGAGTTATTTTAAGACCATATAAAAATAATAATAATTTTCTTAAAAAGACTGTAAATTTTCTGTTCTTCCTCATATATTCCACCCATTAGATTTAGCAGAAATGATTCTTGCCTGAATCAATTAGTAAGTATTATGTTGGTTGCCGAATAGTGATTTTCTAATTCATCATTCCTTCTGCATTTATTAGTTGGCTTTCTACCATAAAAAAGAGCTTTCCCTTCTGTCTTCTTTGTTTATATTGGTGTGGACTC
Source organism: Microcebus murinus (assembly GCF_040939455.1). Lineage (NCBI taxonomy): Eukaryota > Metazoa > Chordata > Mammalia > Primates > Cheirogaleidae > Microcebus > Microcebus murinus. Next base: position 26,312,681 of record NC_134108.1, read on the forward strand.
ATGAATATTTATTTTATTCTATGGGTTATAATTCTTTTTCTTAATTATGTATCTTGATACTCAAATTGTTTTGGATTTGTTTGACCAATGAGATCCCTTTTAAGTCGGCACCTGTGTCCTTTTGACATGTCTCCATCATTCTTTGAGCACATCTTTCAGGCGCAAGATGTCCCGGGCTCGTTTTGTACTTTCCTTGACCTAGCCTTGGAATCAGCTATTGCTCTGGAAGCCATGGTTCTTTTTAGTGGTGTTGGATCTGGGTGCTAGCTGTGCTCCTTGCTATAAGAGTATCCTTGCCTCTAGGCTTGATACTAAAGCTAGGAAATGGGGGGAAGGGTGGAATTTATGTAACCACACCCCTAAAACATGTACATACACTCAGTGGTCTTTGTTTTTAATGAGGCTGATCCCTTTTCTAAACAGTGGAAATCCCAGAGGAGGAGTCACAGATCAGGAATTAGTTTCTGGTTCTGCTCATCCATTCACTAGTCGTAAGAACTTAAGCAAATCTGTTACGTCTTCTACTTCAGCTTTTTCTATGTTAAAAATTAGGAAATAAATGAGCTAATTTTAAAGAAATTTCAATTTCTGAAATTCTATGATGTGATGAATTTAAAATTTTAATAGATATAATATTTTCATAAAGTTTTTCAGGGACTCAGAAGAATAGCTTTAAAAAAGCCTCAAAGCCACAAAAATTATTAGAATTTAGATCTAAAAGCCACTTTAGAAATTATCTAAACTGTGGCTAATATGACTGAGTAACTGAATTTAAATTTTATTTAATTTAAATAGGCACATGTGGCTGGTGGCTACCGTATTGGACAGCACAGCTCCAGAGCATAAATGTCCACGTCCTGCGAGTGCTAGTGACAGAAGCAAAGCAGTGTCCTTTTGCATTGTGCAAACCAGAATAAATTAAGCCAGGCCTGGGGAGACAGGCCACTGCGCAGGATGCCTTGTTTGTTTTTGATGTGCAGAAAATGCTGGGCCCTAACTTAGTTCACTGACTGACTATCCTGAGTGCTAAACCACCCTACAAGCTTCCTGCTCCTTGCCTTGCTTTTGAAAAAGAATGTGCACATTGAATTGACAGTATCCGGGCACAGAAAGAATGCAAGATAAAATTCGATGACTTCATAGAATGTTTGTTTGGGCAGAAAACAATCAAATGTACACCATCAACTAGTAGTGGGATGTGCCAATAAAGGAAAGGAGGTACATCCTAGAGGATGTACCTAGGCTCTGAGCAGAGCAGCTTTGATGGCTGGGGGTTGACTTTCATGTTCTCTGTTCTCCTCTGGAAAGATGGATTACTGAACACCTCTTTGTCAAAGTATGTAAAAATAAAGGATTGTTCTATCCTAAACAATAAAAGGAATGAACTAAACCAACTATTTCTCATATGCCTGTCATAAAAACTGATTATAATTTTTTGATACTAAAACTCTGGCCTATTAACTTGGTAGCCAATTATTTAAATCACAGGAGCTTTAACATGATGTTGTATAGCAGTATGTTATATTTAAAACAAAGTTTAAAGATCAATATCAAATCAAGAAAGCTGAGCTGTTTTCAGTAGTTAATAGTAACAGGTATAATTTGAAAGCTTATTGTATATAACTTTATATAATTATTTTCAGTATAACTGCTTTTGAGAATCTAAAATGCTAATGGCAAAATTTATATTAAAAAGGTAATACATTCTCCAAAAATGCTAATTCCCTTCTGTGTTCAATTATATCACTTCTGTTTATAACCTTTTACAAATGCTATACTAAGATTTTTTTTTTATACTAAGATTTTTGTTCGTTTGTTTTTAATGAGAATATGCAATGCATTTAGATAGTAACTCATATACGTATTTGTGAGAGAATAAGTCGGTAAAACCTTTCAGAAAGTTATTTTTTATGCTAGATATTAAAGCCTTAAAGCTATTCCTACTTTTGACATACTAATTCCCCTTGCAATTTAATCTATAGTTAAAGCTTTACCTATAAAGATATAGTCAAAATTGAAATAACTTGAATGTGTAGAAGGTGAAAGTAACTGAACATATTTTCTACATCTCTAAAGAGCTGTTATTGACATTGAAAGTAAATATAAAAAATTTAAATTGGGGCTGGGCACGATGGCTCACACCTATAATCTCAGAACTTTGGGAAGCTGAGGCAGGAGGATCACTTGAGGCCAGGAGTTTGAGGCCAGTCTGGGCAACATAGTGAGATTCCCATCTCTACAAAAAATTTAAAAATTAGCCTGATGTGGTGGCACATACCTATAGTCCCAGCTACTTAGGAGGCTGAGCTGAGAAGATCACTGGAGCCCAAGTTCAAGGTTGCAGTAAGCTATGATTGTGCCACTGCACTCCAGCCTGGGCAACAGATTGAGATCCTGTCTCTAATAAAAAAAAATTAGATTGGAATGCAATATAGAGAACAGTATTTATAGAATAATTTAAACTATGTAAAATACAGAGAAACTGTGTGATAGCATCTCTGCCTATCACATTGACACAGATTTTACCTTTTTGATGTATCTTCTTTTCCTTCTTGATTCCTTTCCTCACACTTCTTTGGTACTGAGTGTGCTCTGACTCCATAAATGTTCAACCAAATGCCTAGATGTTAACCAGTCCGTTAACAAGCCTCGTTGGTACTACCTCCAAAGCATACCACACCCGTCTACTTGTGTGTGTTCTTGGTCCAAATTACATGTGCTCTCCCCGGATTATAACATCAGTAGTGACTGGACTGAGCTCACTGCTCTGCATTCTCCCCTTCTGTGCACATCCCAACCTCCAGCCAGTCTCTGTGTAACAGCCAGAGTGCCCTTTGAAATTATAGATCAGGTTTTGGCACTCCTCTGCCTAAAACTTCTCACTTGCCATTGGTTTTAGTATAAAACCTTTAATGCAAACTACAATCCCTGCATTTGTTCTTTCTCCCCACATTTTAACCCAGTTGACTTTCTTTTCATCCCTTTAATACTAATTGTTCATCCTGCCCTCAAGGTCTCTGTTCTTACTAATCCCTCTGTCTGAAACATTCTTTCCTTGGCTTTCAGAATGACTCAGTTCCCCTTAACCTGCACTTCTGCCTCCTCAGAGAGTCCTTCCCCAAACACTCCACCACCACCACCCTATTGTTTTCTTCATAACCTTGATCTCATTTATTAACATATTCTCTCGTATATTGCCTGTCTCTGTCCACTGGATGTAAGAGTATGGAACAGTTCCTGGCACATGAAAGGCACTTGGTAAAGCAGATGACCTAGTGAATGAATAGCCACTATAGATCAGTATGCCTCGAAAAGGGCTTTTTTTGGCAAAATATATCAAGTCTTTTTAAGTGTTCTAACAATTTAGCAATTCCTCTTGAGGAATTTATTCTTCAGACATTGATAAGGTTTGTACAACTCTATAGGCAGCCTTGCTTTATAATATTGAAAAATTGGAAATAGTCTAAACTTTGGGAATCTGCTACATAAGATATGGTGTTTCCATATCGCACAGCCAATAATAAAGGTGTTTTAGAGACATATTTGTTACATGGAAGATCTCAGATATCAAATAGATTCTAAAATAGTGTTATATGAAGATCTCATTTTTATATTATGCACATCTACATAGATATATATACTTCCCAAAAATCTACAAGACTAGATACTAAAATATTTACTGCAGTTATGTCTGAATTTTGAGATTGCAGCTTAAGTGTTTTTGTTATTTATATTTTGTCTTTTTACACTTAATGTTTAATACTTGTCTAATTTGTAATCTTTTGAAATATATATCTCCAATACCACTGGAAATTGATCCATACTGGAAGGTAGGACGTTACAATTTAGGGTGTTTCTTGACCTTCAACTGTAACAGCCTTTGGGGGGAGGGTTTAGACAGGTGAATCTGATAGCACACTTTATGGTGATACTGTTAGAGAAGGTTTGATGTGTTTGTAGCTACTTTAGAAAGACGACCACCGCTTCTGTTTGGGAGAATAAAGATAGACTTTATGGAAGGTAAGGGCATTTCCTTTTGCTCTTGAAGAATTTGGAAGATTTAACAGAGATAAATGAAGAGACATTTCAGGTGGAAAGAAGAGTGGGAGTGAAAAGAAGGAAAGGGAAAGAGAAGGAAATCATGAGGCATGTTGAATAGCAGATGCATCCATTCTGTAAAACCTTGGGAAATCCGGGGGTGGGGAATAATTCTTGAAAAGTAGGTGGAAACTCATTGCAGTGGCCTTGATTTGGCAGGCACCTGGGAGACATGATTTGAACAGGGGGATGATGAACTACTTGAGCTGTTTTTTAGGAAGACTAATCTGACAGGTTTTAGGAATTGGAGTGGGGAGACTACAGTGGTGAGATCAGTTTGTAAGATGAAGCTGGGAAGCAAAGCGGTGATGCTGGTTTGAGCCTAGGCTGGTTTGCCCAGTATGTCAAATAGGCTGCATACAAATTGGGTTAGAAGATAAGAATTTCTACTTTTGGATATATTAGACTTGACCTTTTTTTTTCCTTTTTAACATCTCTCTATTCTCCAACTTCATTGTGGCATTACTGGCTGTTGCTTGCTGAGGAGAGTGTAATGTTTAACACTAGTGGTTGGAAGAGAAAAGAGTGAATGTTCATAGCCTGGAATGTACCAAAAAGAAAATATTAGATTGTGTCTTTATTAAAGTCACAGATGTAAGATGCTTTGTTCAAGAATTTCTTACGTATCTAGACAATATATTTTAGTTTCCTTCAATAACTAGATATTTTAACCCCTAATTCTGAAGGCAAATAACTGAAAGATTGTATTGGTTTGGTTTGAGGAAATTAACAAATGTCCCTTTTAAAACTAGGTCAAGTTCCGTATTTTAATTTCTGAGCTAACACAGGACTCCAGCTGTCAGGCTCTCCCGTTAATCCTCCCTATCTGTGAAATCCCCTCTGATATACACTGTAATTAATTTGCAGGAATTGACAGCAAAAGGTAGAGAGTTCAGATAATATTTGGGTACAGGTTTCCCATGTGGAAATGGACATTTAAACCTTCAAGAAGTCATTAAAAGTGCTCAGAGAGATGGTATTTTGGCAGAAATTCTTTGCATTGAAAGATGCAGTTGACTTTTTCTAGTGGTTTCAGCCCCAATAATCCAGACCGGGCAGCTTGAGTTTGCTGAAATGTTTCATAAGAACTTTTGCTGCAAGCATAAATATTTTGAAGAACTTCATTATAATTATCCCTAAACCAGTGAGAGTCTTACAAGTGCTGTGGGATAGCTGGTTATAGCTAATGGCATGCCTGTAGTGAGAGGAGGAGGAAGATTGGGAAGGCTTGATTACAGGCATGGTAGAAAAGTGTTAATGTAGAAAATAAAAGTATCTCTTGTTCATTTGGTTAAGTATAGTTTTGGCCACTCCCGTGAAATTTAGACATGAGGAAATTGTTTCTGCAATTTGAGGTCTGCATGAAAAATTCCAGGGTACTGTAAATGTGGATTCTGAGAAACAGCCAAGTATGTTATGCCTCTTCCCCTAAAGAAAACAATTGTATTCAGGGTCCATTTTAAAATGAATTGAGTGAGTTTCTCGTAAATAAACAGCACCACTGGGAGCTTTTGTCACTGTCCATGGTACTATAAATTTGGGTCTTAAAAAAAATTAGCAACTTCCTTTTCCAGCATCTAAAGATTGTGTCTTCTGGGAACTCTAAAGAAAAAAGAAGAGGATAAAATAACTTTGGGGAAGGAAAATGAAACCTGAGTGCTGGATTACATTGTAAATATTGAAAAACGAATGCCTTTCCAAAGCTACACTTACTACTTTTTGAACACAAAGGAAATGCAAAATCAAGGATTACAAAGGGCATCCAGAGAAAGTGATATGCTGCAGTGTTCCCAGGTTTCTATTGGGATTTGAAGCAGTTCAGATGTGTTCCAGTAAGAGCCGCCATGATCAAAACCAATTTTCAGCAAATAAGCTGTGTGAACTGGGTCTTTTAATTATGCATACTATATCTGTGTGCTTTTAGCTTTTAAATTTTTCAGCAAAAATGTACACTCCTTTATAAAATGAATCTCTGCTTTTAAGTAAAACACAAGTGAAATCTGTTTCTCGGCGTTTTCTTCTTAAAATAGCAATAGCTAAGCTCACAGCATTTTGTTAAACAGTAAATTCTACTAAACACCAAGAGTTTAAATAATACCATTTTGATAATTATGATAGTGAAGTTTAATATATGTGATTCTTCTTGTATAAAGTATTTGAAAGTCTGCAAGAAAAAATAATTAAAATTCTTTTAAATAATGAGAATACACTGTAAGTGCAATATTTTTCACACTAAGGGCTTAGCCTATGCATATGCTTTCAGTTATCTGGTAGAACTACTAGGTTTTCACCTTTTCATTTATATATTCACTATTACATATATACGAACAAACACACACACACACCTATCCCTCCCACCTCTGGTGTTTTCTAAGGATTACAAAAGAATGCAGGATCACATAATTCTCTATGGAATAAAGCTTTGATAAAAACAAGGGTTGGCCAGGCGCTGTGGCTCACGCCTGTAATCCTAGCTCTTGGGAGGCCGAGGCGGGCGGATTGCTCAAGGTCAGGAGTTCAAAACCAGCCTGAGCGAGACCCCGTCTCTACTATAAATAGAAAGAAATTAATTGGCCAACTGAATTAGCCAGGCATGGTGGCGCATGCCTGTAGTCCCAGCTACCCGGGAGGCTGAGGCAGAAGGATCACTCGAGCCCAGGAGTTTGAGGTTGCTGTGAGCTAGGCTGACGCCATGGCACTCACTCTAGCCCAGGCAACAAAGTGAGACTCTGTCTCAAAAAAAAAAAAAAAAAAAAAAAAAACAAGGGTTGGGGAGGGAGTGCAGAGATGTTGATCAAAAGGTACAAAGTCTCAGTAGACAGGATGAATAAGTTCTGGAGACCTAATGTGCAGTATGGCAACTATAGTTAACTATATGGTATTGTATACTTGAAATTTGTTAACAGAGTAAATTGTTAGTATCCTCACCGTACACACACAAAATGATAACTATGTGAGATATGATGGAGGTGTTAATTAACTTGATTGTGGTCGTCTTTTCACAATGTATGTCTATAGCAAATTATTATGTTGTGCACCTTAAATATATACAATTTTGATTTGTTGTTATGCCTTAGTAAAGCTAGGGAGAGGAAAACAAGCAGGAATACTACCAGATATCTCTTGATCTCATGGAATTCTTGCCTCAACCTGAAAGTTCCTGTTTTACAAAAACCAGTTTATCTATCAGCAGCCAAAAGTTAAGAGGCAAAAATGGAAAAGAACAAAGAAGAGCAAGGTGACAAATTGCAGATTTGTTGGAGAGAAAATACTAAAGGCTGTGAGAGCTGCTTTCACATGTTACCACATGAAGACAAGGCTCTCTTCACTTTGGAGGATAACATCATAGAATTCAATTGGAGGGGCCTATGAATCCTAATCTTGACCATAGAGCAATTTTAGGACAACTCAAAGGAAAGCAAGTAGGTAGTGAGCAGACCATGAATAAGCACACAGAGGAGAACATGGATTCCTTAGGGTCCTCCCACACCTGTTCTGTAGTCAGGTTTTAATTCACCAACTCCATTACAAAGTATTTACCATATTTTATATTTGTTAAGGATTATTATATGACGTTGACTTAAATTTTTATTTCCCTGTGATTCATCAGGACACACACACACACACACACACACACACACACGTATTACTTTTTTTAAATCTCTATTTTAAAAGTGATTTTCATTCCTTTAAATTGTAAGCTATCAGTTCGGCCTTCATCCATCCACCAGTATCCAGCATTGGTATAATTTTGCTATACAGTATACTGAAAACGAAACCAAAAATGGAGGGATCAGCTGAGGCCTTAGTCTTGAGACAATAACAAGAACAATATGTATATTTAAGATTGTACCTCTTTCTAAGACTGTGTGTAGTGCACAGTTTAAGATGATACATAATTGGCAGTACCCACTGTTCCACGCACCGGGGCATAGAAGTCTCCTTGAGCCACTTGTCATATATAAAACCCTTTATTCTGTTCCCTCTCTGTTAGCATTCAGCTGTGTTTCTGGATGAATACATCACCATTTAGTTAAAAAACTGTTGTTCCACAGGGAAGAGTGATGCACTGTCTCCACACAATGCCCCCTCCTGTCTTTCCCTGCCTTTCTTCTCTCCTTGTGGTACCAGTCATTTCCCATCAGCAGGCGACACTGCCCCAAATGCTTCCTGGGTGCTCAGAAGTGAGATGTCACCTCCTAACTTTAGAGGGCAGTTGCTGCAGTAGAACATAGTACAGGCAGCTCCAAACTTACAAGTTTTCGACTTTGTTATGAATGTACAAGAGCAATACACATTCATCAGAAACCGTACTTTGAAGGCAGGCGGATTGCTCAAGGTCAGGAGTTCGAAACCAGCCTGAGCAAGAGTGAGACCCCGTCTCTACTATAAATAGAAATTAATTGGCCAACTAATATATAGAGGGAAAAAAAAAATTAGCTGGGCATGGTGGCGCATGCCTGTAGTCCCAGCTACTCGGGAGGCTGAGGCAGGAGGATCGCTCAAGCCCAGGAGTTTGAGGTTGCTTAATTGAGCCCAGGAATTTGAGGTTGCTGTGAGCTAGGCTGACACCATAGCAATCACTCTAGCCTGGGCAACAAAGCGAGATTCTGTCTCAAAAAAAAAAAAAGAAAAAAAAAAATTGAAACCATGCTTTGAGGACCTTTACAGCCATGCTGTTTCACATTCAATAGTGTTCAATAAATTACACGAGATAATCAACACTTTATTGTAAAATAGGCTTTGTTTTAGATGATTTTGTCCAACTATAGGCTAATGTTTAAGGTACGCGAGGCTAAGCTACAATGTTTGGTAAGGTAGGTGTATTAAATGCATTTTTTTCTTAATATTTTCAACTTACAATCGGTTTAGTGGGACGTAACTGCATAAGTCAGGCAGCATCTGCATAGGGAGGGATTGATCATCTGCCACTTACTAGCTTCAAGTTCCTCTTCTCTGTATTTGAGTTACCTCATCTATAGACTTGGCATCATAATAGTGTTTTTGTGAGAATAGACCAGTTCCTGTGTGTAAAAGCCCTGAGATTAATGTCTGACACTTAACAGATGATCAATAAGTTTGAGCTGCCACCCACAACAGAGAATTATCCAGTCTGAAATGTCAGTAGTAGCAAGGTTGAGAAGCCCTGCACTAGAGGTGTTAGCCATGTCTGTGCAGGCTGCTGTTGGAAATGGAGGGGGTGGGGGTGTTGATAAGCAGCTGTGAGGTTGAATTCCTGGGGTTGTTAAGATGGTGCTGGGCTGGAACTGGGGCTCCACTGGCTCCTACTAAGGAGTCTAGTTCCCAGGGCCTGCACAAGGTTAGTTGCCAAATTTAGTGGATGTTTGACCCTCACATGTTTTAGAAACCCTGGGATTCTAGAATTCCAATTTCTTTACTGACTCAGGTCCAACTACTCAGGGGACTTGAGAGGTTTTATAATATTATCTTCTAAAAATTATATTTTCTTTTTCAGATTGGGCCTACTGCTCACTCTAACTCATTATGTTAATTGGTTTTAATCAAACTATTCTGGCCCCCAACTCACATGCTTTTAAATTCTATTAATATAAGGGCAGGGCAAGGATTTAATCTGATCCTTTGCCTCTGTTCCCCCTCTGTGACCCTAAACAAAAGCCCTTTTAAAGATAAGTCCAAGTCAGAATTATGGTAGACATGTTGCGTGCAAGGTTTACAATGCAATTTATCTCTGACTAACAAAAGATAAATTCTGAGGACATATATTTAATTTATATTTAATTGTAGAAATAATTTGTAAAACTTTAGCGTTTATATTCAGTGATTTTTCTGCTCTTTGAAGACTTTCAGAGTTATTCAAAACTTGCTAAAGCAAGTCAATCTTTGGACCATCTGAACAGAGCAACTAATGGCTGTGTCTCAATGGCTCCATGTCTGTTCTCAGCAACGAAGAGAGAAAAAGAACAGAGGTCACTCTGCCTGACTGGTTCTAAATGATCACCCTTTTCAGATGCTTTTGGTATGGGAACAAAATCGGCCATAACCCTTCAGGGTTTTTTAAATGTCATTTTTAATGCATCAGGAAACCAAAAGGCAGAGGAGCCTGGACAAATGGTAAATAACATTTAGATGACTTTGGTTAACAATTACATTTTTAACGTGTGTTTAACGCACATCCTGTTCAGGGCCCCTGTCTGAGTTTGAATCCTAGAGATTGAGCTGATGTTTAGCAAACATTCTTAACCAGGAAAGGCCTTCCCGTCTCCCAGCCCATACCCATTTGAGCTTCACTGGTTCTTTTCAACAGAAGCCTTTCTCAGTTTTTGCTTGGTTCAGTGAACAAGGTTACTGTTTAACAGCAGTGGCTGTAGAGTTATATGTCTCTTCACCCTTTGCTTTTCTCCTGAGTGTGCCCCAAGCTGTGTGAGAGATAATACTAAACATGATTAAACGGGCCCCTTCACTGATTATTTGGTCTTTGCCTGGCTGAGGGACTCACAGCAAGAAGAGGGAGACATGCAGATATGTTGCAGTATACTCAAGAAAGAAGGATTTTAGGATGGAAGACACTAAACTGGATTGTAAGTTTTGGGGCTCAAAATGTGCTTTGAAAACCTGAATGAGGAAATACAGGAAACAGGCAATCTTTAAATCAGTTTTAACAAGTTAACACTTATAACAAGTAGAAGTATAGAGTAGGAAATCTTTTAATAGAGCTTGTGTTAAAAAAAAAAAAACAAAAAAAAAACCTTTGTTTTAATGTTCTTAGAAAAAGGAGTGGGAATTTTAATTAAATAAAATTATCTTTCTTATATAAATTATGGATTTATACTTTATGTCCTAAAGCCATGTGATAGTTTCTGTGAAAATTAAAGGCAAACCATCATCATTTTCTGTTTTCCATGTTCCTACTGTTTTTTTTTTTTTCATGGCAAAAACAAAATGAACAGCCTAACAATTCTTAGGGTCTCCTTATAACTGCTGGATCTAGACACTAGCAAACTATATATACACTCAGCTGCTGTAGAAAGAAAATTTCAGTACATAATTTAATGATGATTTCTTAGCCCCCCTCATATATTTATCTAGATCAGATCAGGACAATTTTTGAAGAATAATTGCTATTCTGTTTAGAGGGGCACATTTGGGGAGTGCTGTTTGCTTATTGAAAAGGAAGGTCACACTTGCTTCTTGGTTTTTTATTTAGTTTTGTTGTTTATCGGAAGCTTTGCCTGCATTTCCATTTATGTCTTTCCTTACCAGAATGCTTTCATTTTTGTGGCATGTGAACAGTGAATAACATAGGGGCTTTACAGGGCAAACTATAGGCACTGAAATCTTATGTGCCACATTTTGGAGAGTTATGTTATTACCTTATTTTCTTTTATGAAAATTTCTTTAGATGTTTTATCAATTTTAATTTTTAAGAATAAAAGATGCTTTATTCCCTAAGTTGTTTGCCTTTTAAAAATATACATCTTCATTTTCATAGATAATATTTTGCAATTTTTTAATTATAAAAATACAGCTGATCTAGGAAAGAAATATGAGTTATATAGAGTTGCCAGTATCCAGCAACCATTAGGAGATAGATTATAATATGAATTAGTGGTCAGCTTTTGGTATTTTATGATTATAACAGACAGTTTCTAATTCTGTCTTATAATCAGAAATATCTTTGGGGTCAGATCTGAGTTTGCCTTTTAGCTCTGACGTTTACTAGTTCTGTGACTTAAGACAAGTTATTTGTCTTAAGTCACTGTATGTATGTCAGTATCGTCATACAATGGAATAATTTCAGATTTTCAGAGTTGTATACACAGTAAAGAAGAGCAAAATGCCTCACCTAATATTTGTTTAGTTTCAAATTCTTTTTGCCCTTAACAAGTCTATTATGGACACATAACTTTCTGTGCAGAAAGCATGTTTACATATAGTATTCAAGTATTAGGATAAGATAGTTGATGCATTAGTACTGAGTTTCATTATTTAAATATATAAAATAGGATTGCTTGCATCAGATGATATACAAGTTATTCAGTAAGGAAGTTAGATAAATGCCCAATAGACAAAATTAAGGGGGATTTTTTTTTTAATGTAGATAATTGGTCAAAAAAATCCTAGATAGGAGGTTTTAAAAATACTAACTTTTTTTATGATGGTTGATTTTGGTTCTGCTTTTCCAATTGTCTGAAAAGTAGAAAACATAGAAGCTTCATATTTCCATAAACTCAAATTTCAATGTAAAAACCATAACTTTATTTGGAGTGGAGGTGACGGGGTATTGTGCTGTATATACTGAGCAGCTACGAGTACACTATATACTGTGCCAGCCCTGCTGCTCCTTCCTGCGAGTCCTTGTAGTTGTGGGAGCAAAGCCTGTTTTCACCATCAAGACACTCTGGAATGACAGGTAGTAAGGTATGAGCGGTCCCCTCTAGACAAAAGCTGCTCCCTGTTGTTATTTGGCCTATCCTCAGCACTTATCACTACTCGACGCTTTAATGTTTATTGTCTTTCCCCACACTAGAATATATACTCAACGAGGGCAGTGAATTTTACCTATTTTGTTCACTGCTGCATCCCAACCACCTAGAAGAATGCCTAGCAACCAGTAGGTACCTAATCAATTTATTGAATTAATCCGTCCCTAGTTTTCAGTAGGGCAGTGAAGTAGGAGAGACCACTTCTACTGTCTCTGTAAAAAGACAAAACAAAATTACCTAAAAAATATATGGTTTTATATAAAACCATATATTTCACTGCAGTAGAACATGCTAATTATTTCTGTACAGTACTGCCACCTTATTTGCAGGTTCTAAGACCCCTAGTAGATGGCTAAAACTGCAGATTAATAGCAAACCTTATATATACTACGTCTTTTCCTATACATATGTACCTATGATAAAGTTTAATTTACAGGTTAGGCACAATAAGAGATTAGCAACAATAACTACTGATAAAATAGAACAATTATAATATACCTTAATAAAAAGTTATATCAACCACATATACTCACCAGCAAATTGGTATTAACTGAACAGCACCTAAGTGGTCACATAGGTACTGCAGTAATAGGGTATTGGGCAGGGGGGAGGGGGGCGGGTATATACATATATAATGAGTGAGATGTGCACCATCTGGGGGATGGTCATGATGGAGACTCAGACTTGTGGGGGGAGGGGGGGAATGGGCATTTATTGAAACCTTAAAATCTGTACCCCCATAATATGCCGAAATAAAACAACAACAACAACAACAAAAAAAGGCAACCCCCCCCAAAAAAAAAAGTTATATCAATGTGGACTTTTTCTCTCTGTTTCACTCAAAATATCTACTGTACTGTGTTTACCTATTTTCAGACCAAGCTTGACAGTAGGTAACTAAAACCTTAGAAAGTGCAAGTTTGGATAAATGGGGAACTACTGTAGTTGACAAACTACTACTGGTTTGTTCTAACTTTTGGAAGAAGAAAAGAAAGTGTCAGCAAGAAATGCTAATATCTTCTGTTATCACAGATAATTAATAATGTTCCAAGCAGAAGAGAAAAAGCAAAAAGTTTACTTCCTTTGAGTACTCCAGAAAGATAATTTCATGGTAAAATGCCAATCACAGGCTGAACGACATACCTCCTTGTCGGAGTCCTGGGGGAGGACAGCACTGTGCTCTGCCACCCCCGGGGGGGGGGGGGGGCAGCTCTTTGCATGCGCTTAATGAGCGTCACCCAGCCTGGCCAGCTCAAGCTCCTGTACCAGGTATTTTATGGCTGGCATATTTTTTAGAAGCTAAAAATCTTGTTAAACAAGGCAGTCAAACACTAGCCTTTCTCAAACTTACATTGACTGTATACTTTTATCAGGACACAGAATGATATACTTTTGAGAGTCAAAAACTAGATTTCAAAACTCAGCTCTAACACTGTTTTCATGACCACAGGCAAAATCTGTTTAACCTCTCTGAGCCTCGGTCCCTTTTATAAAATGACAACAATAATACCTGCCTTAGTCAACTTAAGATAATCCAGTGAGGTTATTTATGCACAAGAAAAGGATTTATAACCCATAAAGCAAATTATACAGTGTTACTTGACTATAAACTAGAAAACAATGCCAGTTCTTTCCTTAGTAAGAATTTAAAAACTTTGACTTTTTATTCTATGTCTGTCAAAATATCATTAGTTAAGGAAAAACACACCAAAAAAGTGAAAAGACTAAGGTATATTTTTAATGCTGTGTTTAAAAAAAAGAAAAGCTTTAGAAACACTATAGCATGGTGGTTAAGATAATAGGTTTTAAAGAAAAATTGATGTGGATTTTATTCACAATTTAGCTATTTATATTGGACAAATTACTTAACTCTTTGAGCCTCAGCTTCCATTTCTGTACAGTAGGGAGAGTATTACCTAACATGCAGCCTTATTGGGGGGAATACATTGAATGAGGCAGGATGTTTAAAGCATTTAGTACATTCTGGAATGTAGTAATCAAATGACCATATTTGTGGCTAGTATTTTAATTCTTTATATCACTGCACATATGATATGCCTATTAAACGATATGGGCCCAGCTGGGTGTGGTGATTCGTGTCTGTCATCCCAACACTTTGGAAGCTGAGGTTGAAGTATGACCTGAGGCCAGGAGTTCCAGACCAGCCTGGACAACATGGTGAGACCCTGTTTCCAAAAAAAAGAAAAATTAACCAGGCGTGCTGGCAAGCCTGTAGCACTAGCTACTCTGGAGGAGGCCAAAGCAGGAAGATCACTTGAGCCCAGGAATTCAAGGTTACAGTGAACTATGATTGTGCCACCGCCCTCCAGCCTGGGCAACAGAGTGAGACCCTATCTCTAAAAGAAAAAGAAAAAAAGAAAGGGATATAGGACCAAACTTGGGGTTGGGGGGAGGGGTCCACCAGCTCCTGTGGTGGGGGCATAGTGCCACTCTTTGCCTACAAAAAAAAAAAAAAAATGATATGAGACCAAACTGTTAAAATCTATTCATTGGCTACTATTATTACCCTATGTAAAAATTTGGTAGAAATTTCCTCAGAAAATGATTCTTTGATTTTTCAGTAACTTTTACTTTTTTAGCCTGATGATATTTCAATTAGGCGGTCTTTGAAACAAACATCAATAAAATTAAAGTTTTTAAATACCATCATCTACTCACCTAAACCTCCTGAGATCTCAAAGTATGTCTGGTTAAATGGAGTTTCACTTAACCTCATCACAGACACATAGGTATTCACAGGCAAAGAGCACTGGCCCCTGGCAGGGGCAGATCAGGGACAGAAGTTGATTCTTTTTCTAGGAAATGAATGTTGCTCATGAATCTTCTATGCTGTCCGGCCAACGGAGAGTTGCTGCAGTTTAAACATAAAAATCTGCCATATATGTTCTCGAAATGAGATAAAATGAAAGAACAGGGAGAAACTTAAATCAACAAGAAGGGTGCCAAGGTAGTAATAAGTATTGTCACACAGCCTAAAGATGCTTAAGTTCTGAGATTTACCACTTACCACAGTCTGTGTTGCAAATCATACGTTAAAAGCCACCAATGCTTTCACTTAGTATTTCACCGAGTCACTGTCTAGTGACTATTCTGTGAACTGAATTTTAATACTGCATTGCAAGCATTGATATACCATTTTTATTTTTTTTTCAAGAGGCAAAGTCTCACTGTGTTGCTCAGGTTAGACTTAAACTCCTGGGCTTAAGTTAATCTCCCACCTCAGCCTCCCAAGTAGCTGGGACTATAGGCATGATGTCTGGCTTGGTATACCATCTTGACATTATAATTTATTTTTCTTATCAGAGCCTCAAGGGGACAAGAATAAGTTTTAATTTAACTATAAGCCAATTGGTCTTTTAAAACTTAGGTTAAGTTTTTTAGTATATGAGAATACAGCCATGAACAACTAGCATGTGACTAACATAAATAGAAATTTTTATACTTTTTAATACCCAAGGCAATTTGTTCACCCAAATCTAAAATTTCTAATAGTGATTAAAGAGGAAACCCTAAAATGTGTGAATAAATTCCACTATATTTAATGTGTTGATCCATAGCTTTCTTCAAAATATCTAAAACAATCTTAAAGGGATTACCATTCTCAATTAGAAAATAAAGGCCTGTTCTATTTTAAAAGATAATAGCATAATTCATTTCTGGATTATAATCTGTTAGGTTATATAAAAGTATTTTTAATATCTTATCACATAGCTTGAATAGCAAGTCACATGTGATAAAGGACCAAAAAAGGTAAAAGTTAATATTTAAGCTTTCCACTTACTTGACCTCATATCAACAATGCAAAGGTTTCGTGTTTTTCTGTAACACAACAGTTAAAGTGCTGAGTCAGAGATAACATTTTATATAACATTTTATTAAGACTTCTTTGACTTTTATATTTTCCTTTTCTGATAAGTGAAATATACAATTTAAATATGTAAGTCTCTATGATGTTTCAGTCATGCTCAAGGTAAAAATAAATGTGTCATTCAGGAATTTTAGTTGGATTCAAATTAAGAGTACTCGATTCTGTCAACTGTGTATAGGGTTTTAGACTTTTAAGTTATGCTGTCTGTTATCAATAGCAACTGAGTTGATTGAAATCCTGTTTTGGAAACCTAAGAGTTGCACACACCTTAGAACATGTGAAATGAAAATGGTGTTCTCATTGGGTCGAGGGGAGGGTTGTTTTCTTCAGGAACTAATATTAAGTTGTAATAATTGTGCTACAGGCTTAAAGCATTTAACTTAAAAAAAAATCCTTAGACACATCTTGGATTTGTGTGGCATTTGTCTTGACTGTAACTAAGACAATAATTCATAGCTACCTTCAGCAATGGAAGAGTAAAATCCCAGGATGGTGGGTGAGGCTGAGTTCTACATGTAACAGCCCAGGAAATTGTAACTGTGCTTGTTATTAAGGGGTGGCAGCATGACAGAGGACCATTCTTACCTAGAAGAAATCAGACAATCCAAATGAAAACAGCAGGGTAGACTTGTTTCCTTTTGCTTTCTGTGGTATGTAAACTGTTTTTAGGTGAGGAATTAGGAAGATAAACATATTTTTGTCCCTTGAAATTGGTTTTCAGTCTTTTTGTAAACAATGCTTGTTTTTATATATATTTTTTAAATTATCAAAGTGTAACATAGCATTACAGAAACTTTGGCAAAAACAGAAAAGAAATATCACCCATAATATCTTCATTTGAATATAGCTTTAGCAGTTTTCATGTATTCCCCTGCAGCACTGATGTGCATATTAGTAATCTAATTATTTTTATTAAGGGTTATATCATGAGCACTTATGCATGGTACTGCCCATAAGAATTTTTATTTTTACTGGTTAGATAATAATTCACAGAAGGAATAGTCCCCAATTGACTAATGTTGCTTTTGATTTTTTTATGGTTATTAATATGGCTTTCATGGCCATCTTTAGGTATAAGGCTTTTTCCATATTTTACAGCATTTCCTTAATATGGCATTCAGAAGTAGGATTGTGGAGTCGACAATTTTGAATTTTTTAATGGCAATAAATATTATAAAATTCCTTTCCTAGAGTTATGCCAATGTACCAATATACCATAGCTCTATTTTGTTTATTGTGGTAAGAACACTTCACATGAAATCTATTCTCTTAAAGTGTACAATACAGTATTATTAACTGTACAAACAGTGTTGTACAGCAGATTTCTAGAACTTATTCATCTTGTATAACTGAAAACTTTATACCTGTTGAACAGCAACTCCCCATTCCACACACTGCCCCCAGCCCATGGCAGCCACCATTTTCTTCCCTCCCTCCTAGGTTTGACTACATCACATAAGTGTTATAACACACTGTTTGTCCCTCTGTGACTGGCTTATTTCACATAGCATAATGGTCTCCAGGTTCATCCATATGGCAGGATTTCCTTATTTTTTAGAAAAAGGCTGAACAGTATTCCATTGTTTGTACATAACACCTTTATCCATCTATAGATGGACATTTAAGTTGTTTCCAAATCTTAGCTATTGTGAATAATGCTGCAATGAATATGGGAGTGCAAATACCTCTCTGAGGTCCTGATTTTAGTTCTCTTGGATAAATACCTACAACAGGGTTTGCTGAATCATATGGTACTTCTGTTTTTAATTTTTTGTGGAACCTTCATACTGTTTTCCATAGAGTTGGCACCATTTTACATTCCCACCAACACTGTCTGCGGGGACCAGTTTCTCCACATCTCATCAATACTTGCTATCTTTTAAGGGTTTTAAAAATTTTTTCATGATTGCTTTTCTAATAGGTGTGAAGTGATATAGTGGTTTTAATTTGCATTTCTCTGATGAGTGGTTTTGAGCATCTTTTCATATACCTGTTGGCCATTTGAATGTTGTCTTTGGAGAAATGTCAATTTGATTTCTTAGCTTATTTTTTAATTGGATTATTTGGGGGTTGTGGGGGGGTTGTTTTTTTGTTTTTTGCTATTGAGTTGTAGGAATTCCTTATATATTTGAATATTAACCGCTTACCAGATATATAGTTTGCAAATATTTTCTCACATTTTATAGGTTGCCCTTTTACTCTGTTGTTTTCTTTGCTGTGCGGAAGACTTTTAATTTGATGTCCTATTTGTCTATTTTTGTTTTTATTGCATGTGCTTTGGTGTCATATTAAGAAATCATTGCCAGGACCAATGGCCTTAAGCTTTCCCCCGATATTTTCTTTTAGGAGTTTTACACTTTCAGATTTTTACATTTAAGTATTTAATCCATTTTGAGATAATTTTTCATATGGGTCTAATTTTATTCTTTCACATATTGATATCCAGTTTTCCCAGCATCTTTTGTTGAAGACTCCCTCCCTCATGGTATATTCTTAGCACCCTTGTTGAAAATCAGTTGACCATATATTTGTGAGCTTATTTCTGGGCTCTCTATCCTGTTCCATTGGTCTATATGTCTTTATTCTATTACCATACAATTTTAATTACTATAGCTTTGTAATATACACACACATACACATTTTTAAGAGATGGGGTCTTGCTATGTTGTCTAGGCTGGCTTATAACTCCTGGGCTCAAGCAATCCTCCTGCTTAAGCCTCCTAGGTATGTAATATATTTTGAAATCAGAAAGTGTGATGCTTGCAGCTTTGTTTTCTCGAGATTATTTTAGTAGAGGAGATGGTGCAGGGGATGTGGGCTAAGGTTGTTTTGGCTATTGGGGGTCTTTGTAGTTTCATATTAATTATAGGATTATTTTCTCTATTTTTGTAAAAAATGCCCTTGGGATTTTAATAGGGATGATATCAAATCTATAGATTGCTTTGAGTAGTGTGGACATTTTAAAAATATTAAGTCTTTCAATCCATAAAGATAGGATGTCTTTCCATTTATTTGTGTCCTTTTAAATTTCTTTCATCAATGTCTTGTGATTTTTAGTACACAAGTCTTTGACCACCTTACTTAAGCTTATTCCTAAGTATTTTGTTTATTTTTTGATGCTATTTTATATGAAATTGCTTTCTTAATTTCCTTTTTGGGTAGTTTATTGTTAGTGTGTAAAAACACTAACTGATTTTTGTATGTTGATTTTTATCCTGCAACTTTACTAAATTCATTTATTAGTCTTCACAGTTTTTCTGCAGAGTCTTTCGGGTTTTTTACATATAAAAGCATGTAATCTGCAAACATAGACAGTTTTACTTCTTGCTTTCTCATTTGGGTGCCTCTTATTTATTTTTCTTGCCTAATTGTTCTGCCTAATTGACTTCCAGCCCTGTGTTGAATAGAAGTGGTGAGAGTGGGCATCCTTGCCTTGTTCCTGATCTTAAAGAAAAAGCTTTCAGTTTTTCACCAGTGAGATGATGCTAGCTGTGAGTTTTTCATATATAATTTTTATTATCTTGAGGTAATTTTTTTTTAGTCCTAGTTTGTTGAGAGTTTTTATTGGGAAAGGGTGTTGAATTTTGTCAAATGCTTTTTCTGTATCTTTTGAGATGCTCGTGTGATTTTTATCCTTCATTATGTTAAGGTGGTTTTTCACATCTATGGAGTTGTGTGTATAGAACCATTCTTGTATCTCAGGGATAAGTCCTGCTTGGTCATGGAGTATAATCCTTTTAATATGCTGTTGAATGCAGTTTACTAGTATTTTGTTGAGGATTTTTGCATCTGTGCTCTTCAGGGGACAGATACATTGGCCTATACTTTTCATTTCTTGTAGTGTCTTTGTTTGGCTTTGGTATTAGGGTAATGCTAGCCTTGTAAAATGAGTTTGCAAGTGTTCTCCCTTCTTTAATTTTTTGAAAAGGTTTGATAAGGCTTGGCATTAATTCTTTTCTTTTAAATGTTTGGTGGAAATCATCTGGTCCTGGCTTTTCTTTGTTGAGAAGTTTTTTGATTGCTGATTCAATCTCCTTACTAGTTAAACGTCTGTTCAGATTTTCTGTTTTTTCATAATTCAGTATTTGTAGGTTTTGTCTTTCTAGGAATTTATTTCTTTTAGGTTATCCAACTTGTTATCACATAATTGTTTAATTTTTCATAATCTCTTATGATCATTTTATTTCTGTGGTATCAGTTATAGTATCTCCTCTTTCATTTCTGATTTTGAGTCTTTTTTCTCTTTTTTTTTAAATTAGTCTACCTAAAAGTTCATCAGTTATCTTTTTATAAACCAACTCAGTTTCATTGAGTTTTTTCCTATTATTTTTCTGTTCTCCATTTTTTTCTGCTTTGATCTTTATTACTTCCTTCTACTAACTTTGTGCCCAGTTCTTCTTTTTCTTGATCCTTGAGGTCTAATATTAGGTTATTTGAAAGCTTTCCTCTTTTAAATGTAGGTGTTTATAAATTGCTTCTTACTACTGCTTTTGCTGCATCCCATAGTTTTGGTATGTTGTGTTTTCATTTTCATTTATTTCAAGATATTTTCTAATTTCCCTTTTGATTTTTGCTTTGATCCATAGAAAAGGGAAAAAATCTTTTCCTGTACTCATTTCAAATTCTGTAATTGAGACTTTATAAATTAGACTGGCCAAAGACAGATAACAAGAGAAAAACAGGAGTTTATTAACATGTGCATGATGCATGTACACATGGGAGCATCCAGCAATGAGTAACCTAAATGGGTAGTTAAAACTTGGGCTTAAAGAACCATCTTAGTGTAAAACAAAGGAATAGAGGTTTGGGGCTTCTGGGTTGTGTAGGCATGTTTTGGGAAGGTGAACAGGAAAAGTATGGTAAACAAGGGTTGTTTAGTAAGGTCTGGTATGCACATTTAAGTTGGAGCCTTCTCCCTGGATGAGTTGTTAAAAGCCCACCTATTCCTAGTTAGTTAGAGGTAGACATCTCTAGAAATGGAAATTTCCTAATCCAATGTAAATTTTCTTTAGAAAAAGAAAACTTATGCCCTATTTTTAGTGCTTCAGCCTGAGTCTGCTGATTCTCAATGACATTTAGCTCAAAATCCATACACTAAAGAGGCATATTTGGGGTGACATATAAAGACCCATTTGCTGGTTGTTAAAGATCCCCCATCATTGGTTGTTTAAGATATTTGTGAATTATCCTGTATTCCCTGTGCTGGTGATTTTAATCCTATAGTGGTCAGAAAAAATGCTTGGTAGGATTTCAGTCATCTTAAATTTATTAAGACTTGTTTTGTTGCATATCCTGGAGAATGTTCCATGTGTACTTGAGAAGAATGCATATTCTGCTACTATGGGGTGAAATGTTCTATATATGTCTGTTAGGTCCATTTGGTCTGTAGTATTGTTCAAGCTTCCTGTTCCCTACTTATTTTTCTATTTGGATGGAAGCAGTGGTTCCCAACCCTGCCTCCAGAGTCTGTGGAAAAATTCTTCCATGAAACTGGTCCCTGGTGCCAAAAAGGTTGGGAACCAAGGCTTTAGAAGAAAGATAGCTGGAGATATCCTTTAAGTCACAAATTGATCATTTTGATGGGGTTAAGTCTTCCTGACATTTAAGTCCAAATTAGCATTTGAGTTGCTCATGGGCATAATGGTCAAATGAGAGGGGGATTCTGATGAGTGGGGAATAGCTCATCATTTCTTCTTAGAGTTGGAACTGAGTAGACCCTACTAAACACCTGTTTTGAGAGCTGGCCATTTGGGAATAGCCTCAGAGCTCTATGTGTCTGGGTAGACAGGGAGGCCACCAAGAGGTTGAAACATAAATGTGGAGGTGGACAATTTTGCTAATATCTTGCATAGTCTGAAAAATAACAACAACAAAAAAATCTTGAAGGAAAACCTACACGCGTATACACACAACTAAAAAAAAAATCAAAGATTAATTTTTCTTAATGAACAAAGTTTACATTATTTTACCAAATTGAGTCAAAATATTTTATCTAGTAGCTCCATATCAACATGAAGAAGAAAACCAAATAATTCACCAAAATTTACTGGGAGTTCTGATGGCTAAAATAATCATAATTACATAATTTTTCTCCTGCCTATGGCTAATGGGAAGAAGTCTCTTTATTCCAACATGTATTCTAATGACAAGAAAAGCCCCTCACAAATTATGGAAAGCAATCAGATAGCCTGATCACTTCCACAAGCCTTGAACTTACTCCTAAACATTCACTAGATTTTTCAAAAGGCATATTATGACAAATGCAAATAAAGGAACTTAAGGGCTATCACCTTCAGCTAATTACCACTGGGGTAGAATCTTAAGCCGTGCATTTGAAAACTCTGGAATGGCTTGGACTTATTATAAATTAATGACATAGGATGTTCATTAATTATTAAGCTTTGTTGAAATATGCTGAATGATTTACACAGCTTTTACAGCCAATAGCTGTCATCAGAATGTTTTGAAATTATACTCCTGAGGAAAATAGAAAAGGTTTTACCTCCATGCATTTCCAGTTGCTTGTTAGTTTTACAATGTAGGGAAAGAAAAATACTTTCAATCTGATCTTTCTGAGTTCTCAGAAGGCATGGACCCTTGTAACAAAAGCCAGATTAACAAAAGAAAATGAACAGAAGTTTATCAATATATATACCTCATGTACACATGGGAGATACCCAGAGGAAAATGACTAATTCTCCAGAGTACAAGCATACCTTGGAGATATTGCGGGTTTGGTTCTAGACTACCTCAATGAAATGAATATTGCAATAACGTGAGTCACACGAACTTTTTGGTTTACCAGTGCATATAAAAGTTATGTTTACACTATACTGTAGTCTATTAATGGCATCTAGAATGGTGAATCCTTTCCAAAAGGTTTTCTATTTACTTTGGTCAGATCCATCTGAGGAATCATTATCTATGGCAGCTATATCCTCACAAAATATATTTCTTAGATAATAAGACTTGAAATTTAAAATTACTCCTTGACCCATGGTCTACAGAATGAATGTTGTGATAGCAGGCATAAAAACAACATTCATCTCCTTATACATCTCTAAGATAGAGAACTCTTGGGTGACTGTGATTGACAGTGAGCCTTAATGTTTTGAAAGGAATCTTCTGAGCAGTAGGTCTCATCAGTGGGCATATTAAAATATTCAGTAGACCATGCTGTGAACAGTTGTGCTGTTGTGCAGGCTTTGTCGTTCCCTTTATAGTGCATAGGCACAGTAGATTTACCATAATTGTTAAGGGCCCTAGGATTTTCAGAACGGTCAATGAGCATTGGCTTCAACTTAAAGTTACCAGCTGTGTTAGCCCCTATCCAAAGAGTCAGCCTGTCCTTTGAAGCTTTAAAGCCAGATATTGACTTCTCCTCTCTAGCTATGACAGTCCTAGATGGCATCATCTTCCAATGAAAGGCTTTTTTCTACATTCAAAATCTGTCATTTAGTGTAGCCTCCTTGGTCAATTATCTTAGCTAGATCTTCTGGATAATTTGCTGCAGCTTTTGTATCATCATTTGCCGTTTCACCTTGCACTCTTACATATAGAGATGGATTCTTTCCTTAAGCCTCATGAACCAACCTCTGCCAGCTTCACATTTTCTTCTGCAGCTCCCTCATGTCTCTCAGCCTTCATAGAACTGAAGAGAATTAGGGACTTGCTCTGGATTAGGCAATGGCTTAAAAAAATGTTGTGGCTGGTTGATCTTCTATCCAGACCACTCAAACTTTCCCCATTTCAGCAATAGATTGTTTTGATTTGTGTGTTCACTAGAGTAGCACTTTTCATTCCCTTCAAGAACTTTTTCTTTGCATTCACAACTTGGCTTTTAGGCTGAAAACTAGGCCTCTGTGCTAATCTTGGCTTTTGACATGCCTTCCTTACTAAGTTTAATCATTTCCTGCTTTTGATTTAAAGTGAGAGTCTTGAGATACTTCTTTTCACTTGGACACTTAAAGGCCATTGTAGGGTTATTAATTGGCCTAATTTCAATATTGTTGTGTCTCAGGAAATAGGGAGGCCCCAGGAGAGGGAGATAGATAAGGGAAAGGTAGGTCAGAGGAGCAGGTAGAACACGTACAACATTTATTACATTCAAGGTCTTATATAGGCATGGTTTGTGATGCCGCAAAATGATTACAATAGTAACATCAAAGGTCACTGATCACAGATCACCATAAGAGATATAATAATAATGAAAAACTTAGAGATATTGTAAGAACTATCAAAATGTGACACAGAAACACAATATGACATGCTGTTACAAAAATAGCACCAGTAGACTTGTTTGACATAGGTTTGCCACAGATCTTTAATTTGTAAAAAACACAATATCTGGGAAGTGCCATAAAGTGAAGCACAATAAAAGATACGCCTAAATGTCTAGGAGGCGGCTTAAATACATGTTTGCTGAAGCAAAGTAGGTATGGAGAAAGGCCTATTACAGGGAGGTTATCAGGAAATATCTAAACAAGAGTAAGTTTTGTTATGCAGATTTAGGTTGGTCCCTTCTCCATAGGTAGAAGTTCCTAGTGATTTAGAGCCATCCCTCAAACTTTCTGACCAAGGAGGCACCCTTACAAATGGAGTTTTCCTTATGGATGTAAATTTCTCTTATAAAAGAGTAATTTATATTCCTTTTTCAGAGCTGCTCCAGTTTTTGCTATTTCTCAAAACAATCCTTATGCCAAAAAGGCATATTTGGGGTACCATATTTGTCGTCTCACACAGTCATATTTTGGGGTGGCGTGCCTTGAGCCCCATCAGTAATAATGTTTAAAAAACAGGATATTCACTTTTATCATATTTAGTGTCTCCTCTTTCTCAGAAAACTTAGCATTTACTACAAAAAGTATTGTGTATCTCAAAAAGTCCCTTTTAAGAAATGATAGCTTAATATTTAAGATACTCATTCTAAAGTATTCTTTTTAAAATTATTATTAGTTTTTTAGAGACAACATCTCACTCTGTCACCCAGGCTGGAGTGCGGTGGTGCAGTCATAGCTCACTGTAGCCTCAAACTCCTGGTCTCAAAGTGATCCTGCTGCCTCAGCCTCCTGAGTAGCTGGGACTGCAGGCACGTACCACCACACCCAGCTGATTTTTCTATTTTTTGGAGAGATGGGGCCTCACTCATGCTGGTCTTGAACTCCTGATCTCAAGTAATCCTCTCGTCTCTGCCTCCTAGGTAGCTTGGACTCCAGGCACATGCCACCGTGGCCATACCTGGCTAAATTTTTTTAAAAACTTAGGAGACAGGGTCTCGCTATGTTGCCCAGGAGGTTCTCTCTTGGCCTCAAGCAATCCTTCTGCCTCAGCTTCCCAAAGTGCTAGTATTACATGCATGAGCCACCATGCCTGGCCTTTAAATACTTAATATTTTAATCAGACAGGTAGAAATACTCTATGGTGGGAAATCTGTTAAATGCTATTACAAAAATCTGTAATTTGCAGTGTATTTGCAGTGTGGTAAGTGGGAAATGGCTGTTAAAAGCAAATGAAGAGGCTGAGCGTGGTGGCTCACGCTTGTAATCCTAGCACTCTGGGAGGCCCAGGCGGGTGGATTGCTTAAGGTCAGGAGTTTGAAACCAGCCTGAGCAAGAGCGAGACCCCGTCTCTACTATAAATAGAAAGAAATTAATTGGCCAACTGATATATATAGAAAAAATTAGCCGGGCATGGTGGTGCATGCCTGTAGTCCCAGCTACTCTCGAGGCTGAGGCAGGTAAAATTGCTTAAGCCCAAGAGTTTGAGGTTGCTGTGAGCTAGGCTGATGCCATGGCACTCTCTCTAGCCTGGGCGACAAAGCGAGACTCCGTCTCAAAAAAAAAAAAAAAATGACGAAATCTCAGGAATAACTTTTGGATTCCAATTTGTTTCAGTTATGCTATTTTTCTACTTAGAACTCTGTTGGTGAGAAGGACAAAAGGCTTAAACAGAAGCCACATGGACTTTTAAATAGTGGCATTTATTCAGATTCCTTTGTTACATTCCTTCATAGAATTGTGTTCTTCCCTTTCAGAGCCCTTATCCTAGTTAATAATGTAACTTCATTATTGTGATCATTAGTGTGCCTGTAGCCTCTATGTCCCATTTGGGCAGATACCCCTGTGTGCTTCTGCCCACTATTAAATTAAGTTTAAACTAAAGCTTCTTCCTTGCATGTTTCAAATTCAGGCAAAAAGTTTCTCTGGACACAGTGAACTATAAGCTAACTGGATGTATAAATGGGCTGTAACCCATTCTTGTACCAATCACCTAGTTTGGGCCAGTCACAGGCGGCCAACTGTTCAAGTTGTTTTCAATTAAGGCAAACGCCAAGCTGTGGCCAATCCAGCTGTTTCTGTACGTCACTTCCGTTTTCCTTATGTCACCTTCCCTTTTCTGCCCCTAAATCTTCTCCAACCACAGCGGCACAGAGTAAGTCTGAACCTGTCTGGTTGGGGGGCTGCCCTACTCTGGATTTGTTCTTTGCTCAAACTCTGTTAAATTATCTTAAGTTTCCTTTTAATACCACTGTTGTCCCCAGTACCTAGCACATTGCATGCAGCACTCTGTAAACAGTGAACACATGCTTGGATGGATGGGGGAGGGATTCTTTTAGTCATTCTAACATTACATCAGGCTTTTTCAAACATAATAAAGCATTAATGGTTTATTTTCCTTTTTCGGCAACTGATGAAGCATTGCTTTATTATTTTCTCTCCTTTTTCATTCCGCCTCTTGTATTTGTCAGGTATTGCTATTACACGGTTTTTTAGAATGGCAGTCCTTTATAAGAATTCACAGTCCTTAAACAACTATAGCCTTTAAAAAGGCAAGCCTCATCATAAATGGGGTTAAATCATCTTCTTGCCAAAAGGACCTTAATGAAAGTAAGGTTCATATATATTTTTCCTGTGCAGACCCCAGAGCATTATTATCTAATTCCCAGGACCTGTTTATTCTTTCAGAATCTTTTTTTTTTTTTTTTTGAGATAAGAGTCTTGCTCTGTTGTCCAGGCTAGAGTGAGTACCGTGACATCAGCCTAGCTCACAGCAACCTCTAACTCCTGACCTCAGTCAATCCTCCCGCCTCCCAAAGTGCTGGGATTACAGGCGTGAGCCACTGTACCAAGCCTCT
Organism: Microcebus murinus; assembly: GCF_040939455.1. Classification (NCBI taxonomy): domain Eukaryota; kingdom Metazoa; phylum Chordata; class Mammalia; order Primates; family Cheirogaleidae; genus Microcebus; species Microcebus murinus. Next base: position 26,340,267 of record NC_134108.1, read on the forward strand.
TTCAGAGTCTTTAAATAGTTACTTCTAACTGCTTGAGCTTGCTTGCTTTTTGGGAGAAGTAGCATTTCTATATTATTGTATTTAAGCAGCACAGTGCCATATGTAAGTCATGACTTAAGAAATAATTAGGGTGATGACTTTCAGGATAAACTGATATGGATAAAAGAATATTTTTTAAAACTTTCTTTAAGCACCAAGTACTTGCCATAATTTTGAAAAAAGTTACCCACTTATTCAGTCAATCTTCAAGGCTTTAAATTTTGCCTTAAGTATTATGGTTTAAGATGTATTATCATAAAGTATAAATCTTAAGTAATAATAAAACCCATCTTTTTATTTCCTGTTTCTACTTCATTGGATAAAGAGAAGCTCTGAGAAAAGGATCAGAAATCTTTAGTTGTAAGTTTTTTTAAAAAAGTTATACTTTGTCTTGTTCTAAAAATGTTTATAAGGACCCTTAAAGGACAGTGTAATAATATAAATTAGAAGAATTTGAGAAATGAAAAAGATGAAACAAAGTTGGAAGATAAAATGGAGCAGGAAATAAAGCCCTTCCCAAGGCACATCCTGTGAATGGATCACAGTCTGTCTCTAAGCTGTTCAAACTGTAGCAACAAACGGGAAACATTGCCAAATGTTCATCTTGTTTCACCGAAAGCCGAAAAGGAGTCAGTTACTTGGAAGAAAAACAATTACTCCCAGTACTAACACTGAAAAGCGATTTCTGTGTAATGTTCAAATGATGACCTCAGCAATATCCAGACAAGAGACACAGCAGCAAGTTTCATGGGGATGTTTCATGTTTCTTAGATTAAACCTCAATAGAGGTTCATGTTGTGACGGCACCACAATACAGATTGATCAGGATAACCCCCTGTTTCATATATGATATGAATCATTTCATATATGATATGATTCCAGGGGCTGTTCATGAAAGTCAAAGGTACAACTTACCAACTGACTTAGGATGTAAGGGAAGAGAAGCTTTATACCCAGAAAGGTTTGGATGTGTATATGTGTTCATTTTAAATACTCTGGTTATGTTATAAATGCTTAAGTTTTTTGTGAGTGTGTATGTTTTTGGTTTTTATCCTTGACTGTTTTTCCGTGTAGAAATGAGTAATAAAACATTGGAAACATTCAACCTGAACAACACTAACTTTTCGGAGTGTGGGTGCCTAAAATGCTAAAGTTGGTACTAACCTTAAAAGCATTGTGATATTGTGACATATATATTTGATCTTTGTCCCCATTTTCTGGCAAATAACTCCTAACTGGCCAACTCCCAACAACCAATGGCCAGTGATTTAATCAATAATGCATAAGTAATGAGGCTTCTGTGAAAACCCAAAGGACTAGATTGGGGAGCTTCCAGATAGCTGAACACATGGAGGTTCTGGAAGGTGGCATGCCCATTCCATATTATCTGCTCTATCCATCTTTTTTTTTTTGAGACAGTGTCTCGCTTTGTTGCCTAGGCTAGAGTGAGTGCCGTGGCGTCAGCCTAGCTCACAGCAACCTCAAACTCCTGGGCTCAAACAATCCTTCTGCCTCAGCCTCCCAAGTAGCTGGGACTACAGGCATGTGCCACCATGCCCTGCTAATTTTTTCTATATATATTAGTTGGCCAATTAATTTCTTTCTATTTATAGTAGAGACGGGGTCTCGCTCTTGCTCAGGCTAGTTTCGAACTCCTGACCTCGAGCAATCCGCCCGCCTCGGCCTCCCAGAGAGCTAGGATTACAGGCGTGAGCCACCGCGCCCGGCCTCTATCCATCTTTTCATCTAGTATTCATCAGTATCCTAATAGCCTTTATAATAAACCAGTAAACGTGTTTCCCTGAGTTCTGTGAGCAACTCTAGCAAATCTAACCTGAGGAGGGGTCATGCAAACCTATTTATAGCAGACAGTATCAGGATTGAATTTAATTGTAGGACACCCAGCTGGTGTCTGCTGCAGAATTGATTACTTAGTTGTTGCTGGGCAAAAATTTTGGTGACTAGAGGTCACAGAAGTGTTGTGTGTTACGTTGTGAAAGTGTAGGAGAAACTGAGTTTGTTTTTCTTACGTCTTTACACAGGTTTTACAGAGACAACATGGTTCTTTACACAACTCTGTTAGTTTGACATAATACGTCGAAAGATTTTGGAATATATAGAAGAATTTGTGTCCTGTATATTTTCCTTGAATATAGCTTCTTGAAACTGACCTTTTGCTAACTGTTGAGTGACAGTAAATTCAGGATCTTGCACTCCTTGACAAGTTTCTGGAATACTTCTATGTTGCTGTAAGGGAGCGTAAAGATCACCTCTACCCATCTTGAGAATCTTCAACTGGGTCGGGAATCAAATTGACACAAGACAGATTAAAAGTAATAAAGCATATACGTTTTATTATTTTTACATTTATATAAGGGCCATCACAAGAGGGTGAAGACACAAATGGCCAAAGCAGAAAGCTTTTATACTATTGAGACAAACTTTGTGAAGAAATGGTGGAGAAAAGGATCTGGTCTAGGGGCAGCAAATTCTAGAGAAGTCACTGGGAGATGTATGGGGAGGTGTAAAGTAGTAGAAGATAAGAGTTTCTTTAGAAAGTTTATCTGTACAGGGCCATTTTAGTAACAATTTCCAGTCTCTCATGATAAGGGCTTATTTTCTCACCCTGATATGGGGAAAGCATCTCCTCCTCAAAAGAATTTTATGGAGTGCTACCCATAGGAAGGGGCAGGTCACATAGCCCTTTCTGCAACTATAATTTCTCAAGTGCTTTCAGCTTGAAATAATTAATTTGCCAAATTGGCATATTTTGAGGTGGATCGTCTTTAACTCCTTCATTGTCATTTAACAGTGGAATCACAGGAATCACATGATTTAACAGTTGACCTTGTGTTTCATGATTACATGAAAACTGAGACACCTAACAAAGATGTAGGCTTGAGCAGTTAGTCTGAACATCTCACCTCTAGAGAGTAGAGAGTAGTAGGGCCAAACTTTTTAAGATTAATTTTAAGCTGAGTCATTTACTGAATTTTTATGCTTGAAAGGCCCAAAATTGAAGCTTCAAGTAGCATGATTAATGTAATTTTAGCCTAGGAAATTAAAAAAACTTAAAGCACTTTTGGAATACCAAATATCTTGAGTTTTAATCCTTCTTTGTAATACTAATTAGATAGTAGGACCATTGTTTAAATCTATTAGTTCATGTGATAAGGCCATTTTTTTTAAAAGGGAACATTTGCCTCTCTGTTCTGTAGTGGCTTCTTATAGCTTAGCCAAAACTGGTGTCAAATTTTAAGGAACATATTAAAGAAACATCACTGTTCTATACCACTGAAAATTACTAGGTGATGCATAAAGAGATGGTTCCTATTGGCATTGACTCTAGTCAGTTACCATACAAATTCTGAATAAGCATCAATAGCTGTGTTCAGTGTGTATAACTTAGTTTATAACAAATGCCTGTCCATAGAGTCAAAGATTATGTCCATAAAATTATTCAAACAATAGTTTCTGAAAGATTTCACACCAAAACAGTAGTGTACAAAGTGGCATATAGTGCAGTGGTTTTCAACTTTGTTGTACATCAGATTCAACTGTGATGCTTGTTTCAGAGTGCAAATTCCCACGCTCCACCCCTAGAGATTCAAATTCTGTACATCTGAGTTGGGGCATAGGAATCTGCATTTTTATTAAATACCTTCAGATGTTTTTGATGAAGGAAACTCATGGGCCATACTTTGAGAAAAGCTGGTCAAGCTTCTGACATTTTTGCTTTCATATACCTTAGAAAATAAATTTGAGAAACTTAAATACAATTTAACCTTAAAAAGTCAGGAAATCCTGACATGCTACAACATGGAGAATCTTGAGGACATTACGCTAAGTAAAGTAACCTGATCACAAAAAGGCAAATGCTATATAATCCTACTTACATGAGATACTAAAAATAGCCAAAATCAAAGAGAGACAAAGTAGAAAGGTGGTTGCCAGGGACCTAGGGGAGGGGGAAATGGGTTATTATTGTTTAATGGGTATAGAGTTTCAGTTTTACAAGATGAAAGGAGTTATGGAGATAGATGCTGGTGATGATTTCATAACATTGTGAACTGAAAAAGTCACAAAATCTATAAATTTAGAAAGTAGAACTTTATTTCTAAAGGAATGTGCCACAACCTGTAGGTTGGAAGCAGAGCCTCCAGCCAAAACCAAAAAGCAATACTTGGGGTGGGGCAGTGGGGGTGGTGGTGGCGGATGAGACAGGAATCTGTGCTTGAAATGGGTGGAATGGGCTAGTCACGTTACAGAATGAGCTATGAATATTCACAAAGGGAGGCATGTGTATGCATAAGCAAACGTGTGTTACATGTGTCCCATGTTCACCTGGGGTAGAGACTTAACATTTAAGTGTACTTCAGCTATAACATTTAAATGTATTACAACTAGGACCTATATGTCAAAAGGTGAAGCAGAGGACACAAAGGTCTTAGTGTGCCTCTGGACACTGGCCAGAACCACTCTATGGTTGGTGGTCTCTTACCAGGAGGGAAAGCAAGTCAGTTGCTGTGTTGAAACCACAGAAGGGGAGAGGAGCTTCATGTGGTTGGTTGAAATCAGCAGTGGAACAAGTCTTTTGAAAGGGCTGGTTTCTGTTTAACCCTTAGGAAAGGAAGCTAATGGTGACTAGCGAGAGAAGGGGGTATAAGGAGATGTGTCCAACCTCCTAACCTGGCTTGGCTGGTAACTCAGTTTTTAAGGTTTATCTGGGATCCCCTCGGCCAAGGGGGAGTCCATTCAGTCATTTGAGGGGCTTAGGATTTTATTTCTCAACGTTATGAATGCATTTAATATACCACTGAATACTTTAATTCCATTGTATACCTAAAAATGGCTAAGGTGATAAGTTTTATGTTATGTTAATTTTAGCACAATTTAAAAAACTGGAAAAGAAAAACTATATGCAGTTGACCATAAACTGCATGCAGTTGCAACTATATGCAGTTGAACAACGCAGGTTTGAACTTTGAGGTTCCATTTACAGTAAATACAGTCAGCCCTCCATATCAGTAACCAAATGCAATCGAAAATACTCCTGGGATACAAAACCTGTATATCTAGAGGGCTAACTTCACATCTGTGGGTTCCTTAGGGCTGATGACAGGACTTGATTTTGTGTGGATTTTGGTATACTCAGTGATGCTGGAACCAATCTTTGCATATACCAAGGGATGAGTATACTCTTTCACGGGCTTAGAAAATAAAGTCCAAAATTATTATAAAATAGCTTAGTTTCAAAGGAGATAATTTCAGAAAACTGCATAGTATATGCATACTTTAAATACATTTTCTCAAAACCTCAAAGCTGTAGATTTAGCTCATTTATTTTATGGGAAAAAAGTCCCTGTTGACTTAACAGTCAGCCGTATCACACTCGTATTTCATGACAGACCTGTTTTAAATATAAGTGCTTTGAAACTTATTCTATAAGAACTATATTAAGTATTACCTTTTTTAACTTTTTTTTTGAGACAGGGTCTCTTGCTGTTGCCAGAGCTACAGTGCAGTAGCATCATCAGAGCTCACTGCAACCTCGAACTCCTGGGCTCAAGCCATCCTCCTGCCTCAGCTCTCCTGAGTAGCTGGGACTACAGAGGCGTGCACCACCATGCCCAGCTAATTTTACCATTTTTTATAGAGATGGGGTCTCGCTCTTGCTCGGGATGGTCTTAAACTCCTGACCTCAAGTGTATCTCAAAGTACTAGGATTATAGGCGCAAGCCACTGTATCTTGCCTTCAGTATCAATTTTAAAAGATTTATGTTTGATTCAAAAAATTCATGGCAGAAAATTGGGACAATTTACTTTATAATTTGAAATTTCTAACCACTCAAAACATCTGGTATGGCAGGAGGGGGCAGTTTCTTGACCATCAGTTCCTAGAGGCCATGAAACTCTATAATTTTATGTTTGTTTCTTCAGCATAAGGGGCTAATGGCTTTCCTGAGATTTGCACAAGTATTCATGATCAAATGAGGGGAGGGAAGAATAGCTGCCTATGTGCTGAAACAGCAAAACTTAATGATCAAATGACTAAAAAGACAAAATTCACTAGATATACTATAACTAAGGAAACAGTTATGAAAACACCATTAATTTTATTAGAGAAATATTGACTCTAGTTCTATTTAACTTCATCGATATTTTCTCCTATGTTGTAAATTCCTGACATTGATACCAGCACTTTCCCTTTTAAAAAAAAAAAAAAAAATTCCTGACATTGAAATACTATGTGTGTTTTTTGCAATGTAAACAGAGCACCACAAGTAGATGGATGGGGTGGCATAAGTGGTTTTGATGGTATATATTAGGAAGACAATGATAAAATATTAAAATATATCATCTTTACTGCCCCTTAAAAATTCAAAACCAACATTATCATGAAAATAAGACTTTAGGCTTATATTGTACTACTGGGTATATATTTGCTATATTATATTAAGTGAAATATGCTAGGCATAGAAAGACAAATGCCACGTGATCTGACTCATATGTGGAGTGTACAAAAATTGAACTCATATGTATAGAGTAGAAAGAAGATTACCAGATTATGGGGGTCGGGAGAGATTATTTTATTTAAAGACCTTAAAACTTTTATTTTTAATATAAAATAATTCATCTTAATACTGAGCTCCTCTCCTACATTTGAGAGTGTTGTGTCCTTGGACCTGCATCCTCTGCTCATCATTGTAATAATCCGTGGATCTTAATTCTTACGAAAGTTTTCTTTTTGCCTTCTAAAATTACAAAACAGTAAACCTGTAATATATAAGATGTACAGTTTCCTGCTTGCAACAAGTGAGGGGGAAAAATGCATTTTAACCAGTAGCATTTTTAAGGGAATAAAGATGCAATCTTTCATTTATAAAACAAATTAATAGGTTTTCTCATTGTAGTGATTGATGACTGATAGATATCTTGCTCTTTTTCCCTGTGACTGACGGGATCAACTCCCTCCTGCTTTTGTTTATGGGGGCCCCTCCTTGGCCAAAAGTGCTCCCCACCTGCATGCTTACTCTTTAGGGTCAACTCAGGTGTCCCTACTCCAGGAAGCCTCCCTTACCTTTCTCTGTGCTCCCATGGAGATCTTGTACCTATCTTTATCACAGTACTTACCACATTATATTTTAATTATATATTTCTACGTCTGTCTTCCTTGGGAGACTTTAACATCAGTACCAATACCTTTCTATTAGTGTGCCTGGAAGGGTGCCTGCTCATTAACTATTTTGCTGAGTAATTACATATAGAATCATCCAGTTCACACCTCCCACCTGGTTGTCATTGTAATTGTCTATGATCATATGACAAGGTTCTGTTGAGGGTGAAGCTCACCCAGCAGCACAGGTATTGTCCTTTGGCCTTGAAGCTTCTGCTCTAGCCAACCAGGCTAACCTGCCCAGCTTGACCGGCAGCTCACTGTAGTAAATTGAGTTCAAACAGAATCCAGCACTATTAACTAACCATCAGCCCAAAATTACCCTTCAAAGAAAGAATGAGACCAGGCACGAAGCTGACCACTAAGCCAGCCACTCCCTGTTTATGTCAGTACTTCAGCATTGCACTCTCCAACTTGAAGTTTTATTACTGTCTCACCAAGATTTTCTTTATTCCAGGCCCGTACTCGTAAAAGAAAAAAAAAATTGCTTATGTCTGCTCAGTTATTAACATAATACTAGCTTAATTCTGAACTAGAAAATCTGTTTCTTTATGGCAACCCAGTGAATGGAGTGAGAAGTAAAATATAGAGGGTTTGAAAGTGTTTGCATTTCATTTTGAAAAAGAAAAAAGGTGGGGGGTAGTATAGTTGACTCCTGTTGCTGTTATTCCTAGAAAATAGCAGTGTGGGCCTATTTTCCTGAGGGCATCTGGAGATTTTATGTATCAATGTACACATTTTTAGATATTGTCTTGACATAGACCATTTATGCCACTGTAACGAAATTCCTAAGACTAGGTAATATATAAACAACATAAATTTATTTTCTCATAATTCTGGCTGCTAAGAAGTCCAGGATCGAGGTTCTGCCATTCAGTGTCTGGTGAGGGACGCCTTGCTACATCCTCACATGGTGGAAGAGGCAAAAAAAGAAAAAGCAACCCACACCTGTCCTCATTTGCAGTAGAGATGGAGGCAAAAAAAGAGGCCTAGGTAGAGCCCTGATGACTTGTCACCTAAAGGCCCCGTCGCTTGGCACTATCACATTGGGTCTTACGTTCCAATATAGGAACTTGAGGGGACACATACATTCAAACCATAGAAGGTATTAACCTATCAACTGTGCTGTTGAACATAAAATTAATGTTTCACTCTGACAAAATGCAAATTAATGTGATTTAAAACAGTTGCACATCGTACTTTTGGAAGACCTATACTCTATATCCTGAATTTTGGCAGAGAAAGTAGTTGAAACATTTATCTTGTGTCTGCTATCAAATAACTATGATAATTGTTTGTTTTGTCTTCATTTTATACTTTTTAATTAAGCTGGGATGGGAGTAGGGGTAAAGGAGGTAAGAAAAAAAGAGAAATACAATTTCCATTTCAAGTGGATTTTCTGTTATTTTACTAAAGGTCTTCTATTCTGTAGTCTTGTGGACCTGTCAGTTTTTCTTTATAATAGTAGCTGTGACTTTATTGTGAATCCATCAATATTATTAAATATTATTACATAAAATGGTAAAACTAACTGTGACTTTATGCATACTTGCCCATGCATGTTTGAACTTTCACTAAGCAGTGAAGGAAAGTCTCCATGGGGTCAGGGCAGGTTACCAAACAGGCACAAGTCCTCTTGTTGCTTTCTCTCATCAGGAAAAAAAGAAAAAGAAAACGCACCTCCTCTCAGGCCCCTGGACCAGATCTCAGTTACTCTCCCGATAGTCCCACACGTGAGTTTCTCTGACCCTTTTCTCAAGAAAGAGCATGATGGATGAAAACCATGCAAATTCTGGACTCAAACCAAGTTAGATTCATACCTTTTTCTAACCACTGCTTATTCTCTGCCTCTGTATTTTCAGTGTGGAATGTGGATGCTAATTACCTGCTTTGTAAGGTGTCTATAGGAATTAGATGTGATGTATGTAAAGCTTCTAATAGCAAAATGTCTGTTATGTTAGATGGGTCTTGATAAATTGGCTCTCACAGTTGCTGCTGCTGCAACTATTATTTTGCCTCTGTAGTAGTTCCTCTTTTTTCCCTTTTACAGCTCAGATTTTATAATGAGTAGTTTGTGTTTCTCCTGTTTTACATGTCAATTGAGTGTTTTCAGTGGGATTTTTTTTGGTGTTGTAGAGTTATTTCTTCTGTTGGCTTTGCCTCAGGCAACTTTTCTTTCCTTATTGAGTTAATCTGATACTATATGAGAGGGAGTGGACTCTCTAGTAGACCTTGCTAAGCAAGATTGAATGAATATTTAGAAGTAGCACATACTAAATTGGACTTTTCTTTTTTTTTTTTGAGACAAAGTCTCTATTGCCCTGGCTAGAGTGCAATGGTGTCATCATAGCTCACTGCAACCTCAAACTCCTGGGCTCAAGCAATCCTCCTGCCTTAGCTTCCCGAGTAGCTGGGACTACAGACCTGTGCCACCATGCCCCGCCAATTTTTTCTATTTTTGGTAAAGGTGGGGTCCCATTCTTGCTCAGGCTAGTCTCCAACTCATGATATGAAGCAATCCTCCCACCTTGGCCTCTCAGGTAGACAGAACTATAGACATGAGCCATCATACCCAGCCTAAATTGGACATTTCTAATTAGAATTTAAAGCATGGTTTTGGATAATCTTAAAAAAGGTTTTCTAATCATCTAAAATCAAAACACAAAGATTTAAAAATCAAAATTTTGAGCATTAGGTAGTACTAGAATTGTTCTAGTTTTTATAATCAGCCTAAACTTTATTCAAGTGGTTTCGTAAGGTTTTCTAATCATCTAAAATCAAAACACAAAGATTTAAAAATCAAAATTTTGAGCATTAGGTAGTACTAGAATTGTTCTAGTTTTTATAATCAGCCTAAACTTTATTCAAGTGGTTTCGTAAAATAGGCTAAGATTTTTTTTTTCTAGTGAAATAAGAAATGACAAACTTTTAAATCTGGTTTACAATAATTTTGAAATCAATAGAAACTGACGTATTGCCTGCTGATGTTTCATTGTAGGCCCCTCTGAAATAACTGAATTCTGTCTGTATCCTTAAATATTTAAATGAAACTGGCATTCTTCTATGCAATCTTAGCAAAGTGACCTCAGGTTGATGTGAGTCAGATCGATATTGGTATTTTTATAACCCCAGCATAGGCAGTGCCTGTATTGATCGTTGTAAGTAGCAGTGAGCTTTGGGGAACTGCTAACCAAGATGATGTTGGCTCTATTTCAGAGAAAGAATTATGCAACTCAGCGATAAGTCAGCTAACTAAATTCTTAGGAAGAAAGCTATTTGGCTTCTAGGCCTCTCTATGGAATGGGCCCAGGGTTCAGGGGTGGAGGTGGAGAAGTCCCAGCTCTCTTAGTGCTGAGATGCTGTCTCTGGTATAGACTTCTGCTGAGTGAGCACAAGACCTTATCCAGCTCAATTGCCAAGGAGTCAGAAAGAGGGTTAATTGGGCTCTCATCCTAGGAAGTCTCACTCGTGGGAAGCAGGAACATCTCCTCGTATATCACACAGCTTTAGTGTTAATCTGCAGAAGAGGAAGGAAGGAAAGGGGTAGGAGGCAGTTCTTTGTGGAAACTGAAGATAATAGAATATGCCTTCTGTATCATTTCTGTCTTAGGCAATAATGTTTCTCACAACAATATATGTCATTGCAAAACATTTTTCTTTGTTATAGAGCTTTTATTTTTTCCAAATATGTGAGCAAGATTTCAGGTATTCAAGAGGACCCCAGAAGTTAACCTGTTTAACTCACCAGTTCTAGCCCAGCACAGTGCATAGTATAGGTGGATGATTAAGAAGTCTGCCTTAATGACGATTACACATAAAATGCCATTTGTATTTATTTCTAATTCCATGTATGGTAGAATTATTCCTTCATGTCAATGATTCTCACTACCTGAGGCTGATCTGCTGTTATAGAGGATAGACACTAATGCACAAAAGATTGTCTATAACTGGTTATCCAGTGCATACTACATAACCATTTTTAATGTGGTCACATTAATTTGACCACTCTGAAGACCAACGTCCATGTATTACTTTAACGTGATTTTTTATGATTAAGATCTTCTAAAATCAATTTGATGAGTTATAGAAAGATAAGATATGAATTTTCCTTGTGTGAAACACAGCTCTCACTAATGATACTGGCATTAGCCATTCTTTGAGTCTTTCTTATTCTTCAGGAAGGCTTTGAGGTGCAATAAATGCTCATCCACAGTTTCAGATGATATTTAAAAGGACATCTTTTAGATATAGAAAAAATGGAGTTTTTTCAGGAATCAGTAATTAGCATATTTTCACTACCAAATATTTGTAAAAGTCAAGTTCACCCTGCCAGAAAATCCCACCTAATGAAAATTGAATAGCTGATACAGAAATACTAATTTAGGAACATAGGTATGATTATTTCTAAGACATTTTAAAAATCTGTGGCTCATTATACTTATTAAATGAACTTCCTTTCTCAGCTGGCTCTAAAATATGATTACCTGTGGCTCTTACCTTATACATATTTGCTAGACTCTTGTTGTGTTTGTTTTTTAAAAAATAGCAATTCCCAATAATAAATGATTTGTATTCCAAGTCATTTGCAAATTAGCTGTTTGAAAGTTGGAACATACATTCACATTATAAAAATATTGCATGTGTAACTAATAACTCACAAAACCTGCTTAACCTATTGTATAGTGATACTATCATAGAATCTCTATGAAAAATAGTTATTCATTTTTTATTTAAATATCTATTTTGTTCTAATGGTACAATATCTACCTCACATTGCTCATATTCTACTCTTTCTTTTTTTTTTTTTTTGAGACAGAGTCTCGCTTTGTTGCCCAGGCTAGAGTGAGTGCCGTGGCGTCAGCCTAGCTCACAGCAACCTCAAACTCCTGGGCTCAAGGGATCCTCCTGCCTCAGCCTCCCAAGTAGCTGGGACTACAGGCATGTGCCACCATGCCTGGCTAATTTTTTGTATATATTAGTTGGCCAATTAATTTCTTTCTATTTATAGTAGAGACGGGGTCTCGCTCTTGCTCAGGCTGGTTTCGAACTCCTGACCTCGAGCAATCCGCCCGCCTCGGCCTCCCAGAGAGCTAGGATTACAGGCGTGAGCCACCGCGCCCGGCCATATTCTACTCTTTCTAAAGCAGATTGTCTCTCTTTCCCAAACCTTTCTCCCTATCCCTGCCCTCACCCAACTACAATATTTTTCATTCCTTAATCTACTTGGAGACCAAACTCATTATCAGAATCTCTCCCTACCTTACTATTTACAAAAAGCACACGCCCTTTTTAATTTTTTCTAAGGTTTTTCCACTTCTGTAAAACAAAACATGGAGGATAACCAAAAAATTTATGAAGTCTTAGGTATGTGTTTCATTTGTAAACTGAAAGGAAATCATAGTGCTGTGTGTCACTCAGAATACTCCTGATGCATCTAGGAAAAGTGGTGGGTTTGAGGGGGCACTCAAAGACTGAAATGAGATCCACTCACACACACTTGGTTAGGGCTTTAGATGTCTTCCTTTCTGACAGTAACTCTACAGCAATTTTGAAAATAGGACTGGTCGTCTAGAAGCAGGTTTCTGAATAAAGAAGGAGGGCGGAGACAGGCCAGGCCAGTGACAGTCCCTTGCTCCTGGGATGAAAGGAGAACGGCTCCATTTTTCCCTGCTTCCACTTAGTAATTGTTAGCTACTTTTTTCTTCCTTCTAGGAGGAGCTATTTGTGTGGTTTACCGGCTCAGTCTCCCTCACTTCTCCCACTACTCTAGCTACCAACCCCCACATGGAGGTTGTAAAGTAAGAAATGGTCACACAAAATGCATTCCAGGCCGGAGGAGGCTGAGGCAGGTGGATAGCTCAAAGTCAGGAGTTCAAAACCAGCCTGAGCAAGAGTGAGACCCTGTTTCTACTAAAAATAGAAACAAATTAATTGGCCAACTATAAAAATATATAGACAGAATTAGCTGGGCATGGTGGCGCATGCCTGTAGTCCCAGCTGCTCGGGAGGCTGAGGCAGTAGGATTGAGGTTGCTGTGAGCTAGACTAATGCCATGGCACTCTAACCTGGGCAACAGAGTGAGACTCTGTCTTAAAAAAAAAAAAAAAAATGCATTTCAAAAGCATTGAGAAGAGTCCATTTATCAGCTTAGTGTTGGCTTGGCGCTTTGTGACCCCGAAGTGCCTATAGCTTACGCAGATTTAGAATTTGTAATTGGATTCTCTTGTTTGAAATGGATATAGTATATTTTAAATGAATACACTTACTGGACAGTAAGCATGGAACTTGAAGTCCATGGACCCAATAGCCATGAGTGCTCATTTGTGGGCCACTCAGGCTGCCTTGTAAAGAGCCTTTCCTAGTGGCCTGCTATTGGTTGCCAGGTTGTGACACCTGCCACACAGTCGTCTTTGTGCTTTTGAGAGTTGGCAGAACTTGTAAAACCACTCTCTCGTTTTTTTGGTGTTTTTCAGGTTGGGATCCTGTCCCTTAGTTCGTTTTGTTTTCATTTGTTACTACATTTGGATATTCAATAGGTTCCAAAATTTGAGATCTCCTTTGTGAATGTATTGAATGTAGCAAACTGAAGAGATTGAACAGCTTGAATAAGATGCCATGTCTAGTAAAAAGATGATTTTTAAAAAAGAAAAAGACCAGAACACGCTTTAAATCTCCCCTTTTCTTTCCTACATAAGGCTAAAGGAATGCTTTGTGATTTAAAACCCTTTTTCCTGGCCTGATATTGAATCTCTGGTTGTTACTCTGAGCATATCAAAGTCCTTGTTTGGTCACATTTCTTTGTACTCCAGAATAATAGTCTTAATTATTTAGAAGATTTGAATGTATTTTCAGACCACAGATTGTATAGCTGTGAAAGTCTCTAGTGGTTTGAGTTCTAATGCAGCATCTGTGCAGAGCCTGCATGGTGGCAGTCCGTGCTGTCTGTTGCTGTGGGCATCGTGGGCCGCCTCCACCAGTGTCTCACCACCTCAGGTATCACCGGATCAGGGGATGGAGCAGCTTCAGCATTCTGCTCTTCTTGGTACTCCCTGGCTTAACAGCCTCCCAATTCTGGCTTTGAAGGAGGCATAAAGGTGGCCAGGAAGTGTTTTTCCATGCTTTTGCTTCACTCCTCCATTTCCTGTGCAGAGAAGGTGCCAGAGAAGCACTTTGATTCCAGCCAGCCCATGATGCCTTCCTGTCAGAGGTGGCAGAAGCCGCAGCTGGAACTGATGAAGGTTTGGCCTGCAAAACTGAGAGGGGAAGAAATGGTAAATGTATCCACATGGAACAAATCTTTCTTTTAAACTTCTGATTTAGTCCTAATAGTGTGTCTTCTTTCAGGTTCCATTCCTGCTTTTGTTCATTGTTGTGCTATTCCAGGAAAGCAAAGCCTCCTTGGCAGGAGTTGCCTTTTCCAGTTGAGTTCAGACTGGCAGAAGCAGAGAGGCCTAAAATGCAAGGGAGTAATATACCACCTCTGGGAGCAAGGGATCAGGTGCAGGTGTGATATAGGAAGGCAAATAATCCTCAATCAGGGCTGTGGTCTCACACAACAATGAAGATTTAACAGAGAACTTAAAGAGAAGACGAATCCAGAGTATTTACAGTAGCCACATATTGGAAATGATAAAACGAGGTGCAATTAAAAGAGGAACTTGAACAGTAGGCTAAGTAAGATAGATTACCAAATGAGAAAAGGAAGAGCAAATAGCATGGTATGCTGAATAAATAGAAAGTAAATACATATATGTACATAGGATTTTTTTTCACAGATAAAGGAAGAAGGCAGAGGCTTTCACTTTTCATTTTATAGCTTTTTATACTATGTGAATTTTCTAACCACATGATAGATGGTTTATTTTTTAAGATAAAAAGAATAAATGGGTTATCTGGGTGATAGAATTATGGGCCTTTAAAATTCTTCATGTTTCTATAATCTAATAAATTTTTAAAAATAAAATTAAGCTAAATCAATTGAAAATTTTACTTTCTTTTTATGAGCAAGTGGCAATTAATGCTTGTCTACTATTAAGGAATTGTTTATAGAATAGTTGATAGAGAAGGTAATTTAGTCCTGTAGCCAACCTGTGAGTTGCAGTTAATGTAGGGCCTTAGGATACTATCTGAGAAGGAGGAAAATCATGGCTTGGGAATTATCAAGAACTATTCTAGATGACTGGGTTTGATCTGGGAACCCTTCACATTCTTTTCAGAGTTCCACTGGCTTCTAAGGTGTTTGAATTCCTATGGAACTGATTTCTGTTAGAGATGTTATTAAAACGCTGATACAGCATCTTTCACTCGTTTTTAATCTCCCGACTTTGCTCCTCCTGCTATTTTCAAAACTAAAGCTTATATGGTTTAATATAATGAACCAGCACCTGTTTTGTTCTCTGACTTCTGAAAGAAATTAGAATATGTAGGATTTATGATGTACCAAACGAAGGAGGCGCTGAAATAGGAAATGTGTACAGAATCCCTCAGTGTGTCAAAGCTGCTTGTGAATGCCTTGAATGAAAAGCCATTGTCCAAGACACAGTATATGAAATATTTTCAAAGCTAACTACCAGCTAGCTTTGTGAGCATTGTTTTTGCCTTCTAATTCATGTGCTCTCTGTCACAGCCTTTTATTATTTCATTCCTTCCCCCTTTAGACACATACTCAAGGATCAATTCTTCTACCTTTTTTGAATCTCACCTCCAAAGCCTGTTCAGAGCCTCTCCTCCAGCCATCAGTGATGTCTGACTGGGAGTGAGAGTTGATTGTTGAGGAATTGAGGAAGTGGAAGCTGTAAGTGTGGGCTGGGGCCAAATTTGAAAGACATTTGTAAAGCTAAGATGTGTGGACTTCGTTCTTTAGTCAATGGCATCTCTGTATCAGTTTAGGGATTACTTTCAATTGTGAGTACAGAATCCCCCAAAACAAAGATTTAAACAAATTAGGAGTTTTCATTTTTTTCTTACCTATAGGAGACATGGAGGTGAACAGTTTCTGGTACTAGTGCAGCAGCTGTAAGATGTGAGGGCCCAGGTCTCTGTGTTCCTTTTGCCTTTCCCTTAGGACAGCCTCCTGGTTACCAGATGGATGCTCTGCCTGGAGCATCACATCCACATCCAAGCTAGGAAGAAAAGGAGGGTGATCAGGTTATGCCACCTGAGTCTGCTGTGCCTTAAGGATCATTCCCACAAACCCCACCTAACCACTTCAGTCTTTAACTATTGCCCAGATCTGTGTCCCATGGCCAACCAGAGTTCTTTTCGTGAAAAAGCATCAGAGAATGGGTATTTACTGGGTAACCAGCATGGAATGACACAGCTCCTTCCCTTTGCAAACTTGTAGTATAAATTTCCAAGACACAATTGGTGCCTCAAGCATTCCCCCTTCCTCACCACCCTCCACTCCCCTTTTTCTAAACTATGGAGCATATTTTTGGTCTTGCCTTTCATGAAGACTATCAGTATTTTAGAACTTTTGGAAACATATATTCTGAAAACGTTATAAGAATAAAATCAAATTTGCTAAATAACATGGGGCAGTCTGGAATATAGTAAAAGTCAGAGAAAGAAATGTGATGGGGGTCGGTATAGCTAAAAAAGATTCATGAGAAAGAGACTTGAGCTGGACTATGATAAATGAATTGAATCCTGTATGTTAGTATAATGGTAGATACATGTCATTATACATATATGAAAGCCAATACAAAGTATAACACCAGGAGTGAACTCTAACGTAAGATTGGATGTAAATAGTTGGAGAGATAGTGAGGCTGGTATTCCAATAGGAGGAAAAAAGAACAATGTCACAGATGTAGAAATGACTGTGGCACAGGGCAGCATGGTGAGAATGGACTGGTGCATAATTTTAAACAAGGTTTAAGTTAAATGTTTAGTGGTTACTGGAAATGAATTGGGACAAACCTAACATTTCGCTATTTACCACTCATTCCTATTATACAACACTTTACATAAGAAAGTTTAAAGTATTTTATTAATAGCATTATTTTCTACAAAAGAGGAATGATTAGAGATTTTGCAGCAGTGCATATATGTATTTATTTCACTGATTAAAACCCAGTTGATTTATAGGATTAAAATTACATTCACATTTTTTTTGCAAAACCAATACTTAAAACGTAAGGATCCACTCACTTAAAACTTAAGTGAGTCCACTCTTTTGGGGGAATTATTTCTAAGAACTGTATATTTTCTAAGAATTTAATTTGCATTTAAGTAAGAAAGATTTTCTGGCCAGGCACAGTGGCTTGTATCTGTAATCTCAGCACTTTGGGAGGCCAAAAGGCAGAAGGATTGCCAGCGTGGACAACATAGCAAGACCCCATCTCTAGAAAAAATAAAAACTAACCAGGCATGGTGGCACATGCCTGTAGTCTCAGCTATTTGGGAGGCTGAGGCGGGGGATCACTTGAGCCCCAGAGTTTGAGGTTGCAGTGAGCTATGATGATGACACTGCACTCCAGCCTGGACAACAGAGCAAGACCTTGTCTCAAAAAAAAAAAAGGAAAGAAAGAAAAAAACCTTTTCTATTTTGTGGCCAGTAAGCCAGTAGTAATCATTTTGTAAAATTAGCCATTTTAGTTTTGCTTAAAGTAAATTATGACCCTCCTAAAAGTAAAAACAACCTGTTTGAGTTGGTTATTTTAATTAAGCAAAGTATAATAAAGTTGAGTTCTAATTATTTTACTTTTCCAAGTTATTTAAATAGTTCCTTCTAATTACACATTGAGTTTAATTGAACTGGGTCTAATTTGATAAAGTCCATATCCATCTGTTAAAATTTAGACAGGTGACTGCAGTCTCTGATTTACCATTTCTCAATGTAACAGAAAAACTTTAATATGGTTAGACTTTCTCCCCTCTTTTGTTTACTTTGCCCTTTACTTGCTCATAAATATTATGCATGTCGTGGGACAGGGGTAATTTGTATAGTAGCCAGCATTGTGACTGTGATAAGTCACCAGGAGAGCAAGTCACCAGTGGGATGAAAAGGTTTACCTTTTAATCTGCTTTATATTGATGCAGGTGAAAAACACAGCATTTTCTATTTTTAGTCTTGCCATCTGGCTGAAGGAAGGTTTTTGATTTATTTATGTTTTAGATAAAAGCCTTTTTGGTTGAATTTTAAAGTGTGCAATATTTATTCCTGTCAGCTAAATGTGTCGGAAGGAGTTTGTAACAGGAATCAAAGAGCTGCTTTTAGTGGTAAACAAAACAGCTTAGCAGGTGATTCCGTATAGTTTCCACAAAATATATGGGACGAGTGCTTTTCTGAAATATACTTTTTCCTCTCGTTCAGGTAAGGTGGGCATTTGGCCATTTAATAAATAGATTATCAAGAGAAATATATTAACTTGCTTTGGGAAAAGATTGGGGGTTTACAAATCCCTTAAAGCTGAGATGCTCATTTTGTAGCCTTTCCGACGTTGTCAGCACAGGCTGTAATGTTCACTTGCTTTTCCCTGTGCAGTGTAGACAGTACAGGCTGAGTATCCCTTATCCGGAATGCTTGGGACGAGAAGGATTTCAGATTTCAGATTTTTGGATTAGGGATACTCAACCTGTATTCTGTTGTATTTGGAGAATGTCAATCTAATTCCTGAGAATTATTCTGTAGGGGACAACATTGGGCCGACCATTCTATTATGTGGCGGCAAAAACATTCATTTATTTTGAGTCTTATTAATATAATGTTGAAACCATCCTAGAATAACATGAAATATTTTTTCTTTTTTCTGACATGAAGTGGATGTGACCTTGATCTGACAACTTTTTTTTGTCAACTCTTCTCTACAGTCTTAGCAGTCATCAAAAAATAAGACAAAATATATTCTTTTTCTTTTTAGTAATCATCTTGCCATTAATACTTTTTTTTTTTTTTTCTGAGCTTTTGGCACAATCTGCCACTCTCTACCCTTTTCTTGCTTCCCTTTGCAGGCATTTATTTAATGTCACCTATGTGCCAGGTAGTGGGCTAACCACTGGAAATATGGAGATTGTAAAGATGACAGACATGACCCCTGCCCTCAAGTTGCTCTGCCAAGTGAAAAATTATCATAGATCTGCACTTGGCCTCATGTCAGAGACTAAATGCCAGTGTTCCATTTACTCGGAGACTGTTTCTTTAAACTCAGAGTATCATGGCTATGATTAGATATCAGCTTTTTGGAGCAAACAGCCCACTCCTTATCATGTAGGAATATTTCAGTAACTTGTTTTGATAGAATTATCTTTTGTTGTTATTTATATGACATTTATATTTTCCCTGTCATGTGTAAGTTAACAAATAGATTTTTTTTTTTTTTAGAAAAAGTTATGGTTATGTCAATATGTGTATCATCTTATGTGTAGATCTTGACAGTTCAGTGCAACTACCTTAGCTTCTTTTTGGAAGTTGATACATTATAAATTATTAATAAACACCTACATGCCTCTGTTCCATTCCTCATTCCTTAGTGTCAGTTATAAACATAAAAGGTGATGTCTATGGTAGATTCTGTCCCCATCTGACATATAACTGTATACAGTGTTGACTGTATTTGTAAAATCAATGTCTTTGTGTTGGTTTTTTGTTGGTTTTTGAGACAGGCGCTCATTCTGTCACCAGGCTAGAGTACAGTGGCATCATCAGCTCACTGCATCCTCAAACTCCTGGGTTCAAACTCCTCCCACCTTAGACTCCTGAGTAGCTGGGACCACAGGTGCACACCACTACGCGTGGCCTAATTTTTAGTTTTTTATAGATACTGGTTCTTGCTCAGGCTGATCTTGAACTCCTGACCTCAAGTAATCCTCCTGCTTCAGTCTCTCAGAGTGCTAGGATTACAGGCATGAGCCACGGTGCTTGGCCTTTGTTGGGTTTGTACTACCTCAATACTGAGCCCATTTCTTGGTCTTTTAGTTGGATATCATTTTCCTTCACTGTCATACATTTAAAAATTTTTTTCCACTGTGAAAAGATGATGAAATCAGAAAGCGACCTTCAGTCTGTTAATTCTGAACAAACTCCCCCCAAATTTTAAAGCTTCCACTCCTTATTGCCATCCTCTACTGTCATCTACTGCAGCTACCAAATCATAACTTTTTGTCCTATATGGAGTACATGAAATGCAAAGGAAAAATAAATCTTTTTTTAAACAAGTAATTTACATAGCAGGAAAAATAAATCTTAATTGAGTTGTTTCTGTCAACAGAATAAGGAGGATTCTGTATATGACTCAAATATCCATTGTTATCAAATGGTCCTATTTAGTTGCATTTGCTTTTGCAACAAGAAGTGAGCAATAGAGTGTTGAATAAATGGTTCATTGTTCTTGTTGATGTGTCAAAATGTCAGATTAAATGTGGCTGGATGTTACACCATACCATGAAATGGGTTTATTCTGGTGTAGAAGAGTAAATTAGAGTCTGCTATTTTTAGCATCTACAGTTACTTAAATTGCCCTGGCACAATACCTGTAAGCTTGCATAGCAGAATGGCTGCTTCCTCATCTTCTGATGATCTACAAAATATTAATAACACCAATCAATTTCTGCTCGTATTTTATCTTCGTGATCTGCCTACAGAATGGCCTTCAGAAACACACCCTACCTGTTTCCCAGCAGGCACATTCCCTCCCCTATCTGCTGCTTATCCTCCTCGGAGTTTGTGGCTGGAGTCCTGTATCTGGTGGCTGGTCCTTGTATGGTGCTACCTGAGTTGCCCTTGGCCCCTTTTAGGGAGACCACACTGATCCACTCTTCCCCCTGCTTCTCCTTTGTTCAGCTGTAGACGTAAGTTTCACCATATTCATTCATGTCACTGTTTTCCCCTTCATGGTCAAATAGTGAGCTCTTGGTACATATTAAGGGTAAGTGGAAAAATCTGAATAGTTGCTAAATTATATAGAAAGCAGAGTTCTTAGGATTTGTCTATTTAGTCTGATTTCCTTTTATTGTATCTTTAAGATGATAACCTTTTTGAAGTCATTTACAGCAGGCTTGTTAGGCTTCACTTTTCATTTACGCAGAATCCACTGAAGCTAAAGTAGTTCACAGCCGGAAATTCCACGGGATTTACTTCAGTGACTTTCTGTTGCCTTCGTGATTAAAGTCCAAACTCTTGGAACTGAAGAAGGCGTTGACCTTAGCGGGTTTCTCGTGTTGTATTTTCAGCTGCCTACCATCCTAAACCCACCGTTCTGACTGGACAGTCCCCCATTGTCTCATGTTTTTTGAGACAGCAAGGGACCTTTTCCACTTTATTGCACATGTATCCAGATGCCCTCTGGTCTTCCAGACCTTTGCCCAATGACTACTGCCCCCTGTAGCACCTTCTCCCACCTCTGAATGCCTGTAACATTACGTCATTTATTTGGTTATTAAACCTCTGTGGTTTATTGGTTTTTCGGACATTGAATTGGTCTATTGTTGCAATTTCATGTATATGCACATTGTCTTCTCCAGGGGGATGATAAGCATCTTGGAAGCAGATGCTATGTCTCATCTTTGTACTCTCTGCTCATGGCGTAGTGTCTGGCCCATGGCAGCATCTGTAAATGTTTTTTAAAAAATTACTTAACATCTTTGAGCCTGGGAATATGGTGGTTCCAAGAATAGTAACAAAGAGACTGACATTAAGAGTTGGGTCATTTTGTGAGGACATTTAGTTCAGATTTTGACATAGTTTCAAGTGATCACAGAGACGCATAAGCATATATTCCCTAGAGGGGAAGACTGGCACCCTGCTGGGAGAAGATAGTTACACGTGCACACCTGACAGTGACTGTTCTAGGGTTAGTGCTTCAGGCTGTAACAAGAGATGACTTTTTGAAGAGAAAAGAGATACTACTGGGGGAATCAGAACACAGTGTAACCTAGAAATAGAGGACAAGAAAAGGAAATAGAAGTGGTAGTAGATACATTATTCACTTAATATTTCCAGTACCAAGCACAGGGTGTTCCCACCGAGTAGGGTACTGTCTAGATAAATGTAAATAGTAAGAAAACTGAGGCAGTGTGGGGAAGGAAATCCAGGTTTATCTGACTCTAGTTCTTGTGAGTTTTGATCATTACTACACAACTTCACATATAATGATGAGGAATTTAAGGAGAACCCCTCTGTATTGTGTGGAATAATCAGAAAATTCATTAGAAATTATGCAACTGCTTTATTTCCTTCTAATGCAAATTTTATAAGTGACGTTGGGTAAACATTTAATATCTATGATTGAAGTGTTACAATACTCCTGGCAATTATATTTGAATAAACAAATATAAGAAATAAATCTACATGAATATATAAAATAAATATAAGAATAGCATTCTCAGGCCTGCTATGTTAACTTCTTTCTGCACAGATTGAAACTATTATTTAATAGACTGAAAAGTATGAAACTACTAATATTCAACCATTTATTACTACAAAAAAAGCCATTTCATGTGGTTCACCCTCTAGTTCTGTGTTCTGGGTCACTGTCCCAAAGCTGTGTCCCCAAAGCTGTATATCCTGGGGGCCTTACATCCACAAAGTCCAAATGAACAATGTAATGGAAAAGCATTTATACAGTAGTAGAAGGACTTATACTTCCCCTCCCACCCTCACCCCTACCCCATGCCCCCTATAACCTGGGCTAGAGAGCCATGGCATCATCACAACTCACAGCAACCTCCAACTTCTGGGCTCAAGGGATCCTCCTGCCTCAGCCTCCCCAGTAGCTGAGACTACAGGCACTCACCATCACATCGGGCTAATTTTTCTATTTTTTGTAGAGATGGGATGTTGCTCAGACTGGTTTCAAATTCCCCAACTCAAGCGATACTCCCACCTGGGCCTCCCAGAGTGCTAGTATACTTCCCCTTTATCTGAGGTTTCACTTTCCAAGGTTTTAGTTATCCATGGTCAATGCAGCCCAAAAATATTAAATGGAAAATTCCAGAAATAATGCAATAGTTTTAAATTGTATGCCCATGCCCTCTGAGTAGCGTGATGAAATTGCATGCCTTCTGGCTCCGTCCAGCCTGGGACGTGTATCCTTTGTATAGCACATCCACACTGTAGATGCTACCTGCCCATCAGTCACTTAGTAGACACAACTCACTTATTAGTTCAAAAAAACATAGTGTATATAGGGCTTGATACTATCCACAATTTCAGACATCCACTGGGAGTCTTGAAACCTGTGCCCCCTAGATAAGGGGGACTACTGTACAGAGCTGGAAATTGAGTTCTAAACTTTAGCTGTTTCCCACTCCACATTCCATATTTTATTTTAAAAGGTGACTGAAATTTATTATCCTTGTGGATGTTAAGTCCACATATTATTCACTGAGATTTAAACACTCAGGAAGGGCTGGATGCAGTGGCTCATGCCTGTAATCCTAGCTCTCTGGGAGGCCCAGGCAGGAGGATCGCTCAAGGTCAGAAGTTCGAGACCAGCCTGAGCAAGAGCTAGACCCCATCTCTACTAAAAATAGAAAGAAATTAATTGGCCAACTAAAAACTTAGCCGTGCATGGTGGCACATTCCTGTAGTACCAGCTACTTGGGAGGCTGAGGCAGATGGATTGCTTGAGCCCAGGAGTTTGAGGTTGCTGTGAGCTAGGCTGATGCCATGGCACTAAAAAAAACTCAGGATGTTCCTAAGGTTGCAGCCCAAAGTGTCTTCAGAGAACATGTTTTGACTAAATTAGCAGGTCATTTTGTGGATCAGTTATTTTGAGCCGTTGAGAGGAGACTCGAATTGGACCATGCACCCAAAAGTGGAAATACAGCAGTGAGAACCCCATGACCTTTATGGGAAGACAGTGCAAGGAATGCAATGAATGGTGAAGGATGTGGATTGTGAAGGCACATTTATGACACTTACTGGAGCTACAGAATTTCTACTAGATAAAGGCTCCAAATGTCTGCTGCGCCTCTGTTTTGTTTCGTAGTATATCGGAAAGAGAGTCCCAGACCACCGTGGTGCGTGTCTGTGCCCCTCCTCTTGTCTTTACTCCAACACCCGCATGTGACACTAATGGAATATAGCTTTCAAGCTAGCAGGAAGATCAATAAAGTTTCCATAAGCCTAGCGAAAACTTATTAAGCATCATGTACATGGCTCAGTTTTCTCTTTTAAAAAATGAAAGAGAAATTCATGTAAATAATACTGGGAGGCACCTGAGTCATTTTAAATGGTTGTATTTTTTTAACAGTAAATTTAAGAAGGGTATATGTAATTCTTTCTGCTAGTTAACTAGGATGTTCAGACATATTTTTAAATTTTGGATATCTGAAAGTGAATAAATTTCTGTTTTCATTGTGTTCTTAAGCAGTGAAATTCCCTGTACTCTTGTTTTGTTTTGTTTTGTTTTTATTGATTGATAGATTGAGACAGAATGTCTCTCTCTCTCCTGGCTAGAGTACAGTGTCATGATATCATAGCTCACTGCAACCTCAAAACTCCTGGGCTCAAGCGATTCTCCTGCCTCAGCCTCCTGAGTAGCTTGGACTACAGGCATGCACCACCACGCCTGGCTAATTTTTCTGTTTTTTGTAGAGAATAAGGTTTCACTCTTGCTCAGGCTGGTCTCAAACTCCTGACCTCAAGCAATCCTCCTGCCTTGGCCTCTGAGAGTGCTAGGATTACAGGCATGAACCACCTCGCTCAGCCTGTACTTTGTTTAAAAATCAAAACAAAAAACACCCCACAAAGTTTTATTTTCTCATTATTATGGTTGAGAGTTTTTTAAAGGATCATATTTACTTAATGTAATGAAAGGCATTAAATCTTAGAAAACTGGCATCTCTCTAAGCCCCAAATCAGGAAGACTTATTACCTCTTCCCAAACCAGGGCATACCCTAAAAATCACAGAGATAAGTTCAGCCTACCTGAGAGCCCCCAGGAGGTGTAATTGTAACTGAACCGAAAACCTCTGAAGCTAGTAGCTGAGCGGACCTTCTGCCTTGTTGGCCACTTGCTCCGGAGCCCAGGACCATGTTGTCACCAAGTTAACACAGGTTTGCCTTCCCTCAAATGGGGAGAGAGCTGAAAATGCTTTCTACCATTTTCTGAACCTTGCCATGGCCTAAGCAGTGAACTGCCTTTCTGCACATTATCTCATTTAATTCACAACTCTGAAACTGGATTTTTCCCCCTCTTTACAGATGAGAAAATTAAGACTTAGTTTAAGTGATGTGCTGAGGATTCACAGCTCATAAGTAGCAGAGCCAGGTTTGCTGACTCCAAAACACACAGCTAACCTGCACAGGTGCTGTGAGTATGAGATGCCCAGGACTTTATGGAAGAGCTTTAAAGTTGGTAGAAAAGGGCCTAAATATTTGTTGAATACCTAATGTGTGCCAAGGCCTGTAGTGCATCCTTTTTATTTATTTATTTTTTTAAAGAGACAGGGTCTTGCTATATCACCCAGGCTGGTCTTGAACTCCTGGCCTCAAGTAATTCTCCCACCTCACCCTCCCAAGTAGCTGAAATTACAGGTGTGACTCACCGTGTCTGGCTCCATGGTAGATTCTTAACATGCATCTTTTTAGTTAATCTTCCCAACAACTCTGGGTTAGGCAGTATCACCTCATATGACTGACTTGGAGAAATCAAGTAACATTCAGGTCACTTAGATAGTAAGTACCAGGTCTCATATTTGAACCCGTATCTGTCTGTGTCTTTCGCTGTTACCATGATATAGTGTCAACCAAGAAGTTGTTGAGAAATATGGACTCTTACAATGGTGGAAAAGAAAGAGAGCCAAAAAACTTCACAAGTACATCCAACCTAATGGTTAGAAATTAGTAGTATATCATCTTAGACTAAACATCCTGGTTTTTTAAATTTTTATTTATTTATTTATTTATTTATTTAGAGAAAAGTCTTGCTCTGTCACCTGGGCTGGAGTGCAATGGCACAATCATAGCTCACTGTAACCTCCAGCTCCTGGGTTCAAGAGATCCTCCTGCCTCAGCCTCCCAAGTAGCTTGGACTAGGTACATGCCACCACACATGGCTAATTTTTGTTTGTTTATTTTTGGTAGAGACGAGATGTCACTATGTTACCCAGGCTGGTCTCAGATTCCTGGGCTCAAGTGATCCTCCCTCCTTGACCTCCCAAAGTGCTAGGATTACAGGCATGAGCCACCATACCCAGCCTAGCCTGGTAATTTTTAGAAATTATTTTTATTTTACTAAATTTAATCTGTCAGTTTTACATGAACACAGAACAAATTTTAAGATGAATTTTAAATTTATCTTGTGATGAATATGACTCAGAGGGTCTGTTGGTATAGAAATGAATTCCAGACATCCAGATGATAATGTTCAATTGGAGTGGATCCAATAAAAGTCAGATGGCATTCAAGTAACCAACCCCCAGTTTAATTGAAATTTATTTTTTACATTTGGATTTCAGCATAATTAAGCAAACTACAGCCAAAAGAAAAAAAAATATATTTTATGGCAGGCTTATTCAGAAAAGTGACTTGTACTAAACATGTGTTAGAGTCTTTCTAATCTCCATGGTCCACTGTAATATTCAGGTAGGGCTGATGTTTGTTGTCAGGACCTAGGGCTGCTGCAGATGCTCAGTTACCAAAGAAAGATTAAATGATGCTGAATACACCAAGGCAAGAAAGAAACGAATACATTTGAAATATATTCTAAACCAATGATGCTTTGTAAAAACTAAGGTCATAGGATGTGGGAATCTTAGGAGGCATTAAAAAAAAGAAAAGAAAAACCTAAAATCAAAGACTTTAGGTTACAGTCATGCTTCCATGTGGTTGCTTTGTGTGTGAACTGGGACAGCTGGGGAACATGGTCTGTGTGGACCCTTGCACGTGCCACTCCTACAGGATTGGTCACATGAGCCGAGGCTGAATTTTGGATGTGTCCTTTCCACTGAATGGTGAGCTCCTGGAGAGCACAGGTTGTAACTGCATCGTCTTTTCATTTCCTGAATCTACCCAGTACCTGATACAAAGATTAACAGTAAATGTTGAATAGGTGGGTGTTCCTGAAGAAATTTTAAGAAACTAAATATGTCTTTTCTCTTTTGTCTCATTTGTGTAGCGCCTGACAGTTATAAAGTGCAAGATAAGAAAACTGCCTCCAACCGCCTCTCCTCTGCAACTTCTGGACAAAATAGCAACCACTCAGGAAGTAAACCAGGTACAATGTGTTGCATTCACCCTGGGAAAATAAAGGTTATCCCCAAGGCTAAAATGCATGCTAATGAAAATTAAACAAAAGTAGAATTTAGCAGAACTTTGTTCCAACTCTACTGCCAAAACACATACTCCTACTGGCTTGGGTGAAATTAAGTCTGAGAACCTCTGAAAGCTTTGGTTTTCTCTCTACAAAATGGAGATTTGAACATGGTGTGCTTACCTCTCTGAATCATTTTCACAGTCAATGAGATGGTGTATGTGGATGCGTTTGTGTACTGTTTGTGTAGCAGTTTATAAGAGGTAATAGTTTTCCTATTCTGTTTTAAATGACAGACATGACACAATTTTTTATGCCTGTATACAAAGCATTATTGTTTCTCTTTTGTGACTTTTTCAGAACTATTTAAAGAAATCTTTACACATAGTAAAGCTCATATAGAATTATGTTTTTGTTCTCTATTTCCTGCAATGGTTATACAACTACTCAGTAATTTCATTTAATAGCCTGTGATTCACGGTGTGTTCCATTCAGTCATACAAAGAAGCAAACAGACTGTATACATAATACAAACAATTGAATAGACACTGCAGTTGCTTCCAGGTATCCAGCAATGATTGTGTGGCCCTTGGGAGGGACAAATGTACAGTATGATGATAAGAGACAGTCAAAGGAAGACATAGCAAACCGAATACCCCACGAGGTTCTTGGAAGCCTCCTTCATGCATCCAAGGCCAAAAGACCCTCAAGAACAGTGAATCTGTGAGAATAAAGATAGAAATAACTGACTCTAGCATCATAGAAACATTCTCCATTATACTGTATTTAGTTTTATGATTCTTTTTTCATGTGGAAAAGCTCATAAATAGAGCAGATAAATCTGGCTTATCATTCAGATGAAAGACAATAACAAGTACTGTTGGAAGTATTGCTTGACCAGCCACTAATGGAAAATGATATGCAGTTTCTGGAATTTTAATTAGCACACTGAGGTTTCCCCACTTAGCTTGCCTCTTCATTGAGTCATTTATCCATCCATCTATCCACCCACCTCCCAGCCACCATCTAATGTTTACTGAGTTATTCTATGCCTGGGAGTATGAGAGTTACTCTATGCGCAAACGTGGCCCCGTCCTCATGGAGTTTATGCTAGTGGACCTTTATTCCTGTACTCAAGTGAGCATCCCCGTGGAGGTAGAAATTCTTTAGTGCAAAAGCCCATTTGTTTTCCAGTAAGAATTTAACAGAGCTAGGTTGTTTGTACTTTATTTCTCTGGTTCTCTCCACCATTGCTTCTAAATTCTACCATTCTTTACTATGCAGTTTATACTTTTATATCCTGATAATTCATTTATTCATGCCATGTTAGCACCATAAAGGTGCTAGGGATATATTATTAAAGACATAATCTCTACCCTCCAGTTGACAGTATGATGAAGAAAACCAATGTATGAATAGATCATTCAAACACAGGACGACCAGTGTGGTGAGAGAGATGTACATACCGTGTATAGGGAGCACAATGGCTGAAAAATCTCCTCCACCCAACTGGCCATCTGTTTATGGAGCTGTTTGATTTATATTGCCAAAGTCAAGTTAAATGAAGAGACATTTAATTTCTGATTGTGTCTTTTGAGCATCCCTGTGTCTGCTTTCTTGTGTTTACAGATAAGCAAAGCTATATAAAAGGCTCTTATTTTAGAAACCACCATGTTATTTTCCTGATTCTCTCCAAAGGATGATATGAAAGGTTGCATGTTGGAGGGCTGGGCTTCAGTAAAACCTTTTAATTTTATCATATGAGTCATGGGAATGTCTGTAAAGCAATTTGTTGATTTTCATTCTCTAAACTTGAGGGGGGTTGTGGGGTGAGGGAAGTACATATAGTATTTTGGGATATTTTCCTAACCAGATGTGGGCATCCTGACTAAATGATTTCTCATAGTCCCTTTTAACCCAGTAAATTCTAGCTGAAATTCCTTCCCTCCTTTACCTTCTGATATTTACACTCATTAGAAGGCTTCAGAACATCTCTTTGATTTAGAAGGCATCTATCCACATTCAAATTGTGACTATTTTATATTTCAAACATGTTATGGGCCGGGTGCCATGGCTCACACCCGTAATCCTAGCATTCTGGGAGGCCGAGGCAGGCGATCACTCAAGGTCAGAAGTTTGAAACCAGCCTTAGCAAGAGCGAGACTCCGTCTCTACTAAAAATAGCAAGAAATTAATTGACCAACTAAAAATATATAGAGAAAAAATTAGCCAGGCATGGTGGTGCATACCTGTAGTCCTGGCTACTCGGGAGGCTGAGGCAGAAGGATCGCCTGAGCCCAGGAGTTTGAGGTTGCTGTGAGCTAGGCTGACGCCACGACACTCGTGTCCGGGCAACAGAGTGAGACTCTGATTCAAAGAAAAAAGGAAAAAAAAACATGTTATGGAAGTCCGTTTTAGGAGTATGGGCACACTGCGTCCCATGTTGTCCAGGAAGGACCATTACTCTCCACTGTGAATACTTGAACCCAGACCAAGAGAGATAGTTTGTAAAGTTACAGATCTGTCCAAATCTGCTAGTTCCTGAAAAAGTAGCGGATGATTTTTCAGAGCCCTGTCAGCTGCCTCCAAATGATTAATGGTTTGACTTAATCAGAAGAGAAAATTGTGTATTTTTTTTCATGACCTGAAAACAGCAGAAACCCATTCATTAAAAATCTCCTTAATTCCTATCCATCTGCTAGCCCCCACCACAAGTCTTCAAAAGAGTCACTAAAACTTCCTTCTACCTTATTGTTTGTAAGTAATTTTCTCACACAGAGGAATACATGACTTGGAATCTTCCAGCCCTTCACTGACTGCTACATGATGCCATTCTAATGACTGTGGCTGCCATGGTGTGTGCTGGGGCACAGGATTGAGTTAGAGATCGGGTTGGAAGCCCTAGCTCTGACACTTCACTGTGCCATCTTCATTAGTCACATCTATTTCTCTCAGTTTGCTCATTTGAAAACTAGGTATACTAACTCTTCATTGAATGAATAAATGCTTGGCTGACTCATAGGATTATTGGGAAGAATAAAATGATAACATATGTGAAAGCACTTTGCATTTTACTGTAGAAACAGTAGTTGTTAGTTATCAGTCAAGGTCTAGTGAGTTCTTGAAAAAGCTTTGTCAATTTAAAGAGTCATTCTTTAATAGTGTGATCATACTCTCAGATTTGTGCAAGACAGTCCAGGTTTATGAATGTTACGGAACACAGAATGTTAATAGCATTCCCCTTCACTCTTAAAAATGCCCTATTTTCTATGACCACCCTATACTTTAACCATCACAGATAAGAGGTTGAATGCAGAGTGCAACTGCAGGTTTACTTACACCAAAAAACCTTTTTTCCTTCTGAGAATCAGTAACTTAATTTTATTCTAATAATGTTAGATCCACTAGAAAACAATGTGAACTATACATAATGTTCCGGGTTTTTTTTATGCCTTGATTTTATTTCAGGGAAAAAATGATGTGGGAGTAGAAATGAGAAGAGAGGCAATGAATTATAGAATATTCACTATTCACTGTAATTATTAATTGTATTTTTTGAAAACCTATCTTTGAAGATAAATTTTATCAGTTTTTAGTTAGTAAAACTAAAATTTTATTTGCTACCATTTAAATTTTTAGTCTGTTAACAGATACAAGATTGCTCTTAGTTTGCCTCATTGGTGCATGTAGATGAAAGTTTAAAGGCTCTGAAAATTAGCTAAAGTTGTTCATTTATTTATTCAATAAATACTTACCAATTATCCTCTTTCTGCCAGCTACAGGCCTAGGCAGCAGTGAGCAAAACAGACAAGCCTCTGCTCCTCCCCAGCCCCATTCACAGCCATCTTCAGTCTGCCACAGGTGTTAATGATGTTCAGAAGAGTGGAAACAGAATTTAAGCTGAATAACTTATTCTCTCTACAATTCAATATTTTCTAGTGCCATATTCCTAAACCAACCCAAATCATCTGTATATCACAGTCTCTATGTGTCTTATACTTTAGAAATGTTGCATTCTTTACTTCCTCATATGCAATTCTAGATAGATAGTAATCATTTCAGCACTGATCTCAAAGGAGAGCCATGGGAAC
The DNA here is from genome assembly GCF_040939455.1 of Microcebus murinus. NCBI lineage: Eukaryota > Metazoa > Chordata > Mammalia > Primates > Cheirogaleidae > Microcebus > Microcebus murinus. The sequence goes on from NC_134108.1 coordinate 26,371,772, forward strand.
TATTCCAATCCTAAGCATCGGCCTTGTTTATAGTGATTAATTGATGTATTTGTGTAGCTCAGACTGTACACAGCCTCATTTCTTACATTTTATCTTACCTGAAAGGGTGCAGTTTGTTACATGTGAAGAGCATAATTTTCATATGAAGTGACAGTATTGACATTAGGGAAAAGCAATGCCACCTCTCACATCACTGTTTCCAGAATATACACCAAGGCACTTAAAAGGGAAGCATTACTTTGCATAACTGGGCAGTGCCTTATTACTGCCACAGGACCAGTTAATTGTTACCACTTGGGGCTCTTGGGGTTAGGGTGGGCAAGGATGTGGATGTGGGTGTCCCAAATGTTGTTAAAGCTTTCATTTCAAAATTTTGCATGAAATTTGTCATGTACTTGAAAGTAAACTAGAAATGCTGCGTACTTTATATTGAAATATCTGTTAACAGAATTTGTCAGTATAATTTAAAAAGTAATTAGGCCAGGTGTTGTGGCTCACACCTATAATCCCAATACTTGGAGAGGCCAAAGCAGGAGAATCACTCAAGACCAGGAGTTTGAGACCAGCCTGGGCAACATAGTGACACTCCATCTCTACAAAAAATTTTTTTAAAAAATTATCTGAGCACTATGGAACATGCCTATGGTCTCAAACTACTCAGCAGGTTGAGGCAGGAGGATCCCTTGAGCCCAGGAGGTAAAAGCTGCAGTGAACTATAATCACCCTGTCGTACTCCAGCATGGGTGACAGAGCAAGAACCTGTCTCTAAAAATAAAAAAATTTTTAAATGTAATTAAATTCTCTATTTTATAAACTTTCTATTATGTGCATATATGGTGTCTTATAAATAAAGTTGATTTACAACTTTTGCAATTAAATGAAAGCTTTTATGAGTTAACAAACTTCATTAAGGAGTATTATTTTAAACAATAAGTAATCGTTAAAGGTCTTTGTTTTAACTTCATCTTGACTTGCACTCAATTCTTTATTTCTTCAAAATACCGTTTTGCTATGGCCATGATTTTCTTTCACCAAAAACAAATGACAATAAAAAGCCCCTGTGAATGGCCCCTAAGAAATTGCCTGAGAGGGTCCACATGTCCTTTTTCCTGTTTTAGAATTAATCCTTTTGGAGCCAGGCTCCATATTTTCTTACATAAAAAATATGTAGAACTTTATAAATGATTAGGAAATCTGAGAAGTTGTTATCATAATGACCGTGAACTACTGAGAGGTCCATCTTAACCAATTTTTATAAACTATACCTATAAGCAAAGAAAAAGTGTAACATGTCATCATCACCTAGTCTTGCTCCTCTCCCATACTGCCTAGTTTATGCAGGCTCCTAAAGTGGGCTTTTATACAGTTTTTATTTCCCTTAAATATACAAATTCTGTAAAGTTTAAGAGACATTTGGGATGCAAGGCCTTTAAATTTATTGACGAAGCACTACTATGTTGTCTCTAATGTATTATTATAGAGAGTTCTCATTTTTAACATGAGATTCTAAAACTGTAATGTCAGTTTAATAGAAAGAAAAATAAGTCTGATCTTATGTACAATTATGATGATGATCATTATTATTGTTTTTATATGGCAACAGACAGAATGAGGCTGTAAATGTAGCTCTCTGCTGCACTCCCTTCCCCCAACCTCACTCAGTATAATCCAAAGTCCACTCTGACCAGTGAGCCCCATGCCCTGCCCTTGTGTCTCCAGGCCCATTGCTTACAGATCTTAATCTCTTTTAGGCCCCTGGATCTCCCTGTTGTTTCTTGAGCACATTAGGTACTTGCAGCCCTTGCAAACTCCGAGCCTTTGCACTAACTTTCTATGGACTATGTGCACAGGTAGCTTCCTCACTTCCATTAGGTGTTTACATATAAAAGTCAGTAAGGCCTTCCTTAAGCCCAATCTAAAAATTTAAACTTCCTTTTCCAGACATGTCATAATCCCCATGTCATAATTAATTGCTTTGTTGTCTCTTTAGCATTTATCTCAGTCTTAACATTTTTATGTATTATTCTCCTTTTTTCATTCTGTATGTTTTACTTATCCTGTTTATTACATTTTTCAATTAGAATGTAAATCCCATGAGGGCTGAAGTTTTTGTCTTTTTTGTTGACTGCTGTCTTCAGTGTACATAACAGTTGCCTGGCACATAGTAGATGTTCTATATGCATTGAGTGAATGAATTCATTTACTGGAACTTATGTGCTAGGTGTTACATTAACACTCATTATCATTCTAATGATGTGAGATAGGTTCTCTTTTATCCTCATTTTACAGGTAATAAAAACTCACATCAGAGCAGAAACTGAACTCGTGTCTCTCTGACTCCAGTGCTTCACCTCTAACTGGCAAACATCTAACATCTATCCAGTAGAAATCTCCTTACTCAGGATTCTCTTTCCTGTTAAGGATCAGACTTTTTTTTTTTTTTTTTTTAATTTTTTTTTTTTTTTGAGACAGAGTCTCGCTTTGTTGCCTAGGCTAGAGTGAGTGCCGTGGCGTCAGCCTAGCTCACAGCAACCTCAAACTCCTGGGCTCAAGCGATCCTTCTGTCTCAGCCTCCCATGTAGCTGGGACTACAGGCATGAGCCACCATGCCCGGCTAATTTTTTCTATATATATTAGTTGGCCAATTAGTTTCTTTCTATTTATAGTAGAGACGGGGTCTCGCTCTTGCTCAGGCTGGTTTTGAACTCCCGACCTCGAGCAATCCGCCCGCCTCGGCCTCCCAGAGAGCTAGGATTACAGGCGTGAGCCACCGCGCCCGGCCAAGGATCAGACTTTTTAAAGAATAAAAGTAATAGAAGTTCAGTAGGTTAGGAATATAAAACATCATTGATTTGTTTATAAATAGCCAAAAGCCTACAGTTATGTTATGACTTTACATAATATTTTTAAATAGAAAGAAAATGCTTGGAAATTCTTAGAAAGTTATATATAATAAAGTGTACCACTATAACTATAGCTACATGTACTAATTATTATAAGACATGTAGCAGTATTTCATTCATCGAATTTACTGGACAAAAGGATATTTATTAATATATGTCTTTATTTAATTCACTCTTTGTTTCATGTTTTTTATCTCCTTTTCAGACCCTCCGCCTGTGCTACGGGTTGATGACCGGCAGCGGCTGGCCCGGGAGCGACGTGAGGAACGAGAAAAACAGCTAGGTACCCCAGGCCCTGCATCCACCACCCTCCTTTGATCATTCAGGGACACTCTTGTCGAAATGTTACCTTTTTACTTCAAGGATGAGTGACACTTAACATTGAGCGAATGGATGTCACTATAATAACCATGCTCTCCTGCATACCTTTATGAATTTTGCAAGTGGATTATGAAACAGAGTTCAGTATGCAATACAGTATAAATGTAGGGCTAAGTTATAAGTAACAGTAAACTCTAGCTCCAGGATTAGGGTCATTTTTACTTCTTACCATTAATATGTTGTAATCACAGTTTAATGGGGCACTAGAGGGAATATGTATATGAGTGAGGTGATGGTGCAGCTTGCATTTTACTGCAGAGAAAATGCAAGGGCAGTAAGCATATGGCTCCTTTTTATGTGAAAAGTTATGAGACTATCCACTGTGAGGGCACTTAACTGCCTTCCGTGCTAATGCTGCTGTTGAGTTTATAGACAGATGCTACCAGCGTACTGCCAGGAAAAGCATAAGCCCTAGCGCTGAAGCGTTTGATTTTTCTCTTATTACCCAAGGCCCTTGTGAAAGGTTGGCAACCGCAGTATTTGCCATATAATCACCTGGAAACCTGGGTCACAGGACTAGCTTAGCAGGAAGCCGAGACTAGAGCACTCAGAGGTTGTACAAGTCACTGTCTTCTAGAGCATTGGGCAAGGAGGCAGCTGCCAGCTCCCCCTTTACTTTGATGTCCATTTATGCAAAGTTGCTAAAACAGGATACTCTGCTTTATGAACCTTGAAAAGATAAAATGCTTGGTCAGCATGTTTCAGTATGGTCAGAGTGTCTGGGTATTTTAAAACTGAGACTTACTTAGATTGCCAAATTCTTCCCAGCAAATGACCTATAACTTTTCTAAAGTTGAACTGTATTTTGTCAGAGTTAATGTTTCAACTGGGGGACTCCTATATCCCATCCCTTCTTAATCTTATTTTAGAGCCCAAATTTGTGAAATTTAGTGAAAGCTGGTTTTCAAAAGTCTATTGCCATTGTTTGCATTCTTTCAGTATAGGCCTGTGTCTAGCCCTGGCTATAATAGCCATCTGAGGTTGTTTCTTTTGCTTCCAAGGTTTGTTAAGCACAATGTCAATGACTTGCCGGAAGTGAACATCTGCTATTTCTCAGTGCTTAGAGTTTCCACCCAGGCCTGAAGTTCCCTGTCCCCCTCACAGGTCTTGGCAGGCTGGAGGTTTCTGGAGAGCAGGCTGTCCACGGTCGTCAGGGGCTCCCCTTCCTCTTGTGAAGGTGCCCATTGCTTCCTAGTGAGTTTGCTTTGACAAGTGGAGCAGAATGAGAAAGAGAGCAGGGAGGCAGAGCTACTGAAGCAGGACGAGACTCCAGATGAGCAAAGAAAAGAAACTCACTCCTGCCGTGGGGTGGAGTTATTTGCCCTCTTTTCGGATCCATCTAAGGGTTATTTGTTATTTGCCCTCTTTTCAGATCCATCTAAGGGTTAGCTCTGTGTCCCTTCCCTGCTCCCCCATCCCAATTGGATCGAGTCTGACACTTAGATGTCTCCTTAGAGTTCCCGTGCAGATTTACGGCTGCTTGAATAGAAGGAGTTCCACAGGGTCAGGAGACCACTCCTTTATGGTTTAAGTCCCATTGTGAAGTAGCTTTTCCATATTTAACCCATACTTTTCGATTTGTGTTTCTTTATCTTTGAAAGCCAAGCATTAGTAGTTTGTGGAAAGCATGAATATGCTGGGGAAACAAAAATGATTTTACTTTTTATACTATAAAGGTGTAAGACTTACAGCTTTGAGCCTGTAAATTCTCCCTAAAAGATGCCTAGCTTTGTATGTTGAGTGGCAAGATTTTTTTCTTAAGATGTAGCACCATATTTTAATTCATATTGATGGTACAGGGCATGACTCAGTAACTTATAAATTTGAAACCTTATTTGCCATATAGTGTGTTAAAAAGGTGAGTGAAAGTTGAGACCCAGCTATCCAGGGCTAGCTGCAGTCTGGTGGAAGGCAGATAAGCAAACAGCAGTTATAATATAGTGTGATATGTACACCACGAACAGATATGAACAAGGGGCTCATTGAGAGCCCATAGAAGTGCCTAACTCTGCGTGGCTGTGCCTGGTGCCACTTGTGTTCCCAACTAGAGGATGAAGAGGAGTCATCCAAAAAGGCAGCAGAAGCAAGACCATAGAGCAGTGATGCAATGACAGGTGGAAAAAGGCATTTGCTAAGAGACCTAACATCTTCAGATTATTATATGGGTCAGAGTAATTTTCAGATGATTATATTATCCTATTATCACAACTCAAGTTTTTTGGTGAGCCAGTATATAATATACATAGTTTTTCTTTTTCTTTTTGAGATGGAGTCTCTCTTTGTTGCCCAGACAAGCCTCGAACTCCTGGGCTCAAGCGATTCTCCTGCCTAAGCCTCCTGTGTAGGGACTACAGCACCTACCACCACACCTGGCATTTTTCTCTTTATTCTCACTCCTGCCATGTTAAATACCATAGTTTTTCTTAATTCTGATCTCATCTATATTTTTATTGTTAAGTATATAATTTTAATGAAATACATCAATTCTAATTTTTTTCTTTGCATTAATTTCATTTTTTTTTTATTTTAGAGCAGTGCCTTTTCTTTTTTTTTTTTAGAGCAGTGCCTTTTCGCCTATTTTTTCCACTTACACCATCATAGTCAGAACTAAGTCTTGAGAGGCTCCCTTCAATCCTCATAAATATATGAACAAACATATACGAATAGATTCGCTCATACACTTGTAAAAGAGCCATCTAAAACCCAGCATCTAATTTAAGCCGTGTCTTACAGTACATGAGGGTGTTTTCTAAAAAATCATTAGTACAAAAAAAAGGGACATACCTGACTGACTACCCATAAACTGTGCTTTCCAAAAGTTGTGACAGCAGTAGGATTTAAAAAAAAAAAAAAAAAAAAAGAAAGGAATTTTTTTAAAAAAATCCATCACGTAATAGGAAATCTTTTGACTATGCTTAATTTGAAAACAAAAGGTGGTTTATAATGTCAACTGTTACTGAGCTTTCAAACTTTAAAGGTTTTCACGTTTAAAGAAAGTTGGAAACCATTCCATAAATTGTAGCAAAGCAAAATTTAAAATGAATAGCAAGTGAGATTGATTATTTACTGTTCAATGTAGATTAAAATTAACATTGAAATCATTAAAGATTGTCTTAATCCACACATTTTAAAAAGGCAGGTAGGGAGAGGGAGAATAAAAGTCTGATTGCGTTGTTTTTGGTGGCACGGTATATTTGAGCTGTTTTGCAAACTGGAATGACCTATTAATAACTTTCTGTGGGTTAAATCTCTGAGTCATGCTTTAATGCTTTTATGGTAGGATTATATTGTGTGGGCTGCTCTTTCTATATTATTCTTCAATTTTTCACAAAATCAGGCATAGTCCTTCCTGTATGAGACTGTTCTGTCAGTTTGGTTGAGCACATTTATTCTGCAAGCTTCATTTTTCTGCTTTAAAAGCTTTATGCATGGAGGAGACTCTTGGACCACCCTATTCCATCTGATTGTATTCCTTCAAATGCCTCTCTTGACTTCAGCATCTCTTTCACTGTCTCTCTTATAAATTTTACTTTTGGTTTTTCCTAGGGGGGAAATATCTCATTTCTTCTCATAGACTCAACTCTCCTTTCTAATGATAAGGGTTCCACATTTCCAGCTGCTTATAAGACAGCAAATATTTCCCTGTTATCTTTCCAAAACTGATTCATCTTGGTAATTTCTGTGCCCCAGTCAATTGGACTAATATTTCTGGCCCCAAGGAATTATTTCTTTCAGCCATTTTTGATACTTCTGCTACAAGCACTGGGTTTTCTGGCTACCAGTTGTAGCTATTGGATCTTTTGCAGAATAAAACATTCTATCTTCCTTGGCTGGCCTAATACTGTCCACTGCCTAGTTCTACCCTGGCCTGTTGGGCTGCTTTTAGCTACTAGTGGTCAGTCTGGTCCTCTAATTGGGGATCAGACTGGGCTCAGCCTGGTCCTCTAATTGGGGCTTTGACTATTTCTAGCCCAATTATGTAGGTAGAGAAGTTGACATACTCTATCCCCAAATCTATTTAGTCACAAATCTAGCTGACTTTATGTTCAAAATAAATTTTAGATCTGTACCATTTTATTTGCTGTCTCTGCCATTATACTAGTCCAGGCCTTAATTAATTTATATTATAATCACTGCAACTGCCCTGTTCTTCATACCTCCAACTCTTTCACAACTTGTGCCAATCCTTTTCTTTAAAGCCTTCCTAGGCAATCTTCACGATCTTTCCACTTTTGGAAATTCTGTCATTTTTCACTATTTATCTTGCATAAATATCATAATAGACAAGTATTAAAATTCTTATTCGTAATCATTTTCTCAGGTGAACAAGAATACAGAGATAATCTGTAGGATAGTTGTGCCTTGAATTTTACTCTTCAGATGTTGTACAACTAAAAGTCCTAAAACACATTGATAAGAAAGTTCAAGAGAATATTTAAGGAATGTTTAGCAAGCAAATAGTGCTTTATGTTTGGGGAGATAAAGGGTTTCCCTTTTTCAAGATGATATGGAGTAAGTTTGAAGTATTTATTATATGCAATTTTAAGTGCCTTGCACATATTAGGAACTCAATATTTAGTCTTTTTCTGAGATAAGAATTTTTATGTGAATCTTGGATTTCCAATTGGGACTCTTTTAGGGTTCTATAAAATCATGAAAGATTATCAGAGAATGTATGATTGACTAACATAGCTCTTAAGGAAAAATTTGAGCTTATAAATCTATAAATCAGTTTATTTATATTGGGTTTTTTAGCTGAGTTCAAAGCTGTGTAAGAGATCTATCATGTAATGTTTTAGAAAGAATAAGATAATATAAAAAGGATTTTAACATTTGAACAAAATTCAGTTAAATTATACTTTCTTCTATAGAGAAAATATAATTTCTTTCTAGAGAATTTCGCCAGGCTTCCTTTGACCTTCCACTTATATCCTTCTTATTTTGTTTTTTTTTTCCTTCCTAATCAACACGTCTGTCAACTCAGGGTCAGTAATATTAATGAGTGTAGTCAAGAGATAAATGGTCATTTCAACCTGTTTAGAATATTCATCTCAAAAATGCTGATAGCCAAGTTAGTATTACTTAGTAAATAATAATGCTATAGCTCTGGTTAGAGTTATAAGTGAACTCCCCCTGATTTCATACTTCACATTATTTAATTGGGACAGTCATTGGTTTTGACAAGGAATTTTGAGACGATCCAGGGAAAAAAAAGCCGGAGGGTTTTAGGGAAGCAATCTTTCTAATCCAAATTTCTAGTGGATAAAGTTTGGCAGTCTTCACACCCAGGACTCCCCAAGTTGTCACTTACTGAATATCATGTACAGCTCATAAGGCTGTTCAGGCAATTATAAACAGCTAATGGATCTGAATGCACCTTAGTGGGAGGAATCTGGACATTGACACATACCAGAGCAGCTGCATCATGAGTCAGGCTCAGGCCTGGAAAGAATAAATGCTTGTTGCTGGATGGATTAGGTAAGCAGAAGCTGAAGTCTTAACAGAATATGAATCATTGTGACTAAGCACCTCTTATTTTTTTTCTCCCAAATTTACTTTGTCTTTAATGGTAAAGATGAAAAGATCTTAAAACCTGAAAAGTAAAGAGTCTTGTAAACAGATGATGATAGAAGCTAAGAGTGACATTAGAAGATCGATCCCGGACCCTCACATTGCATGCCCAATTCTTCCCAGCATAGAGGGAAAGCTTTGATCTTTGGGAAGTGTTCCAGTTCATTCCTTTTAGCACAATGTCTCATTGTTTGCTTCTAGAGGCAGACAACCCAGAGTTTGGACTCTAGCTCCACCTCTTACTTGTTGTGAGACATCAAGATTACTTCACTTCTCTGTATCTCAGACTTCTCGTCATAAAATAAGTTTAATAGCACTGTCTGCCTCATAGAGCAGCTGTGAAGATAATGGCTGTAAATCGCTTGGTGTCAGCATAAAGCAAGAGCTGCTGATGTCTCACCATGATAATGATGGTGATAAGGATAAAGGTGGTATAGGTCATATGATTCCACACATACCGACCTGGATGCCTGGGATTGGAGAAGCCTAATGTTTCCGAGCTAAGGTGTAGCAGAGATAGAGGGATGTTTGAGCCTCCTGGTCCTATAGGAGGGGGCTCCAGAAGACAGCCCCAGGTGAAGAGAATGGCAACATTCTTTGAGGAGTGAAATTAGTTTAGGATTAAGGCAGAAAGATTCCAAGGACAACCATTGCCCTTTAACTAAACATTCCTTTAAGCCTAGCCCTGAGATAAGAGTCCTTTCTTATCTCAAAGTCATTCTGGAAGGCTCAGGTCTCTAAATGCGTAACCACTGTTCCAGCACCTCAGTCTGATTACCCTTCCTGTGTAGGAAGATCCCTGGGGGCAGAAGACGCTACTGTAGGAGTCCTCAACACTTCTTACCAGGCTGTTCTCCACTGAGTAGTTTAAATGACAAGTTGAGAAGGCTTTGAATTATCACTGAGGCCCAGTGTGAGTCAGTGTGCTTGGGAAGTCACTGTCCTTTAACTCTTTAGTTCATTTATGCACACTTATTTTAACCATTTACTGAACTAGACATTGTGAATATAGGGAAGAATTCACAGACACGTAAAATCAGAGTGGCTGCAGTCTGGAGCGGAAGTGCTATGATGGAGTGTGAATGGAGCTAGCTGTTGGAGCCCCAGTGCTGTGGTCATCAGAGAAGCCTCCCCAGAGAGAAGGGCATTAGACCTAAGACTTGAAAGAAAGTAGGAGTTTTCCAGGTGGAAGGAGGTGTTTTGGACACAAGGTAGCGTGTGTAAAGGCACACGATTGTATGGCCAATCTAAGGAGTCAGACGGGAACAGTAGGAGAACTAACAGAGGTTTGCAAGCAGGACTATGGCATCAGGTCAGTTTTGTGAGGGAGAGGTCTCTGAGACTAGTGTGTAGGATAGATTCAAAGAGGTAAAAGACGAGATAGCAGAAGGGAGAAAGGGATGAGAGCTTAAAGTAGTGGGAGAAGCTATGCTGGATGTGAGAGATCATTCTGATGTAACACAGTTGATAGGGTCAGTTGTTTGGATGTACTGCCTTAGGGTGGACCATCCATGAAGGAAAAATTGAGGAGGACCCTAAGTTGTCTGACTTCTTAGATCATTTGGTCTCAGGAATCTATGGGAATACAGAAGACAGAGCAGGTTCCAGTTTGGAGTAGGAAAGAACATGCATATAATGAATAAGGTTATGTGATGGATCTGACTCTGAGTAATTCAGGTGTAAATTTGAGGCATGCAGAAGTGAACCTACAGGCAATATTGTGTACTAACTAAGAGTACAAGCTTTAGAATCAAAGCTGAATTAAAATCCTAACTATTTCTTTTAGACCATGTGATCTTGGGAGCATTATTTAACTTCTTTGGGTCTTTTTCTTCATTTGATCTTTAAATCTGTTTTGTCTGGTAGTAATAGTCCCATATTAATTACTTTCTAAATTTCATTTGCCTAATAGCTATTCACTCATTATTAATATTTTTTAGCTTTATTTGACACTTTGTTTTAAGTTTAAAAAAAAAACATAGCTGGGTATTTTTATTTTTAACCCATTCTAAAAGTCTTAATCTTAGTAGGCTTGATTTTACTCCTAGCTTATTTTCAAACTTTGTTTCCCCCACACCTTTTTGTTTGTTTTTCTCTGTATGGGAGACAGGGCTGGTGGTGTGGAGGTAGGGGTTGGTTTGATGATGATACTATTCATTCCATGATTTCCCTTAATACTGATGAAGTTGTGCTGTACTTTTCCATTATATTAGTGGCTACCTTTTCATTCCCATTTCTTGACTATTAGATGAAACTAATTAGTATTTCCTACACAGATGCTCTAAAATTAGACCTATAAAATATTTTTACTTCTCCATCTTCAGTTACTCTTATTTTTCCATTCTATGCCCCTCTTCCTAAAATTGATGAGCCCAGGTTAAGCCATTAGATTACCTTTTTTTAAAAACTATTCTTTAACATATATATTCATCTATGTGTTCATAGTAACATGAAAGTGACATTTATTTGAATGTAGGTAATCACAATAATTATTGAGATAAAGCAAAAAGATTAAAATTTTAACATTCAATGTCAAAACAAAAGGAAACCTTCTTGTAATCCCACACATGTCCTCAAAGGTAAAAATAAAAAATTGAGTCATGAGAGTTTAAGAAGTAAGAGAGGTTGGCTGATTTTCCCAAGATCACACAGAATTAGTACCAGAATCAGGACCTAAATTCAGATGTTCTTATCACTTGTTTTCTGACTGTTCATGACATTACTGGCTATTCTGACACCCAGTGTTACCAGTAACACTTCCATATTATAACATGAAACTGAGACAACAGGTCTGTGTGTTTCAGAGGTTAAGTGATCAGATTGTCCCATTCTCTGAATGTTACCTTTGTCTTTCCCTCATACAGCAGTGAAATACTCCACTCCCACACAGAGGTAAGCCTGTTCAGAAGGACCAGGCTGGGTGCTAGATTGTTGAATGTGATGGGGGATGTGGAGGAGGGAGCGGTCCACCCACCTCATGAGTACCCTGTCTGAGTTCACTGTCCTACCTGTGTTTTTCCTATTAGCTGCATGCTCTCTGTGGCAATAGGACAGGAATTATTATGATTATCATAAAGGTTCACTATCATTATCTGCATTTTTAAAATTTCTGCCATGTGCTTGGCACTATGCTAAGTGCTTTATATGTTACTGTGAGTAGACGTAACAGCCCTGTCAGGAAGACGCTGCCTTAGTAATCTGAGGAAACAAGACCATTACTTGTTCACTGACACATAGCTGGTAGGTGGCAGGACTCAGAGGTGGACTCAAGTTCCTTTGAAGCCAGAAACTATGCTCTATGTACCACAATACCCTGCTTTTCATTGTAAATTTCTTTAGTACAAAGAGTCACTCTGTGCTTCTAAATGAAGCCCAGGTTAATAGCAGATTTCCCCTATTATTATAGGATCATTAAAATATCTTGGTGTCAGCTCAGGGATGGAACTGACTTGTTGATGTCTAGTACAGGGGTCCTCAAACTTTTTAAACAGGGGGCCAGTTCATGGTCCCTCAGACTGTTGGAGGGCCGGACTATAGTTTTAAAAAAACTATGAACAAATTCCTATACACACTGCACATACCTTATTTTGAAGTAAAACAAACGGGCAAAAAAACCCACGTGTGGCCCGTGGGCCGTAGTTTGAGGATGCCTGGTAGTATTTCAGGGACTATAGTGGGTTTCATTTCATTTTATAATATGATCCTATAGACCAATAATAAATTATAACTCTAGAAGAGTAAAATAATCATTACAATTCCTTTTTCAGACCTACTATTCTTTTTTTATCTTATTATATTATGGGGGTACAAGTGTTAAGGTTACGTATATTACCCATACCCCCTACCCCCTCAAGTCAGAGCTTCAAGTGTGTCCATCCCCCAAACATTGCACCTCTTACTCATTGTGTTTGTATATACCCATCCCCTCCTCCCCCCTCCCACCTGCCCGACACCCAATAAGTGTTGTTCCTATATGTCCACTTAAGTGTTGATCTGTTAGTACCAATTTGCTGGTGAGTACATGTGGTTCTTGTTTTTCCATTCTTGACATACTTCACTTAGTAGAATGGGTTCCAGCTCTATCCAGGAATATACAAGAGGTGCTATATCACCATTGTTTCTTAAAGCTGAGTAGTACTCCATGGTATACATATACCACATTTTATTAATCCACTCATGAATTGATGGACACTTGGGTTGATTCCACAGCTTTGCAATTGCGAATTGTGCTGCTATAAACATTTGAGTGCAGGTGTCTTTTTCACAAAGTGACTTTTGATCTTTTGGGTAGATGCCCAGTAGTGGAATTGCTGGATCAAATGGTAGATCTACTTGTATCGCTTTGAAGTATCTCCATATTGCTTTCCACAGAGGTTGAACTCGTTTGTAGTCCCACCAGCAGTGTAGGAGTGTTCCTATCTCTCCGCATCCACACTAGCATTTATTGTTTGGGGACTTTGTGATAAAGGCCATTCTCACTGGAGTTAAGTGATATCTCATTGTGGTTTTGATTTGCATTTCCCTGATGATTAGAGATGTTGAGCATTTTTTCATGTTTGTTGGCCATTATTCTGTCTTCTTTTGAAAAGTTTCTGTTCATGTCCTTCGCCCATTTGTTGATAGGGTTGTTTGATTTTTTTCTAGCTGATTTTCCTGAGTTCTAAATAGATTCTAGTTATCAGCCCTTTATTGGATGTGTAGCTTGTGAAAATTTTCTCCCATTCTGTGGGTTGTCTGTTTGCTCTCTTGACAGTTTCTTTGGCTGTGCAGAAGCTTTTTAATTTGATCAGGTCCCATTTGTTTTGAATGAGTTGTATTAGTCTTGTAGAGATGCTATAATGAGATATTCTAGACTGGGTGGCTTAAATAACAGAAAGTTATTTTTTTCTCAGTTCTGAAGGCTGTGAAGTCCAAGATACCAAGGTTTGTTTCAATTTCTGGTGAGGGCTATCTTTCTGGCTTGCAGAGGGCCATTTTGTCCTCATATGGTCTTTCCTCTGAGTCTCTTAGATTAGGATCCCACCCTGATGACCTCATTTAATCTTAATTATCTACTAAAGGCCCTATCTCTAAATACAGTCTCATTGGAGGTTAGGGCTTCAGTATATGAATTTGGACAGAGGGTAGGAAAAAGGGAAACACAATTAGGTCCACAGCAGTTGCTGAATTTTTTCATGTGTTCAAAATTCTCATTGCTTAATGAGAAAACATACAACCTTGACATTATCTATTGTCTATAGGGAATCTCTGTTGCCCAGGCTAGAATACCGTGCCATCAGCCTAGCTCACAGCAACCTCAAACTCCTGGGGTTAAGCGATCCTCCTGTCTTAACCTCCCGAGTAGCTGAAACTACAGGCATGCACCAGCATGCCCGGCTAGTTTTTTCTATATATTTTTAGTTGGCCAATTAATTTCTTTCTATTTTTAGTAGAGATGGGGACTCTCTCTTGCTCAGGCTGATTTTGAACTCCTGACCTTGAGCAATCCTCACCTCGGCCTCCCAGAGTGCTAGGATTATAGGCGTGAGCCACCTTGCCCGGTCGGGAATCTTTTAAAGTACTAAAACTCTTAGAATAAATTAACTTTCAATTCTTATTAAAATATTGAAATATTTTCTGTGTTATCCTTCAATTTAAAAGATCATGTAACCTATGCTTAGTAATAACCGTAGCACTTACCAGCATGCCCTGCAATAATAATAGAGTCATTTATTTTTCTTTTTTTGAGGCAGAGTCTTACTCTGTCTCCCTGGGTAGAATGCACTGGCATCATCAAAGCTCACAGCAACCTTAAACTCCTGCGCTCAAGCCATCCTGCTGCCTCAGCCTCCCTAGTAGCTGGGACTACAGGCGTGCACCACCATACCTGGCTAATTTTTCTATTTTTAGTAGAGATGAGGTCTCGCTCTTGCTCAGCATGGTCTCAAACTCCTGAGCTCAAGCAATCATCCCACCTCAGCCTCCCAGAGTGCTAGGATTACAGGCTGGAGCCGCCACACCCGGCCCCACGATGTTGAAATGTTTGCTATTTCAACATTGTTTGCCTATTTGCTGTGTGACTGTTTATAGACAGTTGTATGAAGAACACACTGTATTAGGATCTGTACTTCCTGGTAGAAAAGAGAAGCAGAACTCAATATAAATTTGATGAATGAAGAAACATTCTTCCTTCAGAAGATTATTTGGGGTAAAACTAATTATTATTATATTAATATCTGGCCCTGTCATGATTTATAGCACAGCCATAAGAACTACCTTTAACTTTCTGAATTGAAATTATGATAATGACAAAGGAGTGAATAATAGCTAAGATTTACCAAGTATAAAAATCTGTTCTACCTTAAGTCTAATTATTCTTTTAATTCTCAAAGTAAAACTATGAGGAAGACGTTTTTACTTTTGTGGGGAAGTTTTAACTTATAGCTTACCCTGACAGAACTGAGACATAGGGAGGTTAAATAATTTGCCCAAGACCATACAGTTATGGGTGAATTAATCAGGAAGTAGTTCCCAGTGAATCCAGAAAGTATTTATTAAGACCCTTGGATATGTACAAGTTGTGAAAGGTACTATGGAGAGTGGAAAAAAAAAAATTACTAGACATAGCAATAGGCAATAAAAAGAAACATGGAAGAATCACATTACTTGACTTCAAATTATACTACAGAACTGTAGTAACCAAAGCAGCCTGGCACTGGCATAAAAACAGACACATAGACCAATGGAACAGAATAAAGAACCCGGAAATAAATCCACACATCTATAGTGAACTTATCTTCAACAAAGGTGCCAAGAACATACAGTGGAGAAAAGAAAGTCTCTTCAATAAATGGTGCTGGGAAAACCGGACATCCATACACAGGAAAATGAAGCTAGACCCTTCTCTTACCATATACAAAAATCAACTCAAAATGGATTAAAGACTTAAATGTAAGACATGAAACTGAAACTGCTAGAAGAAAAAAATTGGAGAAATATTTCAGGACATTGGTCTAGGCAAAGAGTTTTTTTGGGTAAACCTCAAAAGCATAGTCAACAAAAGCAAAAAGAGGCAAATGGGATTGCATTGAGCTAAAAAAGCTTCTTCACAGCAAAAGAAACAATCAACAGAGTGAAGAGCCAACCTACAGAATATGAGAAAAATATTTGCAAACTAGCCAACAAAGGATTAATGACCAGAACATATAAGGAGCTCAACTCAATAGCAAAAAAAAATAAATAAATAAATACAATTTTAAAAATGGGCAAATGATCTGAATAGACATTTCTCAAGAGAAGACATACAAATGGCCAATAGGCATATGAAAAATGGACTATTTAGAATGAAGAAGCTATTTTTGGAGAGTATTGGGGAAGAAATCAAAATAAGGACATTAAGGCCAAATAGGACTTTGAAAATTAGGGAAGTTTAAATTTAATGAAGAAATAGAATCTCGAATATTTATGAGAAAAAAAAGCCTGATGAGAACATTATTTAAGAAAAATCAATCTGTGTATTCTTATTTCACAAATTTATCATACCAGTTTAATATTTTATAAATATCTTTATTTCTTATTTTGTCTTGTTAGCTTCTGGACCTTTTATAGGAAAGGAATATATAATCTTCATAAATGTCCTCAGACAGTCTGAAATTTTCCTCAAAATGGGATATAAAACTCAAAAGACTATGTAGTTTCAAGGCTAAGAGTTAAAGATTTATCATATTGTATATCTGCAGGCCTCAGGGTACATATCTGTTTCATTTTTCTGCCTATAACCATCATAACATTTGTTGGTAGTTGTATAAATTGTTATGATCTCCACAAAGGACAGAATGACAATATCTGTCAACATTTTAAATGTATAGTCCCTTTCATTCAGCTATTCTACATCTTCACAGATATGCTTACACCTGCATGGAGGTATATGTTAGTACAGTGATGTCGCTCAAGGTCTGAATTAGTAAACTACTAGAGATGACTTAGATAACCTATTGATTATCTTAGATAATCTGTTGATTATCTATTATTGATTATCTAATGACTTAGATAACCTATTGGTTATATAAAATAAGGTAGTAGATGGTGGAATACTATATAGACATTAAAAAGATTATTAGATTCATGTTTCATGTGTTGATATAGAAAGATCTCTAAAATAGATTTAAGTGAAAAACAAATGCAGAATAATAGGTATACTAGGTACAGTATACATGGTCTAAATTGCACATTTGTCAAAAAGATGGAAGTGGAATATATTAATAAGAGGGTCTAAGGTTAGAGGAAATGGTCATTTTACCTTTTAATATTTTGTGCTGTTTAAACTTTGGCAAAATCTGTTACTGTAAATCCACCTTTTTAAATGAATTAAAACATGTATTTAATGCCTGCCATGCAGAAAATCCAAAAGGTATTGATTATGCGCATGAATGTGTATAATCAAAATGTATCATCAAGCATCAGAATTATGTTCTCTGTTAACTTTTAAGGTGTGTTCAAAGAGAGTCTATTTTTTTTTTTCATTCAGTAAATATTTACTGAGCATATACCATGTGTTTTTTCTTGAAGTAAATATTTAACTTGAGCCTGAGAATTTCTTTAGGAAAATGGGCTTTTAAAATTGGGAGGAACCTTGAAAACCAGTGTCCTCATTTTAGGCAAGAGGAAACTGAAATCCAAATGGACACGTGCAAGGTCTCAGCACCTGTTGGCTGAGCTGCTGGGAGAACTGATCCCAGTTCTCTCCACACGCCACCTTGAATGATGTCAGAGGGACAAGCTCATCTTGAATTTGTCCTCATCCTTTTCTTTCCACTAAAGTCAGTTCAGATCCCTTTCAGTAGATTGGTATCCTCACATTACTAACTTTGGAAAGATTTAATAGTGTTGGAAATGCAGAGTCTTTAATATTAAACATGTAGAGGAAACTAAAATGCTCTGAATTTCTATTTTTTCTCTTAAAAAGTAACATTTTAATTTCTATAGCATGCAGTGTCCTCAAGATTTACACTCTAATTTTTTTTTTTTTTTTTTTTTTTTTGAGACAGAGTCTCACTTTTGTTGTCCAGGCTAGAGTGAGTGCCGTGGCGTCAGCCTAGCTCACAGCAACCTCAAACTCCTGGGCTCAAGCGATCCTTCTGCCTCAGCCTCCCGAGTAGCTGGGACTACAGGCATGTGCCACCATGCCCGGCTAATTTTTTTTTTATATATATATCAGTTGGCCAATTAATTTCTTTCTGTTTATAGTAGAGACGGGGTCTCGCTCTTGCTCAGGCTGGTTTTGAACTCCTGACCTTGAGCAATCCGCCCGCCTCGGCCTCCCAAGAGCTAGGATTACAGGCGTGAGCCACAGCGCCCGGCCCGCACTCTAATTTTTGTTTGGACACTTGCCTACAGTGTTAATAACTCATCAAAGTTTTTAGTTATCAGGCTGAAGGAAGCATCATACTAAAGAAAATAGCTTTGTGGGGAATATTTTCTTTTTTTATTTATTTTTTTCTTCATTTTTAAAATTTTTTTAGCATATTATGGGGGTACAAGTGTTAAGGTTACATATATTGTCCATGCCCCCCTACCCCCTCGAGTAAGAGCATCAAGCGTGTCCATTGCTGTGGGGAATATTTTCCCCTAAAATGAGGAAGGAACCTGTATAATATAAAAAAGAAAAGAAATATCCCATTGTTGAACAATATTTCATCCAGCTTTTGATTGGTTGAGTCTTAACTAGATTGTGAGGTCCTCAGAGACAAGGTCACCTGCTTATTAGGTCCCTCCCATGTCTTAGCTCTGCAGTCCCCAACCTCCTGGGCCACAGACTGGTACCGGCCTGTGGTCTGTTAGGAACCAGGCCACACAGTATGAGGTGAGCAGTGGGCAAGCCAGAGAAGCTTCACCTGAATTTGTAGCTGCTCCCCATTGCTCACATCACCGCCTGAGCTCTGCCTCCTGTCAGCTCAGCGGAGGCATTAGATTCTCATGGGAACTCAAACCCTACTGTAAACTGTGCATGTGAGGTTGAACACCCCTTATAACAATCTAATGCCTGATGATCTGAGGTGGAGCTGAGGCAGTGATGCTAGGCACTGGGGAGCAACTGCAAATACAGATTATCATTAGCAGAGAGGTTTGACGGCATAATAAATGTAATGCACTTGAATCATCCTAAAACCACCCCTTCCCCCACCCTCCCTCATCCATGGAAAAATTGTCTTCCATGAAACTGGTCCCTGGTGCCAAAAATGTTGGGGACTGCTGCCTTAGCTGACTCAGTGTGATATACTTGTGAGTCACTTAATACATCATTTATCAGCTAATTATTTTCATCCAAATCCTTTTAATACCTACAGAGAACCAATGCTATATTCAAAGACATGTAATCATAGACTGGAGGATATTACCTTGTTTAAAAAGAGAGGCACATGATTGGCAAACTGTCTTTTGAAACTAAAAAAAGAAGAGAGAGAAAAAAAAAAGAGAGGGACAGGTGGCACTGTTGATTTTTGAAGGCACTATATCAATATAAGGATTGAGACCAAAGCATGTGATTTATGCCTTATTCTGATGATCCCTAAGTGCAGCCCCTTGACCGAATACAAACTTCACATATCAAATCCCTTTATTAAAAGGATTTGTTCTGTAAAATTTGGATTCAGTCAAAAGGCCACTCAAGGATCCAGAAGGCCACATGTGGCCCCAAGGCCACAGGTTCCCCACCCCAAACCAGAATGCTATATGGATTCCCAAAGAGTAGAATTCAGTGTATCTCCTTCAAGCTCATTGTTAGCATATTAACTTATGCTAAAAATTAACAGTAGTACTTTCTTCCTGGAAATTTGAGGAAAGCAAAGGCCATGCTTGGTTAATGTAAAACCAAAGAACCTGTTTTTGTTAAACGTGAACCACTCAATACAGCCCTAACTATTCACGTTTTAACCTGCCTGTGTTTGATCTGCTGCTTTTTCTCCTCCCTAAAGCTGCAAGAGAAATAGTCTGGTTAGAAAGAGAAGAGCGTGCCCGGCAGCACTATGAAAAGCACCTGGAAGAGCGGAAGAAGAGGTTGGAGGAGCAGAGGCTGAAGGAGGAGCGGAGGAGGGCGGCTGTGGAGGAGAAGCGGAGGCAGAGACTCGAGGAGGACAAGGTGAGCCACCCTCCGCGAAGGGTATGGGGCTCTCCTTGGGAAGTGCAGCAGACTTCCTGTGCGACTGCCCGTTCAGATGCCATGGTGCACAGCAAAACAGTGTCAGAGTCATCAGCTTTGCAGATGCCACGGTTTCTCGGGAGCTTGGAGTACGGGAGTCAGGTAGACAATGGGCTGATGATTATTATTGCCACAGAAACTTTAAAAGCCCAGCTCTCTGGTCTAAACCTGTGACTGACTTATTAATGTTCAGTTCATCTATATTGAAGTATAAAGACCACTGCAAATAATTGGGTTTCCATAGGGCTTTACCATTTGTAAACATTTTCACATAGATTATCTCCTTTAACCCTTATCCAGCTCTTGAGTAAGTATTATAAATATGTATTAGTTTCTGTAAAAATGGAAGTTTAGACTCAGAACAGGTAAGTTATACCAGGTCATATAACTCAATAAGTCATCAGGTCAGGATTACCCACATCCTCAGATTCTGAGCTTTATTTTTTAATTAAATATGGTACCATACGTGTTCAGCATCAGTTTAAGCTAAGACCCGCACTACAGTGCTTGTGTGTGTGGATGAAAGCATCACACTCCAATAGTGAGGGTCATTTATTTGAGTGCCTATTGTACACCCAAGGTTTTATGAACTGGGACCTAATGATTTCAGTAACCCTCTCAGATTGATATTCCCACCTTAAGATAAGGTGTAGAAGTTAGGAAATAGATTAGGAGTAGTAGGGTGGAAATTTAATTAGTACCCCTCACTCCACTCTGTCCTAAGTTGAAGACACTTCAAACAGCCAAACTGAAAGTGATCATCAGCTCCTCTCTTCCGTTTCAGGAACGCCATGAAGCTGTCGTGCGGCGTACGATGGAAAGGAGCCAGAAGCCAAGGCAGAAGCATAACCGGTGGTCGTGGGGAGGCTCTCTCCATGGGAGCCCCGGCATCCACAGTGCAGGTAAACAGCAACCACTTTCAAAATCAGTCTTTTTTTTTTTCCTAGAAGCAAAATGCATTTCCCATCTTTTTTCTAAATCTATGTTTCCAAAACAAAAATCCTACCGAAATTATTAAACTACAATTAAGTGATGCTTCTACCATTTGAGGATAAGAGGGTGATGGAGGTAAGAAGATAAGGTTCTCGCTTTCCTTTAACACAGGCCTCTTATGTGTTAGAAATTCCTTAAAGAGAGCAATCTATGCGATATTTCTAAATAAACATGCTAGTTTCAACACTGTTATTGTAGTCATTCATTGGCATAAAAGTTTCAAGATTATGGAATAAGTTAACCAGTTTTATCTTTTTCTGTGGAAGAACCAGTTCTATTGACTGATCAAAATCAATACTATGAGCTTATATATCCTGACCCTAACGTATTTGCAACACTAATGCTCTGTAAGAAAATGTGCAGGTTTAGTAAGCTAGAAATAGTAGCAGATGTCTGAGCTGTTTCCTTCTTGAATGGACATAAAAATCATACTGAAATTTGGACTTACAGGAAGGTTTTATTTTTGTACTGTAAATTCAATACACCTTGAATTTTACATAGTGTGTCAGTTCTTTTTCATTTGTGTGAGTCTAATAACTCTTTTATTTTTTTAATTTGCTTTGAAAAATCATTGTCTTACATTCTGTCCCCAGGTGGTTTTGTTGAATCATCATTCACCTTTCTCGATTTAGCAGGCCTGGACCACCACTGCACAACTTTTGGTGGTACTAGAAAATCTGGTACAGATATCCTTGTGATTGCTGATTGCCTGACCTGTAGCTAGCACCTCAGACATAGGGCCAATTCATCCATAGCTGAACCATCACCACCTTAGTCATACTGCATGCTTAATATCCTGTTGCATAGACCTAGATCTGAGATTGGCACAGTGTTTCTTAAGTGTGACAATATGACTCAGGTGACTTAAAGGTATTGAAATAATTACACATGGCACATTTGCTTTCTCTTTAAATGATCATTTTGGATAAAAACCTATTTAAAAAATGTGTTTTCACTAAAAAACTACCTGGGATCAAAGTACATCCAATTTAGTCCCCACCCCCTCCCCCAATCAATACCGCTATAGCCACTTTTAGTTTAAACCTAAATAACTATGGATTTTTATTTGTTTGCTCTGTTCTCTTTCATGCCTAACATTCCATATATCTTTTATAACCCCTTTATTTAAAAAAAAAAAAAAATCTAAAGAATATCACCACAACTTACTTTCCTGAAACGCTGAACCAAAGTTTTTTTTCAAAGTTTTTTTCCCCGCTTGGCTCTTCACAACCCAGTGGTCGTTGGTAGGGCCCATATCAAATCTGTGGTCATTTAAGTGTGATGTTTCATTGTAGGGATAGTGTGTATACATTCTACGCAGAAAAGCTGTCAGGATGTATATTTTTATAAACATTTTTTCTTTTACTTCATGCTTTATATGTATATGGCAGAAATATACTCTGTTACAGATTGCCAGACATATTTGAAGGAAGATAAAGAGGCTTAGC
Organism: Microcebus murinus; assembly: GCF_040939455.1. Lineage (NCBI taxonomy): Eukaryota > Metazoa > Chordata > Mammalia > Primates > Cheirogaleidae > Microcebus > Microcebus murinus. Next base: position 26,394,244 of record NC_134108.1, read on the forward strand.
CTTAATTCTTTGCTTCCATACTCAGAGTTTTAATATGTGACCTATATTACTGCCACTCAGAACGAGAGAAACCATTGTTGCATTTGTGAGCTGTTGGATAAAATCCATTTTAATAAGATCTGTGAATTAGAGCAAATTGCTCCTATACTGGAACAGAAAAGTCTGTCTGAAATTAATTAGGATTACTTTCAGACAGACTTAAATTAGAACTTTCTCAAAGATCAGAAAATGATCTGTGATCTTGAGAGCAGCAACCAAGTCTCATTCATTTCAAATACAACAACACCTGCTGCATGACGGGTATTTAGTCAATGTTTGCTGGCCAGCAGATCCTACACATGGTCTATGTTAAAATTAATGTCTAACTGCTAGCTAATATCAAGTACAACTGGTCTGTAAAACTTTATACTTTTAAAACATATTCTTAATAAATCCTTTTATAAATTTGTTCAGTGAGAAAAGAAATTAATAAAAATTGTTTCATATATTAAGTAATAGAACAAATTCATGGTATACTTCCATAATTTTGACCATCTATGACAGATTTAGAGGTTTTATTATTCATGATATTTTTAGGATGGAAAGACCTAGTTTAGCTTATTTTTTTCTACTTTACTCTGAAGCAGAACTGTTTTTTAATCCATTGAGAATCTGCCTGAGGTAGGCCTCTATGTGTACACAATTTTCCCCAACTAAATCTTAACATATAAAGCAATATCAGAAAATGTATTGTTATAAAATCACTTGAAAAGGACATTTGTTGTCCTCCTTGTGTTCTCTCCTCACATTTCAGCAATAAGATGCACCTTTTGATGATTTGCCCTAAATCTTTTCCTTATGTTAGGATTGCCCTAAGAGCCCCAAATATGAGCCACAGAAATCGTGTGGTTTTTTTTTCAATAATAAAATTGCTTCAACCATAAAAATGAATCCCCATAGATGATAGAAATGTCTGATCTTGTAGAATACTTCCATATCACCATTGTGCCATAAATAGTCAGAAATGGTTATTCCATGGAAAAAGTTCACTGCAAAATTTTTACTGCGAAGGTTAGTTAGACCAATGGAAACCGAGTTTTGAAATCTACCACCAAGGAAAATGAAACAAAATATAGCCAAATCCCTTTAACTTTGGCTATTATAGATCAGAATATACACCTGGCTCCTAGATAAATATAATAATGATATTTTTATACATTTTATGTAGTTTTATTCAGGGAACATGCTATGTGCCAATGGGCATGATTACAACTTGATTCCACTGTACCAACAGCAAACTGCTATTTTTTGCCTTTTATATGGTTATTTCCCTTTTGATTTGAACTTTAAGAATTCTAAAATTAGAATTTTTGACTACAGGATAATTGCAGGATAAGCAATAATATTGTTCATGTACTTAGAATTCTTATTTTATTTATATTGCTATCAGTTTTGTTGGGCAACTTTGTATACTGATTCTATATTTGTAGTCACACTAAACTCATAGATGTAGTTATTAGTAGGCTTAAAAAAAAAAGATTATAGTGGCCATCCTTTCCACATTTAGAATGTTTCTTTTTCTTGTGTTTTTTTTTATTCTCCTATAATGAACTTTAATGCCTTCAATAAAATGACACTACAAGCATAGTCGCAGCAATTACACAGAACTTGGTGTTCTTTGTACACCAGTGTTTGCTTTCTGTCTTACCAGCACTTACCCCATTGTTCCTGCTTTTGGAAATCAAAAAGGCATTCACTTTCATGGCCCTCTTTTGCTTGCACTATTTTAGAAGCCCTTCAGTGGCCTTCCTTCTGTCTTCATACGCTTGTATTATAACAGTATCCTTGAATTTCTACGACTGACAAACTGGTGAGCTGAATATTTATTTTATCCTATAAGAAAAATGAATTTTATTTCTAGCCTTTAAGTTACCTTTGAAATGTCCACTTAGAAAACTGAGTTATTATGACAGATCTAGAAATAGAGCTGAAAGCATCCAATGCTAGTTTTTCCTTCCATCAGTGATCTGGGAAATGGCAATCCTGCATGCTGGCTGTCAATTAGCATTATCTCCATTTGTTTTAGATCCAGACAGGCGGTCAGTTTCCACCATGAATCTTTCGAAACATGTTGATCCCGTCATTAGCAAGCGGCTCTCCTCCTCATCTGCAACTTTACTAAATTCTCCAGATAGAGGTACAGTCAAAAGGAAAACAAAAAAGTGTTCTGTTATTTACTTAATGCTTTTTTTTCTGGATGTTTACAGATAAAAATAAGCATCTGAAGTTGCTTTCCCTACGTTTCTTAAATAGGAAGAAAAAAACTTCAGAGTAAAAAAGCAATAAACGGCTGAGCAGCATTTTCCTTGCGACAAGAACATTTCTCATTTTAGAACTTGGCTGAATGATTGCATTTAGCAGTGATGAAAGCGGTGCTTCTCTCGACTTTTAGTAAATGAGTTTACAGCTCCAGAAATCACCCACTTATCCACCAAAATACATATAATCTTTGTTATGAACATTTCTTTACTTCAATCATATTGTCTTTGGCTTTTCATCTGTACTTTGGAAATTCCAGGCTCTGACTTTCTAAAAATTTTAAAGTGATTCATGTTGGTAGATTTCATTTTGCCAATTTCTCACTTAACCAAACATTTCTTACTGCGTTTCTTATGTGTGCTATTGGTTTTTTGGTGTCCATTCATTTACTCTTGAGGGATTTGGCCTAACTTCAAGAATATCACTGTCATGACAGCCTCCTGAAACATTCAGTATTCATAGTCCTCGAGTTAACATCCTATTTGAACTTTGAGTTTTATTCATCTCATGGATTTACAGTACATGAATGTCGAATTATTTATAAAGTTTTATTTTACATATTCCATAGAAGGAAAAATCAAGCTTTTAAGATAAGCTACTTGTTTTACATAACTAAGATGATTTTTAAATAAAACCAAAGAGTTATTGTGCAATATAAAAACACTCTTTAAAAGTAACAAATTGTGGTTACTTTGAGTACTTTATTAAGAAACTGGGAAAGTTTCAGTGTTTATAATCTTTAAAAGGAATGTAATGTGTGCATGTTCTATATGTGTGTATGTATATTTTGTATTATATAAAAGTTATGTCATTGTAATGTACAATATTATGTAAGTATTGATGTTATTTTATAACTAATCTCTTAAAGCAGTCAATGTTTGAATAACTTCCTATTCTTGCCTTTAAACCAAAACCATTCCTGTGTTTTTTAACCTAATTTGCCTTGATCATTAATATTAGTCAAATTAGGGACCTTTCATAAGTATTATGAATTAAAATTCATTTCATAAATATCCTTTATTTTCAAACCTAGTCCCTCATACAAAATATAGTGTGTGAATGCTGCTCTTAACAGTTGTTTCTTCGTCTTTTCTTTGGAACTGGTCACTTATTAAACACTTTAATTTCATACTTTTGTGAACCTGGGTCTGAGACAAACTGCAATGAGAGTTTTAAGGTACTTTAAAGTTAAACATTGCTCACTGTCTCCTACAGCCCCATAGCTGAAATTAGGGTAAGGATGTGTGTGAGGAGCTGGACAATAAACCAGGCAATCTCCCATCCACACTTCTGTGGAATGACCATGCTGAATTTTCTGTATTAATTAGAAATAAGATGTTTTATGCACCCTGTATGATTGTATATAATTCGCTGCTCTTGTGAAAATAGAGTCCTAGAACTGAGAAAGATCTGTTGGGTGGATCATCTACTTTAGTTGGGGTGATAGAGCCCCTAAGAAGTCTAGAGCCTGACTTAATGTCCTATAGGCTAATTGTTGCAGGAGGCAGCTAGAACAGCCATCTCCAGCTCCTCGCCCATGCGGTTGCCACACCACGTCCTCAGTTCTTACCTGAACAGGTGTCCTTTCTTTGATTTACTCTGTACATTTTTTTGCGGGGTAAGGTTAAAAGTAGAGAGATAGGACATAGGATATCAGTGTCAAGGGAAGTTCAGTAACCATTTCATAGCTTGGGCCAGAAAACTGCCCCTTGAATCTTAGTGCAGACCTAGAAAGCTGAATACTAAGCTGAACTAACAGGACAGGAGGGAGAGCACTAAATTTGGGAGTTGCTGGGAGGAGGCTCCCATATGGTCCAGGAAGCAATTTTTTTTGCTTAGAGTAGGGATCTCTCTCTCTCTCTCTCTCTCTCTCTCTCTCTCTCTCTCTCTCTCTCTCTCCTGCCCAGGCTGGTCTCAAACTCCTGGTTATGAAGGTAAAAGAAATGAAAACATGCTTCTCCTAGCAAAATCTTTCATCATAGTATCAAGAGCTATAAAACAAATCTCTTCGGATTTGCTTTACACGCAAGTTAAAGTGGTTTTTCAATGATCTTCATTTGAGACAAGTTCTTTGGTCGATTTTTTAACAACTCGTGGAAATAAAGTAATTGAACTTCTTAATGGAGTAAAGAAAAGGGACTTATCTTTTCTATGATAACTCATCTCTGCAGTTGTAAGCCATAGTCATCCTACAGTTTTTCTAAGGAAACATTCATCTTTCTTTCCTTTCTTCCCTTTTTTAGCTATTGAAAATTTTCAATTTATCTAATCACTTTTTCCCCATTGACTTTATCCTGTGAATGTATTCTAATTTTAGATTGTGTTATATTCTGCTGTTACACATTGCCATACTATAGTTTATGCTAGTACTGATCCTATGGTGCTTTCCACCAACCGTAACTATTGCAGTAGTTTTTATAACAGGTCTTTTTTATTAATGTCTTAACCACAAAGACTCTTCTAATAAATCTAATGAATAATTCACTAATTTCTAAATGCACCAGAGCCTTAATCAAAACAGCCACTCTTTTAAAATAAAGTCAGATAATTAAGGTAGTTATTGGAAGTTGGTAGTTCATTCCAGATAGGATCAAATACTTTTTATAACAATATTTAGCAATATATGGTTTGTATTAACTAAAACTAATTTCCTCGAATTTAAATGCCATTTCTTTAGAATATGCTGTATACAAGATTGTTGTAAGAACTCCTGCTCCAGAGGCAAATTGCACCCAAATTTATAACTGGCATACATTTCCTAAGTATGACCTTGCCCCAGTATAATTTGAGACCATACACCATTGCATTGTTTTTAATTTGTTTTCTAGATTCTTCAGGTATCCACTAGGATTTTGGCTTTTCTGTTTAATTTTCTCTTGCTTTAGCCTTAGCCTTATCCCAACCAAAATCTTTATGTTTGTTGCCAAACAGGGACATAAAAGAACCCAGCTTGCCAAATGGAAAAGTTAAAAGGAATCCCATACAGAACTCTGCATGAGTCTTCTTTAATTTTATTGTATCTAATTCCTGCACACGCACACACCCCAATTGCTCAACTAGCAATTCATGAAGATGTAGCATAATTCAATGGGGACCCTTTCCATCTTTTATATAACTCCAGTCTTTCTTTAGCCTGCCAGTGGTTCTGTTGGGGTTTATTATTCAAGGTACTTAGGAAGCCCTTTCACTAAGGTGTGTGCCATCAGTCCACTGCCGTCAGATAGTACCTGGTATTGCCCTGGAGTTATCAATACACCCCAAAACTATAGTTGAAATGATATTTATGTTTTATTGACATTTGACTACTAAAGAAGGATGGTTAGCAAAATCTGCATCTGTAAAAGCTAATTTAGAGCATGCCACAAACTTAACTAAACCCAAGGCAACCTTAGGGGAATGGCTCTCCCTTTGGGCAGGGTTTCTGTTGCCCTGACTCTCAGCCACCAGCCTCCTTGCAGAGCCTGGTCTCGCTCGAAGGCCTGGCACATGGAAGCAATAGGTGTGGTGTCTACGCCCTGTTGACCCTGGCCAGAATGCTTCTAACATCTTGCTTATGTGGTGACATTTAGCTCGCCGCCTGCAGCTCAGCCCCTGGGAGAGCAACGTTGTTAACAGACTCCTGACGCCCACACATTCGTTCCTGGCCAGAAGTAAAAGCACAGCCGCCTTGTCTGGAGATGCAGGTAAAACTGTCCAGGTGGAAACTTTCCCAGTTAGGTCAAGTCCTCCTTTCAAAGCATATCTGAGCCACCAATATTCGCCTAATCACACCTCCATTTTTCCTGTGTGCTCCTCTCTCCTCCGGATGAAGTGTCTGTTGGTGTCATGCCCCTGGCACACTGTCCCCTAATATCCACCTTAGTCTTATCCGAGTGCCAGACACCAAACTTCAGAGACCCCTGCCTGTTCATAATTTTACCAGAAAAAATTATCCCTTACCTGCCTTTTCCTTCTGCCCCCATCTCTAAGCAGATGATCAAAGGTAGAAATAATTTAATATTCAATATTAATATGTGGACTTGGGAATAAAATCAAAGCACAAATTTGTTATTTAAGCATAGAGTTTCTTAATGTGGCTGTGGGCTGGCTACTTATCCTCCCTGCACCAGTCTTTTATATGTAATCTAGGAATTGTACCCTTCTAGAACTCTTGGAATAGTGGAGAAGGCTAATTGTAGTGTTCTTATTTGTTACCTTCTTTGAAAATATGTAAAAACATGCCTAGTACTGGTTATTATGATACTGATTATTATAATAGTTTCCTCTACATTTTTGAGATGTAAAACATGCCTGAATGAGCCAATTAAATTGAATGAAAAGTTAGAGTAGAGCCTATATCTAATTGGTAAGAAAGGTACCTATTAGGTTTTGAGTAACATTTCAGTCCTGGTGAGTTCATTTAGTTTTGTCCAAATATTTTTTCGGCACGATTGGTGTAATTATGTAACCAGTCTGCCAGCCTTCATTTTTGGCACTTGGGAAATTGCATACTCTCTCCATAAAGTCCCCTTTAAAAATGCCTTGCCTCTGCAAGCCTCTCCATGCTCATTATAGCCCACTTTACAAATAATAATTCTTGGTGGTTTTGTGGCACCTTTTCTCTGTGGTGCCCAATGAGCTAATGAGTCTCAACCCCAAATCTCTCAGTAACCCTGGGACACAGTCAAAAAAGCAAGCATGGGCATTCCCACCACCTCTTTATGGAAACCAAGTGCAGTGAGAATAAGTGACTTACACCAGGGTCACTTAGAAAATCGGTGGCCTGGATCTTCAATGTGCTTAGCCCTCCCTCCTCTGCACCCTGGGTGATGCTTTGTGTGCAATTGTGCAGTCAACTAGCTGCACCACTGTTCTGTGCTTTCTGTAAAGTAACTCTCCTGTCAGAACTGTCACATTGCATCTGCGATTTTTCTGGATGAGAAAATACAGCTTATTTCTTTTGGCTTTTTTCTATGCCTATGAATTTCATACTTTTATGTGTCTTGAAAGTTTTTCTTAATGTCTAGCTAATGGAAGGACCTTTAAGATGGCTTTTCAGTCCTATTAATATTTCATAGAGTCTAGCTAGTTTATGGCTATCATGCTTCTGAATCTCCACATTGTATGTCTTTGTATTGTGCTAAAGGACTGTCTCACAGCTAGGAAATAGTCTTTCTTTGCTATTTGTGTCATCACTAACTTTCGTCAATTCTTTCATTCTCCCCCTAGTCTTTTCCAACACCATTTCCTCATTTTCCACCCATTCTACTTGCCCTCCTTCCCTCCTCCTCCATCGTTATGCCCAGTCAAGGTGCTTTATTATCTGCAAACTGGCTCTTTACTTTGCAGCTTTTCCATTCTCCTTTTCATAGTTGATATGTGTCTGTAATTTATTTTAGTGTGAAAAAGTGCATAGTTTGTGAATTGCCCGTATTACTAATACATTGCCTAGATCATTGTCACCTATTGCATTGATACAGCTTATGTTTAGTGAACCAAAAACTCTTGTTTTTGTTTTAAATTTTCATTTGGAATTATATATATATAAACATCTTTCTAGTTGTCTTGTCAACAATGCTTTTTCCATCACTTTAATTTTTTCATCTAATCCTTGATTCTTTTTTCTTGTCTTCCCATTTTAGTGTTGTCCCTTGACTTCATCATATTCCTAGTTCCCATTGGCAAGAAGGTGACCCTTATTGGATCAGGGTTACATTAGTAGATTAAAACAGCCACTCTTTAACCCTAGGGTGTTCTGTGATCACAAACTCCCTGAGCAAACAGTAGAGCAGTTGAGAATTGGAAATCTGAGTCTCATACCTCTCATTTGCACTCACTGTTTTGGGTTGACTTTTCCATGCACCCCTTTTTTTCCCCAGAACTTTCCAAATGTGATTATCAGAGCTGAGGATTAAATAAGTTAATATATGCTTAGAATAATACCTGCACATAGTAGGCCCTCGATAAATATTAGTGTTCTATTATGCAGTTTTTCTATTCTCTGTGTTATACTCAACTACTTGAACTGCCTTGTCTTTTCTCTGTACCCATTATTTCACGTAGAAAACTTTGAATGAGTTAAATTAATGCACACTTACAACCAAGAGTAGGATGGGATACAGATACTGTGGAATACTTTCTCAAAGACATTTCCATGAGACAGTGTTCATGTTTAATTAAATTGCTTGGGATATGGAAGGTACTGTGGGGAAAAAAATAATTATATGTTGCTCTTACTATTTCTTCAGAATGGCAAGATAATACAAATAATCGGTTTAAAGATTTCAGGTTTTTCAATACTTGCTGTTTTAGTACAGCAGTGAATTCCATGAAATTTAATAACCTCACAAGGGGCTTATAATGTTTATTGTAGCCAGAAGATGTTCTTTGGACAATTAAATTTGATGATTTTTTTTCCTATGAACTACACTAGACAGATTTAAGGACATTTTCAAACCATATGTAATATTACCTCTACACTAAAAGAATAAACCAGAAGACATGATGAGATTAGCTTACATCCAGGATGGTCTCAGGAACTGCTCCATGGATGCCTCATGAAATTGTTATTTCCCACTAGAGGGAAAAGAAATCATATTGCTGTGTTTCATTCCTATTTCAGCATCAGACTCATGGCCTCAGAGCTAGACTGTTTTCTGGGGTTTCCTGATCCTTGAACAAGGCTAATGGCCTTTGCCTGTGCCCTGAGCAATGTGTGCCTCTCTTCCTGGTCATTAATCCCCAGAGGTGCCTTCTGCCAGGATGTTATTCCTCAAATGCATTTGATTGCCTTGGAAGAATTTTGCATTAATGAACTCTTTCTTGTCTGGAAAATGCAAGTGTCTTGTGGCACTTGAGAAAAGGTTATTTTCAAATTGTTTCCCCTGTGATCACAAGCAAAATGGCAAGAGATTCTCTTTCCTCACAATACAAATCCTTCCTTCGCCATGAAGGTTGAAAGTAAAGCTTTATTTCACTTCCCAAGTAAGACACACATTCTTTTAAGGAGAACTGAGGAAATGAAAAGTGTTTTAGTTGGTTCTGAAGAAATAGAATTCTATTTTCAAATGAGAGGAAGAGAGTGCAGTTTGCAATCTATTCACTGCCTCAACCATTCAGTGATAGCCATGGATACTGCCAGGCATTTAATGAAAGAGAGCACGTTAATAAAGATGCAATCTAATCAACTTTCTGTCTATAGGCTAAACCAAAATAACAGTTAAATATTTTTTAACCTCTATAATTCTGAAATTAAGATTATCTCAAATTTGCCATGTAAACTTTTGAGTTTGTAACTTGTCGATACTGTTACATTCAGCTGGCATAATGGTTTGTTTAAAGAGTTGCTACAATGGCTAGATTGAGTAAAGTTATTTTATGACCCTGTCCTAATATATAGTATTCTTCTTGGTAGTCAGGTTTGTCTTATTTTTGCTGGAAAACAAGATTTCCGAATGAAGTCTGAAAGTAGACCTTGGGATCGTAGTACCCACTCTTTTAATATCTATGCAGTGTTACCTGAATTTCTTTAAACCCATTGTTGCTCAGAATAACTTGATTAACAACAGTGTTACTTTGAAGGTGAATGGTGAGACTGTGGTTTTTCAAAAAGAGTATTCCATCTTGAGTAAAACTGTAAAAGCTATTCATGATTCAACCTTATTTTGGCAATTCTAACATGTTTATGTTCTATTCATCGTTTTAAATGTTTATATCCAATCTCCCCTTATGATCTAATGCTGCTTCTTATGAACCATCAAATGCTCTGGCTTTTGGTAAAACCCAGAAGCATGTGTTTGGTTTGCCTGTAAATAAAACATTTATAGAATAATATTTTCTGGAAATTGTTGCTTATTCTTGTGACAAGTCTTAACACTTGGTAAGACTTGGGATTGTCATTTAACATCTTTTAAATTCAGTTGCTTTCCCTGACCCCTTGCTGGCTCTTGAACTTGAATCCTGAAATAGTTGTAGTATATCTTGCTTGCCTGCTTGCACGCTTCCTCTCTTTCCACCTTTTGTTCCATCTTAAAGCTAATTAGGAAAAATCTAATTATAAACCAGTCCCATATAAAATGTATATAGCTAACGTAGCATTTTTCCAGAACCATCAGTTAATAGGCATATAAGGCCATTGCTCTCCATAATTATTGGATTACATCTGTATCTTTAATCAGTATTTAAATAGCCAAATAGCTAACAATATATTCCAGATTTCTCACTAGGACATGCTTTCCTTTTGGACACATCATAAACTCATAGGACTATGAGGACAGCTGAGTATGATGGTTCTGGGCACCTGTAGGTAATAACATCTTCTTCCTACTTTTCTCTCTGTCTCTGCTTGGCTCCTTTTCCTGAACCTGCTTTTGGCTTTCTTCAACTGCTCCTCTGGCACTCTTATGTGTAAAACCAATCACCTGCACCCTAGTTATCCCCATTTGTCCTCGTTCAGCATCTTGCAGCCCCATCATCATGCCCTTCAAAGCTGCACACTCTAGAAATCCGACAGATCGACCAAAACTCTTTGTAACACCACCTGAGGGCTCTTCGCGCAGGAGGACCATTCATGGCATAGCGGTGAGTAGCTGTTGGGAGCAGCTGGGAGAGTCTGGGAGCCGGTGCTGTTTCTGTTGCAGAGTGACCACTACTCCCAGGTGCGGTGCGGGTGTCGGGGAAAGCTATGACATCCCCTCCATCCCACCGGTCATGAATCTGGCTGGCTGGGTGGTAGTGTCTTCCCACTTTCTCTATACTTGGGAATTTTGCTCTCCCAAAAAACTGGAATTTGAAGATGAAAACTGTTCTTTGTTCAAGCATGCATGAGTGGCCAGCCGCCCCTACCAGAGCCACCATGCAAATAAGTAAAAGGACAGAATACTTTCGTTTTTGAAAGTAAGAAAACCAAATAGCCTTTGAGGTGGAAGTGGGCCTGGACTGCCACCTTGACATTTTATTCCAACCATATCCAACAGCCAGCTGAGCTCTAAATGTGGTTTTTTAAAAAGCAAGATAAAGAATCTTTATCCTGCTTAGTTAATCCCTGGCAAGGCCTAGATCTTAAAATATAGTGAAGAAGTATTTTGAAAACAGTAGTTATTTGCTAAATAACTAATTCTTGAAAGGCTATTAGGCTGTGCTCTAAACTCAAGTTGTGCAAGCGAAGAACGTAATTTGTACTTGCTATTTATTGGCAAGGTGGCTGAGCTAACGTGAATTTTCACCATGGTTTAAATGCAGTGAGGTAATTTGTCTGTCTCCAGGCATCTTTCTTCTTTGTTTTAAGTCCTGTGTTTATTTGGTATCAATTGAAGGATGTAAACATTTTTCTAGGTCTTCAGACATTTCTCCTTTAGTCTTAAAGGGCTCACCAATCAGGCGGGGGTGCAGTGGCTCACGCCTGTGGTCCCAGCACTTTGGGAGGCCAAAGAGGATCACTTGAGCCCAGGAATTTCGGCCTGGGTGGCAGAGCAAGACTCTGTCTCTATTTTAAAAAAGAAGAAACAAGACTCAACAATCAACCAGAAGATCTCATTGCCTCTCTTCATGATAATAGTATGACCCTTTTAATGAAAAACTGGAACTTTTTTTTTTAATCTTAACTTCCCAGAGCAATTCAGATGTATAAACCTGATGGACACTTAACAGGATTTTGCCTTGTGAAGGTTTGGTGGCTTCGCCTGCAGGCAGTTTTCTTTCAAGCCCCTTCAGGCTTTCCTGAGTCAGTGTTTAATTCATGATTGAGTCACTCCAACCCTCTCAGCCAAAGGTGAAACTACCTTTGATGTCTGTGAAGTTTTTAATTCCTTAATGTTGGTGCTTCAGAGATGCTTGCTGTGGACAAAAAGCCATAGTTAAACAGAACAGCTTTGGCCCTAAACATTGAGTGCTCATCGGGCAGGTAAGAGGAGCTTTTACCAAAGGAAAAACATATTTTTCTGGATGAAAACAAAACTTAACACTCCTTGAGTGAAGAGGGAGGGCTGATCCTGGCTAACAAAGTAAATGAGAGGGATTTGTCATCACATAATCCAGAACCTTGTTTTGTTTTGTTTTTAATGCTACCTTCTTTCTTCATTTGATCAATTAGCCTTCTTTTCACCTCTTAATAACCAAGTATTTAGGCAACCACATACCACCAGAAAATGACTCCAGGCATCAGTTACGCTTCAGAACTACACTGTGGAATTCAGTAGTGACTAGCCACATTGAGCACTTTGAAAGTGGCTAGTGAGACTGACAAACTGAATTTTTAAAAAATCTTTAACTTGTGGTAAAAACCACATAACATAAAATTTATCATCTTAGCCATTTTGAAGTTCAGCAGTGTTAAGTATATTCATATTATCTATAGTGTAACCATTCTCCAAAACTTTTTAAATCTTGGAAAACCAAAACTCTGTGCCAGTTAAATAGCTTCCCATTTCCCAGCCCCTGGCAACCACCATTCTACCTTCTATTTCTATGCATTTAACTACCTTAAAGACCACATAAAAGTGGAATCATGCACTGTTTGAATTTTAGTGACTGGCTTATTTCACTTAGCGTAATGTCCTCAAGGTTCATCCTTGTTGTGGCATATGTCCGAATTTCCTTCCTTTTTAGGGCTGAATAATATTCTACCATATGTGTGTACCACATTTTGTTTATTCATTTATCCATTGATGGACATCTGGATTGCTTTCACCTCATGAATACTGTTGCTATGATCATAGATGTTCAAATATCTCTTCAAGATCCTCCTTTCAATTTTTTTTTTATGTATACCATGAAGTGGGATTGCTTGATCATAAGGTAATCCTATTTTCAGTTTTTCAAGGAGCCTTCATTTCTTGTAGCAAATGTACCATTTTACCTTCCCACCAACAATACACATGGATTCCAGTTTCTCCACATTCTCATTGACACTTGTTATTTTCTGGGTTTGTGTGTGTGTTTGTTTTTAGTAATAGCCATCCTAATGGCTGTGAAGTGATACTGCATTGTGGCTTTGATTTGCATTTCTTTAATGATCTGTGATATTAAGCTTCTTTTCATATGCTTTTTTGGCCATTCATATGTCATCTTTCAAGAAATATTTGTTCATATTCTTTGTCCACTTTTTAATCAGGTTATTTGTTTTGTTGTTAAGTTATAGAGTTATTTGTCTATTCTAGATGGTAACCCCTTATATGATTTGCAAATATTTTCTCCCATTCCATAAGTTGCCTGTTTACTGTGTTGATTGTTTCCTTTGATGCACAGAAGTTTTTAAGTTTGATGTTCTTTATTTTTGCTTTGTTGCCTCTCCTTTTGGTGTTATAGCCAAGAAATCAATACAAGAACCAATGTTATGTAGCCTTTCACCAATTTTTTCTTCCAGGATTTTTATAGTTTAAGTCATATGTTTAGGTTTTTAGTCCACTTTGACTTAATTTTTGTATGTTATATAAGGTAAGGGTCCAGCTTTATTCTTTTTTTTTTAATTTCAGCATATTACAGGGGTACAAATGTTTACATATATTGCCTTTGCCCCACCCGAGTCAGAGCTTCAAGCATGTCCATCCCCCAGATGGTGCCAGCTTTATTCTTTTGCATGTGGATATCCAGTTTTCCCAGCACCATTTATTAAACAGAGTGTCCTTTTCTCATTGAGTGGTCTTAGCATTTGACCATAAACATCAGAGTTTATTCCTGGGCTTTCTATTCTAGTCCATTGGTCTATGTGTCTATCATTGTACCAGTACACACAGTATTGATTACTGTAGTTTTGTATAGGTCAAGTATCCGTAATCTGAAAATCCAAAATCTGAAACTTTATGAGTGCCAACATGACACTCAAATTAAATGCTCATTGGAGCATTTTGGATTTTTCCCATTAGGGATGCTACTAAAGCAGTAAGTATTAATGCAAGTATTCCAAAATCTGAAAAAATCCAAAATTCAACACATTTCTGAGGTCCCAAGCATTTTGGATAAGGTATGCTCAATCTGTAATATGTTTTGAAATCAGGAAGTATGAAACCTCCAACTTTGTTCTACTTTTTCAAGATTATTTTTGTTCTTCAGGGTCCCTTGAGATTCCATATGAATTTTAGGATGGATTTTTCTATTTCTGCAAAAATATAATGATACTGGGATTTTGATAGGGATTATATGGAATCTGTGTATACCTTTGGGATAGTATTGACATCTTAGTCTTCCAATCCATGAACACAGGGTCCCTTTCCATTTACTTATGTTATCTTTAACTTCTTTGAACAATGTCTTCTAGATTTCAATGTACAAGTCTCTGAAATCCTCAGTTAAGTTATTCCCAAGTATTTTATTCTTTTTGATGCTATCGAAAATGGAATTGTTCTCTTAAATTCCTTTTCTATTGTATTTAATTTTAATTAATTTAGACCTAAATTCAAATGGCTACTTTTAAGCACCGAAAATGTTTTAAATTTTTAATTTTATTTAATTTAGATAAATTCAAATAGCCAAATGTGGCTAGTGGCTACCATGTGGACAGCATAGATTTAGAGTATTTCGACCATCACAGAAGGTTCTGTTGGGCAGCACTTCCTTAGAGTGTCTGTTAGTGCATTGTCTCTTGGAGGATATCTACACTGTGTTCTAAACCTACCTCTATTTATAAAATTTCTCCTTAGTGGTAGGTTGTCCAGACCACTCACTTGTTGCATGTGTTCCCCCTCAGCACTGTGGAAAGTGTTAAAGGAAAGATGATTGTACAGACTGTGGCTGTTCACTCAGATCAGGGTGCCAAATCAGGAGTGCTTTTATATGTGTGGTGCCCAAATAGGTGGTTGGGTACAAGAGCAAAGAAAGGACTAAAATGCTGTTGTTGTTGTTTTAAAAAAAAAAAAAAAAACCACCTGCTCAGGAGGTTGTTAACTCAAGTATTGAGTGTTTTTTCAAACCACTCCTCCCCTGCTCTCCCACTCCTAGGTGATTACAGGAGATCACTTTTAGGAGAGAAAGAAGTAATTGGCTCGACGGCACTTTTAAAAGCAGACTATCTGAGGATTATGTACTTCTATATAGATTTAGTGCCTGATCCCTGTGTTATCAAGGAACAGACAATAAAATTCGGCCCCAAACCCCCTACATCAAAAATTGTCCTTCCTGACTTATTTCCCATTTTGATCTCTTGTTGATCTGATTTCAGCCAAATCAAAATATTTTGAGAAAAAGGAAAAGAAAGGCTGCTTAAGGTGCTTAACCCCACTCTCCCTTGGGAAGAGCCCTGGGCCTGCCACCCTGTGCACCAGCCAGGAGGCCACCATAATGTGGCTGCAGCTTTTGCTCCCCAAGGACTCCAGCAGCTCGGGGAGGCTCCACCTTCTGGGACCAGAGACAGGGGCGGAGGGTACAGCTGGAAATGATGTAGAGCTGGCACACACCTCGTCAAGCTCTTTGCTGCCTGTTCATTTCTTCTACTTAGAAATTCCAGGGAGACAGTGAGCATTATTTGACACTTAGGTGTTTTTCCCCTTCCCATAGCCTAGTACATCAACTATGAAAATGGAGAGAAGCAAATAAAAGGGACACCAATGGGAGTAAAAGGGAAGGGAAGGAAGAAGCAGTTAATGCATGAGCCAGGCAGAAACGGAGAGGACGACAGGTGCACTACCTACCAGCTTATTTGCCCTGAGGCTAGATGACATGCTGCCCCTTCGCTGGCACCCCTGCAGCCTGTGCACACAGGTGCCTCCAGGACACATCCATTCCCATCCCAGAGCCCTGTCGGGAAGTTTCAGATACTTGGAGTGGGTCTGCTTTGCTCTGCGCAATTTTTTTCTTGATTGAGTTTAGAATATCAGAACACTTTTTGGGTTTCCCTTTCTTTGCCCATTTCAACTTAAGAAAGATGTCCTCTCTCTGGCTGTATTCCTAGTTAGCAGTCAGGAGAAGGCTGATGTTTTGGCCTACCGTCCAATTTTAATTCTGTATCTAGTACAGAGTAAAAATAGATAAAATTCCTCGCCTTGAACGTGACTTTTCTTCAAGAGCAAGAGGACACTAGGTGAGGAAAGTCTTATTTCTCTAACATCAGTATAAAGGAAAAAATGAATTAACATCTGATATAGAAGCATGGAAATTTTTTTTAGAAACTGAGCTATATAGTTTGTTTTAAGGGGAAAAGCTAACAAATTAAAAAGGTGTGTTTTAATTAAAAGTTAGGAAAACAATGGAAATTATTTTTGACATTTGTGTGGGATAAACCAGACTGGGATTTTGTTCCAGGTAATCTAAAAGTATAAGGGTATTTTTAAAAAACGAATATAACTCCAAATCACAGATCTAGAACCACCTTATCAGTCACATTGTGTTAATTCAGTTATACTGTTCTACTGTAAGCTCACAAGGGCCTTTTGTTGAGGTGGAATGAATATATGTGGCATAGTTTAGAAAATTCCCAAAAAGTCATTAAATGGTTTGTAGCTCTATTGTTGAATACTGCTTCACTCACAGAAAAAAAAATCTAATTATTAAGTTTCTCTGAACTTAGGGCTATAAAAAGGAGAGAGAGAGAGAAAATGTACCCTTCCACCTCACATCTGGCGTCCGAAGGGCTCTATCTCCATCTAATCCCAAAGCAAGATCACCAGCTTCCTCTCGCCTGTGGTAAGTGAAATATGAGAAGCTGGCTGGGTTGTTCCGTGTTGAAGAATTGGTAGCCTCTGTCCTCTGAAGGTGAACTATTCTCCCCATGCTGTGTGGCTTTGACTCAGGGAGAAACATTCTCCCTGAAAGGAAAGAAAAAAAGGAAAATGCAATGGGTCTCTAAAGCGACTCTATGCATTTGCCACCTAAAAGACAAACACACATAGCTAAATGTAGTATCTGCATTGCTTTTCCATCAAGTGATGCCTGGCAAGCCTATTCTGATGGGTCCCCTTCTCTCTGCCTTGTCTGTTTGTTGCCCAGGCTCCCGTCCAAGTCCTTTCCTCATTTGCCTGGCACACCCAGACCAGCCTCCTCCTTGCCCCCTGGCTCGTTCAAAGCTGCCCCTGCTCAGGTCCGGCCCCCGTCCCCCGGCAACATCCGCCCTGTCAAGAGAGAAGTCAGAGGGGAGCCTGAGAAAAAAGACCCCGAGAAGGAACCTCAGAAAGTTGCCAATGAGCCCTCACTGAAGGGCAGAGCACCTTTAGTGAAGGTAGCAGATGCCACCGTTGAAGAGAGGACACCTGTCGAACCAGAAGCCGACCCTGGTAAGAGTGAACTGACCTGTGATGGGACGTGGGTTTGTTTGTTTTTTCTCTTGCACTGGTTTTTGTTTTTTTTTCCCCAAGACAGAGTCTCGCTTTGTTGCCCAGGCTAGAGCGAGTGCTGTGGCGTCAGCCTAGCTCACAGCAACCTCAAATTCCTTGGCTCAAGCAATCCTCCTGCCTCAGCCTCCCGAGTAGCTGGGACTACAGGCATGCGCCACCATGCGCGGCTAGTTTTTCTAAATGTATTAGTTGGCCAATTAATTTCTTTATAGTAGAGACGGGGTCTCGCTCTTGCTCAGGCTGGTTTCAAACTCCTGACCTCGAGCAATCCACCCACCTAGGCCTCCCAGAGCGCTAGGATTACAGACGTGAGCCAGCACGCCTGGCCTCCTGCACTCTTTTTATTTAGCTTTTTCCTTTCCTTTTCATATTAGAGACTTGGAATTTTACTCTTAGGCTAATTTGGGGACCTTTTCTTAAGTATAATTTTTTTTACATATAAAAACAGTAAAATCATACAAAACCCTATAGTTGGAGCCATGGCATATGAATTCAGGCATAGTGTCTGAGTGAGTTTAGTGGCTGAGTCTAGGGTTTCACAAAATGTGTTTGGAGCACCTGCATCAGAATCACTTATATTAGTCATCTATTGCTGTGTAACAAATTACCCTAAAATTTCACAGGTTAAAATAACAAGAGACATTTATTATATCACATGGATTCTTGGGTCAGGAATTCAGGAACAGCTGAGCTCAGTGGATCTGGCTCAGGGACTTTCAGGAGATTGCAGTCACGCTGTCAGCTAGGGCTGCAATTGTCTCGAGACTCAATCAAAGCTGGAAGGTGGCTTATGCACATGGCTCTTGGCAGGTGGCCTCAATTTCATGGCACGTGGACCTCTCCAGAGTGTCACTTGATGTCCTCATAATCATCTGCTTGCTCTGCAGGTGTTCCCCCAAGCAGGTGATGTGGGAGAAAGAAGTCACCCATCCATAGTTCTGTCATATTCTGTTCGTTAGAAGCAAGTCACTAGGTCAAATTCACACTCAAGGAGAGGAGATTAGTCTCCATCTTTTGAAAGGAGAATTTTTAAAGAATTTATGCAGGAAAAATTTTTTTTATTGAACATGTTCCAAAAAATGCTTACTCAAAAACACCCCAAAGCTCATATCCTCCTCAGACTCATCTTTCCCTGCCTCCACTCTCCACTTCCTCCTCCTTAGCAGGGGGAGGGGGGCGATGTGGAGGGGCAGGGTCCCCTGCCTGTGCAGCACCAGCTCTGGGCAGCTCCGCCAGCCCTTGTGCGGCAGTCGAGGCTGCCGATGTGGACACTGACCCCAGCCTCTGCAAACAAGACAGGCCAGAAAGTCTCAGCGTTGACACTGGCTGCTGTCACAAGGTCATCGTGCAGAGGCAGGCAAGCTCAGAGATGGCCATGGTGTGGGCACGATGCCAGTCACTCACCCCGTCACAGTCTTAGCATCCTGGGAAGGACTGAGCACCTTGGCAGCAGCTGAGGAAAACTGGAAACATTCTTAAACCACCACATCCATGATATTTCAAAATACAGATCCCCGGGCTTACTCAGACCTACTGGATCAGAGCATGTACGGTGGATCCAAGGACTCTGACAGGTACTGAGCTTGTCAGTGATCCCCGTGCAGGGTTGCCAGGTAGAACACAAGGTGGCCAGTTAACTCTGGCACCTCTGCTCCTGTGCATACTAGAGGCTGAGGACCGCTGGCTTAACCTATGTGTTTGACAGAGGTCAGAATTTTTTTACAAAAGACCCAGTGGTTCTCACCTCTGCCAGGCTAAGCAGATGCTGTTTAGAAATTTAAACTCACCTAGAGCTAGGAATTCAACATTTCTTGTTGAAAACTGTCTTCATACAAAAGTTTTCTGCTTAAGACTTAATTTGCAGATAGAAAGTAGGGCCAGGGAAAGAAGAGATGATTCGAGGCAGATGAAGATATTAGAGAACAAAAGAGTCCAGCGTTTGCTTGCATGGAAAGAGGGAGAAGACGAGGGCCATAGAGTGTCATGATGACAAAGCAAAAGCGGTGGGAACAAAAGTAGAAACGTAAATCTGGAGTGATCAGATGCCAGAGGTCACACCTCGCTGGTACCGTGCTTGCTGCGGTGCAGAATCGTGGTGTCTGTGTGGGGCTCCCTGCTACACAAGCTCTCTAGGTCATCTTCCAAATCTGAATAAGGCCAGAGAACTTCCGCTCCCATCTCAAATTTGGTGGCCCAGGATGAGTAAACAGGGTGAGTGCAAGCTCCTGAAGGGGCCTCGGGCTCCTCCCGTTTCAGACCTTAAGACAGCTCTGGGGAGACAGAAGGGTCCCCTTCTCAGGGTGTCATCTTCCCAGCCTAAAGCTGAACTCGTGGTATGGACCCTGAGGTTGGTCATAGAAAGGCTTTAGTGCTCTTGTAATGAATGAATGGTCACCAACGAGTAGGAATATTTTTGGTGTAACAAAAGACAAATGGGAGATCTCATCTTCTTTTTGCTCAGGGTATAACTTCCCACAGAGTCTAGCATGAGGCTCTACACTCAGTGCACACTCAATATATGTTGTTAATGGATTTAACTGGTGTAAAAATAAGACTTGGTGACAGAGTGTCAGCTTTGTTGGATGTCTCACTTACACAATTAGTTTTTTTGTTATCTGTTGCTTGGTTACAGACAGAATACAGTGAAACCATGAGAGCACACAATAATAAATATTCCCTTTTCTTTTATAATGATGAATTCTCAGCCCGGAGTGTGGGGAATGGTAGTTTTGTTCTGTTCTTTGGGTTTTGTTTCCAGTTGGTTTTCTCCTTGTACGTATTTGTGCAGCTGCTCCAGTTGTGGCCCCAACTCCAGATTCAGCCCCAGCTCCAGCCCCAGCTCCGGCCTCCGGCCCCACCCCAGCCTCGGTCCCAGTGCCGTCATCCACTACGACTGCCAGTGCTTCTCCCAAGACTTCCGCAGGAACCACCGACCCGGAGGAGGCCACGCGGCTGCTAGCTGAGAAGAGGCGGCTGGCCCGAGAGCAGAGAGAGAAGGAGGAAAGGGAGCGGAGGGAACAGGAAGAGCTGGAAAGGTAAAGAGGAGACACTGCTCTACCACGTGGTGTCACTGACACCATCGTGATACCTTGGACCGACTAACTCTCCCCTCTGAAAGGGAAGAGGTGGTGGTAGTAACCAAGGTGAATGGGTTAGTTGTTTCAGCATTACTCTTACTTGGTGTTCCTTTGTCCACTAAGTGATTTTTTTTTTAAATTGTGTTTTCTTATTTTAATAACAATACAACAACATTGATGGAGAAAGGTTTAAGGAAAAAAATATCCATAATAATACTGATTTTCAGTAATTGTGTACATTTTGGGTGGTCCTTTCTAATCTCTGATTAGAAAGAGAGGGGTATGTACATATACATAATATGGGGTATCGTGGAGGGGTATGTACATATACATAATAATTATGCAAATGTGCGTGTATATATACATATGTACATGCACATTTACATAATTATTACCACAATTGAGGTACAGTTGTGCAGTCTACATTTTTACTTAACAGACCTCCAATCTCCAGACTTCCTCATTATCTTTGTAATTCTTATTTTAAAGCTGCATAATAAGGGTTCATGTTTTCTTCTTTCCAGATAAAACTCCTCTCAGAGGGTAACTGGGTGAGACACTAAAATACCCCATGATTGCCTGCCAGGCAGTATGCCAGAGACATACTTTGCTTAATCGGTCACCTTCTGGGCCTAATAAGGCTAATGTCAATATACTTGTTCTTCAGACAAACAGAACTACACCTTGGGGAAGGAGCTCATGCACAATACTGGTGCCATCTTGGGTGTTCCCTGCCTGCGGTCCTTACAGGAAGCTTATGTGGCCCATCCTCCTGTCCTGAGACAGAACATTATGACTTTTATTTATTTACAAAGATTTTCTTTGCGGGGGGAGGGACTTCAAATTCATGACTAAAAATGCCTCATTATTTGGATTAAACAAATTTTAGCCTTCAGAGACAGTTAAATTGTAGATCCTTTGAAAAAGCAAGTTCTCCCCCAAACATTAGTGGTTACATTCTGCTTCTGTTTACCTCAGGCAACAGTGAAGCTGGGAAGAGAAGAGGGTGGCTTCGTATTTTGTCCCTTAACCATGTTGACTA
Organism: Microcebus murinus; assembly: GCF_040939455.1. Taxonomy (NCBI): domain Eukaryota; kingdom Metazoa; phylum Chordata; class Mammalia; order Primates; family Cheirogaleidae; genus Microcebus; species Microcebus murinus. The sequence goes on from NC_134108.1 coordinate 26,415,900, forward strand.
TGTCCTGTGTAGGTTTTTCTGCCAGACCTTTGAACTAACTAACTGTCCATGCGATAACCACAAATTCGGGCCTCTCTTCAAGGAATTCCGCTTTATGTGTCTTTGTTTTGTTTTTGTCTTTTCGCAGACAGAAGAGGGAGGAATTGGCTCAAAGGGTGGCTGAGGAGAGAACCCGGCGGCGCGAGGAAGAGTCCCGGCGGCTAGAAGCTGAGCAGGCCAGGCAGAAGGAGGAGCAGCTGCGCCGGCAGGCGGCAGAGCGAGAACAGCGCGAGCGGGAGGAGGCGGAGCGCGCCCAGAGACAGGTACGCCCCGGCCTGCGTGCAGCCACCTACCTGAGATGGGTAGAAATTCATCTCAGATGAGCAGAGATAAACGTGGAGCCAGTCGCTGTTCGGTGCGTGTGTTCTCACTTTCCACGGCTTTTCCATCTGTCATCTTGCCTCCACCTCTGGGTGTCCCCTGAGACTGGACAGCAGGCCTGTTTGTCATAGGTACATGCTGACCTTTTGTTTTCAGAAAGAAGAAGAAGAAGCTCGTGTTCGTGAAGAAGCGGAGAGGCTCCGGCAGGAACGAGAGAAGCATTTCCAGAGAGAAGAACAGGAGCGCCTCGAGAGGAAGAAGGTAGCTGCCCCTCCCAGCAGAAACCTGCAGCACAGATCGTTCTCATTCTCTCCTGGACTTCTAGCTGTCCAAAGATTAGGAGACTTAGCTGATGGCCATGACAAAACAAGTGTTCTACCCTTTCCAGATAAACTAAAGTGGCCCTCAGTACTAATAATCTCCTCCAAAGAAATTGCTCTCTAAGATTAGCCTTGACCAAAAAACGGTTACTTCCACTTCTTGTAGCTTAAGCCAGTTCCAACTTTTGTGATTAACTACAAGTAAAACGAAGCAGTGCATATATATTTTCCCAAAATAACAGACATGTTTTTATAATCTGCTATTTATTTCACTGGTGAATTGTACCACATTGGCTTTTTTCCCCCTGTATCTGATCATCTCGCTCAATTCTTCCTTTCTTATAGCGACTTGAGGAGATTATGAAAAGAACCAGGAAAACAGAAGCTACAGATAAGGTACTGAGATGGCATTTTCTAACTCTTGTATGTTCTTATTTTTTATTTCCATTTGCAACTTTAGTTTTTAAGAGTCTTTTTTTTTTCTTGTTGGTAGAAAACAATTGATCAAAGAAATGGTGATATAGCCAAGGGAGCTGTCACTGGAGGAACAGGTATTTCCATCAATGAAAACTCAAATCAGTTTAAATATAAAATTTTTGAATTGATTCTCTAAAGGTCAAGATATTCATGAATTTAGAGGGGGGAAAGATACAGTAGTCATAGACTCACAGAAGCTTACGTGTCTGTCATATGGTCCACAAATTTCCTGTTATGTGAAACTCTCTCTAGCATTTTTGCCAGATATTTTTTCACATTTGTTTATAGTCTAATGGATTGCTTAATATTTTAAATACTCTTACATTATATATAGTCATGTGTATAAATATATATTTTTATATATCCACATATATATTTATACATACTATTAGAATATCCTTTGCATTTATAAAATTAAATTTCTTTCATGAATTGTCTACTAAAGTAGCACGTATTTATATTTCCTCTTATGGACTTTAAATTTACAAATTTGACAACTTATGGCAGTTCTCAAAAAGATTTAAATGAGCCAGGCGTGGTGGCTCACACCTGTAATCCTAGAACTCTGGGAGGCCAAGACGGGCGCATTGCTCGAGGTCAGGAATTCGAAACCAGCCTGAGCAAGAGCAAGACCTGTCTCTACTATAAATAGAAAGAAATTAATTGGCCAACTAATATATATAGAAAAAATTAGCAGGGCATGGTGGCACATGCCTATAGTCCTAGCTACTCGGGAGGCTGAGGCAGCAGGATTGCTTGAGCCCAGGAATTTGAGGTTGCTGTGAGCTAGGTGGACGCCACGGCACTTACTCTAGCCTGGGCAACAAAGCAAGACTCTATCTCAAAAAAAAAAAAAAAAAGATTTAAATGTTATTTCTTTTAGTTCTGACTTCAGAGTAAAGTTAAAAGTTTGTTGATATTTCTTTTTTTTATATATTGTGTGTGTATTTTTGGTTTTTTTAGACAGAGTCTTGCTCTGTTACCTGGGCTAGAATGCCGTGGGGTCAGCCTAGCTCAAAGCAACCTCAAACTCCTAGGCACAAGTGATTTATTCTCCTGCCTCAGCCTCCTGAGTAGCTGGGATTACAGGCGCATGTCCCCACGCCTGAGTTTTTCTGTTTTTAGTAGAGACAGGGTCTCACTCTTGCTCAGGCTGGTCTCAAAGTCCTGACCTTGAGCAATCCTCCCACCTTGGCCTCCCAGAATGCTAGGATTACAGGCATGAGCCACTGTGCCCAGCCATTCCTTTTTTTTAGATTGACAAATAATAATTGTACATATTCTTGGAGTTTATAATGATGTTTCCATACATATAACGTATAGTTATCCTGAAATTTCATTAGAAAGTTGCTTATATGGTATAGGGCTTTGGACAGTGATTGAATTCTTGGTGATTAAAAGCCAAATGTAGTTTAAATAAAAGTGGAATTGACCTTAGTACTCAGATTCAACCACTATTGATTAAATTCCCTTTTGTGTCAGATGTACCTTTCATACATTTTCTTGTTTAATTCTAACTGCAGCCTTGTGAGGTACAGGTTGCTTTCTCATGGAGTCAGCAAGCATTTTCAAGGCCCTTCTTTGCACCAGGCCTTGTTGTAGGTGCTGGGATTCAGTGTGAGCGGGATAGGCAAGCTCGATTCTCTCACGTCAAGCTGAAACCATAAACTAGCCCAGAGGTACTCAGGTCTAAGAATAGTCCCAGCTCATGCAGTTGGGGCCAACATCAGCTCCTAATTCAGCTCCTTCTCTGATCCCACATGGGCTTCATGATCGTACAAACAGGTGACTAATAGAGTGCTCATCATTCGCTCTTCCTCCTTCCTTATCCGCAGTATCAATGTGAAAAGAAAGCACCAGAGGTTCCTCAGTTTCTTTTTCTGTTTACAAACAAAAACAAAAGTTAGAGTACCTCATAAGGCTGGATTAAAGATCAAATCAAATGGTTTATGTGGAAGAACATTCCCTATAAATACTAGGAGCTTTCAAATGCAAAGTGTTACTGGTATTTTGGGATTTGGTTTTATTTTGATAGAAGCTATTCTAGTTTCTGTATGTCATGATTCCTTCCTAGTGGGGTTTTCATGCTCATTTAAAGATGTCCTAGTTGCATTTATTTGGGTAATAGTCCTAATGGTTGCATATTCACCCCATTGCATTTTTAGCATGCCGTCTTCAAGAATATTATAATTAAGTATGGGTTATAGGCAGGCATAGAACTCAATGAGTTGAGGGCCTGATGCTGTAGTTTGTGCCTGGCCTGGGTCCTTGTTTGTTTGCTTGTTTTTCACTTTTCCCCTTCATGCTATTCTCTTATCCATTATTTCACTGTTTTTTGTAAATCAATCCAAGAATGAACAGAGGCAAGAGGAAAGGTAAAATCTGTTGATCAACATGCCTGTGTTTATCAACACTTGTATAAATTTGGTTTGAGTTAAAATTGCCAAAAAGAGGCTTGAGGATTATCTGCTACCAGACAAATTCCTTTTCTCCCAGTCCCACCTCTGGTTGAGGGCTGAATGGTGTTAGCAGTGATACAAAGAGAATTCTAGGGCAGGCGGGCAGGCAAGTTTACAGATCTATCAGATGTCTTCTCAGAGGCTGCCTGTTATGAGCTTTATAAATTTGGGCAGTTTTAAAATTATCAGTCACTTCTTTGCTTTAGTTAACAGAACCCTTGTACCTCTGGCAGTTTTATTGAATTTGTGTCAGGTTGTAAAATAACACTATCTTAGAAATATTTCAGATATTCTCTCACATCAAGCTGAAACCATAAACTGCCACAGATTTCTCTGAAAGTCTGACCTGTATGAAGGTTTCCAAGACTTTGACCCTGTCCCAGGTTTTAGAGTCAGTCATCAATATTGTTGGCTTACGGTAGACTCCAACATTGAGCACTGACTAACAAGGTAGCACAGTTAGGTACAGTACACTGTGGCCTTCCATTCATGAAATCCCTACCATTTTAAGTATGACTGGAACTGAACCGAATTTTTAAAAATATTTTTAATACTTACAGTGTTCCATGGGGATTTGCTCCTAACCCTTCAGTAAAGCTATTCAGCAGGCGTTCTCAAACTACGGCCCATGGGCCACATGTGGCCCACTGAGAACATTTACCCACCAGGTGTTTTTGCCGCCACTGCCTGTCCTGCTTAGCAGCTGACTTGTCCCGGGCCCACAGTGCGCATGTGTGGAATGTGCGCCGCACTCTCCAGTGGTCTGAGGGACGGTGAACTGGCCCCCTGTTTAAAAAGTTTGAGGACCCCTGCTATTCAGTGTCAGCCTTACTGCTATCTTCATCAGTTGCTTTGGTTTCAATACTATATACTTTTTGTCTAGAGCCAATTTCATATGAGCAAAAATAATATTTATTTTAGCCCTTACAATGTGCTGGGGGCACTGTTCTGTGTACTTCACATGTATTAAAACATTGAAACTATGAAGTAGGTACTATTATGGATGAGGAAACTGAGGCACAGAGTTTGAGTGATGTGCCCATGGACTTATAACTGGTAAGTAGCAGAGCTAGGATGTAAATCTGGGCATTCTGACCACATTGGGTTCTGGTCTAATAATAGAATACTAGTAACCCTTTGTTCTATCTCCTTTGCTATACCCAGAGGTATCTGCACTTCCACGTGTGACAAACTCCCCAGGAAATGAAGAGCCAGTGACCAGCCCACATGTGGTTGCCTCACACCAATCAAAAGTGACCGTGGAAAGGTGAGTTTTTATTGACACACATTAAAGAAAGTGAAAGCACTACTGTTTTTACCCCACCAACTGCACAAGAATTTTGGTGGCCTGACAAAATTTTCAAAATTTTAACATTAAGATTGATTTTTATTTGGGTTCATTGATTTTTGGTAGAACTAGTAATTTTTACTCTGAGAAAAAGAAAATGTCTTCATTCTTGAGTCTTTAAATATGGTGGTGAGATTTTAGTGCAGCTATTAAAGAATATTACTGGGAGTAATTTATTGGTTTTCTTTGAATATATTTAAACTGATGTGGACCATATCCACACTCTTTAATGGTATATAAGAATTGTATTTTAGCCATACACAATAATATAGTGAGTCACAGGTTTGTTGAATATAAAAGTCACCTAGATACCAATATTTCTTATGATATATTAATAACAGGACTTCTTATTGGGGAATTAGTTACTAACAACAGTCAAGAAAGGGGTATGGGCTGAAAAAGATTGCCTTTCTCTTCCCTTGCAATTATATTGACAATATCATAAGAGCATTTTCAAAAATGAAAAATAAGGCTAATCTTAGGCTGTGCTTAAAAATCCAGTCATAGAGAACTTGTAGAAATATTTTTTAAAATGTTCCAAAATTTTAGCTATGGCTTTTTTTAATTTTGGGAATTTACTTAATTATTTCATGAGCTCTCCTGTCTTTAATGACAAATTCTTTGCTACCAGTAGAGAATTGAAGTTCCTCAAATTAATTCTTTCTTAATCTAAAAATACATATGCTATATAACATTTTATAATGTAATTGGCAACAATTAAAAGGTAAGTCATCCAACTATTGGTATCTTTCTGCGACAGTGGCATATGTATTTATTTATTTTTGCTTATTATAATATCAAAGAGAATAATATTCCTGAGTGATCTTAATAAACTTTCAATTATGTTGAATAGATTTATTGTCAAATTACCTAAGATATATATTAAGCAGTATTTTTATTAGTTTTAGTTTGATTTTCCAAAAATAAATTCCCTATAATTTATGATGTTCATTTCATTGACTTTGACTTCAGAGATTAAGAAAGAATAAAAGACACACCACACAAAGAATCCCATTAGTATAAGGAACAGGCAATGCATACTATAGCTTATTTACTAGTGTCATCCATCTTTACCTAAGGAATAAATTTTCCTTTGCCAAATATGTAAGATGATTTCTGTCTAGCCATTAGGAGAAATATAAACATAGACTTTTTCTACTCTCACCTAACAATATAGGCAGGTCCAGATTAGTACCAGATATAAGAATGTAAGAATAACTCTAGGCTGTGCGCAGTGGCTCACGCCTGTAATCCTAGCACTCTGGGAAACCTAGGCAGGTAGATCGCTCAAAGTCAGGAGTTCAAAACCAGCCTGAGCGAGACCCCGTCTCTACTAAAAATAGGAAGAAACTAATTGACCAACTAAAAATATATATACAAAAAAAATTAGCCGGGCATGGTGGTGCACGCCTGTAGTCCCAGCTACTCCAGAGGCTGAGGCAGTAGGATTGCTTGACCCCAGGAGTTTGAGGTTGCTGTGAGCTAGGCTGACGCCATGGCACTCACTCTAGCCTGGGCAACAAAGCAAGACTCTGTCTCAAAAAAAAGAATAACTCTAACACATTAAATCCATTGGCCGTCTACCCCAGTGTGTCTCTCAGTTAGGGGGAAAAAAATTCCAGCAGATTCCCAAAGTTACCTATATTATTTTTACAAATGTAAACTTAAGTATAAAATTTCTATAGCTCTTGTTCATCTATAAAGCCAAAACAACAAATCACAAATTTAAGTAAAAAATAAAGCTGCTAGACCAAGAATATTCAAATCATTGTGAAGAGAATGTTTTTTCTGAAATTAAGTGGACAACATACACATGGTACTAAGAGATCTCTTTTGCATTAGGGATGGCTATGCCACCATGAGTCGTGGATGATTCCTTTCACTGCTTTTCTCTGGTTGAACTGCTTTAAAACCTCAAACCTCTTTTCTTATAGTGTGCTGTGATTTCACTTGGCTTAAATATGTCACTAGCACAATATTTAGCCAGTTCAACCTAGTTCATTTGTCATTAGCCCTTGTCAAATAAGCTGGGGATACCTGATATTAGTACGCTGTGAAATAGAAATGCAAGATCAAACACTAAAATCATTCAGTAAAAAAAAAAATTTTTTTTTTTAAGTTAAAAAAATTTTTTAAATTTAAAAATTAAAAGTAAATTTAAAAATTAAATAAATAAATAAATATTTAAATTTAAAAATTAAAATAAATCATATGGTAAAACACAGCTTTGTGATAATCACTCAGATGATCAGGCTGAGTGATTTTTTTTTAATTTTATCTGAGTAAAAACATAAATTTTTAAAAAGTCATGTAGAGAACTGAACCCCAGTTTGAGAAACAATACATTTCTGAATGACACTGCCTTGTAGGGAATATTTAATGTGATGTTAGTTTGTTTCCCACTGCATGACACACAGTTTGTGATATGTAGCATAAGAAATTCTGCTTCCTTTAATTACTTTTAAATTTATCTTCCTTGATTTTATCCAGCTCAATGTTGAAACAATCTGTATTCTCACTTTGCACCACCACTTACAGCAACAAGTGCAACGAGAGAAGTGCATAAAGAAGTACTTTTATTGCCCTTATAGCTACTTTTTGCCATTTCAAAGTCAGGACCCAAACTTAGCATAAACTAGGTTTTAGGGAATAAGTCCTTTTGCATACTTTCCATACCCTTCTTAGTTTTATGAGTTTTGTTTCTATTCCCTATGTGCTTTCATTTTATAAACTGAATATTCCTCTTATGTTTACTATTAGTTAGGGTTCAATCAGGAGAGAAAAACCATAGATTTGGCCCGGGAAAGTTTAAAGATTTATTAACTCTGACTTGGAATGAGAGTAACAAGGTATCGCCTGGTAAGAAGTAAAGACAGCTGTAAAGAATACAGGAATAGCAAATACAAGGAGCAGTCACAACCCCCAGGGCTGCGCCCAAGGAAGAATCCCCTTCCCCAGGGCTGCCATCCAGACCTGATTGGAAAGTATATGTGGCTGCAACTCACTGGATGCCAGAGAAGTTGCTGTGTTTTCTTGCTGGCACAACTTGCCAGAAATCCACCCCCTAGAGTGTCTGAGAAAGCATGTCTCACCAGAACCACTCTACCACACATCTGCCCCAAAGGGGTCCTGGGGGGAGCTGCTGGCCACTGTGCACTGCAGGACCCAGGAAGGCATGCATGTGCAGAGGACCCTGCTGAGCAGCACACCCCAGCCAGGAAGCAGAGCTGCTCCTGCACTGTCTCTCTAGCAGCCTCCCTGACAAAGCTGGCAAAGGGTAATTGCTTAAAGGGCCCAGATCCCATTTCACAGAGCAGGAATGAAGGGTGAATTTGGAGCTGAAAGGCAGTAAATCAACAGATGCATTTACCTTATCTTTAAAAGGCTACTAGTGTTTGCTCATTTTAGTCATTTCTTTAAGAGATTCTTCAGCATGAGTGTGGGGTTGAGGAAAAAGAGCTTTACAACCAAAAATCCCAAGCTGAGTTTTACCCCTGAGAAGTTCAGCAACTCTGGGATTAACCTTCTTAATTGAGCCTTAGTTTTCTCATGTGGACATGGAGATATTTTTCCCACAAAGTATTGGGGATGCCAGTGAAATGGTGTCTGTGAAGGAGCTCTGAAAACTGTGTTGTACCGTACAAATGTTAGATGTCTTTACCTTTGTCTTCCTAAAATGCAGTGTCCAGAAGACACACAGTATCCTGGGTGCAGCTGCAGTGTGGTGTAGAAAAAAAATGCTGTTATGTTCCTGGTGTCCTCTCTTCTCACACATACCATTTTAGTGGCTTTTTTTACCCAGCAAAACATAAAGGGTCAATGTCAATGAGAAACAGTTTACAACAGTGATTCCAAGATGTCTTACTTTCATAGTGACTGATAGTTCTCAGTCTTTTAAGGATGGTTTAGTTTACAGTTTTCTAAACCCACTGCTTTTAAAGATTGCCTACTTTTTCACTCATTTAATGGTTTCCCCTATTATCCTCATGGGACCATTTTTATGACTTGCATTTCCAAGAACAAACATAATCTGCATTCTTAAATTTTTATCCTACTTATTGGCTAGCTATTATAAAACTAGTCCTAGCACTGAGCCCTGGGGCTCTCTGCCACTTAAACTCTTACATCTAGAAAAGGACTTGCTTATTCTTATTTTTAATATCCATCCCTAAGACAGTTTCCAGGGTCCCTTCTGAAGAACTTGATGTGAGTTATACTCTGTGAAACTCCACCGTGACAAACCCCCTACGCATGGTAGCAGAGTTTGTTTTCACTAGAAAACCCCACTCATCAGAATGACTATCTTTAGTTCAGATTGGAAGAAGTATCACTTTTCCTAACGTCTTAAGTACCTAATATGTTGGTTTGCCTTTTCTTAAGGAAAATACATGAATGTCATGAACTGGATTACACTTGCCCCTCCCCACCCTTAGAAAGGTGTCAGCAAACTGTCCAGCAGCACCCCAGGAGGATGGTGTCCTCTTAACATCGCTTTTCCTAGCAGCTGGGACTAAGGCCTCTTATGAGAAACCCCGCACCAGAAACATCCTGCACCCTACTTCTAACCTTACCTTGCTCCTGATGAGACATCTGTCCCAAAACCCTTCTCTTTGTTGATCTCCTTTCCTCACTGACAGTAGTTAGAATGAAAGGTGGGTATGAGTTGTCAAAATTCTGGCCAGCTTTTAAATATGTAAAGATGTATATGAATTTTATGAAGTAATTTTATAAAACAAGTATATAAATTTTTTATGTAAAATATATGAAATTTATAAAATACTTGAAAAACATATTTATGAAATATTAATATATGAATACAGTATTATGACCTTGAGTGAGTGGATCTCCAAAGCCATTGCAGACAGAAGCTCCTATAGAATTGAGGAGAATATTTATTCATGGGTAAGAAACTTGCTTTGGAACAGGAAACAAAGCATACAGATAAGTGTATGAGTACAAGTTGGGAAGACGGGGGTGAATATCAGATTGGGAGCGGAGGAGATAATTTTCAGTTTCTCAGGTCATTCTGATATGTTCTTCCAGCCCCAGCTGAGCATCTCTATTCTAGAAGCTAAAAAGCTCTGTGGGGTATACAGGCTACTATCTTACCCTTCAAATGCCCCAGAAGACATTATGTGCTTTTTCATAGCCCTAGGGGACTTTCTCTTCAATAGACTGCTCCTCTTCTCTTAAATAAGGGATTTTTAGTAATTTTGTTGTTCGGCCCAGTCTTTTTCCTCCAAATCTTATGATTTCATCATTGCTGTCAGTTTTGCCTAAAGGAAAAGTAACACTCCCAAGCCTCTATCATTCAGATAGGAAGAGATGTGTCACTTTTAATTTAAAAGTTACTTGTTATAACATAATTAATAACAGCAAGAAAAAATAAAGTCCTGGCTCTGATAAGCTGAGCAAACTAAACTGTTAGATTCCCACCATGGCCCATCCTCTCCCTGTACACATTTTGGAGTGACCAAGCAAAACACTCGGTCTTCGAAAGCATTGCATCCAGCCTTCAACCTGCAGAGGGTAGCCAGAGAAAGGGAATTCAAAAGCTGGTGCCCTTACCTTAAGAGATAGGACAGTGGAATCCATAACCCTAACCCCAGTGACTTCAATTTCAGTTTTATAGTTTCTGCCAGTCACAGTGCCCCCTGAACATTTAATGACTGGTCATCCAAAGCATATGAAATGATTATTCCTCTAATTGCCAACAGCATGGGTGGGGGTGGGGAGTGGAAGATGAAGGCAGATACTGACTCAAGCCTGGGGCTGGCCATTGCCATTATGACTTGTTAGCACATGCAGGCCTGGAAGGTGATGGGAGTTACAATTGCCAGGGAGACAGGACTTCAGGGATACATTTCCTGTTCTTTATCCTTTGCCACAATTTCTACTTAATTTCTCTTTGGCTTGAGAACCCAAACTATTTCCCTGGTTACAGAAAGCCCATGGTGTTAGGCGAGAACAGGAGGGTATGGCAGACACTTAGAACAGCAGGTGCTGGGTGTATATATGTACACAAGTGCATATGTGTGTTGCCTGGGCACATGTGTGCAACTGCACTCTCATGCAGACTTACAACAGCCGGCCTCCACCTGGCATTATTACACATATGCATTATTCTGCTACATTGAAAAGCATAATAATAAGCATATAATATAAAGGACTGCCAATTTGGACAGAGTGAGAATCTAAGAGAAACTATAGAAAGAAACGTAAGGATTTGATGGCCAGTTAAACCTATCTCAAAAATAAATCCAAGATATTAAGCATGACTTAATAAAGGTCAAGATAGGGTTAGAGGCAGATTTAAGAGGCAAAGAAGATTGGTCTTGAGCAATTTACATATGGAATTATGCAAGTGCTTGGGGAGGCAGGAGATATCCAGGAAGTGCTAGAATTTGAATAGCTAGGGAGTGTACAAAATGGCTTAATGAGAAAAACACAAGACTAGAGATCAAGAGTCTTGAATATCTGTCAGTAGTTATGTAACTTTGTGCAATTCATTTACTCTGCCTCTCTGAATTATAATCCTGGGACCTTTGAAAAAAGGTTCTCATAAGTGTTATTCTTTATCAGATGAATGAATGTAAAAATGCTCATAGCAGAAATTGTTAAATGTGTAGAACTGCTGCTAGTGATTTATTTCGGTTGCTGATGATATGGTCTAATTGATAAATTTTTCTCTTTGATAAATTTTATGACAAAAGCACAGACTTTTTCTTAAATAAGAATTTAACATACAAATATCACAATTCACTATTTTTACTAATGATATAGTTCATCTTTCTACCTTTTTTATTGTAAATATTTGATTGTATGATTAATAAAAGATATTTTTGGTTGTCCTAAAATTGTGTTCCAGTTTTAATGCTAATTCATTTTAATTTTGATTTTTCAAATTCCTCAGCACTCCCAATTTGGAAAAACAACCAAATGAAAATGGAGTATCTGTTCAGAATGAAAATTTTGAAGAAATTATAAACTTGCCCATTGGATCTAAAGCATCCAGGTTAGATGTCACCAACAGTGAGAGCCCAGAAATTCCTTTGAATCCAATTTTGGCCTTTGATGATGAAGGGACACTTGGGCCCCTGCCTCAGGTAGATGGTGTTCAAACCCAACAGACCGCAGGTAAGCTTGCCCCAATTTCCTTCATGTAAGCATCAGAAATGTGTGACTCCCAAGAGGGAATGAACTGCTACTTTTTGTAGAGTGACAGTGGTCACGCTTTGTCCTTTAAGGGACCAGGTAAGCCACAATGGAAAACATTGTGCCTGACTCATAGAAATGGAATTTTGAGTTGGATTAGGCAACCTCCCATTCTCCCACTCAGTGCAGAAAATCCAGTCTTGCAGCACCCAGTGGGTGTCCATCAGCCTCTCCCCGCAGAGCGGCACTCACTGCTCAGCAGCACTCGCTGGCAGAATGTGCTTCATCATAGGACACAGCTGCCTGCCCCTGACTTCCCGACCATTCCCATCGAGCCTACTCCTGTCTGATGGAGAAAGGTCTGGGTTTTTTCCATCTTTCTCAGTTCTTCAGATACTTGAAGACTGCCATCATGTTCACCCACCCTTTTTCTCTTATTTGAGTTGGGAAACCTGGGTAATATTAGGCTATTAAGTATGAAATGTCTGACTTCCTTATGTACTAAGTTTGACAGTTGCTATCTCTGACATTTCACTCTCACATTTCTTGTTTTATTTTTATTGTGAAGGTATATCCTCAGTCTTTCAAATGCATGTTTTGGCTTATGATTATTTTTCAAATTTTTTTTAGAGCAATTTTTGTAAAACTATGGATAGTTCAAAAATTTGTGTTATTTTTGAATATGAGTTCTATCATGCAACCAGTGCAGCTCAAAATATCAACGGAGTGTTTGGGAAGGATGTGGCTAATGAATGCACAGTACGTCAGTGGTTTGGGAAGTTCCATTCTGGTGACTTTCATCTTGAAAATGAGCTACTTGGGCAAACTGAGACCTAGGTGGATAATGATGAGCTGAAAGCTGTAGTGGAAGCGAATCCATCTCAACCTACACGTGAATTAGCAGCAAGGTTTGACGTTACTATTGCAACAGTGTCGAACCACCTGAAACAAATTGGCAAGGTGAAGAAGCTGGAAAGATGGGCTCCACATGAATTAAGCCTCAGAAAAGAAATTGTCTCAAAGCTTGTCTTTCTTTGCTGTTATGACATAAAGGCAAACATTCCTACACTGTATTGTTACATGTGATGAAAAATTGATTCTTTTTGACAATTGCAAGGATTCAGCACAATGGTTGGATAAAGATGAACTGCCGAAACACAGTCCAAAACCAAATATTCATCCAAAAAAGCTAATGGTGTATGTTTGGTGGTCCAGACACCTCGTATTATCCACTACAGCTTCAAGAAACCTGGTCAATCCATTACAGCAGATGTCTACTGCAATCAGTTGGATGAAATGAGGATGCTCGCTATTAATCGGCCGAGATTGGTCAACAGAGACAGGCCAATCCTCTTACAAGACAATGCTCGACCACAAACAACTCACAAACAACACTGCTCAAACTACAGAGGCTGGGCTTGGAAACTCTCTGTCATCCACCATATTCACCAGACCTTGCACCAACTGACTCCCACTTCTTCTAGGCTTTAGACCAGTTCTTGCAAGGAAAAATATTCCATTCTCAACAAGCTATGGAAAATACCTTTCATGATTTCATTGCCACTCACTCTCCAGGCTTCTTCACTGCTGGCATAAAGAAACTACCATTAAAATGGCAAAACTGTGTTGATAGTTTAGGTGCACACTTTGATTAATTGTACTGCTTCCTGTTTGAGATATAACAAACTACACTTTGATTCGAAGTCGGACATTTCATATTTAATGACCTAAATATATCACTATCCTTTGAAGTGTAATGGATTGTTACGATTTAAGTAATGAGGTGAGGACTCTAGGATCACACTGAGTCCAAGGAGTGACTGAAGTTGCTGTTAAAACTGCCTGTGACTCTTACACACTGTCTCTCTGCCTCACACTTGACCTGAAATCTTTGTGCAAAAAGAACAATAGCTTCCCAGGACCCAAAGAAATGAGTAACTTCAAATAGTACTAACTCAATGGTCTTAGCCGCTCAGCAGTGCAATCCCAGCAGTCTCAAGAATAAGTGGGATAATCCCAGCTCCCTCTCTTTTCAAACCTTTTAAATTTTGTCAATTTCTCTTCCCAGCAGTTCACTTTCATGTATTGACCAGCATCTCTTTATACGATTATGAACAGACCCAGCCAAATCCAGAGTATTTAAATAGAGTTAGTATAGAATTATTTGTGGTCCAATTGTTTTGCCATTTGGATTCCATCTGTGAGCCTGTAACAGATAGACCTTTAATGAGGTGAAAAAGCAACTGGGAACCACCCATCCAAATGAAGCTACTCTTCTTTTCTCTGCTAGTTTCCTGACCTTGGGAGTGGAACTTCACTTTAGTGAAGTCTGCTTTTCTAGGCTGTGAAAGGAAGTTGTAAGGTCCTTCCCCTGGCCAGACTTTCGGATTCTTAAGCCTTTGGGAACAGTCTGACCAACTTTGGTGGAAACATGCCCCGTGCAGCTTCCTACTTTGTCGTGTCACAGATTCACAGGGAGGGAAAGACCTTCCAAATGATTTTCTGCTTCACTTGCCAAGCTTCGAATCACCTTTTTTGAGTTACCTATCATTCCATTCTCACTGTTCCTACCCTTCCATACTTTTCCTGGGAAAAACAGTCCAGTATCTTTGATCTTGTGTAGTATAAGTGTTCTTTTGGGGTCATGACTATTTTATCAACAAATACTTATTTTTAACCTCTAACATATATTTGGAGCTCTAAGCTTTGGGTACTGAGGATACAGGAGAAATGAATGTTTGAATTCCTGACTTCCAAGTACAATCTATGTATACAGTTTGGAAAAGTAAATGATATAGCCTAAATTGAAGTAAAGAAAAGGGCATGTATTTTCCTGTTAATAGCAGAATTCACTTAAATGTAAGGTGGTGAATCCTAACAAAGTTGCCTATTTTTTTTCCTGTTTCTAGTGACAAAATTGCCTATTCTTATGTAAGCCAACATATATAACAGCATGGTAGTATTTTAGAAATGTAAGACATTACTATAGTATCCTTTAAGATGTTAGGTAAATGTCATATTAATCTATATTTTTCCTCTCTCCATATAGAAGTGATATGAGCATTTCTTCTGAAGAACCAAAGCTGTCAAGGAGCATCTCCCCTCCTCCAGTTTTCTAAAGATGTCTTGACCCTCGTTTTAAAAAGAATTTATTAAAACCAGCTGAAGACAACAGACTGGGGAGCTTTTCTAATAATTTTCATCAACGGAAAGAAAGAAATGCTCCTCATTTTCCAATCCTTTAAAACAGCTTTTTCTGGTGTGCTCCTTCTTAGCAAATCAATATTTTTCTGCATTCTTTAAAAGACAGGAGCATTTAACGACTATAAAAGAAATGGGCTGACTAGGCATGATTTTTTTCAGATAGATATTTTGGTCTTAAGCTTAACATATAAAATTGGCAAAAAAAAAAATTACCTTTGACAATATAATACTTGAAAAATAAGTACCTCTTTGCTCTACAAGTAGAATGAATAGGGGAGGTGTTTGAGCCTGTTTTGTTTAAATATTATTGCAAAGAGCTCTATTTGTAGAAGCAAGTTATAGGCAGATTACCAGGTTCTTATAAATGCAACTTGTACATGGACATTCTGCAAACCCAGCTGTCACAGTCTTCTTGCAATTCCTTTTGCAAACATATACTAAAGAGTTTTAAAATGTGAAAAGACATTATTTTTCAGAGCAAGGAAATAATTTACTGTCCTCTTAAATAATGTATTTATAAAGCTTTTCCAGACGAACTAATCAAATAAATTAGAACAATGTGACGACATTGCAAATTTGATTTCTTAGATGCATTCCTGCTAATGTTACCATGAGAGAATGTTGCTGATGATTCAGGGCTATTTCTGACGTCTGTATGTTGCTGCTGTCCCCAGTGATGGTGGGACTTATCTTTGCCTTACCTGATCACAAATTGTGGGGGGGGGGGGAATAAAGATTTAATATTTCTTTAAATAAAAAAAGAATTTGGTTTTGCTCGTTTAAGAGCAATGAAAAAATGATGGAATGTTGACTGTGTTTGGTGCACAGGACACGGACCTTCATAGAAGTCCTCTTTCTGCAAAGCATCCATCAGCTCTTCACCTTTCATTCTTGTTCTCCACTTTTGCTGCTGAGCCTAGCTGTACAAACTTGCACTTTCATTTGCTAATATAAATTCAATTTTATTTTGCCATTTTAGAGACTACTAATGATTACATATAGAAGAGGGAACACATGTTTTTATGTGGATCGTTGAGAAAGATAAATTTATACCATTATAATGTGTTGGTTTTATTAAAAGAAGGATTGGTTAATCTGTTAGATTGAATGAGAGATACTCATCTATTGGATTATTTTTTTAAAATTCAAGCATATGGTCTTTAGTAAGAGCTTGTAATTTGTTAAAACATTAATTTGGGCCTTTTCTCTATTCTCAGTTGTCCATGTACACAGTCATTATATTAAAAAAAATGTTCAACAAAGTTGTTTTATTTGTGTAAAATCAACCTAGCATGAAACATCAAATAAAATGTTTGACATAGTTTTACTTTTAGGTTTCTCATATGTTGTAACTTGAGTTCTCAAATTGTCCTTCATTTAACCTCAGTGGCATTTTCCCAACTTCCTATTGAATAGGTTTATTTAAAATTTAGAGCAATAGTTCTCTTTTGGTTACGTTTTCCTTTTTTTCCTTTTTATTTTTTAACTTAGGCATTCATTAGCAAACTGAAGGCCTTCTAGGTAAGCAAGTTTTAATTAGAAGTGGTATAAAATTCTTGACTATATTTTGTTAAGAGCAACATTGCCAGAGAATGACCTTGACCTTTACAATAGCTGACTTTGCTTTATCAAGCACTTGAAAATCTGTATTCATTTGCTGACCTTAAGGAGATCTTCAGTATTGGCACTGTGTTACCAGGAGTGCTTAGGGATTACATCTGACCCTCCCCATGAAATGAGAGTAAATGGGCTTTTACTTTCCCTTCTACATCATCGCAGACTATATAGGCCAATCTAGTCATTCACCAATCACAGATCTATTTGGTGGTGACCTCCAGCTAT
Source organism: Microcebus murinus (assembly GCF_040939455.1). Classification (NCBI taxonomy): domain Eukaryota; kingdom Metazoa; phylum Chordata; class Mammalia; order Primates; family Cheirogaleidae; genus Microcebus; species Microcebus murinus. The sequence goes on from NC_134108.1 coordinate 26,433,065, forward strand.
TACAGGAAGGGAATATATGTTCTCCTGCACAACTTCACTACCCGGTGGTGTGTTACAATAAAAGCAAATCTAAAACAATTTTCTCACATGACAAGTTTATTAGCAAGCAGGGATTCTGGAAAGTTTTGGGAAGTTCTTTCTCTACTCATAAGTAATCCCATGAATACTTTGATTAAAAGATTCACAGTAAAGCAGAAGCAGTGATATTTCCAAAAGCAGAATTAGGTAACCTAATTATCTGGCCCAAGCAACAGAGTCTTAAACCTGTATGGCAGGGGTAGCAAGCGAGTATAGGAGCAAGGAGAGCTCCAGACCTGGGATACAAATCAAACGCTATTAGCTTGGCCAGGTATGGTGGCTCATGCCTGTAATCCTAGCACTTTGGGAGGCTGAAGCGGGAGGATCGCTTGAGGCCAGGAGTTAACCCTGGGCAACATAGCAAGACCCTGTTTCTACCAAAAAAAAAAAAAAAAAAACCAGAAAAATTAGCTGGGCGTGGTGGTGCACACCTATAGTCACAGCTTCCTAGGAGGCTGAGGCAGGAAGATTTCTTGATCCTAGGAGTTTGAGGTCGCTGTGAGCTGTGATGATACCACTGCACTCTAGCCTGGGCAATAAAGCAAGACCCTGTCTCAGAAAAAAACAAAAAAAAAAGATACTAGGTCTCAGGATCTGCCAGATCCTTATACCTCATTTCATTTTGCCTCTAAAAATCTTTCCAGGCAGCCACTTTTCAGGCTGCATTTACCAATGAAAAATTACTAACATCCCTTCTGCTAACGAACACTCTAGTGTGTGGATTCAGATGGCAGTGTTTCAAGCATCTGCCTAGCCACCTGATGGGGTGCTTCAGATGCTATCTAACTTACCCCCAGGACAAGATTAAAGTTAAATTACACATGAACACATACATCACACAGTTTATATGTAAAGCTTTGTCAAGTAAATTATTGTATATTAAATTTTAACAATAAATTCTGTCTTTTGCATTCATTTTTTTGAACTCATGGAAATTGACTATTGGCCTGCATCTTTTTTGTGCATCGAATATTAAAAGGCATGATGAAAAAGCTATTGGATCAGGTTACAAAAATTAAGCTAACTTTCAAGAAACATATCACCCACACCCCCTCCCTGCAAATCATGTTTTACTCAGTGAACACCTAAACCCACCGAGAAATGCTCTAGACCTGCAATCCCCAACACTTGGGCCGAGGACTGGTCCTGGTCCATGGCCTATTAGGAACTGGGCCACACAGCAGGAGGTGAGCAGCAGGGCTAGCAAAGCTTCATCTGCATTTACTGCCACTCCCCATCACCACCTGAGCTCTGCCTCCTGTCAGATCAGCAAGTGCATTAGATTCTCATAGGAGCTCAAACCCTACTGTAAACTACAAATGCAGGGGATCTAGGTTGTGAGCTCCTTAAGTGAATCTAATGTGTGATCTGAGGTGGAGCTGAGGTGGTGATACTAGCAGTGGGGAGCAGCTGCAAATACAGATTATCATTAGCAGAGAGGTTTGCACAATAAATGTAATGTGCTCGAATCATCCCGAAATCATCTCCCCTTCCCTGGTGCATGGAAAAATTGTCTTCCATAAAACTGGTCCCTGGTGTCCAAAAGGTTGGGAATGGCTGCTCTAGACTGTCATTTTTTCACATCCCTTGGCACTTCCTTGGCTTTGAGAAGGAGTTCTGGAAGGCCTTGCAAGAAGTGGGAGAGAAAAGGGCCATCATGTGGATAAAGGAGCAATTATTAAGTTTAATAAAATTTTGTTAGTCATTCTTTCCTTGGTGACTCGGGTTTTTATGTTTGCAGATTTGATTACAGTTTTAGAGATCAAAAGTAATTTTAGAAATTAGTGCCAAGATTAAGTTGAAAAGAAAAAATTTAAAATTACTGTTTGAAAATATACACTAAATATACACCAACCAGGTGCAGTGGCTCACACCTGTAATTGAGTAATTTGGGAGGCTGAGGCAAGAGGATTGCTTGAAGCCAGAAGTTCCAGACCAGTCTGAGCAACATGGTGAGACCCCATTTCTACAAAAAATAGAAAATTAGCTGGGTGTGGCAGCATGCACCTGTAGTCCCAGCTATTTGGGTGGATTGTTTGAGCCCAGGAGTTTGAGGTATAGTAGGCTATGATGACACCACTGCACTCCAGCCTGAGTGACACAGAGTAAGACCTTATCTCAAAAAAAAAAAAAAAAAAATTAGGACTGACAATCACTTTTGAATTATTGGGTCTCTAATACCTGGCAGAAGACCAAAAGGAGAGGGTCAGAAGACAGGGGCTAATGTTAGAAGTAATAGAAAAATGGTGCAGAGCCAGCATCTGGAGTTACTTATATTAGTTAGAATACCAGGTCTGTGTTAATTACCATAAGAGGCTTGGTAAGTTACTTGTGTTCTCCATGTCTTGATTTTTCCAACTCTAAATGGGAGAATAACACCTATCTCATGAGGTTGTCTTAGTAATTTTTTGTTGTATTTTTGAGGCAGGGTCTTGCTCCGTTGCCCGGGCTGCAGTGCGGTGGCATCATCATAGCTCACAGCAACCTCAAACTCCTGGGCTCGAGCAATCCTTCTGCCTCAGCCTCCCGGGTAGCTGGGACTATAGGCACATGATACCACCATGCATGGCTAAGTGTTTAATTTTTATAGAAATGTGAGTCTCACTCTTGCTCAGGCTGGTCTCAAACTCCTGGTCTCAAGCCGCCCTCCCGCCTCGGCCCCCCAAAGTGCTAGGATTATGTGCGTGAGCCACTCCGCCCGGCCTATCTTAGTAATTATTAAGGTTGAATTAAATGAGTAAAGTTTCTAACATATTAGTAATTGTTCAAGAGATGTTAAAACTTTTCTGTCTCGGTTTGGGATACCTGTGGAAGACCGAAGAGTGGCAGGAATCTTCTGCAGTAAGTGGGAGTTTCACTGTTTCTCTAACAGTGGCCTTGAGTGCCATTAGTCTTTGTTTTTTGTTTTTTTTTTTTAAATACAGTGCCCATTCTAGGTAGTAGTATACCAACCAAGCTAAACAGATATGAACTGTTTTCTTTAGAACAGTTTTATAAGTTTAAAGTTTCACCAAATTGTTACCATATTACTATTTAATTTCACAATCACTTCCTCCGCACCTCACAAAATGTTCTTTCCAAAAACAATGTCGGCTACTTTATATTTTCATATATTTGGAGCCTTTCATGACATCCTTCGACTCAGTGATCTGTTGGCCGCAAATCCGGGGGTGCTTAAACTGCTTTGCCAGAGGCTGCTGTGGCGCCGGCCGGCCGCCAGCAGGTACAGCGGGAGGCTGGAGCAACGGTGCCGAGAAGACGGTTAAACAAAATCCTGTCCCCACTATATCCAATGATCCCTCTGCCTCCCTTAGTGGAGTTGCCTTGCCAAGAGAGGATATCAGAGAAGAGATCAGGAAGGTAGGAATCTGGAGGTCCTTGTTGACTCTGAGGGTCGGCAGGGCCCCGTTGGAGGTTCTCTGCTAGCTCTGGAGTCATCTGTGCCCCTCCAGTGGCTGACAGGAGTTTGCTGCCTCGCTCAGCTGCCCCTGCCCTACGCTGTTAGTCATGTCACCAGCCGACATGACCCAGGTCTGGCTGGTGGTGAGTCAATGTCCCAGACTTTGAGATGTGGGGATTTAATTAGGGAACAGTTGGAAAAGGTAAGTGGGGAACCAACATCAACAACTAACATCAGTTTGCCAAGGTAGGAGCAGTAAAAATAAAATTCCTCTCAAGGCTGTACGTCCCACATTGACACAGCTGAGGGCTCTTGTCAAAGGCCAGCACTGCCCAAGTGTGTGGCCGGCCAGAAGTGCCAGGGAATGAACCCCCAAGAAGCAGTGTTTAATGACAGTCTGTAAATGTGGCCCAGCTCCCTCCTACAGCGGGCTTGGCGACACTCCATTTCCTTACTGGCGTTCCCTTCACCTCCCCAAATAAACTACTTGTACTCAAATCCCCATCAGAGGTTCCGCCTCCAGGGAAACCCGAACTGAGGTCTATTAGAATGATTTTATAAAACAAGTAGCATTTTATCTCTCAAAAAGAATGTGGCTTAATTTGAAAAACCCCTAGTGTTTTTACTCTCATTTTGTCACAGATACACACCAGCCAGTGAATAATGTGTTCAGCATAATTTCAGTTCTTAGTGGATATAAATGAACAACAAGTGAGTGTGCTTTCACTTCTGCGTGGCTATCAACCTGTGATCATCTGGCATCTTCCCTACTCTTTGTGTTCCGGTCAGTAGTTCTGAGCTGCTGAATTCTGTTTTCTCACTTCATGCCTCTGCCCCAGATCCTTTTTTAGTGAGATCTTTATACTTTTTAAATACCCACTGTTCATAGTCCTAAAGTCGCTCTCATGGGATCCCTGCTAACCCCAGAGCAATGCCACCGCTGTCAATGTCTAGAAGATTTGGAGTATTGAGTTTGTAGCATTTTCTGAAAGAAGGAATCTCAAAACAAAATTTAATAGGCAACCTTTCTAACAACATGCTAAACTCAGAATACTATGCAGGTATTTTTTTTAGATAATAAATTTGTATTGTTACTCATACAAATTGCTGATCGAGGCCAGAGGTATGTAATTTTTCCAGATATCTTTATAGAGACCAAATATAACTGGTAAGGAAATGTGAATAGCTAATAGAATAGCTGTGTTTTACAAATATAAATGCTATTACATAATGTTATATAAATATGCACATAAGATTTCTGAAATGGTCAGCTGGTCTTTGCATGTTCTAATTTTCACATTAAAATGCTTAACTTATATTTGTAGATACATTTCAGTTACAAAACAAAAATGGACACAGTGACCATTTCAAAACAGCATTTTTTAGCTGCTACTTCTAAAAAATGTTAATTTAGGGCACTATTATGAGAAAGATGACTCACCAGCTGTCTCTTTTGTACATATTTTAAGTACTGCAAATTTAAATGTTTGAATCTATGATGTTAAGATAACATTTTAGGAAGGAGATATAGGAAATAACAAAACAAAACAAAAAAAACCCAAACTGTTTCAAGCCTACTTTCTGATGGGAAAATAATCTGTTGCTGGTGTTTAACGGGAAGGAATGAAATGGAAATGTAGCAGAGTTTAATAAGCCTAAAATGTACTAGAGATGAAAATGGTATTTCTTTTTTTTTTTTTTTAGAGACAGGGTCTCACTGTGTCACCCAGGCTAGAGTGCAGTGGCACAATCACAGCTCACTGAAACCTCGAACCCTTGGGCTCAAGTGATCCTTCTGTCTCAGCCTCCTGAGTAGCTGAGACTACAGGCATGTGCCACAACTCCCAGCTATTAATAATTTTTCTTATTTATTTATTTTTTTAGAGATAGGTTTTGCTATGTTGCCCAGGTTGGTATCAAGCTCCTTGCCTCAAGTGATCCTCCCACCTGAGCCTCTGGAGTCACTAAATTATAGGTGTGAGCCCCTGCACCTGGCTTGAAATAGTATTCTATAGGAAAGGCATCACCATCACTGTTAATTTCTAGGCTTCCTGAAGATCATGGGTGATATCACTCTCTCCTTAACCCTTTGATTCAGTCCAGAAAAGGCTCAAGTTTCCTTCAGATCTCTCATCCAGACCAGGAGCACACCCAGGTACATCTGTGCTCAGTCTAGGAAACCTACTTCTCACAGCCACGCCAACTGTTGCTGGCTCCTAGCCCCAGTTATAGAGGGAAACCAGCTGTCCGAACTAAAGCACCATCCTGGCTGCTCCCAGCTGGCTGCTGCCCGTCCACGTTTATGCTCTACACCTGCCAAACTCTGCTCCTGCTGTTTCTTCCCTGCTGTGACGCCATCAGAGGCTGTAACTTTCACCGGTAATGGATTCTTTTATGCTTGGTCCAGGCTCTCCACAATAATGTGATTCAAAATTCAGAGGTTCACAGAAATTACAAAAGTCATCCCGAGACAGAGAAGTCACTGTGCCCAGATAGTGGCCTGCAGGACTTCCCACTCAGCATCAGAGGCCAGGCAAAGGTGGCCCTGGGCAAGGTGGGACACCAACATCATCACTGATACCCTGGGGTCCCATGGAGCCCTGCCTATGGCACAGCCCTTCTGTACCCATGAACCCAATGTAGCCCTTCCATGAACCCAATAAATCTTCCTTACAAAGGAATTAAGAGTTATTCTCCTTTTGGGCACCAGAGAGAGTGGAGGGGCAAAGTCACATTTGGTTTGGAATTCAACCCCTAGAAACTGCCAGAGATGCCTGCGTGGTGTCCCTCCCCCACTCTGGTCTCAAATCACCAAATCCTGATGGCTTTGTTTCCTAAACATTTCCCAAAAATCTGCACATTCCGCTCAGTACTCTTGCCACTGCCCTCATCCCAGCTGTCCTCATCTTTTACCTGTTTTGTTATGGGTTGAATTGTGACTACCAAAAAGATATGTTGAAGTCCTAACCCCTGCTACCTGTGAATTTGGAAATACGGTCTTTGCAAATTTAATTAAGTCAAGATAGGTCCTTAGGGTGGGCCCTAATCATATGATTGGTGTCTTTATAAGAAGAAATTTGGACAGAAACACACAGGGAGAACACCATTTGATGACAGTAACAGAGATTGGGGTGGTGCACCCGTAAGCCAAATAAAACGGCAAGGCTCAATGGCCACCACCAGAAGCTAAGAAGAAGCAAGGAAGGATTCTACCCAGTGTTAGAGGTAGCAGAGACCTGCCAACACCCTGATTTTGGACGTCTAGCCTCCAGAACTGTGAGATAATAAATTTCTGTTGTTTTAAGCTAAGCAGTTTTATATGCTTAGTGGTATTATATGCTTTGTTATAACAACCCTAGGAAACTAAAGCAAGAACTTTGAAACTAATCTCCCTGCCTCCGTCTTCTGTCCTTAAATCCATTTTCCACACAACCTTCTACAAGGTGGTTTTTATATCATTTTCCCTCAGTGGCTTCTCATTGCACAGGGGTTCCATCTTTCCGTGACCTACGAGCCCCCACATGATCTGGCTCCATTCCCTCCTCTGGTCTCCCTCTGGTTCCCGCTCTGGCCCGTGCAGCCTCACATCTTAACTGCTTGCAGCTCGTGCCATGTGTCTCTCAGCCTTGCCTTCGCTGATGCTGTTTCTTCTGCATGGGGCGACCTGAAGGACTGCCCTTCAGATAACAGGCTCAGATCTCAACCTCAGCTTTCTTACCTGTAAAGCAATAATACTCTCTACCTCCTATGAACATCTAAAGGACCAAATGAGATCTTGAATGTAAAAATCTTAACACTATGCTTAAATTCACAGTAAGTAGTCGATATTTATCAGCTCAATAAAAATACTCATTCTTCAATATTCAGCTTGTGCTTCTTCAAGAAGCCTACCTCCTTCCCCAGAGTTCTAGGTTAAGTACCCTTCCTCTTTTCTCATACTAACTTCCCGAATATGTCTCTATCATTGTACTTGCCACAATCTATTACGTTTATATTCATGTTTCTCTCTCCTGCTAGGCCGAATTCCTTGAAAGAAAAGACTGTTTTATTCATCTTTGTATGGTATTCCCAAATGTCCAAACTGTGTCTGTTACACATTAGGGACTTAGTAATGAAAATTGTTTTAATGAATTGAATGGATGGATGGATGGATGGATGGATGGATGGATGGATGGATGGATGGATAGATGGGTGAAATCCTCATCTTTTTGGCAGCTTTTGAATTACTGATTAACCCCTTTATTCTTGAATATCTTTTCTCCATCGGATTCTGTCTCAATCAAAGTTCAGTTACAGAAAATAGAAACCACCACAGCATTTTCAGCAGAGGAAAATTTAAGTACTTTCTAAATTGTTGAAAGGACTGAAAGAGCTTGCTCTAGACTGGGCCTCCAGGAATGACTCCAAGGTCACAGCAGGTATGACCCACTGGGGGAGCTGCATCCACTCCCACACTGGGAAGATGGGAATTCAATAGGCCACCCGTAGAACCACTGACTTCAGGAATGCATGGCCTTGACTGAGAGCTGGAGATCAGGAACTAGATCTAGACTTCTGCTAGAGCCACGTAAGCAAAGCCTGAATTTTGTCTCTTGTTCCCACTGAAGCTAATGCCTGGGTGCAAAACACTGTGGCCCTTTCTACCCTGAAATCCAACAGCCCCATGACCTTACTTGCCAACAGAAGCAGCCAGAAGTGCTATGTACCTCTCCTCTCAAGTCCCATTCAAATGCACCTAATTCACAGAACCTAAGTCACAGCCACATCTTCTAGCTGCAAGGGACTCTGGAAAATACAGTTTTCAGCTTTCCAGCACCTACAGCACAGAAGACATGCCAGCTCAAGTGGACTGAGGTTGATCAAATCATTGCACAGCATCTTCCACAGCTCTGGTGGCCCTGCCTCTGTCCTGGTCCTCCCCTTCCCCCGGCTTTGTCTTTTTTTTTTTTTTTTTTTTTTTTTTTGAGACAGAGTCTCATTTTGTTGCCCAGGCTTGAGTGAGTGCCGTGGTGTCAGCTTAGCTTACAGCAACCTCAAACTCCTGGGCTCAAGCAATCCTTCTGCCTCAGCCTCCTGAGTAGCTGGGACTACAGGCATGCGACACCATGCCTGGCTAATTTTTTCTATATATATTAGTTGGCCAATTAATTTCTTTCTATTTATAGTAGAGATGGGGTCTCACTCTTGTTCAGGCTGGTTTCGAACTCCTGACCTCGAGCGATCCGCCCGCCTCGGCCTCCCAGAGTGCTAGGATTGCAGGCATGAGCCCTAACTTTGTCTTTTTCACTGAGTTTCCCTTCTCCTTCCAGCACCCAATGCCATCCAGTATGGTTTGGCCCTTAACCATCTTCTCTTTCTCATCAAATATCCTCACATAGCAATCTTATCCCCATGTATTTCCTACACCAACACAGAAGAATCGCGATTCTTATTCCCAGCCCTGACCTCTCTGCTAAGGTTAAGGTGGTTCTGTTTGTCCATCTGTCTGTCAGATGATACAACTGACACACCCTGCCATCACCTCTTACTCAACCTATATAAAATTAACCTTATCATTTTCACTCCCCAAATCAGCTCTACCTTTTGACATCCCTCTCTTTTATCCCACCAAATAATTCTCTTCACACACAGCCGAGCACATGGATCTCAGTGACCTCATTTTGGAGGTCACATCACAGATGGAGCAGTGGTTATGAGCTTGCGCCCCGCAACCAGACAGACCTGGCTCCACTTCTGGCCATGTATTTATGAGCTGTGACACTTTCACAAAATTCTTTTCTTCTTTAAGTCTCAGAGGATAATAATCGTACCACCCTCCATGGGTTGTTGTAAAGATTAAAGTCATCCATGCTTAAAATATCAGCTATCATTCTTATTTTATTTTCTATTCCACACTCACTCTCCAAGTTTCAAAGTTAGGAAGCTTCTTCTAAACTGTTTCTACCTTGTTTTCCGCTGCCCCTTGCAGCTGCACGCCACTGCTGAGACACCTCTTGCTTCAGAAGACTGAAAGCTCAGCCACGGTTGCCTTGGTTGCCTTCTCGCTTTGAAGCCTCACTCAATTCAAGTGAGAGAATTATTGCTTTAGTTTAACAGTCAGCTCTTGCAAAAAGGAGGTTGCGTCTTTAATTAAACATAAAGAGATTACAAAGAAGTAAGTATACTGGAGATAACTAGAGGCAGGTTTCTCATTCTCAGACAGGGTAATTACAAATATGGAAAGAGGAAGGACTAGAATAAACCCCATGGTGTTGAACTGGATTTTCAGGTATTGCTGTGAATGCACAGTTCCTGATATAGATTTCTTTGTGTATGTGTGGCATGCATTTTTCTCTTAGTTCTGTCTACCAAGAGAGCCTAGAAGCAATGATAATCCACTAGCAGTGAATGTATCTGGGGCCTAGATATTGGCTACTAAATACCATCCTCACTAAAAGGAACCAGAGCTCTTTGAGGAAAAGGCTGATTACAGGCTGGGAGCAGGGAAAGTACAGGATGAGTTTGGTACATCTTATGTCCCAGGAAGTAAGAAAGTGTCCCCAAAATTATGGAAACATGTCAAAAGGACAAAGGAGCCAGTTTAAAAGGCCTCCCACTGGCTAAATCTAGGACAAATTGAGCACCAAAATAATAATGATAGTCATAGATTGTGACTCATTGAATAAAAGAGAATCTTTGTGATCATACTGATACAAATGAACATATGAATAAAAAATAAATACAGGAGAAGGAAAAGCTCTAACAATCAAATTCCAGGTAATAAATATAGAAAGAATGATGGAATTTAAAAACCACTATTTTGTTATTATACTAATAATCAATTCTGTCAATAATCATCAACAAATCTCACAAATGAGTAAGGGAAAATTTGATAAGGAATAGCATATATGTATTGTCTTAAACACTTAACATTTATTAATTCAAAAAGTACAAAATACTTATTAGTGAACTTTAAAGTAGAGAAAACTGGTAAATATCATCTTAATCAAGTGATAAATGTTAACACTAGTGCTAGTCATGGGAGAAATCCCCATGTGTGCTCCTCACAGGGTACACTGAGAAACACAGCATTTTGGTATTCCTGCCAAAAATGCACAACCTGAATTGAATGATGAGAAAACATCAGACAATTCCCAAATAAAGAGGATTTTACAGAGTAATAGGCCTGTACTCCTCAAAAATGTTAAAGCCATGAAAGATAAGGTAAGACAGAAACATTTTCAGATCGAAGGAGACTAAAAACAAACCACAGCTTAAGAACTCCTGTATTGGCTCCTTTGTCTATAAAAGACAATGTTGGAACAATAGACAAATAGGGGTCTGTGAATTAATTGGTAATGTGACAATATTAACTCCTGATACTCACAGTTGTGCTGTCATTAGGCAGGACAGTGCTCTTGGCAGGGACTACAGACTGGAGTATTAAGGGATAATAGGGGGTGTCTGTAGTCCTCAAATAGGTTAGGAGGGGTAATATATATATTAAATATAATAGATAACATATATGTATGTGTATATATGCAGCAGTCCCCAACCTTTTTGTCACCAGGGACCAGCTTCATGAAAGACAATTTTCCACGGACCAGGATGGTATGGGAGATGATTTGGGGATGATTCAAGCACATTACATTTATTATGCAGTCAAACCCCTCTGCTAATGATAATCTGTATTTGCAGCCGCTCCTCGACACTGGCATCACCACCTCAGCTCCACCTCAGATCATCAGGCATTAGATTCTCATAAGAACGTGCAACCCCGCTGCCTTGCATGCATAGTTTACAGTAAGGTTCACGCTCCTATGAGAATCCAATGCCACTGCTGATCTGACAGGAGGTGGAGCTCATGCGGTGATGCAAGCAATGGGGAGCGGCTTTAAATACAGATGAAGCTTCGCTTGCTCACCCGCTGCTCACCTCTTGCTGTGTGGCCTGGTTCCTAACAGGACTGGTAGTCTGGGAGTTGGGGACTACAGTATATGTATAGAGAGCCAGTGATGAGGCGGATGTCAGAAAGAGTTAACAACTAGTGAATCTATGTAACAGATAATAAGGGAGTTCTTTGTGTTGTTCCTGTAATTTTTCTATGAATTTTAAGTCGTTTCAAAATACAAAGGTTTTAAAAAACTGCATGTACACAAGTTTGGGATCTCTGTTCCTTCGGCCTGCCATTAACACAAAAAATATAATGACAACTCTGACATAGTTTAAGATTCCAGTGGCAGCTGTCCCATAAACCAGCAATATGACCTTGAGCAACTCAAACGGTAACAATGGCTTCTATCTATTGAAGTCTCAGTCTGTGGAGACAGTGCCCAAATCCCTTTCTATACCTTACACCAAACTCCCAACAGAGCCAGGAGGCCCGGGGAGCCCAGCATCTCGCCCAGGGCCACACAGGCTATTAAGGGAATAGGGGCAGGCTGTGAATGCAGGCCCACCTCATGCACGACTGAGGCTAACTACCACTCTGTTATGCTGTTTCGTAAAAAGACCCAATTGTACTAGATGAATGCTAAAGCTCCTTTTGACACAAAGATTCTATGAGATAAATTTCCAGGTTTCTTTTCTGGAATTGTGATCCATATGGTATGGTGGTAAGGGTGGGCCTGAGATTCTTTAAGTTGTCCCTCGTGATTCTTAGAATTAGGCCTCACACTTGGTGTGGTCTTGTGTGTGGGAAGCCTCGGCCAGGACTAATTTGTGGAGGTGACGTATGGATCCCTCACCAGGTATTTTCTCTTAACCTGCAGGTAGGTGACCAGTGTCTCCCTCTTAGCTGTGTTTTGTGGTCCGGCAGCACTTCTAGTGCTGGAACATCAGAGCTGCTGTCTTAAGAGGGAACCAGGAAATGGACATTTCCATGACTTCTGTGCAGTGACCATGCATCCCAGTTTGCCTGGGACTGTCCTCAGTTCCACCTGCTCCCCTGGGATAAGTATTAATAGCACCCCCTTTTACTCTTCAAAGGGTCTCTGTCTGGACGCAGATTATATCAGGCTGCCGGAACCCCCGTCCTGGTTTCGGCTGTCCCAACCTCCCAGAGGCAGTCTGTCTCCTATGAGCCCTCCAATTTGTCCCCATCTCTAGTCAGCAGATCTCTGATCAGACCATGGTGCACTTTGCACCCAAGACTTAAAAGAACTGCTAGACCGTGAGAGCCATTTATAGTCTCGCTAAACACTAGCATAGAACTGCCTGCAAACTGAAGTAGCTTCGTGCATTCTCTCCCTCCTAAAAATCACATGCATGTATTGCTCTTGGTGTCAGCTTTTCAAAGCCAATTCTTTCCTTGTCAGAGGCAGTGTGTGTTTGTTTATGTATAGCCCCCTGCACCTCATTCTGATGATTTCTCTCTGCATCATGATCGTTTGACTTTCAAATATAATTCTCTGTCATCTTTTAGCTCAGACTGGGTTCCCAGCCTGTGCCCTGATCCTCTCTTGATAATGACATCATCACTCACTCTCCAGATGGAATTGACAAGGGTTGCCATGACAAAACAAACAGACTTTGCTGGCAGAGGCTTTTGTGTGTGGGTGTGTGTATCCTCTGAGTCTTTGGCTCTCATGGCTGATGAAACGGGCTTGTCTGACATCCTGGAAAGAATAATAAAATAGAAAAGTCACAAGCAACATGGCAAGATGTTTTAAAAACATATACCATGGCAATAAGGCCATGAAAGAAGGTCCTTATTTATGATTCTTAAGCCTAAAGAATTCAGATGTTTAATTATAGAATGTTTTCTTCCAATTCTAGTTACAAGCTCTACTGGTAACATTGAATTCTGCTAAAAATATGATTTTTTCCTTCTGTTCCTTATCCCTGCTTTATTTTTGTTAATCGAACTGTGACAAAAACCATTTATGTAAGCAGAGAGTCAATAATAATATGAATAATAACTACCATTTGTTAAAGACCTGCTTTGCGTAAGGCTCAGGGACTTTATGTGCATTATTTTGAATTCTCTCAACGGCAGGTAGAGGTAAGTACTGTATTACTATTCCTATTTTAGAGATGAAGAAATTGAGAATGTAAGGTAACCAAATAAGGTTAGTGCCAGAGCTGGGATTTGAACCCATGTCACCTTGGCTCCAAAGCCTATACTCCATCTACCAAACACGGCTGAAGGAAAGTTACACAAATAAACTCCATGGCTGATATTCACTATTTGTGCTTGACATTTTAGGGATAGGTTGGAAGGAGGATATATATATATATATATATATATATATAAATAGATTTGGGAACTAACGCACCCATGAGACTTACAATCCTGCACTCACCTCAGCCGTGAGATAACTCAATGAATAAAGCCAGCACATAAAATCAACAGTCATGGGCTATAAATATTAACTTGAGTCCTCATTTTGTTCTCCCATGCTGTTCCCATGGAGACATAGCTCCTCACTGTATCTGGAATTCAAACCGCCCAGGGAATAGGACCGTGAGCTTTGAGAGAGGCCCGGTGGAGAGACAGGGGCGCTGTGCCAACGCTCCGACCTGCCTGAGCCAACTCCTTCCTTTCCCTCCTGGCTCTCTTCTTCCCTTTCCCATTTGCATTAGAAACTGAGATGAGATGGATTGTGTAATGGGATATGGGCTCAATAAAATTCTTCTCCATTTGCAAACATCCTCAAGGCAAAAAGAGAGCTATGTGGTGACCGGCCATTTGCAGGCATTCAGCAGCAGCCCTGGCTTGCAGCAAGGCAATTTCTCAGGTGCAAGAACCATCCTTAGATCTGGTAGGCATCACAGATTCCCAGGGGGGCTCATTAGACATTCCATATCCTTCTGGGCATCTGCTTAATTAAAACATTTATGCTGCTATTTTAACATTGAGATATATTCTATTTCCTGTAAGCAGCAGGGATTTTTGAAAACAGAAATTACTTTCATATAAAAAAATTGTGATCCAATGTACCCTCAAATGCTGCTTAGCATTTTATCTCAAATGGAGGTTTCTAATTTGACCAGTCTGGCACTATTTTCTTCCTTGTATCTCAGGATACAAGGGCAAACTAATTTTTTTAGGTCAAAAAATAAGCTCTGCTGTCCCTCAAAAGGTCAATACTCAGCATAAGAAAAACTTTTGATAAAAAAATTAATGGCTAAGAAGATTAGTATCCAAAGTTGAAACCTACTGGTAATGATAAATTAAAAAATCAAATTGACTTATCTTGAAAAAAGAAAAAACAAAGCTAAGGTCAAGCTCATTCATGTCTTTATTTTTCTTTCTGTTTTTTTTCCTTGTCCTTGGAAGCCTACGAAGACTTTCTTTTCTTTTCTTTTTTTTTGAGACAAAGTCTCATTTTGTTGCCCAGGCTAGAGTGAGTGCCATGGTGGCAGCCTAGCTCACAGCAACCTCAAACTCCTGGGCTCAAGCAATCCTGCTCCCTCAGCCTCCTGAATAGCTGGGACTACAGGCACGTGCCACCAGGCCCAGCTAATTTTTTCTATATATATTAGTTGGCCAATTAATTTCCTTCTATTTTTAGTAGAGACGAGGTCTTGCTCTTGCTCAGGCTGGTTTCGAACTCCTGCTGCCTCGGCCTCCCAGAGTGCTAGGATTACAGGCGTGAGCCACCACTCCCGGCCAAACTTTCAATGAATCTTCATGAACCTTCAAGCTCCTGCTCCTTCTTTGCTTTGCCAATAGGATAAATTATCACAAAATTTGAAAGAAGTATAAATCAAAATTTAGTTGTTACCTCATATATAAATATCTCATTGAATAGGAAAATAAAAAATAATCATAGCTTCTACATATTGAATATTGTGTCTACCACAAGGCTCTTGAGCTCTTTGTTTGCATTTCTCATTAAATTCTCACATTTTTGCAAGATATAATTTAGTAGAGCCATTAACCATTTTGCAGTTGAAGAAACTAAAGCTCAGAAAAAATTAAGGAAACTACTCAAGTCTCATAGTTGGTAAAAGGCAGACCCAGGATTGGAACCCAGGTGTGTCTCACTCTAAACATTACATTAATACCACTTTATCCACGGTTCGCTTTCTGTGGTCAACAAAAATCTGAAAATTTTAAATGGAAAATTCCAGACATCAACAAATTGTGTGCCTTCCCCACCCCCCGCCCCCACCCGCCCTTACCCCCAGTAACATGATGAAATCTCGATCCATCCCACCAGGGACATGAATTAGCCCTTTGTCCTACACATCCATGAGTAGACTCCGCCTACCTGTTAGTCACTTAGTAGCCAGTTGTTATCAGATCTAAAAAACACAGTATCTAGAGTTCAGTTCTATCCTCTGTTTGAGGCATCCACAGAGGGGCTTGGAGCATATCCCTTGTGGTTAAGGAGGGACTACTCAACGACTCCATGCTGTCATTCAACTTGCACTTAGTCATCCAGAATATAAGAAACATGATGATTAAAGAGTGAAAATGTTCCTTCTGAATGCTAAAAGCAAGTGTGTTTAAAGGCAATATATCTAGAAGATTCTCTTCTAATATAATAAAGTGGCTGGCACAAAACAGGGCAACAAAACTTAGCTCCCCTTCCCTCAGGGAGGATAGCTTAATGTGTAGGAGAAAGTTCCACCAACTTCACAATATTTCAATATTACAGCTCCATGGGCTTGAAAGTCTCCTCACCACAGGCTGACAGAGCAACTCTGTGGAAAATATTGGCACACACTGCTCTCTGCCCTGCTTTCCCCTCCATCTGATAGCGCCTTCTCTCCCTCCCTCTGAGCCCTAATCCTATTCAAGGCCACAGAAAATGGGATTAAACAAAACACAGCCAGCAGAGAAATCCTTTCTAACCTTCATTTTAACACCAGGCATTTTCAGAATACAACATATAATCTTTGTTAAGTGCTGTGTGGCCTCATCACAGCTCCTTCTATGCCGAGATCTACCCTCTCAGGAAACGTATAAATAACAAAGGGCAGAATGAGAAAGAGAGAATATAAATGGACTAAGCATGTTATCCAGGCTTTCACTCTAAATGAAAATCAATTGAGCCTCTACAATTACATTAGGTAACACTGTCTTTTTCAAATCACGTGCTACGTAAATGCATGTGTTTTTCAAAGACCACAGCTGTATTATGTACTCAGAGGACCCGTAAGACTTCTAAATAAACACAATTTTTTTTTAGTCCTTAATAGGACCCCAAAGTCCCCAAAACCAGCTCAAGATGGGCTTTAATATTTCTCAGCAGTTCTGGGTCGTGGCTTCTTGTCAGCTGGGATGTGTTTTGCATTCTGAGAGTTATTTCAAATGAAGGATCTGCGTCCTTCCTTTATTCTTACAACCATATCACCATCATCATCTTTTAGTTTCTTCTTTCTGTTCCTTCTTCTCTCTCCCTCCTCCACGTCCTTCTCCTCTTCAACTACCTCAAATTTTGTTAAACTCCTTTATATCATGCAAGTTAATATTTATTGGTTGTAGTTTGTGGCATTATACCATTTGTCTACTATTTATTTCTTGATTTTTATATCTTCTCACAAATGAGTATCTTGTTAGACTTGCAGCCAGTTAACTAAAAACAGTATCTTAATGAAAATGCCAAATCTTATTTCAGAGAGCAAAAGGCTTCCTTCATGGCATCCAGCACAATTCTAAATATTCTCAGAATTCACTGCAAAAGCAATTTTTAAAAAATCCAAAAAGACTCCTCCTTCGTGACTCCTCATTACGGAGTCATTAAGATATAATAAATTTCATCTCCAAAGAAAATCCAAGATTTTGTTCACTAAGGAATTAAACGTAAGGTTTATAAACTTGAAATGATTTGTTCTGTGCTGGTCAGGGGAATGATCTTATTCGGACATGAAAAGCTTTTTGCTTTTAATTCTCACTAAAAGCTATCAGTCCATCTGGAGCCAGTCAGGGGGATATTAATGGGGGGAAAGCCACTTAGCAGCATGACCACAGAGCCTTCCCTTTCCCTGAAGATGTGAATCTGAAAGATCTCCGATCCTGGAATTAAACTGGCAGGGACAAGCATCCAGCCAGTAGGATCTTAAGGCAGTAGCAGCTGGTGCTACCATGGCATGATTAAGAGCGCAGGATCTGGGCCTCTGATCCTGGGGTTTGAACTGTGCTGACTGCACCTATTACTGGCTGTCTGCTAACTTCCCTGTTTCTATATTCTCATTTGTAAAATGGGTATAATGATAGTAACTACCTCCTAGAGTAAATAAAGACTAAATGAGATAAGATGTGGAAAACATTCACAATGGAGCTTGACCTAAATATTAGCTATTATTATCATTATTGCTACTCCTAATACTATTACGAGGACAACAAAAGGAAGACTGAAGCAATTGTCCCCTTCCTGGGGACATAGTACCTGAATTTGTGGGATTGTTTTGCAAGGCTCATTAGCTTGGGCAAGGAGTGCACACTTAATTGTCTTGCCTTGGATTTTATTTTATTTACTACATTTTTGAAACATCGGGTCTCACTATGTCATCCAGGCTGGAGTGAAGTGGCTATTCACAGGTGTGATGATAGCTCATTATAGTCTCAAACTCCTGGCCTCAAGCAATCCTCCTGCCTCGACCTCCCAAAGTACTGGGATAGCAGGTGTGAGCCAGCCGGTATGAGCCACCATGCTAGGCCAGGATTTTTTTTTTCAGAGACAGGGTCTTGCCATGTTGCCCAGGCTGGAGTGCAGTGGCTATTCACAGGTACGATCATAACCCATTGCAGCCTCAAACTCCTGGCCTCAAGCAATCCTTCCACCTCAGCCTCCCAAGTAGTGGGGACTATAGGTGCATGCACTGTACCTGGCTTTGCCTAGGATTTTAAGAGAAAAAATTTTTTTGAACTTTTTGTATTGTGATATGTAACGCACATGTAAAAAATATAGGTAAACTATAAATTATTACAGTTGTATTTAAAAACTAACACCCTTAATTAATTAAAATAATTTAGAAGTATTTTAAATTTAACACCCAGGTAAGTATCTCCCACATCAGAGAGAACATCACCAGAAGTGCAAAAAGCCTCTACATGTCCTTTCCAAAATACAAATTCTCTCCTCAAAAGAAACCACTATTCTTACTTTAATGCAATTACTTTTACTCTCTTTATGCTTTTAACCTAACTATGCATTCTTAAGCACTATACTCTGATTTTGCTGTCTTGGTACTGCAAGCGTAAATAGAATTGTGCAGTAAGTATTCTTTAGTGCCTGGTTTCTTTCTTTTTTTTCCCAAGCACCCAATAAGATAGAAATATGGTTTCTTCTGATCAAGATTAAATTTTTAAGATTCCACATTTTATTTCTTTATAATGCTCTATTGTATTCCACTGTATGAATATACCACAATGTATATATTATTTCAGTTCTTGATGGACATTTGTATTGTTTCTAGTTTGAGGCTATTCAAAATATTGCTGCTAGTCCGAGCGTGGACTAGTGCTTTGGGAGGCCAAGGCAGGAGGATCACTTGAGGCCAGGAATTCAAGACCGGGCTGGGCAACATAGTGACACCTTATCTCTATAAAAAATAAAAAAAATCAGCCAGGAGCAGTGGGAAGTGCCTGTAGTCCCAGCTACAGGAGGCTGAGGCAGGAGGATCACTTGAGCCCAGGAGTTTAAGGCTGCAGTGAGCTACGATTGTACCACTGCACTCTATGCAGGGTGACAGAGTAAGACTCTGTCTCAAAAAAAAAAAAAAGATTGCCACTATACACATTCTTGAACACATGCCTTGGTGCACACTTACACGTATTTTATATCCCAGAATCAAACTACTTTATGACAGGAATGCAAATATTCAAATTTAGTTAATAGTGCCAAGGTGTTTTCTAAGATAAATGTACCAATTTATATTCCAAACTGCAGTGACGAGAACGCCTGTTATTCCACATTTCCACCCCACACTGGTCTTGTTAAACTCTTTATTTGGCCACGCCAGTGGGTAGAGAGTGATAGCTCATTACATTTCCTTGATTGCTAACGAAGTTGAGTACTTTTTAAATTTTAATTGGACGTTTGGATATTCATGTTTCTTGCCTATTTGTCTTTATTTTGTCTTTTTCTTTTTTTATATGTAACACATGGTGTTAATATTACAGAGTTTGGTCTTCCAAGTTAGATTACATATAAGCAAAGTTACTCTTTTTGTCCTAATGGACCCCTCCCATAGCTTTTCTCTAGGTACGTATAGGTGGGAAAAACACTCCTCAATTCTCATCCAGGGAAAAAAAATATTAACCTCAAATTATCAGATTCTTATTAAGTTTCAGCAGATTTTCAACAGATTACGGTGAACTCTTCCTTTTGCCTTAGCATTTCTGTAGAAGTTTCAGTGTTGACCAAAAGAAGACACAGTTTTCTCACTAAAGTTTATTTTAATGAGTCTTAAAATTCTGTGACAGACTTTTGGTCAAGTTGTTTCTATTAAAAAGTGCTGATTTTTAAGCTTGGTGCAATAGTGTGCACCTGTCTATCATCCTAGCTACCCAAGAGGCTGAGGCAAGAGGATCCCTTGAGTCCAGGAGTTTGAGGCCAGCCTGGGTAACAGAGTGCGACCCTCATTTCTAAAAAATAAAAATAAAAAAGTACTGATTTTAAAAACTAATAACTTAAAACTGCCACAAATGTAAAAACAAATGGTCCACAAAACACTCTCCTTTTTCTGATTGTTTTACAATGCATTGTTATCATTAACCAGTCTGTTACTTTTAAACTTAAATGGCCCATTGAAAAACAATTCTGAGACCATTCTTCCATCACTGATTAGGACTGGGGTGGCAGGTATGAGGGATAATATTTGTTTCTGGGCAGAGGCAGTCACTTTGCCAGCTCCGGCAGTCTTCTTGTCCACTGCCTTGCGGACACCCGCAGCAACTGTCTCTCTCATCTCATGAACAGCAAAATGACCCAGAAGAGGACAGTCAGTGAAGCTCTCAACACACATGAGCTTGCCAAGAACCATATCAATGATGGCAGCATCACCCAATTTCAAGAATTTGGGGCCAGCTTCCAGCTTCTTACCAAAACAGTGATCAATCTTCTCCTTCAGCTCAGCAGACATGCCAGCCATGTGAGCTGTGTGACAATCCAGTACAGAAACGTACACGGCCAGCGGTGATTTGGCCCGGATAGTGCAGGATACTCACTTCAGCAGTGAAGCCAGCTGCTCCCATTGGCGGGTCATTTTCGCTGTCATCAGCCACGTTGTCTGAGTTTTGTTTTTTTCTTATTGATTGGTAGGAGTTCCAAATATAATCTGCACACAAGCCTTTGTTGCTTATATCTGTGGTCCCCAACCCCCCAGGCCATGGACCAATACCTGGTTCATGGCCTGTTAGGGACTGTGCTGCACAGCAGGTGAGCGGCGGGCAAGTGAGCGAAGTTTCATCTGTGTTTACAGCCGCTCCTGTCAGAGCAGCAGCGACAGTAGATTCTCATAGGAGCACAAACCCTACTGCAAACTGTGCATGGGAGGGATCTAGATTGTGCGCTCCTTGTGAGAATCTAATGCCTGATGATCGGAGGTGGGGCTGAGGCGGTGATGCTAGGGCTGGGGAGCAGCTGCAAATACAGATTATCATTAGCAGAGAGGTTTGACTGCACAATAAATGTAATGCACTTGAATCATCCTGAAACCATCCCCCATTCCCCCATCTGTGGGAAAGTTGTCTTCTACGAAACCAGTCTCTGGTGCCTAAAAGGTTGGGGACTGCTGGCTTATGTGTCCTGTAAATGTCTTCTCTCAGTCTGGGGCTTGCATTTTCACCTTTGTAATTATGACTTTTGATGAACAACAGTTCTTAATTTTGATATAGCTCAAGTTATCAGTCTATTCCTTTATGGTTTTCTTTTGTGTGTCCTATTATTAAAAACTTTCCTGTCCCTGAAGGCATGTAGATATCATCTTATATTGTCTTTGAGGATCTTTATTGTTTTGCCTTTCTCACTCTGATCTTTGTCTTAGTCAGATCAGCTGCCATAACAAAATGCCATAGACTGGTTGGCCTAAAAAAAATCAGACATTTGTTTCTCACAATCCTAGACTGGGAAGTCCAAGATCAAAGTTCCAGTAGATTTGGTTCCTGGTGGGAGCATTCTTCTAAGCTTGCAGATGGTGATCTTCTCTCTGTGTTCAAACCTGGTGGAGAGAGATCAAGCTCTGATCCTTCTTCTTCTTATAAGGACACTAATTGATTTGTCTATCCTTGAATCAAAACCATATGGTCACAACTGATATGCAGTTAGAGTAAGTCCTAGCTTATTCTTCAAATGGGCTCAGACCTCTCTGCATTTCCACAGAAACTTGAGAACCAATTTCATTTGAAAAAAATCTCCGAGGAATTTGTTTGGCTTTGCATTAAATCTGGAGATAAATTTAAGGAGAATCTATTCATAATATTGAATCTTCTGATCTACACAAGTGGGATATTGACTTCATATATTGAAATCTTCCTTAATTTCTCCCAACAATATTTAATATTTTCATTTTATACCTAGTAGTCTTACACATTTCTTTAGATTTTTTTCTTTAGGCATTTGGTATTTCTTCATATTATTATAAATGGTTTCTTAAGATTTTAATCATTAATTGCTGGCAAATAGAGATACAATTGATTTTTTAAATGTACTTTGTATCAGCAAGCTTGTTAAACTCTCTTACTAGTTCTAATAACTTACCTGTTAACTTAAGGTTTTTTTATGTAAGCAATCAGATAATCTGTGAAGTCAGAGTTTTATCTATTTTTTTCCAAAACCTATAACTTTTTGCCCTTTTTCTTGCCATATCCTTTGGCTAGGACCTTCAGTACAGTGTTAAATAGAAGTGGTGGCAGAAGGTATCCTTTGCTTGTTCCTGGCCTCAAAGCAAAAGCATTCAATATTTCACTTAAGAATGGCATTTACTGTGGGTTTGTTGTAAATAGCCTTTATCAGATAAAGGAAGTTCTCTTCTAATACTAGCCTATTGAGAGTTTTTATCATGAATTAATGGTGCCTTATTCATGAATTAATGCCACATGAATTAATGACACAGGCCTGGGACTCATGAAGATCTATGAAAGTAAAACAAGACCCATGTAAGTATGTAAAAGAACGTACCTTTTGACTTTGTCTTTAGTTTAAAACAGAATAGACTATAGATCACAAGATATCTATTCTAAACCAAACAAGCTGAATGAGCAGAAAAAGACTCCAGGTAGCCAGCTGTTTTCATAGTATAAAAAAATGACATGAAAAAGAATGTGGTATTTCCTCCACCCCAGAATGTGGAAGTCTTTAAAGCCTTCAAGCTATGATATCTTGACATGGTAGGATTTTGGTTATTTTTATTCTGATATTAATTTCTAGTAATGAGAATGTTGATAAGAAATTATAAAGCAAAAAATAATTAACCAATAGCATTGCTATGCCTCTAAATCTCCAGAAGGTGGAGGCAGTGGGCCACTAAGGAGATTTTTAGCCCAACCAGTTTTCTGCCTCCCAAGGCCCATACCAACTTGAATTGTGTGGAGAAACTGGCCTACCTAGCCATATTATCCTCATTCCATGCTTTAACGTGTAGCACTCCCAGGCAGAAATACTCCTCACTACAGCAGCATTATGTAAGGGGCGCTTCTTCCCTGGTTTTGACCTCACTGGGCTACGATACTCAGATAGGGTCCACTCAATCCATGTAAATAGAAAAATACTGGAGTAAACAGATGTACATGTATTGCTATACAACTGTCTTAGTCTGCTAGTGCTGCCATTACAAAATGCCACAAACTGGTGGTTTACATAACAGAAATCTATTTTCCCATAGTTCTGGAGGCTGGTAAGGCCAAGATCAAGGTGCCAACTGATTCAGTTCCTGATGAGGGCTCTCTTCCTGGCATGTGTCCTCACATGAGAGAGAAAGTCCTCACCCTCTGGTGTTTCTTGTAATCCCTAATCCCATCATGAGGGTCTCACCCACAAGACCCCATCTAACCTTAAGTACTTCCCCAAAGCCCCATCTCCAAATACCATCACATTGGGGTTAGGGTTTCAACATATCAATTTGTGTGTGTGGAGGGGAGGGGTACATAAATATTCAGTCCTTAACAACAACTGACTGCAAAGCATGTACAGTGGGGTGCTCAGGAAAGAGCTGGTAAAAGCTCTTAGCTCTAATGAAAAAAACTGACACATTGCTGGCCCAATCTGGATTCTTTTCTTCACTGATCTTCTGCTGTGTGTCTGAACCTATGCCATCTGTCCTGAACCTGGAGAAGTCCTTTATCAAGGCTCTTATTCTCCATAACAGAAAGTGCTTACCTTCCTTCTACCTACTGTCAGATATCACTTTAAAATAGAATTTTTCTTTTCTTTTTTTTTTTTTTTTGAGACAGAGTCTCACTTTGTTGCCCAACCTAGAGTGAGTGCCGTGGCATCAGCCTAGCTCACAGCAACCTCAAACTCCTGGGCTCAAGCAATCCTCCTGCCTCAGCCTCCCGAGTAGCTGGGACTACAGGCATGCGCCACCAGGCCCAGCTAATTTTTTCTATATATATTAGTTGGCCAATTAATTTCTTTCTATTTTTAGTAGAGACGGGGTCTCGCTCTTGCTCAGGCTGGTTTTGAACTCCTGACCTCAAGCAATCCGCCCACCTCGGCCTCCCAGAGTGCTAGGATTACAGGCGTGAGCCACCACGCCCGGCTAAAATAGAATTTTAATCACACTGTGGCTGAGTTTACTTATTCCACAGATTCTGCAAAATCCAAGTCACCTGCTTTTCTCATTGTTCTGGGGCAATAAGCTTTTACAGCTTTTGTTGTGGCTTGTTTTTCACTGGACCTCAAAGTTCACATAATTATAATCCTTAATCATGACTCACTCTTAACATTGGCTCATGAATGTCCAATTCATTCTCATTCTTTCTATCTCTCCCCATCCTTGTATTACAATGTAATTAGCATCCATGAATTCACCTCTCATTACAAACACTAAGACTTTGACAATATCTTACATTTACCTATGTGTTTTTCCCTCAACTCTTTTCTTGCTTTCCTCCACCTGAAGTACCACAATCCAAAGTCTAGGATACATCATTCTGTTGCTTTCTTTTTATATAGTTTCTTCTCTCAACTATATGTATTTCTAAAAGTATATTTTTAATTGTTTTCCATTTTATAAAAAGGATAGCATGCTATAAGTAATATGCCAAGACTTTTTAAAAAATTATATTAAGATTCATCCATATTATTGCATGTTGCCATATTTCACTCATTTTCATTGCTTTAAAATATTTCGTTAGGTGAACACACCAGCTTATTTAGCCACTCTCCGGTTGATGTGCATTTGAGTTGTTTCCAGATTTCTTCTATGATTGCATAGTGCTAGTACGAACATTTCTGTACATGTTTCCCAATATGTTTAGGAGTAGAATTAATCATAAAGTATGTGGATTTTAATCTTTTCTAGATAATGCCTACCTCTTTCTCCAAATAGTTCTACTAATTTACACTCCCACCAGCAGTATATAAATGATCCTACATACTGCACTCCAACATTTGGATGTTTACAATTTTCATTTTTATGTTGAAATGTTGAACCAATAAACAAATAAATAAAATTTTTGTTTCTCATTAAGGTGATTTTCATGAATAACTGTCAAATTTATCAGTTTTTTTTTTATGGTTAATGCTATTTGTATCTTACCTAAGAAATTTTCTTATCTCCAAGGCCTAGAACATATTCACCTGGATAAGAATTTAAATAATTTGCTTTTTACATTTAAGTTCTAATTCATCATAATTGATATTTATATATATAGTGTGAGGTTGGAATTTCAGTATATCTTCTTCCATATATATAAACTTTCTTCTCTAGCTCCACTTATTGAAAACATCCCTTCTTTCTTTAGTAATCTGACATGTCACTTATGTCATATGCCATGTTTATATATATGTATGTGTGTGTGTGTGTGTGTGTATGTATATCTCTGTGTGTGTGTGTGTGTATGTGTGTGTGTATTCCTAATATTTGGGAGGGCAAGTCCTCCCTCTTGGCTCTTTTTCTGAAGTGTCTTGGCTTTTCTTTGCCCTTTATTTTTCCATGTAAAAATTTAAAGTTAGCTTATCAAGTTCCATAAAAATCTACGGAAATTTTGATTAGTATTGCATTGACTCTGCAATCTATATATGATAGAACTAAAATATTTAAGATATTAAGGTTTTCCTTTCATGATCATTGTCCTTGGTCTGACACACTCTTATTATTGACCTGCACGGCCAAGTCTGTCTACCTAATTGTATAGCTCTTTATCTATCTACCTAACTTCATGGAAATAAAAATATCTTAATAAAGTTTTAAAATATTCTCTGTATATGTTTTACACATATTTTGCTAGATTTTTCTAGGTTCTTGATATTTTCTGAAAGTATTGTAAATTATTTCCTTCTAATTTCAATCTCTAGTTGGTTTTTTCTGGTGTTTAGAAATGCTATTAACTTGCTAATTTTTGCTGACTTTTCCTATTTCTAATAAATCATCTGTAAGTTCTTTTTTTCTATATAAATAATCATGTCTTCTGTAAATAAAGAGAGTTTATCTTTATGATCCTAATTTTCTTATCCTTTTGCTATGGCTAGGTTTATATCCATTATGATATTGAGGAGGAGTGGTGAAAATGAACACCTTGTCTCATTCCTGATTTGAAAAAAATGTTTCTGGTGTTTTCCCATACAGAATGATGTTTGCTTAAAGCTTTTCATAGATATTTTTATGAGGTAAAGGAAATTCCCTATATTTCTCATTCACTAAAAGCTTGTATCCTGAATTTATGTTGGCTTTTATCAACATAAACCTTGAGATCACCATAAATCTTCTCTTTTTTAGTCTGCTATTATGGTGAATTATATATAGTTTTTCTAATATTAAACTAATATATGCATGCCTGAGATGAACCCAACTAGGCACAGGGTACTACCTTCCTTTTGCATTGTTGAATTTGATTTGCTAATTTTTTTCAGGAGTCTTGAATGACTGCTTTCTATTCTGATAGAATAGGTATGGTAACAAGATTATGCTAACCTTGGGATGTATTCTCCCACACCCTTTAAGGACAACAATAAATATATATTTATATTTGTATATATTTTACATCCAATATTCCTGTTGACAATATTGTTATCAATTTGATTTTTGTTCCATTGTATGTGATTTGCTCTTCTAATGAGTAAATGAGAAGAAGGAGGACTCCTCTGATTGCCATCTATCAGCCTTGGGGGGTTGGTCCAGAAGTGTGGGGAGGTGACTCCTCCCGGTATTGGCTATCCTGCACCAGTTATCCTCAGCTATCACCCATGCAGGATTTGTTCAGCCATCTGATTTTACTCCTGAGGACACCTTCAGTAGAAGTGTCACCGCAGGTATGAGGCAGGTATTGACTGTCCCAAGTAAAAGGAGGATGAAAGTAGCTGTTCTCCTGGACTGCCTCTCTTCTCTCTCCCTCCTCTATGCTTTCTCCATGTATTTCTTTCTCCTCTCCTCTCTTCTCTTTCTCTCCCTGAAAACTAAATGCCTTTTGGACGTTAACAATCTTTTCCTGATTGTGGTCTATCAGGAAACCTGCTACCTCTTCTAATCCCTACAGGTTCTCTAAAATTAGCAATGCAAAGAGACTCTCCACCTGAGAGGCAAAGTGGGTTTCCTGATGGGCACTCGGTTTTGTTTCACCACCTCCTCGCTGGTATCGCTGTTAAATCTCCAATGCCACTTATTTCCCTGCAGAGTCTAGGGAGGCTTGACTCACCTGTTATTGTTGTTAGTAATTATTTTGATTAATTTAAGTATTGAATCACTTTTTCAACTCCTCCTACAATTCATAATTATAGTAATAATAACAGTGGTGGTAGTGGTAGTAGTAATGGTAGTAGTGAGCATATTAATATATTGACAGATTTTTGTGCACCAAACACTATATTAAGTGCTTTAGGGCCGGGCGCTGTGGCTCACGCCTGTAATCCTAGCTCTTGGGAGGCCGAGGCGGGCGGATTGCTCAAGGTCAGGAGTTCAAAACCAGCCTGAGCAAGAGCGAGACCCCGTCTCTACTATAAATAGAAAAGAAATTAATTGGCCAACTATTTTTTTTTATATATAAAAAAAAATTAGCCGGGCATGGTGGCGCATGCCTGTAGTCCCAGCTACTCGGGAGGCTGAGGCAGAAGGATCACTCAAGCCCAGGAGTTTGAGGTTGCTGTGAGCTAGGCTGACCCCACGGCACTCACTCTAGCCTGGACAACAAAGTGAGACTCTGTCTCAAAAAAAAAAAAAAGGCCGGGCGCTGTGGCTCACGCCTGTAATCCTAGCTCTTGGGAGGCCGAGGCGGGCGGATTGCTCAAGGTCAGGAGTTCAAAACCAGCCTGAGCAAGAGCGAGACCCCGTCTCTACTATAAATAGAAAGAAATTAATTGGCCAACTGATATATATATAAAAAATTAGCCGGGCATGGTGGCGCATGCCTGTAGTCCCAGCTACTCGGGAGGCTGAGGCAGAAGGATCACTCAAGCCCAGGAGTTTGAGGTTGCTGTGAGCTAGGCTGATGCCACGGCACTCACTCTAGCCTGGACAACAAAGTGAGACTCTGTCTCAAAAAAAAAAAAAAAAACAAAAAAAAAAAAACAAAAAAAAAAAAAAAAAAAAAAAGTGCTTTACATAGATTATCTCATTCATATATATGGATGGATTTGGAACTTTTTGGATTTTAGTAAGATACTAGGTTGCATATACTATATAGTATGGAACACAATCATCATAATCTGGGTAACAAATTGTAATCAAATAAACTTATTTATTTGCAGTGAAATGTATGATAGTGAAATGTATAAAAATGTCTGATAGTTACATACAGACTACAAGTAGCCTCAAATCATTTCAGGTCATGTTTGTGACCAAACAAATTCAGGTAAGGTTGGGTTTTGGCACCAAAAGTATTAGAGAGAACCCTACAGTTTTTAGAGTGTTTTGGATTTTGGAACCACTGATAAGACACTGTAGACCTACAGCATAATTATTTCACAGATATAAAATTAAGACTACAAAAGAACAGTAAAGATTAGGTTTCTTTCTTTTCCATATGTGCATCCAGTTTTTCAGCATCATTTGTTCCAAAAGACTTTCTTTTCCCCATTTAATTATTTTGGTGACTATTGAAAGTCAACTGGCCATACGTGTGTGGGTCTATTTTTAGGCTGTCTATTCTGTTCATTGATCTGTCTATCCTCACACCAATACCACACGATCATAATTACTGTGGTTTGTAGTAAAACCTGAAATCAGGTAATGTAAGCCCACCATATTTATTTTTCTTTTTGTTTTGGCTCTTCTGGGTTCACTACATTTTTATATAAATATTATAATCAACTTGATGATTTCCACTAAAAATTTATTAGCTATTTGTAAATAATATAATGGTGTGCCTGGAAGACCCTAGAAAATCAATGATAAAATTAATTTAAACAATTAAATAGAATAGCAAGATATAAAATTGATATGTTGAAGTCAGTAGTCTTTGTATACACATAGTAACCAGCTAGAGATAGAATGATGAAGGAAATACTCATTTAATAACATCAAAAAAGACAAAACATTAGAAATACATTTAATAAGGAATGTACAAATCTATATGAGAATAACTTTAAAACTCTGCTAACAAAGACAAATTTTTTTAAAAATCAGATTCATCATATTCAAGGACAAAATTAATTTTGGCAAAAGAAAGAACATCTCTTATATTTGGATATGGTGACTTATCATCATAAAGATGTCAGTTTTCCCTAAATTAATTTATAAATTTAACTCAGTCTCCCCCTGTACTAAAATTGTAGCTTTTCTATGAAGCTAGATGAATTCATACTTAACTTTATATGGAAAAATAAATATGCAGGAATAGTCAGAGAAACACTAAAAAAGAAAATGTATGAGAAGGGACTAGCCCACTAGCCCTCTCAGACTGAAATGTACTATAAAGCCTTTAGAATTAAAAAACCGTGTAGTACTGGCACATGAATATCTAGGTACACCAGTGGAATAAGAATAGAAAGTCTAAAAACAGATCCAAGCTCATATGAAACTTTATGATAAAGGTGACACTTTAAGTCACTGGGACCAAGAGGGAATTTTATTTTATTATTTTTTAAAATTTCAGATTATTGGCCGGGCGTGGTGGCTCACGCCTGTAATCCTAGCACTTTGGGAGGCCGAGGCGGGCGGATTGCTCAAGGTCAGGAGTTCGAAACTAGCCTGAGCGAGACCCCGTCTCTACCAAAAATAGAAATAAATTAATTGACCAACTAAAAATATATATACAAAAAATTAGCCGGGCATGGGGGCGCATGCCTGTAGTCCCAGCTACTCGGGAGGCTGAGGCAGTAGGATCGCCGAGCCCCGGAGATTGAGGTTGCTGTGAGCCAGGCTGATGCCCCGGCACTCACTCTAGCCTGAGCAACAAAGTGAGACTCTGTCTCAAAAAAAAAAAAAAAAAAAAAAAAAAAAAAAATTTCAGATTATTACGGGGATATAAATGTTTTGGTTACATGTATTGCTTTTGTACAGTTTGAATCAATATTAGAAGTGTGCCCATCACACAGATAGTGTGCATTGTACCTGTTTGTTAGATGTGAATTTACTCAACCCCTCCCCCCTCCAACCTGCTTGATTTCCATTGAGTTTTACTTCCATATGTACATATAAGTGTTCATCAATTAGTTCCAATTTAATAGTGAGTACATGTGGTGTTTGTTTTTCCATTCTTGAGATATTACACTTAGAAGAATGGTCTCTGGTTCCATTCAGGTTGTTATAAAAGGTATTAGTTACAAAATGTATTAGTTTTCCATTTTTTTAAGGCGGAGAGGTACTCCATGGTATATATATACCACATTTTATTAATCTGCTCATTTATTGATGGGCACTTGGGTTGTTTCCACATCTTTGTGATTGTGAGTTGTGCTGTAGTAAACATTCTAGTGCAGATGTCTTTTTTATCAAATTACTTTTTTTCTTTGGGTAAATGCCCAACAGCTGGATCAAATGGTAGGTCTACTTTTAGTTCTTTTAGGTATCTCCATACTGCTTTCCACAGAGGTCGTACTAGTTTGCAGTCCCACCAACAGTGTATCAGTGTTCCTTTCTCTCTGCATCCATGCCAGCATCTGTTGTTTTGGGTCTTTTTGATAAAAGCCATTGTTATTGGAGTTAGGTGATATCTCATTGTGGTTTTGATTTGCATTTCCTTGATGACTAAATAATTTTAATAAATGGTGCTAGAACAACTGATTAGCCATTTGGAAAAAAGATAAAACTAGATATATATTTCACATATATAAGAATAAACTCCAAATGGATCAAGAATCTAAATGTAAAAAATGAAACCATACAAGTACTGGAAGAAAACTTGAGTTAATTCATCTTTACCTTGGGTGTAGGAAAAGGCTTTCTAATTATTACTGAAAGTCCAGATGAGTGAAAAAAAAAAAAACTGTCAAGTTTGATTACATAAAAATAAAAACCATTTGCATGGCAAAAATGCCATACGAAAAGTCAAGGGCAGGCTGGCAAACTGGTAGAAAATATTTGCAGTATACATCATAGTTGAAGGTCCAATATGCCCAATATATTAAAAGCTTTTTTAAAGGTGAGGAGAGAAAACATGAACAAAAAATGAAGAAACAATTCATTTTTAAAAATATATAACAATGACCCTTCAACATGTGACTTCTTTTTCTTTTCCTCCTTCTTTTCATCTTTCCTCTTTTCATTCATGGTCAGGAATGTCCAACTCACCTGGTCCTGTGCCCTGCTTGGAGTGATGAGAAGCTACATCCCTCCGCACTATAGATCTTTGTGCAGAAAAGATGAATGAATCTGCCATTTCATAATGACTTTCCTTTAGCAAGAATTTAACTAGAGGCAAAAGTGGCCTCTGTAGAACCTCTGTTATATTAAATTTTAGAAAAGTGTAAAGTATTTCCACATATTCAGTGGAGAGCTGTGGGTTTATTGCAAAAACAAAAGAAAGTATGGATCTGAAATTCTCCAGGAAAGCAATGATCTGGAATCTTCTATGCCTTCCACATCAACATTTTCCCATGTTGCCTATTCAAATGGTCAGTCTAGCTGGGTTTGGTGGCTTATGCCTGTAATCCTAGCACTTTGGGAGGCTGAGGCAGGAGATCACTTAAGCCCAGGAGTTTGAGACCAGCCTGGGCAACATAGCGAGACCCTGTCTCTACAAAATAATTAAAATAATTAGTTGGGCATGGTGGTGCAAACTGTAGTACCAGCTACTTAGTAGGCTGAAGCAGGAGGATCACTTGAACCCAGGAATTCAAGGCTGCACTGAGCTATGATTGTACCACTGCACTCCAGCCTGGGTGACAGGAGAGATTGAGAGAGAATAAGACCCTGTGTCAAAAAAATAAATAAATAAAATAAAAAAGGTCAGTCTAAAAAGGCATGCACTCTTAAAAATTATTTATCAAATATTTTGAATATCTAATACATAATTTGAACATCATAAACTAACATGAAGCCTACCTAATTATGCTGCTGGCTCACATGTACATAATTTTAAATAGCAAGGCCGGGCGCTGTGGCTCACGCCTGTAATCCTAGCTCTTGGGAGGCCGAGGCGGGCGGATTGCTCAAGGTCAGGAGTTCAAAACCAGCCTGAGCAAGAGCGAGACCCCGTCTCTACTATAAATAGAAAGAAATTAATTGGCCAACTGATATATATATAAAAAATTAGCCAGGCATGGTGGCACATGCCTGTAGTCCCAGCTACTCGGGAGGCTGAGGCAGGAGGATCGCTTGAGCCCAGGAGTTTGAGGTTGCTGTGAGCTAGGCTGACGCCACGGCACTCACTCTAGCCTGGACAACAAAGCGAAACTCTGTCTCAAAAAAAAAAAAAAAAAAAAAAAATAGACTTCATACCAAACAAAAAATTTGGTCTCCAAGAATTAAAAGAATACAGACTATGCATAAATGTGTTTCTATAGGTCATGTGTATGAAGTCATGCTTACATGTATGTGAAATGTGTGAAGTAGGCTGATCCACCAGACTTGATTTCAAAGGTGGGGTGGGGCGGGGGCTGGGACACCTACAGATCTTTACTGTGGCTGGCCAGTTGATGCCACAGGCCACTACTTTTTAAAAATATTTTGGTTGTCAGTGTCTGAGGATGAGGAAAATGGGTAAGTCACTTTGAGATGGACACCAAATGAACACCTAGGATGAATAGTACGAAACTATCAGCTGAGGCTGGGTGTGGTGGCTCACGCTTGTAATCCCAACACTTTGGGAGGCTGAGGTGGGAGGATCACTTGAGGCCAGGAGTTTGAGACCACCCTAAGCAACATAGCAAGACCTGTTTCTACAAAAAATTTGAAAAAACAGCCAGGCGTGGTGCTGCACACCTGTAGTCCCAGCTACTCGGGAAGCTGAGTCAGGAGTTCAAGGCTGGAGTGAGCTGTGATCACACCACTGCACTTCAGTCTGGGTGACAAAGTGAAACCCTGTCTCAATAAAAAAAAGAAGAAACCATCACCTGAGGTGCCAAGTAGAAGGCAGAGCCATCGTTGGAAGGAGGCAAGGGGGTAGAAAGTAACCTTTTTTCTTTTTTTGGAGAGTGAACATTAAATGTAGGGTTTTTTTTTTGTTTTTTTTTTTAGACAGAGTCTCACTTTGTTGCTCAGGCTAGAGTGAGTGCGGTGGCGTCAGCCTAGCTCACAGCAACCTCAAACTCCTGGGCTCAAGCAATCCTACTGCCTCAGCCTCCCGAGTAGCTGGGACTACAGGCATGCGCCACCATGCCCAGCTAATTTTTTCTATATATATTAGTTGGCCAATTAATTTCTTTCTATTTATAGTAGAGACAGGTCTCACTCTTGCTCAGATTGGTTTTGAACTCCTGACCTTGAGCAATCCTCCCGCCTCGTGTCGGCCTCCCAGAGTGCTAGGATTACAGGCATGAGCCACCACGCCCGGGGCTAAATGTAGTTTTGAAGTAAAGAAAAAGCAAATAGGAAGCAAGAAGAGGTAGATATTCATATTCTACTTTATTTTGATGAAAATTTAGGGATTTACTGGTGGCTAACAGTAGTATATATAACTAAGGTCCTTGCATTGACATAACAGCCCTGAAAGTGGAGGCCTGTGCAGACTTCCAAGATTCAAGGATTAGAGCTGAGTCTAAGGCAGGGCCAGCAAAGGCCTGAGATTGTACATAGTTCAGGCTTTTGCGGGCCATACGTTCTCTATTGCAACTACACAGTTCTGCTATTGTACAACAAAACCAGACATGTGTTGTACGCAAATGAATGCGCCTGGTTGTGCTCCGATAAAACTTTATGTACAAAAACCGGCTGCAGGCTTAATTGGGCCCATGGGCCACAGTTTGCCAAGCCCTGGATTTAAGGCAACATCTAGTCTGGAATTAACCTTATGTGTGAATATTATCTTTTTTGGAATTTTCAATGTCCTTTACCTCATTCTAGTCCTAAGAAAGTCTGACCTGACACAAATCACAAAAAACAAGCCACACCTCCTTTCCAGAGTGCTGGTCCCACTTTGAGCTGTCACTAGACTCTATGGCACGTTACTCTGCACAGTGGGAGGGGCTGAGCCTGAGACAACAGGACTATTGAGCAGTCAGCTGGCAAGGGCGCGGGGCAGCGCTCCATTTATTCCATTTCACAGAGAACAACGTCGCATTGCGGGACAATAGTCGATGAGAGGCAACTGTCGGCAGGCCCTTTGGGTTCGTTAGCTGGAAAGTTTTTAACTTGAGGTATGAAAGTAAGAAAGGCCTGCCTGACGGAAAGTGGCACTGTCTTCCCAGGATGGAGTCCTGCCTCACCTGTCTTCCCAGAGTGAACTACGATGACATTCTTTTCAGTTTGCTTTTACTGTAAAATCATTCCTAAAGCTGCATAAATTAGAATGAACTGGGATTTGTGATTTAAAAACTATATGCTATATGGGTAGGCAAAAAATCCTCAAGTCTTTGAGGGTTTTCAACTCTGCTTCAGAAGTCTCTCTTGAATCTCCTCCCGCCCAGCACCCAATCTCTTGCCCATAACCCCTTAAGCTCTTCTCAAACTCTGCTATCTGGTGGCCCACACCCTCCCTCTTCCTCTCCTTACTGGAGAACTTCCTGGTATAGATTTCTTCTTATGCCATTATCTCTAAACCCTGGTGGGAGCCATGAGTGACTTTCTCCTTTCCATGCTTCATTCGCTCTGAAGGGAAGAGGGGAGGAGAGAATGGTAGGTGTTCAGATTCAAATCTTTCCACCAGCAGGGGCTGCAGCCAATCTTTGAGGCCTCTCTACCTCAAGTTTCACAGGGACACACAAGTGCCACTGCAAGTATTAATTTTTCCCATTGTCAGTTTCCTCATACCCCTCCTGTTAACAGGACTATGATCCTATCTGTGAAATGATAGCCCCAGCCTATTGTGTGAAAAAATATTTGAGTCTTTCCTACCTTTATTTACAATATAAGGGCATCTAATCAACCAGGAATGGGTCTGTTACAGTGCTTGTTAAACTTGAGTGTACATTACAATCACCTGGAGCAGTGTTAAGCCATAGAGTTCCGGGCCTCATCCCAGAGTTTCTGATTCAGTAGTTCTATAATGGAGCCTGAGAACTTGCATTTCTAACAAGCCCCCAGGTGAGGCTGATGCTGCCAGTGCAAGGATCGTTTGCTCTATTAGCACTACTTGGGATGAAGGGTAGTTCTTCTCATGGAAGGAGGAAGGGGTGTCTCAGTGGGTGATAAGTTGCATTCAAAATGCTGTACAACAGAATGCAACTCACTAGTATGTTAAAAAACCAGGCTCGATAGCCACTGCTTTAAATTGTATATTGAAAGGAGGGTATGGATTGTGTATCACAGAGGCAAAATACTATCAGCTGGGCACAATGCCAGCATTAGTATAATTTCTAAGAGTCAATCAGATCTTTTTGAAGTCCAACTCTTGAAAATTAGAT
Source organism: Microcebus murinus (assembly GCF_040939455.1). NCBI lineage: Eukaryota > Metazoa > Chordata > Mammalia > Primates > Cheirogaleidae > Microcebus > Microcebus murinus. The sequence goes on from NC_134108.1 coordinate 26,468,516, forward strand.
ATTTATTTAAACAGAACTGGGATAATCATTTGCTCATCCCCTTATTTTTCTGAAATATGCAATGACAGAGAATGATATTTCAATGAAATGTAGATTGTATTATAGAAGTTATGTGATGTGACCCTGTGTTTCAATGAGACAACTTCCTATCATTTACCTGTCATAAATGTATAATACTTCCTTTCTTCAAAGGCACCAAGGAAATAAGTTATCAATAAATACTTGTTGAGTGAATAATGAATATTCAACATTATACATTATAAAATTGAATATAATTCTTGCATAACCCTGTTGGCTAAGCTGGGAGAATGACATAGTCCTGGAAACTCCATATTGATGCGAAAAGGGTAACAAAATGACAGGTTCAGAAGGAAGGGCACAGCAGAGAGAGGTGTTATTTGTCAAGGAAGTTCCAGCAGAGCCTCTGCGGCCTCAGAATGTACAGCCAAAGGCTCAAATGGGGCCAAAATCCAGCCTGCACCTTGCTCACCTGCTCATCAAGCCACATGTCTGAGTATGGGGCTGCCATAGTCCAAGGAAAGGGGATATCTTCTCAAAGACATCTGATGACTACTGGCATCCCAACTTATGTGTCTTGATTTTCTCCAGGAGTCATTAGTCAACAATCAGCCTATTAACATTGGAGGGAGCATAGAATAACTAATTTTTCACATGACACTGCATCTATAGGACTACATTGCAGACTTTCAAGAATTCTTTCTTGCCATTACCCCGACAGCAGAGGACTAGGGTCGTCTTTTTTGAAAGCTAACTGTGAACACTGCAGGACAGCTTTACTTTGTGGATTCGAGGATCCTGGGAGGTATGATAAATTATCCCTATAGGAATCCTACCCTATTTAACAACTGGAGCCTGACATTCCAATTTAATTTCATCTTTTTAGCACAAGGAATGTTGAAATAAAAAAAGTAATTGTGGGCTGGGTATAGTGGCTCATGCCTGTAATCCTAACACTATGGGAGGCCGAGGCAGGAGGATTGCTTGAGGTCAGGGGTTTGAGACCAGCCTGAGCAAGAGCAAGACCCCATCTCTACTAAAAATAGAAAAAACTATCAGGATATGGTGGCATGCCTGTAGTCTCAGGTATTCGGGAGGCTGAGGCAGGAGAATCGCTTGAGCCCAAGAGTTTGCGGTTGAGCCACACGGGGGGGGGGGGGGGGGGGGCCTGAGACCGAGGTGGATAATGATAAACTGAACGCTGTAGTGGAAGTGAATCCATCTCAACCTATGTGTGAATTAGCAGCAAGGTTTTACATTCCTATTCCAACAATATTGGACCATTTGGAATAAGTGGGCAAGGTAAAGAAGCTGGATAGATGGGTTCTATATGAATTAAACGAGCATCAGAAGAGAAATCATCTTGAAGTTTGCTTTTTTTTTGCTGTCATGATATATAGGCAAACCATCTCTACACCATATTGTTAATATGTGATGAAAAATGGATTCTTTTTGACAATCACAAGCATTTAGCCCAATGGTTGTATAAAGATGAAGTGCTGAAACACAGTTCAACACTGAATATTCATCAAACAAAGCTAATGGTGTCTGTTTGGTGGCCCACCACTGGTATTATCCACTATTGCTTCATGAAACCTGGTCAATCCATTACAGTGGATGTCTACTGCAACCAGTTGGATGAAATGATGAGGATGCTTGTCATTAAGCAGCCAAGATTGGTCAATAGAGACAGGCCAATCCTCTTGCAAGACCACATGTCACACAAATAATGCTGCTCAAACTACAGAGGCTGGACTTGTAAACTCCCTGTCATCCATTGCACTCACCAGACCTTGCACCAATTGACTGCCATTTCTTCCAGTCCTTTTTGGACCACTTCTTGCAAGGAAAAATATTCAATTTTCCACAAGCTATGGAAACACCTTTTGTGATCTCATTGCCACTCACTTTCCAGGCTTCTTTGCTCCAGGCATAAAGGAGCTACCATTAAGATGACAAAACTGTGTCAATAGTTTAGGTGCATACTTTGATGAATTGCACTGCTTTTTGTTTGAGATATAGTAAATTATACTTTTGATTTGATATCAGACATTACATATTAATGGTCTAATAGTTCTCTACTGCTCTATAACAAAGTACTCCAAACTTTCATAGCTTAAAATAACATTTATTGTCTCATGGTTTGGGAATCTGTGGGTTGGGAATCTGGAGCTGCATAGCTAGGTGGTTCTGGCTCAGGGTATTTCATGAAGCTGCAGTCAAGGTGCCAACTAGGTATGCAGTTGTCCAAAGGCTTGATTTGGGGAAAGATCCACTTCCAAGCTCACTCAAATGTCTGTTGGCAGGTTTCAGTTCTTTGTCACATTGACATCTTCACAGACTCATGGAATCTCTCTCCACAATCTCTCAGTTGTCTCATGAGCTGGCAGTTGACTTCCTCCAGAGCAAGTGCTCCCAGAGAGGGCACAGAATCCAAACTCGGTACATTTAATCTCAGAAATGACACCTCATCATTTCTGCTATATTCTATTCACTGGAAGGGGGTCACCCAGGGGTACGGATGCCAGGAAACTGGGACCGCTGGAGGCTATGGTAAAGCCTGCTTACCATAATATGCTTTAAAAATATATATATATTAAAATACAGGATCTAGAGGCAGGTGTAATAACTACTATGCTTTTGAAAGAGTTCTAAGTATAAACGATTCCTTGATATCTGAAAAAATAGTAATGATTTTTAAAAAATCTGTGATTTCTCTTTGTTACAAGGGCACAAGTACTGCTAATACTTCTATGGCTTTTGTCCGCATTCATAATTAAGGCAAATGATAAATTTCAGTTTGAAGTTAACAGGGACGCAATGATTCCCATGCAAATATAGTGATAGCTCTGAAGTCTATCCATGGATTCTTTGGGAGCTGGCAGACCCTTGACTTCTAGATGGCTGAGGTCCCTGGATCACCACAGGGAGAAAATATTTACCAACTTAATATAATGGCCTGGGACTATTTGAGAGAGAGGAAAAGCTTCTATTGCAGGTGAGCTGTTATGTATTTTGGAGTCTACTAGTTACCACAGTCTAGTCTATACTACCTTTGTCAATATACATTTGCCAATTAATTACTATATTACTAATGTCTTCAGTTTGTCCTTCAACATACACTTTTGAGTAAAATTTCAATTTCTCCTTGTGTTAAATTCCACATATATCTCAGTTAGAGTATCTCATACCACTAACAACTAATGAACTGAATTTAATATGTATCAAAAACATAGACACTGGCTGGGCGCAGTGGCTCACACCTGTAATCCTAGCACTTTGGGAGGCCAAGGCGGGCGGATTGAGGTCAGGAGTTCGAAACCAGCCTGAGCAAGAGCAAGACCCCTTCTCTACTATAAATAGAAAGAAACTAATTGGCCAACTAATATATATAGAAAAAATTAGCTGGGCCTGGTGGCACATGCCTGTAGTCCCAGCTACTCGGGAGGCTGAGGGAACATGATCGCTTGAGCCCAGGAGTTTGAGGTTGCTGTGAGCTAGGCTGACGCCATGGCACTCACTCTAGCCTGGGCAACAGAGTTAGACTCTGTCTCAAAAAAAAAAAAAAAAAAAAAACAACATAGAGACTAAAGTCTATTTTTCTGGTGACTTTTACTCTTTTTTCTCCCCAATTTTCGGTTTTATGCATTAGATAGTTGCCAGCTGGACCCCCAGGAATAAATTATAAATGACCAATAATGATAAATATTTGCATAAGCTCCTTCTCCAGAAATATTTTTAAGCATGTGAATGAATTTGTTTTCAAACAATGGGCACCTATCTCATCATGAGGGTGAGAGACCATCTCAAGTGCTATTGACAGAAATGACTACCTGGAATATGTAATGGAGAATGAAGGTGTTTAGGCAAAGCTACTGGATGGGCCTGTGCTGGCAGAAACTCACCTCATTACAGTACAAACTTAAGCTTTTTTTTTTTTTCATGTAGATTAAAAAAATAATAATGGCACTAACACTATGTTTTTACAATTCTTTCTAAAATGGAATTAAAAATGAGCCAGCGGTGCTAACTTTTAACTTATTGAGCCAGATTCCAAGATGACAAATTAAAATTTGAAAATTAACTAACTGTCTGGCAAAGGATTAGGCCATTTTAGGCATATCTATCATGGTTGGTTGAAATCCAATATAAAGGTGCCTTTTAAATGGAAGCAAACAGTTTTAAACATGTTGTTCTCTCATGGAACTAAGTACTCCCTTTCCTTGCATGACAGAAGATTCATGCCGCTAAAAGAGGACGATAGGGCACATTAGAAGGAAAAAAAAAATCCAAAACCCCACAAAAACAAATCCAAAAGATTCTCTCTGAAAGCAAATACTCCCCTAGCAGTAATTTATAATTAGGCTCATCAAGAATGTGATTTAGCAATGGATATTTTATTCTTCTTTGTTAAATGAGAGTTTTTATACTTATAAAAACCACACATAAAAACATCTCTCTTTAGTTTTTAGCTCTTCATTATCTTACAAATTCAAATAAAATTAAATAGTTTATATTTTTAAAAGTTTTTTTTGTATTGTAAAAGTAACCCTTACTGTAGAAATTTTAGAAAATACAGAAAAGCAAAGGAAGAAAATTATTTAAAAATCACCAATAATATGGCAAATATAAACACAGTACCAGTATCATTCTGAAGTTGATTCTTCTTGTCTGTCTCTATACATATATAAGTAATTTTTTTTTTTTTTTTGAGACAGAGTCTCACTTTGTTGCCCATGCTAGAGTGAGTGCCATGGCGTCAGCCTAGCTCACAGCAACCTCAAACTCCTGGGCTCAAGCGATCCTTCTGTCTCAGCCTCCCAAGTAGCTGGGACTACAGGCATGTGCCACCATGCCCGGCTAATTTTTTCTATATGTATTAGTTGGCCAATTAATTTCTTTCTATTTATAGTAGAGAAGGGGTCTCGCTCTTGCTCAGGCTGGTTTCGAACTCCTGACCTCGAGCAATCCACCCACCTCGGCCTCCCAGAGTGGTAGGATTACAGGCATGAGCCACCGGGCCCGGCTAGTAATTTTTTTTTTTAAAGACAAGGTCGTACTCTGTTGCTCAGGCTGGAGTGCAGTGGCAAGATCACAACAGTTCACTGTAACCTCGAACTCCTGGGCTCAAGCAATACTCTTGCCTCAGCTTCCTGTGTAGCTGGGACTACCGGTGCCTGCCATAACACTTGCCTAATTTTTAAATTTTGGTAGGGATGGGGTCTTGCTATGTTGCCTAGGCTGGTCTTGAACTCCTGGCCTCAAGTGATCCTCCTGCCTTGGTCTCCCAAGGTGCTGGGATTACAGGCATGCACCACCGCGCCAGTCTAGGGTATTTATTTTTTTTTAAGAGACAGGGTCTTGCTGTGTTGCCCAGGCTGGAGTGTAGTGGTTATTCACAGGCCCCATCATGAGCACTACAGCCCCAAACTTCTGAGCTGAAGTGATCCTCCTACCTTGGCCTTCTGAGTAGCTGGGATGATAGACACATAACACCATGCCCAGCTAGGATTTTTTTTAACACATTTTTTATCTTGGGTTAAGGAACAGATCAACTAAAAGAGATCACCTTGTCTTCATAGAGGTTTTCAAAGAAGCTTTGTTATTATTGTGTTTTATTTCTTCATAATGTTCATTGGGACCAAACCTACATTATTTTTGCTCTATAATTTGGTAGGTATTTTCCTGTAAAGGTAGTAGCTGAGAAGTCATAAAACCTTTGCCTTTCTTGGGTCAAACTCATATCATTGCTCCAGTCTGTTACATCAATATGTTGGTGTTGAAAAGGATTAGAGGCAAAATAAACATGATGAAAGCTCCTATCGACAATCCAGAAATACTGACCTAACCTTCAGAGAGACAGGTTATTTTCAAAGAAACCAATAAGTGAGCAAGTGATCTTCAGCTACAAGAGGAAAATCCAGGCCTTTGTGACTCAACTATCATTCCCTGTATTCTATTCAAATACAAGTACAATTCATGCTGTAGGTTTACATAAGTTTAGAGCTGTCTGATAATTTGAAGGCAACCATTCTGACTGCTTTACAAAATATTCCTAAAGAGTGTTTTTTAACGTAACCTCAAACACATCCAAAAGGATGGAGTTTACAATCTCCTGCTTCAGTGTTGCAAATTCTCAACCAAAAAGTAGTAGAAAGGACATAGTCTTTGAATTAAACTTTGAGTTAATTTGAACTTTGAATTAAAGCCCTAGATTTAAAATTTTTTAGCTGTTGGTTGAATCTTTTAATCCTGAAAAATGTCTCATCAATAAAATGGAGATGACAATTATATTTCTTTGAGGATTGCTTGTGAATATTGAATAAAATGTGAATATCACAGTATAGGGCACATAGCAGGTATTCAACAGATATCATTCCCATTTACCTCCATTTCTGCCAACCCATCTCCCAATCCTTAATGCCAAAAATAATTCCATTTGCTCTTTGAATTGACACTTTTTCACTTTTCCCTATTTTTTTTTTTTTTTTTTGAGACAAGTTCTTGCTATATCACCCAGGCTGGTCTTGAATTCTTGCTCTCAAGCAATCCTCCTATCTCAGCCTCCTGAGTTGCTGGGAATACAGGCAGGAGTCATTGTGCCCAGTTAATTTTTATTTTTAAGAAACTTCTTGCTACGTTGCCCAGGCTCTTTTTTTACTTTTCTTGAGAAGCAAGGAAAAGCTAATCACTTAATTTCTTCAAATATTGTAAAGTAACTTCCCTAATTATTTTTTGGCTTGAAGAGTCTCTCTCTCTCTCTTTCTTCTCCTCCTCTCTCTTTCTCTTTCTCTCTCTCTAAATAAAAGTCATTTAAAGAAGATCAGTTTTCTTAATTTTGTAACTGTTTTGTTTATTGTTGTTTACTTCTTAACCATTTCCAAGGCATGAGTTGATAATTTTCTGATTATTTTAAGGTTAATTTACTTGTTTGCTTGTTTCCACGGTTCATGTAGTTTCTCCTTGGCTCACTTCTTTCACTTGTTTTCTCTTTAAAATAACATTTACTAAAGAAGTAATACTTAATTAGAATGTCTTCTATATTTTAACTTAGATGGAAAAGTTGTTCTAAATTAAAGAAACATAACTGGCAGCAAATTCATAATAAACTTGTTATAAGAATGTTCTACTATAATGCTGTAGTTATATAGACACTAAAAATTAAATTGACTTTATGATATAATCATATAACATTTTTCATTATTTTTTTGATGCACACTTTTGCAAATTTTAACAACTCTGAAACAGATGTATACAATAATTGATGAAGACTATTAATGTGCAGTATTTTTTTTCTTATTGGTACTAAAAAATAGTGATTTTTACATCTTAGCTTTTTAGATATAGTGAAATATGCTATAAAAAACAATTCTTTTATAGAACAAAATATAACATTTTGTTTCTGTGGCAAAAAAATATATGCTGAACATGTGACTTAGTTTTATTAGAAATAAGATAAAGTAGTTAAGAGAAGACCTTTCCTTTTCATGAAAAAAAAATTATTCTGCACTGAAATCAATTGCAGAATGATTATATATGTATATTCTCATTACATAAGTTTTCACTAATTCATTATTAATAAAGAATTCTAATGCAGTTTTCTTTTTGAATGGCTATAGGATGGAGAAGCAAACTGTTGGGCCACTAAAGTGCTTGTAGAATAGCCAAGGTATTGTTCAAGGTAAAATTCTTATGACCGTGTATAAGATCATATAACTTATACTGGAAAGGACAAGCCATTTCCAAAGATGTCTAGAATTTTGCTCATGACCTGGATTTATGTCAAGACTCTCTGTAAATTTTAAGCCTAGTCTAAGAATTATTCTCCTCTTATACATTTTCTCCTGAAATTTCTTAGGTTTTATGAGGAAAGATCCAGGCATTTTCATAAACAGAGCATGACCAAATGTTTGGAGAAGCATAGAGGGTTCAGGTGTGGTATTGGTGATTTATTTTCTATCTTTTTTTTTTTTTTTTTTTTGAGACAGAGTCTCGCTTTGTTGTCCAGGCTAGAGTGAGTGCCGTGGCGTCAGCCTAGCTCACAGCAACCTCAAACTCCTGGGCTCCAGTGATCCTTCTGCCTCAGCCTCCCGAGTAGCTGGGACTACAGGCATGCACCACTATGCCCGGCTAATTTTTTATATATATATCAGTTGGCCAATTAATTTCTTTCTATTTATAGTAGAGACGGGGTCTCGCTCTTGCTCAGGCTGGTTTTGAACTCCTGACCTTGAGCAATCCGCCCGCCTCGGCCTCCCAAGAGCTAGGATTACAGGCGTGAGCCACAGCGCCCGGCCCTATTTTCTATCTTGATGAAAAATGTGTAGAATAACAGATCAAAATATGGCACCACAATTTATCTAGCTTTTCAAAATTTGATCACCTTCGTGATGGTAACACAGTTGCTTTTCTTTGGAAGGTGGGAGGGCATATGCCTTCCATGAAGGTAATTTATATGTTTATGACTGCCCCAGCCAGTGAGAAAGATTAGCGTATCTAATTCTGCTTTTTTTTCTCATTCCTCTTGTTCTATTGTATAGCCACCTGTAGTCCCACCTACTCAGGAAGCTGAGGCAGGAGGATTGCTTGAGTCCAGGAGTTTGAGTCTGGAGTGAGCTATGATGAAGCCACTGCATTCTAGCCTGGGCGACAGAGTGAGACCTTGTCTCAAAAAAGTAAAAAAATAACCATAGTTGCCAAAATCTAGAAGTACTTGTTAGCTTTGAAGTCATGTTCAATCTAGATATCTTCTTTTTGTTTGTTTATTTGTTAACCAGAATTGTGAAAGTGATTATCATATATTTGAAGGAAATAATACTGTATTTGCTTAACTAGTGGAAGTGACTACATATACAGAAAGCAATTTATTCTATTTCTATTGGTAAATACATAATTTCATATAATAAAATTGAAAACTTATTGACAAAAAACTAAAAACAACATGTAAGGTTGATCTAATATTATCTCTATTATAAGTGCTTCTGTGGGTCATAACTGCTGTGGAAAGAGCCAGACTGACTTTAGAGCCAGACTGACTGTTGATAAAATCTCAGCTTCTTGCTTAATAGCCATGTGACTTTTGGCAAGATGCTCTGCCTCTTCATGGTTCAATTTCTTTACTTTTAAAATTGGGACTACGTATTGAATGTTATATAGTCAGTTCTGCTATAATGCAACATATATGTTCATTAAAAATCATTGCACTATGCAAATCATACAATAAAAACCACAGGGCTTATAGGGAAAATGCAGTTGGGGCATAACATTCAAAAACTTTTCCAGTTACAAATAAAAAAAAGATAGGAACCTAATAAAAATGGTAGCAGAGTTTTACATACATTAAATGGTTTTGAAATACATAAATACTACAATAAACACAATGTTTTTCTTTTTTTTCTACAACGAAGATAAGGCAAGGAATAAAATATTTTAAGATAAATTAATATTTTATTTTAAGTTTACTTGAGGAAGTGTCCGAATGGTTGTGGATTGTGAGCTACTGTAAAGAGGTAGAAGGAGAGTTATCTGTAATTGATGGGTGTGAAATGAAGTAGCCGGTGGATGTTTGAGGTGTTTATGTCTTTAAGTATTCCTATGCAGCCTCAGTCAGCGGGGTGCAGTTATTGCACTCCCTTAGAGTTTTTTGCAGACCAAACTGCAGACCAAAAATAAGTTTATTCCGTCCTTGTCTTTTTGACTTCACACACTTGAAACACTTGGCTCTCTTGGTGTGGTAGTCAGCCTCCAACAGCCCAGTGATCTCCACACCCTGGTATTCACACTCTTGTGTAGTCCCCTTCCACATCATACTAGGGGTTGGTCTGCGTGACAAATAAAATACAACAGAGGTGAAGATATGTCACTGCTGAGATTAGATTATAAACAACTGCAGCTTCTGTCATCGGCTCTCTCTCCCTTTCGTGGGTCATTCACCCTGGGGGAAGCTATCTACCATGCCATGGGAGCACTCAGCATCCTTTCAAGAGGTCCATGTGGTGAGGAATTGAGGTCTCCAGCCAATAGTCCATGAGCAACTAAAACCTACCAGCAACCACATAAATGATCTTGGAGTGAATCCTGCAGAGTTCAGATGATCACAATCCCAGCTGACAGCTTGACCACAACTTCATAAGACACCCTAAGCCAGAACCACTCAGATAATTACTCTAGATTCTTCACCCACAAAGCTGAGAAATAATAAATATTGTTTTAGCTGCTAAATTTTGGGGACATTTGTTATGCAGCAATAGATAACCAATATACTCAATTTCACTCATTTCCTATCTCACTGGCTGTTCTTCCTCTGCCTCCTTACTAGCTCCTTCTCTTTTTACAAATCTCTAAATGCTGGGGATTCTTTAGGGTTCAGTTCTGGGCTATCTTCTCTTATCTCCCTATATTTCTTATCCTGTAATTTTAACCCTTTGCACTCGGATGTCGACTGTGACTTGACATGGTTAGCAAAAATTATAGAGATTAAAATTAGTCTTTGAATGTATCAATAATTTGAAATATAAAAAAATCCAAATAAATATGTTTGTATGAAAAGAAACTCCAGTTTTCTATTCTACTGCTGCGCTTTGTAAAATCTGGGGTATTTAAAAAATTAAATCCCGAGTAGAAAAAAGGAATCGAGAAAAAAAGCAAGCGAGTACAAAGGGTTAAATATCATCTTTTTGCTTTATCTTGAGGCCATAATTCTCCCCTAAACTGTACACCCACACATTGAACTTTATACTTTGCCTCTCCACTTAAAAGTTTCACAGACACATACCAAACCTAACATATTCAAAATGGAATTCCTGATTTCCTTCCCTTTTCCCAACCTGTTTCATTCTTTCCTTCCCTATCATTCTCTCCAATCTACCTAATTATTATAATGATATCAAAATCTACCTAGGTCAAAACCTATGTACTAACATCATTTTCTCCTTTTCTTTAAACTCCTAATTCAATACATAAGCAAGACCTGCCAATTCCATTTCTAAAAATATGTTTACAATTATCTACATTTTCCTTTCTCATCGTGATCATTGTTGTCTCCCCTAAACTAATAAAACAGCCTCCTAGCTGGTCTCCCTGTTCATTGTCAATCCATTTCTCACACAGCAGCCTGAATGATCTTTTTCAAATATTAATAGATCGTGTCATTCCACTGATTAAAACCTTTCAAAAACTTTCCATTGCAGTTGGAATGAAATCCAAACCTCTAATATACTTTAGAGGCCTTTCTCTCTCTCTCTTTCTTTCTTTCTTTCTTTCTTTCTTTCTTTCTTTCTTTCTTTCTTTCTTTCTTTCTTTCTTTCTTTCCTTCCTTCCTTCCTTCCTTCCTTCCTTCCTTCCTTCCTTCCTTCCTTCCTTCCTTCCTTCCTTCCTTCCTTCCTTCCTTCCTTCTTTCTTTCTTTCTTTCTTTCTTTCTTTCTTTCTTTCTTTCTTTCTTTCTTTCTTTCTTTCCTTTCGAGACAGAGTCTTGCTTTGTTGCCCAGGCTACAGTGAGTACCATGGCGTCAGCCTAGCTCACAGCAACCTCAAACTCCTGAGTTCAAGCAATCCTTCTGCCTCAGCCTCCCGAGTAGCTGGGACTACAGGCATGCACCACCATGCCCGGCTGATTTTTTCTATATATATTAGTTGGCCAATTAATTTCTTTATAGTAGAGAAGGGGTCTCGCTCTTGCTCAGGCTGGTTTTGAACTCCTGACCTCGAACAATCCACCCACCGCGGCCTCCCAGAGTGCTAGGATTACAGGCGTGAGCCACCGCACCGGGCCTAGAGGCTTTTCATGTCCCACCCCTGCCTTTACCTTTACCCTTACCTTGAACCATCTCCCTCCTGATTCATTATGCCCACTGCTACTCTTTCAGTTCCATAAATGCCCAGCAATTTTCTGCCCTGAGGATTTTGTACAGGTCAGTCCCTCTACCTAGAATGTCCTTCCTTCTATTTTGCCTGCTTTTTACCTTTAAGCCTTCTCCTCAATCTCATATCCTCACAAGGGCTTTCCCTGCTGAAGCACCCTGTCTAATGTAGGTCTTCCTCTTTGACTCTATCATTTCCTTATGGATACCAGACTTCCTAAATATTGTGTCTGTTTCATGTGCCTTCTGTCTCCTTCACAAAGTAGCAGCCTTCTTGTTAGCAGTGTCAGCCTTAAGCCTTCACCATTGCTCCATTCCAAGCACCAGGCTCAGTATCTGTAAATGGCACATCCTTCACGCATGTTTGGTTAAATACATAAATGAATGATGAGGTGAAATCCCATTCATTCTTTAAAGGCTAGTTCTTCCTTCTGTCACCATTTGCATTTGCTTCCATGTAGCTGTCTTTTTGTTCCCTTTGTTTTGGGAGTTACACCCTATCTTTACTAGATTTTTGAGTTCCAATAGAGAAACAGCAGTGATATCTTGTCCTGCTTTGTAGTCCTATAATACCTAGAATATTATAGGTATTCAACAAATCAGTAGTTCTCAAACTTCAGTGTGTAGGCCTACCTCCATGGTTTCTGCCTCAATAAGTGTGTAATGAGACTCAGAGATCTACTCTTAAAATAAACAACCCAGGTTACTCTCTTGAGGTGGATCTTGCATCACACTTTCAGAAAAACCAGTATTAGGGCTTGGCAATAACAATGTAACTCCTTCTCTAGCCAGGATTAATTTTTAGTTTTTTCAAAATAAGCAATCAGGCTAAAATTTCAGCACACCAAGACATCTGGAGAGCAAACGTTTTGCCCATACTCCATACTATATTTTACTACCTCTGGATAGCACTATTGGTGGTAGCCCTTTGCTTACATGGTTTTTGCCCTTTGTTTGTGAGATAAATCATTTAATTGTTTGGGTAAAACTAAACATTTAGACTTTATAGGGGGCAGTCAGACATATCTGTTTGCAACTGGGTAACAGCTTTAAAAGAAGGAGGTGTTCTGTTGCTCGTATAACCTCTCTTAAGGAAGAAAAGATTTCCTGGGTGAAATCTAGTCATAAGTCTATGGCCTCATTTTAGCAGGTTTTTCTCTCTGTTCTTTAGTGGTTACATTAGACAGAAAGCTGGCATAATTTGGGGGCAAAGATTTCTTATGAAAACTTTGAAAGAAATGTTCCATTTGTTGTGATAAGCTTTCTGGAAAAGCACATTAATCATGGTAGGACTTAGGAAAAACAGTTAACAGTCACATTTTGAGATTTTAGTTATTTTTTTCAAAATGGACAGATGAATATTAAGGAACAACACTGTAATACATAATTGTTAAATAAATAATTTTGGTAATTTTAAGCCAAAATAAAATTAAAATTAAAAAATTAAGATATTTTAAATAAAATAAAACATTCTACACCCTTAGTAGGTAAAATGGGATAGATTAAGGGGGAAATAAAAGCCAAGTCAATTTGTGTTCACCACCAGGAAATGTGAAATAGATTAGACTAGAGGAACTGTTTATTTCATTGGTTCAGATTTGGAAAAATGCCAGACTCTTTGGAAAATTGTCCTGCTTCTACTTAAAACTGTGACACGGAATTCAGAGTTCTTTGTGACTAACAGAAACCAACTCTGAGTCACCCAGAAGAAATTTGCTGGAAGGGTATCAGCTAACTCAAATAATTAATACATATTTTATTAATGTCACAACTAAAAAAAAAAAAAAACAAACAAAAAAGGAATCAATGCAAAGCCTGGGGATAGGAGTCAATGGAGGCCAAGCAACTAGAACTACAGCCAAACTACAGCCATACCACCAACACACTAGTTAGGGAATCTTGGTTGGCTTTATTTCCTCTCTGAACTGCTTCTCACTACTACTGTTCGGTTCCCAATGCCACTATTCTCAGGGAGTGGGAAGAGTGAGACTCTAAATTCTCACTTAGCTTCGGTTTTTCTAAATAGGAAAACAGTTCAGATGTTGTTCAGTCTAAAAAGACAAACAGACCAAACCAAACAAAACTGGTAGAGTGAGGTAGCTTGCCTTAGTAGTCTAGACTTCCAATTTCATTCTCATCCCTATATTCTTGTCCTTGTCCTTTCAAATATACAGTCTTCTCCAATTCTTTCTTTCAATTATTTCAAACCAAAACAAAAACAGTACCTCTCAGGAAAGAGTTTTATAAACATATTCACCATAAACTGTCAGTGACCTAGAAATTAAAATTAGTTTACTGATTTATGAGGTGTAAAATATTATCTTAGCATTCTTTTTGTTTCTTATTAGTAAGGTTGGTCATTTCTTTACAATTTATGTTCCTTCTAGGGATCATTTTTATTTTTTCAGAAACAGAGTCTTGCTCTGTTGCCCAGGCTGGAGTATAGTGGCATGATCTATTGCAGCCTCCAACTCCTGTGCTCAATTGATCCTCCCACCTAAGCCTCCAAAGTAGCTGGGACTACAGGTGCACACCACCACACATAGCTAATTTTTAAAAAATTTTCTGTAGAGAGAAGGTCTTGCTGTTTCCCAGGCTGTTCTTGAACTCTTGGCCTTAAGCTATCCTCTTGCCTAGGCCTCCCAAAGCATTGGGATTATAGGCCTAAGCAACCTTGTCTGGCCAATATTCTATTTTTATGCAATGTCTATTTGTTAAATAGGCTCTTGATTTTTTTCCTATGCTCTTTTCCTATGATTTTTTTCCTATGCTCTTGATTTTTTTCCTATGCTTTTTTTCCTATGCTTTTTTCCTATGCTCATTTGTATTTTAATAGGAAATAATTTTCAATACAAAGTATAAATCAGTAATGGTGGAATTTCAGGTTTTGAAAATAAGACAATACATTGTACATAAAACATCTAAATTCAAAAACCTCCAACTTTAGACATTGGTAAAGAAAGTTATCACATATCAAATGGACATAGTTCAAGGGAAGTCTGGATCATTTCCATTTATTAAAAGGTTTCTTCCAATGTGTCTCCTCCTTTGTTATTACCACAAGTTATTTGAAATCACAGTCATATTATCTTAGAAAGATGACTTCATTTTCAACACACTTGCAATAGAATTGTAGAGGAAGGTTTAAGATAATATCCCAGCTTTGAAAGCACTCCAGTCATATTTTTTTTTTTTTGGAGACAGTCTCACTCTGTTCCCTGGGCTAGAGTGAGTGCGGTGGTGTCAGCCTAGCTCACAGCAACCTCAAACTCCTGGGCTCAAGTGATCCTCCTGCCTCAGCCTCCAGAGTATCTGGAACTACAGGCATGTGCCACCATGCCTGGCTAATATATATATATATATATATATATATATATATATATATATATATATATGTATTTTAGTTGTCCAGCTAATTTCTTTCTATTTTTTTAGTAGAGACCGGGTCTCACTATTGCTCAGGCTCGTCTCCAACTCCTGAGGCTTAAAGGACCCGCCAGCCTCGGCCTCCCAGAGTGCTAGGATTACAGGCGTGAGCCACCACGCCCTGCCACTCCAGTCATATTTTGGTGTGCTTTGAATAAATGGATGGGAGCTATTAGCCCTGAAGGATTCCCCCCCAAAACATGCAGAATAGCAGGGTTGTATTCAGCCATTAATGGTTAGTTTTTTTCTTTTAATATAGTTCACTTACTCACCAAGAATTTACTGAGCAATCTATTAAATGCTTGGGACCTATCAGTGCACAACATGGGCCAAAGATTTCGACTTCCACATCGTGAGGGAAGTGATGGGCAGACTACAATAAAAGAAAACCTAGGATTGATTCCATGAAAATGAGGTACTTTTCCTAGTTGAACTGTAAATTGGATTGAGGAGAGAATGCCCTAAGCACAGGGTTAAATTCACAGCCAGGGCCCAGTACTAGATTAAACTGACAGAAGACTGGTTTGCTAATTACAACTTTAAAATTCTTCAAGGTAGTTAACGTCCCTAAACATCAAAGTAATAACAGTTTTAGGCCTTAAGGAAGAAGGTGCAGCTCAGATCAGTATTAGTTGAAAATGTGTTAAGGCTCTTATTTGAAATTCTGTTCAAATTAAATGTGATTTATAATTTTGGCGGACCAAGCTATGTAGGTCTGTGTTCCTGGGCCGGCATGAAATCTTTGTTGCAGGCTGAAGGCATAACTGCTCCAGTTCTTTATTTTTATGCTTATGCCAACGTTCTGCTGACGCGCTTAAGTGGAGCTGCTGTAACCACGTCGCAAGGAAAGCAGCATCCTAAAGCGCAAATCTCGCAGACAGCCTAAGCGGCTTCCGACTCCTGCGGCGTGAACTCTGAGTCGATCAGGGGCCACTCAGGAAAGGGATTTAGACCGGGACAATTTTTCAACTAAATGCGTTTGGCACATTTAATAGCAAATCAAAAGCGACACTTCCTAGTCTCCAGCGAGGCGTCCTAGAGGAAGAAATGCAGCGTTTCCGGCAGAGGGAGCCGCGGGTCTACGATCACCGTCGCCTCTTCCCTTCTAAGTGTCGTTTCCTCATTGTGAGATTCTTTTTATTTTTGTCCTGGTTTTAGCCGGCCCCACAGAAAGAATGTCCCAGACGAGCTAACTGCAGTCAAAAGTGCGGACGATGATGAGGTCCAGAGGGGTCCCCTCAAAACGAGGCAATACCCTACCCCACACCCCTGCCAACTTAAGGCCTAGCAAAACACCAGCCCCGCCTTCTACCGCCACCCGGGCCGAGGGGCTCGCTACCGGCGGGAGGGCGGAGCCGCCAATCTTCGCGCGAGACCAACCCAACCACGAGACTTCCCAGAAAGCCTCAGGCAATATCTTGATCACGGCCAGGGAGCCGGTCTAGGGCGGAAGGGTGGGCGGGGCTTGCCCAGATATTTAGCGGCACTAAGGCCACGCCTCCATCGGAAGTGACGGAAACGAGCTAGCGCGTCGAAGATACCTCTATGGTTTTCCTCTCGTTCTCGAGTCGGGAAATGGCCGCTGTGTAGTTACAACGGAGATAAGTCCTGGGAATCGTGTTTGGCGTGTCAGGTAGGCCTTACGCCGCGTTCAAATTACTTAAAGGGCAGTGAATACCGAGGACGGGCCAATATTGTTGACTCTTTTGTGGGTGTTGACGGGTTGGCAGCGATAGGAGAACCCAGGAGACCCTGCGCCGTTATTTATGCGATTTTTCCGTCAGCTTCCCTCAGGTTTTTGAGGCACTGCGGACTGAAAAGGTGGGGGGTTGGGGTGAGCAATGCGAACGGTGTGCGCGCGCGGTTGTGAACCTGGCTCGAGACCCGGAGACCGCGCGGCCTCCTCTGCGCGTGCGCATATCTCCCTCTTCTACCCTTCCCCCATTCCTTCGGTCCGGACCCCTGCGCGCGCCCGACTGAACGCTCTGCGCACGCGCGCTTGTTCCTTTCTCTCTCCCCGCCCACAGCGCCCGCTGCCGCCAGAGGTGCAACTTGTGTCGGCTTCTCATTGGCTGGGAGCGCTACCTTTCTTCCCGGCCGTTTTGGGGCCTTGATAAAATAACTGATCTGCAGAAAAGTGCGTTGGGTAGGTTGACCTCTTCGCGTTGTCTTTAAACTCTGTACCCTTTAAATCCTAAACCGGCTTCGAACTACCCGTCAGTTTTCGCCTCATTTTTGTTACTCGAATTTAGGATCCTGTTATGTCCTGGCACCCGCTTTCTGTCCTTGGTGTTGTAGGAATGTTTTCTCCAGGGTCGACGATCTTGGTCTCCTTGGCAACCCACTGTCTAGAAGCGAACGCGAACTCCTTGTTGTTTTAGTTAGTGCCCAGTCATTGCTTCCTAGCATGAGGATCGGGTTGTAGTCGACGGTCTAAGGCCCTGCCACCCCGAGGCTGAAAGTGGCTGAAAGTGCAGTTCTCGATTAGTCCGAGCGAAGCCATGTCTTTTGAGCAAGTAATTTAGCTTATTAAGTTGTGTCAGAAATGTTTCAGCCATGATAGGTAGACAGCTGGTGGGATAAATGGGATGGGAGTGGTGAATTGAGGTTACGAACTTTGCTCTCATTTTGAATCCATAAATTGTCTTGATTTATCTCTTTCGAATGAAGCAGCAGCAGTACCAGCACTACTTTTCTACATGAAACTTTTTAAAAAGTGTCTTAGAATTGGAAAAAATTAAGACTAACGTTGAAAGTAAATGTGGCTAACATTGATGAAAAAAGATTAAGTGCTTCAGTCTTGTATCCTGTTGTAGCAGAGTCTTAAATTTTTTGGTATTAGAAAGCAAAACAATTTCTTGTTCCTCGTGTGAATTCTCATTCCAGTTTGACTCTAGTTGTTGGAAAAGTTAGGCTACTGTTTAGACAATAAAGAACCTTTACATAGGAAAAATGCTACAAATTTATTTGCATTTTTTTGTGATTCTAAACAATTCAAGGTAAATAATTTGATGGGAGAGGGATTGTGTGTTTAAAGTAGCTCACGCTAATCAATCTAAAACCTGTCTGCTGATGGCTTGTAGCGTCTTGTTTTAGGATTTCACACTTTCACCATTACATGGTGATAAACACCGCAGTCTCCCTTCATTTCGATAATTAAAATGGTAACAAAGGAGATGTTAGCTCGAGGCCATTCTTGACTTTGAAGAATAGTATTTTAGGACTTGGTGACAGATCTGTAAAAAGTACTACCCACTGGCAGGCTCAGGTCTAGTTGAATTTATTAAACAACTTTTGTGGGCAGCAAGCTGTATTAGGTTAACTGTGTAATGAGAAGACTTGTAAAGATGGAGAAAGTTTTCTCAGTTCTTTTAGAGTGTAGATTGGGGAGTTTCCAGCAACTACAATCACTGTGTAATTTACAGTGATTTGTTGTTTAACAAGTGAGTAGATAAGGGAATCAAGAGTACCAACATCTCCCGGTAGTAAGTATAAATATATTTAGATTGTACTTGTAGGATATGAATTTATTTAAACCAGAGAGTGGTACCTGGTCTAGAATGCAGGTATTCTGATTCTTAGTTCTGCACTCCTTTTAGCAAAAACAACTGGACTAAGAATGTTTTGTGACTAAACTTTTTTTCTTCTTTTTTTTTTTAAAGCTTTTAATTATGGAAATTTTCTCAGGCACAAAAGTAGAATAGTTTAGTGAACTCCTGCCATGTTCTCATCATCTAGGTTTGATTACCAGCGTTGTACCAATCTTGTTTATTATTTTTTTTAAAGAGATGTCATTTCACTATGTTGCCTAAACTGAACTCTTGGGCCCAAGTGATCCTCTGGCCTTAGCCTCCTCAGTAGCTGGGAGTGCAGGTGTGTGCCACTGGCCTGGCTTTCAGAGTATTTTAAAGCCAAATTCCAGACATTTTAATAAGCATTTCTGGAAAGATTTTTATATGATGCTGATTAATGCTGTATCAGAGTAACATTCCATACAAGAATCATTTGAAGTGAACTTAGACTGCCACAAACAAGGTTTATCAATAATAAGCTGCTGCTAGGGTGCATGCCATGTGTCAGACATTAATTAAGCTGTTTACATTCATTAGTTCACTTAACCTTAAACCTCTAAATACCATCAGTAGCCTTATTTTACATATGTAGAAATTGAAGCTGAACTTGTCTAGTGTTGGGCAGCTAGTTAATGGTTGAGCCAAGACTTTTGTCTACTGGAATAATAGTCATGAACTATTGTTTTTAGAATTTTAAAAGCTGTGAATAATTTGTTTACAACAATTTGGTGACCAAACTTTTGAGTCTGCTAAAATGAAGCCTTGGTTCAGGTATACTTGAAGTGGTAACCTTAAAGCATCCATTTTGGGCCAGGCACAGTAGCTCATGTTTGTAATCCCAGCACTTTGGGACAGCCTGAGCAGTGGAATCACTTGAGGCCAGGAGTTGGAGACCAGCCTGGGCAACATAGACCCTGTCTCTGAAAATAATTTAGAAAACAGTTTAGCCAGGCATGGTGGTGGGTGCCTGTCATCCTATCTACTTGGAAGGCTGAGCCAGGAGGATCATTTGAGCCCAAGAGTTAGTGAGCTATGACTGATCGTGCCACTGCACTCCAGCTTGGGTAAGCAAGCAGGACCCTGTATCTTTAAAAAGAAAAAATCCATTTTGGGTGGCTTTATCTCTATTTTGTTGGGACTAGTTTCTTTGCTTTGATCAGTTGTTTTCTAGCTGGTCATTATGTATTATACCATAAAACATAGTGTATCCATTAAGATATTTTAAAACTTTATTTAAAAAAATAAAGCTTGATTTATTAGTGTGTTCCTTGTTGGTTGGTGAATCGACTGCATAAAGGTATATATGAGGCAATTTATTCCCTATTTAGAAGTGGAATCTGTTAGTAAGTGATCTTGGTTATGATAAAGGGAAGATTAATTTGGCATTTTTGAATTCCATGTTTGGGTTTTGACCCAGTCAGGTACATATTTGGGTGTTGGGAGAGAGCACAGGAGTTGGAGTTAGGAGATATCAGTCAAATTTTGGATGAAACATTTACACTCTTTGGGCATAAAGAGGGCAAGCACATCTCGTTTTCTTCCTCCTACTTGGTGCTTCTCCCACATGCTTAATCCAAAACCTAAGGCCACTATTGATTTTTCTTTTTTCCTCTCTGTGCTTCACACCACTAGCAATCTATAAGCAAGTCATGTTTACTGTACTTACAAACCAGATCCTGTATTTGCCTTTTTTTTTTCATTGCTGTTTATCTTCTGCATCAGCCATCTTAAACGTAAATCAGACGGTGTGACTCCCGTGAGCAAATCCTTCCAGAATTTCCCATTAGAGTAAAATCTAGACTCCTTATTCTGTCATACTTAACTCTGGTCTATTCCTTCTGCTTCTGCTTCATCTCAGCTTCTACTTCATCTCATATTCTAAACTTCTTGATCACAGTGCAAGTGGTTCTCTTGCCTCAGCCTCCTGAATATCTAGGACTACAGGTGTGAGCCACCACACCTGGCTAACATTTAAAATTTTTCGTAGAGGTGGGGTCTCACTATGTTGCCCAGATCAGTATCCAACTCCTGGCCTCAAGCAATCCTCCTGCCTCAGTTTCCCAAAGTGCTGGGATAACAGGTGCTACCCGCCATGCTGCACAGTTTTTGACGCATCGCGTTAGGTGTTTATTTACTATTAATATTTGTTGCTAATATCTGTTCTGTATGGTTTTTGGAGGGCAAGACTTCTTACATAGGCATGTCTCCTATTACCTAGCATAGTGCTTTATATATAGACTTTCTTTTTTTAAAAAAAATTAGGTGAGCTGGTCATAGTCTTTGATACTGACTAACGTGTATCACATTTTACATATCATTTGGGTTCTCTTGGTGTGGATACTTGTGAATAAGAATATATACCCATTGCTCTAACAGCGTACATTTCTTCTTCCCTCAGTTTTTCATTTCTAGTGTATATTTTCATGGAACTTCAAAAAAATCATGACTTGGAGGTAAAGAGATGTGGCAGTTGATTATTATCTGGATATACAGAAATAATTAGCCTTTGGAATTTTTAAGGGGAATTGTTAGCTAAAATGAGCCTTGTATTGTTTCCAGCAGTGAATCAGTAGTAGTGACTTCTAGGTCAGAATAAAGTTTCATAACGCTGCACCAGTTTAGAAGATTGGCATTTTTTCTCTGCCCACTTGGGGATTTTGATATTTTAAAAACTAAACTTGTATGCCCTTAGAAATCCTTTTTTTTCTGTACCTTAGACTTACTTGGCTTTTCCTTTTTCTTTTTTTTGCTACTTTTTATTATGTTTCCCTTATTACTAGATTCTATTCCTCTAACCTGAACCTCAAGTCCTTTTTATTTTTTTGAGTCCTTTTTCTAACCCAAATCTCAAGTCTTATTTATTTATTTATTTTTTTTTTGAGATGAAGTCTCACTGTGTCACTTTGGGTAGAGTGCAGTGGCATCATCACAGTGCACTGCAGCCTCAAACTCCTGGGCTCAAGCGACCCTGTTGCTCCAGCCTCCTGGAGTAGCTGGGACTACAGGAGCGTGCCAGGACTAATTTTTCTGTTTTTTAATAGAGATGGGGTCTCACTCTTGTTCAGGCTGGTCTTGAACTCCTGAGCTCAAGCAATACTCCTGCCTCAGCCTCCCAACTCAAGTCTTTTTTAATCTCCCCTGTTGTAGGGCCATGGGTATTTAGGGGATACTATTCTTTACTTACCAATTTAATCTTATTTCTTCTTTATATTTCCAATCTTACTTCATTTTTAAAAATTGGATCTTGGTAACATTCATGGATTTTCATTTTAATGTATGTTTTTTCATTTAAACTTGTTTATGAATTCTTTGAGTGCTGGTATATATTAATATTGTATTTAGTTTCTACTCTCCTGGTGGTTTTGGACTATCCTTTGCACATAATTGATAGTGAATATTTGAGAGGCTAACCTTTTTGCTATTGCTATTTAATATTGTGCAAATTTAAATTTGCATAGTAATAAGTTGGCTTTCCATAGGTATTTGTTTCATTGCGGACCTTTTATTTGAATGTACATGTCTCAAAATGCTTTTAGGCACAAAGTTTAGAGTTAACTGTGAATTTTTAAAAATCACTTTTAAATGAAACTTAATGAAAGTTATATGAGTGCCAAGAGAGAATAAGTAGCTAGCAGAGCATTAAAGTGAACTATTATATTTTAGGTGTTAAAAACTAGAACATGAATGTGTTAGCTACAGGATACATATTTTCTTTTCTTTTTGAGATGGGGTCTCACTGTGTTGCCCATGCTGGAGTGTGATGGCTATTTACAGGCGTGATTATTGCATACTGCAGCCTCATACTCCTGGGCTCAAAACATTACTCTCATTTCAGACTCCCAAATAGTTGAAACTTCAGTCTTGGGCCACAGGGCCTAGCCACATGATATGTTTTTTTTTTTTTTTTTTGAGACAGAGTCTCGCTTTCTTGCCTAGGCTAGAGTGAGTGCCATGGCGTCAGCCTAGCTCACAGCAACCTCAAACTCCTGGGCTCAAGCGATCCTCCTGCCTCAGCCTCCCGAGTAGCTGGGACTACAGGCATGTGCCACCATACCTGGCTGATTTGATATGTTTTGATTATACCGAAGTGGGGTTATGTTAGCTATTACTTTGGAATTTGCTGATGAAATGACAGCATATCTTATGTTTTCTAAAGCCCAAATTACTCAAATTAGAATTCAGATACTAAAAAGTTTAAGATGCTGTCAGTTTCATGATGCACTACTGCATTGTGATTAAAAAGAAAAATTGAGTTATAAGCTTTTATTGTTAAAAGTTTACTATTTCCTAAATCAGTTTTCTCTTCCTTGAAATTAAAAGTGCTTTTAATAGCTTCATTACTTGCCCAATATATACATTGTAAATAGTGGGTATTTAATTTACCATGAATCAAATTCATATTTTTTATCTTTGCTAGGAATTTGAATTTAGAGTTTAATTTCTCAGAACATTCTCTTCAGGAAGAATCTTACAGTTTCTCAAAGACTTCACTTCTTAATCCTGCATATACCCAAGGTAAATGGCATTCATTTTTCTAGCTTTCAGTTTGGACTTAATTTGAGAAAATGTGACCACTGAAATGATGATTCAGTTGGAATGATTAAAAGTGATGTGGTCTGAGGCTTTTTTTGTTTGTTTTTTTATTGGTGGCTCGGGTGAAGTAAGTCATATGCTAAGTTTTAGGAAAAGAATTCTTTTATTTTTCCTGCTTTTAGGTTGTATATCTGCTTCTACTTCTATAAACACATCTACCAAAAGATTTAGGACATATACAAAACTATTTAAAAATAAACAAAGAACCCTGCTACTTAATCCGTCTTCCCTAAGGTAAACAAAAGGAGTTTCATAACTTAATTTTCCCCCCTACTTTGGTGTTAAGGTAATTCAAATTGAGTGCTTTTTATGTGCCAAACATTATATTAAATGAATTACATGTATCAATTCAGTCCACTACAATTCTGTGAAAGTATGTACTGTCAACTTTCTTCATTTTATAGTTTAGGAAACTGAGGCTCAGAGACATGAAGGAATTTGCCCAGTGTCTCACAACCAAGGAAGTTTCTTAACCTGGATTTGAATCCAGGTAGTCTAAATGCAGAGGCTATATTCTTAGCCTCTTTTTTCCAAGTACATTTTTGCAGGAGGACAGAAAAAAACATATTCAAGTTTATTTTGGATTGCTAACTATTTGATAGGTATGCTTTTTTACCACACATTTTGAAGTTTTGGGTGTGGCTATCAAAAAACAAAGCAAAACTCAAACCTTTAAGAATAAATTTACTGCTTTAAAAATTACCCAGGTTCTGGGGAATGCATTCATTCAACAATTACCTATTGGGCTCATATGCTACATCCTGAGGACTGGAAAAGCCTATCAGATTCCTGATTCATTTAATAGAAATTGTCATCCAAAAAGCCTCAACAACTAAGAACCGAGATTCTAGAGATATATGCACAGCATAGTACCTCTAGCTCTTAATGTTTCTTTTACTTACTGATTAATACAACGAAAATAAATTTTGCCTTATTGCTGGGATTGCAAATCATTTGCAGCTCTGGTTTCTTCTTTTGGTGTGTCCGATTATCTCATAGTGGGATAGTATCAATTTATTGGATTAAATCTGATCATAATGAATATAAATTACATATTTATGTTCTTTAAAAAGTTTGGGAGGGGCAGTATTTTGAATTCAAATAGCAATAGAGTGTCACAATTCCCAATCGTCCATCTACCTTATTTTACAGACTGTAAATGTGATTTTTACTTATTTCATTATGTTGTCAAATAAAATGACAAAATTTGCTAAACCAAATTTGTCTTGTGTTCTACCAGGTATCACCTCCCTGTGTTAATGCTAAACTTACTTCATATGTGTGGTGGAATTCTTACTCTACCTTTTTGAACCCTGAACCTATATTTTACTTCTGTCTTTGTGTATTTCTTACTCACTTGGGATTGAGAAGAAGAGTAAGAGTAGAAGACAAAGGTGATAGTCTGTCTATTAGAGGATAGTTATGTTTTGTTTTTGAAATAAATCTCTATCTCAAACATCTTGAACTTGTTATTTACGTTCTTTGAGGAGGAAGTATGCATACATTTTCATTGCTGCTTCTGAAAAGATTCAACTCATCGCCAAATACTCTTATTATACTGAGCAAAGTATGAATAGGTAAAATAAGTGCCTTCAAAGATACTTGGTTGTAGGAGATATGATTTAAATGTATGAGAATTGCAGGCTGTTAGTAGTAAGTTGATTTTTATAGAAACGATTACTTTGAGTGAGTGGAAATTTGGAAATAGTTGTGTATAGTAAACATTAGCTTGGGAGGCTAAGACTGTATAGTCTCACAAATCATTGAAAAGTTGAAAATGTGACATTTGGTTTGTACTTGCAGTGATTTGCTATACATGTATGTTTTTTTCAATTCTGTGAAGAGTAGGTCTGATAAATCAGTTCTAACAGTCATTGATTTCTGTACCCAGTGAGGTCTGATTATAACATTAGATACCATGTAGTGTTTAGAAAAGTGCCCAGGCTTTTTTTTTTTTTTTTTTTTTTTTTTTTTTAATAGTTCTAACATCTCTTTCTTGCAGTAATCTCTCCAATTTCTTTATCTTTTATCCTTTTTTGTCTGCTTACCAGAAAGCTACAGGGTGAAGTAGGCATTATCACATAAGTCCACTCTTATTCTGAAGTCAGGACTACTGAGAGGAGAGCCATGGCTCCAGCTATTCAGAGACTTAGTTGACCTTTATTCTACTAGGAGACTATTTAGTATCACTCCACACAGTATTGTGTATATGGAGTGGTCAGTTTAGTCCCATTTCAAGGCCATAAAGTACTATGGTGACAGTCTGGTAGGTTTATTTTTCTTCAGTATTGTGCCACTTGTATTTTCTTTATTTCAGGTTCCTTATCTGTAATACTCTGATATTATTTATCTTTTTTACAGGAGAGGTAGGCATTTGTATTGGGCATGGAATAACATCTAACATGCTGCTGCAGTCTGATATCATTGCTCTTTCTGGCTTCTGCAGGGGCTGCCTTTTGGGATTGAGGCACATAGGTGGGGCAGTCCATAGAAATCTTCTGTTGTGTCTTCAGCATGCAATACCTGTCATGCAGGTGAAAACAGTTGTAGTCAGGGATAATTGACTTGTTTTCTAAATGCTCATTAGAAAGAGTGATAATGATGAATAATATACTTTGAGAAACTTTAAAAATTCAATTTGTATCTGATAATAAGTAAATAATGTGAAACTTCAATCATATTCTGATTTTAACCTTTTTTGCTCTTTCATTTGACTAGGAGAAGGGAAATGGGTCGCTCCAATTCTAGATCACATTCTTCAAGATCAAAGTCGAGATCACAGTCTAGTTCTCGATCAAGATCAAGATCACATTCTAGAAAGAAGCGATACAGGTGAATTAATGTGCTTTTAATTCTTTTAATAATGATAATATCAGCTAATATTTGTTGAGTATTTATTATATACGGACACAGTGCTAAACCTATTAATATGTTTTATTCTCAAAGAACCCTGTGAAATGGGCCAGCCATGGTGGTTCAGGCCTGTAATCTCTGCACTTTGGGAGGCTGATATTCAGAGGATTGTTTGAGGCCAGAAGTTTGAGACCAGCCAGGGCAGTGTAGGGAGACCTTGCCTCTACAAAGAAATTTAAAAAATTAACTGGGTGCCTGTAGTCCTAGTTACTCAGGAGACTGATGTGGGAAGATCATTTGAGCCCAGGATTTCAAGGCTGCAGTGAGCTGTGATCATGCCACTGCATTCCAACCTGGGCAACAGTGATACTCTGACCCTGTCTCAAAAACAAACAAAAAAAAACCCCCACCCCTGTGAAATGGATCTATTATCCTTATTTTAAGAGTTAGAGAATTGAGAATCTTCCAAGTTACAAGCTAGTAAATAGCAGAGCATGGATTGAAATAGTCTGACTCTAGATCTCAAATTTTTCTGTACCATGCTAAAATATGGTGGATTTCTTTGTATTTACCTATAATGTCAAGAGATAAATTAGAGAACATAAGAATTATTTGATCCTCATTAGTATAGTGGTAAGACAAAATTATTTGACAGTAAATGATCTCTGCATATTTTATAGTTTCTCAATTTTGACTCTGATTCTTTGAATTCTAACGAAAGAATAATTTCATTTTTTTGTTTAAAATGATTAACCTGTTATTTTTTTCAAATATTAATATATACTTAGCATAGAAAATAGAAACCAGAAGTTGAAAATGAAAGAGACTGTAATCTCATTAAGAATTAATAACTAGCCGGGCATGGTGGTGCATGCCTGTATGAAGTCTCAGCTACTCAGAAGGCTGAGGCAAGAAGATCATTTGAGCCCAGGAGTTTTAGGCTGCAGTGAGCTATGAATCCCACCACTGTGTTCCAGCCTGGGCGAGACTCTGTCTCTGACCCCCCCTCCAAATTAATACTAGTTAATTTTTTTCTAGGTCAAACTTTATATTATATATATATTTAGTCAATGGTATCTCACTGATACAGTTTTGTGGAATCTTCCTCCCATTTAAACTGTACATGATGGTATGCCATTAAATATTGTTTTATGCTATCACTTTTAAGTGTCTGCATAGATGTACTATAACTTGTTAATATGCCCTATTGTTGGATGCATCAGTTCCCCCCCCCCCTTTTTTGTGCCTTTATTCCTAAGGTCTTTAATTTATCTCTCAATATTTACATTAGAAGTGAGGCTCTTTGATTGGAAACAGTAAATGTTTATACAAATGAATTTTTAGAAAATGTATATTTTTATTTTATAATTTATTTACATGTTATATTCATCTGGAAGTATTTAGAACAGTAGGATGGAATACTTTATTTTTCTTGCAGTGATTATTTATTTCATTTTTAGTTCTAGGTCTCGTTCCAGAACATATTCAAGATCTCGTAGTAGAGATCGTATGTATTCTAGAGATTATCGACGAGATTACAGAAATAATAGAGGAATGAGACGACCTTATGGGTACAGAGGAAGGGGTAGAGGGTATTATCAAGGAGGAGGAGGTAGATATCATCGAGGTGGTTATAGACCTGTCTGGAATAGAAGGCACTCTAGGAGTCCTAGACGAGGTCGTTCACGTTCCAGAAGTCCAAAAAGAAGATCCGTTTCTTCTCAAAGATCCCGAAGCAGATCTCGCCGGTCATACAGATCCTCTAGGTCTCCAAGATCATCCTCTTCTCGTTCCTCATCCCCATATAGCAAATCTCCTGTCTCTAAAAGACGAGGGTCTCAGGAAAAGCAAACCAAAAAAGCTGAAGGGGAACCCCAAGAAGAGAGTCCTTTGAAAAGTAAATCACAGGAGGAACCGAAGGATACATTTGAACATGACCCATCTGAATCTATTGATGAATTTAATAAGTCATCAGCCACATCTGGCGATATTTGGCCTGGCCTTTCAGCTTATGATAATAGTCCCAGATCACCACACAGTCCTTCACCTGTTGCTACACCACCTAGTCAGAGTTCATCTTGTTCTGATGCCCCCATGCTCAGTACAGTACACTCTGCAAAAAATACCCCTTCTCAGCATTCACATTCCATTCAGCATAGTCCTGAAAGGTCTGGGTCTGGTTCTGTTGGAAATGGATCTAGTCGATATAGTCCTTCTCAGAATAGTCCAATTCATCATATCCCTTCACGAAGAAGCCCTGCAAAGACAATCACGCCACAGAATGCGCCAAGAGATGAGACTAGGGGACGTTCTTCATTTTATCCTGATGGTGGAGATCAGGAAACTGCAAAGACTGGAAAGTTCTTAAAAAGGTAAAAACTAAAGTAGAGAATTTAGATTATAATATTGTTTTTGTTCTTTGAATTCTATTTGGAATTTTAAGATGTAAAATTGTGATAATGTATTTAGCTGTTTTTTTACTCATGACTTTCTTCATTATAATCTAGATTGCTTTTACTTATATTTGATTTGGTAACTTGAAAAGTAATTTATATTCCTTTTTAATTTTATCCATTTTTACTCTAGAATTAAAAATATAGATGGGAAATTGAATAGCTTAAAGCATAACCAATAATACATTTTGTCAATAACTGTAAGAACTTTTAGAAATTAATTTTGTAAGTGTCAAGCATTGAAAGCTTGCTTTGTTCTTTTCACCATTAGTGTGCCATATATAAATAATGCAGTTGTATTGCATGTTCTTAATTGTGTGGCATTATAAACAGTGCAGTTGTCTATATTTAATAATTTCTACTTGACTATAGAAAAGATAATAGTATTTCTAATGACTAGGGACATTTTAAACAGCTAATTTATTAAAATTCTTCAAGTGTTGTTGAGAGTTGCTAATAATGAAAATTGGTTGCTTAATGTACTGTGATTGACTTAAAAGTGAGAAAATAGAGCAAGCATGCTATTTATGGTATGGCACTCTATACCCTAGAATTTATTATTGAACTGATACTTAGTTCTACTTAATATTGCCAAAAATTATTTTCTAGAACAAAGTATGTATGAGCTATTTTGTGGTTCAGATAATGAATATTAAATACTCTCAACTGCATTGAAGCCCACTTATATGAGCTCTTATTTATATTAATAGATAAGTGAAATAGTCTGAAAGTTTGAGTATAAGTTGAATTCTTATGTGTATTATCTATTAGTGGTTCTTAGCTGCAAAAATTAAACTTAGGCTGTTTCTAGAAATTTGAATTTGTTCAGGCAGAATTGTGGAGTATGACTAAATAGGACAAGTTCCTGAGGGTGGTTTTACTTTTTATTCTTTAGGAAGTCTAGTATGTAAGTTTATTAAAAAAATCAGTACGTGAGTTCTATATGGATACTTTCAATGATTTTTAAAAGTGAATTTTGAGAATGTACTTTTCAGTAGGGTTATTTTTTTTTTCATTGCTGGTCCTGTGGTATTGGGCAACACATTTAAATATGCAAATGATCCACAATGACTGCAATCCAGAGTTACTATCCTCTTCTTTGCTTATTCACAGGTTCACAGATGAAGAGTCTAGAGTATTCCTGCTTGATAGGGGTAATAACAGGGATAAAGAGGCTCCAAAGGAGAAAGGATCAGAGAAAGGGAGGGCAGAGGGAGAATGGGAAGATCAGGAAGCTCTAGATTACTTCAGTGATAAAGAGTCTGGAAAACAAAAGTTTAATGATTCAGAAGGGGATGACACAGAGGAAACAGAGGATTATAGACAATTCAGGAAGTCAGTCCTCGCAGATCAGGGTAAAAGTTTTGCTACGGCATCTCACCGGAATACAGAGGAGGAAGGACTCAAGTACAAGTCAAAAGTTTCACTGAAAGGCAATAGAGAAAGTGATGGATTTAGAGAAGAAAAAAATTACAAACTTAAAGAGACTGGATACGTAGTGGAAAGGCCTAGCTCTACAAAAGATAAGCACAAGGAAGAAGACAAAAATTCTGAAAGAATAACAGTAAAGAAAGAAACTCAGTCACCTGAGCAGGTAAAGTCTGAAAAGCTCAAAGACCTCTTTGATTACAGTCCCCCTCTACACAAGAATCTGGATGCACGAGAAAAGTCTACCTTCAGAGAGGAGAGCCCACTTAGGATCAAAATGATAGCCAGTGATTCCCATCGTCCTGAAGTCAAACTCAAAATGGCACCTGTTCCTCTTGATGATTCTAACAGGTAATTCCACACTGATGCCCAGTAAGTTAATCTATGGGTAGTTAGTTAATATTCCAGTTAATTATCTTATTTTCTGAACATACTATTTTCATATTCAAACCAGTGGTATATTTTGTTTGTGTGTGTGTTATCCATATGTTCCAGACCTGCTTCCTTGACTAAAGACAGGCTACTTGCTAGTACACTTGTCCATTCTGTCAAGAAGGAGCAAGAATTCCGATCCATCTTTGACCACATTAAGTTGCCACAAGCCAGCAAAAGCACTTCAGAGTCATTTATTCAACACATTGTGTCCTTGGTTCATCATGTTAAAGGTATGTTTAATATGTTTAGTATTTTGAAGGAAATTTATCTTGCATGCAGATAAACAAATGAGTAGTTATACTTAATAATTAACGTACTTCAGAGCTAGTAGGTATATATCAATACTATTAAAAATTTAGAAAAACTGTTTCGTGAAAGAGACTCCAGTCTTGCTAGCTTTGAGACTTGAGGAGTTGTTTAATAAAAAGTGATTATAATGCTAGAGTTAAAACATACTCTAAAGTATATCATGATAAAACATAATATATAGATTTGTTTAAAGTGTTTTGTAAAGTGTTTTTAAAATGCGTCACTGTGTATTTGAAGTGTAGAATGCTTACAGATTATTTTTCATTGTATGCCTATAACTTGTGGTTAATGTACTCTTGGCACATATTTATAACAAAGTGAAGGCAGTGTTGTTACTGAATATTATTTACTAAAAATTTCTTTTCATCTTTCAAAAGAAATGTGAAACTGGTGGAAAAACAATATTAACTTTCTATCTTTTTGTGCTAAATTTGTTACAAAATTTTTAAAGTGGTGATGAATAAACCAGAAGAAAATTTAGTCAGGATTTTTAAAGGGGAAAAAAGTTTAAGAAATTTAAAAGTATATTAGCTAAGTAGTGATTACATGGGTAGTGACTAATTAATACAATAATTATGATATTTCATTAGGTCCTAAAAATAAGGATGTTTATTTTAGCTAAAGTAATGATTTTTTCTTTTCACTAGTATTTAATTGTAGTTTCAAAGTTGCTGATAGTTTTCAAAGGTTTTAGGGTGAATGACTTTTTTGGGCAGTTAGATAAAATTTTGCTTTTATAATTTTGTTTTTGTGCTTAAAAGGCAGCTTACTATGAAACAGGTTCTTTCCCAGGAACCTCCGTGGCTGTTGGTCTTAAAAGCCTCCTCCATCCTTTTTAAAAGTTTGTGTTTTGACATGAGAACAACTCTGTAATAAACTTGTCACCAGCAATTCTTTGTGCACTTGATATTTCAAAATAGCAAATAGTTAACGGATTTCTTTTTGGCTGTAATAATTTAAACATGATAATAAAAGAGTTTTGCTATTTGGCTATAAGTAGGTTTGTGAACCAGTTTATGACCATACTATTGTGGTACATAAAATATGAAACATTAATAATTTTTAAATTTTTTCACCTTTTTTTGACCTGTCTCCACATTTTATAATTTATTGCTGAATTTTGAGATCAGGTTTTGATACATTTTTTTACTTTTTCATTTTCTTTTTCTTTTTTAAAAAGAACTGTAGTTATGTTTCATAATTGGTATTATGCAACCGATCTGAACAGCTCTTTCTTTATATAGAGCTGAAAATGCCCAGTGATGTTTTCTTTTTCATTGTAACTAGGTCCTGGAATATGTTTTGAAATGGCAAAATCCATGTTTCAAAGTAAAATAGCTGTTGAAAGATACAGGCAAAGTTGAACCTTCTGTCTTCCTGGCAAAAATGGCATAAAAACTGAGTTGCTAGCTCAAATTCCTGGGTTTCATGGAATTATGATTGAGGCACTACCCTTGTAGTGGCCGTTTCAAGTTTTAATGATTGGTTATGAGACATGTGCTGGATATTGGGCGGTAAGTTGACACAGATGTATGTTGACCTGTTAAGCAGATAGCTTGCTTCATAATGTAACATTTCATAGCTCATGACTTTATACGTCTGTTTTACATTTACAGCATATCTTAAACTGGTTTAAAAACTAATCAGTATTGATATTACTAATTTTAAAATTGTTTAAAGAAAGACAAGACAACAATATCAACTGTGCTGTCAGGTTTGCCAAGACGCCAGATTTTTGGAGTAATTAGTGAATGTTAATGAATTTAAAAATAATTTTTCTAGTTGAATGATAGATAGTATTTATTTTTTTCTTGAATCCATTTCTGTTGATATGTCAACATAGCTCTCAATGAAATTTATTTATTCAAACCAGCTTTGTAGTAATTCCATATTTGTTAATTTTTGTTTTCTGCAAACGGTCATTTGAAGTAACGTCATTGGTTCATATTGGCAAGGTATGAGGACATCCACATAGTATTTCTTTTTGTTCTGTTTGAGGAAGTAGTGCACTAGTGAAATGAAATTAGTGACTCCTGATTTTAATCTATTAATCGTTCTTGGATTATACGTAGTATTGACAGGGACTTGTGAGAAATTTTGCGATTTCTTACCTGTGAGGTATAAGAAGTTAAAAGGGAAAGAGTAGGAGTTCTTTGTAACACTTGATTCTTTTTTGCTAGGTTTCTTGAATATTTTTAATTTCTTTTCACCTGCTACATGCCCTTCTGTCACAAATGAAAATCCCTGTTAAAGTAAAGATAACTAACTGGACAGTATTTCTCCTAAATCAACAGAGCAATACTTCAAATCACCTGCAATGACCCTAAACGAGCGGTTCACTTCGTATCAGAAAGCCACTGAAGAACATAGTACCCGGCAAAAGAGTCCTGAGATACACAGGTATGTGTACTATTGACTTAATATGTAAAAATGTTGTTTTGATAGGAAGACATATGAAACAGGATTATATTGGAAGTTTGCTATCATCATGATACAAATAAAAACTTCAGTTTTATGCCTCGTTTATACTTTGAATAAATATATTTCTAAGTTTTGAAAATTTTATAATTTAGTTTTTAGTTTACTTGGTTTACACTGGTTGTTAAAACTTAAAATACTCTTACCACTCTGTAGTATGGAGTTAAATAATTATCAGTTCATTTGGTATTTGGTGGGGATAGATGCCTAGAGTAATCTTTGAATTTACTTCTGCTAGGTTTGTGAAATAAAAATGCCTGATGAGAGGTAGAACTGTTTTTCATGAAAAGAACATAAACATGGAAGTCAGACAATTGTGTTGAAATCCTGACTTTGTCACTTCATTCCATTGTGATGAACAGGTTATTTAATATCTGGATATGTTTTTTCATCTACAAAATAAAGATAATCCCACTTTGCCAGGGTAGTGGTGAAAGTGATATTGGCTATAAAGTGTCTCACGTAATACTTAGCACACATCACATAGTTGGTATGGTTTTGGTCAGAACTGATAAAAAGCACTAGGAAGTTGCAATTCATACTAGGTTAAAAAAGAAAGGCACAGAATGAAACCAGAGGTACACCGAATATGTAAAAATACTGAAGACTGTTTAGGAGTAAATAATCCTATTCATGTGTGTTCATTGAAGATGTTTTGATGTATTGCATGATGATTGACATTTAATATTCAACTTTAATCAAAACACTTTTTTTTGTATGTATCTTTTTCTATTTTCTTTTTTTTTTAGAGGCAGGGTCTTGCTCTCTTGTTCAGGCTATAGTGCAGTGCTGGATTGTAGCACACCGCAGCCTTGAACTTCTGGGCTTAAACAATCCTCCTGTCTCAGCCTCCTTAGTAGAGTAGCTAGGACTATAGTCATGAGCCACTGCACCTGGTTAGTTTTTCTTATTTTTTTGGTAGAGGCAAGTTTTTGCTATATTGCCCAGGCTGCTCTTGAACTTGTGGTCTCAAGTGATCCTCCTGCCTTAGCCTCCCAAAGTGCTGGGATTATAGGTGTGAGCCACTGCGCCTGTTTTGATTTTCTTTTCCTTTCCTCCTCCTCCTCCTTTTTCTCTGTCTTCTCTTCCTCTTCTTCTTTTTTTTTTTTTTGAGACAGTCTCCAGCCCAGGCTGGAGTGCAGTAGTGTCATCATAGCTCACAGCAACCTCAAACTCCTGGGCTCAAGCAATCCTCCTGCTTCCGCCTCCCAAGTAACTGGGACTATAGGTGTGCACCACCACACCTGGTTAATTTTTTCTATTTTTGGTAGAGACGGGGTCTCGCTCTTGCTCAGGCTGGTGTCGAACTCTTGACTTCAAGCAACCCTCTCACCTTGGCTTCCCAGAGTGCTAGGATTACAGTTGTGAGCCACATCTTTCTATTTTTGATGGCTAACATAGTTTGATGTTTTAAAAGGTCAGGCTTCATTTCAATGTAAAAAATATCTGGTCGAAGCATTCTAATTCATTTTTAATGGATATAGTTATTATTTCTTGTTTATTAGGAATTAGATTAATAGTCTTACTGTGCTAAAATAGTTGATTGAGAGAGAAGTGATTGTGTCTTATGAAAATGAGCAGTACCGTGGATTTTTGTGAACCATACAGTTAATAGTATGACTACAAATACACTTTATTTTATGTTAAGGAGAATTGACATCTCTCCAAGCGCCCTGAGGAAGCATACCCGTTTAGCAGGGGAAGAGAGAGTTTTTAAAGAAGAAAATCAAAAGGTATGTTAGTGCATTTTTTCTTCTTGTTAAATTCGGCTTGCTTAATATACTAAATACAGTTTCGCAGGGCAGATTGTTTACAGCTATCTTTCAATTGTAAATACATTGTATATATTTATGATAGTGTACGTAGTGTTCCTTCCTAGAAGAATTAAGCTGACACTATAAGTTAAACGAAGAGTACTTTTTGAAAATGCTAGTGAAAGGAAAAAATTAGTCTTAAGGAAAGGGTAAAGAATCAGTGGGTGTAGACCAAGGGAAAAAAAGAGATACAAATTTTATTAGAGTTTTGAGGTGAGATTGATAAGCCAGAATAAATATTCTATGGTTTTATATGTGCCTGAATTAATTATCTCCAGGTTCTTCACAGATAAAAAGGAGTAATACCCAGCCTAATGGGCATTTTTATGTGAATTATGAAATACAAATTCTAAGAGCTGATTTATTTTGAGCAAAAACTTGTTTGTCACTATTGGAATACTTGTAGGTGAGGGGAATGGCTTTTAAACTTGAGAAAGCAGCGTGTGAAAGGCTTTTAGAGGGCTTGGTGAGAATGGAATTTTGTGGTTAAGGGGACTCTGTTATACTCTGATAATTCAAAATTGATAGAATGGGAGCAACTATCCATTGTTTTGAAAAGATTAGGAAACTTGGGAGTACCATTTGGTTCAATTTCTGGCTATCAGTAAATACCATCTATATGATATTTGGAAAATAATTTAACCTTTGTTTTCTAATGAGAAAAATGAGAATACATTTGTAGAGTTGTTGAATAATTGGGCTATCTTGAAAACAATGGAACTTCTGTTATTACAAGCTGTTATTGATGATGGTAGTATACAAATTATTTAATAGGGTGTGCTGTTAATTTATTGGATGTGGAATCTGGAGCTTACAAAGAAAATGATTACTTTGCATGGGGCATATTGATTTGAAAAAGATTCTGAGAAGTGAATACTTTTTTGGCTTTTAACTTTATGCCTTGGGTTCAATGTTGGTTAATTTTGTTTTCCTGATGGTTTTGTCTATCCTCATGCTCTGACAGTGAGTATCTTACTTCTCTCATTACTTAAACCGGATTTTGATCTGGAGGAGGAGAAGTAAGGTTGACTTTTGGATGGACAAGAGGATATGACATTGGTTTTTATCCTTCATCTTCCTATATTAATGAAGAATTAACACATGTTAATGTGTAATTAATATATATATGTATATGTAGTTTGTAGTTTACAAGGTAGTTTCACTTACGTTATCTTGTTACTTGTGGACTTGGTAATACCTAGGTGAACAGGAAGTTTTATGTTCTTGATTAGAGTTTTTCTTTAATACCCTGGGAGCAAATAGGTAAGTAGTTGATATCATTTGGAGATATATACATACTCTCAGTTTTATGAATGCTTATGAATATTATAACTAGACTTCCCAGAATAAATACTTCTTATTGTTGAATACTAGCAAGGATGTCCACATTGCTTAGCATCTTACTGATGTATAATTTCTCTTCATTCCTAGATGCCTCTTTCCATCTTCCTAAATTATATAGTATTTGAAAAAGCAATGGAACAAGAAGGAGGTGAATTGTGACCCAGTTTAAACTAATGTCCGTTGCAATACCTGAATTGAGAAAGGGCAGTATATGGCCCAAGATACTGAGTACAGGATTACGAATAATATCTTTCTGGCTTTGTTTCTACCCTTGTTCAACCTCAATTGGTTTCATTAATCATATTCCACTTGCATGTTATAGAAATTACAGAATTCTTTTGAACTGTTTTTTTAATTGGGTTGGTCAAATTATTTGGGAAGAGCTTGATGATAATGAGGCTTAATAATGAGAATTTATGTTAGGATCCCTTAACTTTATAGGTGGAAGGCTATTTCACAACTATAGATTATAACCTCTGTCACTGTTCAACTATTAAAAAAAAACAACATTTGGAAGGATGAGGGATAATAATGAGGATGTGCTGAGTGGAAAAATGTTTGTATCATTTTACTGTACAAAAGTTTATTATAGATTGTTTTGAGTATCTATAAAATTCTCAAGATAAATAGCTGTTAGAAACTTCTCCAGTCCCACTGCACTAAATGTACACAAATGTTTAGGAAAAACAATCAAGTATATTTTTTAAACAAAAACTTAATAGTATATGATCCATTTTTTTTCTGATACCAAAATGCCGGTTTATAAACTGGCATAAAATTTAACTCTTGCTATGTTTTTTTCTATTTCTCCCCTCAACTCTGTATTTTGCATCTGTCTTTCTATAGGGAGATAAAAAATTAAGGTGTGACTCTGCTGATCTTCGGCATGACATTGATCGCCGTAGAAAAGAAAGAAGTAAAGAACGGGGGGATTCCAAGGGCTCCAGGGAATCCAGTGGATCAAGAAAGCAAGAAAAAACTTCAAAAGATTACAAGGAATACAAATCTTACAAAGATGACAGGTAATTGTTAAAACTGTCTTGAGTTAGGTTTTAGCTTCTAATTAGCCTTTAATAATTGTCAGCTTAATTGCTTTCAATTTTGACTGTGTAATCGAATGTTTAAATTTAAACAATTAAAATTATTTGTTTTACAGCAAAAATGTATTTGTCTTTTACACGGCTTATGGTGGATGAGGACAAAAACTTTGGAATAGCAAGCTAACACTGAAAAAAAAAATGACAAATTAATGTGTCCTATTATCCAGGCTACATCAGGAGGTTGGACTTCAATGCAGTGCATTTCTAGAAACAGTTTGTGTAAGAACTTTGGTTCGTTATGCTTGATTCCGCACTTTTTCAACTCATAACACCCAGAGTACAAGAATTATAAACTGATATCTAGTGGTTTAACATGGGAGAGATGGGGGGAGGAAGGACTAGAAATATAAATGTGCATTAGTCTTTCAAAATAATATTTCCATGGATACTGTTAGCAGTGGTAAGAGTTACAGCAGGTATGACCTTTTCGAGTGTTGCATTAGAGTCTCGTAAAATTTGATCATCATAAAGTTAAATAGGAATACAAAGTATTATAGATAATCTCTTTTCCTTGCTATTCATTAGGTAAATGGTGGATTT
Organism: Microcebus murinus; assembly: GCF_040939455.1. NCBI lineage: Eukaryota > Metazoa > Chordata > Mammalia > Primates > Cheirogaleidae > Microcebus > Microcebus murinus. The sequence continues at coordinate 26,506,737 of NC_134108.1, forward strand.
TACTTGTGTTTTTAAATTTATTACTGTTCTTTGTAATGTCATGCTTTTTATTTCAATAATGATAATTATGGCCCATATCATACCAACTGTTTTCACCCAGGGTGTACAAACTGCAGTCATTTTGAAACTTGGCCTTAAGAACATTCTTGTTGCTACTCTTCTTTTCATTTTGTTAAAATAATAAAAGATTATATAAGTTAACTTAAAAATATTGAAGAACTAAACCTTATTCTTGAAGCTTACAGACTACTAGTTTCTAATTGGCAGGCCATAGCATGCTTTTCAGTAGTGATGTAAAACAAATATTGGAGGAGAAATGGAAACAGACTGTGTCAAACACCCAATTATTTTACTTATGTAATAATTTTACTAGGGGATAGTTTTTTGACTTAAAAAATATCCCTTTTATTGTAAGTTTCAGCTGGGTCTTTATCTTTTTAAAAATAGCATTTTTGGTGTGTGTTCTTTATTTTGCAGTAAACATAAAAGTAGAGAGCAAGATCATTCTCGATCTTCATCCTCTTCAGCATCACCTTCTTCTCCCAGTTCTCGAGAAGAAAAGGAGAGTAAGAAGGAAAGAGAAGAAGAATTTAAAACTCACCATGAACTGAAAGAATACTCAGGCTTTGCAGGAGTTAGCCGACCACGAGGAACCTTTGTAAGTAATAAAATTATCTTTGATAAGACTTTACCTTAGAGTACTATATAAAAGGAAAGCCAAATACATGATTCAGAGATTGTCTGTTGTATAAGTCATTATTCCTAAAGTCAGAGTTAGTCTTGAAAAATGAAGTATTTGAAGTATTGTCTTCATTAAGAAATGCCATTTTGAGATCTAGAAACATCTTTGTAAACTGGTTTTCTTCATTTTGAGATCAGTAATGTACATACTACCTTAAAGACCCAAGAGTCGAGGAAAACTATTGAGATACATTTCTGTAATCACTTACTTTTTGAAAAGATACCTTAAAACATTAAGAAATCTGGATGTTCATGTCTGTGTTACAGCTATTTTCATTTTTGCCTGTTTTCTTCAAATCTTTGTTTATGTATGTATCTATCATAGAAATCATATAAATTTTCTTTTTATTCTACATAGGATATACATTATCCCCATGTTTCCGTAAGTCATTATAATTATTTAATGACTTCATAGTAGTGCATCTTCTTGCCTTTTTAATTTCTAGATTCAGACTCCTACCTTGAGCAAGTATCTAGTTAGGTATTGGTTAGAATTCATTAATTAGATCATTTGGGGGAAGAGAAGAGCTTTGTTTACATATATGGTGATAGGTATGGTTGAACACTTGGGGTATTTATGGTAATTCAAAGGAATTAGACAACTACTGGCTAGTAAAAAGGTAAAAAAACCAACTTGATTATTTTAAAATACTAGTTTAGGCCATGAAAGTGTGATATTCTGACCCTTAGGTTGATTGTTCATTTCCTCTTAACCTACTCAACTTTCAGTAGGAGAATTTTTTTGCCTACGGTATAAAATGGCCATCCTTTCCATCCTCAGTGGCTATGAGATTTAGGTAGAAAATTAGGGCATATGTTTTTTTGTTACTGCAGTAAAATTAGAGTTTGCATGTAACTAAATACCTTTTATTGCATCACTAAACAACTTTGTTAATGTTAATCAGTTTCGAATTAGAGGCAGAGGAAGAGCCAGAGGAGTTTTTGCTGGGACAAATACTGGTCCAAACAACTCAAATACTACTTTTCAAAAGAGACCGAAGGAAGAGGAATGGGATCCAGAATATACCCCAAAGAGCAAGAAGTACTTCTTGGTGGGTGTTAGAAATCTGTTTATTTGGTTTGCATTAATTTTCAAAACATACTAGGTGAATACATTTGAGTACAGATACCCATTACTATGAGAAGATTTCACCATAACGTGGGAAACCTTTTTAAAAATTTATTATCCAGGTGATTTGAAGTTTGGAAAATGTGGGTCCCTTTAGTCTTGTATATACTTCCTTGACATTGCATATAGGCTGATCAGGGTAAACTAAAAATATACCTGATTTTATAGCTACATTCAGCGAAGAATATTAGAGTTGAGCTTAATGTATGTTTCATATCTGTCTATAAGACAGTGATGGTTGTAGAAATTTCACATTAAGATATACCTTCCATCTTCACAGACAGTTGTTTAAATGAAAGACAAGGAGAAGAATTCTTCCATAGTATTTGTAATTAAGGATCTCAGGCAAGCCGTCAACTTTCATTAGAGTAAAAGGACGATGAAAAATTACATTATTAAAAAAAAAAAAGAAAAATTACATTATGGAGAAGCTACTAGGTATACTTATTTGGTGCTTCCTTATGTCAGAGATACTTTTCCTCTGAAGTAGTTTTCCAAGTATGAAACTAGAGTTGGTGGGTCTGAAACATTCTCTGGAGAAGGATGGACATTTTCTGCAGTTTGGAATGGGGAAAAGGGTTCTTCATGCAGTATAGGAGCAGACTTAAGAAAATACCAAAACTATTACCAAAAGTACTCATTTTTGAACAGCTTTTTGGGGAATTTCTATTTCAGGGACTACTTCTGAAAACTAGTTGCTTTCAAGGAGGAAAATAGTTTGTGTCTTTCAGAGGACTTTTTATGAATACATTTGAATAGACCTGAATGTCTATGATATAACTGCTTAGTTAAAGGTTATAGGTGTATTCTGAAGTGGATCTCTGTTTTGTTTGGAAAATAGGCAATATACTTATTTCAAAAATGAATTTCCATTTGCCTTTTTTGGTATGTTAATGACCAAGAAACCAAAAAAGTTACATCTGTTCCCATTATGAAAAATGTTTGTTTAATTTATACTCTTACGAGGAGAAATTTGTGCTTGTTGAGTCTCTTGAATTGACAATCTGGAAATAAAAAGGCGTTTGATTCAGGTGTAGAAAACTTTAAATGATCCATCTACTTTGGATTTAAGAATTTGTATTAACAGACACCTGTTTGTGTTTTCTAGACTAAGAATGGACATACAAATAAGATTCCAATTCTTGGCTTAGAGACTAGTAATAGAGACACAAACAGTCTAAATTGTATGGTGGCTTTTCCCAAAGGAGGAATTGGTGGGGTTTTGCAAAGGAGAGAGATTAGGAGAGACTTTTTTTTTTTTTTTTGAGACAGAGTCTCACTCTGTTGCCTGGGCTAGAGTGCCGTGGTGCCAGCCTAGCTCATAGCAACCTCAAACTCCTGGGCTCAAGTGATCCTTCTGCCTCAGCCTCTCAAGTAGCTGGGACTCCAGGCATGTGCCACCATGCCCTGCTAATTTTTTCTATATATTTTTAGTTGGCCAATAAATTTCTATTTTTAGTGGAGATGGGATCTTGCTCAGGCTTGTTTCGAACCCTTGACCTTGAGTGATCCGCCCGCTTCGGCCTCCCAGAGTGCTAGGATTACAGGTGTGAGCCATTGCTCCAGGCTTAGGAGAGACTTTTGTAGAGGAACTTAACTTGAATCTTTAGCTTAAGAGATGGGCAGGTATACTGCAGATAACAGAAGGAGTGAAATAGCATGATAGAATTCCAGTATTGAATGGCTAAGGTGGGTATAAGTTTGTGGGAAGATTGAGAAAAAGCAGGAGTTAGATTGTGGAAAACTTTATTAATAAATTTCGGTTTTATGCAGTGTTTACGAAAATCATGGTGGTTACAATCATTAGATTTGAGAGATTGAATGCCTGAACTAAGGGCTATATTTGAGAAAAGTTAAAGTAGCATTTATAAGGATTTATTCAGGGACTAACTAGTTGGATGTTGGTCAGGAGAAGGAGGGATCTAAGATAAGGAATCCAGAAGAAAGGAGCCCTTTGCAGAGAAGATAAAGTTCTGTTCTGGACAGGTTGAATTTGAAGTGCCTGGAGGAAACCAGGTGGAGATGTTGAATTGGGTAGTTGCTAATGCTGATTTAGATAGACAAAACAGTCTAGGAGTCACCATTTTATAGATCATCATTAAAGCTGTAATATGATCACCTAATCAGAAGAGAAGAGATTAAAAGGTCAACATTTTAAAGGTAGGGGGAAGAATGGGAAAGTAAAATGCCAGAGAAGTAGACAAGTATGGAAGGTCAGAAAATTAAGAGGCAATTAGAGATGAATAAGTAGATAGTAATTGTTTACCACTTTTAACAATTTATAAATATATAATTTAGGCAAGACCTTCATTTTTCAATGGCATGCATTCAAAATCGGGTATCATAGTTTTTACCTTAAATTGGTACATAAGTCAGTTTGGCTTTTAATTATGCAATAGTTTGTTAATCAAGAAGAGTGTGTTATTTTAATAATTTAGCCACTTACCAGTAGCAGTAATACTTAATGTGTTGCCAATTCTGGATTATATTTAAAAATCTTGATCTCTATATAAAACATACACAATTTATTTGTCACAGGCTGATGTTTACTTGAATTTCAAGTAAAATTAACACAGTATATTTTTTCCTTATAAGTTAATTCCCAAAGTTAGTTATTTTGGTTTTTATTTAAGAGCCATTGAAATGGCAAGTTTGGTTTTTACATGGATATTTGAATTTAAAAGATTTTGCATATTATGTGAAGATACCTTTCAGGTAGCTAATGTAGAGGGAAAATAAATATAATTCAGGAAAAGAAACAACTATAATTTAAGAAAAGAGCTTTAATAAATTTTGCCCATATCAATGAAAGTTAAACTTAGTTAATAACATTTATTGAACATTATATACTATGCTTGGTGCTATTCTAAGTGTTTTACATGTATTAACTTATTTAATGCTTATAAGATCCTTTTGAATTTGGGGCTATTCTATTTTTATAGATGGAGAATACTGAGGTACAGAGATTGAGTAGCTTCACCAATATTGTGTGGCTTATAGTAAGAGTGGGATCAGAATTCAAACCATGCGCATTGAGCTTTAGAACCCAGTACTTAACATGGGTCCTGAAAGTGCCGTACCATTCATTCTCCAGTGCTGAATTTTAGTAACCTTTGTTGCATTCTTTCCTGAAATTTCCCATCTCCAAACTTGGATATCTATAAAGGTATGCTAATGTTTTAATAATAAACACTCCAGAAAAGATACTAGTTTTAGTTAGAACCTGAAATTCTATGGAGGGGTGAGTATGAAGAGTTGGAGCAAATGGGAAAGTACTCAAGTAGGCAGGTTCTTAGTGTTGAGTTGATGTTGTCTTCTCAGGAAGAGAAAATCTTTGGTGGGGAAGGGGGCTCAGAATTGTCTGAGTATTGATAAATTAACCCTTTGAAACTTGAACATTCTATGCAGAAGAGATATGAGGATTTGGAAGGTCTTGGTTCTAATACAGACTACTTTGTTAACATAGTTTTGGGTATGTATAAATATTTAACTTCTGGCCCTTTATCATCTGTGAAATAATTCATTTAATTTAAAAAATTGTAATGGGATTGAAATCTTGGACATAAGATTTGAGGATTAAAGGTATGTTTAGCATAAAAAATCTCACTTGGTAGCTTCCAGGATACTCTGGTGAAGGACACAGCTTAATCTTCTAGCTGCTATTTTCTTTACTAAGCTTCAGATGATTGTGTGTCTAAAAGTAATGGCTAGTTTAACTGTAGCATCTAGCTTTGTCATTGCCTTCTCTGTTTCTGCTAACTCTTAGCTGCCTGGTATGTGGTAATCATTTACTGCCACCAGGTTGTCTGGGAAATGTATTTTATGGGTGAGGTTATAAAGGATAGTGGAAAGGACTAGCTTTGTGGCTTTGGCAAGTTACTTAATTTCTCTGTGCCTCAATTTCTTTATCTCTAAAATGAGAAAAGTAACAGCATTTTACAGGGTGGTTGTGAGGATTGGATGAGTAAATACATGTAAAGTGCTCAGAACAGTGCTTGCCACCATTTATTGAATCTTGCTTATCAGACACTGGGCCAGGCACTTTTTACCAACCTATGTTTTCTCAAGGCTATCTCCCTTTATTAAAATGAGGAAGTAAAATTCTAGAGAGGTTGCCCAAAGACACAGTTTCTTTTAAAATTTAAATGCATGGCTCTACTCCAAAACTTTTTTGCCTTTGATTCTCAAAAATCCATGGAATATTGAATAAATATCACAAACAAACAAATAAAAACAGACTCGAGTTGGGTGTGTTATTGCATTAAGGGAACATGAAATTATGTAATTGAGTAGGTATCATTTTGAATGGTGGCAGACTATTTAAAAGTAGTTTATTTTGGGTTTGTAGTTAAATTCTTTTTGATGTATTTAAATATATATTTTTGGTAGTTCCGAAATTCGTTGTTTATGGAGTCATGTATGCCTCTAGTTAGTGATCTTTCATTGGTTTGGTAAAGGTCAATTGTTAACAGTTGGTAAGTGCTCTTTCGTATAGTCTATAATTGAGCTTTTCAGGTCATGAATGAGGGTAATCTATATTAAATGAATATACCCAAAGACATGCTCTATGTATGTCTTGGGAAAAATAAGTATTATGTCACATTAAAGAGCAGTTTTAGTGGCTTTTGGAAAATTGATCAGTACCAGTACTCCAGAGGTTATGCAGCATTCTGTTTGTATTACACTTGTTTTCTCATAAAGGGGCATTATTTTGCCTTATTTCTCATTTTTTTGGGCAACAGATTTAAGCGTTACTAATTTAGGGTGGACAGTAATTAATTAAATTACATATAGGAGAACTTGGCCTTTTGTATTTTGGAATGTAATCTTCACCTCTACTTATCTAGAAAGTCAAGTACTTTTCAGTTTTGCAGATTGTTTTGCTTAAAAGAATAATTTGTAATTTAGGGAACCATCTGTATTCAAATACAGTTAATGAAAAATTAAGTTTGGAATGTGATAGCTGCAGTATTTCAGAGTGGTAAAGAAGAAAAGGTCTTAGGTGTTACTCTGGGCTCCATGTCATTTTATTTGTCAGTAAAATTCCCTAGCCCAGAAGATTGATAAATACTATATATTGATTTAGATTTAATCTCAGTAGGAATTTAAAATCTGCCTTTATATGTAAGGTGTAAAATTCATACCACCTATTTAGTGAACATTATTTATAATGTATTGACATTTTATAACTTTTTGCCACATCTTTATGATTAAGGCAATTTTGTTGGGAAAAGATTGGTTATTTTATCTCATTGCATGCAGCACAGTAACAAATGGACTTAGATTGAAATAATAATGGAAAGAAAAAAGTCAATTCTGAAAATGAGCAGTAATTTAGCAGTTGAGATTCTTCAAACAATTTTCTGGGGCAACCTCAGTGCTTGGGTTACTTAACTAGTAAGATATAAGTCTTCTTGACAATGGAATATACTTGTCTTGAAAAGTTCATTTTTACTGGTTTCATTGTGTTTTAGACTATGACCAATGTCATCTACCCAGTCTTAAGAAGGTTAATACCATGACTTATGATTGAAGAAGTAATCATCATTTTTACAAGAAAGATATCTCATTGACAATTATTTTTAACTTTTCTGTAGCATGATGACAGAGATGATGGTGTGGATTATTGGGCCAAAAGAGGAAGAGGTCGTGGTACTTTTCAACGTGGCAGAGGGCGCTTTAACTTCAAAAAATCAGGTAGCAGTCCAAAATGGACTCATGACAAATACCAAGGGGATGGGATTGTTGAAGATGAAGAAGAGACCTTGGAAAATAATGAAGAAAAGAAGGACAGACGCAAGGAAGAAAAGGTAGAAAATTTCAATCTGTAGTTCTGACTGATTTTCTTTAGTATGGGTTTGGTGGGCAAATTATTAAAAATTATTTAATTTTTAGGAACAATGATTATTAATAGTTCACTTTCACTCCTCACATCTTTTAAAATCTTTAATGTCTTTTTCTGTTCTTTTTTAGGAATAGTAAATATGAAGTAAGATTGCAACAGAGAGCAGAACTTGCACCCACCATTTTTTTACCTGATTTTTGTTTTCAAATAAGAATGTAAGCATTTTACTTAAATTTTACTGTTTGCAAGTAGTCTATAGAAATTTTGTTTTAAGTCTTCAAATATCTTGAGAAATAGTAGACTGTATGTTGAAAATTGTACTGAAATAAAGTAGAAAATTGTTACGTACCATATTTGTAACTATCAACTTTTAAAAAGAAACTTTTACCGTTTTTGTTACATGCATTGTAATTCTGCTTTGTCTATAAGATACGGTCAAGTACAGCTCTGTGAAAGTTCTGATTCTCTTCCTTCCCTGTTTGTTAATGTTTTATTCTGAAGTAAACGTTAGCTCTACATACAAATCCCTGAACAGAAATTGTTTATAGAATCCACACTAATTATTTTAACTGTATACACCTGCTTAATTCGAACACACTACATTGTAGGGTGACTAATTTTGGAAGTATACCATGAAGTTGTTACTTCAGTAAAACTACACTAGTTTAACACTCGAGAAAATGTTTAAGAAGGAAAACAAGCTTTTCCAATAGCTAAAAAGTACAAGCTATTAAAAATTAGATTGAAAAGTTTGAGAAAATGTTATTTTTTTCTGAAAACAAGCAGTGGCCTATAAAAAACATTCTTGGAAGCCTTTCCTATTTGGGTTCAATATTAAGTGTTCTTCCTATTCTTATTTGATAGTTTGAGTCATGGTCTTAGATTTCAGCTTTTTGAAAGAGGAAACTGGTTTGTAATAATATTGCAAATAAAAACTCTATTCCTACCAAATGTCTTAATAATGAAAAAACAGAACAGAACCTGTAATCCTGGCATTGGTATGGAGGAGGATTATCCTGCAGAATAAGTTGATACTTTAATAACCTGATTTCATATCTTACATATTCATTTGAGCTTTTAGACAGCTGAAACATTAGTTTGTAGTGTAACCATAAGAAAAAAATAGGCAAACACAACATGCTGTTCATAAGTAGTATTTTAAGTAACTTGTTTATCAAATGTCACCAATAAAAAGTTTTGGCAGGAAGCTTGTTCCAGCATTGATCTAACTTGGTTTTTATTTTTTCTCCTATTTTAGTTGCCAGTTTGTAAAATGCCTTTTCCTTTTTCTTCTCAAGGGTTTATCTTTCAGTAGATAATCTTTCAAATGTGAATTACCTTTTATGTTTATTTGATAACTCTTGAATGAAAATCTGAAATAGTAAATTTCAGTGTTACGTTTGGTCTGCTTTATGAGCGTATGCAAAACTAGCCACATTTCATTTGTAAATTCAGCAATGGAATTGTTTGTTTGCATTAAAAGATAATGCTTATTCTGTCAATGTAAACTTTTGAAGATCTTCGGTGTATGGCTCTTTTATCCGTACTTTTGGTGATTTGCTTTGTGTCTCTGCACCTTGATTATAGCCAGGGACATTTATTAAGAGCTATTGGAAACAAAACTAAAACCAAACTCTATATGTGATGTCTATGGCCCTAAGATAGTTAGTATTATGTGGTTTACCCCATTAATTTGTCTTTTTAAAATTGTCTATAAAGCAGAAGAAATACCTGCCAAAGCAATTAATCAGGACATAATTCATGTTCCCCTATTTAGAATAATACTTACATGTGAAAGCTACATGGATGTAAACCCCAACACAGAATTTTCATGGCCATTTTATTTTATACAAATAAACATATAACAGTTGTTTGGTTAGACATCAAATCTGTATGCATGACTGTAAATGTGGAGTTTTGTTTATCCACTTAAGACAACAGGAAAAGGGATTCGCTGAAAAATTATTTAATAGAGAGTAGAGATAAAGTTACTTAATTCCTTTGGGCAGGTTATATTTTAAGTACAAATGCATTGCTTTAACTTTTGGTTACTTCTATTCCCTTAAACAAACTTGAGGAAAGAGTATCATACCATACTGTATTCTAGTAGGCCAGGGTGATTGTGAGAACTCCACAATAGAATGCCATTGTGGATGTTATCTTTTTCAGAGCCAAGCATATAAAAAGTAGCCTGTGTATTTTTTTAAACCACAATTTAACTTCACACCTATGACATGTTATAAAGGCTGAACGGTTCCTCTTAGTAAGGATATTTGTTTATAAGTGCCAGGAAATAACTGTTTGGTAAACCTGTATTAACAGACTTCGTTTTGCCTAGAGAATGGAAATAAAAATGAACCAAAGGATATTTCCACAAAGAATTAATAAAGCTGTTTAAGAAGGCCATGACTCAGTTTTAGGCATATATGTATACCTTTCAATATCCTAGGAATTTTTATATTAAAAGTAAAATATGTTTTTCCAGTTACAGTCTACTTCAAGGAATTACTATTGTTCCCATTATCACAGGTAAAATCAGTGTTGGGAATTTAATTATAATTTGAGAAAAAAATATCCAATAAGAATGAATGTAGATGGCTAAACGATTCTTACTCAGTGTAATGTATAATGCAACAGGGACCCTTGTAAATTGTCATATGCCAATAAAATGTCATAAGTGGTAATAGCTGTTGTTTGTTTACCTGATTTTGAGATTATTCCTAACGTCTGTTCTATACAACTCATTTCTGTGTCCTATTTCTAGTATCAATTCATCTGTTAGGAAAATTACTGGTGTGGTGGTATGGCTTGATAAATGTTTTATAAAATTCCTCAAATTTTTTTTTAATGTTTTCTTGTCTTCCCTGGGAAAATGGGAAATTTTACAGTTGATAAGTTTAATAAGGAAGCCATTATTAAAAAAAAAAAAAGAATTCCAGATTTCTAGTTTAGTCCTTTTTCCGTGTTACTATGGAACCTTATCAGCCATAATATTATGATGGAGATTACTTCTCTTCCTTTCTAAAAATATAGTAGCTAGTTAGTAACTAAAAGAATTGTCTTTTTAAGTTAGTCTTTGTTCACTTTGAGTAAGATCCGGTATAATTCTTACCAAGCTCCTTTTATAGATTATTTGAAATATAAAGCATGTTATTCCATTAACTTTACACAAAATATTTTCACAGAAATTTGTGTGCTAAGATGGATCGACACATTTTGACTCAAATGGCAAATTATCTATTAATGTGAGATAAATAAGAACTGTGTGTCTGTGTGTGTAAAAGGATGGGTAAGATCATTGGTAGCTTAAATATACTGGGTGATTTTAATGTTGTATATATGTTTTTTATATAAAAGTATACTGTGTTATTAGGGACATTTAACTTCTTTTGCTGAGTTTCAACTAGAACCCTGGGGGGGTGGCGTATACCTTAAATTTCCATATGGAACAGTATCCTTTCACATTCAGAAGAGCAGTACAGAGGGCCTCCCGATATATGAAGCTGCTCAACAGGAAAGGCACATTGAGAAGTAAATTTCATTGTAATGGAATTAATTTAGCTAAACTCAGTCTCTTGAGTATGCCTCAAAATTAGGGAGTAATGTCTATTACATATGTTTCGGATTCCCAAATAGCTGAAACCCACTATTGTTAAATCTGAATGACAAGGGTTTATTCATTTTATTGGTGTACATACTAAAACTTAGGAGTCTATTTTAATGAGCTTTAAATGAACAAGTTTTTTGTCTCCCAGGTTGAAGTGCAGTGGTGCAATCACAACTCACTGCCAGCTTGGACTCCTGGGTTCAAGCAGTTCTCCTGCCTGAGCCTCCCAAGTAGCTAGGACCACAGGTGTGTGCCACCATGCCTAGCTAATTCTTAAAAATTTTTTTTGTAGAGAATGGGATCTGGCTACGTTGCCCAGATTGGTCTTGAACTTCCGAGCCTCAAGTGACCCTCCTGCCTTGGCCTCTAAAAGTGCTGGAATTGTAAGCGTGAGCCACCATACTCAGCCTAAATGAACAAGTTTTAAAGTTTCTTAGAATTCAGGGATGTACGGAAATTTGTTGTATTCCATTATCTGACATGAGAGCCTCAGCAATTTTGTTGATTTATGAGCTGGTCTCCTTATGTTTTAGAAACCTGCAATAATGATTAGAGTGTATCAGTTGTGCTGATGGGCCCAAAATTGTACTTTTAATTGACGGTGCCAGTTCTGTTTTTGTTTATGAATTAAACCCTAGGCTATAAAAATGGATCCCATTGTTAAAAAAAAAGAAACAGGCATTGGGAGAGCATTTCACCACCACTATTAGAAAAGAAAGTGTGTCTTAATTATAATAATCTGTACATAGGAAAGTTTTTCCTGTGAACATTTTAGTTATATGTGTAGCAGTTTTAAATGCAGAAGATAGGCTGGTCATGGTGGCTCATACCTGTAATCCCAGGGGCTGAGGCAGGAGGATTTCTGCCAAGAGTTCGAGACCAGCCTGAGGAACACAGCAAGACTGTGTCTCTACAAAAAATAGATTTAGCTGGACATAGTGGTGTGCACCTGTAATCCTAGCTACTTGGGAGGCTGAGGCAGGAGGATTGTGTGAACCCAGGATTTTGAGGCTACAGTGAGGTATGATGAGGCCACTGCACTCCAGCCCGGGCAACAAAGCGAGACCCTGTCTCAAAAAAAAAAAAAATGTAATTGAATTTGTACTTTTAATTGGAAAATGAGATAGTTGGGATGTGGGTAGATCAGATATTTGGAAAAAAAAGACATAGGGATTTTAATGTAGTTACAGATTTAGCTGTCTGGCCCACCCAGGACAATATTATTTGTTATATCTTGATTTTATCTTGTATTCCTTTCTTGAGCAACAAGATATTTTTCTGGTTGTCCAATTTACCTGGGGAAAATGGGTATTTGGCTAAAATAGTCCATCTCTACAATCTACAGGAAAATGATCAGAGCCTGAATTGGCCACTAGTAGCTAAATCAGAGAAATAAGGTACACAATTTTCAATGTCTAAAATGAAACTACTTCCAAGAAGCATTACTATACCTGATACCAAAACTCAAGAGATACTTTGTCCTAAGGTTTTCATTAAGATGTCAGAGATGTTTTCATAGAGTAAGTATTCCTAGAATGAGAACAGTGTTTCACATGACTGTTTCTTGTAACCTTTTTTCCTGCTGGCTGAGGGCATAATGCCAGAGTATAATGGTATAAATAAGAGGCCTAAAAACAGTCTTAACCTGAATACAGTAGTGTTTCAGGTATTGTTAGGAATATATCTATACAGTAATTGGGTTGGAATGTATAGTCTTAAAGCAAATGCTACATGAGTATTTATTGCAGTTTTTAAGCTCTGTCTTATTTCATTAGTTTGATCAGTATTCAATTCTATGAGGTAGGCACTGGAGCAGTGAACAAGAAAAGGCAGTGTGCTTTCCTGATTGATTTTTATTCATGCATTACATATATAAATATATATTATATGTTTATGTGTATTTTATGTATCTGTGAGCCCTATCCTTTATCGAATGAGTTAGGCTAGAAATAATTGGGAATTAATGTACAAAACAGGATTCTTTTATTGTGTCTTTGCCAGAATAAAATTTTAGCACTTAAGCATTTCAAATAGCATACATACTATAGGTATGTAATAAATGCTCCCTGAGTTAAAATACAAGAATGCTAACTGCATATTTATAGAGGTTTTGATTGGAATAAGCCAGTTAATTTTATGGCTGTGGCTAAAACTTAATGCAGTGTAGGCTGTCTTAATGATGTGCCAAACAGGAGAGAGTTCAGATTGCAATAAACATAAAAGTTAGATTGTTTATTTTTTAATTTATTGTTCAAGTCACCCTGTATATTGTTTTGGAGTACCATGTCTTAAGAGAAAACATTTAATATATTGAAAGGATAGAGATCTAGGAGCTTTAGGTCTGAAGTGATGTCATGTGAGTAGTTGGAAAAAGTAAGTTTATTGTAGAAAAATGATTACTGAGATAGATCTTGATATGACACCCACATTCAAGTACTTAAAGAGCTTTCTCAGAAAGAGTCATTCAAATCACATAGGACCAGGAGAATGGTATTTGATACCACCTTGTCCTGTCTGCTCATTTTATATTTAGAGGACAGAGCCAGTAGATAAAATCATAGGTGCTTAGATTTTTATTAGCTCAATATGATGAGCCGATACTTAACAACTAGATACTTAAAAAGTAGAACACAGCTTGTGAATAGCACAGTTTTTTGTGGAGGTATAGAGAATCTGGCTAGCTCCTTGTCAGGCATGCTGTGTTACCTGATGGCTGAATTTTTTTCTAGTTATCTGGATTGCACACTGCATTGTACTCTAAAGTGCTATGCTTTATTGCTTTACTGGACATTATCAACTAAAATTGCGAGTAGTAACTTTAAAAATTTAAGTTGTTCATTCCTATTACAACATAGAAAAAAGTGTAGCAATACAGCATTTATTTTAAATCTTAAGACTTTATGCCATATCCTTTATGACATGCCAGATCTTTGGATGATAAATAATTTGACATTAGCTGTAAGATTAAGTTATTTGGACCCTGACAATATATAAAATTATCTGGATTGATTATCACTAAACATGAGAAGAATGAAATGGAAACATCAGGAGACCTACTGCATAACTGGACTGGATGGGTGGTCCAGAAGCAGAATGAGACTGGAAGGACATCCTTTAAACTGTTTTTGGTGTTCTAGGTTTTAACCAACTCTTTTGAAGTGATTGACAGGAGTCAAGGCATCTCTACGTGTGAACATAAGAATATATCAGAAAACAGATGACAGAATCAATAAGTCATGAATGTTCTAAAAATAATGTGGCTGGAAAAAATCATGCAGTTCACTTTTATGCTTTTAGAGAGGTTTAGCTATAGCGTAATATTTTTGTTCAATTTAAAAGTAGTGTGAGTAGTTATAGACAATATAAAGGCCTATTGATTCAAATGTCAAGCAAAACCTAAACTTTATTTCATATAGATCTATCATTTAAAGGTTCAGATTTTTAAACGTCCTGCCTTTAGTGTTTAAACATTTAACTTGGATTTTATAATTTTAAAACTATATAAATTGCTATTGTAGTGATGTATAGTAGGTAATAGATATAAGTAGCTGGTTTCACCGGTGGTTTCCACTAATTTTTTTTATTGTCAATACAAAAAAGCAGAGGAATTTTTCAGGATAACTTAATTTGAAACATTTTAATATCAAAGAATCTTGCTCTTAATTAGTCTCAAACAGTATTTATGCTTGAATAATTATAAAGGTATAAAGAAACTCTTATCGTGTGTAATCTTTAAAGTTGCACTGGCATGATTTAAGTATTCCTTTTGAGTAGCCTGAAGTGTAGGAAATGCAGAACGAAAAAGGCATATGTATTTTTCTTCTTTTTGAAATGTAAAACTTGGGGGCAAAAAAGACCTTTCTGGGTGCGTGCTTCTCAATTTGGATCACCGTTTCATGAGACTCCTGTGGTTAATGTTGGAGAGGCTATTTCCTACTGTGGTAGAATGTTGTATTCTGCCCCATTAGGGTAATTATAGTAATTCGAGTTCACCAGACTTGGGTTACAAGTCGTAGGGGTTCCACTGAGCAATTGGATCTTGAGTACGTATCTTTCTAGCCTTTGTCTAAACCAGTCCTTAGCCTCTCTCCATTCATGAATTCATTGAAAAACTATGCCTGGCATTGGGTGTACCAAGATGAAGAAAACATTTATGGTCATGAGGATCCAGAACATAGTATAATAATTAACTATAAGAAAATGTATAAGTGATTCTGGAAAAATGTTGGCAGCTAGAGAGCAAAACCAAATACCTATGGACAGCAGTTAGCAATAAAATTAGGTGTTAAGCTGTTTCCATGAACCTTCAAATATCAGCAATTGGAGACAAATCACCAGCCTGCCTGGTATTGGTTTTTATGAAAGTAGAGGGACGAATTGGGGCAGTGTCTGACGGCCTGGAGAACAGAAGAATCTTAAATTAGCCAACAGCCATTCACTGGGAAGAAGCTAAAACTTTGGGATTTTATCCTCTTCTATAGTGAGGCACAAGTGCCCACAGGGCCGCTGAAGTAGTTTACCCCAATGAGCTCTGAAACCTGACTTGCCAAGACTCACCAGAGACAAGGCCCCACACTGAGGAGACCATACTGATGCTGAAGTCACACTGAACAGGATAAAGCATAAAGGGGGAGGGGAACACAGGAAAATCTCAAAGCAAGCCACCATATTCTTGAACACTACTCAAAAACGGAAAGTCTAGCTCTGTGAAGTCAGAAGAGCTTTCCTAAACTCTTCTAAGAGTTCAGGAAAATCTAAATTCATGTAAAAATGAGCAATAAAAATACTAATGTCAAATTTCATAAACAGTTATTGTCAAAATGTAATATGAATGCTTCTGTAAGCAAAATACCAGAAGGATCTCTGAAGAAATAATTTAGGGGAAACTTATCAGCAAATCATTCATGGATGTAGCATTTGCCCACCTTGCTACCTAAATCAGAGTTGTAATGTTGAGCTAAGTTATGTGCAGCTGGAGTTGTGGTTTCTATTGTCCTCAGGGATATTTTCATTCTGGCCCTATTATGTGCTGTTTGATAAGAGAACAGAAGGGGTATGGTTGTAAAGTCATGATTTATTTACTTATGAGGGCAAAAGGGAATAACAAGGAACTTGAGAAAATTATGACTTACTCATTCCATGTAGGGTTTCTGATCGTTTTCCTTCTACTTTTACATTGTGCATCACCCTTCTCTTGCCCCTCCTTTCATGCTTATCCAGCTCAGACTACTGGGCATATCATTATAATTTCTATAGTTTTGACAGTTGGTTAGTCCCAAATCATCCTTGATCATCTGTTTTCTCTCACCCTATATCCAATTACTTTGTCCATCAAATAAATAGATTGAATCGCCTATTAAATACCAGACACTCTTCTAAAGCACTGGGGATACAGCATGGATCGAAACAAAGTTCCTGTTCTCATGGAGTTTACAATTTAGTTTGGTGGTAGGGGAGCATTAAATATACATGGCGATAAGTGCTATAAAGAGAAATAAGGGTAAGAAAGGAGAGAAGCTATTTATGTATGGTGCTCAGAAAAAGCTGAGGTCTCCACTACAATGTAAGCTCCAAAAGGGGAAGGATCTTCCCTGCTCATTACTGCATTTTTCATGCTTAGAATGGTGCCTGGCATATAACAGACATGCAGTATTAGTTGAATGAATAAATAATGTCGGCCCTGGAGAAATTAGTTCAAACTTTCCCCATTTTTTTTATTAGGTCAGCAGCAGGCACAATTATCCCAAGTTGTCATGTCACTCCAATGCACCTCTTGCTGAAATAAGAGAAAAGGAAGCTATTTCGTATGAGGCCAGTAACCTCAAATCAAAAGGAAAACTTGAGATCTCACCTGTCATGACATAGCTATCCCTTTGCCATCTTCCGCTAGGCCAGGGGAGTTGTCCGGCTCATATTTGGTAGCCTGGATAAGTAGGAGTGTTTCGTGAAAGAAAAATCCTAACTACTGCAAAGCTGCAAATCGATTTCCTCGAGGGTAATGCTTAGCTTCTGTTAGTCCCATAGGCAATAGATACTCGCTGAATGAATGAGTGGAATGACTGAATAATGAATCGCGACCCTGCATACAGCAGAACTAGGGAGGGCGGGCCCGCTCCGGGTTCAGCTGTAGTGAGTGAGTGACACCCCGTGAAAGAGCTGCGTGGATCAACAACTCTAGATCGGGAGCCCAGCTCCCGGGCCTGCGACAGCCCCAAAATGCCAGGCTTAAACGACACCGCTACTTAGCACCTAAGAAACCTAAAACCGTGTCCTGCGCGTGCGTCACCGTCCCAGCGTGGCCCGCCCCCGCCCCGCCCACAAGCAGCCCTGTTGTCTTTTATTGGCTGCCTTGCGGAAGACCCGCCCTCATGGGAAGTAAAAACATGGTAGCTTCGATGGCCTGGTCGAATTGCCACGAATAGGCAGTCGTCTTGGAACGGCCAATCAGAAGCCCCGATATTCAGCCTTGTCCAATGAGGTCAGATATGGGTTTTGACCCGCGGAGTTTGATTTTCGTCCAGGGACGCGGAAGTACGTCCTGAGGTAGGGGCGAGCGGTAGGTTGGTTGGGCGCGGAAGGAGGCGGCTGCGCCCCCCGCGGAGTTGCCCTGGCTGCGCTAGGAGCTCAGCGCCTAGCCCGGGGTCGACCTCATACCCTTCGGTGAGGCCGTGGTCGCTGTTTGTGGCCTGCAAGCCGGAGCGCGCGGGCGGACGCGGGGTGGACGTCTGAACTCTCCTGAACCAGGACCAGCGCACTCCGGAGTTCTTCGACTGGGGATTCCGAGACAGCGATTCATAACGCGTTGATGTTCTCGTGTTGCCGGGAGGCTAGGCTTCGGAGGAAGGTGAGCAAGGCCACCGTGCTGGTTTTGGACAGCCCCGGAGGAAGCTTGTGGCCAAAGCGAGTGACACGACCGGGTTCTGGTCGCGGCCTCTTACCAGTGGGGTGACTCCGTAACGTTACCTATCTGGGATTCTTGCTCCTTATCTTTGAAGTGAGCTAAGGGATGGTTGGTACTCCGACACGATTGTGAGAGCTACTGTTCATTTTGTTAAAACTTTTGAGTTGAGCCTTTGCCTGCTTTCAAGCAAGGGTCAGCTGAACTCACCCCTCTCTAGAGTCTCAGCCTGAAGCTTTTAGGAAAGAGCAAGCTTTTGCGTCGAAAGCAACTTGAAGCCTTCCATGCTAAATGTTCACTCAGTCTGTTGTTGATTGATATCTAAATTAAAATTTCCTGTACAATCCTTTGCCTCTACCCCAGCCTCTTTCTTTTCTTTTCTTTCTTTCCTTTTCTTTTTTCTTCCTTCCTTCCTTCCCTTCCCTCCCCTCTTTCTTTCATTTCTTTCCTTCCTCCCTTCCTTCTTCCCTTTTTCCTTTCTTTCCTCCCCTTCCTCTCTTCCTCCCCTCCTCTTCCTCTCCCCCTCCATTCCCCTTCCCCTCCCCACCTCTTCTCTCCTCTCCTCTCTTCTTTCTCTAACTTCCTTCAAAATAATGCTGGCCAGGAGAAATTAGTTGATGGTGTAATGTGTAATGAAAGGACTCTTTCAGGATATTGAATACAATTTATGTGGCAATTGTTTATTTGTCAAGAGTAATATTTTCTAAAATTTTTCCCAAAGGTACCAAGAGACTTACTATGTTTCCTTGAATTTGCTTCTGTATTTGCTTCATCAATGTCTTTCATATTGAATATCTTAAGAAGGATGCTGGAATATTTTGGTGTCCCCATAGACCAGGTAAATGGCTTTTAATGGATTTAAATGAATCTGTTGTATTTGTTCTTGGGTCTCCTTTTGAAAATGATTTATATGTAAACATTTAATTTAGGGTGAAATTGTTGCTTCTCACTAGGTGGAACAAAAATGGGTTTGCAATTGTATAGCTTTGATATTAAATAGTTTAAGTCTAAAAAGGGATAGGATTATTGAGAAGCTATTTACCTGATAGGTCAAATGCCAAGAAAAGATACAAAGGAAGCAAAATATAGACATGACTTTCACAGAATTACACTTATTGCTTAGATAAATAAAACCATTCTATTTAAGGTAATTTATTAACAAATCCAGAATAAATATGAAGGAGAGAGGATGACTTAGACCTGAGTATTATAAGCAAATCCAATTTTGTCTACTTGTTGAACATTTACATCTAAGACAGTATCCTTGGATCTGTAGGTAGTACAGAGACAAGATCACTTGCAGGTAATGGAAGTGGTAGTGTTAGAGATTTCAGATTGGAGATTGCTCTGGGTGATGTAGTATAGTGCATAACATGTTATGAAGGGATTGCAGAATACCTGTGAGGACCCAGCTGAAGTCATCATGGATGTATAGTTTTTCTTAATATTGTTTTGTGATTTTTTTTTCTAGCTAAGTGTTGTTAGGATAGTTTCTTCATTAGCAGTATGGGAATATATAATATCATAGGAATGAACCATTTTTTAATGGCACTGAACATATCACTGAAATAATTAACCAGAAAAATCCATGCTTGGTAGGGAAATCAGTAAAGTCAAAATATGGGTGCTGGACTAGGAATGGAGGAAAGAGAGGAAATCATAATAATCATGAAGATGGCTGTTGGTAAGGAAGGAGTGAGAGAAGAGGACAGGAGTTTGTCAGGATGGAAACTGCAGAGCAAGATAGGAAGGTATCATTCTAGTTAACTGAGAGTTACCCCAACTCTAGGATGATTCTGTATGCACAATATGTAGCCCTCATTGTAGCAAAGCCTCTAGACCTGTGGTTCGTAGCAGTGGTGCGCATAGGAATGGTCCATAGAATACTTTAAATGTAAGTGATCAAGCCTCCAAAGATTCTACTTTTAATAGGTCTGGGATCTGTATCTTCTAGGCTGTGCTATCTGATAGGGTAGCCATTGGCCACATGTTACTTTTAAGTACTTGAAATGTCTGAATTGAGATCTACTATAGGTGGATTTTGAAGACTTAGCATGAAAAAAATGTAAAATAATCCTAGGATTTAAAAAATATCAATTACCTATTGAAATGATAATACAAGTATTCCGGTGATGCTACCCTGCTGCTTAGTTACCCTAAACACATTTTTTACTTTATTAATAGTATATTTTTTATTATAAAATACTTATGTGTGAGTAAATGTAAGAAAATGATTGCTTATCAGTAGTAGCATATAAATTCGGAGTCAGGAATGATGGTGATGCCAAGCATCCGTAGATTGTCCACATGAGTGGCTGAACTAGTGACCCTTCTGCTTTTTGATGGTTCAGTGTATACAAAGCATGAAACTTTGTTTCATGCACAAAATTATTAAAAATATTATATAAAATTATCTTCAGACTATGTGTATAAGGTATAGGTATATATAAAACATAAATAAATTTTGTGTTTAGATCTGGATCCCATGCCCAATATATCTCATTATGTACGTATATGTAAATATTCCAAAATTTGAAATGTGAAACACTTCTGATCCCAAGCATTTCGAAGAAGGAATATTCAACCTGTATATACATATTGAGTTCAACAAAATATGTTCAGAAAATTAATTTCACCTGTTTCTGTTCTCAAATCTGACTACTAGAATATTTAGTTTGCTTATGTGGCTTGTATTATATTTCTTTTGGAGAGCCTCTTAGGTGATTCTAGTATACCCATGGTTGATAACTACTTCCCTGAAGGATTCAAAACGAATACAAGCCTGTCTCTGTCCTTCAGGCTCACAGTCTAATGGAGAGAGACCACTGCAAGTAAAACAAAGTCACATGTAATTATATACTCTATTGTATGGTACTCATTGGAACTAGTTTAGAACTGAATAGAATTTAAGCTCATGAGAGCAGAAATAATCAAATTTGTAGAGGAACATGAATTAGCTATTTAAAGACAGGTGGAAACTGGTTAGATCAGAACTCTATGTGTTCTGAATATGGAACATGTAGAGTATGTTGTGGAGACTGGGCTGGCAAAATTGGTGAAAGACTGTGAGACTGGTGATGGAGTCAGTATTCAATGTTAGACTCAAGTCTTTGGATTTGATCAGATAAATTTAGAGCTGTTGTCATTTAAAAGCAGAGGAATGGCCTGACTTTCTTCAGAAGGATATTATGTGCTGACGACTTTCAAATCTTTTTTTTTCTAGTCTTATCTAGGCCTATGCTTTTGATTTTTACCAATATCATGTGGTCAGTATGTCAGTGATTCCCAAATCCATTTTTCTAATCTCAGTTTTAGTCCTAGTCCTAATACAATGACCTCATTGTATTATCTGTCTGCTTACTAGATATACTATTTTTGGATATTTTTACGAGGATGGTACTTATATCTGTTGCTCATCCTAAACTTTGTCCTTATTATGGGATCTTAGGAAAATGATGAAAAGTCCAATTTATTATGTTGTTATTTTTTTTTTAGTGGGGGAGATTCCTATGGCAATAGTTTACGCCAATATGGGAAGCCCAAGCTAAAGGACCAAGTATATTTGAGTTATAATAGCACGTTTCACTTCTAATACCTTTTCAAGAACAAACTTCCAGCAGATAAATTCTTCTGTATGTAAATAACTATTCGAATTGCCTAAGACCTGATTTCTTTATTTACCTTTTTATTTCTCCTTTAAAGGAAATTATGTAAGAATAGTCTGTATTGGCCGGGCGTGGTGGCTCATGCCTGTAATCCTAGCTCTCTGGGAGGCCGAGGCGGGCGGATTGCTCAAGGTCGGGAGTTCGAAACCAGCCTGAGCAAGAGCGAGACCCCGTCTCTACTATAAATAGAAAGAAACTAATTGGCCAACTAATATATATAGAAAAAATTAGCCGGGCATGGTGGCTCATGCCTGTAGTCCCAGCTACTTGGGAGGCTGAGACAGAAGGATCACTTGAGCCCAGGAGTTTGAGGTTGCTGTGAGCTAGGCTGACGCCATGGCACTCACTCTAGCCTAGGCAACAAAGCAAGACTCTGTCTCAAAAAAAAAAAAAAAAAAAAAGAATAGTCTGTATGACCTCATTGTTTGATAAATTGAAATTGTCAATTTTTGATTAGGCCAAAAGATGGGATTTTTAGGTAGGGGCAGAGGAGGCAGTTTTTATGAACAAAGTTCCTTAAGGTATTTGGATATTATCAGAAATAGAACAAAATGAATTATGGTGCTTTTTAAAAAGATCTTCCTGGAATGTATATATGTTTACTCCTATCCTTTTTTAAAAAAAGACAAATATTAATAAAATTCTTTGAAGAAGATACTTTGAGTATACCATTCTATATTTTCTTTTAAAAATAAATGTTATTGTATCTCTTATATCTCCCTCTTTTCATAGATGTATAAATGTGCTTAATGAGAGTACATTTAAAATGATGCTTTATCTTTAAATAGGTTTTGCTGATTTGGGAGAATAAAGACTATGGATCAACCCGGAGTATTGTTCGTATTATTGGGAAAATGCTGCCATTAGAACCTTGTCGAAGACCTAATTTTGAGGTAAGTCAGTCAACATGCATTGTTTAAGCACTGTGTGAAATAATCCTAGGTACTCCTATGGATATAGGGTAGAACAACAAAGGAAGAAATGTTGCCTGCAAGCCAAAAACCTTTAGTTTACCCCTGGAAACAAGTCATTTGACATATGTTTTTGTGGGTTTTATCTGTTTAAATACAATCATGTGTCACTTAAAGGTGAGGATACATTCAAAGAAATGCATCATTAGGTGATTTTGTCCTTGTGTGAACATATCATAGAATGTACTTACACAAACCTAGATGAGATAGCTTACTACACACCTAGGCCGTATGGTATGGCCTGTTGCTCCTAGGCTACACGTTTGTACAGCATATTGCTGGACTGAATACTGTAGGCAACTGTAACACAATGGTAAGTATTTGTGTATCTAAACATTTAAACATAGAAAAGGTATAGTATAAATATGGAATAAAAGATAAAAAATGGTATGCTTGAATAGGGAACTTACCATGAATGCAGCTTACAGCACTGGAAATTGCTCTCGGTAAGTCAGTGTGCGAAACAAACACACATTAACATAGGCCTACTCAGGGTCAGGATTATCACTGTCTTCCACCTCCACATCTTGTCCCACTGGAGGCTCTTCAGGGGCAATAACAGGCATGGCACTGTCATCTCCTCTGGTAACAATGGTTCTTGAAGGACCTGCCTGAGGCTGTTTTACAGTTTTGTTTTTTTTAATAAGTAGAAGGAGTACACTCTAAAATAATAACAAGTAAAGTAAACACTAGGCAACAGGAATTTTTCAGCTACATTGTGTTGTGTATATGCCATATCTGTGTGGTCCATCACTGGCCGAAATGTTATGCCGTGCATGACTGCAATTATTGTCACAGATAGGCAGATGTGAGCAAGACCCAAGGAGCTTCTTTTCTTTTTTGTTTTATGATAGATGAGATTAACCAGGGGAGAGAATATTGCTGCATGCTTAGACTTTAATTTTTCCCAGTATTTTTTCTTGCTAACAGATGCATGTTTTTCTGTTGAATATCCTTTTTCTTTTAGATTAACTTATTTAATGCCATGAGGCATTTGTCTTCCCCTGACTTTCTGCAGAGCTCTGACTTTTTTTTTTTCTTTTTACTTTAGTTGATCCCATTCTTGAACTCTGTGGACTCTGATAACTGTGGATCTGTTGTTCCATCTTTTGCTGATGTTTTGTGTGTGGCTAATGATAAAGAATCCAGTTATCTCAGATTTCGGTAATTTTAAATGCTTATCTTGGGAAGTGGGGTATAGGCCATAACCTGAATTCTTGCATGTGTTGCAGTTCGTCCATTAGTTTTTTTAACGGACAAATGTTCAACTGTATATCATGAAGTACATTCATATTGATTGAGCTTTTTTGCTTTATCTCTATACTGTGGTATGTCCTACTAATATCTTCCTAATAAGGATAATTGGTTGTTTCTCAATTTTTAGCCAGTTTTTCTTAATGTACATTTAAACCTAACACCAGGCCTAGGAGGGAATGATTATTAAGGTTATATCAGAATCGTGTTCATCCTACTTTCTATACTGGATACTAGATTTATTATATTTCATATCTTTAGCCAAAACTTACATAGTGCTTACCATGTACCAGGCAATGATCTTAAATATATTTCAAAATTTGAATATGTTACTTCTGGGGAGTACTAACCTATGTGTTAGTATATTCAAATACAGGCTATAAGCACAATTCATGTCAATTATTCAAATATTTTGGCTAAACTTGTATCAAACTGGTTTATCAATTTTCAAAAAGGAGACTATAAACTTACCTCTAATGTAATCTTGAATGTAAGACCCTGTAGTACTTTACGTAGAATTTCTAAATAAATTAACTTCTCTGTGTTTCAAGTTAATAGGTAGAGCAATTACAGGATAATTGTTTTTGTTTTATAACCTAAAAGCAAGGTTTGTTCTTTCATTCCCTGGCCACTTATTGGTCATCTATTAGAGGCTACAGTCTGTCCTTCAAATTGAGAATGCAAAGCTAAATGAGATGTGCTTGTGCTAGTCTCACTGAAGAGTGAGACTAGAGACAATTGTAGGGGAGAGAGTTGCTCTGTTTTATTTTGCTCTTTATTTTATTTGTGTTGTCTTTTGATTTTCCTGAAAGAGTTTATTCTTCTTTGGATTGAAAACATACCTCCCTTTATTTCTGCCTTCCTTTCACCCACAGAAATAGTATATGGGAAAATGGGGAAGAAGAGAAAATTGAATGTTTCCATCCTTTGCCACTAGTTTGGGGTCCAGTGTCACCTGCTCTAAGACATAACAAACCAGGAAAAAATGATCTGCCAGTAAATGAAGCTGCAATTAAAAAAATAGCTGCCCTTGAAAATGAGCTCACTTTTCTTCGCTCTCAGATTGCTGCAATTGTGGAAATGCAAGAACTGAAAAATAGTGCAAATTATCGTAAGTAACTTTGAAGTTTTGTTTGAGTTAGATGATACTCATGGTATAGCCTATTGCTGTATACACCATGTTACATATAGTAACATCCAGTATTTAAGTGAGTCCAATTCTGAATAGTAACTGTGAACAACATTAAACTTATCATAAAAAGATGTTGGGTATATAAAATTATTATACCTAATGCTTATTCAGAATAAATCAAGACACATTTTTTGTAATGAGGGAGATGGCTTTGGCTTAAAGAAGAGCTAGCTATGTTACCGAAAATTGTATTTTTGTATTAAAAAATGTCTTCTAAGTAAGCTTTTCTAGCTCTTCAGAAAAGCACTAGAAATTAAACAGGAAGAGTGCATTGGTTTGAAAGAGGAGCATAGGGGCCAGGTGTGGTGGCTCATCCCTGTAATCCTAACCCTTTGGGAGGCCGGGGCAGGAGAGGGGGATCACTTGAGGACAGGAGTTTGAGACCAGCCTGAGCAAGAGTGAGACTTCATCTCTACAAAAAATAGAAAAATTAGCCAGATGTGGTGGTACACACCTGTAGTCCCAGCTACTTGGGAGGCTGAGGCAAGAGGATCACTGAGCCCAGGAGTTTGAGGTTGCAGTGAGCTATGATAACCCTACTACACTTTAACACTTTAGCCCAGGTGACAGAGCAAGACCCCGTTTCAAAAAAAAAAAAAAAAAAAAAAGAAGAATATAGGTTTGAGGTCTCATATAGTTATAGTTTTTTGTTATTGCTGCTACACTTCCACCAAGTTGAATAATGTTTTCCAGATGATCCTTTTCTAAATTTTTAGAGATGTAACTTGCTTTAAAAACACATACTTGTATGTATGTGAGTATATAAAATATAAAGCAACATAGGTACTGAGTGCTTTTCACAATGGATTTGGTTGTAAGGGCTGTGTGTAAATATGATTGCAAAGACAAATTATATAAATGTATATATACAAATGCATATATATACACACATAATTTATGTAATATGTAATCATATTACATATATTTATAGTATAATTTATGTATAAATTAATATACAATGATTTATATTTATATGTAATAAATAAAATATATAAATAAATACTTTTTTAAAAAAACAATCTTTTTTTTTTTTTTTTTTGAGACAGAGTCTCGCTTTGTTGTCCAGGCTAGAGTGAGTGCCGTGGCGTCAGCCTAGCTCACAGCAACCTCAAACTCCTGGGCTTGAGTGATCCTTCTGCCTCAGCCTCCCGAGTAGCTGGGACTACAGGCATGCGCCACCATGCCCGGCTAATTTTTTATATATATATCAGTTGGCCAATTAATTTCTTTCTATTTATAGTAGAGACGGGGTCTCGCTCTTGCTCAGGCTGGTTTTGAACTCCTGACCTTGAGCAATCCGCCCGCCTCGGCCTCCCAAGAGCTAGGATTACAGGCGTGAGCCACAGCGCCCGGCCAAAAACAATCATTTGTATTGATAATCCTTTAGGAGCAAATCTATTATGAAAAAATTAAATACTCAGTACCCATCTTAGGTTCTTGCCTAGAAAATAATATGCTTGTTTATCCAGTGTCGTCATAGAGTGGATGTCTCAGTTTGAGTGTTTCTCAAGTCAACAACAATCAACAAGTTGTTGATTGTGTTTTACCTTTTTTTTAATGGAGGATGAAGTTCAGATTATATGTGAATTACTGGAAAACACTTTTCATTTTCTCTTTAAAATGTATTTTCCTTCCCCTCCTACCCTTTGGGCCTATGCTGAAAACTCCCAATTGAGTTAAAAATTGAATTCATAGTTGGGCCTAATTCTTACACACGTTACTGAGTAGATGGGATTGATTCTCCTTCCTGCTATTTTAATATTTAATAGCATTACAGAAATGCCCCTGTTTTGGTTCTGAGTCTTACTTTGTTGCCCAGGCTAGAGTGAGTGTGGTGGTGTCAGCCTAGCTCACAGCAACCTCAAACTCCTGGGCTCAAGCAATCCTCCTGCCTCAGCCTCCCAAGTAGCTGGAACTACAGGCATGTACCACCATGCTCAGCTAATTTTTTCTATATATATTAGTTGGCCAATTAATTTCTTTCTGTTTATAGTAGAGACAGGGTCTCGCTCTTGCTCAGGCTGGTTTCGAACTTCTGACCTCAAGCAATCCGCCCGCCTCAGCCTCCCAGAGTGCTAGGATTACAGGTGTGAGCCACCGCGCCCGGCTTGTTTTGGTTCTTATTAGTGTTACATTATGACTTGAGAATTTCACAGGATGTTTTAACTACTTTGTTTTTAGGCTCTTTGGACTTGAATGATGGGACCATAAGTTTGGGACAAATGCCATCATCGGGGGCTGCTCAGCTGTGTGTGGAACCAGATGAGTTTCCAAGTCCAGCGCTTTCCTCCCCTCCTCCTCCACCACCACTTCCTCCTCAGCTTTCTTCTCTCCAGCCTCCATGTTTTCTTCCCACACAACCAGGATCTAATAATATTTGTGACTCAGATAATTCAGTGACTGAAATTAACAAACGTCACCCAGGTGCTAGTAAGACCAACTGTAGTCATTCAAAAAGTCAGAGAAATAAAGATGTTCCAAACATGCTGGATGTTCTGAAGGATATGAACAAGGTTAAGCTTCGTGCTATTGAACGGTATGTTGTTGTAATTTGAGAAATGAACTAAGCCTTTATCAATAATGTTTTTAGAAAAATTGTATTTATCACAGTTAACATATGTAATTCCTTTTCTTATTTTTCTTCACCCTGAGTACCTCTCCCAGACATAGTCACTTTCAGTTTTTTTGGACTATTTCTTCTAGTGTCTCTTCTCTATATTTTTTGAAACAACATACTTTTGCTATTTCTTGATATTTTAATGATATTTACTTCCCATTGTAGAAGATCAGGAACATATTCTATTAGATATTCTACCCAACACACACATACACTTCTTTAGGATTATTTTTTTCTATTTCTGTGAAGAATGTCATTGGTATTTTGATAGGGATTGCATTGAATCTTTATAATATTGCTTTGGGTAGTATGGAGATTTTAACAATATTGATTCTTCCAATCCACGAGCATGGAATATCTTTCCACTTTTTTGTGTCCTCTTCAATTTCTTTCATCAGTATTTTACTGTTTTCATTATAGAGATCTTTCACTTCTTCGGTTAAGTTTATTCCTAGGTATTTTTTTTTTATTTGTAACTATTGTAAATAGGATTACTTTCTTGGTTTCCTTTTCAGATTGTTTACTGTTGGCATATAGAAATGCTGCTGATTTTTGTATATTGACTTTGTATCCTGCAACTGTACTGAATTTATCAATTCTAATAGTTTTTTTGTGGATGTTTAGGTTTCTATAGATATAAGATTATATAGTCTGCAAACAAGGATAATTTGACTTCTTCCTTTCCAATTTGGATGCCCTTTATTTCTTTCTCTTGTCTGATTGCTGTAGCTAGAACTTGCAGTACTATGTTGAGTGATAGTGGTGAAAGTGGGCATCCTTGTCTTGTTCCAGATCTTAGAGGAAAGGCTTTCAGTTTTTCCCCATACAGTATGATACTTGTTGTGGGTTTGTCATATATGACTTTTATCATGTTGAGGTAAGTTCTTTCTTTACTCAGTTTTTTATTATGAAGGGATGTTGAATTTTATTGAATGCTTTTTCAGCATCAATTGAAATAATCATATGGTTTTTGTCCTTTGTTCTGTTGTGTGATGCATTACATTGATTTGTATGTGTTGAACAATCCTTTCATCCTTGGGATGAATCTCACTTGATCATGATGAATAATCTTTTTAATCTGTTGTTGAATTTAGTTTGCTATTATTTTGTTGAGGATTTTTACATCTGTGTTCATCAGTTCTTGACCTGTAGTTTTCTTTTTTTGTTGTGTCTTTGGTTTTGGTATCAAGGTGATATAGGCCTCATAGAATGAGTTTGGGAGTATCTCTCCTTGATTTTTTGGAAGAGTTTAAGTAGGATTGCTCTTAGTTCTTCTTTGAATGCTTGGTAGAATTCAGCAGTGTAAGACATCAAGTTCTAGACTTTTCTTTGATGGGCGACATTTTATTACTGCTTCTATCTTGTTAATTGTTATTGGTTTATTCAGGTTTATTCAGATTTCTTCCTGGTTCATTTTTGGTAGGTTGTATGTGTCTAGGAGTTTATCCATTTCTTCTGGATTTTCTGATTTATTGGCATATAGTTGCTCATAGTAGTCTCTAATGATCCTTTGGATTTCTACATTATCAGTTATAATGTCTCGTTTTTCATTTCTTGATTTTTATTTGCATATTCTCTCTTTTTTTACTTGGGCTAAATAGGTGTGTCAATTTTGTTTATCTCTTTGAAAAACCAACTTTTTGTTTTGTTGATCTTTTGTATTTTTTTGGTTTCAGTTTCATTTATTTCTGCTCTGATCTTTATTATTTCTTTTTTTCTACTAATTTTGGGTTTTGTTTGCTCTTGTTTTTCTAGTTCTTTGAGATGCATTGTTAGGTTGTTTATTTGAAGTTTTTCTACTTTTTTGATGTAGGTATTTATTGCTGTAAGCCAGGGGTCTTCAAACTTTTTAAACAAGGGGCCAGTTCACTGTCCCTCAGATCATTGGAGAGTGCACACTGTGGGCTCAGAATGAGTTGGCTGCTAAGCAGGACAGGCAGTAGCGGCAAAAACACCCAGCGGGCAGGATAAATGTCCTCGGCGGTGGCACGTGGCCTGCGGGCTGTAGTTTGAGGATGTCTGTGTAAGCTTTCCCGCATCTTTCATGTCTCAGTAAATGGCAACACTATCACCCACTTGCTCAGTCCCAATGTCCAGGAATCAGCCTTGTTTCTTCTTTTCCTTTCTATCTTACATCCTTTCCAGCTGCATATGGCTCAGCTCTGTGTTTGCTCCTGATCTCCGCTGCCTCCTCCTCGGGCTACGCCATCATCTTCTCTAGCATGGGCTTCTGCTATAGCCTCCTAATCGGGCTCTCTTTCATTTTTGCCTCCTTATTCTGCTTATAGTGACCAGAGTGATCCTTTAAAAATTGAAGTCAGATCTTGCCATTCCCCTGCTTCAAACTCTTCCGTGGGTTTTCCATGGTGCTTAGAGTCAATTCCAGAGCCCTTGTTGAGGCTGCAAGGCCCTCCAGGATCCAGCCCTTACTTCTCTCATGCACCTCATCTCCTACTTTCCATGTTGTCCACTGCACTCCAGCTATACCTGGTTTTCTTTTTCCTTTTCTCACACATGCCAGGCTAACTTCCTGATGCATCCACCAGGCAGGTGTTTACACTAAAATTGACTTCTTGTCAGTTTCTTAAAGAGGATGTCACCTCCTTAAAGAGGCTTTTCCTGGTCATATCTCATCTATTGTGATTCTGTCCCTGGTCACTATCACATTTCCCTATTTTATTTTATTCACAGCACCTACCACTGTCCAAATGATCTTGCTTATGTGTATATTGATCTCCTGCCACCAGAATGGGAGCACGATACTATTGTACCCCCGAGCATAAAGTGGAGCCTGATAGAATAGTAGGCATTCATTAAAGAGGAAATGAATGAATGACCAAACACATGAACAAGTAGCCTAATGGTTTTCTTTTCATGAATTCTAATCCTTTTAAAGCTTCTTAAATATTTCTTCAAATTTTACTACCCACTGGAAAATTAGAAAATTAATACAGATCTTCAGCACAGTGATATTTGACAAATCCCAGGGCATACTAAGGTTGTGGTAGAGCCCCAGCCCATGTGGTTTCTTGGTTTTCTGATTCTTAATCATTGTGCCTTCCAAATTCCTTATTCCATGGTGAAAATTTCTTGAAGATTAATTAGTCTTCAATCTCATGAAGACTAATTAGATTGTAATATATTATGCTGTGTTTCTGCTGTGTGTGTCAACAAGGAGCTAAAATTACATCAAAGTTTTAGTTTATTTAATTTTTTAAAAAAATAGGTCACCTGGTGGTAGACCCATTCGTAAAAGGAAAAGACGAAGTTCACAATGGGATCCAGTGTCTTTAATATCTCAAGCACTTAAGCAGAAATTTGCCTTCCAAGAAGATGATTCTTTTGAGAAAGAAAATAGATCTTGGGAGTCTTCCCCATTTTCTAGTCCAGAAACTTCAAGGGTAAGCTATAATAATGTAAAATTCATTTTTCAGTTCTCAGGTGTACTGTTCATGACAATAGCTTTGCGTTCAAGTTCTCTTTTAAGTAATTAAGCAGAATGGGCTATATAATTATTGATGCTGCTTATGTTTCTGTTGTTTTTGTTAATTTACATACTCATTTTCACTTCTAGCCCTTATGAGGCCTTCTGAATTAAAACGCTTGATTTGAAAAGTACTTCTGTATAAGTTTATAATGATTTATCCTAGAAAGGTGCCAACATGATGTTGTTGTCTGCAGTGAACCGGGTGTTTGAAACTTTGAGAGGAGCAGGAAAGAATGGTGCAATATATTCACCCTAACCATATGGAATGTGAATACTCTAATAATTCCTCACTCACATACAGACTTTGGATTATTGAGTTGAATAGAATGTTAACTGTGCTTTTAAAAAAGCAAATGGGATCATAGTTACCTTTAAGGACAACACTTACTGGATGCTTAAAAAGACATACACTATATTTCAAGCACTTGATCTTCAGATTGCTCCTTACTTGAAGTCTCTTTTCTTATATATAGAAATAATTCTAATTTTGGGGGTGTTTTTCACATCTCATAATTTAATTGAGCTAGTATATACGAATAAGCCTTGGGACTGAGGAATCTGGAAGAAGGACGGCGTCTAAAGTTAGGTAGACGGCATTGAGACGTGACTCACATCAACCGGGGCAGAGACTGGAAGACTCAAATGCATGTGGCCCTCGAGAAGTGTAACAGCGAGGAGAGTTGTCCTAAGCCCACTCTGAGGTTGCCTCTGTGTGTGTGTGTGTGCGCGCGTGCACTTTATCTGATGTTTAGCATGTGGGCTCAGAATTATATTCTTTTAACTATTTAGAAAGGCAAAAAGTATGTAGTTTCCATTAAAACTGTTACAATAAAAAATGCAAATGTGTCTAAAATAAATGTTTAATTCTAACATTTGGATAGCAACTTGTAAAGTACTGTTTTCACTCATGTCATTTGATCTTTGCAGCAATATCCCCAAAAAAGGGTGAATATTACTTGTTTTACATGTGAGGAAAATGAGCCTCCTAGAGCCCATAATCCCACATCTAAGGGGGAGAGCAGAGACAAATTCTAGGGTGTTTGAAAACCTGAAGTTATCTAAGAAGTTCACTTAGGTGGAACATACTATTTCCCAGTGATAGTGGATACATGCAGTATCTCTGGGTTGTCATACACCGCTTGCTATTTGTGTCTCTTTGCGCTTTCTTTCCAACCAACTACGAGCATTTTAGAGGAAGAATGGTCTCTTTTTATATATTTTGTAGCACCAAATTTCAGGCTGGACACGTAGGGACTCAAATTGTAGTTGATGGGAGCTCAGTCTGTGCTGCCAAGTGTCTCACTCGGCTCTGCAGAGCTGACTCTCAGCTATTTGCTGTTGAATACGAGTCAAACCTCAAAGGGTCACCTGGTACTTGTCTTTTTTTTTTTAACATTAGAATAATTTCTGTGTTAAACATTTGCTTTATTTCAGATTGCACATCACAGTCAGAAGGACTGAACTAAAGAAAGAACTGGGAAACACAAAAGCTGTTGACCAAGATGTCAGCAGCAAGAGCTGTGTCTATACTTGGAAGGAAAGATTGCAGAAATAACACCAGCCTGTCTTTCACTGCATTTCAAAGGATCTTCTCTGCTGTTGAATGAGGTTAAATGAAGCCTGTGTACTGGGATATGTTAGTTCAGAGGTCTGAAGAGTCTTGATTCTTAAGGATACCTGTTTCTGGTTTTGGAAGAGCCAGCAGTTAACTGGCTACTGATGATAGTTAGCTGTCTGGATTTTTTTTTAATGTATGGTAATAATATGAATATGTTATTCAGCTCTCATGCCAAATACATACTTCAAATAAGTTTCTTAAGCAATTATGATTTCTTAATTTAAGAACCTTTGAATCTTTTAACAATTGGTAGTGATCTGGTTTACTTGTCTTCCAGCAACTTGGAGATTTTCGAAGAGGATAAAATTATACATTTTCATTAAGATAGTCATAGTTTAAATTATATAGGTTGAGCCTTTTAAAACTTCTGAGATGATAAATTATTCTGAGAAACTTATTTTCTTGTTAAATGCTGAAATAAATATTTAAAGTCTTCTTGACAAGTTTTACCTATATTTGCTATGTAAATATGTATGCCTGTCATTTTTTGTTCCTTTGTTTCTTATTACATTTGTACTCTGTTTCTTTGTAAATAGAGGGTAAAATAAAATGCCTTTTGAACTTGGTTGTGTCTTGTAGCAATGCAAATGTTTTCTTGCTACTTTGTGAAATCTGACCTCTATTTTTGTGAGATGGAGTTCTGTAGGTAGAGTTTCTTGGATAATACTAATGAAACACATACATCTGCAATAGGTATTTTGTCCCTTTTCACCCACATACTCATGTGATATGAAAATTTCCATGTTTCCCTAGACCTCCCCCATTTTGCCAGGCTCTCTGCTTTCAGAAGAGCCCAACTTGCCCAGTTTTCTTGTGCAGTGACAGAAGGTTGGTTGCCTTGCCTACCTCCATTTCCAACCCCTTTGTCTCCCTGGCCACTTTGCAGTTAAGAGTGGCCATACAGTAGTCATCTTATGACCATGAGGAACAGGCATCGAATCCCAGGGATGCACACCCTGATACTGCTGGTGTTTGTGAAACACCACCAGCAAGACCTATCTCCAGACTTCTTGCTACAGGAGAAAGGTATATGAGAAAAATATACCTATGGGCTTTCTGTTGCTTGGCGGCCAAAAGCATTTGCAATGATACAACAAGTATAGTGCTGTAGTTTTTGAAGCCTGCCTATTATTCCTTCTGTGATTGTTTTTTGATACTTCTTACCCTGCTGATCAATAGTTTATTTGTTCTTGCTGTTGTTCCTGCCCTTCTTGTATGTTTCTCTCACCCTGCCTTTTCTCATTATCCTTGTGATAAGAATTCTTTTTTCCTGAAATAACTGCTTTTCATCTCCTAAGGTAGGTAGGCTTGCATTTTCAGTTTTCTAGTTTCTTTATTCAAGAATGTATAACCAACAACTCCTCCAACAACCAGCAGAAACTTTTGGAAGATACCATCCTCTGCCAAATAAAGTATTTGTATTTCTTAATAAATCTCAAGTTTAATTTTTTGAGGACTTTTCTGCTCTAGAATGAATTTCCCACTTCAAAGCATATTTCAAAACTTCTGAAAGCATATTTCAAAACCAATGATACATTGGGATTGAACTGACCTTGGGCTCCCCTCTTGGAAGTCTGACTCCTGGTGTCCTGGGGACACATGGCCATATGCCCTAAAATCTCCCTTCAGGAAGCCTCGTGAGTGGCCTAATTTGGGGTAACTTGTGTTTACTGAATAGTTCCTGAGGATTTGGGATTCACTTAAGGCCTTCATCATGAACCTATATATAAATTACCTAAAACCTAATTATTCATGAGATTCATATTTGATTACTTTTAAAATTTATTTAAATATACTGTGAATGCTGAAACTTTCTTTTGCAAGTTATATAAATGCTTCTATTTCTGACTCTAAAACATTAATTCTTTCACTTGAATAAGAGTCCCTTCTTTCCCTTTCTCAGATGCCTTAAACTAGGTTGCATTCTCCTTCCCAAATACCTGTTAGTTAATCCCTATGAACTACGACGTTTGACAGCATTCTAATACTATCTTACATTTGGAAAACGAAAAAATGGGCTTTATATTATAGACTGCAGAAAGTTAACGCTGTTCAAAATCTTGATGGCTGAGATGTGCAAGTAGCACATAGCAGTGATTTTCAAGTCAGGGAGGGGAGATTCAACATCCTAAAAGTGTATCAGAAGCTGAAGGGGGGCCCCAAATTGAAAATCATGGCATGGGAATGCTGGGAGGGGGTATTGAAAGGTCTTGCTTTTACAATGAAAAAAAAAATATATATGTTATATCTAAAAATTTCTGTCTTAGTTCATTCAGGCCACCATAACAAAAATATCCTAAACTGAGTGGCTTATAAACAACAGAAATTTGTTTTTCACAGTTCTAGAGGCTGGGAAGTCGAAGACCAAGGCTCCGGCAGATTCAGTGTCTGATGAGGGCCTGGTTTCTGGTTCATTGACAATGCCTTCTTGTGTTCACACACAGTGGAAGGGGTGAGCTAGTAGCCCTTTGGAGGATCTCTGTTATAAAGGCACAAATTGCAATCATGAGGGCTCTGCCCTTTTCTTCTAATTACCTCCAAAAGGCCCCACCTCCTAATACCATCACCTTGGGAGTTAGGATTTCATCATGAATTTTGGAGGGACAAGGCATTCAGGCCATGGGAATTAGGCTTGGGGAGAAACAGCCATTTACATGGAGGATAATTTAGATGGCAGCAAAGGGCAAAGAGCATTTTAAATAGTTTTGCTAGATATGAAGTACACACTCTCTTCAGATTGTAGGGGTTAAATATGCAATGGATTTATTTTAAATTGACCCCTACCTCCCAAAAAGGCCCCCCAAAAAAGTCAAGAAGAGTGAAGTGTGGGATTTTTACATCAGAAAATATAAAGGTTGGTCTCTCTGGGAAGTGGAGATAAATGTGCAGGAAGTTTCTGGTGTGTTCATAGGGCCAGACCCATGCCAGGGAAGGAGGCAGGAGGGCGAGGGGCAGCTGGGCTGTAATGCCATCTCAACTAGGGCCTCAGCACGTCCCATGGGGGCTCTGGAGCCCTTTTGCTCTGGGGGTGCTGGGTCTTTACATGTTTGCATTGTCTGAACATTGGGCGAGGGGCATGACCTTCAACAAGGGCAATTTCCAGAGAGGGTTGTCAGGTCTGAAGACAGATCATGGTGGCGCATCACAGGCCATCACGGAGGACATGGATTCTAAAAATGTTGCAGAGCCCATGGAATCAGACATAATAGCCTGCCTTACGTTATAAAGCCTGCCTCACACTGCAGTTAGCTCAAGTAGTATAAATTGTCCAGCATTCTCAGTACCCACTGCCCTGTCATCCTTCAACCGGGCTAGTTCTTACACTTACTTTCTCGAGAGTGTTTGCGTTTCTAAAACTGGGGGTGAGGTAGGGTAGGAAAGCCTTCCTGCCTTTAAAGCTCTATTCCTGTCTGTGCCTACGGGCTTGCGTGGGGGCCATTCCTCAGCAACTTCTGTGGTGGCTCGGGCAAGACCAGGGGTAGGTAACTTCTGGCAGGTTGGTCACAGCTTTGTTCTTTCCTCTTCATGGAAATTCCTTGTGTTCACCAGGACTCAGAGCACTGAGCAGTTATCCCATGGTGGAAGGGAATCGGGAGAACTGAGTTATCACTTCTCTGTGTGATAACTGTAAAACAAGGAGGCCAAACAGGATGTGCTGCAAGGTCCCATGTACAATAGTGACGTCCATGACTTCCTTGCTTTGGTGAAAAAAGACATAATCACGGGTTGGCTTGGTTGGGATTTCAGTTTCTGTACTGTGCCAAATATTCTTACCAAGGAGCTGCTCCTTGGGCTGAACATGGTGGGTCCCTGACAACTACAACTCCTGTTACACTGTAGTTGGGAATGGGCTGTTATGTACCTTTTAGGCAGTAGCAATAGCTGTCATTTTACATGGCACTTACCATGGACCAGCTCTGCCCCTAGTGCTTTCCATTACATTGACACTATGGAGTGGAGGCTGTTATCCTCAAGTTTTAGAGGAGGAACTGGGCACAGAGAGCCCACCTCCACCCTAGCAGCTAGCCCAGGTTCTCACAGCCGCTTTTCAGTGGCAGAGCCGGGATTTGTGTTTGTTTCTTCACCAGGCTGGTCTCAAACACTGGTGCTCAAGAGATCCTGACACCTCCGCCTCCGGAGTAGCTGGCTACAGTCCTGTGGTGGTTCCCCCGGCTTTAAAAGCTGGGATTTACCTGCTTAGGGTAATACCCATGTCAGGGAGACGGACTTCCCAACCCATGCTTTTACCCACTAGGCAACACTTACGTTTTATAAGTTTGCTTGTCTATTTATTTAGACTTTGCCTTGTTCCAGAAAGAATTTAAGGCAGCTCACAGGGATATG
The DNA here is from genome assembly GCF_040939455.1 of Microcebus murinus. NCBI lineage: Eukaryota > Metazoa > Chordata > Mammalia > Primates > Cheirogaleidae > Microcebus > Microcebus murinus. Next base: position 26,544,105 of record NC_134108.1, read on the forward strand.
TAAAGCACGACAAAATAATGTAACAAGAAATCAAAGAGGAAAAAACTTGCAGACTGCAGTTTTCCACAATCACCACAAGAGGACAGTATAACACCGAGCGCATCCAGGCTGGTGGCAACAGCCAACCCGTTATCACATTCAGATATCAAATTTTTAGAAATTATAGACAAAGCAAGGTTAGATTTAGTATTAATTGCAAAAGCAGCTTATTTTAAAGGACATTCATGAATTATAAATAGCCATATCCTTCATAGATCTGAGATTACTCATGTCATCAGGCTGATTCAACTCTTCCCAGCAAGTAAATATTCTATAAAATTCAATGATGAAAGCAAGGGGTAGTATTGCTTAATTGTTAAACTGCAGCATTGCAGTGGGACTCTCACCAGTTCTTCAGTTTGAATACAATTATTTATTTAGCTACCAGGGAAAGGCACAAGGCTTATTTTGAATATGTTTATAGTTTTTATTTTTATCTCAGTGAAGATTAGTAAATTAAAGTGGTGGAAGGTTTTATTAGGTATACCATAACTTATACATGCGAGTAAATGCTTCCAAAGATATCGTACCTGTTTAAAAGATCAAAATGCTTCTAAAGATATCGTACCTGTTTAAAAGGTCGGCCTCCCTTCATTTTTCCTTCCTTGTGTGTTAGCTCAGGGTCTTCCCACGGCTGAGATAATAAGGCTGGCCGAAAGCTAATCCTGACCTGTCTGCTGGGACATGGAATGACGGTGTGTGGCACAGGAGCCCAGCCTGCTTACAACAATCCTTCCTCCCCAGAGGTCAAGCCACTCTTTCTGCCTTCCCTAGTCCTGCTGTCTGTGGTCACGGATGATGATAATTAATCATAATAGCTACATTCATCGAACACGCATGAATTTGTTAAATCCTCATAATAACCTTATGAGATAGAGGCCATCACACTCCCTTTTAACAGAGGAGGAAACTGAGGAACAGAGAGGTTATCACTTTACCCAAGGACATGCCACTAACTAGTAAGCTGCTAAGCCGGGACTCAAACCTGGGCAGTTTGGTTCCAGAGTCAGAGCTCTTAACTGATAAGCCAACCCCTCCCCACAGTGGACGTCCCCCTTCCCCATCCCCCATCTGACTTCACGGGTGGTCTCCCAGGCTCCAAACAGCAGCATCAGCATCTGGTCCCCAAAGCCCCATGCTGGCATAACTGTGCCTGGGCCTTAGCTGTTTCCACCACGTAGGGATTCCTATTCATTCAAGACACGGTTGAAAGAGCATTTTCCTCAGAAGTCTTTCCTTAACTCACCAAATCCCTCCGACCCCTGCCCCACCAGCTGCAGATATGACCATTTCTCACTTAGTTTCCACGTGGAATTGGGGACTTCTGTCTGCCTCTGGATTTACTGCAGTTACAGTTGCTGCCTGGTCTGTCTCTCTCCAGCCCCACTGGGCTCTTCTGAGTAATGTGAGGGTAGAAACTGGGTCTTATTCATCTCATTTCCTCCTGCATCCAAACGACAATCATAGCCAACAGTTAGTGGGCACTTCAGTGTGCGAAGAATCGTGCTGAGTATATAGGCTATCTCATTGAATCACAACCATTCAAGAAAGAAATTATTATCCCCATTTTACAGATGAAGAAAATGGAACTTATAGAACACAAATAGCTTGTCTGAGGTGAGTTGCTACTAAGTGGAAGAGCTGGGATTGAACCTGGGCTTGTCTGATTGAGAGCCTCTGCATGTCTATTAGAATCTGCATCCTCTGTTGGCACCTGGGTTAGAAAATAGACTTGATGTAAACTTATTTAGATAAAACCATATTTATTGTTTAATAACAGACTTACTCCAAAGTATAAAAAATAATGCAAGTTATTGCCCAAACTCACACAGCTAGAAGGCTTCAGAGCTGGGTTTTAAATCAGATTGCCGGAAGGCCAGGAACTTTGCTCTCAGTGTTTGTGGCCCATGTTTGAAGTAAACGTATCATCAAACTACTTGATATCAAGATCAGTCCCAAATGAGATGTGACTTTCAAGTAATTCAGGTGATTTTCTTGCAAGGGTTGTAATCTGGCTCTGAAGGCATTTTCTAAAGACTAGTTCTGAAAATATTTTGAGCAATGGCTACACTGGCTGCATTACCCAGGAATGATACTCATTTTAAATATAGAATTTCTGGTAAGAGTGTCAATAAATCAAAGGAATTTAAAATCATCAGTATATTTTGTGATTGATATTGCCTAGACAGATGATCAGATCCAAAATTTAAAGTTAGTGATTTTTAAAAATTTTTTAAAAATTTTATTAAATCCAGATTCCAATAGATGATAGAGGAAAATTTGAATGAGCAAACAGGCAAATGAGCACAGGAGCAAACATAAAAACATTCTTGACTATATAGGTCAAAAGCAGGCTAGTTTTGACAAAAGCTATAGCAGTATGGCATCATAAATACATCTGTTTTCCTATATTCTTTAAGATGTACATGGGACTTTTATAACCATCTGTTATTTTCTACTCAAACCAAATATTATGACCAAATTTAGTCACTAAAAGAGCAGGTAGAAGGTGGAGTATCACTGACATTAATTTCTCTTCTTTTAATGGCATATGCCTGCTGCCAGGAATCCCTGACTGCATAAATTGTTGATGCTGGGGATAATCAGTTTGAAGTGAATGAAAACATTTTGTTGAATTCTACCAGTCTTTGAGCATTTAACCTACTATATGCTGTGCTGAGCATTAGATTCATAGTTTTTAGTGCAAGCTCCCTTCTGTAAGAATCTTAACTTTTGCCTTTTTCAACCTGATTTCTAGAGTTTTAGAAAAGCATATTAAAATGATCTCCTGTGCCTTCTATTCCAGTTGCTCATCTCCGTTTCCTCTGTCCGGAAGTCACAGGGAGAAGTTGGGGTGAACAGAAAGAGCACAGACTGAGCGTGGGAGACTGGAGAGCTGGCCCCCACAGTGACCCTCACGTACTGTGTCACATTAGCCAAATCTTTTAATGTCTTTTGGTCTCAATTTCCTCCTTTATAAAAGGAAGGCTACAGGAAAAAAACCCTATTACTAAATACTTGGAGGATGTAAAATATGTACTTTTAAAAGCTATATCACTTACCTATTCTTCTTTATTGTAGCTACACAAATGACTAAGCATGATGACCCTATTTTGTTAAATAGACAAATCCAAGATTTGGCACATCTCTTCTTTTATTTCAAGGCCTGAATTATTTTATTTTGCCCAATGAATCTGTAGAACATCAGTGATCCCTCGATGACAGTGAACCACGAAACATTTCTATTTCAGAGTTACGCCTATAAGATCATAATTGTACTGGTTTGTTCTTGTGATGGAAAGTGAGGGGGGAGCATACATTTCTGTATTTTTGCTTTTATGAATTCATTGACACATGCCTACCCCTGCACATACCTACCGGTGTGTGTGCAGATGTAAGCTGCGTGTAGGTGGAGTATTGTGTCTGCTTTGTTCACAGGTATCTCTCTGGCATCTACATAAGGCCTGATCCTTAAATGCCTACCGTGTTCCAGGTATTATGCTAGGTCCTCGAGAAATAATAAAACACATTTAAAGCTCATCCCAACTGCAGCTCTTGCTTTGCTTAGCTTACGCTTATCAAATTTTTATTTAAGATCTATCCAGTTGGTACAAGACCCAGTCAGTGTATTTTGAAATAGTGTTCCCCTTCAAAACATTTAGCTAGTGTATATTTTGAAGATAAAAAAATCATCTTTGCTTTGAATGCATGGTGTTTTTCAGAAGTCTCCTGCCCTCTGTAGAGATTCATAGCATGCTTTTTGAAATTATAATAGTAAGATGTGTGAGGTTCTTTTTTTCCCTTTGACCTTGAGGAATATAAGGATGCTGAATTTAAATAAAAAATGTTAAGATGTTTTCTAAAAATTTTGAATGGAAATTTATTCATATAATCATGATAATTCCAACTATAAGGACCAAACTTAATATATATCTGGAATGAGATAAAGATTTCTGAACAAACACCTCCTCTCAGCACAAACAATAAAATGTGTGCAAATTAATGTTATAGTAATAGAGGTAATATCTGCTCATAGGAGGAGTTCCACTGCGCACTGAACAATTTAGATGTTTGGAATAGTATATCCCCTGGAAATATGCAGAGAAGCTTGCATCCAGAGAAGTCTCACCAGGATGGTGAGGGAGTCTGGATGTCACATTTTATAAGGAGGAATTAATACAATTGATTATATTTAACTTGGAAGAGGAGATTGATGGGGAACATGGTAGTTATCTTCTTAGGAGGAGGATCGATCTCAAGTGTTGCTCCAGATGGAAGATCTAGGCTCGTGGGTGGAAGTTAACCACTTCGGTAAGGCGCTAACCGGCTGCGAAACCTTGCCCACAGCCGGTATGCATGGTCCACACGATAGCTTGGGCTGTGCATTGACGACGAATCCGTTTTGCTCTTGTGTGATGAGGAAAGCTTTAAAGCACTGAAAGCTTGTTTTACTTTACAGGCATTTTTACTTGTAATGTAAATCAGAATAGGTAACATATACATATATGTTTTTATTACATTATTTTTAAATGTTCACAATTTTATTTTGATAAGTAAAAAATTAGAAAAGTCAAATTTTGTTATTAACACTAAAGTCGATGCTCGACTGTGGGCCTTCATGTCACGGCTGTCGGCTACAGTTGCTGTGCACGATCATTTGCGGCTATTGACTATAGTGGATGCTCATATGGAAGTGGTTAAATGGGAGCAGATGGAGGCTGAGAGTCAAGAAGATCCTTCTAACACCAAGGGCTGTTCAGCCCCTGAGTTGGACGCATTATGAGGCTGTGAGATCCCTGTGATGACCTCCCGTGAAGGTCCTTTTCTGCCCAAAGACTCCAAATACACACTCGGTATACACTCTCCAAATACACACTCGGAGATGGTCAGAGTGATTGGAAATATGACTGTGGACCATGACCAGAAAGGCTTTGACTGCAACCTCACGGCTCTGTGTCCTGGTCTTGACCTTAAGTTGAGTTTCACTTACAGTTGATTAACAAGGATTTATTTATAATAATAATAATAAAGATAATGCAGAACAATTTATCACTTAAGATCATGAGTGCGCTTACATTAAATATAATGAAAAAGAAAGGTAAACGTAGAAAGAATATTTTTACTTAGCTATATCAGAGAACGAGGGGGAATATTCTGATTAAGTTGTGTGAAATTTTTAGGCAGCTATCACTGAGTTTTTCATTCCATTTCATTTGCAGCCTGCTGCGTTGCTGCATTTCGAAAAGTGAGTTCAAGAAAGTGACATTTCCCCTTTTAAAGACAACCTCCCTTTCTAAGGTCTTTTATTTATTTTATTTTTTTACTTTTTAAGAGGCCTTAATTAAAGTAAAGGAAGAGTCAAATTCTCCTATTTTTCTCTGAGCTACATTCTATTTATAAGTACATATGGTAATAAAATAAAAATGAGAAGGCAATATATAATTAGTTTTAAGTTTATTAACATTTGAATTGCTAATGCCATAAAATTATATGATATCCCAAAATTGTGTATTTTGCCAACTATATTGCTTGGGGATATTTTTCTGTAGTTTTTGAAACAGCATAAGCTTTATTCACTTGGGTAAAATGTTTCCTGCCCAAGGGCCTTTACACATCCATAATCTCATTTAATGCTCAAAATAACCTTGAAGGGTAAATATTGTTATCATTTCCATCTTATTGATGGAGATTCTGAGACTTAGGGGGCTTTAGTAATGTGGGGAGTCATGACATGTTCAAGTAGCCGGCTCGGGGCTCAGTTGTTGACTGTGAACCCCATATTCTGTGGGCTGAAATGTTAAGTATGAGTAAGAATCAGCAAGAATAAGAAAGGAAAAATATGTTTTATAAAATATTGTCAGCTCTTTGTTATCTACTTATGCAGCTATCAAATATGACCATACAATGTACTGTTTGACAATCTAGTTACTCCATGACACGACATATTCCCTTGGGATTTTGAAGTGCCAAGGGTTGGGTGTCTGCCCCTAAGGGCTTATTAAACCATTTTTCCAATTAAAGTGGCCCCCATCCTCACCTTCAGAAGAAAAACTCATTCTAGCTGCTAAGAGAAGACCATTTTCTTCCTATTATTGTGGTTGTAATTATACGGCATGTACAATTTGACATTTTACCCTTTTGTTGACACTAAAATGTCTACATTTTCCCTTGTTGCTATACAGCTTCTGCACTCCCAACTTTTAATGATTATACAACTTTTCACTGAAGATGTATCTTCTTACATACTTATCCATTCCCCAAATTGTTGGACTTTGAGATTTTTTTTGTTTTATCATTTTCTAATCTTTTGTGATGGATCATTAAGTATTTTATTTTCATTGTTTTATTTATTTAAACATTTAAGATTTTAGTTTTATAACGAATGTGTGCTTGGCTGGATGACATGGCTCATGCCTGTAATCCTAGCACTCTGGGAGGCCTAGGGAGGAGGATCACTTGAGCTCAGGAGTTCAAGACCAGCCCAAGCAAGAGTGAGACCCCATCTCTACTAAAAATAGAAAGATTGGCCAGGTGTAGTGGTGCACACCTGTAGTCCCAGGTCCTTGAGAGGCTGAGGCAAGTGAATCCCTTGAGACCAGGAATTTGAGGTTGCTGTGAGCTATGATGATGCCACTGCAAACTTTACTACCCCAGGTAACAGAGTGAGACTCTGTTAAAAAAAAAAAGGTATGCTTGGTTCACACATCCGTAAAAATGCAAACATGGGAGTTCATTTGCTCAAGGCTTCTTGGGTGTGGCTCTGGGTCATGGTCCTCAAATTTGGCTCAGAATAAACTCTTTAAATTATATATATAATGTATATATTCTTTAATTATATATATAAATTATATATTTATATATATAATTAATAATTATATAATTATATATTTACACATATAATTATTAATTATAATTAATTATAATAATATAATTATTAATTATATAATTATTAATTATATATATATATATTTATATATATATATAAAACAAAATGCAAACATGACAAAAAGGCCTGCAAGGAAAAAGTCCACTCCCCCACCCTCCAGTTCCTCAAGTTCTATCTTCAGAGGCAAATGTGGTCATCAGGTTCCCATGTGTCCTTCCAGAGATGGTCTAAGGCTAGGCATACTCTATGCATGGGTGTATGCCGCCTCTTTCTGAGTGGTAATTCTCCCACATAGAGTGTGTGGTTTGTGCGAGTGCCCTGCCTTGGGGCTGCTTCCACTTAGAGGAAAGGGCATGGTTTTCTCCCACCTGGGCGCTACCCACTGGCTGAGCCATGTGCCTACAGGGCTGCAGAGGGTGGAACCTGACTATAGACTAGTGCTCCGTGTGGCTACGTGGTAATGAATTTAGCTATCTGTTGATGGAAATGTGGATTATTTCCTGTACAAACTACAACAATGCACCATAAATGTCTATGTGCACTTGTGTATTTTAAATTCTTGGAAGTACAACCAACTGTGGATAGAAAGGCCATGTGCAACCGTACGCAGTCGCTTTGGGGACTCTAGCAGGGGTGCGGGCCGGCGCTGTGAAGAGCCGCCCGCTGTGGCGGTGTTCCAGCAAAGGGGACTCTTCAGTGAGCATCAGGGGGGCCACACGACAAGGGCTCTGGAGCCAGCTGGCCTGCTGTCATGGACTCTGACAATGATTTAACCCTTTGGTTCTCAATTTTTTCATGTGGAAACCGGAAAAAAGGATAGTTCTCACTTTATAGGGTTGTTGTGAAGTGCAAAGCTCTTAAAACGATGCCTTGATAAGCGCTTACTAAAGGTTAGTTGCCCTCCCCTCCTCCTCCTCCTCCTCCCATCAGTGGACTTCTGGGTCGGCTCTCCGAGCACCTCAGTGAGGCCTGAGAAACTTTCGCACTTTAGGTCCTTTTGATTTAGGCAGCTTCTCAGGTCAGTGGTTTCAGATAGGATCGACATCTGTGGTGGGTTCTCTCTGCGTCCCTATAAAACTCGCCACTGCTTCACTGCTAAAACTTGAGACCCCCGTGGGCTTATGCTGATTCCTTTCTCTAGAGCAGAGCATTTTACTACCTCTCATCAAGACCGCAACAGTGAGGATAGCTGTGCGCATGCGTGTGCGTGCGTGCGTGCGCATGCGCGCCTGCAGGGTTGGGGCCTGGGGCGGTTGCAGCTGTCTGCTCCCTCGTCAGGGCAGCCCATAGCCAAGATCCAGTTGCTGGGGACCTTGCCAGCCTCCTGCCCCTGGCAAGCAAGTGGTGGGAAGAAGGGGCAGGTGTCCCCACTGACTGACTAATCGGCCTGGCTCTAGACCTCATTTTCCATGTTCTGAAAGGGTTTTGGCAGCAACGGTAGCTCCCAAGGTTATATGACTACTGAACGTGTATAAAACAGTGTGCTGGTGACTTCTGAGCCTGAGAAAATTTTTTTTCCTAAAGGTGATGACAACTTTCAACGTTATAAGGGGAACAAAGGCATTATTTGCAAATTAGCACATTAGTATCTAGTCATATAAATGTAATTGAATAGCAGAAACAAGCCGCAGGAGTCACTTAGAGACTGCGGGGCGTTAGCTGCGCTCTCCTTACAGCGCGGCTGGCAGGACTCCTCACTTGGCTTCTGTACATATTTTTGCGTATGTCACTTTTGCAGAATCGACATGGGTGTTTGAAGCAGTCAGATGTTCTAGAAATCGTGTCCTTGTTATAGACAGCCTGTGAGTGTTCTGTGAAGTCAGAGAAGGCTCACAGAGCTGCCTTTGGCCAAAGGGACCTATTTCAACAGCTCTAAATTGCCCTCCTTGTCTGAGCTCATGTCTGGCTCAGAAGATAGATCGTGCCCTTTCTGTAGGGCTTTTGCTTCTTATTTTTCCCTTTTTCTTTTCTTTTAAGGAAGGAGAGGGTAGGAGCTCCGTCTTCTTTGTTTTTGCATGTCTCAGAGATGTGTATGAGACAGAAACAATATCATTACATTTCTCACCCAATTAATTATACAAATATTTCTGGGTGACACCAAATTAATATGATCTCCAGCAATCAGGGGGTCTCATTCATTTGCATTTCCCCAGTGTTATTTTCCAGTGTCCTAAGTAGGGCCATTTCTGTGGTTTGCGTCTGCTTTCACTAGCTTTCCATAAATGTTATTTATTTATTTCCACTGTGACACATATCTAAAATGCAACCTTCAAAATGTGTTCTTGTTTTAAGAACAAACCAGATGTCAAAACCCTCTTGGTTTTTCCTCTGACTCTGTGGTAGACATCAGAATGATCACTACTCTTGAGCAGGAAAAAATTTTGTGTGAGAAAATTTAAAAGAATAGTGATTTTTTTCCCAGGAAGTCTTAAAAATATTACAAAACAAGGATTTCCCACGGAGTGAGGGTCTTGGTCACTTCAGCCTCTGTCCACTTTGCCATGGATAGCAAGGGGTCCTTTTATAATAATAATAATAATGACTTATATTTCATTCGTTCTCTACTGTTTATAAATGTTCTCATAGACACAATCCCATTTGTCCTCCTAATTGCACTATGAAGTATCAGGTGTAACCATAATAACATGTGGCCCTTTTTGACCAAAAAAAGAGAGACAATTTCAAAGGGTTTAACTAAACAGAAAAGGCCAGTACTAATGACCAACCCCATCTCCATATTGCAGCTCAGAGGGTTAAATGATGCACCAAAAGCCACATGCATTGTCACTTGTCAGAGTCGAGTCTGAAATATAGGCCTTCTTTCTGATGCTAGAGCTTTTGCCCAAGAATGAGAGGTTCCCAGGATGTGAGGCTTTCCATTCTAAAACAGGGACAGACCTGGATAAACTGGATGAATAGGTCACCCAAGTGACACCTGGTGACTGAGGTTGCCATCTTCTTCCAGGGTTCTCCATCAATCATGCTGCCCTTGCAATTTTCTTCTCTTATCGAGGAACCAGGCCCTAGCGGTGGCAGGCTTGCCTCCTCTGCCCACCCCTGCTCTTCATTCATGTTTTTATAGGGTGAGGCTTAAATCAGAGAGGCTTCCTGTCATAGGAGAAAGAAAACTGGACCAGAAATCAGAAATCTAGACCCAGCTCCATGTTTTACTTTCTGTGGGACTTTGGGCAAGTAATTTAGTAATGTCAAGTCCCACTTTTCTTGGTCATAAAATGGGGAAAATAATTTCTATCCCATCTATTTGACAGGGTCATTTTGAGATGCCATGAAACAATGAATGTGAAAAAAACCCGAAAAATGCTAACCAAATATAAACAAGTTAAGAACTTACTCAGTCGTCAGTTTGGAATAAACTTTTTGCATGATTAGATTTAGGGCACCTGTCTAAGCTTTCTAGCCTTGTCTCTGTTTCTGTGGATTTACTGTTCACTGCCTGGGTCCTTTGTGTCTGCTAGATGCCCTGTTAGCTAGCCCTGCCCAGTGGCTGGCTGGCTGCTGTCCCATGGCATGGCAACGAAGCAGTCATTATTTTACAAGAAAACCTCAGCCCTATGTCTTGTCCTGGTACAGTATCAGAGTACCCCTTTATTTAAATCACCCACCCATTTCTGTAGTTTCTAAAATCTCATTATTACTAATTTGGTCTCACTTTCTTGATTATATGACAATGGATTATCTGTTGTACTAAAATATGTTCCATAGATATGGACCTCCCTCACAGAGAATTAGGATTTTCTCTGCTTGGATGTTTCCTCGGTTGTGCTACCCCATCCTCCGCCATGCTGGTCTCTGTCCTTGACTCTCAGATATGCAGCATGGCAAGACCATATCCCATGGGTCACCTCCTTCCACCAGCTGTGGACACTTCCCGTACAATGAGGGCTGCTTGAAGATGAAGCATTTTAATTTTCCCCTTTCTCTTCTTACATGACTATGGTAACAAAAATATTTTGATTGCTCTCTGTTTCCTTTATCTTTCAGTAGGTTTGGGGGCCAATTACAAGGGGTCTTCAAAAAGTTCATGGAGGCCAGGCCTTGTAGGTTTTTGGCTGACCCTATAGTCCTGTTCATTCTTACTTTTAGCTTCATCTGGTTGACGGCCTTACCACAAAGTCAACTGATGGCACATTTTGGCCTTACTTGTAGTAGGCCATTTCCCACACTTTGGTATATATTTCTTCCTTCTCACTGTCCATCTTACATATCTTGTCTCCTGACCAGATATTGAGCTTCCAGAAGGCAATGATTATGTCTTATTCTTCTGACCCTCCTGAACATTCCTGGTGTGTGCTCACTCCCTTAGCTGGCATAGGGTCAAAGATAGTCAAACAATGATTGCTTTATTCATTTTCAACCAACAGTTGAAAAGTATTTTGTAAAAATCCTTCTCATTATGTTTGGAATGTGTTGTTTAAAAAAATCCTTCTCACCACACATTTATGAAGTCATAGATATTTTTAGTCAAGTTTCATCGCATACTTTTTCTCATAAGTGGGAATGTTGCTTTCTTCTCACTACTCTGGAGACTTCTGTAGCTTCTAAAAATGTGTAGAAAATGTGAAAACATCAACTTCAAGGAGTAAAGCTCATGAAACCATTTACAGCCAACCCAGCTGGCTTGTAGGTATTAACTCATTTGCCCATGGGTTACTCATTTGTTCTTTTATTCAACAAACCTGTATGGAGCACTGTTGTTTTAGGTGTTGAATTTAAAACAGAAAATGGATCACATTCTCAAGTTGCTCAAAGTCCAGTCCGAGGAACATACACATAACCAATGACGAGGCTCCTGGGAAATAAGTGCGCTGATAGAGGGTGTGTGGTTGTCCCAAGGAGGACAACTAAATCAGACAGAGGTGTCGTTATTTGAATAGGAAAGGTCCAGAAAGGGTGGGTTGGGGAGGATCACTCCTAGCAGAGGGAATTTCTGGTAGGAAGGCTCATAGGCGGGAAATGGCATGTGAGCTTTGGATACCTGCAGGTGTTTGGAGTGATTGGACCCCAGACATAGGGGAGAGGTGGTTGGCCAGAGGGAGGGTGGGGAAGCGGATAAAGAAGACCATAGAGATTGGCAGAGTTCACATGAGGACCTTACTGTTCTAACTTAAGGAGCTGAATTTCTCTGAAAGCCACAGGGGAACTACTAAATGACAAAAAGGCTAATTAGGTGAGCATTTTAGAAAGCCTACTGGATTGTCAGAGTGGATTGTAATACAGTTGACCCTTGGACAATGCAGGGACTAGGGGCACCGACTGCACAGTCAAAAATCTGCATGTAACTTTTGACTCCCCCCAAACTTAACTATTAATAGCCTGCTGTTGAATGGAAGCCTTACTGATAACATGAACAGTTGATTAACACACATTTGGTATGTTATATGTATTATACACTGTATACTTACAATAAAGTAAAACAGAGAAAATGATATGTTATTAAGAAAATCATAAGGAAGAGACTATATATTTACTGTTCATTAAGTGGAAGTAGATAATCATAAATGTCTTCATCCTTGTTGTCTTCATGTTGAGTAGGCTGAGGAGGAGGAGGAAGAGGAGGGGTCTTGCTGTCTCAGGTGTGGCAGAGGTGGAAGAGACAGAGGAGGCGGAAGGGGAGGCAGGCACACTCAGTGTAACTTTTATTGACAAAAAAGTGCCTATAAGTGGACCCACACAGTTCAAACCCATGTTGTTCAAGAGTCCACTCTATTTCAGGTGGGGAATTATGAAGCCCAAACAAAAGCTGTATACGAGAAATAGGGATGAGGGAATGGCTATCTAGAAGGTAGACTCAACTGGAGTGAGGGAGCAGGAGGAATTAAGGATGACTCCCAGGCGTGTTTTGGTTTGAGTGGCCAGGTGGATGGGATATTTGGTCATTTACCAAGATAGACAATAAGAAGTAGAGTTTGTGCAAGGTGTGTTCTATTTTGATATTTTAAACTATATTGGCAGTTTGAGTTTGGAGAAGTTATGGATTTGATAACCATCAGACAGATACCTCATGGTTTTTGAAGTCTCTCTTTGGCCGAGGCCGTCAAGGAGACTGTATAGGGTGCAAAGAGCAGAGGATGAATCCCTTGGGACACCAACATTTTAGTATCAACTGAAGCATATGAAATCTTTAAGAGAAGCTTAAGACCAGGGTGACCAACCATCCTGGTTTGCTCTGGAGAGAGGGGTTTCTTGGGACATGATACTTTCAGTGCTAAAACTGGGACAAACGGGCATGACTGGCCACTCTACAAAAGAATGGCTAGAAGAAGTGGGAAGGAAAAACAGGAGAATGGATGTGAGTAAGAGTGTTCAAAGGAAGAAATAGCTGCCAATGAGGACAGAAGTTGCAGAGATCATGTCAGATAAGCATAGAAAGTGTCATCTGAATTTGGGAAGATGAGAAGTTTCAGGAGCATTTCAATGTACAAGTCAGACCACAAGAAGTGCAAGAATTCATGAGAAGTGCAAACAGAGATATGGGATCTTTTGGGGAGGTCTTTGTGCAAGGAGAGTTTGGTTATTTTGCAGTCTTGATTACTTTGTGTCCACATATCCTAAAATGTACACAAGAAGAGAAAATAATCTCAGGTTTCTGGCTGAGCGAAAAGAAATTTTTCTGATATTTCTATGGCCAAATTATCTCTGGTTATGTTTTGATAAGATATTGTGGTCACCTTCGTGAACATATTTTAATTATTTGAACCAAGACTCTAGACTCTCTGGCCCTTGAATCTCACTGAGTTTGGTTTAGGAAGTGAATCTTTCTCATTCTCCCTTCCAAAAATTATGTAAGCCTCTGATAGTTCTTCTACATATTATTTACATGACTGGAAAATGAATAATGGCAGTTTTGAGATGTCAGAGTTCTTGTGATAAGAGAAATTGGCATTTATACTTAAGCCAACAACAATGTATTATATTACACATTTAAAAATTTGTTAACAGGGTTGACCTCAAGTAAAGTGGGTCTCAATTTGGAAATTAAACTCTGATTGAAATTGGTGCTTGTTGTTGGTAGTAGAATTACCAGAGTGCCCTTTTATTTCTAAAGAAGATTGAATTATATACCCTGTGATTCTAGGAGGACAAAGTCCTTTGTATATACTATTAGCAGAGCATGTAGTTGTGTTTGAAAATCTTCACTGAATTCTTTGGAATTCTAAACAATAATTCCAGGAAGGTTTGGAGGCTTCTAAATAGCAAGGTCAATTTCAGGGAAAAAGAAATATTTTGTTTCTTTAGCAAGTTCTCAAATTCTAGGAATGGTCTCTTTCTTAAATTAAGTGTTAATAAGAAATCACTGCACAGAGAGAATTCTCTCAAAGTGATACCTTTTCCTTCTTGTTCTCCATTGCTTTTTTGGGAGTCAATGCTGATCAGATATAAGAGGGCTTGAGTGGAACCTCTTTTTCTAGCTATTTTCTGAGCCTCTTTTTCTTCCTGAACTGTGTGGCCAGGAACCGGACACAGGACCCTGTACTTGGATTAAATTCTGAATATTGCCTATAACCTAACAAATTCAGACCTTCCACAGCCTCAGACCGTAGACTCTCAACTTCCAGCTCTCTCTGCTCTTCCTTCTCACCATGTCTTCTAAGATGGTGTCTTCTTTATCTCTTGACTCTATCCTTAGCCACCAGCTTCTTGTTTTTACTGGCTTTTCTACTTAGCTTAAATTACAACTATAATCAACTCCCTTGCTTGCTGCTCTGCACTGTTTCCTTTTGGCAAAGCCCAAACCTTGGAAGGATCTGACTTCTACCCACTCAGTCTTCGCCTGGGGGCCGAGAGCCTGCTGGAGAGGCCACAGAATGTTCGGATGGATGCGGCTGTAAATTCCTGACTTCTGACAGTGGTGCTGCCCTCTAGTCATTTGAAGTTTCTTCAGTCAGCTCTCTCTCCTGTGCTCCACGGATATTCGACTGATTTCCTCTCTTTCCTTCACACTTTTGGCCCTGTCATCACCTCTTCACTCCAGCTGGTGCCGTGCATTTTGCTGCACCCAGAATGTAGTGGGCACCGCAGGCGAGTTCTTGCAACTTCTTGCAGGAAATGTGCAAACATACCTGTGCCGGCGTCTCTCATTCCCACCCAACACAACGGTAGCAAAGCCACCCTCATCGCCAGGGCCTCCTGCTCTCTGAATCCCATCCTTCCTCTGAAGCTGGTGCACCTGTCATTTTCATATATCGTTAACTTCTTATAATCTGCACAAATATCTCCTTTGGGTGATAAAAAATAATTTTCAGTTTCTTGATGTTTGGGGATATTTTTCATCTCTAGAAACACTTCAGTTATTGTTCCCTCAGTCAGGAATGGTTCTTCTTCCCTGCTTCCTTATCTCAGTCATTTATATCTCAGCGTAGGCATTCCTTCCTCCAGGACGATGTCCCTGACTTCCCCGAACTCTGCAGTGGGTTAGGTTTCCCTTTTGTGTGCCCCCACAGTACTTCTCCTTTTGTTTCATGTATTATGGTTGCCTGATTATGAATTTGTTCTAATTGCTTACTTTTATTGCAAGCACAGAGAAGACAGCATCATATCCCCAACACCTAACACAAACTTGGTGCTTCCTGTGTATTTGTCAAATAAAGGAATGAATAGATGGAAGTATCTGGAACATCCATGATGACGAGGAAGTGAAGAAGTTGAAATGTGGAATAAGACTTATATACAGTCATCTCCAGACAGCTGATGCCACTGGGATTTTAAACACTTTATTTTTTTCTGAGCCAGATCTGAATTAGTAAAGAAAGAATAGAGAAGAAAGAAATATAGATGTGCTTTGGATTCTTTTTCCCATGAAACTTCTGTGCACTTCCTCAGACTCCAAATGCAAATATGCAAAACCAGTCATATCTCAGACCTGAAACAATCTCTCTCAATATCCTCAGTCAGGTGAAATCTGTAAGATTTGACACACCCATGCACACACATGCATGTGAAACTGGTGAAATCTGAATAAAGTTGCCAGATTTTATTAATGTTGATTACCTGGTTGTGATATTGTATTACAATACAGTTATGCAAGATATTACCTTTGAGGAAAATTGGTGAAGGATTTACAGGATCTCTGTATTATTTCTTATAATTGCATATAAATCTACAATTATCTTCAAATAAGAAGTAAAAAAAGGGCCGGGCGCTGTGGCTCACGCCTGTAATCCTAGCTCTTGGGAGGCCGAGGCGGGCGGATTGCTCAAGGTCAGGAGTTCAAAACCAGCCTGAGCAAGAGCGAGACCCCGTCTCTACTATAAATAGAAAGAAATTAATTGGCCAACTGATATATATATATAAAAAAAAATTAGCCGGGCATGGTGGCTCATGCCTGTAGTCCCAGCTACTCGGGAGGCTGAGGCAGAAGGATCACTCAAGCCCAGGAGTTTGAGGTTGCTGTGAGCTAGGCTGACGCCGCGGCACTCACTCTAGCCTGGACAACAAAGCGAGACTCTGTCTCAAAAAAAAAAAAAAAAAAAAGAAGTAAAAAAAGGAAAAAAAAGAAAATCTCACAGATGTGTGTGTTGGGACAGATGGGAGGTAAAATATGGGGTGAACGGGTGAGAAGTGTCCAGGTGTGCTTGGCTGAATAGTGTCCCCCCAAATTCATGTCCACTCAGAACAGGGACCAGAACACTGAGCTCTGCTGTGCCCCACCCTACCCCCTAGTCCGTGGAAAAATTGTCTTCCATGAAACTTAGGAACCAGGGGGCTGAATAGTAGGAGGTGAGTGTCAGAGGAGCAAGCAAAGCTTCATCTGCATTTACAGCCGCTCCCTATTGCTGGCATCACCTCCTGAGCTCCGCCTCTGCCCCCCTCCACCGTCCATGGAAAAAATTGTCTTGCATGAAATTGGTCCCTGATGCCAAAAAGGTTGGGGACTGCTGGCCTAGAACACCTAGCTCTATTACAAAGAAGAAACAATGATGTCCAGTTAATTGCTCCATAATGTGCTTTCTAGCCCCAATAAAACATTATTAACATGCAGTAGACATTTTAGATATTCAGATCAGTTTTTTTTTTCTTGCCACACAGTCTCTGGGCCCCTTTCCAGGACATGCATACATACCCAAACCCTCAGCAGCAGGAGGCCCTGCACGCAGCCTGTCTACCTGATTGAAACTCTTCTCATCTAATCCTCCTCCGCCAGTGGTGCCTCAGGGACCTTGCAGTCTGTGCAATAATTGGACAGTCACTGTGGGGACAGGACCTGTGCCTGGTTACCTGCCACTTTATACAGGATGGTCATGGGTTGGACACTCACTAAACCAAGCTTGGGAACTGGAAACTCGCTGTTTAAAAAAGAAAACAATGTTGATTAAAGTGAAAAGAAAATCTTAACCTTCCCATTAGAGTTTAAGGTAAAGAAAGCTTCAGATGCAAAAGGGTATTTTTGATAAGCTATTTATAGAATGACTAATATATTTTTTAGTAACTAAAGTCAGTAGAAGCAGCTAAGAAATATTTCAGAGCATGTCACATAACCCAAGTATTGAAAGAGCCATCAGAGCTTTTTGCTGTCCTCATCTTAGCAAGGTTAATGCTTGGAAATTTGTAATTACAGAATATAATTCTCTCTTATGCTATTGCATAACACTATAGGTCTTTTGTTTTCTCATTTATAAGTTATTTTTCTTCAAACGTGGACTGAGACAGGTGTTTCTGAGAAAACTGAAGTCCATTGAAATGTAAAGTCTGACTCTCCTGTTAAAAAAAAGTCCAAACTAAATTATAGCAGTGGGAAGTAGGAAAAAAATAACCCCCAAAACTGATCCTACATTTTGGCCCATTAGGCTTACTTTACCGACAACTTTGAAAGTGCACATATAATTGCTTACTGAGAAAAAGAGTAGGAGTAGGTTATGTGTAATCCGAAGTGCTTTTAACAAGGAAAAAATAAGAGACTCATCTGCTACTCCACATTCTTTTTTAAAAGATGAGCATTGGGATTTATCCGTCTTTCTTGGATTGTGTATTACAATAGGATACATATTAGCCTGCAAAGGAAGTAATTTAGTGGTGCTTCTGTAGTTTCTTTTTCAGCTGGATGAAACCTTTGAATGTCAAGTCCTTCAGGGAAATGATTCTTGCCCTCACCACTTGGAAGAGTATGCTCAGAAACTGGGACAAGAAAAGCTACTACCTTCCTAAACTATGCCCTTAAAAACACTAAAATTCTGTCAGCAACTGTGGACTTGAAAAATAGTATCTGTATTTAAATTACTGGGGCATTTATTGTGACAGTTGGAATTTATTTGTTTGGACTTAAATGTGAACGTACTATTCTGATATGATTTTCAATTTGTCACTCAAAAATTTAAGAAGTACTTTCACTTAAGAAGTACTGATTCAATATCTTATGTAGGTATGTTCTGGGCTACACGGAGAATATAAAATAAGGATAGTTATCCCCGTTATTAAGCAGCTGACAAGTTGAGAGAGGGATGTGGGGGAAGATGGTTTTTACTAACATTTCATGAGCGCTTTCTATGTGCCAGGTAATATTCAAAGTGCTTTATATGCATGAACTCTTTTAATCTTCAAAAACCCTAGGAAATCAGTACTAATTTAATAATCATTTTACAGATGAAGAAGCTGAGGCACAGGAAGTTTGGAAACTTGCCCAAGGTCAAACACCTAGCAAGTGGTAAAGTCAAGCCACAAACTCAGGTAAGCTAACCACTACGTTATAGTACACCTCAAGTTGGGCAGAACACACACACCTGCCCACGCATCATCAGTGATAATAAAAAAACAACTGATCATCACTAACAATGCTAAGGCAGTAAAATGATAAATAGGGAGATCATCCCGGGTTCAAACAGTTAAGGAAGGGTGCATGATATGAAACCAAACAGATGATGTCATCTGTTTGACATCCAAACAGATGATGTCATCTACATCATCTCGTTGGAGACGTCCATTAGCACTCGAGAACTCTGAGAAGTATGCAGGAGAACAACCTCTGTGTTTAATCCAATGTTTCCCAAACTCCTTTGACTATGAAGCATTTTTTTTTCAGGGCACACTTAACAAACATCTTTTGGCACACATATTTTTGTGCAATTTGGAAAATGTTAGTTTAGGAGAACTGAATTTATTTTAGGGCATCTGTTTGCAAAGACTCCCCTGGAGTCCTTAGCCTCTGCTGTCAGTGGTCAGAAAGTATCTGATGAAGAGGTTACAAGGGTGCCAGGCATGGTGGCTCATGCCTGCAATCCTCACACTTTGGAAGGCCAAGGCAGGAGGATCGCTTGAGGCCAGGAGTTTGAGACCAGCCTGGGCAACACAGCAAGACCCTATCTCTACAAACAAAACATTAAAAAAATTAGCTGGCATCGTGGTGTGTGTCTGTAGTTCTAGCTAGGACTTGGGAGGCTGATGCAGAAGGATCACTTGAGTCCAGGAGTTCGAGGCTGAGGCTGCAGTGAGCTATGATCACACCACTGCACTCCAGTCTGGGTTACAGAGGAAGACCCTACCTCAAAAAAGAAACAAACAAAACACAAACAAAATAATAAAAAAAAAGAGGTTGCAAGGGAAAGGGCTACTGGGAGCCTCAATGGAATTTGTAGGATTTGCATGGAATTGAAGAAAACTTGAGAAGTTGTAAAGATTGCTTATTTAAGCCTTCTCTCTAGCCAGCGTTGTATTCTTGTCAACTCCAGGAAAGTTTTAGGTTAACCAGACTATTTTTTTCTCTGGTTGGGCTGAGGAGTATTTACTTTAAAATCAGAAGAAGTAGGCCCTTATTTGTCTCTGGTCTTATCAGTGTATCCTTAGTACTCCAGGGACATTGTCTTCTTTAATCATTTTTACAGTATTTTGCCCATAATATAAGGATTATGTTTTGACCAACATGGCCACCTGTAGGTAATCATACTTAATGTCTGTTAATGGGTCATGTGTTTTCATTTGCATAAAAATTGACACAACCTACATAAAGCAAAAGATGCATCCCAACTCCCACATTATAGATATTTTTTTCTTTGAATGATGTACAAATTTACATTTGAGTACTCCCTTTCTGCTAGAGATTGTGCTATATGCTTTATGTATATCATTTAATTTTGTCCTCACAACTACCCCAGGGGGTAGAAGTTGCTATCATTTTATAGAAGAGGAGATGGTGGCTCAGTGAAGATTAAATTAATTGCCTCTGGTTAAACAGCTAATGATAATGAAGGATTTAAATTCTGGTCTATCTGACTCCAAAGCCCACACTTTAAAAACTCTACTGCATTGCTTCCCTAAAAGGGAAAAAAATACTGAAGATTAGATCAGTATTTGCAATACTAGAATTTGAAGCATTTCAGGCAATTGAATTGTTGCTTAGATGACTGACAAGGCAATCATGCATTTTCAAACCATATTAGCTAAAATTTAAATTTTAAAAAATAATCTCTCTGGCTTAATTAGGAGTTTGACTTCCTAATGTGAAATCACCAGCACTTCTTTACTATATTTCCCCATAAATTCTCCCTAATCTTACCCATGTGTAAATGTCTATTTGCCAAGTTTTTTTTGTTAAGAGGAGAGAAATTCTATCTATTGAAAAATCTACCATGTGCCAGAGAGTGTCCTCGGTGCTTTTTTGTATGCAATCTCTTAATTGCCACAACAATACTATAAAAGGTATTATTGTCTGCAAATAATTCTACACTGGTTTTAGGAACTTCCCTTTACTCCCAGAATAAGTTAGTAACAAAACCAGGTTGGGGACCCATTTCTGTCTTGGAAGCTTATCTGCTTTCTATCATGTTGTACTCCAGGAAGGAGCTGTGGGTGCATTTGGGCAATCACAGGTGTTTCACAAATTATCTAAGAGGCGTTCACTGATAACGCCAGTCTCTGGCACAAGTCTGAATGCTCCTGGAGGGATTGGGTCTTTTTATATCCCAATATCTAGCAGAATATCTCACACGTGGCAGGTCCTTAATCAATATTTATTTACTTGAAATGTAACTGCTCATGTAGGCTTGGCCTCTTTGGCAATGTTTCGGCTAGGTTTCTGGGTAACTTTTAAAAGTCATGTCTGACCTTCACTTGAAATACTACTGGGGTCTCCCTTTTGATTTTGACTTTCTAACACAGAATGTCCACAAATGAAAAAGGAGCTTTGCATTCAAACATGGGCAGACATTGAGGAATCAGTGGGATTCTGCATACAAATCTTAAAATGGATATGGGAGAATACAAAAAGATACAAGAGTGTTTCTGGGGAACAAGGGTAGTATTCTGTGTCTCCTTTGTTTCTAGATAGATTTAGAACACTCAGTTGTCCTGCATGAACTGTTCTATTCTTCTTCATCTCCTCCCATCCTGAATTGTGAGACCACATTTTCCACAAATAATCCTTGCATTGAGCCTGCTATGTACAACCTAAAACATTGTACCACATTCCCGTTTATATATGACTTTGACAAATGTGAGTCAGAAAAATATCAGGACTCTGGGTGGATGTAGAGCAGAACAGCGGCCCGGTTTCCCTAACTCGGTACTAACATCTTCATCAACTCGGGCATTTCTGCAGCCCCCAGGGGGAATGAGGCTCGTGGCCCGAGTTTGCATCCATGCTCTTGCTTTCAATGTTCCTTCTCCTGAGCAGTGGGTCCCTGTGGTTGAATCCACTTGGTTGGCTGGTACCTGGTGAGAATCAGGATATTTTCATATTGTGATATTTTTAAGAAATTATCTTTATTTTTAATAGTTCATCTAGACATGCCAATGGATATTTTTCGACCACATTTTGAGCAAAACTCACAAGGTGGTTTTTTCAAATCTCACATGTGTACACAAAATGACACAATTTTAAGAGTTTGCTTAAAAGAACAAAGCAGGAAAAATACAGGGAAATACAAGCTCATAACCAAATTCAAATCAGTAAGCAGATCTGATTCAACATGAGAAAAGATTACTAAACAAGCCTGTGTTTTGTAGGAAGCATTATCTGAAGACAGGGTTGCAGGACACACTCCAAATCCCTTTGTGGGAAGCCATAAGCAGGGAGAAACAGAGCGTGGTTTTTAGCCTAGCAGGGAGTTTTGGGTAGGTCAGGGTTTCATAAACAATGTCCTGACTATTCATTGCTGCTATTAAAAGGAAAGCAAGCTTTGCCTATCAGGTCTGGCAGTGATATTCTCTTTGTCTTAACTTGATCTTACCTTTACCTTTCGCTCACTAAAAATAGCCCTTTGATTTCTTTCGTCTTGAGCAATGAAACAATAAACTTGGTACATCAATTCCGGATGGTCTGTGGACCATAAGGTTGTAAAGATAAAACCCATAGATGATCCAGTAGCTGTGTCTTAACTAGTAATTGAAATATTAAAATATTGCAAGAGAGCAACTAGTAGGCAAGAGAAAAAAGTTTTTCACATTCTTTTTCTGTTTTTCTTTTTGTTGTTTTGTTTGCCAACAAATGAGGAACTCAAGAAATCTCCAGACAGTAGAATGAAGGAGACAGATGCATCCAGTTTATGCATCATGTCTCGTTTTACTTCAGATTTTTATTGTAGGTGTAGTTACTTCATAGGCTCAACCACTGGCTGTTTGGTAGTTTTCTCTGTGAGCTCTTTTTCAAGACCTAATTGTAACATAAACATTTTTGCCCTATGAACTTGGAACTACGAAGCACATCTCAATCTTATTCATTTAAATTATAATGGTAGTTTAAACAAGCCCATTTCCTAGACTCAAGTTAGAGGCCCCATTAGCTAAAATAGTATCTTCTTTCCTATCTCTACTTTCTGGTCCTCAGCAATTGCTTTCCTTGATTTGATTCCATATACATTAAAAATAGACTACTCAAAGGCCCTCTCTGCATCATCAAACCAAAGTTAGAGAGGTTTGGAAACGGGACTACACCCAACATATTCTCTTTTGGGGCCTTGCCAAACTGAGAGCTTCAGAATATTAAAGTGACATAGAAGCATTTGTCAGTTCATAGTTATTACAAAAAAAAAAGTTAGTGTTTAATTTCCACAACCTCCCTTCTTATCCATATCAATTTCAACTTATCATTCACCCATTTCATAAGATCTTCACACTTTCTTTAGCACCATCTGACAATCTCTCCTACTTTAATGAAAATATAACCAACTTCCCCAAATTTCCTCTAAACCTTAATTCTGCAAGCCTCAGTCTCTCTCTAGGGACTTATTATGGGCCAATCAAATTTTTGACATTTCATTTGTATGTTAGGAGGAAAAAACCCCAAACCAGTTACACTTAGGAAATGAGAACCACCTGTTATTCTACCAATTTGAGAAATAGCTTGATAGTGGCAGAAACAATCATTCTCCCACTACTACACAGTTGAAGGTAAAAAGAAAGGGGCATCAACAATTTCTATCTAACATTAGTTATGTTAAAACTTCTAAAGAAAAGGTTCAATGCACAGCACGTAGCAGCCTAGAGAAGAATGCTGTAATGAACTGATTTCATGGCCAAGTGTCTGAAGAAAAATGGCAACAAAATTCCCAGGTGACACTGCCAGCTAGAGCCATAATTAACCACAATGACCTGCCAGGAAGGTAAAGTCTGTCATAAAACTGAAGTATTTTCTTGACTTAAATAATATTAACTTCAGCTAAACAGTTGGGTAGTTGTTCACATGAAGTTAAGGAAAAAGAAAAATCCAGTTACTGTTAACACCAAAGAAATACACGCCAACCATAAACCAAAGGTCCTTTGGTACTGTAGCCAGAACAGACAAATGTGTGGTGTGGGAGCAGGGAATTCCCTGATGGGCAGATGACAGGGCCATAGAAGGTTCTCGAGACCTATGTCTGCTGTGAGGCTGACGCACCGCCATGTTCCATAACAAGAGTCACAAAGACACAAGCTTATCAGCTGGCTTGTGAAAACACTGCGGCTGTGTTGAAAAGTGACTGATTCAGACTTGCTGAAGGGTCTCATTAATTTGAGGAAACAATGCTTGGTGCCATAGATTAAACACTATGGTCTCAAGCGGAATGTGTGTGAAGTTTCCAAAATGTTTCCTCGACTTTATTCAGTTTTGGTTTGTGACCTTAGCTGGAAAACATAAAGATGGACATGGGATGGCAGTTCAGAGAGATATCTGTGAGGATTTAAGTTGGGCAGCTTTCAGAAGATGAAGGATGTTTAAAGTTAAGGCCTTTATCTGCAAACAATAGTATATTAATAAACTCTATACCATATTTACAAATGCATTCTCTTGTATTAAAACTAACAGTATTCTGTTCACAGTGCCATTGTTTATACAGGTAGCAATCCCATAATACTCATGTATTTTGGCATGGGAATCAGTAGCGCCTGGTATTTACAGAAAATGTACATGTGCGAATATAAACATGTCACTGAATCCATTATAGACAGATTGGCTAATGGTGCAAAGGAATGAACTGTACAGCACCTTCCCCTCGGGTCGGATAGGAAACGTGGTTTCTTAAATTGAGAAGATGCCAAATCTCTGCCCCAAAGTGGCATAAAGTCTATAACAAAACAATGAACCCCTTGTTCAAGTTTGGGTACATTGAGTAATCTTAGTCCAAAGTTTTAGACCCACTGTCTACTGCATAAAATACAAAAGTTAAAAAGATTCATTATTATTTTTATAATAATTATTATTAAAATAGAAGGTACTTTCTCTCACGCTCTCATTTGTGCTCTTGCACTTAAGACCAATATCCTTGGGGTTCCGAATATGCTGGTGTTTTTGTCATGCAGATCAGCAGTCAGGTGGCAAATGAGAAAGTGCTCTGGACTTGGGAACTGCTGCCTGTCACAGTGTGACCCAGGGCCATGAGGGACATGGCAGAAGCACCTCTTTCTCACTCCCAGTCTTCTCCTGCGGGGCACCCTGCTGGTGCCATCAGCCCCCAGGTCACTGAATGGAGTGGCTCCTAACGGCAGCTAACGCTGAGGTGACAAATGGCTTCTGTACACTTGCAGAAAGGAGGAGAGGCAGGTGAGTAGGAGGAGGGTGGCATTCAAAGATCCCCAGGCCACAACTCAGACGAGAGTCCTTCCTCAGAGCAGGCAGGTGGGCCAGGCCCCCTACGGGATGTCGCCTTCCGTGGCAGTCTGCGCCTCATTCTCAGTCCCCGGGCCTGTGTGGTCGTGGTCCGGGCCGCTGCCACTACTGCCCCTGCTCCTGCACTGCCTGGGTGACAGGCTGTTCCACTGGGCTTTGTTGTGTGCCAGGTGGCTCAGCATGTTCTCCGACAGCGGGCTGTTCCCGGTGAAACGGGCCCATTCCCGGAAGAGCGGCTCCACGATGTAGGTCATGAAACCTGGAACGAGCAAGGCCAAAGTCATCACCGAAGGGCAGGAAACCCACTTCCTTCTCCCTCGCAAACACCACTGGGGACCCGCTGCGTCCTCGGCTCTCCGGATATGAAGGCAAACGAGATAGGGTCACTGTCTTCAGTCTAGTAGCATAAAATGTGTCACCTTGGGCTTGTCACATGACCTCTTTGTGCCTCAGTTTCCTCATTTGGAAAAAGGAGCTAAAGAGAGCACTAAACCCATAAGGCTGTCCTGACAATTAAATGTCTTAACATATGTAAAAACATGTTTGGAAAGCTCCTGGCACATACTGAACACCCAATAAATATTGGCTATTATTATTTGCAGAGGGAGAAAGACACATAAGTAAAAAAGTAAAGAAAAAGGAGTCTGTTGGGACTAAGGGAGGGAGGAGGGGGAGGAGAAGAAAGAGCACATAATGTCAGGAAGGGACATCTCATGGATTTGCACCATCTGAAGAATTTGTACACTTACCCTGTGGAATACTTTTTTCTTCCCCAAGATTATCATTTTATAGCCATATTATGCTTTCAGTTATATTAAACAACTAAGTTAAATAAAATTCATTTATTTTCAATACAGATTTTTACCTGTCTTAAAGTCCTACTTTAATGACTAGATAAGATTGTTTGGTATTACACTTCTTTGTTAGTGTGTCTGTTCTCTTGTATATTTAAGATTTGCTGCTTTCTAATCATGTTTGCTATTAATATGCTTTCTACATTAGACATGATTTGTTAAGCAAAGATAACTTTCAGTGTAGGCCAGAATTGTTGGAATCATCACAAACTTGGACTTATTTAGGTTTTTAATTGTATTTTCTTGAAATGTAGAGTTGGAGAGAAAAGGCAAATGTTTTTCAGCATAACAAAAATTTCCAGCAACTAACCCTATATGTTTATAGGCATGTGAATCATAAGGCTTGATTTGATCTTTTTTTTTTTTTGGACAAATAACCGGCACTAGGCCTTTGAGGATACTATAGAGATAGAAAAAGGATGTAGCAATGCAAAATGTTACTGCATATTTCTGCATGATTTCATCTTACGTGAAATATGATTTAAATGTAATGAGATTGTTTTAGAGAACATGAACTTGAGGAGGAAAGTTAAGCCAGTGACTTTATGTCTGTATTTGGCATTTTGATAAGGTTATCTAGGGAGTCAGTAAGTTAAGGATGTCACATTTTCCTTGCTATTCTTGAATGTTCTTTATTCCTTCACAATTTCCATATCTAATTTCTCATATCATTCAACTTAAAATAAATTAGATATTAGATATCCAAAAAGATAGTTTGTAAATTATATTATTCTAAAGTTCAAAGGGTGAATATTTGTCAAGTGTATCTAAGTTTAAAAATGTTACAAAGCCAACATTTAAAAAGTCTAACACTTAAGAAATGAACTCATTTTCTTCCTGAAGTTACCCAGGAGTTACACATCTGTATTTATACTTGTTAGACATGTAAAGACTTGTGATGCTAGCTAGGAAAGCGATTTTAAAGGCTGAATAGACACCATAAGGCAGTTTTCCAAATGAAGGAAGGCTTCTGCATCTGCAGTTTTGGGAACCTGTTCCTGCAGTGTGTGGTGCTGGCCTGTCTCCCCAAGGGATGAGCTGACTTAGCTGGGAATTATCCCCCTGGAGGGGTGGGAGTGGGGACAGGGAGGAGTGGCGGCCTCAGAGTAGACAAGGATTGAATGACATCCTCTTTCTCTTCAGCTTTCTATAGATTTCACCAATTAGAGATTCATTCGATTGAATACTTCCTTTTTAAAATTCAGAATTGGTGGAGAGAGGGGAGGAGAGGAGGAAGAGAGGAGATATTAAACCCCAGTTCCACTTGGGTAAATATGAATTAAACAGAAAATCAGATCTAAGCCTGAGAAAGGCACCCAGAAAATTCTCATTTTGGATTGAGAAAGGAAAAAGGGAGGGAAGATTTTCACTCAGAGGGAGGCAGGACAGAGGAAATAGCTGCATTATTTAAGACCTGCTAGAAAAATTGTTGTCTGGGGGGGGGAGGGGGGGCTGAAGCCTGCAGCATCCATCAGACTCTGTTTAACTCTCTGGGTTTTTCCAGTTTAGCTTGATCTAATGTGTGACCATAATTCCCAACCCTGAACCTTTAAGAGCTGGCAGGTGTGGAACGGAGGTAGAAAAAGATTTATGTACTGAATTGTTTTATAATCACCTTCTCTTTCTCTTTATTATTGGTGTGCTGGTGTAGCATCCATGGGATTTCTCTATTTACTCAACTCCCAACCCATTTTTAAAAGAGGTATCTATGGCAACCACATTTTTCTGAGTTGAAAATCAGGACATATCTGACAAAATAAGTGTGTTCTCATGACAACAACAGGACAGAATCTCTGAAATCAGGTCTGTCTTGCAAATCCAGGTTGTGTGCTTAACAATGTGAATGCTTTTGTTAGGGGGGTCCAAAATGTCATTAACAGTTGTCTAGCAAATTTCTTTCTGGCCAGAGCTTAATACAGTGAGTCTCAGGACTAGGACTTTGGTCAGCGTCTAATTTTGAATCACATCTGCAGAACCTCCACAGCTAAAGCAACTAATAGGACAGAACTGGGTCCAACAAGGCTGAGGCTAAGGCTGATTTCTATTGCTGCTGCTCCCATCTCCAAACTCCCCAGCAATAGAATCATCATCAGCCTAGGGTTCCATTTTTTTTTATTACCCTTCCCTACTTTGGGGTGGAGGAATTGGCTTAATTGTGAAGACAACATAACAATATTAAGGACAATTTGGAAAAAAATGAATGCCCAATAATCTCATAATTCCAACACACCTATTTTAATATTTGTATATTCCTTTCAAATTGTTTTAGCTAGATTTATTTTGTTCCATAAAGGATGACTTTATGATTCCTTTTTAGGACTGTGGATTAGATTTGACCCTCAGTGATTATAAGTATGGCATTCTAACTTGCTCAGGTTTTCTTAATTTTCAGTTTATCTTTTCAGATGCACCCTTTCTTCCTGTTAAACCTTGAGCATTGCAGAGGGCTGTAGCACAGTGATTGCATTCAGTTATCTGAAGTCTGTGAAAATAGATAAAAAATAGGAACTGGTACATGTCAGGGCCAGAGCTTATAAGAAAAGAGTTAAAGTTCTGGGTTTTGTTTCAGTGGAAGAGAATTGCAAGGAAAAGAAAGGCTTGCTTTAAATGTAAATGGAATTAGTGGTGTGTTTTAAGTTGTGATAGAAATTCTTACCGGAGCAAAACTATTTCCTCCACTAAAGTACCTAAAAATTCTGCGTTTTGATTTGCTTAATGATCTTGTGCATAACTCAATTAGATAAAGTAATAATTATCCTGAATGCACCGACATCACCCTTAACCGGCAACAAAACTTTTATACTATTTTTCACAATTTCTCAATTGGTAATTACCTAGTAGACTAGTCATAATCAAAGTGTTTATCTAGACTCAGCCTGTCAAAGGGACATTGATTAAACCTCCAGTGCTGATCTTTCGAAAGCTGGGTGAAGATCTCCTTTTCTTTGTGATTCCTATCAGAGGTGCCAAAACTATTCATTTAAAATTGACATTGAATCCAACTCACCAATTTGTATACTGGGGATTGAATCTTTCTGTTGATTACAAAGAGGACTGATTTCCAGTTCAAATTTCTGTTCAAGTTCACCTAAGATGGAAGAAAAAGAAACACATTTGTAATCTAGAATTTATAAAGTGAGTATTAATAGTTTTAATGACCTATTGGAAGAAGTTATTTTGGGAATTTATGTTCCCTGTTGTTGTTATCATTAGGAACCCTTTAGCACTGACTTGTTCTGCCTTACTCTGGTAGCTTCCATGAAAATTTAAGTGTCAATGGCCATTTATAATAGGCTTATTGTAAAAAGGTGTGCTCTGAGACAAGAACAAACTTTTGAACAAGATCTATAAAAATAAGAAAACAACCAATGGGAAATTTCCTAACATGAAATGGAAGGAAATGAAAATGTCTATAAGTTACAGGTTAAGAAAACAGGTTTTATCCTCCCCCACACTCTTTCCTACTTTCATGCTGCCTGACCCTAGTCTGGTTTCATCTGAGGACAACCAGGAATACCGAGTAGAGAGGAAATGGGGTAGGACTAGAAAGATCTCCTTTGAGCAGCATCTCAGTCTGTAGCTACAAAATTAATCAGAAATATGAGTCCAGTACCTTTCGTTCTAATTCTTTAGAATTTTACCTAATGTAATGAAGGGGTAAAAAGAGTATAAAGGTTAGAATGATATTTCTTTTTAATGCCTTTATCAGCTAGAAGACCAAAGGAGAAATGCATCATGCAAAGCTTTATCAAAAATACTTTTATCAGCCCTTCTTGAGGGTAAAAAGTCATGGGTAGTTTTTGTGTTGGGAAAAACAATCTGATTAATCAGTGGAGACAGTGCTCAGAAACATTAGCTAGGTTCATGGTTGTGGGTCTACTCTCTTACACTAGAAGAGATAAAAACATTAACATTTATATAGTGCTTACTTACTATGTTCCAGGCACTGTTCTAAGCATCTCACATATGTTAATTAATTTAATCATTATAACAACCTCATTATAGTCCCCATTTTACACATGAGGAAACTGCAACACAGGGAAGGTACATTGACCCGAGGTCACACAGGTAGGAAAGGGGGGAGCCTGGATTCCAACCTAGCAGGTTTGGCTTCAGGAAGTTTGCACATTAACCACTGAGCTAGAATCCCAGAGAGGCTGCACTTCTGTCATTTTCATTAAAACTGCAGCCATGCCTCCTGCGGCCTCTCGTGCCACCGTGATTTTCAAGACTGATGAGAGGAAATTGCTCTGCCTTAATCCGAGGAGCTCAGGGAAGCCTGCTGCATTGGCTCTCCAAGTCCAGGCGATCTTAACCTTCTCAAGGAGGGCAAGACACTATTTAATATTCAAATGGATTTTCTCAATGCTGCTGCTTCTCCTTACCTCCATATTTCTGTTAACACTTTGGAAGAGTCACCTTTGATTTCTCCCTTCTCTCCACCCTCCATCTTGAGGCATCAATCCTGTTTCTTCCTCTTCTGGAATACCTTATTTCCCCCTTTTCATCCTACCTGACCTTAGTCTTGTTTCGTAATAATTCATTCTTTGTTTTTGTTTCTTAGCTAGTTTTCTTCTTCCAGTTTTTCTTCCACTTCAACTATATACATTGCCTCAAATGCACTTTCTAGGAAGGCTCCCATTGTCTCGTTCTCTATTTTAGCTTTGTGTCCAGGAGGTGCCACATCCTCTCGTTCCTACCTTCTATGAAACCGAGCTGGTCTACAAAGCAGGGTGCGTCCCTACCTCGGTGCTTTTCTAGTTCCCTCTGTCTAGGCCAGCACTGCCCAGTAGGACTTTCTGCAATGATAGAGAGGTTCTCTGCATTGCCCACTATGGTAGCCCCTGGAAATATGATCAATAAAACTGAGAAGCTACAATTTTCATTTTATTACATTTTAAGTCATTTAAATTTAACTGGCCACAGGTGCCTCGTGGCTTCCGTACTGGAAAGTGTGGCACAGGACACATCCTCAGTGCCCAGCTCAGATCCTACTGTGCTCAGTGCTAGATCTTCTCCTATGGCCTCTGCCACTGGAGGTCTTCCAATCAGATCATTTGTTCATTCATTCATTTAACAAAATTTATAAAGCGCTTATAGGTTTCAGATACTTTGCCAATCAACGTAGAGAATACAAAGAGGAAAACTGTATAGTTTCTTTCCTCCAGAAACTTTACTGATAACTATTTTGAGTGTACAAAGCATAAACGAACTGTACTTCTGCGTAGCCATAATAACATCCCCAGTGGGGCTTTGTACAAAGGAAAATCACAGTTTTGCTGAGGATTAGACAAGGCTGGAAGCAGATGTTCAATAAAAGCTTCTGAGAAACTAGGTTGACATCAATCTGTCATTACAAGGGGACAGAAATTTAAGAACTTTAAGATGTTGGGGGCTGGGCACGGTGGCTCACGTCTGTAATCCTAGCACTCTGGGAGGCTGAGGTGGGTGGATTGCTCAAGGTTAAGAGTTCAAAACCAACCTGAGCAAGAGCGAGACCCCATCTCTACTATAAATAGAAAGAAATTAATTGGCCAACGAAATATAAATATATATATATATATAAAATTAGCCAGGCATGGTGGTGCATGCCTGTAGTCCCAGCTACTCGGGAGGCTGAGGCAGAAAGATTACTTGAGCCAGGAGTTTAAGGTTGCTGTGAGCTAAGCTGATGCCCCGTCACTCTAGCCCAGGCAACAAAAGTGAGACTCTGTCTTAAAAAAAAAAAAAAAAAAGATGTTGGGGTTGGGGGGAGGGAGGCACATGGTGTTTGGAATCATAATCCCTGTTCTGAGGATGTAAGTTTCCCTAATTCATGGGATCTCATCTTCCTTTCTCCCTATGTACTTAGTCTTGATTATAAGGGTTTTTATTTGCTCAAAATCATAAATCATATTAAAGATACTTTGTCCGGGACTGTTAGTAGTTGGTGGAAGCCTGTCTGCCAGGAGCAGGCTTGAATGAGTTGGGGTTTTAGTCCAAATCCTAAACTGAAAGCCAGAATAAGATTAATCAAAATGATACAAGTCATCATTAAAGAATTAAAAAAAATAATTCAGTAGGGAGGACAGGCAGTTTGGATGACCAGAGAGTCTGGTCTTCTCTTCTTATTAATAAAATGGGCAGAACTTCTGCTAGACCATAAGGTTATTAAATCAAAAGGACATGATCTGCCCTCTCTATTATCCTTCCTCTGCCAGGAGACATGCCAGAGAAAAGTGCGTAGAAGCTCATCTTCAGTGATCAGAATTACAAATGTTCTAGGTTTTTCCATCTTATGATATCGCACATGCATATATCATTAGGACAACAGCAAGTTTTTGCAAAGGGGTCTTATAGGTGAACCTTCTTGGTTGATGCCATTTAGTTAACAACTTTGATTTATTAACTCTGTGGGTCTTAACTATCCTCCCAAGTGACATGCCCCAAGTCCCTGCCCCAAGTTGCTCAGAATCCAAATAAGGTGCAAGATGTGTGAATAAAAGGTTTAGACTGTAGTTGATACCCGTAATAGCCTATGACTGAATCAAAACCAAAAGAGCAGAATCTCCTCTCAGTCCCTTTGTCTGACTTCTGAGGATGGAGATGCTAGCCCCACTCACACTGTGCTATTTCAATATTTTATGAATCACACAGTAAAGAAAGTATCATTTTTAATTTACAACCTCCTTGCTCTGATTTCATATATCCTTTTGTTTTGCCCTCAGTGGAGGTTTTATATCATGGACAACTAGAACTGATCTTTAGATTTCTAACCACTCACACTCAATTCCAGTGAAATTACACAGAGCTGCAGGAATTACGTGAGCACTTTTATTTTGACAGAAAGAGATGGTGAGCAGAGCCTTCTGGCCCTGCATGAACTCAATCAATTCTTTTTCTGTTTTTGAGGCCATCACGGTGTCATTGACACATCTTTCAATCAATGGAGGCTCCTCCAAAAGGCTCACTGTTGCTATTTGACCTCCCCACAGAGCTGGTATGTGGGACACTTCAAGCTTTATTTGTTCTCAGCCTCTCAAACCTGATCCTGTCACTAGCATGAGGGCACCGCTGATGCCTGAACAAACATCCTGAACATTGAAACCAAGCCTGGAGAAACAAGGCTGTATTTAAAGGCCGATATCCCTCCCAACATCAAGGTCCTGCCTGCTAATTCATTGCCTTATTTCTGAATGAGGGTAATCTTTTAAAAATTATACCCTAATTCAGGGCCATTTGTCTTTTTACAGCAAAATTCTCTACCTCACTGTGGAAACTCTATTTGAAAGGATGAACTCAATTTTTGGTCAGCGGGGTCCAATTTCATTATTAACTTTGTTTAAGAAAGCGAGGAGAAGGAACACAAAAGGAGTCCAAGTCCTTCTGTCAGAGTGGAAAACATTGACCTCAAACAGCATTTAGCACTTAGGCTGCGCTTAGCTCGTTAAAATGAAGGTCAGAGAAAAAAATCAAACTGTCCTTCTCATTGGTATATACACAGAGGAAAGCCATATGGATTTATGTTCCACTTTGGCCCGTTTTTATGGTGCCTCATTACTACCTGTTTCTGTAATAAGTCAACGTTATTTATTTTTAGATTTTTTTCCAAAAAAGGGTTGGTGGTTTGCAAGAGAGTTAAAGAGAAAGGTTAGGATAATAACAGTTGATGAAAGAACAAATGTCATGATAGATTAGCCATTTCCTGTTTTATTGGGATAAAGGCCTGCAAGAAGAAGGGGCAGGGAAATCTCAGCTGTTGGATCACTACTGACCTTGCCTGTAGAATTCTTCACAGACCCTTTCACTCCATTGCTTGCTCATCTCCCAGATTCTACAAGGATTGCAAATGTCAGCACACTTCAAGGCGATCTGAGAAATGACAGGGCAGGGAGAGGTTGTCAGAGGATGCTCCTTCAGTTGCAAATGCGCCCCTAGCCAAAGGGGCTGTGAAGCCCGCCAGTTTGCCTCGTGGTGCCAGGCCCATATTTACAGACGGCCTCCCTGACCTGCCTCTGCGGGAAACAGAACTTATTCACCGCCGCACAAAGCCTTCGTTCAGAACGCTGGCTTTACAGCCGTGAGAAGCAGGGAAGAGCCACAGTCCAAGGACATGGAGCTTCCTGGAGGAGACTTGGGCGGGCAGGCCAAGGAAAGCCATGGCCTGGCTCCTTCTGCTGCCCCATCCCTCACAGGCAGGGAGGCTGCAGGGGCCCCCTCTCCAGGCTCAGGTGAGATCATCGGGACCTCACTCTCACAGTAGCCACATTGATGGACTCCATACGTCACTTAGGTTATGTGTGTTGGCATTTACGTGCCTGTGTTTGTGTGTGTAAGCTCAGACTGCCAGCCAGGGAACTAAGTCATATCAAACCTAGGAGCGTTTTGTTATACAGCTACATCAGGGCCTTTGTGACTAGCCTCACCCCAGTCTGCATCTGGGATGTCAGCTTTCATCAGTGATGATGACCCTGGGAGGGTAATCTTGAATTTCCAGAGAAGTTGCTTCTCTCTTCTAACCACCAACTGCTGCCAAGAGACCAGCCCACCAGCAGTGTCCATTGTTTTGACTGAATTCCTTGGGATCACAGACCAGCTAGCAATGGTGGGGTCTGGAAGAGCCTTGGATTATCTTAAGCTGCATGTTCGGCTGTTTACATTTATTTCCTGGTGAATGAGGGTACCAGGACATGTTGGAGTGGGTAAGGGGCAAAGTCCCTTCCAGGTTCTGCCTCGAGGGAGTCATTTGATGTAGTAAGCCTTCCTTTGGAAGCGTTTAAGTGTTCAAGGCCAAATCTTTCAACTACTTACAGCTTGGCTTGAATCACTGAAATCAGACACCTGGTTAATCTTTGTGGCACTCAGCGACTAGAAGACTAGTTTGGGAGGAAAAAGGAGGGGATCATAGTTCTATAGTTGGGAGTAGGGTATTTCCCAGCAAGGATGGAACACTTTGGAGAGCTACAGAGGGCAGCATGGAAGCCTGGAGCAAAAAACCCTGTACCAATGGCTCCTTTCTGCAGAGTAAAGCAGAAAGGGTTGGGCTTGATCTGATTCAACTCAATTCACTTCAACTTAAAATAATTTGTTTTTTGCTGCCTAAAAATGGCAAGACTAGATAAAGATGTTTGAGCCTCAGATGAAAATAGTTTAGATAGTAAAAGTAAGTAAAACAGGGTTTGATTAAATACATTTTAGGTAAAGGAAGTCCACTTGTTTTTCAGTGTTTGTCTGAACTACAGGTAACATAAAGTTTTTGTGTTACAGAAACAGTCTTTTAAAATTGCACAGGAATGACAGTGTTCAATTTCACAGCAAGCTACAAAATGTGGTAGATCCAGTGGAGCTACTCTTTGGTGAAGCAGTTACTGAACAAGGAAAAATGAGATATTATCAACTTGCTGACACGAAACCCAGATTTTGTTTGCTTGTAAACCACTTAAAAATTTCATGTATCTCAAAGCTTTTAATAAAATAGATCACTGCTTAATTTACAGCATGGGAGATATCTCCTTCTCAAATGTGCTAAAATACTGATTATATTCCTAAGTGTTTTTACTCAGCAAGGATAATGGCTGTTAGTTGTTATTGTTTACCTGAAGCATAAAGTGCCTGTCGTGGGCATCCTCCAGTCTTAAATCTTTATTGTGGAGGTGGGCTTTCAATCTGGTCAAAAATTCATTCTGCCTGTTGATGTCTGTTGCCAAGATCAAGGAGCCCAGCTGCTGTTCAATATCCTGTCTGCATCCACAGGAATGAAAGAGAAAAACACACACACAGAAAGCAAATCCCTTTGAGGAGGGCGATTGATTCTCTCGTCATCAGGTGGCTCGTACTCCCGTTTCTGCCTTTGATTCTGTTTATTACAGAGTCCCAGCCCCGCACAGCCCACGAGCGAGTGTCTCTCCCACTGTCAGTTCTGTCCTCAGACAGGAGGCATGCCAACAGCTGTGCACAGTGACTGAAGCCTTGGGAGAACAAAGCTGTAGTAGCTTATACATTTCCATGGTTCCTACGGGTAGAAAAACTAATGCATGCTTTAAGGAGGAGGACACAAAAAGACTCACAGAATCACAGGAATTCGGGTTGTGCTTTTAGAGAGTTCAAACCAGTTCAAACATTAAGATTTGCATGGAGAGAGAAAGTGCAAAATAATAGAAATGGCCACGATGGGAATAACGGTGAATGGTACTAGGGGATGGAAAGATCCATCAACAGAACAGAATAGATCAGCCAGAAAGAGATACTGGAACTTGAAAACAAAAGGGTGATTAGGATGCCATTACAAGCTAGTGGGTAAGAGATATGCTAGTCAACAAATGATACAGAGAGAGAGAGAGATTTTGGAAAAATAAAGCAAGTTAGAGCTTTGCCTCACATTTAGAAAGTAATCAATGGAAGGAAAGATCCATAACTATTTTTAAAATTCACCTTTGCATAGTGCATGGAGCATATGTACACATATATAAGGTGAACATCTCATAATTGCCACACAGGTCAAGAACATCCGCCTGCCCCAGAAGGTCCCTATTGCCTGTCTCACCACAACCCTGTTCCCCTCAATCCCTGAAGTAACCACTCTTTTGATCTGTTTTAATCATTTTTCTTGCTACTTATAATTTTATCACCTGTGCATACATGTGTAAACAATATGGTTTAACAGTCAGTTATATGGTACATATTGGTTTATAACTTGCTTCTTAAGCTTAACATTATGTTTTTGAAATTCATCCACGTTGATGTGAAGGCTGTAGTTCACCCATTTTCTTTATTATATTGTCTCTATTGTAGGAAGATACTACAATGTGTTTATCTGTTCTGCTTTTGATGGTAGCTTGAGTTGTTTCTAGTTTTTGGCTACTGTGAAAGATGCCACAGTAAACATCCTTGTATACCTCCGTTAGACATGTGCAGAAGTTTCCCTAGGGCCTATACTGGTCATTTGTCACTTACATGTTGCAAATTTCTTCCCTTACTCTGACTTGTCTTTTCATTTTCTTTATGATGTCTATTGATAAAAGGAAGTCTTAATTTTTAAAGTAGCTTAATCTAAAAATCTTTTTATTTACGGTTAGTTTAGATTTTTCTCCTATTTAAGAATCCTTCCCAGCTTTGATGAAAAAATTCCCCCATATTATATTCTAAAAGGTTCATAGTCTCACCATTCACATGTTTTAAGCCACACATTTATCTTTAATCTACTTCTGAACATTAAAAATAATTATGTAAAGCAAGGAATTCACAAAAGAAATGCAAACTACTCCCCAAATGTCAAGTGATATTAAATATTCTTAGTATAACCAAAAGCAAATTAAAACAGCCATGTGATACTACTTTCCCATTTTTATTGGTAAGGATTAAAATTTACTATTAAATAATTCCCTGAATTAATGAATGACTGTAATACTTATTGTTGCTGATGGTATGGAGAAAATAATTACACTCCTTCTCTGTTAGTGAGAGTGTAAATTAGCACAATGTTTCTGGACGATAATTTAGGACTTAGTCTTAAAAGCATTTAATGAACATGAATGATTTGACCAAGAGTTTATCTATAAATCTCTATTAACATGTTAGTAGAGATGTGTATTACATGGATGCTTATTCTATTGTTTATAATAATGAAACATTTTAGGCAAAAAATAATCACAAAAATTTATAAGGAGATTAGTTAAATAAACCATGACACATTCTTATTGTGCAATTATTACATATGATAGTATACAGCTATATTTCTTAACATAGAAAAATGTTATGTTTTATTATTATGTTAAAAAGCAGGATACAAAGCAGGTAAAGCATGATCTCTATGGTCATAGAAAATAAATTGGAACAATGTATAGTAGGATTATGGGTGATTTTTTCTTTATACTTCTCAACATTTATAAATTTTTTAAAAATATGAATTTATTAAATTTATAATCAGAAATATAACTATTTTGGTTAGGTGAAATGTTTCATGAATCAAATTAAAATTTTTAGGTAAATAAAAACATCAAGTAATATTTAAGACATATAACGAATGGTTACTGTAGTTAATATACAAAGAGTTCTTACAAACGAATAACACTAATAGGAAAAGAACAAATATAAAAATTTGTTTTCTAAAGAAATAGCAATGCCCAGTAAATATATGAAAAATTTCTGTCTTAGTTGTAATTAAATGATGTATACTAATTCAATGAAAACCTCTATTTCTCTCTATATACATATATATGCATGTATATACTCACATATATGTGTCAAATTTGCAAATGTTTTAAAAAGATAATAAAGATAGAACAATTTTGGTGATGGTGCATTGGTACATTTTCTTATGATCCAACAATAGGAATGCAGATAGATACAAATTTTTGGAAAAACCACTTGATAATATAAAACAAAGGTGTTAAAAATTCAGACCTTTCTCACTAATAACTTCTATCTGCAAACATATTCTGAGAAAATAGAGTATTGGAGTTTGGGATAACAATATTTGTTTAAGAATGCTTGTCGAGCATAAATAATGGCAAAAATTTGGAAACTATCTAAATTCCCAATGATAAGCAGTAGTTGCATAGATTTTGACACAGTAATGTCATGTAGCCAATAAACCGATTTTAATTTAAGTAACAGGCTTAATGATATGGAAAAAAGCCTTTACAGCAAATGAAAAATATCAAGACATAACTACAGGATAAGTCTCTCATTTTGTTAAAATACGATTGTATTGAAAAAAGTCTAAAAGGAAATATACCAGCCAGGTTAATATGAATTATTCCTGGATGGCAGGATTGCCAGTAATTTTAGTATTCTTTTTCATATCAGGTTGAACTGTATGAAAATGCCAATAGTCTATGGTTTTTGACCCTCAAAAATAGCAACTTCATAAGGTTCAAACTAATACTTTTCTAAGTTTTTCTTAGTTTCTATGGTTAACCTGTCTTACTTTTAAAAATCAGAAAAAGGACTTTAAAGTATTTACATGAGGATGATGTAATGCATGGTGTAATGATGATGATGATAGCTTTTGGTTATAAAGTCCTTTTGCATCTATTATTGCATAACAATTATTCTAGCAAAAGCAATTTATAACACTGTGTTCCACAAAGTGACTTAAAAAATTATCGCATTTTAATTTGGAATCCATAGAGATGAAAGGAGTATTTTAGGAAATGAATACTAACTGAGCAACAAACAGAGTGAATGTGAGCACTAAAGGGGACAAGCCTGGCCGCCCGAGTCCCTTCCTCCCATTTTTCTTGCATTTTCTTTTCTGTCCTCACTATTTTTTCTTCTCTTCTTTTTTTCTTTTATAAATTGGTCCCTCCCATTTACCTCATCTTTTCTCTTTTCCTTCTCAAATGATTTCTTGCTCTAGTTTTTAGTTCTTTTTGCATTTAGTCCTTTCAATCTTTGCAATTTATTATTCTAGTAAAAGGAACAGGTTTTTATTCCATGCACGAGGACTGGTTTTCTTTAATTCCTGGATAAAAAGTTATCAGAACTGAAGTTCCTTCTGCAAATTCCACATTCTTTTGGGTGCTAGGAAACAGCATGAGATTGTATCAGTGGGCCAAGAATAAACCTACAACCCCGGAGCATACTGCCTGTTTTATAGGGAGATACCACTTGGCCTTTAACCTCAAGTTATATATGTACCTGTCATTAAGAAGGTACAGAAAATTTATTTACTGTACACAGAAATTTATTTACTCCTTTTACCTAGGTCACTTGGGTTCTGCACATTGTTATTAAACAGATTGCAAATAAGTAATGGCTTTGGAACACAGGGTAGCAGCTAACTTGGGGCTATGAGGAAAATGAGGCAATGGCCTTGGATTTAGTAGGGCCTTGGTCTACACAAGGGGGCTAACGAACTGTGAACCAGGAAACTAGTGTTTTCCCCTTCTGTTTAAAGCACAAGAGACATAGGTAAACTAATCATGAAAAAACTGCTGGAATCAATTCAATTACTTAACAAATGACACTTTAGAAAATAATTTCTGACTTCTAATTTTGGTAAGACTGGCAATTACAAAACACACTTTATTGGATTAGCTTTAGATCTAGCTTGAGAACTCCTACGTCCCTTCTTCACAAATATTTATTATTTGGATTTACATGGGAGGACAATTTTGCTAACTTAAAGGATGGGAATTTGGCAAAGCAGAGTGTTGATGCTGAAGAGTGTGAAAACTGAGAGTTGTTTGTTATCCCTTTTCCTGACTGCAGGTCATTGACTGTCCAAGGCCTTTTCAAAGCACACAGAGGGATTCTGGTTTCTGGGTTGCCGTAACTGACACCAAATCTCCTCTGATAGATAGACACCCCAGTACAGGCAGGAAGCACAGCCGGCTGGCTGCTTGCCATTCACGCCAGGGGGCCCAGGCTCGCCCTAGAGAAAAAGGCTTATCTTCACTGTGTGCACACCAGTGTGTTTCATCTCGGCAGCACTTACGTCATTTCCTTCGGCAAGTGAGCGAGAAGCCTTGATTCTCGAAGCATGCCAATCGTAGATCGCCAGTGGTGATTCTCCAGCACAGACATATTCTAGAAAGAAAGGGGGAGGAAAAAAAAAGCTATAAATCAGAGGGAAGCCGGTTACTGATCTTTCATGCTGAACACAGCTCCACTGAGGCCAGCATTTTCCCTCCGGCCACTTTGTACCTGATGACACAGAGACAGACCAGAAAAGAAACACAAGATAAAAACTACCAGGAGGTCTACTGTCAAGGCCACCATGAGTGGGAGAGCAGCAGGGCCTGGGCTGACCCTCTGCTGCAGGAGT
Organism: Microcebus murinus; assembly: GCF_040939455.1. Taxonomy (NCBI): domain Eukaryota; kingdom Metazoa; phylum Chordata; class Mammalia; order Primates; family Cheirogaleidae; genus Microcebus; species Microcebus murinus. Next base: position 26,584,664 of record NC_134108.1, read on the forward strand.
GGGTGACAATCTATTTCCAGTATCATTCACTCCTGCTTCTGCCCCTGTTTTCAATAGCTTGGCAAGGCAACACTAAATGTAGATGAAAGAAAGCAAAGCAGTGGAAAATATGTAGTAATGGATACTGTGGCGCTATAGTCATAACATAATCTAAGATTATACTACCAACCTGAACAGAGGCAGGCTTCACAACCTCTGGTCTAATGGATTACCTTAACCATTGCTTCTCAACACTGAAAAGAACCTCCTAAATCCAAGCCACCACAGAGTTGGTGACACATTCAGACTCCTGAAGCCCAGCCATTACGATTTTGATTCAATAGGTTTGTGGTGATTAATTCTTAGGTTCGCTAAAGTTTGAGAACCACTGTCCTGGAGGCAGCTCTGCCAATAATCTTCATGACCGGCATATTCGCATTTAGCCCATTAGGTCTATGAGTTGGAATCCACAATTTCTTCCTTGTTCAATTATCTTAATATTTCTCCTCTTGTGGGAACCTCTATTATGTTCAGTGTCCTTTGACTTTACTGTTATTTTAAATATGCTTATTATCTGAACATTTAACTAACATTTCAATAATGAATATTTCTTACACTCGACTGTGTTTTTTTCTAATTAGCAAACATTATAGCTTTACCACGGACTTCATACATATACAAGAGAACCCATCTCGAGCTCAGGCAATATTTTTGCTTTATTTTCTTATTTGTTTATTTCTTCATTCGTTCAAATCTTGTTTCAAGAGGGGTTATAAACTTACAAAAAATACAAGGAGATAGTTGCTATGGTTTGACTGTCCCCTCAAAAACTCATGTTGAAACTTAATCCCCAATGTGGTAGTATCGAGAGACAGGGCTTTTAAGAGGTGATAAGATCCTGAGGGCAGCCCTCATGACTGTGCTAACTCATTCATGGATTAATGGGTTATCATGGGAGGAAAATTGGTGGCTTTATAAGAAGAGGAAGGGAGACTTGAGCCAGCACGCTAGCGTGCTCAGCCCCTCACCGTGTGATGCCCTGCACTGCACTGAGCCTCTGCACGGAGTCCCCATCAGCAAGAAGGCCCTCACCAGATGCAGCCCGCCTTGACCTTGGCCTTCTCAGCTTCCATAACTGTAAGAAGTAAATTTTGTTTCCTTGAGAATTACCCAGTTTCAGGTAGTCTGTTATTATCAATAGTAAGAGAAAGTGGACTGAGACAACAGCATTCCTTAAAAGTTAGTGACACTGTATGATTCCACTTGCGCGAGGTACCTAGAGTAGTCACAGTCACAGACACAGACATAGAATGTGGTTTCCAGGGGCCAGGGGAGAGAGGAATGGGCAGTTATTGTTTAATGGGTACAGAATTTGAGTTTTGCAAGATGAAAAGAGTTCTAGAGATGGAGGGTGTTGATGGTTGCACAACATTATACATGTATTGAATACCACAAAATTGTATAGTTAAGATGGTAAATTTTATGTGTGTTTTACCACAATTTTTAAAAAAGTGAGGGGAAAGAAGCAAGGAAAATAATATGGAAACTAAATGGAGCCATGAATGAGACTGAAAACCATGCCATCATTATGCTTCAACTGTATCTGAGCCACCTGTATAATGCTCAACTTTCAGCAAAGGAAGAAAGAGAATCTCTGTGAGTGACGCAATCCAGGGTCTATTAGGAAAACACAAGCTCAAGAAAGCTGCAACTATTCTTGGTTCCAAACTGATTTCTCTCCAGGACTTTGTCATAATGAGTTTCATGAGGCTGAGTCTTACGCTTACCCTGTGTCGAGGCTGTTTGTGTTGCTATACATTTCTCTCATTGCCAAGGAGTCATTATTCTTTATTCACCACTCGACCATGTTTGGAGCAGTGATGAGATGTTGTTGCTTTTATCAACTGGTTTATCATCTCCTCTTGGGCATGAGCCACACACAACAACAGAGACAGTTGATTAGAAATAACATGTTAGACTAATTTGTTTTGATTGTAAAGATTTATGGGAGCAGAGAATAATAGGTTAGTGTGATGTAACAGCTGTTCAATCTTACAATGACATTTAATCCAGCCGTTCATGAGTTCTCGTGAGACTAATTCAAGGAGATGTGGGCATGAGTGTCCTCACGTGAGTTTTTCAAGGGGCTGGAAAACTGTATGAGACCTAATGATGAATGACACCATATCCCTGCTGAGTGGAACGAAAGTGTCTGGAGATGGCCTTAAGCATTGTTATTTATGCCAGCCTGACTTAACATCTTCATTAATAACCTTCCTGAAGACAGAATAAAAGGATACTTGAGAAATGTGCTGGTGAAACTATATTTGGAGATAAGCACCAGAGAAATGGAAGGAAATCAACTGGGCTTGGAAGCTGGCACAGAATAAAAGACAATCGTGTAGATGATTGCAAACACACCCTTTTGTGGAAGAGTCATCATGCACAGAGGATGTTTTGGCCAGAACTGTGCTGGCAGTAGGGGCACCCCAGTGGATTCCAGAGAATAAGAAAAGAAGGGCAGCGTAGGGAGGGAAGACTAACATTTATCAAGCACCAACTCTGTGCCAAGCACTTCACGTGCCCTCGTATAAACCTCACACACCCCTCTACTGTTTTTATCATTAACTCCTGGATGATAGAATCTCAGATTTCCCAGGGAGGCGGCACAGCGAGTGAGTGGCGGAGGAAGGCCTGAACCCAGGTCTGCCAGACTCTGCATACTCCCTTGGTTCCTCCCAAGAATTTCCTCTGCACTGCCACCTCCAAGCATTCAAAAGCCTGAAATTTATAAGCTGATGAATGCCTGCAATTATACTTAATTTCCCAAGAGGCACCTATAGTTGCCTAAAAAAAGTCTATGGTTGATTATTTTAATTAGATGTTATTTTCTAAGCCCACATTGGAATCTTTGCATTTACCTCTGAATCTCGTTTTGCTGCTAAAAGTCCTGTGCTTTGAATATGTTATGAGTTGAGTAGACTTAGATTGAACTTATTGTTCATTCACTCTTAACCCTCATCTCCAATCAGTCTCTGAATCCTATTTGGTTTTCCCTATGTGGTGTCATTGCTTGTACCTAGTTCTTCTTTCATTGAACAACCCTGTTTCAGGGCTTTCTCATCCTTCTTATTAATAACTATCTTTCCTTCAAGCCATCCTCCCAACAGCTGCTAGAATGTGACTTGTTTGTTTGACAAGATTTTCTACCATCTCTTCAATCATTGGTTGAAACATAAATAAATATGGAGCACCCACTAATAAGCCAGGTGCTGTGGCAGGTGTTGGAGGTCCAAAGAAAAATGAGACAAATCACAGCCCTCAATGAGCTGCTCACCTGCCTGCACTGTGAACATGCCACCCGCCTTCCCCCATGCCCGCTCCAAACTCCACAGTGGATCCCTACTGGATAAATTAAGCCTAATTCCTTAGCTCAGCATTCAATGCTCTTTGAAAATTGTCCCCACTATCATTCCATTTCTAGATGTTTGAGATAATTCAATCCCCTTACCTCTCCTTTCTTACAAAGCCCTTATTGTGTAAATAAATGATATATTAATAAGACTATAACTTATTAACATAAATATCAAATTATTAGTATTTGACAGTGTCTTTTTGTTTTGCTACTTTCAAGTCTTCCAAGGTGTTTATTACCCTCAAGTACTTCTTTCTCTGTATTTACTTACTAATCTACCCCCTGTCTTTCAAAGTTCTCTTCAAATACTCCACCCAGAAAACCATCTGGAGTCATCTCAGTGAGAGGGGAACTTGATCTCCTCTGAGTCTAATACTTTTTCTTTTGAATTTTCCTTTGGCATTCCTCGAGTTCTGAGTTAGGGTGAGCTCAGTCCTGTTTATGTGAGTTTTTTATGTACTTCCTTTTCTTCTTATTAGATTATAAGCTACAGGAGTAGAAAGCCTACCTTGTTCCTGTTGTACCCACCCAACTCTATGCCTTGCACAGAATTTTTACAAATTTGCTAAGTAGGTTATTGAACAAATTATTTGATCTCATTCAACAAATTTATTGAACACTTACTATATTCCAGGCACTGTGATACATGCTTGGAATATGTCAGTGAACAAAACAGACAATAAACATAATAAATACTTTCATTGTGGAAAAAACTGTATGGCATGTTAGAAGATAGTAAATGCATGGAGAGAAGGAAAAATAATTTGGGAGTCTTTTGGGTGGAGGCCCATAAGGTAGTCAGGGTGAGAGGTGAGATTTGAACAAAGACTTGAAGGTACGAGGGAGTAAGCCATACTACTATCTGGAAGAAGAATGTTTCAGAGGAAACAGCAAATAGCTGTGAGGTCAATGCACAGTGGGAAAGGCCAAGTATGGAGACAGGAAGTTAGAGGGGTCATGAGACACATGCATAGCCTTCTGGTTATTATAAGTGTTTTTGTTTTTACTCAGAGTAATAAGGATACACTGCAGGGGTTTGGGAGAAGTAGAATCATATGACTTACATTTAAGTAAGATCACTTTGGTTGCTATGTTGACAATGTACTTGGCGGGGGTGAGGGGAAAAGCAGGTAGGCGGCCGGCCCTTTGGGGGCAATAGCATCCAGCCAGGCAAGACGTGATGGAGGCATGGACGAGGGAGGTAGCAGCGGAGATGGGAAGAGGTGGTTGATTTCTGGATCTGTGAGGGTGACTGGAGTACTTCTGGCCTGAGCAACAGGAAGATGCGGCAGCCACTAACGGTGATGGGAAAGCCGCAGGTATAAAGTTCAGCGTGAAATGTGTGAGTTTGAGATGCCTTTGGACACATGGACAGCACAGTGGAGATACCAGGTAACCAGAGCAGTAGGAACAACAACAAAAGGAAAACAGAAGAGTTGCACAAGGACTGTAGTAATTCATGGGTTAGAGGAAGGGAGGAAGGGAAGGAGGGTTACATAAAGGGAAGGAGCACACTGATTCATCATTTTGATGGTGTTAGGTTTAAGATTAAGCATCAAGTGGGCCAGAGATTCCAGTTTGTTCAGCCCCTAAATCTGTTTTCCTTTCCTCCTTACTCACAGAACCTCAGTTTTTACATGGGCTTGCGGTTGTCCAGAATAAAGACAACATTTCCCAGCCACCTTTACAGCGGGGTTGGATCATTTGGTTCTGACCCATTAAATGCCAGCAGAAGTATTGTGTGGGATTTCCAGGAAGCTTGTTTAAAGGGAACTGACTGAACTGAGAGAAGCCTCTTTTGCTCTTTCCCAATCTACCTTCTCACAGTCTGGAACGCAGCAGCAATGGCTTGAGCTCTAGTAGCTGTCTTGGGCAATGAGGACAAGGGCCTCACCCTAGCGATGATAGATTACAGAACTAAAGGGATCCTGGGTCCCTGATGATTTTGTGGAGTAGCTGTGCCTGCCCTGGACTGCCATTTGCCAAACTTCTTTCATGAAGGATAGAAATAAACTTCAGTCTTGATTCAATCATGAATATAACAAGTTCATTTAAAGTTAATTTATTGTCTTCCATATCAGCCTGAAAGAGTTAATGGAAAGGTCTTATCAATGTCTTGATTTATATTATAATAATGCTTGGTTTTTGCATAAGGAATGACAATAAAAAATTCTATAACTCCAGAAAAAGTGAGGAGAAATCTCAATAAAATCAGAATAACACACACACGCATGCATGCACACACATGCACATACAAGTACATGCATTTATCTGCTTGCTTGTGAGCCAAACCACTGATGTGCTAGGAAAGCCTTTCCTGGTTCTCCCAACAGAACTAACAGCTCCCTCTTCCTTCCTGGTGTCTAAAACTCCTTGTAACAACTCTGTTTGCTGGTTTTGCTCCCACGCCCAAGTGGTCTGCCTCACTCTTCAATGAATTTTGAAAAACTATGCTCTCCTCACACTTTTCAGAATTCACATCTAAATTTTTAAAAATCATAAATTTAAGTGGTGGTTACAAAAGATATAACGTCCTGCCTATTAGTGAATATTGGTATTTTAATATAAAATCATTATATCACTGTTTTGTGTATTAAATATATCTAAGGAAATCTAAATACTGATGGCTTTTAAAGCCCATTCAATACCCACTGGAAAAAATACATGAATAATTTATTCTTTTTTTTTTTTTGAGACAGAGTCTCACTTTGTTGCCCAGGCTAGAGTGAGTGCCGTGGCGTCAGCCTGGCTCACAGCAACCTCAATCTCCTGGGCTCAGCGATCCTACTGCCTCAGCCTCCTGAGTAGCTGGGACTACAGGCATGCGCCACCATGCCCGGCTAATTTTTTGTATATATATTTTTAGTTGGTCAATTAATTTCTTTCTATTTTTGGTAGAGACGGGGTCTCGCTCAGGCTGGTTTCGAACTCCTGACCTTGAGCGATCCACCCGCCTCGGCCTCCCAAAGTGCTAGGATTACAGGCGTGAGCCACCGTGCCCGGCCTGCGTTAGAAATTTTAGGTTGATTCTTTTCCCTCTAGAACTTATATTTTCATTCCATTTCCCCACAGAATTTTATTTTAATGCAATGTATTTTTATGTGTGAAAATCTTTTATTGTCACCCTATCATATTTCTCTGCAACAAAAGTAAGTACATCAATTTGGAATTTGAATTTAAAAAGTTTTCCTAACATCAGACTCTGAGTCTTAAATATTTTTCCAGCTTGAGTCTATAGTGCAGTTGTTATCAGTAACTAATTGATCAAAACACAAGTTTATTGCCAATTTGGAAAAAAATAATTATGCTTAAGAGTAAAAATTTATTGTAAAACATCTATTTCATGAGATGGATGGGAGAGTTATGGTTCCTCAATCATAGAAGACGTTTTAATATTTTAAATTGTCCCTTTGATGGTTTTATACCCGGAAGACTATGCTACACAACTCAGAATGGGTAAGTGGTATGTCTTTTTGTAAAGCGGAAGCAGGGCGACTGTGAAAGATGAGTGGAAAGTAGAACTGGATTGGTTGCCCTGAAAGCACATTCCAGGCAGGTCAGTTTAAGGACCTGAAAATGGATTCTGTTGACACTATTATGATTAATGCGTGTGTACACCTTGGGAAGTCCTCACGTATTCCCCTGGGCACACACACTCTGTTTGAAAACTGCTGCCATACATGACTGCTTTTGAAGGCTGGGAGTGTATCTTATCCATCTCTGTTTCACAGTATGTGGCACAGTAAACATTGGTTGAATAGCTACTGAGTAATTAATATCTCAAACCCCAAGGTTCAGTAGCCACAAAAGTTAAAAGAACTGTTAAAAGAAAAAAGCATCCTATTTGAACTTTTGGTCAATATCTAATAGAAGCCAGACTTGGAATTTTCTGTTGTGAAATCCTTAGACTTAGGTAAAAGCCAAAGATATTTTTAAATTATTATAGCAATTGGCCCTGTGCCACTACTCATTCACAGACAACCAAGATCAGGTAAATGGCTTCAGAAATAACATAGATCAGATGGCATTCGTCAATTCCAAGATGCAAATAAGATCATTATAAAGCATTTTTAAATCATGGCTACTACTTCCGCATGGTGCGTCTTTGGTGTATTCTCAGTAGGACTGTGAGCATCGGTAGGAGTAGCTATTAAATATTCACTGAATACCAGACCTGTGCTGAATACTGAGGATACAACAGAGAACGAGTCAGGTGCTTGGAAACTTACAGGCTGTTGGAGGTATGGACATCTGGCGAGGCAACGGCAATTGGAGTGATACATACCGCAATAAGGGAAGGAGTAAAGGACCGGGAAATTGCACAGGAGAGGCATGTAAGATGGATTTTTACAGAAAAAAAAGGTGTTCAAGAGGAAGATATGCCCAAGTTGAGATCAAAGGATGAGAGAGTTAGAAGAGTCAGAGAGTATAGACTATACACTGAAAGGTAAATACACTACACAATATTGCTTTGGATTACAATAACACACTGGATTACAATAGTCAGAAGGAAGAGCAGGAATGTGAGGACCTAGAAGCAAGAGGGACATTTTATGTCTTCCTCTTGTTTTATCACTCCTTTTTATCTTTGGAAATTATCACTTTCTAATAGAATATATATTTTACTTAGCTATTTCCCCTGGAAGAAAGAAGGGATTTTTATTTGTTTTGTTCCCCCCAGCACCTGGCACATATTAAGCACTGCATAAACACTTGTTAGATGAATAAAGGAATGAGTGATCCATTTGGGAAAATGAAAGTAGTTCAGGCTTGATGCATGGAAGCCTAAAAGAGTAATGGTGGGAAGTGAGGCAGGCAGGTATGGCAAGGGTCAGATCAGAATAGGGCTTGTAAACTGTGTTATTTATTTATTTATTTTTTTGAGACAGAGTCTCGCTTTGTTGCCCAGGCTAGAGTGAGTGCCGTGGCGTCAGCCTAGCTCACAGCAACCTCAGACTCCTGGGCTCAAGCAATCCTCCTGCCTCAGCCTCCCGAGTAGCTGGGACTACAGGCATGCGCCACCATGCCTGGCTAATTTTTTCTATATATATCAGTTGGCCAATTAATTTCTTTCTATTTATGGTAGAGACAGGGTCTGGCTCTTGCTCAGGCTGGTTTCGAACTCCTGACCTCGAGCAATCCACCCACCTTGGTCTCCCAGAGTGCTAGGATTACAGGTGTGAGCCACCACACCCAGCCTAAACTGTGTTATTAATAACTGCTGAGGAGCAGTGGGGTTTTAAGCAGGAATCCATGTGGTCAGATCTGAGTTTCAGGAAGCTCCTTCTGGCTTCACAGTGGGGAAAGGGCCGAAAGCAGGCAAGGCTGAGTGCAGGTGGGTGAAAGCATGATGCTGTGCCCTGCTAGAGAGGAGAGGGCCAGTGAGCAGGCTCGGATACCCTGGGGTGTCTTAGTGACCCGCCAGAGATGATGATGCCCTGCCCCCGCTAGCAGGGGGGCGGCTCTACTCCTCCACACTCATCTGGCTGTCACAGAGACTCAGCACCAGTATCAACAAAAGGTAGGCAGAGAAAAAGAAGAAAATCGTCAGAAATGGTCATGGAGATCTCAACAGATGGGGGAGAAGATGCTACTTTACTATCCCATGAAATCATAGTCCGTATTAGAATATCACATTAGGTATCATGTCTGTTCACCTTTACCAAGCATCAGCTCAGTAATTTCGCATTATCCCAATAACAATGTGTTCTGGTGTCTCAAACTCTTCATACTTGTAGTTTTAAGAATAATCTTCATCTTACAGTTGAAAGAGTAAGCATTGGCCTTTGTGGCAACAAAAGCAATTAGAATTTTAATTTGGAAAAAAAAAAAACCCTAAAAACTTCTAAGGCAAAACCTTTATTTCTCTTTTTGTATGAATTATCAAGTATTATTCACCCTAAGAACAAAACAAAATCCCTTTGCTCGCTAATAACAACACACCTGGCATTTAATAAACCACCAACACAAGTTTTCTAATTAAATCAAGAGACTATTTGTCAAAGAGAATCTGGCGGAGATGAGCTGCTATCATTACGAGACAGCTTTACACTGTTTTCCCCCACTATTTATTGAACATTTTCTTTGATGAAAATATTTCGAACGATGATGATAAACTGAATCTGGCATACAACAGGAATCAGAGTTAATTACACCTTTTAAATCTAGAGGACGTAGGAAGGAAAACAACAACAGGAACACTGTCTGTGTTTTCATTTTTAATTGCTCATGAAACAAGACGCTTGACTCGAGATAATGGAGTCTGCTGAGTTCTTCCCTAACAAGCCAAGTGGTCTCCTTGGTGACACTACAAGGGCCCCAGCCCAGGAGGTCTCAGAGGAACTGAGCCCTAAACAAGACCTTGGTCCTTGCAGAGACTATGGCACTGCCTTGTTTACTGTCTTTCCCGTGTTCGATCTGCATCTACCCAAGACATTGATCTGAGCACAAGGAGCGTGGACACCAGTTGCTGTCCATGGGATAGATCAGGGCCAGCAGAAACTTTATGGAACAGAAAAAACAAATTTCAACCTCCTTTTATAGTTTTAACACTACTTTCCAAAAACACCTTTCATACTGTAGAAGCTGTGAGGTTATATACAATCTTTGCAGATGTTTGTTTGAGGAGAGGTCGTAGAACCACGTGGAAGGACCATTCCTCTCGGCTTAGTTAGCTTCATGCTTGTGATTCAGCATCATTAAGAATAAAAAGTGATGAAACATACCGACCCCCTCTAAGAACTTGTGATAAACAACTAAAACTGATGATAAACTTCTGCAAGACATCATAGAATATGATAAATATTAAATATAAGGTTTATGAGATATTCATACTTATTATTTTATTACTATAGGGTGCTCTGTCACTAGTTAATATGTTGTTAGACTCTATCAAAAGTAATTAAATTTTAAATTGAACTGACAGTGATTCCTTTTACAATTGTAAAAACCAATGTTGCATCTGATTTAGTGCTTACTTTGTACAATTGCTGAAGCCACCTTTAAATTTGTGTGTGGTTGGAGGGTGGAAGGATGGAAAGTAAATTCTTGGTTCTATCTCTCACATGCTCCTTTTCCTTTCAGTCCACCCCGGACACCTGGACTGCTTCCCATCCTATGAGAGAGGTGCCAGGTGGAAGTGCTTTCAGGGCCTTTGTGTTGAACTTGGTTGGCAGTTCGGCTAGTGAGTCCAGATATCAGACAATAGGAGGGAACCCTTTGACCTGGCCTTCACTTCGGCAGCCCTGGCTCTCTCTTTATCTCAGGGCAGAAGAAAATGCTGGGCGTTATGCAATGATCTTATTTATTAGAACTAAAAGAGCACAGCCAACAACAGGAGGGAGAGGAAGCCCTCTTCCATTTTATCTCATTTATAGTAAGTCTGGGTTGCAGCAAAGTCACGCACAGGGTGTTCTCGAAGCCACATAATTCCTGGCACATCCTCTCTAAGGCATTCTTGTTGACCAAGCGTGCACGTGTGCATGTGTAATTTTTCTGTATATAGGTACATATGTTCTTTTCATTCATTACCATGGTTCTTAACATTTTCAGAATCTATAGCTCATTTTAAAATTCGATTGAGAGTAAGTTATAGATGTTCTCTTTAGAAAAATGTGCATGGGTACATCTTGTGAAAATTTGCATATTGTTTCCTGAAAGCCCATTTGTGTCTCAACCAACAGGCCCTCAAGAGACTAAAGGCTACATTTCCAAAGATTTTAAAATATCATGTGTTTGCTCAGCTTATATATTATGTAACATGATTTTTTTTTCTTTAGATTGAAAACCTGAAGAATTGTGCCAGTTCCTCATCTACAACTTAATACAGAGTGGAGATTTCCTAACCCAGGTCATGTTCTGTACAACTAATCTGAGGTTTCTATGAAAGAGAGAATATACATTTAATCACAATATGCACAGGACAGTGATGGGAGAGAAGGAATTGTAGCTGGCAGGACATGCTCAACTAATGGGCACAGGAACATTCCATTTCCAGTTATTCTGGAATTGTGGGTTTTAATCCCAGAAGTGATCAGCTCATCCTGACTCTAATGCTATTATCATTTCAGCTATTAAAAATGTTACTCACGCTTGAAGACCTAGTTTACAGCCTTCTTCCTCTCTGATTTTTTTTTTTTTCTGGAAGCCATCTGCAGAGTCAGTTTCTCTTTCTCCTCTGTCTTCCTGTCACATTTGTTTATAGCTATATACTTTAGAGTGCTTACTGAAGTCTCCCACACTTCAAATCACTTGTCTGTAACCCTCTGTCTCCCTCACTAGAACAGGAGGACTGGAGGAGACCTCTCAGTTTCTTGCACATAACAGGAGATCAATATGAATTTCAGGGCAGAATGCACATAGAGACAAAAGACATGAGTTCTACTCCCCATTCTGCCATTAATTATCTGTTTATTTTCAGAAAAAATACTTGACTTTCCCAAGTATCATTTTTCCTTTTTCTGAAAAGTAGCTATGATAACAATACCCACCTCACTGGGCTACTGTGAGGATTAAATAATATAATATATGCCCTAGGATTCAGTTAAAAGATAAAAAATTAAAAAAATAACATAATACTTAAAAGACATTTAAGTGTCCAGTGTTTGGATCATAGTAAGTATTGAATAAAGGTTAGTTATATAGTTTGTTGAACTGAATTTTTTTATAAGAAATTTTCTTTATCTTTTGGGCATTCCTTAATATAGTTAATCAATGATGGTATATGGCCAAATACAAAGACATTATAATTTTTTGTTTTTGACAAAATCGAAATCTCATTTTATTTTCAGATCCATTTAAACAATTTTTACTTTCAATATTAAAAGTCCCAATTTGGCTGATAAAAGTTTCAGCTTTTATTCTAGCCAGCTGTAGGACACTGACAGGGTCTTTATGATACTATATGATATTGGTTTGTTTTTAACACCATCCCTAGCTCTTAAAAGACATGGATTTCTAGCCTCCAACAGATCCTAAGACCATAGAGCAAGTGATAATGAAGATAGTATCTTGAATGTCATTTTTGAGCTCTTTACTCTATTTTCTCCTTAGTCATTAAAGTAAAATGATCAGTTCAGATGGATAAGTTCACTCCTGAATAAAAACAATAGCTCACTTTATTGTAGTGACATCTTTGGATACAAAGAACAACACAGGCATTCATTCTTTAAAAAGTTTTTTAAAAAATTGTATGTGTATGTATATGTTCTAGCTAATTCCTCAAATCCCTTTCAAACTGGAATTAAGTTGGCTTGAATTTTGCTCATTTTGAGCATATGAGTCTGGACAAATGTTTGAAGGCAGACATTGTGTTTTATTCACCTTTGAATGCCTAAATCTTAGTATATCAGCTGATATATGCAATAAATAGTTATTGATTAAAAACATACAAGACTGTATGTTGCATTGAAAAGGCTGTAGAAATTGTTTGTATTGGAATGTTTATTTTTAATAAAGATATTAAAATAAAAATTATTAAAAATTATCTGTACTTTAAAATTTTAAGTAAGGAATCCATTTTTCTTAGAAAATCTTTAGTATCTGAATCAGATAGGTTACAGTGTCATTTTTTTGAGAATCAATTTTTGTTAATTATCAGTGAGTATTTAATTAATTTATTTTCTTGTTTTTATGTCTTTCTTTAACATCTGGCATATTTCTCTTTGACTTCCTGCATAAATGAGAATTCATTATGTGCTTTTGTATACTATGTGCAAAGCATGGTTTCATGACCCTTATTTTCATGTACAAATCAGTCAATAGCAGTAGATACTCTCTTAAACTTCATTGATATGGTTTATTTGATTCTGAGAAATTAGAATCATGCAAGCATTTACATTTTATGGGAATGGACCAAGTGGCCCAACTTGTTGATTGATTTCCTTTGTCTAATAAAAGACATTTGAAAGAGTCAGAATTGACAGGAATAGAAACACCTACCTGGGGGCTCTCAGGAAAGTCATTTATTTCTCCTCTAGTCAAATGTTTATATCTTTTCTCAAGAAATAAGTTGAACTTTTGAGATGATTTAGAAAATTTAGTTTTAGTTGTTTATTTATCTTTGGTTAATTTTCAGCTCATATTCCAAAGTCATCCTGTCCCCTCTACCTGCCCACATCTATCCTGCTCCAGTTTCTGCTGACAGCCTGAAACAGCTTAGCGCTGATGTGCGTGCCAGGTAGACCCCTAAGCCTTGGAATACCAGTTCTTACCTGTGCCCAGAGCTAATTGACTGGATGGGAAGAGGCTTCCTTTCATGTTACAATTGTACTTTATTGGAAATGAATGCATCCTCAAGATGCAAAATCTTGTTTAATGCAACTGTTTGATGGTGATCTGTCAGGAATTCTTTCAGCACTTAGATTTTCAGAAGATCTACTAAAATTGAGATCAATGACTCCATTGTATGATATGATTTTGTTAATGACAGGTGAAGGATCCAAAGAACTATGTTGAAAATTCTGGGAGTAATTTATTTATGATATAGGGTTTAATATCTGAGATGATATTGCAGATAAGAATTCTTCATGCAAACCTACTCATGCTGCTGAACTATTTTATAACAACAAAGTATGTCTATTATCTTTGATAACATACCTCTGACTCAGAGGCCAAGAAAATTCAGAAATGGCCTCAGAGACTCAAGTCTGAATTAGGATTGCTCCTGGGAAGGATCATAGAAGCATTGCAAGAACTGGCTTCTACTGGCCATTTGTATACAAGATAGTTTCTCCGTAGAGATAGATATTCTCAGACCACTAGAGGTTAGGCTCAGAGATCTCATCTGATTTCAGAAAATTTCAAACTTGCTTTGGAGCAAATTAAATTTTTTGGATATCTTTGTAAATTAATTTAATCTCCCTTGTGGGATATGTTGGGCCTATTTCAAACCCAGGCTCTTTGAATGTGGTCCCCATCATTGGGGCCAACCCTGAATGAAGGTATCTCTGAGGGCAAGATTCAGGCTTGAGCACTGGGCCTAAGGCAATTGACCGTGCTGTGTCTGGCTCTGTACTGGGATTCCTTACCTGATATAGGTTGGCAAGGTGGTGGTTAGTTTTGACCAAAAATGGCTGGTTCACCCCTGGGTGGTCCACATCATGTGCTGCTGCAGCCAGCAGTCCAAGCATGATGTCCAGAGGCGTGAGGAAGCTGGCGAGCTGTTAAAAAATAAAATTGGGAGATTGATTGGTGTGTTTCCAGAAACAGGTTTTCATTTGTTTTGGCTCAAACAGAATGAACCATCATGACGTTGCTCAAATCTCTCAGCCAGACCGTCACCCTCTGAAGCATTTGATGAGGTGATACTGACATGGAATCTCAGGAAAGAAAGGAAAGCAGCCAAGTAAACTCAAACTGTGTAGGCCATTCAGGTACCCCCCTCTTCCTGATGCCACTCGGTTTTGTGTTTTTGTTGTGATGTGCATTGCTTGTCAGCAACGTTGCTTCAGTGTGGGCAGGGAGAAGGCAGAACCTGAAATCAGCCTTGCTCCTCGAGAAAGCTGTAAATGAAGGAAAAAGTTGAAGCCAACCTGATGGAATATCACAAAAATCATTTGTGTGTTTCAATTATCTAATATATCTTTGCCACTTCTTTGAAAGAAGTGGGTTGAATTGCAAAATTTGCATATTTCTTCAATGTGTACTAAATAGTGGGGAAATGTATGAGAATCTGTGATTTTTTGGTTAGCTAGGAAAACAAGCAGGACTATGGGAACCTAGTACTAACTTTAAAAATATAACTGTGTGATATCGTACAACTTTTGTACTACGTAGAGATTAAAAAACAAAATCATGCATGTTTTTGGGATATTTTAGGGGGATGGGGCATCTTATCCAGCTTTGTCCTGAGAATGCCTGTTTGGCATCTGTGTATTTCGTGGTTGTTGTCAAAGCATCTGTATATTTAGTGGGATGTTAGAATGGATTGAATTAGACAGTCTCAGACTGGAATATCATTTTCCAGAGACCTTAAGAAAACTCATCCTGTACATTATACCAACTAAATTTTATATAGTTAAGAACTGCTTAGATATTGAGTAATGAGCATTATTATTATGCTTTACATTTTTAACTTTAGATTGGTTTATTGCATCAGAGCATGCTTGCTCTAAGAGGGCTTTGACATTCACAAGTTTTCTTGGGCCCTGAATCAGGATGTCCACTTGGCTCGCAGTAAATGGAACATGAGCCTTGAAGAGTTTTGATTCCATTTTTTGATCAAAAACCATGAGGTGGGAGACTTTTCCCAGTCAAGTTCAGTCAGTGCTAGTGCTATTTGTGGCAAAGGTTTAAGGCAAAAAAGAGCTAGTTCTTGAGATTGTTGAAAGTATCTAAAGTGTAGATTATCATAGAGAGAGTTGTTTCTGTCCTAAATGCAGCCTCAAAAATATAAAAAATATGAAAGAAAACCTCAGACCATTCACATCCTTTTTCATGAATATTATAAGATTTTCAGAGCTGATACTGGAACTTTAATAAAAATAATTTATATTCATATTATGAATGACCCATACCATATTTACTCAGATACTTTGTGTGATTTGGGTCCTACCAGGTAGTTTCCTTGCCAAGGTGGCCGAGGAGGCAGCTGGGTCTCGTCTTACCTTTGGCTCCTTCAGGTAGCAGTGCATGGCCTGGGTGACATCGGCCGCGTGGACCGCATTGTGATACGGGTTTTGGCTGTGGTAATCTTCTTGAACCATGACTAGGAGGCAAACAGATAACTCAATCAGCTAAAACCCAAGCAGGAGTGGTATACTAGCTCAGACTTGTTGAGAGTTCTTTTTGCTTAAAAATATTGGTGGCTCCAACATGTGCAGCCTGGATATCCTTTAAAAATAAATGTGGTTTGCAAGCTTGGCAGTTCTACTTGGCTGTTTTTAGCAAAGAGGAGATGGAGAGCAGAGGGGAGAAAGGCCGAAAGGATTTGCAAGGACTTGAGACTTCTCATCTCCTTCATAAATCCCCCTTTCTGCCATTCATGAAGGCTGCCATTCACAGGAAAAATAAATATGTAGGAAAAGGATAACTTCATTTCACACTATAGTTTAATTGAGTTTGCTGCCATTTATGAATACTACTCCATAAACGAAGTTTCCTCTCAAAGAGCCCTAGTAGCATCAAGCTGTTGATATCCAAAGATGAATTTATTATTTGGATAACAAATACTACCAAAGCAAATCTGGGGCTTTTTCGAGCAGAAATTCAGAGTACCACATTGATCCAACTGAGAACTTCTTGGATTTATTTCAACCTTGTTCAAGTTAAGGTATTATCTTTCATGCTCCCCCAAGTCTAATGCAAGGCTTAGAGTGCTCTTGGAACCAAGTACAGACACAGGCAAGGTAATTTTGGTTTGCTATTTATGGAAGACACTAGTCTGCTTCAGCTTTTGACCAAGGCAAAGCTTAGGTTGCAGTATATTCAGTATGTATAGAATGCTTAGATTTGCAAATGTGGCCATGTTCTTTTAACCCATGCTAGAAATCTAGATCTGGATTCTGGTGTTAATTCTGTTGGCAAGTCTGCACTCTTTACATATTCTCTGGGTACATACACATGTCCAAAGTATCTGAATCTGTATCTTTCTCTTTAGACAAATCAAAATTATTTGGCCCTATTCATGGCTGTTACTTTGCTCAATCAATTAAAATACAATTAGCTTGAGGTTACTTGTGTTTCTGGAAATGAGCCATGTTGTGGGTGGTTTCAGATAATTTCTATTGTGTTGCATATGCCTTTTATTCAGAAGGCTTGTTTTACAATTATATTTAAACCCTGGCTCTATCATGTATTATCTATATTGGGCAAGTTACTTAATTGCTTGTTTCCTCAGTTTCCTTCTTTATAAAATGGGGATAGCAATAGCTATGAACTCAAAGTGCTGCTGTAAGTATTAAATATGTTAACATATGCAAGTTCTTGGAAGAGCTCCCAGCAGATATAGGCACCATATAAGTGGTTGTGGCTGCTGTTATTACCATAGTCACTGTTATTTTACTCCTGATGGCATTAAGTCAGATTCTAAATTCAAAGTATAGCCACATGGCAAGTTAAAGAAGTCAGAAACATGCTAAGTGGCAGAGGAAAGTCATTTGGTGATTAGAAAGGTGCCCTTGGATAATTCACTGACAGATAAATAAGAGTATGCACAGAGTCAAATAAAAGCTGAGGCTGCCTTTGGATACAGAGTAATGGCGGGGTTGGGTGGAAAGACAGTGGTCTTGCAAGTCAGACGGACCTAGTCTTGGACTTAGGTTCTGCCACTCACTAGCTGTTGGCCTTGGATACGAAATGAAATCTCTGTGTACTTCTCTTTAACTATGGATTAAATGATAGCATACGATAGCATACGACTTGCAGATTTGTTCAAATGGTTAGAAATGACTTGCATAAAGTACCCTGCTTATAGTAGGTGCTAAGTAAATGATAGTTATTATTTTTTAAAAAGGCTATTGAAGATTTTTAACAATTCATGTTCTGATTAGAATTATTTGAGGCATATCCTATTGGGGGTTTGTTAATATATGAGCAGATCCATTTCTTCTTTGACAGTTACATGTTCTTAATAGTTTTCTTTATATAGACTTTATTATAAACATAACTACAGTTGACCCTTGAACAACATAGGTTTGAACTGTGTGCATCCACTTATACTCTTCTGCCTCTGCCACCCCTGAGACAGCAAGACCAATCTCTCCTCTTCTTCCTCTTCCTCAGCCTACCCAGTGTGAAGATGATGAGGATGAAGAACTTTTTGATGATCCACTTCCACTTCATGAATAGCAAATATATTTTCTCTTCCTTATGATTTCTTAAATAACATTTTCTTTTCTCTATCTTACTTTATAACAAGAATACAGCATGTAATACATATAACATACAAAATATGTATTAATTGAGTTTTTGTTATTGGTAAGGCTTCCAGTCAACAGTAGGTGGTTAAGTTTTTTGGGAGTCAAAAGTTATACATGGATTTTGACTCTGTGGGGGGTTGGCATCCCTAGCCCCTGCATTGCTCAGAGGTCAACTATAATCAAGTAAACAATTTTTCAATGATTTAAGATAGACAAACCATATTTTAAAATTTAGATGAGATTATTTAAGATTAATTTGAGGTCTTCATCCACCATGTTCTGGTTCTCGCCAGTTTATATTAAAGAGTGTTATGCATTGCCATTGTTTTTGGGAATAGGGGTAGGAATATGGAAAAAAGGACTTACCTAAAAATCTGTGTAAGGTCACCATATCTAACTTGAAATGGTGAATGAGTCCATGGGTGTTGAAGAGGTGGCATAGCAGTGTTACCAGGCTGTTTCCTATAGGAAAACAGTCACCTGCTTTAACTCATTTTTATTATGACAGAAATAGCAAGATTTCTAATAAGATCCAAAGTCTCTGTAATAAAGTTTCTCTTTTAGAATCATTTTTTCCCTTTAGATTTGAAATTAGATGGATATAGAGGATATCATTACTATGATCTAATTTTAGTTTTTTTCTTATTGTACAAGTAAAATTAGCTCTGACTTTCTCCCTATACCAAAAGCAATGAAAACATTAAGAGTTAGAAGGAATCTGTCTATTGAGCTGTCAGAGATATACACATGTGTGTATATGTTTTTTTTTTTTTTAAAAACGCAGTTAATGGCCACTTGAAATATGCCTTAAGTCACTTCTAATTGACTCTTCCATTTACAAAGGTATCTAAACCACCATATTGCTTAATAGTCATAGTCTATTCTTCCTATGGAAGATCACTCAAGAAGAGATTTGATAGAACTCAAGCCAGCAGAGAGGCAAAATTGAAGCTACAATAACTTGTAAGCATTCAAGAAATATTGTTTATTTATGAATACTGATTTCAATTTTAAAAGTGCAGACATATGAATGAATGGAATAGAATAGAGAACCCAGAAATAAATCCATGCATTTTTTGCCAACTGATTTTTAACAAAGGCATCAAAAACACACTGGGGAAAGAACAGTCTCTTCAATAAATGGTGCTGGGAAAACTGGATATCCACGTACAGAAGAATGAAACTAGAACTCTCTCCCTTACCATATACAAAAACCTACATGGATCAAAGACTTAAATGTAAGACCTGAAAACTATGAAACTACTAGAAGAAAAAATGTAGGGGAATTGAAATTAGTTAGGTGGAAATACAATTGATTTCTCCCTCCCAGTTTTACAGCTATATAGACTCATTTCAGCATTTCTTATATATGTGTAGCATATATTTCATATATATGTGTGGTTCTTTGAATTCTCTTTTGAATTAGTTGTAGCATCTTACTGGGTCTCTAATTAATTGAGTTAAATAAAATCTTTGACATGTGTTCATTTCATATTTCTATGAGAGTCATGATTATACTCTCTTTTAAACAAATACCATTTAAATGGCTCTTTTGTTCATGGGTAACTTCATTTGCCATTACCCATTTCGCAATTGATTTGTGCAAAGCGATATGCAAGGTTATGGGATTCCTCCCTACATGGTAGACCAGCTAGCCTTCTGCAGCGGAAAAGTCCATTTCATGGTCTTAGGCATGTTTCTCTCAACGGCACATTGTTTGCCAAGTAACAGAATGGCAAGAAAAGTATCTGTAATAACTTAAAGCTAAAGCTTGGTAGATGATGGGAACACACAAACAAGGACAGCATGTGATGTCTTTCACCGGCTCCCGAAGCTTACCAGCATTTGTTTAATGGGCAGATGAAAATATAAGAAGGCTTTATTATTTTCTCAAGGAAGGCCTTTATAAGCACAAAAATTTAAAAAGTGAAACCAATGGAAATGTTTACTTTCTCCTTCATTTGCAGCCTAAGCTTTTACATTCTCTCCTCAGCAATTGTTTTCTTATGATGACGTCAAACATATTTAAGCAACACCCGCAACGGGGCAGACTCAGATCACTTAATAAAACTGCACAAGCACCCTGCCCTGTAAAAGTCAGGACTGATCAGATGTATTTTTATGTTTCTAGTTTTTCATCAACCAACAATAAGCTCCCTACTTTTGGATGTGGCCAAAGTATTTTGTAGGAAAAGAATCTAATCTGTGTTTTCCAAATTCCTTTGGGATCATCAAGGTCGTTAGGAAACTATCCTAAGATTCTAAGGCTAAATTCAGTCCTTATTCTTCATCTGGATTAATTTTCTCTTGCCCTGGTTGTTCTTCAGTAGCTGTAGATTTATGTAAGTGGGGAAAGGAGGAAAAAAAAAAAAAAGAATGACAGTGTTTAAAAATAAATTTTGTTTTTCATGCAATTAATCCCACTTTATGGTGTATATTTTAGTGAAAATTCTTTTGGGTAACTTACCATTTGTCAAGCGATCAAACAAGAAAATGTCAAAATCCCACATTCCCACTTTGGAGAGCATATGCTGAAAAGACAAACAAAAAACAGCACTCAAATGAATCATATCGGAGACTCAAACATTTACTTTGAGACACAGTGAATTAAACAATCCTATCTGTCTATGTACCACTGAATGGCTTCCCTGTGTTCTACGATAAAATCCCAATGCTTCAGCATGACACACAAAGACCTTCACAGCGTGTCAGAAAAATGAAGGGATAATAGGTTATTTCCGAGGTCTAGGTTGAGTGAGTTTTTTTTTTTTCCCCCAAATCACATAATACTAGAGGCAGACTCAAAGCTTGACCTCTGATATCCAGACTTCCAGCTTGCTGTTCTCTCAACATCTCAACATCACTCAAGATGTGGCTGCCTACAAGAGAGACACCACCATGAATGCTCTCTCAGTGACATTCCAATGCTGGGGGAGCTTAGTCTTGTCCTCCTCTCAACAGACAAACAAACAAACGTTCACCCAACTCATACCTTCAGTTGTTAGGAGTGATTTCCCCCCTGCTTTTGTAGACCTAATATTGGGAGTTAGTTTTCTCACATTATACTTGCTGCTCATTTCTTAATGGCATATGTTAGTAAAATATATTTCTTAGTAAATTAAAATGCTGCCTGTAACTGTTGAAACTAGGGCAGTTTATTCCTGAAATTTAAATTCCATTGGCAGTTTGGGCTAGAGATAATCATAAACTTTTAAAAATATTGTCACATATTAATTTCCACTCTCACTCAGATCAGTGTATCCTAAATGTAATTGTACAATTATTAAAAATTATTTGAATGAATAAAAAATTATAAAAAGGATAATGCACTGTATTAATAGCCTAAATGGAATTGAGGTGATAATTTTTGGGTTATTTTCAGTGTAGCTATTACAATGAGATAATTTAATTGATTCAAAAATTTAGTTATTCCCTCATTAGTGATCTACCAGTCCAAAATTTTACTTTAGTGTTGTGCAAATCTGTTTTACACATTTATAAAAATGAAAATAGTGAGCATGTGCGAGGCATGAGTCTATGAAGCATATAAACATAGTTTACCTCATTGTCCTTACAGTACCCTTATGAAGAGGGTGTTTCTATTAATTTTCTTTCTTTCTTTTTTTTTTTTTTTGAGGCAGGGTCTCACTCTGTCACCCAGGCTGGAGTGCAGAGGTGTGATCATAGCTCACTGCAGCCTTGACTTCCTGGGCTCACGCGATCCTCTTGCCTCAGCCTCCCAAGCAGCTGGGACTACAGTTGTGCACCACCACACCTGGCTAACTTTTTTTGTTTTTCATTTAAACAATTTTTTTTGAGAGACGGGGTCTCACTATTGTTGCTCAGGTTGGCTTGAACTTCTGGCCTTAAGTGATCCTCCCGCCTCAGCCTCCCAAAGTGCTGGGATTACAGGCGAGAGCCACCACACTCAGCCAACTTTGTTTTCTACTTGAGGAAAAAGTCTTGAGGTGTTGAATAACTAGCCTGAGTCACAGAGCTCCTCAGTGGCAGAGTAAAACTCAAACCCAGGGGGTTTCAGCTGAGGCAATGCTCGTGGCCACTGGCCCAGTGTGAGGAGACAGGGGGTGGTCAGCTTACCCTTGCTTGTCCAAGGTAGTCTTCATCCAGCAGGTGGAGAGGGGCTTGTGGTATAATCCCACGAAGCAGCCTCGATGTATGGAAGTATCTTTGAAAGCTTAATAGTCTTTTCACCTTTTTCTTGGTGCCAATTTCCCCTGAGTGTGTTGTACCTGTGGAAAGTCATCAAACAGAGAAGTTTATATATTTAAAAGAGAGCCTATTTCCTACACAATCTAAAAACATAATGTATTAAAAAGGTGAGAACAATTTTAAAGGGCCTCAATACTTTCTTAAATATGGTCTGTTTTACTCTACATTTAAAATCCTTCTAGATCATAAATATTTCTTATATATCATATTTATTAAAATATCAAGATAGTCCAGAATATAATTTTGGAAGACATGAAATATATAAATTAAAAACTTCATTTTCTCGTTAATGATGCTGCTTTGCTTAGTAAGTTCAAATTCACGTACTTCTGCATGCATTTGAAATGAGCAGATACACTTTTTTTCTGCTATAGTGGAAATGAGGCTCAAAACTTTAGACCAAGTTCTCATCCAACACTCTCCCTTGTCTGATGAACTCCTTCACTTGAATTAGAAGAGTTGTGAACACACCAGTTTACACATGAGGAAAACGTTTCCTAATGTCCCAGGAACATCGTTGGCAAAGGAATCCACAATCTCGCACAGAAGCTACCCAGAGGCCCCTGACAAGAAGCAGAGAGGGCGTTTACTTTGTAATGGAGTATATGCTCTTTTACTGGTGGCCGTAGAAGTCTGATCTTGTCAGTAGAGATTATTTTAGCGCCCATTCCACATATGCCTTTCAAAATTTGTTGACATCATGGTGATTGTCCAGAAATACCCCAAGCACATTATGTGAATGTCTGTCAAGATATGTTTTATTTCTGCTAAAATTATATGAATCACTCTGGGGCCACATAAGTGACATCTGCTGCCAATTTTGAAGGTAGAGTCAATTTGACAGTGTGGCAGGAAAATGTACAGCTTATATATAAAGTAATTTTGGTTTCTGTCATAGCTTCTCCCACCTCCCCTTCTCTCCTGTGGAACTCAAGATCACAAGAGATGGCAGAGGCAGCGGAAACCATGGGCAGTGCCTGGTCACAGAGAGAGACCAAAATCAGTTCATTGTCTGGGTTGTATTATGCAGAGAAAGACATAATTCAGGGCAGGCAAAACTTACTGTTCTCTGGAAATGTCTGACTAAAATCATTTTTATTTTTAAAATGAATCTGGATTTCACATGTAGAAAGAGGCAAACGAGTACATATGGAGATGAGTGGACTATAGCTGAAGTGGTGTTTAGGCACACCTCAGTATTAACAATGATACATGTGGACTCCAATCTACCAGTGGATTCTCACCCATTTCCATGCATTTATTAAATCAAAGTATAGGATAAAGTGGTTCATTCATTTATTAAAAAAAAATTGAGTGCCTATTATAGGACAGGCACTGTTCTAGATGTTTGGTGAGATCCTATTGTTCTAGATCCTTCAGTGAGCAAAACCAAGATTCCCACCCTCATGGAGCTACCCTCCAGCAGAGAGATACAACTAATAAACAATAAACACAAAAAAAGTAGATTATAAAATGTTAGAAGGTGATACATGGTGGGTCGGGGGAAGGAAAGCAGGGAACAGGGAATCTGGAGTTCTGTGTTGAGGGGAGTCAGTGTTGGCTTCATGAGAGGGGATGATCTTATCAAAACCTGGAGGAGACAAGGGAGTTAGCTAAGCAGATATCTGGGGAAATCCTTTCCACACAGAGGAACCAGCCTGAATAACACCAAGAGTGGGGACATGCCTGGGGTGCTGGCATGCAGAAGGAGCAGCAAGAATTTAGTATGGATGGAGAGGAGAGAAAAGGGGAGAGTGAGTGATGAGGTCTTAAAGGGGCATGAAAATTATATAGGGCTCAGTAGGTCATTGTACTGGCTTGAGGGAAATGTGGGGCCACTGCAATGTTTTGAGCAGAAAAGCGATATGAACACACTTCCATTTTAAAAGGGTCATCCTGGCTTCTGTATTAAGAACAGATTGTAGGAGCGAGGTTTAAGAGGCTGTTAAGAAACATTCTAGGCAAGAGTAATGGCTGCTCCCATCATGGAGAGAGCAGTGGAAATGGTATGATTTCAAATATACTTTGACTACCTGCAAGTTTTTGGCCTGGAGAACTGGGAGAAGAACTGAGCTGCCGTCACCTGAGACAGGAAAGGCTGGAGTGGTTCGGTTTTGTATATGTTGAATTTAGATGTCTACTGGACATTCAGGCAAAGATGTTGAGTAGAAATAAGTAGATCTAAAATGCAGACTTGAGGGAGATGTTGGGTTAGAGATTGAAGTTTGACAGTTGTCAGATGCGATTGCCTATGGAGGAAGTGTAGATACAGGTGAGAAAAGGATAGAAGTTTGAGTTCCTAAGTACCTTAACTTTAGAAGGGTACAGAGAAGAGGAGGGAAAATTTAGACTGAGAAAGAGTATGCCGTGAGGACAGAGGAAGGAAGACCAAGACAGCACATTTCCTGGGAGCTTGGTGAAGATAGTGTAGCAAAGGAGGAAGGCGTGATCATCAGAATCGAATGCTGCTAATGGGTTAGGGACAATGAAGACAGAAGTGCTGAACTGTGTACAGCACTTAAAGAGAACACATTTTATTGTATGCCTAGAAACACCACCACCCAGGTAGTACGGAATGTATCTAGCACCCAGATTTAGTTTTTTAAAGATGATTTCTCCCTAAAAGAAACCAGATCATCTTGGTGGAATGGCCAGTCCTAGGACTGAGATAGGAAATGTACAAGGTGGATGATAACATTTTGTTATGCCAGAAAATAAGAGAGAGCTCAAAAAATGATGGAATCATTAAAAATGACAAAGAAGACAAGTTCAAGGGGTCCTTCTGAGCAAATATGGGAACACTTGAGCCTCCAAATAAGAAATGGAAGAATGGATCATAAACCATTGGAGCAAATAAATAAATAAGGAGAAAGGAAATCTCTTCCTTGCAGAATGTGTCAGCCAATACATGTGGAAGAAATGATAGAGCTGAAAAATTATCATTTTGTAGGCAACATAGTAATAACTGATTGAGGTCAGGATGATTAATTGATACTAAAATTATTAAATCAAAGTTTAAAAAGGAGCAAGATAATTACATTATATTCAAGCATTGCCCACAGAGGACTTATTAATTGGAGAAGGAAAAATGGGTAGTTATGTTAGTAGAAAATTGCAGTAGGGGGTACCACCTTTACTAAATAATCAAAGTTAACACCACTAATAATGGGAGAAACTGACATCATGCACTTCCTGGCATAATGCTTTGAGGACACAACATCATGTGTGTAGTGTTCTTGCCCAAAATGCACATCTGACTCCAATAAAGAGGAAACATCAGAAAAACCCAAGTCGAAGGACACACTAAAAACCAATCAGCCTTTATTCTTAAAAATGTCACTATCATAAAGACAAAGATAGCCTCAAGTATTGTTTCATAATAATAGATACAAAAGAATGCACTAAATGCAGTACATGTCCCTGAATTGGATTTTGGATCAGAGAAAAATTTCCATAAATGACGTTATTAGGACAATTAGTGAAATTTGGATATGGACTTATGTATGAGATAATAGTATTGTATCTCTAAATTTCTTGAATTTGATAATTGAACTATGGTTACACAAAAGAATACTCTTGTTCTGAGAAAATACATGCTGAAATATTTAACGATAAAGGGTATGATGTAAGCTGGGAGTGGTGGCTCACGCCTGTAATCTTAGCACTCTGGGTGGCCGAGGCAGGAGGATCATTTGAGCTCAGGAGTTCAAGACCAGCCTGAGCAAGAGCAAGATCCCGTCTCTACTAAAAAATAGAAAGAAAGTAGCTGGACAACTAAATATATATAGAAAAAAGTAGTCGGGCATGGTGGCACATGCCTGTAGTCCCAGTTACTTGAGAGGCTGAGGCAGAAGGATTGCTTGAGCCCAGGAATTTGAGGTTGCTGTGAGCTACACTGACACCATGGCACTCACTCTAGCCTGGGCAACAAAGTGAGACACTGTCTCAAAAAAAAAAAGAAAGAAAGAAAGAAAGAAAGAAAAACAGTGTGATGAATAAAACAAATTCTTATGTGGTTAAGAAAAAAATATATATTAGTAGCAGTAAGGCAAATACTGCAAAATATAATAAATGATACATGTGGGGAAAGAGTATATGAGTGTTTTATTCTTGCAAATCTTCTATACATTTGAAATTGTTTTATAATAAAACATTTAAGAACAGAGAAATTTGAAACATCAAGTATAGACAACTTCTTCAGGAGTTTTGCTACATAGGAGAGTAAAGAAATGTGATAGCTATATATAGAATGAAATAAATTCTTTCAATAAATGAAATC
The DNA here is from genome assembly GCF_040939455.1 of Microcebus murinus. Taxonomy (NCBI): domain Eukaryota; kingdom Metazoa; phylum Chordata; class Mammalia; order Primates; family Cheirogaleidae; genus Microcebus; species Microcebus murinus. The sequence continues at coordinate 26,611,425 of NC_134108.1, forward strand.
AATTATTCCTGTGTTATATGTAAAGCAAATCTTAAAGGAAATATTCATATAATGATCTATTCCTTTTTAAATATTTTATGAAAATTCCCATTCTAAAATACCAAATTTCCTATGTAGCTGTGAATATGCCTGCATTTACATAATAGAATTAGAAGCAAGCAAGATAACACTGAATGATGGAAAAATGCCACAAACATAGCCAATTGAAATTATGGATTATTTCTTCTTAAACTTCCATTTAGCTGGAAAGTATAATAGTTTTAGCAGACTCGTAGTTAAGATGATGATATTGGAATTAAGTTGCATATGATAAATATAGATGATAGAAAATAATGGTTACTATTCACTAATTTTGATGAAAATATTACTAAACTAATGATGCTATGAGCTGGAGATATTACGTTTAGATTTAGATTCATTTTTATCATTAAACCAAAGAAGAAAACAGCAAGACTCCCCACCTATTTTTTCCTACCCTGTAGTCAAATGGATAATAGTCCACCAAATGACAGAATGCAGATCTCTTTTGATCTTTATTTAGATTTTTGATATTTTATTTCTCATGACTTTTTTGGTTTTAATTTAGATTTTTAAAAATATTGCATTAAGATATGATAAATCTTGATTACTGAGTTATTTGATATCCCCTTAATTTTGAGCCTAAAGCTAGTGCTTCATTCCCCTTACCCTAGAGTGGCCTGTCTTGTATCTTCTGAGCATAAACTCAGACAATGAAAAAAAAATATGATAAAATAAAGGTAACCAATAAATCATCTCATAGTTAATTTTATGTAGTAGCCTGTAAGTTAAAAAAATGTAGCATATAATGTCATTCCCCATGAGAGTGTTCAAACTTTTTGAACAAATTGGTTATCATGATGTGTATTCTTTATTGTATTGTTTCAAACCTACTGACTGAGATGAACAAGTAAATATCTGCCAAGTCGCAGTATTAATTGGTGGCCAATATTTTCTAAAATACCAAGCAAATCACTCCCAAAAGTTTCCTCATACCCTTTTTAATCCCACCTTCCATCCCTCCCCACCCTGCCTCTGCCACCTCAGGTAAACACTGATCTACTTTCCATCACTACAGAGTAATTTGCATTTTCTAGATATTTGTATAAATCAATCATGCAGTATGTAAAAATAACCCAAGGCACGCCATGACTATGCCATTTAGCCCTTCTATCTGGGTTACTCTTTAATTAACAGGAAAATGATTCAGAAGGGATGCTAGATAACCATTTATGAAACAACAGCACTTAATTTTCTTATTTGAGGACATATATAAAACTAACTGGAAAACATTCTCAAGGTCATTCTCTAAAGGGGAAGAGCAAGCAATAATATAAGAAAAATAAATTTTTAAAGCTAATATTAACAACTTATCAATTAACTGTCATTTGGGGAGCATTTTGTGCTATGTAAGATAATGAAAAACTAAGATATAAGATACAGTTGGGAAAAAAATCTATATAAGAAACGATCTGTAAATAAAGCACCATTCTGTATAATGGTACAAAGCATTGGTTTTTGCAGTATTGAAATGCATTAATCAATTATTATTATTTTTTTTTTTGAGACAGAGTCTCACTCTGTTGCCCTGGCTAGAGTGAGTGCCATGGCGTCAGCCTAGCTCACAGCAACCTCAAACTCCTGGGCTCAAGCAATCCTCCTGCCTCAGCCTCCCGAGTAGCTGGGACTACAGGCATGTGCCACCATACCCGGCTAATTTTTTCTGTATGTATTACTTGGCCAATTAATTTCTTCCTATTTATAGTAGAGACGGGGTCTCGCTCTTGCTCAGGCTGGTTTCGAACTCCTTACCTTGAGCAATCCGCCCGCCTCAGCCTCCCAGAGTGCTAGGATTACAGGCGTGAGCCACCGCGCCCGGCCATTAATCAATTATTGATTAAGATCTGATGTACTTATTTCCAAAAGGACTTTCAGTGCATAGTTAGCAGATTTACTTTGATAATTAGAGGTATAGTGATATGCATTTCTGGATAAAAATTTAAATAATTAGCTAAGCTAAATCTTGTGGATAACTTAGCTAAATTTGTCTTGTGAAAATCTAGGGATTCTTACCAATGTGCCTAGTAATAAAATTGCTAGATTTACTTAAGAATTTTATATAATTAAAAATCATTGTTTAAAGGCAGTAACGTGCCTTTGTTTGGATTTTATCGTTTCATGGTTCCCAAATTCTCACTTGGAATAGTCATAAAAAGGTGCTCCAGAATGTTTTAGTGCCTAATCTATGTGAGCATTGACATAAACTCTGAAATTCATTTTCTGTTCACATTTTCTTTTATAAATATCACAAATATGTACATATTAACACATTTTTGCACTACTTTGGTACTAACTTTAGGGTTATGAAGTTTGTATTGGCACCGCTGGTATGGTAATTTTTAAACTTTACAAGTTGGGGTTGGCTTAAATGCAAAAAATGTTAATAAAAATTATTTTCATTTTTGAGTACCTTCTCTATGGCATATTCTCTTTATAGGGGCTGATAAATTTTGGTACTAGGAGAAACCTTAAACCTAGAATAAATATCTGGGTAAAAAAAGCTATAAGTACACCTATATGATGAGGTCATTTCTGTCAACTGTAGATGTTGTTCCTTAAAATAGGTCTGTATCAAATGTTTCCAGAAGTTGAATAGTTAGCAATTGGTGCAGAAGTAGCTCAGGTGATACTGAGAACAAGAAAAGCCTTTATATTTAAGTGAGCAGAACTGGCTGCAGGTAAACATGGAGATTCGACTACATAAATCTAATATGAGCACTTTTGAGCATTAATCCAACTGAACCTCTTAAATAATGTGTTAAGTCCTACTGACCTACTCTGATAATTATTATACTAATAATTATTATAATGAAATTCCTTGATAGGCTTTGCTTATTCCTCTTATAGGATTTGTAATGCATCTTGAACTATAGAATTATTGGTAAATTGACTGATTATATCCCAAGGCCAGAAACCATTTTATCAAACTTGGTAACCGCTGGTTTCTGATGCATAATCTTACATATAATAGAAACTAAATAAAAAAACTTATTGATTTAATTTGAATAATTTCTCTCAGTTTATGAAACATCATCAAATGCCCTTTTTGAATAAAAGCCAACATATAAAGGAGAAAATGCTAAAATACATATATATATGTTAGTTTTTGAAATCATTTTCTCAGTAAACTCCAAGATGGACTTCCAGGGCTCAGGTCCTCCTGCTGCTGCCCTTTGCTTTTGTTGACATCCGCTATAACACTCAATTGTGCCCTGTATCATTGCAAAGTTCACTCGTATTCACGCATCTGACTTTCTTATTAGGCTGTAAGGTTTTGGAGACCAGGTTGCTGTTAGTTTTCTTTGAATTTCTACAATACCCTGCAAGCTATGGGTGTTCAATACATGTTGATGGAATTAAATTACTTTCCAGATCTGTGTGCTCTAGTCCAAATTCAAGAATGCTGAACCTTGAAGAAGTCAGGGCAAAACTCTAGTTTTCAATATACAGGTTTAAAAAAGATGAGAAAAAGTTATAGTTTGATTTTAAGTGCCCTGAAGTACAAGTAGCAGGTTTACAGCATGGTGCTTTCTCTCTTACTATGCATTCTACTAGTTCAGGGTTCAGTATCTCTGCAAAGTTGGAAGGAGTTGTCTAGGATGACAATTTTCTTCTTTTTTTTAATTTCAAAGTATTAAGTGGGTACAAATTTTTTTGTTACATGCATAGCTTGTATAATGCTTAAGTTGGCACTTTTAGTGTGTCCATCACCAGAATAGTGTTCATTGTACCCGATAGGTAAGTTTTTATCTTCTTAGAATCCAGTGGCCTTTACAACTCTTTGTGCCCATGTATATCCATTGTTTAGTTCCCAATTATTAGTGTGTACATGTGGGACTTGTTTTTCCATTCCTGAAATACTTCGCTTGGGATAATGGTCTCCAGTTCCAACCAAGCTGCTGCAAAAGACAGCATTTTATTCCTTTTTATGGCTGAGTAGTACTCCATGGTATATATACCACATTTTAATCCACTCTTGAATTGTTGGGCACTTAAGTTGATGCCACATCTTTGCAATTGTGTGTTGTGCTGCAATAAACATTTGTATGCAGATGTATTTTTGATAAAGTGACTTCTTTTCCTTTGGGTAGATATCCAGTAGTGGGATTGCTTGATTAAATGATAGGTCAACATTTATTTCTTTAAGGAACCTCCATACCATTTTCCATAGAGGTTGTACTAATTTGCAGTCCCACGAACAGTGCATAAGCATTTCTTTCTCTCTTTATCCACACCAGCATCTATTGGTTTTTGATTTTTTATTAATTGTTGTTCTGCCATGGGTAAGGTGGTATCTTATTATGGCTTTAATTTGCATTTCCCTGGTGATTAGTGATGGTGAGCTTTTTTTCATATGTTTATTGGCCATTTGTCTATCTTCTTTTGAAAAGCTTCTGTTCATGTCTATTGCCCACTTTTTTAATAGAGTTGTTTGTTTTTTTCTTACTGATTTGTTTCAGTTCTTTGTAGATTCTGGATATTAGCTTTTTATTGATGTATAGTTTGCAAATATTTTCTCCCATTATGTAGGTTGTCTATTTACTCTGTTTATTATTTCCTTTGTTTTGCAGAAGCTTTTTAATTTAATTAAGTTCCATTTATTTATTTCTGCTATTGCTGTATTTGCCTTTGTGGTCTTAGTCATAAATTCTTTGCCTAGGCCAATGTCTATAAGAGTGTTTCCTGTTTTCTTTTAGAATCTTGATGGTTTCATGCCTTACATTTAAGTCTTTTATTCATCTTGAATTAATATTTGTATATGCTGAGAGATAAGGGTCCTGTTTCATTCATCTGCATGTGGCTACTCGGTTTCCTCAGCACCATTTATTGAATAGAGCTTCCTTTCCCCAGTGTATGTTATTGTCTGCTTTGTTGAAGGTCAGTTGGTTACAGGTAGATAGCTTTATATCTGGGTTTCCTATTCTGTTCCATTGGCCTATGTCTCTACTTTTATACTAGTACCATACTGTTTTGTTTACAATAGCCTTGTGGTATAATTTAAAGTCAGGTAATGTGATGCCTGCAGATTTGTTCTATTTGATTAAGATTGCTTTGGTTATTTGGGCCCTTTTTTGGTTCCAAATGAAGTGTAGAATAATTTTTTCTAGATCTGTGAAATAAGACACTGCTATTTTGTTGGGGATTGCATTGAATCTATAAATCACTTTGGGCAGTATGGCCATTTTAATGATGTTGATCCTACCAATCAATGGACATGGGATGTTTTTCCATTTGTTTGTTTCATCTACGATTTCTTTTATCAGTGTTTTGTAATTCTCCTTGTAGAGATCTTTTACCTCCTTGGTTAATTATATTCCTAGGTATTTTATTTTCTTTCTTTGTAGCTATTGTGAATGGTACTGAGTCCTTGATTTGACTCTCAGCTTGACTGTTATTAATGTATAGAAATGCTACTGAACTGGACAGATCATTGAAGCAGAAAATTATAAAGAAACACTGGACTTAAATGGGACTCTAGAAAAATGGACCTAGTAGACATTTACAGAACATTCTACCCCAAATCTACTGAATATATGTTCTTCTCATCAGCACATGGCACATTCTCCAAGATTGATCATATCTTAGGCCACAAAACAAGTCTCAGCAAATTCAAAAAAATCAAAATTGTAACATGTATCTTCTCAGACCACAGTGGAATAAAACTAGAAATCAATGCCAAGAGAAACACTCAAATCTATAAAAAGTCATGGAAATTAAACAACCTGCTACTGAATGATCCTTGGGTCTATGATAAAATTAAGATGGAAATCAAAAGGATGACAATTTTCTTAAAAGCATACATGAAGATTTTAAGATTGAAGCAATATAGTCTAAGATAAAGTTGCCCTGTGGAAATAATTTTTAAGTAGACTGCTTTAAGAAATGAAAAAATTTACTTAAAGAAGTAGTGTGTAGAAAACAATATTGAGGGATTTTCAGAACCTACAGTGCGGACTTTGATGAGATGCTAAAGATGCCATCTCTGAATGAGACTAGTGCTTTGATTCTTTTTCATGTGTTTTTAGTAAATTTCATAATTTAGACTTAGCTGTAGTGACTTCATTACAGTTAGGCATCTCTAGACATTAAAGCTTCCATTTATTCATAAAAAGAACCAGATGCCAAACAACCTTTTAAAATAAAATACTATGCCTCCTCCCCAGCCCTTCAGAAATCATCAATGGTCATAAATGGCCATATTTATTTCTTCCTGTGTATGTTCCCAGCAGTCAGAAACTAGTGGGTAGAGACTGATGACAACTGAATATATTATTTGATCCTTAACATCATTAAGTGTGAAGACTTTCCCACAGGGTGGACCTATTTTTAAGACAGAGTCATTACAAATGACTTTGAAAGTCTGAGCAATTTGATTGAGATAAAATAAAAATTAAATTTCTTAACATCTAGGGCATTTGCTAGGCTCAATCTTTAATAGAAAAGTAAGAAAAGCAGTTGTGAATATTAATAAACAAATAAATAAAATACACACAACATGACATAAAAAACAATAACAAAAATACCAAAAAAAGGGGTGGGAGAAAGAAAAAGAAAAGAAACCCAAACCAAAATAAAACACAAGTTAGAATTTGAAGTTGGGAAATCAACTTGAGCTTAAAGGAGCTAAGAAGTTATTTTAAGTTCTCCAAACTCAGGTCTTGAATAGAATGTATTAAAGCTCTATGTCATTAGCTCTTCTATGTATAAAAAATACTCACGACTCCTTGATGGCTGTCACTGGAAGAAGAGCTTTGTTTCAGCACTGCCACAGAGTGGGAGGAGGAGGGGGAGGAAGAGGAAAATCTTCAAGGCAGGGTAAAATTGTTTCTCTAGTTCTACTTTTTAATATGCTTATTTTTTTCAGTTGCCACTTTTCTTTTATGTTCTTGACAGTGATGAGAAAACCAACCTGGCTGATTTGAGTGGTAGAATAGAATGAACCCCTTCTCCAGTTGACTGGCAGTCCACACCTGCTGCCTCAGAGGTGGGACACACACTCGCAATGTGTTCAAGAGGGTCAAATGCTCTTCTTCCTCGACCACACAACACACTAATTTTTTGGCTTAATCTGCTGTTTTTAGCCAATTGTTTTGCCTACTATAAAAGCCATTCCAACCAATGGATTACAAATCTCTAACTTCTGGGGTTCAGGGATGGTTGGAAAACTATGGTTTCCTTTTTGTAAGGAGGGAAAACGGCTTTAAAAATAAGCTCTTGGCCAGGCACAGTGGCTCATGCCTGTAATCCTAGCACTTTGGGAGGCCAAGATGGGAGGATTGCTTGAGGTTAGGCGTTCAAGACCAGCCTGAGCAAGAGCAAGACTATGTCTCTACAAAAAAATAGAAAAATTAGCCAGGTGTGGTGGTGTGCGCTTGTGGTACTAGTTACTAGCTACTCAGGAGGCTGAGGCAGGAGGATTACTTGAGCCCAGGAGTTTGAGGTTGCAGTGAGCTATGATCATGCCACTGTCCTCATGCCCAGGCAGCACAGGGAGATCCTGTCTCTTAAAAAAAAAAAAAAAAAAAGGTAAGCTCTTAAGGCTTCTCTGTGCAATAGAAAGGTTTTTCAAAACCCCAATTTGAATGAAATTTAAATGAATTAGTAAGAAGCAGATCAAATGTCCTTAGTCCTAAAAAAGAAATATGTGCCAGGCACAATGTGGTTTTATTGAACCCGCTGCTTCTCAAAGTTTGAAATGTTTAGCAAATCTGGAGTTCTGAGGGCAATGGTTTGTGGTGAGCAAATTGAGATGACCGAACTTTCAGTTGCTTCTAAGTCTCCAGAGATTAAAAACTGCTGCATTAACTCCCTAGTTCTCAGCATATATTTAAAGTAAGTGTGGCCTTTTATTTGGAGATATGTGTTTGGACAGTTATAGTTCACTACACAAATTCCAGATGTGTGCTGTATCATACATCTGCTTCTTCCCTTTCACTCTTTCTCTCCGTCCCAGGAAGTTGGAGTAACCCCCCGAGTGCCTGCAATCCATCTGTCCCCTCCAATCCATCTCACCTACCACTGACAGTTTTATTCCTCAGGCCCCACTCCTACCAGGTCAGTCCTCTGCTCCAAATTCCTCCATGGCTCCCTAATATCTACTTAATTAAGTTTATATCATTCACTCTGGCATTTACAGCCCTCTGCAATATGATGCCAACTTATTTTCCATTTTTATCTCCTGCAAGTGCCCTGCAGATAAGTAGGTCTCTGCTCTTGCTGCTTTTATCCCAGGTCCCCCATGGTTTTCTGCTTTTATTTGGATTCCCACATTCCTTTCCAATGGAATACTATTCCCCCCATTGAAATGCCCTCCCCACTTCAATATCCCACCTCAAATATTTCCTGGTCAGATGTGTCCAGATGCTTCTGTGAGTCCTCCGACTGTTGTGCGGTTGGTACTGCAGGAACTCAGCTCTCCTGCTACGTAGCAGATGCTGCCCACTGCTGTAGGCCCCGTTAGGGTAGGACTATGTTTTGTTTATTATGGTGTATGGCTTAAAAGGGGTTTATTAAAAGAAGAAATGAAAGAATGATATAATTGTTGACTGGGGTGTAAGCGATTTCCCTACCTACTGTGGCACATTGCCTGGCTCATGATAGGTACTGCCATGTAATGGCTGAATTAAATTAATTATCCAAAGCAGGCAAGATTCATTCATTGAACACAACAGACAACAGGGGTAATCCCCAGTGTAGAAGAACTTGAACCTCTATTGTTTTTCTGAATTTATTGGATTTTTTTTTTTTTTTTTTTTTTTTTTTGAGACAGAGTTTCGCTTTGTTGTCCAGGCTAGAGTGAGTGCCGTGGCGTCAGCCTAGCTCACAGCAACCTCAAACTCCTGGGCTCAAGCGATCCTCCTGCCTCAGCCTCCCGAGTAGCTGGGACTACAGGCATGTGCCACCATGCCCGGCTAATTTTTTATATATATATCAGTTGGCCAATTAATTTCTTTCTATTTATAGTAGAGACGGGGTCTCACTCTTGCTCAGGCTGGTTTTGAACTCCTGACCTTGAGCAATCCGCCCGCCTCGGCCTCCCAAGAGCTAGGATTACAGGCGTGAGCCACAGCGCCCGGCCTTGTTGGATTTTTTGAAATGATTATAAGTGCATCTTTAGAATGGTGGTAGTTTAGTATTAACTTTACCCACTGGTAGAAGCCTGGATAGAAGATTTTATCTCTAAAAACTTCTAAAAAAAAGAACCTTTATGCTTTATTCTTTGGAAAGGAAATACATCATAAGCTAATTCCTTTTTCTTCATAGGTTACAAAGGCTGCTTGAGTTATATTTCATTGGATTGAATCCTCTGATTTAATTAAGTGGGCTTTATATGTGGTTGGAGTATAATTCTTTAAATGTAAACACTGTAAATATCCATCCTTAGTTCAGCAGAGAACTCAAGATATTTTACATGTGCATTGAGATTTGTCTCATAGGGCCCATGGCTTTACACGGATCATAGTGGCACATTAGGAGTAATCACACACACTTTACGAGCAATCACATCTGTGACTCATGGTGTAGGACACTCTTAAGGAACCAGGTCTCATTAAGACATTAACAGGACATGGAAAGCTATATATTTTCACATCGAACTAGATCAGAGAGAAGAAAGAATTGTTTTCAACGGCTACTTCAATGTCCACTTGCATGAATACCTGAACTGTCCCCAAAGACATAACTGATGTATTTAATCTAGAACAAACACGCCAGGCCTCCCACGATGTGTATTCAATTTATAGAAAGAACAGGATCTGGGCTAGAGGTGATGGAACTAAGAAATGTTGAGTGTCTGTTAGGTAATTTACATTTGTCATCCCATTTAATTTTCCTAAAAGTAGGTATTGTGAAGTTGATATTAATAGGTACATTTTATAGATGAATAAATGGGTTTGGAAAGGTTTAGTAATATACCCAAAGTCATGCAAGGGACTGGATAAATAGCAGAGCAGGGACTGGAACCCAGGTCTGTCTGATTTTGAAGCTGACTCTATGCTCATTATATCTCATTTGTTACAGGAAAGGGCAAAGAATTGGAGACATGTGGCAGTCTAGCACAGGACCCTATTTTCTCTTGGTACAGTGATGTATCAGTATTCAAGGGACATCAGATTTCCTTTCTTTATAAAAGTGTAGTAAAGTAACCACTCTCATAGAAGTAGAAAGTAGAATGCTAGGGACCGGAGGAAGTGGAAATGAGAAATTGTTGTTAAATGGGCGTAGAGTTTCAGCCATGCAAAATGTAAAAGTTCTAGAGGTCTGTTGTAGAACACTGTACCTATAGCTAACAAGACAGAACTGTACACTGAAAAATTTATTAAAGGGCAGATCTCATGTCATGGATTATTTTACCATAATAATAAAAGCATAGTAAAACAAAAACAGTCAAAGAAAATTTCAATATAATTCATAAATACAAATATTTTTAAATCAATAAAGATTTAGACATTGAAGATTAAAATTGGTATCATTGAACAGGAATGTCAGAGTGAGAGACAGTGGAATGATAACATTGAAATACAACTCATAAAATAACTAGAAAACAACCAGAGAAATAACTTCATAGCAAAATTTGGAAGTGATTCAACGTATGTTAACTTTCCTGTTTCTCTCACTCAATGTACAAATGGAGTATTAGGAAATGAATAATAAATCACTTGTGGGTTTTAAAATTGAAAACACATGTCTTACCGACACTGACTTAATGTGATTTGATTATTATGTTATTACACAAAGAAATTCACAGACATTGGTTAGTGGAATGTCTTTGGAAAAGACAAACATTTTTGTTGTGTACATAGAGCGGGCGGCAGCTTATGGGGAAGGGAAGAGTGGGAGGTACTTGGGCAAACAGGCTGCTCAAAATAAAATTCTGACGGGATGCAGGGATATGCACAGGCCTCGTGTTTAACCCTTTGGAGCCAAGCCTTAGAGTCACCTTAAATTTTACCTGAAGGGACACCTGCTGATTGAGACATGGTCTCAGAGCCTGATCTTCCTTGTTTAACAGGGCACGTGGACATTTTCTCCTTTTTTTTCTTTCCTTCCCTCCAGAAAACACATAATGTCTTTTATGTGTTTTCTAAATATTTCTAACTACCTTTATAATGTTACATAATACTTTAATCAGGAATGGCTGTGTAACAAATATATAATATTCTTTGGTAGTTGTCAACGAATGAATGGAAGCACTTTAGGAAAGTGAATTCACTGTTTGTTCTCAGCAGCATGGTGAACACCAGGAAGGCCTCCACTGAGCACCACTCTGCACAAGGCACTGCAGTGCTCAAATATACAGAATATTCGAGACAGCGTTTCTGCCCTCAGCTACCCAGAGGAAGGCGGTGGGACGGCTATTTATTCCCTTCACTACTTTTGTTTTAACTTTAGTTGTGATGGATAAGAGAAGTTTTAGTATAAAAATGCCTAGAAATTACACTATTGTATAAAGCAAAAAATCTGGGCAAGAGAAAGGTTATGTGTCCAGTGGGTGCTGGACTCCCAAGAATGTGATGGTGCCCTTCACCCCTCCCTCTGGTGGAGTCAGAAGCCTGTCTTTCCACATGGGGTAGAGGCAAGATGGTGCCTGGTATGGAGGTAGGAGTGTGGCTAGGTGGAGAGGGGGAGAAGAAGGAAGAAAGCAGATCAAAAGAGAAGGAACATTCAAGTACCCTGCGAAGACATCTCTGTACAGTGACAGGTCATCGGAGAAGAAATGTAGGGAGGTTTTTGCACCACCCTCTGAATCCCACATGGGTTTGAGAGTTGCCATCCTTGGGGTTGTGTTCTTTCTGGGAAGAGACTGGGTCCTGCGTGCCTTTCCAGGCAAGGTAAAGCATCGTGGTAGGGCAGAGCGGTCGGTCATAAATATGTTCCCATTGTTAGGACTACAGAAACCACAGGGCCCTAAAGACAAGCTTACATAGGCCTAGATTGGAAAAAGTATGAATATACACATAACCCGCAAGCCCTAGGGAAGCGGCGCAAGTAGGAGCTGGAGAAGCAAATGACAAGGACGGAAAGCAAAGGGGTGTGCAAATGCACAAAGAAGGATGTGAAGTGTCTGTGCTGTGGTTTCTCCTGCCTTCTCTCATTCTAGCACCGAACTGCTCAAAATAAAGAGTTTAATTGCTGTGTCTGAAGCAGGAGGTAGAGGGAAGGAGGAGGTAGGGATGCAGCAGTTACAGAATAAATTCAGCTAAGGACTTGTAGAATGACCAAAGAGAACTGCCCTCGATTGTCCCAACAGTTCATGCTTCCCTTCTCCATTCCCTGAGGGTTTCCTTTGGTTCAGACACTGGGCTGTGTGCTGGCGAAGCAAAGGTGAGGAAGACACAGCCTCTGCCCTTGGAGAGTTCCCTGTCGAGACTGGGAAGCTCACTCCTGTTCCTCCATGGCAGTGACAGCTGAAAGCAGCAGCCCTGGGGGCAAATCTCTGCACTGTCCCGGCACTTCTGGCTGCCCTTGTCGTGGGCAGGTAGTGTGGTGGGGTAACTAAGCAGAGCCCTCCTGGGGCTGGGATCTCCAGGAGCAGCTATGGTGCCACGACAGTCTTCTGCTATCCTCCGTGGTGTTTGTCCCATCTCCACATAGGTGAGCCTTAGCACAGTACTGCTGCTGTACCTAGAGTCTCTGCCAGAGGTGCTTTCTAGCTAGGCAGAGCCTACAGACTGTGATGAAATGCAATAAACGATGTAATTCTTAGGAAAGGACACTGGTCTAGAATGAGGTTCAAGTTTGGGTTCTTCCACTCTCCAGTCTCTTAGGTAAAAGGATTGAAATCAACCTACACAGTGCATGCTCAGTAAAGATTACTAGAGCACATTAAGGACAGATCCAGTCAGAGTGCAAATATCTGGAAATACTTTATTAATAAATCAATGAATGCCAGAGTTTGAATTTAGTTTGCAATTAGGCAGGCAATGGCAGATGGATAGGATCTGATGGAATAGGGCAGAAGGAATAGACTAAAGCTTGGGGTTCTATCTCAGAAGGGAAGTCATGGGGAGGCTTGGCTTGGGGAGAGCTGGAAGGTGGTGAAGGGACAGAGGAGAAAGTAGGTTGTTGGGTGGAAAGTCTTCCCTGTCCCTCCCAGCGGTGGCTGGTGTTCTGTGTTGGGCTCCCATAGCAAGCCCACCCCGACTTACATTCAGCAGAGCAGTTATTCATGCATAGCATGATCATCATATTTACTTGTCTTTCTCACCCATCAAACTATTCGTTCCTTGAGGGCAGGGGCTATGTCTTATTTATCTATGAATCCCCAGCACTCAGCACGATGGAAGGGGTGAGTAAAGAAGGTGTGAAAGTCAAAAACTTCATGACTGGGTAATTTTGCCCAGAGTTCCCAGTTCTTACAACAGAATAACCTGAGCTAATAACAGCTGTCATTATGCCAGGTTTATAAGCAGAGGAACAGACTACCAAAAGGTTAAGAAACTCAGTAAAATACTTGTAACAAGTAGAAGAACAGGCATTAGAACAGTTCCCACCCCTCTCATTAACTGATACTGTTTCTTTGTTGTATGTAATCTAATTAATTTTTTAAAAAAATCAAGTTCTATGTTGAGCTGAGGCAAGTGTTTGGAGATTTCCATCTTTGCATATAAAGCCCTATGGATTATTTTCGGGTTTTCAGCTCCCTGATAGGAATTAAGGGGAATGGTGCCAAAGTGTCACTCTGGTCACTTGTGTAGGGTACACTTGATTCACACACAGGTGCTAAGCCAGCTTTCCAAATGAGTGGAAATGAGTCTCTTTCTCAAAATGCCAGGCCCTGGCTCCTGGTAAAAAGCAAGATCTGCCCAGATTTTTCAGTGTCCTAGAGAACACCCCTCTCAGTAATGACTAGTGGCAGTCTGCCCTCTTGATGACCTGGTTGAGTTGACAGATTTCGCACTGTTTAAGAACGAAGAATGAGGAGTGTGCTATTTGGAGACCATCCAGGACCATTCTTCAAAGTGTCAGAAGGATCACAACAGAGCATAAAGTTCAGAAGTTCAGTTAAGTTTAAGGTCCTTAACCCTGGAAAGTTTTCATTAATGTTTTTCTCTTTTTGTACACCCCAGTGAATGCTGCAGTTGCAAATTTCTCAGCATGATTTGGTCAAAACCCATTCAACATTTGGCCAAGAATCTGCTTTTAAAGCTATGCTGTCAACATTTGCAGCCCTGAGAGACTTAGATAATTTTAAAAACTATCTGATTTTCAGTAACCAGATTTCTAGTTATACTGAATTTCAGATTCTTTCAGGAGCCCCATCTCTGAGATATTTTTCTTAAGAGCAACCAAACTTTCTGAAATTTACTTTGAGAATACTCATTCTTTACCAACTTTAAGCCAAAAGAGAAACTTTATGGTTAATAACAAACCATAAACAAAAACTTCTGTAATAATAATAAAACAGAATATTATAATAACTTTTGAAGATCTAACACTCATCTTTCATGTTGAAGACACTTTAGAACCAAAAGCTATCATGGATAAATAAAAAGCCCAAAGTGGCTTAATAACTACATATTATGTAGTAATGAATAGCTTAAGACACAAATAAAGCCAAGAGTGCTATTGGGATTTATGAGCTCAATGTGGGAGGCATTACTCCCTAGGAGGCATTTGGGACATATTGGGAGGACATTTTTAGTTGTCAAAATGATGGAAATGGCCAGAATGGAATTTAGTGGAAGGGACCTACGATTGTGAGATGTCCCCAAGTGTGTGGGACTTTTCTACACAGCAAAGAATTGTTCTGCATCTCTTTCAAGTTTCCGATGGCTATTCAGGTATTCACATAGGGGAAAAGTCTGTTTATAATGATCTGAACCTAGAAACTAACCCCATTTCTCTCTTTCATATATAAACACAAAGTTTTCTTATCTACACCATTTTAAAACAAGTATTCTCTTTCCAGAAATGCAACTACTATGCAAATTAAGAGAGGAATGTAGTTTTAGAGGGACTGGGGGGAGGAATAGGGAGTGGTGGTCAGGACTTTCCCAGGAGTTGATCTTTGTTTTAGGAAATGACCAATTACAAGACTGTTTAGATATTTGATTGTGTTTCCAACATAACATACCTGTGTCAATCTGCATTAGTACTTTCCCATTCACAGTGACTCTGATTGTAGGTACAATACATGACTATATCACTTTGCTTTCTATGGTGGTTACACCTAAGCATTTACATATTGAAAATATATTGTTTAAGTCATAAATTGCCTTTCTTGTATTTCTGCTTTATAATACAGCTAGGGCTCTATGTTGATTTTTTTTTGAACTTATGTGAATAAGTAGGCTATAGATTTCCTTTTAAGGAGTAAAGGGGACATTATAAATGTGTTATAAAAAGGAGGCATTGAGTCTGAGAGGGTAAAAACTTAACTGGGAAGGATGTTGAAGCAATGGACTCCTGTCTGAAGCATAGGAAGACCTTTATAAGAAGAGAACAGTATCTGCTCTGAGTGTCATTGCTCCAAGCAGGAACTAAGGTCAGAATTTCTTCAACTTCAGTCATCCACTGCCTTTACTATAGTTTTTTACCACATCTGCCTACCGCACTGTTTAATTCATATCATTCCTTAAACCAAATAAATTCAGTTTAACTTATATATATATATATATATATATATATATATATATATATTATATACATTTGGTACCAATAAAAAACAGATTTGATGTGCTAGTTACATTTTCCCTAGTACACATTAAAATAAAAATGTAATAATTAAAGTAAAAGAAAAAATGTTGTTTATGTAACAAAAAGAGCACCTTGTGTACTCTTTGGTTTGTGTGCCATGCTTAGGGAAATGGTGCTTTAAGGGATTAAAGGTTTGGAAATACAGCTTAAAGAACAAAGGATGATCTGGTCATACCTTGTAGTTTTCTTTGTTTAGAAAGAACATATTTTCCTTTTACTAAAATATATCCTCAATATTGTATTTTAAATATTTCTTTCATCACAAATACAAACAATTTAAAAGTAGGATGGAACATATAGTACCTATATCACATATTGATAATCTTCACAAAGACACTCTTTACAGAACTCCTCTTTGAAAAGATTCTTATAATAGAGCAAAAGCTCCAGCCATTGTTGTCAGCATGTTAAGGATAATTTAACTTTAGAAATAATAGAGTATGCCATCCATAACAACAAGTCTTTTTGAATAAGCACCTTAAATAATTAGCTTATTCATTCAAAAAATATTTGTCAAGCTCCTACTCTGTGCAAAGCATTGTTCTAGGCAGTAGGAGATAACAGTGAACAAAAGTCCCTTTCCTTGTGGAACTTGTATTTTATCAACATAATATGAAAATAAGGCAAAATTAACTTCCATTAGTCTCAAGAAGGAAATAGATGAGGATATAGCATTAAATTCCATATTGATTAAATGGCTGAAGCTTGGAATAAGGGGATATGCATGCCTGATACTGTCATTTGGAATTTAATTTTATATAGCAAAGTGATTTTAATGCTCTTTTGTTTGTATAACTCTTCTAACAATATACTATTTTTTGATGCTTTGCACATATTTCTCAGTTCCACTTATAATTGCACTCCACAGTTTGAGTGGAAATAAAAAATTTCCTAATTCTTCAGCTTAAATTTTCATTTTTCATATGTAATTTAAATTGTCCTTAATTCACCTTTAAGTCATGCTTTCCTATTCATGCCATTAATATCACTGATAAATGGTTACCAGAGCCTCTTAATTATAATTTAAAGGAACATAAGCATTCATTTTCTTAATTTGCTCTATTTAAGACATTTAAAGACTAATATCAAAGGGTGACTTAAGGTGGTGAGAGCTATTCAATAGAGAGTTCAAAAATACTCTAAGAAAATCATTCTTGTCATAAGACTACAGTGACACATCTTACTAACTTTTAGATAGTGGGTGTTTCTTACAAAAGTAGCTATTAATGTTAGATGAAATTATTCTATTGTATTACCCTGTTAGTCATTTCCAAACAGCTGAAATAAAATACCACTTCTTGAGATTATTTTCAAAATCTCAGTTGGTACCACTGGCCTTTACTGGTTCAGCAAATGGAAATTTTAATAATCAGAAAGCTGAGCTCTTCACAAAGATTGTTTTGAAGTTCCAGTTAATAATTGCTATTGAAGTCTTTTTTCTGGTATATGGTTTGTGAATATTTTCTCCCATTCTGTAGGTTGTCTATCTATTCTGTTGACTATTTCCTTTGCTGTGCAGAAACTTTTTAGTTTAATTAAGTCCCATTAATTTATTTTTGTTGTTGCTATATTTGCTTTTGGGGTCTTAGTCATAAATTCTTTGGCTAGCCCAATGTCCAGAAGAGCTTTTCCTACATTTTCTTTTAAAATGTTTATGGTTTCAGGTTTTATAATTAAGTCTTTAATCTATCTTGAGTTAATTTTTGTATATGGTAAGAGATAGGGATACAATTTAATTATTCTGCATGTGACTACTAGATTTACAAAAAAAAAAAAAAAACCTCAAACAAATAAGCAAGAAAAAAACCAAATAATTGCATCAAAAAAATGGCAAAAGACATCAACAGATTTTTGTCAAAAGAAGATATACAAATGGCCAACAAATATGAAAAGATGTTCAAATCACTCATCAGGGAAATGCAAATAAAAACCACAATGAGACATCACCTTACCCCTGTCAGAATGGTCATTATTAAAAAGTCAAAAAACAATACATGTTGGTGTGGATGCAGTGAAACGGGAACACTTATACACTATTGGTAGGAATGTAAATTAGTATAACCTCTATGGAGAACAGTATGGAGATTCCTCAAAGAACTAAAAGTAGACCTACCATTCAATCCAGCAATCCCACTACTGGGTATTTATCCAAAGGAAAAGAACTCATTATATCAGAAAGACACCTGCAACTGAATGTTTATTACAGTACAATGCACAATTGCCAAGATATGAAATCACCTAAGTGCCCATCAACTAATGAGTAGATAAAGAAAATGTGGTGTGTGTGTGTATACACAAACACACACATACACACACACACACACACACACACACACACCATGGAATATTACTCAGCCACAAAAAGGAATGAAATAATTCCTTTGGATGGAACTAGAGACCATTATTCTAAGTGAAGTACCTCAAGAATGGTAAAACAAATACCACATGTTCTTGCTTATAAGTGGGAGATAAATGATGGGTATATATAGTCATAAAGTGGTATAATGGGCATTGGAAACTAAGAAAAGGAAAGGGGGTTTGAGAGATCAAAAGTTACTTATTGGGTACAATGAACACTAGTCCAGTGGATGAGTACATTAAAAGCCATGACTTCACCATTATACAATTTATCTATATAACAGAAAAATACTTGTAGCCTTAAATCTATTGAAAGAAAAAAAAGTACTTCCTTGCACTTGAAAAATAATAGCTATTAAAATGATTGACTGAAGCATTCTGAGATTCTGAGAAGTCATGAGTCACTGAGGAAAAACTAAGTTATGGCCCAAATAACTTTTGTGTTAGGAGTTTTTGGTTATGCTATAATTCTTTCAAAACAGGTCATCTTTGTTTGGCAGTTCTCAATGAAGAGAGCAGTCGACTGACTAGAGCTTACTTGTCTCTTAATGTATTAAGCAAACTTCATCTTTTAAGACATTTTCCTCTGAGATATTATAATCTATTAGCCTGTGAAAATGATTTTTTATGTGAATAGTAAGATAGTTTGGCAGCAGTATGAAGAATAATGTTGATATTTTAGAGTACTAATATTGCCTCTAAAGTAAAATTATTGCTATAATCAAGAAGAGGTCTTTTAAAGGAAAAAACTGTTTCCTTCCCACTGCAGGAGCTAAGCTATTAGAACAGCGCCTGACATGTAATAGGGTGTTCAGTGCGTATCTGTTGAGTAAATAAATGAATGAGGAGAATATCCTCACACCAGCAGTTTTGGTGTGTCTCGGGGCCTGCCCGAGGAGCATGCATTGTCAGTAGACAGGTCAGCAGAGAGCTATAGAAGATGATCTCCAGAGGCTACTGTGAGCTTTTGCAACCTGACTGTGCCCCACATGGCTCTGTGGACTTTCGCACCTTCTAGATACCTCTGTTGCCTCTTGCGTCAACTGAGGAGGATAATTTCCAGAACCTACCACATTGTGGTAGGTGGAATAAATAAGGTTATATATATACAGTGCTTAGCACAGGTAACACATGGTTGATATCAGCTAATTTTAGAGTTATAATATACAACTATGGATTGCAGATTGATAATAGATTGAGATCCTGGACTTTTTAAGCAATAATTTTGAAATAGAATTGAATATAGAGATGAGTTTATGTGGTTTTTTTTTTTATAAAGCATATTGCTAATGCAGCACCGATCTTATATACAGAAGGTCAGGTTAAAGGTGTTGAAGAGAAAGGGCATTTTCATTGTATACTCAGGAACAACTGGTCATTTCTTTGTAACTCAGTTTTAACAGTAAGCAGAAACAACTATTTGCTACATAAGATACAAGGGAAAGAAAATGTGTTTTTCTTTACTCCAAGCTGTCAGTGATTCTCCATTTTTAAAGAACAGATTAAATTATAAACTGGAATTCAAGATGATCCCTGGCTTGGTTCTAACCAATCCTCATCATTTAGTAAAGGTTTCAACCTAATTTTACATCAATTCTGGTTATCTTCCCTCCAATCCTGCAATTCCCTCCCCTCAACATTACACATTTACTTTAGGATCTGAAGGCGCTCACTCTTTGAATGAATCCAGTATTTTTGCACCCCTGGCCTTTATTTGGAATGCACTTTAAAAAACCTCCACTTACAAAAATCCAATCATTGTCCGAGTGCCAATGCCAACCTCTCTGTGAGGTCCTTTGCTAGAATGTCCAGGGCTGTCTCCATCAGAGCCTCCTGGGCATCTGCCAACTTATTTGGGTTTTTAATGAGTTGCGTATCAGCCCTTTCCCAAAATGTTTTATTTATCCTTTACTTCCCATAGCTTACATCTTAGTATGTAGTAGTTGCCCAATAATTGTGAATTTTTAAATCTAGTTTACCTTTTCTCTATAAAAAAAGGTTGTTTTAGCTATACCAAGGAGAAGATATTTTGGACATATTTTTAGCTTTTTGGTCCTTACCAAGAATTGTCTCCAAAACAGAAAATAAATCTAAGTTGTAGGGCACAAAATCAAAGAGCGAGAAAAGAAGGGAGATGGGAAGTTCTTCCTCACTCAGCAAGGATTGTCAAAAAATGGTGGGTCGGGGAGAAAAGGGGATACTGGGGCTTGCAACCTATTTTATGCTTAGTGTGTTCTACTCACCTAATTGCTTGACACCTCTTGGGAGAAAAGACATGAGAATTGTCAGATCCAGGGTCACTGGGGGCAGGAGAGCAAGGAGGGGACGTCTCCCAATCCCTGCCTAGAAATGAACTAGCCGCAGCCACAGCTGTCTTCCCATGATGAATTACCACCTGTGGATGGCCATGCAATAGGGTGGGGCATGGGGACACAGACACCGGGGGACAGGTAGACCTTGCTTTCATTGTTGGACATTGCTTCCAGATTAGATTACCCACAGAGCCCAAATGAGCACAAGAAGGAGAGGGGATGCAGATGCGAGGTCATCACTGTTCTTGCTCTCCTTTTGGTATTACTGGAGGAGATGTGGACGTGGGGGGCAGGGCAGGAATGAGGGGGGGCTTATCTCCACCGGCCCACACTGTAAGAGAAAAGCTGAAAACAATGGCAGAGACTCGGCTGATCAAGGTGGAGCCAGGCCACCACGTTGCTGGCAGGATTTTCTTTTCCGTGGTGCCATGGCTGTGATACTTCTGATGACTCGAGTGTGGATGGCCAGCCAGGTGGCACACAGAATGGCACAATGCATGAGCGCCAAGCTCCAGTGGCCCCTCCCGCTGCCCTGTCTTTACTATTCTACCTGGCCTGCTGCTTCATGGAGAAACTAGATGTCACTGGATGGGAAATTCCTTACCTTTCTGCTATAAAACTTCCCAAACTTCCTACACTGCATCCCTCCTTTCCTTCTTCCCACCTGCTCTGCTAGCAGAGCTGCCTCCTTTTCTTAGGCCAGCTGCCCCCCATCTCCCTAGGATACTTCATTGTCAGTTATCACTTTTCTTGCCCACATATTCCATGGTTCTTTCTCGACTACATCCTTCTCACCATGATTTCAGCACGCTTACATGCCTGCAAAAAATAAAGCAAAACCTCCTTCCTTAGCCCTGCTTTTCCAGCCATCTCGGTCTCTCTACCACCTTACTTACAACCAACCGCATTTCGGAAAGCGATGTGTCTGGATTTGCACAGGGAGCTCCAGTAGTATTTGTCGTAAGGATGGAAAACTGAAAGGGTTAATAAACCATTCTCTTCACTGTAAGTCAAGTGCTTTATATTGTTATGTAGTATATACCCTTCTAAGCACGTCTACAGATGGCCATAGAGAAATGGGAATACTAATAACAGTAATAACAAAACCCCATATGTATTGAGAATTGATACCGTGGCAGGTACTGTGCTAGCACTTCGCACACACTTACTACCTCCCACAATAACCCATGGAGTGTGCACTTATGAATCCCTCATTTCTAGCCCAGGAAGTTGGAGCATGAGGGGTCAGGGGTCTCCTGAGGTCCTGTAGCCATTGCTGCTGGAATCTAAACCCAGGCAGCGGCCCTGGAGCCAGCTCCAACCACCTTCAAGGGGAACCCTTGTGTTATCTTTTCTCTCATTACGTGTGGCAAAATTCATTTTATGTCTTTAAGGTAAGGCTTACGTAAGGGAAGCCATGCGGCTGAGTGGAAAGAAAGGTGGTCAGAAGAGCTGAATCCTGGTTAGTTCTTTCATTACCTGGCAACGAGTCACTTGGCTTGTTTTTTTGTTTTTGCTTATAAAATGAAGAACTGGGCTGAATGATCTCTTGAGTGCCTTCATTTAAAAGTTTTGTGAAGTGTAAAGTGCTGTTTAAATGTGGGTAAGAACTTTGATTTTGTGTACTGTGGAATAAATTTCATCTTTAAATGACAAGCCGTCATTGTGAAGTAGCATACATAGCTTTTGACAAACACCCAATTTCACAGTTTCCAACCGATTTTCCAGTGTGGCCTATTAAATTATGTTTTCTGGCCCATGGCTGCAATTTCATTTTCTGCACCTTGATATTACTTTATTTAAATAAAAAAATAAAGGTTCTATTTCTGGTGGACACTGAGTTTCTTTTTTTAAATAAAGCTCATCTTTTTTCCTAATTATAAGAGGAATACATGCTTCTGGTAGGAAAAAGAAAAACAGAAAAATAGAAAAAAGACAATAATAATCATCTAGAAATAATCATTGGTAGGATTTTGGCATACTTTAATAAACATAGCTGAGATCTCCTTTTTAGATATAGAATTTTGTATTCTGGTTCTTTTTATTTAATATATTATAAATATTTTGAGAAACTGTTTCTTTCAGTGATGCACAGTTTGCACGACAGGAAATAACAAACTGCCCCTTGAGAAAAATTAAAGCAACTGGTGACGGCCGCAAATCTGACTTTAATTTGTTACAATAGCAATTCCATTTCCTTCTTCTTTGGGGACAGCTTATAAGTGTCCTCAGTGTCACCACCACACCCTTCTCTCTTTCTTATCAAAGAACATAAGGTTGGGTGATGAAATGAGCAATTTGTCATTTGGCACCTTCTGGTAGAGCAGCAGGGATATTGAAAAAGATAGTAGAAATGTGGTAAAATCTAATATTTTAGATGTTGAATAAACATATTTTCTCGTGAAGTTATGGAAATATTTATTCAGTGATATTGAAGTAGTTTAATACCAAAAAGGAAATAATCTAAATGTACTATAAGAAGAAAATAATTATATGAAAAATGTTGAAAAGGAGCAATTGTCATATATACATTCCACATAAAAGGAACATATTGCCTACATGTATTGCCTTGAAGCTTAAAATTGATATATAAAAAAGAATCATACTCCACTATGGTTAAGAGCTTGTGCTCTGGAATTATATTTTTGGCTTACAAGCTGGGGTGACCTTAGGTCAGTTATTTCTCCTCTTTGGGCCTCAGTTTCCTCATCTTAAATAATGGTGCCTTTTTCACAGGGAGTTTATAGGGATTAAATGAGTCACCCTGTGCAAAGCACATAAAGCAGTATGCAGCACCTAAGGGCTCCCAACACACCAGCTATTGTTATTATTTGATATAACATGTGTATGCCATAATTGACATATATCAGTGGTTCCCAAATACTCATGGAAGGTCCAGAGCCAGGCTTGTTGCATCAGATTTCCTGAGCACATTTTGAAGCTATCCTGGTTTCTATGTCCAGAGATTCAGGTTCAAAGAGTCTGCAGCTACAGTGTGCTGATGCCTCCTTGGAGATGTAGTGGTAGTGCAGAGAGAAAGATCAGCTAGTCTCTTGGGAGGGTTGAAGAAGGCTTCTCGAAGGTCATGAATGATGATAGCACCAGGGCTCAAAGGGTAAACAGATATTTCCTAGGAGACAAGGGGGCTAGAGAAGGGTGGACTCAGCTGAGACAGAAGGTACATCACAAAGTTCAGCCGTACTTTTTGCGGACCTATTATAAGCAAGACAAACTTCTGGACACATTTGTCTCATCTACTTCTTAACACAACTCAGTCAGGGTGGTAGTATAATCTCCTTCCCTATATATAGACATTGGTAGTTTGGATATCTCTCCTAAGTTCACAATCGAAGTTGCATTCAAACTCAGGACTTCAAAGCTCGTGGTCTTTCTGGTGGCTTCTTCTGTTGATGGTGGTTTAGTGTGTGCAGTGAGCAGCAAGAGTTTAGCGTGCTCAGAGGTCTGGGTGGGGCAACCCTGGTAGAAGAGGCGGAGAGGCAGCCTCTTTGTTATTTCTAGTATTCAGAGCAACCCTCCTGTGCTTCCAGGACTTCAAGACACCTACAGCCTGGGAGCCTTGCCTCAGAGGGATGTGCACCTGGCTTCATGCCTGGGAGTGGCACCTCCCATCTCAGTGCTGTTGAGGTCTCCGTTGTTAGGTGCGGTGGCATTGGCCACCTCCCCCTTGGGATTTCCCTCCTAAGGTTACTTAAAAGTAATAAACCACCCAGGTGCCCCAAGGCAATTTGGTTTGCTAGTTAGAAAGAAAACAAGATCTTCTTGATCTTGTGTGTTAACCCTGACATCTCAATTTGGAAGCACATAAAATATATTAAGGGTATGGAGACTCTCATTTTTTTTTACGTTAAATATATATAGTACATGGAATGGGTACCATGGGAAGTCTCTGAGATCTCCTGAAACTTTGAGAGTGGGTGGCAGTGAAAGGAAATAGCGCGTCATTTTATTTATTAATAAAGTCACAAGAGATAGGCTCTTCCTGACTCTGGGTAGGAAGTTGAATTTAATTTTATTGAATAAACAACTCATTTTAACTTAGTGACTCATAGGGTAACTTCAGTCAAAAGAAACTTAATTTCCCTGCTTCTCTCTATATTCTAGTGTCTCCAAAAGTTCAAAGAAGGCACGATGCTGGAAATACCCTGAGTGGGTTAGGGTTTTGTTCAAGGAAGTGCTGTAGTAGAAAACTGTGCTCGGGTGAGTAGCAAACCTGCTGGACTCCAACACACGCAGCCACTTTTGTACCAAATAGAATCCATGACAAGGGGATAAGGTGGTGTCTGAACTGTAGTGTCTAAATAGTTTCTCCCAGAGGAAAAGAAATTGCTGGTGGGACTTATGGTGGATGGTCTCATAATGCTTTTTGAAATCAAGCTTATTATAAACTAATAGGGGCCCTTGAACAAAGTAGTCGTTGACTTTGCGTTGCCTTTTCTGGCCAAATGGCTCATAGGTGATCATGTGGAATTTCTAAAATGGGCTTCTCATCTGCATGCCAGTATGCTATTTCCAGATCTCTCCTGGACATTTTCACTCGACTTCTGCAAACTCCACCTGTCCCACCGCACTTGCCATCTTTCCCCCAACTCACCCTCCAACTTCCCTTACTGCTGGCCTCATCTCTAATTTTCAGATGGCCAGACCAACTCCTGGAGCTCCCAGTATTCAGGATCTTTAAGTTTTACCTCCTCTGCTAGACAACAACTCTGGATTTATACTTTCATTTCTGCTGCCATCATAGTTGGCTACCCGATTACATTTCTCTTGATTCATTGAGTCTGTCCCTTGTACATCTGGATGTCAGTTTATTTTCTCAGACACTATTTTATCTTTTTTCTCAAAATTTTCTAGTCATCCTCTGCTTAATGAATCAGCATCAAATTCTTCGTCTTGGCATTCCAAGCCTTTCCATTTTCTCTCTAGTCAACATACTTTATTTACTACTTTTTGGACCTTCTTCCTACTTAATGATTTTATGTCCCCATCTGTCAGCTCAGTCTCACTCTTAGGCAATTCCTTAACCAGTCAACACTATAACTTATCTTTCAGGGTTCAGCACAGGACCATAAAGCCCCCCTTTCCTGCTCTTTAGTAATCTCTGCCTTCTCTTGTCTCTGATTATTACTATGTCAATTATTTTGGAATTAGATCATTTACTCTCTTGTATGGTCCTTAGTGTGATATGTATTTGTCTTGTCCATGTAAAGAGATTGTTTATTCTTTGAGGGTGATGAATAGCTCAAAGTTTCCTTTCTAGCCCTCAGAATGCTCTGCCAGGGAATAGCATATAATAGGTTTCTCTCCTATCCCACCAATCCTTGTGGACCTAAACAGAATTGTTCAGGTATTTTCGTTTCATGTCTCCAGTAGTCCTCAGTCTTATTGGTGTCTGGGACAAAAGCTAATCACCATGCAAAAGGCGATCTCAGTGCCACGGTTATTGGTGTGGCTCAGGGCACCTTGGCTTCATGGCCTTCTTGGCATAGAGTGGGTGTTCTATTTGTTGAGTGCCTGAATGATAACTCAGAGGAAATATTGGGCTCCCCGACTCAATTTTCAATTTTTCATCACACAGGTAAAAAGTAAATCCTTTAAATGATGTCAGCCACATTAACAGAAGGCAATGGCTGTTTTCAGCTCTAGCTTTAGAAGGTGAAAATGGTCTCTTTTGGAATATGACTTTTCTTAGACAGATATTTGAAATGATCTTTCCTGACTTCTTTGCTTGGATCCTACTTGAATCTTTCAATAGCATTTTTATCTAGTTGAGTAGAATTGTTGACCACTCTTTTCTGGCTTCTTACATCTTGAATCGTGTTTTAGAATAGTTCTATCAGTTGGCCTTGGAGCACACAGCCCTCCTTAATATTATTGTTGCTTTGTAACTGCTGTGTTTTGACTCCTCCAGGAAGTCTTATTTAATTTCCCAAGACAGAGTTAATTATTCCCTTCCCTAACGACTCTGAATCCTATATATGCATAGATTTCTTATGTATACTGTTATTATAAATATATAAATATGTTATTAGATGTATCACACCCTATCAAAATTTATTTGCTTCTATTTGCTTATATCTCTGTAAATTCCTCAAGGACAGTGGCTGTCTCATTCATCTTTGTATCTCCCGCTCTTGGCACACTGCCTACCATAGGAGGTGCTCCATTGATGTGCATTGATGGAACAGTGACAGGGACAGAGTGAAACTGTTAGGACACCATCAACTCTGTCTTCTGCAATGTAGTGGCATTTTGGTGGCTAGCCATCCCACTGGTCAGGCACTTCCATAGCTGAAGTGCTGGGGAGCTTGCAGCCAGAAGCCCTGGGTGCACATCATGGAGCATGGGCCAGCTGAGCCAGAAACACCACAACCACAACCAGCGCCTTGCCTTTTTTTCTAGAGGAAGATAAATATTGAACTTTGAAATTGTGGGCTGTTACCTTGGCACTCACAAGTGCGAGAAGAAGTCTGAGCTAGCCCCAGTCACCCCCTCCCTTCTCTGTGTGGGGAACACAAGGCTGGGGTGGGGTCCGGGTTTGTGGGAATGGGGTAGCATCCTTTGAATTCAAATCCCCCAGTGAGGATTTTTATTACTGATTCAATCTTGTTGCTCATTATTGGTCTGTTCAGGAGTTCTGTTTCTTCCTGATTGAGTCTTAGGAGGTTGTGTATTTCCAGGAATTTGTCCACTTCTTCAAGTTTATGTGTGTAGAGATTTTCATAGTATTCACAGATGATATTTTGTATGTCTGTAATATCAGTTGTAATATCTCCTTTTTCATTTTTGATTGAACTTATTTGGGTCCTTTCTCTTATATTCCTGGTTAATCTAGCAAGAGGTCTGTCAATTTTGCTTATCTTTTCAAAGAACCAATTTTTGTTTTCAGACGCGTCATACAGAACAGAGAACTCAGATATAAAACCATTCACATACAGCCAACTGTTCTTTGATAAAGCAGACAACAATATACACTGGGGAAAAGAAGCCTTATTCAATAAATGGTGCTGGAAGAATTGGATAGTCACATGCAGAAGCATGAAACAGGGTCCATATTTCTCATTACTCACAAAGGCTAATTGAGATGGATAAAATACTTAAATGTAAGGCATGAAACCATAAGAATGCTAGAAGAAAATGTTGGAAAAACTCTTCTATATATCAGCCTAGGCAAAAAATTTATGAAGATGACTCCAATGGCAATCACAGCAACACCGAAAATAAATAAATGGGACTTGATTAAATTAAAAATCTTCTGCACAGCTAAGGAAATAATCAACAGAGCAAATAAGACAACCTACAGAATAGGAGAAAATATTTGTAAGCTATACATCCAATAAAGGGCTAATAAGCAGAATCTACAAAGAAGTCAAGCAAATCAGCAAGAAAAAAACCCCAATCTCATTAAAAAGTGGGCAAAAGGCATGAACAGAAGCTTTTCAGAAGAAGGTAGACAAATGGCCAGGAAACATATGAAAAAATGCTCAATGTCACTAATCGCCAGGGAAATGCAAATTAAAACTACAATGAGATATCACCTTACCCCTGTTAGAATGGACTTTTTATTATTAAAAAGTCCAAAAACAACAGGTGCTGGCTGGTGTGGATGCAGAGAGAAAGGAATGCTTATACATTGCTAGTGGGACTATAAATTAGTACAACTTCTATGGAAAACAGTATGGAGAGTCCTCAAAGAACTGAAAGCAGACCTATCATTTGATCCAGCTATCCTATTACTGGGTATTTACCCAAAGGAAAAGAAGTCATTTTATGCACTTTATAAACATGCACACAAATGTTTATTGCAGCACAATTCACAACTGCAAAGATGTGGAATCAACCCAAGTGCCCATCTATTCATGAGTGGATTAACAAAATGTGGTATATGTATAGTATGGAGTACTACTAAGCCACGAAGAAGGATGTATAAAGGCCTTTAAGAGTAATTTGGATGGAACTGGAGACCATTATGGTAAGTGAAGTATCTAAAGAGAGGAAAAACAAACACCATGTGTACTCGCTATTAAATTGGAGCTAACCGATGAGCGCACATGTGCAAAAAGAGAAGTAAAACCCACTGGAAATCAAGCAGGGGATGGGGGGAGCAGGAGATGAGGGAAAACCTACCTAATGGGAGCGAAGAACACTATCTGAGTGATGGGCACACTTATAACCCTGACTCAAGCATAACAAAAGCAATCCATGTAACCCAAAACATTTATGCCCCTGTAATATTTTGAAAAAAAATAGTAGTTACTATTTCCAATTGGTATGTATGTTTATGAAAATATCTACAAGATAAATTAAGTGAAAAAGGTAAATTTAGACAGTAATATAGGGTACAATCATTTGTGCATTTATTTATAGATTCTTAAGGAAAATATGGAAAGATATAAAAGGAATCTTCACTTTTTTTTATAAACTGTAGAACTTTGTGCAGATAAAAATAATAAAATGTAACATTTGAGTGTTAAAAAGTCCCCCAGTGATATTTTATTTCAGGTTCTTTGCATTTTGTATGGTTCTTACAGGTGACATTAAAAAGTTTCTTTATGGTTACCGAAAGGCTGTAATCATTTGCTAAGAATTCTCTCTTTGGAAAAGGAGTTTAAAAACAAACTGTCCCTCCATTTTTAAAATGAGGATATCACTTAGCGCTAGATGGTTTCTAACATGCTGGGTGGCTTTTGGTCAACAGCTCTTCACTGAATATATTTTGTGTGTCAAAGAAAGAATGGCTGCAGGGCGTAATATGTTTTAGATGGCAGCTTTTTGAAAAAGCATTCAAGTCTCTGGGTCACTTCTTTCTCATAAAAAGGTTAAAATATATATACATATGTTTGTATATATTGGTTCCATTTCGGAAATAATAAGCAAAGGAAAATATTTTTGTAGCTCTACTAAAATGACCTCATGCTTGTGCAGCTAAAGTGACCCTGACAAGGAAGGCAAGTCTGGAGAAATAGAGGTTTAAAGATCAAGATTAGCAAATTAACAGGCAGGAAAAGCCAAATAGCCAATTAACCTACTACTGCAAAGCCCGGGGCCTGGTGTGGAGCACCGGGTTCTCGGTGGCAGCTGATATTTGGTGTCCTAAAACCTCTGGCTGAAGCTGTTTCCTTCCCTCAAGCGCAACAGTCACTGGGCATGTTTTCTTTTTATGTCACTTCCTCTGTGGAAATCACTTTGTGTTGCTCTGAGATGGTTGCCACGGGAACATCTCAACCTAGTCATTATCTACTCAGGCTACTGATTATATTAAATCAGGAGCCAGAGCTGTAGGGGTTGCTGGGGCCGCCTGCTCTGCAGAAGGTTGTAATTCTGTGGCTTTCACCTCTGTGTCCACACGTCTCTGAACACCCTTCTCCACGTTTTTGCCTCTTTTGTTTTCCCCCAAACAGAATTAGTAAACAAAATGAATCTATAGGAAACAAGCGTTGGGATAATAGAGCTGTTCCATTTCCATTGCTCCTGCCCTCGCTAGCTCACCGTGTTAGTACATCTCTAAGAATAACAATAATTGTCCTCCCTCTTCTCTCACTCTGCTCTGCCCTCCATGCCTAGGTGTAAAGATAATTCTCTTCTTTAAAGGTCTGTGTTTTCTGTGTCCTACACAATGATGCCGAAGCCAGTTTCCTGCTATTTATCCAGAGAAGCTTCTGGAAATTCATAGAGATGCCTCTTTTCTTAATTGTATAAAATAGAAACAGGAAACAAAATTGGCTTACATATTTTTATTGGTCTGGATGGATCTCTTATGAGGAGGGCTTTCTAATTTTTATTCCTGGAATGTATGTGATATTTTATTATTACTTAATGGACAAATTAAAATTGTACATATTTATGGTGCACAACATGATGTTTTAAAATGTGCGTACATTGTGGAATGGCTAAATAAACTTAAATAACATATGTATTACCTCATACACTTATTTTTTGTGATGAGAACACTTAAAATTTATTCTCTTAGCAATTTTCAAGTATGTAATATATTTATTACTATCTTCACTACATTGCACAATAGAGCTTTTAGTCTTATTCCTGTGTGAGATCTTTGAGAGGCATTGTATTGAAGTACTCTTTTGTAGGAAAACCTATATAACAGTTGGCCTTGTAATTTAGTGTCCAAACCCATACATTTTGGGAGTTGGGAGTAAAAGACAGTGCTATTAATAAGTATTCCTGAACAACAGATGCAAATTAAGACTATGCCAGGCAAACCAAGTATATATAGTCACCTTATATGTAGATAATAGGTACACAAGCATGGTGGTACTATGCTCTCCTTTCCCCCAAAATATGTAGAAATGGACATCTCTTCTAGAAGAATATTTATGCAATTAGACATTATAATTTAAATTGGAATTTTAAATCTGGATTAACAACAGAGGTTCCCTTTCTTTTTATACTTCTGTCTCATATAAATTTAGTAATGGGAGTCCATTCTTGAAAGTAAAGTGGTGGTACTGGGAATTGAAAAGAAAAAATATGACATTAAAAAAGGAAAATAGACTGGTCTGAATACGCCTATGGAGAGGTCATAAAACCCTCTTAAATCTGTTAAAAAAAAGTCTAATTAGAGGTTGGCAACCTTGTTCTGTAAAGGGTCATATTATAAGTGTTTTTGGCTTTGTGGACCACATGGTCTCTGTTGCCACTACTTTGCCATTGTAATGTGAAAGCAGCCATAGCTGTCATATAAACAAAGGGGCATGGCAGTGTCCCAGTAAAAATTTTATTTACCAAAATAGGCAGGGGCAGGGAAAGGGGGATAGATTAGGTGTATAGGCTGTCATTTATCCACCCCTGTTCTAGTTAATCTGTTTTAATATCTAGAAACTTTGTTTCTTGTAGAAGATA
The DNA here is from genome assembly GCF_040939455.1 of Microcebus murinus. Classification (NCBI taxonomy): domain Eukaryota; kingdom Metazoa; phylum Chordata; class Mammalia; order Primates; family Cheirogaleidae; genus Microcebus; species Microcebus murinus. Next base: position 26,642,750 of record NC_134108.1, read on the forward strand.
AGTTATTTTAGATATTAATTATGATGTCCCCTATCCTGCTATGACTAATGGGGCCAATGAAGAAATGCAGTGGGCTTTACTATTTAATATGAATTTTTGTTTATGCACGTTGCAGTGATCCAAGGCACATGTTGAGGTGGGTGGTGGAGGATAAACAGCCAGGGACACTCTGGATAGGGAATGGCAGTTGTGTGGGTTTCACAGGAATTTTAGAAGGTAGGCTGCAGGGATGCAGACTGGGGAATAGAGGCTATGGCACTTTGGCTTTTTCTATACATGTTTTAAAAAAAAAGTCCTAGATTAGATTCTCCCTTGGGAGAGAGAACAAAACTGCAAGCACCCGAGGAAAATGAAGTCTTCGGTCTGCGCCCATACTTGGAAAAAATGGACTCAAAATTAAGGTGATAGAATCACTTTAAGCCAGTTTAGAACTTATAGCATAGAATTGGAATCAGTTGGTAAAGATAAAAGTTTTAGGAGAAAATCCCGAAATGTTCCAAAATGTTTCCCTTTTGGCAGAAAGCACACGCTAACAAATCAGGCGAACTACAGAAGGAACAGGAATGAGATTAAAGAGGATTAGACAGCACATAAGCAGCAGGAGATACAATATATAATATAGTTTATGTGACTGTATGTAAGCTAGATGTCCACATGCCTACTGCTACATGCTAGCAAGCTGCCGTAATTGCAGACTAAGTTAGAAATTGTGGAAGGTAACCGCAGTAATCTCATTGGTTCAAGTTTCAATTCACTGACAGGGTATGTGGGGCATTATACAAAGGGGTGGGTAGTACCACAAATAAAGGAAAAGCTTAGAGGTCTTCAGTCCTATTTGTGCTGTTCAGTTAAACACGGGATGATTTAGATTCATAGTTATTTAACATAATCTTTTTGAGGAGACCCTTTAATTGGTTAAAGTTAGATTAACTATAGTTACTGAGTTTTCAGTAACCATAAAGAGACTGTCCTTAGGATCTTATAGTCTATTTAGGGATGTGTTTTATACACACAGGACAAAAAATTGAGGCCACTTATAAAGCAAAATACCATGAAGGCAAATTAATGTTGCCTTAGCATTTGTCATAAATTCAGAGACATGAGTGAAAGAGTTATCCAGAGTGCAGTACCGAGAAGAATAAAAAGGGAATTTCAGGATAGATGGCCAACATTGTCACTCGACAGGTGGAGGGTCTTAAGCGACAGGTGGGGGCGATGGGGGAGGAGGGGGACCCAGCGTCCAAGGCTGAGACGGGAGGCTGGGGTGAGCCCAGGCACTGAGACATGCTGGAGAACCTCCAGCAGAGGGGGGGCATGGTGGCAGCTTCTTGCAGATGATCTGTCACAGGGTGAATAATATGACAGTGAAATATTATCTGCAGTGAGTTTCTCTTTAAGTTTTTATTGATTTTTGCAGATGTTTTTCAGATTACAAAAGTAACAAAAAATTGTAAAAAAAAAAAAAATCCAAGTGTTACAGAAGCCCATGATGTAGACAGTTAAATATTCTGTTGTTCCACCTCCCAAGATAACCACCATATGCAGTGATGTGGCTTATTGACAGTGGGATTAAATTTTTATTATCATTTGGATCCTTGGAATTATAAAGAGAAATATCTCCTATTTTCTTAATTTATTCATGGTTTATATTAGAAACCATGAAACAGTATCTTATCAACTACTGCAAAGAGGCTTCTTGGTTATTTTCTCCCTCTAACTAACAGGATAGGTTGCTTTTGGAGAGTTCTGGTCTATATGAACTGGATCCCTTGCTCATCCTTATTCTCTCGGTGCAACCACATGCCTGGGACCTGGAAATCCATTTGGTCCAGAGCCTGTCAAAGGTGAAACTTCCGTGGGTAGCTGGAACAGCCCATTCAAGGTCATAAGGAGGGGTCAGAGACACCATTGGCTGTATCCACAGGCTGTATCCAATATTGCGCTGGTCTCGTGACTCAATTCTGCCTTCTATAAAGCAATTTTGGGGGTCTGGGTGGGGAAGGCTGTCTCTAGTATGGAAAGAGTTAATCCAAGTCTTTGTGTCCCTGTAAGAGCTGAAAAAACAGACACTGCACACTGATATGAGAAGTTACCCAGCCAGGAGAAATACAAACATGTCCATCTCCTATTGGCCTTTCAAGGATCTAAGGATCAGAAATAGCAAGTTCTAATTTCTCCTGGTAATTTCCAGGGGTCGAAGTAAATCAAATTACCTCTTTAGCTGAGCTTGTTTATGTCATAGGAAAGTAATATTCTGTGGGTGCAATCCAACACTTTGAAATTCGTAGATGGGAAGTGATATGAGAACCAAACCCTGAAAACCTTGAAGCAAAATGTGAAATTTATCCACTTTCTCCCCTAACTCCCCCACAAGTCCAAAGTGAAGGATGATTACGATAGGAGATACGAAGTCTGGATGACTGGTCTCTGGTTTAGGTTTCCAGAGGAACCTAATATTAAAAGAATTGGGACCAAAACTCCCAATGAGGACCAGTAGATAGAGGGGAAAGGGAGAAGTAAATGAACTTGCATAAGGTTAGTGATGAAGGAGAAAGCAGCAAGTGCAGGCGAAAAGAACTTTGCCATGGTGAAGAGTTTTACCAAGAATGCAAGACTAGACCTCAAGGATTTAGATCAGACAAGCACTGAGGATTAGATAATGGGGGGGGGGTGTTACTAAAGGCAACTGCAGAAGAGGTTTCTCTGTGGGGTTTGAAAAATAAAATCGAATCTCATCTAGTCCGGTCTTGGCTGAAGGTGGAGAGAATGTGTCAGAAAATGAGACTAATAGCTTCCTTGTATAGGGCTTCACCGGTTTTTAAGATTTACATTTTGAAAGCTGACATGTTTTCACTGGACTCTCACTAAAGCTCAGAGAGGCAGGGCAGGGCCAGAATTACTTCCCTGGTGAGGGAATTCAAAGACAAAAGGGTTAAGTTCCAGTTGGCAGGAGAGAGATGCAGGAAGGAAGGCAGACCCTGGAAGGTTTTGAAGTTCAGAGGGAAATGAGGATTCTTTTTTTTTTTTCCTTTTTGAAGAAAACGTTTGTTCCTTTCCAGGTACACTTGATTACTCACTGTTAAGTAGGCGGAAGTCAATGAATGGGTAGGAGCCTCGGCGTTCAGCAGGGACCCCCGTCTGACCCGTTAGTTGTACATCTCCTAGAAAACAGAAAATCCAAACAAATGTTTGAAAACGTTGCCAAGTGTCTTCACTTTTCTTCTGTAAATCCTCTTAGCCAGTTATGCCAATGAAACCAACACCAGATGTCCGGAGAAAAATGATTCCCTCTCGCCTTACTGAACAGAGTGCTATGCGTGAAGGGATGTCTGATTAACGCTGAGTGTAATGAACTTGGCAATGTGATCACAAACGAACTACTGCCCTCTTGTATTTGCCTGGAAGATGGGTCTGTGAAAATCACAACAACTTATGTTTCCATAGTCTTTTTTATACTTCCCAGAGCCATAAAAAGGAAGCATCTGAATCTGGAAAGACAAATGGTGTGTTGAGAAAGTAGTTTTGTCTTATAAGATTTAATCAGCCAGAGTGTCATTTCTCTGGGTTCCAGCACAATTGTTTTCTGACTGGCATCCATTTTCCTTGTCCCCAGGTTGTATCATTCACCTGCTCTAGAATCTGCCCAAAGGCTAGCCTTGTCCCAGGTACATTAGCCACTCCGCCACCCTTGCACATAGGGCAGTCTGGAGAGCCTCTGGGACTTATTTACTTGTTGTTTTCCTTTAATGTCTGTGTTCCTTTTCCGTTTTTTTTTTTTTTTTTTTTGGTGTGTGTCTTGCCTTCCCAATCAAGGGAGTGGAAAGACCAGGGACTTTAGAATGAGGTAGGCCTTGGAGAAGCCTGGCTCTGACATTTGCTGACTGTGTGATCTTGGCAAATTTATTTCTGAGCCTCAGTTGCCTCATTTATAAAATGAAGATGAGATCTACTTCGAAGTATCATCAATCACAGATCCTAAAATGATACCTGCTGCCTGGCAATAAGTGCTGGTTTATTTACTTCTAAACTGCAAAGCAGGGATTGCGTATGCCATGCCATTTGCATTTCTCTGAAGCACTTTGTATATTGTCTGGTACGTAGTGGACTCTAAGTGAATGTCCCTTGTTGACAAGAGTAGATATAAAGACAAAATTCACCAGTTATTACACATAACATGGAGTCAAAGGAGAGGTAAAAATACATGAGGCCTAATATATTTCTGGAAGAACCGAATCAGGGAAGGTTTCAATTCCAGTAGTAATGGGTTCATGGCCATAAACCATTTTGTCCCAGAAGTCAGGTGGCACTGAGGCCCCAGCCTGCCTGGGAAGGGAGAGAGTAACAGTCTTCCCCCTCCTTCCTAACTCCTGGAGTTAGCCAGGGCAGGCTGAGATCCACATCATCTGCTGCCACCCCTGCAACTGACCCTGCTTAAAATGTCGCTCATGGAAGGGCCTTGAGGGTACCTGGGGTTGTAAAGTGCAAGCTGTGAGCTCTGGGGCTGTCCTCTGCTTTGAATTTTATATTGGTGCCTTATTTAATATCTCATATAATCTGATACTATATTGCCATATTGATATTAAAGAATGTCATAACTTATGGATAAAAGAAAGCAAAGTGGGAGGAAGAAGGAAGAGATGGAAAAGTACTTTAAAAATATGAATATAAATTGACATTGAAGAAGGGCATACTGTTAGCTTTTTTAAAAAATTAATTTATATATTTTGATAAGTCCATGGGGTGGATGGTCTATAGTTAAAGGAAAGTGATATAGAAGAGTTGAAGTGTTTTTCTCTCCTTGGCAGTTGTCTTAAATGCCCTGTATTTATAATGTGCTGAAGGGTTTACAAAGCACTTTCACAAACATCACAGTATATTTATTTTCTTGTTTTTCTTGTTGGATCCTCGTAATAGCCTGGTGAAGAGAGCCACTTATTATTATTATTCTCTTTACTTTATAAGTGAGAAAATCGAGGCCCACGGGGAAGAAAGAATGGCTTCCAAGGACTGCTGTTCACCCTGTGGTCCCAGCTAAGGGCTGGAGGCTCTTAAAGGTCTGAGGTAGTAAATATATATGGACTTTAACTGAGCTGCCCGAGTTTATGGTGCTTGAAGCTTATATTAGTAATTAGCACTTACATCTAGGATCTAGGTTGTTAGACTTCATAGGCAGAGCTCTCTCCTCTATACCATTGGTTTCTAACCTTATGGAGTGTGCAGACCTATTTTTTTTTTTCTTTTTTGAGACAGAGTCTCACTCTGTTGCCAGGGCCAGAGTGCTGTGCCATTAGCTTAGCTCACTGCAACCTCAGACTCCTGGGCTCAAGCGATCCTCCTGCCTCAGCCTCCTGAGTAGCTGGGACTAAAAGCATGTGCCACCATGCCTGACTTATTTTTCTATTTTTAGTATAGACAGGGTCTCACTCTTGCTCAGCCTGGTCTGGAACTCCTGAACTCAAGTGATCCTTCTACCTCGGCCTCCCAGAGTGCTAGGATTACAGGTGTGAGCCACTATGCCAGCCAGACCTGATTTTTAAAATGAAAAACAAAAAACAAAAAACAAAAACCTTAGACTTCCCCCATAATAGAAGACTTTAGATTTAGGGGTTGAGGAGATAGCACCCCACGGCAGAATGGACAAAGGGCAGGCAATGCAGTAGGAACTCAGGGACTCCTGTGCTGAGACATCAGCATTTTGCCATCTTGAGTAACTTGAAACAAAAAAAAATAATCACTTTGAGGTTGAACTGTCTAATATTTAAATGGCATAGTGATAGCAATTTTGCCTACCTCACAAGGTTGTTGTGAGGAAATTATAAGATGCGCGAAATAAGATAGTTAACATTTAATGAACAATTTACACTGTGCTGAGCATTTTACATGCATTATCTCATATCACCAACCCAACAACCCACAGTAGGTATTTATTATTCTTAGACTATTTTACAGATAGGCAAACTAAAGCCAAGGCAAATTTGATAATTTGTTCAAATTCATAGAAGTACTAAGGGTAGAGCTTTTGCTTAAACTCAGAATGGATTAAACCCCATGTTCTTAACCACCGTCCCATATTATCAGGATAAAAATTGTTTAAAGAGGTAAGCATTAACGTTTCTTACACAGTGTATGCTTTGATTGTTATTTGCCATTAAACCAAATATAGTTATCACAGTTTTGAGAAACTGAATACCATAGGTATCCACCCCCTTAATGAATTCGAGGCTTAAGCAGATGGATGTTGTTTATTCAAAGAGCAGTGCTGTGGAAATGGGCTGTATGAGCAAGACAACCAAATCCCATTCTGGATCAACAAGGCATCTATTACTTCCAAGTAAGAAATGGAAAGCAATTATTGAAAATATTATTTAGCAGAACTGAAATTAGCTGGCAACTAATTGATTCAAGCTCTTGACTGAGTGCCATTTTCATACTGCTCCCCACTTTTGGGAAAAAGAGACAAATAGCAAAGCAAGCTGATAGCAAAGATACCTGAACAAACAAAACATAACAAAACAAAATCAACAGCAACCACAACAAACGGCTAAACCATACCCAAAAGATTCAGTTTCAGTTCCTACGCTGTCTGTAACTACAATGGCACTCCGAGAAGCTGATTACTTAATGATGGCCCTTTGGTGTAGCAAACAATTGTTTTCAAAAGGATTAAATCATGTCAAAAAATACTGGTAAGGCAGGAGGCAGGACAATTGTAAGTGGGCTAACAATGCATTTTGGAAAATTTTCAACACCAGAAAAGTTAAATACAAACAAAGTAAACATTCTGTATCTTGAGCATTTTATTTAGTTGAAGCTCTAGCATAGTAAGATTAATGTTTTAAGCCTATATTTCTAATGTAGAATGTTCTCTTTACTTCTCCCTGCTTTGATGAACCCCTTCTGCTACTAAATTGCTTTAGTATGCTGGTGGGGAGAGAGAAATAATCCCGTAACAACAGTCCTTGGAGGAAGAGCAGAGGCCGCTGGGCTGTTGTCCGAGGGACAGAACAAGCGGTGTCCTGCTGTACTGCTTTTATTGGCTCAGGTCTCAGGCAATCATCTATTTACCTAAGTCCTTATATCCAAGCTAAACAATTATTTTGACTATTCATTAAGCCCTTGTTTAACTTGAGCAGGTTTTTTTTCTTTTCTGGCAAATGAAAGGTGCTGTGGAAGCCGGTAGGAAGCGTTGACAGCTCAGAGTCATGTCCCCAGTCTGTTCTTATTGTGTTCCAAAAGGAAACAAACAGCAGGGGAATTCTCATTTTGAAAGGGCTGCTTCTCTTTTGCCTCTTCAGGCTGAAAACCTAACATGTCGTCCTCAGGACTGAAGGTGACAAACAGGCAGCTGCCCTTGGTCCAGGAGCCGAGACCTGGAGACAGCCCCTCCCCCTCCCCCGGGATGTGGAGCTGGGATGGACCTCCTCTGCACATTTGGCCTCTTGCGCTGTCTCTGGTTAATACAAGCTTGTACTTAGGGAGCAGGCATTTATGTGGCCTCTTATGTAACTCGTGAGGACTCTGACAGCAATGACAGCTTACAGTGGCTGAAGCATGGACCACATGACAGGAACCATACTCTGGCCCCAATCGTGGGGTGTGGAGGTCATTTCAGGGTGAGGAATAGGTGTCAGGAAGGGACAGAGCAGTAGCTACCATGCTCCTATGGGATCTTAGACCAGTGAAGAAGATAATGGAGTTCTTGATGTAAACAGGTTGCAGGGAACATGGGGCAGATTCATGGCAGGGGCGAGCATCTCTAAGGAACAAGGAAGATGAGATGGTGGTGGTGTCAGAAATATGAAATCCTAGAGCAGCCCAAATATGGTGTGGAAGAAGCAGCTCTCGTAAAAGGTATTCCTTTGAGCTTCCTGAGCACATTACTAATTCATGTCACTGTCACTGCTTGCAAAACGAAGACGGAGAGAACCCAGATCCCACATCTCAGACAAGAACTTTCACCTTACTGCTCTGCCTCAGTTAGAAGCTTTGTTTATTTCATGTGACTACTCTGAGAATTAGCTAAGTGAATGATTTCTCCTAAGATGTTTATCTAGCCTAACAAAGAGGAGGAACGTTGTGCAATTTAATCACTCCATAGATTTATGGGGTAGTAGAAGCAGCCAGTTTAGATAACTCACGCAGAGATTATTGTTCCAAGCACTGTGATCTTATATGAGAGACCCAAGATGGCTGATTAGACCTGAGTTTCCCCTGCCGAGTTTTAACCTTCCAGTTTCTTGAGTGTGTCTGGGCCTGTCTGGTCACGAAGGACTGTGTGTTGAGCTGGCTAAGTTGGAGGCTTCCTGCCATTGCTGTTTCACTAGCTGTGTGTTCCAGGGCTGTCGTTGAGACAGCTTTGCGTGGAGGAAAGGGGCAAACCAGGAGTTAGTCGTCCAGAGACCACACTTCTGGCAAAAGGAACAAAATAAAGTTTTCTTTATTTTGTAAAGTAAAAAAACTTTTTTCCTTTTGTAAAACAAAGTTCTTTCTTTCTTCTGTTTTTAAAAATCTTGATCTTTATATCAAAATCATAGAGAAAGGAAATTTCACCAAGTTGGAGTCCCCAAGCCATACTGTATGTACTACCTTGCAAATTTAGCTTAGAACTATTAAATACTCTGTGAGAAACATGCATTTGTGGATTGAATGCTGCAAAAATGAACATGAAAATAGTAATGTGTTTATTTTCAAAAGCAGGGAAGGTAGGTTTTAACTGAGACGACTGTCAACAGTAGCTATCCTCATGTTTTAGCTTGATAGTTTTTCAGAGGGAACATAAGAAAAAAATAAGTTTCAGTTACTGAGAACACAGGACTCTAATCAAAAAAGATATTGAACAAGAAACAGTAGGAATGCTTAAGGAAAATTCCAAGAAGCTGTAAAAGAACTTAAAAGAATGCGAAGACATGTATTCTCACAAAGGTTGAGAAGAAGGGGAATGGCTCAAGGGGTTGTTTTGGGACTACACAATCTGGGTTGGCCTCGAGTAATGAAAACACCGGTAACAGCTCACATGTCATTCACTTATTTCTGGGATAATACTTTTTATTGCTAGAATCTCACCAAGGCAATATTTATTGTTGTTTTTTAAAAAATAAATGCAATATATATATATATTTATATATATACATATATTACTATATAAACAGTGCTTAATACAGTGCGTGGCACATGGTAAGCACTCAAAACCCAGTAGCTATTATTCTTATTTTGTTCTGTTCTTCTGATATTCTGGGGTTCTCACCTCCATGCCTGTAAGAGTCAGTGTTATTTAGGAGGGTTTTCTCAGGGTCAGTAACTGTTGGAAGGACTTGACCTGCATGAGTTCCTTTAGCCCTAGGAACAACCTCACTGAGGCAGGGGTGTGTATCATGCCCATTGTATTGAGGAGCACAGAGAGCTTGTCAGTGACCGAATTTGGATTCAAAGTCAGGTGGACTTGGGAGTGTTTATTTTCTAAACCACTCCTGCACGTGGCCAGCATCTTCATTCTCCACAGTGGTGGCTGGGTATGATTGCCCGTGGTGTAACTCATGGTGCCTTTGATCTTCCCAGGCTGTGTTTCTTCTCTCTCCGATGGGCATTCCAGGGTTAATAAAAGTAAGTACCAAAACTATGTCCTGAGGAAGGCCAAATGTTTATCCTGGTGATTCTCCATGGCAGCATTATAAGCCCAGGATGACAGGTGTGCTGTGGGATACAGCTCTGGGACCAGGAACCCTCAGTGGTGCAGGATGAACCACAGGGAGATATAGTCTCCACTGGAGAGATGCAGGCATCTTGCAGGTCAGTAGAACTTTCAGGTATGTGAGTCAGCAAAGGGGCCAGTTCAAGAGCAGACTCAGACAGTCCCTACATGACTTCAATTCATTTCAACAACTGCTCGTGCAAGCCATTATACAAAACATTAAAAAGTAGGTGGGGAAAAGGGAAATACTAAGGTATATAAGATGTCCTCTTGGCACTCAGATATTAACAGTCTAGAAGAGAGTCATATAACTGAGTAATATGGTATAAGCTAGAAGGAGTCTAAATTTTAATGATACTAGAATATTCACATTTGGGTCCCTCTCTCAGAAGCATTGCGACACTTTATGATTTTACATGGATAAATAACTTGGAAATTTCTGAGTTTAAAATGGCTTCCTGGCAGTACTATAAAACGTTTTGGTTAGAATTGAAAGAGAATCATTTACTGTTAAAATTTTAAATTAAAAATAATTTTTACATTTAAAAGGCCTTCACATTTTAGAGCAATGGGTGAAGGTGTGACTTAGACTCTTATTTATACCAGTTCTCCAGTAAGCAGACTTCTGTGAGTCCATGCAAATCATTTAAATTAATTTAAATTTCAGTTAATTTAAGACAAACATATGTCCCAATTTGCCCTGGAAGTTCTTGATTTATACCTGTGTAATTAGTAGTAGTGTCCCCTTCACATTCAAAAGTATTCTGGTTTAGACCATACCTTACATGGTCACTCTGAGCAGAGCAATCTAGGCAGGGGGAGCATAGGTGAAGGTCTTGTGGCAGGAGGATGGCTTATTTGAGAGACAAAGCCAAACATGAATAGCAAAGAGAACAAAGCTGGTGGGGTGTCAGGACTTCACAGGATAGACTTGGAAGTATGATTTTATTCCAAGAGAATTAGGAAGCCATGATTTTAACAGGAAGATGATCTATTCAGATTTGCATATTATAAAAACAATTTTGGGTGCAGCATGGAGAATGGATTGGAGGGAGAAAGAATGACTAGTTAGGAGACCATTCTAAGAGTGTAGTTGAGAAATGATGGTATAATTTGGAGTAGAGTGGTGGTGCAGGTAGAGAGATGTGAATAGATTTGAGAGCTATTTAATAGGTAAAATTGACATGATGTGGTGAGGAATTGCATATGAGGGCTGGGAGTAAAGAAGTATCAAGGATAATTCTGGCTTACATAACTGGATAACTGTGCTAATCACAGAAAAAGGGAATTCCAGAAGGACCTGGTTTGGGGGAGAAGTTCATGCCCTCAACTTTGGCCACATTGAATGCAAGTGTTATTGAGATTTCAAAGCAAAAATGTCAAGTAGGCAGTTGGACATATGGGTCTGGGGCTTAGAGGAAATGTCTGGGATGGATTTAGAACTTTGGAAATCAGACAAAGCTATGAGCATATATGAAGCTGCCTAAGAAGTGAGGTGAGAAGTGAATAGGGCCCTGAGCACCCAGCCTTGAACAACCGTAAGATTTAATGACTTGCTAGAGGAGGAAGAATCTCAAAAGGAAAAGGGGCAACCATGGAGGTAGGAGGAAAACCAGAGTCATGTCAGAGAAGAGAATGCTTGAAGATGGAAGGAATGGTTTCCAGAAAGATCTTGTGGAAAGGGCAAGATGATTGAAAACACTCCATTGGATTTTATTAAGTAACTGGAGGAGGGGTGAGAAGCAGAGCCTTTTGGACATCACTTGGAGTTGGGGAACTGGGAAAGTTTCATTACAGATCTGATATTTAGATGGATCTTGAATGACAAGTAAAATTTTGAAAAGTAGCACTTTTTAGTATTGGCTTGTAATTGGCTTAACTCTGATCATTGAAACGATAGCATTTTTAGGAAAAAATTATGCTGCTCTTAAGAATAGTAGTAATCTCTAAGAATGATAATAACAATTTATAAATTTCTCTGAGGATAGAATAGTTCATGTCATGAAAATGTCTGTAAATTTTTGCAAAATGTGGTAATAACCTATCTCACCATTTCCTATTCTTAAATATACTTTAAGGAAAAAAAGTCTAATGAAAATCAATGCCAAGAAAGGTATTTGTTGGGAAGGAAACGCTGGGCACATCAATGAAGAATAAATATAATTAGTAAGATGAAACATCAACCAAGTCCCAATATCACTGAATAATTTCTCATTTTTTTAAAACTTTGAATAATTTGAGAGAAGCATTTTTATGTATTGTTTGTTTTCATGTGCTTCTGAACTTCCTGATTCTGGCCGGGAACAAGGACAAACTTGCCAAAATACTGCAAGAAAAGATGTTGCTGATCACGGATAGGAAATACTCCAAGTCCCAGGAGATGGTCTGTTCTTAGGAGACTTCCACACCAAGTCTGCTGACCTTAGAAGGACCAGCTGACCACCGTGCTCACCACCGGAGCCCGCTCAGGAGCAGGAAGTATTTGGGAGTTCTTCGTTCCTGGCCCCTGTGCCAGCATGGAACTCGGGATTCTTTAAAGTTCCAAATGTTGTTCATTTTTTGTTTGTTTTTCAGAAAGGAAACAGATGGCAAAAACTGGACTCGGTAGAGAAGTGGTTGAATTGATTATATCCGTGTCATAGAATGTTATGTTGTTATTAAAAACAGTAACTTATATTTCTATAGTAATAGCTAACATTAATGGAGGCTCTAGTGGGTGCTAGGTAATGTTTGAGGTACTTTTCATGAATTAACTCATTTCATCCTCACAGTAACTTTCTTAGATCAGTACTGTTATCAACACCATGCCCTGAGAGACAGGGGCGTTGAATTACTTAGCCCAGATGACATGGCCATTGAGTGTGAAGCCAGATTTGAGATCAAGGTGACTGACTTCACAGCCTGCGCCCTTAAGTAATGGGGTACAATCCCTGTTCAAAGCTGTCTTGACTTGAGGTGACAGCCATGATCTATTGTTAAGGGAAGATGCACATTCCATAGAATTTTAAAACTGAATCACTAAGAAATCAATAGCATGAAAATCTATTTCTTTCCTCTGTGACCTTGGTACATCTTACCCATTGTGGGATTTTGTTTTGTTTTGTTTTATTTTTCATCAGGTAAGACTTTTATTTTATTTTTTATTATTTTCCATTGTGGGATTTATTTACTCTTCTGTTTGGTTAAGTAGGGATAGTAATATCTGCCCTGTATACTTCACAGAAGCTAGGAATCAAATAAAATCACATGCATAAAGGTGCTTTCCCAATCATTTCATAATAAAATTTTATGAAGTATATTGTTTTTGATATTGCCATATAAATATTGAATGTACATATTATATAAATGCTATATTGTATTATAATTTACATATCACATACATTTTATTATTATTGATATTGTTACAAAAATCTAGGTCAGTATTAAAGTGTATTTAAAGGGAAGAACACTATTTTTTGTATGAAATTAAATATGTGAATTAAAGGTGTGATAATCAAATGTGTTTGGGAAACATGGAGGTTTAACAAAATTAATCTTTCATTTTTGTTAATAGTAAGATTTCTCAGACCTTCCAGTATGTTAATATACACTGTGAATATCAAAGAAAGTGAGATCGTATAGCATTTCCCAAACACATTTGTCTATGAAACATTTTCCAAGTATCTACTCAGATCATCATTTTGGGGAAAATAATTAAATAATTGGGCACATACTGCCCTATGTGGAGCTTGTGTGAGTGTAAAATGCTTAGATCAAGATTGTAGCTTAGAGATCCCCCAGCTTAATCTCTCTGGTACCATCAGCCCTTGCTTCCCTGACTGTATGACTAAGTCTCTAGCTCTGGTTCTAATTTCCTTTTTGGGCTACAGACCAACTGGATGTTTATCCATTTATTTCACAAATATGTTTTTGAGTGCTTACTCAGCACAGTAGGCACTGTGTGCCAGGCCCTGTTCTAGGTGTTGGGAACATAACAGTGAACAAAACAGGTAAAACACACCTGTCCTTGTGGGGCTGAGATTCTAGTGGGGGAAGAAGACAGACAATAGTCAAAATCTCATCCAAGAACTAACTAGGCCAAGCCCTGCTTTGCTTCCAAAATCAGATAAGATCAGGTGAGTTTGAGTTTATGTTTGGGCTAGTGTGGCCGCATATCTGTAAGTAAATCGCCTCCTGTAGGGAAGTGATGTGAGCACTACTTGGGCTGAAATAAAGCAGAGAAGGGATGAGGAAGTGCTGGGTGGACTCCACTGTCCTAGATAGGGTAGGGCTGCAGCTTAACTAGGGCAGAATCCGGGAAGGCCACACTGAGGTGATTGGAGCAAAGACTGAATGAAGTGTGGGAGGAGCTGTGAGGCCATCTGGGAGGAGCCATCAGCTCAGGGAACAGCAAGCACAAGACTGCAAGGAACATACCTGGAGTGTTCTAGAAACAACAAGGAGGCCAGCATGCTGCAGCAGAGAGAGTAGGGGGTCATGAGTGAGAGGGGATAAGGGCAGAGAGATAACTAGTGGTGGGAGTGAGGAGGTGCTAGGTCTGAATGTGTTCATCTAAAATTCTCATGGAAACCCAATCCCCAATGTGGTGGTATTAAGTGGTAGGGCTTTTAGGGAAGTGATTAAATCATGAGGGCTCTGCCATCTTATAGAAGAGGTTGAAGGAGCCCTGCTCTTTGAGCTTCATGGGGACACACAGAAGGCACCATCCTATGAGGCAGAGAGTGAGTCCTCACCAGACATAGGTCTGTTGCTGCCTTGATCTTGGACTTCACAGCCTCCAGAACAGTGGTCAATAAATTTGTATTGTTTATAAATTACCCAGTCTAAGGTTTTTCGTTTAATACTAACCTGAAGGCCTAAGACAGAAGGGGAGTGGCATATGGTTTAGGAACTCAGAGTGAAACAGAAAGACACAGGAGACTTTTGGACCAGAGGGCAACATGATCTGACTAAAGTTTTTAAAGGATTGTGCTGGCTGATTTTTTGAGAATAGACTGTTGGGGTGCCTCACACATTTAATAGATCCCCAAATGAATGTGTTATTTTTTCCTATTACCCAGGTCCTATATTGCATTTCCCACGCCAGTTATGGCAAATCCAGTCTGTCAGCAAGGACCGTTCCCTCTCTGCTCACTGCTCCCAGAGGTGGTTCCTCACTCAGTGGCGTGGATGCTATCCTAGGTGCCTCTCCAGAAAAGGGGGCCAAGCCACCATGAACATTCTCTTGGCTGCGCAGAGAAGGCAGAAAATGGATCATGGCACAGAGCCATGGGTCTATTCATTCACACAAGTTGCCCATCAATTTTATAAGTGTGTATCATACAAGTATGGGTATTTTAGGGAGAGGTATATTTTGGAGAATTTGATTTCATCTATAAAATTAAACTGGACCTTTCAGGATACATAGGTGGAAGAAAGACCTTGTAGCATAGTAACTTGGAATAAGGACTATTTGGGAAGCATATACAATTCAGGAAACATTATCCCCTGCAGAAGCAGCCCCTGAGCCTTGCACTTCATTAACTCACCATACGATTGATTGGACCATATAGTAATTTGCCCAACCAGAACTCTGCTGTGATTGGACGTACCCTGCGTGGGCGGCATTGGTCACACAGCCAGCATGCTTGGTAATTGAACTGAAGTGGAGATGCTTTATAAACAGGGATCATTTGATGTGTGTTTTTTCCCCAGCTTTACTGAGGTATAATTGACAAATAAAAATTATGTGTATTTAGGATGTACAATGTGATATTTTGATACATGTACACATTGTGAAATGATTACCACATTCAAGCTAATTAACATATCTATTACCTCACATAGAAATTTTTTGTGTGTGTGGTGAGAACATTAAAGATCTACTGTCTTAGGAATTTTTAAGCAGACAATACGTTATTATGGACTATAGTCACCATGCTGTACAAGAGTTCCAGAATTTATTCATCTTGTCTAACTGAAACTTTATACCCCTTTGAGCAACATCTCCCCATTCTGCCCTGTTTTCTTTCTTTCTTTTTTTTTTTTAACTGAATCTACCATTTCTACCTCTTTGGAAATTTAGACAACTTTTGCTTTTTCTAGTTTTCTGACACTTTCCCTATTCTTCATAATTTCATCAGGGTTATTGATAGGGAGTTTTGCAAACATATCTGAATGTAGTTGGGATTATAATTCAGTAGACCCAAAAACGTGACCGTTATTTTTGTTTGTTTGTTTTTTACTATCTTGGGTTTTCATTCCTACTCTTCACACTGAGACTTTTTAAAGACAAAATTATACCTTTTTCCTTTCCTTTCCTTTCCTTTCCTTTCCTTTCCTTTCCTTTCCTTTCCTTTCCTTTCCTTTCCTTTCCTTTCCTTTCCTTCCCTTCCCTTCCCTTCCCTTCCCTTCCCTTCCCTTCCCTTCCCTTCCCTTCCCTTCCCTTCCCTTCCCTTCCCTTCCCTTCCCTTCCCTTCCCTTCCCTTCCCTTCCCTTCCCTTCCCCTTCTTCCCTTCCCCTTCTTCCCTTCCCCTTCTTCCCTTCCCCTTCTTCCCTTCCCCTTCTTCCCTCCCCCTTCTTCCCTCCCCCTTCTTCCCTCCCCCTTCTTCCCTCCCCCTTCCCCTTCCCCTTCCCCTTTCCCTTCCCCTTTCCCTTCCCCTTTCCCTTCCCCTTTCCCTTTCCCTTTCCCTTTCCCTTTCCCTCTTCCCTTCCCTTCCCTTCCCTTCCCTTCCCTTCCCTTCCCTTCCCTTCCCTTCCCTTCCCTTCCCTTCCCTTCCCTTCCTTTCCTTTCCTTCTTTTTTTCTTTTCTTTTCTTTCTTTTCTTTCTGAGACAGAGTCTCAAGTCTCACTCTATTGCCCTGAGTAGAGTGCTATGGTGTCAGCCTAGCTCACAGCAACCTCAAACTCCTGGGCTCAAGCCATCTCCTGCCTCAGCTTCCCGAGTAGCTGGGACTACAGGCATGTGCCACCATGCCAGGATAATTTTTCTATTTTTAGTAGAGACATGGTCTCGCTCTTATCTTACTCAGGCTGGTCCTGAACTCCTGAGCTCAAGTGATTCTCCCACCTCGGTCTCTGAGAGTGCTAGAAAATTATACCTTTTTCTAGTTTGAATTCATTCTTTTTGACAAGAAGAAAGAAAAAAAGCAGGGGGCGGGCACGGAGCTATTACCACCTTCTCTTTGTCTTCTGCTGCTCACAGAACATTTCACCATTTTCCTAGGCCCCGGGCTGGTCCCTTTCCATCCTTGTTCATTAAAGAGGATTTTAATAAATCCTTTAAAAATCCTCTTTCCTATTTATTTGTTTATTTATTTACAGTCAGCCAAGTTGCCATTGCAAAGGAAAAAAAATCCTCTTTCTTAATGATTTCTGCCATACATTTGCATTGGTCTTTGGTTGAATGGAACATCCTCTATCTTTTGTGCATGTCATTAATATTTTAAAATACTATCTGACCACATCAGAGAATTTTCTACACACTTTCATTGGCTTCTTTAGGTAAATATTTCCTTTCTTTCTTACTGAGGCATTTTGTGATCTCAATATAATGTGGTTTCTGTGTTTCCTGTCTACAACCCCCAAGGTCCAAGAGTATGTCTTAATTGTCATCAGGAAAACCATGCCTCAGTTAACTGAATGACTACACATTGTAATAAATTTATCTTTTAAAGTTTTCTGTTCTTATCAAATATATAGCCTTTTAGAATCTTTTTTGTCAAAACATATACATCTCACTTTTTGAAATTAAAGTCTAACAATGCCCAGAATTCCCTTTTCTGTGATCTATACACACTACTTCCCTCTTTGTGATAACTGAACCCAGAGAAGTAGTTCTTCATGTCCAAACCCAATTACACAATTTTAATTCTGTTTTAATTTGACAACTGGAACTAAAAAACTATTTCAAATATATCGAAGTAATTATTTAGGAAATGATAGATAAACAACAATGTTCCTTCACCACCAATGTTCATGGTGTACCTATTGTAAATCTACTGTACTCATGTATTATAATATTAGAGGTTACTATGATGATGAGCAATATAATGTAATGATGATGATTTTTATGCCACCAGGTAGTATTGGGGGACAATTTCCTTTAGTACTAATTGCTTATTCCTATCTAATATGTTGTTACTTATAGTTTCACTCCTGTAAGTATGATAGTATAATAACTGTTGGATGGATTTATGTGCAGTACATAACGTCTTCTGCACTGAGCACAAACTTGGTACTCTGAATTGCTTTCCTATTTCAGACACTCAAGATTCTAGCTTCTGTATCTCTCCAGTGCTTCCCTGCTTTTGCACTCTATAACACACATAAAAAATAACATTTGATGCCCCACTGGGTTAAATGTATCTGGTGGTTCATGTCCAGGGTCTTTTGGACTAGAATCTTGGCTGTCCTAGCCAAGGCTTGCATGGCACTAGGGAACTGAGGGAGTTTAATATCTCAGCACATTCGAGGCCCGTTCCCAGCACATCAATTAGGGAATTCTGATCTATACGGTTAAGACAATAATATCTGGAATTAAGCCTCAAATATAGCTTATCATATGTATGATTTATTAGAGTATATGCTTCTTGAGGTCAATGTACACTGTGGAATCACAGAATTAATCTTTAGAGAATCTTACTACTCATCAACAGTGGTTGGGTTAGGTCAGGTATGGGTCACAGAAACTTGTAGTAAGAATGAGTAGAACATGGACCCATCATTTAAAACAAATGTTTTTATGTCTCCGAACTGACATGTGGTGACTTAGAAAAAGTTTTTACACACCTTTAACCTGATAACCACATGATTCAGCAGTTGTTGACTTATAACCAGAACATTTTCTCTTATTTTCTTTTCCATTATATTTTTAAGCTGGTCAGGATTTTAAAACCCCCTTCAGCCCAGGATGAGAAGGAAAAAGAAACTAGGCTAACATTCTACTCTTCTTCACAACCATTATGATCAGCTGTTCTCAATTCAGATAGTCTAATTTAATTGGTTGGGATTGAAATTGGCATTATTTTTATAGTTTCCCCAGTGACTTCAATGGGGAGACATTGTTGAGAATCACTGATAGGTATCCCACTTTGTAACTGTACACACATGTTAAAGGACATACCCCAAAGCACGATTGCCCAACAAAATAGAGAAGACACGTGCAGCAAAAGCAAATAGGGCAGATATTTATAATATGCATCATTTTGGGGCATTTATGAATTGTGTCTTGTTGGAATTTGGGCACTTGGATTGGGGAATGGATTATCATTGTTCTGGTGAGTTAGCAGAAGCTTAATGAAATGAATTGACATGTAGAGTATTTTGAAAAGAAAAAGGTAGTAAATATTTAAAGGATGACCTTCTTACAGGTTGGCAAAAAGAAGGGCCAGGTCAGCAAATAGAGAAATAAGTGGTGGAGTGGTCTGTTTGATGGGGGAGAATTTGGAAGGTGAAGCAGGGAGGCAGAGACAGGGAGGTTAGGTCACCTGTGGTGAAAGAGAAACGTTGTTGGCCCTGCTCAGAGAAGCTTGGTTGTTGAGGAAAAACCAAGGCACTTTGCATACTGCCTGGTTCAGACTAAGTGGGTAACTGGTGCACTTTTTCTTGAATTGGCCCAATCAGAGCTGAGGAAGGACTTTGACAACAACAATCTGTGTTCACACTCATAGCAAGACCATAACAAAAATAATAAAATGTACCACTGTTGAAAAATATTTGCTGACAAGATTAAGAGAGCAATAAGATATAGGTCCATTTCATATTATTTACTATAGGGAAGTCACAATTCAAATTCTGAAGAAAAAAAACCAGGTAATGATACAAAGCCTAATTTTATTATAACAGCATCTAGGAAGCCATTTTATATCCCTATAATCCTTTCAACTAAAAGCACAAATTCTCTAAATTCCTAAAAGAAGGACTTTAGGTTTATAGTACTCCTTTAGCAATAACTGATCACCAACTTTACCAAAAACTTCTTTTTGGGTCTTTTCTAGAACTTTCAGTATAACTATTCCCCCAAATCTTGATGCTCCACACAAGGTCAGCCTTTCTCACAGCCATGTGAAGGGATGTGAGCTACCCTCCCAATGGAAGTATATCATCCCTGACGGTGTCTCTGATGATATAAAATCAACAGTCACTTCTGGGTCATTAAAGGCTAACAATCATATTAAACTTTTTGAGTTAGTTAAACAAAATCTCATTTGGTGTCTTGCAGCATGTCAAAGGGCCTAGATGGTCACTAGAAATCACTATGTATATCACTAAGATCGATTGTTTGGAAAGACAGATGTGCTAGAGGGGATTATATGCCTGGGGTCTCTGAACACTAGAGATAGAAAATAAGGAAGGAGAAAAAGACACACACAAATAAGAAAATGTTTAAGATGTAAGTCATTCAAGGTAAGGGTTCTGCCTAAATGTGACAAATATATGTCATAAATTTTAAATGTTCAATAAATATTTTGCTATTTTATTTTATCCAAGTGTATTTTTTCCCACTTGGGAATATGCCCTATATAAAGATACATAAAATGTTCACTTTGGCAAACTCATTTCCATTCATTTCTTGTTTTTCAGTGTTCGGAAAATCTACAACTGTGTCAATATAACATTCTGATTATGTTTTTCAACTTCTCCATTCATTTACTTGGCTTTATATAAAAATAATATTCAAAAGATGGTCCCAAAGAAAATACACTGGGTACCAGGGTCATCAGGTGAACAATTGCATCTTTCTCTGAGAAGGAGCTGGGGAAATGGACCAAATTGCAGGAGGCAGAAGCACTTGTTTGTAGTCTTCTCTTTTCTACATTTTTAATAGCATGGAACCATTTATTTATTGACTGCTCAAAATAAATGCAAATAGAACTTTGTAAATGCTCTAGTCTCTGGTATGACCTACCTGGTGCCAATCTTTTTTGTTATTTATGACAGGGCCTCAGAGAACTTGAAAGTCTACTCTTTTCATCCAGAAGTTTGTGTTGTGAGCTAAAGCCCTTTTGTCTGGGAAAGTTGCTGAAGACAATTCGCAAGCTCACAATTTTCTAGTACTGTGTTGGGACCTCATCACGTCTCACATTTAAGTGGGCTTCAAATGTGGTAGAAAATGAGGCACCTGTGTTCTCTGAAAGTTCCACTTGTGTTTCACAGTTTCCAGGTGAGCAGGAATATTTTACAATTCCATCTGTTTTGTTTCTTTGTGGGTAAGTGGGAACGGCGTACAAGCTGGGGACAGGGACCTGAGGAAGAAGATCCACTCTTGGAGTATTTATTGCTCCTTCCATTAACTTAGCGTTTTTTTCCCTCCAAACTTTATGACCTTACATTTTAGAATGACAGCTTTATTGAGAGGTAATTTACATGCCACACAATTCACCCATTTAAAGTGTACAATTCAATGGTTTTTAGTATATTCACAGAATATGCACCGCTGTCACCACAGTCAATTTTAGGACATTTTTTATCACCTCAAAAGGAAACCCCATACCTTTTAGTTGTCATCTTCTTATTCCCCATCCTAACATCCTTGGCCCTAAGCAAGCACTATTCTATGTTCTGTCTCTGTAGACTTCCCTGTTCTGGACATATCAATAAATAGAATCATACAATCATATGGTCTTTTGTCCACTTGGATTTAATCCCATTCTGCTTTATGACTTTTGTGGTAATGCTGTTTTGCATTGTGCTTTGAAAACTTTTAATATGTTCCTGCCTTTTCTCCTTCTGTGGCTAATGTTTTCCCAGAGCCAGAGGCACCCACCCAGCATAGCGCAACACATACAGCAAGCACCCTCTCAAACTAGTGTTTGCCAATGTTTGAACTTAATGCTGCTGCTTTGTGGAAGTTATCTGTAGTATCTCTCTGAAGAAGGTCACACTGCCTCACTCCCACATTGTGTGGCAGCCTCTTCTCTTTCTCTCTCCCTTCCAGTGTAATAACATCATGACCTGCTACGACGTAGGTCTTTATTTCCTGTGCTGAGTCCCGATAACACTATCTCCATCTGCTCCTGTCTCCATCCTGTCCAATTTTCAGGAATGCTCCCTAGCAGTCTACTTGCTTGGTTTGAAGATGTCCTTGGTTAAAGAAATACTCAGAGCAACATTAGACTGTAGTATTGTGGGCGCTCGTACACTGCCAGTGGGACGGATGGCTCCACAGGATGACCACTGAATGTTCACTCTTCCTCATGTGATTTAGAGAAACGACTTTCTCCCACTGGGATCGACTTGTTGAAACCATGGAAAATATAACTGGTTTGCTTATTTATCTACTTAAATTTCTGGAATAGCTCTAAGAGCAAAAGATTTCCCACTTTCGAAATGTAGAACAAAACTGCTCGCCACAGCCACATGCCTACGTTGCAGCACAGCCCCTAAACAAGCATGGGAGAACAACTGCCTCAGACTGGGAATACACACGTGCATATATTCCTCAAACTGGGAATATCTTGTATCAGGAGCATTCTTTTTCACCTTCCTTCTGGAGAAGCCTGCTGTGTAATTAGGAAGCTTTGTATACCTTACATAATACAAAGTAGGGACACAAAGTTATTGCTTTCTAATTGCTTGTCTAGGTTAATGCTTTTAGATCTCAAAAAACTATTTATATATAGCCAAAGCAAAAGCTAACTAGGCCTCATTTTTATGGAATTGACTTAAATTCCAAGTCAGAATAAATTAGGAGGGGAGAATTTCTTTTGCTTTTCTTACTTTGTGGTAAACAAATTTAGGGGGAAAATGTTTTTTTCTCTCGCTCTGCTTGGAGGAAAAAATGTTTTTTAGGGATAGTTTAAGGTACTATTTTTTTGTTAGCCAAGATTTCTGGTTCCCAGATAGACAGCTTTGGAAAATTGACTGGTCCATATCAGATGGTGAATTAGTCACCCTCTGAAATTCACTTGAATTTTGTTATGTCTGCACCATTAATCAACAGCCAGAGATCTCAGCCATGCCATAATCAACATTTAAGCCATAAAATTATTTGTTATAACTATGTAAAATGAAAAAGAAAGGTGTTTCCCTCCTCAATATCCTCCTTTCTCATGCCAACATACGAAGGAAGAATGGGTGGTTAAAGAGAGAATACTACATAAGTAATGACAGATATAATTTTGACACATAGAAACAACAAGGCCCTTTTCTAGTTGGCATGTGAAGGTGCTCTTTCCCCTGGAATCTGGCACACACTTCCCACAGTTTGGGTGGTGATTGGCACATCCTCGTGCCAATAGGAATAATAGCTGGCTTCTCAATATTCTTCCGAAGCAGCTGTTCCATCCACCTTGGCACTGTAGACACACAGCTTTAGTTGCTGACATTCTCAAGCTGTTGCTGAGTGTCTTTAATAACAGTACTTTCCATTTTATGTTTTTTTATTTGGAATAAAATATTTGCATCTTTCACCCTTAATCAAGGGGATGTAACTAAAACTCACCCTAGGATGAAAGGATGAAATGCACACTCACAGTCAGATTGGTGTCAAGGTTTTTGTAAATTACTGTGGATGTGTTGGTGGGGCAAAGAGAACTGGATTCCCCCATATACTGATATTGGGATATATGCCTTTTTGAAAAGTTTCAATGTGAGGCCAAAGTGGCATGAGAGTAGGAGAATGAAGGAAAAAAGCAGATAGCATAAAGGAATATTTAAAAGCCATTAAGAAAATTAGAATGCTGAAAGCATAAGTAGCTTCATACTAGAACTGGAAAGAAATACTAATATAATAGGAGATGCAAAAGGAAAGTACAGACTGTTCACGATGGTGCAGAGTACTAGAATATTCCCCAACTACAGAAGTTATAACTCCAGTTACCCCAACACATAACCCAAATATAGAAAACAAAATAATGGGACGAGTTCTCCTTTGACAAAGAGGCATTTTGTAGGGACCTGTTAGAAAGTACTACAGAACAAGTAGCTGTTGGACAAAAGTTAAAAATACCTATGCGAGAAAGAAGCAATCACAGCCTGGCAGGAAATTGCAAAACTTGGCCAATAAAGCACAACCATAAGAGTATGATGGCTAAACATTCTGAGGATGAGCAATCCAAAACACTCACAAAGCTCAGAATTTAGTAATCACCCGAAGGTGTCACGAATTGTAAAATGAGCCTGCAGTGTTGGCCTCTGCAGCTCGGATCGCATTCTCACCTCAGAGCTGCCCAGTGAGTTAGAGTGCCACGAAGCCAGACATTAACGTGGGGGCAATGACTTCCCAGGATTACAAGCGGAGCTGTCCTGAGCAATGGTGAGAACCTCGTAAATTCCCGTTACTTTTCAATATTGACTTTTCTTTCCACTACTTTGCCTGATTCTTTGCCTTCAGCCCCAAGTCCCCTTGACGGCCAGCATCCTACTGATAAAACACAAGATTTCCATATCTGCCTGGGGATGTTAACTGATTCCATCAGCCAACAGTCAGCCAGGCTGGAAGCTGTTTTCCTGAATACCCGGCCTCCCGGTGCATGACAAAAGCAAGACAAACTGGGCTACCAGGCTCAGAAATTTTTGTCTTTGCTTTGTACAAGTCCCCATAAATTTTAAAACAGATCAGGACCAGGACAGCACTTTGGCATACAGATGCAAAGTCAAGACACAAAAAAGAATTTCCTGACTCATTCTCTATGTGGAGTTTCTAACAAAAAGAATAATTCTTTCTTGTCCTGCAAAAATGATTCGACAGGAAAGAGTGGTAGACCTATTTTTCTTTTCCTGTTTCAGAACTGGGAAGCTAAGTCAGACTGTGCAATCAAGTGATGACCAACAAAAAGATCCTGTAACTTGGATGTATCAGTTACTGCTTTAAGACCCTCTAAAATGTGTCTAATACAATAGTGCATTTTTGAAAAGATATATTATCAGGCTCAACCTGGGTGTGAAAGATACTAAAATGTTCATCTTCAGGATGTGCCCACCCATCCCACCTGGCTGTCCTGCAAGTGCCAGAACTAAGTCCCAGGGGTCTGCTGTCAGCTGGGAGCTGAGACCCAGAAGGGAAAGAGGAGTGGAGAGGGAGGATAGTGGTGATGGGTGTTTTAAAGAAAAAAAGAGGCTGTAGAAAATTTCTGGAGTGTTTTTTCCACCTCCTTGAAACTGAAATGAAATTACTCCTCTCTCCCCCCCAAATTATCTGGAACCAATTCCACTCCAAAGTTTGATTTACCAAAGCACAATAAAAATGTCTCCCTAAAGGGAAGACATAAAGACTTGTATGTTTTAGACTAAATGCCTTGGCTCAAGACAAGATTCCCTTGTCCAGTTGAAACACATTAGGATTCCACTGTCGTGAGATGGTGTCTGGCAATTTGCTTTTTATATCTAATACTTATAGGACACTTTACATTTACAAAATGTTTCACAACCACCTTTATTAGCTAAGCTATCATTAACCCTTCTGACAGAGACTGCTAGTGTTCATCTGGAATCACAGAAACAAAAGATTTTCCCCAACAATATTGTATGTTAATCATTGAGTCAATAGCATTGATCTGTCTTTACTGCTATTGGACTGTATGAAATTTCTCTTCCCTATTTCTTCCCTCCCTTCAATCCCTCCCTTTTCTGGAAATTCTATCCCCGCAGTTCAAGCTGAATATACATTTCTGGCATAGTCCTTTAGATATTTCAGATGAAAGTGGATTTACATCTACATAACTGATTTCCCCAAGGTATGACTTGATTAGAGATGGCATAGATTTGGCCAGTGGAAGCTTCTGTGTCAGGCAAAGGCACTCAGTTGCATGGAGGTTCATCTATTTTTTAATGAGCTGGGTTATTTGGGTTTGGACCTCTCTTTCAGAGGGTTGTGAGGCTTCTTGATTTTATATGGATAAATAACTTGGAGATTTATGGATCTTAATTGTTTCCTAGAGACTGTATAAAGTGTCCCAGTTGGAGGTTAATTGGAAGAAAAATATTTCATATTTAATTTTGAAGTCAGATAAAACTGTTACATAGAAAAGTCCTTCACACTTAGAACTATGATTGAAGGTGCAACTCACTCTCCCACCAGGTCTTTATAAGTAAATTTCAATGGGTTTTGGCAAACGATTTAACTTAACAACAATAATGCTAATTTCAGAAAATCATTTGTTGTTGATATGAGGAAGATGTATCTCCTGTATCTGATGAGCTTATGGCTTTCTGAAAAAATAAAATAAAACAAAAAAAAGGAATGGAGGAGTAGAGAGAAAGAGGGAAGAAGGAGGCAAGGAGGGAGGGAGGTAGGAGGAGGATGAGGTGAGAGGGCCCCAACGAAAATGGTTAGTGAAAAAGAGCCAATCATAATTTGGCTGTTCCAAGCCAACCAAAGCATCTGGTTTCTTTAATTTAGTACACTTCATACTAAAAGGCCAGTTTGTTTACACTGTATATTTTGAGTTATTTGAAATATCTCTTCCAAACCATTGGGTTTGCAACTTCAGGGGAGGCTTTCAAATGTGGCTGGAAAGTATCCCCACATCAGTATCACATGGCATGAATGATATGGAAAAAAAGAGGAAAGCTACAGGCATTTTAATGGTAGTTAGCAGGCCATTTCAGACTACTTTATTATGCCTTTCTGAGAGCACTGAAAATGCCCACGATTCAACCTCTAAAATGTGCAATTAAGCCAGTTTTTCTATACAGGTGGGCACATTGCAAGCAGTCATGTGCACATACTCAGGCACTTGGAGGATTTCTCCAAGGGCAGCCCTAGGCTGTGTTTGAGGAATACCACTTACATTTTAAGTGAAATCCTACACAGAAAATGCACAAAGGTATCAAATTCAAGAAGAACTTACTTGGAATCTTTCTGGAAGGAATATTAGGGTGCAGCCTTCTGTTCTTTCATGGACCCTGTCTCGGTGAGCTCATCACTGACAGGCCTCAGTTATCAGTTCTGCATGATTACTAAGCAAGGGCATCCCAACACTGTCCTCCAAGCCACCATTCTCACCGAACTTCAGACCTGCATTTCCAAATAATTCAAAACACTTCTACTTGGCCCTTCCACTATCACCTGGATGTCTCAAACAGAACTCAGCCTTTTGTCTAAACCAGTCCCTCTTCAACCTCCACATTTATGTAATTAATGCCATCCTGTCTCAGTCAAAACAGGTGGAAATCTAGGCATTAGTTTCAACTATCTCTTCTCATCCCACATAGTCACCTGTTGGAGAAACCACATCTTTTACTATTTGTCTTACAATATTCTTTAAATTTGTCCCTTTTATCCATTCACATTGCTCTCTCATCACTTGATACCTGAATTGCTCAATAACTTCCTGTTTGATTTTCCTGTATGCGAGATTGAAAAATATATACCTGAAAGTGAAGACCAGAAAAAAAGCTCTTGAATATTTTAAGTAAACAGAAGATACTTTGTTCTATCTAGAAGAGATCCACAGTTTGAAACCACTCACAAGCAAACTATCCATAGCGCAAGCCATTACATTCACAATGCTACTGTGGGGCAGGTTCTTACCCATTTATCTTTATTGTGGTCCAGGTTAAATGCATGCCTGACCCGACCCGACCATCACAGCCTTTCCAGCATCTGCCAAATGCTGGAGAATTTCAGCATTGGCAAATCTCACCACCCTCTCTGGATGATTAGGCGATCAGGGTATTAATCTTACTTTTGCAGTCAGATAGAATAACAGAAGTTCAGACAGAGATAAAAGTTTGTTCCCATTTCCCAAGTCTCCCCCGCTGGGGCTGTTTGACCTCATCGAGCACTGTAACTGCAGCAACTCACGGAGTAACAGCAACAGCAATGCCCAGTGGGAAAAGCAACTGAAAAACAGGAGGCAAGGGCTGGGTGGGGAGGGGTTGGTCATAAACACTTAAGGCCTCAGCATGACACCTTTGTGGCCTGTGTAATTCCCACTGACGTCAATTCTGTGTTGTGGGTCCATTAGGACCACAGGAAAGAGCCTTACATTGCTTCACAGAGTCACTCTCAGAGCTGTACAATAATGCATCTCAGAGTGTGGGCCTCAGACCAACAGTACCTGTGAGACTGCTAGAAATGCAAATGTATAGGTCCTACCCCCACCAACCTACAGAATCAAAAATGGGGGAGGGGGAAGGGTGTTAAAATCCTGGAAGCTGTAGTTTATCCAGCTAAGTGATTCTTATTTACACCAGGTTTGAGGACCACTGCTACAATGTATGATGATAATAACTAGCTATAAGCAAACAAATAACATTATAACTATACAAAGAAAATGGGCTAAGGAAGAATTTCAGTGTAGGTTCTCTCATACTTGCAGTGCTCAGCACAGAATAAATCTCAATAAACACTGTTGACCAAGGGGCTGAAAGGGTTTTATTTAGATTGGTGCCAAAATTCAAATATTTCACCTAGTGAATGATGTCTTAGATTACTTTGCCTGTCTGTTTTTGAGAGAGTCATTGAAAGTCTAAAAAGTCTAACGCCTTGCCCCAATCTGAGGGGCAAGGCGTTCTAGAATAATAAGAATCAGTTGTGATGCTCATAGAAAAGCCATCTCACTGGGCACTTTCTAGATCTCTCCTCACGTGTGCCCCCTTTCATGCCATCCCCCACAATCCTCCCACAGTGATTGCTCTGAAACGATGACCCTCTCCTGCCACTCCATGTTTAAATCCTTCCAAATACTTTATGTCCTCTTCAGGATGAAAGAGAGGGCCTCCTGTCATCGGACCCTGCCTAATTCTCCAGCCTCATTGTCTGCCACTCTGCTGTAGCAATCTCACTGATTTATTTGTCCATCTGCAAGCATTGTGCTGGGATATTTATTCCCACCTTCACCGTGTGGCTAATTTATAGCTATCCTTTAAGACTCACTTCAAGTATCTCCTCCTGGAGGGAGTGTTCTCACTCCCCCCTCCCCTGTTTTGCACTGGGTGTCCCTCCTCTGTGCCCCTCCTAGCCTTCACCACCATATCTTGCTTCTCTTTCTCCTTCGAGCTCTTTAAGGGCAGGAGCCATTTCTTTCTTTCTTTTTTTTGAGACAGAGTCTCACTTTGTTGCCCGGGGCTAGAGTGAGTGCCGTGGCATCAGCCTAGCTCACAGCAACCTCAAACTCCTGGGCTCAAGCGATCCTCCTGCCTCAGCCTCCCGAGTAGCCGGGACTACAGGCATGTGCCACCATGCCAAGCTAATTTTTTTTCCTCTATATATATATTAGTTGGCCAATTAATTTCTATTTATAGTAGAGAAGGGGTCTCGCTCTTGCTCAGGCTGGTTTCGAACTCCTGACCTTGAGCAATCCGCCCGCCTCGGCCTCCCAGAGTGCTAGGATTACAGGCGTGAGCCACCATGCCTGGCCAGGAGCCATTTCTTATTAATACTTGTCAACATAGCACTTGGCTCTGCCCCTAGTACATAGCAGCTACCCAGTTAACATTCATTGAGCAAAGAGATGAAAAAAATTAAAAGTAAAGGCAATAGTTCTTCCTTAGAATGGAGAGTTGCATAGACCTCCATGTCCAATGGGTGTCCACTGAACAAAAATGGCTCATGAACAGAGATAAGACAGTTGAGAACAAATGAGAAATAACTGCAGGTCTTCCTACAGACTTCAGACGAAATTTTGAGGACACATAGAAATTGAAAATCTCTTTTCATGCTGCTTCTCATATTTCCATATTCTTACAAGGACTAGGGGAAGACATATTGAAATGAAACCCCAGAAGGCCATTTTTTTGAGGAAGTTAAAATTTAAGTGGAAGGAGGAAGAATAAGAAATCTTCTGTGAGAATGTTTGTTCTCACTGCCAAACTGTCAGCCTCCAGGGACTTAGGGGTGGGAATGGGGAGCTCGTGTGAGATTGGAGAGCATGTGACTTTAGGTGCTTATTCAAACTGAACATAAATTCTAAGAAATTAGAAATGTATCTTCTCAAATTATTAGGACGAGCCTGGAATTTGATTTTGTATTCTGTTCTCTAGAGACACAGGGATCCAAAAAGGGGGAGGGATTATTTGCTCAGCTTGAGAACATGATACTGAACACATGGAGGTTTTTTTTATCCCCCCTTCATTTATTTTTTCTCTCATCATTATAGCATATGAGGAACTGCAGGTGGGTGGTTGGTTTGGATCCAGTTCCCAGACCTTGCTGCTCTTTAATTGTCCTTGTTTTATTTATATTCTGATATTTGGAGTGATTTTCCCATGCTGATGTAGGATGGATCCCATTCTACTGGGGAGGACTCACCCTCAAACTCTCACATGCATTCTCAGTGAGCAAGAGTGAGCAATAGCTGTGATGTCCCAAGGGAGTACAGTGGTGAGGGGGGTGTTGTTCTGGTCAGCAGAACAGCTGGGAGCCATGCCCTTTGATAAATCACTGGAAACAGTGAGAAAGCCTTTCTTTTTGCCTTCTTCACCCAATGGCAGGTCTCTTGAGTTGTGACTTCTGGCTGCTAAAGTTAGGATTTAACCCTATGATATAGTCAAAAGTCAAAGTGCTTTGAAAATTTGGGTGTATAAATAAAACCTCAGCCCTTAAGTGAGGGTTGAAGTGATGTTCTGAAGAACAATTTGGTTCCAACTCAGCACTGTCCAATACAACTTTCTGCAATGATGAAACTGGTCTGTGTTGTCCACTACTGTAGCTGCCAGTCATATGTAGCCGTTGAATCCTCAAAATGTGGTTAGTGCAACTCAGGAACTAAATTTTTAATTTTATTCAGGTTTCATTAGTTTAAATTTAAATAGCCACACATGAATAGTGGCTACTGTATTGGACAGCAGAGTTTGAAGATATGGTTGTAATGTATAAAACAGGAGAACAAAGCCAGAGTAGTGTCAGGCTTGATAGATATTTATCTAATCATTTCAGAGTACAGACAGTTCCCAATGTAGGATGGTTCAATTTATGATCTTTTGACTTACAATGGAAGGAAAGTGATACACATTCAGTATGCTCCTTAATCTACGATGGGGTTACATATGGATAAACCTATTGTAAGTTGAAAATTTTGGCGATTCATTTTTACTTGTAGTGGATTTATTGGGAATGCATGCCCATTGGAAGTTGAGGAGCATCTGTATATAATTTTCCAGGTTAGACAACAGTATGAAGGATATGACCCTATTTATATAAAATTGTATGTGTGTCCATACAATGTTAATATCTTTGGAAAGATATTAACAAAATAAGTTTTTCTGGTTGATAGGATTTGGGCTTTTACTTTGTATTTTTCTGTTTTATTTAAAATATTCGCAATAAGTGTATATAGATTTTTTTAAATTATAAGGCTGTTTTATGAATGCATAGTACGCACCTTTTAACAATATTTTTCCAATTTATTTTTTATTTGTATATATTCATGGGGTACCAGTGCAATTTTGTTACACTGATGTATTGCATTGTAGTAAATTCAGGGGCTTTCAGCATTACTAAGTTTAAAATATCTGTGTACTTTTTACAACATAAATTATACCCATTAGGATCTACTCTACACTGCCCAAAAGAAGGATATTTGGGCATTGGGGGAGATTTTTGCATATAAAGATGTGTACCTCTTGCTAATCAAAAAAATCCAAAGAGCTTCCCCCAACTCCTTTTGTCTCTTTGTCATATCAGCTCTTTTTTTCTTCAGGACATTTAAAAATTTTCATGATCATTCACACTCTAAGATATCTTTGTCATATCAATCACTCATCTGGAATTAGGATGTCCAGATATTGAAGTCTACATTAACACTGAAGTTTTTCAGGGAATTAATTGTGTGTGTGTGTGTGGGGGGGGGGTGTTGGAATGAATCTAGCAGGAGTAGATAGGGAAGGAGGCAATGTCTGATCATCAAAGTTGTCAGGTAGACACTCTTGTCCTATTTTCCGTAAGTTAAATGTGTTGTGAAGATCTTAGTTAAATGTTGGAAGGTCACTGAGGGAATACGATTATTCATCAAACACCTATCCAAGATGAGTAGTTCACACTCAGCCCTCATTGGCATGGGGATTCTTTTTCCTGGTAAGTCAGCCCTTTGAAAACTGCCTTTTGCAGTGCAAAGCCATATCTTCTTTGTAGCTGACCTACAACTCTTTGCTCAGTATTCCTGCAGAGGAAGACCATGTGCCAGTGCTAAGACGCCTCATGTGATCTCTCTTTCCTCAATTATCACCGGGCACCCTGGCACACTCAGCTCACATGTAGCTTGGCACGAGGCTTACATTCAACTGAACTGAACATTCCCTCCAGTAGCTAACCTCAATTCACCCGGGGATGAGATTAGAGTCGGGAAGGCTGGCCAGGTTTGAATTAGCAATGGATGACTCCATAGAATTTCAAATGATTACAGAAACCTGTGGGCATCTATGTGCCCCAGGCTGGACCTCCAGACACATTCACATTCATTATCGAGTAGCTCAGCTTTTCAATAAACAACAAAAGAAAATATGCCAAACATTTGAAAAGTAAAAATCCAGGGTTGATGGAACCCTGTTAGCAAGCATAAGTGTAGTCCTATTATATATTATCACAATAATTTTAAAGACTTACATTTACAAATTCTGCCTTTTGGAAGAATTTAAAGCCTTTAAGATTAATATTTGTCAAAAATAATTTTTCATTTAAAATGACATGTTGAAATATATACCTTGTATGGGTTAATTAACTTTATATTTGGAATTTAATTTTAATTTTTATCTAACTAATACTGTACATAGTTCAAAAAGTAAACTAATGTTATAAGTCTTATAACAACCAAAAAGCATTTCCTTTTCCAGTCACTATCCCAGTCCCCAGTCACACACCCCATTGGTAATTACTTTCAACAGTCTCAGGCTTTTTGTTATGGTATTTGCCTCCGTATTTCTAAATAATATATTTATATTGCTATATCTTGATTTTCAGTTTTAGACATCTAGAGACAATTAGGAATTAGCACTCTTACACACCCTTTTTCATGCCCTTCCATATGCCTATAACTTCCCACCCTCTAATCCTTCCAATGTGGGATTAAATCCTATTCATTTTATAGTCTTAATATCTCACAGCTGAGCCACTTTGGGTGTGGTGTTTACATTTTCTTTCTTTATTGTATATCTTTTTGCTTTTAGTTTGCTCAGTCTTCTGTGTATCTGAAATAGTAGTGAAATAGAATAATATTGTCAACCACACCAGATTTGAGATTTTTCTTATCAGATCCATTCTGCTTGTAAACCTACTTCCTGTAGCTATTTTTCACTTTCCTCTCGTCCTTTTCTTCTCTTTTATGTTAGATTCTCTCTCTATTCCTCTCTCTCTCTCTCTCTTTCTCCTAATTTTGCTGGAATACAGACATCCTCTAGAAACTCCCTGTCAAAGAGTACATAAGAAGAAAAAAATTGACATCTTGCACTTCTGCATATGGATTGTTCTATCTTCACTTACTGTTGGGGATTTAGAGGGACTCGTTGGCCATTTTTTCCTGGTACCTAGATGGCCACTTTCCACAGAGAAAGGATTTAGGTGCTGCCACGTAGTGTATGTCCTTTGAGTTCATTGCCACGACCTTAGAAAAGTGCCTCACTCCTTCCCCAGGTTTTTCCATCTTCCATCTCCCAGAACCTCTCCTGCTCACTGTCCTCAGAGAGTAAGTCCTAGTCTTCTGCCAGGTAAAATAGTACTATTTGCTTGGATGTGTGGGGTGGGGGAACAGATGTGGGGGTCTAACTGCAACCAATAACAGACTCAGACCAATTCTCCTGTGTTCAGCATTCTCCCACGTCCCTTGTCCCCTGTCTTTTTTTTTTTATTTTTTATTTCGGCATATGATGGGGGTACAGATTTTAAGGTTTCAATAAATGCCCTCTCCCCCCTCCCACCACAAGTCTGAGTCTCCAGCATGACCATCCCCCAGACGGTGCACATCTCACTCATTATGTATGTATATACCCCCCCCCCCCCGCCCAATACCCTATTACTGTAGTACCTATGCGTCCACTTAGGTGCTGCTCATTTAATACCAGTTTGCTTTCACCTCTAACAAAAATCAACTCACTCTGGATAACAAACTTAAACCTAAGGTACGAAACTATTAGAATTCTAGAGGAAAATGTTGGAAACACTCTCCTAGACATCAGCCTAGGCAAAGAGTTTATGAAGAAGTCCCCAAAGGCAATCACAGCAGCAACAAAAATAAATAAATGGGACATGATCAAACTAAAAAGCTCCTGCACAGCCAAAGAAACAGTCATGAAAGTAAACAGACAACCTACAGAGTAGGAGAAAATTTTTGCATCCTACGCATCCGATAAGGGGTTGATAACTAGAATATACTTAGAACTCACGAAAATCAGCAAGAAAAAAATCAAATAACCCTATGAAAAAGTGGGCAAAGGACTTGAACAGAAACTTTTCTAAAGAAGACAGAAGAATGGCCTTGTCCCCTGTCTTGACAGTTCCCTCCTGCCTTCAATTCCTGAGACTTTCTAAGGTTTGGGGCAAGAATAAGCTTTACTTTGCTTAGGCTTCTCCCTTCCACAGGCACTTAATGGTACAAAGAAGTAAAATAACTCAGTCACTACCTGCCTATCCACTTTACATCCTCCAAATGTGCCTCTGGCTCATTGATGTTTCCTTTTCTACTCTTTGTTCTTGTGGGTTCTATCAAAGGCTTTTGGGATAAACAGGTATATTCAGCCTACCACATTTATCTGGCCTATAAAAAATAGAGACCAAAAAAAAAAAATAGAGATAAAACAGGTCATCACTGCAGAGATGCAGGAATTGAGACACAGAAAATATAAGATCCATAATCAAAATCCTAGATAAATAAGCAGTGTAATTAGGGCTAGATTTTGCTTTCTGTGCCCCTGGCCAGCCATGCCTCCTCTTGAGGCATTGTTCCATTAGGCTTTGTTATGTAAGCCAGGTAATTCTTCTCAACCCTGAGTACCACTCTCAGGGAGCATCCTAATAGGAAGTGCTCCCAGAAGAGGGCAAGGATAAAAGGGAAGGGGCAATTAGGGAGAAAAGATGGCCTTGAAGCAGTATGTGTTGTAGGCACTCTGACTTGCAATACGCAACCACGCTTCACCCAGAATTGGGTTATTAAATGGTAAAACAGTGTCACTGCAAACTAGAACACACAAGCCTTGCGCAGCTGAGCTAGAGCTGGTACAGTGCTGATTCTTGCTATAAAGGGTGGGAGATCGAGGAGCATCATGTTCTTGAGTGTGTCCCAGCTACTGTGCCTTCTCTAGAACATCCCATTTATTATGTACCAAGATGAGAAGGCATCAACAGCTCAAAGCAACATAGTTCAACATGTTTCCCTTTTTGTGAGATTCTGCAGGGGCTGGGGGGCTTTGTCTAACACTTTGTAATCCTAGAACATTAGTAATAATTTTCATCATAGCACAGCTGTCAGAGAATATCAAGATAATTTTCTGATTCCCTTTTCCTTTAATGCTTTGAGCGATTCAAGTTTAAAGGCGTCTGAAATATGCTCTTGCTATTGCTAAAGAAAAGCACTCAGAAGAGAACCAGACAGATAAACAGTGAGATTTTGGCTTGAAAACATTTTATTCATTGACAAACACATCGACTGATTTTGTGAAGTTGATTCAGAACTTTTTCCTCATTAGAGGAAACAACTGAATGATTTTGTGTAGAGGAAAGAAATCTAGTTTTCCCCAAATCCCTTTTTGTCATAGGAATGGGATAGGAATGAATTCTCCTCTAAAGAATTAGATCTGTTGGTAAGAATATGGGAACTAAAATATTTTATCTCCTTCGGATATGGAACTTCTGTGAAATTTCAGTTTCTCCCATTTGCATTGTACTTTCATAACAAGTTTGTATAAAGTAGACTGAGATTCTCAGCTGAAAAAATACAAATTATCATCAACCTTGGCCACTGTGATACACTATGGGGATATTAACATATTTCTAGACTTATACTATACATGGCTGTAAAAATGCTATTATGGTCTGAATTGTGTGCTCTCCAAATTCTTACGTTAAAGTCCTAATCCCAGCACCTCAGAACGTGACTTATTTGGAGATAGGCAAAAAGGTAATTAAGTTAAATGAGGACATTAGGGTGGACCCTAATCCAATATGACTGGTATGCTTAGTAAAAAGGAAATTTGGACCCATACAGGCACACAGGGAAGACCATATGAAGTCCAAGGGAAGAGATGACACCTATAGCCAAGAAAAAATCAACTCTACAGACACCTTGATCTTGGACTTTTAGCCTCTGGAACTGTGAGGAAATAAATTTCTATTGTTTAAGCCACCCAGTCTTTGGTTCTTTGTCATGACAACCCTAGCAAACTAAGACAGATACCATTCATTTTGTGACTCAGAAAAGAAAATTTTCGTCTTTGCTCAGCTAACCCAATAACATTCTTTACAAAAAAAGAAAACGACTTCAATATCTGTGACCTGGGGACCTAGAGCAATGCATGGCAGATAGAGGCACTCAGCAATGCATGTTGAACTAAGTTTTCTCCTTTTACCATCATGCAGATGGAGGCCCTTGGTTATAGCCCTGGTTGTGTGATACAAGACAGACTTAAGTGAGGTCACCCCATCAACAACACCATCTCAGATATTCCATTAACACGTTTTAACCGGGAGAGTAGGCCATGCAGACAGAGGAATCAACCTTGTTCTCTGAGCAGACCAGCCACAAGCAACACCACTCCCTGGAGTTTCTCCAAAAAGAGAAGGGTGCACTGAGTGGTTCTTAGCTGTTCCCACCAGAATACACAGGTGAGCCAATAAAAACCACATGACCAGCTTTATCAAGAGCTGCTGACAAGCCTGAAAGATCCAAAACGGACACCTGACCCCTGTCTGTTGTCAGGACATTATCCACCATGGCAACCGGGCCACTTTCCACCGTACGTGCTGGCCTACCGCTCCACTGCGAAGGATCAAGAAAGTCAGGATTCTAAATATCAACCGGCATCGCTCTGTCAAAACCTCTCCCGTGACCTTTCTCAGCAAAGGAAATGTAGTGACAAGGTGAAAGTTGGCTAGACCATCCATGTCCAGAAAAGCTCTCCGTGGTGCAGCCGTCTGTCTGAAATACTCTGACCTACAAGGTGGCCACGGTCTTTTCAAAGGGTAGTGCAGCCCTGTAAAACTTACGTTGAAACTGATCAAGGTAAAATACAGTTCTTAGGAGACTTTTATTCTTTCTTAAGATCAATAGAAAATAAAGAGACAAAATTTAAGTGTCAGCTAAAGCTATAAGCCATCTAACCAGGTGCCCCTCTGGCACTATTTCCTGCCACTCTGTTCAGCGCCTTCACGGCACTTACGACAGTCTCAATCTGTCCTTCTCCCTCCTTGTGTCCCACCCTCCCTCCCTGTTTATTTTCTGGTTTCCCCATTAAGATTGTAGCCTCCCTCCTAAGCAGCAGGACTATTTCCCCAGCTTCAGCCCCGGGGCCAACTCATTTGGCACAATGTCAGATAAATGATGTTCATCTTAAAGTGGGGGAGAGTAATACTTTTAGCTTTTGTAATAAATTCTTATTGAAGTATAACACATATATAGAAGAGTTGGTGCACAAGTCACAAGTGTCCTGCTCAATAATTTTCACAATGAACATGCTCATTCAGAAAGCAACAAGAAGCAAAATTACCAGAAGTTTCCTCCAAAAGTTTCCTCCTTAAAAAAAAAACAACACAAATTATAGCCTCTCTGAAGGCAGGGACTGTATTTGTTATATTCGCCAATGTGTATTCAAGACCCATTACCGTGCCTGCTAAGGAACGGATGTGCAACAAATATTTGTAGAATGCTTGATGGAATGAAAAAAATGTTAATGGAAGCCAAGGAAAGAAGCTAAAATATATTTAGTTGTCACTGTCCTGTGCACCTTGTAAGGCACTGTCATAGGTTCATGTCATTTAATCCTTAATACTAGAGTGATGTGTTCTTAACACCATTTTTCCAATAAGAAAACTGAGATCTAGAGAAATTGTATAATTTCTGCAATTATTGTGGAATGAACTCTCTCTCTATTCCCCTTTCTAGCAATTGAAAATAAAATTCCCAATACTTTGGAATTAAACTTTATTTTATATATTCTCTCTCTCTATATATGCATGTGTGTGTATGTGTGGCTTTTTTTCTATTTTACTTTTCCTCTTGCCCAACCTTTCTGATGCCTTAGTGATTCTGAACTTTTGTGCAATGCTGAGGTGAGCCGGAGGTTGGCTGGAGAGACTACGGCAGCTGAGCTACAAGGCAGTCTCTGTGCTTTTGTTTTCATTGGTTATTTTCAATATATTTATTGGGTTGTTAAACTGAACCATCGTGACCGGCTCCAGCCAAGTTCCTTGCAGTGTGCATGGCACATTAACTATGCAGCTATCGTGAAAGAAGTCAGTTCTCTTAGGTGAGCGCCTGCAACTGAAATGCAGATGCACAAGTCAGGAGTGGGTCGAAGGTTCAATGTGACCTTTTCCAAACCTCTCTGGTTTGGAAATCTAAGTAGAAACCTCCTAGAGTCAAGGCCTCTGATGAGATTCCTGGAGCTTCTTGGTCCAGGCGTGGGTTTGGAATACTTGGGAAGCGGGCGACCACAGGGATCTCAGGGCTCCTCATTCTGGCTTGGTTTGCAAGTGCTGAGCTGCCTGAAAAGTAGGACACTTTAGGGGGTTGTGGAGATTTTTTTTTAAACCTCGACGGGAATTTCAATTGTTCATTTTGGGCAAGAGTTTGGATCTGTAAGAGCAAATAGCTTGTTTTCTACTGACCTTAGGTTTTTTTGATTCAAATCTTTAGGGCTTAAATAATATTATGTAGGAAAATAAATCCATTATAGTATTTTAGTTTGGTGATAATAAAAATGTCAGTATGTTGCAAATTAAAAATGAAGTCAGAGTGCCATTCTAAATTGTCAGAGTGTGTTTTTTAGTATCTTCAAGTATTCAAAAATTCAGTGTTTTTAAAATTAAATGAATTAAAGCATAAATGAATGTCCAAAATGCTATCCTACGTGGATCAATTACTAAGCTTGTAAAATAAAAAAGTAGATTAGAGAACATACAATTTTTTTCAATATTGTCATCCATGAGACGTGATTATGATAATATTAATTTTTATAATAATAATTGTTATATAACAATAATTACTTGGGAATGATATTAATATAATCATATAATATGTGAGAAATATAGGTCTGAAAGCAAATTGGGTGAGTATTCATAGAGACTAATAAATATTCTAACTGGATACCACTGTAAAATAAATTATTTGCCTTAATATCACCCATAGATTCTAACCCAAGGGAATTCAAATGTAATGGACTGTCTCTCCTGCTCAATTGGAATTTAAGGACTAAATCCACTTTTAATTAATTAAACTCTTCTTGGTGTTGCATCAAAATGTTATATTTATCAACTAACTGGTTTTGAGTTTAAGTAGTTGTTTCTTAAAATCCGTTTTAAATCTCAATTCTGTTTTTTTTTTTTAGGTTTTCATTCTTTAAAATACAGTGTAGTTGAATATAATTGAATTGAGTAATTCTACTGATAGCTAAATGCCTTGTAACTCAATATGTATGCTCAGAAAGAGTTGACCTATGGGGAGTTTCTAATTTTTTGATGTTTATCATTTAATATTCCTTAAGTTTTGAGATCTTTTGTGCTCATTTTAGCTCAGATTTGCTGTTCATATTCTCTTTAACAGTAACTTAGATTATAGACAGAAAAAGAGACATGCAGCCCTTTCAACTGTCTCTTTAACCACTTTACTTACCATTCTGAATTCTTTTAACATTAATCTTTTGTGATATTTTTACAAAGGCAACTCAGCTCTGAGTTATTTCCCGATGAAGATATTGTGGTTTTAATATAGTAATTAAAAATAAACAAAAATTAAAGATAATTTTTCATATTTTATAATTGTATAATATAGAACTAAGTTTTCAGAAATGCTGAAAATGATTGATCCAAAAGATCCAGCTTATTCTAATTGGCTAGATATTAATTTAAAACATTTAAGACAAGCAATAGATTACTAATTGCACTCTTGAATGGCTTCAAAACTCACACATTTATATAATCAAATGCTTTTTCAAAAATACCAGTCTTGCATTTCTGAAACAGTTTTAAACTGTACTCTTTTAAGGACTGAAGTCAAAGGGAAAACATCATGACATTTTGTCCAAGGATGTGTTCACTAATGATTATTTTCTAATTCCTCCATGGATTTGATCAGTGTGGCTTCATATATCCATATTGACACACGGTTGTGCTTTCTAGTGGTGTAAAGATTGATTCACTGTATGCCAACAGAGTATTTTCCTTCTCATGATTTATCCCCGACTGCCTACCGCTTCTAGCTCCTCAGCCTTTATAATGCCCTAGAATGCCTTTACAGTGATTTCAGAATTGTTTTTCTTTTGCCATGTAGATTAATGAGATGTGGGCAGCTAACAATTGAACTGTTTTTAGGATTAAAACATGAATCACAAACTTTCCTTTCAGACCGCATTCCATTTTTTTTCTTCTCCTGAAGAAAATCAAGAACCAGAAATTCAGTTTCTTCTAAATTAATTAGATCATTGTTTGCTGCTTTTCCTCTTCCCAAACTTCTTTTTCATTGACTCTGGAAGGGAAGTGTGAGCTCCACTCATTTCAAAGGAATGCTTGCAATTTGGCGGTAGATTATGCAAACTCCAATTAGCAATCCACAAGGTGTTAAAAAAAACAGGGCTCAATGTGTGGGAAATACTTGGAGGCTCACTTCCAGCAACTTGAAAAACACCTTCCTTGCTTAGATGTGAAGCCACTTCTATATCAACACGAAATGCTGGTTAAAAGCACATAATCACATCTACAATAGCTGGAATGGAATACCAAACCAAACCAAACCAAAAAAAAAAAAAAAAAATTCAAACACTTTAATTCTGGGTATGCTTTGCTTTGTGCATAGAAGTCTTTATATGTTGCTATTCAAGTCTTAATTAGAATGTTCTATAGTTTTAGGTTTAATAATTTAAATCCTGTTCACTTTTCATTCATTCACTTCATTCAAAAATATTTACACTAGGCTTTGAGTATATAGGTCTTCTTGAAGTCTAGTGGGGGCAGTAAAAGTGGGCAGTGGAAAACAACAAAGACGGCTGGTTAGGGGTGAGAAATGGAAATAAAACTCAATGAGGTCTCACTTAGAATTGAGAGTATTTAGTTTGGAGAAAAATGGTTAAACTATTAACATGAAGATGATTTAAGCTGAAAAATTTTACATGCATACCTCATCTTATTATCCAGAACATTTTTGTGAATGAGTGAGAAAGACATATTCCCAACACATGAAGGAATTCCTACAGAGATAAAAAGTGGTTGTTTAAAGGAAGACTCAGGAGGTCCTTGACAAATATGTGATCAGAATTCATATTTCTCTAACTTTAGATTTGTCTCTATCTCC
Organism: Microcebus murinus; assembly: GCF_040939455.1. NCBI lineage: Eukaryota > Metazoa > Chordata > Mammalia > Primates > Cheirogaleidae > Microcebus > Microcebus murinus. The sequence continues at coordinate 26,683,790 of NC_134108.1, forward strand.
CCATCTTTTCTGCTTTGATTGCTAAGTGATGTTGTACAATTTGTTTTTTAGAATATTTATCCTGGTACTTTATGTAACAGAATATATTGCATACTTGACAATTAAAAAAATTCCCTTTTACTTTAGATGTTGGTTTCCATAACTGTCTGAATCTGCATAGTGAGAGAGCTGAACATTTATCCGTTGACCATTGCCTAGAGCATACCTATTCTTTTAACTTATCCAAAGTGCCACATTCACATTCTCTAAGAGCTCTGCATTTCTCATGATTATGGGTGCTATACTAAGAAAATGATGGCTCTGTAAATGAGCATCAATAAGGTTTCATTTCTGTTCACAATTGCATTCATAATCACCTCTATCTTTCCTACCTACTCTGAGGCCATATGCGTTGCTTTCTAAAGGGACCAAACCAAACCCAAGCAGCAAACAAGGGATCCAGGGTGTACATTTGCTCTCGGGAGTCATCCTGGAGGAGTCATTTCCCTTCCTAAAGGATGAAATCCTGGGTGGAGCCTTCTTGCTGCTGTGGAATGGGAATGAGGACAGCTGTGTGGCCTTGCAGGTACAAGAGTCCTCCTTTCTAGATTGCTACTGAGTCAGACTGACTAAAAAGAAGGCAAAAGCCATATATGGACATGCCTGGACAAAGCTTTAAAAAAAAAATGAAAAAGAAAAGAGAAAAAAGAAAAACCTTTATGGAAACCATTGGAATGTGAGAAGCTTTGAGGAAGCCCTTGGCAGTGGTGTATGAAACTGATGACCTGATTGTAAATCACCAGTTAAAACTCTGAAAATCATAGGAGGAAATACTATTTACACATTATTACTGATAAAAACAGAAAGAGCATATCTTAATGGTTAAAATCTCAAATATTAACTATTCAATGACAGCTGCTATTCTAGAAATCTGATCTTTCTGAAATTTATGCCTAATCAGACTTTTAAAATCCAGAATAAAATATTTAGATGAAAACATCACCTAATCACCATTCAACTGAATCTGATATACTTGATTATATAATTTAATATTATTTAATATATAATTGTAAGCCCTGAATTTCTTGGTCGCTGTTGAGTTTAGTTTGGCTTTCTGAGAAGGCAACATGTGTGGCCTTCGGGGCATGTGGAAGAGGTGAGATGATGTCGAACAGAATCCTGTAGTGCTTCTGAAACTGGAGTTCAAGTAGCAATGTTCCTGGCATCCTGGGCTTAAGTTAGGGGCTTGTTGAAGCCTCCCACTTTCTTAGCACCAGAGTATCTTTAAACACAATGGAAGTAAGGAACTTACAAAATAGCCAAATCAAGCCCCAAATCTCTTCTTAAATTAGCATGACACTCATATACACATGAGAGAAAAAGGATGTCAATTTCAGTTTTTTCATACCATTCTATTCTTCTGACTTAGTCTCAAAGGCAGTTATGTGAAGGAAATATTTAATTTGATGAGCTTATTTGTACCTAATTGTGTAGGATAAATGGTTATTAACATAATTATATGATATCTTCAAAGCAAACTGAGAAAGCCCTACGAGCTCAGGTGTCAGCAGCATTCCCAGGTAGCTGCTGGCAAGTCCTCCTGGCCCCAGATGAGTCCAAGTGGGTGTCTCTTCCATTGACTTTTAGGCACACATGGAACTGTGCTCTGCGGCTTGGGCTAGGGGATTGTTCGTAATGACTAGGTATAAACGTAGTTGCACACACACAAATGCCACCCTTGTAAACCCATATATCATTGGACTCTGCTACATTTGTTTATTCATTCATTCACAATCAGTATTTATTGAGTATCATCTACCAAGTACCAGGCATAAAGCAGTGACAAATACTGTTTCTGCTCCCAGGGGGGCTTTACAGTGTTTTGTGGGGAAGACAGAAATGAAATATATAATTATAAATATCATGAAGGCTAATGAAGGCTGCAGTAGGAGCATGCACTAGGTACCTAAACCATCAGGGCATCAGGACAGGCCCTGCAGAAAGAGTGATGAACAAGCTAAAGACAATTAAAACAATGCTTGACGGTCCATGGGATATGGAGTTGGTTGTCTTACTTCCATTAGAAAGTTCTTAGTGAAGGTTCCAGACATGAAGATGGAGATAACTATAAGAGACAGCTGAGAAAGGGGTCAGGACCCAGTAAGGGGACCAAATAGGAGTTAACCTGAGACCTTCAAGCTTAGTAAGAAGAATGGTCTCCATGATGGCCCCACATTTGAGGGAACTGGTAACCGCTCAAGTGACCTGTTGTTGACTCCTTCCCTTCGGAGCAGCTTGCCCCCAGGCTAGCATTCAATGAACTTGCCACTGACAAAAGCAGGAGGGTAGCTTTTGCATTTACAAGATAGAAAACTGTGTGTATGTGTGTGTGTTTGTGTGTGTGTTTGTGTGTGTGTGTGTGTGTGTATTTATTTATTTATTTTTGCCTGCTGTTTAGTGATTTTTGGTTCCTCGTTTGGCTTCTTTTCCTCTCTGAAAGCATCTTTTGACCTGTTTGTGCTTTTCCTTTACAGCTGCAATGTTAATACAGCTCTCCTTTCATGAAACTTTTAACTACCAATAGTCTTCCATTGCATACAAATACCAGAGTAAAAAGCTGTTCAATTAAGAAGTTGTGAATATTTTGATAGTTTTATCACATTAATAGAATCCAAAGCTAGATGATATTCTACACATTGTAGTAATAAGATTTATATTTTCATTCAATATCATTAATTATGTATTAATAGTTAAAACAACTATAATGAGTATCTACCTTGGACTGGGCAAATGGGTGTTGGAGAGGAATTTATTATGTAGCCAGGGAGATATGAAATATATAAAATTAATTATAGTTTTGGTTTTAAAATGGTATGTACCTAAGAGCTTTATCAGCCACTGAGCCAGTCTCCATGTGTCTAAGTTAATCATGTGCTGTTCATTTAGGTGAACTCTGCATACTCTTCCAGGTCACTGGCTACAATTCTGCAAGTCCTTGCATTAGTATTTCCCCGTATTTCTTAAAATCTATGTGAATATATATTGGTCTCTTAGGGCTTTGTTTTCATAGGCAGACTAATTAATATTAACCTCATTTTACAAGAAATCAGCTCAAGGTCATCACAAACATTTGATTAAAGGTTCTTTTCACTCTTTCTTATTGTCTCTCATCTGTCTCAAATTTGAGAATTCAAATCCGTGCTAATATCTTGAGAATCTGGAATGGCAACAGGAAATCTAATCTAAACTCAGGCCGATATTATCAGTCTCTGCTCTCCTGGTTTCCTTGCCCCATCTGCCCTGCCCCACAAAAATCTGGAATGACCTAGAATCAACCGGTAGACTTGACTGTATGCCCAGGGCAGTCTCAGCCTTCAAGTCAATCTAGGGCCTTGGCAACCCCTCCAGGTCCACTCCAGAGGATGATTTGGAGTTTTCAGGTTGTACCAGAGCCTAAATGGACATTGGAACTGGAGAGGAGGGGGTGGCAGGGGAAAGGGCATCTCTCAGGACCCCAGAGGTGCTATTCTCATGCTACAGTGGTCTTCCTCCATCTTGCTCACTTGGCACCTCACTGAGCCTCTTAAAAACCTCCATGAAAAGAGACTGTGTGCCATCCTGGTTATCAGCGTGGCTTCTGGGCACTCCGAATGTAAGTTCAGATTCTTCCTCCATCACTTACCAGCTGCGTGGCCTTCAACAACATACCCTAACATCCAGATGCTTTTTTTTTTCTATCCACAAGTGAGACAATAGGGTATAAATTTACAGTTATAAGATGGTTAGGTTCTGGAGACCGAATGTATGGCATGGTGACTATAGTTAATGACAATGTATACTTAGAATTTGCTAAGAGAGTAGATCTTAAGTATTTCCATCACCACCACCAAAACAAAAAATGGTAACTATGTGAGATGATGTATATATTAATTAATTTGATTGTGGTAATTATTTCATAATGCATACATATATCAGAATGCCATGTTATACCTTAAATATGTACAATTTTTGTCAATTGTACCTCGATAAAAGTGGAAACATTTAAAAAAATGATGATAATACAGTATTTCCCTCCTGAGGATGGCATGAGGATTGCATGCAAAGCGTTAGAATGTGGCTTGGTTCATGACCACTGTATACCCTCAGATGCGGTCAGGTCTCCATGCGTTGTGGTCCCACAGACCCTTGCCTTACTCTATCACAGTAAGCAGTCACACACTATTTTATTGTTTCCATTTCTGTCTTTTCCCTAGACCATGAGATTCTTGAGGGCTGATACAGATGTGCTAATAATCCATGTTTGATTGTGGCAACGTCCCAGGAATTGTGCTAACTTACACTAGAGAAGCCTGGGGGCTAAGTGGTTAAGTAGTTTGCTTAGAATCACATACATAGCAAAAGACAGATCAGGATCCAGAGCTGGTAGTGTTGAGTCTCATTCTCAATCATCACTCTGTAGCATCTTAGTCTCAGTTATCTCTGTAAGCCCCACCCACTCCCAGCCTGGTACAATGCCCAGCATGGATGCTCATTTAATGCTTGATGCGTGGGTTTGATGGATTTTATTCTGGGTGGGTAGGTTGGGTTTGAACACATCTCACATGACCTGTGTAGGGTACTGCTAAGTAGCAGAAAGCAGTGAGAGGTATTGTCCCCATTTTTACATCTCTTGGACTTTCATATTTGGCAGGTAATAAATACTAAACTTATTTCTTATATGGGGAGGGGGAGAGGAAGATGAATCATTAAAGGTTAAGTTAATTACCCAAGAATTCCTGAATTCCTGATTTTAGTATATTTAATATATTGCCCAAGGCTAGTCCTTAGACCTCTGTACCCAAAAAATTATGCTTGAATTGGTGCCAATTTTCTCTTTTTCTTTTCTTTGTGAGTATTCAAATATCACTTAATTTAAAGAAAAGTGTTTAATTCATCAAGAAGAATTCCAAACTATATATCTAGTCAATCAAATGTAACTATGTGAATAAGTTTTTAAAAATTGGACAAATGAAGATAATATATCAGCCAAATGATAAAAAGAATTTAAACACATACACACAGAATTTTTTATAATCTCTGATTTGACACTCCTGCAAACAATGTCATTGACACTAATATCAACTCATTTGGATGTAAAGCTGTTTGTTACGCTGCAAGACAATAACTGAATTTATTTAAGAGGAAAATAAAGCAGAGGGTGGCAGTCAACTTCATAGCATCTGTCTCATTCATTTACATTCATGAATTCAACAAATAATTATTGAGCATCTATTACACGGCAGCCACTATGCACAGTGCAATGTTCCTAAAATAGTATGACAGTCCTCCTACTGGGGTTTGCCCTGAAAGAGGAGCCAAAGCAACTCAAAGGACTTTTCTTCTTTTAAAGAAGTGGAATGTGTCAAAGGAAGAGTATAAAGTGAAAAGAACCCTAGACTTAGAATCACAAGTAGAGGATTAGAATATTAGCTCTGTCAAATAGTGATAAAACCTGGAATTTACTTAGCACATACTCAGTGGTAGGCATTGTGCAAAGCCTTCTCATGTAATTTCTTACTAGTGATGTGACATGGGACAAGTCATATGCAATCGGAGCCTCAGTTTCCCATTTGTAGAGTAATAATTCTGTATCTACTTCACTGGGTTATTATGAGAATTAAAGGAGGTAATGAAAATGTAAAAGCTCCTTGCACGTTCTAAATTGCTTATCTCATGAAACTCATTATAATAAACCTGTTGCTTACATTACCACAATTTGAGTTTCTTGTAATTTATACTTTTTCTCTGATTTATGACATTTTTATTCTGCTAATATAATGATTTTAGATCCTTGCTTTTATGCTTCTTCTATAAAGCCAACATCTATAATAACTTGTGTATTTATTTATAAATATGAATTTTAATATATTGTTTTCTTAAAGTGGGCAGCAAAGAAGACAATGCAGAGGAGACAGCTGGAGGAGAAAGCACAAGGAGAGAGAAAGTGACATAAATCAAATGGAAGCAAAAAGAATCACTCCCTTTCCCCACCAGGTCTGGGACAGGGTTAAGATCTGGGATTATGACCTAGATTTAGAAATATTCCTTACTAAGGAAAAAAGCTTTGCAAGACAGTGATTAGCTAAAGAAAAAGGAGGGATAAATTGGACATTCATTTTTTCATCAACTAGATTTAAAATAATTATCCATTTTTGTTCTGATGGATATGTTTTCTAATTTTTCAGTCTAACATTATACATCAAAATTTTGAATTTCAGTTAGTATTTTGTCATTGGTTCCTCAATTCCAAACTGGATTGTAAATTCTCAAAGGGAAATGTTATAATTTGTATTTTTTTCCTAACCCTCTCCAAGTTTGGCACAGTTCAGGTGGATCAGGAATGATCAACTTACCGCAAATACTTTCTGCAAAGTGATGTTCAATGTTTCTACTATTATCATCACTATTTTCTTAATTTAAGATGTAGAATTATTAGCCTTTATAAAATGGAAACAATCCATTTATTTCAACTGTGAGGAGGGGAGAGTTAAAATTTTGAATGTGAAATAGTTATGAAAACGAATGGCATGATTTTGGGGAGATTAATCAAGTAGACCTTAGGATAGTATCCAAGCAGCTACTATCTTCTTGGAATTTGCATAATTAAAACTTAGAAATTTATGCCTAGCAGCTAGGCTTTTCCTGCTCAAATGCAGCAAAGCCACCACGCCCTCTTGCCAAAGTTGTCATTCTGAACTTAAATCAAATGTGGGCTCTGTTTCAAGTGACTGTGCCTTCCTGGCAGGGTTCCACCACAGGCCCTAGCTTGACTGGCTCTGGTGCAGAGAGAAGGAAAGTTTACATCTGCATAGCAAGTAGGAAGGTGCCTTTTGATTCTACGTCCAGGGATTTGATTAATTCTGTCTAACTGCATTGAAGAACTATTGAGCAGTTGGAGCCAGGGATGGAGTCTGCATTCATTCTTCCACCTCTCTGCCTCAGGAACGATTCCCTTCTAACTCCTACCCTGTGAAGTCACTGTTAGACCACCCCTTGTCCAATGCACAGGTCGACTTTGCATGTCAACACCATTCATGCTGAACAACTCTTCAGTGTGGCTCATTCCTAATTCATGCATCTAAAAAGTGGATTATGTGTATTTAGGTTGCTGACTTTCTAATTCTAGTTCTGGTAATTCCATAGCAGAACCTAAAAGCCTTACTTTCTATTAAACTATTCCTTATATAAATCACTTCTTTTCTTTCAAATCAGTGTCCTCAATGGAATTTCTTTTGATCTAGTAGTCAAAAAAGTATAGTATTTTCACCCCTAAATTCCGTAAAATGCCAGCTTATTAAAATCCCCTGTCCCCCCTCACTTTCATCTTTCCCAAATCCACCTTTGACACAGGAGGATACCAGTTGACACCTGTGCCAAGAAGTGAGTATCCTGAATCCACCATTGCTTAAAACGTTGCAAATCATAAACTAGGACAGCTAATGAGTGGTACTTCCAAATTGGAATAATTTAGATAGTCCTATTCCCCTAAAAGCAATTAACCAGATATTCTTTTGCTTAATTCTCTTTGATTATTGTTTCTACCTTGCTGCTGAGTTCCTGGGAACTAGAACTTGGAGGTGGGATGGGGACACAGTCTTGGTCCAGTGACCATGATGGTAGTTGAGTATTTTCAGGCTTCTTTGGACATTTCTGGGACAGCAGATGTTGTGTGTTTTCAGAGTATCCTTTATTTCCAACTGAAGATCATCCAAACTCTGAAATCTCATGAGGAAATCTAATGGTTTTTCTTAAACATAACTAGAAGACATTGACCCCTGCCAGTTTCACTGGGAAATAAGCTTTTACAGTATGTTGATCTCCTGGGTTTTGAGAAGTTTCTTCCTTGATGGTTCTTTGGAAAGATCTACCACTTGTCAAAACTGATCAATTTTGATTCCTAAAAAGCTGTGGCTGGAATTCTAGTGGCAGCAAATTATGATTTGGCTTTTTGCATTAAGAAGTCTTAAGTGTACATCATCCCAACAAAATGGTAATCCAGAGACTAGATTTAAGTAAAAACATCTTTGTGATTACATAGGTTTTTGACTTAAGTGGCCATTCTACCATGAATAATTGACTTCTCAAAATAGGAGCACAAGCCTCTCATAGTTTAACTTATTTTACCTCAGGATTTACTTGACAACCAAACACTGGCAAATTCAACACACTTCTACAAAATTACTTTTGCATGTAATTTGACCCAGCAAAACCTTAACCTCTGCATCTCCACCCTATATCATTCAGGACTTTTTGGCAATTGTATTAGAGGTATTAGGCTTTCATTGTATACATTGATGTATAATGAGTGCAAGTTTGATTAAAGAAAAAAGTAAAGGGTATTTTCAAGATTTGCCACTGGAATGGTACATATAATTAAGTCAAAATTCTGTTTTGTGAATTTCTTCTCACTATTTATGACTTAGAGTAATGAACTTTGGATGAAGGAATGGGAATTGGGTAAGTGCTTCCTGATCTTCATGAATAAGTTAAAAAGGCAACTTAATATTTTTACTTAATCATCAGATAAAAAATAGTGTGGGATAACAAGCATCAGAACTTACAGAGTGCTCACTATGTACCTGCAGTAGGCTAAGTTCTTCACGTGCATTACTTGACTTCACCCTCCCAGCAGTGCCACCATGCAGCCCCTGTGGTTATTTCCATTTTACTGATAAGAAAACCGAGGTCCAAAGAGTTTAGTAAAGATGCAAGGCAATTTGGCTCCAGAGCCCTCTTTTAATCATGGTAATGAATTAGTGAGAAGTTTCCCCAATGATAGGGCCAAAAGTGGGGTATAGGGAAGTAGGAGGTTACTAATTTTTCATAAGATTAAAAAAAACCCAGAACCACAACCCCTATAAAAAATGGAGTCTATTCACAAAGGAGCTCAGAATTGAAGGCTCCTTGAAAAGTACAGCTCTTTAATTCCTCTCACTTTTCATCTTTGCAGGGCAATTGCAAACAACAATGACCACAAAAAGAACTCAATAACCTCTAAGGTGGCCTGAGAAGCCTTTAAAACACATTAATGAGATTCAAAGTCATCTCACAACAGTAAGTCTACAGCACACCTGTGTCTGCACATATCTTGGCTGGCCCTTGATTCACGCTTCGTTTCCAATGAAAGAGCAAGGTTGTTCAACTTGGTTAGTGTGGGAAAGACTGAGGATATAGGTGTTGATAACTGCTGCTCATTAAGAGCTCACCTTGACTTTGGTAAGCTGGAATAAGAGCAGCTTAGCTCTAAGAAGTTAAGACACACACTGTATAACAAGTCTTTCTGGTGCTATACAGATTTCTCCCCCTCCCTCGCCACCCTTTCCCCTCACCCTCTGTGCCACTTCTGGCACTATCTAGCTCTGGCTTCTTTTCCTTCTCTGAACTCCATTGTTCTTTTTAGAAAGCAGGTGCCCATTTTGCCCAGTTATAATTCCTCACATCTTTTCATCTTCCCCTCTTCCCCTTACTTATTTTTCAGGATCACCACCCAGTATACTACCCCCAGACAAAGCAAGGGCCTTGTTTCCTTTCTGCCATTAACCTGGTTCCTTTAGACCCTGCCGTCCATCACGCCGCACTAGCAACCCTCCTCTGTAAGTTGGAAGCGGTCTCAGAAAAAAGTGTCTGGACTCCAGCTCTCAATACGCTTAACACCCAGCTGCTCCACACTTTTGTACTGAATAGGAATGAATCCACTTGTTTTCATACTCAACTGTGCTTCCTTCAGTGTAATATTTATCTTTTAATCTAAACACATGCATTCTTCCCAGTTTTCTGAATCCTTGGGAAATAACAAAAGGGTTTTCACAGAGCAGAATGTGAGGCGAAGTGTGGGTAATGGGTTACAAAACAATACATTCACATATTTATTCTGAAGTTTTAGCACAACATGTATTTTTGAGCGTGTACATCTACATGTGTTAATACACTGAGGGCATACCAATGAAGTGAAGGACTTAATGCTGGCAGTCAAGGTGGAAAGCATCAAATAAAAAGCCAGGTAAAGACTCAGGACCCACCTATGAGTTAATCAGAACACCTTACCAGCATGTACATAATTAATGTTGTATGTCCAGCACAGACCAAAGGCAGAAAAAACATCTCTACCCTATAGGACAAAGCATTTGCTCCTTAATTTTTCTCTTTCCATTTCATTTTATTTTTATGATTTTTTAAAAAAATTTCAATAGATTTAGGGGGTGCTAGTTGAATTCTGTTACATGTATACATTATATAGTGGTACAGTCTGGGCTTTTAGTGTACCCATCACCCGAATAGTGTACATTGTACCCAACAGGTAATTTTCATCTTTAAAGAGTATAACGGCAGGTATGCCCATTCTGGGAATGTGTGAGAATTGTGTGAGTTCAACATTTCAGGTGGCCATACCTTAACTTCACACACTCACAAGAGCTGGACTCTGGAGGGAGACTTGCGCTCCCCCCACAAGGCTGCACCCTTCCATTCCCACTGCCTGCAATTACGGATATGTCCTTGATCCAAAGCCCTAAGATAGGCCTCTCCCCTTTGGCTCGCTGTTGAATGGTCTCTGTGAAACCCTCTCTCACTGAGAGAGTCTGTAAAACTCTCCCCAGGTGGCACAACTCTTCATACCTGCTTAAAATCCTTGGGCAGACATCCTCCATTACCATGCGGAGAGACCTCGTGAAAAGCTGCTCCACATACCCAGCACCAGGAAAAAGGGTTTTCTTCCCGGAGATAACACATGTAATCATTTTTGTTTCCCCTTTGCCCTGTCTGCTAGGAAGTTCAGATCTCACTTTTGCTCAATGGCTTCACAAAATTATTCTCCTTCCCTCCTACTTTATATTATATATGGCTTTTGTCTCTCACCCTGGTGAAATGGTTTTATGTCTTTGTGTGCTTATGTTTTATCATAAGCTTCCTATAAGCTTACAGATCTTTTGGGGAAACGGGTAGACATTGCACAAGTAAGTTTTCATCCTCAAACTTTTTTATTTGAAATGTACATGCAATGTAACATCTATTTAAATCTTGATTTAAACTCTCACCTCATCCTCTGAGCAGCCCCTTCATGTGCCTCTGCTTATTATATACAGTGGTCGAGTTCCATAGTTTTGGTTCTGAAGTTAGGAAAACCTGTCAGAGGCATATTCCCTCCAGATCATTTATATCTGGCCAACCCACGGATATTTTGTTGTGATGGGCAATGGAGATGGTGGGGGCCAAGGAAAGGTGCAAATAATGAAGAGTGGAGGAGCCACTAAACACTCGAGATGTGGTAATATATCTTGTAGCCTATTATCAAAGATATTACATAGCTATGGATTAGTTGCCAAGATTGCAAAAGTTAAACTTCAGGAAGCAAACTCCTTTTGAAACGAACCAGACCTAGTTTTCCTCTCTTTTATTAACACTCAGCTTCATCCAGGGTTTATAATACATCAAGCAAGCTGAATTGGCTATAGGACCAATTTAGAAGCTCTGTGTAATGTCTTTGAACACCTTAATGTTGACACAAAATCCATAATTCACAATTTCAGGATATGCTTCTTGCGGGGGAGAGAGGAGGGCCTCCTCGCAGGGGCTGAACAACAATGCGAGAGTTCAAAAGGGTTGAAGATGCACTTTGGGTATTTGGATTGGCACTCCCCAGCTCGCGGATGCTTGTGATTGCTTATCTGACTTATCTCAACTGCTGACGTCAAAAGAATTAGGCTAGAAATCTTATGATTACAGCTTTTCTTGTGATCTTTTCTGGTATTTCCTGTTTCCTGTGAGGCCAAATATACTTCGAGAGAGGGTTATTTTATGGCATTTCACTGTTTTCTGCCTCAGCTAGAGCCAGAGGTACAGGGAGCATGGAGTAAAATTAATTGAGAACAACCTCGGAGAGCTCTGCCCACCCCCAGCCCCCTGGCTCACTGACATTTCCTTTTAAGCATCAGAAAAAGTTTCTGCAATGGTGCAGGGTAGGATCTTATTTTTAATGGAATAAGGTTCATTGTTCATTAAAAAGAAGAAGCCACTGTCAATTGTATTTCTAACTATCGCCTTATTTGGCTGGGAATAAGCAGGAAGCTCCGAACAGCATACTGCAGGCAGCCAGAGAAGCTTCTGAGAGGAGGGGAGAGAGTTTCAGAGGCAAAAGGAGGAAAAATGGCCATCAAAAGCTGCACTTTTCCTTCGGGGCTACATACACCTTATAGAAGCAGGAAAAAAAAAAAAAAAAAAACAAGAGGTTGGGGTTGGGCTTGTCCAGTTTATGAAATCTTGCCTAAATATTGCTAAATCATCAAGCTGCTTTCTGAGCACGGGTGCTCGGACGTGCTCAATGCTGTGTTTGCAAAAAGTCTGAGGAATTGAGAGGCTGTTTCTCAGTGACTTCTGGGCAAATGTACTGTAGACCCAAGCTTCAGCAGCCACTCACACTGGCCCGGCCTGGCTCACTGGCCTGAAACCTCCAGGCAGCCACACAGAAAGCAGCAGAATTACCTACCGAACAGCATCACAGTAACATTTCATGTCTGGTGGTTAAGCAGCTATCATACGTAATGCAACTACCACCTCTATCTATTTATCTCACACAGAACTTCCTTAATCTCACAATGCTGGTTAACTTCTCACCTATGAAGTTTTTTTTTTGTTTTTTTTTGCCTAGGGAATGACTATCTTTTTAGTACACTGCAGGCTATCTAGATGAGGAAATTCACCAAGAAGGGGCTTGGGACTTGCCCAATTTATAATCAAAGTGTGAAAACAAGAAAAATGTGTGCACACACACACATATATATATGCACATATCCATTTACAGATATAATTTTCGCCTATGTAAAGACGGACACCACTTGCTTATATAATGCAATCACAGAGAGGTTACGTGCTTGGGAGTAAAAAGGACAGAAAATTAGATTTAGAGAGATTATCATGTACAGAAGCCTTTCCGAGTTGAGAGGCTTAAGGGTTTGACCATGATAGGCAGTGTAGCTGAGTCAACAGCATGGCTGGATATCAAGGGACTTCGAGTTGGCCCTTGTACAGTCAATAACCAGCTCTGTGACCCTAAGTATGTTGTGTAACTTCTGAGGGGTGTCAGGTTTCTCATCTTTAAAAAATACAGTTATTTGACTAGATGATCTCAAAGGTCCATTTCCATAAAAAAGCCAGGAGTTCGAGGCTAGCCTGGGAAACATATCGAAACCCTGTCTCCACAAAAGATTTAAAAATTAGCCTGCTGTGGTGGCACATGCCTATAGTCCTAGCTACATGGGAGGCTGAGACAAGAGAGTCTCTTGAGCCCAGGAGTTTGAGGTTGCAGTGGGCTGTGATCATGCCACTGCACTCCAGCCTGGGTGATACGGTGAGATCCTGCCTAAAAACAAAACAACAGTTTAAGCAAGAATGAGACCCCATCTCTACAAAAAATAGAAAAATTAGCCGGGCATGGTGATGCACACCTGTAGTCTCAGCTACTTGAGAGGCTAAGGCAGGAGGATTGCTTAAGCCCAGGAGTTGGAGGTTGCAGTGAGCTGTGATGACGCCAAGGCACTGTAGCCTGGGCAACAGAGTGAGATCCTGTCTCAAAAATAAATAAATAAATAATAAAAACATAAAAACAAAACAAAACATGGCAACCTGAGGACAGGAAGAAACACGACTTGGCAAAGTAAGGATAGACTGTTCTGAGACTATGAGGATAAACGTGTCTTGAATTTGGGGAAGAGTTGCATATGACTGGAATGGTAGTACTAGATAAAAGAACATCAAGAATATAAATCCTTCAGAATAGGGTGATATCAAGTGTAAGGGGCTTGATGATTTTGATATTATTTCTTGTGGTTTTGTGTAAAATACTACACAGCACTTGGGAAATTTGGTTTGTAAGTTAAAGGGAAAATATTCATCATCTCAAAATTCACAACATTGACCAAATATGGTCGATGAACACCACTGACGGTTATAAATTCATTAGTATCCTCGCTCCAAGTCCAATTCATCACCAGCCACTGTTGCTAGAGTGAGATTTCTAATGTGTGAAATGTATCATATCACTTCCCACTAAATTATTTGCAGCTTTCTCATGGCCTAGAGGACACACTCCTTGGGAAGGCAGACGAAGCCTTTGGCAAACTGGCCCCAGACTATCTTTCTAGTCTCTTCTCTAGCCCTCCCCTGATACAATTTATACCCCACAACTTGGCATTCCCCAGCACTCTTGCATTTGTTCCTACTGTTTCTTCCTCCCACAATGTCTTCCATCTCTTCTGCATTTGGGTAAGTGCAACTTACTTTGAATGACACCTTGAAAAATCACCTCCTTTCTGACAACTCCTTTACTACCCATCATACAGATGTAATTAATCACTTACTCATGTGCTTACAGTTGGCACAGACTTGGCGTATGTACCTTTAGTATGTCATCTATCATACATCTATCTACCTCTCTATATATCTATTGACCTACTGATCAATCCATCCATCCATCTACCTCAGTGTTCTAGGTTTATAAATTTTTATTTTGTAAGGAACCAAGATAGTATCTGGCATATGATAGGAACTAAATAAACAGTAGAATAAACACCTTTGGTTCCTCCTCAATGAAATAATACAGAATATTATTTCTGCTGTATTGTAAAACATATGCCATTCTGCCTTGATATCAGTGAGTCGTTTATAGATCCATCTCTTCTAACAGGCTATAACTTCCCTTTTCTTCCCTTCTCCCAGGTTTATAGCACAATGCTATGCACTGAGTAAAGAAAACTAGAAATTCGAATTTTTAAATTCCCTTTCTGAATATCTTATAAATAACCAGTTAATATAGATCTCAAATTCTTCTAAGTTGGGAATAAATCCTATTTGATTGATAAATATTGTGTAGTACAAGAAGCTAAATATTTGTGTCACAGTAAAACACCATTTTTCATTCTGTGACTGTCTAGAGTGTTTCCAATTATTTTTGGAGGATTTGGGAAATTTTCAAAGTTTTTTTCAAAACAAAATTTGTTTCAGTCCAATTTTGTCTGTTCACGTTTTACGGTGCATTTATCACCAAATGAAACAGTAGAGCATTTAGGATTAAAGAGGGTGAAGAAGAGTTTGCTTTAAAGTTTATAAATCTGGTAAAGTTGCAATATTTTTATTTTTATATATCAATTTAATTGACAGGAAATTTTTTTCCCTAGTATTTTCTAGATTTTTCTACAATTTTTTTTTTCCTAGAATAGAATTAGGAATTGCTCTAGGAAAAGCAGTCAGGAACTCAGCTAGTATTTAAAGGAAATAATGAAAGCAAAAAGATAGGTATACCTAACCCTCCAGCGATATATATAGAGAGGAACAGGGAGGGAGGCAGGAGTTTCGCCATATTGCTGCCTTGGAAGAGGCAATAGTGATTGCTGTTACAACACTAGCACGTACTAATTCCTGTTTGATGCTGGCAGCCTTACTATAGTTCACCCTTACTTCTCCTAGCGCCTCTCACTCCATTTTCTCCCTAATGGATAGAGGCCAGAGAAAGGAAAAGAACTCTAGGAAATTTCCAATTAGCACATTCAAGCAATGAAAACTTACCAGACCAGAATATAATGCACAGTAAGATTATGACCACGATGCCAATTGGTGGCAGATAAATAACCTCAGCTTTCAATGTGCAAACCAACCAGAAAGGTGTGATTTGTACACATATCGTTTCATGCACTACAGTAATTTGGTTGACTTTTCAGTGTCAAAGTCCTGAGATGGTTGCTAAATGCATTAAGAGCGAGAAAGAGAGAGAGAGAGGTAACAGAATAATTGGGTTCAGCATATGCATAGGAATGTAACTAAAACAAATCTCACTAAGAACATAATACCCAAGTGTAGGGCCCAGCACACAGTAACTCCAACAATGTGTAATGGAGGCAGTGTTTTTTGATACAGATCCCTGTGCCGTTTCCGTTTGCACTCTCTCGTGCATATCCTCCCCTTCCACCCCGCATTGAGAATGATTAGGAATGTTTATAGCAAGGATGAGAAGAGAAAGGGGGAGTCACTATTCATTGTCTGACCTTCCGAGTAACAGGTTTTTTGGGTTTGTCTGTTTTTTTGTGGGAGTTTGCAGCAGAACAATAATTTTAAGAACTGGTCTTCGTGGAAAGATAAAGAGATTCTCTTCATTCTTTCATTAGATCATTTCAATACATTGAGAGGTGGAGCCTGTGGACATGGCTCCACACTGAAGCTTCCTTCTCCTGGGAAGAAAGAGTACACGGCCCAGGCAAGGTCATGTTAACGAGGGAGAGGCACAAAGTCTGCTCCTGATGCCCCGGGGAACGGCAGGGAAGAGAGGCAGAGGCAGAGCTGAGTGGGGCAGCCCAACTTGCCTTTGCTCCTCCTGGGAAGTTGGCAGCTTGCGCATGCGTGTGGTGCAAACATTCAGATAGGTATGGAGGGGCCCGAGGCACACGTTCACCCTGAAGCCAGCTGGGAGAGGAGCAAGAGGAGGGGACGTGTTTATTCAAAAGAAGAAATTGAGCCCAGAAGAGACAGACCACCACGTTGTTAATGAGCAAGCTTAAATTTTCTTATCCCTCATCAGGGTGGGCTCAGGAGGGAGGTCTGCCCGGTTACAGCAGAGACACAGGCTATGTGTTGTCACACATTTGAGCATGGAAATGTGAAATCTCTGTTACAAATGTTTCCTCCTCATCTCCGTATCTGTTTTTGATGACACTTCTTATATTTGAATCCCAATTTATTTTTTTTTTAATTTTTTTTATTTCGGCATATTATGGGGGTACAGATTTTAAGGTTTCAATAAATGCCCTTCCCTCCCCCCACAAGTCTGAGTTTCCAGCATGACCATCCTCCAGATGGTGCACATCTCACTCATTATGTATGTATATACCCGTCCCCCACCCCCTACCCCCGCCAGATGGTGCACATAAAATCCCAATTTCTTTATAGCGACCCCGTCTCACTTCCTTCTCACAGGTGCTCTATGCCGCCTCGCTCTACCTGTCCCTTTTTCTTCTCTAAGTCATTTTCTTCAGCAAATTTTATCTACTTTTTTTGAATGAATACTGTCACAGACCCCCTAAATGTATACGTCTTTGGGTTTTCTGAAGTGTTCGTCCCTAACGTTTATAGAGTTTATAGATGCTATGAGGTATTTTGGGGCCATCCAGAAAGATTTGCAAGAAGGAAGCAAGAAAGAGAATCTTGTGCTTTGGCTTTAATTCCAGAGGTTGAGGAACATTTGAGGATTCAAATGGAAAAATTCTAATTACTGCGTTCTTTGTGTTTTATCACTCTTGGTTATTTAATTTCCCTTTTCAACACCTTGACTAAAGATTTACATTTGTTCTCATTATATCTCTCACCTTGATTTTATTTCTAGTTTTCTGGCTTTTGTACCTTTCAAGTTCTGTTACCAAGTTTATACAACTGTGACTCAGTCTCTCCTGAAATTTGTCCTTTTTTTCTGTCCAGGGATTTTATTTTTCTGCAGTAAGCTTGGCCCCTTGGACTCAAGGCCATCCCCAACTAAACCCTGCTTTGTCTTTGTCAACTATGCCTTCCAGTTGTACTCAAGGCCAACTTTTAAGTTTTATCTTGTCACTCATAATAAAGACGTTTATAGAGTTTATAGAGTGACCTACTGGCTATAATAATCCTTAAGCATTTGAGCCAATGAAGTAACAAAAGTCTCAGGACAGGAGCTTGGTTTATAATCTATAAAATATATGCCATGTGGATTTTTTAGATAAGAAGAAATGCTTAGAATGAGGGGTCTCTGATAATTTTGTAGTTTAAGGAGATTTAAGACAAATGTAAAGATATAAAGTTCATTTCTTGGAGTGGTCTTTTAACATTTTAAGAATTGAAGTCAATTCCAAAGAGAAATTTATGGAAAGGCAGAGAGGGATAAATAGGCAGAGGAAGAATAAAGTTCACGCTGTGTGCATATCTGGACTATGGCATTGTATTAAATCATAAATGCTGTGAGGTTTGCTTACTAATTTTGCTATGGTGAGATGTACCTACTATCTATTATAATGTGTATTGATAATTAAAGAGTGAAAAAATCAGGCAGATCAGGTAGTAGAAAATAGTACACACTTCCAATTGCTTTTGAGAGTTAAAAAAATGACTTGGAACTTTTTGGGCTTTTTACAATAAAGCTGCTAATGTTTTCCTTTTAGGAATTAGTCCGATGCAAGAGTCGATGCTTTCCTGTCCAGTTAAACCAGACTTGTTAAAAAAAAAAAAAAAGAAAAGAAAGAAGAAACTGTTTCCAGGGAAGGAACAGAGGATGTGGGAAGATCACCCTCCACTGAGCTTGTCCCCTCCGAAGCTCATTTGTAGGGCCAGGTAAACACACACCTTCCACACTCAATTTTTAAAATGATATTGAGGCACATATAGACTGTTATCTGTAAAAGAAACTGCTTTCAAAACTTTCGCGTATATAAAGTGTTCCAAGATGCATGAACAGAGAAATTATTTTAAAAGTATATAAATGCATGAATAATTTGTATGCATTTGCTCTAAAATTTTGTAATTATCAGCAAATTACAACTTCTTTATATGAAGAGAGAGTTGTCTCATGTTAGTTTTGCATTGATTTTATACCTTTTTAATAGTTCTGAAATTCATTCTTATGTATTCTTTCATTTTAAAAGCTATAATGACTAATACTGGTCTTCTGTTAGAATATAAGTTTTAAAATGATTTCATTAAAAGGAAGAACTAGAATTCATGTTTTTTGAGCAATCTATCCCTAAAAAAATATCCATTCATGCATTTAATGACAGCTTGTAAGCTATTTTACTCCTTCTGGTAATTTTCTTTTTTTCACATATCAAAATGTATTGAGTGGCTGACATGTGATAGATGTCGCAAAGAAAATAGAATGTTCTCCAGACTCTCAAAATGCTGGAATCTAGGAGCAAAGGAAGAAAATGTACATGAATTATAATAAAATGGAGTGATTTGCCTGTGAAATAAATACAAAAAACGTTCTGTGAGACTTCAGAGGAGAAAGACATATTTTTCCTTGGTAATCTTGGGAAGGCTTTGTGAAGAGACTGGCATGCGAGGGGTGTCCTACAAAATGGGAGAAGTTGGGGCCAAGGGGGGAAGGAGGGAAGTCATTTTAAGTCTTGGGAACAAGGAGAGAAAGCAATTGGGATGCTGTGGGCTGCTTGTCTCTTAGCGTGGAAGACAAGGGGTGACAATGAGAGGCCTGGAAAGGAGAGTTAGTGCCAGAAGGGAGAGCTGAAGATGCAGGGCAAAGAACTTGGATTTTCTCTGCAGACACTGGAGAATTACTGAAGCATTTTGAAGAGGGGCAAGACATTTCTTTTGATGCTGTTGATCTAAATCATAGAGTAGAAAGAAGAGGGATAGAGAGAGTTAGAAGCTATTGCAAGATTATAGAAAAAACAATATGAGGTTTGACCGAGGGCCATGTACCTTAATAGAGAGGAGGACGTGAATGTGAGAGAAGTAGTTGAGAAAATAACACCAACACCAACAATTATGAGTGAACATTCACTGAGAATGTGGTAGAACTCAGGCTCTTTTCTAGGCACTTCTTTTTCTTATTTAATTCTCACAACAACCTTATGTGAAGGTATTATTATTTATTCTCTTTAAGAAGAAACTAAGGCATCAAGGGGAGAAGTACTTGCCCAGGGTCACACAGTTCAGTAATGGAGATGCAAGATTTAAACATCTTTAAATCTCAACACCGCAACTACACCCTGGCACTCTCAGCCTCTCTTATGGACTTAGAACCAGTTGGAATTGGGAATCTGGAGAGAGCAGTTTCGAACTTGAGTTTCTGTGACTCATGAAAACGAGTCAGGTGAAGGAACAGGTTTAGTTTAAGGTTAGATGATGTGTTCCAGTTTTGACTCAATTTTGCATTCACATTTAAAGGACAGATTAAATTATCAATGATTATTATCCAGCATAGCTACAGATTGAATACAGGCTGATGTCTAAAAATAGTAGTTTTAGAAAGATGTTATGAATCAATGGTTATTTGCTGTTGAGTATAATTGATTCTTTGCTCAAAGCGATTTATCCTGCTTTGAATGAAATCATTAGCACTGATGAGTATTTGAAAATGTGTATGAATTTTTGCAGTGTTTTTTAATTTCCCCAGTTTTACAACCAATTCTTTGAGTTAACAGACAGATTTAAACCAAAAAGTGCTTGTTTTCACACTGCATTTGTAGACAGAACTCTGATTCATAAATTTATAATTATTCTTCTTTCATCAAGCTTTTGATTCATCTCTGAGGCTGCAATCCCTAGCAGAGTGCCTGGTATACACTAAGCATCCAATAAATGCTCCTTGAATTATAATGACTGAGGTGTTCAGTCTTCAACATATTTAATTTACATTATGCTTGATACCTGAGACACTTTAAAATAGTACTTTAAATGTTGATTTGAATTGCAGAGTTCTAGAATCAGAGAATTGTTTTGGAGATTTTACTGTCTGAAGTTGTTTGATATTCAGGGCTAGGTATGAGGCAAATTTCTGATATTTGTATTCTCCTTGAAAGGTAGGACAAGTTACAATGACTATGGGGAAAATGAGTTTTTTTTGAGAGAGAAAGTTGCGTTTTTATATTTTCCTGGAACCAAAGGCATTGAAATGGGAATAAGCTTAATAAATAAGTAAAATATAATGTAAAATTTAGACCAGAGACACCGAAATGAAAGGTGAGTTCCACAGCTGCAGAGTTTGCAGATATTTGGTTGAATTCCAAAATTGAATTATTTATTCAACTAAGAACAAGTCCTGCTAGGGATGTCTAGATGTCTAGTCTTGAACTGGTTGCTGACTAGAATCATAATGTGAACTACCCCTGTCCTCATGGCATTGGAGAAGCAACCTATTTATTTTCCATCCTCTTGCCGTGCACCACTCCCCACGCAGGTGTGTGCTCTCACTGCCACGCTGTGAGCTTACTTTCTATTGAGAATAGATGGGGACCATTCCCCGGACCTTCAGGAAGCTTGGATCCAAAACTAAAGCCCACAAAATAAGAAGAATAAAGAATAAAATGTATAGGAGACACACTTCTTTGACTTATTTTGCTTGGTAATATTATTTTTCTGATTTGGCTGAGGTTTACATTAGACCATGAGTTCTCATGTTTGCTCCGTCTACATATTATATAATCAATAGAGCCATGTCTTGACTTAAAATTAAATTTAAATGACCCAGCATGTGCCCTGATCACAGGAGTTTCGTGGATCCGAGTTGGGCAATTGAGATCCTGGTCTGGTTCCAATACAGGTTGAATGTGGGACCCTAGACAAGTTGTTCAGTCTCTCTGAATGATTCACCTCACTTCTAAAATATAACGGTTACCTAGATAATTAGACCATCCCTTGTTTTCTTCATAAAGGGAAAAAGAGATGAGTATTAATATGAATGAGTAATTGGGTGCAGTTCAATGAACTGAGTTGATACTCTGACCTCAAGCACACTGAAAATGTCCGGAACCCTTCTCTAGGGCAACAGTGCTTGGCCAACGCCAAGCTTTGGGGCCACTCCCAGATGCATGCACCCCAACATGTAAAGGTGACATGCACCCCGGCATGTGAAGGTGATGTGCTCCTCTTCCTCCTGTCAGCTCCCTTCTCCTCCTACAGCCCGTTCCTGTGAGCAATGGTCTCCAGAGCACACCAACCTGAAGATGGCGAAGATGTTCACGTGTGTGACCTTCTCCCTTGCATCTCCTCACTCTCTTTGGGGGACTGTTCTCCTCTCCCTTCTGTCACCACAATGCAGTGTATTTCACCTTCAAATCTCTCATGAATCCATATTTATGTCCCCATAAATTTTTTTTTTCTCTCTCCTCCATTACCCCGGCCAAATTTCAGAACATTTTTTTTTTTTTAATTTCAATTGTGAGAAACAACGTCCCAGTCTTGTCTAAAGAAGAGTGAGTAAAAATAATGACGCCCTTCACTAAGGAAAATAATTGGTCCAGCTAGAACTTTTGAGGTTAAATTAAATATATTAAAAACGAGTGACACCTGTCTCTAAAGTCTTTTAAAGTGATGTTGGTTCTGTTCAAAATTTCTGCGATTTTGAGGATTTTAAAAATTTAAGCTAAGCAGTCAAAATATACATAACATGTAATGACAATTAATTTTCCTGGTTTTAGTTACTAGCGTGGCAAAAATATTGTGTGCTGTAAATGTGAAATGTTAAGTACCTTCAGGTAAAGGCAGAAAAGATGGGGGGATAAGTAATCATTGGGGAAGGTGGGGGGTGGGCGGATCAGGCAAGTTGCTTTAAAGAGAGGGATGCATGACCTGGGCTTTGTAGATTGAATAGAAGATTGTTAGTTGGCTGAGCCAAGGGAGGCCGTTTTAAACATGAAGCAAGGCTCACAGGTTGGGGGGAGGGGCGCACCACTGGATGCACAGACAGTTGCTTAATACTATTGTCTCAGTATCCATTGTTTGAGGGGACGGAGGCAAGGGTGAAATTGGGGTTGGGGGAGAGAGAGAGGGAAGAGAGAGTGCGAGTGCGCCATGCATCTCGTGCGTCTTGGTGTCTTTTTGGAGAGCTTTCTACCATAAACTCCCATACGCGAACTGAAAATAGCTTAAACCATCACTTCCTAAAAAGTGAAAAAATGCCAGGTTTTTGGAAACAGTCTACAAGTGTTCCTGACCCCCCACTGTCATGCTGCTGTGGTGGAAATGGCACAGTTGGAGACACCTGATGCTGGGAGACATGCGGCATCAGGGACAAGATGAGTGAGGAAAGAGGACGGGACAATTGGGAAGTGGAAGCCACTCATCTTTGGGGTTGCATCATGTGGCCTTCTGCTGTGTAGATGGCTGATAAGGTTTTATGCCCATCCCAGAAAGTGTGAGCCCCTGATCTCCCGGAGAATGAGAAGGCAGGGGAGGAAGACAAGGGCCAACACACACAAATCCTTCGGGGAGGTGCTGCAGTAGAGCCTGCCTCCTTGCAGGTGGGCCACATGAACAGCAGGGCAGGACACAGCTTCCCTGGGACGCCAAGTGGCTCAGGGACAACTTCCACTGGAAGTGAGGCAGTGGTTGAGAGGCGCAGTAAGATTCAACAAGCTCTGCTTCATAACGTCCAGAGAAGTGTGCCTTTCAAGTAATAAAAAGTTACAGGAGTTCTGCTTTTTCTCTGAAGCATAGCTTTTTCAGGAATTAGACACCCACTAATATATAACATAAATAATAATAACCTAGCTTCACTGACATGCTAACAGCTATTGAATTAGGTAGTTTCATCAAAGGGTGCAATTTGAAATATGAATTTTAATCATTTAATTTACTGAGACAAATCAAAAGTGGCAAAAGTTGAAGTGTCATAGTGAAAATCTCTGCCCAGGTGGGATTTTCCATATTTCCTGCCCTATGCACAGAAAATATGGGATGGCTTTGGCGTTACCTCATTTCTTCTGACCAAGACCCATTTCCCTGGGCACCTTTTCCCGATTGCCACATAAACCTCCGTCTGATTAGTTTCCTTCTCTTTCCTATGCACTCAAGTACTCGTTGTTTACTAGGGACTAACACTGTTTTTTTTTTTTTTTCTTACTTTTAAATCTTTTCTTTGCCCAGAGCATTACTTCCTAATATTCTTTATAGATCATTAGGTAACAACTTTAAAAAAGTTTCTGGCATACATTATTAAAATCAAAACTAGGCATATTTTATTTCCTAGTTTCTTTCACTGAGGAAGAGAAAGGTAATTTTTGGTGTACCTTTTCCACCTACCCCAGCCCTCCCCACCAATGACATGCCGTGACTCCACTGCAGAGGGCTGGCCAAGACTTCAGACGCATAAACACACACACTCATGTTCTTTCTTCTAAGGTGATCCCACTACTTTCCAAATACCTACCAACGTATTCCCCAAGGGAAGAGGGGCCCTGCAGTCAGGTAATGGCATTCTTAGCTTCCAGAGCACCTTGGGACCCTCTGCAGGGATCCCATGCATCTGGATGGTGACTGTGCCCACTGCCAGAAACACAGCCAAGTTGTCCACAACTGTCCCAAACACAGCACATTCTTAGGACATGACAAAGTCTCTATGAATCATCACTTCCACATTAGTGGGAGAGTTTGATTTTTCCTCATATCAGTGGAGGTGTTTGTAATTATTGTCATTGTTCAGAGGGGAAACCGAGGCAAGGATTTTTAGCAACTTGACCAGGACATAAAAGGCTTGCTGGCCAAACTTAGTCCCAGGAACATGATACATGCTGTAATTTTATAGTTAAAAAGAGGAAAATATAGTTGACTTATATAAAGGATTTTAAAAAGCAACCCAAGGAGAATATTGTCTTGATGACATCTTTAACTTGTTGACAAGAACTGTTAGAGGCAGGATGGCCATTAAAAAGCATCCAATTCCACCCTCTCCCCATGGGGACTGAAGCTCAAGAAATTTGACTTGTTTGAGCCCACAGGACAAGTTTGCAGCAAGCCAAGCCCGGGACCCAGGTTTCCAGCTTTCCAGCCTAATGCCCCCCCTCCTGTATCACCCTTAATTTTAAGATCATTTCTATCACAGAACAAACATTTGGAAGTCACAGCTCTCAGACCCTTTACTGCCCCGTTTGTCTTCCTTCCTTTCATGGCTTGGGCTCTCCAAGGAAGGGACAGAAAATAGTCAGACTTGGCCCTGGTACCTTTTATACCCCCATGATCAGTTTACCTGGAAAGCTGTGCAGAGCATCTTCATTTTCCAGAATGCCTCTCTGTTTGGTCGCCTGCAGTTCACTTTTGGATTTCCAAACCAGCTTTACCATCCTGATCATCTCTGGCAAGTCCCAGGGCAGCGGCCCCTGCTGGCACCCAGGCCGGCTGCCCGGGGTGGAGGGCAGCACACCTTCTGGGGCCGTCCACCTCCTGCCTAGCTCTGCCGAGTGGAAATACCGCTCTAGCACAGGCATTCTGCCCTGTTCTCCAGAAGAGGAGGTAGCGCTGCTGCTGCTGCTGCTGCTGCTGCTGCTGCCGCTGCCACAGGGGAAATTCTTCCCAGCCAGGGGAAGGCGAATCCCTGTAAAATCCTCTCCCGCGTCGGAAAGACAAGCCTCCTCCAGCCTGGCACAACCTCCCTGTCTCTCCAGTCCCGCCACAAGCACTGACGACGAGAGCGGTTCCCTGCCCGGGGTTTCTCACTGGTGAGAAACTGTTACTGTACTCCTTCCTTAGAGATAGAATGCATTTTTTTTTCCTCCTCTCTCAGGCACTGAGTTCACAGCACTTAATTAATCCCAGGCTACAGCTGGAATGACAGCAGGGAAAAAAAGAAAAAGCCATCGAGGTTTTAGCTTTTGCTGTTCCTCTTCTTTCTTCTGATGTATTTGTTTTCAGTTCTCTTTTGGTGTTTGTCAAAATTTGTCCAATGGCTTAGCTCTTAAGGACTTCAGGCAAAGAAGTGGGGCTCCCCCTTCACCAGTCTCTCAGAAAGGTCCCCCAGAGGCCAGTTATCTGGAGGTGTCAGGTGAGGAGTCACCCCCGTGGTGCAGGAAGCCTAGAAACTTCCCAGGCTCAGGCCCTGCAAGGTCCAAGGAGCTCTGGAAAAACAGGGGAAGCTGAGTGTCCCCAGAACCATCTGCAGCTGCTTCCCTCTGGAAGCCCTGGTCGGGGGGCACCTGACCTGTCCACCAAGGCCACACCGGGATGGGCTGGGTGGACCCCAGTACCACCATTCCTGCTCCACGCCCCTCACCCTTTGTGTCATTTGGTTCTCAGCAAACCTAACTGGGTTTTGGCTTATTAGTCAAATCCCTCTGTAACCTCAGCTGCCCTTCAGCTGGAAGGGAAATAACATCGAATCACATTCCACAGCTAACTCCAATGGAGGCAAATTAGGGAAGCGTCGAGATCCTCACGCATAAGTGCAGTGGGCTTGCGTGGTCTGGGCACATGGCTCAGGATTGTTAATAACCCATTTTCAAACAAAAGCAATAATTTTAAAGGATGTTCATGGGGGTCATAAATGGCAGTGAAAGGAAAGGAAAGAAAGTGTTAAAAATTCATTCTCTGGAGAGAGAGCACTGTTGACTTGATATCTGGGCCACTAACTACCTGAGCGTGGTCGAATTGAGGGCAACCACGAGGATGTGCCTCTTGTTTCCTGAGGCTCAGAGATGGAGGTGCTCACCCTGCGACTCAGAACCAACACAACAAAAGGGAATGCCCCCTGTAGCTCATGTGAAAGGCGCCGGACAGAAATGAACCAGGGGTGGTATTGTATTTGGCACTTTAGCCAGCAAATTGGGTTTGTAGGAACAATTTGAGCCTGCACATTCATGTGATGGCCCCTGTTTTCTTGGAGGACATTGCAACAATCCCATCTCCCTCTCCTCTTCACGTCTTTGCATTGCAAAGCGCTTCATTTTGCTTGGCCTGTTATTTTGCTGATGTACAAGCTGTTGCTCCTGCTCTACATTCCTTCCAGTGCTGGCTTATCACACAATCACTTGATGTTTCTTTACGGGGAGCAGGAGAAAGACCGTTGTTGAGTGTGTTTTATTTTCATTGGTCCCACCTCATTTTTTAAAAAGTTGAAACCAGCAAAGGCTACTGTAATTTTGTTGTTGTTATTATTATTCCTCTAAACTCAGGGTTAATAAGTTTAGTTTTCCACACTGGATTAAGTGACTTTCCTTTTTACTGGATGGAAAACTATTAATTTCTCTCCTGATGGGTAAAGAAGGGTCAAGAGAGTATAAAACAGCAGTAGAGATATTGAAGACAGGACTTTTTGGGATTTCATCATTAAAATGTTGAGCAAACAGATTTTCCTATAACATTCAGATAGGCATACAACCCAGTTAGGGAATAATCAGTGATCCACTTTATCAGAAAGATGTGCCTTTCTTTACTTCCCTCTTTGTTAAGGGATGAAAGGATTTAAGCATCACTCTGACACTTCTACCACTTTGACAGCCCGTCCAGTCCTTATCGGACTTTCCATCAGACTGTGGGCACCAAGGCTCTCTAGAATTGAGATGATTTTATTTAATAAGCACATGTAGGCTGTTGCACTTTTATTATCATATTTCCTGAATAATGTTTTAAACTCACTCCTCAGTCACAAACTTCCTTGACATAACAACTGAAGAGTTTCCTAAGTATTTGACTATTTTTATTTTTGTTCAGTTATTTTGCAATAGTACTTAGCATCAGGATATCCTGACCCTTGGAACAAAGGGGTTAAGAACAAAGAAAACAAATATATGATATAATATATCACATACACTAATATATTAAGAACACAAAACATCATTGCTTATTTCTTCAAGAATGACTTTTTTAAAAAAAAATCTAAGGATATAAATTTCCACTGTACTCTCTATACTGTTTTACATATTTCCTTGTAAAAACATTTTAAAGGATTTACAAAATGTGGGATTATTGAACACAGATACTTCCTAGTGGAGATGAGTTAGGGCCAAGCAAACATCATTTCAACTTTTCCTTCCCAGGGAAGAACCTACTTCATTTGAAGATTTGGAAATTGAAAATGTTTGCACGATTTAAAAAATATATCCCCCAGTATGGGATTATCTTCATCCCAGAGCAGAAGTGCAAAAATACCACAAGAAAGGTCGTTCTCATGGTATTTCTGGCTCACGTAGAAACAGGAAGTACAGGAAATCTTGCGAGAAAGCTTGGCTCAGGAGATTTTTGGCTCAGCTGCAGGCTCAAGAGATTGAGACAAACTGAGGTGAGGCGAGCATTTACGGGACACAAATCTCTCTGCCACAATAATTCTCCGAAGGGTGCTTTTGTTAACATTTTGTAGCTGGCATCTCATAGGCTGTGATCCTTTTGTTTTTCAGATAGTTACTTTAGAAGAACATGCCCATAAACCTATGGTTTTTCCCTGTTCAGTGAACATCATTTACCTTGACAGTGTCTACAGCCAGAAGCTTGGATCACTGGGGATGAGAAAAAGGGTGGGGATGTTTTGTGCTCAGAGGAATCGTGGAGCAAAGACATCCCATCTCTGTGACTTGTGAGGGTTTTTACAAATGTTAATATCCATAATTAATGTGCTACGGACAGGAAATTTTAAGATAGACTTTCAAAATAACCAAGTTCTTTTTTCAGGCATTGTGAGTCGACCTAACATTCCATTAAGAGGAAAATAGCATAGTTCCCTTCTTGTGTGAAAGAAACGCAATGAGAACTAACAAAGACAAAACAGCTTGTTCCAATGGACACCTAATTCTATGAAAAAGACTGTGCTGTGTGGTTGCAGCTATAAAAGAAAGAATTGATATCCCCCCCATATTAAAGGATATGGCCAAGAAAAGAATGTCAAAGACATTGTTGATTTAAAACCTGGGGTATTTTGAAGAATTTTTAGTGTTCTGAAGGCTACATAAAAATCTTGTAGACTATGGGTTGGGTGCTCTAGTCACTAGGCAGACAAGTCCTTATTATATATGGTTTTTAAAATAAAATATTAACAATGTTGAACTTTCTAATCATTCTAGAGAATGTACCCTTTTTTTTAAAAAAAAAATAGAACCTTCATCACATATTTATTGCCATTTTCTTTTATTTTGAGTCTATCTACAGATCTTTATGAAACTTCATCTTAATGACAGTCTTCTCACTCAGATATTTTGGAGGTACTTTACACCTTATTGACCTTCATGTGACATCTATCTTTTAGAAAAAATTTCAAACTGTTGAGGGAGTTTATTTATTTTGTCCTGAACTTTCCTTTCCATCAGATCAATCCGAATGTGGATGTGTAAACACACACACACACACACACACACACACACACACACACACACGCACGGGAGCGCGCGACCACCCTCGATTCACAAATGCAATTCAAAAGACATTAAAAAGAGCAGGGAAGGAAAAACAAGTCTTTCAACTTTGTTTAATGTAGTTTAAGTGGAAGAAGCTCAAACAATTTATAGTGTCCTTCAGGAGAAATAGAAATGTAATAGCTCTGGCCTTAGCTAATCTCAAGGAACAACGCCAGCAAGTGGGGAAAAGGACTTGGTCTAGAGACCGACCATACAAGGCAGCGCACGTTACCGTTGTCACGTAGGAAAGGGGGAAAGACAAGGTGGGGGGAAGTAGGCGGTGTTGAACTGACATTCATAGTTTGCTTTCAGAACAGGTGTCTAAACTACACCCAATCATTCCCTCATTCATTCTGCAAATAAGTATTAACTATGAGAACAACAGCATTTGTTGAAGTGAGAACCTTTTGTGCCAGCTCCTGGGTCCTTTTTCAGGTATGGAGAACTTACCTGGCCTCCCTGACTCCCTTCTGGTTTTCAGTGCCAATTCTCTCTCCTTCTTTTATTTTTCTTTGTGTGTCTAAAGGGAGAAACTAGGGTTTCAGCTAGCATCGAACTCCTACACTGGCTCTTAGGTGTCTTGGCTGATGCTAAGTTTACTGTCTCTGAGGCTTTTCCAACCTCAAATGGTCCCAGTAACACAGGGGCTGAGAATGAAATGGCAGGAAGACTTGATTTCCTCTGCTTTGATCCTCTCTGCTCATGACTTTGGCCTCCTATTCCCTCCCTTACTGGACATCTGATGCTTTGGTGTGTGACCCTGGCATCCTCTGACTATAACCCTCCTAGGATTTCAGAATTTATCTCTGATTGTGAAAGATCGTAAGTGGTGGTAGAGTATACTTTTCAGAATTTCATATTTGAGTGTGTCAACTTTTAAAAAACAACTATAGCAATGGAAACTCTAACCCTCCAAGACCACTTATCTCAGAGTTACAAAAACTGGGTTTCAATCCATACTCACCACCAAGCTTTGTCTCAAACTTGGTGCCCTTACCTATAAACAGGTATGATGGCAGTAGCGCTTCATCCGTCATACTGGTATATTGTAAGAATTAAAGAAGACTAAAAACAGAAGACTGTAATGTGCTATACAATTTTAATATTTTTTATTTTTAAGATATAGGAAATCATAATTGGCAAATTAACTAAACTCAAATTTTGGCTATACTTTCCTGGGACCTATTAGAAATCTGAAAAGTCAAACTCTTCCACCCTCGGAGTAGATCTCCCTTTGAAAATTTGTGTTCCCCATGAGAATGCAGGAGTAGAGGAAATCAAAGACAGGAGTGCTGGATAGAGAGTATTGGGGAGTGGCCCAGGGAGGTGATGTGAGGGATTTAATGGTAGATAGGTAGGCGGGGTAAGGTAGGCAAAATCATTGAATGAGAGCAGATAGGTGAAGAACAAAGCATGCATTAATAGAAGTGGCTCAACAGGATAAATGTTCTTTGTAAGTGCATTTTGGAGGTATAATAGCCCATAAACCACGTGTTGAGTTTCAGCCTGCACAATCTTTACCATGGGTTATGTAGTGATCTAGTTAATATTATATAGGTTCTGGGAATTTTGTTTTTAGTCCAAAATGACTCATGGGGATGTTTGATGTTCATGAGCTGTGCAGCTTTGTGTCATATGCTCTGGTAGTGAACATGTGTCTTTAGGCTTCCTGCTAGTCTCCTTTCCCTAGGCAAACTTATGAGGGCCTCAAATGTTTTGCTTGGGAACTTTATTTCTCAAACATTTTACTAATTTCAATTGCTCTTAACTGATCTTTGTTTAACTTACAAGTGTTTTTAAAAGAAGTGTAGTGTGAAAAAACAAATATAATGTTTAAAAAAGTGGCCTAAGAAAGTCTGAAATACATTCATGAGATGGATGAATTTTGAGAGCTCTCAAGCATGAGGCCTGGTGAGAAGACCTCAGGAGATGGAAGGGGAGATTGCCCAGACATCCTCAAGGAACTGCTGGGAAATGCCCATATGAGGGCTTTTCTCTACATATAATGAAAACAAACCAGACCACTAATAAAATATAAAACAATTATCAATATAAACAACATAGCAAAAGGAAAGTGAGAAAATGATAAGGAAGAAAGCCTTCTAACCAGACCTACTTTTGCCCTTGATATTCATTTACATTTATGTTTATGGAGTTCAAAGTCAATTTGGGGGAAGGGAATTTCAACTGCTCCATGTGTATTGAGTGTAAAATCCTGCTGCCTCTTCCAATTATTCTTTATTTTCCCTCTTTCACTTATTACCTCCCAGTGATTATGAATTATATAAAATATCTATGCCAAAAGGTGTCTCTCAGATGCTATTTTTGAACTATGCTTCTCAAAAGTTAATATGTATATACATAACCTGAGGAGTCCATTAAAACTCAGATTCTGATTCTGCAGCTCAGGGCAGGCACCTGAGACTCAGTATTTCTATCAAGTTCCCTGTGGATGACAAAGTTGTTGGGCTGTGACCACACTCTGAGTAGCAAGGCTACGTGGCAGCTATTTTCTGCCTGCTCCATATTAGTTATTTATGAAAGAAAATGCAGCAAAAGTTTCAATCATTCTAGATACAATCATGCTGGCTCAGGCCAAATACTCTCAATGGAAATAAGCAAGTGGAACTGCTATGTGAGAACAAGGGCTGTGTCCAGGGACATCCATGACATTGAACCACTGCTTGGCTTTTCAATTTTGTTTCATTCCTTTTCCCTTAAGGGTTAACTTTAGAGATAAGGTTGAATATTAGGTATAAGCCACTGTAATAAATATTTTGACAGGGGTCTTGAAGAACTTCAAAAACAAATGCTATTTTTGAAAGTCTGTTCTCATCAAACGTCAAACACAATTTAGTTTGGCCAGTTTTGCTGTTGCCATCCCTCCTTCTTTGCAGCATTTCATTGCACCCCTGTTGCTATTTTCAGAATGGTTGGAATACAGGCAGGGCTCTGAGTCTTTGATCTCCATCATCAGGATACTTTCACCAAGACCTGCTCCTTCATTTGATTTATTAAAGATTCATGTAAAGCTGTCTTTGGATGAAGCCTGGTAATCTTTCCCACTGCAATATTCCAGGCATGAATGAATGGTGACCAGATGACAAAGAAAGACAGATGAAAAAAAAAAAGGAAGTAGGCATTCATGGTGCTATAGCCAGTGGGCAATGGTGCTGCTGACTCAGAGAACTGTGCCACAACCTCACAGCTTCAGTGAAACGCACACCAGAAAACATAAAAGATAAATAAAATAAACTCTGCAATGGATTTCACTCCTTAACAGGTATTTCCTGAAATTCAGGCAGCCCCAGACACAGTATTTATGGCAAAAGGATGCCAGAAGCAGGAGGCATGTGAAATCAGCTGGAAGAAGAGGGTAATAGAGAGCATGGGGCTAGAACACTACCACATTTATATGATTAAAAATTTGTACAGTTAACTAAACAAGAACGCTTAGAATAAATGAAAGCATCTGCTGGTAATTGGAAACACAGTTTGCTGTATCTTTTTTTCTATTGTCTTTCCTGATTCTTTCTAAGGTTAAGTGCTTTGCTGTGCTTACGAACACCTATATTTCCTGACATCCAGGGGAGTAACTAATAAAAAACAAGAAAGAAAAAGCTGGAAGATATTGTATGTAAACCTAGTAAACATCATGTTTACATTGTAGATAACTTTAGAGGTTATTTTCCCTTATAATGGCAGGAGAATTGAGGGTGAAAAAAGGGAAGTTGTTAAATATATAATATAGATACAGCACACTCTCTGCATAGTATGGTCCAGGGAACTCTTCTTTGTTTGACATGTAGTGTTGTGAGAAGATTAATAGCACCATAATCAAGGAAAGAAAGCCTAGCACACTAGAACATTTGACAATATCAATACATGTAAAAGATCTTTATCACCAAAAGATTCTATAAGGTTTCCCCTTTGGTAATATTCTTTTCCACCCCACATTCAATTCTAATCATATTTTGCTCCTTCTATTCTGTAAATTACTTAAAATGGTTGTGTATCTTTCTGCCTATAGGATATGAACACTAACTGATCTTGCTCTATTTTCTTGTTTGGACCTCTTCATCAATCTACTCTTTGACCTTCAAGCTTTCCTTCCTGAATGCATTTTGTGGTCTGCTGATAAGACTTCTTGCATTCCTTGTTTTCTGACACATCTTTGCATTTGACATTAACATTCTGTTGCCATTTAAGTGCAAGAGAAACTATTCCTACCTTTGACTTGCATATGTTCATATATCTTGCTGCTCTCATGTTTGTGTATCTCAATTAGAGTGTTAGGGATCAACTTCAGAACCACATATAACCAGGATTTTAGTAAATGCCTTTTAAATGCTACTATCACTTTCTTCCTGCTTTGAGGAGGCAATTGCTTGAGCTGCTATTAAATTGTGTTTTTTAAGTCTCTCATTAACCATTAAAAAAATTCATTTAAGCCTTATTTATCTTTAAAAGTCATGATATTGTGGATTGGACATAACCTATAATCATGTCATTTTCAAATATGTAATATATGAAAAATAATGGCAAGTATTAATATTAATTTGACATAAAGAGAATTATTACTTAAAAAAATAAGTCCAAATCCCTTTGCTGGGCATCTGATACTTTCAAAAACAGGCTCTCACTCACCTAGTCCTGTAAACTCATTTGAATTTATATTGAACAAACAAAATTTTTGTGGCAATCATACTGGTGCCTAAACATGTCAGGGGCATTCTGATATTATGTGTGGTAGGCAGAGTCGGCCTCCCAGAGGTGCTCACATCCTAACCCTTGGAACCTGTGAATATGTTCGGTTGTATGGCAGAGAGGAATGAAGGTAGTGGATGGAATAAGGTTGCTAATCAGTTGTCACTAAAATAGGGAGAATCTCCTGGATTATTTGGATGGGTCCAAAGGCATCACGAGGATCCTTAACTGTGGGAAAGGGAGGCAGCAGGGTGAGTACCAGAGTGATGTGATGCAAGGAGAAAAGACTCAACTGGTCATTACTGACTTTGAAGATGAAAAGGGGCCTCTTACCTAGGAATGCAGGGAGCCTCTCAAAGATAAAAAAGGCAAGAAGATGGGCTCTCTCTTCCAGCCTCCAGAAAGGAATTCAGACCTGCAGACACCTTGACTTTAGCCCAGTGGAACCCATTTCAGACTTCTGACCTCCAGAACCATAAGATAAATTTGTTTTAAGCCACTAACTGTGGCTTAGTTTTAAGCCACTAAGTGTGTAGTGATTTGTTAGAGCAGCAATAGGAAACTAATATGTTATTTCTCAAATCATCCTCCTTGTTGGGAAAGATTTTTTTCATTTGTTTAATCCAGATAAAATCCCATTTTCTTCATGAAGTCTTTGTGCCCCACCTAAAAGTTGAGTCTTCTATAATATTTAAACAAAGCAACATCTCTTATTTATTTTATTTATCTGTGATGTGACTTCACTTATACCACTACTTGGCTTTGATGCTTTGGCCTTTCATTTTGGATTGCAGGGGCCATTGTGTCATACTTTATAACTTAAAATCCTAGCGATGCACCCTTCATACATTCATTAATTCATTCAACATGCATTCATTCAGTGGTTTATTGTGGCTACCCCATGGTAAATTCTCAGTATACAAAAACATGATCCCTGTCCTTAAAATGGTTTGCAAATTTAATGGAGAAAAAGACATATGTACAACTAACTATGAAGTGCAATGAATTGTAGTGCCATAATATAAATGTGGGCACAATAGGTCTCAATTTGTTTTTGTTATTAATAATAATAACTAACTTTTTTCATCAAACTTTTTCCATATCTTGACAATGAAGAGAATATCTTAGAAATGTCTACTTTAAAAAATCCCAAATGATATGATATAGAGTTTGTCCATAGCCAGGAAAACATGAGTGGTTAATTATATTTTTGCTAATTATTTTTTATTTAATAAAATTTTTAAAAATTTAGCTCTAATGATTTTAAAACTTTAAGAACATTCTTACTACTTTTCTCAGGTGAGTTGATACTATGTTGCTAGCAAACTGATAGCTTAGGAAAAGTTTTTATTCCAACAGAGCAAAGAAAAAGGAATGATACAATGTTAGAGTTTTAAGGGACTTTAGAGATAAATTAACTATTTCCATTGGATCCTGTCTTATGTCAGCTTGGGCTGCTATAACAAAATACCATAGACTAGGTGGTTTAAACAGCAGAAATTTAGATCCTGGTGAGGGTGCTCTTCGCGGCTTGCAGGTGGCTGCCTTCTTGCTATATCCTCACATGGGGGGAAGAGAGAGGAAGCAAGTTCTCTTATGTCTCTTCTTATAAAGGCTCTAATCCCATTCATGAGGACTCCACTGTCATATGCTAATTACTTCCCCAAAGCCCCTCCTCCAAATACTATCATATTGGGGATTGGGGTTTCAACATGTGAATTTGGAGGGGGTCACAAACATTCAGCCAATGGCAGATCATTTTCTAATTTTGCCAGTAACGAAGCATGATCCAGACAGCATAAACTTTGGATTCCCACAGATCTGAGCTCAAGAACTTCCTTGGAGTGTTTATGTATCAGATATAGTACTAAGCACTTGATATGCAACTCCTTATTGAATCCTTGCAAGAAGCCCAGAAGGGTAGGCACTGTTATGATCCCCTATGAAAATATTAATAACTTGCTAAAGATTCAGATACTATCAAGCTTTAGAAGGCTGACAAGCACACTGTCTTAACCCTGTGCTATACTACTGTATAGCATAACCAAATTGATTGGTTAGGATGTTGTATACAGCAGTAGAAACCATTCTTGATTTGCAGCTTGTAACTATATCTGGCTGAATCACAAACATTTAAATCTGGTGAGTTGAAGAAAAGAAAGAATAGTTATGATGCCTCAGCACTTTTTCTATAGCTGTTCTTCACGGCAGGATTACACCTTGTGTTCCTCAAGCCAAAGTCACATCTTCACTGCCACTGTGGTCATGACTCTTACCACCTGGTTGGATTTTTGATCTTTGCCACAATCTTCATCAAAAGTTGAAGAAAGTCTTCATCTCTCAGCATGACCAGACAGAGAGAACATGTTGCACATGGTTCACATGAACATTTAAAAAAAAATCAATTGAACATCTGGTCTCCCTTCAGGAATGGGGTGTATTTTTTAAATCAGACCCTAAACTCTTAAAATGACTGTATTCCTTGTGGAAAGTGACCCATATCATCACTTGTGATTGCCACTGCCATGCACTGGACCCACCTCTGGGGCTAGCAATGGAAGATTATCAGCGTAGTCTTTGTTATGTAAACAAAATTACTGCAGCAACTCTGCTGTCTCTGACTGCAATTCCTGGGTCTGAAGAACCAGAGAATGATGATGTGAAATTGGTGAATGGAGTCCACAGATTTACCCAAGACATTGGACAGATATTTTCCTTTTAGAGCCATTTCACGTGGCTGCTTACAATAACAGGGTGCCAACTGCATCTATGCTTTCTAAACAGCTTGACCAGAAATGTGGGGGGGGGTGGGAGGGGAAGAGCCTTAAATGTTTCTAAGAGTTAAAAAAAATGACTTGGGTCACTTTCTGCATGGACAACAGTACATGTGGGAAATCAAACCTGGGCCCCAGCTGATGTCTGTTCTGGGGTAGCAGATGCAGAGATGAAGCAAGGACAGTCATGTGTCTGGTGGACCAGTCCCCTTCTGTTTTCTGCCTTACTTCCTTTGGCTTTATTTCTATGTAGTAAATTTGGTTACCTAGTCATTTATATTTATAGTCCTTCTACCAGGGAAACATAAGCCTATAAATTTCACATCACCTTTACATAGTTCCTTATGTTTAAAGGTGTTGCAGAGTGATACAAAGGCATAGCTTTTAAGTAATATCCCTAAAGAAAGGAAAGTATAACCCTGGGAAAATCAACCTCACATTCAGAGTTCTCAACTACCTCTTGTATTCCTCATTCCTCTTCTCAGTAACAATTTATTAATACATTCATTCACTTATTTGAAAGAATAGTAGAAGAGTAAATATTCACAATCTTGGCCCTACCAAACCTAATTAAGTCTAATTATCCTATTTGTCCCTTTACACTCACATTATAATTGATGCCTTGTTTTATTTAGCATTTGTTTCTTTGCTCATCTTACATGGAAATTTATAAATTCTCTCTTTCATTTTTATTACATTATATTATGAGAATGCAGAGTTTTGTTTCTTTGCTGTCTTCCTTAAAGCACTTCTCCAAGTAGTCTAGATCACAGCAAGAATTCAGATACTGCTGAATTAGCATTATTGTTTCTGTGGTAAAAATATGGAGAGAGTTCTGTGTGGGATTGCCACAGCATTTTTGGGAAACCTCAAAAGGGATAGTTGGTGTTGCAAAATCAAGTTCTCTTTGTGACCTAAACTATATTCTGGTTTTCTTGAAATTATTGAAGGGTTAGAACTTTTCCCCCGTTAACATGGTTGGTTAAGTCACGTTTTCCTCCAGAGCACAAATGTGCAAATGAAAGACATTGGTTACAGACATCTACTTGTGGTTCTACTTGGGATTTACAAGGAGTTATATTGTTCTTATCTCTAACCTATTGGTCAAACCCTCCACTTCCCTCTATTTTCTTCAAATTGGCATTTCACATGGGATTTTACTCTAGAACATTTGGAGACAGAGTTTTCAGAAGCAAAACAAAACAAAACTGCTTTTGTTCTTCAATAGAACTAGGGAGTTGGATAAAATTAGACAGCTGAGGTGATTAAATGAGAGAGTACATGGAAGGTATGGAAGGCACATGGAAGAACAAGGCTGGGGACAACGCAGGCATTCGGTAAAATCCAGTTATTTTAATTCCCTCCGAATTACCCTCACTCTCCTCCATGGAACTGGGGTCAGTAACCCCTTCAGCCCTGGGTGCCATCAGTAGACGAGACGAAGGTGATATATGAAGGGGAAAGATAGGAGAAGTAAAAAGTAGGAAAAAATAAAGGTTGTATGTTTGGCATGGAATGGTCAAGGAGATGAAGGAAAAAGAAGATAAAGATAAAAAAGAAAGTAAAGAGAAAAAAGAAAAGCATACAGATGTCCATTAGCAATGATGCGAAACATAAATCTAACACCCTGGAGGCTACAGGCTGCTGGGCCCTTTACCTCAGTATTGATCTGCTGCCATCTCCTTTCCTCATGTTCTAACTCTTAATGTGTGTTTCAGATCATATGGAAGGCTCTCCAGATACAATTCTATAAAACAGGGGTTAAAATTATTTTTTTCTAGTGCAATCTATTAATAAATAGATAGCCATAAACAGTGACTATAAACTAGTTCCTCTCTAAATCTTTGGAAGTCCATTATGACATAATTATTCCTAGAGAATTTCTAAAAATGTCATTCTTTTCTAGCTTTCCATTAAAGGATGCAGTTACTGAATTACCAAGGGCTTTCTTGGTAAGGAATTGCTACCTGGAAAAGTCAACCCCTTCAAGATATTGCAAGAAGCCTGCTCCTGGCTGGCAAACAAAGCACTTGGGGAAATTCCTTACCTTTTCAGGCCTTACAAGCATCATTTAGGTCATTAAAATACCAGTTTTCTAAATGATGTCTTTGTGGTTTGAAAAAAGTAAAGCAACTCCAAAGAGTCTTCTGTTTTTTTGTTTGTTTGTTTGTTTTGTTTTGATTTTCCTTTTTGCCATGGTATGGCTCCTGCAATGAGAGGACTCAGAAGTTTCTTATGAGAGTAATAGCTGCTTTGGCCCTGGCTTTGAGAGAGAGTGTATTATGAGAAGCTGAAGATGTCAAAAGAAAGTGAGAAATGGCTTTCTTCCCCAACGTCAGGGGGTCAGGAAGGGAAAGGAAAGCTACTCTGTTCAAGGAGCAGAAGGGAACATCCCTACAGAGCCACTCTGAACCATTCACTCCTCAGCCCCCGGTTGAAGAGTAGAGAAAGGGCACTGATGACATTAGTGTGGTGTGGGGCTGAGGGACAACTCATGGGATTTGGTGGCCTTGGTCCTACATCAAGTGTTTAGATAAAAAGGTCTTAAGCACCAACTCCTTAGGGCTCTGCATAGTGCACAAAGGCAGGACTCCAGGTTGAGGGCTGCAGAATGTCTCTGAGCTTCTCAGACCTAGCAATGTCTTGCTGATCCTGGGGTCTTTTGCACCAAGACATGAGCCTGGACCAAGAGTGATGCTACTGCCATAACCATTGATCAGAACAGTTAATTCGCTGGGTGCAGTAAATATCCTTTCAATGAATGAATGACCATGTACCCCCAAGTGGTGGCCTCATGGGCATCTCAAACACACACCTGTAATGTGGGAAATAGCAGAGGCTCACAGTGATCTGATGGAGACTCAGTCGGGATGGAACTGCACCAAAAAACAGCTAATTGGGAAAAAAAAAAAGATTTCAGAGTCTCCTGGCAGAGGGGTAAAATGGATGAGTGAGCTGATTTATTTATTTATTTTTTTAGTCACCACCTCCTTTTACTCCCTTTCTCCTTCTAGAGGTTTCTACCTCTAATCTCTGAGACTTAACAGAAACACTACTTCATAGTTTCCCCCACCTTCTCAGCCAGTGGCTTCTACCTCCTGCACTGCAGGTATCACTAAACATGGTCAGGGCAATGAGACAAAAGGACTCATTTTGGCTCATCAGGCACCAAGATAAGGAAAGGTCATGGCAGCGCCTGAAGGATGGAACTGCTGGAGCAAAAGGTTACTTCACGTTCATAACCAGTCTTCACAGAGATGTGAGTAGTTGCCCAGAAGTGGAAAAGGGATGTGGTCTCTTGTCCCTAGGTGACAAATCTTTATCAGGTAGACTCCAAGGCACCGGAGTTCATTCTCCTTGTAGTCGTGGTGGATGTTAAAGGCAGGGAAATGAATTTAACAGCACTAAGCAACAAGCATTAAGTACCTTCTGTGGGCTGGTCACCAGTTTGAGCATGAAGCAAAGCTTTGAACAAGTCCTACTTTTCACTCCAGTGAGAAGACTCAGAAATCAAACACACAAACAGGCACACAGTTACATTAACAAGAAAATACTCAGTGCTATAAAAAACAAAACATTGAATTAATGAATTAATTAAATAGTGGCTAGGGAACTATTTTAGCTGTATGATCAAGAGAAGCCTCTTGAAGTAAGTAATGTTTGAACTGACAATCAAAGATAAGAAGAAGCTAGCAGAGATTTGGGGGAAGATGATTTTAGCCAGAAACAACAACCCCAAAAAAGGCTCTAAAGCAAGAACTAGCTTGCTATGTCTGAAAAACAAAGAAAGGCAGTGGCAGGGACTTCATGAGCAAGGGAGAGGGTGGCATGAGATGAGATTCCAGGCCAGACAGTGTTGGTCTATGTAGATTAGAGAATGATTTGGGATGTTGTTCCAAGTGTGATGACAAGGCATGAGAAGGTTTTCAGAAGAATGGCATGATCTAGTACAGTTTTCATAAGACCACATTGGTAGCTCTGTGGAAAAGAAATTGTATAGGAACAAGAGTAGAAACAGAAATTAACCAGGAGGCTAATAAAATTCAAGAAAGGATGCTAGGGTAGTAGCAGTGAGACTGAAGAAAAATAAACAGTTTCAGGAAATATTTTGGAGGTAGGTTTGCTAGGAAAAATTCATGGATTGGTGTGTGAAAGGCAGAGAACAGCCAGGTTTCAGTGTTATTTGCTGGGATAGTAAGAAATATACTTAGATATATTTAATCAATCATTTGGTTGGATATTTTAAGTTCGTGATGACTTTTAGATATCCAAGTATATATCGAGTAGGTGGTCTGAGTATGGAGTAAAGGAGAAAAGTCAGTCCTTAGATATTAATTTGAAATTATTGGCATACAGAAGGTATTTAAATAAAATGAAACATTGTGCCATTTCAGTCTAATCTAATCCATCCCAAATCAACACTTAAGAAACTAAGTGTGGTAAATATTAAAGAGATCAGGAAGAGATAGCCCTTGTACTCTTAGGAACTATTACTAGAAGGAGAGGCAGACCATAATACTACTGATATAATGCAATGGTAAAATGGAGGTAGGTGTAAATATAAAGAAGGCTATCTTGTACAACAAGTACTTATGCCTAGAGTTGTCAGGGACAGCAGAGGCAAGAGGAGACCTGAAAGATAATCATTTGATTGGACCAATTTTCTGTGAGCTTCTTGCTGTTAATGTGGGTGCTTATTTAGAGACCACCGCAAACAGATGGGGTTGGTCCTAAAAGTGCTATATGGACAAAGGAAAATTTAATCTTTAATAGCTGTTTGATCTTGGGCAAAGCAATAATCACTCTGGGATTCAAGCTTCTCCTCTGTGAAAAGAGGCTTGAGTTTGATCAGCAGTCTCCTTCCTCAGAGAGATGGCATGACAGGGAATTAAGGTCCATAAGAATACTTTTCAATATATTTAAAGACTATATTATCATGCATACGTAAGTGCATTAAGTGGTTTAATATATAATACATTATAAATATTTATGAAAGTAAATATATAAACATATAAAAGGCTAGTAGAAATAAAATATTTAGCTTTGATAAGATTATACAGATTGCCAAAAAATGTCAAATTCTTTGTTTTAACTTTAATTATATCAACTCAGGTGGAGGGCAGAGCAAGATGGCCAAATGGACTCTTCAGTGATCATCCCCACAGAAACATCAGTTTTAATAACTATCCACGCACAAATATACCCTCACAGAAGCTAAGAAAACAAGGTGAGAAGTACAAGTACCTGGTTATAGCACAATAATAAGAAAAGATGCCTTGAAGAAATCAATTATATCAACTCAGTCAAGTGATATTGTTATGCCTTGTTAAGCAGAAGCTCTAATTGATTATGGTTCATAAAGAAGAAAGAGGAAAAGCAAAAGAATTACAGTTACCCTTGAACAACACAGGTGTGAATGTGAGTCCACTTACAAGTAGATTTTCTTCTACCTGGGCCCCCCCCTGAGATAGCAAGACCAATCCCTCCCCTTCTTGCCTTTCTTTAGCCTACTCAAGGTAAAGACAACAAGGATGAAGACCTTTATGGTGATCAACTTTCACTTAATGAGTAGTAATATTTTCTATTCCTTATGATTCTCTCAATAACATTTTATTTTCTCTAGCTTACTTTATTGTAAGAATGTAGTATATAATGCATATAACATACAAACTGTGTGTTAACTGTTTATCTTATTGGTAGGGTTTCTGGTCAACAGTAGGCTATTAACACTAGTTGAGTTTTTGGGCAGTCAAAAGTTATACATGGATTTCCCACTGCACAGGAGTTGTTGCCGCTAACTGCTATGTTATTCAAGGATCAACTATATTGCCAAATTAATGCAGTTTCATAGACAAAATTTTTCAAGAGTATATTAGGGGATAAAATGATAGAGTATATTGGGGGATATAATGGTAAAAAACATATTTGGTGGTACAGGTTTTGTGCATCTGTAGCTTAGATATTTGAGGGTCAATAACAACACTAATTGCAGATGCAATTTGATGGCTCTTTCTTTTTTTTTCTTCTTCTTCTTCTTTTTTTTTATTTTAGCTGTATTAGCTGTTCAATTTCTTTAATACTTACTTTAACTATTTGTAAAATATAAAAACATTGTTTTCTGATAATTAATTTCTTACATGAAACAATGCAATTCTTACAAGTCACCCTGTAATTTACCAGAAGAAAATTAGCTAAATGTCTTTAGCTTTGTTCATCTTACTTGGTTGAACCATTTATTTCAAAAGAATCATTTATTAACCTCAGAAGCAGGTCAATTTTAATAACAGTACTTTGCACTTCTGTAGTATTTACTTTCAGTATTATATGTTAAAGAATCCACTTAGTGGCAGGGAAAGGTGAGTTTGAAAGCAGCCTGAGCAAGAGTGAGACCCTGTCCCTACTAAAAACAGAAAGAAATTAGTTGGCCAATAAAAATATATAGAAAGAATTAGCCGGGCATGGTGGCACATGCCTGTAGTCCCAGCTACTTGGGAGGCTGAGGCAGAAAGATTGCTTGAACCCAGGAGTTTGAGGTTGTTGGGTTGTTGTGAGCTAGGCTGATGCCATGGCACTCTGGTTCGGGCAACAGAGTGACTCTGGTTCAGGCAACAGAGTGAGACTGTGTCTCAAAAAAAAAAAAAAAAAAGAATCGACTTAGTAATATGTATATTGACTCTATGAAGTGGATACCAGCAGAGTCTACATTTTTATAAAAATAAGGACTAAGTTAGATGGGTGACCATGAGACATTTCTGGGTGGGGCCAGGGAGGGTAAAACCTAGGCATACACTGCTAAAGGTGAGACATGCTTGGCCACAAAAATCAGTTAATACACAGGCAAGCCCATATTTAGGGGATCAATGCATCAAGATCACTAAGTTTATTTGGAATAAGGAGTTTTCTTTTGATATACATACATAATATAGATATATATAAAAGCCAAATTATATATATATATATGCATATATATGTTTATATATATTTTCACATATATGGAAATAAATACCTTAAGAAACATAAGAACTTTATAGGACTTCTTTACCATAATTTAAGAGTTTGTATTGTTTTGTTTTGAATTACTTGTGGTGAGGAGGTGCCATGTTCTTTTCGTTGCTTAGAATGTTCAAATGTTTTCCTTTAACTTCAAATATAATGATGGTCCAGGCACATGCCAAGTGTTGGTTTCTTTTTCTTGACTGGGTTGGGCTCAGGACTGTTTGTGATGGTGAGGAGTTGATCTCATTTTGAGTCAGGCTAGCCATAATGGTCATATGTTACATCTACAGGATATTTGCATATATGTCCAAGATCACTCAGAAAGTCAAAATCAAAAAGGAAAATCAATTGGTCTTCAGGAGCACTTTTGTCCAACTCTTAGTTGATGGGCTACCAAAAGATTGGACAGGACTTCAGGGGATGAGGGTGTAT
The DNA here is from genome assembly GCF_040939455.1 of Microcebus murinus. NCBI lineage: Eukaryota > Metazoa > Chordata > Mammalia > Primates > Cheirogaleidae > Microcebus > Microcebus murinus. Next base: position 26,727,552 of record NC_134108.1, read on the forward strand.
CTTCCTGATTTATGTCGGATTCAGTAATCTGCAACGTGGGCCTGAATGTGCTCTGCCTTATCCCTCCAGCCTGCCAACTGCGCTGAGATGGGGTTTTCTAAGGGATTCAAATGACTTGTCCCAAGATGCATGAAAACCTATAGATAAAAGTCATAAGAGGACTCTGACTTGAAATCCCAAATTAATAATTTGATACCATTGGAATTTCCCCTGCCTTATCTTCTGCCTTACCCACTGCCACTCACTGACAATGAGTCCCTATCTTCCCAGGGCTGTGAAACTCATGTTGTAAATGTATGATGAAATATAACACATTCAGTCAACAATGCTTAAGGTAAGAATGTTTAGGGGTATGTGCATGTCTGTGTGTTTCCCGAAAATGTGTTAATTTTCTACTTGACCAAATTTAGGTAAAAATGTTAGTGGTAAATTAAAAGTTGCTGACTCCTGAAGCCAAGCAAGAACACATTTCTCATGCTACAGATGCTTGAATGCTTAAGGGTATGCCTAATATTAATAACATTTGTCTTTGGTATAATTTCTAGCACCCAACTAAAAAAGATATATGGCAGAATAAAGTCCAACAAAGCCAAAGATTAAAGTTTATGTGGTTAAATCTTCAGGGTTGATGATGAAAAATTAATTTTATCATACCTCTTTGATTTGCTAATACTATGAACAGAGGAGGTATTTCATTTAAGTGATTTTTTTCCCACTAGTACTTCCTATTAAAGTTACTGAACTTAAAAGAATATTTGGATGAAATTTCTTTTTATATGAAATGTGTAAGATACTTCTGTTTTAACAATTTAAGTGACTTTATGATGAATATCAATTATTATTTATTATACTTTAAGGACATTGCTTGTTTTAGGCTATTTGCTCCTATGCTAAATGGCTCCAGGCTATTATGGTTTTTAAAGCTTTGTGTCAGCATTTGGCAGGTTTTCAGGTCACTTTTACTGTTTTCAAGGCAATTGGCTGCAGCAGCCTGTCCCTACCTTCAATGCTACTGCTTTGAATATTCTAGAGGCTGTGAAACCAGATAACCAAACTGGTTTACAGTGTCTTTGAAGTGCATTATTTTTATAAGTAAGTAGGCTTAGGTAGCTACTTCTAAGGTAGCTACCTCTACTCTATGGGAGTTTCTCTTAAAATGCAGGGATGAGAATGCCCCAGCTACTTTGTCTTTTTGTTTGTTTGTTTCCAGAAGTCCTTTCAGCTTACTTCTGGCTTCCTCATTCTGTTCCAGATGACTGCACTCCCCTGAGAACTGCCCAGCCCATACCTAGGTAGAGGGGTGTGTGGCCTGCTGCGGTGAGAAGGCCAGGGGCTCTGGAGCAGATCACAGCTGGAATTCTGGCTCTGTCATAATCCTGCCGTGTGACATTGGGCAAGTTACTGTGCCTCCCAAGCCTTAGTTTCATGAACTGGAAAATGAGAATGAAAATAAACACTCTCCAGAGTTATGGTGAGGATAAAGCGAGGTGTGTGGTATGATAATAACTTAATATTTATCGAATATTTATTACGTGCCAGGAACGTTGTCAGCACTCATAAATGGTAGGTCCTTTAGACATACCTGGCTTTGTTCCATTACTAGTTGGACTTTACACAATTAGTCTCCTGAAGTCCTTACATATTATTCAAATACCATAGAAGACAACAAGAAAGTAGAAGGGAATGAGTCAGAAAAAAATCTACTGTGTGCAGGTAGTAGGTTGAACATTTTACTTATATTGCATCATCTAATCATCTCAGCAACCCTTTGAAACAAGGCCTATTATCCTCATTGAACAAATGAGAAAAATAAAGGCCTAGAGACGTTGTTTTGAACTGAATTCTAAAAAAGTAAATTATAATACTAACATTAATAATCTAGTTAATTCCTTCTTGCTTATTAGCAAATCATCAATCATGTTTTTCTTTTATAGAGTTAAAATAATAAAGTGAAAAAAATCTTTTGTACGCATTAAATATAGAGATATCAAATTCTTTTTTTTTTTTTTTTTTTTAGACAGAGTCTCACTTTGTTGTCCAGGCTAGAGTGAGTGCCGTGGCGTCAGCCTGGCTCACAGCAACCTCAAACTCCTGGGCTCAAGCGATCCTCCTGCCTCAGCCTCCCGAGTAGCTGGGACTACAGGCATGCGCCACCATGCCCGGCTAATTTTTTATATATATATCAGTTGGCCAATTAATTTCTTTCTATTTATAGTAGAGACGGGGTCTCGCTCTTGCTCAGGCTGGTATTGAACTCCTGACCTTGAGCAATCCGCCCGCCTCGGCCTCCCAAGAGCTAGGATTACAGGCGTGAGCCACAGCGCCCGGCCGAAATTCTTTTTTTTTTTTTGAGACAGAGTCTCACTTTGTTGCCCAGGCTAGAGTGAGTGCCGTGGCGTCAGCCTAGCTCACAGCAACCTCAAACTCCTGGGCTTAAGCAATCCTGCTGCCTCAGCCTCCCGAGTAGCTGGGACTACAGGCACGTGCCACCATGCCCAGCTAATTTTTATATATATATATTAGTTGGCCAATTAATTTCTTTCTATTTTTTATAGTAGAGACGGGGTCTCGCTCAGGCTGGTTTTGAACTCCTGACCTTAAGCAATCTGCCCGCCTCGGGCTCCCAGAGTGCTAGGATTACAAGCGTGAGCCACCGCCCGGCCTCCATCGAATTCATTTTATTCTGCTTTTCATAGAGTTCCTCGTGGAGGTTTGCATGAGTTAGAGGCTAAATTACTTTGTTTCAATCATAATGCATACAGAGGCTTATTTTTGCTGCCAAAACTGTTCTTTGGTTTAGAAAATTTCCCCTGGGTCATTTAGAAGTATTCCCAGAAAAGAAGAAAATGCCAAAGACCTGGTCAATTTTTTTTTCAAGTATTGCACCAAGAATGGAAAGAATCTGGGAATCAAGAATGTATATTTATTTGGTCACAAGGAGAATAGGGGTTATCTGAATGCCAGGGACTCAGCGTTTGTCACTTTCATAGTTGAAAATTTCCCCCTCATTCTCTTGCTAACTCCATGTATTATGTAGTCAATCTTGTTACCTTTCTTTCTTATTTTCAGTGTTATTACTTCTCAGGAGGAAAAAGCTCTTGAGAAAAATTTCTTTTTGGGCTCCACCTTTTCAAAGGAAGGTGCAAATTAGATGTAGCAAATTTGTAATTCTATTTCCATCTTTAAAAAGAAATATCATTCAGGCATTGGTCTGCTCTGTCACCTTGAATCATAAAATGGCTCCATCTGGTTTATCTAGTTTTTGATAGCTCACACTTCAAAGAAAGGCAAGGGTTATATCCGCTGACAATTGTGCAAGCCTGCGCAAGCAAAAATAAAATTCTCCCCTGACCCCTGCAGTGATCAGTATGTATATCCTGAAGCAGGAGAGACCTGATGACGTCTGTTGTGGTTTGCTGACTCCCAGCAGGCTTGATTCTGCAGGCTTGACTCAGGAAAAAGAATCCCACCAGCTTCAAGCGAAATTGCGCCCAAGGAAAGATTACTAATAAAAATATCATGGAATTGGCTCTGGTGCTGCTTTTGGACTTAAAATTCTGCATGTGTGTCTGTGTGCTTGCATAGAGACACGTATGAGTATTTTAATTTCAACATCCATATTCAACATAATCTATTAGAATTCCTGCAGCTCTCATGTGGCATTGAAGCTTGCAGGCAAAATTCTGGCAGCAACTCCTCACATGCAACTAGCTTAACTTTCCATGGAGATCCATGTGGTCTCCCTGAGGTCAGATTTGGTTCTTAATTTATGGAAAAATAACAGAGGGCCAATGTATTTTATGCATTTTCATTTCAAAGAGATGACGCTTTGACTACAGATTACAAATCATCAATATTTAATTTTACCCCTGATTTTTACTCTATCTACTTTCAAAATAACCCCAGTTCTATTTCTAACCCTGTCTTGGTTATGCAACCTCTGTCTGCTTCGGATGCCCCATCTGCAACATAAGGATAATAATACTGCCACCTACGTCATGACACAGAGGTGCTCTAAAACTAATGAATAGAGACCTGCAGGAGTCCCAAGCTCTTTGAAATACAACAGCCTTATAGCTTACAAGGTATTTTCAACAGGGCTAAAAGTTACACACTAGATACAGTTCTATAAAAACTTGCAAAATAAGAATGTATTCATAAATTATGTAATTAAAATGAATTTTAAAATGACTGGAATATATATATCATATGTATATATGTATGTGAAAAGAAAGAATGCACCCAAATTGTTGAAATATTTGTTATGAAATATTTTTATAGAAAAGCTTAGAAAACAATATCATAAATACTCTGTACAAGTTAATATTGACAATGGTCATCCCCCTTGGTGGTGTTGTGGGTGATCTTCTATTTTTCTATATAGCTTTCCTATATATTTCAAGTTTCCTAAAATGAGTATGTAGTTCTTCCAAAATCAGGAAAATAATCTCAATACATATCTTTAAAAAAAACTAACTGGACAAGGGAGAAATTATTCAGAATGTCAATGTTAGAGCTTTTAAGAAAAAAAATTCCTTTGAGTTCTGAAAGAAAGAGTTTGCAGGTAACACATGAACGAAATACACGAGTTGATCAAATTTAGTGCCAATCTTACAGTACTTGGGTTTGAATTTAGTTTACCATAGGAAGAACAGAGTAGAGCGAACCTAACATTTAAGGAAAATATTCAATCCTTGTTCATACCTAAAGTCTTCATATTTATCCACAAGTTTGTACGACATGTCAGCAAGCAGTTAGGTCTACTCTTGTCTGTTCAACTTAGCACGCTACTAGTGGTACCGAATGTAATGTGTACGAAAAGCACAGAAGAAAGATTCTAATAGCGAAGTTATCCCTACTTCCTACTCTAAGTTATCTCTTACTCAATTCCCGTCACACTGAATTTCTCTGACTTCTTCTCATATTCTGCAAGCTCTTTCAACTCGAGATTTTCTCATTTCCTGTCCCATCTTTCCAGAACACTCTTTCACTAGGCTAATTCCTACACCTATTTTACGTATGAGTTTGGCTCTTACATCTTCTACAAATCATATCCTGGACTCCAGGACTGAGTTCAGTGGCTTCATGTGCTACTGTGGCTGTCTGTACTCACTCCTAACAGGATACTTGTTTGTCTACTGCCTCTGATCTGAGAGCCACTTGAGGGCAGAGACCAAGAAGTGTGACTCACTGGATAAGGACTGCAGTGACTCCACCCAGTGCAACAAATATTCCAGTCTACAGGATTTGGGAAGAAAGAGGAAGACCTTTGTCTTGGCCATTGTCATCATGCCTGTGTTCTCATGAAAGAACTGGTGAAAAGAGGAAGAAACTTTTAAGATTTATTAGGAGGAAATTTTAGTTTAGTTTATTGCATAATTTATTTAGTCAAATTTGTTATTCATAAAAAAAAAATACCTTGGCCTGTCTTAGAGAAGTGACTACATACACATAAGAATTTTAAAATAAAAAAGATGAAAAAGATTTTTTCCCCTCTGACTATTGTAATTCTCAAAGGCAAACATTTGTGTTAGTGCTACACATGTTACATCAAAGATAACATGATTTCTGCTGCTGCTTTGAAAAATATCCTGCATCTGTAAGCCATTTGCTTTTGCCTAGTTTTTTGTTATATTGGATGAGATCCTTGAATGCTTTATTTCTCTATTTTTCGAACTGTAGAATGGGGCTAATTCTGAATGTAGATGTTTGCTTAATTAAAAGGGGGGATTATTTTCATGTCACAGTTTATTATCAGAGTACTCTCTTTAACCAAACAAATTGTATTTTTCTTTTTCTTATATGTTTACTGCTTTCCGTATATAGACTTCAACACTTCTCTTACTCAATTGGTGTTGTTGAAAGTTCACTCTATAGCCACTCACAAGGAAATAGAAAAGATATTAAACACACATTCCTCATTCCCCAAATTTACTATATCATGACTCTGAAACTATTTGTGGATAGACATATTATTAAAATGAGTAAGTTAGGACACATTAAGCAGTTACTTAAACCAGTCCAACTCTATCACTCTAGACTAAGTCACCGTGTCAATCGCTGCAGGAATCTTGGTTTCTCCTGTTATAATCTAGACACTGCTGGTAATGAGTAGGATCTAAAAATCACAGTGTGGGAGACCATGTCCAGGTTGAGAGAGTACGAATAAAGAGGGACACCTCAATGAAGGGAGTCCTAGAAAAAAGTGAGCCCTGAGGCCTAATTTCACTGGCAGTGGTTCCTCCTGGGCAATGGAAAGGTAGGAAGGTATTCCCTGGGCAGTGGGCTGGGAAAGGAGGAGGCTTTCTGTGGGGGAGGGGAGTTGAGAGAGAAGAAGGGAGTGGCATATTTCAAGTCAAGGTCAAGGCAGATAAAACAGAAGCCAAAGGGGTTGCTCAAGTGCTTTTTTGGCATATTTTTCCTTTATTTTAAATTGTCACAAATGTGTTCTTGACTTGGAATTGGATCTTCCACCTCATGAAACAGAAAACCAAGACCCTAGAGTTTCATCCAGGGGAGATACATAAACCTATTCCAAATCATCATCATTTTCTAAGAACTCCCCCAATTCCCCAAATTCAATAAAACTTACAATCTGAAACGTCTTCCTTTTTTTTTTTTTTTTTTAAAGCAAAGAAATCTGACAACAGATGTGTGCACATGCTCTGATTCCAAGCCCAACCACTCTGGATAATGACAGCATTGAGGACCTAATTGAGGCTTTTTCATCAGGTTAGCAACTATGCATAGGGCCTGTCCCATGTTAGTTCAGGCACTTAGAAATATACACACACTCTATGCTTCCCTACACGGATCAGTCCACAGTAAACCTCTGGTTAGCCAAGACAGACAAGTTTGGGTAAAATATGAGAACATTATTTAAAAGGCCAAGATCCACATTTGGACACAGGGATTCTGCAATCATGCAAGAGAGAGAGATTTCCAAGGTCAGGCAGCCCAGGCAACTGTTAATAATAAAAGATCCATCATGAAATGAAAATTATATTTTCTATAACTTTGGATATATGATTCAATAGATCCTGTAATGTTTCAAGTAACTAGTGATAAATGGGCCCAGGGTGACCTAAAGTTAGTCTTACTCTGAGAAGAAAGATGCTCCATGTTTTATATTCACTTGAGAAGGGAGGTGACTAAGTCCTGGGAGTTTTGAGTACTGCCATCTGGATAATAGAGCAGCCTGACACTCCAGGCACATTCTATGTGCATTTCTGCTGCAAAGAGAGGGAAAGAAAAATAAAAACCTTTTGAGGTTTTTTTTCTTTTTCTTTTTTAAGGAAGGGGGCTGTTGGAAGTGAAAAATCACTATTAGGAGGAATTGCTTTCCCCATCAACCATCTGAGAAAGTAAAACAAACAAGCAAAGGAACCCCAGTTTGTGATTAGGTCTGAGGTATGAGTGAAATGTAAATCTCCAAGGCTGAGGGTCTTGGTAATGTCAACATTCAACTGGAGGGCAGGCCACTTCCCACATGGCATGGGCTGGGACTCTGGGCCAGTGAGCCTGCCTCTGCAGTAAATCTGAGAGCACCCCATGCAGCCTCTCAACAGGCCATCAGGGTTCAGACTTGTTTCTCTGTCCTGACCTTGCTTTAGCCCTGGAACCAAGACTGCGATCATTTTTCCTTAACCTCCTAACCCTGACCTCCCATGTTTCTGTAATCCCAGTTAGCGAACTCAGTTCTCACCCCTGCGTTTCTGACCTCACTTTTCATTTACAGCTTCTTTTGCTCTCTTTGACTCACCTTACAAACAAGAAACTGACTTCAAGCCTTGCTAATTTTGTCAAAGTATCTGCTGAACCTGAAATGTTTCTTCTAGTAGCTAAGAAAAAAGCTAAAATGTGAATGGATAGAAGGGCGGGATTCAGTAATGGAATTAGATCCAATGCCTAGCCATGCCTCTGTGGGTTTCAAGTCCCTAAAGCCTGGTATAGATTGTTTCCAAAGTGTTAACTTCAAAAGGCAAACCAAGATTGCATAGTTTATGAAGCCTATGTTTTTTTTTTTCTTCTCACCTGAGAGTTTGTGAAAGTTTTCAGAAAAATCTCCCAGGATATACAATATCTATACCCTTCCCAAACCAGACTGAACCACAGACAACTTATTGGCCAAAATCCTCGGATTCCTGTAGGTCTGATGAGACATTATTTCTCTTTTCCCTAAGTGTCTGTGGCAGAGCTAAGGTGGCACATTCACCATTCTGTTTTCTCTTCCCCAGCATATAGGAAAATTATATTACCCAATATCCCTTGCAGTAAATTTAGGACCCATTTTTCTTTTTCTCCTTCCCTTCTTCCTTCCCTCCTCCCTGTCTGTCTCTTTCCTTCCCTCTCTCCTTCTTTTCCCTTCTTTCCTTCCTTTCTTCCTCCCTCCCTTCCTTCCTTCCTTCTTTCCTTTCTCCATTTGAGTCACTGAAAATAAATGAAAATTGTAATGCCCTAGTATCACTTTATGGAGCTTTAAAATTACAGTTATAAATTTTAAGGCAAGGTTAAAAATATTTAATATTTTAATACATGTCACATTACTTAAGTAACCTGAAACATATTCTTCATAAGATAAATAATCTGCATTATATGTATTTTTAACTTACTTTACAGGAACCAGGAAGAACAACGTGTTACATCATAGTCTACATAGTTTTCTTTATGTCATAATTTCAACTGGTGGCAGAAAGAATGATGACAAACCTCTATCTTCACTATGTAAATAAATAATTTTAATGTGGAAAAACTATGAAAAGCTTCTTTCTCTTCCTCTGAATAATATTGTTATATAATTATATGGAACTTTCTTATTAAAAGTGATTTTAAACACATTATATTAGTTAATTCTAGAACCATATGAAGAAAAATTGCCATATTCTATCAATCCACGGGATCGGAGACTTCCCTAACGTCACCAAATTTACAATGGCAGAGTGGCTTGGAAAATAAGTTCTCTGGCTCCATTTCTGGTATGTGTGCTTGTTTTGTATACGTAATAAATGCTCCTCGTAGTAAGTGAGGAATAAAAAGACAGCATTAAGAAGAAAATAATGATGTATAACTCCCCACCAACTGACAATTGTTATATTCCCTATTATCTTTCTGCTCTTATCCTTACACATATATTACACAGTTGATATTGTATCATTTATACCATCTTGTGTTCTTTTTTCATTTGTTATTGTAAGAAAAACAGTTCTTCTTTCCATTAAGACTTTTTGAAAATACAGTGTTTAATGGCTGAATTATGTTTCAACATATGCCTTTATGATAATTAAATTGATCTCTTCTCTATTCTTAGGCATACGGATCATTATTACATTTTTAGTTCTTATAAATAATGCTGCAGAAACATCTCTGTACAGAAAGGTTTTTTTTTTTTCTGTATTTTAGATTATTTTCTTAGGATAGAGTCCTAGTAATGGAATTTCAAAAAGAGAATAAATGTATGCATGTTCTTTTTGCTATAAGAACTGCTTCCTGTGGCTCTTTGCTTCTTAAAATTATCACATGGTCAGTGAAAAACAAAACAGAACAAAAACCAAACATAAAGTCAGAGGTTGAAAGTGAATGATGGCTTCCAGCTTCCATCTGGAGTGGGCTATTCAAGGCTAGCTCAGAGGAGTGGGTGATGGCCTCAGTATTTCTTATCAGACTTAGCTATTGTGGTAGCATACTTACAATGGATTGTAATCAAATTTAATGCCACTAATCTTTACAGCATCCCAGTGCTCTAAGTGGGGATTGTTACTTCTCAGAAGAAGACACCAAACAGTACATTGTATTTATTGTAATCTGCCCTGGATCCTTCACATTTACTCACACAAGTGCTGTGTACTCTGAAAAAGAAGTAGGGTAACTAAATGGATTTTTCTTCTCAGTATCAGATCAAAACAACCAGGCCAAGATAAAAGACGACATTTTGGATCTACCGCCCATATTTCTGCTGTTTAGCATTTGACAATGGGACAGAGAATGAGTTAAAAAGAGGAGAGGACACGTCTCCTCTCTGTAACAAAGCTAGATTGTTTAAATGGGTTAATCAGAGAAGACACTGACAAATGCTCCTCCTTGTCCTAGATTGATAAAAATCTGCACTTTTCTCTCTGTCATTTTGCTGCCTTTTGTAATAATAGAAAATAAATATATTGCTTTCCTTCTTAGTGCCAGGGAGTCTATATAATATGTAAGTTAAAGGGAATCTAAATATATCATATAAAATAGTTGGTTGCTGATTCATTTGGTAAATCAGTTGGTTTCTGAGTGGTGTTAATTTTTTGCTCAAAATAAGTATGATCTATATAAGAGCAAGTATCCTTGATTTATTTGCGTAAACCTAGAAATCTAGAAAAAACAGTTTGAATGACAGTTTTGTTTATAAACAGGCCAATAATTAGGCTAAGATATAAAGTCATGATTTTGAAATTAGAAAATTCTATGCTATTTTTCTAAATATGTTTATTTAGGTTTGCCCATTTGACACTAAGAAATCAGTGTTCTCTTGATAAGATTCCTGTATCTGAGCATTTATCACCATCAAGTAGAGGTTTCATTTCAGTCAATGTTAAACTTTACAAGGAATTTGATTTAAGCTGGAGAAACCTTAAAAAAAATCTCTCTGTGCATGCGTGTGTATCCTTTTATTTAAAGAAAACTGAGAAACTTATGGTGTTAATTAACAAATTATAAAACAATTCCTACATAACAGGTTCTTAAAGAAAACAAATTTCTAGGTTTATTTTAATTCCCTTTTCACTAATTTTTATTTTAATGTCTTCCTAATTATTCCCCTGACAAAGTTAGACTATTTGTAACTTACTCAAATTGCCTTATAATGAAAAGCCTTTACAGTTAATGGATATGGCCAAGGTTTTGAACTAGTGTCCCTGGGCTGCTAATCTCAGACTAATCAGCTAAGTGGGACAGAGGTAACTTGTTTTGCACATAGAAGAGATAATCAGTATGTTGGTCACCTTTAAGAACTTCACCTAACAGTAGGGAATAATTTTCTATTCTCCCCAGAAATGCCTGAATTTCCATTTGCACACACTGACTTTCCTTTTCTTCTGTCTCCCCTGCGCTAGCTCCTAATCAGTATCTTGAAGCAAGAGTTAGAGATTCGTTTTGATAAAAAAAAATACTTTTTGGATCTCTTTCAGAAGCAAATCTTTTAAAAACTAGATATTTTTAGGATCTTTAATGTTTTCAAGATAGTGGATTCAGACACATTCCTATTGATCCACACTGTGCTTCCTTTTCCTGGATTTGTCAGAGAAGTTTCATGTTTTTGGTTGGACTTTGATGGACCAGTGGGGATTGAGTATAGGTCTGGTATGTGTGTGTGGAGGGTTGGAGGTTGGGGGAGGGTTAAGGTTTGGGACATAGACAGGGTTGCCAGATGTCCTGGAGGCTTGAAGAACTCTCATGCTCAAAGGCCAGGGCAAAAGGGTTACAGCACAGTGTAAAGGACTTGTCCCCAACTGACTACAGGATACAGAGTGGGGAGGGGACATGATAAATCAGGGTGGATGGGTCTAATTCTGAATAATCTTCACCTGTGGGGAAGCCAATACTTATCATTGATGAAAGTGCTGTTCTAGGAAGATTTGATAGGATGAGGAAAGATTGAAACTGAGCCCTATGGCTATGGCTAATTTTGTTTTATATCCTTCTAACTGCTCATAGTACTCACTGTTTCTATTCCACATTTTTTATAGTAATATGTGTTCAAATGAGAACTTTAGTATATGCTGTCTTATATAATCATTCTTAGCATTCTCTAATCATTTAATATGTTTTATAGTTATTATGAGGAAATACTATATTACTTTTTATTCTCAACAATGCCAAATCCATGCTAGACCCTCAATAAGTGCTTATTGATTAAAATTGAATAAATTGGATTCTTTACCCTTCTAATATATAATAATAAAGTCAAGTTCTTGAGTTTAAAAAGTCTCTTCCAATTGGCTTTGTGGGCGTATTGTGGGCTTATTTGTATCCATGACTTTTATAATTTGTGGAGACATTTCAGTTGGCTTAATGGCTTTCTAATTATGAATCCATTTATACATGTGCTTAGCTGCAAAAGATTAATTAATAATTAGATATTTCCTTACCCCAGGTAGGATAGGGCTAAATGTATCTTTGGTGAAACAGAAACTTCAGATAAAATTTGTATAATTCAACCCTATGAAGGAACACCATCCTTTTTCTCTCTAATAATGTAACTTCAAATGATACATTCATCGCTTCATTTTTATATGAGGTATAAAATAACTCATCTACTTTAACAAGTGTGCTTATTCTTAAGCATTTCCTCAATGGAACTCACAGGACAGAATCTCAGCAGTAATTAGGCCAATGTCCTCTCCTTTCCACTCTTCCTCCCCACTCTACACGAACACACGCACAGACGCACACAAGGAGAGGCAACTTTAGTTATGGATGTAATTTCTATAAGTTTCCTTATGCAGGAGATTATTAAAGCAAGGGGTAGTTTAAGGACAGAGCCGGGGTCCCTCTTAGGTTTCTAGAAGTTGTTTTTCAGGCTCCTGTTTATTACTTTGCTTACTCAAGTTAATTATACCTCTGCTCCTATGTCTCTCTGGATAGACCCAAGTTTTTACAAGGGCTGCTCCATGCACACTTGACCGGTAAAGGAAAGAAAGCATCTTTTTTATTACCACCAGTACTTGTCTTGTGAAAGATAGGAAACTCAAAGCTAAACTTGAAATTTGTACCTCCACATTGGTCACTTTGTTAATATGCCCAAATTTTGAGGTTCAATCTGCCTTAATGCTCACCATTAATTCAGCCCATCAGTTAACCATAAACCCTTTAATAATATCCCACAGGAATTCCCTGGTAGACACAACTTTCTGGCTTGCTTTGAAATTATACAAGGCCTCCACATAGAAATGCTTAGGGCTGTCAACAGACATGCTCTTTTTACCTAGTTTGAAGATGAAAAAAGATTCCTTCTGTGCCAGCTTATAACAGTCTTGCTTCCATGCCAGCTGTATCAGTGGAGTTCAACCCTGGCTGCACATTAGGGCTACCTGGGGGGCTTTCAAAAATATCAATGCTTGAGCCTCACACTAGGTTCATTGCAGGGTGAGGCTGGAACATCTGAGTTTTACAAAATCTCCCCAGGTCATTCTAAGGGTTAGCCAGGCATGAAAACCACTGAACGTAGGAACAAGAAGATATACTCCTCTAAAAAATGACCTAGTTGATACTTTCAGCTCTCTTGTGGAATGCTGAGATGTTGGCTAAGACTAGACTTTGATGGCTACCTCTAGAGTCAGAAACAGGATAGCCTCTGCCTCTCTCCAATGGAGTCCACCTATCAAAGAATTGTCTTCCTTCCTTTTATGCCACCTACTGAAATGATAGCTGGCCCAGCATTGCAGGGACTGGGCAGGCTCCAGAGTGAGGGGAACTGAGCTCATGATGAGGATAGAAGAGGTAACTGAACATGGTGACAGGAGCATTTGGACCAATAACTGATTTCACAACTCACTGTGTGACATTGGGCAAGTCATTGAATTTTCCCAAATCCTTTTCTCCAGCCAAGTAAATGAGAGGTAATAACCCTATGCTTACTTCACAGGGCTGTTGAGAGGGTCACAGGGGATTGTGTACTTAGAAAGCACTTTATAAGTTGTAGTTTCATACTTCATAGAAATTACTACTCCCACTCGCGTAACAATATTTTGAAGTTTCTTAAGTTTGTTCTTTCTGTGGACTAAACACTGGAAAATGATATTTTACTATCTGTAGATGAACATAAATAGATATGTAGCACAAATTTTGACTCATATTTTCCTTTATTTGCTATCATTTATCGTGATTACAAATCATCCACAAACTCTAGCTACAGGGAACAATTAAGTAAAAAAGATTGATTCTAATATTTCAAAGCTTGAACAGAGAAAATTTGAAGTATCATCAAAAATGTTATTAAATATTTATTGCCCATGACTCTGTGTTAGGTATCATGCAACACAGGCTTGATTTGAACTTTAAGAGATTATAAACTAAAAATAGTATGAAATGCAAATCAATGATTCATATTGAAACCTAAAATGAATCAGAATTGTTACCTCAAACAGAGTAGTTAGGAATGGTTCTAAGAGACTGTTATGGTTAAAATTTCTAGAAAAATGTTTGTGGGAAGGAATGGAGAGGCAGCCACCTTCAACCTTTGCTTTGATTTATCATAGTGAGGAAAAGGAATAAACTATGGACATAATGAAACTTGATTAACACATTCTTTGGCAAGGAAGCTCTTCTGTGATTAAATAACAACAACAATAAAACCAAACCAAATCCAAAATCTTCATGAATCACATGAAACAGAACAGTTTGATTTTGTAACTACAGGAAAAAAAATCTATCTTCATGAATGTCTTCTCAATGAACATACTTGTCAAAGGTAACTCAAGGCATAGTTGCAAAGTCTTGAAAGTTCATGGCCTCTTTTTTCTCCCTACAGCTCCCTGTTCACCTTCATCGTTGGGGCCCCTCTCTTTCTACCTTCAGCTGGCATTGTCCTCTCTGTCACCACACTTACAAATCAATTCATCATGCATGACTAAAAAAGCATTCACATAAAATATTAACTCATTATCTTACTGCTATATTATTAATATGTTAATACACAACAATGTTAACCTAATTGTGGATCCAAAGGTTTTCTCTTAGCTGAAGGATTTTCAGGTGTTAGCAAGCAAGAATAGCCACCAGATGACGATTTGCTGTCATTGGTGTCTGTGAATGCAGGGAGAGAATAGGGAGTAGGAACAAGGAAGAATGAAAGAACAATCTACTTTGTTCTTTCTTTCTTTTTTAAAAAATGCACTTTAATTGAAAAACAAAACCGTATATATGTATGGTGTACAACATGATGTTTTGAAGTATGTATGCATTGTAGAATAGCTAAATCAAGCTAATTAACATATGCATTACCTCACCTTTGATCATTGATTTGTGGTGAAAACGCATTAAATCTATTCTTTTAGGAATTTTAAGCATATAATACATTGTTATTAACTCTAGTCACCATATTGTAAAATAGATTTCTTGAAAGAACAACTCGTATTTCTTCATGTCTAACCTCAACCTTGGTTAGCAGATGCCACTGCCCAGGTTGTAGGAGGCCCTGTCTCAAGAGCTATTTGGAGTAGAGGGGGAAAGGGACCTTGAAAACCCTCACCATTGGTTTCCAAGAAAACTCAAAGCTCATGGTTCTCAAAATTGAGTGTTCACCAGAATTGTCTGGAGGATTGTCAAAACAGATTGCTGGGTCCAGATCCCAGAATTTCTGATTGAATAGGCCCAGTGTTGGGCCAGAGAATTTGTATTTCTAATAAATTCTCCAGTGACTCTGAAGGAAAACATTCTGAGAACCATTGCTTTTGACTTACCTTCTGTGACAAAGTCCCAGCCTGCATTTTATCAATGAGTTAACCAGGGTTCAAGATGCTAAATGACGCCAATGACCCTGATGAAAATTCAGGGATCCTAATTCCCAGTTCGATGTCTTTTCTGATTGAATCATCTACCTTCATATAATAAAACTGTGTATTCCATTCTCTCACCCCAAGGCACCCAAATATACATTTTTTGTTACTTTTTTTTCATACTGTTATCATAATTTGTAACAATGCACTCCATATGTAATCCATATTATCCACACATTTGTTTTAGACAATCTTTGTTCTGGAACAAGAAGAGTTTCACTAAAGCAAACTTTCTATTAATAGGATCTATTACTAAATCTGAGGCAAAACAAATATTCAAATTTAATTTGAGTTTTGTATCTTCTTAAACATCTGTTGCGTATGCAAGAACAGAACAGCAAATAGGAGAAAGAAAATAGAAAGAAATCAGAGACCCTGGATGATGTACCATGTAGGGAGTTAGCTCCTGAAAAGTCAACATAAAGCATTGTAGTTAAACCAGCTCTCTAGTATGAATTTGACTGATACGTTTTCATATATTTCGTCAATTGAATCAATAGCTCTCTGAAAACAATTTTTAATTGTTTTAATAAGTTAATTAATTAGTTTCATTAATAAGTTTTTATTGAGGATATCCTGATAGCAGACACCATAAAGAGCAAGGAGTGAAGTGATGGATAAAATAGATACTGTCCTGCCTATTATCATCATATTCTAGTAAGTTTAGTCAATTGTTGGATCCACAAGTGTTTTACCAAGTTCTTCTAATTGCTATCCTTTAGGTTGCTTGGATTTTCAGTTAGCTTAATTACATGGGACATGATTTCAGGAAGAGAAAGCAAATTAATCTGAAATGCAACTTGGTTAGAAGAAAGCAAATTTTTATATATTTCCAACATAAACAATGAGACAGTGGGCTATATTCCAGAAACTCTGATTACATAAGAGTAGGCAAGATTATACAAAGGATACATTTCCTTAGTCATAGCAGATAACTGACAAGACAGATCAATCTTATTTTAGATTGACTGAGATTAATTTTTCTTGCAAGAAGCTTAATAACTATTTATTAGGTCATAAATATCCGTCAGTCTGTCTTTTCCATAGAAGAGATACAAGCCATGCAATAAACAAAAGGTAGGCTTCTAAACAAAATAAACAAACAAAGCAACAGTGACCATAAATCTCTTCTCTCATCTCATGATTCCCCTGAGGTGAGATTTTCCTAATTATCAACTGATTCTTAGGTTTATATTTCTTTTTACCCACTTGATCAAGACACTTACATTTCCTTTGAATGCTTCATCTTAAATGTATCCCTAAAGAAGAAGAAGATATTTTGGATCTCCTTTCCTGTGCTTCATTTAACATAAAAATAATACTGTGGATTACTTTGGTCTTTATATCATCACTAGAGATTGAACTCTTAAAACATAACATTTTAGAGTCAGAATGGACTGTGGAGAAATCTGGTTTCAGGTTCTAATTCAAACATTTCCACTAGAACATCCCTGAGAGGGTTGCCTGCCTGAATGAGTTCAGTGCTAAAAAGCTTAGTAATTTACAATTTTGAGGCAGCTCTCTTTACTGGGAAGTTCTACCTTACATATATTTTTTTCAAAACCATCCTCTTTCTAACTTCCACTTATTGCACATGCTGGAACCACAAAGAAGTCAAGTCATTCTTCCAAATGCAAGTTTCCAAGTATCCACAAACAGTATCTGTCGGTTGTGCCCCCACTGACAACTTCTTTCTTAATGGGGAAGAGCTCTGGTTCCTTCAGTTCAATTCCTCCTATGATTTACTTTCTAGAACATTGCCCAGTTAATTTCTTTCATCTGGATACAGTTCTGCCTCTCATTCTCCCACATGATATACAGAGCTCATATCGGACCTGAAATTACAGGGCACGTTATCCCTTTGGGGCTTTGTGTAATTCACAAATGTGTTAGGCATGTATTAACAGACCAAATGTTTTTGTCCCCCCCAAACCCCAAAACTCACATGTTGAAGCCCTACCTAATCTCCAATGTGATGGTATTTGGAAATAGAACCTTTGGAGGGTATTTAGGGTTAGATGATGCCATGAGTGTGGGGCCTTCAAGACGGGATTAGAGTTCTTATAAGAAGATATACCTACCAAAGAGCTCACTCTGACTTCTCCACTATGAGAGGACACCATGAGATGACCATCTGCACCAGGAAAAGGGTCCTCCCCAGAACCCAACCATGCTGACACCCTGATATCTCAGACTTCCAGTCTCCAGAAGTGTGAGACAATAAATTTCTGGTGTTTAAGCCACCCAGTGTATAGCGTTTTGTTATGGCAGCCCAGACAGACTAAGGCAGCATGCATTCTACACATAAGAAAAGGGAAAATATATTTATGAATGTTTGTTGAAATTCCTATGATTTATTCAACAGATTATTTGGATTTTAAAAATACACAAAAGACCCTGAAAATCTACTTGCTTTATAATTTGCAATTTTCACTATTTAAGTTACAGGATTGAAAATTGGAACTTTATGTGAAAAAATCAACTAATAGTTAAGGAAGAAGTTCTATGACTGTGAAAATGGGCAGCTTTGACATACAGTGTTTCCCTTCCATTTTTATCATTAATATGTTATTTATATAACATGTATATACACATATATCAGTCTTTATTGTTTATTTCCTGCTTAGCAATGTTTTGTGTATTAGCAATGTTTTGTTTTCATATTTATTTATTAGTGAATAACAGCAAAAAGAATAGCAGCACTGTTTGGAGAAATGTAAAGGCCCTATTTAGTAAAAGTATCTTATTCTTTCTTCTTTGAAAGAAAGAATTGGGAGTAATTTTTGCAACCAGGGGCTGGTTCTCATTGGTGAGATCACAAACACACTTTGTCTTTGGGGGAGATAAACATCTCCGGTACTAAGCAGAATCCGTCTTATACAAGTTAATTCAAGTACTACTATCAGAGAAGCAATCAAGGAAGAAGGCTCAGTCTGGTGGCCTCTGTGTGACACACCACAAACACACATGGAATGCACACGGATGCAGTGTTTGAGTCTAACAGTAACTGGACTACAGGGATACCCTGTAGTCAACTAAGCCAGCAGCTACAGCATTCATCTCACAAGTCAGAGCCTGGGAGCAGAGGAGTTCTCATACTCAATACAGACTCCAGAAGGGTCTTGCTCCCAAATCCTACAAATTGGCATCCCCTTATTCTTGCCATCAATTCAGAGACACTCCCTGGAATTCTGATCAGCTTTCATCTGAGCTGAGCATATAATCCCCAATCATTTAAAAAGGGCTAAATTCTGCTCATTACTGTCTGTTCCTCAAGATGTATCATCCATTGCAGCAAGATCTGTCACCATGTTAAAGATCACTTTGTTACTTGGGATAAAAGTTTAGTTATTTAAAAAGATAATTTATTTTGGATAAAGATATTATAATACTTTAAAGATATTAGGTCCATACACACACTCTTTTAATAATAGAGAGGCGAGAATTGACAGGATCTGCATAGGTCTCTCCTGGGGGAGGGTTCAAGACTACCCAGAGGTGAAAGTATAAACAGTAATCTTATCTCCTCTTCTAGTTTTTTCTGTTCCACAAGTAACAAGGCTGTACCTAAGATGGAGTCGGTCTCACAACAGGCATATTTTAGTCTCTTCTCCTCTGATTGTGACCTCATCAGATTCCTGGTCTGGGATAGAGTGGGGCTTTAGGAGAAGAAAAATCAACTATCCTAATCAGAACTTGTTTCCTTCACAATTCCCCTTTCTGAAAGAAAACTTCTTGAAGAAAGTGACACTTAACAGGTTTATCGCATAAAGGAGATTCAGAAAAAGTAAGAAGATTTGTGACTGTTTCTCTTTTCTCACGCCTGCATTTTCCAGACCTGGCAGATACAGCTGTCCAGGACAGACTTAGCATCAAAATGTAAACAGAGTACCTGTGCCTTGTTGTGAGCCATCAAGCTGGGATTCCCACACTGAAAACATAACCATATTTTAACTTCCTAACCACTACCCTGTTTCAGTTCTGTAAGCAAAGCTGGATTGAGTTTCCCCAGTATATAGTTTGTAAAAAGCTTGTTGAATTGGGTGGCTCTTTCACTTTTCTAAATGTTTTCCCCTAACTGAACAATATCAATGGGTTGTTTCTAAAGGTCACCATTTTGTAATGTTTGGAACATTTTTATTTGTTTAGACATTTTCACACAATCCACTCGAAGGAGAGGGCTAAAAAGAAAATGTCACCTCCTCAGTTAATCAAATTACTCTCATTTCAAAGATATTTTGGTAAACAAGTCGAGGCAGCTTATGTCCGCCATCACGAATACTTGAAAAGGCAAGGTTTGTGTTCTTTACGGATTCAGTAATGCAAAAGCTCCAGTGAATACGAGCAGGCACTGAGCAGAACTTTGATCCCAGGGTCTCTGGTGAGTAGTATGAGTACCTTCTATAAGACGCAGGGCTGAACTTCTGCTAGAGGAGCAAGTGCATTCTAATTGGATCCCAGGAGTTTTGTTAGCAGTGAGGCGGGAGGGGAGTAGCGAGCGTCACCCAGTGCCTGAGCAACCAGTCTCACAAACACCTTGCTAGAAGGGATCTGGAGATAGAAGAAACGTCCTCAAGGGCTCAGCGGTCCTGTGTGCTGCCACCCTGGACCAGGCTATCAAAGCACCTGCTTCTCTAAGCCTCATATTGCCAGTATGTCGAGGAAGGTTCCAGTTGCTCTGAATTTGAAATGCTTAGAATGAAACCAGGCTTGATCTAGCTAA
Source organism: Microcebus murinus (assembly GCF_040939455.1). Classification (NCBI taxonomy): domain Eukaryota; kingdom Metazoa; phylum Chordata; class Mammalia; order Primates; family Cheirogaleidae; genus Microcebus; species Microcebus murinus. The sequence goes on from NC_134108.1 coordinate 26,747,808, forward strand.
AAGATAACTCAATCTCTTTTTCTTGCACTCTAAATCCTTCCAAAGGATAGAAATACCTTTGGGTATTCCAAATTATGGATATCTGTCACTTTCGTAGGTATGTAAGTATGTGGCTAGGTCACTAAAGTCATCTGCAGTGTAGGATTTTGACACAGCAACTTTGCCCAAGTGGAGTCTATGTCCAAAGAAATCGTTCCCTTTTCAGAAGAGAAAGATAATCTTCAGACTATCTTCCTGCTCCCTCTCGGCACCCTCATTTTCATTTTTCCACCCACATAGAAAAAACAATAGAAAACTTTGGACTCCCCAAAGAAGCAGCATTTCTGAGATAGTCTGTAGATCTCTAGTCACCTGGTCCTATCCAGCTTCAGAAAGCTGCAGCCTGGGGCTCCCAAGAGCTCCACTCTGCTCAGCTCAGCTACGAGGGCAGATGGCGCTACAGGACAGGTGTGGCTAAATAGGAGAAACAGCTATTTGGAGGGGTTTGTTTTTTCCCCTAGTGGGATTTTCCTCTGGATTTGTGGAAGATACGCTAACATGACACTCCCTTTCTTATGAGATAGTCATGAAAGAGAAATGCAAACTTAATTACAGTGTAAAGTCTGTGATTAATGTGGGTTAGTTTGGTAGGTAAAGGGCAGGTGAAAGAAAGGCTTTAATTGTATTCTTTACTTCTATGGGATGGCAATAGTTCTAGAAATTTCTCCAGAGTTCTCACCATCCTTCCTCCCATGTAGCCTTTGCATGTATTTCATTTGTTTCTGTTTTCTTTTCCTTAGGGCCAGTGAGGATTGGGTGGAGCTGAGCAGGTGGCATCAGAAAAGGAAAGTGATACCCTTAGCAGCTCTCAGTGTACCTCACGGGGACCATTTCCATATTGCAAGTGAGGAACACAGCACATCACAAGTAAGGCAGTTTTGCCATCACAATTGAAGTTCATGTCTGATTTTGGAATCCAGGTTTGCAACTACCACAATAAGAAATCATCTTTATTCTTCTCATTTTCCTCATATTAAACCCCAGTCTAAATCTTATTTCCTGCATGAAAATTATATGTTTTGCCTGGAATAAGCCTAGATTGGGTCTGTATAAGGGCCATCATGTGTCATGTGGGACACAGGTGGTCATGTATTGACTCCTTTAATTGGCAAATTAATATAAGCTTTTGCCAACCAATTTCTGTAATTAGGGGACTTAATTACTCAAATAAAAAATGTCTATATCTTTTAGATTAGATGAAAATACCTTGAAAGATTAATAGACATATTGAGCTGGGTAGGTTTAAGTCAGCCAGATCATGAATGTGTGCTATTGTCTGAATGACATTAGCTTTTTTTTGAAAAACAAATTGGGAGACTACAATTTACTTCCAGGTCCTCTGATGAATAACTTTGATGTCTTAGGCAGGGACTTCAATATGCGTCACTCCTAACCTCAAGCTGATTGTTTTATCAACAGCCCGAGCTGATGAAAAATCTTCCTGCAATTGTTGTATTCTTATTCAAAGCATTCCGTTTTCCTCATCCCAGCTGGTATAATTGGTGGATGAAAGAATTGCCAAATATACACTGCAGGAGCATCTGGTCCTGAAGAAAGATTGACCAAGTTTATCTGCTTCATTCCTATTCCTTCAGAATTTGCAGTAATTTGAGGAAGCCTATTCTGTAAGAGGTTACTAATGATGGGAGTACATGCTCCAGGCTTGGCGTGCAAGCACACGCATATGGGGAATGAAGAAACGTGAGTAAACATCAAGCCTTGCTGGCAGCTGCCATTACCTTCCAAGATTTTCACGCCACTGGGCAAAAGAGGCAACAAAATCCTGCAGCATTTTAAAATGGATTCTGGATGCTTATATAGAAGATCAATACATTTTTATCTGCAGGAATCAATGAACCCTTACATAGGCTGCAAAGAATCACTTGCTTGGGAAGAGTTAGAGAAATGCTGGTAGGATATTTGGGAATTTTCACATATGTGACAGAAAAAAACAGTTACTATTTAGAAAACTTTAGTGCCATGACCAACTTATTTAAATTAGACTTAAAAAAAAAAAAACTTTTACAGGCTTGAAGACAAATTTAATAATTAGTTAGGACACCTCCTAACCCCTGCAGCAACACTAAGAATTTAGGTACCCAACCCTGCCCATCTATGCTCCTCTGTTGGCTGAGTGTTTATATCATGTAGATAGTGTTCCTTATGAAAGCACTCAACTGATGTTAAACAAACCAAAATGTAATTTTGAACATAGAGGATTAATTTCACATACATTGCCTGAACAATTTTAGCTAGAACATGGACAGGTCTGTTGGGTTACCACCATTGGTTTTGAAGTCAGTTCAGCCCACAGTAGGTATTGCTAAGTCGGCAACAACCCAGTGTGGCAAGTAGAATCCACAGTTCTTTAGACCCCAGCTGAAGTTTGTGCACTTTTAACTGGGATATTTCAACACAATAGGTAGCACTTCGTGGGTCTTAAGATTTTTCTTCATCTAGCGCCTACAGCGATTGAAGTGCCCCCATTAGATATTCATTCCTTTAGATATATGATATGCTTTCTTAAAGAAAAAAGCAAATATACAAATATTTAACAAATATTTTTGATTGAAATAATACTGATTGAATTACCATTAATGGTGTATATTTGCTCATCAGATCAATTTTCTCTATGAAAACTAGATGAGAACAAAACACTTAGGGATTGGAAATTCTGGTAATGTTAGTTGTTAGAGGAATGTGAGGGGAAAAAGTATCTAGAGGACTTGACGGTCTGCTCAGAGAGAACAGGCACATCTGAATAAATCCCACTCCCTGCCAAGGGCTGATGAGTATCCAGGAGCCAGAAGAAGGGCATGAAAAGACATGTGCTGCATTTGGCACAGAGAAAAAGTAGCCTTATCAGGTCTGGGAATTGCCCTGGCAATCTTCTGTACCTTTGCTGCATGTCACTCAAAGACTAGCAGCAGAAGTATGGGTGCTTGTGAAAAATGTAGAAACTCAGGCTTCATCCCAGACTTAACCAGATTTCACATTTCAGCAAGATAACCTGGTGATTAGTACGCATGTTAAAGTTTGAGAAACACAGGTCTCTAAGACTGGACTCCTCTGAGTCACGTTGTAATACATCAACTGTCCCTTCTCTGTTCCTGATTGGACATCTGTTTGGCAATGTGCTTGATACATGGAGTTCTAACAAGTATAGATGGCAAGAATATGAGTTGGCTGTAGAAAGGAGAGGCAGGCCAAAACAGAAATATAGTCATGCACCACATAATGACGTTTTAGTCAGTGAGGAACAGCATCTTTGATAGTAGTCACATAAGATCATAATGGAGCTGAAAATTTCCTATTACCTTGTGACTTCATAGTCATTATAATGTTGTAGTGGAACACATTATTCATGTGTTTGTGGTGATGTTGCCAATCATATACATTTTCTTTTTTTTTTTTTTTTTGGTAGAGACAGAGACTCTGTCTCTCAGGGTAGAGTGCTGTGGTGTCAGCCGAGCTCACTACAACCTCAAACTCCTGGGCTCAAGTGATTCTCCCAAGTAGCTGGGACTGCAGGCCCGCACCACCACACCCAGCTAATTTTTTCTATTTTTGATAGAGATGGGTCTTGCTCTTGTTCAGGCTGGTCTCGAACCTCTGACCTCAAGCTATCCTCTAGCTTTGGCCTTGCAGAGTGCTAGGATTATAGGCGTGAGCCACCATGCTCAGCCTAATAACACAAAATTATGTACAGTATGTAATACTTGATAATGGGTACACTATGGGTTTGTATTTACTGTACTATACTTTTAATCATTATTTTAGAGTGTACTCTTTTTACTTAGAAAAAAGAGTTAACTGTAAAATGGTCTCAGGCAGGTCCTTCAGGAGGCATTCCAGAAGAAGGCATTGTTATCACAGGAGATGGCAGCTCCATGTGTGTTATTGTCCCTGAAGACCTTCCAGTGGGACAAGATGTGGAAATGGAAGACAGTGACATGGATGATTCTGACTCTGTGTATGCCTGGGCTAATGTGTGTGCTTGTGTCTTAGTTTTTAATAAAAAAATTTAAAAAGTAAAAAAAAAATATTTAAAAATAGAAAACAGTTATAAAATGAAGATACAAAGAAAAAATATTTTGTACACCTGTACAATGTTTGTGTTTTAAGCTGAGTGTTATTACAAAAGAGTGAAAATTAAAAAAAAATAAATTTATAAACTAAAAACATTACAGTAAATTAAGGTCAATTATTATTGAAGAAAGAAAAAACTTTTAAATAACTTCACTGTGGCCTAAGTGTACAGTGTTAATCAAGTCTACAGAAGTGTACCGTAATGTCTTTGGCCTTCACACTCACTCACCACTCACTCACTGACTCACCCAGAGCACCTTCTAGTCCTCCATGCTTTATTCATGGTAAGTACTCTATATAGCTATACCAGTTTTTATATTTCACACTGTCTTTTTATTGTACTCTTAATATGTTTAGATATAAACACTTACCATTGTGTTTCAACTGCCTACAGTATTCAGTACAGCAACAAGCTGTACAGGTATGTAGCCTGGGAGCAACAGGCCATACCATATAGCTTAGGTGTGTAGTAGTCTATACCATTTAGGTGTAAGTACACTCTATGATGTTTGCACAATGATGAAATCAGATAATGATGCATTTCTTGGAATATATCCCCATGGTTCAGTGATGCATGACTGTACAGGTTTGCCTGATTTAGCCTGGATAGACACAAGTAAAGATATATGTATTATATGTGAATACTCCACAGATCTTCTTACCTAATGAATGGAAGTATTTTTCTTAATCTTTTGGAGTACACTTTTATGTTAGGCCTACATATTTCTACTTCAAATCAGGGTCATTTGAAGATGATCATCTGAGTTGTCCAGTGTTTTTTTATATAATAAACCATTTCCTCCTTGTCGCCCCTGTTTTCATCACCTCATCCTATTCACTGCTCCTGCTCTTGGATTGACCAGCTCTTAGTGATAATAAATTGGTCTCTGTCTCCACCTGGACCCCATGGTGCTAGGTCTGTCAGGTTAGAAGACCCATCCCACCTTTGACGAGGGTCTGGAAGCTACTCTACTGCTTTCCTCTCTTTGTTAAGTTGGGGACAGTGTAACTGTCAGAGTCACATGAATGAGAGGTTCTCTTCTCCCTAACAAAAACCAGCCTGTTTGACTAGATTTCTGTTTGGGTCCTTGGGCCCTGGAGTCTATTCCAGTTTCTATGGTGGAGATGAGCCTAATCTGAATCCCAGCAGATGGCAAAAAGATCCTGGCCCCTCACCAGATTTCTTCAATCCCATTTCTCCAGAGCTGTAGCATGTGTACACACATCCTCACGTGACCAGGGCTGGATCCCTAGGTCCATAGACACCCTGTAGACATCACTAGTGCTCTGAGCCTCTCAGAAGTCCCCCTTCCACACTCTAGCTTGCTCATGTGCGCCAGTGGTTTGTACTAACCAGAAGCAGGATGAATCACCTCTTGGGGCCAGATGATGTAGACTGCTGGCTTCTTGCTATAAGGGGCTAGTCCTTCTACTCTGGCTTGTGTCAGCTCACTTTCTTCCTCCATGTTGACCAGAATATTGGTATTTGTGACAAATTCACTTCCAGTTCTCTCAGAACACATAGAATTCACAGGATGGATTTTTCTTCTCCCATATCTGGACATGCTCATAGAAGTCCAGTGTGAGGTAAAGTCAATGCTCATTCTCTGCTGCCTATAGGTGGGAGCCCCCAGGTGATGAATGGGTATAAGGTGTGATTTCAGGATCTGAAATAGCATGGTGAACATGTAGGAAGCCCAAGCCAATGGAATGTCAAGGCTGACATCCCCCAAGTTATTACAGCACTACTTGGAGATCATAGATGATTTGGGGCTCATAAAGAATGTGACTGCCAAGGCAAAGCAAAAATTTAGGGAAAGCAGCCCGAGGTAAAGGAATTGGCCTCTGAAACATTTCTAGGCATTTGTTGCTGTTTAAAAGATAGGTTGAACTATCTTCTCCATTTTACTATTTAAGCTATCTGGATGTATTTCATAGAATTATCTAGAAAAATGTATATCAAATGAATTCTAGAGACCTGGAAAAAAAAGAGAGAAAGCTGTCCCTCATCTTCCTTGAGGTCTGTTTTACTGGCCCCCTCCCTGCCCTGCTAACAGGTGTCTTACCACGGCAGCATTTCCCCAGGAGAGGAGTAGAACTGAGTTCCCAGAGACAGTCATTGGGGGAAAAGTCAAAGTGGCCTGTGAGGGCCATAGTGAGTGGTAGGAACCTACTGTGGTGACCAAATGACCCTCACAGTGCTCTCTGCACCTGTTCCCCTCCCAGGTGGCCCAGGAAATAAATCAAACCACGGAGAATACTACTTGAGGAATAGAGTAAAAGTACAGAAGGAATTCATCCTAAACATTGAATCATTTTTGATAAAAATCCTTCTGAGGAATTACATAGTTCTCAGCCTCCTAAGAGTTTGCCAAACTCATTTTTAACTAGTTTGATTATCTGGGATCTAGTAAGTGGGCTGTTTTCAGGGGCCCAACAAAAATAGATTTCTCCAGGGTCTGCAGCAGGTCTGGATACTGGAACACCACCATTTCTGATGCTAGCCTTTGCTTTTCTGTCAGGAATCTTCATCTAGGAGTCCCCCAGATTGTCAAACTCTGTTTTCTGTTGCCATCCACTCTATTGGCTGGTTGGCAGCATCCCCTCCAGCTCACTGTAAAGATTCTGCCCACTGTGGGTGGGTTTAGTTCAGGTCCATGTACCAACCCTCCCGGTCCTGGCATGGCACCCAATGTGGCACCTGAAGTATCTCCACTGGGGATTGTATCTGTTCTCATATTAGTTGTTCTATTGTTATAGTTGCCAAATCTACAATTTTAAGTCTTGAATCGCATTTAAAATCTACCCTAAATCTCTTAAGCTATTTTAATTTGTGAGCCCAATGCATTGAAAACAGAACCTATAACTTCACTTTCCCAACTTGCTTATCTCAGTGAGTGGCCCCACGGCGCTCTGGAAGGCTGTCTGGAGGAATTCAAACTTGCACACACTCTTGTCTGTGCTGGTCTTGAGTTACACATGTCTGTCCCAAGGCAGGAGTGAAGGGGCTGCATTTTGGAGTCCAAGCTTTTCCTTCAAAAACTTACTCCTCACTCTCCCCAAAGTGCACATCCTTCCTAGTGGGAGGGAGGTACTGCTTATGACGTCCTTCTGGGTGTGAGAGGTCAGGGAGGAAAAACAGTTAAGGGAAGTGTGTGTGCACAGGGGTGAGGGGGCATTTCAGCACATCTCTCTTCCTCACTGAGAATCCCTAAAGTAGAGGTTGCAGAGTGGTGGCCTGGTGGACTTGCTGCATTGTAATTTAAAGAAAGACTAATTATATTACTTGCCAACATTTAAAAATTAGCATATTTTACACAGACATCTGAATTTCCAGATTGCCTTGAAAAAAATTATTGAAGTTGGCCACATGGAGCCTGCATTTCCCCCAGGCCGTGTGTGGCAGGAGCTGAGCATCTGCCCGCTTTAGGTGGGGTATGTGCTTTCCATGTGGCCTCAGCTACAGCCACTGTCTCTTGTGTGGCACCCTTCTGGCTCCTGGAGGCATTTGAGGGTGTGATCTCCAGGAAAAGCCCTAGAGAGGAACTTCTGGAGATTTGCAAATCCACTTATAGAATCACCAGCACCATCTTGGAAACAATAACTACTTGACACATGTTGATTGAATTGAAGTGATTTTAAATCTTTGGAACAGAAAAGGTTATGCCAAGAGGACTCTAGACTTGCGTGATAATGGTGATTGTAGAGCTGTAAAGATAGCTATAAATCTTGATCTAGTTTAAGTACAGAAATGTTGGTCATATATTCCTGACCATAAGAATTCACTTTCTGGGATTTAAGTGCCAGGTTATTTTACCAGGCATTTTGCTAAGAAAGGATACATGCTTCACAATCACCCAGACTGTAAAAGAGAGTCAGAGAATTTCATATACAACATTAACCATTTCCAAGTTTGTTCCATTTGAATCATTTGGGGAGAAATAATCTACTTTCTTTTCTTTCATCTGAATCTGCTACATGTAGTAAGATTTCAATCTTTGAACATAAATCATTGAAGTTTTCTGCTGTGATTGGCTGATTATTTCTCAGGGTCAGTATCTTAGGGGATATATGGTACATCCATAAAATGAAAAAAAGAAATGCTTAGTATTTTGTAGATACAGAGGGTGAAATAAAAAATACATACATTTGGTAAATTGGAAAGAGAAAAAATAGATAGCATTTAAAATATTCCAAGGTTATTTTGAGGATTAGTAAAATAATGTATGGGAAGCACATAGCACAGTCTGGAAACTAAATGTGCTCAGTAAATATTATCTATTGTTATAGATGATCACTTACTAGTTAGTGTATGCATAGCAGGTGGTTAGCCTTGCTCTGGGCATCTGAAAAGGGTGTATGTTTAACATGATATTACCAAGACATGAGGAATGGTTTTGTCTTGTTCATTCACTAGTGCCATTCTCTAGTTTATGATTTTTGAGTCTCAATAGAGGTGCAGAGGACTGCTTAGACATGGAAACTGAATTGTTTTCCTGTTCCTACAAGTGGGGGCACAAAGAGCCAAGGCAGTATATGCAGCTGGTGATGCCTCAGTCTGGAAATTACTCTCCACTAGGCAACTAAACTGTCATGATTTAAATGGGTATCTTCCAACAAAAAATAATTTATTATAGAAAATAGAGGACAATATTAAATGGATTAAAATAAGCTCCAAGACACATACAAATGGCCAATGGGTATATGAAACAAATTTCAATGTCACTAATCACTCAGAAAATGCATATCAAAACCACAATGAGATATCACCTTATACCTGTCAGGATGGCTATTATTATAAAAACAAAAGACAAGTGTTGTTGAGGATATGGAGAAACTGGACCCCTTGTACACTGTTAGTGGGAATGCAAAATGGTGCAGCTGCTATGGAAAACAGTATGGAGGGTCCTCAAAACATTAAAAATGGAACTACCATATGATTCAGAAATCCCACTTCTGGGTGTTTATCCTAAAGAACTGAAATCACGATCTTGAAGCGATATTAGTGCTGCAATGTTCACTGCAGCACTATTCACAATAGCCAAGATGTGGAAACAATCTAAATGTGCATTGACAAATGAAGGATAAAGGAAATGCAGTATATACTTATAATGGAATACTACTCTGCCTTTAAAAATAATGAAATTCCCCAATATGTGGCAACATGGATGAACCTGGAGGACATGGAGCTAAGCGAAAAAAGCCAGTCACAGAAAGACAAATACACTATGATTCCACTTATAAGAGGGATCTAAAATAGTCAAATTAATAGAACCAAAGAATGAATGGAATGGTGGTTTTCAGCAGCTATGAGTATGGGGAAATCAGTAGCTACTAACCAACAGGTATAAAATTTCAGTTATGCCAGATGAATGAGCTCTAGAGGTCTGCTGTACAACATTGTACCTATAGTCAACAATACTGTGTTGTACACTTAGAAGTTTAAGAGGGTAGGTTTCATAAGTGTTCTTACCACAGTGTAATAAAATTATATTAAAATAATAGTTGTATATATACAATGTATGTAAATAAGCCCTAAAACTTTTGGGAGGGGGAAGATTGTTTTAAGAATGATTTCTGCACCTTCTTCTCCCCATACCCACTCCCATCCCACCTTAGCTATGTCAAGAATGTCATTGCTGTCATTTGTTTTGGGTTTTCTTTCTATTTAGCCCATCCTCATAGCAGTCAGAACAATGTCTTGATTTATTTCAACAAGCTGTACAACTTGGTGCAGCAGTGGTAGCTCAGATGATCCACTTTTGACCAGCTGAATACTGATTTATAGCACAGACTTTGAACTTATTATTTTTAAAATAAAAATTCCTGCAAAGAAATAATACTTTCCATCCAAAAAGTTCTGAGAAACATAATGTGATGTGTGTGTGTGCGGTGGTGGGGGGTGGGGGGAGAGGGTAGATTAGGAAATAAACACACTAAACTTCAAAGGTTTCCATTTTGTTTTCATATAACCTAAATGAGATTAGATGACTTGTGATTTATGCTACCACAATCTTCCGTTGCTTCCCACTTTAAATAAAAGTATGGTTATAATTAAAATCACATGAAGTTGGATTTTTTAGCATCTAAAAAATAAGATGGATGACTTCATGATTGCCAAAACAGACTTGCAAGCATTTTCATAACATCAAAGCTCATGGTCCTTGAGTGGCATGTCTGGGATGTACTTAGGCCTGTTTATTTAACACTAGAGCATTGTGCACATTACCTATCATGGCTGAAACAATGACAACTGCAGAACAACTGCCACAACTGACATTGACATAAGGTTTTATACTTTGTGAAGTATTTTCACTGGTATTTGTATTTTATTTAGCTCTCACAGCAGCCTGGTAGTGTAGGTGCCATGAGTAATGTTATTCCCATATGATGAGGAAACGAAATCTCAGAGAGTTTAAGGACTTGCTCAACATCATGCAACTAATAAGTGGCAGAGCTAGAACCCACACCAATGTCTTTTGAATTTTAGTCCAATGATTTTTTTTTTATTCTAACACTCCAACTCAATAATGTCACTACTTTCTGGGTCCAAAATAAAATTTTGATTTTACACCATCTGTTCCTGTATCACAGCTTTCACACATGCTCACATGCTGTTCTCTCTTTCTGCAAGGATCTCTCCTCAGATCATTAAAACCAACTCCTCCTCTGAGAAGGTTTCCCCACTACTATATTAGTTTGCCAGGGGCTGCTGTAACAGAGCACTACAACCTACATGGCTTCAACAACAGAAATTTATTGTCTCTCAGTTCTGAGGGCTAAAAGTCCAAAATCAAGGTGTTGGCAGGTTTGGTTCCTTCTGAGGACTGTGAGGAAATGAGCTGTTCCAGGCCCTCCCCTTGGCTTGTAGATGACCACCTTCATGTTCCCATGAAGATGTATATGTGTGCTTGTGTGTTCCCATTTCTCTTTTTTTATATGGACACCAGTCATATTGGAATAGGGTGCATTCTAATAATCTCACTTTAATGTGATAACCTTGGTAAAGACATTATCTCCAAATAAGATCACATTCTGAAGTACTGGAGATTAGGATTTCAACATAGGAATGTTGGGGGGACACAACTGAACCCATAACCACCACCTCCCTGCTCTGCTGCCGTGCCATCCTCCATCCTTAATCCTTGTACTCTCATCTCGGTTAATGGCGTCACCACTACCTGGTTGCTTAGGTCAAGAAATCATGGTTCCCTCTTCTGTTTACTACAACCAATTCATCTGCAAATATTATCAGCTCTACCCTAAAAACATTGCCTGGATCCAAATTCCTCACTGCCCCACGACAGTCTTCCTAGGCCAAACCACTAATTTCCTGCCCTGACTAATGTCATCGTTCTTTCCCAGTGCCCACGCAGAGTCTATTTTCCACACAGAAGCCAGTACAATCTCTTTAAAAGATAAGTTATATCATGACATTTCCTGTTCAAAACACTGCATTTAGAATAAAACCTGAACTCTATGTTATAGATTAGGAACTTGATGTTCAAAATGTGTTCCAGGCACAACGGTATCAGAATCGCGTGGGAGCTTGTTAGCGCTACAGAATCTTGGGCCCCATTTCAGACTTAACTGAATCAAAATCAGCATTTTAACAATGTCCCCAGGTGATTAGTGTGCATTATAAAGTTTGAGAAGCACTGGCCTGGAGGACCCCACGTGATTTCACCCTAGTGGCACCTTTGAACTCATCTCCTCCTACACCTGGTCGGTCCTCTTGTTCATCCCATTCCACACTCCAGCCTTCCAGCTGCGCTCTCTACCCGGAATGCCACACTTTCTAAAAAAGCTACCCCTACCATCTACTCCCTGATCCTGCTTTGTTTTTCTGCATAGATTCTATCACTGCCTGAAATTAAAGATGTTTGCCTGATTTTTATTTCTCTCTACCAGTGAAATGTACACTTCGTGATATTCAAGAGATCTTGTTTATTTTATTTATTGCTATTTCCTCCCAGGCAGAAGAGAATAGCTGGTACATACTAGGTACTCAATAAATATTTGTTTGGTAGAAGATAGGTCTCTTTTTTTTTTTTGGTGCTGACTCAATTATTTTCTCTAGTAAAACACTCTTAGGCAACTGTTGACTATAGTGTGACATTTTACTACTTCACCACTGTCTTCGTGATTTTTTCCTATTTGGGTTTATTTTCTCTTCCCTTCTCAATCCATTTCCCTCTTTTTTCTCTGGAACAGCCATGGGGTTCTATTATACAATATATTAAGAATGGCTTGGAATGATGCAACAGGCAGTTCCTACTAAATCTTCCAAAGCAATATGAAATAATATAAGCTTAATAATTATTTTATCATATGGCAGGTACTGGCTGGAGATTCTGAACCTGAAGTTCTTGATATTAACAAAAATTTAAAAGGTCTAATCTTACTATAAAGTTTTGGCAGTCAAAGTGCAGATGGCGGCAACATTTCAAACTTTGCTCACAAGCTACTGACCTTATGACTTGATCTGTGAGACCCTTTTGCTCTCTAATGAGCACAGGAAGATTCTCAAATATGATTATGTGCCAAGAAGCTCTGATTAGTTCCCCATTACAGAGAAGTTTCTTTTGAAAGCTATCCCTAGAAAAAAATGTATTTTGATATACATTTTAATATACATGGGATTTATATTACAAAACTATTTTAAATTAAAATGCTTGAGTCATTTGTTTCAATATGAATTTAAATCTATTTCAGTGTTGCCGAAAAGCAGGCCTTTCTTAAAAAGCCACAGTATTCTTGCCAAGACTTCTGAAAAGATGAGGAGAATGTTTCCACAGGAATCGTTGACTTTCTCTGTTCGCAACTGCCTTAGTTTGTGAAGTTACAGTCTTGGTGGGCCTTTGGGTCCATCACAAGTGGCACTGGCTCCTTTCACTTATCTTTTGTGGCCCTTCTCCATGATCTCTTTACCTCTGTCTTCATTCTTTATCTCTTCTCTTTACCTCTGTCTTCATTCTGCCACGAGCTTTCTTACAGTGTTAGGTTGTGTTTTCCAGAAAGCAGATAACTCAGACCATTTAGCCTCATATAAAATTAAGCCTCACTAATTTTTAAAAGGATGGTTAGGGGCATAGACATAAATTCTAAAAAGCTCATCAGGAAATTAATTCCGTGGATATTTCTTAGGCAGGTCTGCTCTTGGTTCCTGAGGGCAAGTAGGTTGTTACATCTGATCTAAGCTCACAGATTTCAGGGCTACCTCCTTCACAGCAATATCTTAGCATTCTGACAGCTGAAATTCTGGTGCTAGTAATTCTTTGCAATTAGTCATATTTCACTGAGGGCAAACTAAAAAAAAAAAATCTAGTGCCCCCAACTACCATGGTTTCTAGAGAGAAAGTGACCATACTCTACACACCTGACATTGGTCTAGACCAGGGGTGAGAAACCTGCAGCCTCAAGGCTACAGGTGGTGGTCTATGTCCTTAAGTTTGGCCTTTTGACTGAATCCAAATTTTACATAAAAAATCCTTTACTTTTTATTAATATGTTTTTGTTCATCTTTTATATTTTTATTTTATTTTTAAAATGAATGTATTTAAAATACCAAAGAATAAAATAAGTTTCAACAAAATAATCCTCCCACATTGACAAGCACAATCAGAACATTAGTAAGCCAGAAGGGCTAAATTCATGGCTGCTATGTTCATGATTTAGTTCTAACCTCCCCCTCCTGACTGGCGCTACTACGGCACGAGGCTGGTTGGCGAGAGTTTATAGGGGTCAAGTACACCAGTATGTTATCAGCTTTTGACAACGGTGCACTGTGTTTCTGTTTGAAGTGGAATTTGTGAACAGTTGCCCAGCTTGACAGTACTTTTTAACTCTGTCTGCTTCACAGCCCATCAGGTCAAAGAAGACCAAGAGAACACTGAAGGAAGAAAACAGATTTTTAACGAGGATTGGGAACTGCAATATTATCTTGTTTCTCTCCTAAAGATAAGACGATTTGCTTTCTTTGTGATACTGCAATATCAACATTAATGAAATTCAATGCTCATCAGCATCATAACACTCCTAAGGACCGCAAGTATTTTAAATTAGAGGGAGAGGCATGAAAGTTTGTATTGCAGAAATGAAAAGTTGAAAAGCCAAAGCAAAGACAATTCTTTCAAGCAGCAATAAGACCTGGAAATAATGCCACTGATGCAACTTAATAAAGTAGCTTATATACACGGGGGAAAAAAGGGAAGCCATTCAGTAATGCAGAAATTGAGAAAGAATGCATTGCTGAAGCTGTAGGATGCTTAGACCCAGATAACATTTCAAAGTACAAACAACTGCCTCTTTCAAAGAAAACCATAACTGATCAGTAGCGTGAATTAACCTTCAACTTAACAGAACAACTTCATGCAATACTTCAAAAGAAAAATATGTTATTCAATGGCTTTGGATGAATCAACTGATACAACTTCCTCAGCTCAGGTTTTATACTTCATTCAGGTCATGACAGGTTTTCTTCACTACAAAGAGTTACTTGCTTTGGGCACTCTTGCAAACAGAACATGGGGAATAGATATCTTTAACAACTCTTTGAAAGGAACTGTTTCAAGATAAATGTTGTCAAGTTGGACTAAATTTGGTAAATTTAGTGAGTGTATGTACAGATGGTGCACCTTCCATGACAGGAAAACATGAAGGATTTATTGCACAAATAAAATATTAACAGATCCAGAAGCTCTCATTTCTTTTCATTGTATCTTGCATCAGCAAAATCTCTGTGATAAAACTACTATTTTAAATGACACTTTGAAGCAAGTTATAAGTATTGTTAACTATATTTGTGCAAATATAACATGGCATTGTCAGTTTCATAACATGCTAAAGTGGGCTGATGAGGTATTCAGTGTGGATTTGCCCTATCATTCTAAAGTTGGCTATCGTTGGGACAGGTGTTAGCCAAAATTTTATCTCTACAAGAACAAATAGTTCAATTTTATGAAGAATAAAATCAGTAATGTGAATTATTAAAAGAACATTTCTAGAGGAATGAAGCATTTCTGTGTGATAAGTCAAATCAAAATGACTTGAATATTTCTTTGCAAGGTAAAACTAAGTCTTTATATAGTATATGGTAAAAAATTTAAGCATTTCAAAGAAAGCTATCTTTTTTCCAAAACAGTTCTTCAAAAGGAAATTTCAGATGAACATTTTCCCCAATTAGCAGAAGTCATTAATGAGTAGAATGATATATGAGAATCATTTGAAGAATACTTAGCTGTTATAGACCTATTAACTGGATAATACAATGAAAGGTTCACTGAGAAAGGACTTTGAGAATCATGTCATCATACTCAAATTAGCATTTCAGTCTCACCTAGTTGATGTCACCAACGCACCTCAAGAACTACAGATGGAATTGCTAGAGCTCTCAGTAGACGACATTTTAAAGTCATGGATGCTAACAAAGATCCAACTGAAATATCAAAAAATGCAGTAGAATACTCAGACCTTTGGCAACATGCCCGAAAAATGCTTTCTTGCTTTTCAACCACTATTGCTGCAAATCTAGGTTCTCCTATCTAACCCAAATCAAGATGCCCTTGAGGTGACAAATGAAAGATACCTATATAGAGGATCAGCTGAAACTACAAATATCCATGCTGTAATAAAATATTCAAATACTTTCCAACAAAAATCAGACACAATGAAGTCATGAAAATGTTAGTTAACTTTAAAATTAACAAATAGTTTTCATTTTTTTAAATTATTAATTACATAGTGGTTAGGTTTTTACAAAATAATTTAAATTTTTAGGTATACCTGATTGAAGTTTCTTGAATGCAGCCTTATTAGATTATAGCTAATTTAATGTGTCCTTCCAACATGAAAAGTTTCCCCCCTGAGCCTAGACAATTTTTTTTCTGATGCTTTACTCATATTGCCTTATTTCATTGAAATTTATAAGCAATGTAGTTAAAGTTGGAGTTACTTGGGGGTTGTTGGGCATGTTTGAAGGACAAGGAATCTTAGAGAGAGAGAGATTATGGTATATAGGGGAATAGACAGGACATGAAATCAGGCCTTTATACTTTCAATTTTAATCTATCTGTGAGAGATTTTTCCGGGCCTGTCACTTCTTTCACCAGGATGAGCATGAAACAAATCAGGTTTACATGTGTCCTTGAATGTCCATGAGTTTTTTTTTTTTTTAAGTGCTACTGCAGGGAAACGACCAGTCCTGTCTCACTCTCTGTTACCACAGCTTTAGCTTGCAGCACCGAGGGGGCTGACTGTACAATGCTAGGCTATGAGAACACTGGGAATGGGATTGCACTAATTCCTTCCTACCTGTACTACCAAGCATAGGTCCAGGATTTCACTAGATGCTCGGACAATTACATATTGTGCTTTGGGACTCCTTTTCACCAAGTTACCTTATATATTCTGTACAGATTTGTTTTTCTGAAGAAATTCTTATTTTTTCTTGGAGGTAACATTAATGGGATAGGAGTAGAGAAATACTGCTATTCTCACATTCCAACTAAATACATCAATAAAAGGGCATTTGGGTCTGTCCATGGCTCTGGACCAAATGGGCTTCAGAAAGGCCAAAGGCTGCAATAAACCATTCGCTCCCAGGGCTGGCACAACACACCTCCAGGGGGCGCTGTTCAGTCTAGTCCAGGACAATGGCACCGCCGGCTGGTGGGGCCAGGACTTTCCAAGAACCCAGAGTCCCTGCTTCTGTCCCAATGAGATTCTCCCGCGTGTTTAACTCTGTTAGCATTTGTAAACACTTACTTTAGAGATCACAGGAAAAGGAGAGCATTCTCCTTCCTTTGGTTTTTAGTGAAACTGGTTTCCAGAGCAGACTACTAACTGTGACACCTCTTTAAGAAAGGTAGAGAGAGTCCAAGACGGAAAAACAGAAACAGAGATAGCCCCCTCCATTAAAAAAAGCCATTCTAAAGACAAACCGAGTAAAGAAACAAGTCCTCAAAGAAGGATGTTTTAGGGATGAGATTGCTCCTTCACCTTTCCCTTCTCAGTCCTAACCACTTTAAAGTGATAAGTCCTCCAGTTGAACTTCCTCAATTAGATGAACATTATCATATTATGCACATGGAACACATATAACATATGGAATTAAATCTACTTATTGTTATTTCCCTAAATACATCCTTTCAGTGCTCATTTAAGGACAATAGAAGTATACCACAAGCGTTCTTGCCTTATGTTGCTGATTTTTAAACTCAACGTAATATAGCCACTATTTTAAAAAGGAAGTCAGATCACATGACACCAGTGCTCAAAAATTTCCTCTGGCTCTTCATCTCATGCAGAATAAATTTAGAGTCTTCACAATGACCCCCACCCCCAAATCTGGTTCCCACGACCTCTCATCTCCTTCTCCTCATTCCTTAGCTTCAGCCATACTTGTGCCCTCTGTTCCTTGGGCTCTCTGGGCTCACTTGCCACCTCTGTCCCTTGGGTTCTTCAGGCTCATTCCAGCTTCGGCACATGCTGTTCCTTCTACCCAGAGCACTTGCAGCAGAGCCTGGCTCTGCCCACCTCAGGGAAAGCTTTGGCTGTTGTATTTAAAATCTATCTGAAACCTTGCATTGGCTCATGCCTGTAATCCTAGCACTCTGGGAGACCGAGGCTGGAGGCTTGCTTGAGCTCAGGAGTTCGAGACCAGCCTGAGCAAGCATGAGACCCCCATCTCTACCAAAAAGAAAGAACAAAAAGAACCTCAGCCAGGCATTGCAGCCTGTGCCTGTAGTCCCAGCTACTTGAGAGGATGAGGCAGAAGGATTGCTTAAGCCCAGGAGTTGGAGGTTGCAGTGAGCTACAATGACACCACTGAACTCAGAGTGACAGAGTGAGACTCTGTCTCAACAAAAACACACAAACTCAATTAAAAAAAAAGAAAAGAAACTCCCACCTGCACCTTTCCCAACCCTGCTCCACTCCTCATAGACACCCCTGCCTATTTCTTCCATAACACATATCACCTTCTAAAATAAGATAGTATCTAATTTACTTATTTATGTTGTTTACTGTCCATTCATCCCATCCCCATATCCTACTGGAATCTAAGCTCTTAGGGCAAGAATTTTTTCTGTTTTATTCACTGCTCTTTTTCTGGAGCCTGGAAGAGTGTATCCAGTTGGTAGGAACTAAATACCTATTTTTATTGGATAAATACATCATTATTAGATTATGTAGCCATAGAATATTATATGATAAGAGCTTCGGATCATCCAGGTTCAGATTATAAGCAAAATATCATACAAATCAATATTTTCCTTCCTTTACCATTACTTTTTAATTGTACATTAGAAATCCTAGTATATTACTGTTACCTGACACTGCTCTTTGGAATTGCAATGATTATGAGTGAAATTTAGATGCCATATATTTTTGGGGAGCCATCACATTTCCTTCCAATATGATGGTTTACTTTAAAAATGGACCCATAAAAGCTTTTTATTTGCAGAGCAAATGGATCGCTACAGGGGGTCATAACACACTTTAATTTTTCTATGAGAAAATAATAAACTAGATGATAGAGGCTGAACAAAGACTTGCCTGTCTCTTGGTTCCCAGGAAAGTTCTAATCCAGGGTCCTGTCCCTGAACAACCTTTCAGAGCCTCTTCAGAGCTCACTGGACCTCAGCTGCACACTGCTCTCAGATTTTTTTTCCCATTTCTTTTTATCCCCTTTTGTGTGTCTCTGTGTGTTTTTTTTTCAAAGTTACCAACAGGTTCTTTCTTTTTTATGTTTATTTTTTTTCTTTTACAAGAGTAATATGTGTTAGTGGTAGAAAGCTAAAAATTTCAGAAAAAAAATGACAAATCAAATCAAATTAATTTTTCCTACCATTCAAAATTATATACATATATGCACATATACATAACCATACATGTTTGAAAAAAAACACTATATTTGTAGTTCTTTATATAGTTTTATGTCAACAGAATCTTCCTATATTTAAGCGGACTACAAAACAAGATCATGTAGCATATTTCTCTATTTCATCTCTGAATTAATCAAACTGGTTGTATGAAATAACTGCACATACACCTCTATTCCCTCAGACAAAACTGTGTTTTTTGGGCTCCAGTTGAGAAGAAAGGAACAAAACAGATCTTGAACTTGGAAATACACAATTGCCTTTTGTTTGTTACCTAGCCTAATGAAAGCTGCAAATTCTTTTGCTGAAATTGAAACACATTTTGGTAATACCTTGAGGAAGTCTCTGAGGCAGAGGCAGGTGCTGTGTGTGTGTGTGTGTGTGTATGTGTGTATGCACATGCATATGTCTGTGTGTTACATGCTACAATTTTGATAATCTAAGGAAGATCCACGGTCTTTTGTTCCATATTATTTGATATCATTTGTGCAATGAGCCCTCACCCATCCCTAATGCAACAGACTCTTAGTGTGTTTGTTCTGGAAGGCTTCCATTTGCCACAGAACCACAAACCTCAGTTACTTGACTTTTATATTGTTTTGCAACTTATGTGTTATGTCATGGGCTGTATGTTAATAGGTGGCACTTTGATCCATGACACAAGGCACAGGGTTGCTGGGATCACATGCCCTCTGCAAAGGGAATGGCTGATCTCAAAAAGTCTGTTTGGGGTAAGGTGACTATGTGAGAGAGGGTTCAATGAAAGCTTCAATTCATCTCTAAGATGCAGCAACTGGTATAGTGGTTATCCCCAAGGCATAGCTGTCATTACAACAACCTCTTCATTTGTGTATATTCCACCATGGGAGTAAATATCAAAACTTTGACACTTGCGAGATGTAGGTTTTAGTAAAGCAAACAAATGATAAGAAACAATCTTTGTACTCCTAGAAATCATAGAAAGAACCTAAAATCCTCTTTCATTATAAAAACTAATAACCACTCTGTGAAACATTTGGAATACAAAGAGACAAGGGAAGAAAGAAAGGAAATAAAAATTATGCATGATTCCACCATCTGGGAAGCAAAAAACACTTCTTAACATTTTTTTTATTGGAAAATTAGAATTCTCCCATTTAAATAAATTCTGATATTGGCTAACAGTGACCCTATTATTTCCACTTGCACATACCCAATATGAAGGGAAACTGATAAAAGGAGAAATAAGAACTTTGCTGCTTCATTCCTAGAGCAAATGTGTATGAGGTTCATGAAAACAACATGTGAGGGTTATGTTTAGAAACACTATGTCATGTGATTTCATAGTAAGGGACTATACTAGAATTAGATGTCTTAACTATAATTTTTTAAGTCATTTCTGTTTTAATAGAAAAAAATTGAGAGGAAAGTATAAAGACTTCCCATACACCCCTTGCCCCACACATGCACAACCTCTCCCATTATCGACCTTCCTCACCAGAGTGGTCCATCTGTTACTACTGATGAATTTTCATTGATACATCATTATCACCCAAAGTTCATAGATTACATTAGGGTTCACTCATAGTATTGTACCTTCTATGGGTTTGGATGAATGTACAAATAACATGTACCCACCATTTAAGTACCATACAGAGTATTTTCACTGCCCTCAAATGTTCTGTGTTTCATCTATCAGCTCTTCCTCCCTTAACTATAATTTTCATATTATAACTTCAGATCTATAAAAAAATTGCATATTTTGTAATAAAAGAAAAATTGGAAATTAATTAGCTCAACAGAAAAGAGTTTTTATTTATGAACCAGAGTTTTTTTATAGTTCCACTGTGGGTAAGTAAGCACTTATTAGGATCCTTTGTGGGACATTTATTTTCAAGTGTTAACAAAGTAACTATTAATTTGGTTTATGTAGCAAACTCTGTAAACTCTTTAATGTTCATTGAAAATCAAAAAACAAAATTTACTTGTTTTATTACTACCATCATCAACCTGATGATTTGTTTACATAAGTGATAATTGTGATCTTCATTAGAAGCTATTACATAAAATGTTGTTTATATTGAGTTGAATAATAAATTATGCATTCTCACTTTTACTCAAAGGTAATTATTAAATGTTAAATTACTTATGGGACTTTTATATGCAGCTTGTAGGAAGGTAAATTGGTATAACAACTTTGGAAAACTATTTGGCAGAATAAATTAAAACTAATATATACAGTATGATCCAACAGTTGTGGTTCTAAGTAGATATTCAAGAGACCCTGTGCAATTTTGTGCACAATATGACATGTATTATGCAAGAATGTCCATAATAGTATTATTTGTAGTAGTCCAAAACTAGAGATAGCCAAATGTTCATTATCACTAGAATAATAATTGTCCCACATGTGTATTGTGTGTGCATGCACACACATTAGAATACTTTATAACAGTGGTCAGTGATCTCTTTCAGTAAACAGCCACATAGTAAATATGTTAGGCTTTGGTCCAGTATCACCTTGATACCAAGGTTAGGAAAGGACACAACAGAAAAAGAAAATTGTAGACCAAAATTCCTTATGAATATAGATGCAAAAATTCTCAATAACATACTAACAAGCCAAATCTAATAGCACATAAAAAAATCCACCATGACCAAGTGAGCTTCATCCTAGGGATGCAAAGAAGGCTCAACATATATAAATCAATAAATATGATTCACCATATAAATGAAAGCAAAAACAAAGACCATATGATCATCTCAATAGATGCAGAGAAAACATTTGACAAAGTCCCGCACCTTTTCATGAGAAAAGCCCTCAAAAATTAGGCATAAAAAGAATATATCTCAAAATTATAAAAGCCACATATGACAAACCCACAGCCAACAACATACAGAATTAGGAAAAGTTTAAAGGATTCCCCCTAAGATCTGAAACAAGACAAGGGTGTCCATTGTCACCACTTCTATTCAGCATAGTACTAGAAGTCCTAGCCAGAGCAATCAGGCAAGAGAAGGAAATAAAGGGTATCCAAATCAGAAAAGAGGAGGTCAAACTATCACTTTTTGCCGATGATACGATCATATATCTAGAACTATCCCAAAAACTCCACCAAGAGAATCGATAAATAAATTCAGCAAAGTCTCAGTTTACAAAATCAATGTACACAAATCTGTAGTATTTCTATATACCAATAATAGTCAAGCTGAGAGTCAAATAAACCATTCAATACCATTCACAATAATTATCAAGTAAAACAAATGCCTAGGAATATACTTAACCACAGAGGTGAGAGATCTCTCTATAAGGAGTACTATGAAACACTGAGGAAAGAAATCGCAGAAGACACAAATAAATGGAAAAACATATCATGCTCATGGATTGGTAGAATCAACATTGTTAAAATGTCCATACTACCCAAAGTGATAATAGATTCAATGTAATCCCAATAAAAATACCAGTGTCATATTTCACAGATCTAGAAAAAAGAATTCTATGCTTTGTTTGGAACCAAAAAAGATCCTGAATAGCCAAAGCAATCTTAAGCAAAAAGAACAAATCTGGAGGCATCACATTACCAGACTTCAAACTATACTACAAAGCTATAGTAACCAAAACGTCATGGTATTGGTACAAAAATAGAGACATAGACCAAAATAACAGAATAGAGAACCCAGATATAAAACCATCATCTACCTACAGCCAACTGATCTTTAACAAAGCAGATAACAACACACACTGGGGGGAAAAGCCCTATTCAATAAATGGTGCTGGGAAAAATGGGATATTCACATGCAAAAGAATGAAATAGGACCCCTATATCTCACCACTGAAAAAATTAATTCAAGATGGATAAAAGACTTAAATGTAAGGCATGAAACCATAAGAATTCTAGAAGAAAATGTAGGAAAAACTCATCTAGATATCAGCCTAGGCAAACAATTTATGACTAAGACCCCAATGGCAATTACAGCAACAGTACAAATAAACAAATGAGATTTGATTAAATTAAAGAGCTTCTGCACAGCTAAGGAAATAATCAACAGAGCAAACAGACAACCTACAGAATGGGAGAAAATATCCACAAACTATACATCCAATAAAGGGCTAATATCCAGAATCTACAAAGAAATCAAGCAAATCAGTAAGAAAGAAACCAGCCCCATTAAAAAGTGGGGAAAAGATATGAACAAAAGCTTTTCAAATTAATATAAACAAATGGCCAATAAGCATATGAAAAAACATTCAATGTCACTAGCCATTAGGGAAATGAAATTAAAACCACAATGAGATATCACCTTACCCCAATTAGAATGGCATTTATTAAAAAATCCAAAAACAATAGATGCCAGTGTGGATGTAGAGAGAAAGGAATGCTTATACGCTGTTTTTGGGACTGCAAATTAGTATAACCTCAATAGAAAACACTATGGAGATTCCTCAAAGAACTAAAAGTAGACCTGCCATTCAATCTAGCAATCCCACTAGTAGATATCTACCCAAAGGAAAAGAAGTCATTTTATCAAAAAGACACCTGCATTCAAATGTTTACTGCAGCACAAGTCACAATTCCAAAGGGCATCAACCCAAATATCCATCAATTCATGAGTGGATTAACAAAATGTGGTATATATATATACCAGGAAGTACTACTTAGCCATAAAAAGGATGAATCAATGCCTTTGCAATAATTTGGATGGAACTG
The DNA here is from genome assembly GCF_040939455.1 of Microcebus murinus. Lineage (NCBI taxonomy): Eukaryota > Metazoa > Chordata > Mammalia > Primates > Cheirogaleidae > Microcebus > Microcebus murinus. Next base: position 26,771,506 of record NC_134108.1, read on the forward strand.
GAGACCATGATCCTAAGTGAAGTATCTCAAGAATGGAAAAACAAACATAACAAGTACTCTTTACAAAATTGGAATTAACTGATGGACACACATGTACACAGAGTGAAGTAAAACTCATTGGAAGTCAAACAATAGGCAGGGAGGAAGTGGGGAGGGACAAAAACCTACTGAACAGGTACAATGAATGTTATTTCGGTGATGGGCACACTTATTGCCATGAGTCAAGCATTACCAAAGTGATCCATGTAACATTTGTACCCCCTTAATATTTCGAAGTAAAAAAAAAATTTTAAATGTGTTAGGCTTTGGGGATCAGATGATCTCTAGTACAACTAATGTCTATCAATTTGTAGTATCTATCATTTAGATAATATGTAAATGAATGGGCGTGGTTATGGTCTAAACAAATAGGTGACAGGTCAGATTTAACCCATGAGCTGTAATTTACTGACCTCTACTCTTTGGCAAAACAAACAAACAAACAAAAAGAATGAACTACAGCTATGTGCAACAACATGCATGAATCTCATAGACAATGTTTAGTAAAAAAAGGCAGATGTAAAAAAGGATATATTCTAATTTTATCTATATACAGTTCAAAATTATGGTAGTTATTGAATGGTGATAGCAATTAGTGATTCAGAATGGAATTTCTGGGAGGTAATTTCTAGGAAGAGATATGAAGGAAGCTGTCTATAGCCATCTGTGTGGTTTTATAGAGACACGTTAACTTTGTAAAAATTCATTGAGCTGGACACTTAAAAAACTGGCTATTTCTCTGAGTTTAAGCTATATTTCAGTTAAAAAGTAAAAAAAAAGTCAAAATAAACCAATAGCTAAATAAACTCAAAGCAGGAGAATTAGAAGTGCTAATAAATATGTATGAAACAATTTCAATTGTTGAGGGACATCAGGCTATTGATAAATATAAAGTTGGACATATACACATATTGTTAGTTTACAGTTATTAATGCTAAATATACTCATTGAAAACTTTTTCTTTTAAATATGCTAACATTTTAAACTGATCTTCTAAGAAGCTTTCCCTATAGGAAAGAAACTAAAATAAACATGAGCGGTCACACTATTTTGTTTTTAATCAGACACTTCTCCATTTTCATAAGTCCCATTATTACAGGGGAAAAAAATCCTTTATCTATTGTTATGGCCTAGAAATTTACACAACTCTGTGTAGTCGCATGTCTAAGACCCGTCTCCTGAACTTCTAGACTCCTGGCAGGTAGACTAGGCTGAGAGACGAAACTATCATTGTCCTCTTACTTCATCCTCAACTTTAAAGTCCTAAAAAAGCAACATCTGAAAGAACTAAGTCCCTTCAGATATTGAGAGATTTGCTTAGGACTCTGTGATGACTAAGTTCCAAATGTCTGCTAAGTTATCCAAAACATGATCATAGTCATGATCACAGTCATATACCATTACCCAGAGTCCTCTTGGCATTTCATTAGTCAGCCATCTTGTAAATATGATTTGTGAAGGAAGACTTCCTGATAGAAACAGTGAAATAGCGGGCAGAGTGAGGTAACTTTCACACAGACTGCCTGGTGTAATAAATTATTAATAAATCCATCCTGTCAATAATGTGGTAATTCAGGAACAAGTTAATTTTTTCCTGAGAAACATGGAAATGTATTTTTGAATTTAATATGCACTTCCAAAATGTGCAATTACTTTTTCCAAATACTTGATTTTCTAAAAGAAGACAAAATATTGAGATTTTCTTTTTAGAAAGCTGCTTGACCTGGTAACTCTTTTCCTATATTTACAATACATATTCCTGAAATCCACACATGTGTGTTATATAATTATCACTGAAAAATGAGGATACGGCTATTCACCAATCTCATGGAATTCTATGTCCTATTAGCATTTCTGGCATTATTTTCTTATATTTCAGAATGTCAGGGCCTCTTCTAGAATGAAACCTCCAATTTTCTATTGTAACACATAGAACTAGCGGGGGAGCTCCCAGAATCCAGAATTTAGGTAAAGATAAAATGGCAATGTGCAAGATTTCATAATGTTAACTATTTCATTAAATTATAAGTCAGAAAATTTTAAAAATGTTGACTATGAATCAAATGTATTAAACTCATATATGGTTGACTACCTTAAAGTAGGCAAAACAATTCTATGCATTTGCTTATAATTATGTATAACATATTTTTAGATTTCTGTTAAGATTTTTATTATAAGAAATAATCAGTAGTTTGATAGTATCTATGCTAGGCTCAGAAAAGTTGAACACTTGCTTTAGACCGATGTGAAAGTTTTGGGCTCATGAAGGCTGAGCTTTCGGTACCACCAGTCAGCTACTTCTTTGGAGCAGATCTCCTAGTAAGGTGATACAGTATCTTTTGGTGTATAGATATGACAAAGAAATACTACAGTTAAAAGATACCAATTAATATAATGGGAATCAAATATTTATTTTTTTCATACCTTAAACTTTTCTTCTTATGCATCTTTTCTAATACACATAATTTTGTCTTGCTCTAAAAATTTCTATATCTTGTGAATATTTATAATCTATAAATATTAGAAAACTTTACATATTTATAGTTGGTAATGAAGATGGTTTGAGATTGACAGGTTGGGATCCTCTTAAGCCACCCTGAGTAGTGACACTACATAAATAATTTGTCTGTTTAAAAGATAGAAATTTACCATGAAATATAATCTGTACTCCTTCTAATAAAAAGCCTAACATTGCTTTTGAGTCAAAACTGAAAGTGACATTGTCTCTAGAACATTCTTAAAACATACAGATTGCTGTATGCAAAGGTTCCTAGGCGGACTCATCCTGAGAGCAAGAAGCTTTTGAATGAAATTTGTGGGAGGGGCAATGAGCCAGAGGTGGGTGGCTGAGGAGGAACAGACAGTTTTGTTGTGATTGGCCAAGGTGGGCCCCAGCTCAGGGGACATTGGTACTCCCAGAACTTAAATCGCTTAGCACCTTTGGTCTGCTTCATAAATTGGGAGGTAGATGTAGAGGTATCACCTTTTAGGCCAATACAGGTTAAAAAAAATAGCCCTGTAGAGGTGCCATGAGTGGGGGGGAGAAAGCTAGGGGGGAATACACAACACTACACATTTCTCATACCTTCATTAGAAATTATTTTTCATGTTCCTTTGGAATTTTAAGCCAATGCTGGATGCTAGGTAGGGATAGAAAGATAAATTAAACAGAGACCTATTCCCTTGGAATGTGCAGGCTGAGATGGGGAAATGAAGAAGTATCTCCTATGTACGAGGGAGAGGGATTTGTGAGTTCGCATCAAGGCACTCCTGTGCAGTTGCCTTGGCCAGACATCGGAGGAAGAGGAGGAGGAGGGGGCAGCTAAGGAGAAAAGAGCAGGGAAGAGTCTTCGTGAACAGGGGGCAGTTACTCTTCTGAAATGTGTATTGGTAACACATAGTTTATATTTTCTGTATTTTTTAATTTTAAAGAATGGGCCTTGATATTTTAGTTCACAGTTTCTAACCTCAACTGGTTCCTGAGAACTGCTTCACAATTTTTGTTTTATGTCTCTAGTCAGTTCCTTTCTATTCCCTATAACATTAGTTTTAAATTAACCTATTTCTGGCCAGACACAATGGCTCATGCCTGTAATCCTAGCACTCTGGGAGGCCGAGGCAGGATGATCAATAGAGGTCAGGAGTTTGAGACCAGCCTGAGCAAGAGCAAAACACCATCTCTACAAAAAATGGAAAAATTAGCTGGGTGTGGTGGTAGTGAACCTGTAGTCCAGCTATGTGGGAGACTGAGGCAGGAGGATAGCTTGAACCCGGGAGTTTGAGGTTGCAATGAGCTATGATGATGCCGTTGCACTCTAGTCTTGGCAACAGAGCAAGACTGTCTCAAAAAAAAAAAAATTAATCTATATTTTTATGCTTGTATCTACTACTCCTCTCTTTACTCTCATCAGAGTATGAAGCTTCCTTATTAAAAAGAAGGGAAGTGATTAGATGCAAATCCCCCCAGCTTTGGCCTGCCCCCACCCTGGTGGACATGTCTCCCTCCCTGCTCTTCCTTGTCCATCCTGACAACCTTCTCCCCAGTTGCAGGCTTAAGGCTCACAACTACTCCTTTTTTCTTCAGCCACTTCCTCTCCTCTCTCTTCTCAGCATCAAAACATTCTCCCATCTTTCTCATACTAAGAAATCCTTCCTGACCCCAGGCCTTGATGGGCACTGTCATGCCCCCTGTCTTCCCTTCTCAGACAAGGTTCTTGACAGAGGAGTGTCCGGCTCACTCCCTGCTACTGGGCTACGCCACCCTCCTCCTCCTGCTTTCTGCTGCTCCTGCCCTTGCTGGTGTTACCCTCCAGCTAAGTCCAATGAATGCTTTTTCAGTTTGATCTCATTTGACCTCTACGGTATTTCACACTGTCATTATGCCCTTCCTTCTGGAACTTTCTCCAATTGGCTAAGATGCTAAGATACCATTCTGTCATTTTCCTCTGTCTCTCTGACTACTCATTCTTAGGATCATACCCACTTAGACTTTTTAGGCTGCTGTAGACTCCTCTGGAATCTGCCCAACCCCTCAGACCGATGCTTCCAAGTGCTGTCAGGTGCACCCCCACCTCACTCCTCACCTTCCCTGGGAGATCTCATTGCGGATATGTCATCACCACCACTGATTTGCAGATACCTCTTCTGAGCTCAGGATTCCCTACTACACCATGGGCACCTCAAATTGACTGCGTCGAACACTTTCATTATTTCCTTCCAGTTGCAAATCCCATTCTCTTGTACTCTCCTTTGCAGGGAAGGCAGTACCTCCATTTATTTACTAATATTTCCTACATTCAATTCATTGTAAAGTTCTATTACCCTCTTGAAAAGTCACCTGGTATCTTGTGCCTTCTGTCCTTCCTGACACTGTCTGAGTTCAGACAGAACTCATCATTTCTCACCTGACACCTGCTGCCACTTCCCAGATGGTCTCTCTGTAGTCTTGTCCTATGCGTTCTCTGTCCTGACCAGATGATCTGTCTAAGGTGTATATCTCACCTCGCAGCTCCTCTGCTTCAACATTCTGAAATGGTTTATTGTCCTGTTACAAGGCCTTTCATAATCTGTCCTAACTTTCTCTCTACATTTGATTATCTTATTTCTTTCCTCTTATTCTATCCTCTAGACATAATGACCTTCTTATTGTTTTTCTAATTGGTTCTCTAATTGCTTACATTAAGCTACAGATAATACCAATAGTTCTGGTACCAACACCTTTTGCAGTGGGCTGCCTCCACCCCAACCTCCAGGGCCATCTGCTGCTTCTCTTTGACACTCAGCCTCTTACCACATCTTACAGGAGGCTTTTCCTGATACCACTGCACCCCACCCATACAACGTAGGCCTACCTTATTATGTTTTATCATGCTATGTTGTCTGGGTGGTTGTCCCTGTCCAAATAGATTGGAAGCTTCCTGAGGACAGAAGCCAGACCTTCAATGTCTTTGCATCCCTACTCTGGTACACAATGTGTATGTATAAATGTTTGTTGATCGAACACATTTTCTGAAGTGTAGCTTTGTACGAAGGGTGATAGGTCTCACTGAATGACCTATACTTTCATTCAGTGAAAATAAATTTGAAGCTTCATTCAGCTTCAAAATAAAGCTGATACACTACAAGACTGACACTTCTTCACTTTTGGGTTTAACAGCTTCAGTTCTGATAGTTTGGCCTTTGCTTGTGTTGTTATTCTTCAGATAGCTCTTGTCTGAGCCCTGGCTCCCAGCTGCACTAAAAAAAATGTGGTGTTTTATTACTGTGGAAATGCTGCAACATTCCACGGGAAGCAGTCGTCAAACTAGGAAATATGTTTTCCTTATGCAAAGCAATACTGACTTCCAAATATAAATTTTTAAAAGGCAGTGGGATAATGTAGAATGTCTTTTAAACCATAAAATTCAAAATTAAATAATTTTATGTATATTATAATAAACATGAGAAGACAAAAATTACGGGCTTCTTCCTGTTTTCTCAACACAATGCTCTATCTGCCCGAGAATAAACTGTGGCAATAGGGATTCTATCTTTCTCATTATTATAACAACTTTCAGAGTATTCTAGCAGAGGATTGGGCATACAGTGGTGCTCAACAAACATTTGTTAATCTCTTCCTCCTTGGGGTAGGTTCTAATTGCCTATTTGTAGAAAACTACTATTTCTTGTATTGAAACCTGCAGTAATATGCTTGGGAAGCTGCCAACTAGTTCCTGTAGAAGCTGACCCACAGCCTTGGTTGTGTTAGCAGAGGGTTTTAAATGCTGTTCCGACCTGTCTTTGACACATTTGGGGGGATGCCCTACAGATGATTCTGCTGTTCTCACAAATGCATCAGCATATATCTATATCGAGTTCCTCTTAAGGACTGGATAGCTAGATGTTCAGATGCTGGGTTAGTAAATAAAACTAAGTACCCACTTACCTGTTATTTACATTCTTGTATATATGTACATTGTGAAGCGAGGCTGGGGAACAGCAATTAACAAACAAATATAAAATATGTCATTTGATAATAAGTGCAATGAAAAGTATAACAAGGCAGGGCCCTGTGTGAATGGTGAATATTATGCTTTTACTTTCCTCCCTCTCTTTTGTCCAAGTTGGAAAATATTGTCCAGAGGTCTGATTATTTCAGCATGCATATAGGAAGAGTGAGTTGATGTATCCAAGTGATATGAATGAAGTGCTTTGTAAGGGTAAGTCAAAATTAATTCAAATTCCTAAGGCATTCTAACCTTATTAAAGCAAATTAAGCAACTTAAAAACTTCTATCTTTAAACATAGACCTTACTTTTAAAGTCAAGTGCACATAAAATAGTCCTTACAATAATCTTGCTCTAATAACCCATAATGATAATATGCTTACTACTAAATTGCCAATATGTACTTGAAAATATCTATTCTCTTGAACCAAATTGAGATAGTTTAATATTCAAAATATACCAAAGTTACCAATTTGCATATACAAATAGTACTAATATAAAATGAAGTTCAAAGACTTAAAATAAATTAAGTAATTTGTATTAATGAAATAATACACTTATAGTGCTTCTAAAATTCTACTGAATGATTTAATATTTATTGTCATCTGATCCTCAAAAACCTAATAAGGTAGATAATATTGTTATTATTCCATTTTAGAGAAGAGTAAGCTGAAGTCTACAACCTTTAAGGGATGTACTTGGTATCAGTCATTGGCTGATGCTAGTTCAATGCCCTGTTTTTTCTATTATAGCACAGAGCCCTACTTTGATAACAGATCTTATTTTTTGTTAAAATAGATTGTGCATTAATTTTTAAGAAACAACTTATAGGCCTCAAAAGTGTCTGCATATAAAACTCACAGGCTGAAGCCAGTGATAAAAGCAAAATATTGATATTAAAGAACTCCCAATTTTATTATATGACAAAGTTCCAAAAAAGTGAAAAAATCAATTTTCTGTTATAACAGATGAAAATACTGTCTTATTCTTAAAATAACATACTCTGAGATGTCAAGAGGAAAAGATAGAGCTAACATATATTTTTAAAAAAATCAAACTTAGATTTCAGGTCATTAGATATACATTGAGTTAAATATACATTGGTTAAAATGATTTAATTTAACAACTATCTAGTGAATGGCTGTACTTAATACTATCCAGGAGAAACAAGTTTATAGAGTATTCTGTAATGCCCTATAACTAAATCAAAAATATTCTGTAACTAACTAAATAAAAGAGACCAGAACTCTCTTTTATCTGGTACTTCTGTTCTTTTTGGAGCCAATGATAACTGTCAAGCTCCCTATAATCAGGCCTCAAATTCCTTTCCAATTTATCCTTTCATCCACTTTGTGGCTTGAAATGCTCAGCTGCCCCAGAAACACTTCCCAGTTTTCTTGTTTCTGGGCTTTTGAGAGTGGTCTTGCCTTGAATGCTGCCTCTTTCTCGCCTTTGCGTATCTGAATCCATGTGTTTTCACGTCCCAGCTATATGCACTCTCTCCACCCTTTGAAATCCCAGTACACTTTCTCTTTATTTCATTTATGTCATTCTTCACACTGGAGCTGGTATTGCATATTTTGAGGTTCAAGACTTGAATCTATTGTTGGACTGTGAACCCTCTAAGCACAGAATCTGTGCCCCGTTGGTCTTGGATTCTCAGTGCCTAGCGTACTACCTCTCACATAGTAGGTGCTTTATGCACATCCTGACAATGAATATTGGATGAAGGTCTAGTTCTTCCCTTGAGGCATTACATAATTTTTAAGAAAGTATTTAATATTTTAAAAAATTGTCCTCACAGTTGTATAATGTTTTAGCTTTTCAGTTGCTTTTCTAAACACCATTAATGTCATCAATAAATAATTTATTTTTTACTAGTTTATTTTTATTACTCATTTTTAAATTTTCAATTATTTGTTGTTTATGCATCAATTACTAAACATTTAAATAAGTAAATATTCAGGGCAGATGTCATAACAGGCATCTCCTCACAGAACATCTCATTCTATCACCAGAAAAACCCCTGGGCTAGGAAGGACACATGTTTTTATTTCCACTTTGCAGGAAAACTGTACATTGAATCCTGAAGAGATGAAGCAACTTCTATGAATACAGAGTTAATTTTTCAGAGTTAGGACTACAAAGCAAGCCTCTCTATGCTTATGTTGAGTGTTCATAAAATATTGATTTTATGGTTTTCTGTTACTCTGAAGATTAGCAACCTATTTAAATAATTCATAATAAACTTCAACCAGAAAACAGACTAATAAGAACACTCCCTTCTAAGCTATGACAGGTAAGAAAGTGCATATTGTATGTTCAAATAGTCATGACACCACCAGCATGAAAGGAATGATGCATGAAACAAAAGCAGGGTCACTGAAAATTTCAAATTGGAAAAAAATTAAATCTTGATAAAAAGGATGGAGAAACTGAGCCAACAAAATATCATACATTAGAAATTAAGGCTTACCGTTTGAGGGAATCCCACTCTACCAATAGGGAAAAGAGGAATTAGAAAAAAAGCACCAAACTTGATCTGGAACTCCTTTTTGAAAGTTTTCTTTTCCCAAGATTTATCATTTCACAGAGCAAAGTTAAAAAACGAACTGAGAAGTGAATCAACGTTGATCATTTTACATAACATCTTTAAATACTCTTGGCTCTCTTTACCCAACAGTTTTCATTATACTTCTGAAAAGTAAAATCCTTTTAGTAACTGGCCATACTTCATGCATTAATTATACGATGAGAGATCATTTCTCTGCCACTTCCTTTTTCCTTTAGTATCAGTTATTACACCCAAATAAGGTTCAAGTCTTGCTATACAGTTGTATGTTCTTTGATATAATCATACAAACTTCTGAGGCCAATTTGAACTTGAGAGAAATATGATGGCTAAATTAAAAAAAAATGGCAGGGGGGAGGACAGGGAGGTGGAAATTCTAAACACATTGCCCTTTGCCTGAATGTAAGAAGGAAGCAACATTTGTTACAATTTGGTACTTAAGTTGATCATGCACATTTGCCCTCTCTACACAATCGCTAAGGAATAAACAGTTAACACTCAGTTTAGCTGGCTCTGCAGCACACCCTGTTTCCCTTCATATTCAACATGAACTATCCTCCTGAAGCCAGAAATGATTCCCTGCAAGACCCATATATGACAGTAATTTGCTCCCACTTAAAACTACATTGAATTCAGTGCTTCAGAGTAACTAACTCACGGTGAATTTTACACTTACGTCTCATTTAACAGAATGAATCAGAAGTGTGATTTTCGGTGAGGGTGGTTTATTCATGGAACTTGTGAGGTAGACAACTCAAAGCACAAAAACTACACTTTTCAGAATGATCTGGGGACCCACCAGTGCAAAAGAAGGAAGCTGCAAAGGGAGTCCCTGGCTAGTGACCCTCTTCCATATTCCATCTCAACTGTGCTGAAACCAGAGCAGAGCTAGGATCCAGGCAGGCACCAAAACACGGAGTGTGGGTGGGCAGGGGGAAGGATCTCATGGGGAGAGAGCCAAGGGCTTGACAATTTAAAGATGACGATATCTCGGGTTGGCTCCCGTCAGGGATCTCAATATTGAGGGTGGCATAAAGTTCAGAGGTGAAGTTTTGGAAATGCAGTCTCTATATATTTGGTTTTCTTGTTTGGAGGTTTTGATTTACTCATAAAATATTATAAAATTACCTACAAAAATACCATCTACATTCATGGTTGGCAACACTTATAAAGCATAATGGTTCTTTAAAACATTAGAGACTCCTTATCCTTTGCTATGGGAGGTGTAAAGTTTTCTCAAAAAATGCTCCAGGAAACCATAAGGACATGATCTTAGGTTCCTCTTAAATGAGGCAGCAAACTAATCCCTAAGACAATGGTGAAGAGGTGCTTTTTTGTTGTGTTAATATAGATGTTCTTTCTTGAAGAAATAAAAGATGTGATCTGTTTTAGTGACATGTATTCATAATGAATTTCTCTTGTTTAAATGAAGAAACTATTCAACTTTACTTCTTATCATCTTATTCTGTATTGCTGTGAAATAGCAGCCCTTGGGCTTTAGGTAGATGTATGCTAACGACAGGTGGATCCATGTGTATTGGTGGATTCATCATAATTTTGTTTTGTTATTCTTCTATCTGGGATTTTAAAAGACTTTACAAATGTTTGAATTAATAGTTGCAGCAATTTTAAGTCTTCTGAGATGTAAGCTCCTGCAGAAGACAACTTTTACTATAAGAGTAACTCAAGCTCACTAGGCATAGGATTGTCTGTGAACACCCAATAATTATTTACTATTTATTTTAAAGGTAAAATGTACATTTGTTATTCATATGTGTCCTCAAACTAATAAAAATTTTCATTCTCATGTTTCCTTTATATTATTTAGTTCTGTATCACTGAGAAAAATGAGAATCTAACAAACTAATGAAAGCTATAAGGTTAATAACCACTAGCAGTTTAATTAATACCCTGCTATTGCCAAGGATATCTATTTTGAAAGAGAGGGCATCTCTTAATTTACTTAGAATAAATAATCTAATTATGTAGGTGCTTAAGATGGATTTCACCTGCCACTATTAAGTGTTCAATTAATTATAATTATTATGACAGTAGTAGCAATATAAAATGGATTTATATAAATATATTTCTAATTTTAGAATGTTGCATAATTTGATGAATTCATTAAGGACATATTTGTTGGTCAGGAATGCCTTCTTGCAGGTATATAAACCATACCATAATAACATAGAAAAGTTGGAAAGATGACTGACCTTATTTTAAGTGAAGTCAAGTCTTTAAGCAGTAGTAGACCATCTATGGCTATCCTTCTCCTACCTATAAACTAATCAAGAAACTTCAAGGGAGTTAGGACCCAGAAACATTTGGTCAAAATAGATGCTGTGCTTATGTGCTAAAAAACATCATGAATTAAAAATGGATTCAAGTAACCAGATCAGATGATAGCTATAATCAAATAATATTTTAGTGGTATTAAGTTACCTGTAGTGTCAGACCATTTGTCTCAATTTCTTTATTTTTAAAATGAGGATAACAATAGCAATCACATCTTGTTATTGTGAAAATTAAATGAGTTAACTGATGAATAGATTTGATGTGGTGGTGAGATAGTTCCTAAATCCAAGGTTGGAAGATAGAGTTTGACAAAATAATTATTTTCTGTTTCCAACTTTTTCTATCTACCTTTTAATCTATTATCCATCTATCTATCTATCTATCTATCTATCTATCTATCTATCTATCTATCTATCTATCTATCTAGTATCCTGAAGTGTTAGCATTTTAAAAGCATTTTCATGGTTAAGGGAAAGGAATGAAGAAATATTCGGGATTTGAAATGAGTATATATATGCTATGTTATGTTCATTGTTCATGAGCTTCCAGTAAAATGTTCATTTTCCAATGGATGTGTTATTATATAGCCACCATTTTAATTAAAGTAAAAGCATGAGAACTGCAACAGAGAAGTTTAGAAAATAGTAAAGAAGATAAGAAAAGAACAGAAGGCTAGGAAAATATGGTGTCTGTTTTTTGTTTGTTTTTTTAAATCATAAGCAAACTCTCATTATTTGTTACATGATTATCTTAAATTATAAATTACCAAGATCTTTCTCTGCCTCTATTTATCTTGTTGTCTACTTTTGGGTCATCTCACCAATAATCTAGGCAGCCAAATGAGGTGGTCAGAGTAAATTAAAGAAGCTAACATGAACCATTTTATTTGTTTATGAATGTGGTTCAAGGTTAGAATGGACAGGGGTGAAATTTTGGTGAAAATAAAATTTAAGAATTATTTTTATTTATCCATGCTATTGTTTGTTCTATTACTATAATTAATTGAAAGTTCATTAGATATAGCTTAGCAGCTTAAATATGATCTAAACACCAGACATACAATTTTACGGTTTAGAAACTTTCATAACATAATCTGAACTATTTCTCTTTGTGTTAAGTGTGTCACTTTTATTCTCTATAGTTTTTCTAACCTATAAAATGAGGAAGATACTAATACCAACTTCATTACCTAACAGAATAGTACATATTAAGAGTTTGTGAAAGACATTAGTGATATATCATCTCATAAGAATGAATGATTATTCATTACAATGTTGCTCTTTTGTTACAAGTGCAGTATGGGTAATTATTGTGCTGACTTCAGATTACTGTAGTTCAAAAATACATTTCTCCCAGGCATTATAAGTAAGGGCTTTGTGCTATGATGCAAATATTTAATAGTTTACTTATCTATCTTACCATCCCTGGTTTAGGAATTACAATGTGAGTTTTCTTACCTTTTCATCACAGGTTTCTGAATACAAAGCACTTAATTCTACGTTATGATGATGATACAAGAAAAATTTTGGAAGACCCAAGACCTTTTTTCATCATCAAATATTCCACATATAAATGTGTTACCGCTGTCTATAAACCCATAAAAACCTATAAGCCTCCTCAAAATGGAACAAGAGGTAGTCAATAAGGCAACCGAGCAGCAGAAACTCCATATGACATCAGCATGCTTAATATATTTAAAACAAGAAGTCTTCTTACCTATCATGCAAACACATTTGGCATTCTGATCAGAGTTCTCAAACAAGATTTCGCCACACCTCTGAAATAGAAAGGTAGCCATAGTTATTTTAAGATTTCATATCTGGATTCCCAAGGCAACCTGACATTACCATGACATTATGCTATTCCTCTTGTTTTCATTGGTTACCTAAGTCTAGGGACTTAAATTATAAACAGGAGACTTTCCTGGTAGTAAAATATTTGAGGGGTAAGTTGGGATAGATTTTTCCTGCATGTGGAATGCCCCTGCCTATAGCTGATTCTATGTGCTCCTATGAGAAGTAATGGCTATAGATGTACTTGGTTTCTAACAGTTTCTATTTCAGTGGAAAATATACCATCTATTTTAGGCCCAATAATCTGAGGTTAATTACTCTCAAAGTTGGTCCTTTTTCAGCACCTATATTATTCTAAACTACCCATTGTGAAATCAAGTACAGGTTTTATTAAGCACAAAGCTAGGTGGCCTCTACTGTAATTACTCGAACTTGGGAGGAAAAACAAATAAAAAAATGATGAAAAACTTGCACTCATAATGCTTTTCCTGAACCCACATACTCATGAAAATATCAACTTTCCTATCTATACCTTAGTTTTAACTTGGCCTGTTAAAACTTTTATGCAAGGCAAACTCCAGAGATCCAATCAGTTAAGAACAGTCCACATTGTATGATGGCTATAATTATCTAATGGTTAATATCTGAATATATAAATAAATCCTCCAAATCAATAAGAATATAACAAATAAACCAATAGAAATATAGATAAAGAACATAAGCAAGTGATTCATAAAGGAGGAAATCTGAGTAGTTAATAAACATAGAAAATATATTTGACCACACCAATAACCAGAACAAGCAAATTCAAGACAGAATGAGGTTTATATTGAACTCATAATTATAAATATGGCCATAACAAGTATTTTCAAGATTGTAGAGAAATGGATACACTCACATAATATGGTTTGGAGTATAAAATGACACAACTGCTTTGGAAAAAAAATTTTCAAAATCTAGCAAAGTTGAAACATTCATAACCTATGACATAGCAAGTTACATATAACTGTAAAACATACAGTATATATAATATGTATATATAAAATATATAACATTAAAATGATAGAATGCTCAAATCATATAAAATATGATTTTCAAATTATATAAAAGATATACTATTTAAATCATATAAAAGGATAATATTAATCCAAAAAACTGTCCCTATTTTTTATGAAGTTGAAAATTTCTAAAAATAGTATATATTCTTTATGAACACATTAATTTATAGAAAAAGCAAAAAACATGCAATGAATAGTGTAGCACTGAATTCAGAACAGGGGGAAGAGATCCTGAGAAATGAAATGTTGGAGAGCATATAGGGGTTATCAACTTTTTCTATAACGATTTGTTTCTTAAATTATTCTCTGAACTTTTTTCTGTGCTTAAAACATTTCATAGTAAGAATTGCCCCACATGCAATACTCCAAATATGAAAATGGCCCTTTGCAAAATGCACCTCTGCATCCATCTCCCTTGGGTTTACGGAGGCCACAGGTAGCAGACTGGACTGTCTTCCCAATAGCCTCACCATTTCATTCCTCAGCCCTTAAGGAGGCTACGAACTGCTGCCTTGGCCCGTTTTACTCTTTCTTTTACTGTTCACAACTTGGTTAGTTCCACTCCCATCGATCTTTATTGTACCTACACTTAATATAAGACAAAGGAATTTAAGGGGGAAAAATTTCTGGATGTGAGAATTTGTGTTCTTCCTACCTAATTATGAACTCCTCCCATACAAAGAAGGGCAGATTGAGAGGAGAAAGGATGATGCTATCACATTCAAATCACCCCATTTTTTGCATGACTCACATTGTGTGCGAAAAGATGGACAATTGGCTACCTTGTGATATGAAAAGGAAGAAAGCTGCTTTGGTGAGTCAGGAGGCTGGGCTTCGGAGGAGGAGTTGGGTGCAGCCTAAGGTTGCAGGAAAGCATTGGGTTCTTGGTGGAGGGTCCCTGTTGTGAGTTTTTCTCCCAGCTACTCTGCTCACCTAGTGTGATACTTATCAAGCTACCTAATCTCCTCATGCTTCATTTCTTCATAAGTAACATGATGCCAATATATGCCATGAAGTCAAGTTAGAGAGCAAATGTGAGGATTAATGATCCATGGAGTCTGATCCTACTATTTTTTCCTGATTTGTTGGTGTTTTGGCAGAGGTAAACCCTTTCATATCACTAGGATCCATTTCCTGCATTACCGGCTTTTTAAAGTGGTATTTTTATGACCTGAGTTAATAATTATTTTTAAATGGAAGATCAGAGGTTTCTAAAATGTTTTCAACTTCTTGGCAACAAAGTGCAACAAAGAAGCTCTATCAATCCATATTTGGAGTCCTACAAGTAAGTAACTTCAGGACTCCACTTCCCTACCATTTGTTAAAGACAAAAATCCACATGTATGCTATGCTGGAAGAGCTTTCCTTCTTTCCTCGCAGGGCCTTCCAGCGTGGGGTGGAGGATGGAGATTGGATAACTTCCCATGACTACCATAGCCCAAGGGCAGCCTAATATGTGCCACTCATGTGTGGCACAGTGTGGATCGAGGCACTGCGCTGGGGTCTTCCTCTCTTTCCCGGTCATGAACAAATCCAGGAAGAGTTTCGGAAACTCCTGTGAGACATGCATTCCTTAACAGTCATGGCCTGCCTGGGTTCACTGACCAGGCAGGCTTATCACCAAGCCCCAAGAGCAGGTGTGGTGGCCCTTCCAGTGACAATGAGGTAGACCTCTTCCTCGTCTTCATCTCTCTGGAGGTCTGGGAAATGGCTGAGGCACCTTTAACAAGCTCTTTAATGGCTCTGCTTTGTAAAGTTACCTGAGGATGACGGTAACAGATTTTAAAGCAATGCCCAAGGGAATCTGATTGTTCTCAGGACTTGAAAGAAATCAGATTTCTTTCCAGTGCTTTTTCTCATTGATGCCAGTGTTTACCCAGCCTTGGCTGCCAGGCTCCTGCTTGCTATGCAACCCAGGGTGATGACCCAGTTTAGGAGATTAATTGGGCTAAGCCACAGGGTCCAAGTCTCAGGAACTGCAAGATCTGCCATAAGGGGAAGGTCTTATGCCCTGTTGAGTTCTTGGGTGCTGCAACCTTCCTCCCTCGATTCTTTCTAGTCAAGCTTGCTGGGAGTCCACTCCTCAGCACCCTACTGCCAGGTGATCTTGACTTTGTGCCAGCTTCTGTTCACCAGGATTCTGCCTAATTCTTGGGGCCTATCTATCCTTAGAGACTCCATCTTTGTTTTGTCTTCTGTGCCTGAAATATTGAGACCAATTTGCCTTGTTTGTGCCCATCTCTCCTGGCGAACACTGCCTCCAAATTAATAGGCATAGTTATTGAAGTTTCCACCCAAAGGGGTGACTCTCTGTCAGCAACAGAGATATCCTCCTTGCGTGTGCTCTCCCTCTGTAGCACATAGGAAACGCTGCACATGAATTCAGGTGTGTTAATACCTGTTGCCCTCATAGACCATAAAAAATCATACCATATTCATCGCCAGTGTTTCTAACCTATCTCATGATTGTAACCCTGGTGACTTATACATACCAGGCCCTAATACTAATACATCTTTGTGGACTAGATAGACTAAATACTTGCAGATTAGCTAACATTTATTGAGTCCATACTATGGGCTAAGGACTGTTCTAAGTGTTGTACACCTACTATTTCCTACTTTAATTATACTCTCTTAGCAGAGCAGAATATTGAGGTACAGACAGAGCAATTCACTGTAGGATACTCAAATGAAGGAGTGAATAAATGTTGATGGTATAATAAATGTTATCCAATGCTTGACGAAAATAGATTTCCCAATATTGGCTACTTTGGGCCTCCTCATTGCCTTGGCCAAGTAGATTGTCTTTACTTACATCCCCTTCTTTCACTCATTTACTATTGGTTGTTGCATCTACTAGAACACCAGCTTTGGCTCACACTGACCCAAGTTCAAATCCTGTTGCTGCCTCCTCCTATCTACTGTACTACCATGAGCAATTAGTTTAGTTTTGCAAACCTGCTTTCTTATCTGTAAAACAAGGTAATGTTATCTACATTATAGTATCATTGCAAGTTTCATTTTTAATTCATTATGAATAAGAATGCACTGATTAAAATTATTAAACATAAGATTATAATGTAGGAACTAGTAAATATAACTCATCCATTAAAATTCTATTTTAATTCCCATATAATTACTTTGGATTGGAAATGAAGAAATGCTTCCAATTTAAGTCAGAATATTTCCTAAATTGGTTGCTAATTCTTATTTATGTTCTATATTAAATCTAAAGTTTGACTTTTATTCAGGAAGAAAAAGATGGGTGCTATAAAATACTGCATCTATTATTCACTATTATGATACAGAATAATAATTATTCATTATTAAGATACAGAATCAACCCAAGTGTCCATCAATGATTGAATGGGCACAGAAAATGTGGTATATATACACAATGGAATACCATTCAGCCTTAAAAAAAGAGGAAATCTTGTCATTTGTGACAACATGGGAGAATCCAGAGGACATTATGTTAAATGAAATAGGTCATGCACAGAAAGACAAATACCACATAATCTCACTTGTATGTGGAATCTAAAAAAGTTGAATTCATAGAAGCAGAGAGTAGAATAATGGTTACCAGAAGCAAGAGGAGGGAATTAAAGAGGGGGAGATTGGAAAGATATTGGCTAGACATTGTAGCTAGACAGGAGAAATAATTTCAAGAGATCTGTTAAACAATATAGTTACCATAGTAATAACAATGTACTATATACTGGAAAATTGCTGAGAGATTTTAAGTATTTTCACCACAAAAAGATAAGTATGTGAGATAACACATATGTTGATTAGCTTGATTTAGCCATTCCACAGTGTAAACATATTTCAAAACATCATGTTGTACATCGAAAATATATACAATTTTTATTTGTAAATTAAAAAATAATAAAAAATACTATATCCATCCAGTATCTTAAAATTTTTTTAATTAAAATGATATAATTCCATTAACTAAATAATGTGTTTCAGCAAAATGTGCATAAAATATGTTTCTCTTAAGTAGACTGTATTTTTTATTACTTTCTCCAAAATTTTAGTTGTGAAAAATTGATGTTAGGAGTAATTTTAAAAATCACACTTTAGCATTAAGCAAACGTCTTTTCCTTAAAAGAAAATATATTCAATATGATAATATACAAATATTGGTCATATTACCATATTATTATATATTATCATTATTATTAAAAGCAGTGAAAAGCTCACATTTTGTTTTCATTGTTCAATTGACAGTTTTCAGCTTTCTTAAACCAGTTAATATTTTTCCTGGTTCAAACAAGCTTTCATACCTCATTTTATTTTTCTGAGTAGTTACTATCACTTGAATGTATGTCTCTCAGCAGGCCTCTAGCAACTGATCTTTTTAGAGAATGTGTCGTAATATCTTTAGAAGAGAGGAAACATTAGTAAACAAATAAAACAAAAGACAGAAATCCTTTATGCTTGGAAGTTTGCAACAGTGTCAGCTGAGACAATAACAGTTTTCTGCAATGCTTTTGGTAATGTTAAATGTTATCAGAAAATAATTAAGGTTATGACTCTTTCATTATTTCCTTCCCACATTTATAGTTTTTTTTTTTTATTCAGTAGAGGGGAATTAATAAAGGGAATAGGTGGTTATAAAATTATTGGAGAACCAGGCCATAGGCTGGGCCTTCATGAATGACTCTCAGAAAAATACTGCAAAATCGATCCACCAGGCTGTAAGCTCACCAGACTGGTGAGCCACAAGTGGGAAAGTGGAAAATCAGGAAGCATCACTGAATTGTTGACTTTAAGAATGCAGCACCATGGCAGTGGTCCAGGGATTAGAAAGCTATCAATGCAATTGCCTCTGGATACCCATGGAGCCAGTGATAAACATTGGATGCTACTGCAGAAATGCAGCAAAATCCAAAATCTCCATAACTGTGCTTGATAGTTCATCAAAACAAAACAAAACAAAACAAAACAAAACAAAACAAAACAAACCCTGACATATGACTAGACTCATTGTGGGGAAAAAAACTCTTAAACCTGCGTTTCTTGAGCTGAAAAAAGTGTTAACCATGGTCATTCTATTGGGAAGTTGCTGGAGTTTTATGGAAAGTGAAGCACATCTCATTTGTCCCAAGAGCAACAAATGCAATCTGGACTAGGAAAAGCTTCAGCACAGGCTGCCTTCATCCCCACCCTCACCTCATTTCTAAGTACTTTGATTCTACAGGTTTGCCATGTAATACATGAATTTATCACATGAGGACTTGAGTAAACAAGGCAAATGCCTATATGGTGATGTATTAATTGGGATTGCATCTATTTTATTTGCTCACCACTGAATCCCTAAATGTCTTAGACAATGACTAATGCATAATGGGCACTCCCAATGTTAATTAAATGAACGAGTGAATAATGCCTTACTTCAATTCTGTGGGGTATACTGAAATTGTCTGGGGTAACATGAGAAGAGACTGTTTTTCCTGGACATTTGTATATACGCACCAGTCTACGCTGCCCCAGATGCAGTCACGTGATATGCAGCTGCACTAGGGTGATGAAAGGTAAAACCTGACATTGACAAGACATTTCAAAACATCTGGGCCACTTCCCATCTCATACTTCCCCCAGCAGAGAACTGAACAGTACTAATCAAAGGCAGACCCTTAGAAGACAGTCCCGGAGAGAAAGTGGTTTAGGTTTATAGAACATAAAAAGATAGCTTCTGTTAAGAGACTGAACCCTCCAAAGTCTAAGAGGGCCTGGAAATTTGGAACTCTATTAGTCTACCAAACGAGTGCCTACAGAGTACCATGATTGTGGGTACAAAATCAAATGAGAATCAGGCTAGGTCCTGTCCTAAAGAAATATTAGATATATAGCCTACTCTGAAGTCAGAACATAGAAGACTAAGGGCACCTTCAATGGTGGTACCCAACCTTGCCTGGGGCTTTCCAAGAAGGCTTCCAAAAAGAGATGACAGCAGGCCTGAGTCTGGAGGATAGGAAAGAGTTGGCTGGTAAAAGAGAGGACCCTCTTGGCAGTTGTAACTGCCTGAGCAAAGCCCAGAAGCCCTGTTAGGATCTGGCAAGTAGCCGCCAAAGATGGGAGCAAAACTGTGGTCGATCAAAGCAGAGAGCTTAAGCAAAGTGGTAGTCATAGATGAGACTGGAGGAAAGTAGGGAACAATAGTGATTTAAAAAAAAATTTTCGGGGCTGGGTGAGAGAGGTTGGGTTTGCTTTTGAAAAGCCAGAATGCTAAATAAATTCTTTTAGCATTGTATCAGATAACTACATTACCAGAGCTCCAGATACCTCTCAACAATATTGGCTACAATCATTTGCCCATTTCTACCTCAAGGAGGTACCAAGCCTGAAGTGTTCCTTATTCCTTTTTCTGGAATTATTTCAGAGAGTGGTGATGACCAAAAGAATTCCTCCCACCACCCAGTTGAGACCCCATGTGAGGCTGACTTAGACTACTGCTGAAGCCATTAGCGCCTAGCACTGAGCACAGCACAGTCTCCCCAGCTCCTCACAGGGTCCCCTACTGACAGCGGCCCGGGCCCACATCATTTTATGCAGTCCTGTCTACCATGTGGGTGGCAGAGTCAGGCCTTAATCTCTAAACACTGTGGCAGCCCTCAGCACTCTGGTGCCAGAGGACGGCAGATTTGGAACTGGGGCCGATTTCAGCTTGGGCTCATGTTTTCCTTTTTAAGCTTTTCCAGTGAAAGAGCAGATTTCCATCCCATTGCAGGCTGTTAAAATGTCAGACTAATAAGTTTTCAACAATCTGTCAGTGCAGATCTCCAGCAACAACCTGGCACTGCCTTCGAATCAGGGCCTCATCGTCCAGCCCAACCTCAGCCAGTCAAAATAAGAGACACAGCAGCAAAAGAAAAAAAAAAAAAGAAAAGAAAAGGTAATCACCTCTAGCTGAGCAGAAATTCTTAACAAACCCATTGTTGCCAACAGTCAACAGCAAATCTGTGGGCTTCATAACCTGGGGTGACCCTTCAGGAAGAGCCATTTCTCATAAACCTCTAATTAGCTATGGTTAGGAGTGACTTGAAAGATACTAATGCTATTGCTATTGGAAAATGAGCCTACCAGCTTTTAACAGCTTTGTTTTCTTCTTCAGTCAAAGAACGAAATGTTAGCTCAATGGCGTATGCTTTCTATTAGGGCAGCGCCAGCAGCAGCAGTCTCCAGAGAGTCTCTCAGCATTTTATTACATACCCCTATTTTTAAATGTTTAAAAACTACTTATTATGAACCAAAACTTGGAAAACCTGGTTTCAACCCAAGAGAATTTTTTTTTTTTTTGAGTTATTAAGCAAATGTCCAGAATGCAGAACTGAAATTTCTGTCATTTCGGCCTTGGACAGCAGAGAGCACTAGAAAAGTTGTGTGGCTAAGATCTGATTGAACTCCCTCAGGGAGATCCCGGGGTCAGATGGCTGGCAGGTTCAGAGACATTATGACTTATGTCACAGGACTCTGTCCATGCACCACATTTAGTCTCAACTCCCACTGCACATTAAAGACAGCGTCTTTTCATCGTGTGAAAAGATGATTATAGCCTCTGGGCAAGTACAATCACAGCAAAATCTGTACCTGTGAAGGCTGATGGCATGGAATATACTGTGGTCTCTCTCCGGGGGCACCTCGTTATAGGAACTGAGTAGGCATCTTGGCCCAAAGCACTTTGGGAATATTTCTGGTATGGGATCTGGGAATTTCCTCTATATTAGACACAAATATATACACCACAAATCTTGATACACAATGCAAACATTGTCAGAATTTTGCAATACAATTTCATCATTTACTTATTGTCTCAGAGACCCAAGGGTTGACAACAAGCCACACCTAGTTCTCAGAGAGAAAGATGCTTCTGTGAAGGCAAACCACGAAAGTCACATGCGTTTCATGTGTGCATAGTTAGTTCTTAAAGGTGAAGTGCTCGGACTTTCTGTGTTGGAGAAAATGGCAAGCAGTACCGAAAGAAAACAGACTGGTGCACTTAATGGATAGAACTTGGCATATTGGGGTTCAAATCCCAAACCTATCCTTCACTAGCTCTGTGATCTTGGGAGGCACATTATACTTATCTTTTTGCACTTCATTATAGAATAATGGGAGTAAAAATGCTCACACCTCTACAGAAATAACATAATGCGTGTGAAAGCTTCTTGTATACTCTAAAACCTATATTGGGACCTGGTGTATGTGTGGCTTTGTGGAAGGAAGGAGGTGGAATGGGATAGGACCGTTTTGATGGTCTTGTGTACAAGTTACAAAGCACAGTTCTACCACATAAATCGTGGGGTTTAATGAGAGGAAAACTTTTGCTCCTCCCATAATGGAGAGCACTGGTCCTTCAGAGGGTAACCTGCAGGGCCGAAGGTCTAGAGAACAGAAGCTGGTGGGGCAGGTGGAAGTGGTAACCCTGCCTGTTGTACCCTTCCCACTGGCATTGAGGAAGGGGGAAGAACCCACCCGGATTTAAGAAACAGGGGTTTCTCCTAGGTGATCAGGCAAACTGGCCACATCCTCATGGGTGTGGGAAAGTTTCTGAATACAATACCGTATTCTGGTTATAGGGGAGGGAGGAGCTAATGTTAAATAAATTCTCAGTGGGGGTCGAAGGCACCAGATAAGTTGGGAGGGTGTTTACTGCAAGTACCAGAAACTGTAGATGCAGAAGTCTAAAGGTGGTTGAGGAGATGAAGGAGTTAGTGGCTGGAAGGAGATGGGATTCAAATGAGACACGAGGCTGGGGGATTGGGCAGGGCCCAGGTCAGGAAGGGCCCTGCAGGACTCTATTTAGCGACTGGACACAAGCCTGGATCCTGTAGGCTGTGGATCTGGACAAAGTCCCCACAAGTCACAGGCCATCTGTTCAAGGCAGTAGAGAGATCCCAAAAGTGTTTAGGAAGTGTTTATAACAAGAGTATTGTACAGCAGCTATGTTTGCTCCTCACCACACTGGACAGTACCCTTAGGTGACAAAAGGGTTCTGCTAAAGTGGGGCATCGCCTCATTGTTGAACGTTTCATGACATCCTCCATATTATATCCAATACTCAATACTCATGTTGATCAGCCGAGCTGGGGAATTCCACTAGAACCCTTCACCCCTCCTGACTCCCCACTCAGGGTGTGCACAGTCAGACCGATTTCTTTAGATTTAGTAGAATCCACATGGCTTTTATGAAGGGATCATAGAGATGAGACCATGACTTGATAAAATATAGTCTAGCATGACTATATTATGAAGAATGTGGATTTACAAATCATACGTAGGGTGAAGGCTGAGAACACTGAAAGGGGTGATCAACAGTGAAGTTCCTGGATCCTGGAAGATGGAGAAACTGGGTCCTGGAACAAATATCCTTCCCTTGCCGTTTAAAGGGCACCTCCGCCCTGGAAACTGCTGGAAAAGCATGCTGTATTTCAAGAAAATCATTCCTTTACTTGACTGTCACCTCCAGAGGGGTATTGGAACCAGAATGGCATTCTGTGTTCCTGCCTAGCCTGACATGTACAGCAATGCCTCGGTCTGCCGCCCCTAGAAGGCTGACACAGAGAGTGTTTGCGACAACTGCCTTTTTGTCTGACCTGTGTCTTGCCAACAAACACGTACTCACAATTGTTAAACTCTAGCCGTCTGGTCGAAGTGTCCAAGCTTTAGAGCATTAGTTTTCCTGATTTACACTGCAATTTTCAAGCTACTTTATAAGACCCTACAGACAGTAAAAGCTTAATAGATAATATCAGCAGTATTTCTAAATCTCTGTATAGACATCATGGTTGGGAGATTCATGGGACCTCATCCAGCCTGTAACTGAATGAATATTTACTCAGGACAAAGGAGTACTTATAATGTGCTCCTTGCAGCTCAGTTCAGTAATGCTCCTGTACATAAACCAACAATTAAATGTAATCCTATACACTTACAGTTTAAAAAGAAATCCAAACCAGTCCTTGGAATTAAATAACCTCAGTGCTAGAGAAAATGACTTCCAGAACCTCAAGCCCAACATGCAAACACAGGGCCTCTGAGCCACAAAGGAACAAACACTTTTCCACAGGGATAAGGGCTTGTTGTATAACTACTTGTGAGGTCAAAGATCCAGATGTTCCCATAGACAATCAAAAAACTATTACTGGTCAAATTGTATTGACCAGTTCCACATGCACAGCTCTGAGACATGGATTTGGCCTAAGAAAGGAGATTTCTGTAAGTTCTAGTGGCAATCGATGGCAACCCCAGGCTGGAGCCGGAAAATCCAATATCTTGGAGAAATGACTGACAGGTTTTATAAGCTGCAAGTGAAAATAAAATAGCACATATTTTGCTAATAGATTCTGCTTTGGTATAGCTTACTAAGCCCCACAATATACTTTGACAAGAGTAATGTTTGAAAGACACCTCCTCTTGTTTCTCTGTCACTTCATGGAGGTAGGGGCTTTCTGTCTAATACATTGTTGCTCTCCAGCACTTTGATCAACATTCATCACATCATAGGTTCTCAATAAATATTGCTTGAAACAAAGAATGAATGATTTGGGACAAAAACATACCCAATCTGTTCATTACTGCATAGCACTCAAGTTAAAAAATCTGTGAGACGACAAAAACTCTTAAAGAGAAGAATAAGCAAATAAAGTTACACTTTAAATAAGCTGAAATTACAAGTTTTGATGCTGCTACTCCACAAAGAAGTTGGCATCTGGGTCTGTGTAGTGAATCTACTACAAATGCTTTAGGTGGAGTCCGACCCAAAGGCAAAGATTTCTTCAAGTATTATTTTTGAAAGATTTTTTTTTTCCTGGAAAGCAAGAATCATTATATATATATATTAAAACATCATATCTTTTCACTGACACATATTACCAAAATTAAACAAACAATCAAAATTGTTTTAAATCATCTTGGTCAGGGTCCATACCAGGAAAATCGCAATAATATCTATATTCTATCTTATTAGTATAGGTGCTGTGTTATTGACGGTTTGTACTTCTTATTCTAATCACTTTATTGCTTAAGGATCCCTCTGCAGGCTTCTTTACAAGTAGGGATGATTATTGATTTGAAGTTTCATTTTATTAGTACTCAAACTCTAGCACAAGGATCTAAGTGAAGTAATTAAAATGTAAATTCCAAAAAGATGTAAGTACTAACAGAGATGTAGGAAAGCAATAGTTCTGTATTTTTTATAGACTTTGCAATCAATTCCAAATCATTCAGTTGTCTTTAAATTATTAAGACTGAAAAGGGGTGATCTGGTCCTTTTAGATCCTAAAACTTATAGAGGGAGGACTCTTAAAGAATCCAAATGGGCACAAAATTAAGAATAAAGCCTTGGGATGTGTCAATGAAATTGAGGAGATCTGAAGACCATAGTTCATTAGCTTCCCAGTAAATCTGCCTGTGAAACTGATAATGCAATATAACATATATTCATCAACTAACAACATTGCTCCTTAATTAACTGATGCTTTGTAAATGTGAAAATTTTCTTTATATTGAATTGTCTTAACATAATGTCTTAAAACTATTTTCTCTACGCATTCTTAGCAAAGCAAGAAAGAAACTGAACACAATAATAGCAAATAATTTTAGAAACAAAGCAATGCATATAACTCATTTTATTAATTTACCAGCCTTAAGTATCAAAAGGCTGGGCTAATGAAGGGCACAGGCTCTGTCTTAGCTTTGAATCTGGTGCCTACAGAATGTTTGGTATAAAGCAGGTGCCTAGTAAATGCTCTCTAATGCATGACTAAATGAAGAGAATATCACATATCAAGGGATGTGATCATAAGTTAAATAAATTGTATTAAATTCAGACATGTCAACACAGCATTTCTAGAGATAACTGATAGGAATGAAATGTATTTTTGTGTATTTTGGGTGTGTATGTGTGTACACACACACACAGTATACACACATATCCGTATACATACATATTCACACACATACGTGTGATGTACATCACATAACTGTGCTTTCTAGTGCATAGTAGCTTAGTGACGAGGAGCCCGGGTTCTTGTCTGTAATCTAATAACAGTGAGTTTGAATCCCAACTCCAACATTTCCTAGCTCTTTGACGTTGGAAATGGGCTTGTTCTTTTTCTCTAAGCCTCTGTTCTGTCACCTGAAAACACTGAGACAAATTCAGAGCTGTCATGAGATGAAATGAGATAACACACATAAGGTTCTGAGCACAACGTACACAGGAAGTGCACAGTGTGTGCCGACTCTGACTAACACGGCCTTCCATTCCGGCCTTCATCAGGCAAAACAAACAACGAAGGAAAAAATCTTACTTTCTACTCTGGGCATTGCACTACCTTGACCTTCAATCAAAGTAAAGCTTTGTTCTTCCCTCTGTTTGTCCTACAAGTTCATGTCTCCAGATCTTTGAGGAAGTATAAAGAAGTGAAGCCAGAAAACTTGGGCTTTGGAGCAGCTCGTGGGTGGCACTCACCAGCCATGTGACCTCAGGACACCTTCCAAACTCGCTTCCTCATCTCCCAAATGTGAGAAAACCTATCGGCTTCACAGGCTTGTCCTGAAGATTAGATATTATCAAAAAAGTTCTTGTCTCAATAGTAAGATTGTATGTGTATATTTATCTATATATTTATCTATCTCTTTCTCATTTTTTTAACCTTGATGTTTATCTGCTCTTCTCCGTATGTTCACATTATCCCTATTATTCAAGGCCCAGCTGAAATGGTGATCCTTTATAAAGCTTTCCTGATTTTTTTTTTAAGCCCAAGTTAACATTTTCCTTTCCTTAATTTCCTATAATTAATTCTTATAGCCACTTTCTACTTCACATTTTTTACTTTGTCTATTAGACCATGAGGTTCTTAAGGCCTGAATCCAGTTCTACCTTATTTATATATGTTCTTCTTCTTATGGAATAGTGTATATACCTGTGTGTGTGTGTGTGTGTGTGTGTATGTGTGTGTATATATGTGTGTGTGTGTGTTGGGGAGGGGCGGGGGGGCAGGTAACAAAAAGTACTTAACAAACATCTGTTTTTAAAATCTTGTTACCCTCTTGCCTTATTCTACAAAGAGTTTGAGGTTGATATAAATTTTTCTTTGTGTGCATGTTTGTACACAGATCACCATCCTGCATATATACACTACACACACGCATATTGCAAAAGGTATTAAACCTACACTAAAGCCCTCAATTCAAACTTCAAAATGTTCCCCCAAATGATGTGTAGTACACAGGGCTTAGATCATTGTAGAACTGTGTTCATGTTGGAGATCTCCCATTTATTTTGAACTTATTAAGAGAGGAGACATTCCCTTGTCATACTTCCCGTAACATATTTTGTTGTTATTATTCCTGGAAAAAATTTTGATCACGGTTACTCATTTATTATAAGTGAAAATATTAAACTTTTGGAATCAAGGAAGTAACATTCAGTTGTTTTCTTGGCCCGCCACCATTCATACCTTCACTGTAACGGATGCCAACATTCTTTCAGAGTCCTTTGTTAGTGAAACATTTCTTCATCTAAACCCCGAGAGTAATTCTTTTTTTGTTTTCAAAAAAATGATCTTGATATTGGATAACATTCTCAATGTCATCTATATAAGCAGGTCATCAGTATTTCATATACTATCACCCATATCAGATAATCAAAGTATATTCTTGTAAAGAGAGTACTTCATTAAAATTGAGGTATAAAGGAATAAAATTATGGAATTTGACTCAAGTAAAGTTTTAAAATCAATATCTGGTTTCGAGTGTCTTTAAGTTAATTACTCATTGGGCATATGTGCTAGTTATGTGAAATAATTATTAGTCTTAAAATTTTCACATTTTAGACCTGTATGTGGCTTTTACTTCCTAAAAAGGAAAGCAAATATCTTTTTTGACCTTATAAAGTCAAAAACCTTTAAGGTAAGGCACATTTTAAGGATGATAAAATAGCAGCCTATCTATTAACATATGATGTTTCAAATATGTGGTTAGGTGAGTTGGCAAGAATGCTTCCTCACAAGGAAATGATTTTGATGTCAGAATAATAAGGTCAAAGGGCTCTGGCAAGTGATATTTTTAAAAAATGAGCTATTATATAAACTTTCAATTACACAGATAACTCCACGTAGCCTCAGAAATCTCATGGTCGTGTATGTACCACTGAGACATCTGGAAGGTGGATATCTTGAAACTAATTTTATAACATTCTTGATTGTTCTTATTTTCTAGCTCTCAGTTGTGCAAGCCAGAATCCTAGAGATTCACTTGATTTCTCCCTTTTTTCTCTGTCACCTCTTACCTCCCTTCAAACACCAAACACTTGAATGCATTGTCAAGTCCTTTTGCTTCTGCTTCTCAGATCCATGTAGCTTTCCCCATCTGCCACCAGCCCACAGTCACCACAGCCTTCTCAGCCTGTGCTTAGACTTCTGCACAACAGCCCAGTGGGTCCTCATTTCCTCCTGTTGCCCCGTTTCATTCTCATTGTCACATAGCAGCCAGAGGGATCTACTACTGTCTGAGTTGGTTACTTCCCTACTCAAAAGCCTTCCATGGCTGCCCTTTCCTTCAAACTAGCCCAAAGTTCTCAGTCTGACACCCAAGGCCTTTCAGCTGTGGCTTTTGCTGCTGCTCAATTGCACAGAGCTCTAGGTTTACTGAACTACTTCCCAATGCCCACTCTTCTGCTTCACCTCTGAGCCCCTGCACTTTCCCTGCTGAGCTCCTTATCAATCTGTCAGGTTACAGCTTTGACGTCGCCTAGTCCTCCCAGAGGTCTTCTTGAACCTCCAAGGTTCTGTCGAGTGCCGCTTCTGAGTGTCCTTACAGCACCCAGCGTAGACATCTACTGAAATGTCAATCACCCTGATATAATTTCTTAGTATAAAGGTCAGGGAAGGCCTCTAACTTATTTTCAGTGTTGTCCGTTAGAAACATAATGCAAGCCACATAGATAATTTAAAATTTTCTAGTAGCTGCATTATAAAAAGGAAAAGAAAACAGGAAAAAACAAAAACTAAAACAAGGATGAAAAAAAAACCAGTGAACTTAATTTAATAGTATATCTTATTTAACCTAAGATACCTAAAATATTGTTTCAGCATGAAATTAATGATGAGATATTTTACTTTTTCACACTAAATCTTCAAAATCTGGAGTATATTTTACACTTAGAGCAAATCTCAATTTGGACTGGCTACATTTCAAGTGCTTAGTAACCACATTTGGACACTGTAGTTAGAGATAAAACTCTTCCATGAAATACTAGGTGCAGTTTTTTTTGGTCTTA
This sequence comes from Microcebus murinus, assembly GCF_040939455.1. NCBI lineage: Eukaryota > Metazoa > Chordata > Mammalia > Primates > Cheirogaleidae > Microcebus > Microcebus murinus. Next base: position 26,801,037 of record NC_134108.1, read on the forward strand.
TTGTATATTTCCCATAAGTTCATTAAAAATTTTAAGTATTCTTGAATCAACTTCTGCATTTATAATTTCTTTTAAAATATGATGTGACGTGACTCAGAAATAGGTCATCTTTTAGAATTAAACACTTGGAAAGAAATTGACAATGGATTGAACAAAAACAATGACTTGATAAACTGGCACCAATGGATTCTGTCACCATTATTCACCCACCAACAGTGAGCAAAATGAAATCAACATGCAGGAGAAGCTTCCAGAAAGCCAGTTGGAAATTGCATTGAGTGTTATTAGTTATATGATTCACTTTTTACAGTAATAAAAATCACCCAGGTCCTTATATTATTTTAGGCTGTGAAATTTTTGCAGAGTATTTCTATACTTTTGGTCAAGTTATGTTATTTTCAAACAAAGCATAGTGAACATAAAAATAAGATTCTCAGGTTAATAGCATACATGTTACAGAAAAAAATTAAAGCAATGACAAAAGTATTATATTGTTTGTGAAGAAGAAACACATTTTCTCCAGAAAAAGCTCATTAAACTGTATGCTAACAAGTATTTTAGATGAGTAGGCTGCTATCAAACAAACAATTGGAATTTATGATGTCATAACCCAAAGAGTAACCTAAGAACGTGAATTCAAAAGAAATGATAAATTAGTTCAAAGACTGAGATTATGTATAATCCTTATAAACTCAACATTTGGAGAATATCATTACTGCTGATTTTCCTTCTTTGTTCATTAGGTTTATGCTGGAAAATGTGAGGAAGATTTATTAAACTCCTGTCATTCAGTAGAAGTGGTTAGGTTTGGTAGCTATTGATGGGATTCAGGACCTGCTACTCCAAAATATGGCAATTTGGCATTTGAGAAAACAGCAGAAGCAGGAAGGTCTCTCTGAGCACCGCTCCTGACCCCTGCTCTTCACCAGTGAAGTAAGTCATAAAACTTCAACCTAGAGATGGATGAGAAAAAGATATTTCTCCTTCCCTACAATTTTCAACACATAAACAAAATAACAATTTTTTTTTTTAATGTTATGCTGGTGGTGCCAAATGAGTGTCAGGGAAAAAAAAACAGTAAGACTAGTGCCTTGTAGAAAAGCTATTTCTGAAAAGCTATTTAGGTGGCATAGGAGAACATAGCTCCTAAGAAGATCTTTCAAGGCAATGCTTCTAATTGTAAATGTTAATAAATCAATATTTTTGCTCTTTTTCTTAAAAGAATTATTTTAACAATATGTGCAGTGTTAGTTCTAGAATTGGCTTTTTTTGTACTGAAGTTGTTTAGGTGTTTTGTGGCAAGGTATTGGTAAAAATTCATTTTTGTTGGATTTCTTGTGGTGAAATATCCCTAAAAAATTGGTTTCACTGGTTTGCATACCTTGTTGATTTTTTGTAGTGAACAGAACATGCTCAGTGTGGCAATGCAAGGATCACATTGTAGTCACACTTAGAACTGCAGATAATGTGTCAAAAATGAAATAAAAATGGATATCTAGCTGAGGTAGGGAATGAGGTATCTCCTTATTGGATAATCTGAAGGTTTTAAATGACATATTGAACCTGTCATAATATTACAAGATAAGAGTCCCCAGTGTTCAGTGAAGATCTAAACTAGCCCAGGACCCAATTATTAATTCTTTCCAAGTCAAACCCTTGGCAATTAAAGAATATAATGTTTGTTAGATATTATTAATGATTTATTTTTCAAATATAAGACTTTCTACTTCTTTTCTTTCAGCCTCTGTTTCAGTTTAATTGAATATTATCTTGAGATTGGCAAGATATTAAAACTGTTTCCATTTGTATTAACACCTACTTATTAATATAAAATAAGATTTTCCCCATATTACAGAAAAAAAATCAAAATACAGAAATATACTGTAAGCTGAGTTTGACATGAAACTACATCCATCATCCAGACATCAAATGTTTGTGTTATTAAAACAGCCTCTTTTTGTTTGTTGGTATGTTAAAAACCAATCTACCCACTCAACCTAACCACTTCTACTGTGTGACAAGTGCTTAATAAATTCTCCTCATATTTTCATATGCTTCACACTGACTAACTTCATGACTAACCATTAACCCTTGACATTAAAAAACTATATTTGTGGTACTGCAATACTTGAATCTGGTATTTATTGAAAATTTTGCAGAAGATTCTGCCACTCAAAAAGCTTGAAATCCCCTGTTCTAAGCAAACATAACGTGGTGGAACAATTCCTGGTCCTGTCACCTGAAGACCTGAGTTTGGTTTCAGATTGTGACCAGGCAGATGGTGTGACTTTGGACGAGTCACCTTGCCTCTCAGTCTCTCGGACTGCGCACCTGTGACCAGGGCTTCTGTGTACCACATGCCAGAGCTTTGAGGGTGGCCTTCCAGCAGGCTCTTTCTCCCTGCTCCAGCTCCATCTTCGCTTTCTCAGTTCTCCCAGAGCACCCTCCCGCTGGAAGGTTTGTCCACATGCTATTCCCTCCACCTAGAATATTCTCTCATCTGTTCAGTAAATTCCTATTCTTGCTTAAACTATCAGCTCAGTTATCATCCCTCCCAAAGCAAGTACTCCTTCATCTCTCTGATTAGGTCAGTACCTCTAGAATAGACCTCTACTTTACAGGGTCACGATCACTGCTGTGATTTTACATTTATTTTAGTAGTTCTTTGATTAATCTCTCTCTCTCTCTTTCAGATTGTAAACCGTATGAGATTAGGAACCTTGTTTGTTCCAACAATTCCTGGATGATCTTAGGCAAGTTTGTAAGCAAGTGCCTTGGTTTTCCCATATTTAAGATGAGACTACAATGGCAATTACCTCATAGGGGTTCTTTGGGCATTAAAAGAGGTAAAATATATAAAGCACTTAGAACAATGCCTGTCACATAGTAAATATTTAATTAATTTTATTTGTTGAATAAACATACGCATTTTAAAAATTGTTTCAGTGTATCTAAGATTTTGCAGTTTTCAATATCTCAAGAGCTTTCCCCCCGTCATTAAATTATTTTGAAAAAAACAATAATTCTATCCTTTGGATAGACTACAGTATATCTATTTCTTTATAACAGAATAACAGATAAATTGTTTTCAATTTTTTAGATAATAAAGAGTATTGTGATGAATATGTTTTTAATTTTTTTTTTTTTAGTTCAGGACACTTTTCTAGAACTGGAATTATTGGATGAAAGGATAATAACTTTAAGCTTTTTCTTAATACTTACTGTAAAACACGTTTCCAGAAAATTTGTTCTTGTTTTGACAGAATTGAATGAGGTTGCCCGTGTACCTTAATTGAATGAGGTTCCCTGTGCTAATTGTTATTACATTAAAAATCTCAGTTCAAAAAATAAAAATATGTCTATTTCACTAGATTTCTTAGATTACTAATAAGGTATATGTTCATGTATATTATTTCTTTGAATTTCTTTCACTGTATTTCTAACCATCTCACTTATTATTTTTCTACTATAGGGTTAGTAATACTAATTGATTCATAAAAGTTCTTTGACTATTAAGAATATTAATTCATTGTCATATTTGGCAAGTATTTTATCAAGTGTGTCACTTGTGTTTTATTTTATAAAATTTCTATATATAATATAACTTCTGCATTTTTATGTTGTCAGACTTGACAATTTTTTTCTCATCCATGAGTGTAATATCTAGAAACTCCTTCCTTATCCTAAGACCATTCCATATATACAACATTTCTTTCTATTTTATGTGGTTGTTAATATAGCTACTAATCTATTTTTTGTGTGTTCAAGTTTTGTCTGAAGTTGGCATAACCTACTTTTTTCCTAAGTAGTCAATTTTCTCTCTACCATTTATTGACTGACCCATTACTTTCCTATTGTTTGTGAAGCTTTATTAATCATATATTAAGCATCTCATACATAATAAAATCACTTAGTGTCAATTTATATATATTTAAATATCCTGCCAAATGTGACATCTATACAAAGAGCTCTACACCCTTCACAGATTAATTTTGATTCTTTGATTCAATATTTTATAAAGTAATATTGCACCTGTGTAACACCTCCAGGGCAGTCATGCATCTTCTTAGTGTCTCCTGTACCTAGTGCAGAGTTTCCACATAGTAGGCATTCAACATATAGTTGCAGAACTGCACAGATCTTTTTCACAAGAAATATTCTATTTCGTGTGAGAAAAGAAGAGATACAAAGCAGACTTCCTAGACTGTGTTGGATACTTAACTTTCTTTGCTTTTTTCTTTCTTTTTAAACAAACACTAGTAAAACAGGATTGATATCTCTTGAAAGTTCTAGTAAAGCAAGGAGATTTTCCAGAAGGTGGTTGCATCCGTTTATTAAAAGCATCTGTGCCATGGCCACTGGCGGGAGCCCAAACACCCTGATGTGGTTGGCTCTGGGAAATCGCAGAGAGATTGAACACAGCCAAATTCTGAGATGGAACAAATTGTAAAATCATACTGCATCTTAATTTGATGACCAGCAGGAAAGGTCTTTCTGTTTCATCAAATCTATAAAGCAAGGTATTTATGAGGTTCTTGTGAGCTTAATAGGTAACAAGAGAAATGTCATAATACATACACGTGACAGACTCTGTTTCTTAAGATATTCTATAATTCATTTTACTACTTCCATTTTCTCTGTATGCAGTTGGTTTTGTGTTCATTGTTTTATAGTACGTATCCATCTTCAGTGAGACAGTCCTAAAACAAAAAGAAATCCCCTGGGAATATCATGTTAGTGAATATTAACAGTAATGAAGTCATATACCTCAAAAGATGAAAATGCCATATACTTCCTCTCCAATACAGTAAATGATTACTGAGGGTCAACTGTAGGTCATCTGTATAGTGGGGTGGTAAAGGGCACTTAAAATCACAAATGAACTCAGATCAAGTTTTGCTTTGGAACGGTCCCTTTGGAATGGCACTTTCGTATGAATAAGAGAGTGACTCATCTCCTATAGGGAATTCACAGCACACCAAACCAAATTAGGAAGCCAGGCAGCTGTGACCTGGTTTCGTAAGGGCCAAGAAAGCTACAGAGTTTCAGTACTGACCCTTGCAACTCAAAATTATTCCCTAGTCCTCATGCCTTGTGGGGTACACCTTACTGACTCACATAAAATGCCGCTCTAGGCTTGTGTTTTCTCTTACATGATCACAGAATTGTACACGAGGAAATAAAGGATTGAGAGATCTTAGGGTGGCAGTTTGCAGGTGGGTAAAAGGAAACAGGAGTTAGAATGAATGATGGTAAAAACAACTTGGATGCAAGATTTATCTTATATAAACTATAGTGAAAATAACCCCCATGGTTGAATTCTAATACTAATGCCCATTTCAGGTGCATTGAATTGTAGAAGGGAGAAAGCTGATTAGTCTCAGTCTGCTCAGTAAATTTTATTTCTTGTTGTTTTGGGGATGCTTTGGGGAAGGATAGGAGGAGGAGTGAATATTCATTATTATTAGAGGTTGGGATGAGAGTACAAGGCGGACTTGAAGTGGGTTTTTTTATTTTTTTTATTTTTTGGTTTGTTTTTTGTAGGAAGAAATGTGAAGGTCAGAAAGAGACTCCAGTTGTAGTTATTCAGAAATTGATAATATTCCTCCAAATTCTGAAACAGTCACAACTTACCCAATAACTGTGGTTTTCTTTGGAACCTAGCTTAACTTTCTCTGAAGACATTAGAATAATTGGGAGATACGTTTTATTTATTTATTTTCACTGGCAAGTTAGCTTGGTTTATTGAAGAAAATGAAAGCTTCTTTTCATAAACAACAATTGCTTATGTAGTTTTCCTTGAAAAAATAAAAAAATAAAAACCCTCAGAATGCCCGGAGGATGGATGTGCTCTGCTATGAAACCTTTAATATAGAGGAACATATCACAATGGAAACAGCTCAACAAGCAGGGAATTTACATGTGCTCATTTCTGTAAAAATGCTTGTATTATTTTTATTCCTAGTTTGGTGACAATCAGTGTTCTCTTGGCTTTTGTTCAGGGTAAAGCTTGCAAAACTGCCCGTTGGGTTCTTTCATCATTATTGGTGCCACTGGAAGGGCTTTGACCTCCACTTTTGCACTCTACAGCCTCTTGAATAAACCATTCATCTAAGAAAAGTATTATACTCAAGATAACCCTTGTCATCTGCATTCTGCCAGTGTTAGGATGAAGATTGAAACAGGGGGAAAGTGGTGTTAAGTTGAAATAGCTTATTTTCCAAGAAATTCCAGTTATTTCCTTTTATTACATTCAAAGAAGAGTAGAACTGAACCAAAATAGTGTCCTCCACATTCATTGACTTTAATAGGTGATCCTCCTCGGTGCCTGACCACTCCCAAGCTCTTTCTGTCTTACCCTCTGCTATTCTTTAAACGAAGCTTAAAAATGAATGAGGAACTTTGCTGGCACCTCCCAAGAGAGAAATAATTCACCAGTGGCAACTACCAACACTGCATTGTTTATCAGAACATAAAGTTCGGTTGAAATCCCACAGTGACGTCATTCCCAGCACTTGCTGATGAGGCTAGAGACATTTCCAAGACATTTTCAATTGCATTGGATTCTCTGCGCAGGAAATGGTCAACCAGCTAGCACTTCAAAGGCTTTTTCTTTTACTAGGTTGTGTTTAGTTCTTAAAAGAAATGGAAAGTAACCTAAATCACAGACACAGGCTAAATCGGTACTTAAAAGGATTCCAAAAGAACTTCATATGCTGTGGTTATTTTTCTATGGGTTGATAAGTTAACTATAATTGCTAATACTTAGGTGACTGTCTTTCTGAAATATTGTTAGACTAGTGGAGACTTGCTTTGGGAGTAGTAAAAACTTTGGAGAGCCTGTTATATGAATAACATAAAAGTAGTCTTAGAGACAGACTGGTCTTTCAGGAGGTAGAGCTGTAAATGGTTTGAAAAGCAAATTATCCATGTTGGGGGAGGAGATTCTGTGTACCTGGGAGTTAAAAATTGGGATCAAAGAAATAGATTCTCAAAAGATTAAGAGATCAGAAATTTAGGATACTTGCATTTAAATGGAAAAAGAAGCATGGAGGGGAAGTGACATACTATATACCAGGCAAGGTGTCAAATACTTAAACTTTTTCTCATCCTATAATGAATGAGCTCTGTATTCTAATTGAAAAAGATATCAAACAGATGTAGGAACATTTTCTTATAGTAGAAACATATTACAACCTTGAATTCTCTTTTGCCTATGAAATTTTTGGAGGACACTAAAAATGTCTGTATAAAAATATTATTTAATTTAAGAAGATGACTAAGCTAAGTTTAGAAAAGACTCAACATCAACATTAAAAAATCTGAATGTTAATGTTACCTAGGAAAACTGAGACAAGAGTATAGCCTTTTAGAATTAGAAGACCTAGGTTTATGTTTAGTGGAGATAACAATATTTATTCTAAAGATTTGTTGTGAAGAATAAATGGGCTAATTAATTTTAGAGAGCTTTGTAAATAGTAATAATAATTTGAAAAAACAAGTACAGTGTATTGAGTGCTTACAATATGCCAGGCACTATTTTTCCTATATTAATTCCTTTCATTTTCACAACTCCCTTGTGAAGCAGGTACTATTCTCTTAACCATTTAACATATAAAGCGAGTCATGGGAAGGTTAAATAATTTGCTCAAGGTCATTTAGCTAGTAAATGGCAGAGTCAGAATTGAAATTATCTTCTATTTCTAGAGTTGCTTCAGCCTATACAGTGCACTTTGAAATATTAGGAAAAAAAAATTAAAGTGAGCTTTACCTAAAGACTTCCTCTGTAATAAACACAACACAAGTAATCTAATGCAGCTTATGTAATCACAGCAGGGATGTATCCCTGTCATGTTAAGAAAAACTATGTGGTTGGTAGAAGCAAGGGAGCAACTCACAGTAAGGACATGAGTACTTGAGTGTATAAATTCCATAATTTTAAGTAATATTTTACTAGATGGTAGTATCTTAAATTTTTTTTTTCTTAGCAAAGTTCAGGAAGTCATAATAAGCCACAGAATTACAGTGGTAACATCTGGAAGACTGGATCTTTAGGTGAGCCTCCGAAAAGGCCCCTTGTTAGGTCAAAATGAACAAAGCATGCATTATCTGCTGCCCTAATTTTTCAATTGAAATTGAAGACCTTCAAAAGAGGAGGCGTTCAGTAGCACAAGCGGAAAGATTGGCTCGGATTGTTCTCCTCTCGTATTATGGCCAGAGGAGTTCTCTTATTTTGAGAAGACATTTGTGATTCTTTCCACAAGCCGAACACACAGTTACCCTGGAGAATAACTCCCATACTCAATTGACCTGCAAAAGCGATATGATATTTTGATACTTTCATTATTTCCCCTATTAGGGATAATAATTTGGGTAGTGTTTTAAATGAATACACAAGGTATTTAGCTTTAAAAATTTCCCATAAGACCACAGAGGAAATGAACACAACATAAAACAACCCCCGTGTAAAACCATACCAACAGACTCATACAAATAATCTGATTTGGGTTTCCAAATAAAATTATCTGTGTTTTGTTGGTTTGTGCATTATAAAATGTTAGATACTGTATTTCAAAGATGTTAGGAATCTATACTTAATCCCTGCTTTAGCATAAATTGAAAGCCTTAAAATGCCACAAAGTATTGTATTTCCTCCTTAAACACCTTTGTCACACCTCTATAAGTCATCCACACAAGCTGTTTATGGTTAAACAAAAACTAAACTAAACTAAACTTACTTTAAATAAAATTGAAATTCCAAATATTTTTTAAAGCTCCCCTATAAAATGCATCCTAACATGGACTTTCATGGTACAGGAGCACAATCCTTCAGCAGGACATGTGTTGTCCCTTGCAAATCCTCTTACTCTGCTTCATAGTCACATATATTCCAGTAGTGGTAAAGAAACAAAATTGGAATTCTGGTTTCAGAGATGATAGCAAATGTGAAAGATGAAGAAAATGTCTGGGGTCTAACATACTTCTTTATTTTTAGATTTATAAAGAATGACATGGGTAGCTTCCACTGCCAGCCATGAAGAAATAACTGGTCATGAGGAGCTCAGCCAGCCATACACTATTTAGAAATTTCGCAAAATATTTGAAGCCACTGCTTCAGATGTTGGAAAACATTCAGAACAGAACTGTGGTCTCCGAGGAAAAGGAATCACATGATAAGAGCTCCCAATTGCCCCAGCTCTCTGCCTCAGCACAGGAAGGTGGAACCAAAGCAGCCCCTGGGGGTGCTGAGCTGAGGCAGACACTTAAGTCTGGGCTGCTGGAGTGGCTAGAATTTTGGAGCAGGCTTCCAGAGAGAAGAGAACTGAGAACTAAGAACTGCATGGGAAAGAAACTCCAGAAATCTGCATAAAGATATTTGTTCAAATAGTACTAACCTGCTCATTCACGTCCAGGGCAAGACTACATGGTATAATAGTGTAGATCTGCTAGGGAGCTGTGAGCAAAATAAAATGCCATGGGTGCAGAGAGCTGAGAGTTGCAAGAGTTCTGGCTAGCCAGAGTGGAGAGGCTTTACTGACACTCTGGGAATACAAAGGAGATCTGCAAATCACCACACTTTAGGAGGAGGACCACTTTAGTCCTGGAGTAAGAACTACAGTAAACCTGCCCCAACACAGATTAATAAGACTTTCAATTAGTTGAAACGATCAATTGAGTCATAAATAAATTAACTTCCTGTCAGAGCAAAATTCAACGATTATTAAAGGAAGACAACAAAACCCAGATTCTCAACAAGTCAGAATTCACAGTATCCATCATACCAAAAGAGTTTACTAGATATGCAAAGGAAGTAAAAAATTTAATCTGCAACCAAAAAAAACCTCAATAGACACAAACTTGAAATGACAATGTTGGAATTAGCAGACAAGGCCTTTAAAATAGCTATTATCAGCATGTTTAAGTATTCAAAAGAAAAGGATCAACATAATGAGTAAACAGATGAGGAATCTTAGTAGAAAACTGGAAACTATAAAAGGCAACCAAATGTAACTTTTAGGACTAAAAAATATAATATCCTACATTAAAAATTCATTGGGTGGGGCTTAATAGCAGATTGGACACTGCAGAAGAAAGAAAATAAATGACATTAAAAATTGGAAAATAAAAACTATACATATTGAAGCACAAAAAAAGGAAAAGATTGAAAAACAATCCCTGTAGATATTTTATAAAAATTTACAAGTTAATTCTAAAATGTATATGGAAATGCAAAGGACCTAGAATAGCCAAAACAATCTTGAAAAAGAACAATGTCAGAGGACTATTTGATTTCAAGACTTACTATAACGATACAATAATCATAATAGGGTAGCATTATTTCACCATACACACACAACATAATAATTTTGTGTATCTTAGACCTAAATGCAAAAGTGAAAACAACAAAGAGGAAGAAAATATAGATTACCTTTACAATCTTGGGGTAAGCAAAGATTTCTTACACAGAAAAATTAAAGGACTAACTATAAAATTTTTTTGATAAATCAAACCATCAAATTAAACCATTTGTTCATTAAAGATATACTTGTATTTTATGAAATATATATTATGTTAAATATGTACTATAAATTTATATTAAAAATATATTACAAATACACAATGAAGATATATTATTAATATGTTATACATCTCTCAAGCACGCACAGGAAGAAAACATTCCCAATATATATTTTACAAAGAAATTGTATACAGAATATATAAAAAAAATACAAGCCAATCAATTAAATATAGTTCAGCAATAAGCAGATAAACAACCCAATTAAAACAGGCAACAGACCTAAGTCCGGGAATTTCACAAAGGCAGATATGCAAATAGGCAGTAAGTACATGATTAGTCATCAGGGAAATGCAAATTTAAAACCACAATGAGCAATCACCACACACCCTTTAGAGTGACTACGCTTTAAAAAAAAAAGAACAAATTTTGGCAAGAATGTGGAACAACCCAAACTCTCATGCATTGCAGGTGGAAATGCAAAATGAGAAAGCCACTTGGGAAAACAGCTTGGCAACTTCTTATAAAGGTAAACATTTGCCTACTCTATGACCCAGCAATTCTACCCCTAACTATTTACTCAAGAGAAATAAAATGACTTCACAAAAATGCTCGTGCAAAAATGTTTACAGGAGATTTATTCATGCCAGACAAAAACTTGAGAACAACTAAAATCTCTGTCAACAGGAGAATGAATAAACAAATTGTGGTTTACCCATACAATAGGAAGCTAGTCAGCAATGCAAGGGAATGCACAACAGACTCAGATGACCTTCAAAATACACCAGGCTGAGTGAAAGGAGGCAGCCACAAAGAAGCATATTTTGTACAATTTCATATGAATGAAGTTTTACAAGAGGTGAAACTAATCTATGGGGAACAAAAATCAGAACAGTGCTTAGTTGCAGCAGGAGGAGATTGGGCAGGGCAGGAGGAGGTTTCTGGAGGACCGGCCGTGGTGTGGGTTACCTAAGGGGTGTGCATTCGTCAAAACTCATCCAACTCTAATACATAAGATCATTGTGCTGTGTTCGAATGATACACCCCCCCCACCCAAAAAGGTCTACCAATGGCATTTCCAAGAAAATGCAAATTACACCACAATGAGATAAACCCACCAGACACATGTACAGCTAAAATTAAAAAGATTGACAATGGCAAATTCTGGCAAAGATGTGGAGCATCTGGAAGTCTAATATATTGCTGGCAAGAATGTAAAGTGTTACAACTTTGGAAAACAGTTTGGCAGTTTCTTATAAGGTAAACATACACCCACCCTATGACCCAGCAATTCCACCCCGAGGTATTTATTCAAGATAACTGAAAACATATATCTACATTAAGATCTATATGCTATTTCAGCAGCTTTATTTATATTTGACAAAATCCCAAGTATCTATCAACTGGAGAATGAATAATTAAATTTTGGTATACAAAATACACTGGAATAATAATCAGCAACAAAAAAGAATGAATGTTGTGTATGCAACAACAGGGATGAATCTTAAAAGCATTATACAAAGTGAAAGAAGTCAGTCCAAAGGGCCATCTGCTGTATGAATCCATGTCTCAAACAGACCGGTCTACAGGGACAGAAAGCAGATCCTTGGTGCCAGGGGCTGGGTTTGGGGGAGGAGTTGACTATAGAAGAGCACAGGGAACTTTCTGGAGTGATGGAAATATTCTGTATTCTGACTGTGTTCTATATGTAGTTGGATATGTTTGTCAAAAGTCAATTACTTTAAAAGGATGAATTTTAATGTATATAAATTATACCTTGATAAAAAGGTAAGTATTTCAAATGTCCAAAATTAGTTTTTCTTTCTGAAGTGGCAACTAGGTACTAACACTGCTTAGAATACACAACTATGGAGGTTGAGGTATGGGGAGTAAGAAGAGACAAGGCTTAATGCAATAAAATAAAATCCTCTGGGCCCTGGGCCAGAGAGATCATGGACTAACACTATATTCCACTCAATTCTACATTTCTGGAAAATTTATGTCAATCATTACACAGGGATGTGTGAGTTACAAAAAAAAAAAAAGAAGAAGAAGAAGAAGAAAATGGCATAGCTATTTTCATCTGGAAATTTACAGGTTTACGAAGCTGACAAGCTTATCACTCTTATACTGAGAAAGGTATCATGAAGTCATACTGTATATGTGTTCTCATGCCTTAACTGGTGCCAGCAAGTTCTGTTATACGTAAATCATGCATAATCTTTCAAAGAACAGTTTGGGCCTCATTTCTTATCTGTAAAATAAGAATGAAAAGATAGATTTCTATGGTGATGAAATAAAATAACGCCTGAGATGAAAATTTGTAAATTAAAAGCTATTTTCAGAGATTAGTTATTGTTACTAATAGCCCAATTGTCACTATGATCCTACAGACCCATGTTTACTTTTTCCTTTCAGCTATTGCTCATTTTATTTTCCTTTTCTGGAACGCCTTCCTAATTTTCCATCAATTCCATTGATGATCTCTCCTGCCTTTCAATTTCTTTTTTCAGTTATATTCTTCCTCTACCTCCCCGACTTACATGCTAATAAAATACTTAGAAATACTATCCCTTGGTATCTGTGGGACATTGGTTATAGGGCCCTCCCTAAACCCCCCATCAAGGATACCAAAATCCATGAACATTCCAATCTCTTATATATTTTTCATATAACCTATGTACATCCTCCTGTATTCTTTAAATTGTCTCTAGATTACTGATAATACCTAACACAATGCAAATAGTTGTTATACTATATTTTTTATTTGTATTATTTTTAATTTCTTTTTTTTAGAAACAATATTTTCAATCTATGGTTAGTTGAATCCATGGATGCAGAACTCAAGGATATGGAGGGCTGACTGTGTTACGTAGGAGATTCTACCGGTGATGTCAATTTCTTTTATAATAGCTTTTCATTATACTGGTTACAGTTTTACACGCATGGAAGTTTGTGTATGTTAGTATGTGTGTGGTGGATGGTCGGATGTGTTGGGCTCATATAAGCACTTTTACACCATTTACTTTTGGAAGTCTCTTCCAGCTAGGAAATTCTATAGCTCTAGAACAACCTGGATTCTTTTAAAAAATATCCCCATGTGTGCTTTTGGCTCACAAATCCAAAGGGACCACTTATAACAGTGCCATCCAATGTAAATATTATATAAACTACAAATGCAAGGCACATGCTAAATTTTAAAATTTTTAGCTAAATATTTCTGGTATACAAAAAATATTATCATTTTAACATATAATCAATATAAAATTATTCATAAGTCATCTTCCTTCCTTCCTTCCTTCCTTCCTTCCTTCCTTCCTTCCTTCCTTCCTTCCTTCCTCCCTCCCTCCCTCCCTCCCTCCCTCCCTCCCTCCCTCCCTCCCTCCCTCCCTCCCTCCCTTCCTTCCTTCCTTCCTTCCTTCCTTCCTTCCTTCCTTCCTTCCTTCCTTCCTCCCTCCTCCTTTCCCTTTCTCTCTTTCTCTCTTTCTTTCTTTCTCTTTCTTTCTTTCTTTTTCTTTTTTCCTTTCTTTCTCTAGCTTTTTGAAACTCTTGCATTCAGAGCTCCATAGCAAGTACTGCAAAGTCACAAGAGACCGTGGCTACCATATGACAGTGTAGACCTGGACTTTTGGAGTTTTCTACATATGTCTACAGTGTCTGACCTCAAATAATCTGCTGTTTATCTTCTCATACACAGCAAACACAGACAAGCAAAGACAAAGATAACATGGTGAAAAGTTGGAGTGTTCCTGAGCCAACTCATAAGAATTTGTAACTAAAAGCTCTCATGAAATCCTATAAATTGTTCACATCATGGTGGTTAAAAGTTTGTTCAAAGATGGAGAAACTATTTGTCGAGTGCTGAGAAAATCCTATTCTTGCTTATAGAAAAAGAGGACTTCACTTCACCCTGGGGAGAGAAAATATATGACTTACCTTGGACAAATTCATCTAGTCAGTCACTGGAAAAAATTCACTACCCATCTGAAATCAGAGTTTGCTTATATTTTTCCCTGAGCAGCTGTGGGTGTGGAGATTTAATGGATCACCTAGAATTTTCCTGCTACAGCTAATTATTCCTATGGATAGCTTATGACTTAATTAGAGTTCTCCCAGCCTTCTTGCAAATAATGACTATGTTTAATGAGATGTTCATTGTAATTACTGAATCCTTTTTTATAGCAAAGTGTTTTTGCTTTTTAATGTTTACATTTCAAATATTTTTCTTCCTGTGAAAGATTCATGTATACAGACTAGAGCTTTGTGCTGTCAACTACATAATTACTTCCCCCACCAACCCTATTTTTTAACTCCTTCCTAGACATGCTTCTGACACAAGGATGTAGATTAATTATGCAGAGTAATGGTAGGATATATTCTAAAAGTATGGCATCATTCTTAGGTAAATTTTCTTCATGTCATGAAAAAATATCTTTGTCTTTGTAGAGGTAATGTAATCAATGAAAGTCAAAAATTGCCAGGGTTTGGATAGGGAGTGAGATGAAGTGGGGGGGGGAGGGATGAATTGATGGAGCAAAGAGGATCTTTAGGGCAGTGGAAATACTCTGTGTGACACCATAAAGGATTCATATCACTATACATTTGTCCAAACCCGTAGAATGTACAACACCAAGAGTAAGCCTTAATGTAAGCTATGGACTCTTGGTGATTGGGATGTGTTAATGTAGGTTCATCAACTGTAACAAATGTACCACTCTGGAGGGGTATGTTGATAATGGGAGAGGCATTAATTATATATGTACGGGGAGGGCAAGTGGTATATGGGAAGTCTCTGTACCCTCCTCTCAATCTTGCTGTGAACCTAAACCTGCTGTAAAAAAATAAAGTCTTTCAAAGTAAAAAAAGAATACAGTTAATGCATATTTAGGTATATTTGTAGGTGTTACCAGTTTCTAGAGTACTGACTGTAATTTTGGCTTATAGTAGAGTGGGACCTGTGGATCCTCAGATTGTCCCAACACCGTGTAAGCACAAGGTATTGGTAGATGAGAAGTTGGAGCTGCCCTTGGGTATTGTTGTGGATACTCTCTGGGATTCATACTCTTTGGCTTCACACTCTCCCTGGTGAACTTATCCACTCCATATTCACAAAGTGACCATATATTTGTAACATCTGTATATTAAGGTCAGACATCATTTCTAAATTTCAAACTCATATTTCTAGTGTCCATATTGAACATTCTCATCTGTTCCCACAGATACCTCAAATGCAATACACTTGTCAAAGTTTTGGGTCACAAGCAACAGAAACTTGCTCTTGGGTATGTAAGCAGTAAAGGACACTATTACAAGAAAAGCTGGTAGCTTGCGCAATTGCTAAGAGTGCTGGAAAACTAGATTTGGGCTACTCAGCCTACAGCCATTGCCCAGATCACACCTGTGTGTTTGTTGTGGCTGCTGACCTTGAGTTGCTGTACCTTGCACTTTTGTCTCCACCAGCCCTGGGCTCTGGATCCCACCCTAATCTTAGTCCCCTTTTGCCCAGACACTTCATCTTCCCACAACAACTGCAGAGAGCAGTTAAAAAATCTATGTAGGTGAAGTAAAAAATAACAAAGTAAAATGAATACATAAAAATAACATACTATGAACTATCATAAACAGAGAAGAATGTATAAATATGTATGCGCAATTAAAGAGTGATCATAGAGCCCCACGTAGCCACGTAGGAAAGATACATGATGGCCCCGCACCCCTGGATCCCTTCTGTTTATCTCCACGCTCTCATCCCTCTCTGTCCATCTGCAGAAAATGACCATGCTAATAGTCACATTATCCTTCTCTTCCTTTTCTTTCTCACCAGACCCACCTATTCAGGTATTTCCGAAACAGAATATTATTTCACCTTGCCTGGTTTTGAACTTTATGTAGGTGAAAATAAATTGGATACTTGTACTTCCTTCTTTCGAATTTACGTTTTTAAGTGTCCTCCATGTTGATGGATATAGTTGTGTTGTGTTCATTTGTCCTTTGTTATGGTACTCTAATGTGTGAATATACTGAAATCTTATCCTTTCCACTACTGATAGACATTTGAATGGCTTCAAATTAGACTGAATGTCTTTTCAAATGTTTTAGGACCATTTTCCATTTCATTTGCTTTGACTTGTCTTTTCAATTTTTTGCCCACTTTTTCCCTATGGGAGAAATTAGTATCTTTTTCATATTGAGTCTTTCTATCTGAGATCATGATATATCTCTCTTTATTAAGATATTCTTTAAAATATTTCAAAACTATTTCATTAGCTTTATAATTTTCTCTAAAAAAAAGGTCTTGCATATATTTTCTAGAAATAATTATTGGGTGCTTTATTAAATTATAAATGTAATTTAAAATTACATTGTCGAACTGCTTTTTCTAGGTGTATAGATATACAGTTGATTTGTATATCTAATTTTTAACCAAGATATTTCTAATACTCTCTTATTAACTAGAGCAATTTGGAAGTTCCAGTCCTGAGCATGGCAGAGCAGCTTGTATTGGACTAACACTCTTCTAATAACAACTATGGAAGCTAGATAAAATATAAACAAATAATTGACTGAAGGCGCTGCAGAGTAGCCAAAGCAAGCAGAAACTGGAAGGGGAGTGATCCTTGAAAGGTAAGCTCTGTATTTCCCTGGGGTGCGAGGGAGGAGAGCCCAAGTAGAAAGACACAATTTTACTGGCTGAAGGAAAGAGAGGTCAGAATTTAGGGCTAATACAAGAGCTGGAAATAAGGTAACCCCACAGAAGGGAGAGCATACAGAAAGAATCCTAAAATCTCTCCAACATTTCTTCTGAAATTGTTGACTGACTTCTAAATCCTCCATGTGCAGGGAGGGGCTCCAGGAAGCCTACACAAGGAAGCAGAAAGCTGTAGCCAGGAGGTCTAATGATCAGCAGAGGTTTCCTGGTGCCTGGTGCTGGGGGTGGGGAGGTGGGTACAGAGTTTGCAGTGCAGCAAGTATTAGCCTTCATCATTTGCTTTCCTCTGACCTTATCAAGTCATTCCAGAGCTTTCACGAACTCTGCCCACATTGCCCACATCATATCTATTCTGGGAAGAATAGATATGATGTGGGCAATTGGGATCAATTTAACTGGTTCAGTTTGGTTACCTACCAACTCTACTAGGGAAGTTAAAAACACATTTGGAGTCAAGCAAAAACTCATTAACCACATTTCCACAATGATATCCTGGGAAAAGCCTAGAGAATTTAAAAAAAAAAAGGCTCATTAAAATTTCAGTCAAAGTAAGAAACATAAATATTCCTGCTGTGAAAAATATTTGTGTGATTCATTATGTCAGGACTTTACATAAGTATGTTCATACCATTTATTCCAGTATGTGCTTGCAGTGAATTTATACATAATCCAAAACTTCACATCTTTCTTATTTTTAACTTGAAGCATCAAATCCAACAAAAATAGCAAAATAAGGAAGGCATTTCAAACCTCTTCCTCTTATACAGTTTTACCTACAACAGCTATTCTCAGTAGATGACATTGGGTGTCGGATGGGGTGGTGTAAAATGAAGATGTTCAGAAGACTAAGACCCAGATTTATGGGGTAATGGCTAGATATCAAACAGCAGGATAAAGGCAGAGCTTGGGATTTCCCCAACTTGTAAAATTATAGTCAGTAGATCTGTAAGTACTCCAACAGGTAAAGATTTTGGCTACAGTTTTGTAAAGAATTTAAAAATTTTTTGATAAACTTTTAGATAGCATTAAAAAAATCATTCTGTCTTTTTCTCTGATCATTTAGACAAGAAGTTCTCAAAAATGTTCTTTGTTCCAAACTTTGTATTGTCCTAGCTTGAGTCTTATACACGGACCCTAACTGAGTCTCCACCATAGGCCTGTCCTGCCAGGTCCCTAACTCATGTCATTCTGGGCACACTTCCTGAACAGTCCACTTCTGAGCAGCCAGAAGAGGGTTGTGCTTTTGAAACAACAGCATCTAATTGAGAAAACAAGGTTGACGTTTTCTCAATGTATGGGATTTCTTCTTTATAATTTGAACAAAGAGGAGGAGGAAAATTATAGGGCCACTGAAGTACAGGGCAGGAGAGTTCCCTTCTGTCCTTGTTCTGCTTCTGCTCAAACAATCCAGCAAAATGATGCCTGCTAACACCACTCCAAAGAGTGACGGGCATGCATTCCAGCTGCTGGCCACACAATCAGTCCTTTCTGTCCAGAAAAAGGCCTGGGATTCATGCTGGCTTTTGCGTAGTGCATCGAGCGTCATGCTGGCCCACTCCCCAGGCCCTTGCACCCACACAGAGAAAGAAAGAGAAACATGGCAAGACTGGCTGTGCTCGCTGACTGTTAGAAAGGCATTCAGGCCCCAGGCTTCCAGGCTGTTTGGCCATGTTCAATCTCAATTTTGGTGACATTTTGCACATCTGTAATATTTTTATAAACACAATGATCCAAAAATAAATGAGAGGAGTATGAATTATCTGAAAGAGAAGGAGGCAATGTGATGATTATAGTGAAAGGAGACCGTGTTGAATATTTTAAGTGTTTAGCCACAACTAAGTCAAAACAATTTTGGAAGCTGGTTGGTCTTTCTCTTTTTTCACGTCCCTCCTCTTCAATTTTCTTATCAACCATTAAAAAAAAAGTATTCATTGCCCAAACCACGAATATCATAATACATTAGAGAATTAGATCAGCTTAAAAAACAAGATTATTTTACAAAAAAAAATAAGGTAAAATCCAAGTATGTTCACTCAATGGAACATCTTACTTGGAAAAAACTCTCGAATACATTAGTGGCCCTTTGGTCAATTTTTCATTTTAGTTCTTATATTTTCAATCAACCTTTTGTATTTGCTGCATTAACATTACAAGGTAACCAGGACTGGCTACATAATTTGTAGACTCTAGTGAAAAATGAAAATGCAAGCCCCTTTGTTTAGAAATTATCAAGGATTTCAAGATGGCAGCCGCAGAACATCCAAACAAACATAAGCCCTTCTGAATGTGGGACCTTGAGGGACTGCACATGTCTTATGCTCATGAACCAGCCCTGAATGTGCCTTTCAGGGATCTGAAATGTTCTGTCACCCAGCTTTACAAAGAGCAAGTAAATTTCACATCCACAGAAGGCAAAATAACTCAGTGAGTTTATGGAACAGCAGTGAGCTGTATGTTGTGTTACATGAAGGACGGATAGGATTGGCCAATCTCTGATCTTGGGTATACACAGACCTCTCCAGAGACCCTGCCTACCCCACGAAGGACAGAGAAATCAAGAAATACATTAAAGTTGTGTTGATGCTGTGATTAAAAGTAATACCATGTCTCTACACATGTCAAGGTTACTTTACACCATAGTATTTGTTGTAATGTTATGATATAGTTAATATCACACTATTAAAAGATGGTGAAGGCCGGGCGCTGTGGCTCACGCCTGTAATCCTAGCTCTTGGGAGGCCGAGGTGGGCGGATTGCTCAAGGTCAGGAGTTCAAAACCAGCCTGAGCAAGAGCGAGACCCCGTCTCTACTATAAATAGAAAGAAATCAATTGGCCAACTGATATATATATAAAAAATTAGCCGGGCATGGTGGCACATGCCTGTAGTCCCAGCTACCAGGGAGGCTGAGGCAGAAGGATCGCTCGAGCCCAGGAGTTTGAGGTTGCTGTGAGCTAGGCTGACGCCACGGCACTCACTCTAGCCTGGGCAACAAAGCGAGACTCTGTCTCAAAAAAAAAAAAAAAAAAGATGGTGAGATGGTTGGAAAGAAAGTTTATTGAGACCCTTTTGGAAGAAAGTTAGAAATGTTATCAGAATGTCCATTTGGAAATGGAGAAAGTATGGACCAAAGTAACCTATTGTCTCTAAGTCTTTCTGAGTTTTCAAGGATGTGCGTTGTGGAAGGTGATAAAATTTGCAAGAGCAAGTTCATAAGCAATGTGGAATGTGTGTTAGAGAATCTCTGGGTGATTCCCACGTTCAGTATGTATAATCAGGCTCAGCCACCAACCAGGGCACAGCTGTCACCAGGCTAATAAATGATGCTCTGGGGTCTTAGGAGCACTTGTGTCCAATTCCAGGTGAAGATACTTACTTATTCTGACTCACCACAAGGTCAGGTGCTCTCTCCACTTTGCAATAATTTAGCTTTTGGCAAAGCAAGTATTCTGGCCTTGAAAGCCTTGAAAAAGTCCAGTTTAAACATACAAATTCTTGCCCATTCCCTGTGGTATTTGAATATAAATAAGACATTTGGTGTGATGTGAATGAACTTTGAAAAGAGGACAATTTAAACGCAAACTGTCTCTTACGTAGTTGGTAATATTTTTGAGGAAAAGTGTTTTATTCAAATAAAAAAGGGAATAATAAAATAACTTTAAATTTATATTACATTTTGCTTTGGAAATACGTAAAGTGGTTTCTTACATATTTCTCATAAATTTCACCTTTTAATGTTTGTAGAACAGTGGTAGGGGATCATATACAGAACACCAGTTTTCATTTCTGTACATACTCATGCAAAACTCTGCAATTTCACTCAAAAGTTTTCTATTAACTCCTCTAAAAAATAAGACTGTGCACATAAAATACCAAACTCGCTTATAATTGCTTTAAAAAGGAATTTAATGTTTTGATGGTATTGTAATTCAAATATGTCCTATTAGTCAAAATTATATTCCAATTTGTCCATGAACCTCTTTGGGCCTAGACTGGAAGGCGGTCCTTTCAGTTCAGGTTGGACTACAGTGGAATACTATAATGGAAGTTCTGAAATCTAGATATCCCCTTTGGTTGACATCACTCCTAAAAAAATCTAAGAGCTTTCCAAATATTGGGGGTATCTTTGTGTGCCCCTTGTTCTAGCTAAGATATTACGTTATATTTCATTTGCACATGCTCATGAGGCAGCATGCTGTAGTAAAGATAGTGCACAGGGTAGAAACACACAGACATGGGTTAGAATTCAAGTCTTCATCAGCTGTGTGATCTTTGGCCATTCACAACCTCCCTAAAACTCAATTTCTCCATCAGTAAAATGTCACTGATACATCCTTTACTTGTGTGGCTTTTGGAAAGATGAAATAGATATGAATTGTCAACTATGGTGTTTGTTCCAGGGCAGGTGCAAAAACAAACAAAAAAACCCAAATCTGAATTCCCTCCCTTACCTTTTTCTTTGTTTCTATGTCATTATTCCATATTACCTAGTAACTGACTCTACTCAGAGCCTAATTAAGGCATGATTAAGTGCTTCTTGAAGGAAAAAATAAATTATTATCTGGATAGCGTAGTGGTTAGGAATACAGAATTTTGAAGCCAGATTGCCTGGTTTGGAATCCGAATGCCACCTGCTCATCTGTGTGACCTTGGACAAAGTACTTAACCTCTCTGATCCTCAGTTTCCTAATCAGTAAAATTAGCAGAATAACAATACCAACCTTACAGGGTTGCTGTGAAGATTGAGGCAGTATGTGCTTGTCACATATTAAGAGCTACATGCCTATTACCTATTTTCCTTCTTATAGTCATATTACCATATCTATTTGACTTTATCGCGAAAAGCTGAGCTGAGAAAAAAACACAAGTTACATTTTCTTGTCATGAGAGTCCTTTAAAATGCTTCCAAGGGTTAAGCCCTAAGTCCAAGATATACAACATCAATTGCAGGATGGAGAGACAAAACTAGGAACAAAATAAGAATAATTAAGTATGTTTTTACAATTGTCCATCTGGTGATCATTTATCAACCTTCCGTACTGAAATTAAGTGGAGGCTATGGCAAGAGGAACACTGCTCAGAGAGTGCTCAAGAATCTCAAACACGCTGTCTTTCACATAACTACGTCCTGTTTTACTTGATGCGTTAAAAAGGAGATCTTGCTTTGTTTTCCACATTATGTCTATTGCTGACTCAGGGCATAAAGAAGAACAAATTGTGTAATTTGAGCTGAGAGCAATCATTTTTGCAGTTGTTCTTTAAAAAATGAAAAAAAGAAGAAAAAAACCCTCACATAATGAGCCAAAACTTGCCTAGAGATCTGTGTGCTCTGCTCCCATTGACGTCACTTGGAAGTTGTGTGGGCAGAAATTGGCTGACTTCCTCCAGCATGTCTTTTGAAAGCTGAACATATTGAAAAAAAAGGGATGTGGTGAGCATTGTGGAGGGGAGGGGCATACCTCTAACCCTTGCTAGGGAGAGGCAAAGATATAAAATGCAACCAAAATGTTCGTACTTTCATATTTTCTTGAAATAAAATAAAAATGAAAAAAAAAAAACGCACTCTTTTAATCCTGAACTACAGTAGGGAGAGGAGCATCATAAACAATTTTCCTGTTTATGCCCAAACGAATACCTCCGAGAGCCACATTTGCAGAGTAAACTTTATCTTTCTGTCCAGGAAGGGGGAGTGTGTCCTCCCTATCTCAAAAGGGAATTGCAGGGTGTTACAGCCAAAGTGTCTGTAGAGATAATCTTGTTCCATCAGATATGGAAACCAAAACTCAGAGAGAGTCAGAAACATTCCCCAGGTCGGACAGGGCCCGAGGATGGATTAGAACCCAGGCATTCTGCTTTCTAGCTCCTCGCTCAATTCAGGACAATAGGATGTGGGATAATCATTGTGTCCCCACATTTCCTCTCATTATATAAATCCCAGTACTGAAGTGGCTGTCCGTGAAAACTAGGCAGTTTGTGTGCTGTAGAAGCCACCAATTGCTGTAAATCAATAAACTGAGCATAGTTGGTTGGAATTGAAGAGATTAGGGACACAGTGGAGGTTCATGAAGTGCCGCTGGGCACACCTGGACCTTTCTCACCGGGGACAGGAAGAAGAGAGTGTCCCAACTCCACCTCGGCACCCCCACCCCATCAGGTTTATTCTTGCAAAGATACAGTCTCTATTCATTCATTGAAAAATATTTACTGAATATCTCTATGAGCCAGGCTGTGATCTTCCACCTATTGAAAGCATTTCCAAATTCAACCTTAAAGAACCACTTAATAAAGATGTGCAATTGCTATTTCTCCCACCAAATAAAAGAACCCATATACACCACAGTCCATTCCAGCAATCACTCAGCTGACATACATAGGAGAATATATAGATTTATTATGCTCCTGAGTATGAATTATTACCTATTATTTAACTAGCTGTGCACCTTTAAATCCATAGGAGAAGCCCATGTGTGGGAATGTAGTTTTTCTATTTCTGCTTTGTTTGTTTCTGCTTCTCCCTAAAGAAAAGCTTTCTTCAGAGGCAGAATAGGTTACACACTCTGTGGCCAGCTGGCTTGAAAACTCTAGCATGGTTGCTCCTTTATTTGATAACTGTGTATGATGGTCGTATTTCTAGCAGTCCTATAAATGCAGATACAAAGCGGTGGCATTCCAAAATCTTTGGGAAAAAGTCTTGCTGAGGCTTTTAGAAGGGCCAGTAATGTTTAGATTCATGGGTCAAAGAACCAGGTATTGAGACTAAAAGACATTGCATTAACCTAGCATAACTACTCTAGTTGAAGAATCTGCCACTATCAACACAGAAATAACTGTAAGAAGGTCCAAGGTCAATCAAATATCCTATTAATTGGAAATATTGAGTATGACAGGCTATCCTATATATGAGGATTTTTTTAAAATTACAGAATAAGGAAAAATAAGGAAATAACCCCAAAGATACATACATAGGAGAAATAATTATTGTTATATCTTAAAGAAGATATTTAAGAATTTGGCTCCTGAAGCAAGTGGACATGACTCCTATAAAATATGTGAAGAGACAAAAAAGGCCAAAGAAAAAAATCAAGATGAAAACAAAGGACAACAAGCTGAATCAAAAAGAATTGGGTAAAATAACGTAGAATTGAAAGGAAACTGAAAGTGCAACAGAAATATCTGAATCTTCATTGGGAAGAATGAAGATCAGAATTAATACTGTAGAAAACTGAATCAAAGATATAGAAAAAACATTGGAAACTCTTAAAGAATATAGCTAAAAAACAACATAGAGAGACAAAGAACATAGAGAACAAAGATGGCAAATAAGATAGATTTGAAGACAATATATTAAAACTGAACATATGGTTTACTGATGTTCCTAAAGAAATATGTAAGCAACAATGATCAAGACATAGCTAAAGAAATATTTTTGTGCTAAAAAGATTCATATACTCAGATTAAATATGCTTACTATGCTCTAAGAATTTTAATGTTAACAAATAAGAAAGAGAAGCATCCATGCTAACAAACTACCTGGCAGAGGTTTCCCCTTATTAAAAGATAATGTTTTTATAAAAACCGGGAGAGAGATGGGGAGAAAAGCGAGTTTCAAAGGAACAATCTCAGACTAATTTTAGACAGCTTGTCTACAACATTAAATCCTTGAAGTCACATAGAGCAATGGCTAGAATTTGAAGTTTAAAAGGGTGTTAACAAAGAAATGTATACAACATTGAATTCCAGAAGTCATGTAAGGAAATAACTAGAATTTTGATGTTAAAAGATATTATATCCAGATAGAATCATATACCCAGATAGTTGCCATCCATGGCAACAGAAAGATTTTGTCATATGTGCAATGATTTTGAAAATATACTACCATGGATATTTATTTAAAAACTTTCCAAAAAATCTATATTTAAATTAAAGAGAGAGAAATCAAGACTACTATAAATAAAATTAGAAGTCTAAAAATGAATAATTATATTCTTATTGTTATTTCACATGAGTATTTCATAAATAAGAATTACTATTTGTATAGGAAGGTACAAATACAAATAAAGAAATATAACTATCTCTAATAAGAAAAGGGACAAGGGATATATAAATAGGCAGTATGCAAAAAAGACACATTTTTAATAAGCCACTTTAGAAAATGTTTATTCATATAAGCAATCAAAGAAAAACTAATAAGGACAAAACTATTAAATATCAGTTTTTAACTTATCAGTATGTAGCAAGGCTACATACTATCTATTATATATTTATTTATATTACATATACATAGATACCCTCACATATACATATATGTAACCTTGGAATTGGATAAGATATAGATAGATAGATAGATAGATAGATAGATAGATAGATAGATAGATAGATATGTGTATATATAGATCTTGTCAAGGGTTCAGGGAAAATGGCATTCTTATTTACTTTACCATTGGTGAGATGCAAATTGTAGAATCTTTCTGAAGTATAATTTGGCAGTATGTATCAAAAAACTTGAAAATGTTTATAATGTTTTCCACCAGAGTTTTACTTCTACAATTTATTTCCTATGAAACAAAAATAATTTGCATACAAAGTTATCAATAATAATGTTGATGCTAGGGTTCTTTATAATGGATGCAACCTAGATGTCCAATACTAGGAGATTAATTAAATAAATTTTTGTACACAAATTTCTGGCCATGCTATTGATGCTTTATAGAAGTTTTTAGTAAGGATATACATATATATTTTAAGGAAGTATATTATTGAAATTTTGTGAATAGTTATTCTTTTTCTCTCTCTCTCTCATCAAAATAGCCAAAATTGATGTAAGCTCGGGTAGAATTATGGGAGATAATAATTATATGCTATGTGCTGCATAATTTCGAAGTTTTCTATAATAACATATATAGCCAAATTCTTTAAGATTAAAAAAACAGCAATTAAATAAAATACTCTATCTTGGGGGGCATGATTATAGGTCACTATTATCTTATATTTTATAATTTCATATATTTTCCAAAATTTTCACAATTACTTTTATAAGCAGAAAAATAATATAATAAATTTCTTCTGGGGTTTATATGGCATTTATTGGCAGACAATGAAAACTGCAATCTGCAATCAGTATGAGTTGCTCATCTGGTATATTTTACTCTCTTCTTCCTTGCAAATAAAATGTCAGTTTTGATCTGGACAGCAATGTGTCCTGCTGCAAGTAAGGTATATGCTTTTAAAACACTCTTCCAGGTAGGAGTGGCCATTTTACATAGTTCTGATCAGAAAAACATAAGAATGAGTTTGTAAAGGCTTTTGCTTTTCTTGATATAAGCAACAGGTATAGTTTATTAAGCTTCTTTCCCTTCCTCATGCCTTAAACCTGGATGTGATGTCTGGAGCAGCAGCAGCAGTCTTGCAGCCAGTAGGTGAGAAGCCTGAGGACAGGGTGGAGAGACTTATGGAGATGCTGGCCCTGACACACTCCAGCTACTGAGTGAAGGCCGGCAGCCACTTATTTTAGATCTCCATGAGAGGAGGAATAAACTCTTATATGTCTAAACCATTGTAAGTGCATACTGATAAGTCACGGTAGTAAATGGTTTATGATTTTGGTTTAGTTGACAGAAAGCATCACTAAATTTAGTTCCTAAATCGAATTGAGTGGTTCATTTCAAGTGCCTATTAAAAGCCACTTTTCTCCACCCTTTAGGTAGTTTCAGTTCAATATTTATTCTTAATTGCCTAGCTTTCTATTGTTTAATTTTGTTAGAATCTTAAATCCTTTAGCAAGCTGGTGAGATCCACACAATACACATTCTCTGTTGGCATTGCTTCCCTTGCTGCCCTTCTGTTCTATATAGTTCACCTTCATGGGTGTTTTCTACGCTGACATGAAAATAGGGCCATTCACTCTACTATCTGCAGTGTCCAAGGAACTTTGAAAGACTAGAACACTAATAAAAGTAGAAGACATTGTTCCTAGTCTCAAAAAATATGAAATCTAGCTGAGAAGACTAAAACACATACTCTCCTCTCTCTCTCCCTCTCTCCCTCTCTCCCTCTCTCCCTCTCTCTCTCTCTCTCTCTCTCTCTCTCTCTCACACACACACACACACACACTAATGGGAAAACACTTCTCAAGTTTCACATAAATTCCATTCAACAAGCACTCTCAGTTTCTGGCTCTGCGAAGCACTGCGCTGGGTTTTGGAAGTGTGAAGGTGACAGAGACACGCTTCTTAAGGCTACGTGTAGGTGGGAACACACCTACAGCTGGTCATTGTGACAGTGTACCACTGAAAGTGCTCTGACGAGGAGGGCGCAGGCTGCTGCGCAGATGAGAAAGGTATCAGGGAGTCCTTCTTGAGGGAACCCATGTCTGGAAAGACGAGGAGGTGCTAAGCTAGAGCGGAGAGTGGTATTTCAGGCAGGGAGGAAAGAGCATGAATAAACATACTGGGGAGGATGGGGTGGGGTGCTGGACTCAAGTATTTAACTATTGCCTTAGCAAGGAGGGCCAGAGGTGGAGCTGGAAGGCAGGCAGCAGTGGAATCCTGGAGGCTTTCTGAAGAATGCTGTGGGAACCCGTTGGATACTATGAGGGTTAGTGCGGTGAATATTGACTTGGGAGCCAGACTGATTTGATTTGATTCTCACCTATACCACCACTTTTTGCATGCTTAGGCTAATTTTTGAACCTCTTTGTGTCTGCTTTTCTTCATCTGTAAAATGCGGATAGTAACATATACTTTACAGTTGCAACAATCATAGTAGATAAGTTGCAAGGATCATAACAGATATTTGTTAAGCACCTAACATATTACTAGGTACATAGTAAATACCCAATAAATGGTGGCAACAATGACAACTGAAGGTTTTGAAGCAGAAGATTGGCCCAGTCAGACAGGAACAGGAGCACAGAAATAGGTCAGGACCATAGAAGTGACAACTAAAGGCACAAGGCCTTACAAGCACTTAGGAGGACACTGGCTGGGCCAATCTTTAGGGAAGGACGGCTTGGAGTAGTTATCTTGAGGCCCAAGGGAGGGTTTTTATTCTGTCAGTGACCCAGGGGACTGGGTCAATCTGTTCATGTATGAACACATTAGCTCTGCCTCCAGCCCTAATGCCCCCTGCCACTTGTGTTCTTCACTGGGTTGTGAGTTCATCAGTGCAAGCAGAATGGGCTGCCCTTTCTCCACTTTCTCACATATCTGTTGTTTGGCACACTCTAGGCCCAAGCTCTCTAGAAGTTGCCCTCTATTTGTCTAACAGCTAAACTTCCTGTAAGTGGCATTGAGTTTGAAGCTAGTCACAAAAAAGTACACCATATACATAGAAAGACACATGGAAGAGGGTGAGACATTCTTAAGATATTGTTCACAGAAAATAAGAAGATTGGTGCAACTGAAGAAGAAGGACCACTTGGAGCAGGTTCAGGAAGCCCTGTGCTGAGATAGAGAAGGTGATAGAACAGTCTTGGTTGAAGAGGAAATACCAAATACAGCCTATGTCTTTTTTTGCCAAAATCCCCCTCGCATTCTTGTTCTTTGTTGCCTTTTTTCCCTTGGCCCCTCCAAGAACACTAAAGCTAAAGGCTTAGCAAGCCCCATCAGTATGTAACAGAAGCCTTTATTTACAAGTAGAAAGCACTGCCTGGTCCTAATGTTTTAATTGTTTTCATAAGACCTTATTTCCATTCCCAGGTTACAACAAGTCTACTTTTAAGCCAATATTTCCAAAATGGTTTTGCCTAATAACATCCCTGGAAGAGCCTGCAACCACATCTAATTCTGATTTTTGTTGAAACTCTTATAGGCAGACCAGCACTGAACTTACACTGGATAAAGGACTTCTTTGTGGGGGTGGCAGGGGGAGTAGATTAAGAAGGAGTATACTACAATAGTTTACTAAATTATCCACAGACCCAGCAAGGTTGGCAGCTATCAGAGCGAGGTCAGGGCACTAGGTCTGTTTCCAGTCTAAAAGCAGACCTCTCTTTCCCTGTTCCAGGTTATCATGGTACCTCATGTTTAACAGTGACTTCATCTGGTGTGTTAGAAGTAAGTGGGGGTTTATTTTCCAGAGCTTGATAAACAGCATTGACTTTGAACATGAAATCCTCAGTTTTTACCATTCACTATCATTATTAATGGGTTTCTCGTCACTTATGGATTTCTCTATTGATGACATACAGTTCTTTCATTACATGTGTCTTCTAAAAGCTAAGGGGCAAACTTTACATGATTTTTTCATTATTCTTCTCTTCATTTATTTATTTTAGAGTTGGAGTCTTGCTCTCTCACCCAGGCTGGAGTGCAGTGGTGTCATCATAGCTCACTGCAGCCTCAAACTCCTGGGCTCAGTCTATCTACCTCAGCATCCAAAGTAGCTGGGACTACAGGCACAAACCGCTGCACCCAGCTATTCAAAAAAGTATTCTCTACCTCTTTTATTTTTATTTTATCACATGATTATCTTAATTGGACCAACAGGATTTGCCTGCTTTATCTGATTGGACTGCTTATATATAACTTTAATGAGAAATCATTAATAAATTCTTAATCCCATCTCAAACTTTTTTAGCACATTCAATATAAATGCATTTAATCAAAGTACCCAATATTGAAAACTGAACTATGATTCATTTTGTGAGAAAATTTTCCTTAAAACTCTAAAGTTGATTTTAGTTTTTTGCAAGATAGATTGAAATTTTATTTCATGGAGTAAAAATTATAATTGAACCAACCTGGGTAAACACTATATTCCTATATTTAGTGGGACCCATCTTGTACTGATGTGTCTAAATGTTTCCTTTTCAATTTAAACGACATGTTCAAGATGTACTGTACATTTTAACATAGCTGGGTGGAAAGTTAAACATCAACAACAAAACCCCTTTGGACAGGTTAATTGGGCAGAGCTCATTGGAATCATTCAAACTGGCAAGAGAGCTTTGGGTGGCAGAAATGGGGGAGGCTATTGTCCTTGGGGTCTCCTTTCTCTTTTTGTCTCCATTTGCCTCATGTTTCTCTCTTAGAACAGAACTCTCTTGTTTCTTTGGAGTCCTTACCCCAAATCACCTTTTAAGGAAAATAGGAATAGGTTGTAATTCTTGTTATTGTGGCTTGGCTGAGACTGAAAAGTGTTGGGCTGATTTCCCAACTCTTTGGAATTCTCCATATTTAAATTCACTTGAAGCCAGCAGTTAAAGTATTTTTCACCTGGGTTTTCAAATACATATTTAAATTCACTCTACAGTTCTTAACATTTAAAATAACAGTGTAAATCAATGATGTAAATGAAAAGAAAATGCTATGTTTGAAATAGAATTATATGATAAACTAGGAACCAGTTTAAAATATTTAATAATTAAATTTCCCCAAACTCTATTTTGGGTGAAGATAATGCATACAGATGCAGTCAACCTATAAACATTTTAAAATACCAAGATGAGTTTGGGAATAAAACTTTTTACGATTAGTTTTATTGCTGGTATTTTAGTAGTTCCCATAATTGGCATCACCTTAATGGCCCCTGCAAGTAATTTTTGGAAGTGGGTGGGATATAAATTATGCATGAATGTATAAATGGATCAAGTTTTTAACCAGAATAAATGCTTTTGATGACAGCTTAAAAGATCTACTTTAAATTGCCTTATAATATCTACTTTTTAAAAAGTCCAAAATTTGAAGTTAAATGTTCTCTTTTTACTTCAGTGAAAATGGTATAATTATTCTTGGGATTAAGAAGCTATTGTCATTATTAATTTCTGGATAACAGATTATCAGTTCAAAGAGTCTATAATTGGGTCCCTGCTATGTGCTTGTCATAGCAGGAGACACAAGCTGATTAATAAAGGCTCCTATCCTTACAGGTATTTACAGTTTGGTAGAAGTCTAAAAGAAGACAGAACAAGGTAAGTGCATAAGTGAGCTATAAAATCAATGTCATGTGGATTGAAAAAGAGGCAGGATCATAGGTAGAAGAGGAATAAGCAAGACTTTATGCATCGTAAGTTTAATAGTGAAGACAGAAACAAAGCACACATACCATTTATATATCTTCAGCATGTCCATTACAAATATAGTTGTATATTTAAAGCATAGCCATCTTTAATAAACATGTTGAGATATTTTTAGCTTATTATAAGTCATGTGAAGATGGTTAGGTGGAAATTTCAAATCATATCTATATATGAGCTTGGATGGTGGCCTATGGTAAGTAACAGACACATTTGATGCCACTCAATTTTAGCATTCTTGGTTATTTCCAGTTATCAGTGAATGGTATTAGAATATCTCAAAAGTGTTCTATTATAATATATTCCTGAAACCTGTCCCATGCATGAAAACTCATACTATACTATGCCAGTATTGATTTCAGTAATTATTTAATGACTAGAAATGCTCTATTTCTTTCCATGTATTTTACTAGAAAATATGTGTCTTTTCATAATAGAATTGGGATTATATGACCTTAAAAATCATATGTTCATATGGTTCAAACAACTTTTTGATACATCAGCTATAAAAATAATGAGCTATGCTAGTATTATGAGTCAAGATCAACTGTATCCACTTGTTTTGTTACTTTGGATTATTTACTTGATTCCCAGGTTTCTGAAAGAAGCAGTTACAATTGAGCTGTTCTCATCAAGTCCTGCATGAACCAAAGATATATTTTACAAAAGCCCAAAACAAAGGACAGAAATATAAAGTAATGAAACTTATTTCTACAAATACCACTCAAAAGCCCCTTAAAATGAATCAAGTTTAATCTTCAAAACTTAGTATGTTTAATCAACAAACATTTGAGAGCTCACTAGGTATATAATAAACAATAATAACAACAGAAAAAAAGGAAAACTCAATTCAAATCTGTATCCATATAATTGCATTTCTGTTATTCATTTTTTAATTCGATTTCTTGGGCACTAACCATAGATCATGTGCTTTTCCAGCTTCAGGGTAGAGTGGAGGGGTGGGTAGGAATACTTATTAATACCATAATAAGAAAACTAGCACACCCTATTCCTTCCTGGAGCTTACACTCTAGCTGTGCTAAGCATAGCAAAAGACGCAAGGGAAATATGACAGATTCCTTTCACAGGAGTTTGCAATGTGGTAGCAATGTGGCAGATATATAATTATGAAGTAGAACATGCTTTCTCTTCTTAAACAGGATTGTCATCACAATCACTTGGAAGACTTTTAAAATTCATATGCCTGGGTATCATTCCACACCTAAGTGAAAACCACTGGCAGTGAAGCCCCAAAATGCACATACTGAAAAGCTCTCTCCAGATGGTTCTGTGATGGATCTCTGGTTAAGAACTTCTAGTCTAGAGGCCGTTTGAATCTCTAGCCTCAGTTTTGCTGTGACATTATTATAAAGCATCCATAATTTTCTTAATGCTCCCCAAAATCGCCTTGCTTTCCCCAGCATTATCAATGAGACACATGGATGGGATTCTTAACACATGGTAGAAAGAGGTAAAACTATACCATTTCAATGTCTGGCATATGTATTTTCTGTTTGATCCCAGTGACCCATGATTTTGTAAGCAGTCATAGCCACAAAGGTTTGATATTAATGAGTCTCACTCTTTCAGATTCTCTTCACCATTTTTATTATTCTTTGAGTTCTCATCTTGAAATTAAATGTATTGCTTCTGCTTTGAAATATAGTCTTCCAGACATAGCACAATATTAAAATTAAGGTCTTGTCAGAAAGATTAAGGACTGTCTCTGCTCTTTGGCTTGTGCTGGGAGATAAATCTATTATTGCACCTGTAAATGCAGCCTCACCTGTGGAATGTGTCCCCTTAAATCCAAGGCACACTGTGCTCCATGAAGATATATAATCCAAACCTCTTTGCAGCACAAACTCTCTTAATCCTAAAGAGCAAGTTAAATAAGAGCTTTTTTGGCATATGACTTATGGATGCAAGAAAAGAAAATATGCCTTTCTTTTATATTACTGATTTTTTGAAAATAATACATGAATAAACATTTCAATTTTAAGTAGTTTCGTGCTCATGGGTGGAACAGCATTAGTGAGGCAGAAACAATCATAATATCACAACACTAAGTGGACCAGGGTCATTTTCCCATTAGCAGTTTCTGCGTTTTCCTCCATGGACCTCAAAAAGTATCGTTTTTGTTTTCCTGGACTTAGTGTAACTTGTCTCACATCAACAAAACAGGTGGGTTTATAGTTGCTGCCTCTTTTGGTCCTCACTATGTTCTCCTTCTACTCATTTTTGTAGATATATAATGATCTCAGGGAAGATGGAACTGACTTAAGAATGCCAGTTATATTGATTGTCATGCTGGGGTACCAATGTAGTCAAGCTGCACCTTTGAAGCCCTGCACATATTCCTTCCGTTTTATCTCTAGCAGGACACGTGCTGCCAAACTTGAATCATTTACATCCACCAGAATGAAACAAATCAATAGCAGGGCTCTGATCTACTACTTTGACCTGTCTGAATGCACAAAAGATCAGTTGCTCTAAGTACAGTAGGAAATGCCTAGAACTTGTCTGATAAACTTACTGTGTTAAAAGAAATCAGAGAATAAAGAACTCTTTTCTAAGGGAATTCTTGACTTGTCCATCACATCTCAATATTATATTTCTTCATAAATCTCTGATAATGGAACTTCATTTTAAAGAATATATTTTTTTTTATCAGAGCAAGTTTGTAAACTTTTGTGAATCATGCACAATACAAAGTAGAAAAGAATTATATAAGTTGAATAACTGGTACCCTCAGGTCCCTGTTCAATCCACACACTGAGACGGGTATGAAAAGGCAGCCCTAGTGTCCAACTGGAGAAAGCTGCACAGGGTAGACCCAGAGCTAGGGTCCCCCCTAAGTCAGGGTGACAGTGGCTCAGCAAGGGCCTGAGTCAGGTGAGACCTACACTCTGACATAGGCCTGGAGCATTTGTTGGTGGATCATATTATTCGAATCTCAGGATTCTTTTAAAATGAACCAGATCCCTGGAGAAAACTTAAAGAAGTCCTCAAGAATTTACAAATGGAATATAAGCCCTGGAAGATCAAACTGCTGAGCAAAATGATTTCATTTGTATTCTTAGGCAAACTCTAGAATCGAAGTTCTGTTCAAAACTAAAATTAGGAATGAATAATTGGGAAAATCATCTGGATTCGATTATTAAAATTCATTCCTATCTTTCAGAAATCATACAACTTTAAATATCTTTATAGTATTTATGCTTGCTTTCCTTGAGAGTATATACTTTTGGATAGATCATATTAATCACATTTATCTTCTGGGTACCAAGAATTATGTAGTTGGAAAAAATATTTATACACACTGAAAAACAAAACTACTATACTTAAT
The DNA here is from genome assembly GCF_040939455.1 of Microcebus murinus. Lineage (NCBI taxonomy): Eukaryota > Metazoa > Chordata > Mammalia > Primates > Cheirogaleidae > Microcebus > Microcebus murinus. The sequence goes on from NC_134108.1 coordinate 26,835,624, forward strand.
GCTAACACTAGTTGTTCTTCTTTGATCTACGTTTCTAAATAATCCAGGATACAGTGACGTTTATTTCGTACCTATAATAAGCATATACAAAATAGTAAGAACCTATTCTAACGTTATATATATACATATATATGATGTGTGTGTTTATATATATATATATATATAGATAGATAGATAGATAGATAGATATCTCAGCTTTATTGGAGCTCAGAGATGTTAGCCAATTTATCTGAATTCACAAAGGTCATTTACTAATTGTGTGACTTTGAGCAAGTTACTTAGTCCTCTTTTTTACTAAGTAGTCCTCTTTTTGTAAAGAAGTTACTTAGTCTCTCTAAGCCTCAGTTTTTAAAATTCTTTACAATAAGGTTCACTGGGGTCATAAGACTACCATAACAAGGACATGGGACAGTAGGTAAAAGCTCTCAAAGTAGTAGCTAACATATAGTAAAAATTCAATAAATGTCAATGGTACTCTATAGTTGGAGAGAATTCAGAGATGGCACTCCAGGAGGAAAAATGACATATGTCAACACAAAGATATATCCAGGGAAATAGTATGTACAGTAAAACAAAGATTTGGAGAGTAATGAGAGGTAAATTGTCAAAAGGTAGGTCAATGACCAGAGTATAGAGGAGTCTAAACATCAGACTGAAAGACTGAATTTGGTGCTTTTTGATTCAGAAAGGGATGTGAGGGTTTTTTTGTTTGTTTGTTTGTTTTAGTTTAAAGGTTTAGATTTGACAACACTAAGGTAATTGCCATAAATTATGCCTATTTAGAGCAACTAACTAAACTTTTCCCAAATGTGGAAATTGAGAGGATGTAGATTAGCACAGCCAACTAAACCTTTTCAGTAAAATAAAGCCCCTAATTAAAATATTCTCTATAAATACTGGTTAATTACTAAGTATAAGTTATTGTTTAATAATTAAGAAAGTAGAATACTGTACACAACACTTAAATAAATACCAACACTTAAGTGTATATTTAGTATTTTTTCCTTGTCAATATTGTGTTAGCCATCATTATTAATCTAACTGATACATTCTCTTTTTTGATCTAAGCAGATCCTTTCATGTTTCTTACGTTTTCTCATGGGATCCCAGGTTAGGGAAGAATTCTTTTAAGACTATACAATTAATCCACAGAGAAATTATAACATACTCAAAAGCAAGACTTATTGTTATATCTGCAGCCCTTAGTATAGGGCCTTGTACGGAATAAATGCTCTGCAAATATTAGGTTATTAAGCATGAAATGTCCAATGTCCTTAAGTACTAAGTTTGATAGTTGATATTTCTGACATTTTACTTTGACACTTCTTTCTTTTTTTTTTATTGTGAAGCTACATCCTTGTTCTTTCAAACGCATGTTTTGGCTTGTGATTATCTTTCAAATTTTTTTTAGAGCAATTTTTGTGAAAGCATGGATAAGTCAAAAATTCATTTTATTTTTGATGAGTTCCATCATAGAACCAATGCAGCGCAGACAGCTAGAAATATTAATGAAGTGTTTGGGAAGGATGTGGCTAATGAATAAACAGTATGTCGATGGTTTGAGAAGTTCTATTCTGATGATTTTAATCTTGAAAATGAACCATGTGGGCAACCTGAGACCAAGGTGGATGATGATGAGCTGAAAGCTGTAGTGGAAACAAATCTATCTCAACCTACACATGAATTAGATTTGACATTACTATTCCAACAATATTGGACCATTTGAAACAAATCTGCAAGGTAAAGAAGCTGACTAGATGGGCTCTACATGAATTAAATGCGTGTCAGAAGAGAAATTGTCTTGAAGCTTGACTTTCTTTGCTGTCACAACATAAAGGCCAACCATTTCTACACTGTGTTATTACATGTGATGAAAAATGGACTCTTTTTGACAATTGCAAGCATTTGGCACAATGGTTGGATAAAGATGAAGTGCTGAAACAGTCCAAAACCAAATGTTCATCAAAAAAAGCTAACGGTATCTGTTTGTTGGTCCAGCACTGGTATTATGGTATTATCCACTACATCTTCATGAAACCTGGTCAATCGATTACAGCAGATGTCTACTGTAACCAGTTGGATGCAATGATGGGGATGCCTGAGATTAAGCAGATTGATTGGTCAATAGAGACAGGCCAATCCTCTTCCAAGACAACACTGTCACACAAACAACTCTGCTTAAACTATAGAAGCTGGACTTGGAAATTCTCTGTCATCCACCATGTTCACCAGACCTTGCACTAACTGACTACCACTTCTTCCAGGCTTTGGACCACTTCTTGCAAGGAAAAATATTTAATTCTCAACAAGCTGTGGAAAACACCTTTTGCGATTTCATTGTACTTGCTCTCCAGGCTTTTTTGCTGCTGGCATAAACAAACTACCTTAAAATGGCAAAACTACATCAACAGTTTAAGTGCATACTTCGATTAATTCTACTGCTTCTTGTTTGAGACATAACAAACTACACTTTTGATTTGAAATTGTACAGTTCAGATCTAATGAAATAATATCTAAGAGAAAGAAGGCAGAAAAGAAGGGGAAACAAAACAAAGCAAGGAAATATTGCTTTAAAATGCTGTTACCATCTTGCTGAGGTCCTTGGGTTCTTGCACACCTAGACAATGAAGGTATTATTAATTCAAAACCTAACATTCAGGAAAAGTTTCATCACAACTACAACATAAGGATGCCTCACAGTGTCCTTAAAAGCATTCACCATTATCTCAGTATTTTTCACTTTCTCAGTTTTTAGTCAGTTTGCCATCTGACTACAGCTGGTGACCATCCTGATTGAAGCAAAGTCCTTGCATGTTCCATAAAATATGGCAGAAGTGTCTGTTAGGTTAGTCAGGAAACTAGCAGCATACTACATTGAGTCAAGTTGTATGACTTGCTCAAAGCTGATAGAAATCTCCACAGGAGTGAGGACGCTCCTTTATAGACTAAGTTTTCACATGTTATCAAAATGTGGCTGCATACCTGTGAAGTAACAGAGGTCCACCAGAGCACTGTGTCATAACAGTTATGACCAATAATTGATTTGATTCAGCTTTGGTTTACTATCTCACAAGTTTTCTGTCAGCCTATTGTCTGGTGTCACAATGTGGAAAGAACATAGGTTCTTTCTTCTAATCAGCACATAAGATTATTGAATTTCTATCTTGTCCTCTTTCCGAGTAGTCTTTGCTGTAGCATGCTAGTTCTTTTCAGTAACCTCTTTATTTTTTATTTATTTTTTTTTTACCTCTCTTCAAAGCTTAATTTCTTGGAATATGTTCTTTGCACTTGATAGCAGGATGTCTATATTTTCCACTTGTCACAGATGTTGCCTCTCCAAAGGACTGTTTTTATTTTTCTGAACATTTATGAATATTTAAAGAGAACTGTTGATAAATGGAGATAAGCACTGGTTGATGTGGGAAAAGTGATATTTCTGATATTTGAGTGTGGAATGGCTGATGATGCATGGGAGACCATAGCAAAGGCATTGACCATTACACAGGTTCATGGGGATACAGCTCTGGACTATGGTGGTGGCTCTGAGTGAAAAAACCCCAAATTCTCAAGGCATATCATGATGAAAGGTTTTATGGAGCATCATGAATATTTGGCCCTAAGGGTGGGGGAAGTGAGAAATTGGTAGATATCAAATATAACTAAAATCTAGACTTTGCAATAGAGAAGAATAGGAATATGATGACAGAACCAGAAAATCAGGAGGAGAGTGGATCTGGGCTTCGGAAGATCCGGAATCAGGTTCTGCACCAGTTAAGAGACAGTATGGAAATCCCTCTGGCTTTCCCATAAGTTGGTGTGGGCTCTGCCACTGATGAGCTGTGAGATCACAGGGAGACACTTAATTTGCTTGGTGTAAATCCTCATCCCTAGAGTGTTATTTGGGTTAACTGGTCACTCTAGTCCCCTCTAACTCAACATTCCTATAATTTTACTAATTTGACTCTTAGGTAGATAGCTAAGAGGTAGACAGTGAGGACAAAGACTAGATTTGTGTTCAGGGATCATGAAAAGAACAATGGAGGGAGATAATAAGAAAGACATACATGATAGACTCTCAGCGTTCAATAAATATCTTTTGATTTATCAATAAAATTAGAAATATAGAATGTCCCAAAGAACAAGAAGAGAAAGAGTTCTAGAGATACTGCTGACTGTCTGCAGTATTAAATGCCACAGTTAATAGAGAATAAAAACTAGCAGGAGTCCCTGGATTTGGTGTACAGTATGCCAGTGACCTTAAGAAAATACTGGGATCAGGATACTGATTTGGAGAACACGAAATCCAAAAGCTGTGGTTAAGGGCAGGAAGGGTCCAATTTGAGTACGGAGGGCCCAGGGAACCTGGGAGCATTTCTGTGATATAGAATCAGGAACATTCTGAAAATTATGAAAAGTCATGGATACTAACTGGTTACTAGTAGAATCTGATTTCTTTAGTGAATTTTGAATATTTATTATAATTTCACCTATTATCTAAGCAAAATATGAGACTAATGTGGACCCTCAAAATATATAGGGGTATATTTATTTATTCCATGTAGACAGTATTAGCAACCAAACTATATGAATGTGTTGGATGTGAGCTGCTAAAATTCAAAATGGAAAGAATTTATTTACATATACCAAGATTCAGAAATTATTGTACATAAAACATTTACAAAATAAAGTAATATTTGGTGTATTAAATGAGTTCTTCCTGCCAAGTGTAAAACAAACCTGAAATCTAGATGACTTTCTCCAAATCAACCTTGCAGATATAGTCACATCCATCCAACCCTGTGAGGCTGGGAAGAGCCTGATGGGAAACCAGCTTTCCTCATTAGTGATTTGAGTATATCAGAGTGACAGACCCCAGAAAGAAAGGGCCTCAGTAATGTGAGGGAGGCCCTGAAACAAATGCTCTGGATCTCAGTGAAGGACATTGGTGACCTGGGACTATCTGGCCTTTGTTTATTTTGATCCATATTGAAAGTCCAGAAAGAGTCTAGACCGGAGGTGGGGAACCTGCAGCCTTAAGGCCACATGTGGCCATCTAGGTCCTTAAGTCCAACTTTCTGAATGAATCCAAATTTTACAGAACAAATCCTTTCATTTTTATTAATAAATTTTTGTTCATCTTTTGTATTTTTGTTTTTAAAATGAATGTGTTTAAAATACCAAAGAATAAAATAAGTTTCAACAAATAATCCTCCCAGATTGACAAAAACAATCAGAACATCAGTAAGCCATAAGGGCTAAACTGATGGCTGCTATGTTCATGATTTAGTTCTAACCTCCCCCACCTGACTGGCGCTACTACTGCACAAGGCTGGTTGGTGAGAGTTTATGGGGGTCAAGTATGCCAGTATGTTATCAGCTTTTGACAACAGTGCACTGTGTTTCTGTTTGAAGTGGAATTTGTGAACAGTTGTACAGCTTGACAGTACTTTTTAATTCTGTCTGCTTCACAGCCCATCAGGTCAAAGAAGACCAAGAGAACAGTGAAGGAAAAAAACAGATTTTTTAATGAAGATTGGGAACTGCAATATTATCTTGTTTCTCCTAAAGATAAGATGATTTGCTTGCTTTGTGATACTGCAATGACAACATTAACGAACTTGAATGCTCATCAGCATTATAACACTCATAAGGACCACAAGTATTTTAAATTAGTGGAAGAAGTATGAAAATTTGTATTGCAGAAATTAAAAGATGAAAAGCAAAAGCAAAGACAATTCTTTTAAGTAGCAATAAGACCTGGAAATAATGCCACTGATGCAACTTATAAAGTAGTTTATATGCTTGGGGAAAAAGGGAAGCCATGTGGTAATGAAGAAATTGTGAAAGAATGCATTGTTGAAGTTGTAGGATGCTTAGACCCCAATAACCTTTCAAAATACAAGCAACTACCTCTTTCAAGGAGAACCATAAATGATCAGCAGCATGAATTAGCCTTCAACTTAACAGAACAACTTCATGCAATACTTCAAAAGGAAAGTATATGTTATTCAATCATTTTGGATGAATCAACTGACACTACTGAAGTGCAGGTTTTACACTTCCTTTGGGTCATAACAGATTTTCTTTGCTACAAAGAGTTACTTGCTTTGGGCACTCTTGCAAATAGAACACAGGGAATAGATATCTTCAACAACTTTCAAGGTAAATGTCAAGTTGGACTGAATTTGATAAATTTAGCAAGTGTATGTACAGATGGTGTACCTTCCATGACAGGAAAACATAAAGGGTTTATTGCACAAATAAAGTATTAACAGATCCAGATGCTCTCATTTCTTTTCATTGTATCTTGCATCAGCAGAATCTCTGTGCTAAAACTACTATTTTAAGTGACACTTTGCAAAAAGTTGTAAGTATTGTTAACTATATTCATGCAGATGTAACATGCCATCATCAGTTCTGTAACATGCTAAAGTTGAAGGATGAGATATTCAGTGTGGATTTGCCATATCATTCTAAAGTGTGTTGGCTGTTACTCTAAAGTCATTTGGTAATCACAGGGACAGGTGTTAGAAAAAATTTTATTTCTGAGAGAACAGACAGTTAAATTTTATGAAGAATAGAATCAGCAATGTGAATTATTAAAAAAAGTTTCCTACAGAAATGCAGAATTTTTGTGGGACATCATGAATGTCAAAAGGTAAAACTAAGTCTGTATAAGATGTGTGGCAAAAAACCCAAGCATTTTGAAAAAAAGCTTTCTTTCTTTTTTCAAAATACTTCGTCTCCAAAATAAAATTTCAGAATTTTCCCCAGTTAGCAAAGATCATTGATGAATAGGATGATATATGCCAATCATTGAAGAATATGCAGCTATTATAGACCTATTAATTGGAGAATACAATGAAAGGTTCACTGACTTTAAGAATCAGGACATCACACTCAAATTAGCATTTCAGCCTGACCTGGTTGATATTACCAAGGTACCTAAAGAACTACAGGTGGAATCGATTGAGCACTCAGTAGATGACATTTTAAAGTCATTGTTTGATGCTAAGAAAGATCCAATTGAAATATGGAAAAATGCAGTAGAATACTCATGCCTTTCGCAAGATGCTCAAAAAATGCTTTCTTGCTTTTCAGCCATTACTGCTGCAAATCTGCATTCCCCTACTAACCCAAATCAAGATGCCCTTAAGGTCACAAATGACTGATACTCATCTAGAGGATCAACTGAAACTGTGGACCTCCATACTGCAATCAAATATTCGAATGCTTTCTGACGAAAATCAGACACAATAAAGTCATTAAAAGGTTAATTAACTTTAAAATTAACAGTTTTCATTTTTTGAAATTATTAAGTACATAGTAGTTAGATTTTTACAAAATCATGTACATTTTAAGTATATCTAACTAAAGTTTCTTGAATGCAGTCTTATTTGATTACAGCTAAATTAATGCAGCCTTCCAATATGAAAAGATTCCCCACCCCTAGTCTAGATGAAAGGCAGAGGACACAGCCTAGCTCGGTGACAGGCACATGTGAGCACTTGATGAAAGTCCTTTGCCTAAAGCAGACTTCCTATTGATCTCTTTGACAAAACTTCTTTACTGTAATTGGCTTGTTGACTGAAGCATTTCCTATTGCAGACTCATCTCTCAAGCAATAAACATCAGATTTTGCACACACAATTAGAAATCACTTTTCAGAGAAATTTATTTTCCTAGGACTTCATGGTGTAAGAGAATTAATATAGCTTGCTAATAAATATCAGACGTTGAGAAACCATCTTTCTCACTTTTCTTTGCTATATCGTTATTACTTGAGCAGCAGACAACATAAGCAGATGTGAGCCGGACAGGCTTCAAGGCCTCCCCCCTAGGGCTGAGCGTCACTGCCTTCAGCACATCTGTTAGGATGCCTAGTGTGTGTCCAATTGAAGCAGCAGCCTTTTTATCTGGTGGCGACCCATGATCTTGGGCCATGCATTTCATAGGGCTTTTCAGAGGGATTTCTCGTATGTAAGATTCACATCAATACATTGGTTGTGGTCATAAATTGTGTATGGCCAATCCATTCCTCAAGAATGACCAGATTTAAAGAGGAAACTCAACTAATTGAAGTGTATCAGTAAGGAAACCACAAACATGAGGCACCTGGACACACTGCCATCTGAGCAATGCCTGGAGTAATTGACACTTAGTCTGAGAAAGAGGGGGTTTGTGTTTTGTTGTTTCAATGTCTGCCTTATGAAAAAGAGATGATGTTTGTTCTCTGTTATACTAATGGTGGAAGATAGACATGAAGTTCAGCTCTATGCAATGGAAAACTTTATAATGATGGTTAATAGCAAACTACTGCTACTGGCTATCTAGTGAAATATTCAGGTTTCTATTGGTCATTGAAAGTGTTCAAATAGGAGAAGATAAGAATCAGTCATTGTCACTATAGAATGGATCTAGTTAACAAAATAGAATTAACAAATCAAGCATGGTAAAGAGCCTGCCTTCGGAAGTTGCATAGTGCACACAGTGCAAAAACTGCCTTAAAACACTGCATAGACTCTCTGTCATCACTATGATTTTCTTTGGGAAGTGAAAATTGCAATAGATGGAAATCTCAAGAGAAAAAGCCCTGTAATCCATCTGTTCAGTCTGTGAAGTGTATTTATTTATTGAATAAGGTTTAAATTGAGGAAATACTTAAGGGAAAGGTGGCAGAAAGATTGATGAATGGAAGGGGAGAAATTGAGAATGTTCAAAATGAAAGAAACAGTGTGGAATATGATTTGATATCAAGGGGAAAAATGGGGAAGCAGGAGGTAGGAAAAACATGGAGGGAAAGAAAGTTGAAAATAATCTTAGCTGAAGACTTTTTTTTACATGAGGTTTAAGAATATTTTATTCAGTGCTAGGAGGAGCTCAAGAAAGCAAGAGATAATTGAACCAAAGTCTTTGTTCCCAGGTGGCTATACCGCATGCTAATAAACAAGAATGTGGTGTGCTGTGGATATCCAATAGGAGAATTAGCCACAAATTTTTTATACCTAGCAAGCTTGCAGTGATTCCCCTAGACAAATCAAGCCAGCTGCTTCCACTAGCCTTACTTCTCATCCCAAATCTAATCATTTCTTACAAATTTAAATTTGACTTGAAGAATGGTGCCAAAGTATATTATGAAAAACATAGCAAAAGATTTTTATCTCTATAAAAAAGAGTACACCTAAACCTGGTCCACAGATTAAAAGCATGTAGGAGGATAAGAGAGACTGAGGTAGACAGGTCTTTCTCAAGTTCATTTTCAACATATTTTCAAATCTTTTTTTTTTTAACAATGTGTAATAAATAGAATTGTACAATTATTTCAGTTACACATGCAATGATCTCAACTGCATTCTTCTAGAGTATTTTGAGTTCCTCTAAAATAAAATCTCATGTAATGTAGAGAAAAAGAAGAAAAAAATCTAGAGATGATCGTGACTTACAAATGGATTTAATTCTGGCATTTGTATAGGTTGCCTTATTTATAGTAAACTTTGGCTGGGCTTTATTAGTTTATATCCTTTTAAGTCTTCAGGCCTATGGCTGCTCTAGATTAACAGCTCATTGCAGTAGGTATTTGTTATTAAAAACATACTGCAGGACCTGGCTATTAACATGTAGACCCCAGCACTGACCTTACTATTTCTTTTATACAACTTGTGTTTCTGACATAGACTCTCTCAAAGATATGTCCCCCGTAGCCTGATACAAGAGTACATAGGACTCTTCCATGTTCTAAGACTAAAATGCAATAAAAGCAAACGATGCAAACCCTCCCTGTGAGATCTCTGTACTTCCCAGGCCTTGAAATACACTAACTGAGGGGTATGTGCAAACATGAAACCTGGTCTGAGATTTACCCTGAGATGACTTTTGCCTGGAAAAGAAAAGAAAAATATTTCCTTTTCAGCATCTCTGGGATTGGAACTATTAGCAAACTTATAATTTTGTTTATTCACTTACTGAGCTCTAGTATTATCTTGATTGCAAAGAAAGCATCCAGACAACTGCCCTCTTCCCTCCTTGCTTCACCCCATGAATGCAACTGCCTCTCCTCACAAGCCCCCAGTGGAAATCATTCAGTCCCTTTTACTGAAGGTTTCCTTTCCATAGAAATTTGGCTTTAACTTCCTCTGCCTCCTTCAACTTCAGGATTCAATGGAAGATCAGCTCCACATTCTCTTTTGCTTACGTCCCAAGAAGGAAAGAAAGACAAATTTACTTGTTCATATCTAGGATGGTGTTTCCAAGCATTGCTTTCAAGCCTATTTTACTTTCAGTTTTTCTACGGCTAATCTGAAGCCTCCTCCCAGCCTTCAGACAATATCTGTAATGTTTTCCTTAGCTCTACACATCCAATTTACCATTCCAACTTATCATATTCTTGCCCGAGATTTCTCTTCCCTAACTGGTTAAAAAGTGCCTCTTGCCTCTATTCATCTAAACAGATGGTGCTTGGCTCATAATACTCAGTGTTTGTTGGATGAGTTAACTCATGAGGCCTTAAGTTATACACCAACATTCCAGTTTCCAAAGTACATGGCCCAGAGCAGAGACTTCCCAGGGTAGATTTTCTGTGTAGTGGATTATCTAGAGTCCATTGCTCTCTTCCTTTGATCTTCCCTCTGAATCCCGTTTTGCTGTCAGGCAGCTCAAGCCAAAGAAGGTTGGGCTGGGCATGTATAGGAGGGGTGAATGTCAGGAATGTCAGGATGTGGTTTGTGGGGTGATGTCTTACTATGTATATGAAAACAAAGAATAGCAATCTTTCTAGAGCATCTGCCTTCATGGCTTGCTCACTATTCTGCTTTACTACATTAACATAAAAAAGATCAAGATTTTAGGTTGTCCTTACTTATTTAATTTTTTTGGTAGATATTTATATTTTTGTATAATTACATATATATAATTGCATTTATATTTATATCTTTCCCAATATCCAAATATTCTTAATGTTAGCAAACGTCAATATGATCTGTAAGATTACAACTTAAGGACTCTCTACGTTGAGTTAGTATGTATACTTGTTGATCACCGTGGAGACACTGAGCACACTTTTCCTAAGCTCTGTCAGTATGTATATATACACAGGGTCTATCCTACACTATTTTGTCTTCAAGTTATTCTTTTGTTGTTTCACTTATGTATATTTTGTCTCTAACTATCTTTCCCCAAGGACAGGGAGTATGTCTTAAATAGTATTTCTCTTGCATCAACATTTAGCATAATCTGGTCATCATAGTTGGTGTCTAAAAATGCTGCTGAGATGAGTACTAGTTAAACATTTTTTAAAAAGCACATTTTAAAGAAAAAAAACTCCTTTTTTTGTAAGTCCTGCAGAACTCGCCTCAGCTAATAAAGAAGTGGCACTGTTTTTGATGGTCTCACAGTATCAGTGTATAAACAGACCTTGAGTTCTAGGCCCGGCTTTCTTGCTGATCAGTTCTAAATATTATTATTTACCATACTTGTTGATGTTTTGACTGGTTTGAGTTTTTCTTTTAAAAAAATACACAAGTTTGGAGAATTGTTATCTGTTCCCTTGTTTGTTTGTAGAGGGGTAAAGGTCTATTTACTTCATTCCTTCTACAGAACAAAATATTTTATATTTAATATGATACTCTTTGAAGCAATCAAAGGCTTCTTATTCAGCTTCGTTCCTTTCCGCTCATGCCACATTATATCCAATTCATAATAAGCATTCAATAACTGCATAAATTCCTTTTATAATCAATAATTCTAGAAGGCTTTTAAAATGCATGATATGAAAATGAGAAGCCACAAAATCAAAAATGGATGAAATTGGTTACATAAAATTTTACATGGGCAATAAAACACAATAAGCAAATTCAAAAGATGAAATATAAATTTCAAAAAATACACTTAAGGTATATGACAAAGGGCTAGTGTTCATAATATAAAAAAGCTCTTATGAATCCAATAAAAAAAATGAGAAGGCCAATAAAAATATGAACCAAAATCATGCAAGTGCATACTGAGGACTCAAAACGTATAAAATGATTTGTCTTTAGTAATAATTAAAATAAAAAAATTAAGTGATCTATTACTTTTCATTCGTCACAGCATCAAAGAATCAAATAATGGATTTTATAGTTTTCTAGTGAAAATAGTGAAAAAGAAACCCTTCTATGTTGTGGGTGAGAATAAGAAATGAAAAAAACAATTTAGATGGATTTGGTAAATATCTTTAAAATTTTAAATGTGTTAAAAGCTTAGACTCATATATTCTAGCACTAGGAATCTGTACCACAGACATACTAGCGTAAGTATGCAGGAATATAGGTGAAATGAAGTTTATTGTGTTCTTTATAATAGTGACATTGTATAAATAAATATCTATACAAGTTTGAAGAAATACATTTTAAGAAATGAAGTAGAACCAACATTTATTGTTATGGAAAAGATGTTAAGTTATTTTGAATCTAAAGGCAAGATGTGACAGCATATTTAGCATGATCTTATTTATAAAATTAAAGCATACATGAAAATATCTTGGGAGTTTAGTTCCAGCAACATGAGGACTGATCTAGGACCTCTTTCCAACTACATTTTTTAAAAACGGACTGATAAAAGATGTTACAAAAAATGTAAATAACTTGTTAAACATAAAACAAAGGAAAAATATTTCTAAGAACCATAGCAGAGAGGAAACTTAAATCTAGGTGTTACGGTCATGAGAGAACTGTGGCAATTAACAGGATATTGCAGCAGATGTTGAGAGCTCTCCATCCATACCTGGTGGGGCTTTTGGGGAGCTCCTGTTGACTTCCAACTGCCAGGGTCCACTTCACTGTAACTTAGGGCTTTCTTTCCCCAGAGCTCTAGAAGCCTGCTTTAATTGCACATGGCATGCTGGAAATGTCAGAAAATAATTTCTCCTCCTGCCTCCACCCTAGTAACCCTCAACCAATGATTCCTTGGATATGGTGCATAAATATACCAGCTCCCTCAACGCTTGGGGCAGGTTATTCTGAAGCCCATGTTTTGCACCATTTCCCACTTTCCCACTTTGATTATTCACTGAGGTATCAGGCTTAAAACCACATTTTCTTCGCCTCCCTGCCCTTCCTTTGCCCTCTGTCTTGCTGGAGATCTGGGTACCTCCCAAAGAGCTTTTAAGTCCTTGTCTCAGGACCTATGTCTATGGGACGATGTTAATGACTTTTAGATCAAGGGTTTAGGATTAGGGTTTTATTATCCATTCAGAAGCCAAAGTGAAGAAAACTAGAACCTAGAGCCTTGCATTAATATAACTCTGGGTGGCCTCTCAGGGAAAGGAGAAATAAAAGGTCATCATTCTAGGGAAGTAACAAGCCAATTTCCTCTCTTGTTATACCAGGAGGTCAAACAGACAAACAAACAAACAAAAACCTCACATGAGAAATTGAAAGCCCAGATCCGAGCCTGGCATCTGAATGGTACAGGAAACTAAAGTGTAAAAATATTAATGTGTAAACTGGCTCTGGAATGGCAAAATTTCTGGGACAGTATTTGGAAGCAATCACAAAACACAGAAGTTTGAAAAAATGTAAATTTATGCTGAATATAAGCTAAACAATAAAAAATACAATAAAAAGGAAGCAAATTGATTAAGAAGAAGTCAACAGACAGGAGAGTCAGAACACAAACTCAACAAAACAATTTGAGGGAACCCATAAAACAAGAAGGCTACAAATTAGTTGGAGATAAGTAAAAAGATCAAAATTATCACAAAAGAACAGGACACTGAAATAGAAATGGGTAGACTTCTTAAAGAATAAATGTATCTTCTAGAAATGAGACATATGGTAATTAAAGATGAAAACTCAAATGTGGATCAAAAGCATTTTAGACATAGCTCAAAAGATTACTGAACTGGAAATCTAAGAACAGTTCTCACAATGAAGTATAGTGAAATAAAGATATGGCAAATATAAAGGAGTGGTTTAAAAATGAACAATGGATAACCCTAACAATATTTGTACCTCCATAATATGATGAAATAATAAAAAAAAATGAACGATGGAACAAGAGTGTTGAGCATATATACACACTACAAAAGTTCAAGAAAGTGAGAAAAGGTAGGATGCAATTTTCAAAGAAAGCATGGCTGAAGTTTTACCAGATTTGATGAAATATATGAAACATAGGAGAGAAGAAATATGCGATGATAAGGCAGGATAAATAAAAGTAAATCTAGATACGTGCAAAACATGAAAGATAGTGTGGCAGCCCTGAGCTATCCTCTTGAGAGAGGACCTGCTATGAGATGTGCAGTGTACGCGGAGGCCACTGTCCCCCCAGGCCGCTCCCACCCAATGCTGGGCATGGTGGGCTACCACAGCTGAGTCCTTCCTGCCCGAAGCCTAACTCTTCTCCCAGGCAATTCGATTTAGGAGACCTCATAAGCCTGACACAATGCAAGCTGAGCCTTTTCCTACTCCAATCTCCTTTCTTCCCAGTCTTCTTTCACGGTGTTGGACCTGCCCTGTGGTCTGAAGGGGTCTATTTCTCCCGTTCCCCTTTATCCTTCAAAAGCACTTCTCCCAAGAAAGTGCTCGTATTTAATTTTGTCTTGGCGTGTTCTTTGCAGAAGACCTGAACCAACACAGTCAGAAAACTTTAAAAGCAACCAGAGATGACAGAGCACCACAAAGTTACACCAATTAGCCTTACAAAAGAACTTTTATCATCAATGAAAGAGTCCAAATGGCAAGTAAATATTTTTCTCAAAGTGCTTAGAGGAAATGACTGAAACCTAGAGAATTCTTTAGGCTGTCAAATTATCACTAGAGAATGAAAGTTAAAAAAGGATATTTTTCAGTCTCAATACTGAAAGTATTTAAGCATTTACAGACCCTCGAAGAATGAATGTGAACCTAAAAAGGAAAAATGAAATGGAGGAAGCAATGTTGGAAAATACATAGGTAACTTTAGATAAGGGTTTATCATAAAAATTAGGAAAGATAATAGCTCAGGGTTTAAAAACAAAGTAGAGCTCAGATATAGACAATAATAATGTAGTTTTAGAGGTGGATATGATCTCATTTAAAATGATTTAAGTAAGTTCCTAATATCATTTTGGGGTGTGATATATTGTTCTGGGATGTTAAATATGTATAAATGTATATATATATATTTAATTCCAATATAAAATGGTAAACATGTAAAGGTATCCACTAAAATCATAAAAAATTAAACATCTCATCTCTAAACTAATAGAAGGAAAATGAATTAAAATATTCAATCCATGTAGAAAGCAAAAAAAAGTAAAGAAGTAACAAAAAAGCATAATGAATAGAAAACCAAAGTTAGAATTGAATAAATGAGCAAATCTTAATGTGTGTATAATTTAGCTTGATGGTTAAAAGAGTGTCTGATTGCATTAAAAAATAAAATTCTGCTCTATATTGTTTAAAAAAAGCACACCAAAAATATGAACTCAGAAATGTTGAAAGTAAGAGGATGAAAAAAAAAGTCAGGAAAATTGTAACCCAAAGAGAACAATAATAGTAGCTTTTAATAGTAGAATATGATTGCAATATTATTAATATTTTAATATTAGATTGAATAGACCTCATAGCAGAAATAAAAGTAAAAATCACTGGGAAGATAATCATTCTGAATTTACATTCACCTACCCGCCAAACCTCAAATTGTATGAAGCAAAACTTGACTGCATTGCAAGGAGAAATTCACAAATCCATAATTATATCAAGAGATTTTTAACTTATCTATCACGGTTACTGTCCCACCAGGCAAAAAAGCTAGTAAGGGAATAGGTGATTTTGACAACATGGTTAACAAGTTTGAGCTGATGACTATGTATAAACTTTGTTCCTAACAATTACAGAAAATGTATTCTTTTCTCTCTCACATGGATTTTTAAAATAAAAATTAGTGACTTAAGCCTGTGGTCCTCAACCTCTGGGGTGCGGACCAGTACTGGCCCATGGCCTATTAGGAACCGGGCCACACAGCAAGAGGTGAGCAGCAGATGAGCAAGTGAAGCTTCATCTGTATTTACAGCTGCTCCCCATTGCTCGCATCACCGTCTGGGCTCCACCTCCTGTCAGATGAGTCACGGTCTCCCATCATCCCTAGATGGGGCCATCTAATTGCAAGAAAACAAGCTCAGGGCTCCCATTAATTCTGCATTATGGTGAGTTATATAGTTATTTCAGTATATATTACAATGTAATAATAATAGAAGTAAAGTGCACAATAAATGTAATGTGCTTAAATTATCTTGAAACCATGCCTCCCCCGACTTCCATGGAAAAATAGTCTTCCATGAAACTGGCCCCTTGTGCCAGAAAGGTTGGGGACCACTGACTTAAGCTACAAAGCAGGTTTCAAAGATATCGATGAATCATTTTACATAAGCAGCATTCTCTGAACACAATGCATTAACTTTAAAAATCGGTAATAAAAGAAAGCTATCTCAGTACTAACCCCCACACTTAAAAATTTAAAATAACTACTTCTAAATAATTATTGAATAGAAATAAAATCATGGAAATTACAAAATAGTTAGAAATGAACTATCTTCCAAATATTATGATCTTTAGCTAAAAAGGCAGTTGGAGGAAAATTTATAGTTTGAAAGGTACAAATTAGAAAGGAAGAAATATTGACACTCAACAATAGAGTAAATGAGAAGTCAGTAGAAGAAAGAAAACAACTGAATCAAGGATAAAAATTAATGAAATAGAAGCAAGAGATAATAGAGAGGTTTAGCATACCAGGCACATTCCTACCTGTGAGCATTTAGAACATTTTCTTCCCAGGTATCTGCATGGTTCAACTCCTTCAGATCTTTTCTCAGAAGTCATCTGCTCAGTGAGACCTCTTAAGCATCCTGTTAGAAATTTCATACCCAATATACCATGGAGTACTACGCAGCCACAAAAAACAATGGTGAACTAACACCTCTTGTATTATCTTGGGTGGAGCTGGAGCCCATTCTTCTAAGTGAAGTATCATAAGAATGGAAAAACAAGCACCATATGTACTCACCATCAAATTGGTACTAATTGGTCAACATTTATGTGCACATACAGTAGTAATATTCATTTGTGTCAGGCAGGTGGAGGGAGGGAGGAGAGCATGGGTAAATTCACACCTAACTGGGTGCAGGGCACACTGTCTGGGGGATGGGCACTCTTGTAGCTCTGACTTGGGCAGTGCAAGGGCAATATATATAACCTAATTGTACCCCCGTAATATTCTGAAATTTTAAAAAAATTCATACCCAGCCTCTCAACATTCCCTAACATCTTCTCTGCTCTTCTTTTTTCTATAGCATTGATCAGCATCAACTTTTACACATGCATTGAATTTATTGTCTGTGTCTCTCTATTATCTATTTTGCTCGTTGCTGAATCTGCAGGTGCCTAGAACAATGTCTAACTTAGTAGTTCTCAGTAAATATTTGTTGAATGAGTAAAATGAATGAATGGATGGCTATTTAGCCAATAGGTATACAGATGTCTGTCATATTTTCTATAGTTTTCTGTATATTTGAAATATTTGTAATTAAAATTTTAAACTTTCTTTAATGAAACAATGCCTATGTCTATGAATATACACCAAAGCTTATATTATTAGTATAAAAAATTAAGATCAATTATTAATATTTACATTTTCCCATTTTTCCAGTTACTTACAACATGTTTATATGTTGCTTTTGCAATCACAACAAAGATAAAAATAGTGTACCCTAAAATAAATCTTATATATCTAGTTCATATATTCACTAAACTCTATTATCATTTTAAAGCACCAATTCTTTTCCAGAATTAATGAAATTACCAGTACTATATCATACTGTATTAAAGATCTATATAAAAGATCATTTGAGAATCCTTCACAAAGAATTTAGTTGAAAAACTCAATTATAAAAATAGAGAACACTGTACTATTTCAGTCAAACAATTTTTGAGAATATTTTTAGGCTCAAATATTGAGTCTCCAAAACCTGTAGACAAAGAGGACACTTGAAAGTAGCAGGAAGGCATCTTTATCTCTACTCTTAGATATTTTTGTCTGTCACGTCATTTTGTATTTGTGGGTGGTTTAGAAATTCAGATGTGTTTTCTGACAGGGGAAATTTAGAAATTTGTGGTACAGAAGAGCGAAAGAAGTTAAATAACAATTGCTATTTATCGATAGATCACAAGATTGGTTTTGTTCTCCCCTCGTCCCCCAGTTTCCATTTAAGTACAGTCATCAAGAGCTTTCATTGTAAGGAGCACTTGTGTCCACAGACTGTTACCAGAACGAATTTTTTTTTCATGCTTTTAAAATGAATTCATTACTACAAGAGTAATTATAGAAGATTAATTGAAATCAGTTGAAAACACAAATGCATTAAAGAACACATCAAAACACAAAAATTGTTCTGTTACAAAGAACCCTTTCTCTTTATAGAATAAACCATAAACTGAGAAAAATCCTCCCTAAGCCAAGATAATTTTAATCTGCTGATTATGAGGTTTCCAAAAACAGAATTTAAGGGAAAGATTCGGGTATGGAGAAATGAGAAGTAAAGCACATTCACTCAATAGTAATGTGTAAACCTGTGGTGTTAAATCATGTTATATTTTCCAAAGTTCATATGCACACTGAATGCTTTCTGTGTTGTATTAACTAATCAAAATTTGATTAAGTGGACAGAAAAGTGAAATTCCAGGTGAAATTACCATAGTAAACTTCAATTCATGTGTCTACATAGTCCTGGATAGTCTTTATTTAAGACCCACTTCAAACATAGAATGAATTTGCCTTGTGAGACTTTGTTAGGTAGGGAGGATCCACGATATTGGTTTTTCTTCTGTGTTATCTTGAAGCAAAGAGCATTAATCAGACAGAATAAGAAGGAAACTCCTGATTTCTAGCCATTTTTAATATACCACAAACACTTGCATCTGAGAGAAGCTATACAAACTGTATGGCCCAAATATATTTTTTCATATGATTTTTGTTTTGGAGTATCTTATGTGAAATTGAAAATAGTCTTAAAAAGGCAACAGCAGTGTTAGTGCAATGTGGATGATATTGTATAAGAAAAGTTTTAGCTGTGTTGGGGAGTCATTGATAAAATCATGAAATCTCAAACAGGAATTCTCCCTGCTTAGCACATGGAGCAGTGCTAATAGTAAATAACAGTCTGTACTGAATTCTAGATTGCTTTCTGGAGGCAAATTATCAGGATGCTACTGACTATATTTGCATAAGATAACTTGCTAAAGCAACTGCACTCTTGTGCAAACATCCCAGCCTTTAAGAAAGATCATTTTTGACAACTCACTGAGGCTTCTGTTAGGAAAAATTGGAAGAGCTAATGAGAAACTAGATGACGGAATCACAATGCTATGAGTAAAACTTCTCCTGCATGGCTTGAATTCCTTCTTTTCTTTTCAATCTCATTTCTGTTATTATTGCTTCACATTATTAAAATCCTGCCATTTATAGTGTCCTAAGGATCATTAACTAAAATTAAAAAATCAAGAGATGATTTGAGGCTACAAGACAATAATAAAGATAGAATGATGAACAATAGTTAATAGTTACTCAGATCTTTCCACCATCCACACACACTGGTGCACATGAATGCATATGTTATATATACGTGTGTTTGTGTGTGTGCATACCCCTTACAGCAATACTGCAAGGGGTTATTATAGCCCTTATAAAATGAAAGGAAACTGAGCCACAGAACAGTTAGTGACTCTCTTTAGATCATAGCATAGGTGGGTGTCAAAGCCAAGATTAGATTTCCCATTTCCCATCTTTTCCCAAAACTCTTCCCTTACTCCATACACCTATGTTATCTACAGCCATTGGCTACTTTACAAATAATAGATAACTGACCTTTCCCTGGCCCCGCCATCCTACCTAATAGGCAACTCTCTGTCCTTGCTTTCCTAAGCCCAAATAAGAGGAGAAGAAAATGTGTTCTTGGTAACTTAAGAAATCTAAGCAAATATTCCTATCCCTGTTACTTCGGTTGTCTGGAGGGTCTATGTATTCTTTGTACATTGATTTCGTATCCTTGTGGGTTACATAGGCTTTTGTGGACTGATGGGAAATCAAATGGTCATGAGTAATGCAGTGTCTATGGAACCATTCTTTTCAGTTCTGGACTTTTGTACCAAAACATATTGTAAATTGGAGATGCCCAGAGTTTCTCGTAAATGACAATATATATATAAATGACACAATTTAAGGCAATGGCTCTATCATTAGGAGCCACATATAACTATGATTGTGCTAAAAATGTCTCAGAGTAAATATGGAGTAGCAGATTAATACCACAGGTTCTTTGTGCTGCTCTCAAGTGTGAATGGAAAATTCCTGTCATGAGGGTCCAAGCCGGAAGCCTCAGCCCCTCACCACTCGGAATGTATAAAGAGGCTTTCATGTCTCCCAAGTCTCTGAAGCTTGAGCTATGCTGGCAGGGTTCCAGTGATATAGGCAACATGATGTGAAAACCAGATGTGTGTGCATTTGGATCATTTCCGGGCTCCTCCTCCGCACCCGACCTCGCCATGCTGGTGAGGGTCTTGGATCTTCACCCCCTTCCGCTTTACATTGTCTTCCTAGGTGAGCTCATCCTGTTCCAAGTCTTTAAATAGCATACATATCATGAAATCTAAATTCAGTTCTGCTCTCTCCTCTGAACTTCAGACTTCTTCATCTCTGTTTCACCAATAGGCACGCAAACTTAATATGTCCTAAGCACAACTCATCTTCTTTCCTGCATTCTCTCTCCTCCAACTTGATCCTCCCTCAATCTTTCCCAATTGTGCAAATGGTACCACCTAGCCCTGCAAGCCTGAAATCTAGGATACATCAATTGTTCTCAAACTCATTTTATTTAGTTGATATTACATAATAGTCACAGTACTTGCCACTGCACCCAGTTCTAAGCCTGCATGTGTGTGCACACACACACACAATCCTTGCAGCAATCCTATAAGGTAGACACTATTAGCACCCTCCTCCAGTTTGACGAATAGGAAACTGAGAATAGGCTACTTGTCCAAGGTTACAAAGCTGGTAGGGACCAAAGCCAGAACATGAATCCATGGAGCCCAGCTCCAGAATCTAGGATCACAGCACTGTGTATTATTGTCTCTTTCTTCACATCCAACTCACCTTCCCGTCCTGTATTTCTACTGTGAATACCCAAATCTGAACACCATCCACCACTCCACTGTCTCAGTGTTAATCCAAGACATCTTCACCTCTCCTTTGGCCCACAGTACTTGTCAGCTACACACGATGGCTTCCCTACCCTAGGCCAACAATCCATTTTCCACAAAGACTTCAGAGTGCTCATTTTAAAGCCTAAACCATCTGTTATCTCTTCCCTGTCTACATGGTTTCAGTGGCTTCCCACCATGTCCTATGAAGGTCCACAAGACCTGGGCCCTGCCTACCTAACCCCGCTCATCTCCTTCCATCCCATCATCTCATTTGCTCCAACAGCACTGGCCTTTCTCTCTTCAAACAGTAACACTCATTCCCTTCTCAGGATTTTGCTCTCGCTCTCTTCTCTGCTGGGAACACCCTTCCTCCAGGACTTTGGCTGCCTCTTTCTCATCTTCTCATTATTCCAGCAGGAAAAGACTCCTCCGAGCTTCCCAGCTATGGGGTCACATCTCTACAAACAGCAACTTGCTGTCTCATTATTTTGCCTTATTTTCTTCATAGATTTAGCAATATCTGAAATTAACCGTTATATCTACTAGTTTATGTGTTAACTGTCAGTCTTCTCTCACTGTAATGCAAGTTCTATTGGGACAGGAACTTTGTCTTTTCTGCTTCTAGAAAAGAAGTCCCTAGACCACATTAGGGCCCCAAACTTGATGGTTGAGTGAATGAACCTGGGCTCTGTCACTTAAAAAGCAGTGACTTTACACTGATTATTTACTCATTATGAATCTGAGTTTGCACATCAAAATGGGGACAATTACATGTATATATTGGAGATTTTCTGAGGTTATATGATAGATTGAAGCTGAAGTCAGAATTTTTCTCAAGACTTTATGAATATAATAGGCTATCCATAAATAGTTGTATGTAAATATATTAAAATTTGGGTCTCATTAATATTTTGTCATATATGCAAATATTTAGATAGTGTCACACTGATCAAAAGAAGTCTATATCCATCCCAATTCCAAGATAAAACAACACTACCTATAATTTTATATTATATTACTTAAAGGACCAATATTGTATACTAGTCACATGTTACATACTTCTATATGTATACATGTATACACACATACACATACACACATACATAAATAAGCTTGGTCCAGGCCAGGTATGGTGGCTCATGCCTGTAATCCTAGCACTCTGGGAGGCTGAGGTGGATAGATCGTTTGAGCTCAGGAGTTCAAGACCAGCCTGAGCAAGAACGAGACCCCGCCTCTACTAAAAAGATAGAAAGAAATTAGCTGGACAACTAAAAATATATATACATAAAATTAACCAGGCAACGGCACTCTAACCCGGGCAACAGAGTGAGACTCTGTCTCAAAAAAAAAAAAAATTAAATTGAAAAAATAAATAAATAAGCTTGGTCCATATGAAATTGCTGATATTTGACTATTTGACTGTTTTGGCCAAAAAATGATCATTGCAATGGTTTGAGCTTTTATATATATATTTTATACATGTATAATACATATGTTTGACCTTATATATTACACATATTTTATTTATACATATGCACATGCACATACATATGCATACAACCTTGTGTTACAGGAAACACAGAATCATCTGATTATTTATCTGAAACTCTTTTAGTAAAAAAATAATTAAGTCAGCATACTTAAGTCATCTAAGCCAAACTAAACAAGACAATGTAAAATTGGGCCTGAAATTCAAGTTCAGCTAAGTACGTAAAAGAATTCACTTGGATTTAATACCAAACACAGTTCTGATGCTACCCATGCACTATGGGGAAAGTTCAATAAGCCCTACCAAATTATAAATTTGGGCATCCATGGCATCCCTTACAACCAATATTCTTTTAAAATTATCTCCACAACTGATTTGTCACATCATTGTCTTGATAAAATATAGGCACTGGGAAGGGTGATAGTCAAAATATTTAACCACTGGGTTGACCAGAGTGAAAAATTGATATGGTCATCCTAGCAAAAACTCAGAGAGCCCTTGGCTATATGGAATTTGAAACTTAT
This sequence comes from Microcebus murinus, assembly GCF_040939455.1. Taxonomy (NCBI): domain Eukaryota; kingdom Metazoa; phylum Chordata; class Mammalia; order Primates; family Cheirogaleidae; genus Microcebus; species Microcebus murinus. Next base: position 26,858,849 of record NC_134108.1, read on the forward strand.
GTTGGTCATTCCAAAAACCTTCCCCTAACCTGAAAACCTAACTAGGCAAAACAAACCATAAAAACCTGTGTAGAAGGCTAAACCAGGACCCACACCTTTCACCTCTCACAAAAATCAACTTACGCTGGATAACAGACTTAAACCTAAGGTATGAAACTATTAGAATTCTAGAGGAAAATGTTGGAAACACTCTCCTAGACATCGGCCTAGGCAAAGAGTTTATGAAGAAGTCCCCAAAGGCAATGACAGCAGCAACAAAAATAAATAAATGGGACATGATCAAACTAAAAAGCTTCTGCACAGCCAAAGAAACAGTCATGAAAGTAAACAGACAACCTACAGAATGGGAGAAAATTTTTGCATCCTACGCATCCGATAAGGGGCTGATGACTAGAATATACTTAGAACTCACGAAAATCAGTAAGAAAAAATCAAATAACCCCATTAAAAAGTGGGCAAAGGACTTGAACAGAAACTTTTCTAAAGAAGACAGAAGAATGGCCAACAAACATATGAAAAAATGCTCAACATCTCTAATCATCAGGGAAATGCAAATCAAAACCACAATGAGATATCACTTAACTCCAGTGAGAATGGTCTTTATCAAAAAGTCTCCAAATAACAAATGCTGGCATGGATGCAGAGAGAGAGGAACACTCCTACACTGCTGGTGGGACTGAAAACTAGTTCAACCTCTGTGGAAAGCAATATGGAGATACCTTAAAGCGATACAAGTGAATCTACCATTTGATCCAGCAATCCCATGACTGGGCATCTACCCAAAAGATCCAATGACACTCTACAAAAAAGACACCTGCACTCGAATGTTTATAGCAGCACAATTCATAATTGCAAGGCTGTGGAAACAGCCCAAGTGCCCATCAATCCAAGAATGGATTAATAAAATGTGGTATATGTATACCATGGAGTACTATTCAGCTCTAAGAAACAATGGTGATATAGCACATCTTATATTTTCCTGGTTAGAGCTGGAACCCATACTACTAAGTGAAGTATCCCAAGAATGGAAAAACAAGCACCACATATACTCACCAGCAGACTGGTATTAACTGAGCAGCACCTAAGTGGACACATAGGTACTACAGTAATAGGGTATTGGGCAGGGGGGAGGGGGGTGGGTATATACATACATAATGAGTGAGATGTGCACCATCTGGGGGATGGTTATGCTGGAAACTCAGACTTGTGGGGGAGGGGGGAAGGGCATTTATTGAAACCTTACAATCTGTACCCCCATAATATGCCAAAATAAAAAAAAAATGAAAAAAAAAAAAAACCTGTGATGTCAGACCTCTTTGGAGATAGATGACATGATTTTGGGTCCACTTCATAGCTATTAAATAATTATCATATTGCTTACTCAACATTGCATGAATAACCTAAATGCAGGTCAAAATTACCAAATTTATAAATTAGGATTTTAAAATTTAAATTCAACACATAAAATAAGCTTTGAAAAATCCATGTATTATTCATTAAGTTACATTTTTGCACTACTTTAAAGTAGAAACACTGTAAGTATTTGTTGTCCTAAACAAAAAATTCATGCGCCCTTTCACAAGAATTTGAGGAAGTGGCAATTAAAAATTGTATACAACTGCTATTTTCTACCTCTGTATCCCTACTTTGTAATAACACTTTGTTAGAATTTTATAATATGCTAAAGATAAAATGTCTTCTAGTTAAAAAAATTCACAGAGTAACACATAAAATTTACATAGTCTTTTGGCTTAAATATTAAATATGAAGTCAATTTTCCTTAGCTTCTACCATTACCTGTAAGGTACAATATTATCAGTGGAAGATAGTAACATTTCATAAAACTTACCATATATTAATGTCTTCAATTTAATATGTTTTAGCATACAGTTAGTAACATATTTTAAAATTATTAAACACTGATTCTTTAAAAAATTTTAATTTTCTAATTTTTATCTTGAAAAGGATCCAAAAGACCCATAATGTACAAAAATTAGAAATATAGCTTTTTATAAAGAAAATTCAACCTATCAAAAAAGTTACATCAAGCACCTTTTAGAAACCATTTACTATTTCTCCTCTACACATATATACTTTCAAGCTATTTGTAAATTGCTCATAAATAATTAATGATTGGACTCCAAGCTAAGGACTTAGCATATTTTACATTTATTAGCTGTAACTTCAAGTTCACCTGTGCTCCAAAGGTCTCCCACACTGGAAAAACCTGCATAAAGTATTAGGAAAACACAAATACCCAAGAAAAGCCAACAAACTGCCCAAGGCAATAGATAAATACAGAACACCAAAGACCTTGTTTTACATACCTAGACCAGAATTTTACTGCCGTACAGCTAAGCTTACTCTAGGGTTTATTTTATTTGCAACCACCTAAATAATTAATTTGCTAATTCCACAGGACATGGCTAATGTACTAAAAATAATCTTTTATGCATTTACAACACTTATGGACTATCATTTTCATTCAGAGACATTAGATTGACTTGTATTTGACAATGTAATGAAGAAAGATGCTAAGAGCTCATTTTAGCTAATTTATATCAGCTGCTACATAAGACAAAACAAACTTCTATGCACAAAAGCCATAAATCAGGAACTAAATGATGCATATTGGTAGATATTCTTGATTGCAAATGTGAGGTGTAAATGAAAAACAGAGACTATAGTAAATACTTCTTTGACTCAAGATCTCTCCAGCATATTAGCAATCTCAAAATTGATAATGTTTGTTAAAGAACTACTGGCAAATAACAATTATAAAATAATAAGGTAATTACTGTGATGAGATTGTAATGTTTTAAAAATTTTTTGGAATAATGTTACAATGGCTTCAGTGAAATATGGAAGGTAAATAATATTCCTATTAATTTTTTTACTTAGTTCATGCTTTTCATAAACATGACTTCCCATTTTTAAATTTATTTCAGATATAAGACAAAGAACAACAAATTGAAAAAAGTCTAAAAATTTACTTCTGGTGCATACTGGAGTCTTTTAATGCCATATATGTTTTCCTTTATACCTTATTTCCTCACTTTCTTCCCACATTTTTTGTAAAAAACAATGAAGGAAAAAAGAAATCGTTGCATACTTCCTATTAATACCAACCACTGTTTTAAATACCTTATATATATATATAATATATATATTATATATATTATATATATATATATTCAACATGAAATCAGATTAAGATAATCAGGATTGTCAGTGCCACCGGTAACTTTGCAGAAGAAAAACATAGATCCTATCTGAGAAAGATAACATCACACTAGGCCTCAAGTTGTCTTCATATTTTTTTGACATACAATGTCCAGTATTCCATCAAAAATAACCAGGCATATGAAAAGCAAGCCAATTTGATTCAGCCAGGAGCACCACCAGGCAATAGATATAAATACTCAAAAGATCTAAATAAAGCAGTTATGAAAGCTTTAAAATCATATGCAGAATATTTTCAAGGATATGATAGACAAGATTGAGAATTTTGACAGAGACCTAGAAACTACAAAAACAAAACAAAACACTTAGAAATTCTAGAACTGAAAATACCATAACTTAAATTAAGAAATTATTTAATAGGTTAAATGACAGCTTCAATACCGCTGAAAAATAAGCAGAAAAATATAATAAAATATTGGTAAAAAGAAAATATCCAAAATGAAGAATAAAGAGATCAAAGGTAACGATGGGGGTAGAAATATTCAGAGCTGTAAAATACATGTAACTGGAGTCCCATTAAGAAAGGTGAGGGAGAATGGGGCAGAAGCAATATTAAAAGAGATAATTAATGGAAATTTCCCCAAATTGTTGAAAGATAGCACACATTTAAGAAACCAACCAAACCCTAACTGGGATAAATGCAAAGAAGACCATACCTGAGCAATCATGGTAAAACAACAAGAAATCAACCATGTGAATAAAGTATTACAAACAGAGGGAAAGCACAGCTTGCTTTTCAAAGACTATTATCTAACTTACCAATGAAAATAATGACAATTATGAAACAACATAATAACATTTTAAAGTGGGGGAGGAGGGGATCGCCAATTTAGAATTTTACTACCAGAAAAAGTGCACTTCAGCAATAAAGCTAAAATAAAGCCATTTCATATGAAAGCAAAAAATAAAACCTGAATGAAATCATCATTACACTAAAGTAAATCCTATATGTAATCTGAGAGATGCAGGAAGGAATGAAAAACATATGTTATTATTTAAAAAACCATGATAGTAATAATTATTAAAAGGTTTAAATTATCTAAAATCAAATACCTAACAATAACACATAATTCAAGAGGAATGCAAAAGTACTTAAGTATTCCAAGGTTCTCAAATTCCCCACAAACGAATAAAAGTTTAATTTGCATAGATGCATCCTATACCCTCAAAGTAATCAGTAAAACAATGCAAAACAATGTAAAAATAACAAGCTAATGGAAAGGGGGTAATGCAATTACAAAAACACTCAATCCAAAAGAAGGAAAGCAAGGAGAAAAAAGGGATATAGAACAGGAAGAACAAATAGATTGTACACAGCATGTTAGTATATTTGAACCCAAATATATCACTACTTTTCATTAAATATAAAAGGGCTAAATACTGAAAAGGCAAATATAATCAGACAGAATAACAAAACAAAATTTATTTATCTGCTCTTTGCAAAGAGACACATCTAAAGGGTAAACATATAGAAAATTAAAAGCTAAAAGAATGAAAAATGATAAGCTATACAAGCACTAACTAATGGAAAGCTGGTTTCATATATATATATATATATATATTTTTTTTTTTTTTTTTTTTTTTTTTTTGAGACAGAGTCTCACTCTGTTGCCTGGGCTAAAGTGCCATGGGCTGTCAGCATGTTGCTCACAGCAACCTCAAACTCCTGGGCTCAAGCAATCCTTGAGACATAATCCCTGAGTTATGTCTGTCCCTAATCATAACCCCCACAAGGAAATTTAGTACCATATGTACTGTATATCTGTTTATGTACTGAAACTCTTTGCAGGACCACAAACCATTATGATATCTAAGAGATTTTTGCTCTCCAAGAATGAATTATTGCCCTCCTATGAAGGCAGGGTCTAACAGCATAGCATCAAAATACTGGTTTGAATATATATGACTGCCAGTATGCTTGGGTGGTATGATTACCTATATAGAAAAGCAAAAGTATCTATAGATAAAGTATTAGAATTTGTATGTGTAAGATTGCTGATGATAAATTGATATACAAAAATTGGTTGTTTTTCTATGTATCAGTAACAAAAAGTTAAAATTAAAATTGAAAAGATACCATTTAGAATAACACCGACATACTGAATGCCTAGTTATATATCCAGCAAGGAATGTGTAAAATGGCCACAAAGCCAGCCAGAATATATTATTGGGAGAAATTAACAAAGACCTAAATAAAAGGGAGGATGTTCATGAATTGAAAGACTCAGAAAAGATGTCCATCTTCCCAAATTGATCGTATCCTAATGGTGTTTTATCATTTAGGAAGGAGTTTAATTTATATGGAAATGTAAAGAACCAAGAATGACCAAAACAATCTTGAAGAAAAATTAAAAAAGAAAGATTTTATCAATGAGAGAAAATATTTGTAACATATATAACAAAGATATAAAAAATATATGAAGAATTCCTATAAATTAATATACAAAATAACTTGATTAGACACTTGACAAAAAAGATATTTACATGGACAATATACACATGAAAAGATGTAATCAGGGAAATGAAAATTAAATTCAGTAATCAGGGAATGAAAATTAAAACCAGGATAAGCTAACACTACACACCAACCAGAAATGCTAATATGTAAGATTAGTGAGGAAGTAGAACAACTGAACATATGTTGTTGGTGAGTTATTTTGGTGTAAATTATTTTAATCACTTTGAGAAATTTTCAGTTTTCTACTAAAGTTGAACATGAACATTCCCTGTGGCCCAGCAACTTTATTCCTAAGTATACCCTCAACAGAAATACACATCTATGTGCACCCAAAGACAGGTACATGAATACTCGGGCCAGCATTATTAATGATGTTAAAAACTGGACACAATTCAAATGTTTTTCCACAGTAGAATGGGTAAATAAATATTGCCTGGTCAGATAATTAAATGCCATGCAATAATGAAAATGAGCAAAATGCAATTGTATCACAACCTGTTGAATCTCAAAATATAATGTTGGATGAAAAAATGAATGAGCAATGCTGTACATTTATATGTTAGGTTTTTCTGTTATATGTGCTATAGTTTAATATAGAAGATAAAAAATAAAAGAAAAAACTATATTTCTCTTAAATGTTTAAAGCTCCAACAGCACTGTATGCAAAATAATTATAATTCCATGAAATAGATTTTAAAATTTTTAAGCAAATAATATAGTTGATATAGTCACACAATGTTACTCTCTTCCATACTCTGTTCTAAGCACTTTACAAATGAAAGTCATTCCATCTTCTCAAAAATCCTATGAGGTAGATACTATAAAAACCTTTGTGTTTATAAAGTAGAGTGAAATCTAAAGAGATTAAGTTACTTGCTTATGGTCACAAAGCTAATAGGTGAACCATATTGAATGTCACCAAATTGTGCTCTGTTGCCCATTATGCTATACTGCCTCTCAGAGCAAAAATTCTGAAGTTTAAAGTGCCAGATTCATCCATTGTGAATGTATTTAAAATGAGATCATGTTGTTCCTTTATATATTTCAATCTCTTGTATAGAAATACAGTGAGTAGATTGCTCTAACATTTTTGAAACAGATATTTTTATGTTTTATATAAATATTTTTAAATGTTTCATAACTCATGCTTAGAATGATTAAGGATGTATTTTAAACATACGAAAACAATTAAATATTGTCAGCAAAAAGCTGAGGTTGAATCCCAACTCTGTTAGCTGTAATGTCTCTGAGCCTCAATTTTCTAGCCTTCAAAATGGACATAACTAAACTTTATCTAACAGGAATGTTCTGAGAAGGAAGTGATAGGACATTGGTGTTATGAACTAAGAGACAAATTACATATGAAAGACAGAAATACTGGAACCTAACATTTCTTCACTTTAAATTTACACTTTAGACACTTGAAAGTCAAAACTGTTAAATAACTTGCCGAAAGTATCATTCTTAGCAATCTGGAACTTGAGCTCAAGGAGTTAGATTACAAATCCAATGCTCTTAGAAAAAAAAATGAATCCTCGTTGTTTTGCTTTTCCTTTTCTCCCTCCACATAAAATAGACAAACTGAATTAAAAAAAATGATATACTATTGCTATTTAGTTCAATAAATATATTGGATTTATTTTCTTTCTAAAGATTTGCATTAAAGGAAACAATATACTTTAAATAGGCTGTGTTGTCCAACTCACTGTTTTGCTGTTTGTTTACGACATGACTGCTACGTAAAAAGCTTTTATACACATTCTGTCACGTTTAAGAAGGGACGTGCTCTGATGTCTCTCTCACACACCCACACATGGGCACTTGGGGGCAACATATTAGGTAAAAAAGAGAACAATATTTCTCATTTATTTTATTTATAAGCCATTGAAATATTTTTTAATACTTAATTTTTATTAATTAAAAGAGGTTTGTATAGAAAAGTTTAGAGTATTAGTGTGGGTCATTTTAAACTGCTATTACACGCAAATTCCTGCCTGTTTTATGTTTATTCGCCTTGCTTTATTTCAATTTAAAGATTATCCTCTATTCCAAATAATAATAAAGGTCCAGAAAAGTGGAAAATAAAAATCATTCAATATATGAAATGACTAATACTTAGACATTTTCCGAATCAAACTAAAAACCAAATGAAAACTTGGTTTTCATTTAATTGGAAAAGCATGAACACTAGTCTTAAGGACATGGAAATATACTATATTTCTGTCACATAGAAAACAACTTTTTTCTTAGGTTTAATGACCTTTTCTAAATCAAGGCATTCTTTAGACCTCTGTATTACTGCAGCATCTCCTTTTACAAGAATGCTTTCTACACTTTTGTGAATGACTGAGCTCTTTCATCTGACTGGACACAGCTGGCAAGTGGCATAATGAGAAAGGGAAATGAAGGTCTTTTTTTTTCCCCTCCTGGAAAAGCAAGAAATGTATAAATCATATTCAAACTTAGGAAGCACTAGTTGCTTGCATAACTGCACAAGCTACACATCTTAATGTAAATAATGTTTTCTATTATTTCATGAATAACTGACATTTTAATAAATCTTATTTTAAATGTCTGCCTAGGATGTATGAGTTCCTTAAACACTATTTGAATAAATAGACATTTTGCATGTTTAATTAATTTGTAAAATTAAACCAAACTTAAACAATTCTGAAACAGAATTTAGTTAAAGTATTCACACAAGCAAAATATGTACAGTAAAAATATGCATATTCAGTTTATGGAGAGACATCTCAAATAGCTGTGCATGTGTCAGGCCAAGTTTTCCTAGACACATAGCCAAGCTGGAAGGAACTCTGAGCTTGACTAAGGCCCTCATTTTATACATGTGGAAGCTGGTACCCAGAGAGATGATGGCTCTAAGTTACTTAAGCAGGGCAGGAGTGACAGGCTCGCCATTTCCTCACTTTAAGACTCTCACTTCCAGGCCGTTATGTGCAAAGGCACAGGGGAGAAATTCAGTAAAGATCAGAGGAGGAAGCCAATGAAGGAATTTAAAAACAAAATAGAACCCTTTCTTCTTTACCTTCTAATGTTCTTCTTAAAATATCACAAGATAATAAATAAATGTCAGTAATTTTTCCCATGGTAGATGTAATAAATGTATAGGGGGGAAAATTGAGCGATTCTAAAGTTATATACATGAAAAGTAAGTCTTGGTCTTTTCCCATACTCCAAGTTTTCCTCCCAGAGACATCTTTTGTTAAGTTTTTAATTTAAATTTTCAGTAAGTATGAGTGAATGTGTGTATGTATTTACAAGAATATTAAGTTAGGATTATTTTTCCACTTACTACATCTGGAAAAATCATTGCAGATTTTTGCATGTCCATCTATCTCATTCTTTTAAATAACTATATGGTATTCTATTGCATAGATTTAAAATAATTATTCAACAATTCACCTACTGTTGGGCTCAGGTAGTTTCTGATTTTTTTTAGATTATAAACAATGTAAAAATAAACAATTATATAAGTTCATAGGCTAAGATTTACTAAGATAAAAGAATATGTAAAACACCGACCATTTGGTATCTTCAGATACCAAGTTTTGACTGATTCAGGTATAATGATACCAGTAGTATGGGGAAGAACCTTCCTAGACTCCCCTCCCATGCCAGAGGAAAAGAATAAGATTCTTAGAAATGAAGTACATTTAAATCATGTATAAATTCCAATATTGAACAGAATCCTTTTGTGTGTTTCTGAAGCAGTGGGAAGTAATGATGATTTTCATTTTGTAGAAAAGATATTTTATGTATTTCCTATGTATATGTTAATTATGACAATGTAGAACACAGAAGGAATTAATAAGAAAAAAATAGAAATTTTAATGAAAATTTTATATGAATTCACCAACCACTAGGAATAGAAAAATTAAAAACAAACAGTGCTCCATATTTTACACAAGGAAAGGAAAACCCATCTAAATCTCATTACCAATCTTTATTTGTCCTATATTTTCCTCACAGATTCAAGAGAGAAAAAGAGAGAGAGAGGAAGGGAGGGAGAAAGAAAGAGAAGGAAGGAGGGAGGTGAGGAGGGTAGGAAGGAAAGGAAAGTGAAGAAGGGAGGAAGGAGGGAAGGAGGAAGGGAAGAACAGAGGTAGGGAGGAAAGGAAGGAACTTTAAATGCATCAAACTTTCTTTACTAGTATATCAACTACAGCCATTATTTTCATAGTTCGATACTGTCTGCAAACAAATTTATAAAGCATTCATGAAAGCATTTAGATTTTTAAAATATTGATGTATTTATACTTAGGCTTATCTGAAGCTAGAACCTGCTCCCTATTCTGCATGCTTGAGGTGTTGGCCGTAAACCCCCACTCAGAGGAGATGCTGGCTGCAGTGCTCTGAGACACATTGGATCTCACCAGTGTCTGGATTAAGGGAACTAAATTGCATCAAATTCAGTTGGGCTGAGGCAGCAACCCTGTACCAATGGGGCCAGGGCTCAGAGCAGATACTCAGAGGATAACCAATTCACCAAAACATTTTCTTCTGAGGGTTCCCTCAATTTACTTAGCGCTATATTTTCAGTTATTCTCTCAAAAAACCATTCTCACCAAGATTTATTGTTAAGAAATAAAAAATAAAAAAAAAAAGAAAAAAAAAAAAAACAAAAACCAGAATTGAAGTTGAGAAGATATTAAATCAAGTAATACCAAAAATCTGAGGCAGTGATCGGCATTCAGGAAAAAGACATTTGTCTTGTAACATTACAGTTCCCAATTACAAAGAACACAAAGCACGTCCCTTCTTTGTCTCAAGGAGCGCCACCACTGTGGAGCAGCACATCGATCAATCCAAGAGAAATGGGGTGAGGAGAGGTGACCTTCTCAGGGGAGTGATGGTCCTCCTGGGGAGGAAGCCTTCCAACCCAGGGCCTTGTTTTGTTTTTGTTTTTATTTGGCAATAAGCCTATCTTGGAGGGGAAATTATGTAAATTTGGATAACTGAGTAAATGTAAACCATACAGAGACACGGTAGAAATGAGAGATGGGAGAGATGGAGAAACAAAATACATGCATGCTAATGACAGTATTCATCTTGCCAAGGTAAATCACAGAATTTGGCAAAAAAAAGTGCATCCAACAGCCTAATTTTAAAGACGAGGAAACCGAGGCCTCCAGATTTGAAGAAATTTGTCTTAGCTCACACAAGTAATCTCTGGAAGTTCTGAGCCACCATGAGAGTTTTTCTGGCACTGATGGAATTTCCCACCACATGGACACCACGTTGTGTCATTGTGTGGGTGTTCAATCCCATCACAGCTATGAACCTTCCTCACTTGCATCTAACGCCCGTTCGAATCGAAAGGTTATCCAAGGACTCCTGCTTGCTGTAACTAACTAGGATCCTAGAGTTCTCAGTTCAAGGGATGATGCAGGCATTGCCAATGCATGGATTTGATTCATCATTGCAGGCCTGTACAGTAGCTGAATCAACCTATGGGAAAACTTTGGCTCTAATATTCTATTTTTTTAAGAACACCATTCCAAAAATATGATTTCAAAAAAATTAGTGATGTCTTCAATTGATCATCATAATAAAAATATCTATATAGATATAAAATTTCTTTTTTTTCTTAAATTCCAAGTTGCATAGAGCTACCTCTTCTGTGTAGCTTTTCCTCATCACCACTTCCCTTCCCAACTTCTCCTTTTGTTTCTCCATTTCTCTGTAGAGACACCACTCATCTGCTCATATGGTCAACCCAAAGGTAAGTTTCCTGATTGTGGGAATCATTGCTCACCTAACTTTTATTTCACTTCACCTCAACAGGCATAGCCCTTGACATCTTGAAATCATGCAGTAATGTTTTTGGAATAAAGGTTTAACAGTTTCACATTTATAATATAAATGGAGTTTTTAAAATTAAAAAATCCCTCTGGGTTGAGAATAAGAATACTACAAAAATTTTAATCTAGAAGGGATGTTAGACATAACCCAACACAACCAGTTCCTTTTCCAGATGAGAAAACTGAGGTCCAGAGAAGTGAGTGGCTCAGAGTCACCCAGCTTGCTAGAGACTGAACGAAGATGAGCACCCTGGTTCCCTGGCTCTGTCCACGGCCCTTTCTTCTACACTTCATGCAATCACTCTCTAAGTACAAACCGAATCATTTAGATATTTAAATGATTCTTAGGAAAGTAGAAAAGTGTGAATGCCTTGGGTTGTACATTAGAACTTTGACACATTTCACGCTCCATTTCCAAATTTGTAACAATCCCTAGTATATAATAGCCATTCAGTCAGTTTGGGTTTCCACATGCCCTTTTCCCATTTGCATATCAAGACTGCTAATAACCAAGCAGGCAGCACCTGGTGAATCAAAGCAAGGATGTTGACGGAGCCACCATGGATGGTCTAGAAGCCAATGGTACTGATCCCAAGGCTGCTCTCCTGTGGGCGATGGAAGTGCTCCCAGAATCCCATTCTCAGGAGAAATGGGGCTGTCACCATGGGAGGCCCTGATAGAGATTGTCTCATCACTGTGTGAGGAACCTGGTCCATTTTCAAATGCCAAATCCCTTCTTCCTCAGCCAAATGTACCTCCTAGAAGATAGACTTCTATTTGTCAGTAGACTTCTTTGGGATACATGAGCTGAATCCTTGAAATAGTGAGTTCTTTGGATATGAAATTCTGTATATAGAGGGTCCCCTAATAAGTTATGTACCTCGGCAATGTGAGTTGAACCCCTTAGAATACCTCTTAGCTTCTACACTCACATGTTCTGAAGTCTATTCTGATCCTTAAATTTGACAGTTCTATTTAAAACAATGGAGCCCTTTTAATATTGCTTGAGATTAGCTTACCACTTAATAAATTCCTTCCAACACTATGTTCTATGAGTCAACAAGCAGCTTCCCCCTGTGATTTGAACCTGGCTAACAACAAATTAGACTTGGAAGAATAATTCCTAGGCAGAGGCATTTTTCAGGTGGTACTTTCCCACTTTGAGGAAATTTGGTCATTTTACTTTTGCATTTAAGACGTCCTTTGGCTGAAAATAGCACAAGTCAATGTTTGAAATGCCCTCCTCTGTGTCACTGACTGTTGATTTCTAGATTACATTTTAGGTTGGACTAACACCAAAAACATTTTCCAGATAGTTGAAAATACCATGATTGAAAATTATTTAAATAATTTACAATACATAAAAAGCAGTAACTTCTCAGCAAACATTTTAACTAGGTTTTTTATTAAGAACTGACAATGGATAGCTTTGTGATGAATCCCGTGTAAGGCATTAAAAGATGCACTGGTATAATTATTTTCCCTAAGTTAATGCCTGTCCCTGACACATCTTGGATTTTTCCACCTTTGTCTTAAGTAACTTGATTCAAAAAAAAAGAGTTGCTAATTAGCTCACATATAGTCACTACAGATTTTGCCACATGTTGTTCAACTGAGTAAGTACATTCTGAAATCAGACAGTTTACAGTGTCAGGTAAAAATTCTTATAAAGAGGACACAGTGTTTGGAGTTGCATCTAGTTAACTTTGAGCTTCTACTTGAGACAAAAAGTGACTTCATTTTATTAGAGAAAATGTCAATCAAGACGTAAGTACTGACACCCTTCTTTGTTTCACCAGCCAGTAATAAAAGATAAGGCAGAGGAAATGGAGGAACTGCAGTTATGCATTTGCAACACACAAAGTCCTTGTTTTCCCACTAGGCACTGCAGAAAAGCAATTGTCCATTCACAGCACATCCTCTGCATTTCAGAGCTAATATTTTTGCAGTTCTTAACTTGGTACATTACAGTCTTATGCAGTTAATTTTGTTAACCCTTTGAAATGCACTATGTGTTTGATACCTTGCTTAATATTACTGCTAACATGATCCAGTTTTAAAGATTTCTGGTTCTCAATGTTTAAGAATAGAAACTTTAAGAAAATCAAGTAAGAAATTTTGAAACAGTAATGGTTTCAAGTAATCCCATCTTATTTGCTATTGCATAACTTTGAGAAGAATAATAAGGAAATTCATGGTAACCATGTATTACTTGAATTGCTTTTGCAAAAATGAACTCTTTGGATAAAAATGATTTTCAGCAGGGGTCCCCCTCAAAACATAATAATGTGCCATTGAAAACAACATTAGCCCTGTGTTTAAGTGCCCATCTTCCTGCGGCATTTAGTGTGTTTGCTTGTATATGAATGCATATGCCTGCCTTCTGTTGCAAAGAGGTTTACTCTATCATTGCAATAGTTACTCTGGCTAGAGCATATGAAGAAAAGAATTTTTAGATGATTAATTAGTCCCCAGACTCAATCACTTAAGTCTCTAATTAAATATCTGACTCTGCTTTGACTATTGTAGGAAAAGATAGTTAGCAAATTTACAGTGGTAATAAAGAAGTTTTTCTTTTCCTTTATAAATAATAATATCTAAATCATTGGTCATATAACTCACTCAGTACCTGCATGTCTCCTGTTGACTTCTCAATCCAAAATATTTTTTTTTTAAATGCAACAAAAGGCTGAAGAATTTTCCTCAAGAATTCATTTTTTGGACACCTTCTATTGATTTTTCTACTGCCTTCAATCTCACTACCAGCTTCTTTCCCTCTTCCTACTCATTTCATCTTGAAGTCTGCTATCAACCAACATGAAAAACTCAAGAAAAAAACTGATTTTCTTCTTTCCTGTTCCGCAACCCTCACCCATCCCTTTACCAACATTTTCTTGTTTGTCCCACCAAAAATGAAAATGATCCAACTTTAAAGATTTACATTGGAGAAGAAATATTGCATTCATTTTTTTTTATAAAAAGGAAAAGCCCTCCTTAGTGGGGGCTCCAAGTGCAGTGAAAATCCCGGAGTCTCTCATTACACTGATTGGAATGAAACCCTGCTTCCCTCAAACGGTTAATTCAGGGTAAGGGATAATGTTTAGTCAGTTCGTCTAGAAAAAGGAAGGAAATTCAAAAGCTGGTTGCTGTAGTAACAATCACAGACCAAAAAAAAATATATGTACAGGTTCATTTTAAATAAAAATCCTGCCATCTCTTTGTGACTCTGTTCTCTCAAGAAAAATGAGCTTGCCGCTTAAATTTGTTGTACATACCTCAACCATTAAACAAGACATTTAACCATAGTGGCAGTTCTGTGACCTTTGAATGCCGTGAAATCTCTGAGCGGTGCTGCTTGTTCATGAAGACTTGTGCTGCAGAATCCAGCAACTTCATCCAGGATTAGGAATATAATTAAGTAAAAAAAAAAAAAGAAAAGAAAAGAAAAGAAAAGAAAAAGAAATAAAGAAACACAAAAGCACACAGAGAGATCGAGAAAGGAGGAAGATAGCAAGACAGACTCTCTCTGGGTGAGGACACCACTTTTCTCCCAGGCAAGTGCTGGGACAGAGCCGAGCCTGCTGCAGTGCCCAGACCGCCCGACTGGCTGGGTGAGCAGCCGCCGGCCTGCTAGGCTGGGAGGTGCTGTCAGTTGCCACAGGCAAGGAAAAGCAGAGACCAATCGGCTTCAACTCTGGCAGCTTACTGGAGTGGAGCCTTTTCTGTTTATGTTTCCTCATTTCAAGAGTGACGTCAAAGGGTTTAGTTTTTCCTCTGCATGTGCTATTAATTTGAAAGTACTGTACTATGGGAAGAATGTGTGTGCCTGTGGTCAGCCTGGGCACCCGGCTCTCAGGAGAACCCAAGAAACATTTTCTATATTCAGGAGCAAATTTAAAAAATTTAAAATACCTTGTGGTTAGGTGGATAAAAGCAAAACCAAAACAAAACAAAAATTAAACAACACATAAAAAAAACCCTGAACTAAATAATAGCAGCAAGATTTATACTTTTATTGTATGTAAGCGTATGTGTATATGCCCCATTCACAGCTGTTGCTTATTTTTGAACTAATTCATTTTTACCCTTACTGAAATATGAGTTAATTAATCTTGACAGCCATGGATGCAGAATTGTGTAAATGAGCTGGCGAACAACATTATGTGCAGAAAAATAGAAATCCTATATCAGTTTGTGCTGCTGGCCCCTGCTTTTCTGTCTTCCCTCCAGCTTTTGTGGTGACGCCTAAGGATTGTTCATGCTGGGGACACCCCTCCTGCAATGCCCACAGGAGTCATTCAAGAAGCAGGGCGTGGTGACGCTGTGCAGGCGTACTTGGGGTATTGGCATGTCCTTTCCCAAATTGTGTGAAGGTACAGTTATTTAGGGATGCTGCTTCTACCAGGGGCCCCAGCTTATCCCTGTGTTTCTCTTCCCACTCTAGAAAAATCTCCATGGTGGCCATCTGTTGTTTCTGCCTCCCCCATATCCTCCCCTTTCTCCCCATCCCCACCCCAAATTCTGCTAACAGAACTTCTTTTTTTCCTTTTTCCTTTCAAGAACTTTCCTTTCTCTATCTATGGATTGCATAGACTTCTCCACCAGCCCCACCCCCACAATGGCAGTACAATGGGGCATGTGACCCACACTGACCAATCAGATTTCTCCATTGCTCTAGATGCAGAAACTGTTTTAGGGGTAGGTACAACATTCAAGACAGTCCATGGTCCTTTTACAAATATTAAGATTGGTTCTTTGAGAAAGAAGCTATTTATCTCTCTCTAAGATCCTAGGTGCCAGGGTTAAGTTCCTGGGGTTTAGCTTGGGTGCTGAAGATAGAGCAGTGAACAAAACAGATGCATTTTCTCCCAGAGAGTTTATATTTTGGAGAAGTTGGGAGACAGGCAAAAATTTAAAAAGTAAATATATAATGTCAGGTGGTAATAATGGCTTCGAAATAAAAATAAGGTCAGGGGACAGGGCAAAGTGTGTTTTGTGTGTGTGTGTGCGCGTGTGTTTGCTATTTTAGGTAACATAAGCAAAAAAGCACTCTAATAAAGCAACTTTGAGCCTGAACAAAGGGCAGTAGCAGGTTCTCTGTGTCTCTTCATTCCAGGGAGTGTAAAGGCGCTATGCAGGTGAGTGTTTGGCAGATTCAAGGAATAGAGAGGGAAATAGGGAAGAGAATGAGCAAAGGGAGGAAGTGGGTTCTCAGGGGTATGTCTGGGACAAGATCAGGAAGTGTCTTGCAGGCCATGTAAAAGATTTAGACATTATTCCAAGATGGAGAACCTATCATACTGTGCTTGTGATCTGACATAAATTCTAAAGGGATTTCTCTGTCTGTTTTATATGGAAAATAGACTCCCAGGGAGCAGGGGCAGAAGCAAAGAGGCAAATCATGAGGCCATTGCACTAACACACGTGAAAGATCATCACAGCTTAGAGCTGGGCGAGAGCAGTGAAGAAGGTGAGAAGGCCAGATTCCGGAAGGACATGGGCGTATTTGTAGATAGAATTGGCAGAATTTGGAGATATGAGGCATGACACAAAGAGAGAAATCAAGACTAATTCTCAGGTTCCTGGATTGAGCAAACCAGACTAGACTTGCCATTTCCTGACATTGGGAAGACTGGGAGAAGATACTAGTTTTGAGGTGAAATAAACAGCAGTTATGGACCTTCATTCAACAGCGACAGATGTTTATTGATTGTCTACTCTGTACCAGGCACTGTTCCACATTATAGAGAGGAAGCAGTGAACACACACACACATATACACACGACTCCTTGCCCTCAAGAAACTTAGATTCTTCTGAAAGGAGAAAGACTGTAATAAACCAAAAATTTATATAAGCTATTATATGGTAATATTTTAGAGAAAGAAATATGACAGGAAAGGGTCACCGGTAAGATAGGGGCTTGGAATTTTAAATCAAGTATCCAGAGAAAGCCCCATTGCAAAGGTGATAGGGGAGCACAGACTGGAAGCTGATGAGGGAAGAGTAGGGAGGGGCATTACAGGCAGGAGAACGCCTAGTGCAAGGCTCTGAGGGGAGAGCCTGCCAGGTGAGTAGCTGGTGATGGCAGTGGATCTAGAGGGAGCAGATCCTGGAGGGCTTTCTATTTCATTGTAAGGACTTTTCCTCTGAATGAAATAGGGCTTTAAGGAGAGGAATAAAGTGAGCTGACACATTTTAACAGGATCCCTCTGGCAGCCATGTGGAGGTCAAGGTGAAAGAAGGGGGCCTAATAAAAGGCATAATACAATAAAGCAAGCCAGAGATCACAGTGGTGCCGATTGGGATGCTTTGGTAGAGGTTCCGAGGAGTGGATGGCTTCTCATTATATTTTGGTATTAGAGACAACAGAATTTGTTAAATGAATTGGATAATAAGTATAAGGGAGGAAGATTAGTGAGGAAAACCAATGACATCTCCAAAATGTGTTCGTCCATCAGCTGGAAGAACAGAGCTACCTCTGACCAAAAGATAGAGCAAGGAGTAGGTTTCATGGTGAAAATGAAATTTTAATATTGAATACATTAACTTTGCCTATAAGATATCTACATAAAGATATTGAACAGGCAGTTGAATATATAAGCCTGGAGTTCAGAAGACAGTTCTGGGCTGTAGATAAAAATTTGGAAGTCATTGTATATGCATGGCATTTAAAGCATGAGTCTAGATGAGATTACTAAGGGAATGAGTGCAGATGGAAAAGCTGCAGGCAGTCCACGATTAAGTTGTCAGGAATATGAGGGACGACTAGCAAAGGAGACTAAGCAGGAGCCTCCAGGAGGTACAAGAAAAACCAAGAGAAGGTAGAATCTTGGAAGGGTAATGAAATATTTCAGTGATTAGCCCTCTAACATTAAAGTTAGGTGAAGACTGAGAATTGGCTTGAATTTAGAATGTGTGGTCATTTGTGCCTCTAACAAAAACAGGTTCAGTACAGAAGGGCTGAAAAATCAAGAGAGAATGGAAGAAAAATTGGGAAGAGACAGTATAGGCAATCCTTTCAAAGTATTTTCCCCCAAGGACAGCAGAGAATTGGGGCAGCAACCAGAAGGGAGTGCAGAGTCAAGGGGGCAGGTTGAACATGGGAGAAATGTCAGCATTTTGTATTCTGATGGAAAAGATCCAGTTGAGAGGAATGACTAGTGATGCAGAAGAGGAAGGGGGAAATTGCTGGAGCACAAATGGAGTGTGTGTTATGCTGAATGCCTTTCAGGGATGTCCACACTCTAATCTTTGGAACCTGGGATTGTGTGAAATCACCCAGCAAAAAGGACTTTGCAAATGTAATTGAGGTTATGGATCTTATAGTCGGGAGTTTTATCCTGGATTATCTGGGCGTGCCTAGTCTAATCACATGAGCCCTTAAAAGCAGAGAACATTTTCTGGCTGGCAGGAGAAGAGAGATGCAGCAGATGGAGAAGTCAGAGATATTCCAAGTTTGGGAAGAATTCAACACCCCACTACTGGCTCTGAGTCATACAGCCCATGTGAAGGACCAGAAAGAGGTCTCTAACAGCAAAGGGTGGCCCTCCAGCCAACGGCCAGAAAGGAAATGGGCACCTCAGTCCCACAACTACAAGGAACTGGATTCTGCCAACAACCTGAATGAGCTTAGGAATGATATCTTCCCCAGAGCCTCCAGAAAAGAATACAGCCCTGCTGATGCCTTGTTTTCAGCCCCGGGAGACTCTAAGCAGAGTACCTAGACACACCTGCCTAGAGAAATATGAACAAATAAATTTTGTATTAGTTTGTTTCATCAATGATATAAAACTAACACAGAGTTACTGACTTTGGAAAGAAGCATGGATGGTTCCTCCATAAACACAGAAGGGGAAAACAGAGTAAATGGTAGGTAGGTTGCAATGGTGGTGCAAGATTATGAACATTCTCTGTGACTTCTAATTTCTCAGTGAAGTAAGAATTAAGAGTATTGGTTAAGAGAGAAGAAAGGAGAGGAGGTGGAAGTTTGAGGAGGGAAGATATAAAATAGTTACCCAGAAGAGGAAAGAGTCTGAATTACTATAGAAGTATAATGGCCGAGAGCAATTGGGCCTATTTTAGCCCAGTCATCATTAACTAAAGTAATACCAGATAGCATGCTACCTGTACAATCTCCATGAGACATCCAAATAGAAATATCAGGTAGGCAGTTTATGTACAATTCTGGAGAACCATGGATAGATGAAATGATATTGAAAGCCATGGGAGGGCATGAGCTCACTTAGGGAATAAGAATAGACTCAAAGGCTAAACTCTGAAATCCTCCAATCGTTAAATATTGGGAAATCAAGGAGGATCCAATAAAGGAGATCCAGAAGAAGTGGTTGTGAAGGTAGGTGTCCGGCCAAGATAATGGTTTCTCAGAAGTCAAGTTCTAACAGTCACTGTTATGGATTGGATTGAGTCTCCTCTGCAAATACGTTTCTATTAAAGCTCTTACATCCAGAGTACTTGGAGATAGGGTTTATAAGGAGGCAATTAGGCTAAATGAGGTCAGAAGGGGTAAAACCCTAATATGATAGGGCTGGTGCCCTTATAAGAAGAGGAAGACACACCAGAAGTCTCTCTCTCCACCAGAGAGAAGGTGGCTGTCTGCAAACCAGGAAGAGAGCCCTCACCAGACACCACCTGCTGGCACCTTAATCTTGGATTTCCAGTTTTGGAACTGTCAGAAAAAATTTCAGTTGTTTAAGCCACCTGGTTTATGAGATTTTGTTATGGCAGCCCAAACAAACCAATACAGTCAGTTATGTTAGTCAATGGATTCTGTTTTTTGCCTGAGGGCATTTAAGTTGGTTTTCTGTTACTTATAATAGGAAGAGTCTAACAAATTCAATATATGGTGTCCACGTTTCCATGGTTGACTGTCTTTTCTGTGACATAAATACTTCACCACTTGCAGCTTGAGGAAATTTTAAAGGTATATCTACATCTATGTCTATTAATATGTCAAATATATTTCTATGTATTTGTCTATATCTAATTATGTCTATCAAGCCCAGTAATATTCATCTAAGACTACTGAGTTTAAAATACTGGTCTGCAGAGGCAATGTTATTTAACTAAAGTCTTCTTTGAAGCACAGCATTTGAAATGACCATACTTTTTGCAGTTTATTAGTTATAAAACTAATCTAAAAGGAGAGACCTTATTTCAGCCTCTTCATTTTCTTCCTAAATTCCCCTCTTACATAGCCCATGACCCATCACTCTAGTAATGACCATTCTTAGTCATTTTCTTTCCTCTACAATTCAACTATTTTCTTTATTAATGGAAGAGATAATATAATTCTTTTCTTGCTGCAGGTCTGGGATGATAAATTTCTCAATAACCTTACAGATATTAAATTCATTCAAGAAATACTTACTGTGTCTATATTAGCAGAGGAATCCAGTGGTTTACACTCAGAATGCTATTGGGGTTGACAGAGACCAATAGCATATGGTCTCTACCTTTAAAAGTCACCTACTTGGCAGCAAATATGAGACACATGCTTTGATGATAGTGATAAGGCAAAAGATACAAAAAGGGCTCTAAAAAAAGGGGGGGCTCTAAAGGCAGAAAAGGTACAATGGAAATTGAGAGAAAGGGGAGATTACTTCCTCCTGGGGGAATATGGAAAGACTGCATAATGTAGGAGATTCCCTTTGTTAAGACACAAGTGGGGGGACTGACTGGTAAGTTCAGTATGATGGGAGTATAGGATATGAGAAAGGAATAATATATGGCATTTCCACATGGCAAGTTAGTGTAACATGATAGAAAATTAAATTTGGAATTGGAACTTTACTCATTAGGGAATGGGAGATTGTTGAAGATTTGCAAGCATGGGATTGAAATAGCAGTACTATTTTCCTGTGAGCAAAATGGTCTAGCACTGGATAAAGGCAATTAAACATGTGATTACAATATAAATGAGAAATGTGATAGGGATGTTCAGGGTGATTTGGAAGCATAAAGGAGAGAAATCTAAACCAGATTTTTTTTTTTTTTTTATCTCATTGTGGTTTTGATTTTTTTTTTTTTTTTTCTAAACCAGATTTTGAGCTCAACGAAGGCTTCTCCCTTCAGATGGTGATATGTGAGCTGAGGTCTAAAGGATTAGTAAGAGGTATTCTGGTAAAAAGGGTGAGATACCTGAAAAGAGTAGGAGAAACTCCAATAGAAAGCAAGGGTTCCAGGGACGAAAAAAATGCTGCAAACTGAGGTGACAGCACCTACAAGGGCACACAGCTGAAAATGAGCATGGATCACTCAAGGGGCCAAGCCTGGCTCAGTTGGGCTGGAGCGCTAGGAAGTGAATGCCGGACAGGGTTTTTAAGCCATATTAAGAAATTTGGACTTTGTTCTAAGAGAAATGGAGAGGTATTGAAGAGTTTTAGACAGTAAAGCTGTGGTCCCCAATGTTTTTGGCATGAGGGACTGGTTTCATAACAGACAATTTTTCCATGGATTGGGGGAGGGGGGAATGGTTTCAGGATGATTCAAGTGCATTACATTTATTGTGCAGTCAAACCTCTCGGCTAATGATAATATGTATTTGCAGCTGCTCCCCGGCGCTAGTATCACCGCCTCAGCTCTACCCCAGGTCATCAGGCATTAGATTCTCAGAGGAGCACAACCTAGATTCCTCACATGTGCAGTTTCCAGTAGGGTTCCTGCTCCTATGCGAACCTAATGCCACCGCTGCTCTGACAGTAGGTAGTGATGAGAGCGATGGGGAGTGCCTGTATACACAGATGAAGCTTCTCCTCACCTGCCCACTTGCTGCTCACCTCCTGCTGTGTGGCCAGGTTCCTAAAGTGCCACAGACTTTTGAAAAGTAACACAGATTTCATCTCTACACTCTCAGTGGGGTCAGGGGCAGGTCATCTTCTGCTCTCAGCCCTTCTCTCCCTGTACAGTGCCCCTAAGCTCAGTGTTCTTCTCAAACAGAGTCCCAGACCTGACATTTCTGGTATATATCACCCTTCCAGGTCTTTCTAACAACTTGTTATTTCTGTCAATTAATGCCATATTTTATACCAATTTCTCCTTTATGCTTCACTATAACCCAACCTGCCAGTCTGAATCTTCCTTCCTATTGTCAATAGGATAGTGATCCAGTGAGAGCACATCTTGATCCCTTTGAAAGTAGAATCATTACTTACAGGAAAGTTATTTATTGAGTGCTTACTATGACCCATAACTTACATCATCAACAAATACATTAAGAATGAATTGCTTAAAATTGGAGGAGACGGAAATATTCAGCCCTACTACACAATTTTCCTCCTATGCATTTAAAATGCTTTGTGTTTCAAATTATCTTCTTTTTTCCTTCTGCCACCGAGTCATCTTTCATTAAAACTGTTTCCCAAATCAATAGACCATCATAGGACCATGTCTCCAAAGTGCTCATTTAGCTCAGAATTCATGGCAAAAATCTCCAGCAGAAAGGACAATTGGAAAGCAAGAAGAAAACTTCTAAACTTCAACATTTAATGTTTATCATCAAGCTTTCTCCATCATGGTAACTTTGCATATCACAATGTAGCTTTGGTTACCCCTTCCCCTTGTGTAACTGAGATGTCCCTCAGCCCGTAGGCATTAAGGGCTCCTTGACAGCACCCCCGCCCCTCCATCCAGCTACCTGCGAGCACATGTTCTCCAAGCAGCCCCTTAGCAGCGTTTTCCATCCCCCCCCTTCTTCCACCCATTTTCAGAGTCCATTTTCTATTCCTTAACTCTCTGTTCTCCATGGTGGCAGCTGTTATCATGTCATCAGATCTTTAGAAAGTGCCTATCCTGAACATAGCGGTTATCTGATAACCTAATCCACACTGAAGTTTTTATCGAAGGAAAAAAAGGTTGTATCATGACTCCTACGGCTATTTACTTTTGAACTGAAATTTTCTAATCTAGAGACATGACATGCTGGGGGCTAAATCGTGTCGCTCCTCCCACCAAAAAATGTGTATGTCGAAGTCCTAATCCTTAGTGTTTCAGAATGTAACTGTATTTGGAGATAGGGCCTTTAAGAGGTAATTAAAGTAAAACAAGGTGGGACCTATCCCAATATGACTGATATCCTTATAAGAGGGTAATTAGGACACGGACAGGCACACAGGGAAAACAATGTGAACACACAGGGAAAAGACAGTCCACTACAAGCCAAGGAGAGAGGCCTCAGAAGACACCAATCCTGTTGACACCTTGAGATTAGATTTTTAACCTCCAGAACTATGAGAAAATAAATTTCTGTTGCTCAAGCCACCCAGTCTGGAGTACTTTGTTATGGCAACCCCAGAAAACTAATCGATGTTAGAACGTAGATCATAAAGCATCAAAAGACTTTGGGGAAAGTTGCTTCTTCAGAACACAAGAAGATTGCATTGCATTGTGCATGCATTGCTTGCACAATGCAATGCATTGTGTATTGCATTGCGTACTTCTTTTCATTATAACAACATACATTTTCCTACAATTTACATGTTTTTTCTCATTGATTTAATTTTTATATGGATAACAGTTTTGCTTTCTGCAATATAGAAATTATAATTTAAGAGTCCCAACTTATCAAAAATAATGGCTAATTGCTCTCTTTACAATGTTATATCAGCATTCCTTTAAATAGCAATTATCTTTAGTGGATCAGAGATCCCATTTATGAAGGTTTTCTTTTTATGCATTTCCTAAAATGCTTGAGTTTTTTTAGCTATTATAAAATTGATCAACATTAAGAAAATTAGCAGTACAAAGGTTCGAATTCATATTAAAAATTAGAGTTTGATTGACTTCACAGGATTCCCTAAAATAGCAAGCTGCATAAGAGCATTTAAAACCTGAATTCCATTTAATAGAAGTTCAACTCACATGGTATTTTTTAGGAGGCATCTAATGAGTAGGAAAATACTTTACTTATATTTTCAGAAAGCAGATACATGACTTTCTTAAGTACTCAGTAACAGACCACCATTAGGTAATAAGCTTTACGAGGGCACTGAACCAAATCTAAACAGCTGTGCTATTTAGAAGAACAATGGAAATACATGTAGAACTGGCACACTGTGAATATAGACAGTAAAACGAGAAATAGGTACTTGTAAGGAAGCAAACCCCGTACTTACTCACCAATACTCCCTGAGAAAAAGAGCCATAGAGGGGCCAGTTTATTCACCTCAGGTCTCTCATCTCAGTGTCATTAAATGGCTTTCCAATCATTTAAGAAACAGAACAAGTGTCTGCATCTTGCAGCTTCATGCCTGGGGTGATGACCAACTTTTAATGTTATCAGGTGCACCTAGAAACGGCTGAGCCTTCACCACATATAGTACAGAATCCCTCTGACAAAGACCCCAGAGATACGGGATGACTTTCCTCTTCTGATCTACACTCAAATGTTGGCAACCTTGAACATTTGTTTCAAGAAAGGAGCAAGTGGAGAGATCTGAGTATAATGTTGATTTGCCACATTGGCTCCAACTGACATGTTTTATAAAATTTTAAAACAATGTTTGAGTCAGATTGTGTTACATGAATTGCATGTGAAGTTAATTTTGTAACTTGAAAAGTATTTCAATGTTTAGTGTGTGCACACACAGACATATACATACAGCATTTAAAATGCCTAGGGTGGCACCTTCACATTATTTATTGAGGAAGACATTTGTTAACAGGAAAATGTTCTCGATTCTCAGATTAAAGAATAACTAGAGACATGTTTTCAGCAACAGATTGAAAGCATGGATGCATTTTTTTCTCTAGAGCCATCAATTTTTCTCCGCAGTATCTCTCATGACTGCTTGTGTCCATGACACAAGCCAAGCCCGCATTTCTCATGCTGTAGGATTTCAAATCAATACTGACGTCCGCTCCTTCTCCGTGTTTGCTACAGATTAAAGGAGCACCCATATCACACACTTGGACTGGCCAATGAATCAGTAGTAGGGACCAGTAACTTTCAAGTATCTTAAGAAGCTATAAAATTGGTCCAAATATATCATTCCCTGAGTCCAGTGTGAACACTATTAAGCTTTTAATTATTTTATTGTTCATCATTTTCTAGACGCTCAGGCTCATTCCCCAAGGCTATGCCAGCAACTCCACTGACAGTAAAGAAAGCAAAGATCTTATTAGTGGTTTCCCTATGATTTACCCTTGAGTTCTGGCCGAATGGCTACACAGTGAATTCTTATCTTCCCAAGGGGTGCGTCTCCCCTTATTCTCATAGAAATCACCATGAACTTCCCGTTTCCTGGTCACAACCTATGTCAACTTCCCTGAATGGATTCTTGTTTCCAGATCTTCCAGATTGTTCCTTACTCTTCCTTCCTCTGAACGCTCACTTTTCTTTTTGCGGTGGCAGCTCTTTCACCCCTGATTCAATCGATATACTGTGGGACACTCGTTTCTCTCAGTTATTTCTCTTTCTCTTCTGCTTTGCCTTGTTTCTGGTCACCAGCCTCCAAAGCTATTATGATCTTCTTATTCAATTTCTGGGAATCCTTGATTTCTTGTTTATCATTCTATTATAAGATAAGTCTCGGGAAAATTCCATCTTCTATTTGACTACATTTCGCTTTTTACCAAAGCATGGGATAAAATGTAAATTTGTGACAGGAATATTTTCTCATATTTTCATAGGTAATATTATAGATTTAAGAAAAGCCAGAATGCTAACAGTTGCCAAGAATCCTACATGGAAATAAATGGTTCCACATTCATCATCATTTGTTGTGTATTCTGTAACCTTCATTGTACAAATCATGGTTCCCCGCACAAGATAGGTACTCAATTAATTATTCAGTACTCTTCTCAAACACTTTCCTTCTGCTAATCCTAAACATAGCATCAGATCGGATAGATAGCCTTTTGTATCTGCAGAGAATATGTAGCTTCAGCCTATACTGCACTTGTCTCCATGGATACCAAATTTCTGTGAATGGTACTTAGAGTAAAAGAAATCTATAAGGGAGAAGCTGAATTTTGTTCCTTCTTTTGGTTCAGGTCCCTCTCTTCCTGATACTTTTTCCTCTTATATTTTCCATCCCAGGCTGTGTATTGCAGGAATCCTGGCACACTTGATGCAAGAGAAAATCCTTGCATCAGGATCATCGGACACTGTATTTGCATCTTTTTGGCCGCTCTGCAAACATCAAAGTGTGGAAATTGAGGCTGTACAGGAAATGAGAAGGTAAAAGCTTAAATCTATTTTGACAAATTCTAACTAAGAATCCTAGCCTGCACTCAGAAATCTGGGGTTCAGTGAGAACAGTAATGGGGGGAAGAAGCAGTTCCTAGAGCAAAATTTTACATTTTAAAAAGCTAAATTGAAACAATAAAGCTTCACAGAGCAACAAAATTGTCAAAGTTCTTCGTTGTTTGGCTGGAACATTATTAACTTAGTTAGCAAATCCCTGTTTACCACATTGTGCTGTTTAAAGCTCTGGTGAATTGTTATTAAATAAGAAATAACTTTTGTTATTAAATAAGAAAAACAGAAAACATTTATTACTATAGTTAAAGGGGATAGATTTGTGTGATATGAAGAGAAACCTGAGTAAGAGGTAAAAATGACTACAGTATGCAGTCAGCTTTGCAGACGAACTCTTTCAAAATTGAGTCCAATAACAAAAAGAAAAGTAAAGGATCCTTGATGATTACAAAACATTGGGAATAATTGTCCTACTTAATACTTCCTGCATTTGTTTGTTGGTTTGTGTGTTTTATTTCAAAACCTGAATTTGCTCTAAGAGCAACAGATGCACTAAACTCAATTGCTGATATATCTTCATCTTGGCTATTTGCTTGCTCTGAATCTAAGAAGGGAAAAGGGATCTCAGACCATGGGATGAGGAATCTTGTTTAAAGACCCACGTCAAGTGACTTAGAGGAGGGAGCATGGGTACCTCCCATGAGACTAAAGCTAAGACAGCAAGGAGGCAAGTACCCCACAGGGGCCATGGGGCTGCTGCTGCTGGGAGCTGAGCATGGCACAAAAGCTAGTCCTCCGCCCCTCTGGCACCCAGAGTGAAGTCCGCAGAAGACTTCCTGGCAGGACTCAAATAGCTTCCCTGAAAGGAAAAGCAGCCTCTTGGGGACTGGGTGCTCTTTGGGGATCAGTTTGGATTGTGCTGGGTCCAACATCATGGCCCAACACCAGCTATACCCTTCATTATCAGACTTTTTTCTTTTCTCTCATGAAAATACATACTAAGTTTGAGATACGAAGAATTTTTCCCCATTAAAAGAAATCATCTATCTATTAAAAAACTATGT
The DNA here is from genome assembly GCF_040939455.1 of Microcebus murinus. NCBI lineage: Eukaryota > Metazoa > Chordata > Mammalia > Primates > Cheirogaleidae > Microcebus > Microcebus murinus. The sequence continues at coordinate 26,886,654 of NC_134108.1, forward strand.
TACCAACAGTGACAGATACCTACAGGTGAGAATGGCTAAAAATTCCCCCTGCAGACAGCTGTCAGAATCAAGCTCCCTCCCACATTGCAGGGGTGGCAGAGGGAGCAGAAAGGAGTTTAGGGGAATATTCTTGTTTATGCCATCCTCTTCGACATTCTGCAGCAAATCTAATGAGTCCTTCCTTCCCCTTCCTTCCAAGTTAGGCAATAACAGAAGTCCAAATATTTTTTTGTTTGGTACTAGGTCAGTATCAGGTATGCCCTAAGAGATACAGATTTTGTTCCTGATCCAAAATTTAAAGCTGGAAAAAGATTTTCTCAAAAGGTGGCAAAAATGTGTAAAGGAAACTGAAGAAGCCATCACTCTGGGCACATTCTAGCTTCAGTAACAACACATCCAGCAGGTGGAAAGGAACAAGATGCTTCTCACCACAATGATGATGACATTTGTTCAAAAGGAAGAGTTTATGAATTGGATGATATCGATTAATTATATTTTGGAACATCTAACACAAGGACAATGCAAAGAAGCACTCAGAAAAATAGACTGGTACAAACAGGAAAATATTATTCACTTTGATAAAAACTTCAGAGTACATTCCTTAAACTGAATGATAACTTAACTCTGCTACAAACAGAAGGTGATGTCACAATTTTCTCTGTTACACTATAAACAGCAAAATTTGCACTGTTACTTTTCTTTACACAAATCTTCATTTTCATACCAATCCACTTTCAAGAATATAATGAAAACAGATTTATTTTCTTTTTGTTTTTACCTATGCCCACCCCCAACTCTTTGGTCTACCTCTCCTTTCTATCCACCGTTGGAAGGTGGATGGGCCGCAGTGAGGAGGGTTAATAAGATGCACCTCCAAGAAGGGATCATGTCTTACATTTCTTTGTAAACCCCATTGCTTCACACCATGTTTGGCAGATTTAGGTACTCAAGAAAAATGTTTGTTAAAAGTTCAATGGAAGGGCTGAAGGACACATGAATGAACACATACACACTTGCACAAACACACACACATATAATGTAATCCTTCTAGTAGCACTTACAGGGAAAGAACACATTGCCTCAAAGTGTATTATGATTCTTTTGTTAATACCTATAGATAGCAGGTCAGTTGGACAATGTAAAGGTGAAAGGAAGGCTATGGCATTTGTCACACACTCAGAACATGTCCTGTGCTAGTATTTTCATGTGTGATGATAGTCAATTCTCATAGTGACTCCATGAGATAATAGCATCATTAACTGCCTTTTATGGAAAAGCAGATAGAGTCCTAGAGAGATTACTAACCCGTCCAAAATCACATCCCTTTCAGCTAGAATTTAAGCTCAAGTGCCTCTTTCTCAAAACAGCATAGCTTTTCCTATCTAAACACACAAAAGCAAAGCACAAAGGTTGAATCACTAATAAATCAGGTCTAAGACTATTTAAAACTCTGGATACTTTAAGCCACCCTGCCTAATTAATTATGTATTTAGCACTCACTGTGTGTAAGGTGCACATGGAACATAAAAAGGCACAAGAAAGATAAATTTTTACTGCCTTTTTTTATGGGCAGCTTAGACATGATGTTTATGATCTGGATAATACAGATCCATGCTATGGTTTGAATGCATCACCTCCAAACTTCAGGTGTTGCCAATGTTATGGGGTTAAGAGGTGGAGACTTTAGAGGCGGTTAGACCAGGACTCCTCCCTGGTGAGTGGGGTTAGTTAGGTGCCCTTATAAAACAGGCCTCTCACAGCACAATGTTTGGGAAGCTTGCCCTCTCTCTACCTTAGTGTTCTTTCCCCCTGGAGGATGCAGCAAAGAGGCGCCATCCTGGAAGCAGAAAGCAGCACTCACCAGACAATGGAACCTGCCAGTGCCTTTATCTTGGACTTCTCAGCCTCCATAACCATAGAAAATAAATTTCTCTTCTTTGTAAGTTACCCAATCTCAGATATTTCATTATAGCAGCACACGTGGACCAAGACAATACAATATTATAGGTGTAAAAGAAGCTATAAAAGTGATTAAAGAACTTCAAATATCTTTTGATGTAGCCAAAAATCATCTATCCTGAAACTAATGGTAATTTTCTCTCATCAGTATAGATTAGATGTAATGCTAAAATAATATCTTTATAAGTGTAATAATTATTATTAAGATAATTTCATTACCAAGTTATTTTCTAACATGTCACTAAGATTAACTTTTCTGAGAATATTAAAAAACAGTTTGCCAGACATCTAAAAATCTCTCCCAATCACCAGAGGTACTTGGATGTGGATGTTTACTAGCTTTCTTCTTATTTACTCAGAATCCAATCATAGACAGTCAAGATTGTTGAGATTTAAGGAATAATGTCCTGTTAGCTATTTGTTCCAATTCTATCATAGAGTAGTCATGGATGTGGAAAATCACAGAATCAGGGTGATTTCTTAGAACACAATCTCCAAGAATGTTTTGATGACATACAAAGGAGGTTTGTTTGCCAAGGATCGTATCCTCCCCAAATTCATCTATTATCTGAGAGATAAAGCAGTCAGCTAAAATAAACAGCACTTCTGGAAAGAGTTTTGCCCTGAATCTCTGCCTTCTTTCCTCCTTTGTTTCCTGAGCCTCTCTGAAGTTCTCCTTTCTCTGCCTGAATGGGAACAGGCTTAAGGCTGTTGAGCCTGCAAACCAGGTGCTAGCCGATGCCCAGGTCAGAAGCCTTAATATCCACCTCCATGGGTTCACAGGGGAACACAGAGGGTCACAGACACTCACAGTTCTGGGGGAAGTGCACATTCCTAGATACTGGTCAGGGTAGACAATGGGGGAAGTAGATGAGATTGAATTATATCTTCACAGGGAGCCGAGCAGTTCCTGGAGGTGAGCAAGGCACTTCTCAGATACTCACCACAAAATAAATGTGCACCCTACAACTGTGATCCATCCAGGCTTCCAGGTTGTCTGTAGTAGATAACGGGAAAAGGAAGCCCCTACCAGAGGAAACAGCTCTTTTGCAACTAATGTTCACCTAGGTGATGGCCCAGGCCAGGCTGAGGAACAGAGGTGGAAGGAAAGCTGGTTCCAGACTCTTATTGGTCCACCAACTCAAAAGGTTATGTGCCAAGCTACTAACTGTTGGGATCCAGCCAGCCCTTCCTGAAAGGGCACACACAAGGAAGACATTGTTCTAAGTCAGAAGAGGAAGTTCTACAGCAAAAGGATGGCAAGGGCCAGACAACTTCCTCCCTCCTCTGAGATGCTATATTGCTGCATTTGTGTTCCTCCCTGGGTTTGGAGAATCTTATAGCCCCCTCAATCCTGTCAAGAAAAAGTCCCAGCATGATATTAAATGCATAGTTTCCTGGCTGCGAGTAAGGAGATGTCCTCTTGCCCACCTCTTCTGAGTGAAGCTGTTACGGGGAAGATTTCTAATGAAAACCTCTGGGGGAGAGGAGAAAACTTTAATTTTTTCAGGATTTATTCTTCTGAACTTCTGATTTTTCCTAAGAAGCCTGTATTGTTCTGCAATAATAATATAAAAAGAAAGTCTAGAAGGAATGAGTTAACTTCACCATGTCACATAAAACCATTATTATAAATGAGTTTAAGGATATTAAATATAATGCATGTGTTTTATTGAGTGCTGGGGGAAGTGGTACAGTTTAATTGAGGGTTTCCTGTGCTGTCTGGAGCTGAGAATAAGGGGTTGTATTGTGGCCTCCCTTCCCCCCTTTTCCCCTTCCCCTAGAACCTAATATGTCAATCAAATAAAATTAGTGTAATTAGTAAGCCAACTAAAGACAGACGGGCTCTTCCTGAAATTTCTCTAATGAAAACCTAAGTGCTATGATAAAGCAAACAAACTTATCTATTCATTGATTTAAATGAATATGATCACTATACCGTTAAGGAACTCAGATCATTTGAGATTCTGATCATTCAAAATACAAATAGATTCTCCAAGAATGAACACCAGCTTTGATTACAAATGATCAATGCTTCCTCTTGGGCATGGTAACTATGTGATTCCCAGGGATGTCATTTGTTTTTCCAGTGATGCCTGCACCCATTCCATCCCTTAGCCCAACTCACCTGCTTCCTACCACAGAGGGCAGGGATTGATAGTGGGTGACCACGGGTGGGGTTGGAAAGAGGTATTCTTTGAATGTCATCCCTGGGGAGTGTAGGACCCTATGGGGGCTGGAGATAGTGTCTCTCCCTAAAGTCTACAGTGGCCTCTGAGCAGCCAGCTCTTCTCTCGCTGGCAGAGAGCAATTTCAAGAGAGTGGCAGGAACTGCGGGAGGTTGAGCAGTGAATGGGAGGGGAGGAAATGGATACGGTCCGGGAGGACTACTCCCTAAGTACTCTTGGCTGTAGAGGAGCGCAGCAAGGGCAACAGCCGGAGAGGGGGCCAAATCCGAAGCAGGTTACTTTAGGTTGAGGATGAGCTTAGTATGTTTATAGCCTGAAAGAAAGAGCCAGGGAACACAGGACCTACAATTTTATGTTTATCCCAACTTTCCATTGAATTATTTTAGATTACAAAATATTCAATCTGTTATTTATTATAAATTTATTTTAAGAACAAGTTCTCTCTTTTTTAAATGATAGAATGAGTCTAATGGGTGGGAGCTCTGTGAGCCTCACTGCCAGAACTGCAGGTGCCAGGGTCTCTGTGGGCAAAAAAAAAAAAAGACAAATCCTGACAGTTCTTCGGTGGCAAAACTTAGCTTGTGGCTTTGAATGTGATTTAAAAGCATTTTAAAATAATAAAACGTTTTTCATGTGCTTCCATCTTTCGCTATTCAGTTCAGATAAGGTACTTTCAAAAATGTTTGTGTTTTTCTTAGAACACCACTCAGATATTGTCATTTTTTGAAAGAAACAAAGCAACATAAAGCTTCTTTACCAAATCTGAACTTCTTTTTGTTTTTCAATCACTGCTCTGATTATGAAATGTTTACATGTGAAAGAATTAGTGGTAACTTCCTAACTATACGTTGATAACAATTTTAAGAGAGTTTGTAATGAGTGCTAACCGGTTGCTGAGGGATTTCTAACCTGTGATGCCAGCTGGCTCACTTTGATTAACAAGGAATGGCCTTGATATCCTTGCAAGAGATATTAGCTGGTAGAAAATGAATCATTGCCCTGTGCCAGGCTCTGGGCTCTGTGCTGAATCTTAGCTCATTCCGCTCTGTGAAGTATCACCATGCTCGTTTTTAAAGCAGGAATCAGAGGCACAGAGAGGCCAATGACACTCACACAAATCACATGGCTGGCTGGTTAGTGTTAGAGCGGGACCCAAGCCCAGGCATGCTGGCCACAAAGCATGTGCCCTTATGCATTAAGCTATAGCTCTTGCCTTCTACAGAAAGGGGAAAAAAAGCTAAAGCACCAAAGGTCATGCTATATGACAGCAGAGATGGACTTGTTCTAGCAGGGCCCCTTTGGGATAATAACTGTGCCAGTAAAGGCGCACTTGATTATCTAAGGACATTTCTGGCCCAGCCTGGCTGGGACTACTTAGATCTGCTGAAACCTGCTATTCATGTAACCTGATAGCTGAAATTCTTTCCCTTTTCCTTTTCCTCTAAAGCTTCACCTCACAAGCATCCAAAAGCAGCTGCTAATCCAGAAAAATGAGATCTGTGTTATTTCAACACATATGATAGTTTCAGTCTATTACTTCAAAATCGTTATAATCATCTCTAAGTCTTATTTCACATTGTAAATGACTAATATCCGGGTTACCTAAATGATATACTAAAACATATCCTGCTTGATCTTTCAGATACAAATGAGTGGTGGGATTAGAACTGGGTCAGCTTCATTGTGTTTCTACACTTATGGCTGCTTGATAAAAATGTAGACTTGCCTCTTTATTAAGTTGACCACAGCTTTCCTCTTTAACTCTGTATAGCCAGCAAGAGATGAGGGCCTGTCACTTAAGAGCATTCAGTAAGGATTTGTTGAATGAATGAACAAAAGTGTACCAGGTAAGCTTTAGTACAACAGCATATTCCAGCTGAAATGATGATTTGAAACAATCATACACTGTTGTATGCCAGAACTCTGCAAAATCTATTTTTTCCCTTGGAGGAGACAGAGTGTCAATTGCCTCAGATCATTTTTAATGTCATAAAATAGGTAAGGACAAGAAATTTTTGCATATTCTGATGGAGCTGTAAAAATGCAATTTTTTGACTTTTGCTACCAGATCAGCTCTTGCTGAAAATGCTTTCACAGTCTCCAGTCTTCATGTACTTCTTTGTGCTGTCAGGCATGGAACAACTTTTTCATGAAAACATACTTCCCAAGGAGTGTTTCCGGAAAGTCTAAAGACCTTTAAAGGAGCTTCCCAAATCCTAATGTTCTGATGGTTTCACAACTCTTATATGGCTTCCAAGTTCCCCTGTCTCTAATTTGTTCTGGTGAATTTTTTGTTTGTTTTCACTCAGAGGGTTTTCTTAACTGTACTCTGTAGCTCATGTCAGCAAAGAGAGAGTCAAAAATATCCTTACTGTGTGCCAAGAAAGTGGTAACCACACGCAAACAAAACAGAGCAGTTCTACTGGCTTCTAACTCCATAGAATCAAGGCAGACTACTTGCAGGCTAACAGAAGAATTTATACACGAATTCTATTCTAGGTAGGGAAAGTATTAGTTCAGTTATCTTAAGTCTTGCATGTATTAGCAAAGAGAGGACAAAAACAAAACAGGACTTGGTGGGTTTTGCTTCTGGCTGCTTCTGGTCATTTATGTGGAACATGTCTTATGAAAACAGCATTGGCAAAAATGTACCCACAAATATGTTTTGAGAAATAAGCTATAGAGTATGTACACACTATGACACATAATTACTATGTGGGAAAGCCAGACTCTGTTGAGAATGTTTTGCATTTACCATGTAAGTGGTCAGCCTCTCTCTCTCTCTCTCTCTCTCTCTCTCTCTCTCCCCCCTACCTCCTGACTACATCTACCCCCACTGCCCTCCCACTGTGTAACCCTTCACTTTGGCAATATGTTGATGACATCCACCCAACGGGCAGATCAGTAAAAAATTAGCCAAATGAGTCATTCATTTATTAACTCAACGACTATTTATTGAACCATTACTACGTGTGGATACTGCCCAGTGCTAAGTCCACTGAGAACAAGACCTTCTGTGAAGGTGCTGTGATGCCATATGAGCCTCAGTGGAAACCAACCCAGGACAGCACAGCACAGTGCAGGATCAGAGGGCCAGCGAAGGGCAGGAAAAGCTCCTTCTCAATTACAAATAGGAGGGCAGAGCATGTGGGCCCAGATTGTAAGTACTATATAAGATTTCTTAGGCCTTATCATTTCACTATGTTTGTGCTTTTGTTGTTTGTTTTTCATTTCTCCTCTACGATGAACATTAAAATAAGTGTTTTAGAAAAAGGTAAAAAGAGAGCTACTGAGTTGCCTTCTGTGCAGCAAGACGGCGAGCTGGATGAACTGTGTTCTACTTTGCAGCTGGCTATGGGGACAAGCTCTCAAGGGGTCGCCCAGATTGGGAGAGCTCTGAGGAGAGCTGATAGCATTGAAGGGTAAAAGGTTCTAGGGAGCCTCCCTGGGCCTCGAAACGTTTCTGTAGGCATGTTGGTAGAAAGGTCTCTTCATTTACCTGACAGGCCTTACTTCTGAGTATTTAAAATGATCCTTTATAGTAAACTTTTCTTTTTTTTAGCAAGATGACTTAAAGAATGTGTATTCAACTTTTGAATCAATTCAGAAAAAAATGCACTACTTAAATGGAAACCTCTCTATTATAATTGCAGGCGACCAACATGTCTGCCATGTGCCAGGCACTGTGCTAGACACAGAGGACCCAGAAGTGACTAATGCAGCCTCTGCCTTCAAGGAGCTTGCGTTCGAGACGAGGAGACAAGCGAACAACCAACACATACATAGGATGGAACTCGGATTTAGTCATTTGCCTGCTCTGAATAGTTCTTAATTTCAAGTTTCGAAAACAAATTCCTTTATCTAATAAGACAAAAATAAGAAAGAATGTTCTGTTTAAAAGATATATATATAGGTAATTCGTTATATTTAGTAATTTCTTGAATTATCATTTTTCTGAGAAATTTATAAGCAATTTCTCAAATTTTCTTGGTGTAGAGCATGATGGAGGAAGAGCATTCATTTTGGAAGTTTTGTTTGCTGAAGTATCAAGAAACTGAGATTGAGAAACTTCCTGCTGGCATCTTTGCTCCTGACTGCATCTTTTTAAGAGAGAAATGAGCTTGGATACGTTAATTTGCAATGGGAAAGGACAGTTTGGCACAGCAAAGAGAAAAGGACGACCCAGGTGTCTTGGAAAAAGTCAGATCAAGGAAAAGAGAAAAAGAAAACAGGAGAAGGTGACATGAATATGCTTTTTATGAATATAAATTGAGACATGTTATTCATGGGAAAAAATTATTCATAGACTTGGTATTAGAACTCTTGTGTCTTTGTTGTTTGTTTTATTTTGTTTTTTCTTATGCAAACTTCTTATGCATTTGGGGAAGCCGGGTGAAGAGTACATAGGAACTGCTTTGATAATTTTTTTTCATTTTTATTTTATTTCAAGAAAATATGAAAGTATGAACATTCTGGTTGCATTTTATATCTTTGCCTCTCCCTAGCTAGGGTTAGAGGTATGCCCTTCTCCTCCACAATGCTCACCGCATCAATGCTCACCCTCAGATGTGGGTCTACCCCGCAACTCCCGAATCCCTGGTGAACACCACCACCATTTGAGCACCATAGTGTTAATCAGTCAGTACCAATTTGATGGTGTGTATATGTGGAGCCCATTTTTCTGATCTTGTGTCACCTCACTTTGGATAATGGGCTTAAGCTTAATCCAGGATAATATAAGTGGTGCTAGCTCACTGTTGTTTCTTAGAATTGAGTAATATTCTATTGTAAACATATACTAAATTTTAATAATCCACTCATTTATAAGTCTGAAACTATCCCCAAATAAAACCCTAAAATATATGGGCAGGTAATACGTTCAAACAGAAGCTAGTGGAGCCAAGATTTGAAGCTAAATTTGTTTGACTCCCAAACTCTGCATCTTAACCACTACCATCTTAACCATTATTCTATGCCCCCTCCCCTTTTTGTGTACTAGGTGATTCTATTCCTACCTATTTTTCAACAGGTGTGTTATCTACCAGGAACCCTAGCTCCAGGGGACCAAAGTTCTATATCCTAAACTCCAATTATTTCTATGGCTGGGTTGCCTATTTTAGGACCTTCTGCCATCACTTACTACTGAAGCTAATTGACTAATCTCTTTAGAATAATTTCCTTTAATCTTGGACATAGTATTAGTTATCCATTATTGTGTAATGAATGTTCCACATACGTAGTAGCTGAAAACAACATTAAACATTTTATTACCTCTGTGGGTCAGGAATTCAGGAGTGGCTTGGCTAGGTAGTTCTGGTTCAGGGTCATCTTGATGTTTAACTGGGACGTGGCTGGCAGGTTGGTGCTGGCTGTTGGGCAGAAGCCTCAGTTTCAGAGGCCCCATGTGGGCCTTTCCCAAAGCTGTTCAAGTGTCTGCACCACCCAGAAGTTGGCTTCTCCCAGAACAAGTGACCCATGAGAAAGCCAGGCAAAACTATTCATTTTAAGATCAAGTTCTAGAAGTCACATAACATCACTTCTGTCATAGTTCATTTGTTAGAAGCAAGTCACTAAGCCAGGCAAATAGTCAAAGGGAGAGGAAATTAGATCCAGCCTTATGAAGACAGAGTGAAAGTCAAAGAATTGGCAACATATTTTATACCACCATATATGGGTTGTGGACAGTGGTACCTGTACTAACATGCCCTGGATAGGTTTGACTATGGTTTAATATTTCTAATTACTGCTTCTTGAAATAATCTTCCCTAATAGTTCTTTCAGTATTCATACCTAGGACTTTGCTAAATCCTATGAATAGGATTCTTGGATTAAATGACCAAAAACCCAGGCAATACCTACTTAGTGCAACTGGGCATTTATTGTCTCAGGCAACCCAAGGAACTGCTGAACAACCAAATCCCAGGATGGGCAGTTATCCAGGGAAATAAGTGGAACCAGGGGCTTGAATGCTGATGGGACTACCACTCCATGTCTTGTCTCTGCTTTCCTTGGTGTGTCAATCTCAGTGTTTCTCACTGTAGAAAGATTTTTGTACAAGGTAGGAGCTATGGCTGCAGGCACCTTCCAAAGTTTGCATTCCACAGTTTCTGATGTGAAAGAGGGTCTTCCTCATGCTCTATTTTATTTCAAGTTCAAATAAAAAGTGGTCCACCTTAGGGCAAAAGGACGGTCAGGGTACTGCAACATTGGCATTCCTCGAGTTGCCACAAGGTGGTGGTCAGCAGAAAAGGGTGCCCTAGAGGAGTAGGGGAGAGCAATAGAAAGGCGAACACAAGAGTCCCTTAAAGAGTTTCTAGAAGAAGTACTGATATTGATAAGGATGAATATTGAAGGTAGAAATAACATGTTATTTTCATGTATTTCTGCATATCCTATTTAAAATTAAAATAACTACAGCAACAACATTTATGTGGAAACTGCACATTCTTTTTTGTTTTAGTGATACTCATTCGTGTCAATACCCACAGTCATAATAGTCATTAATGTTGATATATTTTAATTAGGACAACATGATCAGTGGATATTTTCTAAGTTTTTATTTGAACTACCAAGGAAGCATTTAAGAACTAGTTCTAGTCTTTTCTCAGTTATAAAATACAGCCCCTACTTTTGTGTTTTAGTCTCAGAAGACACTTTGGCAATATTTTCATCTATGACAGGTGCACACATTTCCCAGAAGGGCAATGAATAAACTAGTAACACCCAACTTCCAAGAAGTGAAAAACATCAGATTTTTACAAGCTCTACAAAATTATATTCACTTTAGACATTTGACTTTGGCAGGTGTTCTTCAGCTTCTGTTGTGACTTGGTTCACTAACATTGCCTCTCTGAAATGGTTCCTGGTCACTCATGAAAGGGACGGTAGCTCTTTTCCCATTTTTGTCAGCTCACCATAACAAACAACCTTTCCTCACTACCAACTCTCCAATGAGCTTCTCAACATCCCTTCTTTTGTCTTGACCTCTCTATAGCTTCTCCAGCATTCCATTCACATTCAAATATCATTGTGGGTTCATCCATTTTGCACTAGTATTTCAGCATCTGTCTCTGGTCAATGCTTCTGGTAAAGCAATAATTCTCCCTTACACATGTCTTCTCAGCAGATCTGGCTACTCCAACAGCCCACACGCCCCACTACCTACTTCCTGGCTCACTCCCAGAGTAACTGATGTGTACAAGATAGACAGAGCTTCATTCAGCATGTCCCATTCCATTCTGTGGTCCAACTCCTGCCAACTCTCATGGGACCTTATAGCTGTGATCATTCTTTCCTCCTCCCTACAAATTTACATTCCTGCCTTCCCTACCTCAACTGAACTCTTAAATAGGAAAGCCATTGATTGATCTGTAAGCTTGGAAATAATAGACTAGAAGGGGAGAAACATTAACATAAAGCAGAAGTATCCTGAATGCACAACACTCAGAAAGGTTACTGTTAGCCATTGGACTGTGTATATGATGTCAATGTTTTAGTCCTTGTCATGGGAAAGCAAGTCCACTTTAAAAATGGAGCACCATAGGTCTAGCTCTCCAATATCTTTTGTCATGACATCAGTAAAATTGTCTTTTAGAATCTGGAAGACCTTACAAACTGTGGTCCCCAACCCCAGGGCCAGAGATTGGTACCAGTCCATGGCCTGTTAGGAACCAGGCTGCATAGCAGGAGGTGAATGACAGGTGAGCAAGTGGAGCTTCATCTGTATTTACAGCCTATTCCCATCACTCCCATCACTGCCTGAGCTCTGCCTTCTGTTATATGAGTGGCAGCATTGATTCTCATAGGAGCATGAACTCTACTGTAAACTGCACATGCGAGGGATCTAGTTTGCATGCTCCTTACAAGACTCTAAAGCCTGATGATCTGAGGTGGAGTGGTGATGCTGGTGCTGGGGAGCAGCTGCAAATACAGGTTATCATTAACAGAAAGGTTTAACTGCACAGAGACCATACTAAATCAATTGCTTGCAGATTCATATCAAAACCCTATCAGCAAGTGGCAAGTGACAATTAAGCTGCATCTGGTGGCAGGCTTTAACCCAGAATCCAACACTTACTTTAGTCTGCCCATGGCCTGCCCATCATTTTATTTACCACTTTGGTCTGTGTGTCTTTACTGCGCTGTGCACTTGTCTCAGTCATAGTTTTGTAAACCCAAAAGCTAACCCTAGCAAAATTGAGTAAAAAACAAATGTAGGTAGAGAACTTCTTTGAAAAGGGGGAAAAGATCCAATGGTGAGACAGCAAAAGACTCTAAGACTGCCAACAAAATGAAAGCTGCATTTAAAAGAAAATACCAAGAGTCCTCCTTAAATTATGGGTTCACTGTAATAGGTGATTCACATTCTCCGAGCCCACTTTGTATGGTATGTGGCGATCGGCTATCCAATAAAGAAAGCCCTGAAACCTTCACAACTGCTTCACCACATGGAGACCAAGCACCCTGCATTAAAAGACAAGTCTTTGGAGTTTTTCAAAAGAAAAAAAAACTGTGAACACAAAGAGCAGAAACAATTATTGAAGGTCACCACTTCATCAAATGTGTCTACACTGAGAGCATCGTTCTTAGTGGCTAACCACATTGCTGAAGCTAAGAAGCCCTTTACCACTGGTGAAGAGGTGATCCTGCCTGCTGCTAAGGACATTTGCCATGAACTTTTAGAAGAGGCTGCAGTTCAAAAGGTGGCATGTATTCCTCTTTCAGTTAGCACCATAACTAGACAAATTAATGAAATAGCAGAGGATATTGAGGCACAATTGTTAGCAAGGATTAATGAGTCACTGTGGTACACAATACAGGTTGACAAGTGTACAGATGTTGACAACAAGGCAACAATGCTTGTTTTTGTGTGAGATATTTTTCAGGAGGGTGTGCAGGAGGATATGTTATGTGCGCTTTTGTTGCCAACCAACACCACAGCTGTAGAACTATTCAAGTCTTTGGATGATTACATATCAGGGTAACTGAATTGGTCATTTTGTGTCAGCATATGCACATAGTGGCTGCCATGACTGGACGGCTTTCTGGTTTCACTATTAGGGTCAAGGAAATCGCTTCTGAATGCGAGTCTATGCACTGTGTCATCCATAGAGAAATGCTGGCTAGCCAAAAAATAACATTTGAACTAACCAATGTTTTGCAGGATGTGATTAAAATTATCAACCACATTAAAGTACATGCCCTTAACTCACGTTTGTTGGTGCAGTTCTGTGAGGAGATGGACACAGAGCACACATGTCTTCTCATATACACAGAAGTGAGATGGTTTTCTAAAGGTAGATCACCGGCCAGAGTTTTTGAGTTAAGAGTGCTGCTCATAGCAGAGCTGTTTTTCTTTTAGAAAAACAGTTACCATTGGCAGCACATTTCAGTGATACAGAATGGGTCACAAAACTTGCTTACTTGTGTGACATATTCAACCTGCTCAACAAACTCAATCTGTCACTTCAGGGGAGAACAACAACTGTGTTCAAGTCGGCAAATAAAGTGGCTGCATTCAAAGCCAAACTGGAATTATGATGGCAATGAGTGAACATTGGGATTTTTTACATGTTTCAGACAGTAGCAGAGATTTTGAAAGACACTGAGCCAAGCCCTTCTTTCTCCCAGCTGGTACACGATCACCTATGTCAGCTTTCAAAAGAGTTTGAGCATTGCTTCCCAACTGCAAAAAAAAAAAAAAAAAACCCTGAACTGGGAAGGAATGGATCCATGACCTATTTGTGAAAAAGCCAAGGGAATTGACTCTGTCCATGCTAGAAGACGATCAACTGCGTGAGATAGCAAATGATGATGGCCTTAAAAGTATGTTTGAGACAACTTCAAACCTCCATATGTTCTGGATTAACGTCAATGTGGAATATCCTGAGATTTCCACAAAAGCACTGAAAAGCCTGCTTCCATTTCCAACATCCTATCTTTGTGAAGCAGGGTTTTCTGCACTGACAGCAACCAAAACGAGATTACAGAGTAGACTGGACATAAGCAACACACTTTGGGTGTCACTGTCTCCCATCACCCTCAGATGAGACCGTCTAGTTGCAGGAAAATAAGCTCAAGGCTTGCCCTGATTCTGCATTGTGGTGAGTTGTGTAATTATTTCATTACATATTAATTACATATTACATTACACATTACATATTAATATTACATATTACAATGTAATAATAATAGAAATAAAGTGCACAATATATGTAATGCACTTGAATCATCCTGAAACCTCCACCCCCAGGTCTGTGGAAAAATTGTCTTCCATGAAACTGGTTCCATGTGCCAAAAAGGTTGGGGACCACTGCCTTACAAGGCCTATCTGTTCTCACCCTTTGCTGAGAGCGGCCTTTCCTTATTAGCACAAACAGCCCAAGGCAAATCTACAGCAATGGGTTAGTGAGAACAGTACATTGACAGGGCTGGCCCCATCCTTAAGGGCCCATGCCGGGCCCTTCTTCTCATTAAAACAAACAAATAAACAAACAATAAAACACCAAAAAACTCCAACTTAGCCTGAGACCAGGGCCGCCAAATAGCAACACTGCCAACCACGTTGTCTCTTGGGTACATTTACAAGGGAAAGCTAGAAAAGGCCCTCCCCATACCTTAGTTCACATTCAGTGGTATTAATATATGTTATGGTCAGAGATTTAACATAAATGAAATGTATCACTCATTCATTCATTCATTTTTAAAAATGCACTGAGTGAATTACCAAGGGCTCTGCACTGTGCTTACCAATGAGTTGCAGGAGAGCTTAATCCTTGCACTCAGACCAGCCCTTCTAGGTAGAAATAGCTCTTGTCACTCTTTGAATCTTCCCCCAATTCTTTCATATCAAGGGCTCCTTATGTTCTTCTGGGCTCTTCCGCTTATCAGTTTGCTCAGGGTCTGGGGTCTTCTCATCAGCAGCCCACCTTGATGCCAACAAAGTAGTCATTAAAGATAATTTGAGCAAAAACTGAAAATAACATGGCAAAGAGAGGTCCCCATTAAAAAATAGTTTTGGTCTGGCCAGATACCAGTCATACCCATCAGTCAAATGATAAACTTATCCTTTCTGCTCCACCTACCAAATAAGCCTAATGTACAGATCTATACCTTTAGAAAATCAGGAAACTTTATTGACTTAGAATTGACAATATGGAAATATAAGTCTGTGTCCTTCCAAAAGCTAGCCCTGGGGGGATGCAAGCCTTTCTGTGGCCGTTTCAAATAGAAGACTTTTTAAAATGTAAGATTTTTTTCACACAACATTGCCTCGGTAAGGTCATTCAGAGGCAACCTCATCCATTTAACCTTCAGGTTTTAACACCCCATGCTAATGTGCAAACACTTCTCTTTCTAAAGCCACCAAATACTCATCAGGGAGATAGTTTAAAAGAAAACATGCTCATAGTTATTATCAACATATCCATTTATGGAACTGCCCAAGACATTTAGATAAAAGGAATCGAAGAAAAAAAATGTTTTCATGATCTCAAGGAGGTCACAATGCTAGACTGAAAACACTCACAAGGACACACAATGTTTGATCCTCTCTCTTAAGGGGCCCTCAGGGTTTTTGTTAAGAGGCTTGGACATGGTCAGGGGATCCTCCTATAGTAGGGAAGACCGGGAATATCTAGAGTATTGAGCCTGCGCCTTTCTGATGTTTCCCCTGAAAACTCCAGAAGATGAGACTAGGAAAACTGAAATTAACTACTAAGCTCATGGGGTAGAACAGCTGCAGAAAACGGGGGCCATAAGCAAAGGGCAGGAGGCAGATGGAAGGGGGAGTGAGTGGCCACTGTATTAGAGGAAATCAAAGAGGGCTCTTAGTGCCATACATGGTGCTACATTATACATAGCTTGTTTTCACATGTACCATGTTTCCCCCAAAATAAAACAGGGTCTTATATTTATTTTTCCTCAAAAAGATATCGTAGGGCTTATTTTCAGGGGATGTGTTATTTTTTTTTTAAGTACGGTACAACAATCTACATTTATTCAAATATAGTTGTCTTCTTCTGGAACATCATTGTAACTCTCCAAACCCCGAATTCCATCCTGAATTTCTTGCGACTCTATTTCCTTTAGAACCATAGGCCCCAGTCTCTCATGTCAAGCAATAGAGCTCTCATGGGGCAGATGAGAAGGGCTGCTTGTCTTCGGGTTGTGCAGATAGGCTGCGTAGCCACGCCCATCACTAGGTCTTATTTTCAGGGTAGGGCTTATATTGCGCAAATGCTTAGAAATCCTGCTAGGGCTTATTTTATGGGTAGGTCTTATTTTCGGGGAAACATGGTATGGGTTGTGTTAATCTACTGATCCATTTAGCAATCTGTGTTTCAGGCCCTGGACTTGATACTGGAGTTACAATACGTAACAGTTCAGGTTAAAGACTCCCAAGGGCTACAGGCAAAGAGAATCACTGCACTGAGTGGCAAATGCTGTCAGGGGTGGGGGGAGTGCATAATGCTGTGGGAGCCTGTGGGAGCTCCACAAACCCAGATTTGGTGGTCAAGGAAAGTTTCTCAAAAGAGAAATTACCTGAGCTGAGACCTGAAGAGCTAGCCAAGTGTGTAGATGGGTCTCAGCCTGGGTAAAAGTCATAGGGTGGGTGGATATAAATTGCCCAGAACCAAAGGAAGAATTTAATAGTAAGATACACATTTTGATCTTTTTCCACTAAACGTCAGAGTTACCAAATACCCAAACTTAAAAAGTATGCTATCTTTTATAATCTGATTATTACACTAAAGTAGGGCAGAGTCTTCTGAACAAGTTTTGCCAGAATAGGAAGCACTAGGTTGATGACGATTTTGTTAATTATTCTGGGTTAGTGACAATGACATACACTTTAATATGAAGTAAACTCCAAAATTGCATTTAAGTATCTACCAGGCATGTTGGTAAAGAAATTAAATAGGCTTTTGGATTTCACAGTTTATCTGTGATATGCTCTGTTGCCCAAGATGTTACTTCGGTGTAGTTTTGAAGAATATTAACAATGATAGCTAAAATTTGCAGATTATAGATCACATGTGTGAGATATCATCCTAAGTGTTTTCCATGTATAAATAATACAAAGAGAATGATAATAATAACCAGGACATATTTAAGTGCTTACGGTGTTCTAGGAGCACCGTTGTAGAAAAAAGAACCACAACCTGAAGGAGGTGTGAAAAAGCCTCATGGAAGGTGGCCTACCACAGAAGCTAGAGCACCTGCAGGACTCAGAACTTTTGGGAAGAGATAAAAAAATGAGAAATTAAACAAGTATGAAATTGTTTTTAGTTTGTTTTTGTTATTTCAGGTCTGTGTTATTTCTTCTCGTAACATGATTTT
This sequence comes from Microcebus murinus, assembly GCF_040939455.1. Lineage (NCBI taxonomy): Eukaryota > Metazoa > Chordata > Mammalia > Primates > Cheirogaleidae > Microcebus > Microcebus murinus. The sequence continues at coordinate 26,904,143 of NC_134108.1, forward strand.
GATATGCATGATGCTAAAGGATGAGCTACTCAATGGTGGGATACCAGTGAAAGAATGCTGGGGCCTCCTCTAAGATCCTGTTAAATGACTAAGAACCATTTCCAGGATTTATGGCTATGGAACAGGTCTGGATCTTTCTATTAGATAATTCCTAATATTGGTAATGTCTAAGGCTGGATGTGGATTTGGTGGGAACAACCGAACAGTACTGGTTTGCACTGGCTCACAAATCCTCTTGAAAATGTAGGGATTGATACCGAAAAAAGAAGAAGAAGAAAGTGCAGGAAAAAAGACATACTTAGAAAGATAATTGTGTTGCAAGTACTGCTTGCTGGTCTACTTTCCTCAATGGTTTTATAGCTTTGGCATGCATAAGAACCACTTGAGCAGGGGAGCAGCACTAGTTCAAAATGTATTTTTCTAGGTCCCACTTCCAGAGAATTTGATCTTGTTAGCAATGAGTGTGGAGTGGGGACCAGGAACAATTTGAACAACGTATAAGTGATTTGGATGCAGAAGTTTTGAGAAAGATCACACTTCAAGAAACACTTTGAAAATCTTAGGAAAAAAAAAATAAAGAAAACAGTTAATACAAAACCTAAGAGGAACAGGAAAAACGCAGAATTTGAAGTCAAGAGGAGCCCATATAAGAATTATATTATAAAACTACACAATCAGTGATGTATTACAATTAGCAGCTATGACTTCTTGTTTAAGTTATGGCTTATTCTCTGCCTATTTCCATTAAAATGGGTAGGAAAGAAAAGGTAATATATACGCTTGGTAGAATAAAACATGTTATCTATTTTAAGAGAAGCTGACTGGGGCACGGGGGAAGAGTGATGGAAAATATATCACCTATTGCCCAGGATGAATGCCACATGCCTAGCTGGACTCCAGCACCTGATGTAATTGCTGACTTATAAGTCTCCATTCCTGAATAATTCCAGAGCTGCCAGGAGCCTGGGGTTCATCTCAGGTGTGTGAGTCTGACTGGACCAAGGCTGTAGGACAGGAAACACAAGGATATGCATCGCTACTGATAAAACTCCATGTTTAAGAAAAAGGAAGGTAATGAAGAATTAACTGAGAGAAGAGAAGAATTAAAGGAGAGACAGAATTTCTGTTTTAAGAGTTTTTTTATTACTGGAAATATTAAATCCAATAATTCTTTTAGTACTAAATAAAATAAGATAAATTATTAGCAGTTTTAAAAAAATAAAATGTGATAAAAAGAATAGATATAATTATTTAATCACTATTAACTTTTTAAAAGGTATCTATAGCCTTTTAAGCACTGAGTCAAACACATAAAGAGACTAACTTCCCTGAAGAGCACAAAAAATGAATTTAAATGACTGATTAATATGAACAAAAGGTATAATACAATATGCTTAATACATCTTAACTAAGCAAACTATATGATTCTTTACATTAAAAAAAATTTAAATTAACATCCTGCATATCTATTCTGTCACATGTTCTGTGAAGAAAGATATATAAAACTTATATAAAAATATATAAATTTTTCCAGTAGCATCTTCTTGGATTATTACACCAAAACACATTATATAGTTAAGTGCAGTTGCTTAAGAAGTGCAACCAACCATACTTGATTGAAATGAAGAAAAAAACTGTATGAAAATATCTTACAATGAAAAAAAAAAAAGACATCAGTAGACGGTTGCCTTTTTTAAGCATCATTTCCCCCTGTAATTCAAAATTCCTTTTCTGCTTTCTGCCCCATAATCCCATGGGCCACCGAGCTGCCAGAAAGAGAGCCATAACCACAGGCAGCACTGCAGACATGGGCCAGGGCTCGCACGTGGCCAACACTGGCCCATGGAGGGGCGCGTCCCCTCCACACCGGCCATTAGCAGAGATCTGACCTGAAAGCCAATTATTTGTGAAAGAGCAGTGAATGTTAAGGGAAAAGCTCAAAGGGACATGGAAATAGTAACCATCACTGCCATCACTTTTTATTTAAATAGTAAATGCTCAAAAAAGTAAAACCAAAGCAAAGCAAAGCAAAACAAAACAAAATAACACAAAACACCAAAGAACAAAAAGACAAACCACCACCAACCGAACATATGCGATGGGAAAGTCCAAGATGACCTGTATCTTCGGTCAGACTATTCTTTTAAAAAATGTTTTATGTAAATAAAGAAGTAATGAAAGTGGCCAGATTGATCAAACTAGACATACATAGTTTCTGATAGAATGGACAAAGGAAAGTTGTGTGGGAGTTAAATACACCAAAATCTGCCCACCACTGAGTTGAAATTACCAAGTGGAGGGGTTGGGTATGGTTTTGGGGAACAGAGAATAGTACTCCAGGGTCCACTTACCCCCAGCCTATTTGCAAAACCCACCATTAGTGGCAAGGGACAGGGGCACAGGGTGGGCTGGAGAAATGTGAAGACTTTTCCCTCAACAGCATATTGGCAAGTAATGTTATATAATTTCCTTTTACTGACCACAGAATTTCTAGTCAGTAGAGCTTTTAGGCACTGTGCGTTGTTGTTATCACGTATTATTGTACACAATAGACTTAACCACAAATACGGCAATGGAACTTCAAGCAGTGAAATCCTAGGAAAACACTATGGTTTTGTACAGCAATAGTTCAACAGGAAGAAGAAGTGTGACTTCCTATGGGAACTTACAGTAAGTGTGGTGTCATAATGATGATCAAGGATATTTAAAACATGCCTTTGAGTACAGAAATTCAAAATAAAGAATAAGAAATGAAAGTAAAAAACCTCAACGTTTTTAACCATTTCATGAAAAGCACTTATTTATTTATACCAGTAATTTTATTTTATCCTTATAATCCTGGGTGTGAATTACATGAGGTTTTATTCCATATTCTGTATTTTTTCTTTCTCACTTTACTCTTTAATATCCAGGTTACATGAACTGCATCCTCTTCCCCTCAACACACACATTAAAATTTTCCTTCCAAAATGGGATCTGAAAAGCTAAACTACACTGAATAGTTTAGACATTGTGACTGACAATGATCTTGAGAACCCACCTGTTTCAAAATATTGACAATTTAAGTTTCAGAAGCCTTAAATAAAAACTGCTCTAAAGCAAAGTATTCTGCATAGTTTCACCAGTCCTGTCATACTCAATCCCTAGTTTCTCCTCCCTGCCTTAAGTATGACCATTATAGCATAATTTCTTATTAAAGTACCAATATGCTTGGGAAGGAACATTTATTATACTTCGTTAGCCAAAAATGCACAAGTTGATATGATCTTTTTTACTCTGAAAATTAATTAAGGTGAGTTTGTTAGGAAACAAGATGGCAACATTATCTCTGGGCAGGGAGAGTTCATTTATTGGATTATTATACACCAAAGATGTGCTGTGTGTATAGAACACAATGTGACATATATTATTTTATATAATCCTAAATGGCATGATGTAGGTAGTTGCTCCATTTTATAAAGGAGACCATTGATATTCAGAGAGGTAAATCTAATTGTTGAAGCTCGCAAGTGACAGAGATTCAGACCGAAAGATACATGAATACAAAGCCCATGCTTTTTTAAGGAGCACTCAAAACTGCAGACATAAAAGCTCCACTTGGACTACAGCAGGGCTGGTTCTGCCACCTGCCCTCAAAACTGGACAAAGAGCAGATCTCCTATTTCCTGACTCCCAGTGAGTATTTTCTCCACTGGACCACACAGAAGGCTGTGTGTGATGTGACAGTCAGGATCAGGGGTTGGCTCATTTGCCCAGCAGCCTAAGCTGAGGCAAGACAGACCTTTTGTTCTGGTTTGGGACAATCAGGGAAAGGGTTGACATGCACAACGCCTCTAGTGGAAATGGAAGGGGAAAGGAAGCACCAGGAATTTAAAGGGGAAGCTCACTTTTCATACACCTTTTAGAAAGTACTGATTAATCCTTCAAGGCAATTGTTCACACATGCAGTATGGAGAAATGGATGTGTGGTGCACTTGGGAGAGGCACGGACATAGACAGTGAGTCCTCACGAATCATTGGGTCACCATTCTATGTTGGGGCTCAGAAAACTACACACCAGTGTAGGACACTATTGCTTGCTGAGTACTTTGCACTGAAGGTCATTGGAAGGGCCTCAAAAGCAAAATCTCTCTGATCTCTGCCTTCTTTTTCCTGCTCTCCTTTCTCTCCCAAGGCAGGCCATAAAAACTAGAATTCCTCTTCCACAAGGTGTGTCACAGAAACTAGAAATAGTACTCTAACCTTTCCCCATTTTTTTATAGGAGCTTGCCATAAAGAAGTTTCTGACCTACATTGTCTGAAAGTAGGTCATAAGACCCTCATTCCAGAACAGGTCCTGCCCTATAGCCAGGTGGAAGGAGTGCACACAGAGATGCTAAGAAGAATCTACACAGACTTTTCTGGGTTTCTCCCTAAGTCTATTATCACATTTCTACACAACTGTCCATTCTTCTTTGAATGTAAGCATAAAAATAGACAGTTTTCCCTGAGTCATTGGGTCCTCATTTCCGAAGGCTCCCGTGTCACATAAAACTTTCATTAAGTAAATTTGTTATGCTCTTATTGACCTGTCTTTTGTTACAGGAGTGTCAGCCGGGCCCCTTATGATGGAGAGGAAAGGTATCACACTTTTTCCACCCCCACATCTGAGAAAAACTGCAGTTGGCAAGACCATAACATCTCACAAAAAGCAGAAGGAGGTAAGATTAGGGCTGAAATATTTTAAACAAGCCATTGCGTATCACTTAAAACAAAAGAAAGTCTAGAAAACATCCACTTTTCATTGGTTGGTGTTACAAATCTACCCAAAATGTATCCCATAAGTCAACTTTTTCAACTCATCTAATGTTACCAAACAATCTAATTAAGTTCAGTTTTCATGAAGTACAAATGAAGGGTAAACAAAGAGATCTTCTTTCTAAATAGGACAATTTTCATGATTGTCTTGGAAGCCAACACTTTATCCCAATTCAGGTGACAGTGGGATCCCAGATGACTGTTACTTAAGGGATTATTTCCCCTCTAGCTCCTCAGTCCCAAGAATCTTACATAAATTTTCATTACCGTAAGGACCCGGTACTTCTTTTACCCTTGTGACTCAAAGGAGGCTGAGAGACCAGTATGATGCCATTGCCATTTTTTCCACTGGAGTCTTAGATTGCTCTTATCAATTTATACAAGCTTGTCATATTTTGAATATAATAACCACTATATATTAGATATCTGTGGGTATTCTTTCTCAATGAATTATCTGTAACATTGGTAGTTTTAATGTAATAAATGTATAGATATTTTGTAATATCTCCAGTGATTTCCAAACTAAGAAATCCTACCTAAAGATAAGCTAAATATTTATCTATAGATTTCTATAGATGAATCTATAGATTATCTTTTGCATTTTTAGATGTTTTAGCATTTCACTCACATTATTTTGTGGTTGAAGTGATTATACAAAGTAATTTTTAAAAACAAATAATCTAACAACTTTTAAAACACTGTGTACAAAATAATTGACTTACTTTCCACATTGAGATACCAATTTTTACCATATATCGCTGTGTATATTAAGATTTGTTTCTGGGTTACACATTTTCTTCCATTGATTTGTCTGAATCTTCTTATATAGAGACAAAGAAATATGAAGTATTTTTAAGTATGAGAAATCAAGTTAACCTTATTTTCTTATGTGTGTGTGCATGTGTGTGTGTGTGTGTGTGTGTATGTGTGTATACATTCTCATTTGGGTTGTATGGGTTTTTTCTTTACAAAAATAAAAATGCACTTTTTGTATTACTTGATTTATCATACAACAATACCTAAAAACAATACACTCAAAGCAATGCTAACAATATGTAACATTTGTTGAGAGTTTGTATATGCCGGATACCATCTGAAGTGTTTTATACGGTTAATATGATGTGTCAACTTGGCTGAGTCATGGTGCCCATATATGTGATCCAGCATTATTCTGGTTGTTCCTGTGAGAATGCTTTTGGATGAGATTAACATTTAAATTGGTGGACTTTGAGTAAAGCATATTGCCCTCCATAATTATCCAATCAGCTGAAGGCCTTAATAGAACAAATCATTAACATTCTCTGGAGCAAAAGAGAATTCAACCAGCAGATGGCCTATTGACTTAAACTACAACATTGGTTGTTCCCTGAGTTGCCAACCTTCTGGTCTGGCCTGCAGATTTTGGACATGCCAGCCTCCATAATTGAGCCAATTCCTTAAAATTAATTGTGTGCCTGTGTGTGTACACATATATTAATAGCTCCTATTGGTGCTGTTTCTCTGGGGAACCCTGAAAAATATTATGTATTAAGTTATTTGTTCATCTCAACCACCTCAAGGGGTACCTATACCTACTTCAAGGGGTAGGTATATTCATATCATCTTTACTTTACAGGTGAGGCCTAGGAAGCTTAAATAACTTGTTTAAGGCCATTCAACTGCTATGTGGCAGGATGGGGATTCAAACTCATTACCCACACTCTCCCCAATGCAAATACACTTTTTCAGATCAATGAAAACTAATTTTAAGAATCCTAGTATAATATATTGTAGTTCCTTATTTTCATTTGATAATTGTTATGGAAATCACAATATTTTAGAGCAGACATTCTCAAACAAGTCCTTAAAAAGCAAATACTAAAAAGTTATTCGCCTTCCTCATTCTCATTCCTTTGTGAGTGTACAGTGGAGTTTTTCACTAGCTACATGATATATGTTGATATCATTGTTCTGATGATAACAGGTAATAGGTTTCTTTTTGTTAGTAATTATAAAATAAGTTAATAAATAAATATTTTTAAAACTTCCCAGGTTTAAATTTCAATACAATAAATATATATAGATATGATCTACATAAATAAAAGTTCTTTGGGGTCCTAAATAATTTATGAACTTAAAGGGGTCCTGAGACCAAGAACTTTGATTACTGCTATTTTAGAGGCATTACCAAACTTGACATTTTTTGTGATATTAATACTATTAATTAGTTTAACAGATACATTTTTTACAGATTTTACAGACTACTGTAATTCTTCCCATATTCAAGTCTTGGGTAAGAAAGAGAATATATTAAACCTAAAAGGAATCTTCAGTAATATCTTGGATGCTATTTTCAACTCTTAATGTTTTTACTTGGCCATCGTCTATGGTGCATAATAATTTTAGTCCCTGGCTCTATAGTGCAGTCATAAATTTTATCATTTTTATCCAATACCTATGGGATAAATGTTATCCTCTTACAATGGTGAATAAAAGGCCAACAAAACATCTTCCCAACTTTTCCAAATGTTAAATATTGAACATTTGCAAGAGAACCCACGGAAAACGTATGTGGTGGAGAAAAATCTGCCTGCTGGCACTTGGGCACACAGTGACTCTGCACTTTCTGGTCCAGCTTCCTGTGGCTGCCTGGGGACCGTCCACATCCCCTGGGCATTCTCCCAAGGGTGGGGCAAGAACTATAACCACCTAACACTGCTTTCCTGAGCATTTTGAAGGGGGGAGCAGCAGCAACACTCAGGCAGAATGAAGTGAACCTGTCTTTGGATCAGTAAGCTCTCCTGAAGATGCAGCCTGGCTCAACTCCAGGGCAGACATGGGTGGCAGTTCAGAAAGTTCATCTTCCCCTCCATATTTGGCAGATGCGTGGTTTCCCAGTCCACCAGGATATGTAGGATAAAATTGTTGCCTCAATGTTGAGTCAGTAATATGGAACAAAGAAATCCTGGACTGATTTCTCTCTCATCCCACTGTTTCTGAAGAGTATTGTCCTATCAAAATTGGCAAGACCAGCATTCCTTAATTTCATATAGAATGCTGTAGTTTACAAAGTGCTTTGACATTCATTTTCACTCAAGGACACTGTGAAATAGAACAGGTAGGTACTGTTATCCTTATTTTATAGATCAGAAAACTGAGAATCCAAAGAGTCAAGCAATTTACTTGAAGTCACGTAGGCCAGGTCTGGAAGCCAACTTGTCTGTTCTCATTCCTACATTAGGCCCACTTAACTATGCAGATGGTACATTTCCTTATTATACCTGAAATTATTTAACTGCAGGGATTTTTTTTTTTTTTTTGCACAATTGCATTTTGAAGGAAGGTAAAGAGACAAAAAGAAGAAAGTAGAGATTGAAAAGGGAGAGAAAAAAATAAGTGGGAAAGGCTTAACTTTTTATAAAATTCATGACTACTCTTACTTCTTTACTAATTACAAATAGGAAGTCTAAGGTCATCATTGTCAACTTTCAGAGATTAAAAAAAACTTGTATGCGTACTAAAGTCATTATTGGAAATAGTAGGAAAACACCTGTTGACACATGTTTTCTTTATGGGTGTCAGTGGCCAAAATGAATCAGGAGATTCCAAGTCTGGGAGAGTCCCTCAACCTTCACCGGAATGCTGCCTGGAAGTCTGGGTGTGCAGAAGTGGTAGCTGTGGGTCCAGAGCTTGTGTTGAATGCAGAATGGCCTTCAGTGGGATGTGCTAGAGTCTCTTTAGCCATTAATTACTTTTATAGCCACTGCTCTAAAAACAGAAGGGATAAAAATTGCACTGTTTGTTCCACTGAAAGAGCAAAAAAGAATGCAAAAAGAAATCCATAGATGCTGCCTTGCAAATCAATCAAACCAACTTTTCCTTTAATGTGCTTTTGCTTGTTCGAAAATCACTTATAAGAGAATAACAAATAACAAAGTAAAAGCCTTAAAAAAAAGTTGAAAACCATTAAAGACGTAAGTAAAATACTGATGGCCCAGTGAGAGTCAAGTTAGCATAAGCCTGCTGCCACCCCTGCAGGATGTCTAGACATGGGCATCTGGAATGTTCTTTTTGCACAGGCCTCTGGCCGTGCATCTGTCTTGGTGGATTGGGAGTTTATAATAGAAATTAAAAGGTACTTTATTTTAAAAATGACAGTACAGTTCATCTTTTCTTTATTTTGTGGGTTGAGGTCTGTATTTGCTATGCACACAGAGTTGAATATCTATTCTGAACACCATTACAGCTCTGCACAGTCATCTTTGTTAGTTATTTCTACCTAAATTCCCATTCTCTGACTTCTAGTTTCTGCTGCTCCACTCGCCAGCACCAGCTTTTCACAGCTGCAGCTAGCTTCAGGGCAAATCTCTCATCCTTCCCTCTAAGGGATATTTATTTGTATAACCACTGCAGCTTCCAATTACTCCACTGAGTAAGTGCCACTTAAGATTCTCATCAGCGGGTTGTTTGCTGTCATTCCAAAGTACTAGCAACCCTGAATGCTAGATTTGAAAAAATGTGTTTGAAACTGGGAAAGGCATTTTAGAAGAAATTAAATGTAATATCTACTCTTGGAATAATTCCCTTGTGTGGGGTTTTCAAATGAAGAGTTGATTAATGATAATGTGAAAATCATTCACCTGAAGCAAGCATATCAATCACCATCCTTTTGAGATAGTGTCTTTAAATTAATGACCTCTAGGTATTATTTCTGATTGACATAGCTCTTTTTAAACTTCTTTTCTCTTTAATTGGACATAAAATAATAATACTTTCATACAATCTCTTTATTGGGTATGACATACTGCACTGACATTCTATGCAGGAGTTTATACCTTGAAACTACTTTATGTTTATATCTGGGCTAAAAACATAAATTATTAAATTGGATTCAAGATTTTCTAAATCATACCAAATTTACTTTCACAGGAAATACATTACATCATGTTTTAGTGTATTCATGTGTGGTAACAGTCTTTGGATCACATACCAAATAAATAAAACCAAAGTAGCATTCTTAGTTGACAAGAAAATTATAGCAATTAATAAGCTATTATATGAAAGAGAATGTCAGACTTTTTCTTGTTTTTCTTCTCATTTAGTTTTTTAAAAAAATGAATCCAGAGTTTATTATCATGCCTTTAGCAATAATGGAAAAAGTTTGTGCTCTGGAGGAGACAGGGAATATAATACTGGTCTTGCCACTCGTGGCTTGTAGGGAAGGAAGAACTTTTCCTATACCCTCTTATATTCTGTAATCAGGGCCTGTGAGTTAAACTAACAAAAGACAAATTCACAGAAGAAAGGCATACAAAATGTACTTGATATTAATATTTCTACATGTACAGGGACTTTATTGAAAAAGAAATGAAAAAAACAAAGAAGCAGTTAGACTTGGGGGCTTATATACCATTTTAACCAAGAGTGATAAATTGTGGAGAAGTGATGCAGGAAAGTAAAGGAGGTTTGGGGTTGTAGGACTGGCAAATTGTGGGAAACCAAATGCTAGGTAAGGGTTACTTAGAACGTTTTTGTTTGTATTGACTCATCCAGGTGCTGTCTCTGTCTCCAGTGGTAAGGGTTATTCTCTTCCTGATATGATAGAGGAGGGAACCCCTTCCCAAAAAGAATTTATGCCCCACTTTTAGGCACATAGGGGAGGGATAGAGAGCTCTTCCTCTGCTTTTTCTCAGTTGCCTTCAACTCAAACTAATCATTATGCCAAAGTGACATATTTTGGTGTGACACATTCTGATCCCCTTGAGGCTTTTCAACCTTCAGCAAGTTCTTATACTCCTGCAAGGCTCAGCCTCCTCCTGTGTGAAATGAAGATAATAATAGCACCTATCTCATAGGGTTGTATGGGTATTAACTAGATAATACACGTAAAGATCTCAGCACAGTGGTAGATACAGAATAAGAGTTCAGTGAAAGATAGCTGTGATTCTTATTTTTATCTCCAGTACCCCTTTATTTGCTTTTACTTACAGAGGCATAGTAGAGGGTATAAGCATACCAACTCTGCCTATTAGTAAGTGCTTAATAAACATGCTTATGTTTACTGGCTAAGTCCCATCACTTCCCTTTAGTTCCCAATATTACCTCCTAGGCTGAGTCCCCATCCTGTTAGACCTAGATCAGTATAATATCCTTCTAGACATCCCCTTAGTCTCTTAATATCTATCTTCTTCTACTCAATCCTGCACTCTACCAACAGATTAATTTTCCTCAAAAACCACTTTAATTGTTTTATTTCTCTGATTTCCTACTGCCTACATAGTAAGACTCTAATTTCTTGGTTTAGCTTTCAAGATGCTACTCAATCCAACTTTAACCTACATTTCCAATTCCATTTCCCCAACCCCTACATCACATCCACTCTAGTTAGTGAGAAGTGGTCTAGCATGGGAATAAGGATGTGCATTCCAGAGCAGGCTGCCTGCATGAATGCCAACTCTACCACCAATCAGTTTTAAACTCAAAGTTCAGATATTCTAAACTGTGGAACAAATATTACATGTGCCTGCTGGAGGTAGAAAAGGGGCTTTAGGAATGTGAGACCAGAACCACCCATAGTAAGGGTCCTTCCTAAACCTGCAGGGTATGTAAGTAGCCTAATTTCCATGTTAAAAATAATCATTTAGATGGTGATGGAAAATGTTCCAACTCTGGAGAGAAAGAGGAGGCCTGGCAAACACAGGAAAGACTCAAACCTTCAGAAATGAGGATTTTTCATGAGTTTCTTGGTCAAACTCATGAGACCTTGAGAGTCAATGGGGGAGGGGTGCAGGGATGGAGAAAATCAGAAATCGCGGGGCTGGGAGAGTAAGCTTCTCTTCCTGTTGTACTCCATTCTCCCTACTCCCGTACTCTTCCAGTGGGAGGAAGTGCCCCAAAGTGTAAATCACCATGTCCTGATGGGTCTGAAGTTTAGGTGCCTGAGCATGGCAGTGAGACTCACTCAACCATGGTGAGAATCAGACTAATGTCACAGGTGTGGCAAGCCATCCAGGTTGGATCTGCGCCTCAGCCGGAGGATACTGAGGACAGCAGGGAGTTTGGTAAGGTTCTTCTTAGACCTGTGGAGGAACAGCTCCCACTACCTCCTTAAAGCCCAAGACCTCAATAGTTCCTAGCTTTCCTTGGCTCCAATGTGATTTGCTCCTGCATTGTTATTGGGAATGGTGTTTACACTATCATCCACCCAGAATCTTCTATATTTCCTGGATGATATTTATCATTATGTTTTTACTGCACCAACAGTTCCTCAGAATAATAATAATATTTTTGAGTCCCTGCTATATTCTAGAACCTTCTAGAATCTTCATACTCACCATCAGTACCACTTAAAAATAAAGAAACTAAAGCTCATTTAGGTTAAGTGTTAGAGCTGGTACCCTAACCTGAGTCTATCTGTCTCCAGAGCCCAAAGTCCTGCAGCTTTCTTCATACAGATCTGTAGATTTCTTATCTATCTCATTTTTCCTCTCACAGCTTTGATATTTCTCTCATCCCCAGCAAAGTTCTGAACACAGATTCTGACTCTGAGCTGAAGGCATACTTTATAACGTTTTCTATTGTTCTTTCTCCACACTCTTTTAATATAGGGTGGGCTTGGAGGAAAACTTGGATATAAAACATAGAGTTCCCAAGCCATCCCTTGTAAAGATTTAAGAAAAAATAGAGAAAGAAAAGCAAAGCTAAGCTAATAACTCAGTGTGTGTCTGTTAGTTATAACACAATAAAAGAAAGAGTCAGTCTTATATATAGCAAAGTTACATTTAGAAGATAAATACAAGATATTTAGAAAGCAACTCATAAAAAATTGATGCTATACTATTATGGCCTTTAAGTCAAGCATTTGATACATCAACAAATCTTTATAGGGAAACTATTACGTGACAGGCATGGTCTAGGTAGTTGCAATATGTCTGCCTTGCTTCATGAATTTCATCTCTCCTCAGCAGCACTCCTGTGTTCAGGCTACCTATTGTAAGATCTTAAATAAATTATGTTAAATGGCATGTACCAGAGAATTTTTTTAAGACAGGACTTTATTGGATTCTTTTATTTTTCTGACTCTTTTTCTCTGGAAAGATGAGGTACTTTTAAATACATAATGACATTTTTATAACTTATAATTTGGCCAATAATTATAGTTTAGAACTTTATTCTTTATTTCAAGAACTGCTATTTGAATGCTGGATCAAATTACTAATGACTTTTCTACAGCTCTCATTCCTCCAGATCTACCTAACCAAAGCTTGGTTTAAAAAACAAACCAAAAATCCTACACTAGTTCCGTTACAGAAGTTTTATCAGACTGGCAATCCAGGTCGTCAAAACTCCTCTTAATGGGTATCAGTTTAAAAGGATTCTTAATACTCTTAGAAAATATTTCATTGGTGAAAAAATGCCTCACTTTTTTAAACTTGACGTTTCCCACTTTATTCTCCTGACTTAGGTCTCTTTAATGGCTAAAATTTTCACCTAGCTAATTTGGTCCTGTGCCAGGGTGCACTGTTAAGTCCTACTGAATGCTGCCTTGACTGACGTTCTGCTTGGCAGGCAAAGTTCTCCTTGGCTTCCCTTTTATCTTTTCTTGTTCTTTTTTTCCCAGGCAAGTTATGACTGTGTGTGAAGCTCTCAGTTATAGAATAGAGCTATGCATAGAATGTACATATACATGAATGGTTAAGGAGGCTACCAAAACTGAGGAGTTCTTTCTCTCTGCAACTTACTGACAACTGGCCTCTTGTTTGAAAAACGTCAGGATTCTTGCACTAAAAACCAAGCAGCAATCCAGCTGTACCCAGTTGCTATTTTTTGGTATCCATTCTAAGAAGTTATCATTTTCACGAGAATGAGGTGCTTGTTCTACCACAGAAATTTTAACTTTGGAAAGCAATTCTTTGTAGTTCTAATTTCTCCAAGGGCAGTATTTTTCAGGCTTGTTTTTGTCTTCTGTGTTTGGACATCCGAGTTCTCACTTTTTGAGGACTGCACTTCCTCAGTGTGCTAGCCTATCATAGCTATGCCCGTACTTGGTAGCTAAAGTATAAGCTGAAATAATTCTGAAGTTAATTCATGCTAAAACCTGTTTTTCTGAATTTAACAAGTTTTCTTTTGATGTTATCTATAAAATTGCTTCAAATGACTACTTCATTTTAGCATTGCTAAATTTTTTCTACAATTTTTTTTTTTTTGCTCTTCCTATAGAACTAGTGAACTATGTCTATAACAATATGGCTTATTGCTACCACATCATTATGCCTCCTTTAATAACAGTCCCTAACATATTGGGTATTGCATGAAAGGCACTAAAATAGCTTTTTGTAAGTGCTGTTAATAAGCTTCTGTCAATAGCTTAATAAGATATTCAATTTGTATCATATTTGGATAATGTCTTGAATGTGTAATTATTTCTCTTTGATACAATGGCCTGATTTGCTGATGAGAACTCAAGCTTTGAGAATCAGAGATTTGTTCATTCTTATTGAGTAAGGCAATGCATTATGATTTTGGAGTTAAACCAAACTGACATTTTCATGACTGTCATGAACTGAATGTTTGTGTCCCCCCAAATTGATATGTTGAGGCCCTAATTCCCAGTGTCATTATATTTGGAGATGGGCCCTCTAGGGAAGTAATTAAGGTTAAATGAGGTCATAAAGGTGAGGCCCTGATCCAATAGGATTAGTGTCCCTAAAAGAAGAGATGCCAAAGAGCACTCATACTTGCACACTTACACACTCTCCACACCCCTCGAATCCTGGAAACCAACATTGCTGGTGCCTTGATCTTGGACTGCCAGTGAACTGTGAGAAAATAAGTTTCTATTGTTTAAGCTACCCAGTCTATGGTATTTTGTTTTGGCAGCCCAAGAAAGAAAAAGTCTAGCTAGTTATTCCTGAATTGGACAATGTAAAATAAAGATAATGCAACCTTGAGTGCTTAAAAATATGTTTGTTAGGGTATTTGAAAACTGTGATTACTTTATGTTACAGGTTTTTCTCTGTAAAATTCCACTTTAAAATGAATATTACTGTTGCAATCTCACTAAAAGACACCTAAAACTACTAATCTAGGCATATCTCAGTAATGGATATTTAAGTTTTGTGATAGTTTTTAACTTCCAGACAAGGTACATGGCAAGACAGTTCATTGTTATATACAGACCTGTGGAAATTGCTAAGAAATTGAAAATAGAGAAAAATATTCATGATTCTAGGTACTTTATAAAATGAAATCTTACTTTCTGATATTTACTCATTAAATTATTATTAAAATATTATATATAGTTATATATTGTATATTATATAATTATATATTGTATAGTTATATATAACTTATTATATAGTTATATATAGTTATATATATAACTTGTTATATAGTTATATATATAGTTATATATTATATGTAGTTATATAGTTAGGAAATATAATTATATGGTTAGGCCAATAATAAAATCAGGCAAATTAAATAACAATTGCATTTGTAATATAATTTGCATTATAGCTAAAAGACATCAAACAAAACTCACAAGAATAAGGATTCATTTGATAAAGAAACATATAAATTATTTGATTGTTATAAAATTCAGAGCTTTATATCAATCTCTAGCATCTTATCCAATGAAGAACTATTTTTTCTCTCTTTTCTCCTTAAAGAATGAATAAGCACAATTTTAATGTGGTCCCATGATACTATCTTTCAAGAATTAACTAACATTTACTAATTCTATATTTTAACTGTGGACTTTTTTTTCTATTCACAAAATAAGTATTAATTTTGTACATAAAAAGGCTTAAAACTGATAGATGAAATTTGAAACCAAATTATAAACATTTATAATCTAAGCAATAAAAATGAGAACATTTCCATATTGGACTAAAGTATAAAATCAATATAGAACTTGTTCAACACCAGCAGTATGGACCAGAATCAATGTGAATAAAATGTGACAATGTCTGGAAATAGTGTACCTGAAAATTCAAACTAATTCCTAATAAGAGAATAGACCTTGATTAAATGACATTTCTACCTTCCAACCAGAATAATTTGTACTATGATGCATTCTCATGCATACCTTTGCCTTTTCCTCATGACATCTATCATATCTGCAATTAAGTTATAATTTGTATAATTAGTTGTGTGACAAAGGCTCTGAGCTCCATTGGGAAGGGGAGTACACCTGTCTCTATCACAGCTATTTCCCTAGTGTCTTACACTAGTAAGCACTCAATGACTGTTAGATTAGCAAACAAATGGAAGGGAAAAAGTATGAGTATCTATAGCTTAGTAGAGCTATTAAATGAATGCAGTACTACCAGGTTAAGTTATAGGGGTAACAGACAGAGTAAAACAGAAAGAAGACCATACTTGAGGGTCATCTGTACCTCAGAATGTGAAAAAAAATCTAAGGAACTTTGGAAAATGATTCATCCTATTTCCTAATGGAAACTTCCCACCTAGTAAATTTATTTTTAAATAGCAAATATCTGGCTCTGAAAACGTTTGGTCAGGAGGCATTCTGTAAGAGTATTCCCCAATTACTGTAACAATGAGCTACAAAATATACAAATATTCCAAATAAATTTAAATGAATCAGGAGTTTTTGAAAACTCATACTGTAGCCACCAAAAATTATGGCTTACTAAAAGGCTATAAGAGGACATAAAGCCATAATTTACACATATTTGTATTCACTAGATTACCAATGAACTTGACTCTGTAGAAAGATCTGTGTTAATTGAGAGAATTTTCTGAATGAAAGAAGTTAAAACATGGAGGTATGTTCTACAGGCTTAAATTATTTCTCAGGGGGACAATGACAAATTATTTCTCATGTGGTTTTAAGAAAAATTCAGTACTATTATTCAAAGGCATTTGCAATAAAAGACATCGAGTGGACATTTTAGTGGCTCCATAATGCTTGTGTGTGTGTGCATGATCTCCTCAATATCTTTTTATTTTTAGTTCTTTAATTTTCTTTTTTGTTTGTTATCTTCTTTTTTTGCTTGTTTTGTTCTTTTAAGAAATGTTTTTGTTTTATTTATTCCTTTCACCATCTTTCTTAAAGCACCACAATCTGTATTTGTTGCCCTAGTTCAGGGGTCCTCAAACTTTTTAAACAGGGGACCAGTTCACTGTCCCTCAGACTGTTGTAGGGCCAGACTATAGTTTAAGAAAAACTATGAACAAATTCCTATGCACACTGCAGATATCTTATTTTGAAGTAAAAAAAAAACAAATGGGCAAAAACACCCTCATGTGGCTCGAGGGCCATAGTTTGAGGACGCCTGTGCCTAGTTCATGAATGAATGACCTCATTCACTGGCCAAATAAGAATGACAACGTCCTTCAGCTGACATTATGGGCACCTGTGGCCAATATTAGAGATTCTGAGGTCTGACAGCATGGGCAGGACCTCACAAACCTGTGGATATTGATTGTTGCCTTTGGAAGCAATACGAGAGGCCAAACTTTGAGTCTGCTTCTAGTACTCAAATATACAACCACTGCAAGAAGAATCTTATTCTACATAAAGTTACCCAAATGATGAGAATGAATGCTAGATAATTCTTCCAGGTTTGCTTATCTTTTTGCAAATGATGACCTATTTTGCTAAATTAGGAATTTAACCTGGTAGGAGATAGTTTAATCTAGCATGCAGGTGAACTGGAGTAGTAATTATGCATAGGTATCCTATGGATCATTTGACTTCACTAAGAATGGAAAAATAAATTAACTTTTCTTACTTTGGAATGCATCGTCAGTCAGAAGAGCTCAGTGATAGCTATAAGAGGTCCTGAAACAAATGCTCAAGGGCATGAGAATGGTAACTGGTCAGCAGGGTCTGGACAGGAAAATCTGATATAAAGACAGGAAACAGCTGCTGAAGGCAGTGCACAAGTTTTTTTTTAAAAGTACATATTGATATAATTAAATAATTTGATTTCAGATTAAGCAAACATTCTAGCACCTATTGTGTGATGACACCCCACAGAAGTACAATTACAAACAGTAAAATGACAAGGATTAACTGAAGTTCCTATTCAGTGTGATGAATTTTGACAATTGTATGTACCCATGAAACTCACACCCCTATAGAGAGATAGTACGTAGCTATAACTCCAGAATGTTCTCTGAAGCTCTTCCCACTCAATTCCCACACACCTTCCTCAGAGATGACCACCGTTCTGAAATCTTTCACCACGGAGTAGCAGAATCCCACAGTATGTACTTTTTTGTATCTGGCTTCTTTTACTCAGGATAATTTTTAAAGGTTTATCCACATTGTTGCATATATCAGTAGTTAGTTCTTTTTATTGATGAGTAGTATCACAGAAACCAGAGCTGGGCAGTGGATAAAGGGGTAAACATAGATTTTATTCAGGAGCTATTGCAATAGGAGAAGAGAGACCTCAGTATAGAACTGGGCTCAATTCCAGAATACAGCAAGGGCATGTGGGCACTTATAGCCAAGGAGCAAGGTAAGGGCCAGTGAATGGGAAATTACTGAGAGGAAACTTCAAGGATAAGAGGAGATTCTGGTTAAATGGACTTACCAGGATTCTTGGTAAAGGCAGACCAGGTGATCAGATACCTCCTGAAGGGTGATAAGATGCAGGTGAATGGTGGGAGAGGAGGAACTTGATCAAAAATGGAGGACGATCAGATCAAGAGTGGAGGATTATGGCTAAACAAATTTGGCAGGGTTTTGCTAAAACTGAGCAATGCAAAGACCAATACAGAAACCTGCCTGTCAGGGCCTAGTTGAGTTGTCTCTCACAGGGTTGCAAAAATAATCCTCTATGTTTTCTGTAAGAACTTTCAGATTTTTATCTTTTATATTTAGGATGATCTACCTCAAATTAATTTTATGAACAGTGTAGGATATGATTTGAGGTGCTTTTTATTTTCCATATAGGTAGTCATTTTTCACAAAACTTTTTGTTAAAAAGACTTTCCCTACTCCTATTAAATTATGTTGATGCCTTGGTTAAAAACAAACAAATGATTATAAATGTGGGCCTGATTCTGGACTCACTATTTGCTTTCATCAATCTATTAGTCTACCTTTATGCGATACCATACTATCTTGATTATAGTAAGTTCTAAATAAAGTGGTATAAGTACCCCAAAGTATTCTTTTATCCCAGGATTGTTTTGGCTATCCTAGGTAGCTGGGTCTTTTCATATAAATTTTAGAATCATCTTTCCAATTTCTATCAAAAAAACCCTGAGATTATGTTTGAGAATACTTTAAATCTATGGACCAATTCAGAAATAATTCACATCTTAAAAACATTGAGTCTTGGCCGGGCGCGGTGGCTCACGCCTGTAATCCTAGCACTTTGGGAGGCCAAGGCAGGCGGATTGCTCGAGGTCAGGAGTTCGAAACCAGCCTGAGCGAGACCCTGTCTCTACCAAAAATAGAAATAAATTAATTGACCAACTAAAAATATATATACAAAAAATTAGCCGGGCATGGTGGCGCATGCCTGTAGTCCCAGCTACTCGGGAGGCTGAGGCAGTAGGATCGCTTGAGCCCCGGAGATTGAGGTTGCTGTGAGCCAGGCTGACGCCACGGCACTCACTCTAGCCTGGGCAACAAAGTGAGACTCTGTCTCAAAAAAAAAAAAAAAAAAAAAAAACATTGAGTCTTCTAATCTATGCACATGGTATATATTTCTATTTATTTAGACCTTTAATTTCTCCCAGCAATGATTTGCAATTTCAGTCTGCAGATCTTGCACATATTTTATTTAATTTATTCCTAAATATTTTATGTAATTTGATGCTATTTTAAATATTGTATTTTTTATTTTATTTTTCAATTATCTTTTGCTAGCATATAGAAATACAACTGATATTTTAATATTAACCTTATATCTGTGGCATTGCTAAAATCAATTATGAGCTCCAGTAGTATTTTTTTAGTTTATTTATATTTTTCTACATAAACAATCATATTATCACTTAGTAAAGATAGGATACTTTTTCATTTCCAGTATTTATGTCTTTTCTTTCTTTCTTTTTTTTTTTTTCTGGTCCAATACCACTGAATAAAATTTTTTGTAGAATGATGAATCAAATCAGAGAAAAGAGACATTTTTGCCTGTTCTAATCTTTGGAGAGAGTTTTATCTGGAAAAAGAGATGGTCAGATATCCATTGGTTCATGGGCTGTGGGTAACAGTTTAGCTTGGTGATCATTAATTAAAAGGAACATGATTGGCAAGTTGGTGATAATGAAGACTGGGAAGATGTATGTGAATAGACCTTGGGCATAGATCCATGAAGATATTTGTGTCTCACATCTATGTTCACCAAAGAGCCACTTCAGCAGAAGTAGACTTGTTGATCCACCTGGTTTTCCAATGGGCCAATAAATAAAGTGGCCAAGAGCAGCAAGGAAGGAGTTATTATTGGACTACTTCTTCCTTATTTTTATATAACTATTTTAATGTCTTTATTAACCATCATTTTTCTCCCTGTATCTCCCTAACATATGACATGAGATGTGTTAATAGTAACTAAGCTTATATTTCAGTGTTTAAGTTACAGTATATCAAAGGAGCTGGAAGAAAAATGAGCATTAACTAAAATTAAATAAAGGGATTTTTTATCCCTTTTTGACTTTTTAGTTGTATATCATATACTTGTATCCTACTATGCAGAAAGATAATTTTATTATTGCCTTTAATAAGCATGGTTAAAAGGTATATATGGGGGTGCCAAGTCACAAAGGGGTGGACTGTTGTCACTGTTCTGTATCAATTTAGCTAAACTGGAATGTTTCTCATAAATCCTTGTACTTTATCAATCCAGATTATGATTGATCACAACATAAATGAGAATGGGAAGGTGCAAATGAAATAATA
Organism: Microcebus murinus; assembly: GCF_040939455.1. Classification (NCBI taxonomy): domain Eukaryota; kingdom Metazoa; phylum Chordata; class Mammalia; order Primates; family Cheirogaleidae; genus Microcebus; species Microcebus murinus. The sequence goes on from NC_134108.1 coordinate 26,924,808, forward strand.
GCTGGTTTTCACTCTGAAGGTTGGCACAAGGCCAAGCACTGTTGTAGCTCATGCATGCTGTTACTCATCTATTGGGTTCACCTAGTTGATGTCAGGGAGCAACAGATGGGTTTGCAGTTTTTCTAACCAGAAATACTCTTTTAGATTCCTTGAATCCCCGGTCAGGTTATGCATACCTCCATGGGGAAGGGTGCCAGCTTCGCATGCAATTCATTCACCTCATCAAGGTTGGAGGGAAGAAGACAAACACATACTCCTATTTGTTCTAGTGGGTTCTACTTTTCTTTCATAGGTCTCAATTTTTCCCCATAAGCTCCCTGAAGCTTCTCTCTTGATCTCCTCCACTTCATGTCTATATTTCCTTGCTGACTTCAGGCCTAATGCTGATACAGAGGCAGTAGCTTTGTATAGACTGCGTAAGTAGTTTCCACAATCGCCTGAGGTCTGATCCTCAAAAAAATCCCTGGTATATGACTCATACCGGTAGTAGTTCTGCTTACCTGATTAAATCCTAACTGATATGCCCTGGTATGGTCTTCTTTGCATTTATCTTGTTTAGGCTTTGTTAAGCTTCTTGGATCTGCTTGAAATTGAGACTCCATATTATTTTTAGCTGGTTTTTCTTTCTATGCTTCAGTTTGGGTAATTTCAAAATTGCTCTGTCTTCAAGTTTACTGTTAGTATTTTCTGCAGTAGCTAGTCTGCTAATGAGCTCATTTGGTGGATTTTAACTTTTTGATATTGTATTTTTATCTCTGGTATGTTCTTTTTTATAGTTTCTGTTTCCCTGTTGAGATTTCCTATTTTCCCTGTCTTTATCTTCTTTTCTTTCTTTGAATCCTTGAATATTTTTATAATAGCTCTTTTGAATACATGGTCTACTAATTTCATCATCTGTGTCATTTCTGGGTCTGTTCTAACTGAACGATTGCTATTCTGGTTTTGGGTCATATTTGCCTATTTCTTTGCATGTCTAATAATTTTTTATTATACACTGTATATCATAGATACCTCATTGACTGGATTCTATCATCTTTTAAAATAGAATGTTAAGTTTTGATCCCATAGGCAGCTAATTTACTTGCAGAGGAGCTTGATTCTTTTAAGCCTTGTTTGTAAGGTAGGGCAGAATAGTCTTTTTTGTAGGACTAAATTAGTCCTACAAAGGTATGGCCTTTCTTAAGTTTCTATTTTGTCTTAGCCCATTTGTGTTGCTGTAAAGGAATACCTGAGACTGGGTAATTTATAAATATAAAAGACTTTTTTTCTTGCTCTGTCACCCAGACTGGAGTGCAGTGGCATGATCATAGCTCACTCTAGCCTTGAACTCCTGTGTTCAAGTGATCCTCCTGCCTCAGCCTCCCAAATAGCTGAGACTACAGGCATGCACCACCACACCTGGCTAAATTTTTTTTTTTTTTTTAGAGATGGGTTCTCACTATGTTGTCCAGGCTGCTCTTGAACTTTTGGCCTAAAGTGATCCTCCCTCCTTGGCCTCCCAAAGTGCTGGGATTACAGGTGTGAACCACCACATGTGGCCAAGAAAAAAGATTTATTTGGCCCATATTTGTGCTGGCTAGAGGATTGGGCATCTGGTGAGGGCCTCAGGCTGCTTCCACTCATGGCAGAAAGTGAAGGGGAGCCAGCATGTGCAAAGATCTTATGGCTAGAAAGGAAGCAAGACAGAAAGAGAGGGGAGGTCCCAGGCTCTGCACTAACAGAGCGAAAACTCATTCATCCCCTGCTCCAGAGGGCATATTAATCTATTCATGAAGGATCCACTCCCATGACACAAACACTTCCCATTAGGACCCAATTCCAACATTGGGGATCAAATTTCAACATGAGATTTGGAAGACTGATCATCCAGACTATAGCACTACTGAAGCTGCAGTGTTTAATAAGATCATTTCACTTTGGCAGGTAGGGATACAAATGTCTCCCTACTCCATCTAGCTCTGGGGTTTAAACCCACAGTTCTTCTGTATTTGTTCTTGTGAACTAAAATAAAATCTTAAACCCCCTCAGCTGACTGAATAGACCTACCCTTGGCCAAGGGGACTCCAGAAATACCCTAAAGCTGAGTTGCTGGCCCTGAGGAGGGAAGTCAGGCATGCCTCATCATGCCACCTTCACTTCTGGGAGATATCCTTTGTCACTCATTAACAGGTCTAAGCCTGTGCAAACCAGAGCTTAAGCCACACCTACAGGTCTTCAATTTACTTAACAGATCACTTGAATGTGAGTGTGTGTCTCACATGTGTCTAATGGCTTGTGTGTGTCTAATGGCTTATCTCAGATTAACAGATATCCTTATCTCAACTTAAAGCATTCAAAACCTTTAGACAAAGCTTCATTTCTTTAACCAATTACCAAATCAAAGAATCTTTAAACCCATCTATAACCTGTAATTCTCTGCTTTGAGATGTTCTGCTTTTGGGGCCAAACCAATGTACACCTTCCATGTAATAATTTATGACTATACATGTAATTCCTATTTCCCTGAAATGTGTAAAACCAACTGTAACCCAACCATAGGTAGTCCACTTGCTCAATGCCTCTTGGGCCTGGCTCTCCAGGTCATGGTCACACATATCCGGCTCAGAATAAACCTCTTTAAATTATTTTACTGAGTTTGGGTTCTTTTCTGTTGACATTCTTTTCAGAAGAGTTATACTTTGTCCTGCCTCAGAGATTTTCAACCTCTATCTACATAGCTTATTCTTCAAAGATTCAAGGGGATCCCTCTGCAGATTTCTGGAACTCCTTATCTGCTCAGGTCACTTCCCTATGGACCCTGCCACACAAACTCTAGCCACCTCACTGATCTTGACTTCTCATCTCTGTCTCCTCAGCTCAGGGCCCTGCTGTGCTTTTATTGGACTCCATCTCTCTGAGCCACAATCTAGAAAGTAATACTAGGCAGAGAGCTGGTACAATCACAGGGCTCCTCTCATTTCTTTTGCCTTTCTTCCAGGGATCATAGTCATGTGCTGCCTTTTGTTCAATGTCTAAAAGCTGTGATTTATATATTTTATCCAGTTTTACACTTGCTTATGGCAGGAGGCCTACTGCAATATGAGTTCCTTCATCATGGCTAGAAGCAGAATATATGTGCTCTACTCTTGTTTAATCCTGATAACAAACAAATTTATACACACATTATGTTTTTAGAGGCTTAACATTAAGCCAAATGGAATACATTCCACATCAAGCAGAATCACTTAAAATTCTCTTCTCATTCCCCCCCACCTCCCACCCCATACTGCTCAGGATTCAATGATTATCTTGAAAGAAGAATCATTTGAATGCTCAGACATTTGCATGTAAATTTTTATTTTGTTCCTTTTGTTCAGCTCAGTGGTTGTCAAAATTTACTGTGCATAATGATTACTATACAAATCAATGATCCTCTACTTAATGGGCTATTTAAAGTTTATTCTATACACTATACACTGAGTCACCTAATGTCTTGAAGTTCAATCTTAGCCTCGATCTAAAATGTGAACCTATTGTATTTCTTTTGTGGGTATTGGGGTTATTTTTATTGCATTCTGATTTGTTTATCTGGTAAAAACTTTCCAATGCAACGCAGTCCTGTGGAAAAGAGAAGGGATGACCCAGAAGGGGAAAAAAATCCACAGAGAGAAAGCCAGAACTGAGACAGAGGTCTTGGATAGAAAGGAAAATATAATCTATGTCTTAACTTCTATTCTAGTCTAGATTGCCAAGAAGATTATGTGGTGGTAAATAGTCTCCTGCATAAGGAGGAAAAAATGAATAAAGTTTTATCTTGGACATGCCAATCTGGATAAATTTTATCTATGATATTTATTTTCTTATTGCTGTTCCTCAATAAAGTCTTTTTGTTTGAATTTCCAAACAGCATTTGTTTTCATTAGTTTTTAAAAATTTTCAGTTTGAAATAAATAATTATAGATTTACAGAAAAAGTACAAATGCAGGACAAATAATTCTTCTATTTTTTCACTTAGATTCTCCAAATTAATGTCTTATCAGATTTTGTTTCTCTGTGTGTGTGTGATTTTTCTAACTTGTTTGAGAATAAACTGCAGACATAATGACCCTTTACCCCTAAATACTTTAGTGCTATTTCTTAAAAACAAGCACATTTGGAACCAACTTTGATGTTTTTGGGTTTCTGTATATTGAAAAAGGATGATATTTTTACATAATTAAATGTAACCATATGATAAATGCCAACCCTAGGCACAGTTATGCTTAAGCAAAAGACAAGAGGCTCAGTATGATAAAGGCCACTCAATTTTCTTTCTGAAATCATGCATGAGGGGGTACTCCCTGAGCACCATATGCCTAATCTGATGTTGTGATTGTCTTACTGGAATCTTTATTCCTTACATCTGAACATGAGTTTGTGTGAGATAGCACTGCATAGCACAGTGATTTAAAGTGTGGCCTCAGAAGTCAAAATGCTTTTGGACCTTGGACAAATAATATAACATCTATGTGCCACACTTTTCTAAAATCTCTAAAATGGTAACAAGAATAGTTCTTGCTTCACAGGATTAATGAGCTATGCAGTGATCCCCAACCTTTTTGGCACCAGGGACCAGTGTGATGGAAGACAATTTTTCCACGGATGTCGGGGGTTGGTGGGATGGGATGGTTTCAGGATGATTCAAGTGCATTACATTTATTGTGCACTTTATTTCTATTATTATTACATTGTCGCTTGCCACTCACTGATAGGGTTTTGATATGAGTCTGCAAGCAATTGATTTATTATGGTCTCTGTGCACTCAAACCTCTCTGCTCATGAAAATCTGTAATTGCTGCTGCTCCCCAGCGCTAGCATCACCGCCTCAGCTCCACTTTAGATCGTCAGGCAATAGATTCTCATAAGGAGAAAACCTACATCCCTCACACACACAGTTTACAGCAGGGTTCGTGCTCCTGTGAGAATCTAATGCCATGGCTGATCTGACAGACAGCAGAGCTCAGGCAGGGATGCAAGCAATGGGGAGTGGCTATAAATACAAATGAAACTTTCCATGCTCACCTGCCATTTACCTCCTGTTGTGCAGCTGGTTCCTAACAGGCCTGGGGGGTTGGGAACTGCAGAGCTAGTAGAGGTGAATAACCTAGCTTAGAGCAATCACTCAAAAATGTTAGTTATCACTATTGTGGATGTGAACATATGGGAATTTGTATGTGTGCAGCTACAATCCTGTCTGGTCTCTAATGGTGCCATGCCATTAGGAGATGTCCTTACCTTTCAGCTTTATGATAACACACTGGTCTAATGGTTTTGCCTCAATAACTAGATGCATTCTCTCAAATATGCTCATTTGGGGATTTAACATCCTTTAGCAGAGAAAGCACTGTATTTTAAAATCCTCTGTTTTGTATACAGTGGAGGCATCTGATTGGAAATATGCCAAGTTTTCTGGCCTAGGCCTACAATCAACAGCTGGCATTCTTGGCTAAATATTTGTGGTGATGTTAATGGGAAGTCTTTTAGTGTTTAATAAACAAATAAAAAGACATGAATAAATTTAACTTATGGAAGTGAATTTTTCTAACTAATAAAAAACACTGATTTCAATATTATTTTCTGAAATACACAGTAATTCTTGAGTTGGATACATTATGTACTCAGGTTTATAGAGTGTAGCTTTATTTCATTCTTCTCTGCTGGAAAGAACATTTGGATACACCTATTCTTATGCTTTTGGGAAAATATTTGTCTTCAAATCCTCTAAGATTAGAATTTTTACATCCAGTAATTATAATCTTAGCTAGTTTTATTTTCTTATTAGTTCTGAGAAAAAGGTAATGCAATTTTAATGGGTTTAGAAGAACCATTTTTGTATACACAATCTTTTTTACTGTTTTTAAAAGAATTATATACTTTTTACAATTCCAAGAACTCAACTGCTGTGAAATACTGTGCTGTAAAGGAGAAAAAACACAGCATATAAGCAGATTTTTATACACTTTCTAATTTATATTAATTTAAAAGGAAATTATTCCATATGGTTCTGAAACATTAAGAATGCAATTAAACCACCAGATGCAGGAAAAAAGTCTTTGTCTTAGTACCATGCTCATGGTTCGAGTTTAATAAAGACATAGAAGACAAATTTTCTAAAGCAAATTTCTCTTGTTTTTGTGCTTGCAGAAGTCTGAAGCTCTCTTGCTTTGCATGTTCAACAAATGTTTACAGTACCTGAGATAATTGTACAATTCACTATTTTTATTACAGCCAAAATATGAGTTATACTAATGAGAATATTTAGTGGAGTTTCATAGTCTGAGTTATTATGTGCAATAAAGTTCAGGTTATAAAGAATGATTCATTAAAGAATAATTAAACATTAGCTAGCAAGGTAATAGATTTCTTCCAAATATGTTATCTTGAGGGACTAAATAGATGAAAACATGGTAAAATTTTATTATGATTCTATTTATTATGATTCAGCACAGATAACACAACTAACCAAAAGCCAACTTTCTAGCTATAAATTTGATATTTTAAAAATATATTATCGATTTATAAAATGCATTATTTTGATAACTCTCCTGAAGATACATATTTATGTGTGTGTTTTAGAAAAAATTGCCAAAGGTGGGATTAAATTCCAGTCTTATTGAATATAATATAATATAATATAATAAACATAACATTTTACATCCACGTTTTCTAGCAAAAACTAGAAACAAATACTGTGACATATGACCTAACAAGCCAGGCAGGTAAAGCCATACTACACAGTTCCAGCCCTTACTCTACCCATCTCAAGAGTTACCAGGAGCAAGATACCTAACTTCTCGGCATCTCCGTTTACTCATCTATAAAACCTGGCAAACAATATGTATCCTGGTTTACTGCAAAGGCTGTGGTAAGAATCAAATGTAATGACACATTTTAAAACCCTTTGAAAAATGTACAATACCAAACAAATGCTAGGCATTGCAATATATGTTATAGTCTTTATACAATTTCATGGGGAAAAAGATTCTCAAATAATACATTTCATAAACTCCTTCATTTAAAAAATTCAAGTGGATAAATTTAATCCCAATTTTTTCAGTTTGCTTTTTTTGTTGTTATCACATGTGTAAAAAGTTGACCTGTTTTAACTATAATTAAAGAAATGAGAAGTGTGTGTTTTTGACCATATCCCCTTCGAATCTAATAAAACTTCATTCACACTATCAAACCAATTCTACGGGTTAAAATAATGATCTCCACTAATTAGTCATGTCACTGCTGAGTAAAAGCCTGTATGCCCCAAAGCTTACATATTCAAAGAATAGTATCTGTTTTACTAGCAAACAGAGTAATTAAATTTATGGTTAGCATAGGCAGAAGGCTGCCATGCTCTGTGGATGTAAGAATAACTAGTTCATCCAAATTTAATATTATGTCTTTTCAATGTCAATAAGGTTTAAGCTGTGTGAGAGAGGAAAAAGTACATGCATAGGTAGAATTTTTTCCATGCTGGATTTGAGGCTCTGGTTTGGCCATTAGCATTTTGCCATCAGTAATTTTATTTAAATTGTATATTTACGTCTTAAAAAGAACAAAAGGATGTTTGTTTCTATATATATTAATGGAATTGATTTTTTTAAACAAAACAAGGAGTATTTATTATTTATCTTCCAATTTGCTCCATGTTGATATTAAATGAAAATTCCAAACATTCTGTTATATCATAAAACATTTTTTAAAACTTCCTTAAAAATAGCCTTTCCTGATTAATTTTTTAGCTACACTCCAAAATCAGAACCAATCCACATTATCAAAAACTAAAAGTAGTTTTAGTCACATACATAATCCATATTGTTCACTGTTCTTGTTTCTGACTGGTTTTGTAGCTGTCAAAATTCAGAATTATAGTCAAAAGTAAATAATTTCCTGACACCGAAAAATAAAAAGCATCATAATCTAATAGTACAATACAAACAAAAATTGATGGCATGAAAAATTTGGGGCAACAGATCACCTCTAGACTAAAAACTCTACTTTCCAGTTGACTATCTATTAATAAAAGAGATATACTAACTGGAATATTTAAATCTCCTCTAATAAATTGTTAAAAGTAACTATATTTTGCCTAGATTTATACCACACAGAAGTCTCTTACAAAAACAACATCCTTCCTGGTTTCCATTCTAAACACATAAAAAAAACTTACAAGGAAGATGTTGGTATCTTTGAGAAAATAATCATTTTCTCTCTTTTCTTCTTTTACCATTTGATTATGCCTTCTCACACCTATATTCAATGCTATCTAAACATTGAGAGAAAATGATCATTTAGCCCCTTCCTCACCTTCTACCTAGTGACGATGATGATAATAATAACCACTTACTGTTTGCTACTGACAATGTTTATGCAAGATGTTTTACCTATGTGATCATATTTAATCCTTCTACAACACTTTGGAAGCTGTTTTTATACATAAGGAGTCTGAGTACTAGAAAAATTAAATAAATTTTCCAAGGTGACACAATTAGTTAGTAGCAGAGCGGGGACCTTAGTGCAGCTCACCTAACCCACGAGCCACTTTAATAACCACCATTTTATTTGCAGCTCCTCAGCTCAGGTGCACAGGTCCCTGGACTGCTCTCTCTCGCCTCTGCCCTCCTTGCATGGATCAGCTACCCCTTTGCTCTGTTACCATAGCACCCTGAGTCACCTTCTGTCAACACACTAAATTCCTTGCATTTTAAATTAATTGTGTAAGAATCAAGAGCTATCCCAAAGTCAAAGCCCCTCTCTCTCCCTCAGCCCATGGACACTATCAGTGAAGTGGTGATAGGTGAAAGTGTATTTCTAGGAACTCGCTCAATGTACAGCATAAGTAAATCACTATTTTCAGTCTCAAAGGATTATTCCAGAAGACATGTGGTCCTTCAAATTCTTATTTTGGAGTTCATGAAAAAATTTCCAGACATATATCTGTTTGTAAAATACGCTAGAGAAAAAGCTTAGCATATGAAGAAGGAAAGTTTCATTCTGATGACTATTTGCTAAACCATCCATAGATTCTATGTCACTTGATGTCTGCTAGATGTGTTAGCTCCTTATTAAATAAGCAAAGAATAATATTATTTTGTTTGAGCATCATGGTGATTAATTTTATGTGTCAGCTTATGGTAGCCAGATATTTGGTCAAACATCTGTCTCTATGTTGTTGTGAAGGTGTTTTTTGGATAAGATTAACATTTAAATCAGTAGAGCTCAGGAAAGCAGATTACCTGCCCTAATGTGGGTAGGTCTCATTCAATCAGTTGAGAGCCTTAAAAGAAAAAGACTGAAGTCCCCTGAGGAAGAGAGAATTCTACCCTCTAGACTGTCTTCAGAATGGAGCTGCAACATTCACTCTTAACTGGGTCTTCAGCCTGCAGTCTGTCCGGCAGATTTTGGACTTTGCCAGTGCCCACAATCATGTGAGCCAATCTCTCTCTTTCTCTATTTCTCTCTGTCTCTCCACACACACACACACACACACACCATTGGTTCTGTGTCTCTAGAGAATACTGACTAATACATGCATGGTAATATACAGACATACTACTTGTTTTTGGATTAAAAATTGTTATAAAATCCACCAACTATCTATATTTTAAAGGAGGTTATGCTTTGCTGCGAAAAATGAATTAACTCATAACTATATGAAGTTTACTTCAAATTAATTTATGTTCAAATAGCCTATTTTTCTTAGTCCATTCTGTTTTTATAACAGAAAAAGGGAGACTAAGACATTGACATGTAGACAGCAACATGTATGTGTGTGTGTGTGTGTGTGTACAACATACAAGAAAATGGCAAAGTTTGCACTATTGTAGAAATAACGGATATTACATGAAAGCAATTATGAATTCTAATATTTAAAAAAATGATTTCATCACATAACATGTAAGTTAAACATTTATTATTGAGACGTCAAAACTACTTTGGTTTATATCTAGTGGAAATAAGAAACCATCAAAATCCTCATATTTATACAAAAAATAAGACAATCTTTTGGAATCTTTAGGAAGAATCCATGCATTAAAACACAATTGTAATCTATTTACTTAGTCAACAGATATGTTTTGAACACCAATTATGCACAGGTGGTATTCTAGGCACCAGGAACATAATGGTAAACAAAAGAGACAAAAATACTGATGGTCATGGAGCTTGCATTGTTTCCTGGTCAGAGTTGTTAAAAGTGATTTTTCTTGGAAGTGTGTCCATACTGTATAAGAGAATCAATATAAAAAGCCTAGCTTCAGATTGTTACTTTCTCTAACTGGTAGGTCTGCTAGCAGCCCTGGTAAGTAAATATTTAGGGGGAAAGAAATAAACCAAACTTCATCCATCTATACAACATGCAGATTGATTCCAAAACATGTAACAAAAGAGGCAGAATTTCAATAATGTCACACCAAAACATAAATTTAAACACTAACAACTGATAAATGGTATTAATATAAAGAAATACTTAGTCTTTCTATATAGTACTAGAACCTGTGAATATGGTTCCTCAACCAAAAATACCAGAAGGTAAAAAGGTCTAATCTAAGTCTCATTTCCAGATGTAGGGTGAGGTTAAATCTTGTCTCAGTAAAAGAAATAATGAATGTGGGCAGTCTGCAACAATCTCAACTGGACATAGAAATGGAAAAGTACAAGATTGAGATCTTTCCCAACTGATTCTGTCATTTAGCTGATATTTGGGGATATTCTTAAGGTTCTTTCCTGGGAGACTGCTTATATCAAAGGAAAAAAAAAGATTTAAATAAATGAATTAATTTAAATGAATGAATTATTTTAATTAATGAATTACTTAAATGAATGAAACAACAGTGAAGATGTATCTAGTTTTCTTGCAAATTTGAAATTGTAAAGGAAAGAAATGAAAGAAGAGACCATTTCTCTATGGTGTTTATTATTTGGCCTGCTCTTTGGCCTTTAGTCTCTGATATTTATACTCATAAATGTTCTTTCCTCCCTCCTCTGCTTCTTCATCTTAAACTATTATTATCTTGTAATAAGAACTAAAAAGCCAGAAGGAAGTAGGGAGGTAATGTAGTCCACTTGAACCCAAGGCCACGCAAGTTCCTTAGGAAAGATAAGAATCTGGCCTCATTGTCAAAATGTTCATAGCCACATAAACTTTTCCTTGCAACCTATGGCAATATTTAAAAACTATTAAAATGGGAAAGTGAGCCAGCCTTATATTTAATCTAAATTTCCAGTTCTATTTATGGAGGCAGAAAACAGTTAGTTCTCATGCCTCACATAAAAACTAAGTCCCTTTTCTATCTTCAGGCTGAACAGTCTTGCTTCTTTAAACTTTATTATTATGGAATATTTCAGAAATGCCAAAATGTAAAACACTACTATAAATAAACATTCTAAATTATACTACTTGGTGTAAAAATATTAATTATTACAAATATAATCGGATATTTCTGTGTTTTTCTCTCACTGGGTACTCTTCTCTTCTTTCTTTCCCCCAATATAAATACTATTCTGATTTCATGTTTATTGTTTACATATGTGTTTTTATTCTTACATTGCTTTTTACCTAGTAAAAAAGATAGTTTCAAATGTTCTTCAAGCATTAAAAATGGTATTGCAGCAAACATATCTAGCTGCAACTTCTTTTTTTTTCCCTCTCAATATAATATTTTAGAGGTGTTTGTCATTGAGCCAAATTGCTCTCCAAAGTGGTGGAACCAATTCGTAAAACCATATCCGTCTCTATGTAGTTTTAAAAAATTTCCAGTTGCCTAATACTGCTTATATTAAATAGGAAAAGATAGGGAATCAGAATGGAAAAATAATACACCCTCTTTTCCTTTTACCTTTTCTTTCTTGATTTAACTTATTTTGGAGTGGAGAGGAGGAAAGAGAACTAGGGAATGGGAGTCATCCCTAGAAAATACTCAGTTTCCTGTTGATTTGGTGCTTACATTTTTTTAGAATTTTGTCTCAATGTTGAAATAAAACAAAATCAAATAATGACCCAAATTTTATAATCTAAAATGATATTGAGATGTCATCTGGTTCATTATTCTGTATTTAGATTACATTTCTTAGAATAATAGAATAATGGTATTTGAGTCAGTTGTATCTGGCTAGTTGAGTATTAGTGATTTGAGGACAAACGCCGAAGAGGTGGACAGCACTTCAGTGTTCCATTTGGGTCAAGAACTTAAACCACAACCACAAAAAGAAACATCGGGAATGCTTATTCCTGATTCCAGCATTAAACAATCAGTACTATCTATAATTTCCAATTTATATCTTACTCAATTCCCTTGTTGTATGGTTCTTAAACTACTCATTCCTTCTTGATGAGTTACCATTTGAATCAGTCTATGTTCAAAACATAGTATTAATAGTTCATTGAATAATTCATTAAATCTGTCTTTATAGTTTCATGTTGCTCACATGCAAGAATATCACTATCATCGCGTATCTTTTAAAGAGAATTTTTGACCTGATATTTAGTATGATGATTTGGAATTTTCATAAGAAAGTATTCATCTATCCTTGGAAATTTTTATTGCTAGTTTAGAAACACAATAAAATCAAAGTAGCTTTGCCTAATCTTGCACATTTGGAAGCATTTAGCTAATTTAAAAAATCTTTAACTTGGAGGCTAACATATCTCTGATTTTTGGCTTCTTCAGCTCGGCAGCCTCTATGAAAAATGGCCCCACCCCATTACTAGCCACGAGAGGCATTATGTTCTAACGGTTACATTGTATTTGAGTTGCTTCTGAGCTACTCATCAAAATCTTAACTTTGCGGTTTTAATATAATTTTCATAGAAACATTAAGAACAGATGTATGAGCCAATCAAAAGGCAGAAAATATGTAAATATGGTAATTAAATCAACATAAATAAAAGAGTAGTCTGCATTTTTTTCTGATTACCACAAAGAAACATAAAATTATTATTTACTCATTGGTATAGAAATATGTTCTGCAATAAAACAGAAGTAACATGCCTAAATTTTTTGCAATCTTACATAATTCAATGGCATTAATAGAAACTATTATAGCTTAACAATATGATAACTTTTTCCTAAAATGTAATCAGTATCAATTTATTTTATATCTATTTTAATATAAAAAATAATTCCAATGTCATGTATCACATATCAAATGTTAAAATTGTTTATATATATATATATGTCTGAATATAATTTGTCTAGATAATATAATAAATTCTCTGAGCAAATTTGCATCAAATGTGCAGTTAGAAAATATTTTTGGATGCTTCGTAAGGAGACATTAGTTGTGATATAAATTTCCTTGTGCTCTACATCACAATTTCAAAAAATTTTAGAAATGAAAGAGTCCCAGATTAAGTTCTATCACCTATTTTAGAGATCTGAAAGCCAATTGAGTGGTACAGTTAGTTGAAAATGTAAAAATCAGATTTTAGTTTACTCATCCCTGATTCCTTGGTACCTCTTAAAGAGTACCAGTGAAGATTCAAGTGTTCTTGGCTTCAAAAAAAAAAAAAAAAAAAAAAAAAAAAAAAAAAAAAGAGTACCAGTGAAGGGGAACAAAGTAAAATTCTAATGGTTGTTCTATTCTTTGATCACAATTCTCATAAGACCTTTGATCACAAGTCTAATAGCTTATTTGTTTGGCAGTGGTGAGAGAAGTTTCAATGATTGGTTAAACTTTTTTTATTGTTGTTAACCATGAATTCAACCATTTCTTCACTTTGCACATTTCCTCTTGGTACAAACAATAAGAATGTAGTGGAATGGTGAGACTTTGGGACTTATGATAAGTAACCAAAACCAGAGAACAGAAATAAGACAAACTTGCATTACCCCCCCTTGGTATTTTCTGTGGTCAACAACTACTGTTTAATTCTAGAGAGTCACATGCAGACTAAATGATGTCCGTCTCTTGATCACTGACTGACTCATGGCATCTGTCTTAACTTCAAATTCAGCTGCCAAACACATATAAGACTTAGTATATGCCATGAGGTTGATCAGACTTATTTCAAGAAGAAAAATTTCAGCAAATTTCATTTTCATCTCTCTCTGCCCTGTAAGAAGTCTGAGAAGGCCTAGTTTACTGTAAGTTGAACAAGTGTAAATAAAATTTCTTCCTACCACACACATATATAACTCTCACCCTTTGAGACATTTAGGGGAAATTTGTGATTTTGTTTATACCTAAAATGAAGTGTCCAAAGAAATGTATTCATTGGTATTCTGGTGAAAGAGTATTATTGGTTTATATATACCTTAATTATTAAGCTTATTCTATTGCATTATGACTTTTTAAAAATCAACTTTATTGAGGTATTTATAATTTACATTAATAAAATGTACTATTCAATGTGTACAATAGGATGAATTTTGATAAATGTGAGCATTTGTATAATGCTACCCAAATCAATATATAGAATATGTTCATTGCACCACAAATATTTTATATCTTGATTTGGATGATGGGTGCACAGAAGTATACATTTGTCAAGAGTCATCTGCCAGTGCATGTAAGATGTGTGAATTTTATTGTATACAAATCATACTTCAATAAAGTTAATTTTTAAAAAATGGAGTAGGGTAGGGAGAAGTGTTTAGTTTGATAAACACAGAATGCCCACAAGGGTTCACTTACTATGCAGACAGAATCCAGTGAGATTCATCTCTTACCCAGCTGTCTGGTGGAGGCTGTGAGAGAGCAAATGTATGACTTCAGACGATTGTGATGGACATTGACAAAAACACACAAAGGCAAATCCAGCTCAGCCTGGGGCACCAGAGAAGCTTCCTAGAAGAAAATGAATTTTTAGATGTCAAACTCAGGTACATCAGTGAGGATGAGAGGGCAGCCTTTGAAGACTTGAGTGGTTAATCCAGTGTAGAAGTGGGGCGAGGAGCGGGTAACCCAAACGAACAAAACAGGACAAAATTCATTTCCTCAGAGGATCTCACTGTTGTGTCGGAGAGAGACAAACGTGAAATTTCAGCTCAATGTGATTTGTGTCAGAGAAATACATGCAGAAACAACTAAGAGACGCAAAGAGTAATCCTGTAAGGGAGTGAGGGTGGGAGGTAGCTGAGGAGCATGCAGGCTAAGGAAACCATCTCAACAAGATTCTGAAGGATGAATGGAGTTTCCAAGGGATCAAAGAGTAAGTACATTCTGTGGAGAGGAAAAATCCTGTCCAAAGGCAGCTCATTGTAAAGATCAAATGAGAAAATTTAGAGATATCCACTATAATACCTAGCATACAGGAGGCACTCAATAAGTGTGCTGTTTTAATGGAAAAAGTTTCCCCTCGGTAAACTGTGAAGTCCTTGGGAGCAGAGGGTTTTTCTCCTGTTCTTTAGTTACTTTAGGAGATTCTAGCCTGGGGGTGGGGAACCTGCCACCTTCTGATTGCAAGATTGTTCTTTTTAAAGCACGAATGTAGGCAAGAAAAGCTTCGCCTTTGTCTGCTACATCCCTTTTAATAAAAGGATTTGTTCTGTAAAATTTGGATTCAGTCAAAAGGCCACATTTAAGGACCTAGAAGGCCACATGTGGCCGTAAGGTTGGATTAAATCTAGCCTATATCATGCAGTAACTCTGACAAATGTGGACATTTAGTTCTTATAGAAGGAGCTATGCTATTATTCATATAACACTAATAATGTTTTCAATTATTTACATACTTCTGGCTAAATTCCAGGTACATATTTACCCAACTATAATACAAATGTAAAATCCAAACGACATAGCAAAGTATCTGGATGCTTAGCATTAGAAGGATCAGTTATAATGTGAGCTTTGTATAAAAATATCAATTTATGTTTATGGTATATGCTTAAATTTGATAGATATAGAGTTGGCAAAAAGATAATGAAAAGCTCTAATCTGCCACCTAAGCTTAAATGTTTAAGAGAAAAATGCTGAAAGTATATCTTTTAAATTATACTCTTCTTTTTTAGAGCAATAAAATTTCACACGTACAGTTATCATTTTAGGTGTTCTAAATGGCTGCACTTTGTGTTAGTACTTTCCTGACAGGACTTGCTCAAGATAAAGGATCAGTTTTAGCAAATATAAGTTTAAGGAAAATAATGCCTCTAATAGCCTGCATAAAACCATTATTATGTTCTGTGTTGTAGGGAAAGAGTAATGAGTTCCATGTCTGAATATGTGGCAAGGTGACCCCGTGTTTTATGGCCCCCATACCTCTTTGGAAAAATGTAAGTAATGATTCCTGCCTCAACAGACACTCAGGAATATTAAATGCCATAATATTTTTAAATTCTAGTACAAAAATTGGCACATAGTATATAACCCCATTCATATCTACTCTCTTCTTTATAGAAAAATATTCCAAAGCTGTATTTATCTATTTTCCCTTAAATAGTACTATAAAAAGCTGGCTTACATGAGGAAGTAAATCACCTATAAATGGAAACATACCTATAATGGAAAAAGAAATGAATAACCATTTATTTAAAGTCCATAATGCTTTGCAGCCCAACCTCCCCCCCACCAAAAAAGACAGTTTGATTTTATTCTTAAATTATTCAGAAATAAAGAACAACATTTATTTTTAAAATAAATATAAAATGTTAACTTATGACTTTTGGTGAGATCAACAGATTAAAATGTTCAGAAATACTCGAAGACTTAACATTTTCCCAAACACCACAGTGTAAAGAAAGAGAACCTATTTCTTCATCTTCTTAAAAAAAAAAAAAAGTACAGTATTTTCATGACTTAAACTCTGGAAATGGAAATTAAAATCCATTAACTAAAAGTTTCTTGTCTTCTGCTCTTGATTATAGTAACTGATTATAGTGATATAACTTAATGTTTTAAAAATATATGTTTAAAGTAATTTTGCTCCTCAGAAAACTCATATTGAAATGCATATATTTTTATGGCTCATTTGATGATATACTTTAATCTGAAATTTCCTTTTTTCACTCAATATTTCATGGACATGTTTTTATGCTGACATATCCTAATCTCACTCTTTGCTTTTAATGAAATAAACTAAAACCTATTTAAATAATGACAGATATGTTTCATTTTATTCTTCAGATGACAATGTGCTACAATAAATATTATTGTTTAAATATATGCATATCTTTACACATTTTAAAAAGTATTTCATTAGATTAAATTCTGATATTGAATTGCTGAGTCAGAAGATATATACAATGCACCTATTAAATACATTCATATTTAATAGGTGCTGCCAAATTACCTTCTAGAAATATTGTTTGAAAAAAAGTTATGAGTAGCATGGGATCTATATGGAAGTCAATTACTTTTGGCTTAGGTTTTTTCCTCTTAGTTTAATATATAGCCATAGATAAATATAGATACAGCTATAAATACACACACATACATATATAAACTAAAGCACATATATATTTATATAATTTTTTAAATTTCAGAATATTATGGGTGTACAAACATTTTGGTTACATACACATTTATATTCTTTAATATGTACTACTCATAATGGATATGTTTTTATATGTGTGTATACATATGTATTTGTGTGTATATATAAAACCTTCAAATCTTTTCATTAAAATAGATTTTATATTCATTTGTATATAATTATGAGTCTCCCTTTGACTGTCTGGGCATCTTAAATGTTTCAAACTGTTTTTCTTTGTTATGACAACTTTAACTGGAGAAAGCCATTTTAGGGTATGGAGGAAACAGGGTGTAAAAGATTCATCAGGTAAAAAACATGCTTTTCAACACTTACGAATATAAAATATCACTGAAATTTTACCAGACATTGCTGTGTGCTATCATTTGGGGCCGGGGGCAAGGCTAGTGTTTTAGTTTTTTATGGCTGCTATAAAAAAATCACCATAACTTTAGGGGCGAAAAAGAACACAAGTTTGTTTTTGATGTTGGAAACACCCAGCAACCTAGATGTTTATTGCTGTCTGTAAACTTACGGGTATTCTGAAGAAAAAAACCTAAATAACCTGGTTGCACAAAAAAAGTTTTAGAGTCAAAATTTCATGCCTGGATGGAAGGTTTACTCTGAGACAAAGAGATAGTGAGTGGAAAGCAAATTGTAAAGGAATAATTCCCACATGTTCCTTTCTTCAACCAGGAACCATTTCCATGGCTATTCCTTATGCTACTAGGATAAAATAAGAGAAAGATAATAAAATAGTCAGTTATAAATTTTTAAAATTAAATGAATCAGATAAAAGTTTTAAAATGGAATAGTAACAAAGATCAACAAAAGTTTTAAAAATGAGAGGATTGAAAGATAAAACAAATAAGAAATTTTAAATGAATAGATTCATTCAATAGAATCTATAATATTAAAAAGGTATAAAGAAGGTTAAATAGCAATAGCAAAATTTCTTTATGTACCTATTCTCACCAGCTAAAATTCTCTCCTATCTTCCTTGCCCTAACATGTAGTTTATCATGAGGAAATATTTTTATCATAGAAACATCACTACTGATCCTATTGGCATAGATTTCCATTTAAATGTTTTGGACAAAAGAGATAGGTTAGTTGTGGAAGTGATAGAGCTTCAAAGTTCATATAATGACAAAAGTTCATGCTATATCTGAACTAGAAATGTATATCCATATGAAAAAGTTGTCTAAAGTTTAGACATTTTTATTCCTCCAAAATAAATCTCATATGAAAATAACCCTGTCTTCTGTAAATAGTATAAAATTTCAAAATAAATCCAATGTGGATTTGAATTTATCCTAAAAGTCAGCAATTTACAAAGTAATTTTTACTTTATTTTTCCAGCTTGTAAACCAGAGATCTTAATTGATAATTTTGAATAAAAATAAAAATTAAATTTCTAGGTTTGTTCCATCTCTAACTCTTTGACCTACTGGTTTGTCATAAGAGCATATTAAAATGAACAAAATAGCTACTAAAATATTTAATTGCTGTCATAATTCACCTAATTCCTGTCTTCTCTGAGAAGAGAGCTTGTGTATAGGTAGTTTACTTTGGGAAGGAATCTCAGGAAATAGGAGTGAGGGGAGGGAAGGTTGGAACAGAGAAGGAAGGAAAACCACTCCAAGGATACAAATGTTAAGCACAAGCCTGCCAGAGCCTCTGAGGAAGCATGCAGACCAAGCCACAGAATTGCTTGCCTGAGACAAAGGAGAGAGGAGAATTTGTCTATCAGCTACTGTCCTACATTGGTCAAGGGTCACTCACCCCAGTATGTTAAATATGTCTTTTCCCTTCAATTTTGTCCTTCAATTTTGCACTTGCATGAGAATGGCTGAGCAAGTTGACAAGAGACCTACAGATAGTGGCAGGGAAGCTACAGGGTGGGAAAGAAGAAATACTCAGTGCTACTGAGACAAGGGATTCTCAGGCCTCACCTGAGTACAGCTCTTGGCAACACAATTAGGTTGAGAATATGAGACAGGTTGTAAAAAATTAAAAGAGACCTGACACAGTTCCTTTCCTATACTGAGTTTCCAACAGATTCAAAGACAAATCAGAAAAATCCTTAAGAAAGACAAGTAGTAAACCAGTGAAATGATTTGACATATGCTTAGGGCTATTTTGGAATTAGACAATTGTTTACAGTATTTCCTCGTCCTATAAATCCAAAATGTGCAGGGAGCCAAGAAAATTTATTATTTTTTAAGCCCACAATGACTGGTAATGAAATTTGATTTTAAAAAAAGATTTATGAAATAAAAATGTTGCTTTTTCACCAACTGTTGCCATCCTAATTGTCTTAGCCAGAATCCCTCATGGTACCCTGTGTTCACTGTGTTATTAGTCTCAAAACTTCCCTTGATGTGTTTTTGAACAGAGTTTAGGCCTTTGTATCCACAAGAACCCACAACACAAGGACTTAAGAAAAATTAGAAAAGGCCCCAAGTGTCATAAAAAATCTGCCCATGGTTAAGTCAAATATCCTACCTAAGAAGTTTAATTCCACTCAAATATAGAGCTATAAAATATCACATTACACAGAAAGTCAGGCCAAATCCACGGTCTTTAAAAATATTTGTGTAGAGTATAAAATGGCTTAGCGTCTTGCAAATGTGGAATGACCCTTGATTATATAATAAAAGGATTAATATTTCTCTTTTTATTTGAACTTATATGATGATTTCTGTCTACAACATTGAATCCTAAGTACTTCCTACACAAGTTGCATATAAAGGTTCTTCTTCAGTTGGAGGTTGGGATAGTTATTCCTGTTGGTAACTGTGCCTCTTCGAAACAATTTTCTTTTTCTCACCCTCTGCTGCCCCATCTCATGACCCAAAGCTGGTTGTAGCTTTTCTTTAAAACATCTGGTTTGGTGAACTTGTGTGATTCTAGTCCTTGTACATGGGTTAGGTTCTCCATATCTACCTGTGGGTTGATTGGTTGAGTGATAGAGAGTATTCACAGCAAAGCACAGCTCTGCAGTCTGCCATGCTCTGAGCTTGGTGGCCCAAGCACGTTATGTAACAGCAAACCTTGCAGCACCACCAATAGACCCATGTCCCAGAAGCTCTCTGCTAGGCATCCTGCCTTGAGATTTGGTGTCAATAACGACATATGTAGGTGATGATGGAATCTATAGTACCCATCAAGATTTCTTCAAAGTTGCTGGCTTCTTGGGGTCAAAGTTATTTGTATGACAGTATCTAGTTTAACATTTCCTTATTTTCACACTGTAATATTTAAGAAAACATTTCTACTTTGGCTCCTCAAACAACTTTCTGTTTTTTCCTTGAATTTCATATGTTTTTACTGCCAGACTAAATGAAATACTTCTGAAAATGGTGATCAGTAATGCAGATTTTTCTTTTTCCCTTAAAATTGTCCATCAGAAGAGTAGCACAAATATTCCTTTAGTTACCTTTTCTGGTGGGTCACTCATGTTGCCTGCAATATTTTAACATAGACGAACAGTGAATTTGTGAAGCTTGAACCCATATCTGAGATGCAGGTACACTTGGAATAATAGGAAGCTTTCTGAGTGAATTTGAAACTGTTCTGCTCAAATAATTGGCCTTGGAGTGGATTCCACCCGACTAAGCAACACTCCTCTATCCATCACCCCTCTCTTTTCCTTCAACTGGCTCTTCCTGGTTGAAAGAACAACTCCAGGTCTTCCCAGGTGTAAATAACCCTCAGGTATGTTTCCCTGGCTTCCACCCTTGGCCCCATCTCTGGGACTTAGTTGGATACTTCCTCCTTTCCTCCCCTTAATCCAAATATCCACAGCCTCAGGAGAGAGACGTTTCTGCCTCTGTCTCAGGGCCATGGGACCACTGTTACATGAACCAACTTATACATTTTAAGCTGGCAGTTAAAGCTCTAATACACACCTACATTATGGGAAATTACCTAATATGAGATATATGTATCCCAGATAGATATATTGTATATTATATATATATATATATGTGTGTGTGTGTGTATATATATATATATATATACACACACACACATGCACACCAATGTAAGCGGAGAACCAAACTATACAAAGCTGATTATTAAAATCGGTAAATAGAAAAGATTATTAGTGGCTTGGCTTTTTCACAAAAACCCCAAACTGACCATATTGTTGTCTCCTCTCACTATAGAGGCACCTTCTTTACTGTTCAGACCATAAAAAAAATGTGAGGCCATCTCCTATTTCTCCTTCCCATTTGTTTGCATAGTAAGTTATTTGCCAAATCTTGTCGATTCTATTTCTGAGCTAGTTTCTTTTTGGTAAAGGCCCCTGACTCATATTTTCACTAGTTCAGACACTCATTGCCTCTTACTCGCCTGGACAGTTGTGTTTACATCCAGCTGCTTTTCCTTCCCCAGCCCAGCCCTCTCCAATTAAGCTTTTACTCTGCTGCCAGAGATATTATTCTAAAATTTATCCGATTATGTAACTCATGTCCTTAAAAACCTTTACTAGGTCCAGACTGTATATAGAATGAATCCAAATTTTCTCAGTTTAGTGTTCAAAGCTCTCCACAATCTGGCTACAGGCTATGTTCATAAATTTATCTCTTACTAAATCGTGCCTTCCTCCTACACCCTCAACTTCAACCACATGGGAAATCTCACCTTTAACTCCCACAGTGTTATTCCCAGGCCTCTCCTTAGATTGCCCTATTGGAATGCTCTTCCCCAGGTACGCACCTGTCACATAGTCCTTCTCAGACTGCCAAAAGCTTCAACTCTTGTCTCTTTCAAATGGTTTCCAAGATTTATCACTAGAACTCCTTTTCCCACTTCATACCAATGGAAAAAAATGTAAAGCTTCTATAATATTGGTACACTAGCTTCATTTTCCTTAGTTATTGTCGTGTTTATCTCTTCAAATACTTTGTTGGTTGTTATAGCTCTCGGTGTACATAATACAGCATTTTGCATGTACGCTTCCAATAAATGTTTAACAAGGTGAATATATGAGGAAAAAAGACTATAGACTCTACAAACAAGGTCTGCCACTTAACACAGTGCGTCTTTGTGCCCCAGTTTCTCTCACTGTAAAATGGGAATGATAATAATGGTATCTACATCATAGATTGTTGTGAGGAAATTAATTAATATACATTAAAGCACTTAGAACAGTCCTTGAAAATAGCGTTATTCTAGGGCTAATTACTGTTATAATACTAGAAAATCTTTCAGCAGGTTTGATGGGCAGTCCTCCTTCATTTATTTTATCTTCCTAAGGTTCAGTTTCCTTCTAAACATGCAGGTCAGCAACACCAGCCCTGCTTATCATTGTATTTGGAGGGGAACAGATGTATATGAAAGTCAATTTTAAACTGTGAACTGACATAAAAATGCAAATTTTCATCATTATTTTCCTTATATGAAACAGAAAACAAAATAGCTATGGTTAAGAAGAAATATGGGAATGAGTATCTGATCATCAGCTATTTGATGAGGGCAATTCAAAACTATATATGCCATGCTAAGAGCTTCAAAAGCTAACAAATTTAGTAAGAGTTGAAAATTAAGTCAGATATGGATAATTACATGTTCAATACAAATGGTGCCAGGTCCTATATTGTGACGAATGAGTTCTTGACCTGTAAAGTGAACGAAATTTAAGACCTAGTTAGTTAAAAGGGAAAATGCTACATATATAATCTTCCAGCATATTTAACGTTCTACTACATAACCATGAAATGAAAGTTTGAAGCGACAATTACAATAAGTCATAAAATACACACCTGCCTAATTATCACTATCCTCAAGAGACATAAATGTGAATGCCAAAGTCACTGAGTTTCTAGACAGCGCCAGGGTCGGGTTCTGAATCAGATCTCCAGAGCCTCCTTCAGCACAGGCTAAATAATTCTGCACCTGAGGCGTAAGACCACAAATGCACTCGCTCTGCTTGTGAGACAGTAATTTGATGCTACTAAGGTGAGTTACAGATCATGTTAAAATTTAGTGTGACTTAAAAAAAGTACCCAAAAATTATGCATTACTTATTGCTACAATTAAAAGAGTGACCCTATCATTTTAAGAGGATAAAAGAGGAATCATTTGATTTTCTTAAGATACCAAAATAACAGCCCTGGCATGCCTCACATAAGTATTTGGAGACACCTTGAATTTTTTAAGAGTATTAGGAACAGCAAACTTTTAAAAAAGCTATGTACAAATAAGGGTAAGGGCCGGGCGCGGTGGCTCACGCCTGTAATCCTAGCACTCTGGGAGGCCGAGGCGGGCGGATTGCTCAAGGTCAGGAGTTCGAAACCAGCCTGAGCAAGAGCGAGACCCCGTCTCTACTATAAATAGAAAGAAATTAATTGGCCAACTAATATATATATACATAAATTAGCCGGGCATGGTGGCACATGCCTGTAGTCCCAGCTACTCGGGAGGCTGAGGCAGAAGGATTGCTTGAGCCCAGGAGTTTGAGGTTGCTGTGAGCCAGGCTGACGCCACGGCACTCACTCTAGCCTGGGCAACAAGCGAGACCCTGTCTCAAAAAAAAAAAAAAAAAAAAAATAAGGGTAATAAGCAAGGAAAGAATAGCCCCTCTGTTTGAAAAAGATGTCACTAAGGACACAGAGCAAGTAAAGCCACTCAACTTTGGATTTTGCTTCTTTCTGCTCTCATGAGGAGCTTGTCTTCATATTCAAAAGGGTAGAACAAAAATGGTCAGAAAGCGTTTGAAGCACATCGAAGTCAAAGCTACAGTAAGGAAAAATCTGATTGCTTTAGAGCATTTAAAGTCCCAGGGAGGGACTTTAATTAACTTATGTTTCAATTAACATAAGGTAAAATTTTTAATAATTAGAGTTGTCTAAAAGTGGAATGAACTATCTTTTTAGGATGTGTAAATACTCAAGAGCAAGATGAATGACTAGGAAAATGGCATCCTGTATGAGGTAGAACTTGAGTTCTTGTTTGACAGACTTGTTGAAATAAATGCTTCCTAAGGTCTTACATATTTAAAATTCTATGACTTTATGCAGGAAGGTAAAAGAATTAGCATAGTGCTACTTGACAAGTTCTATGTGGCTTTTGTCAGTGGGTTCTTTCCCTAAATTTTCTTATCCAAACCAAGTATAGATACAGCAATTAGATAGAATTCTATGGATTATCCTAGGGACTAGCTTCAGGAAATTTTACTTTCATCTACTCTGACTCAGCCCCTAGTATAGCTCTCAAAACCATATCAAGTTCTAACTGGGTCCAGTTACATTCTGACTGTGGCCTTGGAAAAATCAGATGCTTGGGGCCTCCATTTCCTTATTATTTTTACCTTTAAGATTTTGTATGGAACTAATAAAATAATATACATGAGGTTATTATATAAACTATCTCTTGTAAACTTTTCAACTTCAGTACATCTGGTTTTCTTATTGCAATGTTCTTAGTTTATGTCATTGCTTATGACATATGCATCGTGGCAACAATCCTACATGGGCCACTGGTTTAATTTTAGAAGGAAAATCTATAAATTATCAGAAAATATGATATCTTTTTATTTTTAATTATTATGGGTATATAATAGATATATATGTTTATAGGGTACATGTGATTTTTTTTTTTTTGAGACAGAGTCTCACTTTGTTGTCCAGGCTAGAGTGAGTGCCGTGGTGTCAGCCTAGCTCACAGCAACCTCAAACTCCTGGGCTCAAGCAATCCTTCTGCCTCAGCCTCCCGAGTAGCTGGGACTACAGGCATGTGCCACCATGCCCGGCTAATTTTTTTACATATCTATATCAGTTGGCCAATTAATTTCTTTCTGTTTATAGTAGAGACGGGGTCTCGCTCAGGCTGGTTTTGAACTCCTGACCTCGAGCAATCCGCCCGCCTCGGCCTCCCAGAGAGCTAGGATTACAGGCGTGAGCCACTGCGCCCGGCCTGTGATGTTTTGATATGGGCGGACAATGTGTAATAACCAAATCAGGGTAATTGGGGTATCCATCACTTCCAGCATTTATCATTTCTTTGTGTTAGAAACATTCCAATACCATTTTTAAGCTATTTTAAAGTATTTCATAACTTATTTTGGACTGTAGTCACTTTGTGCTATCAAACATTGTTTATTCTATCTATCTAACTAACTATATTTTTGTACCCATTAACCATCTCCATTTTATCTTTTCCTCCCTCCCTGCTACTCTTCCCAGCCTCTGGTAACCATCATTCTACTCTCTGTCTCCATGAGACCAATTGTTTTAATATTTAGCTCCCACATATGAATGAGAACATGGGAGATTTGCTTTCTGTGCTTGGCTTATTTCAACTAATGTCTTCCATTTCCAACCATGTTGTTGCAAATAACAGAATTACATTCTTTTTATGGTTGAATAATATTCTGTTGTATATATGTACCACATTTTCTTTTTCCATTCATCTGTCAATGGACACTTAGGTTGATTCCAAACTTTGGCTATTGTGAATAATGCTGCAATAAACATGGGAGTGCAGATATCTTTTTGATATACTTATTTCCTTTCTTTTGGATATATACCTAGCAGTGGGATTGCTGGGTCATATGGTAGTTCTATTTTCAGTTTTGTGGAGAACCTTCATACTGTTCTCCATAGTGGTTGCTGTAATTTACATTCCCATCAATGGTGTATGAGGGTTCCCCTTTCTCCACATCCTCACCAGCATTTGTTATTGCCTGTCTTTTTGATAAAAGGCATTTTAACTTGAGTGAGATGATATCTTGTAGCTTTGATTTGCATTTCTCTGATAACCAATGTCATTGAGCATTTTTTCATACACCTGCTGGCCATTTGTATGTCTTCTTTTGAAAAGAGTCTATTCAGATCTTATACCATTTATTAATCAGATTATTATATTTCTATTGAGTTGTTTGAGCTCCTTATATATTCTAGTCATTAATCCCTTGTCAGATGGGTAGTTTGCAAATATTTTCTTCCATTATGTGGGTTGTCTCTTCAATTTATTTATTGTTTCTTTTGCTGTGCAGAAGTTTTTTTTAACTTGATGTGATGCTATTTTTCCACTTTTGCTTTGGTTGCCTGTGCTTTTGGGGGTATTATCCAAGAAATCATTGCTCAGATCAATGTCCTGAAGTATTTCCCCAATGTTTTATTTTAGTAGCTTCATAGTTTCAGGTATCAGATTTAAGTCTTCAATCCATTTTGATTTAATTTTTGTATATGGTGAGAGATAATGGTCTAGTTTCTTTCTTATGCATATGTATATCCAGTTTTCCCAGCAACATTTATTGAGCAGACTGTCCTTTCTCCAATGATACTCTTAGCACGTTTGTTGAGAATAAGTTCACTATAGATGTGTGGATTTATTTCTGGATTCTCTATTGTATTCCATTGGTCCATTTGTCTGTTTTTATGCTAGTCCCATGCTGTTTTAGTTATTACAGTTCTGTATTATAATTTAAAGTCAGGTAATGTCATTCCTCCAGTTTTGATCCTTTTGCCCAAGATGGCTTGGCTATTCTGGGTCTTTTGTGGTTCCATATAAATTTTAGGATAATTTTTCTGTTTCTGTGAAGAATATTATTAGTGTTTTGATGGGGATTGCATTGAATATGTAGATTGCTTTGGGTAGCATGGATGTTTTAACAATTTTCATTCTTCCAATCCATGAACATGAAATACTTTTCCAATTTCTGTGTCATCTTCAACCTTTTCAACAATGTTTTATAGTTTTCATTGTAGACATCGTTCATTTCTTTGGTTAACTTTATTGCTAGGTATTTTACTTTATTTGTAGCTATTGAAAATAGGATTACTTTCTTGATTTCTTTTTCAGATTGTTTGCTGTTGGCATAAGAAATGCTACTGATTTTTGTATGTTGATTTTGCATCCTGCAACATTACTGAATTTGTTTATCAATCTAAATAGTTTTTTTGGTGTATGGGTGGAGTCTTTAGGTTTCTCTAGATATAAAATCATATCATTCATAAACAAGGATAACTTGACTTCTTCCTTTCCAATTTGGAAGCCTTTTACATCTTTCTCTTGTCTGATTGCTCTAGCTAGAACTTCAGGCATATTGTATAATTTCCATGTGTTTGTATGGTTTACAGTGTTCCACTTGTTATTGATATTTAATTTTATTCTATTCTAGTTTTATTCTACCATGGTCAGAGAAAATATTATATATAATATGAATGTAATTTTTTTGAATTTTTTTAAGATTTGTTTTGAGGCCTAACATATGGTCTATCCTTGACCATATCTCAAGATTCATAACCAATGATTCATGAGCTGAGGAGAAGAATGTGTATTCTGCAGTCCTTGGATGAAGTATTCTATAAATATTTATTAGATCCATTTGGTCTATAGTGCAGATTAAATCCAATGTTTCTTTGTTGATTTTCTGTTTGGATGATGTATCCAAGGCTGAAAGTGAGGTGTTGAGGCCTCCAACTATTATTGCATTGGTGTCTACCTCTCTCTTTATCTCTGATAATATTTGCTTTATATATCTGGGTGCATACATATTTAGAATTGTTATGTCCTCTTGTTGAATTGGCCCCTTTATCATTATATAATGACCTTCTTTGTCTCTTTTTACAGTTTTTGTCTTGAAATCTATTTTATCTGATAGAAGTATAGCTACTCTTACTTTTTTCTGGTTTCCCTTTACGTGGAATACCTTTTTCCATCCTTTTATTTTCAGTCTATGCGTGTCTTATAGGTGAAGTGGATTTCTTGTAGACAACATATGATTGGGGCTTTTTATTTATTTATTTTTTATACATTCAGCCAATGTCTTTTGATTGGAGAGTTTAGTCATTAACATTCAATGTTATTATAGATAGGTTAGGACTTACTACTGCCATGTTGTTACTGATTTCTGGTTGCTTTGTGGTCCTCTCTTTCTTCCTTCTTTCCTTCTTATCTTCCTTTGTGTAAAAGTAATTTTCTCTGGTAGTGTGTTTTCATTTCTTGCTTTTCCTTTTTTATGTATCTGTTGTAGGTTTTTCTGATTTGAGGTTACCATGAGGCTTGCAAAAAAAATTTTATAATCAATTATTTTAAATAGGTAACAACTTAACTCTGCTTACAAAAATCAAACAAATAAGTGAAGGGAAATCTAAAAGGAACTCAACATTTTAACTTCGTACCCTCTACTTTTTTACTTTTTTGCTCTTTCCATTTGTTATCTTTTTATACTATCTCATAAAAAGTTGTTGTAGTTGTTATTTTTGATATGTTCATCTTTTAGTCTTCTCACTCAAGATATATACTGTAATTACAGCAATAGAGTCTTCTGAATTTGTGTACTTACTATCATATATTTGGGTCAGTGAATTTTATACCTTCAGATGATTTCTTATTATTCATTAACATCCTTTTCTTTCAGATTAAAGAACTCTTTTTAGTATTTCTTATAGGATAGGTCTGGTGTTGATGAAATCCTTCAGATTTCTGGGAAAGTATTTATTTCTTCTTCATGTTTGAAGGATATTTTTACAGGATACTATATTCTAGGGTTAAGATATGTTTCCTTCAGTACTTTAAATATGTCATACCACTCTCTCCTGACCTGCAAGTTTTCCACTGAGAAGACTGTTGCCAGATGTATTGGGACAACTTTATATGTTTTTTTTTTTTTCTTTTCTCTTGCTTCCCTTAAGACCTTTTCTTTATCTGTGACCTTTGGGAGCTTGATTATTAAATGCCTTAAGGTAGTCTTGTTTAGGTCAAATCTGCTTGGTATTATATGGCATTCTTGTACCTGAATATTGATATCTTTCACTAGGTTTGGAAAGTTCTCTGTCATTATTTCTTTGAATAAATTTTCTAATAATACTTCAGTCTCTCTATCTGCTACCTCTTTCAAGCCAATTTGTTCTTTTGAGGCTATTTTATGGATCTGGTAAGTGTGCTTTATACTTTTTTCTCTTCTGACTGTGTACTTTCAAATAGCCTGTCTTTGTTATCACTGATTCTTTCTTCTGCTTGATCAGTTCTGCTGTGGAGAAATTCTGATGCATTTTTCAGTTTGTCAATTGAATTTTTCAGCTGCAGAATTTCTGCTTGATTTTTTTTATTATTTTAATCTTTTTGTAAATTACTCTGATAATCTTCTGAACTCTTTCTGTGTTGTCTTGAAGTTCACTGAACTTCTTCGGGACAGCTATTTTAAATTCTTTGTCTGAAAGGTCACCTATCTCTGTCACTCCAGGGTTGCTCACTGGTGACTTATTTAGGTTCATTTGGTGAGGTCATGTTTTCCCAAATGTTCTTGATGCTTGTGGATGTTTGTTGATGTCTGGGCTTTGATAAGTTAGGTATTTACTCTAATCTTCACAGTCTGGGCTTGTTTGAACCCATCCTTCTTTGGAAGGCTTTCCAGGTATTTAGAAGGAATTGAGTGCTGTGATCTAAGTCTTTGCTTACCACAGCCATATCAGTACTGGGGTACCTCAAGCCCAGTCATGCTGCGACTCTTTCAGACTCCTGGTAGTACCACCTTGGTGGGCTTGGGTAATATCCAGGAGAATTCTATGGATTACCAGGCAGTCTCTCACTCTCTTCTCTCACTTTCCATCTTGGGCTGCCAAAGTTGGGGTAGAAGTTATATGCGTACTCCCTTATGGCCACCACAGCTGGAACTGTCCCACGTTATACCTGAAGCCAGCCCTGTCTCACCCAAAGCCCATAGTCACTGTTACCTGGCTCCATCTGATGTTTATTCAAAGCCCAAAGGCTCTTTAGTCAGCAGATGGTGAATCCAGCTAGGACTGGGTCCTTCCCTTCAGGACAGGTTCCCTTCCGCCTCAGGATCTGAGTCTAGAAATACTATCCAGGAACTAAGGCCTGGACTCAGGAGCTTTAGGCATCTATCTGGTACTTTATTTTACTATGGTTGAGTTGGTAGCCAAGTTGCAAGATAAAGCCCTTTGTACTCTTCCCTCTTTCCTTTCCTTCAGTGTAATAAGACTCTCTCTAAGCTCCACTGCCTAGAGTTAGAGGAGGGATGACATAGGCACTTGCTTGACTGTCACTGCTTGTGTCTCACTGGATCACTTGCACTCCAAGTGCACTGGCTCTGAGCCAGCACAGCCGCAGGACTTGCCCAAGGACTTTAGACTTTCAGACCTGACTGCCTTTCAAATTTATTCTGGGCCCCAGGGTGCTTTTGTCAGCTGGTGGTGGAGCTAGCTGGAACTGAGGTTTCTATTGCTGGGACAGAGAATTTCCCTCTGACTCACTAGTCCAAATGCTCCCTCTATGGGCACAGGCAGAATTCTGCCCTGTGCTGTGTTCCCTTGTGACAGGGTAGCCCTGAGTCCCAATGCAAAGTCCCACAATCACCTCAGTCTCTCCCCTGGACACACAGATGCTCTCTCCAACCAGCACTGCTGAGGGATTTGGGGCAGGGTGTAGGCAATGCAAAACTGTCTTTCTTGCCCTCTTCAGTGCATCTCTCCTTGATATAATGTTAAAACCAGGTACTGTGATTGCTCATTTGATTTTTGATTCTTCGGAAGGTGCTTTCTTGGGGAGGTAATTGATTTGGTGTTTCTATGGAGGGATATGGCTGAAGGGTTCTGTTTAGCCATATTGCTCTGCACACCCTCTGACATCTGGTTTTAATACTGAGACAAAAGTATATTGAACTTAAGCAATGTCCAAGTTAACCTAATTTTATTTACAAAGAGAATGTTTCATGGTAGGTTGTTTATTATATGAAATTGGATATCTGTTGTGTTTTGGTATTAATCTTGAGGCCATTTTATTAACAACTATAGGCTAAGCTTATATAAAAAAATAGACTCTAAAATGTATAATACCTCATACATTGTAGAAATATTTTTATTTCCCTGATGAATGCCCTGACATCTTCAACACGTAGCTTCTAAAGTTTGCATAGTTGTCTTCACCTCAGTCAACTGAAAGAGGAAAGGACCAGGGAAGAGGACATGTAGAGAGACTTTATAAGTCAGGCCTAGAAATAACATATCTCTTCTGCTTGCATTTCATAGTCTAGAACTCAGTCACATGGCTGCACATACCTGCAGGGGAGACAGGGAAATGGGGTATAACCATATGCTCATGTAGAAGAGGAAATATGCATTGGTGAATAGCAAGTATTTATAGTTTTATACATTTTTCCAGATGAACAGATTTCTATAAAAAGAGAGTTGTCTAAAAGGTCTCGTATCATAATAATGAATCAATACTCTTATCTATGGAAAATTTTTAAATAAAGTCATGATAAAAATGTAAATGGTGATCTAAGCAAGAACAGTCATGGTTAAAGAAGAATCTAATAACAGAAAAAGATGTTTTTTCAGGCTGAAGCATATGTTCTCATTAGATTAAAGCAGATAATCTGTACCATTTGAAAAACCCAAGTATATTATCAAAATATAATTTAACCCAAATTATCAAAATAATCTTCCTTATTTTATAGTTTAAATTATAGAATTGTTTTCCAACATGTAACTCTGTTTTGCTTTTATTTTATATACATGAGGTTTCTGTATTCTGTGACTATTTATAAAATTTAAAGAAAATTTTCCTTACTTTAAAGAACTCTGTATTTTTACTGGCAACAGTATTTTATCTTGCAATTCTACTGAGCAAATAGAATAGAAAATTCTATTTATTATATTTTAATAAACTAATTTTTGTTAGCATCATATACATTTTATGTATTATCATGTAAAACATTGTTCCAATATATATTTTTCAATGTATATACATTATTTTCTTCCATAATAAAGAGAAAACAAAAAGGTTACTCAAATTCCCATGTCTTGTATTCCTAAAATATCAGTACATACTAACCCTCCTTCTGTTCTTGACCCTATAGTTGGAATATAATTTCTCATGCTCTCAAAAATTTAATTGCATTCAGAACTAAATTACACTATTTAGGATGCAAGGGTTTTATGTTTTCCTTCCTGTTGCCAAATTTACTTGACCAATATACTACAACATCAGTTTTTATGTTTTTAAGGTATATGCTGTGCAGTAGTCCCACCTTATCTGTGGTTTCATGTTTCATAGTTTTAGTTACCCAAGGTCAACCATGGTCTGAAATACTAAATGGAAAAGTCCGGAAATGACAATTCATAAGTTTTCAATTGTGTGCCATTCTGAGTAGTGTGATGGGGATGTGAACTGCCCCTTTGTCCAGCAGATCCATGCTATCAACACTGCCCACCTGTGAGTCAGTGAGTGGTCTGCTCAGTTATCAGATTTGAAAAACATGGGAGATATAGGATTCGGGACTATCCACTATTTCAGGCATCCCCTGTGGGTATGGGGAGGGGACTACTATATATACATTGAAAAGCATCAAAATGGAAACAAAATATTCCCTCTTCTGAATAATCCAAAAATTAAGCACAGCTGAAAACTGTGCTCAAGAAGAAAATACATTGCCTTCAGGAAACTAGTCAATTTCCTAAAAAAATCAAAGAAGACTGACTAACCACAGGAGTATCAGAGAGAACTCTGAAAGAACTCACTAGAGAAATGAATAACTAAATGGCCTTTAACCCATGTTTCATTAAATGGGAAGTACTGGCGAACATAGAGGCCATAAGAATAATAAAAATTAGCTTAGAAGCCAGATAAAAGAAAGAGGAGAGTCCCAGGTAGGAAAGGGATGCCAGAATTTTGTCTCCCGGGCTTTGCTTGATCCAATTTTCTTCAAATCCCTCTTTTGCCAAGTAACATGTGTCATGATCTAATTCCCTCTCTTCTCTCAGTCTTATTTTTCTTGCCAAAAACCGAAGTGAAAAGTTTTCCTTCAGAAGTTTCCATATGCTCTGGAATGTCATGGTTAAGGTCCTAACCCTCTTTGCACCAACCATAAACCCTGCCTGAAAACATAACCTTGACAGGTGCTTAGAGAGCCTGCGGAAAGTAAGACTCCCATTGACTGGATCTGGTGCGCTTCTAACAAAGTTAATGACTTGAACAAAAGAAAAAGCAAACAAAAAAAGCCACCATCCTTATATACCATACACCCTAGAAAGACACAGGATTGATGGAATAGAGTGCCGAGATATCTAAGGGAAAATAGGCTTCTAAGCAAAGGGAAATAGTAAGGGGCTCTGTTGGAGTTAGGGACAGATCATTGGCAAGGGAACAAGCTTATGGAATCAAAGGGACAAGGAACATAATATATATCTAAAAGTTCAAAAAATGTTGCCAAGTAGCTTTTTTCTGGGTGTGTTAGGCGATGTTTTCATTGTTTCATTTTCTTTTCTGTGTACATTTTGTGCTTTTTATCCCCAAATGCATACACATCATTAAAATCCCTGCAAAATACACTTACAATTTTAAGTTGAGAAAATATTTCCATGGCTAAAGTTTTCACACACTAAATAATTACTAAATATTTACCAGCCCACATTTCCCTCTTTAGCTGGCCCACCCTGCCACATGGGGATGCTCTGACTGTGAAATGAATGAGCTCACCATTCTTTTCTACTTGCTCAATAGAAAGTTATTTAAAATCAGCTGATGGGTAGCTGACTTCAAGGTGCTTTCTCTTGCTAAAATGGTGTCTGTAATTGTGTGCTGATTTATAAATCAATTTGTTGTAAGATGCTTACTAAGTGTTTATTGTTCACATTTGTAAAGGCATCTTTAATCAAAAGCAGCACCATAAATGCCAGGCTAGCCTGCAAAAAACAATATTCTGTGTGTGTGTGTGTGTGTGTGTGTGTGTGTGTGTGTATCATTCTCTCTCTCTTTCTCTGTCTCCTAACCAAAACCTATCTAAGACAAAATTTGGAAACACACAGTTGTTCTGGCACTACCCCATGTCTTTTCCTGTGCCCCAGTGCTAATTTTTTATGCTACCCAAAGTCCTTCGCAGCAATACCTTTATACCACTCCATCCTCTGTGCTCTCTCTTTCCCTCAAATTAAAAATCTCATTCTTTCAGTGGATGATCTCAGGGATAAATTAATTATAGGCAACCAGTTACATAAAATAATTTATACTAAGTTACAAAAGACTCCTAAAATTTGAGTTCACTTATGGATTTGAATTTTGAGAGGATGGTTTTTAGTAGAAATGGTTCATTAATTTGAAAATTTTCAACCAATATAATAAAATAGAAATTTCACAACTTCTAAGTTTTTTTCAAGAAGAATTAATCCCATTTTAGAACTGGAATGAAAGCTTCTATCAGGGTGGGCCTGGGCACAGAATGGGGGCAACCCAATAGTGGTCCTTTAAAAATATATGGAGTTTATAAGTAAGATAGCAGTTTTAACTGCTTTAATATAAATTCGTATGTACTCAGGAAGCCCCTTTTGTTGGCACTTTATACGGAAGGGGAAAAAAAAAAAGAGGATATGGAATGTTCTGTCAAAGATGGTAATATTTCTCCTCAAAAGGAAGAACTAGAGTCCAGGGGAAAGTATAATCAACGCAATTGATCTTCTAGGTTTAGAGATAGTTGCTTACATTATACGGGGAAAATGTTTAGAGAACTTCTAGAAAAGACTAAATATAAAATGGAAATAATATGATGAGATAGACTAAAGTAAGTTAATTAAAGGCTAGACAGATTTTAGGCCTCAGGCTTAAGGTTTAGCATTATCAAAATCATATATAATTATAAATATGGCCTATTTTTATGAAACTATATTTCTTGTCTAGAGACCTCTACTTCCATGTTTTTTTTTCCCAGTCAAAGGCACATTTGTATTAAGGAATTGATGGATATTAGCGTCTCAGGGAAATGCATCTTTTAATAGAAGCTGAAGTAGTCAACCAAAGCGATAAATCCCTAACAGTGGACTTTTAGGACTCATGGTGTTTGACCCACTCTTTGGAGTGGAGGCACCTAAAATCATTTCACCTAAGTGGCTGCATACTTCATCCACTGGGAGAACATCCAGGCTATTGTAATGATCACTTTTATAACAGTTAGGGTCAGTTACTAATCATGTACTCTATTGTTTTGTGAGTTTACCAGAGCCTTATAGCATTAACAGTTTTCAGTGAATTAACCCTTATATGGTGTCCAAAATATCCTTTCACATTGATTCTCTGGCGGTGCAAGAACAATAAAATTTAGTCATTAAGAAAGCTTTCACTCCAGTGTGCTTCTCTTAGTTTGTTGAAGCTGCTATAACAAAATAGATTGGATAATCTGTAAGCAACAGAAATTTATTTCTCACAGTTCTGGAGGCTGGGAAGTCCAAGATCAAGAAGCCAACATATCTGGTGTCTGGTGAGGGTTTGTTGCTCACAAATGGCAGCTGCTATGTGTCTTTACATAGTGGAAGGGTCTAGGAAGCTCCCTTCAACCTCCTTTATAAGCACACTAATCCCATTTATGAAAGTAAAGCCCTTATGACTTAATCACTTCCCAAAGGCCCCACCACTTAATACTATCACACTGGGGACTAAGTTGCAACACATGAACTTGAGGGACACCAATATTCAGATCATAGCAGTATTCTTTATGGCTTATTTTTAAATATCTGTTTCCCTAAATCTAAACCTGAGTCTAATGTTCTTTACTATTCACAGAATAATTCATTATTGATCTATTCATTTCATTTGTACTAAAAAGATGATGAATATGGCAGATTTTCATTTTAAGGAAAATTCAACTTGCAATTGAAAATTCCAATGGGTGCTAAAAATCTCACTTCACATGTCTCTGTCTGCTGCCACAAAAAAAAACTTTAATTTGGTTAGAATAGTTTCAATTCTTGTGTTAGGAACAAGCCCATTTCCTTGTTACATTTTTCTACTCTTCGTAGATTCTCTTACCCAATAACTTAGATTTCATAGAAGCCAGAATCAGGGATACAGGTAAAAACCATGATATTTGCCCTCAAAGTTCAATATAAGTTTATTACACCTCACTAATTTGCTTACTTTAATAATTAAAAGCAAATTTCTGGAAAATTGCATTGTTATCTAATATTGAGGAAGGAAGAGAAGAAAATCAGAATCACTCTCTTGTAGGAAATTATATAAATCAAATTACAATTGCTACATCTTATCATTTTGGTTTTCTTTTCCTCCCAGGGGATCCATTTTTTGTGGAACAAAAATAAAACTACATTTCAAGCCTCAAGTAGTTCAAGTCAATTCCACAAGCATGGAGCACTTATGTGCAGGCACCATGCAATACCCTGCAGAGGATTCAAAGATAAATAAGACAAAATCCCTGCAGCCAAAGAATTTACCATCTACCAGAGAGAATGAGAAAAACACAAAAATAATAAAGCACAAGGCTGACTACAGAGAGCTATATGGTTTCATGACAAAAAAAACAAAAAAAGTTTAGTCTTTATACCCAAACACACCTGCTTTCAAACCTGGCTCTGACATTTATTATTATTTTTTGTTTGTTTGTTTTGTCTTGTTTTTTTTCTTTTCTTTTTTTTTTATTTCAGCATATTATGGGGGTACAGATTTTAAGGTTTCAATAAATGCCCATTCCCCCCTCCCCCCACAAGTCCGAGTTTCCAGCATGACCATCCCCCAGATGGTGCACATCTCACTCATTATATACATTTATTATTAATAATATTGTATCTTTGCACAAAATACACAAGCTTTTGGAACATAGTTTTCCTCTTCTGCAAAACAAAGATATAAATAAGTGTCTTAAAATCCTATTGCAAGGCTTTTGGCAGTAATAGGTGTAAAGTGCCCAGCAAACAGTATATGTTCTAGGTCAGGTTCCTTCAGAAGCAGACTCTAAAATGATGCTTTTCATGCAGGAATCTGACTAGAGTGGACTGTCAGGTTGACAGCTGTGAGAGAGTGAAGAAAGGATGCACAATTGGAGCAGAGAGAAGGTTGGCTGTGAAGGAGTTTTAACAAAGCCCTCAGCTGATTGTGCAGGGAACTCTGAAGCTGGATGGTCCTATAGTATTCTCTCAAAATGGGGCAAAATGGCTAGAACTTTAGAGCCCTAGAACTACAATCGCTGCCTGCAGACTCCCCATGGAAAGAGAGTGATCTTGGAAGCGGCAACCCTCTTCAGCAGCAGCTTTGTTCAGTGAAGGGCAATTGCTGGAGCTGGGGAAGAGGGTCTCCAGTAGGGGTGGGCTGCCTTTAGTACCTCCAGCAGCAGGGGAATGAGAACCTGCATCCTAAGAGATGAGGGTGGTGGAGAGAGGAGGAGGAACATGGGCAGCATTCCACACAGTCCATTTAAATAAAAATTAAAAATAAAATGCATGCATAAGAAAATGTGGAAAATACAGAAAAGCACAGCTTTCTAAAAATTCATATACCACAAGCTTACAAACCATTGTTCACATTAGGGTACATGTCTAATATTTTCTAAGCACATTTATTTTCCTCTGAAATAATGACATTATACTGCAAAAATTGTGTGTCCTATTTTATTTTTCATATTGTGAATATTTTCCCACTTGAATAAATATTCTTTTACAAGATGATTTTGGTTTCATTGTCTTCTATTATACGGGTATACTAAAATTTGCTGAGTGAAAACTACATTATTGGGCACTTAGGTTTTTACAATTTTTTTACTTTTACAAAAAAATTTATAATGAACGATATTGCACATACCTGTGGCTATTTCCTTAGGAAAAATTCATGGAAATGAAAATTGCTACACCAAGGACTATTTGCATTTTTTAAGATTTTGATATATGTTGCCAAATTATACTCTGGAAATTCCTACCAACAATTTTGAGACTTTCTCTTCCCTTACCTTTGCCAAGATTCGGAATTATCATTCTTTTTAATCTGTTCCAGTTTAAAAGATAGCTTTTATTATTAATGCATACAAATGCAACGAGAGTAGCAGATATTAGACAGTATCTTTGAAGATTCAAAGTGGAAGAGACTGCCTCAAATCAGGAGGAATGAGAAAAGATTTCCAAGAAAAGGACAGAAATCATACAGTCTTTAAGTAATGGGTGGGATTTCAACATGAAATGGAAAGGATCGCAGGTTGAGAAAACCTCAGGAACAAAGGCAGCTTTAAGGAGTGAATACCCTGGGTTAATTAGAGAAGAAGAAGAGAAAAATACAACAGAAAGTAGAATGAGACCATAATGTAGCACAAAAGTGGTAAATAAAGTTCAAATTTGCACAATAATCATTAGTCACCTTTCATGTTGATGAGAATTTGGAAGCTTTGATTAGATTCATTCACTTGTTCAAGAAGCATTTATTCATCACCTACAATCTGTCAAGTACTTACATCATTGATAAAAGCACATAGAAATAAATCCCTGCCATTCTCAAGTACATAGGAAGAAAGCATAGAGAAAGAGAAAGAGTCGCAAGAAGAATATTAAGGTCGCAGCATAGTAGAAGCCAGATAAGAGGCAAAGAGAGTATAATAGAAAGGAAAACCAGGAGACTGAAATGCCATGGATAGCAATGGAAGAGTATTGAGATAGATGCAGGGACCAATAATGTCAAGTAATGAAGAGAAATTGAGAATGATAAAAACCGATAAAAATTATGGGCTTTGGCAATTCAGAATGAGCAGCAATGTTTTAAAGAATAGTTTTCCTACAGGGATGGAAAAGAAAGCCATACTGGGGGGGAATAAGGTAGATGGTGTGAAGATGGGGGAAACAGACTCTCCAAATTGGCCATTCAAAAAAATAGACAGTTTAGGGAATTAGAGTAGCAGGATGAGATCAAGAGAGACAATTGATGTGAAAGGAATGCTTTTTTGATTAAATACTAAGTATCTAGGAATAAACTTAATGATGACAACAACAAAAAGTGTTAAATATTTGTGGAGTCAATTATACAACATTCCTGATGGACATAAAAGAAATGAAGAAAGTGGAGAGGTTAAGGTGTGTGTGGATGAGGAGACCCACCCTTTTACAGATGTCAGTTTCCTCCAAACTAATCCATGAATTCAATGCAATATCAAACATCCCAACAAGATTTTCCATGAAACATTACAAATCTATTCTAAAAGTCACACAGATGAGTAGGTTGCAAGAAAATATAAGAAATGTGTGAAAAATAAGTAAATGGGGGAATTTGTTCTACCAGATATTGAAACATGATGAAGCTATAGTAACAGTATAGCATTGGTACAATATTAGATAAATTAGCAATTAAATAGAATAGACTCATACATATCATGGATATTGATATATGAGAGGTATAGCACTGAAAATAAATAAAATATGATCTATTAATAAGGATAAAATTAAAATTATATTTTTGTAAGATGGTATATAAAAATTAACTTCAGAAAGTTTAAAAAATAAAACAAAAACTTTTTAAACCTTTAAAAGCATCAAAAGAAGATATAGTATTATTAGTTCATGACCCCAGGAAAAGGAAGGACTCATTAACTAAGGTACAAAACCCAAAAATGTTGGTATAAAAGATGCATAACCTTCATTATATTGAAATATATGAAAAAACACCATATACATAGTTGAGCCACAAATGAAAGACTAATAAAATAGAATTGTGTTATATAATAACAAATAAAGGATTAGCACCCAAAATGTATAAA
This sequence comes from Microcebus murinus, assembly GCF_040939455.1. Taxonomy (NCBI): domain Eukaryota; kingdom Metazoa; phylum Chordata; class Mammalia; order Primates; family Cheirogaleidae; genus Microcebus; species Microcebus murinus. The sequence goes on from NC_134108.1 coordinate 26,964,716, forward strand.
AATTCTTACCAATCACTGAGAAAGAAAGAAACAAAAATGGGATTGACAGTCAATTCACACAGATGAAAAGGAAATAACTAATATTAAATAAATATGAGAAACATGCTCAGCCACACTGGTAATAATAAGAAAAAACTGATATACTAATTAAAAAAGTGAGATTCCATGTTTTATTCAATAGGTCCCATATGAGACTTGAAGAATGAGAAATTCTGGAGAGTGAGGCTCATAACCTGTATTTTGACCAGTGATTCTAATATAAGCTAAAGTTTGAGAACCTCTGAACTAAAAAATTGGAGAAGCAATATTCTATGACATCACTTTATTTTGCAGATTATACTAATTTTGTATCTATTGAACATCAGTAGTGGGGAACTGCATTTAACACATATTCAAACATGTTAACCAAACACATGCCACCTCCCACACATTGCTTCTGATTCCCTGTATCTTGGATTTTCAATAGTTTAATGTTTAGGAGAAAGTTGTTTGTTTTTTTTTTTAAATTGAAAAGTTGAATCATTTCTGCTCTTAAGTCTTATCCAGCCAAACACAATGAAACTACCAGAGGTATCTTCAAGGAATCTTCTTCTTTCCTATGTTGTCAGGTCCTTGATTTCTGCCTTTCTATTCCTAGGTAAGTGGCCTAATCAAATCTTCTGATCGGAATCTTTATTATGGACATGGAGGATGTTATTCTTCTTCTTGCTCTTCCTTATTATTAAAAAAAGACGTCATTTAGAACAGTGTTCTTTATTCTTCAGAGTTGAAGGTTCATAGGAAAACTTCAGTAGTGCATGTGGCAGGTCCTGGTCAACCACCAGATGCAAGGGAGAAGCAGTGAGTAGGTCAGGGCAAAGTTGCTGCAGCCTCTTCTATCTATAGGTTAGTGAACAGGATATGCCAATGCACAAAACCTCATAAAATGTCACAGTTTTAGGCAAAATTCTTCAAAATCAAACTGGCTACAGTAGATTGTAAAGAACTTTTTTTAAAACAAGAACTACTTCATGCCTTCTTCCCCCAAAGAATATGGAGGCAAGCTTCCAATGTTCACCATGAAACAGTTTATGTCAAGACTGCAAGAACAACCATGGAATTAAAAAGCAAGTAAACAAAACTCTTCACAGGGCTAAACTCAAAACGGCTGTACTGTGTTCTGAACAGAAATGAGGCTGCAGGCTGCTATTTTAAAAAAGCCACAAATTCTGTATCTATCCCAGATGGGAAATAATAATTTTATTGAATAATAAATTAAAAATGAATCCACTTCTTTCTACTTATAACTTAGTAATTACTTATGATGTGGTCTTTGTAGCCAGAGTGCAGTTCTGTAAATGAATGAAAGAAGTGTGTGTGTAAGTCTGTGTGCACAATGATCCAAAAGGAAAGTGTAAGGACGAAATGAAAGAATATTTCAAGAAACTTAATTTTTAATAAAAAAAACAAACCAATGTCCTTCAGGGTTTCAAATAAGCTGGTGGTATTGGCATTGCCCCCATAAGACGCGGTGAGCAAAGAAGCACAGGGCAGCTTTTAACACTTCTTTATCTCCCTTTGCAAGAGGAAAACATAAATATATTTATAAAGGTCAGGTTAGGGTTTTATTGCTTTTGACCAAAGGCCATGTGAAGACTCACAGAGTGAAGAGTCAATGGTATACAGTTGTTAAATGAGGAGCAAGAGGAAGCAGAATTCAATATTTCCTCAGTAGGTAATGCTTCAAAATGTATTGGATAACAAGGATTTATAACAGAAACATGCCAAATTATCCCTTAGCTTTAAGGTGAAAATTTGATTCTCACTTTTAAAGGACTCAGGTTATATTAGAGGTTTTTGATAGTACAATACAGTTCTTATCAAAAAATAACTTACCTTTTCTGTTATAATTTCAAGTGGATGCACTTTTATTTACTCCAGTGACTTATTCTGGCTTTATTCCAAATGCACATAGAAGACTAACAGTCAATGTGAACTGCTCACAAGCCCAGAGAGTTTATATGTACAGAGTCTTTGAAATGAGGAGCCTGTAGACAACTTCTCTGAATTGTCATGGATTTAGCATGGGTTGCTACAAAATGGTTTTCCTTAGGTCCTACTGGGATGTCACAGGCCTCTTTGAGAATTTGGTGAGAGATATGGTTCCTCTTCCATGAAAAATATATACACAAGCACATACATGATATTATGCCTAGCATTTCATGGGGTTCACAGATTCCTTGACATCCATCCACAGACTTTAAGGTTAAGAATGTCTAATGCCTCATCTGAGTCTTAAAATGTCAGAATGTTTATGTAACACAATCTGCTGAAATACATATACACTGTAGAAAATTTGGGAAGTATTAAAAAGCACAAATAATATAAAATCTCCATAATCCCATTACCCACAGATAAACCTGCTTAACTTAACATCAGGATACAAATTTGTCTCTTTTCCAAGTATAAATGTATTTTTCCACAAATATTAATAGAATAATATTGCATATAGTGTTTTATAATAGCTTTATAATCTAAAGATTGTGATCATATTCCCATACTACCATTCAGTGACATCATTATATTTTATTGAAATGCAAGAATTTAGCCAAGCTTTTATTGTGAAATATTTTTGTAATTTTTGCATTTTGCAACTTCTAATTTTTTACTTTTAAACACTACTGCTATGAAAATAAATTTTGTATGATCCATGCTTATTTACCATGATCGCTTTAAATTATCCTATATCTTCTAAAATCACCTTGTTCAAATGGCTAATATATTGAACATTGAGTTTTAATCAAGGTATTCATTATATGCTCATAAAATATTATATAAATTTAGGGAAAGAAAATAACTAAATTTGTCTGCAGTAACTTAAGGACTTACTAATCAAGATATAGTATAAATTTGGCAAGTGATTCTCATAGATCACTCTTAGGCAGGGCAGAATGTTCAGTTGATTTGGTTTGGTTTACTGTGGTACGGTTTGGATTTTGAATTTTGTAATCACTTACCAGTAAGTTCTAATTGAGGAGAGTTCAAACTCTACACAAATTCAAATTCCAGTGATGCTGAGAGATAAATGTTGAAGGGTTTTTTAAATTTTATTTTTATTGTTTTTGTTTTTTTTTAAGAAGGGTTTGTTTTTTTCTTAACATTTTTTATGTTTTCCATATTTCCAGCCTGGCTTATCTTTCCCAACCTACAATCTCCTTCATTCTTTTCATAAAACAGCATGAAGTATTCAAAAGGAGGATAGATAGGGCGAGGGGAGACTTGACTTACAGTGAGCCTGATACAGGAAAATGGACTCCAGGCAGCGGCTGTCTCTCAGAACAGCAGAGAGTAGCACCTTGTGAGTTTCTGGGGTTTTATTTTATATCTTTTATTTAATTTTATGTTAAGTAGAGAGAAGATTATTTATAAGATCTCTATGAAAGGGGTAAGGAGTTCTCAGAACTGAAGTTTCCTCCTCTTTATGAACCATATAGGGTACCTTCTGGGAGTTGTCATGGCATTTGGAAACTGTCATGGCATTGGTGGGAGTTTCTTTTAGCATGTTAATATATTATAACTAGTGTATAATGAGCAGCGAGGGTAACCTAAGGTTGTTTTTCTTGGCCATCTGGGTTTTAGCTGGTTTTGGCCAATTTCTTCCCTGTTTCTTGTTTTATCAGAGACCTTGGTTTGAGTCTTAGGATTCTTTATCAAGCAGGGCCTATCCTTTCCCTATCTCAAACCTAAGACGAATACTAAGGGCTCTCTCAGTGCTGAAAATATTTTATTTGTCTAGAAAGGAAATGGATATGTTATAAGATTAACACTGATTGGTTCTGGATGAGGGTATGTGAAATCTTTTCTTCCACTTTATATTTTATATTTCTACATAAAATGTAGAAAATATTTTCTAAACAGAAAATGTATTAAGTTGATAATCAGAAAAACACAGGCAAAATACTAAAGTGCCTCCTATGATCTACTTTAACAATGCTAATCTCCTGTTCAGCTGGTCTTTCAATCCTAATGTCTCTTAGTCATTTGTTACCCCTAACAATAGAGTCATCTTCCAGAAAATCAACATTGTAGACTCTTACAAATGAGCAGGATTCAAGAGATCAAATATTTACCCCCAGCTTCAAAATCCTGGAATAGGTCGATCTATCTAAGATAAGATGAAAGCAACTAGGAACCATTAATTGCAATATGTCCATCCTTTATTCATTCTGTGAACATTTTGAGTCTGAAAGAAGAGGTAAAAAATGCAAGTGATGAAACTGAAAACTCATGAACAAAAAAATGATAGACTTCATCTTACACAAGTAGTTGATCCCATGGTTTAACTACTCATTCCAATTTTAGCTCATTCATTCTTTCATTCATCAAATATTTATTTTGTGGCTTCTAGATGCCATGTAGTGTGTGACAGATGTGCAGGACATAAAGTAGGGAACAAAGCTAACATGGACCCTACCTTCATGGAGATAAAACAGTAAAACAAATGTGCTTATACATCTGATTATAGCAGTGGCTTCCATTGCTCAATGCTTACGAGGTACCACCTTCTAAGCACTTTAAAGAAATGATTTCACACATTCTCTCTAACTTCCCTATTGAGTAGGCATTATAGATGAGGGGGTGGTGAGACTTACAAAGTCAAGTACTTTGCCCAAAGTCACACAGGGAGACAGGGTTTGAATCAGGCTGTTCGACTTCCCAACCAATGCTGTGACAGAATAGAGTGCTGCAAGAGAGAGTGAGAAAAGGAAATAATTTTTCTTGGAGATCAAAGGGGGATCTTGGGAGGAAATGGCATTTAAGTGAAGCCTGAAGCAGGAGTTAGGGAGACTAGCTAGTGTGTAGGGAATATTTACTCATGTATTATAGCATTCGAATTATGTCTGACCTCAATTTTGCCCAGATTTAATTATTTATAAATAGCTCGTTTGCCTTATAATACATCACTGAGATATATTATTAGCCATAATGAATCGAGAGGTCTTACCTTCAGAGCATTCTTTTATTCTACTGTTGTTGTACTTTAAAATTATATACTCTATAGGGACATGCACTTGCCCATACCCCAAGGAGTCATATCATCACTGGCTTGGTGCTGAGGCACTGTGAGATCAGAGGTCTCCTATATTCATAAATATCCAATTTCATCAGCCAAGCACACTCACCCTTATACTGCAGGTTCTGATAGATATCTGGGAGCAGGGAGGGCAGAGGAGGATGTCAGTTTGGATGATGTTGATCTGGAAGAAGAGCAAAATATGTTAAATACACACATCTGTTGGGTATTCTCATGCCAAAGAATTTAGGATTGTCTCTATAGAACCTTATGAAAACAAATGGGTAGTTAGAGAGACATATATACAAACATTGACTAGAAAAAAAAATCTTTACTCTTTCATATATAATATCCTCAAATGAAAATATACAATACACCATAGACCATAAAGGTTATTTAATAACCAAATGTTAAATAATCAAATGTTTCAATTTTAAATGCCACATGTCTACTGTATACACAGTTTAAAGCAGTGTCCCACTTTTTCTTTCACTAAGTATTAATTTGTAAGCATTTTCCTGAGTCACAAAATATTGTTCTAAAAATTTCATCATTTGATTTGATCTAATTTAATTTATTATCCTATTACTGTACATAATGATATATTTCTAACATTCATTTATAAATAAAAAATTAAAATTGAATCTTGTACAAAAATCTTGTTATATTTGAATTGTTTATTTAGGTTAGATTCATAATGAATAATAATGTATGACTTTTTAAAATCTCATTTTCCAGAAATGATACTCCAATTTCCACTTCTACCAGCACTGTAAGAAATTACTATACTCTTGAATTGAATGTTATTATTTCTTTTATTTGTAGAGAAAAATAGCAATGTTTTGTCCATATTTTGCTTATTAGTAAACTTGGACATATTCTACTTTTTATTAGTCCTTTGTATTTATTCTTTGTATCTATTTTTCCCTTCCAACTGTTATTTTTTATGCTTCTTTTAATTATAATTTCTAGATATTTGTTTATTTCATGTTTTTCCCAAATAATCAATTTTAACACTATAAACTGTATTACTTTTCTCTTTAATTTATTAAGTTTTTCTTTGTCATTATTTTACCCTTCTTTCTTTCACCTCTTAACATTTGCTGATATTTTTAAACTCTCTGAATAAAATTTTCAGTTCATAAAATATTAATTCTTTATTGCTTAATAACAAAATCACTTAAACCTGTAAATTTTTCCAAATTACAATTTGGCTGTGCTCCATAAATTTTTGTTTTCTCAAATGTATCATTTCCTGAAAAACCAAGTGTCATTATTATTTTATCTTTGAAACAATAGTTATTTAGGAAAGCGATTTTTTAAAAATTGTTATACAAACTATTTTGTTTAAAAGCTTATTAATTTCTAGATTTATTGCCTTATGGACAGAAATATCTTTATAATTTGGGACTTTATTGAATTCTTGTTTATGGTATTAATGGTATTAATACTCTAGATGCCTTGGGGGACAGGATATATAACATATGAATATATTGATTATATTATTCAAATAATCTGTGTTATTATTTATTTTCTGTTCTCTTAAATCTGTCAAAGCCTGGGTAGATATGTTAAAATCTTCAAGATAATTTGGTTTCTCTTAATTTCCATTTGTTTGTCTAACACTTTGATACTATGTTACAGTTCATAATTTATACCATTCTGAGCCATAACATTGCTTCCATAAAATCATTGTCTTTGTCTCATTTTAATGCCATTTGCTTTTATCCTACTTCGTCTGAAATTTATATTGCTACTATTGCTTCCTATTGATATTTGCCAAGTAAACATCTTTTGAGCCTTTGTTTTTAACCAAGTAGGGGCTTAAAGTAGAGAGCCAATCTGTGACTGCAGTCCTAGCAAGAGCTCTGCTGTCCGGTGGCCTGTTTCCACATTCTGGCTCTCTTAATGTCACTGGTACAATATTAGGCAAATTATTTAGCCTGCATACACCTCACTTTCAAAGTCTGTGAAATTGATAGAAATGAAAGAATTTGTCTGAGAAAAATTCTTGGCAAATTAATAAAGGGAACTCTCTTAACCTGATAAAATTTATAACAAAAAATATACTTAAAAGTGAAATATTAGCAGTATTCCCTTTAAAATCAGGAATAAGACAAAGATGCCCTCTTTTACTGCTATTGTTTAGCATTTAACTGAAAGTATTAGTCATCTCAGTAAGAATAGAATAAGAAGTAAAATGTATGAAAATTGCAAAGAAACAACTATCACTTTCTATAGAAAATATAATTCTTATATACCCACAGAAAATCCAAGAGAAACCACAAAAGAACCTTAGAATTAATACAGAGTTTCACAAGATTGCTGAATATAAATCAGTATAGAGATTCACTACACCAACAGAAATCAAAAGCAACAACAGAACAATAAAATGTTATAGACAATATTATTCACCCTAATGAATTATATGATACTTAGGAAACTGAAAAGAATGATCATAATCTTTACATCTTTACTTAATCAAATGGATGTAATGAGGCTTAAATAAAATAGTACACAGAGAGTTTTGTGAAGACGCTATTCAGTGGATACTATGTTTCACAGTAGCTACTGTATTATATGGTGGTGATGGTTGTCATTTTGATTATTTAAAGTCTTTTGTTTTATAGGTGTTCCTTGTAAGCAGCAAATAGTTGTTATTTCTTTGGTTTTTGGTTTATTAAACCTGGAATTACCTTTCCAACCTTATGTTCTATTTTGAGCCAAACCCTCTAGACAAATGGGATTAGTTAAATCTCATAAACATATTTATATAAGGTTCTAAAACATGTAAATAATGCCTTCTATTGCTTAAAAATGCATACAGACATGCAGTAAAAATGAAAATAAATTTAAGTAGTGGTAACTCTATGTGAAGAGAAGGAAACAGCCCAGAGCAGTACACAGGAGAACCAACTGAATGTACAGACTTTCATTTTATAAGCTGGCAGAGGGTGTCTGAGTATTGTTTTACTCCTTTTTACTATTTTGTATATCTAACATATATCATGATAATTGGACCTGAAAACAGTTCATATTTTTAAAAAGTTAGCATATTCCTTTCAATTGTAAACATATGAGTATTCAGGAAGAGGTAGTTGTAAAAAAACTAAGGCAATCTTGAGCAGCACTAAGAAAGAGCATATCTCAATCAAGGATGATACTAGGGATTCTCTATTATTTATAAATTCTCACCTATTTCCTTCTGCTAGAATGTAAGTTGACAAGGGCAGAGATCTCTGACGTATTTCAAGTTGTTATATTGGTGCTTGGCACAGATGAGGTGCTTAAAAATATTTGTTAAATGATAAATAATTTTTTATGTGTGTATATATTATAATTCAAGTATATTTTATATTGATTCAATTTGCTATTATTTTGTTTAGAATTTCTCCATATATTTAATAAATCATGTTGTGACTTTCTCATACTATTTTCAACTGGTATTAATATTAAGGTTATGTTAGCTTCCTAAAATATATTGGAAACATGAGAAATCATTTATATAAAATTGGAATTATGTGTCCTTTCAACCTTTGGCAGAAGCTGTCTGTGTGTGTTGAGATGTGTGTGTTTTGCAATAGGGATGTTTACAGCAATAGTTATTATAAATATTCTTCAAATTTCAGTGGCTTACCACACAGAAGGTTTCTTTCTCGTTCATCACTTATGTAGCCATCAAATGTTATTTTACCACCTCTTTTGGTTGGCTTTCTTCCAGCTTTTTCTGTTGTAGGGCTCCACCATGTAAAATGTCTTTACCTTCAGCTGCAAGTGAAAGCAAGTCAAGGATTTTAAGAAAAATTTGGGGGGACAGTCATATAAGTATCATTTTTGCTCTCATTTCACTGACTAGCACCAGACTGTAGCCTCAATCTAATGGCAACACACATAGATGTATTGCCAGGAAAAAGAAATAGTGGTTGTAAGTATCCAGCCAATCTCTGCCATATGACTGATGTAAGTTTCCATATAACTTATAATTCTACTTATGTTTTCCATTTCTTCCTGAATCAATTTTGTAAGCCATAACTTTTTAGGGATTTTTCCCAATTTTTAACATATATTGCCAATAAAGTTGTTTTTAGTATTCATTATGAAATGGTAAATCTGTGCTGCTTCTGTAGTTATGTGGCAAATTTTATTTTTAATATTGTTTATTTGTGCCTTCTCTTTCCTTACTATAGCTTTATCTATTTTATCAATATTCTCTATAAAACAACCTTGACTTCATTTTCCTCTCCTTTATTATATACTAAATTTGTTTCAATTCTTACCTTTACTAATTTTTTCAACTTCTCCTGGATTTTGTTCTGTTATTTTTAAAAATTTATTAATTTGTATGTTTATCTCATTCATATTCAGATTTTCATCTTTTCTAATTGAAGTAATACTCTAGCTCTATCTATAATATGTATTCTCTTATTTTGGATTGTTGGCTTTTCTATATGTCTATTATATCAAGCTTTAACTGTGTTGTTCAAGTTTCTTGTTAATTTTTCTACTTGAATTTTTACCACTAAGAAGTATCAAAACTTCCTAGTATGACAGTTAACTTGTTAATTCTTCTTTGAAATTTGTCAAGATTGGCTTTGGGAGTTTTCTACCACAGTGAAAATTCCACTCTAAGTGCTTAACACAAATTTTGTTTTATGCGCAAAATTATTAAAAATACTATATAAAAATATATTCAGGCTATATGCATAAGATGTGTATTAAACAAAAGAATTTTGTGTTTAGACTTGGGTCCCATCCTGATATAGTCTGGATGTATGGCCCCTCCAAATCTCATATTGAAATTCGATCTCCAATGTTGGAAGCGGGGCCTAGGGAGAGGTGTTTGGGTGATGAGGTCAGATCCCTCATGAATGGCTTTATCCCCTCCCCAGGGTAATGAGTGAGTTGTCACTCTATTATTTCATGGGAGACCTAGTTGTTTAAAAGAGCATGACACTGCTCCTTCTCTCTCTTGTCCCTTCTCTCGCCATGTGACACACCTGCTCCTCCTTCACCTTCCACCTTGATTGGAAGCTCCAGCAGCCCTCAACAGAAGCAGATGCTGGTGCCATGCTTCCTGTACAGTCTCCAGAACCATGAGCCAAATAAACCTCTTTTCTTTATAAATTACCCAGTCTCAGATATTCCTCTATAGCAACACAAAACAGACTAACACACATCTCCAAGACATTTCATTGTGTATATGCAAATATTCAAAATCCAAAAAATACAAAACACTCTGGTCCCAAGCATTTAAATAAGGCATGCTAGATCTGTAGTATCCTTTTCCTTGTTAATGTTATTAAATCCCTGTATCATTTGCTTAAATATTTTGGATATAATAAGTCCAGTATCTGAAGTCCTTGTAGTCGAATTGTGCTTGAGCAAACAAGTTCAAGGTTGCTTGCTTCTCTGTGTAAGCTTGCTTTTGAATTGCTAGCTCGTGTTTTTCTGGGCTTTATCTCTATGAATCCTGCAAAGGTCTAAGCTGCAGGTGCATCCTTCTAGAGACTAGTAAGAGTTTTTGTTGTTGTTTTTTTTTTCCTACCAGGCACTCTGGGGCACTACCAACTCAGTACCACCTATAGTCAATTTCTCTACTTGGGGTTTACAAATTGCCCTACAAGGACAGGCCCGTAGTTACCAACTTTTAGAAGGGAATTTTTACTCACTCAGACCACATCTGAAGACAGACACATGTCTTTGTCTTCTATCTTTGTTAGAAGTTCATATTTTTTTATTTTGGGGTTTGTTTTGGTAATCCACCATGTCTATGACTGAATACGTAGCTTTTGAAGGATTCTAGAATTATATGGGGATACACTTCCCCACCCTGCATAGGCCTAAATCCTTGACTTTCATCACATGGCCAAATCTAATCTGTAATCTATTAAATGTTCTTGTAACATTGTTATAGTATTTATCATATTCTGGCTTATACTATAAATATATCTTTATATATACCTTAACATCCCTATGCAGTTGTTAAGCTCATTTAAAAGAAATAAAATAAAAACCAATACTTTTCATTTATTTACTAATTTCAACTGTGGGTATGGAGAAGTGAATTTTTCATCTGTTTCTGAGAAGTTGAAATTTTCACATTTTATTATTCTATTCTTGGACATTTTAGTATTCTATTCTTGGGCATTTTAGTAGAACTGTGCTGCCCTGTAATTCAAATGATGCCAGAGTACAGATCTCTAAAGAAGAAATGCTGCCAAAGACTAGGTCAGGATGTGGAAGAAGACCAGAGAAAGGAGAGTTCTTTATTCTTTCAAAATATTGAATTTTTATATGACACAAAAATTTGATCAAGAAGAACAAAGTTTGCACTGATAGCCTGGAGGTGGGGGTGAGAAGTGGGGAAAAGCTTCATTACATATGCCCCACAGCCAAGCTGCAATCTAAATGCTATTTTTGTTCCACTCTCACATAGAAATGTGATCATTTTCCCATAAATATTTAAACATGTTTATATACACATATTTGTATGAAAGATGTAAGTTAACCACACACACTGTGCTTGTGCTCAGAAGGATTTTTGCTTCAATGGCAGAGCCCTCCTTTCCAATACAACCTACAAGACAACTGTCAGCATTTTTAAAGCTGAACTAGAAAATGGGCAGGCATTTGCTAAGCAACAAGAGTCCCTCAACTGACTGGCATCAGCTCACATCAGCCAAAATATTTTCCCCTCCTCCATAGCCCCAAACTGTAACCACCCAGCGTGTATGCAATTAGCCTGATGACATTAGGAGAATGGAGAGATTGAATGTGAAATATACTTTCCCAGCACCACTGCCAGGTTGCCCAAAAAAGCATTTTCATTCCACCTAACTAACACACAGAATTGTCCATGTCTACTTGGTGCATAGCATGTAGCAGAGAGAGAAAAATATAAACAAAGTAATTCACAGGATGATCCTGGGAACCAAAAGCCTGATTCAAACTGAAAAGGGCAACTTTATGAGCAAGCATAATTCATTCATTTCTATTTTCCTGTATTTTTCTATCATCCTTTCTGCTATAACAGTTTAGGATATCTATATTTAAAAGATGAATATGTTTTATTGCTTCTGTGAAGCCTGTCATAATGATTTATTTCTTATAGGATTCTTATTCATATCATTGTCTTTCTATAGAGAATCCAAACTAAGAAATCCTTGGTTTGTTGGAGTACAACAAAGATTATTTCAAATTTGCTGATAACCCTACATAAGAATGGATTATGGAAACCAAAAAGGGAATGAACTGCTGAAAACCTAAAGTCATTACCTACAAATGAGGAAGGTTCCAATCCTTCCGCCAATTTTCAAAGCCCAACCTAGTTGTGGAAAAGACTTAAGTGGTCTCTATTTACAGAAAGAGGAACATTACCAATGGGTTTTTAAATGGTATGCAGAAAATTGTTGGGTCTTTCTGGAATATATATAAAACTCTTCTTACTAAATATGCCAGTATCAAACCTAATATACATGGTCAGGACATTCTATGAAGGATTGTAACATTGTATCTATGCCATTCTCAGAGGCTCACACTCTCTGGAGTTAAGCTGAAGAACTGTGTTAGAATTCCAGTCTACTTTTTACTAACTTTAGGACCTTAGGCAAGCTATAGACTTGTTATGCTACTTAACTGCTAATTTGTAAAATGAGAATAATGATACCTAGAAGCATTAATGTGTGGATAGAGAAACTGTGTATTATCATCTGGCACATAGTATAGACACAATAAATGACAGATTTATTATTTCATAAACCAAATGTTAGTAAATTACTTCTGAATTTTTCAATATTTGAACCACATGTCTATTATGCAAGTGAGTTTATAAAGCAAACCAGATTCCCAATTTCCACCTTAAAGATTCTGAGTTAGTGGTCTGGGGTGGAGGCCATGACTTCAGACACTTTGTTGCCCACCTCTGCCCCGGTTGTTCCGCCTTATTAGCTAGTTTGGGAATGCCAGAATAATGTATTTATGTGAAAAATTTCCAAAATTTGGTTTTCAGACAGACACAGAATTCTAGCAAGTGATCTGGGGTTATATGTTAGAGTTCAACCTTGATTAATTCAATAAAGAAGATAATTATATTAATCAAAGTGATTTAATTCCTCTCAATGGGCTCATTTCTAATTAAGCCCATTTATTAACATAATTGCCTTTCTCAATTGTGGTGGTCTAAAGATGAGCACACATGTTTCACTCTCACTTCATGAAAGCTATTCTCACTCTGAAATTCCCAGGAGAATGGCATGTACCCCAAGCCTATCACTAGTACTATATTATTAGTGCCTTGCATGATTTTCAAGTACAATTATGATTGATGATAATATGAATTTTAAAACATTATCAGCTGTTGTTAGAACTCCTGGACATGCTATTCCTGGAATTCTGTTAGATCCAGATCTCTTTTTATACTCTCTTCTCTATGTTTCTACCTCTCATAACCTTCTTCATCATACCTTAGTTAAAATGCCTCTTCTACTACTATCTCCTGATATTTCCAATTGTCATTTCCATTTAAAAGATACCCTTCTTTAGTCACAAATCTGGAATTAATATACTTCTTTTACTCTCCATATCTTAAAGCGTTCTGCAGACATTAACAAATCCACATACTCTAAATGTAGAAAGCGATAGAAGAATAGATAAACACTCTGTTGGGAACAAGTTCAGCTGTCATCCCAGGCCACAGGTTTCAAGATTGGATGTAAGATCCAAGCAGGTCATATTTATAAACCCTATAAATTTGACTATATGTCCATCTATATGAAATGTCATGCAATTTACAATGGAAAAATTAGTTAAGTGTATAAAAAGAGAAAATTCCATTTAAAAAATATAGATTGATCATATTCTTAAAATTTGAAAGAGCATTCTTGGGTCCATACTTTTGCATTTCTAATTCTCAATCTTCTTCCAATGAAGAATTGCTTTGGAAAATTTGAGTAAGATCTGTTTTGCAGCTTTCAAATATGCAGTGAGCCAAAACAAAAGTGAAGAGGAGATGCAAGAGGGTGATTCAAAAGCATATTTTTAAAGATGACATTTTGAGTGGAGATTATTTCTCAGAGGAAAATACCGTTATTTCTGAAGAGCAAACAATTTTCTTTTAAGGTTGAATTTTAAGAGAGAAAACTCACATCTGAAAGCACAATATATGATTGAGAATAACAAAGCCTCTTTTATCTCAAATTACCACTGAAAAAGACATATGATTTTTTTCATTCAGAAGTGTTAGCATAAATGGCCATTTGCTGTTGGCAAAGTATTGCTCTTGGTGTAGGTGTTAATATGGATTAATAGCACATTGATTACTGTATCCAGTAGACATTTTCAGGAAGTGTTACAGCACATAAATATTCTAGAGTTACACTTGAGCAATTTTCCTGAAGCAAGAAAACATCTTGTATTATTTCTTTTAAAAAGGGTTTGAAATTTTTAATTTAAAGCAATGTACTCACACACACAAACACACACTCGATATAAGGTCTACTTGATAATCATATGTAAACATTCAAGGATATTTAACTGCTTCTTTTGGTTTTAATTCTCACTCACAATAAAATATCATATAATGTGAATTGTATGGGTTGTCCTGTGGGTTTGAGTTTTATTCTAGTTCATGTTATCACAGTAGAAAAAGGTAACAAAAATCACTCTGATTTTTTTTCACTTTTATCCCAAGAAAGTACTTCTAAAAGATGGAAGTCTATTATAACTTAGGAAGAAACACGGAAAATTAAATTAATAGACAATCTTTTTAAAAAATCATTCCTGATGGCACCAAATTATATAATAAATTATATAGGAAATAGACCTAAGCCACTAGAAATATCACAGAAGGACTATGGAAGCTATTCCCATTTCTTTTAAATGTTTTTTCTGTGTAAAATAATTATAATATTAAAATAATTACAGAAAATTAAACAGGTAGAAAACCATACCATGCTTCTAGGTTGGCAGAATCAACATTGTTAAAATGTCTCTACTACCCAAGGTGATCTACAGATTCAATGTAATCCCTATTAAAATACCAGAATCATTTTTACAGATATAGAAAAAATAATTTTATACTTTGTATGGAACCAGAGAAGACCCCATATAGCAAAAGCAATCCTAGGCAAAAGGAATAAAATGGGAGGCATCAATTTACCGGACTTCAAACTATAATACAAGGCTATGGTAACTAAAACAGCATGATACTGGCACAAGAAAAGGCACATAGACCTATGGAACAGAGCTGAGAACCCAGATATAAAACCATCCCTATATAGCCATCTAATCTTTGACAAAGCAGACAAAAACATACACTGGGGAAAAGAATCCATATTCAATAAATGGTACTGGGAAAACTGGATAGCCACATGTAGAAGACTGAAACAGGATCCACACCTCTCACCTCTCACAAAAAATCAACTCATGGTGGATAACAGACTTAAACCTAAGGCATGAAAATATAAGAATTCTAGAGGAAACATTGGAAATACTCTTCTAGACATTGGCCTAGGCAAAGAATTTATGAAGAAGACCCCAAAGGCAATCACAACAGCAACAAAAATAAATAAATGGGACCTGATCAAATTAAAAAGCTTCTGCACAGCCAAAGAAACTGTCAAGAGAGCAAACAGACAACCCACAGAATGGGAGAAAATTTTCACAAGCTACACATCCAATAAAGGGCTGATAACTAGAATCTATTTAGAACTCAGGACAATCAGCAAGAAAAAATAAAACAACCCTATCAAAAACAGGGCAAAGGATATGAACAGAAACTTTTCAAAAGAAGACAGAATAATGACCAACAAACATATGAAAAAATGCTCAACATCCCTAATTATCAGGAAAATGCAAATCAAAGCCACAATGAGATATTACTTATCTCCAGTGAGAATGGCTTTTATCAAAAAGTCCCCAAACAATAAATGTTGGTGTGGATGCAGAGAGAGGAACACTCCTACACTCCTGGTGGTACTGCAAACTGCTTTCTGTGGAAAGCAATATGGAGATACCTTAAAGCGATACAAGTAGATCTACCATTTGATCCAGCAATTTCACCACTGGGCACCAAAAGACCAAATGACACTCTGCAAATGGGACACCTGCACTCAAATGTTTATGGCAGAACAATTCACAATTGCAAAGCTGTGGAAACAACCAAGTGCCCATCAATACATGAGTGGATTAATAAAATGTGGTATATGTATACCATGGAGTACTATTCAGCTATAAGAAACAATGGTGATATAGCACCTCTTGTATTTTCCTGGCTAGAGCTGGAATCCATTCTACTAAATGAAGTATCCCAAGAATGGAAAAATAAGCATCACATGTACTTACCATCAAATTGGTTTCACTGATCAACACCTAAGTACACATATGGAAATAACATTTATCGTGCGTTGGGCAAATGGAAAGGGTGAGAAGGGGATCGGTATATATATACATAATGAGTGTGATGTGCACTGTCTGGGAGATGGTCACGCTTGAAGCTCTGACTGGGGGTGGGGGCAATATACATAACCTAAATATTTGTACCCATATAATATGCTGAAATAAAAAAAGAAAATAAATCATCAAGGAGAAAACTTGTCTGCGTATTTCTCTAATTATGAGCAAAATATATACAGTTACAAATAAACAAGAATGCATTTTCCCATAAAAAAAAAGTGCACAGAATAGTAGAAAAACATCCGTGTTTTCATTTTCACAGGAATTGAAAATTGATAATTTGCTCACATTTGCCTTTTTCCTCCCCCAGAATAGGCATAGATAAAGTGGAAGTCCTCTTTCACCACCACTACCCTTCCCCATCTTCCTATAGGCAACCACTATCATTGGTTTGATGTGCCACAGTCTTGCTCTCTGGGTTCCATGGCTCCAAACTTGGCCTTAAATGAGAGCTTTGCGGCTTCTGCTCCACACAAGTTGTGCAATTTTGGACTCCATGCATGTGACATGGACTGGGCTCCAGGCTTTCATGGATGACTCTTCTTCATTGTCTGGAACTAATTTACCTCCCACTCCCATCCCACCTCCAGCCTTCCACTGGTGATCCCATTCTGGTCTTCCACCTCCTGAGCAGGCCCGGAAATCCCAGCTCCTTTTGTCCTAATTTGGTCCTGCTTTGCCATTAGGGATGCTTTAGGCTCCACTCTGAGGTACTTTCTTCTTTTTAGCCCCTGGGGATTTTTCTCTCTTTTTCTGAGTGGAATGGTTTACTTTTGACATTTGCAAAATTCAATCTTTTGGAGTGTGGTTTTAATCTATCTCCCACATTATTCTTGACCCCAAAGGCCCCTGCTATCTAAAGAATTAAAATTCAATTAAAAAGCAATAAAAGGAACAAAATATCTTAATTTCAAAATATATACATTGCGCAATCTACTATGGATAACACATTCATTCATCACACAAATATGTACGGAACACCTATTTTCCATCAGGACTTAGTTCTAGGCACTAAGGATTCAGAAATGAATAAAAAAAGTAATAAGGGGGAAAACACTGCTCTTGTTTAAGTGGGGGAATATAGACAATGGATGGGTGGAGAGATAGATGATAGATAGATAGATAGGTAGATAGATAGATAGATAGATAATATATATAGAAAAATGACGTTGGGAAGGGAATTGGAGAGAGCTTTGCAATTTCAGATAGGGCAGGGAAGGCCTTACTCTGAAAGTGGGGAAGGAACAAACTTGACAGCCTTCTGATGGAAAACCATCTCAGGCAGAGGCAGCTGCAAGTACCTGTATAAAAGTCCTGAGACAGCAGTTTGCATGATGTGTTCAACAACAAAATTCAAGTGGCCAGTATGACTACAGTAGAGAGACTAAGTAGGAGAATAAAAGGAGAGAAAATCAGAGACTTGATATGGACCAGACTCTATCGACAATTCTAGTCCCTTCTAAGGATTTTGGCTTTCACCGAGTGAGAGGAAACCAGGAGAGGAATTTGGCAAAGGGAGAAACGTGTGACTTCTATTTGACTATGATCATTCTGGCTGCTCTTTAGAGACTATGCAGTACAAGGGCAAGTAGAGAAGCAGGGTGGCTGAGCACTAAGACCACGACTGATGCTAGTGCATCATGTGGGCAAGAGATGATGGTGGCTGACCCAGAGTGGTAGTGGTGGAGGTGGTGAAAAATAAATTCCAACATATTTTGAAGATAGAACCAATGTGCTGATAGACTGAATGTTGCATGTGAGAAAAAAGAGAAATCAAGGATGAATTTTTGACCTTAGCAATTGAGGGGAAAATGGAGTTGTCATGTAGCAAGTTGGGGAAGACTACAGGAGGATAAAGTTTGGAGAGGGAAGTCAGGAGCTCAGTTTGGAATTGTTATAATAATTTGGAATTGACTATGAGACAATTGACTATGAGACAACCAAGTGGAGATCTTAAGTAGGTAGTTGGATATAATAGTTGAGAGTTCCAACTCTCTCTACATATACATATATATATATATATATATATATATATATATATATATATATATAAAATCAGAATTATGTACAGATGGCATTTAAAACCAGGAGGCAGGATGAGATGACCAAGGGTAGTGTAGGTAAAGAAGAGCTGCAGAGATTGAGCCCTGGGACATTACAGCATTCAGAGATTAGAGAAGAATCAAGCAAAGAAGACTGGTGGGAGTGGCCAGTGATATAGAAGAATCCAAAAGTAGTGTCCTAGAAGCTAAATAAAAGGAAGTGTTTTAAAAAGCAAGAAATGAGCACCAGCCTTGTAAAATGGCACAGATAAGTCAAGTGCAGTGGTCCCCCCCTCATCTTTGGGGGATACATTCCGAGACCCCAGTGGATTCCCCAAACTCAGAGTAGTATCGAACCTGATGGCTGTCAATTGGAACACATTTCCATTCAAGTTTTTCACCCACAGATTTAATGCCTTTTCCATCTTCACTTAGCACTTATTGTGTGCTGTGGCCATAATTTTTGCAGTTTGAGTGCAACAGCAAAACTAGCAGGAGTTTCTTTTTCCTTCTTCACAATTTAACTCATAGATTTGTTCTTACCATAGATTTTTGCAGTTTCCACATAACGATTTTTGTTCTTTCCTTATGAAGTCAAGAATTTTACATTTTTCACTTAAAAGAAATACTTGATGACTTCTCTTTAGCATATCTAAATGGCCAGCACTGCTATTCTTGTGTGTTGGGGCCATTATGAAGTCAAATAAGGGTGATTTGAACACAAGCACTGCGATACCATGATAGTTCATGTGATCACCAATCTGGGCTTGACAAAAGGAGGACAAAGAGAGGATTCACGATGCACATCCTGAGCCGGACAGCATGAGATTTCATCACTACTTAGGAATTGTTTAATTCTGGAATTTTTCATTTAGTATTTTCAGACCATGGTTGACGTCAGGTCACTGAAACTGCAGAAAGAGAAACCAGGGATAAGTGGGAACTACAGTAAGATGGGAACTGAGACTGAATCATTAGATTTAGTGACATGGTAGTCATTAGTGATTTTGACAAAAGCAACTTTAGTAAAGGATTAGGATCAAAAGCATGTTTGGAGATCTCATAATACCAAACAATGCATTTCCAATCAAAAAAGGATAATTTTCACTATATTAACTCAAATAACTGAATTTGTGTTTGCAAAAATTAAATGTCTATGAAGTCTTATATTCAGCAAAAATCATTGTATGATCAATAGATCAGATCTTACAGTTCCATCTTACAAACACTTCTAAAAGCATATTTTCTTCTTGTAAGAAATTTTTAAATTGCAGAGGAAAATAAGAGTGCTTACTAAATGTTTCTGGCATTAGGCTTGTGACTCTGGTCACAATTTGCTACTAGAAACTAAAGCTCAGCAACTTTTCCTAGGTCAAAAATTAGTAAGTCTTAGAGTCTAGGTTTCAGCTCAAAATCATTCAAAAGCATTCTCCATTACCATTAAAATACCATTTAAAAAATCTTGATGCAGAAGGATAAAAAACAAACATGTCTAGGACTTGCTCTTATGTGACAATTTGACATTTTCCATAATGTCTATTGTACTTTGAAAGCGTTTGAATTATAATTTGCTTAATTGAGACATCTTGTAGCAGTCTACACTATTCTAGAGAATGGTTTACTGCAAAGAACTTATTACTCATCTAGGAACCCAGAGACTAATACAGTGCTTGGCATTTAGGAAGTGCTAGTTAATTGAATGGATGAGAAAATTGGAAAGATTCCAATCACTGAATTTGGTGATATGAAACCAAGTTTTCTTTTCTTGTTCTGCCAATTACCTTTTCCCACTTTCTGTTATTTCTTTCTGGGCCTCCATTCCACCTGCTGCTAAATAAAGGTGACTTAGACAAAATGGGTCTTTCCAAATTCAAATCCTATGATGTTAAGTACCACCTTTTATTCTACATGCTGGTTAGATAATGAAAAAATTTAAAAACCCTCAGTTGGGGATTTAGAAATATAGAAGATGAAGATCTGTTTGGTTAGTGGATTAGCTGACACAAAAATCTTGCTTAAACAGAAATTATATCCAACATTCCTGAGGTTAATTTGCAATCCGGATGTTTACCCAAAGTAAATATTTAGGAAAATCTAAGAGAGCTGATTTTTCCCCTCCTTTCTTTAAGTTTTACTCCGAGTTTAATAATGAGGTTAAAGTGAGAGACATGAACATATAAAACCTCTAAAATCATTAAAATTTGGTTCTAAATTAATTCATTTCCAAAGCATTTATAGCTTTTTTTCCCTTGGGCTATTTTTTGTGATATCTATAATTTCCTTTGCACCCAACTATGCAATAGTTTTGTTTCATAATTTTATAATTATTTTGATCCATTGTTCTCATGCCCTTCCCCCATTCCACTCCCCAGAGGCCACCTGGCCACATGGGCTGGTCTCTCCCAGGGACTCTCTACCTATTATTTCTTTTTTTTTTTCTTCACTAAGCACCATCTACATTCATCTTGTTTATTTAGCTGTTTAATTTTTCACCCTCATATCATTCCCTTCACTACAATGTAGCTTGCAAAGCTCAGAGTCTGCATACTTTTGTTCCCTGCTTCACCTCCACCACTAAGATAAGCACCTGCCCTTTAATAGGTGCTAAATACATATTTTATTGAGTGAATGAATGAATGCATTTTTCAAGAAAATCAGCCTTATTCATCTTTGTATTTTGGTGCTGAGCACAGTAACTAGCATGTGGTAGGTAGCAAATAAATGCCTGTTACCTAGAAGTTTCATAATAGAAGACAATTTTCAGGGTAATTTTGGACAAAGATAAGCACATACATTGAACCAAAGAGATAATAAAATGTTATTTTGAAAGCTTTTCAAAATCTTTCTGTAGAAAAAAACACACTTGATTTTATTGAAGCAAAATGATTTTTTTTAAGTAGGGAAGATTTAAAAAAATGAAATCCACATGATTAACTTTGCAATATAAGCAATTTGCATGTGGAGAAAAACAAATTGTCTTTTTCAAAGACTCATGGGGACCCACCATGTATATTTCTGTAGCCCTTTTTCTGTGTAGTTCCCTACACTTCAGAACTCTGCTCCACCATTTACATTCACCTAAGACTTCCTCAGCTTCAGGTTCTGACTGTTCACATATTTAAGACAACTGTTCTTTTCTTGGAATCCCCCTCTCTGCTTCTGGTCTGGCAGTTGTAGGGTCCACCTTGTTTGTTTCTCTTCCTTCAGCATTCATAGTCCTGTGCTGATTGCTGTCAATTTCTGAAAAGAGGCTTTTTTCTACACTTTGTCCAGTTTTAGAGTTAATTGAGGCATAAGGCTAAGTCCAGTCCCCTTTACTCATGGCTAGAAGCCCTGCCTTCAGTCTTGACCCCTGAACTCCATGCTCCACACTGTCTCCAGAAGCATCATTCTATTAAAATGCAAATTTAAATATGTCCCCTTCTTGCTGGAAGTTTCTAATAGTCTCATAGCATGCCAATGTTCATAGCCTTCAGGATAAATTCCAAACACTTTATTGTGACATGTAAGATATTTACACTTCAAATTCTGCCTTGCTTTCTAGCCTTATCTCCTGCCATGGACCTCTCTTACTTCTTCTCTGCTTTCCCTCAAACTTCAACCACATTGTTAATCCTCAAATTCTCATACTTTTTTTTTTATTTGGACCTTTGTACTTATTTGCTGTTCCATTTACCTAGAATACCCTCTCCTTATTCTTAAACAAAAATTTTGGAATTTATTTTAACTCTCAGTTCTTCCAGGAAGGCATATCTGACCCCTGAATGCCACATTCAAGGTCCCCTCTGTGTGCTTCCATAGAATCCTGTGATATTGAACTCGAAGACATGTCATACTGACCCATAATTGCCCGTTAGTTTCTTGATGGAAATGTTCTTATCTCACTTACTTTTCTAGGCCTGGTGTCCACACAGATGCTGCCATGGTCTGAATACTCACCCAAATGTGTATGTTGAAGCCTAATCCCCAATGTAATATTATTAAGAGGTGGGGCTTTGGGAGGTGATTAAGTCATGAGATGAGTACCCTTATAAAAGAGGCCCAAGGGAGCTTGTTTATTCTCTCTACCATGTTAGGGTACAGCAAGAAGGGGCCATCCAAGAAGCAGGGAATGACCCCTTACCAGACACCAAATCTGAAGATGCTTTGATCTTAGACTTCTCAGCCTCCAGAACTATGAGCAATAAATTTCTATTGTTTATAAATTGCCCAATCTAAGGTATTTTGTTATAGCAACCCAAATAGACTAAGACAGATGCCTCATACATATCAAGAGCTCAATAAATGTCTGTTGAATGAATGAAAAAGTGCAGAATTCTATCAATTACAATAGATATCTGGTTCTCAGAAGACAACCTAGTCTGGTATTATAGAAGGAAAAATTTCACTAGAGCAACAGTTAACAAACACTGTAAAGGTTCAGACAGTTTTATAAGATTTGCAGGCCACATATGGTCTGTGTCCCATTTTTTAAACAACACTTTTAAAATGTAAAATAGTTTTTAATTTACCAACTGGCTGTTCTAGAGTTATACAGACTTGGGTTTGAATCTTTACCCTTAATCATATCAGCCTTGCAGATGTGGTCATTTATCAAACTTCTTTGATCTGCCAAATGGGAATAGTAATAGCATGTACCCTCTACTGATGTAAGGATTGAATAAAATTATGTATATTAAGGGCATAACATAATGCTCAGAATTTAATGGGAATAATATCTAATAATATCTAATATTGAACACATATTATGTGTTGAACACTATCTCAAGCCTCTTCTATTATTAAATCATTTAGGCACCACTACAACCCTGTGATATCGGAACATTTATTACTCCCATTTTACAAGTGAAAAAAAAACTGAAAATTAAATAATTTGCCCAATGACACTTTATTAATAAATTGTAAAACAGTCATACAAACCTAATTAATCTTATCTTCTAACCTTTTTCTAATCAAGTTATTTTTTGAAATCTCTTAACCTTTCTTTCTCATGATTATATATGACAGTACTTTCAATTCCTATCAAGTTACTTCAAAGATCCTTCTGGTTCTTTAATGACAAGGAGAAGCAGCATGGCTTGGTAGAATGATCACTGATCATGTATAATTTTATATATTTGGGTGCTAGCTAGCTATTCTGTGATTGTTTAAAAAATTACCTCACTTGTACAAACTTCAGTTTTCAGACATCAGGATGTATGTGAGACATATGGATTTTTATTGATAAACAGTATAATATAACCTAATAAAGATAACATAGCTGCATTATTAGGAATATTATAAAGCAATTAGGAAAATTATTTAATCTACATTTAGGGAATTAATGCTAGTCACTGATTACTTTTTCTCATTTCAATGAAAATTTTTATATTTAACAAATTAGATTATTTTGTGAAATCTAGGGTATACTCAGGACATACTCAATTCTGAAGTCAGTGCTGCATTATTCCTAGTGAATCTCAGCACAAAATATATCAGATTCATAAGTGAATGAGCATTTTCACAGACACAGGGGTTACCAGAGTTTGCCCAGGTTTGATAATATAGCCAGAAATTACCAGATGGTTTCAGAAAACATATCTTGAAAACTTCAGGAATTTTGTCTTCTTGAGTCAATCAATACATCTTGAAATAAGCCCCATGTCTAGGCAGGTGATTTGGGTACTTTGTTAGGTATTTATCCCAAAAATATAAACAAAAACTTATTATTTAGCCTCATAAAAGGATTTGTGAAATTCCTCTAAATTGACTTCACTTACACCAAATACCAATAAAATTTTTGATGTCTATAATTTCATGGAAGCTCAGGGAAATTCACTAATAGATAATAAGTATAATCCTCAATTACCTTTTTTACTTAATATACATATAGGCACACATATGTAATATATTTACATGTAATTTATAATATATATATAATGATGTATATTAATATATACTTCTAATTTGAAACTGCATGTAGGCAATTGCTAGCACAAATCATTAATATTCTGTGGTGGTAATTTTCTTATAGCTTCAAGTTAATTTGTGTCCAGCTATTGGGTCACATAACGTAGAAAATGCATTTTGAAGTCATTGAATTTCCTGGAAATTGGCTCACTCAATCTTTTAATTTTAAAAGTCCTTCCTATTTGGACACAGTCTGATAAATTTAATCAGCATGCATATATGACCACATTACGGCTAAACTCCATGCTCTGATCCCTAAAGTCATTTCTGTGTTAGAAATTGCCAGTCTTGATTTCTGCCTCCATCTCACTGTGACATGGGTTTGACTAATAAAACTCACTGTATAAACTCCACTGACAGATAAATAAATAGGAGTAGAACATAACATTTCTCTTTAAAAATTACTTTCTGATAATAAAATTAATACATCTTCATTGTAAAAATTTGAGATATAAATAAAAATAAAACATAATAAAAAATAGCCTACATGCCTATTATAATATTAATATCATATACTTCCACCCCAACTTCCTTTTTGAAAATGTTGTTGAAATAACTTTCTTAAAAAACAAAACAAAACAAAAAAACTTTCCATTATAGATGCCTTCCTTGACTCCAGTAAGTGACCTCAGCTTTTCCATGTTTAGGCCAAGCATTGCTTCCAGAAGCTACCAGGCCAAGGTAGCTTCCAGAAATATGGTAATGTCTTAAGATTTTATGTGTACTTGTTAATTCATTTTTCAGAAATGAATTTTTGTGCAGTTCCCACCTGCAGGGACAGATGCCCTGCAGTCTTATCTATGTGGTCATTTCCTTGATAACATTCCATGAACTTGTTCTTTTCTATGGAATGTGCTCCAATTCCTCATCATTTTTCACATATTTAAAATACCATATACTAACCAGGGTCACGATTTATTTTCACAATTGAGGTATTTATATCATTCTTATGTTGGCAATTTTTTTAAAAAAAGTGAAATTCTTAATTGCAGTTCAACTTGTATTTTTATTTCTTGTCATCACCCAGCCCACTTTCTGGTGGAGGTGTTAATGAGCAGGGAAACAGCAGGAAGACAGATGGAAGGAGAAGCAAAGGACATAGATAGCATGCACAATGCATCAAAGAACAAAATATATTTGATTTTTATTCCAAACTGTCATAATTTATATTTGCAACAGGGGAACTTTATTCTCTTTTAGGCTGGCTGGTTTTCTCATAGATTTGGCTCATTGTATAAGTACTATTTACATATCAATTAGGCAACCTTTCATAATTGTCATTACAATTATAACATTCATAAATGTCATTGAGAAATAGAATGAGCATATGCCTTTTTCCAGCTAGGCAAAATCAGGAAATATCCTGGAACAAATATATATTTTATACTAGAAAAAATAAAGCAGTATTGGTAGTTCCCAAAATAATGGTCATCCACTTTCTTGGGGTGGAAAACTTTCTCCCCTGCCCCATTCCACCCTGGTCCACAGTCAGAACTACTTCATTTTCTCCTACCACCACCAATGCTTTGCCCAGTGCCCAAGATATACCCTACCTTAGACATTGGAAATTAATTACCTCCAAATCATCAGTGTGAGCTCAGCATCATTTCACCCTTCTAGGTAGTCTTTAACTTTAGTCCTTATTTTTCTTGTTCCTGAAGTTCAGTTCTCACCTTGCTGCCCATGCTAAACAGCAAGATTGCTGTCTTTTGTTTGTGTATGACTAAGTCCCTGTCTTAGAAATCCATCTCCTGCCTTATGTTCCCCAGGAATTTTCTTCCCTTGAAAACCACCTTGGTAGCTAAGACCCTGCTTCATGCTTGCAAACTTCCCTAAAGCTAATTGTTTGCTGAGGGAAAAACAGTACATATCTGAAATTCTATACTGAAGACCTAATTTCTCTAGTTATCCTATTCAGGACAACTGCTAAATGTCATAAAATAGCTTTCCCTAATACAAATATAAAGAAGTATTCTCCTGACCAGAATATCTTTTGTGGCTTCCACACTACTTCCAACAGCTTCTGGAGCCCTCACTCCTGCTGCTGAAACTGGGGAAGACATATTTTGGGATTCCTGATGTTACCCCTCAGATGCATATTACCAGGGAAACAGTGTTATAAAATATTACCAGGGAAACAATGTTATAAAATATTTGTTATGTGTCATTAACATATAGAACCATTCCTCCTACCCTGAATCATATAATACATAAATCTGGAATGTTTAATATAGCTCAAGAACCCCACCAACATTTAAAATACTATTTTAGTGGAATATCATTTTGAGTTCCAAATAACCAATTTCAAACTATGAGACATTTTCCAATTCTGTTTCACAGGTAGCTAAAATTGTTTCAAAAGTGATAACTGCATGTCTATATTATTGAAAAAATATGTATTTAAACATTACAAGTGAAAGCAGCAACCCCCATGTAGGCAGATATGAAATGGCTAATTTGATTTTGCCTTTTGTTATTAAAGCTGGTTATCTTGTAGAGCTTGTTAGTTTCAGTTCTCCCACTGGGGCTCCAAACCTAATCGTGAGCAAAGGCTTCTAAGTAATGAGGAAGAAAATTTCAGTTTAGCTTTCAGTGTGAACATGGTTATCTCCCCACGAGAAGCCAGGGATGGTATTAAGTAGTACTTATTATCTGGATTTCACAAATGAGAAAAATGAGAATAAGATAGAAATATTTGAACCAGAAACAAAACAAACACAAACTAGTGCAGCATTTATACTTTGATATAGTTTAAAGCATTAAAAGAACCAATTCAATCAAATTTGAAATGTAAAAACATCAAACTGTGATAGTGCTAAAGGGAGCCATAAGAGAATTCTTAATGACCTTAGAGTGGGAAGACTTTCTAAGAATGATGCAAACCCAGAAGTGATAAGAGAAAAAGTTGATGAATGTGATCATATAAAAACTATGTATTTTTTAAATTTTTACATGGAAAAATAAAAAGAAAAACATTAAAAAGTCAAAAAACAAGTGGAAAAAACACAACGGGAAAAAAATATGTGCCACTCACATCCAGGAAAAGAGCTAATTTCTTTAATCCATAAAGAACTCTCACTAATCAATAAGGGGAAAAAATCAACCTAATATAAAAGTAGGCAAAGATTAAGAATAAATATTTCATAGTAAAGTAAATGCAGATAATTTTGAGCATATAAAAAGAGGCCCAACCTCATTTATAATAATAACAATGGAAATTAAAACTACAAAGGGCTGAGCTTAGTGGCTAACACTTATAAACCAGCCCTTTGGAAGACTAGGGCAGGAGGACCACTTGAGGATTGGAGTTTGAGACCAGCCTGGACAACATAGCGAGACCCTATCTCTAAAAAAATAAATAAAATAAAATTAGTCAGGCATGGTGGTGTACCTGTAGTCCTAGCTACTAAAAAGGCTGAGGCAGGAGCATTGTTTGACCTCAGGATTTCAAAGTTACAATGAGCTGTGATCATGCCACTGCACTACAACCTGGGTAAGAGAGCGAGACTTTTTCTTTAAAAAAAAACTAAGACTACAACTATAGACCACTTTGTGCCTACAGAATTTGCAAATATCAAAAAGTGGGTAACCCATTGTATCACCAATGGTTTGGAGAAGCAGGCACTCATTTTCGTAGTGGGAGCAAATTGGTAAATCCTTTTGGGGGTCAATTTGTCAATATCTATCAATGTTACAAATGAACAAGAATTCTATTTCTATGTGAAAAATTATGAACATAAATGGGTATGTATTGCAGCCTTGTCTATATCAACAAAAAACTAGAAACAACATAATATCTGCCAGTAGTTAACTACTTAAATTAATATAAATGCTGCATTAGGCAGTCATTAAAAAATTGAAATAGGTCTATATCTGCTACTATAAAAGTCCTTGAAGATATACTCTTAATTGAAAAAAGCAAAGTATAAAACAATGCATATAGTATATTGCATTTGTACTACAGTACAAATATAGCATATTATTATTTGTGAGAGAGAAAAAATATATGTACATATATGTTTGTAAATACCTAGAATATCTTTGAAATGCAATTGCATTTACAAGAAACCAGTAAATATAATTCCCTTCCAGGAATCAGGAAAAAAGAAAAGGAGAGAATGTTATTTTTTAACCACAAACTTTTATACCTTGTAAATTTTGTGCCATATTTATGTATTAACCACTCCAAAAATTGGATAAAATCTGTTTGGTTATTATTGAGCAAAGATACTTGAATCATGTAGGACACATAATTTGTCACTATTATCCTTGGACCCAGAATAAATACGCAAGTGAAATAACATCCTTGATAAGTTTTCTCCAACAAGCCCTTTTCCTATTTGACTGTTATAGCCCCCGAACTCTGGGCTTTTATGACAGATGAGGCTGCTGCTTGCAGGATGAGATAGTTCCCATAACTCTGTCCCAGCCCATGTCTACATCTTGTGAATTGGTCTACATGTACTGTGGTAGTTTAAAAATGTCCATAAATTCTTTGATATACCTTTTCCAAGAGGTAGAACTTAATTCCTCTCACCTTGAGTGTGAGCTAGACTTAATGACCTGCTTCTACTGAATAAAATATAGTAGAAGTAACATGTCATTTCCCAGACTAGATCATAAAAAACATTGCAGCTTCTGCCTTAGTCTGTCTCTCGGGTCTTTTTAATCTGGGGGAAGCCAGTTGGCATGAGGAGAGTTCCATATGGAAAGGAACTGAAGCTTCCAGCCAAGAACTATATAAATGAGCCATCTTGGAAGTGGAACCTCCAGCCCCAGCTGAGCCTTCAAATGACAGCGGCCCTAGCCAACACCTTGGCTGCCACTCCATAGGAGCCCCTGAGCCAGAGCCACCTAGCTAAGCTGTAGTTATACTCATACTCCTGATACTCATAAATTGTGTGAAATAATAAATGTTGTTTTAAGCTGTGAAGTTTTAGTATAGTTCAATATACAGCAATGGATGGCTAATATATATACCTTCTTCCCGCCCTCAAACCTATACCCACTTCCCAGAGAACAGAGGACCCTTGAAGCTCATGACATAGGTACTATTTGTTCTTCTGTTTGGTCTATCTCCAGGGACTGTAAGCTCAAGTGCGTGAAGGAGAGGAGGTCAAAAAAGATGGTAGAATCACTATGAGTTCTGGCAGAAGAAGGAGAAAATGAGAGAAAAAACATGTCAGAACATTCCTTACACAATTCTCAAATTACTCTTAATAACTCTTCTCAGAACCTGCTGACTTGATCATATCTCATTGGTTTCTTTCAGAATGCTTCTCATCATTTACTTCCCCAATTTCATTTCTTCTTCCTCTCAACCCAGGTGGTACACACTCTGGCTTTCAGATAAGGGCTGGAAATGTGGGAGGATTCAGTGCTTACATAACATTGCAGCATCAACGAAGAAGCAAGATGTTAGCATAACTAGCTATTTCTTAAAACTGCATCCTTGTTATAAATATGTAGATTTTGTTTCAGTAAATTCTATCATACACATTCTGGGACCCACTGTCAACAGAGTATGTAGCATTCAACACTTTACCTTATATGACTTTCATATTCTATCTCTCTCTCCCCTACCCTCCCAGCCCATTTGCCCCCACCCTCCATGACTTGGTAGTATTACTTCTGAAAACTTCTTTATCTCTCAGGGGAACTGCACTTTTAAAAGATTATAGAAGTCTTTGGCAAAAAACAACAACAACAAAAAACAGACAAATAAATCAATGGAAAATAATAGTGAGCTCAGAAATAGACATGCATAAATATGATCAACTGATCTCACGTCTCACTCTTGTTCATAGCTCTACTAACTTACATAGTGGCTGACACATAAAAGGTGCTCGACAGGCATTTAGTGAGGGTATAGGTGAATGGATGGATAGAAGGATGAACAGATGGAGGGATGGTAAGGAATAAGGATTTGTCAGGATTTCCCAAAGTGCTAGACACTGTGCTAGATTCCATATAAATACTTTTTGCATGTTCATTCCCAGCAAGAAAATAAGGAAACAGCATCTGATAAAGGTATAATAACATGCTAAAGTCCACACTAATAAGTGGTAGATTTAGAATAATTTGGACCTGGGTCTATTTGACTACCAGGCTTATGGTCTTTCCATGGCAGTATACTTTCTTTTTAATTCTCCTGAGTATAGCCACAACAGAAATAATATATTTAACAGGACATTTTTAAGCAGAAATATCCTGAGAACAATTTAAAAAGCTACCATACTTTAAAGGAAATGATTAGTACTTAAATACCTTTGCTTTGCATGTATACACTCGAGTTACCTACTGAACTATCATGTGGCCTCCTGAAGGACTGACCTGTCAGAATGTCATACCTGAAAATGATTGGCATCCAGTTGTACCTCTCACTACAAATTTGTGTGGGCCTTATAGCCAAGCGCACACAGGTTACCAGTTTTTAAATCAGGTTTAGTTAACACACACTGATCGTCTCTGAGGCCATAAACCCTGCATGAACTTTAGACAGGATGAGGCTGGGAAGAGGAAGAGTTGCCTGGTCTCCAAGCCTGCAGAGCTAAGGGCTGTGCTCTAGATCCACAGCAGTGGCCTAAGAAGGAAGGCAGTGGGCATTTCTCTTTTGGATGCAAAAGCCTTTTAGCTATGACAAGCTGGAGGACCACAAAGCAGTGGTCAGTGGCACCACAATTTGTTTCTGAGATGACAAAGACAAAAAGTACAAACAAGGCAAGTTGAAGACCTCAGTGAGAAGCGCTGGGTGATCCCAGTGTTGCCGGTGACTGAACTGGGTCGTGGAACTTGGTCGTGTTTGCTTGGAAGCCCTCAATCAAGCAGGCCCTCTGAGGCCTACAATTGTAATTTCAAACCACAAAAGGAAACAGAACTCTCTCAAACTTTTATTTTGCTGAGGAAGTGGGTGATTTAAATAAGTCTGTTTGACACATGCCTATCTGACTTCCCAGTTCCCTTAGGTTTCTTGCAAGTCAGCCATAAAGCTATTCCTCACTTGTCCTGACAGGATTTATGCATTCTACATCTGGTATTCAGCAAGCATATTTTTCTTCCTTTTTCATTGAACTTCTGCCCATACACACATACAGGGTCTCATTTTAATAGCGGGATTATTCCCTGTGTATTTAAATACACAGGAAACAGGAAATCATCTAAAAGAACACAGTGATCTCATGGTTATATCACTTTTCCCCACAAGCCCATTTGGAATCAGAGACACAAGATTCTGGAGCGTATAGCTTAGAGTTACTCAACCTGAGAGACTGACCTTAAGTTCCCTCTTCTGGTTCTTAACATAGTACAAATTAAGAAAACGAAATAGTACATTTATTCCAAGAGACAGAAAAGAAAGGGATTATTTTTTTCAAAATCAACCTCTATTCAGATTTCAGAAATGTAAGGCTGCTCTCTCACAGAGTTTGCTGACTAAAGGAAGGGTTGTAGGGTCTGGGGAAAGCCCTCCACTGGGGCAATACGGAAGGTCCCTAGGCATCTAAACATTGCACACAGTTGATCGTAGGTTCTCTCAAAGATGTCACCAGAATATAGAAAATTGTATTTATTGAGCACTAATATTTCTTGACCATGCTCCATTTAATCATCACCAAAACAATATAAAACAGGTATTAATAGCCCCATTTACAGATGAGAAATCTTGAGTTTGGGCTCTTAAAGACTCAATGTACTGCAAGGAAGAGAATTCTTCACAGTTAGAAATTCTTTCCATGGGATACGGTTTTTTAGGATGCTCTCATTCCACAGTCCTGGAGAAAGGTTTGAGAACACACTCTTCTTATAATACACTGTGAATGCAGCTTCACAGGGTGCATCACCAAACCCTACCAGAAGGAACTGAAGATGCTCAAAGCCATGGCTCTGAGACATGGTGGCACAGAAGTCCTTTCTTTATCAAAGAAGAAAGAAATCAGTTTTTGTTTATGCCAATATATTCTATTACCTTAAACCACTGGCATCTTTCTGGCACATATGCCAATTCTTTGTTAACTTGAATGCTTGATTAATCTGAATATTTTATTCCCTAATCACACTGCAGAATAAAACATTTGTGAAAACAGGATGCCTTCATTCTGCCACACCAACCACTCTACTACCAACGCTGTAGTAATTCCAAGGTTTCCTTCGCTTTTGTTTAGCATCAGACATTTTGCTAGTTCTTATTGCACTTCCTTTTCTTTCTATGCATGTTCTCCTATCCCACTCATCAAAACCCATCACCATTAAAACCTAGTTAAAATCCACCCCAACAGCTCCAGAATTAGCCAGATATGACTTCTAACTTCTTATATGTGTCCTCTCATCAGTCTATAACCTTGGGGCTACGTTACTTTGCACCTATTCTGAATACTTTCTCACCAATCTCTAGTCATTTTTCCTATGACACTTTGTCTCCCTTATCTTATTGAAGTCCTTTGCAGAGTGAAACAGTATCACTTATTATGTTGAATATTGAAGTCACGTAAGCTTATGATAACGCAGACCCCGTGGTGTGCTGGAACTGGCTTGTACCCACTCCGGAGAGTTAATTGTATTTAGTGTGCCAAATGTCTCTTCCCAACTCAGTTTTTAGAGGCATAGTGTTGGTTGCTTGAACTTAGCCATTGTGGGAGTATTTATATCACAGAAATTAGCAAACACTACAAATCAAGGCTTTGTTTTTCTCCTTTGGAGAACCAGTTTATCAGCACTGTGTCCTCGTGACTCAAAGTATGGCTCACAGAACAACAGCAGAGCCATCATTTGAGAGCTTGCTAGAAAAACATAGTCCAGCATCTCCTTTGAGGGCTCCCAAATCAGACTTTTGCATTTTAACAAGAGCCTGGGGTAATCTGCAAATTAAAATGTGAGAAGCAAGGAACTTTTAAAATCACCTCTTACAATGTAAAACTGATTGATTTTATAAAGATTGTGCTCAATAACTTTGTTACATTGATTGAAATCCACAATGTGAAACTGTTTGAATTGTAAAGGCTATTTGCCAATGGGCTGAGATATATTTATCCTATTTACATAGTTATTACCATACAACTCTGATGAATTTGTTTTTAAAAGTTTGAAATGGGACAATGTCCAATAGCTGGAAGAAATCTGAATTTTTAATACTAAATTAAGGACATACCAAACTAATAAAGGAAATTAAAAGGATTTTTAGGCACACAAAGATTTGGAATGGAAAATAATTTCTTCTTTCTACATGCAATCTTGATGGACTTATGGTACCTAACATATTTACAAATCAAAGAAATTTTAAAACCATGGGCTAATACTAAGAAACCAGCTGTAGCATCTCTTTATCAATTGTTTCTGCAGTGCATTAGTGGAAGAGTGAAACATCCACCAAAGTTTATTTATTTCTTTCTTAATTCTGGGTAAAACATAAAGAATAAGTTCGGAAGCAAACATGAAACTTGCAATACCAAATTCCAATCTGCAGTAATAAAAATTCATGGAAAGCTGCACCAATTGAACATTTGTGAAAAAAAAGTCTAGATTACTGACAGAACATGAACTTTAGGGTTTTCCTGTTTTAAGCTCAAATCTCAGTTCTGCCATTTATTAGGTGTGCGATCCTAGAACACTTTCTCTGTATCTCAGCTCTTTATCTATAAAATGAAAGTCTAAGAATATTAACTAAATCATTGCATCCGGTGGTTGTAACAACCACACCCGCTGGTTACCTGTGGTTAAGCTTGCTAACTCCGGAGCTAGGGTTCTTCATTTGAATCTTGGCCCTAACACAGACTAACTGCGTGACCTTGAGAAATGCCCTCATTTGTAAGATGTGGCTAGAGTAAGTCAATCTATGTACTACACTTGGAAGATCCCTTGGCCCAAAGTAAGGGCTCTGCATGTAAGTGTATAAGCAAGGAATTCCATTAAAACTTTTTTTTAGGCTTTTAATAACATCTATCTACCATCAAATAAATTATCATGGGTCAGAGTAATTAAAAAGATATATATGTCCACATCTCTGCAACTCCATAATACCAGCTAAAGAAAATGCAGATTCATGAATATCTTGGGTAAATACTCACAGCATCATAGTCTAAAGCAGTGGTTCACAACTGTCTTCTGAGGAGCCTTAAAAAACACTGAGGACTAAGTCCCGCCCTCAGAGACTCTGATGTTAATTGGCCCAGGCATCAGGAGTCTGGAAACCCCCCAGGTGATTCTCTAATGAGCAGCCAGAATTGAGAACAACTGGTCCAGGGACATGATTAAGCAGATGTATAAACTAATGAAGAAACAAGCACTGCAGTAATTTAGGGGAAGCAGATTTACAAACTGTAATGACCTGAAAGTGGCCATTGCCTCTTTTGTTTCTAGTGTTGGTCTGCTAGCTCTATAAATATAAATTTATAGAGCTTGGGATCTTGATGGGATCTTGCTTATCTCAGGCTGATCTGATGGTGGGGCTGGGAGAAAACTACCTCCCACTGCTTAGACTCACCAGGGACTAATCTGAGTAGAAAGTCAATTAATCATCTACAGTGAGTACTGTCTCTTTCCAGTAGGAATACCTACTTGGAAAACATGTTAACATTACAAAACTGTTCAACAAATCTATGTAATCAGGAAGAGGCTCAGGAGCTGGAGAAGGATTATGATCCTGAAGCACTAATAAACTAGTTTCTAGACTCTAGAACAATGGTTCTCAAACTTTGCTGCATATTAGCATCACCTGGCCTGGGCCATGCTACAGACCAAGTAAATCAGAATCCCTGGGTCTTGCCTTTTAAAAACTTCCCCAGTGGTTCCAAAGGGCAGCCAAGTTTGAGAACTAGCAAGATATTCTTCCCACAATACTCCCAAATTCCTCTTTTCGGTGTTTCAGTTCATTTGATAACTCTTAAATTTACATTAAAAGTACTTAATTGATATGGAAAATGTGTTACTATTCTAATTTCTCGGTATCTACAAGCTTCATTTTTATATAGATTCTTCTAGATAAGGAGAATATAATTAATTATTGAATTTATATACTTCCTTAGGCAGGATAGAAGTATTTTAAATATTAGAGTTATAGGAAGTTTTAGATCATACCTGATTTTTAAAAGACAGGAGTTATTTATTTGAAGTTAGTTTGCACTTATAGTACATATCTTACAAAGAAAATATAAACCAAATCACAAAGTTTTCTGACTCCTTTTATGACACCATACTGCAACTATGAATGATCAGTGAATTGGCATGAACAGTTAGCTTGTCCACTAAATATAATGGAAATGCTCTTTCCTTTGAAGAATTGGTATAGAAAAGAGAGTTTCTACCTCGCAATTCATCACCAAGTGCAGTGAACTGCTAATAGTAAGTACTCAGTAACATTTTTTAGAATTAAATTGGCTTTAAACCTTTTCTTCTTAAAACTAAAACAACATCAACAAAACAGATCTATAATGTAAAGAACTGGGCTTTGCCTCTTGAATATGTCATAAGTGTTACATGCTCACATTATTTGAGTGATTTCAAGAATATACATTTGGAATCAAGTTTTAGAGCATTCCGTATTGTCCACAGGAGAATATTTCCTCCTTTCAACTTCATAATGTTCAGTAAACTCTCAGAGAGATTGGAAATACAGTTGACCCTTGAACAACATGGGTTTGAATTGCGCAGGTCCGCTTATACAGATTTTTTTCAACCAAACACAGATAGAAAATACAGTATTCGCAGATGGGAAACCCATGTATGTGGAGGGCTGACTTTACTTGTATGTGGGTTCTGTAGGGCTGACTGTAGGACTTTAGTATGCAAGGGTTTGGGTATGGGGGTAGGTCCTGGAACCTATCCTAGGCATGAACTGAGGGACCATTGACTTCTCCCTTTCTTGCCCCTTCTCTGCTCACACCTGCTTCTTTGGTTTAAGGGAACATAGGCAAGTGTTGGTGGAGCCACTGTGGCCAGAACAGTGACCCATTCTTCCCAGGAGAGTGCCAGGCCCTCAAAACTCTCAGCTCTCTTTAAGCATATTTGCTAAGAAAAACATTTCTTGGGATTCATCTTGTCACTGTGAACGTTGCCCTTTTGAGCACTGGCCCTAGTGACAGTATCTGCTTTCTCCTCTTACTTTCTAAAATTGCATAAATTGGCAGAAATGAGCTTATGTACATGTGCAAGGATAGTTGATTTTTCCCCCATTTTTATTTATGCAGAACGCTGTGAAGACCACCAAAATGAGAAGAAACAAAAACTATTTATTCAGAGCTTGCTACATCCAAGGAGTCAGTTACCACTCCTTGTATTTGGGAGAGACTCAAAGACAGGAATGGGAATGTTTTGTAGTAGAAAAAGGGAAGGCTTCAGGTGTGCCCTGATTGGAGGCTGTTGACACAGAGAAACCAGAGGTGCACTAACTAGACGCCGGGCATCCTACGTGACTGTTTAAAGCAAGCAAACATATTTGGCTTTCTCTCCTTGCTTCCTAGTTAAAAGCATGGGTAAAAAAACAGGGAAGCTGGCAGTCACTGACCAAGTCCTGACCATTCTGGGCTGACTGCTACAGAAGTTGTGGTTTGGCTTCCGGGGCTGGTGGCCACAGAGGTTGTGGATCAGAGTTCTGTTGTCATAGATGGTCTGGTCATTGTCCATTTACATATTCAGTCTCTTAGGAAATTCAGACAAAAGATTTCTTAAACCTGATTGGGAATTTGAGGCAAAATGACTACCGTTAACTATTTGTGATTTTTGTGAAAATACGTGTAATGATGGAAATTTTAAAGAGGATGATCAGTTCTCATTTCCCCTTCATTTTTAGCCAATCATTTCTTTCACCTGAATTTGCCTGGCATTATCAAACAACAACTAAATAAAAGAACTTTATAAACACTGATCTTCAACCCTAAAAAATTAATTAATATAATAAATATTTTCTATTTATATTTTCTGTTATGATTATATTTGCATTATACTATATGTTATATATAATAAACATATATATCCAATAAAATGTATTAGATCAGGCTCACCCAAACCAGTAAAATTTAGAATCTTGAGGCAGGAAGGGAGAGTAGAAAGGAGAAACACAGAAATATGTATTTTTATAAGCTCCCCAAGGTAAGTCTAGCTTATCAAAAAGTTGAGAAACATTGCTATAATTTAGTGCCCTGCTTATTTTACTGTCTACGAGTTTGAATAGAGCCTTCATGCCACCAACATTCTTAATTTTTCATCAACATGGAGTATTTTTATTCATAGGAATCAGAA
This sequence comes from Microcebus murinus, assembly GCF_040939455.1. Taxonomy (NCBI): domain Eukaryota; kingdom Metazoa; phylum Chordata; class Mammalia; order Primates; family Cheirogaleidae; genus Microcebus; species Microcebus murinus. The sequence continues at coordinate 27,002,438 of NC_134108.1, forward strand.
AGTCACTTCATGTCTTAAATACATATTAGAAAGGCCTATATTTGCCATTTTGATAATCATAAATAGCAGCAATGAAAACGTGGAAGGAAACATAAAATGGTAGCAAGTTCATCCCCTCCCACCCCATCTTGAGGAATACAGGTTAAAAAACGTGAAAGACCTCTAGAGAAGCTTTTAGAACTTTTCTCAGTAATACATTCGGTAATGAAAATCATTTAATTCAAAACAGTTTATTTCTATTAACCTTATTTCCTTTTCATTTTCTTACCGAAAATTCTCTGAGTTTAAAATGTTGTTTTAAACAAATATAAAATTCAATATCTAGGCCTTTATTGAAAACAGGATAAGAAAGCATTGATCATATCTTTCCCTTAAACGAATTTGCTCTAAATATTAAAATACAAGCTTTTTAGAAATGATTGTTTCTAAACTTTGTTCTTTTGCTAGTCAAGCTTTAAGCACACAACACTCTAAGAAAACCAAATGCAAATGGAGGCTCCAGGCACATCAGATAATTGTAACATGCACCCAGATAGCTAATAATAGGCACCAGGCTTGCAAGAAGACAAGTTGGGTTAGAGTGTGAAGAAAGCATAAAAGTATATAGATATGATGGACCAGCTAATGGTCACCTTACATTACATTTAATTTATATCACATTTGTCAACTTTCAGACAGTGGCCAGCACCCATCCTTTTAAATTTACAATTAGTGGTGATAAGTAAGTTTCCAGAAAAAGAGACTTAGAGGAAATTTATAATTGAACCGTGACACAATAGGAAGTAGTTGAGATTAGACAGGAACAAGGTGATAATAAGTTAATAATACTGCCAGTTTTCCTTCTCATCGCAATAAAATATAAATTCTCCAAGAGGACTCTGGACAAATATATATATACATCTTCCAAAGTAGGATCATGTATAGAAAGGAGGCCTACAGAAATTTTACAGTAGTTTAGTGACTTGATAAGTTAACTAACACTACTGCAACTCAGTTTTCCCCATCTGCAAATGGGAGATAATAATAGCAGCAATGTCATAAGTTTATTTGGGTGTTATACATGTGAGATAATTATAATGTATAAGAACATAGCCTGACATAAGATAATCATACAATAATTGTTAGCTATTATTTTTATTAATGTAATATCATCCAATAGACTATAAAATCTGCCTGGAACTAAAAAATATCACATAATGTGTTTTTACAGACAAATTATGGGGTGGTGGTGGGAGGGAATGAGTGGCCTGCTTTAAGTATTCCAATTTAGAGTTAAAAGTCATTTACATACACTTATGACTGGAAAGGACATAACCTTACCTGAATTTTATTTTCTTTATAGACTCTGTTACTATAAAAAGACATCCCTTAAATTTCTACCAAATTACACATCCAGGACTCTTTGGAACAGTGTGTTTATTTTTAATTTGAAGGTGCCCTTGGGTGTTCCCATGTTCACAGGCAAAGCCAAAGACCTCAAAAGTGTTCAAGGCTTGATTGGCTGGTTCAGTGTTGGAATGTAATTTGCATCCCATACCTTCCTGAGCTCCCGTGAACTGGAACTCAGAAACATTTCCCTGTGTAAGTAACGCTGAGAAGTAGCTGTTTGTTTATTCATTTACTCAAGACCAAATTCTAAGCAGACATCCACAGAAGTAGCTAATTTTCCCCACTGCTTTAAGGAAGCTTCTTTTGTTGCCACACATTCCCTAAGACTGTGTCTATCATATTAATTCTGTAACGCTAGACATAAACTCTTTCAGTTTTCCTTCAGTAACCCAGGGCTTTGTATGAAATATCTCTGGCCTTATAAATTCATGAATCCTGAATAAAATGAGTAAGCAAAATACAAAGGAAAGCAAAATTCAAACAAATTTTATTTTCCTAGGTTATTCAGTCCTTTTGCATAAAATCTAAAACACTATAAAATGATTCTATCCTATTGTCTTTTATTTCAGTTATTCTTTGATTAGGAAAAATTTATTGTGTGACCAGTTCTGTGTATATCACTATGGAGAAATTCAAGAAGCTTAAGAAATGTCCCCAAATTTCAAAGGTTTTATAATCTCACAAGAAGACAAACAATAGCAATAAAGCAATTATAACAGAATATGATTAAGTGTCAAATGGATATCAAAGGAGTTCAGAAAAGGATATGATTAGGGGTTAACTTGGTCCTTGGAGGGAAAAAGCAGTGAAGAGCTTACCTTCAGCAAGTCCTTAAGTCCCAGAAAGATGAGTAAATTTGCAAACTTTTTCAAGATGGAGAGAACAATAGAAACAAAGGACTACGTATTTAGACAGTCAAGAAATAATAGTAGGCCATTTCTCAGATAAGATGAAATTGAACACAATTCCAGACATATAGAAACAGGGATAAAGAGTATTTTTAGATATTAACCCATAGCAGAACAAAGAAACAAGAAAGGAAATCTCCCAATGCTAGAATATAAAAGGAACATAACAATGAATCAGGAACTAGGAAAGATTAGTGGTCTCAACACAGGGGATACTCTGGCCGTTCAAAGTCAGAATCTGGCCCAAGAAAATGTGTTCATAGCAGGAATAAGAACTGGGCTTCCTGTGCAAAATTAGAACCCCAGAAAGCACTGAGCTAACATTGAAGGAACCAGAACATCTCTGCCTGCGTCCCAAAGTAACTGCTGGAAATGAGCCAACAGCCCCAGCCTGTGGGTAAAAAAGGAGTCTTCTAAGGGAGAAGAGAACACCAAGACTGAACTGCATGGGGAGTAGGAACAGAATTCTCTGATGCACTCTGACAATTCCAGGCTGGGAAACTAACACAAAAATTAATTCAGAGTCAGAGAATCTTGGAGGTGCTGACAGACTCACCAGTGGAAACCACCCCAGGGTGGTTATCTGAATCTACAGAAAAGATAATTTCCTATGAAGTAAACTCACAAGTGAAATAAAACAAAGTAAAACAAAATAGGAGACTCAGCATCACAAAAGACATTTCATAGGACATAAGGAACGAGCAATAATAGAATAATAAGAAAGAGAGCTTACAATAAGTATATTTATAGTGTTTAAAGGCAGAAATTGTATCTGTAAAATAAAAACAGGAAGTTATGAAACAAGCTTTAAAAGGCCAAGTAAAAGTAGTCATTAAATTTTTAAATATTTCAGTAAATAGATCATCCAAAAGATAAGTCATGCTTAAAGATAAAACAATAGAACAGAACATTTCTGTAGCACAGTGGAGAGACAGAAAACAATGGAGGATATAAAGATAGAAGTTAGGAATCATAAATGTTCTAATATCTGCCTCACAGAAATTTCAAAGACACAAAGAGTTGATGAACAATATTCTAAGATATATGGTGGAGACTTTCCTGACTTCCAGAAATCAGAAATTGTAAGTCCTTAGACTGAGAATATCCACTAAAAACCAATTAGAATAAACAGAAATATGAGGGGAAAAGGTTTAAATGAAGTAAAAAATTATGTTAAAAATTAATGAGTAATGTGATTGAGAAAGTCACTTGGGATCAGATTAAAGAGGATCTGGAAAACAGGCTTAGAGATTTTTACTGGATCTTGTAGGAAATGGACACTATGAACTAATCTGTGGTGGGGGCACTACAAAAAAAGTAATGTTTCAGGACATTTGAAACAGGAAGACTGCAGTGATATTTTCTATTAAAGAAAAGCTTTTTATCCAAATTATTGTTTTATACCTTTATTATATTTCATATTGAATATTTTGTTTCTATTTTAAAGAGTCAAAAAGTCTTTTCTAATATTCTGAAATGTCACTTTTAATATTGACTTACAAGGGTTATTAAATTCTAAAGATGTAAAAACAAATCAAAAGTAATATAGACAAAATCTTAAGGAGCCATTTAGCCTATATTCATTGACCAAAACTTTTCAAATGAATCAAACAGATAAAAATCTATTATTCTAATGATTTCCAAAAAGGATGACATCCATCCATAATCTTGTTTAACAACAAGGTTGAAGGTCAAGTACAGTGCCAAGATCTGAGGAGAGAGAGTCAATGGGCTTCCTGAAGGTGCTTGCTCCTTATGCAGTAGAGAGACAAACCCAAACATGAACGAAGAAAATAATGTCGGATAGGTGTTTTTGTGCACCCATCACCACGGGAGCCCCAGAGGAGGACTTCTAACCAAACCAGTGGAGGTCGGGAGTATCCTAAAAGGAGGTTAGCCAGTGTTGCAGCTGAGAAGTTAAATTACCTAAACACAAGGTGTTGTAGACTTTTAGGGCACTGAAAGTGCTAGTCACTTGCTATGGCTGAGGCACACAGAACAAATGCGGACATCCTGAAAATGGGACTAGAGGGAGGCAAGTAGAGCCCAGATCATGAAGTGCTTTCTCAGTGCCATTCTTTAAAGTTTAACTATTTACAAACACTGACAGGATGTCAACAAACGCCCTAAACAGATGCCAACACCAGAATTAGATTTGTATTTGAGAATGATCACATTGGGAGCAATGTGGAGGGGGAATTACAAAGCAATAAGACCCATGGGAAGAATAATACAACAATCCAAGCAAGGAATAATGAAAGCATCAGTGTAAGGGTTTTTAACATTAAAGATGAAGAGGAAAATGTTTTTGTTTTGTTTGTAGTGTGAAACTTTTTCTCCAATGAAATTTATGTGAAACCCTAAAATAGAAAACAAATAACTGCAGAGCTGGTAGAGGTGAAGGATGTGATTCACTCTGCCCCTCTTCCCCTTGCATCTTGAAGCAGCTCCTGAGGCTCCTCTGAGAAACACAGTTTGAAAACCACTGGGGACTGGAGAGATGTATTTAAGATGAAAAATCAATGTTTCCACCATTTTATTTAATAAACTCTTTGATATCCAACAATCTGCAGTGTCAAACTGTTCTTCACTATGTAAAGTAAATCTCTGCAAGAGTTCATAAGAGGCCTTGTTTTATTTCTTTAGATGTCAAATAAATACTATATTCAATAAATCTCTCAGTGTGTCTCTAGCTTCTACAGCCATACATCAAAAACCAGTTAATTACAGTCTTATGTAAGCACACATTCTGACCCTCTATTTCAGGGGTCCCCAAACTTTTTAAACAGGGGGCCAGTTCACTGTCCCTCAGACCGCTGGAGGGCCGTTGGAGAGTGCGGTGCGCATTCCACACATGCGCACTGTGGGCCCAGGACGAGTCGGCTGCTAAGCAGGACAGGCAGTGGCTGCAAAAACACCGGGTGGGCCAGATAAATGTCCTCGGTGGACCACATGTGACCTGCGGGTGGTAGTTTGAGGACACCTGCCTATTTCCAGAATCAACATGGGTGTGATGACTCTGGATCTAGATTGCATAAACACAATGCAACTTTTTAAACTCTCATCTAATCTTATTCTATATTCTCCCCTTTGGGAGAATCATCAAACTACATGTTTTCAGTTACCACCTATAACTGTGTGACAATGTCCAAATATCAATAGCTAGCCCTGACTCTATTTTTAGCTCCAGTTTTGCAGCTCCTAACGGACATATTTAATTAAGCTCCACAGACACAAGTACTGGCCAAAATGAGCCTTGTCACTGCCTACCCCACACCTACTCCTCTGCCAGTTCTTTACTCCCTGAGTACGCTGCCACCAGTGAGTACCTAACAACAGTCACCCTGGTGCTACTCCCCTCTCACCACCGCCACCACCAAATTGGTTCAGGTCACATGGCCTGTTGTTTCTATCACCCTGAGGCTACTCACAGCTGACTTCTCTACTGCCTCCTGTAGCTTCCGTCTCATTACCTGAACTTACTGCAGCAGAAACTGTGATGCTCACCAAGCACCTGTCCATTTCTACCCATTTTCCATCCTCCTGTGGTTAGGCAAAGCCATGGAATTGGTTGTGACTGCAAGAAGAAATGACATGTTTCACTTGCATCACGAAGCATAAAGAAGCCAGTGAACAACCTTGTAGTTGTCTCTTCCCTGATGTGGTGACTGAAATGGTCATGTGTTCCAGATGGTGTAGACAAAAGATGGTGGAACCTGAGTACCTGAGTGACACTGTGGAACTGAATTCTCTTCCCCGTCTTATGGAGGGAAGGGCATATAGAAAGAGTGAGAAATACCTTTTTGTTGCACTAAGTCATTGCGACTTAACACATTAACTGCAATGTGAGTTAGATTTAATTCACACTAGTTTTGAGCCAGGGGCCTCATGAAGCATATGTAACTCACATGTCTCTTCACCTTGGGAGCCACAAGAACTATTTTTCAAGTTACATATGAATCACCCACAGAAAACTAAAAAAAACAAAGTTTTCGCTAAATTAGAAAGGATCATTTTGTTTTGGAAGTTTTTATTCTATTTTCATAATAAAACACTGTGCCCCCAAGGAAAACATTTTTTTCTGGTGTGGCAATGTGTTGAAAATTGTTTATTATCACATCATAACCTAGCTTATGCTGACTAACATACTTAACTGATTTGTCTCCTCATCTTCAGGACAGCCTTGCTTTGGTCCTCTGTACAACCTCAGAAGTGAGCTTCTAAAATGAGTATTTTTCATTTATAAGTCAATCTGTTTAAAATAACCTAAACTAAAATGAGTATTTTATCATGTCACAAACACTTCACCCCCAGGTCCTGCACAAAACTCTTTAGTAGCCCCTCATGTCACCTAAACTATATGCCCCCAAATCTCCTTCATGGTCTGTAAAGAGCGTGTGCCACAAGCTTCGGCCACAGCACGCCTTCTGCCTCAGCTTCCCCAAACGCTTAACCTATCCCTGGCATTCTCCCGAAGCCCCACTGTCTGCACATCTCAGGGGAGCCTGTTCACTCACTTCTGGGCCCCCATGGATCTGCGGCCTCTATGTAATATTCTCCCCATCCTCCCTCTTGTCTGTAGGCAAACTACTAGTCCTCATACCGGACTGCAAGGCTCATCTCAGATACACTTTATTTTACTCTTTCATTTTATTTATTTATTTTTTTGTGTGTGTGGTAAGAACACTTGACATGACATTGAGCCTCTTACATTTTTAATTGTACAATATCAGTGACCATAGGTAAAAAGTTGGACAGCAAATCTCTAGAGCTTATTCATCTTGCTTGACTAAAACATTAGGCCTGTTGATTTATAACTCCTCCCCCCCTCAACAAGGATATCTTAGATATTTCATATAAGTGGAACCCTGCAGCATTTGCCATTTTATGACTGGCTTATTTCATTTTGATGTCCCCTAGGTTCATAAATGTGGTTGTACATTACAGAATTTCTTACTTTTTAAAAGCTGAATAATATTCCATTGTATGTGTATACCACATTTAGGTTGTTTCCACATCTTGGCCATTGTGGATAGTGCTGCAATAAACACAGGAGTGTTAATATCTCTTTAAGATCCTCGTTTAAATTCTTTTGGATAATACTCAGAAGTAGGATTGTCAGATCATATGGCTGTCCTATTTTTAATAGAAACCTCCATACTATTTTCCATAGCAATTGGACCATTTTGCATTTCTACCAACAGTGTACAACTACCAACAGTGTTCCCATTTCTCCACATCCTCACCAGCACTTGTTTTCTTTTGTTTTTCTTTTTTCCACAGTCCCTTATCACTGTATCTTTTGTTATTTTGATTAAAAAACTGCATCTTACAAAATAATGTAACAGATTGCTTTCTTTTCAACTCAACTTATTGAAAATAGGGAATATGCTTCTTGTAGATGCAGTAGAATAATTTCATAAACATTTAGATATTGAGTTGATTTATTTTTAATGATAGCATAATTATATAGAAGAAAAGGACCTGAAGGAAAAGGGGAATTAAGTTAAAATCCAATTTTATTTATCTAACTATCATTTGCTACTAATGTGCAGGCAAAGCCTATGCAATTACCACTCCTTATATCTACAGTTAATATATTTGTAACTTTCATAATAGTTTTGGCTTGGTAACATGGAATATTTTATGCTTTATTTTAACTTGAATGTTTTCCATTTTCTTAATCATTATGATTATTAAAGAAATAACTTGGTTTCATAAAATAAATTTATTTCATCAAATTTTTATCTACTACAAAGTATTTTATGCTTTTTAATGAATATGTACAGAAAATATAACTTATGAAAATTAAAAGAATTAATTTTTTGCCTTATTTCTGACATTTCTGACCAACCAATTATGAAGATTATAACAAAGAAATCAATTCTTCCTCTGCTTTAATAATCTGACCAGGCACTCCTAGAGAATTCTTATCTAGGGATCCTTAAAGTCACTTGCTTTCAGCTACAACATGTCTTTATGACTTGAAAAAAAGTTTAAAAACTCAACGAGCTATGATTTTAAAAATTCCTTATGTTGTTAGGCACCAAAGCAAATGCATGTACAACAAAGCTTCCCAAATCTAAAGAAAATAAAAAATACCAATTTAGAAATTAAAATTAGTGGATGTCCATTAATCAGTCAGGAAATCAACTGACACAGTAGTCGGCATAGTTAATATTAAATCATATGAGAATGTGTGGAAAATTCTAAATTTAATAGATTTTTTTCCTCTGTGGGGATGAGGCAGGGCAGGAACTCAATGGTAGAGTTGTTGTTACTTATTACTTCTGCAATGTGGTATCTACCTATTTATTTTTGTAGATACACAGTCTTTCATTAAGCAGCAATTTATTGATCATCTGTATTGTACAAAACATTGTAGTAGGTGTCAGCGTTAATAACACCTAACCTAGTTCCACCTTGAAATTTATAGGCATCAATAAAACATTACTATATAAATTCCTAAATTCTCAAATACTTTGACTAAGACCATCCAAAAGAAATGCCAAGGAAAGAGCCAGTGACGCCCAGTGATTCCATTTGCTGGCTCTCCACGGAATTCCTTGCCCTCCACATCTTATCCATTGAACTGTAATTTACAAACCTTCTCATTAGCTCGGGACATTCTGGCCAGGATTTGATTTGGCAGCTTAACATACAGCTTTTTCCTGCCCTTGAAAATGTAATGTAGCACTCTGGAGCCATAACGTAACCAACTTTGGAGACCCAGATGAAATATGTGAGTACAAATATAAACAAGCTTCTGAAGGAGAAGGAAGGGAAGGGCAGCAGGTATTGGGAGGAGCATGTCCCCAGATTTCCTCCCTTGTTCTGAAGATCAGGTACATGAAAGAGCCTTGGGCAGGGTGGGCGCCAGCTGGCCAGCGGCAGTTCAATGTAGAGTCAGAGGGCGGCTGTGATCCGCATCCTCTGGAATCCCACAGCTCATTACACAGTCCCCTCACGTGGCCTTCCTTATGCTCTGTTTTCCTCATTTCAGGGCAGAGGAAACCAGTGCTAAACATGTTTTCTGCATATCACATTTACTTTATTTCCTCCTGATTTACACTTTTTCTCTCTCCGAGGAAAATGGAATGTGGTTGAGTCCTGTGATGTTTCCCTTAAACCCTCTGTTCTCTGTCACGGTAACCCAGGAAGGGTCATGATAGTTGTATGTAATACTGCTTTATGTTATTCTGTACCTTGTCACCTTTATTTCCCTTTTGAGTCATGCTTTGTTGGTTCCACTTCAAATTATGAAATAGATTGCTCCCCAGAGTGCATGACATCATGCATTTTTAATAAATGTGACATGGAAATGAAATGTTTTTAAATCCTTCTGAAACAGTAGTAAGATGGATCCATTACCACACTGATTCCATTTCTAGTAAAACATTTAATTTAAAAATTTGTAGCAACATGTCAGTAAATGGCAGGCTTCCAGCTAGTGCTTGTGGAAACCACACATTTTTAGGAAAAAATGTGTGGACAGTAATATAAGATGCCCTTGTCAACCTGATCATCCTCTGGTATAAACTAAATATCTTTACCTCTTCCATAGCATCTAGCTCAGGATCCAGGGTATAGTGGGTGCCTAATAAAGGATGAATGAAAAAATGATTGCCTAAATGATTGAACACATTAACTTTAATACACGCTATGGATGGTAGAAATGATAAAAGATTTTACCTTTTCATCTTCTCAAGGTAAACACTATAACAGGACAAAAGATTTTTTTTCCTTTTAGAAAGCATGAATACACAGTTAAATAGTTGCCATCTCTCTGGTCTGTCTGGATAAAATGTCCATTGGTCACCTCTCTGATCTAATTCCTTATTGCTCCCACCCACAGCCAAAATCATTTCCAGGCCACTCACCTCTTTGCTGTTCCCTGTAAACATGTCAAGGGCCTTTGTTCTTCCTGTTCTTCTGTCCAGGATGCCCTTCCCTCCAACATCCTCCTGCCATGCTTCTTGCCTTCACTGAGGTCTCTGCTCAAGGGCAGCCTCAAAGATGTCATCTCTAATTACCCCAATTAAAAAAACACACTTTTCCCATCCCTTTCTCTCCAATACTTATTGCCCTGTGACATCATATATATTTATTTTTTAATTTTCTGTCCTCCCCACTAGGAAATTAATTCCAAGGGAACAAGGACTTGTCTATTTTGTTTACTATGCATCCTGTGTTCATAACAGTGCTTGTCAATAAACATTTAGAGAATAAATAAACAAATTTAGGACTTGTTGGTTAGCAAGATGTTTAATAGGTGGCACCTATTGTGGAAAGAAAACTAGTTTGGAATGAGGATTTAGTTCTACCAGTTTCTAATCAAGGCCTTTGGACAAAGTATTTGACTGCATTGAGTCTTGGCTTTTCTGTCAATAAAAAAGGCATAACAAACCCTGTGTTGAGAAAAATAAAAGAACACTGTTTCAGGAAGGATCGAGATAGAAACAGGCACGTTTTCCAGAGCATGAAGCCATTCCTAGTTGAGGTTGAGGATGGTTAAGTGTGGAATGGATTTCTAAAACTTTGTACCTTATCTATAGTTTGGAATCTATTTCTTAGTTTCCATCAAAGCAATTAGTTATTATAGCAAGTTAATTCAAATTAACAATAAAACTTTTCAAATTGCAAAGATACTTAGAAAACCTCAAAAGGTCTTTGATTTCACTTAGAAGCAAGAAGTGCAGGACAAAGTTTTTCCTTGCTATCTTCCCTGAATCCCTTCATCAACTCCCCTACCCCACTCCATGTGATTCTGGAGGGGCTTCCAATCAAAGACCTCCCTTTTCCACAAAGGAATGGGCATATGACCCTGGCTGGCCAGTTAGCATCCTTTAATCTGGGACTGATTTAAGCACTGGCAAAAAGCAGGTCTCTTTCCTCCTCTTTCCTTCTGGAATGACTATGCATGTTGGTTGCTATATTTTTCACCACATGGGAAGGACATGTTTAGGTAGGAATGACGCCAACACAGAGACAGTCAAGTTGAGAAATGAAGAGAGATAAAGTCCTAATGATGTATAAATAAATATGTCTGAAGTCAACTCTACCTTTTATACCTAGACTTTTTAAGTAAGTAATATACGCCAACAAATTATCTTTTCCTTAAGTAAGACAGTTTGAGTTGTAACTGGCCTAAGAAATATAAGAGGATATGAAGAAACAGCAGAAAACAAGAAGAAAGGACTTGATCCAAAGCACAGATGAAAACGGGTGAAAAAATGTTGAACTAATTCCCGCATTTCATAAAATAAAAGTCATTTTACCACCTCCCTACAGCAAGTTCCTATTTTTATCATGTTCTTACTTCCAGCTTCAGGCAGAGGAGGTTCACTAGTAGATCAGAGCTGACGAAATCCCAAATTTCCCTGTCCAGTGAGGACTGATGCAGTGATAGAGGTTCCAACACCATTGCTAGTCAGCAAGAAGGGAATCATGTTCCTGTCGTGCAGGTTAGACTCTGAATACATTTTTATAGAGAATCATAAATACTTGGTTCTGAAATACTATCAGTGCAAGTCAATTAAGTTCAACAAGTAAACAGATTGTTTATAAGCAAACATAGGAAACATACTATATTCCTAAGTTGGGGACTGGCAACTATTTCCGCCACTATAAACATGTATGTGAGTGCGTGTGTGTGTGTGTGCATGTGCATGTGATGCATAAGATTGATCAATCATTCTCAGAAGAAAAGAATAGTTTTCAAAGTGTGGTACACAGAACACTGTTGGTCTCTAGAGGGTCCATAAAATCAAATATACTTTCATAATAATTTTTAGACATTATTTGCCTTTTTCACTCATTCTTTTACAGGGGATCAGCAGAGCTTTTCAGAGGCCTAATGAGGTGCAATAGCACAACAGACTGAATGAAGAAATAGACACAAGAATCTTGCTATCTCCTATTAAACTACACATTAAAGAGATATGCTACAAAAAAGTCAAACAATGTCACTCTTTGGAAAATATAGTTATTCTTCATAAAATACATGCTGTAGGTATTTACATGAAATTTTTTTGTGTTTTTAAATGAGCAGTATATACAGATTTTTAAATTTTCTCACTTTTAATTTCTGAAATCTTGATGGATATGACCCATATAAATAAAATATCACTGAGGTCTTCAATAATTTTTAAAAGTAAAAAGGGCTCCTCAGACTAACAAGCTTGAAAATTGCTATAACAGATAAACTAACCAACTGAAAATACACTTAGGTAAAATTTGTAATAACTGGATATTGCATACATTTGCTATTAAATCTAAAGTCTATAGTTTTCAAAAGTCTGAAAATTGTGGTAATCTTCAGAAAGAAATTCTTATCATAATTTATTAAAATGAATATTTTACATGATAGTACAGTGATTTCAAAGTGTCCTTAAAAAGAAATTCGATTTGCTATGGAATGTTATCTTTAGCACACCTGTACTCATGAAAAAAAATAGTACTATTATTACCATTTTCCAGATGAGGAAGCTAGGCTTTTTTAGCAACATGCTCTAAAGCAAGTGATGGCAATCTTTTTGTATAAAGTACCAGATAATAAATATTTTTGGCTTTGCAGGCCATGTGATCATTGCCTCAACTACTTAACTCTGTCATTGTAGTATGTTTGCAGCCATAGACAAAATATAGACAAGTGTGTCTGTGTTCAAAAAAACTTGACTTATGAATACCAAAATTTTGAACTTTACATAATTCTCATATGTAATGAAATATTATTCTTCTTTTATTTTTATCATTTAAATATATAAAAACTGTTCTTAGCTTGTGGGCAGTACAAAAATGGGTGGCAGCAGGTTGAATTTAGTCTACAGGCTGGAGTTTGCCAGCAACTCCCATTCTTGAATACGTTCTATAGAACTGTAATCATTTGAGATCCTCTGTGACAAAAAGTTCCATGACTAGATAAGTTTGGGAGCTGTTGCAGTGGACATTCAAACTGTACATTGTAATTTAAAGCCTCTGAAATAGCCTTAAAAAAATTTCCTTTGTTTCACTCTGTTAAGCCAATGGATCACAGAATTTTTTTTTATTTTTTTCAAATAATACCTGTTTATAATTGTCAAACTACTGTTCCATGGAACTTACGTTGAGAATTATTGTTTTAAAAAACCCCAAACTCAAATGCCTATAGATATACCATACATAATATTTGGTCATTAAATATGAAATGTCTTATTTCAAATCAAAAGTTTATTTTCTTATATCTTAAAAAAGAAGCAATACAACTATTCAAAGTATGCAGCCAAACTGTCAACATAGTTTTGCCGTCTTAACGGTAGCTTGTTTATGCCAGCAGCAAAGAAGCCTGGAGAAAACGTGGCAATGAAATGGTGAAAGTTGTTTTCCACAGCTTGTTAAGAATTGAATATTTTTCTTTGCAAGAAGTGGTCCAAAGCCTAGAAGAAGTAGTAGTCAGTTTGGACAAGGTCTGGTGAATACAGTGGACAACAGAGAGTTTCCAAGTTGAGCCTCTGTAGTTTGAGCAACGTTCTTTGTGCAACATGTGGTCGAATGCTGGCTTGCAAGAGGATTGGCCTGTCTCTATTGACGAATTGCAAGCATCCTCATTATTTTGTCCAATTGGTTGCAGTAGACATCCACTGTAACCGACTGACCAGATTTAATGAAGCTGTAGTGGATAATGCCAGTGCTGGACCAACAGACAGACACCATTTGGTTTTTTGTGTTTTTTTTGGGGGGTGGGGGGTTGATGAATATTCTGTTTTGAACTGTGTTTTGGCACTTTGTCTTTATCCAACCATTATGCCAAATGCTTGTGATTGTCAAAAAGAATCCATTTTTCATCACTTGTACCAATTCGGTGTACAAATGGCTTGACTTTATGTTGTGACAGCAAAGAAATGCAAGCTTCAAGATGATTTCTCTTCTGATGCTCATTTAATTCATCTGGTACTCATCTATCCAGCTTCTTTATCTTGCCAATTTGTTTCAAACAGTCTAGCATTGTTGGAATAGTAACATCAAACCTTGCCACTAATTCATCTGTAGGTTGAGATGGATTCACTTCCACTATAGTTTTCAGCTCATCATTATCTACCTTGGTCTCAGGTTGCCCATATGGCTTATTTTCAAGATGAAAATCATCAGAAGGGAAATTCTCAAACCATCAATGTACTGTGTGTTCATTAGCCACATCCCTCCCCCAAACATTTTGTTGATATTTAGAGCTGTCTGCACAGCATTGGTTCCACCATGCAATTCATATTAGAAAATACCACGAATTTTTCATTTATCCATGGTTTCATAAAAATTTCTCTAAAAAAACCTTTGAAAAATAATCACTATAGCCTTGTAGTATAGCTTGAAGTCTGATTAATTGATGCCTCCCAATGTGTTCTTTTGCTTAATGTTGCTTTGGCTATACGGGGTCTTCTCTGGTTCCATACAAAGCATAGAATTATTTTTTCTAGATCTGCAAAAATGATGTTGGTATATTAATAGGCATTGCATTAAATATGTAGATTGCTTTGGGTAGTACAGACATTTTAACAATGTTGATTCTGCCGATCCATGAGCCTGGTATGCTTTTCCATCTGTTTTCCATCTGTTAATGTTCTCTGCTATTTCCTTCCTCAGTGTTTCATGATTCTCCCCGTAGAGGTCTTTCACCTCCTTAGTTAAACATATTTCTAGGTATTTTATTTTCTTTGTAGCTATTGTGAAAGGTATTGAGTCTTTGATTTGGTTCTCAGCTTGACTGTTGAAGGCATATATGAATGCTACTGATTTGTCTACATTGATTTTGTAACCTGATACTTTGCTGAACTTATTTATATGTTCCAGTATTCTCTTTGCAGAATCTTTGGGGTTTTCTAGATATAAGATCATATAGTCAGCAAAGAGCAATAGTTTGACCTCTTCTACCCCCATTTGGATGCCCTTCTCTTGTCTGATTGCTCTGGCTAGGACTTCCAACACTATGTAGAATAGTGATAGTGGGCAACTTTGTCTTGTTCCAGCTCTAAATGAGAATGCTTTCAATTTTTCCTAATTGAATATGATGTTGATTGTGGGTTTCTCATATATGGCTTTTATCATTTTGAGGTAAGTCCCATCTATGCCTATTTTGTTAAGCATTCTTATCATAAAAGGTGCTTTTTATGAATCTATTGAGAGGATCATATGATCTTTGTTTTTACCTATATTTATGTGGTGAATTACATTTATACATTTGCATGTGTTGAGGCTATAGTAACTAACACAGCATAGTACTGGTACAAAAACAGAGACATTGACCAATGAATCAGAACAGAGAACCTAGATATAAAATCATCCTCATATTGCCATCTGATCTTTGAGGAAGCAGACAAAAACATACACTGGGGAAAATAATCTCCTCTATTCAATAAAAACAGTGCTGGGAAAATTGGAGAGCCACATGTAGAAGACTGAAACAGAATCCACACTTCCCACCACTCAGAAAACTCAACTCATGATGAGTAATGGATTTAAACCTAACCCATGAAATTATAAGAATTCTAGAAGAAAATGTTGCAAAAACTCTTATAGACATTGGCCTAGGCAGAGAATTTATTAAGAAAACCATGAAAACAATCACAGCAACAACAAAAATAAATAAATGGGACCTGATCAAATTAAAAACTTTATGAAAAGCCAAAGAAACAATCATTAGAGCAAATAGCCTACAGAATGGTAGAAAATATTTGCATGCTATACATCTAATCAAGGGCTGATAACTAGAATCTATAAATAACTCAAGCAAATCAGCAACAAAAAATTTTAAAAACCCCATTAAAAAGTGGGTAGAGGACATGAACAGAAATTTTTCAAAAGAAGATAGACTAATGGCCAAAAAATGTATGAAAAAATACTCAATGTCTCTAATCATCAGGGAAATACATATCAAAACCACAATGAGATATCATTTAACTCCAGTGAGAATGGCTTTTATCAAAAAGTCTCAAAACAACAAATGGTGGCATGGATATGGAGAAATAGGAGCATTCATACACTCTTGGTAGCACTGAAAACTAGTACAACCTCTATGGAAAGTAGTATGGAGATACCTCAAAGAACTAAAAGTAGACCTACCATTTGATCCAGCAATCTTACTACTATATATTTATCCAAAGGAACAAAAAGACACATACACTTGAATGTTTATAGCAGCAAAATTCACAACTGCAAAGATGTGGAAAGAACCCAAGTGCCCATCAATATGTGAGTGGATTAATAAAATGTGATCTATGTATAACATGGAGTACTACTCAGCCATAAAAAAATGGTGAACTGATACTTCTTGTATTATTTTGGATGAAACTGGAGACCATTCTTTTAGGCAAAGTATCATAAGAATGGAAAAACAAACACCACATGGACTCACCATTAAATTGGAACTAATTGATCAACACTTATGTGCACATATGGAGATAACATTCATCAGATATCAAGCAGGTAGGAGGGGGAGGAGGAGATGGGTAAATTCACACCTAATGAGTACAATGCACATAATCTGGGTGAGGGGCAGACTTTCAACTTTGATTCAAATGGTATAAAAGAAATTAATGTAACCAAAACGTTTGTATCCCTGTAATATTCTGAAATAATAAATAAATAAATTTTAAAAAGAATTAATGCACATTCATTGGAACATTGTGGAAATTACAAAAAAGATACATCCAAGAAAACTTTTTGTTCTTTAAAACCTTTTTTATTTGGAAGGATAAGGACATTGTCCAAATGGTTTTCATGCTTGTATACTCAACCTAGCTAATGATATAGAACAGATAAAGGACAAATTAAAGGAGAATTTTAAAGAAAAAAAAGAAAGATAGATAATCATAGACCAAACAATGTGTTTGAAAGAAGGAGGGTATACCTTCACAATAAAAATAAAACAAGAAATGTCTAAGTAAAATGTCAGAGATATGACCTATCTAACTCAGTACTTAAGGGAATCAGACATTTCATACTTAACACATTAAGTGCCATGTGAGTTTTGAGCCCAGGGCCTCTGGAACCATATGTAACTCACACATCTATTCACTTTGAGAGTCACGAGAACTATTTTTCAAGTTGCATATAACTCATGCACAGAAAACAATAAAAAATACAAATTTTTCATTAAATTAGAAAAGACTATTTTGTTTTCAAAATTTTTATTCTATTTTTGTAATAAAACATCATGGTCCCAAGGAAAAAACTTTTTTTGTAGTGTGGCAGTCAGTGTGTTAATAACATAATACTTACGTATGATTTTCTCTATGTAAGAAAACAAGTATTAATCTGCTCACACCTGCCCAACAACATTGCCTTTTAATCATGTGCAGGAAACATAAAACAACTAACAACACATATCTTCAGTCTAGATGTGGCCCTCAGATATCAGTTTGCAACGGTTGGTATATGATATATTATAGGAAATGGTATCAATGTTTCAAGATTCAGTACACAAAAGATGTTTGGACAGGCTACTTCTCTTGGCAAGAATGATCCCATATCACATGCAGTGTTCCTCAGGTATAATCAGAGAAGGACACAGTAAAGATATAACCAGAGATATTATTGATGCATGTGTGAAAAATTTCTAAAAAATAAAAAAATAAGAAAAAAAATAAGAAAAGATATAACCAGAGAAAATATAATAATTTTGCTTTTGCTTTTGCCATAACATAGCTAGTTCTGTGTGATTTTCAGGATGTTTCCCAACTTTTGTATAAAAGAATTCCCTGGGATTTTTTTGTAAATGCAGGTTCTGATTCAGTGGATCCAGAGTGGGATCTGAGAATCTGCCTTTCTAACAAGCTCCAGGTGATGCTGGTGTCTGTTGGTTTAGAGTTCAGAAAGGAACTTCTTGGATTTCACAAATTCAGTGAAATTAAATGACCCACAGAATAGAATCTGCATGTTCACAAGATCCCCAGGTGACTCATATGCACATTCAAGTCTAAGAAACACTGCTCTAGAGCCAAATTCCAAAAACAAATGTTCCCAGTGCACTGGAAAGTCAGTCCAGCTGTACTAAATAATTCTCTACCAATAGCAAAATATAGCTGCATGTCTTTGAATGGAAAAGGAAAGAAGAGAATTCCCTTTTGAGACTTCGTATGTGAGCACCGCTTTGCCCTGAAGAGCCTAGAAATGACTTATGAGGTAGCTCTGGCCAAACATCTACCAATGAATCTATGCTCGTATCCAGAAAACAAAAGAAAATGCACAGCAAGAATTCAGAAGTCAGTTATAAAAAGCAAAATAACAACAAAAACCTCTGATATCAGGAATTTCTGCTATCTGGCAAAAAGAGCTACATAGTATAGACACAAAATATCATTTTAAGAATGCTAAGATTCAGTGAAAATATTCTCATTAATGAAAAGTGGTAGGACCACAGTAGTGGGTAATTAGTGAAGCCACATCCTACACCTCCAGCATATCCTTTGGACAGATGACGTGAGGTGGTGATTCAAAGCCTTCGTGCTCTCTCTCCCAACCAAAGATTACAGAGTAACAACACATACCTAGAATGGTTTATGGATATTATACAAGGCAAATGTACATAAAACAGGAACCGTATGAGAATACTTGATAAATATTTGTTAAAGAGCTCAAGAATATCAGGCTCGTGTTCAGCATAAAAGAATTGCAATTTGTGTGACTGTTATCCAAATCAAATTTTTTGGGTGACAACTGTAACATTCCTTGGCCTTGGGAATGCCATATCTTTGCATTTTTATTTTACTGGGGGACAGGGAGAGAGTGTGCGGGAAGTTAGGAAGGGTATTATATCTGCAATCCAAGTATTAAACACCAGCAAGAAATATTTGGGACACCATGCTAAGACACTGTGGTAAAAATGCAAAAAAAAAAAAAGTTATGTTTTTTATGATAATAATAAAAGTTCAAGAATAGGACTAATAAGATTGAACTCTTGAGAAGTGGTCACTTAAGTTAAACAAAGGAATCTACTTGAATGGAAGAGAACAGCACAATTACATTTGGCTCTCAGTTTAGCCTGGCAGAATGGTGCCTTTGGAGGACACTTAAGCCCTGAAACGCATTCTCTAGGCACTATATGAAGGAAGGAATGTGGTACATTCCCTTTTTTTCACACACCTAGCTTTGTAAATCACATAAATCACCCAACTCTTTTACTACCCTTCTCCTTTTTTCTTTTTTTTCAATCCTTTGGCTACAAGCCTAGCTTCCTCTCCCACCCTTCATCACAATTACATTTTTATCCTTAGTCTTACAGTCTTACATTGGATCTCTTCTGGCAATGACTCTAGCCATGCATGACAATAGTTTTACTTCTTCATTTTTCCAGTGAACTCATGACCTTCTTTGGGTAATGCATTTCTTTATAGCCCCAGCCCCAGAATTGTTTGGTACTTATCATCTGGTCCATTTTGTTAAGCAGGGTGAACACATTTCAGGTCTGATCAGAACAGAACACATTTAATAGTGTGACCAGTATCCTTGGTTGACCCTGAGCTCTCATTGTGCATCTTTTCATATTTTCAGCTGTGTTTCTATTCACAACACCACTAGATGATTTCGTAGCTGGGGGGAGGTCTTCTTTTATTTTTTTAACTCTCACAGAAAGTTGAGGTCCTATATTTACCCAAATTTTAATGGTTGAGTGATGAGAACATGAAATATATATTGAATGACCTCCTTATACCTAGTCTGATAATAGTTGCATAGGCTTTGGCTGATATGTTCTCTAAAAGGAGGTGAGATCACTCATTCATTATGAAACAACATACATACCCTATAGCCAACACATTTTTTGTATTTCTTACATGGGTCAAAATCAGACACACAACTAACTTCAGGCCAATACATGTGTCTTCCTTTTATAATTCAGATGACATGCTTTACACCTGTATTCACTACTCAGAACAAAGCCACTATTAAATTATTTTCCCATTTAATTTGCAACCTAGTTAGATTAAAACTATTGGCCGGGCCCTGTGGCTCACGCCTGTAATCCTAGCTCTTGGGAGGCCGAGGCGGGCGGATTGCTCAAGGTCAGGAGTTCAAAACCAGCCTGAGCAAGAGCGAGACCCCGTCTCTACTATAAATAGAAAGAAATTAATTGGCCAACTGATATATATATAAAAAATTAGCCGGGCATGGTGGTGCATGCCTGTAGTCCCAGCTACTCAGGAGGCTGAGGCAGGAGGATCGCTTGAGCCCAGGAGTTTGAGGTTGCTGTGAGCTAGGCTGACGCCACGGCACTCACTCTAGCCTGGACAACAAAGTGAGACTCTGTCTCAAAAAAAAAAAAAAAAAAACTATTGACTCTTATTTATAAAATGAAATAATATCTGCAGATTTTAATTTTTAAAATCTTTCAGGACCAAAAGATTACATTTTCATTTTTAAAATACAAAATTCTAAATACACTAGAGGGTTTTTGCCTGTTAGTCAGTACATAGTGTATCATACAACCTCATACAGCTTCTGCTTATTTTTAAGATAAAGCCAATATTAAACTTAGTTTGCATAGGAAGCAGGGCTTTATATAGATCAGTCAGCTCTGAATATGGGAATGAATGAAGACAGGTTGTTAACTCACTGCTTTTGGCCTCTCCAAAACAGAAAAGTTTGCCTATTGTGTAATTATATATATAATTACAAAATAAATAGAAGGCATAAAGATGAAAAAACTCACTCTAAGATTGTCTTTGAAGTCACTTATTTTTCTTTACTTTTTTCTATGCAACTATGTTTTTAATTTCAAACTATTAAGGGGGCTACAAATGTTTTGGCTACTTGGATCATTTTTGTAATGCTTGAGTCATCGCTATCAGTATGCCCATCACCCAAATAGTATTCATTGTAACCATTAGGTAGGTTTTTGACCCCTCCCTTCTCCCCAACCCCCTGCTTGATTTCCACTGAGTTTTACATTTGTCTGTGCACGTCTGTGCTCATCAGTTAGATCCAGTTTAATAGCGAGTGCATGTGATATTTGTTTTTCCATTCTTGGGATACTTGACTTAGGATAATGGTCTCCAGTTCTACCCAAATTGTTGCAAAAGGCATTAATTCATCTTTTTATGGCTGAGTAGTACTCCATGGTATACATATACCATAATCTGTTAATCCACTCATGAACTAATGGGCATTTGGGTTGATTCCACATCTTTGCAATTATAAATTGTGCTGCAATAAACATTCAAGTGCAGGTGGCTTTTTGATAAAAAAGACTTCTTTCCCCTTGTGAAGATACCCAGTAGTGGGATTGCTGGATTGAATGGTAGGTCTATTTTTAGTTCTTTGAGGAATCTCCATATTATTTTTCATAGAGGTTGTACTCATTTGGAGTCCCACCAACAGTGTATAAATGTTCCTATCTCTCTGCATCCATGCTAACATCTGTTGTTTTTTGACTTTTTAATAAAAGCCATTCTAACAGGGGTAAGATGATAGCTCACTGTGGTTTAAATTTGCATTTCCCTGATGATTAGTGATGTTGGGCAATTTTTCATGTGTTTATTGGTCATTTGTCTATCTTCTTTTGAAAATCTTCCATTCATGTCTTTTGTCCACTTTTTAATGTGTTTCTTCTTTTCTTGTTGATTTGCTTGAGTTCTTTGTAGATTCTGGATATTAACTTTTTATCAGATGTATAACATGCAAATATTTTCTCCCATTCTATAGGCTATTTGCCCTGTTGATAATTTCCTTAGCTGTGCAGAAGCCTTTTAGTTTAATCAAATCCCATTTATCTATTTTTGTTGTTGCTGTAATTGCCTTGGGGTCATAGTCATAAATTCTTTGCTTAGACCAATATCTAAACAATTTTTCCTACCTTTTTCTCTAGAATTCTTATGGTTTCAGGCCTTATATTTAAGTCTTTTATTCATCTTGAATTAATTTTTGTGAGTGGTAAGAGATAGGGGTCCTGTTTCACTCTTCTGCATGTAGCTGTCCAGTTTTCCCAGCACCATTTAGTTAATAGGGCTTCATTTCCCTGGCATGCATTATTGTCTGCTTTGTCAAAGATCAGTTGGTTGTAGGTAGATGGTTTAATATCTGGGTTCTCTATTCTGTTCCATTGGTCCATGTCTCTATTTTTGTACCAATATCATGGTATTTTAGTTACTATAGCCTTGTAGTATAGTTTGAAGTCTGGTAATATGATGCCTCCTAATTTGTTCTTTTTCCTTAAGATTACTTTGGCTATTTGTTCTCTTTTCTGGTTCCAAACAGAGCATAGAATTAATTTTTCTAGATCTGTGAAATATGATGTTGGTATTTTGATAGGAACTGCACTGAATCTGCAAATCACTTTGGGTAGTATGGACATTTTAACAATGTTAATATTTAGACTTAGCTGGTTATTTATAACTAGCTTGGGGGACTTTTGGACAGTTGAAAATAGTTTTATGACTTTTGAAGCATTTGCACTGACATGTTTGCTTCCCATAATGTAAAGAGCTTTTCATGGTGGAAGTCATTCTCCCCAGCCTTTCTAACTTGGTCTTGCTCTGCCAGCATTTTCCATTTTTCATCTTAGAGAAAAACATAAGATATTAGAAAAATCAAAAAACAACAACCCCCATCCTTTAAGCATTGTCTGTATGCAGACACATGCATTATCTTATTGAAAGCACAATACAGCAGGTCCTTGCAAGGTTTTTATCATTATACCTATTAATAAACTGGGACTTGGAGAGATTTAGCAGCATTATCCAAAGTCGCACAATTAGTAGGTGATGAAGCAAGTCAGGCTCATCTTACTCCAAATCACAAATACTTAATAATAATTATAACAACAGTTTACTGAGTACTATATGCTAGGTACTTTATTAAGTATATCCCAGGATTATGTCAATCCTTACAATGGTAGCATAAGATAGATTCTTTTTAAATCCCAATGTTCTTGATGAGGGTCCTATGTATACAAAACTTCAGTAGCTTGTAAATCTACACTGCTAATGAGGGGTAGCAGAGAGATTTGAATCAGGCTTGCCTGATTCCAGTGCCTACTTGCTTAATCACAATGCCTAGTTATAGACACTTACTTTAAGAATGTATCTTAAATTATCCAGCCACAAATATAACTCTTATTAATACAATTCATATATATATAATTAATGTATTACAAAAAATTAATGTACTTATGTCAGTGTTTATTTTCCTTTATTTAGCCTCTACTATGTGTCAGGAATAGTAGGTTTTGTACATATAGAAACAAAAAAAGACATTATCTTTGATCAAGAAGCTCACGATGGAAGTGGAAAACATACAAGCTAATAAATGCTATGGAAATAGTTAAGAGAGAATGCCTCACTCCTACAGCAGCCCAGAAATGCTTTCTAGAAGAGACAAATTTCAAGTTAAAGGATGAGGTAAATTGTCCAGCTATACATGTCTGGGGTAGAATACTCTAGACAGAGGAAACACAGGTGAGAAGACAGCATGCACTGTGAATGGCAGTTGACTTATTATTGTTGCAGTGGAAAGTGCATATTATGCTGACCCAAGAAATGGACACCCAACCTCAAAAGGTCTTTAGCATTTTTAATTTATTAATTTATTATTTCATAGGGTCACCAGCTATACATTCAATGTCTGCTATATATCAGGAACTGTATCAATCATTTGAGCTAAGAGAGGCATAGTCCTGGCCTTCTAGCCATTTACTGTTATTTGCTTGTTTGAGGAGTTTGAATTTTATCCTGTCATCAACTTGGAGGCATTGAGTCAATTTGAGCAGGATAGTATGATGTATTTCACACTTGGGAACAATCATTCCTGAGTAATGGCCTCTATTGGAAAATCTGGCAAAATTTTAAACAATTACTTATATAATATATCTCATGATCTCCATCTTATTTTTA
Source organism: Microcebus murinus (assembly GCF_040939455.1). Classification (NCBI taxonomy): domain Eukaryota; kingdom Metazoa; phylum Chordata; class Mammalia; order Primates; family Cheirogaleidae; genus Microcebus; species Microcebus murinus. The sequence continues at coordinate 27,026,589 of NC_134108.1, forward strand.
TTTTTTGTCTACTTAATTTCAATATAATTTTATACTCTTTGAATATATTTAATAGATTTGTTTTTTAGAGAAGTTTTAGTTCATAGCAAAATTAAGCAGAAAGTACCAAGATTTTTCATACATCCCTGGCTCCTACACAAGCACAGGTTCCCTCACTATCAAAATTCCACACCAGTATACATATATGATACATATCAGCAAACCTACATTGATACATCATTATCACTCAAAGTCTGTAGTTACATTAGGATTTACTCTTAGCGTTATACATTCTATAGGTTTTGAGAAAAGCATAATGACTTGTCTCCACCATTATAGTATCACACACAGCAGTCTCACTGCCCTAATAATCCTCTGTGCTTTGCCAATTCATCTTTCCCTCCCCCGCCATACCCTGGCAACCACTGATCCTTTTACCATCGTCATAGTTTTGCTTTTTCCAGAATGTCATATATTTGGAATGATACAGTATTAGGCTTTTCACATTGACTTCTTTCATTTAGTCATAAGCATTTAAGGTTCTTCTGTCTTCTCATAGCTTGATCACTCATTTCTTTTTACCACAGTTTATTTATCCATTCACCTACTTAAAGACATCTTGGTTGCTTTCAGATTTTGGCAGTTATGAAGAAAGCTGCTATAAAAGTTTCTGTGAGAGTTTTGTGTGGACATAAGATTTCAACTCATTTTGGTAAATACCAAAATGTGCAATTGTTGGATCAAATAGTAAACGGTTAGTTTTGTAAGAAACTTCCAAACTGTCTCCCAAAATGGCTGTACCATTTTGCACTCCTACCAGCAATGAACGAGAGTTTCTGTTGCTCCACATCCTTGCCAGAAATTGGTGTTGTTAGTGTTTTGATTTTTGGCCATTGTAATAGGTGTGTATTAGTATCTCACTGTTTTAATTTGCAATGCCCCAATAAGATATAATATTGAGCACCTTTTCATATGCTTATTTACCATTTGTATATCTTCTTTGGTGAGATGTCTGTTCAAGTCTTTTGTCAATTTTTAAAATCAGGCTGTTCCTTTTCTTATTTTTGAGTTTTAAGAGTTCCTTGCATATTTTGGATAACAGTCCTTTATCAGATATTTCTTTTGGAAATGTTCTCTTCCAGTCTGTGGCTTGTCTCCTCATTTTCTTGACAGTATCTTTCACAGTACAGCAGGTTTTAAATATAAGGATGATCAGCTTATCAATTGTTTTCTTCATAGATTGCACCTTTGGTGTAGTAACTAAATAGGTATGTACCTAAACAGTATCTAAACCCAAGGCCATCTAGGTTTACTTCTATGTTAACTCCTAGGAATTTTATAATTTTGCATTTTGTATTTAGGTCTATGGTACATTTTTAGTTAATTGTTGTGAAGAGTAAAGGTTTGTATCTAGATTCATTTATTTGCATATGGATATTCAGTTGTTGCAGAACCATTTGTTGAAAAGACTGTCTTTGCTCCATTGTATTGCCTTAGATCTTTTGTCAAAGATCAATTGACTATATTTATGTGGGTCTATTTCTGGGCTCCTTATTCTTTTCCATTGATCAATTTATCTCTTCTTTCTCTAATATCGTACTGCCTTGATTACTTCATAGTAAATCTTGAAATCAGTTATCCAACTTGATTCGATATTTCATTATCTTTTCTGGGTCATTTGCCTCTCCATAGAAACTTTAACAGTCAGTTTGTTGATATCCACAAAATAACTTGCAAGCATTTTGATTGGAATTGTATTGAATCCATAGATCAAGTTGGGAAGAACTGATATCTTAACAATATTGACTCTTCCTATCATGAACATGAAATCTCTCTTCATTTGTTTAGTTCTTTAACTTTTTATCAGACTTTTGTAGTTTTTTTCACGTATTTTGTTAGACATATACTTCAGACTTTCATTTTGGGGGAGTCACTAATATAAATAGTATTATGTTTTAAATTTCAAATTCTACTTGTTCTTTGCTGGCATATAGGAAGGAAATTGGCCTTTGTATATTAATCTTGTATTCTGCAATCTTGCTATAATCATTTATTAGTTTCCAGAGGGTGTTTTGTTGTTGTTGTTGCTGTTATTGCTGTTTTGTGGTTGATTCCTTCGGATTTTCTATATAAACAGTCACATTACCTAAGAACAAAGACAATTTTATTTCTTTCTTCCCAATCAGTAAACATTTTATTTCCTTTTCTTATCTTATTGTATTAGCTAGGACTTCCAGTAAAATGTTGAAAAGAAGTAGTGAGAAGGAATATTCTTGTCTTGACCTTGAACTTAGCAGGAAATCTTTTGGTTTCTTACCATTAAGTATTATGTTAGCTGTTGGGGTTTTGTAAATATTCTTTATCAAGTTGAGGAAATTCCCCTCTATTTCTAGTTTGCTGAATTGTTATCATGAATAGGTGTTGGATCTTGTGAAATTCATTTTCTGCATCTATTGATATGATGATGTGATTTTTCTTCTTTAATCTGTTGATGTGATGGATTTCCTTAATTGATTTTCAAATTTGAACCAACCTTCCATACCTAGAGTAAATCTCAAGTTATGGGGTATAATTATTTTTATACATTGTTGAATTTGATCTGCTAATGTTTTGTTGAGCATTTTTACATCTATGCCCATGAGAGACATTGATCTTTAGTTTTCCTTTCTTGTAATGTTTTTGTTAGATTTTGATATTAGGGTGAGGCTGGCCTCATGGAATGAGTTAGAAAGTACTCCATCTTCTTCTATCTTCTGGAAGAGATTATAGAAAATTAGTATACATTTTTCCTTAAATATTTGGCAGATCTTCTAGTGAATCCACTAGGAATCCACTAGTGAATCCACTCTCTGTTTTGAAAGGTTATTAATTATTGATTCATTTTTTAATGGATATAGGGCTATCCAGATTGTACATTCCTTCTTGTGTGAGTTTTGTCAGATTGTATCTTTCAAGACATTGGTCCATTTTGTCTAGGTTATCAAATCTGTGGGCACAGAGTGATTCATAGGAATATTATTAATAAAATATTCCTCTATTATTATTCATATAGTATTATAGAGGAATATATTCATATAATATCATATAATATCCTTTTTAATGTCCATGGGATCAGAAAGAATATCTCCTCTTTCATTTCTGATAATAGTATTTGTGTCCTCTGTCTTTCTTTCTTAGACTGGCTGAAAGTATATTGATTTCATTGATTTTCTTAAAGAAAGAGCTTTTGGCTTTATCAATTGTCTCTAATGATTTTCTATTTCAATTTCTTTGATTTCTGCTCTAATTTTTGTTATTTCTGTTCTTCAGCTTACTTTGGATTTAATTTGCTCTTCTTTTTCTAGTTTCCCATGGTAGAATCTTGCATGACTGATTTTAGATTTTTCTGCTTTTCCAACATCGGCATTAAATACTACAGTGTCCCCCTTTCCCCATGGGGAGCTATGTTCTAAGACCCCCAGTGGCTCCTGAAACCATATATAGTATTGAACTCAATTTCTGCCAATCAGAACATGTTTCTGTTTATGTCTTCTACCCACAAATTTAGTGTCTTTTCCATCTTAACTAGACACTTGTCTATCATATATTGTAGCCATAACTTTTATAGATTGAGGTGTGACAGGAACTAGCACAAACTTATTTTTTCCTTCTTCACAATTTCATGGATAGAAGATTCATTTTTACCACATATCTTATCAACCTCAGCATATGATTTTTTTCCCCTATTAAATCTAGAACTTTTGACCAAGATGGCAGACTAGAAGTAGCCTGCACTTGCCGCTGTCAAGGAGAGGCTTAAAGGTTGCAGGTAGAGATTCACCTGTGGATGGACTAGATCAGAGAGAGCAGTGTAAATCATCAGAGAAGCCACTGGAGACGCCCAAAGTGAAGGAGAGAGAGGAGGATGATCTGCCTGGCAAGACTGAAAGGTACCTGGGGAAGCATCCACAGATCGGGAAGGGTGTAGGGAGAGATCCCTGGGGCTCCACACACCTCTAGTGGACACTGAAACCCAAGCTATAAGAGAACTCCCCCACCAGAGCAGGCCTCCAAACTGATCAGGGAGCTGCTTAGAAACTGTGCATCAACACTGCACTGCAGAGCAGGTACAGTGGGGTCCCACCAGCTTCTGGTCTCAGGTTGCTGTAACACACACCGTTCTGTGCTCTCAGCCTCAGAGCACTAGGTCTGCAGAACAGTTAGCTTCACTGCAGTTACATCCCCATTATCCTTCCCATGCCAGGGAGGGAGTGAGGAGGGTGAGCACTCTTCATGCATACTGTAACTGGGTACCATGCACCTTGTAAGCCCCTAACTGGCTGACTCTCAGGGATCTGAGCAGAGCAGGTGACCACCAGGCCTCAGCATCTCCCACTGCCATCTTGCAATCTCAATAACATCATTGCTTCCACCTGAATAGCAGCTGCCACAGTCAGATCTGGGCAGAGGGAGAGTCCCAACCACTGTGACTCCCCAGTAGGGCACCAAATTTCTTTCTGGTCCCACCAGACACAGGTAGTCCACCTGCATCGCCCAACAAGCCACCGCTGCTGGCCTCAGTCTGCTGACATACCCAGTGCTAGCTAAGGCTCCTCCACTTGTCTAGGTTCCCACCAAGTTCTTGCACACCCCCACAGGCACCTGCCAAGGTCTCTCAACCCACACAGGAGGTACCTGCCAATGTCCCACAATGGGTTCCGCTGTTGGCTTCAGTTCCATGACCCACCCAGCCTCCAGCCAATGTCTTATAACCAACCCATGAATCCACCAAGGTCCCATGACCTACCCAGGTGAACACCTATATCTTGTACATGCCTAGGTGCAAGCCAAGACCTCCTCTGACCCATCCAGGTGCCCACCAAGGTTCTATGACCTTCCTAGGCACTGACCAGGGTCCAATGGCCTGCCCTGCCACTGTCTGGAGTTTCATGACCACCCAGGTGCAAGCCAAGGTCCTGTGACCAGCCCCACCACTGGCTACCATCCTATGACATGTCACCATTTCTATTCAACATAGTATTGGAAGTGCTAGCCAAGGCAATCAGGCAGGAGAAAGAAATAAATAGCATCCAAATCAAGAAAAAGGAGGTCAAACTATCCCTGTTTGCTGATAATAATGATCTTGTGTCTAGAAAACCCAATAGAGTCCTAGAATTGATAAATAAATTCAGCAAAGTCTCAGGTTACAATATCAATATAGACAAATCAGCAGCATATTTATAAACAGTCAAATTCAGGGTCAAATCAAGGACCCAGTCTCATTCACAATAGCTACAAAGAACATTAAATACCTAGGAGTATACTTAACCAAGGAGGTGAAAAATCTCTACAAGGAGAACTACAAAACATTGATGAAAGAAACTGTAGATGATACATGCAAATGAAAAAACATCCCTTGCTCTTGGATTGAGTCAACATCATTAAAATGTCCATACTGCTCAAAGTGATTTACAGATTCAATGCAATTCCCATCAATATACTAACATCATATTTCGCAGATCTAAAAAAATAATCCTAAACTTCATTTGGAGCAAAACAAAAGAGCCCAAATAGCCAAACCAATCTTAAGCAAAAAGAACAAATCTGGAGGTATCACATTACCTGGCTTCAAATTATACTACAGTAATCAATATATTATAGTATAGATTATAGTAATCCAAACAACATGGTACTGGTATAAAAGTAGAGACATAGACAAATGGAACAGAATGGAGAACCCAGATATAAAACCATCTACCTACAACTAACTGATCTTTGACAAAGCAGACAAAAACATAACACTGGGGAAAGGAAGCCTTATTCCATGCACTGGGATCACTAGATGGCCACATACAGAAGAATGAAACAGGACCCCTATCTCTCATCATATACAAAAATTAATTCAAGATACATAAAATACTTTAAGATAAGGCATGAAACCATAAAAATTCTATAAGAAAACATAGGAAAAATTCCTCTAACCTCAGCCTTGGCAAAAAATTTGTGATTAAGACCCCAAAGACAAATACAGCAATAACAGAAATAAATAAATGGGATTTAATTAAATTAAGGTTCTGCATGGCTAAGGAAATAATCAACAGAATAAATAGACAACCTATAGAATACGGGAAAATATTTGCAAACTTTACATCCAACAAAGGACTAATATCCAAAATCTACAAAAAACTCAAACAAATCAGCACAAAAAAAATAAACAACCCCATTAAAAAGTGGCAAAAGACACGAACAGGAATTTTTCAAAAGAAGATGTACAAATGGCCAACAAGCAATGAAAAAATGCTCAACATTGCTAATCATCAGGGAAATGCAAATTAAAACTACAATGAGATACCACCTTATCCCTATCAGAATGCCCATTTAAAAAGTCAAAAAACAATAGATGCTGGCATGGAGGCAGGGAGAAAGGCAAGCTTATACATTGTTGGTAGGACTGAAAATTAGTACAACCTCTATGGAAAACAGTATGGACATTCCTCAAAGAAATAAATGTATACCTACGATTGGATTCAGCAATCCCTCTACTACGTATCTACACAAAGGAAAATAAGTCATTTTATGAAACACCTCCACTCAAATGGTTATTGCAGCACAATTCACATTTGCAAAGATGTGGAATCAAACTAATTGCCCATAAAATTACAAGTGGATAAAGAAAATGTGGTATATATACAACATGGCATACTACTAAGCCATAAAAAGGAATGAAATAATGTTATTTGCAGCAACTTGATGGAACTGGAAACCATTATCATGAGTGAAGTATCTCTCTAAAATAGAAACTAATAAGTGGGAGATAAATAATGGGTGCACACAGCTACTAAGAGATATTAAGGACATTGGAAACCAGCAATAGGGAAGGGGAGTTGGGAGGGTGAGGGATAAAAACTTATCTGTTTGGTACAATGAAAACTATTTTGGTGATGGGCACACCAAAAGCCCGGATTTAGGCATTATACAAGGTATCCACATAACAAAAACTTTTTTACCCCCTTAAAATTTAGAAATTTAAAAAACTTAAAAAATAAGTCTAGAACTTTCATCTTTTCACTTAAAAGAAGTACTTTATGGCTTCTCTTTGGCATATTCAAATTGCCAGCATCACTACTCATGTGCTTTCGTGCCATTATTAAGTAAAATAAGGGTAACTTAAACACAAGCACTATAATATCACAATTGTTGATCTGATAACTGAGACAGCTATTAAGTGACTAATGGCCGGTAGCATATGTGGATACCCTGAACAAGGGATGATTCAAATCTTGGGCAGGATGGAGTGGGAAGGTGCAAAATTTTATCACACTATTCAGAATAGCATGCAATTTAAAACTTATGAATTGTTTATTCCCAAAACTTTCAATTTAATATTTTCAGACTGTGGTTGACCACAGGTAACTCTAACCATGAAAAGTGAAACCACGAATAAAGGGGACTACTAAGTAAGTTTCCCTTTAAGCACTGCTTTTACTTCATCTCACAAGTTTTGATTTTCATTTTCATTTATTTCAAAGTATTTTTAAATTTATCTTGAAATTTATTCTTTGACCCATGTGTTATTTAGAAGTGTGTTGTTTAATCTCCAAGTATACTGGGATTTTCCAGCTATCTTTCTGTTTTTGATTTCTAGTTTGATTCTACTGTGGTCTGATAGAAGACACTACATAATTTCTATTCTTTCAAGTTTGCTAGGAGTGGTTTTTGGCCCAGAATATGGTCCATTCCAGTGAATGTCCCATATGAACTTGAGAAGTATTTGTATTCAGCTGTTGTTAGATGAAGTAGTCAATATGTGTCTGTTGTATCCAGTTGATTGATGGTGTTGTTGAGTTCAACTGAGTCATTACTGATTTTCTACATGCTGGATCTATCTCTAATAGAGCGGTGTTGAAATCTCCAACACAATGGTGGATTCATCTACTTCTTCTTGCAGTTCTATCAGTTTTTCCTTCACATATTTTGATACTTGGTTGTTAGGTGCATACATATTAAGGATTTTTATGCTTTCTAGGAGTATTGATCCCTTTATTATTATGTAACGCTCCTCTTTATTCCTGTTAACTTTCTTTGTTCTTAAGTCTGCTCTGTCTGAAATTATATAGCTTCTCCTGCTTTCTTTGTTTGTTTTATTTTGTTTTTAATTAATTAATTTTTTTATTTCACAATATTACGGGGGTTAATATTATACATATTGCCTTTGCACTACCTGAGTCAGAGCTATAAGCATGTCCATTCTCCAGACAGTGTGCGCTGCACTCATTAGTTGTGAATATACCCATCCCCTCATCCCCCCTTCTGCCTGCCCAACACTCAATGAATGTTACTTCCGTATGTGCACATAAATGTTGATCAACTAGTACCAAGTTGATGGTGTCCTGTTTTCTTTTGGGTGGCATTAGCAGGATATATCTTTGTTCATCTATTTTCTTTTTGTCTATATGTGTCTTTATATTTAAGGTGGGCTTTTGTAAATAATATGTAGTTAGGTCTTGTTTTTTGAATCACTGTCACATTTGTCTTCTGATCAGTGTATTTAGATCATTGAGGTTTAAGATGACTGTCAATATATCTGGATTAATCTCTACCATATTTGTTAATGTTTTCTATCCATTGCCCTTGTTCATTGTTCTTATTTTGTCTTCTTTCTTTTTCTGCCTTTTGTGGTTTTAATTAAGTATTTTATATGATTCCATTTTCTCTGGTTTTTTAGCATGACAGTTATATTTATTTTTTTATTTTTAAGTGATTGTCCTAGACTTTGTAATATACATTTACAACTAATCCAAATCTACTTTAAAATAACACTATACCACTTCACATTACCACAAGTATCTTAAATAAAATATTCCTAATTCTTCCCTCCTATCCCTTACATCATTGCTATCATTTATTTTACTTATACGTAAGCATCACAACCATAAATATATCTATACACATATACACACATAAATGTACATAATCAAATACATCGGTATATTTTTAGCAAACTATTATCTTAGATCAATTAAGAATAAGAAAAATAAAAGTTTGTATTTTACCTCCATTTATTTCTTCTTGTTGCTCTTCCTTTCTTTACATAGATCTGACCTATGTCATTGCCTTCTCCTTAAAGAACTTCTTTTCACATTTCTCACAAGGCACATCTACTGGCAACAAATTCCCTCAATTTTTGTTTGCCTGAGAAAGTCTTTATTTCTCCTCTACTTTTGAAGATAATTTCACAGGGTACGAATTCTAAGTGATGTTTTTTTTCTCCTAACACGTTAAATATTTCATTTCATTCTCTTTCTTGCGTGACTTCCAATGAGAAGTTGGATGTAATTCTTAACTTTGTTCCTCTATAGGAAAGGTGTGTTTTTTTCCCTATGTTTTCTTTCAAGATTTTTTCTTTATCTTTGATTTCTGCAATTCTAATATGCTATATCTAGGTGTAGAGTTTGGTTAATATGATATGTCTAGGTATAATTTGTGGGGTTTTTTTGTTGTTTGCTTTGTTTGTTTGTTTGTTTGTCATTTATCCTGCCAGGTGTTCTCTGAGCTTCCTGGATCTGCGGTTTGGTATCTGTCATGAATTTTAGAAAAATTTTCAGTGATTATTGCTTCAATTATTGTTTCTGTTCTTCTTTCTCTCTTCTTCATCTGGTATTTCCATTACATGTATTTATACCTTTTATAGTTGTTTCACATTTCTTAGATATTCTGTTCATTGTTTGCTGTCTTTTTTCTTTTTGATTTCCAGTTTTAGAAGTTTCTATTGACATATCTTCAAGCTCAGAGTAAAAGTAAAGATACTTTCTCCTGAGAGCAGGCCTTGTTCAGAATAGAATACGCAGGTGTATTTAAATATGGTCACTTCACTTCTCCCCTGCCCCTGCCAGAAGCATGAGATTTTTCTCTGATATTCACTATGAGAATCTCGTCAAGTTTCTAGAGGTAAACTCTTGAAAGTGTAGGGGTCCTCCTCTGAGTAGTTCCCCCTGGAGTTTTTGTTTGTTTGTTTGTTTTGTTTTATTTTTTATTTTTTTCAGCATATTATGGGGGTACAAATATTAAGGTTACATATATTACCCTTGCCCCCTCCTCCCTCAAGTCAGAGCTTCAAGCGTGCCCATCCCCCAGATGGTGCGCATCGTACTTATTATGTATGTATATACCCATCCATCCCACCTGCCCAACATCTGATAAATGTTATTCCTATATGTCCACTTAGCTGTTGATCAGTTAATACCAATTTGCTGGTGAGTACATGTGGTGCTTATTTTTCTATTCTTGGGATACTTCACTTAGTAGAATTGGTTCCAGTTCTATCCAGGAAAATATAAGAGGTGCTATATCACCATTGTTTCTTATAGCTGAATAGTACTCCATGGTATACATATACCACATTTTATTAATCCATTCATTTATTGATGGGCACTTCGGTTGTTTTTACATCTTTGCAATTGTGACTTGTGCTGCTATAAACATTCAAGTGCAGGTGTCTTTTTTATATAGTGTCTTTTTTTCTTTAGGGTAGATACCCAGTAATGGGATTGCTGGATCAAATGGTAGATCCACTTGTATCTCTTTAAGGTATTTCCATATTGCTTTCCACAGAGGTTGAACTAGTTTGCAGTCCCACCAGCAATGTAGGAGTGTTCCTATCTCTCCACATCCATGCCAACATTTACTGTTTGGGGACTTGTTAATAAATGCCATTCTCACTAGAGATAAGTGATATCGTGGTTTTGATTTGCATTTCCCTGGTAATTAGAGATGTTGAACATTTTTTCATATGTTTGTTGGTCATTATTCTGTCTTCTTTTGAAAAGTTTCTGTTCATGTTCTTTGCTAACTTTTTGATAGGGTTGTTTGATTTTTTCCTTGCTGACTTTCCTGAGTTCTAAATAGATTCTAGTTATCAGCCCTTTATCAGATGTGTAGCTTGTGAAAATTTTCTCCCATTCTGTGAGTTGTCTGTTTGCTCTCTTGACAGTTTCTTTGGCTATGCAGAAGCTTTTTAATTTGATCAGGTCCCATTTTTTTATTTTTGTTGATGTTGTGATTGCCTTTGGGGTCTTCTTCATAAATTCTTTGCCTAGGCCAATGTCTAGAAGAGCATTTCCAATGTTTTCCTCTAGAATTCTAATAATTACACACCTAAGTTTCAAGTCTGTTACCCAGCGTGAGTTGATTTTTTTGAGGTGAAAGGCATGGATCCTGTTTCAGTCTTCTACATGTGGCTATACAGTTTTCCCAGCACCATTTATTGAATAAGGATTCTTTTCCCCAGTGTATGTTTTTGTCTGCTTTGTCAAAGATTAGATGGCTATATGAGGATGGTTTTATATCTGGGTTCTCTGTTCTGTTCCACTGGTCAATGTCCCTGTTCTTGTGCTAGTGCAAAGCTGTTTTAATTACTATAGCCTTGTAGCATAGTTTGAAGTCTGGTAATGATACCTTCCATTTTGTTTTTGTTGCCTAGGATTGCTTTTGCTATATGGATTCTTCTCTGGTTCCATACGAAGCGCAAAATTATTTTTTCTATATCTGTAAAGATATTTTTCAGGTCTTTTTTATGTTTTTAAGCTTTTTGCTTGTTGTTAGGATGGAGTGATGACTTCCAAACTTCTTATGTGTTAGACTGAAAACCAGAAGTCTTTGGTTTTTAAAATGGAAGTTTAGATCATTGATTTGAAACCTTTCTTCTTTTATAATATAAACATGTAAGGCTATAATTCACATCTAAGCAGTTCTTTAGCTACATCTCACAAATTCATAATGTTTTTCCATTGTTACTCACTAAAAATATTTTCTAATTCCCATTGTAATTTCTTATTTGGTCCATAGGTTATTTAAAAGTGTGTTATTTAATTTCTAAGTATTTAGTATTTTCTACCTACATTTCTGTTACTGATTTCTTCTTTAATACTATTGTGGTCACAAAATATACTCTGTATGACTTCAATCTTTGGTGTTTATTGAGATTTGTTTCATGATTCAACATATGTTGATCTTGATGACTGTTCCATATGTACTTGAAAGAATGTATATCTGTATTTGTTGATTAAATCAACTTGGTTAATAGTGCTTTTTGAATCTTCTACATATTTACTTATTATTTTCTCTACTTCTTCCATCAATTACTGAAAAGTGATGTTAACATCATTTCTACCCATTAGAGTTCTCCAGAGAAACAGAAGCAATAGGATAGATATACATCTATATGTTAAGAGATTCATTTTATCCTTAAAATAAATGGCTCATATGATTGCAAGAGCTGGCAAATCTGAAATCCAATGGGGTAGGCTGGAGGCTGGAATTGATACTGCAGTCTCAAGTCTGAAATCTGTAGAGCAAGCCAACAGACTGGAATTTCAGGCAGGTATAAATATTCCCAGTATTGAGGTAGAATATCTTCTTTTCCAGAAAATCTCAGTTTTTGCTCTAAGGTCTTCAACTGATTAGGTGAACCCACACCCACATTATAAAGGATAATCTCCTCTACTTAGAGACAACTGATTATAAATGTAGCCACATTTACAGAATATCTTCAAAGCAACACCTAGATTGGTGTTTTACTAAATAACTGGGCGCTACAGCCTAGCTAAAAAGACACATGAAACTAACCATCGCACTAACTGTCAATGAGAATTCACCACTATCTCCCTTTGTCCTACTGATCTTTGTTTCATGCTCTGTCATTAGGTACACAATTATGATTATTATGCTTTCTTAATGAATTGATCCATTTATCCTTATGAATTGCCTTTCTCTGATAATACTCCTTGTCTTGAAGTCTCTATTGTCTGATATTCACATAAGCTTTCTCATGCTTAGTTATGTTCATGGTATTTTTTCCCACCCTTTTGCCTGAGATTTCAATCTGTTTGTGTCATTTTATTTAAAATATATTTCTTGTAAAACACATACAGGTTGATCTTTCTTTTTACATGTCTGTCTTACAATCTCTGACTTTCAATTGAAGTGCTAAGTTTATTTATGTTCAATGTTATTATTAATTTGATTGGCCTGCCATTGATTTTCTATTTGTAACATGTGCCCTTTATTCCATTCCTCTGTTCTTGCCTTATTTTGGGTTAATGACGTAGGTTTTTTTTTAATTATTTCAGCATATTATGGGGGTACAGATTTTAAGGTTTCAATAAATGCCCATTTCCCCCCCTCCCCCCACAAGTCTGAGTCTCCAGCATGACCATCCCCCAGATGGTGCACATCTCACTCATTATATATGTATATATCCACCCCCTTCCCCCTCCCACCTGCCCAATACCCTATTACTGTAGTACCTATGTGACCACTTAGGTGCTGTTCAGTTAATACCAATTTGCTGGTGAGTATATGTAGTGCTTGTTTTTCCATTCTTGGGAAACTTCACTTAATAGTATGGGTTCCAGCTCTAACCAGGAAAATATAAGATGTGCTATGTCACCATTGTTTCTTAGAGCTGAATAGTACTCCATGGTATACATATACCACATTTTATTAATCCATTCTTGGATTGATGGGCACTTGGGCTGTTTCCACAGCCTTGCTATTATGAATGATGTAGTTTTCAATGTTCAGTTTAATCTTGTGCATTGACTTTTTGGATATACTTTTTTCTTTACAGATTGTTCAGTCTAGAAATAATATGTTTTTAAGTTATCACAGTCTACCTTCAAATAATATTATATTGCTTCACAAATAATGTAAGAACTTTATACCTGTATAATTCCATTTATTTCCTCTTCTGACTTTTGTGCTCTTATTGTCTTTTATTTTACTTCTATATATGCTATAGCTCGATACATTGTTATTAATTTTACCTTAAAAAGTCAACACACTTTTAAAGATATTTTAACTTATAGGTATATATATATATATATATATATATTAAAAATAACGATAGTAAAATAGTGTTTAATCTTTACTCTTTCTAGTACTCTTCATTACTTTCTATAGATCTGGGATTTCATCTGGTATTTTTCTTTAGCCTGAAAAACTTCTTTCAACATTTGTTGAAGTGCAAATCTATCAAAGACTAATGCTCTCAGATTTAGTCTACTGGAAATGTTTTTATTTTGCCTTCATTTTTTAGCAATATTTTTGTTGGACATAGAATTCCAGATTGACTTTTTTCCCTTTTAGAACTGTAAAGGTATAATTTCACTGTTTTCTGGCCTGCAAAGCTAGCTATCATTCATATCATTGTTCCCTTATGTAATGTTTATTTTTCCTCTAAGATTTGTTCTTTATTGTTGGTTTTTAGCAATTTAAGTATGATGTGTCTAGATGTGGTTGCCTTTGTGTTTGTCCTGCTTGATGTTTGAATGAGTAGTAGGTAAAATTTTTCTAAGAAATGTATCACACAAATCTAGATATATTACACATAAGGTAATGTGGAGGATTTTCTGGTCCAGACACTCTACTCGACAAATACAGTTTTATTTTACTAGTAGCTAAAAACCTCCTATGCTCAACAGGCCTTAAGAGAATTCTAGGCTATTACTGTCTTAAATCGTGGTAGCTGGTAACTTCTGGAAAACAAATTGCCATTTTAGAAAACATAAGAATAAACTTTAAAAATGTGTTGACTTTTTATATTACCATCAGGAAAATTTGAGGTCAAACAAGTAATTTAAAGTAAATACAGTTGACCCTTGAACAACATGGGTTTGAAATGAATGGGTTTACTTATACACAGCTTTTTTGTACTTCTGCCACCCCTAAGTCAGCAAGACCAATCCCTTCTTTTCCTTCCTCCTCAGCCTATTCAATGGAAGACAATGAAAATGAGGGTCTTTATGTTGATTCACTTCCATTTGATTAATAGTAAATATGTTTTCTCTTTCTTATGATTTTCTTAATAACATTTTCTTTTCTCTGGCTTACTTTATTATAAGAATACAGCACATAATACATATAACATGCAAAATATGTGTTAATGGACTGTTTATGTTATCAATAAGGTTTCTGGTCAACAGTAAGTTATTAGCATTTAAATTTGGGAGGAGTCAAAAGTTACACTCAAATTTTCAACTCTGCCGGGAGTTGGCACCCTTATTCCTCATGTTCTTCAAGGGTCAACTGTAATTTGTATATCTGACATTCTTGTTGGGATTTTGTTTGGGTTGTCATATGTTCATTCCTTGGCACTAGAGAGAACAAATTGATACATTTCCCATGACCACACTAGTAGGCATTCTAGTCAAAGTGTGCAACTGGTGCCAGTCATGCCCTGGCAGCCAACAGGAAGCTGGCCATTGGCTGTGGCCAGATGCAGAAGTCTGGATCCAAAAAGGGGAGACTAACTGAGGATAGAAAAGACCTTAAAATCCATGCCCTTTTCTACCTCTGATTTTTTATTCCTCTCTGATAAATACCTATTTTGTTTTTCTAAAATAGAGTAAGGGGAAAAAATACCTTATGGACTACATAAAGAATTTAATTTTTAATCTTCATACTTTGAATAATTATTGATCAAATCTTAACAACTTTTCTTTTGAGATCATTAGTCAGTCTAAAGAATCTCAAGCTGAAATAACAAAATTCCTTCATTTTACCAGAACTGCTAATTAATAATGATAATAGTAAAGAAGTCTTGACATGGATCCAGTCTGAAAGGATTGAAGCCAAAGTGAACATCCTGTGAACTCTGGATGAACAGTTCATTTACATCTGGATATTCTGATTGAATTTGAATTGTGTGTTCTTGTATCCCAGGAGAAAAGAACTATGTTCATGTCTATACTGGTTTGTATCCAAAACAAAGAAAATAAATATTAACTTCGTCATATAAATTTATTATAATTATATATTTAGATATTTTATTTATAGGAAATACTCATTTCAAAATCTCTTTTTCCAAATAGTGGTAAGAAAAATAAAAACTATAAAGTGATCTTTGTATTAATGAATTTTAAAATTATGCTCTCCAATATTTAATGAACACTGAAATACTCAACAGCTTCAGTGCTAATCTTGAATCAATATTTTTATTTGTTCTTATTTTATTTGCTCTTACAAATAAATGGGAAGTTTATTCATGCCATAAATTCAAGCCAGAAAATTTTATAATTTACAATTTCATGTTGTTAGTTACTTTGTTGTGTGTGAAAATGGTACTTAATCACATGACATGGTAGGGTTAGCATCATTTTTAAAAAGGTGTTTAAAATGTTCAGCAATTTGCTCACAGCAAAAAGATCAATGAATACTAAAACTAAAATAGAAATTAGGGTTTCTTTTAGGTAATGATTATGGTAATTGTGTTTATAAAGTTGAGAGCAATGGCACAAAAGGAGCACAATAGTGAATTTAATCATTCATTCATTTACTCATTTATCCAGCCAACTGTTTTTACCATGTGTTAATGCTAGAGAGAAGGTGGTAAACAAAAGGCATTCCCTGCCTTCCATGAGCAGAGTTGCTTCAAGGATAGATAATAACCAACAAATTATGCAATTAATTGTATAATTAGAATTGCAGTAAGTGAAATTAGGCAGAAGTACATAGTACTAAGGAACTTTTAGCTTCTCTGGTAGAATTCGTTTATTCATCAAATTGTACAAAGAAGCTGTTGTTTTCTAGTTTATGGTACAAAATATCTTCAGCATCACATGGCATGTCATCAATATTGTCAACATATTACGCTGGTTGAGAGTGGGACATTTTCCATTTCTTGTATAGAATCTTTCCTTTCAAGATTTTCATACTATCTTAAAATTATCTTCAGTGAACTGATCTTTGCTTAATAAAGTTAATCATTTTGTAGCATAACTCATATTTTTTCATTTTTTATTTAAGCGTTTTTAATACCAGTAGCTCTCTGGAAAGAAATCAGCGTGTTTGTTGCAATGTCAGTGTGAAGGTGAATTTTCTTGGGGCACCATCAACACAGATGGCAATGCAGCCCTTGCAAAATAGACTTTCCATTTTCAGAACGTAGATACATATCAAATGTATCTTGTTCTTTACTTGGTTGAGGCAGCATTTTGCAGTAGAAAAAATATTCTCAAATCTTAACATTATTTACAAATTCTACAAATGCTTCAGCATGATGGTTATTGGTGGAAGGGAAGCACTTACACTTTCTTCTACATCCAGTGGCTTAACAGCGGCAGAGTTCTCAACAGGGTGTTTAAGCTGAAAGGGGGCACTTTCAAGAAATTAGTAGGTCAGGTTTTGCTAAATGCTTTGAAGGTAAAGAATGGCTGCAGAAAGTAGCTTACTAAACAGACCTTTCCATCACAGTATCCAGTTGAACAAGTCTTGTAAGGCCTCAGGAAAAAAAAATATTTTTACTTCGAGTGACAAGATTCTTGAATTTAAAGAAATTTAATCTTTAGGAAAAACAAGTCACAGGAGTAAATTTTGAAATGTTTCAACTGCTGCTTAGGCTTGAAAGTGAGGGAGGATATCCACATATTGAAAACCATCCAGAGAACCGCAGAACTGCACTGAGAGTATTTCCCCTTCAACCCAAGTGCATGACTTGGGGAGGGATGCTTTCTCTAGATTTTTCTCCACGGCATGAGAACTTGACGTTGAGAGAAAAGAAGCAACTTTGAGCTGAAGTCTGCTTATTCACTCCACATGACATTTAGAGCACTGCCCTTAGATGGGTTCTGGATTTTTATGAAGCAGCGTACCCTGTCACTCACTCACAAGGAAGCAGTGAGTGTTTTGCTGTGGTTTTCAACGTCTTTGATTTATAAGCAGGTTGTTCTTATTTAATAAAAAACAAAAACACGGGCAAAAATTGTCTGATTATAGTTGAAAATGAAGTACTTGTATGATTATCTCATACATCTGACCTAGAATTGAATATTTTTACAGCCAAAAACAAGCACAGGTTTCACATTAAATGTGTAAATTTCTTTCTATCCTTTCAGTTCAAATAATAATTTATCCATATTTAAGCCTATACAAGATCAAGAGACTAACACATCTGCATAATAATTTTGTAACTGCGAGGTCTATATTTGAGCCTAATCATCTCTCTCAGTAAGAAAATATTTTGTTAAAGTCTTTCCAATAAAAGACTTTGACTTTTATATATGTCCTAAACTATATATATATATATTTTTATTTCGGCATATGATGGGGGTACAGATTTTAAGGTTTCAATAAATGCCCTTTCCCCCCTCCCCCCACACTAAACTATATTTTTATTTATATTGCTTTGGCTTTTATTTTAGGAGGTTTCCTATTCAGCATTCATAATTGATCTTGTGTCATAAATAATGATTAAAATAAAAATTTTTTTAAGACAGAGTCTCATGCTGTCATCCTGCCTACAGTGCTGCGGCGTCAGCCTAGCTCACAGCAACCTCAAACTCCTGGGCTCAAGCAATCCCCCTGCCTCAGCCTTCCAAGTAGCTGGGACTACAAGCATGCACCATCATGCATGGCTAATTTTTCTATTTTTAGTAGAGATGGATCTCCCTCTTGCTCAGGCTGTCTCGAACTCCTGAGCTCAAGGAATCCTCCCACCTTGACCTCCCAGAGTGCTAGGATTATAGGAGTGAGCCACTGCACCCAGCCTGATTAAAATAAATTTATAAACTTAATCTATCAAGTCTACCTTTCAAAAATTAAATCTCGATTGCAGTATATTGAGCTCCACAGAGATAACATTGAGCAAGTGAAAGCCAGACAGGCACTGGGTGACACTGTTTCTCACTGAGGAAAAACTAAATAACTAAACACAGGCAAAGATCTTAAGAAGCCAAGAGACAAAATGTCATCATATGCATTCTTTGTGCAAAATTGCAAGGAGAAGCACAAGAAATGCCCAGATGCTAAGTTAAGTTCTCAGAGTTTTCTAAAAACTGTTCAGAGAGGTGGAAGATCATGTCTGCCAACGAGAAAGGAAAACTTGAAGATATGACAAAGGTGAACAAGGCCCATTATGAAAGAGAAATGAAAACCTAGAATCCTTCTAAAGGGGAAACAAAAGAGAAGTCCAAGGGTCCCAATGCACCCATGAGGCCTTCTTCATCCTGTTTCTGTTCTGATTATCACCCCAAAATCAAAGAACACCCCAGCCCAACCATTGGTGATGTTGCAAAAAAACTGGGAGAGATGTGGAATGACGCTGCTGCAGGTGACAAGCAGCCTTATGAAAAGAAGGCTACAGACCTAAGTAGACACATAAGTACTACAGTGATAGGGTATTGGGCACGTGGGAGGGGGAGGGGGGCGGGTATATACATACATAATGAGTGAGATGTGCACCATTTGGGGGATGGCCATGCTGGAAACTCAGACTTGTGGGGGAAGGGGGGAATGGGCATTTATCAAAACCTTAAAATCTGTACCCCCATAATATGCTGAAATTAAAAAAAAAAAGGCTGCAGAGCTGAAAGAAAAATGCCCAAAGTATACTGCTGCATACCAAGCTAATGGAAAGCCTGGCACAGCAAATATGGAAGTCATCATGGCTGAAAAAAGAAAGAAAAGGAAGGAAGATAAGAAAGATGAAGAGGATGAGGAGGAGAAGGAAGATGAAGACGATGATGAGTACATTGGTTCTAGTGCAGTTTTTTTCCTGGTCTATAGTATTTAACTCCTACCCCCAGTCCCAGTACACAACTCACTTCTTTAAAGAAAAAAATTTACATGCAAGCCTGTGTAAAATTTGTTTTTAAACTGTGCAGCATCTTTTTTTGTGTAGTTAACACACTATCAAATGTGTCTTTAGATACCCCTGTAAGTGGCCACTAACCTTGCCCAGTACAGTATGAGGGCTGTGAATTGGCATGGAAATTTAAAGCAAGTTCATGCAGGTGCATGAATTAGTTATATATGGCGATGGTAGTTTTTCTGTCTTCAGTTGTCCCTGATACAGTTTATATAAAATAATTGTTCTGTTAACTGAATACCACTCTATAATTGCAAAAACAAAAAATTGCAGCCATTTTGTTGACATTCCAAATGCTTCTAAGTAAATATAATTTTTTTATTTAGAAAAACAAGTCTCATTTTGGTTTAAGCCAGTTATTTACCAGAAATGTATCATCTTAACCTTATGAGTTTAAAAAAAATTTGAAAATCAAATAAAGAAATAGTTTTTAAAAGGTAAGCTAAGCTTAATTGCCTATCTTTTTTTCAAGAAAGTTTAGCGAAAAAGTCATCTTTAGCTGTGAATAGGGATACACCCTGGACCACATGCCAGACCTCATTAGCATTTTTATATAATAGTAGACATTTGTAATAAGAATTATAGGTCTACTTGCATAAGGTAAAAGAAAATCCGGGAGGAATTTTTTTTTAAAAGGAAAAACTAAAGTTTCCTCTACTCATACTGCCAACTTACATTCAAGTTGAAATCCTTAGTGGGATGGGGAGCCACACCAAATGAGTAGGCCAATAATAAATTAGCCAAAATAAATAGATTGATTAAAAAAACTATCATTCTTTTCTCAAAAGAGTATTAATGTTATTTTTAGTTTATTACATGTACAACTTACTTATCATACGAATATACTGGAAACTGTAGAAATAATTTTTATGCAAGGATTCTCTGAGGCATGAAAACTATTGAGAAAGGTTGGTCTAGGGAGAAGAAGAGAGAGAACCTAATGGTCAGCTATGTTGTGCTTTGCTAAGAGAACAAATGATAGGAAATCTTATTAATGTTCGTTAGAGTTAGCTTCAGGGAGATCGATGACTTTGGTTTAGCCCTTTCAAAGGAAGCTTAATTAGTGAATAAGAGCTAAGGAAATGGAGTCATTGAGTAAAGACAAAGTGTTTCCTTTCTGTGCTAACTCCTGGGAGGACTGGCCCCATGGCAAGGAGGGCCACCTCCTCTGCTGCAATGGGAGGAGCAGGAAACAATGGGTACAGAGGCAGGTAAGCTTGTAATGGGGAAGATGCTTTGGGTTTAGCTGATTAGGATCTCATCTTTTTAGCCTTTAATTCTCTTAATTATATTACAATGACTCAAATGTAAACTAAACAAAACTTTCAGGTTTAAAATAACAGCATTTTACAATATCCACCCCCCCTTCTTTTTCCCTTCTTACCCCACCCACTCCCTTATCTGTGCTCCCTTTCCCCTCAAGGGACCAAGAAAAGTGAGCTGTTTTAAGGTTGTTAAGTGGGGTCAACAATTCAAAGTCCTTTGTGGACTTCTATAGCAGTGAACTTACTTGCCAGGAATCATAACCATAATTGAGCTTTGAATAAGGACAGGCACCATTTGTCACTACTCTTATTAGGCATTAAATCAAAAAGAGAAGAAAAAAAAGCTCTGAATTCAATACATAACATGTCACCTTCCTATGTCATGTCAGCGTATATTGTGAATGCTTTGAAATTTAGAAAGTTTCTGGTAAGGAAAATTATTTGTGCTTCTAAAAGAGAGTAGATAGGAATACAGGAAGTTAAAGATTAATTATTTCTTCTAGGCACGAACAAAACTGGGCTACTGTTCAACTTCTCACTTTAATTTTGATGCTAAATTAGCTTTTAAAAATCACAACAAAGTGGACAAATAAGTAATTATGATACAGCACAGGGTTTAAGAAATCATTTATTACTCTGGATGCTTAATATAGAAAATAAGTTCCTCTAAATAAGAATGTGAATCAGGGAAATAGCTTCATTATACGGAAATATTTTGACCTACATAATTTTAGATTTCCATAGGCACAAAATTTCTAGTTAAGTATAGATAAACTATTAAAAGCATTTATTTGTTCATATATCTAAAACCTTATGTTAGATTGAAAGTTCTTCAAAGGAGAACTTGTTTTTGAATAGGTTGAACCACATCAAATTTCTGACTCTTTGAGCTATTAATAAAAAGGATAGAGTGTCAACAGTGGCATAAGGTTCAATTTAATATCACAAGCATGTAGCACATGATAGGCACTTGATAAATTCATCTTAAACCAATAAATGAACTGAGCCTGAGAACTCAGGCATGTATTCTGCTCTATCTGGAAAATGCAGTATAGAAAAGGACATCAGTTGCAAGCCAACTTCAAATATTCAACAAAATAGTGCAACTTATCATCATCAAATGAGTTCTTAACAGTTTCTGGTAGGATCCACGAAAATCAACTTTGGAAAGTCTATAATAATCACTTGGTTGGTATTCTAGAAATGCCAGCCTTGTAGAGGTCAATGAAACATTAGCCAAAGGAGAAAAAAAATCCATGCTTAAGGATTTACTTTCAATTAGTGAAAGTAACTTTTTTTCTCAATTTTATTTTCAAATATTAGGAAAATAAAACACCAGAAAAAGTCTATGAATTCTAAAATAAACAAAATTTACATTTTTCTAAGGAAATGTTGAATTTTAATTTGAATGTTATTTATAACACCTTCTGGCAATTTTTAAGTTGGGCATATTTAATTAGAGTTGCAATTTTCAAATAATTTTTTGAATTTAGCTCCCAATCTAAATTGTAGATCGCTACCCCTTCTGCAAATACACATGGCCTACTGACTATCACATCACCCTATTTTATTTTTCATAGCACCCATCATTATTTAAAATAAAGATTTGTTGAATAAATGGATGAATCTATTCATTTTACAATTATTTATTGAGTTCCTATCATGTAAAAACAATTATCTTTGTTTCTTAATCATAAAACTTTTTTAGCAGATGATAGCTCTAATTCAGGATGCAGAAAATCTTGTCCTTTCGATCTTGCTGTTGAAAATGTAAACTGCATTATGTGATAAAAGCCAATTATACCAGTCATATATTTTGATAAAGCCATCATAAATTACTCATTTTTTAATAGAAAAATTGTAGAAGCCATATGAGCCCATTTTCGCAAGCAATTTAATAATAAACACAGCCGTTGTGCTGAGACGCCTCAATAACTCCTCTAATTAGTCCCTTTTGAATTTGTGTTCCCATAAAATATTCCTGATGTGCTAAATATCGTACATGCCACATCTCATTGAATTCTTACAAAAATCCTCTGTGGTAGGTATTAATATTGACCCAATTTAACACATGAGGAAACTGAAGCTCAGAATCATTAAGTAACTTTCCCAGGATGACATGATTAGTAGAAGATAGAACTATAATTTATATCCACACCTTATCTAAATCCCTTGCCTTTAATCTCTATATTACATAGCCTCTCACTTGGGAATAAAAACTCCTTCCTCTTTGAAAAGCTTAATGTTTTTCCACCCTCACAAGAGGCCACCAGCACTAGGAGAGGTGGCTGGCCATCTGAGGAAGGCCACAGAAATCATAGCCCTCTTCCCTTTGCCTTAGGAGAGACATACATTTAAAACATTTAAATAATTTTTCCCCTGTATGTTCACTCTACTTCTTAAAATATGGAGTTTTATATCATGTTTAAGAACCTCAAAAATATACCCAAGTTCATGGCCAGCCCCCATTCACAAATCATTCTCTCTTTGCCTCAGAGCTGTGATCTACAACTATTCCCTTTGACTAGAGTGACTACACCCTTCTCACCATCAAAAACATAACTGTATTTGTTTTCTCCTCAACTCTTCTCGATATTCCCCTTCTCCATAAAGTTATTCTTAAATATCCTTAACCAGGGCAAAAAAAAAAAAAAAAAAAAAATGTTTGCTTATTGGTGCTTGAGGGCACCCTATGCTCCCAAGGCTGCTAAGCTGGGTGTATCTTTGTTTCTCTCCCCTGCATGAGTCAGTATTTATTCTGTCTACCTTATTAAATTAGAGCCCTGAAAATAAAGCTTCTACATTAAATGTGTTCTCAGTAGTTATTCACTGAGTCCAGACTACAATTTGACAAGTGATTATGTCATTCTGCTGAAAAGCAAAATTCTGTTCACAAGGTCACCAAATCCCTTCCCGCTTTAGGTGTTTGCTTTTACTGGCTGCCCCACAGTCCTGCGCCACCTCCAAACCCAGGAAGCACATGGTGTTTCCTATCCCTCCTGCTACCTTGCAGGAAATGCTTGGCTTTGGGTAATCAGAGGTGCATTGGCTGGAAATGCTAGCAGAGGAGGCAGAGGAGGAGCTGACACCAAATCCAGACAGTGGAATGACTTTCGCCTGGCCAGGTGTTTGACTTTCTACATTTCCCCCTGCTATTCCTCCTCTAAATGCTGTCTATGCATAAATAGCAATCGTGTGCACACCAATATAAATTTTACTACTCCAGCTAGATGTGAAGACTAAATATTAAGCAATATTAAATATTTTGACATAATTATTTTCTTCTAGAAATTCTTCAATTCTAAATTGTTACTATCCACCTAAAATAATGAATTATAATTATCAAACAGTAAGAACATTTCCATTTTAAAAACGTAATTCCAACTCACTTTAATTCTATATCCACCAACAGAAATCAAACTGTTCAGAGAAAGAAAACCAATTACTTTTGAAGCATACAGGAAAGAGTAAGATAGACTAACAAATATTTATTATGTGTTTATTACTATGTTGGTTCAGATTCTCCAAGAAGCGGGCACCAAAGCAGAATTAGACATGAAAGAAATATACTCGGGCAAATGCTTGTGAATGAGGCCAAAGGACAAAGGAGCTGGTGAAAACCTCCAGACCATGTTGTCATTTTTTATTCTGCTTTTCTTAGAACCAAGTGACATTGAGTTTTGACAACTGTAATATTTTATATCTGATTAATTAAAAATAGCTAGCTTGTTGGCCATAAAAAAAATATGACATTAGTGCATAAATTTATTTTTACTGTAAATTCAAAACTAACATTTTGAACTGAGAAAATTACAAGATGAACCAACTTTGAGTGCCTGAGACCCTCAAGGTCATCAAATTCAGCTTTCCATCCAGAGGTAGTCTTTCAGCTTTTCTGAATGTTACTTTTGTGAGGGAAATAGCTTCATCACAAAGCAATCTGGTTTATTACTAGAAAACTGTAATCGTTAGAAAGTTCTTGTTATTTATTTTTATGTAGCCTTGAGGAAAATCTACCTATAACCTTCCCCCTAGAGCTATAAGAAGAGATATTAGAAGAAAGTTTACTGGGAGCCTCCTTCTCTGACCTGGGCTAACAAAGCCTGGTTCATCTTATAATTTTTCCTATAATATTATTTCTGGGATTATAATCACCTCAGTCACCCTCCTGCAGATATACCAATAAATTTTTAATATCCTTCAAAATATATGGCAGTCATAACTTGATTGTCTAGCCAAACAAGATGACTATGCTGAATACAATGGAATGATCTGGTCTCTGTATCTCTTCGAATGAATTAGATTTTTGGCATCATGTGCCACAGCATTGCTTCATGTTGAATTGTTATTTAACAGAAACCTCAAGCCATAGAACTATAAATTTAAATCTAGAAAGAACCTCAAAGATGGTCTTATTCCAATATTCTCTCTTGGTTAAAGAAATTAAGATTCTAAAAGATTTTATCAAAACTCACAGTTAATTTGTGGCAGAGTCAAGTTTAAATTTTAAAATTCCCTAATGCAATGTTTCATTTTACATTTAAAAATTTGTTTCCCTGCAAAGTGTAATTTAGCTAGCTCTCCCTACCCATTCTCCACGTAAGTAGTTTCTTAAGCTAAATGCAAAATTTTACATTTATCCTTTTTGTATGTATGATTTAGGCTTTGTGGACTCTGTGAATCGCTAGTCATAGGAGCCCTTTTTAAGATTAGGTGAAGAAAATTAGAGGGTAGGCTCGAGAAATACCCTGAATCATTGTATTAAAAATATTTTCTCATCCCAAATGCTGTTTAGTCCCACTCACCTTTCAAGAACAGCCCATGTATTCTGCTCTGCCTGGGCCATTTCTTTGGCCTTGTTTAATCTCTTGATCTTGATAGCATAACACCTGAATCTATCAGATAACCCTTCTCACCAATTTCTTCAACACTGGCCAGTCTTGTCTTTATCCAAGGCAACTGTACCACCTTATACAGGGCTTTGCTTCTTTTGACCTCTGAGTCTTTAAAGTACGATCTCACTACTCATCCCATTCAGATGGGACCTCAGCCTGTCTTCTGACCAAGCAGCCTATCCTAGCAATGATGGTCATGTCATTTTACTTATTCATTCCACCTCCCCAGAGGGCTGAGCTTCAACCCTCAAGTAAAATCTCAGATTTTGGTACCATCAGTTCATAGGTTTATCTCCATCTATTCATGTTCATCTACATTTCCTCAATTATTCGTAGCATGTCTACATGTATGGAAAGCATGTATAAGCTTTCACCTTATTCATTCTGTAGTTTGTTTTGGCTATTTAAAGTTATTGCTAAAGCCTAGTTTCTTTCCTGTTTTAAGCAGTTAAATCTATTGTTAAAGCCTGCTAATGTCTTCCAGTTAATATTCAAATGCACATTAAATAAAAGAAAACCAATGTTCTGAAGATAAATATAACATGTATACATCTTAAATGTATAAATTATAACTTTTTGCATTTAACTAGCAAGTACTAATTTATTGATTTGCTAAGTATTTAATAGTACCCTTGTTATAGTTACTTGCTCTGAGATACTGCAACCACACTCTAATAACATGGCCTACACAGCCTGTATAGTAAGCTGTTATTATATAGGACTCAGTCATTAACTCAGTAATTTCATTTTAGCTTCTCTGTGTTGTTATTGTTGTTGTTGCTATTATTGTTATTGTTGTAGCATCTGTTCCTCTTTATATTCCTAGCCACCACCAAAAATAACATGGAGATTAAATGACTAAATGTGTCAACTATGGTCAGAAAGAAAAAAAGAAAACCAAATAGCACTCCTTCTCTCCACAGCTGCTCTTCCCTACCTATCTATGGAGAATTAGGAGGGGACAAAATTTTAAAGGAAGAGTGAGTCATTTAAAGATTGCCATAACTTCCTGATAGCCACAGTGAACCATGGCAGCTTAAAATTTTATGAACTTTACTTTTTTTTCTCTTAATTATCCACTTATCCATAATACATCCAAAAGCAAACAAGCAAAAATATTTTGGGAGCCCCTACTATAGATAGGCTCAGCAGTTGTTGTTTTTTTTTTGTTTGTTTCTTTTATTTCTTTTTGTTTGTTTGTTTGTTTGTTTGGCATATTATGGGGGTACAGATTTTAAGGTTTCAATAAATGCCCTTTCCCCCCTCCCCCCACAAGTCTGATTCTCCAGCATGACCATCCCTCAGATGGTGCACATGTCACTCATTATGTATGTATATACCCGTTCCCCTCTCCCCTACCCCCTCCCCAATCAGCTCTAAGAAACAACGGTGATATAGCACATCTTATATTTTCCTGGTTAGAGCTGGAACCCATACTACTAAGTGAAGTATCCCAAGAATGGAAAAACAAGCACCACATATACTCACCAGCAAACTGGTATTAGCTGAATAGCACCTAAGTGGACACATAGGTACTACAGTAACAGGGTATTAGGCTCAGCAGTTTGATCTAGTTAATTCAAGGGAACACCAGGGTGCTAGAACCTTTGAATGCTCAGAAATTTAGCTAAATTCACATGACAATAAATCAGAGGTTTGTACTTGATTTCAGAAAAGGGAGTTCCCATGAATACTTTGAATTTTTGTACCTTCATGTAGTAATCCCAGTAATCAACTCACTCTGTATTTGATTGCCAATGACTGATATAGTCTGATATACCTAATGTGGATTCCTTACCTTGATGAGGCTGATCCTCTAGATAGAAGCTTTGCTATCCCCACACGAGGAACCATGAAAAGTATCCAAACAGTCTGAGGGAAGTCAGTCAAGCATACCAAACACAGAAATTACAGAGGCACTTGCTACTAGACTACTTCTGAAATCATGAGTCTAATTAAGTATTTATTCCTTGCAACAACTCAAGGCAGTCTAGTACAGGGTAAAGAACTAATATACCTACATTCAAATCCTGGCTCTGCCACTTGCAAGTTGTATAATTATGTACAAATTTCTTAAAATTTCTGTCTCAGTTTTTCTTTCTATAAAACAAGTATGGTAACGATACCTATCAAGAGAATTAGTTAACCAAATTAATATATGAAGAAAACTCAAATGGCTTATGGTAAGTGTTATAGGTGTTAGGTACTGTTATTATTTAACCTCAACCTTCTAATCATAAAAAGGATAACATCAACATACTCCCTTATGTTTAAACTCCATAGCATGTGAATCCTGAGTGGTAATACTC
Organism: Microcebus murinus; assembly: GCF_040939455.1. Lineage (NCBI taxonomy): Eukaryota > Metazoa > Chordata > Mammalia > Primates > Cheirogaleidae > Microcebus > Microcebus murinus. The sequence continues at coordinate 27,054,658 of NC_134108.1, forward strand.
ATGGTCATAGTCTATTTTCTGCCACTGTATCAAAATATGTGAGACTGGGTAATTTATAAAGAAAAGAAATTTATTGGGATCATGATTCTAGAGGCTGGAATGTCCAAGATCAAGAGGGGCCAAATCTTGTGAGGGCTTCATGCTACATCATCCCATGGCAAAAGGTGGGAGGGCAAGAGAGCATGAGAGAGGAAGGAGAAGGGGGGCAGACTCATTCTTTTATCAGGAACCCACTCCTGTGATAATAATCCACTCCTGTGATTCCTGTGATAACAGCATTAATCCGTTCATGAGGGTAGGGCCCTTACAACCTAATCTCCTCTTAAAGGTCCCACCTCTCAACACTGTTGCATTGAGGATTAAGTTTCCAACACATGAACTTTGGGAGACACCTTCAAACCATAGCACTGAAATACTCCCCACTCATCTTCAGTTTGCAATTCTTTGGTATATCTGACCCCAGACCATACTCACTGTGACAAACCAAAGGATTTTCTCCTAATGGTGAATCTCTGCCATCAGGCCAGCGAAGGCATGAAATGACTGAAGTGGCCATTACATGACCACAATGTTTATTATTATGTATTAATATAAACAAGTAGGTATATAAATGTCTCTTTTCTCAGGGTTCAAGTCTCTAACTCCAGTGCTAAATGGAGAACTGAGACAACCATACAGGCGTGGCAGAATAGTGAAGAGCAAATTAGAGAGGTGAGAACATGGTTTGAATTAGCCTATGAGTTGCTTCTATATTTTCCCTCACTTGAGCTCCCTTAAATACACATTTACATACTCATAATAGCAATTAGGAGAAAACATTTTAAACATGTTGGATTAAGCTAAAAATCTAAAAACATACAAACAACAATCCCAACGACTACCTTGAACCCATGAGTATTGTTTCATCCTTCAGGATCCCAAGTGGCACATAAATTTAAAGCAGAGGGCTCACAAGAATCACAACAGAAGGAAACAGCTGGTTAGCAGCTGCACAGCGATGCCATAGGCCGGTTTTCAAGAAAATGAAAAATAACACATTTGATTAGAACCTATAAGCTACATTGCTTATCCCTAGTTACTTCGTGGCTAAACAAGAAGTTTCCCTCATGTTTTATTCCCTTCATATTTGGGCCCAATCCTGCGGCACTAGATTAAAGGCAAAGAAGAAACATGAATTTCAGTCACATTATCTGCTTTTTAAATCCAAATTCAAAACTATTATTTATTCAAAGTAAATATGCACAGCATATCATAAGAGAGAACACTTTGTTCAAGGAGACTCAAAGAAAGCATGTTAATTATAACTGTAGTCACATAGCACCTAACTTAGGAGGAGTTCAAAGCAAATGCACGTGGGAAAAGGTCAAACCCACCAGCCAAACAGGAAAGCCATGGAGCTTCTTTTCCATTCCAAGTCATCCATATAAGGTGGAGTTTCCTTTTATCTCTAAGTTTAGACATCATCAGAAAAGTCAAACCGCAAGAGAATGATGAAAATCGTGCTAAAATGTGGTTGATGTTTATGTCTTCTGTGCCAACACAACCCTTGGGTGGAAAGTCTGAATCAACTTCTTCTGAGAACTTACTTTATTATGTTACATAATTAGAAGCTTTTATTGCTAAAAAAAAAAAAAAAAATTTAGCACTCTTGATAAAGCAGAGCATATATAACTGTTTGTATAACCAGCATACAAAGTTACAGCACTGTAGGAGTTTTTTAAAAAATGAAGCTTTGGTTCTGGGGTGGGAGAGGTCTGTTGTATTCATAGCCTTGATACAGGCAGAGATGAGAAAGAAAATTAGAAAGGACTTTCAAGGAAGATGAAATGACAAAAGCTAAGACAATGAAGTGAGAATAGTGGGGCATATAAAGGGAGTGGTGAGTGGCCCCAGATGTCTAAAGATGGGTTAGGATTAGAAAACTTAAGACAGGGAGTACAGTATAGGGCTTGAAAGTGAGGGTGTGAATCCCAGCTCAACAACTCAGTAATCTTGTGACCTGGAATAAGTTATATAAACTCTTCAAGTCTCCGTTTTCCTCTCCAGTTAATAATAGTTTATAGGTCATGTGGTTTCTGTGAAGATTAAATGAGATAATCACAAAGGCAGAAAGTGTGTTATATTCATCTTTGTATGTCCAAAAGCAAGCACATGCTCAATAGATGTTAACTTCCATGATGATTAAGAATTTTTAGGTAAGATTAGAAAGCTAAATCCAGAGCAACAAGACCTTATCCATCACATTAAGGGATATCTGGATTGTATATAATGGCAAATGGAGAGAGAAAGGTAAAGACTGTGATCAGAATATTGCTTAAATTAACCTAGAAAATAAATTATGAGGAGACTAGAGTTAAGATTACCAGGCCGGGCGCAGTGGCTCACGCCTGTAATCCTAGCTCTTGGGAGGCCGAGGCGGGCGGATTGCTCAAGGTCAGGAGTTCAAAACCAGCCTGAGCAAGAGTGAGACCCCGTCTCTACTATAAATAGAAAAGAAATTAATTGGCCAACTGATATATATATAAAAAATTAGCCGGGCATGGTGGCACATGCCTGTAGTCCCAGCTACTCGGGAGGCTGAGGCAGGAGGATCGCTTGAGCCCAGGAGTTTGAGGTTGCTGTGAGCTAGGCTGACGCCACGGCACTCACTCTAGCCTGGACAACAAAGCGAGACTCTGTCTCAAAAAAAAAAAAAAAAAAAAGAAAAAAAAAAAAAGATTACCATTGAGGAAACTAAAGAGAGCCCAAACCAGATGGGTGACTGTGTTTATGGGAAAAGGAGAAAGATAGAAGGGATATCTTGAAGGATTCCTAGGAGCAAACCATAAGAAAGTCATAGATTTTTTTTTTTTTTTACATCTTCATAAAAAACAAATGGAAAGGCTGAATTCGGGAATGACTGAAACTCAACATTAGAATTACCACTGGGATAATAAAACAAACTCTAGGACTTGAATATCTTTAAGATATAAATTCCAGATAAATTAGACATTTAGTGGCAGGAAGCTAGAACCTTTATCTTAAGGAAGAAAGAGTCAGAAAAACAGACTATTTCTATGACATAGACCTAAATCTAAGCCCTAAGGGAAACATTTATTTAATAAAATAGTTAAGAGTGCTGACTGTGTAGCCAAACCACCAGAGTTCAATTTCAGCCCCACCACTTTCTAGCTGTGTAGCAAGTTACATAACCACTCCATGCCTTGGTTTGCTCATCTGTAAAATGCTCATCCCTACTGGCGTCTAATTAATACCAGCATCTATTTCTAAAGGGTTTTTTTCTGAGGATTAATGACTTAATATACCTTAAACACTTAGAACTATGCCTCGTACATAACTAACCATTGATAAATGTTAGCTATCTTAATTCCTGGGCTACTCCTATTTGATCTGTGCTGAGATTTACTGGTGGCAGTGGATTAATCCCAAATGCCATGCCACTTTGCCAGTAACTTGCAACGATTGACCCATATACCATGATGTACCACTACCACAAAGAAGACTGATTAATTTTCCACTTCCCTTTACCCCCCACATACCAAAGGCACAAAGTTTGACAATTTTGCCTGCAGTGTGAAATATTATTCCTCTTTGCATGCATCATGCATAGCCACATCATAAAGTAGAATGGCATAGGGACCAGGTGTTATGGCTTCAGATCACCGGTAACAGATATTAAAATAAATCCCAATATCGGTCCAACAATCCTCAAATATTTTCAATACTTGTATGATTTTAAAAAGTGACATTTTCAAAAAATGAGTTACAAAATTCATATTCAAAGTGAATCCTGTATAGAGATTTAAAAGAAAATTAATTTGTGTTACCTTCTTGGATGATAATCTTTTTTTAATTATCTTCTCAGATAATTTAAAAATAATAAGAAATATTCTACTGCTTATCATCACATAGTAGATAATTACTATATAACTACTATGTAAGATATAAAATACAGATAATGAGTTCATAAAAAAATAAAATTATTATACTGCTTATCACCTCATAATTACTATGGAAAAATGTAAAATGTATATTAATTCAAGTGTCTTATCATACTTTCAGTTGCTCATGTTTGACCATTTCAAGCCTTTGGCAATCAATTACTATTTAATGATGGAACAATCATTTCAAACCAATTCACCAGGTTGAAACTGTTCCTTGGATCAATTCTGCATCTGCCACAAATTTAACTGCCCTGAATTATTAATTTAGTGTCATCGTGGACATGTTAAATGAGTTAATTCTTCCATGCACTATTGAGCATAAGTAAGCATGTTGGAAATCCCTACATCTGGATATCTGAAAGAAATAAGAAAGAAAAAATAAGCTACCAATTTTTAAAATAGCATTTAGAAGGGTTAACAGTGAATTATTGCAAGTAACCACAACTCTCTAATTCCTAGGCAACTACCTCTTTCCATTTAAATTCTCCTTTAAAGCAAAATAGAGTATCTCAACCTGTACCACACTGATCAGGAAGTGACAATCATGAATGCCTAAAGAAATCCTTTAGAAGTCAAGATGACCTTTCCAGAAAGTACATTCCAATTTTGTGCATAATTATGCAAGTCAAACAAAAAGTCCATGATTACTTTATAAAACCACATCTGTCTAGATAAAGAAAACCATGTTTTCATTTCACTCCCTAATATTAAGCAGCATGATTTGGTGTTCATGTCTGTTATCCTCTTACTCTTCTCCTATGTCAGCAACGAAAGGAAAACATGAAAGGAGCGAATGATCTTTAACCAAAGGAAAATATTCCACCTTTTGCTTATCAACCCTGGCAAACTATTGCCAAGCTCTACACTCAAGAGACCTTGCAATTACCTTACAGGGTTAAGGGACAGTAACAACATTCAAATTGCTCCCAACAGAGCTTCCCAGATGCAATTTATCTCGCTGCCTCCGGGGGAAACAAGGTGCAGTGTCAGTGCAATCCCTCCTGTTCTTCAACGTGAGGAATAAGCAGAAAGCAGTAAGTATCACAGCTAAGAAGTCAAGCCTGCTGTTAAGATGCCCTTAGTTCAAACCCCAGCTATCCCACTTATGGAATGTATGACCCTGGGCAAGCTACTTCTCTAAACCTCAGTTCTTTCATCTGCAAAATAGATGTACATAAAGGGCTCAGCACAAACCCTGGTACAATGTAAGTCCTCAATAAAGAGTAATAAATAGTAAATGGTAAGATTATTATTGCAGCTTAATCAAGAGTGACAGATTCATTCAGCAGCAAAGGCATGAATAATAATAAGATTTGTGTGATTGGATAAGGATTAGTTACTTTTGGTTAGTTAGAGGAGACAGCATCAGAGAAGTAAGTGAGGCCAGGATTCAGTTCTTAGGAGCATAGAATAAGCCCTATTTTACTGAGCAGCCATTATTTTTTTTCAATCAAGCAAGTAAATGATCAAAATAATTCTAGCAATGAGGGTGGAGCATGGGATCAATAAAGGAGGGATTGGTATGCTCAGTTAGAAATCAATTATAATAATTCAAGCTACAGAAGCTTAGGATCTGAACTAAGGCAATGTAAGAAATTTACATCGCAAAAGTCTTGATGCAATGCCAACACTCAAGTTGTTATTAGATTCTGGGTTTTTAGCCTTAAGCCTGTGAGGAGGGTTGATCTGTATTATATGGTACAGGGGAAAAACCATCTCCCAGATTAAGGCTCATTTTAGCTACAGTTATTATCCTAAAAAGATAACTAAATATTAAGTAACTTCACAATTAATTTAAGACTGGTACTCAATTTTTGGTTTTTTAATGATATGACTAAAAAGAATAAGCTAATAAAGTGATGCTTTGGTTATATATTCTGTAAAATTAGAATAATAATGGCATCTACCCTATCATATACTTGTAAGGATTAAATAAACTAACATATGTAGAATGCCACTGTCTGACACATCCTAAGTCATTGTAATGAGTGCTGTGCTCAGACCTTTTTTTAAATTTAACATATAATTCTTAGAAAACTTCTTAAAAATCTTATAACTGAGTAAAATTGACAGACTAAAAGAGTGCTAAACATGAAAACTAATGGTCGGAATCTGAGAAATGTAATAGGAAGCTAAAAACCAAATGCCACAGGGAAAGAAAATGGACACATATTAGGTCCAGTTCCTTAGCATAAATTAATTCATTTAATCCCTGTAACAATTCATGAATATAGTAAGAATTCTATCCACTTTCCAGGTGGCAAGCCTGAGATACAGAGCAACTAACTAACTAGCCCATACCTCTCACCCTGTGACAGAGCCACAAATTTGAACATAATTGGTTGATCCCAGATGACTTCAGAGTTACAAGTGCTTTAATATCATTTTAATGAAACGCTACCGGTAGCAACTATCAGGATTGCAAATAGTAACCCACTGGCTAATTATAGCGTCACAATATTAACAATAATAATTATTGTTATTATCTTTTGTCTTCACAATAAAATAAAGTTTAGCTCTCACAAAATTGATGCAGACAGTAATGAAGAAAAAAATAACTGTACATCAAGAAAGGAGAAAAAGAGATGGAAAACTTTATATTAAAATTTATCACAAAGGAGTTATTGAATAGCAAATTACATACAGCAAAAACTCAGATTTGGGAGGTAAAAGACAAGCTAGAGAAATTCTTCTGGAACTCATGAAACCACTCTTTACAAATTAATAAAGGGGTGCAAGGCAAGAACTATGGTAAGAGCCTAAACTTTGCAAAGGCACAGGCATAGCTAAAAATAATGATAATAACCAGCCACTGTCCCCTAGTTTTCTTTCCTATAATTGCTACTCAGGAGACACACAGCTGATGTTCATAAAGATTCTGCACTTTCCTCATAGATAACATCACCCTTGTGAAACTCTAAGGCCAGTTTTTGAGATATTTTCCAGGCTCTGCATTACAGTGGATTGGCTGACCAACCCAACCCAGTGGCCCATACCAAGAAATTGACTCAACTGGTATTATGACCTCCACCCAAGAACCAACTCAGCAAAAAGAGACAATTTCTACACCCCTATGGTTCTTCCCAAACCCAGCCAATTAGCAGACTCAATTGCCTAGCCTTTTGCCTACCAAACTATCTTTAAAAACCCTTTCTCCCAAATTTCTGGGGTGATGGATTTGAGGAATTCCTCCCATTTCCTCGGTTGATGCCTACAATATTAAACTCTTTCTCTACTGTAAACCCTGTTGTCTTATTGTATTGGCTTCTTTTTGAGCAGCAGGCAATGAACCTGGTTTGGTGGTACCACTCAGAGCACAAAGGGAAAGATATGAAAAAATACAATAGTCCCTTCTTATCCAGTTTTGCTTGCTGCAGTTTCAGTTACCAGAAGTCAACAAGAAGAGGGTAAGTACAGTACAATAAGATATTTTGAGAGAGAGAGAGAGACCAAATTCACATAACTTATATTACAGTATATTGTTATAATTATTCTATTTTATTATTAGTTGTTGTTAGTCTCTGTGCCTAATTTATGAATTAAACTTTATCACAGGTATGTATGTCCACAAAAAAAAACATAGTATAGATAAGGGTTTGTTACTATCCCTGGTTTCAGACATCCACTGGGGGTCCTGGAACATATCTCCCTCAGATAAAAGGGGACTACTAAGGATACCAGAGGAAATAATGGTGAACTCACCATCAATTTAGTGATAATTCGAATGCTGGTCTTCTTCCTATCACATCTGCTACTATTTATTTTTCTTAGAGTCCTCAAATATCTGCTTAATGTGTTCTGTCTAGGATACATAGCTGCATTCAGTGGGGAGACAGAGTAGAAGGTTTTCTAAATGACTCACATCATATTTATCCCCAACTCTCTACTTCTAAAATACAGCGATAAACAGTTATGATTCTATTAAGTATTTTAGTGTTGCTAAATGAAGCTAAATTTTCATTTTAGAGAGTGAAAACAATATGAATATTCTCCAAGTACAACCAGCTACAACAGAAATTAAAAAGCCCCCAAACAATACTTCCTATGCAATAAATATTTAATAAATATTTAATAAAGAATTACAAGTGGAATATTTGGGGGTGGAAGTGGAATTATCAAGAGTTCATAATGAAGTTCTTTTTAATACAATTGTTGTTGTTTTTACTAAGAAAATAAATTGCCACCTCAAAGTGGAAAAAATCACAGTGAAGAATGTGAGTGTCAGTATGACAGCCAGAATCAAGAAGGGACAGAAAATAGTCATTGGGAGAAAGGATTGGTCTCCATGACATTGAGACCCACAGAAACTATAACACAGTCAATCAGGGACATTACTAACTCCATTAACCCTGACTGTACATAATCCCTCTGCAACAGTAGAGACAGGGTAAATAATCATGAAAGTAGCTATGGGTCACACAGAGGCGACCTACAGAAGTGGCAAAATGGATTGATTTTGGCTGGGTGGTGACCTAGGTGACAATGAGGCACCTCAAATCGCACCTTGGAAAATGGGATTTTGCTACATTTTAGGACAATGGCAATACATTTGCATTTCAATATTTTTAAGTTGGCTTAGCTAGAAAAATTTGGCTCATAGCTGACAAATAATATATAAGGTAGAAGAAAGATTATGTCTCATCCAATTTTATATAAAAGCAATTTTGTAAAGTACCACAAAGCATCAGCGGGTTAGAGCCACCTTTACACACATGATAACTTTGAGAAGTTAGTAAATACAGATTAATGACAAAAATTGATTTTTATCATTAAATGTGTGTGCAGCTATTCTAGGTGGCTGATGACTTCCAAACTCTCTGACCTTCCAATTTGCCATCTTCAGAGTGTTTTAAGTTTGCAAATATATAAATATCCATGGAATACCTACCATGCCAAGATAATAAAACAGGGTGTATAAGTGACTGGGTGTTATTCAAAAATATTTTTTATACACATACGATGTGCCAAGCATTTTTCTAGATACTATGGATATGACAATGGGCAAAACAGATAATTTCTGCCCTTATGGAGCTTATGTTCTGACAGGATTGGCAGACAACAAACATATAAGCAAGTGAATATATACAGTAATTAAATGTTAATGAATGCTAAAATATATAGGCATAAAAGGGAAATAGAGCTTATCAGCAAGACTGACTTTTAGATTGGGAAAACAAGGAAGTTGTACACATGCATACCTAAATCTCAGCTCCAGTATTTGCTCTAGAACAGGCATCCTCAAACTACAGCCCACGGGCCACATGCGGCTGTTTTTGCCCGTTTGTTTTTTTACTTCAAAATAAGATATGTGCAATGTGCATAGGAATTTGTTCATAGTTTTTTTTAACTATACTCTGGCCCTCCAATGGTCTGAGGGACAGTGAACTGACCCACTGTTTAAAAAGTTTGAGGACCTGCTCTAGAACCTCACAATGTAGTAAGACTAAGAGTTATACAGAAAGAGAGCACTATTAGAGTTCAATCCTGGTGAAGGCTGCATAAAGAGCTGCTTTATTTATGCTCAATGTGTTTTGTTTGCATTTTCCACTAATTGAAAAATAGCAGACATCACATTACCTGACTTCAAACTCTACTACAAATCTATAGTAACCAAAACAGCATGGTACAGACATAAAAACAGACACAGACCAATGGAACAGAATAGACAGCCCAGAAATAAATTCACACATTTACAGCCAACTCGTTTTCAACAAAGGTGCCAAGAACACACAATGGGGAAAAAACAATCTTGTCAATAAATGGTGCTGAGAAAACTGGATATCCACATGCAGGAGAATAAAAATAGAATCATCTCATACCACATACAAAAATCAACTGGAATTGAAATAAAGACTTAAATGTAAGACCTGAAACTATGAAACTACTAGAAGAAAACATAGGGGAAACACTTCATGGCATTGCTCTACTAGGCTATGATATTTTTGGATATAACACTAAACATGCAGTCAACAAAAACAAAAATAGACAAATATCAAACTAAAAAACTTCTACACAGCAAAGGAAACAATCAACAGAGTGAAGAGACGACCTACAGAATGAGAGAGAATATTTGCAAATTATACATCCAATGAGGGATTAAAATCCAAAATATTTAAAGAACTCAATAACAAGAAAAGAAATAACCTGGTTAAAAAATGGGCAAATGATATGAATAACATTTTTCAAAACAAAAGATACAAATGGCCAACATGTATATAAAAAATGTTCAACATCACTAATTATCAGGGAAATGCAAATTAAAACCAAAATGAGATATCACCACATTATAGGATGATATTGCTCTGCCTTACATGTCATTATTGTGTCTTGGAGTGACAGACATTCACAAAAGGCAAGTGAAACCATAATTACAGCAACCCTCACCCCCATTTAAATATCTGATAATTGTGTTCTGCAGCAAACTGAAGTTTGGTAAATGTATATAAGAAAACCCCGTTAGAATGTCTATTATCTAAAAGACAAAAAATATCCAAGTAGTTCTTCTGAAGAGTAAAAAAAAAAAAGAAAAGAAAAGAGATAACAAGTGTTTGTGAGGAGGCGAAGATGTGGATGTCCGACTTTGCACATTGTTGACGGGAATGTAAATTAGTACAACCATTATGGAAAACAGTATGGAGATTCCTCAAAGAAACTAAAACTAGAACTACCATACAATCCGCAATCCCACTCCTGGGTAAATGTCCTAGGGAAATGAAGAGTGGATGTTGAGTTCTTACCACAAAAATGTTAATTAAGTGAGGTAATGCATATGTTAATTATCTAGATTTAATCATTCCACAATGTATATACACTTCAAAACGTCACACTGATGATAAAGATATACAAATTTATCAGTCAATTAAAAGAAAACAATCATCTAGAAAAAAAGAAAATTAGTAGAAGATGAAATACAGCTTCACAGTAAGTCTGAAGTAAGGGAAATGCCAAGAGCTCTATGTTCTGACCTACAAGTGACTTAATCCTTTAGTTAGAAATGAATCAACCAGAAAGCTTCAGATACTCCACTGTGTGGTAATCTCCGTTTACAATGAAATAAAATATGGTCAAAGGGATGATTTAAGGATCAGAGGCTCACCAAGCCCTTCTTTACATGGAAGTCTAATCAACTTTTCTATGACAGCACAACAGGGAGATTCTCTAAAAAGTATACACTACATAGTGACCTTAAAATAGCATCCAGAAGCAACTGACCAGATTAACCCACCAATAATCATCCTGCACCTGCCTGGAAGTCCAGATTTACACGGTGAGTATATAAACATGAAACTGATCATGAAACCATTCCAGCCTAGAGAGCATTTTAAGGAAATTTTTCCATAATACATCTTAAAAGCTCTGTGAGATAACAGAATAGAGTCCCAGTAACAGTTGGGATTTTTAACCCATTACTCATAAAAAGGTTTTAAAGGCAAAATTTAAAAGAATGATTTTTGAAATTATTTCATTCTTTCATTATTAGCAAGATCATTAAAGATGGATTTCCACTTACAACAGAGTAAGATATTCAATCTTAGCTTAATTATTTATTACAAATGCAACATTTTCTCTAACATGCAATTGATGCTTTTAAGAAAGCAGCTATAGATTCTTTATAATGTAATGACTCTTGGAAGTTATGGGAGTGAGATCCTACCACTTCTGTCTACAGGACACGGATACTAAGCTAGCACTAAATCCCTTTTAACACAGGGTCACCCCTTGCTTCTCTATAGATAAAGTCAGGTTCTTAAATATATTTTATTTTTACACTAAGGCTAAACATGAATAATTGTTTAGTTAATAAATATTAATTAATAATTAATAATATATTAGAATAGCATAAAATTGTAGATTACCTAGGGTTTTTTTTTTCACTATTCCTTGAACATAGTTTATGCATTTCCATTGCCCTGCCTTTGTTCATGTCATTCCCATGCCTTGGTGTGGTAGAGACATTCACAAAGGCAAGTGAAATTGTAATTACCACAACCCTTGCCCCAGATATTCAAATATCTGATCATTGTGTCCTGAAGCAAACTGAAGTTTGGTAAATGTATATAAGAAAATCCTGATTATAGTACTAATTTTCAATGTTTTTTTAAGAATTTATTATTGTCAAAATTTTTAAGTGCTTTCTGCATAGTATCTCATTTAATCTTTACAATACCTTTAAGATACAGGTCCCATTTATATCCCATTTCATAGATAAGGAAACTAAGACACAAAAAAATTATCTTGCTCAAGGTCATTCAAGAATTAAAGGGTAAAGTTTGGCATAATATTCAAGTGTTGACTCCAGGGCTGTGCACCAACCACTGCATTGTATTGCCTCTTCTGTTTGTTAGGGTTTCTGGCATCTTACAAATGCTGGGGTTGTTCAAGACATCTATTTTGCTACATCCTCAATGAAAATTTTTTATCACCTTACCCCATTCACACATCTACAGAGATGAGAAACAACTCCAAAGCAGGTGAAGAGGCACTGTGTCTACGGACTAAAGTCCTTCATATGTTGAATAAGTCCTCTAAAAACACTTAATAAAATTTTATATATGTTAGATAATACACATGTATGTTAGTTTATTTTATGTATTTTTTCAAGAAAAGACACATTCATCTTTTAGTTTTTTGTATTTTTATTATAAAATATACTGTCAGAAACTTACAAAAAGCAAAAAGAAAACAAATATCAGCATCCCTCAACCCAGAGAAAACTCATGTTAATGTCACAGGTTCTTTGATTCCATATGTGGTTTTGAAAATTCAGAGATGTCAAAAAAATGTCAAAAAATATAGGCTATCCACATCACTTACAGATGATAACATACTGGTAAAGATATGAAAAAAGTTCATCCTGGGCCAGGCATGGTGGCTCACACCTATAATCCTAGCACTCTGGGAGGCGGAGGCAGGCGGATTACTCAAGGTCAGGAGTTCAAAACCAGCCTGAGCAAGACCCCATCTCTACTAAAAATAGAAAGAAATTAATTGACCAACTAAAAATATATATATACAAAAAATTAGCCGGGCATGGTGGCACATGCCTGTAGCCCCAGGTACTCAGGAGGCTGAGGCAGTAGGATCACTTGAGCCCAGGAGTTTGAGGTTGCTGTGATCTAGGCTGATGCCACGGTCCTCACTCTAGCCTGGGCAAGGAAGTGAGACTCTGTCTCAAAAACAAAAAAAAAAAAGGTTCATCCTGATATAAAATGAAAAATATACAAATTCATATATTAAGAGATCATTTTTCATCATTAATATTAGTAAAATAATATATAATTCAATATTAGTGAAATTTGGTAGTACAGGGATTATTTTTAATTGGTAAAAGTAGTATATAAATCAGTACAATAATGTCATTAATAGGAATCTTTCCTATGGAAATTATTAAAGATGTGTACAGTTACATATGCACTAAGAGGCTAACTTAAGTGTTATTTTAAACAATAGCAAAGATCTAAAAACATCTTAAATGTTTTACATGTCTAATGACAGAGGAAATGGTTAAATAAAATCTGGTATATATACACGCAATGGAATATAATACACCTATTATAAGTTATTTCGTTTTTTAATTTCTTATGATATAAGATACTTACAAAACAGATTTTGAGCCAGAACTCTTCTTAAAATTGGTGTTCTTCCACAGACTCCCAGGCCCTTCACCTAATAGATCCTTGAGGTTCTATGTAGGTTCTTGGACATGTCTCAGGCCACAGGGAGGACATACAGCTTAGAGAACTTTAGGTATACATTTCCCTGCCCACTACTCCCAATCCCAATAATTGTAATTGAATTGAGCAAATATTTTTTAATGAACATACAGAATCTATAGAAATTTAGTACACTTGAAAGGAATATAACATACTATATAAAGACCAATTCAAAATCAAGAATATCATTAAGATTTGTTGTGAAAATAAAGAACCTTTAAGCTTACAATGCTACAGTGTTCACATTATAGGTCTTTAAAAAAACTTTCAAAGTTACAAATATATCATTTATTCTGCTATAAAAGAAAAACACATAAAGCAATTTGCACATATACACTCTTCCCACCAATCTTGTAAAATTACTAAATAAAACTTTCAGACTATTCTAAGCACTTACTGGTTAGAGTTTGTCCTTATTGGACATAGTCAGACATAGGAGTGCTGTTTTGAGATCAATCATTTCTAATAATGGCAGTTTCAATGGAAGTCTTTCAAAATATGGTAAACTTCACACTACAACTTCCCTGGCTTAGAGTATATACAAACATAGAGAACTGTGACAGTGAGGAGGCAGCCTGGGCAGGTAAAAAGTGCTTTAGAGAGGCAATAGGAGGAGGAAGACCAGAATTGGGATGGAGACTGGCACACTTTCTCTCGTGCAGACTGTTAATTTCCTCATCTGGCAAATGGTGATAGTATTACCTATTCAGCCTAGGTGACAGCATTGCTGTGATGACTGACGCATTTTGTGCAATCTTACACCTATCAGGTATTAATAATCTCTAACAGGAGTCTACTCTGAATCTCAGTTTCTTCATCTATATACTGCGGAGATGCAACAAATTAAATGTTTTAAAAATTACATTTGTACCCCTGTAATATGCTGACATAAAGAAATAAAATAAAATAATAAAGTTATTTTTGCAATTGAACTCATTTTTCAAGCCAAATCCTTCACAGAACTTTGAAATACAAAACTTCTAAAATCAGAGCTACAGTGGAAGGTGTGAGAATGAGAGGCAGGAGCCTCCTCTGCCTGCCCTACTCCTCTTCCAACCACCCCCTCAGTGGGCTCCAAGGTAATGTCATGGAACCCAAAGCTGTGCAGAACACACTTTGCAAACCACTAATCTTGAATCTACAAAATCTGTCACTTAAATTATGGATCTTTCAATGAAAATCAAAGAGTTCTTTATTACCTGCATGCCTGCTCCCATTCTAATAGTCTCTCATGGCTTTGAAAAATAAAATAAAATTGCCTGTTGCTGCTTTTCTTTTTAAAAAATATGATGGCTGATTATGCTCTAAAATTAATATTCTTTGTACTTAAAAGCAGAAAACTTAGTAGATCCTCAAGGTGTATACTAGGCAAAATGATTCTTAGAGACTTTTATGTTTAACTAGTATTCATTAGTTTATTAAATGTTTGCATTAAAAAGGAAATGTTCTACATACCTTTGGTTGATTAATGATGCTCATGCTAAAAGGAGGGTTCTTCATCAAAGTCATGTGACAAATGAAAAGCATAATGAGAAACAGAAATGTTTTCTGACTTCTAACAATGTCCCATTCATCAGATCAGACTCACTTTTTTATTAAGCATGAAAGAAAGCATGACAAATGTGGAATACCTTCCAAACCAGCCTTCTGCACCTCTAAAATGATTTTGCCATAAACCTGGAAATATTTCCTCTTTTTATAGAATCAAGCAAGCACTATTTTTATAGAAACCATGGCTGGGCATGATATGTATATAAATAGTATAAAAGTATCCATGCTTTCCTTACTCATATTCTATTTTCTATACATTTGAGTTTCCCCTATTAATTTTGTTGAGTTGTGTCCTTTTGCTCAAAAGGGAACAGGCTATCATTTCTGATGTGATTAGCTAGACAAGTCTTTTCTTTAAGACCTATAGCTATTTTCCATAGAATGTTTTGCCTTCATAACATAAGAGTATTATTACCCATATATTTTCCCCAAGCTAATTATAATGAAATCCTCAGTATCACTTTTTAAAAATAGAAGTAGATTTTCATTCTTTTTATGGTTATTAAAAATGCCTATTAAATGCATATAACTACAAATAGAGTATATTAAAAAGCATAGTAAGAAAATAAAATCACTCATAATCCTCTATTTAGAAACACTTGATAAATACTTTTTCTTATATTTCATGCACATTCAACCATATTTGTTACTGAAACAGACCTCTACTTTTCACTTAATCGATATGGTATGGATTTCTTTTATCACAATAAATGTAGGCATCATTATCTTAATGGTTCTCTAGTAACCCATTGTATGGATATGCCAACACTCAACATTCATTTTTATCAAATTTTAATGGAACTTAGAGTATTTGCAAGTATTAAATTTTATAAACAATTCAGTGATTAATATCCTTGAACTCAGACATGATATTCAAAATATATAACAGGTACAAGAATCAATCAATCAATCAAAAATGATGCCAACTACAAAAGAAAAGTATAGCCTTACATGTGCAACTGGCTCTATATTAATTGGATGTATACTTGTGCAACATTGGCACATTTGACTAATTGTTTTCCTTTAGTAAATTCTTAAAAATGGAAAATTGGATAAAAAAATATATACTTTTAAGATTTTAAAACATAATTCTGAAATTGTCCCTCCAAATATCTTATTATCCATTTATACTCCCACCTTCAGCACTGTATAAGATTATTCATTTCCAACACTCTTGGGAACACTGAATATTATAAGTTATATTAAAAAAAACCTCTAATAGCCAATATATAAAACATGATATATGACAAATTATATTAATGACCCCAAGTCTTTGTCCTACCTATATCCATGTCCTTTATCATGTGACTTTTTAGTTCTTCCTGTTAAAAGACAATATGTTTCCTTGCCCCTTGATTCTGAGTTTGATCATGTCATTTGCTTTGGCCAATGGGATATTAGCAGATATGACACAAGCAGAGGCTTAAGAAACACTCGCCCAGCTGGGCCTGCACTCTTGTACTTTTGCCACTGCCACAAGAAGAACACGCTTGGGCTACCCACTGATCCCAGGAAAAGGATGAGAAATACGTGGAGTCCTAGGAAGAAAAGACACACAGAGCCCAACTGCCCCAGCTAAAGTGTCCCAGGAAAGCCCAGACTAAAGATAGGCCCCAGCCCACAGATGGAAACAGAAGCGAGCCCAGCTACGGTCATCCTAAAGTAGGCAACCCTCAGACAACCAAAAGAAATATAATAACAAAACAACAAATAGTTGCCATTTTAGCTATTGAGTTTTGGGAATGTTTGTTACACAAAAATAGCTAACTCATACAGGATTTCCATTAATTTCCGTTTATTTGTTTACTTTCTATGTTTCTTGTATCTTTACATTTCTTTTATGGTTTCTCTGCTCATGCCACTGGTCATTTTTGCTAGGATAGTAATTTTTTATTATTGATTTATAATAGTTCCTACTAATGATTCATCTCATCTATTATATGTTCTGCAATGCTTTCTTAGCTCATTATTCATCTTCTATCCTCACATGCTAATTTTAGCATGAAAAAATTATAAATGCATGTAGTTTAATCTATCAATATTTTCCTCTCATAATTTTGCCCTTGATGACCTAGTTTGAGAGGCTTTCCTCCTATCCCAAGATTTTAAAAAATACTCACCTGTATTTTCTTTTAGTACTTATGTTGTTTCTGGTTTTACACTTAAATATTTATTATATCTAGAATATATTTTGGTATAAAGATATGAGGTAGAGAATCTAATGTTATTTTTTAAATGCCAGTTATTCCATTTGGCCATTTACTAATATTTAGTCTTCTAATCTAGAGACATGGCATATCTTCTAAATTATTCAAGTATTATATAATCTCATTATTAACATTTTGGACTCCTTAATCATATAGATCCTTTATATTTCTACTTAAATTCTTAATTGTTTCATAATTTTTGTTGCTACTGTAAAAGGACGCTTCATTAAATTATCTCACATATCATTTTTGTATAATAAAGGTATTGAATTTTATAACTAGTTATTTTATTAAACTGTGTTATTAATTTAGTAGATTTCCATTGATTCTCTTGAGTATACGACTCTATAATCTTGGAGCAACTCCTTTTAAATGAATTATAAATAGATAAGAAAGTAAATATTTTTATTTTAAAATGTAGAATACTTTATGTTGAATTACATATATCCTACAAAACTTTTATGCAGAAACAAAAAGCAGAAATTTAATCAGACTTTTAGCATCTTCCTAGTTGTAAATTTTCAAACTATTCTTTTTTTTTTTTTCTTAACTCTTACAACTCCAGTGATCAAACTATTCTTAATGATGTTTATACCTATTCACAATTACCAGAATTTTCTACTTACAAAGTAGATGAAGCTTTTGGTGAAAATTTTCACAAATTATTATAATTCAATTTTAGATAATACTAATAAAACTTGCTGGTGATTAATGAAAAGCTTTTCTTCTAGAAACCTTAATAATTTTGTCCACTCAATTGAGAGCTTCTAGCCTGTATATTCTGGTCAGATTCTCCCTCTAGTTGTTAGTGGGTAACTTAAAAAATTCAAATCCACCCACTGTTATTACTAATTTTAAGACATCAGGGTCCAGGTTGCATGAAGAATCTAAGTAAATGTGTAAAACATCTTCTAAGTGATATTTTTATTTTGATCTAGTGGCTAATATAATTTATAAATTAAGAAATAAAATGATATATCTATATATGTCAAATGTTATTATTTAATTAAGAGAATTTGAACCAGTGAAATTAAAATTTAAGTCTGTAATAAACTAAGTTTAAATAATAGAATAGAATGGAGGAGTCTCTAATTTCTACTACTGTTTTTTCCTGTACAGAATTATAACTGTGTTTTTAACTTGACTATATACTATTCATATTAGTAACATTATAATAAAAATTAAGTGAGATATATAAAAATCCAAGCTCTCTCTCTCTGTGTTCCTGAAAAGTTCTAATGTGCAAAGAATTTCCATAATTGAATATTTCATTGACTCCAGGGAATACTTTTAAAAACATTTGGCATTTTAACAATACGATTGCAAGCATGGCATTAAAACTTACAAACATAAATAGCCTCTTTCCATGCTTAGCGCAGCCATGGCCCACGGTCCCAAGAAGCATCTGAAGCGTGTAGCAGCTCCAAAGCATTGGATGCTGGATAAGCTGACCGGTGTGTTTGCTCCTCGTCGATCCACCGGTCCCCACAAGCTGAGAGAGTGTCTCCCACTCATCATTTTCCTAAGAAACAGGCTTACGTATGCCCTGACAGGAGATGAAGTGAAGAAGATCTGCATGCAGCGCTTCATTAAAATCGATGGCAAGGTCCGAACTGATATAACCTACCCTGCTGGATTTATGGATGTCATCAGCATTGACAAGACTGGAGAGAATTTCCGTCTGATTTATGACACCAAGGGTCGCTTTGCTGTTCATCGTATCACACCTGAGGAGGCCAAATACAAGTTGTGCAAAGTGAGAAAAATCTTTGTGGGCACAAAAGGAATCCCTCATCTGGTGACTCATGATGCTCGTACCATCCGCTATCCTGATCCACTCATCAAAGTGAATGACACCATTCAGATTGATTTGGAGACTGGCAAGATTACTGATTTCATCAAGTTTGACACTGGTAACCTGTGTATGGTGACTGGAGGCGCTAACTTGGGAAGAATTGGTGTGATCATCAACAGAGAAAGACATCCCGGGTCTTTTGATGTGGTTCACGTGAAAGATGCCAATGGCAACAGCTTTGCCACTCGCCTCTCCAACATTTTCGTTATTGGCAAAGGCAACAAACCATGGATTTCTCTTCCTCGAGGAAAAGGTATCCGCCTCACCATTGCTGAAGAGAGGGATAAGAGACTGGCAGCCAAACAGAGCAGTGGGTGAAATGGTCTCCATGTAACATAATATGTTAAAAAGTTATTTGTACTTAATTAAAGATATTACAGTGTGAAAAAAAAAACATAAATAGCATAGACCAACAGACCAAAAAAATGAAAACTTATAATTGCAAAAAAAAAGTTAGATTGTATCTTCTAATAATTGGTATATCATTGTTTAATTAGTAGCATTCCTTATTTCTTAGTGATAACACTAAATAATGGTGTATATTATAATCAATGACATTTAAGATTAGATGTGCTATCACATATTAAACATAATAGAGGAGCTCAGCAGTTTAAAGTTATTATGCACCATTTCATAAAGAATCCTTTTGTTAAAAACAAATATTTATCTAATCTAGACTTTTTTCAATAAGCAGATTGTAAAACTTTAGGGGTTATCAGTTCTTTTAAGAATTAATTGATAGCTATGAACAATCACCCCCATGATTGTACATGTACTCAAAGTTCCCACATGATTTCACTAAGTTCATACAATGATAGAGTTCATTCCTAACCCCCCGGAATAGTGGTTTTTCTCATTAGCATCAAATGTTAAGATTTTAAGACTGTAGATGTCTAGAAATTGCATCCTTAATGATTTTCATGGGATTCTAATATTGTACATTTGTGGTCCCTAACCCCCAGGCCAGTACCAGTCAGTAGTCTGTTAGGAACCAGGCCACACAGTAGGAGGTGAGCAGTGGGCAAGCAAGCATAAGTTCATCTGTATTTATAGCTGCTCCCCATTGCTCCCATCTGAGCTCCGCCTCCTGTCAGATCAGTAGCAGTATTAAGTTCTCATAGGAGCCTAAACCCTACTGTAAACTACGCATGTGAGAGCAGCTACAATACAGATTATTATTAGCAGAGAGGTTTGACTGCACAGAGACCATAATAAATCAATTGCTTGCAGATTCATATCAAAACCCTATCACTGAATGGCAAGTGACAACTAAGCTGCATCTGGTAGCAGCCTTTACAGTGGCAAGTGAGTTGATGTGATTCTATTGAACAGCTGCATCTGGTGGCCGGCCTCAAGTCAGAATCTAACATTTATTTTAGTTTATGCATGGTCTGCCCATTGTTTTATTTATCACTTCAATCCACCCCTCTTTCCCACACTGCACATTTGTCTCAGTCACAGTTTTCATAAGCCCACAAGCTAACATTAGCAAAAGTGAGTTAAAAAAAAAAAAATCACTGGAGAGCTTCTTTGAAAAGAGGGAAGGACTCAATGATGAGACAGCAAAAGACTCCTAAGACTATCAACAAAATGAAAGCTGCATTTAAAAGAAAATGCCAAGTCCCACCTAAATGGCAGGTTCATTGCAACAGGTGATTCACATTCTCCAAGCACACTTTGTATGGTGTGTGTCGACCGGCTATCCAATGAAGCCATGAAACCTTCAAAATTGCTTTGCCACATGGAGACCAAGCAACCTGCATTAAAAGACAAGTATTTGGAGTTTTTCAGAAGAAAAAAACGTGAACACAAAGAACAGAAACAATATTGAAGGCCACCACTTCATCAAATGTGTCTGCACTGAAAGCATCATTCTTAGCGGCTAATCACATTGCTAAAGCTAAGAAGCCCTTTACTATTGGTGAAGAGTTGATCCTGCCTGCTGCTAAGGACATTTCTCATGAACTTTTAGCAGTACAAACAGTGGCACATGTTCCTCTCTTGGCTAGCACCATAACTAGAAGAATTGATAAAATAACAGAGGATATTGAGGCACAATTGTTAGAGAGGATTAATGAGTCACCACCATCCAGATTAACGAGTCTACCAATGTTGACAGCAAGGCAACAATGCTTGTTTTTGTGTGAGACATTTTTCAGGAGGATGTGCATGAGGGTATGTTATGTGCACTTTTGTTGCCAACCAACACTGCAACTGCAGAACTGTTCAAATCTTTAAATGATTACATATCAGGAAAAGTGAATTGGTCATTTTGTGTCAGTATATGCACAGATGGAGTAGCTGTCATGACTGGATGGCTTTCTGGTTTCACTACTGAAGTTAAGGAAATCACTTCTGAATGTGAATCTACACACTGTCATCCATAGAGAAATGGTGGCTAGCCGAAAAATGTCACCTAAACTAAAACAACAAGATGTGATTAAAATTATCAACCACATTAAAGTACCTGCGCTTAGCTCAGGTCTGTTCACGTAGCTCTGTGAGGAGATGGACACAGAGCACATGTCTTGTCATATACACAGAAGTGAGATGGCTTTCTAAAAGTAGATCGCTGACCAGAATTTTTCAGTTATGAGAACCACTCCAGAGATTTCCTTTAGAAAAATAGTAACCACTAGCAATACATTTCAGTGACACAGAATGAGTTGCAAAACTTGCTTATTTGTGTGACATTTTCAACCTGCTGAACTCAATCTGTCATTTCAGGTGAGAACAACAACTGTGTTAAAGTTGGCAGATAAAGTGGCTGCATTCAAAACCAAACTGGAATTATGGAGGCGACAAGGGAACATTGATATTTTTGACATGTTTCAAACGTTAACAGAGATTTAGAAAGAGACTGACCCAGGGCCTTCTTTCTCCCAGCCGGTGCATGACCACCTAGCTCAACTTTCAAAAGAGTTTAAGCATTACTTCCCAACCACAAAAGACCCTGAACTGAGAAGGAATGGTTCTGCAACCCATTTGTGAATAAGCCAGATGAATCAACTTTGTCCATGCTGGAAGAGGATCGACTGCTTGAGATCACAGATGATAGTGTCCTTAAAAGTATGTTTGAGACAACTTCAAACCTCCATATGTTCTGGATTAAAGTCAATGTGGAATATCCTGAGATTGCCACAAAAGCTCTGAAAATGCTGCTTCCATTTCCAACATCCTATCTTTGTGAAGCAGGGTTTTCGGCAGTGACAGCAACCAAAACAAGATTACAGAGTAGACTGGACATAAGCAACACACTTTGGGTGTCACTGTCTCCCATCACCCCCAGAGGGGACCATCTAATTGCAAGAAAACAAGCTCAGGGCTCACACTGACTCTGCATTATGGTGAGTTGTATAATTATTTCATCATATATTACAACATTAATAGAAATAAAGTGCACAATACATGTAATACACTTGAATCATCCTCAAACCATCCCCTCCCCTACCCACCCTCTCATCCCACCAGTGTTTCTTCCGTGAAATCAGCCCCTGGTGCCAGAAAAGGTTGGGGACCACTGCTCTCTACACAATCAGGACCAGCACTGCATTTTAGCTAGACCAACTCCCAACTGCAGATGATCTGCATTAGAATCACATGCTTCTGTTAACATATAGATTCCTAGACCCCACATTAGATACAATGAACCCAAATCTCTGGGTGTCTTGGCCTCTGTATCAGTGATTTTAAAACCTCTCTCTCCTTGCTACTCAAATTGTGGTCCACAAACAGAGTAATAGCATCAACGTCACCTGAAAGCTTGTTATAAATACAGAATCTCAGGCCCCATCTCAGACGTTCTGAATCATAATCTGCATTTCAGTAAGACCCCTGGGTGATTTGTATGCATGCTAAAGTCTGAAAAACTCAGGTTAGGAGATTCTAATGTGCAGACAAGGTTAAGATCATCTTCCCATTCTATAATTTAATAACAGAAATTAGTGCTCCTAAGTAAGTTTATTTTTCTTTAAAACCAAGTATTTTGCAGTTAACAAGAAAGATTCACCTTGCTCCCTAAGGTAGAATTTGTCATAAACAGATAAAAGCAGAAAGATAAAGTCCCATAAAGAGGAACATCTTTCACTAAAATCTTAATTTCTCTTACAATATTAAATGATTTGGGGCTTGAAAGCAACTGATTTAGTATATTCACTTGAATAACCCTTGATTAACTTATCAGGAAATTAAATATTCTTCAATTATCAACAAATTTATAACCTGGATCACTCATCCTTACTGTTATAAAATCTCACTTATCTTTCTCTTTTTCTACCAGTCATTAATAAAGAAGACTTAAAGACTGAATTAAAGACATGTAGGGTATTATAGTTTCCTTTCTTGCATCAAAATACCACAAAGTGTTCTCAGCCTTGAGGAGAGCACAGCTAAGAAATACTTTTAAAAGAGAGAGATAAGAGCAGCTGGCATAATTGAGGTATATTTTATGGGTTGGTTGTTTTCTCTATAAGCTTAAGAGTATTATTCTGTGCTAAAGATTTCTGACTTTGGTTGGTTGGTTGGTTTTGTTTTTAACCAGGGAAAAGCAAAGTAAATTTACAAAGTTACTTTGTTAAGCACCAGCATTTTAGAGGAGTTTTACTTTGTTCTATATCTGGAAAGTTAAACTGACCTATAAACTTTTGCATGATCTGTAGCTCTTCCCAACCTGTGAGAAAACCACAGAAAAAACCACATTTACGCACATCAGTACCAAAGCAAAAACCACATTAGCTACAAGGTGGAAAAACAGGCTTGGGCCACTGCCACAGAATGTGCTTATGATATAAACATCCAGAAGAGTAGCCCTCAAAATAAAGCCCCATGAACAGCAAACAGCATTTAACCTATGTGTTTTGTAGTCTCTTTTCTCAGTAACAAGTGCTAACAAGAAGCTGGTCTCCATATCGCCTTTTTTGTACTCTTTCTCCATCATGTTTTAATATAGGATTATCTATCAACTCTTAACTGATAATTATTAGAATTAACCTACTAACTTTCAAACTGGCCACAACTAAGCTTCTCCAGGTCACCCACAGACAAGTGTCCTGCTTATTATGCAAGAACACCAATTCTTTTGTTTTTGCCATCTTTGTGAGTAGTTCATAAATACTAGTCTTACCAAACAGTGAGTAGCTAACTCATTTGTTTTGTGAGGTTGGACTTGGGGCCTAACCAGCAAAAGAGGGAATGCTAGGTCATATCTTGATTATTTTGTCTAGGTAAAGCAATCCATGATTTGTGCGCTCTCTTCCCTGAACAGCTGGTTCTTGGTTCTCGGTTGGAGCTCTGTCAGTTTCCTCTGCCTGAGATTCTATTTCACTGATTTTGCAAAACTGGTCCCTGCTTGCCATTTTGGTCTTCCCTGACTACTCTAAAGGAGTCCCAAGTCCCTCCTTATCACAGGACTTTGTTTTATTGTCTTGAGAGCACTCATCATTATCTAACATATATTGTTTTTAAATTTTGAACACTGTCTGGCTTTCCCAGTGAGAGTGTTCACTCCAAAAGAAAAAGGATCTTCTTGGTCTTGTTACTAACTATTAATATATTCCCAGAAACAGAAGAGAGCTCAGCTCGTTGAAGGCTTTTAATAAATATTTGTTAAAAAAAAGAATGATCCCTGATTGCCAAAGGAATCAACTGTTATGAATATATAATAATCTGATGTGTCAAATATCAATATTAGTCTGCAATAAAAAAGCTATGGTCAGGCAGTATAATTTGTTTCAAATTAAAATCCAGACAATTATAAAATCTCCCATGTTAGATCTATTTGGATTATAATAGGTTTATTTATCCTGGATTGCTCTTTTTCATCTATTTCTCACAGGAAGAAAGAAGATTCTAGGGCCCAATTATTAAAAGTTGACCTTATGGTTCTTATGTCTCAAGCCAAGCCATGGAGAAATAAACTATATTAAAAAATGCTAGCAGTGTTCCTATTCTTGCAAAATACTTACTCACTGATTTCCAAACAAGCAGGGTTTCAAATGAAATAAGAAGAGCAGTCTCATATTTTGGGTGCTTACCTTATTGCCCTATAACCTCTACAAATATATCTATTTCCAAATTTAAGTGATATTTATTTAATTCCAAAATAAATTCATCCACAATACAACCTTTCAATCAAGGAGGTCTAAAACTGTCAACTGTTAAGAATCTCTATGGTAGTATTTTATGTTGTATAAATGTGAGATGTAGCCTCTCCTGGGAGAAATGACCTTGTTAAGACAGAATTCTGAAGTAAGTACCTATTCTGTTCAGGTCTAGGCACCAAAATCTCTAATGTAATACTTAGTATGGCTTATTTGGTCCAGGTACCCATAAATATTAGTACCTGAAAGCACACTATACCTTGATAATTTAAAGAAAACAAAACAAAAAATTCTGTTGAAGATGCTGAATCCACACTCTAGAATTTCCTGTACTGATTCATACCCTCCAAACTCTAAGGAATATACACATTGGGTTCCTGTAAGTTTCCAGTTGCTCTTCACAAAAGACTTGATGAGCATCTGTGCTCAGTTTGGGAAGGTAGTGTATGTAGTGATTAAGAAATAAGACTCTGGAGTCAGATATCTGGGTCTGAATCCAGCCATGCCAAGGGTTTGCTATGGACCTCAAGCAAGTCACTTGGTCTTTCTGAACATCAATTCTCCAAATGAAGAAAATAATAGTACCTACCTCATAGTGTTGTTGTGAGAATTAAATGTACCAATGCATATAAACTTATTAGCACAGTATCAGGCACATACTCAGAAAGAAAGAAATGTCAACTATTTTGTGACCAGATATTACCAAATTAATATATTAATTAGTAGTTAATCTTTTAATCACATTAATTATATTAGTAATATACTAAAATTATTTTGTGTCATTAGACCTATTCATGCACTTCACAATTTTTCAGTGGTTGGTGGCTACCAGATAACTATTAGTACCAACTGAGGGATTAGTACTGATGTCATTTGGATCCTTTCTGTGCATCCACTAGTTCTTCATGCTCTTGTCCCATTCTAAAGCATTGTCTTGGGATCTTTATTTTTTTTCTCTCCATTTTAGTCTTTGCTTGCTTATTCTCTGAATTGTTAGGTACTGAGTCTGTATTAGCGTGGAAGGTTCTGACTGCCGTGGAAGGTTCTGAATGCTGCCTACACGCTCAGCACAATAGTCATACTCAGCATCTGCCTGTAATCTCTCTGCCCTCTCACTGTGGTCAGGCCCCTCTGTTTCAGCCACAGTCTCTCTGTGGAATAAACCTGGCTTTCCATACGTTATGGTAGTGGGAAGGGGCTGTGGTAGAATGAAACTTCTTTTGGTAGTGTTAAATTAAATAAGCAGAAGGCCATTAGGTTGAGACTTTCTCCATACTGTAAGTTCCTACCTAACAAACTACAACCTAATTTAGGAGTATATGTTTTTTCAAAACAGCTGGATCTCAGCCAACCACAAGCAGCAGAGCTTCAGCCAATTGGAGGCAGCCAGCTGATCATACTATGTCCAAATAATGCAAAAACCTAGCTATAACCAAAGTATTTCTGAACTTTCTTCATATTCTGCCTATAAATACTCACTGCCCATATTGTAGAGCAGAACTCTCTGAAACCTCTTCTGGTTCTGAGTGCTGCCTAATTCATGAATCATTCTTTGTTCAAATAAACTCTGTTAAATTTAGTTTGTCTAAGGTGTTTCTTTTAACAGTAGAAAAAGACACATATCCTGACTAAATTTAGGCTAAAAACAAATCCTTCCAGCCCCTATTGACCACAAAAGTCAAAGTTATAATATTTTTTGTATAACTCATTTAAGTTTCTATCTGCCCCAATAATTTAGGATTGTTGCCACTGAATTGCTTCTTGTTTAATGTTATGTAATCTATGTGAGCACATATTTGAGACTATTAATATGCATGAGGTCATTAGTAGCTTCTATAACTACTGATGAGATATATGACCAAGAGATAGCAATTTTGCTTTTCTTATTTTCAGAGTTTGTGATAAGACCAAGAATTTTGTTTTATAGTATAAATTAATATTATTAGCTGAGAAAATCAGATCAATTTAAGTGTTTTAATCAACTATAATTTCTATAAATATAAATTTTATAACAATAAAAATATAGTATAATTTCTAATAGGTTAAATTTAATAATAATAACTGTATAGTAATGCCAATTTGGTGCTCAATAATGACATTTCAGTCCTGTATTTGCTTTGATGACTCTAAAGTAATGCTTATATTTTTCTGATTACAAAAGTAATACATATTTATTATAAAAAATTTTGTTAAACGTTTGTATTAAAAAGCACAAATAAGAAAATTTAAATAACCTGCTTTTCTCTTCTCTCCCTTAGACAGTTGTCCCTAGCTAGAGAGCTACTGTCAATACTTCTAATTATAGGTCAGAATTATCAGGCTACAAAATTGGGAGTGAGTATTTTCTTTGTTTTCTTGATGGCTGAACTTATTTTCTGTCTCAAGCATTTCTGTTAGTAAAAATGTAATATTAGTCAATATGTGGTGAACTTGATTTACTTTTACTTTTTTTTTTTTTTTTGTAGAGATGGGGTATTGTTATGGTGTCCAAGCTAACCTTGAACTCCTGGACTCCTCAAGCACTCTTACCACCTCAATCTCCCAAAGTTCTAGGATTACAGGCATGAGTCACCATGCCTAGCAAAACTTGATTTATTCTAATTTTTTCTCCAGTAAAATCATGATTTCCCTGTCAACCTTCTTTTTTCCAAGGATTTTAGTTTCATTCCAGAAGCTAATGTAGGTACAAAGCATCTGGCAAGATGTGGGATGTGGTAGGTATCTGGTCCTCAATCACCACACCCAGGACAAGCCTGATCAATGCTGATGCTGGTGTCAACATGCCACCATCCTCTTTACATGGCTGCCACAGAAAACTGCTGCCAGGAGTTAACTCTGATCTTTCCCTCATCCTTGCCCCATTCTGTATCCTTAGCTAAAAATACAATTTGGACAACAAATTATTCTATTTGAAATTCTGCCTCCTGAGGAATGTCCTTTCAGAGCCAGCCCTGAATGAAGCTGTACTTCTACACAATTCTTTCGGCCAGTTCTAGCAGATAATGCCATGTGATGCAATCACATCTGTAAAGCAGACTCAACACCATACCTTCCCAGCCAATGAGGCATTAGGAATGTTCTTGGGGCTGTAAGAGTAAACTGAAGGGTAAGTAAAGTTCTCAGACACACTGGGCATGTAAATGGCCTATTCAGGAAAGGTACTTTTGCCTTCCAGACCTGTTGAGCCCTGTTTGAGGATATATACATTCACTTCATTATGAAGTATAGCTAGGGCCTCCCTAACTTTATGGCCAGATGGATCATATAGCACAGAGTTCATCATGGCTATTTTTCAAAAGGAGAATACTATTTAGAATATTTGTTCCCTACAAGAGTGTTTCAGCTTGAGTTACCAGGCCTAAAGAAAGATGAGGGGGGCAAATTGAGATAGAGGGAAGTGAGTCAAATTTCCATCCCCAGGAGCATGAGTGAGGGGCCAGAAAGAATGAGGCAGGGCAGCGTCGAAAGCCATTATAAGGGTATATCATTGAGGTCACTGACGTGAACAGCAGTAGCTCTTGAGAGCGATAAATACAGCCCTTAACATATAGGAGTAGCCTGGAACTATCTGCTAGATTTTGGTTTTTCTAAGTGCTGGCCTGGCACTCACAGCTACATCTCAGCATTCTCCTGTTGGATGTGGACAATTTTCTAGAACATCAACATCGGACAAGGCCACACACTGTGATGAATTAGGACAAAAAGATCTCTTGGTGATCACATCTGAAAACAGATTTCAAACAGGAACATTGTCCAAACCACAAAAATGACCAAGCATCTCCCTAACCTGGCTAATATGATTCTTTATCAATTCTAAATTAATCCTCATTTTATTCTTCCCACCTTATAAAGATATCTTGAAGATATCCAATCAGAATTACCCTCACTTCCTGACAGCATCCAATCCAGAGCAAAGCCCTGATTTCCTCCATTCTCCTCAAAATACCTAGCACAACTAAAAATCCTTTAAGTCCTTTCTAACACTATCTTATAGGAATGTCCCACAGTTCCCCAAAGAGTGATTTCTCCCTCATTGCAATAAACATCGAACCCAACTTTGACACGCTATTCTGCTGAGGCCTCAGATACCTCTCAGAAGTGGCTATCAGAAGAAAGGAAGCAGGAGGAACATCTATCCATAGGATCCTTCTCAGCATGTGGTCAAAGATTTCCTTTAGGGGTATTACTCCACCCACATTTCTGAGCTGTGCGTGGACACAGACCAAGCGAGTTTCTATGAGATCCCCTGGTGTGGAGGAGATGTGAGGCAGAAAGCAGAGTAAGTCAAATTTCCATCCCAGCTACATCACAGGTCAAAGGTCCCAGTCTCTTCTGTGAGTCTCAGGGCTTGTCCAAGCATTCTGACGTTCCTTAGGCACTTGAAGCGGCATGGGATTCCCCTGGACACAAGAGCCAAATGGTTTAGCTGTTTGTGCTACAGCCTGCGCCAGCAAAAGAGCCTTCTCTTGCTCTGGGCCTTACTTAAAGGGGAAAAGCTTTTTAGGTCATTCAGAAATAAATTTGGCAGTACTCTTATATGTGGAATAAACTGCCTCCAAAATCTAAATAAGCCCATTCAATGTTGAAGGATCTACAGGGTTCAACAATTCCTTCTCTTTTTTTGAGACAGTCCCTGTTGCCCCAACTAGAATGCAGTGGCGTAATCATAGCTCATTGCAACCTCAAACTCCTGGTCTCAAGTGATCCTCCTGCCTCAGCAGCATGAGTAGTTGGGACTACAGGTGCATGCTACTGCACCCAGCTAATTTTTCTATTTTTTCTAGAGACAGGGTCTCACTCTTGCTCAAGCTGGTCTTAAACTCCTGACCTCAAGCAATACTTGCACCTAAGCCTCCCAAAATGCTAGGATTACAGGCGTGAGCCCACCCTCTTTCAGAACTTTAAGTTTGTCTTTTTAGTTTGCATGGTTTCTGATAATAAATCTGTGATAATTCTTCATTCCTCTGTATATAATAAGTATTTTTTCACTGGCTTCTTTTCAAAATTTCTGTTTATACTCAAATTTGGAAACATATTTGGCCATTTTTGTTGAATATTTTTCTGTCCTCTACCCCTTTATCTGGGATTCCAATTATATATATAGACTGCCTGATACTGTCTCATGGGTCACTGATGTTCTGTTCATTTTTCTCAGCCTTTTTTTCTGTATGCTCCATTTTGGATAGTTTCTATGCCCTCAAGTTTGCTAGTAATTTATTTTATACTGTCCAACCTGCTGTTGACCTCATTCGACTACATTTTCTCTCTCAGACATATTTTTCAGCTTTAGAAATTCTATTTACATTATTTCTGTCCCCATTATTTATGTTCTTGAAAATATGGAGCACATTTATAATCACAGTTTTATTATCTTTTTCATATATGGGTCTATTTTCTGGATTTGGTTTCTATTTTTTCATCTCATTAAACTCATGCGATATGCTTCTTTGCATGCCTTGTAGTTCTGTGTTGGATACTATTCATTGTGAATTTTATGTTGTTCTTTACTGGGTTTTGTTGTATTCCTTTAAATAGCCTTGGGTTTTGGTTTGGCATGTAGTTATATTACTTGGAATCAGTTGAATCATTTTGATGTTTGTTTTTAAGCTTTATTGTGGTGTATTGAGAGCAGCAAATGATCCCCACAACAAAGGTAAAATCCTTTTGAGCATTCTACCCAATGCCACTTGTATTACAAATTATTTCCACTTGGATGATGAAAACATGAACTATTCCCAGCCAGTTTGAGCTCTGCAAATTATTTTGCCTACTCTCTTTGTAGTATCCCTCCCCACCATTTCAGATAGTTTCTTCTCATCCATTATAAAATTAGTATTCATCCAAAGACTTATGGCCTCTCTGCAGAGCCCCAGAGCTCTATCTCTGTGCTGCTCCATTCTCACTGTTAGTCTGTCCTGCAAATTCTAGCTGACTTGACCTTTGTGAATTCATACCTCTTTCTCTTCAATTTAGCAAGCCTTCTGGTCTCTGAATGTACCCTTCCTGTGCTCCTGGCTATGCGATAAACATGAGATTTTAGAGCTCACACTGTTTTTCTTTAGGCAATCACAATCCTGTTTAACCTTTTGTTCAATGTCTAAAAACCATTTATATATGTATACATATATACATATTTTATATTTGCTTCAGATGGGAAGTCCCTATTACTCCATCTTGGATGGAAGTGGAAGAAACACATTTACACATTTATTTCTAAAAATCTTTTAAATGTGTTCAAGACTTTTATTTGCATGATTTTATTTCAGTGGTAAAATACAAAAATAGTAACAGGTACCAAGGAACTGAAATACATTGAGAAATAAAAGAATATGTCATATTTGGTAAATCACACCTTCAAATATCCCAGTATCTAGCAAAAACATAAATGGGTATGTTGAATCTAATTTTAGTTGTTTAAGGTAATTAAAATATTTCATTGTATTGTTTTCTCTCTTTAGTCACGTGATATTTTTAAAAAATTCTAAATGCCTATTTATTAGGGAAAACCCTTTTTGAGTCAGGAATAAGAACTCATTCAAAGACATTTAAAATGATAAATCCTTTCCTGATTATCTCTTCTCCTAAAAGAAGAATGGCATTTCTAGAAAGTCACTTTTGTTCCATTGTCCTCATGGAATCAATAAACTGCTCCACTATGACAAAATGAAAGTCATTAACACAATATTGCTATGTCCTGTCTGGCTTCCAGTGCCTCTTACATTCAAATAGCTTTCTAAAAGCATTGAACAACTCCTGCCTCTTTTAAGTAAGCTGGCAATTTCACACTTGTGAATTACCCAAATTTAGACTCCAGAGACTTAAGTACCTACATGTTCCCAAAGAGTCATTAAACTCACTAGCATTTGCTCAGAGTAACTCATCTCATCCTTCTTGCCAAGCCCTTCATGAGTCCTTCACTCTTCTGATCCATCTCTGTATTTGTTCAAAGATAAAAATTGCTTTGTAAGGCTCTCAGTTCTGTAAGTCTGTTCACCAAAATACAGCCACAACCGATGCTTTAGTAGTAACCACTATGGGATGGCCTTACCCTCATGGTTTCATCACTGCTTCCTACCATGGTTTTTAATGTGCATTTCATTTTCCCCACAAAAGTCCCATGTGCACAAGGGGGCCAATAATGTTTGTTTGTCTCCAGTTGTAACCAATAGAAAAATACAAACAAAGGAAATTGTGTATTATAACCCTAATAGTTTTGTCCTAGTAAATATCATTTGAGTGTGCTTCAATAAATCACTGAAGTTATTAACAAAGAAATATGCTAATCAATAGATATCTAGTTGTTTTTTTTTTTTGAGACAGAGTCTCGCTTTGTTGCACAGGCTAGAGTGAGTGCCGTAGCATCAGCCTAGCTCACAGCAACCTCAAACTCCTGGGCTCAAGCAATCCTCCTGCCTCAGCCTCCCGAGTAGTTGGGACTACAGGCATGCGCCGCCATGCCCAGCTAATTTTTTTTTCTATATATATTAGTTGGCCAATTAATTTCTTTCTATTTATAGTAGAGACGAGGTCTCACTCTTGCTCAGGCTGGTTTTGAACTCCTGACCCCGAGCAATCCGCCCACCTCGGCCTCCCAGAGTGCTAGGATTACAGGCATGAGCCACCGCTCCCGGCCAGATATCTATCTAGTTTTAAAGGATGAGTTAAATACAACCACAACTCCTGCTCAAACTCAGAAGCTTTCTTTTCATTTTGTATACATTACCACCTTGATTATCAATTTATTTCTTCAAAGTAAATGCCAATGTAAAATTCAACCCAAGGGAGATATACAAATCATGAATTAGTCATAATTTTACCATAAGAGTTTTAAAATGTTCAAGATGTTGCTTTTGAATGTATAAGGAAAATTACATAAAAAGATAAGATACTAATCCATCTTCCTAATTACAATAGAGAAATTATGTTGGAGTTCATCTTCCACACTTATCATTGAAAATATACTTGAAATGACTTAAATAGCTATAAAATAATTTGTCTATGCTGCATTAAAGCAGTAGTTCACTGTCTCATTAGATTAGGTAAACCCATTAGAGATCTCATAGGGTCAATATTTCACATTGTTGGGCCATTTTTATTGACATACTGAAGAGACTGGACTTTGAAATCAGACGGCTTTTGGTTTGCAGTACTGATACGTTTACTTACTATGCTGAGAACAGTGGTTGGCACATAATTGGAGCTTAGTAAATATATGTTAAATAAGTAAAGGAATCAACTTAACAAGTAAGATACTATCCTTTTCCCATAAAATGGAGACAATATTAGCTAATTCTCAGGGTAAGTATGATAGATTTAAATATTAGAAATAATATTTGAAAAGAGTCTAATACTGTGCCTGACATTGTGAGTGCTCAAAAATGGTTTTAAAATTCCACTTATTATTGAACAAATATCTAAATAGCACCTACTACATTACCACAATCATCTTTCTATTTTCACATTATTCTATTGCTACCAAACCCCCTCACTCTAAGCAGATAGACTTGCCTCAAACTTCAAACAGAAAATAAAGCCCATTAGATAGGGATGCCCTCACTCTCTGCATCCGGAACTATCAATGTAAGAACAGGTACACCCCTCCTTTGACTCTTCGCTCCAATCACAATAGAAGCATCTCTGTCTTCTCCTGACCACTTCTCCACCAGGGTCCCATTTCCTCCTGTTTTCTCAGGGACCATTTTTTTGTCCATCACTTATTTCCTCCCTCTCTCATATATCTTCAATAAATCTCTCCCACTCTATGTTCTTTACAATGGGCTCTCTCGTATTAAAGAAAATAAACAACTGTTCTTCAACATCACATTCTTCTCTGGCTACTTTCTTCTCTCTTATTCCCATTATAGCCATATTTCTTGAAAGATCCACTTCTCCAAGGAACAGTTTGGGGTGATGGTTTTTCAAAAGTTCCCCTGGGCCTCTCTTCCTGAAAGGGATCTTAGAAGAGGGAAGTTGGTGGTATGAACTATGGTTCCCATCACTGCAAGTGGACTCAGGGACAAAATAAGCACTCATCCTCTCCCTTCACCACTGTCTGTGCAAAATTCCATTTATCTTCAGCTCTCACCTCAGAAAGTCTTGAAGATGGCATGGTGGTTTGACCCAAGCCTTCATTTTTGAAGAGCCTGTGCTTTTTCTAATCATAGCCCTGTCAGGCTGAGGTTTCTGTTTGCTCCCTGTCACATACATTGGGCAATGGAGTACCCAGGCATCACCTGGTTCCACATGTATTCCTCCCTGTTCTTACTGTGGAAGAGCAGCTCTACCTTCTCTTGGTGATTGCTCCTGCCAAGATGGTGACTTCTCTTCTCACTTTCTTGTCCCTGAACACAGGAAATCCAAAGTGGTCTGGCAATAGCTATAGCTTATAATTCATGCGACCTTTACTGTCTCCCATGGCAAAAGTGCATTCTCTTTAGGGATGACTTTATGATGGCTAATTTTATGCATCAACTTTCCTGGGCCAAAAGGTGCCCAGATATGTGGTTAAACATCATTCTGGGTATGTCTGTGAGAGTGTTTCTGAATGAGATTAACATTTGAACCATTAGACTAAACAAAGCAGACTGCCCTCTCCCTTGTGGGTGGGCCTCATCCAATCTGTTGATGGCCTAAATTGAACAAAGTAAGGAGGATTTTGCTCTCTCTTCCTGATGGTTTTCATGCTGGGATATCGTCCTTCTGCTGCACTCATACTGGAACTTACACCATCAGCTCCTCTGGTTCTCAGACCTTCAGACTTGGACTGCAACCCTATCATGGTACTGCTCAGTTTCTATAATTTTGTAAGCCAATTTATAAGAATAATAAATCTCTCTGTTTCTAACACTCTCACTCTCTCTCTAAATATATATTTATATGCGTATATATCTTTATATAGGATATATATATTACATTAGCTATTACTTATATAATTACATATATATTACATTTCTATATATACATATGCATCCTATTGGTTCTGTTTCTCTAGAGAACCCAAACTAATACAGACATACAATCATGCAGAGCCCAAAGTTGCAGGATGGGAAGTACAAAGGCCGCCAGTGGATCACTGGGGTGGGGTTACTCTGGTTCCACTCATTGGTACCCAGACCCATATATTCTTTCTACTGAGACCAAAACACCATGTGAAGGTCTCTGATTTGATGCATATACTATATTCTGAAAAAGATACCCCATTCTTACAGAGTACTAATTCTGGACTGGGACTCCTGCTATGCTTTTAGAAGGCCATTCTAACACTCTAGGGAGCAGCTGCTTCTCAATGATGCAGTAAATGATGTGACCAGTGAATCCCACTGTGAAGTGAAACCCCTATCTGAGGCTGTGCCTTCGCAAGCTTTCCTCTACTGTGTGCCATTTTCACTTCACTCAGATCATTCCTGTCTCTGGATTTCCAAAGTCCATGCTGGCAATAAGTCTATTCCATCACCTTGGGTCCTTGACAGAGTGTTAAATCCTGTGTCCCAAGAAAGTACCAAGTCAATAAATTTTTGTTTATATAATCTCATTTCTGGGCCTCCTAAAAAATCCAGGCACTCAAGTACTCCCCTTGCTCATACTAGTAAATGCTAACTGATTATTGCCATTCCTTGAGTGTGTGATTTCTTTCTTCTTTTATCAGGCCCAGCACATCTCCAGTGAAGCTGTGTTGGGATTTGGCCCTAGTTCCCAGCTCAACCAGGAGAGGGGGTGAAGGCATTCCTGAGGGGCACTTGCTTTGTGGGGTAAAGGCCTCTGCAGCATCTTCCCACAGGGGAAGCGCTACCCCTAGCTATGGAGAAAGGAGATGTCACCATAAACTCTGAGGTTTCGGGGGATCTGTAGTGTCAAAAGCCTCAAGGACATTCTCCCAGATGTCTCCATCTCATGTATCAGGGTCCCCGAACCTGCCTTGGCTAACCATTTAAATGTCTCTGAAGCTTTGTGAGTTTAAGTACAAAATTGTACGTCTGTTCCTCAGCTGTATGTGCTTCCACTATAGAAGATAAGCACTTACTTGTAAGTTACCAACAGTCCCTCTGGCACCCATATTTAGCTCTTAACTATTTGTTAACTACTCTCAGTTTTCCATTATCCTTTGTAGGGCATCTATACAATTTAGCAATAATCAGCCCTTTGGCTGTCTGGTTTCCCAGTCACAACTGAAACCTTAAGTAACTGGGCCTCCAACTATACTAGGTAGGTTTCCTTGAAGCCACATTCCTCTGAGAATGAGGTCCTTGTCACCATCTGAGCAAAAAGCAACCCAGTCCAAAATTCCCATTTTAGTGCCTGTTTTCTTAGATGCCTCCCTATACCCTCCATGTCCATTTATGCCTTCTGAGAAGCAGGTGCCAAGATGAATTAGACGTGCAAGAGATTTATTGGGGGAAATGTCCATGAAGAATAAAGGGGGCTAGACCAGGATCAGGGAGGGAAAGTTTTCAGACTGTGATGCAGGTATTATCCCTTCAAAAGGAGAGAGGAAAAGAGAGATTGAGCAAGAAAGCCCCAAACCATGGCATGGTTCTGAGAGAGTTGCAGCCAGGCCAGTGGGGAGGGGAGTCTATAAACAATGGTTGCTCATTAGGACAGGGATGGACCCTAATACTCATGCCATGCTTAGTCCTTGGCTGGGAGTAACCCAGGGGAAGTGTAGCCTAAGCATTCACAGGAGCAGTGTCTGAAGGCCATTCCCATGCTTTCTGCAGCAGGTTCTCTCAAAGGAGAGCTGAGCAGTGCATCTTCATGGTCACCACGCTGGGGGTATTTTGAACATATTGAGAGATGAGAGATCTCATGTCCTATGGGGAGTCTGGGAATAAATTAATGGTGGAGACATAGAAAACTAAACTTGACAAAAGGCAATTAGTATGAAAAATGAAAAGTTGCACAAGAGAGAAATATGATCACAATTCACTATGGCTCAGTGGTGAATTATATTTGAATAATCACAATAAACATGGAATTTAACCAGAAAAAATAAGTACCAAATGATTTAATCAAAAACTACATTGAAAAGCTAGGAAAAGGAAAGTATAAACAGAGAAGTAGGGGTAGAAGAGACCAAAATTCATATCTTCAATAACGGCAAGTCACTACTTTTTAGGAATGAAAAATTAAGAAATAAAAGTATAAGCAGATTATTTTTTAAAATCTTAAGGTAAATAACAGATGTAACAACTAAAATAATTGAAAGTGGTATATCTAGGGAACAGGTATCTGTGGTGGTAAGGGGTTTAGCAAAGGACTGCTATTTTTCTTGTTAAGCTTAAACTGCCAATGTTTAACTTTGATTACAATATTAAAATTGTATTTTAAAAGACAATAAAGACTGTCTGATATTTAGTTGTAAGTCCTAATGAATGACACCAATTTTATACACTTCTCAGAAATTCTGGTGTGGAAGAATACATTAACACTGAGGTTGTATATCTAGCTCATATTCATTACAGGGACATGCTTTTACTCTCATCTTAGATTTCACTAAAAGTACTTTAGCACAAAATTGAAAATATTATCTACCGTATCATTTAGAGATTTCAAAGGAATGTTTTCAAGTCAGACAGTGGGGAGTTTTGTGGGGTTTTCAGCTCGTTTTCTGATAATACACACTTGGCTTAAGATTCCCATGTGTCAGCTGTTATCAGCTGTTCATGTGCGTCACTGAGCTAGCTTCACGGTATTATCTGTAGCCAAAGGAAACACAGAGGAAATCATCACAGCAGCTCCACACATTTTAATCAGTTAAAAAGAAAATCTGCTCCCCCACTGATATTTTCACACATACCCTCAACAGCAAACCTACCATATTGTTATATAACAATAAAAATTGCAAAACAAAAGAGTGCATTCTGATAGCTGCTAATTCAGCCTTAAAAAGAGAATTTGAATAAAGTCAATAATTCTGGAAAACCCTCTACTCCCAAAATTTGCGTTGCTCTTTCCTACAATAGTGTAACTTACACTTTTGCTCAGAACCATTTCCACGATCTCTCACTCTTTCTCCCACACGTGACTCAGGGAAAGGTTCATCTTCCTTGTAGGGAAAATAACTCACACACACACACACACACAAAAAAAAACCCA
The DNA here is from genome assembly GCF_040939455.1 of Microcebus murinus. Taxonomy (NCBI): domain Eukaryota; kingdom Metazoa; phylum Chordata; class Mammalia; order Primates; family Cheirogaleidae; genus Microcebus; species Microcebus murinus. The sequence goes on from NC_134108.1 coordinate 27,093,118, forward strand.
GATCTTATGAAAATCAATTTTTAAAGGAAACTATAACATCCATCATCATCTGTAACATGAATAAATTGCTGCATAACACAGATTGCTAGAATTGTTCATTTTCTTATATCAAATTATTCCTGGATCTGAGCCCTCACCCACGTAGGTAGGAAAGCAGCTGATCAGTATCAGTCACTGGTACCGTACTTACATTCCCTTCAAGTAACTGTTCAAGGGTCCCAGGGTTGACAAGGTCCAGAGAAAATGGGTAGGGCCCAGGTCCTCATTCCATTGTGGTTACCTTCTTCCACCGTGGTCACCTCATTTTAACACAGCATTCTGCTGCGGCACGCTTACCCATCCCCATTATTGAGAACTGGTAATGGGTCAGCCTACAGAGATTTCAGAGATGTCTCTCTGTCTCTGGTCCCCTCAGCGGGACATCTCCCCAACGACAGGGACTCAGATAGCTACCCACAAGGCTGCGGCTCCTACAGTTTTGCCTTTACAAATGTCCTCATCACAATCCTCCATGGGAACAGCCAGCTCCTATTTTTCTCCTTTCTTTTTTCTGATAAGACTGCTCCACTAGGACAGCGAAGAGGTTGTGCATGGGGAAATTGCTCCCTTAAATTATTAATACCTTGCTTTGCCACACTTATTAAAATGCTTTCACTTACTTGTCTAATTTTTCTTAAGGTAATGCAGAGTAAGTATACAAATGCTTATGTTCATGCCTTAAATAATTACAGTGATCCCTTGCCAACCCTGAGGGTTTATGCTTTTAAAAATTCTGGAGTTGGCAGAAGTTGGTTGGCAATAATTTTTCATAGAAAATAAAAAGGTAGGACAAGAAAAAAATTAATGGCTGAATATATAAAATACTTAAAATCAGAGTAAATAAGAGTCTGGAAGGCATCTTGTTCAAAACAAATCCTATTTGTCATTAAAAACCTGGTGGGAAATCCTCTACCAGAGCACCTTTCTCATTTGTTCTAGAACTACTGTTGCTATCCTGTGATCTTTTGAGGCACCCAGTTAAAAAGATTGAGAACCATCCTCTACTGGCTTGCAACTTAATGTTTTACATTTGCATTCTTTCTATATAAAACCCAAAGGCTCTGCCCTACACAGGTCTCATGGAAGGCAATTGTAAGAATAGTTTACTATATATATATATAAATCACTATAATGGACCCTAGAATTCCAAAAACTGGCAAAAGATGGGTGTAATTTTATGAGATATAAGTCGTTTTTTCTAGTCCTCCACTTGTTTTTATTGTGGTAAAATACACAAAACATAAAATTTGCCATTTTAACCATTTTTAAGTATACAATTCAGTGACATTAAGTACATTCACATTGTTTTGCAGCTATCACCACTATCTATCTCTAGAACCTTTTAATATTCCCAAACTGAAACTCTGTGCTCATTAAACACTGATTTCCCACTCTCTCCTTCCCCTAGACTTTGGCAACCAACATTCTACTTTCTGTCTCTATTGATTTGACCACTCTAGGTACCTCATATAAGGGGAATCATACAGTATTTGTGCTTTTATAACTGGCTTATTGTCACCATAATGTCCTCAATTAAGCCAGCATAATGTCTGCAAGGTTTATCCAGTTGTAGGATATGTCAGAATTGCCTTCCATTTTTAAGGTTATATTCTTATATATAAATATATAACACAGATATATATGTAATATATTCAATTATATTATCTTATCTTCCATTGTATGTATGTACCACATTTTGTTTATCCATTCATCTGTCAATGGATACGTGGGATGCTTCCATCTTTGGGCTATTGTGAATAATGCTGCTATGAACATGGGTATACAAATAGCTGTTACAATTCTTGCTTTCAATTCTTTTGAGTATACACCCAGAAATGGAATTACTATAATTCTTACAACACCGTTAAAAAGATAGAGGAATGCCTGTGTGTATTTTATTCTAAAATTCCTAGGACATAGATTTAATTCTTATTTTCTAAAGTGACAACTGTAAGACTTACCTCATATTTGTGAGTTTTTGTTCTACTTGCTCCTTCCCTTCAGGTCTCTACACCTAAGTTTGTTTCTATTTTTTCCCATCTTCAACATGCTCTCCCATGACAAGTTCACCATTCCTATGACTTCAGTTATTTTCTCTTGCTTATGGTTCCCAAATCCAGCGTCAAGCCCTGTGCTGTCTCCTCCAACTTCTACTGCCTGGTCAGCCTTATCTTTGTGAGTGAGTAACCTATCTCCCAGGAGCACTGCGCCATCCACCATCTGTCTTCTACCTCTTTGGTTCTACTGACTCTTTCTCCATAGGCTATAACTCTGCTTAAGTCACTTCTGTCTTTAAAAAAAAAAAAACTCTGAATACTGTGTCCCTTTTGGTGCCCACCAGAACTATTTCAACTGCTGAACACAGACATGTGCATGCACATGCACACATAGAGACTTGGCCTTTGCTCTGATTAACGCACAGACAGGACAGTGTGTCCACCTTACACTGACTTCAGAAGTAGAATTAGGAAAATAGTCCTAGTTTTTAACCCAGAGAGAGAAATAGGTCTTCCAGGCAAAGGTTAAAAACAAAAAATAGGGCTATATCATTTTCCTTGCACCTGTGTTACTTAGCTAACAAATGTAATCCTAAACCCTGTTACTACCCTAGCCAGCACGCGCACGTGGCACACGCACACACACAGGGACAGGCACGCACACACACCTTTCGTGGTAGCAGCCTGTTGCAGACTTTTCCTCATGCCTGAACTGTTAATATAAGTCTTTGGCCAGCTCCCTTTGCCCTGCCTGCTGCCAAGTGCAGAAGCAGTTGAATCACTTGCTCTAATTTACAAGTAGCCAAATAGCCTAAAGCATTTTGAAGTCTCAAGACTTCCAAGTGCCAGAAATTATAAAACATACTTCAAACACATCTACTGGAACCTCCAAAGTCAGGACTTCAGATTAAAAATCTGCCCCTCAGCAGACTGAACTCAGAAACTAGTTGTCAGACTTCCTGTGGCTGTAGAGCTATGACGGTGGTCGGGAGTGCACAGGTGGGTCCAGATTAAGCTTCACATGAGGCCCTGGCTTCAGTTGACACCCACAAAACAAGTGTCCTTTGGGACAAAATTAATAAATCTCTTATTAAAGTGGTAGGTGGTGTTTCTTTACTTCCAAAAATATCATAAGGTCATAGGAGAATAGGCCAAATTTTAAAACCATAATCCAAAAATTAGGAGAGAAACCTGGGTCTTTGAATAGAAACTCTTCTACATTTCACCTCATCCCCAGCTAAAACACCTTTCCTGTGCTCTCCTTACCTTTCCTGCTAAACCCCACTGAAAAAGTCTTGGATCTCCTGCTCCATTCTCTCTAATAATGACTATATTTTCACAGCAGCATTGTACCTTTATGTCAAAGCCATTAATTTAAAACAAAACAAAACAAAAAATAGGATGGTATTATTAAATCTATTAAATTTGTTTCTTTTAGAAATTATAGTTTGGTGGTGCAGTGAAATGGGCAGTTTTATGCATTTCTAATTGCCCTCTAAATGTGTACAATCATTTTAGAAGCAGTTTGGCTATATATATCAAGAATTATAAAAAATGTTACACCCTTTAACTTAGTAATTATGCTTCCTAATAATATAACCCAAAATATGTAAAAAATTATTTTATATCTATATATACACAAATATATGTTTATAGTTTCTATTTTAATAGAAACTGGAAGAATATACAACGAGTAATGTTTAAGCAAGTTACAGTACAAATACTTATAGACTTCTACCATTATAAATGAGCTTGTAAAAATGTAGTAAATACAAAAATAAACTTGAAAGACAACTGCATACAGATAATACAACTATGTAAAAATCTGCACAAAATAAAAGCCAGTAAGGATGGATAGCAAAATGTACACAATCGTGTGTTAAGGTAGCGGCACTGTGTTCTTCCCCATATTCGAGTATTTTGTAATGTTTTCACATTATTTTTATAATAAAAAGATATCTGACATTTTTAAATGGTTAGCATCATATGGCCATATAAAATCATTATTGAAACAGCTTTACAATGATTATGAATGTATATCCTCTAATATAGAGAGGTTCTCTAATGTATTTTAGTTTCTTTTCAATGTATATGGATTATTTTTCTCATTTGGAATTCATCTAAGATAATTCCAAATGTTCTAAAAACCTAATGCATTTAATTCATTTAGTCTGCAAAACCAGCCATTTTATAGCATGTTGCCCAAATGCATGTCTCAAATGAGTGCAAATACAATGGATTTTCAAGTTTTCTCAATTCCTAATCATATACCCCGACAGAAGCTTGAAGTTTATATTATTTTCTCTCAGATACTAATTAAAAGTTTCTGTGTAATTTTCAACAAGACCAATGACATTTTCACAAATTATACAACTGTGATGCTTTTATCACTATACACATGTGAGAAATAATACCAACTAACAGTAGAAAATATGAAAAATAAAAGGAGTCTAGTTGAGAGGCTGGAGATTTTGTTTCACAGATGTTTTGGACAAAGAAATGTGAAAGATGCAAATGAGCTGTTAAGCACTTTTATTAATATTTGAAAATAATAAAAAATTTAGTATCATATCAGAACAAATGCAATGTCTCATTCCTGTTTGCAGAGAATGCTAATGAAAACTGCATCCTGATCACAGCATTATATAAGGGCTGCAGAGACAGAGCTGAACCTAAGTTATATGGGGTAGCAATTTAGGGAGAAGAGGAAAAAGTTGCAAAAGCAGAGGAATATAAACCCCCTTTTATTTCCCACTCCTTCTCCATCTCCTGCCTGAGCTTAAGAGAGTGAGGAAAGATCCCTATAGACTGTCACTGAGTTTCAAAGCTCTCCAGTCACTTTTCTCTTTTGTGAATGAGTTGTCAAGCAGAACAAAAACCAAGAAATGTTTGTGTTCAAAGCACGTTGCAGGTGGAGTTTCAGCAAGCTCCCATCTATTTCCTCTTTGCTAGTGAGAAGCTCTGTGGAAACCAGTTAGAAAATGTCCAGGTCTCCTGATGCCCACCTTCCATTTACACCTTCCATTCACACAATCAGTGGATAACCAGACCTTGGCCAAAATGAGGATGTATCCTTTCCCTCCTCAATGTCACCTCAGCAACAGTCACTTTGAATTTTTCTGCCACTTCAATCTGTATTTTTTTATGATTTTTATGATCCTTATTTTCATGTTTTATCTAAAATCCTTGTTGTTGGCCTGGCATGGTGGTTCAGGCCTGTAACCCTAGCACTTTGGGAGGCCAAGGCAGGAGGAATGCTTGAGGTCAGGAGTTTGAGACCAGCCTGAGCAAGAGCAAGACCAGCCTGGGCAAAAGCAAAACCCTCATCTCTACAAAAAATTTAAAAATTAGCCAGGCATCATGACAAGCGCCTGTAGTCCCAGCAGAGGATCTCTTGAGCCCAGGAGTTTGAGGTTGCAGTGAGCTAAGACAACACTACAGCATTCTAGCATGGCAAACAGTGAGACTCTGTCTCCAAAAAAAAAAAAAAAAAAAATTGTTGTAGATGATTTCTAGCATTTTTCCAAGAGCCAGTTTAAATTTGTTGTCAAAAGTCTCCCATTACATTAAGTCAAAAGTAATCAACACTCACAGTTGGAAGGAACTTTGCAAATATCTAGTAGAAGCCTCATGATTTTATAGATAACAAATGTAAAGTCAGAAGAAATCAAGTAACTGCTTAGTTTCTATAACTCATAGTATCACTGGAGCTGCAACCCATACATTTGACCTGCAATTCAGAAGCCTTTCATCTGTCCCACCCTGCCCGTATTCTCACTCCAGTTTAGCCCTTTTTCTTACTTAGTAGAATCACAAGATCTGACAGTTAAAATTATCCTCAGATTAATCAATTTGATTACATCAAAATGTTCAGTTTCTGTGTAACAAAGAAAAAAACCCACAGACAAAATCAAAAGGCAAAAACAGAGAAATAATTTGCAACACAACAAAGAGTTTATCTCCTTAATAAAGAGCTCTTTAAGTCAATAAGAAAAAGACTAACAACCTAGTAGAAAAATGAGCAAAAGATTTAATTTAGCAACTTACCATCATACTGGGAATTTCCTTTGCTGCTCTCTGTGATAAATCTCCTGTTCCTGGATTGTCTTTCTTGATTTATTCCTTCATTTTCAAGGAGTACATTCTCCAAGAAGTTCCTGAGAAAGGATGCAAAAGAGGTAAATACTTTGAGATCTTGGAGGTCTGAAAATATCTTTTTTCTGCCACACGTTTGATTGATGGTTTTGCTGTGCATAGATTTCTACGCTTGAAAATATAATACACATAGTGGAAATAATATTTATTTCAATCTTAATTAGCCACAATTACCTATTAATGAGATGTGTTAATGTTGGACAATACACAATGTCTCAAACCTTGGATTTAGAGTGTATACTGCCAGCTTCATTTCCTGTTCCAAGCTAATTTTCACAGAGTACTTACTTAACTTTTAATCATATCAATACAGCTTTGCAAAGATAACATCATTGAAAGGTATGTAGCTCAATCTAAAGTCAGAACTGTGAATTACCTCCATCTAGTAGTTCACAGGGTATACAAAAAGTATCAATATCACTACATTTCCCACAAGAATTTAAAACTTCCCGTGGTACTCTGTGAATTTGCTATAGAGTGCACAGTTTAAGAACATCAGGGTTAACCATTAGGAAAAAAATTAAGTGAGACCCCTTTTTTGTGTATGTATAGTAAGAGCACATTATTTTTTGTGTGTATATACTAAATATACATATATTTATTTTTGTGTGTATACACTCATATATGAGTGTGTGTGTATAGATACACACATGAAAATATGTGCCATTTTTATGTGCATGTGTGTATACCTTATATACCCAAACATATATAGGTCATATATACACAAACATATATAGGTCATATAAATTTAAAGACTTTAAAATTGTAATCATATATACATGAAAATGGTGATGACTGTCTCTAAGTGGTAAAATTATGGTTGATTCTTACTTCTTTATGCTTCCTATGATTTATACTTTCTATAAGGTTCTATTTTATAACCAATTAGAGCTGCAAAGCTCCATTTTGAACAAAAGAAATTTAATTAAAAGCTAAACACATAGGCTCAAGTTCCACCTAACTTCTTCTTTTAATGAGGAAAGTAAGTTGGGAACTCACTCAACAAAAGAATTTTCCTGTTAGGAATGGATTTGAACCATTGCAAATAATCATATTGAGACAGATTAGGGTAAAAGTAGTACTACTGTATAGTTCAACTAAGATACTCATTAGAAACCTAAGAATATGTATCTTTTAGAGAAATGAGAACCTCTCTCATGCATAGGTCAGTCTGAATTTTAAAAAAGCATGAGATCAAAGTAAAAATAGTGTAATAAAAAATAAGCAAGAAATATAACCCCTTCCAAAAAAAAAATAGAAATCCACCTGAAATATATTGTCATGAAGCTGGCAAAATCTTTGACGGTTCTCCTGGAATCAGAGAAGTTAGTGAAACAATGCCCCCTATAAATGCTAGAAGAACTTGGAGGAAAAATGAAAGGGGAAAATAAGACCCTCACAAAAATGAAATCCACATTTGGAAGCAATAGAAAAGATGATAGATAAAACAAAATAGGAGCATGAAGGATAAGCTTGAGAACACAGAGCCAAACCAAAAGAATTTAAAAGGACTAAAGAAGAAATAAAAGCTATAGAAGACAAACAAAGAAATAAAACATACACTTCTTTAAGGTCCCTAAAGAAGAAAACAATAAGTATTCAAAAAAGTATTTAAAAATATAATTCAAAAGGCATTTTTGAAATAAATATTTTAATCTATCAATTCAAAGGACACACAATGTTTCAGCAAATAACCAAACTGGTAAAGTATCTTTTTCTGGTAAAGATACTAAACTTCAAAGATAAGGAAAGAATCTATGAAGGGTAAAAATCAGATAAGCTTCAACTTTCCCATAGCCACAATATAATGCTGAAAGATAATACAGAAATTTTAAGTCCTCAGGGGAAAAATCATGCACTCCAGAGATTTTTATAGTTGAAGTGTTTTCCAGGCATAAAGAGAAAAATACTGGACAGTTTCAAACATGGATGAATTTGGGAACTATAGTCCCATGAAGACTTCTCAAAGAAACAAACTTCAGCCAGTCAACAAAAGGAAGGAGAAGCTATGGCAAAAGTGCTGACAGCGAGCACGAATCCATTTGAATGTAGGACTGAGAATGAATTACTGCAGCCATGGTAATCGCAGGTCAGCCTGTGGACTTTATTGGCCATGCCGCTGTGCAGGGCACAATGACTCATCCAAGTGGGAAGGCTGTTGCGAGACAGGGTGAGGGGCAGGGGGAAGAATTGATAAATGTTGTTTAAAACAAATAATTCATGTCGAGTCTAAATAACACTCTGTGAAACTATTCTATAGTATTAAAAATATCCATTAGAGTTTGATAGAAAAAATAAGATGTGTTAAGTAGATCAAGAGGGTGACTAGAGTTTACAATCTATTGTACATTTCAAAATAGCTAGAAGAGAAGAATTTGAATGAATTTTCATAAATAAATGATAAATATTTAAGGCGATGGATATCCCAAGTACATTGATTTGATCTTTACAAATTATATGAATGTATTAAACTATCAGATATATTCCAAAACTATGTACATCTATTCTGCATCAATAAAAAATAGAAAAAAATATCCCTTAGAAACCTAAGAATATACATCTTTTAGAGAAAATAAATAGAAAGATAATAAAAGAAAAAGAATAAAATAAGATCACATCGGAAAACATGGTGTCCTGAAAAGTTAAGTTTGAAACAAAGTGACACAGTAAAGTTGACAAGGAAAGACTTAACAAAGACCTATCTGGCAAATATAAACCAAAAGAAAGCAAAGCCATGATAGTGATATCAGACAATGCTGAATGCAAGTCAAAAAGCACAAAAAAACACAAATAAAGGCACTTTAGAACAATGCCTATAGTCTACTATAAAAGATCTAACAGTCATGGTATTTGTACACCAAATAACAACAAAATATTCTTAAAACAGAAACAAAAAATATAAAAAGAAACACAAGTAGATATGGAGTGAATCCATCTCTTTCATTGATAACAGATTAAGTGGAAGAAAAAATGAGACAAATGACCCCACCAATAAGATAGATACATTAATTTAAATTGTACTCAATATATTTTTCAAATGCACATAAAACATTTTAAAAATTGTCCATATATCATGCCATAAAAAAACTAACGAATTCCTAAAAGTCAAAATAATATAAATAACATCTTCTACCACAACAACATAGAAATTAATCACAAAATTAGAAAAACAAAAAAATCTATTATAAGTAAGTTTAAATTTATAATATAATTTTAGCCTCAAAGAAAAAAACTCCATAATAAGTAAGCATGTAGGAAATAGCAATAGTTCAAATACCACATATCAGAAAAAATAGGATACAGTAGAGCAGAGAGAAATTTATATATTGAAATATTTATATATCTAAATAATTAAGAATATGAATAAGTTCATAAGTTCAAATTAAAAAGTTAAAAAAACACAAATAAAAGGAAAAAAGAATTAAAATGGAAAATAATGAAACAAAATAGAAGAATTAATAAATAAATAGAAGAGCTTAGTCTTTGGAAGAAAAAAGTAAAATTCATACACTATTAGCTAAGCTAATTAAAAAATCTGAGAGAAGATGCAAATACATAAACAGAGGGGGCTAGCCAGGTTTATTTAGTACAAAGCCTTGTGCATTAAAGTATTCAGACAATACTTGCTGAATGATTAAAGGAAGTAATTAAACCACCTCAGATTTAAAAATTGTTTAAATTACCATATTTCATTCAATTCGAAGACACACATTTTAATATCTTCGAAGTTGAGACTTATCTTAATATCTCATAATAGCTGTGGATAAATTTGGTTGTTATTTCTGGTGACATGATGGCATGAATGCAATTCCTCCACATTTCCCTAAAACAACGACCATTTCAGACTGATTTCAGGAAGAAGTATGAGTCCTGATAATTGGCTGAGCACTTTCCATGATCACCTTCTGATAAGACAAAGACAGTGCCATTGTCAAAACTCGCAGAACAGGTATCAAAAACTAGGAAGAAAAACCAAAAGGCAATAGTATTGTTTAAGAAAGGGCTGTATATTATCTCTCAGTTGGTACGGAAAAGAATATTTTATGGAAAAACATGATATCAATGACTTTGCCTGAAAAAGTAAATTAGAAAAGGCAGACATTGGATGTAAAGTCTCCAGAGCCTATATCCACTCCATGGTCTCATTTGTTTGCTTAGTCCCAGTTGTAACATTTCTGATACACTAATACGCCTCCTGGAACAAGAACCCTAACTGCCTCTTCCATTCCTCCCCCAACCCCCAATTCCAACCCTGCTCTGAGGCTTAGCTCTGTGATTGGCATTCTGCATCTTCTAAACAGAACCCAGACACTGACTGCTAGACCCCAGGATTTCCAAATCTCACCAGTCCTTGTGGCTCCATAGCTGAGCTCCACTCTACTGGTGGAACACGTTGATATTCTTATATCCAACTATTTTCCAGAATTAAGATTGGAGATGACAGTATCCTTTGAGTACCAGTCCTAGCCAGCCCTTTTCCATCATCCAGACTCCTCAATATTACACAAGACTAAATTCACTAGAAGCCTTTGACAAGACATGATTCTTGGCTCCAGTAAACAGCACAGTAGGAAAGAGTCCACGTTTGCTATGAGACCCACCCATCAGAGGGCTGAGAACAAGGCCCAGAAAAAAGGTTTAAAACTATTTGCATTTTCTAATCCTATACACTGACATTAGGAATCACATTTTTAAGCATTTTAAATAGTAATCAAACATTATGGTTTTAACATATATTTTTGTTCATTTTGAGAAGTTGAAACTGAAATAATGGGCTATAAAGGCTGCAATTTTGATAGCAAACATTCAAACAAATAGATGAATAAAGTTGAACCCTTTTGGTAGCAATGTAATCAGCATTTAAACATAAACTATCTGAGAGGAGCCCCAAATCTTAGCAATAAGTTAATATTTGTTGACAAGAGCTCTATGGAGGACAAATAAATGTATATTAATAGAGCAATGGTAACTATTATTTGATGATTATAGGAATTATTGTGCTGGCACAGTATCACTAAATACAGTATCAATAAGGCCTAATTACTTTTTTCTATGTAGAGATTGTTAATCTAATTTCTGTATTTTTAATGGGAAATTTTGATTTAATTTTCTTTTCACAAATAAATTAGCCACACCTTTTTTTCACAAGTAGACCTAGGAATAAAAACTGATGCAACATTTTTTGCATGACATTGAGAAATGTCTATTATAATTTAAAATGCTGTACCCTCTAGCTCAACAATTCTACTTCTGGAAATATATCCAGAAAAAAAAAACACTTGCATAAGTGCACAAAAATGTATGTTCAATGACATTCACTGTAGCATTTCTTGCAAAACTAAAAATTTTGAATAACCCAAATGGCCCTCAATAAAGGATTGGTTTAAACAAATACAGTAAACTCATTCAATGGAATACTAGGCAGTCAATAAAAAAGATTTGGTAGCTCTTTTTGTACTGATATGAAAAGATTTCCAAAATATACTTCAAATTTTAAAAAAGAAAAGAAGAGATAACTGCAGAAAACTATGTTTGGTATGATTTCCTTTTTTATTAAAAATACATATTCCATAGCCAGGCACCGTCACGTGCATCTGTAGTTCCAGCTACTCCAGAGGCTGAGGCAGGAAGATCGCTTGAGGCCAGAAGTTCGAGGCCATAGCATGCCATAATTGCATCTGAAAATAGTCACTGCACTCCACCCTGGGCAACACAGTAAGACCCTATCCCTTTGAAACAAAGATACATACTCATCTGTAGGTATTTAAATATAGATGTACTTATTAATGCCAAAATTGGTTCTTCCTGTGGAATGATATAATAATTATGCTTTCTGTGTTTTATAATGCTTTAGTTTTTATGTTTATATTATTACTAGAGTAAGAAAAAATAAAGATTCATAAATACTTTGTACCATTTGCCTTTACTGCAGCATTTTCTTATAATTAATGTCCTGAAAAATAAGAGAACTACATGATGTTGCTAGTTCAGAAAATGTCACTTCCCTATTCAAATCCCCCGTGAGAGGTTAAGTTTTTTGTCACCCAAATTCATATGTTGAAGTCCTAAGCCCCAATATTTCAGATATGACCTTATTTGGAAATAGGATTGTGGGAGCTGTAATTAGTTAACATAAGGTCACTGGGGTGAGGCCTAATCCAATATGACTGGTGTCTGTAGAAGAAAAAGGGGAAATTTTGTACAGTGACATACACACAGGATAAATGCCATGTGAGATGAAGGCAGAGATTAGGGTGATGTTTCTACAGGCAAAGCCAAATATCATTAGCAAATCACCTGAAACTAGGTGAGAGGTATAGAACAGATTGCATCTCATGGCCCTCAGAAAAAATTCTGCCTCCAGATGCAGAATTTTACCTGAGTTTTCAAACTTTGAATTAAAGATTGCAACATCAACTCTTATCTGAATTTCTAGCTTGCCAACCTGCCCTACAGATTTGGAACTTGCCAGTTTCCACAATCAGAAACTAAATATTTCCTCTCTCTTTCTCTCCCTCTCTCTATATATACGTATACGTGTGTGTGTGTGTGTGTGTGTGTGTGTGTGTGTGTGTGTGTGTGTGTCTCCCCCTCCAATTCTAATGAATAGATTCAAACTCCAAAACCTGCCATTCAATATCTTTCTCACCTGGCCCCAGGACCACCCTTTCCCCAGGCATTCACTGGCCTATGCAATCTAGCCAGATGGAAATATACCATGCTTTTCTCACTGCCATATTTTTGTTTATCTCCACTCAGTACGTATCTCCACATTTATCTCCACTCAGTACGTAAAACATTACAGTATGTGAAATTAGCAAGGCAAATTGTGAAACATAATCATGCTCCTGTTTTTGTGCTTTTAATATCTATAATACTGATTTCATGAAATTTTATCCTCTCCTTAAAAAGCTGGTAAAAACCTACCCTCTTCAGACACTTTATAATTTGCCTGAAATATAAAAGAATTACCCAACTCTTCAGATATCTCCTTCTTCTTTCCCCTACTTTTCAATAAATGTCCACATGCCTTCTCTTAATCCATAAAATCTCTGCCCATCCTCCCAACTTGCTCAAATCTTAACTCCTTTCTTAATTACTTTATATCAGAGTTTCTCAACTGTGGCATTATTATTGACATTTTGAGCCAGATAATTCTTTGTTAGCAGCTAGAACTGTCCTCTGCATTGTAGGATGTTTAGCGCCATCCCTGGCCTCTTCCCACTAGATGCCAGTAGCACACCTTCCCCCTTCACCACCTCACCAGTTGTGACTACCAAAAATGCCTCCAGAATTGCCAAATATCCCCTGGTGTGCAAAATAGCCTCTGGTTGAGAACCACTGACCTATATAGTACTCATACCTCCCCTTGGGCCATAAAAACATCAAAAGGCCTTATTTTGTGTTGCCTATGAAAAGCTTTTACCAGAGTTCACTTTGTTTATTTTCCCTTCTTGCTTTTTCCCCAGGTGAAGGATGGAAAAAGCAGTATCAAAAAAATTGAGGAGATTTTAGAAATAGAATAGATTAATCATCTTGTTCTTTGTTCAGCTGAGGGGGAATTATTCGGCGTAGCTCTTATGTTAATATTTCCACAAAACCTGTTATGTATTAGAAGAGGGAAACAATTATAAAAGATAAATATATTTTTGTTCTATTATTTCACTGGTTATATGTTAAAGAAAATGAATTTAGTATGAAAATCTCTCTCAAAAGCTCTCTAATGAAACCCGATGATTCACCCTTTCTCAATGAAGAATGGATTTCATAATCAAATGAAGAAAAAGCAGTTCTGCAAAACGAACAACAGTACACTGCAATGAAGAGAAATCCAGAGGCACAAAATACAGATAACCTGTTTTAACTTTTGCATGCTATTAGCCGCTGGTGTGCAGCCAAAATTTAGCTGTCACACTTGGAATGACTGAGGAGTGAAGTCAACTCCTGATTTTCCACACTAATGGAAACAAATATATCTGACCTAGAAGGTCCCCAAGCCCCATCTATAAGCTCAAGTGGGTGAGAAGTATTTTTATTTGACTCAACCTCATTTCTGTGTTGAATCCCAATGCTGGGGGCAGGAGTAGGAGGTTGTGAAAATTCTATTACTCTCTCAACACTATCTGGGAATTTTGCCACTTCCCTGGGTTTCTGCCAATGAAGGGCCCTCAGCCCATCATAACATGAAGTGAGGGAAGGAGAAGTATGAACAGAACAGGGAATGTGGGTGGGATCAAGTGGATGCCTCCTTTGGCCCCACAGAACCTGAGGGAGAAGCCCTTCAGGAGCTCAGAGTTGGAACAGGGCCCTCTCCCTGAAACCTACACATTTGCACTGCCATCACACTCTCTCTGTTCCCTCTTTTCCCCTTCCTCTCCCATATATACCCTGGGAAGTCTTTTCCTCTCCAGAAGACAAAAGCAATAGTCACCCAGGATATTTTTCTCAAATAACTTGTCTCTCCCCAGCATTGTCCTAAAGGTGTGAGCTTTTTGCCAGGGGGTTGGTTTTCCAGTTTCATTTTTTCCCATTGTCTACCATGTCACATTCTTTCCCTGAGATATTGAGTTGAAAGTAGCTTTGCTGCTTAAATGGCAGGGAGTGGAGTGGGATTAATTAGTAGGAGGGAAAAATAGAGTTATGTTTGTAAAAATATAATCAAAATATTATATCTGTTTATATTCTTATTTGATAATGAATCTATATTTGATAACAGCTAATGTTCTGAAAACTCAATTCAGACAGAATAATGAAAGGTTATTCATTACTAAGCTTTTCTATCCTTTCTTCCCCAACCACCTTCATGCATTTCATTTAAATTAAAAAATACAGTAGTGCTGCCACTGTGTACATAGAAATCGAGAAGAGTCTATAGAAGATAAATCATATATTATACAGGTAACTCTCAATAAGAGGATATAAAAATCAAAAGTCCTGAAGTCCCCAGTATTTATACTTAGGGAAGACACAGGCATATGTTGTCAAGTGAAGATCCTAAATACCAATTTCATTTCTCCTTTTTCTGAGCATCTAGGATTTCTCCCAGAACAGGACAAATTCGGGTCCTAGAGGGTGCTATTAAGCAGATTTCCTGTCTTCTGTCAAGCAACTGCTGTTTCCACCATAAGACAATGATCTTGGGAGCCAATTAATCCTGTTCCCTATACACCTTGAGGAGGATTTCTTCCAAGTACTTTAACAGTTAAGTTTCTCTGGCTGTAAGCAACAAAGACAAGTTCTAGCTAAATTAAGATTAAAGAGAATGTAATGATTGGCAGAGCTGAAAATTCCAGAGTTGGAATGATTTCAGACAAGCTTGAGTAAGATTGCATCCTTAGGGGCTGCCTGATGGTTCCTGACATCTTCCATTTCTCACCTGAGGCAGCAAAAGAGCTAGCCAGCTTCCCCAATAGTTAAAAGAAAACACCACACATTTTATCCTGGGTCTAGTGCTGAATCACTCACTGCAACCATGATAATCTAATCATACAGTGATAGTCTGGGATTGAGGTCAGCAAAATTTTTACATAAAGAGCCAGGTAGTAAATATTTTTGGCTTTGTAAGCCACATTGTCTCTGTCACAACTACTCAAGTCTGCCATTGTAGAGCAAAAGCAGCCATATATATATATGAATGAGCATGGTTATGTCACAATTAAACTTTATTTATAGACACTGAAATTTAAATGTTATGTAATTTTCCTGTATCATGAGATGTTATTCTTCTGTTGAATTTTTTGCAGCCTTTCAAAAACATTAAAATCATTCTTAGCTCATGGAGTTTATAAAAATAGGTGGCATTCTCTACAGTACCCATTTTACTTGAAGCACATACAGTGAGGGACGAGTAGGTCCCTCAAAGCAAAGTTAGGGGAGTGCTGAGCAACAAACACAGAAAATGTTCACCCAGCACCACAACGCTTCACAGTTTTAGGCCATGAGGCCTTAAGGGCATATTGCTCAGTGACTTGATAGAACTCATCCTGAAGCTAGAAACATAACAAATAGCCCACCCCAAGCTCCCCATCGCTGTTCCTAACCACCCCCACCCCCCACACCACTCACCACTGGAGTTGTCCAGGAGGCAGAGCCCATATAACTGTCTACTTTCCAGTCAGGAGAGCACTGCACATTCTGAGTGCAAACTACTTGGTCAGTGCCTGGTTCCCAGTGTTACTGACAGCAAGAAATCATGTGGTTTGGGGGAAATCCATATATTCTTTTATTTTTTGAACAAAAAAGTAGTTCTTGATAACAGCTCATTGTTGTAGGCACTGGGGATAGAGTAGAGAACAAAAGAGAAAAAACCCTTCTGCCGTGGAGCTTATAAATGAATGAACAAATGAATGAATGGATGAATGGAGAAAATAGCAAAATAAAGCAGCAAAAGGGGTTAGGGAGCATTGGATGCCATTTTAAACAGGTAGTCAAGGAAAGCCTTTTTTCAAAGATGACACTCAAACAAAGATTTGAAGAAGAGCCCCCCAAATAGCTAGGGGAAGAGTATTTTAGGCAGAGAGACTAGCGAGTGCAAAGGCCCTGGGGCAGAAGTGGGGCTGGAATTTCAGGAGATAAGCATGGCTGAAGCAGAGTGAGTGAAGAAAGCAGTAAGAAGAGATGAAGTCAGAAAAGAGTAGTGGAGGAGGCATAGATCACAAAGGGCCTAGGAGGCTATGGTACCAACTTTGATTTTTAATCTGTGTAAAGGAGCCACAGAAGGGTTTTTTAAGTAGAGAAGACGTAACTTGACTCACTCTTAAGTGATCATTTTGATTGTTGTGTTAAGAATAGAGTTTTGAAGGGTACAAGTGGAGGCAGGGAGATCTGTTAGGAGGCTGTTATAATAGCCTACGTGCCTTGGCCCCTACTCTCAAGTAGAAAATATTCCACTGGTTGAACCACAAATCTGCCTTCAAAACAACAAACCTCCCAGTGCAGCCTGTGACAGACTAAAGCATCAGGTAGCTTTCAAGCGCAAATGCAGGTATAGTTAGCCAAGCTATGCACCGACCCAAGCTGGTTCCTGTGTGAGTAGACATTACCAGGGGCCTCCACAAGTGCACCCTGGCACTGCACAAAAGGAGTCAAGAGAACAGTGCTGTGTGTGATCTGTTACCTGAAGTTGCCTTCAGCCTCTGCGTTTGCGAATTCACTACTCTGCTCATTCTAGAATATGTCCACCCTATCCTTTGGCTCAAATGTCTACTGTCAGCATTGTATACATTCACTCCATTTCCACACCCTGCTGCCTTTCTCACTCCTGAGACTGAGCAAGGTTAACCAACAGAAATGCCATTTGCATCAAGAGGTACCAGCAATGTCACCAGTATGCTCTATTACAGATGAGTGTCCACTTTCCTACCTAGTATATACATGCCCTCTTTGAGCTTAAAAGCTCTGCACAAATATACAGACAACAACTTTAGGCTCTTTTCTTTGGCCTTGCAAGGCCCCCCTTACTCCTTGTGAAAAGAAGGAAACAGCTCCTCTGTCTACCAGAATTTCCAAGCCACAATACGACCACCAGTACAGCAGCACCACCTCGGGGCTGCCCTGGGAAGTGCATATCTGAGGGCCTGCATGTGAAAGTTACAGATATATCTTGTATATTCAAATACCCATGCGATGCCAGAAAAGAGATCTGTTATCCTAGAGTGAGAGGATTCCAAGATGATCAGAGGTATTTAGTGAATCCTGGGGCTTATAAAATAATGGCAGAAATTTATCCCTCATTTCCCCACCATATCCACCCAAATAACTGGCTTCACCCAAACAGCCAAGGGTTTGAACCATAGTTTGCTTCACCTGTAGCATCACAGGCACTGAAGCTCCTGTTTACTGCTGACCGGTTGCTCACCTGCCTTAATTCACCTGCTTCTGTTTTTTAAATAAGCTGCACCATAGTATGCTCCTGCTTTTCCCCAGCCAGTTAACTCGGAATTTCTGTAAGCAGGGCCTAGGCATCACTTGGGGTGATTATAATGTGCAAAAGGATGGAGAACTTCACCTTTAACCATCAAAACTAAGCAATCCCATTACTGGGCATCTATCCCCCCCCCAAAAAAAAGACCTCTGTACTAGAATGTTTATAGCAACACACTTCACAATTGCTAACATATGGAAACAACCCAAGTGCCCATCAATACATGAGGGGATTAATAAAATGTGGTGTATGTATACCATGGAGTACTACTCAGCAACAAAAAAAAAAATGGTGATCTAGCACCGCTTGTATTATCCTGCATAGAGCTGCAGCCCATTCTACAAAGTGAAGTATCACAAGAATGGAAAAACAACCACCACAGGTGCTCACCATCAAATTGGCATTAACTGATCAACACTTATGTGTACATACAATCGTAACATTCATCAGGTGTTGGTAGGGGGGAGGTGAGGATAGGCATATTCACACCTAATAGGTGCAGTGCACACTATCTAGGGGAGGGACATGCTAGTATCTCTGACTCGGGTGGAGCAAAAAGCAATATATGTAACCTAAACATTTTTACCCCTGTAATATGCTGAAATAAAAAATAAATAAAAACAAACAAATCAACAATAAAAAAAAAAAAAACTAAAGCTTTCATTCCTTAAGCAGGAACTATCCTCATTCAGGAAAATCCAAGTACAGAGGAACCTTTGTTCCTGAACCTAATTCTAGAGAAAACTGGTCCCAGACAAGGTCAGTCCTTCCAGTGGCAATGGGAGCTTTTAACCACCAAAGCCTCCTCTGACATATGGAGGTACTACTTCCCTTTGCTTTTGCTCTATAACACCACAGCTGAGGCAACACATAATCCAGCATCCTGCCCACCTAACCCTAACCCCACCAAAAAAATTGGTTCTATTTCTCCATCTGCTTGTTGACAAACAGACTTGATGCCTTTGCACATGTAATTTTCTCCTCTTGGAACGATCCGCTCCCTGAATCTCACACTCCATTCCCACCTTCACCTAGCCTCACCTTCACCTAACTTTTGCTCCCCATAATATGCTTAAAAAAAAAAAAGATAATAAACCTTTCCTGATTATCAGAGATGACCACCTATTTACTCTATAGCATTCTCTGCTTCTTCCTATTATAGCATCTATTGTGCTACTTTTCATCAAGTCTAATTATTATAATCAATTATGAAACACACAATTTATGTAATACCAAGGAACAAAAAAGACTGCCAGTAAAATTATAGCAAAGTCTTATCACTCAGAATTTTTATTTTATTTATATTGAAAGGATTCTTTTAGTGTAATTTTGAAACATATCACAGAGCCTAGGACTTTGTTCGCATTTCTTATTTAATCAACTGATAGTTTCAATTTTTCCTCAATCAAAATACATGTCACAAGAAGTTAAGCAGTTGCTGTTTAAGCTCAGCAGGAAGTTTCTGATACTGCAGTTTGACACTTTAATGATGGTCCTATGTGATGAATGAATTGGTCACATCATCTCCTTGTTTTGAAATTTCTTTCATCTCTTCAAAGGGATTTGGCAATTTCTCCTGCCTTTAGTTGAATTGCCAATGTTTCTCAGACATTTATGTCATATGAATCACCTGGAGATCTTAATATGTAAATTCTGCTTTTGTAAATCTGGTGTGGGAGCTGAGGTTCTGCACTTCTAACAAATTCCAAGGTGATGCTGCTGCCCCTGGTCCAGAGACCACACTTGGTGTAGCAAGGTGGTAGACAATCCTTTGGCATGCAGCATAGTCACCATGCCCTACACAACTTATTCAGTGTGTATTTTCCTTTGTTAGGACCCATAAAGCATTTTATTAATTTGCAAGATAATAAGAAATGAGGGTCATCCCTCCAACAATAAATTTTTACTGATATCAAATATACGTCCCACTGCACTGTTTCTAGACTTTTTGGCATATATGATAACTTTTCTTTCTAATGCTCAATTATAGTGTAATTTTTTTAAGACATATTAAATGGCAATGAGTTTTACTCGTGCAGTATCAAAAATGCACATACGTCAGTGAAGGGAAGATAAAATCAACAGCTATGACCAAGTTTGCACCCACACAAACCAAGATTACTTATGGCTGCAGCCTAGACATGACATTTATAAGATACCATCAATTGTAAGATGCAACCTGATTTTGGAGATGTAACACAGTGGGGGAGGAGGGAATGCACGGCTTAGTACTGATGCAATACTCCAGTTGTCTGTGCCTTGCCTCTTTTCCCCAATTAGACTGTGAGCTACCTGAGTGCACGGACCAGAAAAACCTTTATCCTAAAAACAGAACACAGTGTCAGGCAAAAGGTAAGTGTGTGGGATGCAGATGCAGTCCTAATACTCTCTTGACAATGGTAGATTCAGCTGGGCTCTGAGTCGGTGACTCACACTTAACTTGTAACCTATACATGTTTGAAATGTTCTCTGGCTAAGCCTACCCGGGGCTTAATGTGAATAAACTGGGGACAGTGATGTGCCTTGTCCGCTAACACAAGCCCAGGGAGGTGGAGTAGATGGTAGTAGCACTTTATTAATAAAAAAGCCTGTTGGGTGATTCTTTTGGATTCTGGTTACTTTGATTTGTGTTTTGATACTTTATGACTGGTTTAATTCTACTCTCCTGACTAGCCTGTTTCATTGTTTCTTTTTTTCTACCTGATGAATCATCACACAGAAATTCAGAATCCCTGTGTTATTATTCATGTGGACCTTTTAGTTGGTGAGCATCTCTGATAAAAATACATGAGTCCTCTGCCTCCAAAAAGAAACAAGGGAAGAATTATGTTATCATTTTACAAAAGCATTTCATGAAATAGTATGTCCACTAACACAGAAGTTGTAAATTTAAATAATTATTGTTGATAAAATAATGCAAAATCTCAATAACTGCAGAAAATTAAATTTTAATTAGCTGATTTTTAATTCCCAAACCATGGTGCCATAATAAAGCAGCTATTCAAATAAGAAAAGCCCTCCACCTAAAGCTATCTCATTAAAATAGAAATGGGATTTTCTATAGTACAAAAGCATGAGAATTTAAATAGAGTCATTACATTTTAGGGTTAGAAGGAACCTTAGAAATCATCTTGTCTAAACATCTTCATGTTCATAGGGTTAGGATCTTTAAAGGTTTTCCCATCCTTTTAATTTTAATATTATTTATAATTTCTATACTCTTTATTCATATGAAAACATGAGATTGTTCAAATGCTTGATTCACAACAATAAAACTTTTTTATATGTGTTTAAATCACAGTATTGTAAGCTAAATAGTCCCCATTTAGAGAAGGGAAATGAAAAAAATCATTAGAGGCTGGGTGAGAGTGGGGGCTCACACCTGTAATCCCAGGCCTTTGGGAGGCTGAGGAGTGAGAAGTGCTTGAGGCCACAAGTTCCAAGTTTAAGACCAGCCTAGGCAAGTGTAAGATCCCTATCCTACAAAAAAAAAATAAAATAGAAAAATTAGTCAGGCATGGTTGGGCATGCCTGTAGTCCCAGCTATTTGGGAGGCTAAGGTGGTAGGATCTCTTGAGCCCAGGAGCTTGAGGTTGCATTTAGTTATGATGACGCCTCTGCACTCTAGCCTGGGTAACAGAGCAAGACCTTGTCTCAAAAAAAGAGAAAAAAAAAAAAAAAAAGGAGAGTAAAGATCATTAGAGAAGGCTCTGCCTATAACCTATACCTCTATATAATAGAACCCATTAAAAAATGCAACCTGTGACCCTTGCTAGGAAGATATACAGCCAATAATCTTACTAGTTGAAGGTACTAAAAGTAGCATTATTGCTTCTAAGATTTGGGAGATGAAGAAATAAAAAAAAAGACTCCTTTTTAATTCTTCTTCTTAGGGTGGGAGAAATGCTTCTAAGGATGGGGGAAATAGCCTTGAATTTTAAGCGAACTTTTCTCTAAAACATAATGTTAAGTGTCTTTTAAAAAATATGTATGTTTCCTGTAAAGAAAATAGCGGTTGTTTCTAAAAGATCGACTTTGTTTTAAACCAAATTCTTTATAGGAATCTGACTGCTTGAGTCTAAAAATCCTCTGAAGTAAGTAGATGTAGTGACAGTTTTCCAACGCTGAGAGTACTTTTGGTATTTCTTTATTTGATCTTCCCTAAAGAGATATTTATCTCTTTTAAATGTTTGTTCTATCATTCTGGTTTGTACAAGAGACTGGAACATCAACCTGGGGCCTGAAAAGCATTAATGTGCCTTTAAAAGGTTCTAATTTTTGGTTAAAGGAGTTTAGTTTTTGAGGTCAGAAGGTGCCTGGTGGTGTTTCCTTTTCTTTTCATGTGTAAATTGTGGTAAGGAAGGTTCCAAAATCCATGTGATGGATTTGAGCACATCCTTTAGATGGTTACAAACTCACATTAGCTGCCTTGGTCCTAACTAAGCCCTGATTCTCAGTTACTTACCTTCCTGTCTACTTAGAGCATACTGGCAGGTCGAAAACCAGGATACAGAAAATCTTTTTCAATTCCTTTGCAGGAAGGACAAAAACTCAGAAAAATCACATACCAAAAAACTAGAGCATTAGTGACCTCTTGTGGGGTGATTTACTAGTAGCCTGTAATAAAACAAATACTTCCAGATTGGAATCTGAGACAGGCTTTCCTTGAAGGTCCAAGAGTACAATGATGTGCCTGCTGATAGCCAATGGGCCTGTTATAATCTAGAAATGCCTATACATACATATACTCATCAATAAAGTGTTACTAAATGGATCAGGCTATATGTTCAAGAGAGCCTACATACATAAACACACATCAGGAGTGATTTAAATAAAGCATTAAATATGTTAAGACATTCTAGAATCTTCTACCCATAGGATAGTAAGGAACTTTCCAACCACCCATCAAGTATTTGATGCTCCTCTGCAAGGAATTCAAGGGATTTGGAAAGAAATTATGAATTAATAAAAGCTAAACTATGAGACATAGTATAAGAATTAATGGAGGGCTGGGTGTGGTGGCTCACACCTGTAATCCTAGCACTCTGGGAGGCCGAGGCGGGTGGATTGCTCAAGGTCAGGAGTTCAAAAACCAGCCTGAGCAAAAGCGAGACCCCCATCTCTACTATAAATAGAAAGAAATTAATTGGCCAACTAATATATATAGAAAAAGCCAGGCATGGTGGTGCATGCCTGTAGTCCCAGCTACTCGAGAGGCTGAGGCAGGAGGATCGCTTGAGCCCAGGAGTTTGAGGTTGCTGTGAGCTAGGCTGACGCCACAGCACTCACTCTAGCCTGGGCAACAAAATGAGACTCTGTCTCAGAAAAAAAAAAGAATTAATGGAAAAATAAAGAGTCATCTTGTTACTTAATAGTTAACATTAATGTCATTAGACTTATAATGACTAATGAAATAAACTACTACATCTTATGGCTATATTCCCAATATTTGTATAGTCAATGGGATGAAGAACAAATTTGTCCATTAACAAAGTATTTATTGGTATTACAAACAAGGGCAGAATTTTTGGCCAAATGGACCAGTTTTCTAGCTATGACAATTTGGCATTTGATGATTCTAGATATCTGAAGAGTGACAACATATGAGGGAGATAAAGTCATTGCCTCATACTTGGAAAAATAATAGAATACATACCAGAGGAGAAAACTATAATGCTTCATCTCACTATCAGATGAGAAGTAAAATAATTTTTAAAAATTGAATTTAAACATAAAGCAACCAGATATAGGATTGTGGTGGTTTAAGCATAGTCACTTAGACTTTCATCATGAGCATGTCATCAGAATATCTCTATTTTCCATATGTTCTAGAATATCACTTTTCAGAATTACAGAGAAAGCCTTGTCCCTCTCAAAAATATTTCCTTAATAATATAATTTGCCTGTAAATTCTTGATTAAGAAATCTAAGATTAACTAAAATTCAGAGTATTAATTTATTCCTCTTTGTTTTTTCTCCTTGAAATCCAGTTATATGATCAGTCTCATGACTCTGAGTATATTAAGCTGAAGTCTAAAGTGTGAGTATTGTAAAAGATAGGCAAATGGAAATAAAGGCTATTGAATACACATTGCAAGGATAAGAATCATTTTATCTAATATATAGTTGTCCAGATGTTAAGTTTTCCTTTGCTTATATTTAATTCTAAAG
Organism: Microcebus murinus; assembly: GCF_040939455.1. Taxonomy (NCBI): domain Eukaryota; kingdom Metazoa; phylum Chordata; class Mammalia; order Primates; family Cheirogaleidae; genus Microcebus; species Microcebus murinus. Next base: position 27,117,403 of record NC_134108.1, read on the forward strand.
CTGATTGTTTATTAATAGATTGTGCCTTGATTATAAGAAATTAGAAACTATCCATAAAATAGCATTTTCTATTTTACAAGACATGTAGCTCAACTTTGGAAGCAAGGGTCTATCAATAATTTATGGTAAGGTTTTACAATTAAGATATAAGAAGAATAATTTGGGAAGTTAGTAATTATTTTTCTTTTGCTTAGAGCATTTATCTTGGTTCATATAAGAATAATACTTTTAATATCCTAATACTGATGCTCATAAAGCATTTAAGATAATTTTATTTTTTTAATTATATAAACTTCCAAAAATAAAAAATAATCAGCAGACTCCACTATCCAAATATAGTTATCTTTATATTTGCATATTATATATTTTACCTTTTTGGATAGTCCTTATCCAAAAATAGTCTTACTTTTTTTTTTAGCTGCAATTCTAGAGTTAGATGTATTCCACATCAGGTGCCTGTGTACTTTATTTTTATTTTCTACAGTATTCATAAATCTCACTGTAGAGATGGATAATATTTTATCATATTAATGTAACATAATTTATTAATCATTTACTTTATGGTTATATATGAGAAGAGTGACAAGAGTTACTTAATCAAGTGCAAAGAATAAGACTGTCAAGCATTGATAAGAAGCCAGCTAAATTGAATGTGATATTGGCCCCCAACAAATACCAGGTGATTTTTTTTCTGAGCCCACTCAGCAGCCCAGATACATGCATAAGAAAGTCCAGGGATTAAGAGAATTGGGGGCATTGGTATAAAAGAGTGATTCCAGCAATAGTCAAAGGGTTCAAGCTGGGGAGGGATATAAACAAGAACAAAGTGGTAGATAAACTAAGGTAACAGCATCATGAGACAGGAGACATGTATGGGCTCAAAGAGAAGTCTGTGAAGATTAAGGTCTAAGGAGAAACAGCACTGGAAATAAGAAGACAGGACAGCTGTAGAGCATACAAAGTTCATTTGAGTTGGAGTTATCCCATGCCCATCAGGGAAGTCTGGAAGAGCGAGCCTCAAGCAAAGCCTGCCTTGGGTTTCAGAGAGGTAGAAATTATGCTGTTTCTCTGTACTCCAGTCACATCATCCTTCTTTACCACCACACTGGCCAAGTTCAAGTCACCCTTCAAGTCACAGCTGAAGTTGAGCTTCACACAAGGGCCCTTCCCAACTACTGGCACTAAAGTAGAAACCCCACCTCTCATTCTGAATCCCACTATTGTGTTTTATTTTCTTAATCACCTCTATTACTTCTTTGTTATCTGTTTTCTTGCATGAGAATTTAGCTTAATTTTTCCTCAATAAATATTTGTTGAAGGAATGTTTGTACTCCCTGGCAGCAAAACTATACCAAGGGATTTATGGGCCATCTTGCTTATATCAGAATAACAAATGATTTTATGTGACCAAATCAGTGAAGTGGTAGAGTTGATCTAATATATTGGACCTTTAAGTACATTAAGCAACAATCAAGTGAACCAATCACATGGTAGCCCTATTTAACCCTTAAAAAAGTAAATAAACATTTTATAAATATGTATCATAGTACTATTATTATTGCATTTTTATGAGATAAAATGTGAACACCATTTATAGATCCCTACTGTGCTCCAGACAAGTAATGAACATAAAGATTAAAAGGAGATAATTTTTTCCTTCAATGGCTGTACAAGTTAACAAGAAAGATGAGATATACTTGTACGAGAAAGATATGACCAAAATGCCACTGAAGCAGAAGCTGCATCAGATTACTCAGCTCAGGATTCCCCATTCCCCAGCTTCTACAACATTAAAATAAAGCCAATAATGACACAGAGCTCTTATAAAAATTAAATGAGATAAAGAATATAAAGTGCTTAGCAAAATACCAAACACATCGCAAAGATCCACAAAATGCCAATTGCTAGTGCTTACAACTCCTACTAAAGGATTCTTTGATTTCATTAACTGCCATGAAGCTCTCATAAAGTTGAAAAAATATTTTCTGGTATTACCTATGATAATTACAATTCATTCCTATTTAACTAGTTTTATTGGACAAAGAGTAACTCACATATGAACTTCATGATGTGTGCCTCAACAAATAAGAAAATTATTACTCTTAAATTAACAGTATTGAATCAAAGATGATTCTATGGGAATGAGCAGCTTTCTCAACTAACTTCTCATCAGCCTAATCATGGAGAAAACAGGGCTTTTATTTAAAATGAAGAATTGGGCCAGGCGTGGTAGCACACACCTATAGTCTCAGCTACTCTGGAGGCTGAGGCAGGAGTATCCCTTGAGCCCAGGAGTTTGAGGTTGCAGTGAGCTATGATGATGCCACTGCACTTTAGCCCAGGCAACAGAATGAGATCCTGTCTCAAAAAAAAAAAAAAAAATTGGAGAATTGTTAATAAAACTGGGAACTTTCACTAATCTGTGGAAATTTAACCATGAAAGTTTTAACCATGAGAATTAAACTCACTAATCTGCAGAAATGCCTACTGTGTAATGCTATTTAACATTTACTTGCTTCTGGCAGTATTCAAGAACAAATACCTTATTCTTCAAGGTAACTAGCTTTTGATCTATAAAATATGGTCTTTAGTCATAAATGTCTAGGTTGGAAAGTCTTATAGAGCAAAATACTCTAGAAAATATGTTGAAATCAGTTCAGAATTATCTAAAATTTGGATCATTATGAGTGAACTTGAACAAGATTTCTTCCTGGACATTTATAACCATATAGATGAAATAGCCATGAAATTTATGTTCATCAATTTTGCATTTGAAGTACAAGATCAAAAGATTGATATTTCTAATTCACCATACAGACATGTAAAATTACTAAAGAGATTTACCTGGTATATCTCACATTTCAATCTGTTTTCTACTAATACATATCTGAAAAATAAAAACCAAAAAGTCCTAATTGTTCAAGCATGTAATTAAAATTCAAAATTAGAAGCCTTCTGAAAGAAGTTTGATAGGGACACAGTTGCCCTGGTTCTTATCTTATACACACATGAAAAAAATTTGTCTCTGTATTTATCTTCATTATAGTAAGGATATTAGAAAATGTGTGTTACAACTGCTAAAACTCTAGAACAATATGTGTAATCTGTAAAGTTAAAGCTGATTTATTCAAAACATTATTCAACAGAAATGGCACATCAAAAAGTAGTAAAATATTATGAGATTTTTATTGTAAGTAAAGTTCATATATACTTTCAAAGGGAAGAGTTAGAAAAGTGAACATCTTTCAATGTCTTCAAGATTAATTGTAAGACAGTCTGAATTGGCCATGTTATGGAATAGCAGAGGAATTGTATAACTTAATTACAGTCTGCACATACATATGCTCTGGTTTTTAGAGACAGTTTTTGCTTTGGCTATTTATTCAGACAGTATTATATTCCCAACAATAATAATTTTTTATTTCATCATCCTGTTTGAATCAGGTTTAAGCACACAGCTGCAGCATGTTGAATTAAGAAGCAAAGTCAGTCCAGTTTCATGAGTTTGAGCTTTTTATTCCTATTTGAATTTATTTTTCCTGGAAAGGAAAAATAGTTATAGCAGCACCTGGTATAGTGCCATGAACATAGTGGAGGCTTAATAAATATTTATCACTGTTGAAGTTAGAAGAAACCCTGGTTTGCACTCTGCAAGATATGTTGAATTAGGACCATATTGCTTACAAAAAGCATAAACATTGGGTGCAGCATCTGAATCTTAGACAATTTTTGAAAATGGCTATTTTATAGAAGGCCTAATCTGCTACAGAAAGGATAAAATATTGTTTATAACTATGATTAAGATGCACTGAAATCTAAAGAAACTGTTTAGAAAAGCAGCCTCTACAGAATGTTGGAAATTCTTATTCTTATATTGTGATCTGATTGACCTCGGCAGGAGAGCCAAAAGAGAACCCCAGCTGTAGATCTGTAGGAGAGAGGGAAGTATGCCAAGACTGGTGGGGACAGGGCCAGCCTGATAGATATGACTATAGAGCTCTCCTCAATTTGAACATCTAAGAGCACATACCAAACCTGAATATAAACCAGGTTAATGTTGTTAGTCATCATCCCAAGCCAGCTGGGAGCATGGCACCAAGAATTGGTTATATAGGAAATGTTATTATCTGATGGATGACAGCTTTATGTTTGGAATGGAAGGAGTTGTCTGGGTTGTAATAGGACCTTAGCCAGTGGGCTGCAGAGGGGAGAACATTGGGATAAGATCCAGATCCCCCAGAGAGAAGAGGTTGGCAAGAATAGTCAGCTTCTCCGGCCCAGACAATCTGGCTGGAGTTCAGGGCTGGAATCCATTACAGGAAAGAATGAAGTACAAACAAAGAACGGAAGCAAAAGTCTAGAAACAGTGGGGTTAGGGTCAGGACCAAGGGGCTTAATATTGGTAGCCACGTAAATGTTTACACAGGACTCATCCAATAGCAAGCTTAGGGCAATAGATGACTTCTAGACTCCATTTATTAATAGGAATGGAACTCCTAACATCCTGCCAAGCCTGGGTCTTATTTGAGTAACAACTTGATGGTGCTATGTCTATAAGTTGACATTATCTGCTGCTAGGCATGGCTATGCAAGAGCTGTCAATATGGGGAATTAATTTTTTATTCTGGAATAAACTTAAACCCAATACTATATTAAAATTGACCATTCACTTATATACTAGATTGTCAGCTCCACCAAAGGAATCGTTGTCTTTTTGCTCACAGGTGTGCCACGTGCCTGCTGATACATGGTGCTTAGTTAGCATTTAACAGGTATTTGTTGAATTAAGAATAAATTAATCAAATATTTTCTAACCATTGCCATGGGGTCTGCAAAACTTGGAGGTGACTCCCCTTTCTAGTTACACTGTATTTCAATTTTTTAAAAATAATAATATTGCAATTCCAGATCAACAATGACAGAGACCTATCAAAGGGTTTTTATGCCTCTATTCCACTAAATAATAAGAGAAATATTATTATTTTGCTTAATAAGAAATCCAAAAGGAGGGGATTATGACAGTTAATTTTATGTGTCAACTTGACTGGGCCACAGCATGCTCAGATATTTGCTCAATCATTATACTGGGTGTTTCCACGAAAGTATTTTTGGATGCATTTAACATTAAAATCAGTAGACTGAGTAAAGCAGATTGCCATTGCTAATGTGGGTGGGCCTCATGCAATCAACTGAAGGCCAGAGCAGAACAAAAAGTCTGACTGTCTCATGAATAAGAGGAAATGTCTCCTGCCTAACTGCCTTTAAGCTGGGACATCAGGCTTTTTTTCCTGCCTTTGTAATTCTAATTGAAACATCAGGGCTACACTTACCTATGATTTATGCCTATAATCCTAGCACTCTGGGAGGCTGAGGAAAGAGGATCCTTTGAGCTCAGGAGTTCAAGACCATCCTAAACAAGAGCAAGACCCCATTGCTACTAAAAAAAAAAAAAAAAAAAAAATAGAAAGATATTAGCTGGACAACAAAAAATATATAGAAAAAATTAGCTGGGCCTGGTGGCGGATGCTTGTAGTCCCAGCTACTCGGGAGGCTGAGGCAGTAGGATTGGTCCAGCCCAGGAGTTTGAGGTTGCTGTGAGCTAGGCTGATGCCACAGCACTCTAGCTTAGGCAACAGAGTGAGACTCTGTCTCAAAAAAAAAGAAAGAAACATGAGCTCTTCCTAGGCCTTGGGCCTGCCGATCTTTGCATAGGAACTAAACCCCTGGTTCTCCTGGGCCTCAAGCTTGCCATCTGCAGATCTTGGGACTTGTCAGCCTCTGTAATTGCATGGGCCTCTTCCTTATTATTTATGTATACATTCTATTGGTTCTGTTTCTCTGGAGTAACTACTAAAACAGAGAGTTGCAAAGTTGGTTAATTCAGTAATTCAACAGCATCAAGGATTTTTGCCACTTTCTTTTTCACCAACTTTAGCATCTTGGCTTGCTGACTTAGGCCATTTCTCTTCATGGCCCAGGGGGCTGCAGCAACTCTGAACATCACTTCCTCACCTAGCCACATCCAGAGCAAGAATAAAGTTAGTGTTTCTTCAAACACATTTCTTTCTAAAAGTAAGCTTTTCTGAGAAGCAACCTTAGCCAACTTCCCCTTATCTTTCATTGGCAGGAAGGATCACATGACTCTTCCTTTTTTTTTTGAGACAGAGTCTCGCTGTGTTGCCCAGGCTAGAGTGAGTGCCATGGTGTCAGCCTAGCTCACAGCAACCTCAAACTCCTGGGCTCAAGCAATCCTCCTGCCTCAGCCTCCCAAGTAGCTAGGATTCCAGGCATGTGCCACCATGCCTGGCTAATTTTTTTTCTATATATATTAGTTGGCCAATTAATTTCTTTCTATTTGTAGTAGAGATGGGGTCTCACTCTTGCTCAGGCTGGTTTCGAACTCTGACCTCCAGCAATCCGCCCGCCTCGGCCTCCCAGTGCTAGGATTACAGGCGTGAGCCACCACTCCCGGCCCACATGACTCTTCTTATACCAGTCTCTGTAAAGCAGAATAGAATTATCATGATTGGCTAAGAGTAATCAGATTTATCCCCTTGAGACAGAGAATCTGAGTCACTTTCCATGAGCCAATGGCTACACAGAAGGTAAACAACTGAACAAGTTTTAACAGCAAGAAAGAAGAGAGAAAATGGACTTGCAAACACCTTCTTACTATACCTATCCTGTTTTTAGCCCTCCATTTCCATGCACATGGGAATCTTGAATTTTCCTAATTGTCCTGAAGCTCAAAATTGACTTTTCCAAGTGATTAGGAGCTATAGGATCCTGGAGTCCACAGCCAAGAAGAATGCCACCTGTCGCTTCAAAACGGAAACACTCATTCTCTTTCTTAGTCTGTTCCTCCTGCTATAACAAAATACTTTAGACTGGGTAATTTATAAATAATAGAAAGTTATTGCTTATAGTTCTAGAGCTTGGAAGGTCTGAGATCAAGGTGCCAGAAGATTTTGTGCCTGGTGTGGGCTCTCTGCTTTATAGATGACACCTTGTTCTGTGTCCTCATAAGGTGGAAGAGATGGAGGGGATAAAAGGGATGGATGGGAGAGGCCAATCTCTTAAATCTTTTTATAAGGATATTAATTCCTTTCAGGAGGGTGGAGCCCTTATAACCTAGTCACCTCCCAGAGGCCCCACCTCCTAATATCACCACCTTGGTCATATGGTTTCAACATATGAAATTTGGAGGGACATATACATTCAAATCATAACACTCTTTCAGAACTCATCTGATTCCCTCCTTGGGAACTGACCTCAGCTGAAGAAAGAACCCTCATTCATCAAGCTACATTGGGGTGAGGGCAGGAACAAAAAGGTACAGCCCACTTTGCCTCAGTACTGGGGTCATCCCACTTCCAAACCTTCCTATAGCATTGGATGAGGTCTGTATTATGGTAGCATTGTAATTCACTCTCTTTCTCCACCCAATTCTGCTTTTTACTACCCACCGCCAGCCCCAGCCCTTCACCCCCACTCCAGTACAGCTCCCAAGAGCCTTCCTAAATAAACCTTCATATTCAAACCTTCTCAGAGCCTATTTTCTGGGAAATCCAACCTGCTCAGGAGCAGACCACAGAGGTGACTGCCCCTGATTTATAGTTGTAAGGTTTTTCGGCGGCGGTGAAAAGAAAAGAGACACAGAGAGAGAAAGAGTAGGGGCCAAACCACGTGGCTTTATTATACATTCGTGGACGAGGTTCTGGGGCCCCAAGAGAGGGGGGCCCCGGAAGTCGCCGCCGTTTGAAGGGGCTGAGGCCTTTTATATCCTTTGGGCCTGGCTAGGGACTTTTGGCGGGAAGAGCTGGGGATTTTAGGAGGGGCTGGAGGTATTTGTGGAATCCACGAGCCAAAACATTCTTATCCAGGTGGACATCTGGGTCTGGTTCCTCTCAGCGGGTCTGGTCTCATGAGCCTTTTCTTTTTGATCTAGGGAAGGGAGGGGGCCCGCCACCAGCCTTACATTCCGGCCTTTTGGTTATGATGGGCGCCGCTCTTTCTGACTACTTCCTACTAGGAGGGGGCGTAGTTAGGTGCTATAGGCCGGGTCGGCTGGTGGAGGGGTGATTGGTAGTGGACAGTATGGATGAAGAAGTAGTTGGTTTACCGCCACTCGTGACAGCTCTTGTAGGCGGCGCTGGAGGAACTGTAAAAGACAGGGAACAAACAGAAAGATTAGGCAGATGATGACACCGGGTCCTATTAGCGGCAATGGCCAGGTAGCCAAAGGGAATTGTATCCAGCCAAAGGGGGACGCATCCCAGCGGCAGAGGTTGTGCAGGTCTTTACTCAGGTTGGTGAGCTTGTCTATGTTCTGCTCCATAAGGCCTGATTCGCTGATGTAGCAGCAGCATTCTTTATGAAGGAAAAGGCAGGTTTTTCTTTTTTCAGTCATCAGCAGATTTGCAAAATCTTGGGCAGAAATGACACCGTGGCCCAGGGCACCTCCCGCGAGCCCTGAGGCCACAATGGAAGAGGCCAAGCTAAGACCTACCATGACAGGGAGAAAGATGGCTCGTCTTGGCTGGGGCCCTGGGAGAAGCCATTCAAACTCAGACTCACCGTATAGAGTCAATTGAGGGACCACCATGACAGGGAAACAAGGACCCGGGGTGGATGTATTGACGCAGTGGGTGAGTGTCCCGTTGCACCAGAAGAACTGTCCCGGAGCAGAGGAGGTGGTTGTGGTCACAGGATGGTTGGTAAAGTGGCGTCCATGAAGTTGTAGGTGGGGGTCAGTGCGGGAGGTGAGAAAGCACACGCGATCTGCGTAGGGTTGGCCTGTAGGCTCAGGTTCCCAAAGGGGAACACGAGTAAGCAGAGTGGAGCATGAGGGAGCTGATGAGGGAGTTTGGGGGTTAGAATAGTTTAGAGGGACAGCAGCCAGCAGGGGCTGCTAAAGGGAGGCACAGAGGAAACAGTGGGAAATATTAGGGATTATTTCAGAGGAATTTAGGAAGGTGAGGGTGTGCTGTATGATATCTAACCAAGAGGTGAGAGTAGGGTTAAGGGGACGAGAAAGAACAAGTTGTCCAGCCAGAGTCTGTTCTGCCTTCTGGGAAGTGGTGCCTTTGGGGAGGCGGGATGCCTCTGTAACCTGAGAGGTCGAGACAAGGGCATAGGCTGCCTGGCATTTGCCGTCATCTCCTAAGGTCAAGCTGCCATCAGCAAACAGTGTTAAGTCTGCATCTGAGAGGTCCAAGAGGTCGGGCCTAGAGGTGGTGGCGGCATTGACCATCTCCAGGCAGGAGTGAGAGGAGAGAGAGGGTTAAGGACTGGATGGGCAGCAAAGTAGCAGGGTTTAAAGTAGCAGACTGTGTTAGGGTAATGTTGGGATTTTCTATGAATATGAGATGGAATTCCTGTAATCTAGAGGGAGTGAGGGGCGCCAACGAGCGGTGAGTTAGGAGATCTTAAAGGCAATGGGTGGAAAAGAAGGCAGGACAGAGTAGGTAGCCCCCGTGTTAACCAGAAAGGACACTGTCTCACCCGCTACCCTGATTGCTATCCTGGGCTCAGCAAGGGTGATCGGGGTGGCAGAGCCGGGGCTTTGTCGGTCTTCTCCAGCCAAGCCCAAAACCATCAACGGCAGGTCTGGGGGTGGAAGGACTGACCCTCTAGACTTTTGTCTCAAGGGGCAATCACTCTTCCAGTGTCCCCCTTGACCACAGGCCAGACAAGGCTTATTGGGCTGATGTGGCTGCAGGCATCTGTTGGCCCAGTGGCCTTCCTTACCACACTTGAAGCAGGTGCCTGGCAGACTGCCCATGGTGTCCTAGTCCAATGAGGGGAGATCGGGAGCCGGCATCCCAGGTCACCGATCAGGCCTTGGAGAGAAGGCTCTGAGCCTTGGAAAGGACCGACTGAGTGGATCAGGTGTCCCTGAGACACTCGGGTCCTTATAAATCCTTAGTGATGGAAGGACTGACTGAGGGGCTCAGGCGTCCCCAAGGCACTCAGGTCCTTAGGGTGGAGGATCTCTGACTTGGGCTATGGACAGAGACCCTGGAATGGACTCATTGGGCTAGGAACACAAGGGCAGAGGGACTTACCCAGGCCAATTGGTCGACTGGCGTCCGGTGGAGGTCCCAGTCCAAGGTCTGGAAGATATGAGAGGGGACGGCGCGGCCATGGCCCTGAGGCAGGCTGGCGCAGCCAAGACTCCCCTCCCAGGTTTCGGCACCAAATGTAAGGTTTTTCGGTGGCAGCAAAAAGAAAAGAGACACAGAGAGAGAAAGAGTAGGGGCCAAACCACGTGGCTTTATTATACACTCATGGACGAGGTTCTGGGGCCCCAAGAGAGGGGGGCCCCGGAAGTTGCCACCGCTTGAAGGGGCTGAGGCCTTTTATATCCTTTAGGCCTGGCTAGGGACTTTTGGCGGGAAGAGCTGGGGATTTTAGGAGGGGCTGGAGGTATTTGTGGAATCCAGGAGTGTTCTTATCCAGGTGGACATCTGGGTGTGGTTCCTCTGGGGGGTAGGGGGGGGGAGGCCGGGCCGTTTTGTCCTTGGCGGGTCTGGTCTCATAAGCCTTTTCTTTTTTGATCTAGGGAAGGGAGGGGGCCTGGCACTTTCCAAGGAAGAATTTATGGGGCTTAATGATAGATAAACTATAAAAGATAAATAAAAGAGAGGAAACAAGGGTAAAAGATTTTGAGTTTAGAGTGCAAAGTATCAGAAATACAGAATCTAAGAAAAAAAGATGCTTTCAGGACATTGAATTAAAAATTTGAGTTAAGAAGTTACTGAGGGGCGGAGCAAGATGGCGGACAAGAAAGACCGCCAGAGTGTCTCTGCAGAAAAAGCAGATTCTAGGAGAAATTAGAATTAAAAAGCAAGCAGATGATCATACATCGGAGGAAGGTCAGAAGGAGGGGTACCTGATACCACGGGAGACTCCACGGGAGGAGGTTGCGGAGAACAACTGAAAGCAGAGACCTCCTGCGTAGCCTGGAGACCAGCGGCAATGGTAGGTGCAGCGATTAACTTTCCCTTCCCTTGCATCTCAGACTGCTGGTGGGCTCCCCAGCAGTTAGGGAGACTTGCGGACACTAGCCAGTGAGCAGTAAGCGGTAGTGGACGTGGCACCAGGCTCCCAACTCCCTCATGGTACCTCCGCGGGCACAGACCACAGCTGCGCGGCAGGAACCTTATTCTGCCATTCTCCCCTCCCCCGTCCCTATCTGTGGCTGCCGAGAGACGATACAGCCACCAGCCAGAGCCACTTCCAGGGAATAGGACCTTCCATTTTGGGACTCTACAGCTGACTGAAGGGAACTCAGATGGTGAGCTCCCTACCGGCCAGCCCTCCCAGGTGTCCCGGCCCGCGGGACCTTCTGTTACTCGCGGGGGCAAGGGGGACCGTGCCTGAAAGAGATGAGCGAGGGAAAGAAACGAGACCAAGTGAATGATTGTCAAGGTCTACTTTACTTGGATTTTTAGTAGGTTTTATATACAGAAAACAAGGAAGTAGAAACAGAAAAATAGAGTGGGGGGATGATGAGGCTTGGGTGTGGGCTAATCAGCCCCAATCAGCATCTCAATGGCACCGAAAGCTGTAATGCATTCTTCTCGGAACTATAACTGGAGGGCTGGGTGCTATTTTCATCTTAGGCTATTTTCCGTGCCTAGGACAAGTCAGGACAAGTCAGGACAAGTCGTTGGAATGTGGAGGGTCTTAGTCTCCAACATCTCCCCCTATCTTTATTAATATGAGGGAGATTTACACAGGTTGGTGGAGAGCCTGTCTTAGGCTACGCGATGGGCTTCCGCGACCAGCACCCCAAATATAAGATCGGGCAATCGAAATGACGGTGAGGCCTCTGTCTTAGGCTATGTAGGTGGCATCCAGCTCCGGCACTTCTGATTATGAAGTGTGCCCCCGGGCATGGACCTACAATATTCCCGTCATGGAGTTACCTCACAGCTGGCGGGGTGTGCACCTGGTACGCGGCATCGCGATAATCCCGTCATGGGCGTCTCCACAGCCTTTGGAACCAACTGCGTTCTATGTCTGCGGCAAGGTCTGAGAAATTTAGACCTTCAGTGGGTGTGTTGGGAGATTCTTCATGGAGGTCTTCTCTGGAGCCTCTTAGTTCTAGCCGTTGGTAAAACACGGAGACCGATTTTTGTGTGGCTGCGTCTACCTGCGACTTGACAAAGTTGGTTAGTTTTTTGAATGCCCAAGGCCCAAAAGTGAGAAGCAACAAGAAACCTATAAACGGCCCTAAGACACTGGGAAGCAATGTGGATAGCCAGGGGGATGTGGAAAACCAATTTTGATACCATGCCTCACTTTGTTCTCTCTGTTTCTATTTTCAAGGCTTTGTCTAACTCTCTCAATGCTATCTTCTACCAGGCCTGTTTTGTCTGCGTAGAAGCAGCATTCTTCTTTGAGTGCTGCACACAAACCTCCCTCTTGGAGGAACACTAAATCTAAGCCTCTTCTATTTTGTAACACTACCTCAGAGAGTGAAGCGAGGGACTCCTTAAGATATTTTAGACCTTGCTGTAGCTCTCGGAGGTCATTATCGATGGCTATAGAGAGCTGTAGGTATTGTTGATTGGAGGTGACTAGAGAGGCTATGCCTGTTCCAGCCCCTGTGGCACCAAGGCCTAGAACAACTGCGAGTGTTATGGCCGTGATGGGCTCTCTTTTTTCCCGGGGCATTGTGGTGCCTCGCTCCCAAAACTGAAGTAACTCATTAGCAGGATGTACAGTGAGTCTGGGAAAGAGCATGACTAACACACAATACTCTCTATGCTCAAGAAACGTTGCAGTGACTACATACAGGGTAAGGCCAGAGGAACAAGCAAAATAGGAGGTGTTAGATGCCTGAATATACTGAAAAGTGGAGTTGACAGTAATTGACTGATTGCATATTTTCTCTAAGGGTGCGGGAGGGAGCATTCTTGGGCTAAGAAGGCAAAGACCTAGGCCGGTGACTTGGCTGAGCGTCAGGCCATCATGGGTCTCTAGACCCCATCTGAGTCTGCTGGTGTCATTAGTAAATAATGGCTCACCAAAAGTAGCGACGCCTTCATAGAAGGGAGGCCGGGGGGAGTAGCATACCCAACATTCCTGATATTCTGAATTATTGGCCTCTCGGATGGTCCTGATAGAGGCGTTGACTAAGGAGAGAATTAGTTCTGCCGAGGAAGGGGGCCCCTCGGGCAGGGTAGGTTGGTATAGGGAGGTGCTGAGCAGAGGAGGGGACACAATTGGGGAGGAGGGTAGGCCCCTGGAGGGACCGCGAGGCCGTGGTGGGTGTAGGTTGTTATTAGGGCCTAATGCGACCGTAGGACCTCTGGGGAGGCTTTTAATTAACTTGATTTTAAATGTGAGACCAATATCTCTCCCAGATATGTAAAGTCTGAGCCCCCATTCAAATCCCCTGGACTGGTCCCAAGAAGCCTTTTTTCCAGCTTCGGTGAATGAAATTAACAGGGGGTTGCACCACTGGTTGCTACACTCTTTCTTAAAGGGAACCGGACCGCTGTTGAGGTGGTATGGGGAAGGGGATTTTCTTTTAACTGTTATATAGTCCCAGGAGGAGGAGGGGCTCCAGTAGATATCGCCCGTAGTCTCACAGCCCCAGGAGGCACAAAAGAAGTCAGGGGCATAGCCACATGCTTTAGCAAGAGAACGGTCTCGATGAGCCCCAGGGCAAACATATTTAGGGGCCATGGTTAGATAAGTCCTTCGAACCCCAGAGCTACAACCTGGCCGAGAACTGGTGTCTCGTTCTCCCGTGTTAATGGGTTTTACCTGTGGTGCAAAATGTGAGGGCATGCCCCAATAGTCATGGGCTCCAAGGGCCAACACGCATAGGTCAATTTCTAGTGGATCTCATGGCGTAGTGGCGGAGAGGTGTGAGGAGGAATTGGCAACGTCCCCTGCCTCATTAATTATTTGCCATGTATAGTTGTAGACCTGGTGGATGTTGGCTGCGGCGGTGTTCTTGACCGTGGCCAGAACTAGGCACAGGAGGATCAGCGTCTTCTCTCGGGGAGTCATTGTATTTCTGGAAGAGAACAGAATTAAGAATTCTTCTCAGGGGATTCCCTGGGTGGGTTATATAACTTAATCGCTCTCTCGGGTAGCCATCTGGCGTTTCCTGCCTGGGTATCATAGATGCAGGCATGTCCTTTTCCCCATATGAGGACAGGGTCAGGCCCCAGCCATTTGCCTGTAAGCGGCTCCTTCCATAAGGCCTGTGCATAAGTATCCGTGGTGGATGGGTGCCAAAGGCGGTCGGCGGCTGTTTTACCGGCAGTGTCAAAGGTGAGAAAGTTTAAAATGAACAGGGCATGATTAAGCAGGGTTTTGGAATTACCTGTCAAAGGGTACAAAATTCCTCCTCCTGATTGTAGTTTGGAGAGCGTATTTTTTAACGTCTGATGAGCTCTCTCTACAATACCTTGGCCCTGAGGGTTATATGGAATGCCTGTAACATGTTTAATACCTAACTGAGCACAAAAACTTTTGAAATTGGAGCTGACATATCCCGGGCCATTGTCAGTCTTAATAACTTTAGGCTGAGGGAGGGAGGTGAGACAGGCTATAATATGGTTGATAACGTGGCGGGTGGCCTCGCCTGTTTGTAGGGAAGCAAAGATAAATCCACTGCAAGTATCTATAGAGACATGTACATATTTAAGCTTTCCGAAAGAGGGGTAATGAGTGACATCCATCTGCCAGAGCTCCCCAGGGATCAGGCCGCAAGGGTTGACTCCTAGGTGTGGCTCAGGGAGAAGGGTAAAACAAGCCCTGCATTGGCGGACGATTTCTCTGGCCTGTTCTCTAGTAATGGAGAATTTAAGCCTGAGGGTATGGGCGTTGAGATGGTGTAAATCATGAGCCTGGCGTGCAGCGCAGACAGGATCAACAGTGATATTGTGAACAGCGCCTGCAACGCGAGTCGCCTGATCAACAAGATTATTTCCAGCTACTAGAGGCCCAGGAAGGCCAGTGTGGGCGCGAATATGGCCTATAAAAAAGGGCGCGGAACGGGAGTGAATGAGTCTTTGTAGTTGCTGGAACATTTGAGTGGTATTGTTGGAGGGCCGAATATGAGGCACAGTTTCTAAAGTGGCGACAGCATGAGCAACATAAGAACTATCAGTATACAAGTTAAATGCTGACTGATCTACGTATTTGAAGACTGCGACTAAGGCTGCTAACTCAACGAGTTGAGCAGAGGAGAATCTGGTGGGAAAACTGCGGACCTGGCCATTAATGCTATAGGCCGCGGTGCCTGAGGAGGATCCATCGGTAAAAACTAAGACGTCTCCTGGAATGGGGGAGACTCTTGTTTTTTTGGGAAATATTACAGGTGTCCAATAGAGGAACTGAATTAGTTTATCAGGGGGGTAATGATTATCTAGTTTGCCCTGGAAAGACGTACAGTTAACTGCCCAATCATCATCATTCTGTATTAGCCACCGAATTTGAGAAGCATTATAAGGGAGTATTATGATATCTGGATCCTTTCCAAAGAGCTTAAGGGAGTTTTCTCGCCCCAAGCGAATAATCTTAGCTACTAAATAAGGGTAGGTGGGAAGGACTTTAGGGGAGGAAGCCGATAGGTGAACCCAAAAAAGAGGCTTGCCCTGCCAAAAGAGTCCCGCGGGCGAAAAGGGGGCGGGGAGGACAAGTCTTTGGAAAGCTGGGCAAACTCTTTTTGAAGTTGTAAAACATCTCTTAATTGCGTAACCCTTTGACTTAAGTCTCTTTTGGTACGCAAAAGCAAGGGCATTGTAAGGGGAGGCATTAACGAAGGTGCGCAAATTTGGGGGGAGTAAGGAGGAGGCCATTCGGGATTGTGATATTGGGCCGCTTCCTCTCTGAGGGTTGCCTCTTCTGCGGGGTCGAGGGACTCTCGGAGGGGTTGTTTCTTAAACACCGGGTAATTAAATGCATGAGGGGCTGTACCCTCGGGCAAGGGAGGATAGAGGGTCTTGGTGTCTGGCCTACTAATTGGGGGCTTGTCTCTAGATGTCTGGAGCTCAGCTGAGGGGTCCTGAGGGGGCATATTAATACAAACTGAGGGGCAAGGGGAAGGACATGTTGGTCTCTTAAAATTATTAGGAGAAGCTGGCCCTTCGGCCGTCTTTAAAGACGTTCTCGAAGCAGACTGCGACACGGGTCGGAGGCAGAATTCTGCTACTGAGAACAGCTGCTTTTTATTGGGGTCTGAATCTGCCCCTTTAACAATATCTCTGATTAGTCCCCAGTACGAAAAAACAGATACAGGGACGGCATCTGGGCCCTGATTTAGAAGTAAATCGTTTAAATGTCTACCTACTTTTTGCCATTTGTGTGGGTGAATCTCAGGTCCACCAATAATAAACCAAGGACAAGCACGATCAATGAACACAAAAAACTTTACTAAGTCTTTTTTCTTAACTCTAATTCCTCTCTCTCTGAGTGAGGCCTTAAGATCCTTAATAAAAACGGCCTCTTTAGACAATGAATGGCCCATCTCGATGGGGTGACAATGTAAAAATTTACTCACCAGACCGTCGACTCTGTGAGCGGCAGAACGAGGGTCTCTGTAGGGTTTCCTTTGGCCGAAGAGCGCTCCGTGGCGTCACCCGACAAAGGTCCGTACCTCGAGCCCCACGTTGGGCGCCACTTGTCCCGGCCCGCGGGACCTTCTGTTACTCGCGGGGGCGAGGGGGACCGTGCCTGAAAGAGATGAGCGAGAGAAAGAAACGAGACCAAGCGAATGATTGTCAAGGTCTACTTTACTTGGATTTTTAGTAGGTTTTATATACAGAAAACAAGGAAGTAGAAACAGAAAAATAGAGTGGGGGGATGATGAGGCTTGGGTGTGGGCTAATCAGCCCCAATCAGCATCTCAATGGCACCGAAAGCTATAATGCATTCTTCTCGGAACTATAGCTGGAGGGCTGGGTGCTATTTTCATCTTAGGCTATTTTCCGTGCCTAGGACAAGTCAGGACAAGTCAGGACAAGTCGTTGGAATGTGGAGGGTCTTAGTCTCCAACACCCAGGTGCTACTGGCACGGTGATCCCAGGAGAACGGGGCAGACTCTGAGGCTAAGAGACATGGACCCAGTTTGGACTGGGTCTCCTCTCCCTGGTGGGGTTAGGGATTGAACTTCAGGGCCCAGAGGTCATACCTGCTGAATAGATCCTGTGCACCCAGGTCTCACATTGCCCCGGGAACAGAAGGGATATATGTGAACAGCCTACTGAGGTGTGTGTGCCTCCAGGGTCAGATCAGTGTCCTTGAGGGCAACCCTCCTCCCAAAGGGAGGCTGTGCGCCCAGCCCAGGTGGCATTCCTGCGCAGGGAACTTCCCGGCTGGCATCACAGCCAGGGGAGGCCCGGAGGTGTGAGGTCCAGCTGTTAGAGTCAGGATACCCACAGTGTTACTGGACAGAGAGACAGAGTCACCGAGGAGGATGCAGTCACACAAGAGGAGGTTTATTTTCTGGCTAGCCAGGGTCCGAGCCCTAGAGCACCAACACAGTGGCCACTCTTGCAGGCAAGAACCCTGACCGGAACAATGTTATGCCTTTTATCCCCATGGTGCACAAGCTGCACACAAGCTGATCATGCGTGTATCATGCGTTGACCTTTAAAATGATTGGTTGCCCACTATTGCCTTTTGAAATAATTGGCGGGTTGGTTGCCCTCTATTGCCTGATGGGCCAGTCGCCCCTGCTTCAATGACCTCATCCCATAATTCCCCATCAGCGGTGTAGCAAGCAAGCAATGACCAGAAGCAAAAGTTTGCGGTTAGCTCATTGCCCCACCCAAGTAAATTCCCGACAATTGGAAAAATTCCTCTGCCCTCCCTCTGCCCTACAAATTCCTCTGCCCTTCCTCTGCCCTACACCGGCCTGCTGGCAGAGGCCCAGGAGTAGGCACAGAGTTGGAGAGGGTAGAAAGAAGCAACACCTGCTCCAGACTACAGGACTCAGGCAGCCCCGGGGGGCCATTCCAGCCCCTCTCTGATAGCTTTCCTGTTTTCCTTCAGAAAACACATCTAAGCTGCAATGATGCAGTTAGATTAAAGGTAAAAGGGTGGAGAACGATATTTCAATATTTCATTAAGATCTAATCAGAACTAAACGAAATTGACAACAAGGAAACTATATGGAAGATTAGTAAAACAAAAAGTTGGTTCTTTGAAAAAATAAACAAAATTGACACACCATTGGCTAGACTCATGAAAAGCAGAAAAGAAAAATCTCTAATAAGCTCCATCAGGAACAATAAAAAAGAAATTACAACTGATGCCCCGGAGAAACAAGATATAATTTATGAATACTACAAAAAGCTCTATGCACACAAACTGGAAAATGTGGAAGAAATGGACAATTTCTTAGAAACACACAGCCTCCCTAGGCTCAACCAGGAAGAAATAAAATTCTTCAACGGACCAATATCAAGTACTAAAATTGAAACAGCAATAAAAAACCTTCCTAAAAAGAAAAGTCCTGGACCAGATAGTTTCACGCCCAAATTTTACCATACCTACAAAGAGGAACTGGTGCCTATCCTGCAGAAATTATTCCAAAACATCAAGAAGGATGGAATCCTACCCAACACAAAGCGAACATAACCCTGATACCAAAACCAGGAAAGCATGCAACAAAAAAAGAAAGCTACAGACCAATATCCCTTATGAATATAGATTCAAAAATTCTCAACAAAATCTTGGCCAGTGGAATCCAGGTGTTTGTCAAGAAAATAATCCATCACAACCAAGTGGGCTTCATCCCAGGGATACAGGGATGGTTCAACATATGCAAATCTATAAATGTAATTCACCATATAACCAGAAGCAAAAATAAAGACCATATGATCCTCTCAATAGACACAGAAAAAGCATTTGACAAAATTCAACACCTTTTTATGATAAGAATGCTCAACAAAATAGGCATAGATGGGGCTTACCTAAAAATGGTACAAGCCATATATAAGAAACCCACAGCCAATATACTGAATGGAGAAAAATTGAAAGCATTCCCATTTAGAACTGGAACAAGACAAGGTTGCCAACTATCTCCACTTCTATTCAACATAGTGCTGGAAGTCCTTGCTATAGCAATCAGATAAGAGAGTGGAATTAAGGGCATCCAAATGGGAGCAGAAGAGATCAAACTCTCACTCTTTGCTGATGACATGATATTATACCTAGAAAACCCCAAGGATTCAACCAAGAGACTCCTTGATCTGATAAATGAATTTGGTAAAGTCTCAGGATACAAAATCAATACACAGAAATCAGAGGCATTCATATATGCCAACAACAGTACAAGTGAGAACCAAATCAAAGACTCAATTCCCTTCACAATAGCAACAAAGAAAATAAAGTACCTAGGAATATTTTAACTAAGGAGGTAAAATACCTCTACAGGGAGAACTATGAAACACTGAAGAAAGAAATAGCAGAGGATGTAAACAGGTGGAAGAATATACCATGCTCATGGGTCGGCAGAATCAACATTGTTAAAATGTCTATACTACCCAAAGTGACCTACAGAGTCAATGCAATCCCTATTAAAATACCATCATCATTTTTCACAGATATACATAAAATAATTTTATGCTCGCTTCATATGGAACCAGAGAAGATTCCATATAGCCAACTAATCTTTGACAAAGGAGACAAAAACATACACTGGGGAAAAGAATCCTTATTCAATAAATGGTGCAGGGAAAACTGGATAGCCACATGCAGAAGACTGAAATAGGACCCATACCTTTCACCTCTCACAAAAATCAACTCATGCTAGGTAACAGACTTGAACATTAGGTGTGAAACTATTAGAATCCTAGAGGAAAACATTGGAAATACTCTTCTAGACATTGGCCTAGGAAAGAATTTATTAAGAAGACCCCAAAGGCAATCACAGCATCAACAAAAATAAATAAATGGGACCTGATCAAATTAAAAAACTTCTGCACAGCCAAAGAAGCTCTCAAGAGAGGAAACAAACAACCCACAGAATGGGAGAAAATT
Organism: Microcebus murinus; assembly: GCF_040939455.1. Taxonomy (NCBI): domain Eukaryota; kingdom Metazoa; phylum Chordata; class Mammalia; order Primates; family Cheirogaleidae; genus Microcebus; species Microcebus murinus. Next base: position 27,137,419 of record NC_134108.1, read on the forward strand.
TTGGCAAGCTCCACATCCGATAAAGGGCAGATAACTAGAATTTATTTAGAACTCAGGAAAATCAGCAAGAAAAAATCAAACAACCCTATCAAAAAGTGGGCAAAGGACACGAACAGAAATTTTTCAAAAGTAAACAGAACAAAGGCCAACAAACCTGAAAAAATGCTCAACATCTCTAATCATCAGGGAAATGCAAATCAAAACTGCAATGAGATATTACTTATCTCCAGTAAGAATGGCCTTTATCAAAAAGCCCCCAAACAATAAATGTTGGTGTGGATGCGGAGAGATAAGAACACTCCTACACTGCTGGTGGGACTGCAAACTGGTTCAGCCTCTGTGGAAAGCAATATGGAGATACCTTAAAGCGATACAAGTAGATCTACCATGCAGCAATTCCACTACTGGGTATCTACCCAAAAGATCAAATGACACTCTACAAATGAGACACCTGCACTCGAATATTTATAGTAGCACAGTTCACAATCGCAAAGGTGTGTAAACAACCCAAATGCCCATCAATACATGAGTGGATTAATAAAATGTGATATATATATATATATACATACCATGGAGTACTATTCAGCTTTAGGAAACAATGGTGATATAGCACCTCTTGTATATTCCTGGATAGAGCTGGAACCCATTCTACTAAGTGATGTATCTCAAGAATGGAAAAACAAGTACCACATGTACTCATCAGCAAATTGGTATTAACGGATCAACACTTAAGTGGACATATAGGAATAACATTTATCGGGTGTCAGGCAGGTGGGAGGTGTGGGGCATGGGCAATATATGTAACCTTAACATCTGTAACCTTAACAATATATGTAACCTTAACCATAAAATGCTGAAATAAAAAATATATATATTAAAAAAATGAAAAAAGAAAACGTAAACCAAATTGACAAACATTTCACTGGAGTAACCAAGAAAAAAAGAGAGACGATTCAAATAAATAAAATTATAAATGAAAGAAGAGACATTAAAACTGATACCACAGAAATACAAAATAATAGACTACTATAAACAATTACATGCCAACCAATTTGATAACCTAGAAGAAGTGGACAAATTCCTAGAAACATACACCCTATCAAGACTGAATTATGAAGAAATAAAAAATGGACCAATAATGAATGGGGAAATTGAAGCAGTAAGAAAAACCTCCCAACAAAGAAAAGCCCAGGACTAGATGACTTGACTGGAATTACTATAATGCCAATCCTTCTCAAACTCTTCCAAAAAATTTAGCTGAGGGAACACCTCCAAATCATTTTCCAGTATTAAAATGGTCCTGATATCAAGGCCAAATAAAGACATTACAAGAGAAGAAAATTACAGGCCAATATGCCTGATAAACATAGATGCAAATATTCTCAACAAAATAACAGCAATCTGAATTCAACAGTGCATTGAAAAGGATCATACACTGTGATCAAGAGATGGTTTTTGTTCTGGTGTTCCTTTCCTCTTAAGCATGCAAAGTTCCCTCCAGTGTTTACAGCAGACTGTGTGTTCCTGTGGCAACTACACCCACTTAAAGGTCTGAATCTCAGCCTCTGGGCCTCCTAGGGAGTTTCCAAATTCCTTCCTTATTCACTTTTTCCTCAATCCTAGGAGTAGGAGCTGCTTACCTTAAAGTTCTTTTTTAGTAGTTAGTACATCTTTTATTTGGTTTACAATTCACTTAGTTCACAATTATTTTCCCTATCCAAATTAGCGGTGTGGTAATTTTTGTCCTTTGACTGGACTCTGACTAACGTAATAGTCAATGAGATATTGAGCCTTTAAATTTCTATCAAAGTAAACATTAGAAAAGTAAACATCAGATAAAACTCTCAGAAATTACAAATACGATTGCTCAAGTAAAATTTTCAATAGATGGTTAGAATATTAAGTCAAGAAAATCTCCCAGAAAATAAAAATATCAGAGATATAAAATATGAGAGGTGAGACTGAGACATAGAAGGGGGTGAGGGGAATGAAGGGAAGTGTAAGTTTGCCAGTACCTTCATCTTGCAATATGAGGTGTCAAGAGATAGTATATATAATTAATCAAAAATAAAGGGGTAAGTATACTATCTGAACATGCAAAGATAATCAAAAGAGGAATTAAATATAATGATAGTAACACTTCTTTAGTGCTTTAAAGGGATTGACCCATTTATCCTGAAAATAATCTTCTGAGGAATGGATTATTATTATTCTCATTTTATAGATGAGGTAAAAAGAGGCCCAGAGAGCTTAATTAACTTGTCTAAGATCACACAGCTGGGAAATGGTGCAAGTGGGAATACAGAGTCTGTGCTCTTAGCTATGTCTCTCTATATTGGCAAGAGATGGATATGGAAGGTGGCAGGCCATGCAGATAAGTTAAATCATTGTCTCTCTCAGAAATAGATTAAGATAACATTTTAAATTGATGAATCAAGAAATAGTGATCAGAGAGAGGTACTCACCAGAAGAAACAAAAAGAGAAACTGCTTTGGTTTCTGTTTGGTCCCAGGAACAGGACTGTGGGAGGCAGTAGGTGAATCCAAGCCTTGGCATTTCCCCTTGCAGGCCCTTCTCTATTAATAACACATACTTTAATTAAAATTTATTATAAACATTTTAAAAGAGAAAAATTTATAAATTATCTCAGTTAAGGAGAGAATAAATGGGGCTATCACATGAAATTATATGTTAAAATTATGCTTTTTTTTTTTTTTTTACATTTTACATACTAGTTATACAATAAAAGATAATCTCAAATGTGATAACAAGGAAAGTCCCTTCTCACCTGTGGTGGAGACATCTGATCTGAGTCCCTTAGAGAAGAAGCCATGGTATCTACCCACAGCAGGGGTTGGGGAACCCCTACTTTCACACTTAGTAAGAGATAGGAAACTGGTTTCTAATCTAGTAAACAGATGCCATATGAATCATAAGATGAAAATTTAAACATTGGCATCCATAAAAGGCTTTACAACTTCAGAACAGGAATGAGTGTCCAAAATGTGCCTTTTGTTTAACTAGAAGTTCTCGCATCACAGATGAAAGATGAGCTGTCTGGAAGATGGCCTTTAATGACAAGAAATGGCTCTGGATTCTTGTATATTTTGCTAGACAGACTCCAGTTTACAGGCACAATTGTGTAATATATTAATCTAGAAACTGTATTTTTCAACCCTCATGTCAAATGCATCTCAACAATTATCATAAATTCAAACTAGTAGATTAAGCTTGAGTAAATTAAATAGATTAGATAACAAGCTGGTGCATAGTAAAATGTAATAATAAGGCCTTACGCACCATTAAACTGAAGTCGTTTAGGCAGATAATAACACGCGGATATGCTGCCATCTACTGCTCATTGCTGTACAGTCCTAGATTGACCATATGCTGAAATCGATTTTTTTAATTATTGCTTTTAAATGGTTCCCACTAGTCTCTGCAGCAGTTCCTGTTTTTCGTGAAGTCTTATGAGACCCAAATAAAATCATTTTCCTAATTAAATGGTATTCATATGTAGAAAACAAATCTGCAGATAGCTTTATACACTATGGGAAGCTCTGAATCCTGACCTAACTCATAGATACAGGTTCATCAAGTTTTCTTAGGATGTCAATCCACAGAAATATAAGGAAGGCTCAATTATTTCAGTAAGTCATCTGCTAAATTTGAATAATAATCACTGTTACTAAGCAATTACTATTACTCATAAAATTTCCTTCAACATGTATTAAGAGTTGAGAGATTAGGTATCTACTCAAAAGAGCATAAGACATTCTATAATAAAGACATCTGAACCGAAATGTTTATGGCAGCACAATTCACTATGGCAAGGACATGGAAGCAACCCAAGTGCCCATCAATTCATGAGTGGATTATTAAAATTTGATATATGTTTACAATGGAATATTACTTAATTCTAAGAAATGACAGTGAGCTAGCACCACTTATATTATCCTAGATTGAGCTTAAGCCCATTATCCAAAGTGAGGTGACACAAGATCGGAAGAATGGGCTCCACATATACTCACCATCAACTTGGTACTGACTGATTAACACCATGGTGCTTAAATGGTCGTGGTGTTCACCAGAGATTCGGGGGTTGGGAGGGTACAGTCACATCTGAGGGATGTGGTGAGCATTGTGGAGGGGAAGGGCATACCTCTAACCCTAGCTAGGGAGAGGCAAAGATATAAAATGCAACCAAAATGTTTGTACTCTCATATTTTCTTGTAATAAAATTAAAAAAAAAAAAAAAGTTGAGAGAGGATTCCTCTTTACCCAATATGTCAAAAAGATATTCTGAAAAAAAAAAAAGAATCTGAAAATCAGCTAGAAATACTGACTAAATTGCATTATTGAGCTTACTGGAAAGTAAAGGAAATTCTCAGGGACCCAAAGAGAAGAGAGTACTGAAACAGAAATCAAGGGCTGAGGGCATTCCTACTCTGAGAGCATTTACTGATACCAGGAATGTAGTCATAGAATGTAATGGCGTCCCAAAACACAGGACATGAGGCCTTGTTCAGTGTGGGAACTGAGATGTTTGTGTAAGAGTAGAACCCTCAAAAGACTATATCACCAAAGGGAAACAAGGAAGTTTGTCATAGCTAAAGTTTAGGTGGAGGAAAAAAAAAATCTCCCCTCTGAATTATAAACATAGCTTTTCTTATATGAGATTTGGGTTCAAATCTATATTAACCTGATAGGTTGCACATCAGATATAAGAAAAAGAGAAAGTTCAAAGATTACTCCAAGACGTTTGGTGTTTGGCTTGAATAAATGTAAAAACAGAGTTGCCATTACGTGAAATGGAGAAAGCTTCAAGTGGGGTTTGTTTGAGGAAGCAGAACATAAGGAGTTCAACATTAAAAAAGTTAAGTTTGAGATGCATATTAGATAACTAAGTGGAGACATCTAGTATGCAATTAGATTAATGGATCACAAGTTCAGGAGAGAAGAATGGATGGGAGAGACACACTTGGGAGTAGTCTGTATGACAATGGGATTACAGAACTGGAAGAAATCATCAGGTGAATAAGTGTAGATAGAGAAGTCCAGAAACTTGCCTCAGGGATACTCCAGTATCAAGAGGTAGAAGGGATAAATATAAACTAGCCAAGGAACCTCAGAAGGGGAAGCAGGAAAATGTGCAATCATTAGTTAGAAAATATAATAAGTGAATACATACAAAATAGCACCAAAAATACATAAAATACTGAGGAATACATTTAATAATATGAGAGACTTAATAGGAAATCTCTCTTATTTTAAAAAACCTTCCATGTCATCTTTTGGCATTTTTATATATATTGCTAAAGAAACTTTGGAATAGAAATGGCACAGTAAGAAGCTATTAAAATGAATGGAATAGATGTATGTTATTGACATAAAAATTCTTCAAGGATAATAATAAATGATAAAAGACAAATATAGGATGACAGGACAAAATCTATAGTATGAAGTTTTCTTTATAATTTGGTAGGTATACATATGATAGTCTGGAAGAATGACATTTTAATGAAAGAAAGAGCTTTTCTTTATCATAATTTTTCAAAAAATTTATTTATTTCAGTATAGACACAAGTATTCCTATTATAATTAGTGGATTATAATCTATTAATATTATTATATTGGTGCTCAGATTGACCCAGATGTGACCAATGGGGGATCCTTAAAGCTGGCTTCTGTGCCCCTTTGATATGTTTCTTCATTCTGTGAGAATTATTTCTATATGTGCTGGAGTAGCTATTGAAAACTATGAGTTCACATTGACTTATTCAGTTCTAATCCAGCAACACCACAAAGGATATGGTGGAATTCCTCCTTTCCCGATTTGTAACTCCCTTCACTTTAATAAGAGACCTGGCTCCCATTAGCCTCAATATATTTCCTTACTCCCTTTCATGCTAACCACTGTAAACTTAAAGTAAAATCCAAAGCCCCCTAAAGTGACTGAATGGACCACCTCTTGGCCAAGGGGACCCCAAAGAAACCTGAAAAACTAAGTTTCTGGCCATGCCAAGATGTGAGACACACTTCATTATACTCATTGCCTTTGATGGTTTAGATGCAACAACTAACCAGCACTAGTATTTAAATAGAGATCATGGGACTGGCAGAACAGACTGTGGCAATTAGATATCAAATTATAAACAAGACCAAAGGCCATGCCAGTCAAGGGTTAAGTTACATCTGCAGACCATGAGTTTTGCCTATCTGGTCACTTTAACCCAGTAGATTGTAGCTCACTCTGTGATCAGCAGACTTTGTTAACTTAAACATTCCTTGCTGCTAACTCCAAGTTTTTAGAAAGAATCTCTAAATCCACCTATGACTTATAAGGGCTGCTTCAAGATATCCTACCTTTTCAGCCTGAACCAATATGTGTGTATCTTCCATGTACTGATTTAAGTCTTTGCCTGTAACTCCCTGAAATATATTTTAAAAGGTCATTAATACATTCTGATTGCCTCAGCAACACTTACACAAGGCTTCCTGGGTTTGTGGTTTCCACAGGCCATGGTTGCTCATATAGGCTCAAAATAAGCCTCTTAAAATATTTCACACCAGCTGGGGGGAATCAAGATGGGGGATGAGAAACACCGCCAGACAGAATGTCTCTGAAGAAAAGACAGATTCTAGCAGAAATTAGAAGAAAGAAGCAAGAAGACCAGCATACAGCAGACAACGGTCAGAAGGAGGGGTACCTGAGACCATGGGAGACTCCACGGGAGGAGGCTGCGGAGGAGAACTGGAAGCTGAGACCGCCGGAGCAGCCAGGAGACCAGCGGGAAGGGTAGGTTGATCCGTCAACTTTCTCCTCCCCTGCATCTGGGACTGATGGTGGGCTCCCCAACAGGTGGAGAGACCTGCGAACAACAGCGCAGAGACGGCAGCCGCCAGAGAGCAGTAAGCCAGTAGCAGACACGGCACTAGGCTCCGAAATCCCTCGGGGCACCTCCATGTGCACAGACCCCAGCCAGGCAGCAGGCACCATATTGTCTCATTCTCCCATCCGCCAATCCTACCCGTGACATCCCAAAGAGAAAATATAGCCACCAGCCGGAGGCACCTCCAGGGAACGGGACCCTCCCTTATAGGGCTCTACAGCTGACTAAGGGGAACTCAGACTGTGAGCTCCCTACCCACCAGCCCTCCCAGGTGCTGCTGGCATGGTGATCCCAGGAGAATGGGGCAGACCCTGAGGCTGAGAGACGTAGACCCAGCTTGGGCTCCCTGAGGGTGAATTGGGACTGGCACTGCTCTCCCTGGTGGGGATATAGTTTGAACTCTGGGGCCAAAAGGTCGGACCTGCAGACCAGATCCCGTGCACCTAGGTCTCACATTGCCCGGGGCACAGAAGGGATAAACGTGAACAGCATAATGAGGTGTGTGTGCCCTCAGGGGCAGATCAGTGTCCTAGAGGGCAACTCTCCTCCCAAAGGGAGGCCGTCTGCCCGGCCCAGGAGGCGTTCCTGCGCAGGGAACCTCCTCGCTGACATCACAGACCGGGGAGACCTAGTAGCATGCGGTCTGGCCTGCTGGCAGAGGCCCAGGGGTAACTGGAGAGTTGGGCAGGGTGGAAAGAAGTGAGGCCCATTCCAGACTGCGGGTCTCAGACAGCCCCACCCTACACGTAGACTTTCTGACTGAGCAGGGCCACTCAGGCGCCTCCCTGAAAGCTTTTCCTGGAAGCAGAGAGAACAGAATTTTGACCCCTGCTAACAGACATTGGTGGTGCCTGAAGGCAGGCTTACCCAACCCAGCTCCGCCCAGACTCTCTACTAGACCAGCCCTCACTAAGGGGGAGAAAAGGACATACCTGTAAGTCCCAGGGCCCCACCGACCACCTGAGGCACTAGAGTGCCTCTCTACAGGAACAAGAGCTGATAAGAGGACACAAAAAAAAAAACAGCATAGCCTGCTCCTCCAAGCAAGCACCACCTACTGACAGGGAAGACACCCTGCACACCCTTTTCACGGCAACCACTGACTCATTATACAGGGAGTGGTTGAATCTCACCCACAGACACAAACTTACCGGCTCAGAAACTAAACAAGGCGTGTGAATACCCAAACGAAAACCTAATAGAAAGAAACAACAACGGATCGACATGGGAAGAAATCAGCAAATGAATTCTGGAAATATGAAGAACCAAACAAAAAACACACACCCAAAGAGGAGCACCAGACCCCTAGAAACAGACACCAACCAAAATCAGGCAACCAAATGACAGAAGAGGAATTTCCAATGTGGATCATAAGAAAATTCAACAACCTGCAAGAACAACTCAATAACCAACACAAAGAAACCACAAAAGCCTCCTCCAGGACCTGGAACAAAAGTTCACTAAAGAAATCAACACAATGAAGAAAACTTTAACCAAACTATTGGAAATGAAGAATCAATTCAGGGAACTACAAAATACAGTGGTAAGTCTCAAAACAGGGCAGATCAAACAGAAGAAAGAATCTCAGAGATTGAAGATAACACCTTCCACTTAAATAAATCAGTCACAGAGATAGAGCAGAGAAACAAGAGAAAAGAGCAAAGCCCACAAGAGATGTGGGATTATGTGAAGAAACCTAATGTGAGGGTCATAGACTTACCAGAAGGGGAAGAAGACAACACTCAAGGGTTGGACAAGCTGTTTGAAGATATAATAGAGGAAAATTTCCCAGGTCTTGCTCAAAATCTTGATATACAAGTTCAAGAAGTTCAGAGGACCCCTGGTAGATTCAACCCAAACAGGAAGACGTCACGACATGCAGTCATCAGACTGACCAAAGTATCAACTAAAGAGGCCCTTCTAAGAGCTGTAAGACAAAAGAAGCAAGTAACATACAAGGGAAAGCCAATTCGAATAACATCAGACTTCTCTAATGAGACTTTACAAGCAAGGAGAGACTGGAGCCCCATTCTCACTCTTTTGAAACAAAACAATGCCCAACCTAGAATCTTATTCCCAGCAAACTGGGCTTCATATATGAAGGAGAAATAAAGACATTCTCAGACAAGCAAAGTCTCAGAGAATTCACCAAGACAAGACCAGCCCTACAAGAAATACTCAAAACAGTGTTATGCACCGAACACTATAATAAAAACTCACGAATATAAAAACAACCAAAACCCAAAGATTAAAGGCCAAATATTACAATGGCTCAAGACAGAAATCAAACAACAACATCCAACCCAACAGAATGAACAGTAATCTACTTTACCTATCAGTTCTCTCAATAAATATGAATGGCTAAAACTATCCACTCAAGAGACATAGGCTGGCTGAATGGATAAGAAAATACAGGCCACGTATATGCTGTTTTCAGGAAACACATCTAACCTACAAGGATGCATATAGACTAAAAGTAAAAGGGTGGAGATCAGTATTCCAGGCAAGTGGAAGCCAAAAGAAGGCTGGCATGGCAGTTCTAATTTCAGACCATTTAGTTTTTAAACCAACAAAAGTAGTGAAAGACAAAGAGGGTCATTATATAATTGTGAAGGGCACAGTTCAACAAGAAGAGATAACAATTTTAAATATATATGCACCCAACTTAGGTGCACCGAATTTCCTTAAGTAAACCTTAGAGAATCTAAGCAAATGGATTAATAGCAACGCCAAAATCACCGGAGATTTCAACACCCTACTGACGAAACAAGACAGATCCTCCAAACAGAAAATTAATAAGGAAATAATGGACTTAAACAAAACCCTAGAACAATTGGGTCTGACTGACATTTACAGAACATTCTACCCAAAATCCACTGAATATACGTTCTTCTCATCAGCTCACGGGACATTCTCTAAGATTGACCATATTCTAGAACACGAAGTAAACTTCAACAAATTTAAAAAAAGAGAAATCATACCATGTACCTTCTCAGATCACAGTGGAATAAAAGTAGAAATCAACCGTAACAGAAACTCACATTTCTACACAAAAACGTGGAAATTAAACAACCTCCAACTAAATGACTACTTCATAAATGAAGATATCAAGATGGAAATTAAAAAATTCTATGAAGAAAATGACAATGGAGAGACAAGTTATCAAATCCTCTGGGACACAGCTAAAGCAGTTCTGAGAGGAAAGTTTATCTCCATAAATACCTATAACCAAAAGACAAAAAGATCACAAATAGACAATCTAATGAAACGACTCAAAGAGCTGGAAAAAGAAGAACAGACCAACCCCAAACCCAGCAGAAGATGTAAAAGCAACAAGATCAAATCAGAACTAAACAAAATTGAAAACAGGGAAGCTATTCAGGAGATTAATAAAACAAAATATTGGTTCTTTAAAAAAATAAACAAAAGTGACACGCCATTGGCTAAGCTAACAAAAAGCAGAAAAGAGAAATCTCTAATAAGCTCCATCAGGAACAAAAAAGGAGATATCACAACTGATCCCAAAGAGATACAAGATATAATTTATGAATACTACAAAAATCTTTATGCACACAAACTGGAAAATATGAAGGAAATGGACAAATTTCTAGAAACACACAGCTTCCCTAGGCTCAACCAGGAAGAAATAGATTCCTTGAACAGACCAATCTCAAGAGCTGAAATCAAAACAGCAATTAAAAATCTCCCTAAAAAGAAAAGTCCCGGTCCAGATGACTTCACACCCGAATTTTACCACACTTACAAAGAAGAACTAGTACCTATCTTGCAGAAACTATTCCACAACATCCAGAAGAATGGAAACCTCCCCGACACCTTTTATGAAGCGAATATTACTCTGATACCAAAACCAGGAAAGGATGCAACAAAAAAAGAAAACTACAGACCAATATCCCTAAGGAATATAGATGCAAATATTTTCAACAAAATCCTAGCTAACCGAATCCAGACGCTTATCAAAAAAATAATCCATCACGACCAAGTAGGCTTCATCCCAGGGATGCAGGGATGGTTCAACATACATAAATCTATAAATGCAATTCACCACATAAACAGAAGCAAAAACAAAGACCACATGATTCTTTCAATAGATGCAGAAAAAGCTTCTGACAAAATTCAACACCCTGTCATGATACAAACACTTAAGAAAATAGGCATAGAAGGGACATAACTAAAAATGACACAAGCCATATATGACAGACCCATAGCCAACATCATACTGAATGGAGAAAAACTGAAATCATTCCCACTTAGAACTGGAACCAGACAAGGCTGCCCACTATCTCTACTTCTGTTCAACATAGTGCTGGAAGTCCTGGCTACAGCAATGAGTCAGGAAAGTGGAATTAAAAGTATCCAAATAGAGGCAGAAAAGATCAAACTTTCACTGTTTGCTGATGATACGATATTACATTGATAAAACCCCAAAGATTCAACCAAGAAACTCCTGGAACTGATCAATGAATTCAGTAAAGTCTCAGGATACAAAATCAATACACAGAAATCAGAGGCATTCATATACGCCAACAACAATCTAATTGAGAACCAAATTAAAGACTCAATACCCTTCACAATAGCAACAAAGAAATTAAAGTACCTAGGAGTATACTTAACCAAGGAGGTAAAAGACCTCTACAGGGAGAACTATGAAACACTGAGGAAGGAAATAGCAGAGGATGTAAACAGATGGAAATCCATACCATGCTCATGGATCGGCAGACTCAACATCATTCAAATGTCTATACTACCCAAACTGATCTACAGATTCAATGCAATACCTATTAAAATCCCATCAGCATTCTTCACAGACATAGAAAAAATAATTTTACACTTTGTATGGAACCAAAGAAGACCCTGAATATCAAGAGCAATTCTAGTCAACAAAAACAAAATGGGAGGTATTAATATGCCAGATATCAAACTATACTACAAAGCTGTAGTAATTAAAACAATCTGGTATTGGCACAAAAATAGGAATATTGACCAGTGGAACAGATCTGAGAATCCTGATATAAAACCATCCTCATATATCCACCTAATCTTTGACAAAGCAGACAAAAACATATGCTGGGGAAAAGAATCCCTTTTCAATAAATAGTGCTGGGAAAACTGGATAGCCACTTGTAGAAGGCTAAAGCAGGACCCACACCTTTCACCTCTCACAAAAATCAACTCATGCTGGATAACAGACTTAAACCTAAGGTATGAAACTATTAGAATTCCAGAGGAAAATGTTGGAAACACTGTCCTAGACATCGGCCTGGGCAAAGAGTTTATGAAGAAGTCCCCAAAGGCAATCACAGCACCAACAAAATAAATAAATGGGACATGATCAAACTAAAAAGCTTCTTCACAGCCAAAAAACAGTCATGAAAGTAGACAGACAACCTACAGACTGGGAGAAAATTTTTGCATCCTACGTATCCGATAAAGGGCTGATAACTAGAATATACTTAGAACTCACGAAAATCAGCAAGAAAAAATCAAATAACCCTATTAAAAAGTGGGCAAAGGACTTGAACAGAAACTTTTCTAAAGATGACAGAAGAATGGCCAAAAAACATATGAAAAAATGCTCATCATCTCTAATCATCAAGGAAATGCAAATCAAAACTACAATGAGAGGCCGGGCGCCGTGGCTCACGCCTGTAATCCTAGCACTTTGGTAGGCCGAGGCGGGCGGATTGCTCAAGGTCAGGAGTTCAAAACCAGCCTGAGCGAGACCCCGTCTCTACTAAAAATAGAAAGAAATTAATTGACCAACTAAAAATATATATACAAAAAAAAATTAGCCGGGCATGGTGGCACATGCCTGTAGTCCCAGCTACTCGGGAGGCTGAGGCAGTAGGATCGCTTAGCCCAGGAGATTGAGGTTGCTGTGAGCCAGGCTGACGCCACGGCACTCACTCTAGCCTGGGGCAACAAAGTGAGACTCTGTCTCAAAAAAAAAAAAAAAAAACTACAATGAGATATCACTTAGCTCCAGTGAGAATGGCCTTTATCAAAAAGTCTCCAAATAACAAATGCTGGCATGGATGCGGAGAGAGAGGAACACTCCTACACTGCTGGTGGGACTGCAAACTAGTTCAACCTCTGTGGAAAGCAATATGGAGATACCTTAAAGCTATACAAGTGAATCTACCATTTGATCCAGCAATCCCATTGCTCGCATCTACCCAAAAGATCCAATGACACTCTTATAAAAAGGCACCTGCACTGGAATGTTTATAGCAGCACAATTCATAATTGCAAGGCTGTGGAAACAGCCCAAGTGTCCATCAATCCAAGAATGGATTAATAAAATGTGGTATATGTATACCATGGAGTACTATTCAGCTCTAAGAAACAATGGTGATATAGCACATCTTATATTTTCCTGGTTAGAGCTGGAACCCATACTACTAAGTGAAGTATCCCAAGAATGGAAAAACAAGAACCACATATACTCACCAGCAAACTGGTATTAACTGAGTAGCACCTACGTGGATACATAGGTACTACAGTAATAGGGTATTGGGCAGGGGGGAGGGGAGAGGGGGCGGGTATATACATACATAATGAGTGAGATGTGCACCATCTGGGGGATGGTCATGCTGGAGACTCAGACTTGTGGGGGGAGGGGGGAAAGGGCATTTATTGAAACCTTAAAATCTGTACCCCCCCTCCCACAGCAACACGGCTTCTCTTCCTCAGCAGGGCGACTGGGGCTTCCCCTCAGCCGCCGCCGCCGCTACCGCCGCTACCGCCGCCACCGGGGCCGCTGCAGGCCAAGCCCTGCCGCTCCTCCGGCCGCCATGCAGTTTATGTTGCTTTTCAGTAGTCAGGGAAAGCTTCGACTGCAGAAATGGTATGTCCCGCTATCAGACAAAGAGAAGAAAAAGATTACAAGAGAACTTGTTCAAACTGTTTTAGCACGGAAACCGAAAATGTGCAGCTTCCTTGAGTGGCGCGATCTGAAGATTGTTTACAAAAGATACGCTAGTCTGTATTTTTGCTGTGCTATTGAGGATCAGGACAATGAACTAATTACCCTGGAAATAATTCATCGTTATGTGGAATTACTTGACAAGTATTTTGGCAGTGTGTGTGAACTTGATATCATCTTTAATTTTGAGAAGGCTTATTTTATTTTAGATGAGTTTCTTTTGGGAGGGGAAGTTCAGGAAACATCCAAGAAAAATGTACTTAAAGCAATTGAGCAGGCCGACCTACTGCAGGCGCCACGTCATGAATATTTTAATGTCCCTGTGTACTAAATGACTACTCATCGAGTATGCAGAATTTCACAGAGGAAATAGAGTGCTGATATGCATATGAAAGAAAATGTCCTCAGCTTGGTGACCGATTATCTTGTATGATAATAATAGAATATTTCAGAACCAGTACCTTTATGATTGTATATTTTTCCTATTCTCATTCTTAATTCTTGTCCATTTTATTTTCATTCTATATGTGATCTTGATATAGCTTATTCCTGTCCGAAACTGATTTTATCTCATTTTGACAAAATATGGCCTGTGAGTGTTTTGAGTAATATTTCATTTTAAACACATGTTATCATTAATGAAACATCTGTGACTAATCTTATAAGAAGAAAACCTGGCAATCATTAACATGTTTACAAAGAAAATATAGCTTAAGTGCTAGGTCAAAATAAGCAGTGCCATAATATATATATAGTGTAGTTCAAACATTGGGAGGCAGGGGTGATTTATCTTACAATCTATATGAGCTAATGTGTTCTAATGTATCATATAAAAGTGTATGTGGAAAAATACAAAAAAGTAAAATTGATCTGTACTATTGTATATTTAAAGTTAAAACTTTCAGTTTTTAGGAAACTTTGAGCACCACATTTATTGAATCACATTTGTGCTATATAATAATATCAAACAATCCCTTTAAGAATTTACAGAAAGCTATGTCTGAAAAGTCTCTTCTGCAATATCTGTTGCTTAATAGTAGCTTTTTCAAAATATTAATGCTGAGTTTATTTTATAGTCAAAAAGTCCTATTTTGAAAGGAATCTATTCTAAAAGAAAAAGAAAAAATCCTAATGTTAAGTTTTAATACCTAAAGACATATTTTACTAGTTATGGCTTTCTAATATATTAGGTCTGCATTTAAATACTTAATGCTTTATTAACTGTAGCTTTATATTTCTGAATACTAAAACTTTTAATATTGATCACTATTGTATATTTTAATAAAACATATAGCATGTTTTATTACAAAAGGAAAAGTACCAAATAATTCATTGTTTATATCTAGAGAGCTTAAAGCCTGAGTTTTAGTAAGTTATTAAACTATAACTTCAGAACATGATCAAACAGGTTTACAACACTGAAAGAAGACCTGTGAAAATGTGTTTTGACCAAACTTAGTATTGGGCAGGTATACAGATGAGTTATTTCCATTCTAACCATCTTGCTGTAATGTACTACATTTGAAGCACCTGGATGTGCTATCAAATGAGAAATTTAGCATTATACATTTGAAGCATTAAGAAACATTGGTCTTTCATCTTCATTTGTTTCCTCTATCCCTTCGTCTGCCCCACAATATGTTATCCATCTGGTTTTAATGCTACATAAATATGCATTGTCTCATGACTGTTTGCTTTGGATGCTATGTGCTGAACTGTAACCAAATGTTGCTTCTATTGTTATCTGTACACAGTTGCTTGCTTTAAATTAGTAGATTCTGAAATAGTTTTCCTTGCATGTCTAAAATAAAAATATTGCATATAAAAAAATCTGTACCCCCATAATATGCCGAAATAAAATAAATAAATAAATAAAATTGCTTTCTTCCCACTCATTCTCCACACTGCAGCCAGGGTTATCTTTGGGAAATTAAAATTTGACAATTTAGAGGACCGGATCAAGATGGCGGACGAGAAACACAGCCAGGCAGAGTATCTCTGCAGAAAAGACTGATTCTAGCAGAAATTAGAAAAAAGAAGCAAGAAGACAAGCATACATCGGACGAGGGACGGAAGGAGGGGTACTGAGACCCCGGGAGACTCCACGGGAGAAGGCTGCAGAGGAGAACTGGAGACTGAGACCGCCGGAGCAGCCCGGAGACCAGCGGCAAGGGTAGGTGAATTTGCCTTTTCCCTTCCCCTACATTTGGGACTGCTGGTGGGCTTCCCAGCGGGTGGAGAGACCTGCGGACTCCAGCCCAGAGATGGCCACTGCCAGCTAGCGGTGAGCCTGTAGCGGACGCAGCACCAGACTCCCGACTCCCTCCCAGCACCTCCGTGTGCACACACCAAGCCGAGTCGCAGGCGCCATATTGCCTCCTCCTCCCCTCCGCCGACCCTACCTGCGGCTGCCCAGAGAGACAATATAGCCACCAGCCAGAGGCACCTCCAGGGAACGGGACCTTCCCTTTTGGGACCCTACAGCTGACTAAGGGGAACTCAGAATGTGAGCTCCCTACCCACCAGCCCTCCCAGGTGCTGCTGGCACGGTGTTTACAGGAGAACGGTGCCGACTCAGAGGCTGAGAGACACAGACCCAGCTTGGGCTTCCTGTAGGTGAATTGGGACCGGAACTCCTCTCCCTGGTGGGGATACAGTTTGAACTCTGGGACCCAGAGGTAGGACCCAGAGGTCGGACCTGTGCACAGAGGGCTAGCATTGCCCGGGGCACAGAAGGGATGTACATGAACAGCCTACTGAGGTGTGTGTGCCTTCAGGGGCAGATCAGCGTCCTAGAGGGCAACCCTCCTCCCAAAAGGAGGCCATACGCCCAGCCCAGGTGGGGTTCCTGTGCAGGGAACCTCCCCGCTGGCATCACAGTCCCAGGAGGCCTGGTGGCGTGTGGTCTGGCCTGCTGGCAGAGGCCAAGGAGTAGCTGCGGAGTTGGGGAGGGTGGAAAGAAGCGAGGCCTGCTCCAGACTGCCAGTCTCAGACAGCCCCACCCCCACACGCAGACTTTCTGGCTGAGCAGGACCATTCCAGCCCTGCCCTGACAGCTTTTCCTGGAAGCAGAGAACAGAACTTTGACCCCTGCTAACGGCATTGGTGGTGCCTGAGGGCAAGCTTAACCAACCCAGCTCCACCCAGAACAAGAGCTGATAACAGAACACAAAAACAACAGCATAGCCTGTTCCTCCAAGCAAGCACCACCTACTGATAGGGACTACATCCTGCACAGCCTTTTCACGGCACCCACTGACTCATTATACAGGGAGTGCTCGAATCTCACCCACAGACACCACCTAAATTAAGAAAATAGGCATAGAAGGGACATACTAAAAATGATACAAGCCATATATGACAGACCCATAGCCAACATCATACTGAATGGGGAAAAACTGAAATCATTCCCACTTAGAACTGGAACCAGACAAGGCTGCCCACTATCTCCACTTCTGTTCAACATAGTGCTGGAACTCTTGGCTACAGCAATCAGACAGGAAAATGGAATTAAAGGTATCCAAATAGGGGCAGAAGAGATCAAACTTTCACTGTTTGCTGATGATATGATATTATATCTAGAAAACCCCAAAGATTCAACCAAGAAACTCTTGGAACTGATCAATGAATTTAGTAAAGTCTCAGGATACAAAATCAATACACAGAAATCAGAGGCATTCGTATACGCCAACAACAATCTAATTGAGAACCAAATCAAAGACTCAATACCCTTCACAATAGCAACAAAGAAATTAAAGTACCTAGGAATATACTTAACCAAGGAGGTAAAAGACCTCTACAGGGAGAACTATGAAACACTGAGGAAGGAAATAGCAGAGGATGTAAACAGATGGAAATCCATACCATGCTCGTGGATCGGCAGACTCAACATCATCAAAATGTCTATACTACCCAAACTGATCTACAGATTCAATGCAATACCTATTAAAATCCCATCAGCATTCTTCACAGACATAGAAAAAATAATTTTATGCTTCGTATGGAACCAAAGAAGACCCCGAATATCAAAAGCAATTCTAGTCAACAAAAACAAAATGGGAGGTATTAATATGCCAGATATCAAACTATACTACAAAGCTGTCGTAATTAAATCAATATGGTATTGGCACAAAAATAGGAATATTGACCAGTGGAACAGATGTGAGAATCCTGATATAAAACCATCCTCATATAGCCATCTAATCTTTGACAAAGCAGACAAAAACATATGCTGGGGAAAAGAATCCCTTTTCAATAAATGGTGCTGGGAAAACTGGATAGCCACCCGTAGAAGGCTAAAACAGGACCCACACCTTTCACCTCTCACAAAAATCAACTCACGCTGGATAACAGACTTAAACCTAAGGTATGAAACGATTAGAATTCTAGAGGAAAAAGTTGGAAACACTGACCTAGACATCGGCCTAGCAAAGAGTTTATGAAGAAGTCCCCAAAGGCAATCACAGCACCAACAAAAATAAATAAATGGGACATGATCAAACTACAAAGCTTCTGCACAGCCAAAGAAATAGTCATGAAAGTAAACAGACAACCTACAGAATGGGAGAAAATTTTTGCATCCTATGCATCCGATAAAGGACGATAACTAGAATATACTTAGAACTCACGAAAATCAGCAAGAAAAAATCAAATAACCCTATTAAAAAGTGGGCAAAGGACTTGAACAGAAACTTTTCTAAAGACGACAGAAGAATGGCCAAAAAACATATGAAAAAATGCTCAACATCTCTAATCATCAGGGAAATGCAAATCAAAACCACAATGAGATATCACTTAACTCCAGTGAGAATGGCCTTTATCAAAAAGTCTCCAAATAACAAATGCTGGCATGGATGCGGAGAGAGAGGAACACTCCTAACACTGCTGGTGGGACTGCAAACTAGTTCAACCTCTGTGGAAAGCAATATGGAGATACCTTAAAGCGATACAAGTGATTCTACCATTTGATCCAGCAATCCCATTGCTCGCATCTACCCAAAAGATCCAATGACACTACAAAAAAGACACCTACACTGGAATGTTTATAGCAGCACAATTCATAATTGCAAGGCTGTGGAAACAGCCCAAGTGTCCATCAATCCAAGAATGGATTAATAAAATGTGGTATATGTATACCATGGAGTACTATTCAGCTCTAAGAAACAATGATGACATAGCACATCTTATATTTTCCTGGTTAGAGCTGGAACCCATACTATTAAGTGAAGTTTCCCAAGAATGGAAAAACAAGCACTACATATACTCACCAGCAAATTGGTATTAACTGAACAGCACCTAAGTGGTCACATAGGTACTACAGTAATAGGGTATTGGGCAGGTGGGAGGGGGGAGGGGGCGGATATATACATATATAATGAGTGAGATGTGCACCATCTGGAGGATGGACATGCTGGAGACTCAGACTTGTGGAAGGAGGGGGGGGGAAAATGGGCATTTATTGAAACCTTAAAATCTGTACTCCCATAATATGCTGAAATAAAAAAAAATATTGACAATTTCACCCCATGGTTAAAACCCTTCAATGTTATATCATTGACCTCACAATTCTGCCTGGGTCTCTTTACACCTGGCTTATCTCTTGTCTTATTTCCTCCCAAAGCCCCTATCCTCATTATCTACTTTTTTGTCAGCCATATTGAACTTATTTCAGTTTTTGGATTATGCCAAGCTTACTTTTAGTGAACATGGTATGGAAAAACCCCCATCGAGCGAGGGTCCTGCTAATTGGATTCAAGTGAAGCTTACGGCTGATCCTACTAATGATGGGGAAAAACCCCTACCCGAGGGCCCTGAGGCAAAATACACGTGAAAGCTTATGATGAGCCTACTAATTGGACAATAGTTGATCGGTTGTGTAAATGTATAAAAATGGGAAAAAATAAGGAAGCGTTGCTCAGAGTTTGGTGGTATGCCCCTCTGAGCCCGCCGGTGTACCTCTCTGAGCCTGCCTGCGTAGTAAAAAGCTGATTCTCAGGCCCTCTGTGTGCCACTGAGTTCTTTCCTGGTCTATCTCTGGTTATTTGCCATAACATTTTGGTTTCCTGACTGCGAAAGCCTACCGCGCTGGCCCCTTGAAGCCACCGGATGGGGAAGTGAAAGGCGATGTGGCAGGACCTCTAGATCCCTCGGTGGCAGAGCCTCAAACTCACCCGGACACTCCAGAGGGAAGGAGCAGTCAGAGGCCAGGACGTGGGACAAGGTAGGGTCCCAGGACCCGCCCAAGATAGGCTCCTCAGTAAGACGGAAGAGAAGCCTGATCACTTCCTAAGGGTAGGCCCGTCAGGTAGAGGAGCTAGATAACCTCCTAAGGATAGGGACATACTCCGCGCTCACCCTCTTCCTCTCCCCTCCCCCTCCCCCCCCTTGGAGAATGAATGTGTAACCTCTGTCTCAATGTGTGAGTGTAAGGAACTCAGTGACTGCTTGCGGTCATTGTCTGTGGCCCCACGGCTTCGGCTACGGGGTTAGAGTGGGTCCTAACCTGTGCTTCTGTGGCGTCGTCATGTAGCATAATGGCGATTCACTCCCCCTCCCCATAATAGGAAGTGACCAGGCCGGGTTCTATAGGGTACATCTTAGCCAAGATGCACCTAAGTTCCCGTGAGGGACGTAGCAGGCGGACATCTGAAAGAAGTCCCTAGCCCTTGTGTGTCATGTCTGTCGTGCAACGAAAACGAAAGGAGGGGAGAAGCCAGAGCTGGGACTAGAGTCTGGGCAGGGACGAGGTTCAGGAAAGGAGTGTTGTCGGTGGCGTAGGAAACGGGAGTGCTGGTTAAACCAGTTAAAACATGGGAGGGTCTGAATCCAAGCCAACAGTTCTATTTTTTTTTTTTTTTACCTAAAACAAAGCAAGTAAAAACCAACAGTTCTAAAGGTGTATGCTGATAAATTTCATATGTTCAGTATGGAGAGTGGTAACGGGGACTCCGGGTCACCCAGAGCAATTGCCATACATATATTGATGGCTGAAGATGCCCCCTTGGGTTTGGTTTCGTTCTGACAAGGGACAGAGTAGGGTTTTAGCGGCTCACAAGTCACGCCACCCTCCCGGGCACCCCCGACTGAAATGCGATGTCCGCCGCAGGTTCGGGACGACAGAACCGTCGGCCAGGGCAACCTGCCTGTATTATCAGGCTTTCTCCACCACTGATCTATTGAATTGGAAACACCGTATCCCATTCTACTCGGAGAAACCACAGGCCCTCATCAACCTCCTGGAATCTATCTTCCAGACTCACCGCCACATGTGGGAAGATTGCCGGCAACTCCTGCTGACCCTCTTTAGTACTGAAGAACGGCGTCGGATCATGACTGGAACTCAGAAGTGGCTGCAGGAACGGGCACTGACGGGCACCCTGGATGTGGAACAATGGGCATCACGAGTGGTGCCCGAGACCAACCCAGAGTGCGATTTCAACACACCAGAAGGACAGGCGGCACTCGAGCGGTACGGAGAGGCTCTTCTCCAAGCAGTGCGGGAAGGAGCAAAACGCAAACCAACATGAACAAGGTTGCACTAATTACCGAGAATCCAGAGGAGTCACCCAACGACTTCTACGAGTGCCTCTGTGAGGCATACCGAATATACACACCTCTCGACCCAGAGGCAGCCGAAAACCAGAGAATGGTGAATGCAGCATTCATCGGGCAATAAGCCTCCCACATCCGGAGGAAGCTGCAGAAACTTGAAGGATTCGCAGGCATGAGTATCACGAAGCTAATGGAGGTGGCCCAGAAGGTGTATGTCAATCGGGACCAGACCGCTCAGAGAGAGAAAGATCGGAGGATGAAGAAAAAAAGGCCACCATCCTGGCTCCTGCCCTTGGTACACCCAACCCATTCAAGCGGCCCGGACCCCCACGAGTGAGCGAGGGGAAGAACCAGAGGACGGGCTTCCCTAGCAAGAGACCAGTGCGTCAATTGCAAGAGGTTCAGCCACTGGAAGAATGAATGCCCCCACAAGAGAAGTCACCTGTCATAAGGAAGGGCCCCGTTAGGGACTAAACCAGGAGCCCAAGAGGTAGTGGGGCTCGCTGACATTAACTCCCAGTTGGGTCGACCGGGTTTCTTCAATCTTGGCCTTCGGGAACCTACAGTCAAGACAAAGCAGGAAACAACTATAGTTGGAGCTACTGGGACTCAGGTAGCCAGACCCTTTTGCCAGTCCCGGGTATGCCAAATGGGGGGGGGGCATCAGATAAGGCATAAGGTCCTCTACGTGCCAGACTATCCGGTGCCTCTCTTGGGATGTGACTTGCTGAGCAAGTATGAGGCAGGTGCAGCCAGAGGACCAAGGAGCTGAAGGAGGTCAACAATAAGCTCGCAGAGAAAGTTAAGGAGTGCGCTAACCTGAGGCACGACCACCAGCGGGCAGTGGAGTCCCTGCAGGCCTCCCTGGATGCTGAGACCCAGGCCCGCAATGAAGCACTGAGACTCATTGAGTCTCAATGACTTAGCGCTGCAGCTGGGACGTGCCACGGAGGCCCAGGCGGCCACACGGCTGCTGCAGGCCCAGCTGAAGGAAGAGCAGGCAGGGCGGGATGAGGAGCAGTGGCCGGCAGCTGAGCTCTGAGAGCAGGCGCAGGCCCTGGAGCGCCCGGCTGCGCTGCTAGCTTCTGAGCTGGAGGAGCTGCGGGC
The DNA here is from genome assembly GCF_040939455.1 of Microcebus murinus. Taxonomy (NCBI): domain Eukaryota; kingdom Metazoa; phylum Chordata; class Mammalia; order Primates; family Cheirogaleidae; genus Microcebus; species Microcebus murinus. Next base: position 27,159,913 of record NC_134108.1, read on the forward strand.
TGCGCTGGAGCAGGGCGAACATAGCCGGCGGCTAGCGGAGCAGGAGGTATTGGAGGCCACCTAGCGCCTCAACCTCTTGCATTCGCAGAACGTATGCCTCCTGAACTAGAAGAGGAAGCTTGAGACGAATTTGGCCCAGCTGAGTGGGAAGGGGGAGAAGCAGGAGACAGAGGAGAAGGCCAAAGGGGCCATCACCGATGCCGCCACGATAGCTGAAGAGCTAAAGGAGCAGGACACAAGCACACACTTGGAGCGGATGAAGAGGACGCTGGAACAGATGGTGCGGGAACTCCAGGCCCAGCTTGAGGAGGCTGCGCAGGCTGCTCTCAGAGATGGGAGAAGGCAGGTAGCTGTGGGGGTACAGGGACTGTGGGCCCCTGGCGGAGGCCGGTGGCCTATCTGTACAGGCGACTGAACTCGGTGGCATCAGGATAGCTGGCTTGCCTAATCAAGGAGGGGGACCAGCTAACGCTTAGGCAAGGCATCCGTGTGCGGGTCCCACATGCAGTGGTGACTTTGGTAAATGCATCGGGCACCGATGGCGTTCTAGCAGTTGGCTGTCTCAGTACGACTGCTGTGCGGGGGCCCGCAGGTCGCCATCGCCATTGAGACTACAGGTAAGATGCACCCGTGGCCCCACTGGATATTCACCCTTTGAGATCTTATATGGCAGCCCCACCCCTCCCCGCAATCATCAAACCCCTGAGAGGGGACACTAGGCAGCTGGGAGAATTCAGACTGGGACCCCCAGTTCACCCCTATCGACCCGGGGACCTGGTCTGGGTAAAGGATAAGAAGGAATCCCTAGAGCCCGCCTGCAAGGGCCCCTATACTGTGATATTAGTTACCACCACTGCTGATAAAGTTGCAGGTGTCACCCCGTGGATCCACCATTCCCGGGTGAAACGAGCAGAGACGGATGACATGACCAGGCATTGGACAGTTCAACAAAGTCAACAGGACCCCCTGAAGATTCCGCTCAGACACCTTCCCGCTAAGACGGATTGCCCCTGAATCTGGCTGGAAGCTGAGACCTGAATGGGACCATTAACCAGGACTCTTATAGGAATATTGAGCCTTCTTAGGAATTGGGCTCGGGGCCTCTGCTGACTTCTTGGTAATCCTTTTCTGGGTCTACATAAGGTCCCTCTGTGTTGTTTTTGGTTGGGGTTCTTTTGGCCCCTGCTTCAATAGACAACAGACTGCCCCTCAAGTATAGCGGGAGGGATAGCAGCTGGGATACAACTCCCTGCTATCCCTCCAAAGTCAGCTAGACTCGTTGGCAAACCCTGCGGGATAGATGGGCACTTGCAAAAGGAAGGGGACTTGTGTGCTCCCAGGGGGAAGAATACTGTCAGGAATTGTAACTACCAAAGTTAAGCGCTAGAAGAAAGAATCCACAAGAGGAAACAGGAGTTAGGACAGGTTTGGGGCTTTAATTTCACTATTACCCCTAGCGGAACCTCTACCCTGCTCGCTCAATATAGTAATTAGATTCAGAGAGAGGCTAATGCCGCTGGGTGAACTGATAAGGGCATCAAAAGGGGGGAATGATAGGGAAAAACCCCCGCCCAAGGGCCCTGCTAATTGGATTCACGTGAAGCTTCCGGCTGATCCTACTAATGATGGGGGAAAGCCCCTACCCGAGGGCCCTGAGGCAAAATACATTGTGACAAGCTTATGAAGATCCTACTAATTGGATAATAGTTGATTGGTTGTGTAAATGTATAAAAATGGGAAAAAATAAGGAAGCGTTGCTCAGAGTTTGGTGGTATGCCCCTCTGAGCCCGCCGCCGGCGTACCTCTCTGAGCCTGCCTGCGTAATAAAAAGCTGATTCTCTGACCTTCTGTGTGCCGCTCGGTTCTTTCTTGGTCTATCGCTGGTTATTTGCCGTAACAAACACTACGGAGAAGGTGAGGAGGCGCGAGGCAGCCTCTATGGCCCCAGCATGCCTAGGCAGTGGCCCTCGGGGCCAGCCGCCTGCCCTGGGGGAGCCTTAGGGGATTCCGAGCCCGAGGACAGCGGCAGCCCAACACGCGGTTGGACCCCCGTATTCGGATTCCGGGGCCCTGGGGAGTGGCCTGGCAGGGGCTGAGCAAGGTCCACTTTCTAGAGAGGGCAGCTCCTCCCTGCCCGCTTTTCCCCAGGCAAGGTAAAAGGCCCTGCCCACGGCTTTGTTTCCTCTCGAGACCGCTCATTTTGTGTCTCTGAAGAAGCGCCAAGGATATTGAGCCATACCTCCCTGATCAGCTGAGTTAACTGATTAGGGATGTGCGGGTGCTGATTCCTGTTAGAGGCAAGGACCCTCAAAGACCCTCAACTCTCCTATGACTCGTCCTACGCACGGACTTCGCCCTGGAAAATTCCAGCTATAGCTCTGAGAAGAATGCATCCCATGACGTGCTGACCACGGGATGCTCCAGGGTATGCTGACTGCAATTGTTCCCGACCACCTGCCAGGTTAGAGATGAGTAACCAGTCAAAAACAGGATACCGATAAGACGCTGATTGGGGCTAATTAACCCAGACCCAAGCCTCATCGTCAACACTCTATTTTTTTGTTTCTACTTCCTTGTTTCTGTATGCTTATAAAACCTACTAAGAATCTAAGTAAAGCAGACCTTGACAACCATTCGCTTGGTCTCGTTTCTTTCTCTCGCTCATCTCTTTCAGGCACGGTCCCCCTCGCCCCCGCGAGTAACAGAAGGTCCCTCGGGCCGGGACAGATTCCGGCCTTTAACTGCCTTGTGAAATAATCCTGGTGACGAGCTTTTTGTTTACCATCCGTGTCTAAAAGCTTTTCTCCTAGCATGCGAGTCCATTTGTTACACTTGTTAGATCTTACTCTGAAAGCAACATGTTAGAAGGTTCTAAGATGAGAAGGAAGTCTGATAAGTTCTCCCTTCTCTATGTGCCCCGACAGCTGGACAGCATGCTCGTTGAAATTTTCAAGATTATCGGATGCACTGTTAACAGTGCACTTTTTTTTTTTTAAGTACACCCCCCAAAGAGGAACAGTGCACTTTTTATTGTTAACATATAGGTAGACTTTTTAGCCATTCTAGAGTTTTATTTTTATCGTTTCTGTGCTTCCATCCGAGTTTGATTTTTTGTACTCTTATTACAATTTCTGGACGGGGAAGGTTCAGGGGCACATCATGCCTTCCTCTCTCCTTGGTTTTCAAAGGCAGTACTCACCTGCCACGCCAAAGGAATGCAGTGGTGTAAAGACTCCAGTTGACGCCAGTAAACCTAATCCTAATGATGTGGAATTTGATAATCTATATTTGGATATGAATGAAATCATCCATTCCTGTACTTATCCTGAAGACAAACCAACACCAAAAAACGAAGATGAAATGATGTTTGCAATTTTTGAGTACATTGACAGACTTTTCAATATTGTAAGACCAAGACGACTTCTCTATATGGCAATAGATGGAATGGCACCACGTGCTAAAATGAACCAGCAGCGTTCGAGGCGGTTCAGAGCAGTACTGAAACCCAGTGACTGGGAAAAATCCAGCAATGGACAGCAGTGGAAGCCCTAGCTTGGCTTTAACTGGGACCGGCGACCTGTCCACCTAGATCAGGCAGCCTCCAGGACTTGGGGCCATATCATGCCAAGAGGCTCAGGAACTGGTGTTTACAACAGTGTTGCACCACCACCTGCGACTTATCAGGGAAACTTATACAGGCACTGTTAAGAGGACAAGCCCAGATTCTAAAACTTATGTCAAATATGAGGCCCCAGGATTCTTGCAAGGTCCTCCTCTTTTCTAGCCACAAAGATTTGACAGAGGTGTTGGAGCTGAACCTCTGCTGCCATGGAACTGGATGCTCCGAACCCAAACTGCAGCCTTCCAGCCAAACCAGTATCATCAGATGATAGTGGGACCTGGTCGCTATCCACCAAGACGAGATGATAGTGGAGGGAGACAGGGATATCCCAGAGAAGGAAGGAAATACACTTTGCCACCAACCTTAGGAAGATACGGTTGGAATTAAGCTTTTGTAAAGCTTTCCCAAATCTTTTCATCCTTCTACGGTTTTATGCTATTTGTAGAAAGGAGATTTCTTTCTCAAGTAATAGTTTTTAATAAAACTTACAGTACTTTGTGTAAAACAACAACAACAACAACAAAAATCCCAACACAACACTATACTTCACCTTCCTCTACCCAGAAAATCTCCCAACCTGGACAACTCTACACATTACTTAGCTCTTTACTTAAATGTCAATTCTGCTATGAAATATTCCCTGATCCTCCACTGTTCCTCTGTAAACTATTGTAAAGGTTGAGGCAAGAGATAACAGGTGTACATGCCAGCAAGTCTGGAGAATACGTTCTGAAAATAATACCCAACTAAGAATGAACAAGGAGAATTATAACCTCTCTTTGTAAATGTGGGTACTTAAACGGCAGTTGTGAGGACAGATGAAAAGTACATAAAACACCTACACATAGCTCCTAGAAAGAGCTCCATACATGTCACCTACTATTCATTCAACGAATGTTCATGAAGTGCCAACTATCTCATGGATACAATGCTAGGGATAGAGAAAATAAACGCCAACCGTGAGAACGTAATTTATAGAATGAGTATCCAAAGTTTAATAGGGTACATAACAGGAATGTTTGAAGAAGTTAGTCAACCTGCTTAAGATTCAAAGGATGGGCAACATTTGGGCTGAGACATAGAGAAGTAGGAGTGTATTTTCAGGAAGAGGGGACAATATGTGCAAGGACTGAGGCATAAAGGGGTATGGATTGTTTTTGTGTCTTACACATAATTCAGTGTTGCATAAAACGGAAACAAGAAGGTAATGAGAGATGAAACTAGTCAGGGAGATAAACCATGTTGTGTCCTAGGCAAAGTAATTAGATTTTCTCTTACAGAGAGCTTTTGAAGAATTTTCTGCAGGAGACTGGCATTATCGTATTTGCATTTTTAGTGAGGTCATTCTGGTAGCAATGTGGAGAATGAAATTTAGGAGTCAAAACTGGAGTTAGGGGACTGGTGAAGGGTTGTCTGGGGAAGTTAAAAAGGAAGGATGGATATGCTTTGGTGTAAGATGCATTTAGGATACTCTACATGTATCTTACTAAAACACTGCCGGTATGGTACTGGCTTAAGATAGAAATCTAGAAGGGCAGAAGGTTTAGGGTGGAAAGCTGAACAGCTGGCTGTTTGGCACCCATTGGATTAGTAATCTTTATCACTGTCTCCTCACAGGATTTGGAGAAACATGAGATACACTTTGTAAGTTGTGGTGATGCCAATGAGAACGGAAATGCTGGCCTCCACACATAACTCTCTCGCTGTACAAATGAAGCAACAGGTTTTAGTGCGTGGCTACAACTGCCAAAAATGGCCTCCGATATAAGAATCGAGGAGTTAACGCCTCTCGCACTTTTCCATCCCTGGTGATTAGGAGTTAAAGATGGCGCCCGTGGCAGAAATTAGAAAAGTGGGTGGGGGCGTTAGGTGTAGAAAAAGATGACGTTTTCACTTTTGTTTTGTATTCCACACATCGTGTTTTCCACACATACCGAGATAACTCAGCTCTAGGCGAATCGTGGGTAATTTCCTTAAGATATTGTCTGCAGTACAACTCTTCAATCTCCACACTTAACACTATGTTCTATTTTGTGGGCGCGATCGCGTGGGGGTGTGTGTGACAGTGTGTTTCTTTGCCACATTCAATATTTTCTCATTATTGGCGAGTTCCGCGACAGCCTTCCCACCTCGCCTTGCCCCCTCAGTACCTCCCGGTGCTTGCTACAGTTCTGAGGCGCCTAGCGCATTTTCGGGGGGTTCGGGTGGAGATGAACTCAGGCTCTGAGGGGCACCTGCGCATTCGCGGTTGCTTAGCGCTCCAGGTACGGGAGATTATTCCAGAACTGCGGAGGCGGGAGCGCCGGGAGCGCGCGCCCGGGCAGGCTGAAGACGCAAAGCAGCCCCTCCCCGCGCTGAGGCGCTGGCTGCGCCGCCGCGAGTAGGCGGAGGTCCAGGCCGGGAACGCGGGCCGCGTCGGTTGTCATGGGAACGGGGCGTAGGCAGGCGCTGACGTCAGCGGGCGGCGCGCTGTCCGCACTGCGGCACGGGCGCGCTCTCAGAGCCAGGGTCGCTGGCGGCTGGGCTGGCAGCGCGGCCGCTTAATTCCTGGCCCGCCCTGTTTGGGGCAGGGAGCTGATTCGCACCGCGGGGTCTGTGGGCTCGAGCGGGACCGACGGCTCTGCGCACTTCTCTTTGTGAGTACCTTGTGGGTGCCGCTGGTGGCGGGAGCCGGGGCCCGGCGCTCGGCCTGCCTCGGCCCTCTTGGGGGGCGGCTGTGCGAGGGCTGCTCGAGTCCGAGAGCTCGGGGGCCGCTCTGCGCCACCGCACGCTGAAGGGCCGGACGCCCGGGGGAGGGTGCTGGGGTACGGTTTTTGAGCTGCTTCTACGTACTTACCCGCTCCCTTCTCTCGCCTCCTTGTCTGGGGAGTGCTGAGCATGGCGCTCTGACAGTGAGTTCAATCTTTGCCTTTCCAACTCCCGACTCTGGTTTAAAAGCTATTAGACCACTGTCGTACTATGTTTATTTCCTTTTTGAGTGTCAACCTGGGGCTGAATCTTGAACCTGTCAAAAAGCTTTCTTAATTACATCTCAGAAAAGGTGATCGATGTTTAACATTTATAAGAAAAGAGTCAAATTGTAATAATAGGGTCATTTCGATATGCGTAAACATTGAAAACAAATCGTAGATTATTTAGGAATCCTTATAAGTGGTTGTGCTGCATTTCAGCATTACAGTGAAAATATCTGTGAAAATATGGCTTTTCTTTATTTTGAGAAAGATATGCTAACAGTTTTTTCACCTGTTGCGTTAGCGATGCTGTTATTGCTTGAGCTTTCGGGAAGAAGATTATTAGTTCTGAGGACTCTGGGAAAATTTATGAAAGAATAAATGAAAGAAATTCAAATACCAAAAATGTTTTTAAACCATATTTAGAAACTTGTTTATGAAGAATAATATTTGTGAATTTAGAATCTTGTTTATGCATGAAGAATCTTGCTAATTTATGAATATTGTTCATTTATTAATTGAATTATGTATGCAGGGTTTTTTGTCTCTTTTTTTCCTTGCTGTAAAATTCGGTAAAGGAGTGAAATATCCAAGTCTCTCAGCTTTTTCTGCCCTTGATCACATATTGGTTGATAATCAGGTGGTCAGGGAAAAATAAAATGAGATGAAATGTAATCCAGTTATTAATAATTTTCCTACACAATGTCTCTTAGAAGCTCCTGTAAAAGGGTTTGTGAGTGAGAAGTTTTAAAATAATGGTATATATAAGATTCAGGAATGTCTTATGTCTGACCTTAATTTTTGCAGAAAATGTTACTAATCAAACATTAGTCATTAATTCTATAATGTTTTTTACTGTAGCACACATTAACATTTAGAGGTGATTATTTCTGTAATGTGTTTGCTGTGTTACCATTAAATAATATTAGTGTTTATTCAGTTGTACATTAAACTACTAAATAATAATCTACATATATAATTTACTTAATCATGTATTTTATTTATTATATGATTATTTACTTATTCTTAATACAGTAATAGTGGACATAAAGTAATTTTATTGAGCCATCTGCAATGTGCTGATTACTTTGCTTTTTGATACTTTCTTTTCTTCGTACAATAAAGTAGGTATCATTTAATTTATTATTTCCCAGGCAAGAAATAAACCAAGGCTTAGTGAAGTTAAGTAGCTTGCCCAAGGCCACACATCAGTAAGCGACAGAATAAGAGCTCAAGCCTGAGACTTTGTCTCTAGAACCATTATTATTGCCTTTTTTTTTTTAATGGGGATACATAAATTAAGAGAGCATAGGCCTCGCCCTCCAAAAGCTAGCAGTTTTGTGGGGTTCGCAGAACATTTTACCGTAGTGAAAATTTAGGGTTGAAGTAGAGTGAGGTATGAAGATCAAGGGACTCTGAGAGCTTAAGGAGGGCTCTTACTGCCATACATGGTGCTACATTATACATAGCTTGTTTTCACATGTACCGTGTTTCCCCGAAAATAAGACAGGGTCTTATATTTATTTTTCCTCAAGAAGACACACTAGGGCTTATTTTCAGGGGATGTGTTATTTTCTTTAAGTACGGTACAACAATCTACATTTATTCAAATAGAGTTAAATCATCTTCTTCTGGAACATCATCATAACTCTCCAAACCCCGAATTCCATCCTGAGTTTCTTGCGACTCTTATTTCCTTTAGAACCATTAGCCCCAATCTCTCATGTCGAGATGTTGAGCAATAGAACTCTCATGGGGCAGATGAGAAGGGCTGCTTGTCGTCTCTAGTGATCCACTACGAAATGCATGGGTTGAGCAGATACACTGTGTAGCCACGCCAATCACTAGGTCTTATTTTCTGGGTAGGGCTTATATTGCGCAAATGCTTAGAAATCCTGCTTAGGGCTTATGGGTAGGTCTTATTTTTGGGGAAACACAGTATCTGCCTTTCGGATGACTGTTCCCTCTCCCACCTCTAAGGTACCATTTGCATGTGATGGCAAAGAACAATGAGGAGTTTGTATAGAATGACAAAGGAAGAAAGGCATTTTTTTGGAGAGAGGGGTGTTTGTGTAATGATACAAATAATACAGAGGCAAGAGAGTTTGGCACATTTGAGGTCCTGCAGGTAGTTACAGATGGCTAGAGCACGGAGTGTGTGTTAAGTGTGGCAGTCATCAGTTTTATTCTTAAAAATTTATGCATATTGTGTCCTGATGTGGGAATTAATATGTTTATTTTAGACACATGCTTCCATTTTTAAATAAAATTGGTAATTCAGGAATTTCCATGGTTTTGAGTAGCTCTGACACACAATAATGCATACCTAGGTATTTATTCCAGAAAGGTGGTACAAATGCTTGTGCTAATCTTTTCTGTTGTAGCAGAAGTTTCAGTGGCAGGTACAGAGATATTCATTATCTGTCAGGGCGCTTCCCACAAGCATAGTTTACTATGCTTATGGGCAATAGTGCAATAGTGTATGCTCTTGGGAAAGTCAGTCCCAAGAGCATGTTGAAATGTTCATTAATCCATTAAAACAGTTTAAAAAGTTTATTAACAAACCAAGTTAGATGTTTGCTGCCTTTCAAAATGATTTTTGTTTTTCATTTCAAATATATGAAATACTTTATTCAAATATGATCCAATTGGCTTCACTTGATTTCAGGACCCTAAGCTGATTCAAATGTATTCAAGTCATTTGTGTAAGATTGGGGTAAGTGAATATAGCTTTATTAGTATAAACCTAATGAAGTAGAAATATAATGACATAATCTTGCATGGAGAATATTTTAATAATTCTTATTTTGAAGTTTCATATTGCAAATAAATGCTCTTTGTTTTAATAGGATCCTGGTTGAATTAATACTTTACATTCTCAATGCTCTCCATAAGCTGAGATATGCCCACTGGTAAGACTTTTATGAAATTTATGTATAAACTTCATATTTTATACATTTATTTTTGTTTGCTTTATGTTAAGGGTTTTTCTTAGCAGATTAATGAATAAAGTAGATGTCATTGACCAAATATTATATTTAGAGATATTTATTAGTTTTATATTCAATTTTTTATTTAATGTTGGTGATTAAGGTTAGTATATATATCCAGTATATGGCAGTTTGGGACTCAACTGGACAAGGTAAATAATGATTATAACATATTGTTAGTTTTTATTCTTTATCATCAATATTGGATGTCTTACTCTCCAGCAGGCATTGGAAATCTTTTTCTTAAAAGGCTAGCTAATAAATATTTTAGGCTTGGTCTCTGCTACAACTACTCAACTCTGTCATTAAAGCATGAAAGCAGTCCTAACGATTCTTAACCAAATGGGCATGTCTAATTTCAATAAAACTTTATTTATAAAAACACAGGTGCCTACAGGTCATAAGATGCCAACACTTGCTCTGGGGCATTCATTCATTCAGCATTTATTCATTTAAGACGTATTTATTGAGTACCTACTCTGCCATACCTCATGATAGTAGCTAAAGATATAGTTATGAACTACAGAGTCTAGTGGGAGAGACAGGCAATGTAGTTATTTAGATAGATATCAACATAATTGTACAATTTCCATTTGGGTTAAGTGCTATGAAGGAAGACAAAAGCCTGCTGTGTGAGAAAAAGGAAAATTTAGATAAGGTTGTCAGGAAATGTTCCATTTTAGAGGCAACATTTAAACAGCTTACCATCAGCCAAGTGAGGAGTTAGAGGAAGCTTGCTCCATGTAGAAGCAGCTTCACGTGGGAAGGAGCTTGCTCTAATGGAGGAGTTTCAAGAAGGGCAGTATGGCTAGAATGTAAGTATCTAGAGGATATTTGTATTGATTTGAAGCTTTAGAGATAGTCAGGTCAGGAAGTGCAAAACCTGCAGGGCATTTGAAGGACTTGTTTTATTTTATGCTAAGTGAAATGCAAAACTTGCAGGGTCTTAGCAGGAGAATAACATGATCTAATTTATGTTTTAAAGGAGAAAACGACAGTTAATATTGTTGAATGCTGATTATAGGCTAGGCATAGGCAGGTTAGCCATTTTTCATGCAAAATGGTCTTTGACATAGGATTATTGTGATTTTACAGATAAGGAAAATGAAGTTTAGAGATGTTAAGTAACTTGTCTAAAATCATATAACATGTAACTAACAGTGGTAGATGCTGTTGTGTATCATAAGTTAAAAGCAAAGGAGATTTTATTTTTAGCAGGAGTGGCCAAAAAAATAAGAGGAATACAGGTGAGTGTGTTATCACCAAAGTGAAAAGGAAAAGTATTTTAAGATGGAGAGACTGGTTCTAATGTAGCTAGAGAACTCATACAGGTATTTACAAGACTGTATTCCTTAATGTAATAGTAATTCAGGTATGTGTTATAATAAAATTGTTAGAAAATGATGTGTCTTTGTCTTTTGTAGTTGAGAGTGAAGCAAAAGCAAAAACCAAAGTTCGCTTTGAAGAATTGCTTAAGATCCACAATGATCTAATACATGAACGAAAAAAACTGAAGAAAAAACTTGCCAAATCTAGAGAAAACATCTCAGTGAGTAATTGATCATTTGGTAATTTAGTGACATATCTACATAAAATTGTGGCTTTCATGTTAAAATTCTAAGGAATTTTGGAAATTAAAAGTAGTAAATCTATGTCATAGTCAATAACACATGGTAAAATAAAGTTTATATTAGAATCAACATCACTCTGGGAGTATGGAGTCCAGTCTTCAGTGCTGTTCTACCTGAAGAACATAGACACACTGGTGAGAATTACCAGGAATAATGAATAAAGTCAAAATTAGCCATGATACACAGTTTTGAAGAAAATCAAAAATTTTAACTCAGAATTATGAAGAACTTAGGAAGAAATATCTTTTTTCAGATATTCAGTAGCTTGTCTTTATTTAAACTATTCTATGTGATCCTACCCAGAAGAACCAGGAAAGATCATTGGCCTTGCAATAATTATCCTTTATGCTTGAGGCACACTTTCAAATGAAAGATTTTTGGCAGCATACTTGAAGAGATTAAAAATACAGAACCTAATCTGAAGCAATACTAAACAAATCAGCATCTATCTACAACCTGATTCCCATGGTATCATAAAGAATCTGAAATAGCATCCACAGTTAATGAACTATTCATTACACCTATTCACTACTTCAGTTCTACTTTTTACTGCTTTGACCATAATCTCTCTTGTGTCTTCACACAAAAAAATAACTAAGTACTGGTAAATGGTACATAGTATTTCTTTAGCAGGAGTTTTATGATGATTATACATCCTATGTTTTGCTTGTAGCAAGTTTCACCCCTTTATTTTTTTCATGATACCCATTCATTTTACTATTCTATCTGGCAGCCACCAATATAAGAGTATATACTGAAGCAAGGCAGAAATAAGTACTAATGTTGGCCAGAATTCAGCCGCATACGTGTAAGGGTTCAAAGTATACCAGTATACTACTCCACACCAATTTAGAACTACTGACAGAATTAGACAGGTTAGATCTCCCATAGTGAATGCTGCCCTGAAATAGAATGTGCTTTTTCTTCTGGCACCAGTACATAATATGGTAGGGAATAATGGAATATGAAGGATAGAACATAGCATATTGGTATATGCCCTTTCCTCAGATGGACTGGATTCTATCAAGCAAAAGCAGAAAGAAACTAGAAACAGTGGTCTGCGTAGTCTTTTTATGGACCCAGTTGGTCAAAGAAGCTCATATTTTCTTTCACTGTTAGAGAATTGGGGGTTGGTTATGAGCTATGAACAAGATATAGTTTAGGCCAAGAATTCTAAATCAAATGGATAACCAGGGAATGATCAAATGTTTTGTCCATTCACCTAAGGTCCAGTTTAGATGTTGAGGGGCACACAAGTGTGAAGTGGCTAAGTGTAATTTACCCAACTTCTCTTAATAAATACCAGGACTGAATAGGCGGCTTTTCTTTTAGAAATAAGTACGCTAGGAAAAAATATTTAGGAAGAGATTTTCTAGCTCAAAAGGAGGGAATATTTCTGGAGGACTTAGAGGAAAATATAATACTTTTAAAAAGATTAACTTTAGGAAGTAGAAAAGGAATACCTCCTTTTGCTTACTAGGTACCTGAGTGTTTTCTATCTTTCAGGCACTGTTCTAAGCATTTTAAATATATTTACTCATTTAATACAAATAACAAAATTATGAGATTTTATTTCTGTAGAAGAGGAAACTGGATCATGGAGGTTGTATAACTTGCCCTAAGTTATATAGTAATTGGTAGAACCAGGATTCAGACACTGGCAGTCTGACTGCAGAATCTCCTCTCTTAACCACAACTCAATATTACCTATTTTAATAAAATTTGAAGAGATTAGACCTCTTTGAAACAAGAGCAGGGAGTCCAATGTACAGAACAGGCTGAGATTAAAAAGGAAGCAATCTTAAATAAAATTAAAGAAAAAAGCCACAATAAGAGAAGTCATAATAATGGTAGGTTCATCTTATTATGTTCCAATTACAAATCAGGCACTGTAATAAGAACTTTATAAATATTATTTCTAATTCTCATATTAATCTTGCAGGGTGTTGGGACTCTTATTTTGCACATGAGAAATTTTATAAACAAAGAGGCTAATAAGTAGTTTGCCTGGGTCATACAGTCAAAATTAGGATAAGTGGAATTTAAGACCACAGTCTCTCCAATTTTTAAGTCCATGTTCTTTCTTCACTTGCTTCCTTAAAACTATATCTCGGCATAAAATAGTAGAATTGGCATCATGGAAAAATCTAATCAATAATGTTGGAGACAAATTTGAGGCACTTTTCCATGAGAAGAAATGGCCGAAACTGAAATAAAAGATATAATAAATAATGAGGACATATAGAAATAGAAATAAAAGTAAGTATTCCCAGAAGTGCTAATGAAGTAGAAACAATAAAAGCATGAAGAAAAAATATTTTTGATATTAAAAAAAGATCTATGAAGAGATGAGATCATCTTGCATTCTAGGTAAAATTGATGAGATGAGAACTGTATCTAGAAACATTTTGTTTTTATTTTAAGAGAAAAATAAATTTTACAAACATCTAAAAAAATCTAGTGTATTTCAGACTTCTCTCTAAAAATAATAGATTCAAAAGACAATGAAAAAATATGGAGTATTGAGGGGAAAATTGTAATACAAGGATTCTAGTCACTTGTCAGTCATTCCTGAGAGCAATAGTAAACAAATGTGAGTTAGCAGAAAATATTACCAGTGTTCACTCCTGGGGTGGGTGTTAGGGTACCAAAAACTATTAATATTGAAGATGTATCAGTTGAAGAAGTAGTACCGTTTCTGGACATGAATCAAAGTTAAGAATTTAAGAATAGAAAATTTATGATGGCAGGGATGAAGAGAACTTTGTTAAATGGTACAAAAATACAGGAATAAGTTCTAGTATTATACAATAGGGAAATTATAGTTAATAATTTATTGTATATTTCAAAATGGCTAGAAGAGATTTATAATGCTTCCAACACAAGAAAAGACAAATAGGGTGATGGATATCCCAGTTACCCTGATTTGATCATTATACATTATACACAAGTATCAGAATGTCAATGTACCCTCAAAATATGTACATCTATTATATATCAATAAAAATTTTTTTAAAATATGACCTCAGAATACTGTTGGATGAGCCTTGAAATCAGTTAAATATCTAGAACTTTCTCAATTATTATATATGTCAAAAATAATTCCTAAAGATTTATATTAGATATGTATCTATGATAATGTGAGATAACAGACCCAGGTTGTTTTCAAAGATTGAGCAAAGCCTCCTGGCTCGCAAAGGAAGAAAAAAAATCATATAGCTATTACTTTTACACCAAGGGATAGTCAAAGTTATTATTTTATCCTAGAGTTTGAAATAAGTAAACAAGGAATATATAGTATATAAAATAGATTATTATACTTTCTAAGTCATCAGAAAAAATTATGATTTTTTTAAAAGTCAGAAAGTAATGAAAGAAGAAATTTAAATAAGAGCAAACTCAGCTGTGACTATAAATGTAAATGGTTTAAGCTTATTTTAAAAAGCAAGTTCTAAAATAGATTATTAAAATATCAAACAAAATTACATAAATTTTGAAAATACAAGTGTGCAAAAAATACAGACAATGAGAGTTCTAAAAAGAAACTTGAGATCTGTCTCGGCCGGGCGCAGTGGCTCATGCCTGTAATCCTAGCTCTCTGGGAGGCCAAGGTGGGCGGATTGCTCGAGGTCAGGAGTTCGAAACCAGCCTGAGCAAGAGTGAGACCCCATCTCTACTATAAATAGAAAGAAATTAATTGGCCAACTAATATATAGAGAGAAAAAATTAGCCGGGCATAGTGGCGCATGCCTGTAGTCCCAGCCACTCGGCTCGGGAGGCTGAGGCAGCAGGATTGCTTGAACCCAGGAGTTTGAGGTTGCTGTGAGCTAGGCTGATACCATGGCACTCGCTCTAGCCTGGACAACAAAGTGAGACTCTGTCTCAAAAAAAAAAAAAAAAAAAAAAAGATCTGTCTCATTTGTGAATATATATTAAAAGGAAAAAAGCCCTAAATAAAAATATAAGCATTTCTCTAATAATTAGAGATGTCTAGCATTTTTTTATATGTTTGCAGGCCATTATTCTGTCTTCTTTGGAGAAGTTTCTTTTCATTTCTGTCGCCCATTTCTTGATGGGATTGTTTGATTTTTTCTTGTTAATTCTTTTAAGTTCTAGATAGATTCTTGTTATTAGACCTCTATCAGAGATGTAGAGAGCGAATATTTTCTC
Organism: Microcebus murinus; assembly: GCF_040939455.1. Taxonomy (NCBI): domain Eukaryota; kingdom Metazoa; phylum Chordata; class Mammalia; order Primates; family Cheirogaleidae; genus Microcebus; species Microcebus murinus. The sequence continues at coordinate 27,175,277 of NC_134108.1, forward strand.
CCACTCTGTGGGTTGTCTATTTGCTCTACTGATGGTTTCCTTGGCTGTGCAGAAACTTTTTAATTTGATCAGATCCCATTTGTTTATTTTTGATGCTGCAGTGATTGCCTTGGGGGTCTTCCTCAAAAATTCTTTACCTAGGCCAATATCTGATAGAGTTTTCCCAACATCTTCTTCTAGGATTCTTAAGGTTTTATGTCTTAAGTTTAAGTCTATTATCCATCTTGAGTGAATTTTTGTGAGAGGTGAGAGGTAGGGATCCTGATTCGCTCTTCTGCATGTAGCTAACCTTAAAGACATCTGCACCCGAATGTTTATGGCAGCACAATTCACTATTGCAGGGTCATGGAAACAACCCAAGTGCCCGTCAATTCATGAGTGGATAATTAAAATGTGGTATATGCTCACAATGGAATATTACTCAATCCTAGGAAATGACTGTGAGCTAGCACCGTTTATGCTATCCTGGATTAAGCTTAAGCCCATTATCCAAAGTGAGGTGACACAAGACATGGAAAATGGGCCCCACATCTACTCGCCATCAAATTGGTACTGACTGATTAAAACTATGGTTTTCAAATGGTGGCAATGCTCACCAGGGATTCAGGGGTGGGGGGACCCAATCTTAGGGATGTGGTGAGGATTTTAGAGAGGAAGGGCATAACTCTAACCCTTCTTAGGGAGAGGCAAGGATGTACAATGTAACCAAAATGTAAAAAAAAACACAAGCAAACAAAAAAGGAAAAAAAAAACAAAACTTATCGGGTGGTGGGCAGGTGGGAGGAGGGAGGAGGAAAGGGGTGTATGCTTACATGGCGTGTGTGGTGCACACCACCAGGGGATTGGACACATGGGGGGGGGCAGGGGAAATGTTTATAACCCTAGCAATATTTGTACCTCCATAATATGATGAAATAAAAGGAAAAAAATATATATAAGCAAATTGAAATAAGTGATGTTAAAAGAATAATCCATCTCAGCTAGATAGTTTTCACCCCAAGAAATCAATTATAGCTTAATAATTGGGTATCAGTCAATATTAATGTTAGTACAAATAAACTGAATAAAAACCTTATGATCTATAAAATAACAAAGAAAAAAGCCATCATATTTGAATTGGAAACAGGACATTAATAGTTTTATAAAAAACATTTTGGTGGTCATGTATGAAAAATTATACACCCTCTGAGGCTCTAGGAAAATGCAGATCCACACATGGATATCTCTGAAGAGGGGAGGAGAGCCCATGGATGACCTGTAGACACCTAACCTACAGGTTCTTCTTTTAAAATCAGGACCCATAAGAGAAGATCTCTTTTCATCATAATTATTTAATATTCTTGAAGTTTTGGTAAATATAAGACATGAAACATAAATAATATGATGGCTTCTTTTCAATTAATATTTGTTTATATCTTTGTATGCCATGTACTATAATAACTGTTTTCATGTGTTAACTCACCTGATTCTCACAGGAATCCTATAAAATCAATATAGACTGGAGAACTGAGGCACAGAAGTAATGAAACTTACCCAGTATCATACAACTAATACTAATGAATCTAGGCCCTACTCATTCTACATCTTGTGTTTATGACAACTGTGCTGTGCCGGCTCCCTATTATATGGGTATATAGTATGGGCAACTAGATGACTCTTAGGAGAACAAATGATCATTATTGATGGTTCAGATGCTAATATTAGAAAACCTGTGTGAGTCAACTGAAAGTGAGCAAGAGAAGTACACAAAAATCAGCCATTATAACTAAAAACAGTAAGTTACAACATATTGGAGAAAAAATAGAAAAATTAACAGGTAAATATTACATACATAGAAACTGCAAAAATCCTGAAGATCTTTAAAAGTAAATTTTCCAGAAGTAGAGATTACTGTGGAAACAAATCAGTAAATTTTATTAGAAGATGTTACAGAAGGGTTGCACTTTATGTATATCAAGTGTTTCCAAATTTTTACATTTTTGGTGGCTCACTCCAGTAATCCTAGCACTCTAGGAGGCCGAGGCGGGTGGATCGCTTGAGCTCAGGAGTTCGAGACCAGCCTGTGGCAGAGGAAGACCCTGTCTCTACTAAAAATAGAAAAATTAGCCGAGTGCGGTGGTATACACCTGTAGTCCCAGCTACTCAGGAGGCTGAGGCAGGAGGATCGCTTGAGCCCAGGAGTTTGAGGTTGCTGTGAGCAAAGCTGATGCCATGGTACTCTAGCTAGGGGAACAGAGAGAGACTGTGTCTCAAAAAAAAAAAAAAGTTTAGCCCAATTGTAATAATCTCCAGTAGACTATTTCTTTAGTTGACAAAATTAGACTAAAGTTAAAGAAAAAGAATAAAAAAAGGAAGATTAACTAAAAATATTTTAAAGAATTAGGTATTGTTTTTCTACATGCTACAAGAAGGTATAAATATAATTCAAAAATAGTATTGATATGGTTACTTTAGCTTTTGAGGAAAAAAGTCATTTAGGGTCTCATTTTATCTCACACTAAATTAGACGGACAGCTCAAAAAGTTAAATGTGAAAATTTAAATTAATAGGCAAATACTTAAATAAGAAAATAAAAATAGCTGGCTGGTTTAATCTTCCAGTATAGAGAGAGATTCTGGTCTTAAAAGGGATAACAGACATCTCAAATTAAGAGAATATTCTCTACCTGCATACAGAAGACTCAGTAAATATTTGTTAAATGAATAAATTTGATGTACAAGATACTTTCTTTGTCAAAAACAAATGCAACTAAAAGCCAATTTGCTGAGAAAAATATGTAATATTTTTATAGCATAGAGTTAATATTCTTACATATAGATAGTGATAATTGGTAATACTTATAGAACACATATATTCTATAATCAGAAGGCCCTTCTGAGAGTTTTGTAGGCATTATATTATCCTCTTAATCCTCAGAATGATCTTCTAAGTAAGTTTCATTCCTATTGTTAATATGTAGAAAAAGTAGTACAATAGATGCTGTAAATATTAAGATCCTAAATAGCTGATTGAGCAAAAGCCACGAAAAAATAAAACCAGTTACAAGGTAAAATAACATTAATCAAATGTAGAAGTACTTTAAAAGAAATTATATTAGAATACTGAGATGATATTTAGCTTAACAAATAATTATTTGAAAGTTTGTTAGTAGTATGGGAGTGAGCAAGGCTTTTTGTTAGTGCTGGTAGAAAGGTAACATAGGATAGCATTTATAGACAGCTCTTTCAGGAAGTTTGACTATGAAGGAGGGGTATTATGAAGATGATGCTAATTGAATTAGGGTGTTTGAAGTTTTCTCGAACACAAGTAGACAAGATCCACCCATTTATAAATGGGAAGAAAAAAAGTATGAATTTGTGTGCATGGAAGTTTTTAGACTTGGTAGCAGAAAGTTCCACCTTCCCATTCTATGGCTAATATTTGTGAACCTAAGTCAGAAAGTGGCAACATTGGATGTTAGAGATGAATGAAGAAGGTTTGAAATAGCTACTGTGGTAAAGACAAGAAAGAATGCAGATGAACAGATAATGCAACATAGAAAAATTGTCCAGTATCTTTGATGTCCCAGTTGAGTTTGTAGTTCATATTTTTATGGTAATACCAGTCATTGAAATGGTTGAGGTTTTTCCAGCAGTATTCAATAGGTTGGTTACAGTTATGGAGATAAAGATCACTAAATTTAAATAGTACCTGGAGTTTTGCCAGATAAGGTTTATGGACGAGAAATATATGATAATGGCAAGTGATGAATTGAGGGAACAGAGTATCAGGAACTAAACAAGAGGGGCTTGATAAATGAGGTCCCAGAGCATAATATAGGTCCCAGAGCATAATAAACTGTTTATTATTTACAGTAAGTCTGGAGTGGGTTGATATTCAGCAGTAGTAAATAGAACAAATAAATACAAATTGCTAAGTAAAAAGTAAGCAAACTATAGCTATAATTATTTTTGAAGGTGCATCTGAATTCTTTTAGAAGCAGAATTTTAAGCCACATTTTGCTCATTATTATTGTCTATATTATCTTTATTTCAGATTTCTCATATCTCATTTTATTCTTATAACTTGTTATAGGTAATGTCTTATGAATTAGTTTCTAAAAATGTTTATTTTATACCCTGAATTTTAAAGGATAGAAATTTTCTAAATTCTCTAGATATTACTAATATTCATTCTAGTGTTCATTCACCTTTATAACTGCTGGTCTGGAATTAGTTTATAAATCTGGAATTACCTTGGCTCTATCAAAGACAAATTTAGAACTCCAGTCTCTTCTGTGGATAATTGAATAAAGCTTCAAATGGATCATACTTGTTAAAGTAATGTGTCCCTGAGCAAAGCCCAATATTTAAAGGAATCCCAGCAAAATCCAGCAGCCAACAATATAAAATTTATAATATCTGATATCCAAATACAACTAAGCATTAAAAAAAAAAAAGAAGATAATATTACCATAACCAAAAGATAAATCAGGCCGGGCGCAGTGGCTCATGCCTGTAATGCTAGCTCTTTGGGAGGCCGAGGTGGGAGGATTGCTCAAGGTCAGGAGTTCAAAATCAGCCTGAGCGAGACCAGGTCTCTACTAAGAATAGAAAGAAATTAATTGACCAACTAAAAATATATATACAAAAAAAAAAAATTAGCCAGGCATGGTGGCACAGGCCTGTAGTCCCAGCTATTCAGGAAGCTGAGGCAGTAGGATTGCTTTAGCCCAGGAGTTTGAGGTTGCTGTGAGCTAGGCTGATGCCACGGCACTCACTCTAGCCTGGGCAACAAAGTGAGACTCTGTCTCAAAAAAAAAAACAAAAGATAAATCAATCAACAGAAACAGACTGTAGGAGAGAAATAGGACATATAAAAAGATATCAAAGAGAGAAATAGGACTTATTAAAAAAAGACCAAATCAAACTTATAGAGATTAAAAATATATAATATTTAAAATTATAAATAGACTGGATGGACCAAATTGTACATTGCATAAAAACTTATCAGTGAACTTGAAGAAATAATAATATGAATTATCCAAATCAATAGCAGAGAACCAGTGGTGGGATGGAGTAGTCTGTCCTGGCTTATGAAATATTGGAGTATTTTATAAACTGGTTATTAAACCATTGGTAACTTAAAATTGGCCATCATGGCCGGGCGCTGTGGCTCACGCCTGTAATCCTAGCTCTTGGGAGGCCGAGGCGGGCGGATTGCTCAAGGTCAGGAGTTCAAAACCAGCCTGAGCAAGAGCGAGACCCTGTCTCTACTATAAATAGAAAGAAATTAATTGGCCAACTGATATATATATAAAAAATTAGCCGGGCATGGTGGCGCATGCCTGTAGTCCCAGCTACTCGGGAGGCTGAGGCAGAAGGATCACTCAAGCCCAGGAGTTTGAGGTTGCTGTGAGCTAGGCTGACGCCACGGCACTCACTCTAGCCTGGACAACAAAGCGAGACTCTGTCTCCAAAAAAAAAAAAAAAAAAAATTGGCCATCATATGAATACATACAGCATGGAAATTGGTAAACACTAAATATGAGAGCTTTTTATTTATACTGCCATACTTTCACTGGAGAGCTTATTTACCAACATACCACTATAAAAGGCCTAGGGGGAGGGAGTGGGGTTTGAGAGAAGGAGGAACAGAACATTAAGACCTGTAGGATAATATTGGGCATTTTATCTCTTAAAAATATTTGAAGTCTGAGAAAGAGTGGGAGACAGAGAACATTGAAGAAATAATAATCAAACATTTTGTATATTTTATGGAAACAATAAACCCACAGATCCAAGAAGCTTAACAAATCATAAACAGAAGAAATGTAAACAAAATCATACCAAGGTACATCATACTAAAATTGATGAAAACCAAGGATAAACTGAAAATCCTAAAAGCAGCCAAAGAAAATAAAGACATTTTATACAGAACAATAATAACAGACTTCTAACCAGAAACTATAATCTAGCTAAAAGCCAACGGAACAACATTTTAAAATATTGAAAGAAAAGAGATTGCCAACTGAAAATTCTTTACTCAGGAAGCATATTTTGTAGAAATGAAGGTGTAGTAAAAAGATTTTGAGGTGAACAAAAGCTGAAAGAATTTGTCAGTAGACTCCCAGTATAAGGTTAAACAAAAAAGAGAAAATGATACAAAAAGGAAATTTGGATTTACAAAAAGCACACAGAAAATAGCAAATGTGATATAGAAGGAGTTTTTTCTTATTAAAAAATCTCTTTAAAAGATAACTTTTAAAGCAAAAAAGATAACAGTTGTTTTTTGTGGGCTTTATAATACAGGTTGAGTGTCCTTAATCCGAAAGCTGAAATGCTTCAAAATCTAAAACTTTTTGAGCACCAAAATGCTCAAAGGAAATGCTCATGTTGCGAGCAAAAAGATACAGATTAAAATTAGAAAAGGGAAAAAGAGCATGGGGTGCAGCCCAGAAGAAACCAGATACAAGCTTCCAGCTGTACCCTCCTGGTTAGAGTTGCATGGGACTCAAGTCTACCAGCAATGGTGTGTGACAACATGTGCAAAGTGTTGCCAATCTCGGGAAGCTCAACCAAACCATTGGTGTTCATGGTTTTAGGGGTTGGGGATGTTTACCAAACAGTTTATGAAGACATAATACCAATTCTGTGTAAACTCTTCCACACTGTCTACAATAAGGGGATACTTCTTCACTCCTTTTTGTTGGTAATCATTACATTGATACCAAAACCAGACAAAGAAATTAAAGGAAAATTACAAACCAGATCTCTTTTGAACACAGATATAAACATCTTCAACAAAGTGTTAGGAAATCAATATTATAAAAAGGATAATATACCATGACCAGGTGGAGTTTATCTCAGGAACGCATTGTCAGTTTTTCTAAAACCATTTGATATAATTTATCATGTTAAAAGGTTGAATTAAAAAAAAAAAACCTGATCATCTCAATCAATGCAAAAAACATTCATCACCCATTCCTGATAACTCTTAAACCAAGAATAGAGGAGAACGTCCTCAAACTGATAAAGGGCATCCAAAAAATCTACAGCTAACATCATACTTAGTGGGATAAGCTGAATACTTTTACCCTAAGCTTGAACATGTGTCACTGTATGTATTCAAAATTGTATTGGAAGACCTTGTCCAATAAAATAATGTAGTATTTTTAAAGGCATAAATGGTAAAGGAAGAAGTAAAACTGTCTTTATTTACAGATTACATTATTGTCTAAGTTAATATCCTAAGAAACCTACAGAAAGCACTGCTAGAGTTACAGATGCTTCTCAATTTATGATGGGCGTTACCTCCTGATAACCTCATCACAGTTTGAAAGTATCATAAGTCAAAAACACATTTAATATACCTAGTCTATCAAACACTTCAGATTAGTCTACTTTAAGTGTGCTTAGACACTTCCAGTAGCCTATAGGTGGGCAAAATTATCTCACACAAAGCCTATTTTATAATAAAGGGTTGAATATCATGTAATTTATTGAATACTAAAAGTGAAAAACAAAATGGTTTAATGGGTACTTGAAGTGCAGTTTCTACTGAATGTGTATTTCATAGCATTGTGAAGTCAAAAAATCATAAGTCTAACTATTATAAGGGACTATCTGTATTAGTGAGTTCAGAATATATGGTCAATGTATAAAAAACAATTGTAGGGCTGGGCGCGGTGGCTCACGCCTGTAATCCTAGCACTTTGGGAGGCCGAGGCGGGCGGATTACTCAAGGTCAGGAGTTCGAAACCAGCCTGAGCGAGACCCCGTCTCTACTAAAAATAGAAAGAAATTAATTGACCAACTAAAAAAATATATACAAAAAATTAGCCGGGCATGGTGGCACATGCCTGTAGTCCCAGCTACTTGGGAGGCTGAGGCAGTAGGATCGCTGAGCCCAGGAGATTGAGGTTGCTGTGAGCCAGGCTGACGCCACGGCACTCACTCTAGCCTGGGCAACAAAGTGAGACTGTCTCAAAAAAAAAAACCAAAAAAAAATTGTATTTTTGTAGTAGGGATAAATAATGTGAAATTAAAATTTAAAAGTTATTTATAATAGCAACAAAATGTAGCATTCAAGGGTAAATTTATCAAAAATTTGTAAGATCTGTACACTGAAAACCCCAAGTTGCTGAAAATAAAGACCTAAATAAATATTCATGTTCATGGATTGGAAGAATCAATATTCTCAAATGTCCATTCTCTGACAATTGATCTATTGATTCAATTAAATCCTACTCAAATGCCTGTAGGTTTTTTAAAATGGAAAGTAATTATAAAATTTCTCTGGAAATGTAAATAATGGAACTAAAATAGCCAAAACAATTTTGAAAAAGAACATTGAAGCAATTACACTATCTGATTAAAAAATCATTGTAAAACTATAGTAATCAAGATAATCTAGTATGGTCATAAAGATAAGCATATAATAAATCAGTAGAGTAGAATAGAGTCCAGAAAGAGACTCATGTGTATGGTCAGTTGATTCTTGACAGAGTTACCAAGATAATTCACTAAGGGAAAGGATAATCTTTTCAACAAATCGTCCTGGAACAATCAGATATTCATATACAATATAATAAACTTGGTACTCTATCATGTTTGGAAATTAAGTGGATCAAAGACCTATATATAAGCAGTAAAACTATATAACTTGTGGAAGAAATAAAAGATAAAAACCTTTGTAACCTTGGGTTACGTAAAGATTTCTCAGAATACAAAAGCATAAACCATTAAAAGAAAAAAGGGATAAATTGGGCTTTGAAAATTCAAAATATTACTAAGAAAATGAAAAGATAAACTATAGGTTGGGAGAAAATATTTTCAAAGCACTGATAAAATGTTATATTTATAGAACTATTAAGAACTCTTATACTCAAGTGATAGGAAAACAACCAACCTAATAAAAATGGGCTAAAGATTTGAACACTTAACCAAAGAAGAGATATTGGATGGCAAATAAGCACATGTAAAGATTCTCAATGCCATAGTAATTAGAGAAATGCAACAATACTGAGATACCATTATACCCCTATTACAACAACTGAAAAACAAAAATTGGCAATATTAAGTGCTGACAAGCAGGTCAAGTAACTGGAACTCTTACACATTACTGATAGAAATGCAAAACGGTACAGCTACTTTGGGAAGCTATTTGGTAGTTATTTAAGAAATTAAATAGTTTTTTAGTATATAGCACAGAAATTCCACTTGTGGGTGTTTACCCAAGAGAGATGAAAACACATAACAGCACAAAACTGGAAATAATTCGAATGTCAGTTAATTGGTGTATGGAGAAACAGAATGTAACTTATGTCTATGCAATGGAATACTGTACAGCAAAAAAGGAATAAACTATAAATGCAACAACATGGATGAATCCCCAAAACTTTATGCTGAGTGAAGGAAACAAGAAATGAAAGGCTATCTATGGTATGATTCCATTTATATGAAATTCTAGACAAGGCAAAGGTATAGTGATAGAAAGCAAATCAATGGTTTAGAGGGGCCAGGGCACAGAAGGGAAGGGGTTGACTTTGTAAAAAGACATGTGGGATGATGGAAATGTTTCATCATGATTATAGTGGTGGTCACATGGCTCTATATATTTGACAAAATTCATTTAACTATACACTTAATACTGGTGAATTGTATGTTAAGTTATGTCTCAATAAAGCAAATTTAAAAGCAGACAAACTAAAGCAAAAAACCCTAAATGATGTAAAGAAGTGAAAGATGGGCAAAGATAATAAAACAGGAATATGAGCAAATATATTTGGGACACTTCAAAATCCAATCATAATCTATTAATAATCCATGAAACAATTAAATTCAACAAAGCAGACATTTTTTACTGTAGTACAACAAACCTGAAATTAATAACAAAAGTTTAGAATTTATACACTGCTTTGAAGTTTATACCATAAAGTTGTTAGAGGGGAAAAAGGAAATCAAAACTATATAAACAAAACTATTTAAAAAGTAATGAAAATATCAATATAATGCTATGAAATGTAGGGATGCTACCAAAGATACTCTGGAAACTATATAATATTTAAGAAACAAACAAAAAGACCAATTAATAACAAATACATAGTCATATAAAATTGCTGTTAGTACAAAAGCTAACAATATTGAAACAGAGTAGTAAACGAACAACTGAGCCTCATCTGATTAGTTTGCTCAGAGTTTCATTTTTAAAATCTTTCCTTTCAGACCATAAATCTTTCTTCTATTTCCAATTCTTGGTTATCTCTTTTTCTAATTGTTTCCTTCAAGATTGTCCTCACTATTTGTGTATACTGGTACTACATTTCTGGTACTGAAAAAGTAGAAAAGTTTACATATGCCCCATTTTAACATAATGGAAATTCAAAGTTTTTGAGGCATGACTGTATTCATTGAAAGAAAACAAAAAGAAGTTTCTGAAAAGCTTAGCAATGTTTTTCTTTGTGTGAGGTAACCAGGGTTGAGTTTTCAGTCTTATTTTTCTTTTTTGGCCTTTTCTGCTTTTTTAAAAATTTTTTTTTTTTTTACTATTTTAAATTAAGCACATATTGCTTCTAAAACAAAATGTCTAAAAATAAACTTTATTTATTTATTTATTTATTTTGAGACAGAGTCTCACTTTGTTGCCCAGGCTAGAGTGAGTGCCGTGGCATCAGCCTAGCTCACAGCAACCTCAAACTCCTGGGTTCAAGCGATCCTCCTGCCTCAGCCTCCCAAGTAGCTGGGACTACAGGCATGTGCCACCATGCCAAACTAATTTTTTTTCTCTATATATATATTAGTTGGCCAATTAATTTCTCTCTATTTATAGTAGAGACGGGGTCTCACTCTTGCTTAGGCTGGTTTCGAACTCCTGACCTCGAGCAACCCGCCCACCTCGGCCTCCCAGAGTGCTGGGATTACAGGCGTGAGCCACCGCGCCCGGCCAATAAACTTTATTTTTTAAAAGAGAGAGGTTATTTTTATTAGTTTTGATTAGTAAAGTTTTTTTTCTTTTTTTTTTTTGAGAGTATGACATCAGAATTTACCTTTGAAGAATAGATAGAATTTGGAAATATATTTTAGGTGAGCAAGAGTCTTGGAGATGGTAAAATATTGGCCATATTTGAGAATGCTAGTTCTTTTAGCATTTTTCCATTACCTTTTCATATATATTGGATATTTTCTAACTACTTTTAAACATGAGTTTCAGAAATTGAACCTCAATATTCATTGGTAAGCTTATTCATTTCTGGAAGAGTTCTTCATTTTGATTTTGTCTTAATCTTTTAGCACTTTGGTTTTTATCTATTCTGTTTTTCAGCAGATCTGTTAAGCTTTTATTTCTATCACTCAAAATTTTGTTTCTAACATTTGCAGTTGTTTCTTTTTCATCCAATATACTTTTGGATGTCTTTATTAATATTAATTATACTTATTTTAAATTCTTATTTTGTTTGTGATATTTATTTTCCTCTTATGTCTATTAATTTTGCTGGATTTGGTGACTTTTCTTCATTATGCTACTTTCCTTTAGTGTTTGTTAATTTTTAGTTGTCTTAGTCATCCTTATATTTAAGAATCTCTCTTCTCCTTCCCGTTGTTTTTTTTTAAAAAAAACACAGTCTGCTTCAGCTGTTTGTGGGAGTTGTACTTACCTGAAGCTGCCTGCCCTTTCTCTGTGCTCAGCTGCTTAATCCCATGGGGGAAAGTCAACACAAGTGGAGGTGGGAGAGGTGATCAGAGCTGTTCATTCCAGCTCCTCTATTTGTCATCCTCAGGCTTATGTTCTTGTTATATTAATCAACTCTGATTCTTATGGCTCCTCCAGAACTACCCTTATCTCTGGAGAAGCCTTTTTTTATGAGCTGTGGTATTTTCTGGTAGTTTCCTAATGGCTCTGATCCTGCCTAGTGTTAATCCTTGGAGGATGTCTCAAAATATTTATTTTACTACTAATAACATTCTTTTTTGATTTCCACACTATTATTGATTTTTTTCTATTGTAAATATCTCACATTTTAAATAATTTTGATTGGGAAAGAGGTACAGGTATGTGATTTAACTTGATTGTGATATTGAGCAGCATTTTAGTAATATATTGGCCTAATTGTGGGTAATCTTAGAGCTGTGGAATTTTGGTTTTAAAATATAATTATGAAGCAAGATTAATGACCCATGTATGTTTTCTATTGGGGAACCTGAAGTGTCTTACATACAGTAGCTTTTTTTATCATTTTCTTAAATATCTCTTTATTAGATTAGAATGTGGATCATTCTGCCAAAGAGGAAACTAGCAATTAATATTTGAACAACTAATTCACTTCTGAAAAGTCCTTAAGTACTTTTTCCTATGTTAATTAACATTTAATCTGAAGTTACTTTCAGAGATTACTAATCTAAATCTGGGAGCATTAACTAAGAGAATACTAATCAGATGCTCTAGAATAGTATCACTGTCCAGGTAAAAAACTAAATAATCATCCCAGTATTCCACATTTTTGAACATTAATTATTGTGTTTATCTTTATATAACTAAACTATGCTTGACTAAAACTTTGTTATTGTGTCTTCTTAGCTTGACACCATTAAAAGCAATCTTCAGAATATTAAAGAAACAACAAATGATGATATAAGTGCAACTAATACTAATAATTCAGAGAAGAGCATGCGAGTCACTAAAAGTAAACCGAAGAATATACAATCAGCAACTGAAAATCCAAATGATGATGTTAGTGTAGAGGAAGACAAACAAGGAAAGCCAAATAAAAAGGTCATAAAGACAGTGCTCCAAGTGACTGCAGAAATGGAACCAGAAACTTCTGAGAAGGTGGAATCTACACATCAGAAAGCTCGTACAAAGTCACAGGCAGGTGTTGATCATCAGAAAATTGAGAAGGCAAGTGAGGGGAGAGAAAATAATAATTTAGAAGAGGAAGAAGAACTAATGCAAGCATATCAGCTCCAAGTAGCTGAAGAAATGGCAAAGGAGATTAAGAAGAAAATAAGAAAGAAACTGAAAGAACAGTTGACTTACTTTCCCTCAGATACTTCATTGCATGATGACAAATTGAGCAGTGAAAAAAGAAAAAAGAAAAAAAAGAAAGTTCCAATTCTGTCTAAAGCCGAAACAAGGTACTTTACATTGATAAATGTCCTCTTTAAAAAAACACTTTATTATTTTCAGCTTTTGAGTGTTATCTGTAGTTTAACAGAAAATTCTTAGTCTTTCATTTGGAGACATTGCTACCAAGATAATAACAGCTAACCTTTATATAGCTCCTTACTATGTACTAGGTGTTTTATAGGAATTAACTCATTTATTTCTTTTAACAGTCCTATGAGGAAAAGTATAATATCATCCTATTTTGCTGATGAGGAAACTAAAGTCACAGAACTAGTAAGAGGCAGAGCCAGAAGTTTGGCAGTCTAGCTCCAGTGTCTCTACCCTTAACTACTCACTTATATCTGCTTTTAAAATAATAGAAACCTAATTACTTCTCCTTTTTTGAGTTATAAATGCCTGTTTGGATGTATAAATAGAGCCTTTTTTTCTTATTATGCCAATAGCATTTGCTCATTGTAGAATACTTATTCAAAGATAATCACTTTTAGCAATTTGGTATTCTAGTCTTTTTCTATGTGTGATGCTAATACACATATGCTTGCATAAAGGGTATAAGTTTCTCTGAGCACATTCATATTTTTATGTTCTCTCCTTAGAGAAAACACTAATATAAAAATGCCTTTTAAGTGCTATACTTAACTTTTTCCTCCTGCAATTCTCCTTTATAGAAACAATTTGAAGTGAGAACATTCTAGATGTGACTATTCCTTGGCATTCAGGAGTAGTTTTCCCTAATTAGCCCTCAGCTAAAAATAATTCCCCTATTATTAAAAGCTAGATGACCAGTAATAGTAGATAGGAGGCAAATCAGGTTGCTACAGGGACATGTTAGTATATGTATTAGTTATGTGTGGCTAATTTAAACATTACCCCAGAACTTAGCAGCTTAGAATAACAGACATTTATTGTCTCACAGTTTCTGTGGGTCAGGAATCTGGGGTGCCTCTGACTGTCACAGGGTCTTTCACAGGCCACAGTCAGGATGTTAGCTAGGGCTGAAATCATCTCAAGCCTTGACTGGGGAAAGATCTACCAAGTGACATAATTGTTAGAAGGTCTTGGAAGATTGGCTTCTAAGATCACTCATGTGACTGTTGGCAGGTCTCAGTTCCTGACTAACTTTTGGCCAGAGACATCAGTTCCCTTGCTACATGGACTTCTCCTTGTGGTCTACTCATGACATAACCATTTGCTTCTCCAGAGCAAGGTCTCTGAAAGAGTGAGAGCAAGACAGAACTCAGTCTTTTTGGAACTTAATCTTAGAGTGGCATCCATTACTTTACTATAATCTGTCTGTTAGAAGTAGTTCAGTAGGTCTAGCCCACACTTAAAGGGCAGGAGATATCGAGAGTTGGATGTGAGTAGGGACCATCTTAAAAGCTGCTTACCCCACATTATATGTAAAGCTTCCTTCTTCTCAGCCGCCACATCTGTGATGGACTGGTAAGCATACATACTGTAAAATAGGGCTAGTTCATGAATTTTAGATAAAACCATACCTCACATGACAGTGGCATGAAAGGGTAGCTATACTTAAATAATATTTGGTGATGAGATAAAATGGTAGAATGCTTTCTGGAATGACTAATTTGAAATATTTCTCTCATCTTTTTATTTCTTAATGCTTTTTTAAAAAATGACTAAAGATACTAGAATTTTTTATTACTTAAATGCAGATTTTGTACTTGATAACTTACAAACTTTAATAGGCTGGTTTCTCTCTAAACTGAGTGTGGTTCTGGGCTGCTATCCCTTACCATTTATTAGTTCATGTGATGTACATATTAAGTGTAATAATAGCCTTCTGAAAATGTAGTGACACCAGCCACTGGAAAACACAAGGAATTAATTTTTACCTAGAAATCGAAAGTTCTGTATCTGAAGCCTCTTGAAAACAGAACAAACATAGAACACTTTTTTGCCTTTAAACAAAATAATTTAGAAATTTGTTCATTAATCATTTATTTGACAGCAGGGTAAGGAAGCTTTGATCAGTGCTATGTAAAGACAGATCCATTGCTCATAAAATACAATTTCATTTTTCCCTGGGGTTTAGAGCTCAGATTAAGTTGGTTCATGGGATATGTAACTCCACACCAAGTACAAAATTATACCTACAATAACGTAGTTTGACAGCTAACCATTTTAGTGTAAAAGAAAGTATGTGCATCTCCAGCAGAGAATAATATCAATTTTAGGATTTTCTTTGCCTCTACTGTTCATTTGTTGTACTGTGAATAATTATAATAATAATATTTGTATGACTTGTACCTGGGTTATATTTGCAGTACATTGACTGTCTCTAATGACACAGTTGAAAGTGAACAAAAGAAAGAATCTCCAGTTGGAACAGTTACTTCAGATCCTCATCAAGATGTTGAAATAAGCTCAGTGGAACAAAATGTAGATGACAACATGCAAGATAACACAATGTCTAAACCAAAAAAAACAAAAAAGAAGACTAAAGCAGGTTTGTTATCCAAATTAAGTGAAAAATCACGTTCCTTGGAAGAAATAACTTGATTCTAGGAATTTTCATCCTTAAAACTAAAACTGGAGGATATAATTGAAAATGATTCAATATAGAATATTGTACTTGTTTTTGGATTCATCTAGCTTAAACCATTTATTTATTTATAGCTGTGGGTCTCTGTGATGAGTTTGTATTATGTGAGTCATCTTTAATTCTTAGTTCAATCCTAGAATTATATTGACTTTGTAGTTGCTGTTGTAGCATAGAAAATTTATTCTTTAAACCATTGATGTCTTTCTCCACTTGTGGAGACTGACCTGTTCCTCTCTGAAATGTAAATAAAATAAAATAAATAAGATAAACCATTGAGTTTACAGCCTCTAAATGGTTAAGACTCAGTTGCTAAAAGCTATAAATGGTCAGTAGACAATTAACATTTTAGATATTAAGGCAGCATCTGTCTGTCAAACATGGTATCCTCCCAATCAGCCTAATTCAGTTTCCCCTTCTTTCTTTTTCCCCTGTTGCTTTCTATCATCCTCTTTTCTCATCTCTTTCCTCTTATATTTCTTTACTTGTTCTTACCTTTTTCCTCGTTATATCCTTTTATTTCTTTTCAGTTTTCATTTAATTGGCCAAAAATTAGAAAACAGGCAATTTTAGAATTTATGGTACTTATTCATTGGAGAATGTAATTTATGGTGTTTTGTGGTTCCTATAATTAAATTTTTAAAAACTTCTGTTGAAGCATGATATACATATAGAAAAGTATACATATCACAAGTGTACTGCTTAGTGAATTTTCACAAACTGAAACTGAACTTACCTATAAAATCATCATCCAAATCAAGAAACAGAACATCATTAGCACCCAGAAACCACTTCAAGTCCCATTCCAGTTAGTTGCCCTGTAGGAGTAACCACTATTCTGACATCTTACAGAGTTTATTTTTACTTATTTTTATACTTTAATATGAGTAACGTTATAAATGCTGTGCTCATTGTGTCTGGCAGTTTTTATTCAACATTATTTTTGTAAGATTTATACTATCATTGCATGCAGTTGAGCTTATTCATTTTCACTTCTGTTTTTATACTATTTAGATATATATTGTGTAAATATACCACAATTAATTTGACTATTTTATTGATGGACACATGAGTTGTTTCTAGTTTTATGCTATAATGTAAAAGCTTCAGTGAACATTCCAATCGTGTCTTTGGTAAGTGTATGCATACATTTTTATTGGATATTTTCTTAGGAGTAGAGTTGCTGTGTCATAGATTATGTGAATTTTTTGCTTTAATAGCTACTTCTAGTTTTTCAGACTTGGTTTACCAATTGACATTAGCAGTGCTTGACAGTTCCAGTTGCTCCACATCCTCACCAACACATAATACTGTCTTTAAAAAATTTAGTCATTGTTAGGATTCCCATGATAACTAGTGAAGTTGAACATCTTCATGTTTATTGACAGCTTGGGTTTTGTCAAAATTTGCTCAAGTCTTCTGTGTATTTTTTAAAAAACAGAATTGTCTTTTTCTAATTGATTTCTGGTGATATTTTATATACCTAAATATGAGTATATTATGATATACATATACACATGTATATTGCAAGTATCTTCCCACTCTGAGTGTTGTTTCTGTCTTATTGGTATGTTTTGAAAACAGAAGTTTTTATATAGTCCAGTTTATCCTTTTTTTTTCCTTTGATGGTACTTTCTTTGATTTAATAAATCTTTCTCAAGTTTTGAAGGTATTTTTCTAAAAGTTTACTGTTTTGCTTTTCAGATTTAGATATGCAGTTCATCTGGAATTCATTTTTATTTATGGTGGGATGCAGTTATCAGGATACTTTTTTCCTATGTGAATATATAATTGACCTAGTACTGTTTAATGAAGAGTATCTTTTTCCCTCTGTTTTATGATATCACTTTTATCAAAAAATAACATGACTATATTAAAAGTCAATCAGATTTTATAGTTTTTATTCTGTTACATTAGACAGTTTGCACCAATACCACTATTTCTAATTACTATAGCTTTCTAACAGGTCTTGCTAGTTAATGGTGTATTCCAGCTTTTTTCTTCTTCAACATTGCATAGGCTTCTCTTTCCTTTTTGCATTTCCATGTGAATTTATTTCATAAAAACAAATTCTCAATCACCTTCCTCCTACCCACCCCTTCGCTGCCTGCCAAACTGATTGTGATCTGGACTGGGTGAATTTGAAGATATTCACAGTAAAACAACTCTCTAAATAGATTTGATGTCTTTATAAAATATTGACTCTTGCAGTCTATGAATTTGGTATGCACCTACATTTATTTTATATCTTATTTAATTTATCTTGGTAATATTGTAAATTACAGCAGCATCTCTCCTTAGATTTATTCCTAGATTATTTGATGTTTCTTAATGGTATTGTAAATGGCATTGCTTTTAAAATTTTTGTTTTTTATTCATTTGTTGCTAATATATGTATGTAGATATGCATTTGATTTAAAATTTTTTAACATTATATTCAGTGATCTTCCTAAATTTACTTATTACTTCTAAGAGTTTATTCTTAGATATTTTTCTTTTTTTTTTTTTTTGAGACAGAGTCTCACTTTGTTGTCCAGGCTAGAGTGAGTGCCGTGGCGTCAGCCTAGCTCACAGCAACCTCAAACTCCTGGGCTTGAGTGATCCTCAGCCTCCCGAGTAGCTGGGACTACAGGCATGCGCCACCATGCCCGGCTAATTTTTTATATATATATCAGTTGGCCAATTAATTTCTTTCTATTTATAGTAGAGACGGGGTCTCGCTCTTGCTCAGGCTGGTTTTGAACTCCTGACCTTGAGCAATCCGCCCGCCTCGGCCTCCCAAGAGCTAGGATTACAGGCGTGAGCCACAGTGCCCGGCCGATATTTTTCTTTTTTAAAAAATGTTAATAGATTAGGGGATAGAAGTCGAATACTGTTAGCATGTATTAATATACATATGGTGGTGGAGTCTGGTCTTTTGATGTACTCATCAGCTGAGTAGTGTATGTTGTATTCCACAAGTAATTTTTTACCCCTCCTGAGCCCTTCTACCCTCCCCCATTGTGAGTCTCTAATGTCCATTATACATACCACTTTTTGTGCCCTTGTATAGCCATGATTTAGCTGCCACTTACAAGTGAGAACATGGGGCATTTATTTTTCTGTTCCTGAGTTACTTCACTTAGGATAATGGCCACCAGTTCCATCCAGGTTGCTACAAAAGATGTTATTTCATTCTTACCTCTGAGTAGTACTCCATGGTGTATACATACTATATTTTGTTTATCCACTCATCAGTTAATGGGCACTGAGGTTGATTCCATACCTTTGTGTTATGAATTGTGCTGCAGTAAACATGAGTGTAGTTATCTTTTTGACATAATAATGATTTCTTTTCCTCTTGGTGGATATCCAGTAGTAGGTTTGGAGGATCAAATGGTAGATCTGCTTTTAGTTTTTGAGAAATCTCCACAGAGGTTGTAATAATTTACATTTCCACCAACAGTATATAACTGTTCTCTTTTTACCATGTCCAAGCCAACATCTATTGGTTTTGACTTTGTAATCATGGCCATTCTAATTGGAGTAAGGTAGTATTTCATTGTGATTTTAATTTGCATTTCTCTGTTGATTAATGATCTTGAGTATTTTTTCATGTTTGTTGGCTGTTTATATATCTTCTTTTGATAAATGCCTGTTTATGTTTTTGCCCAGTTTGTAATAGAGTTGATTGTTTTTTCTTTCTCAGTTGTTTGAGTTTCTTGTAGATTCTGAACATTAGGCCTTTGTCAGACACCTGGTTTGCAAATATTTTCTCCCATTCTATGGTATATCTATTTACTCTTTTGATTATTTCTTTTGATGTGCAGAAGCTTTTGCGTTTAGTTAAGTCCCACTTGTTTTTATTTTTATTATGCTTGCTTTTGGGGCCTTAGTTATAAATTCTTTGCCTAGTTCTATGTCCCGAAGAGTTTTTCCTAGGCTTTCTTGTAGGATTTTTATGGTGTCACGTCTTACATTTAAGACTTTAATACATCTTGAGTTAATTTTTGTGTATGATGAGGAATAGGAATCCAGTTTTATTCTTCTGAATGTGGCTCTCCAATTTTCCCAGCACCATTTATTGAATAGGGCATCCTTTCTCCAGTGCATGTTTTTGTCTGCTTTGTCAAAGATCAATTTGTTATAGATGTATGATTTTATTTCTGGGTTGTCTATTCTGTTCCATTGATCTGTATGTCTTTTATGCCAGTACCATGCTGTTTGGGTTACTATAGACTTGTAGTATAATTCAAAGTCAGGTAATGTGATGCCTCCAGTCTCAATCTTCTTGCTTAGGATTGCTTTGGCTGTTCATGCTCTTTTTTGGTTCCATATGAATTTTAGAATTGTTTTTTTCTAATTCTGTGAAAAATGACATTGATATTTTGGTAGAAATTGCATTTAATCTATAGATTGCTCTGGTCAGTATAATCATTTTAACAACATTGATTCTTCCAATCCATGAGCATGGGATGTTTCTTCATTTGTTTGGGTCATCTGCTATTTCTTTCATTAGTGATTTGTAGTTTTCCTTGTAGAAATCATTCACCTCCTTGGTTAAATTTAGTCTAGGTAATTGATTGATTCGTTGATTGATTGCAGCTATTGGCTTCTCCTCTCTAGCTATGAAAGTCCTAGATTACATCTTCCAATAGGAGAATGTTTCGTCTACGTTGAATAATCTGTTGTTTAGTGTAGCTACCTTCATCAGTTATCCTAGTGAGGTCTTCTGGGATAACTTGCTGCAGCTTCTATTAATACATCAGCTTGCTGCTTCACCTTGCACTTTATATTAGAGAGATAGTTTCTTTCCTTAAACCTCACAAGCCAGCCTCTGATAGCTTCCAACTTTTCTTCTGAAAGTTTCTCACCTCTCAGCCTTCATAGAATTGAAGAGAGTTAGGGCCTTGCTCTGGATTAGGCTTTGGCTTAAGGGAATGTAGTGGCTGGTTTGATACTCTATTCAGACCACTAAAGCTTTCTCCATATCAACTATAAGACTGTTTCACTTTTTTGTCATTCATGGGTTCACTGGAGTCCCACTTTTAATTTTCTTCAAGAACTTTTCATACACAACTTGGCTTACTGTTTGGTGCAAGAGGTCTAGCTTTTGGTCTATCTCTGCTTTCAACATTTTGTTTTCTTATGTGGGCATGGTTCTGTGAGAATTACCAAAAGGTGAGGCAGAGACATGAAGTGAGCACATGCTGCTGGAAAAATGGCACCAATAGACTTACTTGATGCAGGGTTGCCTCAAACCTTCAATTTATAAAAAACACAATTATCTGTGTGAAACACAATAAAATTAAGTGTACCTTTAACCCTTGTCAGATTAAAGAAGTTAATTTCTATTCCTAGTTCGCTAAGAGTTGTATTTTTCTATTATAAATTGAATTTTGTTAGTTGCTTTTTCTGCATCTATCAACATGACCATATAAATTTCACCCTTTTTTCTATAAATATGGTTATAAATAATTGTTATTTGAATATTAAGCCATATTTTATGTTCCTGTGAAAGGTGGAGGGACCTACTTGGTTATGATATATTATTATTTATTTGTTTAATTTATCACTTTATTTAGTTTGCTTATACTTTGTTTATGATTTTTGTATCTGTGGTCATGAGAGAGATTAGTTTGTACTTTTTCTTTCTTGAAATGCCCAGAGTGTTGATATCAAGGTGTTAGTGTTCTCAATAGAGTTGGGAAATGTGTCATCTTTTTCAGTTCTCTAGAAGTACTTATATTAATGTTAGTATTACTATAGATTGGTGTTATTTTTTCCTTAAATATTTGGAAGAATTTACAGACGAAGGCTTCAAGGCTGAGATTTTCTTTGCAAGAAGGCTTTTAAATCTTTAGTATCAGTCTTATCACATTTTCTTTCTTCAGCTTTAATAGACTATATTCTTTGACAAATATATTTATTTAATCCAGAGTTTTCAATTTTAAATTTCTACAGCATCTGAAAATCTTTTCCATTTTTTCAGTCATGATATTAGTAATTTGTTTCTCTCAAGTTCATGATGAGTCTGAGGATTTTAAATTCATAAATCTTTTCAAAGAACTAGTTTTTATCTTTCATTTTCTCTATTGTACATTTGTGTAATGTTTTAGTGATTTTTTTTCTCCTATTGATAGTATTTCCTTCTTTCTATTTTCTTTGGGTTTGATTTGCCACTTATCTCTAGCTTTACAAATTTTATAAGAAATATTTCAGTCATCTTTTGTATGCATTTAAGACTTTAAATTTACACCTAAACACTTCTTCAGCTGCGTGCCCCAAATTTTTGATGTTCCATATCTTCATTATCATTCAATCCAAGATGTTTTCTAATTTCCATTTTAATTTCTTTGGTCATGCATTAGTTAGAAGTATGTTACTTAGTTTCAGGAAGTAGGCAATTTTCTAGTTATCTTTTTGTTATCAGTTTCTGTTTTCCATTGTTGAGAATATATTATGAATGATTTAAATCTTTTGAGTTTACTGAGGCTTTCTTCATGACCATTTTATGGTCAGATTTGGTAAATATTCTATGTTCACTTGAAAAGAATGTGAATTCTGTTGAGTGCAGTGTCCTATGTATGTCAATTAAATCAAGTTTAATTGTGTTTAGTTCATCTTACTAATTTTTGTTGGTCTACTTATTCTATCAGCTGTTGAGGGATACTAAAATTTCCACTGTAATTTTGGATTTGTTTATTTTTCTTTTAATTTCTGGCAATTTTTACTCTTATATTTTGAACCTGTGTTATTGAAGCCTATTTAGGAGTGTTATATCTCCTGTCAGATTGACACTGCTATCATTATGCATTTTCCTTTTTTATCTCTACTAATTCATTTTCCCCTAAAGTCTACCTGTGGTTTGAGTTTGCATAGTACATTTTCTTCTTTCTCTTGCTTACAGTTGTTCTGTGTTTTTATGTTATGTGTATGATCTCACTGTTTTCTGACTGCTCCACCTATTTTTTGTTCCTTTCCTTTCCTTATTTTGAATTATTCAAGTATTTGAAAAATTTTCTATTAACTTCTTAATTATACATTTTTACTATTTTTAGTCATTACCCTGAAGAGCATTAAGTTTATTCTTACATAAACAAATTAATTCTCTAATAAAATTTATTCCCCCAACACTGCTAGAACATTAGAATAGTTAAAATCCATTTGTCCTTCTCCTGTCTTGTGGGTTCTAATTGTCATGCATTTTAGTTCTACAGATATTTTAAACTTCACAGATACTACTGTTACCATTTTATATAATTGATATTAATTTGTATTCACCCCCAAATTTACCCTTTCCTTAATGAATTTCCAACTTTCTGTTTCTCATATTTTTCACTAGCCTTTGAATTAATGAAGACCTGGTTATTCCTTCACATTTTGTTGTCTTAAAATGCCTTTACTTTCTCTTCATTTTTGAAGGTATTTACTAGTATATGTTTTTAGGTTGCTAGCTCTTTTCTTTTGGTATTTTAAAGAAATCATACAGTTGTCTTCTGGCTTTTGTCATTTCTGTCCCCAGTATCAGTCTTATTTCTGTCTCTTTGAAGGGAATGTGTCTTTTTTTCCTGACTAGTTTTAGTGTTTCATCATGATATGCTTACATATGATTTTGTTAGAATTTATTCTCCTTAAAGTTCACTGTCTGATATTGTTTATCAGTTGTAGAAAATCTTGGCTTCTTCAACATTCTCTCCTCTTTTCTCTAGATTATAATTTCATATATACTAGTTCTTTTGGATGCATCTGCATGTTTCTTATATTCTCTTATGTTCTTCCTGTGCTTTTTATTTCCCACTATGCATTATTAGGATATTTATATTATATATATTATACATAATTATTTATATATAATTTATATGTAAACCTTTAATATAAATAATGTTATTTATTATATTATTATATATAAATATATGTAATTATATATTTATATTATTCAGTTAGGATATTTATATACCTTTCTTCTGGTTCACTAATCATGTCTTCCTTTGTGTCTTTATGCCGTTAGACACATCTATTGAATTTATAATTTCAGACGTTGTATTTTTACAGTTCCAGAATGTTTTTTGTGGATTCTAATTCTTTGTAAAAGAACTCCATTTTAAAAAGCTATTTTGCCCATCTTTCTCTTGATTTTCCTGAGCATATTAATCATAGTTATTTTAATGTCCTTATATGTTAACTTCAATCTAGTTCATCTCTGAGTTTATTTCTGTTGTCTGGTTTTTCTTCTGATTGGTCATATGGTCTTGCTGCTTTTATGTCTAGTAACTTTTTATTATATGCTGGATGTTGTATATACATTTTTAGAGGCCCCAGATGATTTTATCTTCCACTAGAGAAAGTTTTCCCCTTTCTTCTCTGAGGTGGATAGGGGAGGCAGCTGATCTCAACAATCAGCAATTAAGCTGTGTCAGGACAGGATTGTAGTTTTGGTAAGACTCTATCTCTGATTCACTCTTTTCCAAAAATGTGGCCTTCCTAGTGTTTCAAATTAAGAGCCTGGCAGATATTTATCTCTTTAGCCCTAAAAAACTGTGGGAGATTGAGTTGTGCCCTTCAGTGCTTTCCAGCATAGCCATTTAGGCTTCTGCCTCATTCGGTTTTAAAATTTGCAAATGTCTTCAGGGAGAAACTGAACAAGTGTTTGAGACCCTTCAGATCGCCAATTTTGTCACTCCACCCCGTGAATCCCAAAATCTCTGCTGGTTTCTCTGTTCCTCAGTACCAGCCTTCTGCCAGAGGTCACGCCTGAATTCACAACCTCCACCTGTACCCAGAATTGGTAAATGATCCCAAGTGAAAAGTGGCTTTAAATCCTCACTTTAAATCGACCAAACCCTCTGCAGGGGTCCTCAAACTTTTAAAACAGGGGGCCAGTTCACTGTCCCTCAGACTGTTGGAGGGCCGTTGGAGAGTGGGGCACACATTCCACACAAGCGCACTGTGGGCCCAGGACGAGTGGGCTGCTAAGCAGGACAGGCAGTGGCAGCAAAAACACCCAGCGGGGCGGATAAATATCCTCAGCACCAGCGGCTGCAGTTTGAGGACCCCTGCTCTA
Source organism: Microcebus murinus (assembly GCF_040939455.1). Taxonomy (NCBI): domain Eukaryota; kingdom Metazoa; phylum Chordata; class Mammalia; order Primates; family Cheirogaleidae; genus Microcebus; species Microcebus murinus. The sequence goes on from NC_134108.1 coordinate 27,199,987, forward strand.
GGGCTTCATCTTTGCCTGTTTTGTTTCAGGACCCTCCCCCTGTCGGGATATGGTCTGCTAACACCACAAGACTGAGAGAGTTCACTACCTCTGTAGCCTCTCCATAGCCTCAGAATTCAGTTTTGTGAGAAAAATTGACCATGTGAAACTCCTCAAATCTCTAGTTTTATTATTTTAATGCTATGGAACCACTAAAAGTTTTGTTGCTTTCTTTTTCCTAGCAGTGACTGTTTTGCTGGGCCAAACTCTGATCCTCAGCCCACACCCTGAATCAGCAAATATAATAGCTACCAATCCTCCAGTTTACCTCTTACTGATTTTCCTCTCTGGAATATCAGTCTCTAGTATACATTATTTCTTTATTTTTCTGATGCCTTTAAAATAAGGTTTTTTGTAATTTATTTGGCTTTTTCTCATTGTTGTTCCCCAAAAGGTTGACCTACATCCTACTGTATCCTACTCAAAGGCAGAAATTCCAATTATAAATGGGTTGAATGATATATATTCCACTTAGATACCTAGATAAAATTGCTTTTTAGTTTTTGACTCTCATTTTTTTTCTTCTTGTGTTCTTGGTCCTTATTAGAAAAAAAAAAGATTCCTCACCCTATTTTTAATGCATTAGTAAATGTGCTATTTACTCTCAGAGTGGTCTGCTGCTGTCGAGCTTTTTCTTTCTTTTTGCTTGAAGTTCTTTTGTTAACAAAGTGAAATAATTATAGATCATAAAGATTAGGTTATATGTAAATCCAACTATGGGAACAGTTAATTATAATGTTGTTTCTTCCGGGCATGTAGTTCCAGATGATAACGAAGATGTTGATGGTGATGGTGTTCATGAAATAACAAGCCGGGACAGTCCAGTTTATCCCAAATGTTTGCTTGATGATGACCTTGTCTTGGGAGTCTACATTCACCGTACTGATCGTCTTAAGTCAGATTTTATGATTTCTCACCCAATGGTAAAAATTCATGTGGTTGATGAGAATACTGGTCAATATGTCAAGAAAGATGATAGGTAATTTTTTTTTATTGCACAGCTAACCCTTAAAATTGAAACTTTTACAGTAGAAGTCTGCTTTTCTTCCATTGGTAGTTGAAAGTCAGTGGGACTAGAGCTATGGATTTGTATTAGAGAATAATAGTTATAGATGGTCATCAGCCATTGGCACTGGTCAATATGTTAGTAGGAGAAATGGAGAATATCTGTTAATTTAGTAATTCATTTTAAGTGGAGGGGAGTAATTCATTTTAAGTGGCAGAGATCTTCTACCATGCTTAGTGACTAATTTATGGCATAAAACTTGCATTATAAATATCTTACATTACATTGTAAGTGCTTAGTTGTCTAACTTTATATTTTTCTTTTGAAATTATTACCTGGCCCTCAAGTGAGGTAAATGAATCTTGAATTTTTTTTCCTAAGATCACTTATATCAGCTAATTCATGCTTGAAGACCCAAATGAAATGCGCAATAAATAAATGATTATACTAAAATTCAAAAAATTATTTGTTTGGAAAGATGACATTAAAGGGAAAGAGGAAGAATGTCCAAAAAAAGGGCATTCACTTCATTGAGTTGTCTTAGGGCATACAGAGAAAATATGACAACTCTAAAGGTTTACAATTTTATGCTTATTTCATTATTTAAATAAATTTACTGTACTATTTTGTTACAAACATTTAAAATTCTGAAAGAGTTATTTTATGTCAGCTATGTATGGTGAAGGTGATGTCATACCTCTCACTTTATATTTCTATAATAAAAAATTCTGTGAAACCAACTGATAGTATGTCAATATATGATGATAGCAAGGCACAACCTTTAAGTTTTATAAAATTTATGATTTTTAGGTGGCAATCAAAATAATTTTCCTTTTATATTATTATGGCTATTAATTATTTCTGGTTGCCTCACTTTGTATATTGTATATTTTTTCTCATCTCAAAATTACAAAGAATTATGTTAATGGAAGTATCTTTTTGAACAGTGAACGGCCTGTTTCATCCTACTATGAAAAAGAAAGTGTGGATTATATTCTTCCTATTATGACCCAGCCCTATGATTTTAAGCAGTTAAAATCAAGACTTCCAGAATGGGAAGAACAAATTATATTTAATGAAAATTTTTCCTATTTGCTTCGAGATTTTGATGAGAGTCCTAAAGTCATCTTGTTCTTTGAGGTATGAACTGAATAGAACAATTTAAACGGAATTTTAGTTGATATTTAATAGCACAAATGTAAGCCATTATTTTGATAGTTCAATGAAGCAACAAAAGAGTGTGAAAATTTAATCCCTAGGATTTAGTATTTTTAATATGCCGTAGAGGTACAAATGAGATGCTCTTTTTTAAACAGTGATAGCATATTTGCTGAGCATTTACTATTGCAAGTAGTTAGCCATTTGACCTACTCTATATCATTTAATCCTTACAACCACCCATGACTATTAATTGTAGTAAAGTGATGAATGTAACCTATATGAATGCGGTCCTCCATTTTTAACCTATTTCATGAAGAATAAACTTGATTAACTATGTGATTCCCTGTGTACTTACCTGGATAAATAAAGATAAACATACACACATCAGTGGACTATTACAATGTAATATATAACCAAAAATGATGTAGAACTTCTTAGATATGAAGAGTTAGTGGAGGGTCAGAACACTCAGGAAAACTTTTTGGAATATGTGGACTTTGAGCTGACTCGTTATTCTAGTTTTTTTACTGAAAAGGATATCGAGGATTGGAGTAAAGTGATTCCTCCAGAGTTACTAAAATTTTAAGTATAAGAAAATTGTATTTGGAGATAGTTTGAACCTAAGCTACCTACCACATTTCTGTATTTCATGTTCTGTCTCCATAAACAAAGGAGAGTAGAGAAAGCCTCTCTTCCAGTTTAAGCAGGATGGAGAATTTCAGCATAGGAATAACAAGGGACTTGGTATAAATAGAGCTAATGATTCATTTTGTAGATTTATTTGTTTCTATGAACCTTGACTTTCAGGTATTGTGTGTTTATGATGCAAACATTCCACCATTTACATCTATGATTATGTTGTATGTAATTTATACAAAGCTGTAATTTTTTTTAAAGGAATGTAATTTATATCTCAAGGAACTTTTTCTTTGTCATAGGAATTTGTCATTTATTATTTATTATAATGTTCTTTTATATTCATTTTAGTGTTAAGAGATTTAAGAATGATTGTTGGATTATAAATGCTTTTGGTTGCTTCTTCAGTTTTAACATAATGTATTATTGCCTATACAACTACTTTTTTATTTCAACTTTTTAAGAGTTTATTGAGGACAACTTGATAATATCTATCAGAAGTCTTTAAAATCATTATTCTACTTCTAGGTCTTTATCATTAAGGAAAAAAGAAAAGTCCCTGAAGATGTGTGTGCAAGGATATTTATTTTAGTGCTGTTTATAATAGCTAAAATTTTAGGGAGATAAAAGATCAGTAAGAGATTTGGTTAAATAAATTATAGTTTTTATTAAATTTATGATATTTATAATACAGAAAAATAGTAGGCAACCATTAGCATGGTGATATTCATGCATATGTATTGACGTGAAGAGATAGACACTACATATTATATGAAAATAGTTTGCAAAATAGCATGTATTACATTGGTAGTTTCATACATATGTTTAGGAATGCACAGGAAAAGGTTAAGATATACCTATAAATCAGATGTTAATAGTGATTATGGATCTGGATTATAAGGTGTTTTTACTTTGCTTATATATTTTTCTATATTGTCAGTGTTTTTTCACCAAGTATGTATTATATCTGTAGAAAGATTTAAGTATCTAAAGAAAAGGAATGAATGGAGTCTGTATTGTTTTCTAAGTAGTCTTAATTTCTATAATTATTATCTCAACTAAGTTTGTGGTTAAGCACCAGTAAGTTCAGAGTAATAGCCTCTGACAAGTACCTCAAATACAGACTATTTCTGTGGCAGGCTGGTTGCAAATCCATGAAATTTAACACCAAGACAAGATGGAGGAAGGAAAGAAATCATCTTGAGAACCTTAATTATAACATATATCCAAAGAGAAAACCTCCAGCTTGAGGAAAATGATCCAAAGCAAGAACCCAGAAATAGGGCCATGATTTTTTTTAAACAATCCTTTGAAGTTTGCTCTGATACATGAAAATTTATCAAAGTGTAAGAATTCTATGCCTGGTATATATGTGCCTAGAAGACTATATTTGAGGTACTTAATACTTTTCCTTGGAGTTGAAATAAGTCTTAATAGAAGATTTATTAATGAAAGATAAAGTTGTCAAGAAATGGACCCTCCCTAACTGGATGAGTTCATTTTAAGGTGAATGAAATGAGATAGAAATATTTTTACTTTCTATAAGGGAAACATTTTTAAGTACTATACAAATGTTTTTTTAATTTTATTAATATATTACTAGAAAAAATTTTAGACATCCTAGTTTTCTGTGAAGTAATTTCGTGAATTTATTTTTAGATTCTTGATTTCTTAAGCATGGAAGAAATTAAGAATAATTCTGAGGTTCAAAACCAAGAATGCGGCTTTCGGAAAATTGCCTGGGCATTTCTTAAGGTATGTTTTTTGTGCATTTTAAACACTTTAAAAATAATCTTCAAATCTAATTGGCCGCCTTTTCCCAAGTCTGTTTGGTCTCATATAAGGAGAAGTTAAGATCTAAGGTGAGATTGCAGTGGTGAAAAGTTATTATAACTCAAGTTCAGGTGATGTTCATTCAGATTCTTAAACATTTATTGATTGCCTAGTGTTTGCCAGTTATACTCTTGGACTCTGAGGATATAGCATTGAAAAATACACACATACCCTTGCCATTATTTATTCAATTCAACAGATATTTATTAAGCCTTTTCTGTGTGCCAGCTACTATTCTAGTTAGTGAACGAAGAAGACAAATTTCTTGACCTGATGGATTTCATATTCTAGCAACAAAGACATAAAATAATTGATTACGCTGTTTATCATTTAGTTACAATTTTTATAAATACTATGAAGCAGTATGGGGTAGATGATGAAAACAAGAGGGTCATATAGGGTCAGAGAAGGTTTTATGAGGAAGAGATTTAACCTGAACGTTATTAGCTAGGTGTTGGCACTGAGGAAGAGATAGTAGAGGGTTACAATACATGCTAAGACCCTAATGTTGGAAGGAGCAAGGTTTATTCAGAAAATCGAAAGACCACTGAGATTGGAGGACAGAAACTGAGGGTGAGAATGGTGCATGATGAGGTTGCTATGTTCTTGATTATGAAGGGTCTTCTAAGCCATTATAGCAACAGGAAGCCATTACAGATTTTAAAAAGCAATGGGAAGCCATCCTGGATTTTAACAAAAGGATAAAATAATCTGTTATATGTTTTAGAAAGATAGATTCCTTACTCTGTGGAGAATGGATTAGAGAAAGAGCAAATGCAGATGCTTCAAAATCAAGTTAGGAAATTCTTTCCATGATCTAGTTCCAACATGATAGTGTCTTTGACTAGGATGTTTCAGCAGAAATTAAAAACATGGATAGATTGATGTTAAAAATAAAATTTTAATTTATAATTATCTTTTATTTATGGTATCCTTTATTTTTGACTTCAAACATAAATTTGAATTATGAAAAGTCTTGAGTAGTCTATTTTGTACCATCTTATAAAAACTTTTTCATTTGTGCATCTTTACATTCAAATATTTATGAAGTAGCTATAAAACGTGAGGCAATTTGCTAAACACAGGACATTCATAGATAAATTAGACATTGTACCTGCACTCCAATTCAGTTTCTGTATAAACCTGTTACCTTCATGATTATGTGCTATAGAGTAGATGCTATGAAAACACAGTGGAGGCATTTAATCCATGTTGAGCATTAGAGATAGGCTTTAGAAAAGATGTGGTCAAATGGCTGAATAGTAGCTAGGTAGACTGAGGTGAGGAATGAATTTGAGAGAGGCTGGTCCACTCTCAATTAATTTGAGAATCACCTGGTCCACCGTACCATCTAAAATCATTATATAAACCTGTTATACCTTTTTCCATATTGCCTTCTATACTGATTTATAGCAAAACAAAACAAAACAAAAAGCCCCCAAATTTCACTTTTACATAGTAAACATTGTCATCTTGTGGTTTTATTAGAAACTGCATTCCTTTTATGCTAAGACTTCTGCAGACCTGCAGTATTTACTATAAGTTGCTCTTGGGAAACAATAACATATTTCATATATTACTTATAATATTTAAGTATTATATGGACTTTTATTTATTTAACCATCTTATGCCATTGGTAGAAATGGCAATCAAGAATTCTTCCTGGCCGGGCGCTGTGGCTCACGCCTGTAATCCTAGCTCTTGGGAGGCCGAGGCGGGCGGATTGCTCAAGGTCAGGAGTTCAAAACCAGCCTGAGCAAGAGCGAGACCCCGTCTCTACTATAAATAGAAAGAAATTAATTGGCCAACTGATATATATATAAAAAATTAGCTGGGCATGGTGGCGCATGCCTGTAGTCCCAGCTACTCGGGAGGCTGAGGCAGAAGGATCACTCAAGCCCAGGAGTTTGAGGTTGCTGTGAGCTAGGCTGACACCACGGCACTCACTCTAGCCTGGACAATAAAGTGAGACTCTGTCTCAAAAAAAAAAAAAAAAGAATTCTTCCTGATCCCATCCCCACCCTGATAAAGGGTAAAGTATTCTATCTGCTTCACTTTTGTAACACTTCTATGTCATTTTCATTAGACTGTAAGCTTCTTAGAGTCACCAATGTCTTATTTTTGGTAAATTTGTTGAACATTTTTAGTTCCTATTTTACTAGATCTCTTTGAATTTAATATATCACTCTTTTGAAACTTTCTATTTCATGATAGAAAGCTTCCCAGCATATAAATGCCACACAGAAAGTCATTGGTAAATATCTATTGAGAGAATTGTTAAATGGATGTGGAAAGAGTAGGATAAAAGCCATCTTAAAGAAAGTGACATGAATAAAATAAAAATTTAAATATTATCTACATTGTTGGTTCTAGGAATCTCTTGGATAATTATAGAGTTGTTATAGTGGTTCAAATGAGACTTTCAATTCTTGTAACACGTATAGTGGTAGGTATATTTTTAAACTATAAAGTAATAAAGCCTTATTTATTTGAGCTCTACATTATGTAACATATAACCATGATAGCGAAGTCTTTGCTGGATCTTAGTTGTTTATTCCTGCTAAGCAACATACTAGTGTGAACTAGATTGCCTGATAAATATTAAAATAACTTATGGAAATTATGATTTACAAGCTGGGGAATATCTCCTTAAAATCACTGTGATAAGCTTTGGGGATATTCAGGAGAATTTAGGAAGAGAGTCTGGAATGCCTAATACTTAATGATAGAACATGTCTTACTTCTTTTGAAACTGTTCTTTACCCCTGTCTATCATTTGACACTAATCACCCCCTCAGCTTATAACCTCCATTCTCTTTACATCCTCTCCTAGAGGGGTAGGGGGAAAGATTTGCTATATTTTGCCATCTTTCTTTCCTTATTGATACATCATTCCTGAACTACAGTCTTCATTTTGTCTCCAGCCAAATTTAAATTTCTCCAACAAAATCACTAATGATTTCTATTTGCCAAATTTATTGAACATGTTTCCCGTGTCATTTTGTCACATCTATGTGTTTGATATATCGCTCTATTGAAACTCTTTTACCTTGGTTTTCTTGACACCATCCTTTCCTGATTTTATTTATATTGTTTCTTCAGTTTCCTTCATGGTCTTCCACCTACCTCTTTAATATGAATCCTACTCATAGTTTCATTTGTAACCTGCTTTTTTGGAACCCACTTTTCTCACCTGTGCTTTAGATTTGTAAATGTAGTTACCTACTGGACATTTCAACTTGGATGACCCATAGGTAGCTCACACTCCCCCAAATTGAACATCCTCCCTAATCTCCTACCTCTACTCTTACCTACTTCACTTGGTATTACCACCATCCACCCAGTCTCCCAAGTTTATAACCTTGTAGTTACACTGTTTTGGTAGCAACAAGTGACATGTGGTATTTGAATTCAAATTAGTTAAAATTGAATATAATTAAAAATTCAGTTCCACATTTATACTGGCCACACTTTTAAGTACTAGATAGGCACGTGTGACTAGTGGATTCTATATTGGTTAGCACAAATGTAGAGCATTCCCATCATCATAGAAAGTTTGTTGGACAGTGCTACCTTAGATTCTTTTTTTTACTTTCTAATTTGCATCAGTCAGTAATAGTTATTAAATATGATCTCTATACTGAGTATCTACTCTTCTAGTTTAAAGTCACCTCATATTCTGCCTGAATTGTTGCAAAGGCTTCCAACTATCTTTCTACTCCTAATTTGTAGAGGACACAAAGATTAAAAAGACATTTCCTATTTAAAGTCATGCATAGTCTAGTGGACCATGTCTAATAGGTCTAATAGGTCAAGAACCTATTCTGAGTTGGTGAGATTTTTTTATTTTTCTCATAAGACTCTCCATTTATTTTTTATTTATTTAAATTTTTTTGAGACAGAGTCTCGCTTTGTTGCCCAGGCTAGAGTGAGTGCTGTGGCGTCATCCTAGCTCACAGCAACCTCAAACTCCTGGGTTCAAGCAATCCTACTGCCTCAGCCTCTCAAGTAGCTGGGACTACAGGCATGTGCCACCATGCCCGGCTAATTTTTTCTATATGTATTAGTTGGGCAATTAATTTCTTTCTATTTATAGTAGAGATGGGGTCTCACTCTTGCTCAGGCTGGTTTCAAACTCCTGACCTCGAGCAATCTGCCCTCCTCGACCTCCCAGGCATGAACCACTGTGCTGGGCCAGACTCTCCATTTATTTAGCTTAAACTTCAGCGCTTTTGTTTAGTAGATATTTTAGATAGATCTTTTTAAGAAGGTACAATAAAATATTGAAAGAATGTAATGAATGACTTGTATGAGTTTATTTTTAAATGATTTTCTTTTCAAAATAAGTTTCTGGCTTTATACTATTGCTTTATTAGATATTTATTTTCATTGAAGGTAACATTTTATGTAAATTCTTATTTTAAGCTTCTGGGAGCCAATGGAAATGCAAACATCAATTCAAAACTTCGCTTGCAGCTGTATTACCCACCTACTAAGCCTCGATCCCAATCAAACGTTGTTGAGGTTTTTGAATGGTGGTTAAAATGTCCAAGAAATCGTTATCCATCAACATTGTATGTAACTGTAAGAGGATTGAAAGTTCCAGACTGTGTAAGTTAATAGCATATATAAGTGTATATCCTCTGTTGTTGAAATTAAATGGTGGCATAACATATTTTTCATTTCTGAAAAGATAAGGTCTCTAGAATCATTTTAATAGATTTCTGAAATAGAAAGGTACCTTCAGAGATTATATATTAGGGCTATAATAACTGATACTTAAAAGATGCTTAAATGAATTTTAAGTATTAAATACAGATTACAATGTTATGAAAAATGTTTTGTTAAAATTTGGTGTTGAAAAATTAAAGATAAAAGGTTGATTTAAAGCAGGAATTGACAAATGTTTTCTGTAAAGAGCCATATAGTAAATATTTTAGGCTTTGTAGGCCCTGTGATCTCTGTCGCAACTATTCAGCTTTGCCTTTGTAGTGTGAAAGTAGCTGCATAAACATATGTAGACAGTAACTAAATAAATGGACATGATGTGTTCCAATAAAACTTTATTTACAAAAACAGACAGCAGACTAGATTTGACATATAGGCTTAATTTGCATATTTATAGGTATATTTTCCATAATATTGTTCAAATAATCAGTGTATATTTCTACTGTTGTTTTCCATAGATTAATATTATAAATGATTTTCGCAGAGAATTGGTCCTAAAATGAAAAAAACTTTTGCTTTTGTCTTATTTCTTATAAGGCACTAATCTTTCGAGTTAGTTGCGCATATATATATATATATATATATATATAAAAATACACTGTGACCACAGGCTTGATTTGCAGTGGTTTGAATGGAGTTAAATAAAATCTATCATTAAGAAATGAGGATTTAACCAAATTTAGATTTTTGTGAGATTTGTTTTGTGAGTTTTAAAGTCAGAGATACCAGAGTATATCAGAGCCATCGTATATCATCTGGTAGGTCTTGGTGAAGAAGCAGAAACAAAAGGATAAAATTACTAAATTATTTCATGTAACCATTGGGATCCTATTTTTTTCCTCTAAATGTTTAAGGCTTTTTGATTATAGGACTGTAGTTTCAAGCAGTTTTTATTTTATTTAGAATAATGTACAAATAAAAGTAGAATTTTTTCTGGACTGCATTTTGAAAGTATTTTCATATTACTTGTTTCAATATTTTAAGAACACAATCTATCCTGGAAAAGAGAAAAAGATGAACATGATATATAAATTTTCACATTTTCTGTACATATTTAGATAAAGCCATCTTACCGCTCTATGATGGCTCTTCAAGAGGAAAAACCAGTGTATTGTGAACGTCACCGTGAGTCAAGTTCCATAGCTGCAGAACCTGGATTAGAAGATTCAAAGGAAGTAATAAAGTGGAAACGACTGCCTGGGCAGGTAAAGTATTTGATAATAGTGGATTCATTTAGACATTTACTTATTACCTTTAAAACTTAAGCAGCTCCTAGGGTACCTAGTTTACTACTTAAAATGCTCAGATTATCCTTGATCTTAATCATAATTTATTCTTTCCACTAATTCATTTGACAAATTATAAGAGTTTGCCTATCATATATATAAATACACTATCTTAGGTTCTTTGTTTGGGTGCCTGGGCAGCTGTATAAATTAGTTTGGGCTGCAATAACAAAATACCACAAACTGGGTGGGTTAAACATTTTTTTCTCAAATTTCTGGAGTCTGGAAAGACCAAGATTGAAGTGTAGCCATTTCAGTTCCTGGCGAGGGTCCTCTTCCTAGTCTTGCTATGTCCTCACATGTTGAAAAAGATCATCTCTCTCATGTTTTTTCTTATAAAGACAGTAATCCTATTCATGAGGGTTTCACTCTCATGACCTAATTACTTCCCAGGGCCTCACCTGTAAATATTATCACATTGGGGATTAGAGCTTCAACATATGAATTTTGAGGGGGACTCAAGCATTCAGTCTGTAGCAGAGATCAGGGTCCTGGCAGGGTTGATTCCTTCTGAGGCCTCTCCTTGGCTTGCAAATGGCTACCCTTTTTTTGCCTCTTCACATGGTCTTGTCTTTGTGCATGCATATCCCTGGTGTCTCTCCATCTTCTTATAAGGACATCAGTCTTATTGGATTAGGGCTTCACCCTAATGACCTCATTTTTACTTAATGACCTCTTTAAAGACCTTATCTCCAGGTACTGTTACAGTCTGAGGTACTAGGGTTTAGGGCTTTAACATATGAATTTGGAGAGGAGGATCACAATTCAGACTATAATAGCAGTCAATAGTTTTTTATTTTATTTTACTTTTTGAGATAGGGTATTGCTCTGTTGCCCTTTATTAAAAGGATTTGTTCTGTAAAATTTGGATGCAGTCAAAAGATCACGCTCAAGGATCCAGAAGGCCACATGTGGCCCCAAGGCCTCAGGTACCCTGTCCCCTGAGCCATAACCAGATGCAATTTATCCAAAATCTTAATTTATCCAAACATCTAATATGAAAATAATTTATTATTTATTTTCATTTTCTGTATTTTGCATCACATTTGACTTTCTTTTGATGCCAGTTTCACAGATACATTTTAAAGTCATTTTATTGGCGTTAGAATACTTCAAACATAGTAATATAGAGAGAATAACACTTAGATTATACCCTTGAGGACTGTCCAGTTTAGATGGAAACAGAAAGCAGTTCCAATGTTGTTCGTTTTTAGGTATGCCTCGGAGAAGTCTAAGGAAAGATAGGTATAGAAATAATTGTATAGATCAGCAGTTCTCAAAGTGTGGTTTGGGGACCTCTGGGTCCTGAGATGCTTTCAAGGGTTCCTTGAAGTAAATCTCTTTTCATAATGATTCTGAGATGTTATTAATCTTTTTCAGTTTCATTCTCTCATAAGTGTGCACTAGAGATTTCTAGAGGTAGAGGACATGTGATATCACAAGAGAGTGAATGCTTTTGTTGAGAACCTAGCTTTTATTAAGCTAGATATTAAAGAGATTTTTAAAAGCATAAAACAATTCCATTTTATGTAGTTATTTTTCATAAAGAGGTGTTATCTATGTTAATATTTAATGGCTTTGCAACTGTTATTTTTTAAGTAAATTAACAAATATATTTTAAATTTCTCAATTTTAATTTCTAATATGATTCATAATATAATAATATTCATAGGTATTTCCACATAAACAAGAACCTTGGGGTTCTTGAAATTTTTTTAAACTGTAAAGCATCCTGAAACTAAAAAGGTTCGAGAATTGCACATACGAAGAAGGTGAACTAGAATGGTGGAAGAAGAATTCATTCAACAGTGGAGCTTGAGATAGACCAGGATGGCCAAGTTAGGAGTGAGAGAAGAGGGACAGGGAACGGTATTTCATATGAAGGCAAAGTTTTAAGTAAGTGGGAAAGGACCTATTGTATTCATTAGGCACTCAAAAACTTGGCTGGCTGAAAAACAGAGTTTGTAAAAAAGATACGGTTGTGTGATAGGTTAGACACTCCAAAAGCCTAATACTTGATTGTGAGGAATAATGGAAAGTTTTTGGGTAGGATAGAAGCATGATAACAATTGTTGTTGAGGAAGAATTAATGCCGGCAATGATGTGGGAGATCTTAAGGTAGGATACATGAGAATTAGATGGCAGTCATTGATGCATGAGGTGGTTAAGAGTCTAACCTTGGGTTAATGGTGCCAAAAATGAAAGCTAAGACATGAATACAAGTGATAAAAAGTAAAAACCAGCATGATCTAGTGACAATGTAGTAAAGGAAGGGAAGGAGTCCAAGCTCTTGAAGACCTTTTATTTTTATTATCAAACTTTCATTGAGTGCCTGTTCTAGGTAGGGCACAATGTGAAACCCTGGGAACACAAAGAACATAATAGTGGCTTTAGTGATTTTTTTTAGCCAGTGATTAAGCACAGAGTTTTCCTCAACTACACTTCATATTCTAGGAGCAGCAACAAGTGATTTTTAAAACCTCCTGACATTCCCTTCAATTTTTTTCTTCTTTTTACCCTCTCTCTTTCCCTTTTCTTTATCACGTGGTTGGATTAAGATATGTAGCATGGTGTCTGGTACATGATTGACACCTAAAAATGTCAAATTTTTCACATTCCTAGTAGCTGCTCATAATACTTTCTCCTGAAGTACTGCTAAATCTTGATGCTATTTTTTAAAATTCTAATACCTATCTAGGAAGCAAGCCCTTGAACTTTTGATAGTAGTCTTTGCTGAGGCCCACTAAGCTGGGCTTGACCCTCTGAATAATACTTATTAGCTATATATAGCTGATAATGTTTACTCCTAGCTATTAATAGCTACTCATAGGGTTGCTGTGATGAATATTTAAAGGCATTTGTAATAAGGTACAACATTCATGGCATATAGTAAAGGCCCAGTATATGTTCAATTCAGCTTTTTGAATAATAAGAAATATAGGTATAAGGCTCACTGAAGGTTAGAAGAGGTAGAATTAGGATAAATAGTGTTTTCTACAGTAGATATTAATACCCATAAAATTTTGGTTTCATCTGGTAATAGATAATGAAAACATAAAAATTATAAAGAAAGTGTAATACAGTTAATGAATGAGCAATCAATAGGGGTGATTGGATTACTTTGCAAATACATTTTGCAAGGCAGCCACAAAGGATAGTTATTTTAAGACAGAATGAATGTTCATCCATTCTGGGCTTAATAGAACCAATAGGGTATTTGCTAAAGTCACAAAGACAAGTTCTGCTTACTTGATTTTCCTTTTCATCACAATAAAGCGACTTTTAAAAAATACTACAGTAATTGAAATTAACAACTAGCCTTTGCATTTTAACATTTTCTGATATATTTTTAAAATATATGTTTTTTTAGGCTTGCCGTATCCCAAACAAGCACCTCTTCTCACTAAATGCAGGAGAACGAGGATGTTTTTGTCTTGATTTCTCCCACAACGGCAGAATATTAGCAGCAGCCTGTGCTAGCCGGGATGGATATCCAATTATTTGTGAGTAATAATCCTACGTATTTAATATTATTGTAGCCTATGTGGAGGACATTCTTTCGTTTTTAAAATTCATTGAAATCTGACTTTGAGTCATCCCCAGTACTACTAAATTAAAGAAAACAGATTTCTTCAAGTAAAGAAACAGTTCTTTTATAATAATTTTATACTTTTCTATAGTAACTTTTCAGTAGTAGAGTGAGAATCATCAATTGAAAGATGGTAGATTTATTTTTAAAACATGTAGGAGTATTTGTAAACATTTTCTATTATAAATATAGAAATTTAGAAGGATGAAGGATTAATAAATCTCAGGGAGGATTTTAGTTCAATGTGGTTAGTTGACAGCAATGATGATGTGAATTATGAAAACCCGCAAATTTATTGTGCACTAAATATTGACTCAGGAGCACCTAGATGAAAACTTCTCATTATGGTAGGGACAGCAGCAGAGAGGCCAAGAACAATTATTTTTGTAGCATTAGAGATTTTTAAAGTGAGCATTAACAAACTATTCTAGACTTAGAAGCATTAAATACCCTCCCCTACTTCTGCTCAGTGATGAAAACCAACTGTCTTCAACAGGAAGTAGCCAGCTCCTCATGGGCATCTGCCCTGAGCACTAGGTCTTGTTGAGCTTTTCTCAGCCTCACATACTTTGTCATTCCTTGTTTGATCCACTTTTCTTAGCCAGGACTCATAATTGATTTGAGTGGCATTTATTAAATAAATGTTCCTCCCCATGAAATAATCATAGATTTTAAAAAATGCAAAATTACTGTGTGGTTTGATTACCACTATGCTATTTTTAAAATTCACCAAAAACCTAGATATAGGGGGAAGAAAAGATTCTTAGGAAACATGATCTAAGATATTAATAGCGATTTCTTTATTTCGAATAATGAAAGAATTATTTTCATTCTGATTTATGTTTTAAAAACTTATGTGATAAACATGTGTTACTTTATGCCTAAATAAACTTGTTTAAAATACTGTAAAGGTTTAGATATACCTATTGCGTAAATCTCAAAAAATAGAAGAGGAATCTTTGGTTTGTGACTATTTGATGATGTGTCTACTTGTTATTTGTTTAGCTTGTTGAATGTGCAGATTAATGTTTTTCACATTTGGTAAGTGTTCAGTAATTATTTCTTCAAATGTTATGTTTGCCCCTTTTTCTTTCTTTTTCTGGGACTGTTGTTATACCTATATTGGTATACTTGGTGGTATCCCACAGGTCTCTGAAGCTTTTTGATTTTTTTTCATTCTTTTACTTTTTTTTTGAGACTGAGTCTTGCCCTGTTGCCCGGGCTAGAGTGCTGTGACCTCAGCCTAGCTCACAGCAACCTCAAACTCCTGGGCTCAAGCAATCCTACTGCTTCAGCCTCCCGAATAGCTGGGACTACAGGCATGCGCCACCATGCCCAGCTAATTTTTTATATATTTTTTTAGTTGTCCAGCTAATTTCTTTCTATTTTTAGTAGAGACAGCGTCTCGCTCTTGCTCAGAGCTGGTCTCTAACTCATGCGATCAAGCAATCCTCCTGCCTCTGTCTCCCAGAGTGCTGGGATTATAGGCATGAGCCACCAAGCCCAGGCCATTCTTTTATTTTTTGTTCCACAAACTAGATAATCTCCATTGACCTATCATCAGGTTTGATAATTCTAACATTCAGATCTGTTGTTGATGAGAAATTACTGTCACACTTTAATTCTTTAGACATGATTTTCTTTAGATCTTTGTACATACTTATAATAGTTTATTTAAAAGAGAGACTCCTGACAAAGGGGTAATTCATGTTTTGGGCAGGACGGAGCTGGACAGCATGAGATTTCATCACGCTGCTCAGAATGGGGCACAATTTTAAACTTATGAATTTCTTATTTCTGGAATTTTCCATTTGATATTTTCAGACCATGGTTGACTGTGGGTAACTGAAACCACAGAAAGTGAAACTGGAGATAAAGGAGGGACTTCTGAACTACTTAGTATTTTAAAGGGCAATTGGTTTTACCACTAGGTGGAAGTAGAGACTTGGAAACTTTGTTCTGTGTTATCTTGGAAGATTTCATTGTATATGTGATGTATAGTAATACCACTGTGCTTTATCTATCAAATTAAGTGGCCGTTACTTCCCTTACTCTATCATTTTAGTATTAAATTTCTTTTCTGACAATAGTAGTTTAAACTTCTCATTACTTCAAATAATTAAAATTTTGGTTGGCATTTATTTAATATTCAGTTAAAATGATACTTCATGAAAGCCCAAATTATAGGATATTTGAAGTGAATTGCAATGTAAATATTATTTACTTGATTAATAAATTGATTATCAAAAATTTGTAAAGGATTGCTTTGAAGAGATGAGAATAATTGATCATTGTAGCATATTATAAGATTTTGTATGTAAATTCTTGTGTAAAGCAAATGAAAAACTATTCTTAAGTAGATTTTGATATTTTGTTTACAATACAAATATTTTTGTTTGAAATTTTGTTTACACTGCAAATTGTTTTTGGTTATAATTTTGTTACATTGTTTAACTTATATGTAAATTATGATAAATTATGTATTTGTATATTATTAGATTAAGGATCCTGTGTCTGGGAACTTACTAATTTATAAATATTTTCGTTAGTATATGAAATTCCTTCTGGACGTTTCCTGAGAGAATTATGTGGCCACCTCAATATCATTTATGATCTTTGCTGGTCAAAAGATGATCGCTATATCCTTACATCATCATCCGATGGCACTGCCAGGTTAGTGTACTTGAGAAGTACCTATGTGTATGCTGTTTGCCATCAAGGAAAGCAAAGAGAATATAAAGTGATACAACTACTCTTATTCTTCAATCATTTTTTACCCATGAAGGGACTGTCACAAATATGCCTCATGCAGACTGACAAAATTGTAGTAAGACTTTTTTTCTTGAAGATATTTTTCTTAAACATCTTTTACATATATAACATTTAATATTTCGAGTCCTCACTATCTTTAAATGATCATATGTAAACTGTTTGATTAATGCTTTGAGGTGAGGTCATTAGGCACCTGAGACTTTTTCTTAGAACTTAAGCTCTCGATGGCAGGGATTCTGTCTTCACTGTTGGCTGACGGCAGAGGCTAGAACCGAATCGTGCTCAGTATAACTGTAGGAGAAATAAATGAATGTGTACCTTATGTTTTAAGAGTTTTATACATTGTTAAATATTTACATTTTTCAGAATGTCAATCTTAAAAATAATTATCCCGTATCAATTTAATAAGTATCACAATAGAACATTTTAAAGGCTAATTTTTAAAGTTTCATTTGTACTTTTTTAGCTGCTTGTTCTACCTTAAGTGTGTCCTAAAAATACTAGATAATTTTTATCTAATTAGATTATTTTTCAAGATACTTTTATATATATGCCATTTAATTTGATTCCAACAACTGTTAGGTGGCCACACATTATTCTCTCTACATACTAGGGAACTGACATGTAGAGTAATTTGAGATCCATGCTGACTTCGCTCTCATTTACTTCTTCTGCCTCCTGCTCTCTTAACACTTCATGTGACTGCTAGTTTCTGGGCCCCTTCTCCTTCTACTAATCTTATCAACCTCCTTTTCTGTGTTTCTATGTCTGATTGATCAAGATGTTATCATTGTTGTTTAGTTTATATTTACATGAAAACGATGATGATTAATAACAATTGATTTTCTTCTCCTTTGAGCTGGGCACCTACTATTATTCTCCCTTAGCAATATTGTCAAGAATCTATCTGTTCTGTTCTGTCAGATGCCAGGTAGTGCTAGAGAAAAATACATAACTTCGCTGAGGCCCAACTCGATTCGTAAGTCTTAAAGTCACCTGTGTTCTCATCTCTGCTGACCAATCTTTTTATTTATCTTTATTCATCTTCCTTTTCTCATTCCTGTGGCAGCAGATCCAAACCTTACCTCACATCAAGTTCTATATGCTAAATCACACTCTTCCCACTTTCATTATGTGACTACTTTCAATCTACAGTGAAATTTAACCAGCTATGAACTTCCTATTTTCCCTCTGGTTTCCCTCCTAAAATCTGCACATTCACCCATTTTTATCTCTGTTCATCTCTTTAACAGGTATAGGGACTGACTTTTTAAAGGTTTGTCTTTGGCCTGAGCTTTTTATATCAGTCCTTTAATCTATAATTCTATTACATCTACTATTTCCTACCCCACTGGTGTGTTTAGTGTCTTCCTCTATATTGATTTTGTCCTCTCATCTTAGAAATATGCTTAAATCTCCTCATCTTTAAAACATCTTTTTCAGTTCCTCCTGCCTTCTACATTAGCACATTATTTTTTTTTCTTTCTACACCATCAAGAGCATTCTATACATACTGTCTTTACTTGAACCCAATTAGTTAGCTTGTATTCCCACCATGCTGTATAAATTGTCTTCTTCAAGAGATCAGTTTCTTGCTCATTTTTAGATCCATTGCCCAGTTTTTGTCATTATTCTGTTTTCCTTCACTGCAGTAATTGTTTATTGACCAGTCTTCGAATAGTTTTAATTCATGGTTTTCATTAATAACCTCTTCTGTTTTCTTTTTACAACTCTGGCCAATTCTAATCATCCCCTTTCTCTGGTTCCTTTTCCTCTGTCTGTTCTCTGTATATGTTTTTCCCCAGGATCCCTTACTTGATCATCTCCTGGTTTTATATCCTTATCCTGGTTTCTCCTGTCTTCCCTAGCTTTGACTCTCATTTATACACTAATGTCTTCTGGCTCCTACCTTTTTTATGAGTTTGACTTTATATTATACATTTCCACCTGAATGGACCAGTACTATCTCAAATCAAAAAATCAAACTTTCTGACCTCTTCAAATCTTGTTCCTCCCACCCCCAGTCCTCTTAAATATATTTTTAATGGCATCTTTATCCACCCTGTCTCCCAAGCTGGGGATTCAGATAGTGCTCATCCTTTCCTTCTTTCCCACATTCCTTTTCATACCTAATTAAGCACTAAAGTCTGCCAATTCTCCCTCCTCAAAGGCTCACCATTCTGTAACATCCTCTTTATCCTCACTGCTTTATCCTCCTTAATTCAGGCCCTGTTATTTCTTACTTAAATTGTTGCTATTAAACCTTCCCAGTGTGCAGTCTCTAGGTCCTGTGTCTCTACTGTACTAAAATTATCTTTCCAAAACTATCTTTCATAATGCTTTGATTTTAAAAAATGTTTGATTACCCATTTTCCATTGGAAAATTTTCCAGTTCCTTAGTATAGCATGAAAGACGTGTTCTTCATTGACCTTACATCCTTTTCTTGTGCACTTCCCCTGTGCACTTTGCTTCACCCACACAATCTTTTGAAATACCCTTAGCATCTTATCTTCTTTGGTATCTTCATGCCCTTTCGCCTTACCTACTTTTCCTATACTCAATTGCCCTTCCGCTACCCTTCCTAACTCATTCATTCAACATAAATTTATTAAGTGCTTTTTGTGGGTTCATGATCATTCTTTGAAATCCAGCTCAAATTTTATCATTTCTTAAAGCCATCTTGGGTTTCCCCACATATTGTACAGTATATTATAGTATACTATAGTATAGTACACAGTATATTATAGTAAAGTATACTTTTTTCCTTATGTAGCTTTAAAACTGATAATAATTTAGGACTCTTTGTGAGTCCGTGAAAGCATTAACTGAGCGAAAAGAGAAGCATTGTGACCAGAATCAAAAAGACAAGGAGGTTTTTGAAAGAGGTATGGAATGCTTGTAATGAGTAAGCTGAAGTCAAAAGGAAGAAAAATAGAATTATAAATACTCACAAATGGCAAAAGTATGGATTTCTTCCCCTGTCTTCTCTTTCTTTATTCCTGGGGATCACTGTCACATGTTATCCTTAGTGTCTCTTAAGTATTTCCCACTGGTTAGCTTTCTGCTATGTGAGTTTATCCTAAATCCCTTTCTTTAATTATTTCCAGAATAATTTGTGTTTCTTTAGTTATCTCCAGAATAAGCCCCTAATACAACAGAAAGACTTCTCCATGTGTAATGGCTCCCAAATAGGCCCTTATATCCCCACTGCACCCTCTTCTTCACACATACTGTTTAACTTTGGTATGCTTTTTATTTCCCAAATCTAGTAAATTTTTTGTGTGTTCATCCAGTCTTTACAAATTTGTGTTTCTTTGTTCTCTATAATCAGTCTTATTATTCCCCAAAATGCATTAATATATTTGTTTTGTTCTTGGCTTTTACCATTGCCTGAGTAACAAAACCCATCATTAATACCAGTTCTGTTTTTACACAAAAAGCTTCATTTATATTTTAAAAATATTATGTCTATTTAATTGTATTTAGCTGTTTTGAAGATATATTTCCTTCGCTTCTTCCTGTTAAATTTTAATAGTATTTTAAATAATGCTGCTAATATTTATTAGCGAGCAACTAAGGTTTAATTATCTTTCTTATTTTCCTCTTAATTTAGTAATTTTATTTTAATAAGTATCATATTTCATGTAGCATATGTTCATTGAAAAATATACTGTGGTAAAAATATTTATGCAGTGACACGTGCTTTATTTTTACTTGAAAACATGTTCTTTCACTTCCTTCATTATTAGTTTGGATTCTTAGTAGTTGAAGATTATATCCTGTATTTTTAAGCAGCTGCTGAGAAAAGTCATAGAATGTTATTCTTGAATTGCAAATGTGTTTTTTCTTTTACCAGTAATTTTATAAAGGACTTAATTTGCTTTGGGTTTTAGGCAGCAATTAAAAGGATGAGCTATAAATTCCCATATTAAAAATTAATATATTTTTTTAATCCTAATAACTTAAATAAATAAAAAAGAATCCAATGTTCTACACTCATATAGCACCTGACTATTGCTAGATTTTGCCTGTTTTTTCATGTTGCTAGAAATGTGGAGTATCTGACATAAGAGTTTAACCCTGAAGGTTTACTTTTTCATCAAGACTGTAACAATGATGATAATCTTAAATTTTTAAAAAACTCAGCCATTACTTATAGAAAAGATAATGAGAGTATTAAACATGAAAAGAGTGCTTAATATAGGATAGTCTGTTTTCTATCAAAATATCACAATTATTTTAATCTTATTTTACTTGAGAATTCAGAATAATTTCAATATGGTTTTCAGTTCTTTGAGATTTTCATGTTTATCATCTAGGCTTCGAAATTACAAATATAAAAGTTAATGGAGGCTGGGCGCGGTGGCTCACGCCTGTAATCCTAGCACTCTGGGAAGCCGAGGCGGGCGGATTGCTCAAGGTCAGGAGTTCAAAACCAGCCTGAGCGAGACCCCGTCTCTACCATAAAAATAGAAAGAAATTAATTGGCCAACTAATATATTTATATATAAAAATCAGCCGGGCATGGTGGCTTGTGCCTGTAGTCCCAGCTACTCGGGAGGCTGAGGCAGGAGGATTGCTTGAGCCCAGGAGTTTGAGGTTGCTGTGAGCTAGGCTGACGCCACGGCACTCACTCTAGCCTAGGCAAGAAAGCGAGACTCTGTCTCAAAAAAAAAAAAAAAAAAAGTTAATGGAGTATTTTATTCTCTACACCACTATTAGTAAGCATTTTACAAAAGCAGTATAAACAACCTAAATGGAAAATCATTAAAGTTTATTCCTATATATTTTTATCTATACTGTAGTAAGTACAATATTTTACCAATTATTCAATGTATGTTAATATCAAAAATAGGTTTAAAAAACAGATATATCCAAATACAAATACATTTTTAACTTTAAAGTATAGATTGCAATTAGTGAATATAGTATGCTTAATAACTAAGAAGTAATTTCATTAAGATGTGAAAATTTCTAGCCATTAAATATATATTCATCATTATAATTTTTACTGTTATAAAACTTAGTTTACCATTGGTTGTTGTCACTTGATTACTGAAGGTTCATTTCCTGTATTGGTTCTCAGAAAAACTGTTACAAGAAACTCTGCCTTTCAGAAGCAATATGTAAGTTTTTATCCTTTTCCAGGATATGGAAAAATGAAATAAATAATACAAATACTTTCAGAGTTTTACCTCATCCTTCATTTGTTTACACGGCTAAATTCCATCCAGCTGTAAGAGAACTGGTGGTTACAGGATGCTATGATTCTATAATACGGATATGGAAGGTTGATCTGAGAGACGATTCTGCCATATTGGTCCGACAGTTTGACGTTCACAAAAGTTTTATCAACTCGCTCTGTTTTGATGCTGAAGGTATGTCAGAGAATATGTTCCAAATGAAGATTAGCTACGTGATAATTTTTTAAATTTTACTAGGATAATACTTATTTAAGCTTGAGAAGGATTTTATGTGCTGGTGATAAAATTTAATATTGTACATATTTAGATTTATGCTCATTTTGCAGATCACATGATAGATTTGGCACTGAGTGAGTTCTGTTTGCAATTTTAAAGTAATTAAATTCCTAAATATTTAAATTAAATTAATCTTTGCTGCAACAACCAGTCAGGTACCAAATTTCATGAATATATTTCTTTGCACTGGTGATAATCATTCTTAGTAGGTTTTCTTTAAAGGAAATTTTAAGTTAAAGGACACAGGGGGAAAAATCCCAAAAGAATATTGAAAATATATTTTTTAAATGTAGCAACAGGATTTTTTTTAAATACACAAACATACAGAAGGTTTTGCAGTTAAAGGTATATATTAGTATATGAATAATATAGATTTTTTAAAGATATAAAATATAGATCATTTTATCTGAAAGAATAAAGAAATTGTCATTAGCTATTAAATAGTTTTTATGTAATTTCAGATACTAGGTATATAGGCCATATCTACAATTAATTAGTATGAAGTCCAGATCAAAATGATAATACTGCTAGTATACTCTGTTCAACTATAGGAATATTAATAAATTTGGAACATATTTAGGAAAGGCTCTAAATAAAAATATGCCTGAAAATTTTGCCATAATAGAAGTAGCCCAGATTATAAGACAGCAATAAAGAATTTCTTTAAATATTTGAACATAAGATATCCAAATGCGGGGAAAAAAAAGGAAATCAGTCTATGTCACTCCAGTAGGTAAAGGCAGGGCCAAAGCTGCATAAGACAGATTTTCTTTGTTCAGAATTAGAAAGAGCATGGAGCAGTTCAACAGTGGAATAAACTGTTTTATAAAATATTAAATTCACACTTGCTGAATAGCCATCTGTAGTGATGATGTGTAAGATATTCCTGAGTGGGTCTGAAGTTGAATTTGATGGTCTTTGAGGTCCCTGTCAACTTTAAGGTGGTTTGACTCTAAAGAATTGATGTTACTGTGTTATTTATTATTTTATTCATTCCCTGATCATTTATTGAGTTCCTCCTAAGTCTCAGGTATTATGCTAACAGTGTATGTTAGAATATAGGTATTTTTTAGGAATATAAAACAGATTATATAGGTTAATAAAGATGAAGAATACAAATTATTGGGGATAATTTGGTTTTGAAATGTGAGTCATGTACACATGCACTGAGATGTTCATTTCTTTTTGTATTCAAATTCAGATAAGTGGCAAAGGTAAATAAATCATCAAAAATAAAAGAGTGAAAAATTCATTTAAAGATAATTGGGATTTGATTATGAGTTATATTTTGCTTTTTTTAAACTGAAATACCTATTACCAGGCCTTTAATTCTTTGATTGTTTTTCTGGGTTATGGTTTTCCCCAACTTCATAGTATTTATTTCTAACTCGTGACATTTATGAGTGAGTAATTTTATTTTTTTTTCAATAGGTCATCACATGTATTCAGGAGACTGCACAGGGGCAATTGTTGTTTGGAATACCTATGTCAAAATTAATGATTTGCAACATTCAGTGCGCCACTGGTCTGTAAATAAGGTATAACATCATATTTTATATTTTGGGATTTAATTAAAGAAATTAGAAAAAATTACAACCACATGACTTTAAGATAGGACAATCAAGGTGTTCTCTCTTTTCAAAAAATTATCAGTTTTTCTCAGTACCTGAAAAATCAGTTATCAATAATTATCACATCTTCCTGACGACTGATTAGTGATAAAACAACTTAGTAAAGATTTTCTTAATTTTGGCTAGGCTTTAATTTTACTTTTTTGAAACCCAGTCTGCACTGTGGCATTCAGTAATCCATTAGCTGACATTCTGTGCTAAAATGCGGGATATGTTATATTACCATCTATAAGTAATAGCTTATATTTTCTGTTATTCATATCCTTTTTTTCTTGGTCCAATAATATCTTTGTAAAAACAGTATACTGAGCGTTCTGTCAACAGTGGTGTCTTTTAGAATTATATAATTATGATGGAGGTCTATCATTTAATCATAATAATTGTTTCACTTGCAATTTGCTAAATAAACAGGAACAAATGAATTAAGTCCTTTCATTTTTGAGATATTTTTAAGATAGCTTTTATATTAATCAATTTTGTTAGTGTATTTTTTTAGTTTTCAGTTAATGATAAAATGAATCATTAAACTTGGGTTTGTCTTACATAAATTGCTATAGTTTCTGCCTAATGTGGTTGGTCTACTGTTCTTCAGTTTTTCATAATAGATTGTGACAGTAGTTGTCCTCATTTGAAAAAAGGTACTCTATGAAAAACAATTTCCATGAACTTTAGTTAAATTTATTGAGTCTATTAAATCTGTTTAAAACACAGTCTATTCTATTTTTAGTCATTCTTGTATGGTCAGTCAGATTAATGAATGATGTCTTAAAATTCATAATGTAGCCTAATTTTACATACTTTGGAAAGAACTTTCTAATTACTTATATACCTGAGGGATTGGCAAGGCTCCTAACACACCAGTTTCATTCATTGAGTTCATTATGTAGAATTTATTATTTGTTATAAAAATCTTGTGTTTCTTTACCTTAATATAGTAATTAAGAGACATATTTACCTTGAAAATCTACAGCTTGGTCATTACTTAAGATAGTCAAAAATAAAATGTTAGAGAATGGGCTAGAATATCTTTTTAGTAGCTAATGCTATATGACAAACTGGAAACTGTGATTTCATAGTGAGTTTTATTCAGCCACCAGGGTGGGGAATACTAAGTTACACTCATCTGTCCCTTAAGGATGAAGTATTTCATGTGCTACTGTACATACTACTTGGACCAGGACACAGGCTTTAAAACAAAGGCTTTTTCAGTTTGAGCATGAATCTGGTAAAGAAAAATATGGATGAAATCAACAGATACTGCAATCACTAAGTCTACCAGTAACTTTCTCAGATTTATACCTAATAGTTAACTTGTTAGGCAGTTTTGTTTTTAATTTTACACTTTTGCATCTGTTGCAGTTGCTCAAATCCCCAATAGTCTTACCCCACCCGAAATTTGTTATATAGTTCAGCTTAGTGAAACCTCATCTGTGGTGTCAGTGTTTCACTTTTTTCTGTAACTTTTAAAAAATAGCTGACAACAGGTCTTAGTGTCAAACAGCCGTAGCAGGGGCTCAGCTACTAGTATGAACATTGCAGCCTACCTCTGCTGGCGCCAATCACACACACACACACACACACACATACACACACACATACACACACACATACACACACTTCTCCTTAAAGGAGAAGAAGGCTGATTCAGAATTCTGCTTGGAGGTTAAGCAGACTCTCCTTTGATTCTTTGGACTTTAGCCTAAGCAATTTTGTATTTGGAATTTTTTTTTCTTTCTCCTAGTAATTCAAACAATAAAGACCTTTGGTAATTTTTTAAAAACAAATTTTATTGTGTATATTTGAGGTATACAACATGATATATGGGATACACATAGATAGTGAAAATGTTACTATAGTGAAACAAATTAACAGATCCATCATGCCACATAATGACCTTTTAGTTTTTGTTTTTGTGGCAAGAGCCGCAAAGATCTACTCATTCTTTATAAATCCTAAATACTGTATAATTTTATTACTACTAGTCCTCATGTTGTACATTACACCTCTAGACTTGTTCATCCTACATTCTGCTACTTTGTATCCTCTGACCCACATCTCCCATTTTCTCCTCCTAACCCCACCCTGGTAACCACTGTTTTGTTTTCCATCTGTGTATATTTGAATTTTTTTTTCTTTTTAGATTCCACATATAAGTGAGATCACGTAGTATTTTTCTTTCTGTTTCTGGCTTGTTTCACTTATCATAATGTCCTCCAGCTTCATCCATGTTGTGGCAAATGGCAAGATCTTATTCTTTTTTTAGAGCTGAATAATAATAATATGTCTTACAGTTTCTTTATCTGTTCATCTGTTGACAGATACTGATTGTTTCTGTATCTTGATATTGTGAATAATGCTGCAGAGAACATGGGAATGCAGATATCTTTATGAGGTGGTGGTTTCATTTTTGGGGGGTAATATGCCCAGAAGAGGAATTGCTGGGTCATATGGTAGTTCTTTTTTTAACTTCCTTAGAAACCTACAAACTGTTTTTCACAATAGCTAAACCAACCTACATTTTTATTTCCCTGATGATTAGCGATATTGAGCACTTTTTCATATACCTGTTGGCCATTTTTATGTCGTGTTTGGAGATCTGTCTATTCACATCTTTTGCCTATTTTTAAATCAGATTGTTTTTCCACTATTGAGTTATGTGAGTTCTTTATAAATTTTGGATATTAACTCCTTATCAGAGATATGGCTTGAAAATACTTTTTCCCAATCTATAGGCTGCCATTTCATTTTGTTTCCTTTGCTGTACAGAAACATTTTAGTTTGATTTAGTCCCATTTGTTTATTTTTGCTTCTGTGGCCTGAGCCTTTGGTGGGATATATGAAAAATTATTGCCAAGAATAGACCAATGTCCAGTCCTTTGTTTTCTTCTAGGAATTTTGTAGTTTCTGGTCTTACATTTAGATCTTTTATCCATTTTAAGTTGATTTTTGTGTATGGTATAAGACAAGGGTCCAATTTAATTCTCTTTGTAATTCTTCCAATGCAAGGCTTGTGCAGGCAGGTTTTCTTTGAGTGTTTATGTCCTTTTTGACATCATTAGTTGAGTATCTTATTTAGCTGATCAAATGACTATCAACAACCCCACCTAAAATTACAGACTAAATTAAATGATTTCAGAATAAAATGTTGATAGCATATCTTTTCCAAGACAAGTGAAAGTGTATGAAGGAAAAAAATCTGAGACTGGAATAGAACTTGAAAGTTAATTCCATATTTGTTTTGAATTTATAAAAATTGGAAGCCTTCTTATATAATGTTAAATAGAAAATACAATGTTAGAAGATGTGTTTATTTGAAGTGCCTTCTTGTTTGAGACTAAATTTTGCAGAAGTGAATATAATATAAAAATGCAAACTAATTAATTGCAGCATTACATAACAATAGAAAAATGCCATTTGCCAGCTTTCTTTCAACCCAAAACTGAAGTTACTTGGAACCGTTTTGCTAACAATTATGAAGACTCTTATGTGGTAGGATTGAAAATGACATTTTAAAATTAATCTTATATTAAAAAAAACAGGTTTAACATTAGAAAGACTGTAGAGTAGTAGTATTTTATGATTTTTTTCTTTATCATTCCAGGAAATTCAAGGAAGTGAGTTTAAGGGAGTTCCAATAAGTTATTTGGAGGTTCATCCCAATGGAAAACGTTTGTTAATCCATACCAAAGACAGTACTTTGAGAATTATGGATCTCCGGATGTAAGTATATTTCAATATTGACAGGATAACTACCCACAAAATAAGTAATGAATTAAATTGTATTCATAAAATGCAGCAATGGTTCTCAGGCAATTTTGTCTCCTCTGGAAACATCTGGCAGTATCTGGAGACATTTTTGATGTTGTTTCTAGCATCTAATGGGTAAAGATAAAAGATACTGCTAAGCATCCTACAGCTCATAGGATAACCCCCCAAAATGAAGAATTATGTGTCCCAAAATGTGACTAGTACTGACACTGAAATGTAGTCACTCACTTTGATTTTCACAATTAAAAAAAGAAACTAGTATTTTCAACAGTGATACTGACTAATAGTATCTCTATGATACTGATACAGTATTATGATATAATATCATAACTGAAGGAGAGGGCTTTTGAATAATACATCCCAATTTTTCTTATTTGTTTTATTTCTCAATAAAGGCAAATATAGAGTAATATCCTTAATGTAAAAGGCAGAAGCAGAGTCCTGGGGAAACCAGCATGAACTTCTAGTGTGCTTTTTGTTTTGGTGTTAAGAGGTCCTATAAAATAAATAAGAGAAAGCTATTTTATTATATTTTTTAGTTGTATATAGAAAGGCTAATGTGGTGATTTATATTAGTTTAATTCTGTAAATATCTTTTTAGGGTTAACCATTAAGCCCTTCTTTATTTATGTAGAACAATTCAAGACACTGGCATGGGTGTTGTGGGAGAATGATAAGCAGGATTACGCTATCAGTTTATCATCTAGTTGTGTACCTTCAAAGTAAAACAAACATTTAATTAGGCTAAAATGTAAGATCTTGTATGAATGGAAGTTGTTTATTTTCTGTATACATATCATCCATGCCATGCGTGGCAGAAAGCAAGTACTCAATATATATTAATATTTTTAATGAATATAAATTTATAATAAAAGGATTATATCTTTAATAGCAACAAGAAAACCAACAGCTATCTCATAATCTGTTAAAGGCTCTATTGAGAGGTTAGCATTTGAGCTCAATCTTGAAGGATTGGTAGAATTTAGACAAGATAGAAGTAGGATGCAAAACATGAAATAAAGTTCAGAAGTGGGATAATAAGTGTTCAAAGCAGAGTGCATTAGTCTGTATGAGCATAGGTTTCTTGGCAAGGAATACTAGGAGAGAATTTTTTAGAAATAGAAATTAGAACCAGATTAGAAGGCCAGTCTAAGAAGTTCAGTTACTCCCTTTTTAAGCAGTAGTCTACAGCTTAAGAATATGCTTGAGCTCTGCAGACACACTCCTTAAACACTACCTTTTCACTCTTTACTAGCTTATCTTTTACTGATTATCCTCTCTGTGCCTTTCTTTCCTCATCTGTCAAATGGGAGAAATAATGTACCGTACTCAAGGGTTTTGTGGTGGAATAAGCAAGTCAATACATCCAAAGTATTTAGAATAGTAAAGCCCTTAGCAAGGACTCCAAAAATGTTTGACTCAGTAGCCCCAGGTCTGGGAATTTATGTTAATAAAATTGTGAAACAGTAAAATTATATGTATACATGTAAGATTGTTCATAGAAATTATGCTTATGGTAGGAGAAAGCCAGAAACATCCTAAATGTCATCTAAAAACAGAAAATTTTTAAAGATATGTTTATACAGTGATATATACCAATTGAAATGATTATGTATAATCTATATTTTCTGATGTGGAGATCCATTATTTATTGTTGAGTAAACAAAACATGTTACAGAGCATCCTGTCTAATATCCTCTCTGTAAACCAGGGATTTTAATAGTACCTACCTGGTATATAGTATGTGCTGAAACAGTGTTAGCTGTTATTCATAAGTAAAAAAGTCTGGAAGGCCGTGCACCATATTTAATAGATGATTTAATGATATGTTTTATCTAATATTTCTTCAGGGATCAAGTACTTCTTGTGTGATTTTAAAAATTCATCAGGTAGAAGAAAATATAAGAGCATAAAATTTCTATCCATTAATTTTAGTAACCAACTCAAATGCTACTTTCATAAAGTAGTCTCTCTTCATAGATAGAATTAATAATCTCTTATACAAATCTACAAAGTACTCTCTGTTCTTTTGTGATACTTTCTATATCTACCTTCTATTTTACATGGATGCATTTTTTCTCTTTCCTGCTAAATTATAAACTCCTTGAGCTCTGGGATTAGCTCTTCTTTATCCTGCATCCATTGTAAAATGTCTTTCATATGACAGATTCTCAAAAATTGTTTGTTAAGTGGAAATTAAGTATTTAAAAGAAAAAGTTTTCTACCACCAGTCATTTAAATGGTTAAGACAAGTTACATTGTAAAATCTTTTTTGTTTATAGATTAGCAGCAAGGAAATTTGTAGGTGCAGCAAATTATCGGGAGAAGATTCATAGTACTTTGACACCATGTGGGACTTTTCTCTTTGCTGGAAGTGAGGATGGTATAGTATATGTTTGGAATCCAGAAACAGGTAAATATGTGTTGAACTTCAAAAATCTTTTGGGAGGGTAGGGGTTTGAGGAAGTGTGAACACCCTACTATTAATATTTTATGGAATCATTTTCAAGGAAATTCTGATTTCAGGTTTTCAATTATGTTTTTTAAGATTAGAAAGCCTTTAATGGAACTCAGCTGCAGTCTAAACTTATGTTAAATTTTTTCTTTCTTGTTTTAATATCTTCATGGATTTAGAATTTCACATTATAATTGAAGGTTTATTCCTTCCCTGCCTATAATGAAATATTGCTGATCTTAGAGAGGTATTTAATGAGGGTTGAAATGTAAAATACAAATGTTATAAGCTAAATTTGGAATGCAACTAGGTAAACAAATGGTTAAACATCTATAATATATTTTCATTAGTAACAAAAACATTCCTGTGATAGTTTTTAGTGTCTGAAACTTAAATAACAGTTTGCCTAAATTACTGCAATTCAGGTTTTTTCTAATAAAATAAACTGTTACATTGGGAAGTTCACTGTGCCTCACCTTTGCTTTTCAAAAGAAAAGCTGAAACTTCATGAACATTTTTTTGACAAGAAATTGAGAGAATTTCATATAATGTACTTCAAAATTTCTTTAATGAACAGTATTTGATTTTGCCTTGTTTATTCTCTTGTTATTTTCTTTAGGCATTTCCACTGGTCACTTAATTTAGTTGTGGGTTTTTGTTTTTTTTTCCTGTACCATGTTTTGATACTTCAGTATCAATTTAGAAGCATTAAGTTACTCTTCCCTTTCAATAAATAGATCTAGTTTCCTTGCTATTTGGCTTTTTTGACTGCTTTTTCCTGGGTTCCTCAGTCCTCTGCTTTAGGCATCTTTTAGCCATAGTCATAGGTATCTTTCAAACAGTTGATACCTCAAACAGCCTCTGGGAAAAAAAATATAAAATTTAATCCCTCACCAAAAATCCCCAAACCAGAGAGTTTCTTCCGTTTTTAAAGTCCTATAATTCCTCTCCTAGTTCTGCCCAGAGTTTCTGTTAGTTGGTGTTTGCTCAGCTCTGTCAGCTCTCCACACTTCATTGGAGGACCTGCAGCCTCAAGGCCACATGTGGCCTCCAGATCCCTAAGTGTGGCCCCTCAACCAAACCCAAATTTCACAGAACAAAGACATTTATTAAAAGGATTTTTTCTGTACAATTTGGATTCAGTCAAAAGGCTGCACTCAAGGATCTGGAAGGCTACCTGTGGCCCCAAGGCTGTAGGTTCCCCAGGCACTTTGTCTTTATTTTGTGCCTTAAAAACCTCAATGAAGAGGTTGGATTGAAAAGTAGAAAGAGGAGGGCCAAGACAATGCAAAATAATGATAATCATTCAATGTAATGGTACTCAAACATTTATAAATACTTGAGGTTTTCATGTAACTAATAAGAGCTTCATTGATACTATACATATTTTCTAGTAAGTTACAGAATAATCTTGTAATGAGAAACATCTGATGACATAGCACAGAATATTGAATCTCTCTCTCTTTTTTTTTTTTTTAGGAGAACAAGTAGCCATGTATTCTGACCTGCCATTCAAGTCACCCATTCGAGATATTTCTTATCATCCATTTGAAAATATGGTTGCATTTTGTGCCTTTGGGCATAATGAGCCAATTCTTCTGTATATTTATGATTTCCATGGTAAGTACACTGCTTGATAGGTAAAGAATATTTAGAATAACCTTTATATTTAGACTGAACCAGGAATCATCAGCTCTGTGAAATCTGTCATCTTTTGTATTAACAAAATTCTCTTGACTATACTGTAAGAGCCAGATTAAATAGATTGTATTATGTATAAATGCTGTAACATTTTATTCTTTTGGAATTAGTATGGAATTTAAATGTTGGCACAAGTACACATAATGGCTTTGCCCTTATGTTGCAATTATAGAAAGGTAGCCACCACTTGCTTTAGAAATCAACTTAAATAAGTAATATTTATTTAAAAATTATTTGGGGATTGTTAACTAAATTCAAAAGGTAAAGGACACTTAGGACATGTGGATCTTTAATGTTTTCAGTTGAATATCAAGTTAATTTTTTATTCTATGTTTTTGTTCTTACTAAAACATATAATTTTAGGAAGTTGTAGTTCTGAGAGTTTAACAAAAGTTAAAAAAAAATCAAATGTCAATAAAAACAAGATCTGGAATTAGAAATCCAGTGTCTTTTTCAGCTCTAAAGTTATATAATCCTATGATTTTGAGAAATAATAGGGGAATAAAACTTTGAATACATTTTTCAGGAATAGTATGGAATTCTAAGAATGATTTATGGTATTTTTCATGTATTTCTTTCATTTCTATCTTGAAATTAGGATTTTGTTGTTCTACATTATACTAATAGTGCTCTCAAAATTACAGTTGAATTTTCTTCGTATATCAACTCTTGTACAAAAACAAAAGGTCTTTATTAGTTTCTTAGATTACGTAGAATGTTTCATGGCATCATTCACTGTTTTTGATAAGCTAGAATGTCTAACATACATGTATAGTTACACAGATATCATAAATGCATAAATATATAAATATGTATATAGATTACATTAATGTAGAACTATTTGGACAAAGTATTTTAAATTAATGAAATATGTAAAATTAAGTTCATTAATTTTATTACAGATTGAATTTTTTAATGGTTATGGGAAGTGCTAAGTTATTAGACAATTAAGTTAAGTTATAAACCTGAAGTTCTTATCATAGTATGGATTATATTATGTCTTTCTAGGTGATTTATATTAAAAAATAATGCATTAAGTCAAGATTCATCTTATTTTTAAAGAACTTTACAGAGATGAAATAATTTCTGCCACACATATTCAAGTTTATAGAACACTATTACTAATGGTGGAATTGTTAAGCAACACAGTACCATTTACTATTACAAGCAAATATTAGAGAAAGTAAACATTGCCTGATTATTGGAAAAAAAATGAATTTCTCAAATTATCCAGTGTCTACATCTGGTGTCTAGTTGTCACGGGTATCCTGAAACAATTCTTTGTACCCACTCTTAAATTTTCACATAAACCAAGAGAGTTACACCTAAGTATTTTATATTTGAAACTGTTATATAGGAAATAGGCAGCACAGTTATTTCCTCAGACTCTTAAGAGGTTTTATAATAGTCTTCATTCAATTTCTAATTTGCTTTAGAAATTTTAAAGTTCTACTCTTTTTTCGTCAGTGTATTTACTTTTTGTTGTTGATGATGAAAGATTTTATGCTTAGATTAGCCCAGGATACTTAGGTTTGCTAATTTGGTATTTAGGTGATAGGCATAGAATTCCATTTTAGAAGCATAGTAGAAAGCGCAAAGTGTTTTAAGAGTACAAAAACATGGGTTTTAGGCTACATTCTGTTACTAAAGTGACCTTGTACAAGCTTCTTGCCTTCCTGAAGCTCCTTTTTCTTATCTATTGAAAGGTACTACAGTACTAGTACCTGTCCTACCTAAGAGAGTTGTTTGTAAGGATACTATGAGACACAGTTACTGTGAAAGTGCTTTGTAAATTGATAAGCACTATATTAAAGCAAACAAAAGATAAAATGGTTGTTATCATGCTCATCCAACCAGTATAAACTTGACTTTATAAGAACCTATGTTTTAATATACTGATAAGCATTCCTAAATGGGATGGAATTGAAAAAAGGGTTTTTTCCCCACTCTGTTGGTCAGCCTTTTCCTTTTATTTATTAAGGTGTGTGCCTTTCCAGGTTAATTTATTAGAAAATAAATGCATAAAGTTAAGAACATAATGTTATATTCACACTATTTTAATGTGGAGGAGGAAGGATTTCCATG
Source organism: Microcebus murinus (assembly GCF_040939455.1). Taxonomy (NCBI): domain Eukaryota; kingdom Metazoa; phylum Chordata; class Mammalia; order Primates; family Cheirogaleidae; genus Microcebus; species Microcebus murinus. The sequence goes on from NC_134108.1 coordinate 27,234,158, forward strand.
AGCATTTTAGAAATTAAAATATTCAAATAATAGCCACATGAAATTAAAATTATTTTGGGCAGTATATTAAGAACACGATTTTTGATGCACAGACACACCTTTACAAACAAATTAGAACTCAAAATGTTTCAATACTTTTCCCAACTCTTTGCTTTCTGTTTTTAAAAAGAGGAAGCTTAGGCCGGGCGTGGTGGCTCACGCCTGTAATCCTAGCACTCTGGGAGGCCGAGGCGGGCGGATTGCTGGAGGTCAGGAGTTTGAAACCAGCCTGAGCAAGAGCGAGACCCCGCCTCTACTATAAATAGAAAGAAATTGGCCAACTAATATATATATATATATAAAATTAGCCAGGCATTGTGGCGCATGTCTGTAGTCCCAGCTACTCGGGAGGCTGAGGTAGTAGGATTGCTTGAGCCCAGGAGTTTGAGGTTGCTGTGAGCTAGGCTGACGCCATGGCACTTACCATAGCCTGGGCAACAAAGCGAGACTCTGTCTCAAAAAAAAAGAGGAAGCTTAGGAAGAAGTTAAGTAATCTCAAGCCATCCAAGATTTAGCAGAGTTCTTGTGAATGATATAGATCAATAAGAAAACAAAAAGTTGTTTTAGACTCTAAAATATTGTATTCATTAAGTCAAAATTTTTCATTGAAAATTATATTTGTAATGACCTATAATAGTTTTGTCTTATATTTTATTTTTTAATACAGGAACATTTTGTCCAAACTTTCTTATCTGAAAATAAAGTTTACATGTGGTTTAGTATAAATTTTTTAATGATATGAAATTGAAAAGATACAAAATAGTTAAGTGCTTTTTAAGTAGTGCTTATCAGAGCTTCTTATAATTTTCAAGGAAAATGGAGCAAGCTTTTTAAAAATAAGTTAAATAAGCTGCAAATGAGACCACAGTGGTAGCTAAATGTATCATCCATCTTTCATTTGTAGCAAAATCTGTGAAGAGACAGCAAGCATCTTTCCCCGTTAAGCATATGTTCAGGTTGTGGTCTTTTGGGTCTTTCATTCTACTGACTTTATGCTTTTTTTGGTAAGAAATATGATTTTTACTTTCAGAAGGCAGTTTTATTTGCCTGATGTTGAAAGAGTTAATCATCTAGTAATACAAAATTTAGTCACAGAGTACCACAACTAATACACTTTTAGGATTCCCATAATAACAGAGTACTAGTCATAGAAACGGATTCTACTGAATTAAATTTATGAAGCTAGACTTTAGCCCTTAATGTTTTGTAATAAATCAATATTTTTATACATCAGTCTCTAGTATGCTGTTCTACAGTTAATAATTATAGTTAATACTTACATGGCACTTTCTATGTACCTGGTGCTTTTTAAAGCCCTTTACCTATATCTATTTAAGTTTTCACAATAATCTTATGACATAGGGGTTATTATTAACCCCATTTTACAGGAGCCAATACAGACTGGTCTCAGCATCCAAGCTCTTATTTGCTACACTATATTGCCTCTTCAGCAGATTTCTTGAAATACTAGCTTTGGAGTGTGTAATAATCAAACTTTTTTTTCCTTACAATATCATTTTCTCTCTACTTCTCTTGTAGAGTATGTACTTTCTTTGTAGTACCTAGCCTGAATACTGACACATAATGAATGCGTATGTATTAATAGTATTTTAAGTAAGGTCAGGTCTAATTTGGGAAGGTCTCAGCATTAGCTCATAGGTAATGAGCCTGATTTTTCACTAGGTGGCATTATCTCCTCTGAGCCATTATTAACTCTGGAGTGCCTTTTAGTCATAGTGTCTTGGGCAAGACAAATCTTTATTGAGCACCTATTAAATGCCAAGTTGAACTGGGCTGTGAAACCCAGGAATCAGACTCAGATTACCATGCTCTTTTTCCAGTCCTTGGTGCTACCTAAGTAGTTGATTAAACCTCTAGAAGAACTTGAGTTAAACTGAAATGTAATTTCTACCTTTGACATGATTTTATTAATACAATGCATATTCATTGCTGATCACCTACATTGTCATTGTTGATAACCTTATTTGTTTACATTGTGGCATGTGTTACCCCAGAGTTCAGGACAACATGTACCTTTAGATTCCTATAAAATTTTGTTATATAACTTGTTCATTGACTAAAAAGCCTATAGTATTTATAATGCCATAGGTCTAACATATTAACTAGCATGTCACTAATGTGCAATAAATGTTTTAACAGTTATAAATCCCATGGAATAGCATTTTTATTAAATTTTATAAATATTAAATGATAATTATCAGTAAATTTGGAGCTAATAAGGGTAGTAGCAGTTACCATTTATTAAGAATTTACTATGTGTCTGCCACTCTTACAAGCATTTTATATATATTGCCTCATACAATCCTAAAACACTTTGAGTTGGGTACCATTATTATCCTCATTTTGCAGATAATGAAAGTGATGTACAGGGAATATGAAGTAATTTTCCTGAAGTAACACAGTTGGTGGTAAAGCCACCATTTGATTCCAGGTTGTGTGACTTCAGAGCCCATGTTCTTAATGCATTGTCTGTCACAGCTATTTATTTAGTCTTTGCATTTCTTGTATTATGAAGTGACTTAAATTAAGAAGGTAGTTAAATATTCCTACAGTGAAATGTGTTGTTTGTTTTCAATTTCGATATTTAGGAGAACCACTTAAGACAGGAAGTTTACTTTTCTAGTATTATTACTAATAGTTCACTCCTTTAAGTGAAGTATATATTTTTATATTCTTCACACTATAGATTACTTTGGTTTGAAAGTTAATGTCATTCAAAGGACATATAGAGGCCGGGCGTGGTGGCTCACGCCTGTAATCCTAGCACTTTGGGAGGCCGAGGCGGGCGGATTGCTCAAGGTCAGGAGTTCGAAACCAGCCTGAGCGAGACCCCGTCTCTACCAAAAAATAGAAATAAATTAATTGACCAACTAAAAATATATATACAAAAAATTAGCCGGGCATGGTGGCGCATGCCTGTAGTCCCAGCTACTTGGGAGGCTGAGGCAGTAGGATCGCTGAGCCCCGGAGATTGAGGTTGCTGTGAGCCAGGCTGACGCCACGGCACTCACTCTAGCCTGGGCAACAAAGTGAGACTCTGTCTCAAAAAAAAAAAAAAAAAAAAAAAACAAAGGACATATAGAAAACTTAGTCAACTTGATGATTTTGAGCATAAACCAGTTCCCTGACTTCCTCATTCAGGCATTTTCTTAAATGCTTACATTGGTGCTTCTTAAAATGCACCAATAAGGAAGAATGGTATGATGCAAAATAGGCAAGAGTGTGGTAGGAAACACTGGAGTAGCACTTAGAGCACTAGAGTTCTAGACAAAATAGTATCACTCTCTGACACTGGTCAAATAATTTATCTTTTTTACAATTGCTTTTTCACCTGTAAAAAAATAACACCTATTCTATTTTATCTCAGTATTTTTCTCAAAGGATAAAATGAAACTGTAAAGTGAGACATGAAGCATAGATACAGACACACTTCATTTTCTTGTGCTTCACTTTATTGAACCTCACAAATACTGTGTTTTTTTTTTTTGTTTTTTTTTTGAGACAGAGTCTCGCTTTCTTGCCTAGGCTAGAGTGAGTGCCGTGGCGTCAGCCTAGCTCACAGCAACCTCAAACTCCTGGGCTCAAGTGATCCTCCTGCCTCAGCCTCCCGAGTAGCTGGGACTACAGGCACAAGCCACCATGCCCGGCTGATTTTTATATATATATATATTAGTTGGCCAATTAATTTCTTTCTATTTTTATGGTAGAGACGGGGGTCTCGCTCAGGCTGGTTTTGAACTCCTGACCTTGAGAGCAATCCGCCCGCCTCGGCCTCCCAGAGTGCTAGGATTACAGGCGTGAGCCTGTGTTGTTTTTTTTAAACAAATTGAAGGTTTATGGCAACTCTGCATCAGACAAGTCTGTCATCTCCATTTCTCCAACAGTATGTGCCTACTTGATATCTCCGTGCCCATATGAGACAGCAAACTTAATAAATGTTGTGTGTGTTCTGACTGCACCACCACTGGCTGTTCCCCCATTTTTCTCCCTCTGCTTGGGCCTCCCTATTCCCTGAGACGTGGCAATATTGAAATTAGGCTAATTAATAACCCCACAATGGTCTGTAAGTATTCAAGTGAAAGAAAAGTTGCATGTCTCTTACTTTAAATCAAAAACTAGAAATAATTAAGCTTAGTGAGGAAGGCATGTTGAAAGTCAAGATAGGCCCAAAGTTAGACCTCTTGTGCCACTTAGCCAAGTTTCGAATGCAAAGGAAAGTTCTTTAAGGAAGTTAAAAGTGCTACCCCAGTGAACATGTGAATAAGAAAGCAAATAGTGGAGGCTGGGAGGAGAAAGCAAAATAGCCTTGTTGCTGATGTGTAGAGTTTTAGTGGTCTGGATAGAAGATCAAACCAGCCACAATATTCCCTTAAGCCAAAGCCTAATTGAGAGCAAGGCCTCTTATTTTTTGTCAATTCTATGAAGGCTGAGAGAGGTGAGACAGCTGCAGAAGAAAAGTGGGAAGCTAACAGAGGCTGGCTGATGAGGTTTAAGGAAAGAAGTCATCCCCATAATATAACTGTACAAGGCGAAGCAGCAAGTGCTGATTACAAGCTGCATCAGGTTATCCAGAAGATCTAGGTAAGGTAATTGATGAAGGTGGCTAGACTAAACAGATCTAGGTAAGGTAATTGATGAAGGTGGCTAGACTAAACATATTTTCAGTGAAGACAAGACTGACTTACGTTGAAAGAAGTGCTGTCTAGGACTTTCATAACTAGAGAGAAGTCAATACCTAGTTCCAAAGGACAGTCTGATTCTATTATTAGGGGCTAATGCATTACATTGAAGCCAGTGCTCATTTACCATTCTGAAAATACTAGGGCCCTTAAGAATTATGCTTAATCTCTTCTGCCTGTTATAAATGGAATAACAAAGCCTGGATGACAGCACATCTGTTTACAGTATGGTTTACTGGGTATTCTGAGTCCACTACTGAGAACTGCTCAGAAAGATTCCTTTCAAAATACTACTGTTGTTTGACAGTGCACCTAGTCACCCAAGAGCTCTGATGGAGATGTATAAGGATATTAATGTTACTTTCATGCCTACTAACATAACATGCATTCTGCAACCTATGGATCAAGGTATCATTTTGACTTTCAAGTCTTATTTAAGAAATATCTTTCATAAGGCTGTAGCTGTCAGAGATAGTGATTCCGCTGATGGATTTGAGCAAAATAAATTGAAAATCTTCTGGAAAGGATTCACCATTCTAGATGCCACTAAGAACATTCATGATTCATGGAAGGAGATTATCAACATTAATAGGAGTTTGGAAGCAGTTGATTCTAACCCTCAGAAATGATTTTGAGGACTTCAAGAATTCAGTGAAGGAAGTAACTGCAGATACGGTAGAAATATTAAGAGAACTAGAATTTGAAGTGGAGCCTGAAGGTTGACTGAATTGCTGCAATCTCATGATCAAACTTTAATGCATAAGGAATCACTTATTATGGATGAGCAAAGAAAGTGGTTTCTTGAGATTGAATGTACTCCTGGTGAAGATGCTGTGAACATTGTTGAAATGACAATAAAGGATTTAGAATATTAGGTAAACTTAGTTGACAAAGCAGCAGCAGGGTTTGAGACAACTGACTCTAATTGTGAAAGAAGCTCTACTGTGGGCAAAATACTATCAAATAGCATCGTGTGCCACAAAGAAATCTTTCATGAAAGAAGAGTCAGTCAGTGCCACAAACTTCATTATTGTGTTTTTTAAAGAAATTTCCAGTCACCCCAGCCTTCAGCAACCACCACCCTGTTCAGTGAACAGCCATCAACATGGAGGCAAGACTCTCCTCTAGCAAAAAGATTACAACTTGGCTTTATGGCTTAGATCATTAGCTTTTTTGAACCACTGAAGTATTTTTTAATTAAGGTATGTACATTGTATTTTTAGGCATAATGCTATTATACACTTAATAGACTACAGAATAGTATAAACATAACTTTTATATACACTGAGAAATAAAAAAATTCATGTGACTCGCTTTATTGCATTATTTGCTTTATTGTGGTGGTCTGGAGCCTAAACCTCAGTATCTCAGAGTTATGCCTGTATTAGAGTTCATGAACAGGGCTGCTGTAGGGAAATCTTAGCTATTTTCTTTAACAATGCATGTGTCACACATTTTCAGTTGAATAGCATGATGTGTGATGGTTGATAATGGAATAGGAAATCAACAAGAGGAGAATGGCATGTACTACAAGGGGATTTGCAGATAGTTTATTATATTTTGATGTCTAAATGACAGAATTGTCAAATGATGGTAGATGTTCTCATATTTGGTTGGCTATGAGACTTGAATCTGCTACACATTCTCATATAGCTTTTGAATACTTTTATTAGAACACTTCTAAGTTGTTCTTAATATTTAAAATATGTCAAGGAAATAGAGAATTATTAATAGGCCTTGAAGCATACCTAAGCTATCAGAATTGAAGTGTTACTTCTTGGATCCATCTACTCAGTATCTTAAGATGACCTGAAGGAGGAATAAGTCAGGCCAGGTAAAATGCAATTAAAAAAAAACCTTTTAAGCCCTTGAACATTTTCTACAGATAGTACAGAAAGAGATGGAAGGTGCTTTGTAACTGCTAAATGCTGGGAAACTAGAGAAGTAGAGCTACCATCTTACAGGAATCATTATAATTGGAAATATAATACTTTATAAATAAAGGAATTAAGTATTCTGTAAGATGACCATATATATTAATGGTAACAGTGCAAATCTTGAACACAGGAATTAAATGTTGAACCAAAGGGAAATGTTACTGCTAATATAATGTATGAGAAAGAATATGTTGTGATTTTAATTGTACTTTATTAAAAAGTCAGTAACATAAGTACACGTAGATTTTAATAATAGCAAGCCTTGTATTTGCCCAAAAGTGAAGGACAATGGATTAAAATATCTTATTTCCTCCATTCTTCCTCCAATAAAGATAAAAATATCCTGAGAAAACTATATTATTTTTTATAATTGTTTAAGTCAGGAACATACTCAAAAGCACTGAGCTTATTATGTAAATCAAAGGATTGTCAGTTATAAAAATATTTTAAGAATTTTTTTAATTCTGTAAAATTTAGAATCCCAAATTATAGCTTTATTAGAAGAAAATTTAGAAGCATTTGATGGATATAACTTTTTTTAACCAAATGTGGTTGCTGTCCCTGTGCTGTCAGCATTTTGTCCATTCTTCTACTATATCATTTAGTACCTTGCAATAATTTCTTCATCCCTAAAAGGTTGAAACCCCAAGAGGGGCGGTGTCTTTGTATTCCCAAAGCCTGCTCTAGTGTGTGGTACATGATAACTCCTCAAAAAATGATGAAAGGATAGGAATGAGACTATTGAAATTCTGAGTTTTAAATATACAAGGGGAGGACAGAAGTAAATTTTAAACATGCAAAGTTAAATTAGCACAAAGTAAAGTAATGATGAAGTAAAGAAATACAGTTATTTAATGGCAACATCATATTCCAGCAATGGCCTGTGGTATATTTTAAAAATCTCTGAAATGTTAAAAGCATAGAGCTTCAGAGAATATCAGAAGTCATCTATTATAACCTATTTTATAACAAAATAGTCTGTATAGTCTGATACAAATAGATTGATGTGTATATTTGGGGAGGGTTGGAGAGGCGGACGAGCACAAGAACTTTTGTAAGCAGCTTCTGTTTCTGGTATCTGAGAAACTAGGTTCTTGTGACTATTTCTGCAGATTTTTTTTACAGCTGCCTTCACAGAACGTAGAGGTGCTAAAGATAGAGTAGGGTGTTGAATTTGACTCCTTGAGTACCAGATGACTTTTATAAAGAAAATTCCCTTTAGATGACATAAACAAGTATTCACAATTGTTTGGGCTCTTTTTTGTTTTCTGCTTCCATTTAGTCCATTTTAATACCTTCTGAAAGGCATTGTATTACCTGGAAAAAGAAAGAGGTAAAGGTTTAGGCCATGCCTTTTGTTATTTTTTTACCAGTTAAAATATTTCTTTTTCAAGAAAGAAAAATAATACATCTTTAGCACGTCATAATACTTAGAAAATACAATTTGGCAAAAAAATAAATAAATAAATAAATAAGGCGTCAAATACTACAATCTTACCTATGCAGCTGTTGCTTATATTGGTGTATATTCTTTTGGGCTTTTTCTATGTTGCATACTTACTCACTTGGATTAAAGTAAACTCATGGTTGGCAAGTACATCTCAGAGAAAAATAACATTAAATAGGTAAACCTAGCTTTACTTTCTATTCATAGCAGCAAATAACAATGTTGAAAGGACAATTTTTAAAAAAGCAAATGAGACAAAGGTCATGAAACACAATATACATTTGTTGATTCATCCCTAAAACCCATCTGCTAATGTTAAACCTTCCAAATTCTAGTCCGTAGAGCACTTTTATTTTCTTTTATAACTCTAATAAAGTTTCTCTTGTTCTTTAAGCAGTTTTTTAAATATTTGAGTATAAAATAAATGCCCGATTGTTCTAGGGAAAAGTTTAAAATGTGTACTGAAAAATAGTAATCAAATGCACACAAATCTATAGAGAAATGGCTGCCCTTCCATTAAGAACAGTCATTGGTATTGGGGAATGTGCATCCCTAAAAGAGTTTGTAAGCAGGATTTCTCCCTCAATAATGCCCTCTGGTACTCACCACCATCAAGGTCTGCAGGGAAAAAGCACAAATTATTGAGCAATTCTTCATTTGTAATGCCTGAATGAAATAGTATATAAACATAGAGACCAAAGACCTAAACTTTTTTGTGTGCCCTATCTCAGAGACATGATGGATAAAACCAAGGTTTATAAAAAAAAGTTGCTACTCCTTTGTATACTCACTGTATTGTTTATAAAATATTTTTTCTTCTAATTAATAACTATTCTGTACATAATTTTGATAGCTGAATTCCCTTTTGTTAAATGAATACACCATAGTTTATTTAAAGAACTGTTGCACAATTATATGTTTTTCAACATTTTAAACAGTACTTCAATATATACCTAGGTACCCTTATTTAATTTGTTCCTTTGGAAAAAATATCTTCTAAGTTGCATTTTAATTCCTTCTTTAATTTTTGGTGAGGTTAAATATTTTTTAATTGGTCACAGTTCTTTTGTGAATTTTTTGTAATGGTTCTTTACCCATTTTCTGTTGAATTATTTCTTTTTAATGAGGACTTTTTGCATATTAAAAATAATTACCCCTTTTATTACCATTGTGTCATTTGATTTTTTGAATAGTTTACTGAGGTATAATTGGCATATAATAATGTATACATATTTAAATGGACACTGATTAGTTTACACATTTATACACTTTGAGGTCATTGCCTCAATCAAGAAAATGAACATGTCCATCGTCCCCAAAATTTACTTTGTGCCCCTTTGTATTCTCTCCCTACCTTCCTCTCACCCCAGGCAACCACTATGAATTACTTTGCACTTTCCAAAATTTTATATAAATGAAAGTATATACCATCTGCTTTTTTTGTCTGGCTTTTTTCACTCATAATCACTTTAAGATAAATCTGAGTTTTAGCATTTATAAATAGTTCATTCTTTTTATTGCTCAGTATTGTTTCATTGTATGGGTATAGCATAGTTTGTCCATTTACCTGCTGAGGGACATTTGGATTGTATATAGTTTTTAGCTATCACTAATATAGCTGCTCCAAATATTCACACACAAGTCTTTGTATAGTTGTATGCTTTCATTTCTCTTGGTTAAATTCCTAAGAGTAGAAGAGCTAGATCATATTGCAGGTGTATATTTAACTTCTTAAAAAGCTGCCAGACTGTTTTCTAAAGTGATTATGCTATTTAACATTCCCAACAGTAGTGTATGAATGCTTCATTATTTTCATATCCTTGCCAAATTTGAAATGGCCAGTCTTTTTAATTTTAGCCATTCTAATAGATATGCTGTACTATTTTATTATAGTTTTAATTCACTTCTCTCTAATGATGGTGAGCACCTTTTTTTGCATGCTTATTTGCCATCTATATAGCTTCTTCAGTGAAGTATCTGTTCAAATCTTTTGCCCATTTTGGAAATTGGCCTGTTTGTTTTCTGATTATTGGGTTTTGAAAGTTCTTTATGTTTTTGCTAGCCAAGTATTGTATCAGGCACATGATTTGCATATACTTTCTCCCAGTTGTTGGCTTGTCTTCTAATTGTCTTAACAGTGTGAAGAACGGAAGTTTGAAATTTTTGTGAAGTCCAAATTATCAAATTGTTCTTTTATGGTTTTTAGTGTTATATCTAAGAAATCTTTGCCTAGTACAAGCCCACACAAGTGATCTACGTTTGCTCCTAAAGTTTTATGGTTTTAGGTTTTACTTTTTGGTCTGTGGTTCATTTTGAGTTATTTTTTGTACATGGTGTGAAATATGGGTCAAAGTTTATTTTTTCACATATGAATATCCAACTATTCCAGCACCATTTGTTGAAAAGATTGTCCTTTCTCCACTAAATTTTCTTTACACCTTTTCTAGACATGCTGGGCTCTCTCAACACAATCAAACTGTGTTGATTACAATAACTTCATAAGACTTGAAGTCAAGTTGTATTGTTCTTTTTCAAAGTTGTTTTGGCTATTCTAAGTAATTTACGTTTACATGTAAATTTTAGAATTTATTTGACAATTTCTTCAAAAATAAACTCTGGAATTTTGGGTGGGATTGCACTGAATCTGCAGATCACTTGAGTGGGATTAAACTGAGTAGCAAGAATTAGTGTTTTACTAATATTGAGTATTTCAGTGTATGAACACAATGTATTTCTTATGTGCTTCTTCAGTTTATCTCAGCGATGCTTTTAGTTTTCAGTGTACAGGTCTTTCAAATCTTGTATCAGATTTTTTCCCCAAAAACATGTCATATTTTTATGCCATAGTAAATGTTACATGTTTTTAATTTCAATTTCTGATTCTTTATTACTTATATATAGACAATAGAGATCATTTTTATATGGTGATCTCATATCCTGCAACCTTGCTAAAGTTGATTCTGGTACCTTGCTTTTTAGATTCCATTTAGATTTTATACATAGATATGAGGCCATGACCTGAGAGTGAATGTCTTCTTCAGTGTTGTTTCCTATGTGTTTCACTTACTGTACTCTAGTTTAGCTCTGAATAGACAATCATATCTACAAACAGAGGCAGTTTTATTGTTTTCTTTTATATTTTTTCCATTTTTTTGTAATTTCCAGTAGGAGGCTATATCTGGTTCCTTTTAGTCCATTTTGGTCCTAGATGGAAGAACCCTGTTACCTGTCATTTGCTTTTTAATTTTTATTGTGGTAGTGTTTTTATTTTAATGAAGACTCTTCAAATATTCATGTAGCCACCTAATGGGTGCAGTATGTAACATTTGGGGGATGGACATGCTTGAAGTTCTGACTCAGGTGGAGCAAAGGCAATATATGTAACCTAAACATTTGTACCCCTGTGATATGCTGAAATTTTTTAAAAAAGTGTTCATGTAGCAAAATTTGTTGGTTGGTCCATAAGAATGTTGACAGTTCTTAACTTTTTCTGACTCGTGTAATCCTTTGATGGATAATCTGATAAAGTTATCAGTCTGCTTCCCAGAAACATTTACATACATACACTCATATTTCTATATGTAACTTCAGTAGTGCACAACATTTCTGAAGGCTCATTCATTGATTCCATGTTACAAATCCCCTTTTTGAGATTTTTTTTCCTTTAATGTCATGTTTAGGAAAACCTTCCATTTTGAGATTATATAATTGAAGAAATATTTTTTAAATGACTTTCTCCTTTGTATATACAGATCTGCATTAAAAATTTTTCAAATTCATTTATTTTAAATGATCAAATAAGATAATGTATGTGAAAGCATCCTAAAAACCATAAACTGCATTACAAATGTCATAATTATCATCGTCATCATCATCAAAACATTCACCCTTTGAGCCATCTACCCCACTCTGGGGAATTAAATCCAAAATATGAATTATGCTAAGAAACAAAGTCAGCTATGAAAGTACTTATTCATGCATGATCTATCATAAGGGAAAACAGAAAATATTGTAAATACAGTCATTTCTTGGTATCCATGGTATCCTCTGCAGATACCAAAATCCATGGATGCTCAAGTCCCTGATACAAAATGATACAGTATTTGTAAATAACCTGTGCACATCCTCTTGTATCCTTTAGTTCATCTCTAAATTTTTTATAATACCTAATTCAATATAAATGCTATGGAAATATTTGTCATACTGTATTTTTAATTTGTATTATTTTTATTATAATTTTTTATTGTTTTTTCCAAGTATTTTCAACTGTGATTGGTTGAATCCCCAGATATAGAACCCATGAATACGGAGGGCCAATGGAAGGCCAGCTGTATTCAATAATAGGAAAATGTGTAAAAAAATTATTGTGCTTCATTAGATGAGATACTATAAAAATTTAACAATGGTAATTACATCATTGTAGAAATATGAAAAATATTTGCTTTTAAATTAAGACAAGTTAGATTGTATTTACATTATGATATGTTACATAAGGTATACATAAAGATCAAGAGAGGTATAGAAATATGGAAACACTTGTTTTGGGGAGTTAGGTTTGAGAATAATTATTTTTATTATTTTAGTGGTTCCCTTAATTCTATTATATTGTACCTTTAATTTTTTTTTAATATTGTTTTCTATATACATATATTTAAAATTAGGCTCCCATCCCAATTTGTGTGGCATTCAAAGCTCAATTAGAATACTGTCTGATGTGAAATTATCTATGAAATTATTGTATTTCCTTTCTTATGATTTTATAGTATCTAATAATTTTCCATTTTGCTAGTCACATTGTCTTCTAATTACGCACTATTTAAAATATATTATGCGGTTTCTGATTATTTGTTGAATGCTGCAGTTTCATGGTTCAATTATTTGATTATGGTTTTGCTGTGATGATTTGAACTAATTATGGATTCAATTTTTCAGTAGCCCAGCAAGAGGCTGAAATGTTCAAACGCTACAATGGAACATTTCCATTACCTGGAATACACCAGAGTCAAGATGCCTTATGCACCTGTCCCAAGCTGCCCCATCAAGGCTCTTTTCAAATTGATGAATTTGTCCACACCGAAAATTCTTCAACAAAGATGCAGCTGGTGAAACAGAGACTCGAAACTGTCACAGTATGTTTAATTATTTTATGTGGTTGAAATTTTAAAACCATTTCTATCCTATTTTATGTTGCCATGCCAATAAATATTAATTTAATGAAGTAAGGTAATTACTTAAAACTAGGCTTTCTTATAGTTCCTTTCAAGTACTTGTTCTGAAATCATTAATCACAAATAGAGAGACTGAATTTAGTATAATCCATCATGCTATCCTGGTGATATCTGTGTAAAGAAAGACTAGGAGGAGGGCTCTGAACCAGGTAGGGCTCTGAACCAGAAGACCACACCTAGGACTTACATGGATATCTCTCCATCTTTTAGGAGAAGAAGAAAAACTGTGGCCTTCTCAGCCCTGCCTACTAGGATCCCTGAGGGATGGTATTTAGGTTTATACTCTAATATTATGAATTCTCAGGGGCCTGCACCACTTCTTGGAAGGACAGATAATGTTCAAACAAGTAATTTCTACCCAGGCATTCAAAATCCCATAAAATATTGCCTAAAACCTCATTTCTTTCAGTGATTCTCAAACTTCAGTGTGCATGAGAATCACCTGGCAGGCCTATCGAAACACAGATTGCCAGGCTACACCCCCAGTGTTTGTGATTCTGTAGGTCTTAGGTGGTACTGCAATTTCTCATTTCTACAAGTTCATAGGTAATGGTGATGCTTCTGGTTGGAGGACCACACTTTGAGGACAACTGGCCTAGTTCATTGTCCCCAGGACTTAGTAAGAACCTAATATGTGTTTCATACCCTCATCTAAAGTGTAAGCTCCTTGAGGGCAGTTCTAATATTGTCATCTTGTTTATATTTCCTCATCTGCATAGCTAATTTTCATTAAATAACAAATACAGATAAGCAGTCTAAGGAAAAACTGAATTATTAAACTTCTCTTTACCCAAAGCTGTTTCTTACTTTGTCTCTGGCCATTCTTTTGCTATATTCATTTCAGGGAGATCAGTCTGTCCCTTCATATTTTCTCCATCCAAAGCTTTCCCATTAACTTGTTTTTCTAATTCTTGACGTTCCTCCTTGGTTTCCTGTTCTCTAATTGGCACTGTTCTTTCTGCCACTATGCATCCATGTTCTGATTACCTGCTTGATGGCCTCTGCTTATGGCAAAAAACCACCCCAGCCCTGTACACCTGTGTACTTCTTCTGTAGCAAGTGCTGTCCTGGTATAGTTTGGCCTTACAGGTTGGCCTCCAACAGTTTGACCAAAGAAAACTTAATTACCCTAAATATTTATTGATTACTTACTACATTTAAGATACTCCGAAGGACACAAAAATATTTACCTCTTCACCTCAATTTGTGTCAAGTCTGATAGGTAGTGACAAATATTCAAACAACTATAACATAAGGCAGAGTCTTTTATTAATACATTCCACTTGTATAATGCTCACATTGCCTCCTTTAATATAGTAGCCTTGTAAGATAGACATGACAGTGATTATTACCCTCGTTTTATAGATCTGTCTGTTCAGAAGACAAATACAAAGTTTATGGGTTTTACAAGTTATTATGAAATAATATATGTATAATCTCCCTTGCTATTTTTAAAAAATGTTTCTAACTATATGTAAAGCAACAGGACCTAATTTTTTTTGTGTATAACTGTTGAGCCTCTGCTAGTACTAAATACTGTGGTAGAATTTTGCATGAAAGTGACTAAGAAAACATTAAAGAGCTAGAAGAAGCAGAAAAAGTTGTGTTGCCGAGATTAATGGAGAGTTTACTGGAAAAGAATATTCACAATGTTGAGTGTTTTCAGTAGTACATTCTACTCATAGTCAAAAAACTAGACAGAGGAACAGAAGATTCCACTTCAGAGCCATGTAACAGGAATACCTAAATCTACCACATACAGGCTTAGGAGCCACACACAACCCACTAAACAGCCTAAACTCAAAAAGGTAAAATTTACTGGTGCTCAAGGTGACTGATAAATCTCATTTAAGGCAGGAGGGGCATTAAAAAGATTATGTACATTATAAAAGGAAAGCAAATAAAGGCAAGACATATCTTAAAGTGATTTGTTGGAAGAAACAGAATGTTTTAGATTATATTTTCAGTAAATAGAAGAAAACAGGGTTTCTGTTAATGAAGAGATAAAAAAATTTCGAGATTTTGATTTAAAAAAGACATCTGGGTAAGATAAGATACAGAAATTCAAAATGTAAGCTTCACTTAATTCCACATTGCAAATAGCAAAGAGGAAAGTTTATGCTTTAAAATATCAAATCAGTAGTATAGCCTAGAGAACTGATTTCAGAAGCACTGTTAAGAAATAAAGAAAAAGAGATAGATGAAAACTATAATTAAGAGTATAGCTCTAGGGTCCAACTGCTTTATGCATAGGTGTAAGCTCTAACCTATCCAGCTTTGTGAGTCTAGTTAAGTAAGCCTAATTAACCTCATCTATAAAATGGGTATTCTAATATTTCTTACCTAACAGGATTTTTAAAAATTCATTGAGATCCTAAATGTAAATCTCTTAACAGGGTGTCTGATACATCATACCACTGATAAATATTAGTTATTATTGTTGATAACAAGAGATGAGATGAGTTTAAAAGATAGATTGTGCATATGGTTGAGCAGTGTTGTTAAATAAGGGAAATGTGTGGAAAAGATAATAAAGATAAAATACAAAAGGCTTTCTGGTTGAGCAGTGTTGTTAAAGAAGGGAAGAGAATGTGTGAAAAAGATAATAAAGATAAAATACAAAAGGCTTTCCTGTGCTAAAGTCCCAAATCTATAAAACAAAAGTATCTATTACCAGGCCAATTAATGAAAGATACCAATATCTTAGAAATATCCTAGTGAAATTGTTGATTTTCAAAGATTAAAAAAAAATTCCATAGATATCCTGGTAGAAAAACCAGTTATATTCTAAGCTATCTTAGAACTTCTCCCTGAGAGCTAAAGTGATAATGATGCCAGTTCTTGTTTTACCACATTTTAAATATGTTATAAAGCTGAAATAATACAAATAGTGTGATACAAGTTCATGAGGATAGAGAGATAAATCATTGGGGAAAGGAAAAATTGTTCCTTGTATGGCATTGGGAAAACTTATTAACTATGAGTTAACTGAAAAATACATTCAGTTTACACCTACATTTTAGGTCACACACCCAAATCAAATTCTTATTTGCCAAGGTAAATATGAAATAAAAGTCTTTTTTAAAATTAGAGAGATATGTTTACAAATATTTCTCAAATGGATAAAAGACTGGCTAATCTTGAAAGCTGTGGAAAATCCTTCCCCAAAATACTGATAGACTATTGGCAAAGAATTTTAAATGTCTTTGTTTAAAAAGTGCATGTAGGTGTGTATATATATACACAACACATACAAACACACATACATAAATATGTAACAAACACCAACCTGGGAAAATGTTTACATAAAATGTATTAAAGAGCAGCCTTCTTAACATGCAAAAAACTGAACAATAAAGAAAAATAGTGAATCTTCAACAAAGAAATGGATAAAAGAGATAAACTGTACTTCCAAAAAGAGTTGGAATACAAATGTTTCCTAAGTATATTTTAAAAGTTCTATCTCACTACTAAGAAAAGAAGTGCCACAGAATCCAGGTGGTGCCCATAAAACTGGAAAGTAATGAATATGATGGGGAGGAGCATTCTGTTGCTAGAAAATTTTTCTCAAAAATGTAAAATGT
Source organism: Microcebus murinus (assembly GCF_040939455.1). Classification (NCBI taxonomy): domain Eukaryota; kingdom Metazoa; phylum Chordata; class Mammalia; order Primates; family Cheirogaleidae; genus Microcebus; species Microcebus murinus. Next base: position 27,251,093 of record NC_134108.1, read on the forward strand.
GGCCGGGCGCGGTGGCTCACGCCTGTAATCCTAGCTCTCTGGGAGGCCGAGGCGGGCGGATTGCTCAAGGTCAGGAGTTCAAAACCAGCCTGAGCAAGAGCGAGACCCCGTCTCTACTATAAATAGAAAGAAATTAATTGGCCAACTGATATGTATATAAAAAAAATTAGCCGGGCATGGTGGCGCATGCCTGTAGTCCCAGCTACTTGGGAGGCTGAGGCAGAAGGATGGCTCGAGCCCAGGAGTTTGAGGTTGCTGTGAGCGAGGCTGACGCCATGGCACTCACTCTAGCCTGGACAACAAAGCGAGACTCTGTCTCAAAAAAAAAAAAAAAAAAAAAAAAATGTAAAATGTATAAGGAAACCTAAGTATCTTTAAACATATTTATCCTCTTTGGTCATATTAGTAATGTCAATAGAATTAGCTTTGAGCTCCTTGAAGACAGGGACTGTGCACCTTTATTCATTGTTGTGTTTTCACCTTCCAGCACAGTGCCTGTAACTTAACAAGTATTATCCCTTTCCTTCCTCCCTTGGTAGATATCTTGACCAGTTTTAAACCAAACATAAAAGGAACTACATTGAGACAGCTTTAGTTCTGACCATGCTCTCTTCTATTCTTTTCTTTCTTTAGAAAAGTAGGGACTTCAGTGCAGATCATACTGAGTCTTTGGATTTAGATTTAACTTAAACTCAGAATATATGTTGAAATATAGATTAAATTTTTTATATTTCTCATTTAAATTTTAGAATATATAACTATAAATTAATAAATTTATTATAAATAATAAATTATCTCAATGTTATAGTTCTTATGTTTTAACACTTTAATATAATCAAATAATGCATGGTGTTCCAGATTTTAAAAGAAAATCTGAATAGATAAATTGAGTTTTAAAGATGAAGAGAAAAATGTTTCTTCGTGAGGAAAAGAAAGTATTCCTTATCTAAAATCTTACATGACAAAATAACTTCATTTACAGTCATAAGAACAATTTACCAAAAGATCTATAAAGGAAAAATAAAATCAGAAAAATATTTTTTAAGTGATGAAATCAAAGGCAAGGGGGAAGTAAATTGATAGTTTATAATAAAGGAAAACATTTCTCTTAGAATCATTATTTAATTTTTACCAAATCATTTCTTCTAAAAAATTATTTAGAGAATATGTCTGCTTTGGGATTGGGGTAAATAGAGGCTGAGTTTGAAAATGAAAGCTTTGTCTATTTGCTGTGGTCTTTAAAAAATACCATTTTTCCTTTGAGAAAAAATCACTGAATGTATTTTCTTTCAGAGTCTATGTAGTATATATGGGAATAAAAACAAAATGTCCTTTTTATTGCTGTGGCAGCTCCATCCTTTTTATATTTTGTAAGCATTTAAGTTGACTGGTTCCTACTTTTTGTCACTATGCCTTTTTTCTTGTTTCTTATAATTATATTTCAGTAGATCCCAAATTCTTTTTGTGTTTTTTTGTTACTACAATAGGAATATTTTTCTTTCTTTTTTTCTTTTTTTTTTTTTTGAGACAAGAGTCTCACTCTGTTGCCCGGGTAAGTGCCATAGTGTCGGCATAGCTCACAGCAACCTCAAACTTCTGGGCTCAAGCAATCCTACTGCCTCAGCCTCCCGAGTAGCTAGGACTACAAGCATGCGCCACCATGCCAGGCTAATTTTTTCTATTTTTAGTAGATATGGGGTCTTAACTCTTGTTCAGGCTGGTCTCAAACTTCCAAGCTGAAGGGATCCTCCCGCCTCAGCCTCCCAGAGTGCTAGGATTACATGCTTGAGCCATGGCGCCCAGCCTCAGGAATATTCTTCTAATAAATTATAGTACAGGTTTAGGGTGTGATTATTTTTGCATGAGTGAATTGCATAATAAATTCAGTTTAGCAAGTATTTAATAGGTGTTTACTCATGAGTAAAGCATACATAGAATAGATGATTCTCTATCCTTGGGAGCATTACCATTTAGTCATAATATAAATCATTTAATTGTTTCATAGTTAGCAGACTTGACTGCATGTTGCTGCTATAGCAATATCTTAAAAAGCATTCTGCAAATCAGGTAAGACAGCACAGAGGGACAGTATCGTGAGAGCATTGGTACAAATCATTCTAAGTTTTCAGATCCAGAAAATTGATCTTTTCAGTACATCCCAAGTTGCTCAGAATCTGGAGTACCAATTAAGAGTAATCAGTGCGACAGAAAATTGATTTATAAACCATTCAGAATCCATTACGTAGCACCTAATAATGACAGATAGACCTTTCCAGCTGCCTAAACACTCAAGACCACTCTCCCTTTCTAAAATTTAACCGGAAACCCAGGCTAATGATCACAGAGTTGATTGTTAAGCAGAGACACAGTAGTAGGTATTGGATGGATTTGAAAATTGTTAATTTTGAAAAAAGGTTGATTAATTTTGTCTACCCTGCAAGAGATTTTACCTTTTATTGATTAATGATAACTAACATTCATTTAATTATTAGTAATAGTTAACATAATGTATTCCTTGCACTGTGTTAAGTGCTTTACAGTGAAATGTAAAGCAATAAAATGTATCATCCTGTAGGGTTGGGTACTAGCATTATCCCCATTTTCCAGAAGAGGAACTTGAAGCTTATAGAGATCAAGCAACCTAACTAAGATCACACAGGTAGTAAGCATTAGAGCTGGGATACAGTCCAGGTAGTTGGATTCCTGTGTTTTTCTATTTTTCTGTCTCCTTTTAGTGATTGAATTACCAATATCCTTTACAGACAGTGTCTGTCCCTTAGAAATTTCTGGATAAAAAAATTTCTGTTTCTCTTTTTCAGTTCTCTTTTTTCTAAACTCGTTATTATCATTTTTGTCTAGATCTGTACTAGGCTGATGATATATTCTGGTTAACTCTAATTGGACTTGAGTATTTTGATGTCTCCTTAGCAGCCCATTTTCAAATTATCTATTATACGATGACTTTTTCTAGTTTCTGTTTCAAAAACAAATCTTTTTTTGGCCTTGTCCCATGAATTGCAGGCAGTTCCTTTTTGTAGCTCCTTCAATACTAGTCATATACCTTACCATTCAGTAGTATTTACTATTAGTTTTTATCTGATATAAATTATTAATATAGGAATTGTATTTTGGGGGATTGTTATTTATAGAGATAATTATATATTGCAATTAACTTAGCATGTCTCTTAGACCTATTAATGTTCTAGTATAGAATTTTAGTATTTATGCTAAATTTATTAAGGAGATGAGTTTTTCTTGAGGCAGATACATGTGGGTCATCAAGAGTCTGTCAGTGCCTTTTGCTTTGGCAAGTTAGATTTATCATGAATATGTCATTAGTTCTCTTTCTTTAAATTTATACTTTTTCCAGCTCATTGGAAAAATAGAGTAACAACTGCAGGGTGATAGATAAAGAAACTCTTCCAAATGCTGATACTGGATATTAGAAAATTAGTATGTGAATGTTTTGAAAAGAGTCAGTAGTTTATATACTTGAAATTATGACTAGTTCTTTATTGTACTGTATTTCTTTTAGGAGGTGATAAGATCCTGTGCTGAAAAAGTAAGTAGTTTTTATTACCAGGATTACTTTAAAGCTATAGTTTTAATTGTGATGCACCAAAGAATTGCATCATTCATGCACCATTCATGGAATTTAAAACCTTTGCAGAAGTTAATATAATCTTTGTCAGAGCCTGAATTTATCAAAGAGTTATAATACTGAAACCTGAGAATTCAGTAAGGATGAACATTTATAGCAATTAGCTTCACATTTTTAAAGATTTAAAAATATTAAGTGAGTGAGAAATAGTAAGGAACCAGCAAGGTCACTTTATTCTCTGAAAAAAATTTTATTTGATACTTAATATGTAAGAACCACAAACCAGTGCTGGTTCAGTGGGTATGCTGAGTAAATTGTTGTAAGCATTGAATGCATGCAAGCTGCACACAAATGATATATTGTGCTGGTAATGCTGATAATGCATCATTTATAAAAGTCTTTCATACTTCTTTTCTCATTTAACTATACTATATAACAATCCTGAGAGACAGATTAGATATTGTTATTCCAATTTTAGAAAGGAGAAGACTGAAGTTAAGTGATTTGTCCAAGGTCCCAAGGTTAGTCTAAAAATGGTAGTATACAAAAGGCTCTGGATTACAGTTTCAACTAAATTGTATTCTAGATGCTTTCAACTTAACAACTTTCTGGCTTTTACAAGCCAGGTTATTTTATATGCAACTTGTAACTCAGTTGTTGAGAAAATAAATGAAAGAGGTGGAATGCCACCATGTGTTCATCCTTCCCTCTTCTTTTCTTCTGCCTACTCCAAAAATTCAGTTGAATAATTAGACATCCATTCATTTATCAAATATAATTATATAACACAAAGTAACCCAGAGGGAAAGAATTAAATTGGTGTTAGTATATCCAAAAACTGCTTCATTTAATGTCAGTGCAGTGCATTTTTTTTTTTTTATTCAGAAGGCACCTATACTATCATGTGGCAGGCACTTTGGGATGCAGTAGGCTATTGTCTCTTTCCTCATGGAGCATTTTATGGACAAAACATGTCAGAAAATACTGGGCTTACCCCATCACTGAGCTGTCTAATGTCAGTGAAAATTGATCACTTTTTTTTACCTAATTATCACATGTCAACAGGATATAGAATATAGACAAGGGGAAGAAAGCCAAGGGGGAAAGAGAGAACAAGCTGTATTCTGACTTAGGCTGCAGATGCTCAGGAAACTTGTTCCTGATAGTAATGATTGGTGTAATGATTGTAGCTCCAAGATTACTAAGCCTTCTTAAGTATGCATAGTGTAGAAAACAGTAGGCAAAAAATATATATATTTTTTTTTTCTGACAGTTCAAAGATATTTATCTTTATTTTGACAAATACACTGCCTACCTTTCTTTTGAATGCTGTCTGAATGTCAAAAAAGTAAAGGGTCTTGCACACATTTAGCAAGACTTATAAATGGAATCATATAATATATGGTCAGTTGTAACTGGCTTCTTTCACTCAAAATAATGTTTTGAAGATTCTTCCATTTGTAACATGTATCAGTACCATTGACCCTTCAACAACGTAGGGCTTAGGGGTACCAACCCCCACTGTGAGTATATCGAAAATTTGCATATAACCTTTGACTCCCCAAAAACTTAACTACCAATAGTCTACTGTTGACCAAAAGCCTGATAGCATAGTCAGTTAACATATTTTATATGTTATTTGTATTATATACTGTATTCTTACAATAAGTAAGCTAGAGAAAAGAAAATGTTATTAAGAAAATCAGAAGGAAATGAAAATATATTTACTATTCATTAAGTGGAAGTGGATTATCATAAAGGTCTTTATCCTTGTCTTCATGTTGCATAGGCTGAGAAGGAGAAGGAAGGGAGGAGGTTGGTCTTGTCTCAGGTATGGCAAAAGAGGTGAGATGGATGGAGAAGGTAGAGGGGGAGGCAGGAGAGGCAGGCACACTTGATGTAACTTTCATTGAAAAAAATCCACCTATAGCCTATAAGTGGACCTATGCATTCAAAGCTGTGCTGTTCAAGAGTCAGGTGTCCCATTTTTTATTGCCAAATAATTCCATTGTATGGATATGTTACATATTGTTATCCATTCATCAACTTATGAATATTTAGATTATTTCTACTTTTTTAGTTATTAAGAGCGATACTGCTATGAATATTGTGTTTATAATTTTTGGTGCAGACATATAGTTTCATTTCTCTGGGGTATGTGTCTAGGAGCAATACAGAGGTTCAAGACCAAATTTTCTCTGTGAAGTAAAGCAATGTACTAAGAGATACACAGTAAAGGTTTGGAAAAAAACAAGATGCGTTGAGGTAAATTGCCTTACCTTAAGGTATATTGCTGGATAATTGGTTTGAGCCAGGACTGGATCTTAATTTTGAACTTCACATGGAAGAATCATGTCAGTAACCTTTGAACCATCAGTCTTTAGTATCTGTCAGAGGCTTAAAAAAATCTTGATTAAACATTACAAAACATTAATAAAACTTTACAGTGATTGATTCCAATGTGAATTCTGGTTTTAATTAATGTGGTAATGAACTGGTTTGAGAGTAGATTCTCTGACATTTTACCATCATAAAAATTTTGCTTTGACTGTTACAGTGTTTCTTCCGAATCTTACACTTCTTGGCTCTGGCTTACAAAGAAAACATCTGAGGGCCTAGAGGTCCTGTTTGAATTGCTGTTTATTGCTACTCATTTCTTAGATTTTACTAACCTAGAAATCACAGAAACATAAGCTGCTCTTAGAATTTATTTTATGAGAATGTAAAAAAATATCTGAGTTCAGATATATCTTAAATCTCATTTTGGCTCAAGTTTTCAGTTTATAACTTGTTTTTTTAATACTGGGATTTTAATTTTTACAACACATACATGATTTCCAACAAAAGATGTCCTGGGTATTGTTGTTTTTTTTTTTTTTTTAATACCACCAGAACTGTCTTCATATTAAAATATTACCTGCATTATTGTTCAAATTTAGTGGGACAAAATGGCAGCTATCTTGGGGGAGAGATGAATTGGTAAAGTTCTAAGTATATAGACAGCATTAAATTAACATCCTTTCAGTTATCATTTAAAGCCAATTTGAGATGTCTTCACAGCTTGAGACTTCATAAACAATTCTACTTCAGATGAATATAACATGTAATCTAAAATCAGCTAAAATTATTAGACTTATAAGTTTATATGGAAATGAGTATTATATCTCACCCAAAGATATTAAATGTTAACTAATCACTGAAAGAGAAATTAATTTTCAGCTTGTTTAGTCTTGTACATTCAATTTTATGTTTGGGGTAATAAGTTTTTAACATGAAAATTAACCCTTTCCTAGAGAATTAATATTTGCATATTTTGCATGAGCTGCTTATACCCTAAAAGAGTAAATAAAAGTTTTGTGATTAACTTGACAGAAGTTCTAGATGATTTTTTCTCTTTATTATGAATTTTAGTAAATTTTTATGCTTTTAGTTTTCTCCAGTATGGAGGTATTAAACTGACTTTGGCAGACTGTGGTTTTTGCATGAAGCAAGCAGAAAACTGTGTTGTGAAAAGAGAGTAGGTTGGCAGAGGGTAGACTATCTTGGCCAACCTTTCTGTTGTTGTAAAATTATTAAGCAATTCTTTTCCACAGCATATATTTCAGAAATAGATATTGCTTCACTCTATTTAATGATTATTATTTTTCTTCCTCTATATAAAATGGTAAATATGTGTAAGCTAGCTCTGAAAATTCTTTGAGTTCTAGTTTCAAAACAAATTACTAATAACAGTATTAATTAATAGTTATCCTAAACCTTAGAAATTGAGTTATCTGGACTGATACGTTGCTACTCATCACTTAATGGACATTTGAATAGTCTCTAAAGAAATGTGTCAAGAAAGAGTAGAAATATAAAATGTTTAGGAAGAACACGAAAGAGTAGATTATAGGTTTTTAAAATAACATTTTATTTTAAAAGAGTTACAGATATTTCTATTTGTGCAGAAACATTTAAGTGCCCTATTTTCGCTTTCCTGGTATTCTTTTTTGTCTTAACGTTGGTATTCTTTTTTGTCTTAACACAAAATTTCTGAAGTGGAAGACTATAAAAGGCACATTATATGTATGTGTGTATATACATGTATGTATCATATACCATATCCTCAGCATACACTTGTTTGCTCCAGATTTTAAAATGCATTATTTGACATATTAGGGTAAAAATTTTCAAGAACACAGAAACAAAACTGAGAAATGATTCTAAAAAGAAAGAAATTAAATAGTTATGTAATAAATATTTCCTTTTGTATATAGTAATTCCATTTAAGAGCATAGAACTCTGAAAACTTTGCTGCATCATCATGCTACATTAAATATAGCTAATTACCCTTACTTCTCATGACATTAATAATAATAACTGATATTTATATAACATGTTATTTGTGTAGTACTTTATGGTTTGCCTTTGCCAATATATTTTTATAATCTATTTCTTATTTAGTGCTTTAGGGTAATACATGAATAGCCCCTTATCATACCAACTTATTATTATTGCTTTTCTGGCACATTTCCATTGAAGCATAGGTATTATTGTTATTATTGTCTCAATTTAAAGATGGAAAATGAAGCTCAAAGATACTAAGTTAATTTTAATTAATGTTTAATGGATCCTGATAGGATTTTTAAAGCTGGATAATATTTTAGCACTGATGTAGTATTTGGCCCCTTCTAACTACTTTAAAAAATATTTTTATTTTTTATAAGATGATAACATAACAGTTTAGGTGCTTTAGAACTGTATTAGTACTGGTCTTAATTGATTTTTGTGGTTTTTTTTACCAAATCTGCTAAAGCTCTTTGCTCTAAGAGAAAAACGTAAGCTAAGACATGCCATTTATTATCACTGTTTGAAAGAGAAAAAGCATTTATGAACATGTAAATAATGGGTCAGGGAAAGGGCTTGTAACCACAACTCAATATTGTCTGCTACAGAATATCAAAAAGGAATTTTAAAATACTAATGCAGTAGAAGTCTTCTGTGTGGTTTTGGTTACATAAACAAAAAAAGGGAAAACAGCAATTTTCATCTACTCATATATATATATGCCATAAATTATTTATAATTTTGTTAATTCACAAATTACATTTTTGCAACAAATTTGAAAATCAGACTACTTTCATTTTTAAAAAGTAGATTATTATATTTTATCGTGCTTCTTGAAAATGATTTTTAAAAGATATAATGGTTTATTAATCATGAACAAAAAACTAGATTTTACCTGAAATTAATTGTAATTTACAAGATGAATTTACTAATAAATATTTCAAACTTTTTAGTAAACTTTTCTTTATTCTTCTACAAAAGCTGTAGTTAAAATGTTGCACTTATTGTGTATTTCATTTGTATGAGACCACTGTCTTTAGAGAACCATAGTAGGTTTTGTGTGTCGTAGTACATGGTATTTTCTTACAGAAATTTTGCTTGATTATTATTTTAATGCTGTTTTTAAAGTGTCTTAAGAATAACGTGCTTGGTGCAATGGAAACTATTTCACATGGCAAGTTAGGTTACAGCTGTGTTATCTGTGTCACCATGATGTATATAAACATGAGTAGTACAGGTGTTTTCTCTGTAGTCTCTGAAAAGGAAGTACTTGCTATTTTACTAAAATGCTAAAGAAATGTGAATGTGAAACATTTTAACTCTTCTGTAATTGAAAGCAGTCATTTGTATTTTCTCAGTTTCTTTGTGTAACTTAAGACTACTCTGTTTTAAGTTATAAAGTGCTTTCCTATATACCCTCATTTGATCCTCAAAAAACTCTCTGAGAAGTAGGGTAAACATGAAAATCATAGGTAGTAAAATCATTTTAGAGCTTCTGGGACCTTAAAACTGGTATTATTCAGTCTCTTTACAGTGAAACTGAAAATCAAAGAGGCTGACTTGTCAGAATTCTCATAGATAGCGGCATTTGTATCTACAATTCCATGATAAACTTTAGTAGGGCTAATTTATTTTCATATAGTTAGGCTTTCATTACCGTTGTGTTCCTTCCTTGATGAAAATTATTCTCTTTTGTAAACTTTATAAACTAACCATATAAATCATTACTACTCCTTTTGACCTACCATGTGTCCTGATTTATATAGTAAACAGATATTTCTCATCCAGTTTTTGCATCAGTAACCCAGGAAATTACGCTATAGTTTTTGATTTGCTTTTCCTATTATTACAGGTCAACAAAAATCTCTCGTTTACTTCACCACCACCAGCTTCCTCACAACAGACTAAGTTAAAACATTCAAACATGCTGACCACTCAAGAAATTTTGCATCAGTTTGGTTTCCCTGAGACAGGTGAGCCGCTTTCTTACTTTGACTGTTCTTTTAAATGTTCATATGCTATTTAGTGTTTAATATCCATTTATTTTTCTTTAGAAATAAAGCTTATAGCATTGTAATGATCAGTTTTCACACTTGATGAATTCAATTCTAGCATCTCTTTTTTCCTTAAAATCAAAGTTATTTCAAAGGTAAATTTGTATTTAGTAACTTTAACAGTAGACACTCTGAACCTGTGTTCTGTTGAGCAAATAATAAGTTTAAAGTAGCAAAACATGAGTTTTATACGTGTATGGTATTAGATGTGATTCAGTTTCTCAATTGGATAAAAGAGCTATTATTCTATAGTTAATCCCATTTTATAATTCATTTTAAGGAAAGCCAAGCTAAAAGACATTTTGGCAGAAACAAGATACAACTTGCGATGATATCACATCCCTTTAACACTGGCAAATTAATAAAATATGCACAACTAGTTACAGAAAACTACATGAATCAGGAATCACTGAGTTGAAATGAACCATACAATTGCTAATTTTTAGGCCAAATTTTAAATGAATTTGAATAAGGTTTTCAAAAGATATCAAACAAAAAGCATCTGAGAAATGTTTATTTTTGGTATTGAAAGATAACTTTTTCTGTTCATTAGCTGTGTCTTTGACAATATTTTTTCTGTTACTGAATTCTTTTAGAAAGGTAAAAATAGCAAAACAATTATCTTTGACAAAGATTATAAAAAGAAACTTTAGCTTAAAAAGATCAACATAATTTGCTTAAAAATTTGAGGACAATATCACTTTTTCGAACTCCTGACCTTGGGCAGTCGCCCTCCTCAGCCTCCCAGCGTGCTAGGATTATAGGCGTGAGCCACCGCACCCAGCTGACAATATCACCTTTTTACCTGAAAGTATTTAGAATTTACATAGGCAAATTATTTTAATATTGCTGTATAGGTTACATATAGTGGCAAAATACTTGGACTCACAACTCTTATATTCAGTCCTAGCTGTGTCTTTTATTGTCCTTATTACCTGAGAAAACCTTAGATTCTTCATTTGAAAATTTGGAGATGATGTTTACATTATATATTGTTGAAGTTCAAATGACATAGAATACATGAAAACATTTCGTAAGCATAAGGTGCAATATGAATATAACATATTTATATTGTAAACATAATGAATATGTGTTGGCCAGCTTTGAAAATACTTTGAATTCTAATTTCAAATCACTATAATAATTAACAATTACCTCAGACCTTAGAAATTTTTAATTTCTAGTATTCTAGATATCTACCAGAAGTTGGAGCAATAGTGTTGGTCATTGTTATTTTCAGTGGAGAGTGCACTATGAGCTAACCCCTCGCCTATTTTTTTACACCCAAAATAGATATTTGGCTTGCCTTCAGATCTTGTCATTTTAATGAGTAGGAGGAAGGGAACCTCTTTCCACCACTCCATCCCTACCATTTGTCTACTGAGGTCTAAAATCTTTCATTCTACATTTTATTTCATTTCAAGATTAAAGGTTTACAAGGTAAATGTATGGTTGAGTTAATATATTGGTTAAAATTCATTTAAGGTAGTACCTTATGTCTGTCAGCCAAGAAGGTTAGATAATAGATATAAAATTCTTTTGTTAAGGGAAGAAACAGAGAGAATAGATAGAAAGGCCTTTGAAATGAGAAGAATTATCACTGAAGCAGATAAAGAGTAAAGAGGAAGCTGTATGTGATAAAGGCAAGCCTTGCAAACTTCACAACTATGCATAGGATTGACTCCATTTCCCCTTAGCTTCCATGGCTACATTATAGGTTATAAGGATATTTATATGATGTCTATCCATCCATGTGTACACTGTCTCAGAAGCATTACCATTATGCCATATGATACATGATAACACTGTTTCATTTGATTTTATCTTGGTTACTAATATGTCTGACTTCATTTTAAATTATATCCTTCCTAAAAAAATTACTGAGATGTCACTGACTTAAAAAATTACAAAAGCAAAATATGTAGTCCATTGCAAAATGGCCAAATTAATCTGTTTTGTTCATTAAGAAGCCAGTCTTTGTCCAAAAATCCTGCACTAGGAACCAGGTGAACTAGTTTCTAGACCCAGCTCCATTTCTAAATGTAGAATCTTGAGCAATTTTTTCAGACCTTAGTTTTGTCATCCCTACAGGTAAATGAGTGCTTTGGCTTTGGTGAGTTTCTATCTTAAAAATTCTGGGATTCTATTCAATGTTCAAATTAGTTTTTAAAGGGAATAAATAAGTAAGTATTATTGATCGCACCAATAATCTATTAGAATCGGAAATTACTACAAAAACAAATAATGTAGATAGAATGTTTAAAAATAAAAATCTTACTGAAAAACCTGTCTGAAATATACAAGTCACATCTGTTTGGCTTTGTACGATATAGGGAAAAGATTGTTACACAGAACTAGTATGAGTCCGTTAGCACTCATGCGAGGAGACTTAAGAGCAGGGGTTGATTTGATATATATAATAGGTATATTATTATATAATATTGTGTATTATATATTACAATATTGTGTACTATATATTATAATGTGTATTATATAATACACAAGTCTTATGAGATGCTTATTTTAGGAACTGTTCATTAGGCTATTAGTTTATATTCTTAATTACAAAATAATAAATCAGCTAATCCTAGTAAGATTAAAACTATAACATCTTCCCTGAGTAATTTTTATAAGAAATAAAATTACGATTTTAATATTTTTGGTTAAAGTATAGATTATAGCCCATATGAATGCCTCATCATGTAGTAAACAAGTTATACTGCATCTCAAAACTATATCCATAGTTTTTTGTTGTTCTTTTTTTTTTGAGACAGAGTCTTGCTTTGTTGCCCAGGCTAGAGTGAGTGCCGTGGTGTCAGCCTCGCTCACGGCAACCTCAAACTCCTGGGCTCAAGCAATCCTCCTGCCTCAGCCTCCTGAGTAGCTGGGACTACAGGCATGTGCCACCATGCCCAGCTAATTTTTTTCTATATATATTGGTTGGCCAGTTAATTTCTTTCTATTTTTTTATAGTAGAGACGGGGTCTCACTCTTGTTCAGGCTGGTTTTGAACTCCTGACTTTGAGCAATCCGCCCACCTCGGCCTCCCAGAGTGCTAGGATTACAGGCATGAGCCACCACGCCCGGCCATATATCCATAGTTTTTTAATGAAGAAAATCTATAAAACAGTAGTAACTTGTGTTTGTATAAAAATTTATAAAGTGCTTTACTATACATCCTTGTTTGATTCTCAGTGAAACTCTTTGAAAAGTAAGGTAAACATGAAAATCATAGGTAGTAAAATCATTTGAGAGCTTCTGGGACCTTAAAACTTGTAATAATCAGTCTCTGTACAGTGAAACTGAAAATCAAAGATGCTAATTGTCAAAATTCACATAGATAGCGGCAGTTGTATGTAACTCAGTACTTCTTATCCTTACCACACCACAGGTGTGGTTTTCCTAGAGGAGGGCACAAGTTCAGGGAAGTGAAGTGGATTCACTGTTCAGGGTCCTCAGGGAGGCTGTGTCTGGAGCCACTATTTCATTCATGGCCCACTGTCCCCCACACTCTACCAGGTGGGCACTCTGGCTGTGTTAATTTTTTTTTTAACTTTAGAGTTGTAAGCTAAATTGCTAAGTAATAACCTGAACAGTACTAACTATAATATTTGGAAAAGGTGTGGTTTTGAAACTGAAGTGTCAAGAAGGACATCCTATTTTCTGAGGTTTAATGAACTTATATTTTTCTTTGACCTTTAAATATAGTTCTGCTTGCCAGTTACTAGATCTTTTAAGGCTTCATTCCAGTGTAATTATGGTATTTAGTCTGCAGTCAAATCAACAGGCTCTCTGCAGAGAAATTTTATTCTGTGATGCTTCTTTTGAATCCATATCCTATTCAACCATCACAAGATTCCTTACTCTAGAACTAAATTTTAAAATGTGGATTATTCAGTAATAATAAACTATATATATCAAATGAGGATATTGCTGTTATTGTTTTACACATTTTATTCATGACACTAAAATATGGAGACAGTTTTGAGATGCAGTATAACATGTTTACTACATAGGAAAGTATTTATATGGGCTATAATCTGTAATTTAACCAAAAATGTTAAAATTATAATTTTATTTCTTATAAAAATAACAGGGAAGATGTTATAGTTTTGACAGTAATAAAATTAATCACTGTTACTAGTAGGTGAAGGAGGGAAATCAGGAAGTGCTCACTACTGTCAATGGGATAGTTGTATCATCTTTGCATGTTTATATTTGAAAGGCATCATTTGTCATTTTTATGTACTTGGTATATGTTTTCACAGCAGTGCTCTAAATTTAATTCAGATTAAATAGATAAGGCAAGCAAAATAAAATGGATCATTTTCCTGGTGACTTTATTCATGCCATCTTTATAAAATCATCTTTATTAATTTTTAAATTTAAAGTTTTTAAATTTTAAACTTTGTATCATCTTAATTAGTTGCTTTGTAAAAATAATTGATAGCTTCTGTCTTCTCCACATATTGTTTGTGTTCTTCATTAGACCTTATAAATCTGTATTAAACTTGATAGCCGACTAATGTTTTAGGACATCCTGTTTTCCTTGATAGTCAAGATACTTGATTTAAACAAAATCATAAAATCATTCAGATGACTTGAATATTGCCTAAGAGATCTGTTAAACTACCTCTTGTGCTTCTATGTGTTGAATAATATTGGAAGAACCATATTTTTACATTTATTTTACATGTCCTTTGCAAATATACACTTATATTCCCTTGACCAGCTCTTAAAATTGAAATCTATTTTTGCAATTAAATTTTTTTATTGTTTTCAAGATTTTAGTGCTCCTTAAAGTTTTAATTTTTTATAGAGAAATGCAGAAGTTTTTAGATAATATAACTGAAATGTATAATGAATACTGGGTAATAACTTTACCAGAGATGCTATGATATCCTTCTATAAACTTTTGTAGATGGTGATTACATCTAAGCTGGAAACATGATGGATCTTGTATTTCAAAAGAAAAAAACTTTTGGCAAAAATTAGTAATTAGAATGATTCTCAATAAACACAGCTGATGGTAAAAGGGGGTTTCCATTTTAAGGAAGGTAAAATGAGCTTCAAAGAACTTTCTCATCCTGTCAGAATTGGCAGAGCTTTCTGTTCGTATTACTTAATGAACTTTAAACTATTACTTGAAAAAGAATGTTTTATTGCATTGTGTTATTAAACTTCCAAAATTCCAGGACTTCAGTTCAAGTGGTGGGATAGGTAAAAAGATTAATGCACTGTCATAGATAAAGATAATGTACATAATTAATTGATTTTCTATAGACAGATGTCCTTAAATGTGCTTTTTGCTACTAAAAAGAATCAAAAATGTTTTTATTATGCAGTTTTTGAAAGCAAGAATTTGTTTTCCCAACAGTCACTTTTCTGAATTCAACATATGTATATTATTACCGTCGGAAAAGCACTAGACTTGGGGTCAGATAGCCCTAAGAGCTGGGCTTGACCACTAATTCTGCCACTTCCTAGCTGTTTTCTTAAGTAGTTGTCTTCATGTCTCCAGATAAATGTCTCTACATTTTCTACTTCATAAAATTGTCAGGATCAAAAAATACCTTTAACACTTCGAAACACATAAAATGTGAGAATAAACAGCATGAGATTATGGCAGTTTCTTTTGATTTTTTCTTTTTTTTCAGTTTGAAATCATGCAGTTTGCATAGTGGCCAAAAGAATGGAAGAAATCTTATTTTAAGACATGATTGAATAAAATGTGTTAAATGATAATTATAGGAAAAAGAACATGTCACAGAGACAAATAATGGATATAAAATTTTTAGAAGCATGCCAATAAAGACATTAAGATGAAGTAATTTTAAGAGGAAAGTTGTCAAATAAGCATCTCAACCTTCAATCCACTTGAAAACTTTTGAAACTTCAGCTTTCTATCCACATGAGCACCAACCTTAACCCATCTTTGACATGTAATGAGATAACATTGAGACTTTAAGTTGATTAAAATCAAAGTAGCAGGCCAAAATCTGCAAAGGGCATGGGTTCAGTTGGGGGACAATCCTTTGTTCCACAGGTGATGAAACAGAACACAAACAACAGAATTCCATTTCTAGCCTCTGTTTCTCTTAGGATTTGACCATCTCTAAAAACACTATCTCAAGAGGCATCAAAAAATTTTGACAAGCCGGGCGCGGTGGCTCACGCCTGTAATCCTAGCTCTTGGGAGGCTGAGGCGGGCGGATTGCTCAAGGTCAGGAGTTCAAAACCAGCCTGAGCAAGAGCGAGACCCCGTCTCTACTATAAATACAAAGAAATTAATTGGCCAACTGATATATATATAAAAAAAAAAAAATTAGCCGGGCATGGTGGCGCATGCCTGTAATCCCAGCTACTTGGGAGGCTGAGGCAGAAGGATCGCTCGAGCCCAGGAGTTTGAGGTTGCTGTGAGCTAGGCTGATGCCACGGCACTCACTCTAGCCTGGGCAACAAAGCGAGACTCTGTCTCAAAAAAAAAAAAAAAAAAAAAAAAAATTTTGACATATTTCATTTTGTAACCTGTACTTTTTCCTCTCTTAATATTGTTCTATACCAGATAACATCAAAATGGGAGGAAGAGTTTGTTCTTTTTAATATCAGACCCATTTTATTACCTTTGTTTATTGACAAAAGCAGTGCTGTGTAGAAGAATGGACTTCGGATTAGGAATTAACACCAAATTTCTAATTCTGCCTTTATCACTCACCAAGTCACTTGATTTTTTTCAACTTCTGAATTGCTTTTACAGTAGGTCAAACAATATGTTTGGTGCCAGTTGTTAAGATTTAAAAAATTACAGATGCTGCCTTCAAGGAGTTGATGATTTTTTGCTAGAAGTGGAAAGTTAACAAGCACTGCAGTGTGATAAATGCTCTCACATTGGTAAATGCTATCCAATGATTGAAATGGTAAAAAATTTTGTGATTATGTTAAGAGGAGACCTGACTGGGGCTTATGGATCTGGGGTAAGAAAGAATTTAAAGACTGAATGAATGATTTCTGAACTGAATTTTAAAAGAATTAGTACCCCTTAAAGGGGGGGAGGTATGGGCATATAGGGCTGAAGAGTGGGAATAGCTTATGAAGTTTTTTCATATATAGAATAGAGGTTATGATGCTTTTTAAAAAGGCTATTATAGTGATCTAATAGGCTAACAATTACTGTGAAGTCACTTTTTAAATGGTTAAGCAATTAAATTACTATTTAATTTCTCTAGCATTAATTCGGTAATGGTACCTTAATTTAAAAAAAGACAATTGTGATGAAAATGAAGACAACAGGATGAAAACATATGTATGTCAGATAGCTGGTCAGACTTGCGTAATCATCTTAATTCTGTTGTCCAGCTCATCTACCAAGGACTGAAAATTATTCCCAAAGCTAATGTTGATACCATTCCCATTCCCTTTACTAACCACCAATCAACACAAAAATCCTGGGGGGTGTGAAAATACTCATATTTGGATTTTTCTGTTGATTACATGGATTTTTCCTTTGGTATTTTATATTCTCCTTCCACAAATCCTTCGTCATTTGTTAGGATGTTTTTATTGTTGTTATAATTGGATTTTCTAAAAGTGGTGTTGATCGGTACATTAAATGTACAAGGTGCCATTTTAGTATCCAATATCTGAATGATACCAAGTACTTCTCCAGCAATTGATTCCCCCACTTGTAATAAAAGCCCCTGTATTTCCTGAATAATAAATCCTATTTGAATTAGTGACAATTTAAAATATATTTTACATGTTTATCATTTTCTAATTTAAGAATCATTTTTATCAATGCTGTGAATATTAATATACTTAATAGTTATTCATGCACAGGGATATACAGTTAGTATTAATGTCCCCATTGAAATATTAATTTTCTCCTAATACTCTCTGAGGGGAGAATGTAAATGCAAACTTTTCTCATTTAAATCAGCAGATTAAAATGAGCTTGAATCTGTCCACTACTTCCTAGCCATTTATTTTTTAAGAAGCTATTTTATGTGATGTTTATATAGCACATATGGTTCCAACGTTATAATTTTCAGCCTTTTCCGTTATCTGTTAAAAATAGAAAAGTTACGTTAAACTTTTCCTCATTTTTCAGTCACATTTCTCTGTGTGTTGGTGTTTGTTTAAAAACCATCAAATTTAGTTGTGATAATATATTGTAGCATTTACCCAGTGGATTTATTTTAAAAGTGAAATAACTGTGCTGGCAACCACTGAAAAATAAAAAGCCAGCTACTGAAAACCATAAACTATAGGAAATGAAAACATGAGATCTTATTGATGTAATGAATATGAAAACCACGTAATTCTACCATAGCCAAAGTGTGAGCTAGGTAATTCTACCATAGCCAAAGTGTGAGCTAGATGATTGAATTCATATTTTTAGATATTCTGATGTTTTCCTTTTCCAAAGCTCGATGTATTAACTTCTTAATTTGTCTTTTGTATTTTGAAGATTATAGAAGTTATTTAAATATACCATCTTTTTTGAAAAAGATCAAACGTAAAATTCTTGAGAGTTTAGGCACAGTTGAACAGAGCTCTTGTATAACTCTGAAATATGGCTCTGAAATATGCAATCTAATTTTAGAAAAGATATTCAGCCTCAAGCTTATGTAACAAGATATGTCAGCTAATTGCTTTTTGTTGTGTATGTGACAGAAATGTCATCATTGCCATGAGTGAGCTTGCGCTCGAGATTCCTAAAAGAAGCTTCTGGATTTTAATCTTCTGTCTCATTTATGGTTATAGCATTACCATTCTTGCAGGTGGAAACTTTGGAATTCCTCGAATTACTCTTTGACTACTTCTCCTTTCTTTCTAACTAGTCTGTGTCAGAGTCCTCTCATTTCTTTTTTTTTAAATCTCTCTAAATTCACCAATCATCCTTTTACTCTGTTCTCTTTCATGTCGTTTTTGTTACTTTTTCTAGTATTGATATTTTGTGCGTGTCATTACATCTTCCTAAATCTAAGATCTGTGCCCTTAATTGATGTTTCCTCTGTTCAGTTTTTTTTTTTTAAATCTGTTTATACATCCTGTGTTTTTCTTTATGCCAATGGTGTTTGCTTAAACATGTGATGATCCATAGTGGATCATCTATAAAATCTATAGATCTATAACATCTATAAAAATAGATGTAATGAGATTTAATGAAGAACTGTACACAAATATGGCTTCTCTCTTCTGTTGTAATGAATGAGTCCACCTATCATGCTGTATTGTAAATTGCCAAAACGAAAACAAGTGGGACAACATATCCACTCTAAGAGGAAGCCTTAACTCTTCCTAAATGGTTTGCTTAATATTATTACATTTTTAGAAACAATTTCATTGATTTTTTATTTATTTATTTTTTACCTGTTAGTGCTGGGCAGCATCCATTTTCTGTGGATCTTGCAACCTGTTTGGCTTAGGTGTTTTACATATTAACCTTCAGTTATTTCTCTTGGTTTTGTTTTGTTTTTCCTCCTACTAAATATGCTGATTCCATAGTCACAGATTTCGTAGGTAGCATCCGTATCTACTGAACACCCAATAATGTGTACAGACAGATGTTTCTAATTATTTTTCCATCTTCTATAAATTTGTTGAAATCTTTATTCTTTTCAAGCTCAGAGCGGTCAATTCTTTGTTCTTACGTTTCTTGACCTATCAGCAGCACTGGACATATTTGATCACTTCTTAATACATGGTTTCTTAGACATTACATTCTCTTGGTTTTCTTCTTATTTCATTAGCTACTCCTCTTCATTCTGCTTCACGCATTCTTCCTCTTTTCTTCCATTTCTTATTACATTGTTTTACTGCAATTTGACCCTCTTTTATATCCTGTATTTACTCACTTCCTTGGTGATCTCATGACTTTAAATAAAGCCAATATGCCAGTGATTCTCAAATGTTTTTCGGCCTAGACCTTTTTTCTGACTGTAGATGTGCACAGTCCATTCAGTAGCCTCTCGCCTCATGCAGCTATTGAGTACATGAAATGTAGCTAGTATGACTTAGGAACTAAACTTTTAATTTTATTTTATTTTAATATTTAAATTTTGTAAGCCACATGTGGCTAGTAGGTACCATATGGGCCAGTACAGATCTGTAAAATCTATTTCTATGTAAATCTTCATTATCTGATCCCAGACAAATCAGGTGTTACAGTATAGGTTACCAGTCTTTTTTAAATTGAATGTTGATAGTGCTTTTAATAATAAGATATCCCTGAATATAATGTTGAAGATTTTATGGTATTTCATCATTATGATTTTGAAGATGTTAATAATAAGCAATGTTGATTGACTTGAATACAGATTCTAGAAGTTTCTTATTTTTCTTATTTAAATCAATATGTGAAATTCTGGTGGGACTTAGCCAAGAAGTCAGAGACACTTGAATTTACATCCAGATTCTATTCCTTATGCTATAACCTTGAGCAAGTTATCATTTCATCTTAGTAATTTGTCATTTGAAAATAGAGGATATGAAAATGTTTACTAAATGTGAAGGTTTTTAAACATCAAGATTTGTTTGGCTTGTAATGCAATAGGATTATAGATTATGTCTTTATGACTATATTCAGAACCATTTTAATCATTGAAAATTTTTATTTTAAGTTTATCTAACTTCCCATTAAATTTTAGAAAGGGAAAGCACTATGTTCTTAAACTTAGTGAAATGTCTTTTGTTAAAATCCATATTCCTCTGGTACATATATATAATTTAAAAATACAACTTTTAGATATACTGATTAAAATATTTCCATGACAAAGGTGTTTTTTCTTATATAATCCTAAAGTAGAAGACTTTATAGGTTTCAACTACTTTATCAAAACATAAATTATACCATGGCGAAAGTAGTGAATATTTTATAATTTACTGCTGTGCCTCTAGGGTAAATGAAATTGTCAGTAACCAATTTACCTCAAAGATGAGGATTGAGAAAAGAATTACAACTTCTTATGGCTGCAGTAGGCAAGGTGAGAGGGATGATTATAAGATGGCTAAATTATTTTGACCAGGCATAACTTTATTATTTGTTTTTATAGTTTGAGAATAAGACTACATTAATATAGTTTACTATCAACCATAAAATACATGCTACAATTTTTATAATCTCAAACTGAAATTGACAGTTTTTCAATTTGTAAGATAATTAAGCATACAAAATGATACTATTGTAGGATATAATACCAAATATGTAGATTTTAAAGTAGACTTGTCTGTAACCTTTTTTCTGATAATACACTAAATACATGCCTTCAAAGAAAATGAATACTACATAATTTTAAGCTATTCTTCAATTGTTAGATATTGTGATTTTTAGTTTTTCAGTATTATGAATAGTGAATATATCAATATATATATTATGTTGACCACATTTCTGATAATGAAAACTATCTTAGTTCACATTTAAAATAAGAAGTCAAGTTTTTATCCATAATAATCATATATGCTCATTTTCACATATTTCATATCAGTGTCCACTTCAGCTGTTATATTCTATGATTCGTGAAGAGTAATCAATTTTTAAAAATAATAATCAGTTTTGCTTAAGGTGGGCATTGCTTAGAATCAAGTAAGCAGCTCTTCATGTTTCCTCCCCTGTGGGGAAAAAATGAAATACCATTTGTATCATAAAAATAACAATTTTTGTTTCCTTTGTAAATTATTGTATCTCAGAGTAACTTGTTTAACATTAAATCTGTGACAAGAAATATTTTAATTTTTAAACATTTAGATTGTGGTGAGAGCTCTGGAAATTCAAACTATCTAATTTAAGTTCTCATTTATTCTTACTCAGTTAGGTTACGATCTGCTAAAACTATACTCAGAATAGTCCTAAGGTTTCCCTGGGAGAAGTTAAGTGCATACTTTTGCATTTTGTGGTTTAGTCAGTTTGGTCTGGATAGTGAAAAGTCTATGATACCATAAAATTTACTGGCAATGCTTTCTGAAAAGGAATATTCATCACTTATTGAAAATGTCAACTAACAATGGAAATTAGGTTTAAGATCTTCTGGTAATGATAGAGACTTCAAGATAATGTTGATTTGTATTTTCTAGAATTTTAAATACATGTTTTCAAGAAGCTTTTTTCCTTGAATGAAAAGTGAATGAAAATGTAAGAATCACTCTTTGTGTTGTTCTTAGTCAGCAACTTGCCTACAAGTCTGAGAGCAAAGTTGATGAGAAATATGGAAACTGACAAATGACTAAATGGAGTGACTGGTCATTTTTTAAAAATAATTTAAGAAGTTTTTGAATTATAAATGGTTAATAAGTAAAAAGTGAAACATTGTTCTAGTTCAGACAATTTACTTTTTTTCTCAACTTTCTCCTCTGAAAAACATTCAACTATAATTTCATAAGAAGGAAAATTTGAGCATGATTTTGCACTAGTTCCCATCCTTTTTTTTTTTTTTTTTTTTTTTTTGAGACAGAGTCTCGCTTTGTTGCCCAGGCTAGAGTGAGTGCCGTGGCGTCAGCCTAGCTCACAGCAACCTCAAACTCCTGGGCTCCAGTGATCCTTCTGCCTCAGCCTCCCGGGTAGCTGGGACTACAGGCATGCGCCACCATGCCCGGCTAATTTTTTGTATATATATCAGTTGGCCAATTAATTTCTTTCTATTTATAGTAGAGACGGGGTCTCGCTCTTGCTCAGGCTGGTTTTTGAACTCCTGACCTTGAGCAATCCGCCCGCCTCGGCCTCCCAAGAGCTAGGATTACAGGCGTGAGCCACAGCGCCCGGCCCCCATCCTTTTTTTGAGCAGAAGCAAAACTACTTTATTTTAGTAGAACTATTCTAATGAAAGCTGTTATTCAGTTTTAATATAGAAATTTTTATATTTTCAAAATTATTTTATACAGTTCATCAAGCAATGTTTCTGGAGAGCCTACTATGTGATGGGGACTCTGCCAAGCACTGGCAACAATGGAAGGTGAAAACCCTCAGAGCACTCCCACTCTAGTTGGGGAATCCAGCAGGCAAAGAAATAGTTATAATGGTGGTGTATTCAACAGGAGATGTGCATAAAACACTGTAGGAGTACAGAGAAAGGAATAAATCTCATTAAATAGATTGTCCTTATAAAATACACTTAGTTTCATGGCCCTCTTTAGAATTCTAAATGTTGTTTGTGCAATATAGAGCAGAATCATCTATTTAGGAGTTTTCTAAATAATAGCTCAGAACTAGGAATCTTGATTTTGTTGCTACCTTTTATAAAGCCAATGTGTCACAAGTCTTATAATGACCTTAATTACTATGCAGCTTTCTGCAAATAGCCTCCCAAGGCTACTTTAGTATTCTAAAAATAAGTGAATATTTACAAAAGACTCTAGTTTATTTCATAGTAATGTCTATGTGTGAGTATGTTTGTATGTATATATGTTTGTTGTGTATATTTTCCTTTTATGTGTTAAAGGAATCAAGCCATTTATATCTCATCGTTATTAAATTTGTCTGAGAAAAGTAGAGAGTGAGCAGGTTTTTTATTTTGGCCAACTCAGAATCAGCAAAGTTTGTTTTGAATTGGTTCTCTTGTCCTCCTTTTTTCTTTTTCCTTTGGTAGTGACATTATGAGGCGTGATACTTAATGTCATCTGTCTTTTTAGTGTATGTTTTTGTGAAGACTTAACAAAGAGTTGAAAGTAGAACACTTTAAAAACTGATATTGGCTAGGCACAGTGGCTCATGCCTATAATCCCAGCACTTTGGAAGGCTGAGGCAGGAGGACTGCTTGAAGCCAGGAATTCGAAAGGAGCCTGGGAAACATAGAGACCTCATTTCTACAAAAAAAATCGAAAAATTAGCCTATAGTCCCAGCTAGTCCAGAGGCTGGTCACTTGAGCCCAGGAATTTGGCTTACAGTGAGCTATGATCATGCCACTGCACTCCAGTCTGGGCAACACCTAGCATTGAGGGCAAATACATAGTATAATATGCAATTAATGTATTTAATATTCACCAAACTTTGACAAGGAAAAAAATTAATAGCATAATAATAAGGATTTCTTTTCTTTTTTTTTTTTTTTTTTTTTTTTTTTGGTATTACCCTTGCCATGCCTTTATGAATAAGTACTTTTTTTTTTTTTTTTTGAGACAGAGTCTCCCTTTGTTGCCCAGGCTAGAGTGAGTGCCGTGGTGTCAGCCTAGCTCACAGCAACTTCAAACTTCTGGGCTCAAGCGATCCTCCTGCCTCAGCCTCCCAAAGTGCTAGGATTATAGGCAATGAGCCACAATACCTGGTCTACTTGTGTTAATTTTAGCATTGATTCTTTTGGACTTTCCGGGTATAAAATTATATTATCTAAAAACATAGTTTTACTTCTTTTCCAATTCTTAAAAAGAGCTTGACATCTCAGTGCAGACAACTTTACATTAAACTAGCAGAAAAGGTCATTGCCTTCTATAACTATATTCTACTGAAATATAATAAATTTTATTTCATTTTTTCTTAGCCACAAATAGTCAAAGCATAATTCTCTCCCTGTTCTGTATAGAGAGATTCATGAGGATTTCCAAAACTGACATAGGATGCATAGGTATATATAGTGTTGCCTAAACAAGAAACTCATAAGAAGATAAGGCTTTTTCTATACCAGCATAGTGCCTTGTGCTTAGTGGATAGCCCTATAACCATTTGGTGATGATACATGGATATATGTTCTATCTTCACAACAGGGCACATATTCCTGCCTGTTTTTATTTTGCAGTACATCTGTTTGACTTTTTTCCCTCTGTCTTTCATAATGGTCTTGAGTTAAAAGTTGGTTTAGGGAAACTAAAAAATATATAATTCTGCTGTTCAAATTAGTCAAGCACAATGAGGTAAAATGTCATGATCTGATTTTCTACAAAATGGAGTACTAAAAGTGTCTCCTAAGAAGCATAAAATTTCTTCCATTATCTTCTCTAGACTGTTACTGTCTGAAGCCTTAGGAAAATTTTTAAGTACAGTCATGCATTGCTTAACAATTGTAATACACTAGGGAAGGTATCCTTAGGCAATTTCATCATTGTACAAACGTCATAGAGTATATTTACACAAACCCAGGTGGTATAGTATACTACACACCTAGGCTTCATGATATAGCCAGTTTCTCCTAAGCTACAAACCTGTACGGCGTGTTAGTGTACTGAATACTGTAAGCAATTTTACACAATGGTAAGTATTTGTGTATCTAAACATAGAAATGATACAATAAAAAATACAATATTATAATCTTACAGGACCACCATCTTATATGCAGTTGGTTGTTGACTTAGATGTCATTGTGTGTCACATAACTGTAATACATTTCAGTTTTCCAGTAAATTTAGGAACATTAGCAAAGGAAATAGTAAACTGACATTTTTGAAAACAATTCCAGAACATTAACTCAGGCCTGATGATTAATAACACCGCACTGTAGCGTATGAATCTGGTGGATATGGCATAGGAGAATACATGCATTCAGTTAATATTTGAGTCAGCTCTTGAGAACCTTCTGTGTTTCAGGCATTTGGGTTAGGCACTGTGGATACGAAGATGAATAAAATCAGGCCCCGACCACAGGATCTAAACAAACACTTAAATGGGTCTGCAGGGTTTGTGGCCTAGATGCGTGGGTTTCAGTCCTGGTACTGCTACTCATTGGTTGTCTGACCTTGGGAATGTTTCCTACCTTCTGATTTACTTTCTGAATGCCACTGTTTCCTTCCTTTAAAATGGGGTTATCTTTGTTGTTTGTTAATTAACTAGCTTAAAATTCTTAATTGGTTTTTGTCTGTTTTAATTTAAAAGATCCTCTAATTTTTTCTTTAATATCAGTGTCACTACCAGTTCTAGTTTATTTGATCTCCTTCAGATTACTGAGGCTCTTCAGATTACTAAGAAAGTTGTTAGTTTTCTTTGCCTACTCCTTGTGGTCCCAACTATATGAGGTCTGAGTTGCAGCAAATACCAAAACCTGTCCATCTGATACCCCTCTGCTGGGCCACTGGAGTAAGCTTCTCTTCTCAAGAGTTTCATCAGTTGCAAGTTATAGCCATCTCCCAGTAACTGGGCCTGGAAGCCAGTTCTTCTATGAGTAAAGGCCCGTTTAGAGCCATTATGGTCTGTAGGATATTCTAGGTCCTTGATGTACTACAGACATTAAGTTAACAGATACAGCCAATTTCCAAGGGGATTTATACTTTCTGCTGCCTGAGAGCCCTCAGGGTACTCTGAAAACCCGGTTTTCTACCCACACCTTTGGAAGAGGCCTGCTTATCCTGCACAGGTTCTTGCTCAACACCAAGTAGAACAAAGCCCTCCCACCCCCACACTTTGCCTTGACATACTGTGCCAACTAAAATCCTAGAAAAACTTCCTTCATTCTCTGATACACTCTCCAGGGTTTGCCAGCCTCTTGCCTTAGTCTTTGTAGCTCTCTATAAACAGACTAAAACCACATGATTTCAAATTTTAAAATTATTAGAGTGAAAAAGATATTCACCTAGAAGATTAATTAGAAGGATTATCACAGATAAAATTGTGAAGGTAAAGATAAGATGAGCTGTAAAATTAAATAATAGGATAAAATATTTCTGAGTAGAAGAATAAGACTCAATGGGTTAAAGAGTCCTAGGAAAGATTTATGATAAGAGAGACACTCTTGGGTGGCATACTGTTGTGAAATCCTGATTTCCTAGGTAAAGGGAAAATATCACAAGCTTCTGTATAGGAGGAACAGGTTCTTTGCATAGGAAAGAAAATTAGATAAGCACTGGATGTCACATCTAAAACACTAGAAGCTGGCTGGTAGTAGAATAACAAATAGGATAAAGGATTTCTTATCCAGAAATCCATTATTCAGACAAAGTATCATACATATATCAGCAATGGAAGGCATATTTGGTTATATAAGGATTTAGAGTACTCTAACCAAGTGACAACTTGGTTGTCAGGAACAGAAATCTCAAGACAGGTGAAAACATTAGGTTTTTCTGTTAGTTATAAATAAAAAGATTATTTCTTTTTGTTTCATAAATTCATGATTAGCACTTCTGCACATTCTCATACATTTTCATCTATTTAAACTTAGCTATAAATTTATATAGAAGAACAGAGAAGTAAAAGCCTTCTAAAAGCTTAATCTTGGTGTGGAGTGAGGAGGTATTGGTAAGTATAGTATCTTGGTTGGAGGGAGGTTTAGACATTTTATTTAGATAAATAACAAATGTATTTTATTACTGTTAGAGTCCAAAAGGTAACCTATAACAGAATGGAAACATTGACAATAACTGGAAACAGAAATTCAGGATTAACAGGCAGAAA
This sequence comes from Microcebus murinus, assembly GCF_040939455.1. Taxonomy (NCBI): domain Eukaryota; kingdom Metazoa; phylum Chordata; class Mammalia; order Primates; family Cheirogaleidae; genus Microcebus; species Microcebus murinus. The sequence goes on from NC_134108.1 coordinate 27,278,383, forward strand.
AAAAAAAGGAGTATCCCCTGAAATTGACCAGAAACAAGAAAAGATAAAAATAAAAAGCAATAATATAACATAGTAAAAGAGAGTTTTACTTCTAGTTAGTATAAGGAAAGATGTTTTCTATGTCAGTCTCTACTGATTATATGTCTAGCAGTGCTAACCTACAGTCAGAAATTACAAGGCATGTGAATAAGCATAAGTAGGTGACCCATAATCTAGAAAAAGAATGAAAAGAATTCCACAGATGATCAGAATGTTGGAATTAGCAGACAAGAATTTTAAAATAACTGTTACAAATACATTAAATGACTTATGAGAAAACATAAGCAAAATGGGTGATAAAATAGAGATTTTTAGCAGAGACATGGAAACCCTAAAAGAGAAACTAATGGAAATTCTAGACTAGAAGAGTATAATGGACAAAATGAAAATTTATTAAATGAGCAGATAGAACACAGTGAAAGAAAAGGATCATGGAGCTCAGGAACAAGACAATAGAAATTATACAAATTACACAAATTGAAGCATAGCTGGAGGGGAGGCATGAGGGGAAGAGAGTGTCAGATCTGTGTGACCATGTGAAATAGACTAAATATAAACATGTGAAATTGAAATCTCAGAAGGAAAACAGAAAATGGGGTGAAAAAATAAATGGGCTAGGAGTTTTCCAACTCTAATAGAAGACAACCTATAAACATAAAAAACTGAGCCAACCCCAAGAAGGATATATATATATACACACACACACACACACACACACACGTTTCATATATATGAATGAAACGATAACCTAGGCTCATCTTAATAAAACTGAAGATAATGAAACGTAAAGAGAAAATTGCAAAAGCAACCAGAGGAAAAAATGTATTACATTCAGGGAAATAACATTGAGAATGATGCCTGCCTTCTTATAAGAAACAATGGAATGAAATCATTTTCTAAAAGAAAATGGCTATCAACCTAGATTTTAATACCTAGCAAAAACATTCTTCGTAAATGAATGCCCTGTAAAGACTTTTCAAAAAAAAAAAAGAAAAGCAGTCACCAGGAGATTTACACTACAAGAGATTCTACAGGGTGTTCATCAGTCTGAAGGGAAATTATTTTAGATGAAAGCCTGGGACTGCAGGAAGGAATAAAGATAAATATATGAGTAAATATTGAAGACTAATTTTTTAAAAATTGTTAAACTCTAAAAGACTATTGACTTTAAAACAAATATACTGACAATAAATTATTGTGTCTATAACATATAGAAGTAAAATATAAGACTACAAGCTGTAGCACAAAGGATGGTAGGGTAAATGGAGTTATATTGATTCAAGGGGCTTATATTGTTTTTGAAAGTAGAAAATCCTAATTCAAGGTATACTGTAATAAATTAAGGATGTATATTGTAATCTCTAGATTAGCCATTAAAAATATATGACAAGATGTAGCTAAAAAGCCATCAGGGGACATAAAATGGAATAGTAAAAGTATTTGGTTACTCTAAAAGAATACTGAAAAAGAAGAAGAAAGGAATAAAAAAATGAATGCAATAAAATAGCAAGATGGTAAACACAGCCATATCAGTAATTGCATTAAATATAAATAGTCTAGTCATTGAAAGGCAGATTGTCAGAGTGAACAATCTAGCAGTAATATTTATTGATGGATTTGTTTATATTTTATTAATTTTTATTGATTTACTCTGAAGATATTCTGTATTCTTTACTTTTATTTGTAGATATTCAAATTTTAAAATATTCCATAACTTAGACATTTTAACTATATTCCTGCAATTAATGTATTTAATGAAAATAATATAATTTAGAATATAGTAAATATAATTATATTTTCATTTCTTTCATGTTTCTAAGAAAGTAAGTGTATTAATCAAGGTTCTCCATAGAAACAGAATCAAAAGGATGTCTATTTATAGAGAGAGCAAGATTTACTTTAAGGAGTTGGCTCACACCATTGTGGAGGCTGGCAAGTCCAAAATCTGCAGGGTAGACCACCAGGCTAGAGGCCTAGGAAAGAGTTGCAGTTCCAGTCTGAAGGCAATCTGTTGGCAGAATTCCCTCACTTTCAGGGGAGATCAGTCACTTCCTTATGGCCTACTGGTCAGATGAGGCCTACTTACCTTACGGAGGGCAATCTGCTTTACTCCAAGCCTCCTGGTTTAAGTATCATCTCATCCAAATAAACCAAACATCTAGAATGATGTTTGACCAAGTATCTGAGTACCATGGCCTAGCCAAGTAGACACATAAAATTAACCATTGCAGGAAGCTACTTATTACAAACTTTCAATTATTGTTATACTTTAATAAAAGTGAAATGAGTTATAAATACAGATTTTTTAAAATAAAATTTACTAGGCCGGGCGCGGTGGCTCACGCCTGTAATCCTAGCTCTCTGGGAGGCCGAGGCGGGCGGATTGCTCAAGGTCAGGAGTTCAAAACCAGCCTGAGCAAGAGCGAGACCCCGTCTCTACTATAAATAGAAAGAAACTAATTGGCCAACTGATATATATATAAAAAAATTAGCCGGGCATGGTGGCGCATGCCTGTAGTCCCAGCTACTCGGGAGGCTGAGACAGAAGGATCGCTCGAGCCCAGGAGTTTGAGGTTGCTGTGAGCTAGGCTGACGCCACGGCACTCACTCTAGCCTGGACAACAAAGCGAGACTCTGTCTCAAAAAAAAAAAAAAATAAATAAAATAAAATAAAATTTACTTAAAATAGCTATTTAAGGACATTTTCCCTTAAGCTTATTCCTTTCTATATACTTTGTACTGCAAGCTTGAACAAACATGTATGATTGTATTTCCAAATGATATTTCTACATGCAATCTAAATTTAAAACCAAGATTATAACTTTAGATAGTCTACTTTTTAAAATCCTTTTCAACACATTCTTATCCTGAAATTGAAACTATAAAATTAGGTTTTCTTCCCTTTGTAATTGTATAAACTGAGAATGTAGATTTGGAGGTTCTTGTTAGTTGTTTGTTTTGGTTTTCATTATTTTAAAATTTCTTTTTTTTCCTCAGTTAAAATTACTTTCTATTGGATAAGAATTTTAAATATGTAATCAGCATAGTTCAATTTTATGGCAGTCAGATTACAATAGTGAGAACACATGTAAGATGTTGCTAATTCCTGAACTCTGTGATATAAATGTTCATTTGAAAGCCAGTATGTCATGCCAAACTGTTCTCAGTGGTGGCAGCTGGGAGGATTATGGGAATATGGGGCCTCAGGAAGTGAGGATTTCACCATTTCTTCTATGTACTTCTGTATCATTAAAATCTTATGACAAGAATCTGCATTACTTGCATATATTCCAGTATGTTTTACTCATCTTTTTTTAGTTTTTTAACCTAAGGCCAGTGTTGCTCTATGAATAAAAGAATGTCTTTCCATAAAAATTACCATAAAGATTTTATTACATTTAAGATGAAGCTCTATTCATTTTCTCTGTGGTATTTCCTCAAAAAAGGATATCTCTGTTTTGTTAGACTCTTGAGGTCATAAATCATAATTTATTCTTCTTTTATCATTGAGGACCAAGTACAGCCACTCAATACCTGTTAGCTGATTAAATGAAAATAGTGTAGTGCTTTATACTTCACTGGCTAACACTAGATGTTGAAAGAAATTTTAAAATGAAACAAAAGCTATATATTAATCATGTTTCATGATGCTTTCTTCATTTTGAATATAGTCTTGCAGAGTGATAAAAAGTGATTATTTTATGTTGTTCTCAATTCCTTATCATATATTAAGAACAATGAGATAAATGTGAAAGAGAAGAACTAACATTTTGGTTCAACTAGGAATTTTGTTAATTGCTATTAACAGACATTGTAGTTCTCACCTGTAACTAGTCCAGCATGTGACAGCCTTTAGCAATATTTGAACAAACTATTCTGATATTGTAATTCACATGTTAGTTTGCTGGTGAACAGAGATTGGAGAGTAAATGAGACTCACACCCATGGTCATTTTGAGCAAAACTTTGAACCTGTATCTTTACAGATGAGATGCAGAATGTTTTATCTTGAATGGCTGTTTACTACAAAGAAATGCAATAGAGGACATTGGAAATAAAAAGATTAAACCACACATGATAAAAGGATATTTCTCAAGATTAGCTGTCATTTTAAAGGCAAGAACCAGGGGAACTTTTTTCTTCAGATACTCCGTGGTGATTGAATAAATAGCAGAATATGTCATAGTAGTAAGTCAGATGATCAAAGAGAAATTCAAATAGATTTATTTATTCTTTTGAGAAAATAGGGCAGCAGTGATTTCCTTTCATAGCTTTTGTGATATTTCCTTATAAAAACTTCATAACCTCTAGTCAGAAATAAAATTTTTCATAGAAGAAATGCAGCAGAGCCCAGATAATGGTATAATTTTTGAGCTGAGAGCAGGATATGGACACATCTTGCGCTATTGCTAAACACCACTTGAATGGGAAAATTGGCTTAGCTAACCTTGAGTCAGGTGTCTTAGTTAGCTAAACTCACCAACTGTTTCTGACCAAAGAATTCATGATACAACTTTAAAGGAACCTGCCATCTGAATAAGGCTTTTTTCTCGTAAGCTGTGTGAATCATGTCTTACTGACATAAATATTTTCAAAATAAATGGATAGACATAATAACCAAATATTCACAATCTTTTCTTTCCACAGGGATTATCAGCACAGAAAGAAAGCCTTGTAACCATCAGGTAGATACAGCACCAACGGTAAGGCAGTTGATTTTTGTATTGTTAAAACTGATAAAATAAAACTACAAAATGATACTGGTTACAGTTACACAAATGCTATTGTAGAAAACTCTTACAACCCCCTTTTGCCAAAAGTTATATCCCTGCAAGAAAATTAACCTCATGTTTTCTAATTAGTGAAAAAACTTAATATTTGTTGATATAGGAAAATAAGATACTATGTCATTTTATAGGTACTTATTTATATGAATGTTTTTAACTTAAAATGATTTATAGTTTTGATAAAGTAATGTAAATTTTTATGCAAATTGATTACACCCCTTTAAAAATGAATGTTATTTGTATACTAGCATCATTAGAGTGAATGTTTTAAAATAGTGAAAGAAGGCCATTATGCTTTATTATTTTAGACCTGAAATTTTATCTTTTATCCCTCTTCTATTACTGTCAGACAACAAAAGGCATGTAACAATCACAGTATCTATTTACTATATTAAAAAATATAATAGAAGATAATGTGGAAGGAGGAGAATTATATTTCCTTTTTAGTTTCTAAGTATAATATTTGCCTGAAATGTACACGAGTTGCTAATTCGTAGTTGAAAGATTCATAAGATGATTTAGAGTACATCATGCATTCCCTAAATTATCTTATTTCTTATCCTTTCTATTCAGTAAGTCTTCCAAGTACTTCATATGATTCACCATTTCCTGTTGTGAGAAAGATTTGATAATAAAGGTTGAGTATCTCTTATCTGAAATGCTTGGGACCAGAAATGTTTTGCATTTCAATTTTTTTCAAATTTTGGGATGTTTGTATTAAACTTTACCAGTTCAGCTTCCCAATCTGATAATCAGAAATACAAAATACTTCAGTGATTACTTTCTTTGAGCACCTCATCAGTGCTCAAAAATTTTCAGATTTTAGAGCATTTTAGATTTCAAATTTTTGGATTAGGGATATTCAGCCTATGCCTCTTTTAAGAAAATAAAGATAATATTAAACTGTATTTGAACTTTATTGATGATTAATATTTGCATCAGTAGCAAATTGACTCCATTTTCTATTTCTAATAAATCCATATGATTGATTTAACATATTTAATAACTTAGTATATGGGACCCCAGAAAAGACTAATGTATGAGGAATCAGTGTAATTATAAAAAAGTATTTGGCTGTAGTATGTGTTCCAGTTATCCTTTAGTAAGTATGTTAAATACTTTAGGTATGTTAAATACATACTTTAGTATGTTAAAAGAGTAACTATTACATTGTGTAAATTTTAGTCTTTAATATTAAAAAATTGAAGAATTAGCAATTAAGAAAAATTTATTTTTAATATATTTGAATATTATACTCAGTCATTGGATTATTTTCCATACAGAAAATTCATTTTATTCCTAAAGGCTTTCTGGCAGCTCCCTTGTTTACATTTCTATTATGTTTATACATTCTGGAACTCAGAAAAGTGCAATGCTCTAGCATGATTGTAGATCTCCATGCTTATTAAATAGTGAAGTAATAGAAGCTAATCTACATGAAATCATGAGAAATAATGGTATTAGCATTAGTGCCCTAATGATCTCAAAATGACTCCATGCATTAGGAACTAAATCTAATGTATAATAATTTAGATATCACTGGTCTTTTGATTATAATGTTCCAGTTAGATTATGAAATGGTAACTCCTAACATATTAATACTGTCAATAAGTTTTAATATAGTTGGTTTATACATGCACTCCCCAAACACCCATTAGTTCCCAGGTTTTGACTTGAGCTGAGCTTCCTTTTTAGATCTGTTTTTCTGAGGTAATACTAGGTGCTCTTCTTCTGTCTCTTTACTACAAACTGCTCTACTTCTCTCACCTCCTGTCCCCCAGTTAGCTGACAGTTAACCCTGGCCCTTTCTCTATCACCTTTAAATAGAATCAATGTCTATTCATTTTCCAATGCCCTCTGGTCCCCAGGACGGGTTAAGTCTGATTTTTAGAGGAATGTAATTTTACCTAATTTCCATCCCTGAACCTATGTGCTTTTATTCTCTTAAAGGGTTTATGAGAAGAAAATATTTAGCATAGGGAAAATAGGAAGGAGTTTGTCTAAAAATTTAATAAGGTGGGATTTTTTTTAAATTAATTAATTTATTTTTTTATTTCAACATATTATGGGGGTATAGATTTTAAGGTTTCAATAAATGCCCTTTCCCCCCCACCCCCCACAAGTCTGAGTTTCCAGCATGACCATCCCCCAGATGGTGCACATCTCACTCATTATGTATGTATATACCCGTCCTCCTCCCCCCTCCCCCCTGCCCAATACCCTATTACTGTAGTACCTATGTGTCCACTTAGGTGCTGCTCAGTTAATACCAATTTGCTGGTGGATATATGTGGTGCTTGTTTTTCCATTCTTGGGATACTTCACTTAGTAGTATGGGTTCCAGATCTAACCAGGAAAATATAAGATGTGCTATATCACCGTTGTTTCTTAGAGCTGAATAGTACTCCATGGTATACATATACCACATTTTATTAATCCATTCTTGGATTGATGGGCACTTGGGTTGTTTCCACAACCTTGCAATTATGAATTGTGCTGCTATAAACATTCGAGTGCAGGTGTCTTTTTTGTAGAGTGTCATTGGATCTTTTGGGTAGATGCACAGCAATGGGATTGCTGGATCAAATGGTAGAATCACTTGTATCGCTTTAAAGTATCTCCATATTGCTTTCCACGGAGGTTGAACTAGTTTGCAGTTCCACCAGCAGTGTAGAAGTGTTCCTTTCTCTCCGCATCCACGCCAGCATTTGTTATTTGGAGACTTTTTGATAAAGGCCATTCTCACTGGAGTTAAGTGATATCTCATAGTAGTTTTGATTTGCATTTCCCTGATGATTAGAGATGATGAGCATTTTTTCATATATTTTTTGGCCATTCTTCTGTCGTCTTTAGAAAAGTTTCTGTTCAAGTCCTTTGCCCACTTTGTAATAGGGTTATTTGATTTTTTCTTGCTGATTTTCGTGAGTTCTAAGTATATTCTAGTTATCAGCCCTTTATCGGATACGTAGGATGAAAAAATTTTCTCCCACTCTGTAGGTTATCTGTTTACTTTCATGACTGTTTCTTTGGCTGTGCAGAAGCTTTGTAGTTTGATCATGTCCCATTTATTTATTTTTGTTGCTGCTTTGATTGCCTTTGGGGACTTCTTCGTAAACTCTTTGCCTAGGCTGATGTCTAGGAGAGTGTTTCCAACTTTTTCCTCTAGAATTCTAATAGTTTCATATCATAGGTTTAAGTCTGTTATCCAGCATAAGTTGATTTTTGTGAGAGGTGAAAGGTGTGGGTCCTGCTTAGCCTTCTACAGGTGGCTATCCAGTTTTCCCAGCACCATTTATTGAAAAGGGATTCTTTTCCCCAGCGTATGTTTTTGTCTGCTTTGTCAAAGATTAGATGGCTATATGAGGATGGTTTTATATCAGGATTCTCAGATCTGTTCTACTGGTCAATATTCCTATTTTTGTGCCAAACCAGATTGTTTTAATTACTACAGCTTTGTAGTATAGTTTGATATCTGGCATTTTAATGCCTCCCATTTTGTTTTTGTTGCCTAGAATTGCTCTTGATATTCGGGGTCTTCTTTGGTTCCATACAAAGCGTAAAATTATTTTTTCTATATCTGTGAAGAATGCTGATGGGATTTTAATAGGTATTGCATTGAATCTGTAGATCAGTTTGGGTAGTATAGACATTTTAATGATATTGAGTCTGCCAATCCACGAGCATGGAATGGATTTCCATCTGTTTACATCCTCTGCTGTTTTCTTCCTCAGTGTTCCATAGTTCTCCCTATAGAGGTCTTTTACCTCCTTGGTTAAGTATACTCCTAGGTACTTTAATTTCTTTGTTGCTATTGTGAAGGGTATTGAGTCTTTAATTTGGTTCTCAATTAGATTGTTGTTGGCGTATATGAATGCCTCTGATTTCTGTGTATTGATTTTGTATCCTGAGACTTTACTGAATTCATTTATCAGTTCCAGGAGTTTCTTGGTTGAATCTTTGGGGTTTTCTAAATATAATATCATATCATCAGCAAACAGTGAAAGTTTGATCTCTTCTGCCTCTATTTGGATACCTTTAATTCCACTTTCCTGTCTGATTGCTGTAGCCAGGACTTCTAGCACTATGTTGAATAGAAGTGGAGATAGTGGGCAGCCTTGTCTGGTTCCAGTTCTAAGTGGGAATGCTTTCAGTTTTTCCCCATTCAATATGATGTTGGCTATGGGTCTGTCATATATGGCTTGTATCATTTTTAGGTATGTCCCTTCTATGCCTATTTTCTTAAGTGTTCATATCATGAAAGGGTGTTGAATTTTGTCAAAAGCTTTTTCTGCATCTATTGAAAGAATCATGTGGTCTTTGGTTTTGCTTCTGTTTATGTGGTGAATTGCATTTATAGATTTACGTATGTTGAACCATCCCTGCATCCCTGGGATGAAGCCCACTTGGTCATGATGGATTATTTTTTTGATAAGCGTCTGGATTCGGTTAGCTAAGATTTTGTTGAAAATTTTTCATCTATATTCATTAGGGATATTGGTCTGTAGTTTTCTTTTCTTGTTGCATCCTTTCCTGGTTTTGGTATCAGAGTAATATTCGCTTTATAAAAGGTGTCGGGGAGGTTTCCGTTCTTCTCAAAGTTGTGGAATAGTTTCTGCAAGATAGGTACTAGTTCTTCTTTGTAAGTGTGATAAAATTCGGGTGTGAAGCCATCTGGACCGGGACTTTTCTTTTTAGGGAGATTTTTAATTGCTGTTTCTATTTCAGCTGTTGAGATTGGTCTGTTCAGGGAATCTATTTCTTCCTGATTGAGCCTAGGGAGGCTGTGTGTTTCTAGAAATTTGTCCATTTCCTCCACATTTTCCAATTTGTGTGAATAAAGATTTTTGTAGTACTCATAAATTATATCTTGTATCTCTTTGGGATCAGTTGTGATATCTCCTTTTTTGTTCCTGATGGAGCTTATTAGAGATTTCTCTTTTCTGCTTTTCGTTAGCTTAGCCAGTGGCGTGTCAATTTTGTTTATTTTTTCAAAGAACCAACTTTTTGTTTTATTAATCTCCTGAATAGCTTCCCTGTTTTCAATTTTGTTTAGTTCTGATTTGATCTTGTTGATTTCACTTCTTCTGCTGGGTTTAGGGCTGGTCTGTTCTTCTTTTTCCAGCTCTTTGAGTAGTTTCATTAGATTGTCTATTTGTGATCATTTTGACTTTTGGTTATAGGCATTTATGGAGATAAACTTTCCTCTCAGAACTGCTTTAGCTGTGTCCCAGAGGAGTTGATAACTTGTCTCTCCATTGTCATTTTCTTCATAGAATTTTTTTATTTCCGTCTTGATTTCTTCATTTATGAAGTAATCATTTAGTAGGAGGTTGTTTAATTTCCACGTTTTTGTGTAGAAATGTGAGTTTCTGTTACGGTTGATTTCTACTTTTATTCCACTGTGATCTGAGAAGATACATGGTATGATTTCTATTTTTTTAAATTTCTTGAGGTTTACTTTGTGTCCTAGGATATGGTCAATCTTAGAGAATGTCCCGTGAGCTGATGAGAAGAATGTATATTCAGTGGATTTGGGGTAGAATGTTCTGTAAATGTCAGTCAGACCCAGTTGTTCTAGAGTTTTGTTTAAGTCCATTATTTTTTTATTAATTTTCTGTTTGGAGGATCTGGCTTGTGGCGTCAGTGGGGTGTTGAAATCTCCGGTGATTATGGAGTTGCTATTAATCCATTTGCTTAGCTCCAGTAGGTTTGCTTTATGAATCTGGGTGCACCTAAGTTGGGTGCATATATATTTAAAATTGTTATCTCTTCTTGTTGAACTGTGCCCTTCACCATTATATAATGACCCTCTTTGTCTTTCACTATTTTTGTCGCTTTAAAAACTAAATCGTCTGAAATTAGAACTGCCACGCCAGCCTTCTTTTGGCTTCTATTTGCTTGGAATACTGATCTCCACCCTTTTATTTTTAGTCTGCATCCTTGCAGGTTAGATGTGTTTTCTGAAGACAGCATATACTTGGCCTGTATTTTCTTAACCATTCAGCCAGCCTATCTCTCTTGAGTGGAGAGTTTAAGCCATTCACATTTATTGAGAGAACTGATAGGTAAGGTAGATTACTGTTCATTCTGTTGGGTTGGATGTTGTTGCTATGATTTCTGTCTTGAACCATTGTATTATCTGGCCTTTAATCTTTGGGTTTTGGTTGTTTTTATATTCGTGGGTTATTATTATGACGTTCCGTGCGTAACGCTGTTTTGAGTACTTCTTGTAGGGCTGGTCTTGTCTTGGTGAATTCTCTGAGCCTTTGCTCGTCTGAGAATGTCTTTATTTCTGCTTCATATACGAAGCTTAGTTTTGCAGGGAATAAGATTCTAGGCTGGACATTGTTTTGTTTCAGTAAGGTGGGATATTTTTAGACCCAAATTTTATACTCTGCTGACCCAAAAAGGAGAGATACCATGATTTAAATCTCTCCTGGAGCCTGAGAAAAAAATAGAAAGGGAGCGGGCCAGGATTTTAGAATGGTTGAGGTTGGTACCCTGAGTAACTTTCTGATTATGTAACGCCTGATTCCCAGTTAACTTCTGTACCCATTATCCCTCTTGCTCCAAGTTCTGCCATGAATGCCTTGGTCTAGGAGACTGCTAGACGATAGTTTCAACCATTTCAAGCCTTTATTCCAAGGAAGGATATATTTCTTGACATTCCAAATTGGAATTCTGAGTGCGCTTTTCAGTAAATATATGGTTATAGGGGAGACTTTAATCCTATAGCACTATAATATGATGCAGTGTCCCTTCAGTAAATACAGATTAGCCTGAGAACAAAACCACCTCTGTCCCTTTGTTCTATGTTCCTTCTCACTCTCTTTGTATAATTTACTTGTTTCCTTTTTGTTTTTCATTTATTACATGAACTTTGATTTTGGTGGTGGGGGGAACTTTTTTCTTTCTGACATAAATAGCACCATATCTGTTTTTGAGATGCTTTTAATAGAAAGTGAAAAAGAATATCCCCACATGGCATGACTCCTCCATCAAATAAAATCAAACTTCTTTTTTTAACTGCCTATAATCACTTCTTTTTGTTGCTTTTGCATGCTGAGCTCTTAGTTTTGTTCATATCTGAAAGTACAATATTCTTTCAAGTTATTTTTTCAAGAAATATGAAATGGAGGCCCGGCGCGGTGGCTCACGCCTGTAATCCTACCACTCTGGGAGGCCGAGGCGGGTGGATCGCTCAAGGTCAGGAGTTCGAAACCAGCCTAAGCAAGAGGGAGACCCCTTCTCTACTAAAAATAGAAAGAAACTAATTGGCCAACTAAAAATACATAGAAAAAATTAGCTGGGTATGGTGGCACATGCCTACAGTCCCAGCTACTAGGGAGGCTGAGACAGAAGGATTGCTTGTGCCCAGGAGTTTGATGTTGCTGTGAGCTATGCTGACGCCAGGGCACTCTAGCTGAGGCAACAGAGTGAGACTCTGACTCAAAAGAAAGGAAAAAAAAAAAAAAGAAATATGAAATGAGAGGTGAATTATCTGAGTCTGCATATTTAAAATATCTCTCAATTGTCTTGCCAGGGTTTTTAATTATTTGAATATAATCTTTCCCCTTAAAACATTGTGGAAATTGATCATCTTTGCCTTCTGGCATTAGTATTGCAGGAGAGACGTTGGACATCAGGCTGATATTCACTCTTTTAAATAGGTAACCTGTTTGGCCTGCTTGTCTATTATAGATTTGCAGATTTTCTTTTATGTTCTTTATATGTAATGTTCTAGGTCAAATTTGATAGTTAAATGTGTGGCTTTCTTTTCATTTTTATCCTGAATGATAGTTACTCAGACATTGTACTATTTATTATAGGAAAAGCAAGTAAGACATGAGATAATCATATTAGATTATATGAAAATAATTAGATCATGCCACTTTAAGAACTAGTCCCTCTGCACCTGCCTATAGTAAGTGAAGGATAATATCAGACTCAGATTAATCAGAGGTCATTGTCTAAACCCTAAAGGCAGGTGTAAAAGTTAGTTAATAGTTAAGTCAGCACAGGCTTGAGTCCATATTTACTTTAAATTAAGGACTTATGTGCAAATCAAAGAGAAATAGCAACTAGCATAAGGAAGTATTCCTCCAGGAACGTCGTTAAAACATACCTGTCCTTTAATATTGCGCAGCTTTTCATATTTTCTGGCAGAATTAATATGCATGTAAAAGACATTAAAACATGGTAAGCCATACTGAATATATAAAAAAATTTTAGTGATTTAAGTATTGTTTCTGAATCTCTTCCAGTGAAAACTGATATGATACAATTCAAATAAAATCAATATGGCCTGTTCTAATGAATTACTTAAAATTTTGTAAGTACAAAATTTTGTAAATCCTACATTCCAAACCTGTAACATTAATATTACTCCTTTCTTCTTAGTTTTTATTCAGTGTCCCTACAACTCGTGGTACTGAGGAACAAATTTTTTTTTTAACAAATGAATTTTTGGCAGTTTATAAAATTACAGCTTGCGTTTTCGTGGAAGCCTGCACATCTACCAAAAAAGGTTAAAATAAAATCCAAATTGTCTCATCAGGATTATACTAGTTATGAAACACTTGCCATTCATCTATGTATTCTTTTAATTATTAGGATTTAAAATATCCTAGTCTGATTAGAAATTTAAATGTGTATTCACTATTCTTTATATGTACATATATATATATATATATATATGACCAATTATACAAGCCATTAATTCATTCATTCTGCAGTTACACTCCTTCTAAGTTTTCTAAGGGCTGATTGATGAATTTTTGTCACATAATTTTATATCAATAGTAAACTTTAATGTTTTTGTTATTCTAAAAATATTTTTGAGATTTTCATAATGTTGCTTACCTTAACACTAAACTTACTTATAAATATACTGATCTGCATCATAAAAATTAAATTTCATTCTGAGTCTCCTGTGGAATATTTGATATCTGTACTCATTCTGCAACATTTTGAGTTGTTGTTAGATTATTATCATTGTTTAGTGCATTCCGTAGGTTCACAAGATTACCACATATTACATTATTACACTTTAGTGTAATATACTTTATACATATATCCATGTAGAACATGGCTGTTTCATATTTTAACAAATATTTGGGACAGCTTATTTATGGATAAATACATGAGTTCAAGTGAAATGTCTTTTATTCAAATAAGCACTTTCTATAATCTATAGCATTTTCCAGGAATTCATACTATGTAAACTGGGGTGAATGTGCCCCTATAAAACTCATAAAATAGAACCTATGGCCAATCTCTTCCTGTAGGTAATTGCAGGGTGGAGAGGGAACCGATAAACTATAAGCTTTTATAACTTAAGTCATAAAAGAACTTGTTTTCACTTATCAATAGAGTAGCAATTCAAAGCGGTTCTATTGAAATTCAAATATAAATGCAAAATAGGTTTTCTTTTAAGACCACTTGTAATTCTTCATAATATAATATTTTTCTTAAGTATATGCACATTGGTTTTATCTCCAGACATTATAAATTATAAAGCTGATGCTGATTTTTTTTTCTCATTAGCATATTCCACTGACATTTATGACTCCTCCATTTCTCTTTTGGTTTTGCTAAATTTTTCTACCTGGCAAATTCCTAAAATTCTGAAAATTTTATATTAATGGAGAACTATATCATAATAGTGGCATAAACTAAATTTATACTCTAAATTATCAGCAAACATTAGGTATACAACGTGCATAGGATAGTACTTTACCAAGGACTGGGTAGATATGGAAGTGGTGTAGGAAAAGTGGAAATACAAAAAAAAGTATAAAACATGGTTTTATATGTCTTCATAAAATATATATAAAATAAGTCTTTGAGTAGCTCTTGGTCTCATTAGCAAAGTGATCTTCAAACAGCTAAATCCTAAATGTGAAATGGATAAAAGTTCAGAGCAATAGTGGAAGGGATGTCATGTCACCAGGGCAGTTTGTACACAAGTATAGGAATTTGATATTGGCCTAGAGTACTATAGGAATTCCCAGGACTGAGTGGTTTGGGAAGGCTGTTTAGAGAATGAAGGTACTATATTAGATCTTAAAGGAAGTTAAAAGCAAGATGACATTTAAAAAGGAATAGGATGTTCTAGACCAAAGATCATAAAAGAAGGAAAAGTGCACACAGTTTATGGATGGGTAGACAGTTTGAATAAAGCAGAGTTGATGAGATAATGTAAGATTAGTGGAACATTAGAAAAGGTGATTTGGGCATTATTTAGAAAG
Organism: Microcebus murinus; assembly: GCF_040939455.1. Taxonomy (NCBI): domain Eukaryota; kingdom Metazoa; phylum Chordata; class Mammalia; order Primates; family Cheirogaleidae; genus Microcebus; species Microcebus murinus. Next base: position 27,293,458 of record NC_134108.1, read on the forward strand.
ATTACTGGATGTTAGGTGGTTAACAGTTAAGACTCAGTATGAGCAATAGTAAGACATTTGAGCATGAGAATAATATGATCAAGGGGGTAATGTTTTAAAAGGGTTAAAATAAAAGCAGCTCATGAAGTTGCAGGTGGTAGAGATAGGAAGAAGGTAAGCAAGCTGTGAAGCTACTGACATCCACATTTGAGGTGATAAGGATCTGAATAAAGAAGACACCATGGAAATAGAGTTATGTTTATGAAAAGGATTGGAAGATTAAAGCTGATATTTAGGGACTCCAAAGAAAAGTTGTAGTCCAGAAGGGAAATCCTGTGGTCAGAAGGCTCAGGCCTAGGTTGTGGGAAGTCATATGGGGAGCAGGCAGGTTCTTCATAATATTAATAGGTATCCAAAGGTCCCACCCAGGAAGGAGGCAGATATCCAGTCTTTAGAAAAAGAGGAATCAGGAGCAAGCATCCTACTACCTCCCATTCTCCACAGAGCCATTTATTCAGAGCCAGATATTATCATGTATTTAAGAACCTGTGGTGTACCCCATCATCTACCAGTTGAAAACTAAGCTATTTAGCTGTCATTTGAAACCCGTCTGCTACTTTTCTAAACTTATCTGCAGCTTTTCCTCAATTATCTCTCAGAGCTACTTACAGTTTGTAAACATGCGTGGGGTCTCTCACATTAAGAAGCCATACTTGAAGAGAGGTTAAGAACACTGATTCCAGAACCAAATTACCTGGCTTCAAGTCCTTGGCTGTGTGTGACTTTAATCAAGTTTCTTTACCTCTTTGTGCTTCAGTTTCCTTGTCCATAAATGGAGATAATAATACCTACCTCGTGGATTGTTATGAGGAATAAATGACAATACAAATTGCACCCCAGTTGATATATTTCTGTACACCAGATATTGAGAATTATTTAATGATAAGAGATAGCCAGATATTAGGGACAAGAACATACCCCAAGCTTGAGAACTAAAACAAGTTCAAAAATCAAAAGGAGGACCTAAGGGCCCCAGATAGGCCAGGGAGATCAGGAACAAAGGGAATCTGATGAATGTTACCTCCAGCAGCCTGCTATGTCTCAATCAACTGTATTTCTTCTCTCTTTTCATTTTTTTGTTTTATTTATGTATGTATTCATTTATTTATTGCATATTGTGGCTCTTGCCTGGAATCAATGCAGAAGTTCAGTTATACTAGAACAGTAGGCATAAACTGGTACTATCTGGGCCAATCCTAAATGTATGATCACCTTATTCATCAGTACTATAAGTCATGACAACCAGAGTGGTCTTTTTTAATTTAAAAATGTAAATCAAATGTGTTAGCCTCCTGTTTAATACTCTTCAGTAACTTCTCCTTATGTTTAGAATAAAATCCAAACTATTTCCCAGAGCCTATAGGGCCTTGCATGATCTGGCCTCTGCCTACCTCTTCAGCATCACCTTATGGTACTTTACGTTCTGTGTTTCTTAAATGCAACCAAGCTCCCCGCCTCTCCCATAGACCTCTAAATGTTTGGTCTCTCTACCTGGAACATACACACACTTTGGCATAATAGGCTTTTTCTTGAGATCCAAGGTAGATGTTAACTTTTCAAAAGACCTTCCTTCACCACTCTATCTGAAGTATGTACTCCATTAGGTTTTTTTTTCTTTTTTTTTTGAGACAGAGTCTCACTTTGTTGCCCAGGCTAGAGTGAGTACCATGGCATCAGCCTAGCTCACAGCAACCTCAATCTCCTGGGCTCAAGTGATCCTACTGCCTCAGCCTCCCAAGTAGCTGGGACTACAGGCATGCACCACCATGCCCAGCTAATTTTTTGTGTGTATATATATATATATATATATATTTTTTTTTTTTTAGTTGGTCAATTAATTTCTTTCTCTTTTTAGTAGAGACAGGGTCTTGCTCAGGCTGGTTTTGAACTCCTGACCTCGAGCAATCCGCCTACCTTAGCCTCCCAGAGTGCTAGGATTACAGGCGTGAGCCACCACGCCGGGCCTTCCATTAGTCTTTATTAATACACCTTGTTTTTCCTTCATAACACTTACCCCAATTTGTAATTTTTTATTTATTTTCTTGTCTATTACTAGTCTTCCTCAATAGGATGTAAGTTCCATGATAGCATGAGCTGTGTTCATCTTATTTATCACTGCTTATGGGCCTTCAGTAGATGGACTGCTTAAATGAATAAATGAATATATGGTGAAATTATGGGAGTGAATAAGAGTAGAGGAGCCAGCCTGGACTTGATAGATCCCATATTTTAAAAGTTGTAAGAAGAGCCCTTTCATAGAAGCTATATGGAAGAGAAGAGAGACAGAAGATCAGAAATAGGGTAGCATCTTGGGAGCTAAGGGGAGTATGGAAGTGGAGGGAGTTTTTGTGCTATCATAGGTAGCCAGAGAGGTCTGGGAAAATGGGAGCAGGGTTCTTGAAAGGAAGCCGTTCAGAAGATGTGATGAATCAAAAGCAATTCCGGAAGCCCATCATGAAAGGATGGAAAATAGAACAGCAATTTAGCCTTGTGTATATGTTGTTGACTTATTTCAGAAAAGAAAACATTTTGCAAAAAGGGCTGCCATAACATAAACCTACATAGAATGTGAAGTAAATGTTTTTTCTTCTGTGCTCTTTAAAAGTAAAACATAAAATGTTGGTAGTTATACAACAGCAGTATTCCATTCAAAATAAACATTTCTCAGATGGAGGGAAAGATCCAGCAACATGAATGAGTCAGGAAAAAGATGCAAAATGAATTTTAGCATTTGACAAAGAAGTGGAGTAGGGTAGTTGTGGCAAGATCTCTTATCAAAAGACTTCTAATTGGTAAAATGAAGAATGTTGAAGAAGTCGATCTTGAAGTCTACTTTTAGGTCTAATGTTCTATGAATCTTTTTCAGCTGCTTTCACTGCTCCAGGACAACATACTAAAGCAGAAAAACAAAGCAAATCTTTGGTAGTCATCCTCTGAATGCTCACTCATCCTTTCGCTCATTCTTCAGTTAGAATTCACTTCCATATGTTATACATAAGGCAGTTAACACCCATCACCATTTTTTGCTATTAGGAATTTCATGCTGTGTAATAAGTGGGTATAGGTTAGCTATCTTCAGCAGATCAGAAACTAAGTCCCTTCACTACAGTGCTCAATCTTTCCACCTTCTTAAGACCAGTGCTTGATAAACAATGCCAAGCAGTGGAATATAGTATGCAGACATCTGCAATTTAGCCAGCAGACAGGTTGCAGAACATGTGTAGCATGGTGTGAAAGAGCAAGAACATTGGTCAGGCTTTCTAGTGTTCTATTGGACAAATATCCGGTAATCTTTTTGGTTCATTTCAGGCTCTTTCGCTGTTTTTCCTAACACCATAAAAGAGGTGTTTACTTATACACACTGGTAGAACTTGAGGAATAGGCTAATCAAAACCATAAATCAAAGGCTATTCAAAAGATCATAAATATTTTAAATCAATTAGTACATCTATGCATAGAAAACCAAGAGAAATTAAAACCATTCAATTTAGACTCTTGCCAAGATACCTTATAATTTAAGCCAGTGGGATACATAGAAGTCTGAGACCTTACTCCAGAGGAATTGTTTTGGCCACTTTTCCCCAGAGAGTAGCGAAAGCAAGTGCTAGACAGGAGTATGCTCCTTCAGGAATTTAGGGAAGACCCGAGTCAGAAGGCAGGAGCTAGGTTTAAATACCATAAATGAAAGAGGGTGATATGCCCTGTCCAGAGTGTCTGCATAGCCTCCTAGCCCTAACCTGTTTCTCTGTAGTACTTATTGTCATTGTAAGTAAGCACAGTCTGTGTTTCTGTAACAAAAATTAGATTATATGTAATTAATAAACAAATGAATGATGTCAGTATGAACACAAAAGAAATTTTTCTGCATGTTTTAGGTATTAAAGCAATCAGAGGTAGGCTTTCTCATAGTCAAATGGAAAGATAGCAGTTTAAGAAAGAAGCTAAAGTGCCTTTTGTTAGTGCAAGTAGTGGCTAATTTAGTGGCTTCAGTAACTACTAGTTCAGATGGAGAAGCTGCAGACATTTCCCCTAATTTCAAAAGATTGTTTTGTTTGATTGATGAAGAAGTCTACAACCTAGATTGCGTTTTCATTATAATTTTTATAAACAGATCTCTTGTGAAAGTGGTTTCTTTCAAGGACCTACATTTCAAAGGCAGTCTCATGGATGCTAGATGTGAGGCTGCATAGGATTAGAATTGACTGACAGTAATGCTGGGTACAACTGCCAGCAAAAACTAAGACCACACTGGCATTTTTATTAGGATCATTATTTTTATCTAGTTACAAAGTTTCATAGGTTGTAAGTAGTATACAGCAACCCCATTTTTTTCATAAGATCCATATTTAGTGCACAGTTTTTAAAATGCAAGGCTTTATGGGATTAAATAATTATATTTTGCCTTCCCTAGTAAAATGTATGCTCCATCAAATGTGGGATTTTGAATGGTCTTGTTCAGCACTACAGTATGAGCATTCTACAATGCACTACACATAATATGGCTAGCTCTTATTATGTTACTGATATCTGTACTTACCATGAATCTCTAAGTTAATTGTAATCATATTAAATTATTAAACTTAGTAATGCTTTATCATGAACATTAATGATATAATAAATAAAGGCTTATATGTATTGAATACTTACTATATTACCAGTATATAGAGTGAGTGCCGTGGCGTCAGCCTAGCTTACAGCAACCTCAAATTCCTGGGGTCGAGCAATCCTACTGCCTCAGCCTCCCAAGTGGCTGGGACTACAGGCTGCACCACCATGCCCGGCTAATTTTTTTCTATATATATTAGTTGGCCAATTAATTTCTTTCTATTTATAGCAGAGACGAGGTCTCGCTCAGGCTGGTTTCGAACTCTTGACCTCGAGCAATCCGCCTGCCTCGGCCTCCCAGAGTGCTAGGATTACAGGTGTGAGCCACCGCAACTGGCCTTATGTATGCTTTCTTTTAATCTTCATAGCTCCATTAGGTAGATAGTGTTACTCCTATTTTCTGAATTATGAAACTGAGGCACTGAAAAGTGAAGAGGCTTCCATAGGATAACACCAATAGTAAATACAGAGCCAGGCAGTTATCTTCTTTTTACTTAAAATTGTCACCTAAGAGCCTCTGAAGTTCTTGAGATTTCCATGAAGACTTTTTCAAAGACTTATTATCTGCTAATGATGGAATATTGTGATAAGAGTATTGAGACATTTCTAGTCTATACATTTCTACTCATTTAACTTCAATATATGAAAAAGATGTGTCACTAATTACAAAAGAAAAAGTGCTCACAGATACATTCTTTCCTAGAAAACACAAAAACTAATTCTACATTATGAGCACTATTTTCATTAATTACTCAAGTTTTGTACTTTGCTGTAAAGCATTAGTATCTTTACTTTGCTTCTAGATCACTGGAAAACAAATCAGTTCTCTCTTATATAAATGTAGCTCTTAAGGTGTTTGAGAGCATCTATTTCCTCTAGGATATATATGTCCATTTTCTTCTACTTGTCTTAATCTATGTTGATTCCTTTCCAGTTTGTTAATGTTCTTCAGAAAAGTGGCATCAAAACTTAATGTTCTAATTATAGTGTGAAAAATATAGTGGATGATAATCTGGATACTGTGTTTACTACTGAATTGTGGCCTGCTATAGCTCCTCGATGTTTTAAAGATATTTTGTCAAGACAGTTCTTCCCATTATTTACCTATTTGTGCCTCACTAGCCTTATCTCTAGAAAGGAAGGAGATGATAATAGTGCCTACCTAATGAACATTGTTCTGTTGTTTCAAGTGCTGAGTACAGTATCTAGCACACAGTAATTTCTCAGCCATTAGCTATTATTATTTCTATTATTATTTAACCCTAAGTGCAAAGTTGTCAATTTACCCATGCTGAATTTCATCAATTTATTTTTGATCCACTATCCAGCCTGTCAAAATTCTTTTGAATCTTGACTTTTTCATTTATGGTAATAACTCTCTCCTAAATTCTGTTAACATTGACAAATTTTATAATGCCCCTTATAAATTGTCTTTATTAAAAAACATTAGAAAAATATTAAACAGTGCACAGAATCAAAATGGCAACAATTTCTTTACCTGCAAGCAATTTGAGTTTTTACTTTTAAGTCATTTTGCTTGGGATGTATTGTTATTTAATAGTAATTTCAGTACTGTGCTTTAACAAAATGTTTACTGCATGTATTTTAAAATAAGATTTAGTAGCTACTTAAAATATTCCTTTCTCAGAAAGCAAAATAAAATTTAATAACTTTAAGGAAGCATTAATATAGTTCCTAGCAAAAAGCCAAAATTAGATTCATTATGCCATAAAACAAAGTAAACAATGATTTGGAAAAGAAAAACTTGAACACTCATATAATGGAATATTACTTTCTATTTTGAGAGAAATTTAATCAAAAGTTATCAAACTAGTACCGTTTTTTTCCTGCCTAGATGAACATCTACCATCTGCCACTACTAATGTTCCATAGATTCTTTTTTTGCCATGATAAACATATATGAGTTCACCAGTCTTCATCTTCCTGTGATGCTCTTTATCCTGCCATCATCTGTTCCCCAACAGTGAGATCAGTCTTTGACAGAGATAGCACAGCAGTCACTAATGCAGACACCCTTTGGTGTAACCACACAATTGAGTCACAGATTAGCTAGATGCATAAAGATTAAGTGAGATAAATCCCTAGAGGAGAAAAAAGCATTTCTTATTCTTTATTTTTAATCAAACTTCATAAAGTTTTCTTGTCACCATATCCCTGGTAATATAGCAACGTGGACAAATTTCTGTGGGTGAACTTTTTTGGATTCAAAGCTTATTATACCTAATCTGAAAATGAATTTTTGATTTTATAGATAGAGTAGAAGTTAGTAGATCTACATTTGGTTTGGAAAATATGGTCACATTTTTAGCTGTGGGTGTTCTACAGAAATATTTTACTACAAAACACCATTCCTCTCATCTTGGGCATCCAAGTACTTAAAATCCTCTATGATAATTTGAAAAACTTCAGGAGTTGAATAATAATAATGATACCTAACATTTGTTGAGCACATACTATGTACTAGGCACTGTGCAAAGTGTTTTATGTTGATCTCACCTGAGTGTCATAATAATTCTGTAAGATAAAAGTATTATTATTATCACCATTTGCCAGTGAGAAAACTGAGGAAAAAGGTCTTTAAGGGTCTTCTAGAAACACTTTAAGATATTAATGCATTATGATAAATGAGCCAAAAATATCAACTTTCTAAAAGCAGAATTAGTTTATGTGAATAAACCATTAAACTCTGTTACTCAGTTGCCACAAAGCAGATTTTGTAGAAATTGGGAGTAGTTCAAATGATATCAACAGCAGTTAACACTTATGAAACAATTTATATTTTTAAAAGCCCTGCTACATACTGTATATTATTCCCTCATCTGGTTTTTGTAACATCACTGTGACTTTTAATGGGATTTGGCAGGGGATGTAGTAATGAAAGTTGCAGACAACTGGAAAGGATGACCAGAATGACATCTAAAAAGGACATGAAGACCTTGATATTAGGTAAGGACACAGTCAAATACAGATTCCTCCCTCTCAGTAAATCTACTTTGGAAGTTATCTAGGAAAGTCAGGTTCTAAAATATATCTTGGAAAACCTCCCATTTACCCACCAAGAAGTTTCAAACAGATAATGATTTGAGGTTAGTGGATTTTAATCACAGTTGATTTCCTGGGAAGAGTGGTAACTTCAGTTCTAATAGCTGTGGGGTGGGTTCAAGACATGTAAGAAGCAGAGTATAATCTGGATGTGAGAAGGGGATCTTGGGGTTTGGTGGGAAAAAAGGGGCCCAGAAACTGTGGTTTTTCTAGTGCCCTGGGAGAGTCACCTGTGACCTTGAGAAAGGAAATTACAGACACCTGCTACACTTCAAACTATGCTACCCACATGCCACAGACAGCTGTTTGAAGAAAAGGAGTGAAGGAATGAGAAGGTAATTATGAGTATCACCCAAAAATGAGGTGATGGGGCTTCTTCCTCTCTTGAGACCCATTTAGCAAGCTCACTGTATACAATTAAGTTTTAGCTAATACCTAAGCATGAATGACTCTCCTGCTGATGTTCTAATCTTATTCTTTCCTTTCTCCATTCTACTAGAAAAGTCTTTAGAATCAGCACTTAGGCTGTTACCATTTGGTAACATAAAGAACCCAAAAAATGAGTACAGCTCAGTAAAACTCCAGTCTTCTCCAGGACCTTCATTGAACATTTCCATTTTAATTTTCTGTCACTGGTACTAGCAGCTGTTTGGTCTTACCAGCAATACTTTGGTGTAATATGTTAAGGTTAGCTAGTTTTCTTATGTCCAACATGTGTTGCTCTCTACTTTGATTGTATTTCCACAGTCTAACCTCTTTTGTCCAGTTCCATAACAAGGATCAAGGCTTTCTTCTCTGACATAGAGGGCTGTGGTCTGCTTATCTGTATTTTAGCTTGTACTTTTGCTTTACTCATCAAAAACAATTTCACCTCCTGTAACAATAATTTCTATTATGTTCTTTTTTTTTAATAACAGCTCTAGTTGGATATAATTCACATAGCTTAAAATTTACCCTTTGAGGTCTACAGTGCAGTGAGTTTTATTATATTTACAGAGTTATGCAACCACCACTTCGACACCATTTTAAAACATTCATTGCCCCAAAAAGAAATCCCATATACTCATTGGCAGTCATCCCCTTCTGTTTTCTTCTTCCCATCCTCTGACTACTACTAATCTACATTCTGTCTGTGTGGATTTACCTATTCTGGACATTTTTATATAAATGCAACCATATACTATGTGGCCTTTGTATTTGGCTTTTTTTTTACTTAGCATAATGTTTTCCAGGTTTATCCATGTTATACCATGTATCAGAATTTCATTACTTTTGATGGCCAAATAATATTGTATTATATGGATATCCCACATTTTGTTTATCTATTAATCTGCTGACAAGCAGTTGGGTTGCTTCCATTTTTAACTATGATTACTAATGCTCTGTGAACATCTATTTATAGATTTTTGCATGGACATAAGTTTTAGTTCCTCAAACATTAGAGTAACCATATTATGTAGTAATTCTACTTATACACCCTGGCAGAGCTTGAAGAATAGACTAATCAAAACCATAAATCAAAGACTATTCAATAGTTCATAAATATTTTAAATCAGTTAGTACATCTAAGCACAGAAAACCAAAAGAAATTAAAATCATTCAATTTTAGACTCTTGCCAAGGTACCTTCTTAGTTAAGCCAGTGGGGTACCTAGAAGTTTGAAGACATGGTTCCTTAAGACCTTACTCTAGGAACAGGGTAAGTTAAAATTCTACCAAGCTTGTTGTTTTTACTGAGATTCAGCCATTTTTCGTAAATACATGCTCCTCAGATTGTTGCAAGGCTTTGGTTAGTTTCCAGAGTTCTGATAAAGTTGATTTTGACAGTTTTTGCCAGTGTTCTCCATGCTTTTATGGAAGAGCCAATTTTCATTACTTCATTCTGGAAGTGATTTCTCTCTACTCATTTATGCTTAAGCTCAGAAGTTTTTATTTGATTTTAAGATTCTATTTGCCACTTCCTATTTTGCTATTTAAAATACTTTTTGGTAAGTTTTAGAACCCCCTACTCAACTGCATATATTTTTTTATGTATCACAATTAGAATTATATGCTAAAGTAGGGACATTTTCCATTAACTTCATCATTCTTTCTTCTATTATATCCTTTTCTTCTTCCCTACTAAACCACACACTTCTTCTTCCCTACTAAACCACACACTCAAATGCATGTACATTAACTTTTCCAGAATATGTGCAATGACATTGGTATTAGAAATAGACAAACCTCAGTGTTTTAATGACATGAACAGTTACTTATTGATTTCTCATTTAAATTTCTTACTCACAGCCAGTCATGGTGGCTCATTCCTGTAATCTCAACACTTTAGGAAGCAGAATCACTTGAGGCCAAGAGTTTAAAAGTAGCCTGGGCAACATAGTGAGACCCTGTCGTTACAAAAAAAAATGTTTTTTTTTTGAGACAAAGTCTCACTCTGTTGCCTGGGCTAAAGTGCAGTGGCATCAGCCTAGCTCACAGCAACCTCAAACTCCTGAGCTCAAGCGATCCTTCTGCCTCAGCCTCCCAAGTAGCTGGGACTATAGGCATACGCCACCGCACCCAGCTAATTTTTTCTATTTTTAGTAGTTTGGCTAATTTCTTTCTATTTAGAGTAGAGACGGGGTCTCGCTCTTCCTCAGGCTGGTCTCGAACTTCCGAGCTCAAGCGATCCTTCCACCTTGGCCTCCCAAAGTGTTAGGATTACAGGCATGAGTCACCGCGCCCAGCCTACAAAAAATTTTGTTAAAAATTAGCTGAGTGTGGTCCTGTAGTCCTGGCTACTTGGGAGGTTGAGGTTAGAGGATCACTTGATCCCACGAGTTCAAAGTTACGAGTTCAAGCCCATTCTCAGTGCTCATGAGTTACAATCATGCCACTGTACTCCAGCCTGGGTGACAAAATGAGACCCTGTCTTTAAAAATAAATAAATAAATGATTTAAGATTTCTTCACAGCCTTTCCAAATTAATTTTGCCTCTAGTCATTTCATTAATTCATTGTGCCTCTAAATACAAACTTCAGTAATCAGATGGACACAGATGTTAATATATACATAATATATACATTGTCACCTTAGTCTAATTTCAGTTTCCATGTAACAAATTGTGACTCAGAAACCAGTAAGAAGAAAAGTGAAGAAAAGTGCTTTGATGATCTTCAGATGCCTTCTTTAATAATGAAATGACTAATCTTTACGACCCTTTTTTTGGCATAATCTTAAGGAAAGTGACAAGCAGTGAACCAGGCAGGCTTGTATTCTCTTCATTTCATGAAGGCTCATAATGTAAGGTTAGTGTTTTAGAGCATTGATTTGGGAGAAAAGCAGACTTGCTAATATCTAAATTGTGCCAAACTGTATAATTTATACAAATAATGATTCTTTCAGTTTACACTTAAGAAAACTATGGTATGGTAAGTACTAAATAGGGTAGTTACTATGAATATATTAATGTATTTGTGTACGCATGCACACATATGTGTATTTATAGTGTCAAGTGGTTATTAGCACATTTCTGGTACATAGCAAGCATTAAATAAATGATAGAGATATATATTTCTAAACGTAGCTAGGTAAATAGACATATCTGTAATATAGCAAATTGTTAAGTAACCACAGTAGATGTACATCAATGATGTGAGAACCCCACTGAGGTTTATGTGATCATTTTAGAGATAATGAGTTTTAAAATCTTGGTTAAATAAAATTAAAACATCTAAATAAGATTTTTTTAAAAAATAGAATGTCATAAAACTAAGATTATCATAAAGATATTAATTTATGCTAAACTTTAAGAATAAGGATTTTTAGATATATAACATTTGAAACAATATAATTTTCTTAACTATATCCTAAGCTCTTTCAGATCAAGAGATATAAGGTACATTTCTTTATATTTCCCATACTTATGTATAATGTTTTATATGTAGCACATACTCCAGATCTTTGTTATATGAATGAGGTATTAATTAATTCATCTTTTGAGAAATTATTTTTACTTTTAATGAATTCTGTTAATAAACTTAAATGCCTTAGGAATGCTCTTAAGTAGTTCTCAAAAATTTCTGTATAGGCCGGGCGCGGTGGCTCATGCCTGTAATCCTAGCACTCTGGGAGGCCGAGGTGGGCAGATTGCTCGAGGTCAGGAGTTCGAAACCAGCCTGAGCAACAGCGAGACCCCATCTCTACTATAAATAGAGAGAAATTAATTGGCCAACTAATACATATATAGAAAAAATTAGCCGGGCATCGTGGCACATGCTTGTAGTCCCAGCTACTTGGGAGGCTGAGGCAGTAGGATCGCTTGAGCTCAGGAGTTTGAGGTTGCTGTGAGCTAGGCTGACGCCACAGCACTCACTCTAGCCTGGGCAACAAAGTGAGACTCTGTCTCAAAAAAAAAAAAAAAAAATTCTGTATAGATTATCTTGAAATGTCAAGGACAACAACTCTGTACTACAGAAATCCTGGAGATACCATTAAACATCAAAGAGAGATTTAATATTCTTGAACAACTTGTCTCCAGACCTCATGTTATTTTTAAGTAATAGCTTGTGTTATATCTATTATGCATATTTAAGGACAGAAAAATATTCCTTACTCTAAAAGAGAACAATGAAAATTATAGCTCATTTAGACCCTTTTGAGTTTCTATAGGTGCCTATTCAAGTTTAGAAAGGGCTTTTCCTAAGTAGTTTTCCTAAGTAATGCAGGAGATCCCTTCATAACATATGTATCTATATATGTTTATTTTTATATTTTTTAATGTTTGTATATTCATGTATTTATAACAAACTTAATATTAGTCAATTTAAAAATTTTAATACAATCGTGCGTCACTTAATGACAGGGATACATTATAAGAAATCCATCATTAGCCAATTTTGTCCTTGTGTAAACATCATAAGGTGTACTTTCACAAACCTGGATGGTACAGCCTACTACACATGTGGGCTATATGGTATAGCCTATTGCTCCTGAGCTACAAACCTGTACAGTATGTTTCTGTACTGAATGCTATAGGCAGTTGTTACACAGTGGTAAATATTTGTGTGTCTAAACATTTCTAAACATACAAGAGACACAGTAAAAATGTAGTAGAAAAGTTAAAAATGGTACATCTGTATAGGACACTTACTGTGAATGGAGCTTGCAGGACCGGAAGTTAGTCTAAGTGACTCAGTGAGTGGTGAGTGAATGTGAAGGCCTAGGACATTACTGTATACTACTATAGACTTTATAAAGACTGTATACTTGGGCTACACTAAATTTATTCTTAAAACAAAGTAATTGTGCCATAACATTATGACAACTGTAACGTCACTAGGCAATAGGAGTTTTTCAGCTCATGTTATAATCTTATAGGACCTCTGCAGTTTACTGCATACAATATGACAATCAGAAGAGAGTAAGTGGTCTTCATGTGAGAAGTTAAGAACACATTGAGTAAAAACACGGGAAGATAAGCATATTTTCATGAGCCACATAGTTTATATCCTGTGCCTCCAATATGCTTAGAGAATAGTCATAACCCAATGTTCATATTCCACTGCCAGTGTGTGGACTGTTGATGTGTTAAACACACTGATTCTTTGTTGTATAGCAATTCTGTAGTCATACCTGGGAGATATTACCAGTTTGGTTCCAGACTACCACAATAAAGCAAGTTGTGCAAATTTTTGGGTTTCCTAGTGCATATGAAACTATGTGCATAATATACTATAGTCTATTAAGTATGTAATAGCATCATATCTAAAAGAACAATTTACATGCCTTAATTTTAAAAATTGTATTGCTAAAATGCTGGCAATCATCTGAGCCTTCAGCAAGTTTTAATCTTTTTTGCTTGGGAAAGTTCTTGCCTTGATGTTGATGACTGCTGACTGATCAGGGTGGTGGTTGCTAAAGGTTGGGGTGACTGTGGCAGTTTCTTAAAATAGGACAACAATGAAGTTTGCTGCACCAGTTGACTCTTATTTTCACGAAAGATTTCTCTGTAACATGCGATGCTGTTTGGTAGCATTTTGCCCACAGTAGAACTTCTTTCAAAATTGGAGTCGGTTGTCTCAAACCCTACTGTAAGCTTTCTCAACTAAATATATGTAGTATTCTAAATCTTTTGTTGTCATTTCAACAGTGTTCACAGCATCTTCACCAAGAGTAGATTCCATCTCAAGAAACAGCTTTTTTTGCTCATCCATAAGAAACAACACCTTCTCCATTCAGGTTTTATCATGAGATTCCAACAGTTCATTCACATCCTCAGACTCCACTTCTAATACTAGTTTTCTTGCTATTTCCACCAAATCTGTAGTTACTTCCTCCACTGAAATCATGAAGCCCTCAAAGTCATCCCTGAGGGTTTGGAATCAACTTCTTCCAAACTCCTGTTAATGTTGATATTTTGACCTCCTCCAGTGACTCATGAATGTTCTTAGTGACGTCTTTCCAGAATGGTGAATTCTTTACAGAAGGTTTTCGATTTACTTTGCCCAGATTGATCAGAAGAATGACTATCTATGGCAGCTGTATCCTTTTGTAATATATTTCTTAAATAAGATAACTTGAAAGTCAAAATTACTCCTTGATTGGCTACAAAATGGATGTTGTGTTAGCAGGCATGAAAGTAAGATTAATCTTTTACATCTCCATCAGAGGGCTTGGATGACCTGGTGAATTGTCAATGAGCAGTAATATTTTGAAAGGAATCTTTTTTTCTGAACAGCAGGCCTTAATAGTGGGCTTAAATTATTCAGTAAACCATATGTGAACAGATGTGTTTCATCTAGGCCCTGTTGTTCCATTTGTGGAGGACAGGCAGAATAGATTAAGCATAATTCTTAAGGGCCCTAGGATTTTTAGAATGGTAAATGAGTATTGGCTTCAACTTAAAGTCACCGACTGCATTGGCCACTAACAAGAGTCAGCCTGTGCTTTGAAGCTTTGAAGTTAGGCATTGACTTTTCCTCTCTAGTTATTAAAGTCTTAGATAGCATCTTCTTCCAATATAAATCTGTGTCATCTTCACTGAAAATCTGTTGTTTAGTGGAGCCACCTTCATATTCTGGATAACTTGCTGCAGCCTCTACATCAGCACTTGCTGTTTCACCTTCTACTTTTATGTTATAGAGATGACTTCTTTCCTTAAGCCTCAGGAACCAACCCCTGCTAGCTTTCAGCTTCTTTTGCAGCTTCCTCACTTCTCTCAGCCTTAATAGAATTGAAGAGTTAGGGCCTTGGTCTGGATTAGGCTTTGGTTTAAGAGAATGTTGTGAATGTTGTGTTTAATCTTCTATCCAAACCACTAAAATTTCTCCATATCAGCAGTAAGGCTTGTTTCAACTTTCTTAGCACTTTTAATTTTCTTTAAGAACTTTTCCTTTGCATTCACAACCTAGCCATTTGGCAAAAGAGGCCTAGCTTTTGACTATCTCAGCTTTCTACATGCCGTCCTCACTGAGTTTAATCATTTCTAGCTTTCAGGCTAAAGTAAGAGACATGTAACTCTTCCTTTCACTTGAACACTTTGAGGCCATTGTGGGTTATTAATTGGCCTAATTTCAATATTGTCATATCTCAGGGAGTAGGGAAGCCCAAGGAGAGAATGAGAAACGGGGGAACAGCTAGTTGATGGAGAAGTCAGAACACACACATTTATCGCTTAAGTTCACCATCTTCCATGAACGTAGTTTGTGACACTCCAAAACAATTATAATAGTAACACCAAAGATCACTGATCACAGATCACCATAACACATATAATAATAATGAAAAAGTTTGAAATATGGGGAAAATTTCCAAAATGTGACATAAACACAAAGTGACCATGTGCTATTGGGAAAATGGTGCCGATAGACTTGCTTGATGCAACGTTACCACAGACTTTCAATTTGTAAAAAATGCAAAGTTTGTGTCAGTCAAAAAGTGATGTAAAGGACATTGGAAACTAAGAAGGGGGGATGATGGATTTGGTAGGGGATAAAAACATACCTATTGGGTACAATGTACACTATTCTGGTGATAGGCACACTAAAAACCCTGACTTCAGCATTATACAGTTGATCCATTTAACAGAAACACTTGTTTGTATTCCCTTAATATTTTGAAATAAAAAAATTTTTTTAAATGACAGAGCTCATTGTCTGAGTTAAACACAAACAAAAAAAAATGCAATGTCTATGAAATGCAATAAAAGGAAGTCCAATAAAATGAGGTATGCCTGTACTTAAATGTCAATAATAGTATTATAGCAACATGGTCCAAAGACAACTTCTTTGCTTTAGAGAAGGTAGCCTCACCAACCATCACCCTCCCAAGGATGCCAGCTGTGGAGTTTGATGGCAAAGATATTATTTCTGCATTAGTAGATGACACTGTTTTACTAGTGTGGAACATAGTGCCATAAGTTGGTGAGGACCTGAAATGGATACAAGTGAGGCATTGCCCGTTTGTACTTCCAGGATGAGTTGGTAGTAAGTGGTTCGTCTGACATCATCAGGTTTGAGACTATACTAATCTGCTAGGGCTGCCATAACAAAATACCACAGACTGGGTGGCTTAACCAACAGAAATTTCTTTTGTCACATTTTTGGAGGCTAGAAGTCCAAGATCAAGATGCTGGTGGAGTTGGTTTCTCCTGAGGTCTCTCTTTCCTTGGCTTGCAAGTGATCACCTTCTCCCTGTGTTCCCACATAGCCTTATCCTCTGTGCAGACATGCTTCTGGTGTCTCTTCCTTTTTCTATAAGGACACCAGTCCTATTGATCATGGTCCCACCTTTGTGACCTCATTTAACATTAATTACTTCTTTAAAGGTTGTATCTTCAAACACATTCACATTAGAGATAAGGGCTTCAGTCTACGAAGTTTGAGGAACACAGTTCAGTCCATAACAAAGTCATAGAGTATAGAACACATTTATAAATACTAGTGGCCATGCAAAATAGATGTGCTGTATGTGGTTCTATAAGAAGAGAATAATCAGTTCAGTTGTTACCATAATAGTGTAATGTAAGATCTTATAATTCTTTGTGACCCTTGTACCTCTGAAGGGATTCTTTTATCAGTAGACCCTTGTGGAAAATTTTTCAGACTTCAGTTTGATGAGCTCTACATTGTCAGAAGTCCACACAATGACAAAAGCCTGATAAGGGATTTCCTAAATGACTCTGTTGACTAAACTGAATCTCCCCTGCTCTCCTTCCCAACAGCCACCTAGAGCTCCAGATAAATTAGCATTCATGGACCTTATATTTGCATAAGACTATTTAAAGTTGTGGTATTTCAGTGTACCAGAGCCAGGATGAGGAATAATAGGAAGAAACCATCAGATTCCTACGATGGAGTTTTGGGTGGCATAAAAGTAGCACAGTAGACCTGCAGGTGACCCAGGATAGTTGGTCTTCTCAGCACAGATGGCTGTTTAAGTGCTACTATCTAAAAATGTGTTTTATCCTCTTTTCTCTCCACTACTTTTTCCTCTTATTTGGTTCTAGACAAAGATGGCCTATAAATGTGTTTAGTTTTGGGGAAAACAAAAAAGAAAGACAGGGAAAAAAAACTGGGTTTAAGTCCTGATTTTATCACTTCGTAGTTTACTTGACAGGTTATTAAATTTCTTTGGACATCAAATTCCTCATTTGTAAAATAGAAATATGGATACATGCCCTCACGGGGTATAAAGGTTTAGTAAGATAACACCTAAGCCACTAGCATAGTACCTAAAACGTGGCAGGAACTCAGTGTATTTTAATTAGCTTTCCTCTTTTATGATAGTGCCAGATAGGAGAATAAAAGAGAAGATATTTAAAGAAGGAAGAACAAAGAGAAAAGTTAAAAGTTCCACTTTTACCTAAGTGATTTAGTGTCAATATACTAAAGTTATAAAAATTTGTAAACCTTAAACAACATCCTACATAGCATGTTATAAATGAGGTACTATGCCAAGCAGTACAATAGGCATTGCATTTGAACCATTTAAATTAAATTATCACTACTGGCCTTATATTGTAGATTGGCAGCAGTTAAATTTAAACTTATCCATTAAAGTTGCCTGGTTGAGGAGTTAATAAATATTGTTAAATGAAATAAAAGTTTCCAGAAACAGTTATGTGAACTATAATGGAATCCTCTGCTTAAAACCCTTCTGTGTCTTCCCATTGGCCACATTATTGAGTCTGAACTTCTTCGACATGCATGATATGACCCCTACTTATTCCTGTAGCCTCAGCTTCCTCTACCTCTTTATCTCAGCTCTCACCTCTAATGCCCCAGATTCCCACCATGTTTAACTATTTGGAGTTTCTCTTCCCTGGACTCTCATACATGCTGTACAATATGACTGAGACATACTTTCCCTCTCTTCACCTGGCTAATTCCTGTATTGTCCTGTAATTCTCCTGTAAGATCTAAATGAGGTACCTGTTTTAGAAATTATCCTATTTACCATGGTGTATTTAGCCTAGCACAGTACCAGGCACATTAGGATTTCAACAGTTAAATATTCAACCTAAATGCAGAAGATTTTAATGGTGAATTTCCATTACATATGTAGTTGTATAAGCAATACATTTTCAAACATCATTTAAGAATAAATATAGTCTTTAGTATACATGTTATATCTTACTTTACAGAGTGCATCAGATCTAAAATGCATTGAGATCTCCCTGCTTCTAACTGCTATAAGGGATTTTTAAGTGCCTGTGCAGCCACTGTCATTATCATTTTTACTTGGGTTTTTCAAAAGAAAAAGAAATCAAATATACTGATCATCGCAACAACACAAAGAAGAGGATTCCCATAGAAAGGCTTTTCCTCTTAATTTGTATCTAGTGAAAATAAACTTATGAGGGTATTTTTAAAGATAGTCAGAAGATGAAAGTTGTTGACATAAACATCAAATAATATATGTGTGTGGAGAAATTTATCTCAAAAAGAGACATTAGCAATAAACCAGCAATCACAATAACGTTATGCAATCAGGTTGTTCCATTGAGCTTTTCCTTTTTGTAAAACTGTTGACCTTCTGAAGAATTTTTTTTTCAGATGCATCTGCTTAGCACAGAGAATGGAATATAAAGGTAGTATAAAGCAATTCTGAGAAAGTAAATGGTGTGTGAGCCTTTTTTTTATTTCCTTCACAAGTAATTTACTTAAAAAAATTAACATCTGCTATTTTGAAACTAATCTTAGTGTATTGAATGCTCTTAACCATTTCTCAATCCCACAGTCTTTTATCTTGCTTCTCCTGCTGTGTTCCCACCACCCCTGATCCCATTAGCAAACCTTGAGACAGCCTCAGACTCACCAAAGTACTACTTTGGTTTCAGCTGCTCTTCTGCAAGAGGAAGTGAATGTTGGGGGTTTTCTCTGTGGTACAGTTGTGATAAAGCTGTGGTGGTCTTATCTCTCTCGTAGGTAGTGGCTCTTTATGACTACACAGCAAATCGATCAGATGAACTAACCATCCATCGCGGAGACATTATCCGAGTGTTTTTCAAAGATAATGAAGACTGGTGGTATGGCAGCATAGGAAAGGGACAGGAAGGTTATTTTCCAGCTAATCATGTGGCTAGTGAAAGTAAGTTTTATGCTCCCTTCCTGGTTTACTAATATGGTATAACTGATAGTCCAAGATTTTATCATTTTCTACCCTTTAATTTACTGTCTCTGTAACCTTTGCATATGTTTACCAGTGAATGTTGCTTTTCATTCTCATGATGTAAAAAATAAAAAGAGGAGGCACTAGCATGCTAGAAAGCTACTACATTCTGAGACTGGAATATTTACTTCATGGACTTCTTATTTTAGGGGACCTGCCCCTCTAACTACCAGCTTTCTTATCCAGCTCCTTTGACCCTGCTATCTGCTATATGCATGGTTCTGTCAGCACTTCTCTTGCCATAGTGACTTCTCAGTTGGCCAGCATCTTAAGAACCTCTGGTTCCCTAACTCCCATTTTTTTACTTTGGATACCTCAGTCTGAGCTGGTTACCTGCTAAAATAAAACTACAATAGATTGTTTCATTTTCAACTAAATTAAGCCCTCATTTATGAAAGAAAAAAATGAACTAGAGAATAAATTCTAAATGTGAGTTTCTGACAGCTATAAATACACAGCTAGGCCTTGAAGTGAAAATAGAACATAGAAAGCTTCAAAATAAAGAAAATAAGTTAAAAACCATCATTAAAGGGGATAAGTGTAGAAGTGCTTCTGCAAAAGAATGCATCTTATCCACAATTAACTTGATAGCATATTAGAAAAAGCACACAACACTCGGGTCAGCCCAAAAAATCAACTTCTAATCCTAGCTCAGCAGTTTATACTGATAAGCCTCAGTTTCCTCTTATAAAATGGAGAAGTTGATCTGTATCATCTCTGTAAGCTTTCTTCCAGAAACACTATAATTGTATGGTTCTGATTCAAAATGTAGTATAGGCAGCCTTAAAATTGAGAACAATCTATATTTTGAATATTTAAGTCTTTTATTTCTGCAAAGCAGTAATTGTGATAAATAATAATTGGTTTTTAGAATAGTCTGTGAAGCCCTATTTAATCCAAAACCATGACTAAACAAGAGTACTATTGATTCAAACCTAAGTTCTAAATTTTGACAGCAAGAGATAAAGGAAAAGAGGAAAAAGAATTTCTTCCATGATTGCTGGGTTCTGGGCTAGGCCTTGATAAAATTTCTCCTAGGTACCCTCCCACTACCCTGTATGTACCCTGTGCTTCCCAGTGCTCCCCTCTGCAGTTTCTCAAGTGCCTGAAGTCTCACTGTAGCTCTCCTTCTCCACTTACCTGCCACATTCAGCAAACTTCTCTCCTCAAAAGTTCTCAATGTCTCAAAAATTACCCACTTCTCTCTCCCATAACAAAATTCATAATTTTTTCTGTGCTGCTGTTTTAATTATTTTCTTCTAAGTAGTAAATAAATGATAACTATTTAACTCTATTGGAGGTATATTTTTATAGAGGATGCATAATGGAAAACACATAAGACAGTGTAAAAGGAAGAAATTTTAGGACAGGTTAATTCCCAGATATGCATAAGACAGCATTTAAGTCCTGTAAAGCTCAGCACTTCTATCTTTCAGATTGTCTAAAATATCCAGGTTTCTTCCCTCTCCTTCCAGTGTTGCTTCTCCCACAGGATCAACAGCTAAGGTTAAGAAGAGGTAGCTTCTATTTTTAAATCAGAAGCTGCTTGCACATAGTCTCTCTAGAATATGTTTGTAATTTTAACTAGGTATTACAATCCATTGTTCCTTTCAGGTAAAAGAGGAAACATTCAAAAATTATTTCACTTGGCAATATGAAAAGATTGTGTATCTCCAGGCAGGTTGGTATTAAGTGCCCTGACCTTAGAATCTACTTAGTTTGCAGAAATAATCTCTTAGGCTTGCAGATCTTGAGAGGCTGCACATACTTGTTCTACAATGAGTTAAAAGTTAATAACATTTGGTTCTCTTCCATAATAGCGAAAGTCAGAACTCTGAAGCATATTGCAGTAATGGTTGATGGCTATATACAAAATTAATTTCTTTTCTCAGTAGTGACCATCCTTCAGCTGGCATAATTCTTTATTGTGGCTTAGAATAATTGATGTTTTCTTTTGGCATCAGTCACTGCTGCTTGAAAAGCTTTGTTAAGACCAGAACAAACAGGAAAAAAAATCTCAGAAAACCTGAGAATATGATTGAATTCTCACACTTCATCGGGGATTATTTTCCTTTCCCTTTCATCCTTTTTAACTGAATTTAACAAAAACTCAACTGCCCAGTTTAGCATTAGAGAAAAAATGACTGTCAGCAGTATATTCCACTCCAAAAAGTGGTAAGACAAATTGTCCTTTGATCTTCATCTAAAGCCAAATATGCAAAACAAATATCTAGGGGAGTATATATATGAGCAGAATCTCTCCCCACTGTTCAATTGAGAGCCACATCCTTTAAGAGAGCAACACAATAAAAGAAGCTGGTACCCCATTATTATAAAAAACTTACTCTCTTTGTATCTTAAACTACTGGAAAGATAAACATGATCAGCTCCCCCTAATCACATCTAAAACCTTTTTCAATAAGAGATAAAGAAACTCAATAATAAAATCAACCCATATATAAAGCCAATTAATATATCTCATAATCTTAGTTTTACAGTTTTGATCAAATATATTTTAGCAATTTCTCTTAATTCAGAGTTGCTCTTAACCAAAACTGATTTACCTTTTAATCCTTTAAAATTCCCACATAGCTCTTTAAATGCAATACCCTGCTTAGATGTAATAGACTATATAGATATATAATCTTAGATTATTATAAGAATCTTAGATTCAGCACTATATAGGTTTAATATTGTGTATAGTCCTAATTCTGTGCTTACTCATTTTATATCATCTTCCCAAATTGTCCTTTCTCCACACCTCTGCCTGGCAAAATCCTACCTATTTTTCAGAGTCTGATACACCTACCACTTCTTCCATTAAGCATTTTCCATCCCCATATCAGAGATTATCTTTGTAATTATCTTTCTTTCAAATAATGTCACATTGTATTTTATATTAGTTATTTGTGAACGTGTCTATCTCTGACCAGACTCTAAGCTGCTTGTGAGCAAAGACTGTCTTGATCATCTTCGTATATCCTCCAGCAGTACCTTGCAGATAACCTTGCATATAGCAGGTTCCTAGTAAATGTGTATTGAGATAAAATGAAATAAGCATCTGCATGACCACATAGTAAGTGAAAATGATACCTTCTACATTTCTGAAATCCCGCTGATTAAAAGTTTCCAGCCATAGTTACACTCTTTTGATAACAAATGTCTAAAACTACAAATTGCCATAAATAAGTTCTAGGTAGCTTGTTTTTACCAGGGTATTGAATATCAATTTGATTTTTTTATACACATACTTGTTTACTTCTTTTTTCTTGCAGAAGTCATAGTCTGCAATTAAATTTCTTTAATATCATATCTGCCCGTCTCCCTGATTGTTTTTTTCCTGCCATGGAACAGTGCTTCTCAATTTGATTATATGAATTCCTTTTTCAATTTCAGCACTCTATCGAGAACTGCCTCCAGAGATAAAGGAGCGATCTCCTCCTTTAAGCCCCAAGAAAACAACTAAAATGGAAAAACATCCTTTCGCTCTTCATAAGGTAAACATTTTCAAAAATATGTTTTGCATATGACTTTGATTTTCACTCTCTCTGGATAAAATACTTATTTTTCGTGCTTATAATCCTTCATTGTTTACATTATTATTTCCTTTGATCTTGGCACCAACATGGTGAAATATATAAGGCAAATGTTGTTATAGCCATTTTCCAGATAAGGAAACTGAGGAGGCTCAGAGGAGTTAATGTAGACCCCCAAGTCACAGTGTAAGTGATGAGACAAGGAACCCAAGGTAGAACTTGTGACTTTAAGTGTGATGCTATTTTCACTCTGCACTTGTTTCTTTAACTGTGATACTGACAGTGTCATGAACTCCACTTGGGAGACACATTGATGCTGGAGATCACTGGAATCCAGAAACTAAAGATGTTATATCTTTCTGGAGCATTCCTTTTACTTGCTAGTAATTTAAAATGTTTTCCAGTTAAAATGAATGTGGATATATAATCAGCCTGAGAAATGTCATGTATTTAGTCTGCGCCATCAGATCTCTCAGGGATATTAGTCAGTATTCCTCTGATGTTAGTAATACTGTAGTAGAAAAGTTTATTAAGCATTGTACCATCATATATATTGCTTGTTAAACTTGTTTCATGATGTGACATTAGCTGTCGCCTTAGACTGAATACTTTTACTGCTTCTTGACATCATGAACTGACATAGATATATTTTTTACAAATATATGTCATGTACATATCATTACAATGTCATGGTAAAGTTTTTTGATGAACCTGGTATGTATCATTCAGTCATTCAGCATGTATTTGTTGAGTGCTTACTTCCACATCCACTCTCTATTAGTCCCCTCTGAACAGGAGTGAGTAGGCAAGGCACTTGCCCCTAAGGGATTTACAGGCTGGTGGTGAGACACCTGAAAGCAGGCAATTCCAGTAGACTCTGGTAGGAACTATAATGAAGATACAAGCACAATGCATTGTGAACACAAAGGAATCCTCTTAAATCTGCCCTGGGGAAGTCCAGGAAGAGTTCCCAGAGGAGGGAATGTTTGACCTGAGGCATCTAGGATGCAAAAGCATGTTAGGTAGATGAAGTTAGAAAAAACATTCCAGCAGAGGAATAATGTGAACAGATTTGCATGCTAGAAAGATTATTTTAGTGGCCTCATAGTGGTTAGATTAGAGATAGTTAAAACCTAGAGCAAGGAAATTAGTTAAGAATCCGTGGAAATAAAATAATTATAAAACTCTAAACTAGTGGAGTCAGAGGGGTAGAGACATAAGCTATAATTGGCAGGATTTTATGATTGATTGGATGTGATTAGTGAACTTGGAATCTAGGATTTTGCTAAGAGCCTTAGGTTATAAAAGTAAATAGATAGCAGTACCACAGAAACAATAAAATTAATAAGGAAGATGTGGGGATAGACAAGGAATGGTGGGAGGAATAGATAATAAGTTCAGTTTTAGATATCTTAAATTTGTTAGTAGTGTCTGGAGTGCTTCCAGGTAGAAATATTCACTAGGAAGCTAGAAATGCAGGACCAGAATTTGAGAGAAGGTAGAGCTTCAAAGTCAAATGAGGAATTAGAATATTTGATGTATTCTATCAGTAAATGGAAGCTTGTAATAAAGGCTATAGTCCAGGAAGAGTTCTAAGATAAGAAAGTCAAGAACAGAACCCAGTTGAACATCAGTATTAAAGGACAGTCAAAGGGAGAGGAGAAGATTAAAAAAGAATAAATAAAAAGGAAAGAACCAGAAAAAAAAGAAGTATCTTGGAAGCTAGGAGAGAAGAAAGGATCAAGGAGAGTTTAGTGGGAAATAGCCAACCAGTTAGTTTGTCTAAGTATTTGGTAATCAAGAGGACCCTGGTATTTTGCACCAGTATCAATAGAGTGACAAGGATTAAAGAGTAGATTAAAGGTTGAGTAGGGCCTCAGCAAGTGAACTTATGGAAGTCATTCTCAAAGCTTCACTTTGAAGAATAAAAAAAGATCAATTGAGGCTGGGCACAGTGGCTTACACCTGTAATCCTAGCACTCTGGGAAGCCAAGGAGGGAGGATTGCTTGAGCTCAGGAGTTCAAAACCAGACTCAGCAAGAGCAAGACCCTGTCTCTACTAAAAATAGAGAAATTAGCCAGGTGTGGTGCCACACACCTATAATCCCAGCTCCTCCAGAGCCTAAAGCAAGAGGATCGCTTAAGCCCAGGAGTTTGAGGTTGCAGTGAGCTAGGGTGATGCCACTGCACTCTACCCAGGGTGACAAAGCAAGACTGTGTCTCAAAAAAAAAAAAGATTAAACAGTGGCAGGAGGGAGATCTGGTGTCCAGAAATGATTTTGTAACTATTGGAGAGACACATAAAATTATATACTAAAGAGACAGTGCTAGCATACAGGTTCAGACTGAAGATAAAGAACACCAAGGAGGCCTGGCACAGTGGCTCACATCTGTAATCCTAGCTCTCTGGGAGGCCAAGGCTGGAAGGTCACTTGAGGTCAGGAGTTCGAGACCAGCCTGAGCAAGAGCGAGACTCCATCTCTACTGAAAATAGAAAAAAATATTAGCCAGTCAACTAAAAATAGAAACAAAAAATTATCTAGGCATGGTGGCTTGCGCCTGTAGTCTCGGCTACTGGGGAGGCTGAGGCAGGAGGATCGCCTGAGCCCAGGAGTTTGAGGTTGCTGTGAGCTAGGCTGATGCCATGGCACTCACTCTAGCCTGGGCAACAGAGTGAGACTGTCTCAAAAAAAAAAAAAAAAAAAAAAAGAGAGAGAGAGAGAACACCAAGGACACAGTGGAACTTGGAGGAAGCAGGAGATTTTTTTACTGGAAAGACAGATTGGTAGATATTTGGCAATGTCTAGAGACATTTTTTGTTGTCTCAACTGCAAGGAGGGGGATACTACCAGCATTTAGTGGGTAGAGGTCATGAATGTTGCTAAACATCCTAGAATACAGAGAACAACTCCCTCAACAAAGAATTGTCTGGCCAAAAATGTCAACGGTACCAAGATTAGAACAATACCCCTCTAAGGCAGGCAAGTGTGGATAGTGATACAGATAAGTTGATAGAGTAGAAGTCTAAAAATTAAGGATATTTTTATGTTCTCCAAAACAGAAAGTAAGGTTCACTGCGAATGTGATAGGCAAAAGAATGAGATAGGAGTTCAAGAAGAGTAGCGACTATTTGAATACCCATAATGAAGTAGGACCAGGAACTCATTTGGGACATATAAAAAGATTCCTGGGAGCTGCTGTGTGGATACCACTAAAATTTAGATGGCATAAATCTGTGTAGTTGGATTTTTTTCTTTAGTAGTCTCTTCAGCATCTAGGGCATAACAGTGGAAAAGGCAGATTTGGTTTAATATATAATTGTACATGCCATAGGAGAACAAGAAGGTAAGAGACTTGACAACATTGGTAAAAGAGTCACTGGAGTGATACACCATGGAGGATTGGCTAGACTGGAAAGGACAGAGAATCAGTAGAAGATTGGCAAACTTAGAAAGCAAGGTTCTCTGCAAGATTGCACTAAGTAAGCTACCCATGCCCAAGTGGAGGCATAGTGTCATGTGGTAAAGGAGTCAGCAAGGTGGAACTACAGCGTGTAAAGCCAGAAACTCTTTTGCTTATTCAATATTTCATATGTCAAGCAATTTCACGTTGTGATAAATTCATAGAATATATATAAGAACTTAAGTGAAGTTGAAGGACATGTTACTAGAATTGAGCTGGTCAATGAACTAGGACCCAGAGTGTTGAACAGGTAGGTTGTTATCTTGAACACTAAAATTCCAGAATGATAACAAGAGTTGGAATGAGAAGAAACTGATGTATCAAGAGCTGACATCCAAAAAAAAAGAGCTGACATCCTTAAGTCTTATGTTAGAGCAGAGGTCTCAACCTTGGCTTAACACTGAAATCATCTAAGGAATTAAAAAACTTGGTAGTGATGACAGTCCCCACCCCTAAAAATTCATTTAATTGGTCTGGAATAGGACCTGGGCATGGGCAGCCAGCACTGAGAACTTTGTGTTAGAGTGACCACAGGTCCAATGGTAACAGCTGCAAAGATAAGTGGAGGGCATTATAGCCAGGTGTCAAGTGCTTTAGAAGTACAGTCGCCCAAAATCAGCAGCAAGGAGCTAAGAGGAGACCAGTGTTAACTCTTAGTACTCATGGTTCACCATTGGGTACATGAGAATGAACAGCCTATGCTACAAGGAACTGAAAGAAAACTGATTTCTTGGTAAAAACCAGTTTCAAATACAGCAAGGATAAATAGTGATGGTTGCCTACAACAGTATGGGAACTATACAGGATACAGTCGAAAGGACTCACAAGTGATTTGACTATGGGCAAATGTTACATGAGCAATATTATCCATTGTTTGTAATTCAGCCTGAGATTTAAGATTTAGGATGATGCTTATCTTAGTTGGGTCTACTATAACCCATTTATATAGTATATAAATATACTATAGACTGGTGGCTTAAATAATAAACATTTATTTCTCACAGTTCTGGAGGCTAAGAAGTCCAAGATCAAGGTGCTGACAGGTCCAGTGTCTGGCAAGGGTCTACTTCCTGGTTTGCAACTCCATTATATCCTCAGAGGGCAGAGAGCAGAGAGCTCTCTTATGTGTCTTCTTATAAAATCACTAATCCCATTCATGAGGGCTCCACCCTCATGACCTAACCACCTCCCAAATACCTCCTGATACCATCACATTGAGAGTTAGGATTTCAATGTATGAATTGGGGGTGGTGAGGCCACAAGCAGGTAATCCATAACAATGCTAACCTAAATTTCAGCCTAAAGACATTTTAATGCAATGAAAGCATTTATAACATTGGCATAGGGGAGTCATTGTGACAGCTAACAATATTCTTACTCTATATCCAAAACTGTGAGATGATATGAAAGATATATCCTTTACTTTTACTGACTTACTGGTATCCCTCACTCTGCATCATGCTGAACTTTGAAATTGAGGTTACCTAACCCCTACCTCTAAGTATGTTCCCATCTAGTACCCTTGAATTAATTCTGCCTCTACCAGAGGAGGTATAAGGAACTCTGTTAGTATCTTACTGTTAACTTGTGCAGTTGGTATTGTCCCTTCCTCTTCCTGGTGTACCTGTGTTCTTATGGATAGGGACCTCTTGCTTGCTTCCAAAACTCCCCATTTCTCACTGCCTATGCCACTCCTTTACTGAGATGGACTCACTGCATCATAGTCTTAGTTTAGGCTGTAGTTGGTTTTTTAATTTTGTATGGCTTTTCCCTTTATAGACTGATCTCCTTCCTTCAAGCATACTTTTATATTCATCTCCCAGTAGATGCATTCCTCCCATACCCCTAAGATCTACTTCAGGCTAATCCCACTGATGCCCAAACCCTAACTCTAATAGATTCCAGGGAACTTACAGACATGCAAAGGAGTTGCAGAGGATAAGAATCCATTTGAGCAGGGGAGTAAAAAGTTCTCATGGAAGAGGTGGAACTCAAATTAGGCTGTAAAGTCCAAGATGGTTGGATTTCTTTATTTGAAGAACATGATTTTATCTGCTTTATCTGAATCCATGTGTTAGAATAGAATCCTACATACGTTTTTTTCTCTTGGAAATGTACCATATGTATATATAGTTAGACAGTGTTTCACTTCCTTGTGAGGGAAAGTATAATGATCTGTGCTTATGTAAAAAGAAGTCCCCGAGAAATGGAATATTGCTTTGAGTAACTTAAATGCTTTGGGTACATTCTTGAGTCATGAAACTAACAGCCAACCCTTGAGAAATGTATAACTCAGCTTCCTTAGCACCTGGCTGGTTGCATTTCTTAAGTTTAGTTCCTTTATCAAAATATATATGGTTTGATTTTATCAAGATCCTGCCTTATAAACCTCCCACAAAGTCTATCAGATGTTTAATTTCATGTGCAAGTCTTATTTTTATTTTAACACATAAGTGTTTTTTAAAGAACATGAAAAGTGTCTGATAAGTGACTAGAATTGTTGGGCAGGGGATCTCTGTTCGTGGAATTATAGAATTAGTGACAGGGAAAGGACCTTAGAGATCATCCCTGGAGACTCTAGTCAGCTCTTTCATTTTACAGGAAATAAAGATCCAGAAAGTTATTAATATAAAGAGGTTCATTTAAAATGATGCTGTCAGGCCAGGCACAGTGGCTCATGCTTATAATCCTAGCACTCTGGGAGGCCAAGGCGGGAGGATTGCTTGAGCTCAGGAGTTCGAGACCAGCCAGAACAAGAGCAAGACCCTGTCTCTACTAAAAATAGAAAGAAATTAGCCAAACAACTCAAAATAGAAAACAATTTAGCCAGGCATGGTGGCATATGCCTGTAGTCCTAGCTACCCTACCCGCGAGGCTGAGTCAGAAGGATCGCTAGAGCCCAGGAGTTTGAGGTTGCAGTGAGCTAGCACTCTAGCACAGGCTACAGAGTGAGACTCTGTCTCAAAAAAAAAAAAAAAAATGATGCTGCCAGTTAGAAGCACACCTTCATATGCTCAGGCCAGTGCCCTTTTTCCTCCATCACCTAGTCACACAGGCAGTTGTAACCTGCACAGTTAGCCAGGTTTTGTGTCACACTTGTTTTTCACATCACTGTTTATGTTTGTTTCATTGTACCCTTCTTCATGTGGAAGTTATAAGAATTGTACTCTCTATACTTTTAAAGAAAAAAGGAAAAAAACCTCAATAGTTTTATTTCCTTTTTAAAATTATTTCTATTCAAACTATAGAAAAAGAAGTAAAATTATACCTTTTAATAGCTTGGCAGCTGCTGCATCTTGTAAGTTCTTCCAAGTGGAACACACCTGCTCTGTTACTAATTGTACCATGTACCTTCCAGCATTTCATCTGGTTCATTGAAATGCTAGTGGGTAATGAAAGCATTTGTCCCTGGCTCTTTTGCTACAGGAGGAGGGGACAAGGCTAGGGTTAGTTATTCTCCTTGGAGGCCAGAGAGTCCCCAAACAAATCAGTAACTACTTATACCACAGGGCAGTGGCAGTGGGAGAATGTTTTCCTTCAAGCTCATTCCAGAACATTTTTACCCAAGTATGCTATAAATTTGTACCTAATAGAAAAAAGAATATTGGAGCTATGAGAGAGGAAAGAAATTCAGCAGCTTTGGGGAAAAAAAAAAGTGCTTACAAACTGGTTTTTATTTTTTGTTAGTATTTTGGATTTTTTTGTTTTTTAGCCTTTTTATGTTTGCTAGGCTCAGAATTAATCTATGTGATTCATTTATTTGGGGAGGAAAGTTATTGTTGTTAAACTTCCTTTTTTAATTCTTCGAAGTTCTACTATAAAAGTAATATTTGCTCATACTTTTAAAAATTCAATCAGTAAAGAATAGTGTAAAATAAAAAATATCTTCTGCCTTCCCAATATTCTTGTTCATTCTGAGTTTCTTCTAAAATGTTCTCTGCATATATAAACGTAATATATCTTTGTCTATTCACTCTTTTTATGAAACTAAGATCATACTTAATATTCTGTCCTTGCCTTTTACATATGTGTTGAACATATTTTCTTATTAGTGCAGATACAATTCTATTTTTTTAACCATTTTGAGGTACTAATATTTAATTCCTAAAATGCTGAGTTTTTTTCTTTAATTTCTGAAAAACAAAACCCAAGTAGGAAAGTACCATTTACCTTCTATAAGTGTTTCATGACACAACCAAGTATGTTTTTATATAAGTTTCAGATGTATAGTAATAATTATGCACAGAAATGTTAAATTATTTCTGAAAATGTAGAGAAATCACTGTTATTTTTCCCTATGTCCTTCTCTAAAAACCCACTAAATGAATAATTACTGGTTTTGCTTTTCCAAGATAATCATAAAAATATCCATTACAGCCAATCTTCACATGAGGAGAAGTGTTTTAATAATATTCAGTGTTTTACTGAGCATGTAGAATCAATAGGAGTAGGCTGGCTTAATTCAAAAGGACTGGCTCCTAAACCAAAGTGCACCCTCTACTTATATTCAGGAACAGCTGTTTTTGTCTAGTTCAAAACAAGAACAGAGAACCCAAAAGCATCAGATAACTCCACGGTAGTTCCTCTTCCAGCCAAACACACACACACACACACACACAAAATTTGACATTAATGATTTTGTCAGCCTTTCAATCGGAAAAACAGTAGGCAATAAATAGATTGCCTTCAATGTGCATGTGTTCTCTTAGTCTTCAAAGTATCTGATAATTGTACTATGTAACACTATTTACAAAAACCACTTTATATAACACAAAAACTTTCTATTTACTGTCCTTTTACCAGAAATGAATCTGAATTATTCTTAACCATAGGAATAATATGATGTTATTATTGTGTTAAATCCAACAACAAATTTATAGTGGTAATTTTTGGTATGTTGAAACAGATTGTCTAAATACCTAGAATTTAGTTAATGTACACTAAATCATTGAAAATATGGTCACAATTATTGCCTCCTTCATATTGCTAAAAAATAATATTTTATATCTTTTCACTTTATTAATTCTGATTATCAAAGAATACAGTGATTTACCTCTGGTTTACTATATTAAATAAAAATTAATTTATGCTTGGATTTGCTTTAAAATTTCAGGAATATTTGGAGTTTTCTTCCTTTATGTGAAAAGAATTCAATCAAAACTAAGAATATAATATCAAGGATAGTCATAAAACTTATCTGAAATCTTACCTTATAAGTAAGTTAAAACTAAAATACTTATTTGTACACCATGAAGAATCTCAATGCAGGTGGCACTTAAATGTTTTTTTTCATTTCCTATAATTCGTTTCAATACTTAAAACAACTATTTTGAGGAAAAGTATTAATTTTATATAAATGTTATTTACATTTGAAAAATATCTATCTATTGGTCTTGTGTCTAGAGAGATAACTGTCCCATAAAGAAAGTGGGTCCCTGGTAATGTGACAGCAAAGCCTGTGTGAGTCACCTCACACCCATAGATTCCGTGCCCAACAATCAAGTCCCTAAAAGTCTTACAAAGATAACTCTAAAAGCCTCCAGAGCTTAATAGAGAATCTCTCCTACCCTGAAAGAAACCCGTAAGGTCTTGACTATCTTGACAATCTGATGACTAATTTTGCTGTTAACCCCTTTACATCTGTGCCTCTGCCAATGTATTTGACATGTGTACCTCAGCCCCTGCTTGTCTCTTCGCCTCTCTTCCCCCTTCTCAACCCCCACCACCAGCAGCTCTGTTTCTTGCTATTTGAGGCTCCACGTTTTCTGGACTCTCTTACACTCTGCAAAATGAGACCCCACAGGCTCGTTATCTTCTCAGTTTAAGGGCAGGACCTAGATAATTGCCAGTGATTCTGAAATAAAAGGGCCATGAGAGAATACCCCTATAGTTTCACCCCAAAACTAGATTTAAGGAATGTGTCAGTTCCTTGATGTCTTCTTAAACTCCTATTAATTAAATTTTTCACAAAATATGCTAGAAACGAAATTGTTTTTCTATTTAGCAACCCACTCTTTATTCAGCTAGTTTGAGTCTCTGAGATTAGCCTTTACCATATCTCATTTTCTTACACAGATCTTCTGTAAAAACTCAGTTTAGAGAATAATGTAAATTCTCAATAAAGATTTTATAATTGGTCTAATAAACCATTGATTGATATTTGTAGGGCATTCCTTCACAGTTCTCAAAGAGTATCATGTGCAGTGGGTATTTTGTGCTTTTTTAAGAACCATTGATAGACTTATCTGAGGTAAGTATAGATTTTAATCTTTGATGATGACTACACATAAAAGTATAAAATAAATGATATTATACTGGGTCAAACCAATGTTCCACTTGGCTCAATACTCTCTGACAACAACCCTTAGAGTCTGACAGTGACTTTAAGGGTTGGTGGATAGAATAACATATTTGCTTCTCATGATAATGTTTTTAAATACAGTAACTTTTGAATATCAGTAACTTCCCTCTAAAAATCTGTTACAGATCTAAAATGTGAAAGATGTTGTTAGGATAACTTCCCACCAATCATTCCTAGTCATAATTTGTCCTTTAAATAGTGGCAGAATCAATTATCATCAGTCACCCTGTCTTTTGACTTGATAAGCAGCATGACCTTTATTCAGAAGTTCTCTGTCACCCTAATTCTGTTGTCTTCTTGTTTTGTTAACCATTCTACTACAGGGTTTCTCACCCTTAGCACTACTGGCATTTGGTCTCTGCCTGTAGCAGTCTACCTTCTCCCATTCTCCAGTCTTCATTGCACCATTTACCTACCTACTGAAAGTACTTTCCTAAAATAGAAATGTTATGTAACTTACCAGAGCAGAAATCTTAGTTGACTCCATATTTGTCTATACTCTTGTTTGTTGTATGCACACCTTTTCCTTATTAGATGCTAAGCTCTTGGAGGACAGGGCCTCCTGCACACTCAGCTTTGTATCCCCAGAGTAAATAACATAATACCTTGCTCTTAGAGTGGTGCTCCTTAAGTAGTTGTTGTTGTTGTTGTTGTTGTTGTTGTTGTTTTTAATTAGCACAGTTAACATCCAAAATTACAAATCATGATCAAAACAGTCTTCACTTTTTCTTATAATGTACTTCTCGAAACTGCATCTTAATGCAGGGGAATTTATTTTTTCTTAAGGAAGAGAATTATAATTGGTGGATTTAACATCAAATTAATCAGATACATTATCAGTAATAAATTCTAAAAGAAGCAACTCCAAACTTATATGAATATTTCAAATCATAAAATTATGCTCCCAGAAACATAATTTTAGCAATGGAGGAAACCTGTCTAGTCTTATCTAGAGCTTGTCTAGCCCAGTGGTTCATAAACTGATACATATACAGCCCTGTTCCTCAGGGCCCTGGGGAGTAGAGGCAGGGGGTGCCAGGTCACCCAAACCTAGATTCACCCAGAGTTAATTCTATTTTCATGTGTTTATGTATGAGGCTTTCAAACATATTGAAAAATAGTTTTGCTGTGAAATCAGTTTGAAAAACACTAGCGTAACCTTCAGGCTACTTCTGTAACCTTGGTAACTCTGGGCCTCCATTTCCTCATCTGTAAAATAGAATGGTGCTATGATAGCTTATGCTTTTATTCTGAGCCCCCTATCCATTTTCAAGTTAAAAAAAGAAAAGACCCCAAGAGAGGTTAAGTGGCTTACTCAGGCCACATAGAGTTAATGGAATAACAGATGAGAATTTAACCACCAACTCTAGTTTTTATTTCTTTTCCTCTCTTACCTCCTTTTCTTAAAAATTTCTACAAAGTAGATATAAACAACTATAGATATTAATTATGTGGAAAAGGTAGATCTATCATGAGGTATATAAACAGCATGTAAAAATATAGCTATACCTTATCATAAATTTGCCTTATTTAAAGATGGTGTGCTAGCTACAACATAAATTGATTGAACATTTACCTAATTTTATATTCATTCTTCAAGTTTAGAAAAATACTTGGGTGAGTTGTTTGCATGTCCCATTTCTCTTTTACAAAGCTATTTATGAGTTGTTTTCTTCTTCATAAATTTCCAAGCAATCAGTGGAAACATTTAAAATCATTTCATTAATCATTTCTTTCATGTTTAAGTCTCATTGCATCTAAATTTAAAAGCATCACTAAGAAGTTATGAGGGTTGGGGAGCAGTAGTCTCTAGATTCTGCTCCTTTCATTCATCATCTTCGCTTTGCTCATCTTCCTCTCTTCATCCCCTCCTCTCCAAATCAAGGGTATCCAGGAAGAGGAAATGAAGTCACAGAACAACTGTCTGAGAGGTGTGTGTGGAAAGGAGGGAAAGAAGGGCAGTCATACTCCTTGGCCTTGTTGATGGTGGAGGGTGTTTATGAGCTGATTGCACACCAGCCTTCGAGGCTTTTTTGTTTAAAAATAAAACAGCTCACAGAGACACCTCCTTCTTCCCCCTCCTTCTGCCTCCATGAGTAACTACCCATATGGCGTGCTGCTGCTGAGACCAAGGAATGAGTGAGTAAAGGTGTTTAGAAGTGAAATATTGGTCTTAGTTAAATAAGTGTCCTTTTCAAATAAGTGTTAAAACTTTATAATGTGGATCCCCTACTAACTTGGGAGTATAGGATTTGAACACAGACTAAGCCACATCTGCATCATAAGAAAGAAGTTGGGTATGCCAGTTATAGTAACACACTAATACAGTAGGAAAGACATCGGGGACAATGTTGATTGAACCTAGCATCCATTTCACAAGAGCAAGTCATTACAAGCAGGATTGGTAAAACCTGCACATAGCAGTATGTTGTTACTCATTTGTCAGGGTCACAACAAATAATTAGAAGTAACATTGGCTTAACAGTGAGATATAATTCAATATAACTTCTCTCCCCTTAACCTCTGGAACAGGTTCAAATTGATGAGAATTTCTGTGTTATATTGAGTTCTTTTTTACAAATCCAGTTGTTTTATCAAGTCTCATATATAAATATATTTATGGTAACATGTCAGTCTTGCCATGGGCAAAGAGATAGAAATAATACTTAGACCTTGTAAAGAATAAAGCATCTTACCATTAACTTGATTGCTGTGTTTAGAATTTATTAATATTTAATAAGTCTGCAAGAAACTGGAGAAATTCCATTATGGTTGATGCTTTCTGAGTAAGGTTTTGATTTTCTGTGTTTGTTGCTCTATTAGGTGAGGGCAGTCTGAATTAGTCCTTGAATTTGAAATTTTACATGTGTATGTGCTCTTTTCCCCAAACACACTTTAACTGACTCCTATCAACTTTACTGGTACAGAAAAATCAAGATGTCATTGCTTCTTTTTGTTGTTCTACCAAATTGGATCACTTACTACAGCACCCACCTTTCACCACTAAGTCTCCTCATTCTTTAATTCTTATTGGTATTATATGCTTGATTTAAAGCTGTACAGTTAGCAGTAATAATCACATAATTATGGTCCAGGAAAGTTTAATATCCTCTTGAAATCTTTATGATAATAAATGTAATATTTGGCCGGGTGCAGTGGCTCACGCCTGTAATCCTAGCACTCTGGGAGGCCGAGGCGGGAGGATTGCTCAAGGTCAGGAGTTCGAAACCAGCCTGAGCAAGAGCTAGACCCCATCTCTACTACAAATAGAAAGAAATTAATTGGCCAACTAATATATATAGAAAAAAAATTAGCCGGGCATGGTGGCGCATGTCTGTAGTCCCAGCTACCTGGGAGGCTGAGGCAGAAGGATTGCTTGAGCCCAGGAGTTTGAGGTTGCTGTGAGCTAGGCTGATGCCACAGCATTCACTCTAGCCTGGGCAACAAAGCGAGACTCTGTCTCAAAAAAAAAAAAAAAAAAAAGAAATGTAGTATTTGTTTAAAGATACTCAGTGCCAAATCTTGCTGAAGAATGATCTTGTATAAATCTGATTATAAAGGAGGAAATCTAAAAAAGGAAAAAAAGCTTCAGTAGAGATAACACTGGGAAAGCAGTAGTTACTCAAGACTCAAAGAGAACAGTGTGCTCCTTTTCTTTCATTTTATTTTGGGTATCTGTTCCTGGATTTTTAAAAATTTAAATCCTTAGGAGGAAAAAATAATTAGGAAGATATGATGTATTCTTGCATTTGTATATAATTCAAAACTTTTTAAAATTTACATTTTCTTTATGAATGTTAAATGAATCCTTTCTATAACATGTAATTCTCTCTGTAAAAAACATTTGCAATCTGTTTTATAGCAACATTGAGTTGATTTATAAAATATTGTGTCACATCAAACTCAATCTCCCACAGTATACTTTCATTTAGAGTTAATGTTTCATATTCTAGAGGAAGCATCCAACACAGAGTATAATTTGGTACCACTGAAAGTGCTTATTAATGTGTTTTTCCTCATAAAGGTGCCATTAATAAAACAAGATATACTGAACATATTTTGTAGATTTAAAGAGCTTTCAAACTCAAATCTTGCATATAGTTTAATGAGTATTACTATGAAAATATAGAACATACTAAAAAGATTATAAAAGAAAGATGCAGTATTAAAAGATAAATTTAAAGCTTAAGCAATATACCACATAATATTAGGAGATTAATTTAAACTGGTTCACAACTGACTTTTTCTTGCCACCTGAGAGCTGACTTTATTTATAAAGAGTGCTTAAACTATCAGGTGAACTACTTCCTTGGTTTTCCATAGGAATGAATATGTTATGCTGATAGCTATTCATGTTCAGGACAAGCACAGACATTCTTGTTCGGAAAAGGCATATTCTCTCCTCATTCAAGAAGTTGGTGGGCTTTCAGCATATGAATATTGACTGTGTTGTCTTCTTTTATGTTTGACTTCATCCTTGTTTTTCTTCTTCTTCCACAGCAGTTAGTCCGTAAGGACGGGTCCCGGGATTTAGGACGAGGCGTAATGTCTATGACATGGTAAGCAGCTTCTCCTCCTCGGTAATTTGCAGCAATAAAGAGTTGGGTTATGCTTTGTTTTGTTTTGCTTTTTACTTCGCATTTTTCTCCTATGCAATTGTTTTTACATAATTTATAGATAAAATTCATATATTTTATGGATATAATTTAACATTTTTGATAAATTTCCTGAGTTGTGAAACCATCATCATAATCCAGTTTGAGGACATTGTCATTGCCCACAGTAAGATTCCTTATGCAAGTTGGGTGCTTTTTTTTTTAAATAAGGACAATTTCTCCATTTCACTTTTTCAATAATATATTATCTATCATACTGTAAGTTAAATTTTATATAACTCATTTTTAAAAGAGTTTAGCTAGTTTAAACTAAGAACATTTTAATAGTTGGGCTTTGAGAATACATATTATTACAGAGTTATAAGCAATAATGTTAAATAAAATAATACCACTTAACTTCAGAGGACCTATTTTGTATTTATTTTTGTTTGAGTAACATTTTGAAATAACATTAACTGAAAACAAGTAATAACATACTAAAAATAAAATTATGAATACCTGTTTTGAAGCATTAAAGAAAAAAAGCTAATACCCAGAGCATTATCATTGTATATTTTCTACAAAAGCCTAACATTTGAGTCATCTATTTTAAGGTATTTCTTTTAAAAGCTCTCTGGGTAGTTTTTATACTTTTACTTAGTACTTTCTGTGTCACTTAATACATAAATACAACATTATTCTTACCTCAAAAAAATTTACAGCAAAAACTTTCCCAAAATATTTCTCAATTTTTATCATTTCAGATTCTCTCTTGGGCCTAATATTAAGTCCAAACTTCATACTCACACTACATAGCTAACAAGATATAGCATGAATATAACAACCTTGAACAGCTTAGGTATTGTGCCTTCCTATCCCACCACTCCCTCCTATACATATGGGTGCAGGCTTACACATACTCACACACAAACAATCCCTGCTGAGTTTCCTTCAAGAAAATATTTGTTCAAGTTAACCCTGCTATATGCTTTGACATTTTGAGGGATATTATATGTCTTGCAATTCAAAAATTCTGATTCAGATGACAGTAATTTGCAAGAATTAGCTAATAAAATTATGTAGTATTTCATTAGACAATATTTTATTCTACATATGAAAGACAAATATAATTTGTTTTAAGAGACAGGGTCTCACTCTGTTTCCCAGACTAAAGTACAGTTGTATAGTAATAGCTCACTGCAACCTAAAACTCCCGAGCTCAAGCAGTCCTCCTGCTCAGCCTCCGGAGCAGCCTCCCAGGTAGCTATGACTACAGGTACACGCCACCATGCCTGGCTAATTTTTTATTTTTATTTTTTGTAGAAAGAAGGTCTCGCTGTGTTGCCCAGGCTGGTCTCAAACTCCTGGCCTCAAGTGCTGAAATTACAGGCATGAACCATTGCGCCTAGCTGAAAAATATAATTTTTAAACAGACTTTAAAAGAGTCACAGAATTATGAACTAGAAGATACCTTAGACATTCTTTCTATAATACCTGTTTTTTAGTTGAGAAAACTAAAGGGAAAGGCCTTATGCAAATTTCACTGGGCACAATGTTATGTCAGCATTTGGATAAGACCTAAGTCTCCTGATTCCCTGATTACTGGCTTTTTTTGTTTATTTCTTTTTTTGCTAGATTCACAGTTCACAGGCTTCTCAGTAAGGTATCGTTTTAAGTTTTCTTGCTTTTTGAGAGGTAACATCCATTCATAATCATATAACTATAAATAGCCCTGTATAGCTTCAGGACACATTCATTCATATTATCTCATGTGATTTTTCACAATATCCCTGGGAGAGAAGCAGACCAGTATTCTTACCCTTTTTTCACAACTGGAAAAATAAAATCTGAAAGGCTGTGGTTTGTCTCCAATCACTACAGGTGGTATGTGGCAGACCCAGTACCAGAACACAGGTCCTCTGATTCCAGTCTACTGTTCTTTCTGTGCTTTCCCTCAGTCTTTCATATGGTAAAAACATGTACCCCAGGTCTTTCAGATTTTATTTTTTGTTTTATCTACCAAATGCATTTTTAGTTCCAATCCCTGAACGATTAAAATTTTACATAATAGTAGATAATACAGTCACTGATCCTAAGGAGCATATACTCAACAGCAGATTTCACTTATAAAAAATAGACTGAAAGACTGGGAAGAGACTATTTCAACAACCAAGAAAATGACCATATTGAATACATTATGGAACATAGTCTCAGTGTCTTTGAATGTATTTTATAAAAATTTTTAGAACTTTTTACTTAATATTATGTAAATGAAAAAATGTGTTTTACACGCACCTTACTCTAACTATATTGGATACCTGTATCCAGATGATACTGAGTATCTCAGGTGATACTAAGATCCACGCCATTCCTTCCACATTAAAGTTCAGCAAAGCCTCACAAACATCTCAGCTTCTCTTTTTGAACATAGAGCCCTTTAGATTCTTCTAAAAAATTTTTCATGAGAAGTTCAGATATGCCTAATTGCCCAAGTTCATCTAAAGTCTTTGGGGCTTTCCCTATACTTATAATTTCTTAGAAATATGGATGAATTCAAATAGATTCGTCATATCTTGAAAACTATAGGCAGTTTGATGGTAGAAACAGAATATAGCCCAGTGTGCACAAAGAAGTCATTTCTTTTTAATAGTTGCTGTTCTTCAGTAGAATTCATTTCTTTAACTTACCTAAATCAATTGATTGTACCCAAGTAAATGGACAGAGGCTAATTTTTTGTTTCTTTGTAGCCTTGCCTTTCAGTTTGTAACATTGGTTATTGATTGGCCAGAATATATAGATGAACCCCTTAGACTGCTTCCTACCACTTTCCAGTTAAATTTCTTGCCGTTTATTTATTTATTTTTTTGAGAAATTGTCCATCACTTCTGTGCAAACAATTTATACACATTTTATTAATAATAAAGCAGCATTCTCTTGTTAAGATAACAACAAGAAATGTCTGTGGGTTAATTTAACAAAGGTATTTTCTGAAAGTCTTAAACTTTCACCTTTTACCTCATGCCCCCAGGATGTTCTTCATTTATTATCTGCTGCCCAAGTCATAGTTTATAATAAACTTCTATAAATATGTTTATAATCCTTAACAAGTGATAGTAGTGTTCCCTAGTTACTATTAAGGTCATTAAATATGAAATGTATGATTTCAAATCAAAAGTTTAGTTTATGGCCAGGCATGGCCATAACTAAACATGGTCACAACTGTAATCCTAGCACTCTGGGAGGCCGAGGTGGGAGGATCGTTTGAGCTTAGGAGTTGGAGACCATCCTAAGCAAGAGCAAGACCCCATCTCTACTAAAAATAAAAAGAAATTAGCCGGACAACTAAAAATATATAGAACAAATTAGCCAGGCATGGTGGCGCATGCCTATAGTCCCAGCTACTCGGGAGGCTGAGGCAGGAAAATCGCTTGAGCCCAGGAGTTTGAGGTTGCTGTGATCTAGGCTTACACCACGGCACTCTAGCCTGGGCAACAGAGTGAGACTCTGTCTCCAAAAAAAAAATTTTTTTAGTTTATTATATCTCAAACAAGAAGCAATGCAATTAATTAATGTATGCACCTATCGACAGTTTTGCCATCTTAGCATTAGCTTGCTTATGCCAATAGCAAAGAAGCCTGGAGAGTGAGTGGTGATGAAATTGGAAAAGGCTTTCTCCATAGCTTGTTGACAGTTGAATATTTTTCCTTGCAAGAAGTGGTCCAAAGCCTGCAAGAAATGGTAGTCAGTTGGTGCAAAGTCTGGTGAATATAGTGGGTGACAGAGAGTTTCTAATTCCAACTGCTGTAGTTTGAGCAGCATTGTTTGTACAACATGTGGTCAAGTGTTATCTTACAAGAGGATTGGCCTATCTCTTTTGACCAATCTTAGCTGCTTAATTGGAAGCATCCTCATTGTTTCATCCAGTTGGTTGCAGTAGACATCTGCTGTAATCGATTGATCAGTTTTCATGAAGCTGTAGTTGATGATACCAGCTTTGGACCACCAAACAGACACCATTAGCTTTTTTGGATGAATATTCAGTTTTAGACTGTGTTTCGGCTCTTCATCTTTATCCAACCATTGTGCCAAGCACTTTGATTGTCAAAAAAATCCATTTTTCATCACACATAACCATATGGTATATAAATGGTTTGCCTTTATGTTGTAACAGCAAAGAAAGGCAAGCTTCGAGACTATTTCTCTTCCGATGCTCGTTTAATTCATGCAGTACCCATCTATCCAGCTCTTTACCTTACCCATTTGTTTCAAATGTCCAATATTGTTGGAATAATAACATCAAACTTTGCTGCTAATTCATGTGTAGGTTGAGATGGATTTACTTCCACTATAGCTTTCAGCTCATCATTATCCACCTAAGTCTCAGGTCACTTACATGGCTCATTTTCAAGATTAAAATCACCCTGAGTGGAACTTCTCAAACCATTGACATACTGTGCATTCATTAGCCACATCCTTCCCAAACACTTCATTGATATTTTGAGCTGTCTGAGCTGCATTGGTTCCACAACGAAACTCATATTCAGAAATAACTTGAATTTTTGACTTATCCATGGTTTCACAAAAATTTCTCTTAAAAAAACTTGAAAGATAATCACAAGCCCAAACGTGCATTGAAAGAATGAGGATGTACCTTCACAATTAAAAAATGAGTGTCAAGGCCGGGCGCGGTGGCTCAAGCCTGTAATCCTAGCTCTCTGGGAGGCCGAGGCGGGCGGATTGCTGGAGGTCAGGAGTTCGAAACCAGCCTGAGCAAGAGCGAGACCCCGTCTCTACTGTAAATAGAAAGAAATTAATTGGGCAACTAATATATACAAAAAATTAGCCGGGCATGGTGGCGAATGCCTGTAGTCCCAGCTACTTGGGAGGCTGAGGCAGGAGGATTGCTTGAGCCAGGAGTTTGAGGTTGCTGTGAGCTAGGCTGACGCCACGGCACTCATTCTAGCCTGGGCAACAAAGTGAGACTCTGTCTCAAAAAAAAAAAAAAAAAAAAATGAGTGTCAAAGTGAAATGTCAGAAATATCAACTGTCAGACTTAGTACTTAAGGAAATCAGATGTTGCATACTTAATAACCTAAATAATATATTCTATATTGAATTTAGCTGGGTTTTTTTTTAGCATAGTGTGCTTTATTTCATTAACAACTTTCGACAGAGAGTGGCTAATTCAGATGGTCAGTCATATTGAAGTCTTTTGTATGAAATGAATGAATGAATGAAATCTCTTCTTTATATAGTACAGCCATATGTGTCAATTCCAAGTATCTTATCATTCCTCCACTGTTTTCTTATGTTTATACTAATCCTGTTCTAGCTCCCTTCATTTCTCCTTCCCTTCATGAGGAGGTAGTTTACAGTCCATCTTTTTCTCCTAAAATATCCTGTTACTTGCAACTTTCCTTCTAGTTCTTACTATGGTTATCCATTTTTCACCCTTTTTCTGACCCTCCACGTGCCCGCAATTTCTGAAATCAAAACCATCCATTGTTGTGTTTGTGACATCACAGTGTTCTCAGTACTGAGCCAGGTGTGTTAAGAGATATCAGAGAAGCATTACAGGTCAGATAAGGAAACAGAATGCAACAAATTATACATTTAGGTGCAAAATGGTATTTATGGTGCAAATTATAATTACAAAAGAGAGCGGAATGAGAAGGCAGAAGGAGTATGCATGTGTAGCTAGAGAAGGCCTCTAGGAGGAGGTAAGGCTTCAGTTGAGCTTTGACATGTGGATGTCATTTGGATGTGATGTGGGAAAAAAGCAGGTCTTTCAGACTGAAGGAGCATACAACAGGACAGATAGTGGGAGGAGACTGACTAATTGGTGGTTTGGGTTGGGGATTTGTAGTAGGGAAAAAAACAGGATAGAGATTGTGATTCTAGAAGAATACAGTGTTAGAGAGTTTGGGGCCCAGCAAATTGGAAGGTGGGGATAGGAGATATGTCTTGCTGTATTTGCCCAGCATTTTACATGAGCCTGAGCAAACCTCCTTTGTCTGTATCAAGAATTTAGGCTTGTCTTAGACCTTGATGCTACTGCTATAAAGAGGAAAGATCAGGAGCAGGCCTTCAGGATAAGTGACAGTGCTTCATTGGTGAGCATCTGTCCAGTTGGGGAAATGTTGATCATCAGCTGTCTGTACTAGGTGCTATGCTAGGCACCGATATGCAGAGACATATAACATATAGTGTGTATTTTGTAAGAGTGCTCAGTGTGGAAGGAAGACAGACACAGTGCATAGTCATTTTTTTTTTTTTTTTGAAACAGAGTCTCACTCTGTTGCATAGGCTAGAGTGCCGTGATGTCAGCCTAGCTCACAGCAACCTCA
This sequence comes from Microcebus murinus, assembly GCF_040939455.1. Classification (NCBI taxonomy): domain Eukaryota; kingdom Metazoa; phylum Chordata; class Mammalia; order Primates; family Cheirogaleidae; genus Microcebus; species Microcebus murinus. The sequence continues at coordinate 27,337,117 of NC_134108.1, forward strand.
GACTCCTGGGCTCAAGCAATCCTTCTGCCTCAGCCTCCCAGGTGGCTGGGACTACAGGCATGTGCCACCATACTCAGCTAATTTTTTCTATATAGTTTTAGTTGTCCAATTAATTTCTTTCTATTTTTAGTTGAGACGGGGTCTCGCTCTTGCTCAGGCTGGTCTCGAACTCCTGACCTTGAGGGATCCACCCACCTCAGCCTTCCAGAGTGCTAGGATTACAAGCGTGAGCCACCGTGCCTGGCCAATGCATAGTAATTTGTTAAATATAGTGGTGCTGAACGCTTGCCATGTCACACACAATATTCTAAGCACTGATGATACAATAGTAAACAGATGAAAATCCTTGCCATAAGGAGCTAACATTTTATTTACTTACAAGTAAAATATCTAATTACGTCAGATGTGTGCCATGCTATGGAGAAAACCATGTGTAGTGAATAGGAGAAGGAGGTGTGAAGGTTCCCATTTTAAATAGGAACTCAGAGGAAGCATCACTGAGAAGAGTGGAAGGAGGCAGGGAAATGAGTAATGTGAATATGCTGAGAGCAAGTGCAGAGAGCCCTGCAACAGAAGCATACCTAGTTCTCAAAAACAGTAAGGCAAGTGAGAGAGAGTAACAAGATCAGAGAAAGTAACAAGACCTTTGTAAACCTTTGTAACCCATTGTAAGACTTTTGTTGGCTTTTACACTAAGTGAAATAGGGAGCCATTAAACAGAGAGAGTGGCTTAAAATTTAATAGCATCATTCTGACATTTGAGATAAGGATAGACATTACTGGGCAAGGGTGGAATCATAGAGACCAATTAAGATAATATTGAAATCAGCCAGGTGAGACTTGATGGTGACTTGAAAAAGAGGGGAAACAATAGAATTAGTGAGAAAAGGGCAGATTTTGTGTGTGTGTGTGTGTGTGTGTATTTATATATACATATTTCTAATACCTTTAGTGAGATATATGTGATATAAAATAAACTTCACATGTTTAAAGTATATAGTTTAAGCTTTTTTTATTTTTTTTGGAGACAAAGTCTCAGTCCGTTGCCTGGGCTAGAGTGTCGTGGCATAAGCCTAGTTCACAGCAACCTAAAACTCCTGGGCTCAAACAGTCCTACTGCCTCAGCCTCCCAAGTAGCTAGGGCTACAGGCATGCACTACCATGCCTGGCTAATTCTTTCTATATATTTTTAGTTGTCCAGCTAATTTCTTTCTATTTTTTTTTTAGTAGAGACAAGATCTCACTCTTGCTCAGGCTGGTCTCGAACTCCTGAGCTCAAACGATCCTCCCACCTTGGCCTCCCAGAGTGCTAGGATTACGGGTGTGAGCCACCATGCCCGGCCTATAGTTTAAGTTTTGACATAGGTATATACCCATGAACCATCACCACAATTAGGATAATTAACATATCCATCTCTCCAAAAAGTTTCTGATCCTCTTTTGTAATTTCACCCTCCTAAATGTTCTCTTCCCTAACCCCCACCCCTGACAATCACTAATCTGCTTCGTCTTACTTTCTAGAGTTTTAAATACCACAATTTCTTTATCCATTTACCTATTGATGGGACTTTAGATTGTTTCCAGTTTGGGGCTACTTCAAATAAAGCTAATATCAACATTTGTATACAAGTCTTTGTATGGACATATGCCTTCATTTTTCTTGAATAACACCTAGGAGTGGAATGGTTAGATCATATAGTTGGTTTATGCTTTTTTTAAGAAGCTGCCTGGCTGGGCGCAGTGGTTCACTCCTGTAATCTCAACACTCAGGGAGGCCAAGGCAGGAGTTTGAGACCAGCCTGAGCAAGAGCTAGACCTGTGCCTACTAAAAATATAAAAAATTAGCCGAGCATCATGGTGTATGCCTCTAGTCCCAGCTACTCAAGAGTCTGAGGCAGGAGGATTGCTTCAGCCCAGGAATTTTGAGGTTGCTGTGACCTAGGCTGCTGCCATGGCACTCTACTCAGGGCAACAGAGTGAGACTATCTCAAAAAACCAAAAAAAGAAGAAGCTGTCAAACTGTTTTCCATATGATCATACCATTTTACAGTCTTACTGGCATGTATATGAGTTCCACTTACCAGTACTTGATACATGGTCAGTCTTTGCAATTTTAGCATTGTAACACATGTAAGATATATCTCATTGTGGTTTGAATATGCATATCCCCAACAACTAATGATGTTGAACAACCTTTTATGTGCTCATCTTCCATGTATATAGCTTCTTAGATGAAGAATCTGTTCAAATCTTTTGCCCATTTTTATTAGGTCATTTGATTAAGTTTTCTTTATGTATTCTAAATATGTTCTTTATCAGATACATGATTTGCAGATATTTCTCCCAATCTCTTCTTTGTCTTTTCATTCTCTTAACAGTAGCTTTTAAAGAGCAAACTATTTTTTATTTTGTTGAAATACAATTTTGTTTAATGAATCACACTTTAGTGTAGTATCTAAGAAACCTTTGCCAACCCAAAGTCACAAAAGTTCTCTCCTCTGTTTTCTTATGGAAATTTTATAATTTTAGGTTTTATATTTTTTGCATTTGGGTATCTGATTGTTCTAGCATCATTTGTTGAAAAGCAATCCTGTGTCAACTAAGTGACCTTTGCACCTTTCTTGAAAATTAGCTGTCTGTATATAGTGGGTCTGTTTCTGGACTATCTATTATTGATCTATTTCTCTATCTTTACACCACTACCACACTATTTTGATTACTGTGTAATTTTATAATATGTTTGAAATCAGGTAGTATTAATCCTCCAACTTTGTCCTTTTCTAAGTTGGTTTGGCTATTTAATAATTAAGGTCCTTTCTATTTCCACATGAATTTTACAATCAGCTTGTCAATTTCTGTAGAAAAGCCTGCTAGAATTCTAGCTAATATTGCATTGAATCCATAGATCAGTTTGGGAAGAATTTACATGTTAACAATATCTAGTCATCTGACCATTAACTTGATATTTCTCCATTTATTTACATCATCTTTAATTTCTCTTGGTAATGTTTCTTAATTTTCAGTGTATACATCTTAGACAAAAGGTGTATTGGTCTTTGGTTGATTTATTGCTACATATTTCGTATGTAAATAGTATTGTTTTTAGGTCTTAACTTACAGTTGTTTGTTGATATTTTATGGAAATGCTACTGATTGTTGTATATTGTTGTTGTATTGTGCCACCCTACTAAACTCACTTGTTAGTTTTAATAGCTTTCTAGTAGATTCCACCCAGTTTTCTACACAGTCGTGCAAATAAAAAAGTTTTATTTCTTCCTTCATAATCTGGGTGCCTTTTACTTCTTTTTCTTGTCTTATTGGACTAGCTGAAACATGCAATACAATGTTGAATAGAAATGATGAGAGTAGACATTCTTTTTGTGTTCCTGATCATGTGGAAAATGAATAGGAAAGCGTTCAGTCTTTTACCATTAAGTAGGATGCTATTGTAAGTTTTTTTATAAATGCCCTTTATTAAGTAGTTTCTTTCATTTATCAGCAGTGGACATTAGATTTTTGTCAAATGCTTTTTGTGCATCTATTAGGTAACATGATTTTCCCTTTTTAATATGTTAATATAGTGACTTACATTGATTTTCAAATGTTAAACCAGCTTTGCATGCCTGGGATGAATCCTACTTAGTATTGGTTTTCCTTTTTATAAATTATTGTATTTGATTTGCTAAAATTTTTTGAATTTTGTTCATGAGGAGGAATATGGTTATATGGTTTTCCTGTAACATCTTTGTCTGGTTTTGGTAATGCATAATTCTGGCCTCATGAAACAAGTTTGAAAGAATTTTCACCTCTTCAGTTTTTTGAAAGAATTTGTACAGATTTAGTATTACTTCTTCCTTTTATAATTTCTATTTCTGTATTAATATTCCCTATTTAGTGAGACATTGTTCTCTTGCTTTCCTTTAGTTCTTTAGACATGGTTTCCTTTAGTTCTTTGAATGTATTTTTAATTGTGGATTTCAAGTCTTTGTGTAGTAAGTCCAATGTCTGGGCTTCCTCAGGGACAGTTTCTGTTCATTGCTAGTAGGAATAAGCACTGTTCCTGACCTCAAATAATTTCTTTAGATATATGCACTCATCAGTTCTCTGCTGGATACTTGAGGGGAACACTTGGCAGATCTTGAAGTTCTTTCATTAGGAAGTTCTCTCTCCTGTCTGTCAGTTTGTGAACTCTAGCCACTTGGTCTCCCCAGACTCTCAGCTCTCACAAAGGGGTCTGCCAGGCTCCACCTGGGTTTTTACCTTTCTGCACCTTAGCCTAGAAGCTCTTGAGGTGATAAGCTGTGGGGGGTCATAGTGCTCATCTTGTTTCTTGTCAGTCTCTCAGGGATCATTGCCCTTCATTGCCTGTGATTAAGTATCTTAAATATTGTTCCTGTATATATTTTGTTCAGTTTTTTTTGGTTGTTTTAAACAAATAGTAAAGGTGGTCCCTTGGATGCTAGCAAAAGCTCAGATGTTCTATGTATTTTCCAGGTAGCTTTTTGATAGACAGTATGTAAATTGTGAGAGATAAAGGGGGAAAGAGGATCACTGCGGTCTTACCTTCCTATAGTAGTAGTCAGGGAAAGCCAAAGATGTAAGACAACATTTAAGTCTTGAAGACCACATGGAGATGGGGTGAACAAGAGGAAAAGGACCTAGAGATCAGAGGATAGCAGGAACTAAGGCACAAAGGTATGGAAGTGCTTGGGATACCCTGAGACCAACAGTATCTGTGATTGGAACAGAGGTCAGAAGTCAGGGCTTGTGAGCCAGATGCAGCTTGGATTAGGTCGTGTGTGTGTGTAATTTTATCAGCTGCCCAAATGTTTTTTTAAAAAATCACATAAAAGAAATGCAGACTTCTGACTTCTCTTGAAAATGATTCAGAGTTCTGAACCAAATTCCACATTGTTTCATGACATCTATCACCTGAGCTGAGAATGGTAGACTGCCCCTTTAGATGGATCATATCCTCTCCAGTTGGCAAGTGCATTGTGTCACTGCTGTATTATCCTTGGTTTGCTTCTTTTGCTCACCTTATCACCCCAGCCTCCACAGACATTTGAGTTTTTACTTCATAGTTAAAACATATGGGCCGGGCGCGGTGGCTCACGCCTGTAATCCTAGCACTCTGGGAGGCCGAGGCGGGCGGATTACTCAAGGTCAGGAGTTCAAAACCAGCCTGAGCGAGACCCCGTCTCTACCATAAAAAAAATAGAAAGAAACTAATTGGCCAACTAATATATATAATATAAAAATCAGCGGGGCATGGTGGCTCGTGCCTGTAGTCCCAGCTACTCGGGAGGCTGAGGCAGGAGGATTGCTTGAGCCCAGGAGTTTGAGGTTGCTGTGAGCTAGGCTGACGCCACAGCACTCACTCTAGCCTAGGCAAGAAAGCGAGACTCTGTCTCAAAAAAAAAAACAAAAAAAAAAAACAACAACAACATATGAATAGATTCCTTGGAGACAAGGCCAAAAGGGGATGTACTTCAGATAAAGATTATGAATTATCAGTGCTTTTTTTATTTATTTATTTATTTATTTTGGTCAGAGCTTAGCCTTTTCTTTGTTCTCTCATCATTTTATTCCTTTCTAAATTTATTAATAATTTATTTGTCCTTTCCTCTTTAAATTTCTGGCCTTTTCATTCTCAGTCATCTGACTTCACTTCACTTATGTATCTCTGTGTTAGTATGTTTTGGCTGCCATAAGAGAAAACCACAGACTTCATTGCTTAAACTACAGAAATTTATTTTCACAGTTCTGGGGACTAGAAGTCCAAGATCAAGGTGCCAGCAGGATTGGTTTGGTGTGAGGCCTCTCTTCCTTACAGATGGCTTCCTTCTCACCATACCTCACATGGCCTCCTCTCTGTACGTGCACATGTGTGATGTGTGTGAGAGAGCAAGCACACATGGACATGTGCTTGTGCATTGGTACCATCTTCCTCTGCTTCTGTGCACACCAGTCTTACTGGATTAAGACCCCACTCTTAAGACCTCACTCAATATTAATTAGCTCCCTAAAGGCCTTTATCTTCAAATACAGTCACATTAGGAGTTAGGACTTCAATATGTGGATTTTGGGGGAATACAGTTTGGTCCATAAGAATCTCTGTTCAATCCTACTCATTATCTTATTTTGAAATTCTTGCATCTTTTTCAAGCTCTATTTTGGTGTTTCCCAACATTTCTGAACATCCTAGAGAAAGGATGCTGTCTTCCATTCTTCAATTTTCCCACTTTTTCATAGTTTTTGTGGGGTTTTTTTTCCTCCTAACATAAATTGCACTACCAACGCCCATCCACAAAATGTTTGTTTTGTATTTTACTGTTACCATTGAGTTATTTGGAAAGCTACATTGCCCATTTCACTGGTCAGGATGTCACATCTTTCTTATGCATAAACTTCCTTCACTCCTTTTCTTGTTGTTAATGAATGTCCTCTATTTTTACACATATATGTGTATATTTGTGTTCCCATCTAAGATGATATCACTTTCTGGTTTTTCCCAGGCATCTAATATTTTTTCTAAGATGGATGAAATATGTTTTTTTCTTGTCTCTTTATCATGGTTAACAAGGAGCCCAATCAGTTAAAGGTTTATCTCTATATTAAGCAAATCTGTGTCTCTCACCCCCACGTATAATCACTCATATAGTTCTGCCAAATGTTTTTCTCTCACACCCTCCCATTTATCCTCCTTTCTATTCACTGCCACTTCCCTAGATCAAAGCCTCATTTGAACTGTTATAGCAGCCTTCTCACTGGCTCCTTGTTTCTGGTCTTTCTCACCTACAGCTTTGAAATGGGCAAAGAACAGAACCGTGAGAACCAGAACCGTGGACACATAATGAACATGCAGGTGAAGAAAAGTGAGCAAACAGGCCGAAAAGTCACCCTAATAGAGGTAAGAGGGAACACCAGGAGAAAGTTGTATCATATCAGCAACAGGAAAAGATTTAGAAAGATGTGGTCAGCAATGACAGATGCTAGAGAGAAGGGAAGGAAAATAAGGACTGGCAAGTTCCCTTTGGGATTTGTCACCAAGATGCCATTTGTGACCTTGGGGAAGATAGTTTAGATGGAGAGACCTGGAAGCATAAATCAGATCATCTCCAGCCCTGAAGGAAAAGAGTTGTCAGAATAGTCTTATTCTGCAAAAGTGCAAAACTTTAAAGGAGAAAAAAGGCTGGGCAGTAACTAGTAGAAAACACAGGATACAGAGGTGATCTTTATAAGGAGGAGAATGACAACAACATTTACAAACTGAAAGAGCCACCTGAGAAGTGAGCCACTGGAGGTGTGGGAGCAGGGGGGTAATTGAATGATGGTGTTTTCTGATAGGGAATAAGGTATAAAAAAGGCAGGAAAAAAGCAAAAAGGCCTGTCAGGCAGCCTTGTTTACTCTCTTAGGTAGAAGTGAAGGTTGTCTGCTCAATGTGAAATGTTACAGCCCTATTCATGTCCACATTTATGAATTTATCACTTTCTAGGAACTAGATACAAAATTTTCATGAGTATTTTTTCGATTTTAATTATAAATAAAATCTAACTGTGCAGAAAGTAGTTATATAATCATAAGTCAAGAAATGACTTTTCAACCTTGATACCAGAATCAGAAAACATTATGAAACAGATTTTTAGATTTAAATAATAGAAACTTTAAAATTATATATGTTAAAAAAGAAACTCTTTAAATGAACAAGTAACCTGAGATAGGGAGAATTTCTCATAAAGGAATAATTCTCTTAACATATAAAAGGTTCTAAGAAATCAACAAGGAGAAGAAATACAACAGTAGAAAAATTGGCAAAGGGTGTACACCAGACATTCATAAAGGAAATCATTAAAGAAATAAATATAAATGGCAATAAATATGAAAAATGTTTACCTTCCAGTGATCAAATTGGTGGAAATTAAAACAATAAATGAGATGGTGTTTTTCCCCTCACAAAATGACAAGCTTCAAAACTTGTGATACCTAGTGTTGATGAGCATATAGGGAAGTGGGTTCCCTCATATACTGCTGGTAATAGCATAGGATTGATCCATTCTTTGTGGGGGTAGTTTGGTAATACTTTTATTTTTTAATTTTTCAAAATGTTCATGTCTTTTGACCTGACAGTTCTACTTCAAGGAATCTATCATAGAAAAATATTCAAGTATACATGGAAAAATTCAGTTAAAAAGTTACTCCTTCAAGTAGTATTTTAAAAATAGAAGGAAAATAGGCCGGGCGCGGTGGCTCATGCCTGTAATCTTAGCATTCTGGGAGGCCGAGGCGGGTGGATTGCTCAAGGTCAGGAGTTCGAGACCAGCCTGAGCAAGAGCAAGACCCCTCTCTACTATAAATAGAAAGAAATTAATTGGCCAACTAAAAAAAATAATATATATAAAATTAGCTGGGCATGGTGGTACATGCCTGTAGTCCCAGCTACTCAGGAGGCTGAGGCAGGAGGATCACTTGAGCCCAGGAGTTTGAGGTTACTGTGAGCTAGGCTGACGCCACAGCACTCTAGCCCAGGCAGCAGAGCGAGACTCTATCTCAAAAAAAAAAGTCAGTTTCTATGAATAAGGGTTGATTAAATTATGAAACATTCATATAATGAGGTATATGTTCATTATTCATTATATATTATGTATTTTTATACACATGGAAAGATGTTTATGATAGATTCTTTTTTTTGAGACAGAGTCTCGCTTTGTTGCCCAGGCTAGAGTGAGTGCCGTGGCGTCAGCCTAGCTCACAGCAACCTCAAACTCCTGGGCTCGAGTGATCCTTCTGCCTCAGCCTCCCGAGTAGCTGGGACTACAGGCATGCGCCACCATGCCCGGCTAATTTTTTATATATATATCAGTTGGCCAATTAATTTCTTTCTATTTTTATAGTAGAGACGGGGTCTCGCTCTTGCTCAGGCTGGTTTTGAACTCCTGACCTTGAGCAATCCGCCCGCCTCGGCCTCCCAAGAGCTAGGATTACAGGCGTGAGCCACAGCGCCCGGCCTATGATAGATTCTTAACTAAAAAAGGTGATTATAAAATAGTTTATATACATAAAACAATATGCATTAAAAGATGTCAGTAGTTGTCTTGGTGATGAGATTATGATTTTTTCCCATTTTATTTTGTATATTTTCTAATTTTCCTACTCAATGTGTATGTACTACTTGGTCATTTCTTTCAAAATGAAAGTAATTTTAGAAATTTTCCAATACAGCATACTATTTCTACACTTACAGAAACCAAGGTCTCAGAGTCACAGCCACAAAGTGCCTGAACTAGAACTTGGTCTGGCTCCAAGTTCAGAGTTATTTCTCTTACACATTGCTTTGTCCATTAACTCTGATTAGATAGTAAGTGCTTACAGTGCTTGCAAGCAGAAACTATAACATGCTCACATTTTTTCCTCCCAAGCACTTAGCCTGGTGTCTGGCCACCGGGAATATTTATTGGATTGAATTTCTTGTGGGGCAAGGCCCAGTATTTTTATGAATCTTACTCTTCACATGTAACATACATACAAACACTAACCTAGTTTCATATTTGTTTTCATAATCTTGCTACACAGATTTTCCATTGTCTTTTCATTGTAAGAGCCTTAAAAAGGCCCTTGCTTTGTTACACTCTTCCTCTGTTAGCTTATGGGGATACTTTATGTGAGGAGACCTTAGAGAAGGAATGGATTTGGATGTATTCTTGTGTCTTTTGGCTAGATGACTGCTCCTCCCTCTAGCAGCAAATTGCAGTATCTCTTTTTAGCTTTCAGGCTCCTCTGCTGCCGGCATTCTTTGTGCCAGCATGCCACTTGCTGTCCCCATCGACAGAAATGAGCTGCCAGTTGTCAGCAGTATGCGCTTCACCATGTCTTCTCCTCTTCCTTTTCTTCTGTCCCTTTCCTCCCTTTCACTGGCCGTCTTTGTCATTCTCTGTCCAGTGTGTTTCTTCCTCTTCTTAGTCTGAATCATTTCCCTAAAAGATGTTATCTTTGCCGCCCACTTCAGCTTTTTCTGATTGAATTACTTTTTGGGTTCCCTCTCCTGAGGGTCCTCCTGGCTTGTCTGTTTACATCTCACCCTGCAGTCCCCACCTGATTGATTTCACTTGTCCCACATCTTCTGCACGTGCAGGATCCATCTCACTAATTTCCAGCTGTTCTTGTCCAGTCCTCCCCGCTTCCCTTTTCTGTTTTTCTTCTTTTTTGTCTTCCCACCACCATGAACTCCTCTCCTCACTTTGTTTTGCATTGTTCTTCTCCTGAGATCCTTTGGCCCTCTTCTCTGCCCTTTGCAGGAGTCATAGGGTCTCTGCAACCTGCACCAGCATTCAGTTGAACCTTTACTACTTTCTTGCCCATTTTCATCAGATCCTAATTGGGGCAAGTTTTACCTTTCTTGTATCCACACAGGACAGAAATGGTAAGGTTTTTGCCACTGATGAATATTGTACCTTATGACACTAGATATCTGTACCATTTTAGACTCAATTTCAGTTGCTTTCATGAGCTTCACCTGGACATACTTTGGGGCTTCTCTATATCATACAAGCTTACCTGGAGTAGCTTCACTTAACAAATTTGAAATCAGGAAACATGGACTGACAGATTTTTTCCCCTCATGTGTAAATATTTTTTATATAAAAAGATAGCATAACCACTTATTTAAGATTGGGCCTGTTCCTTAAAGAAGCTGTGGTCCCCCACCCCTGGGCCACAGACCAGTACTGATCCACGGCCTGTTAGGCTGCAGAGCTCAACCACCCTCCCACCCCTGCTCCCAGTCCATGGAAAAATCGTCTTCCATGAAACTTAGGAAGAGTAGGGGGGCCACACAGCAGGAGATGAGCAGTGGGTGAGGTAGTGAAGCTTCATCTGTATCTATAGCCACACCTCATCACTTGCATCACTGCCTGAGCTCCGCCTCCAACCCCCAACACCAGTCCATGGAAAAATTGCCTTCCATGAAACTGGTCTCTGGTGCCAGAAAGGTTGGGGACCACTGCCTTAAAGTACGAGTATTCCTTAGCCCTCTGTGCCAGCCATCTCTTTTCTCAGTAGTGAGCATTAGAGTAGACTAGATTGCTATCATCTGAAGCTACAGTTTGTTTTCTAAGGGCAACCAAGTATTGAGCCCTTTCTGCTTAGAAGAAAGACAGTAACATTTTTGTGTAAGTCCAGAACTCATCAGTGCTAAATGAATAACTGCATTAAAAAATTGCAGGTTCATCCCCACTAGTTTAGCCCACTAGTTGTAGTGCACCTACTGCATGGTCTCTGAGGAGACAACACCTTGTTTCATCTGTGTATTGGTTCTTGGTTTTTATTAATGGTATAGTCTCTTTGAAATCAAAGCTGCATCTAGATACATAGTTTAATCATCACTATCACTGAAAAATATAATAACCTAATTTTAAAAGTAGGCACAGCCATAGATTCAATGAAAGAATGCTGTTTAATAAAATGATCTATATTCTTTCCAGTCATTAACCCTGCAGCAGCATCCATGATTTTTTTCCCCATTTAATGGAGAACTTTATGTACTCTGAATGCTTATTCTTAATTTCTAAAAATGACTCATGGTTTGGAGTTCTTAGTGTCTATATTTGGGAAGTATATTTCTTATTTGCTTATGTTAACTTGTCAATGCTGGAGCAAGCCTTAAACAATTGCAAATGATACAAAGAGATGTCAACAATATGTCTGAGGGCTAACCAGTAGATAGGTAATTAGTATTTTGATCTTGGTCATGCATGTGTGTGTGTGTTTGTGTGTGTGTGTGTGTGTGCGCGCGCGCGTGTGTGTGTGCATTTTGCACAGTTCCTTTTATTACCTCTGCTGTTGCCTGAGTACATAAGATTTGGCTGTGGCCAGAAGACATTGTTGACATTTTTTTAGTATACTTTTTGTACTTTTCTCCCTAGTAAAGAGTCGAAGAAAAAGGAAGAAACACCCAAATGCACAGAGGTTAAATGACAAATTAAACCAAATGGAATTTATCTTCAGAGTTCAGAATTTTCAAATACTAAGGAAGAAAGGAAGGATCCAATACTTGTTCCTAGGAAAGACTCTAGAAAAATCAGAAGCAAGGCAAGTTGTGGGTACAAAAGTCAATGTAGCCTTTGACCTTAGTTGTTGTAAACCATTGTGATTGTTGTTGGTCAAAGTATTGGTATTTGTATTATTAGTAATTACATCAAAATTACATTACCAGTGTTGGAAAACTAATAAAGAAAAAACCATAATTGCTATTCAGCAAATGTGAATAAAAAGTGTTCGCATTGTTAGGGTATCTATTAAGTAATCGTTTACTATTATTATATCTGTAATGTGGTTATATGTGTGATGTTATGCTTGAGTATGAAGTATCTGCTTTTGAAATTAACTTTATTTAAAAGTTAAGCAGCTTTAGAATATTGTGTCCCAGTAACAAAAGCATTAAAAGAAAACAATGTGCTTTTTTGAATTAAAATTTTATGTTTCTTATGAATGAATCATATGTATAACTTGATAGACCTAAACTAAAAGAGATTTTTGGCTGGACTAGCAAGAGTGCTCCAAATTTCTTTACTTTTTAAAAAAGGCATTTTGTATTTAAGCATATAAATAATGGGTAGATTTTATTTTATATTTATTTTAGTTTCAGTATTTGTTTTTAAATTATTACATTGCATTATTTATTTCTTTAGTTCCAGAATGACAGTGTCGTCATGTGACTGTATGTTTTGAAGTTTGATATTATAATAGGGAAATCCTTTTTTTGTTGTTTTTTTCTTTTAACTTTTCTCCTTTCTTAACTGTGTGATAGGTCTGTCAATAAAATGTTTAACCCCAAGACAGTCAAAGCTAATATAAAATTATAAAAACTTATCTTCCAAATTAGACAGTTGATTCCTTAAAGATAAGAAGTGAGAAAAACTGTGTTGGTCATTGAGGTGTAAATTTTGCCCAGATGTGTACCCGATGTGAAATATCTTCTAGTAAAAACATATATGGCTCTTATCCCTGCATATGTTGTAGAGGCATAAAAATTGGTAAACATGTCCCTGCTGTGTGGAGCTTTTTATAAAAGGCATTTTCGAAAATGTTGAGTGTCATTGATGACCGCTGAAGCCTGCAGCCATCAGTGCAGAAGTCTGTTTTGATCACGTGGAGTTTTCATTGTCCTGGATGCATAAGTCTGTCCTTTAGGTACAGCTGGGCCTAGTCAGCTTGAGTTACCCTAGTACAAGCTTGTTCTTTCTGTCTTGTGAATGCACTTGATAATTTAAAAATAAAAATATATGTCTCTCTGCATTGTCAGTTCATAATTTTGAGATGTGTGTCGATTCTGATTTTTATTTTAATCACAAAGAATTTCAACAGATTGTAGAAATACTTTAAATCAAGACAAATGAAAGATATGTCGGGGTGCCGAGCATTTGTTAAGATCTCAATATTCATATGAATAATAAAGGGTTATTTTTATTTTGCCACCACTGAAGACAAAAGTTACAGTTGAGGCAAACACTAGAAAAAGTTTGTTCTACTTCAAAGTTCAGTCCTTTTCTCCTTTATCCTGTTGACCAATTAAGACTAGGGTTATGTTGACAAATAGATTAATAAAATGTCTTTACCACACCCTCTAAGATGGGGTAGGGAAGATCATAACGGTGACTTCCAAGTAATAGATCCAGATTATAATCAAGTAGAAAATCAGACATCAGAATCCATTTGATGATTTATGGTACTGTACATTTTCTTGGTAACAAATGGAGATTATTTTACCTGTATTCTAAAATTATTGAATTTTATCCCATGTCGTCTCTTCTCCAGACAAGTAACAATTTGACACTTCTTCCAAATCTAAATAATATTTTAAGCCATTCTTAGAAATGTGTTTTCCAGTTACTAATTCAGTTCTATCTTGAAGACTTGAAATTTCTTCAATATTGAAAGTGTACCATGAATAGGATTTTCAAAGCTAGAATAAAAATCAAATCTTTAAAAACTTTAAAACATGAAGTTTTCTTTACATAATGCAAATTTGTTTAAGATGCACATTTTAAATAAAATTTAAATGGCTTTTAAATGGCTAACACTGGGTACTATTGAAATGTATGCAGAGTTTCTGTCACATAAAAGCAAATACTTGACCTTTATTTTTAATTTATAGAAAAGTTTGATTAAACAAAGACATTTTTTCTTTAGAAAGTTCAGACTATCTTGGAAATAACCTACCAATTTATAATAATTTTATGTGACGTCACTTTAGTCACATATTTAACTCACAAATATTTTTAAGAGAGAAAGTTCTAGAAACTATAACAAAAATTTGTGACTTTACATTTTTATATGTGCTTAAATGATTTCCATCTGAGTAAGTTACTGGAACATTTTTAAACAATCCAAATGTTTTAAGCTATACATTTGTTGACTTCTACTTAATGGAACTTAACTGCAGAAAATATTGCCCAAATCTTCACTTTATTATGTACGTGACCTCATTTACTCTTCACATCCATCATACCCATGGAAGTATGTAAAATCTTCCCAACTCTCTAAGTGAAGAAACCAAGGCTCTGAAGGTTAAGTAACTTGTCCAAGTGCACACAGCCAGTAAATGTCAGTGCTGGCTGTGAGTGGAGGTGTGTCAGGCTCCTTTGGGCCATCTCTCAAGTACTGATCTCAGTTGCTGTGGAGACTACAGCACACACAAGAGGAACTAAAGAAGCAGCAGGAATGTACCTATGACCCCACTGAGGGACTAGAAACATCTAATATGTTTGTAATGCAATAGTGACCTAAATAAAGTAAGTCTAGTGAAAAAAAATTTTTTAAACTGATCATTTATCTCATAATTATTTTAGTAAGTCTTTTTACTCCATACTATAATTATGTTTCCTTAAGAAATAGGTTCCATAGAATTAAACTAATTACATGTACAGTAACATTTTATTCAAATAAACGAAAAGGCGCCATTCCAGTCATATAAGAGATAATAAAAACATCAAGAAGCACGTCAATCAAAAGGCTGTGTTGACTAGAGAACTCAATCTATGGATGGACCCAATTATCTGCAGGAGAATTGAATGTCAGCATCATTTAGAGTTAACAATGGACTAACTGGGCAAAAGCAGACAGCTACTCTCTGCAGAGACCCAGGAAGCAAACTTGGTAATGAGGCACTCATTCATCATATCCTTCTGCTCTAATTATTAAGGTGAATAGGAAATACTTTAAGCTAAGGCGGGAACTGGATAACAAAACATTTGTTTTGTAAATACAAAGAATGCTATTTTTCTAATGATCCCCTTCAAATCTATATCAAGCATATGTTGCACACTCTATTTTCTAAAGTTGCTCGTCTAACACCTCAAATTCATACTGATTATAGATGGGTTATTTTTGTCTCAAAAAGTTGGGGAGGCTAGTTCTGTTAAGAACGAACCTACAATTTTCATTTCTCCACACCATACATAATTCATGTTCCACTCTTGTCACTTAGGTCAAAATGGCCCAACTATATACTTCAGTATCATTTCTAAAAGTACTAAACAATCTGATTTTTACTTATGGTAGTTCATTTCTTTTTAAATAATCACTTGAGCCTTGTCTAGAATTATAGAAGAATACAATAGAAGAAAATTTAAGAATGCTTTGCTTATACAACATTTACATAAGGAAACTCATATATTGACAATCAAAGGATGATTTCTTAAAATTGGTTGGGATGGAGATGCTTTGCTTAATAAAAATAAGGGTAATAAAGGGAATCTGAAAGGAAGAAAAGGCAAAAAGTTGAGGAAAATAACTTGTTGCCAGAGTGAAAATGAGCAACTGAAGCTTGCGAAAAGCAGTCATAAGACTAAAGAAAGAAAGTTCCCTGGAGACAAGTTGGGTGGCTTCAGTATGGTTTTTCAGTGTTTTTAGCTGAAGATCAGTAGTTAATTTTTTCCTATTAAATTGATTCACAGGGCCATTTTGTATAAATGCCCCACATAATTTTTTCTGAGCTACAATTCTTCAATTTGAAGTAAATGAAAGATGATTAATCATAGTAATGTTTTTAACCATCCTGCCTATTATACAGAAGTCAATGTTCAGAAGTATCTGTCAGTGCTACTTTTAGCAACTAAACATTTCCATGGTGGTGAAGAAATATCAGTGAAATCTATGTACTTTAAGGACATCAAATTCTTATACTTATCATGTGTGCAGGCAGAGTACATAATAAACTAGTCTATAGCAGCTGTAAATTTCTGAGGATTTATCTAACCGCAAATACATTGAAATGGGGAAATGGGGCTATATTAAACTATGCAAGATGCTGCTGGAGCTTTGCCATTTCTGCAACATCCTGTAATTAATTTATCATGACAGGTCTGGCAAACTGAAACATCCAATATACTTGCAACAGACTGTTGTACTATAGTTGTTGAAGATCCTGCAGTCACATAAAGTAAAGGTAGATTTTTCTTTCAAAAATGAATATAGGCCCTTTATATTTAGAATGCCCTATAGTCTAGAACAGACTTGTCACTTTTGAATTTCAAAATAAGAATATCTAGAATATGAAAAAGATATTGGGCTGAGATAGAATATTCTCTGCCATGTGTGGTCTTTATCACACAGGACAGCCCTGGGTAGAGGAATGATACGGGCTGCTCCACCCTTCCCCGAATGTGTGCCTGGTGCTGGAGATGATGGCATTCTCTCCTGGAAGATTTGAAAATCAGCTCTCTTGGGTGGTCTCTTGAACACATCCTCTTCCTGTAAGCGGGCTCACAAGACCACTTCCTCTATCTGTGTGCCCTCCTCTTCTGGAAGCTGCAGTTCTGCCATTTTGCAAACTTGAAGTACAAATAAAAACAAATTGTCTCTGTTCCCACCCCTTTCTATTCAGAGGGGGGAAAAGTGGATCCTATCTAACAATTCTTTTTCACATCATAACTGTGTGGAAAAATGCTCCTCTCTTTACATATGGTGTGTGTCGTTTGATACAGGTGGTATAGTGGCTGATGCTGAGGATGGACCTCTAGTAAATGAGGCTCCTTCCTAGGCAAGTAGAGATCACCCCTAAAAAGTGAAACCTACATTGTATGGATGTCTACAGCTTTGCCCATTTCCTAGGGAAGGTCAGAGCTCCTCACTCTACAAAGGAGACGACCCACGGAGGGCTGGCAAGCTGGAATCTGTAAGTTTCAGTGAGAGGGGAAAGCTGTCAGGGGAAAAGTCCCAGGTGGTAGAGAATAAGATGAGTTGTGCTTGTTAGGAAATAGGTCAGAAGCTGGGCAAGGGGCCCCAAGCAGTTCCAGCCCACTCACCAAAGGTGAACTGTAAACACTTGACTAGTTACATGTTCTTTGTATGTTCTCTCTTTATCCTTACTATTCAAAATGGATCCTATCTCAGAGGAACTGAGAAGTTTGTTGCTTGGACCTAAGTTTTAAAAGAAAAATGACCAGCAGAACCCCAAGCAGAATAACCCAGGGGAAAGTGAAGGAAAGCCAGTGGCGGAAAAGCTTCAGAACTCTTCTGGGTCAGACTTTGGAAGCACGACAGCACATTTCATAAAATGCAAACCTGAGCCCATCACAGCCTGCTTAAAACTTGTCGTAGAGGCCGAGCGCGGTTGCTCACGCCTGTAATCCTAGCACTCTGGGAGGCTGAGGCGGAGGATTGCCCAAGGTCAGGAGTTCGAAACCAGCCTGAGCAAGAACAAGACCCCATCTCTACTAAAAAAAATTAATTGGCCAACTAATGCTAGTATATAGGAAAATTTCTATATATAGAAAATTTCTATAAAAAATTTCTATATAAAAAAATTTCTATAAAAAATTTCTATATAAAAAAAATTTCTAGTATATAGAAAAATTAGCTGGGCATAGTGGCACATGCCTGGAGTCCCAGCTACTCAGGAGGCTGAGGCAGTAGGATCATTTGAGCCTAGGAGTTTGAGGTTGCTGTGAGCTAGGTTGATGCCACGGCACTCTAGCCTGGGCAACAGAGTGAGACTCTGACTCAAAAAAAAAAGAAAAGAAATTAGGAATGATGTACACACCGTTGTATGACTGGCACTAACTACTGATTCAGCCCACATAGGGGGTCAAAAATTCTGCCCTGAGCAGGATATGGATGCCAATAGAAAGGTTAAAATGTGATGATCAATCCACTAATATTCTCCATCTATTAATCAACATATATTATTTAACATTTCTTGTATGCCTGAGATAATTCTTACAAATCTATGCTTGTGCTCTCAATATCACAGGATTCTCAAGTGAAATGAAATCGTTTTTAAAAATTCTAAATGCCCAGCAAGAATAAGAAGATTTATGGAAGGAATCTAAGAAAATTTCATTAGTCATTCTACCATGTCTTCCCTTGGTCACAGCTGGTCTTGTTTCTCTTTTCATTCTCTCTTCTCTTTCTTACATTCTCCCATTTTCATATTTTTTTCTGGCGCCCTTCTTTCTTCTTTTCTGCCTGACATCAGCCAGAGGCGTTCACTGAACTCAACAGTAAACCATCAACACCATTGTCAGTGGCCATGCCAGCCTGCTCCTGAAGCTCAGGAACCCACGACGGAGGCCCCCGCCAGGCAGTGAACCTGGAGACCTCTGCTTAAGTCCCCAGTGCATTCTGACCTACTTTGTATTTACATAAAAACACAACCTTAAAATGTGGATGTAATCTTCCTTTTATGCCTTTAACTTTTTTTATTAAGGCAAATTAGCCAGAAGATTAAATCTGCTTTGCATAATATTTTGCATTCCCATTCATCTGAGGGTAAACAGCCTTCAAAAGACTCGTAAAATTTGTATATCTGAACCTTGTTGCCTGTGAATCTGCTCTCTCGACCACTTTTTTCTTTGCAATAGTTATAGTTTTCTGAGAGGAGAGATTCCTAGGTGCATAAACAAACGGCTGAGCACCTCATCGTTAAGGACTCACAGGTTCATAGTATGTATTTTCATGCCATTAAGTATTTCATGCCATTAAGAGTCCTTGTCATCACCCATATTTTTATCATCTAAAAACAAATCTAAAAGCATCAAACTACTCTGTTCCACAAGCAAACTCAAAGCCCAGCCCAGCAGTGCTGACATTAAAAGTTTCAAGAGCCCCGAGGCAGCAGTGTACACATCCCGCTCAGACTGGCTGGCTGCAGGGAAGAAGGAGCCCGATACGTTTTGGCACAGGTTCAACTCAGCCAGACCTGCTGAGGGTCAGACACTTTGCACTCAGATTTCCATGGGACTGTCTTTAGAGACTTTGTGGAACACCTGTACTTTTGATGTGCTTTCAACTTTTGAGCTTACCCTCTTCCTTAGGACTAGCATACCTGCTTCTGAACGTGTCAGTCTGGTGGGCTACTTGAGAATGGAGACCACTGTGGGTAACTTCGCTGTGGCACCTGCTCTGTTGATACAGCCAGGGAAATGGGATTTGGGCATTTATTCTATTACATAAATCACTCTTCGGCAGATGGAAGATACTCAAAAGTGTATTTAACCACTTTAGTAGGCTGTTAGCTATTAGGTTTACAAAATATTAATAATTGCCGTTATTCCAATTCACTGTGTCCTATGTGCAGAGACATAATTTAGCAGGGAAAGGAAAAATATTCATTATTTTAATTATTCATAATTACAGACTAATTGTAATAATAGCTAGCATTTGCTGAGCACAGTAAATACGCTAGGTTCCTTGTCAGGGGCTTTACATGCGTTATTTCATTTAATGTTCAAAATAAGCTTACAAGGTAGATATTATTACTCCCACTTAAAAACAAAACAAAAATCCTGAAGCTCAGAAAGGTTAGGCAACGTGTCTGAGCTAACACAGCTTTTAAGTTCAGGGTGTCAGAATCAGATTTCTAGTTTGTCTAACTCGAAAATTCTCTTAATTATCAGGTTATTGCTCTTGAGTTTGTCAAACTACATACCATATTTTCTTTTAAAATGACCAGGTGCAGTGACATGACATGCACCTCTAATCCCAGCTACTCAGGAAGCTGAGGCAGGAGGATTGCTTGAGCCCAGGAGTTCCTGGCCAGCCTGGACAATGTAGCAAGAGCTCATCTCTTAAGCTAAATAAATTAATGAATTTAAAAGGGAAAAGATACAGGAAAGAAATGTCAAAAGACAAAATTACAACAAATTTTAATGAACTGGCTTCTTTATAAAATGCTTATTTCACTCAAAGTTGACAAAAAGTGACTTTCTATTATTAAAAAGCCATAGAGGCCGGGCGCGGTGGCTCACGCCTGTAATCCTAGCTCTCTGGGAGGCCGAGGCGGGCGGATTGCTCAAGGTCAGGAGTTCAAAACCAGCCTGAGCAAGAGCGAGACCCCGTCTCTACTATAAATAGAAAGAAATTAATTGGCCAACTGATATGTATATAAAAAATTAGCCGGGCATGGTGGCGCATGCCTGTAGTCCCAGCTACTCGGGAGGCTGAGGCAGAAGGATCGCTCGAGCCCAGGAGTGTGAGGTTGCTGTGAGCTAGGCTGATGCCACGGCACTCACTCTAGCCTGGGCAACAAAGCGAGACTCTGTCTCAAAAAAAAAAAAAAAAAAGCCAATAGAAAGCTAACCATTTAATATTTTTCAAATTTCTAATACCTTTGGCAGAACAAAAATAGGTTGATCAAAATGAATCTCAGAGTTGCATATTATTCTGGAAATATTCATACCAACCTTTAATGTTTAAGTAAAATGTTCTATTTTCAAATTTTATATAATATAGAGAAGTTATTCTAGCCCAAAGAGGATGACTAATAGCCCATGCCCAACGCATTTTACACCCTTGTAGGAATTATGTGTATAGGGGTTGCTTTGGGGTGAAAGAAGAGGTTTTGTGTCAGATCTTTCTTCTTGGCATGTTCCCATACTGTCCTAAGGAGACATAGGTGGCCCTGAGTGTTCCCACAGCCCTTGGTGCCTCCATAATAAACAATCTCATTGTAAGTGTTAATTTGCTGTCAGACTACAGTGTGATAACATCTTTTCCTCATTTATTCACAGTTTATCTTGGTGCGAGCACACACAGTAGGCACAGTCAATAAATGTTAAGCAAAGGCACATCCAGGCCCTGAGGTTTCCTTTCTGCATAACAATAAACTATCTGAGCATGAATTATATGTAGAGATATTAACACCTGGAAAATACCCAACAGGATCACACCAGTACCAATTTCTCCCTGTGTATTTTTCTGTTTCCTGTCAGAAAACTATTTCCTCTCCCCGTACCCCAGTTTCCTCCTCCCTCCCCTCTTAGCCTGTTAGTTTAAAAGATAATTTTTTAACTCTTATATTCTCTTTATTTACAATCAAAATTGTTTGCAATGCCCCACACCTTCTGGCTTCCAGCTGGTAGTAGGTGCAAACAAAAGCAAGACAAACACATATTGCATCTGTACCTTGAAACAGCCTCAGTCCCAGATGGTTGAAAGGCCTCCCAGGGCACCTGGAATTCAGGTGTGGCCGGAGCAGTGTTTCAGGTGGAGCCTGCCTGTAATTCCCCTGTCCTCTTCGCTGCCCAGCCGTGGAGAGCTGGGTGTACAGAACTCACTGCTCCAGTCCTCTCAGGTGTCTGCACCTGCATGTGCACAGCGAGGAAGGGCAAGCTAATGCCCCAACAATCCCTGCAGCCCTCGGCTTCACCCAGGCTGCTGTGAGTACACTTCACACATGCACTTCCCACGTCCGTTTCCCACAAAGCATTTTCCTCCTGGACTAAAGGGGAAAATTCAAGTTCCTGTGGTGGTTCTCTTGAACTGCAGTGCTGCAGACGGTCTATGGAGCCTGCCCTTTGGGAAGCGATGCACTTAGTGAGGAATTCCTGCTCTAGGGCCAGCTGGGATGGGGTGCCTTGGTGTGTTTCCATTCTCCCCATCAACGATGGCTCTGGTGGCCTGGTGGTGCCAATGTGTGTAAAGACATGTCAATGCGTCCATGGCTAGGTCTGCGTGTCAGTGATCCATAACATTAGCACAATCATCTGGCCTTAATCCTGGCAGTAAGAAAAAGATACAGCCTAGTTAACAAGAAGGTAACATGCGCAAGTCATTGGGTATTAGCTAATTATTCTCTGACTTGGAGAATGAAATAGAGTGTGGCAACACTTTTTCTAACCCCACGGTTTTTAAATTTTCATAAATGGAAAATGGACCTGAACCAGAAAGAAGGATCATGAAGACCTTAAAAAGTGAAGTAGGCTTAAAAAATAGTCTTTTGGTATTTTACTTGAGTTCCTTTCTGCCAAAAAATTAAGAAAGCTTCATGACACCTTACACAACATTTCCCGTTTTCTTAATTCTTCCAAAATTCTTTTATTAAAAATTCGGTTTTAAACATTGGCAAATCAAGTAAGAAGGAAGTCTGTTTCCTTATGGCACAGTTCAACAAGAGACCCAGGACGAAAACCAAGAATCTTCATTCCCAGCTCCAAGGGAGGAAAAAGTTTACAAGATGCATGCAAAACTTCAAAGGAAGCCCCTCCCTGCACACACCTCCGCTTTGCGTGGGTGTTTCCTTCATCCCACCCCCACCAGCGTGAGGCTTTAGGTGAGCATAATCGTACTTTTGTCTTGGACTTGGCTCAGGCCCCTGCACTGACTCTGACATCCCCTGGCCTGCAGCCCGGGGTGGGGTTTTGCCCTCAGTACTGTAAACAATGGTAATTACCTTTACAAACTTAAAAAAAAAAATTTTTCAAGGCCAAGAATATCCAAAGTCTAGAGCATACTATAACCCCTTGTGCACAGATCTGTTCGAATGTGTGTAGTGTCTCCCTCATGGACCAGCCAAAGGGAAAAAAGAAAATCCCCAGCTTTCAGCTTCGCCAGGGACCGCTCTGGGCCTGTGAGTTCTCTGCTTCCAGATGGCAGTGGTAGCATCATTGCAAGTGCAAAAGGTGAATACTGAAGGAGACTTTGGGAGTTATTCTCAGGAATTCGATTGAAGCAGAAGCATACTCCAGATGCCCGCTGCAGGCCCAGATGTCCAGGAGGTGTGCCACCTGCCCGAAGCTGTCGTATTCCTGAGGCATTGCTCCCCACAGTATCTCTGTCTGGTTGACAGCACCTATTGTTCTGATTAAGTTGACATGCATCCAAGCTTTGCCTCATTAGATTATCACCACGGTGCCAAGGCTATGATTCCCATGTAATCTCGGTATTTTATTTCATGCACAATCGCCAGCAGCTGTTATCTACGTCTAAGATCAAAACAATTAATGAAAACTCAAAATTTTTAAATTCAGTAGTCTTGGGCCACATAGATACATCAAGGCTCATACAAAAGGTGTGATTTATGAATGAAATAGATTGCTTTCCAGGCCACAGAGTTCCTTTGATTATTTTACTTCCAGATTAACTGGTTTGAGTGTGGAGACCTTAACATCTGGACAAATGCCTTCAACCTAGCTAGCATGGACTCATTTCAAAGGCCATGTCAAGGCCAAAGACACAGAGTGGGAAGCTCCCTGGCAGGGCGTGTGTGATAATTTTACTAAGCCTGTCAAAGGAAGTGTCAGAGTTTTCTGCATGTCATTTTTTTCCACTCAAACGTCAAATCATTGCTTCATGGCTATGAGTTATTGAGGTCATGCTCTGTGCTTACGTTATGGTATGTTCCAGGCATTTAAATCATCAAGAATGTTCATCAGTGAGGTTCCTTGTGCTAAGAGGTGATCTATATAGCACGCCTACCAGAAAGAGCAGCCTTCTGGGCCGCAAAGCTGACCCCTGCCTGACAAGCTCTTTGCCTTTGCCCAGGACCCTGCCAAGTCCGCAGAGAACCCACCAGAAGCTAAAGAATCCACCCCACAGCTCTGGGGCCTTCCCCTGCACTGGTCCCAAACTTCCCTCTCACAAGGAGGGCTCACTGTTTAGGAGGCAATTCTTCCTTTGCATTTGGCCTCTCTCCAAATGTCCAATTCTTGTGGCAGTTGGGAGAGCTATTTCTGCAACACTTAGGATTTTTGCTTATCCCTTTGTTAAAGGTTGCCCTTGTCCCCATGTGATCCCTCAATTCATCCCCCCACGAGTGCTCCCTAAAGACTGCCAGAGAGAGCACTCTGCCACGGCCCTTCTGTCTGGACTCCACACTAATTCAACCTCTGGGGGACTCGTCAGATAGCAAAAGTGACCCAGGTGAGACACAGCGAGACCTGCGGGAATGGTGAGCAACATAGCACAGGACCAGCTGGCTGCCCAGTTCCGGTCTTTGGAAGTTTTTCAACTGGGCTGGATCACTGTGTCTCTTCTCTGCTGCTTGCTTACCCTCTAAAGTCACTCGTTTGATAGTGAGGGGAAAAAGCCGCAGCAAACAGGAACTGGTTTCCTAGGTCAGGTGGTTTAAGATGGACGCGACACCCAGAGATGCCCCATGCCAACGTCACATGCCAACTCCATCTGGGTGTCTGTCGATAAAAAAGAAGTGCCCCAGCCTTGACGTGGACAGAGAGGCCTAGGGATGCTTTTCCAAAACTTCTCTGAAATTGTTTAGCTTTTTCTTCCGCTGCAGGCAACACTGGTTGGAAGTACAGTTCCCATCCTTTTCGGTTGAATTGCTTTAGAACGTGCAGAGGGGCAGGACTTGTTTTCTAAACCATGAGACTCGACTCTTGGTTCATGAAGGAGAAAAAAGGGTTAAGTCCTCTGGGTAAAACATTGTCAATCACTAGTGGCTGCCACCAAGATGAAAAACAAGCTGCACCTGTACACAGGCAATTTCAGAGACTCCGGCCAGCTATTTTTCTCTGCTGCTTTGTTCTGCCAGCTGCCTCTGTGCTCTGGATGCAGGTGGAAGCATGGACTTTGCTGTCTATAAAAAAATTTAATGGTGAAGATCAACTTCCGCTTCACCTCCCCAGGGATCAAAGTTTTGGGGCCTTGTTTTTTTTGTCCTTTTCCTGAAAGACTGGTAGAGCAAAGCTCAGACAATGAATGGGTAGGTGGTTGAGGTTCCCATTCTCCCCCAGACAAGTAGCAGGAGATCTTTGGCAGATTCTACTTTTTCCCCCCAATCTGAAGGAAATAAAGGAAACCTTGAGATGTCCGAGTCAAGCATTTGCTGAAAGGAGGGCTGGGGAATGACAGCTGGGAGCCTCGGCCACCACTGCGTGTGGGGCAGGTGGCAACAGCATGCAAGGGACAGGCTCTGTGTCTGCAAGCGAGGAGCCTCATGTCCGTGGAAGGCAAAGTGTCACCACTGTTGTATCAGGGCCAGGTTACTTTCCATGACACAATCAACTACCAGGAAAGTGTGTAGGTAGAAAGGAGCTTAAAAATCTGATGCTCTGGATGAACAAGAAGCTCTAAGTAAACGTACCTCGCCAATGGCAGGGTCAAAGTTTTTGCATTAGTTCAACAAGCATTTCTTTTTTTTTTTTTTTTTTTTTTTTGAGACAGAGTCTCACTTTCTTGCCCAGGCTAGAGTGAGTGCCGTGGCATTAGCCTGGCTCACAGCAACCTCAATCTCCGGGGCTCAGTGATCCTACTGCCTCAGCCTCCCGAGTAGCTGGGACTACAGGCATGCGCCACCATGCCCGGCTAATTTTTTGTATATATATTTTTAGTTGGTCAATTAATTTATTTCTATTTTTGGTAGAGACGGGGTCTCGCTCAGGCTGGTTTCGAACTCCCGACCTTGAGCAATCCGCCCGCCTCGGCCTCCCAAAGTGCTAGGATTACAGGCATGAGCCACCACGCCCGGCCCTAACACGCATTTCTTGTCTACCATGGGCTGCGCACTAAATTTGCTGTTGGACATCAGTGGTTCTTATGGGCTGACTTGTGTTCCCTGAAATTCATATGGTGAAGCCCCTATGTGGCTGTATTTGGTGATAGGGCCTTTAAAAAAGGTAATTCCTGTAGGGTGGCCCTAATCTAACTGACTGGTGTCCTTCTAAAAAGAGGAACTTTGGACACAGACACCAAGAGCTCATGCACAGAGGAGGGGCCACATGAGGACACAGCAGAACAAACCAAGCCTGCTGACACCTGGACCTTGAATTTTTAGCCCCCAGAACTGTGAGAAAATACATTTCTGTTGCTTGGGACACTCAGTGGTGTTTTGTATGACAGCCCTAGCAAACTAATAGAGCGGCGGACAAGACAAGCTCCTTGTCCACACTGAAGAGCTCAATCTATTGAAGCACTCAAAATTTCGCACCCACTTACACCAAGGAGAAAGGGAGGTGACTAGAGTTACTTTCAAACGTCGCCTAGACAGTCAGAGTTAATAAAAGAACCAGGCTAAGGGGCCGGGCATGGTGGCTCACGCCTGTAATCCTAGCACTCTGGGAGGCCGAGGCAGGAGGATTGTTTGAGCTCAGGAGTTCAAGACCAACCTGAGCAAGAGCAAGACCCCGTCTCTACTGAAAAAATAGGA
Organism: Microcebus murinus; assembly: GCF_040939455.1. Taxonomy (NCBI): domain Eukaryota; kingdom Metazoa; phylum Chordata; class Mammalia; order Primates; family Cheirogaleidae; genus Microcebus; species Microcebus murinus. The sequence continues at coordinate 27,363,498 of NC_134108.1, forward strand.
AGAAATTAGCTGGACAACTAAAAGTATATATATATATATATATATATATATATATATATATATATGTATGTGTATATATATATATATATGTATATATAAAATTCGCCGGGCATGGTAGCCCATGCCTATAGTCCCAAGCTACTCGGGAGGCTGAGGCAATAGGATCACTTGAGCCTAGGAGTTTGAGGTTGTTGTGAGCTAGGCTGACACCACGGCACTCTAGCCTGAGCAACAGAGTAAGACTATCTCAAACAAAAAAAAAGAACTAGGCTAATCTCTGAACAATTTTCGTTCCAGTGCATGTGGCCATTATCCATTATATTAATACTATTTGAATCAAGGGTTAAACAGTATTATCACTCTGCTTCAACACGAAAAAGCAAGAACTCCTGCACCCATCACATGGTGGGTGAGGGAGGAAATCTAGCAGATCTGACCCAAAAGGTTAAGTGGAAAAAAAGTGTGTGGCTCAACATCACATGCAAACACATCACAAATGTGTGGGCTTCAACATGACCGGTACAAGCAAAGGAAATTTGTATATTTTTATAATCACTGCACAGGTGCTTATTTTAGCTTGTTTTCTTGAAAGTTGCTAGTTATTTTTTATTATTATTGTTTTTGGGTTTTTTGAGACAGAGTCTCACTCTATCACCCAGGCTAGAGTGCCGTGGTGTCAGCCTCGCTCATAGCAACCTCAAACTCCTGGGCTCAAGTGATCCTCCTGCCTCAGCCTTCCTAGTAGCTGGGACTACAGGCATTCGCCACCATGCCCGGCTAATTTTTTCTATATATTTTTTAGTTGCCCAGATAATTTTCTTTCTATTTTTAGTAGAGACGGGGGTCTCGCTCTTGCTCAGGCTGGTCTTGAACTCCTGAGCTCAAACGATCCACCCGCCTCAGCCTCCCAGAGTGCTAGGATTACAGGCTTGAGCCACCGCGCCCGGCCAGTTATTTCTTTTTAACCTCACTGCCCTATAGACTTACTTCCTCGAATGAAATGTAACCAAAGATAAAAATACAGAAGTTGCTACTTGGAGTTCAACAGGTTAAAACAGAGTTGAGAATAGCTGCTAGGCATGTCTTATGGTTGGCTGACTATTTAATCCTCTGATATGTAAGAGAAATTGAAGAGTTCTTGTCTGAATATCTACCCTATAGATCGTGAAGCTTTACTGTCCTCAGGACTTTTCAGCGAGATGACTGGGGGAGCTGGGCTTTGTATCCCCAAAGAAAAGCTCTTGTGTGCCCACCGGATAAAGCCGTGACGGGGTGTGTGAGTGCTGTAGTGTGGATGGCATGCTCAGATACCGAGATCCTGTCCAGACAAGCAAGGATCCCTCTGTGAGTGGAAATGGAGGTGGGAAGAGTCCAGATAAATACAGGAGGATTTCAGGCATTTGTTGGGACTGTTAGAACCCCAAGGGGGGTGTGGAGGCCTCAGGCTGGAACCCGAGATGGGCACAGAGTGCAAAGGCCCGGTGCAAGTGGCAGAGCTAAAATCTCTTTCCTGATCTTCAGTAGGGTCACCAGAGAACATGTAAATTTCAGATAAACAACAAATCATTTTTAGTGTAAGTATGTTCCGTGCAACATTCAGAACATGTGTTATTTGGGATGTACTTATATCAGAGAATTCTGTGTTATTTACATGAAATTCAAATTTAACTGGGTGTCCTGTACTTTTATTTGCTAAATCTGGCAGTGCTGTCTCAATGACAAACACAAGCTTCAGCATGGAAGGGAAGTAAGATTTGTTCCCGATTTGCAGAGATGGGCCTAGTGCTGAGTCATGTTGTCTAAAATTGTGCTCATCTTTAGAGGTTGGAAATGAGCGATCCTTCTGAACAGTATGTGGTACCAGAGCCAGCACCTTCTAGAAAGACCAGAAAAGCATACAATGGAAACCTGACAGCTTGTTCTTACATTCCCTTGCCTTACTGCTCTTTTCTACTGCCTTAGAATTTGATGACGTCTTCCTAGAATTCCCAGCATTAAAAGTGAATCACAGTCCCACAGGGAACAGCAAATGTTGAAGTCAAGGAGATAAAATTGGAGCCATTTGGCCAGCACCCTTTCCTATCCATGAGACTCTGGGGTTTACAGAGGGAAGCAAGTACTTCTCCCAAGTGTGAAGAAATCACCCAAATGCAAAGGCTCCCTGGCTTTGCAGTGGCTGGTCCCTCCACCTTCAGCCAAAGGTTTCATGCATTCATTCATGCAATATTTATAGAGGACCTGCCACGTGCCTGACACTGTGTCACTGCTGGGAGCACAACAACCCACAGGCATCACCTTCACCCTCACAGAGGCTCACTCAGCTGCTGTCTGTTCCTCTTCAGTGTGGGGAACTGCCATGGCCTGTGCACCCCTCAGCTTTGTATGTTGAAATCTCTCCCCCAAGGTGGTGGTATTAGGAGGTGGCACCTTTGGGAGGTGATTAAGTCAGGAGGGTGGTGGCCTCGTGAATGGGATTAACGCCCTTGTAAAAGAGGCTCAAGAAAGACCAGGTTACTCCTTCAGCACATGAGGACATGGGTAAAGGCCCCATCTGTGAACCAGGAAGCGGGTCCTCACCAGATGTCAAATCTGCCAGCACCCCATTTCCAGACTGTCAGAAAAAAATGTGTGTTTAGCAGCTACCCAGTTTACGGCGTTTTGTTATAGCAGCCTGAACAGACAGATCGGAAGGAAGACAGCTCTACAGACAATTCACGTTCTGCTTGTGTTCCCCTTTAGTAACTTGTCACATATGCTGGGGTTCTCCTCTCTCATCCCAGCTGGTCACACATGGGGCAGCTCAGCCTCCCTCCTCTAGACCATCTGTGCCCTACATTGGGATGGGGTTCCAGGTGCAGCCCCCGCCCCTGCCACTCCCATCACACTGCCCTGTTTCCTAGTCCTCACTGCACGTGTCACCACCTGAAATCGCTCCCTTTCTGTGTGTGTGTGTGTGTGTGTGTGTGTGTGTGTCATACCTCCCTGAGTTAGAATGGAAACATCACGAAAGAAGCCACCTCAGCCCTCATACACCACTGTATCTGCAAAGCCTAGAGTAGTACCTGACAAGGTACACACTTAATAAACACTTAATGAATGAATAAGCAAGCAGATGACCAAATTACTTGTCCCAGCCAACCAACCTGTGACATACACAGGGTGGATCTCGTGCACTGAGACATAGCTGAAACATGTCCACGTCTTCCAGAGATGACGAACACGTGCTCTGTTTTCCCATGGAGCTATCTGGTGCTGTATCTGTCTTCCTTATCGCGGTCAGGGGCACCCGCCGGTCACCCACACTGGGAACCTGGGAATCAATTTAGCCTCCTTCTCTCCTTCCCTCCATCTACATGGAAACTATTACCCAGTACTGTTCCTTCTACTCAGTAGTGGTAGATCTACTGCGCTGGCACTTCACCTCTCCCACCACTTCCAAGTGTATTCATTAGTCAGGATTCTGCAGGGAAACAGCCAAATGGGAGAGACAGATAGGCAGAGATGATAGAGATAGAGATAGAGATAGAGATAGAGATAGAGATAGAGATAGAGATAGAGATAGAGATAGATTTATTTTCAGGAACTGGCTCACACATTGGTGGGGGCAGACAAATTTGAGCACAGTCTGGTAGCCCAGAAATCCAGCAAGAGTTGATGTAGTCTTGGGCTTGAAGGCAATCTGAAGGCAGAATTCCTTCCTCTTAGGGGTAAGGGGGGGACCTCAGTTTTTTTCTCTCAAAGCCTTCAATTAATGGGATGAGACTGCCCACACTAAGAAGTGGTAATCTGATTTACTCAAAGGTTTAAATGTTAGTCACATCTTAAAAAAAAAAAACACCTCACAGCAACACTGAAACTGGTGTTGAACCAAGCAGCTGGGCTGCATAGCCCTAGCCAAGTTGCCAGATGGCTCTGCCTCCATCCTGACCTCTTCCTCTGTGCCCTCAGCACTGCCGAGGATGGAAAGCTAAAAACTGCATTTCCAAGACTCCCTTGCAGCTAGGGTTCTTAACAGGGCTGGGACTAGGACGAGGCAAGTAGGGCACCTCAGGCATAAGATTTATGGGGACGTCAAAAAACTCAGTAATCAAGAAAAATACAGTCCATGCAGTATTTTTTAAAGATGAAAAGTAATGCAGTATTACTGACATTTCTTTTTGCCTCTGGCTCCACTATGGCTAGGCAGGGAATAGTTCTTAATAGGATTGGGGTCCACGCATAAGATGCACTTGTGTGGAATCTGGAAGGCAGGATGAGGGGGAAGATATCTTTCCCCACCAGTGTCTGCTAGCAAAACACACGGCGCTGCCTCGTGTGGTCACTCCGCAATGGAGGCTGAGAGCCGGGGCTGGGACTGCGCCCATTTTGCTGTTGTAGACGGGGCAGGCACAGCATAGCTCTAGAGTTACTACTTCAGTGACAGCAGCACCTTGTCACAGCTTGGGGGGGGTGCTCTTTCAAAAATCTACAGTGCTGAAAGTGGTCTCCTGATTCCCAGCTTCTATGCACACAGGTACAATTCCCGTGGGCCACTCTGCAATGTCGCTCATCCCTAGAGGTCTGCCTAGAGCACATTTTGCTTCCAAAATAATCTGCCCTTCCAAAATAATTTGAAAGAACTTAATTCCCGACATTGTGTTCTTTTCTGGGTGACATTTCTAGAGGGGTCTCCGTTTCCTGCAACTGAACCCCGACCAGCGCCCTGGCATCTCCCACCTTCAGCCCAGTCTTTCCAGCCCCTTCTTAATCTCCCCCTCCCCTCTCAAATATGGTTTCCAGGCAACCATCAACTCACCCTCTTCACACATTTATCTTCCCACAGTCTCCACTTCCCACCAGATAGAATTATCCTCTTCTCTGGGGGCTCCCACTTTACTGTGCACATTCACCCAGGTCCCAAAGATTTAGGTAACATTAGCACACCTTGTAGAAAGTCCGGTGTTGAAAATTCAATATGGAAAGTCTACAGAAACTTCTTTAAATTATCAGGGAACTTACATTCTCTTCCCGCCATCTAGCTCCATTGAAATCTTTATTTCTAGACTTCCCACACTCTGTGTAGTCTCACAAGGCCCTTTTGGGTGTAGAAGACCTTATTGAATAGTTTCATGCAAAGCAAACTCTTTTTCCCAGCAGTCCTGCATCCTTTCTGCTTTCATCCTGTCTTGTCTATCCACTGTCCCCCTTCTCTCACAAAGAAAAGAAACTTCATCAATTTTCTAATGTACTTTATTTCACCCACCTTCTCCTTATAGACTTCGTCCTAGTTTCCACATCCAACTGGCCGATCAGTGTTTTCTTCCCGTAAAATGACATTCCATCCTTAAAAAGCCTTCTGCTGGAGCTCAGGGTGGGAGCACGAGCTGGCAAGAGCTGAATTATCCTAAATAATTGTACCAAGGCTCTGAGAATTCATGAGAGCAATCTGGGAGAAGAGGTGAGAAAGACGCAGGCGAGAAGAGGAGCAAGGAAAATGGAGAGAAGCCAGGACATCCCACGAGGTGGTCTGGCCAAGAAAAATTCCCAGGGAGGTGACGAAAGGACATTCAGGAACAAAAATGTCTGCTGTTCAATTGACGTGCAGTTGAGGGAGACGCGTGCAGAGCACGGGCACTGGGTGGGGGCCGATTGTGTTTAAAATTCAGCTCTGTCACTCACTAGCTCTGTGATTGGCAAGTTGCTCAATCTCTTTAAGCTTCAATTTCTTTTTTTTTTTTTCTGTAAGATGAGATAATTGTTAAAAGAAAAACTCATTTCCAATGACTATTGCAGGATGAAATAATATATGAAAAGCATCTGGCAAAACAAGTCAGTTCCCTGGACATCTTAGCTATGACGATGACGTAAACAATGACGCTGAGCAGATGCTGCTTCTGCTGCCCTGTGCATTGCCATTGTCTCCCCAAATGTCCATTAACATTCTGTGGGCTGCTTTAAAAATATTTAAAGTATTAAAATAACTGAATGCCCCATTCCACTCGAGGCAATGATGAAAATGAGGGCAGGTGAATCTGTAAGCCGACCTGGTGCAGCAGAAGCAATCGCTGCTAGACACCCGCATGCAAGCTGGTTGAGGAGCAGCGGAAGTCTGCCAGGGACACTCTCCTGAGGCTGGGGGTGCAGGACTGAGCCTGTGCACCCAGGTCTGAATGGGCAGGGAGCACCCAGCTGATACCCGAGTTCATCACCCTTTGAGCAGTGGCTATGGAGGTGGCTACTGCCCAGCCACCAGGCTGCCCTGGCCCACAGCTTGTGGTTGCTGCTGGCAGCGTGCTGTGTTGAGAAGGATTCCCAAATCGTGCCCAAGCTCAACTTGAACTCGGTAAGGCACTGACCGATTAAGAACCCCTGATACCACCGAGACGTGTTCTATGTCAGGGGTCAAATCCAGGCCACAACTTGTTTTCGTATGACCCATGAGCTTAGAATGCTTTCTGTACTTTAGAATGGTTGAAGAAAAATTTTTGAAGAATACAATTCCAGGACACATGAAAACACTATGAAATTCAAATGGTGCTGTCCGTAAATAAAGTTTTTTTTTTTGTTTTTTTTTTTTTTGAGACAGAGTCTCACTTTGTTGCCCAGGCTAGAGTGAGTGCCGTGGCGTCAGCCTAGCTCACAGCAACCTCAAACTCCTGGGCTCGAGTGATCCTTCTGCCTCAGCCTCCCGGGTAGCTGGGACTACAGGCATGCGCCACCATGCCCGGCTAATTTTTTTATATATATATCAGTTGGCCAATTAATTTCTTTCTATTTATAGTAGAGACAGGGTCTCGCTCTTGCTCAGGCTGGTTTTGAACTCCTGACCTTGAGCAATCCGCCCGCCTCGGCCTCCCAAGAGCTAGGATTACAGGCGTGAGCCACAGCGCCTGGCCCGTAAATAAAGTTTTTGAAATCAGTAATTTAAAAAGTTGTGGGGAAAATGGTTTTGTTCTTTGTTAGATAAGTAACTACATATTCTTGATTTTGTGTCTTGGCCCAGAAAGCCTGAAATACTTACTATTTGGCTTTTTACAGAAAAATTCAGCTGTCCCTGTTTCATGTCATCCAGAGGAGTCACAGTTACGCCGCATCCTGCCTTCCTCCTCTCACCCTCGGGCTGCACTTACTGTTGGAAATCTGATTTTAGCACTAAAAATTGTGAGTGGGAGCCCAAAAGGCCTATGGATTGATTTTCTTTGTTTTGGCAGAATATTTCTTTTTAAAGTTATTCTTTAGTGACAAGAACTTTAGTAAGTCAATGATACAAAACTGCTTGACTTATTTTCCTTTATGAAATACTAAACACAAGTCAGTAGCTCTCATTGTCTCCCCCCTTTAAAGACTGAAGCAGGGGTCCTCAAACTTTTTAAACAGGGGGCCAGTTCACTGTCCCTCAGACCGTTGGAGGGCCGGACTATAGTTTAAAAAAAAACTATGAACAAATTCCTATGCACACTGCACATTATCTTATTTTGAAGTAAAAAAACACCCGCATGTGGCCCTCGGGCCATAGTTTGAGGACGCCTGAGATAGGCCTTTATCCATTCTAATGATGCAACTTTCTTGGTGTTTCTTCTGTTTTCATAGTGACTGCCAAGGTCTAGAGTACCTAATTTTTATTCTTTTATTTTTTAAAAATATTTCATCTCTGCCCACTACTGCCCACCACGACAGACCTCTCTTTTCCAATTGCAGACACCTGAAAAGGATTTGTTTTCTCAGTAAGATGTAGGATCCAGATAGTGTCTGCCAGAGTTTGGTAAAAGTGCTCTAGAGCCCACAGCTCTGCCCCGAACTCCCTACTCCCAGGAAGCCAGGCACCTTCCCCTTCTCGCTGGGCCATCCAGTGGTCTGGCCTGGTGCCTTCTCTCCAGAGAATCTACTTGAACTTTGTATTTTTTCGGTGTAATTATTTCCTCCATTAATTACGCTATAGTATCAATGGAGCTTATTTTCGTTTCTGATTGGTCTTCCATTGGCATCCACTCCTAAACCTTTCTCTTTCTCAGCCCCACCCTCTGTCAAGCTCTGCAGTTAATGATCTGTTAACAAATGCGTGAAAGCTTTAATGGAGCTGGCTTTTAAAAAGAAGTCTTTGGAGATTTTTTTAGAGGAGAGAACAATCCTTTACAAGGTGACTAATAATACCCTAATTATACGTTCTGCACATTTGGATTTTCATCAGATTTTCTTAAGGTTTGCTCAACAGAAACAGTGCTCCTCCTTTTCTGAAAACTTCTTTCCTGAAGTCTATTTACTCATCCAGCAACCACTTACTTTATTTTGCCTAATTGATTTTACAAAAGCAATACAAGCTCTTTGTGACAAGTCAAACAATAGAGTTATAAAGAAAATCACCTTCCCTCCTTCCTCCAACCTCACTCACTGGGTGTAATCAAGGATTATACTTAGGATTTCTTCCATGCATTTCTCTATATTCAGATAGACGAAACAAATATAAAGAGTTATTTTTCTATCTTTTACAAAAACTAGGGATGCACCATAAATATCACTCTGAAATTATAATCAATAAGTGTGGATCTAACTCCTTCTTAGTAGTTGCACATTATTCCATTATACAGCGGTGGTTGAGAGACTTTCAATTTAACAAAGGTTTACTTTGCTGGACGCTTGGATAGATGGTGGGGAGACAAAAATGAACAACACATCACCTTTCGTGATGCCAAGTTGTCACGGAGGAGTGAGAGCAAATGATTGCATGTGGACACTAAATGTGACAATAAAGTCTGCACCATTGCACAGGGAAGGGATAGAGAACTCGGAGGGGACTCAGAGTCATCTAGAGATGAGTCCAGCACACAGGGGGAACGGTGCAGGCACAAGGAACAGCATGTGCAAAGCCAAGGAGGCTTTCGGGAGCCGGGAACGCTCGGGACCGTGGCTGAAGTGCTGTGCCCGTGCGGGTGCAGCTGGAAGAGGCAGGCTCTGAGAAATGGTAGGTTGGTACGGGAGTGGCCTTGTGTCCCAAGCAAGAGAGTCTGGACTCATCCAGTGAGCTGAGAGTAAAGGAGGCACATGCAAGTGTTTTCAGGAGGGGAATCAGATCCAGTTTTCAGAAAGATGTCTAGAGGGCATCTGGAGGACGGACTTGTAAGGAAAGACAGGAAGTAAAAGGCGACTGGCATCGTCTAGTCAAGGTAGGATGACGGGCTGAGGGACTGAGGCAGGGCAGTGGTGGGAGAATGGAGGGGTATGGGCGGGATCAGCCTTGGACGTGACCCCAGTAAGACCTGTGGGCGGACGGAGGGGGGTGGTGCAGGAGGGCACCCAATTTGGCGACCAGGTGTACCTGTGGAAGGAAACGCAGGAGGAAGGCAGGTCTGCCCAGGAGAGGTGATGACTTCAGTTTTGCACGTGTGGAGTTTGAGATGCCTGTGGACATCTCGGGCTCTTCGAACATTTCCCAAATTCGTGGCAATAAGGGCCCTCCTACAGCACCTTCATTTCTCTTTATGATAGGTTTTCCCCCTTCACAGAGAAAAAGTAATGAATTGACTCCATAGGGTTCCAAACACTGACTCCTGTCTCAGGAGGTGGGAGTGATGCAGCAGCCCTGCCCCTCCCTATGACAAACATAAAATCATGACCCTTGTGGCAGATTCAGTAAGTAAACGGCATCCTTCCTTTGGGCTGAGCCCATGTTGAGGGGTTGGTGGGAGCACAGTGTCGGATTCATCATGTCTCCCCGACTAGGCAAGCACTTGGTACAACCACAGGAAGCCTGTCCCCAGCGAGCACTCCTAGAGTGATCACGGTCACCAACGACCTCCTAGTTGCCTAAACCAACAGATATCGTCACTCCACATCTTCATTCAGTAAACGGTATGGAACAGTCTCCTCTGGGCCAAGCACATTGAACTGCCAGAGATGCCGCAACGAGCAAGACTTGCTTTCAAGCTACTCTCAGACCAGCGAGGCATCTGAAAGTGGCAATCCCCAATCCCATTACTGTAAAGTGACTGCTCTAGACTGATGCGTACACAGCGCACAGAGCACCGCGTGTGATGAAAGGAAAAGCGACCTTGGATAGTGCTACAGGAAGCTTCACAGAACAAAAGGCAGCAAAGATGCTTCCAAGGTAAGCAGGAATCCATCCTGGGGTGGACCTAGTTCCCAGGAGCATCTTCCACAGAGAGGGGAGCTTGTGTTACAGCAAGTTTTCAGCGGGTGGTCCCAAGGACAAACCGAGCAGCACACAGAGAGTTGGAGAATCAAAGTTTATTCGCTGGCAGGCTCAGAGGGGCCTCGCCACAAAATTCTGAGCCCAGTCTACCTGATTTTTCCCACTTTTATTAAGTTGAGGTGGTCCAAGGGGTAGGGCACCAGGTGTAGGTTAGTTGATCTGTTCAGCAATTGGTTACTATTATGTTGATGCACCAGGCAATAGATTCAGTGTTATGCTGATGCCAGGCAATAGACTAGTTGATGGGCCAGGAAACAGGTTAGTGTTATGCTGATGTGGGTCTTCCCTGAGTGGGGGGTCTCGTGCCTGATGCACTACGTAACAGATGGGGATCTCCCTTAGCAACTGCAGTCCCCAGACCTCGTCAGGGGACAGGCTGCATCAGAATCTTATGAAGAGCTTTTTAGGGTCCCAGGAAGAAAGATATTAATATTTGCAATTTTAAAAATCTGATGGTGGAGTCCTTTGAGCTAGGGTAGGGGTAAGAGGAGCAAGAGGGAGGCTGGTGGTGAGCAAGTTCCCTTCTTTTAGCTTCAGAAACTCCTTGATCCTGGCTGCTCTTCCGAAGCCGCCCTCAGAGTGGTCCAGCCTTTGACATATTGTCTTAGGCTTTCCTATAACACAGCCTCTAACAAAACTAGGCTGTCCCCAGCCTCTGGTGATAGAATTGTTTACCTTTATACCAGGAAGGTTGGGAAAGCACCAAAACCTGCATGTGGCCTGTGCCCAGGCAGACTTCGAGGAATTCATGCTGTGAGATCTAAAGTTCTTACGAGGTTGTCTAAAACAAAAAAACATGTCAGCAGGGCCTACGGTGGTTCCATGTGTGCTAAATGTGTTTGCAACAGGATCAAGCGTGCTCTCCTTATCGAGGAGCAGAAAATCACTGTGAAGGTGTTCAAGGCACAGAACCAGAAAGCTAAATAAGAAAATGAAGCTTTTTTGAGTAATAAAAATTAAAAGGCTTAAAAAAAGATCTGGCTGGGCACAGTGGCTCATGCCTGTAATCCTAGCACTCTGGGAGGCCGAGGAAGGAGGATTGCTCAAGGTTAAGAGTTCGAAACCAACCTGAGCAAGAGCGAGACCCTGTCTTTACTAAAAATAGACAGAAATTAATTGGCCAACTAAAAAACATATATATATATATATAAAATTAGCCCGGCATGGTGGCGCATGCCTATAATCCCAGCTACCCAGGAGGCTGAGGCAGGAGGATTGCTTGAGTCCAGGAGTTGAGGTTGCTGTGAGCTAGGCTGATGCTACGGCACTCTAGCCTGGGCAACAGAGTGAGACTTTGTCTCAAGAAAAAAAAAATCTGACGGTGTAGGGGAAATTTCTGAATTTATCCTCAGAGAACATCAAAGCTGCTCTGCAAAATGAAGGGTGGCCTCCAAGAGGCTGGGGAGACACCTTCTACTCGGGCATCTTCTGGGCTTTTCCCAGAGGAAGCCCCCCAGTGGGAGATGATTTGGGGGTTGGAGAGGAGAGGAAGGAACTGGAAACTGGGAGGGAGGATGTCGGGGAGAGGAGATGAGAAGGGCCTCTGGGGCAGGGGGCAGATAAGGCCAGGGCATGGGGACAGCAATGACCACAGCTAACTTGTCTAATGGTGGGAGGGGCCAAGTCATTCGGAGCAGCGATGTCGGACGTTGACTGTGGTGTAGTTTCCTATTCTGTTCTGTCTTTGGTATTTCTTAAGCTTTGTTACCCACTCATCAGTGTCGCCCTAGTGGTGGCAGTGTGCTGGGGAAGGAGAGGGTAAAGTGACACAAAGACAGGGTATCCAGACTACCAAACGGCTCAAGGAAAAAGCTGAGGGCAGGAGCTCTGTGCTGGTGTAACAGGAAAAGAAAAAAGTCAAGAAAAATCTAAGTGTCCTTCTTCCCTTTTAACCCAGGAATACTTAGGGGCCTTTAGGATGGAGGCTTGGGTTCTTTCATGTGATTGGAATTATTTCTCTGATTCCAAAAAGCTGGAGGACTTGAAAAGTAAACTATAAATATGGATTTCCCTTCTGTGTCCTGCCTGACCCTGAGAATTCTGGCTGTGAAGGTTTGGGACCAGGTTGCACCCAGGTGGCTCAGATGTGCCGTCACACTTGGGGACTAGTGCCATAGACCATGGGGGCCAGGGGAATTTTACAGAAGGAGTTTTGGTTTGAGAACACTCACTTTGGCGGCAGGGTGATGGTGGGTTAACAGAACCCAGTGACTCCAGGCTTGGGAATCCTGCTAGCTTCTAACTTCCGCATCTTATTGTAAAGTCACAAAATGGCCAAAGCAAATACCCCCTTTTGCAAAGGCAGAGCACAGCTTGAGCTTCAAAGGCGAAGCCTAGTTCCCTTCCCCAGCTGAAGTGCTCCAATATTCCCCTACTTTTCAATAAAATGCTGAAAAGAAATTTCTGCGAGGCTCCCATGCTTATAAAAGAGATGTTTACTATGTGTACTTAATTAAAGTTGAGAATAGGCAAACCCCTTTAGGGGTTTTTCTTCACTTAGAAATGCATCCTGTGTTCTAATTTTGAGGGACAAAATGTAACAATTATTGGGCATAATAAAAGGAATTGCCTCTAAATCTATGCAGCCTCCACTCCCTGGACCTCCGTTTTTAATGTAAGTGTGGGCAATACCAGGAAATGAGCCGGGCACAATATTTGCACTCGGTCTTCAAATCTCCACGCTGCCTATTTGGAGTCTTAGGTAAACATATCCTCAGCCACAGAGCACGGACTTGGGCAAACGCTGCCGCCTCCTCAATAAGGCGCCTCCTCTCTGGGTTCTGATTGGCATCTCTCAAATCCATTGTAATCTTTGGCAGCCAGAAAACAAAAGGCACACACTGGAACTTCAGGCAGTAAGTGCCTTACACAGAAAAAGACTTTCACGTCTAATTCTTCACCAAACATCAGAAGAAAATGCATATTTCAGCAGTCATCTCACTTGTTCACGGACACTTTAATACACAAATCTCAAGTATACATGTGTTATTATATGAACCTCTATACAGTATAGGTAGTGCATATGCAAATGTATTATTATTAATGGTATATAATCCTTCTGCAATCGTATGAAGTGATATAAGCACTACATATAGATACATGTCTCAAATACAGAGTGTTACACATCACGCTAACATTTGTAATACTCACGACTCTATACCATTCGAAATGCTAATTGTCATTTGTTTTTGTTTTGTTTTTTTTCCTGAGTTCAAGTCCATTTGTTTTGGAAGAACAAGACTGAAGCTCACATTGTTCTAACAGTATGGCCAGCTGCTGGCTTTACCACAATGAGACCCATTGTTGGGTAAATGGAGTCCCTCAGGTGAATGTAATTATGCAAATCGTTCCCTAACTACCAGCACTCTCCGGGCCCTCCCCCGCCGGCCTCCGCCCCAGGGACACTGTCAGGTCGCATTACGGGAGGCCTCACTTGTTTGCTGGGACTGTCCTCCCACATTCTCCAGAAGGACCCTGCGGCCGGCTGCCCCTGGAGAGTCTGCTGGGAGACTAAATGCTTTCACCAGCATTTAGTGAGATATTTTAAGTCCCGCAGGCTCTGGAAAATGTGTAAAAACGTCAGTGAAGGCATGAGACCAGGCATTGGTTAGCAGAGGGAAAGGGGAGGAAAGAGATCAAACTTACTGGAAAAAAACTTTCCTGTTTTTCAGAAGTGAGACCGGGCACAATGGAGGTAATGAGGGAGGACACTCACTTGTCCCTTTAAATACACAAGGCTGTCTACTATTATGGGATGGAATCAGATGAAATAAGAAGGTATGTGGGAGGAAGTGAATAGGGTTCTGTGTATTTGTAAGCTTTTTCAGGATCCTGCTGTTCTACGTTTATAAAAGAAAAAGGGGATCTGGGCTTGGGTAATAAAATATTGCTTTGCATAATCTTCCATATTAATTAAAGGGACCTTAAGTATAGGTATACAAAATAAGAATAAATTTATTTATCGCAACCTGCTGCAACTATATGCAAGATTTGTAAAAGGATACCTACCACATGTAGGAAAAAAAGAACAAATTTTCCAACCAAACTGTTTCATCACATCCAGATTGTAATGTTTTAAATTTTCCATTGTTTTTAGCTGTTGTTTAGTCATTTCCATTGGCAATAAATAGCGCCAGGTGCTTTACTCATTGGAACATCTTCACTCCTCAAAGCAATCACATGAGGTGGGAGTTATTATCTCCGTTTTACAGAAGAGGAAACTGAGCCTGCCTGCATCAAGAAAGAAACATAAGCAAGAAAGGATACACACCCATCATGAAACAGGCCCAAAGTGGAAGAGACCCTGGAACCTCCTGCCTTTTCGTGGTCTCTGCTCTGACACTCCCTAACAGAGGGCTGGCCTGAATGACAGCACACCAGGAGTCTGGAGCCTAGACGTCCCAAGTCAGCCATCAGGGTTCCAGATGAAGACGGAATGAACTCATCAGCCTTCGCTGAAGAAGCCACCACTACTAGCTGCCAAGACGTCATGGGCACACCCAGCAAGTCACTCCTGGGAAACTGAACTTCTTTTGCCTAACATTGCAATTGTATTTATGTGAACCTAAAGATTTCTTAAAACCACTTTTAATTCTCTTCAGTGTCATGATTCCATTTGGAAATTTTTCTCATGTCTTGGAAGCACCTGGCCTGTTGTGAAACATCTACATTATGGGATAAAGGGGAAAATTCAAGTACAGTGGTCCCCCGGATCCACAGGGCTTACACATTTTAAGATCCCCAGTGTATGCCTGAAACCTCAGATAGGATCAAGCGCTATATATACTATGTTTTTCCTGTACGTACATACCTATGAGAAAGGTCAATTTATAAATCAAGCACAGTAAGAGTTTAACAACAATACCTAATAATAAAATGGAACAATGATAACAATATACTGTGATAAAAGTTATGTGAATGTGTGTCTCTCTCTCAAAATATCTTACTGCACTGAAGCTAAGAAAGTAAAATCTCAGATAAGGAGGACTACCTAATGAAAAAAGCACTCTTATTAGAAAGATTAGATGAGGATTGCATCCAATGTTCTCTAGTGACTTTTCCTCACCTGTCCCTGGGTTTATGGCTGAGGCTCTATACCAAAAGACAGATTTACAAGAGAAAAGCATTTACATTTATTTAATGCACGTCTTATGTGACACGGGAGGCTTCGGAAATGAAAACGCGAAGAAACAGAGAAATGTGTGCACGTTCACGCTGAGTTCGGCGAAGAGGTAGATCATTGTGGAGAATGTGATGGAACAAAGGGGGTCTGACCTGATGGTAATAAACTAGGGGGAAGCTGGCAAGGCCCATTGGTTCAGATTCTTCTCTGTGTCCATGTGTCTTCAGAAACTAGGACGTTCCTTTCCCCCAGGATACGGTGGACACCTCTAGAATGAGGGTTTTACGACCTGCATCAGGGAGAAGAGTGAGGGGAAGGGAAGAGAGACCTTCCTGCTTCTGCTGCTTTCTCAATCGCCAGGGGCTGTGTTCACGCAGCGTGTCCTGAACCCCGGCATTGTACGTGGATTTTTAAGTGATCTGTGGCCTCAACACAGTATTTACACAGTCAGGATTCTTGCCCTGTTCCAGTTTTATTGCTCATATCAGTGACTATAAGGGAGTAAATTCTTTACCAAGTACTGAATTATATCACCTGTGCAGTAGAGAATAGTAACTAGAGGCTGGGAAGGGTGGGAAAAGGGAGGGATAGGGAGAAATTTGTTAAAGGGCACAAAATAACAGCTAGATAAGAAGAGTAAGTTCTAATGTTCTATGCCCCTGCAGAATGACTATACTTAACAATAATATATAGTTTCAAATCGTTTGAAAGAGGATATTGAACATTCCCAACAAAATGATAAATATTTGAGATGACGGATATCCTATTAATAATTATCCTGATCTGATCACTATACATTATATGTGCCAAAATATCACTATGGCTGGGTGCCGTGGCTCTCACCTATAATCCTAGCACTTTGGGAGGCCAAGGCAGGAGGATCACTTGAGGCCAGGAGTTTGAGACCAGCCTGAGCGAGACCTTGTCTGTATGAAAAATAGAAAAATCAGCCAGGTGTGGTGGCATGTGCCAGTAGTCCCAGCTACTCAGGAGACTGAGGCAGGAGGATCGCTGGATCCCAGGAGTTTGAGGTTACGATGAGTTGTTGTGGTGCTATTGCACTCTAGCCTAGGAGACAGAGCAAGATCTGCCTCAACAAAACAAAACAAAACACAACATCACTATGTACCCCATGAATACATACAATTATTGTCAATTAAAAAGTATATATATATATATATATATATATATATTACAGTAAATCATCTTTCAGGCTTGGGCTAGAACTGTACTTGAAGTATTGAAGGCCCATGGTTAGTTAGCTACGCAAAGTTCATATTGCAGTGACACCTTGCTAACTAACAACCACGCTGGCCCCAGGGCACCTTTCCAGAAACTCTATGGCTGGCGGTGGCTTCCGGGGAAACATGCAACTGACTGCTGTCTTCAGAAAGCTAAACTGTACCTTACTTCAAGATGTTCTAAAACCATCATTGGAATGCTTAAAAGAAAAGAAAAAAACACCCCAAACCCACATCTCAACTTTAAAGATTTTAATAACCTGTCAAAAAGACAGTTTTGCAACTACAGAAGTAGGAGGCAGGAAATGGAAATCTCTTTTTTATGTAGTAGTCGTGGGCTTAGGTATTGCAAGGAAATAGGCACTTAGGGCTTTTCACAGCTGAGGAGACAAAGGCAGGTACGGCTGGAAATCTGATGTCTCTTCCACCTAAAACTGTCAGCCCCGAAACACTGATGCCCACTGATCCCAAGCCAGGGCGGTGGTTTCTGGGGTTGTTAGAAGCCTTTTTTTTTTTTTTTTTTTTCTGGCTGCCAGGCTGATAGCAAAGCAGAGCTTAGAAATGACAACTGAACAATAGGAAAATTGCACCATGTTGTTATTAATCACTAAAAAGGAAAGCCTGTTCCCTGATGCCAGTAGCAAAAACCTACAGCAGGGAGTCATCAGTCTCTTTGCTCCTTCCCTTCTGACCAAACTTGGGCACCAAAGCAATCAGCCAAGTGTCAGGTGGATGGGAAAGGGGAGAAAGGGAGATACTTTTTCCTAGAAAAAGTATCTCCATAACTAGGGTGGAGTGCATTGTGATCAGATAAAGGCCTGTGTAGCAGCATGTGCGATTAAGTGACTAATAGTTTTATTATTTGATGGTGATGATTAATACAACAAAGCACCAATAAGTGACTCAATCCTCAATCCCTATTCAGAAGATTTTACCAGGTGCTTATTTAAAGCTTGCATGGAAACAAACAACTATTTATCTGAATAATCTTCTCCCATGTATATGTAGAAAGTGGATGTTCTTAGGCATCTCTTGGCTTTGAATAAATAAATAAATAAATCTTGTTCTTTTATTTTTTCTTTCCAATTTTTTTCTCTGTCATTCCTATTCCAACAATATCCATGGTCAATGAAAATCTCCTCATCTCCCTAGGAACACAAGAATGAGGCTGTCTGCTGGTCTGGAAGCATTGGGGTTTGCATTCACTGTCTTCTAAGCATTGTCTATGTTTTGATACTGTTGTTAGGGTTATAAAGTAACAGTAATGAAAATTTGGAAGATAGAGGAAAACTATTTTCCCTTTTGAAACTTCCCTTCTAATATTAGTTCTTACACATTCTATTTTTTTCTGCATGGTAGCTCATTTGATATAGGGACAGTGATAAATCCTGCTTTCTTTTACTGAACATTCCACAGGAAGCATTCTACTTCCTTTATGTAGGCTACATAGTATTTCAAATGGCTGCATTGTGCCATCATTTAATTAATGCCCCATTGTTGATTATATAGCTTGTTTTCTTTCCTTCTTTCTTCCTTCCAACTTCTTAACATCCAACCCTGCTTTCTTCCTTCCTTTTTTCCTGTCATAAGTCCTATTGCTTCTTACTTATTTTTGTTTTTATATACCAAGTTTCCAGAAGTAGGATTGCTGTGTCAAGACAAAGAAACACTTTTATTGTTCTTTGTATGTATTGCTGAATTGTTTTCCAAAACATTTGCAGCAATTCGCAATGCCAACAATAGTAGATGAGTGTACCAAATTCCACAAGCCCTTTCCAAGTGTAAGTTAATAGAACTGACAAAAAAAATCCTCACTGTTATTTTTATGCCTATATTTTATTTTTAGTGAGCTTCATAATTTTAAGTCTTTTGTTTACTAATTATGCTTCCTTTTGTTTGAATCATTCATTTATCTACTGGAGTTTTTGTGTTTGCCTTACCAATTTGTAGACATTCTTAAAATAAAAAATTTGCTTAATTTCCATGACTTTGTATAGAGTTGAATGTTTCTGTTGGAATTGATTTCTTTTTTTTTTTTTTTTTTTTTTTTTTTTTTTGAGACAGAGTCTCGCTTTGTTGCCCAGGCTAGAGTGAGTGCCGTGGCGTCAGCCTAGCTCACAGCAACCTCAAACTCCTGGGCTCGAGTGATCCTTCTGCCTCAGCCTCCCAAGTAGCTGGGACTACAGGCATGCGCCACCATGCCCGGCTAATTTTTTATATATATATCAGTTGGCCAATTAATTTCTTTCTATTTATAGTAGAGACGGGGTCTCGCTCAGGCTGGTTTTGAACTCCTGACCTTGAGCAATCCGCCCGCCTCGGCCTCCCAAGAGCTAGGATTACAGGCGTGAGCCACAGCGCCCGGCCTGGAATTGATTTCTAATTTTATTTTCTCACACCACAGTGGTGTGGTGTGAGAAAATACACGGTATAATTTCTATTTTTAAAAATTTGTTGAGACATGTTTTGTGGCCCATGATGTGATCAATCTTACAGAATGCTCTGTGAGTTGATGAGAAGAATGTATATTCAGTAGTATGGAGGTAGAATGTTCTGTAAACGTCTGTTAGGCCCATTTGTTCTAGAGTCCTGTTTAAGTCCATTGTTTCTTTGTTTATTTTCTGTTTGGAGGATTTGTCTCATTCTGTCAGTGCGGTGTTGAAGTCCCTGCCTATTACAATGCTGCTGTTTATCATTTTGTTTAGATTAAGTAGGATTTTGTTTATGAATCTAGGTGCACCTGTGCTAGGTGCATAGATATTTAGGATAGTTATGCCCTCTTATTGAATTTTTCCCTTCACCATTATATGATGACCATCTTTGTCTTTCTTTACTTTTGTTGTTGAAGTCTATGTTATCTGATATGAGAACGGCTACACAAGCTTTCTTTTGGTTTCCATTGCATGGAATATTGTTTTCCATCCCTTCACCTTGAGGCTGAACGAGTCCCTTATGAGTTAGATACATTTCCTGGAGACAGCAGATACTTGGCTTGTACTTTTTATCCACTCAGCTAGCTTGTGTCTCTTCAGTGGGGAGTTCACGCCATTCACATTTATTGAAAGAATTGATAAGCGGGGTGGATTTCTTTTCATCCTGTTGCGTAGAACTTTATTTGACCTCTTGAGCCTTTGTGGTATCTTGAGCTTTGTTTGACCTCTTGAGCCATTGTGGTATCTTGGCTCTGAACTTTAGTTTTTGTATGGTTTTACACTGGTGGGTGTCTATTATGCTAATGCTGAATGATTATTGTGTCAAGGAGAAAATTAAGATGAAAACCAAAAGATTCTTTTAACTAAATGACAAAAGAGACACAAGTTACTAAAATCTTTGGAATTCTGCAAAAGTAGTTCTAAGAGGAAAATTCATAGCTTTAGATGCCTATGTCCAAAAGACATAAAGATCACAAATCAATAATCCAATGAATCATTTCAAGGAATTAGAAAAGAAAAAGCAAACCAATCCCAAACTCAGCAGAAGAAAAGAAATAACTAAAGTCAGAGAAGAACTAAATGGAATCCATTCCAAAAGATTTATACAGAAAAATAATGAAACAAAAAGTTGGTTCTTTGAAAAGTTAAACAAAATTGATGGGCCTCTCACTAGATTAACCAGAGACAGAAAATAAAGGACCCTAATAAGCTCAGTCAGAAATGAAAAAGAAGATATTACAAGTGATACCATGAACATATAAAATATCATCTCTGAATAGTATAAATGTTTATGTTCTGTGCACATAAACTTGAAAATGTTGAAGAAATGGACAAATTCCTGGAAACACACAATTTCTCTATGCTCAGTGAGGTAGAAATAGAATTCCTGAATAGACCATTATCAAGTAGCGAAATTAAATAAAAGATCTTTCAACAAAAAAAGGTCCCAGACCAGATGATTTCACAACCAAATTTTACCAGACTTATAAAGAAGAACAACTACCTATACTGAAGACATTATTTCATAACATCAAGAAGGGAGGAATCCTCCCCAACTCATTCTATGAATCCAATATCCCCTTGATACCAAAGCCAGGAAAGGACATAACAAAAAAGAAACTACAGACCAGTATCTCTTACTACTAATACAGATGCAAAAATTCTCAAAAAGTCCTAGCAAACCAAATTCAGTTGCACATCAAAAAAGTAATCTACTATGACCAGGTAGGCTTCATCCCAGAGCTGCGAGGATGGTTCAACATACGCAAATCTATAAATGTGATTCACCACATAAACAGAAGCAAAAACAAAGACCATATGATCCTCTCAAAACATGCAAAAAAAGGATTTGACAGAATTCAGCAGCCTTTTATGATAAGGACTCTTAACACAATAGGCATAGATGGAACATATCCCAAAATTATAAATGCCATATATGACAAACCCACAGACAACATCATACTGAATGGGGGAAAAATGAAAGAACTCCCACTTAGAACTGGAACCAGACAAGGTTTCCCACTGTCACCACTTCTATTCAACATAGTGCTGGAAGTCCTAGCAGAGTAATCAGGAAAAAGAAGGAAACCACGGGTATCTAAATGGGGAAAGAAGAGATTAAACTATCACTCTTTGTTGATGATATTATCTTATATCTAGAAAACCCCTAAGATTCTGCCAAGAGACTCCTGGAGTTGATAAATAAATTCAGCAAAGTCTCAGGGTACAAAATCAATAGACACAATCAGTAACATTTCTGTATATCAACAACAGTTAAGCTGAGAATCAAATCAAAGACTCAATGCCTTTCACAATAGCAACAAAGAAAATAAAATACCTAGGAATATTTAACCAAGGAGGTGAAAGAACTCTACAGGGAGAACTATGAAACACTGAAGAAGGAAACTGCAGAGAATGTAAACAAATAGAAAAACATATCATGCTCATGGATTGGCAGAATGAACATTTTAAAATGTCTATACTACCCAAAGGGATTTACAGATTCACTGCAAGTCCCATTAAAATACTAATGTCATTTTTCACAGATCTAGAAAAAAATAATTCTATGCTTCATATGGAACCAGAAAAGACCTCAAATAGCCAAGGCAACCTTAAGCAAAAAGAAACAATCCAGAAGGCATCACTTTACCAAACTTCAAACTATACTACAAAGCTATATTATCCAAAATAGCATGGTACTGGCACAAGAATACAGACATAGACCAGTGGATCATAACAGAGAATCTAGTATAAAACCATCCTCAGATTGCCATCTGATCTTTGATAAAGCAGACAAAAACATACACTAGGGAAAACAACGCCTATTCAATAAATAGTGCTGGGAAAATTGGATAGCCACATGTAAAAGATTGGATAGCCACATGTAAAAGACATGATCCACACTCTCACCTCTCACAAAAATCAACTCACGATGGATAACAGACTTAAACCTAAGGCATGAAACTATAAGAATTCTAGAAGAAAATGTTGGAAAAAGTTTTGTAGACACCAGCTTAGGCAAAGAATTTATGAAGAAGACCCCCAAAGCAATCATAGCAACAATAAAAATAAATAAATGGGACCTGACCAAATTACAAAGCTTCTGCACAGCCAAGGAAACAATCACTAGAGAGAATAGACAACCTACAAACTGGGAGAAAATATTTGCATGCTATACATCTGATAAAGGGCCAATAACCAGAATCTTCAAAGAACTCAAGCCAATCAGAAAAAAATCAAATAACTCCATTAAAAACTGGTCAAAAGACATGAACAGAAACTTTTCTTTTTGGGTTTTTTTTTTTTTTTTTTTTGAGACAGAGTCTTGCTTTGTTGCCCAGGCTACAGTGGGTGTCATGGCATTAGCCTAGCTCACAGCAACCTCAAACTCCTGGGCTCAAGTGATCCTCCTGCCTCAGCCCCCCGAGTACTTGGGACTACAAGTATGCACCACCATGCCTGGCTAAATTTTTCTATATATATTAGTTGGCCAATTAATTTCTTTCTATTTATAGTAGAGATGGGGTCTCACTCTTGCTCAAGCTGGTTTCGAACTCCTGACCTCTAGCAATCCGAACGTCTCGGCCTCCCAGAGTGTTAGGATTACAGGCATGAGCCACCGCACCCAGCCGGACAGAAACTTTCAAAAGAACATAGACTAATGGCCAACAAACATGAAAAAATTCTCAATGTCACTAATCATCAGGGAAATGCAAATCAAAACCAGAATGAGATATCACCTAACTCCAGTGAGTTATATATTTTTAATACACTGAAGAAACATTTGTTTTTTGATATTCTGTAATATTTTGTTTTGAAATGTGTACCCTTGGAATCAACTGTAAGTCATTATATTTACCTTTAACAATTTTCCCACTTCAAAATTGCTTTTTTTTAAAATCGGAAAGATGTGATGCTCTCAACTGTAAGCACTGTTTTCTAGGAATAAAATATCTTCAATGAAAAATTTCAGGCATATTCTATTTTCTAAAATCTAGATCAAGATAACAGAGAATAATATGCCAGATACGTTTCCCATAAATCTTTATTTACTAAAACACTGCTGAGTTGAATGAAACACATTTTATTTATGAATGTTTTCTGAAATTCTCCAGAGTTTTTTATTTCCACTAGAAACTCTTTTTATAAATGGCATCTCCACTGAGTAAATATTTAAAAGAACAAGTGTCATAAAGACCTGAATTTTGCATCCTTTGTAATATTATATTCCAATGTTAGATCTCAATACCAAAATTCGTTGAAACTCCATGTTATCTGCAGAATTTTGGTTTGAAAGTGCTTCACTATTCTTAATCTGTTTAGAGTAGACTTAGTAGACAATTATATTTTATCTGTGTATCACATTCCTTTGGGGGAACTTCTCCTTCCTCTAGCTTTAGCCGTGAGATACAAATGGTATCAGCCATCATTTATGTAACCCTATATCCTTGGCCATGAGAGTCCTTGAAGCAACAGAGGACACATAGAATCCCCAAGGCACGGACCATAGGGCCTGATCCTGGAAAAGCCACATGTAACAGACACTCTTGGTTCCTTGTGCTGATCCCCTAGGGTATTCATTTCTGTGTGCCTGTGCCCCTGGCTTTGGAGGGCTTTGCATCTGTGACTCTTTTCTGAGGTCTATCCTGGTCTACTGGAGATGCTCTGCCTTCACACATTGCCTGCAAGCAAGTGTAAGAGACTCAGAAGCACCTGGCATTTATGCTCCTTGGGTTGGCCTTTAGCCAATAACCAACTGCTGCTGTGGGAGTTTAAAGCTCAACAAACTTGCCTGGTGTTTAGACAAACTCAGAGCACCATTTACACACCAGAGCTCTCTTGCAGGACCAGGCTGAGGCTGGAATTTTGCCTAAAATCACTCTCTTGCTTGGCTTCTTCCCTCTTCTCTGTCCTGTTCCCTGCCCCTCCCCCATTTCCTGTCTCATAGAGAACTTTCATTATTAATCACACTTGCACAAACAGCCTCATCGCAGGGTCTGCTTCTAGGGAATCTGACCCAAGATAGCATTGACTCAGGCTGGGCCAGTGAGTGAGTGTTTTTCCCTGAGATTTTCATACTTGGACCTGGGAGGTTGGAAGCTTACCGGGATGTGAGTCTGCAGCTGCTGGTGGTTTGAGAGAATGAAGCTGACACACAGGAAGAAGCAGAAACAACTCTGATGGCATTGCAATCTCTGCCTCCAGCTATGTTTGGGGCTACGTCCACTCCTATCCTTCTGAAGATGCGGTTGAGATGGTTAAGTTAGGTTCCTGTCATTTGCATCCAAAGCAATCCTAACTAACAGAGTTGAAACTGAAGAGCTCTCAAATGCCTAAGACCCTCTCCATGGGAAAAGCACAGCTATATATAACTTTGCATGTAATTTCAGGGGTTCACAGTCCCATTTATGGATTCTTTATAATTCAGCCACCTATATTAGCATCATAGGAACACTTACCATTTTATGAGGATAAAACACTTTGTTGCCCATGACTCCTCCTGACAGCGTAGCTTGCTTTGCCGAGTAATCTCTTAGAAAGTTTTGAGAACAACTATAACCAGGACTTTTGTTTTCAATTTTTCCCCAAGTAAATACAATTACCAATACAGAGATCACAACTGATTAAGTCAATAAATAATAAAGTAAAAAAAAAAATGTATGTACCTAGCAGAGAACATAGTCAAAACTGTGCAAATGTCCACATCTATTGAAAATTCATGAAAACGAATGGGCATAACAGAGAGAGGTGTATCCTCAGAATGTCATCTCACATTGAGCAACACAGGAGTGACTGCAGTATTTCTGTGCTTAGGAAAAAATGTTTACACTGTTACAAGATCAGTCGAACCATGACTTATGTTCCACAACTCACCTACAGGATTTTAAGCATTTTCTCAGTTTTTTTCATGTGTCCAAATTTAAAGAAAACAAACAAACAAAAAAACATTTCTCTGGGGACAGTTGGGAGAGTTCCTGTCTTCTCCCTGTCCTTGCCCCCTCAGTGCCCTGTCCCCACCCTACACATGGTACATTATGTCAGAAAGATTAAGTCCCTAAACACCACCAGGCCCACAGTGGCAGAGGTATGTCCAGGGCCCACATTTCTTTTTCAGTCCTAACCCAGAGCTCAGATGCACCTCATATTATTTTCTCTGAGCCTCTGACCTCCCTGGCTGTCACCAAGGAACGTCCATGTGATACTCTTGGGATAATTGCCTTCCTCTCCCTGCACCTAGAGCAAACAGTCTGGAATGTGCTGGGATCCTTTTGCACCAGTTACTTGCCCCTGGAGGGCTGGCAGGTAGGCAGGGGTTCCAGCAGCGTCAGGCAGGGGTTCCAGCAGCGTCAGGCAGGAGAGGACAAAAAAGATTTTCATGCCTGGCAGAATCCTCACTCTAAAATGGTAGTAACATATAGTTATTGTGATATGCCCTTTTAAGAAACTTTTTGGGACTGTAATCCTAGCACTCTGGGAGGCCGAGGCAGGTGGATTGCTCAAGGTCAGGAGTTCGAAACCAGCCTAAGCAAGAGCGAGACCTCGTCTCTACTATATAAAAAATAGAAAGAAATTCGCTGGACAGCTAAAAATATATAGAAAAAATTAGCCGGGCATGGTGGCGCATGCCTGTAGTCCCAGCTATTTGGGAGGCTGAGGCAGGAGGATCACTTGAGCCCAGGAGTTTGAGGTTGCTGTGAGCGAGGCTGACGCCATGGCACTCACTCTAGCCTGGGCAACAAAGTGAGACTCGGTCTCAAAAAAGAAAAAAAGAAACTTTTTGGGATCTAGGAAGCTTTACACAGCTAACCATTACTTCCTGCTTTAGAAAAAAACAGAAGATAGATACTTTTCATAGAGCTTTATACATGTAAACTTCCATTTACATATCTCATGACAGACAGACAGAATGAAGGAAGGAAGGAGAAAAGAAAGACCTTTGGATTTGATAACTGTATTTGTCAGCATCTTTCTGTCCATCACAACATCCTCTCGTTTTGACAAGGCCCATGTCAAACTTCAGTGTTGTCTCCACCTTAACCGAGACTTGGCTTTACCTGAAGACAGGCTGAATAACATTCCTTTTCAACGTCACACCTTTAAGCTACAGTCATATGTTGCTGCATAACAACTTACCACAAACTTAGCAACTTAAAACAACACCCATTTATTAGCTCACAGTTACGTGGTCAGAGGGCCAGGAGGAGAGGGCTGGGTTTTTAGGGTCTCCCCGGGTTGAAATGAAGGTGTCGCCTGGGCCGAGCTTTTGTCCGGAGGCGGCAGGGAAGACGCTGCTCTCAAGCTGATCCAGGCTGCTGACAGAATTCGGATCCTTGTGGTTGGTTAGGACTCAGGTCCCCATTTCCTTGCGGGCTGTCAGATGGGGGTGGCTCTCAGCTTCTAGAGGCTTCTCTGTGTTCCTTGCATGAGGCCCCTCACATCCTCAAAGCCAGTAATGGAAGCGAGTCCCCTCACGCTCTGCATGTCTCTGACTTCCTCTTCTGCTACTGTCTGGAGAAAATTCTCTGCCGTTAAAGGGCTTGCCTGTGTGGTCTCCATTAAGGGTAGCTGACTCAGGACTTCAGTCACATCTGCAAAATCCTTTCCTAGCAGTACCTAGATTAGTGTGGGGCACAGCATCTTGGTAGGGGGGCATCGTTAGAATCCTGACCACCACAGCCACCAACTTGGAAGCACCGTAGTCCCCTCTGAGGGTCCTGGGTGAATGCGGACGTCTCCATACTCCAGAGCTGGTGTGGCTATTTTCTCCAAGGGTGACGCTGGCTTTTGGGGTTACTTGCAGCCTGCCATTTGGATTTTGTCTGCCTATGTTTCTGTCACCATATTCTTTGTCTTCTTTTAATGGGAGACTTAGATATTCTTCCTACTTTCCTGTGAGGTTAAAAATTATTTTAAAAACTACGTTTATTGAAATTTACACAGGATCTGGTTACATGGGACTGGGAGGGCATTCTGGAGCACAGAATCCCTTATAATGATGGATTCAATGTCCATGGATTCTTTATTAACTAAATGAATGCCTCTCTCCCTCTTTCTCTGTCCGTATTTATTTATTTACCAGTGACACAGCATGGCTACTGAGTAATCAACGTGGACACCAGCTACGAATGCCCGCTGCCACTAACCAGCAGTCCTGCTGGGCTCCAATATGTAGGCGTCGTTGCATTAAGTGATGCAACTGATGCATTAAGAGATACAAAGACCAGCACAAAAAGAAAACCTGGCACAAAAATTTTGTGAGGAAGATGAAGTATGGATGTAAAGGGTAAAGAGAGATAAAAATAAACTGCTTTGTGAGGTCAGCAGGGGAAAAGATTATTTCTAGTTAAGGAGTCCAGAAGATTCCATGGAGCTGCAGCTCCTGCAGTGAGGTCCCTGAAGACCCGGCACCCCAGGCCTTTCTCGTCTCAGCCGGAGAAATGCCATTTGTCAAGACGCTGCTGTGGCACCCTCTGTAACGTGCACGCCCACGTGCTGGCAAAATAGAAAAGGTACTTTCATATCTAATGCAGGAGCAACCCTGTTTCCTGAGTTAGATCTAATTTTGAATATTTCAAAATAAACCATGACATCCAGATACCAATTTCATGATATCAAGGGACTCAGAGACTAGCCAACAGATTATCTATGCTATGTTATTTGTTATTCTCCACCCAAAGTAATAGTATAAAATATTCAGATATTTTCACACTAATTTTACATTGGCTCACAAGATTTCTTTGTTTCAGGCCTCTGACCTTTTGAGGGGCAATCCTGAAACACGGGACTCTGTTTCCACGTCTTGCTTTAAAGGGGAAGGTGTGCTGACGTTTTGAATGGCCTCTTTCAGGGTAAAGATGACTGGGGTGGTGACCGCTTTTGATAGACTGTTTGCAAAAATCGCTACAACTATTCAGCTCCCTCTGCAGTGTGACTTTGCAGCTCTTCCCATCAAGAGGTGGAGTCTATTTCTCCTTCCCTTAAATCTCAGCTGATCTTGTGGCATGCTTAGACAGACAGAATGCAAAAGAAGTGACATCGTGCCTGTTCGGAGCCCTCACCTCCAGAGACCATGCACAATCCTGCCTGCTCCCCTGGACCTCTGCCGTCGGGAGCACAAGCCCAGGCACCCAGCCAACCACATCCAGAAGCCTGGCTGGCTCGCAGCTGCTTAAGGGAACCCAGATGAGGTCAGCAGAACTGTGGGTTTGTAAGAAATAATTAACAACTGTTTTAAATTTATTTTTCAATTAAAACAATTTTTTTTTAGAGATGGGGGCTATGTTGCCCAGACTGATCTCAAACTCTAGGGCTCAAGCAATCCTCCTGCCTCAGCCTCCCGAGTAGCTGGGACTATATAGGCACCAGCCGCTGCACCCAGTAATGGCTGTTATTTTAAGACACTAAGTTTTGGGTTGCTTTATTATGTTATTATAGTTCCATTTCTCTTCTGAAGCAGGTCAAAAGACCAAGTCCCACTCTGTTCTTAGTAGAAAGTAGCCTGGGACAAAGATTTCTCACAAGAACTTCCCAAGCATGATATATTCCATTTGTTTAAATAATGTGCAAATTATCTTTCTGTGAAAGGTGGATTTTGTGTAATTTACTTAAGAACTATAGTTAAATGCCACAGTATCTTATTTCCATCTTTTTTCTAAGAGTGAAAAAAAAATACGAAATGTATGATGAGTTTCAGAGATTTCAGACCAACAAGTGGAATTTAATGGAGGTCTCCAGGACCTCTGACCTTTCAAAATGCCCAAATGGTGCCAGTCACACAGCATTGGCCAAATTTTGGGAAGCCTGTCTGAAACATTGGGATGACAAAAAAGTCTTATTTTTAAAATTCTAATACTTGATTTATTTGTGTAAGTAATATTTATAAGATACTTTATCCCTTAAAGAGCATTTAAACCTTGTAAGTTAAAGATGTAGATATTACCCCTTCTCCCACACCATTTTACACATGAGAAAACTGAGGCTCAGAGAAATTGTCACTTGAGCTAATGGAAGAGGCAGAGTATGTTCCTGTTACCATCTGACGCCCAAACCAGTGCTTTTTTCATGTGTAAATAAACGATCAGGCCGGGCGCAGTGGTTCACGCCTGTAATCCTAGCAGTCTGGAGGCGAGGTGGGTGGATCCCTCAAGGTCAGGAGTTTGAAACCAGCCTGAGCAAGAGCGAGACCCCGTCTCTACTAAAAATAGAAAGAAAATTAACTGGCCAACTAAAATATATAGAAAAAATTAGCCAGGCATGGTGACGCATGCCTGTAGTCCCAGCTACTGGGGATGCTGAGGCAGAAAGATCTCTTAAGCCTGGAAGTTTGAGGTTGCTGTGAGCTAAGCTAATGCCATGGAACTCTAGCCCGGGCAACAGAGTGAGACTCTGTTTCAAAAAAAATAAAAAATAAAAAAAATAAACGATCAGTGGTTTGGAATTTGATCGTATATTTCATTTAAGGTCTTCAAAATATTAATCACTTCTCTTCTTGCACAACATTTGTCTTTAAATTGGAAAAGATTGAGTAGAAAATCATTAACATATAACAATAAGCCATTTAATTATTTTTTTAAAAAAATACCTCCATAGTATTACCTGTATGCTCAACTTTCATGTATTTTTAATCTACTAACCTCATTGTTACACTGTGTTCACCTTTCCTCACATTTTATTATGAGTATTTTAAACACCCAGAAAAGATTAAAGAATTTTAAAGCAAACACCTATATACTTGCTGCCTAGATCTACAATTAACAACAAATCTCTCCAGCCAGCCATTTTTATCTACCCACCAATCTGTTTTCACCTCTAATGGAACAGGGTCGGTAGCCCAGGACAAAAGACTGTTAAGAATATTGCTTTGTGAGCAAAGGTCTGTCACTTCACCTTGGCACTAGGTTCTGCAGACAAAACCACCCATGATCTGAAAGTCACCTTCAAAGGAAGGATGCCAATACAAGGCCAACTGCAACGAGTTTCAGAATGACTTCCACGGTCTGCATGGAGGCACTGCCGCCTGCTCATTGAAGAGGTTGGCAAGAATGCAACTCCCGCCTGCTGGCCCAGAAAATTCTCCTGCACTGACGCTCTAATTCTGACTCATACTTTGGTTTTCTTCTTCTTCTTCTTTTTTCCAAACTCCTGAGACTTTCCTCTCAATAGTGATACAAACAAAGATAAAAGACAAAGCAGGGAATCACAGACCCAGGGCATGCAGACGGGCAGATTATCTCACGGCTCTGCCAATGGGCCCAGGCGTCAGGGATATGGGTGAGCGCCAGTGAGTACAGAAAACTAGAACGCGCACACAGTGACCGAGAGAAGGGGCAGGACAGCCCCTGGAGAACGATGCAGCTAGAGGTTAGGAGGAAGAGCAGTCAACACCTGCCGCAGAGGTTGCAGGCAGGTCCCACAAATACTCCACTGCTGTTTTAACCACTTTGGTACAGCGCCCACTGGCTACGAACTCTTGCCCATGGGCAGCCGGCACTCACAGTCCGCACGATAGTTTGGGCTGTGCATTGACGACGAATCCGTTTTGCTCTTGTGTGATGAGGAAAGCTTTAAAGCACTGAAAGCTTGTTTTACTTTACAGGCAGCTTTACTTGTAATGTAAATCATAATAGGTAACATACACATATATGTTTTCATTACATTATTTTTAAATGTTCACAATTTTATTTTGATAAATGAAACATTAGAAAAGTCATATCATGGCTGTCGGCTAAAGTCGAGGCTCTGCTGTGTGCCTTCATATCACGGCTGTCTAAAGTCGCTGTGCACGTTCATCTGTGGCCTCGACTATAGTCGACACTCATACGGAAGTGGTTAAAACTAGAATAGTGCCCGCTTAGCCCTATAATTGATTTTATGTCCTAAGCACATGCTAATTCATATCTCAGTCTGCTCAATGAATACAAGAATTGAACCAAAGGGCCCCAGTAATCAGTACTATAAATGAATTTGAGACTTGTGACTTACGGGGACCCACAGATTTCAATAGATACAGATTATTTTTGTGGATAGGGTGGGGTGTAGTCCAACGGCTCCTCCTTGCCCTGCTAAAGCCATGACCACCCTGCTTGGGGATAAGCAGATGTTTCAGAAATGTTAACATCTACTGGGAGAGCACTCAGAGAAAAGCAACTAGAGGAATGGAAAGAGGAAATAGTGCAGGAACTTAGCCAACTCTCTTGTAGTAGGGTCAGCCAGGAAAAATTCTACTCTACTGAAATCTATTATTGGTGTCGTACATTGTCCATGGATTTCCTCATGGACAAGATTACTTGGACCTTGGCCTAAAAATTGAGGGCCTCTCAGTTTGTAAAAAAAAAAAAAAATCAAGAATTAATCCCAGGTCAAAAAGAATCATGTCCTCCTTATTGGTTATGAGATAATATGAGGCTATAACCATTTCGAGAGAAGGGAGTGGGGACCTTGGAGGGGGCACTCATGGTAAGAGGGCCTGGACAACCAGAGTGGCCAGAGGGACAGCAGCTGGGCCCTGGGATCCCTGGGCCATCGCAATTGCCATGGTATCCCAGATCACCTTCCAGCTCAAGACCTGAATATCACTGCCGCTGAAACCGTTTTGGTTTCTTCCACACTTCTCTTTGTGTCCTTACTGAAAGGCCCCATTAGCTGAGTCCACCTGAGTCTGAGTGTGTCTTAGGTCTTTGTTGTCTTAACTAGTTCAAACAACTGGAAATGGAGATGTTCTCCCATTCTAAGGTGTGCTAGCACCTAGCTATGATCTTCACTCGGAGACAAATTATTTTGTAGTTGATTAAACAGGACTTTGTTAATAGCAGTAATAAGACAAACGTGGAGACCTAGATGTGACTCATGGGGAAACTCACTTTTTGCTCTTTTTCTTCTTCTTCTTTTTTACTTTTTTTTTGGAGACTAGGTTTCACTATATTGCCCAGGCTGGCCTCAAACTCCTGGGCTCAAGTGATCCTCCTGCCTCAGTCTCCTGAGTGGCTGGGACTGCTCTTCTTTTTACCTATTGACCTGTGCACTTTCTCTGTCTCTCTATTTTTCTTTCTTTCTCTCTTCCTGCCCCCACCCAACTCATCTATCTTTCCAAGTGAGTGTTCTGTCCTTGGATTCCAGCTAACCTGGTGATGATAGACAGTGTCAACATGGCACTTAAAAGGGGGCTTTCAAATGGCTGGGAACCGTTGAGCTAGGTGAATTCTATGTGCCACTATAGTAGCCTATGCTTCCCTTTTGTGGTATTCATACCCTTGATGTTGTATATTTCTTTCTAGAGTGTGAGCTCCTCGAGGATAGACTCTCTTGTTCACTGCTATATCCTAGACCAGGGGTCCTCAAACTTTTTAAACAGGGGGCCAGTTCACTGTCCTCGAACCGTTGTTGGAGAGTGCGCACAGTGGGCCCGGGATGAGTCAGCTGCTAAGCAGGACAGGCAGCGGCAGCAAAAACACCCGGCGGGCTGGATAAATGTCCCAGACAGGCAGCATGTGGCCTGTGGGCCATAGTTTGAGGACACCTGTCCTAGACTAATACCAGCATAGACTTTACTACAGTTCTTCCATTATCTGTTCCACAATCATTTACAAAGGAGTTACTGCGAGCTGGGCACTCTGCACATGGAAGACAGTAACAGCACAGTGGTTCTCAAAGTATAGATCCTGCACCAGCAGCAGCAATATCACTTGGGAATTTGTTAGAAATACAAATTATCAGCCAGGCATGGTGGTGCATGCCTTGTAACCCCAGCTTCTTTGGAGGCTGTGGTAGGAGGATTCCTTGAGCCCAGGGGCTTAAAACCAGCCTGGGGAACATAGTTAGACCCCATCTCTAAAAAAAAGAAAGAAAGAAAAATATAATAACGAGGCCTCCATCCAGACCTACAGAATCAAAATCAGAAATTTGTGTAGTGGGGCCCAAAAATCTGTTTTCACAAGCCCTTCAGGGGATCCGATGAATGCTGAAGTTTGAGAACCTCTGTAGTAGTGGTTTGTTACAATTGTCCACATTCTCTTGTCCAGTTGGAAGGAGTCCCTAGCACCCAGCAGGTGGGTGTTGCCATGGTATAGCATGACGGTTCTCAAGCCTGACACACTTTAGAATCACCTAGGCTGCTTTCCAAAAATACCAAGTGCTGGGTTTTCTCTTTCAGTTGGTCCTGGGTGTGGCCGGAGCATTCATTTTTTAAAAGCTCTTCAGGTGATTCTAATATGCAGCCAAGACTGAGAACACTGGGGTGGCTGGAAGACTGCAAAGGGAATGGGGAATTGAAACTGAGCACTCTGAAGGAAGCCAAAGTATTAGGTTGAGTCACATGAAGTTGAGCACGTATTTGTAGGTCAAATCTGTCAAACATAGGCAATTTCATATGGTTTAACCTACTGCATGTTCTCAGCCCCCAGTCAGAAGCAGCCATGGTGTGTAGCCAACAAAGGGCCCAGGTAATGAGGTAATGGAGAAATCAGAAACTCGATTAGTCTGTTTAACTGAAGCAGAATCCAGTATCTTCATCATTAATACTGCTATTGTGATTTTTGACTACTTTTCTTACAGGGTTGGGGTCACAGACTTTTTCTGTAGAGGGCCAGATAGTAAATATTTCGGGCTTTGCAGGCCACATGGTCCCTGTTGCAACTATTCAACTCTGCCATTGTGGCAGAAAACCAACCATCGACAATATGGAAATAAGAGGGTGTGGCTATGTTCCAACCATAGTGTATTTACTAGAACAGGCAGTGGGCCAGATTTGTCCAGGGGCTATAATTGGCCCATCCCTGTTCTAGGGTATTGATTTTTCATGAGAATATTAGAAAGTAAGTTTAAGTTGTCTTAGACTTTTGTATGATGAAACAGCTGGCTACTTGGCTTGTGATACAAATTAACCATAAGACATGCAGAAAGCTTCCATATGTTGAATAGCTTTTAAGTGATACAACAGAGTGTTGTTGGGTTCCTTGGATTCCCATTTAAGCAGCAATTGTGAGGCGTGGGGATAGAGGTGGGAATAGACCCAAAGTATAGAAACTCCTTCTCCCTTCTTTTACTTGGTGTTTAGCAAATGGTATCGAAGGCATTACCTCCATGAGCAATTATACACTTCACACAAATCCTCTAAAACCACTGCAGTTTCCAATTTCTTAATGACTTCGCTTACTCAAAGATGGTTAGAGCTGGGAGGAATCTATGGCTGAGCAGATCCAAACTCGTGTGTAGCTAAGCAAACACAGACCCAGAGAGATGAAGTGGTTGACCACAGTTACACAGGTGGGGTGGAGGGGAGACCACTCCGGATGCTAATTCAGATTCTTTCATGGATTTTCTGAACATTTATTGAGCACCTGCTTCATGTTGGGCATTGAGTTAGACACTGGAGATAAATGGAGGCTTCCACTCTGCAGAAGTTCAGACACGCACTAACCCATGAGCCATAGTCAAGCACATGCCTGGAGAAAGTTGACAAAGTTTTTGGGGAGCAGAAGACTCATTGGTTTCATTACTAATAAAAAGCTAGGGGGCCATTTCAGAAATGTCTGCTGGTTAAGTATCCAAGGTCCAAGTTTTTCCTTTATTTTATATCACCAATTGTAAGACTCTATGGATTTAATGACAGTTTTCAAAGACAGAAAAATCAGACCATGTTAAAGATACAGCCTGATGTCAGAAATGTTAAAACATGAAAGTGAGCATTTTAAAGCAATGTGGTTAGCCGGGCACGGTGGCTCACGCCTGTAATCCTAGCTCTCTGGGAGGCCGAGGCGGGCGGATTGCTCGAGGTCAGGAGTTCAAAACCAGCCTGAGCAAGAGCAAGCCCCTGTCTCTACTATAAATAGAAAGAAATTAATTGGCCAACTAATATATATACAAAAAATTAGCCGGGCATGGTGGCGAATGCCTGTAGTCCCAGCTACTTGGGAGGCTGAGGCAGGAGGATTGCTTGAGCCAGGAGTTTGAGGTTGCTGTGAGCTAGGCTGACGCCACGGCACTCACTCTAGCCTGGGCAACAAAGCGAGACTCTGTCTCAAAAAAAAAAAATAAATAAATAAAGCAATGTGGTTATTAAAAAAGCAAATCTGATATAAGCCTTTCTTTAGTGTTTTTGGTGAAATCCAAGAAAATATTACTCTGCCAGTAATTTAATATATGTATAAAAATTATGTTATATATGAATTGTTTACATATACACATGTTACATATATATGTAATATTTATATTTAATTATTTTGAATTCTGCCTTGCTTGCGTGAGATGTACTCAATAAACATTTGTTGAGTAAATGAATGACTTAGATTCTTGACAAAGAAAACAACTTATTTGTTGTTTTCCTTGACTTGTCTATTTATGTCCCTTATTTCCCCTTTCATTGTCATTTGGTGAAATTTCCTGATAGAGTGGCATTAATGCATGCCTTCAATTCACTATATTTAATTGGAATATTTATTTTGGAAGATTTGAAAGAGGGGAGGGAAGTGGGTTTGGGAGGACCAGAGGAAGGCCAAGCCATTCACTGACCACTGTTCCCGAGGGCTTCAGGTCACACACTGGGCACTGGGCACTGCTCGCCCTGACCCAGAAACCGACCAAGGAAGGGAAGGGGGTGTCTGTCCATCGTTACACATTTGGGATCATTAAAGAATAGGCAGATGGGTTCACATTCTCCAGAAAAGTGACTGAATGAAAACAAATCCTGACTCTGCCTTAACATCTGCCCCCAATACAGGCTAAGGGTGACTTATTAACTCACAAGCTCATTTCAGAGGATGTTTTCTAGCAGGAAAATCTCACAGTTCTATCCTAAGTGTTCCAGTGTCTTTGGGCTACCAAAGCTTTCTTTGAATTTTTGTTTGTCTTTGATCTGAGGCCCTCCATGTGCTTTGTAACTATATACAGGATTAAATACTTCCTCCATTTAAATAGAAACCCCAAAGCACAGAGGTGTAAAGTGACTTGAACAAGGGTTTTCGGCAAGTTGATTGAAGACTGGTTTAGAATTAAGGACTTCTGAATGAAAATTTGTTTTGTTTTGTTTATGTCCTAAACTTCTTGAGATATAAATTACCTCTTGATCATGTGCAATCGAACTATATTATTAAAGAGGTTTAGATATGGTGATTAAAACTATGCTTCCCCACATATTGTAAAAATCACATAAAAGATGGATCAGAAGGCCAAGGTTAGCCTTAAGTACCAACATCTGGAACATAATAATTCTCTGGATTTAAGAAAATCTACTTACAGTTAGGGTCTTAATATTTTTCTAATATTCTATAGACCAATGGGCATTTTAATTAAAAATTATGGGCTTCACAGGGATTGAAAGCTATTGGGGAGTGTTTAGAGAAAACACAGTGTTGGGGGAGTCCATTTTTCCCTAAGGCAGGGTTTTCTACTATGTTCCTCTCAGACCACCTTTGTTAGAATCACCTGCAAGCTTGTTAAACATTCCTGGTCTACACCTGACTCATAAATCAGACTCTGTGAGGGTGAGGTCAAGAATCTCCATTTTGAACAATTTTCCAATGTGTTTCTGATTCCTAATAAAGTCTGAGAACCACTGACTATCAAAATGCCTTCTAGACTGAAGAACAAAATAAAATATAAAGTTAAACTGAAAACACCTTTAAGAATGAATGTTGGCAGAATTCATTAATAGCCCAAAACATCAAAATATATCAAAATATAATAAAAAATTATATCATTAAAAAAGTCAGTGGAAGATTTGGCTCTTGAAAATGACAAGGAAAGTTTTAGATAAATTATTAGTTGAACATACTCTGCTCTTAAAGGAGAAAAGTGTTTTATGCAGCCAATTCTTCCTGAATTAATTACTTTATGGACTATAAAATGTGAAAACAGCCTTTATGAACTTTGGATCAAAAGATATTTTTTCAATAAGATTTTCTGGGATTAAAGCACATTCCTTTGAAATTAAGAAGCCGTAGGAAATGTACTATGTAAAGTCCAATTAACTGAGTATAAAATTCAGACTCTGTAATCATTTGTCCCTGCTAACCTGAGGTTTAATTTTATATTATCTATGAAAAAGGGAGCAGAATTATCTATATAAATAAGATATAAATTAATCATTTTATTTTCCTGCTTATAACCATTCAATGATTCCCCATATCTCTACGGACAAAGTTCAAACTCTATTTATACTCTTCCTTCTCCGGCCTCATATCTTTTCTTTTCTCCAGATTTCTCTTTTGGTTTCTGATCTCTCAGATATCACCATTATTCTTCTCTCTCCTAGAAAACTTTCCTCCCTCTCCTTTCTTCCCTAGCAGACTGTAAGCACTTCACAAATATTGTGTCATTACTAATAATATCATCACAGGCAATGGAGAAAAGCAGATGCATTTAAGATATGTTTTGAAGGTAGAATATTCAGGTCCTTCTGAGCACTTGGGTGTAAGGTAAAGAGAGAAATCAAAGATGACACTTTTTGGCTGGAGAAACTAAGAAATTAATTAAGATATAAGGGCTAAATTACCACAAATGAGAAAAACAAAAGCCTTTTGATTATGAGTTCTGTTTTGTTCACACTTCATTTAAGATGCTTTTATGGGAAGATGTTAACACGGAATAGGGTGCAGGCGTCTGGAATTCCAGACAGGGTCAGGGCTGACGATGGAGATGGCATTTAAAGCAACAGCACAAATGAAACCCCTTAGGAAGCATGATGGAGACAGAAGGAGGAGAGAGTCACTTGGGGCCAAGCTGAGGAGGAGTAGCCAACAGAAGAAACCAGTGAGGACAGAGGAAGACCAAGACAGTCATACCAAAAGCCAAGAGAGGAAAATGGATCAAGAACATGGGATTGGCAATTCTGCTACGTGAAGTCAAATGAGGCCTAGGAAGTGACCACAGGGTTTGGCAACATGGCTGTCATTGGCGACGATGACGAGGGCAGGAGTGGTGGAGTTGAGGCAACGGAAGTTTGTGTGGAGAGGGCTGAGGGGAGGCAAGATGAGGATGTGAGGAGCCACTGTCCAAGATTCCCTTAAGCGGTGTTGCTGAGAAGAGCAGCTAAATGGGGTGGTGTCGTGGAGCATGTAAGGGGGTTCTGTCTTTACTGCTGGGAGCTGGAGACCATGTTAATGTGACGGGAATGGCCCAGGAGAGAGGAAGACATTGTTGAAGCAGGAGGCAGTATCTGCAGGACGAGGCCCTTAAGGATTCAGGGGGGTGGCTGGCAGAGGCCACGCTCACCCACGCAAATGAGAGGGAAGGCAGAGACCTTCCCTCTTCTATTTTCTCATTTATGTCTGAATCAAGGTTATCTGCTGGGAGCTGAGTACAAATGGGCTTTGAGAGGAAGCAGTGTGAAATGGTTGACCAGAGCCTGGGAAAAAAAAATACTAGAGGATCTACTCAGGTGGTAGAATTGCTTGAGTGTCCAATTGCAATGCATCGTCATGAATTTAAAGACAAGTAGTTATTTGGGGGTTTTTCTCCAGCAAATTTCAGATGTCACCCCCCTATCCTACTGCCCTGTCCAATGCTTGCCTCCACTGGAGCCTGGCTTTATGTGCCAGGCCTACCTACATGCCAATTCTGTGGGAAACCTGCCTTGCTCTTCTATGTCTAGATCTGGTGCTGTCCTGTGGTCTCTGTCATCCCTATTCTGACCATTTTGTAATTAACCACTCAGTCATCTGTATCTCCCTCCAGCAGAACATAAGCTCACAGAGGGCAGGGATTTCTATCTATGCTATTTTGAGCTCTAACCTCAACTCCAAACCCAGTACCTGGGTCAACATATACTAGTGGAATTAAAGCAATATAGTCTATAAGGCAAATATCAGTCTCTTAAGTTTCCATGTTAGCATCAAGATTATTTGTTATTAAATATTAATTAAAAAGAACTCTTACTTATTTTTGCCAATTATAGTTCAGCTCCCTTTTACTGCAGGTAGCAAAGTTTCTATGCATAACTGTATATCAGCAAACTTCACTTTTATAAACAGGTTTGCATTTTAGCTGATTTCCTTTCCTCAACTCTACCCTCTAAAAACAGTAAGAAAGATTTTATTTTATAATAGCAATAGTTAAAAAAGGTAAAATAAATCCCAACTTGTAAGTATTTTAAGTGCAGCATAATAGGCATGTACATCACATTTTACCTACTAGATAGTTTATTTTTTGGATTAGCAACCAATAAGTTTAAAGAAAAATATACCCCACATAAAAGAAGGAAAAACATACATTAAAATATATATATATATATATATATATATATATATATATATGTTAGAATGATTAGGAATATTGTCAGAAGATAAAATGTAGATTTTTAAAATATATGCATATTTCTGAGGCAGGATCACTCTCTGTTGCCCAGGCTGGAGAGCAGTAGCTAGACCACAGCTCACTGCAACCTCAAACTCCTAGGCTCAAGTAATTTTCCCATCTCAGCCTCCTGAGTAGCTGGAACTACATGTTAATTTAAAAAATTTTTTTATTAGAGACAGCATCTCGCTATGTTGCCCAAGCTGGTCTCAAATTCCTAGCCTCAAGTAATCCCCCCATATTGGCCTCCCAAAGCACTGGGCTTACTGGCGTGAGCGACCATGCGTAGTCTAGATTTAAAGTTACTTTTAATACAGAGAATAGATCTCACATACAATCAGGGACTTGGGACGATGAGGTATTCACTGTTCCATCACTGGGTAACAGACACGGTTTCTCTCTGACTGATCATAAGTCACTACAGTGACTCATCTAATCAACAGGCACTGCAACATGTTACAGAGATGCAAGAATTTGCATTTACTATCTCGTGTAATCTTCACAATAGTTAACAACCTTGAGGTGTATTTTTATCTCCAATACCAGTAAAACGAAGCTTAGGGAAATTAAGTGAAACGCACACAGAGTCACAGGGCTGGTAAAGGGCAGAGTAGGAATTCAAACCAAGATTGGCTGGGTCCCAAAACTGATTTTCTTTCACTAAAGCAATGCAGGGAGCCCCTTATAAGAAGCCCCTGATAATATCTAAGTTTCCCTTAAATTCTGATATTGTATAATTTCTAAAGAAACAAGGAAGTTCTTCCCTGGACATCTCTCTCCTATTCAACTATCAGTCCCATCTGGAGGTCGGAAGACACTTCAGTCTTCACAGTGTCTCCTAATCTCTGGATGTGCATGTGTGGCTGTGAGCTTCATACACAGTGACTCACAAAGACAAGCTTTCATTTGAGTAGCACATAACGCTGTTTCCATTGATTTCACTACCTGAATTCCTGCTGTAAAGAGAAGGATGATTTTAAAAAATGATCAGGACAAATACATGTTTGGGAGATGCTTGTGAAATCGGTTTTATGGGAGTGTATTTGGCTGTAAGATCTAAATGCACATTCCTTTTCATTACTTTAGGTTTTTAGTTTCTATAGTTATTGGGTTCCATACTTGGAAAGGTAAATGTCTATTTTAGTTCTGTCTAATGTTGAGTTCTCTCTTGCCCTTAATTTAATAATTATTACATAATGTGACCCCTAAGTGTAACTCTTTAACAGGCAATGCACATTTCCAGCCAGATGAACATTTGACACACTACAGGGCAGGCACCTCTTAATTACGGAAAGCATATGTAATAGCAAACACTCATACAGTGCTTTGCTTAGTGACTTGTCCAAGTTCAAACTGCTGGTTGGTGGTATAGTCAGCACCTGGAAAAACACCCTGAGAGGGCTGCACATAAAACACTTCCTAGCAGTAGAATGACGTGTTATCACCTATCAGCAGGACAATAAAAGAACACAAAACAGCCTTAAGGACTAATAATTTAGGTGTAACAAATCTTTGGCTGTATGAACACCAAGTGCACCACAAATATGAGAATTCCAAGTCTGAGCTGGAACAGAGTGACTGAAGGAAATGAAAAGGAATGTATGTCAAAGGGATATCAGAACACAGTGAAAAGATCATTGAGT
Source organism: Microcebus murinus (assembly GCF_040939455.1). Classification (NCBI taxonomy): domain Eukaryota; kingdom Metazoa; phylum Chordata; class Mammalia; order Primates; family Cheirogaleidae; genus Microcebus; species Microcebus murinus. The sequence continues at coordinate 27,404,408 of NC_134108.1, forward strand.
TGAGAGGTGGAGCCCGTGGAGACTCATGTGTAAACCACAGTTGTTCTGAATGAATGTTCTACCAGTGAGCACCCCTGGGTGGAGATGGAAGGTCTTGGGGGAGCAAGGTTAGGGATTACCCTTGGCTCCCTCCCTGTGAGGTCACCTTGGGTGGCAGTGACGTTGGCAAAGGTCACTGCTCCTCTCAAGGGCTCCTGCTTTCCACGACTCCCCCTCCAGGTGGTCTTCCAAATATCTTTAAACTTGTACCCATGTGCACGCACAGCCCTGTGGCTCTCCTACACCCTGTCCACATCCGTGGTATCACTACTTTGTAAATGAATTATCCTCGCATTACCCCAACTCAAATGCCACTGGAACCCTAACTGATACATTCTGGAAGAGTCCTCCCAGTTGTCATTGTGATTACTTTGTGAACTATTTAACTTGGTTTGCTTGTTCTTCCTTCTCCATAGTAATGATTCTTGACTTCTTCCCATGAAGTTCAGAGGTGTGCAAATTATTAAGAGAGGAATGTGCTTTCAGTTTGCTCCATTTTCTTAAAAGAATAACTATCGTCCACAATCACAAGAAAGAGAGAAGCCAGAAGTAAGTAAAATAAGGGCACAGCTTTATTTTGCTACAAGGCAGTAAGTACACTGTCATATCAAAAGTTCAGTGCTGGCCATCTTGCACCAAATGCTCTTAAGGCAGCAACTGGCTATGGACCCCAGTTTCTGTCTCCCCAGCCGCAAACATAGGATCTGTGCAGCAGTTTTGAGACCATACACTTAGAAACCATGGGGGATGCTGATCAAACTCAGAACCCCTGAATTAAAAAAAACAGGCTAAACTCAAAACAAAACATAGGACATCAACAACATAGATCTCCCAAAAAAGAAGTGCAACGCATGCTTTTATAAACCAACAATAACAAAAAAAAACACAACAAAAAATGCAAAATCTCCCAAACAAGTTTTCCAATGTATTACAAAAGGAAAAAAGTATATATATAAAAAAAGTCTGAAATACTAGTGCATAGTTAATTACCTAACACCAAGTTTCTTTTCTTTCCATCCAAGCTCTACTGCCCCTCTGAAACTAGCAGCATGTCTACAGGCTAAGACCATAGCAGCAAAACACATTTTTCATTTGGCATTTACAAAATTAAATTACTGAATAAAAATATAATTTTTTTATAAAACTATTTCATACAGTAATAAATTTTAAAGCAAGCTAACAAAAAACTCATAAAATGGTTTGGCACAATAAATGTACCTCCAATGGTATTAACCATAAATGAGCATTTACCATCCTGATTAATTGTCCCATGATATTAAGTCAACATTTATAGTAATGCTTTTACTGATTTTTTTTTTGAAATCTATCATATGTTTAGTGATTGAGAAAAGTGAAATACTGAAGTACCTTTTTGTGTGTAAAATTTCAAAAAAACTCATCACAGGAAGAAAAAATACTGATCTGTTGGATCCTCTATAATACAGATAAATCACTTTATGTTTAAAAAAAATCTGCATTAAGATATTAACAACTGGCTACAATTCATTACCTAATAATTTAGGTAAGACTATTATTTATTTATTTTTAAAAATACTTTTAGTTGGGCGAAATCCAAGAAGATTTCATCCAACTAAATGCACTTGGTGCTGCTCTCAACTGTTGTACCACAACAAAAATAGGTTCTTCTCCCATTCACGAAAAGTTTCATGTCGAGGAATGAGATATCCCAAGTTAACTTGAAGTGTTTTGAAAACCATAATGCTTTTCTGGAAATGTCTCACATGACCAGCGTCCGGGCGGAGAATGCATTCACATATTTACGGGCCTGACCGGAAGCTGTCATCTGCTCTTCCATCTTTCCACAGGATGCAGGTTCCCAGGCACCGCTACAGGGCTGATGGGGAAAGAGAGGGTAACCACAAGGTCAGACCAGGAAGCACATGTTGTAGTCCAAAAAGGGATCCCCACTCCCAGCAAATGAAATTTTGAGCAACAGATGGTAAGTGGCTGACACCAGGAAGTCTTTGTCAGATGGAACCTTAACTCTCTGACATCCAGAAATCCTGCATTCTTAAGGGATATTAATTATCAGAAGCTGTTTATTGTGAAGAGGGAAACCCCACTTCAATCAGTTGAATAAGATATGACCACATCTTCATACTTTAATGCTTTGTCTATCAGGCGATTTTATGAAGCAGGAGACAGGAATGAGCATAATTCTTCAAATACCCAAGGTGAGCTGTGGGCATCTACCCACTAAGCAAACTGCTGAGCGCTTGAGCCACATGAGCGAAGAAGCTGGAATTGATCGACCCCTTCTAAGCATCGTATATACTTTTTCATCAATTAATTTAGAAATATCTGTTTATCAGTATAGCTTAATTTTCAAAGACACAAGACAAAACTAGTATCTAAGGACAGCATCTTGATGCCAGGGACAGTGTTTGGCATGTCACACACGTTATATCATTTAAACAGCACGATCACTCTGGGAGGTAGGTTCATTCTCTTTAGACTAGAAAATGGAGCCTCAGAGTGGAGGTAACTTGCCCAAGGCCACTCCGCAGGTAAGTGGTGCAGTGGCTTTGAGCCTTGCTCTGTCGCTGGCTGTGCCTTCATGTTGCCTCAAACAAAAATATGCACTATTTATGCCCCACTTGGTTTCCAAAAGGATTTAAGGTGGTTAGAAAATCAACACAAGACAACACGGCTTAAAAAGTTAGGAAAAATAAATACAGTTGGCCCTCTGTATCTTTAGTTCCACATCTGGATTCAACCAATGCTAGATCAAAAATATTTGGAAAGAAAATTGCTGTTTACCGAACATGTACACACTTTTTTCCTTGTCATTATTCCCTAAACAATACAGCATAACAAATATGTCCAGAGCATTTACATTATATGTAATCTAGAGATGATTTAGAGTATACAGGAAGATATGTAGGTTATATGCAAATACTACACCATTTTATATCAGGGACTTGAGCATCCTGGATTTTGATGTCCTCGGGGGTCCTGGAACTAATCCCCCATGATACCAAGGGACAAATGTAACATGAATATGGGCGAGATAACGTATCCAAAATGCTTGCCCTGCCTGAAGCACAGCGCCTCAGCTAGATGTGAACCCCAGCCTGACTAAGCTCTCCAGCAAGCAGTGCAGAGAGGGAAACAGAAACACAGGCAGATGGAAGATTTGGTGCCTGTGAGCTCAACACAAAACCAGTGGTTTAGAAAAAGCATGACTAGCTAACAGAGATTCTTTTCCATGGAACAAAGGAAGAGTAAGAAAGGCCTTTGCTCTTCAGAGCCTAAAGTGTCACATGGGAAACAGGAGGAATAATTATAATAGGCAGTGTTTGCAAGCTCATGATGGCACCCAGTGGAAGAGGGGATGGGACCCTGAGGAACTGCCGGCCACGCTGCAGAGAAAGGGCGAGAATAGGCTGGATTGAGAGGGAGGTGGAGAAGCAGGAGTATGATCCGGGGGAGGGAGAGAGAGGAGGAAAAAGTGAGGAGGCTGCAATTTGCACAGAAGGGAGGGTGGGACTGGGAGGGGGGAGAGAGAGAGTTAAGTGACAACATTTAACAAGCCTTACTATGTGCCATCCACGCTTCTAAGTGTTATACATGTCTCGTCTCATTTAATTCTCACACAAAACACCTGTGGCGTAGGCAGGATTCATTGTATCTATTCTGCTGAGCAGGTCATTTGAAAGAAGAGAGAATTTAGGCAACATACTCAGTACTCAAGGTCACCCTGCTAAGAAACGATGGAGCAAGAATGTGAACCCAGGCCACATCCCTCGTGAGTATACAATGCTGCTTCTATTAGAACAGCGGCCCTCAGTATTGTTGGCACCAGGGACCAGTTTCATGGAAGACAATTTTTCCACGAAGGGGGCAGGAGGACAGGGAGGCGGGGCTCAAGCAGTGATGTACACCACCTTTCCTAACAGGCCCTGGACCAGTACCAGTACCAGGTCACAGCCCGGGGTTGGGGACAGCAGCATTATAAGTTCTCCGCAGGAACAAAGCAAGTAACTTGGTGGGAAATTGTGTGGCCAGGACTTCAGGGCCTTGGAGCCCAGGAAAAAATGTCGTAATGGGGCCTGAGAGTCACCAGACCTTTTAGCAAAATGGTGTGATAATTCCTCTTTGCTACAGGGGTGGGGTTTCTGCACCTAGTGGCTGAATCAAAATGTCAGTGACATAAGGTTTGCAGCGCCATGCCCTACCTTTAAACTATCCTGGGACACAAACTGGGTTTCTTAGATTGTGCCATCTCCCCACCGACGTAAACAGCACTAAGGATGCAAACATTTATTGTGAAAGCTCAGAGATTCAACATGTCTTGAAATGCTACACGGCAAGATGGAGTATCCTAGTTGTTTTCCAGGAACGGTGTCTCACAAAAAAAGACAAGAAAAAGATGACAGATATTCTGAGTTGACTGCTGACACACTTAATGTTATCCTAAACAAATTCACCAGGTTAATTACAGCATTTGAGATAGTTCTAAATAAATGATGTTTCACTAGAATATTTCTCTGGTGTATATCTGTCCATACAAATCCCATATTTTAGTTTAATTGACTGCGTACATGTTGATGCTACAAATATCCAGTGTAGCACTGAAACACTAAATTGATATAAGAAACCAATTAAAACAATAAAACTTAATGTTATCTTTTCAATGATTGAGCATGTAGTGACTGTAGCAATGTGACATATAGTAACTACTATTTGAGGATGAATTGTTCAATATGGTGGATATCTACCACAAAGTAGGGTGCAGAGCTTAGAAGCATGGATCTTAAAGAACAAGGGACAAAAGAGGAAGTAGAATGAAATAATCTTTTTTTTTTTTTTTTTTTTTAGACAGAATCTTGCTTCATCGCTGGGGCTCACAGCAACCTCAACCTCCTGGGCTCAGGCAACCCTCCTGCCTCAGCCTCTCAAGTAGCAGGGACTACAGGCATGTTTCACAACCATGCCTGGCTAATTTTTTCTATTTTTAGTAGAGACAGGGTCTTGCTCTTGCTCAGGCTGGTCTCAAACTCCTGACCTCAAGCGAGCCTCCCGCCTCAGCCTCCCAGAATGCTAGGATTACAGGTGTGAGTCACTGCATCTGACCAGAATGAAATATCTTAATATACCAATATCTTGTATGTAAACTTAACATTTATATAAAGATACACACAGAAAAGAAAATACTTGAAACAAATGGAAGAGAAAGGGGAGTGAAAGTAAGAATGGAGACAGAAGCAAGGACCCAAAAAGGAAGGATTCTTTCTGTTTTCCTCTGGCTAGAACTTTTCTGCTGGTTATGGTGGCTCACACCTCTAATCCTAGCACTTTGGGAGGCTGAGGTGAGAGGACTGCCTGAGGCCAGTTCGAGACCAGCCTAAACAAGAGCAAAACCCCTGTTTCTGCAAAAAATAGAAAAATCAGTTGGACATGGTGGCATGTGCCTGTAGTCCCAGCTACTCAGGAGGCTACGGCAGGAGAATGGCTTGAGCCTAGGAGTTTGAGGTTGCTATGAGCTATGATGATGCCACTGCACTCTAACCTGGGCAACAGAGTGAGACCTTGTTTCAAAAAAGAAAAAAAAAAAGAATTTTTCTACTTGACTGTGCTTGAGTTAATACAGGATTAATTTTCTAAATGTGTAAATTAAGTATATTAAAATGCTATGTTAAAACAATCTTATGCTTGCTTTTAGTATGCCTCTAGGTAAAAAGTCAAGTTCTGATCCTTTGTAAATATATAGTACTTAGGTTGATGGAGAATTCCCAAAGTCTGTTCAGGAGAATCTAATACTAAGTATTATCAACTTAATGTAGCTTCAGCTTAAAATTTGAGTCTTCCCTTTATTCATATTTGGCTCTTCCTCCAAGATCAGATATTAAAATGAGATTAATATAAAAAAGGTACCATATATTTTTTCATTTGTATTTTGAGAGACCTTTTCATATAATCAGCTTCTCCCAAGTCGAAAGAAAATCTCCCAAGAAACAAATCAAAATGACTGAACTATCCAAATTCCAAAAAGCACAGCGTTTCAGAGCCATATAAGCCCTGAACCCCAGAGCCTAAGCTGGGTGAGACGGCTTGGAACTCATGATTCTCCCAGTGTAGACAAACCCCAGGATGGAGTAGCCAGAATATAGAAAGAAAAAGGCCAGCAAGTGTGAGTGGGGCAGCTCCTTTCTTGCACCAGGACAGCACAGAGCAAGCACATCTCACAACACTCAGTGAAACGAGCTGGTCAGAGCAGCCACATGCTTACGGCATGAAAGTAAAGAGAGACCAGAAGGTTGAGTACTCCACTCTCTCCCCCTTCTTACCTGAGTCCCTGGGGCCCTACGCCAACTTTTCATGCAGACAGAACAGTTTTCACAAAAGAAGATTAAATTCCTTTGCACTGGAAGAGTATTTCTTAACACTGACACTTACTTTTTGCATCCTCCCTGTTTCCCTTTCCCTAACCTTTAGTTTCATTTATGCTAAGGAATCGACGGGCATTACAGATTTCTGCGTAAGAGTTCTTGTTAAATGACTAACCCGTTGTGCTACTGCAGACATGTCACTTCATCCTAATTCCCATCAACATTAATAATCCTACCGCACATCCTCCTCCTGTGGCCAAGGAGTCATCTTGCTTATGTGTAATGTGTCTTTAATTGCCCCCGGGCAGAGTGAACTATAAACAGTCTGTCAAAGCTCTAACTGGGATATCCTGTTAAAGCACTTTAAATAAATATTCCGATCCTTTGTAGAAATTGAGAATTAAAAAGAAACAAGACCATGCCCACAGGTGGTTTTCTGAGAGAATTAGATATACCTTCACATTTTCATTTAGAATATGAACAGTTTGTCTCATCACGCTGAACAACTACTATTATTGTTCATATTATATTCATATAGCAACTTCACAAAATATCTGCTGACATCAAAAGTCTTGGCAAACTATGCTTTACAATTTGCCGACCTAATAAGAAACTCGTATCAGTCATAAAAAGAAGTGTGGAAAACCAGAGCAACTCGTGAGATGGTATTATGATGCTTTGTTTGAAAATAATAATCAGGTGTAAATGGTGGCCAAAAGAATATGAAATAAGAATTCTCTGATTATTCTGTTTAACCCACCTGACAAAAATACTCTCTCTGAACTAAAAATCTAATAGTCAGAATTCCTTCCCAAAGAGGCATCCTTTTAAACTGGATCGGTTATGAGAGATAAGGTAGAAATCTTTAGTTGTCTCTCAGAAGTCAGGAATGAACTTGAGCTGAAATGTTGCTAAGATAAGGTTACTGCACTTTTCCCATGAGTAAATGCTTCCCTTTGTCGGCACAAATCAATTAAATGCCTCCAACTTCAGGGCTGCTGATTTTGTACAGAAAAGAATCCTAAAAGTTAGGGGATTAAAAGTCCAGATGGCAACAGAAAGTTGTCTCATCTGCCCATGCCTCCACTTCCCAAGTCTAAATTAACAATTGCTAATGTGGAAGGACCTTTCAAATTCGAAGTTTGTCCCAGATGTCTCTACAGGTCTCTTCATCTTACATGTTTATAGACTTTCCAACAGTTTATATCACATAGCCTAGGGTGTCACAGTTTTTTGGAAGAATATCCTTTTCCTTAGTCACATATGAGTTCCAAACTATTAAGGATAAGACCAGTGCCAAATTGCTCTAAAGCAATTCTATCCTCGTTGGCTCACCCGAGGAAGATTCCATCTCAGAATGTTTATTCTCTCCAAGTGTCATCAAACACAACAAATTAAAAATCCACTGCCTGTCATGTCTGGGGCAGGGCGCTCTGACTCTGAGCTCAACATACCTTCCCCTTTGTTTAGCCTTTCTCGGTTCAACTCAAAAGCAGTAAGTACACAGAAAACTTGCTTCATTTATAACAACGATTGAAAGCAGGTCACTGAAATACTACTGACAGCTACGTGATTTTTCCAGGGTGGGTGGAAAAAAGTGCCCAAAAGGGAGAACCAAATGAGTGTTCAGACATCCAGAGGAGCAGGTCAACACAGATTAAAAATGCTCAGAGAGATCTCTATCACACATAGACTGTTCCCAACACAAGCAGCAGAAAAATAGAGAACAATCAGTAAATCAGTTGTTTCATCTGCATAATACCAAGAGGGCTGACTACCTTTATTTCAAGGAATTGGTTGAATCAGCTCTCTCTCTTGGTGACCCACTGACATAGTTCTGCGAGAGTGGAACAGGGAATAGCATGCTAGAGGAAGTGTCATACTATAGTGCAAGAAAACCTGGTCACTGGAGAGGGCCGCTGCCCGGCATTTCAAAGGACAGAGACTCTGCACAGCCTCTGCCTAACAACAACACCACCCGCGTACAGTGGTGAGTGAGCTGCCTTCTAGAAGGCAACATCATTTCTACTGGATCTTCATGGTAGCCTTGTGTGATGAGTGGAGGGCAAGCTATGGTCACCGGTTTATAGACAAGAGCAATTTAATTCAATTAATTTAACTCAGCGAATAGATTAAAGTCATGCAATTTGAAAATGGTGGAGTCCAGACTGGAACCCAGGTTCTGTTCTTCCCATGCCAGCTTATCTCACTTCTCAGCAATGCCTATCACGCAAAAAGAGTCTGCCTTATTTTTTGAAAAATATCAAATTTCACAAATCACATAAAGATAGGAGCAGTCTAAAACACATGGAACCAAGCAGCAGAGGGAGAAAGTGAGTTTCTATGCCAGCCATGATATTTTAAAATTCTCTGATGCTGCGCAAATGGGTTTCAATAATAATGACTTGAGACAAAAACTCCTTGTTTTAAAAAAGTAAGGCCATGACAAGCCAAGTCAGGAAATTAAAATTTAAGGCTGTCACTCTGTGGTTACAAAAAAGAGGAAAGTGAGTGAGTAGAAAGCATATGAACACATCTTTTACACTTGGGTTTTAAATAGGAATAAAAGGAAATTATAATTTAAGAGAAAAATACAGAAGTTTCAAAGGCTTTTAAATTAAGTATAGTTTTGGATCTACCAATAAAAATATCTACCTTAAGAAAAGTTTATTAGCATAATGTACTTTTTTCAAAATGTAAAACACTGGCCTGGCGCAGTGGCTCATGCCTGTAATCCTCGCTCTCTGGGAGGCCGAAGCAGGAGGATGGCTCAAGGTCAGGAGTTTGAAACCAGCCTGAGCAAGAGCAAGACAGACCCCGTCTATACTAAAAAAATAGAAAGAAATTAATTGGCCAACTAAAAATATATAGAAAAATTAGCCAGGCACGGTGGCACATGCCTGTAGTCCCAGCTACTCGGGAGGCTGAGGCAGAAGGATCGCTTGAGCCCAGGAGTTTGAGGTTGCTGTGAGCTAGGCTGACGCCACAGCACTCTAGCCCAGGCAACAGAGTAAGATTCTGTCTCAAAAAAAAAAAAAAAAAAGAAAGAAAGAAAGAAAAAGAATGTAAAGCACATTGGAAGCACACTGAGGAAAACAGCTCTTTTCTCCTTGCTGAGGAGGGAGCAGTGTCTGCCCTGGTCTCTCTCAGGGTCACTACTGAATGGCAGAATCGAGTAGTGTTCCACAGTGAATCTGCCTTTCTTGCCCCAAACTGCAAGGTTTCTAGGCGGAATGTTTTCACTATTTCCTCATTTTTGATCATTTTGTAAGTTTCTGAACTCCCTCCCTTACCCCACATAAGGTGGGTAAAAGGCTGAGTCCTGACAATAGGACAATGGGAAAATCTCACATGTTCTGAGCCCATAAAAGACACAAATATCAAATACATCTCAGAACATTTTTATTCCAAGAATACCCTGCTTGCAGTGCCTTAGCTGAAATAGCTCAGTTGGGAGAGCATTAGACTGAAGAATGCCCTGTTTGCTTTTACAATTTAAAATTAATGTGATTTAAAGAAAAAAAAGAAAGAAAGAAACCCACCAATTTTAAGATTATGCAGCTGCTGCAAATTCCTTTTAAAAAAAGATCAAGAATTTACTTAAGCATTATAGATTATAGATTAGGGGATATATGGAGAGTTCTGAATTACTAAAATTCATTGTGCCTCAATGACAACCCACGTAACAATGGGCATATTCAGCACCCTGACTTTGGTCTCTACCCACCATTTCCCACTAAAAGGATTCGGAGCACCATGGGGAAATGGTTGACTCTAAGAAGAGAGTAAGGAACTGTGGCTGTTAAATTAAAGCAACTTAAATTCAGTAAAAATTAAAAATTCTGTTCCTCAGAGGCACTAGCCAAATTTCAAGTGCTATATAGTCACATATGATCAGTGGCTATCATGCTGGACAGCAGCACTTTGGACATTTGCCTCACTACAGAAGTTCTGTTGGACAGTACTGCTCTAGAGATTAAAAGAGATTTAAGTGACTTAGCAACCTAATGCTATATGTGAAATTGTTTCAGTTTTGATCAAACAAATAATAAAAAGATTCTTTTTTGAATTAATGGGAAAATTTAAATATATCCTGAAATGAGAATATTAAGGACTTATTGTTAGTAAAAATGTATGATAACGGTATTAGGTTATATATAAAAATGTCTATTTATAATGATATATCTGGAAGTACATAAAAATAAAATTTTATATTGTTTGGAATTTACTTTAAAATTTTTCATAAAAATAAATGAAGTAAGAATGGCAAAATCATGGTTAATCATAGCTAAATCTAGAGCACAGTGTATTTTCTTACTTCTGTGTATGTTTAAAACTTATAAGAAAATGGTAAACTCACAGCTTCTTGCATTTCTAATTTTAGAATATCAAATATAATTTACACATACTTATGTAAAGCATGTGCATTTATAAGTACATTTGAAGTCAAACCATAAAGGCCCAGTAAATGGGCCTCAAAAGCAATAATAAATACTCTTTCTAAAATGTTATTACCATAATCAAGCCAAGAATGATTAAAACTGAACTGACAAAATGCAGAATTTCACAGTTTGTACAGTCTTCAATAAACTGTTCTTATACCTAAGTTATTTAGACAATTGGATGGACAATTAATTGCCCTATACAAGTGGCAAATATTTTACATTTTATAAGCATCTGAATTTCAAAATATTTTAAGAATTGTATTTTTTTTTCATTAAAAGTACTATGACAAAAATGTCTAGATAGTTTGGCTAAAATCCCATTAATATTTGATTTATTATAAGTACAATTACAAAAGTTATAGATTATATAAAGTATTCTTAAGTTGAATAATCAGAGCATTTAATAAATGCACAATATATTCAATAGTACCATGTGTGAGAAATCTGCCTAATTAGGTAAAATTGGATTGCCAATGGAAATACATAAAATGGCATGTTTTAAACAAATAGAACTACCAAATTGCATAAAAACATATATAAATATTATTGAATCAGGGTTATATTAAATATTGGCAATATATGTTTAAATATTTACAATTGCTTGATGCATTTTCTAATATTTATCAAAAAAGTATGAAACACTTTAGAAACCACATATTTCTATGGTACCAGAAGCTGGATCTCCAGGACACAAAATGAAAGAGATACTTGGTGTACAACATTCATTCATATGGCAAGTATTTCTTAAAATCAATCAGTTATCTATTATAGCAGATTATTAGAATATATTCAATTAGTATAAATCAGTGAACCATACAGTACAGATAGAAGCATTGACTCTAGCTTTTAAGTCTTAATTATTCAGTTTGGTGGAATTGACAAATATTGCCTTCATCATGTAATGTGCATAGATGACAATATCAGTATACAGATGTTATAATCTATAGAATGCCAATATAATTCATTGATATACTAGAAAATACAGATTAATAAAATAGAGCTACTACTTAATTTGTAGTTTCAAAGATAACCAATATTTTTTTAAATAAAATACAAATATGTTGATAAAATTCCATGCCGATTATGTTTTTTTTTAATGTAATCACATTAAAAACTTTTTGGTAAAAAAAATAAACCTATTTTTCATAAATACTAACATTCTTGGCAACTTTTATATAATATATATACATTTATATATCAGCACCATGTTCAATTTCAAATGGTTTTGGCTAAACACTATTTGGTTAGTTCAAAAGCTATTAGGATTCAATTTTAGGAAAATAACCAGGGGTTTTCAACTTATGTAATGATAACTGTCCCCAAATATATTTACATGTTTGCTCTTTGAAATTTAAAATGCACTTCTGTAATACCACTGTACATACAGCTTGGTCCCAGGCTAGGTTACAAGATATACATAAAGCTTAAATCTATCTTAAAGTACTAACAGCAGTAGTCAAATTCTATGCTCTGGAAACCAAGGGTCAAGTAACTTAAGAGGAAAGAGGAAAAGGAAAGCAAGGAAAGGATTTACCTTCTGGACCCAGGGTCAGCTCTTGGGAAAGTTTTGAAATGGCTGCCCTTGGACTTGAGGCTTTACACCTCCCTTTCTGGGTTCCTCCTATGCCTGGGTGGAGCTGGTCCTCTTCCTCATCTCCCAATTCTTTGTGATATTCTGAGTCTCCTCCGTGGGGCCCACCCAAGCCTGATTGACTCAGGAACTTCTCCAGATTCTCCACAACTACTGACCTTCCCTACCCCACACCCCAGTCCACAGCCATTTCACCAAAACAACTGTTGTCACATAGAAGCCATGCAGGAAGCAATCGGACTGAATTAATAAGCAAAATGTGCCTACAATCCTTCCAGCTATATTTGTGATTTGTTAAAAAAAAAAAACTAAGTATCACAAATACTTAAACAGAGGAAGTTCTAAGATTCTCACAATTCAGAGCCAGAAGGTATATCGCAATGAGGGAGAGCCCTTTAAGGGAACCGGCAAGCTCTCAAAGCCTGCCCTCCCCTTATGGTCCCTTTGAACTTACAGCATGAAATACGACTTCCGGCTTCTGAGTCCAGGTTCTCCACCTGCCTCGGGGTTTATGAAGTTTCCCTCCCAGTAGCACAGGGGGATGGAGGGGAGGGCTCTGCAGGTGGCTGGGTATTGGGCTACTTAATGTTGGGAACTACTTTAAATAATTTGGGGGAGCAAATTTGCATTCTTATTTACATTTGGCTCAAGATTAATTTGGAATTTGTTGTATTTCATCAACATACACCCACTTCAGCGCTACAAGGGAAATCTCTTTTGATATTAAAACCTGACTGCAGATGGCCAACTACAGATTAGCCACACAACACTGACAGTTGACTTTCTTATTCTGTTAGTCAAATACATTGTGATTATTTTCTGTCTGGCTGATTTCGACTTTCATTTAAAATTGAAACAGTCTCTGAGCTTTGGTTGCTCAGTGATAGAGCATAAAAAACATAAAACTTTTGGAATAAAAGGTAAGCTATATAGATATGCTTTCATAAAATATTTAAAAGCAGGAAAAGGAGATAACACATGTGTAATAAATGATCTTAGTTACAGTAAGAAATGTTTCACTTCATCATGCTTTGGGAATCTGCTCTCAGAAATTTCTAGCATGTGTCACGTGAGTAGCAACAAGGAATTACAGGATTTTTTTAGACATTAAGAAATTGTTTAAAAGCATCTCTCCTCTATGTCTAAAATGTAAAAAAAACAAAACAAAAAAAAAAAAACACCACCACCGCACCACAAAATGACAGTTTTTCAGTGAATGAATTCTAGGATACCAAAGTTGGAATAGTAATTACCTGTAAGGGACTTGCCAGGGACCTGTTTTTAGGTACTGTAAATGCTTTAAGAACATTGTCTTCATCTTCTGACACCGGTGTCATTAAAACGGAACTTGTAAGAATATTCTAAAGCGAAAGAGAATAATTTGAAATTTAAATGAGTTGTATGAGAACCAACATTATTCTAACACTGTAGATAGTAGAATACTATGACATGATGCACATTAGCTTGAAAAAAGGCAGGTATCTGCCAGAAATTCTCTCCTCTATGATCTAAAAGAACACAACTATGTGTTAATCCTTATCCCATTGTGGCAAACACCATCAAAACAAAATGCTTCTTCGGAGTCCCACATAGTTTTAGGCATGCAGTAGACACTCAAAAAACATCTGCTAAATGAATTAATAAATACATGCTTTTAAAAATAGAAGATTTACCAAGCTCGTGGGAGAGAACTCTTTTATTTCATGTGTTGGTACAGAACTATTATAGTGCTACACATTAATGATAAAAATGGTGAAAAGTAGGGAATTTAGAACCAGACTTTCTTAGTTCCAACCCAGCACCACCACTTATTAGGTATATAATCTTAAGCAAATGACTGAGCCTCCCTAAGCCTCAGTTTCTCCCAGTTGGTATAACGGAAAAGATAATGTTACCAACCTTATAGGACTATTGTGAGCATTAAATAAATTAATTCATCTAAAGCCCTTAGAACAGTACTTACCACTTAGTACCTACTAAATAAATATTAGCAATTGTTCTTAGCTCTGATTCTCCATAAGACATAAGGGTAACCATTCACAAATGACAAACTTTAAAAATGGTGGTAACCAAAGCAATGCAATCTTGGGTACAGTACTGGGCATCTACTATAGACACCGTGTTTGGCACTACGCCAGATGCTATAGAAAACATGCAGCAATAAGAAAGAAATATTACACTTGGAAGATAAATAAAGGAAAATATAAAGATTAACATAGTTTTATGGAACCATTCATGTAGCAAAATTTTTAAATGGCAAGAACACTCAAATAATAAGAAATAATGGCCGGGCGCGGTGGCTCACGCCTGTAATCCTAGCTCTCTGGGAGGCTGAGGCGGGCGGATTGCTCGAGGTCGGGAGTTCGAAACCAGCCTGAGCAAGAGCGAGACCCCGTCTCTATTATAAATACAAAGAAATTAATTGGCCAACTAATATATAAAGAAAAAATTAGCCGGGCATGGTGGCGCATGCCTGTAGTCCCAGCTACTTGGGGAGGCTGAGGCAGGAGGATCGCTTGAGCCCAGGAGTTTGAGGTTGCTGTGAGCGAGGCTGACGCCATGGCACTCACTCTAGCCTGGACAACAAAGCGAGACTCTGTCTCAAAAAAAAAAAAAAAAAAAGAAAAAAGAAATAATGAAAAAAATCTGAAGTGGAATAGAATCTGTTTCTGATGCATAAACAAAATCTCAACCTTGGCCGGGTGCGGTGGCTCACGCCTGTAATCCTAGCTCTCTGGGAGGCCGAGGCGGACGGATTGCTCGAGGTCAGGAGTTCGAAACCAGCCTGAGCAAGAGTGAGACCCCGTCTCTACTATAAATAGAAAGAAATTAATTGGCCAAATAATATATATAGAAAAAAAAAAAATTAGCCGGGCATGGTGGTGCATGCCTGTAGTCCCAGCCACTTGGGAGGCTGAGGCAGCAGGATTGCTTGAGCCCAGGAGTTTGAGGTTGCTGTGAGCTAGGCTGATGCCATGGCACTCATTCTAGCCTGGGCAACAAAGCGAGACTCTGTCTCAAAAAAAAAAAAAAAAAATCTCAACCTTATATTCTATATTAAAAATCATCTAAAAAATCACATGAGAGAGACTATTTAAAAATAAAATGCATTAAAGAGTGAATGCTGCAGCAGCAGTGGTCCCTCGTGGCACACACAGGATTTTGTGAGGCACGAACGTCACATAACCACCGAGGGCTTGTGAGCATGTACTCACCGGACCATCTGCCACTGGCGATGTCTGCGTGAACAGTTGAGTGTTCAGACTGTCCCCTTCCCAGTGGTGTGAGCAGAAAAAGTTTCCCGCCTTATCAGTTGGAGATTCCACCTGAAAGCAAACCAAGTGTTTTGTTGTTTCTTGAACCAGGACTTCCCATGAAACATTCACACTCAAAAGTCCATTTCTGGCCGGTCCTTCCAATACTTATCCTTACATGAAAATAAATTCAAGAGGCGCTGTATCAAACTTGTCGGAAATGCCTCTTGCCCACAAACTAAAACTGATCCTTGCAGGTTAGATTCCCTCTCTTTTATATTATGAATTAAAGGCTATTTTAATGTAAATTCCACTTCTGCAATGACATCTGAGAATGAAATATCGATCATCCCTATCTATCATCAGCGATTTTAAAAAGTATAGGGAAAAGCTGCTTCCGTCTCTTTCCTTATCCTCTCTAGCATGTCTTCTCTCCAAACATGAAGTAGATAGAAACGGCTGGGCTTCCCAAAAGACAGGCTGATGCCTACACTGCAGCAGTACCTTTCCACTGCATCTTGTATGAAAAATGGTGATGTTACAGAATGCCAAGGGCGGACACAGCAAGCTGCACACAAGGAACAAAGCGAGCAGAGTTCACAGCTCGTTCCTTCCAAAGGATCTCGTGTTTACCTCTTGTTTAATCTTCTTCAGTAAGGGGGGTCCATTTTCTTGAAACTCAGCAACAATTCCAGTATCATCAGATTCCTGTTTGATCACGTCCTGCAGGTCTTCTACTAGATGAGAGGGTGTCTGAGGCTACAGGGAAGAACGGGTATTTATGCATCAGAAGACAACTCCTGTCTGTACTCACAAACCAACAAAACCCAAGAACTTTTCTAAAACTTACTAGCATCTTTAGGGGACCATATTTAATTTCTTGAGCTGCAAGTGCATGCTTGAACGGTGTGGGAGTTCTTGGAGAGCTTTCTAGGATTGACCTTTTGATAGCTGGAGTTCTAAAACTTAAAAAAAAAAAAAGAAGCAGTGGCTCAATATAAAAGAAAATGAGTCCCCATATTGCTCTACCTGCTACATTTAATATTTTTCTACTGAATACAATAAACTCTGTTGTTGATATGAAATTGAGTTTGCTGAATAATCATATTATTTATTAAGAAAAAGACAATATGCATATCACATATTTTCAAATGTTTCAATATATTATACCTCTAAGACTTAGAGCATTAAAATATTATTATTTCCTTAATGGTTTTGAAGACACATGTAATGACCCTTGTTCTGTAAGATGACCATAACCCTGGTGTAGATCTGATGTCATTTACAAATCAATTTTATCTATTCATTAAAACAGAGCCCACATTAGAAAATATATGTTAACCTTTTAAAATTTTTTCTTTGTACTTGGAAATAATAAGAGTGCATTTCTTTTAAAGGTTTCTTATAATTCATACTTTCTCTGCCATTTCTTTGAACTGGTTAAGGCTTTATTGAATAAAAATGACTGCTTAATCACCCCTTAGCTTCTAATTATATATTTCTGGGGATGTCAGAAGGGGTCCTATTTACATATAAATTTCCAAAATAAAAAATAAAGATAAAAATATGAACTAATTAAAGAACCATACTCATTCTTTCTCTAAAGCTTATAGTCAGAGAAGAAAGGAGGCTGAAGATCTTGTTTTCAGTGAGAAGAAAAGCCTTATTGAATGAACAAACTGAATGGAAAAGTTATATGAAAACTAACTCTGCATATATAGAAAATTTTGAGGAGAACTACAAAAGGTAATTTAGTTTATCTTCTCACCTTACACCTCTAGTTCAATGTAGGAACATACATAACTACATATAAGCAGTCAATAATATTATGTACGTACAAGTAGATCAGATATTTGGGAACTATGTAAATAAATAAATAATTTTATTCGTGAACCAAAGACTTACATAGTATTTTCCTTTTGAGTTTTCACAGTCTGGTCTCTATGAAATGGTGTTGTAACAGTCAATTTGTGACCACTGAGAGGGGTAGAAGTTAAAGAAGGCATTTCCAAGTCTAAGTTTTCATGGTTATTGGAAGTGTTCAAGAACTAAATATGGAGAGAAAAAAAAATTACTTAAATTAAGCCAGTGATTCTTTATTCTGCCCAATTTAAAAACCATACCTTGATAACAAGCAAGTATGTTTTACTGACCCATGATATGTAATAATAAAGATGTTAACAAGCATATAGTGTTGGAGAGGGTATTATTTTATTTCAATTGAGCACCCAAGATTTGGAGTGTGGTTTCCAAGAAATAAAATCTAGGCTCAATGCTAAAAAACTTATAAAATCCTAAGAAAATATAAATGACACTTGCTGATCAGGTGTGGTAGCTCATGCCTGTAATCCTAGCACTTTGGGAAGCCTAAGTGGGTGGATTGCTTGAGGCCAGGAGTTTGAGACTAGCCTGAGCAAAAGTGAGACTCCATCTCTACAAAAACCAGAAAACTCAGGCAGGCACAATGGTGCGCATCTGTAGTCTCAGCTCTTGGGAGGCTGAGGCAGGATTGCTAAAGCCCAGGAGTTGGAGGTTGCAGTGAACTATGATGATGCCACGGGACTCTAGCCCAGGCAACAACAGAGTGAGACTCTTGTCTCAAAAAAAAAAAAAAAAAGCACATCTCATTCTGTTTAATGGCAAATGTTCTTTTGTGTCTTTTTGTTTTGTTTTGTTTTTGAGAGACTGGGTCTTGCTCTTTCTCTAGGCTGGAGTGCAGAGGAGCAATCATAGCTCACTGCCTCACTGCAGCCTCAAACTCCTGGGCTCAGATGATCCTTCTGCCTCAGCTTCCTGAGTAGCAGGGACTATGGGTACAACACCATCTCTAGCACATTTTTTTTAAATATTTGCTTTAGAGATTGGGTCTCACTATGTTGCCCAAGCTGGTCTTAAACTCCTGGCCCCAAGGGAGCCTCCAGACTTGGCCTCCCAGAGAGCTGGGATTACAGGGTGAGCCACTGTGCTCAGCCTGAAATGTGCTCTTCTTATTAACATTTAAAAGGTTAAAGTGATTTTTGAAAAATATTCAATATTTTTCTTTCATACTTTTTCTCTCAATAATCTATGAAGCAAAACTATTATTATAGAAGTTTTACATTATGTGAAAAATTCTTGAATAATAAACTATGTCTCTCAGAACACTAAATTTTGGGAAAACAATAGGTGTTCCTTAAACAACTCCAAGGTAAAATAAATTTGGGAAACACAACATATCATAATTTCCTCCTGGAAATTCACAATGCACAGCATATTAATAACTCCAAGAAGGCCCGAAGTAAAGAAAACAATTATTAACTTTGTTTGATTCAGTGTTTCCCAAACATATATACCTATTTAGATTTTTTTTTTCTAGAACATCTAAGAAAGTCTTATAGCACTAATATTCTGTAGAACACAGTTTGAAAACTAAGAAAAAAAAACCAAGATATTTTTTGGGGGGTGGGGGCATTATTTGTTCATACTTAAAGCTATTCTTAACTAATATAATTGGAAAAATGTTTTAAAGTGCCAAATTACCTATTAATTTAAATTATTTTAATAATTTAGAAATATACATCTCTGATAAGAATTATAATTTTGATGCCTTAAAAACACTGTATGAAATAAGAATATCCATTGGCAAAAACTGCACTAAGTAAATATGATGCAACTCAAAAGAGCAAATGGTGAGAAATTGAAATTAAAAATAAGTTATTTTCCTTAAGCATTTCCTTAAGCATTCCTCATCCTCTGCCTAAATATTTCCACCTAAGGTTGGATTGGAACCTTTAAATTTTCTAGTTGCAATCCAAATGTTACAGAAACATAATTTGGTTCCCTCCCCTCCTGGGTCAGTGAATCACATAATAATTAATGAACAAAGAGACAGAAATTGTGTTAAAAATTTAAAAGGAAGAGATCAGATGGGAGAAAAGGAAGGGACAGATATGTTAAACTCTAGTGTTGAAAGAAACACAAAGCGCATCTCATGCAACTATCTATCTTTCAAACCACCGTAAAAGTAAAAGAGAGAGAAATATGACAAAATCATCAGAGGGTCTGCAGGCAGCCTAATCTTCAGGAGGCAATATGACTTAGCAACTGCTAGATTTGACGACGGCATGAAATCAGCTAGGGTAACAGTAATTAGTCATTTGTTCCAAAGGATTAGTTTCTAGATTATTAAGGCTCAGGTGTGCATTGAAAATTAGTAGCAGCTGTGCAGAAATCGTGCTCTACCTGCGAGGGAGAGAAGGGTAGGCTTTTGACAGGGGAACGTTTGGGAGTTGAGCTGCTGACGTCAGCAAATATGAAGGAGCTAGAGTCTCCAGTGGTTAAGGGGTTCGCCTGGCCCCGCTTTTTTCGAAGGATGACCAGTGGAATTGTGCTGTGCCTTGCAGGAGGTAAGGCCTTGGGTGGGTCAAGTGAACCCTCACCCAGCATGCGTTTGTTCACCCTTGGGCTAGGCTCTCCTGCAGGTCTACTCCCACTGCCCTCTCTCTGCTGGAGCTGTAGGGCTTTGCCTGTGTGCTGTTGGCTAGGTGAAAAATCTGCTTCTTCAAAGAATTCAAAACTGCTGAGATCACACCATGATGAAGAATCCTGAAACAACGTGGGAGGCACAGAACTTTGAGACAGTGTGTGCATGGTGTGCCATCATCACCTGAAACATAGCACTGAGACAGAGATGCTACATGCAAAGCAAACCCTGGGCCCATCAGTTTGACTTCTTGAGAAACAGCTTCAGGATTAACAGTTGTTCTGTTAACACTGTGTTAGAGTGGTCGAGCGTGCTGCCTCAAGGCTGGTCCTAGAGAGTGCTACAGGGAGAGCAGCACAAAGAAAACCTGTTTTAGAAAGGCACATAATGGCAATGTTCATCCTGTCCAATGGGCGTGCAGTAAATGCTTTTTAAACAACTGGGAAACCAAGGAAATGAACCAAGTGTCTGCTGAAGAGGTGCTGAGTTCAAATTTGTTTCACTGAAGATGATTCACATCAGTGAACCGATGGGATCAGTAATCAATAATCAGTGTTTTGTGGAGAAAGCCATGTAAACTGATTATCACTTCAAATACACTGAAATATTGCTTTAAACTCTGAGTAAACAAAATTCTTCCCCCCCACTTCCTCTAAACAAAATTCTTAATGTGCTGTCCAAAAGCAAAGCAAAATTATAGGCAAGCACAAAGAAGTAAGAAAAGTTAAAAAAAAAAAAAAGTTAAAAGTCACTCGAACACTATGCCCATAATCAAAGCTCTACTTTATAAGTCATCAATTTCACCATTAAAAAAAAAATCTGACTTTTGAAGGAAAACTATGAAAAGGTACCTTTTGTCTGGGTATCCTAGGAAATCAGATCTTTGGAAAAACATATTCTCCAAGCCTCAAATTATCCTTTTACCTTTACATTAATGTATGCTAATAACATATTTGCTATAGAAAATGGCAATGATTTAAGAAATGGGTTTCCTAATGCTTCATCCAGAAACATTAACTTGCCTTAACAATTCTACTTACAGAATCTATAAATTGGAGTGTTTCTGCAAATTCTAAGAGGTTCTTAACATTATCCAGAATTGTGCCTTGGTGGACGATCATGCACCTTGCTGGCGAGGCACTTTCTTCAGGTAGGGAGCCAGGATCCACTGGCAGAGATGGCGTGGAGTGGTGTTCTCCCAAACAGGAAACAGGTGCACTGTCTCCATGAGGTCTGGTGTGGTCGGCGATGGCGGTGCTGTGCCACCCGGGGTAGCTGCATGTGTGGTTCTGTGTCTGAGGAAGGGGGTAGGGTGTAGAAATAAAGAAAGAGAGGGAGAAGAAAGGGAGAAGGAACTTAGCAATGATGTTGCACAAGGTATCAGATGCTGTTGGAAGAAAGATAAAAGTAGTTGCATCATCTAAAACTTATGCCTATGAAACAGTTGTCAAGATGTTTCCTTTCTATCAATGCAAGACTGTGCTTTTTCCTAGGGCTATAGTTTTGTACCTCCATGATTACCTTAATTATCACTTGTTAAAACTTCAAATTATGGGACTATGTTACAGAGTACAATTCTCACACTGAGTGTCTTAAAAATCCACTTTAATATAATTTGCCAAAGGCCCATTAATGTTTGTTGTGAGCTAAAAATTGCCCTATTTGTATCCTAACCTACAAAAAAGGCTAGAGGCTCCAGGGGTTAGAGTTGCTTTTATCTGCTCACATTCTTATTGTGTCTGTCCCTTTCTGATGCCACAGCTTGCACGGAGGGCAGCAAAGGGCCTGCCAGATCAACGTGGTCAGGAAAGCAGAAGAGTAAATTAACAGAAGTCTCCTTACAGCATGACCACACAACAGGAGAAGTTGCAAAACATTAACTAAAGTTAAAAAGTGGTCGAGCTAGCATGTGCACATAATCATTTTATTATTTAAAAAAGAAATTTACCCTTAAGAATCCCTACTGGGTATCACTTCTCTTTTATTCTCTTTGTTGGTGAACTACATATATTACAAAGTACAAGCAGCTTTCTATTTGCTGCCTAATCACCAAAAAAGATGCCAGAATTCAGCAATGGCATGCACAGCTTTCATGCACACAAACAAAAGAGAGTGCTAATGTTATTTGTGAAGAGGTATTTATATATAACTTTTTTAGATATTGAATGTACATCAAATCATGTTCGAAATGATAAAATATGAAAATATAGGTTAACAAAATAATAGGAAAAGAAAAAATCAAATTGGTACCATATGGATATATGGCTTGTAAAAAATGCAGACTTTCATTCATTTTATTTTTGCTAGTTTTTAGGTTGATTACAGTCCTTCCAGAGGGGGAAAAAAATCAACGATGACAATCACGAGTGGATATTGTGCTTCTATGGCAATACAAAGAGACTCCTTCCAATTTAGTCAACGTACATTCTGATACCAATCTCAATTATTATAAGCAACCTCTAGTGTTGAGACATGCTGAATGGATACGTAGAGCCTTGGTGAGTATCAGAAGAGCGCTGAGGTACACTGAGGCAAGGCTGCTACACCCCCACCCCCCACTCCCGTTTAAGCACATGATAATCAGTCTTACTGGTAGCGCCTGCTGTCCTTTCAGCTCATTCTCAGTTGACATTAGGAGCAACTCTAATTCCTTTATTCGCTTTTCTTTCTCGGGGTCTTCATCATTATAGTGTCTCTGAAATAAGAAGGGAAAAAAAGACAAAGGTCCGATTGGAAGCTGTGGCCACAGGGCTGTAGGTACCGCACACAGCCCAAAGAGCCTCGGTGTGCCACTAAGACCAGCTGAATTTGGCTACTACAGAGATCTTTGTGAATGGTATTTCAGACTTAAGGGAGTGACGTGAAATCTGAGGCTAACGCAGGTGCTGACTGAGCGGTTGTTTCATCTTGTAACATCAGAGAGTCAGAGAATTACATAGCAAACGCACTCCAGAAGCCAAGATTGGTAGATTGCTGGTCGGGACTCTGTACTTCTCGCCACACTCCCCCTTCTTTTTACTTCTCTTTGTCAGGTAAAAGTTAAGTGTTTAGATGAAAGAAATCAAGCATTTCTTAAAAGCAGTGCCTTGAAGAGCAAATGAGTTTCTTTGTAAGATGATCTTACCTGAATGGCGGCGGCAGCTGGCTGAGGGACATTGACTATATTTACATGTAACGCTACAGGATATGGAACATGACTGGAGACCTGGATCGAAAAGGAACAAAGGCCTCGTCATTTATGGTTACATATGTTTCAGGGGACTTGGCTTCCTCAGGTTTTGCTCTGGGATTGAGGGGAAAAAAATACCTTACTGATAAAATTCACTGAACAATTTTTTTTAGAGCCCTCTAATTTGAAAGTTAGCCAGACCTTTAAAATTGGCTAAATAGTAAAGTGTTCCTCAATCCTGACAGGAAGTATTCATTAATTAGAAAAAAACACATGGAAAACATAATTTAAAAAAAATTATTTTAGAGAGGGGGGGTCTGGCTATATTGCCCAGGTTGGTCTTAAACTCCTGGCATTAAATAATCCTCTCACCTTGGCCTCCTAAAGTGCTAAGACCATAAGACATGAGCCACTGTGCCCAGCCAAAAATATAATCTAAAATACATTCGTGAATGCATGAAAGGAGCTTTGATGGGAAAAACTGATGGTATGAGCTATTCATAAATAAAAATATTTTTCTTGGTATGAGTTTCAATAAAAAACACAGAACTTCTTATCATAATTCATTCACCTGAGACCTTTCTGTAAAGTCTGTAGTCAAATGCATGGAACAGATAGAGAAGAGTAGAAACTATTTATGCATATGTTTTGCATAGGATTTTCATATGAGCTCTATATTCTTGGGTAAGTTTCATCATTTATTATTGTTAGTTTAAAGATTAAAATTTCTTGGTATTTTTCCTCTTTAGTCTTCTTTTCCCACCCATTATGAATTATTTCTTTCTCGAAATATAAATATCTAGAAATTACGAAGGAATCATGTGGATCCAAAGGAGGATAAAAGGAGACATCAGAGAATCAAGGTTACAAAACTCTGTTCCTATCTCAGAGTAATAAGATAAGCATTTACTGAGTGAATAAAGACATTTCTGCTAGCTCACTACCAGAACTGAACTAACAGTTAACTGTTGAATTTCAGTGTTGAACTAATCTCCCTTGTATATGTAATATTACCTTCACTTTTCATTTGGAAGAGAAAAATATTAGGCTACACATGTATCTCCACTCCTCTATTCTTTAGCTGTACTTTAAGTAAGAATCAAATCAAAGTTAGAATCAAACAACTTAAACTCCAGTCGTCACTGTTTCTATGAGCCGTGTAACTCTGGACGAATCACTTACCATCCTCTTTCTCCACACACAAATCAGGGGTAACACCACCTTGCCTCTATCTACTTCAAAGGGTAAATGGAAGATTGCCCGTGACCGTGCTTATGAAAGCTCTCTGTAAAGTATACAACTGCATGGTATTCTTAACCTCGGCTAAAACAACCGCCTCTCTCATGAAACTAAACTCTCAGGAATGGCTTACATTTTGTGCTTCAGAAATGTGGTAGTAGGAATAGTCATTGGTAACGGAGGGCGGGCCAGCTGGAGGGAGTTGACTTGTAGGTGGAGCCTGAGCAAAACCCATCATATGACTGTTCTTCTGGAAACCTGTGGCCACTGCTGGCTGGCTGGCTTTCGAAGACTCCTGCAGATAACCTTCCTGTTCGACCTTCCGACGCATTGTAGAATTCCAGTGGTTCTTGATAGCATTATCAGTTCTGCACAGAAATATATCACACAGAAATTTCACAAACAAAAATTTCAATTCGTATGCTCGTGAATTGACAGAAAACTGCTTCTAACAGAGATCTATCTTTTCTTTGGGTCCACTAAGAGTTGTTTTCTCTTTTTAATTGCTTCCATCTTCTCCACCACCTAACATTGCCTATTGTTAGGCAATAGGCAATTGCCTAATCTGAAATCCATAGATTACTCTTAGTTAGATCATCTGGAATGTATGTGGTTTTCCATAAATTCTGGTATCTTTTAACCATTTTGTTTCCTTGGTAAAGGAGTATTTTCAACTTAACAACCCTTCCCGTTTATTATGATTATTCATGGTACAAGACTCTAATACAACTTAAAGTTCCAGCCATCCTAGAGAAATTACTGCTTTCACTGGGGCATAGTGGGGCTGCCACAGGGCTTTGGGGGAGTTAGGGGAATGCTAATGCTGCTGCTGCTTCCCCGCCCCCTTCACTCCTGCTGTTCCCTCCTTATCATGAGCTACAACTTCTGAGTCAGAAAACCTCCCACCTTTTGAAAACCACCCAATTGTTCCTGTAGCCAGACAGAGGTGAGAAGGGAAAATGGGATCCCGAAGGGAAAGATGCTAACCCCCAATATATTTTCAAACTGCAAAGCATTTTTACTAAAGTCTTTCCATTCTCAGGAAAGCAGTTTCTCAATTCACAAAAACCGTTTTAAGCCTCCCTTCTACTATTTTGATGGGGGGGTGGGGAAAATGTATGCTAAAGAAAGAGGAAGTTCAATTCCCCCTTTAATTTTTAGAAAAATCAACAGTGTACACTCTCGCAGCCCACAGGCGTGAAAAGGCCTTTTTACCAACCTCTTGAATTTTCCAAACTTATACTGAACCACAAGGATGGAAATGCTTTGGAGCATCTCAAGAGAATACTATGTAAACCATCTTCGAAACAACCCTTTCTCCTGTATTATAAAGCTCAAGAATAAAACTATTCTTAATATTTTCTATCTATAGTATTTTTATGTAAGGTTTATAATAAAAAGTATTATTTTCCAAAGTAACAAAATCTGTTATATACTATTTAAGTGGGGAAAATGAGATAAAAATGAGCTTCCATAGTTATCCCTCATAATACATAATGAGGTAATTTTCTTGTCTTGTTTATTAAAAAGAAAGTATTACACTAACATTGTTCAAAAAACTTGGAAGCAGTATGATAATTCTAGAAATACATTATTTTTCCATTCAAAAAAGAAGAAAAAAATTAAGCCAAATGGTATAATGAAATGAATGCTGGTATCAGGAAAATGGTAGCTGAGTTCCTTCTGGTCACTAAACCAGCTGTCTGAACTCAGACTAGAGACAAGCTGTCTCAATTTTCCTTCTATATGTTCAGACATTTGTAATTTACAAAGTTCTTTGACATTCGTTTTACTTGATCCTAACACTGACCCTGGGAAGCTGTTTATTATTCATGTTGCAAATAGGGAAACTGAGGCTGAGGAAAGTTAAACGAGTTGGCCTAGGGCTCACTGTTGGGTAGATCCTGGAAATCCCCAACCAGATAAACAAACTCCAAGATATCTTCAGTTTCTAAAGGTTATGGATCTAGTTTATCTAATGAAACACTTATGACTGATGGAATATAATTCATTCCCCATACATTTAAAACAGAATGTTCAATACCCACTCCCTCAGTCTTCCCAATCAATATATTTTTTGACATTTTATTACCGTCCAGGCAGTAGCTTTGCGATTTCTGCCCATCTGTTCCCCAGTCTCTTGTGTGCCTGGTAAATAATTCTGTCTTCCTCTTCTGTCCAGGAGGTTTTCTTAACTTCTGGATTCAAGTGGTTATGCCACCTCTCCCTACATTGTTTTCCAATTCTCCCCTTTAAGTGCTTGGCAATAACAGACCAACGTTTCGGACCGTATTTCTGTACAAGCTCTATCACCTTCAGATAAACACACAAAAATAACCTGTGTTTTAATGTTATGTAATGAGTCAGTGTAGTCATTCTTCAGTGTTACAAGATCTTTAGAAAATTTCTAGAATTGGGTTTCATTCATAGGAAACATGGGAATAGAGTCCTCTACATCTTGTTTGCCCACTTACCTGCTTCCTCTACATCTTGTTTGCCCACTTACCTGCTTCCTCAAGTTGGGAAACATCCAACAAAGACGTTTGGGGATATTCTTAATTATGATTCACACACCAATGAAGAAAGAACTTACTCTTTGATCTTCTTCTTTGGTCCAAGGACCCTTGATGAGCTCAGGGTTTAATACTTTCTGCCATCGGTGCTGGCACTGCACATCTGTTCGATTCTAGACAAATAAAATAAAAGTATGTACCATCATAAAGATACGATGTGATAAGCACATGAAGACTGTTGTAATATGAATGATATGTAGACAGTATACAGTAAGAACATTTTAGGGTATGTTTAAGAGCCCATTTGCCCTCATTACTTACAGACTATAGAACATACAAATAATATATCAAAGTTGCATCTAAAATTAGAAGCTCTGCCTCCTAAGGAAAATAGTCCTGCCACGTGAACTATAGAACCATCACACTGCACATGTGCCTGTCAATTTAACTTAACTTGAACTTCAGTCTTGTTGCAGGAAGTACCCACATGGCCTAAGACTTGTTGGGGATTCCATATTGTCAAGCTTTTATGGAAACTTACCCTAAATGACTAAAGTTTGTTTCCCACAAAAACTGAGAGATGTGCTTTAATTCAGGACCACAGTATTTATGTTGTAGGAGAAACAAAGGTAAATAAAAGATAGGCCCTACCTTACAAAAGGGTATAATCTTATATGAAAGAAAAAAACAAATATACAATTAATTATGACAGAAGGCTGAATTTGATTTATATGGGAGAAGAGGCCAAAGTATAAAGATACTGAAGGAAGAAGACGAGCATCTCCTAGGAGGACAAATTGTTCCTTGGGAGAAGTCTGCCAAAGCTCCTGAAGTGGACTTTAAAGGATGGACAGAACTTTAACTGGTGAAGCAAAGGGAGAACATTCTAGGAGGTGGGATCCCCAGGCGGAGAAGGGAAAGCAGAAATGAATCCAAGCAAACCTGCCTACGGAGAGGAAGTAGGAAACAGAACTGGAGCTGTAAGTTGGGGCCAGAGAGGAGGACCCTTGTGTGCCTGGTCGAGGCAGTTTACTTAATTTGTGAGATTCTAAGTCACTGTTGTTGGTTTTGAAAAGATAAGGTACGGCTACATTTTAAGAAATTCCATCTGCCAGTGGTGTTTGGGATGGATGGAAAAGTGGAAAGCTACAAGTGGGGAAGCCATTTAGGAGCCGTCACCATAGTCCAGATGGGAGGCAGGAGCCTAACCAGTCACACAACCATGAGAATAAAAAGAAAATGAACAACTACAAAGGAATTCCAGGGTCCTTAGTAAGTGCTTAAATGTGGAGGATGGGATAAGTCAAGAAAGGACTCCAGAATCTTAAACCAAAAGTATGGTTATTGACAAAAATAGAGAATTTAAGGGGCTGGGTGCGGTGGCTCACGCCTGTAATCCTAGCACTCTGGGAGGCTGAGGCGGGCAGATTGCTCCAGGTCGGGAGTTTGAAACCAGCCTGAGCGAGACCCCGTTTCTACTAAAAATAGAAAGAAATTAATTGACCAACTAAAAGTATATATACAAAAAATTAGCCTGGCATGGTGGCGCATGCCTGTAGTCCCAGCTACTAGGGAGGCTGAGGCAGGAGGATCGCTTAAGCCCAGGAGTTTGAGGTTGCTGTGAGCTAGGCTGACCCCACGGCACTCACTCTAGCCTGGGCAACAAAAGTGAGACTCTGTCTCAAAAAAAAAAAAAAAAAAATAGAGAATTTAGAAGAAACTGACTTACAGAAAATATCAAGTTTCATCATCTACTATGTAACAAATCATCAAAATGCTAATTTATATTATCCTAATAAGTAAAAACATAAAATAAAAAGCAATTGTTTTTGAAATGTTGTCAAAATCCTTTAATAATCTATTTAGAAACCCCAATTGTATATATTATAATATAAAATACAAGTTATGAATGGAACATCTCTCCCTCTACTTCTTATATATGACCAAATATGTAATATCTTAATAACTTCTCCTAGAGTATTTTATATAAATCTTTGGGAGGAACTTTTCTTTTACAAAGTGAAAAAATTATTATTAACTTACCGGGAGATAATTGGCAATAACTTTCCAGTCATCTGTTCCATTCTGTTCCACCAGCTTCTTTAGTTTTTCATCCTAAGACATTTAAAGGCAATCCTAGGATATCAGTCATTTACTGTATAACTATGTTCAAATTAGAATGAACAAGGAAACCAATCCAATAATACAATATAGGGGGAAAATCTCTCAAAAGTATCTAAACACAGCAGATATTAATGTAATACACTGGTTTGAGAGCATAGATCTATTTAAAGTCAAACCAGAGTTTGCATCTTAACTTGGTTATTAATCAATTGTGTTTCTGAACCTTAGTTTTGCCATTTATAAAATGGCAATGCTGATATCAACAGGGTTATTTGAGGATTACATGAGATAATTATGCAAAACATTTAGCATCATGCCTGGCACATATTGAATATTTAATATATGGTAACTGTTTTACTTTGCAGGGAAAAAATGAATTCAAATTTTAGATTCAATAGACATTTAACTATGGCAATAGATGAGATCTTGAATAAGAAACAATATTTCCAGTCAGTTCAACCTGTTTCTTATAAAACAAAAATGGCAGGTCATTTTTTAAATTAAACTTGAAGACTTATATAATGTAAGAAAATTGGTTCTTTCTTTCATCAATATAGTCACAATTTAAATGAAGCCAAATGTATTAGAACACAGAAGACACTAAACATTTGTGGGCAATTGGTTCACATACTGTGCACAGTCCTACCAGTTCACAGGTGTCTTTATGAATATGTTCCTTCTATGTCTCTGCGAAGGCATATTCACACACAATGCAGGTCCGTGGTACAATATAGACACAGGAATTAGGAAAACACTATTAACAACAGAACTTCTATGTTCTAAGGATCACCTAAGTGCACAATCTCAATAGGTAAAATATGCACCTTCTATGGGCCAATCTGGGAATCCTGTCTGCCAATCCACATTGGCCCTGGTTTAAATGGAGCAGAATGTAGTGAAACCAAAGAAGAGTTAATACCATTTGTTCTAACATGACATCCTCTAACATCAGTTGCAAAATTGTTTGAGAACATTAAAGAAAAAGAAACTTTTTCTCACATTAATAATTTTGCTTGTGAAGTATTTTTCCATTCCTACAAAGATCAAGCTTTTGATAAGCTAGTGGAAAAGAAAGGGAAGCAGATATATCTCCATCCATTATTGGATGCTTTTAGGACACACCTTCAGGTATATGGCTCTGTGAGATATTACATCAAGAATATTGAATGAATACATTATAACAATGTGTTCTATGAGTGTTTTGCTTTATTCTTTGTTTTCTTTTTGGAAATAGCAATTCATGCACTTATTCAGGAAAGCATTTATTAATACCCTACTTTGTGTCAAGCAATTCTGGATTCAGAAAACACAAAGATGAACAGATATTGAGGCCTGACCTCAAGTCTACTGGAGTTGGGGGTGGGGGGTGTATGTATATATATATATATATATATATATGTCACAGCAATGATAAGACAGAACATGCACCTATGCTTGAGGCAACAGGAAGATGTATCCAACCCTATCCATGGAAGCCAGGGATGGACTCACAGAATAGTTGATGTCTTCATAGGTAAGGAAGAAGTAGGAAGTGAGGTAAAAGGATGAGAACTCCATAGGCAGAGGGAAACACAGATGAAACCTAAAGTGGGAATGAGAGGACATTCAAAGAACTACAAATGGTTTGGAAAGGAATGGTACAGTGTCCATGTGGGGAAGTGGTCAGAGGTGAGCATAGGCAGGCTAGGCTAATCTCAAAGAGCATGCTGATAAGTTTGAACACTTGTAGTTTAGCTGAAATTTTGTTTTTCACAAATTATATACACTACTTCTTTTCCATCTTTTAGTAAAGGTGATAGTTACCTCTTCCCGGGTCCACCTAGTTTTCCCCAAGTGACGCTTTCCAGACTTGGGAAGCAGCCCATCATAGTCATGGTCACACATCTCAAAGTCTTCATCATCCTCATCACTGCTGTATATGCTGCAGAAATAAGAATGGGCAGATGTGGCTGAAACAAGAGGATTTAGACTACTATTGGGTTTCAAAACTTACACAAAAACTCCTCAACAATCCTTTCAAAGGTTACGAAGATAAAACTTTGAAAACTTGCATAACAAGATTGTTTTCTGCATTCTGTTGCTCTAGGATTGTAAACTGGTTCTACTGTTATTGGTATCCACAGATACAGCAAAGGACCTGGCACTTTCCTATTGCCCTGCATGTTTAAACCTGCTGTTACTGTTAGACCAGGGACAAGTTACACATTTGGCAAGCTTCCAACCAATGAAGATTTACGTTTAAAACTCAATGTTAAGAACAAGAAAAGGAACAAGAGCCCATGTCCTTCATATAAGTACACACTCAAAATCTTAGGCATATGTCATATTGTGTAAATAATATTTCTCAAACACAATAAACAATTCAATTATGTGATTTCAATGGGGCTGGTGGTTTATTAAAAGAAAAAAATAATCAAGAATATACCCAATAGCATAATTATAGTCATCCCTTAAAGATTAGAAGATTAGGAGAAACTAAGAGGAAAGGATTTTAAAACCTAAGGAAGGATAAGACCATCAAGTGATCACATTGTTTTGTAAATAACATTAATATCAAACTGCTTCAAACTCTGGGCCTGGTGGATCCAATTTGTGGCCATGTTTACAATTCTCAGTTTCCAGAGTAACTAAGTGAAAAATTAGACCACTTGATAGAATCTTACTCTTGTTTTTTCTGTCTCTGACTGAATGGTGTTTGAAATATTATAAAACATTCAAAACTGAAGGATTTCCCTAAAAGAAATCTATGGGTTTAAAAAGAACACATTACTGTTTTCAAAAGAGCTTTTTTCTTTTACTTAGTGGATCAAACCTAAGAATGTTGATGACTTTTGAAGTAACTCTATACTTAATGTTTATTAATCATATACTAATTAGATGAGAATAATTTTAAAGACACAGTTTACTTTTAATTATAATTTTTTATAAAACTTAAGGTAGAAAAAATACTCTCTCAGAAACTTCACTAAAGTTTATCATTGTAATACTGAGAAAAATACTCTCTCAGAAACTTCACTAAAGTTTATCATTGTAATACTGAGAAATCCATCAAACTGAGACCAATACAAATAATGATATAAGGCAATATCATAATGTAAATTATAATTTTTATAAATAAAATTTATATTCACACCAGATTTTTGTCTTCCCAAATTAATTCACAAGTGTATAATTACCAAACCCTGCAAGTCAAGCAAAAGTGCTTGCTTACCAAAAATCCTGAATGGGAGGATTTTATAATTTAAAACTATTATTTTCAGCAACAATCTGATGGTCCAGGCTGTATGGTGACTTGATGTGATCCAAACTTAAAATACCACCAAGATAAAAAAAAAAAAAAAATCCCACTAAACTGTATTTATAATCTGAAATCATTTTTTCATTTAGTGTCTATCCTTTGAAACAAGAGCCTACTTCTGTTTCACACCACAGACAGGAGGTACTAAACAACTTCTGGTCAATAATAATTACTATAGTTTCCCTTTAACATAAAACACAGTATGATAAACCAAAAGAAAAAGAAAAAATTATTATAAACCCAGAGCTATAAATCAGCATCATAAAGCCCCCAAATGAAGTAGCCCGTTGTGAAATATGAGGGACACCAAGAAAGCTAGAGGAATCTGAAAGCGCAGTCATACATTCAACTCAAATTAGTTTTTTAGGTTTGGCTGGTCACATTTTCAGAACCGAGGAGGAGGACTGGCATTTTCTAACTAGTAACTGAGCAGTCTTGGCAACAGTTTAACACCCCAGGAACAAGCAGCATAGTCAGCCGCCCGCAGGGGGCAGCCGACGGCAGGTGCGAGAGAACAGGAATCAAACAGGACCAGGGTTCTGGAGGCAAAGGTGCCAGTCCCAGTTCTGCCTCCACCTAGCTGTGCGCCTTGGACAAATCACTTCCTCTCTCAGAACCCCAGTTCCTCGCCTATACGTAAGGGCCTGGATTCTATTTCTCAGGTACTTTCCGGCGCTAATAAAGGACGGCTCCCTGTCTCCCGTGCCTCTTCAAAGTGAAGCACAGGGGCAGACATGTGCAAAGCCAAGGTCTCGGGAAGGGTGGTTGTGTCGTGTGCAGGTCCTGAAGGGGCCAGGAGGCAGCAGGGCGAGGCCAGGGCTGCTCACGCGCCAGCTCCCGGGTCGACCAGCAGGCTCGGCGTGGGGCTCGCCTTTGAGCTTTGCATGCGATTTCCTTGCTCTAAGTCGTCCGGGTCGCCTCGGTAGCATGATTAATTTCTACTAGGGACCTGAAATAACTTTTCCTTTATCTGCTCTGACAAGATCTCAGACCTAACAGTCAGAGGACTTTCAAAGGCTGACTTCAGGCTTGATGCACTCGACTCCCCACCTGCTAGACCCGATGTGGTTACAGGAGTACAACTATGAATATTACATTCTGTCAAGGAAACAAACCGTGCAAAGAAACGAAAAAGAAAAGAGGTGTTGGGGGCTGGGAAGAGGGAGGGGAGCGGGAGGAAGTGCCTTGTGGCCGCTACTGTGATTCTAGAAAAGGGGTTCAGACTCATTTCGCTGACCTGGTTAATAATCCCTGCCCGGCTGACGCTCGCCCTGCAAGAAACGGCTTCGAGCCCGCAGCCGGGTTTCTCTTCCCCCTGAGACAGGTTCAAGGCTCCCGCCCCTCCCGGCCTCCTCCCCTCCGGGCTACCTGGGAGCCGCGGGCAACCTGGCGGCCCCGCCCCGCGGGGGCAGCCGAGGCCTCGGGGCGCGGAGTCTCGGCCGCGCCTCCTCCCAGCACCCCTTCCACCTGCTGCCAGCGTCTGCTCTCAAAACAACAGGTGACCCCCGCTGCTCTCCTAAGTCCCAAAGGCGAAAGGTGAAACCTCTAGAGGAGCAGCACCCCGCCCCGCGCGGCCAGGCCCGGGCGTAGGGAGCCCAGGGCTCTCCAAGTAGCCCCCTTTTCCTCCGGCGCCCAGCCCGCCGGGGTGTGGGGAGAGTGCTGCCGCGGGGTCCTCAGCCACGTTCTCTGCGACTCCCGAGCGCCCCGCGGGGACCCGCGCCCGCCGGTCCCACAACAAATAAGTATCAGAAAATCAAACTACCCGCGGAAAACTGGGGGGATTTGCTTTGCCTCCACTCTTTCCCAAAACTCCTTTGCGACGGTCCGTCGGGTCACCTCGCCTCGGCCCGGGCGACCTAAGGCGGAGGGAGCAGGGCGCGGGGAGGAGCGGCGACCGCAGCCGCGTCCACGTGTGCGCGCGGCGCCCAGACCTCTCGCCCAGGGAAGAGCCCGCGGGGAGCGCGTCCCGGTTGCGCAGCAGCGGCCGTGGGTGCTGCCGGCCTCTGTCCCTTTGCGCCGAGCGACGACCGCGACGGCCGCCCAGCTAGCTTCCGCACCGGCCGCTCGCAGGGAGCCCCGGGGCGTTCAGTCCGGGAGGTCCAGAGGCCGGTGGAAGCTGGACTGCCAGCAAGTGACAGTTCAGACGAGTATTTCCCTCCTCCTCTCCCTCTTCCCATCCGTCCAGCCAAAATGTTAGGGGACTGCACCCATCATCCCGGCGAGCCTCCCCAAGTGCGGTGACATGTGCAGCGCTGGCGCGCGTGGGGACGCGTGCAATGTTTGCAGTAGGAATAAAAGCCTCTCAGAGAATAAGGGTTCGAGCCTCCAAAACCAGGGCTTAAAACAAGTTGCAAACGTAGAGACCCTTTCTTCCCCTAAAATCTCTTTTCCAGCCGCCTGTCAGCTGACACTCTTCCTCGCCTCCACAAAGAATGAATGAAATTTAAATGAACTACCTGCAGCTACTAAACAATCCGGCATCTTCCCTATATCTGCCATATGCTGTGCACTTCCAAGTCCAAAACATATCTCAATGCTTCCAGCAATTACGCTGCGACTCCCTCGCCTTCACCCGCGGCGTCAAGCCAGGCACCTGGTGGGCTTCTCGGGGCTGGTGGGCAGCGCTCTGCCCCGGGCTGGAACGTGCAGCTTCATTTCCCCCTAAAGAAAAATGCATCCCCGTGCAACTGGCAAAATGAGCCGCAGGGCGTGCTTCCCAATGTCCGGATACGTTTCCCGCATAGACTCTTCCATTCAACAGTCCCTCAGGCGGCTGCCCGCGAGGCGGGGGCTCCAGGTCCTCGCAGGATCTGACAGCCCCGCAGAGGACCCGGGAACGAATCCCCACCTGCTCTCGGGCGCCCGGCGCCCCGCGCGCCCCCGCCCTCGGCCGCCCGCCCGGCTCCCCGTTACCTGTGCCGGGGTCTCCGGGCCATGGCGCGGCGGGCCCGGGGCTCCGCCGAGAGCCGCGGGGACCGCACCGGGCTGCCGCCTCCCGCCGCCCGCCGCCTGCCTGCGTCCCTCCCCGGCTGCGCAGCGGCGCTCCGCACCGCCGGGGCGAAGTTTCTCAGGAGAAAGAGGAGGAGGAGGAGGAGGAGGAGGTCACGGAGGAGGAGGAGAAGGAGGAGGAGGAAACAGGTTGATATTAAAGTGTAAACTCTGTAAACAGAGATGCCATCAAACAAAGAGCTTTGGACACTCCCCCTCCCGCCAAATCTGGCGCCCCTGCAGTGCGCACGCGCCCTGCCCGCCGCCTCCGCGGTCGCCCTGGCTGCCGCCGCGGGGCTGCCGGGCCGGCGGGGCCGCCGCTCCCTCTCGGCTCTCGCGCCGCCTCGCTGCGCCTGGCGCGTCTCGAGGCCCTGGCGGCGCGCGGGCGGCGAGCCCGGGGCCGGGGAGGGGCGGCCGGGGGCCGCGGCGGCGCCTTTTCCTGCGCAAACCCCGCTCCCGGCCGCGGCGGCGCCGGCCCGCGCCCAGTCCCGCTGACGCCGCCTCCCCTCCTTCTCGGCGGCCGCGGCGCGGTCGCCCCCCGAGTGCGCGGGGCAGCCGGCCCCGAGCCGGCCCGGCTCGGATTCACCGTCGCGGGGGCGGCCCCGGGCGGGGGAAACTCCCGCTTTTAAGCTTGGATTTTCAGCAGGGTTTAAAACTCGGCTTTCTGGAGATGGGGGAATTTGGGGGTGCAGGAGTAGGGCATGGGAGCATGTTTGCATAGGACGTCTGGCCAGGTGGGTTTTGTTTTTTTTTTAATCCCCCTTCCCTTCTTTCTTAAAGAACATCCCTAATTTAACTTGGTGACAAAGGACACTTAACTACTACTGGAGCTGTGGCTCTCAGTGCTTACAAATGAGGCGCCCCGGCGGAGCTTTCACTCCCCTCCAAGGTCCTGCAGCCGACACGCCACCGTCGGATCGTCACATGTCCTTCACTCTCACCCGAGCACACACCCGGCCCCGCCCAGGCGGCGCCCACCGCACGCCCCTGCCGCCTCCCTGCGCAGCACGCGCGCCCTGGATTGCACACCTGCAGAAAAATCCACGGGTTCCAGATAGAACCCGCCCCTAGCAGGACTCAGGAAACCCCACGTTTGCATGCGTGGTTTTAGAAGTTAGACAGTTATGGAGGTCGGCGTCGGTGCTTAGTGTAATTTGAAGGCTCTATTTTACGAGATAAAAGTCAGCTAAAACTTTCGTGTTCGTTGAACTAGGGGTTTGAGAAGAAGTAAAGGGCGAAGATAACTGCTGAATTTATAAGGATTGATAATTGGGGGGATTTTAGGGGAGTTTTAGTTTTACTTCCGTTTATAGATTAGTACCATTGGGGATTTTTTTTTTCTTCATTCTCTGTACACACTAATTTATTTTTCCTTTAATCTTTTAGGAGGTTGAGACTTCTGCTGACTGGGTTTGTGGGTGTCCCATGTGCCCCAGTAGTTCAAACTTAGCTCAGAAAGCATATTTCTTACTAAAAAAGCATGTTCTTACTAAAATGAGTCATAATTTTATTAAATGGTGAAGCATGCTAGGTTTCAAGACTATCTGGTGTTTTAAACTTTGTTTCTTTAAATCGTTACATACTTTAAATCTTTATCAAAAAATGTGAATTGCTAGTAAGATTTGAACATTTCCTGCAAAAAAAAATACTGCTGAAACAAAATTATTGTGAGCTATTTTAGTTCACAATTCTGAAAGACAAGTCACTTGCAAGTTAATAGTTTTGAAAGCCAATATTTATTTCTAGATTCTATAGTAACATTTCTCCACATTGAAAATAAACAAATTTTTAAAAATCTAGAACAAACATCTAGAAACTATCCCTAAAGGAATTGCTTTCTGGCTTTGGGATTATTTTATGAATCTAACTGGCACGATTCCCAATTGCTGAGCCTCTTAGACACAATGTGAATATTTGAACCCTTTGTGAAGTGAGGTTCATAGCCTCTTTCCCAAGATTCTTAGGAGGTGGAACCACTCTGTGATTTTTAAACTTCTTTTAAGTAAAGCGATATTAAGTTCAATTTTCCTTTTTTTCTTTTGTTCATCATTTTCCTGTGCATTGTTTTGACAATATATAATATTTTCATTCCTCAGACATTTTGGAGTACATTTTTACATTTTCCCCTCATGTGTGACATTAATATACTTGGGATATACATAGTCCAATAAAGAATATACATGCAATAAGTTTATTGGGCTAATTTGTGATATTTTGCCATCTGACAAGTGTATGGAAGGATAGAATCAAATGGAGTTATCAAAATTATTGTATGGGTGAAAGTATATTTTTAAAGACATTATAGAATGTTTACTATAATTATATTTATACATTTTTCTCTCCATTTATAGTTATTACAAGTGCATTTTTAGATGATAACTTTACATATTTCATCACTTTTTTTTTTAAATATCTGCTACATCAAGTTATTTTAGCTGTGGCAGTGCTGGGCTGGGGCTATATTTGGATATGGCCTTTTATTCGCAATGCACAGACAGGGGTCAGAAAACTCTTCTGTAAAGGACCGGATAATAAATGTTTTAGGCTTTGTGAACTGTATTGTATTTTCTTGTTTCTTTCCTTTCCTTTTCCTGCCTCCCTCCCTTCCTTTCTTTTCTTTCTTTCCCTTTAAAAATGTAAAAACCATTTTTAGCTCTTTGTCTATCCAGCCTACAGGCCATGGTTGGCCAGCACTAGAACAGTGGTCTTCGATATTTAGTGTGTGTCAGAATCACTGGGTGTACCTATGAAACACACACATTCCCAGGCTGTCCCCCTAGGGACTGTGATTTAGCAGGTGGGTGGGGGGCAAAAATCTGCATCTGTAACAATTGTTTTCATGGAAGAGGTCTCCAGACTGCTGGTTGATAGTCTCAATATCAGAGTGAAGGGAGGCTGGTTTGAGACACTTTTACCCTTACCATCTCCCTCTCCTTTGTTCTTTTTCACCTGCCCTGGGCTAAGGATTCAGGCTATCCATAACCCCAAATAATTTAACTCCATGAGGAAGTTGGTGTCAGTGACCAGAAGGCTCTGGCAGCCTATTCCTTCTTCCTTTATTTCCTTGACTACCAAACTCCAGCTTCAGCTTGAAAGAAAAGAAATCACTTGCTCACTTGCCGATCATCGTGATTCTCCCACTCAAAAGAGCAAGCACTTGAGACATGTTTATTTTACTCTAAACATTGGGTAAGAGCTGAAGGAAGAGAGATGTATAAAAGACACACATTCTAGCTTCTTTGTTTCTGACTTCTGGGAAATGCTCCGCATAGGGTAGATCTTTAATACCTATGATTGATATACCAAGGTTGAATGAGGATTATCAATGGTAGTGACGGCCCATGGTTCAGGGGCTTCATGTCTCCACCACCCACCTTTCCCCACCCCCCAACCCCAATTTGACTCAGGGCATTAAGAGGGAAATAATTATAGTAAACACCAAATGGTTAAAGTACAGACAATTCTTGATCATTTCCGTTAATGAAGAACAGCTGTAGTACGTATAATTGACATCCATAGGTTTGAGATAAATCTCATGCTGCTCCCAGCAAAACTTTTAATAATAACAATCAGCTAAGTGCTACCTTAGTGCAATATGTTTCATAAAGCCTCCATAAGAGATAGAGACCAAATAAATGCTTATCTTTAAGTGATTGCTGGATTTGGCACTTCTTGTTTGTTTCCACCCTCCAGATTCTCATCAATTTATATATTCCAAGACAACCAATCCACATATTTTCATTGCCATTTGAAGTAAGTCTTAAATAAAACGCATGAGTCTTCCAACAAGGAAGGAAAGGCATTCCAGAGGAAGGGAAAAGTGTAAGCAAAAGGTCACCATCAGAATCCATAAGACATGTTCCCAGCACAGGGAATAAAGAACTGTCCAGATTACCTGGAGCAAGGAGAGTTTCGAAGGCCAGATTAGAGTGAGTGTATGTGTGCTTCTGTATGTGTGGGGTGTGTGTGTGTGTGTGTGTGTGTGTGTGTGTTGAATAGAAAAGCTATAAGAGCTATGTACTTGGAGGATTAACAGTATTGGCAGGTTGGAGTGAGAAGAGGCTGAAGGAGAAGAGACCAGTTAATTGTCTGACTAGGGCAGTAACCCTAAGTGGAATGAAAAGGAGGTGGCAGATCAGACAAATATTGCATAGGCAGAGCCTTCAACTTAGCAACTGATTAAGTGGATATTGGAAGCACCATTGATAGAAATAGGGAAGTCAAGAGAGGAAGAGAAGTGTACACTAGGAGATTCAAAGAGGAAAGTGTGTTTAGATATTGGTATGCTAAGTTTGTGGTTTCTTGTGGAAGAGATCCGGGAAGAGTTGTTCAGCAGGTGGTTGAGAGTGTGGGATCAGAGCCTGCCGGAGAGGTCAAGCCGTGTCAGTAGTGTGCTGGAGCTAAATGTTGTGAGCCAGTTGTTAGATGTGCCATTATTAAAATGTAAATTATATCAACTTATAATTAAATACATTTTAAAATTATTTACATTATAAATATTCAAAACTCACTTCCTATGTTACTACATTTTCCTATTGTCTAAGCACTTAAGGTTACTTATGTCTATTATATCTGTACAGTGGAAATTACTATATAATGTATGCTGTTGTGCATCTCTTTCCAATTTCACATTTAGTGAGATGATGTTAGTAGCTTGCAATTTGCTAAGGTTGTAGTATTTACACCACAGGAAATGGCAAGTGCTACAAATAAAGGTTTTTTTCCCCTGGGAAAACTGATTCTTAAACATTTACCAGCACCACATCACATCAAATAAATGCTATATTTAGAAGTTTATTTGCATAAAGGCAATAACTGCACAATATCATAGATTTGCTAATATGCATTTATATAGAGAGATGACCAAAGTAAAGTCTTTGGATAATATTTAAAAAGTTAAAAGATATAGTTGAGACTAAAAGGGAGAGTCCCATTGGGGAATAAAGAAAGTTTTCTAGATATATATAAATAAATGTTTTAAATTCTTTTAATAGAATTCTATATTTTCTCAATTGATTTTGAAAGGCTTTAATTTACCTTGAGGAAAAGTATTGGGCAGTAGCTTTCAAACATTTTTTGTATGTGACTCACAATAAGAAACACATCTTACATCCTATTTCAACATACACACACCTACACACACACCCCACCCACACACACAGAGCTGAAAACAAAATTTGTTTCACAAAACATACTGCTTACCCCTTACTACCAACCATGCACTCTGATATATTCTATTTTACTCTACTCCACTCTAAATATTGATACATTCTGACTAGGATGCTACATTGTTTTTGTGCCCTGTTCATAGGTGGTGAACCCTAGTTTGAAAAGCATTGCTGTAGAAGATGAAGGCCTTACTGCCTCTTTCTGCCTTAGAAAATCTGTTTTATGGAATGATTAACTTTTCCCCAAGTTACACTCCTATCTTTTTAAAGCCTTGGGCGAAAATCCTCAAAACCAGTTCACAAAAGTAACTTTTCTCTCATCTCTTCTCATAACTGTTCTCAGCCAATTCCTTCTCCTTTTTCCCACTTCTCCCACATATGTTATAAATGTAATATAGCAGCTTTCAAAGTCAGTCAACAAAACAGAGAGCTTTTACCTAATAGAAATGCTAACAGAAACAACAACAAAAAAGATGAATAACATTTAGGGGCTTATTGAAATAACAAATGGTGGCTAAGCCAAGTTTATCAAATGTACAGGCAGAACACAACTCTGAGCCTCATATTCCAAACCTGCAAACGCTGACGGTTGCATCAGAGATCTCTTTAAAGGCTTTTCCAGTCTTTAGTATTCCGTTTCTCCCTAAAATACTTAGGTCTGTTATTTTACCTTTGTATCCCTGACAGTGTTTCCACGGTTCCTTATCACTGATAAACACACGTATTTACTCAGTGTTGGGCACAGTGGTAGGCACCGGCCTTTGGACAGAAAGAACTGGGCCTTTTGCTCCATGATTCTTGCACATTCAGAGCCTCTTTTCTATTCCTGTTGTCACCACCGTCTTCTGGGCTATTACTACTTCACGCTGAGTTGCTAAACAGCCTCCTAATTAGTTTTCCACCCTGTGGTCACTTTCTCCCTGACCCATTCTATCCCACTGCTCAATCAGTCTCATTATCACCACTTTTGGCAGTTTAGTCATCTGTTTAAAAACCCAGAACTGGCTCTCTAGTGTAGACAAGATAAGATCTGAACTCCTTAACTTGGCATTCCCTGCCTTGAGCTTGCTCTGGCCTCTGTCCCTACACAACCTTACCCCCAGGGGTGACAGCATGTAATCAGTGGATTGGCTCATGCACTGACCAATCAAAATGGGCCAGCTCTAGATAACCTGCAAGGCTCAACGGGGGGCACACTGACCAATGCCATTTTGCCTTACAAAACAACCTGCCTTCCAACCTTATCTTCTACTGCTCTCTTTGTTTTATTTCCTCCCCAAAAGACCATCAGTAATCCCAGGGCTTTGCTTACACCATGCGTCTGCCTGTAATGCCTTCCTTCCTTCTCTCTGCTTACATAAGGGCCACCCATCCTTCAGGCCCTGTTGAAGCCTAATCTTCCTCCTGAAACCTTCTTACATTTTCTTTTCCTTTTCCTTTCTTTTCTTTTTTATAGATGGGGTCTCTGTCACTCAGGCTGGAGTGCAGTGCTTTCATCATAGCTCACTGTAACCTCAACTCCTGGGCTCAAGTGATCCTCCCACCTCAGCCTCCTGAGTAGCTGGGACTACAGGCACCTGCCACCACTGCACCAACTAATTTTTTTCTCATTTTTTTTAGAGATGGGGGTTGTGCTATGTTGTCCAGGCTGGCCTCCAACTCCTGGGCTCAAGCGATCTTCTCACCTCAGTCTCCAAAGTCTCTGGGATTACAGGCGTGAGCCACCGTGCCAGGCTCCTTAGATTTTTCTAATCCACAATCATCTCTCCCACCTGTGAGTTGTGTGAATGCCTAGTTTCCCTGCCTCTTATTGAGTATAAAGCCGATGTTACCTCTCTTTGCTCTCTCTCTCTCTTTCTTTCTATTTATTTATTTTTAATGTGCCTTATCTCATCTGGAGTCTTGATTGTAAGCCAAAGAGGAGGGATAATATCTTTTACCTTTCTGCATATTCAGTTCCTGGAACGGGCTCTTGAGCACAAATGTGCACATAAATCTTTGTTGTGCTGTTGGCAATTGATGATGGACTATTTGGAGCTGCTTTTTTGTTTAAGATACTTACTAATGTCTTACACTTGGGTTTTAGAATTTACAGCAGGCGGTACCATAAATTGCCTTATTTAATCTTCACAGCAGTTGGTGTCTTTCTGCCTGTGTCCGTCACTCCGTGTATCATTGTCCTTATTTCCAGGCGGGGTAACCGAGGCTGAGACCGGCAAAGTAATTTGCCCAATGTCACACAGGTAATAAATAGCAGAGCTGGGATTGTGTAAACCCAGGTTTTTTATTCCAAATTGTGAGTTCTTCCTACCATTCTATGATAGCCTGCAACTTTTAATTCCTATGCCTTCATGTTCTTGTAATTCTTCCCAAATTATGGGTCCTTCTGCTAGATTCAATTCTATCCTCAAGTACAGGTTGATAACCTTACACATTACAGCAAGATCATAATTTTACACTTTGTACTAGGGCTTTA
This sequence comes from Microcebus murinus, assembly GCF_040939455.1. Taxonomy (NCBI): domain Eukaryota; kingdom Metazoa; phylum Chordata; class Mammalia; order Primates; family Cheirogaleidae; genus Microcebus; species Microcebus murinus. The sequence goes on from NC_134108.1 coordinate 27,447,527, forward strand.
TTTCTGAAGTTTGTATAGATTACTATATTTTTGGCCATAGGACTTTGGAACTCTTTTCTCTCAAAGCATGTTGTTTCACGTACTATTTTTCTGAATCTTATTTCTTCCTCTTCTGCTCTGTCATTGCATATTTATCTATTTGTTTACTTTAACGTATCTTTATGTAATATTGAATTTACCTCAAGGAGCCATCCATTTTGAAACTAGTCATAAAATCAATATGTGAATGAGTGCTTAATTCCAGCAACTATGAGAAGTATTCTTTGTCTTCGTGAAAATCATTTGGTAAGAACTGGCATGTTTTCTAATCACTAGTTCTAATCACAAATGTCTTTCCTCATTTTTTAAAAAAATAAATCTGAACTCAGAGTCTTAAGAAAATGAATTTCATGGCCAGGCCTGGTGGCTCATGCCTATAATCCTAGCACTCTGGGAGGCTGAGGTGGGAGGATCGCTGGAGGTCAGGAGTTGGAAAAAATGAATTTCTTAATTCAAGCAGGACAAGAAGAAGGGACAGCTTTAAGGGAGTCATCATTTTTCTTTGGCCCCCACATCAAGTGGACTACATCATTCTAAATGCTAATCATGTTAGGATAAAGTATATCATAATTCTACTCTTTCCATTTAAATTTATTGCTAGAAATATAAAGTTTCCAGCAAATAAATTCTAGTGTGTAATATCAATACTACAAAGTTTTGACATCTGTAGAAGTTACTTATTCTGATTTACTTTTCAGCGAAAGTAATGGTTCTGAGAAAAATAAAAGTAGTCAATTAGATTATGAAAAATATCACTTCCCAGAATTATCTTAATTTGGTTTAAATATTAGTGTTAAGCAAAACATTTTACATTTTGTAATGAAAACAATCTCTAAGGAAATTGTATCAAAGTGTTCATAATCCTTTGTATTAAAAATTTTGACAAAGTTCCAAAAGTATTAACTCTTCTGGGAGCCTGAGGAAGATCAACTGATCCTATTTTAGTTCAGAGACTGACAGAGAGCACTTTTGCCACAGAAAGGCAATATTTGTTTGAAAAATGTCAGGTACATCAAAGTTCTCATATAAAAGTTCTTATTTATTTATTTGTAATTGACAAGTATATATGAATATATTTATGGCATACAATGTGATGTTTTGATATGTATATAAAAGTTCTATGTATACTTTAATCTAGATAACATAGTTTTTTCTCTGAAAACCCTTTCAATGCTTTTTTCTTTCTTTTAAATAACTGGTAATTAAGGATATCTTTAGGAAATATTTAAAGAGCAATATGTATGCAAAATACTTTTAGAAAGAATGTATCTTTTACCTTCACAGTTACATTTTTTTTATCTAATTAACAATTTGACATATATGGGGATATATGAAGTAGGTGTAATTAATGTTTAAAACTGAAAAGAAGCCAGGTACAATGGCTCGTGCCCATAATCCCAGCTACTTGGGAGGCTGAGGCGGGAAGATCACTTGAGGCCAGGAGTTAGAGATCAACCTGGGAAATACATTGAGACTCTGTCTCTAAAAAAATGAAAAAAAATTAAGTGGGCATGGTGGCCCACACCTGAAGTCCCAGCTACTTGGGAGGTGGGAAGATCGCTTGAGCCGAAGAGTTTGAAGCCACAGTGAGCTATGATCATGCCACTGCAGTGGAGCCCGGGTGACAGAGTGAGACCCCATGTCTAAAAAAAAAGGAGGAAAGAAAAAAAAAGAAGAAGAAATAGAAACTATGAAAAAACTCACACTGTAATTCACTTAAAGATTTATAATGCCAAAACTGATACAGTTCCTGCATAGTGGTGTATATCTTGTGCTATGTTATGGCTCTATTGGTTGCTTTTGAAGACTGTCAACAGGTTTTGCATAGAATGACTCATTCAAAAGAACATACCAAACAAAGTTTTGAAATTAGAACAGGCTGAGCTGTCGATGTTCTCTCTCGGTGAATGGCATTACCACTCTTTCAGTTGTAGTCAAGCCAGGAACTTGGAGTCACCCTAAACTCTCCCTGCCCCAACATTCAATAAACACAAAGTCCTGCTAAGTTCACTTCTTAAAAATATATCCCATAGTTTTCCTCCTTTTGATTTCTCCTACCACCTCTTCAGTTTAGACACTTAAATCAACTCCCTGACTTTGGGCTAGCCCTCTCAAAGTCCTTTTCCTCATAGCTGTCAGACAGAAAAATTCCTTAACACAGTCCTGGCCATATTACTCCTTTGCTTAAAATCAGGGTCATCTGGAAACTGTTCTCAAACTACACATGCCTCCCTTATTATCTCCACCAATGTTTCTTCACCCTAAAAGACAATCTACCTTAAAGATGAAAGATTCTTAAATCCTAAGCATCGCATCTAAGATTCTTCATAGCCTCATCTTATGCTCACACCCCGGTAAAAGTCCAGTGCTCATAGGCTGCCCATATGCGCCACAGGATTTGTGCCCGGGTATCTTGCTCATTCTGATCCTCTGCTTGCTATTCTCCTCCCATCCTTCTTTAGTGACTAATTCCTGCTTGTCCTTGTAGCCTCAGCTTAGAGACCTTTTGCACAAAACTGTGCTGCGTGACAGACTGTGAATGTCTCACTGCCTCTAGCAGAGTACTTACACCATGTCCAGTGTTTGTTTCATGTCTCTTTGTCACCCTGTGGAAGACTGGGTCTTATATTTTAGTGGCATAAGAATTACCATTTAACACTCAGACTTCTGAGTAATTGTCTCCAGAAATCTGATTCAATACACCTACCTGAGACCTAGGTACATGCGTTTTTTACCAGGCAGAATCAGGTAATGCTGATGTGGTGGTTTAGGGACCACGACTTGAGAAATACTGCTCTTGGGTATAGGCACCTCAAAGGCCAGGATTTGGGGTTCTGTTAATGTTGATGTAACTAGTCATTTGCACTCCATAGACATTTCATAAATGTTTGAGGCACTGAATTAAAATGAATACAGCTTTTAATTCAAGAGTTATATCAATTTCAGAATTTTTTAGGCCTTTCCACTCCTCCACTCCTACCACACCCGAAAAAACCCCACGTTGTTGCCTTCTGTCTGGCTGTCTCAGAGAAAGTAGCACCTTTCAAAAACCTTAGTAAGGAAGACTCTGAAACTTAAGCCAGTCAAAAATGAAAATTGGTCAATAAAATGAAAAGTGGTATTATCTGTGATTTTCTCTGGTTACACAGATAATTGGGTTTCCTACAGGACAGCGTTGCCAAATTAAATTTAAGTTGAGCCGCAGATCTACTTAAAAATTTTGTTGTGCCATATTAAAAAAAATAAAGATAACTCTAATTATGGCGACAGATATTATTTAAACTAATATATCCAAAATGTTATCATTGTAATGTGCAATCAATACTAAAAATTATGAAGACAATATTTTGCATCCTTTTTTGGTACTAAGTCTTTGCAATCTAGTATATAGATCATGCAGCACGAGTCAGTTCAGATGCTAAATTTTCATCAGAAATATTTTATATTTAGAAGTCATAAAATGTACAGGTAGAAATGTATATTCATATACCCAAGTTGCTTAAAACATACTTAAAAGTTTGTTTTTTTTTCATACTTCAAGGTTTTCCAGTAACTAAAGCAACTGTCTGGTTTTAAACTTAATATTAAACTAATCAATTAATATTAACTATAAATAAGTTGGTCATTAATTTTCAATAAACTAATAATCAATAGTTATTAAATTGATATATAATTAATTAAAAATAAATAAATTTAAAATTTGAGTTCCTCAGGCACACAAGCCACAGTTTAATTGCTCAATGGCTATTTGCAGTTTTGCTTACTCTATTAGGCAGTATAGCTATAGGACATGGAATTGTTCAAGGTCAGATCAGATACCTTGACTTAATAAGGTTTTGTTTTTTTTTGAGACAGAGTCTCGCTTTGTTGTCCAGGCTAGAGTGAGTGCCGTGGCGCCAGCCTAGCTCACAGCAACCTCACACTCCTGGGCTCGAGCGATCCTCCTGTCTCAGCCTCCCGAGTAGCTGGGACTACAGGCATGCGCCACCATGCCCGGCTAATTTTTTATATACATATCAGTTGGCCAATTAATTTCTTTCTATTTATAGTAGAGACGGGGTCTCGCTCTTGCTCAGGCTGGTTTTGAACTCCTGACCTTGAGCAATCCGCCCGCCTCGGCCTCCCAGAGAGCTAGGATTACAGGCGTGAGCCACCGCGCCCGGCCCTTAATAAGGTTTTATGCTCAGTGAGCCAGTGCCCAAAGCAAGCGGAGCTCCCTGAAGAGCAAGAAAGGTCTAAATAAATTTATCTAGTCATCTCAAAGAAGAAGCCCATCATTTACCAAGAGCATTGCAAAGTGAGGTAGTCATACTGTAAATAAAATCATATCACAAACTTGATTTTGGAAAATTAAAAAAAAACTGTTAAAAAAATGTTGTCAAGAAAAAAAAACTATCAAGCTACCTTCAAGCTGTTCATACTCATCCTCATCATTTTCTTAAGAATCAGATTTATAAAATTCCTGAATCCTAAAAATAAGGAAATTTCTCCCAAAAGGTTCCAGTTAGATTATTCAATATTAGAATTTTACTGAAAGAGTTAACATTTTACCTTTACCTCATGCAGAGCAGCATGAGGGCAGGAAGCGTGTATATATCTTTGGAGTCAGAGCCCCTGAGTTTGAGTCCTAGCACTCCCCAACAAACTGTAACTTTGGATAAGATGCTTACTATATTCAAATGCAACTATGTAATAGTGATGGTGCCTATTCTATGCATGACCCTACAGAGCTAAAGTGAGGATCCGGTGGATAATATATGTCCAAGTGTTTCCTAAACTGTAGATAAGAACACAAATATGGTTTACAACTAATACATTGAAACAACAGATTAATAGCTGCTATTTATTAAGCATTTGCTCTATGCCAGCCACTTTTTGTATTAATGCTCACCTTCAAAGTGGCAACCAGGTATGTATTATAATATGATCTCCATTTGACTGAAAAGGAAATAGAGCAGTTGAGAGTTTAAGTACTTGTGAAAATAATTATGCAACCTTTAAAGTTCAGAGCCAGGATTTGAATTTAGGCCTTTTTGATCCCAAAGCCTTTGGGCTTTGCTAGGGGCTTTCCAAAAAAAAAAAAAAAAAGGTGAGAATAAGATCATCTGTTTATGAATATTGCAAGCAGTGAATGAACTGAGAATATAATTCATTTTGAGAGAAGAATCCAGGCCTTTAAGAGGGTTAGCTACACAAAGATTTTATTGTTGTTTTTTGCTTTTCATTTTTGAGACAGGGTCTCACTCTGCCACCTAGGCTAGAGTGCAATGGCGTCATCATAGCTCACTGCAACCTCAAACTCCTGGGCTCAAGGGATCCTCCTGCCTCAGCCTCCCCAGTAGCTGGGACTATCCACAGGAGCCACGCATCCGCCTTGAGATTTTTGAATAAGGATTTACTCCAGATAATTTTCCAAAGGAATAAATGACCCTTTGAGGTCTGTAATTATTGAAATGTTTGGCTTTGAGTCATGCCTGGAGCCAAAGGAATTACTTGACAATGATTAGGCATACACTCATTTAAAAAAACAACTGGGCTTTAGTAGTATTGTGATCAGGTTTCATGTAACATCTAAAAGCTTTTCTTTTATGAAATACCTAACTTGATGTTCAGAAAATAAAGGGAATCCACAACAAATACTCAAACTATTGGAGGTGACCTATGCTGACTTTGTCAAACAGTCAGGGCTTTAATTATATTTACATATATAGATATCCCCTTGATCCCCCATTTATACCAAAAAGGATGCAAGGCAGCTCTACCAATAGGACCCTGGAAAATGTGTGTTGCCTTGGTATAGCAGGAAAGAAATGTATTTGTCTTTTATGTTTTCTTTTGGGATTTAGAAAGTAGATTCATAGCTGGCATAGCGCTGTGTTGGACATACCATATTCACATACATAGAGCATTTTATTATTTCTTTGGAAGCCAACAAGCCTTCAGTGAGGGTTTACCATGTGATGAACACTTGCTTGGTATTGGCGGACAGAGATGAGAGCAAGTTCCTCCCCTGAAGGAGCTCAGTGCAGGGATAGCAGCATGTAGTAATTCCCATACAAGGTACATAAAGTTCTGTGGGAGACAGCTTAGGTTATCCTTAATTCTAAAACAACTAGGTAAGATGTAGGTGAGGGCTTGCCCTGTATAACCCAATCTAATGTGTTTCCAGTAGACCGTCCTGAACAAAGACACTCTCCCTGTCCGCCCGACACTTAATAACCCTAGGGTGATATCAAACTCCTGTTCTAACTATTGTTTTGAACTAAATGACCACATTGATCTATGTCTAACCATTACGTCTTAGTATGCGTTAGTTTTTGAGTTGGGAGTTGGATCAAGAATAGGCCCAGATTAGGCACTGGAGTAAAAAAAAAAACTTCTTTAGGTAAGACTTACTCCAAAGCTTGGCAGGCAGGTTTGTTTTTCTCTCCTTTTAGGCCAGAGGCCTCTGCCACAAACATGCTTCTCCGGATCCTTGGTCAGGCCAAGAAGCATCCGAGCTTGACCCCCCTCTTTGTATTTATTGGAGCTGGAGGTACTGCAGCAGCACTGTGTGCCTTGCGTCTGGCACTGCTCAATCCAGATGTTAGGTGGGACAGAAAGAAGAACCCAGAACCCTGGAACAAACTGGGTCCCAAGGATCAATACAAGTTCTACTCAGTGAATGTGGATTATAGCAAACCAAAGAAAGAAGGTCCAGCCTTCTAAACCAAATGCTTCACTATAAAGCTGCTTAGAATGAAGGTCTTCCAGAAGCCATCCACACAATTTTCCACTTAACCAGGAAATATTTCTCCTCTAAATACATGAAATCATGGTGATGTATTGTGTTGAGGATTACACTGATGAATAAATATCTGAAACTTGAAAATGAAATTTCTTTAGGTAGGAGATAAATCTTAGTGAGTGCATCCCGTTTGGTGCACAGGGAAAGAAGGCTCTTTCATGGTTTCACTCTGTCTCTAACAAATATAATATCCATAAATGCATGTTATGTTCAACATGTTGTAAAATGTTTGTTTTTTTAAAAACAAATTCTTCAAACCCATATGCTCTTTTGGATCTCCTGGAATATTTAAAGTTATAGTATCAGTATCACTGTAGTATCACTATAAATTATAATATCTTATTTTCCTGAACATAAATAGTCATGCCGAGGCCACTTAAGCTACTCTCTGAGAGCAACTACCCACCTAAATGAGGTGGGTTGAACCATTGATGGTGTCAGGTACTCCATTTGTAGTCCAACCTCCTGGGACAAATTCTGCAGCCCTGTGTGTGATCCTAAAGGCTTGTTTAGTCTGTCTGACCAAGAGAGTAGTTTCAGTGATTACATGCCAGAAGGAATAAAACTTCAGGTCAATATGAAATATGCAATGTTTATATTGTTTTTCCACCTCAGTAGAGATTTAAGAAAAGCTTGATTTTGAAAAAAGCATGGTAGAGCTTAACTGAAAGATTTCAAATGAGATCATGGCCTGCCTGTCACCAGGTGAAGGAGTAGAAACAGACATTTCCGGGGGACTGGGATGCCTTCTCTGAGGGTGGCCGCAGCATCTCTCCTGCTGAGATGCTCTGTTGAGTGAGTGACAAACTCCGAGGAAGATGCGCTTAGGGATGCAGAAGACAGGTAAGATCTCTCCCGTTTTCTGTTTTCTCTTCACAGCGCCATCCGCCTTTACTAGGGTGTTTTGGAATGGGACCTGCCTTCTGAGTGATCCTTCACCTTGAGAAGACCAGATTGCTCCTGAAGCTAGGTGAATCCCAAAGTAAAGCCACCACCTGACAATCCAGAGCCCGCTGATGGATCTACTGAGTCTGCTTCACTTTGAAGAGTCAGCGATGACAACACTTCAGGATCGGAAAGACAACACCACTCAGGAATATGCTGGGAAATAGCTTATGTCTTATATACATATATAATATTCTGAACCTATGGAAAAACCAATTGAAGGAAGGAAGGATAAGGAAGTAGAACTAGCAGTATTTGTAGTGTTTATGTACCAAAATTTTGTCTAATTTCCTGACCGATGGTTACATCGAAATCTTGCCAGTATTCTATATGGCATATTATTATCAGTCATGATTCTCTTTCATTAAAGATTTTTAATTAAGTTTTCACTCTACTCCAGAGCTCCTGACAGAGAACATTCATAGTCTAATAAAAAGTAAAAGTGTATTTTAGGGGTAACCCGGGTTTGTGACTAGACTTTTGGGAATGTTTTAAATTGTACATAAAATACAATGAATATATTCAAGTTTTCATTTTTTAAAGGGAGAGAATGTCCACAGTATTCATTAGATTCATGAAGTCATTGGTGAACCCCCAAATTGAGGAGTCACTGGTATATTATTATGTGTCATTTTACAGAATGAGTTTAATTCTGCCTTACAAAATGAAGTTGAAAGGAGGCAGAAACTCTAATCCCAGTCTAGTTTTTAAGGGACTATTTGGTCCACAAATGTGAATTTGATGGAACTGCAGTCAAGTATGTTATTTGCTACATAAAAAGATTAGAGACAAATGAAGTATTTCATTTTATAATTATTAAAAATAAAACCATGTGCTTTCTTCCAAAACTTAGACACTTCTGTTTCAAAGAATTTACTTTTAAGATGTAGACATTGTTTTCCAACAAAGATGAAAACCTGTGTAAAATTTTGGTCTAAGAGCAAAGTTAACCTTTTCCTCTCCCCAGAAATACACACCAAACTAAGCAGAATCAGAATTCTAGTCATAAGCTTTTATTTTTGCACTTGAAGAACTGAAAGCTTTCTCTGTTTGTTATTTTCTGAAGGAGGGAGTTTCCTGTGTGTCTTTCTGAAGCACTGGGGATCCCCTCATCTTTTTGGTCCTAGGCACCTTTTCCTCTATAGCGAGCATCCTTTAAACCAATGAGGGCTTCTGTGGCCACCATCTGCCATCCCCTGGCAGAGGGAGCTGAATTTTTTTCTCAACTGAATCAGGGCGCTGTTTCCCGGTATGAGGCTTGAGGTACCTCCAAGTGCTGACTGCAGGGCCTGCCTCAGCAGGAGACAGAAACTGACTGGTCTGAAGGGCTGAAACACTAGATTCTCAGTTGCACGTATGCTCACAGTGTCTGAAACTCTATCTTTAAAAATGTATTACTTTGAGATTGTTCTGCTCCTCCAATGTGTGTGTCCTTTAAAAAGCAGTCTCACCTGGAAATCCTACTATTAAGGAGTCTAATATTTTGGCTAGGGGCATGGGGACATCTATTGACACATAAACGCTGAGAAATGAGGTTGGTTGGTGGGTCCATGACAACCAACCAGGAGGGAGCCAGGAGGGAGCCATTGGGACTGGTGCAGTGTAGGGGCCAGACACCTTCTCCTTGGACTCCTCCCTGCTTGGACCTTGGCTTTGCAGTTCCCAGAGACCTGCTCCTGCTGCAATGCCAGGAATGACCACTAGGGAACTGGGCTCGCTTGTCAACTTGCATCCTACCCAAGTTGATAATAAAGAAAGCCTAAAATCTGTATTTGTTTTTCAAACCATCATGGGGTGAAAGATACATATTTCTTTTATACTGAGATCTGGAACTTTAAAAATCACAAGTAGTGTTTTAAATGAATTATTAGTGCAGAGCACTTTATTATAGTTCAATAAAGAATTCTATGTCTCCATTACACAGACTAATGACACCTCCAGACATATTTATAGTAATTTTCCCAGCTGATATAGTTTAATTAATGATATAAGGACATAATTACATGTTTCAGTGATCATTCACATATTTACAGGAACTGCTGTAACTAGTTTAATTAGAGTAATTATGTAAATAGCTGATAATGCACAACAAATTACAGAAAAAAAAATCTCCTATGGTTTGGGGAGTTCAGCTTCTAAGCAAGCTTATAAAAGGAAAACATTTACATTTTGGGATTAAATTTCAGACTCTAATGTCTTCTAAATTTTGTTGTTCCTAAGCCAGGCAGAACATAACTGTTGGAGGTTTAACAGTTAACTTTTCTCTGTTTTTTGTAGTTCTGTTGCAGACCTCATGTCAGTTGTTGTGCTATGAAACTGCTCATTCTGCTTTGCCACTGGCTCGAGTTTCATGATGAGTTTTTTGTAATGTTGGGTAGTTATATTGCACTTCACTGAGAGTTGGAGAGGGTGCTTAGGGAAAAGGTTGACAAATCTCACACCTCTCTTTCATTTCCTTTCTTGTCTTTTCTTTAACTGATATCTTCTGTTTCCATCACACTTATGCACAGAGATGTTTCTTTGGACCAGTTTCTAAGTGCTCTTTCTGTATTTAAATACATATTTGTAGTCTGTTATTGCTATTCTACTGTGGAGTTCTAACTTAGGTTGCCTACTGCTCAAGTCCTTTTGGTATTGCCTTTCCCATTAAAGTGATCAGCCCTTTAGTTCCTAGGAAGAAGCAAGAGCCTCCTTCTAAAGTGAAATGATGGAGACACACCTCCTTAATCAGCTGGTGTGTCTCCATTGATTGATACCAGGCACACCCTGTCCCTTGCTTTACTTTGCAGTTATGGATTCATATCATTGTGCTTCTTGTGTAGGAAGACCTAAGGAAAGCCAACTGAGCCAAAAGAAATATCAACCTTAGATAGAGTGTAGAGTCAAATTTTAATTAGTTTGCTCAAATCAATGAGTCTTATAGGCTTGAACATTCATCCTCTGCCCAGCTTTTCTGTCTTTTGCCTGTTCTACCTTATTTCCCACTCTCCTATGACATGAGCTGCTCCTTCATTCAGGCCAGACTCTTGACTGTCCTGTGAACACATTCCTGAACCCATGTGTTTATTTACTTATCTCAGTCTCCCTTTGTACTGGATTTTACCCATTGTTGAGGACCTTCCTAAATTCACCTCCTGTAAGCAGCCTTTTGCTACTAGTCTCATTGATTTTTCTCTTCCAGGATATTGTCCACAGCTGTGGTCCCCAAACCCCAGGCTGAGGTCCAGTACCCGTCCGTGGCCTGTTAGGAACCAGGCAGTGCATCACCACCTGAGCTCCGCCTCGCCCCCACCCCCATTCATGGAAAAATTGTCTTCCATGAAACCGGTCCCTGGTGCCAAAAAGGTTGTGGACCACTGGCCTGCAGTCACCACGAAAATCAATCCATTCTATACTCTCGTGTATTGTGCATCCACCTCTCTCTTCAGCTAGATGGAAACTCCTGGAGAGCAGGAGCTGTGTCTGATTCTTCTTAATCCCCTACCAGTGCCTGTCATGGTGTTGGTTACATATCGGGCATACAGCAAATTCTTTCCATCTCAAGTATATTTAACCACAACCTCTTCATAGGGTAGCAGAGGCTATGGATACACAAGTTTTTGGGGTGTCATCCAACACCAACTTTGCAAGGCTTTTTACTGTTATAAAACATCCACCCCTTTCTTCTCCAGTACCTCTTGCTACGGCCACTGATGTCCATATCCTTAGCAATTGGTTCTCCTCCGCTGAAATCTGGAATTAGTCAATTCACCTCCACAGTAAGATATAATAACCTTCCCTCAAGCAATTCACAGTCTTATAGAGAACATAGACATATACACAAATAATTGCTGAATTTTTTGATATATAAAATGATGAAAGTATGCAGAAGTTACAGAAGTGGTATAGGGAGGAGGTAATATTTAAATTGTAGAATTGACAAGACCAATTGGATGTTGTGTTGAGGAAGAGGAGGGAGAGGAAGGAGTCAAGGGTCACTCCTGGGTTTCTGGCCCTGGAGATGTCATACATGATGATGCAGCTTGTGGGGGAGGGAATTCTGGACCAGGAGGAGAAGGTTTGGAGAAAAATGAATGGTTTGAAATGTGTAGCTACTGAGATGCTTGTGACGGACGGGAGCTGCCGGTAAAGTATCATTTTCATGGGCTTAGTACTGAGAAATGGCAAAAGGAGGAGCATGGACACATATGGTCGGGGTCACAGGGGCTGTCTGAGCTCCAAGAGAGAGAGTGTGCAGGATGGAAAGGGGAAGGGGCGAGAACAGAGTTCCTGGGAAGAGAAAGGCAAAACTAGAAAAGGGCGGAGTATGGGCAGAAAAGCCCCAGGAGCCCAGGGGTCCCCAGGGAGCATAGGCCATGAGTTGCGATAACTGAGGATGGCCCACTCGAAGCTCCTGCTTTAACAAATCCATAGGAATGATTCCTGACATGCACAACCAAATAGCAATTTAAGTATGACATTTTCTTTGCCTATGAAATGGGTATGCACACATTTCCTTTCTAAACTTTTACACTATTTTTTAATATAGTAAGTCCTTTAGCAAGTTATTGTTATATTTTTAATAGAAAGATTAAGTTAAGGTTAAGTGGTGAAGCAGGTGTTCTTTCACTGTGGAGGGTGGGCTGAGGTGTAGGATTGATGGTAAGGGCCCTGGGCAGCACCAAGAGGCAGAATTGCTCATCTGCCTTCACAGCTCTGCCCCCACGGCCAGTTTCCTGTCACAGGGGGCTGTGACTGGCACCCTTGGCCCCAAAACCCCTGGCAGTGCACCATCATTACCCAGCCCTTTCCTATGCTCTTTTCGTCTGCGAGCCTCTGCTGTACTTGCTCAAAGTCTGTTTTAGGTGTGTACCCCATTGTTGCTTTAGAGCTTCTTACAAATGGCTCACAATACCTTCTATATACTTATGATTCTGAAATTTTATCTCCAGCCTGGATCTCCCTCTTGAACTCTAGACTCACACAGCTAAATGCCTGGTCGACTTCTCCCACCCCTTCTCCCTCGTCGGATTCCCTGTATTTCCTTTCTTGGTAAATGGTAACTTCAACCTTCCAGATATATATATATATATACAGAGAGAGAGAGAGAGAGACAGAGTCTCACTCTGTTGCCCATACTAGAGTGCTATGGCATCAGCCTAGCTCACAGCAACCTCAAACTCCTGGGCTCAAGCAATCCTACCGCCTCAGCCTCCCAAGTGGCTGGGACTACAGGCATGCGCCACCATGCCCGGCTAATTTTTCTATATATTTCTAGTTGGCCAATTAATTTCTTTCTATTTTTATTGAAGATGGGGGTCTCACCTTTGCTCAGGTTGGTTTTGAACTCCTGACCTTGAGCGATCCACCCGCCTCGGCCTCCCAGAGTGCTAGGATTACAGGGGTAACCACCCAGTCTGCCCAACCTTCCAGTTATAAAACTTAGTGATTATCCTTGATTTCTCTCTTTACAATACACTGAGAAATTTTGTTGGCTCTACCTTTAAAAAATATCCAGAATCTGACCACACCTCACCACATCCATTGTTCCTGCTGTTACTATTCACCGTTATCTCTCGCCTATGATATTTTACTGTTTTGCTAACTGGCTGCCTTCAGTCTATCCTCAACACAGCAAGTAGAACTGTCCTCTTAAAAGATAAATGAGATCTATATTGTTGTGTAAAAATGGGGCTATTTGCAAATGGTTCGGACCACAGGTTAACAGGCAATGCAAGGAGCCCAAATACAGAATAAAGCTACAGAGACAAAACAAAGCCTTCTATTAAAAACATAAGCTCAGTTAGGGAAGTTGAATTATGGTAGGCACTGTTATACTTGCAAGGTGGTTCATTTCAATGGAAAATGATAGGTGAGATCTCACACTGACTAATTTATTGAAAAAGAGATAAGGGACTTTGTACTCTTAAAAGTCGAAGGTCAGGGAGGGGGGGAAATGGGCATTTATTGAAACCTTAAAATCTGTACCCCCATAATATGCCAAAATAAAAAAAAATTTAAAAAAAAAAGTCGAAGGTCAATTTCTCTTATGGCAAAGAACAGAAAAAGAAGACTATAACCTATTAGTTATAACGATTGTATATAACTCTAAAAGATAAGGCTGTAAGTAATGTCACTTTGTCTTAGCTATCCTGGTGAAATTTTAGCTCGTTTTCTCCAAAGGAAGTAATGTAACTCCCTAGGATCAAGAAAATGGATTCGGGAAACTAGTTTTTTAATATGTTTACTGACTTGGAAGTCTATACATTTTGCTGTTCATTCGAGTAAAATAAAACATTTAATTTCAAAAACTGGTGACAGGAAAGGATTTGACCATGATAATAGATGGTTTAGAATGATAATGTGGAGACATACTTTCTTCCTCCCAGAAGACATTTCAGTTCTTCCTCTTAACATTTCTACCTCTTATTTGCTTATAGAGCAAAGGTTTTGGGGGCGGGTGGCATAGGATTGAGAGCAAATGTTCAGACACTGGGGACCTTCTAACGGCACAAACTGAAGTCAGAGATATTAAACACAGTGTTTAAAGAGGCTGTTATTTCATCATGAGTTTTGTAACTCCATAGAAGATACTTGAGGAAATTAGTATCTTATACTTAGATGAGTATATTTTTTTCAACAGGATTTTGTAACAGAGAGAAAACATTTTTTAAAAAATGAAGAGCACGCCACTAACTTGATGTTATACCAGAAAAACATGAGGTTCCTTGAAGTCATTCAAAATAACCCTCCCACATAATCTTGTCACTTTACAGACACTACACTTCCTTTCTTTCTTTTAAAAATTGGCAACTTTTCTTTCTAGGTCAAGTGCTACCTGCTCCCTTCTTCTTCCTTTTTAAGCAGTTAATATTATAGAAAATAAGTAGGAGTAGATTACCAGCAGGTGATATAAAGGATAAATGTAGATGCATAGAAGTGCACATTTGTCAGGATGCCTCAGTTAGAGGGAAGTGGTGCTCCAAGAATTATATAAGAGAGCAAGTGTGCCTCTTGGAGTGAGAAAGGACACTTCTTTACACAAACCAGACTGTTGTTACTAGCACAAGGTATTAGTTTTGCTGCTGTGATGCATGTAAATAATTTTCACTTTTCATATGCCTCATTCAGTCAACAGCTGTTCGACTGTTTCTCTATATTTTTACTGCTCGCCAGAATTTAACTTAAGATACAAGGATAAGAGATTTACAGGCCAAGTAATGGTAATTGTCACTTTGCAGAAATACAGTTGACCTCTGGTCTCCCTAGGAGTCAAACCTTTCAGATGTTAATGAATTCATTATTTCCCCCTTTCCCTGCCCCCACCTTCATTCTTTAGGGAAAGGGTCAAAGATAATGAGAATTGCTTTCTCCTTGTTTTTGTTTTCTCTTCCACAACAGATATTTAGCAGTTTGAACCTTTTACCTCTGTAATGTAGAGAAATCGGTTTATAAACAATTCCTGAAATTGCTCTTCCTTAATTGTAAGAACAATGTGACTACATTTGAAAATTATTCTAGCTAGAGAATGTAAGTACAAATTCTCTCATATCTATATGTCTCCTTCATAGTTTGCCTCGAGTTGTCCTAGTTTTCTCCTTTTTCTTCTTCTCCTTTTTATTTACCTACCTATATTTGAAGGGTACAGATCATTTTATGTCCTGCTTTCTGAATTTGTTCTTCAGCAAGGATTCTGCTGGTGTTCTTAACTTTCTTGTTACCCTACTTTTTTGCTCCACTTTCAACCTCTGTTAACACAACTGACACCTGACTCAGAAAAAAAAAGAATCACTCTCTTATCAATGTCATGGGAG
The DNA here is from genome assembly GCF_040939455.1 of Microcebus murinus. Taxonomy (NCBI): domain Eukaryota; kingdom Metazoa; phylum Chordata; class Mammalia; order Primates; family Cheirogaleidae; genus Microcebus; species Microcebus murinus. The sequence goes on from NC_134108.1 coordinate 27,463,091, forward strand.
TTAGTTCACTCTTTTCTATTCCCCGTTATGACCCTCTTGGACATTGATTCATTCATCAGCATCTGAGCTAAATGCTGGCAATACAGACATCAATAGTACCAGGTTCTTGTATGTGAGAAGACCGGCAGCCAGGGAGTCTATGCTTATAATGAACTTTAATGTATGTTGTTCAGTCCTATGACAACAGTGTGTATGAGTGATCACAGATGAAGGAGACAAATGAGGGACTTCACAGATGAAGAGATACTGAATTGGCACTGGTAGAAATCTGGTAAGAAACTCAGAGGAACATTCCCCATAGATGAACTAGCATAGGAAAAATATGGACGTGGAAGTGTGCGTGGCCCTACAGGGACAAGTCAGATAAAGAAAATGAGTGACCAGGTTAGGAATGATGCAGGGGAAAGAGGTGGGGGATTGTGGAGAATTAGAGCACACGCTGCATTTAAAGCAGAATGCCATTACTCAGCTTCTACTGGATGCTACCATGCAGGATTGTGGGCCCAATGTTGGTGACTCTTCCATTTTTCACAAAAAAGATAGAAGTTCTGTCAAATGTCCAAACAAAAATCTTTTTAAATACTCTAAGGCCCAAACAAAACATGTCTGAAGGATGGATGGACCCGTGGACCTCTAGTTAGCAGTCTTGGCCAATAACGCACTGTGAAGATGGTTAATTCTGGGCAGCAAAAGCAGCAGGTGTGTTCTGAGGGGTGAGAAGGCTGGTGGAGAGTGGAGGAAGATAAAGGTGGAGAGATAGGTTGGAGATGGTTTATAAAAGACCTTGTGTTCCTTATATCAGCAGTTTGGATTTCATCCTAGAGGTAGTAGAGAACAATAAAACAATTTTACATAAATACTGTGTTTTACATAAAACACTGTGATGATTGGATTTATTATAACTTCCTGAAAATATGCATACTAATTAAACATTTTTTATTTAAGAAAATTTCTGAATATAGATTTATATGACCTCTTCAGAGAGGTGGTGTGTATGGGCATTGCCTTGGCCACAGCTGTCTGTCCTAGGCCACCCCACCACACCCTTCTCTGAGGGTGCTTAAGGGACAAACATCCCTGTTTTCTGCAGAGGAGCAGCTTCTGTACTTCTTTGTAGTTACAATTGGTATTAATTATATACTCAGAAATTAAGTGAACCATAGGACAACTCTATTACCACCGCCACCACATGTGTTTGCAGATGCAATTGTATACTTTGGGTACTCAGCCAGAATTGTCTGCACAATTAACAAAGATCGTCAGCCGTCTCCCATTCTGAGCATTAAATAGAATTAGACTTACTAAAACAACTTGACATGCAACAGGCGGAATAAACACAACTGAATGCATCCTTAGACTTTTACCTATTTGTATTTAGAGCTGGGACAAAGCTGGGGTGGCCTTACGCCAGAAGGATGTCATTAAGCTGCAACCCACTGCCTACCTGCCCTCATGGCCATGGCCTGGCATTATTTTGGCTGTAGCTGTCTACCCTAGACCACCCTACCGCTCCCTTCTCTCTACTCATTGAGGCCTGGTAATGAAGGACTTAAAAGAAAAACATCTATATCTTCTACCAGAGCTCCAGGGCAGGGCCAATGCTTTGCCATAGCTGCACATGCTGTCAGATCATAGGCCTAAATTAAAGCTCAACACTTTTTAGGCATGCTGAAATGGGACTCTAATGATCTACAGTCTTGTGTAGGAGGAACCTGACTTTGTAGTGAGGTTCAGTGTTCCTGGCATTAAGTTAGATTTTAGCACTGTAGGAGGGATGTGTCTCTCCCCTCCTCTCCCCTCTGAAGCTTTAAGAAGAGTCTCTGGCTTTGCACAGGTCCAGACCAAGTCTGGGGTCAGAAGTTGAAACTATGACTAAAAATGGACTTGGGGCTTTTACTCATGATAAGTCTTAGAACCAGGACACAGCTATCCTAAACAGTGAAAATGAAACCTCCATTTTCTACCATCCCAGAGGTAATAAAGCAGGAAAAGTCATTTAATAGTAGACTTATGAATTAGAAGTAATGAAACTAGCTTTATTTGAAGATCTCTGTGAAATCAACTTTTCTCTCTCAGTTGGTTCAGTTGTAAAATGTAAATAATCATTATTATTTTCCTACTTGATGGAAATGAGTATCCTTTGGATGTGTATTCAGATTTGCAGGAGAAAAGTGCTTGATAATGCCTATTATTACTTTTATTGGTTAAAAATTACACTTGCATGAAAAAGAAAAGACAATCCCCTTAAACTCTTTCAGTTATTACAAATACTTCATGTTAGAAGACTAACCACATAGAAGTTAGTCTTTAATTAGACTTTTATTTTCATTAATTTCTAATAAGTGGTATGTTTACTTGGTGACTCTGAAGTATAACATAAATGGTGAAAGTGAAAATGAAAACAATTTTAAGAAAAGATGATGCAATGGAAAATTCCTGGGATTTCTGACCCTTCTATAGGGTGCACATTGGCAGTCAGAGAAAGATATAACCAAGTTTCCTCACAGATATTGTCCATATAAACCCAGATCTTCCATTCCCACTTTCACCCAAAAAGGGGAAAAAAGATATCCACAATTAGGGGGAACTCTGGGACTCAACTTTTATGGTCTGCCAACTTCCCTGTTCTAACTTTCACTACTTTCATTATCAGTATCAAAGACTATATACCCTGGAATCACCTTTGCTCATTTCCATTCCTAGCATTTTTTAAATGATTCTTTTAACCCTCTATTCAATTTTTCTAAGAAAAACTCTGAGTTCTTATTTTCCTATGTTTTGATCTTCTCACTCATCCACTACCTTACATTAATTTACAAGGAAAGCTTTGGCTCTTCCATTTAACACACCATGGCAGTTCTTTTTTTTTTTTTTTTTTTTTTTTTTTTTTTTTTTTGAGACAGAGTCTCGCTTTGTTGCCCAGGCTAGAGTGAGTGCCGTGGCGTCAGCCTAGCTCACAGCAACCTCAAACTCCTGGGCTCCAGCGATCCTTCTGCCTCAGCCTCCCGAGTAGCTGGGACTACAGGCATGCGCCACCATGCCCGGCCAATTTTTTACATATATATATCAGTTGGCCAATTAATTTCTTTCTATTTATAGTAGAGACGGGGTCTCGCTCTTGCTCAGGCTGGTTTTGAACTCCTGACCTTGAGCAATCCGCCCGCCTCGGCCTCCCAAGAGCTAGGATTACAGGCGTGAGCCACCGCGCCCGGCCCATGGCAGTTCTTTGATCTTTCTTTTTGAGAGAGGTGGGCCCTCTGCCGTTGCCTTTTGGTATGACTTTTTTTTTTTTTTTTTTTTTTTGAGACAGAGTCTCACTTTCTTGCCCAGGCTAGAGTGAGTGCCGTGGCATCAGCCTGGCTCACAGCAACCTCAATCTCCTGGGCTCAGCGATCCTACTGCCTCAGCCTCCCTAGTAGCTGGGACTACAGGCATGCGCCACCATGCCCAGCTAATTTTTTTTGTATATATATTTTTAGTTAGTCAATTAATTTCTTTCTATATTTTGGTAGAGACGGGGTCTTGCTCAGGCTGGTTTTGAACTCCTGACCTCGAGCAATCCACCCGCCTCGGCCTCCCAGAGTGCTAGGATTACAGGCGTGAGCCACCGCGCCCGGCCTTGGTATGACTTTTGAAACCAGAACATTCTGGTAGCAGAGCATAGATACATTTATAAAATAAACAATTATAAGCGCTGTATATATTTGAAAATTAAGCTATTAGCAAAAGAAAAAAATGTTTAAAACAGAGATTTTTTTTTTTTGCTGTTACTTTCATTGCCCAACACACATTTTTTTCACCGGGCATGGTAGGAGTGAAGAGGCAGAGAAGACAGATGAGAGCCCTTGAGGGAGTACAGCGGTCTGATGACAGACAAGAAACCTGCTCCTAGCTCTGCTGCATGTTAGAATCACCCAGGGAGCTTTTAGAAATCTTTAAGGCCCAGGCTCCACCCCCAAGAAATTCTGATTTAATTGGTCTGGGATGGAGCCCAAGTATCAGTATTTTTTTCAAAACTCCCCAAATGATTTGAATATATTAGAATTGAAAACTACTGCGATGGTTTTGCTGCTTCTCATTTCTTGAAGCTGGCTTTTTTTTTTCTTTTTCTTTTTGTCAGTAGGCAGAGAGGTTGCTTGGTCAGGGTTTTTTTTTTTTTGTTTGTTTGTTTTTTATAAAACAGAAGCTCCCTCATGGAATAGGGACTTTATGTGTAAACTTATCTAATTAAAACAGCTCAAGTTTGACCAAAAAAAAAAAAAAAAAAAAAGGGTTTCCAGAAAGAAACTGTCATGAGTTGTCATGGCCAAATGATCAAATCTTGCCGATGGCCAGTCAGAGCTGAAAATATTCTCTTCTTAACTTTTTATATTTTTTAAATGAAATGTGTAGAGTGAATCAGATGGAAATACTTTTGTTCAAAATTCTACCCTCCCTTCGGTTGAATGTGTTACCTTGAGCTAGTTACTTCACGTCTCAACTCTAAAATGGGGACAATGATGGCAGGTCCATCTCAGGGGTTTGTAAGAATGACGCGAAAGAAGGCATGTCTGGCCCTAGCACATATGTAGCCTAGCGTCTGGCACATAGGAAGTTCTCAGCGAAAACTAAAATTGCTATTGGTAAAAGGAATGGTACTGAGTAGCAACTGTAGTGAGTGATGTTTATTGGTTTCTAAAAGTGTTGTGTCTTTTTAATTTTTCTTTAAGCCTGGCCTTAGCCTCTACTGGACTCTTTACAGAAAGTTATGTTAAACTGCACACCGTCAACTCTAGACTTTTGATGCATAGCTAAGGAGTTTAACTAAATTTAACTATAATTTTACTGCCAAAGCATGCTCCTACTATTATGACTAGGCTAGGGCACAGCTCACGTGGGTGCAGAGGAATAAAATGAAATCTACTTTTCCTCTTAGAATCCTTAGCAAGATGGTAATGTCACTGTGTGGGCATGTTCCATTGTCAAAAGAAGCAAACTGGGTTCATTTGTCCTTCAAAAATTGCTTTATAACAATCTTAAATGAAATTTTAAAAGTTACCCCGTCCCAAAAGCTACCAATTATCTTATTCTCTTACCTTAACATGGTTGCTTAAATTTCTTCTTGCCCCATTCCAATTCTATTCACATGTCTTTATCTATATTATTCTTCCCTGACTGAAGGGCCACTGTATCTATTTTGCATTTGATCTTTTCCCCTTAGCTCATAGAGCTTAGTAACTAGAAGTGTGAGCACCAGTGTCAGAGTCTGTGCCTTCCATGTCACCACTGTTTCCTGCCCGATGACCTTGAACCCTTAGCTTAATCTACTTGTGCTTCATAGAGTTGTCATGACGATTTAGTACGTAGGTACTCCATAGCTTTAGCCATTATTCTTTTGTAAGCCCTTTCAATTTGCCACAGAATATAAACATTTCTATTATTTAAATACTTAGGCAACTTTTCACGAATGAAATGTGGACTGGAAATTGTATAGATCCTTAAAAGTTCTTATTTATCTTATCTTCCAGATTAAATTAATTTTAATTGGATATATCCAAGTATATTGAGTAGGTGTCTATAGCTAGAAAAGAATGTTTATTTGATGAAGATTCTATCAGGCAACCAGGCAAGACATTGTCATGTAGCTCAAGATTATACAAAATGATTTCAAAGCTCTACCAGTTTACTGGGTTGTTCTTTAGATACGAAGAAGTTGCTGTACACTTCTGTCTTGTGTCTGTCATCAGACACATTCAAATGAGTCTGATCAAGAGAGTGCCTCTTGATCTGAATTGCCTCCACGTACAGCGTTGATGGAGGAGAGAGAGGTTAATTCTGGGCTCCACAATTTCTAGCTTCAAATATAAAGTAGCCAGCGATGATCTACTAGGATTGGGGAGGATCTGTAGTGCTTATTCATTCATTGAATTGTCATTGCACCCCTGTTATCTGCCAGGCTCTGTGCGAGGGGTGCAATGTGAACAGATGCATTTATGGCCTGACCTCCTGGAGCTTACCATCAAGGAGGAGAGACAGATTGTCGAATGATCAACTGGACAAGTGTAAAATTATACCCGTGACATATTCTAGGGAGGAATGCTGCACGGTACAACGAGAGTCTAGAATTAAGGTATCAACTTGACCAGGGAGGTCAGAAAAAGCCTGCCAAAAGCAGTCACAGTTGTGCTAAGAACAGATGGATGAGTACACACTGATTAGGTGAAAAGGAAGGAAGGAGCATCCTAGCAGAAGGAACAGAAAGCACAAAAGTCCTGTTGCAGGAGGAAGCAGAGCCAGTAAAGGGAATTGAAAGGAGGCCAGGTGGCTAGTCCTGTGACAGAGTGGAGTGAATTGTCCTCACATGGATTGAGCCAGTGGTGTACTGGAGACAGCTGTGCCAGCTTCTGAGAGCTGACTCCCTTCCACACACATGTCTTCCCACTCTACATTCAGGGATGTAGAGTTAATATCTCAAAATTGGCCAAAGTGGCTGTATTTATACTGTCAAAATCAACCAACTCCACCCCCAGCTCCAGATCCAGTTTACCATCACACTACTGGGTTAGGCTATGTGCAGTTATGTTCAGATTCAAAACCCAACCTTTCCGGATGGTTCTGGATCTGAAATTTGAAGGAGGGAAGAGATATGCCCTGGGAGAGAGTAAGAGGTTGTGATGTTGTTATCATGCCTTATTTGTACAAATAAAATGGGCCAAACATCCATATCAAATACTGTGGGAAGCCTGAGATCCCAGAATGTAGGTGTCTTCTTCCTCGTGGCCACCTTTCGCCTTGAGCTCCCACTGAAGTCTCTGCACGTACTCTTCTTCCTGCTGCCTCTGCTCGCTGTCGTCTGTCCACACTGCTTCGCCTTCACGAGGTCATCACCCATCACCAGGCTAGCACTTGTCTTCTGTCATTCCCCAAAGCAGTGCCAGCACCAGGCACAGAAAAGAAACCCCCTTGAACTTCAAGATTAGACCTTAAGACCTTACTGTCCTAAGCTCTGGCCTTAAGCAATCTTTCCTCCTAAGGCTCTCAAAGCCCTAATCTCCACTCCCTACACCCCAGTTCCTGTAATATTTATATTATTTGGAAATTTTTTAATTTGCAGCCTTTATTCCACATTAGTCTCAATGTGTATCTTTGCATATCAAGAAAGCTCATGATACTGTTCGCTAAACAAAAGAGCAGTCTACCAGAATGACCCTAAGCAATAGAAAGAACTAATCATGTTTGTAATTATAATTTTTCTTTGCTTTGGGCAAGACTGTATCTTTAAACAGTGCTCACTTCTTCACCAACCAAGGGTCCTGGGTCTTAGATTTTTATTCTTTGTTGTTTTTCAGAAACATTAATTTTCCTTCAAAGTTGCAAGTTCGGTGTAGCTGAAGAAGTGGAAACACCACGTCTGAATGTTAGTAGCTCAGTTCATGTTAGGCTGCAATATACAATCTTCCAATGCTTTTGAGATTTTGTTTTATTTTTTTAGTTTAGACTCCTTGGCATAATTAGAATGAAGTGTTCTGCACTCCTCCCCTTGCTTGGTCTGGAACCCTGGACGCTGGCGAGTTGCTGCATGTTTGTTCGCCATGGCAGGCAGCTTGCCTGCCATTAACAGCACGCCCTCCTGGGCAGGGAGGGAAGAATTAACCCCAGCATCTTTTTCTCTCCCTTGTCTTCTTACTCTCCTAACACACAATTCCTGTGGAGACACTGAAGAAAATGTTCTCTCTGCCCTTTCAGCCACAAAAGAAAGAAGCTGCTAGAAGGGAATAGAATGAAGGCTGCATTATTATTGCGAAAATATCTGGCCAGGTAAAAGTCGGAGTTTTTTCTCAGCTCCTCTCCAGACTTTTTAAGGCTTTCCTTTCCAGTGCTTTCTGTACCCCCACAGAATCTGTTCAGTTCATTCGAACAGGGTATAAATGACCAATAAGACTTAACATGTGATCGCTTCTAGAGCTATTTGCATTTAGGGGAAAAAGATTTAGCTAAAGGAAACACACCATTACTGAATGGAGAAAATTATTTTGCAAAAGGCACCTTTGTGACATCTTTGAAATTATTTTCCCCACTTGAAGGGTTACTTGTTGTGATTAAATATGAGCAGAAATAGAAGGCATCTGTGTTTTGCATGGAGAGCTCCCTGTTGTAATTAATCCAGCACTGATGTATAAAGCCAGCCCTCCCTTTTTAGAACTAGGTGGAATCGGTCCCTCTTTTTTTAAGGCAAAAACTCTTGGAAAGATTGAAAGGAAGTAATGGGTTCTATTCAATCTGTTATAAATGTATATTGCTCATCAATTCTGGCCCTAATGCTCATCTCAATAAACTCCAGAACATCAATGCCCTCTAAATGTGAAAAAAGATTTAAAAAAAAAAAAAGAGACTAAACTGCAGAACAGGTCTATAAAGGAAAGAAAACACAGTGTACATAGTCTTGCCTGAGAATAAAGGGTCCCCAGTGCTTTTAACTCTTGTATTTCAACAGATCTAATTCAAACAAGGAATACTCTAAAGGCTGAAATGCATCATTTTATCACCTGGTCCTTGCTAACGCTGGTATCTTACATTTTAAGCCTTTGACAGAATAATGAGGCAAAGTCAAATACACGTCATGAGGTCATGACTGGGTTTGGATTTGGAAATTGGATCTACTAATTCCAGAAATGAGGACTAGAGATCCGTCCAGATGGAAATGGAGGCCAATTAGACATGATTAACATGTAGATTAAAAAATAAGATAGCATAGCATTTTACTCTGAGACTTTGCCAGTATAGTTTAATAAATTAAAATGAAATGCAGTCAAGTTGAGACATCAGAAAATGAGGTTAGGGCAATATTATGCAAACATCACAAGACCTGGTTAATGGATGCTCATGCTTTGGAAAGATAGATTCCCTAAAGCTGAACAGTGGGTTCTTTTATGGTTTGATGACCTTATTCACTTTCTGAAGGAAAGGACCTGCACAACAAACAGGGGAGAAGACAATATTTTTGTTTCAGGCAAATGTCAAAACTAGGAATGCATATAAAGTTTTAGAGTTGTCCAGAGCTTTTAAAAGTTACTGATGTTTAGGAGGAGTTTTTCCCCTTTATTTATGCTTAGGGACTCCCATTAGGAGATCTGCTTGTAATGGTGCTACTTAGCTGCTACGAATAGAAAACTAAAGAGTTAAATATAAATTATATTTTGTGGACATAGAGAATAGATCAGAAAATGGACCAAAAAATCAAAATTCCTGGATTATTTTTTAAGCACCACCTTTGCTTTTCCTAAAATTTCATTTTCATAAAGCTTTAGGCTGTTATGGTGCAAATTGCATGTTGCTTAAGGGCAGCAAGATTTACTTAATGACTATCTGCAAATCATTTTAGAATCTTGAAGGAGGAATGTTATTAGAGTGTAGAGCAGTAAATGTTCTCTGTGCAGGGGAAAGCTTCCCCGGCCCATGGCCTCAGGCTTTGATCTCATCAGCCCTCATAAAGTCAAATGAATTTCTGCCTTGTATTTTATAGAGACTTTCTTCTAAGGAGAGTAAAACTCAGTGCAGACATTATCTAATTCTTCCTCGTAACATTCATGTAAGTTTGGGTGGGGCAGGTGTTGTTATTACCCAACCCATTCTGCAGATGGGGAAATAAAATTGAAAGCTAAGTGACTTTCCCAAGGTCAAAGAGAGGCTGAACAGGATGATTCCATTTGGGCTTTCTCAATTGTTAGCCCAGAGCTTTTTGCATGCTGATCCCAGAATCACCAAGCAGCAGTGTGACACCTGGCAGCTCCTGCAGGGCTGTAAAAGGAGGTTGAGATTCTGAGCCCAAGGGGCTGACTTTGCCCTCTTCTAATGTCTACTAACTGGATGCTGTTGAATGTGTCATTGGTCTTTTTGGAATGAGTTCCTCTTTTTAAAACAGGGCTGTATTCGAAGTGTGTGCCTCACCACTGCCGGATTTGATGAAATAATACATTTTCAAGTGATGGCACATGGTAAAATAGTCCACATCACATAACATCCCAGAGGGTATAGTCTATGGCCATCATGTTGAAATTCATGAATACAAATATGAAAGTTCACCACTAAGTCTACCTTACTATCTAGATCCGTTTCAAAGTATGCAATCAAAATAGCCCATCATATTTACTCCAGAAGTTATATGATTTTAATGCAGTAGCCATGTATGGTTGATTCTTTCTTTCATCCGTTATTCCATGACTCTCACTCAGATACAATCATAATTCCCCGGAGGCCCTAAGGAGAAGTCTCAGCTGTGCTCACAAACAAGTCTTGCTTGCTACCGTGTGGCCCTGTCATTTTCTTCCTTTCCAAGTTTTCCCCCTCACCGCCTTGTGCCCTGGTAGCTGCCTGTGGCAGCCATGATAAGTCACCCTCACCAGTTGCTGTGCTCTAGCCAGGGCCACCACTGCAGCTGGTGTGCTGGGCTCCTCGTGGAGCCCAAGGGCACTGTGTTCTCGGAAGTTTTCACAGTACAACAGCCAAGCTGTGTACTGAGCAGGATTTGGGGAAGGGGCACTCTCCTCCCTATGGGTAATACTTTTCCCCATGGCTTTTCTTCTTGTGTACTGATGTCACAGAATTTTCCTTTTGTTTTGTTGGCTTGAGCCACCACGCCTGGCTAGTTTTTGAGATGGGTGTCTTGCTATGTTGTTGCCCAGGCTGGTTTCAAACTCCTGGCCTCCAGCAATCCTCCCACCTCAGCCTCCAGAGTAGCTGGCACAAAGTTTTTAGTATAACAGCTTCCAAACCAACACAGCACTTGGGGGCTGGATCAGGAGAGAAAATTGAGGGACAGTCACTGTGCCACTCTTAGAACACCCTCTCCTCTGACCACTAGTGCTATTTAAAAAAACTGAGTCGTATCTATATCGTGCTTGTTTGAATTGCTTTTTTTTCTTAGGAAGGATTTCCTCCCAGGAGGGATCTCAGATTTTCAGGTAAATGATTTCTGGTAGGCAACCAATCTAGAATAAGGGACATGTCTGAGTCCTGGATTGAGCACACATGTCACTCTCCATTCTGCAGTAGAGATATAACTGTGAAGTGGGAAAAAAAAATTAAACCAAAGTTAATAAATATAGCCAAGATTTAAAGATTAACTTTTTCATTCAATGTTTTCAATAAATCATGTGAACTCCTGGATTCAATTTATTTTTATTTAGTGAATGGTTCTTCAGTTTGTAGTAGCTCCTCCTATCTCTTCAAATAAATGAGAATGAAAATAAAAGGAATATTCACTGGCCACACATACATGACATTTCAGAGATTATAGCATTTATTAGGGCAAACAATATCCCTATTCATAGCAGGGAAGTCTCTGCTCCAATGATTTATATAGTCATCATTTGGGGGGGATGTTATCTTTTTTTTTTTTTTACTTTTTCTTTTTATCCACTCCATCTGTTTTTTATTCAATTCTACATCTTGGAGATATGAAATTTACAAATTATACAATGATAGTAATTGGCAATTTGTTGTTGTTGTTTTTAGAGCATGAAAAACTATTTCCCTGGGGGGGAAATAGGCTAACGACAGTATACAAAACTGAATTGTTCAATTTCTGCCAGATATATGACATCTAAAAAATGATTTCAATTTTTTTCTAAAAAAGCCATTTTTCCTAGAGCAGTTTTAGGTTCATAGCAAAACTGAGCAGAAAGTGCAGAGATTTCTCTTATACCTCCTGCCTCTATTCCATGCACAGCCTCCCCCCTTATCAACCTCCCCCACCAGAGGGTACATATGTTACAATTAACGAACCTACATTGACACTTCATAATCATCCAAAGACCACAGTTTACATTAAGGCTCACTCTTGGTATTGGACAGTCTATGGATTTGAACATGTCCCCATCATTATAGTATCATGCAGGGTATTTTCGCTGTCCCCCAAATCCTCTGTACTCTGCCTAGTCAGCCCTCTTCCCACATCTAATCCCTGATTTTACTGTCTCCATAGTTTTGCCTTTTCCAGAATGTCATACAGTTGGAATTCTACAATAGGCACCCTTTTCAGATCAGTTTCTCTCACTTAGTAATACGCATGTAAAGTTCCTCCAAGTCTTCTCATGGTTTGATAGCTCAACTGTTTCAAGCACTGAATAATATTCTGTCATCTGGATGTAGCACAGTTCATTTATCCATTCATCTAATGAAGGGCATCTTAGTTGATTCCAAGTTTTGACAAATATAGATAAAGCTGCCATAGACATCTGTGTGTAGGTTTTTGTGTGGACTCAACTTTCTTTTTTAGCTTGAAATATCTAGAAGATTACCTACTTACTACATAGATGTTTTAGGAGTTTTTCAAATTATATTTGAGACTTTTCACAGGGCAGAACTTTCATGGAGTTTAAATGTCTGAATTGAACACATGTCATGGCCCTCACGCTGTACATGTAAGCTTGGCTCAAATATAAATTCCAAAAGAACTTTTGTGTACAAATTAGAGGCATGAAGAACTAGAGACTTTACTATATGTCTGGACGAGGCTTTTAAACATATCCTTGTTAGAATATGAAGATTTATTGTGGTGGGTTTTCTTTTGCAATCTTCTGTTTCAGGACACTGAAAGTTCTGGAATGAAAGTGTTAAAATTTTGCCTCCCAAGTTTTTTTCCAGGACGCTATGTATGTATGTGATTGGATCAGAAGAAAATCTGAAAGTTCACCAGAAATTAATGCTTGTGAAATTTCTAAACTGTTCTTCTGGACTAAGAATGATAGGCTGAATATCAGAATATTACTCCAAATTAAAATTTGGAGGTTTTCTTGAACCCTGAAAAGTGTGTGTGTGTGTGCGTGCGCTATTTGCTAAGAAAATGGGTCCACTGACCAAATTCCCAGTTAAAACTATAATAGCTAAAGACACCAAGTCTCCCTTATTTTACTTTTTGTGCTCTAGAATTTTGACTAGCAAACCTTCACAATATGCACATAGGAACCCAATAATAGAAATGATACTGTTCAACTCATTTTGAATGTGCATTAAGGAGTACTTCCCCCCAACCATTACTTAGTATGAGAAGAGAGTTTATCTTTTTGGTACACACAATACTCATATCAACTCCATGGCATATAAATAAAAGGGTTAAGAAAAACCAAAGAACTTCCAGAATGACCGTAGGCTACGGGAATAATAAGAGAGCACCCACAATGCGGCATATTTATAAAAATTGGCAAGTAACCAAGGAGTCTGGATGGTATGGGCGAGGGTAGGTGCCTTCTTTCAGCCTGTCCCAGTGCAAAAGCAGTTAAATCAAGTTACAGCCTGACCTGCTGGGAAAGTACGGTTTAGCAGTCTCACAATTATCACTGTTGTTCAGCTGTAAAAGGAAGAAGAGAAGGGGTTTTTTTTTTTGTTGTTGTTGCTGTGTTTTATTTTGATTTTAAGAAGTGTTTCAGCATGTTTAGGAAGAGGAAGTTAAATCCATGCCAAGTTACCACGGATTTCTGTGGGCATTCCCTCCTGCTGTCCTCCCAGGCGGGAATTTCCCTCCTGTGGACCTTGGCGAAGAGCAGAGAGGCTTGTACAGAAACTTTTCCTAGGATGTCCCCCTTTCACGAATCCATGCTTAAATAAAGTTTTTGATGTATGTGAGAATACAGTACAACAATGCAGGCAGAACTTTTATCTTTCAAAGAATCTTTTTTTCTCAACCCAGAAGATAGTTCTTCGTAGGCACGGAAGAACATTTTCTCATTTGATTATCTCAAAATTTGCATCTTTAAAGACATAAGTAGTTGGGTAATTTTAAATTAGCAATTTATAGCTTTATAAATTTAAATTAGTTTTATAATTTGAGGGTTTAAATGATTGCATATTGTTATATTGTCATCATTCATTATAATAGAATAAAAATATAGATAAACTGGTGCTTATATTCCATTTTCACTTTCCTCATTTCCTAATATTACTGATTAGTGACATTTTCAGGCACCTGTAATCATATGTCTTATTTAACTAGAAGATTAAAAAGTCGATTAAAAAATAGCAGTGTTTTTTTTCCATTTTTGAAAATAAGGTTAATTAAAGATAATTTTAATTCTGAATAATTTTATTTTATGTTCACAGGATAGCTATAGGAGAGTACAATGCTAGGAATAGATTGTAATTGTCCATTTTAGTCCCATATAAAGTATCCAAATGTGTTTATTAGCTAGCTCTATATACCCAAGTTATTGAAAGAGAGTCTTGATTCCATTCTGGGGTTGAGTGTGGCCCTGAGGGCCAAGGCAATGGACATTTGCACCTTGAATTACTGATTCCTGCAGGGTGGGACTAGGGAAAGGATGGGTATTTCTGATTATTGTTTTGGCCTCAGGCTTTAATATGGCTTGGGAAGGTACTGATACTGAGCTTATCTTCATTTAAAATTTTAATACTTTATTCATTATGACCTTTTTGCATTAATGTAGATTTAAAAATCTTTGGGGCCGGGCGTGGTGGCTCACACCTGTAATCCTAGCACTCTGGGAGTCCAAGGCAGGCGGATTGCTTAAGGTCAGGAGTTCGAAACCAGCCTGAGCGAGACTCTGCTCTACTAAAAATAGAAAGAAATTAATTGACCAACTAAAAATATATATAGAAAAAATTATCTGGGCATGGTGGCACATGCCTGTAGTCCCAGCTACTTGGGAGGCTGAGGCAGTAGGATCGCTTGAGCCCAGGGGATTGAGGTTGCTGTGAGCTAGGCTGGCGCCACGGCACTCACTCTAGCCTGGGCAACAAAGTGAGACTCTGTCTCAAAAAAATAAAAAAATAAATAAAAATCTATTGCATTACAATATTATCTCCCTGGATTACCGCATTTTTTGGCATCCCTCTAAGTTTTGCACCCAAGACAGTTGCATCCTAGTCCTAGCCCTGCTTTTCTGTATTTGCTGTTTTCCCAACTCTCAAGAGCAAGTATCATGGCCATCTCTGATTACTTGTAGTGCTTAGTGCCTGGAATAGTGCTCAGCACAGAATAGATGTTTGATAAGTGGCTAATGATACCACCAATGGAGACTAGGTACTTGTTCAGGCCCCCTGGCCCCCTCCAGTGCAATGAGTCCAGCGACGTGGGCCATGGAGCCAAAACGATGTGCTCCACCACCTCTCCCAAGCGGCGGGGAGAGAGGGGCAGCCTCCCTGAGAACAGTGGGCTCATGCACTGTGTAGACGCATCTGCAGGCCCACCTTGAATGCAGCCCCTGCACTGTGAAAGTGGCTGGTGTCCACAGACAGCAGAGGGTGGAGGCTGTGGAGCTAGATCACCGGGGTTCGCATCTCAGCCGGCTCACTCACCCCTGCAGGACTCTGGGCAAGTTACATAACTTCTTGCTCTCAGTTTCTTTACGTGTGTCATGGAGATATGTATTGAGCACCTACCTCATGAGATTTCTGTGGGATGAAATGAATTAATACTGGCTCTTACAGTAGGTTCCCTATAAAACTGCCTGAGGCAAAACCTTATGAACCCCTTTCTCAGGGAGTGCAATCCCAGGAGGCCAGAGTGGGGGGAAAAGAACGTCTGGCTGGAAAGGAGGGAGAGCAGATACAGAGGGTGTGTGTGGAGCAGGCCAGTCTTCCTGACAACTTGGTCTCACGGGCCCTGTCCGAGAGGCTGTATGGAAACATCTAGAAACAGGCCCTCAGAGAGGAGGAAGAGAAAGCTGTTTCTCTGCCAGCTTCTTCCTGTCTCCCTTTTTCCACTGGTCACAGTAAACCTGCGGGGTTGTGACTGCACTACACGTCTGGATGGTGCTAACTGGCCCTCCAGGCAGCCGTCAGGAAACCCGGCCTTGCCACAGGGCTGGCGCAGCCGGAGTGCAGGTCCGGTGGTCTCTGCTGGTCAGTCAGAGCCTAGCATGGTGGCTCCTCTGTCTTTAGCGACAGTGGATACTGCAGCTGTGGCTTGACAGTCACAGGAACAAAATGAGCTGTATTGCCGGATTCTGGATCCTTCTTAATATCCCCCACCCCAGGAACTAGGTGCCACTCCCTCAGCACATGGATCTTATGTGTGCTTGAGGTGTGCATTTGCTTTTTGCTCGAGCTATTCCTTCTGCCTCCTAAGCTGTCCTTGACATCTTCAAATATCAGTATTCTTTGGGTCATTTGGAGCTCAAAGTTGCCTTCCAATGACCAGCACAGGTTTCCTCATTCTCAGATAAACAGATACACGTATGCCCTCCTTCCCTTAAACTTTTATCCTTGTTTTTTTAAAAACACATGTACTTTTGCCCCGCAAGTGAAGCACATTTTTTTGTTACAAAAGGAAAAGCCGTGAATCGGGCCCTGCCGCTCACTCTCACACTCTGCAGCCTGGCGGGTGACAGCCAAACCACAAATGGAACTAATGTCTCATTATTGCCTTCCCATCACATCTGACCTATTATGAATCAACCCTCTTTCCCTAACAATGTCAAAATTGGCTTGCTCAGGATGTGAAAAGATGTCATTTCTCTTCCTGTTTCTTTTTCATCCTCTTTAGAACAATTAATTTTTGACTTTGAACTCTTGGCTTATATAAATTTAACGCTGGCAACTGAAAGTTGTAAAAAAAAAACCAAAACAACAACACCCCAGCAACACAGAAATATAAAAGATACTTTTTACCTTATTTCCAGCCTCTGCATCTCTCTACTCCTCCCTCGGCACAGAGCTTGTGCATGGGAGCTCCCTGGCCCTGGGCTACCACAGCCTGGGTTCTCCACTTCAGACACTTGTGTCACGCATGGTTTCTTGCCCTCTTTGGTGAACACATGCGAAGTTACTCACAAGGCTGGAGAATCCATATTGTGGCAAAGAGAATGCATGCTTTAAAAATAAAATATTCTAATATTTCTCTTGTAATCACCTTTTAATTTAAAGTTCTTTAGGGAAAAAATTTTTTAATTGACCAGTTACTTTTCCTGTTTCAAAATGGATAGAGGTCTTTGCAGTCTCTGCTTTCTTATTTTCTCCCCTTTGTTATTAAGGATAATGGTCAGTCAAAACCGACATCTTTGCTTAACAAATGCAGAAAAAACTCTCATAATCATTGGAAGTCTTCGGCTTCCATGCACATGGCCATCTGCTTGTTGAACACCCCCTTCTGTAGCATCTTGACTGTTGTCACTCAGGGTCTGATTGGACCCTGCCAATGACAGGAATATACAACCGTGTGAGACAAGTCTCACCGTTTCAGAGCAGCTCCAAGGGTAAGCAAAGTCTTTTTTGTCTATTGAGCTGAAATCCATTTCCTGTGACATTGGCCCACTGGTCCTCCTTTGCCCCATGAAACAATGTTTCCCAGCGTGCTCTGTGATCTCCTAGCAATAAGGTAAGCTGTGGTTCTTGTGGGAATGCAGATTTCTGGACTCTCCTCCACACAAGGCCATTTGAATGACAGTGGGTGGTTATGGAGCCCAGATCCCTGCTTTCATAAGCTTAAGTTTGAAGATCTCTGCTCCGAAGTCAAAGGCAATAATAAGGTCAATCCTCTTACACATACTAGCCCTTCAGCTAGCTGGAGACAGGTGTTACTATCTCTTTGCTTCTCCATGTCATCTGTTCTCCAGACCAAGTTTCCCCAATTTTTTCAATTGTCCCTCATATGAAACATTCCCAAGTCTTCTTCTCTTCAAACTATGTTTTATTTCATTAGAGTTTGTCCTAAAATTTGATGCTCAGAACTAAACATAGTGCTCCAGCCATGGCCTGACAGGGGTGGGAGGGCAAAGAGAATGGAAAGACTAACTTCCTTCTGAGAACAGGCACTGTATTTATCAGAGAAACCTTTAATGAAATTAAATACATTTATTTGGTTCGAGAACTTCAGTTAGCCATGTAAAATTTGGTCTGGAGAGGAACAGTGTAAATGTAACTGTGGAATTGCAAAGAGAAGAATATTCATGTGTTAGCTTCAGCACTAGGCATGGTAAAATCTTATCACTCTGGATTACCAATTTAGAATTTTTGATGGTCGAGATGGAGTTAAGATAAAGATTATCTTTGGGCTATGTATTCTAACTATGTTAAGTGATTTTTAGTAAGCAAAAATGGTGTAAAGTTGATTATAACGACGTATTTAACCTACTTGAGAGACTACATTTTTCAAGTCTGGAGTATGATATCATCTGTTTATGTATTCTTAATTTATATATTAATATTAATAAAGCAATTCTTGTTATTTACGAAAGCAAGTCTATAAGAGTATCTACTTGCTGATACTCTTTTTTGGCCTAATAGGATGTCAGTGGATATATATGAAAAAATAAAATTTTATTTATTTAAAGAATATCACATAATTCATAATTTTCATTAGTTTAGACTGGCTCCTCCCCAGCTTGTCTGAGCTGAGTCAAACTTGACTGCATGTAACACTTGGCAGACCAACTAAGGGTGATCATTTTCTCGACATAATTTGTAATCTTTACATCTCTATCCGTCATATTATAACCTGGTGGTTATTACTATCTGTGTGAACAGGTATGTCTAAAAATCAAACAAATACAAGACAGTTTGTATTTGTAAATCTTTTCCACAAAGTCATTTAATGTTAAACAGGTCTGTTGTGGAAGCAAACTACTGAGAAATGCAGAAATACGTGCTTAATTTAGAGCTCCAAAATAACAGTAGACCCTGGCTTTCCTGCCCCTTCTTTTACAAATCCTTTGTCTCCTTCTTATGGCCCAGCTTCCTCCTTCTCCCTCACGAGGGTGAGGGCCTGACCCTTAGTTTTCTCTGCATACCTCTCTCTCTTTTGGAGAGTTCATTCACTCTGTGGCTCTATCTCCCCTTATCCTCTGTCAGTGACTTCCTGACGTTTATCTCTAGCTCTCTCTGGGCCCGCTGCTGCCATTTGATTTCAAGAACAACGCGTGTGTTTATCAAGCGTCTACTCTGTGATCCTTTCGTCATAGTAATTGTATTTTATCCTTGTAACAACCTTGTAGAATAGGTTGTGCTATTCCTGTTCAACTAGGGGGAAACTGAGACTTAGAAAGTTATATTCAATATTATCTTAAACTCATCACCACAACATCTCCATGATGTCAGAGACCGTATTTGCTTTTCCTCAACAACTCTTTGTGCTCCATCTCGTAAGGAGTAAGCAGTAACTAAATGTTTGTGAATGAATGAATGAGTGAATGAATGGTCAGATAAAAATTTTAGGTAGATGACAGGTAATAGTTTGATTTGAGAAGTTCAAAGGTAGCAAAGAGACTAGGAAGCAATTGCGCCAGGCCAGGCAGGCCAGACAAGAGATGCTGGTGTGCTGGTGGCCGGGAGAGGGGAGGCACACTCCTAATTTACAGGAAAGAAGGCAGTTCCTTCAAAGCGGAAAGTGCTTTGCAAAGATCTTTTTTTTTTTTTTTTTTTTTTTTTTTTTTTTTTTTTTTTGAGACAGAGTCTTGCTTTGTTGTCCAGGCTAGAGTGAGTGCCGTGGCGTCAGCCTAGCTCACAGCAACCTCAAACTCCTGGGCTCAAGCGATCCTCCTGCCTCAGCCTCCCGAGTAGCTGGGACTACAGGCATGTGCCACCATGCCCGGCTAATTTTTTTTTTTTTTTTTATATATATCAGTTGGCCAATTAATTTGTTTCTATTTTAAAGTAGAGACGGGGTCTCGCTCTTGCTCAGGCTGGTTTTGAACTCCTGACCTTGAGCAATCCGCCCGCCTCAGCCTCCCAGAGAGCTAGGATTACAGGTGTGAGCCACCGCGCCCGGCTGCAAAGATCTTTAGGCTCTCACACTCACAGGATTTGGACACTGACTGGACTCCCAGGTTTCCGGTTGGGTGGCCAGGTACATTAGGTTGCCATCAACTCAGTTTGGGAATACAGGAGAAAAATATTGGGGCTTTGAGTGTCCTATTATCAGATTAATCTTCCTCAAATGCCTTTCTTATCATGTTTTTCTCATGATCAAGAATCCATAATGACACTCTTCTGCACCTTAGAACAGATATAGATGTTTTATTTTGGTATCCAAGTAACTTATTTTGGTATTTAATAACTTAGCACCTTCTCCTTTCATGATCCCAACTAGATTATAAACCCCTTTAGGGCTGGAGCATATCACATAGATTTTGTTGTTGCTGCTGTTGAAATTCAGTACCTAGCATAGTGCTAGGCGAATAGTATGTGTGTAATACTATTGGTTTAAAGGGTCTGAAAACAATTATATAATGACTGACATTCATGATTTTGAGAGTGAAGTAATTTAGGAAAATAATAATGTAACTTGCCTTAACTGAATTTATGTTATAATTTATAATAATAGCAAATATTTATATAGTGAATTTTATATGCTAGACATTAATTCTAAGTGCTTTGTACATCTATTAACTCATTGAATCCTCACAACCCTATAAGATCGACATACTATTATTATCACCGTTTTGTGGGTGAAGACACTCAGGAGGTTACAGATGTTGGTTTAAATAGTGTAACTAGTAAGTGTGGAGTTTGAATTTGGACACAGGCAAGACTGGCTTAAATGTACACTTAACTGCCACATCTTACACAGTATCTTAGAGATAGCTCAGGACCCAGTGTTTATCATAGTTATAGGATAAAGAGTTATTCCATTTATTAAAGATGAACACACCATTAAATGCTAAAAAAGGTAATCAAAACCTATATCACCCTTGAGCAAATATGTTAGGTTACTAAGTATGAAATATCCAATTTCTCTAAAAACTAAGTTTGACAGTTGATATCTCTTTTTTTTTTGAGACAGAGTCTCACTTTGTTGCCCAGGCTAGAGTGAGTGCCGTGGCGTCAGCCTGGCTCACAGCAACCTCAATCTCCGGGGCTCAGTGATCCTTCTGCCTCAGCCTCCCAAGTAGCTGGAACTACAGGCATGCGCCACCATGCCCGGCTAATTTTTTGTATATATATTTTTAGTTGGTCAATTAATTTCTTTCTATTTTTGGTAGAGACGGGGTCTCGCTCAGGCTGGTTTCGAACTCCTGACCTTGAGCAATCCGCCCGCCTCGGCCTCCCAAAGTGCTAGGATTACAGGCGTGAGCCACCGCGCCCGGCCTGACAGTTGATATCTCTGACACTTCACTTTGACATTTGTTTTAATTTTATTGTGAAGGTACATCCTCATTCTTTCAAATGCACAGTTTGGCTTGTGATTATCTTTCAAATTTTTTAGAGCAATTTTTGTAAAACCATGGATAAGTCAAAAATTCTAGTTATTTTCTAATATGAGTTTCATCGTGGAACCAATGTAGTGCAGACAGCTCGAAATATCGATGAAGGGTTGAAAAGGATGTGGCTAATGAATGCATAGTACATCCATGGTTTGAGAAGTTCCATTCTGGTGATCTTAATCTTGACAATGAGCCACATGGGCTACCGGAGACCATGGTGGATAATGATGAGCTGAAAACTGTAGTGGAAGAGAATCCATTTTAACCTATGTGTGAATTAGCAGCAAGGTTTGATGTTACTATTCCAATATTGGAACATTTGAAACAAATGGGCAAGGTAAAGAAGTTGGATAGATGGGTACCACATGAGTTAAATGAGTGTCAGAAGAGAAATCGTCTCAAAGCTTGCCTATCTTTGCTGTGATAACATAAAGGCAAACCATTGTTTTCGACACTGTATTGTTTTGTGTGATAAAAAATGGATTCTTTTTGACAATTGCAAACGTTGGCACAATGGTAAAGATGAAGTGTCAAAACCCAGTCTAAAACCAAATATTCATCAAAGAAAGCCAATGGTGTCTGTTTGGTGGTCCAGTGCTGGTATTATCCACTATAGCTTCATGAAACCTGGTCAGTTGATTACAGCAGGTGTCTACTACAGCCAATTAGACAAAATGATGAGGTTGCTTGCCATTAAGAGATCGGTCAATAGAGACAGGCCAATCCTCTTGCAAGACAACGCTCGACCATATGTCGCACAAACAACACTGCTCAAACTACAGAAACTGGACTTGGAAACTCTCTGTCATCCACTGTATTCACCAGACTTGCACCAACTGACTACCACTTCTTCCAGGCTTTGGACTACCTCTTGCAAGAAAAAGTATTCAATTCTCAACAAGCTGTGGAAAATGCCTTTCAGGATTTCATCCGTCTCCAGGCTTCTTTGCTGCTGGCATAAACAAGCTACTGGTAAGATGGCAAAACTGTGTCGATAGTTTAGGCACATACTTTGATCAACTGTACTGCTTCTTGTTTGAGATATAATAAACTACACTTTTGATTTGAAATCAGACATTTCATATTTAACGACCTAATATGTCCTTCCAATTCTTCCATCATCTTGTATGCTCATGCTTAGAATTATTGAAAATTACTAAAGGTTTAAGAAGTTCTTTTGCATCTATAACTCATTTGATTCTCACACAAAGTTGTATGGTCAGGGGTAAACAGTATGCACCATTTCTAAGAGGAAGATGACACAGCCATGCTGTATGGTAGAGTAGTGATTTTGCTCTGGGTTCCTGTTTCTAGTCCAGTGTTTCCATAGCAGTGGAGATTGGGTGTCTGATCTGAACTCTTCCAGCTAGAGCTCATCCCTCAGGAAACAAGCTCTAGAATCCAGTGTTACCATGCATCTAAGAAACACTGAACTTCAGGTTGACAATTCCTAGGTCAGATGTGCAAGTGTAAACCATTGAAATTTTATAAGAATACTTGCTAAAATGTTTTAGTCAAAATATTCCTATGTAGTCTTTTGTGAAACAATTTACTGTTTGTGTCCTGATCATCAGGAGCTATCTTTTTTCTTTAGCAGTTAGAGGAAAGTTTCATAATTTTCACCATCTTCCTGAATTACCAATAGTAATTATTGCTATCAATTGTCAGGATTTCATAATCTGTATGAATTATTAATTCTCTAAGAATCAATCTAGGTTCATCAATTCACCAAAATGGAGGGAGAATAATAAAAGTATCTATCACTTAGAGTTGTTCCTCAGGATTGCTATAAGTATTAATCTGTAAAATGCTTCAAATCTCTTCTGGTCCATAGCAAATACTCAGTAAATGTAAAATATTATTTTTATTAACATTATTATTGTGAACATAATAAAAATGCTTCAGATAGCTCCCTGAACCATAACGACGATCCTCTCAGGACAGTATTACATTTTATTTTATTTTATTTTTTTGAGACAGAGTCTCACTTTGTTGCCCAGGCTAGAGTGCCATGGTATCAGCCTAGCTCACAGCAACCTCAAACTCCTGGGCTCAAGCAATCCTGCTGCCTCAGCCTCCCGAGTAGCTGGGATTACAGGCATGCACCACCATGCCCGGCTAATTTTTTCTATATATATTAGTTGGCCAATTAATTTCTTTCTATTTATATTAGAGAGAGGATCTCGCTTTTGCTCAGGCTGGTTTCGAACTCCTGAGCTGGAGCAATCCACCTGCCTCGGCCTCCCAGAGTGCTAGGATTACAGGCGTGAGCCACCGCGCTGGGCCTACATTTTGAACAGTGGCATGAAGAGCTGTTTTATGGAAGATCTATGAAGGCTGTCTGGAAAGTATCCAGGCCCCGTACTATGTTCTCATTATATTAGCAATGGCTGGATACTTCCCGGACAGCCCTTATATTTCCCCAACTAGCCTTGAGAATTCTTTTGGAGTCTTTCACCTATTATTTTCTCTTAAGGCCTTGCTGAGCCCATTTACATTATTCCAGGCCACTGTTAGGGCTGATGAATCCCTGATCTTTCTCTCTGTTTGCTAAAAGTATTTTTTTTCTCCAAGTGTATGTTCTGGGTGACATAGGGAAACTTAGCGGAAACTAAGATTAAGTCTGGAGCCAAATAAAGATCTAATAATGGTATTAAAAGGATTTTATTTCTCTTGTGTACCAGTTAAAAGTTGCTGATGAAGAAGATGAAAATTTTAGTGATCATTGTCAAGTGGACCCTATAAGAGTGATGCCCCTGTGTTCAAACTTACTTTGTGTTGATGACTTCAGCTGCTTTTCCATTGGTTATGTCACCTGACATTAATATTTTTTTTAACAAAACAAGAAATAAAATATTCAAAACAAAGAAATCCTCAAGAAAAGGATTTTGACTCATGAAAGGGGTACCCCTAACTTTCTTTGCTGGGTAAAATGAATCATGCCTGGGTAATGATTTTACCCAGGACAAGCTCTTTAAAACAAAACATAATATTTTCATTTTCCTTTTTCTTTGAATCTCGCTCTTACGGATTTGTGGTTATAATGAAACATCCCCCATTCTGAGACTGCAGCCATTTCTGTGCTAAAGCTACAAACCTCAAAGATGCCCGGCTAGATACACACTGGGAAACTAGCGAGAACAACAAGCTAAGGGACTGTTGTGTTCTGTAAGACCCGTGGAGAAATAGTCAAGATTCCTCCCAATTCTTAGGAAATTTCTTTCCTTCTCGCCTTCCTGCCCTCACCTCCTTGCTCCATGTTTACCTTCCTGTGTCTATTTCCTTTTTCCTTCATATTGTCTTCCTCTACTTTCTCTTCTTTTCTCCTCTCTTCTCTCCATTCCTTTACTTTCACCTTTTCCTCCCTGACCTCTTCCCCCCATTATTTATTCGCATCTAGGCAATTGTATGGCAGCTTATAAATCCAAAATACAGTCTGCTATTAATATGTATAAGACTAAGGGACTAAGACTAAAACACTTAATGAGGTAATCTTCCCGTCCTCGCTTGCTTGCCTTATTTCAGTAAGGATTTGTTTCCAGCATAGCTCTTAGCTCTTGAATCATTCTGGCATTCACGGCCTTGCTCCTTGGCCTATCCCTTTATAGTTTGCATCTGTATGTATGTGGTCTTTCTCTTTCTTACTTTTAGATCACCTAGCAGACTCTAGCTAGAGTTTGCACTGCTGGGTCTGTTCTGTGGCACCTTCCGTGTCATGCTTCTATTTCATAGGCCCCTACACTGGGCCTGCCCAACCTGCTCCAAGGAGGGCACAGCTATACCTCCCGCTCATCCCTTCCCTGACATTTGCTAGGCCAGCCTCGTCTCCTATGCTGAATGGTTCAGCTATTAATCTATTAAAATATTCATTCATCCAACACAAATGTATAAAGCCCTATACATGATAATAAAGATAAGGGCAACAGATCTTTTCTTTTTTCATATATTGCATTTTTTTCTTGAGTCTCATTGTAAATTCTACTGAATCTAAAAAAGCAAGTATTGTTATACATTTCACCTAGCCCCCTTCAAATAATACAGGACAACTGATTTTTACACCAAATTAAACCTAACAGGCATTTTAAATGAAAGTATAATCCACATGGTGCCAAACACTTATTCATCTTGTTTCATGGGCTCTCAGGACAATGTCCTCATAAAATTAAAGAAAAGAAAATTGAATGATTGACAGAGTTCTTCATTTTTGATTCAGACATTTTGATATTGTTTAGGTCTGAAGCCATAGATAGACACAATAAAAATTTATTAAGTACATTTTCCCCAATTATTTGTTGGTTGTATATGTTTACCAAAATGAAAAAAAAAAAACTACATAAAAGATACTGATAAGTTTGTGAGGAATCTGCACTATCTTAAAGGGCACACATTCACAGAAAAATAAAGTTTCAAAAGCTGTGTGTTGAAGTGAATGGAAGAGAGATTAAGATCCTTGTTGAGTCAAAAAGGATAGCTTTTCATCTGACTCACAGTGAAAAACAATGCTCAACATTCTTTTCTTGTGTCATTGTGTCTTCAGCCCTAAGCTGAGCCAAAGTCTTTTGATTATAATATTTTATGTTAATAATAATGATGATGCCATTAAGTATGTTTATAATCATAAGCACTATTAAGTTTTAACTTGGTTTACTTTTCAGATAATATATAACAGTGAATGTTTTTATTTGCAAAGTAATATACAGAAGTGAGTAATGGATACATTATTTGTAGTAAGATCCTCCTTTGCAAGACAAGTGCTCTGATCAAAATCAAGCAGACAGCATGGAATCACCCTGACTCTAGCAAAATGAACATTTTCGAATATGCATCCCAAATAAGAAAACGGGATTTCTTTGAGTCTGGTGACTTTTGTGCCTCAGTGCAAAAACACTGCATGACTTAGAACATTGAACAAGGAAGTTATACTACATGAAAAGGCTAAAAATAAGCAATTTTCTAATTTCCCACTCAACCATCCTGGTTTAAGCCTAAGATGTAAGATGCAGAATCTTTTCTTAATGAACTCTTGAGGGTAAATAATTAATGTGAACTTAGCCCCTATGATGTGCATTATTTCCTTTATTCCTTTAACACTTTGAAGTAGAAATTAGTGTCCCTGTTTCACTGGTGAGGGAACCAGAGCTCCAAGAGGTTAGCACGGTGGTTCAAGATCACCGGGGCAGAGATGCTATTCAAACAAACCGAGGCCTGTTGACTCCCAAATCCATGCTTTTCCCACCATATATTGCTTTCTTCCGTGTGAATTTGAGTTGAGGAATAAAGCACTCCACAATTGCTGCAAGGTGTTTTCACTGTAGGCAGCCTGAGGACAGCTTTACAACCACCCCTCTTGAGGAAGTCCCAAAACGCCATTGCAGAGAGCAAGGGTCACAGCAGAGACACAGGCACGGTGCAAGAGGAGAGCAGAGACCCATTTACGACACCGTCGTAGCGACGTAGCCCAGGTGCATGGGAAGCAGCCGGAAAGGCTCATGGGGAGCTTTAGAGATGGGTGGAAGAAGAAAGCATGGAGGGTAGGGGGCAGGTAACACAGAATAAAGGAGGGGGAGAGTGGTTGGAAGGTGAAGAGGGTACGTGGTTAGAGAAGGGAGAGTAGATGAGGATTATCAGAAGGCGCAAGGAGGGCTTTGTGGTGAGAGCAGAGGGTGGAGGGCAAGGCAGAGATGAGGCGGAAGAAACTTTGCCTAAAGAACGAAGAAAAGAATAAGTGCAGTTTTATCTTTATTAGAAAAAGTGGAAGTTTGTCTTATGTGACAGGTTGTTCCAACCCATTGTGTTGGGCAAAGATATTGGATTATCTCAACTGTTTACCAGTAGAAATGTGTAGATTCCTGAGGCCACTTTATAGCAAATGCTCAATAACGTGCCTGAACTTGTGGAGTTCATTGTGTGCAGTGGGGAGGTGAAAACAGCATGAAATGATACCTCCCTAACTGCTGATCAGTTAGCCAGAACCTTCCCTATTGAAGAGTATACAGAGATGAAAATAACAATAATAATTTTACAAAGCAGAAGATAACTCATCTCTTGGGGCCAGTTATATGTGATTCATAGATTTCCTGTAGGTGAATTATGCTTTAAAGTAAAACATGTAGATTCATCACCAGGCCTTAACAGTCCTGTTTAAGTTTGTTGGAAACTTTGGTAAACTTCCTTAGATACCCAAAGGTCACCCTAGGTTCACAGCTCATTTCATGGAGGTTTGCAAACCTTTCAGCAATGCTGAATTGGATTTCAGTTGAATTGCATGCGAACTTGGGCCAAGTTTCAAGGGAACATTGGGTATTTCTTTCAGGTAGAAGCCAGGTGAAACTCAAGGGGTCCAAAGTAGGTTTTGCTTTGAGTTTCTTTTTGGTTCTGCTTGAACTTGACACTCAAAGCGAAACTCAGGAGATCTGAACCTCTTGCAAACTCAGACTCAAGGGGAGGTTTTTGGAAGCAAACCTTGCATGCTGAAAATGCTGAGCTAACAGTGCTAATTGGTGCTTCAGTTTGCTCTGCCCAACCTCTGAAGAGAGTTTCATCTGGAAAAAGGTTTCTTTTAGTATGTGTAGAGTTTAGTAAAGCTTTACAAGAGGACTTTGTGTTTGCTGATAGATTACCTGCAACAAGCAGAATACACAACTTCTCATAATGCCATATTGCCAACCAGAGTTACCTCAGTAGCCTATGGAATGGATCGACCAATTCTCTAAATTACATTCTTGAGGTAAAATTAAAGGCATCTTGTTTAATTTAAATTAAAGCCGAATGTGTTGCCTGCATTATCTGGATAATTGACCACAGTGACATGAAAATATTCTCTTATTTGTAAGAAAGAATAACTGGAAAGAAAATCCTGTATTTACCCCCTCCCCCCCTCCATTAAACACATCCATAAGGATCAATATATGACTGTCCCTTAAAGATAAAGGCACACATATTTTACAAGATATGCTTCTAACCTGAATAGGGGTTGGTGCTAGGACCGAGAGAATTTAATTTACTTTTTGCAAACAAGTCTGAATACTAAATTAAACTTAACAGAAATGAGGGGTTTTTTGAGAAAGGAAACAGGTTGGCAGAATTTTGGCATATCAACAAAAGGAAATCACACAAAGAGAAAAGGATTAGACAAAATAAAGATCAAATGAAGATCAAAAATAAATTGGCTTCAACCCAGGAAACATTTGTTACATTTTACAAGCAGGTCTTTCCTTCCCCAGTGTGAAGAACAGAGGAACCACCTGATCTTCCCCTAAAGGTCATTAAGCACCCTGCATGCTCGTGATGAAATGCTTCTTGGGCCCCTGAGAAAGCCCGGCACAGGTGCAGTACTGAAAAAAAATTTAAACTTCCTAGTCCTAAAACTATAAACGACAGAAAGGAAACAAATATTGGTAAGCAGATTCTAAGGAAGTGATGTACCAAGTATTCGTGCTTCAGAAATACTTGCACAGTGGCTGCTTTAACAAATGAATAAATTATCTATGTATCATCTTTCTGTATGTTAAACATTTTGAAAGATAGTGAACTTTTTTAGATTTTAAAATATTTTCTTTGATGCATCATTTTAACCAAGGTCGCATAATTTGTGGGGTCCAGTACAAAACAAAATGCAATACCCTTTGTTAAAAAAGCAGAACAAAGGCCGGGCGCTGTGGCTCACGCCTGTAATCCTAGCTCTTGGGAGGCCGAGGCGGGCGGATTGCTCAAGGTCAGGAGTTCAAAACCAGCCTGAGCAAGAGCGAGACCCCATCTCTACTAGAAATAGAAAGAAATTAATTGGCCAACTGATATATATATATATAAAAAAAAATTAGCCGGGCATGGTGGCGCATGCCTGTAGTCCCAGCTACCCGGGAGGCTGAGGCAGAAGGATCGCTCGAGCCCAGGAGTTTGAGGTTGCTGTGAGCTAGGCTGACGCCATGGCACTCACTCTAGCCTGGGCAACAAAGCGAGACTCTGTCTCAAAAAAAAAAAAAAAAAAAAAAAGCAGAACAAGGTGTTGTAAAAGGTAATAAATATAAGGCTTTTTCTTTCATTCTGGGTCTCTCTCTCTCCTGACTTATGGTACTTTTCTTTTTCTTTTTTTTTTTTTTGAGACAGAGTCTCACTTTGTTGCCCACGCTAGAGTGAGTGCCCTGACATCAGCCTAGCTCACAGCAATCTCAAACTCCAGGGCTTAAGCGATCCTCCTGCCTCAGCCTCCCTGGTAGCTGGGACTACAGGCATGCGCCACCATGCTCGGCTAATTTTTTCTATATATTTTTAGTTGTCTAACTAATTTCTTTCTATTTTTAGTAGAGACGGGGTCTTGGTTTTGCTCAGGGTGGTTTCGAACTCCTGACCTCGAGCAATCCTCCCGCCTCGGCCTCCCAGAGTGCTAGGATTACAGGTGTGAGCCACTGCGCCCGGCCTTTATGGTACTTTTTTAATGTCCTATATGTTATTCTAAGTAAAGAAAAATTTGAAATTATTAGCATGAATTTTACTGCTTATCTTTATTTTGTGCACAGCCAGTCTTAAATGTAAAAGCATTGCCTTTATATGCAGAATTACTGAAATTGCACAATTTGGAGTTTGTAGTTCACACACACACACACACACACACACATATATATATATATATACACATTTCATTCTTTCCAGAACAGTGGAAATGCTTCACAAAATTAACTCAGCTGTTTTCATTTCACTCCTTGATCTGCACACATTCTACCAACATTCTCCACCTTCAACTTATTGAAGAGTAAGAAAGAACTGAGAGGAAAAGGAACTATGGGTTGTCCCATCTGTCCTTAGCATAGGGGACTTACAGAAGGCTTGCTGGAGAAAGTGACATCTACAGATAGTGGAAGTAAAGACATGACAATTTCAGGATAACTGTCGGGTAAAGGGCAAGATTACCATATGAAATTTAGTAAACTTTAGCACAACTGATGGTTTTATTTTTTCCCCTTGTTTTTGCATCTTTTGGATTCCCTATAATTAATTGACACATTTTGTAAGTGAGGCGTTCATCATGAGAATTAGATCACCTCCTTCAAGCGTCAGTGTCATTCAGAAACTTCCATCTTAGGTTAGAGATTATGAATCCAATCCTGACTAAGCCATTCAGATGAACATTCAAAATGCGTTAGCAGTTCCAACACCTTTTCTAGAACAATGTCTAAAAATAAATTCTACAAAGAATATAACATCCTAGATTCCACAGAGGAGCTAACGATGAAATAATGCTGGAAATTGAAACATTAAGTCTGATAGGTGACTTTCTGTGAAATCAACTCTGAAGTCCTTGTGAGACTGTAATTAGTCTACCTGTTAAAGAAACTGAGGACCCAATTTTAGGAAATCATGAGCTTTTGTGTTTTTTATACTTATTTTTTATATATGAAAAAATACACGTAAGATTTTAATATACCCTTAAAAAGAGTTTTTGACTTCTTACTTTGAAATGCATTTACTCTTCAAGTTGTTTTATCATTTTGCAAATAAACACACAATGTGAATTATTGACATACACACTCATGTTACTGTTATATGCAAGTGAGTAGATACAGAGATATCTCTATTTAAGGAACTATTGTACAAGGATGGATAAATAAGGTGAGTGTGAGCAGGAAGGGATAAAGGTTCTCAAGGAGTATACTGCAGTGTCTCGTCAAATAATTTGGTAGTGTTGGCCAGTGACATTCGAGGAGCTGATAGACTGGACTAGCATCAAGCCATGAAGTCTGGAACAGTGTTTTGGGGGACAGTCTGAGCAGAACCTGAAAAACCGATGGCCTGCACATTTTTTTTTTCTGCTCCCACCCTTCCTGGCCTGCACATCTTTATTGGAGGTATAAGTCAAAGACCTGGTGTAGAAAACATCATTTTACTTAACTATACAATTATAGTTAAATAGATTATCTTTAAAAATAAATGTGAAAAATAAAAGAGGACAAGGGAAGCTGGTCAGCCAGTTATGTGAGAGCATGTTTATACCCAGGGTATGGGCAGAATCAGTGGTGTGCCTTCCATGGCCACAGATATTCCCCTAAATCATAACCTCAGAGCTGCGCTTCATTAGTCATATGGAGAATCACAGAAGAAAATGTGGGTTAGTTTGTGCAAATGAAACACTACTCCAGGAAAAAACAGCACAATGTGTGTGCCCTGGAGACCACGGTTCAGAAACATTTTACACAAGGGAGAAACATAAACAGCAAATGCCACATGCTTTTGAACTGTCTTCATAGTAGAAGTTGCTTTTCAACCTTATTCAATATCCCTTGTGACCAAGCATCTGGACCCCAGCTACATATAGCAATGACCACAAACCCTGTATTTAGTAGGTCTATTCTTATTTCTTAAATAAAAATAAATTTCCCATTTCAATTTTTTATTTATTATGACCCAGATCTTACCTTGATTATGTTTAGATTTGCCTTGCTTTTGCCATTACGAGTCTGAAGGGGAAAGAAAAATTTAATTTTGACAGACATTTTTGGACTAGACTTCTGGGGATATTTATTTTGTGATCTTCTTTTTGTTTTTGCAAATTTCTTTATGGGAAGGACAAGCCTCAAAAGTTGTGATGTGTTTCCTTAGACTTGCCAGACAGTGCCTATTCATTTCTTACCAGTTGGACGTAAATGCCATCGATAATGGCACAGGCATAAGTGACAAAACAAGGGAAATGTCAACCAGATTAATTTGAATCAGCCCAGCCTTTATTTCTGGATTTTTTTCACTAAAATGTTTTTATAAATATTAGAAAGCAAAATTGAGCAAATAAATTTTTAATATTATCATGACAATAGTTTTGACCTTGTGGACCCCTGAAGGGATTGAGTTCCAGACCACACTTTGAGAGCCTCTGCTGTGGGGTGATTATCTCCATATCTGATTGATAGCGGTATAGGTATATACTCTATACTTCATCTTCATCCTGTTTGTTTTCCACTTAACAATACATCCTAAACATCTTGCCACATCAATACAAGGAAAGCTTCCTCACTTGCTTTTGTAATAGTCTAGTATTCCATTGCCTGGATTGGCTATAATTTACTCTAGCAGTTCTCTTTTGATAGACACTTGAATTCCACTTGCCCTATTTAAAAATTTTTTTCTATAATAAATAATGATGTAATGAATAACCTTGTGAATATAGAATTTTATA
Source organism: Microcebus murinus (assembly GCF_040939455.1). Taxonomy (NCBI): domain Eukaryota; kingdom Metazoa; phylum Chordata; class Mammalia; order Primates; family Cheirogaleidae; genus Microcebus; species Microcebus murinus. The sequence continues at coordinate 27,495,389 of NC_134108.1, forward strand.
CACAGGCAGGCGTATTTGTAAGACAATATTGTGGAAATGGGTGTAAATTGCAGTTTTTCAGATCTGGCCCAATTGCCCTTCCTGGAGGTTGCTCCATTTTGCAAGCCTACCTGAACAGGTTTCTCCCCCAACTCGCTGATGGGAGCTTTGCTAATCCGGCAGGTGAACAATGTTATCTTAGTGTAGTTTTAATGTGCATTTATCTTATTATGAACAAGGCTGAATATCTTTTCATATGTTAGGACCATTTGTATTTTCTTTCTGTGAACTGTGGCTTTTCTTTCAGGTTGTTAATCTTTTTCTTCTCAATTCTTAGCAGCTTTTCAAGTATTAGGGAAAGTATATAGGGGCTTTTAAAGTATTGCTCCTTCTGTGAATTTAAAAGGCTTTATCCTAATTTGTCATTTGTTTTAGGATTTGTTTGTGGTGTAGAACTTATCCATTTTTATGCAGTATACTTACATCAATCCTTTTTCATTCTTGGCTTATGGATTTTGAGACTTGATTTAGAAAGGATTTTTTTATTCCAAAGCTATAAAAAAATGCACAAATATTTTCTTCTTGCATCTTTACCTTTTTGTATCATAGTTCACATTTAATTATTGACACATTTGTAGAGTACTTTGGTATATATTGTAAAATATGAAACCAATTTAATATTTTTCTATATCCTACCCACTTTCCCAAACACCATATACTGAAAAGCCCAAATTTCCACACTGAATTGAGAAGTAGTGTTTATTATGTAATAAATTCCTAATTATATTTGCTTCCAATAGTATATGAAAAAATAAAAACCTCATAAACTAGTATGCTTTCTTCCAACAATGCAAGAATCATTCACTGTTAGAAAGTGTATTTACATAATTTACTAGATTAAAAGACCTCACACCCACCATGTTGATAAATGTCAGTGGTAAAATCGAATTGACTGAGAGACCAAAGGTACTTCCTGATAAATCAAGAAAATGTACTTATCTAGAAGCTACAGAAGGAAGTCAGTGTGATCAGGATACACAGCAAAGAGGCCAGCAGCATTCTCCTGTAACAGAGTCACTGGCAGATGTGCAATCGCAGATAATAAATCTAAAAGAATGAGAGTCACATGAGAACTCCTAGAAGTTCAACTGACCCCCTCCAAGCCAACCCTTATATCTGTGAGGCTGTAACAATTCTTCTACAAGCCAGAGTGGTTAGGCGAGGGGGGCCACGCCATCAGATGTATCATCAGTCTCAATGGAACCCAACTAGGCTGGCTGGCACAGGCAGGACAGCATGGAATAGTCAGTATATTTAGACCCTCAGCCTCTTCAAGATACACATCCTGTTCCAACTATTTTCCTGAACTTATTGATGTGGAAAAAGGAAAAGCATCAGTTATCAACTCCTTTGAGAATAATGTTTACAACCTCTTAGACCAGCTGTAAGACCCAACCTATAAAGAGAAAACACATATAATTAACAGATGTGAAAAAATAGCATTTACTGGTAAACAAACAAAAAAATCATTAAGATAGAAATCCTAATAAACTAGGACTTTACTAAGAATCTATATCCAATATTTTTATGGTGAAATAGTAGAAAAATTCCTACAAATACAGGGATTTTTTGTTAACCTACTACCATTCAGTATGTACTGAAGGTCTTGAAAAATACTGAGAAAAAAATTGAAAATATAAATATTAAAATGGAAGAGATAAAATTGCAACTTATGGGAGATAGGAACACCTATATGGATAGTAAAAAGAATCAATATATGAACTACAATAACTAATATAAGAGTCCATTAAGGTGGCCAGATACAATATTAACATACAAAAATAAATAGTTTTCTATATACCTTCTTCTATAGCTATAAGAAAATGTAAAAGAAAAAAAAGCCTTTTTCATAATAGCAGTTATAAAAAATGTAGTAATAACAAATAAAATAATAAATATTAACACCCACATGAAGGAAAAGATCGAACTTTTCTTAAAGTTGTCCAAGAAGATTTGAAAAAATTGGAGAAGTAAGCCATGTTCCTAGAGGAGAAGACTCAATATTATAAAACATATTTTAATTCTACAATTAATTTATAAGTTTAATGTGATCATAACGATTACCAGAATTTTTAATAAAGTTTATTTCAGAAATTTCTCTGGAAGTTAATTCTAAAATTTAAAGAGAAAATATGCAAAAATATTTAATAAATGATGGCAGTAATTACAATCACCAGAACTTGCTATGTGAAAACATATGAGGAAGCTTTACTAATGAAATTAGTATGCTATGGGTGTTGAAGTGTATATGAAGATCAATAGAACAGAATAGGTAGCCCAGAAGTCAACCGAATTTGCATATAAATATGATGAATATGGTAATTTAAATCTAAGGCAGAAAGGTAATAAATGTTATTGGGAGATTGAGTAAATAATTTGGAAAGAGTAAGATGGTGCATCCTACTTCAATCCATACACACAAAGACATACCCAAATTTCAGATGAAATGGGGCTAATATGTGAGACAAGCAAGCTAGAAAGCAGAAGTCGGATGATCTCTGACTTGTTTAGTTAATTATTTTAAATGAGCTATGTTAAGAAACTGACTCATAATTGGCCCTCAATAAATAGAGATCCTTTACTTTCTCCTTCTTGCAATGCCCAGAGTGGGGTTACATTGACAATATAAATAAGTTCAGAAAAGGTGATAACTTTTGCTCATCGTATAAGTTATCTTTTGCTATGCTCTAGTCTCAGGTCTAACCAGGAGCTTCTCCTTAGGGTAGGTTCTCTAATACATTGTTTATCTTGCAAAGAATCAGATTGCTTATAGGTACAGCACATTGTGTTCTTTTAAGATCAGATCTCTAGGATTTAATTTGATTCTTTATGCATGCTTCATGTAGCTTGAGTGCCCATGGCTAGCACACAAATGATCTGATCCATTTCTAAACAGCCTGAATGCTTTCTGAGAAACAGAGATGAGTAAATGGTTATTGTAGTTAAGCCAGTAGGCTGGCCCAGACTGCTCTCCTGCTGGGACATTAAAATATTCAGAAAGATCCTAACGGTCTATCTTTTTCAGAGTGAAGAGACAATGGGCTATTTATTGGATGAAAATAGCTATAATAGAAGTAAAGTATTTGTTTGGCTAAATGCTACTGATTCTAAGACTAAGAGATACAATCTGTAGAAAAGCTACAAGAAAGCAACTCTCTATCCTTAGGCCCATAAATATAATAATTTCAGCATATTTTGAGTTTTGTTTCATGGTGGTGATGAAGTTTCAACATAAAAAAACTTTCCAACAACTTCAATTTTAAGTCTTGAAAATTTTCACAACTTAGTCCATAGATATCAACTTCCATTACCTAGTATAATTTATGTGTGCTGTATTATGTGTACTTGAGTATTTATTCCATATTTGCTTGTTGTCATTCATTAATTTAACAGGCATTTTTTTTATTGAGTGCTGCCTCAACAGCATAGATCTGCATCACTTCAACATTTTTTGTGGTGAGTTTCTTAATCTCTACTTAGATGTTATAAACATCTAATAATATGAATCAAATACAATGTATATAGATTATGAAGTGAAGTTGAAAACCTTACAATAAAGTCAACAGAATTAATGGCAGTGATGATGGAAAAACAATGCCAATTTATATACATAGATTGACAAATGAGGATCTGGTAGAATTACAGCAATTAATAACCAAAGAAGAAATAATCAATAAGAATGATAAGATAATATACATCTCAGAGAGACTTATTTACATATCATTGTATTAAGAGATCACTTTGAAAAATAAAGTTTTGAATAATTTATTTTTTATTTTTATTATTTTTTTTAGTTTCACTCTGTTGCCCTGGCTAGAGTGCCATGGCATCAGCCTAACCTCAAACTCCTGGCCTCAAGCGATCCTCCTGCCTCAGCCTCCGGAGTAGCTGGGACTACAGGCATGCGCCACCATGCCCGGCTAATTTTTTCTATATGTATTTTTAGTTGGCCAATTAATTTCTTTCTATTTTTTAGTAGCGACTGGGTCTCCGCTCTTGCTCAGGCTGGTTTCGAACTCCTGACCTTGACCTTGAACTATCCACCCGCCTCAGCCTCCCAGAGTGCTAGGATTACAGGCATGACCCACCACACCCAGCCAAGTTTTGAATAATTTTTAAAGACTCTTATTATGATCATTTTGCAAAACTCAAATAGCTAGTGAATGGTATCATATCCTTCTAGCTTGCATCTTTGTCAGAAAAATTACTTTAAACAGGAAAAACATTTGGTTCATTCTTTGTTCTAGTAATTATCGAATAGCTATAATTTTAACCTATATTCTATAAAATAGAAGATGAAGTACCTAGTTTTCTATGTTTGGGTTACATTTTTCAAAATAAGATAATGGAACCTTTTGTTTACTCTGTACGTGCTATCTTGTTCCCTATTTTAAATAGATTCACTCTAAGTGAGATTTTTCCAGGACGGTTATCCTTTGAGAATGAGGATCTGCTGTTCCATAAGCCATTAGCTCAGCACTGGAGAAGAATCTGCAAAGAACAGTTGAATGAGACACAGTCCCTATGCTAGAGCAGTATGTAGTTTAGTTAATGTTTACCCCGTTTTCTCACTTTCTTGTCTTTCTGATGACATGTACACTGTTTGGTGGGGAAATCAAAGATTTTTTTCTGATCCCCTCTCTTTATTCCCAACAAATTAGTCATTCCAAGCCTGGGGAGACAGTGAGCTTAATGATTGCAAATTTGAGGTAGAATTTTCAGTACGTTATTAAACAACCGCTGCTTATGTTTGCGTTATATAAAGATTCTTATTTATTGTTCCTACTATTTGTTGGAAGGAAAATGTTTTATTGCTATTTGAGATCTTTTAAAAATAATGATGAGATAAACTTAGAGGCAAGTTGGCTTTTATGAGGAAGGTTATTTTTAATGAAGTTTGAATATTTTTATGAAGTTTAAATATTTGAGGATTTTTCCTCCTCTATCTTTCTGTTAAGTTTCTTTTTTCTTTTAGAACTTATTGGGGGAGAGAAATGGAGATCTTTGTTATAGCAGTAAAATAATTTAGCGTTTTATCTGTAAGAATGAAAATAAATGAAAAATTCTGAATTCCTGTGATATAGATAGGTTGTTGTTTATACACCCAAATAACTTAGGCAGGGCAGCTTCAGAAATGATATTCCTCTATTAAATAATTATCAGTGTTCTGTAAAATGTATTACCAGTCAGGATTTTATTGTTACTAGTAGAAATTCTACTGTCTACCAAAGCTGTCAAATCACATTGATTTAATTGTGATTTCTCTCCCTATTTCTCCCCCTGTTTTAGTACTGTATCTATGTTATCTATGAGAATAGAGGTATATAGCTGTGCAGGGGAAGACTATTCATAGTCTATGTGTGTTATAAATTCATAGTCTATGTGTGTTTGCAATTTCTAAATAAGAAATTATTCTTGCCATCTTACCCAAGGAGTGATCTTCGGTTTGATCTTCAATTAGGATCTCAATTTGAGAACTAGGCATATTGGACTGCTTTCTGTACAAAACAGAAAGTTTGCTAAAGTTAGCAAAACCAGATGGATTACAACCCAGAAAAAAATACAACCAAGTTTGCAGTTCTGAATAAGATTAAGAAAAGTAAGTTTAAAGAACAGAGAAGATTCTGTTGAATATTTTTTCATGACGAGAGTACGCATGTACACTTTTTGGTGGTAAAAGAAGATTCTGAGGAGCTTCCAAAGAAACATCATTGTTCCTTCTGTTAACTTGATAAGTAGTTGGCTCCTAAATGCAGAAGGATTGTTCTCCTACCTGGCAAGGCTTGTTAACTCAATCCAAATGTAACTCCTTACTTATTCTGGACAGAAGATAATGTTCTCTTAACCCCACATTTGCAAATTACCAAGGAAAGTGCTGTTCCCCAAATACCTCCCTTTACAAATCCTAGACAATAGTTAGACAAGGCCTCCCTCCACCCTCACTGCTGCTGTCCTGGCTACCCACCTGCCCAAAGGACTCTACCCTAAGCCTTGGAATGGCCAGCTGAGGTCCTTCGGCTGCCTGTCATTAGACTCCTGTGGTGGTAGCTGCCCAGTGTCCAAGGACTGGCATGACCATGAAGCTTTTTGGGGCTTCTCCCTTCCCTTCGTCAAAACTGCTGCCCCTCACACCCATATTTGCTATGGACAAAACTGCCCCTGTCACTGCCACCGTGAACGCTCTCTTTCAGAGATGTAGAGATGACTCCTCTGCTTTCCTGCCTTTAGTGGAAGGATAAAAGAACAGGAAAACAATCTTCTCAAGGGCATGCACTTTAAATTTTTCTGCTGTCTTCTCATAGATAGAACAGAGGATTGACGTGAGTTTTTCCATGTCTTCCTTTCTGCACCAAATAAATCTTAGGTTGCCTGGATGTAGTTCTCCTGACAGAAGTGCTTCTTGCAACACTCTACAGACACATTCCAATGTACTGGGAGGAACTGCAACTCTGTCTCCTCAATCCCCACCCTCTTTTTCAGCAATCACAAGAGTCTCACCTTCTAGCACAGGGGAAATAAACTCACTCACCATGGTGACCCCTGCCCTTGGTCCCCTATGGTCTTAGAATCCCAGGCACAAGTAAGTCCCCTGTGTGATTGTTTTTGGTCCAGTCTGTGCATATTCTGCTGCTTATGTTAACTTCCATTTTCCATCATCACTAGTCTCTTTTTTTAACCCTATATCAGTTACTTGGCATAAATTAACATCAGTTTTTTATAATCCACTAATGTTTATCAAATAGCTTCTGTGTGTCAAGAACTGTAGTGCCACCTTCTAGTATAAAGAACTATGTGTAGCTCTTTATGGTAGAGATTCAAAGAAAAGAACAGAAAAGGAAAGAAGAAGGAAAAATGAAGGGTGGTGATCATTGGGTTGGCCAACATCTCTTTCTTCCTTGCTCTGCCTTGTGCTTCTTCATACGAGCTGTCTCTCAGCTGCCACAATCCCACCACAGCTTGTCCCAGATGGCAGTGGGGGTGGGGAGCCGGAATTATTCAACTCTAAACGGCTTTCTCAATTTATGGGTGAATGGATGGGTGATCATGTGTTTGCTTTACTATTTTTGGTGTTTTAGCATGAGGAATAGAAACAATATGGCAACTGCCCAATTTTGATTGGTGACACCACAGATCAAATCACTTCTCTGCTCGAAAGACTTCACTTTCTTTCTATCTGACAACATAACACCCCACGATAAGACAACACAACAAGTTCTTATTGTGGTCTACAAGGCCTGACAGAATCCTACTCCTACTCATTATTTTGACTCCACCTTCTGCCATTTTTTACCTTTCTCTCTATAATCTAGCCAGCAATATTAACTTCACTGCTCTTTTCTGCACATGCTGGCACACTCTTATCTTGGGGCCTTTGCACTGACTTTTCCCTCTGCCTGGATCTCTCTGTCCCCCAGATATCTACCAGGCTCCCTCCTTCACTTACTCAGTTCTCTGCTCAAATGTCACCTTACAAAGACACTTTCCCCAACCACCCTTCCTAAACTGGTTCCCATTTCCTACTACTCCTGTAACCACCTTTATTTTTCATAGAACTTACTATCTTTTGTTATATATTATATGCTTATTGTTTGTCTCCCTGAACCAGAATGTAAAGTTCACGAGCATGGTTTTTGCTTATGGCCTATATTCCTAGCACTTAGAACAGTTCCTGGGACAAAGTAGTTACTCAAACATAGCCAATGCTGTCCGTACCTCCCAGATTTTTTGGATTATACCATTTAGATATGCTCTGGCCAACGTCAAACTGCCAGTTTCTGAATCTCCAAGCTCAAGGACACTTTCCAGAAACTGTAGAAGGCCATTCTACCTACACTATGCATCAGGCTTGAGGATTTACACCCACCCCTGCCACAGAGCAGCCCTCAATGGATGATTCTTATCATTTGATGCATAAATACTACAGTTTCCTTGCTACAGTGGTGTGGGAGGAGAGTAGGGTACTAGGGCACTAGGGCAGGAGGGGAGTTATTTTGAGACTTTGGTAGCTGTTTTACTAATACACCATTTGTTGGCTGCCTTCTCCTCCCTGCATGGTTTCCCTACTCCCCCACTAGCTTGTACCTCTTAAGTAAGCTCCGTAACCTCAGATTCTTATCACAGGGTCTGTTTTGGGCAATCTGAACCAAGACAATAAATATTTGTTATTGTTGGATGAATTATTCACAGTAGATTCCAGGTACACATGTAGAAAAAGACTGGATAGGGGACAGTCATGGCATAGTTTCACAGCAGGCCAAAAGTTGGCTGAGCAACAAGGAGAAGGAGCTACCACCAATTGGGAGGAAACAAGATGGGTGAAAATGAAAATGAATTCTTGGCAGCATCTGAGAATCAGTATCTGCCGTTGAGTCCTAGAAATCTACTAGGCTGAACACAGAACAAATACACACAGTGCTGACTTCATGGGTGTGAAACCTGTGCAGTTGCACACAGCCCAACACTCAGAACGACCCTGTATTTTGTCTAGTGCTCTGCTGTTACCATCTTGAAATTCTTAATAATTTTTGAATAAGGATGCCTATATTTTCATTTTGTACTGGGATTCACAAATTATGTAGACAACCCTAAGTGCACACCATAGTTTCTCATTACCATTTAGGAAGTGTCAAGAACTTCAGGAAGAGGAGTAGAATATTAAGGATTTAGTATGAGAGAATTAGGTTTTATAGAGCTGGGTCACTAGTGAATTCTTGGAGTCTTCTTACAGTCTGCTTTAGTAAGAGTGCTGGCAACTTGTTACAGATCATTACAGCCATATTGGAAGCAGAAATAAATGATGTAGTAATATTTCATGATGCTAATAACTTAGTGTGAATCATGGAAGCATTTTTGGATGGATGTGATATGTATTCTTAGTTTATAGTTTGCTTTGTTCAGAGAAAAAAATACAATTGGTACTAACTAGAAAATCTCTGATGGAATACTTAACAAAAAAGTCATATTTGTCATCATAAATGACCTGTAATATTCTATTTTTGTGGTATGTGCCCTATTTGCTGCTGGTGTCTTTTCAATTGACCATTCATTTGGCTTTCCAGGTGGGAGGCCACCAAGAATTTTTGATGTTTCCAGTCTGACAACTGGCATGTAAGATGCTGTTTTTAAATGTGCCATTATGCTTATTTCCACTTAAAATAGGGAAGATCAAAAACAGTATGTTTAAATACCAAAAAGATGTCTTCTGAAATAAAAAAAAAAGGGAAAGAATTATTTGAGAAAAAAATAATTATCCCTTGTGGAAGGTTTTGAAGCTTGTGGATTTTTAAGCAGGGAGGCAAGTAAGTAAAGCATTGCAGCATTTTCCACTAACTAAAAACAGATGTCATGTGATGATGGGTGTTACATCTGCAGCTGACACCCACTTCAAAGAACAGGTGCCTCTAGATGTTTAAAAAAAAAAAGCAGCTCTTGTACCAGTCTGCAGCAGCCTTCAGGAAGTCACGAGTGGGAGCAGTGGGAAGACTGGCTCTTCGGCCGCTCTGTTTCACTGTATTACAGTGGTACGTCAGGGCAGGCATTAATAGATTCTCACTGCACTTTCTCCTGGGTGAGCTTTCAGTGTCAGGGGCTGAACTGCCAGATCATTACATTTATTAAAAAGTCATAACTCCATGTGCAAAAGAATGAAGTTGGGCCCTTACATTGCATCATCTATAAGAATCAACTCAAAATAAATCAAATACCTACACATAAAGCTAAAACTATAAAACCCTTAGAAGAAAACATAGAGGAAAAACTTCATGACGTTGAGTTTGGCGATGATTTTAAGATATGACACCAAAAGTACAGGCTAAAAAAGAAGAAATAGATCAATTAGACTTCATCAAGATTAAAAACTTTTGTGCATCAAAGAATACAATCAGCAGGATGAAAGGGCAACCCACAGAATGGAGAAAATGCTTGCAAATCATAAATTTTATCAGGGATTAAAATCCAGAATACATAAAGAGCTACAACTCAACAACAACAACAAAAAAGGAAATTCAATTCAAAAATAAACATTTCTCCAAAGAATATTTCTCCAATAAACACATGAAAAGATGCTCAATATCACTAAGTACTGGAAAATGCAAATTAAAACCACAATAAGATACTACCTCACAACCATCAGAATGGCCATTTTATGTATATAAAAATACATATATGTAAAAAGTATATATATTAATATAAAGTGTTGGTGAGGAAATGGAGAATTTAGAACACTTGTGCATTGCTGGTGGTAATGTAAAATGATGCAGCTGCTTCGAAAAACAATGTGGCAGTTTCTCAAAAAATTAAATATAGAATTACCATTTGCTCCAACAATTCCACTTCTAGATCTGTACCTAAAAGAATTGAAAGCAGAGACTTGAACAGATATTTGTACATCAATGTTCATAGTAACCAAAAGGCAGAAATAACCCCAAATGTCCATCAACAAAAGGATAAACAAATGGGTAAACAAAATGTGGTATATACATACAATGGAATATTATTCATTCTTAAAAAGAAATGAAATTGATACATGCTACAACATGAATGAACCTTGAAGACATTATACTAGGTGAAATCAACCAGATCGAAAAGGACAAATGCTATATGATTCCATTTATATGAGGGATCTAGAATAGTCAAATCCATACAGACAAAAAGTACAATAGTGGTTACTAAGGGCTGGAAGAGGGGAAACTGGGAAGTTATTGTTGACTGGATACAGAGTTTCAGTTTGGAGTGATGAAAAATTTCTGGAGATGGAAAATGGCAATGGTTGTAACAATAATGTGAATATACCCAATGTCACAGAACTGTACACTTACAAGTGGTTAAAATGATAAATTTAGTCTTTTCATCTTGTTTATGTTTAACTTAGCTTAGTCAAACACTCTGCCTTCTGTAATGTTGTGTGGGTGTGCCTAACTCTATTCCCACTTAACCTCTCTGGGACCTATTTGTTCTTTCCCGTATGAGCTAATGTTTGAGGATAGTTTTATTCTTTCAGTCCACTTTTTTCTGCGGCATAATGACAAAAAGATGAAGGAAGAGAAAGAGAGTAAGCTTAATCTGGGCTGGTGCAGTTCTTGCTGGGAAACCTTGTTTTTTAGTGTCTTTTGTGATTGTCAAATGTCCTGTCCTATGGCCAGTCCAGTTAGCCAGAGGTTATCCATCTATGGGCTTTGGCTTTACACCTCAAGACATGCAGCGCCCTATAAGATGGTAAGTACCGGCAGCCTTCCATGACAGTCAAGGTTTTAAGTTAATTTTAGGTGGTCTTGAGGAATTTCCCTTGGCTTTTTCCACAGCTATCAATAAATACCCTTACTTAGCCTGCTGTACACACTTTTAAGCTCATCCTCTTTATGCCTCACTGGCTATGCCTGGGGAAGAATGAGAAGCTGTACAATGTCATGTTGTGTCCCAATAACATCTTGTTCCCCTCTTATAATTCACTCTTTATCTAATCTTAGAGTCCAAATTTATTCACTTTTCCTAGTTTTGTTGTTTGGAAGGGAGATTCTGTGATCCTGCTTTATTCCACAATTTTTTCCCTCAGAAATCTTTTTTAAAATGTCTCCACATTAAAGACTTCTACATGGCCTATACCAACACAATGCAGTCTGTGTTGATTAATTATAAAAGCTATAATATTTTAAGTCAAACATTACAATAATGAAAGGCCAATGCCAGACTATGATGGAATTATGACTACAATTAAATAGGTACCATAATCCTGGGGGAAACGAAACAAAAATATGGAATCACAGGATTGTAAATGACCCTCAGAGGATACATGTTGATGATAAACTTGTCTTCGAGGGGACACTGAACGGGTAGGGTGCTTGCAATCTGCTATGGAGAGATTGGATACTTATAGCATCAAATACACACGCACACACACATACACAGTCCTCGACAATAAAAGACAGTGTACACCAAAAGACACTCTGATGTCAGTTCTCAGTAAAAGAGAAGATGCCAAGGTCTGAAGAGAATGGAGAAGCCATAATGTAATCAAGTGAATGTTAGCTGCACCTTGAATGCTATATGGACATAACTTATATCTCATGATTTAAAAAAAAATTTTTCAGCATATTATGGGGGTACTAATGTTTAAGTTATGTATATTGCCTTTGCCCCACCTGAGTCAGGGCTTCTAGCATGTCCATCCCCTGTAGCTCATGATTTTTGAGTTGAAATAGTTTTCTTGGTTCACAAACCACACTATTTTAAATACAGCATGATTTGGGGACTGAATCACGTAGGTCACGATTTCAGGAATATTGTGGGGAAAATCAACAAAATTTTATGACCAACGAAGGATGAGTCCAATGCCTTATTTTCACGTCCTTCTTCATCCAAATGACTCTATCCTAGAGTTAGGCACTGGAGAAAACAGTCTCCAGCTGTCTCTAGTATCCTGTTCCATAATTTACAACCTTGTTTCTTTCTACCTATCAACATTATTGCAATTTTAAGCATGTTGTGAAAGAACAATCTCCCATTAGGTTGGACGAATTGTGATCCTTAGCTATAAAAGTGTACGTCAAGATGACATTTAAATTTATTTGGAAGAAACTGTGAGATTTGCTAAGAAATTTTAGAATATGAAAATCAATGGTAGATATTTGTCCTATGCATTTTTAAAAAGTAATATAAAGTCATCATCATTAAAATAGTGTGAAATTGGTACAGGAATGAGCAGAGCAATAGTACAAAAGGCCCATAAACAGACACAACTAGGAAGAAAAATGAAAAATGTGAACAAAGTGGTATTTCAAATCAGTGGGGAAAGGAGAAGTTATTTAATAAACGGTGTTTTGACAAATGACTAATTGTCTAAGGGGAAAATTTAAAATATATGATATACATCCTTCTATGCAGGTGTCTCTGTGTGTGTATATTCCTACCTCAAGCAATGCCCCCAAACAGATCCCAGAGATATTATGTTCTCAAATGTTAAAATTAAAATCTGGAAGTCCTAGAGAATAACAGTTAATATTTTTTTACAATCTTTGGGTAGAATGAAAATTTCTATGTTTGGTGCCAAAGGCAGCAGATTAAATTACAAAAATATTAAAGGTAATTTAATTTGGGTGGCTTTGGTAAAAAAGGTAATTTTAATGTTTTGGCAAAAACATCAAAATTTACAAATCAAAAGAAAAAGACTGCTAAAAATACTGCTACATATATAACAAAGGAGTACTACGCAAGGAGCCCACAAAAATAAGTGATTAAAAAAGCGCTCAAAGGCCGGGCGCTGTGGCTCACGCCTGTAATCCTAGCTCGTGGGAGGCCGAGGCGGGCGGATTGCTCAAGGTCAGGAGTTCAAAACCAGCCTGAGCAAGAGCGAGACCCCGTCTCTACTATAAATAGAAAGAAATTAATTGGCCAACTGATATATATATAAAAAAAAATTAGCCGGGCATGGTGGCGCATGCCTGTAGTCCCAGCTACCCGGGAGGCTGAGGCAGAAGGATCACTCGAGCCCAGGAGTTTGAGGTTGCTGTGAGCTAGGCTGACGCCCCGGCAATCACTCTAGTCTGGGCAACAAAGCGAGACTCTGTCTCAAAAAAAAAAAAAAAAAAAAAAAAAGCGCTCAAATATAAAAGTAATGAAGTACATGGATAGGCATTTCACATAAGAAGAAGGTAAAATAGAAGATGAATACATTTTAAAATTTGGGTATCATTGGTAACCAAAGAAATGCAGAATTTTAAAAACCTAGCAAGATACTATTTAAAGAAAAGCAATAACAAATGGACAGATTGTTTTTAGTGATAATATTTATTGTTGCAAGGTTAATTCATTGCCAGAAGCACTTTGGCAAGCATTACCAATCTTTGTCCAAGTGATCCCACTTCCAGAATTCATTCTAAGATTTTAACTGTATCTGTGCACAGGAATCTTCAGAGCAGTATTGCTTATAATAGTGAGAAAATTGTAAACAACCATATGTTCAGTTAGTTACATTATTATATATCCATACAATAGAATTCCACACAGCATTTTAAGGTGAAGTTGTACAAAACATCTAATGCCATGAAAAAATGTCTATTGTAGAAGTAAAATGTAAATATTGCATACACTTCAAAACTATTTCTTTCTTTTTTTTAACCCACAGACCCATGCTTTTCTCAGTGATAGCATTTTTAGAGACTTTTATTTTACTCTTTTTTTCTTTGTAGTTTGTAAACTTTCTACCATAAACTCTTACAAGAGAAAAATGTTAAATTTTTTGATAGTAAATGCCAGAAATTTTTGCCAGTAAGAGTCTTCTGAGGGAACCACCCTGATAACATTTTGTGGTTTTGGTATAATAACATCTGCTTTCCAGAGTGAATTTAATCCTGATGTAGTATCAGGAGAGTTCCGTAATCAGAAAGACCAAATTGCTTTGTTCTCCTGCAACATCACAAAATTATTTTCACAACCAGGCTTAAAAGCAGAACTTCAAAATGATATGCATTGAAAGTATGATGGTGCTATTAGATAGATGTAAAAGGCATTTAATTTACCCCAGTTACCACAGAGAGAAGAATAACAATGAGTGTCTGGAGAGGCTGGATTAGAAATCTGGAGGCCTCGGTTCCAGTACTATTTGTTCCATCGGTTAGATGTGTGCTTTGGGGCTAATGAGAATCATCATCATCATCATCATCACAGGAATTATTATTAATCATATAATACTATATATTACTTTCTGCAGTGCTTTATCATATTATCTCTAATCTTCGCAACTTCTTCCTCAGGCTATTAAATATTCCTATTTTCCTGATGAAGATGGGGTTCAAAGTGCTTGTTGACTTACCCCAAATTACCCAGCTTCCAAGCTACAGGGCAAGGTGTGATGATATTTGCAGTTTGTTTAGTTCATTAAAGCTCTGATTGCCCCAGCAAGCATCAATTAAAAGCAATGTCTATGGTTTACTTTGGAAGCAGCCACTTCCTGGAGTGGCTCACAAAGAAAGGCTCCCTCTACCAACCAAAAAATGTCCACTTCTGTCATAATTCTATTCAGTAAATGCTTAGTAAATGCCTCTAAATGCAATGTACTTCATTAGTTATGGCAAAAGTACATACACATGGTTGAAAACAATCCTTGCTCCTTAACAGTTTAAGATCCAGAAAGCTGGGTTCAAATCCCAGGTCCTTCACATACTAGCTGTGTGGACCTTGGCTTTAACTTCACTATATCCCAGCTTCCTTATCTGTGAAATGGGAACAATAATAATATCTATCTCAAAACTTGTTAAGAGGATTAAAAGAATTATATGTAATGTACTTAGAACAACATTTGCCACTTCTTAAGTGCTAATATGTGCTTATTAAACAATATGTGAATATATGAATAAGCAATCTAGTGGCGAATTATGTAATGTTGATAGCAGTCAGTGATAGAACTACAGTACTAGTCTACTTCTTCAAATTTTGTACATGTGTAATTTCTTTTAGTCATATCTGCATTTCAGTTGAGTAAAAACCTTGTAGAGGCTGGGCGCGGTGGCTCACGCCTGTAATCCTAGCACTCTGGGAGGCCAAGGCGGGAGGATTGCTCAAGGTCAGGAGTTCGAAAGCAGCCTGAGCAAGAGCAAGACCCCGTCTCTACTATAAATAGAAAGAAATTAATTGGCCAACTAATATTTATAGAAAAAATTAGCCAGGCATGGTGGCGCATGCCTGTAGTCCCAGCTACTTGGGAGGCTGAGGCAGGAGGATTGCTTGAGCCCAGGAGATTGAGGTTGCTGTTAGCTAGGCTGACGCCACGGCACTCACTCTAGCCTGGGTAACAAAGCGAGACTCTGTCTCAAAAAAAAGAAATTAATTGACCAACTAATATATATAGAAAAAATTAGCTGGGCATGGTGGCACATGCCTGCAGTCCCAGCTACTCGGGAGGCTGAGGCAGGAGGATCGCTTAAGCCCAGGAGTTTGAGGTTGCTGTGAGCTAGGTTGACGCCATGGCACTCACTCCAGCCTGGGCAACAAAGTGAGACTCTGTCTCAAAAAAAAAAACAAACAAAAAACCCCTTGTGGATATATTGAACTAATTTATGCCTTTTTAATACCTAGTCCTCTGCTTGGTTACATTATCTGAAAAATAGGATCAGTAATATTTCCAAACTCACCAGTTCATTGGCTTAGTTAAATGATAGAAGACATTTGAAAACATTTCATATTAAAAATGTATATTTATTATTCATAGTAGATTAGTCAATTGTCTTCTCAGTAGCTTTCTATAAACAGACTGAAAAGGAAATAAAAGGACTAAAATCATAATTAAGGTGAAATCTGGAATTTACTCTCACAACATGATAGTGCCCTAAGTGTCTGAAACATCATTTCTTTTAAATATATTCCAGACACATAAAAAAGCATGAATAGATGTTTTACTAAAATTTTTATAAAATTCTGTGAGTGGTTATTGGTTTAGTACTTTATGCTTGAATACTAGCTTTTCAATAAGTTTGTAACATCATACAGAGTTCTGATTATGCATCCCCATCTAGGTTGGCAGGTACAAACAATATCAGACACTTTAAAAGTCAGAAAAGATAGTCCTAGTCCATAAATAATAGAGTTATTAAACAAATATGAAAAAAGCAGAGAAGTCACTTGATTAAGTACAAGGTGTAAACTAATAGCAATGCTAATTCATTAAATAATGAAATTCTTGGCAAAGTACAGTTTTCTGTCCACTAAGTCAGACGAGATTGTTAAAATACATGTGCACAAACACACACTTCATCTCCATCTCTCAATTTTGTTCATTTTTATATGACTTCCTTGCAATTCAAAAAGAACTTATTGAATAGCAAACTATATGTGCCAAGTACCATGCTAGATGCATAGAATTACAAAAGAGAACAAGGACCAAGCTCATAGACAGTTTGGCATTTGGAGGATATACTTTTGCTATCTTTAGAGTATGTTAGGTTATTTCCTTATTCCAAAATTGTCAGGATTTTAAAACATAAACTCAATTGCTTAATGGAAAGTTCAGTTGCATCCAATCTACCTATCAGATGAATTCACTCATTAAAGAACAAGTACAGTAGTAAAAATAGCTGAAATGGTTAGTATCTCATGAGATTCTTAGCCCCAGGATAGGCCATTTTCACTTAAAATACAACCACAATCATGTACATGTCCAAACTCATTTACTATAAAATTGATATTGGTTTTGAAATTTGTTAATACTTGTTTAAGTAAAGGCAGTGAAAATATCTTAAAGACTTTCACCTCCCTCCTTTAAGTACTCAATGTTTGAAATGCATTGAAATAGCATTGTTATATGTTTAAAATCCTACTTTCTAACTAATATGGAATTTAAGAAATCTTTTTATTCTTTCGAAAAGTGATCTAGAATAGAAACTCAAAAGACATCCTGTATTACAAAAGTGTAACCAAGTCTCACGTTAGACTTGAAAGGCTCAGGGTATTTAATCTTATTTACATTAAACAATGGAATAAAAATCCAACAAAGCCTCAAGGGTTTTAAAAAATTGTTTTTGGAAATAAAAAAAGCTTAATTTAAGCAGTAAAGATAATTATCGTGCTTAAAAAAATAAGTAGCAGTGAATCACCAAGGACCATTTTACTATGAGTCATAATGATATGTGGTCAGAGTCTTCAGTAGGTATACTTTTTTTTTTTTTTTAAGAATACCCTTCGGTGGTTTTCTTCTGCCTCCGGATTTTTCATAATTTGGCATTGCTTTCTGGGGCTGAGACTTTTCATCTCTAGAAGATTCACCACACTATAAACACAGTCCTTGTGGTTCACATGGTACAACAAGGTTGATCATACAGATGAGTCCCCCCATGTCACCTACTCAGCTTCTCTCCCCACCCCCTCCTGTCTCATGCGCACACATGTAAAATGTTCAGTTGATAAACAGGATGGCTTAAGGTGAAAGGTGAGAAGGAAAAAAAAAGGGATAATGTGAAGTGTTTTGAGAGCAGAGATATTACATCTTTGTATCCCCTGCTTTGGACTAACATATTTATTCTGCCTGTAATCAGAGATGAATAAAGATCTGTAGACAGAGAGAATAAATGAGTATATGAGGGACTTCTGCAAATCATTTGTAGCCTCTTCTATTGCATCTGGGAAAACAATTGACTGACAACAAAGTTGTAAATAAGGACATTGGAATAATAATAGCATACACTATAGTACCTTATAATACCTATAAAACACTTTCACATGGTTTCTCTCATTTGAACCTCACAAAACCCTTGCTAAGGAGGCAGGTGTTATTATACAGGAAAATATAAGGCTCAGAATCAAAAGATGACAATGTTTTCCTTCAATATATCAGTAACAAAGCACCGGCCTGTGGGAGTGTCTATCTTCTGGATAGCATATCATTAGTTGTGGTCACTGTGGAGGGCAACAAACCATTTTAAAAATTAGAGTTACACCAGTTTAGGGATGAAATAATTAATGCAACGAATAATCTCTATGTATACATGGACAGAGTGGCGGGGGATGGAATGGGATAGAAGCTTATAAACTAATATTATGTAAATAATAAACATTTAATGAGAATTTACTATGTGCCAGGCACTTTGATGGGCCCTTTCTCATACATATTCTCCATTTTACAAATGAGGAAATTGAAGCTGTTACAGATTACGTGACTTGCCTAAGGCCACACAGCAAGTATGTGGCAAGGATAGAATTCTAATATCCAAAATGTACAA
Organism: Microcebus murinus; assembly: GCF_040939455.1. Classification (NCBI taxonomy): domain Eukaryota; kingdom Metazoa; phylum Chordata; class Mammalia; order Primates; family Cheirogaleidae; genus Microcebus; species Microcebus murinus. The sequence continues at coordinate 27,514,132 of NC_134108.1, forward strand.
TTAAGGTCCCTATCTTAAAAAGCTTGAAATTTGGTTGAAGGAATAACCACGAATTACACACAACAACTAGATAGAGATATGGCACAAAACAAATTTAATTGCTCAAACTAAAGATTCAAACAGTGCATACAGCATGAGCTAGAGTGGTTGTTAATTTCTTGGGCAAGGTAGAAAACGAGCTGACCCTGGGAAGATGAGTAGGATTTGGACAGGTTACGTGGAAAGGGAAGGTGTTTTAGGCAAAGTGAAATGCATTAGCAAACTGCCAATGCAGGGTGATCATAACATAGTCAAGGGACAATACAAAGCCTGAGAAGATTTTCATGATCAATAACAACTGCCATCTTATATGATTTAGGGCATGGAACTAGATATGTCAGAAAATTCAGAGAGGCATTAGACGTGTGACACAGGGGGTCAGAGAGGGCCATGAGGGTTGATAAAAATTGTTTCATGGAGGAACTAAATACTGAGCTCAGTTCTAACAAAATGTTAGAGCTTAGATACGCATAAAGGAGAAAAAGAATGCTCTTTTGGTAAAGACACAACTGGGTTTATGCTGTGTTTTGGTGGCAAGCGATATTGCTATGGGCCTTGGATAGCAGGCTAAGGGGTTTATACTTTTCAGTCAAAATTTAAAAGTTTGGGGTTGCCTGTTGAGGAAGAGAGACATGAGTAAGACTTTATTCTAGAAAAATTAGCAATGTAGCTATTTGTAAGACTGCCTTAAGGAGAGGAGAAACAGCAACCGGAGATAGACTCTTTAGGAGGCTATTAAAATAATTGAGCATCAGCATGTAGAATGGGCAGTGGAAAAGAAAGAGAGGAGAGGTCTGAGGACCTACTGGAAGTGGATTGGGGAGGAAAGGGCAAAGACAGAGAGGGTGCCAAGGGCTCTAGTCTGCTGACTAGACACCTGAGGACCTCTTGGTCATCTATGTAATACTTGGCAATGTTCAAAGCTCTTTATTCTTATGATGTGATTTCACCCTTCACCCTTATGATGAACCTGTGGAGTGGATATTGCTTTTCCTGTCTACAAAAGAAGAAATTAAGAGGTGAAGTTAAGCCAGGGCCTGTAAGGGCCAAGTATATAAACCCAGTGAACTTTGGGAATTGGTAGGAAGTGGCCAGGGTGTTGGTAGACTGGAGAGCCCAATTCCTATCTTCCAATTTTCATAGATTCTATTTGTCCACATTTTAACATTTCTGAAATTGGGGTGCATCTTATAATATTATGTCAGTCATTGTCAGTGAGGTGGCAGTTGTACGTAGTTCTCATTGCCTGAGCACACACGAACTTGGTCATAGCTGTTTGTGTTACAGGGTTGATTCAACTGAATTACATGCATTGCTGATACTATGTGTTGAATTTGATTGCCATCTAAGATGTCTTTTGAAAGAGTACGCTACTATTTGACATTGCAAGTAAGGGGCAGTTTGTACAAAGAAAGGCATGTAAACAGAGCTGTGGGGCAAACATTTGATATTTAGTCACATTTGTTTTCTATTGTTTCCATAACATTTATACAAATGTAGTGGCTTAAAAGAGCACAAGTTTATTATCTCGCAGTTTTACAGGCCAGAAGTGCGATGCAGGTTTCACCTGGCTGAAATTAAGATGTTGGCAGGGCTGCGTTCCTTTCTGGAGGCTTTAGGGCAGAATCTGTTTCCTTGCTGTTTCCGGCTTCTGGAGGCTGCCCACATTCCTTGGTTCCTGGCCTCTTTCCTCCATTTTCAAAGCCAGCAACAGCGGGTTGATTCCTCAAATTGCCTCTCTCTACACATATCTCCCTCTGACTCTGACCTTTGCTGAGAAAGCTTCTCAGGTTTTAAGGACTCATGTGATTAGGTTGGGTAATTAAAGATAACCTCACCATTTCCAGGTCCTTCACCTTAATCACATCTGCAAAATCCCCTTTTCCATGTATGCCAACACATTCCCAGGTTCCAGGGATTAGGACTTGGTCATATATGGAGACCATTATTCTGCTTACCACATGGAGAAAGCAAAAATTCATCTTTTGAGAAATAACTACAACAAAGCAACAATTGATATTTTATGGGTCCCCCCCCCCCAAAAGGAAGCTATTACAGAATAGAGGCAACTGTGTTAAATTTTATTACTGAGATCCAAGGGCTGTCCGGAAAGTATCCAGCCATGTAATGTGCAAAATATATTAACAATGGCTGGATACTTTCTGGACAGCCCTTGTATATGCAGAAGATTTTATCACAAGTCAAGCAGTGCAACTAAGTGAAGGGGAGCTTGTGCAATCCCTCAGAATGGGTATAAGATATTTCAAATCCAAGAGGCTTTCCTGTTATAGCTTTAGAATATCAGAGGGATAATGATTTTCTAGACTGTTTAAAATGTGAGCCACCTAACTTCTCATTGTTTTAGTATTTGATATAGTTCAGCATTTTTTGCCCAGTTCTGATGTTTTTCAGCGTGGCTTTGTTAGAACCCTGAGCTGTCCTCTCTTTGCCTCTTGACCTCTTTCCACGACAAGAGTCAAAGGACAAGACGAGCTTTACAAGTCAGAGCATGTGTTATTCCTGGGCAGGGGGATGTTAGTGACAATTTCCAGCGTGGGTGGATTTGAGGTTCTGAAGGATGAATGAATATTTTCCAGTTCACCTTTCTATCAACATCAAAGACTGTGCTGTCACATCTGCCCCATTTACTGCTTCAGTCTCATGCCTATGACAGAATGTGTTCTAGACCTTAAGATCTTGTACAGAGGCCTGTTTCACATACTTAAGTTTATAGTTCATTGAATGAAGGCTTTTTGAGTAACTACTGATGCCAAAATTGTGCTAGAGCCTTCAGCATGTGTCAGCATATGGAATTTAATTCCCAGAATACTTGCAGGAGGTGTATAAGCCATCACCGGAGCAGGGCCTCACTTGTTTCCAGCCGTATCCCTCAGGCTAACACTCGTCCATGCCATAGTCTACACTTGGCTCCATATGATATTGGCTTTACCCAACAATATCAAATCCTCCTCAAATGCCAAAGATTTGCTAACATGTAGGCTACTGAAAGCCCCAAAGGCTCTGGTAGATGTTAGAAATATTGCAATACTTACGGAGCCTCCTAAGGCAACTGCTTTTAAGAAAACATTAGTCATTTAGATAACTACTTTTTGGTATTTTTATTTACCAAAAATAAATAATGTTAATTTTTAGTTACATTTGTGGGAAAGTTGTGGCTAAAGCTAACCATCTTTTACATCTAAATCCCTAGCCTCTGTGGAGTTTCTCAATAAATGTAATTTATTACATTTGTGTTCACTACATGTTAGCACAAATATGTGACTGAAAAAGAAAATACTAGGAGTTGGGAAAACCTAAAGAGAAGTGGCTGGCTAGGTTTGGTGTAAATAAATGCATAACTTGAAGCAGGTAACTTGTTTATGCAAATATCCAATTCCCCTTCTGGTCCTCTGCTCCCATCTATGGGGGACCAACAAACCTATTTCTGCTGGTTCTAATTCTCACTTGTAGTGAAGGTGATGGCTAATAAAGGGTTAAAGTGGCAGTTGTCCATGGATAACACTCACTTGTACAGTGGCTTTAAAGCCCTAATAAGGTTTTTAAAAAATCAAAGATCAGCACCTCTTATGGTAGAATTTCAGGAATAATGACTAAGGTAAAAAATGTGTACTTGAAGTCCTTCAAATCATCTTCATTTTGTTGTGATGTATTAATCTGATTTTTTTAGCTAATCATTCTCAGGCCCAGACAATAATTTATACAGTAAACATTATTATTTCACTTATCAATAAGATTCTAAAATCTCATTTTAGTTCTGAACCCATGTTCTCAGGTCATTATTTTCTCCAGAGTTCAAATGTGAATCCATGTTCCATCAAAGACAATCCTAACTGTAATTTCTGTCCCTTGCAGATTTAAAAAAAAAAAATCAACATTACATTCCCAATGATGTTAGCTTTACCTGGCGAATCATTTGTGTGTGACTTATTTTGTAGGGTCTTTAATTATGTGCCACCAGAAGACAAATGGTGTTGTGGGCTGCTCTTGTGTCTCTAGGTATGACAAACCACAGCAGCCATGCAATATTTAAGAGTATCTGTGTATGTGAGGCAGTGGTGTGCTAGTGCCAGTTCAGACTAGCTTGTGACAGCTGATTGTGTGTCTGTTTTCCCCAGCACTCGGGATCAGTGACTTCATGTTGGTAGTTGAAAACTGGATATGGTAGGAGTGTTTACACCATGGAGTTTGGTAAACAGTACAAATCAGGGTTATTTACTTATTTATTTATAGAGAATTGGCTTACCAGTCACCACTAGTGTGGTTAATTTATGTCTCCCAAAGGAGGAAATGTACACTTTATTACTCATTTTATCTCAGCTGACACTAAACCAAGTCAGATGAATGTTACCTTAAAGCACGTAAGATTGCAGGCAATATAAAGACCTGCATTTTTAAACAGATAGATGAATGCCTTGTAGGCACCGTGACTACAGGGGCGACCAAAGTCAGGCACAATCCTTGCCTCACGGTGCTCATACCTTGGCAGAGGAGACATGTTAATCGAAGAATTACATAAATAATGTGAAATTTGGCTGTGGTTAAGAGCTATGAAGGAGAGTGAGTATGTAAAACGAGGATTTGACTATTTGACTTAGGGAAGGATAAGGCTTTTCTAAGAAAGTGATAATTGCCTGGGATTTAAAAGAATAGCAGAGTTTAAATAGATAAAGCTGGGCAGGTGCATAGTACCCAGCACATAGTAGGTGCTCAATAAAGATAAATGGTGGGTAAATTGTGTCCTGTGGGTGGACTGGAGTCTCCGTTGAACTTTGATAGCAATTTCCTGGGAAACACGGGCTTCTTTGGATCTCAGAAGCATCTCGCTCTGGGATGAAAGCTACACTCTTTCAAAACGTGGTTTTCAGGGGCCGTTAACACCTGCTGGCTGGAAGAACTCCAGCTCCGTGTGGGATCACGTGACAGCAGAGCCGTGGCCTTTAGCTACACACCAACCACACAAGGAGCTGTGGTTTGCCGGGTTTAAAAAAAAAAAGGTCATTCTACTTTCGAAGCCCAGAAACTGCTGGGCTCTGGAGCGGTTGCGACGCCCTGCGCCTTCGCGTCTGGGTGTTTGCTCCCGTGTGCGTTGGGCTTCCAGTTCCGTCTTGTCCCTTTGCCGAGTGGTTTGCGGAGGAAACATTCCCTCAAGGAAAGAAAAAAAAAAAAAAAAAAAGGCACCACAACCACGTGACCATTTCCAAAGCCGCGGAACTTGGGTTTCGAATGCGCTTGTCTGTGAAATGCCAGAACACGTGTTTAGAGAAATGAAACGAACCCGTAATCGACAGCAAAGGCGCCTCCCCGGGGGCGGTGAAAGTGCAGGGCTGGGTGTGGAAACGGAGGCAGGGCACACGTGAGACGCGGCGGCAGCTGTTGGAGGACGTAGGTGCCAACGGGGACCCGCCGTGGGACAGCCTCGCCGCCTCCAGCGCCAAGGCAGAAAGCTCACACTAGGGGGCGCTGGGTTCCAGGGTTGACGGGCTGGGAAGCGGGCGGGAGGGCACGGGTGTCCTCTACCATCTGGCGCGCGGAGGTCCGGCTGCGTTCATCGAACCGTCACCTCCCTCATGTTCAGCCCACAGCACCCCCGCTGAGTTCCATAAAGGGACTCCTAGGACTGCGCCATCGTCATGCCCGTGGAAGCCGGTCTTGCTACGCAGTCATCAGAGGCATCCTGGTCTGGTACTTCCCCACTGTCCATGTTATTATGAACAGAAACAGAGTCTCTTAATACCAGTACCACCTGTATATTGAGTATGTTCTGTGCACCAAGTAGTATAGTTCACCCCTCACGCTGTCATCCTCACAACAATGCCATGAAGGGGGTGTCTTCTCCCTTTTATAGATAAAGAAACTGAAATGTAGTGATACTAAGTAGCTGAACAAAATACACTTGCCCAGTAAGTGCTGAACCTGGGATTTGTGTCTGTGTGTGCCTAGAGTCTTTCTACTATGCTAAAACCATGGTTTTGTTTCTCTTGGGTTTTTTTTTTTTTTTTGAGACAGAGTCTCGCTTTGTTGCCCAGGCTAGAGTGAGTGCCGTGGCGTCAGCCTAGCTCACAGCAACCTCAAACTCCTGGGCTAGAGTGATCCTTCTGCCTCAGCCTCCCGGGTAGCTGGGACTACAGGCATGCGCCACCATGCCCGGCTAATTTTTTTTATATATATATCAGTTGGCCAATTAATTTCTTTCTATTTATAGTAGAGACGGGGTCTCGCTCTTGCTCAGGCTGGTTTTGAACTCCTGACCTTGAGCAATCCGCCCGCCTCGGCCTCCCAAGAGCTAGGATTACAGGCGTGAGCCACAGCGCCCGGCCTCTCTTGGGTTTTTGTTTTTCACCCTTTCCTTTTTCCTTTCCTTTCCTTTCCTTTCCTTTCCTTTCCTTTCCTTTCCTTTCCTTTCCTTTCCTTTCCTTTCCTTTCCTTTCCCCTCCTTTCCTTTCCTTTCCCCTTTCCTTTCCTTTCCTTTCCTTTCCTTTCCTTTCCTTTCCTTTCCTTTCCTTTCCTTTCCTTCCCTTTCCTTTCCTTTCTTTCCCTTTCCTTTTTCCTTTCCTTTCCTTTCCTTTCCTTTCCTTTCCTTTCCTTTCCCCTCCTTTCCTTTCCCCTCCTTTCCTTTCCTTTCCTTTCCTTTCCTTTCCTTTCCTTTCCTTTCCTTTCCTTTCCTTTCCTTTCCTTTCCTTTCCTTTCCTTTCCTTTCCTTTCCTTTCTCCTCCTTTCCTTTCCTTTCCCCTCCTTTCCTTTCCTTTCCCCTCCTTTCCTTTCCTTTCCTTTCCTTTCCTTTCCTTTCCTTTCCTTTCCTTTCCTTTCCTTTCCCCTTTCCTTTCCTTTCCTTTCCTTTCTTTTCCTTTCCTTTCCCCTTTCCTTTCTATTCCTTTCCCCTTTCCTTTCCTTTCCTTTCTTTCCCTTTCCTTTCCTTTCCTTTCCTTTCCTTTCCCCTCCTTTCCTTTCCCCTCCTTTCCTTCCCTTTCCTTTCCTTTCCTTTCCTTTCCTTTCCTTTCCTTTCCTTTCCTTTCCTTTCCTTTCCTTTCCTTTCCTTTCCTTTCCTTTCCTTTCCTTTCCTTTCCTTTCCTTTCCTTTCTCCTCCTTTCCTTTCCTTTCCCCTCCTTTCCTTTCCTTTCCCCTCCTTTCCTTTCCTTTCCTTTCCTTTCCTTTCCTTTCCTTTCCTTTCCTTTCCTTTCCCCTTTCCTTTCCTTTCCTTTCTTTTCCTTTCCTTTCCCTTTCCTTTCTATTCCTTTCCCCTTTCCTTTCCTTTCCTTTCTTTCCCTTTCCTTTCCTTTCCTTTCCTTTCCTTTCCTTTCCTTTCCTTTCCTTTCCTTTCCTTTCCTTTCCTTTCCTTTCCTTTCCTTTCCCTTCCTTTCCTTTCCCTTCCTCTCCTTTCCCTTTCTTGCTTTCTTCTTTCTTGCTTTCTTGCTTTCTTTCTATAATCTAGTCGCTATAAAGAATTTGGAAGACATTATTTGGTTGCTCTTTCCAAATCTCAGACTAATTTTCTCTCAATAATGAAGTAAGCCCAGTAATAATCAACTTATGGGGTTCAGAATAAATTTTCTTGTATTCCTCCAAATATGGCTAAAGTTAAGTTAAAAAAGGGTACCATAGGCCAGGTAGGGTGGCTCATGCCTATAATCCTAGCACTTTGGGAGGCCACTGTGGGAGGATGTCTTGAGGCCAGGATTTTGAAACCAGCCTGGGCAACATAGTGAGACCCTATCTCTACAAAGACTAAAAAAAATTAGCTGGGTGTAGTGGACCATGTCTGGAGTCCCAGCTACTTGGGACACTGAGGCAGGAGGATCACTTGGGCCCAGAAATTTGAGGCTGCAGCGATCTAAGATGATGCCACTGCACTCTGACTCCAGCAACAGAGCGAGACCCTGTCTCAAAAAACAAGACAAAACAAAGAAAAGTGCCATTATTTTTTTGACATATCATTTGAATGTAAAGATCTTTAAGGGTTTTGACAGCCTGGAAAGCTCAGGTGAAAGTTATTCGTATTGAGTTCTTGTTGATGGAATATTTTAAACAAAGCTGCTGAAAATGACTTAGGGTAATTATCTTTGAGACTTTAAAAGCCAAAGAGGGTATAACCACAACAGTAGTAACAGACACAAGGTGTGTAATATAGAAACACAAAGTTCAGAGACTTCACCAAATTCGTAATAAATTTAGAACCCAGTCAATCAGGAAGAAATTATTACATAAACAAAAACAGAAAACACATAAGAGAACGTTCTTGTGTGAAGGCAAAGTGAAAGCAGTTGAATTTGTCTTTGTATGATATGCTTGCATATGCAGAAACACTTTAGTCAATCCAGATTAGTTGCTCTTGATCAAGGTCATCCCTAATGTCAATCTGTGTCAGTCTGTCCATATGCAGCTGTGGATAACTCCAGGAAGAGGTGTGACGAGGATGACAAATGGTCATTTTAGGATCTGCCTATGGAGGGGCTTCCCTGTTGGGCCCAAGAAAGGGTAAAGTAGATTTTCTGAAATTGGCTAGAAGCACTGCCAAGGCTTAAACCAAGAGCTTAATTTTTAAAGTCTTCAAGACATTGAAACAAACACAAACCTAGGGGTTGTTGCTGTCTTTTTCAATAGTTGACTATAGACAGGTGCATTTCTTGCTATTGTTATATAGATCATCTACCAAAAATTCCTCTAAGAGCTTACATTCAAAGGCAATTTGATTCAATTTTTACATTCATTGAAAGTAATTTTAATGTCTGACTTGTCTAGTTAGGGGTGAGGGGCTGGTTATAAGCTTGACTCAAAGACATTACCAATGTTGCTGTTTTAAAAACCAGCTGAAATCACCATTCTTCACCTCTTATTTACTCTGGATAGTCTTTGTTTTGACAATCCAAAGTCAAACACAGATTCTTATTTTTTATTAGAGTTTCCTTGGTAAAATATTTCTAATACATATAATTTTTAGGAAAAAAAATGCCTTTAAGACATCCTGTTTTAAATTTGCAGCATACATGATTCCATTCTCAACAGGCTGGGTAGAGTTAAGGTTGAATTTTAGAATCAATGTATCATATTTATTTATACTTGCCATTCTTTACCAAATTTGGTTCCCTATATGTGACTAACACTACTTCTAATTAAGTTGTTTTTATGGCTATTACATCATAGACAAAATATATTAATTTTTAGTAAATATTTATTTTGGACTTGACTTCTGTATGGATGAAGGGTTGAGCAGTTGTAAATAAAACCTACAATATATTTGAGGAAATATTCATTTTTAAGTCATCATACTTACTGAAATTAGCTGGCAACTGGCTATACTAATCAAATGTGTGAAAACACTCAACAAAATTATAATGGTAGATTTGCTTCACAGCAAGAACCAAGCTAGCATCTTTGTTGCTTAGACAGAAGGATTACCTTGTCTATTAGCCCAATAGATAATTCTAAGAATTTTGTACACTTGCAAGAACACCTTGTAGTCTGGGATTACTGAAAGAGAAGCTACTAAGAATATGGTTACCACCAATTTGCAGTTTATTCCTATATAAACTCTTTTGTTCATGGCAAAATATGGAGGAAATGTAATAAAATATTTCTGAGAATTGAGTTCAATTGTAGAAACTCAGGACACTACAGCAGAATAAGAAATTTCAGGCAAGGTGGTATTAGGTAAAGAAATAAAAAGGGATAATTATAGATTTTTAAAATTAGAAAAAGAACCAAATAATCAGCCTGTTTTCCCCGGTGTATGCTGTGTGTTCCTCTCTAACCACGCCAGACAATACCAGCTCAAAGCCCTTACATGAAGCATTTTGTCACTGCCCTGGCTTCCTTCTTCATCGGATGCTTCAAATGATTCTTTATAAGAACATAAGCCATATTCTCTGTAGTTAATGACTATGCAAAAGTGGTTTTAACTTTTTGAGCTTCTTTACCTCTTTGTATTTTTTTCTCTCTGCTAGGTCCTCTAGGAAGTAGTTGTTCTAAGAATCTGCTATAAATCATTCCTCTCATATGTCAACTCTTAGGAAGATAACCACAGAATGCTGTTGATGGCTTTGCAGAAGATAATATTCCTTTACTTCATTTCTTTACTTTTACTTTTCATACAAAAGTATTTGTGCATTTCTCCAAAGGGTAATAAAGTTCATATAGGGGTAAAAATAGATGCTTAATATGATACACAGTGATACAATGAATAATTTCAGATTGCATACAATGCTGAAAGTATGTATGAAAGAAGAGGTATAGCTTCTTTCAAGATAATATTTGCTTTCTTTTTGTTTGTTTTATTTTTCAAGGAAATAATAATGGAGGAGAGATAAACATCTGAGTTTTTAAAAAGTGAATAGTAAGTTAAATAAATACATTGCCATATTTGAGTGAATTCTGTTGAATAAGTTATGAAAATTCTCTGGCAACTGAAGAAAACAAATTGAGTAGCTGTAGCTGCATGCTCATTATGCAAATTTGAAAGGAATGAACATTTGTTTTGCAAACTGTAGATATCTTTTCCCATAACAAGGCAAAGCTTTAGAAAGAATAAAGGGGTTCCACTGAATGGTAATAGATCTTTAAACATTCTTAGTTTTCTGCAAATATATATTCAAATCTGGAAATAAAATATTACTTATGTACTATATAGTCCTTTGCTAAAATAGGTTTTTCTTATTAGTCTAAGAAACCCATCCAAGCCAGCTTAAACAAAAAAGGAGTTTATCAACACTTAACCACTCACCTATTAGTGATCATTCACTTTATTTCCAGATTTCTGCCCTTACAAATGAAGACTGCAATAAACATCTTTGCACATATATCCTTATACTGGCTATGAAATAGATTCCTAGCAGTGAAATTGCTGAGCTAAAACTATGTATATGTGTGTGTATTTATTTGTTTTGTTTTGTTTTTTCAGAGACAGGGTCTCACTCTGTCTCCAAGGCTGCAGTGCAGTTGTTCAATCATAGCTCACTGTAACCTTGAACTCCTGGGCTCAAACAATCCCCTCATTTCAGCCTCCTGAGTAATGGACTACAGGGGTGTGTACCATCACTCCTGGCTAATTTTTTTAGAAAATTTTTTGTAGAGATGGGGTCTTGAACTCCTGGGCTCAAGTGATTCTCCTGCTTTGGCCTCCCAAAGTGATGAGATTATAGGCGTGAGGCACTCTGCCTGGTCTTGTATATTTTAATTTAAATTTTAATAGATCTATCAAAATGCTTTTTAAAAACATGTTAATAATTTACATTTCCAAATACAATTTTATTGGATCCCCTACAGCAGGCGTCCTCAAACTATGGCTTGCGGGCCACATGTGGGTGTTTTTGCACATTTGTTTTTTTACTTCAAAATAAGATATGTGCAGTGTGCATAGGAATTTGTTCATAGTTTTTTTAAACTATAGTCTGGGCCTCCAATGATCTGAGGGACAGTGAACTGGCCCCCTGTTTAAAAAGTTTGAAGATTCCTGCCCTACAGTATTAAGCATTAATATATTTAAATTTTAGTCTTATCCATAAAATGAAATCTACAGAAAACTGCTGGAACTAATAAGTGAATTTATCAAAGTTGCATGATATAAGGTCAATATACAAAAATCAATTCTATGTCTTTATGTTAGCAACAAGCAAGTTGAAAATAAATAGATTATAATAGCATAAAAGAATGAAATATTTGTGGATAAATTTAACAATATATTTGTAAGACATATAATGAAAATTACAAAAAAATTCTCCTCAAATTGATCTATAGACCCAATAAAATCCCAAACAAAATATTTAGTTGGTGGTAGTGACCAGATTTAAATCATTGAAAGTAATTTCTCATAATCAGATTGTACCAAAATGCTAAAACATAGGGCTTAATTTGTCCTAAAAGTTAGTAGCAAAATATGAATACCAGTGTTTGATACAATGCAAACTAAGTCAATTGTTTAAAATACTTAAACTGTTAAAAGTGCAGCAATCTTATGTCAAAGTTAGCCAGGAACAATCCCAATTTATACCTTTTGTTCTGACATAATTATAAGTAATGTCCTCAGTCACTCTCAAAATTACTTTGATTTGGATGATAAATTATATGGTCACCTTGCCTAATAGCAACTCAGTGGCTTAGTTTCACAATCATAAGCCAGAAAGATGAACGAAATGTCATAATTACCTAATTTTGTGTTAAATTGGCATATTCTTATATATCATTTTCCTTTTCTTATTGTTTCTTTTATTATTTTTTTTGTTGTTATTTTTTTAATGGTTGCCCTGGGGATTATAATTAGCATGTAAATTTAAAATAATCTATTTGGATTACTAGTGATTAATTTAAATATTATACAAAAATTTTGCTCTAATATAGCTCTGTTCCTTCCCCCTCATTGTGTTATTATTGTCATATAAATCACATCTTTATAGATTATAAGCCCACCAGCACAGTACATAATTGTTGTTTTATTCAATTGTGTTTTACATCAAATGGGAGGAGAAAAGAGTTACCCCCCCAAAATGCGTGTATATTCTCTTCTATATTTATTTATGTAGTTTTCTTCACTGGTGCTTTTATTTCTTCATGTGGATATGAGTTACTGTCTTGTGTTCTTTCGTTTTGGTTTGAAGATTTACCTTTAGTATTTTTAATATTTTGTTTATGATGTAATATCTTAATTTCTTATTTTTAAAGGATAGTTTTGCTGGATATTGAATTTTTTGTTTGACAGGTTTTTTTCTTTCAGCACTTTGTGTCATTGCACTGCCTTCTGGTCTTCAGCGTTTCTGATGAGAAGTCAGAATGCTCCTCGGTTTAAGCACTCTTTGCACATCCTGAGTCACCCTTATCTTGTGCTTTTCAGATTCTCTCTTTGTCTTTTGACAGTTTGATGATGTATCTTTTGGTGTTGATCTCTTTGTGTTTATCCTACTTGGAGTTTATTGACCATCTTGAATGTGCAGATTAATGTTTTTCACCAAATTTGGAAAATTTCTGACAATCACTTTCTCAAATATTCCTTCTGTTCCTTATTCTGTCTCCTCTCCCTCTGATATTTACATTATGTTTGCTTGGTATACTTGATGTTATTCCACAGGTTACTGGGGTTTTGTTGATTTTTCTTCATTCTTTTTGCCTTTTTGTTCCTTAGGTTGGATAATCTCAGTTGGTCTATATTTAAGTTCACTGATTCTTTTTTCTACCAGTGCAAGTCTGCTGTTGATCCCCTTTAGTGAAATTTTCATTTTAGTTATATTGTGCTTTTCAACTCTAGAGTTTCTATTTGGTTCATTTTAAAATAATACCTACCACTTTATTAATTTTTAAAGATTTGATTTATTCTCATAATTTCCCTAAATTATTTAGCCATGGTTTCTTTTAGTTCTTTGAATATATTTGTTAATAGATGACTTAAAGTCTTCATCTAGGCAGTCCACTATCTATATTTCCTCAGGGACAGTATTTACTGACTACTTTTTTCCTGTGTATGAACCATACTTTCCTATTTCTTTGTGTGTCTTTTGATCAAAACTAGACATTTAACTCTAGAAATCAAATTCCCTCCCCCAAGGGTTCGCTTGTAGCTGCTGTTTGTTTGTTTATCGACTTTCCAAAGGAATTCTGTGAAGTCTGTATTTTTTTTATTTGTGTGGCCTCTATAGTCTCTGCTTGGATAGTTAGCTTAGTGGTCTGCTAATGATTGGTCAGTAGTTTCTTTAATGCCTTGAACAGTGTATCTTCTATCTTCTGCAGAAGGGCAGTGTGTGTGTGTGTGTGTGTGTGTGTGTGTGTGTGTGTGTTGAGGCACACTTTCATCTCTGAGGCAGAAAGTGTTTATTCTGTAAAAAAGGAATTTCTTTTTGTACCGCATCTCTTTTGTTTCTTAAGTTACAAACGTAAAAATCCCTAAAACATTTTTAAACAACAAAACTTAACGCTGCTTCTCTCTAGTCTTTGCATAGTATTTGTTTTCCAATTTAAAAAAAAAAAAGACTATCTTGCTCTACTCACACATCCCAAGGACCATGTGGCAATGCTTACAAACACCTTCTTTTCACAGTCAAATACTGCTGTTCACAGAAATAAATGTGTCAGGCTTACATTAGACTCAGAGTGTAAATAATTGAACAGGCAGAAGTCTTGAACAGACTGTCTGCTTAAATATCATCGTTAGTAGAAAAAGTGTTACAGTGAATCCACACTTCCAACAATCCTCTAGAAACTGCAACGTGGGCTCCAGCATATGGAGCGGCAATGTTTCAGAACATTTAAAAAACTTCTGTTATATTTGATGTCTTTTTGTGTGTACCCTAAAGCATGATTAGACATTTAACGTTCTTTAGAATTAGTAAAACTTCTAAATACACAAACTATGAAAAGCACCCGTAAAGGCTTATTTAATCTAATTTAAGATTAAAAGGTTTTAAGGGAAATTCATGGTTACAATTTGGTGGCACAGCTTCTATGTTTCTTTTTAGAGCACACCACTGTTTAATAGCAAAACATGTGCTAATGTAAGAAAGATGCTGACTGTCGTGGTTCCCTACCTGAGAGTACGTGGGAGAATAACCCCCTGAAAAATAAGGGCTACTGTGAGTACAAGCACAACATCAAATTAGTATTATATTATAGTATTAAATTAAATATTAGGTTAGTCTCCATATTTGTGACTTGTACTTCCCATATTTCACTTAGTTAGCAATGTCTATTTCAATTAGCACATATTTTAACTGAATCAAAATTTCATACCAGATATTGGATTATTAAGGGGTACTTACAAAGGATTTTGAATCTCATTCAAGAGTTTGTGTTATAAGCTGAAAATGTCAATAGCTAGTCAATGAATCCCTCACTGAGAAATCAAAGTGTAGTTTCAAAATCCATTTGTGTGGTAGAGAATACTGAGTGAAGCATCTAACATTTGTGGAAAAACTTATCTTCTGAGCTATCCCTTTAACTGTGTTCCCTATTGAACACTTGCTTTCTGTGATTTTCAGCATTGCAGGGGCAGTGCTACTATATGCAATTTAGCTTTTATCACCATGGTGCGACAATGTGTGCATCTTGGACGTGGGGGCGGGGCACTTGTTTCTATAGTTTGAGATATGCTTCGCCATATGGGAGCATAGGAATATCCCCAGTGCCTTGTGTTTTACAAAGGCCCTCATAGCAGTGGTCTCTTAAGTCTGTTTACAGTCTCTCTCTCTCCCCATCCCACCCCTGTAGGGTTCAGCATTTACCAAAGAGACCAGGCTGGGAATTAAATGTCATGCTGTGCTCTTTCTTCTCCATTCTTTCTCCCTAGGCACTTGGTCATCTATTTCCTCCTCCTTGAGCCACTAAAACCTATTTCCTCATCTTTGAGCCAAAACAAAGAAACAAGCAAATAGATAAAGAAACAACTAAAATAACAAATAAATATATCAACCTGTGAAAATTGACTTCTCTTGGGTCAGTTTCACAGGCTCAGATATTCCTGACCTGCAGCAGTGGACATAGTTGAGGCTCAAACTGAGATTCCTCTGCACGTGGTCCCAGCCAGGCAGTGGACCCTCTGCAGAGGCCCGAGTCCTTCCTCTAGGCTTCCAGGTCCTGACAAGCCCCAGGCTCTCCTTTCTGCCTTTGAGTGGTCACTGCTTCCTGGAGTTACTTATCTCTGTGTTACCTCAGTGTTCCCCTTCTAACACCTGATCCATCTTTCATTCGTTATACTAAATGGCCTCTGTTAATATACCTAGTATAGTTTTCCTGACTGGGCCCCAGGGGTACCAGTGTGGGGCAGCCACCAGGCTGACTCTGGGAGTGCTGGCAAAGGCAGTCGCCTCTATCAGCCTGGGAGACTTTGCAGAGATAACATCAGTGGAACAGGAAACTAACTGGAAGGAGCAAGTTCTCTCTTCAACTCCAGCCTTCCTGCCTTTCTCCAGCATCTTCTATTGGCCAAGCCTACCAAGGAGCCAGATGGCAAAGGAGAAATGTGCTTTGCAGAGACAGTATCAGCTCTAACATCACAAAACAAAGTATAAGGGGTGGGTTGGAGCTGAGAGATAATAGCTTCATAGTTGGCACACATAGTTTTGACCCTTGCTTTTAAATATTAGTAATCTCTACTGGACTTTTGACTAATGTTGGGGGGCCAATGGTACTGTGTTAGGCACTAAGAAGAGAAGCATTTTACAGTATTCAAAGCATTATTTTTTTTGTCTTGAATAAGTATGTAGAGATGTACTTTGTTATTTCATTTTTTTTCAGCATACCATTTTCATTTTTTAACAGCATACCATTGAATACATCTTTTTTTTTAATTATAGAGACAGGGTCTTGCTCTGTCATTGAGGCTGGAGTGCAATGGCACGATTAGAGCTCACTGCATCTGCCAACTCATGGGCTCAAGCGATCTTCCTGCCTCAGCTTCTTAAGTAGCTGGGATTATAGGCATGAGCTATCATGTCTGGCCAATTTTTCCTATTTTATGTAGAGGCAGGTTCTCACTATGTTGCCCAGGATGGTCTCAAACTCCTGGCCTCATGCAATCCTCCTGCCTTGGCCTCCCAAAGTGCTGGGATTACAGGCATGAGCCACTGAGCCTGGCTTTGTTATTTCTTTACTGATAGTAAAGAGGAAAGTGTGAATATATGCCCATACTTTCAAGATAATTTGATAGTTATATAATCTAAAACTAAGAATCAGAAAGTAATAAAGATGGAGTTGTAGAGCTTTCATTGTAAGATAGATTGGAAAGAGACACGAAAGTGGTATGGACAGCAGGCAGCAAGTTATAACACTGGAGTCAAGATACTATCGTATTTTTGTCTTTGCTTTAAAAATATTTTCTATTTTACTCTACTTAAAATATTACTCTATTTTAAGTAGAGTAAAATGGAATAACTTTTTTCTTTATAAATGTGGAACTGCACCTATTCATTCATTTATTCACTCAAGAATGATTTATGGGGCCAGGAGTGGTGGCTCACGCCTGTAATACTAGCACTTTGGGAGGCCGAGGCGGGTGGATCGCTCAAGATCTTCTCAAAATTATACTGAAAGAACACATCTCTCCAACTTTTCAAAACCAGCGTGAGCAAGAGCAAGACCCTGTCTCTACTAAAAATAGAAAGGAATTAATTGGGCAGCTAAAAATATATAGAAAAAAATTAGCCGGGCATGGCGGCGCATGCCTGTAGTCCCAGCTACTCAGGAGGCTGAGGTAGAAGGATTGCTTGAGCCCAGGAGTTTGAGGTTGCAGTGAACTAGGGTAACGCCATGGCACTCTAGCCTGGGCAACAGAGTGAGACTTTGTCTCAAAAAAAAAAAAGAATTTATGGAGTATCTACTATGGTCTCCAGGTATTATGCAAGGTATTAGGGATATGGTAACAAACAAAGTCAATGTTTCCTGCTTTTAAATCCCCACAGAGAGACATTAAGCAAGCAATGTAATAAAACTGTAGTGGGATGAGGTAGTGAAAAAGAAGTCGGGACAGTTGTGAATGAATTGAGAAGGAGTTAAGAGAAGGAAGGGTGGGGAAGAGAATAGGTAATATTTAATGACAACATTGTTTTCTCTAGATTGTATTTTTGTATCATTGTATTTTAAAATTATTTTTATATTATTTTTTCTTTTTCCATTTTGTGTCTCTAGTTTCTATTGAAAGACTTGTCATATAGTAGGTGTTTAATAAAAATATGAAAAATGTATATGTGAACCTCTTTTTCCTTTTTCCAAAATATTAAACCTCATTGATTTTTCTGGAAACTGAGATTCCAAATAGTAGGCATCTATAGCTTTAGGTTTAGATATTTTGGTTATAGGAAGCTCAGTTTAAAATTCAAAGATCCTACCCCCAAAAAAGAAATACCACATAGAGTCAATACAGTCAATGTAGTCAGTACATAGAAAATTTTAGAACTGTACTAGCATGTGAGATTCACCGAGGCACTAGAAGTCCAAGACTTCTAAAAGGAAACTCAAATATTATTTTGTTTTGGTTTTGCCTAAAACATTCAAATATAAAATATTAATAATATTTTCTCTCTAAGAGGGAATTAGAAAGCATTCATTTAATTTTTTTTATGTTCACATTTTAAATGGCCATAGAAAGGGAAAGCTGTTTATTAATCTACACATGAATTTTTCTAACAAAATTATTAAAGCTGTGATATGTGAAATTTTATTGTTATTAATATAATAATAAAATAGCATATGAGTTATTTCATATGTGCATAGTCAGATCCTAACTGGACTAAACAAAGAAGCACAAACAGATAATAACCAACAAAACAAAAACTTTAAAAAACAAGTGCTTTAGATAAATTCCTAACTTCTTAACTAGAGTAAGTAATAAGAAGGAAGAAAGGAAAGAAGGGAGTCAGGCAAGCAGGAAGTTAAAAATAATTTCTATTCATGCCACCCAGTATCATGGTAAGGTCAAGCCAAGGTCAAGCACTAGTGAGAAGAGTCAGGTGAAGAACAATTAATTAACCATTTACAAAGTAAGAATAGAGACCCCAATTTAGCATACAGTAATTAAAAGAAAATTTAGGGCCAGGTACAGTGGCTCACACCTGGATTCCTAGAATTTCGGGAAGTGGAGGCAGCAGGATCACTTGAGGCCAGGCGTTCAAGACCAGCATGGGCAATATAGCAAGCCCCTGTCTCTACAAAAAATAGAAAAATTATCTGGGCGTGGTGGTGCACACCTGTAGTCTCAGCTACCTGGGAGGCTGAGGTAGGAGGATCAGTTTAGCCTGGGCATTTGAGGTGGCAGTAAGCTATGATGATGCTACTGCACTATAGCCCAAGCAATAGAGTGAGACTCTGTCTCACAAAAAAAAAAAAAAAAGAAAGAAAGAAAGAAAAAAAAGAAAAGAAAAGAAAATTTAACTGTTGAGACTAGTAGTGTACCTGCACCAATATATCAGATAATTTAATACTCTCTTGTTTAACTATGCTTTCAGGGATCTGGTCTGTGAGGTAGAGAGGGGCTGGTTGAATTAGTTAGGAAAATAAGAGCTAGAATTTACAAATTTTTAAAAATATTCCTACATTGGAATTGTTTAATTGGGTTTTGAAGGAACAGTTTCTCATGTGAAATTGGACGTAGTTGATTAAAATACCCTAATAAAGTATTAAAGAATATATAAAAATCAACCTTCACTTTCAATTACAGGCCATTGAACTTGAACAGTGGTTTTTACAAGTAAAATAAGATTACAAATATATATACAAATAACTAAATAAAGTCTCTGGGGCAAGAAAATAAGGGGAAACTGGGAAATGGCAGGAAAATAGAATGCAATTTCTGCAAGTAGTGTTAAGAGACAGCCTTTCCTTTCCACTAGTATATAAAATTGACTATACTATATGGAGCAAGTAAGAGTTATATTCCCAATTTTATTTGAGAATAAGTTAGGACAATATGTACAATCTCAATTTTAAAATAATGGTAATGGTCAAAGTAAATTAAAGATTTACTAATTTTACAGGCAAATTGAGTTTGTCTGTTTGTACTCATAACGTCTAGAAAAATTCATTAGACAATTTTTTGCCTGGAAATTTTTTTAATGTTTCTTCCTTTCATTTTGTGGCTAATGTTTTCCTATTATCAAGACTTTGCATGCTTTTAACACCCACCCAGCCCCATCATATATATTTTTTTTTTGGTTGAGGTCTGAGTGACAAGTACATTGATACAACTGAATCATCCCTCTGCAGGCAAGTCTTTGTTATCAGATTGGTTTTCAAGTAGATGTATAATTTTAAAAGTGCATCCGTTGAACAAGATTAGTCTTTGCAAGATATGACATTTATCCCAGCAATGGGCGATAGAATTTTACATTTTCGACATGTGAACCAAACTAGATAGTAAGCTGACACATTGTTAAGTAGTTCTTTTCTTTCTGGTTATCAGATGAAGCCACTAAAATGAAGCTGAAAAGAGTATTATCATGAAAGTTTATTGGATTAGGGCCAGGTTTCCACCCTCCTGTGATGCCAGGATTTTCCAACGACCAAGCCAAGTTAGGTCTTGCCTTAATATAAAGAGAATTCAGAAAAACTGACAACTGAGAGGTGAAGTAAAGAAGCAAGCATTGAGCACCATAGTTTTAGTCTAATAGATTAAAAAAAAAAAAAAAAAAAGCAAGCAGAAGTTGACATTTTCTTGGATTTCTTTGGTGAGGCTAAGAAATATCCTAAAGACAACCATATAAAATACAAGAAAAGTTGGAGAGATGTGTTCTATCAGTATAATTTTGAGAAGATACCTCATTGCTATATAAAAAGAATTCTATTAAATTATAATCCTTAATCATAGTCCTTCATAAATATATATTAATAACATAATAAAGATCCAAAGTGTTATTGCTGGGAAAAATGCTAACCAAAATTTAAAGAGCCTTTTTAAATTTTTTTAAGGGATATAAAGAGTCTTGTGGACATTTAAAAGTCTAAGAATCACATTATAATGAATAGTATAATAATGCGAACAACTCCAGACATGTTTTATTAGCTTTTAAGGAAGTGGAGTGAAGTATAACTTCCCTCAATTAAACAACAGAGGATTTAGGTAGGTAGAATGAAAGTATTTGACTTGGAATTTAACCAGTATGTGGGGATATTAGCACACTTACCCCTTGAAGTAGTGTGCAATCTTTAGCTAAAGTACAGATGTGTAAAGGGGCCGGATTTTACTTATTTTCCAGAAAGGGATTCCCCTTTTCTTATTTTATTTTACTTTTTATAAATATCATTTTGCTTTTATTTAGTTTATAATTTTATTGTCTTTCTATTAGTTTATAATTGCTACACTGCGTGTATGAGCTCAAATCATACATCCTTCTTGGCCTCCCAGAGTGCTAGGATTACAGGTGTGAGCCACCACGCCTGGCCCTGTCATTGTTTTTTATGACATGGTGTTCATCATCTTACATCATCTTGGTCGCTAACTCTCAGGCTTCATGCCTTCTGCATATAATCACCTGATTCTCATGGCTCCCTGTCATAGCCCGTTCAGGCTGCTATGACAAATATACCATAGATTGAGTGGCTTAAACAATAATCATTTATTTGTCACAGTTCTAGAGGTTGGGAGAGTCCAATGTCCTGGTGTCAACAGATTTGGTGTCCAGCGAGGCCCACTTCCTGGTTCATAGGCAGCTGTCTTCTTCCTGTGTCCTCATATTTCAGAAACAGGGCTAGGGGGCTCTGTGGAATCTCTTTCATAATAATCTTAATTCCATTCACAAAGGCTCCACACACATGACTTAATTACCTTCCAAAGACCCCACCTCCTAACCCTCTCAGATTAGGGGTTAGAATTTTAACATATAAATTTGGGGGAGACATACTCAGTCCCTAACATTTCCTTTCATCATCTTCCCAGTAAGTATTTGTTTTGCCATTAACATTCATTTGGCTATGGCTATGTTTTGGATGTATCCCTCTGTATTTTTTTTAATACTTTATTCTTTTATTTATTTATATATTCTCTTTTCCCTTACATGTTCCTATGGATTCTGATGAATGTATCCCTCTGTAATTGAATATATCTCCCAGTAGTTCATGTGTTGGAAATGTAATCTCTCTTATCATGAATAGATTAATGGATTAATGAGGTTTCTGCCTTCATGAATGGATTAATGTCACTATCATGGGAGTGAGTTTGCTATAAAAGTGAGCTTTCTCTGGCTTTCTTGCTCTTGCCCTCTCGCCATGTAATGCCCTCCACCAGGTTTTGACACAGATGCTGGTGCCATGCTCTTGGACTTCCCAATCTTTAGAACCATGGAGTAAATAAGTTTTTTTTCTTCCTAAGTTACCCAGTCTGTGGTATTCTGTTACAACAACAGAAAATGGACTAAAGCAGTTATTTAACATAAATTTTGTATTTTATCTGATGTCTAAATTTGTACATATTGCTTATAAGCAATTTTGGAACAGGGATTATGTTGTCCTTTACATTTCATTTGTCTAATATATATATTAAAAATAGAGAATACTGGGCAAAATTTTCAATTCTAAAATAAGTATCAAGATAGATATCAAAATAAGAAACATTGCAAACAGCTTTCTATATATGGAAGTTACAATGTATAATAGTTATTTGCTATAATCTATGAGAATTTCCTTATAGAGAGATGAGGTTACACCACCATTTTGTGGGCTTTTGGAAGAACTATATCCTTTAAGCATTAATGCTAGAAATGTGCTTATATTTTCAGACCTAGTGAAGAACTCTATAGATGTGCTTTCTGCTTTTACATTTGAAGATGATAGATGCTATAAACGCTGTGATTCAGGAATTATGGGAATACTAAACTGGAAAGAAACCTAGAGGACATTTAGTAAAACGTATTTAGAAGCAAACAAACAAACAGAGGTAGGCAAGGTGTGTTACCCTGACAATTGCTATTGATACCTGGAAAAGAATTAGAGTTCCTAAATTACAGCCAGATATTTTTTCCCTTGCGCCAAGCTCCTCAACAGGAGGCAAAACAAAGGAGACTTCCTGTGCATGTTCTCATTATAAAGTTTTCTCCAGCCACTACTTATATTGGTAAGTGAAATACTGTTCTTAGGTTCTTTAGGATACATGCTAAATACTGAAATTTGCTGACATGCATGTCAGAAGTCAGTCTTACCATAGATTCTTTCTACATTCCCAATATTCCCTTTACTCTATCTTGCCTAAACTAAGGCACATAAAGAACTTTTAAATCTCTCTCCTTCTGGGACATTCCCGTTAAACATCAGCATGCCCTTGAAAGTTGTTTTTCCCTTAACTATCACAGAATGAGCAAATCAGAAAGCAAAATCTCTATACAGGAGTTTGGAATTCATCAAGCCAATACTCCTGAATCCAGAGCTGAGAAGAAAAAAGAGAGACCAATATAAAGGCCAGTCTATGTTTGGTTTTTCCAATGTTCTTGTTAACTAAATTGTGGTTAAAAACTATAATTTCCAATATAATTTTCCTCTAAAGCTTTTTATTGTTTTATCTTTTTTTTCATTGACTGTCAATAGGCTACTACTAATGGATAAAGCAATATTTGCCTATATATTAAAACAGATTTTTGTATGCCAGTATGTTCTGAGTTTGGGAACAAAATGTTCACAGCTTTTACATGATCCAAAACCCCTCAAAAGGGCTAATTAATTCTCGAGCAGTTTACTGAAGGTTTGAAAGCATTCTTATAAGAGAATGTTCTATGTTTATTAAATTTGATTAGGGCTATCCTAATGACATGCTTCTTATCCTGCTTAATTTCCTGCCTTTTTTTTTATTCACTAATCAAAAAATAATGTAAGGAACAAACAGTTCTTGGGATAAGTCTGAATCAATTACCAGTGCTATTGAAATATAATAAATCTATCATAAGTTTTTTAAAAAAAATCATAAGTGACCCACATTAATGTTCCTTAGGAAGAGGACATTTTATCAAAAGTTTCCTTGTTAAGCTATAATTTTTTTAAAAAAAATTAAAATGTTGAATAAAATATTTGTTTCTTAAAACTTTTCAGGCAATTAATGTGTTGGGTAAAATGTGAAGAAGTGGCAACTACATAATTTCATAACATAAATTTTCCACTCAGGAAATTAAGTCCTTGTTACACTAGCCTTCCTGAGTCATTTTAGTATAAAATTTCAATGGAATGGAACAAAAAGATCTTTTGTGATTATTTATGGTATACCTAGGAGGCAATTTTCAGAATTGTGACTACTGACAAAAGAAAATCTCACTTAAAGCAGACTTTCTAAACTCTTATTCTTTCTTGAATAAATGATCACAGTCATTAGTATTTATTATTAACTTTATTTAGCTATCATTAACATTTTTATGCATGATGAGCATCTACAGGCACGGTGCTCTTTATTAAAACATGGAGGTATTTATTATTGTCTTCTGTGAAATGGTTTGGGGTTGAAAATTATTCTGGTTATCTATTGCTACATAGCAAATAGCCCCCAAATTTAGTGGCTTAAAATAAAGACAGTATTTATAATGTTTCACAATTCTGCAACATGTATAGGATCAGTGAGGACAGATTATCTCTATTCCACTTAGCATTAACTGGTGCATCTGAAAGGCTGGGTGCTGGCATTCATGGGCTGACATCAATGCCAGAAGTCGGTCCTACCACAGGCTCACAAAGATTCCTTCTACTGTCCCAATTTACCCCTCACTCTATCTTCCAATACTAAGGCACATGAAGAACTTTTTAATCTCCTTCTGGGACACTCCCTCTCCAAAGATCAGCATGCCCCTGAAAGTTTCTTGTCCCCTAAGTATAATAGAATGAGTAAATCAGAAGGCAAAATCTCCATACAAGGGGTTTGGAATTCATCAAGTCAATACTCCTGAGTCCAGGGCTGGGAAGAAGAAAGAGACCAATATAAAGGGCAGTCTATGTTTGGTTTTTCCAGTGTTCTCGTAAACCAAATTGTGATTAAAAATCATAATTTCCATGCACATGTGTGATCATAGATGCTGGCTGTCATCTGGAATCTCAGCTAAAACACAGTTGGATCATCCACATGTGTGGGCTTTCCATGTGGCCGTTTGGCTTCCTCACAATATGGTGGCTAGGTTCTGAAGGTGAGCATCCCAAGAGGACCAAGTCGAAGCTGTGTCAGCTTTTAGCTTTTATGGCTTAGCACTTAATGTTGCTCCTACTGTAGTTGTAGGTACACGGATTTTCTTTTTTTTAAAACTGACAGGATCTCACTCTGTTGCCCAGGCTGGAACTCCTGGGCTCAAGTGATCCTTCCGCCGTGGTCTCCCAAAGCTCTGGGATTACAGACATTAACAACCATGCCCATTCCCCGTGTTAAGTGTAGGAAATATCTTGCAATGGAGGAGTGTCTCTCAAAGGAGAAGTGCCCCCAGCTGTCATTGGAGGAGTATCAGCATCACATGGTAAGACGATCATGTTGGATGGGATTTACTGGTGTGGACTCTTAATAAAATAAAATCTACCAAAATAGTGATGAGAAATCTATAGGACTAATTGTTGGTCAGTGTCCTGCCTGAAAAAGACTAACAATGCCTATTGTATTTACCTAAATGCAAACATGGCTAGAAGCCTTCTAGTTATGTCAGTGTGATTATGTGTACCTCAACCTGAGTCAAAAGTAACTGTTGCCTAGTTAAGATGTACCCTAGAATCACAAGTCAGGACATAAGGAAAATATAAAGAAATAAAAAGAAAATGATGAGTCATATTGAAACATTTCCTGAGAGAAATAGAAATTAGGACTCAAAGTCTTTTAAATGATCCCTGGTAAAATTACATAAAAAGCAAGGAGTATCAGGTGGCTTCTTCACAGTGTGATTTTTTCCAGAACTGCTAATGAATTTTATGGGATAGTTTGCAAAATCTGTGGCTCAATATACAGGCAGCACTGTTGTGTGACTGTCTTGTATCCCAATTTTTCAAGATGAGCAAATTCTCCAACCCTAGTCACATACTGAGGTGAAGAAGAAAAAAGGACTTCCTTTCTGCTTTTCCCATTTTCCAACCTGTCCCTTTTAAGAAAATCTAATAAGAACCATCTAAAGTGGCTTAAATGGTTTCAGTTTAAATTATTTTACTCTTTTTCTGGGTTTTTCTAGATTTAGGTACCTAAACAACACATTGACACTGTAGCACATCTTCTGCCTTTTCAAAGAAAACAGAGCAAGACAGGACAAGGAAGGGAAATTCCTCAAGCAGTTCACTGTTCTAAATGACTTCTAATGAGAGCCTAGTTTATCATTTTATATCCTGCCTCTTTTATGTTTATGCTTTTTCTGTTTTAAATTTGATTTGCAAATTTTCTTTGCTTTGAATTTGCCCTTGGGATTTAAAAATGCTTTTCCCTTTGATTTGTCATTGATATTGTGTTGGTGCCTTGGAGCATTTTGTACTGTGGATACACCCCTTTCCTATGGCTAAAGGGCCGTATGTGTCCCTAAGTTGTACATACACAGGGAGTGCTCAGGCTGATATCCAGAGTGGACAGCTTAGAGATCCTGGAAGAAGTTGTGCATACACTAACCGGGTGTATTTGGTAACCCTGGATTCAGATCAAGAGGAACCCAGAAAATAAGCATTTTATCTTTTCACTGAAGAATTCTTACCTAGTTTGCTTTCTTAAAGAATATTATGTTCAAAAAGGACAGTTCTCTTCAATCTGAGTGTGAGCTATTATATTAAAGATTTCTGGATGGGTTGGATAAATCTGGAGATATTGGGAGCTGTGATCTGGTTTCTTGAGCATAAGCCTGGAGAGGCTGCAAGTCCCTCAAAAAAGCCTCCCACTTAGCATGGTGCAGAATCTAGTGTTGAGGGCTGGGCAAGAGGGTGGAACAGTATTACCAGGGCAGGGACTGAGAGCAGTGATGAAGGGCGGGACTCACTGAGTGCCCCATGCAGCAGAGAGCCGAGAAACACTTGGGAGTCAGCCCTACCAAGGGACAAGAAAGTGCTAAAAGCTCTGCTGGATCAAGAGACCTGATATAAAGATGGAGGCAGTGGTGAAGTTCAAGGGCATCACTGGTGATGTCAGCACCAAGGCTCCCAACCAGACCAACCTCATCTCATAGCATGCAAGGCCCAGGCAGAATCTGTCCCGCTGCAGTGCAAGTCATTGCGGCGGAGGGAGAATACAGTCATTGTTGGAGCACTTTCTGTTTGTCAGGGGCTGCCGTACGTGCTTTCGTGAATTAAGCCATTCGAATCCTCATGACTGCTTGAGGTGCGTCAATTTTTATCCGCCATTTACGGTGTGATAATTAAGGCATTGCGAGGAGAAACAATTGACCCAAGATTACAGTTAGTAAATGGCAGAACAGGGCTTGTGACCACTACAGTAAATTGCCACAGCGCCAGATACTTCTTCTCTGCCTCCAAGATACAGAGAAGTTAAAGAAGCTTCTCATTGCACCCATTTTTCTCAGGTGGCAGAAACTCTCTGCCTTCAAATAGACTGAATATTTATCTGAAAGAGATTTTTGACTGAAGGAGACTCTAAAAAAAGAGCTTTATTTTTATATAATTAACATACCATACCATTTACCCACTTAAAGTTTACAGTTTTTAAAGTGGTTTTTGGTATATTTACAGAGTCGTGCAACCATTACCACAATTAATTTTAGAACATTTCCATCACCCACATGAACTCCCCAACCCAATGGCAGCCACTCTCCATTTCCCTCCAACACCACCAGCCCCTGCCCTCAGCAACCACTAAGCTACTTTCTGACTCTATAGATTTGCCTGTGCTGGACATTTCATATTAATGGAATCAGGTATTATGTGAGTTTTTGTGACTGGCTGCTTTCAGTTAGTGTAATGTTTTCAAGCTTCATCCATGTTATTATCAGTACTTCACTCCTTTTTATTACTAAAGAATGTTCTACTCTATGGGTATCCCACATTTTATTTATCCATTTATGGACCTTTCAGTTGTTTGTTTCTTTATTTTTTTATTATAATATTATTATTATTTTTTTGGTGACAGGGTATCTGTTGCCCAGGCTGGAGTGCAGTAACATAATCTTAGCTCGTTGCAGCCTTGAACTCCTGGAATCAAGCAATCCTCCTGCTTTGGCCTCCCAAAGTGCTAGGATTATAGGCGTGAGCCACCATGTCTGGCCTGTTTCTATTTTTTGGCCATTTTGAATAATGCTGTTACGAACATTCATGTACAAATTTGTATGTGGACATATTTTTTTTTTCTTTTTTTTTTTTTTGAGACAGAGTCTCACTTTGTTGCCCAGGCTAGAGTGAGTGCCGTGGCGTCAGCCTAGCTCACAGCAACCTCTAACTCCTGGGCTCAAGCAATCCTCCTGCCTCAGCCTCCCAAGTAGCTAGGACTACAGGGATGCGCCACCATGCCCGGCCAATTTTTTCTATATATATATTAATTGGCCAATTAATTTCTTTCCATTTATAGTTTCTTTCCATTATATTCCATTATAGAGATGGGGTCTCACTCTTGCTCAGGCTGGTTTCAAACTCCTGACCTCGAGCAATCCGCCTGCCTTGGCCTCCCAGAGTGCTAGGATTACAGGCATGAGCCACCGCGCCCGGCCTGGACATATGTTTTTATTTCTACTGAATATATACAAAATACTCCTTTTAATCTAGAAATTTCTGCTCATAGCCTCCATTTCCATATTACTCCCCCATTTCTTGCAAACAGTTTCTTTCTCCAGAATCTTACTGATATTGATGTCTCCAAAATCATGAACTTCTTCTTACAAATATATCTAATTTCTATGTTATAAATTTATTCAACAATCATTCAACAAAATTTATTTTATTTATTCCGATTTGGCACCAGCCACTACACTGAGTGCTGGAGATACAAGATAAAGTAGAATGTCCCTGCATTTAAGAAACTTATAGCTAGTTGGGAAAGTGGAGAGGGATAGAATTAAACACAGAAAATTAGGAATTATTAATATGTATTATAGCAGAAACAAACAATGCTTTAAGGGCACAAAGGAGGGACACCTACTCTGCAGCCAAGCAGGGTGTCACAGCAAGCGGGGATGTGTGACGCAAGCGGGGCTCTCCTGTGATAAAGAGGGCGTGAAGACAAACAACGGACATTGGGAATAGTTTGTGCTAATGCCCTGAGGCAGGGAGAGCATGGCTGGACTTGAAACCATAAAAGCAGGAGCTGTGGCATAGAGCGCCTTGGGTGGGGTGGTGGAGAGGTCAGGCGAAGTGGGAAACCAGGCAGTGGTGACATCGCAACGAAACTCCCATGTCTTTCTAAGGGTTTGGACGTATTTTGTAAATAATGTGGTTCCACTGAAAGATTTTGAACCTGGAGGATGTATTATTACTAGAGCATTTAGAACAACATGAACTTTTGAAAAAGTGAGTCTCATAAAGAGCTCTTGAAATATGCATATTATTATATCTCTCGATAAAGTGCTTGACAGCCAGAGAGCCTAGGCTTGGTGGATCAAAGAACCTACCTGTGGAGGAAGAAGGTTTTGCCCAGGTGTTATTGTTTTGCTGGTATTCCCCATTCAGTAGTTCGTGTCTCCATATAGAACTCTTTGACTGCTATTTTGTTCTTGCAGGGAATCACTCTGCCTTATGAAGTTCATGACCCCACCATCACCTTCCTGAGGTTTTGCTATGTTCTACATTAAGCTCTATAATACCACACAGAAATTAAAAATCACCCACTGAATCTTCTTTGAAGATCTGTTTCAGCTTCCCTGAATACCTTCTTATTTGTTTGGTTATGCTGTCAGCACTCTGTCAAACACAGAATCCCCAGATGGCCTCAAGTCCTTTGGGGGCAAAGCTTTATCTTGATGAAGGACCTGTTCACAGAATCGTGCCAGTTTTGACTCAGCTGGATTTCTGCCTTGAAAGGAAAGAAAAAAGGAAGGAAAGAAAAAAGGAAGGCAGGCAGGCAGGAAGGAAGGAGAGAAAAGTCAGGGGAAATTCCATAGAGAAAGATAAAAATATCATTAGTTCAGACAGAGGGTTATAGAACTAATTTGGAAGATCAGCAGGAAAATAAAGTCATCTGTTTATAAGTTTTATAGATATATGCTAAGAATAATCAAGACAAATAAAGTTATCCATGTATAATCAAAAGTTTTCAAAGAAAAGAAAATCACGGAACTGTAAAGGACCCCAAAAGGATCTTTCCACACACCCATGACATTGTATAGTTTGTAGCATAAGCCATACTTTCCTAGACACTTAATTAGAAAATTCTAGAACTTTTCTCATATGCCATGTCTAATGTCACAATTACAACTATTCTTCCTCCTCCCAGTCTTCCTTTCTTAATGACTAAGATCAATTCCTTCATTTCTTTTTAATAGTTGTGGAGTACAGAAGTCACTATAATTTATTTACCAAAATTCATGGGTATTTCAGTAGCTATCAAAAGTTGTGCTATTTCAGGAACAACAGAAAAATTTTAATTTAAGAAAAAATGGAGAAGGAATTGTTTAGAATAGAAAATAGAAAACAAAAGCCAGACTGTATTCTGAAAAATACTGATATATTGTTGAATGAATTCTAACCCAGATGTATTGAAGTGCTTAGTTTTTTTTTTTTTTTTTTTTTTTTTTTGAGACAGAGTCTCGCTTTGTTGCCCAGGCTAGAGTGAGTGCCATGGCGTCAGCCTAGCTCACAGCAACCTCAAACTCCTGGCTCAAGCAATCCTCCTGCCTCAGCCTCCCAAGTAACTGGGACTACAGGCATTCACCACCATGCCTGGCTAATTTTTTGTATATATATTAGTTGGCCAATTAATTTCTTTCTATTTATAGTAGAGACGGGGTCTCGCTCTTGCTCAGGCTGGTTTCAAACTCCTGACCTCGAGCAATCCGCCCGCCTCGGCCTCCCAGAGAGCTAGGATTACAGGCGTGAGCCACCGCGCCCGGCTGAAGTGCTTAGTTTTTATTCATGTCTTTAAAACAGGACACTATCAGGCATGAAGGAAACATTTGAAATATATATACTTTTTCACATTAAAGATAGTCATGAAAATTCCAATTAATGATTGTTTGCATTTTTCTTTTTATTTAGTTATTTTGATAGAAGTATAACTTATGTACTTCAAGGTACATAAATCTTAAATGTACAGCACAATAAAATTTTACATAAGCATAAAACCTTATAACCTTCACCCAGATCAATACATTGAAATATCTAGCACTTTAGAAAGCTCCCTTTAGCCCCCTGTCCCCAAACTCCATTAATATCCATCTCAAAAGTAACTATCATTCTGACTTCTGTCATCATAGAATGGTTTACTTGTTCCAGAATTTCATCTAAATAGAATCAAAAAGCACATACTCTTTAGGTCTGGCTTCTTTTGCTCATATAATACCTGTAAGAGTCATCTGTGTTCTTGCATATATATTATACGTCTCTGTGTGTGTGTGTATATATATATATATATATATATATATAAAATTTGATATATATATATATATATATAAAATTTGCAGTATCTGGCCAGACAGTGTAAGTTCTTCAACTTGACTCTTTCTGAGATTCTAGGATCTTTGCATTTCCATATAAATTACAGAATCTGACTTCCAATTTCCACAAAAAAACCAAAAAAACAAAACAAAACAAAACCCTGCTAGGATTTTGGTTGGCATATCATTGAATGTAGATTAATTTGGGGAGAATTGACATCTCTCCTATTTAACATAATAATAATACTGATTTTTCCAATCTATGGACATGGTATATCTCTCCATTTACTGTGATTTTCTGTATTTCCCTCAGCAATGTTTTCTATGATAGCTTTAGTTTAGGACTTATACATCTTTCCTTACACTTATCCTAGGTATCCTAGGATGATTAAAAAAAAAAATCTACCTAGGGTGATATTTTTATGCTAATGTAACTAATTTATTTTAATTTTTCTACTATTTGTTATTATTATATATAAACTATACAATTTTATCCAATGATGTATAAATTATGTGTTATATATAAATTATATATAATTGTATAATTTTATACAAATTGCATGATGTATAAAATATACAATTTTTTGTATTGATAGTGCTAATTTATTAATTTTAATAGTTTAATTGCATATCTTTACCTTGACACTTTAAAACATTATTTACAATAGTATAAAAATAGATATGGAGGGAAGCTGAAGCTGAAGGATTGCTTGAGGCCAGGAGTTCAAAATATATATGGAATACTTACAATTAAATTTTTAAAAGTTGTGTAAGACCAGTCACTTAAATGTAGAAAACATTACTGAGAGAAATTAAAGAAGACCTATGAAAATGGCAGGACATATGATATGTATGTGTTGAAAGACTTAATGTTAAAATGTGAAGCTACAGAGTCAACAAAATACCAATTAAACTCCCAGAAGGAATACTTGCAGTAATTAATAACCTTACTTTAAAATGTCCAGGACCTTCTGCACAGCTGGTGTCGGCATCATACTAAAAGCAACGTTTAAATCAAAGATTTAAAAGATTTAAAGATTAAAAATTAAAATTCATTTTTGCAATAAAAATAAAAATGTCCAGGACCTAAAATAGCTAAGAGAAAAAAAAGTAGAACAAAGTTGAAGCATTAACGCTGCCTGATTTTAAGATTTATGAAGCTACATTAATCAGGAAAGCATGGTACTGTTGTTAAGCTACATCCGCACATCAGTACATCAATGGATAAGGATATCAGTAGTTCAGAAATAGACCCACACAGGACAGCAATAGACCCACACAGGACCCACACAGGACAGCCCACACAGGACAACAGGATATCAGTAGTTCAGAAATAGAGCCACACAGGACAACCACACAGGACAACCCACACAGGACAACCATCTTTTGGTAAAGATGCTAATGCAACTCAGTAGAGAAAGGATGTTCTTTTCAACAAATGACGCTGGAACAACTGAATGTCCATATGCAAGAAATGAACTTTGATCTAAACCTTTTACCACACACAAAAATCAACTGAAAATGTATCATAAATCTAAATGTAAAATCCCAAATTGTAAAGCTTACAAAAAAACCAATCAATGAAACCAAAAAACTAGGAATCAGGCACTTTGGTGTGTACCTGTAGTCCCAGGTATTTGAGTGACTGAGCTGGAAGGATTTTAGAAAATGCAAATAAATCTATAGTGACAGAAAAGTGATCAGTTGTTGCCAGGGGCATGGTGAGGAGGCCATGAGGGACAGGAGGGATCTTTGGGTATTCTGGGATCTTTTATTCTGGATGTAAGGTACTTGAGGAAACCTTTGGGAGTCTGGATGTGTTCATTGTCTTGATTGGGTTCATCATTTGATGTATACGTATGTCAAAACATATCAAATTGTACACTTTAAATATGTGCAGTTTACTATTTGTCAATGATAGCTCAATAAAGTTGTTAAAATTTTTTCAGTAATGTAGTTATTCTACTTTCATTCATAATTTTTCACAAACCAATATAATATACAAACCAATATAATTCACAAACCAATATAAAATGAATATTTATATAGTTATTTATGACACTTTATCTCATAGCAAGAGAACATCACTATATTTCTCTTCTTTTATTCATGAATTCATTCAGCAAACACTTAAGTGCCAGACATTAGGGTGCTGGAGAAAGAAAGATAAAACTTTCTAATGAGTAGGGTAGAGAACTAGGATTTATTCAATACCTACTATGTAACAGCTACTGTTTTTACACACATTATTTGCTTTTTAGAAAATAAAAGACACACTTTTATTTATTTATTTATTTGAGATAAGGTCTTGCTCTGTTGCCTGGGCTAGTGCAGTGGCATCATCATAGCTCATTGCAACCTCAAACTCCTGGGCTCAAGCCGTCCTCCTGCCTCAGCCTCCTGAGTAGCTCGGACTACAGGCATGTGCCACCACACCTGGTTAAGTTTTCTAGTTTTGGTAGAGATGGGGTCTCCCTTTTGCTCAGGATAGTCTGGAACTTCTGGCCTCAAGCGATCCTCCCTCCTCAGCCTCCCAAAGTTTAGGATTATAGGTGTGAGCCACCACACCTAGCCAAAGACATACATTTTTGTATATATTTTACAGATGAAGAAATTAAGCCCATAGAAGTTGACAACCCCAAATAAGTGACTGAGGCAAAGATCTCAATCAATGGAGATTTATTAAGCCAAAGTTTGAGGACATACCTGGGAAAAACACCAGGCACAGACACACACATCTATGATGTTTTTCCAAAGTGAAATTTGGGAATTCCAGTATTTTTTCTTTTATTTTTTTAGATAGACTCTCGCTTTGTTGCCCCCGTTAGAGTGCAGTAGTGTCATCATAGCTCACTGCAACCTCAAAACTTCTGGGCTCAAGGGATACTCCTATCTCAGCCTCCTGAGTAGCTGGTACCACAAGCATGTGTCACCACACCTGGCTAATTTTTCTATTTTTTGTAGAGAGGGGTCTTGCTGTGTTGCTCAGGCTGGTCTTGAACTCCTCACCTCAAAGGATACTCCTGCCTCTGCTTCCCAGAGTGCTGGGATTACAGATATAAACCACTGTGCCATGGCCAATTCTAGTATTTTTAAAGGGAGATGACATACAGAAAGAAAAAGGAGGAGTGGGTGGGCAGTGGGGCAAATGGTTACATGGCTGTGAGGCCACCCAAAATCTACATTTTACATAAGGTAAGGTGACTGGTTGAAGAAAAAAAGGGAGTACTATCCTTGGTAGATGGAAAAATGATTGATCTTGATGTTGTTTTGTCTCTGTTCTACACCTGAAAATATAAACTTATAATCAACATTAACAGTGTGGAATCAACAGACTTTCATTTTAGGAGCTAGACTTAGCCTGCAGACTCAAGTTACAATTTACATGTCCTTGTTTATGGGAGGCCAGCAAACAATTTCCTTATGCACGATCTATGGGGGCAGTCCTAAGGCCTTTGACCTTTCCTGGGGCTTTGACTGATGCATAATGTTAGTAAAAGCTATTCATTTGAAAGGGGGTTTTTCTGTGACTCAGCCTCCTGGCTTGACCTCTTTTGCATAAGGAGTTGGGGGGTCCTGAGATTTTTTTTTTCTTTTACAAAGTTAACAAACAGCAGCAAAACTGCTGAAATCCAGGTTTGTGTGACTTCTAAGTCATGGTTCTTTCCATCAAAACAAATACCAAACTTTTACAATCACACCTACAGAGTTCTGGGGTCAGTGAGTAAAGTCTTGACTCTTTCTAAGGAAGTCAGTGAAGGCTTTGCTATTGAGGCCCTACTACTTGAGATCCAGTGGAGGCCCTCAACTATTTAGAATTTTAAGGGAGTGCATGACTGTTGACCCAGAGGGAAATTATATACTATCTCTCTAGCCGAAGTAATGTTGTCTTATTCATTGCTCCTGTAGCACTTTGCTTACTCATGGTCAATTTATAATTCATTCACTTCAAACCTCAGTGAGTTGTATTTAAGCTTGTAATTGACAATTACAGTGGGGTGGAAGCTGCCATTTATATTTTAATATTTTTATACACCTAGTATGATCTGTGATAAACCTTCTTACATGGATAAATTATTATTCACAACTCTGTGAGTCTGATAGTATTATTATGTTTATTTTACAAAGAAATAGGCCGC
The DNA here is from genome assembly GCF_040939455.1 of Microcebus murinus. Classification (NCBI taxonomy): domain Eukaryota; kingdom Metazoa; phylum Chordata; class Mammalia; order Primates; family Cheirogaleidae; genus Microcebus; species Microcebus murinus. The sequence goes on from NC_134108.1 coordinate 27,549,239, forward strand.
AACACAAAATTTATCTAAAGGTGTAAAATAAAAAAATATTTAAGCCATATAAAATCAGCAACTATCTCTATTTTTTTGTAAAATTTTGTCTTGGAGCTACATTAAACAGCAGTGATAGAGAAGAACAAGCATTTTGTAGTCAGACATATTCAAATGCATGTATAAATTACATTCCAAGCCACTTACAAATATGAATTAAATTTGCATTATTTCTTTCTATTGTGGGTAATAAAAAGCTGAATAAGCTTTTAGTTCTAGAATTTGACATTTGCCTTTGATGTAAAGTATCATGTCAAAAATACAAGCTAAAACTGAAGTGGTTTGTTAAGTATGATAATGAGGTTGGTTTTTTATATAGCATTATTAACTTTATGTTCTAAGAAATAAGGACATTTAATAGTAGGTTATAAATTGACGCATCAACAACATTCCTCATTACCACCTGAGGCCAGTGCTATGTTTAATACTCAGCATGTTACGCATAATTATGTGTTCAAGGAATGCTCAGTGAATCCTTTATGATGCTGACAAAGATCGTTAACATAGCTACCACCGTTTACAAAGCTAAGAGCAGACAGTTGTTTACTAGAGGTTTTAATGCAGATCCCATACGTAAAGCCATGAATTACACGAAAGCATGGTGACCTATTGTAGCCAGGTTCTCAAACTGACCATATAAACCCGTTTAAAAGTAGTCTTTTTTCCTCCCTCTAAAGCATGCACTAATTCTTATATCAAATTTACACGTCTGTTGAATGCCTACTGTGAACTAGACTTCAAAGATGAAATTGGATAAAACAAGGTCCCTGCTCTTGCTGAGCACACAGTCAGCTTTTTCAGTAGATTATTATAAACCAAGCTGGAAAACCGGGACGCTGGCGTAGGTCATGTACCCCCACTCGCAACACTTGGCTCAAACAAACAAATTCCAGTCGGGCGGATTTACTCGGTTTGAAATTCCAGTCAATAGACCTGCCTGGAGGCGGGACTTCCCCATGCGCATCAGTGCGCATGCGTTTGTAGGGAGGCGGGCAGAGACGCTGAGAGGTTGCTGTCGCGCGGTGCGCAGATAAGACGTCGCGCGTGCGCAGGCGCTCAGCGCAGAGGCCTGCCGGAAGCTAAGATGGCGCCGACGTGTGCTTCAGGCCCAAGTTGGCTCCTTGTCAGTATCTAAGCGGGGTGTTTTGGAAGGGGCTGAGGCAAACGCCCTCTGCGCCACCATGGCCCGGCATCGGAATGTCCGAGGCTATAACTACGATGAAGGTAGGTGGCAGGGTCATATCGGGACTTTATATACGCTGTTCCAGCTGGGATCCCAGCCCGTTGGCATCCACTTGGATCTGTGAGTTCCTCGTCAGTGGTGCCAGGCTGTAATTCGGGGAGGCCCAGCTGGGAAAAATAACCGGACATCTGAGTGCCACCGAATGGCGTTACTTTAAGTCAGAATTTCTGCTCTTTTGGAGTGATTTTATTTGGCGGGGGGGGGGGGGTGCTGCAAGGCGTCATATGGGAAGGACATTTGGTGAGGAGGGGATCCAGCGATATTTATGCAAGTAAGCATTGTCACCTCTTCCATTGTTTCCTCTCAGGGCAGCCACTCACATGCCTGATTCTGGCTCCTCTCCCCCAAACTCCTTTTTCAGAAATGCTATTGAAACTTGCTTATTTGTAAAACACAAGTTGACTTACATTCAGCTGACCTGCTGTAACTGTGTTAGATTTATATGATGAATCTTTTGTTCATGTTCATACAGACTTGGTGTAGAACCTAGCTTGAGCTAACTAATTTTTGTCAACGAATTTCAGATTGAAAACTGAGGAGACAGTAGAAAAGACACATTAAAAAGATTCAAAGACTAAGTCGATCAGGTGATCTTGAGGTGCATGCTCAATTCTTGGCTGGTAATGTTCTATATAAATGAGTTTTAAAATGGAAATAAAAAGCAATACTAGAGGAAAGAGGGCTTGGAAAAGGACTTTTTGATTTTAAAAAATGAAGTAAAAGAAAAAAATGCGTATGAATGTTCTCTAGGAGTTCAAAAGAAGTTTTAGGAGGAGCACACCCCTCTTCATGCAATGGATAATTATAGGCATCACGAAGCATCATACAAACTAAAAATATAAATGAACATGAACTAATGCAGAGGAGGAATAGATTAAAGATCTATTGCTGTGTGAACTGTAGAGCATGTAGTGCTTAATATATTGGTGATTATCGATGGCACCCATAGTAGATTATTCTAGAACAGCAGTATGCTCTAACCATAGGGGAGGGCATCTAACACCCTGTGCTACATTAGGAGACTGTGACCGAGTCCTCCTGGCACATGTTAATTTCCTGGTGTTCACTTTAGAATGGAAGCCTTTTAAAATAATTGCAGCAGATGTGGGTATTGCATGTGGACCACTGTCACCTGAAAAATGACTTTAGATTGGGAGATATTTTTCAAAATTTGATACAGAGTACATGAATAGGCCTGTTACTCATTAATTTCTTTGATAGTCATTTATCATTTCCTCAACCAACATCGAGTGCTTAGAGTACTGCCCTAAGCTTTGGAGACTGACAATAGATATTTGAGGGTAATATAAAAGGAGGAGATAATACAAGTAACAGATGATTCGAGTATGAGAGATGCTACAAAAAAGTACTGACAAAGTGCTGTGGGGGGCTCTGCAAATGAGAACACTTAATTTGGAATGGATTGGGGGAGTTTAAGCAGGATTTCTATGTGAAGGAATGCTTCATGGAGGGAAGGGACTAGGTCTGAGGGAGTGAGTGCTAAATATCACCTTGGCCACCTGAGGTCAGATTGTCATGTTGTGTTTCTTTTGAACAATTGGTGACATCATAACCAAGCTGTTCCTGTAACATAGGAGGTTCACTCACTGTTCCTACTTATAAAAATTCTACTCATTTTCAGGGTCCAGTTTATTTCTCTTCTTTCCAGTTAGGGACTCTTCTTCTCCCTTGGACTCTCAGAATAATATTATAATTTAAAAATTCTCAAAAGTAATTAATAATACAACCTCTTTAGAGAGGGTTTGTGTTTTAAAATCTATTGGTTCCTCTCTTTAACTTTGTTTTTCTCTGTAATATATAGTCTTTATGTGGCTGCCTCAGCTACTTATTTAAAAGCCCAGGAAGGCAAAAATCCATACTTTAATTTTATATTTACTCTAGTAGCTGCCACAATGTTATTTACATGCAGTAAATACTCCAAAATTTTATTGAGGAAACAAACCACTTTAGAAAGATCCTAGGAAAGAATTCTCTTCAACTTTTTATATTTTGTTGGCACTTTAGGGTCAATTTCAGTATTGAAAAACTGACCAAGTAAAAAAAGGTTCATGTTGTCTTTAAATATTTTATTCGTGAATGGCCCTAAATTACGTATTAACTCATGATTGTGATCTAATAATTTATTGAATGTTATACTATAACAATAATATGTTACTATTTTTATCTATAGTAGCATTTATGTAATCTTGCTCTGCCTTAAGCATTTGGTGTCAGCTTTTGACCATGCTGTTCTTGATGCATGCATACCCTCAGAAAATAGCTAACTCTGTCTTTAGAATTGGTTTGGATATTGTGGGGATCTTTCTCTGCCATCTCACTCCCAATTCTTGTTTTGTTGTTTGTGTGTGTTCCCAAATTGCTCTGTATTTCTCATGTTGAGTACTTTTCACATGGTTTTATAATTGCCCATTTTCTTGTCTATTCCTTGTCAGATTTTAGGTTTGGAAAGAGCTGAACAGTGAGCTGGTGTCTCTAATAGACCCTGGTATGGTGTTAGTATTTGTTGAATGAATGAGTAAATACATTTATGTAAATATATTTATATTTCTTGTGGGTTTTTAGTTTTAATTAGTTTGTTTATTCATTTATAACAAAACAAATATTAATTTAGTGCCAAATATTATTATGTGCCAGGTAGTTGGCTAAACCAAGTCTTACCCTGAAGAAGTTGATGGGCTCATGGAGTGAAATAGGTGTAGTGCTTTGAAGACAATATTGTAAATTGGAGGAGTGTGCTAGAAGATAAAGGTGGGAGGGGAGCTTGGTGTTTTTACCCAGAGTGGTCAGAGAAGACTTCTGCAAAGAGGTGATGTTTGAGCCGAAACCTTAGCTAGGAGAAAGAAATACCCTTAGGAAAAAATGGGCAAGGAGCATATTCCAGTCAGTAGGTAGTGAGCACAAGGGAGTTTAGGGTGGTTTATTAGAGGTTACCTAGCTCTACATGAAGAAAAATTACTTTCATGATCTGTGTGTGCTAGTCTGTACTTTGGTTATAGTGGGCACTTGGAGAAAAAAATGGATAGAAGGTTTCTTTCAGATTTTTGTCAACACTGGAAAGACAATTCAAATATGTTGTCTACAGCAGCGGTCCCCAACCATTTTGGCACCAGGGACTGGATTCATGGAAGACAATTTTTCCTGGAGTGAAGGCTGGGGGTTGCGGAGCTCAGGTGGTGATGTGAGCTATGGGGAGTGGCTGTAAATACAGATGAAGCTTTGCTTCCTTGCCCACAGCTTACCTCGTGCGGTGCAGCCATATTATTTCATGGAAGACAATTTTTCCGTGAACGGCAAGGGCGGGGGGAGGCAGAGGCAACCCCTGGCCTGGTTCCTAACAGGCCACAGACTGCTACCAGGCTGTGGCCCTGGGGTTGGGAACTGTAGGTCTGTAGGATTATTATTTTTCAATCACATTAGGTGAAAACTTGGAAAAACTCAAAACCCAATTAGCTTAAAAACTCAAGAACCATGTATGTTTTCATAAATATAAAATGTTAGTAAATTACTTGCTTTGTGGGTGAAATTCTTAGAATTTTTTTGAAAAGTAGATATTCCAGGTTTTGATGAATAATTTTGGAGAGAACTCAAATACATCAATATAAAAAGAACTTGTAAATGAATTTATCTCTTTTGTTTTTATTTTAGATTTTGAAGATGATGATCTCTATGGCCAGTCTGTAGAGGATGATTATTGTATTTCTCCATCAACAGGTGAATTTTAGTATTCCATTAGACTATAATATGTAACATTTAAAAAGATAATTGTATGTTACTTTTTAAAGGTATATAAAATAATTTCTTTACCCATAAATGAAATAGTTTTGATTCCATCATTTGGTTTTAAACAATTTCAAGAAAACTCTGAAGACTGTGGTTTTTCCAATATTCTTTGCAACATACAGTTATCAAAATATACTAAAACAGTGATTTAGTCAATAATGGAATTCTAAAGCCTCTGGAGTCAGGCAGCAGTTAATTTTATATTCTTGAGTATTTGTTTGATATTAGAAACATTGAGTTTTTATGTATAGACTTCCATTTATTTATTTATGATATCCTTCAGAAATGATTCCCTTTATATAGTACTTTATCTGCTGTTAAACAGTTTGGTAACAAACCAAATACATATACTTCAGACTTTTGATGGAGCCACAGAGGGATTAGAGTTCAAGTTTTTGTATGATTCCGCATTAGAGCTGCATCTTTTAGCTCACGTACCTAAAGATTTCTTCTCTACCACCTTATAAGGAAGAGATTGATATATTTTTTTGGCAAAGACTGAGTCTTTGATCCCAATCTTTCTCTCATTTCTCTAATGATACATTTGTCTTTAAATTTCAGCCTACTATATATACAATTGGTTAAAGTCCCCTGCTAAATTTTAGTATGGCATATAGGAGGGGTACAATTTACCAGTAATTAGGTATTGTATAAATATAATTCATAAAACTCATTTTCCACAAGTTTAAAGGATAATATAATTAACATTTCCATCAAAATCCTCTGCTGTGATCTGAATGTTTGTGTCTAAATTCATATGTTGAGGCTGGGTACGGTGGCTCACGCCTGTAATCCTAGCACTCTGAGAGGCCGAGGCGGGCAGATCGCCCAACATCAGATCAAAACCAGCCTGAGCAAGAGTGAGATCCCGTCTCTACTAAAAATAGAAAGAAATTAATTGGCCAACTAAAAATATATAGAAAACAGTAGCCGGGCATGGTGGTGCATGCCTGTAGTCCCAGCTACTCAGGAGACTGAGGCAATAGGATCGCTTGAGCCCAGTTTGAGGTTGCTGTGAGCTAGGCTGATGCTGCGGCACTGTAGCCCAGACAACAAAGTGAGACTCTGTCTCAAAAAAAAACCCCAAAAAACTCACATGTTGAAATACTTACCATTCCCGAAGGTGATGGCATTAGGAGGTAGGGTGTTTGGGAGGTGATTAGGTAATGAGAGCAGATCCCTCCTAAATAGGATTTATGCCCTTAAAAAAGAGGCCCTCAGGAGACTCCTTCACCCTTCTGCCATGGACACTGCAAGTAGGTGCTGTCTGTGAGCCTTAAAGCAGGCCTTCATCAGACACAGAGTCTGCCTTGATCTTTGACTTCCCAGCCTCTGAATGTGAGAAATAAATTTCTGTTGTTTCAAAGCTGCCTGGTTTATGGTATTTTGTTATAGCAGCCTGCATGGACTAAGACATCCTCTTTGTCTTAATTACGTTATAGTCTGCTGGCCTGTCCTATAAAGTGTACCTGCTTTAATCCCATTTTTACCCTCTGAAAACTAAATATGTTCCTTCTGACTTTTATAATTTGCTTTTCTTTATAAAGGTGAGGGTGCTCCAGAAGTTGTCTCATCCTGTCTACTCTGTCACCTTTTTTTCTTGTTACATGTTATTCTGAAACGCATCTTGCTGTCTATTTGTAGGCATGTTCTTCAGGTTAAGTACTTTTCTCATTTAGCTAATCATGGCCTCTCTTCTTTAATAGTTCACTATTATAAGTCAATATTCTGTTAGGAGATAGAAATTGCACCATTTTACCAGAGAATTTAATATGAAAAGTTGTTAACCAGATATTACAGAACAAAAAAAATTCAAAAAGGGCAACCAAAATTTTGAGAAGGTAGTAACTTCAAGAAGCATTTGCCATTCCTAGTGCTTATGGGAACAAATGGACAAGGTTGAAACCGATGTTTTAGAAGCTTGTGAGGGCTGCTTGGAGCTGGAACTTATACCATGTCGAGAGGGTTCTTTTGCCACTTTGCCTCTCTCTGAAGTTTATAGGAGGGACTGTGAACTGGGACTCAGACCTCTGGGGAGGGAGGCACTGTGTGACTGATGCTGGTGCCTCTGAAGAGACCCTTTGAAGCTGGGATTCAGTCTTTTTAAGAGGGGATTCCAGCCTACTGACTAGTCATGGTGTCTGGGGAGCGAAGAGGCAAGTTGAAGCTGTTTCTCAGAGTTTTGGAAAAACTGAAAATGGATATTAATTGCTATTTACTCTAACAAACTGCTTCTGCAAGGTGAAGTGTTGCTAGGATGACACTGACTGGAACAAGAAGCAAAAAGGAAAGGAGTATGTGCCTTCCTTCTTCAGTCTTCTAGTCTTCCTTTAGCATCTCCTTCCCTGATCCTAAGAGGGAGCCAGGTGTCAAAGAAGAAATGTGCTTTGTAGAGACTTCACCCCAGCATCACAAAATTGAGTAAAGAATGGTAGGTTAGAAGTTGAGAAATGGCCTAATTCCTTTAAATCTCCTTATTCAGAGCTTCAAAAGAAGACATTTTATAGGGATTTAGTAATAAAACAGATTTCACATTTTCCAAGGTACCTCCTAGGCACTTGCTCTTTGGGGCTCCTACAATTCAGCATCACAGTTGACTAGGTAATTTAAATTTTAGGGATGATAATAAAGTGATGTCTGGTAGCACTAGCCTCATCACTCACATTCTAATAAGCACAATAGAGAGCATGGCATGTTCATGGAACTGAGATGATTATGTGGGTATAATGTTAAATTTGAGTTTTAAAATGTACATGGTAGAGAGTGGATTAAAGGTGCTACTTGAATGTATGTAGGTAGACTAGATAGGAAACTATTACATGTATGTATCTAAAGGACATGAGGTTATTTTGGGATGGTGTTCTCAAAGTATGGTCCCTGAACCGTTGGCAGCATTTGAGAGTTTATTAGAAATGCAATATTAGAGGACCCACCCAAGAGTCAGAAACTTTGGAAGTGAGGCACAGCAGCTGTTTTAACAAGTCCACTAGGGTATGCTATGATATGCATTGAGAACCGTTTGTGTAGGGCAAGAGTAATAGCATTGGGTTTCCAGGTAAAGAAAAAATTTACAGGAGTTGAGGTTTATAGGATTTGGAAGTTGTTGGATGTAGCTTGCTTAAGAGTAGAACCCTTCATAGAGAGAAGTATTACTGAAAGATACCCTAGTATTAGAGGTTAATGTAGTCATTTATCTAGGCTTACCTGGATAAATAACTTTATCTTGAGTAATGAGCTATAGTACACATGGTCAGATCTTCAGAGAGTGTTTTTCTGAGATATGCATTTATGGCTTGGCTTTCTTGACAGGGTCAAAGTTTATCTGTGTGTTTCTCATAGCTCTTGATGTGTGTCTTGCATGTGTTTGTGTTCAATAGGGTTTGACTCTGAGTTACTTTTGTACACACCAAGAAGTCAACCAACATTATCAAAGCCGGAGATAGTTGAACAGTTTTGAGTTTCTTCTGTGACAAACTGGTATTTTTTAACAAAAGCATATGACTTTGGATTTTTGATTTTTCAAAACATTTAAAAAATAGCAGTAACAACAGATCAGAAACTTACTTTCTTCCTTAGGGGTATATTTTCTAAGTAATTTTATTAAAAAATGAATAGTTTTAGAAGAATACTTTCTTTTCTTAAAAAAGTGGCTCATGTTGTGGAAGAGCCAGCCAATCATGCTTATGGTATAATGAAATCTGATAATTGAATGACTTTGCCAATTAATAGGAATTTCTCTCTAAAATTCACTAGCACATGTATATTTTTTTGAATTCTATTAAGCTCAGTTTTCTTGATGGAAAGGCATTTTCTAAATGTTAACTTTTAAAATTTCATTTAGAAAGATTAATTTTGATACTGAGTATTGAATCTATCTTGAAAGAGTGCAAAAGAGCCTATACATTAAACTTTATTTCAATATTATGTATTTTGTTTCAACTAATATGATTAGATATAATCTTTATTTGGTTCATTCCAATTTAACACTTTTATTGAGCATCAATTTATGTGTAAGAAAAACCCTATTCTAATAAATTTATAAATTAGTTTGGTATAACGTAGCTTGTTTAAAGTCTTGTTTAAATAGCTCGCTACAGTAGTATGGTGAGTAAATAAAAAACTCCTGACTAAAGGAATCTGGGAAGGCTTCTGGAAGGAGGTGTGGGATTGGGGCTGGTAAATTTGTAACCAAGAATGGCATTCCAGTTACAAGAAACAACATTGCTTAAGCAGTGTCCTCTAAGTGAGGCTTGTTTTGGGAGACTCCCAGGATTAGTGCAAATTGAAGCGGGAAAAAGGGCTAGAAAGGGAAATGGGAACCAAATTGTGGAAGACAGTTTTTAATTTTGTGTTTTTAGTGTCCATTTATTGGAGGTTTCTGAGTAAGGAGGGTAGTATTTTGGGCAGGTAACTGATAATGTTCTGCAAAGTGGACTACAGTTGGGGCAGAAGAAAGGGGAAACTTGTAGGCCTGTATTTCCTAACCTTCTGTGATGTGAATCAGCTGGGAGTGGTTCTTAATAATACAAATTTCCTGCTCCATTCCAGTACCCCTTAATCATGGGAAGGAGTGTAGAAAGCTTTATCTTTAATGAGTGCCTCACGTGATTTTTATTTTAAGGTGTTTAGGGAATAATTTTAAATAGCTTTTGGAGTAAGGTTTTGAGTTCTTTTAACTTTTATGTTTATCAAACTATCTTAAATTTAAAAAATTACTGTGGGCGTCCATTTTTTCAGAAAGCACTTCCATCAAAGTTTGTGATTTGAAATTTTAGGGAATAACATTCTGTATTTATCCATTTTCTCACTATTGCATTTTTCTCCATTTTTACTGTATCTCTTGCCTTTTGGGCTGTTATTTCAATTTCAAAGATTTGGACTACTTTTTCTCCCCTAGTTGCTATTTTTATTTTTGCTGGAGGAGTTTTCCTACCCTTTGTCCCTCCCAGGCAAACCCAAGCATTACTACTGTCAAAAGAGGCCACAGTATAGGTTTCTAAGTTGGATTTATGTGTGTGTGTGTGGGTGAGGCGATGGTTGGGTGGTAGGTGTGTGTGTGGGGGGCGGTAGTAGGAAAACCCCGCAGGTAAAAGTCACTCCTAGGAGGTAGAGTAGAAGCCTGTACATTGAGAACTTCCTCTTCCCTGTCAAGATTTTCTAGTGAAACTTGTTGAGGGAAGCATCTGATTTCATGCCTCACTTAGTTTTTTAATTTGTTTTACGTTTCTTCCTCACAGTTCATATATATGAGAGGAAGTTGGGGAAAGTATTTGTTACTTTTAGGCTAAACTGAATATAGTTTATTAAAGCCAAGAAAGCAATTTGTAAATCACCAGGCAGAAAATAGCCAATTTGTATTTTTTAGTAGTCCCACATTTCATTAAATTTAAGATGCTGTGGATTGTAAGGCATATTATTTCATGGACTGCTTTAAAACAAAAGGCTGCCAATCCAAGTATTATGTAATGCTAAGATGCCATTTGACTATAAGCCACATCTCTAATTCTGAGATTTTTAACATGTGAAAAAAACATGGTCCTCCTAAAGAATTTATGAAATAGGATCTCTCTTTCTGCTGTTTAGCCATGCTGACTATTAATATAACACCAGCATTATGGTCTCCTTGCACAAGAGGGGGCAAATTAAGGATCACACGATATAATATGTGCATTCCTGAAAAATTTTGTGGTCTTTAAAATCATATACTAAAAATAACAGTTTAAGGGGAAAAAATAGGATCAGTACTGACCACTCAGCCTATAGAGTACTAATAAAAATAGTAGTCATCTTAGTAAAAATGCTCACACATTTAATAAGATGCATTATCTTCCTACTTTAGTAAATACTACTAAATACTTTAGTAAACACAGGACTTTCCATTAAAAAAAGGTGAAAGCTTGATAGAAGGAGATGTAAGAAAGGGTTAAAACTAATGAAGTGTTGCAAAAGCAAAATTTTCACAGATCTTGAAGATCTTCTCACAGTAAGGTCTCTCAAAACAGAGTATGTGGTCAAACTTAGCCAAGAGGAAGAATGTGGGGATATGTGGCATTACAGTACAGTTACAGTGTGATATTCCTCTATGGTTGGTGTTAGTGTATCTTCATTGTATCTGTTGCTGTTATGTGGTGTGATACAAAATATTGAAGTATTGGAAGAAAAGTTTCATAACCTAAAGGATCTTCAATGTTACACCCTCACTGTTCTGCTATTTACTAGTTAGTGTGAACTAATTTATGTTAAGGAAACATGCATTATAGTCGATTAGATTCAGTTATCGCAACTGCTCTGTATTTCTCTTATTCTATTTTCCTGTTTCAAGGTTTCTTCCACTTCTTCAGCTTTTCTTATGTTCTTACCTCCTTTATTATAACTGCTCCAATCTTCATTGATTACTTAATATTCTATGCTTCCACAGCGTACTTGTTATCAGTATTACTCATTTGGCTTTTAAAATATGTCATTACATTTTTCTTCTTTGTCTTCCCTGCTAATCTTTAAGGCCATTGACTTACACAATGATTAGAACGCACCTGTGCTGTGGCCTTCTGAGTTGTAAATGTTATACATAGGCCATAGCTTTATATTTTTGTGTTATCTATAAATCTTGAATGTAGTTTTTTAAAAATAATGTCCTCTAATAACATGAACAAAAATCAATGGACTTAACATGTTTTGTGCTTTTACAGAAAGCTAGATAACGTAAACTCCCTAATAATACCTTGCCTTTTGATATTATATTAATGTTTCTTTCATTCTTTAATTGTATTCCTTCATAATTGAACAGTCTCCAGGATTGAGTTATGTGGCCATCCAGTAGAGGTGGAAGCATCAATACTTTGGACATGCCTTATATTTTCTCCTTTGTTCACTTGCATTTCATATATGATACTTAGGCATGTATTGGCACCTTGACAATCTATCTTTCCTTTCTTTAATGAAATATATAATACCCAGTTATATATATCGAGTGATGACATTGCCACTATTGCAGTGTAGCACAGATATCTGAAAGTCAAAGTTGGGTATATGATACTAGTTTATAATGCTAGTATATGATTGAAATTATGAGTTATTCAAAGATTAAGGCCTATGTTTTCAGTGAACTCTTGGATTCAGGCAAAATTATCAGTTCTTGGGAAGTGAAAATTAATCTTGTGTTTTCTTAATTATGCAAATTATTATTTGATACATGGCTTGAAATATTTGTATGAAAGAAGAGAAAATTTCAGGGAACACAGAATAGTAGGCAAGGATGAGGTATTAGAAAAAGTAGTTTTTGCAAACCATGAAGAAAGTAAGTTCAGTAGAATGGTCTTAGAGATTTGGGAAAGAAGAAAGAACATTACAAGAGATTAATAAATAGTAAGGACATTTGGGCATTTGAGCAGGATTTGGGGTATGATATGTTTTGTCTTAGATTGGTTTTTGTTTCATCTATTTTTATGGAATGTGGGTAACTGTAGGTGGTAGATCAGAATCTTTAACTTTTGCTTTAACTTTTGTAATAAAAAGATAAATGGGAAATGGCCATACTACAGCATTTTTTGATCATTTTGTATTCTAGCTGCTCAGTTTATTTACTCACGACGTGACAAACCTTCTGTTGTTGAGCCTGTAGAAGAATATGATTATGAAGATCTAAGAGAGTCTTCCAATTCTCTTTCAAACCATCAGCTAAGTGCAATTGATCAAGGTATAGCAAAAAATAGTGTATCTGTGTTTCTTACCTGAAAATGATTAATAACCAAATACACCAGAATTTATCAATTTTATCGTGATTGTTCATAACAGTGACTATAACTAATGATAAAAACGTATCTTATATCTTCAGGAAAAATTTGTTGTATTAAGTATATTGTGTGAAATGTGTATATATCTGTATGGCTGAAAAGTTGATTTTATGGGTATTGTTTAGTAACTAGAATTTTTGATTGAACTATTCTTTCATTTTTTCCATAGGAGATAAACTCCAGTGATTTGTTATAGGAACTTTTTAAGACTACTGTTTAGTAAACTCTGTGTAGAGCTTATGATTAGAATACAGAAACTCCTTTACTTAGGAAGATGTTAGGTTCCAAACGGTTTAAAAAAAAACAGTTGAAGTCTAAAGTAGCACTATACAAGTGTCCTGATTGTTTATTATCTGTGTAAATTAAGTTTCAAGATAGAACCTGTAAATGGTAATGACGTTGGTTCTGAATTTGCTTTTCAACACTCTTAAACATTTTAACAAAGACACTTATATTTTGGCTTTCTTCTTTTATAAAAAAGTTTCACACATGACATTGCTCAAGCCACAGATTGATAGCAGAACTAAATGGCCAGGTAAACCAGTAATGTCATCTGTTGATAGTGAGCAGGGCTGAGCCAATTTGTTTTTTGTCTGGAGTGTGGCTTTGTTCTATAAATGTTTTGAAATCGAAAATTTATACTAATTAATTTGAAAAAAAAGTTTATGAATCTGGGAGCTGATCATTGAATGAATCAGTGAAATATATACCAGCTGCTAACAAATTGAGAAAAATGGAGAGAAAGCATAAATATACAAAATTAGAAAGCAGAAAGGCAAACAACAGGTGCAGAAGAAATAAAAAGAATTTATCAACTCTGCAAATACATTTGAAAATCTGGATAAAAATGTGAAGATGAGAAGTCGTGTGAAATTCTCAATAGTATTTAATTGTATTTTTAAAGAAAGTGTTATAGTTAACATTGTGGGTTGAGAGAGTAGGAGTAGAGTAGAAGTCTGGTCCTTCTAATATGCTTCAGTAGACAGTGATAAAGGAGTTATGAAATTCAAAGTTATGCTTGAGAAGGAAAGTTAATCATTCCAACCTGACACATGTAAGTAATTGCATGATGACAATAATAATGATTGTAGCGAACTTTTACTAAATACTCTCCAGATACTGTGCTACATACTGTTTAAGAATTAGCATCTTTAATCTTGACAACCTTATGAGGTAGGGCAGTTGTCCTCCTTTTGCAGGGGAAGAAAATGAGACACTTGCCTGAGATTGTACCAGCTAGTAAGTGGCATTAGGATGTGAACCAAGCCAGCTTAATTCCATAACTTCTGCTTTTAACCCCCTTACTATACTGCCTCTTTGTGTATGTGTAGAAAATAGTTCCTGTAATTAGAAGAGGCCTTGATGCTAGTTATGCTGTGTATTCTGTTCCAGTTTCAGTAATCTATGTATTTTTCAGACAGGTATTATTTTTCCAGTATAGCTTACTAGCCTTTTAAAATTAATACTGGTCGGGTGTTGTGCCTCATGCCTGTAATCCTAGCACTCTGGGAGGCCGAGACGGGTGGATTGCTCAAGGTCAGGAGTTCGAAACCATCCTGAGCAAGAGCGAGACCCCGTCTCTACTATAAATAGAAATTAATTGGTCAACTAATATATATAGAAAAATTAGCCAGGCATGGTGGTGCATGCCTGTAGTCCCAGCTACTCGTGAGGCTGAGGCAGGAGGATCGCTTGAGCCCAGGAGTTTGAGGTTGCTGTGAACTAGGCTGATGCCACGGCACTAACTCTAGCTTGGGCAATAAAGCGAGAGATACTATGTCAAAAAAAATAATAATAAAAATAAAATAAAATAAATCTTGGATTGAATCAAAGTAGAATTGCTCAAATATTTGAGGAATTTATTTTTAATAATTAAAAAATAGAGCAATGGAAAAAAGTATCAAATAATTTTTTTTTTAAGAAGGAGATTGCCAGTAGTCTCCTTGTTCAACAAGTAAGTATGTAAAATTAAATATAAATGCATTTTGTGCTTAATTTGGCAGCACATATACTAAAATTGGAATGATTCAAAGAAGATTAGCATGGTTTCTGTGCACAAGGATGACACACAAATTTGTGAAGCATTACATATTTTTTGTACCCCCTTAATATTTTGAAATTAAAAAAATTTCATTCTATGCAATGGTTTTGTGGAGTACAGAGTCTGAAAACCTCAGTTCTATTTTGATTATTGCTAATTTAGTACTGCCATAGTTTTCAATCTCATTTTTATAAGTTAGAATTTGCCTGATATATCTAGCACATATATATCTAGTGCATAGTGTTATGAGGATTACAAAATGAATACATATATAAGTATTGTGAAAATTGTCAAGTGTTATGCAAGTATAAATGAATATATTCATTTTTATTTATTGGCCCCTAGATACCAGGACCTATTTTAGGATCTAGGGTTACAAAGTTTTGGCTTTTGTGGATTTTGTATCACTAATAAATATTAATAATTACTTTTTAAAGATAACAGTTATCAGAAAATTAAAATCCATAAACAGTTTAGATAATTCCAGGTTTAAATTTTTTATTTTTAAAATGAACATCCTCCTCTTAATCTACTGGATGTCCTTATTTTTATGGCATTTTTATATTAGGTTATCTTGCCCATTTTTTAGAAGTCATTAGGAAAGATTTAGTTGGCTGGGAAAAACTGAAGTTAACCTAAAAGAAAACTTAAAGTAGTAATTCAAGAAATGTAAGAAATAGACGTAGTGATTAACTGGGTTCACTAACAAGTTAGAAATAGTCCCACACTCTCTCCTCCCTTTCTGTACATGTCTAAAATGATCAGTGCAGATATAGTCATCCTTGATGACTGCAAATAGGTATTAGTATATATCGTGCAATTTACATTTTTTTCAAGCATTAGTCAATATTATTCAAGAGACTTTTATCATCATCATTGACTGAAAATAGCTATTGTATATATAATTTACACTTTTTAAAATCTTTAGTCATTATTATTCAGGAGACATGTATTCTAGTGATTTCTTAATTAATGAAATTGTACCTGTGGTAAGGGAAGATAGGTATATTACAGATAAAAATATGATCATTATACATAATTTTCACCAAGGAGAAAGAAGAGTTGAATATTCTAGTATAGTTTCAAATCTTTTATCAGTTTTGAAGATTGAGTGTTCTTTCTTGGCATTATTTAGAATAGCTTTTGATCATCGTTTGTTTTAGCTCGCCTTTATTCATGCCTGGATCACATGAGAGAGGTACTTGGAGATGCTGTGCCAGATGAAATATTGATTGAAGCAGTTCTGAAGAACAAGTTTGATGTGCAGAAGGCTTTGTCAGTGGTTCTGGAACAAGATAACATGCAGAATTTGAAAGACAAGAGTGAGGGAACAATGTCTACAGGAAGGATAGAAAAAGGTATGCCTATACTTGTTCTCTTTTAGTTGTTTTACGTAGTGTTTAAAGAGAGGCTTTAATTTGCTCAAGCTTTTAAGAAAAAATTTAAGTTGTTTGAGCTATTAAGAAAATCTTGCATGTTACAGTTAACTCTTTATTATTATTAGTTGGTCTTCTAGTTTGTGAATTTTTAAGATGTATGTTCTGTTACACCTTGGTTTTTGGTTATTTCACTACTCATTTTCATATCTAATAGAATGTAGTGGAAATAAAATCAGATAAAACAACACAAGACATTTTTTTCTTCTTGCTAATAGCTTAGAGAGCTTTTTAGTTATTGTTTTTTAACTTTAATGAAATAGGGTAGTCAATATCCTATTATAGTCAGCCAATTAATGTTAAAAATCCCTTTGCCCTTATATTATAAATATGTATTAATAAAATTCCATTTTATTTAAATATCATTAAATATAAGTATCATAATTATACTATTTTTTGCATTTTATAGGCAGATATTTAATTTCAAATTTGTAGGATTTGGTATTAAATTTCGAATTTAGTGGACAAAAGAGGGGAAATGAGATGGTACCATTATATTAATTGGTTGGTATCTGTCAGTATGAGTGTGGTGATTTGTTAACTGGGTCAATATTTCTTGTAACCTATGGGCTAGATTTTTTGCTACTGCAAGGTTGGATACAGTCTGTTACCATGAAAAAAGAGTTTTTTGGGGGGCCGGGTATGGTAGCTCACACCTGTAATCCTAGCACTCTGGGAGGCTGAGGTGGGAGGATCATTTGAGCTCAGGAGTTCGCGACCAGCCTGAGCAAGAGTGAGACCCCGTCTCTACTATAAATAGAAAGACATTAGCCGAACAACTAAAAATATATAGAAAAAATTAGCTGGGCATGGTGGCACATGCCTGTAGTCCCAGCTACTTGGGAGGCTGAGAGGCAGGTGGATTGCTTGAGCCCAGGAGTTTGAGGTTGTTGTGAGCTAGGCTGATGCCACAGCACTCACTCTAGCCTGGGCAATAAAGTTGAGATTCTGTCTCAAAAAAAAAAAAAAAAAAAAAAGTTTTTTTGGGAGGGATGGGGAGGCACAGATGCATACTTTTAACTATTAAGGGAATGAGTGTATAATATGTCATCTTATGATAATAGTGTTTCCTAGATTGCAGTAGAAATTACAGGGTGTTATTTATTTGCTTGTTTGTTTTTAATGCATTAAAATACAGATGAAAATGAACCTAGGTTTTTTCTTTTTTCTTTTTCTTTTTTTTTTTTTTTTAGAAGTTTTGAATGTGAGATAATCCTGACTAAAATTTAATTATGGTTAAAACCTCTCTTTGTTAAATTCATGGAAATTAGAATATTGACTGGCTTGATACACATTTGTTATTTATCAGTGAACAAAGTATGATGGTTACTTTAGATTGTTAAAGGAAAGTAATATTCCTTTATTATTGTTTTTTAGAGTGTTCACTTAATGTTTTATAATGATCAACTATCACTTTTTTCATGTCATAATCAAAAAAGCATTTAGTAATTAAATGCCTCATTTCATGTTTCCTTTTGGTTGCGGTGACTGTCTTCTGCATATGTCAACCTGTTCATCTGAAAATTAATGGCTCTTGTAAGGTAAGGAGTCTTATTTTCTTCCTCTGAAGTTTCAGCTGATAATGTTCAAAGTTCTTATCCTCGATCAGCAAATCATTTGGATTATAGTAGCAAACCCTTTGATTGTTGTAGCTCAGTAGCAAAATGTGGATCATATCATAATTCTTCAGTTCCAAGTCACTATTTACTTCATAGAAAAAAGAAACTTGACAGACCTAAAAGTGAAAAGAAACTAGAATCATGTAAGTTAACAAAAGAGCTTTCGCTAGCTGACCTAATTCATGATATGCCAAGAGATTCTTGTAAACATCAGCCATCAGTCAGATTATCATCCACAGATAGTCCAGAAAGTCTACTTTCAAAGAATGTAGATGGTGATTTTTTAAGATCTGAGGCATCTGAATGTGTTTCCAAAGATGATTCTGCATTCAAAGAAATACCAGATTTAAAGTCCTTAATGACAAAGAGCACAACACTGAATAATTCCTTATTTATTCAAAACAATTCACTATCAGATTTCCCAAACATTCCAGAACAAAACAGTTTAGGAAGTTCAAATAATCCTTTACACTTAACTAGCTCATTGGAAAATATAAGTCTTGATAATTTAAATGCAAGTAAAAAGGCTGAAATTAGAAGTGTTTCTTTAGGTGAACAAAGTGCTAAGAATGACATTTTAAAAAATGACAACTTGCAGTTTTTCCAGTGTGAAAGTCCATCCCTAGCTGAACTGTTTCAGGAACGCAAAGAAAACAATCTAAGCCAATGCTTTACTTTATCTGATCTTTGTAACCAGTCATCTGCCAGTTTCACAGATCTAAGTTTGGGATCCTTTCCCCTGTCACAACTAGCAAATCGCTCTCAGTCTTCAGGTGGAATATCAGAATTAACAGGATCTCTGTCATCTTTGGCATTTCATAAAGCTTCTCCCATAAGAGACCTTGAGAATTTGTCGCTTTCTGATTTGATTGCAGAAACGATTGATGTAGACAACTCTCAGATTAAGAAAGATTCCTTTGAGCTCAGTTTATCTGAAATGAGATCTCCTGGAAGAGATTCAAATATTGATCTTAGTGTCCTTATAAAAACCCCAGATTTTGCTCCAAAGCTTTTAGTAGACCAATCAGTTGCTCCAGCATCAGGAACTAATAAAGTTCCAGGTTCAAAGTTAGGGAAAAATTCCAGTTTTCCTAAGGATATTAAGAAAAACAATAAAGGCTCTTTGACTAGAAAGCCACCTTTTTCTCTCTCTTGGACCAAGGCCCTTGCTGCTAGACCTTCAGCTTTTGCTTCAACACTGTGTCTTCGTTACCCACTGAACAGTTGCAAGCGACGCACCTTTGACCTCTATAAGACTTTTCTTTATAGTAGACAAGTTCAAGACGTAAAGGACAAAGAAATAAGTCCTCTTGTAGCAATAACACCATTTGACTTCAAATCAGCATCTCCTGATGACATTGTAAAAGCTAATCAAAAGAAAGCTTTTACTAGAGAATAGTAACAAAAGCAAAACTTGATTACTGTTGTAGAGCTTTATATTTTTAATTAAAGTCTTTATAGGATCACTTTATATTATGGGATTCAAGTTGTGATTTTTATATTAAAATGGTCTTAAGTCAGTCGATAACTTCAGTTGGTATGTATTTTTGCACTGAAATTTTTTTTTACTATCTTTTAGTGATTACTGACTTTAAGTTGATAGCCTATGAGTATGTGTTTACAAAGTGCATATGAAAACTTGATATTGTAAAATCAAACCTCAGATATTTTTATTTGAAACATTCAACTTTATAAGTTTTTATGATGAGATTTTTTTCTATGAAATATTTTTGTGTTTTGTTCTTAAACAAAAATGCCAGCACTTGGGATTATTATAGTTTAGTATGAAGATTATTCTTATGTGGCATAGTATAGCTGAGACATTATATATTCAAATAGTACTGATATCATTCCAAGTTTCATTATTTTTCTGCAGGTAAATACTAAAATTTTTCTATTAGAAAATGTTAAAATTCCTGACTTTTAAGAGTACCATGGAAGTTGTTGAAATACATTTTTGATGATGAAAATATAAAAATCTTTTAAGGGACCATGTAAATATAGATGCTGGATTAATATGTGAATTATTTTTATACATTTTTCAAAACATTTGTCCTAAATGTACCCCTTAAAATAAATATATGGAAAGTGTTGTCAAGTATGGTTGCATGTTCTTCAAATACACATTTTTCCAGATCTCTCTTTTTCTTTACAATAAGTAATGAAATGTGGGGTTTTCTTTTTTGCTACTAACAGCTGTGTGCCCTACAATGACAAAGTTTCAGCAAAGGTAGATCAAATAAGAGCCCTCTAGTGAGCAGAATAAGTGGGTAACTAGCAGTGGTCCTTAACTAGCAATCATAATCACTGGGGGAATTATTTCAAGACATACTGTGTCTTCACTCCAGATGTGCTAAATCAGTCTCTGAGGGATGGCACTTAGGAATGTATATTTTCAAAATGATCCCCAAGTGAATCTGATGGATACTTCTGCCTGAGAACTACTGCCTTAGAGAAAGAAATCAATAGAACCGAATTATTAATGCTAAGAATAACATCTGACCAACTTGAATGTATACTTTCTAGAAAATATCAAGGAAAATTGCTAATTAGAAATTATGGTCTTTTGCATGAAATGATGCAAGTATTATTAGTATTCCTTGCCAAAAAAAATATAGTAGTATCTGTAATGCTATTTCTTAATAAAATAGCTGGCCTTTTCCCAGGAAAGAAATATTTTTCTCCTATAGCTGTTTCACTATGCATATGGTAATTTTTTTTTGTTCACTTCTTCTTTCTGTTTATTTTCAGAAAGACATTCCAAAATTTTTAGCTCTGTCTGATGTTTTTGTATTAGTATTTTGGTGGGAAAAGTTAAAATGGCATTATGTCTTCATTGTTATAAGCAAATACTTTTTGATTTCTTATGATGTTTTCAGGTTTTGTTTTTAACTGCATATTTCAATGCATATAATACTGACACTTAGGAGATCATATAAATGATAAGCTATACTTTCTGATTGATTAAAATATGAATTACCCCAACTACTGAGTTTGTTTTTCTAGTCTTGAACCTTTATTAAACATTTTAGTAATTTTGAAATATAGTATATGACTCATTAACTAGATTTATATGTAGGCAATCTCCAATTTTGAAGTGAATTATAATATATTCTAAGAGCTTGTAACTAATGGATAATTCCTGATTAATTGCTACCTAAGTGGTCCATTTTGCACGAGTCCACGAATACTTATTTAACCTATATTTAGTTGAATAGTGGCACTATTGTTTTACCCTCTTATAATAAAGTAATTTTCAAGTAAAAATACAATACTTCTAAAGCTATATAGCAGACCTTATGGAGTGAACTAGGTCTCCCTTTGTTAGCTGATCAGGATTGTAACTAACATTTATGAGATTCTTTTTGTGGGGAATAAAATTATGTGTTACAGGGTGATAAGGGAAATAACAGTATCTTAAATAAGTTTCCAGGCTTCCTATTTCCCTTGTCTTGGCTATGGGTCTGTCAGGCATGTACATGGTAAGCATTTACCCTTATTGACCAAGCGAATGTCACAGTCTCTGAGATTCTGAGGGTAGAACCAAGAAGACCACTTCTCCTTCCTCCCTTGGCCATTGGCCCTTGGTAAAAAGATGAGTGCCTGCTTGCTGTTGAATATATTCCTTGTGATGATATTGTTTATACTAAGTGCATATTCTGCACCAGCTGCTTTTTATTGACTGACTGCTGTCTTGGTAGCTCAGGTATGCTGTTCTGGTTTTTGTTATTTTTTAGTTCAAATATCAATTTCGAGATGCAGCCATTTTTATTTGCATTATCAAGTACATTAATATTTTGCTTTAGGCATAGGAATAATTTGTAATTACATTCTAAACGATATAAAATACATTAAAAATTATCATTTTTGTTCTTTTTGTTCTATAAGAGATCTGATGTTCATGAATGTTTTGTTCTTTTGCGTTCGGAAGTCTTTAGTTGGCTCTTTTAGATATAGTTCTTCTTACAATTAATTGCCAAGAACCAGGGTTTCATTTCTGTACAGAACACTTTCCTTTTCTTTTTGTTTTACCTTTTCCCCTTTTCCTTGTTACTGAACTGGCATTTTAACCTCTTTTCTTCCCTTTAGATTTGAATTCTTCTTTCTTGAACTTTTACCCTTCTTATCATATAAGTAGTGGTAACTATTCTCAGTGATTTATATTTATTAATAATTTTTACTAAGTGGAAGGTTATGTAACTAATTGTCGTAATAGGGATAAAACTAGTAAGGTGCTCTTTCTTGTATATAAAAGGAAGCATATAAGGTAAACATAGTCATAGGGAAAAACAATGAATTATTTTGTGATTATTTATCTTTTAAATTGACCGTGAATCTATTTGTGGGCCATTGCAAATAAACAAGTACAAATTGTATATTGAGAAAGAACTTTGTATCAGTAAGTTTCTGTTTTGTGTTTATACAAGTATATATTTGGTTATAAAATCAGTTTTATAGTAGCTTAGAAATTGTTTTCTATTATTTATATAAACAGTGGAACATATGTAAATAAAGATAATGTTGACTGTACAAGGAGGATTAATAGGGATTTCTATACTAGTTTTCTTTTACCTATATACTTATAATTACATAAAGCTCAGCTTATGCAGTTGTATATTATAATTTTAATTTTTAGGTTGTAAAAAACTTGTCACATTTTGAGTGTATATATGTGTTTTGCAAAAGCTACATTGAAAAATAATTCTGAGGTTTTCTTAAATCAAGTGTGAAACATAATTTACCCATTAGGTTTTTCTATATGAACTGGATATGTCTGAATGATTTTTTAATAATTTATGCTGAAGGTTCTGTTGTATGTCTTATAAACAAATTAAAAAAAACCCAAACTATCTGGTTATGAAGAATTTCTTTTAAGATAATTAGCATTTAGAATTCTTCCTTTCCACAGGGTAAAATTTAATGTATTCTTTTAACTTTTTAGGACTTACACAGAAACACTATTAAAGTGTAGGTTATGGTGAGTATTAGTAATGTAATTGCAGAGATACAGTGGAAGGTAAAAGAAATGATCAGCTGGGCGCAATGGTATGTGCCTGTAGTTCCAGCTACTAGGGAGGCTGAGGCAGGATGATTGCTTGAGCCCAGGAGTTTGTGTCCAGTTTGGGCAACTTAGTGAGACCCCTGTCTCCAGAAAAAAAAAAAAAAATGATAAAGTGTACATATGTTTCTGATGTTGAGATTCCTGATTTATAGTGTATGACTAAAGGAAAGCATTTTAGATACAGGATGTATATATTCTGATATATACAGGATGTATATATTACCATCAAGGGGAGGGGAGATATGCACACTTAAACACATAATTATATTTATTACAGTTTGGCACATATAACATTATACTGTCTAAAGCTGACATCTTTGTCTTCCTCATTCAAGCTGCCACCTCCTTCTGTTTCCTATCTTTATTACTAGTATTACCATCCCCCAGTTTCTAAAAACAGAAACCTAGCTTCGTCTTGATTCTTCTCTCCTCACGTACTACTTAGAATTGCTTACCATTCTTGTAATTTCTACTTTATAAATAAGTAAATATATGTGTGTGTACACATAGGTATGCATATATAGAGAGTTGTTATTTGTGATAGTTATATTTTATAAAGTCACTGCAAACACTGAATTAGTCAACACTGAACCATTGCTTCTATGGGAAATAAAGGGTTAGGTTCCTATGAGCCTCTAGTCGCAACATTTTTGTCGACCAATCAGTACACACCCTTACCCTTGCTTTATTTATATATCATGGATTCATGAACATTGAACTCATGATCAACAGCAGTATAACTGATGCCTTATCTAACACATCTCCATCTTAGCCTTCTTATGCTTAGGAACATCAGACAACACTTCAGCACTACACTTGCAGGCCATTTTTTATCAACAAAAAGCACAAATGAAAAAATGTGACACTAAATAGACCAAGAAAAGGATACTTGTTTACAGTGTGAGAGGTGAAACAGGCAGAGTGTCTCCTGCAAGTGAGTGCAAAAGTGAGTAGTGATTTGGGGGTTATAAATAAACTGTAGTGAATAGGTGAATTCACAAATATGGAATCTGGGAATAATGAGGATTGGTTGTATATGTTTTGGGACCCATAGTTCACTGTACTCCTTTTATTAACATCATATGTGAAATCATAATTCCCTACACACACATACTCTTTCTCTTGTAACCATGCTTTATTGTTCCTCACAACGCTTGTATCACTGACATTGCTTGTGTTGTATACATGTTTTATTATCTGTCTCCTCCCTGTTCCCCATTCCCTCTCCTCCATGTAAATTCTTCAAATGCAAGAATTTTGTGTGTTCACTGCTGTATCCCCAGTACAGAATACATCTGGTAAATAAATGTAGGAAAGGCATTTAAGTAAAAGTGAATTTCTCTCCTAATACAGTCCCACAATTTTGTTCCCTACTGCGGTTCCCAACCTCCAGGCCATGAACCCCACTGGTTTGCAGCCTGTTAGCGCAGAGCTCCGCTGGTCCTCCCCCCCCATGGAAAAATTGTCTTCCATGAAACTTAGGAGGGGGGTGGTGGTGCCGCACCACCAGGGGGAAGTGAGTGAGCCCAAGAGGGAAGCTTCTCTACTCCCCATCGCTGGCTCTACTCCCCCTGAGCTCCGTGCCGTACACCTCCATTCCCCATCCTCTATCCGTGGAAAAATTGTCTTCCGTGAAACTGGTTTCTGGTGCCAAAAAGGTTGGAGACCACTGAAAACCTATAAACCAACCTAAACAAATTGTTTCTTTATTCTTCCAGAAACTTTACTTGCATATGACACAAATGTGAATGTACATACACGTTTTTACACAAATGGGAGAATACTGTTACGCTTTTATATCTGCGTCACTTAATAAGCATTTTGCAGATCTTTCTTTATTGTCATATAGATCAATCTCATTCTTTTTAAAAGCTGTGTAGAATTCTTTAACATTGTACCATAATTTATTTAAACAGCCTAATCTATTAAACATTTTAAGTGTTCACAGTTGCTAATGATAAATGAACAACCTATATTTTTAGAAATTGAATTTAAACATTTTCGATAGATACTACCTAATTGCTCTTAATAGGGATTGTACTAATTTCCTTCCCACGAGTTTGTGAGTGTTTTTGCGCAAATGCTCACAGATAAGGGTATTATTTCTTTTGGTATTATGCCAACCTGATAATTGGAAAATAGTTTTTCATGGGTGAGGCTAACTGCCTTGTCATATATTTAAAGCTATTTATATTTTTTTTAGAACTGTCTGCTCTTAATCTTTGCCCATTTTTCTGCTGGTTTAATTTTTCATTTCATAATTTATAGGAATATGTGTGTGGAACTATGTACACACATATACATATATACATATTTATATACTAAGGAAATTAGTCCTTACAAAAATTATATGCATGGAAAATACTTTTTCTGATTCCCAGTTTGTCATTTCCTAGGTCATATTTTAGAAGATAAATTTAAAATTTTTATTAGTAATTTTTCTTAAGGATTTTTGTTTAAAAGGCTACTCCACTACAAGATAATTTTTTAAAAAGATTATTGTTTCTTCTAATACTTCTGCCAGATTCATATTTTTATTTTTGTATCTTTGATCCAGCTAATATTAAGGGCTAACAGAGGAATCAGTTTCTCCACCAACATCTTTTCTCTTTATGGAAAGACGATTTATTGAATTATACGTCCTTTTTTTGGAAATCCTATCTTTGACACATACTAAATTCCTGTCGGTCCTCTATTTTGGGACTCTGTACTAATAAATTTAAATTATTGTAGCCTTTTATTATGGTTAAGTTTTAATATTTTGTAGGCTGTCTTGTATTTATCTCCTTTTTTATAGGTTTCAGAGTTATCGCACATGGCTCTTTTTCCTATATGAGCTTTAGAAATAGCTTGTCAAGTTACTGAAAAAAATTCCAGTTGTAGTTCTTATTGTGTTTATCAAGAGATTTTTGAAGGAAAACAATATTGTTTCCATAGATGCCAAAGGCTTTAGGTAATACTAAATGTTATATTATCATAATAGATTTTCTAGTATTGATCTAGTTTTACATTATCTTAATAGATTTTGTAGTATTATTTTAGTCTTATAATAGCTCCACTTGGTCATGGTAGATTATTCTTTTAATGTGATGGATTTTATTTGCTAACATTTTATTTAAGATTATTCTATCTATTCATAAAATGAATTTATAATTGTGTATGTGCATGCTTTTTGTTGGATTTTGTTTTTTCTTATGATTGTTGTATAGAAAATTTAGAACATTTTTCTTTATCCTTGAATAATTTAAACTGTGTTAAAATTATTTTTTTTATGATAGGATTCATCTTTCTGAATATTCTGGGGTTAGTTTCAAAAGTTTTAATTTTCTTTGAAAACCATCCATTTCATCCAAGGTGACAAAAACATATTTTTGTTAAACATTGTATCAGACATTGTCATATTCTTCTAGAGTCTTGGGTATTATTTTCTCTACTCTACTCTTCTCGTTCCCCTTCACCCAGCTTTTTTCTTTTTTGATTATTACCTTGTAATTTGTCTTGTTTTTTCTTCCCCGAAGATTGGCTCTTAGATTGGTGATTAGTTATACTAGTTTTAATTGATTATTTTGTGAGTTTGTCTGTTTATGACTTTGTCTGTTTTCCACTTTTTATTTTTTACCTCTCTGAGTAAAATATTTAATTTAACTTAAATGGACTTTTAATTCTTTATCTTAAAAGTTAGTTTTAATTTATGAGATTTCAAGCAGAAAAATATAGGAAATAATACAAGAAACATCATGGAGCTACTACTTTAACAGAAGCCAACATTTTGTCACGTACATTTAAGATCTTTCTCTGTTTTAAGAAATAAACTAGTAGATTGGAATCTAGCCCCATCCTTTCCTTGCTCCTTTCTACTACCTTAAAGTTGATATGCATCATTCCTATTTTCTCTTATTGACTTATATCTCTATAGTCATTATTTTTCTTATGAATAATGCATTTGCTGTAGCTTATGGGCTGTTTTAAAGTTGCCATTATTTTCTGAATAATATGCAATTTTGATTTTTTTTTTTTTTTTTTTTTTGAGACAGAGTCTCGCTTTGTTGCCCAGGCTAGAGTGAGTGCCATGGCGTCAGCCTAGCTCACAGCAACCTCAAACTCCTGGCTCAAGCAATCCTCCTGCCTCAGCCTCCCAAGTAGCTGGGACTACAGGCATTCGCCACCATGCCTGGCTAATTTTTTTGTATATATATTAGTTGGCCAATTAATTTCTTTCTATTTATAGTAGAGACGGGGTCTCACTCTTGCTCAGGCTGGTTTCGAACTCCTCACCTTGAGCAATCCACCCGCCTCGGCCTCCCAGAGAGCTAGGATTACAGGCGTGAGCCACCGCGCCCGGCCCTCAATTTTGATTTTGATTTCCTTTTTAAGCCCAGAATCTGAGAGTTTTAAAATTTCTAGGTTCTTGGGGGAGTTTAATTATTATTATGATTTCTGGTTTTATTATACTCTTAATCAGAGAATGTGGTCTGTACTCTTTATTTTTTGAAGTTTATTGAGTTTTACTCTTTATATAAATTTTGATATGTAAAGATACATGCTCTTTCTATGGATTTGAGTTTTTCATTAATATAAAGTTCCCTTTATGCTAGTTTTATGCTTTTTGCCATAAATTCAGTTTAACATTAATGTTGCGATTGCTACTTTCTCTAAGTTTTATTTATCCATCCTTTTGCTTTCAGTATTTTGAGTTACTTTGGTATAGTTGTGTCTCC
The DNA here is from genome assembly GCF_040939455.1 of Microcebus murinus. Taxonomy (NCBI): domain Eukaryota; kingdom Metazoa; phylum Chordata; class Mammalia; order Primates; family Cheirogaleidae; genus Microcebus; species Microcebus murinus. The sequence continues at coordinate 27,576,991 of NC_134108.1, forward strand.
TGTACTGGTGTATACTTGGGTTTTTCAGAGACTGTTTTAACAAATGGGGTTTTCCCACTGATGGCATTGATATAATACCTTCTGTTATTTTTTAAAAAGTTGTCTTCTGTACTTATTTTGATATATGATTTATGTTTGTTTTGATCCTTGTATATACTCTTTGATAATTTGGAAAATTTGTAGTTTATAATTAAATTACATACTTTAACTTTTTAAAAATTTGCCAACATTAAACAATATATGTTGATCTCTCACTATAAAAAATGAAGAAATTAACATATTTATACTTCACTTTCTATTTCTCATAATTTTTGTTAATATTTTAAGTTCTTATGTAAGGTATTTACCTTTATGCCTTTGATAATGTTAATATATTTAAATTTCTATTAATTGAATTATTAACTTTTAAAGTTGTTTAATGAGTCCTAGCTTTAAAAATTGAGCTCTTCAGAGTTATTCTTTCTCATACTTGCCCTCTCTTTTCTCCTGAGATTTTTTAGTTATATTAGTCATTGATTGTCAGGATTTAAAGCATTTTCATTTTATTCTGTACTAATACTTTCCTTAGTTTTAACCTACAGTTATTTTAAAAGGAATCTAGTGATTATTTGTGTTTGACTTGGTTTGACATCTGCTTCAACTCCTCCCTTCTCCTCCTCCTAAAATATGCATGTGAAAATATTTCCTGTGTTATTAAATATTTGAAAGTGATTTTGTGATCTGTATTTGCATGACAAATCGACAAATAATAGTTTAGGGTTACTCTCTCTTTCCTGGAGGGCTTTGTAGATGTTGCTCTACTGTTTTCTATTACTGCATATTGCTAGCTAGCCTGATTCTGCTGCGTCTAGTGTGGCTTTTATTTCCGTAGTAGTTTCCTGCTCCCCCTTCAGTTTTCTCCTGAGCTCTGCTGGCTTACTGTTCCACTTTTCCCAAATTTTCCCCTTTTGAGGCAAAATAGAAGCTCTAGGAGGCTGTGGAATTCTCTTTTGAAGATGTTTATGATTTCCTTGTCCTTGGTGTAGATTGGGTCTGAGATTCTTCTCAGCTTTCACATATGTCCAGATCTAGCTGTTTTCATGATGGCTCCTTGGGTGGGTCCTTCAGAGGTATGCCTCCAACTTTGGAGAACTATGCCTTTTGGACAAAATGTGCAGTCATGTGTGCCCCCATGTGCTCTCACTTTGATCCAAATTTCTGTTTGGCAGATGCTCTTCGTAGTTTGTTTTGGTATTATTTTGTTGAAGGTGGAGTGTTCTTCTGTTTCTCTCTTTCTCCCTTTTATTTTTTGTTTTGGGGTGAGTTCTTTTGGGAGAAGAATGGTATAGAAACATCTTTGCTCTGGTTCTTTAACTGGGTGTTTTTTTTCCCCAAGGGCAGTTGGTAGATTAGATAGTCCCTTTTTGACTATGAAACTAGACTGGTCTGAGAGGCTTGTGAATAATTTCTTTCTGGGTATGTGATATGGCAAGCCTTGTGTTAAAGTTTTATTAGCAGTTTTGGTATAATGATTCCAGTATCCATGTCAATAGTGTGGAATGCAATTTCTTTTTTTTCTCATTCAGAGAATTTTTCAATATTTTTGTATTTTTATCATTTTTGAATGAGAACTTCTTAGTAGCTACATAAAAATTAGCCTTTTGGCTGGGCGCGATGGCTCACGCCTGTAATCCTAGCACTCTGGGAGGCTGAGGTGGGAGGACCAGTCAAGGTCAGGAGTTCAAGACCAGCCTGAGCAAGAGCGAGACCCCATCTCTACTAAAAATAGAAAGAAATTAGCTGGACAACTAAAAATATATATATATAAAAAAATTAGTTGGGCATGGTAGCGGATACCTATAGGTCAGGAGTTTGAAACCATCCTGAGGAAGAGCGAGACCCCATCTCTACTATAAATAGAAAGAAATTAATTGGCCAGCTAATACATATAGAAAAAATCAGCTGGGCATGGTGGTGCATGCCTGTAGTCCCAGCTACTTGGGAGGCTGAGGCAGTAGGATTGCTTGAGCCTAGGAGTTTGAGGTTGCTGTGAGCTAGGCTAACACTATAGCACTCTAGCCTGGCAACAGAGTGAGACTCTGTCTCAAAAAGAAAAAAAGTAGCCTTTTATGATAATAAATTAGAACTCTAATCTCTAAAATAATATATTGAATATTAACATGTCTTAATTTAGATAACATTTTAGTTCCTCATGTTAACATATATTGAAAGTCACCAATAGCATCAATAGCAAATACATGTAACATAATGAGTTATCATTAATTTTGTTATACATTCATGTGATTGAACTGCTAAAAGAGCATATATTTGGGGAGCAAAATTATGGAATTTTCGGACGTTTTTTCCCTTGACACCTTAAATCTATCAAGAGAGAAAACACCTCTAAATTTATAAAAATGAGTAACATTCTTTTTTTCCCCACAAAAATGGTCAGAAATTAAAATACATATAGCATTATTATTGTTTTAAAGGAAAATCTTGACAGAAAAATTTTATTACTTATGGGTAAAAATTTTATAATTAAGTCAACCTAACTGGAAGATAAATTGTTTTCACCAGAATGGATATTACTTGGTCAACTGAAGTTTCACTCTTAAGGCTTTTTCTAACACTGGATTTATTTTGATTCATTTAGAAAAATAGTTAATGTTAAAAAAAGTAAGCAATGAGAAAAAATAGTCTATAAATCTGGAAAAAGAATCATGTGTAATTTAAATTTAATATTTTTTACAGTTCTCAAAATTGATATTTCATTGCTTCAGAAATAAAGTAACTGATAAATGTTTATACTAATCAGATCATTGTTGTTTAAAAGTATTATAGGAGCCGGGTGTGGTGGCTCATGTCTGTAATCCTAGCACTCTGGGAGGCTGAGGTGGGAGGATTGTTTGAGCTCAGGAGTTCAAGACCAGCCTGAGCAAGAGCGAGAACCCGTCTCTACTTAAAAAAAAAAAGTAGAAAGAAATTAGCTGGACAACTAAAAACATATATAAAAAATTAGCCGGGCATAGTGGTGCATCCCTGTAATCCCAGCTACTCGGGAGGCTGCAGCAGAAGGATTGCTTGAGCCCAGGAGTTGCTGTGAGCTAGGCTGACACCGGCACTCTAGCCTGGGCAACAGAGTGAGACCTTGTCTCAAAAAAAAAAAAAAAGTGTTACAGGGTTTGAAGAAATAGACTTCAATATTATACTTTATAATTGAGCTATTTTTGATAAGATTTGCGTTAAGTAATACTAGTTTGCTCATACTGCTTAGAAATATATTACATGTCATTTTCCTTTCCTTTTGAATTTCATGTAGTTTTCCTTTCAAATACAACTGTAATTTAGAAAATAGAGCCTAATTTTATATAATGAAGATGTAGTTATTTTCTAACATTGTTTTGCTATTTTTTTGTAGTGTTAATAGTCTTTTAAACAAAGTATATAGTATATTGGTATACTACTATTTGAATATTTCTACAATATTATTTATACTCAGATGATGATTATCATATTTTTGGGTCTTAATGGCAGGATGTTCCTTAGACCAGATTCAAGAAGTCAATAAAGGAAAAAAAAAGGGGGGGGGAAGCAGAGCTGTAAACACTTGGAGCAAGATCACTTTTTTCTGCTTGCCCATGTGCTGTATTTGTCTGTTTCTTAGACTTTACCAGTGTAACTAAATTTAGATATGGTGATGTTAGATTTTTATGAGAAGATGCAACTTCTTCTTTCTTCCTTCTCAGGTCAAATGTATTATGAGATTTTATCCTTATCCTGGAAATTAAATCCTGTGATTAACTAAAAGTCTACATTTAGAGGAAGATTATTAATATGAGATATTATGAAAACTACTAAATCTGTATGAACTTTTTAATACTCTTAAAATATATATTTCATTTTACTTTAATTCTTTTTAGTAAGTTGCTAAAATAGGCATATTCAACTGCAACTTTTTTATTTCCCTCTTTAGTATATTTTTCATTGAAAATTTTTTTGGTAATTATCCATCATTGATTATTTTCATTTAAGCAATTAGAGGAATTTTATACTTGTACAGATAGCTTCAGAATTAATTGGCTTTCTGCTTAAAATTATGTGGGTTCTTTTTAAAGGAAGTGGTTTATTTCAGTGAAAAAACTTTAGTAGTTCAGAATGTTCTCAGATATGTTTTAAGATTCTCTTTGTATATACACCTACACTGGAAAAACTGAAGCACTAATTGCTTAATTTAAAAATAATTTACTTTAGGCTCTCAAAACAGCTTATCTGTTTTTATGAATAGCCAGTACCATATGTGAATTGTGTGAATGTCTTATAGTTTCTTTTTAGTATTAATTACTTTGCTTTTTTTAACCTTACAAATTATAATCAGATTATATATATTTGTGTATACTTTCTTGTTTTATTCTAAAGCATTTATAAGTCCTTTTAATAAAAAATAATTTTTAAGTCCTTGTTATATGCTAAGCATTGCTAAGTACTTTAGCAAGGGATAGAATGGAGGAAGACAACAAATAAAATTCAGTTTAGCCAGTATTTATTACATGCTTTGTTTTTTTAAAATCAGAAAATTGTGCTAGGCACTGGGACACAGAACTAAGGCACAGACTTTTCCTACAGCGTTATAGTAGCCTCTCAGGGGTTAGGTCTCAGATTTAGTAGAAGTACCAAAATACAGCCAAGTGCTTTCACTCTGAACTTGTTACTGCTTCTTTTTCTTGGTTTTATGTAAAGTTTTCTGTTCTGGGAGCTGCTACCTTTCAAGGTAAGTTAGGGAAGTGAATTAATATATTGAATGTCAACTGTGTGTCACACTTTATACAATCTTGTTTGGTGATAAGTATCTTAAGGATAAAATTGAATCCTTTGTTAGGGAACCAGCTTTATCATTAGTGGGATATTTAAAAATTATAAGGTTTTTTTTCTTGCTAGTATTAGTTAACTAAGAGACTTGTTATTCCTGAATAGAGAATCAGTATCAATTTCTAAATCCTGGCAAATTAGCAGTCCTAAAAAATAAAGTCATTTCTTAGTCTATTTAAATTTTAAGTCACTTTGTGGTTTTTGATTCCTTACTTAAGGCCACAATTCTGTTTATTTAAAATACCAGAGGATTTAATTTTTTTTATAGTTGCTATCTCAGTGCCATTTTAAAGCACAAACTTAAATAATACTGTTTATTGAGACAAATGAGAAAATTCAAATGTACCAATGTAAGAAAAAGCACACACCTAATCCTATTATCTAGAATTTTTGAACTGTTTAGCAATTTTGATGCATTTAAGCAATAATAATAGACAATATTAATGAGCACTTATTGTATGTGCTCCAAATGCTATACTAAATACTTTATATCTTCAATCATTCAATATTCACAATAATCATATAGAGTAGGGATTATTATCTTAGATTTATAGCTGGAGGAACTGAAGCTCTAAAATATCTAAACATCTTGACCAAGTCCACAAAAGTAGTAAATGGTAGAACCAACATTCAGAGCAATGTGTTTCTAATACTAAAGTCTTCATTTTTATACTTTGTGTGTGTTTCTACATATGAGGGTATATTAGTCCTTTTTAAATAAAGGAGGTCTTCTTTTTTAACCCATTTTAACTTAATCTTGCCACATTAAACAATTACTCCCCATTTTTTCTGTCCCCACATTCCCCTGGTAACTATATACAGACTTTTTTCTTATACTGATAATTTCACATTTCATTGTATTCTGTTTTCTAGTTGTCTGGCATTTTATTTAACCAAACAGCTATCATAGGAATTTTAGTTAGTTTACTATTATAAAAAATGCATCAGTAAACATTTTTGTACATCTTCAATTATATAAAATATGTGATTCTGGAGGAGTATTGCTGGATAAAAAAGTATGGGAATTTTTAAGGCTTCTAGTAAATATTATAAAGTTATCCTTCAGAAAGATTTACTTATATTTAATTGTTAATCATAATAGCATTGATAGCATTATTTTATAAGGAATAAGATAATATAAATATAAATATCAATGTGTAAATATCATTGGTAGCATTATTTTATATTCCACAGAAGGGTTTTATATCTGTATTGAAGTTTTCATTCATTAATGAGTGAGTAGGAGTAAAATATAAATTATACAGTTTTTCCTGGGCCTATTGTCATGATGTTACCTATGTGTCCCTGAAAATTGTGTCCATGACATATTGAACAGGTCGACATTGCCCAAAATACCATTTATCCATGAGAAAATAGTGTCTATCTACCTTACATGTTTCTAGAAGTAAAATAACCTATGTGATGCAGGTAGCCCATTGTCTTGCCCATGGAAAATGCCCAAGAAATGATAAACTGAACTTAGTTCAAAGCAATGAAAAAAAAATTTTTTTTTTAAATCATTCATGATGTTTTTATCTAGGCCCTTTTTGGGATAGTACCTGCTGCCCTTTTCTCCACTTAGCCATTTTTAAGTCTGGTGTATATTTTTTCCCATAATTATATATAAAAATAGACACATACATATAGGGATTTTTGATTATGCTTTTTATAAATAAAAGGTATACTGTATTTTTTATTTTCCTTTTTTTGGTAATACACTGTCAACTAGATTATTTCCAGCTTGTTCTTCTTGGTGATTATATACTTACTATTCCATGATATGGCTATACTGTAGTTTATTCGACTTCTTATATTGAAGCATATTCATTTTATTTTAAATTTTTGCTTCTGTGAACAGTGCTATTCATAGAATATCCTTGTACATGTCTTTACATGGTAGAGATTTTATGAGATGGATCCTCTGTAGTGGAATTGCCGAATCAAAAGATGTATTGTTTATTTTTCAATAGATGAGGTAATTGCTTTATGAAAAGTATTATGGTTCATTTCTACTCCAGCAGTACGTTTCATTACTTTTTTTGATTTTGGACAATCCGACAGGTAAGAAATTAATGTCTCATTGTTACTTTAGTGAAGTTGAATATTTTATTTATTTTATTTTTTTATTTTAGCGTATTATGGGGTACAAGTGTTAAGGTTACTTATATTGCCCATGCCCCCCTCCCCCTCGAATAAGTTGCCTGGGCTAGAGTGCTGTGGCATCAACCTAGCTCACAGCAACCTTAAACTCCTGGGTTCAAGCGATCCTCCTGCCTTAGCCTCCCGCATAGCTGGGACTACAGGCATGCGCCACCATGCCCGGATAATTTTTTCTATATGTTTTTAGTTGGCCAGTTAATTTGTTTTTATTTTTAGTAGAGACGGGGTCTCAGTCTTGCTCAGGCTGGTTTCGAACTCCTGACCTTGAGCAATCTGCCTACCTTGGCCTCCCAGAGTGCTAGGATTACAGGCGTGAGCCACCGCCTCTGGCTGAAGTAGAATATTTTTCATGTATTTGTCACTTGAATTTTTTCGTGAATTACTAATTGTATCCATTGTCCATTTTTTATTGGATTTTTTTTATTTTAAGCCTGTTTATATTATAGGTAGTAACTTTTTATTCCTCATATACCTTATAAGTATTTTTCCCATTCTTTTTATTCTCCTTATTTATGATCGTTTTTTCTATAGGAAAATTTAAAATCTTTATTTCAGTTCTTTGGTAATTTACTGGTGTCCAGTCTTGCATTTAAAAAAACAATAAACCTGAACTTCAAGGTTATACATAGTCTAAATTTTCTCTTGAGAGAATTATTGAATACATTTTAAAAATTTAAGTATAATTCCTGTAAAATCTATTTTTGGGTAGGGCATAAAAAAGGGTGGAACTGCATTTTCCTTCAGATTTTCATTAGACTTTTAAGCATGCATCAAGCATGTGTGCTGTGACTGGTAGTTTATGGTATAGTAGAAGGGATTGATAGCTTTGAAATTAGATCAATATTGTTTTTGCAACCTAGCTCTGCCATTTGCCATCTGCATGACCTTGGTGAGTTATTGGATTCCTCTGAAACTTGATTTCTTTTTCTTTAAAATGGTGATAATATTCTCTACCTCATAGTGTCATGATGATTTATCCTTTATCTACTTTACCTACTACATGTATATAGTAGTCCCTTAAAACAACATTAATGTCCCTTTCCCTTTATTAATTGCTTTAAAATTCATTACATTTGTTATTATGGAGTTATTTCTGGATTTAAGTATCATTACCAAGTCTTCTTAAGGCATTTAGGAATGACTCTTGGTCCCACATATGAATTCAAAATCGTGTTTGGAAGTAATTTATTATATCTGGAGATATATACAATGGTCTATTTTGTATCTTTTTAAAACTTGAATTTGTTTAGGATTATTCAAATAGAGCAGCCTTTAACGTCATGTTCCTGAAAATCCCAAAGGTAGCATTTAGAAGAGAAATTGAAGACTAGGTTGAAATAAGGACTAGGTTGAATCTGTGAAGGCCTGTGTATATGTATTTTATTGTCACTGAAAACAGTGTAAATAGCACCTAATTAAAGAGAATATTAATAAATTTTGATGTCTTTTAAATTTGGTTAATACATCTTAATTTTCAGTTATCATCTCTTGCTATTTGGAACCCTTTCTTGAAGTTTTCAACAAGGTTCTTGTAAACCTTTTCCCTTATATCAGCTTGTGCATACTATATTTTTATTTCTCCTGAGGCTTTTCTTCTCTCCAAATGCTCACTGTTTCTCTGATTTTATGACCAGAGTTGTTGATTTCTCACTGCTAGTTTCTACAGTAATTTAGAAGAGCACAGATACTTGTGTTAGACTGCTTGGATTTAGATTTCAGCGAAACCAACTACTAGATGTGTGACCTTTAGCAAATTACTTAACACGATGCCAGTTTCCTCATTTGCCAAAGTAGGATAAATAATGTTTTTTAGGATAGTTGTGATGTTAAATGAGATCATATGTATTAAGCCATTATAGCATTTCTTGGCACATAGTAGGAGCTCATTAAATTTAGATTATCCTGCATTGTTAGGAAGTATTTCTCAAATATACATTCTTAGCTTTGCCTGTAATAATATCATGCCTAAGCTTAAGACATAGAGGATTAACATGGTTTGGTAGGGAGAGACTCAAGAATAGATAATTCCAGGGATGGGGATGTAGATGAAATCTCTCAGAGAGAGTTTAGAATAAGTGAAACAGAAGGCCTAGGACAGAATAGTGAAGAATGGTGTATTTGTCTAGTGCTTTTTTTTGAATGATTTAGACTGTTTCATTCTATAAGTTAAAAAAGGGTGTATTTTGTAGGATGTCCTATTTCTGGTCTAACAAACAAAATTTTCAGTCATAGCAGTAATATTTACTAATAAAATTAAATGATTCTGTTTTTTAAGAGAAAAATTAGTAGTAAGAATTCTTACTGCTATAGAATGGTTATATCTTAATTTTAGTTCATTGCATGTATTTGGTTATGAATTTTATAACCTTTTATGAATACCTCAAGGTATCTAATCCAATCTAATACACAGGTTGAAATCTGTTAATTTAAATTTTTTAATTTTTAAAACTTGCCGATTTAGCAATATTTAGTAACATTAAAGTGTGGTCCCAGTGAATCTTTTTGGCTTTTTTCCTTCTGTGTCATAGAAGATGGATGCTGTGTATGATGGATTTGATGAGGCAAGTTGTGCTATAATGGTGCTTTAAAGTGAAAAAATAATTCATGCCAAATAAATTATGCCAAATAAGTCAGTGCAGCTATATTATCAAAGGAAGTGGTTTATTCTCTGTGGCCTAGTTGGTGTACTTTCTGAATGTGCAGTTGGTAACTAGAATTTAAATCTTTAGTCAGATTCAGTGAAATGATTTCATATTTTAAGTAGTTTTTCCATCAGAAACTTTACACTGATTTCTTTGAAATTTTGAAAGTCTTAATTTGTGTGTGTCTGTGTATATCTATATGTACCAAGATATTGAAACATTTATAGGAAAAATAATGATGATGGCAAAAAGTATACCTACTTGGAAAACCCCAGGTTTAAAAAAAAATAGCTTTAAATGATTTTTACACCCAAGGTGTTTTGATCTGAATGACTTTGAATTATAGATTTGTCTCATGTTAAAAAATTTATTATGAATTTATTTTGAATGCTTTTAAGCCATATAAATATAAAAATATTTTGCTTTTGAAATCTTTCAAATTACCCTTTTGTAATGTCAAAGTAATATATTCTTAACGTAGTAAAAGTGAAAAAATTCACTCATGATTTTCTTACCCAGAAACAACAATCATCATTGTGTTTTGCCATATTTTCTTTCAGTTTTTTTCCTATGCATTTTTATGTATATTACTAAGGTCGTATTGTACTTACAATTTTCTATTCTATAGTTTACTTCTTTTCATTATACATATAGTTATTAAGTATGAAATGTCTGATTTCCTTAAGTATTAAGTTTGACAGTTGATATCTCTAACATTTCACTTTAATGCTTCTAGTTTTATTTTTATTGCGAAGATACATCCTCAGTCTTGCAAATGCACGGTTTGGCTTGTGATTATCTGTCAAATTTTTTTTTAGAGCAATTTTTGTGAAACTGTGGATACATCAAAAATTCATGTTATTTTCAAATATGAGTTCCATCATGGAACCAGTACACTTCAGACAACTTGAAATATTAATATCAACAGAGTGTTTGGGAAGGAGGTGGCTAAGGAGCAACACAGTACGTTGATGGTTTAAGAAGTTCCATTCTGGTGATTTTAATCTTGAAAATGAGCCATGTGGGCGACCTGAGACCAAGATGGATGATGAGCTAAAAGCTGTAATGCAAGCAAATCCATCTCAACCTATGTGTGAATTAGCATCAAGGTTTAATGTTAATATTCCAACAATATTGGACCCTTTGAAACAAATGGACAAGATGAAGAAGCTAGATAGATGGGTTCCATATGAATTAAATGAGCATCAGAAGAAAAATCGTCTTGAAGCTTGCCTCTTTGCTGTCATAACATAAAGGCAAACCATTTGTACACTGTATTGTTAACGTGATGAAAAATGGATTCCTTTTGACAATTGCAAGCATTAGGCACAATGGTTGGATGAAGGTGAAGTGTCCAAACACAGTCGGAAACTGGATGTTCATCAAAAAAAGCTAATGGTGTGTGTTTGGTGGTCCAGAGTTAGTATTTTCCACTACAGCTTCATGATACCTGGCCAGTCAGTTACAGCAGATGTATATTGCAGCCAACTGGATGAAATGATGAAGATGCTTTTGATTAAGCAGCCAAGATTGGTCAATAGAGAAAGGCCAGTCCTCTTGCAAGACAACACTTGACCACATGTTGCACAGACAACACTGCTCAAACTGCAGAAGCTGGATTTGGAAACACTCTGTCATCCTCTGTATTCACCAGACCTTGCACCAACTGACTACCACTTCTTCAAGCTTTTGACCACTTTTTGCAAGGAAAAATACTCAAATTTTCAACAAGCTGTGGAAAACACCTTTCATGATTTCACTGCCACTTGCTCTCCAGGCTTCTTCGCTGCTGGCTCAAATAAGCTACCATTAAGATGGCAAAACTGTGTTGTTGTTTTAGGTGCACACTTTGCTTAATTCTACTGCTTCTTGTTTGAGATATAATAAACTATATTTTTGATTTGAAATCGGACATTTCATCTAAAAAGCTAGTGTTCTGTATTAGTGTTTTTACATCTTTGTAGGTACTGTTTAGATTTGAAATTACTTAATGTCACAAGTTTACTTTTTGAAATTGTCCCTTGTAATATTTCTCACATTTAGTTGAGGATTTTATGTGAATGGAAAAAACCACCTTGGTGGTTTTGATTGGGGTTTAACAACATTATTTCTTAGACAACAATTTTCATTTAACTAGTACCCTATTTTATGTCAATAATACTATTAAAATGTTCAGACATTTTGCAGTTGATGTCATTTAGAGATTAATGGTCTATATGTGTGTAGGAGGGATACTCACTGAATAGGCTAAGTAGATATTTTAAAAATAGAATTATAAGGGCATGAACTTTAAAAGGTCATCTGAACTAGTTTCCTGACTTGAGGCAGGTAGTCAAATATCTTTTTATTTATTTATTTTTATTTTTTGAGACAGAGTCTCGCTTTGTCACCTGGGCTAGAGTGTAGTGGAGTCATTATAGGTCATTGCAACCTCAAACTCCTGCGCTCAAGGGATCTTCCTGCGTCAGCCCTAAGTAACTGGGTCTACAGGGGCACACCACTATGCCCGGCTAATTTTTTTATTCTTTTGTAGAGATAAGGTCTCCCTGTGTCATCCAGGCTGGTCTTGAACTTCTGGCCTCAAGTGGTCCTTCTATCTTGGCCTCTTGAAGTGCTAGGATTACAGGCATGAGCCACCATGTTGGGCCCAAACATCTTTTTAGTTAGGAACCTCAAAACAGTCAAGTATAGGTGGTTGTAATTTGCAAAGAATGTTAAACTGGTGTGGACAAATTGTTTAATTTACATGAGCCTTACTTCTTCATCTATAAAATTAGTTTTATACCAGATAAGTAGTTCTACATCTTTTTTCTGTCCCAGGACATTTGAGAGAGCATATGTTGGCATCAGTGTCTCCCAGTGACAGTGATTTTCAAAGGGAGAGGAGCAGGAATGTACCTGTTCTTTTGATTCACTTGCTTCTCGCATGCTGGAAATTACTGGATTAGAAAATATGTTACTTTTATCCATATATAAAATTACATAATTTTGTTAAATATTTGAGTGCCTGGTATGTACCAGGCATTAGATTGGATATAGTGGGAAATATCAAAAAGTCATCTTCTGGAGCTCATAGGTTGTAGTGGTAGGGCACACGCTACATATTAATATTTTATAATACATACAGAAAGCAATATATACTATATTGGAATATACAATAAAAGCTCCTGATGTTCAGGTCATCATTTTGGTCTGGAGCTATCATTTTTAGCAATTTGTGATTATCACGTGTGACCTAAAATTGATAGCATTATGCTGTGATGTATGCTCTAAAGCCTAAATATTCCTTTTCCACCTCCTAAGTCAGCATGAGCAGAAGGTTAAGAAGATAGTATCCAGGTGTTTATTAATAGAGAGGACTAACCTAGCCTTCTAGTTTCCCAGTAGAAATTAAAATTGTTTTAAACAGAAGCTTTTCTGTTAAGCAGAGAATGATCTAAGTGCTAACTTTTAACTATATGTATTCTCAAGAGGTTTTGAAATGCAAACATTAAACCTTATCAGAATGATGGATTTTAGCATTAACTCTTATTCAGAATTATCTGAGTAGATATTAATGAAGATTAGCCCCACTAAACTGACAAAATCATGATCTGGACAAAGCATTAACATTTTTAGAGGCATTTGCTTAGCAGTTTTCATGTACATTCAACTTCAAAATGACCCTGCTTCGGTTATCTTGAGAACACCAACTCCATGAGGTCCTGAGGAGGTACAGCCAGAAGACATAGGGTAGAAAGGGGAGGGTGCCTTGGAAGCAGCCTAGAGAAAACAGGAGCAAAGTTCCATTAATTAGCCATGTGACCTTTGGAAATTTAGGTAAAAGGGACTGAACCAAGTGACCTTTAAAAATATGGTCTCCAAATTGCATGGTATGTGAATCTCAGTTCTATTTAAGGGCTCTTCAAGGAAAGTAAATACATTGTGTGCCTTCCTCTTTATTGAGTATTAAGTTCCTTTCTTGGCTGCCTTTTCACCTGTCATTTTCTGTAAGCTATCCAGGTCTTGAGTTACTTTTATGTGTTTTAATGATGTTCACATTTCTTCTGTAAGCCTAATTATCCACCTGTTTCTGTGGATTTCTATCTCTGTGTCTTGAATCTCAGACCCAATGTGTCTGTATTTGTTAACAGCATCTAGTCTTAGCAGTCACTTAAGCTTCTAATTTTTGCTTTCCTAACATTTAATTATTTACCTTGTTTTCATAATGTATTTTATTTCAAGCTTGTCCCTTCTTTTTTTCCTGTGCTGTAGTATCTGTTCAGCTACAGTCATAGTCCTTTTGGTCTGCAAAATTCTCTTAATTTCCGTTTCTTTTTTCTTTTCATCTTGTTTATCTTGATGTTCATCACATATGTTAGAATGAAAGCTGCCTAAAAACAGAGGCTGTTACTCATTTTTGTGTTCTGAGTGCCAAGAATATGTTATCATTTAATCTGAAAAAACTCTGAAGACCCAAGGTAGTATCTAAGCAGTGTTTAATAAAATAAACTCTTTGGTGACAGTTCCCATATAGTTAGGAGGAAGAAGTAGAGTTCCTCTATTGACTGTTATCATTTTGCACTGAATGAAAGGACTGTCCAGGAGAAACAAGATCCTGACCAGCAGACTTCTCTTAGCTCCCTGAAAGGTATTGCCCATTTGTTCATTAGACCGCCATCCACCCTTTCTTTCTTGGCAGAAAATCTGGTGAATGCTCTTTCTTTACCCCCTGCATCATTCAGGTGTTAAGGGTTCCCGATTTTACCTTGCACAGTTGTCTGTCTATATTGTCGGGGGATTGATTCCAAGATACCCTACCCCAAGTTCCTGATGGGGTAATATTTGCATGTAACTTAGGCATATCCTCTCATGTTCTTTAAATCATCTCTAGATTACTTATAATACTAACACACTGTAAATGCTATGCAAATAGTTGTTGTGTTGTTCTTTTATTTGTGCCATTTTTTTACTGTTGTATTTTAATTTTTTATTGTTTTCTTTTTCAAATATTTTCAGTCTGCAGTTGGTTGAACCTGTGGATGCAGAACCAAGGATATGGAGGACTGACTAGTACCTTTTAGATAGCCCTTTCTTCATCTCCATTGTTCTTATATCCATAGAGTTTCTCACATGTATTTGTATAAAAATCTACCTGTTCTCCTTTCAATCTTGCCTCCACAATCCGTTTCCCATTCTGTGTAAGTTTCAAAAGTACGATATGGTTTGTCATTCCAATGCTTAGATTCCTTCAGTGGCTCTTTTTATTTTTCAAAATCAAGTTAAGTGCCTTAAATATTATACATGGCCCTAAATGAGTTAGCTGCTTTTCTAACTTTATCACCGTTTTATCTCCTCTGTTTCCCAGCCATGCTGATCTACTGGCAGTTATGCATTGTGTCATATTCTCTGATCCCTTTTTCCCTCATTTTTTTTTTTTTCTCTGAGATTATTCTCAGATCCCACATAGTTGGCATTTCTCCTTTCTATGATGAATATGTGATTGCCAGACAGTAATTTGTTCAGTAAGTTCTCTGGTATCTAGTGAGGGAAAGGAGAAGGAAGTTGATGTTGTGATATTAGAGTCACAGACTTTCTGTCTGTGACAGAGTCACAGTGCTTTCTGTTAGTGATAGGAAGCACTGTGTACTGAATATATGCCAGACATTTCTCTAAGCCCTTTACCTGTATGAGCTCATTTAATTCTAACATCCTTGTTGGGTAGATACTATTATTTTATAGATGAGGAAACAAGGCACAGAGAGTTTATTCACTACATGACTTGAGCTCATGTAGTGGCAAGGCATGGCTTCAAACTCTGGCTATGTGGCAGCAAAGTTCGTGTCTGACTGACTTTGCTAACCTCTAAGTGGATGGTAAATTGGAGGTTTTTGATGTGGAGTAGGTATTGGTGTTCTCATTTGAGAGTGTGAGAGTATGCATGTAAACTTATATGTAGTTTATTCTGTTGCTAATTACATAGGGGAAACAATTCAGTGGTCTTTACTTCATAGCTCTTTGGTAAATCTTTGTGAAATGAATCCAAGAGTCTTTGATCATACAATGTTGACGATGGCCTCTGCCATTCATGTTTTATTGAGAAGGCTTGGCTTCCTTGTATTAACTGCAAATCTTTCTGCAAAAAATTAAAATATAATTTTCATGAAAGTAATGGCATTTGTATGGAACATGGAAATAGCATGAGCCATGGCCATTCATGTGAGAAAATAAGAGTGTTTCTGCCAGAGAATCCCAGTCTGCTTATGAAAGTAGCAAGGAAAAAAAAGGGTCTTAAAGGGTAAATTCAGGTCATGTTGCAAAGTCTGTGTACAAGCAGATTTATTTTTTTTCTGTACAGAGCCAACGGAGTATACTTTAGCAGGTGAGTGAGATTATGAAAACCCTATTGGATGGAGGTAGGACGTGGTTTGATGTGCTATAGATGGAAAGCAGAGAGACAACATATTAGACACTGCAGGCATGAGGTCCTTAGGGGCTGATCTAGGCAGGTGGGAGAGGAAAGGACAAATGTGAGAAATATTTATGAGGAGAAAGTTAATAGAATTAGTGTTTATTGGATATAAAGGTTGCAAGACAAAGGGGAATTAGAAATAAACAACTTCGAAGTTTTAAGCATGACTGGTTAGGAAAAGAATATTAAGAATTGCTGGTTTTGTGGATAAGAGGATGAGTTTAGGAAATTATGTATTTGAATTGATGGTTGTAGGTAGTATGTATTTAATTCTTTTGCTAATATATAATTCTTATTTAGAAAGAGGCTATATGTTCAAAGAAGTCACATTCACAATTTCCTTTCAGTTTTCACTTTCATTCCTTTAGGAATTTGTCAGAACATTGAAAGAACTGTCAAGAAATGATTTTGTTTGTTCACTCATTCAGAAGGCAAACATGTATAGATGATGTACGATATATCAAATACTTTGGTTACTGAAATAGAGAAATGCAAAAGTTGCAGTCTTTATTGTCAAGGAACCTCAGAGTTTAAATGGGGGTTACTTAACACTTGCAGCATTATTAAAGCATTCTGAATATAAAGAATTGAGTGATCAATTGGATGAACTTTGTACCTTTGTTTCAAAGCATGAACTTTTTCAATGGGTGTTTTTAGTAGTATGTTGTATTCAATATCACTGATGGAAAGAGTTTAAGTTGTGTTATACTATAAGTGTATCATTAAGGAAGGTTTTACCTTATTAACATAAGAAAAATTGAGTCTTTGAAGAATAGCAAAGAAACAAGTGTTTAGGATTTTTTAAAAAAGATATATAAGTAAAATTTATTTTACCCTTTAGAAAGACAAAGAGAATGAGAGAGATGGGAGCAGGGAAGAGAGCAGAGAGACTGATGTGGCATCCCAAAGAAAGAGAAGGGAGATGCCAGCTCTGTTTAGCATTTTTAAATGTTTGTTTTAATATGCATGCTCTTCACTTAAAAACATTTTAATATATAGTCATTGTAGCATAGAAATATATAGAGTTTGAATTGAACAGTCACCTCTTTTTCCTAGTATCACTCCCTAGAAGTAATCACTTTTAAAAGTTCACTTTTTAGGCCAGGTACAATGGCTCATGCCTGTAATCCCAGCACTTTGGTAGGCTAGGTGGGAAGATCACTTGAGTCCAGGAGTTTGAGGTTGCAAGTGAGCTATGAGGATGTCACTGCACTCTAGCCCAGGCAACAGAGCAAAACCCTGTCTCAAAAAAAAGTTAATTTTTTAAAATCACCACCTCTTTTTCCTAGTATCACTCCTAGAAGTAATCACTTTTAAGAGTCTTGTTTACTTTTAAATGCGGGTAACATACTGATACATGATCATTGTTACATAACATTGCAGTTGTTTTTTCCACTTGATGTGTCATTGTTATCTTTTTATACATGTAGATCACCTAATTCTATATGTGTAGGCTACTATTCCATTGTCATTTTGAACAGCACCACAGTAAACAATTGTGCTCACACAGTGTTAATATTTCTGTAGACTACATTCTCAGAAGTATAGTGTACATTGTAAAATTTTTGACTTTACCAATTTTTGACTTTACCTCCCTGCCAGAGGTTTACCAGGCTACGCTCTTGCCAACATGTCAGCACTCTTCTCTCCCTTTCCCTTGGCAACACTAGGTGCTCATTTCTATTCCCCTCTCCCCTTCTGTCCTCCATCTTCCATCTCTTCCTCTTTTCACTCCCTCTCTTTCTACTCTCCCTCCCCCCTCTGAACCCCTTTCCCCATGTTCTCCACCTTTCTTTGACTTGTGTTTATTGACCTAGTCAATTTATTGTTCACTTTGTTTTTCTAAGTTTTTTCTTACTGGTTTGTAGGAACTCTTTCTTATGTATATTAACTCTTTGCATGTATTTTCCCCACATACTTTATGCTCACATGTGGTATCTTTAATCAGGGAGAAATTTTTATGTCAAATATGTCAGTCTTTCTTACTTGCAGATTATAAATATATTTTTATGTTTTCCTTTTTACTTTATGTGCATATCTTTAATCAATAAGGAATTTATATATGATACACCATAGACATATGATAGAGCCTTTTCCTCAAATGAATTGCCAGTATTCCCAGTACTATGTGTTGAATAACCCATCCTTTTCCCACTTATTTGAAACACTTCTGCATATACTGAATTCCTATTTATTACTTTATATAATATATATATTACTACATATCTTTCCATATGTTCAACTCTTATTAATTCCCATATGTAACATACATATAAGTATATTCCTACTAATTGGTCCATTTGCAGATGCTCTATTTTAATTCATTGAGCTACCGTGCCATTACCACTTTTAAATTTATTCCAGCTTTATAGGAGGTCTTGATATCTGGTAGTTTAGGTCCCCTATCATTATTCTTAATTTAAAAATTTGATTGGTCATTCTCTTGCATTTACTCTTCCAGATGAACTTCACCATCAACTTGGCATCTTTCCCCCCAAAATAGTCCCATTGGATTTGTACTACCAGATCATTCTTTTTTTGTTATGTATTCTTGAAAAACTTATTTGCATGACACTTAAATAGAAAACACTGGGTTCAAGGCAAGGTAAGGTACTTCCTGTTACTATCTATCTATGTCTAGGTGCATGTTTATTGTAGTACTTCTTGATCCCATAATCACCTAAAGTCACTTAAAACTACAAGAGGTCAATGGGTGCAAAACTATCCAGTCATACTAAAAGCATTGCAGTAAACATGTACTGACTACAAACTTTAGCAATTATATTTAACAATATTTCTTTCAAGGATATTTAATTATAGAAATAATAAGGTAATTTTATAGAATAAAGGTTAGATTTTTTTTAGTTTGAGAATATTTTTTAATGCTTGTACATATATAATATGTATTACAACATTATTGTGGGGTATGGTATATTTTGCAGATGGGGTATACTCAGCCTCTGGAATATCTGATACTAGGTCCAGGCTCAAGTTCTGTGAATTTTCTGGTGGCAGAGCCTTAAATTCCTAGCCATACTAGACTAATTAGAATTGATGGCCCATGATTAGGTGTGGTAGCTCATGCTTATAGTCTCAGTGCTTTTGGAGGGAGGCCCAGGCAGGAGGATGGCTTGAGGGGCAGGTGTTTGAGAGCAGCTTGGGCAATTTGGTGAGACCCTGTGTTTACAGAAAATAATAATAAAAACATTAGCCAGGCATGGTGGTGACTGGCTATGGTCCCAGCTGCTCGGGAGGCTGGCTCCTGGGTATAGGAGATATCTGTAGAATGTAAATCCTAGGGCTGAAGCTTGGGGAATGCTTCATTAATGACTTGGAAGAAGTAAGGAACTATAGACTAATGAGACATAACAACATATTTTGTAGAGAAATCATCATTCTCACATGTAAGTTTTTGTGGTTTTTCTCATAATCTTGCTTTCCCATTTCAGTAACTATGCTTCCTAAGAATATTTAATACTACTGCTATTCTACTTATAAAATGAGGAAAGGAGTTCTTGAACTTAAATCTACAAAAGATCTTTTTTTTTTTTTAAAAGAGGCTTTTCATTCAAAGCTTCAGTTATATAGTCTAATTTAAAAGTTTATTGATCAGTGCTTAGTCTTTTTCAGAATTTTTGCTCCACTGACCCCTAAGCATGTCTTTTCTTATGTTATTTTTGCCTCTTTTCTTATTTGTTTAGCCTTCTGTAATTACTCAGGTACATACTTTGAATTTCTCTTGCTTATTGTCTCTATACCTCATCTCCACAACTTTTATCACTTGTCTCTCAGTATAGTGTATAAGCTTTTTGAGAAAAGCCACCATGTGATTCATATATATATATATATGTATATATATATATATATTTTTTTTTTTTTTGAGACAGAGTCTCGATTTGTTGCCCAGGCTAGAGTGAGTGCCGTGGCGTCAGCCTAGCTTACAGCAACCTCAAACTCCTGGTCTCAAGCAATCCTTCTGCCTCAGCCTCCCAAGTAGCTGGGACTACAGGCATGCGCCACCATGCCCGGCTAATTTTTTCTATATATATTAGTTGGCCAATTAATTTCTTTCTATTTTATAGTAGAGACGGGGTCTCACTCTTGCTCAGGCTGGTTTTGAACTCCTGACCTTGAGCAATCCACCCGCCTCAGCCTCCCAGAGAGCTAGGATTACAGGCGTGAGCCACTGCGCCCGGCCTTTTTTTTTTTTTTTTAAATCAAGCTATGTCATAGGCCAAGGTTGTATGGCCTCTGGCAAATCAACCTCTCTGAACCTCAGTTTCTCTAAAGTAAAATAGGAATAATTATACCTATTCTGCATGGTTGTACAAGGATAAAAGACTGTGTAAAACTCCCAGCACTTGCCCATAGCAAGTGCCAAGTTGACTTTCTAAAATCCATATCTCAACATTTGGAGATATATTAAGTACAAGAAGTAGGGAATGCGCCTGAAGAAGAGATCTAAGATAAATTGTAAAGATAATAGAGTTCAACTTGTGGTTTCAAAATTTAAACCCATAAGGGTTAATCATTAAACTGTTTTTATTGATTGCTTATTATGAGAGAGAGCACTTGTCGTGTGCTATAACATGTGTTTAAGGCTCTGCCTGCCCTCAAAGAACTAGTAGTCTGATAAGGAATGTGCTTAAAGACCAAAGGAATAAGTCAGAAGAGGGTAAATCATACGGATATGCAAGCAGAGGGTTTCATTAAGTTCAGCAAGTGTCTGTACCAATTGTGTGATGCTATAGAGATCTAGCTTTGCATCCTGTACAAAGGAATACATGTTGAAAAAATATCTTCAGGACAAGAGACCTAGATCATTTCATGTTCAAGAGAAAACCTTGGCTCTCTTCTATTTAGATCTTAGCCCCAGAAGGGATACAGTGGAGCCCTGAAGGAAGCAGCTCATCAAGGGGTAACCACTAGGACAGAAGGCAGTTTCTAATTAAGCTTTGCTGCAGCGATAACAAGAGTATGAGAAAGGTCAACTGGACAGGCAGGTGAGGTAGTTTGGATTAAGTGCAGGCTCTGCCACTAAGGTGAAGTCACTTATCTCTTGTTTCTTTGTCTGTAAAACTATCATAGCAGGTTAGATTTGATGAACTAGTTGGCTGTTGTTTCCAGCCGAATGAAAAATCTAACAGATGACTGATTCTTCTCTATTCTACTAGAGACTGAACACTAATCACTAATGTATGAATCTTCAGAATACAAATCTTTTGAGCGACCATAATTTGGAGGGTGGGTTTCGCATGGCTTGGGAGAGGATGTTGATAATCTTCCTTTGGAATATTGCATTTTACTTTTATCTCATGCTGGACTACTTGATTTAAAGGACATCTTAGTGATTTGGGAGTCATAGACCTGCATTCAGAGAGCTAGCAATCATTTAATTTATTTCATTATATGAAGTGGAAACTTCATAGAAAACGTAAGAGGAAACTAAAGTTAGTGAAATTAAATGAACTGCCTAAGCTGAAAGTTAATAGCTAATTAGTGGCAGGGCTGGGGCCAGAATCCAAGCTCCCCTTTTTTCATCCAGTACTCATTTCTTGCTGCCATATTTACATTGTTTTCGAAGACAGTGGATTTAAGTACTTATATACGTATCTCTTACTGACCCGTGACTGGTTTAGTTATTAGTTCATAACTGACCAAACTGTGAGGAGAGTTTGCCTGCCTTCCAGAATGGTGCTGGTCTTGGTGATTGGATAAGTGGAAGCACATCATGTTGCTGTTAACAACAGCTCAGTGGATAGTTTACTGAATGTACATTTTTATCTTTGACTGTGGTTAACATCATTAATTTGAATTAATATATTTCCAGAATAGCCTGAGCCAAGATTATCTCTCAGGGGAAGGGTTCTAGAGTTGGACTTACTGAATTTTTTGAAATAGCATGCAAAATTTTATATGTATGGTGCATTTTTCTGTCAAGAATGTTCGATGGTTTTTGTTAACTTTTTAAAGGGGTGTACCTGGCTGAAAAAAAGATTTTAAGAATCACTGCTTTAGCTGGACATGGTGGTGCATACCTGTAGTCTCCCAGCTACTCTGCAGACTGAGGCAGGAAGATCACTTGAGCCTAGGTGTTTGAGGCTGTAGTGAGCTATGATGGTGCCTCACTCCAGCCTGGGCAACACAGTGAAAGCTGATCCCTTAAAAATAAAACAAAACAAAAAAACACTGCTTCAGTGGCTAGTATTCAGAGCCATACTTGACATTCCCCCTCTACTTTCACGTAAATAACCAAAGTTTTGAAATGTTTGCATCTTGGGCTTGATGTCCTATAGATAAAAATCACCAAAAAGTAAAATAATACAATATTTATTGCATCTGCAGAAATACTTCAGGATCACATTGTGATTTTTCTCTGCTTGAAGACCTTTTATGCCATTGTATAACCCTCATGCTTTAAAAAAAAAAAAAGTTCTAAATTACAGTATTTTAGTGTACTAAAAATATAAGTGGGTCGGGAAACTTTTTACATGCAAAATGGTTGGAAGATAATTAAATAACCTTTAATGAGTAGTTGGATTAAATGAGAAGTCCTGTGGAGCCTGATTGAGACATTTTCATGCTTTATGGGTTTTCCCTTATTCTTTTGACAGAGGCTGGTATCTCCTATGCCTCTTTTCCTTGTTTTAATCAGGGTGTCTCCTCCCTACCTCCACACACACACACATGCACACGCACATGCATCATTGTCATCGTCATCATCATCATCTTAAGTATCCTCCTTCCACATCCCCTCACTCACCTCTTAATTCTCTCCACTTTTAGTATAACTCTAGGAACTGCTTTTTTTAAGGAAAAGCCTAGCCCTCTATAATTTTCAGTCTGCTTCCATCGTGTTCTTTCCATTTATTTGCTTTATTTCATTCATAACCTCTGAAACCTCAAGCTCTGGAAAGCCAACTTTTTTCTCTTTCCTGTCTTTCCAATATCATAATTTCTTCATCTTCTCCCCACCTTGATGTCTGCTCTTTTGAAGTTCTTGTCTTTTGCCTGAACCAGCCTTTTGCTAGTCCTTACAGCTGTCATATAGACAGCAACCTCATGGCCACTTTTCTTGATTCATCACTTTGGCAGCTGGCTGATGATTTCCTTCTCCACTCTAAGCTCGTCATGATTGTAGCTTACTAATGCATCTATATGGAAAACCACCAACAGTCCAACACTTTGGACTGCCAGTTTCTTAACTACCTCATTTCCAGTGACTTTTACCTCACATCAGAAATTCACTAAAATTTTTCTTAAAAATCATTTATTTACACATCTCATTCTGATCACAGCCACTTCTAGTTGAGCTTCTCATACCATGATCTTTTATTTACCTATGGACCTTTCTACTTTCTCTTAGTGTATCAGTACTCTCCATCCATCCATCCATCTCAGCTTAGATTTCATGATTTGACTCCCCCCTTCTTTTTTGTACCAGTATCTCCACTTAGCTCAGTGCTCTCTCCTTGTACCTGTTCACCTGTTGCGTAGAACCTTAACTCTGAATGAAACAGTGCCTTCTCTGTACCTTTTCCCGAATGGCTGAATATTACTAGAGAAAGTCACACAGAAAGGCCAGTTGATTCCACTATAAATTCATTATCACAAATCTTAAATGAGCCCTCAATACAATCCAACAACTTCCCTAAATTTTTTTTAATGATGTTGTGACACCACAATTCCCTATTTCTTTTTTTTTTTTCTTTCAATAAAGCGCTGTCAGAAGATACAATTCCCTATTTCTTTGTGTGTTCAACTCATTCTCCTTTGTGCAACAATTATTGGAAATCTTGTTTACTTGTCAAACCTTTTGACATTCCTTGTCTACCCTCAGTTCTCCACAGGTAACTAGCTACTACATTTCAGAGAAAATAGAAGTCATTTGTTAGGAATTTTTATCTCCCAGCTCCTGAACATACAAATATGCCTTCTCTTGCAATGAAAGAGCCTTTCTCCTATTTCACTTCAGTTTCTACCTGTGCTTTGGATCCTGTCCCTTTCTACCTTCTCAGAAACTCTAAAATATTGGTAATCACTTCTCTTGTTAAGATATCTAACCGTGACCTCTCAGTTTAATCTTTTCCATCAGCTTGGTTCCACATTCTCCTTTTACTTCCAGTCTACCACAGTCTGCCTTTTCAGCCAGACTTCTTGAGAGTCATTTTCTTTTTTTTTTTTTTTTTTTTTTGAGACAGAGTCTCACTTTGTTGTCCAGGCTAGAGTGAGTGCCGTGGCGTCAGCCTAGCTCACAGCAACCTCAAACTCCTGGGCTCGAGTGATCCTTCTGCCTCAGCCTCCCGAGTAGCTGGGACTACAGGCATGCGCCACTATGCCCGGCTAATTTTTTTTTTTATATATATATATCAGTTGGCCAATTAATTTCTTTCTGTTTATAGTAGAGACGGGGTCTCGCTCTTGCTCAGGCTGGTTTTGAACTCCTGACCTTGAGCAATCCGCCCGCCTCGGCCTCCCAAGAGCTAGGATTACAGGCGTGAGCCACAGCGCCCGGCCAAGAGAGTCATTTTCATATATCTACAATCCCTTATCTAAAGCTCTTGGGGCCAGATTTGATTCAGAATTCAGAGGTTTTTTTTTTTTTTTTTTCAGAGTTTTTTTGACTTAGAAAAGCATTAGCATGTACATACCATGTATTATACCATCTGTAGTATACTAGCCCCAGTGAGTTGTAGAGCAGGTTCCTGTAATTAAACACATTGCTATTTCTACCCTGAAATGTGTAGCTTTTCACTTTAAGTGGGATAAATACAGGCTATAAATAAATAGCTTCATGTCAGTCTATGTCAGAGTTTGCATCCAAATGAGTTATTAAAATAAAAAACAGGCCGGGTGCGAGGTGGCTCATGCCTGTAATCCTAGCACTCTGGGAGGCCGAGGCGGGTGGATTGCTTGAGATCAGGAGTTCAAAACCAGCCTGAGCAAGAGCGAGACCCTGTCTCTACTATAAATAGAAACAAATTAATTGGCCAACTAACATATATAGAAAAAAAAATTAGCCAGGCATGGTGGCACATGCCTGTAGTCCCAGCTACTTGGGAGGCTGAGGCAGCAGGATTGCTTGAGCCCATGAGTCTGAGGTTGCTGTGAGCTAGGCTGACGCCACGGCACTCACTCTAGCCAGAGCAGCAAAGAGAGACTCTGTCTCAAAAAAATAAAATAACAAAAAACAAAGAGGTCCAACGTTTGGGGGATGGACACACTTGAAGCTCTGACTCAAGGGGGGAGAGGGGGCATGGGTGATATACGTAACCTTAACACTTGTACCCCCGTAATACGCTAAAATAAAAAAAAAATAATGAAATAACAAAAACCAAAAATTTAATATTTAATTGCTTTTGGATTTTGAAATTATACATAAGAGGTAGTAGGCATGCCTCTTTTCTCACCTTCCTTATATTTTTTAAACATTCTGGCTTTTATTTCCCTCACTTCTTTCAAATGGCTCTTGCTAACTCTACCAATGACCTCTGTCTAAAGAGATCATGTCACCAGTGAATGTTTGCAGTCCTCATCTCAGTTGACTGGCTAGCAGCCTCAGATTCTGGTGGTGCCAGTTCCATCAAACATTCTCTTCCCTTAGCTTCCTTGGCACCATCCTCCGCTGACTTTTTCACCTTTTTGCAGGCTTGTTGTCCTCTATCTTGTGATTAAATGCTGGAGTTCTTTCAAAGCTTTGTCCTAGAACCACTTCTCTTTTTACTCTATATTCTTTGCCTTGGTGATGTCATATACGTCTATGTCTTCAGCTACAGTCGTGTGCTGATGAATCACAAATACATGCTCCAGCTCACATCTCTCCTTTGACTTGACTACTATGTTCAACTGCCTTTTTGACATTCCTTTTAGAAGTCTCCAACAGTTCAAATTCCTTATGTGTCCCGATCTCAAGATTTTCCCATCCCCAAACTGGTCAGATCTTCTCCCTTTATTCTTTGCTTTCTCTTTCCCCTTCCCCATACTTGCTTACCTTTTTTTGGTGGCTTCCATTCTTTTAGAATAAACACTGGATATTTGATATGGCCTACACGTCGGTCCTGCATTGGCTGGTCTTGCCCACTTCTCCAGCTTCACTTAGCACCATCTGCTCTTACTCCCTCTGAAGTAACGGTGTTTACTCCTACAACAGGGCTGTTACATAAGCCAGTCTCTCTGGTGTGCTCTTCCTTCCTGTGCTAGTTAATTTCTACTTGTATTTTGCATCTTAGCTCCAATTCCCTCTCACTTTTTTAGGAAAGCTCTGTAGCTCATGTGTGCTAACATCAAAGCTTATGGCACCACATACAGATTCTTTTTTGTTTTTTTTTTAAACTTTCAGACTGTTCTTTGTTGTTGTTATATTCAAAGTTACAGTTTATTAGAGGAAAGGATACAGATTAAAATCAGTGAAGGGAAAAAATACATAGAGTCTGAAGAGTTATCTAACAGGGAGCTTCAGTTCTCATATACAGATTCTTTATAACACTAGTAACACTTTTTTGATCATTTCATATGTTTTCTCCACTAAGCATGTTACATTTGCTCTTATTAACCATAGTATTTCTTAGTGTCTGCCATATAGCAGGCAAACAGCAAACATTTTGAATAAATTTTCTACATTAATTTTTCTTTAATTATTTTAGTAGTTTCTGTATATGTTTTTACCAGTGTAGCAAATGCAGTTTCCATGGATTTATATGGATCCTATCTTGATAGTACTCTTTGAAAATTTTAGAAATACACTTAAGAATTCAATGAATTACGTATATAAGGATCAAGTGCAAAAAGCCTTATTTTGATTTAGCTCATAATTTGTCCTTCTCTATGTTCTTAATTAATTTTTTTCTACATTGAATTCTTCCTATATATTCTTTATAGATATCAGATATCTTACTTAATCTAGTGTTGTGTGCAAGTAAAATATATGCAGTGTTTGGACACAATTCAGCAGATTCTCAACTTGTTCATCAGTTTATAAATCTCACAGGAATAAAAATAGTTTAACCATCTGTTAACTGACCAAACAATTTTAGTATTGTGAAAGGGCGTGGTAGGAGAGGGAGGTATGGAGTCTAGGTGTAATGTCAGAACAAGGCTTAGTGCAAAAACCACCTTGTGACCTCTTTAATACTGAAACTTAACAGTCAGTTCAAAATTAGGAAGAGATTTGGTGGAGGTTAAGCATAGGAGACTGCTGAGAATAGGGGATTTCCCAGAATAGAATAATGATAGAAGAATTTCTTCCAGCATTTTATAATATCTCACTAATTTTTTTTAGAGAAAAGATATGTGTTTCTAAAGATAAGAATTCTGTGAAAATTATCATCTTTAATTTATATGTGTAATATATATTTCTAGAAGTCAACTTTAATTAATTAGCCTTTTATATTTTACTCCTTAATTAGGAAAATCAGTAGGTTCCCAGTCATCTCGAAATGAATCTGAAATTGTGCCAAAAGTTGCTAAAATGACTGTATCTGGAAAGAAGCAAACTATGGGATTTGAAGTACCTGGGTAAGATTTTAAGTAACCCCCTTCCTTCTCGCTTTTTCAAAATCAGTCTTATCTCCTGTCAGTCTGTAAGAGACTCTTTCAATTTTGCATAATATACCATTAGTGTTGAAGTATCACATGTCCTCAGTATAACTCAGTACAAATAGAAGGAGATAAAAAATTAGGTTTGATTCTAGCCTTAGCTCTGTGTATTACTTTATCTCACTGTCCATTTTCTCACATAAATTAATTTATAGCTACTTTAACTTAAAATCCTATGATTTTGTGAAATCTAACATGGTAAAATAGGGAATTCTTATACCACTAGGTGGCATAGGCAAGCAGGGTTTGGGAATTAGACGTAGTTAGTGAATCATAGAATCACTAATTAAATTTTTTAATAACTAAAAATATTATCTTTAAAATGTTTTATATTTTCATATTGAATAAAATGTATCATTGTAGCAAAGATATGAAATGAAACATACCTTCAGTTTCAAATATCTAGTAAAAAATGGTAATAAGTCATACCTTGGTAGCACATGTTTGTTTTTTATCACAGTCTTTAGAATTCTTTTAGGAGTTTTCATAGACAAGGGAAGTGGGTTGCTTGAGGCTCAGAAGCACAATTTGAAAACATTAATTTTTAATCTCTTTATAATTTTTCAGAATTTTCAATCATTCCATAACTCTATTGCTTATGAATTATATGTATATTGTCTGCCAGAATGATGGAGAAGAAATACTGTTACTAAATTTAAGCAATAGAAGGATTTTTAAGAAATGTGAACTCAACAGCCTTATTTTTTCTCTCCTATAACATTCTTTTATCTAAAATAATGAAAGTATGAGTCTTGGTTGGAAGAATGTTAATGATCATTTAGTTTAATTTTTAGCTTTTATAAAAGTAAGACTTTATTCACTAGATTTCAAATTCAGTGAGGAAAAGGACTCTATCTAGAACATGGTAGGCATTCAGTATACATTAATTGAATGATTGAACGAATGAAAAAGTTTATTTTTCTCTTAAGTAATTTTTTCTTTTTCTTTTTTTGAGACAGATTCTCACTCTGTTTCCCAGGCTTAGTGCATGGCATCAGCCTAGCTCACAGCAACCTTAAAGTCCTGGGCTTAAGTGATCCTCCTGCCTCAACTTCCCTAGTAGCTGGGGCTACAGGTGTGTGCCATGCCACCTGGCTAGTTTTTCTATTTTTTGTAGAGACAGGGTATTTGCTTTTGCTCAGGCTGGTCTTGAACTCCTGAGCTCAAGCGATCCTTTTGCCTCACCCTCCCAGAGTGCTAGGGTTATAGACCTGAGCCACGGCACCTGGCTCCAATCTTGAGTAATTTTAACTCATTAAAATAATTTTGAATTCTGATTCAGTCTCAAAAATCTTATTAATGTATTTTTTCTCTATAAATTAGGATTGGATTGTCAAAATCATAAATACCCTTTTAATCCTTATGTCATGAGTGCCATTTAATCCTATTATGGGATTTCCATTAAGAGAGATCAAAATGCAAAGAATACATGATTTCTTGTTCTAAGGATTTTATAATTTTAATGCAAAAGATTTTTTATAAGTCTTAGAAAGCAACATGCAAATGAACTCTAATTAATGTACCATATTAGAAGTAAATGCATAGTTATCTAAATGAATAATTATAAAAATAATGAGTAATAATGACTATGTCTCTGTAAGTATTTAATACAGTACAGGCCTTTCAGAATTTTATAAGACTATATGCTTCATGAGGACAGGAACTGTTTTTGTTCATCCTTACATGCCTTTCACAGGATAGTCATTTAAATATTCATAGTCATTTAAATATTCATTGATCAGAGTCCTTGGGGAGATACATGTTATTTTAAAAATAAACTTACAAATAGTATGGAGGTAAAAAAACCACCCATGAGTCAGATTTATGTATAAGTAGTGCCACTTTTGGAAAGGTAGTTTAGAAAAAGAGATTAGTCATTTTATAATATTAGATAAGTTTACAAAATTATGTCAGAAAGCATCTGAAGAAAATTCAACTAACTCTCTTTGTATTCATACCAGTCAGTAGTTATAGGCCTGAACCACAAATGACCGTATCTTAGAGATTTTTCAAATCTTAAAACATTGACTTTTATTTCGTAATAAGCAGAAGTTTTTACTAAGTGCAGACCTACCTAGGGTACTTTTCTGATTACTTTGGTCACTTCCCTCTAACACTGTACAATTTTAGTGAATTAATTTACAGTTTACCTAAGATTCACTTGGAAGAGAATGTTATCCTGAAAGCCAGAGGAAAACAAATCTTTCATGTAACTGTAAATGAAAGGATCAAGTCAGCTCCGTGTTTTGCAAAGCTTTTCCTATCCCAGGCAGCCCCTTTGAGTGCTTCCTGGATTGTGGGGCGGGCTAAGCTTCAAGCCCTTACTCATTCTGTCCACCTTGGCCATCTGCTTTTATCTGTTTTCCATATCAGATTTAGTATAAACTTCCCTCTGAAGATTTTGTAGCTAAAAACAGATTTGAAGCCAAAGATTGTGATTTCTCCCAGGTCTGGTCAGAACCAGAACCTCTGTAGTCATTCTGGTAGAATAATTTTATTGTAATTTATACCTTTTTTTTTACTCCTTTAAATGCAGAGTTGTCACCTTTTTGGTTTTAGAACTAAGCTGTGGTCATTCAAACAAATGTTTGCAAATATAGTCTAAGTTTGATTTCACTTAACTTAGCCTGGTAGAATCCTTTAAAAGTGTAGATACTTTTTTCACATACTAAATTTTTTCCCCAGTCATTCAAGATTCTAAGCAGTGCACAAAAATGAATACCTAAATTGGGTAGTGGAGATTTGTAAAAACAAAATGAAATGAGAATAGGATATGAGGTTTTTAATGAAGTTGCAAATATAACTAATATGACTCTTTTCCTGAGGCATAGGATGAAGGATTAATGTCAAACATATAAAAATGCCTGAGAGAGAAAAACTAATCTGTTTTTTGTTACAATTGGCAAAAGGAATAGATTTACTCTCCTTACACATTTCAATTATATTGCAATCTTAAGTGGTTATTATAAACTGTTTTCCATATGTAGTTCTTCTCTGCCAACTCCACATTGAGTTGGATATAATTGGCCTCATTCTTAATAACTTGCAGTTTAACCTGCTCTTTGTCCTAATTCTGTTTGTTTATAGTTGTTGAAGGAAGTTTAAGGTATGTCATAGGCTGGTTGGTTAGTTCACATTCTTTATAGCTATCCATAGGCTAGCACTAGTACTGGTTTCTAGAGGGAGTAGTCAAAGAGCTAATGAAGAACTCAGATCAGTGTTTACTTTTGGAGCCATGGGCATTGCCAAGGAGAGAATAAATTAAGCTAGGTAGTGTTTCTATTTTACATATCTGAGTCCCATACTAGATTGTAAGCTTTTGGGAGTGGTAGATAACTTTGTCATTTCTATGTCTTTTTTTCTTCTCAACATCAGTCTCTATTATATGTTGTTGTTTTTAGTAAATCAAGTGTTTGTTGAATTAATGAATTAAAGCTCCATTATCTAAACTATATTTAGAGATATCTACTATAAGGTTAGAGTGAAAAAGATCATAATTCTATCTCATTGAAGGGATGAGTTGGGGTAAAACTGTTTTTTAATACTAATCTATCTCTAGTAACATATTTGGTGCCATTTTTGTAAAATATCTCCTTTATGCCATTAGTTTTGATACAACTGATTATATGGCCAAGGCCACAGGCTTAGATTTTGAACTTTAGTTATTTTACAGAATATTTTCTTCTTATCTTAATTTTTGGTAAACTTTTTTTCTTGGGATCCTCCAAATCTGTATTTGTGTGGTTTAGGTCTAGCTACTTATCATTTCCACCTTAACAGACTCTAACTTAGCAGAGATCATTTTTGGTCTGGAATATAAAGAATTATGAAGATAATGTCTCTGCCTTTCTGACATTATAGGACACAAGTCTAGTTGGTTTAAAGCACTTTTTTCCTATCTGCTTTCTGTAGAGTAACTTCTGAAGCAAATGATCATAATTTCCACACACCTCAAAAAGGACCGCCTAGTGAAGATGCCAGCATTGCTACTTCTGATGTTCTTGAGATGATGTCTAAGTCAGCAATTCCACCCCACACCATTCAGGCATCAGAAGAGCAGAGTTCAACACCAACGCCAGTGAAAAGGTCTGGCAAGCTGAGGCAGCAAATAGATGTGAAAGCGGAACTGGAGAAGCGGCAAGGAGGGAAGCAACTCCTCAACTTAGTGGTCATTGGTAATGCCCTTTGGTCCTCTGGTTGTCAGTCTCCTCTGCTTTAGCCTGCCAGCCGTCTGGTGGGAGCGTGGAAACTCTTGGGTTTCTATGTGGGTGTAATGGACATAAAGCAAGAAGGCATTGCATCATAATGCTTTCTAGTCACCCTGGGAGAAATAATGCCAAGTTACCAAGGAGGTCATTAGACTTGGTTGTGGCATTTTCATTTTGTGAACATTTTGAAATTGGCATGTTTTATTGACAATTTTAATTTCCAAAAATCAGGGAAATTTCTCCACTCTCTAAAGAGACATGTTCTTTTTATTTTATTTTTTTTTTTGAGGTAGAGTCTCACTCTGTTGCCTGTGCTAGAGTGCTATGGTGTCAGCCTTACTCACAGCAACCTCAAACTCCTGGGCTCAAGCAATCCTCCTGCCTCAGCCTCCTGAGTAGCTGGGACTACAGGCATGTGCCACCATGCCCGGCTAATTTTTTCTATATATTTTTAGTTGGCCAATTAATTTGTTTCTATTTTTAGTAGAGACGGGGTCTCGCTTTTGCTCAGGCTGGTTTCAAACTCCTGACCTTGAGTGATGCACCCGCCTTAGTCTCTCAGAGTGCTAGGATTACAGGCGTGAGTCACTGGGCATGGCCTTCATGTTCTTTTTTCCCCCTTCATTAATGCTTTAACTGTCATTTGATAATAATTGGCATTATTACTTTAAAACTGACATGAACTGTTGAATTACACATTCATGCAATGCCTTGATGTGAACAACATTTGGAAATGTACCTAATACTAATCCTAAAATCAATTTTCCTTAGGTCATGTTGATGCTGGGAAAAGTACTCTGATGGGCCATATGCTTTATCTTCTGGGCAATGTAAACAAAAGAACTATGCATAAGTATGAGCAGGAGTCTAAGAAGGCTGGCAAAGCTTCGTTTGCATATGCATGGGTTTTGGATGAGACTGGTGAAGAAAGGGAAAGGTAGTCACCATGTTTCAAATTTTCATTTTGAAATGATACAGTCTGTAATATGTGTTGAATATATGAAACATACCATGAAATACTTTAGAGACTATTTTTAGAAAACTTTTAATTATCAGGGAAATATTTTTATTATGTTTATCATTGTAAGCTATATACCTTTTTGCTCTTCTGAACTTTGTGAGAATGGATTAAAAGAATGTTTGTCAAAAACAAAATAAGATAAAACAAAAACCATGTAGAAAGAAATAGTAAAAACCCTCAACTACTATGGGAGAAGTTTCATTTGTCACTCCCCTAAGTATATATATCAGATTATCTTGATTTTGAATTAAAATTATGAGTAAGACTCTTAATTTTATATCAGCTTATAAATGAAAGGTAACTCTGTAGTAAACTCTCTTCTGTCTGGAATCAAAATAACCAGTAAATTCAAATTATCAGACTTAATTCATTTTTATACTTTATATATTATGTTTTTATGAAACAGGCAACAAATAAGTAATAAGCCTATAACTACCTTACAGATAGAATTCAGTCAGTTACTTTTTCTGTCTCTGTCACTGTGTTCAGTGCTAACTTTGGGGAGATTCTAGCAGGAGAATGCAGCTACTCTTATATCTGTGACCAAAGAATAGTATTTTTTTTAAAGTCTTTTTAGAGTAGCAATATATATTATATTAGGGATGGAAGAACCAAAGGACACTTTAATAATTAAGTGAAATGGCAGATATATCAACTGTGTCAAAATAATGACTCTAAAGACCTTGTGAAGTCCTGTGAAAGACCTTCTAAATTAACATGGAGATTAAACTGTGTTCCTTGATGTCTTTGATCTGAATATGATTAGAGAATATATCTGAATTTTCATACCTTTTTAAAAATGTTTGTTAATTTTCTTGCAATCTTAGATAATCTAATTTATATAAGGTAATACTCAGTAAAGCAAGTCACAATATTCCTTAGCTCTTCTGATACATAGAAATTTATATCATAGTGGATGTTTTTTCCTTGTAGTTATCTTTTAAATTCTGTACAGTATTACAAACCTGTTTTCTAGCAAGAAAAATTAGCTAGACAGTTGCCAGTTTTTAGAAAATCGTGGAATTGTGTATGCTGTCAATATTAGAAGTCTAAATAATTTTCACCTATTAGTTTAACAAGTATTAATAGATTATTAAAGCATTTGGCTTTTTAGTTTTCTTTGTGTCATCTAGTAAGTAGCTCAAGAGATTGAGAACAGTGTAATTTAGGTAAGAATGATTTGCTTGAATTTGCTTAATATCTGAATTGAGCTAGCAAGTGAGCTAATAATCTACTTGATTCCTATAATGGTCATTCATTTTAGTTTTTTTGATAATATGTCTGCTGGTTGACTGCCATATTTTTGCTGCTGCTCAGCATGATATAATTTTTAGAATTTTCCTTCATTCTTTAGATAGTAGAAGCTTCTAGATACATAATGGAAGTTTGAACTCACCACTGTGTGTTCCTTAATAGCATTTCAAAAATGAAATATGTGTAGTATGTTGCTTGTTTCGCCATGTTAAATATTTATAAATCCTCTGTTTTTCCCAGATACTGAAGAACAGAAATTAGTAGAGTGATATTTCATATCCTTAGGGTTACAAATCCAGATCAGAGCTGGGTGAAAAGATTATACTTGGGTTAAAGCTCAGAATAAGTCTTAGTTCACCACTATTCTGGAGGTACCCAGGGTTCCTGGATTATTTGGGGGTTATTAAAAAATTAAGCATCATTTTAGCAAATTTGAATGGCTTGTCTTTTCAGATTAAGATTAAACTCAAGTAGCTCTACTAAGGAGACCGCCGTATTGCTAGGGTGAACCTATAGTTTATTATTATAATTGTTGAGATCATTCTTTCCTTTGGATGATCTTGGGCAAACCTAGTTTATTGCCCACATGATTTCCCCTTCTGAATTTCTAAGGTTTACAATGACTAAGTGCCCTTGTAGACCTCCCTTGAGCTTTCTTCTACAGGTTGTGCATCCCTGATTCAAAAATTTGAAATCTGAAATGCTCTAAAATATAAAACTTTTTGTGTGCTGACATGATGCCACAAGTGGAAAATTCCATCTCTGGCCTCTTATGATAGTTCACACAAAGTTATTGAAAATGTTCTATAAAATTAATTTCAGGCTATGTGTACAAGAAAGATATGGGTCTCATCCCCAAGATATCTTACTACGTATACGTAAATAATCTGAAAAAATCTGGAATTGTAAACACTTTTAGTCACAAGCATTTCAGATAAGGGATATTCAACCTGTAATCTGAATGTACATTTTTGTCACTGAAAAGGGACACTGTGTTGATCTTCAAGAGGGATGAAATGGGATATGAAGCAAACTGGATCTCTCTTAATTTTAAAAAAATTAGGCATCTACTTTGAAATCTTAATTTAAGTATGTAACTTACCAACCTTGCAAATGAAAGTTTAGAAGTTTATTTCTATAATTAGTGAAGCATAAACACAGAATATGAAGGAAACTGTGAAGAAAAATTATGGTCATTTTTCATTTTGTCTTTTCTCATATATAGTATTTATTTTTCCCCCATCTAGAGATGTCCCCATATATTTTCTTTGTTCACAATTTACACTATTTCTTACAAAATAATAATAACAAGGTAATGAGAAATAACTGTCATTTTGACTGAGTTCTTGCTGTGTCCACAACCTTATTTTAAAGCCATATGGGTGTTATTTTATTACAGCAGAAATTGCAGCCCCAATTGATAGCTTAATTATTCAAAAATAATGGTCTATAAATAAAATTCCCATGATTACTTAGAATTTAGATTGTCATTTAGACTTATTAATTTGATCCATAGCTCTGATTGTACAGTACATTCTAACCATTTTATGTTTTGTTTAAGGGGAGTAACAATGGATGTTGGGATGACAAAGTTTGAAACCACAACCAAAGTTATTACATTAATGGATGCTCCAGGCCATAAGGATTTCATTCCAAATATGATTACAGGAGCAGCCCAGGTACCAGATATTTCCTAAATTATAGTGCATGATTGTACTGTACATAAAATTTCCTGATGCTGAGGTTATAATTCTAGGACTTTAACTTCTAAAATATTTTAAAATTAAAAATTTTAACCTTTAAAAAGTTTGAAAAAGAGAAATGTTCTATTTTTCATGATCTTTTTATCTATATATTGTAACATCTTTTGTAATTTCTTATGAAGAAGCAAATGTATAAAAACTATGAATTTCTTGCTAGTAAAAATAATGGTAAAGAAGGTTTAGCTTTATATTTCATTTATTGATAAGTTGGAGTGAATATTTCAAAATCTGCCTTATTACTCTATTTCTATTCAACTTTTATATCTTTTTAAAGAGCTAATTTATGCAGAAATAATGAGGCTTGGGGTACCCCCAGTGGTTTATTTGATTTCTTTGTAGTATTAAAAAATAATTGCAAATTATAAATATATATGACTCTTAATAAGAATACTATTAAAAAATAAATAAAAGATATATACACTCATGTGTCCCTTAATGACAGGAATATATGCTGAGAAGTGCATTGTTAGCCGACTTTGTTGTTTGTGAACATCATAGAGTGTACTTACACAAACCCAGATAGTGTAGAAGCAATAGGATAGGGTATACCTAGGCTGCAAACCTGTACTGAATGCTACAGGCAACTGTAACACAGTATTTGTGTATCTAAACATATATAAACATAGAAAAAGTACAGTAAAAATATGGCATAAAAGATAAAAAATGGTACACTTGTATAGGGCACTTACCATGAATGGAGTTTGCAGGATTAGAGGTCACTCTGGGTGAGTCAGTGAGTGAGTGGTGAGTGAATATGAAGGTCTGGGGGCGGTGGGGTACCCGCGGCCTTCTGATTTCAAGATTGTTCTTTCTTGGCCGGGCGCGGTGGCTCACGCCTGTAATCCTAGCTCTCTGGGAGGCCGAGGCGGGCGGATCGCTCGAGGTCTGGAGTTCGAAAGCAGCCTGAGCAAGAGCGAGACCCCGTCTCTACTATAAATAGAAAGAAACTAATTGGCCAACTAATATATATAGAAAAAATTAGCCGGGCATGGTGGCTCATGCCTGTAGTCCCAGCTACTTGGGAGGCTGAGACAGAAGGATCGCTTGAGCCCAGGAGTTTGAGGTTGCTGTGAGCTAGGCTGACGCCACGGCACTCACTCTAGCCTAGGCAACAAAGCAAGACTCTGTCTCAAAAAAAAAAAAAAAAAAAAAGATTGTTCTTTCTTAAGCACCAAAGAAAGAAAAGTTTCATCTTTCTCTGCTGCACCCCTTTTAATAAAAGGATTGTTCTGTAAAATTTGGACTTAGTCAAAAGGCTGCACTTAAGGACCTAGAAGGCCACATGTGGCTTTAAGGCCCCAGGCTCCCCACCTTAAAGGTTATGTGTAACTTTTAAACTTTTTGACTCTTGTAATAACACGTAGCTAAA
Source organism: Microcebus murinus (assembly GCF_040939455.1). Classification (NCBI taxonomy): domain Eukaryota; kingdom Metazoa; phylum Chordata; class Mammalia; order Primates; family Cheirogaleidae; genus Microcebus; species Microcebus murinus. The sequence continues at coordinate 27,614,302 of NC_134108.1, forward strand.
AGCACAAAGCTAAAAGCTTTGTAAAGGTGTACTAAGCTATTTTCTTTCTTTATATTCTCATTCTATAAGCTTTCTCTAACTTCAAAACTTTTTGTGTTTTTACTTTTTAAGCTTTTTAATTAAAAACTAAGACACAAACACACACATTACCATATGCCTACACAGAGTGGGGATCATCAGTATCGTTGTTGTCCACTTCCACATCTTGTCCCACTGGAAGGAAAGTCTTCAGGGACAATAACACACATGGAGCTTTCGTCTCCTTTAACAATGCCTTCTTCTGGAATGCCTTGTCAAGGATCTGCCTAAGGCTATTTTATAGTAAGCTTTTTGTTTTTAAATAAGTAGGAGTACACACTAAAAAGTAGTGGTAAATATTGTATAGTAAATGCATAAATTACTAACAAGGTCATGTATTATTATTATCAAGTGTTATGTACTGTACATAATTGTATGTACTATACTTTTATAAGACTGGGAGCTCAGTAGGTTTGTTTACACCAGCATCACCACAAACACTTGAGTAGTGCGTTGCAATGGCTCCAACATCACTAGGTAGTAGGAAGTTTTCAGCTCCATTATAATCTTGTGGGACCACGATGGATATATGTAGTCCATGGTTGGCTGAATGTTGTTATGCTGTGCATGACTGTAACTTTAAATAAAACAATGAAAATAGCACTACCTATATAGGGCACTGCTTTCTTTCACAATGGATGATTTATTGGAAAACATGAAGAGTTTAAAAATTTGGCTCTATCATGTGGCAAAAGTGTGACTTCAAGCAATTGACCATTCTCAGGGCTCCATTTATTAATAGGGAATTTTAATATGATCATCTGTCAACCTAAAAAGTGTGAATCCTAGCACTCTGAGAGGCCGAGGTGGGTGGATCTCTCAAGATCAGGAGTTCCAGACCAGCCTGAGCAAGAGCGAGATCCTGTCTCTACTAAAAATAGAAAGAAATTATCTGGACAACTAAAAAATATATATACAGAAAAAACTAGCCGGGCATGGTGGCGCATGCCTGTAGTCCTAGCTACTTGGGAGGCTGAGGCGGGAGAATCGCTTGAGCCCAGGAGTTTGAGGTTGCTGTGAGCTAGGCTCACGCTACAGCACTCTAGCCCGTGCACCAGAGCCAGACTGTCTCAAAAAAAAAAAAAAAAAAGGGATGTGGTAGGAATAAATTAGAATATATTTAAGGATAAATGAGAAATTATTTAATTCCATTTTAGAAAGTTGATCTGCAATTTTAGAATATTTAAGATTTATGGACTGAATGTGATAAAAGATTGAAATATAATTATCACTGTTTATTAGTATACCTAATATATACTAGACACTATACTAGGTATATTATATGCATTTAGTTTAATCTTTTTAACAACTCTATGAAGTATATATTATTTCCATTTTATTTTTTTTTTTTATTTTTTTTTTTTTTTTGAGACAGAGTCTCGCTTTGTTGCCCAGGCTAGAGTGAGTGCCGTGGCGTCAGCCTAGCTCACAGCAACCTCAAACTCCTGGGCTCGAGTGATCCTTCTGCCTCAGCCTCCCGGGTAGCTGGGACTACAGGCATGCGCCACCATGCCCGGCTAATTTTTTATATATATATCAGTTGGCCAATTAATTTGTTTCTATTTATAGTAGAGACGGGGTCTCGCTCTTGCTCAGGCTGGTTTTGAACTCCTGACCTTGAGCAATCCGCCCGCCTCGGCCTCCCAAGAGCTAGGATTACAGGCGTGAGCCACAGCGCCCGGCCTTATTTCCATTTTAAATTAGTATACAGTTGGCCATTCGTATACATCAGTTACATATTCATGGATTCAACCAACTGCACATCAAAAATATTCAGGAAAAAATATTCCACAAAATTCGAAAAAGCAAAACTTGAGTTTGCTGCATGCTGAATACTACATTGAATCTATGCTGATGAAGTGAAATACGGACATTGTGTTAGGTATTACAAGTTATCTAGTGATGATTTAAAGTATACAGGAGGATATTTGTAGGTTATATGCAAATATACCATTTTATGTATTAAATAAGACAATTGAATATCTATGGATTTTGGTATCTGCAACATGGTTGGATTTGGGTAGGGGGCTTGTTCTGGGACCTATCCTCCATGGATACTGAGTAACAATTGTACTTCTCATTACATTTACCAATAAATATAATATAGTTTTAATTTCTCCTTATACATACTTTTGTGTGTGTGTTTTTCATTCAAGGAATACTTATTGAATGCCAGCTATGTGCCAAACACTATAGTAGGTAGCGTGGAGATACAATGACTACAAAGCATATTTTGATAGTTTAATGAGAGAGGCAAATACCAGCATAAGCAGTTATAGTAAAATGTTTTTGAATTTTAGACCTTTAGAGTCTATTGTTATCATAAAGATCATGTATTCCAAACTCCTTATGGAATTAGGGTAGAAAGGGTTTTAGAAATAATCTGATTGAATTCCACTATTATAGCAAATAAAGAAATAGACTGAAAGATTTAAGTAGCTAACCCAGTGTACAAAATACTATGATCGACCTTTGGGGATACAAAGAAGCACACAGGGCATACTGCCTCTCCTCAAGGAAATCACAGTGTAGGACGATAAAATATGTAAAGGTGAAAAGGCTAACAAATGCACTCCAAGAAGAATATATATAATATACATTATGAAGAGAAATCACTTTAATACTGCTTGATCATCAAAGGCTTCCTTGAAAGTGTATAGCCATTTGAGCTTCCAAAGACAAGAACCTGTTGCAAAGAAAGAATATTAATAGAGAAAGTGTCCAGTAATTTTTAAGAGATGGTAATAGGTAAGATAAAGTAGGATATGTATGGCCTTAGGTATCTTAATACCAATTCAATGAATTTCAAATTTGAAACTAAGAAGGTAAATATAATTTTATAGTTTTTAGGAAAACTCGATGAGAAATTTACGACTATTGAGCCTAGGATTTGTAAGCTCAGGCTTGGGTGCTTTATATAAACTGTATTTATCCCCGAGTGTTTCTGTGAAGTAATAAATGATAACCTAGAGAGGTTAGACAACTTGCCTGAGGTGTGAGACCTGTTAGTGACTGCAAGCATGAGTGAAAGAGCCAATTTGCAAACTGCTCCATTTTGTACTTTAAGAATCCTTGATCAAAGGCACTGGATCTCATTGAAGAAATTAGTGTTCAGCATTATAAATCATGAAAGATTGGAAATGAATACTGCACTTGAATAGAAGTAAAGCAGAAGGAATATTTGGGTAAGAGTAAAAGAAAAAAGAAATAGTAATGTAAATTGCCTGACCAGACAAAACATATGGATGATACTTGTAATTTAAATTGTATTAATAATATTCTGTTAAAAGCAAAGTGATACTTCCAATTTAAATTGTAATATTCTGTTAAAAGCAAAGTATCTGATAATTCTTAACATTCTTCATGATCATTGTATTTCCCATTTATGGTGAGGATTATATGATATTAAATATATCAAATATATTAAATTCTTTAAAAACTGGACGACAGCACAAACATAAAGTGTAATTGGGGAAGCAACAAAGAGGAAAGCTGTTGAGGACACTGATCTGACCAAAAAGCCAGAGCATCTAATGACTCGGATGGAACATAGGAGGACCCTTGAGAGGAAAGGACTATCATGTATCAGTCTGAGAATAGCTAAAGAGGGGAAGGCCACATTGAGGCATTGTGTTCTGGATCACAGTACGTACAAGGCTAAAACTGTCAAGGGGAACATACAGAGTGTTCTTTAAGAAATGTTCTAACGGTGCATTGAAAGGAATAATTGATAACAGTGAAAATGGAGGAATATCTATAATTCCATAAACTGTTTATTGCAAATTCTTAAAGATGCAAGAGGAATCACATAAAGAAACATCAACACAAAAGAATAGAGGGAACCCGTAAAGCTAGTTTCAATAAGGCTAACAAGGAAAATGAACTCAGCTAAGGTTAGCTTTTTTCTTTTTTTGCGTGTGTATGATTTGAGTATGAAAGCAGAAACGTCTTTCTATCTGATTCACAAGATGGTCAACACAGGTTAGAAAACTTTGTTATACAGGGTTCTTCTTCAGTAGCTATACAGGATGAATTTTTTTATGATAGTTAAGTTATTCTCAGTTTTTCACCATTATGAACAATACCTTGATAAATTATCTTTGTAGATCCATAGTTATTTTTCTAGTATAAATTCCTCAAGGTGGAATTGATGGGAAGTAAAATATGCATAATTTTTAGGCTCTTGATACTTACAGTGAAAATGCCCTTCAGAAAGATTGTGGGCTTATAGTCCCATATGCAATGTATTCTTGAGAATGCCCATCTCACTGCATCCTTGCCTATAGTAAATAATTTTGTCTTTTAAATTTTAATGGTGTGATTTGTAAAAACATGGTGGGGGGAATATGTCAATGTTTTTTTTTAATTTCCTTTTTAAAATTTTGGTTTTTAGTTAATTTGAATTTTTTCATGTTTGGTTGCCATTTATATTTCTGTAACAAATTGCTTGCTTGTTTTCTATAGAGCTATGTCTGAGTTTTTTTTTTTTTCCTTTTTGGTAAAGACTATATTAAGATTTTAACTTTTACCTTATATGTTGCAAATGTTCATTTACTTATGTTTTAATTTTGTTTATGTTTTTCCACCTTTGCCTAGGTATTTTTTTTTTTTTTTTTTTTTTTTGAGACAGAGTCTCGCTTTGTTGTCCAGGCTAGAGTGAGTGCCGTGGCGTCAGCCTAGCTCACAGCAACCTCAAACTCCTGGCTCAAGCAATCCTCCTGCCTCAGCCTCCCAAGTAGCTGGGACTACAGGCATTTGCCACCATGCCCGGCTAATTTTTTGTATATATTAGTTGGCCAATTAATTTCTTTCTATTTATAGTAGAGACGGGGTCTCGCTCTTGCTCAGGCTGGTTTTGAACTCCTGACCTCGAGCAATCCGCCTGCCTCGGCCTCCCAGAGAGCTAGGATTACAGGCGTGAGCCACCGCGCCCGGCCTGCCTAGGTATTTTAATTGCTATATAATCAAATATGGACATTTTTATTCTTTATGTCATTATTTTTGGTATTATGCTAGTACATACTTTTTATTTTAAAATTTTAATCCATCCACAGGATTCTTTTGTTTGATTTGCTTTGGTGGTTGGGGTCAGGTTAAGATCGCCTTTAAAAATCTGACCAACGCAATTAATTGAATAATCAGTCCTATGAATTAAAGTGCTGTGACATTGTTTCTAATTTTGATAATTTTTTCTTCCTTAGGCGGATGTAGCTGTTTTAGTTGTAGATGCCAGCAGGGGAGAGTTTGAAGCTGGATTTGAGACTGGAGGACAAACACGAGAGCATGGCCTCTTGGTCCGTTCTCTGGGAGTGACACAGCTTGCAGTTGCAGTCAATAAAATGGATCAGGTATTGAAGAGCTTTGTGAGAATTTGTTTAAGATGCTAATTAAGATACTGTTCTGCCCATGTAGATTACCTTAGGTGCTACAAGCATACATTTTATTAGTAAAATTGCAGTGTTTTTAAAAATAAATTCACTTTCCGATGCTAAGTAAATGAGATACTAATAATTTTTAAGCAAGAAGATGTCTTGTTATTTTTAAAATGTTTTTAAAACTTAAAAATCATTTTAATTATAAAAAATACATGTTCATTATAGTAGAATGAAAATATGAAAACCAGAAATAACATGTATTTCCAATTCTCCTTCCACCCAAAAAACTTACATTTCATTTTATACATCTATCCAATATTATTTTTATAGATAAGAATTTTTTCTTTTATAATATTAGATTATAATCGGTTTTATCATCTCTTTTTAAAAAGGCAATAATAGTCTTGTGCATATTTCCAAGTAATTAAAAATTCTTGGATAAAGAGGTTGTCTTTATGGCATTATTGTAGTCTATATTAAAGATATAATTATTCAAATAATCCCCTGCTTTTGAGCATTTCCTGTGTATGTGTGTGTGTTTTTAGAAATGTTTATTCTGTGGAAATTTCTAGGCTTAAGAGTATATACCTTTTTAAACTTGCTGAACATGATTCAAATGTCCTTGAGAAAAGTTCTAGTTATTTACTATTGGTACATATGGTGTATTCACTTTCCAAAACTCTTATCAACACTGCTGTTATTAAGAAACTGTTTTCCCATTTGATATGTAAAACATGTTACTTCTTTTTAAAAAGCATTCACTCTTCTATGAATGTTAATCATTAAATATATTTTCTATATTAACCATTTGGTGTTTTTTTCCTCTTTGGGAATTATTTATATAATTTGCTCATTTTGGGAACTGTAATTCTTTCTTCTCAATTTGTAAACATGCTTTATTTATTAAAGATATTATCCATATTCTCTTTTTTAGATGTTTTCCCCAATTTATTATTTTATGTTTAATTTTGTTTAGGATATGTTTTGGACGTATACGCAAATTTATAAATAGTTCCTTTTGACTTCTTTCTGCTTAGGTATTTTCTTACCCTGGGATCAGATAAATATTCACCTACACTTTCCATTAGTTCTTTTATGATATTATTATTACATATACTTTTTACTTTTTTTCCAGCATTTTAGCATGAAAAATTTCAAATATAAAGGAAATCTGAAAGAATTTTACAGTGAATACCTTTTTATTGTACCCATTACTTAAGATTCTGCCTCTTACTTGATCACATTTTTGTTTATCTACTTCTGTATCCATTGATTAATTCATTTCTTTGTGTCTCTATGTAAGTTGTAGACATTAGTATACTTACCCATAAATACTGCAGCATATGTGTTGTTATCTAGAGTTCATATAACATATATACCTTTTTAGTCTCTTTAGCTTGGAGAGGGAGTGTCAATAATTTTATTTATTCTGTTGGTCCAAGCACAGTTCAGTAAATTATTCCCTCTTTTCCCCCAAATTTGAAATCACTTTTAGTATATAAATTCTAAATATATTAGAAATGTTCTAGGCTTTTTGTTTTAGGGAAAACTACTTTTAGGTCATATTTGTAGCAATATCTGATGTTCTGAGTTTTAATTTTAATAGATTTCACATTTAATAGATTTTATATTTATATTTTATATAGTCTTGATTAATTATATTTTATTTTAGAAATTTAAATTTTATGTATCATGTTCCGAAGCAAACTTTTAAAAATAAATTGGATTTTATCAGGTTAATTGGCAACAGGAAAGATTTCAAGAAATTACTGGAAAACTTGGACATTTTCTTAAGCAAGCAGGTTTTAAGGTAAAATCATTTTAATTTACTTGTTACTGCTTTCCTTAAGTCATCTTACTGATATGAAAGAAAAAAAACGAATACTTTGATATTCTTATTAAATTTGTTGAATTCTTTTTGCTTTTATTTTCCTCTGGTATCATGTATATAATATATTCTTTGGATTATTTCACCTTAGAATATTACATATATTTGATATTTGACTTGGTTTTTATATAAGTAAAAGACCTTTTTTCTACCTATTAAATTAGATGGGATAAATTTAGGGAGGTTACAGAAGAATGTGGAAGCTGGTAGAGAAGAATGTATCCAGCAGACTACTGCAATATTGCCTATGCCACTAAGTAAAAATGCTTGAGTGTTTTATAATAAATTTGCTAGTTTCCCACAAAGTCAAAAAAGTTGAAAACTATTGGATCAGGTAACTTTGGGGCTGTAGTTCTATGATTAAAGTCAGTTGTTTTTGCAAACTTGGTGCAGTTATGGTAATGGAGAACCTTTTAACTTTTTTAAAAACAATATTGTGTTAAGTTTCATATATTCAATCTTTTTAACAGGAGGGTGATGTAGCTTTTATCCCTACAAGTGGTCTCAGTGGCGACAATCTAATCACAAGATCTCAGTCAAGCGAACTTACGAAATGGTATAAAGGAGTATGTTTATTAGAACAAATTGGTAAGTGTACTGCCATTCTGATTTTAATACATTATAAACTTGATATTATTATGTAGCATTTTTTTAATGGGAGACAGTCGTGTGTGTGAAAAGGCACAGGATTTGTACTCAGAGGAGCTATGTTACCAGTTACATCATGTGCAATATTTAAACTTTCTAATATTCAATTTTCCTCAATAAGATTAGTTCCTGCCCTACCTATCGCATAGATTGTTGTTGCAATTAAATGAGATAACATGTGTGAATACATTTTATCAACTGCAAAGTATTACAGGTTGAGTACCCCTTATCTGAAATGCCTGGGACCAGATGTGTTTCAGATTTTGAATTTTTTGTATTTTGTAATATTTGCATTATACTTATAGGTTGAGCAACCCACATTCAGAACTCCAAAATCCAAAATACTCCAATGAGCAGTCCCTTTGAACATCATGTCAGTGCTCTAAAAATTTCAGATTTTGGAGCTTTTCAGATTTGGAATGCTCAACATATATATGTATAACAGTTTGCTATTAATATTTATGAAAAGTAAATATCTTCTAGGAGAGGTGGAACTATAATGAATTTATTGAAGTGAGTTAAAAATTACATTTTAAATTAAACCTTTTGCCATTTTTTTCCTAGATTCCTTCAAGCCTCCCCAACGATCTATTGACAAGCCTTTTAGATTATGTGTGTCTGATGTTTTCAAAGGTAGGTGCTACCCCAGCAGTGCTTTTTCAGTATGACACCTTCTTTCCCATTCTTTCCTAACCTCCTTTCCTGGGCTGACACATTACAGTATGTTGTCTGCAGATTCTTCCTTCTCTACAACAATCTAAGGAGCACTGTCAGATTAATCTTTTTTTTTTTTTTTTCAAATTGATCTTAAAATGCACAGTTCTAGTTACTTAGCCCCCCTACCCAGAAAAACCCTTGATTTACTCACCATTTCTCATCTTTCAGGCATAAGAAAACCTTAACACTTATCTTTCTAAACTCATAGTTTTTTTCCTCGCATTAGATCTCCTTAGTTTCCAAATCCTCCAACCAAACTGGATTGTTCACAGTTTCTTAACCACATAGAGTTATTTATTGCCACATGTTTACCTGTTTTGTTCTTCTTTTGTAAGTTTCTTGTCCATTTCCTACCTATCTGTAGCAGTGTGGATCCAATGAGGAGTTTGATACCACACATAAGCAAAATGGAAATTTAATATAAAGAATTATTATCTATTTAAGAGTAACTAAAAGTTATCCAGATACTCTCTATGGTACCTTAGGGCAGAGGAAGGACAAACTTAGAAGAGGTTCAGACCTTCTTGGGAAAGATATTGTATTAAATACCTAAGAATATATCTACTTAATGAGTATAAGACCCTATGTAGAAAAGTATAAAATGGAAATAGAATAAAAGAGCTCAATACATAAAAGGATATAACATTTATATAACATATATATAATAATATATATTTTAGAATAATAAATACTGTAAGGATGTCACTTGTCTCCCAAATCGCCATCCAGTGCAGGCAATGAAGAGTACATTTGAAACTGAACAGCAATAAATTGATAACTGGCATGCTTATCCACACACACTCCCCAAGGTGTCCCTTCGTAGTCTGTAGACCCTCTATCATTGCATTTTCATGCAATATTATAATGGTTTCTGTGCTGTTTACTTCACTTAGATTGTGGACTCCTTGAGGGCTAGTACTTACTGTCTCTTCTAAACCTTTATCTGCTGGACCCAGCTGGGTGCCTGGCATATAACATATTTAATAAATGAATAAGAAATGAGTGCCTGAAAGTGCTCTGAAAAAAATCATGCAATGAAATTAAAATTTATTATCATTATTACCTTCCAGTGTACCAGTAGTAGAGGAAACATGGTAATGCTTTCCGAAATGTCCATTATCTATTAAAAATACAAGAGGTGGTTACTTTCTTTTAACTAACAGCATTTGCTGATTGTGCTTTCTTCTTTCCTGTTCTCTCTTCAGGCTTCTTCCTGGCTTCTGCCAACACTGCTTCTCTCAGTGTGTTCCCACCAAGGTCAGTCACCCAATGACCTTTTGGTTGCCAGAGTCAGTATGCACTTTCAGTTCTATCTTACTTGAATTTGGCATTACTTCTGTGCTGCTAAATACATCCACCTTGAAACTTTCTGCCTTGGTTTCTGTGACCTGCTTTCTCTTGTAAACCTATTTCTCCGACCTCTCTATCTCTTCTATGGGCTCCTCATTTTCTGTTTCTTAAATGGTGTTCTGTTGGCTCAGTCCTCTTCTTACTCTACATGCTTCTTTTGACATCCGTGAGTTTCTCTACCTTCTGCATCTTGATGATTCCCACATCTGTATTTCCAACTCAAACCTGTTTGCTCACTCTACAGACACGAGTCTGACTGCTGCTGGACATCTCCCCCAAGAGTGTTCTTCTAGGGGTACCATTCTTATGGAATTTAGTGTGATTGGTCCCGCCGGAATGCAGCTTCTCCACCTGTGTCTTGCCTTCAGATTCACCAGGGCTAAAAAGGATCTTGTCCCTTAGTTTTCTATCTCAAGTTAATGCATAATCATCTCAGATTTCTCTCTTTTGGTCCTTATCCTTCATTTGCCTTATCACTTCAGACTTGTCATTAATTATTCTCAAATTTTTGAATTTATTCCTTTTCTGTAGTCAGTGTGTGCATTTCCAGCAGTCTTAACACAGAAGCACTATCACATCACTTCTCTGGTCACAGTTCTTTGCAGGCTTCTCATTACTTACCTGCACAATGATATTTAAACCATAAGCCTGATTTATGAGATCACTTTATTATTTCTGTCTTGCCTACTTATGTTGCTCCCTGTCTTGCCTTTCCTTCATTATTACATTTGGTACCCGCTACCCCCATAAACAACACATGGCTCTTAGCACATCCCACATTTGGTTATGCCTTTGCAAATGCAGTTTCCTGGGTCAGCAGTGTCTGCCTTCTTCCCCCTACCCATATACAAGCTACCTGGTAAGTTTCTATTCCTTCTCCTTCAACATGCACAGATAAAATGTCTGTTATTCCCATCATAGATTCTTTGGTGCACCCTTTCCTGTTTCCATTGTATATTTTAAATAGCATTTGTCTCTTCATTAGTGTAAAATCCTTATGAGTAGGGAATTATATTTTCATTTCTTTATCCCCAGAGTTTAGTATTGTGGCTGGTACTAAAACACTCATTATTTTTCAATAAATAATTGAGAAAAGAATGAATCTTTACTTTTTGTAATATGAGTATTTTTATTTGCAACTAAAAAGAGTAGAGTTTGGTATGTCATATTTAGTAGATGTGTTAATTTTAAAATGATCATTCCTTAAAAATGTCTGTTGAACTGGTTTTATATAAACTACTTGGGAATTGAATATAGTTAACAGTGTTAATCATCAGATAGCTTTGCTTTATGAATCTTAAGGTTTTTGGCTTATTTTGTAGATCAAGGATCTGGATTTTGTGTAACTGGTAAAATTGAAGCTGGTTATATACAAACTGGTGACCGACTTCTAGCAATGCCTCCTAATGAAACTTGTACTGCAAAAGGTATTTACCTGCAAGATTCTTTTGCTAAACGAGCCTTAAGTTGAGACAGCAGATTTTTTTCAAGTAGTTTAGTTATAACTCCAAAGTAAGTAACCTCTTACTGAAATTGTAACTGACTGTCAAAATGATACTAACTGTTGAAGATTAAAATGTGAAAACATTAAACGATTTTTTTCTGTTGTGACTATGTGTGTGTATATATGTACAAATAACATTCAAGCTCTGGTAGCATTCTTTTTTTGATAATGATTCAAGAAGCCTGGTTAGGATTTAACCAGATACCTTGCAGATACATTTACAATCATATTTTGTAGCAGAAATTAAATCTAATCCCAGCCTGACACTAGTCAGTGGCAAAGCAGCCTGCTACAGTCTGTTGTTTTGAAATGTGTATTTTAGAATAAGTTAAAAGCTTTGATCATGTTTATACCAAAAATATATATGTATTTTATAGGAAGACCTAAATAAGAAAGAAAGATGCAAATGCAGAAAAAACTAATGTTGTAAAGTGAAACTGAGCTAGTTTAAATTGCCACAGTCTCTGTTTCTGCACAAAGATCAATTGTGTTTTCTTATGATGGCTGGTAATTATTTCTGTCTTCTAATCATTCATTTATATGTATACATGCTATTCTTTTCCAAATTCTGATTGAAATTTTATAATACATTTACATTCATCTTACTTCCAACTAAGCCTTCAACTTCAATGTAAAATTGAAGGTGTTTTATACTAAAAGTAATATTATTTATAACAATTTTAAGCTGAAATATTAGGAATATAAATACCTATTAGGAATATAGGTATTTTCCTTTTTCTTTTTCCTTTTCTGAGACAGGGTCTCACTCTGTTGCCTCGGCAAGAGTGCAGTGGCATCATCACAGCTCACTGCAGCCTCAAACTCCTGGTTCAAGTGATCCTCCTGCCTCTGTTACCGGAGGGGAAGCTGGTACTACAGGCACACACCAACATGCCCAGCTAATTTTTCTGTTTTTTATAAAGTCTGGCTATATTGCTTAGGCTGATCTCAAACTCCTGCCCTCAAGTGATTTCTCCTGCCTTGGCCTCCCAAAATACTAGGATTATATAGGCATGAGCTACTTACTTGCAAGTAGTCGAAAATTTTTAAGTTTTAGTATTTTTCCCTTTGTTACTCTTAATTTACACTTTATATTTAGAGTTGTACTTGACTAGTTTATAAATTTGTATATATATTTTCTTTGAATTAATTTGCTCACTTTATAAGCAGACAGACTTCTTGAAGATTATAAGAAATTAGTATCTATTTAGGTAACATAGTTTAACCTACATTTACAGATGAATAAGGAAATGAAAACTGAAGTTATTTCCATTTGACCTTTTTCTTTCTGCTTGCCTAGGGATCACAAAATTTCTGTTTAGATAAAAAGTAACATGCACTATAAAACTAGGGGCTGGGCGTGGTGGCTCATGCCTGTAATCCTAACATTTTGGGAGGCCAAGATGGAGGACTGCTTGAGGCCAGGGGTTCAAGACCAGCCTGGGTGACATAGTGAGACCCCGTCTCTCCAAAAGAATAATAAAAAATTAGCTGGGCATGGTGACACACACCTGTAGTCCCAGCTACTTGGAAGGCTGAGGCAGGAGGATCCCTAAAGCCCAGGTATTTGAGGCTGCAGGGAGCTATGAACTCACCATTGCACTCCAGCCTGGGCAACAGAGCAAGACCCTGTCTCAAAAAACAAAAAAATTACTGTTATCTTCCATAGATCTGTTAGTTGTTTGCAAGTACAGCTCTCTCTGCTTTTGTTTTTTAACATACTGATTGCCACACTAGGAAAAAAAAATTTTCCCTGAGGCCACAGTGTTTTATACGAAAATAGAATAAAAGCTTTGAAAAAAAACAATCCATTCTGATTTAATGAAAAATTTGTTATTTTTCATTGTTTTCTGTATGAGTTATATGCAAGTTGAAAAATAGTTCTCACAGCCTCCAAGGTGAAGAGGTGTGAGTTACATATGCTTTATGATGCCTGGGGCTCAAAACTAGCCTGAGTTAAATATAACTCACATGGCAGTTAATGTGCTAAAGTGATCAAGAGCTATGATACTTTTGAAATACTAATTTCTTTGTATGTTAATGAGGTTTTTTGAGAATAAGAATTTTTTTTTAATAATCAAGGGCCATGAATTAAAACCATGATCCTAAAATGATCACAGACCTTAATATTGGCTCCCTTGCGGCCTCTAAAATCCTTACTCAGTCACCTCTGAAAGTCTCACATTCTTTATCTTTCTCTTCTCTATCCCTTCTTCACAGAGAAACTCCAAGCAGTATCTTTAATCAGTGGTTCTTAAAAGAGAAGTCTTATCAGAAACATCAGAGAGGAAACACCCTATTCATTGAGAGCCATACTTCTAACTTAACTGAGAGGTTCTCAGTCCTCAGTTTCTCACCCTATTGCATTTTCTTGGTTTATTTGATTGTTTAATGCACCCTTCTTGAACTCCTGACCTCAAGCAATCCTCCTGCCTTGGCATCCCAGAGAGCTAGGATTACAGGTGTGAGCCACTGTGCCCGACCTAATGCACCTTTTTATCTGAACACTGTAGGTGCTATTTGTGGCTCTCTAGCCAGTAGTGTCCCACAAGAAAGACTAACTGAATCTACTTCAACAGATAGAAATTCTAAATTACTTTTCCACTTTATTTATTTATTGATTGATTGATTGATTGATTGAGACAGAGTCTTGCTTTGTTGCCCAGGCTAGAGTGAGTACTGTGGCATCAGCCTAGCTCACAGCAACCTCAAACTCCTGGGCTCAAGCGATCCTACTGCCTCATCCTCCTGAGTAGCTGGGACTTCAGGCATGCACCACCATGCCCAGCTAATTATATATATATATATTAGTTGGCCAATTAATTTCTTTCTATTTATAGTAGAGACGGAGTCTCACTTTTGCTTAGGCTGGTTTCAAACTCCTGACCTCAAGCAATCTGCCTGCCTCGGCCTCCCAGAGTGCTAGGATTATAGGTGTGAGCCACTGCGCCCGGCCTCCACTTTATTAACCTATCAAGCTCATGGAGTATTTAAAAAGAGTCTCCTTTTGTAATGTTTATCCAATGAGAAAAGTTCTTAGGAAGATAAATATCATACATGGGACAGTGTAACATGATTGGGTAGAAGAAGAACCAGATAATATAATTACCTTTGGAAAATTTTATATTGTTAACTGAACTTGTAGTATGAAAGCTCTTCAAATTCTTAATCCAAAGGCAATCTCTATTTCATTAAGTATCTACCTCCTGTTTTCAATTTCATATTTCATAGCAAAAATCAGATATGATTGTTTTTAAATTTGTATTTTAAAATTAATTAGTTGATATTTAACAAACACTCCTTAATACCATAATTGTTAACATTTTTGGAGTCAAGAAACTCTTTGATACTTGAAAGTTATGCTCTCTTTTCTTAAGCTTAATGCAAATATGTGCATGTATGAAATTTTGCATAAAACTGTAGGTTGTCTCAGAACCCTTGAAGCTCTCCTTGAACTCCCTGAAAGTCAGAAACTGTCCCTGGTGCATGGGAAATGAATATTTTCAGAAAGATGTGGGTGAATTATACATTTTTACAAACATGTCAACATATCCATCAAGAACTATGCCACAACCCTCCAGTTCCCTTTCCCATCAGATCTGAACACTGGTCTTGGTGGTCGTAAAAGGAGGAAAAGTAATACTGAAGCTGGCCTCGCAGTCTTGTAGTTTGGTATATAGCATGTGGGCTAGTTTCAAACAAGGTGCAAAAGAAAAAAAAAAAAAAAGAACTATGCTATAGTGGTTGACCTACATACTCTTCCTCAAAAGGCCCAAGTTCCTATGGAAAGGATCTTAATCCATAAATTTATCTCATAAAATCAGAAAATATGGGATCTCTTTTAAAAGCCTTTGAATATAGTAGTTGAGTATTGCCCGTGGGAGCTGCTCTTACGGACTGCCTTTAGGACTGTCTAGGTAAATAGATGTATATTTCCAGCTATATAGCAATACCTGGGGTCAATTTTATATTAAATTTTCTTATCAGTATTTCCTTAATATTTTTCTTTTCATATAGCCAGTCATCATTATGCTTATCTCTCTCTGGGAAGAAGTTCTTTTTGAGCCAGAAATAGTTAAGGGGCCTGCTGAAAGGACCATTTGAAGTTCTGAGCACAGTTGTTTCATGGATTACTTGGAGAACAAGGATTACTTGTTTAAGCAGTGGTCTGATTAAAAGCAGAGCTCAAGAAAACAAAATAGTACTAGGCATTTTCCCCAGTCTCATCTTTTGTGTCATTATAAATATTTGAACTGTTTTATTATGCCTGTATCCATTAAAATAACAAATATTTGGGGAATGTTTAATGAATATAACAGTTGTATAAATGAGTTTAGAAATCTTGATTAAATAAGCAGAAACTGGCCGTTTATGGGCAAATACAAGTCACTTTATGTTTAGGGTGCTGTTCTAAAAGAGTCAAGTATAGAGGAAGTGTGTTTTCCTCAATACTCACAGTTAAATTTCTCACTCTCAATCCATTCATATTGAAAATGATGAGTAGTGACTGATGAAGCACAAATTAGCCATACTCTCTTGGTTGTTATGGTTTGATATCGAGGTGTTTCACTGTATTCTTTGGTTCTTACTCATTTCCAGGAATTACTCTGCATGATGAACCTGTCGATTGGGCGGCGGCGGGTGATCATGTTAGTCTTACTTTGGTTGGGATGGATATCATCAAAATCAAGTGAGTGAGAAAATGAGTTTAAGTAACCGTTGTTTTGGATATAAGACCTCAAAAACGCATACATTTTGCAATCTACTAGTTCAATTTTGAATTTCATTTGACCAAAAGTAGATAATTGTGAAGAGTTAAGCAAAACCTACTTAAAAGTAGAATTAATACATGTCAGCACATGAACTTGGCATGTTCTTTGAGTGAAAGCTGTAGTGTGTATGAAAATGATGTAAGATTAATAATGGGTTGAAGCCATGCCTTAAGTCAGAAGGGAATATTTTTAAAAAGTCCCTAATTTACTTAATTGTTTTACTTTCTTTGTAAATGGTTTTAGAGGGGTATTCCTATTTGATGTAAATATATTTGTTCCCCAGCTACCTTCCTCTTGTTTTTTTTTCTTTGTTACAGCGTTGGCTGCGTATTTTGTGGCCCCAAAGAACCCATTAAAGCTTGTACTCGTTTCAGAGCCCGAATCCTCATCTTTAATATTGAAATTCCTATCACTAAAGGATTTCCTGTAAGTTTCAAAATGTTTTATTGTTCTTGTTTTTATAAATTTGAACTGACTTTTTCCTAAAAAGTAATAACTTTGTTTATAAGTGGTGATGCTATATTTCTTTTTAATTAACATCCTACTACTCTAATCCAGAAAAACATAAAATTAGAATTTAAAAATTATTTTTGTTTTTTATTTTGATCCTTGAGCTTGAGAACTTTTTCAAAGTGGCATTGAGAAGATATTTCATAATCAATAGGATACAAAAACTAATGATAGTATTAAAACTCAGGGGCAGGGTATTAAAACAAGTAATAAAACTCATCCAGGGAAAATGATAGATATGTTTTCACTGTGTTCTGAAGTTTATCTGGCTAATCTTTTTAGATTGTATCTTTCTGGTTTTTTGTTTTGTTTTGTTTGAGATGCTTATTTGCAGTTTTTCTGATTATAAAAGTAATCGATTACTTTAGAAAATTTTGGAAAACAAAAAAAAATACAGAAAATAAAAAATTCCCTATATTTGTATAATACATAGATATCTACTCTTTACTTTTCAGTATATTTTTATGTGCACATATTATCCACTCAGTATGTAGACATATTGATACCTATTAGGTGTATTTTGGGTATCCTTGATATATGATAAACTTCAGTTGTGCTGAAGCAAAACATTGAGACCCTGCATGCTGTTAGGTTGGTTTTCAGGTTGTCATTGACCAGCATCATATTGAACCAGCATCATATTGAACATACACGTTTTATGTGGACAGGGGCATTTTATACTGTGGTGTTATTTATCCAGGAAAGATATTACTTGTGAATAGTCTGGATTCCTTGTTTTATGTGTAATTTTTTTTTATGTATATTTGGGACCATAAAAGTAAGACAGTAATAGACCTCTAAACTTTTTAATGTTAGTGATAGTGCTTTAGAGGTTAGGAATAAATTTATTTAGCTCATTTAAATTCATTTTATAATTATACCCTTATATTTGAGATAACCATGTACTTTGCTTATAATTCTTTAAATTATTTCTATGTAAATTTGATCATATAAAAATTATATTTGTAAGATACTATTTAGGTAACTTACTTTTATACTTCTATTCCATTTCTTACACTAAAAAAAGCAGTAAAAACGTCTTTCAAAAAATTGTGATAGTTGAAATATTTAAATATTCAGAATTTATAATTTGGAAAGTAACTACAAATTAATTGTTCATGAGTGAATGGAACTGATTCGTAGAAAGCAGTATGTCTGAGGTGGAGAAGGTGGAGAGGTTGGTTACTGCATGTTTTTACTCATACAGTAATAATCTTTGCCAATGGAGAGGTAGAGAGGTCAAGAGGTCAGTAGTTACTTTGAATAGCAATACTGTCTTCCTGTCTACTCTAGTTTCTTAAAATAAGAATGAATTAAGAGTTTTTCAGTGTTGCTTTATGAGATTCTACCTGTGTGTATTGATTCACAAATACCAGGATGAAACTTATTTCAGAAAAAATGGTCATACTTTGTCCTTTTTTAAGAGGAAATAATAGAAAAATGGATTAGACTTTGACTGAATTCATGTTTGATGTTTGTTTATTGTGATGAGATACATAACATAAAACTTACCGTTTTAACCATTTTAAAACGCACAAGTTAGTGGTGTTAAGTACATCTACCATGTTAGGCAACTATCACCACTATCCATCTTCAGAACTTTTCATCATCCCAAACTGAGAATCTGTACTCATCAAATAATAACTTCCCCTTATTCCCTCTTCCTATCATCTGGGAACCATTATTCTACTTACCTTCTCTGTGAAGTTGCCTATTTTAGGTCTGTTGTATAAGTGGAACTATAAAATATTTGCCCTTTTGTGTCTGGCATATTTAACTTAGCAGAATGTTTTCATGGTTCATCTATGTTGTAGCATGTATCAGAATTTCATCCCTTTTTAAGGCCAAATTAACATTCCATTATATGTGCATGTACACCTTTTGTTCATCCATCCGTTGATAGACATTTGGGTTGTTTCTATATTTTGGCTATTATGAATAATGTTGCTATGAACATGGGTGTACAAGTATTTATTTGGATTTCTGCTTTCAGTTCTTTTGGGCATATACCTAAGAATGGAATTGTTGGATCATATGGTAATTCTCTGTTTAACTTTTTTGAAGAACTACTAAACCATTTTTTACAAGGGCTGTACCATTTTTCATTCCCACCAGCACTGTGCAAGGGTTGTATTTTCTCTACTTCCTCATCAACACTTGTTAAATAACAAGTTTGGTGGGGGTTGGGGTGGGGAAGAGGTTTTGTTTTTTTTAAATAATAGACAAACTAGTAGGTGCAAAGTGGTATTCGTGGTTTTGATTTGCATGTCTCTAATGATTATTGATGTTGAACATCTTTTCATGTGCTTATTGGCCATTTGTATGTCTTTTAAGTCCTTTGCCCATTTTTAAATTAGGTTGGTTTTTTGGTTGTTGAGTAATAGGAGCTCTTTATATAACATATTCTTAGTATTAACCCCTTATCAGATATACGATCTGTAAATGCTTTCTCCTATTCTCTGGATTGCCTTTTTACTCTCTTTATACTGTCCTTTGCTGTCAAAAGTTTTTAATTTTGATGAAGTCCAGTTTATTTTTTCCTTTGTTGCCTATCCTTTTGGATAGGCAAAATCATTGCCAAAGCCAATGTCATGAAGCTTTTGCTCTATGTTTTCTCCTAAGAGCTTTACAGTTTTAGTTTTTATATTTAGGTCTTTCAGTTAATTTTTATACATGCTATAAGGTCAAGCTTTACCTTCATTCTTTTGCATGTGGATATTTAGTTTTCCCAGCACCATTTTTTGAAAGTACTATCTTTTCTCTATTGAATGGTCTTGGTACCCTTGTTGAAAATCAGTAGACCCTATATTTGTTGGTATTTTAAAAATATAGGTTGCCTAGAGGTTTAAGGAAAATAACTTATTCTGCTGCGTAACAGATCATGTAGCCCATTATAGTTTATAAAACACTAGATAATTTGATTCTCATAACCCTACATGAAATACAGAATCCCAGTCTTTACCTGAAATCCTTTAGGCTAGTGTGTTTCAGAATGCAGAAATGTTAGAATTTTAGAAAGGTAAATGACGCATATAGATTTTGTAAAACCCCTAACAGAGAAGGGGAAAACGCCCTGTTTTTAATTAATGACTCTGTACCAAAACTTATTAATACTAAGTGAGATAAGTAAGGACTGTAAATTGCCTGACTTCAAGTCCGGTTTTGCTATATAAATGGTTTTATAACAGACTTAGGGAAAAACTTTAAGGTTTTTAGTCTTCTGGGATTTTGGAATTGCAGATGAGAGATTGCAGACCTGTATTAGTATTGTTCACATTTACAGATGAGGATTTGAAGACTCAGAGGTTATGACTATATAAGTAATAAGTAGTTAAGCCTAGACTCATTGATTCATTATTTTTACCCTGAAATCCAGTACTTTTTTCCCCCCTGTTACATATGGAGCAATGCTAGATTGCTTTCAATATATGAATTAAAATGTTATGCTTGTATTCAATCACTTCCCTTTTATTTGCATACAGATATTTTTCACTCATGTGTTCAACAAGTATTTTGTTTGAGCTACTATTCCTAAGATGATGGGAAGATAAAAAAACAAATAAAACCTAACCCCATACTACCACAACTCATCCTTCATCCACTCTGATTTTACCCTGGAATCCACATGTAGCTCACAAAGTGGGGGTTTGTGTGCCTCTGTTCTTTCAAATTTGGCAAGCCATGGAGACCAGTTCAGTTCTTTAGTCACATCCAAGTTGAGTGAAGCAAGTACTACTTGTTTGTTATAAAAGAGATATTTTTTAGATATTTGGACTTACATTTATATTACATGGGTACTATTTAAGACCTGAGTCCACTGAATACACAAAAGAGTTTCTCACCACTTTACCATGCATTGTGGTAGGTTTTGGAATCTTTCCACTTCACAATTATCAAGTGCCATTGAAAGAGAAAACCACTTTGCCTTTTCGAATTAATGGAGGTTCAATTATGTCTTTTTTTTTTTTTTTTAATTGAATGACTCAGTTTAGAAAGTTCCCAAAGTCTAGGATTGTGCCTCCAAATCTCCCTTGCATTTCTGTTTTCTGAATGTGCAGACTGTTTTGGCTGGGAAATTCCAGACTAGAAGTGCCAGTGTCTACAATGAAACAGCGTAATATGCTACTTACAAACCAATTAAACTTTGATAGCTATACCACTTCCTGGGAATTTGGTATTTCCATCCATTGTACCCAACCTATAGGCTTATATCACACTTAATGCTTATTATTTGAATGAGAATAGTCAGTCTAACTATATTCTGGTTTGGATTAGGATCTATTGAAGCCTTAGCTGCTGGTTTTATAAAATGAAAGGTTCCATTTATGTGATTTCTGTAGGCCTCTTAGTAAGCTGAAGTGGGAAGAGCTTGGGATTTCTAGCCTAAAATTCAGTTCTGACACACAACACCATGGCCACATTAAATTACTTAAGCCTTTTGATATTAATTTTCCTTACATATAAAACATGGTCAATAATAGCTAATATACAAGCTAAAATATAAGATCATCAGCTAACTGAATGTTTAGCATCTGCCAGGCACCACTTTAAAATAATATTATCTGATTTTCTTCATTTCAGTGATAAGGAACCTGAGGTTGGAGATTTTGTGGGTAGAGGATAATTAAAGAACTTGCTCAAAGTTCACATAGCTAGAAAGTGATTTGAACCCAGGTCTGTGTGACTTCAAAGCCTATCTAAACTCCTATATAAATTAGATTAAACAGTACATGTAAATCACATCGCACAATGCTTGGCGCCCAGTGGAGCTTAACAATGTTATTTTCCTTTTCTCTTCACCTCTATATTTATAATATTTTAGTCTCATTATCTAACAATGAATACATTAATTACTGCTGAATGTTACAATATCCCCCTTCCCTCATTTTTATAATGAAAGAATTCATTTCATATTTGTTGAACATCTGCTATGCCAGGCACTGTGTCTGATCCTATTGAGTTCTCATCACAACCCTGTAAAAGCCTACCTATTTTACACCTGAGGAAACTGAGGTACAGACAGATTAAAGTGAAAAAATTGGGATTCAATCCCAGGTTCTTTCCCTGTTACTCGGTATAACAATAAAAAGAATGTAATAATAACAATAGTAATAATTGTTCTAAATGATAAATTCTCTTACTTAATCTTTACAACAACCTAAGATATTCTTATCCTTCATCTTTACAGAGGAAAAAGCTGACGGGAATGTTATATAGTTAAGTTTACACAGCAAATGGTAGGGGAGACATTAGAACTGCCTCTCATGACCTTTAACCCTTAGTAAGCTAAGTAACCACCTGATTAGAGTGCTGGGTGCTAGAAGAAGCAACTGGAGATCGTGAAAGACTCCAAGCAGTAATGCTGAATTGGAGATAATTCAATGTAAATGCCAACAGGAAAGGCTGGAGATGCCATGGTGAGCAGTTTTTTAGTGTTAACAATTTTTTGTTTTAGGTGCTGTTACACTACCAAACTGTCAGTGAACCTGCCGTTATTAAACGATTGATTAGCGTCTTAAACAAAAGCACGGGTGAAGTCACAAAGAAAAAGCCCAAGTGAGTGTTCTAATGCAGAAATCATAAACACAAACAATTTAAGCAAATTCCTTACAGATTAACTCATTTGTCTAGTATTTCTGTTGTGGTAAGTGAAACCCATTTTTACTTGTTCCAGAAGTTATTTTTTTAAGGATTAGATTTTAAAAAACACAAAAACAAATATTTAAGTTCCTGTGTAAGTATGAATACTAGATGTAATTTCTGTTATGTATGCTGGTGAGGGATGTGAATTGTAAATAAAAATTTATATATATATGTATGTTGATATCAAGCCCTAGATACCTAAAGTGATGTAAAAGTAAGGGCGTTTCAAAAACTAGTCCTACATTTTTAAAGGTGAATTTAGATTATGTGTAGCCACTGGTTGCAAGTTTCAGCTGCATGCTTTTTCTTAACTTTCTTGTCACCTCCTTAATGAGATCATTCCCTATGCTAAAAAGAAAGTGATCTACACCACCCTCTGTAGTGCCTGGTTTTTTCCCGTCTGGAAAGTATTTTCCTTTCTGCTTGAAGTTCACCTGGAGCCTTATGCTGAGGTGATTACCACCATATTGGTCCCCTCTGGGCACCATTAATATCCAGATCCTAGGTGTGGACAACTCCCCTTTGGCTGAGATAAGGTTGGTATTTTTCAAAGGAAGTACTTCCTAAGATACTAAGTACTGTAAATAAAGACAAAACACAAAAGATTAGAGATGAATATTATAAAACACTAATTTCTTACCCTAATTCAGCTTAAGGCTAATCAGAGTTTGGCTTGACTGCTTCGGCTTTGGGGTTTTCCTCAACTTCAACCTTATGGGGAATCCCACCCAAAATCCCCCCTTTTCAGTCCTTGGGTGTTCCTTATCTTCTGCACCTGCAGACAAGGCCAAAGGTGGTTGGTTAGTGGGTTAATAGGTTGGCTGCAGGCGGAAGAGAGAATCTCACACTGCTCTAAACCCAAGCTGCTTCTCTGTTAGTTAGGCGGCGAGGGCTACTTAACCTCTCTTACAGGTGGCTCCTTATTTTAACCTGAGTCTTTAGGTTCCATCATGAGTGTTTGCCATAATGTGCTGAGAAACATGATGTAACTATATGACTAACATTTCTTGAGAGCATCTCTTGTGGATGCTTTCACATGATTGATATTCTCAGCAGTTGTGTGAAGCAGCTAGCAAAGCGACACAGAGCTAGCTCACAGGTGGCAGAGGCAGGATTCTAACCCAGTTAGTTGGTTTGCATAAAGTCTATTTTTTGGTGCAGAGGGCAGGTGATTTGACCCAGACAATTGATTTGGAGACTTTTCAGTCTGAAATTGGCTCATCATATCTAATCCTGAGTTTTCCCCTCTCTGCTCCTGCCACAAAACCCTTGCTCAACGATGCTAGGGTTTATGTTCTCACATTAGTTTTCCCTGTCGCCTCATGTGTAGCTTTGTCCTTGCCTCTTATTTTGCACACCATTTGTCCTTTCTCCTTCAGTCCATTTCAGGTACATCGTAGACTCTTGATTGCTTTATCAGATTGGAATTGAGCTTTCTAGAAACTAAATAAAGCATAAGTCATGAATATATCAGATGCTCTCTTTTCTAAGGCATTGAACTTTGGGCTCAAATCATCCAACGCCAATATTTGGAAATTTTGGTATATTTTTTTTAGAAACTTGTTTGACTTTGTCCCTGAACTAATCTTTCAGGGAGACAGTTTATGATTTCTATGCTCTATCCTTTGAGAGTATATCAAAATTAAATTAGAGAACATTTCCAAAATGTCCCCTTTTGGGTTCTCCCTCTTTCCGTAAGTCTGGGTGGGACTCATACACGGGGAGTTTTGCTCATTATTTGTATGAAACCATATACAGTCTGGCCTATGCCCTACTCCCCTTTATATCTCACAAGTATCATATTGTGGAAAAGCTTCTTACTTGATTGTTGTCCTGAACACCTGCTAAAGAGACATTATTCCTGAGGGGAGTTGGGGAGGGAGAAAGGAAGGGAGGCAGGGAGGGTTGATTGAGATTGATTTAGAGTAGTCATGACATTAGGAGATTGTCCTCTTTAAAGATAATTTCCTAACATATATGCCACAAATTAGAATTTTACTAGGAAAGACATAGGATAATTTTATTCCACTTTTAAAATGCAAATATCTCTATATAGGATTAAGCATTAGTACCACTTTCTTTATTAGGTAGTTGAACTTCTCAATTTCTTGAGGGTATGAAAGGGAAAGTGTGATCAGGAGGGGCTCTGAGTGTTTTAGGCTACAGTGATACTCCAAGGGATAGAATTGTATTTGGAAGATCAATAAGAATGTGGATGTAAACTACCTAATGTTTCTTAAATCTAGGATTCCTCCTCTCATTTCTTTCAACGAACCCAGAAAATTCAAAGACATATGTTTTCATTTTAAAAAAATCTTTTTCTTTTTGGTTTTTGAAAGACTAGGTTGATTTGTCAATTGAATGTGAAATGCTTATTTTTTCTATTGTTGTTATTACATTTATACACCCGATTGTTCCCTTTTTTTTCTTAATAGGTTGTTGACTAAAGGCCAGAATGCATTGGTAGAGTTACAGACACAGCGACCAATTGCTCTTGAGCTATACAAAGACTTTAAAGAGCTGGGGAGGTTTATGCTGCGTTACAGTGGTTCCACAATAGCTGCTGGTGTTGTCACTGAGGTATTGTAAAGTGACCGATTATCCATGATTATGATGTCTTTTCTTTTTTACCTTCTAAGTTTGAGTATTGAGATTTTATGACTTAAGGGAAACACAGGGAATTAGAGTAAGAAATTAAAATTTATATTAAAAAATTAAAAGAATGATGGGAAGAAAATTTTTGTTCTTAGACCTTCTCATAGTGAGACATCTAAACTATATTCTCTAATAGTGATATTGCTCAAAATTAAAGAAAATCTGTTGAGAAATAGGTCTGTAATTATGCAATACAAATTATGAGGGTATAGACTTTAGGAGTCAAATGAATTGAAAGTAGTGATTTTGTTTAACACAAGAGACTTCATTAATTTTTTCTTTAAATAACTGGCTCTGAGTACATTTGAAATGATTTATTCTAAAAGTTCCATTAACACAATAATGTTTGTGAATGTCTATTATATAATGTAAGGTGCAATTGAATTTTGGAGAAAATAGCCAGAAGTGAATCAAAAAATTTCAGTAATTTAAGTTTTCTTCCACATTATCATAATTGATACGAATCTTGTGATACTATATTTTAAAGGACACTTCATTACTTTATTCTTTTCTTTGTAAAACTAGTTCATTTAATTGGATATATACTTTGAACATGGAGCTTTAGGTTACATCAAAATTTAGTTACATGTATAAAAACTTTTTTTTTGGAGGAAGAGTCTTGCTGTGTCACCTGGGCTAAAGAACAGTAGTGTGATCATAGCTCACTGCAACCTCAAACTCCTAGGCTCAAATGATCCTCCTGCATCAGTCTCCTGAGTAGCTGGGACTGCAGGTGTGCAACACCACACCTGGCTAATTTTTTTAAATTTTCTGTAGAAATGAGGTCTCGCTATGTTGCCCAGACTGGTTTTGACCTCCTGGTCTCTGGCAATCTTTGTCTCTTGGCCTCCCAAAGAGCTGGGATTATAGGCATGAGCCACCATGCCCAGCCTTATTTTGAGTTTCTATAGCACCAAGAAATTTTATGCACATCATTTGTGTAAAATGTATGCAGAAGGCTTTGTAGGATGGAGGTGAAGAGAACAGTCTCAGAATGCATTGTGTTCTGCCTCTTTGTGTTCTTGCTCCATCAACTTACAGCAGCACAAATAAATTTCTCCTTCAGTTAACCTATAAAAACGGGATAATAGAATCTACCTTCTAGAGTTATGAAATGAAATGATCCATATGAAGCACTTAGCATAATAGTTGGTACTTATAAAGCATTCAGTAAATGTTAACTCATATCATTGTCATCAATAGCACATTTAACTGTCAAGGCATTCTTAATAAAGGAGCATTATAAAAATAATATCGAGTTTCTTATGGAAAATAATGGAGAGATTATAATAAATCTTAGAAATAGCATGACTAGAGAAGGAAAAAATTGTAGGAAAAAGACATTTCCTCTCGATATAATTATTTTACTGTCATTTTTTGTTGTTCTTATAATGTGATTAAATTATAGCAAATATCTTTGTTTTTCTTTACAGATAAAAGAATGATGGGTCAGAATTTCTACGACGTGTCCAAATTCAATGAAATAGCTAACCTCAGTTTTAAAGAATCCAGTTACTCAGTCAAAAGAACAATGTGAAATTGATATTTTTTTAGATGAGAGAGAAAATTAAAGCTATAATTAGCTGCAAAAAAAGTGTTAATAATCACTCCTGCGAAAGTTTCAAGTTGCCAACTGGTAAAGAAAGGCTAATATTGTCCTTTCATTTAAAAACCGGCATTCCCTTTGAAATGTTAGTAAATGGATTTACTTTCCTGGGATTTATGGAGAGTATCAGGAATAGTATTAGAAGATATTGAATCATCATGAAATGAACTCTGCTTCCAATCAAACCACAAAATATTTGCAGTTTTCTCTTTTGATTCAACTATAGTGCACATGTTTTAAGGAAAAGTATCCAAACTGGGTTTTTAAGGTAGTTGATATTTGACTTGAGCACATTTTTAGTTAATGCTAAGAAAAGATTTGCTGAAGGTTATAATAAAGATATTTTGTGTTGAGCATAAGAATGTCTCCAACAAGTAAACTTTTGAAAGCTTAGTATGGAATTAGTGGAAGCTGTTACTTTGGTAACGAAGGTGTTATTTAAGTTGTAAAGCCAGCTAATAAAATGCCTTAGTTTGAGCATAACGCAAAATGTGTTTTGTTCCTGAGACATTTATGAGATTCTCTACCACTACCACTAAATATGATTTGGGAGTCTTTTTCACCTCTGGGTTTTCTGATTCTTTCACATAAATTCTTGCTTTTTATCCTAACAGCAGATCAAATTTAGTCTTATCCATTTCTAACTATAACTTGGTTTTCCTATTCTCACTTTTTTACTATATCTTTGTCTTCCATACCTTACAGACTAAGTCCTCTACAAGTCAGAGTTGTTTTTCTTGATAGTTTCAAACTTCAAGGTTTACTTGTTTAATAAATATTTGTAGCGCTGCCACCTAGGTACAAGAAGCTTAAGAGTAGATTTTGTCTTCAGCTGACCCTGGAACTCTGATCTGATGGACTATTTGACAAACTTTTTTTATTAGAAAACAATGTGGGCTAGGTGCGATGGCTCACGCCTATAATCCTAGCACTCTGGGAGGCTGAGGCGGGTGGATTGCTCAAGGTCAGGAGTTCGAAACCAGCCTGAGCAAGAGTGAGACCCCATCTCTGCTATAAATAGGAAGAAATTAATTGGCCAACTAACATATATATAGAAAAAATTAGCCAGGCATAGTGGCGCATGCCTGTAGTCCCAGCTACTCGGGAGGCTGAGGCAACAGGATTGCTTGAGCCCAGGAGTTTGAGGTTGCTGTGAGCTAGGCTGACGCCACGGCACTCACTCTAGCCTGGGCAACAAAGTGAGACTCTGTCTCAAAAACGAAACAAAACAATGTGATTTGTATGTGGATGGCTTACCGCATACAACAGCATTTCTTCTTATTTGAAGAATAACATCCATATGGTAAAAGTGCACAGATCATAAATGTGCTGCTTGGTGAACACGCCTGTACGTTTCTTCACTAAAATGTATTTGTGTAATTGTCACTTCAGAGTAAACTTGCTGAGGTAAGAGTGTTTTATTTATATTAATCAGGAATTGAATAGATACATGGGACAGAAGCCTAACTTCAAATGACTTAGGCAGCAAAGAAAATTTTTTGACTGAGGTAACTGAAAAATTAGAGGTTGCTCTAGCTTTGAATCAATCTAGATCCTACAATTCACACATTGTCAGCAAGTACTTATCTCCACTTTGCCCTCTTCAGTGTTGGTTTTACCCTCAGAGCCTGTACAGGTTCTTGGCAGGATATGATGATTCTACACTTATATCCTCAGACCC
The DNA here is from genome assembly GCF_040939455.1 of Microcebus murinus. Classification (NCBI taxonomy): domain Eukaryota; kingdom Metazoa; phylum Chordata; class Mammalia; order Primates; family Cheirogaleidae; genus Microcebus; species Microcebus murinus. Next base: position 27,642,729 of record NC_134108.1, read on the forward strand.
TCCAAACAGGTCAAGGATAGGCTAAAAGAGTATGTCTTTTCCAGAAATCCTAGAAACATCTCATCATTGACTATGACTGAGTTTTCCTTTTTTCCCTAGGATGGCCTCTGGTTGGGTACAAATTAATATGACCCAAAGCACCCAGCTGACAGTTGTGGGAGGGTTGGAAATTCAGAGTGTTATTAGGGAGGGGAAATAGATTGGAGTGGAGGAGCAAAACCAAGAAACCATCTGCTGTGTGTGTGTGTGTGTGTGTGTGTGTGTGTATGTGTATGTGTATATACACACACACACATATATATAGACATGATAGAATTAAGAATTTCAGTCAAGAATTTAGCATAAACAAATAGTAGTGGTAGAAATGAATTTCTTCCTTCTTAGAGGAAGTGATACAGTGCAGTCTTTTTATCTGCGTACAATTGACTATTGCCAAAGGGAGTGGTGATATTAGTAAGAGGACAACTGTGGGAGAAGAGTGTTGGCAGTGGAAGGTTGGGGTTAAGTAAGTGAAAAGAGGTAGAGCAGGCTGCCCTTGATTATGGTCTCTTTTCCTCACTCTGATACTTCCTTGTATACTTACCAGTACATCCATTTTGTGTCATTTTGCTTCTGGTACGTCTTGTCTTGACTTCTTCCTTATTATGGTTTCACTGTTTCTTCACACCAGTGGCTTTGTCCTCTGACCTTGACTCTTTGGGAGGTTCTCCTGATTAATTACCTCTAGGGTAATTTGGCTTAAAAACATTACAGGACCATGTTTTGACTTGTTAGTGTTATTTAATACATTCATTTATGACAATATTTGAGCCTCTCTGTATCATGAGAAATGTTTTAGACATTCTCTTTTTTTCCTATGAATATGCAAATAAATAATTTTAACCATCATTTAAATGTAGTCATATTCACTTTAGAAAATGTGGACAATACAGAAAATATAAAGAAGAATGAAATTCACCCATAGATCTGTCACCCGAAGATAACTGCTGCCAATGTTTTGATATATTTATTTTCTTGTCCCTCCAGTGCATATTTATCTTTTTACATAGTTGCCAAGATATTTTCATTTCATAATGCAATCAAGATTTTTAAATAGAGATATTAGAACTGTTTTTTATTGATATAAATAACAAAATTATTGATGTCTATAAATTAGTCAAGGTTGTACAGTTTTTAAAAAATCAAGATAAAATATTGTGGGCCCAGCACAAAATACTGGATCATCTTCCAATTTTCCTCTAAAATATCTATAGAAGATATATGAGTAGAAAAACATTCATTCCTTCCTCCCTCCCCTACCTATGAATCAGCTGTATTCCAGGCATGGGAGAGAAGGCTCCAGGGCCCAGGTCTTCAGAGGACCAGCCAGGGGGTTCTCAGTTCACAGAACCTTGAACCACAAAGGAGAATCGACAGGGCGAAAGCATCCAGGAGGAACATACCCTAAAGGCAATGCAGAAGGGCTAGGTGAGGATGAAGTGCCATTAAGTGCTGATGTAAAATTTTATTTCTATAAAAGATCCCCCGCCCCAGTCAAAGTAATTACACTTGTAAATAACAAAATCCCTTCTCTGCCTTTTCAGAAATACAGGGGAGTGAGAGCTGGAGGCAGGTTTACATTTACAAAATCATCCAACAGGGTAGATTTTGGCCTTCAAACTGCCACCGTTTAAAATCCCACCAATAGTAAAAACATTAGAACAGATCCACCTCCAATAAGAAGAGCCACACACCAATGAGAATCTAGCAGTGGGACCAAAGCTGGCACAAGCTGTCAGAGACACACTGATGTGGGAGGACTGTCTGAGAGGCAAGACGAGGAGCCTGACAAGAACTTTAGAACTGCTTTTGTTTATCCTGTGGTCTGGTGAACTGTAGCCCCAATCTGGAGTCTTCTGAACAGGAGTGACCCTCTTGAGCCTGGAAGATTCAAATGCACTTGCATTCCAGTGAGCGAACCAGCAATGAACTGGCTGCCAGGGATCCTACCAGCACTCAAGTGCACTGTGAGCTGGTTGAGGGTAATTGATACATCTTGATTTCCAATACTTGGCTCGGATATACTTTTGTTTATTAAGATGCAAATAAATATAGTAACAACTGTGGAAAATTTGCAATACGTGAAAAGTACTATATTCTGAGTACTTGTAGGCAAAACTTTTCTTTCAGGCTTACTGCAGGAAGCAAGTTTTCTTTAACTGCTGCAGGGTGCCTAAGATAATGTTGCTGTGTTGAGAAAAGAATTGGGATACGTTGGAAGAGACTACATGGGAACCTAAATACTCATTAAAGGCTGTAAAGAATAGATTATAATTGCAGAAAGTGGAATTAATGATATAGGACCGTGGGAACAACTCCTCGGTTGTAGAAAGATGAAAATTAACAAGAAGACTCCAAGATTGCACGTGAAGAGAGAGAGATATATGAGAGAGAAGAGATATTTTATCTCTTATAAAGAGATACTTTATGCACCATATTTTATGTCAGTCACAAAGGGACTAAGAATTTAAAGCAGCAAACAGAAAACTTAAAGAAAATGTCATAGTGATAAGGGTATAATGCACAATGTGTATGAAATGAAACTATACCAAATAGCATAAAAATGCATGGTGAAATTTTATTAGAAATTAAAAATTAAAGGATATAAGTATAATTATTAATGAATTCTTACAGTACTGCCTTATAGATCATGTAATCAAAGATCAGAGAAGACTTAAAGCAGAAAAGAATGAACATATATACAAAGAATGCACTGTTAGAAGTCAGGTTTTCTTAAAGAATTTAATAAGGTAAATGACACTATTTTGGAGGAGTTATGTTGTAAAATCAATTCAGTGGATCAGGCCATAGATATAAGAATTATCTTTCAGCTTTAGAATGCCTTAAACAGTTTAAACTCCCCACCTTGGACTACAAATGTTGGAATTATTGGTTATAGAATGTATTAAATAGCTGGGTGAAATATTTGAATCTTTAATATTTACTTAAGAGGTAAATATTTACTTAAAATGTGAGTAAGGAAGAAGAGACTATAAAAATGACCAGACATGTTTTCAAATCAACTAAGTACTTTTCACTTTTAGAAGTGAAAAATACAGTAATTAAAACTAAAAACTAGAATTTAGATTAAACAGATTAGATACATAGTGGTTTAGAAGGTAGAGCAGAAAATTTAGTCTACTTTGCTGAGCAATTCTTTCCACTTAATATATACAGTATCAGTTTCTCTGATTATCCTTGGCCACCCAGAGCAACTGCACCTTGGTTGATTCTAATGTCTGATCCCCCCAAGCATCCAGTCACAAATATCATCAAAGGACTGTGGAATGAAATGCTAAAAGCTGCTTCCACAGCCTTGACCTTTGTAATGTGAGCCTGATACCCTGTTAACTGGGTCTAATTTTTGTAATCTCAGGGCAGTGTTCCCATGCTGGATGAGGCACACACCTTTGCCCTATAAAACTCCTATCTTCCTCCACCAGCCATAGCTTTAAATCTTCCCTCTAAGTGCGGCACTGGGCTTCCTCCTCCTCGGTTATGGTACAAGGCTAGGCTTGCATCATCAACACGGTGTGTAGCACCTGCAAGGCCTCAGGTATTCGACCATGCCCTTTAAGTAAAGGAGGCTCTACCCTTCACAGAGGGCTCTGCTCATCTCTAGATGTGGGGCTTGTGTCCAGGGACTGAGGCCTGCAGGTCAGAGCATCAATGAGAAAGTTTGGTTGGCTAAAGTTTTATGTTTGCTAACCACACTAGGCTAGTTTATGCTGTGATGGGTTAGAAATTGGCCTCCAAATACAGTGGCATAGCAAAACATGCTTATTTCATGCTAAGCATCACCATATAGTACAACTGTACTCCATACAGTGACTCAGCAGTCCAGGCTGACACAGGTTCCTCATCCTGTCCCTGCCACCTGGAACACACTGCCTCCTCGTCTATGTGAAAGTAGGAGAGACAGTGGACAATCCCCAGCAGGCTTTGCTTTTACTCGTAGCCCCTGGCTGGAACTATCCACATGGCCCCAGCTAATTGCAAGGGGGCTGATGAGTGCTTGGAAGGAGAACTGGATAATAGAGAACATTAGTGGTGTCTGCCACGGGGGGCACCTAGCATTTCCCCCAAATGGCTGAGCTTAATATAAGCATGTGTGTTAGGGTGTTACCTGTTTACACTTGAATCCCATATACATACTGCTTGAACTTTTTTCTTCTACCTTGTTTCTCTCCTCTCCTAGTTTTTCTAGCCTTCAGCTCTATCTCTTGGGGGTCCTGCAACTATTACGTCGCTATTCCTTATGGTAGAGGCCAGCTGGCCCCATCCCAAGACCAAGGCCAATGGTCCCATTCTTTTTTTTTTTTTTTTTTTTGAGACAGAGTCTCACTTTGTTGCCCAGGCTAGAGTGAGTGCCGTGGCGTCAGCCTAGCTCACAGCAACCTCAAACTCCTGGGCTTGAGTGATCCTTCTGCCTCAGCCTCCCGAGTAGCTGGGACTACAGGCATGCGCCACCATGCCCGGCTATTTTTTATACATATATCAGTTGGCCAATTAATTTCTTTCTATTTATAGTAGAGACGGGGTCTCGCTCTTGCTCAGGTTGGTTTTGAACTCCTGACCTTGAGCAATCCGCCCGCCTCGGCCTCCCAAGAGCTAGGATTACAGGCGTGAGCCACAGCGCCCGGCCCAATGGTCCCATTCTGAGCTCCAAATTGGGAAGGCAAGTGCATATCCCCAAATTCCCCAGAGTGGAGCACTTGCAACCAAAGAAACAACTGGTGTTTTGTACTGATCATCTTCCATAATACAGATTTGATATGTGGTTGTCCTAGGACTTCTTCCTCCTAGGAGTGAGGCTAAAAAGACAGTGGTTTGTGAGTGGCATGTTACAACATCTTGCCACATATAAGTTAGGGTAGTTATTCCTATCATGACAGCACTTGCATGCTCATTCATTCAGTGGGAAAGAAACATTAAAGAATATCCCTAATGAATATAGATGCAAAAATTTTCAACAAAATCTTAGCTAACCGAATCCAGACACTTATCAAAAAAATAATCCACCACCCCAGTGGGCTTCATCCCAGGGATGCAGCGATGGTTCAACATACGTAAATCTATAAATGCAATTCACCACATAAACAGAAGCAAAAACAAAGACCACATGATTCTTTCAATAGATGCAGAAAAAGCTTTTGACAAAATTCAACACCCTTTCATGATACGAACACTTAAGAAAATAGGCATAGAAGGGACATACCTAAAAATGATACAAGCCATATATGACAGACCCATAGCCAACATCATACTGAATGGGGAAAGATTGAAATCATTCTCACTTAGAACTGGAACCAGACAAGGCTGCCCACTATCTCCACTTCTGTTCAACATAGTGCTGGAAGTCTTGGCTACAGCAATCAGACAGGAAAATGGAATCAAAGGTATCCAAATAGGGGCAGAAGAGATCAAACTTTCACTGTTTGCTGATGATATGTTATTGTATCTAGAAAACCCCAAGGATTCAACCAAGAAACTCCTGGAACTGATCAATGAATTTAGTAAAGTCTCAGGATACAAAATCAATACACAGAAATCAGAGGCATTCATATACGCCAACAACAATCTAATTGAGAACCAAATCAAAGACTCAATTCCCTTCACAATAGCAACAAAGAAATTAAAGTACCTAGGAATATACTTAACCAAGGATGTAAAAGACCTCTACAGGAAGAACTATGAAACACTGAGGAAGGAAATAGCAGAGGATGTAAACAGATGGAAATCCATACCATGCTCGTGGATCGGCAGACTCAATATCATCAAAATGTCTATACTACCCAAACTTATCTACAGATTCAATGCAATACCTATTAAAATCCCATCAGCATTCTTCACAGATATAGAAAAAATAATTTTACACTTCGTATGGAACCAAAGAAGACCCCGAATATCAAGAGCAATTCTAGGCAACAAAAACAAAATGGGAGGCATTAATATGCCAGATATCAAACTATACTACAAAGCTGTAGTAATTAAATCAATATGGTATTGGCACAAAAATAGGAATATTGACCAGTGGAACAGATGTGAGAATCCTGATATAAAACCATCCTCATATAGCCATCTAATCTTTGACAAAGCAGACAAAAACATACGCTGGGGAAAAGAATCCCTTTTCAATAAATGGTGCTGGGAAAACTGGATAGCCACCTGTAGAAGGCTAAAACAGGACCCACACCTTTCACCTCTCACAAAAACCAACTCACGCTGGATAACAGACTTAAACCTAAGGTATGAAACTATTAGAGCTCTAGAGGAAAAAGTTGGAAACACTCTCCTAGACATCGGCCTGGGCAAAGAGTTTATGAAGAAGTCCCCAAAGGCAATCACGGCAGCAACAAAAATAAATAAATGGGACATGATCAAACTACAAAGCTTCTGTACAGCCAAAGAAATAGTCATGAAAGTAAATAGACAACCTACAGAATGGGAGAAAATTTTTGCATCCTATGCATCCGATAAGGGACTGATAACTAGAATATACTTAGAACTCACGAAAATCAGGAAGAAAAAATCAAATAACCCCATTAAAAAATGGGCAAAGGACTTGAACAGAAACTTTTCTAAAGAAGACAGAAGAATGGCCAGCAAACATATGAAAAAATGCTCAACATCTCTAATCATCAGGGAAATGCAAATCAAAACCACAATGAGATATCACTTAACCCCAGTGAGAATGACCTTTATCAAAAAATCTCCAAACAATAAATGCTGGTGTGGTTGCAGAGAGAGAGGAACACTCCTACACTGCTGGTGGGACTGCAAACTAGTTCAACCTCTGTGGAAAGCAATATGGAGATACCTTAAAGCGATACAAGTGAATCTACCATTTGATCCAGCAATCCCATTGCTGGGCATCTACCCAAATGATCCAATGACACTCTACAAAAAAGACACCTGCACTCGAATGTTTATAGCAGCACAATTCATAATTGCAAGGCTGTGGAAACAACCCAAGTGCCCATCAATCCAAGAATGGATTAATAAAATGTGGTATATGTATACCATGGAGTACTATTCAGCTCTAAGAAACAATGGTGATATAGCACATCTTATATTTTCCTGGTTAGAGCTGGAACCCATACTACTAAGTGAAGTATCCCAAGAATGGAAAAACAAGCACCAGATATATTCTCCAGCAAACTGGTATTAACTGAGTAGCACCTAAGTGGACACATAGGTACTACAGTAATAGGGTATTGGGCAGGTGGGAGGGGGGAGGGGGGCGGGTATATACATACATAATGAGTGAGATGTGCACCATCTGGGGGATGGTCATGATGGAGACTCAGACTTTCGGGGGGAGGGGGGGAAATGGGCATTTATTGAAACCTTAAAATCTGTACCCCCATAATATGCCGAAATAAAAAAAAAAAGAAGAAAGAAACATTAAAGACAGGACAGAAGGCCATTTGTTAAATTATATTGCTTAAATGGTATTATATAGGAGAAGCTCATTTAAAGGCTGAAAGAGCCAGGAGAGGAGGAGGAGGAGGAAGAGTCAGAAGATAATTCAGTGGTCAAGGTTCTTGTGGAGACAGAAAGAAGATGGCATCACAGAACAGGAATTTTCTTGGCCTGGAAGTACCATCTTCTTTCTGTCTACCTTTTAACTTCCTCTGCTCGCTTCTTTATCCATCCTCCCCTGTCCACCGCCAGCCTCATCCTCTGATCGCTTCATTGCACTCCCATGGAGCTCTCCGTTCCCTGCCCGGTGTTTCTCCCGAGTGCAGCATGTCCTTCCAGGGGTGCCTCATGCCACCATACTGTGATGCTGGTTTGCCACTCCATCTCCTCTAGCAGAAGGCGAGTTCTTCCAGCATCTATTGCCCATATCTTTCCCCATGGATCCTGGCAGACAGGAGGTGCTCAGTTAAATTCGCTGCCCTCCCTGGACCGCAGCCTACCTGGGCAGTTCAGAGCTCCAGAACACTTGGAGCTCCCTCACTCAGGATTGCTTCTCCCATTTCAAAGAGAATAACTTGTGTCTATGAAGTAAAAGCACCTTATCTACTCTTCTGGAATAGTCTAGCAATACGTGTTCTCTTAGAATACTAGTATACTTAATCCCTCACACTTACAGTTTTTTCTCAGTTGAGCTCAAGGTCCTGAGTTCCCTACCCTCGCTGTGCAGGACCTGGCAGTCAACCCAGCACTGGATGTGGTTGGGGGCAGACAGGTCACTGCTAATGTGTGAAGATGACATGCCAGGGCATGGCAAGAACAGATCAGCGAGCAGCAGGGTGCGCTGGACAGCAGATGGAGCCAGTGGGAGAATTCAGGGGCAGGTGATACCCAGACGTACAGCGAAGTGGTGGAGTTACAAGAAAGTCTCAACCCCTAGGCCCAGATACAGGATTTTATGTCTCTTCCAGGGAGACAGACAAGAGAAAGGTTAGTACCGAGTGTAGAGAGAAGGCGTTCAGGGCATGTCAGAGCTCAGGCACAAGGACTGTAGTCACAGGACACGGCCAGACTCTGCAGGCCCGAGGCTGTGTCCTCTGGGGTTGGAGTCTCCTGCCTCAGCCGAGCTTCCGTTCCAGAGTCGATTCTGTGGCTGATCTGCAAGTGAGGATCAGGTGGATGCACTGTGGACAGAAAAGGGCTGACAGGGCAGGGGAAGGGAGGGAATGGCCAGTACATCATGGGAAAAGAGCGAAGGTCGAGTGGTAAATGGCACAAGGACATCGCTGCTGTGAGTACCCGTGCCTCAGCCTGGGCCTGCTTCCAGGTGGGGAGTTGGATGAGCGCCAGGCACTCCTAGAAGTACCATGCCCCGTCCAGACCTGCTGCTGTTGTGTGGCAGAAAACTCCTCCCCCGTGCCCTTGGGAAGATCTTTTCTTCAGAAAGACCTGCCTCCCATAGTCCTCTCATTAGAACCTTTTGGATTGCTAAGAAATATACAAAAGACACATAGTGGAAAAAAGCAACATTAGTCTAAGTTGCTTGGGGTATATAATCAGATTTCTTTTTCTCAATAGCTTGGGTGAGCTAAATCTCAGTGCAGTGGCTGGGGAAAGGGAGGGGGATGTGGTACTTTGGAGCATGAAGAACCTGGAGAAGGGCGGGCTTCTAAGAGGCTCTACAGGGGCAAAGCCCTCCCTTGGGAGCCGGGAGCTGGAGGCCCAGGAGCCGGGCTGCAAAAGCCATATGCTCAGGCTGGGTGTCCACCCACCGTTTCTTGGCTTCAAGCTCACTCCTTGGTACTTTGCTACGTGGTGTCAGCGCTGGGATCTGCAACCCATAGTCCTCACCTTCGGCTGCCAGCTGGCCATTGCCAGTGGAAGGCACTGGAGAGAGCCTGGGAGGAGGGGAGGGAGAAGAGACTGCCTTCCTCTCCAGCAACAGGTGGCGGCTCCTGTTCCAGCCTCCAGCTGCTCTTGGCCTCCCCACGTCAGCCACACCACACACACGCACTGCAGAAGTGCCAGCGTCAGCGCCAGCTGGGCTGGCAGGTGAGAGGCTGCCCTGCCAGCTTCTGGGTTCTGGCAGCTCACCTCTTCCTTTCTGCCCCTCAGGCTAAAGAATAGAACTTGCACTTGCTAATCTCTGGGTTATCTCGGCAGCCCTCGCACGCTTTTTCAGCTTCCAGCATCTCTGTAAACATTTCCTGCTATTAAACATTGAAAAATCTACTGTGGTTTTTTTTTTCTAAATGGCCCCTGACTGTGTACATTATTGTATTTATTTATCCATGTATGTGTGTACAGTCATGCCTCGCTTACCGATGGGGATGCATTCTGGGAATGCGTCGCTTACACTTGAATTCGTCATCACCTGATTTTGTCGTCACGTGAACATCACAGAGTGTACTCACACAGACTTAGATGGTGCAGCCTACGACACACCTAGGCTACCTGGTAGAGCCTGCTGCTCCGAGGCTGCAAACATGTATAGCATGCTGTGACGCTAAATACTGTAGGCACTTCTGACGTAGCAGCAAGTATTTGTGTGTCTAAATATGTCCAAACGGAGAAAAGGCACAGTAAAAATGCAGTATAAGAGATAAAAAATAGTGCACCTGTAGAGGACACTTACCACGAATGGAGCTTGCAGGACTGGAAGTTGCTCTGGGTGAGTCAGTGAGTGAGCGGTGAGTGCACGTGAAGCACGAGGACATTACCGTGCCCTACTGCAGACTTTAGAAACACTGTATATACATAGGCTACATTAAATTTATAAAAAAATTTTTCTTTCTTCAATAATAAATTAACCTTAGCTTACTATAACTTTTTTACTTTATAAACCTTTTAATTTTTAAAAAACTTTTTGACTCTTGTAATAGTGCTTAATTTAAAACACAAACATGTTGTATAGGTGTACAAAAATATTTTTTATATCTTTATTCTATAAGCTTTTTTCTACTTTAACTACTTTAAAAGTTTTTATTTTATTTTTAACTTTTTAAACATTTTTGTTAAAAACTAAGACAGAAACACACACATTAGCCTAGGCCTACACAGGGTCCGGGTCATCAATATCACTGTCTTCCACCTCTACATCTGTCCCACTGGAAGGTCTTCAGGGACTGTAACACACATGGAGCTGTCATCTCCTGTGATAACCATGCCTTCTTCTGGAATACCCCCGAAGGACCTGCCTGAGGCTGTTTTACAGTTAACCTTTTTTCTTTTAACAAGTAGAAGGAGTGCACTTTAAAGTAATGATAAAAAATATAATACAGTAAAGACATCAACCACTAACATCATCATTTATTATCATTTCCAAGTATTACGTACTGTACATAATTGTATGTGCTATACTCTTACACGACTGGCAGCACAGTGGGCTTGTTCACACCAGCATCACCACAAACGTGAGTAATGTGTTGTGCTATGGTGTTAGGACAGCTATAATATCACCAGGTGATAGGAATTTTTCAGCTCTGTTATAATCTTATGGGGCCACTGTTGTATATATGGTTCATTGTTGACTTATACAGCATATGGCTGTATTATACAGCATATGGCTGTATTTATTTATACGTGATGAATGTCTAAAAAAAAAAGTCAGAAGAGATTTTAAACAAAAACACAGGAGTATGACCGAAAATCACTAACACAAGAGGAAAAGGGAAAAAAGTAATCTGGAAAAGAAAATGTTAAGAATTTTAAGCTGAGAAAAAAAATGTATATCTTTATACAGCTTTTCCGTTTTTTTACTTGGTGAAGAGAGGGAAATCTTACCAAGAACATGGTTTAGTATACACGGAGTTGTATTTCCAAAGCTTTTGCAGAAGTTTTGAGCCGCAGAGAAGGAAAGCCCAGAAGTTGGTCCTATGTTCAGCAGAGCATCGCAGATAATTTTCACACCGCAGAGAAAGACCTGGAGCTTAGTCACACAGGGAATGGATTGCCTATAACTTTGCATCAATGATTAGCAAGAATTTTGGAGACTATCTAGAGAGAAACTAACTAAGATGAAGCAGAAAGGGCCTAAGGAGGTGTATTTTAGAATAATTACATCTAACATTGACTTAATTAGAACTATAAATTATAACCATAAAAGCAATAGAAATGTAAAAGTAATGCAGGCTTATCATAAATTGCTTACTATATACAAGCAATTTAAAAGTATATAGAGTCAAAACTGTTCCCCTTAAGCCCTCTCAACCATATCATTATTCAAAGAGATTGGACCAACTTACTAGCTTTCTTTTTTCACTTAATTCATCCTTCAAATGGCTAAATAGTATTCCTTATTATGGATGTAACAATTAATTATACTGTAATTAATATTTTCAAAATGATGCACATTTAGGTTGTTTTCAATTTTTTATCATAAAAAAACGATGTCCTGTTGACTTATCTACTTTGTCCAAGAGCAAGTAATTCTGTAGGAGAGACTTCTTGAAAGGGAATTGCTAGACGAGAGAAGTAGGCATATTTAAATGCTCACACTGGCACATTGCCCCAAGCAGTGTTCTGTGAACCCTCCCATCAGAGGAGTGGGAGAATGGGTGCTTCTTCACATCCCCAGAGTGGATGTGATGAATCTTTAAAAATGCTCTCCAGTGTGATTGGCAAATCGGGGCACCTCTTGGACATCTGTTGATATATTCATTAGCCAATTGTGTTCCCCTTTGCTATAAATTACTTATTAAATACCTTTTGCTTCTCCTTTCTGTTGGGTTGCTCGTTTCTCTTACCAATATGTAGAAATTCTCACCCACACCACGAATCTCTTGCTTGCCGTATGTGTCGTGCACATTTTTGGCTCGTAGCTTCGTCTCCGTACACAGCTGGGAAGATGTGAGCTGCTGCTGCAGCCCTGGTTTTGGGATAGAGAGACAGCTCTTCACAGAGAAGGCAGCCAAGGTAAAGAAAAACAGACGAACAGTGGAGAGAGAGTCACCTCTGTGGTGAGCAGTGATGCATTGAAGAAAAAGCACATGATTTGGAGCCAAAAGGCATAGAGTTCATTTCTTGCTAACTAAGCAACCATGGGCAAATCGTCTAACTCTCCGAGCCTCAGTTTCGTCTATAAAAGGAATCGAGGAATGACATTTGCTTCATACAAGGTTGCCATGGGGAATAAATGAGTCAATTCATGTAAAGGACTTGCTTCAGGGCCTGACACTCCATCAGTGTTTGAGCAGTGAACGGTTTATGGTGCGAAGCCTGTAGAATCCTACAGATGCCTTCTGGCAGTTTTAAAGGGCTCTGAACACGTACGTTGATGTTACTTCGACAGGATTATCCGGTTCTCACAACGCAGTGTGAGGTCTGTGAAACATTGGAGCGCTCGCTCAGTTCCTACTTTGGAGACTGGAATTCTCTCAGAGTTCAGGCCACCTCCCACTTCCATTGATTAGCGGATGACTAGGGCCGGAGCGGGGAGACTGACTCAGGAGTAGGGAAGGTGGTGGGGACAGCCCGAGTGCAGGACTGTGACAGGGAAAGGCGGGCTTCTTCCTCGCTATGGCTGAAACAAAGGCACTTTTGATGCTGGAAAACTTCATAGACGGAAAGTTTTTGCCTTGTCACTCATACATAGATTCTTATGACCCGTCTACAGGGGAGGTGTATTGCAGAGTGCCGGACAGTGGAAAAGAAGAGGTGAGTACATTCACTCAAAAAAGGCTGAAATGTATTTAAAATGTTGGCGAATTATGGGTAACTTAATTTTCTAAAAGCAGGGGGAGTTGGGAGAAGGTATAGGATTGTTAAACAACAGCAGAAGGAAAGATTCTATCTAGGTCTAAGAAGGTTTACCTTGTGACAGGACATGTATGATAGAATAAATCTCAGGTTACCATATTCAAAAGGCAAGTAATTTTTCTAGCCAATCTAACACGGCCATGTGTGCAGCTTTTCTGGTAATTCTTGAATATTCCCTAATAGGTGTCTAGCACAAAATATTATTTGTAAGAACTGTCACTGTTAAGTGCTCCATTTTCTCTACAAAGTGTCTCAATTTACCACTATTTTCATGGATTTCTAAAAAAAGTATCACTTTTTTTTTTATCACTTTTTAAACAGAACAACAACAATAGAGATCTCCTGGGCTTTATTTTAGATTGACTTCTAATAATTCTTCATGTCTTCTAAATACCTAGTAAAATAAAATCATCCATTTGAATGATGAAATTCAATCAAATTCCTATATATTTTTGGAGTTAGATTTAATATCATCCTTTTTCTTTTCAAAGTGCTTAATGGCATATGCATTACATTTTTTAAGTGATACAGAATTAATTTTACTTGGGAAACTTGGAAAATATTTGAGATATGTTTGATTAGTTATCAGTTGTTGCACTGAGAATATAAATATATCTAGGGTAATAAATGTGGCTGATGTGTGTATAGTCATCCAATACCTATTGGATTATAATTTATTCTTTTTAAGGCACAAAGAACTAGATTATTTAAAATATAATTGTAGCCTTCATATATAAATACATAATAGTATCTACAAAGTTTTTTTTGAAGAACTCAGCTATTTTTCTCTTTTGTTACTATTTCAAATCTGTCTCACATTTAGAAAACCTTTAGACTTATGGATTAATGTTTGCAAATATTGGCTAATTTGTTGGTTAAACTGTAACCTGCAATTTTGTTTGCTTCAAATGACCTAACGTAGATCTGGGGAATCCAGCTTTGTGTTTTCCACTTTCCTTGTCTCAGAGTGTTTGTCAAAGTTAAAAATGTCAAATATGCCAAATTCAGTTGAAATATTTTCTGTAGCTAATGACTCATGCCTTTTTAGAAAATAGAATGAGGTATGGATGTACCTACTAATAGTAGAATAATAGATATTTTTGATTTCTCAGCAATTCAACTTGCAAATATCCCATCTGATCCCCATAAGTCCCATTTTTTTTTTCTGGCTTGAAAAATATGGTCACTGTAGAAACTACAAGCTCAATTTCCCAAAAAGTCACCCACAGAAAATGTTGTTGGTTCTGCTAACCAGCTCCCATGTATTCAGCTTTTGTTATGTGTTTTGCATTCACTAAGCCATTTTCTTATATTAAAAAATTATTGATATATAATAATTGTACATCTTTATGGGGTATATGTGATATTTTGATACATGCATACAATGCATAATGATCAAATCAGGGTAATTAGGCTATCTCTCACCTTAAATGTTTATCATTTTTTTATGTTGGGAATATTCCAAATCTTCTTTTCTAGCTATTTTGAAATATATAACAAATTATTGTTAACTACTGTCATTCGTCTGTGCTATCCAACACTAGAACTTACTCCTTCTAACTGTATTTTTGTACCCATTAGCCAGCCTCTCTTCATCCTCCCCTCCACCTCTCCCAGCCTCTAGTAACCATAATTCTACTCTTTACCTTCATGAGATCAACTTTTTTAGCTCCCACATATGAGTGAGAACATGTGGCATTTGTCTTTCTATACCTGGCTTATTTCACTTAACATAAAATCCTATACTGTCCTTTAGTTCTATCCATGTTGCTGCAAATGACAGGATTTCATTCCTTTTTAGCCATCTTTGGGGAAAGCATTGCTTAGCTACCGCCTGAGAGAAGAGAAAGGCAGATGAGGACTCGAAAATTCATTTTGGCCATGAGTTGGCCCTGCCCATACCTTCTCATATTTTGTTTCCTTTTGGATGTGACACCAAAACCAGTACCAAAGCTAGCAGTTCAACCATGGATCCCCTCCTCTCTCACTTAGACCTCTTCCACTGGGCAGAGCTGGGCGGGGGCAGGAATGGTGCTTATGTCATAGCAGGTCCACGTTTGGTGTTGGGAACCACCAAGATCTGGATCCGAGTCCTGATTCTGCCACTTATTAGCTGTGCGAACTCTGGCAAGTTGCTCGGATGAGCTGTAATTGCTTTAATGTTCCTTATCTTGAGGCCAGTGCTTGTTGAGCTGCTAGAGAAAAAGAAACACTTGTGACAGTTAGAACATGGTTATTCTCTAAGTGTAGGGGTGGGTGACTTAACCCTTGGCTGGCATGGCCTTAGGTCCTGTTCATAATTTGTATCTTATGGCCACACAGAGTCTGTTCTGTCAGTCATATAACATCTATTTTAACACTAATGTTGGTCAGTTGTGTCTAAACTGCAAAAAAGGAGGGAGTA
This sequence comes from Microcebus murinus, assembly GCF_040939455.1. Taxonomy (NCBI): domain Eukaryota; kingdom Metazoa; phylum Chordata; class Mammalia; order Primates; family Cheirogaleidae; genus Microcebus; species Microcebus murinus. The sequence continues at coordinate 27,658,351 of NC_134108.1, forward strand.
CAATAATGCGTGTCCAACCTCCTGTCTTATCACGGCCAGGAACTCAGATTTTAATATTTCTCTGGGGTCTTCATGGCCAAGAGGTTGGGGGACTTTAGGATTTTCAGTTCTCAAATGGAATATTTTCCTTTGTTTTTGTGGTGCCCATGCTTTGCTAGTCGTATAAACTCCTGTGTCATCTACTGTGTGTGTAGCTCAGCACTGGGACATGTTGAATATTTGAAATTAGACAGGAAAAAATATCAGGTTTCTAAGGACCTGTGGATTCTGGATTCATCCAACCCCTCAGGGACAGTAACCTTAAGGTGACCCTCGCTCATTTTCTCCTGAAAGATTGAAGCTGCAGTCGAGGCTGCCAGAAGGGCCTTTCCCGGCTGGTCGTCCCGGAGCCCCCAGGAGCGCTCACAGGTCCTCAACAAGCTGGCAGACTTGCTGGAGCAGTCCTTGGAGGAGTTGGCCCAGGCAGAATCTAAAGACCAAGGTGAGAGCTGTCCCTGTAACAGGTGGGATGCAGGACACTTCTGATTATTCAATATTGTCCCTCCTGGGGCCATCAGGCCATCCCATGTGTGTGCTCCTCATGACAATGGCCGACGGGAAGAGCAGGACCCCGAAGGCTCGTCAGGCCAGGCCACAGCTGTTACACTTCTGCCTTGCTCTGATGGCCAAGGCAGATTGCATGGCCGAACCCCAAGCCAATGGGCAGGAAACATACTCTATTTGATGGAAGGAACTGAAAAGGTACATGGCAAAGGAAGGGCATGGGTAGGGGTAGAGATGGAGAACTCAGGCTGATCATGCAATCTTCCACCCATTCTAAGTAGACCACCCATTCTAAGTAGAAAGGTAACTAGAATAGCAGTTAGACAGTCAGGTTACTTAGAAAGGTTTTTGGTACATCAGTCACTATTCCACTTCCAGTGCAGTATCCCATCCCATTTTTTCTCACAGTTTCCCAGACAGAGCTCAGGGTAATGGTGTAAATATCTGCAAATCTTTGCAATAATATCTGTTAGGAAAAGCCAAGAGCTTTTAAAATTATATGCATTGCTCTCAACCAACCTACAGTTAGGAAATAGCCTGAGTCCAAGCCATTTAAAAAGAAAATGTTGTCTCTGCTATTGTTCTTGACTGTAGAGTCTACCTGCATTGCCAAAGATAACTTGGCAACAACAAGATAACTCAGTAAGCTCATGTGTGTCTGTTCCATCCAGGAGCTAGGACGGGCATGTGATGGGTGAGCAGGTGACATACAGCATCCTGTGCTGGAGGTTCCATCAGTCCTTCTTATGACTTCACCATGTGTAGGGAGGACATTTAATATATATCCTGTTTTCATAAACATGGATTTTTGTTATATGCAAATACAGCCATCTTAATGGCCATATTTCAACCCCTTTGTCACATGTACAAAACCTGGTGATTTTGAATTATAAGAGTTCGTGTGGGTGAAGTGGTAGCAACTGGAAAATTCATTTTTTTTTTCTTTTTGAGACAGGGTCTCACTCTGTTGCCCAGCCTAGATATGCAGTGGTATCATCATGGTTTACTGCAACCTCAAACACCTGGGCTTAAGTGATCTTCCTGGCTTAGCCTTCCAAGTAGCTGGGACTACGGGCATGCGCCACCACACCCGGCTAATTTGTCTATGTTTTGTAGAGATGGGGGTCTCGATTTTGCTCAGGCTGGTCTTCAATTTTTGATCTCAAGTGATCCTCCTTCCTCGGCCTCCCAAAGTGCTAGGATTGTAGGCGTGGACCACCGCACCTGACAAACATCTGACAAATTCACGATAAGAGCTGCAAAGCATTCAGTCTACAAAGCAAAGATTGTGTGGCTCAATGTTAACCTCCCTAGCTCATTTTATAACCTGACATCTAATTATTTCATAGCCTTATCAAACCTTGATCAGCTCTTTGGGTGGTCAAGGAATGCCTGCCCCAGGCTAGAAGGAACCAAGGCTATTTCAGTGTGAGTTGGGATAAATGTGTGATGAAAGCTGACTGATACCGTATCTCCACTGACAGTGCTTTATGTTGTTTACCATTAATAGGGAAAACCTTAACACTGGCAAGAACCATGGACATTCCCCGGTCTGTACAGAACTTCCGGTTCTTTGCTTCCTCCATCCTGCACCACACGTCCGAGTGCACGCAGATGGACCACCTGGGCTGCATGCACTACACCGTGCGGACCCCTGTGGGAATCGGTAGGTGCTGCTCGGTGACAGCCTGCATCGCGATTTCGCAGAGACAGGGTTGCTCACAAAATTTCATAGAATTGACCTCAAGGAACAAAGGAAAAGGAAAAAGCGATTTTTTGGACCTTTACCTAAAATTTGTTGGCCTCAAAAATCTATTTCTGGTTTGTTCTCTTCGTGTCAAATTCCCTGCTTATTCCTGGAACATTATCTAGGAAAATCACAAGGAAAAGAATGATGCTAAGAGTAAATTCATATACCAGGATATTTTGTTGTTGTTGTTGTTGTTGCCTATAATTTAAAAAGAAAAAATCTATTTCCAGAGAGCGCAGTGGTTAAGACTCTAGAATTGTATGGGTAAGGCATAACTTCTGTGTGCTTCAGTATCGTATCTGCAAAGGGGATAATAGTTTAATTTTCTCTTTGTATACGTTTTATATAAATTAAATAAACTAATAAGTGTAGGGCATTTAGAATAGTGCCAGGTATGTGTTAAATGAGCCTAGACTGAGAATTATCTACTTTCTCATTCATTCCTTTACCTTTTGGAAGAATATATAAATGTCTGTTATGACTAAAACTATCCACTAGATGTCACTGTTTTCCATGAGAAAAAACACAAACCATCTGTTGTTTTTTTTTTTTTTTTTTTTTTTTTTTTTACTAGTTACAGTCCCTGAATAGAAGTTAAAAGGAAGGAAAATGGGATATTTTACCGCTTTGGTTCTTTGAACCCTTCATAAATAATATTTTCAAGGCATTATAGAAATTTCTGGGTTCCTCCTAAGAAGTATACCAATGTATTTTGCTGCAAAAATAGTTATTCCTTAAAGAGCAGATGGGACATTTAATAATATAAAAGATACATTTACTTTCATAGCACAGGCTTGAAGGAAGAGTACAAAATAAGATAAGTCTATTTCCTTATTCATAAGATAGATTTTATGTTGTGTGTATTGTGGTTGAAAAGCTGGATAGCTTTGGAATATTGCATGGAGACACAGCCTTCTAGACATGAGCTACTTGTCCAACAAACCTATCTGGTCTTGATACAGATGAGAAACTAGAGAGAAATTTTATTTAAAAATTTTCTGAGTAGCCAAATGGATTTCACAGTCTATGCATCAAAGTTTATTGGCTTTAGTGATAGGAACCTCTCCCATCCCCCCACCCAAGGAACACTCACGATATTTTTGTTCCTATTTTACAAATAATTCTATAAAGTTTGTGATTTTCTTTCAAACCACAACAGATTTGAAACAGAGGTGGAGAAACTTGTTAGAAGAAACAGCAGCTGGACAATTTAACAATGAGTTGGGGGAAGTTTTTTTTTTTTTAAGTAAAGCTCAATCTATGAATCTCAAAATAAATCACATTCTAGAACTGTTTAGTGATAGGTACCACCTCTTGGCACTGGAGCTTATATTGCTGTTGTTCATAATTATAATTGTAAACCATCAAGAAATGGGTAGATTGTATTGATTTTATTCTATTTTAAAAGGTACAGTTGCTTGTAGTGCATTTTAGAGTTATTTCCCTGAAGGTGGCTACCAATCAGTGAAGTTTGGGAAAAAGAAGAGTGAATTAAGTGTCAAGTGGCATGAAGGAGTTCTGCATTAATAACTTCACTTGGCCAGTCTGCTTCTGAGAGGCATGCCATCATTGGCAATGCTTCCCCTCTTGTCCCTTAGCTGGTCTGATCAGTCCCTGGAATTTGCCACTCTACCTGCTGACCTGGAAGATAGCTCCGGCGATGGCTGCAGGGAACACCGTGATAGCCAAGCCCAGCGAGCTGACCTCAGTGACCGCGTGGATGTTGTGTAAACTCCTGGATAAAGCAGGTAATTAGCTGTTGGGCTTTGGGGGGGAGGCACAGAGTTGCAGCAAAGTTACGTTATAGAGAAATCTCGCACTCAGCAGCAAAATTGATTCCAGTGACACCTTTGAGTTTTGTCTTCCCGATCCTTTTCTGAGAAATCCCTTTTGGCCACAGGGATCCCTCACCCTGCTTCCTCTCTTCAGCTAGAGCCCTGCTAGTGCAGAATAGTCTCATCCCCAGGGCGGTCGACTGGCAGTGGAGTTACAGCACAATAGTGACACAGGCCTGAAGGGTCCAATCCAATCAAAGACATCAGCCTGCTCCAGACAGAATCTTCAATAGCCAATTTAAATCTTGTGTTTGAACCACAAGTTCATTTTGATGACAATGACAATATTGCTAGGTACACCTTCAGTTTGTATAGCGATAGGGTACTTAGGAGAAATAGCCCATTTTTAAGATATTTGAATATATATCCCTCCAATTTCCCCCACTTTGGGACCACTACTCAGACACAGATATAATATGGCCTCTTACCAGTGTCTCAAGGTTCACATATTTGCTCCTTGTCCTCTTTCTGCCAGTAGTTTCATGGCTACGTTCAGGGTGCCTTCCCCGTTTTGTTCTGGGGTGTTATCTGCCCGGGCACGGCCTGGCACTGCACCAGTGTTGGAAGGTACCAGGCAGGAAGCCCCAGCCAGTAACCTACAAGAAGGCCCCTTAGTGTTGGGTCCCCTGGCTCATGTCCCCCCACAGTCTGGGCAGGAATGAGGGCTGGGTGGTGGGCACAGACCTACCATCCTTCTGCCTTTCAGCCCACAGAGAGGGTGGTGCTTGCTCTCCCACGTGCACAGAGTGGCTGGTGGATACGAGTCCATCTCTCTCTTCGTCTTCTGGATACTTTCTCTTGAAGCAAAACATACACATTGGCTTCCAGTGAAGTTTAGCCAGTTCTTTGCCCCAGGATTGAGATGACAGGTTAAAATGGAGGCTGTTTAGGGCAGGCATTGGGTATTATGACCCTTGCATCCCACAGAGGAATGAGGCCTCCCTGCCTAGGTCTTTGGGGTGATGTGTGTGGAGACCCTGGCCTTTAGGGGTGCATGAAATAATTGTGTCGACCTCTCCCATGTCCCTCACAAAAGACACCACATTCTTATTCCATTCTTTGTGAAATTAAGTCCCTGGTGTCTGCAAAGGCCTAAGACATTTCTTCCCTGTCTGGTGACTGCTGAGAGTGGGCTGGGATTCGGACTTACGCTCTGCTTTGATCTGTCGCTGGGGAGGGGCCCTCTGGAGGTGGAGGCGGCTGCACAGAGCCGTGGCCCATGCCACTCTCTCCTGAAACCAAACACGTCTTGATCTGGGCTGAGTTCTCTTTCCTAACCAGTCTGCACAGGACCTGGTCTACACAAGAGTTTTCCGTTACCACCTACTAATATTTGTGCAGCATTGATCTTCTTTCTTATGAACTAATTAACCTGTTACAACAAGAGAGCCCTTCTCTTTCCTCCCTGGGCTGGTTCTGCCAAACTTTCCTCCTCTGACAGACGCTGAGAGTGTGATACTCACATGGCACCTCTCTTAAGCCCTCAGTTTCCCCACTGCGATTGGGAGAGAGCGTGAACTGTTATCTATGTAATCCTGCTTTAAAGCAGCCTAAGAGAAACTTAGAATAGTGTGAGGGGAAAAAAAAACCCCAATAAACTGCTAATGCACCCTGGATATTTAAAGAGCTAGCTCCCCTAGTCCCAGGTGTTCAAACAGACTTGACAGATGACCTTCCTTGAAATAAAATCATTTTAAAAAGTACACAGCGAATACCTCTTTGGGAGTCCTAGAACATTTATTTTCTTCTTGGGGGCACCAAATATTTGCACTCCTTCCTGGAGTGTCCACTGGCTGCGTTTTCCTAGGCCTTCTCATTGGTTTTCTTTCATGCTCTATTTAAGTTTAAAATTCTTCTCGTTGCCACCCTGCCACGCCCTGGCATTTGACGGACTTCATTCTTGTCCGTTTTCATCTGCTCCTAATTTATCTATTAGCCAACTATCCTGAGTTTTGCCAAATTGCTGTTTGCTGATTAAACTGCTTTCCTTCTCTTATAACCAGAATCTCTTAAGGGTTAGGGAGCAGATATCTCTAAAAGAATTTCATTAATTTCGGGACAAAATGGCAAAATGGTCCTGAGACACAATGGCCAGCAGACATTAACATCGGAGCCCAAGGAAATGTGATAAAAACGTTAATGCCGTTGGGAGGAAGGCACTGTTTGCTGCAACGAGCTCGTTTTCCTGTGCTGATAAATATGTGGGCTTTCTGTGTTTTCTCTCACCCTCTGTCAAAATGCTGCTATCAATATTAGAAGTGATTGGATCCATTCTTTGCTTTTGGGATTCATAAAGCCTGACAGTCCACCTCCTCCTGCCCACGCACCCCCCCCCCACACACACGCACGTGCTGGGGACGCAGGGCCATGTAGCACACGGTGGGAAACTTGTCCTTGTTGTCTTCCCATCAGCTGCTGGGAGGGCCTCTCCTCCCACACGCTTCTTTGCCCCAACCCAGAGCAAAGGTGCTCCCACGCGGTGCCAGGCAATTCTCTGGCAGGGACCCACAATTCAGGAGCGACCCAAGCCAGATTTCAACAGGTGTGCACACGGGGTACGGAGGTGCGGCCGTGAGTAGTGGGGCTCTGCCAGACGCTGTCACGACTTACGGAATCTTCCCACCCGTCTCCTTGAGGGCTCACCCGGATGGGCCCGTCCTTGTCCCCTCCAGGTGCTTGGGCTCGGGCTGCGGCTCTGTGGGAGGGGGCTCTGGATGATGGTGGATTTTCACTGTGAAAGTATTAGTTGTGCCTTCAAAGCAGATTCTTGAAGAGAGAGTTTGAATCCAGGACAATATGTTTCTAATGAGGAGAGAATGTCTAAGCTGGGGCAAGGGAAGGATACCGGGACCAAGGAAGCAGCTGAAAAGCTGAAAAGCTTACAGTCTGCACCTGCTGTGGTTCAAGCCTGAAGAACCAGAGGTAATAAATTCAGTTACCTGCAGGCAAACCCTGAGAACTTCCTAGACACAGCATGATTCTACATATGGTTTTCTGTTTGGACACTGAAAGCTTCCCGAATTCATGAACCATTTCTAATTTGGATAATGCACACTAAGCACTCATTCATTTACTTAACAATTATTTACTAACCTTGCAATGACCAGCTTTGCTGCTTACTGGTTGTTATTCAATCTCATCTTGCCCCAAATTTCTCACTGGTGAAATAAGGGCAATAATACTAACCTCACTGGGTTGTTGTGAGTGAATTGCTGATGCCCTGGGCCTCACCGATCAACGTTCATTTACTGGCATTAGTTCTGTGCCAGACTAGGCCATGGCACAGAGTATACAATGACAGAGAGTGCAAAACATACACCTTTTCTGCCCTCAGCTGGCGTACCTTCTAGTGAAGCCAGGCAAGAGACAAGTAAATCCTGATAATGCAAATAACTGCATGCAGATATAGCATGGTAGGCTGTTTTGATAGAAAAGATTGGGGCACCCACTTCTGGTTGTTCTTGGTACTTGCAGGTTGGCTCTAGAGTGCTAGCGTGCTGCACATAGTCATGAAACACACAACTTCCAACTCAAACCCACCCTCCCTGGGGAGGCTTCCCCTGTTCCCCAGGGCCAAGATAGTCCATCTCTTCTCTGCACCTCAGCAGCAGCTACACACTCCTGTACTTAACATTTTCACGCTGCACTGTGACTCGTGGATGCCAGGCTGGAGCAGGGCACTGCTCACCCATGGGGCTTGACCGGCCTCTCTGTATCTCAGCCCCTAAGGCCTGGTCAATATTATGGAATGAATTGCCTGGAATGTGTTCTACCCTGCATCTCTGTAGGGCAAAGCACCCAGAGAAACCCTACCTACTGCGTACCATGGGCAGACGTGACTGTAATCCTCACTTTGCTATTAAACCAGAGACAACCACGAGAGTTCCAAGTGTTGTCAAACCCAAGTGCTTCTCCATCCCCACCTGTCCCCATTCAAGCTATTGTACTTTCAAGAGAATCTTCTCAACACACAGAGGAGAAAGACTGTAACTGACACTGTTTCCTATGCAGGTGTTCCCCCAGGTGTGGTCAATATTGTGTTTGGAACGGGGCCCAGGGTTGGGGAGGCCCTGGTGTCCCATCCAGAGGTGCCGCTCATCTCCTTCACGGGGAGCCAGCCCACAGCGGAGCGGATCACCCAGCTCAGTGCTCCCCACTGCAAGAAGCTGTCCCTGGAGCTGGGGGGCAAGAACCCCGCCATCATCTTTGAGGACGCCAACCTGGATGAGTGCATTCCAGCCACCGTCAGGTCCAGCTTCGCTAACCAGGTGTGTCCTTCCGGGTTTTTCCACTCCCTAACCCCATGGCCCTGGCAAGACAGATCTGTTTCATCAGGGAGCAAAGCCCAGGAGTGAGCAGGTCAATCCAGTGCCATTTCAGTGGAAGGAGGGTCAGAGCATTGTGTTGTTCCACTGACAGTCTGTGCAATCTCAATGTCGATGAGTGGCCTTGTAGAGTGACAGCTTCTGTTCAGCAAGTTCCTCTTCTTGAGTGACACAACTTTCATCAGGCACCAGCCATGGTCAGAATGATTGATTTGCTGCTCTAAGCTTCTACACTCCTTTAGGCACACGGATGCTTCTTGCTGCCCAAATGTCCTATTTCCAGTAAAGTTTATTCTCCCTCCAAAAGCATCCCAAATGTATTCACACACTGAGTTACAAATACCTGGAACAGTCTAGAGCAGGTCTCTCAGCTTGGAGTCATGAATGAGCTGCAGGTCATCTTTGCATCTCCTGAAATTATATAGCAGATGTTTGTCTGGGCTCCATTGTTTTTGTCAGATTCTTCAAGGCCATGGCATCCCAAAGGGCTAAGAACACTAGACCAGATCAGCTAGACAGTAGGCTTCAGGAAGATGGGAATAGTGCCTGCTTTTGTGCGGCATTTTTAGCATCGATGCCTAGAATACTGCCTAGCATGTAGCAGATGTGCATAATCATTGAATGCTTTTCTCCAAAGGATTTTTTATTTTAGCAGAGAATAAAAACATAAGCCAAAGTGTTAGAACTTCCCTAGAAGAAAAAGAGAGTAGAATGAGATATATCTGTATTTACCTAACACTGGATATTGCATAACCTTTTGAACCTGTATTTCTTCACCAGTAAAATCATATAAGCAATAATGATGCCTCAAAACAGGGTTTTTGTGAATATAGAAAGAAGAATATATTTTTTTTTTTTTGAGACAGAGTCTCGCTTTGTTGTCCAGGCTAGAGTGAGTGCCATGGCGTCAGCCTAGCTCACAGCAACCTCAAACTCCTGGGCTCAAGCAATCCTCCTGCCTCAGCCTCCCGAGTAGCTGGGACTACAGGCATGTGCCACCATGCCCGGCTAATTTTTTCTATATATATCAGTTGGCCAATTAATTTCTTTCTATTTATAGTAGAGACGGGGTCTCGCTCTTGCTCAGGCTGGTTTTGAACTCCTGACCTTGAGCAATCCGCCCGCCTCGGCCTCCCAAGAGCTAGGATTACAGGCGTGAGCCACCGCACCCGGCCGAAAGAAGAATATTATTAACACTTTTGTGATGATTATAATTATTTCTCTCATCAACAATTCCTAGAGAAAGTGGCTAGAAATATAGAGGGTTTCTGGATCAATAGACAATGCAATTTTATGATGCAACTCAAGCATGATGCATTTTATGATGCATTAAAGTAAGCAAATATCAAGTGAATTATTAAACTAAGTGTTTTGATGGCTTAGAGACAACAAGAGAGGGACAAATTGTGTGGACTGAGAAGTTGAGATGAGAGAAAGTTAGGTGAACTCTCTTATTAAAGTAAATGAATTCTGAGCATGGAGGTATACGCTGTAAGCCTCTTGGCTGCCAGAATTGTGCTAGCATTTGCGTTTGCCAGGAGAAACTTTCTCTTGGGGTGTTTTAAAATGTCACTGAGAAACAGGACATGAACCTAACTAATTGGCCAATCCCAAGGTAACGAATAGATTTTAGGCAAAATAAATAAAGCAGATTGATTTTTTACTTAGCTGAGTGAAGAGTTCCATGTAGTGCATACTTCTTCCTTAATTGAACACAATTGGCTTTTTGGGAACCATCTCTGTGTGACCTTGGACATATATTAATTCCAAGCTCTATTTCCTAACTGTAAACCAGGAAAGCTAATAGACCACAGAATTATTATGAGGAGAGCATCCTATAGGTGCTTGGCATACTATAGGCACTCAACAAATGATCCTATCCTTTCCTCACTTCCTCCAAAGTCATTCTCCTGGGGAACTTGGCATGCTTACCTGGCCTTTCCTGGCACTGAGTAACAGGAAACTTGATAAAACCCTCAAGTCTCCTTCCCACTGTGGCACTGGCACTTGTGCAAAATGAAACTGTCAGATGTTTGGACATTTCCCAAGCCAGATATGCAGATGATTCTCACAGCGATCCTGGTTGTAGAAAGAATTTATTATTTCAAAACATTAGCTATTTAATTTGGACAATGAACCTTTGTACAAATACCAAGATAATTAGATACATTCTACTTCCTAGGATTGTTGGGAAGACCAAATATAAACACAATGAAATATATTTATGCATTTATGAACATGTCATACATACATCATGCTGTGAACTGTCTAGAATGTGGCTTGTAAACTATTACATGCTAAATTCAAATGAGAGTTAGGATTATTTTTCACTGAGAAACCTGCTAGGCCTTTTCCCCTGAACACTCAGCGTCTCCATTGGGACATCTGTGAGGTGTCTGAAACCCAACTCTTGCAGAACTCTTGAGTTGTCTTGCTCTCCTTCCCTGTAGCAGCGATCCTCTCCCTGCTTAGTGGTTGCCTTTCCAGGGAATAGCCCCACCATCCGGTCTGTGGCTCAAGCCAGAAACCTAGGGCTCATCCTTGCTTTTGCTGGCTCTTTTCCTCATACCCTGTATCTAATCCATGGACAGGCCCTATATTGGTTCTCTCATTAAGATACACCCTGAACCATAACACTTCTCCAGTGCACCTCTGCCAGTCCCATGCCCCCAAAGTATAGAATCTGCTGGACTTGGTGGGTCCCTATCACTCCTCTCCATCTCCACTGGTGCAACCCAGGTCCAAGCTACCACCACTGACCTCGACTTCTGGAATGTTCTCTCAACTCTCCACTCTGTTCCCACTTCTGTTTCCTTCCATTCTATTTTCCACACAGCTGTCAGAATGACTATTTAAAAAGGTAAATCCAATCCTATCACTATGCTGCTTGAAAACTTCCATAATCTTTTTCTTTTTTTGAGACCAGGTCTTGTTCTGTTAACCAGACTGGAGTGTGTAGTGCCATTGCCATAGCTCACTGCAACCTTGAGCTCCTGGGCTCAAGAGATCTTCCTGCCTCTATTCACTGCAGAGAGTTCCCTGACTCTAGATCTTTGCTTGTCCTGCTGCTTCATTCAACTAAGAGCCAATTAAAATATCTCCTCTTTGCAGGTGCCTCCCATGACTCCATAATAGCTGCCTCTCTAGCAGATTCTAGCCCCATTCTCTGATTAATTTTCTTCTCTTGCTTTGATGACTGCCCCAAGTTCTATTATTTATTGAGTTTGTTTACTTGTGTTTTTGTCTGCCTTGTCCACAAGATTCTGCATTCCATGTGGTGGGAACTTGGTCTTATTCACCACTGTAACCTGCTGCCTAGATCAGCACCTGATACACGGCAGGTGCTCAAGGGTACAGGGTGATCCATCCACGGAGGAGAGTGGCCTCTAGCCTTGCCATTGTGCTCATTTTTGGCAGGGTGAAATATGCCTCTGTACCAGCAGGATCTTTGTCCAGAAGAGCATCTATAGTGAATTTTTAAAGAGATTCGTAGAAGCTACCAGAAAGTGGAAAGTCGGCGTTCCCTCTGATCCATCGGCCAGCATGGGCGCTCTGATAAGTAAAGCACATTTGGAGAAAGTAAGTAAATTTCTGGCGTGTAAGCTACAGAATAAGTTCTTATTTGAAGAGAAGATCGGTGCAAGCATAGTACATATCAGGCTTTGAAATATTGTTAATTACTACTCTATTTTTGAAAAATTATGACCTATGAGAAATCGTCTATGGACAGAGTCTAAAAAATTTTGGATATGAACATGCAAACGGAGTCCAGGTTAAAGTAGCATATACATTAAATGAATGAACTTGAGAAGTCAGCACAGAGACACCACTGGTAGAGTGGGGAAGGCAATTTCAATACATAAGGGTCAGCTATAAGAATGGTGTAGACCAAGAGTGGTGGGGAATTCCATAGGCAAACAAACATTCACTATGGAAAAGTCCTGCCTCTGGTTTATAGCAGATGGGATTCCAGAAATGCCAGCACAAACAATCCAAATTGTGTGGTCTTTAGTCAGTGGGGGACCATGCTTGCCCTATCTGGAAGAAGCTGTTGATGATCTCTGAGTGATTTATGGAATTCAGATCTTTAGAATCATTTTAATGTATTACCAGATGTGACTCCCAAAATAAGTCACATATCTCTGTAGTTTGAAAGGCCTTGTTTTCAGCTGCAGTAACCGAGGCCCCCTGAGGGCAACCTGGCCCTGTCAGTCAGCCAGTGAGAGACAGAGTCCTCACTTAGCTTTGTAGAAATCCCTGACACTGCACAGTGCATTGGACATTCACTACATTTAACTTTGACCTTCACGACACTGCAGCACAGATGCCTGGAGATGGGAAGATGTAATAGCTGGATGGTCTCTTCTTATTTTCTCTCTCTCTTTTTTTTTTCAGTGAAATAGGCAGCAGGGTGAGGAGGGGAGAAGGGGTTGAAGGTTTCAGAAGGGAGGAGAGGCATGAAATAGTCTTGCAGAAGGACAGGAGAGAAAAAGGGCTGGGGAATGACAAAGTCATCAGCAGGGCAGCTTGAAGGGCTCACTTGAGGGTTGTGGTTATTTATTTAAAGTGAGGCTGGCCAGCACAGCTATATTTTTATCCAGCTAAATTTACCTTCAAGACTGCAAATTCACAGGCAGCAGTCCTGGGATGTCCCTGGGGGCCTTCAGGTGTGGATGGCCCTACTTTCACGGAGTGAGGGTTCACCAGCTGCAAACGGCTCCGTTGCCCTCTCTCTCTCTGTCATCTGGCTCTTTTGGACACCAGGGTTATGTGCCTGCCTGCCTACACCTGCAAACGACTGGTGAAGCAGGAAGGGGTGGACAAAAGTTAACTTCTAGGAAGAATCTTCCAGTAGGTTCAGGCTATAGCACAGTCGGAGGTGCCCTTTGCAATTCACCCACTTAAAGTTTCAAGGTTCTTTCTGCATCAACTCGGCAGATAAACTATTTTTTCTATCTTAGGCACTGCCATAATAACTGGTTTAGTTACCCAAAGAAAGGAGATGTATTAGCAAAAAAAAATCAAAGTGTTTCACTGTTCTGTATCAACTGAATGCCCTGGAGCCTCCTAAACATACACAGTGTTTTTGTGCATGTGTGTGTAAGAGAGAGAGAGAGCCAGGGAGAGAGAGAGACAGAAATTGATGCCACACTTTGATTCATATTGGTAGCTGTGACTGTTCTCTGTCATACTTTAAATATGTTTCCCTATTGAGCTACGAAAGTTTATTAGGGAGATTCAATTGACAGGCTCAACAGGTTCCAATGCGTTGTCATCAGTGTGGGCTTTCAACAGTATTTTTGATGCCTGGTGTGTCCCTGTTTGGCCTGAAACAATCCTCCCACCTTGGCCTCCCAAAGTGTTAAGATAACAGGCATGAGCCACCATGCCCAGCCTTAGCTAAGTTAGTTTTTAAACTTTGCTCTAATATCATAGTTATTTCATCACTGGTGGTGATGTAGCACATCGTGCATCGTCATACCCCATCTTGTTCACAGTCAAAGCGTAAGTCTTTAGAATTGCCCAGGAGACCATCTATTCTCTGTCCCCTGTTACCTCTGGGAACTTCTCCTCCCACACGCCACTCCTAGATACTGGCTTCCCTGTTCCTCTTTGAAAATTCCAGGCATGTTCCTGCTTCTCAGCCTTTGCTCTTGTTGCTCATGCCACCTGCAATGCTCTTCCTCACACAATGGCTTGGCTCTCTCCTTCCCACCTTAGATCAAATGTCACCTTCTAAATGGGGGCTTTCCTGCCTAGCCTAGACAAAAGAGTGCCTCTTAGAGCTTCCTCTACTTCTTTGGTGCTTTAGTTTTCTCCATGGCTCTTAATACCATCTGACACACTATTAATCTATGACTTATTTCTTTATTGACTACCTTTCCTTGACTGGGATGCAAGCTTCATGTCACTACTTTAGTCACTACTGTCCCCTTAGACTCCAGAAAAGCCCCTGGAACACAGTAGTTGCATAGTATTGGTTGGGTGAGAAACTGAATTAACACCAGATCATGTGTTTCAATTTCAGCACATCCTCCAAACCTAAAGTATCCATTTTCCTCAAATTGGTTTTGATTCTTTGCTTAAACTACCTAGAATCGGGTACAAAATTCCCTGGTCTGGGCCATCTCTTGCTAGCATGACTCAGCATCAAGACTCTGAAAGGGAAAACTAAACACGAAAGCAAAAACCCATCTTGTTTTCCAAGAAAACGCTTGAAAATGCATAAGCATAGAGCATCTGGTATCACTGGTCATTAAATCATAACAATGACAAAGGGACTGTATAGACGCATATAAGCCTTTGAGGTTTTGCTTAAAACTCCCCTTTTACTCTGCATCTTTTCTTTGGTGCTGGTATTGGTTGTGTCAGCTCATGTCACAAGTGTCCTTAGTATTGAATTGTAGCTTCTTAAAAACCTTTGGATAAATATGGATCTTCAATAACTCAGTATTATATAGATCCAACTTTTTAAGTGCCAATTAGTCATGTCAAAAAATGCAACCAGATTGTTATCAAAATTGAGATTTCTCTCACATGCTACAAGTATACAAGTAGAACAATGTCTGTAGGTCCATGTTTTTCCAATGTTCTTGTGTTTCTCAAGAATTAACTTATAAAAAAGGCACCAAAATATTTCTATTATCACATATTTTAGTTAAAAACACTGTTCACATTGCATTTAGATGCCTCCCCAAATCTCAAACTTTTGTTTTGCTTTTTGGTGATTTCTAGTGGTTTTCATTATCCATAAAATGAACATAGAGAATTTAGCAAGTTTAGGTGTGAGAATATTTCCACATGAAATAGTCACATTTTTTTCTTGAGAAAATATACACCTTGAACATTGTGTCTGTGAGTGACTCCACAGAGAAGACCCAAATTACCTTTAGTTTAGTAGGTGGCTGATTAGGATTTGCCAACCTAAGATGGCAACAGAGAGAAAGGCTCTCTAAAGAAAAGAAATGACTTTATTCAGGAATGAATGACAGGAGATTTATGAACTAGGGAATACGTGGTGTGGTGTTGGGCATATCTAGAGGGGTAAAGGAAGGAAAGGATTTTTAAATGTAAAATGAGGAAGGTGACATATGCTGTTTTGAAACAATTATCCTTGGCTACAAGGATCAATAACAAGGGTGGCGTCAGTCCAGGGTTGAGCAGGCAAGCTACTGCATAAGCACCCTTGTAGAAGTATTTTTTGTGCAAGGTTACGGTGGCCTTTGTGCAAGGTTGTAGTTTTGGTAGTCTCTTGTCATAGTTCTTATCAGGCAAATATGCATGAACGCCCTCTCTTCCCGGCCTCCCAACTCCATTTTATTAAGGTTTGATGTAAGTGACTCCATTTTGTTACAGACAGCTTCCACAGGTCCAATGACCTTGGCCCCCAGCAGGAGGTGGGTGGGGCCAGGGTTTGTAATTCATCCTTATGTTTCTAGTGTTCCTTCCCAAATGAGTTGCAGGAACTTCACTGTTGCAGACTGAGACTCCATCTGCACTCAGCCGGCAGCAGAGGTGTCACTTTGCATGTGCATGTCCCAGCAGTACCTGCACACAGGTGGGAGGAAGCCCACGCCTAGAGTTTCTGAAGACGGGTCCACCCCCGGCCTGTTTCCTTCTGCCTCCTGTTTGGGTTTCTGCAAACAAGTTCTTAACTGAGTGCAGTTACACTCCTTGATACACAAGGAGTGCCTGGTTTCCCTCGGGCTGGTCTCATCTTAGCGAGACCCATGGTACCCATGCGGGGAGCAGGGGGCACACAGCACTTTGCTGGGCTTGATCACAGTGACTCCTAGGGAAAAGATTCTCATGTCTGATCTCCTAAATGTTTACAACTGATTTTCATCCTTTGGACGCCCCTAAAGTATTATACTTGCCTCAACTTATGATGACATCACCCCATCTTACATGCCATGTTTTTACCAAGCCCAACTTTTCCTAAAGGAAGGGGATATGGGAAGGCTGTCACTCCTCATTATTTCTAGCATCATCTCCACAGAAGCTGTGGACAAAAGCCAAGATTCCTAATAGATCTAAACCACTTATGATATTTGATTTTTTTAAGACTTGAAACATTGGCCCTACATCCTGACACTCTCCCTAATTAGTTCAGAATTAGTTAGTTCAGAATTGCCATCTTCTACTAAACCAAATTATACCTGAAAATCAAGCATCTATTTAACATGCTGTTGTGTTATCCTAATAGCATTTCAATTTAGTATACTTAGGTACCATGGATCACTCTGGAAATTATGAAACTCACCAGCTACTAATTTTTTCTGGCCATATTCCAAATAAGGCTATAAGCACACGTTTATCTTTTAAACAAAAAATTTTAAAGCACCCATGTATTTTTATTGTTGGATATTTTCTCTCTCAGTCAACTACTTTTTTAAAAAAATAAACTTTCTATTTTGGAATAATTCAAGATTTATAGAAAGTTTCAAAGATAAGGCAGAGAATTTCTATGTCCACTCACACAGTTTTTCCTCTTGTTGGCATCTCACATTCCCAAGGTACATTTGTCCACACTAAGAATCCAACATTGGCACATTACTATTAACTAAACTGCAGACTTTTCAATGACTTTTGATTTTCTACTTGATCTTTACAGAAAATAACTTTCCAGCTACTTTTCCTATTAAAATAAAGTGCAGCTAAACAGTTTGCACTCCTCTCAGAAAGCTTCAAAATTCCACCACTTCAAAGGGGAGGATTTTGTACATAGTTAAGTTATTCACAGTTAACAACTTGAAAATAGTATCAGCCAATTTTTTAAAGGGAAGAACAATAAAGATGGTATTTGCATTGTCCCACCACGTGTAAAACTGCTGGGATCATGCAGTCTGTCTTGTTTTGGACAAGGACGCTCTCTGTTGGATTCCTCCACCTGGAGTAGAACTCCTCTCAGCTCTGCCCACAGTGCCTTCCCCACATAAGGCCCAGGAGGATCTGGCTTCTGCTGGAAACCAGCCTGCTGAACCCATCTGGCTGTGGCTGAGAGGGTCCCTGGGCGTCTGCCATCTTCACCGTTGCACATGGAGCATGTGTTCCCTGATGCGATGGCGGTCACAGCTTCTCTCTCGGAGCCTCCCACCAGGCGGACTCCTGACGGGGCTCTAGGCTCAGTTCTCAGGAGAAAGCCCTGCCGTCCCTGCCCTTTGGGAGAGAACTAATAGAAGCAACCAGAGCAGTGTGAGTGTGGCCTTTCCAGATAGTGACGCTTTCCAGTTCAGTGTGCCGAACTCTCTGGGAGGGAGGAGGCAGTGACGCCCTCCACTGGTTGTCACCTTTCCACGCCTTTTCCCAGAAACTCTGGGGGCTGCGTGCCCAGAAAGGCCTGGCTGCCTCCTCTGCATCCCAGCACCCTCTGCCCCTGCGGTGTGTCTCTGTCTTCTCCCAGTCAAGTTGGGTCTGTGTCCTTCGTATTTCCGCGTGATTGTCACAATAGATGGTAATGCAGTTGACAGCAGAATCCAGTCCAAATATACAAAAGTAGTTTTGTAATGGCCCAGTGCTCAGAGACTTGGGTACAGCATGCTGCTAAACGGGTACAGCATGCTCCTAAATGGAGGTGTGACGTGCCGTGTTCCCAGTGACTCCACGGGGACACACGCTAACCTGCAGGGAATTCCGTCCTCATGGAATAAAGAAAAGGCTCCTTTGTCCTTTCCACGGGGTTGCTTTTTGTTTTTGTTTCTACCCTCTTGAGTCCTTCCCTGCTTTCCTCTCTGGAGAAGCTGGCTGTGTGCCTGCCCACAGACACAGGCAACTGGAGAGAGAGGATTCTGGAGAGAATCCTCCAGGATGGGGCTGGAGGAAGCACAGAGGAAGTTCATGGAGCATCTCCCAAGAGGGCCAGGTGTCAGGCCTAACTGAGGTCCTCCCTTGCAGCTCCCTGCCCCCTTTCATCAGATAAAAAAGAAACAAAAAAAACTGACATACAAGCTCTGACTCGAGGGAGGAGTGGAGGCAAGGGCAATATATGTAACCTTAACATTTGTACCCCAATAATGTGCTGAAATAAAAAAAGAAAAGAGAAAAAACTCTGACATACAGATGCAAGGAGCATCTTTGAGGTCTCTGAGCTAGTAACTGTCAGGTCATGCATTACATTGTTATCATCATCATCACGACCATCATCAGTACCAGCAGCAACTGACATTCAAAAAAGGCTGACCATGTGCCAGGCAGTATGCTAAATCATTTTCATGTGTTATTTAATCCTCTTAAGAACACTATGAATAAGAGATTCTGTTAATTCTATTTTTCAGATGAGGAAACCGAGGCATAGAGCATTTAAAAGCCCTTTGCTAGTAAATCAAGGAACTGGTTGGTATTTGAATAAAGGTTGGCCTCCAAGTCCACTCTTTCAACCTCTATGCTCTGATTTCATGCCCAAAGCTACTAAGTACTACTGGCTCCCCTCAAAAAGAGTTTTATAATAATTCCTTACATTTATAACATACTACCAGTCACAGGTTTTTTTCTCCCCAGATTTTATTGAAAATCTCTGCTCCTGAGCTGCTTGGGTAGATATCATTCTATTATCCCATGCTACTTTCTCTAGGAAATAAATTCAGTTTAGTGTGAGTCACCTCCTATATTAAATGTTTTGGTAAGTTCACAATTTGAAAACTGCCACTTCTCTTTATATTTTATTACCCTAAGAGCTTCTGGGAGATAAACCATGTCATCTTGTTTAGACACAATAGTGTGAAGCCCGGGCACTCCTTGCACAGTTCTGAATCATTGACAGAACTCCCGGCTACGGCCTCCCAGCGGGGTCTCTGGCAATATTCGCCTTCATTTCCCCTGTTCACACAGGACACTCTCCTTTGGCATCTTTTAATTAACGTGGGTGGGCTGTCTCAAAAGAAGCAAGAGAGTAGACTCGGGAAAGGGAAGCACAGACTTATTTTAGTCTCTACCCACAAACCAGAATAGGGTAAGTTCTGGGAAACCTTTGAGCTCATTGTGGGTGTTGGGGGAGGAGGTTGAGTGGAAAGGAAAATAAATCCGTACCAAATGTTGTATATTTTAAAGTCTTTAACTTTATGGCTTATTAATTATTTTATAAACTGGAAGCACAGTTAATGGAATAACATTATTATTATTATTTTTTTTTACCACGGCAAATAGACATATGCTCCACATTGAAATAGTTCTAGGATGGATTCCTAATCTCATACTGAGCAGAATGCTCAAATAGATAAATAAGTAGGAATCTGAAACATCATTTCAAAATTTACCCTGCCTTTGATTTACTACTCGACTGCTGTTCTATACTTGTCATTTTTAGGGCTACTTTTCTTATGCTTATAATACCCCTCGAGGGGAGAACAATGAATCATTGTGACTTTAACAATATTTCTATATATGAATATATATCTGTCTCACTATGATAATGAGTTATTTCTACAACCACTATTAATAAACATCTGTCATTATCTCTGAGTCACTGGGTTAACTTATTACACAATTTATTTCCCATTATAGTTAGCTATATTATATTACTTAGATATATTTTCAGAGTATATTCAGTAATGAGACTAGAAATTAGAAATGATTTGTTCTGGAAGCTCAGCTATTGAAGAGCATCCTGGCCTTTAACTAAATCTTACACATCATTCACTTCCCATTTTGTGTGGTGAACGTAGCCCCCCAAAAGGGAGAAAATATTCTTTTGTGTATTTAACTACAGAATATAGCTGAGGGTGAATTCTAGCTTTATGGTTTATAAGCTGTATGAACCATTTTCACTTTCTTAGGCTTAATTATATCATCAGTAAATAGAGGATAGTAACAGATAAAAATATCTAATAGGATTTTGAGAGAATCAAGTGAGAATGTCTGAAAAGGACTCATGTGAGTGCCTGGCACCTAGACATTAAGTAAATTACTCCCCTCCCCTATGTTGGAGGGCTGGAGGCCCAACTGGTGGCAGGAGCCTCTCTGCCCTCAGGCTTAGCAGCTTAGTGGTAAGATAATCAACCCTAGATGTCTTAAGAATGACCTTATTCCTGTTTGCAAGAAGACTAGGAAATACTGAATTTTCTGCTGATTTGTATGAAGCCAAACGGTAATCTTGCTAAATATGGTTTTTGCCCACCTAGGTCAGAGGCTATGTCAAGAAAGCTCTTTCCGAAGGTGCCCGAATTCAGTGCGGGGAGGGCGTGGATAAGTTGCGCCTCCCCGCCAGGAATCAGGCAGGCTACTTTATGCTTCCCACGGTGATAACAGACATTAAGGATGAATCCTGCTGCATGAAGGAAGAGATATTTGGTCCAGTGACGTGTGTCACCCCCTTCGATAGCGAAGAGGAAGTGATTCACAGAGCCAACGACGTTAAGTACGGGCTGGCAGCCGCGGTGTGGTCAAGAGACGTGGGGCGCGTCCACCGCGTGGCTAAGAAGCTGCAGGCGGGCTTGGTCTGGACCAACTGCTGGCTCATCAGAGAGCTGAACCTTCCCTTCGGGGGGATGAAGAGTTCTGGGATAGGTAGAGAAGGAGCTAAGGACTCTTACGACTTCTTCACTGAAATCAAAACCATCACCGTTAAACACTGACTTTTGCCAAGGTGAAGCCCTTATGGTCAACGTCTGGCTGCAGAGATCGGTTGCCCAGTGTGGTGAACTGAAATACTGGCATGAATTCCAGCCACGTTGTGACTTGGCAGAAGCTTGTCTCTAGCCTATCCTTAATTCTTAGTAATTTTACCCACTGGTGAAGAGGTGCTGCCTATGTTCAATATGGACTCAGAAGAAAAGACTTCTCAATAGGAAGGCACAACAAGGAAGCCAAACAATTGCTAGGTTCCTCTCAAGTATGTCTTTATAATATATATATATATATTTTTGACACAGGGTCTCACTTTGTTGCCCAGGCTAGAGTGAGTGCCGTGGCATCAGCCTAGCTCACAGCAACCTCAAACTCCTGGGCTCAAGCAATCCTGCTGCCTCAGCCTCCTGAGTAGCTGGGACTACAGGCATGCGCCATCATGCCAGGCTAATTTTTTCTATATATATTAGTTGGCTAATTAATTTCTTTCTATTTATAGTAGAGACGGGGTCTTGCTCAGGTTGGTTTCGAACTCCTGACCTTGAGCAATCAGCCCGCCTTGGCCTTCCAGAGTGCTAGGATTACAGGTGTGCACCACCGTGCCCGGCCTTTATAATATTTTTTTTCATCATCTTGATTGAATTCTTGAGAACTGCCAGATAATCAGATATTTTCATCTGCAAGTATATGGTAAAAAAAAAAAATCTACAAAGCCAAATGGAAATGAATAACCATAATTTCTTACCTTTGGGGAGATTGTGGAGATGGTCTCCTCATCCATTAACCACTAGCATGGGCAACTGATAACTGATTGGACCTTGTTATGTAAGGGGACGGTGGATGTCCTTGGAATTTGTCAGGGGAGACCTATATGGTAGGCCCTGCTAAATATATCTGTACAAGGGCAAAGAAAATAACTACCACTTTTGCAGAAAACTTCGAACAAGAAAATAGTTTGATCCATTCCTACTGTCAAGTCTAATCAATTCCAGTTCTTTGTGCCTGCACCTAATGATGCTTACAACTTACTAACCCTGCAAGAAGTAATAAATGTTAAGCAAATTTAATAACTACTGTGGCATATATCTTCTTCTTGAATTGTCCTTTATTCTTCCTATCCCCATCTTTTTAGGAATGTGGACTTTTCACTAAGTAATAAAGGTATCTCTAGCACTTCCTTTTTCTGGATTTCTCCAGGGAACAGAGGAGAAAACTGAAGTTTCCAGAGGTTAAGTAACACACACAAGGTCACACAAATGGCCTGGGGCAGAGGAAAGGATTTGAACCCAGGGCTCTCAGACTTCAAAACGCACTGTCTCTGACCGCCTTACACTTGCTGTGGATCATGCCCCAGAGGCAGTGGAGTACTTGTGGCTCCTGGCACATGTCGTGGCTGGTGCCTCTCTTCCAAGCCCCCCTCCCACTTTGCCTCGCCCCTCCTCCCTGCTACCCAGCTCCACTTGGTATGGGACAGGGGCTGCCCGCAGGGCATGCAGCCCAGCACCACCTCTAGCGCAATCCTTCCCACGCTGACGGAAGCCACCAGTTTGTAGGCTTGATTCCCCCACTGGACAGGACTGTCGAAGGCCAAAGCTGGTGTTACCCCTCGGAAGAGTCTCAATTCATAGCACAGTGCCTGGCACACAGAAAGTGCTCAAAACAAGTTCCAGGGATGGACACAAGGTCTCCCTGTGCTCGGGGGTATTTGTCCCATGGTTTGTGCCTGTGTAGTTGGGAGAGGGTAGAGGTGGTAGGGGGAAAACTAAGCTTTATAATTTTGCTTAGGATTTCAGGTATATTGGCTTGTTCATAAATGCTGAGAAATAAAAGCCGCCCCTTTGAGATCAAGTGATGGTGTTGGGTTATACCTGGTTCCTAGCGCCTACCTTCCCTCCCCTCTCTTGTCCTCACCCTTTCCCAGGTGAGTCCCCTTGTTCTTGATCAGTTTCATCCAGAACCAGTGTGAACACTAGCAGGAGGAAGTTCAGCGGCTCTAGTCTCTAGGAATCTGCCTCTTCACTCGAGTAAGTGGACTGGCCTGAGCTCATCCTTGTCCCTGAGCCCTAGGCCATATCCTCCTTCCAGATTCTGACCACAGGCTCTCCTTGGCCCCTATGCCTGAACCCACCTCCCACCACTTGTAGCTACCCAGGAGCCCATCCTCTCTGGGGCCACAGCCAGCCCTGCCCTTGCCAGTCCCGTCGTGGCTCCGGGTCCTGCCCGCGGAGGATCTTGTCTGCTTCCCGCCAGCACACGTTCTGGGTGCCACTTCCCTACTTCTGTGTCTCTCAAATCTCTAGAAGCTCCTCCGGGGCTCACAAGGCAGCCTCATCAATGCGTGTTGGACCACATTTTCTTTCTCCACCCTCACACTATCCCAGGTCTCAGTTACAGCCACTGCCTACATCTTAGCATCCCCGTCAGACCTTTCCTACTTTGCTCCAGCCTGTTCACCTGGGAGAGCACAGCCCTGAGACCTTCCTCCTCCCAGGCCATCCATCCTAACTGTCACGTCCTAAAAAGAAGCCTGTCTGTGACCCAGGCACACAGAAAGTGTGGGGTTAGTCCACCAGTCAGCGATTTTTCTAACTAACTTTGCCAATGACCTAATCAACCATTTTTTAAATTGCAAAATATTATGGGGGTACAAATGTTTATGTTACATAAATTGCCTTTGCCCTGCCTGAGTCAGAGTTTCAAGTGTGCCCATCCCCCAGACAGTGCACACCGTGCCCATTAAGTGTGAATATACTCATCCCATCCTCCCGACTATATGCTCTTTATTAAAAATTATTACTAATCAACCAAGGATTATCAAATATTTGGTAAAAGAAAAATACCCAGATGTGTGAGAAAGCAACTGTGGGAGAAACAGACAAAAGAAAGATCAAACAGTTGATTAGTCCCCTTGGAAAAATCTGAGGGGATAGTGCATTTGTAAACAAGAATAGGCTACTATGGAAAAGGAGCAGGCAGAGAACATAAATGAAGTTTTGAGAAAGTACACACCGATTCTCTAAATAAATTGTAAAAATTAATGGAACTGAATAATTGCTATGGCTGAAAACTAAATTAGTAATGTGGATGATAAAGTTGAAGAAATAGATGTAAAGAATGACAGAAAGGGAAAAATATAAGAAAGACCTTAGATATAGGATAGACCTAGAAAGGTATTAGTATGTAACTTATTCAAAATATGAGAACAAAGTCATAAAAGGGAAAAAAACAAAAACAAAAACAAATAAAGAGTATAAGAAAATTTTCATGAACTAGAAAAACTCTTTTTAGATGGAAAATACCATGTGTCAAGAAATATTCTGTTGAAATTTTAAAATTCCTACTATATAGCTTGCAGAGTGAATGAACAGGATACCTTACAAAAAAGAAAAAGCATCAGATTGTCATCACACTTTTCATTCATAATATCGATGCTAGAAAACAGAGGAGCAAGACTTCTAATTTTCAAGGAAAATTATTTTGAACCTAAATTCTATAGGCAGCCAAACTGTTATTCATGAATGAAGACAAAAATAACACTTTTAATGACTCAGAAAGTTTCTATTTATCCTTCTTGGCACGGCTTGGGAGTGTCAGGCAGGAAAAAGGAAACATGGATCTAACAAACAGAAGAACTGCATGAGGAATGAAATGAAAAGACATTTTAAGGTGTTAGCTGCAAAAAAGGCTTAGAAAACAATTGACCCAAGATAGAACATGGAAGACAGGAGATGGTGATTGAAGAACATCTTTAAGAAGAACATAGATTTTAAAAATATGTTTAATAACCTGGAAGATCTTAGATATGGAAAAATGGTTAAAGGGGGCCGGGCGCAGTGGCTCACACCTGTAATCCTAGCACTCAGAGAGGCCAAGGAGGGAGGATTGCTTGAGCTCAGGAGTTCCAGACCAGCCTGAGCAAGAGCGAGACCCCGTCTCTACTGAAAATAGAAAAATTAGCCAGGTGTGGTGGCACCTAGGAGGTACCTGGTACCCAGTGGCAGTCCTAGCTACTAGGGAGGCTGAGGCAGAAGGATTGCTGGAGCCCAAGAGTTTGAGGTTGCTGTGAGCTAGGTTGACACCACAGTACTCTAGACAGGGCAACAGAGCGGGATTCCGTTTGGAAAAAAAAAAAAAAGGACCAGAAAACAGGTTAATGGGGATCAGAATATGCTACCCCAAAATATGCTACTTTGGCATGTTGATTATTTTGAGCTGGAGGTAGTTAAGTAAAAGCAGATGCAGGACAAGTTCTCTATCTTCCCCCTATTTGCCCCTATCTGCAAGTAGAGCATAAATTTCCCTTGTGAAGGTGTTCTCTCTGGTACCAGGATGGAAAGAAACAACTTTTATCACCATAGATGGAGAAGGCACTGAAATGAGTCTGCATAAAAGAACCTTACTAAATAACCCTTATCTTCCCCCCATATATTTACCTTCCCACAATTTATTGCTCCTAGGAGCCCAAACTCCTTCTCTTTTGTTAGTCATTTCTTAACAATTTATCTCCCTTTGTTAAAATGATATTTAAGTCTCCAAGACTACTGCTTCTTTGGGTTTTCACTTCTTTTCTATGGAGGCCCCAGGCACATAAAATTTAATAGAAAATTTGTACGCCTTTCCTCCTGTCAATCTGTCTTTTGCCAGTTTAATTCACAAGGCCCAGACACAGAACTGAAGAGGATAAAGTTTTTCCTCTCTTACAGAAGTAAGATGAAAAAGATGTTCATCTACTTCTTGGTTGTCAGGCATGGATCAAATTCAAAATTTTATATTTTCCATGATTACAGAACCTGTAGGAATAAAGAAGAGGAGGAAAAAAATTGGCTTCAGGGTTTTTAGGAGCTAAAATTAGAAGTCGTGGGTGACATGACCAAACACTGGCCCATGATGCTATCTGCTTGGTATGTGGTCAGATCATTCTACCAGGAGGCTTCATGTTATAAGAGAAGAATTCATTGCTTTTGATAAGTTTAATCCAAACACTTGAGTCAGTAAATTCCTGATTTAAAATTCCTACAAAATGTTAGTCTACACTCCTAATTCAACTTTTTTTTCTTATTAGATTGGTTTCTTGGTACTATCCCTCTTAAGTTTTCTACTACACCATATTTTCTTCTTTATCCAAGTCACTGATCTTGATCTGCAGAGATAAAAGAAATCCTGACATGCATCTAACATGAAAAAGACCCCCCCCCCCGCCGCCCCCTTGAAGGAGCTTGCACGCTCTGGAGAATGGAAGAGTGTTGGAACTCATTTTCAGAGCACTGCATGTAAGCATAGAGATGATGCTTGCATATATATGTTTCAAAATATAAAAATAATTTAAAAAAAGGAAAAGAAAAAACAGGACTGGGGCATTTTAAGATTCTTCAGAGTATGGAAATCCAATGTTGCTTTGTCTATGGTTAACCTCTAAGACAATCAAAATAGGATATAAAAAACTATCTATTGCTGCCAAGGTTTAATCATTTTTCCAAAATGTGTTTGCCAAGACAAAAGGCTGTGTTATCTGTGGCAAAGGTGAGGTGAGAGTGTGAGTGTGCTGGACATTCCCAAGTAATTATTGCATTTATTTAGGTTTCTGCAGCTACCTAACAGGCTTATGATAGCCCATCATAATGAACAATCAAAAGGCAGAAATAGCAACGTTCACCTTACCATGCCACCGGGATGTTAAATTCTTTCAATGCACAATACAGTGCAAAGGTTCAGGGGGAGTGAGAAGTTTGACCTGAAGCAATTTTTCCACTACTCATCACTTTTGACAGTTACAAGAAATCCAGAGAAGGGATTTTCTTGTCTAATTATTTCTAACCTTTAAGTTCAGGGAGTCAGTCTTTCTCAAGATTAGGATGCACTAAATGCATCCTGAGGAAAGGGTGCGTACATTTTCTGCAAATACTGTCCAGGAGATGTGAACTCTCTCCTTTTATTTAGGATATCAGAGGAAGGGGCCAGAGGGGAGGAGAGTTCAGTCTGCTCAGCTGGGAGTAAGTGCTTCAGTAAGCGCTTTGGTATCGCTCCGTGGGGACAGTATCACTTCCATCCTGATGACTGAACTCAGCCTAGATGCAGACCACTCACTCAGCCTGAGTCCCAGCCAGTGGCCACAGGAGTTACTATAAATAACCCATCAGCACTGCTGCCTGGCGCGCTATTACTATTAAGTGGGACAGTGCATTCCCCTGAAGATACCTAAAATCAATGCAAAGAGGACTTCAGAAGTATGCATTTTGCTAAACTTTAAACATCAGAGAAGTTGTTCAAAAATCCCCCTGAAGGGAGAAATATGCTGATTTTCAAATTTTTACCTATCTTGATGATCCTTACAGACTTTGATTTCTCAAGGTTGTTGCATGAAAATCAGATTTCTCCTATTAGAAATTCATGAGCTCCTGCAGTTTATTTCGCAGTGACAGTCCTTGTGATCTGCTATCTGGGCACCTTCATCAGATGCTGCAGGCGAGCATTGTATGCCCCACGCAGGAACCTGTTCCCACAGGCAGGGGGCACCTGGAGCCGCACAGCCTGCAGCTCTTGGGCTGTCACATAAATTACAGGGAATCGGAAGCCACTCCTCGGCCAGCAGGCAGCCCAACCGCCCCTGATAGTGCCAGCTGACCCTCAGTCCTCCGGGGAGAGGGTTTCTGCTCTCTCCTGCCATTCACTATGTCTGAGCTTAAAACATTAAAATAAAGTGCTTCTTGTTTCACATATAAATTCAATTCCAACAGCTGTAATTAAGAACATATAGAAGCCAGCTGCTTACCGTACGTGGGTGGGAACTCCAAAATACTTACTGGAATCTGCAATTATTTTTCATTGTCCTCAGAATACCTCTATCTCTGTGATGCTTGCATATTTCTGTATGTTCTGTACATTTGTATTCTAGTTCTACTTAGGGGGAACTGCGCTTTCCCCTGTGTTAACCTTTTTTCTGTTTGCTGTAAGACCTTTAGCAAGCCAGTGCACCTCTCTGTGCCTCAGCTGTCCCCCTGGGAGTGGGGAGAAAGCTACCCAGGGTGATCTCAAGATCTCTGGCAATCAACCTTGCTATGACTCAGTGACTCCATTGGTCCTTAATATTCCAAGGAGTACTTTTCAATGCTCTGTTGGAAATTGTTGAGTCACACTGGAATGGATTGCAATTATAAGATGGGGTTGGAATGTTACAATAGCTCCAAGGGTAAGACAGGACTGAGGAACGCGGAGGAGGAGGACTGTGGTGAGGCGCGGGATGGGAGAGCCGCCATCAGATGCGTGGCGATGGCATCTGCTAGGCCAATCGGCGAGATTAGGCGAATTCCCAGTGCTTCACAAATGGCCAGCTGCAATCGGAAATACGATGCTTCCCAGAAGAGCTGCCAGTCACACGGTTGGCAGAAGCTGCACAGTCGTGATGACGATGCTTTGCGCAGGCCCTGGTGAGTCAGCACTGACGGGGCACTGATGAGTTGGCAGCGGAGACTGACGACGCAACTGCTCAGGACTGTCAGATGCATTCCAGAAAGCTCGCTTTAGATACCCACGAACAAAATGTCTTCCTAAAACTGCACCCTGAAATCCTCCTGGGCAAAGCCTGGGCTGTCACAGGGGCGAGTCTACCTTACTGATGAAGTCATAGTTAGGGGCAGGCACCCCCAAGTAAAGGGCACTGGAAATTCCCAGGTGATAAGCAGATCCAAAGCATAGGACCAAGGGCACTGGAATTTTCTTTGCAAAGTCTGAGCTCAGGCTTAGGAGAATATCTAATGTGGATGGCCAGAAGGCAGGTGAATTATCCTGAAATCGCCTGTCACCCTCCCTGTGCCGGGCAGGAGGAAAAGAACAGGCCTAGTGGGAGCATGTTCTCACGGGGTCTGCTTCTCCAGATCCTTCTGCTGAACAGCCTGGCAGTGCTTGGGGATAGAGGACATTGTCCCCCTTTGACGGCATGTGCGTCAGCCGTCCCAGGCTGTCTCTGGATGAAGGTGTTCTCCCGTTGCCCTGGGTCTCCCAAGACACCAGGTGATCTCAGACCTCTTTTTTTTTTTTTTTTTTTTTTTTTTTTTTTTTGAGACAGTCTCACTTTGTTGCCCAGGCTACAGTGAGTGCCATGGCATCAGCCTAGCTCACAGCAACCTCAAACTCCTGGGCTCAAGCAATCCTCCTGCCTCAGCCTCCCAAGTAGCTGGGACTACAGGCATGCGCCACCATACCTGGCTAATTTTTCTATATATATTAGTTGGCCAATTAATTTCTTTCTATTTATAGTAGAGACGGGGTCTCGCTCTTGCTCAGGCTGGTTTCGAAATCCTGACCTCAAGCAATCTGCCCGCCTCGGCCTCCTAGAGTGCTAGGATTACAGGCGTGAGCCACCGCGCCTGGCCGATCTCAGACTTCTTAAAGCAGCTGGTGTGGGAGGACTGGAGACCTGGAATACCCGTGGATAGTACGGAGCACAGTCTTCCTGTGAGAAAGAGCATCACAGGGAGTTTGTAAGCACATACATTGCTATTTATAAAAGGCTGATCACAACATGTTAAAAACAATAAAAATAACTGAAAGAGTACCTAATGGTACGATTGAAAGTAAAAGTGTTCCTCTTTGTTAAGCTAATCTCCACCCCCGCCCCAATCCTTCCTTCTTCTTCCCAGAACCAACCATTTAAAATAGCTCTGGTTTTAGGTCCTCTATATCATAGAACTAACCTGTATTTCTGGTCTTACTCACTTCGTGTAATATACAGTATATCAAATGAAAGGTATGAAATTCAGTACAGGTATCCTACCTCATTCTACCTGCATTTTACCTTTCAATTTTTATTAGGTACATTAATATTGTAAGATATTTAACAGTTCAATGAATAAATAACTTTAAATAATACACATAAATTCCCGTTTCTTGATTTATCAACTTCTGACACTATCAGTCTCCTCCCTGTTCTGTAAGATGAGGAAAGCGGATCACAGCCACCAGCCCGGCTCCTCCCTTTCCCCACCTTGTCAGCTGATTACTTTCACCATCTAGACTCATGACCTTTGCACTCTGTACTGTAATTTTAAGTTAGCTTTCTGTCCTTTGTCTATAGCCTGACTTTAAAAACTGAAAACCAACAAAAGACATTCATAACATTAAGAGTATGTAAATATTATCTGCAGAATCAAGTAATATGTGAGGCCCATAAAGATGGAAAGGTGGGTGTGAGCCCGTGTTGGTATAGTGGTGAGCATGCCTGCTTTCCAAGATGGAAAGGTGATTTTATGTTGATGAACTATCCACCCAAAAAAAGATGAAAAAAATGAGTTCCTTTTACTTATATACTTATACTCCCTTCTGTTTTTCCAAGTCATGTCACATTTCAGTTTGCCTCTCTTATCGTGATTTCTGAATAGGTTTTTTGTTTCTTTAATGGTTAGAACAAACGCATACCTTGTAAGGGAGGGGAAAAAATTTCTTATACCCCCTTAGGTTCTGCATCTGGGGCATTCAAATTAGACTGACAGAAAACAGATTAATAGGAAAGAAGGCATACACTTTTAATTTGATTTTAATATTTTAATTTTTACATGCACAGAGGTCTTTGTAGAAAAGAGGACCCAAAGAAAATGGTTAAACTTGGTGGGAGGACTTTATACTGTCTTAACAAAGGGCAATAAATTGTTGAGAAGTGGTAAGAGAAAGAAGGAGTTTGGGCTTCTAGGGGGAGGAAATTTGCTTACCAAAGGTGAGGAGGTGGGGGTTGGTCACTTAAAAAACATCAAACTCTCTATAGAACCAAGTGGAGGGCACGCAGTAATGACCGTCTGTCGTGTTGCATGTTATGCCGTGTGGGCACCTAACCTGGGATGCAGGAGGCCTGTTTGCTTTCTCTCTTTTTGCATTCCTTTTCCTTCTCCTCTTCCATTTCCTTCTCCTCCTTCCCCATTTCTTCATTTTTTTTATTTTTGGTATGTTTTACATAATAATTTCATTAGTGTGCTGATCTCTGGATTTTTAAAATATCTGCATCATCAAACATTCTCCACCCTCCTCCGTCTCTCCCACCCTTAGGTATTTCTTAGATACCATCGGAACAGCCTGTACTCAGAGCTCATATCATAGGCTCCCTGGCAATCTGTCCACACATTTGTGTCACGGAGCATTGCTGAATAAGAGGAAGTGTTAAGATTATGGGGCTGCGTATTAGGTTACAGATTCTGAGACATCATGTGAGGTGACATGATAAGTAATGTTCCCTGGCACATTCTCCTAGCTTGGCCTTTGTGCAACCCGTGCAGTTTACAAGGAAGTGGCTGAGCGGTTTTGTTCTGGTTGGGTGGAAGGGAAAAGGGGACATATTCGGAGACACCCATCTTATCTACTTTTCACATTGGGTCACAGATCAGAAACAGAGAAGAAGAGAAGCGCAGCTTGGGTTGTTCCCATTGACCTAGCACATGGACTCACACTGCAATGTCCTCCTTGGTTCAGTGACTGCCAAGGTGGCTGGGCAAGGACAGGCTTCTTTTCAGCCGGGTGTTTCTCTACACAGCCCTGCTCAATATTGGGAAGAATTGATGGTCTTCACTTTGCTGCTGAGAGTTGAGCAGAGAAACCCTGCAGCCATCTGCAGCCTGTCCCCACAGGAATCCTGGCCTACTTTAGGGAGAGGAAGTGGGTGAGATCTGGTCAGATCTATTTGTATGTCCTGATCTAATCATCGTGGCTCCTGGCCACTCAGTTTATGGCTTGTGGTATCTGCCAATCTGTAGACAGTGTGAGTTTTATCAGGCGGAAGATGGCTGCACTGCAGAATGTGTTTTGAACAGCCAAAGAAATATCACACTGAGGACAACGGTGCTCCTCAAGTAATGAAAATAAAATCCCTCACTAATCATGAATTAATTTTCACAGCCAAATCTGAGCTCACAAATCCCAGTCCACAGAGCTAGTTTTGTTTACACGTTATAAGACTTGCATGGAATTTGAAAGAACCTGGACCAGCCATCAGGAGAGATGTCTCTGCTGGATTCCAGACCAAGGTCTGCTGTGACTGGGCTATGGCCTGGCTAGTCGTAGAAGACTAGTAAGAGCCAGGACCCTGCAGTGGGTGTTCCCAAAGGACTGAGGCAGGCGCTGAAGGGCCAGACACGCAGCAGAGCTGTGATAGGAAGTGAGAGCATGACTGGCAATATGAGTATGACCACATGAAGGGTGGTCACTGCAAGCAGAAAGGCATTTCCTGCCCTAGTGGGGACAGCACATTACAATGGGAAATACAGGGCAGGAGAGGGCCCCAAATTCTGGCAAGTGGAGTGGGGCCTCAGGAGATCTGGTCATGGACAGCAGGACTCTGCAGGAAGTCAGGGGCAGGGCTCTGATTCCCAGCAAGGAGATAGGAAAAAGCAAGGCAGAGCCCCAGTGCTAGACAGTGGTGGGAGCACCAGGAAGGGTACCCAGACAGGGAGCTGTCACTGGTGTGCAGGGAAGACAGTCCTATCTTAGTGACCTGATGATCAGAACTGAGGCACTAGGTCGGGATAAACTAGCCACCATACTGGTGGCTGACTTGACTTGAACCTGGAGTCCTTTAATCCCTCCTGTCTCAGCCTGGGAGGTGCAGCTGGGCAGAGCCTGCAGGTGAAGATCAAGTGGATGGGGGGCAGGGCAGAGGAAGGTAAGGAGGCAGATAAGAAATGGGCCACAGAAGCTGGGACCTTGCCCAAACCCGGTAATTCTTGATCTGACAGCACTGTTTTGAGTTCAACATTAGATGTGGTATATTAAAGCAATTTCAGGAAGAACATCCTTGTGAAAACTGTTAGGTAAAATAAGAATGGAAGTTTTTCCATGGAAATTTCATGAGACAGAGATGCCAAGCCATCTTCAACAATAGAACTTTTGCCTGTGCTGTCTGTTCTTCTGCAAAGACCCTTCTTCCTGCCTAGCTCCCCACTATTCCATGTAGGTAACTCCTACTTAGCCTTTATTATAAAACTCATCGCAATCACCCTTTCCTGGGGAAGCTGCTTCTGTGTCCCTGACCAGGTGACATCCTCCTTCAACGTTTCTCAGTTAGCTGAGTTGGAATTTACATATTGTTCCCCAGTGATCTAATGCCCGTTGGCTTCTCCCACTGGAAGGCGTGCTTCACAAGGACATAGGGTATGTCTGTCTTGTTTGTCACTGGGTCCCTGGAACCTAACCCAGGGCTGACTGAATGAATATTTTCAGAGAAATAAAACATTTTTCTGGTAGGAGCAAATGGGAACATGATTGGCAGTATTTGGGATTGTACAACACTTATGGAAATCTAGGCCATCCTAGAAACACATTTCAAAGACTCTCAAGATATTTGTGGATTCCAGATTGGAGGGAGTTATAAAACCTGGAAATACTGATAACTAAGTCCTTATATGTTTGGCCAAGATTTGACATAAAAATAAGCAAAAAAGAATATAAATAGGTTCTTAAAAGAAATTCATCTATCGGACAAATAGATGGCATCACGGTCCTATTTTTTCCTCTCTGCTGACCCTACAATCTGCACTCTGTCCCCACAAATCTATGTAGGTAAGTAATACAAAAATGAATATTGAATGCATTCTTTTAAGGCGGAACTAAATCATGCCCATAGCTAGGATGGAGGCTGTGGAATTAGGGTATCCCCTATTTAGTTGTGATGAATGTTAGAGTTCTTTGGTTTCTAGTAGCATAACCTAATATTGGCTGAGGTGTAAATTGTATAATCAAAGGGAAGGCTGGAAAATCAGGTTTAGGAAGGAATAAGAACTGGAACAATTCTATGTAGCCAAAACAACCACTCAGTCTTGCAGAGGTATAGCTTTATGGGTGCTTTTTAAAAAGCCTTTTCCATTTTTACTGTATTTATCATGTTGCTTGAGTTTCAAGTTCTTGGAGAGAGCAGCTGCTTAGGTTGTTTTCTGCCCAGAGAACCTTAATTAATACTTGCACCAGACTTTGCCCAATGGGAAGAGATAATTTCCCAAAAGAAAACTCAAGTGCTATTTTGCAGAGCGAGGTAAGAATGCAGAGCATCATAACAAATGAAGGAACAAACGAAATGTAGTCTAGACATATGGTGCATATTATTCAGCCCTAAGAAGGATTGAAATTCTGACTCATGCTACAACATGGATGAGCCTTGAAAACATTATGTTAAAGTGAAAAAAGCCAGACACAAGACAAATACTGTCTGATTTCATGCGCTTCCCAGAGTGGTCAAATTCATAGAGATAGAAAGTAGAACGGTGGCTACCAGAGCTGGCAGAGGTGGGGAGTTATTGTTAATGGGAACATAGTCTCAGTTTGGGACGAGGAAAAAGTTCTGGAGGTGGAAGATTTTATATATCCGGGTGCTCCAGGGTTGGGTGCATATATATTTAGAATTGTTATATCCTCTTGCTGAATTCACTCCTTTATCATCATATAATGACTTTCTTTATCTCTTTTTACAATTTTTGTCTTGAAATCTATTTTATCTGATAGAAGTATGGCTACTCCTGGTCTTTTTTGGTTTCCATGTGCACAGAATATCTTTTTCCATCCCTTTATTTTCAATTTATGAGTGTCTTTATAGGGGAAGTGTGGTTCTTGCAGACAACATATAATTAGGCTTTTATAGTTTTTTAATTCGTTCAGTCACTCTGTGTCCTTTGATTGGAGAGTTCAGTCTATTCACATTTAGTGTTATTATTGATAGGTAAGGACTTATTACTGCTATGTTGGTATTTGATTTCTGGTTGTTTTGTGCCTTTCTTCTTTCCTTCCTTCCTGTATTCCTTTGTTAAAAGTGATTTTTCTGGTAGTGTGTTTTAATTTTTTGCTTTTTATTTTTTTGTGTACCTGTTGTTGGGGCTTTTCGATTTGAGTTTACCATGAGGCTTGCAAAACACATGGTATATCCAATTATGTTAAACAAGTGACAACTCTGCTTATAAACAAACAAACAAAAAATCTAACAGAAATTCTACCTTTTAACTCCATCTTTTTAACTTTTTGTTGTTTCCGTCTAGATCTTTTTATGCTATATATGTCTCAACAAATTGTTACAGTTATATTTGATAGGTTTGTCTTTTGGTCTTCCTACTAAAGAGATGAGTGGTTTATACACCACAATTACAGCAATAGAATATTCTGTATTTGTGTACTTAACTGTTGCCAGTGAGTTGTATACCTTCAGATAATTTATTATTGTTCATTAATGTCCTTTCCTTTCAGATTGAAGAACTCCTTTTAGCATTTCTTATAGGATAGGTCCAGTGTTAATGAAATTCCTCAGCTTTTGTTTGTCTGGGAAAGCCTTTATTTCTCCATTGTGGTTGAAGGATGATTTTGCAGGATATAATATTCTAGGGTTAAAGTTTTTTTCTTTCAGTACTTTGAATATGTCATGCCACTCTCTCCAGGCCTGTAAGGTTTCCACTAGGAAGTCTGCTGCCAGATGTATCAGAGCCCTGTTATATGTTTTTTCCTTTTTTCTTGCTTCCCTTAGGACCTTTTCTTTATCAGTGACCTTTAGGACCTTGCTTATTACATGCCCTGAGATCACCTTGATTGGGTTAAATCTGCTTGGTGTTCTATGACATTCTTATATCTCAAATATTGATATCTTTCTCTAGGTTTGGAAAGTTCTCTGTTATTATTTCTTTGAATAAAACTTCTACTCTAATCTCTCTCTCTCCCTCCTTTTTTAAGGTCAATAACTGTTAGATTTGCTCTTTTGAGGCTATTTGCTAGATCTTGTAGCCATGCTTCATTCTTATTTATGCTTTTTTCTCTTCTGTGTATGTTCAAATAGCCTGTCTTCAGTCTCATTGATACTTTCTTCAAGCTCCACAATTTCTGCTTGATTTTTCTTTATTATTTCAATCTCTTTGTTAAATTTCTCTGATAGGCTTTCAAATTCCTTCTCTGTGTTGTCTTGAAGTTCATTGAGCTGCTTTAGGACACCTACTTTGAATTCTTTGTCTGAAAGGTCACCTATCTCCATCACTCCAGGCTTGGTCACTGGTACCTTATTTAGTTTGTTTGGTGAGGTCATGTCTTCCTGGGTGTTCTTGATGCTGTGGATGTTCATCGATGTCATGGATGGTCATTGAAGAGTTAGGTATTTATTTTAATTTTTGCAGTCTGGACTTGTTTGAACCCGTCCTTCTTGAGAAAGCTTTCCAGACAATCAAAGGGAATTGAGTGTTGTGATTTAAGTGTTTGGTCACTATGGCTATATCAGTGCTGTGGATGCCCCAAGCCCAGTAATGCTGTGACTCTTGCAGATGCCTGGTGATAACATCTTGGTGGACTTGGGTAAGATATGGGAGAATTCCTTGTATTACCAGGCAAAGTCTCTCACTCATTCTCTGTGCTGGGCTGATAGAGTTGGGGGAGGAGTGACATGCGGACTCCTTTGTGGCCACCAGCACCAGATCACACCTGAAGCCAGCCAGGTTCACCCAAAGTCTACAGTTACTGTTGCCTGGCTACCTCGGATGTTTATTCAAAGCCCAAGGGCTCTTTAGTCAGCAGGTCATGGATCCTGCCAGGACTGGGTCCTTCCCTTCAGGGCAGCATGTTTCCAGGAACTAAGACTCCGGGGCTTCAGGAGTCTGCTTGGTACTTTTTTTTTTTTTTGCTGTGACTGAGCTGGTACCCAAGTTGCAAAACAAAGTCCTCCGAGCTTTCCCTTTTCCTTTCTCCAAAGTCCTCTGAGCTCTTCCTTTTCCTTTCTCCAAGTGGAAGAAGATTCTTCCTGAGCTGTGCTGCATGGAGTGGGGGCAGGGGGTTGTGACACAGATACTTGCTTGGCCAACACCACTGGTGTCTCACTGGGTCATGTGCACCCCAAGTCTGCTGATTCTGAGCCAGAACAGCTGCAGGAATTGCCCAAGGACTGCAGCCTTTGTGACCCAACCGGCTTATGAATTCAGTCCAGGCCCCGGGCTGCTTTTTCTCAGCTGGTAGTGGGGCTAGTGGGAATTCTGGTGTCGGGGTGGAGGATTTCCCTCTAGTCAGGCTGGTCTAAATGCTCCCTCCATGGGCATTGGCAGATTTCTGCCCTGTGCTGTGTTCCCCTGTGCCAGGGTGGTGCTGGGTTTCAGTGCAAAGTCCTATAGTCATTTCACTCTCCCTCCCCCAGCCTTGCAGATTCTCTCTTCACTTGGCTGGGGGGGGGGGGGGCAGGGCACAGCAGGGCAGGGGTGGTGTAGGGAATGCAAGCTGCCTTTTCTGCCCTCTCCAGTGCCTCTTTCTTTGATATAAAGCTAAAACCAAGTAGTATGATTGCTCAACAGATTTTTGGTTCTTCTGAAGGTACTTCCTTGTTTGCATGGATAGTTGTGAATTTGTTGTTTGTGCTGGTGGACGATCACTGGAGGTTTCTATTCCTCTGTAGAGGGATGGTGGTGATGGTTGCCCAACAACGTGAGTGCACTTGATGCCACTGAACCGTACACTTAAAATGGCTTATTCTGTATTTTACAACATTAAAAATAAAGAGTGCATGGTGGCCAGAGGCAATCGGCTTCAAGTCAGGGAGAACGGGAGATCATGGACATTGGAAGCAGAGGCCACCTGGGGGCCTGGTGCAGTGGGCTGCAAACCTGCGAGCCCCTGCTCTGCTGTGTGTCTTTGGGTGAGTCCCAGAGTCTACCTGAACTGCTTTTTCTCATTCGAGGAGAGTAAATCCAGCCCCATGACCTTCCTCGTAGAACCGGGTTATCCTGTGAAAACATTTGGTAAACATTAAGCATTCTGTACAAATGGAAGGCATTGCTGTCTCAGGGATGGAAACACCCTTTGTAAATCTGTATTTTAGTGAATGCTAAATGGCAAATAATAACCACTTTCTTAGGTTAGTATTCTGGGGGTGGCTATTCCAGACGAATGGAAACTGTTTGAACAAAATCAGAGCAGGACAGGAAACAGTGGTTCATGTACATGCTACAAAATCTAAATTGGCCTGTATTGCCCTACGGTGCTGCCACTCCATTAAGACTTTACAGCCCTCTGTGGAAGGCTCAGACATACCCGTAACTTCAGCGAAGCAGCTGGTATTTCTAGCCGAGTGTCTCCAAATGGCCTGCCAACAATGGAGCTGTTAATTAACATCCATAAAAAGCCAATAAAGGGTGCCTGTTGGATACATATGACCTATGTCTGATACAGGGTTTGGGCAAATAAAATAATGATTGGTTCCAGGCAAAATTCCAAAGTCTCAGCTTTAGAAACCAAGGGTCTATTCTGTGCTAACTGTTTATTTGCTAACATGAGATGCAAGATACAGGATTGAATCAGATTTCATTGCAAAGATTCTCCTGGTTCTGATTTCTGCCTAGATTAAAATCTTCAGAGAGAGTCTAGAATTATGGTTTGGTCAGTCTCTAAGGTTACAGGAAGAAATTCTAGCAGCTCTATCACTTTTGGTAGAGTTTTCTGGTCACTCTTCAGAGAGGGTGCTTGGCTTTTTCATGCTTGGCTATGCAGGGAGCTCAAGTCCAGCACCTACTGAGCAGGACTGACTTAGGGGCCTCAATTCTAGAGCTTCAGTTCTGAGGGACATGTCTGCTCCCCACACACCTGAGGGCTGCCTCAGTTTAGTACCTTTTCACTGCTACGTCCTTGAAGGTCTTATTCTCAAAATTTTATTTCTTTCTTTTGAATTTGGCTATGCTGTATACATCTTATCTCTCTATCAACACACATACATAATCAGGTGGCCCCTTTTTCCAATGACAATGACCTGTCTTGACACCGACTTTGGTTGCCCTGTTTAGTTTTATTGTGGTAAAATATACATAACATTTACCATCTTAACCATTTTTCAGTGTACAATTTAGTGGCATTAAGTATATTCACACACATATACTTTTTATCCAGCATTTCCACCTATTCTGTGTTTAAGAGTAGAAGGGGTGCTTCCTATACATGCTCAGTTTTCCATCTCAACTGGGAACGGAACTAGAAATTGGTATTATTATATTTTGATGATTTTGATGTTTGGCCATTCAGGGAACCAGGGACCAAGATGGCGCTGCCTTTATGGAGCTTGGTGGGCCCCCCTTGGGCTGGCGGTTCTGATCCATGGTGGCCAGCCCATGACCCTTTGGAGGCTTTTAGGAGGAGAAGGCAGATCTCACTCACCACCATAGGATTAGTCTTCTTAAGGCTTTGAAATTATTGATTTATATTGATTGAATGTGGCTTCATTTCCATTTCTCCAGTAGTAGACAGACCAGAGTTGGGGTTAAGTATTAGAAAGAAGAGACGTGGTAAAGAGGAAAATAGGAAAAAGATAGAAAGAGGAGCAGAGAGGGAAGAATAAGAATAAAGCCAAAGAAAAGGGAAAGGAGGCTCAGGGGGAAATTTAGATGGTCCAAGACAGAGAAAAGAAGAGAAGTTAGGAGGTGGAGCGGTGAGGTAGGGAGAATGCTCCTTTCTTCTCTCCTGTCCTCCCTGGCAGGGACCAGCTTTCTGCTCTACAGCTGTGAGTTTCCAGCAGCAGCCAGGCTTGGTCTGTGCTGCCACCTGGATGTGGCAGCTCCTCTAGTCCCCTTCCTTCATTCATCAGACACACTCAAAGTCCAGCTCAGACCCTAGAGCCTGCTTCCATGTGGCCTCAGGGAAGCTCATTTTCGGTAAACACATCATCTGGGAAAAGGACCAGTTGCTTTGAGCATAATTTCTAGATGCTGACTTTCAAGTAAGGCTGCTGCAACCACATTTTTCCTTTTTGAGCTGGGTAGAGGGCATGTTGGGAAAAGTTTTCAGCCGGCTTGATTTCTGTATAGGAGGAAACATCACGGAAAATCCAACATGAAATGAATGTAATGAAAGGAATTTTGACAGTGTTCTTGAATGTTCTTGAAGATCTAAAGAAGCAATCTATCTGACTGACCTCCTGCATTCAAACAATCTGCCATGCAGGTTTTGCTCCAGTGCACAGAATTAATGTGGGGCCTCTGCATTGTGAGATTGATGAATTCCAATTAGTTCTCTCTTTAAACAGCAATTTTTGGTGGATGGTGCCATTTAGAAACTTCTACCACCCTATTCTATTTATAAATTGCTTTTATAACCATAGGATTTAAAGACTGAAAGAGACCTTAGAAATGCTTTAATGAAAAGAGCTCTTTCCAATTCCAGCTCCTACACCCAATTGTTCATGACCTTGAATACACCACTTAGCTTCTCTGTGTCTGATTTTTCTCTTCTGCAAAATGAAAATGCTTGAACTGACTGTGAGGTCACTTTGGTCTCACATGCCTTTATGTATTGCCCCCTCTTGCTTCGCAGCGATAAGCCGAGGCTCTGAGTGGTTCAGTGTCTCGGTCAGGGCCGCACCTCTCTTCCCGAGAGACCTTCCCATATACTCTGGGGTGTGGTGCTGTCCCCTCACAGGGGTTCCAGAGCTGACCCACATCAGCCGTAGAGAGTCAGCTAGGATGGGGATCCTGGTTCAGGAGCAGAGGGACCTACCACCCAGCATTCACCATGTAGAGTCTCTCTCACCTTAGTAAGAATGAGGGAGAAGTTTTTCCAATCCAAATATTAACACTTTTCTAAATGAATTTGATGTCTCTTCAGACTCACTCATCTATAGCTCTGGGCTATTTCTGTCTCTCTCCCTAGATTAGCCTTTTAAATGCTGACTGCGCATGTCCAAATAGGTGGACCGTGGGACTGTGACTTACACGTCAGACACTGAAATGGTTACTCGTGCCCTGTCCCAACCCACTGCTCCTCCTTCGACCTGTTCTAGGTCCATTAGCACAGGTCACGGCACTAGCAGGGACGCAGTGGCCCACGTCAGACTCACCTGGGTCATCTCTGGCCCACCCTCCTCCTGGCCACTCTCACCAGTTGGCCTCCGTATTAGTTCCCTAAGGGCGACATAACAAAGGTCAGCGGTCCTGCCTTATCCGAGAGGGACACGTTGAGAGATCCCCCAGTGGATGCCTGAAACCGCGGATAGAACAGGCCCTGGTGGCGGTCAGTACACGTTCCTGTTCATGTCTCCCACCCACAAACTGAATGCCTTTTCCATCTTCGCGAAGCACTCAGCACGCACTGTGGCTGTAACTTGTGCGGTTGGAGGTGTGACAGCAAAACGAGCACGAATTTCTTCATCCTCCTTCACAATTTTACGGATAGAACATTTATTCTTACCATAGATCTTAGTAACATCAGCATGCAATTTTTGTCTTTCCCCATTAAGTTGAAAACTTTCAACTTTTCACTCGAAGGCAGCACTTTATGGCGTCTCCTTGGCATATCCCAATTGCTAGTATCACAGCGCTTGTGCTTTGGGGCCATCGTGACGTCATAGAAGGGCGACTTGAATGCAGGCACCGCGATACCAGGACAGTCAACCTGATGAGTGAGCTGCCTACTAAGTGACTAATGGGCAGTAGTGTCCACAGTGTGGATCCACGGGACAAAGGGAAGCCTCACGTCCTGGGCAGGACAGAGCAGACACTGTGAGATTTCATCACGCTACTCAGAATGGGGACTGATGCTAGTGTTGGAAATTTCCATCTAGGTGTAGCTGAGAGTCCATTAGACATTTATGTGAGGAGCAACACACTCCTCAAATGCATCTGTGCTCTGGGATTTAAAAACTGCCCTCCTGTGAGAGATGTTCATGTCTACTTGGAACTTCATGCAGAGAGGTGCTGCTGATTAAGACTGCTGAAAAACTTGCAGAGACCGAAACTGATCTTAAAACCATTATCAAAGCATATTTGGCACAACATATAATTCGCCCTCTCCAAGTAATTTTTTAGTAAATTTGTGCAACCATCACCATAAATGTACACTTTCTGCTAATCACGATTGTCCCCTGCCTCCAGCAATCACAAGTCTACTTTCTGTCTTTATAGCTCTGCCTTTTCTGGATATTTCATATAAATTGAATCACATCACACATGGTCTCTTCTGTCTGGCTGCTTTCACTGAGCATGATGCTTTTGGGGTTCATTCATCTCACGGCTTATATCTGGAGTCTGTTCCTTTAATCTTGCTGAATCACATTTCATTGTATGGATACACAAGTAAACTGAGTCTTAAGCACTCACTACATGTATAGTTTCAATAGAAGGTACACATAAGAAGAAAACTAACCTGCTGAAATTTTAGCAGCACCATAAAAATGTACCTTCAAGACTGTCTAATGGGTATAAAACATCTATTTTATAATACTATCTAATCCATCAATAATTTTCACTTTCATTTTTAAAATAAATATTCATTGAACTCATCAACTG
Organism: Microcebus murinus; assembly: GCF_040939455.1. NCBI lineage: Eukaryota > Metazoa > Chordata > Mammalia > Primates > Cheirogaleidae > Microcebus > Microcebus murinus. The sequence continues at coordinate 27,700,607 of NC_134108.1, forward strand.
GTGTGCTAGGTTTGGTGATGTGGACATGGAAAAGACATGACCATTGCCCCAAACAAACTCATATTCTTATGGGGAGCTAGACACAAAACATAAAAGGAAGAAAAAAGGTGGTGTGTGTTGGTGGAATATCAAAGCAGCCAGGCCTGAAATTCTAAATGTGCACACTTGTACACATTTTAGGGTGTTTTAAAGTTCCTATCTAGCTTCATGGTGGATAGTTAATAACCTCATTGGGGAGGACAACAAGTCATTTTTAGGGTCTATTATTAAATTCTTTACTTTAAATTCTTTAGCATGACTTTGATGATCTTGAATGCAGTTGTACAAACACTTGCTCGTTCAAATACACATGGTGGAAGGTATGCATGACAGGCATTTGCATTTGTTGACCCAATATTCATAGCCCTCCTTTCCTGCTAACAGAACTCAAATTTGTTTGGGTAGTAGCAGAAGTCCTTTGATTCCAGGGAGGTAGGGTCCACCCTTAGTCCCTGGGAATGAGTCACGGTTATTCCAAATCGGCTATTCCTCTGGGCCAGCAATTGGTCCAGGGATGGTTGTGTGGTCCAGTTTTGTCTAAAAAGATGCAAAAAAGAGTCTGCTGAGTGATGCTTCTGGGAAAGTTCTTGCTTTCCTGATGCAAAAGGGACAGGCCTAACTGGCATAAAACCTTTTCATTTTCCCTTTCCCCTGTTCTTGCCTGGAACGTGCATGTGATATCTATAGGGGTAATAGGTATCTTGAGACCAAGAGACAAAAAAGCATGAGGATGAAGGCAAGTTTGCTAAGGATGATGGATGTGAAAAGATGGAAGGAAACTTGGTCCCTTACAGCATCACTGACCAGTAGCATGAGCCCAGGGCTGCCTACTTCCATATTTCTTGTCTAGGTCTTTGAGCACAGATTTTTCTGTTACTTGCTGCTAAAAGCATCCCTAACTGATACAGTATGCTTGTCAGATTCTCAAAAGTTTGGAAACTGAGATGAAGGGTAAATATATGTGCTGACAGAATTGAAATGTTAAAATATTTATTAAATATTTACCAGGTACCAGATCCAGTGCTAAGTCTGAGCTGAGATGGTGTTAAAAAGATAAAACTCTATAGGGAGCAACAAAAACGTTCAGAGCAATCAAGTGCACAAGTGCAGGACGTATGTGACCTTGTTTACTGGAGTGTCTATTAGAAAGAGTCCTCACCATCAGTCCAGCACAGACCCAAACTGAGTACAAACACAGGCTCTGCTCTATGGACTGACACAGGGAATAGTTATTTTCCTGTTCAATGTTCTGACTTTTAAGGGCACTTCTTGAGCAATGTGCTCAGTGCTGACCCTGCATTTCTATTACATTGGCAAAACAGGCAATCTGGAATGACTGTGGAAATCTAACTGTAGGGGGAAAATGGATGTTGGGAGATGGTGCAATGAAATCTGATATCTGCCTCAGAGTTTGCAAATCTCTGGATCGTCCACTTAGCACAGTAGTGACCTCACATCACTGGATGCAACACTGAAATTGGAAGGCTATTTATAAAAGGATGTTGCACAAATGTTACTGTCCTGAGAGGGAGATTATTTCTCACTTTCCTTTCTGTCCAAACCTCTAGAATAAAATAAAGTTAAATAGTTGACTAATCAATTAATTAATTCATTACTTATGCATTATTCACATTATTTACAAACAAATTCTTTTCCCAGTTCTTATTCTTCAAATGTCTCTAGGGTCTTCAACATACTGTCATTTCATCTCTTAAGCTTTGGAGTCAGAATCTTCCTCTTTGGCCTTCTTTTTTTCTGCTCCTCTTCCCATTCCTTCCTTTTATGTGAGAATTTCCTTAGTTTAATATTCAGAACTTTATTTTTTATTGATACATAATATTTGTACATATTTATGAGGTACATGTGATATTTTGATACATACACATAATGTATAATGATCGAATCAAGGTAATCGGGATATCCATTACCTCAAACATTTATCATTCCTTTGTGTTGGGACCATTTCACATCTTCTCTTCTAGCTATTTTGAAATATACAATATATTGTTGTGAACTGTATTCTCCTACTGTGCCATTGAATGCTAGAACTTGTTCCTTCTATCTGACCGTATGTTTGTATTCTTTAGCCAACTTCTCTTCATCCTACCTACCCCCACTCTTCCTGTCTTCTAGTAACCATGATTCTACTCTCCACCTCTATGAAATCAATTTTCAGCTACCACATATTAGTAAGAAGATGTAATATTTGTCTATCTGTGACCGGCTTATTTCACTTAACATAATGACCTCCAGTTCCATCCATGTTACCGAAAATGACAGGATTTCATTCCTTTTTTTGTAATATTCCATTGTTTATATATACATTTTCTTTATCCATTCATCTGTTGATGGACACTTCTGTTGATTCTCTATCTTGGTTATTGTGAATAGTGCTGCAATAAACATGAGAGGGCAGGTACCTCTTTGATATACTGATTTCTCCCCCCCCCCTTTTTTGGATATATAACCAGCAGTGGGATTGCTGCATCATATGGTTGTTCTATTTTTAGTTTTTTGAGGAACTTTCATACTGTTTTCTATAATGGCTGCACTAATTATATTCCCATGAAAAGTGTATGAACGTTCCCCTTTTACCGAATCCTTGCCAGACTTTTTGATAATAGCCATTCCAACTAGGTGAGATGTTATCTTATTGTGGTTTGTTATCTCATTGTGGATTTACGTTTCCCTACGATGTTTAGCATCTTTTCATATATACCTGTTGGCCATTTGTATGTCTTTTTTATTTTTTTAGAAATTATGCAGTTTTATAATATTTTCTGTTGCCTCTTAATCCACTAAAAATAATTTCACAATTCAACACATTTAGACAGTTTGTTACTTTCTTAGGTTTTTACTTCTTTAGACAACAATGGATTGATCTTTAGTAACAAACCTTCACTTCCTATGAAAGAAAGCATGTACCCCAAAGGTACCCAAATTCAGCAGTCTGTGCCTACAAATGATGTTAATAGCTGCATATGTTATATGGTCACTTGACATATCCAATGATGCTATCTTGGTCTTGAGAAAGTTCTCCTTTTCTTTATCTTCCTTACTTTCATTCCCATTTTTAGATAATTCAAGAACTTTGAGGATGTCACAGTCAGTGAAATTCTGAATAAGCTTTGGAAATCTTTTTTAGTTTCTTCTTTAATGGATTAAGCTCAGGCATTATTTATGGAGCAGCTACATAAAAGTCTACATGAATTTTGTCATTCAAAATCTTCTGAATCAGATTAGTTCCTCCTGTAAATGCAGCTCCATTTCTTCTGCTATTTTAAACTCTGATGCTTTCCCTGTACATACAGCCACTTTATTGATTTCTGAAAAAAATGGGTGTGGCAGACTAAGAACATGGCAAATGGCTCCAATTTTTTCTTCTTTCCCAGTGCCATGTCCAGTGTCAAATCAAGACAAACACTTTGCCTTGGGTTAGTAAAATCAAGAACTTGAAAAATTTTAGGTAAGTAAATAGCTTTCTCCACCTCACCTATCTGCCTTGGGTAGAAGATGTTAAATAGACATCATCCTGAGGTTTGCCTTCCATGGATGGGTATGACTTTATTTTTTCTATTACATCTTTTTTTTTTCATCTGGTGCTTTTCCTTTAGCACCTTTTTGTTTGTTTGTTTGTTTTCTTTTCAGGCTTTGTAGCAGCAGCAAAACGTCTGTTGGGCACCTGAATGTTTACAGAACAAGTATAAAGAGATGTCTGATGAACCACCTTGGAAAGACTATGCCTTTGATGATGTATCAAGATTCTACCAAGGCACCTTACGGCTGCCTCCATGTTGAGCACTCCAGATGGTCTTCTGTGTGTCTTTTTTTTTTTTTTTTTTTTTTTGAGACTGAGTCTTGCTCTATTGTCTGGGCTAGAGTGTCATCATAGCTCACTGTAACCTCTAACTCTTGGGCTCAAGCGATTCTCCTGCCTTGGCTTCCTGAGTAGCTAGGACTACAGGTGCATGTCATGATGCTTGGCTATTTAAAACAGTTTTTTTTGTAGAGATGGGGTCTCACTATGTTGCTGATCTCAAACTCCTGGCCTCAAGTGATCCTCCTGCCTTGTCCTTCCAAAGCACTGGGATTACAGATGTGAGCCACCACACTTGGCTTGGGTATCCCCTTCTTTTGAGAAATATCTATTCAACCTTTTGTCTATTTTTAATTGAAATTTTTTCTTTCTTTCTTTTTTGTTTCTGCTATTGAATTGTTTAGTTTTCTTATATATTCTGGTTATTAACCGCTCATCAGATGGATAGTTTGCAAATATTTTCTTCCTTTCTGTAGGTTGTTTCTTCACTTTGTTAATTGTTTGCTTTGCTGTTAAGAAGCCTTTTAGCTTGATATCATTCCAGTTGTCTATTTTCGCTTTTGTTGCCTGTGCTTTTGAGTCTCACCCAGAAACTCATTGACCATGTCAATGTCTTGTTGTATTTCCCCAGTGTTTTCCTCTAGTAGTTTCATAGTTTCAGGTCTAACATGTAAGTCCTTTGGATTATTTTAAGTTAGGATATATTCCTTGATACAAAAAAAAAAATTAAAGAGTCAGGTTTCTTTTCTGCTTTTATAGACACATTCATGACCTTGAAACCCCTCTTTTTATCTCTGTGCCTTTTACACATTCAGGGCATCTTTTCCTATCTTAGAATAATTTCATCCTACTTGTGACTGCCAGGTGAGTCTTCTTAAGACACAGTTTTATCACTTTATTTCCTTCCCAGAAATCTTCAATGCTTTTCAATTGCTTACAGTAATAAGCTCAAAATCCTTATCCTTGCATTTACGGAATCATCTAATCATGTCTCAGCTTCCCTTTCCTGCCTTATCTCAAAGTATTCTCTTAAAAAGTCCTACTCAGGTTAAATTGATCTTCCTGGTGTTTCTCAACCACATTTCATTTTTTTTCTTATCAAAAACTTTTAACCTGTTTTCTGCTTCTATTTTTTCATACTTGCTTCATTTTTTCTCATTATCCCTGAATGTCATCAAAATTCTTGTCATTTTGCCAGGTGTGGCTCAAGAAACTCTTCCTTTATAAAACTGTTTCTGGCCCTCAGCCTGAAACACTGGTTCTCAAAATGATTCTTGCCCATACCACTCTTGGACATATTTTATTTGTCGACTGGTGTGATTATTTACTTCTTATAATTGCTATTTATCTTTGTATATTTTCATGCTAAGTCTCCAAAACAAGAGATCAGGGACATGTCTTAAACTTTTCTGTATATCCTTCAATATATAAAATACCCCATGTTCAATAGAACTCAATTAAATATGTGATTTTCTCCATACAGTTAAATTATAAAGCTGGAAGGAGACTTGGAGGTCTGGTAGTCTGATGAGTTGGGAAGTTACTTAATGGAGTCTGAACTAAAGGAGACTTCAGACCTGTGAGCCTCGCTGTGTACTCTAAATTATACATTTTGACTAAATGTTTTTTATTAGTACATATCATTGAGACTGATTTATGAAGAAAGATATATAGCATGGATGAACAGTTTGAAGCAAAAGTAAACCTGAGACATGGCTAAAATTAATCCGTGGAGAAATATTTCCACAGTCTGGTGGTCTTGAAAACTCAGCTTCTGATTAAGATTAATGCTCTGGATTTGATATTCGATTAAAACCCAGGCTTGGCCAGTCGTCATGATTTTCACTTATTACATGCAAAAACACCTCATCCCAGCAGGGGGCACTGCTTCTCTGCAGAATATTCTCCGTGACTCAAAAGCTTTTCACATCTTCACCCGCTTTGCTCCTGCAAAGGCCTGACCCAGAAAAGCAACTTGAATTTTTTTTTACTTTAGTGGAAATACGAATTGCTTACATTTGTTTCATATTCTTTGATTGACAAGCGTTTCCAAAAGAGCCAGGTTTTTTTTTTTTTTTCTGCTTTCATTTTAACATTTCTGACCTTGGACTGGGGCTCCTCCTTAAAATCCCTGAGCCCTGCTCACGATGCAAGGGCCTCTCAGGTATCCATCACCAGCTGAGACTGAGAGGACCGGGGTAGGCATCTAGCCCCACCCCTCCTTCCTACACCTGAGGATCTTATAGCTCAGCTTTCTTATCAAGGTCATTCAGAAAGTCAAAGGCAGAGCCGGGGGTCAAGCTCCTATCAGTGGCAGTCACTGCCCCATCCTGCCTTGGCCCTTTATTTACCTTGCCACACGGATCAGGTATTCTGCACCACTAACTGTAAGGTGACAAGAGCCAACAGTGGTCTCCATCCAAGAAGCCACTCTCCTAAAACAGGAGAGCTCTGTTAAAACCATTTTCTCTGCATGTTTGTGTGTGTGCGTTGTGTCTGTCTGTCTGGGTTGAGCAGGGATTTGTGGAATTGTTTTGTCTCATTCTTCTTCATGGCATCTGGCCTGGGGTAAACCCTCAACAAGTATTTGTTGAATGAATGAAGGATGGAAGGAAATGAAGAAAGGAAACAAGGGAGGGTGTCATAGGCTGAATTGTGTCTCCCCTCTCCCCCCTGCCAAATTCATATGTTGAAGTCTGAGCCCTCAATATCTCAGATTGTGACCTTTAAAAGAGTGATTGAATCAACATAAGGTCATTAGGGTGGGCCCTGATCCTGTCTGACTGATGTCCCAATAAGAAGAGGCGACTAGGACACAAGGAGAGACCCAGGTCTTCACAGACGGGCGACCACGTGAAGAGGCAGCAGAGGGTGGCCGTCTGCAAGCCAAGGAGAGAGGCCTCAGAGGAAACCAGCCCTGCTGGCATCTTGATCTTGGACTTCCAGCCTCTAGCACTGTGAGAAAATAAATTTCCTTTGTTCAAACCACTCAGCCTGTAGTATTTTGTTATGACAGCCCAAGCAAACTAATATGGGAGGGAAGAAAGAAGGAAAGAAAGAAAGGAGGAACAGAAGGGAAGGAAGGAACAAAAGGAAGGAAGGAAGGGAGAAAAAAAAGAAAGAAAGGGGGGGAGGATGGAGACAAAGAGGGAGGGAAAGAGGAGCCCAGTGACTTGAAGCGACTCCTAATAACTGGTGACATCTGGCAGATCTTGACATGATTCAACTTGGTTTAGAGCACTCTTACAAATAAGATGTAGAAAACTTTCTGGCCAACTGGATTATTTTATTAGCTCTTATTTCATTATATTTTGACTCAAGCAATAAATTAAAAAGTGAATTCAGTGTCTCATATATCAGGGTGGGGATAAATCTTCACCTGCCACTTGGGCAGATCTCGCAGCAGCATGGTGCTCCCCGCGTGGAAAATGCCCATTCAGGAGGGAAGATGGAACATGGAAGTTTTTGGGAACGAGTCCATATTCACAGTCAGAAAAATTCCAGGAAATCCAAACGCAGGGTTTTACTAGATTCATGTCTAGAATGAGAATTATCGCTCCAAGTGGAAGCAGGGCATGAGAGGCTATGGCCCCAGGCAGGAAGTACAGCCTCTCTGATTTCTGACTCGAACATGAATTATTGGATTTTCTTTCTTATGGTTGTTCTGATTCTAGGGGGAAAGCCTAAATGCCCTGGGTTTTATTTTCAGACCCAGCCCCTCCATGGGGCAATATCTTGTGCTGTGGATCTCACTTGGCCTAATCAGGTGATTTTCTTTCAGACCCAGCCCCTCCATGGGGCAATATCTTGTGCTGTGGATCTCACTTGGCCTAATCAGGTGTCACAACTCACCCGTTCTACGTCCCATTTCCTCAGGACCTCGAGAATTGACGAAATATATTGATCGGATGTGATAATTCTTATCTTAGAGGACTTATTTGATTTTTAACACAGGCCTCCTGGAAACACAGTGCTTTAGCTCAGGAGTTAAATCCATTCCACCAGAGGAGATTTCTGGCATTTCGTCATGCTGTGAGGAAGTGCGTTTGATCACTTCTGCACTCCATTTGGTTGCCTGCCAGTTATACCACCTGGGCAGCCATATTGTCTTGCAAATGAATGAAGAGTTTGTGTAAGAAAATCATTCCTTTAGCAATTGTGATTGAGGACCTACTAAGTGCCAGGCACTGAGTTGTCAGGGGCTGATGCACAAAGACTGAGTGAAAATAGGTCCGAGCCTTTAGGGAAAAGACTTTTCGTGCAGAGTGCTGAGTGCTGGAATAGGCGGCAGTGGGTAGGGGGAGAAGAAGATGGATTTCAGGTTCTTATAGAGGCAGATTGAGGCAAATGGCTCATGGAGCGGGAGAGGAAAGAATCAAAGATGATTCCCAGTTTTATTTTAGATATCAGGTGGGTGTAATGAAGGGTAGCTACAGGGGGAACCATAGTTACACAAAAGTCTGTGTGTGCAGGCATGTTGTGTATGTTTGTATGAGAAAATGTGTGTATGTTGGGGGTTGGGAAGGGTAAGTTTTCAGTTTAGAGGACTAATGACTTTAAGCCTAAAGAAAGGCAAGCCTCAAGAGACCTCATTGGTACCGACCAGGAATACAGTACCCATCACACTCTTTAATGTTGCCACAACATTTCAATTGTTAAAAGTCCAGACTCGGTTTTCTGTATAAGGTCAGACATGTATAATTTTTACATTTCAAGCTCTTATGACTAAAAAAACCTGTATAGGTAAAAACCACAAGGACAATGGAGCACATGTAATTTGAATTTCAGGTCATTTTCACTTGTCATGAAACCTTATTTTGATTTTTTTTCAACCGTTTAAAAATGGAAAATTTGTTTTTGGGTCGAGGACTGTGCAAAAACAGGCAGTGGGCCAAATTTGATCACAATTAGAAGTAAAGATTTTTTTCTAAGAGTAATAGGAATTCGTTGAGGATTTTAAGGAGGTCTGGGGTGGGGGCTGGGGATAGGATGGAGTTTGTGGCATCATCTCATTCAAAATAATGAAATTCAAAAATTATTCATAAAATTCCTTCATAAAATGACTTTGAAGACTGAATGGAGAGGGCATGTGAGGCACTATGCATGAAAACAGTGTGGCTGTGTAGGAGTTTGGGGCAGTGGTCCAGGTGACAGGCCGTGGTGGGCTGGGGACGGTGGTGGGTCCCTGGAGCAGAGGGAACTGTCCAGGGCCCAGATCTCTCCCTGTTCCAGGCCCTGTGCTGGCCCCTTCTACACATCTCCTCTTTATTTGAAGCCAAGTGCAAATCTCCGCATTGTCTCAAGCATTCCTACGCCCAGCTTTAAAGATGCCTGAAATTCTTGCCATTCTATCCTGTATTTCAGTAATAGCCTTGTCCCCAGAAAGCTCCTATTACCTGGGAGATTGGTACGCTCACAAACCAAAAGGATCAAATCATTTGTCATCTATAGTTTGTCAGATATTTGGCTATACTACTTGAAAATAGAAAGAAAGCATGGCCTGAAAGAAGGGGACCAAGGAATGATGCATTTTGAGCAGGTCTTCACCTGAGGGAAGGCCAGAACAAAAATGTCCTCCCTGTGGGAAGCCATGGCGTGGGAGGCACAGGAGAAAAGAAATAATTATTGGCTGTTATGGACTGAACTGTGTCCCCCAAAATTCATATGTTGAAATCTGAGCCCCTAGAACCTTTGAAAGTAGCTGTATTTAGAGATTGGGTCTTGAAAGAGGTGACTAATTCTACCAAAGATCTCAGGTAAAAAAAAAAGAAAGAAAGAAAGAAAGAAAGAAAGAAAGAAAGAAAGAAAGAAAGAAAGAAAGAAAGAAAGAAAGAAAGAAAGTGATTAAGTTAAAATTAGGTCATTGAAGTAGGGCCCTAATCCAGTATCACTGGTGTCCTTGTAAGAAGAAGGGATTAGGACACAGATACACACAGGGGGGAGATCGTGGAGAAGGGATCGTGGAGAAGGGGGGAGAAGACACATGGAGAAGGGACCTATCTATCAGCCAAGTAGGGAGACTTTAGGAAAAGCCACTACCTTGATCTTGGACTTCTGGTCTCCAGAACTGTAAGGAAGTGTATCTCTGTTACTTAAACCACCCAGTCTGTAGTACTGTGTTATGGCAGCCATGGCCAACTAGCACACTAACCAAAGACGTGAGTAGAGAGCCTGCTTGTTATGTAGAGATTCTCTGAGCCAGAGTGGATTGCTATTATAACTTTACCAAGGGCCAGGGCATTGTAACAAATTTTATGATCTTAAAATGCATTTTCTGTGTGCCTGTAGGGGTAAAGTGGGAGCTGGAGTACCTCTTAAAGATGAGCATGGAGCACCAAACTAAAGAAAGTGTCCTTAACACACACTCAAGCTAAGTGATTCAGAACCGTCTGGCATAATTGTCCATTTGTCAGGCTCTGCAAAATTGGAATGACACTGCGGTTCTGTGTCAAAAGAAAGGTATGTCTGAGCTTCATTTTGCCTGTTCAAGATGATTCCAGAGTCCATTTACACCATTCTTCTGTATTTTCTCAATCTGTATGGTTTTTCTAATAAACTATGAAAAATGCTTTGCAATTTGAGTTCTGCTTGAAATGATAGCCACAGCCAGCTAAACTCCAAATCCTTTCTTTCTCTCTCACAGTCCTCTTTTACATCAGAATTAAAAAAAAAAAATTTAATTCTTTTTCAGGACACGTGAGTGCATGGCTAAATGATTCGATTCCCTACTTGTTCTTGAGGCTACACAGAGGTAGAAGAAGAAATGTAGAATGAAGGGAAAGAAATGAGCATGAGCCTGGGTGGTTGATTCCCCTTTGCCTCAGTCCCCCAGCTCCATCTTGCACCCTGCTGTGCATCTTGTCCTGCTCTGCATCAGGGAGCTGAACTCATGGACTACAGCATCTGGGCTCTTGCCCTCTGCTTTCTGCTTGGTTTGGCTAATGGGAGGCACTAGAAGAGGCATAGAGAGAGGTCTGGCTGTTTATCTGCCCCATCCTTGCATGCCTTGCCATTCGTTCTTGAAAATTCTCTCCCTGTGGCTAGAGCTCCTGTTGGTTGGTTCCAAGAACGGCTTCCTCTCCCTTTGCCCCTGCTGGTGCAGGGGTAGTGATGGCTCCTGTGTCCTCTGTCGCTTGTACCTGGATGCTTCTGCATTCCTTGTTGTTTCCCACAACTCTGCCCACAGCACTGCAAATAATCTTTTCATTAAACTGTTCTCAGTCAAAGCTTTGAGTATGCCCATGCTGGGATCCTGGCCAGTACCCACTCACGGCTCAGAGGACATTTGCTTTCTTGTACTAGACACTGAACACAGTTAACTTGGATTCTAGTGCATTTGGGTATCATTTCTCCTTCCACATACTTTGTGGAGAGGTAAGGTAGAATTGGTCTTCATCACGTTCTCTAAGTGAACTCTTGTACCCTTTAAACCATTCACGCATATGAATCCTGTGGTTTTCACCAGGCATACTCGAGGTAGGACAGGAAGGAGTGTGGATAGATTTTCCTATGTGAAGCAATGACAGATGTATGTATCCAATGGTATGCAGGTCAATGTTTAAAAATCAGCTCTGGTGGGGGTGGGAGGATGGAAAGCCCTGATTTGTGGCATTTGCCATTTTCTGTGGTGTAAATATTTTTGCCATGCTGCTTTTAAACAGCAAGTGCAACACCATTAAACATAAATTGGGAATAGATGCTACCCAACCATCAGCTCTTATAAGCTGATACAAGCTGGTTCTAGCAGCCCACTGTTTATACCCAGTGACAAGACAGATTGGGATGAATACATTTGCGGTACAGTGGGAATTTAATAGGTTAAAACATGACAGTAAAGTAGTTTGTCGGGAAAGTCATTGTGGGAGTATTAGTTAGTCAGCAGGTGAACATAAATAGGAAGCACAGGTGTGTTTGTGTTCTCAATGGAGAGCCCAACTGCTGCTCAATCATTCCAGGTTGCAAATGCAAAGCGAAGGCAGCCTCGTGATCCTAGCATCCTGGTACATTGTCACAGTTTCTGAACTATTGAATGTGTTGGCTTATTATTTGCAAATAAAACTTCAATTATAGCTTGAGGCTTATTTTCTCCTTTCTCAAATTAGTTTATGTTTAATTAACAACAGGAGGTGGGGGTGAAAAAACTATCTAAAAATCGTAGAACAACCAACATGAGTTCATTGAAGTTCTCTGAATATATTCTTGAAATATGACAGACATTATATGACCAAATCTTGGGATCTAGAACGCAGGAGGATAGCCCTTAGTGCTTGAATGAACAGTTTGAGGAGAGCAATACGTAGGAGTAGGAAACTGCAGGCATTGAAGTTGTAGTACTTATAACATGGTCCATGATGAAAATATAAATAAGGTTCCAAAAGTAGTTAGAGAAATTCTGGGATAAAAAAAGTACCATAAGTTACTTCGGAAAACTAGTTAAATTTTAAATTAATACCAAACTTCTTAAAGTGGAGTAAGTGCCAACCGTGATACCTGACATGTTATACCTTTAAAGGAAGCTGTCACAAATCCAATGGAGGCCCAGATAGACCATTCAGAATCTATTCCAATATTTTTTAAGTTGCTTGCAAATTGCATTTCTGCAACCACATATTCCCTTAGATGCATTAGTGGAACTTGGTGGTGTACCGAGAGAGGGGTGTTGGGAGTGGGCAGCTTTCTGTGCAACAATGCAGAGATGCTTTGTCTATAGAGAATTTAAAAACAATAATAAAACTGACTACAAGTCAGTCTGCTTTATATTATCCCCATGAGCTAGCAATTCTAAATATGATAGGTCCATGATAAAATACTCCTTGAAGGAAATCTGTTGTTGGTTTAAGTTCTGAACAATTTTTATGATTATTACTAAGTTTTAATCATATATATATGTCCTTCAAATTCACATATATTTATTACTTGTTATTTAATAAACATGATATATGTTACATGGTAGTTAATTCAGAAAATTCCCAACTATCCACTGAGCCCCCAACACGTGTGGCTTTAGCTACAAATGCTTCTTCTTAGAGTACGTTTATAACAGTGTGGAATTTAAACTTGCTTGTGACAAAGTTTGTGTCTCCAGCCCCTTGGGTACCACATACGCCTGCATTTAAACGGTAGATTTGAAATGAACAAGATAGCATAGAGATTATAAAGATGAAGAAACAGAACTTAAGTTATGTCTACTCTTCATTTTTTGTGATGATTTTGCTTTTATTTGTGTTTCAATTAAAAACAGTGAAGCAGGGCTCACTGCAGGGTGTAATACTGTTGTTTGGTTAGTACAAATCTAATTCCTACATGATAATAGGTTTTTGAATTTGACTCATTCTTTAAAATAGAAGTGCATTCTTCTTTTAAATTGTTAATTAGTTTAAAACTACAGAAAAAAATCATGAAAACATTACAGCAGTGTTATGATTTAAAAGTCACCTGAATTTTAATTTTTGGAAATATTTTGGCTTTATCAAAATCACTTATTAATTTTCACCGGAATGGTTATAGATACAAAATTCCATAAAAGAAAAGTTTAACTGCATTGACTTTCTATTATTATTTATTTCATTTTATGTTTTTACCAAAAGTAACTTTGTCTTGTAGAGGAGGGGTGAAAATGCTATGCTGTGAGTATGTGAGCTAGGTAAAAACTTTAGATAAATATTGTAAGTACTGTAATAATTATTTGCAGGATGTAAGATGAACGTCTTTATATAATTACTCCCCAGTGTGCCTGCGGTGTAACTATAGTGTTTTATATCTTCTTAAAACAATATTATTCATAGTAAGCATTAACAGCCTACCCCAGAAGATGCCGGGTGCAATAGACTCAGTGCCACAGAAATAGAAATGATATCTGTTCACATGAGCCTGTGGAGGAAGAAATGAATGTACATCCAAGTTACCGCTCCCTCGCACAGTGGTCACTGCGGGCTCAGAGACCGAGTGGAAATTGCAAACACAATGCTAAATAGTCAGAGGCCAAGAGAGAAAGAAGCATAGAAAAATGTCCTTCGAAGCTGAACAACACACACGCATGCATGTGCATGTGAGCACACGTGCACACCCATATTTTGGTAAGATGGCATCGTTTCTTCCTTTGGCAGTATCGTCACCCAGTGTGAACTCTGTCCGTCTGTAATTCACGTGTGAGTGATAGGAGGAATCAGATTGCCTCATCACTGAAAATACTAATCCCAATCCACTCTATGGTTTCCTACAAGATCTATTACCTGGAGCTGGAATTCATCCTTAGAGTTTCGTACCAGTAACCAATAAAATGAAAATGTAGCTGCTATTATATTTAAAATTGCCTGCTTAATCTTCTATCTTATGTTTTTTAACGAACATCACTTTTTATGTCCTAAGTGAAGACTGGAAACTGTGCAACTGTATTGTTATTAGAAAAAAGCTAGCTGTGCTCAAAAGCAATTTTTGTAACAAATAAAAAAATAGCATATTCAGAAAAGTTTACAGTTGGGACTTAATTGGGAAAATTTTATTTGTCCTTTCTTTTGAAGAGCATGTGTTACAAGGACTATAGGTTGAATTCCCAATACTGGTGGAGGCAGGTTCTCTGAGTTCCTAAATTAATGTGCTTTAATTTAATCACATATGGAATCTGTATAATTTCTTTATAAAAATTAAATCTATTACAGATTGGCAGCATCTCTTGGATGATGGAGCTTAAAAAATTAACTCCTTGATGTTTTAGATTAATTTTTAAAGCATGGGATGGTAGATGAGAGAACATTTTTCTCAAGTTTCAGGGAGTATAATCTCCATTTCTTCACTCTCTTTCCCCAATAATCTTTGAATGTGAATTTAGAGGTTCAGGACGAAATTAAGGGATTTTTTAAAAAAGAGCTATATTATAGACTAGGACATGCATGAAAGATATATCCATTTTCCAAGCCGAACTACTTGATCACAGGTGTATTTGTCTCATCGCTCTGACCAAATATGCCTTTCTGCCGTCAAGTTAGCTACTTCCTAATATCCTTTATGGCTACTAATGGTAATGGGATAGAAAATTGCTCAGATATTGGAACAACCCATTATACTGATTTAAGTAAGACTGATGACTAATCTGAATGTTTAAAGAAGCATTTATTCCACAGGTTGGTGTTTGTGGTAGGACAATAAACTTGAGAAATCAACTCATATGTTCTTTTTTCTTCATGTGACTGTACCCGAATTGGGTGGGAGATTTGGGAAAGTTATCAGAACTGTACTTGGGAACAAAGAAGGCAAGTTCCTAATCTTTCAAGCTTAGAAGCTACAGGTCCAAGTGCAAGACAGAAAGAGTTCTAAAGTAGACTGTTGTGTCTACTTCCAGAGATGTTTCTATTCCCCTGAGTCTTCCTCCACCAGGAGAAATGCCACCTAAGCTGGGGTAGGGAGTGAGAAGAGAGTTTGGAAATTAAAGGGTAGGATAGCAATTGATAATTACAGAATATTTTTAAAAATTTGAGCATCTGAAAAATAAGTGGATCTGCGCCCTCCTTCCTGGTTAAAGTGTAAGCGCTGCAGGCTTTGTGGGGAACCCCCCTCCGCCCCGCCTGTGCCCTCACGCAGTGGCTGCCATATGTACAGCTGGCAACGAGGGAGACCCAACGTTCCTGGAGTCCTACAGTGGGTGGGACGGCATTTGGAAATTTCTGGGGCACTTGGGAGGCTCCATAGAAGTGAGTGGGAGCACAGTTCAAAGCCAAGTTCCTGATCCATGTGTACTCAAGTTTACATAATAAGTGACTGATGAAACTGTGATTAATCGGATCAAGCAGCCAGCCCCGTCTTCTGATTCATTCTCCGGGGCTCATACAGTACATGGAACTTTTAGTGCCTCCAAGAGAATGAAATGATCAACACGAATGCTAGAGAAAGATGTCAGGAAAATGGAATACGTTTATTTTTGGCATGTCATGATCCCTCGCTGGGCACGTAGTGTCAGGAGATTGCTGTTTATTTATCACAGATACATCACTGTTATCTGAGGACCCTGTGGGAAGTTCATGGTGTTTCCAGGCTGCTATCCTACAATGTTGCCGGTGGGCAAGAAATGGCAAGCTTGAAACTGTCCTTTTCAAGTGCGTAAGGGCAAAACCTAAAATATTCTATGCAATTTGTAGTTTTAATAATCTCAGATGAGACATGTTTCTGTATTTGTGATTTTTTTCCTCATTGGTTTTTAACATATATAAATTATAGAATCTAAATCTGCAGTCTCCAACAGAACTTTTTGCACTAATAGAAATGTTCTGCATCCATGCCATCCAGTACAGTAACTACCAGCCAGTGTCCCTACGAAGCAGTTGAAACGTGGCTAGTGGGACTGAAGCACTGATTTTCAATTTAATTCATTTTAATTTGAATTTAAATAGCCCCATGTGGCTAGTGTCTGTTGCAATTGGACAGTACAGATCTAAACTCAAATTAATTTTTTTCTCCAAAGTCTATGTAAAAAATAATTCATGACATAGCCGTGACAGGAGTAAAATCTTCATAACTTTTATATAACATGTATCATTTCTGTTACTCAGCCAACACTGGCTTTCTCCTGCTTTATTTGTTATTGTTTCATACACAAATTCTTTGACTCCCCAATAATCTATACTTGAGGAAAACTATTGTGAATTATATTTTTTGCACCCATTAAGCATCTATCACAGAACCGTGTAGCCTATAGTAGGCATCAATAAATATTGATTGAATCATAATGTGACTATAAAGTAATGACACTGATATTTATACACACATATATATAATGTATATGGTTGATACTCATTATTTGCAGAGTCTGTACTTATGCATTTGTCTACTGATGACAATTTATTTGTAACCCCCAAATCAGCACTTGCATTGCTGTCATGGTCATTCACAGACATGAGCAGAGCAGTGACAAATTCGAGTTGCTTATTGTGCATGTTCTCAGCTGAGGACAAACAAGGCCACACGCGGCCTCCGTGTTTTAGTTCTCCTATGTAAACAAATATCCTTTACACAGTCTACCTAGTGCCACTTTCCCCCCACATTTTTGTGCTTTTTGGTGATTTCAGTGTTTAAAATGGCCTCATGCATGGTGCTGACGTGCTGGCTAATGTCCTAAAGCCCAAGAAGGCTGAGGAGTGCCTTACAGAGAAATTATGTGTGATAGATAAGGTTCATTCAGCCACGAGTGACAGCACTGCTGGCCGTGAGTTCCATGGCAATGCATCAACAGTATATATCACATAAGGAGTCTTTAAACAGATACACACCTAAGACAAGGTTGTGTATTGATCAGTTCAGAAAGATGTTGTGAACAAAGGCTCGCAGGAACCTAACACCATATTTCTCCCTAGGAGCAATGCTGCAGTATTCACGAATTCAGTGTTTGCAGAGACTTTACAGAACATAAGTACCACGAATAATGAGAGTCTATAGCATATGCGTATATGATGTATGTGTGTACATATACACACACACACACACAAAATCTGGGGTGTATGGATCAAATTCATCACTTTACAAGCCAACTATGCACATTATTCTGAGCCCGGGGAAGGATTGATTTTAGTAGGTGATTAGTAATGACACTGAAGTGAGGGAGAGTCTAATGGAAGCCACTATTTCTACTGCCTGTGATCACTGCCATCAATTTCATTTGTAGCTTCTTTCTCGCTCTTTGGACTCCAGCTCTGCATGATATTTTCTCGCCTTAGGCTCTGTGATGGGGAGCAGGCTGAAAGAATGCCTGATAGCAGGTACTCAATATAGAAGTATGGCCAGCCTTCCTTAGCAAGGTTCATGCTAGTGAGGTTTATAACAAAGCTAAACATGTCACTTGTTGGTGGTATCACTTTTCCCAACATAATGCCCATCATTTTTTACATTCTCATGGCGGGAAATAGAACATATCTACTTTTATTTCAGTAACAGTGGCTGTGCTGGTCAGCAGCAGATGAAACAAGGACCCCTGCTGTCTTTAGTCTGTGCTAGTTGGAAAAACTAGGGAAAGACAGGGAAACTAGGTTCCTTTGAATAAGTCATGTTGTCATTTTTATCTGCCCCAGAACACCTCATCTTGGAAAGGAATAAAGACAAGAGCCATGAGTGGCTTTAGTAATTGTGAATTATCCATAAATTAAGATTCTGAGGATCCAAATGAAGAAATGGAATCCTTAAGAAGCTATAGGGTTATAGCAGAGAACAAAATAGCTATTCTCCACCTGACCCCGCTCCACTGCGGTGTTAAGTAACCTGTGTTAAACTCAGAAGAAATTCGGATGGAAGCTTACCGCTTCTTGAAGGGGTACGGTGAAGTTTAACCAAAATGACCTCCCTGTCTCAGGCAAACTTTAAAACTGTCTTTCATTTGTACAAACGTAAAATTTATCAGCCCTGGAAACTTTCTAGAAAACCAACCCATTCTCTTGATTACAAGCACGAAAAACACCCACAGCCCGCATGTATCAACACCATGGAGTGAGAATGGTTACATTTGATCCAGCGACTTTAAAGTGAGCTAATTTTAGTGCCCTTCTCTCTGATGTTAGATGCAGTCATGGTGTGTACCCTTAGCATTCATTTGCCTGGGGATTGACAATTTGCCAGTGTTGTAAGCAGCTGCCATTGCATTTGTATCTACTGGCCATATTTTATTTATTGAGGACATTTTTTTCCTGTTGGTAAAAATGCATATATCTTTTTTACTTGTGACTTGTTTTTATTTTAGGAGGGCATCTGCTACTTTGTGTAAGTCTGGAAATAATTTCAAAAGTTGGTTGTCAAAATTTGTCAGCAGCCCTCATTCTACCTTCTGTTGCTCTCTCTCCCCAAGCACTCTTGAAGCTGGGCAAGCTTTGAGCTAGAACGTTCTAATTTCACGTTCTTTTTCCTAAAAAGGATCCCTCCCCCAGGCCCCCCCCCAATGGTCTAAACTTCGAGTCCCACAAAACCTGAGTCCATTTCTGCCCCCGTGGCTCCATGGATGATCCTTGGTCCTGCGTGTCCTTTTCCCTGTAACATAGGCGGCTCTCCTGCCCTAGAAAGCGAAGGCCGTCCCGGTTGGAGTCTGAAGGCTGGCCGGCTGCCGTAGAACCAGGAAGAGCTGATGTTCCAGTTCAAAGGCTTCTAAGTCAGGAAAATTCTCTCTTACCTGGGGGAAGGCCAGCCTTTTGTCCTATTTAGACTTTCAACTGAATAGAACACCCATATTATGGAGGGCAGTTTACTCAATATATTGATTTAAATATTAATCTCATCTAAAACATTCTTACAGAAACACCCAGAATAATGTTTGGCCAAACATCTGGGCACCTTGTGGTCCAGTCAGGTTGACAAATAAAATTAACCATCACACTCTATCATGTGCCTTAACTGTCATTTCCATGGCTGCCCTATTTATATCTGGGTTCATGAAAACCCATTTTTGTTGTTATTTTTTAAAAGTATATGTGTAATTCTATTTTAGGAGGTGTTATTTGAAAAGTTACTGTGTGTCTTATCAACAAAACATAGAATATAAAGGGGAAACATAGTGTCTTGTCTTTGAGAAATTTGTCATCTAGGTATAACCCTGTGATTAACCTATTCATTGAAACACTTCAATGAGAATTGGAAGGTCAGGCAATGATTTAGTTCTGCTCAGTATATAGATTCCATGGAAGGTGAGGGGCAGAGTTCTTTCCAGAAAGAAATATTCAAGAAAAACTTCAGGTGGGTTTTGAAACTAAATTAAAAAACAAAGCAAAACAAAACAACATAGCAGTTGACTTGATGAGGACCGGGAAGTGGGAATTCCTGTCAGACATGAACAATATCTGCAGAGATGCCAAAAGCACAGTATGGAAGCCTGGTTAATTGACGAGGTGAGACCACGTTGGGGCTGAAGAAATCCCAGACAAACAGGTAAGGTGGGCTCAGGGCAGCAAGATACAAAATCAGTGTAGTTATGGTGAAGTTTACAATTGAGAGCTGGCTCCTCACAGCAGAGAGCTGACATTTCATGAGGACTTCTAACTGAACTAAATGTAATAACAGCTTCTTACAATAAATGGAATTCTCATTGCAGTATTTCCTCCCCCCTCTTTTAAAGACCAAAGAGAGTTGTTCTTCCTTATAACATTAGCCTATGTCTGTCTTTGAAAACTGTGAATTTTTTTCTGAGGCTAATTGAGAATCTAGCACATACAAACATAGTTATTTTGACCTTAAAATGCTCAAATCATTATGCCTCATGTTGTCTATAGTACCTGTGGATTTACAAGTTTAATTCATTTTCCTGTGTCAGTGGTTTCAAACTCTGCCTCAGGAATACCTGTGGGGGAGGGGAAGGGGAGAGTCCTGCTTTACAAGTTGGGCTTCCAACTATCGGAAAAAGTTGCTTGGCTGGCTCCTGGCTCATTCTTGTAATCCTAGCACTCTGGGAGGCCGAGGAGGGCGGATTGCTCCGGGTCAGGAGTTTGAAACCAGCCTGAGCAAGAGCGAGAGACCCTGTCTCTACTATAAATAAAAAAAAAGAAATTAATTGGCCAACTAATATATATAGAAAAAATTAACCGGGCATGGTGGCTCATGCCTATAGTCCCCGCTACTCGGGAGGCTGAGGCAGAAGGATTTCTTGAGCCCAGGACTTTGAGGTTGCTGTGAGCTAGGCTGATGCCACGGCACTCACTCTAGCCTGGGCAACAAAGTGAGACTCTGTCTCAAAAAAATAAATAAATAAGTAAATAAATAAAGTAAAAAGTTGCTTGCAGAAAGAGATTCTTGATTTGAAGGGGGGGGGGACAATAAGAAACCACTACCATAGGTTAAAATTAATAGTTACCGAGAAAATAAAAACGAGATTAATGAAGCTCAGAAAAGTATGGGCTACATGTGTGTTGGGGGGAGGTGAGGAGAGAGGGAAGAAGAGACAGGTGACATAAAGAGGTCATTTGATTTGCCAAAACATTTGCATACAGAATCTTATCTATTATATCTATAAAACACAAGATGAAACACAGATTTACATTTTAAAGTGGTGTAGGTAACTAAAACAGGCACAAACTAGCCATCATCAACTTTGTGGGGTAACAACAGAAACCTAAGAAGTTAACATTTCAATTTTTCTCCTTTCTATCAGCAATATGTTCAAGAAGCAAACATTGGACCAGCTTTAAAATTATTTGGTCTTAAATATGATTTAGCTGATTATTTAGTCTAGGACGCACTATACCCTACCAAGAATAAGTATAATTGATTTCATTTTTTCAGATAAATCAGGTGCTCCTTCGGGAACTTGCAAAACAACACTGCGATGTGTTGGCAGAGACTCTAAATGGGAAACTCCCAGCTTTCTCGCTATCCTTTTGTTTCTCTAATTTCAAATGTTATTTTTATGACTAGAAACCCATTTCAGATCTTTCAGCTGACTCTATTTCCAGACCTGTTTCCCCCACGCCACCCCCAATCCTCTCTTTATCTAAATCAGTGGCTGTCACTCAAAGGTGATTTTGTCCCCCAGGAGATATTTGACAATGTCGAGGGACATTTTCATTTGTTACTCTGGGGAAGTGCTACTGGGATCCAGTGGGCAGGGGCAGCAATGCTGCTAAATAGCCTATGGTGCATGGGAGAGTCCTTGACAAAGAGATGTCTGGCTCCACCTGTCAGTAGTTCTGAGGTTGGGACCCTGGTCTAAATAGATCTATCAAGTCCCATTTTGTATTAGGTGTCCGATCGGTTGTCCTATTTTCAGTGCATTTGCTGTAAAAAACAAAAGGCAGAGTCTGTGACAACAGGAAAACATGCATGCAAGTATTCAGTCTCGCTTCAAATTAAAAGTGCTGAGCCTCTTGTAAGTCCTCTTGAAATAATGAAATCAAATCATTCCCATGCTTGCAAGTAACATTAAAAGAGACCTTTTTTTTTGCCCCAAGAGAGAAAAAACTGATTAAAGAATTTCTAAGTAATGAGAATAGCAGATTCATGAATATCACATTAAAAGGCAATTTGGTGCTTAACACCTTTCCTTTGTTGACCTTTTGCATGGGATTGTTGACAATTCTCATCTGATACTCAGTAAAAAAGGTTCACTCTGATTCTTTCAAAAGCAGAGAGCAGTTTACAGAAAATTCCCCCACCTGCTCCAGTGTAAATGCTAACACCCACCCACAAGTCTTGTCCTTACAGGATTCAAGGAGAGCCTTTGTGTTTCGCCTTCCAAGCGGCAGCAGCCTCTCTGCAGGCAGCAAACTGAGTGTCAGAGTCAGTTGAGGGACCAACTTCAAATCTGGGTGAATTTCTCTCCTGATTCTCACTATATCAAAGGGATACCTGCACTTCTATGTTTATTGCAGCCCTATTTACAATAGCTGAGGTGGGGAATCATCCTAAGCGTCCATCTCTGGATGAATGGATAAGGAAGGTGTGGAATACTATTCAACTATAAAAAATAATGAAATCCTGTCATTTGCAGCAACATGCATGGAACTGGAGGTCATTATATTAAGTGAGATGAGCCAGGCACAGAAAGACAAATAGTGCATGTTCTAACTCATATGTGAGAACTAAAAAAGTTGATTTTGGCTGGGTGCGGTGGCTCACGCCTGTAATCCTAGCACTCTGGGAGGCCGAGGCAGGTGGATCGTTTGAGCTCAGGAGTTCGAAACCAACCTGAGCAAGAGCGAGACCCTGTCTCTACTATGAATAGAAACAAATTAATTGGCCAACTAATAGATATAGAAAAAAATTAGCTAGGCATGGTGGCGCATGCCTGTAGTCCCAGCTACTCGGGAGGCTGAGGCAGGAGGATTGCTTGCGCCCAGGAGTTTGAGGTTGCTGTGAGCTAGGCTGACGCCATGGCACTCAGTCTAGTCTGGGCAACAAAGTGAGACTCTGTCTCAAAAAAACCAAACCAAAACAAAACAAAAAAGAAATGAAAAAAAAATGTTGATTTAATGGGAGTAGAGAGTAGAATGAGAGTTACAAGAGGCTGGGAAGGGTGTGTGGAGATGGTGGTGGTGAAGAGAGTTCGGTTAGATAGAAGGAACAAGTTCTAGTGTTTGATAGCATACTTGGGTGACTATAGTTAACAACAATATATTGTATACTTCAAAATAGCTAGAAGAGAAGATGTGAAATGTTCCCAACACAAAGAAATGACAAATGTTTGAGGTGATGGATATTCTAAATACCCTGATTCCATCATTACATAATGCATGCATGTATCAAAATATCACATGTACCCCATAAATATGTACAGATGCTATGTATCAATAAAAACTCTTAAAAAGATAGTTCCTTTTATTCTAGCGATGATCAACATTTTCTCCCAGTCCACTTGGGGTGCTCCAACTGATAAAAGCTTAGGAACATAAGCAAAGACGCTGAGATTTTCATCTTTGCGCATTTGCAGTAAGGGAATGCTTTGAAACATTAAAAGTAATTATATTTCTTACAAGCAAAGAGAAGGGATGTTCAAAACAGCCCGCTGAGAACTATTTGTTTAACTTCAAGTTTGCTTGACCTTGTTTTGACATCATGTGTCCCACTTATCTGCCTCATGATGAGAATTTTTCGTCAGCTCCTGCAAAATATTTTGACTACAACGAAAGCTGATCTATCTTGTTGTGTTCAAATGGATTGGGAAACAAAACCTTGTGAAAAATCTCAGGGACAGAAATGAAGCCTGCATGGATTAGGGTTTGCTTTTAATTTATGAATTCTATCGTTAAGGGTCACTGTTCACACACTGGAAACACAAACTACCTTTAATCCCAAGGAGTAGTTTAAGCATGTTTCTATGTAAACTATGTGATTTACAGACCTGTTCCTGAATTTTTTTACAGTGTGCATTGGAGTGTCAGTTCTTCAGAAGCTATAAAACAGGGTAACACCTGGCCATAAGAGCAGGTACAGTACGTACAGTAGACCTCTTGTCCCTTGCAGACTGTGCCAGGGCGTAATGTGACCTCACTGCTATCTGTAGTCTTGGTGCCATAAAGGAATGAATGTACAGAGATCATCGTTGGGGCCTTTGATAAAGAGGGCTGATCTAGAATAAAGAAATCCCAGTCAGCCCGAGTAATCACGTAATCAGAGAAACCACCGGGCAATTGGACGCTCAGCCACTGGCATGAAAGGCAAAGTCCACTCGGGTAACAAAGCAACCTTTTCCAGATCCTCAAATAGGAAGGGCAGCAAGTGACCCATAAAAGCGGGGCCTAAGGCTAGGTGCATTTTATAATTAGCTCTCTGTTCCTCAGGTGCTAGTTACATAGCTTATGTTTCATGCTCGGCCGTCTCCTCCTTCCTGTGGCTTGACTGTTAGCCAGCTTGGAGCTTAACGCCTTCAGAAGGATGTTGGTTTTCCTAGAGAGATGTTAGAATACTCTGCTCTTGTGACAGTAATGAAAATGCAAGGGTGAGACCAGGCACAGTGGCTCACGCCTGTAATCCCAGCAGTTGGGGAGGCCGAGGTGGGAGGATCGCTTGAGTCCAGGAGTTTGAGACAAGCCTGGGAAACATAGTGAGACCCTTTGTGTCCAAAAAATTTAAAAAATTAGCCAGGTGTGGTGGCACATGCCTTTAGTTCCAGCTACTCAGGAGGCTGAGGCCGGAGGATCACTTGAACCTAGGAGTTTGAGGTTACAGTGAGCTACAATCAGGTCACTGCACTCCAGCCTGGGCAACAGAGTGAGACCTGTCTCTAAAAAAAAAAAAAAAGAAAGAAAAAAGAAAAAAGCAAGGGTGATAAGTACAACTTTGTTCTTTAATCCCATTGCTACATAAAAACATACTTGCCTCGTTTAATCCTATCTTTGCTTGACTGAAGACCAGTGGCTTATTGGAATGTTTTTTCAATTCTTAAACCACTAGCTGATGAACAGAAGCTCAGTGGGCTGAAGTCACCACTCGAGTGTCCCTTTCTGGACTTCAGTCTGACTCTGGAAGCTTAGCCCTGAGAGAGCTCATGCTGGTGCTACATTCTCCCATTAATTCACGAGTAAGAAGAAACCTTGGTAGATTCTTAGGGCTACAGAGGTCTGGTGGATCATTGCTGTTTTACATTTGAAGAAGTCCAGGATAAAGAAACAAAAGCAGTTGTCTACGGTCACAAAGATATTGAATGAATGAGTCAAGATTTGCTCGAGGTATTTTGGGTCCACGCTTACTACTCTTTTTACTATAGTGTTCTGAACAAAATTATGTAGTCTCATGGCTGAGCAATGCAAATAATCATCATAATACGACAAATATTCATACTGGATTGTACCCAGGTGTCCGAAAGATTCAGCTATAGGATATAAATTTAGTTTAGCCTGGTTTTCATGAATTTGCATGTCCAATATGCTTTCCTAAACTAGAGCCTTAATTGGCTGTCTGGATTAACGGGCTGCTCCGCGTGGTGCTCTGGGGCTCGCTGACCACAGTGGGAAGACGCCTGAGGGTCCAGGGGTTGACGGCTACCTCCTTCTGCTAGCTCACGGCTGGCACATTAATCCACTTCTACCCCTAGTCTCCTCCCTGACATCCTGTGATTCTCCACAAGGTCTCGGAGATTGGAGAAACCAATGAAAAGCACTTTTGTTTCCTTCTCCAACTGAGAATGGGTTTGAGATGGCTTTTGTTCTGCATTATTTGTTTCTCTCTAAGAGCAATGTTGGGGTTTACTTCTTCATGAGCAATGAAATAGCACACCTCAAGCCAAAGGATGGGCTCAGTGTATTTTAAAGCAAGAGCTGGTGTGATTTAAGACCATAGGGCTTCCTACCCTGGGGCTGTCATGAGCTTGCAAAAGGCTTTATGGTTTCATGAAGCTTCTATCCTCCGTCTCCTTCCATAGGTCAAGTCTCCTAGCAGGGGAGATGCCGAGTCACACGCCTTAGCTGTCAGGGGTTCTCTGCCGATGTTGTGGAAAACAGGGAAGAAGGGGGCTGGAACAATAGGCCTGGGGCTCCGTGTCGTGTTATGCTACGTGGGATGGAAAATGAGCTTCAAAGCTTAACATGTGTCGAAACCCCAAATCCAGCTGAGCCTCCCCCCCGTCAGCCCACTGAGAGGCTGTTACCATGAGCAAGTGCAGCTGACACTTTATTATTTTTGGGGGGAAGGGTGTGGAATCCTGTTATTGTGTTTCTAAAATGTAAAGGCTTCTTTTATAGTTGTGTCATCTTCACAAAACGCCACATATTGTATGATTCCATTTATATGAAATGTCCCAAATAGGCAAATCCACGGAGGCAGAAAGATCAGTGGGTGTGAGGACGAGGGAGGAGGAGAGGGGAGTGACTGCTACGGGTGGGGCCTCTTTTTTGGGTTGATAAGACACGTCCTGGAGTAGATAGTGGTGAGCCTTGCTCAACACAGATGATAGACTAAGAAAACTGAATTGTACACTTTACAGTGGTGACTTTCATGTTATGTGAATCAAATCTTAATTAAAAAAATTAATGCATTGTTGTGTCATCTTAATATGAAGATGTGAAAAGTGACATTGAGGGTTACAGGTCCTGCAATGCTCTGGGTGACAATAATAGCAACTCATGCTGCTTGTGCACCAGCCATTGTCCTAAGAGCCTGACCTGCGCTCACCCGTTTAACTCACAACAGCCTCCCGAGGTGGGTGCTGTCATTACCACATTTTACAGGGGAGGGAACTGAGGCACACGGAGGCCCGGGGATTAGTTCAAGGTCACACAGCTGAGGAATGGCAGGGTCAGGCTCCTCACCAAGCAGTTTGGCTCCAGAGTCTGCCTCCGGACCCTAGCACTGTGCCCTTTCTGGATTCTAACACGATCACTGCAGCAGGATACTGGAGAGGTCGTGAGAGAGGGCAGGAACTCAAGGTGTCCCCGTCTGAATGTTGGCACAGGCTCCCTGTTCAGCAAAGGTTATCTGCACAAACAGATTAACCCACCTGGCTGTCACGCCAACACTGAGGCTGACGTCAACGCACACCGGCCCCTATTTGTTCAGAGCTGGGGCCCACAGGTGTCTCCTGCTGCAGATTGGTCTGTGCCGACACACCTCTCCCTCTCCAGGGGACCTTCTGGTGGGTGGGACGGAGCAGGCTGGGCACTCACTGCTGAGGCAATATTGGTGGCTGTCTCAATGCACTGTGACCTTGAGGATTATTGTGTGCACACACCACCCTCCAAGTTAGGTCCTCTGCAAGAAATAAGCTGGAAGGCAACTTTACATATTGTTTTATGCTTTAAAATCAGGAACACTGATCTCTGAGTGACAGAAAATGGGTCACTTGATAGATCTTAAAATGACCTCCATTTGAAGTCAATAATATATCGAAATAATGATCTAGCTACTTTCCATTTTGCTGAATACTTCAAAATATATATAATTTCTAGTGTTCTAATTTATCTTTATAGATTGTATTTATTTTTTTCCCAACAAGTGAAACATTGGCACATGTTTGGCACCTGGCACTCTGAGCCACCCGAACTGAGAGATGAGATGGAGCAGTGGGTAAGAAGCTGTCGCCTGGGTTTGAAGCCTGGCTTGGCCACTCAGCAGTCGGGTACACGTGAATAGATTTCCTCAGGCTCTCGGTGCTTCCAGCAGAGAATGGAAGTGTAAAATGAGGACAGTCATGACACCCACCTCATGGTGTTGTTGTGAAGTTTGCATGACCTAACAGGTGCAAAGCACTTGAGAGCTGGCACGAGGTCTGTGCTACACCTGGTATTCATATTAAATCTGGCTATTTCAATCTCGTAAATGAACAATTAAAATGGCAACAGCGAGTTGTACATTTGTGCCAATCCTTGTACTCTTCAGAGCATGTTCTCCTCATGACCTCATTTGATTCCAGTATTGTCCCCATTTGACACATGGGGAAATGGGAAGAACGAGAGGTGTCTTTGCAGACTTGGCACATTGCTAACTTCTCTGTGAATCAGTTTTCCTGCTGGTAAAATTGGCACCATTCCACTCATTCCATAAAGTTTTTAAAAAGATGAAATGAGCTAATAAATGTAGGTGATTTGGCACAGTGGTGGGTACATAATTACTTAGTACAGCTGATATTGTCACAGTATTATTATTCTGGACTGCTCTTTGGATACATCTTGATAAGAATGGAAACTTGTTGGTAGGAATAAGGACAAGAGCTTTGCTCTGGGACTCCATAGCTGGCAGGCTGTGTCTTTGGCTTCTGGTTCATCCAGCTGCAGCCCTTGGTATTGTCCAGGGGAGACTTCACTCCTCCCTTTTTGCTGACTCTCTAAGGGTCAGGGCTCTGTTTCTTCCCTGGTTAGAAGGTGTGATAAGAGACACCAATTACACTCATCCGGAATGCTGAAGACAATTGTGCATGCCGCCTACTGAAAAGAAGCATACACATGAGAACATTGAGAGGTCTCCAAGAACAGCGGCAGGGTGGGCTCCGTCCTTCCTGGCATCCCCCTGGCAGTGCACTGCCCTTCCGGACTAAGAGCCCACAGGCAGGAAAGCACGTGCTGACACCTTTTCTCAGGAGTGACACGCAGGTCTTTGCTGAACTTTCAGTATTCTCTTCCCCAACCCCCTCTATCAATAACAGCACACCATTATTTAGCACCGGGGGCTCAGGCTGGTCACAGGACTTTTCATACTCGATGGAATGGCCCAATTCCTTGCCCGTGTCTCCCGCTGGACTGTGCACTCCCTATCATTAGAGATTATCTTGTCACCTATCCTTTCCAAATAAATCATGGACTAGACAAACTTCAACGCAAGGGCAGCATCCATGAGCATGGAGCCAAAGATGAAACATGTTGAACTCTCCAGGCTTAGGAGACAGGACTTGGCACGACCTGGCCTTGCCTTATCTGGCATCTCTGTCTCCTTCACCCTCCTTGTCACACCACTCTGGCCCCTTTCGTTTCTCTGTGTTCATCATGTCCATTCCTGCCACACATGCTGCACAGTACCCAAGGCCACCCCATCAAAAGGTGTACCAATGCTGGTCAGTACTAATGACGTTTGAGCTATAAAGCCACCTATGTTATTTTAAATTAAATTTTCTTATAGTCACATTCAAAAATTACAAAAATAAGAAACAAGTGAAATTAAGTTTAAGAATATGTTTTATTTAACCCGATATATCCAAATAGTATCATTTTAACATGGGATCAATATAAAAATAATTGAGATAGTTTACATTCCTTTTTTACACTAAATCTTTAAAATCTAATGTGTTTTGTGCACTTACAGCACATCTCAACTTAGACTAGTCACATTTTGAGTGCTTGGTAGCCACACGTGACTAGTTGCTATGATACTGAGAAGCAGAGGGTTGTGACACTCTAGATAACATAGAATCGTCTAAACAATAGTTTTCTAGAACTTTGCAGTAAAAAGTCATGTTTCAACACAAAATTATTCAATTATGACAGTTTTATAATAGATGCACAGGATCTCAAGGAGGTGGTACCATTTTTCTAATCTGCACACAGATGCTGTCTGGACCAGAGGGGGCCTTGCTACCACAGGGCTTTTGCACATGCTGTTCCCTCCACCTGGAAGCCCATCCCTCACCCCTCCCCTTTGACTTCATTTCTGCGAAGACTTCTCACAGAACCCTATTTCTTTGCTTCATGGCATTTATTTACATTGGTGATGACATATTCATGAGTGGGACATTTGATTACATTCTGTCTCCAACACAAAATGGTCAGTTCTAGGAGGGCAAGTTCACATCTGGTTTTGTTGACCACTGAATCTCTAACTCGCAGCATAGCGTGTGGAGCAGAGAAGGAGCTGAGCGAAGAGGCACTGAGGAACTGCCTGGCTGACCTCGAGAGTCAGTGCTACCAGCCCAAGCAGCTGGAGACACTCCATGGTCCCAGAATCAGACACTGTATTCTCTGCCACCACCAGAATTAAGCAGGACCAGGATGTGGTTCAGGGTCTCTCTCTGGGGAAGAAAGGTGACCCTCCCCGCCTCACTGCTCAAACACATTTCTTATTCCGAGTGTGTGAATACATCTGACCGGGTTCACCCGAAGCTATTCCCGGGTGCAGTTGCCCTATGTCTCTTTAGTGCTGAGTGACCCTGAGTTTTATCTTTGACTCATTCAGGAGATTTGATCTTTAATGGCCATTTAAAAACAAACACATTTTAAAAGTAGGTCAGTTTGTTATAGAGAAAGCCAGCAACTTGGACGATAAAACTTTGTACATTTTGAAGGATAAAGATTGTGCAAGTTTTTTATCTGAAACCCAGGAGCCGGCAAGCTGGGAAATTTACTCAATTGCTTCATACAATATCCTCTCCCTTCCCATCCTCCTAGTATTCTCATCAGTAAATAAAATCCACATGTGGGATAGTTACAAATAAAAGCTGTAAGATGAATTATTGGGGCCAGGCAAAATTCTTGTTTATGAATTAGCATTAATTACATGCATATAGTGTTAGTGTAGTGATTAAGATTTGGAGCTATAATATCATCAGACTACTCAGGTTGTAATTCACTAGCTGTGTGACCTTGGGCAAGTTACTTAACCTCTCTGAGGCTCAGTTCCCCATCATGAAAAGAAGCATTGAAAAAAGAACCTACCTCATAAATGTGTTCTGAGGCTTAAGAGGGCTACTGACCACATAGTGCTTGCATAATGTGTGGTATGTAGGTGATCCATCATTGAAGTTATATTTATTTTTTTAAAGGAGTTTGTATCTATATGACATAAAATTTCTGGTTAAGAATGGGCACCAGGTAACTATTGTGCAGACAAGGCCTCAAATTGAAGGGAACAATCAAAAGCCCAGCACCCACTAATGTTTTGATCATTCCTTGAGTCCTCCATAATAAGGCTGTACTTATGTTGCTTATTGGTACTTATATAATTTTTTTTAAAAAACATTTCAACAACAACACAAAAAAAGACCTTGCATGAATAAAGTAAAAATAGAACTGGTGGCTTTGGAGTGTTGGGCTAGATCTCACTGAGGCCTCTTCCTGTCTCTGAGATTTAGGAATTTATATCCTATGGCTAATAAGAAAAATAGTCAAGAGATATAGAAGGCAGTGGAAGTATTTCATAACTTGGGAAATGCTCGGTCTCGTATGAGCCAGTTTATTCTAATTGGACTCTAACAATCCTGGAGGGTGTTTGGCTCAGTTGGGAGGTAAAGCAACATAGTATTAATTAAACACTTTCTGCTCCATTTTCCACCAGGCTTGGCAAGATGCACGTAAGGTGGTTTCTTACCTGGTGAGATTAAAAGGAAGCTGCCTGGAAGTGTCTTGTTTAAGATCGTGTCTTGCACAAATCTGCCAACGTGCCCACAAGCCCCAGGCTCTGTGTCGAGGTATTGGGTCTCAGGCAGTGCCACGTCGAAGTGAAAATCTCCCTCCTCATTCCTCCCCAGGAGAAAGCACACACGTAGCCACTCCCTACTACAGCCACCTTGGTTTGTCTTTGACACTTGGCAATGGTGATTGCAGGAAGGACACAGGCTTTTAGATCAGAGACAGTTGGGCTTAAACTGACCTTTAAAAACAAAATTGTGAGCCGGGCGCGGTGGCTCACGCCTGTAATCCTAGCACTCTGGGAGGCCGAGGCGGGCGGATTGCTCGAGGTCCGGAGTTCAAAACCAGCCTGAGGAAGAGCGAGACCCCGTCTCTATTATAAATAGAAAGAAATTAATTGGCCAACTAATATATATAGAAAAAAATCAGCCGGACATAGTGGCGCATGCCTGTAGTCCCAGCTACTTGGGAGGCTGAGGCAGAAGGATTGCTTGAACCCAGGAGTTTGAGGTTGCTGTGAGCTAGGCTGACGCCACGGCACTCACTCTAGCCTGGGCAACAGAGTGAGACTCTGTCTCAAAAAAAAAAACACAAAAAAACAAAAAAACAAAATTGTGTTATCTTTACAATTTATTCACGTTCTTAGGGTTTGTTTTCTCACTGATAAAGAGGGGTGGTGTTAATAGACTCTTCATTAGGGTTGCCATAAAGACTGAATTATGAGATGGCTTTAATATAGGCTGCACGTCGGTGCCCGCAATAGTTGTTGTTCTATTTCCCTGAGAAATTGAGAGGTCAATTATGATGCAGGAAGGCAAAAGTCCAGGTCAGGGGGTCCTGCCGGGACCTGCCGCTCCAGAACACAGGAGATAGCATGAGGTCATGGGTGGGAGTGTGGGAGGCAGGGAGGGGAAAGGCAGGGCATCTGACAAGGGAGGACACCAAGAAAAAATGCCACTGGCTTTAAGCTTCAGACTTATCCTAGCACCTGGGTGCTGCCTGTGGACCAGAATTAACAGAATGGGGAGAACGTCAATCCTTCAACCACAATGAAGGCAGGAGAAAAATAATGTACTGCATAAATGGGAAAGAGCTGTAGCGTGTAATCCCGATTTTAGTTTAAATTCCCTGATTTATGCAGCCCCTTTGGACTGCTTGCTCGGTGCCAGGCACTGTTCTAAGCTCGGGGCACAGCAGTGAGAGTAACGGCCTGTGGCCAGTGAACTCACATGCAAGTGGGGGAGACAGACAAAAACTGATGAAGAAACAGAATATATCAGATAGCGATAAATGTTAAGACGAAAAATAAAGAAGGCAAAGATATAGGAAGTGTTGAGGGGTGGTATTTCCCCTCTTCATTGTCCCCGCATGACCTGAGTATTTTAAAGTAGAGGCCAACTGTCTTCACACACTGTACTTATTTGAACCATCTCAGTATATCCACCACTCTCTGTCGTCCCCAGCTAAATGAAATATGCTTAACATTGCAGTTTAAGGCACTCTGTTTATTTCCAGAACTGTCTTGAGATCTTTACACAGCAACATGGCTACTCTCATTTTCCCAAAGTGAAGGCTTACCGTCAGCTTTTTCAGATCTACTCTCTGATATTGGGACAATGTTTGAAGCATTTGTAAATGATCCCAAACAAAAAGCCTTCCAAGGTTTTCTTTCAATCTTTGAAATAGACTAGAAGTCTCATCTTTAGGGGTTTATTCTTAAGACAGTTTGTCCCCATGACCTCATTGCTTAAAGACATAGTAATCACCTCTCTTCAGATTTTACCTGCTTTCCCAGGTGAACACATCTATTTCTATAGCTTGAAGCAACAATAAATAATGTGCTGTCACTTTCTTTATCTGTTAGTCCAGCTTGTACCAAATTCATTTATCAATAGCCTATTGGCAGCTCTGTCTGGATGCTCTATACTCACCATCTAAAATGAAACTCCTTTTCCCCCCAACTTGGTTCTACTTCCTATGTTTCCTCTCTTGGTTAATGGTTTTCCACTTCAGTCGCTTCAGCCAGAAATCCAAGGCACATTGTCAACCTTGTCTTTCTTTTGTGCCCCACCAACTGCAGGTGGTCAAGTCCTGTGGGTCTACTTCTTAACACCTCCAGCATCTGTCCTCTTCTCCCCACGCCCCACTGTTGTCTCAGCTCAGCCCTCATTGAACACCTTATGCTGGTTTGAAATTCATCCTTCGCACGGTTAACTGAGAGATCTTAAGATGCCAATCTGATTATTTAGCACTTTGTTGCTTAAGCTTCTCCCAAACTTTTTAGTTATCGACTCTTTTGGCATAGCGCAGAAGACTCCCTCGCTGGGGTCATGGTGACCTTGGCGACGAGTGTTGCTCCTCTGTGTTGTAGTTCCAGCAACCATTCTCATTGTCATCGTGCCCTGCGTGCTGTGTCATACCACAGACCTCCCAAGTATGGTTTCACTTACTTTGCGCTGAATTTTCACAACACGCCTATCAGGTAGGTACTATTATTACGTCCGTTTAACAGCAAGGGTAATGTTCCAAGGGTACACAGGTAGAGAATTGAGATTTTTAATACAGGTCTCTTATCAAGCCTGGGTTTGCAATAATTTTGCCTCAAATTATGTCCATGTCACTTAATTGTGGCACACGTCTTCAGCTCCACGGCACTTGCATATACCATCTCCCTTGGGCAGCTGTGGCTTCCTCCAACTTGTTGTCACACTCACCTTTCAGGGCTCTCTGTAGACAGCACTTCCACAAGGCAGATTATCCCAGTGGGACACCCCACACCCTCCTTCAACTTCCATCATGCCCTGCCGTCTTCTCTGCAGCTCCTGCAGTTCTGTAGGACACTTACGTTTTGCATGTGACTCCCCTTCTGGGCTATACATTCCTGGAGAGCAGAGAGTGTATTTCATTATTTGTGGAACTCTAGTGCCTAGGACAATACCTGAAACATGGCAGACACTCAACAGATGTTGCTTAAATAAATGCACAGGTGCATGAATGAACAACTAAGTCTGGAATAGGATCTGGGCTCAGCTTACCCACCAGTTTCACTAAAGCGGGTTGATATAAAAATCTTCACTTTTTATCTGCTAACCCCCATCCCTGGGTTCCCCAGCACATGTATTCTAAGTCGAACACATATTCATTTATTCCCTCATTCTTTTTTTTTTTTTTTTGAGACAGAGTCTCACTTCTGTTGCTCGGGCTAGAGTGCCATGGAGTCAGCTTAGCTCACAGCAACCTCAAACTTCTGGGCTTAAGCGATCATCTTGCCTCAGCCTCCCAAGTAGCTGGGACTACAGGCATGTACCACCATGCCCAGCTAATTTTTTCTATATATTTTTAGTTGGTCAATTAATTTCTTTCTATTTTAGTAGAGACAGGGTCTCGCTATTGCTTAGTCTGGTCTCAAACTCCTGACCTTGAGCGATCCTCCCACCTCGGCCTCCCAGAATGCTAGGATCACAGGCGTGAGCCACCACACCCAGCCTCATTCATTCTTTAAACACCCACTTAATGCTACTAAGTCCCAGCTAAACTCTGTGATGCAAAGATGAATAACAAGAATCCTTGTCCTCAAAGAGCTCACAGTGTAGGGAGTGAAGAAAACTAGTGAGTAGATGATTATAATAGAATGAGATATATATTTAAAAGAAGTATTGTATAATGTATTAAGGTCACATAACGAAGAAAGTTTCTACTCCATCTCAGGGCACGGGGGATTCGCAAGAGGACTGGGAGCTGAGTCTTGAAGGACGAGTAGAGATCAAGCTGAAAAGGTGGGAGGGGGAATGACTTCAGGGTTGTGGAAATGTTTAAAATGAAGGGCATTTGAAGCAGCAAGAAAAATACAAAGACACGAAGGCATATGGGTTCGTGGAATGCCGGGGGTGGTTTCCCCAAGTGGAGAGATGACCTAGAGAGGCAGCAGGGGCCCAGGTCCTCACAGATTCTGGGTGCCCCAAGAAGGAGTGTAGACCTGACTCTGTCAACACTGGGGCACCCGTGGAGGAGTTTGAGTGTGTGAGTGAAATGATTCCTTCCTTCGCATTTAGAATGATCATCCTGGGATGCAGGTGGAGAATTAATAAGGTCCTGAGTTAGGACAGCTG
This sequence comes from Microcebus murinus, assembly GCF_040939455.1. NCBI lineage: Eukaryota > Metazoa > Chordata > Mammalia > Primates > Cheirogaleidae > Microcebus > Microcebus murinus. Next base: position 27,735,790 of record NC_134108.1, read on the forward strand.
CTATGGGAATGGAGAAGGAGAGACAGATTTGAGAGGTGCTCCAGGGCTAGAACAAACCAGACCTCAGAGCTGAATAAATGTAGGGCAAGCCCAGAAGACAGATGTGGAAGAAGAGAAGTGAAAGTTGGTGCCACTTAACTGCACTATCTCTCTGAGAGAAAGAATGATCTAGATACCATAGGAGGCTGAAGAATGTTTTAAAAAATGTGTTCATTTAATTGGATAAAGACATTCCCTTAAGAACTTTTTTTTGGGGGGGTGCATATGTTGCTTTTAAATATTTAAGTACTCTTGTGTCAGGGATACGTTTCAATAATCCTTGTAATAAAGTCAATATATCTAAGTTGGTGGCTCTTCCACCTAAGTTCTTAAGGCTCCAGGAAACAAGAAGGGCACAGGCAGGCAGAGAGAGCTTCAGGCCACTTCTAGGCTGTGGCGACCACAGTGCCTCCACCATTATTGGTTCTGACAGGGCTTAGGTTTGGAATTTCAGAAATGGCTTCAGAGATTTATAATCTTTGAAATCGCTAGTCTAAATATTAATTACTCATGTAATATGTGTTATTAAATGTAAGTGCTTGGTTGTAGTTCTGTGTTATGGGGTGTTTTTTTTTTTTGTTTTTCGTTTGTTTGTTTGCTTTAGAAACAGGGTCTTTCTCTGTCACTCAAGCTGGAGTTCAGTGGCATCATCATAGCTCACTGCAGCCTTGAACTCCTGAGTTCAAATGATCCTCCTGTCTTAGCCTCCTAAGTAGCTAGGACTACAGGTGTGTGCCACCATGCCTGGCTTTTTAAAAAATTTTTTTGTAGAGATAGGGTCCTGCTATGTTGCCCAGGCTGGTCTTGAACTACTGGCTTCAGGTGATCCTCCTGCCTCAGCCTCCCAAATCACTGAGATTACAGGCCTGAGCCACCATGCTTGGCCTATTTATTTGTTTTGTTTTGGAAAATGTAGATCACGCCACTAGATATTCATAAATCTAATATATTGTGCCTGATTGTCTTTAATTGCAGATAAGATTATTTTACTTGCCACATTTTGTGTTTCCTGATAAACCCACAGACATCTCAGGCCAAAATGGCCCTTGTTTCTTTTAACAAAGGCCTTAGAATAAAACAGCTGCCACCAGAGCAGGTCACCAGGCCTCTGGTGCTCTTTTGCTATCAGTCCCACTAAGGTGGAAAGTGAAAGCTAGCCACAAATCAGCTGAGAATGAGCACAAGCTGTTGTCTTTGAGTTTTCCAAATATTTTCCAATTCCCATTGTGTGTTTTTGTGTTTTGTACTCAAAATCCCTGCCAAAATCTCCTCCAACGGCATTCCTTCCTGGGTTCCTAAGTCATTTGGATAGCAAACCAAACTTCTCATAGGTCATTCATCTCAGGGACATATTTATATTTGTTATTAAAAATGAGGGGATACATATTTTTACTGCTTCAGGGTTTACAAATTTATTTTTCAAACATAAGGCTTTTGGGAACTGAATTGATATATAATCTACTTTTGATTTGCATTTTTAGGATGGTTTTCAACTGAGCAAATACTCAAAATGTATCGAAAATGAAAATCACACCCTTGTGGAGTTAGTAGGTATAAATAGTGAGGAAAGGATAGATAGAACAAGAGAGGGAAGAGGGTTTGGTGACCTTAACTAGAAAGTACAAACATATACATGGTGCTCTTTTTCTGATATATATTTTTTACTGCACATGGACAGACTAGTTTTGGAAAAAGACTTCTGCTTATATTCCTTTTGTTGCATACTTTCAATTTTCTGTATACCTTTTCCCCTGTAACTACCATTAAATTCTTCAGATAATAGCAAGACAGTTTTCCTTTTTTCTATCAATATGTATGGGACCTGTACTAACATTGATTAAAAGAAATCGTATGTGTTAAGTACTAATCTCATTTTCTTTCTTTTATTGCTATGGCCAGTGTAATAGTATTGATATGGAAGCCTTTGTACCCTAGGGACACAGAAAACAGGGATTGTTCATCTTTGCCAAGGAGATTGATGTCTTAGTCAATATCACTGTGGGACACCTGGGAAAAACAGCCCCTCTCTTGTCTCCACAATTCCTTCCTGACTTTCAGCTTACCAGTGGTCTTGATTGGTTTCTTCTGTTAATATAGTCAGAGAATGTCAAGCTTTAGTAACTCCCGGTACAAAATGCCATCAAAGAAGGACAAGGAGGGGTCAGCAAATGGTAGATTCTCCTGATAATTCCTTTCAAATGTCCGTAGGAAAATGTCATTGTATTTGACTCAGTTTTCCTCGCACGTGGGGGCAGTAGGTGTTACAGGTAACCAAGCTCTACCCAGGGCTTGCCTTTGATACTTATTATAGTCAATACAATAGTAAGGTCTTCTCTATAATGTCCCTTTTGGTTTTCATATTGCCTTACTAAATTTGAAAACACCTAAGAAAGACCACTAGCATCATAATTTAAAGTCCTCTCTCTGCTTTGAAATAAGCCACTTAGTTTTCTGCCTTGTAATAAAAATGGGAAGGGGCTATTGTTCTAAATGTTAAGCAGTTTATTTCTTATTATTTTAAATCTATGTTCCATTTTTCTGTGTTGATTTTTAATGTTGAACTCTCTTCTACGATTCTAAAGAATATGAAAACCTTTGGGAGAACAAAGAAAAACATCTCCTAGCACACTAATATTTTAAATCCCTTTGGTGTACAGATAAAATCTATTGTAGTTTGTGTGTGGGATCTTGATTATGTAGCTATGAATTATTTAAACACGGTTTGTGCAACATAAAGAACAATTGTCTAAAACTATGAATAATCATTTTCTTACTTTGGAGGTTTTGTGTTTCTCGGTTCTACTGATGTCATGGAGGAATACTTTATTCTCCATGGGCCTAGCTTTCATGCTTGCTAATGGCTAAGACTAAAACTCCATGAACAAATTTCTCCAAGTTCAACCTGTTGTGCATGGAAACAGTGTCACATATTACAAAAAACAATGACCCACATACCACTAACTTCAGGTTGCCATCTCTGACGTTCAGGCTGACTCTTGTTTGGGCAAATGTCTACAATTATAGCATCTAACTGATCACGTTTCCACCAGGGAAACAGTATGGGAAAATAGCCCCAGGCTCTGAGAGTTGTTAGAGCATTTTCTCTGGCTACCTTTATTATAGGGTCCAGCTTAACTCTGTGCCAATACTACCTTTTTGTTGTTGTTGTTTTCCCTACTATAACAATTCATTATATCTATGAGCTAATTAACAGATCACTTGAATTTCTTTATTGTCCATAAAAAAGACTCCAGGGGGTGGAATGAATGCAGAGTAATCACTCTGTTTTCCTCTCTCTCTCTCTTTCTCTCTCAGGGCTTGAGGAAGGATCCACCATTAGTGGTAAATACTCTGATTCTGTTAGTGAAGATGAATTCACTGTGTTTCCAAGTATGAAAAGTTTCTCCCTATAACAGGATGTCTACAAAAACAAAATGGAAATGTACACTAAGGACATTAGGGCTAAGTTCTGGGGTTCTGGAAGGAGGCTGCCTGGGTTTAGCATTTATGAGACAATATACTTACCCTCTCAATTTTCAAGTGGTGTAAAATGGGGGTGGTGGTAGACTGTGTCTCTTAAGGTGATAGTAAGGATTGAACACGCTGGTATATGTAAAGACGTTAGACCAACGAGGGCACGAGGAAGCTCTCCCTGTCGCTCAGCTGTTATGACTGTTACTCAGGCACTTTGTGAGTGGAAGTACTAAGTTAATGCTAGCAGCCTCTGAACCAAATCTAGTCATCACAGATTCAGATGGTGGAGTCCTGATGAGTGAGGTTCTTCTGGGAAGTCTGGTCCGAGATAACCCTTAGCCTTTTGTGACTGAATACAGAACACCCATCTAGAAAATTTTTTGTGCCATTAGTGGACAATGATTCTTCTGACTTAAACACATACCAAAATGCATCATAGTCTTGTTCAACTAGTTGCTTTCACAATGAGCCAATAAACGAGCTAGTTAACATTTCTTGGTTTCATCTGAAATATCAAAAGTTTTCCAATTGACTGGCTAAACCGTTCAAAAGTTTTCCAATTGACTGTCTAAACCTTTATTATTCTAGTAACAAAATGGGGGGCAGTTCAGGAAGTCAGTGTGAAATGACTTTCCCTGAATTTTAACATCAATCAGTCAACCAATAGTGCCTAATTTTAGAGGTAAATGAATTAGAAATGTTTAGTGCAAGCATGTACCACAGCAGAAAAAGGATTCAGCAGAGAGAAGAAAGGGATATTTTAGATCAAGGGAAAAACAATAGCATGTGTAATAGGTTATTAACTCTGCACCATTTGTCCACTCCCTCAGTAATGTTTAACAAGGCTTTATTGATTACAATAGCCTTGATTTGTAAATGGGAACAGAAGATCACATTGTGGGCACCAGACCAATCCTTGCGCACAGCATCTGCCAGCTGAAGACTTCATTAATAATTGATTTTAGGGGGATTATAGCAGTCCATATGGGCCTGCCTTTTGCCAGCATGCTCCATCACAATATACAGCTTGATTTATGAATAATTGTAGGATATTAGTTCTGGAAGGCACCACAGACTGGAAATTGGAGGGCCTAGTCAGTGGCAGAGCCTGAGTCAGATTTTCTGACTCTGATTGCAAAGCCTTTTATACTAAATGTATGTGGCCTCTTTCATCAACAGAATCTGAGCCTTGGCTGCAGATCTAAAAAACCTGACAGCTCAGTAATAGATTTCTCCAAGCAGCTCGCTGCAGGTGACATGCAGTCGCTCTTCAGTGTGTCTCCGAGCTCCCCCGTGAGGCTGAATCTCCGTGTCAGAGCCCACGAAGACTGCGGTCAGAAATGGCTTGTTTGGTGAGACACACAACCCCTGGGAAGGAGGAAATGGTCTCGGGTGGCTCAATTCACTGTCTGGAACTCTATCCGACATCGCATACCATACTCATCTGGCAACTATAGCTTTTGCTACTCACTAACACCCAGGACGTCAGGCAGGGTTAACAGGTGGTGATTTGCCCAGAGGCCTGGCTTGCCCTGTCTCAGACGGCCTGCCCACTCGTGCTTGGAGAAGGCCACAGTTGTGCTCGAGCAGCCCTGTGCTCGAACCCACCTGGCATCTCTGATTTCTAGCTTCTTGCCTCTGAGATTTATGGATTATGTTTCTACCTTGCTCTTGGCAATGGCCCTTTCGTGTGGACTGCTCGCTTGGTGTTCAGTTTGGTCCTGTTCATCCTTACCTCTGTGATCTATTGGCCAGTCCCAAGTCACTCCTGGTCCTACCTGCCTGTGTCTGGGAGTGGAGTTTGGACCTTTGATCCCTTAACTAGCAGTTGTTTGACTTTATTGTTAATCTGCTGCCTGGGGCTGGGGCTGGGCTGGAACATCGACCTGACTGGGAATTCACCTTCCACCCAGGCTGGTGTGACAGAGCTGAGTGCTCCAAGCTCAAGGGAACATGATGGCTGTGCTCCCCACCCTCCTGTGCTGTGTGGTGGCCATTGCCAGCTCAACGTGACGATGGAACTCTTCCAGACACCTTCCAGTAACTGGGCAGCCAGCCACTTCCCAGGACCACAAAATACCATGCACGAGATGGCCAACAAGGCTGGCCACAGTCTCCATGAGTGGGGGGTGAGGCAGGGAGGATGGATGCGTGGCCAAGGCATAAAGCCTTGAAATAAAAATACAGTGCAAACTGGTGCTACGAGGAGAGACCTGGGAAGGCCTCCTGAGAGTGTCCAATGCCCTGAACATCCCAGCCTTTCCAAAGCGCCTATTGTAAGAATAACAACTCCTCTTTTCCCACTCTCTACAGGCATGGTGGTTCCCTGCTCTTTCTCCTCTCACGGGGGGTGGGGAGGGGGAGTCTCTTGCTGCCCACAACCTTCGGACACCCACACTATGAGCCCATTGCCATGTTGCGTGGCCAGTCGCTGCTGCGTAAGTTTCCCTTTTGCAGTGCCTGGCCCCAGGCGGTCCTCCCGAGTCACTGGCTTCTGCCCAGATCACACTCCAGTGCTCAGTCCCACAAGGAGATGATTCCCATTGCAGTTAGTGCTAGACTTGGGGATGTTGGGCTGTGTCATGGACCCAGTTCTGGTCTGCCAGGCTTTTTTTTTTTTGCGCTTCCTGGTAGGTGTGGATCCCGTTACCTCCTGCTTGAGGAAGCCAGTGATTTATGGGAAAATTATGTTGCTGTTTCTCATCTCCAGCTGCCCCTGCTGAACTCTGGGCCCTCCAACCACGCAGCTATCTTCTGTAGAGCCATTTCCCAATCCTCTGTCATCAACAATGCTTCTGTCGCTGTCAGGTTCCACCTTCACTCTAACCATCACGCCAGGAATTCCAGTAAGAACGTCCCTCACGGGAAGGCATTTCCCTCTATTTCCAGTTATAGAGGAAGAAAAATCAATCCATTGTCCAGAGCGCTGTTGTGAAATCACACTGGTGCTGAGGGCTGTTTCCCTGATAGGTGGACATACTTTTCTGAGTCTGATATCAATGCCCTCCACAGATATGTGGATACTACGTCGTGGGCAGGGTGGTCGTCAGACTCTCCATCTCTTGGAGCTAATGTGTGATACCCAGAAGTTGCTTGCTCTTGACTGTCTTAAGTAGCTAATGTCTGGCATTTGGCCTCCTAGTCTGAAGGGCTGTGGTCTACTTAGGAATCCCTTCCGAGCATTTCATGAACTTGGTTCATGCAGTCTCTATTAGCTATGGCAGAAGATGGCAAGCTTTTTCTATACAGAACCAGGTATTATAGAAAATATTTTAGGCTTTATGGGCCATACTTTCTCTCTCTGGCAACTATTCAACTCTGACATATGTAAATGAATGGACATGACTGTGTTTCCATAAAACTTACTTCTGAAATCACATGGTGAGCCAGTTTGCAATTACCTGAGACATTACCATACTCCTTCTAGGGTGCTCCTGATCCATGTACTAGTCAGACTTGCATAGAGTTTTGGGACCATATTTTGTACAGCTAAGCAGGCCATATAATGGCAGGCAGAGCTTCAGGTGTTCTAGAATGGCAGCCCTGCTTAGGTCAATCAAAGACATCTAGTATTTTCTGGGATTTATCCCTTTGTTTCTGTGTCTTAAGACCTTGGTTCTCTCTACTGCCTTTTTCTTAGTCTCTTTTTAAATGCTACTTCCGCTGGGAAGTCCTTACTGGTTTGAACCTCAGCCCAGTTAGTTCTTTTTGCTGTATGTCACCTGTAAGTCCCACAAAAGTAGGACCAGGATCATTGCCAACACAGTGCTGGGCTCATGATTGGTGCCCATTTATGTTCTGACTTTTTACAAGTGCTCAGTTGAACTTGTTTCTGTGCATGTTTCTCCCCAAAGGTGGCTTCAATGTCTGGGAACAGTCTTCCTTTGTAATGTCTTCTACCTTGTCACAGCCATCCCGGAGACCTGGAGCCTTTGCCTTGTACAGTGCGGGGCCAGGGCTCTCAGCAGACCCAGAATCTCCGCCCAACCAGTCCCACCCTCTTTTTTTTTTCAATGTTTAGGGTTTTCATTTCTTATTGTTGAGCAGTTAAAACTGTAGAGCAGACACTGTCTCTCAGAAGGCCAAGTATGGAGAAGAAATCCCCCAGCTTGTGCATTCCATGGTCATCTGGCTCTGTTTGCAACTGGCAGGGGGGAATGCGACATAGATGTCGGGTATATGATCTGGGCTTCCGAGAGCTGCAGGGCCTCCAGTGGCGGCTCTGAGAAGGGCAGAGTGCCAGGGGCGCTGGCTGCGTGACAGTGGGAAGCTGGAGGGGCGGCCCCACCTCAGGTCATTCGCACGTCCCTGTGGTCAGCCCCGCTACCACTTTTCTGGGAGGAAGATTTAGAAAGGACACACCCAAATGTACGAGTTGACTGTTGAGCTGGGCCAAGGAGAAGCTGCATGAGCCTGGTTATGCTTTGTGGTCTGGCAGCTTCGGAAACGTGACAGTCCATTCTGCTCCCTATTCCATGGGGTATTCCCTGGGTAAATGGAATGCTAGTCTTGACATAAAATGCGATGGTAATGGCATTGGTCAATGCACCACATCGTATGACTTTAGCTTCTAGCTTTATGCGAAGTGTCTGGTATTCATTTGGAGAAAATGTCAGCTCGGACACACATGTGGTATGTTCTATTGCCAAGGCCTGGAGAAAAGGACTGGAGCCTCACAAGACCTGACATTTGAATGGACATAGCTAATAAAAAACAAGAGCAAGGGTGGCCAGTTGCCTTTCGCGTCAAGATTTTAGCAAGTAATTACTCTACTTGTATGAGCAAAGCAGAAATAGAAAACACTGACCAAGTTCAGAAACAGAAAGTTCTTATAAAGAAATGCCAGCCTATAGATCACCAAGTTAGATTGGTTGCTATGATTACCTTTAAAGATGCTTACTATCTTGTTCTCTGACGTCTTCACAAAGCTAATGGGATCAGAATCTTCTGGAAATATTTACATAGCTCTGCTATTCTGATGTTTCAAGTGACCATTTCTGCTCCTTTATTCTTCGGCCCATGGTGACTTACACTTGCCTATTTTCTTTCATCACCTCTTTTATCTGAAAAGTTTCTGACTGTTTCTCATATAAGTGCTTTCAAGTAGAATGCCTATCCAATTTTTTTCTCATTTACACAGCAGGTCTGTGTTGGATGAGGACGATATGATTAAAAAAGATAATTATGACTATTTAACACTTTCGGGGGATTTATACAGGAACAAAACTGGAGGAAAACTAAGAAAGTTTCTAATTGAAAATTATTTTATTCTTCTAATACATATTTTGTGCAATTAGCTAACTCTTTACTACAAAGAAATGGGTTAGGAGTCAACAGGTCTGAGTTCTTGCGCCCACACCCACAAGTGATTCATTTTCAGGGCCTCTGTTTCACCAGTTGTGAAATGAGGGGACCGTTTTATGAAGGAAATAGCTTCAGGATGGCTGGGATGAGTAAAATACTTTATTTCCTGGAGATCTCAAACACAGTCTTTTTGCTGTGCCGTATAATTTTATGGTGTCTCATTGCATTGCATCTCAAGTACAAGTTCTCTGGATAGCATCTAAGCACCTTTCTATTCTGGCCCTGAACTGCAGTCCACAGCACTTCCCATCCGTGTTCTTCTCTGGCCCTTGATCCTTTTTTTTTTTTTTTTTTTAACAAGGTGTTTTTTCCTCACTCTCCACATTTACTTCTGCTGCCCTTGCTCCCACTTAGCACGCCCCGCCCACTGCTTCAGAAGCCAAAGCCCTACCTACTTCAGAACTCAAATCCACCGTTCCTCTTTTGTGTAGCTTTTTCCAACCTCAGTGGAATGGATTTTCCCCTTCCCTTTGCGTTTTCTTAGAATAGACATATGGGACAATGACAGACAACATTTATCATATGAGACAATGACTTGTTCACATATTTTGTTTTCTACCTCCAACGTTAGGGTTCTGAGTGAGGAGGGGCAACGTGTCTGGCCCCAAGAACACAGTGAGGTTGGCCAATGGTCGAGAACATGAGAGAAGAGTGAACAGCCCTGGAGCTCATCTGCATGGTCGCTCACAGAACTGTCCTCAGCAACCGAAGTGTCCTAACCTGGGAGTAAGAGGGGGAAAAGCAAATATTATATCAGTGTGGTGGAATGAAAAGCATAATCCGGATCTTCGTAAGAAATGACGAAACTTTGATATGACATGCCAATTGGGGAAAGGCCTGAGGCCGTGGTGGAGAGTGTTAGTTATTTTGCTGAAAACTTGAATCAAGAAACACTCAAAGGACAACAGCCCTGGTGGATATGGTGCTTGAGGCAGATGTTTCCTGGGGCTGTGTTGGAAAGTTTGACATGACTTCTCATGCTGAAAAATGCTGGCAAGCAAGGGAGAGGTAGGAGGCTGCCCACTGGGAGACGCTTGGGCTTTGGAAAATATGAGAAGAGAAAATGGTCCAGAAATCTTGTCTTGGGAAGCTAGGGACAGCAGAAATGGGAGAGTGAGATGTTTTTCATTCCTCTGTACATGGAGTGGAATCAGTCTGTGTAGAAAACTCTGATAAATTGCCACTAGATGACGCCATTTCCCCATCTGGCGAATGAGACTTACTGCCCCCCCCCCCCAGGTCGAATCTGGTTCCACATCTGCCCCTCGCTGGAAGAAGTCCTGGAAGGAACTGATCCGAGTCTCCCTGGGATTCCTCATTTGTAAAACAAAGAAATTTTGGACTGAGTGATTTTTGAAATGTCTCCAATTACTTTTTTAAGCTTTTTTTTTTCTTTTTAAGTAAGACTTTAGAGATACTTTTTTGCCTTTTGGGTAAACATAAAATCTTTGTACAAAAATATCAATTTTTATTTAACCAAGTCTCATTTAGATAGTTAGACTCTGGAAAACATGTGGGGCAAGAATCAGATGAGTAATGATACACCTGTATACACTGGTATGCTTCCTGGGCCCACCCGACATTTCCCACTTAAGTACTCAATGACTTGTAGTGCTAGAATCTTAGAGGTTGTACACACAATTCGGTCCTTTATGTATCTACTATCTGGGCATAAGCTTCTCCAGGGGAAAAATCCTACTACTTCTTTCTGTTATCACTCTATTTTTAGGGTCTGCAGTTCTGGAACTAGGTCCTCATGCTGCAGGTCAGCTCTGTACTGCATTGTCTTACACAGGTTGGTATATTTGACACATGAGTTCTGAAGCTCACTTAAATCTTAACTGGATCATCGTGTAGATGAATGGCATCAAACACTTAGCTGTTGTGTTTGAGCTACTTTTTTTTGGCCTATTACTCTTGTAATAGGGGTCTATGAAGCATTGTTTCTCTCTGTGTTTGCTACAGATGTTTTCATTAAACTCCAAGGCAAGAATAGACTGTAATTGTGTCCATCCCTGCCTCCAACCCAGAGGAAGGAGCCAGCTTCGTGTCTCTGCCTCATGGTCACCATTAGTGGAGCCCAGATCCTTTCAAGATACAGACAGGCTCAGTGAGTCCTGAAGGTCATTTGACTGCTGCTTCTCAGAGCAATTGTAACAACCGATTATCCCCTCTAAACAAATAGCACACTCTTAATCCACATGCCACAGTGCAAACTGTTATCCCAGTAGGACAAGGGAGTTGCTGACTATTAGAGGGAGTTGGCGAGATGAGGGAAAGAAGCGAGGTCTAGTCTATTAATATCTCTTACAAATGTGGGTCATGTATATTTCTATCTGAAAGATATGATGGACTTCAATTTGGTTCTTCCACTTTCTTTGTGTACCCCAATAAAGACAGTTTTTAGTAAATATTTAAGTTCTCTTGTTTAAGAAGAAAGACAAGAGTGGTAATAATCCCAGAAGGTACCAACTACCCCTCCCAAGACCCCTCAACAACTCAGCGACAGCTCTCACTGTGTTAACTCAGCCGTAGTGTTTGCAGTTAACAAGGTTTCATTAGGGATGAAAAAAAATTTGCCTTTGCTTCCAAACATGGGTTGAGCTCTGATATGGCCTCAGCAGGGAACAGATTTCCCTTTTTTTTTTTAAATCTTTTTGCTTCCCTGGTATGTAATCTTGTCTTTTGAAATAGTTGCAATCAGAACAAATTACCTAAAGAGTGGGGAATGAAAAGATTTCACAGTCATTGTGGGTATTTTTTAGTTTTCTTTAACAATTGATACCTTCCCTTAGTAACTGAAAATGATCCAAGAAATCTGTATGTGCTTGGCAACAGTTTTCTTCATGTGCAGCTAGAGCTTTTAAGGTGACATGGATTGTTTCAGCTAGTGCTTGGGAGCTCCAGAAAACCAGAAAAAATCTACCTTGTTGCCTGGGTCCCTCCCTCAACAGTCACTGCCCGGAGTTTCTGAGACAATGGCTGCCGTGGCTGGAGGGTCAGAGGCAGGAAAGAGGAGAGGGCTTTGCAGAGAGTCTATGCCCAAATTGCAGATGTGGAGTTGAGCGCGATTAGTGCAACACTTACAGACTTGAGAAGAGGATGAAGAGCGGTGCTATTTAAGATCTGCCCTCAATTTCCCTTGGGGCTTTGGTCCCACCAGGATGTGGGTTATTGTCAGGAAGGCAGCCTCCCTGCATCTCTGCAACACAGTGATTGCTCTGCACTGGCTGCTTCATTCATTGTCCCTCCTCCGTCCCTTGGCAAATGTGCGTTTGCTTCTTGAGGTTCAGGCAGGTGAAGAACATGCCTGAGTTCACTAGCACAATGCAGGTGTTTGAACGTCTGAGAAGAGAGACTGAAGGGTTAGTGTGGGGGTTTATGGCCTCCCTGGGGGATGCTTGGACGGAGCACCTGCCAAATCAGGTGTTGTTTCTGGAGCTTCATACTTGATGAGTTAGAGATGTGTGGAAATAGGAGCAGCCTATTTATGGGGTTACCTTCCTGGACAAAGCAATGTTACCTGGGACTCACTCAGGAGGCCGAAAGAAGTACGCCGGAGCTAGGTATCGAGGGAAGGTTTCTAGATGTCACTAATGGAGAGTCAGGTGGAAAAGCCCTGACACCTGTCAAGGTATCATCCTTCTGCATCTAAGTCTCTTTCTCCCTCTGTCTGCAGGGCTGTAAGTGTGTGGGTCAATGTCAACTTCTAATGCCTTGAACATACTACCAGTAGTTGAGTGAATAAATGAGCAGAAGTTGGAGGGACCCTCACTAGGACCTAGGACATCCTGAGCTTCATGTCAACTAAGACTAAGGTGTTTATGGGATGGGCCAAATGTGCAAAGTCCTGGGGGATTTAAAGAGGAGATAAAGGCTCAGTTGTGTGTAGTGTTAGGGTTTTAAACAAGAAAAATTTTGGACAGTGACTAAAGAAAGTGGATCAGTACTTTCTAAGGGGTAAGGACACAAGTACCTTAAGAAAAAGTGGACATAACAGCCCCAAATTGGGGTATGTCTAAATGGGAATCAGTGCAAGTCATCCCTGCGGATGTATTTTAATCAAAATGAGGCATTAGAGAGTGAGGAGAGTGTAGGGTCTGAGGTATAACCCTCAGTCTTTCAGCTTAGAGTCTAGGTACTTGCCAGGGAGCTCAGTCATTAGGGGACTAAGTTCAGGGTGGAAAGTCCAGCCATTGGTGGCTGTGGACTCCAAGGTCAGAGTGGAGTAACCAATTTTATCAAGGTTACTAGACCAAGTTCAAGATAAGGCCAACGCCCTCTCTTCCCCCTTGATACAGTGCAGAGAGTCTGTTTACTCCTTGGGTTACTTAAACACTGGGTGTTTCAAATATTCATTTCTGTCTTTTTTTAGTCAAGCCGAATTTTTTAATATGGTTGGCCAAAAGCTATTGAAAAATCAGGATAATAGCCAAGATTCAGAGTAATTTCTAACGTACAAGACCAAGTACAAAAACTGTTAGACTGTTCCTTGAACATAAAAACAAGTGACATTACCAACATCAGTTCAAACACAGCGTCACAAAATAGCAGTGTGATTGTAAATTTTAGCAGCTGCACTGAAGTACGTTTCGCACGGATTGATAAAGCAGCCTGTGCACAAACGGAGATGATGAGTCATGAGCATGTCCGTATCAGACTCTGAGGAGTACGTCAATTTCTAAAATTGATCTCGAATATATTTATGTCAGAGTCATCTCAAGATGCTTTTGCTATGAGTCTTGTGCTAAAGAGGAAGATGACTTTGGAGATGTCCTGACTGGGGTCATGAGAAATCCTCTTCCCTTGGCCAGGTGATGGTACTGGCACGGTGCACCCTGCTGCACAGAGAGCAGTCGAGCTCTGGTTGGGGCAGGGACCTGCTCGTGGTGGATGAGGAGCAAATGGTGAGGAGACTGTTGGACCAACTCTCCCGGACACCTCCTTGACCTTGACCTGTATTCCACCCCTTTTGAATTTCTTCAGAGGAAGGAATAGTGGCAGAAGGTGACAATGATTGAAGGTTGGTAGTAGGTAAAAGGAGGTTATGAGATTATTTTCACTTTTGTATAAAATTTTCTATTGTAAAAGTTAAAACATTTCTTCAAAGTAGTTCCTAGGAAATTTTTCTTTTTTTAATAAAAAAAATTCATGAGATTCTTGTATTCTCATTGATCTTAGTTGAAAACCAACTAAAAAAGAGAAATATATATATTCAAATTATATATGCTTATTATTTGGCACATTTATACACACCCATTATTTATATTTCTAGTTTATAAGAGAGAGAAAGTGAGCCAATGGGCATTTTCCCTAAAGAGACAATATAGCTTTTCTTATCATCCGAGTGCTTATAGTCTGAAAAATTTCATTAAGATATGGAAGGCAGACAACTAGATCCCACTTTCCACTTTATAGGACAGGCTTAGGAAATGACTCTTTGTTGAATCCACACCAAAAATATATGCTCGCCTTTCATTATATTGGCCATCTTTCATGCTGGGAAACTAACGAGCATTGATTCTAGCTCTGATGTGTCCAACAAGGTTTCCTGACAACTTATGTTCAAGCTGGTGCTTGGCTTAGCCACATATACATAGTCTTTATTTTAATAATTAAGCATGATTGTAAGTAACAAACCACAGCCTGATGTGTCTGCTTAGGTATTTTTAAAGATCTGTGTAAAAACTCACTAAGACACGGGGGGGGGGGGGAATGTGTGTGTGCACATGTGTGTATTTGATTGTGTTCTTTTTTGGTGCAGGATATATAAGTACTTGGGGAACCAAATTGGTTATATTTTACTGAATATTAAGTAAAACTTTAGAACCATCTATTTATTGTTTAATAAATGTCAGTGAAGAAATTTATGAAGTGTTTTATGAGCCAGGCACTCTGTTGGGTGCTGGGATTACAGCAAAGAGCAAAGTCCTGTGGTCACTGCTCTCATGGGGCTCTTGGACCAGTGCGATGACTCTAAACAGCCACACGTGATGCATGTGATTACACGTGCTACCGGTGGAATGGTAAGGGATGCTTTTCGGGTGTCTAATAAGGCATCTTCATCCCTGAGGACGTGATACTTGAACTGACGTCTGCAGAGTAGGAAGAATGCCAGGCTGAGGGAAATGCCTGTGAGGACACCCTGGTTTCAGGGAGAATGTGGCACTCCGGAAGTCCTAAGAGGCTGAGGTTGCTGGGGGCAAAGGCAGAGGGAGACTAGTGAGCGGTGGAACCAGAGAGGCACCTGCAAGCTGACTCCTGCGGGGCCATGCGTCCCGTGGGAAGAATTTGTCTTTGTCTTATAAATAATTGGAAAGTCTATTAAGGGTTCCAAGCAGAGGCATAACATGATCTAGTCTACATGTTTAAGGAAAGCACCCCAACTGGAGTCTGGAGAAGGGACGAGAGGAGGGCAGGAGAGCCTGTGGACCCGGGCAGGGGTGGTGACGAATGTGCTATGAGCAGCCTCTGGGCCACACACTGGGAATGTGCCAGGAAGTGAGTAGAATATGCTCCTGTCCTCTTTAAGATCATGTGCTGTGGCAGGTCAAGACTTGTAAACAGATGATGATGCAATGTGATGCACTTCACATTAAGGTGAGTAAAGCACTTTATGTGAGCTCAGTGGAGAAGGCCATTAATTATGACTTGGAGGATCCTGGGAAGCTGCACGAGGAGGTATCATCTGATCTGGGCCTTGAGGAATGAGTAAGAGGCAAAGAGGAGATTCAAAATTATCACAACAAAAGGAATAGCAAGAGTAAATTGCAGAGCACGTTGGAAATGCCCTGAACCTCAGGGAATGGGAAGTAGTCTGATGTGTCAACCCACCCTCCCTCCAGCCTGGATCAGACGCTTCCAGATGACTGCCTCTCGTAGCTTGACGTCAGTAATTCTTTGATCACACCAGGCTAGGCATCCATCAAACCCTCCAGCCTCCCACTGTGCCTCACTCCCTCCGTGACCTCAATTGCCCAAACTAAATCCCATGAACCACCATTCACGTCATTTTCTGGTATGGACCTTCAATGCCCCCACCCTTCTCTAACTTCATCTTAACGACTCAATAGCCCTCCACCCTGGTTTGCTCCAGCTCTGCCTACTCCATTCTACATTTGAGCCGCTGCCTTTGGCTGGAGAAAAACAAATGTCCATGTGCTTTGGTCTTATTTGGGACCACAACACTCAAGGGAGGTCTCGGTGCAGCTTGGCCATCCTACGACATTTCCCTAGTCCATTGACTCCCTTTGCCTGAGCACATTGCCTTTCCCCTCTTTGAGGACATGCTCCAGCAATTTTTTCTGTTCCTTTCTGCCATCATTAATTTCCCCCTTTATGGAATCATTTCCATCTACGTAAAATGCATTGTAATATCTCCCATCTTAAACAAATTAAATCTCTTTTGACCCCACATCCCCAGAGATTGGCCCGTTACTCTGCTCCCCTTCACAGCAAAACTTCACTAAAGATATGTCTTTATTTGTCAATTCTAGTTACTCTTACTTTCATTCTTTCTTAAACTCATTCTAATTGGTTATCTCCCCTAATCAATTGCCTGAAATTGTCCTTCTCACTAACCAAGACCTGCATGTTGTTAAATCTGATAGTAGTTCAGTCTTCATTTTACTTAACTACCAACAATATATGATATAATCAGTCATTTTCTTGCTTGAAATGTGTTCTTTATTTCCATCTGAGATTCAAATTCTCCTGGTGTTCCTCCTTTTTCACAAGTTGCTCTACCTCAATCTCCTGCACTCCATCTTCCTCTTTTCACCAACCTCCAAATAATGGCAGAAGGCCTCAGGGGTCAGTCCCTGGACCTGTCTTTTCTCTATTTACATTTATTTCTTAGATGACCTCATCTAGTCTCGCGGATTTCCATACTACAATACACTGATGACTTCTTTCTTTTTCCCTCTTCTGCAACTAGATCTCTCCACTGAACTCCAGGCTCAAATGTCTGCCTACTTGATGTTTCCATTGGATCTTTAAGAGGTACATCCAACTTAGGACTGATGATTGTCACCTTAAAGTCTGTCCCTCAGTTTTTCCCACATCTCACCTCTAATACATCAAAATCCCATTAACTACATACTCAATAAATGCCCATGGTCTGATCGTTTTTTGTGACCTCCACTGCCACCACCCTAGTTCAAGCCACCAGTGTCTCTCACCTGGATTCTTGTAGTAGCCTAACTGCTTCTGCTTTCACATCTCCTTCCCTGCACAACACAGTCTCAACATTTTCAGTGATCTTCTTATAATGCAAATAATATCCTACCACTCTTCTGCTCCAAATCCCCCAACTACATTCCGTCTCATTCAGAATAATGTCCAAAGATCTTACAAGGCCATAGGTCATGTGGTCCCCTGTGTCCTCTCTGACTTCATTTTCTACCAGTCACTCCACTGTTCACTGCACTCCAGGTGTCCTGGCCTCCTTGATGTTCCTTAGATATAGCAAGTGTTTTCCCTTCTCAGGGCCCTTGAACTCATTGTTTCTTCTTTCTGCAAACTTTTCCCCAAGAACGTCACTCAGCCTGCTCCCTCACTTTCTTCCAGTCTGCTCATATAACTTATCAGTGAGGTCTGCCTCTACCACTCCGTTTAGATGAGGAACTTTTCCCACCCATTGCATTTATCATTCCTTATCGATGTGTTAGTTTCCTTCATAGTGCTTGTGGCCACCTGACATAGTATATTAGCTAGGTTAGTGATAGACCCTGTAAACATTAGCCACAATGTTTCTGCAATTTAACACATTGTAAGTATATTACACACTCCCTTAACAGTTCAATGATAATGTTCCTAGCTGGTTTTCCTTCACTTGGGATTCAGAAACCCAGATTCTTCCATCTTGAGGCTTTGCCTTCAGGGCTTCAGAGTTTTCTGTACCTATCAGGAACCAGGGAAAGAATAGTAAGTGGAGAAGGCACACTGCATTCTTAAAAACCCTGTCCTAGAAGGACACATGGCATTTCTACTCACATTACATTGGTAAGAATTAGTTGTATGGACATGGTTGGGTACAAGGGAAGCTGGAAAGTGTAGTCCCTGCCTTATACTTAGCCACTGCCTGCCAGTGACAACTCCACTGTGGATATGGTTCACCAAAGGTCTTCCCCGCCACAGACGCTATATCTTTACATGTCTAGAGATGGTGTTTCTTCATTAGAATGTAAGCTCTGTGGAACGCAATCTCCTCCTGTTTCTGTCCCTCTTGTAACTCTAGAACATAGAGCTCTATGTTCCTGGTAGAGATCCAGTGATTATTTGTTTTTATTTTATTTTTTTTTTAAAGCCATAGACTGGAGGAGGGTAGGGGTTATGGGCAGTGTGGGAGTTGGGGCTGAAAAGATAGAGTCAGATCAGGAAAGATGTAGTATATACATATAACCATTATGAGCATGGGCTTCCCCGATATAAGAATGTGGCCAGATCAGGCAAACTGGACTAGAACCAAAGCATTTGGCCATGCTTTTTTCCATAAAACCATTTGGATAATAGTTGCACAACAGGAATTTCTCTATTGTCATCCTGTGGCTTTGTAGATAAGCAGCAGTGAATCAGCCAGGACCAAAAAATGTAATTCTGTTTGATTTAACTGCACTTGTATACACATGGCCTATTCCTCCATGGGAAAGTTTTACTCTGTTCAGTGAACTGCATGTTGAATCTGTGGCATAACTCCAAATTATTTCTTTGGCTTTTTCCTCTACATGGCCTCCTAATTTCGGCTTGAACTGTTATTACACGAGTGTAAAGCATGAAATACCATCAGTGCACTTTGGGGTGCAGTGCTGTGTCTTAGTCCGTTTAGTGTTGTTATAACAGAAACCCAAGACTGGGTAGTTTATAAAGAAAAGAGGTTTATTTGGCTTATGGTTCTGCAGGCTGGAAAGTTCAAGAAGCATGACGCTGGCATCTGCTTGGTTTCTCGTGAGGTCTTTTGTGCTTCAGCACATGATGGCAAATGTCAAAGGTGAAGCAGACACATGCAAAGAGGCAAAACCAGAGGGGTGTCCCAGCTTCATAACAATCCACTCTTTTTTTTTTTTTTAGACAGAGTGTCGCTTGTTGACCAGGCTAGAGTGAGTGCCGTGGCGTCAGCCTAGCTCACAGCAACCTCAAACTCCTGGGCTCAAGCAATCCTTCTGCCTCAGCCTCCCGAGTAGCTGGGACTACAGGCATGTGCCACCATGCCCGGCTAATTTTCTATATATATATTAGTTGGCCAATTAATTTCTTTCTATTTATAGTAGAGACGGGGTCTTGCTCTTGCTTAGGCTGGTTTTGAACTCCTGACCTCGAGCAATCCGCCCGCCTCAGCCTCCCAGAGTGCTAGGATTACAGGCGTGAGCCACCGCGCCCGGCTAACAATCCACTCTTGTAGGAACCAAGTAATCCAGTCTTGCTAGAGTGAGAAATTACTAATACTAGGATGGCACCAACCCATTCAAGAGGGATCCACCCCCATGACTCAAACAAACACCTTCTGCTAGGCACTACCTCCCAACATCGCCACGTCTAGGACCAAATTACAACATGAATTTTGGTGGAGACAAACTCAAACCATAGCATGATATAATGGAGGTAACTTCAGACTTCAAGCCAAGCTCTGAGGCTCTATATGATGCGACCTCCCCCAGTACCACCATTTGGGACCAAACACTGACTTGGGTGGACTGTGTTTTTGATTTATTAATTCATGTTGGTTTCCTTGAAAATAATGACTACGATATATCAGGCAGAGAGAAGGTACACGTGTATATTTAGTTGACATGTTGCCAAACGTTGAGATATTTGGAAACATTGCATAATTGACTGAATAGTAGTTATGTTGACATAATCTTTGTGTACTTTCAGGTGTTTTTAACTGGGCACATAGCTTATCTGTACATCATACAAATCACCCATCAGATATGCCCCCCAAACAGTTAATGTAATGCAAATAATCAAAATATGCATAAAATGCTGGCTTTATAAAATCTTTTATTAAGCATTGGTATGCTTATTATTTGAAGAGAAATCAGTCCTAAAAACTTGTCAACCAAAGCAGTGGGTGTGTACATGCAAGGGTGCCATACAGAGCTATCTGAGGAGAGAATTTGCCACCTTACAGAGCTCCCATGCTCTTAGTCAGAAGTATTTTTGTTTGAAAGACCAAGATATGTTAGGGTCAGTTTATTTATTAAATAATTTGTATCTTGGGGCAACATTTTTTTGAAACATCTCTATGGACATTGGGACCGATCATATGATGTTTACAATATAGTTGAGATGTAGCTATTTCCACACCTCAGATTAGGAGACGGGAACAAATGAGAAGCACTCTGACCTTGGAAGCCTGGGAGTTCTAGGGCGTAACACTGGGAGGAGGTGGACTGAAGCTTTGGTCCTTGACTATCTACAGTTGGTCCTTGACTATCCACAGTACACAACTCCCTTGATCGCAATTAGAAACATACCGATTGACGTTTTTCTACTAAATAGTAGTGAGAAAAAGGTGAAAGGTGGGATGTATGAGTATTTTTTCCCTATTTTTTTTCTTTTGCTATTATTTTTTTCTTTCCTCCAAAACAACAAGAAAAAAATAATTTGCATTGAGCAAGCTGTTTCTTGAAGTTAATTCATTGTAGAGATACTTGTAATTCTTAAGAGCTATGACTACGACAATTGCCTTTCAGAAACCTGTTCATAAATAAGCTTATTTATTGATTTCTTTTTTCCTCATCCAGATGGGAGGTGGTTCCTGCCTGTTTTAGTTTTCTAGAGCTGTTATAACAAAGTACCACAAACTGGATAGTTTAACAAATGGAAACTTATTGTCTCTCAGTTCTGGAGGTTGGAAGACTGAGGTCAAGGCATCAGCAGGCTTGGTTCCTGCTGAGGGATGTGGGGAAAAATCTGCTCCAGGCCTCCCCCCAGTTTCTGGGGGTTTGCTGGCAATCTTTGGCATTTGTTGGCTTGTAGGATCACTCTGATCTCTGCCTTCATGTTCACATGGCATTCATCCTCTGGGTGGCTGTGTCTGAATTTTCCCTTTTTATAAGGACATCAGGCATATTTGAACAGGGACCCATCCTACTGCAGTATGACCTCATCTTAACCATTTACACTTGCAACGACTCTATTTCTAAGTAAGGCCACATTCTGAGATACTTGCTCGGGGCAAGGCTGAATTGTGCATGAATTTTGTGAGGATAAAATTCAGCTCTTAACACTATCCACCCGATGCTCCCAGACAAGGGAGGAGGGGGAGAGAAATCTAGCAAGCGACATTTACATTATTAATGCTGTATGTCTAAACTCGGTTTGATATTTCTTAGGTGGTTCATTTTCACCTAAGAAGATAAAAGAGGATATTTCAATTTTCCCTTCCCCCACTGAACTTGTTTTCTACTTGCACCTAAAGAGGATCAAAAATATCTACCCCACATTCTACTCAGCAGGTGTATATGAAGATGAAATGAAATAAAAGATGTTACAATATGTTAAAAATATATAATGCATTGTGTCCCCAAGTGATAGCTTTGGGTTTTTTTTCACTATTATCATAAGAGTCAATGGTTACCTAATTAGTTAATTGTGAAAATCGCCTTGACAGCCTTGTATTTATAAAGACTACTGGGCCCATTCCCCAGAGATTGTGATTCAGCAGATCTGGAATGAGGCCTAGGAAATATTTTTCAAGTGTTCACTAGGTAATTCTGGTGATCAGCCAGGTTTAGGATTACTGGTCTTGGGCAATTTCTCCTTTAAGAGTGAGCACTGTCAGTAATGTCTATTTAACTAAATTACTCACATGACAGGCAAAATATGGATTGATGGTTCTAATAATGGCACTATCAGTTAGTTTTAGGAAGGCAATGTGTGTTTAGTGGAACAGTGCTAGTTTGGGTGCTCCTGGCTTTGAATCCTAATATGTATATGTAGTGCATAATGCTTATGTATCCATTTAGCAAATGTAAATTGTGGCAAGTAACTTCTCTGAGACTCAATTTCATTATCTGTAAAGTGAGGATAATAATGGCTACTTTGCAGGGTTCTTGAGAGAATTAAATTGGATAGCCTATGAAAAAATCACTGGACTTCAGTCTTCATTAAAAGATCCTTTCTTTCTTACTCATCTAATACTTTGATTTATTTTGAGTCACTGTCTTTAAATTTCTGGAGGTGGGAAACAGTTAAAATGGATTTACTAGAACTATACACAACACTCCCTTTTGCCTTTTATCCTTTTTGATTAATATCTCTTAGATTTAAAGGTTTAAATGTGGAATTTTGATTGCTGGATGTTTTCAGAGTACACCATGTCCTAATGGAGCTATATAAATTTTATGGAAAAGTGAATACGTTGGCAACAAGTCCTTAATTCTAGAGAAGTGGGTGAGCTAAGAAAAATCTAGTGTGATGAATGACCCATTAACTTATGAGAGGCTTGGGTACACGCTGCGGGGCAGGACAGAACTGAAGGCACTGGACCATGGTGTAGTTAAGCATTAAACTCTGAATAGGGTACAGAAGAGGTCTCCATAGCATGACCATGGAATGCTGTAAGTAAGCATCTGGCTTTTAACAAGTCACCATTATTAATGAATGGCTGATCTTTCCCCCTTAGAATCTTCATGTTATTGATCTTCCAACAATGTCATGGGTGTGCCAAGAATTTTCAAAGTTGGATAGAAAGTAGTGGAAAACAAGGAAAGTGCAAAGTTTATTTGCAATTGGTTGGGTCTTTGAGATAGAGCCGTCTACCTTTTAATTGCTGAATCTATCATTTTCTTTTTTTTTTTATTCTCATCTTTTAATTCTGTACTTGCTATATGATCTTTAGCAATTGCTTCTTTTTTCCTCATTTTTAAGCTTATATCAGCAATACTTTTTTAAATTTTTAATTAACAACTAAAAATATTATATATTATGATGTTTTAATATGTGGATACATTGTGGAATGGCAAAATAAGCTAATTAACATATACGTTTCCTCACATATTGTTTAGGGGGTTTTGTGATGAGAAATTTAACATCTCTCTTAGCATGTTTTAAGTACACGATACGTTGTTATTCACTATGGTTACCATGTTGTACAATTGATCTCTTGAGCTCATTCCTGCCGTACAACCGTAATTTTGTGTCCTTTGACCAACATCTCCCCAATATCCCCTGGTAACCATGAATCTATCATTTTCTTTCCAAATTAGGTCAGGCACACTTTGAGACGCTCAACTGGAAATTCTAAGAAACTCCACTTGATTTCAGTTTCTTTCTATGCATATTAAAGACAGGTGTTGCTAGCACCTATTTCTGATTCAAAGCCTCTCTGCAGAATATTTTTCTGTCTTTTGAGATATTCTGCATTCAAACAAGAAGCCTACCCAGAACACAGATTAACAAACGATTTCACTATTGGTCATGGATTAATTACAATTTGGCTGGAAAAACTCAAATACTGAAGAAACTTCCATTTTTATTGAGTGGTTTTAAGTGTGTATTTCAGAAGTTACTGTTTTCATCTTCTTTATGTGTGACTATTAATAATAAAACGTGGCAGCATTATGTCGATGGATATTAAAAGTGTAGTCAGGTTTTTCTCCAGCTATGGAGGCTTTTCTGTGATGAGCTTTCATTCTCACTGGAAGACAATAACAAAGGGATAAGTTTTGTAAAGGAAACAAGAAAGAAAGAAAGAAAGAAAGGAAAGAAAGAAAGAAAGAAAGAAAGAAAGAAAGAAAGAAAGAAAGAAAGAAAGAAGGAAGAAAGAAAACCAAAGTGAAAGAAGATTGCCATTTCCAGGCAGATGATCTTTGTGAGAAGATGCTGAACTGGAGTGTTTTTTTCCTCTCTAAATTCCCAGGGTAAAGATAGGTATTAATAGCTCTTCTTGGTGTGCTAGGAAGAGTCAAGTAGTTTATTGGGACCTAGAGTCTAGAAAAGGCCTGTATGATTGACTAACCACGTTGAAGAGTAGAGTTGTCAGACCAGGAGGTAACAACCAATGTGAGGCAGGTTTTGAGATGAAACTGATCAATATGTGGTATCCATGCATTTCAGCCAGAATATCTGTAGTATCACCAATAGGGGAGAGAAAATTGATCACTGAAGACTTTGACCCTGTGGGGTCAAGGGTGGGTCTCCTGGGTTGACCAGGTGGTCTGACATTTGTCTCTACATGGGTCAAAGTCAATGCTTCTCAGAGAGGGTACAAAGAAGAGGGCATGTAGCAGCCTGAGCCCACCATGGAGTAATAAAGTAAGTGTTCGTTGAGCTGAAATGTTGGCCTGGCCAGCAGCCAGAATAGCAGAAGCAGAGAGATTTCCAAGGTCAGGTTCAGATGTGGAAAATGGGGAAGCTGAGACCCTTGTACTTACCCACATCCCCAAGGTCAAGGGCACAGATTGGAGATGACAGGAAATCATGACCAGGAACAGGTCCTAGAATTTTGCTCTTAGATACTCACAGGCTTACAAAAGTCAGGGCTTAATGTTCTTGATTTCAGAAAAATAGAATTACTGATTAAATAAGACCATGGTTGTCTTACCCACTTAAAGTGAGCAAATACTGGGAATTCTGCAAATGCAACTCCTTTGCAAGGCATATTAGTACCATGGATACCTTTTGCTCAGATGTCTGCTATAAAATGCCTGTGCATGTCTGTGAAATTGTACCGTGGCTGGTGGTGGCAGGGAGGTTTTCTATGACTTCTTGCCTTTATGTGTGGACATAACTCTTAGATTAAGTGTTGTCTGGAAAATCATCTCTTATTATTCCCAAGCAAAATACATTTTCTGCTGCAACAGCTCATTGCTTCATTGTTGAATTGTTTTCTTCATTCATTCAACCTATAACTGGGCACTCACTCTCTAGCAGGCATGGCATTTTTCATGAACATGCAGATTGTATTTGCACTGATCCTTGCCCTGTGGCTGCATACTAAATACCACTTGGACAGAATGTAAATGTAGGGGACAAATTATAGATGAAATTGTTTCTTCTTAGGATGAAAAAGTAGAGATGTAATAACATCAATTATTTCTATGAAAAACTACAACTTAAAAGGCTATCTTCTATCAACATGATTTGAAGAAAGAGATTTATTTATAGGTTACCAGGGCTTGTGCTCAGGCTGGACGATTCATCTTTTCACAAAGAAATTCCAAGAGAATCTGCTTGATTTCTAGTCTATTCATGTTCAAAATGGGAGGATCCATCCAACTTTATATTTACTTTGTAAATGTCTCTCAGCCATGCATAGCTTTTTTAGAGCACAAACCTCATAATACTTCCCATGCTACAGATGACGAAATAGAGGTGCAGAGCCAGACACTGTGGCCAAGGTCTCAATGCTAATAGTAAGTGCAAATTTGGGGAATGAACTTGGACAACCTGGCTTCGGAATGGGTGCTTCTAACCACAGGCTAAGAGAAGCAATGAATGCAAAATAGGTAGTTATGATGTGCAATTCTCTTCCTACTCTCATGTCTTGATTTATTTCTAGTCACTATCTCTGCCTTGTTGAAAATAGGGAGCAAGTTAAAATATAAGAACTGTAACAACACCCAGTGTTCTTTTCACTGCTTGGTCAAGGGTTCTAGTGTGCATGTGTCAGGAGCGGGAGGAGGAAACACGATGCTATTTAGGCCAGATGCCAGCTCCAGATTATGATGACCTAAATGTGAGCCCTGTAAGCTGAATGAATAACAGGCCCAGTTCTTAGCTCATTGACTTATCTCCGACTTACCCCAGACTTTACCCTGGAGGTGGGGGTTGGGGCAGGGGTGCAGCAAGGGAGAGACTTCTGGTATTGAGGTGAATTCAGATCAGACACCTTCACCATCAGAGAGATATGGGGGATTTAGGTGGAATGGCAGAACTAAATATCTTTTTTTTGAACTCAGGAGAGTTGGAATTAACTATTGGTTAATTCCAATGGTTTAGAAAACACTCATTTCTGCAGGAATAGAAACACGTATGGGAAACATGAGATCAGGGGTTCATTTGGGGCCAGGCTTGCCTCAGCAACCCGCTAATGGCCAAAAAGGACCACAGTTGGAAGTGATTTCCCCCTGAGTGGAGGGCTATTTGAGGTTAGCTGCAGAAAGAAGGGGAGGAAAGCTGAGAAAGAAAAGTGCCTCACCAAAATGAGGACTTCTCATGGCTTCCTGAAATACCCATGCCAGTCAGCAGGTATGTGAGCATGCATTGCATTAACCCCCTTCAAACTACGGCCTCCACATTCTGATGGCTTCATTTCCTTGCCTGGCTGGCAGGACTATGTGTGTATACTCAGGGCTGTGAATGAAAAATAAAGCATTAGCTGTGTTGCTTTTTGTTACTTGTACAGTATAAAGAGACCTCTAGGAGTCAGGACTTCTATCCGTCTGCCTCTCACCTTTATACCCATAAAGAGGAAATTTCCATTGCCTGGAAGGATCTACGTGAGACCTGCAAGAGGTTGTCCTCAAATCTGGCAAGCAGGTCTCTGAACAAGCTTCATATCACTCACTGAGTAAAGAAAAGAAGTCAAATGTTTATTTTATTCCTTCATTAATATCTACGTTTGCATTTTGCCATCCAGGTTTTAAATAAATATACTTAGTGATGGACATTTACGTCAGTCACTTAATTTTTTCCTCAGAGCATATCGAGCCTGTGAAAGGGGTCAGAAGGAAAGGCAACTGTTTATCGAGGTCTTTCTTCTCCTACTGTCTCCAACAGTCTCTGATCTCCTGAGATTTGCTGTGATATGAAAAGTCAACTCCTAGTCATCAGGGTGTGCCTCCCGTTCCAGAAAGGAGATCTTAGAGCATATATAAAACATATCTTTGCTTTAAAGGTATTCGTGACTGGTCTGTTCTAAATAAAGCTTCTCTGTTGCTTTTAGAGATCATTTGCATGCACTTTTCCATAAACAAGTTTACTTACTGTGTACTGCTTGGACACTAGAACTTGTGAGAAGACAGTGAATGTACAAGAACTCTTTGGTGAGTTTGAAGGACACCCTTGTGGGGGGCCTTGTGGTTTAGTGATAAAATCCCTGCAGATCTGGTTACAGCGTTGTCCTGCCCTCCTTTCTGGTCAGACATTTCCATCCTGACAGGTGCTTCTCTGAGAGCCTAGAACAGGCCAAGAGGTGAGGTGCAGCCGGAAACCTGGGGTAGTAGTACGAGGAGCCAGCCCAGCTTCGGGCTTTGGCTTTCCTGAGAAGCAAGCCCTCGTCTACCACTGACTGGAGGTGTAACCCTCTGGTGACGTTTTTAACCCCCATGAGGCTGGGTTACCTTGCTGGGAGAGTAGAACCAGTCACACATACCTCACAGGGTTGTGGTCATGATTCAACTTCCCCTTCCCTCCCAATCCCAGTCTTTGCTTGGATAACGCCTGTCCAGCCTTTACTCCCCCGCTGAGCCATCACTTCCTGCAGAAGCTGTCCCTGACTGTCTGGATGGGAGTCCTTCCTATGGCCCCCAATGCCACTCTTCTCTTTTCAGGCCACATCACATCGTGTGTCTTGCCCACTGACTGTAAGCTCTGTGAGGACGGGAAACACATATGTCTTGTTTATCTCGCACCTGTCGCAGAGCCTGGCATTGTTGCTCTTGCTATTTGTGGAACAGAATTGAATTAATGCATGTAAAATACCTAGTGCACATGTGGCCCATGGTGGCGGTCCCTTTCCTGGCCTTGTTCTTTCTTTAACACGTCACTACTCTAGGTGGCCGATGAAGACTCTAATGGCCATTTGCTCACACAGTTGGATTTCTCTTTGGACCAAACCGATACCTAAAGCTAAAACTTCTTAGTATCTCCATCTCCATAAGCACGTTTCTATATAAAAGTGCTTCCTGTTTGCATCGAACAGCTCTGTTCTCCTTAGCTTTCTTCACTTGCGTTTCCTGTATGCTTGTTTCTGTCTCTGTTTTGTTGTGTCACCTGTTTTATGTGCACTACCAAGTACTTTCTTGTGTGCACTTGTAGATTCCAGGGAATGGGACCCCCAATCCCATTATTCTCCCATCTTCTGTGACTCAGTGCACTTTCCCACCCTGTTCTCGACACACCACCTTTAGAGATTTGCTTCTCTGTACTTAGGTGTTTCAGCGGGTTTCCAATGCAAATACTTCCAGTGACCAACTCTGTTAGCTCGTCCCAGCTCATCATCACTGGGAATCAGCTTGCTGGGTAACCCAGCTCTGGGTACAGCCAGAATGGGTGTGGAGGAAGGGGAAGTGGAAGGTGACCTGGAAACCTGGAATTCTTCGTATGACAAGGGCAGGGCAAAGTGGGGAGAATGTGCTGTGATCAGCATAAGAACTGGATGCCAGAGGCAACCTGGAGCCTGGCCAAGGAGCACTGAGAGGGAAAACGTGAGCCAACCAGCAAGGAACATCCCTACCTCACTGTTCCCCTGCAAACAGACCTTCTCCTTTGGGTTAGGAAGGGCTCAATGAACACTGCTTGTCTGACCACCTAGCTGGTCTGTTCTAAAGCCTTCCACCAGCACCTCATTGCTTTAAAAAATATATTACTTAAAAGATTGAACAAGTGCCTTCAATCAAGGGGGATTCTGATTTATTTATACCTGTAAAAGAACCCAAAGGGGAAAACATCAAGGTTCCCTACTAAGAGATAAAAGCAAGAAACAGGAAAAGACGATAATCTCTTACCTAAAGGAATATCCCATGTTGTCCTGTAGCTCCCTACAGTTTTAAGGGCAAGGAGATGGATAATAAGGAAAGAGAAGTTTTAAGGAGATGACAGAAAAATATCAGAGGGAAAGGCCTGTGACATACTCATGGGTCATCACAATCCTGGAGTGAAAATATAATTCTCCCACTGTTGGACACGACTTGGCTGGGAGGCTTATTGTCCCATAAAGTCGTGCAGCTCTTCGAGGTTGGGCTTTGTGTCTTATACGATTGCCTTGTTATTGTCTCTTAGTGTAAGGCAGCTTCACGCACTCCTTAATGTCGTGCAGGGCCTTCTCCATATTCATAGTTTACCAATTAGCAATAAACATGCTAATTACTTATGAAATCAAAGCACACTTTTCTAAATAAAATATTCGAATGAGAATATGAAATAGAACATAACTAAAAGAGTTTACCTAAAATATTACAAATAAGAATTAGGACCAAATCTCTCTTAGTTGCCATCATTTGGATTAAGGGTGAGGCAGACATAATGAAGCTTGCTACAGTGTTCCCAGCTCAAATTTACCTGTATTCAGTCAACAAATATTCATCTTGAGCCAGGTGAGGACCTGGCACCCCGCAAGGCATAGTGGTGGGCAAGCTAGACCCTGTGCTCACCCTTTTGGCACAGATGTCCTTTTGGAAGAGACAGACATTGATTAAATAATGACAAAAGTCTGTAATTACAAAGACAGGTATGAACTCTGAGGGAAAGCGCTGTACATGCACACACCTCCTTGCAGTGGGTAAGATACAGGGTGTGACGTCACAGCAGTGCCAAGCCCCGGATGGAACAGGCTGGGCTCCTACGAGACCTACGTCTAACGGTTATTCTTTCTGCTGTGAAATTGGAAAGATGAGAATGAGGATGAAATGAATTGCTGAAGACTTGATTGAACAGTAAGAATTTTATTTGACCCCAGACAATATTCTTTTGCCCAATAAAGCTGCCAGTAATCCTCTTCTTGGGTCACTGAGCGTTCAGTTAAACTGATGTGACTTTGGCTCCAAATCTATGAGGTTGAGGCATTTTTAAGATCCATCCTTAGAGAGGAATTAACTTTATAAAGCCTTCACAGAATGCCAGATGATATTAAACTGCTTCCTGATTTTAGGAATAACATTTAATGCATTAAAATGAGCACTAGCAATAAAAAATTAATTAAAATAATTAGCATAATAGCCAAAATAAAAGTATCTAATTAAAATAAAAGTGGCTATAAATACATATTTTGATTCTTCAATGGGATTTTAAAGACGTTTTCAATAAATTCTTAGGAAATTAGATTTTCAATTTTATGGACAAATGATACATTCTAAATACATATAATTGATGAAGTATTTTGTTTAAATTCCAGAGTTTATGCAACTTTACTATAAATTGAAGTAACCATCTAGAATTTTTACCTAAAACAGATATGAGAAAGTTAATTTGAAGACTAAAATTGATTACATTACGATCATATTCTCATAGAATTTTAGAACTTTAAATTCAGAGTGTTTATGTTTATAATTGTTACTCCATGTCAATTTTTCTGTAAAAAGTTTACTTTCTCTTTCTCCTGATACCAGACCCTCATGCCTACAATGTCTTCACTGTTTACATGTCCCTTTGTTATTTTACACATTCATCCATTCAACTTGATTTTGAAGGTCTGCAAACTATTAATGCAGTAAAGGAATGTGTAATTTATTACAGTTATAGACCCTTTACAGATATTTCTGTCTATAGGAGGCACTAGGTTAGTGCTCAAATGAAGGCTAAGTTATAGCTACACATGTCAGAGTAGACACATTTAGTAACATCTCATGGTTCTGTTTCAATAACTTCTTAGCTTTAGTAGCTTTATGCTGGCCAGGCTGACATTTTATTTATGGCCTGAATCCTTTACACTAAGCCAGAGGTCTGGACAGTCTCAGGACGCCATCAGTCACCCTAGTCTCTAGGGCGAGTTTGGAAATATCTGTTGTTTTTTGCATTATCCAATCTCCAGTCTATGTATAAAGAAAGAAATGACTTGCTTTCTAAAAGATGGAAGATGAAGGTGGTTTCTAATATGTGAGTAGTAACGGGTTATAAGGATTTGGTCTTAATATAGGAGCCTACTTCTTGAATCACAGACCATGCCTATGAATTTTGTTTCTGTTGTAGCTTGACAAAATGTCAGATAACCAATCAGCCATAGACCTTGTCCCCTCAAAGAGCTTGTACATGCTTGTCAGCAAGTCCTGGGTGCTAGACTTCTGTGTCCATCTACCAATTCCTAACTGTGGGAATATACATACTTATGCTAATCACCAAACATCAAATTTAATTCGAGAAATGAATTGACAGGGAATATAGACATACTATATCTCTATTTTATTGTATTTGTAGTGGTGCTTTTGCCTTTTACTGAAAGAAGCCACAAGAAATAGACAATGAAGACCATGTTGGCATCCTCTCTCTGACCCAATATTAGTGAGGAGATCATTCATCGTAATTCTCAGGACCCACATGGCTCATTCCTTTTAGATTTAAGTACTGAAAATGTTTTGCTTTCTTTGGAAAATTGGTGCTTTTATTCTGATGAATAATATGGGAAAACAATGTAATTGGCAGCACTTCCATTTTTACTTTGGGTCACAAGAAACTTGGAATCAATTTGCAAACCAACCATTGTTACTCTCTTGGACCTTTTGGTCTATAAATTGGGGTCCTATATTTTTTTCCTCTCATTCTAACAGTGTATTTTGATTTATATCTTTCTTAGTGTTTATTTTACTTTATTCTTTTATGGCATATATTCCTTTTCAAGTCATCTTGGAACCTTTGTGATTTAAGAAAGATTGTCAATCAATCAGTAAGAAAGCCAAGTTAGGAGTTTCCCATCATTCTCATAAATCCCGTTTTCTGACACCATTTCTTACAAATGGTCAGGCTTTATGTGTTTTTGGATCAGTATGTCAGGAGGAGGAGGCAAGGAGGAAAAAGTAGGATTTCCTTGAAGTTGGCTTCTTTTGACACCTCCCACTGTTTAAAGAGGCAGCTCATTTGTCTTTGAGCCAAACTGCTAGGATTCTTAGAGTCATTTCTCATTCTCTTGGAAGTAAAGGGACTCAGGTTTGAAAGAGGCAATTTATCTCTCATAGGGAAGCAAAAAGACCTAGCCTCTGTAGTTATAAAACCCTGAAAAATTTTAGGATTACTTTATTTTCCTATTTCTACAGGCAACTTGATTCAAAAAGTATGTTTTGTTTGAAGATCAGATCAGATTTATTTTCATAGTTTTGTATCTTCTGTCTTGTTCCAGGTTTTACAATCTGAAAACCACAGCAACTGAAAGTGTACTGGAATAAGTGACACATTCACACATGCCACATTCCAGGGCAGACTCCCCCTGGCCTGTGGTCTCTACTCAACCCTGAATCTCTCTCCTAAGACCACCTCCCCCCCACCCCCCCCACCCCGCCCCCATTCCCAGGGTGTGCAGCAAATAAAAATCACTATGAAAGGTTGAAGGGAGACTACAGAAGAAAAGGGAAAGTTTTACATTTTAGTATCTTTGAAGGTGCTTTTTTTTTTTTTTTTTAAATAAGAAGCCTTGAATTTTCATTTTGCCCTGGGCCTCACAAATTATGTAGCTGGCCAGTCCTGGGAACTTACAAGCAAATAGGATCTCCAGCCTCATTCCAGACCTACTAAATCACAATGTGTATTTCCAAGATTTCTAGGTAATTCACATACACATTAAAGTTTGAAAAGTACTGACCTAGATGGGAGTTGTCCAGATGTGCCACTGGGCACATGTGAGTACAGAGCACTTGAACTGAGCTGAGTCCAAATTGAGATGTGCTCTGAGTGTAGTTACACATCAGATTGTGAAGACTTAGTATGGAAAAAAAGTAAGATATTTCATCAATAATTTTTTTATTGATTAACATCAAAATAATAACATTTTTTATATATTAGCTTAAATAAACATTATTAAATGTAATTTTACCTGTTTCTTTTTTACTCTTTTAATATGGATAGTAGAAAACTTTATATCACATAGTGGCTTGCATTTGTGGCTCATGTTCGTGCTTCACATTGTATGTGTATTGGACAGCACTGGATAGATCCCTTTTCTACTTAGTTTTCCTAAGCTTATTGTTTTCTGTCTCGTTCTTTCAGGAACAGTTAAAATGATTAATATATTAAAATTACAAACTAATTCAACCTAAAGTACCAGCATCAGTCTAGTAATTCATCATGTTACCATTTCTAGGTTTTGAGTTTTAACTGTGATCTTTAATACCTTATTCTTTTGCAATGTTCTCCAAATTTAGCTGGCACCGGCATGCCCTGGAGGGCTTGTTAAAATGCAGATCAGGATTGCTACATCCTGCCCCCAAAGTGTCTGACTCAGTCAATCCGAGGCGGGGCCCAAGAATTTCATTTCCAGCAAGTTCCCAGGTGATGCTGAGGCCGGTTTGGGACCCACACTGTGAGAACCACTGTTCTCATGGCTCTCAACCTCAGCTTCACGTTGGAATCACCCGGTAGCTTCAACAAATCACCCGTGAATGCCTAAGTCCCCACCTCCAGAGACTGTAATTTACTTTAAGATGGGGCTCAGGTAATGACATTTTAAAAGGCTCCCTATTATGAAGCAGGGAATAAATACTTTGAGAATAAATACTTTAATTCAAAAACAGTAATAAGCAGGAATTACAGGTGTTGAGACGAGGCCAGAGATGCTTTTCTTTTTTCTTTTTCTTTGAGGATATGGAGGGCGAACCACATGTTCGATCTTCACCATAACCTGGGGGGATAAATAGGTTGTTTCAGCTTATCAACAGTGGAGTTGAGTTTCAGGAAAATAACAGTGATTTGCCCACGTTGCACAGGAAGATAACAAGAGCTCAACTCTCCCTCTTCTTACTTTCAAACTTCCCCGATAAGCCTCTGATTTGCAAGAAGGTCAAGACCTGGGCATTTTAGGTCTCTCTGTTGTCTTGCCCTGTGTGGTTCACACCTCTCAGTGGCTTTTGAGACACATGGCTGTCTGTGCTGTGCAGAGATATCTGATTTACTTCAGGAAAGCTTGACATCAAATGAAGTTATACCCTTTTTACTTGCAAGTCTGGTGTGTTTATCAAGAAGATGCATCTTAAAAATAATTTAATCTCTTGTGTTTGCCTTCAAGCATGAGGGAACAGGAATATGAATTCAGTTTAATGATGAATCATCAGCTCAGCAGAGCTCTTGATTTGACTGACTCACCCAGTGTGTGACTCATGTGCTGTTGGATTGATGTTGTTTGAAGACAGATTCCCACGGCTTCTGGAGGTGCTGCATTTTCTTCTTCATGTTTGAAAACCATTGTTTATGATTTATAAAAAGTAAAACGGCAATGCAAATGGTTAATCCATATTGCCATAGCGTGTATATGGACACTAACTTTGGCAGAGAGACAAAGATTGTAGTTCCTATGGTCATGGCAGTTAAGGTTTACTTAAGGTAGAGTAAGCCCTTCATCTTGACTCAATCAGTAACAAACATGTTTTGTTTCTCAACAAGCATGATTGATGTGGGTGGACACCCATCCCCAGGATGTGAATTTTAAGTTGCTTCTCAATAGCCTGGATAAGTTTGAATGATAGTTCATTTCTCCCTGCTTTTTTTGACCACTTGTCATTCTCAAGGTGACTATGAAGATTAAGCATTTTTTAGTTCAAATTCCTCAAGTTTATTTCTTGAGTTTGGCTTAGATTACAGGGGTTATACTAGTTTTCAACACTTAAAGACATTTTTATTATTTTTTCTTCTCTCTTAGATATATATTGAGTTCTGTTTCCTGGGTTCTGAATTTTATATCACAACACCCCGCTGCCTGCAATTCTTTCCAGCACAGGTGAGATGCAGACTTCGGGCCAGGCACAGTTGCTGCAGCTGTCATGCTGTTCATGGCTTTGCTCGTTCAAGCCATGACTATCTTTTACCTTGATGATCACTTACGACACATCGAGAATATGGCTGTTTACCAACCAAATGGTAGGTTATTGGATGACAGAAATCAATCTTTTAAATCAGAGCATACAAGGCCATATGCTGATAATTTTAAGAACATTCATTAAAATGACCAAGAATAGATATCCTTTCCTTGTGACAACTCATGAAATAGAAGATATTTTAAAATAGTGGACCTTTCCAAATATTAGTGACACAGAGGAAATTAAATTGATTTGGGAATCTAAAATAAGCACCCTATTGAAGTTATGCAAAAAAAAATTTACCATCTTTAATACAATAGGTAAACAAAATCTCTAAATAATACAGACAACTAATTTTAACTCATAATATTCTCTCTTGACACACTGTTTCACGAAGTTAATAAAAACTGTGGAAATGATTGGTTTGAATTGTATCCATCTTTTCATCCCTAAACTTTAATTGGTTAAGATACTATCAATCAGCAAAGTGTTTAAAAGGATTTTACTAGTTATGCAAAGAGCCTGCATTTAAACAAATGTATAATTTAGAGTTCATCTGAAGGAGTTGAATGTGAAAGACTTGGCAGACATCATCAGAATAACTCAATGTAAATAATTTGTGAATATAGTAAGTCTGCTAAAACAATCTGGAAAAATCTTTAAAATCTGTCTGACCTATGTAACTGTATACACCAACAGATATCTTTAGTTTTCCCAGAATATTTTTGGTGTATTTGTCTTCTCATTTGTAATAGTCACAGATTCTTAGGTGCAAATAATAGAAATCCAATACAAACTCTTTAAAGCAGAAAAGAAATACGTTGAACTCAGGGCTCCAAAGTGTGGTTTTCAGGGCCTGTCTCTTTCCATCTTGCTTCTCTTTACATCTTGACTTCTCTTTACATGCTGGCATCATATTTATCTATTGTAGATGGCTCATTTCCTTCCTTGGTTAGGAACCATGGAGGTAGGCAGCTCCAGATTTCAGTTTTCTTAGAACTTGCCACTTTAGACGGAGGAAGACCCTTTCTTTTACTACTTCCGTGTAAGACTGTGGTCGCCAACCCCTGGGCTGTGGTACCCACCTGTGGCTTGTTAGGAACTGGGCTGCACAGCAGGAGGTGAGTGGGGGGTGAGCAAACAAAGCTTTGTCTGTATGTCCAGCTGCTCCTCATCGCTCACATCTCGGCCTGTGCTCCGCCTCCTGCCAGATGGGTGGTGGCATTAGATTCTCATAGGAGCACAAACCCTACTGTAAATGGCACATGTGAGGGATCTAGGTTGGCTCCTTATGAGAATCGAATGCCTGATGATCTGAGGTGGAGCCGAGGCGGTGATGCTGGTGCTGGGGAGCAGCTGCAAAATCATCCCCAAACCATCCCACCCTCGCCGCCTCCCCACCCTCCCCCTGGCCCTTCCATGGAAAAATTGTCTTCCATGAAACCAGTCCCTGGTGCCAAAAATGTTGGAGTCCACTGGGCGTAAGAAACCTAAACCAAGAGCCAGGCTGATACTGGCATGCTCTAGCCTCTCTCACTGAAAATGGGGAGAGGGTAGGGTGAGCCCCATTGAAATGCAGCCCACATAAGCTGCATTTTTTTAAGGAAAAAGATGTGCTTATTCCAAAAGAGAGGCGGTGCTGGGTGCAGAAAATACAACAGATGTCCACTATTTAGCCATTTTATTGCCGTTTTTATATGCCATAACTTTAGTGGCAAATCTGTCTTGTCTGTTGAGTGATTTCTACATAGGTTTTTGGGTGCGTGCATGCATGTCTTTTTGTTTTGTTTTGCTTTGTTCTATTTTAGATCTATGATTATATTCATTAAAGGGAAGTTCGGTTTTTACTGTAAAATATATTTACCCAAGTCCTGCACCCAACATGTCCCCAGAATTTGTCTTTGACACTGCTTTGGAAGCTCTGAATTAGAAATAATGTGGTTAATAGCCACATAGAGATGGAGAAAAAAGAAGTAGAGATACGGTGTGCAAAGGTAAAGATTAATTCTTTGTTGATTTTACTATACTATCTTTAAAAAATCATAAGTGTGGGCAAATTATTCTTCTCTCTACTGCAAAAAATTAAGCTATGGGCTATTTTTTTTTAACCAAAGTATGTAAGTAATCTTAATAAACATTACAGAATTTTTTTTTGACCTCAGGACATCCTGGGACTCTGAGGGACATACATTTCATAGGTAGCTCCCAAATGCATTATGATGGTTCCATAACAAGAAACTTCCTGGTAATAGAAGCAGGAAAACTAGGATGAGTGTGTGTGATTATAGAAACTCCTGAAAATAGCTCGTCCTTTGGGAAAGAGGGCTGCTTTGCCAGGCTGGCAGTGGCAATCGTGCAGTGAGATTATAGTGAGAGACCATGGAAAACCCAGGGTGTTGGCTTGAAATCAAATCAGATGATAGTAATTTAAAAATCTCTGCCTGAAAATTCAAGTTAAACTCCGTTGAGCTCACATAAGTAATTGGGAACACTTAGGCTCAATTGCATGTCCTGAATGTATTTTATTAACCTTAAAAAGAAATATTTGTGGAAGACAAAAAAAAAAAAGAGAGAGAGAGAGAGAGAGAGAGACAGAGAGCTTGATGGCCTTGCATATGCCGTGTGCCCAAGTGGCAGTGAGAGAGGAACTGCAGGACAATGGGGGCACGTGGGAAGGGTGGAGAGGGTCACAACACAATGCTGTACTTGTATGAGACAACGCCAAAGTGTGTAGAAGAACTTATGCCAGGAACATAATTTCAGGTTTTGTTGCAAAACAATAAAAAAAACTTTTAAAGAAAATACTGGAAGGGCAAACCTAATTTTTAAAACATTTGCGTATATGTTATGAGTTCCCAAACCTTAAAATAATCTCAGCAAATCAACAGAAACTTCTTTGGGAAACAATCCAGAGTATTGAGAGTAAAGCTATGTCAGTCACTTTCTGTCAAACAGAAGAAAATTTGAAAAGTTGAGGACAAATAGGATAGTGAATCAATGAGGTTTTTGAAAACTCAGTGAGATAAAATGTCTGTTCATCAGGATTAGCTCCTGTCCTTGAGGAAGGAAGAAGTGTTCCTCTTCCAATTAATCTCCATGGCCCTGTCTGGAATCTGGCTCCACTTAACTTCTCTAGAACATGGCTTCACCTATGATCTGTGGGACAGGACCTGCTGGTTGCCAACTCAATATCCACTTTCCTCATCTTTCTAAGTAATAATCAGTTTTACCAGAAGGCAACATGCCCAACTAGAAGACTTCGTTTTGTAGTCTACCTTGAAAGTAGAGATGGCCAATGAGAGTAAGTGCAAGTCATTGGGTAGGGTTTCTGGGAAGCCTTTAAGGAGGCTAAAATATCAGGGAGGTACCATTGTCCATCTTCTCTTTTTCTTTTTTCTAACTAGTAGCCTCGTGTGATCACTGGAACTGCAGTATCCATTGGTGACGATCAGGGAAACTTGAAGGTGGACGATGTGCTGATGATTGGGAAGTGACACAATGGAAGAAGCCTGGGTCTCTGATGACTATGGGGCAGCCACAGCTAACCTTTGTCTATGTTGATCACTTCCAAATCCCCCAGGGTATACAACAGCTCAGTTATGTAATAGGTGCTCATTAATTTTTGAAGGGATGTGTGAATAAATGTGTGCTCATGTGGACTTCCTTCAATTGTCTGCAGCTGGCTCAGCCCCATCCTATGTATTAAGGTCATTAAATATGAAATGTCCAATTTTGAATTGAAAGTTTAGTTTATTATATCTCAAACAAGAAGCAGTACAATTAATCAAAATATGAGTCTAAGCTATGGACACAGTTTTGCTATCTTAATGATAGCTTGTTTATGCCAGCAGTGAAGAAGCCTGGAGAGTGAGTCGAGATGAAATTGCCAAAGGCGTTTTCCACAGCTTGTTGAGAATCGAATATTTTTCCTTGCAAGAAGTGATCCAACGCCTGGAAGAAGTGGTAGTCAGTTGGCGCGAGGTCTGGTGAATACAGTGGATGACAGAGAGTTTCCAAGTCCAGCCTCTGTAGTTTGAGCAGTGTTGTTTGTGCGACATATGGTCTTGGAAGAGGATTGGCCTGACTCTATTGACCAATATCAGCTACTTAATTGCAAACATACTCGTCATTTTGTCCAGTTGGTTGCAGTAGACATCCTCTGTAATCAACTGACAAGGCTTCTTGAAGCTGTAGTGGATAATACCAGTGCTGGGCCACCAAACAGATACCATTAGCTTTTTTTGATGAATATCAGTTTTGGACTGTGTTTCAGCATTTCATCTTTATCCAATCATTGTACTGAACACTTGTAGTTGTCAAAAACAATCCATTTTTCATCATACATAGTGATACATTGTAGAAATGGTTCACCTTTATGTGGTGACAGCAAAGAAAGGCAAGCTTTCAGACGATTTCTCTTCTTATACTCATTTAATTAATGTGGAATCCATCTATCCAGCTTCTTTACCTTGCCCATTTGTTTCAAATGGCCCAATATTGTTGGACTAGTAACGTCAAACCTTGCTGCTAATTCACGTGTAGGTTGAGATGGATTCGCTTCCACTACAGCTTTCAGCTCATCATTATCCACCTTGGTCTTGGGTTGACCATGTGGCTCATTTTCAAGATTAAAATCACCAAAATGGAACTTCTCAAACCACTGATGTATTGTGTGTTCATTAGCCACATCCTTCCCAAACACTTCATTGATATTTTGAGCTGTCTGCACTGCATTGGTTCCATGATGGAACTCATATTAAAAGATAACATGAATTTTTGACTTATCCATGGTTTCACAAAAATTGCTCTTAAAAAAAGATTTGAAAGATAATCAGAAGCAAAAATGTGCATTCGAAAGACTGAGGATGTACCTTCACAATAATAATAAGACAAGAATTATCAAAGTGAAATATCATAGATATCAACTGTCAAACTTAGTACTTAAGGAAATCGGACATTTCATGCTTAATAACCTAATAGTTGATGAGCTTTACTTCCCACTTCTACCAATCTCTCCTTGAATTTTGTTTTTGTGTCTTAATTTTAATGCAGCTTTGGATTTCTTTACTTGACTAGAAAACTCTGTGTGCCTGGCCTTTTACTTAGATGGCATATATATAGGAAAAGCAAGCCTTCTTAGGAAAGGTCACCATAATTTGATTTATTTCTATAGTGGAAAAAAATTTAGATGCTCTGGACTTTAGAACAATTTCAAATATACAAATACTTTTATTTTTCAGAAACAGTGTCTGACTAGTTTCTATTTTGTAATGAAATAAAAATAATAATAAGAGGGATTTAGAAGGACTTGAAAATAAGCCATGACTGTACCACTTTCACTGGATAGTAGAATCAATTCATTTGGCCATAACCTTGGGCTTACCTACCAGCTATGTATTTTCAATATGGCAGAAAAATTGAAGCAGCCAATATTTCTGATTCCCAGCTGTGTGCCTTGCTTAGTGGATTAATTATGGTGAACTGGTTTCATTGGACTGTTTAATTAGCATATTTCTGAAATATTTTAAAATTATGTAGCCATAGGAAAAAGCATTTAGACAGTTCTTCAACAAATTTATTAAGTACCTATTACATGTGAATCACTGGGAAGAGGTACCAGGTTTAGAGTGATAAACTAAACGCATGATCCTGTTACTAAAAACTCAGCACTTGCTCATGGGCTGAATCAGAAGAACAGGACGAGTGTTTTAAGGTGGAGGAAAGAGATTACTTTGCTGGCAAAGAAGGAAAAATGGCAGATCTTCCCATCTCAAAATCCAAATTTCCTGAACATAGGCAGAAATAAGGAGCTTTTAAAGGGAGGGTCCCTCAGTTCTAGGCTATTGTGATTAACTATTCTAATCATCCCATCTCTGCCAAAGACAAAGCCTGTGAACTCTGCCAGCTGCCCAATTTAGGGGCTGGTGCCACCTGAGAGTTATCTCTTTTAACAAAGGACTTAACCTGACTCAGGGATGCAGGCCAGGCTGCAGTTCCCAAAAAGAGTGGGGGAAGTTTCTAAGAGACAGAAAATCTATTTTTCTTTTTTTTCTCAGGCCCTCCCCTCTGTTACAATCCCTGCCCTGCCCCCCCCCTCCGCCCCCATGGACCTTACAGTCTATTGGGAGACCTATACATTAAATCATCAGACACAAGTACATTTTAGTTACAAGTTGTGATAAGTACTGTGAGAGAAAAGAACAGGGTGTTATCAAAGAGAAAGACCAGGGGAACCTAGTTTATATTCGGTTATCAGAGAAGGCCTCTCTGACATTCAAATTGAGACTTGGAAGATGAGAAAAATTTAGCTAGGAAAATGGTTGAGGGAAGTATATTCCTGACAGAGGAAATAATGTGCAAATGTGCTAGGCAAGAAACAGATTAAGAGTATTTAAGAAACTCAGAGCAGTCCTGAGGTAGAGGGAGCCAGGAGAATGCCTGATGCAGTTAGACAAGCAAGAGAGGCAGACAGGGCCAGACTATAAAAGGCTATGTATGCTGTATGGTATCAGTGGCCTACTGCTATGTAACAAAGCACCTAAAACTTCCTGGCTTAAAAGAATAGCCATTTATTTGCTCATGATTCCATAGGTCAGCTATTTGGGCTGAATTGGGGTGGGCAGGTTTCTGCTGATCTCACCTGGGCCCACTCATATAGTTGTAGTCAGCTGGTGACTGTAATAGCTGGGGTGCAAGATGGCCTCCTTCCTGTCTGGCATTTGGTGCTAGCTGTCAACTAGGCCCCCTTCTCCATATTGTCTTTAGGAGGTAAGTCTGGGCTTCTTGATGTGTGGCAATCTCAGGACAGCAAGAGGACCAGAGCAGGAGCTGCAAGGCCTCTTGGGGCCTTCCTTGGAATTTGTACAATGTCACCTCTACCTCATTCTATTGGTCAAAAAGTGTCACAGGGCCAGTCCAGATTCAAGATGGAGGGAAACAGCACTTCATGACAGAAGAAGGGCAAAGAATTTATCGCCATTTTTAATCTGACTTATTAAGATGTTTGGCTTTTATAAGTATAAAGAAAAGCAATGAGAAGCCTTTAAATAATGGAGTGATACCATCTGGTTTATATGTGGTGTTAACTCTTTCTCCCCCCAGCCCCATTCATGTTCTGGCTTTTGAGTTTAACAAGCCTAGGTACCAAGGGAAATGGAAAGAACTCAGGGTATAGGCCACAGCTTTGAGGGAATAGGTGACATCTAAAAGTGAGGTCATCCAGGTGGAAGAGCCACAGAAGCTTGGATGCTTGTGGATTACTTGAATGGAAGCTCAAATCCTCTCCCTGTGGATTGGCAATAGAAATTGTAGGAGGTAATGTCAGAATTCCAATACAGAGTTATGGGATGACTTGGTAGTAACCTATGTGTGCTGAAGACCGAAATGATATTCTGGGATCTCAGCAGATATCAGCACGGATAGATGATAGACAAAGTCAGGTGCTCACACGCCCAACCTTACTCCTACGTAGTTGCTCAGAATTAGCTGAACCCCCAGAAGCAAGGGAGCAGGGAATCCTTGAATTTGAAGGATAGAATAGAACTCAAAATAGAAATCGAGTTACATAGAATAAAAGAAGTTCTATTACTTGAACACACGTTTGTTGCTAAAATATGCTATGTATATGTGTTATATAAGTTTTTAAATGTACCTTTTATTGAAGTATAATAAGTACGTAGAAAAGTACACAGATTAATCAAAGAATAAAAATAAATTTTCACAACATGAACACACTCATGTAGCTATTATCCAGATCAATAGATGGAATATAACCAGCACTCAAGAATTCTGCTCCTTTCTCTCCGAAGGTAACTCCTGTCCTGACGTCTGTCACCATAGATTAGTTTTGCCTATGTTTTCAACTTATGTAATGGAATCATATAGTGTGTATATTTTTGTGTTTGGCTTATTTCATTCAGCACTATGTGAGATTTGTCAGTGTTGTTGGGTGTAGTTTGTTCATTATCATTACTTGTTGACATTCTGTTATATGAATATATAATACCATATTTTATTTAACCATTCTCCTTCTACTGTTGATAGATATTTGGGTTGTTTCCAATTTGGGGCAACTATGAAAAGTGTTGCTAGGTACATTTTTACATGTTTTTTGGCAAGCATTTGTATACATTTCTTTTATTTGTATACCTAGGAGAGAAGTTACTAGATCATATTGTATGTGAATGTGTATACTTGGCTTCAGCAGATGGGCCAAATTATTTTCCAAAGTGGGTGTGCTAGTTTACACTCCTACCAGAAATTAATGAGAATTCTAGTTGTTTTGACATATTCACTAACACTTGGTATTGTCATAGTTTTAAATTTTAGTGATTTTACAAGGTATGCATGTGTTTTTTACTATGTTTTTCATTTGTATTTTCTTGATAATGTGGTAGAGCATCTTTCATGTGTTAATAAACCATTCGTTTATTTTATTCTGTGGAGTGTATGTTCACATCTTTTGTTCATTTTTCTACTGGGCTTTCTTTCTTTTTCTTATGGATTTGTAGGAATTCTCTATAGATTCTGGACACAAGACAATACACACACAGACACATAAACATACATACACATACTTATTTATGGCTTGGTTTGTCACAATTTAAATGATGCTATTGAATGAAGAAAATCTCTTATTTTATTCAATATATCCCTCTTTTCTTTTATCATGAGTGCTTTGTACATCTTTTTCAAGATCCCCTTGGGTATTCTTGGCCCTTTGGCTCTCCATGTATATTTTACAGTCAGTTTGTCAGTTTCCATTAAAAGCCTAGTAGTCTTAGGATTGCTTTGAATTCAAATTTTAGAAAGAGCTCTCTTAGGAAGTCACATTTAGGCTTAGACTTAAAGGATTAGAAGGAGCCAGTTATGTAGGGAGTGTGCAGGGTTTGGGGAGGTGGAGAGAATTTTCTAGGTCAGAGAGAACATCATGTGCAAAGACCTAAGCATAGCAAAGACACAAAACTGAAAGGTGACTCGTGAGGCAGAAGAAAAGGGATTGATGTGAGACTGGTGTGCAGGTCAAAACCCAGATACTACAGTCTTGAAGGCCGTTGTGAGCAGTTTAGATAAACAGCAAAACTTAGAAATTGTTGCTTTATTTGCTTAACTTGCTTGCTATTAAGTTGTTTCTAGTTGGACCAAGATTTGTCTTTGGCATTTATTCAATTTTTTACAAGAAAAAGGTGACAATTAGAAAAACACTCAGAAATTCACAAAGCTATAATCTGATTTTCTTTGGCTAAAAATGAAAGTATAATATGAATTTTGTTCGATTCTTTGACTCAAACTTGGGCTGAATACATCCATGAGTACTTTCTGAATCCATTTTACTCCCACAATTCCT
Organism: Microcebus murinus; assembly: GCF_040939455.1. Lineage (NCBI taxonomy): Eukaryota > Metazoa > Chordata > Mammalia > Primates > Cheirogaleidae > Microcebus > Microcebus murinus. The sequence goes on from NC_134108.1 coordinate 27,779,671, forward strand.
TGTATTAGAAATCAGCACACTAAAACATTTCTTTGAAAACTAAGCAAAAATGTCCCCCACATGACTCAGTGCATGTTCATTTCATATCTACTTTCATTTTTCTTTGTTCGTCAGGAAGAGTCACAAAAGAGATGAGTCAACTGTAAATGCAGGAGTGTGAATCTGTGCTCATTATCCTCAAGCACCCATGGAAACACTTGTAGCTTAGAACTCTGATCAATAGGTCTTTTGTTAATTCAGGGGCAGTGCTAACATGCCCAATGACTATATGTTTTTGAATGCTTCAAAGAATCTTTGCTATTCTCTAGAAAGAATGCAGCTACCTTGGCAATTGCAACACCACTCCATGGATAAAATGCTTTCCGAGCAGGTTCAAGCTGTTATATTCATGTCAAATTGGGCAACCTTTACAATAGCACTTTGTATCAGAGCAATTGCTCATGGTCTAGGAAGTAAGTCCTTGTTATTTTTTCTTAACACCATAAAAAGAATGCAGTTCAATAAGCGGTTGAGTACCGCTATGGGATAGTTACTTTGGGTCCATTTTTGGAGGATGCAAAGATAACTAAGGCTGAAAAATGAGTATCAATGGCCTTATCTGTTCCAGACTGCAGGGTGGTAAGTTTCTCTTAAAGAATGATAATGTGGAGTAAGGAGAGACGAAATAGAATAACATACAAGTAAGGAAGAATTCACTAAGCACAAATGCAAAAATGGTGTCAATCCTTCATTTTTCTAGCTCTGCTTGGCCTTGGTACCTCTGGCTTTACCAATAGGTGTGGTCTGGAAAAGTCTTGTCACCTGAAGTCCATTACTTAGTAGGCTGGGGCCAATTTCTTTAGAGTGCTGGGGTCTCTTTAGGGTCTAGCCTATTTTCTGAGGGTATGACCATACTTCCCCAATACTTGGTTACTATCTGAGCTCTGTAACAAATGGGACAGGCCCCTGAAACTCCTATGTTTCCTTCCACTTGACTTCCTAATGTGCTTCTCCCAAGAGGCGTACCTACTGTAGCCCACTGCCAGGCCCAGAGCCCCTTGAGTCGTGGTGCTGGCATATCCTGCAGGGGTGCCCACACTCTCTTGGACACTGATATGCAAGGCAAGTTTACTTCTTTGCAAGGAGGCTAAGAGGGCAGCTTTATTTGTCCCTTATCTGTAGACCCACTAAGTTCTAGTTCTCTTTCTACTCCTTAACCAGCCTTGTGGAGGGCTTCTTGTTTCTTGTTTACATAAAGACAGGAAAGCCAGTTGTGTGTAAGGGAAGAGAACATTGGCCAGTCTGGGTTGAATGAATAGTAAATTGTGGAGATAAATCTAGAATGATCTGTTGGGGCTGGGACAGGAATACCCTTACATGCCAAGTAAAGGATATTTATTGGGCTTTGTTTAGTGGAAAGGCAAATGAAACAATTGGAGGTCTAATTTAGCACTGCTTGTAATACATAATGGGAAGTAGTGCACTCAGTATTACACACTACACTAATATGTAGAGGAAAGAAAACATTATTTTCTAGCACTGATTTAATTTTGCTCTCAAATCTCCATGGTAGAAAGGGGAGGGGGCACTTCAACTTGCCAATTAAAGGCTGTATTAGTCCAAAAAATTCCCTTTCAGATGAGTATATTCTATTTTAGATAAATATTCTGTCAAATTCACACTTTGAACTTCCTCCCTGGGCTATTAACCCTTTTACCCAAAATGGTGTCTAGGTATAGGAACTCTTTGTCTTCTTGGCTATGAGAGGTGGCATTTTTACCTGTTGGTCCTTATGCTGACCTCTAGGTCTTCCCTGGGCTTGTTTGAGATGTCCCTTGCTGGATGACCTCTTGAAATTTGCTACTGGTTAAACTATTGGTCTAGTCTCTTGGTACATTTAGAGCCTCATGATCCTCTTCTTAAAAATTTCCCTACCCCATGCCTCCACTGACTTGCCCCTATATCGGGCTTCCCTTGCACTGTAGTTTCTTGGAGCCTTAGCCATATCTATTATCCTGTCCCTGGTTTGGATAGAATAGTTATCACCAGTGATTGACAGAATGCCAACTTTGTTTCTGCCCTAATGGATGTGGTCTGTTTTGGAAGGGAGGGTCAAAATGATGCCATAGATCTCTCCATCCTTGCTAATGTAATCAGCCAGAAGCAATAGTATGGCCCTCAAGGAACTGCAGCTCATATTCCAAGTAAATACAAAATACTGGGATGGTGTTTCCTATTGCTTGTCCATTTAATTCTTCAAATCAAAATTTGCAGAAGATGGATGGATCTTGGAGAATAACAGTGGAATATCATAAGCATAGTCAAGTGATAACTAAATCCTATTGCTATTTCAGAAGTAGTCTCATACTATAGCAAACCGATGTCTAAATCATATCTGGTTTGCAGTTATTGATATAGCAAAGTTTTTTCCTTTATTCCAGTAAATAGAAGGCATTAGAAGTCATTTTCTTTCATTTGGCCTGGTTAAAAAAAAGTTCCTCTATGATGTAGCCTGTCTCCAAGATACATCAGTTTGCAGATTCTGTGCCACATTTTAGTTTTGAGGAATGTTGGTTGTCTCACAATACCATAGGGTGCAATGCTGATTTGCTGCACTGGTGACTTCTTTACAATAGGACAGACGAGCAGAAGTGACTGGTACTCTATAATCTTGGTAGAGCTTATATGAAAGGGTGGGAGATAAACCCCCCAAAACCATACTAGAGCCTGATGCCTGTAGCATCCCAGTTGCTTCCTTCCAAAACGGAGACAACTGAAAATAAGTTGCTATATCAGTCAGTCCCTTGTCACTAAAAGTGAGGAAGATACTTGGTGGTATGTGCTACTTTGACCCAGCAGGTGTTCTGAGTAGTGGCGGCAGCAGCAGAAGCAGCAACAAATAACTCTGAGTGTCCCCTACATTCCCCCCAATTTCATACCATGCCCTAGAAAGAACTCCTGGTGAGAAGTTATCTGGAAGGCCAAACTTGGTGGAAAGTTCCATCATAGAAGGGCTATCAATTTAGCTTTACTATAATAGATAATTATTCTGGATTTGTATTTGCCTTTTAGGTTTATGCCATAGATTCCTATATATTCTTGGTGTCTTAAACAACAATGCTTTTGATCCAGAAACTAACTTTATAGAAAAAAAAATACAAGGCTGATATCCATAAGGTTCATTGGTCTTATATACCTAGTTGTTAGAAGTACCTGGCCTTATAAAACAATGGAAAAGCTTACTGAAAACTAGCCGGAAGATATTATACTAGCTGGAAGATGTTATCTTTCAGAGTCAGTGTTTGCCCTACCGTATGCAGCATATACTATCAATCAGTGAATAGTACATGGTGCCCATTCTTCTAGAACCAGCAGACACGGGTGTGTGTACAAAGGATATAAATTGAAGTTGCTCCATACACGAAGCTGTTAATGATACACCCCTTTACAAAAGTCTCTCCTCTAATCTCTATAAGTCTGGGCTCAGCTGAGTTAGAGATTTGGATCCCAAGGGAGATGTGCATCCATGAGGAGACACAACAGTGTTTCCTCTAAATCGACAGCTGAGCCTCTCACCTGCCTCCAGGGGCTCTTTGAACAGTAGGTGAACTGCCGAGAAGGGGCCGGCTGGGGTGAAGGACTTGCATTTTTAGTTGAAAATATGGTTCTTGTTCTAAAGTAGAAGCAAGTAGAAATATGGAGGAATGAATGGATGGAACTCCAAGGGTCCCTTGGAAACCTCTCGAAACTGCTATCTCCAGATAAAAGTGATAGAAAAACGTCAACAACTCTATGTGGATAGGACAAGCAGAGGTCTCTGATTTCTCAGGAATAGAAGTTCGGGTAGGGTCCCCCAAGCGGGTCGAGTACTGGCTGAAGGGACCTGGAAAGACTGGGTAACATAAGAAGCACATAGTAAATATTAACAGCAGCCGTGGCCCGGCTCTCTTTCCGGGGAACCTCTTCCCTGTTCCCTTCGTTGATATAAATGTTAACTATCATCCCTTCTCTTTCGTCTCCATTCTCCTGCTCCTTTGTTTGGGGGTTAAATTTAAAACTTAGACCACAGGCCTTGAAGACCAAAGTGAGCTGATGATGACTGGAGGGGGAACAGATAGAACCTAGAAATCCTGGACTTGGAGCCAGATGCAGGGATGGATGCAACTTGGATTTTTCCTCCAGTGAGGAAAGGGGATAGTGCATTTTTGTAGAGAGGTGGGGTTGCACTATATGAGGTAGAAACATTTATTATTTATTTATTTTTGAAAAACTGATTTGGACATGAAAATGTATAAGAATGTTGGGCAGCAAAAGGTGGGAGAGTGAGCTGGTCATTTGTTGTGTTTTTGGCTGTCTGGCCATAGAGCACCATCCGTGTGTGTGTGTGTGTGTGTGTGTGTGTGTGTGTGTGTGTGTGTGTGGAGGGCTCACATTGGGTTCACCTTGGTGAGGGTAGTACTCTGCTTCTCATTAAGGAGCCTGAGGGGCAGGTCTTCCTTCTTGTCCCATGAAGGCTGGGATGCAAGATTATCATCTGGCTCAACCAATCAGAAGCTTGCATCCAGACGTGGAATCCTGAGTGAGTGTGGGAAAGTTGAGATGTATCTGGAATTCATTTGCAGAGTTTCCTATATTTTAGGTATTTTAAAAAATGTGAGCCCATGAAAATAGTCTTAGAAACCTATTTGATTATTCATATAAGATTATCCCAGAGGTATTATCTATAAGGGATATTTTTGGTTGCACTGCTTTTTTTAAAAAAAATTATGAAACCCCCCCAATTGGCCATATGATGCATCCCAAATAATTATAGAATATTACTGATGTATTGTTATGTTTCTCCCCATTTATACCTAGCACCTAATCTGATACATTTGTACATTGTAAGTGCCTAATAAATGTTTGTATGAATGGATTTCAAGAGAAAGGAAATATGTTATTATCAATGAAAAGACCTAGTCTGTTGCATTCTTTGATAAAATCTCTAGTAATATAAAACATTGGCTATTTTATTTTAGTTTTATATATTTATCAGTGGCACTATCACCTTTATATCACCCTTGGCTTATTTCTACAATCAATGCCCCTTACTTGTTATATTTCCTAATACTTTACCTTCCTGATCTGCCTGGTAGTTGCAACAGAAGTAATAATTTTTCTCAATTTTAGAGATGAAATGGATGAAATTGATTGCTGGAATTCTTTGCACTATGGATGACCCTGCGATGCTACATTTTGAGGAAAGCGTCACTGATTTGGAATCATCTCTGATGTGTCATGCTTAGCTCATACCCTCAAGGGCATAGAGGTGCACGGTTCATTGTCTTCAAAATTCCATAGAATACAATTATAAAAATATTTTAGTGTGAAATGTCAGGGCTGTGATCACATCAAATGTCCCCATCACCTCCCTGGGGACTTGCCATTTTAGAAATATAGATGTAGTTTGTTGACAGCCACGCTGTATCAATCAGAGAAAGCAAAAGGGAGAAGCAGCAAGAGTTGAGTAGCCATCTAAATCCCACTCATTTATAAAGTTTAAATATTTCCCTTTTGGGAAAAGTGCTAAAATGCTAACTATAGAAGTTGCTTTTCATAGCAGGTAAACCTAGTTGGTACCTTCTGGAACTGTAAGAATACTCATTAGCATAGAATCACTTTGGCCCTGGTGAATATTTAGAATGTGATTTCCAATCTTAAGGTTAGTTAACATATCTGGAAATAGATATGGGACTTGACCAGGAATCTTACAAAGTTTCTTTTGACTTCTTTTTGCATTGTGATTTATTTTAAAGGAGGTTTTGCAGACTTTTTTCATAAAGAGAATTGCTGGTAATTTTAGTGGCAATATCTAACTGAAAAAAACAGCACATTTTCCCTCTAACTCCTACCTCATATCTAGCACATATTCTACAAAGGTACCTGTGGGTTGAAGAGATTGGTAAAAAGCCAATAAACTGCATGACATGAATATACTTTTCCCAACAAAAGAAGTAATTGTAGTGAAGTTAAAGCAATTTAATTCCAATCATGGAATTTGTTATTGAGCTGGGCCCTGATAACAGGTAGCAACATTCGTTACAGGATTGGCAGGAAAGGAGCCAGTAGAAACCACTCCTGGCACCTTCTGACCATCTGCAGTTACCTCGTGGTTTCCTATTAAATTACAGCAGCTTATCTGTGAAATTAACTTTTCTTTTAAGAAGTGAGCAAGAGCAAGAAAGAACCAGTGAGGGGGAAAAATGAAGGCTCATGCAAGATCAGCCTTCAAATCTGAGAGGCACAGAGAAGCTATTGAAGGATTAGAGATGACCTTCTCTGAGGACATGTTCCTCTTCTCCTAGACTCTGTCACACTGCCCCTGCAGAGGCAGAAGGAAGTCGTGAGGCCTGGGTAACGTGAGGGCTGGCATGTGGGGTGTGCTGGCCAAGGCACTCACCAGAGCATGCATTAGAGCCCTGCCCTCTGACTCTCCTCCCAATGGGCTGAGTTAAGTGCAGCACCACCTCCCCTAGGAAACTAGTGGGAAGGACCAGCTCTTAGACTCCCTCCCTTCTTCCTCCCTCCCTCGCTTCCTTCCTTCCTTCCTTCCTTCCTTCCTTCCTTCCTTCCTTCCTTCCTTCCTTCCTTCCTTCCTTCCTTCCTTCCTTCCTTCCTTCCTTCCTTCCAGAGGGACTTCTCTGGCCCTCTAGCTAGCTAGCTGCACAGTGATTCACTTAATCTATGGATCTGTTTCCAAGAAGGTTGTTGTGAGAGCTAGGTAAAAGGTACCCAGCACAGTGCCTGGTATCAGCAACGTTTTGATAAATGATATAGGGATGATGATGATGATGATGATGATGAAGAGGAGGAGGAGGATTAAAAGAACCAAGCATTGGCTAGGGCTAGCTTTTCCCTAAACTTTGGATGAACCCAACTCACTGCTAAGACGAAGGTATTTTCTCCAAGGCACTGAATTAGATGTTACAATGTACCTTTCTGTTTTTATAAGAAGATTTTGTACACGTGTGCGCGCGCACACACACACACACACACACACATTATTTCTATCATTTCTAGTCTCACACCAAAGTTTATAAAAATAAAGAATGGCAGTCTTCAAACAAAACTGAGTTATTTCAAAAGATATTTGGATAATATCATTTTAATTCTAAATTAGATTTACTTTATTTACCATTTTTTAAAAAAGAATAAGAGAGAGCATGCCATATTTAGGGTAATTCAAACACAGAAAACCATGTAACATAATTAGCATATGACCTTGGCCTTTGACTATTTTCTGTATCAATATATAAAATCAATAAACACTTTTGCAGGTGGAATGTTACAAAAATGTCAAGCCATGCATAAATCAAGATGATTTCCAGCAGCATCTATTTCTGAGCAGTTCTCAAATGAAAGCATCAGCTCTGTGGTGGTGGAGGGAGAAACTGAGGCTCAGAAAGAGTATTGAATGAACCTGTAGTTTTCATTTTGGGAACTCTCCAGGGGGGAATATATATGTCATATTGCAAGATCATATTGCAAATTCAACTGAATTTTACTCTAGTCATTTGCTGCTCGTATCTCCATTAATGTTTACCAAATGGCATCTTCATAAACTGTTTTCCACTAGACTGCAAGCTTTTTATAAATGGTCTATCTGTGCACATGGGGTTGGGGGCATGAATGGCAAAACTGTAGTTAATTTATTATTGTGTTTCCTGAGCTGAGTCTGGGTTGGCATATAGCTGGTGCTCAATGAATGCATGGATGACTAATTGAATAGATGATTGAATGGAAGATACTTTGTGAGAGACTTGTAGATACCTTGTTCTTGAAATGAAAAGCAACATGCCCTGCCTTTTCATTTCTTTTCCCAAATATATAATCTGGTCTATGGTTGGCTTAGGTAAGGCTAGCAGAAGCCCATAGTATACCCGGACTGGGGCATCTTGTAACCAAATTGCTTGTGAATGCAGTCTAAAGCAGTCAGTGAATGCTATTGGAGACTAAATACCAACATTGCAAAAAGCCATTAAGTACAACTGGTGGGCAGAAGCTTTGAGGAAATTTAATAATCAAATTTAAATGTTCCATCCAGTTTACTGACTCCTTAAGATTTAAGAAAGTTACCGTTTTTAAGAAGTTTTTATTTGCCTATTGTATACTAACAGTTGAGCACACAGCAGTAAAATTGATAATTAAGATTACTGGGAGAATAAAATTCACATGTAGGGTTATTACATTAGAACTTTTTGAACAAGTAATGTACTCACAGAGATAAGCTTTATTGCAGAGAAGTGATTAACAAATTTATCGTCTGTAGAGTACATGTTCTTCCAGCATGCCAAGCCTGCTAGAAAAATAAGATGGAAAAGACATTTGAGGCATGTTCTTTTTCACATTCCTTGATGACGCCTTGTTTGCCTCAAATCCTCTAACGTGGATAAGATAATGTCTGGAAATTTCCCCTTCTATATCTTGAATACGGTATGTTCTTTTAGTCCAAGTTAGCATCATTTCAGGGAATTGTAGAAATTATTTTGAATAAGTTTATCTTCTTCAGTCCCTTTGTAGACTGATATCAGCTGGAAATCATCAGAGACTACATTTCAGGACTAAAGGAAAGTAAATGAAGCTAAAATATAGAATGTGGATAATCTCTCTCAAGTATCATTCTTTCAAGTCCGGCATTTGTAGAGGGTTTCTCAGTGAAAATGAATTCTTAAGACAGCTCTGTGATTATGAATCCCTCGTATCAAATGGGTATGAAATTTGTGCTAACTCCAAAAACAGAAGAACAATACGTCCATTAGCATCTGCTTCAAGGGAGAACTTCTTTAAGGAGAAAGCCACGACTATTCCCTCTCAGAGCAAAGTACTAAAAGTATGGGCTGGTCCTCCCTGCCCTCAGGAGCAGTGTCTGATGTAGCCTAGTTTCCTTTGCTGACTTTTTTATGCTATCAGATTTGTTACAAGGTGTTCATCAGTTGTCTCTAGGTGGCCCAGCCATCTGGGCAGAAGGGATCAGAAGAGTCACAGAACAGGATTATGAGTCAAATTAATTCTCTTAGGTCTCACCTTACATAAGGTGAGAACAAGCTAGGAAGAGTGGAAAGAACATGTCTTTGAAATTAGAGTATCAGGGTTCTCCCCTAGTTCTGCCACCTGGAAACATTGGGCAAGTCACTTAGACACCCTGAGACTCAGTTTCTCCATCTGCCATATCTACCCACTGGATTATCATGAACATTGAGTGAGAGAACCTATATATAATTGCCTTGTGAAATAGAAACGATTATATAAGTATAAGGTCTTATTTTTCCCTCTAAGTTATAGCGAATCTTGTTTTGTATATCTGCTGCAAGACAACGTAAGAATTTTTAACAAGTTAAAAACATTGTAAGTTTCCTCTTTTTTGACACATCTACTTTACTTGAACAAGATGCCTTGGTAATCAGGTTAGGATGTTTTAAAAGTAAAACTAGAATGTTTTCATTTCTTTTAAGCTTTTAAAATCATTGTGTGAGAAATGTTTCCACATAATTGGACAAGGAGCCAGAAGACCTGAGTTTGCGTCCAAACTCTTCATTAACTGCATGGCTTTGGGCAGGTCGTGTCACCCATCTGAGCCTGTTTCCCAGACAAAAGAAAAAGGAATAGTGCTACCCAATTTGCTTATCTCACAGAATTCTCATGGAAAGCAAATGAGAAATGTACGTCAAGCACTTAGTGAGCTCAAACATATGACATTATGCCTCTTACATTACTACTAATAATAGTTTGGTTATACTTTAAATGGACTTGACTACAAAAAGAATAGCTTTTCATTTTTTGAGTTTTTTTTTTCCAAATGTACAGTTAAGTGAAACCATTATGTCAATGTTTACATACAAAGGCCGGCAGAAAAGGGCACTAAAATATATAACATCTTTAGTGAAATTATCTCAAAGTATTAGAAGATGGACCATTAGCTGCCTGGTTATTATTGCTAAAAATAGTTTTCTCTGCATGAAAAATGATTTCTGGGTAGAAGTTTAGTATTATAGGCAATCAGTTTCAAACTCTGGAGCAATTTGGTGTAACTTACATTTCATCTTAGATTTATACAATCTAAGATGAAATGGAAAAGAAACAATTCCCCAGAAAATCTAGAGAAATAATCCAAGTAATTAAGCACTGTATTCACCTATTCATGGCATTCCTTTAGTAGCCTGAGTAACTGATTCAAATCACTACTCAAAAGGCTCTTTGAGCTTTAGATTATCCAAAGAGCCTATATTGATTCAATAAATCAGATACCTGGTGAGAAAATATCAAATTTTCTTTGTGCTGTGCTGTTATAGCTTCAAAGGTGAATTATGTAGTAACTGACTACATAACTTTCAGAACAAAGAAAGATTCACCCAGAAAGAGTAGCATGTAAGGCAAATAATTTTTCCCCAAATAATCTAGGACTTTGACACTTTCACTTTTTAGAAGAAAAAGCATTCAGTAAATCAAAATTACACATTCTTCTTCTCTCCCCTGTGTGCTTCTAAAATAGATTACTGCTAAAATGCCTTGAGGTAATATGCTGACAGGTGCTGTGTAAACATATACTGTCACCCGCAAAAAGCAATATATCATATGATACTGGGCACCCTGCTATTGAATCATTTTTATTGAACTCTGTAGGAAAAAGCCACAAGCAACACTACGATGTTTGGAGCACTTACCAGGGAACCGAGTGGAATGTTAAGTAAACTCAAGGGCTTGTTTTGAATGTGTCAGTTTATACCAGTTCAGTCCTGGAGGCAAGAGTTAGTTATTTCCCTTCTTATCAACCACTCTTTCCACTCTCTCTGCAGTAGGCCAGCACCAGTTGTAGAGCCTCAGTCCTCCCAGCTGTACCATCTACAGTCATGAACAGTGGCCAGCTAACAGCTCACTAGCAGTACAGACCTCAGGAAAGAGAGGAGAACATGCTATTGGCCAAACAGGATGTCTTCTGCTAGCGCTAACAGGAGTCAGGAAAACAGCTCTGCCGCCTCAGATTGCAATGTCTCAAACACAAAATAGATCACTGCCATGGGGTAAAAGCCTCTTGCTGGCAATAATTTACTATTGGCGTCTGAGGGAGGAACCAATAAACGTGATTAAAAAACGCCCTTTGTTCACGATTACATGTGAGAGTCACAAAACTGATGGCATCTCTGACCACTCTGTAGGATAGAAAATTAAACATAGTACTCGGGTTAACAAAGAATTGGGTAAATAATTGGAGTTTAACATTTGGAAAAATCTGCCAATAAGCACTAAGGTTGTCATCAAGAGGGTTCTCGACTTGTGTTTCCAACTCTAAACCGCCTATAAAACAAAGACCACGTGGTGACCATTCGGTGAGGCCAGGCAGAAGTGGGTAGCAAGAACTCTCCACGTGATAGCCACCAAGCAGGATTTGTCATTTAGGTCCTTTCATTGAATGGTGATTCTCAGTTCTTGAAATGTTTGAAACTGAGGCCTTTCAAGTGAAGAAGTGTAATCTGAGTCATATTCTGTAGCTTTCTTTCTTGGATTTTGTTTTGTTTTGTCTTCAACTTGACATGGGCTCACTAAAAGCAGACCATAAATTTACTTAATTCATTTAGTTTGGGATAATGAAACTATAGCTCTAGGTTCACATACCAATGTTTGTTAAAATCCTGTGCTACTTACATCAAGTGAATCTTCACTATGGAATATTATAGACAGCCTTTGCCCCCACTGACCACCTTATTCAACATTCTGTTGGGGAAATTCTTTTGCCTTGTCCTGGGATTTCTGTGGCAGGACTTCTGCTAAAGCACTGTTTCTCAAACTTTCATGTGCATACACAGCACCTGGGATTTTGTTAAAATGCAGATTGTGATTCAGTAAGGGTGAGGCTTAAGATTCTACATTTCTGAGAAGCTTGCAGGTGATTACGCTGGTCCAAGGGCATACTTTCAGTAGCAAGCCACTGAACCTTGGCTCCTTTCACTGCCACTTACTCCACCTCATAGGAGGAAGACTGATTTATCCCATTGATGACATAGCAAGACTGTGACATTTCTGCATCCGTGATCCTCCTGTGGAGGGAGCTTTGGGGGCAGAGGCCACTTCTTGCATGTGGCCACCTCTTTAGCCCCCTTCCTTTGCAGCTGCCCTGCCGAGGGATGTAGTCTTCATCTCCATCTGGCAAACCTTCTGAGCAGTGTCTGCCTGCGGGGACGGGAAACCTACAGCTGGGCCTGCGACAGACAGGTCTGGGAAGTCAGTGGACTTGGTGAGGCTGCATATTCAGAAGCCCCTTTGGAACTGGGTCTAAACGCTGTTCTTTTTTAGTAACACAACTGATTTTTCGATCCTTCATTTGAATCCTGGGTACGGTTCTCAGTTTGTTCTGAACCCAGTAGGGAGATGAGGATAATTAATTTGTTTTTTATATTCCAGTCCAGTCAACGCTGCTAAAACCCATGCTTGCTGATACAGGAGCTCCTCCTGGCCTCTGGGATATTAGAGGGTAGGTTATCCGATGTGTGGAGTCTTCAGCTCCTTTCCCCTTCGGTGTCAAGGAGAGGGCAAGGGTGAGTGTTACTGTGAATAAGGTTTTCAAAATGGGGTCAGCTGTGCTGCTCTGATGCTGGGAGTCCTGGTTGTCAGGACCTGCAGAGCAGGTTTGGGCTGCACTTAGAATGCTGGAATTCAGATCAGAAGGGCCTGTTTGACCTATGGACTCCCTGGGAAAGCCCCCGGGTGTGGGGCTCCTCTCCAGGGGAGAACAGGATGCTATTTTAAGGTGGTTAGAGGCTCCGCAGGTTGGCATAATCAGCCTTTGGTGAGTTAAGCCATAAAGCCAGTGCCTCGAGTTTTATTTATTTCAATCCCTTTGGCTCTCCTTTTTGGAAACCTTGTAATGTCCAATTACCCCTCTCCCCCAGGTTGGAAGTTTGCCAGTCACTCAGCCTCACAAGGTGACCATTGCCTTTAACCATTGTCTGACCAATAGTCTAGGCCTAAAGCAACCATCCAATTTTGTGTTCTCTTTAATAGGGATTATCTTGACTCACATGAGCTTGGAATGGGAGGATTTGTGGCATATTTGAAAGAGTAGTGGCTGTAATGTCAGAAAGACCAACATTCCATATCAGCCCTGTCAAGTACTAGCTGGGTACTTCAGAGTCTAGGGCTTTTTTGATCTCTGAGCTTCTGTTTATTCATCTAAAAAGTGACAAAAATGTTTAGGGTTAAATGAGATAACATAAATAAAATGCCTGGCCAAATAAATGGTGGCTACTATTATTACTATTATAGAATATCATCTCAATCTTCAATTCTTGCTATTCTGCATGCTTTGGGAATGCATTACCTGCAATACCCATTTTCTGCCACAATTCCTAGGAAAACACACACACACACCCCTCTGGATTCAATTGCTTGCTAATTTTAATATTAACCTCACAAAAATAAAGTCAATGTGCCTTAAAACATCATGTACCCAGTTCAGGATTATCTGTTGTGTTGACAGCTCTGATGTTTTCTTACATCCTCTTGATCTTTGATGCTGAATAAATCTATGGAAAGATGTCTCTGAGGACTTAGCATTTGCGGTCAAGAGCAAACCTATGATCTGAGTCTTAATAGGCAGCCAATTTCTGATGAGTGAACTCACCCACCAAATAATTTGAATCCTTCCATATTGAAACAGAACAGATACTCAAGCTTGGTAATAGGATGTTACTTCTTGCGGTAGAAAACATGAGGAAGGTATTAAGAACATTAAAATGTGACCTGGCAGGTCTGATGGTAATATGCAAAGTTGTATGTTACAATAAGAAATATCTTCCTTGTCTTTCTTTAAAACACCCATAAGGAAGTCACATAACTGGTCTTTCACACTCTTTACTTGTTGCAATTTCTTACAGGGCATTTGGAAGTCACAGTTGCAAAGCCTGGCTAGTGTTTACTTGTCCCTCAGATTCCTGCCTCATTTAAAATGAGATGTTACCCTAGGTGAGTGCTCCCAATTACCTCAGCCTGTGCTAAGTGAGGACAGCGAAGACACCAGACCCTGCTCCCATCATCTCTTATGCAAAAGGACCCCATCAGCACAGAAGCAACTCCCTGTGATGAGGGAACTCACATCCTCACAGTCCTAGGAGCCAGGTTGGGGTAAAGGACTGCTCAAAACAGCCTCTGTAGCTTGAAACCACTCAGGAAATTGGTTTCTCCCCAGAGTTTTTACCTCGGATCTTAAAAATGCCTTTAGCACGTACTATTTCAAGACGAGTTCAGAGCCTCGTTCGATTAGTGAGTTATAGCACCCTTACTGGAGGTTTCGGATTATCCCAGGACTCTTCACTGCTACTGGAGACCTCCCAGCAGGGAGGAACCTGGAGAGAGAGGGATGATGCCTGAGGGGGCCAAGCTGAGCCAGAAAACCTCAAGCTGCTTCAGCTTGTCTAGGTTTCCTGGAGGTATCAAAGGTGTTGAAATAAAACCAGGGAATGGCCAGCAGCCTGGCTATTGTGAGACATTAGTTCAAAGGTCCCTTTCTTCACATAGCGCAACCAGAGAATTACTCATAATTCACGGACAGAGGGGCTGGTCCTCTTGCTGTAGCCCTTTGGAGTTTTCATTTCCTTAGTCATGTTCATGGATGGGTGCTACCCCACCTTCATGGAAAAGAATACCCAGGGGAACCAATGACAGCTCTTTTTTAAAAAAGACTTTTGGGTCACCAAACATAAATGGTTATAACCACTCAGAGTCAAAGCTCTGATTTCATAGAAAATCCAGAAATGTACATATTTAGCAAGTTTTCTTTTTAGGGATAGGGATGGGGAGGATAATGTCATTTGACAAAGACCATGCTGAATCTAAACATCTGAACTGTTGGGAAAATAGCTTCTTTTAAAAAATATTTGATTGAGAGAAAAAAAAAAGTAAAGGAATTGATTTAAGATAATCTGGCAGTCGGCAGAAATGTATGCTCTATGAAGGCAGGGCTCTTAATCTGTTTTGTTCTCTGACGTGTGCTCAAGTGCCTAGAACAATGCCTGACACCAAGCAGAAATTTACTGAATGAACTCACTTACCAACTTTTTATATATGACCAGTCATGCTATTAATTAAATTATCAAAGCAAGGATTTATTATTGTTTAATCATCTTAAGGCAAAGAGGATTTCATTTATTTATTCATTAGCCAAACTGGTAGATTCCTTTATTCTTTTTCTAAACAGGGAGTGGGGAAGAAAAGAAAAAAGGAGATTTCCACTTTTACGCATGTGATACAACATTCGTTCTTCTACATGAAGAGAAATGCGGGAACACATTCAGATAAGTTTAAGCCTAATTGCTCAACTCTGTCCTGCTCTTGACATATGTGAGGCAAGTCAGGCAGGTCTCAGAGCCTCTCCTCCAACAGAGTCTGAAAGATTAGTGCTGCTTTCACCTTGAAACTCTGTCATCTTGGAGATCTTTGCGTTTAGCTGCACAGACAGCAGGGAGTATGGAGAACTCACAAACACTTTTAATTGCCTTGGACCAGCAGGGACACGCTGCTTGAACTCACATCCCCATTGGTGAGGACTCAGTCACCTGATTCTGCCCAACTGCAAGGAAGGCTGAGAAATGTAGTGAACTTCATCTCTTCCAGCTTAGCAGCACAGACCTGATGTTGACATTTGGTTTAAAATGTGCATTGTTGCTTTTTAGAAAAGAAATCTGGTAGCGGGCAAGGAGAAATTCTATCATTTGTATCTACTAGTGTATTTATTTTTTTTAGCCAATTAAAAAGGATTCTGGAGTTTTATTCCCACTGATTGGCATTTCTTTTGATCGTGTTCAATGTCTTCTTTCCAATGAGTTAGTGGCACATTAGCAGTTCTCATTATTTTTCCTCTACTTTTATGAACAGAGTAAGCTCTTTGATTTCCTTGTTGCTGGTTTCAGCCAGCCACACTGGCATGCAATCTGGACAAATGTGTCATTAGTTTTCTTTAACTGATCCTGGAAATTGACTAATTATGTTTTCAAAATAGATAAGGTTTGCCTCCAGATTGCAGAATAAGAAACTAAGAACATTTTACTCAGCAATTCAAAAGAACATTCAAAGGTTAATAAACAACAACAGCAGCAGCAGCAAGAACAACAGCAAGAACAAATAATTCTTTGCTCATGAAGGCATAAGGTCAGGGTACACCTTTCCTGGTGCTCAAGTACCTGCTTATCATGTTATATATATTGAATAAAGTGGTTTGAGTGGTTTCATAACTTGTATCTGTCTGAGTCTCAAACTATGGTTATATAGGTTGCTTTGTCTTTTTGTCAACAATGTGAATTTTTTTTCTATATTAATAGAACTATATTTTTTTACTTATTAATAGAACTTATTTTTTTATATATTAATAGATTTGCAACAGTGATTAAATATATTTCCTTATCTAGGCTGAAATCCTGATCAACTTACTATGGCATCATCACCCTTTTACCTAATGAATAATTTTAGTGATTGTTTAAAGCAGCCCTGGGAGCCCACTGGATAATCCCTGAAATGGAGAGAATCTGATTTGCACAAGAAACTTTGCCCAAGTTAATGATTTGGGAACTGATCAATGGCCTCAATTATAAGGGTAAGCTGCTAGATTCTTTTCTTACCTCTCAGCAGATGGCACCATGCCTTTCTTCTGTTTTCATAATGTTATTTTGACTTTCCAAGTCCAAGGACAATTTTTGTTGTAAGAATTCTAGTTTTAAACTTTCTGGATATTTTCTTGTTTTAAACAATTTTGAGCCTTGGATATTTAGGGCTATCTCTTTTGCTTATGTTTTGAATATCTCCTAGAGGACCTTGTACAAATATTTTGAGTTGGATGCATGTCTATACATAGGAAACTTGCTGACTTTTAAGTTTTTTCACTTCTTTTCCTTTTAAAGTCAACACAGTATTTTTACTTCTGGAGATTTCCTCTATGTATCCTGTGTATCCTCTACACTGAGCCACTCTGTATTTTAGAGTATGTGTCACAAGCAATTGAGAGGACAAAGGAGTAATTGTGATAGGCTACTATCTAGAATCTCCAGGGACCTGAAGATTGGGCACATTTTCTTCCCTCACCCTCAGAATAGTGATGGTGGAAAGAAAAGAGAAATTGAGAAACAATGTGATAAATTTAACATAGAAATGTGTTAGGAATAAGATCTGATAAAAATGAGTAGAAAAACTTGACAGTTGTTAACTTGAAAAATGTTGAATAACACAACATACAAATCTATGTGGAAAGTTTTTATGACTCAGAGGTAATAGATTTTTTGATGTGCTAAATATGACATTTTGGGTGGAGAATAGGAGATGGAAGGGAGACCAAAGAACAGAAGGGAAAAGAAGGTTAGATCTAACTAATTTTTAAGCTATATAAGATTGTTGTCTTATTGTCAGACTATATATATCTTAATCTAATTAATCTAATTTCCGCTATCACCAAATAATATATATAGTATATGTTTCATTATGTGCTAGTCAATCCTAATTTACTTTATTGACCAGAAGGCAGGTGTTAGACAGGCTAGTTTCCTATGCTATGTCTATTTCCTCAAGAATTTCATGCCTTTGTTTAAGTGGCAATGTGCCTAGAATTACTTGCAGCTAGGGATAGCCATGTGACCCAATTTTAGCCAATAAAATATAAAAGGAAATCTAGTGGGTGGAGTTTCCAGAAAAATTAAATCCTCCTTTTTCTAATATAGGGGAAGAAGCTCAGCTGGCATGTGTCTTTTGTCCTTTGCCCCTCCCCCTTCTTCCTGCCTGGAATGATAACTTGATGCCTGAAGGTGCCAGAGCCATGTTGTAACCATAAAGACAAAGGTCCTATTTTAAGGATGACAAAGCACGACACAGAAGGCACTCGGATCCCTGAACCATTGTCTCATCCTTTGAGTGTTCCCTCTGAGCATCCTTGTAAAATGAGGTTCATAGCCTACTGTTGGCTCAGGCCACTCTAGTTAGTTTTTGTTCCCGTGCAGCCAAGAGCAATCCTAAATGGCTCCGCCTAATTAGACAGTGGTTTTCTAAGTCCCTTGATAGACTCTTTTCTGCTACTTCCATGGTGAGACTGGAGGCCAACTGTTCTATCGTCTGCTTCTGTCTGTGCCTAGAATTGGCATTGCTATACAAAAAAGCGTAAGTTACCTTGAGAGATATCTCCTCTCAGGTAACTAAAACAGGTGGCAAAAAGAAACAAAGATGCTATGCTTTGTGTTGGCTTGTTTTTTTCATTTGATCCCCTCGGCCACCTTCAATCCTCCTTAACTGCTCTTTTGGAAAATGCTTTGGAACCTAGTCCTCCCCTGTTCTTCAACTCCATCTCGTGCTGTCCTCCACACCCCTCTCCCGCCCTGCCTGCTTTCATTATGGGTGGCCACAAGGGCACAGCCCTCTGGACACATTTTACCATCTGTTTTAGAGCTCAAAAGACATGAGAGATGGTTTACTTCAATTCTATCATTTCGCTGAAGAGGAAGCAAGGAAAAAAGATACTAAAGTAATTGCCCAGATAAAAACCTCCAAATGAAATAAGACTTATTGGAAGTCAATTGTGTGGAACCAACACAAATTCCAATGGCAAACATTTACAGTGCTTTTACTACATGCCAGGCCTAGTGCTAAGCATCATTTATGCCTTATCAAGATTTAATCCTCCCAACCACACCATGAGGAAGGATTTGTAAACATCTTCATTTTACAGATGAGGAAACTCAGGCACAGAAAAGTAAAGTAACATCTCAAGGTCACATACCTAGTTATTTTCACTCCAGGAGAGTCTGAGCAATGAAATACCAAGCTGCCAAGCCTTCATCATAAAGGATGTCAAGCAAGTTAGTCTATAGTATCTGCCAGAATGGACAGTGAAAATAACATCTAATTAATCTGTCCCAGACTAATAAAAATTTAACAAATTATTCTGGCACATATTAATCACTTATAGGTAGTTTGAGGATAGTAAGATTTTTTGTTCATTCACTTAATAAATGAGAGGCTATTATATTTCAGGCATAAGCCAGGCCCTGGGAATATAGCATGGTACAAGTTCCAGTTCTTGCCTTCAAGAGACTTACAGTCTATAGGAGCAGAGTGAGAAGTAAACAGTTAAGAAAGTGATTTCCTGGAGGATCCTATCAAAGCACATGGAGGAGGAACTTCAGGCAAGATGTCCTGGAGGCTGTGACATCTCAGCTGTCACCTGCAGGCGAAGCAGGATTCAATAGGTGAAGCCGGGAGAGGCATCCTATGCATGGGAAATAGCATGTGCTGAGGCCAAAAGAGGAGAAAGAGAACAGTGGATCTTGGGATGTCAGGCAAGGCGTGTGGCTGGAATATTGAGACCACATGGTTTGAAATAAGTTGGAGCGCTGGCAAGACAAGAGCAATGGGAAACCATCAAGTGGCTTCAGTCAGGCGAGCAATGTGATTGGATTTGTATTTTAGAAAAATCACCCTGGCTGCTCCATAGAGGAAATATTCAAAAGAGATTTTTGATTCTGCTTTCTAAAATTTTCACTGTCTTTGTTTCTCACATTCTTTGCTTTCAGACCATTCATAATAAATACTCCTCAGAAAATTTTAAGAGGAAAAACCAGATTCTTTGCTTTTTCCACAAACATACCAGGATCCAGGGGTCAGACAGGAGCTGAGTTTTCCGTGCATGCTTAGCCGGTTTGGTATGAATTGCTTCAAGTGAATAAGAACTACTCTTATTATGAATTCAGGACAGAGGAGTATGTTGTATTTTCTGCTTTCATGCACATCTGCCTGTGTTTGTTCAAAGCCTTTGATGGTTGAGCAGGAAGTGCAATAGAGTTTGTGGTGACAAATAATGCACTTCATTTTCCAGACTTACAAAAATTGAAAACCTTTCTTGCTCTTTCTGAAAGGCCAAAGGTGCTACCCTTAAGGTCATCTTTCTGAGTGCCTTCCAAGAACATTCTTACCACTGTTGAAGACATTTTTCTAAAAATATATATATAAAAAATCCAGTGACTGCTCTGTGCCACATTAAAGTTGTGACACAAAAATGATGGTAGGTAATTATGTAAATGGAAGCTTTCTCCAATTGTGCTAAATAATAATGATGGTTCTTGTGTTCTTTGACTCATTTTTGTGCTCCGATCCATTAACATGTTTGCAATTGCCCCTTCTAGACAAATGCGGATGAACAAAGCCTCCTGTTCAGCATCATATCCAATAATGACTCTGTAGTATAGTTCATAATATGATGCAAAAAATGCTGAAATGTACAATAAATGATGAAGAACAGGGAAGGATGCTGAAAAGGTGAAACTTTTTTCACTTGTTCATACCATATTTATCTGCAGCAAATAGGAAACATTCAACTTGATCAAACATTCAACTTGATTCCAAGATTGCAGTCTCTGAGTCTGGTTATGATCTTTATTTGACCTCTCCAGATGACATATTTATTAATTACTTTAGAGTATTAGAAAAATTGGTGAGTTAATGCTAATTCTATTTTTTTAAAAATTCTGGTATCTTAGAGGAAATAGTCCCATATGATTAACTCTATATTGGATGCAAAGTTATGGTTAAATCAGTGAATCTCTCTTTAGGTTCATAGGTGGTAAATGAAAACAGTCTATGTAGTTCTTATTTAATGTTTTCATAAACAGTAATGATTTATTATTTTTAGTACTCTTCCTTCTCCTCTTCCTCCTAATTCTTCTCTAAGATCTGTCTGCACTGTTTACTAGCAGGATGGCTTTGAGCTATTTCATCTCTCTAAGAGCCCATTTTCTGCATTTATTATAGATTCTATAAAATGTAGGCAAGTAATCCTACCACAGAGCATTGTTGTGAGGATCAAATAAAATAATATGAGTGAAAGTATTTTACACACTGTCTAGCATACATTAAGTTCTCAGTGGAATATGAGCTAAGTCACTGCTCTTTAGACAGCAGAGGTAACATCTCAAGGTTAAATGAAGGTGAGGAGGACAACAGATATAAGGCAAGTTCTTTTCCTAATATTTTTGTTCACTCCCTCCAAATGCAAAGTGCAAAATGTCAACAAAATTGTTGCTGTCCATACGCACTTAATTTTAGGAAGGTTAATGAGAATTTGAAAGAAATTTAAAATGAGCAATTGGTATATGCTGTACGAGTATGCTATATTTTCCCTGGTATAGTGGATGTGATTTTCTTTTTTAACTTTTAATAGGAAGAGATGTCACATTGCTTTACTTTAAAAATATCAAGTTAAATCTGGCTCTGGGCCTCTAATCTCTAAGGTGTCCGGTTTTGGATCTCTAAGACCAAGCAAGGACCCGTATAACAAATGTGACCTTGAAGCATGGGTGTAACTGTCTTTATCATTGCTGTTTTCGGGCTCTGCCTTCCACTTTATGGGAACTCAACCTTGCCTAACTTTTCAGGTTCTCCCAGTTGCCTCCTCCTTTGTCTCGCTTGGCCGGTGCCTCGCCTGAACCTCATTGCCCCTCTGTTTCAGGCTTGAATGATACACCATCTGGCAGGATATGGGATTTGATTTCCTGAGTGGCCCCAGCAGGCTGGACGGTGGTGAGATGCAGCTGTTCACCCCACTCCCTGTGGGGTGAACCTGGACCAATGGCAAATGGGAGATAGGAGGGAGACAGGATAAAGTGCCTGCTTTTTAAAAAACCTTTTCTAATTTTAATTTTTTATTTCTTTTGCTCTTATGAACTGCTGTAAGGTGTGGCTCCTTCTCGTGAATGGTACTGGAGAACATCATCACACCAAGAGAATATATTGCGGAGCAAGCTGGGATCTCTCTTCATGGCTTGCGAAGAAGGATACAGCTCATTGAGTCACATCGTTTCACATCTTTCCAAGCCTCCTTGTCCTTTGTCCTTACCCTCACCGGCCTAGGCTGTATCTCCCAAATAAAGTTTTACCACCTTAATCTTTGCCCCGGGCTCTGCTTTATAGAAAAAGGGGCGAAGATATCCAACAGCTGTTCTCCTAGCAAGTGCTACATGGAAGTGGGGCATGAATCTTTGTTATAGGAGGGAAAGCCCCTCCCCAAATTGCTCCCTTCACCGACTAATAATATTCATCCTTCCCATAGTAGGACAGGTTCTTTCTTCTACCTGAACCCTCAGCACCAGCCTTTGTTAATGAGTTTAGACTCCCAAACAAAGCCTGGGGGGGGGGGGGAGGCGGGGAGGAGGGGAGGGTGGCTTCACATCATCTATTCTCACCCTGAACATCAAAGTCCTGAATTACTTTTTGTAGAGAAGATCAGACTTGGGACTCAAGCTTGACTATTGTCTTGACATGGAGAAGGAAAAAAATACTTCTTCCTTATATCTCTGAGAATACAACAGAAAATAATCTCTCCTTCGATTATCTTGCTGCACTTGCAACTCTCTGTCTCAGAGCTCCTCAGAGGAATTTAAGCAATTGAAGAATAAAAGTGATTCATTAAAATCCTACAGAACGCTTCAAAAGTGCCAGTGGTTTCTGCTTGCTTCCTGGGACTCTAAGATTTGTACTTTCTCTATGGAAATGTGAGCTTTAAATGTAATCTGCCAAAACTGTCTGGCTAGACGATGAAGGCAAAACTACTACACAGGAAAGAATTGCTTTTCTGCTCCTTTTCTCCCCAAAGGGAGGATGATAAAGTAACCTAAAAAAGAGGAGTAAAAATTCCATTTCACAAAGACATCAATTCTTTCTAAATTTTTAGATCTATTCAAACTAATTCTAAAGTTCATATGAGAAAATAAACATTCAAGAATTGCCAGGATAATTCAAAAGAAAAAGGAATAAGGAGAGATAACTAGCCCTAGAGTAAACGAAACCAGCCACAATGTCACAGTAACTTAATAGCGTGGTATTTGCTGGTGGAACAGACTAGAGTCCAGAAATAGGTATATGTGGAGGAAATCAAGCCCTTTTAAGTGTGCCAGGTCTTGGTACAAACTGATAAAACCTTTTCAAAAGACAATTTTTAACGTTATCTAGCTAACTTAAAACTGCACATACTTTGACCTAGCAGTTCTAGTTTTAGAAATTTATCATGTAGACATACTCAGGAACATTCAAACATGTGCAGTAGGTACAGCTACATGTGTTAAACACTTCTGTAACAGCAAAATAGCAAAAACAAAAATTAAAGGCAATAAAATGGAAATGTTCAAAAGCAGACAATAATAAAGTGAAAAAGTTAAGTAAATGATGAAGTAGACAGTAGACATACAATGGAATATTAAACAGCCATTTTAAAATTCATGAGGAAGCTTTATATGCATTTTTATGGCTTGGCCAAGAAAGTTTAAGTGAACAAATTAAGGAGTAGAATATATACATATACAAGAAAGAGACTGTATATTCATATGTATATATGCACACAAGCATATGTATGTATATATATGTGTATTTAAGATAGATAGTCAGACCCTCCCATTCTAAGATAGCATGAAATGAGTTGAAAACCTTCCTTGGAATTTCCTTTGTTAGCAATAGAAAAAGCCTCTAATTCACAGCAGCTATTCTTGTTCTCTACCCTCCACCGCACACCTTTGGACTGGTAACTAAATATATAGGCATATTTACATTTCAAAGAGATGAAGCAAATTTGCCTAATTAAAAATTTAAAAGTTTACAAAAATATTTTAAGTAACAATGCTTACAGTAAGGACTTATTTATCTCAGTTTGCAACATGTATTAAATAGCAGAAGACTGAAAAATATTTGCTCTATATTTCTGACCTTCAACTCCTGGCTTCAAGTGATCCTTCTGTCTCAGCCTCCCAAAGTGCTGGGATTGCAGGCACGAGCCACTGTGTACAGCCTTCTCCATTTCTGGAAATATTTCTTTGCTAAGGGAGTTAAAAATATTTCCCATTTCTTTGCAAGAGAACAATTTATTATCATTTAAATCTTGATAGCTTTTTTTGTATTTCCTTTTGTAGATTTTAAGATTTCAAATTCACATTACTCAGTATCTTCATGGAACCTCATATTTTTCTTCCCATATTGTTACATTTTAAAAAATAAGCCAAAAAGACTGTATCTGCTAATATTTCAAATGAGATGTCAGTGACCATCTAAGGAAAGAAAGCATATTGATATATGAACCAATGAGGAAGGAACTATTATTGGGAATAGTAAGAAAAAGCAAACATATTCTCATTTATAATCTTTTATCAAATACCTAATTTTTCTGAAGCTACATGTAAGTTTATTAAACAAATTAAAATCTCATTAGTAATTTGTCCTGGGTTCTCTTGTACCTGCAAATCTTTATCCAACCATGTATAGTACTTTTCAGAAATTACTTTCTGGTTTTGAAAGCATTAACCTCAGTCAACTGATGGTTTGCTGGTCAATTATTAGACCAAAGTTCAGTTGCTTCATAGCTTCCCATTTTATCGTTCAGTTTTTCCAATGCACTTTGTTTTATCATTTAATACTATAGTTAACTGAATAAGTAGTAGAACCTAAAAATAATGGAACTGAAAAAATGTCGAGAATTATTTTCTTAAGTCTCACCTTGAATAGAAACCATGCATAGATAGTAATTATCTTATCTAGTCTAAAATTTATCAGATGGAACACATCCCATGGGTTGTTAATAAATATCCATAACAAAAGAGTTTCAAGGTCAAATTGCCTCTTGATATTTTGAAAAGCACAATAGCATACTTACTAAAGGCTCTGAGAAATCCTGCACAGAGAAATCAATCTTTGTTTAACCCAGTTTTCCTCAAATTTATTTGATCATGGAAATCCTTTTCTGTGTCAGGAAACTTGGAAATGCTGGTGTGGTCTCACAAAGTATAAATATCTGCAGTCTTCCTTGTACTTTGTGACATCTCTGATCACCATGTGTATGACTCAACCACTGATCTAGTCTGCCATTTGTCATGTCCACCTGGACTTCCTCCCCCTCGGCCCATCACTACCCCTGGAATGACATCCCTCCTCTATAGATCATGCACTGAGATGCTCCCTTCCTTTAAAATGAGGTTCCTGTTGGCCACTGACATCTTATTTCAAATATCAGCAGTCTTCTTAGCTTTTAAAAATCAAAAAATATGGGAAATGACTAAATCTATGACTCCCATCTGCTTTTGCTGTCACGTTGTCACTTGAGTCTGTTTGTCACCGAGAACGTGATGAGCATACTCAGCCTGTGATGTGGAGGGTCTGGCCCTGCGCTCCCCACCTACCGGCCATCTGGGGCAGGCAGTGGAGGTGAGCCAGAGATTGCAATCCCTACAGGTGGCATTGGCTGTGATTAGAGCTCCTGGTGATACACACAGAAGAACTCTGATTTATATTTCATGCTTTATACTCTGTCTGCTGCCCTTACTTTACAGTTGAGCTGCAGTGTGTGCGAGTGTAATGTGAAACTAAGTTTAGGTCCTGCAGCCTGTTCTAGAACAAATTGCAGAGGGAAGAGGTGGGGTGGAAGCTGAACTTGTACTGAACTTGTCTGCTTCCTGTTCAGTTGGTATGAACATGTTACCGAGCAGGAAGAAAAAAAAATTCAAAACAAAACAAAACAAAATCCACAAAAACAAAACAAAACAAAACAAAAAAACTACCCGCAAACCTTTTCCATTGAGATTAAAATGGCCTGGCTGAAACCTAACCTGGTCTTGCTGCAGCCAGACTTCCACACATTAGCATTTGTGTGTGTGTCTGGGGTATCCTCCATTGGCTGTTGGCAGGATGCGTTTAAAGGATAATGGACAAGAAGGTCCTAACAGTGAGGACCTACATAATCCACTGGGTTTCTCCCCTTGTCACCTTCATGGTTTGACCTCTAAAATCCCTTCCATCACTCTCTCTGCTGTGATGGTCAGACAGGTATCCTTCTCTTACTGTCTGTTGCTTTCCTTGACTACCCCACTAAAAAATCTCCTTGTGATATCTCTGCTGGGGATTAGCTACGATTCACAGATAACGATGCTTACGAGCCATAGACTCAGGTATTCTTCAAGTGCTAAGGTGTCTGATACCATGGAGCTCTCAAAGCCCATTTGACTGAATCTAGCTAGCATGTACTCATTTGACAGTATCCTTTTTTTCTCTTCTTCTTCTCTTATTAGTGAGAAAATTACCTTAAGCACCAATTTTAAGAACCAAATACACTGAAGAAGGAATTAAAATAGCATCAACATATGAAAAGTTTGGGAGGGAAGTGGGAAATGTCAAAAATTAGAAGTCGTGCAAATAATTTGGTAATCTCTGAGTATTAGGAAATCAAACTCTGGCCAATAGACAGTGCAGAATGCTTGAATAAGAAGTGACCCTGGAGGCCGGGCGCTGTGGCTCACGCCTGTAATCCTAGCTCTTGGGAGGCCGAGGCGGGCGGATTGCTCAAGGTCAGGAGTTCAAAACCAGCCTGAGCAAGAGCGAGACCCCGTCTCTACTATAAATAGAAAGAAATTAATTGGCCAACTGATATATATATATATAAAATTAGCCGGGCATGGTGGCGCATGCCTGTAGTCCCAGCTACCCGGGAGGCTGAGGCAGAAGGATCACTTGAGCCCAGGAGTTTGAGGTTGCTGTGAGCTAGGCTGACGCCATGGCACTCACTCTAGCCTGGGCAACAAAGCGAGACTCTGTCTCAAAAAAAAAAAAAAAAAAAAAAAAAAAAGAAGTGACCCTGGAATGTCAACCAACCTCAGTGCTTGCTGTTTTAGAAATACCACCTGCAGAACTGGTCTTGGTGGGAAGTTTAACCACAGTAATAAACCGTTTGATGAATCTCCTGTATCCATACATCAACTCATAGATGCCTGAGTCACTCTGTGGCAATGTCTTCTTCCCCTTCTGTTGTAGAAGGAAAAGCAAAGCAATGGAAGCTTTCTTAAGTCTGCAAGCACTCGCTCCTAGCACTCCATGGAATATGACCCAGGAGAATGTGGAATTTGATATGGGCTTTCCCATGCAAGCACTTGCTCACCAGGTGCTGTGGGAAGACCTTGTCATAATAATTCATTCTACCCTTTCCTTTGGCTCTGCTTCCCTTGCTATCATATTATTAGCTGCTCTATGCTTTGCTTCTCTATTTTCCCTCTTTATAGCTAATGATTATGAAATCATGTACTTGGTCAGTTTCCTAGAGATTTAGTATGAGCGTGATGATGAGGACGAGGAAAAATCAGTTTTCTACACTCTTCCATGTTAACATATTGAAATCCCTTCCTACTTAATACATGTCTTCAGAGATTTTCCGACATTGACTTACCCATGCAGGTGGAAAGGGTCCACTTTTCTAAGTGGAGGAAAAATTGTTCGGAAGCTTCGAGGGAATTCTTCATTGAATGATATATGGTCAGCTTTACTCAGTTGCTATGAAGAGAATGGGGTTTGGCAGGGGTGATGCAAATAGTGTTAAGAATTCTTCCAGGTTGTAGGAGGGAAATGTATTTTCTCATAAGAAGTACAGATCCTCCTTAACTATTGGTTATGCTCCAATAAACCCCTCCTAAGTTGAAAATATAAGTAGAAAATACATTTAAGACGCTTAACCTAATGATCATCATAGTTTAGCCCAGCCTATCTTAAATATGCGAAGAACACTTACATTGGCCTACAGTTTGACAAAATCATCTAACACAAAGCTTGTTTTATAATAAAGTTTTGAATATCATGTAATTTATTAAATACTGTACTGAAAGGGAAAAACAACATGGCTATTTGGATGCTCAAAGTATAGTTTCCACTGAGTGCACTTTACTTTTGCACCAGAATGAAGTTGAAAAATCCTAAGTTGATCCACTGTAAGCTGAGAACCATATGTACTTAAGATAGAACCTCAAACATGGACAGTAGTGATGGGAATGAATGAGCACCCAGTTCCCATCACAAACTGTAGTATCTGCTTCAATGTCCTGCAAATTTGAAGATAATTATCCCTTGTATTGTCTCAATAGCTAAGAAGAGAATCTGCCTTAAGGCAATGCTTGATATTGGGCAGAATAGTGAAAAGGAGGTAGGAGTTTAGAAGGATGGCCTGGTTCCTTTTTGAGCCTGCAGAAAAACATTTAAAGCATCATGGTAGAGACTGGTGTTGGAAAAACCCAAAGACTTTCTAGTTGGGCTGTCATTTTGGAGGCTAAAATTCTAGCACTGGACCTGCCACTGGCTAACTCTAAGCCCTAGTTTTCTGTTTGTGAAATAAGGAGGTCCAATGAGAATGATCTTTAAGATTGCTGTTACTTTTGGTTTTTAGCACGAACACATGGCTATGTGGCAAATAGAGGCACACATTTTTCAGCTTTACTCTCTACATGGCCGGTGATGAATCCATATTATTCTTCTAACAAATAAAGTGGCATATTTGAATAAAATATTAATGTTTTCAAGATAAAAAGTATCACCCTTTCCTCAGAGATTAAAATTACATATTAATATTTATTTTGCTACATTTTCTCATTTAGGATGGGATCCAGAGCATAAATATTCAAATGCAAATGGGTCTAAGTTTTAATGGAAAGTACCATGCTAAGAATCTTATGAAATTTTGGATGCCAATGAGAATTTAAGTCAGAAAGATAGATACAACAGACATTAACCAGATAAATAATAGATTTATAACTACTTAGCCACAAATGCAAATTTGAGTAGTTACCTAAAATGAAGTAAACATATTTTTTTTTACATTTAGCCTTTATTTATCACTCTAAATAATATTCTTTTCCTGATACTTTTGCTGTCTTTTAGTTTGCTATGTATAGCAATTGGCATACAGTATTTTTTCTGGAATTGCAAATTTGCTGAACTTAAAATCCAAGTATAATGAAATTTACTTCTACATACCTTTTCAGAACCCAAGAGAATTTTGGTTCCAAAATATATTAATTGCACAAGATGGAACTCACTCCTGTGAGAGCTGAAATACATACTTTTCTGGTTTTTCCTCCCTTGGTTTTAGACCTCTATGAAGTTGATTCTCTGTCCTCTCAACTATTTCTGGTAGCCCCCGAAGTGAATTTTGTATGTAGTGTTCAGTTTCCATGTGCCTTCCTTGATTCTTATCTTCTTTTTCTACTCCAACGTCTTCATGCCAGGTATCTCCATCTCTACCAAGAGCCACTGCACTTGGTATCTCATGACTTGTCAGGCACTTTTGCTTCTCACGGGAGGATGACCGTCTTCCATTGGGAACTGCCTATGCTGTACTACAGGAGCCCATAAATGTTGCAGGCGATGGTGTTCTCTTGTGACATGTCAGAGAGTGCCTTTATCTCTTTATGGTCTGACTGTTTGTGTCTCCAGAATTTGTATGTTGCAACCCTCATCTCAATATGATGGTATTTGGAGGAGGGGCCTTTGACAGGTGATTAGGTCATAAAGGTGAAGCCCTCATGAATGCAATTAGTGCCATTATAAGAGAAGTGGCCTAGCTATAGGAGTGGCTTAGCTATAGGAGCTACAAGAGAAGCTAGCTAGCTCTCTTTCTACCCTGTAAGGATACAAGAAGTTGGCAGTCTATAAGCCAAGAAGGTTCTCACCAGACTCTGACCATGCTGGCACCCTGATCTTGGACTTCCAGCCTCCAGAACTGCGAGAAATAAATTTCTGTTGTTTATAAGCCACTCTGTCTATGTAATTTGTTATATCAGCCCAAATGGACTAAGACACAATGTTTGCATGCTACTCTCTGTTAAAAAAGTACAAAATCATTGCTGCTTGTCCCTCAACAGAACTCTTGGTAAAATATTATTTTGGTTTCTTATCTTCACCTTTCACTATAAAACTCAAACAGGCACAAGTCTACAGGGGATTAACCTGGGAGATTAATGCCATGTTAGAGTCAAACTGTCTTTTTTCTCCAATGACTAAATCTTTGTCACACCTAACTCTTCTCTTAGAGTTAGAAGTTTCTCAGGTCTTCATCCACATAAATTTCAGGCATACCCTTCTTCCCACTTCACACACATGCAAGATGAGTCTGAAACTCACTGGAGAACACAGCGTATATGCAATTTGAAGGCCCCTCTATATACGAATAAATAGAGAAGTAAAAAAAAAAAAAAGACATTGGGAACTGTAAGGGATAAAACACATGACACAGACATTGGGAACATGGAAGGGGCAAAACACAGTAAAACACATGACAGAAAGGGAGGAGAATGTTTTGCAATAATACCTTGGGAAAGATCAAGGAATTTATGGGAATATTAATCTAGAATATTACACTATGGCCACCGGGAGGAGGGGTGGAGGAGGGGGGGGTTGGGAGGAAGACAGAGCAAGAGGGAGTGCAAGGCAGGATGTGTATTCGAGGTGGGACTCAGGGAACAGGAGTCAACAATTTCTGGGTCTTCAATTATAAAAGCATAGATGATACACCATTATTCATTTAATAATTAACAAGGATTCAAGAAGTGATAACACTGAATTTGAGAAAGGGTATGAGGAACTCTGACAGCTAATTTATTGCATTGTTTTGTTGTCCCTTTTTAATTTCAATCTTTACTGATAACAATTTTCAATACATAATAGAAAATTAGAAGTAAAATATTGCTTTATGCAGTGTACCAGGCAGAAATTCAGGTCAGAACCATTCCAAAGACATTTTGTTTAGACCTTTTTACATGTTTAATTGTACTTAATGAATGGTGACATGTCTGTAGCTGGGAGAAATAGTAACTGCCTTTCACATGCTGTGGGTGACTGTGCTGTGCTTCTTCCACTTCTCTGTAGAAGGCACTCTGAGTCAGACTCAATTTCTCAAAGGCATTTAGAATCTCAGGAACATACTTCTCTTCAGGCTTTTGGTTTTAACAGAATAGAGTAGATAGAGAATTGTAGTGGCCTCCATTAAATTGTCAATGATTAAATAAATGACTTCACAAATACCATTTTCCAGTCATTAAGAAAATTACTTAAATAATTTACTTTCAGACATAATTCTGAGAGAAACATTTGTCCCATTGTGTTGGAATAAAATTAGTATCTGTTGTTAATATAATGGTGCCAAAGGGTTTTTTCCTTATGCATTTAAAACCAATTTTGCAGATTTGCTTAGTTCATTAATTGAATTCCAAATATGGCTTTTTGAGTGGAGAAAATCAGAAATAACATTATATTTTAATGACTGAATGAGGAAGGGAAGGATTCCAAGAGTATATTGTAATGTGAGCTATCTACATTTATCAAGTAAGGACATTCATTCTTTTACAAATATAATCTTTAACTTTATTTTCTTGGCAATGAATAAATATAGAAAGGAAATATTAATAATACTATCTGAAAAAATGAATCTATATATATCATCCTAGAATATATTTAGTATTGTTCCATGTTTATTTGGAAGAGGAAAGGAATAATTATTTAGTGTTTCAAGATATTTTATAGCAAGTAGCTGAGAAGCAAGTAAGGTTCTTAGGTTCTTTTTAATATATATTAAAATATTTGTTAAATATTTTAAAAATGAAGGATGTATATTGATACATGAATTTTTTCTTTTTTTTCTTTTTTTTGAGACAGAGTCTCACTAGTCCCAAATAATAATGTAATTTTTCTCATTTTAATGTTTCCTCCATTTTCTAGATGTGTATATGCAAATTAGTCATAATTTTATGAGCATGATACACAGGTTTCAACTGCATAAAGATTTATTGTAATTCTTTTGGTTTGAACTTCCACCCCAAACTCTGAGAAGCATACCTTAAAGTCAAATGCTTTGATATTTTAAACCTTCTTGTTCAAGGTACAAAGGTCTTTTAATAAAGACACTTGCAAAGTGCCACTTGGGACCTTACCAACAGGAGACCACTTGCTACTTCAGGAATCTCCAAGGTGATGCTGGTATTTCTACTTCTTAAAGGCATATAAAATCCAGATTCACTATCTTCACTTCCTTAATTCTTCCACCTACTGACTCTGCCTTCAGACTTTTAAACTGAACTTAACAAAGGCCATCAAATAGCTTTTTAAATTGCCCAGCTCAGTTTTCTTTAGTCTTGACCTCTTTGCCACATGTGATTGGGTCTGGATCATTCCTTGAATGGTACAGTCCCAAATGCCATAATCCCAAATGTTGAAATCCTGAAAGATCAAAAGCCCTAAAGTCTAAAATCCCAAGAATCACAATCATAGGATAGTTGCATCATGTTAGGTGGAGGTATTACCTTGTTACCGTGTTTATTTGGAAATTAATTATGGTTTAAGGAGATGCAAATGGGTGCCAATTTGCCAAGAAGAGGACTTGTGGACTTAATTTCAGTTGTCAGCTTGACTGGATTAAGGAATACCTAGAAACCTGGTAAAGCATTATATTGGGTACGCCTGTGAGGGTGTTTACAGAAGAGGGTGTGAGTCTGAGTAGGTTAGGTGGGGAAGATCTGCCCATGTTGGTGGGCATAATGCAATTAGCTGAGGGCCTGGAGAGAACAGATACAGAAAATGAATTGATCTCTGTCTGAGAATTGGGACAGAGTTTTCTTCTGCTACCTTGGCATGAGAATTTCATGCAGCCTTTGAACTCTGGGATTTAACACCAATGGCCCTTGAGGTCCTGAGGCTTTTGGGTTGAGCTACACTAGTGGCATCCCAGGGTCTCCAGCTTTTAGATGGCTTGTCATGGGACTTCTCAGCCACCATAATCATGTCAGCTGATTCCCTTAATAAATTCTCTCTCAAATATTATTCCTTTGTCAACTTAAATAACAGAGACAAACTCTCTAAAAGAAAAGATGCTTATTTGGAAATAGACCATTGCAATGGGAATATGCAGGCCATAGTAAACTATGTGCATATTCAGGAAAGTAAAGGAAGACAAAGGGTTTTAAAGGAAAAAAAGAAGGAAGATTATATAATTGTTTTAAAATAATTATCCTTGGCTACAATGATCAATAACAACAATGACATCAGCCTGAGGTCAAACAAGTACACATGTCCTTGGGGACACATTTTTTTGTGTGAGGTTGTGATGGCCTTGGTGCAAGGTTTTTGCAGAGTCTTTTTCATTACCAAGCATACAAGCATCAGAACAATTTCTTCATGGCCTTCTCTGGCTCTGTTTGTCAGGGTTTTCTTAACATGAGTGACTCCATTTTGACTCTGACAACTTTCACACCTTCTTAATGTATTTCTTACAACACAATGGAAGGGACCTGTGAAATTGTTCCCTCTCAAGAAGGCTGTGATAAGCTAGGTACACGATGCTACTTAATAGCAAGAGATAAAAGTTTAACATATAATTATTATTGGTGCTGTGAAACCAGAAAATCAATTATGATGCCAAGCAATAGCCAGACTTTCAAATGAGCAGCATATACTTAAAATATTTGTAGACCACAACTACCCTCCAAATACATGTGCAGTGAGTATTTTGAAGGTCAAAAAAGTAAAAACACAGAGAAAAAATGCAAGAAATCTCCCTTGCTAAATTATTCAATCATTTCCAACTTCTGCCTCTTCATAGCAAGCACCATGTTATGTTGTCTTCAAAAATTGCCCTTTCTCAGACAATAAAAAGAATTTGAAAAGCTCAGTGACCTTCTGAATCAAGACATTTGCTGATATTGAGGTTCCTCCATTGTTACAAAACATATTAAATGGTGAACTATTCTTGATTACGGATTCGACTGTCAGAAAAGATGGACTTCTTATATTTACCACTAAAACTAACATAGAAAAACTAGTACATGCTTCACTTTGGCTAATGGATGGTACTTTCAAAACTGTCCTCATTATTATTATTACTTTTACCAATAATGCCCCTGTTGGATTAGAAAATTCTAGAACATGTTCATCTGTTTCTGTATTAATGACTGGAAAGAAGTGAAGCACTTTATAAATACTTATTTAAAAAATTGGTGGACTTTGCAGAAGAAAATAGATTTCAGTTGAATCCCCAAATAATGACAGATTTGGAATTAGGTATGATCAAGGCTTCTAAAAGTAAATTTCAAGGTGTTACCAAAAAAGTTTGCTTTTTTCCACTTAGTCCAATGCATTTTGCAGAAAATTCAGATGAGTGGATTGGCCCTGTGATATAACAATGACAAGAACTTCAATTTAAAATGAGACATTTGCCTGCACTGGCATTCCTTCTAGCTGATGACATTCCAGGAGATTTTAATGAGTGAAAGCCATGTTTGTCTGAAGATGCCAGTGAAGTTAGACTGGAAATTGTCAGCAGTACTTTTTAAAGTTTGCTGTGTATTTAATCTTTGCATTATTTCTAATACTGGAGGTAGAAATTATATACAGACTTTTAGAAAGTTCTAATTTGTTTTATGCACTTTTTGCAAATTTGACTCTATGAACGTGCATTACTACAACATTGACTTTGTGCGTAAACATTGTATGTATGCATAAAAACATTGAAATTTCCTCAGCAATGAAAAGATGTCCTCTTTGTGCTTCTACATTTGTGAAAGATAAAATTTTTCAAGGTCTTGTCTCTTTGGGCAACTGTATATGCTAGGTACACTGGTGACTTATCTCAATTTTTTATTGATCTCATCAAAAAAACTTAGGCTGTTCATCACAGTATTGTATTGCAGATGACCACAGTTATAGAATTCGGCGCATACCATTATCGACCAGTGACATGTGTTGATACATTTCCCTTTTTGACCTCTTTCTTTATGAATGAAATTCATTTGTTCATAACTATTATACCTATGTGACTGTTGTAAGTACACCTGAGTGCTTATGCTTGTGAAAATATGCATGTTATAATTGCCTGTTTTATTGTGCAAAGTGGCTTGTGAAATGTTCTGTTGTGTTTTTATATGTTTCTCAAATAAATTCCTTTTAAAGAATTTTAATTTAAAATTTAGAATTTTTAATTATTTTTTTTCAGAATTATTTTTCAAGCTTTTGATCTTTTGGGATTTCAATGTTCATGATTATTGTGTTTTTGTGCATTTGTGTTTTCTGCAATTATGATTGGCTCCCAGTGTGATCGCATCCTCCTTGAAACCCTTTACTACCTCAGCTTCCACAGCCCCAGTGTCTGGGTTTGCTTTGTTTGTTTTTCTTTCCTGCATCTCTAATTCTTCTCCAGGTCAATTTTCCTGTGTTTTGTGTTTGTTTTGTTTTGTTTTGTTTTTGTTTGCTTGTTTAATTTGCTGTCCTCAAAATCCATGTGACTGTAAGTGTGGTCCAAGGACAAGCTGCATCAGGAACACCTGGGAGCTCCCAGGATAAACGCAGAATTCAGGCCTCATCCCAGATCTACCGACACAGCAGAGTCTGTACTTTAATAAAATCCTCAGGCGATCCACTGGTGCAATGCTTTAAGTGACGGTATTTCCTAAGGTTTGTCCTCTGTCCTTTTCTCTCTTTTTCTGGGCGATCATATCTTCACCAGACTTTGACATTTATATCCCATGACTTTCAAAGTAACTCCAGCTAGATGTATCTTGCTGTCCACAGCCAGGGGTGGGGAACCTGTGGCCTTGGGGCCACATGTGGCTATCTGGGTCCTTGGGTGCGGCCTTTTGACTGGATACATATTTTACAGAACAAATCCTTTTATTAAAAGGAGTGTAGCAGAGGAAGATGAAGCTTTCCTTGCTTCCTTTGGTGCTTAAAAAAGAACAATCTGGAAATCAGAAGGCTGATAGGCAGCATGAGCTAAATATTCTATGTCTACCATTGAACTAAATTCCACTTTTTCCTCTCTCTGCCCAAATACTCAAGCCAGAAACCCACTATCTGTTGCCCCTCCTTCTCTCATTAGTGGTAGAATATACTAATATGGAAACATCAGCCACAGAGACTACCATGGGAAAATTTAAAATTAAATGCTCCTATTTTCATAAGTCAATTTTCCCCTCTCTCCAACCCAAAATAAGGAAAAAGAAAGGTCTGTTGACAGCTATCAGATACAATATTTACCTGAGACTTTCTGAAAGAATGAGAGAGCATGAAGCGTTTGCAAGTTTGGCATAGCCTAGCAATTTTC
This sequence comes from Microcebus murinus, assembly GCF_040939455.1. Classification (NCBI taxonomy): domain Eukaryota; kingdom Metazoa; phylum Chordata; class Mammalia; order Primates; family Cheirogaleidae; genus Microcebus; species Microcebus murinus. Next base: position 27,815,582 of record NC_134108.1, read on the forward strand.
ATTTGTTTTTAATAGTTTGAAATAAGAGTAGAGGAAGAACTGAATCCTAAACAAGTCAGTTAGGAGTGGAAATGAAGGGCCTTTCCTACTGCAAGCGAGGGCAAGCATGTACACATCCGGGTTTGCCTTCTGACCGCTATGAAAAGGAAATGTCTATAATGTTTGGAGTTCACCAGATGTTGCTGTTTCCTTTATTCTTAACGCTATGTGCCTTCAGAAACAAAAGTTTATCTTCAATTTTCTTATTCAGGACTTTAGCTGCCCCCTGAGTTAATCTGTGTGTCATTACATGCGTGGGGTTAGAGACCCCTGGTTGCCTACCAATATCCAGCACCCCCTCCTCCTCAGGGACAGAGTCCTGAGCTGCTCTGCGGTGGCCTGTCCCCAGCAGTTACTGGCACGCTGAGCAGCCTGTGTGGATGAACAGCCACATACTGTGGCATCTCCGCCATGCCACCCACCTCCTGCCTGGCTCTGGAAGGGGCATCAGCCCTGTGGTAACTGCTACGCTTTGGGACAGACTGTTGCTGTTGTCGCCAAATTCAGAACCCCCGGCGGAGCATGTTTCCTCAGGCAAAGCTCCCACAGGCGCCCTGAGGCGCCAGCACCGTGAGAAGCAGGAGGTCTCTGTGTCAGCGTGGTGGGTGACGTGCTCTGGGCCCCTCACCTCCAATTCCCTTTCTCATGGAGTCGGTGTTAGATAGCGGGCTTAACGTCCCTCGGTCTCTTAATGTCATCATTCACCTGGACTGTGTCTATACAGCCATTTGCTATCTGGCCTGGATAACGAATCACCATCTGTAACGCAATTTGTACGGGGAAAATGCATTTGGCGCTCCCAACGTCTAATTTACTAAGCAACATTTGCAGCACGGCCTGTGTGTGTAAGTGGATGCCTGCCAGGGTATGTGGACCAAGATGAATCAGGAATCAAGAGCCTCAAAATGAAAAATGGATTTGATTCCTAAATATGGCTGTGACTATGCACAGGAACAGATTTAGAGAAGTAAAAGCCATAGATGGTTGAATTCAGTTGGGGGAAATAAAACACCACCAAAAACCAACTAGCAATTTGATGTAATTCAACTATTTCCTCACTCACCCACTCTGCTGGAACCAAAGCGGTTTATCCTCTCTTTTATCTAATGCTCCAAGATATTCTTAGACAGAAATGTTAATCATGCCACCACTGAGTCACAAATGCATCCCCCAAAATGCCCCTGCTTGGTGACTGTTGAGTAAGAGAATAGCTGTTCAATGACCTTCCTGTTATCAAATAAAAATTTCTGTAAGAACTGGCAAAGAAAAACATGTCAGTTCAGCATGACTTTAAATCCTTTAAAGCAGCATACAATGCTAGGCCACTATTATTCCTCATTTTTTCTTAAGAAATCATAGAACAAATAACTTGAAATGTACATGTTTCCTCAGATCCATCTCAGGGTTTATTTCTTTGTGACTTGCCAATTTCCTGTAACTGGCCAAATCCTTGTAAGGGGCTAGAAATACAGAGGAGAAATACTGGAAAAATAGCAATTTTCTGTAGTTTTTCCAAAGAATTAGGAAGTAAGAGCTAATTAAATAGATGCAGATCAAAGATGCTGAAACCAGAGGGGAACTACAGAGAATATAATCTGAGTAGGCAACGGTGCTGCAAAGTGGCCAGGCACCATCTCTTTGGGGTCACCAGGCCCAAGTGCAAATTCAGGCTCTGTCACAAGTGCAAATTCAGGCTCTGTCACTTACCAGCTGTTTGGGCTTGGGGAAAATAGTGAACATGTTTAAGCCTCAGTTTCTTCCTCTGTAACATGGGGATAGCAATAATAAATGATATCTGCTGCCATCATTGTTTGGCTAAAAGAATCATCCTAGGCTTGAAATGGCACCGATGAAAATCCCCGTGGTTTAGAATGTTTTTATGGCTCTTTTGGGCTTTGATGGACCAACCAAATATTTGGAGTAAATTCCACATTTGCTTTTGAAATCGGACAGAATTATTTTTAGAAAAGAAGGAGACACTTGGTTTTTAAAATGTACACTTTCAAGTTCATTATTTCCTTCATAGCATCTTTGAGATTTTCCTCCCCTCCCCTTCCATCTGCCAAAAGGAGCATAATTGTATCAAATGTCATCATTATTTTAAGAGGAGAGTTCATGTACTTCTTTATTTTTGCCTTAGGCTACTTGATCACCTTAAGTTTTATCAGAAAGATCCAGATAAAAATCAGTTTGATGTACGGCCATAACAAATCATGTGAAGTAGTAGAGGCTCTTGACCTGTGGTCTTTCAAATTGTCTGTACTTCAAGGTCCTAATTCCCAAGAGGATGTAGGATGGTGTTTATGGAAAAAAGAAGTACTAGGGCTGGGAGGAGAGCAGGGTGTGGACAGGTGTTCTTCTGTGGACGTGGAAATTTGAGACCCCAAACTGACATCTAAGTGTAGACGGCACAGCCACAAGCTGTGGAGGTGGTTGAGCAGAGCAATTGCTTTAGCATTGTGTTCTTTTACTGTTCTAGAAATTTCTCTGAGGTCTTCAAAGGCATCAAGGCGGGGTGGGGAGGGTGACTCTGGGTCCCTCCACTCCCACCCTATTCCAACCAGAGCACTTTTTATTGTGTTTCACATCACTTCCACGAAGTTTCATTTGAAAGAAAAAAAGAGAGACATTTCCATAGCTTAAATTTAAAAAATCAACAACAACATTGAATTATAGAAAGGATAAAGTGGTGGCTGATTACATAAAATATTCAGATGTTATTTTTTGAAAAACACAAGGATGTATTGTTTCACTGATCATCTAAATAATTAATCTCTGGAATGGAAGTCAAAGGGAGAAAGAGAAACAAAACTATCATACAACCGGAGTTAGTAGTGAGATTATTTCATTGGCTTCATTCACTGACAAGCTCTCCTAGTTAACTGAATACTCTTCAAACATACTACCTGATCTCCTCAGATGACCTCAACAGTGACCTTTTATGTATTATTAATACTTTTAAAAAAACTCTATGTGTCAGGAATTCAGTCCAATCTTAGAACACAGGCAGTATATTTCCAGGACTTGGCTAAAATGATGTCCAGTCTGCTGGACTCTCTCTCTCCAAAACATGGAAGGATAAAGCAAAAAGTTAGAATATATTAGATGCCTTTCTTCCACCCAAATTATTCACTCTCAAGAAAAAGATGGGGAAAAATGCTCACAGATGAAACTACTGAACCAAGAAAAGAGTGAAGTCTTTAGGTCCCTAAATCATGAATCAGGATGGAGTGTTATCCCATTCCCTGTGTTCTCTCCTTCACACCTTCTAATTTTGTCCCTCTCTTAAAGTGCCGCTCGTCTCTCACTTTCTTCCTGACAACTTTCAAGGATGGCCTGGCTCCCCTCTGCAGTGCACTCACCCAGCCTGGATTCTGTCATCATGCTTCACTCCTTCGATGTCTTCCCAATCCATTTGAAAACTTCCAATACTAGAGTCTATCTTATATTTATTTTATTCTTGAAAGGGGCATATACTAGATGCTTAATGAAAACATTGCCAGTGGTCTCCAGGTGGAGATAACCAGGAACATGCCTGTAGTTGAACAAGGTCAGTTTACAACTCATTGCTACGAGAGAGAACATGTATCCTAGGGAGCTATGGAGGGTGGGGTGTTAGAAATGACTAATGATAGGATTGAGGCTTGTGTTAATTGATTCTGGAGACAGTTTAAGGCAGTGAGTCTTTGCTTTGATTGGATAGTGTCGGGAAGCGGGGTTAATTCTGGATTGGATATCTTAAAACATCTTCTCTAGAAGGAAGGATGACTAGACTGAGGCTAATGCTGTAATTGGTAAAAACGGCAACAGTCACTCAAATTAGCCAGGATGGGGGGATTGGGGTCATTTTTGTTGCTTGGACAATGTTCATGTTTTTGTGTTTAGATATAATTATGGGGTGGTCTTGTCTTTGTCCCGATCCATCACAGTCACAAAGTGGCTTTCTCTAGCGTTGACGTTCTGTGAAATTGTTTACAGGAGAACGCCGGGGCCTGGCTGTGAGCACCAGGCCAGCACTAGCTGTGGAGGGCTGCTTTGCTCTTCCTCAATATTGCATTGACTTTCAGCAGCACGTGTCTTCATTAAAGATCCCAGTTTGATACACTGGGGTGGGTGGAAGGCATCTCAAGAGACAGGACCTTTGAACTCTAATCTCTGATATCCCCTTTCTTACTTACACTGAAGACATTATACAGTTTCTTTTTAAGGCTGCCTTCTGATCTGTAGAAGGGATTGCCTTTAACTTGAAGGGGGTATCCTAATTCCTTCCTTTAACTGGAACTCCTTCACCAGAATCCAAACCTAATTTCTTTTTTCTGCTAACAAGGCACTGGAAGCTAACCTTTAGCATGCTTATGCCATTCTTTAAAGGGTCTCTACGCTACAGGGAGGTGAGTTGAAGCCAGGGGAGATGAATTGTACACAATACAGTCCTCTATGCCTGGGCACTGCTTTCTGTACTCAGCCAGTGTGGCTATTTCATGACATCTCAAACTGTTTGGAAGGTTTTTGGTGAGAATTAGCATGCATCCATCTGCTCCAATCATATTTAAAACATTTGTTGGTTTTTAATGAATCATGACGTCTGAGCAGTGGTTTATAATGGTTTATAATCCTAGCCGCACAGTAGAATCAAAGAGTAGCTTTTAAAAAGAGATCCCAGTTTAATTGGTCTAGTGTGGGGCCCAAGCAGCTATTTATTTCTTAAAAAAAAAACAACCAAAAAACTCCCCAGAGCATTCTAACAGGACTCACTATGAAAACTAAAAGCATCCTGTGGCCTTAGTTTATAGTGTAAATTATCCTTTGAGGAGGTCCAGGAAGCTTTGTGACTCTTGGTGTCCAGGCTTGGTATGATTTATCTTAAAATAATGATAACATGTTTGCTTTGGCCCATGAATTTTATGTGACTGGCTGTTGGAAAAGCAATATTAAGTTAAAGACTCAACTGAAGAATGAATCATCTTAGAACAAAGTCAAATGGGCTAGTTTCTCCGAGGCTTTGGTGAGTTGCATTTATTCTGTATCTGCGGTCAACCTCCCTGCCCTATAAACAGGATGAGGCAGCAGCCACCATAAAAAAGCGAGTGCCGGTGCCTGGCGCAGGGTTGACAAGCAGACATAAAAACAGAGACTTGGGAGGAAGCTGTGTTTACAGCAACTGAAAGGGAAGCCCTAACCTCTGAAGTAACCAGGGGCTCTGGTGCCTATAAATAGGCAGGCAGGTTATTTCCAACATTTGATAAAAATTATTCACCAATACATGTTTTCTATTATGGATTGTAAATTAATCATTGGTTTGACCCTCATGCAGCTGCCTATTGTACTTACTGTTTCTGCAAAAATAATTACAGACTGAGCAACATCACTTCCTAGTATATAAATAGTAGTATGTTTCAAGCCACCGACTGACAGTAGAAGACTGAAGGAGAAGGTGACAGAGGCGTAGTTGTTAACCCGCTGAACTGCCCCTCTTCTGTGAAGGCCAGCACCAAAGGCCCTTCAAAGCGTTCCCTTTGCAACAAAAAACATTTGTTGCAAAGAAAAGGCTTAGACCGCACGATGTTCTCTGAAACATTTGGAACATCTGAAAAGAAACATTTCTGGATTGACTGATAGGATGTAGACAGAGGGATCAGACTCATAGCTTCTTAAGTCAATAAATTGGGTTCCTGGGATACATTATTACCTTCAATTGGATTCTAGAGGGAGACATTGAAAATTTCATTATAGTGGAAGTATGTTATGCGATGTTCCCAATTTTAAAGATTAATTAACTTGCATTTTGGAAAAAAAAAAAAAGAGGAAATATAGTCAAGCGGTTAAGATTAAGGACTCTGGAGCCAGACTTTTTGATTAAATACTAGCTCTATCATGTACTATCTCTGTGTGATTTGGGGCGAGTTATTTAAGGTCTCTATGCTTCTTCCTCACCTGTAAAATGACTCTCATAGAACTGTTGTGTGGAATAAATTATTTAATATAATAAAACCCCTGGAACAGTGCCAGGCATGAAGTAAGCTCTCATTTTAAATACCAGGTGCTTAGATTTTGGTCCTTCAGAGAGGGGTGAATAGTAGTGAAATGAATTTTGATTGAGCGAGGAAACCTGCTGAAACAATCTCTGTATAGTGAAGATCACTTTCCTAAAATAAAATCTGGTTCAGTGTCAGCAAAATTTTTTGCTAAATATTTGGTCTAAGGAATGGGGCGTAGGAAACTCTGAGACTGGGGCTCTTGCCTTTTTAACAACTGACCTTGTACTTCCTATGACTTCTGATGGAGAACAATAATTTATTTGAACAGAAATCCATTTCTATCTCAAGATGGGAGTAAAAAAACAATCCAATGCTAATTAAGATAATTTCAAAAGATTTTCATTTATCGTGTGAATAATATTTAAGTATCTGTTAATAGAAAGTGCTTTTGCAAGCATGGAGGACCTGAAGGACAGAGGGAATATATGTAGGCCTTTGTCACACATTTCCTTTCATCTTCAGGGGCTTTACCAGGGTGACTTACTAAATTCTCCAGTGACTTTGTCAACTGAGCTGAGGCACAGTCACCAACGATTCTGGAAAGCAGGCCCTGCCAGGGCCCTGTGAATGCCCACGGCTAGTCACTCACGGGGTCTTGCAGGTACCCAGCACCTGCTTTAAATGTGAATGGAGAAAACAGGTACCAAGACACCATCCCTGGGCCTGGGGAAACTGTGGGGAATGTTTCCACCCTGAAGCTGTCCGCCAGCCTTTCTTAATAAAGGAAATTAAATGAATTTATGATAATACATGAGCTCAGATGCTAGAGAGTAAATGAAAAAGATTTTGAAGATATTTGTGTGTTCATATCTGAGGAGGCAAGATAATTAGTTCTACCTTGATTACCTTTAAATGACATGGGACTGGAGTTGAAATTGAAGGTCCCATTACAAAGCAACCATTATCTAAATAACAATAACAGCAAAATCAGAAATGAATGTTTACTCTGCATTTATTACATTTATTACATCATGGCATGCTTCTGTGCTTGCATATTACTCGGTTCATACTCCCAACAACCTCGTAAGCACCATTACTGACTCAGAGTCCCAGCAGGTGGGATCCCGTTAGGAGATATGTGATAGAGTAAGTAGTGCTGGGATTTACCCAAAGGCATGAGACAATTCAGAGACCACAAAACCTGCATCAAACCCAGGTGTTCAGCCTTTCCCCAACTAAAGCATTTCACAATGAGAAGGGGAATAACTCCTGAATATATTAATAAAATTATTTTTATGTACTGCTCTGTCCTAGTGAGCACGCTTCACTGAAACTACTATTTTTTGCCAGTATTATAAAAGTACAGAATATAATTCAAAGACTTTTTTGAACAAGACAAAAAGTTTAGCTTGTTATCTGGCTGTGAGCTAATCCCTGGTGTAGGAGGAGGTTTTTTGTTTTTTCTCCACAAGAACTGTATTCCGTGAAGCAAAGATTTACATAATCTGTAATAGTGCCCGAGGTCCTGAGTGAATTACATACTTTCATCATGAGAGTCCTCACTCCTCCACAGTCCCTCTGACCCTGAAAAAATAGCCCACTTTTTACCAGGGAAAGAGAAAAAGGCTATTAGTTTGTGTCTGGAAAGAGAGAAAGAATGACTGGGCTAGTTACAAGCTGGGCACATGTGGAATCAATATAATTTTCCATTAGCTGGTTCAAAAATGTATTCAAATTGTGCAGTTTTGAAATACTAAACTTTGGAATTTATTTCATAATAGGAAGGTTTTTAGGATAGTTTGGCTGATGAATGCTGTTTGTGAATTTGAATAGCAAATTGTTTATAATCATTCATAAGCAATCTTTATGTTTTATTCAAGTTTACTGAGGGGGAGGGCAAGTCCTACTATGTATATGATTGTTCCCTCTGCACCAGGGAGGTGATGACTACAGAAAATTAGAAGACAATCAGGAAATGAACAAATCTCTTTGCATATTCCATTAGTCTCCTATTTTGATATTTGCCCATGAACTTGAAATCATGCCTAGTTAGCTAGAATCTGATTTCTACATAAGATTTTTCTTAAAGAATAAAGCAGTGCTTAAGAATATGTGTATTTTTAAGTGAGACTTTTAAACCAAGAAACTAAAGGTAAATGATTAATATGGAGTTAGATATCTACAAGAACTCCTAAGAGGCAGCACCTGAAAATATAGCTGAACTGGGTTAAAATATGTACATTTCTTAAAGTCAATGAAATGCAAAGTGATATTTCAGTTGTATCAAATAAGATCCCATATTCCTAGCCCAGTATAAACTTTTCTCATGTGTTTGTAATAATGAGGCTGATGGTAGAAGAGATGAAAATGGAATCACTATTAGGATAGCCACTTACATTTCTACAAAGTGCTCTCACACAGGTAATTTTAAAAAATCTTCATTAGGTATTAGTATCTCCATTTTACAGATTAGGAAACTGAGGAGTATAGAGAATAACAGAAAGAGCACATGGGAGACAGCATGATCTGATGGAAAGAAGATGATAGAATGGACTTTGGGGTCAGATAGACTTATTAAAAATTCAACTCCACCCCTAAGTGCCTCTATGAACTATGAAAATATTGTTTAGCCTTCTTCTGCCTCATTTTCATCATCTGTGGAATGGGGATAATTTTGCTGACCTTACAGAGTTGCTGTAAGAGCCAAAAGCTCTTTATATACATCAAAGTGCATAAAAAGCTCAGCTTAGCTTTTTCTGGAAGATATGGGGCTTGACTTGAGGAGACTCTAAACTCAGTGCTTCATGAGTGTTTGGTTGACATCTCTTTTCTGCCATTTGCAATGTTGGGACATGCTTTTCTGGGCTCTGTGCGGAAGCCACAGAGAGCACCTGGCAAGACAGGTGAAAACTGACCTCTGCCTCAGATAAAAATTATAAAAATTACCTTCCTGATGCCTTGTTACCCTTGCCTGGATTTAGCCATAGTTATTCCCACATGGTAATAACCTACAAATGTGTGTGTACAGTAAGAATTGCATGATACTGCTGCATATATTTTACATGCTTTGCTTTTAGATATTTTGTGGACACATGTGTTGACCAGCTGTAAGAAACTGCTCTATCCCTGTATAGAATTATCACCCATAGTGTGTGTTTACTAGTTTCTCTAATGTGTGCAATTAGGGCTATTTGTAATATGCAGGCATTAGTTATCTCTAATGTCTGCACATGAGGAAGATGATTGACTGATGTTTGTTCACTCCTAAAATAGAGAATTGGGAGAGTGAGGAGGAAAATTATTTGTACAACATTATACTAAATGTCCATGACAAAGAAAGAATGAGAATGTGAGTTATCCACCTCTTGTCCAATTCTCTCTCCCCTGCAAAGAACAATGCTACTGCAACTCTTCTTGGGCATGCAACTGCACCTTCATTCTTTTTACACACTTACAAATATATTTTCCAGGGAAACCACTGCATGGGCCTCCACCCACCTGCATGCAACTTATATTTAGCTCTGAAAACACGGGTTTGCTTGACCAAGATGGAAATCAAAGGAGGTGTGAGACTGTTGGGGCCTAGAAAGGAAGAAGCTAAAAGAACTGGCTCCGTAGAAACTATAGAAAAATCTCTAACCTTGAGGTCCTTGGAGAGAAGCAGCTCTAACCCTGATGATGACAGAGTGAATTAAAATAAAAATGCTTCCAAATATCTGTTGCCAGGAAGCAGATGACATGCTAAATTACTCTGCAGATTGACTACTTAATTCAGTGATTTCCTGAGTCAGGAGTTGCCAGAAGAGCCATTTTGTCCTTTCTGGCAAAAAAGCCGCTGGGATTGCTGTCTCCAGTCCTCTTTCCTCTGCTTCCTGCTGTAGGAAGGCCTGTTTCCTGCAGAGAGATGCCTGATTAGACAGCACTATTTTAGTAGGCAGGGGACTAGGTAACAAGTTAGGTCTTTCATTTAACATTGATTGTGGGCAGTGTGGACACCATGCATATCACAGAAATACAAATCCTTTTAGAAAAAGTAAAATAGTGAATCAAAAGAAAAAGTCTTAAAAATTGTATTGCAACATTTTCATCTGCTTGATTTTAAATGTTTTCAAATGCCTGGTTTCTTTGTTCGTAAAGAACCCTGTATCAGTCTCGATGCAGTTGTCCGGAACTGAATTTTGAGTGATGGGATTAATATTTGCCAAACAAATATGATGCTGCCAAGGAGTCTGATGTCAGTGAGGGGTGACTTTGAGAAGGCACAGCAGTAGGCTAGTGGTTTAAAGCTTGACCCTGAGCCAAAATGGGAATTTTATAGATGCTGGTGGATAAATTGTTTGTATCTGAGCCTGTAACTACTTCTCTGTACTCTGGAGTAGTACATTTACCTTATCTCAGAAGGGATTGAATAAAATATATATTATATAGCAAAGCTAAATAAATAAAAAACTCAGAACATTCAGGTGAAGAAAAATGAAAATAGGAAGCAAATTCCAGCCACAAATGAATTGGCTCACAAAACAGAGAATGAAGATGTGTTTCTTCTGTTACTTGCTTGGTATCAATTCTGTGTGACCTTGTGTTACTGGATGTGTGCTCTGGCCACCCAATTAGATTGTAAGCCTCTCCAGGGCAAGACCTCTGTCTTGGGCTTTTTCAAGGTCCATGTCTAGTTCAGAGCCTTGCTTGAAATCTATTCCCCTTAAACGTTTGCTAGTGTTGATGGTGCTGGTTGGGACAGCTTCTCATCCACAAGGCTCATCTACTTTGGAAACCCCAATATTGCAACCTCAATAGAGAGATCAACAATTATTTCTGGAGTTGTTATTTTGGATTACAGAGCATTTCAAATTATTTGCCTTTAAACAAATTTGAGGTCACGTAGTTGAATAATTTCTAATTTCCATTTTTGGGTTTTCACTCTGCCAGCTGAATGTTGGTTAGAGAGCAACCTGTATACTGAAAGTGTTCCTGTAGAAGAAAAACATCTATTGGCCACCGGGTGTCACAGAAGAGACTCCTTCCCAAGTGGAGGGAGTGGCTGGTTGACTAGATGGTCCTTTCAGCCTGTACCCCATCATATTTTACCTCAGGCAATGGCTTGACAATTGAACTCTACAACCTATTCTCATATTTTGTATTTCTTTAATTTTTTTTATTCCCAAATATTAAGAGGGCACAAATGTTTTTGGCATATAGATAGCTTTCATAAGACTTTACTCAGGGCTGTAAGTGTACCATCACCTGAGTAGTGTTCATTATACCCGTTAGGTCAGTTTTTACTCTTCCCCTTCACCCCTCTTCCCCCTTCTTGATTTCCAACGATATATATATATATATATATATATATATTTTTTTTTTTTTTTTTTTTGAGACACAGTCTCACTCTGTCACCCTGGCTAAAGTGCTGTGGCATCAGCCTAGCTCACAGCAACCTCAGATTCCTGGGCTCAAGAGATCCTCCTGCTTCAGCCTCCCAAGTAGCTGGGACTACAGGCATGTGCTACCATGCCTGGCTAATTTTTTCTATATATTTTTAGTTGGCCAGTTAATTTCTTTCTATTTTTTTTAGTAGAGACAGGATCATGCTCTTGCTCAGACTGGTTTCGAACTCCTGACCTTGAGCGATCCTTCAGCCTCGGCTTCCCAGAGAGCTAGGATTACAGACAAGAGCCACCACGCCTGGCCAATTTCCAATGATTTTTACTTCTTTCTGTGCCCATGTGTGTCCATCAGTCACTTCCAAATTATTAGAGAGTGCATGTGATGTTTGTTTTTCTATTCTTGAGATACTGCACCTACAAGGCTATAGTAACCAAAACAGTGTGGTATTGGTACAAAAATAGAGACATTGACCAATGGAACAGAACAGAGAACCCAGATATAAAACCATCTACCCTAAACCAATTTATCTTAGACAAAACAGACAACAATATAGACCGAGGAAAAGAAGCCCCATTTAATAAATGGTGCTGGGAAAATTGGATAGCCATATGCAGAAGAAATGAAACAGGACCACAGGACCCCAATCTCTCACCACTCACAAAAATGAATTCAAGATGGTTAAAGGACTTAAATGTAAGGTATGAAACCATAAAAATTCTAGAAGAATTTCCAGTGTTCTTGCTTCTAAAAAAAATAAAAAATAAAAAAAAAATTCTAGAAGAAAATGTAGGAAAAACTCTTCTAGATATTGGCCTAGGCAAAGGATTTATGACTAAGACCCCAAAGGCAATTACAGCAACAACAAAAATAAATAAACGGGACTTGATTAAATTGTATTTCTTTAATTCTAAAAAAATAAAAAAAGAATATAAAGGAATACTTGATAGGTGGCTTTACAATTTCTGCTCTTGATTTTTTCAGTGGATATTTTTCAGTATAAGGAGTACACAGGCCTGAGGGATCACTGGCTATCTCATCAAGCACTTTTGGGATTTGTTGTTATTTCTGCAAAAAAAAAAAAAAAAAAGGAGAGAGAAAGAAAAACAATTGAAGCTTTCTCATTGGCTTTTTTCTCATACCTCTGGTGAAAAAAGTCAAAGATACAAACTAAAATAAGGTTTTGGTAATAATTCATTCTAATATCAATAATAGATAATTAATTCCAGTGTGTATCCAAAGAAAGGAGGAAAATCTCTAAATAAAATAATCAGATCAGCTTGTAAATATGACACAGATACAAATTTTATTTTGTCTGCATTTTGAATTTCTTTCTCATTTCTATCTGATAGTCTCCAGAGGACCAGTTTAAAATAGAGACCAGATCTCATCTGGAAGAATAAATCGGAGAAATAGAAAAAAAAAAAAGCCTTTTGAAAAAAGAAAATAGTTGTGGGAGGTGAGGAAGAATTGTTACATATTAAGTTGTACTCTAAAGCCATAATATTTAAGTCAGTGTGGTGCTGACAGAATATAGACTCCCCCTGAATCCAAGTAGCCCAGAAACAGATTGTATTATAAAAGATCATTTAGTGTATATAAAGGTGACATCACAAATCAGTTTGAAAAGATAATATTTAATAGATGATGTCAGGGCAATTGGTTAACCATTTGAATAAAAACCCCACTATATTCTCATATAATACCATATGCTAAAATAGACCAAGATGGGTACAATAGCTATACACTAAAATGAAACCATCAAGCAACTCAAAGAAAATCTAGGTTCTTATTTATTTGATATTATTATGGAAGTAAGCTTTCTAAGAAAAAAGAAATCCTCAAAAGGGAAATTATTAATATTGATAATGTAAATAAAGAACATTTAGAAACCTTGCATGTTTATAAAAAATACAAAAATTGATTTTTAATACCAAAAAACTATTGAATAATAATGGCAACATGTACAACACACTGTTACCATCATTATATAAAAGGCTCTTATAAATCAATAAGAAAAATATAAAAATAGCAAAAGATTAAGTAAAGATACTGAACACTTGATTAACAATAGAAAATGTGCAAATGTCTAATAAATATCACAAGTTCAGTCTCTAATAATCCAAAAAATGCAAATGAAATCAATGTGATATCTACTTTTCTCATCAAATCATCAGAAATTTAGAAATACTCTCCAGTGTTTTGAGATGCTCTTTTCACTGCTGGTAGGTATAGGAATAGATACAGGTTCTGAAGGACAATTCAGAAAATTTATTTTAAAAGTCTTAAAAATTTACCCTTTGATCCAAAAATTCTGCTTCTAAGAATTTACACAAAGGAAATAGTAAAAGATGTACACAATGATTTATGTGCAAGTATAGTCACATGGCATTGTCTTATTATACAATACTAGGAAAAGGGCAAATGTACAACAATAGGGAAATAATTGAATAAGATTTGATAGATCTATATGATGACTAATACAATCATTAGAAGTTGTGTTTCTAAGAATAATGACAAAATGAAATGTTAAAAATATATTTTTAAATTTAAAAAAGCGATCTATAAAACAACATGATCTGAATATTGGGGGAAGTGGAGGGCAGAGGAAAATAAGAAAAAAAAAACTGTGTGTGTATATAAATTAAGAAAACAAAAATAACAACAGGAGAAAAAAACAGAAATTAACTAAAGTTTGGGTATTTTTTCCTATGTTAGAAATAAAGAATATTTTTAAGATTTTATTTTTATATTTTTCTGAATATTTCAAATTTTATTTTATAGGCAGAAATAAATTACACGATAAATGTTCCCTTTTAAAAGAATTAGTTATTTTTTGTTAAAAGCACATAGAAACAAAGTTCTGGGTGCTTTGGGTGGTACAAGTTCCCAGAGCAGGGAATTACCACCTTATTTGGCAAATAGGGCTTATCTGTTCTTTCCATTTGGGACACCAAGAGAGTGAGTGCAGAGTTGTTCCAGTGCCTTTCCTAAACAATACATTTAACTTGGCAGTTTATAAGGTCAACAAAAGGGTTGGCTAAAAAAAATGAACCACGTTGGAAAGGAAACAGGGACAGCGACTAGAGAAAAATCGTGCATTTGATCTGGCTCTCTGTTTATGATTCTCTGTCTCACAGCACAGGGTAGCAGGTAAGCGAGGTGGACTCTGGCATTCATACCCTCTAAGCCTGTCTGTTAGACATGCATTCAGGGGTGGCTGCATTTCTACAATGGTCAAGGACAGATGTCTTCTGCTGGAGAACTCATCCAACTGAAGGAGTTGCTGAGCTCAGAGAGCTTGACCTGTGTCATGAGTGTGCATGATATTGATCAGTCAGAGAGGTCTTTTATTGCAGCCCCGCCAGTGGTATTCCCTTGGGGTTCCCTTGGGGTTCAAGGTGGGAAGATGGCAAGTAAATGACTGCAAGTTCTCTTTTAGAGGATTCTGGGAACTGCTTTGATACATGGATAACAGTATGTAGCAATAGCTACATACAGGGGATACTTTTTTCTTCTCCTAGGATTGGATTAAACATAATCCTTGGTTTGTGACATATACTTGTTAGTCTATGCAAGGCACTCTTTCTGTTTTTGCTTGTTTGGTTGGTTATTTTTTATAATGCAATAATCACTCATGAACATACCACCCTATAACTTTCCTCTAGACCACAGCTCTCCACAATTTTATTTTTCGCTTCCCTCTTCCCGAGCCAAACACATCCTGAATCCTCTATTTATTATTCTCTTGCTATCCCTTTTTAAAATCATACATTCATCTCATCTCTATTCCTAAATAGTATAGTTTTAAATTTCTTTACTGTATGTAAAAGGATATCATCCTTAGGTAATCTTTCAGATGCATCCATATTGTTGTTGTAGTTCACTTTTTCTTTGTTTAATATCCCATTGAGTCACTATCAATGAATTACAGCAAGTGAACTACAACAACATGCAATAATATGGATGATATCCTTTTATATAAAGTAAAAAAAAATAAAAATAAAAACAAAAATATATTCAGAGCTTCTCTTGAGAATATGCTAAGAATTAAATTGCTGGATGAAAGGGTATGAGAATGTTCAACTTTAAGAACTAATGCTAAAATATTCTCCAAATAGTTTTATTAACTTATACTCCCACCAGCAACATTTACTGTAGATATATATCTTATCTAATGTGAGGTGTTATTAGACTCTTCAATTGTTGCCAGTTGAATAGGTATAAAATAGTACTTCATTGTGGCATTTATCTATATTTCCCTGATCATTGAGATTGAACATACATTCATGTCTTTATTGGCCATATGTGTTTCCTCTTTTGTAAAATGATTGTTCATACCTTCTGTCTACTTTTCTATTGGGTTGTTTGTGCTTTTGTTATTGATTTATTGTACTTTATGTATTCTTTTTTTTAGACAGAGTCTCACTTTGTTGCCCGGGCTAGAGTGCTGTGGCGTCAGCCTAGCTCACAGCAACCTCAGACTCCTGGGCTCAAGTGACCCTCCTGCCTCAGCCTCCTGAGTAGCTGGGACTACAGGCATGTGCCTCCATGCCCAACTAAATTTTTCTATATATTTTTCATTGACCAATTAATTTCTTTCTATTTTTAGTAAAGACAGGGTCTCTTGCTCAGTCTGGTTTCGAACTCCTGACCTTGGGCAATCCTCCTACCTCGGCCTCCCAGACAGTTAGGATTACAGGCATGAGCCACAGTGCCCGGCCTTTGATTTATTGTACTTTATGTATTCTTTTTTTTTTTTTTCGGCATATTATGGGGGTACAGATTTTAAGGTTTCAATAAATGCCCATTTCCTCCCCTCCCCCCAAAAGTCTGAGTCTCCATCATGACCATCCCCTAGATGGTGCACATCTCACTCATTATGTATGTATATACCCGCCCGCCTATGTATTCTTGATATTAATCCTTTGTTGGGTATGTATGCTTCAAATATCTTCTTTCAGTCTGTAATTTGTCTTTCCATTTTATTTTAAGGTGTCTCTTGACAAATTTCTTAATTTCAATTCCTTAGTTTTAATGAGGTAACATCTATGCCATCTTTGTCTCTAAAAGTAAATATGTTGCATGATTTATATGATAACTTTTCCTACTCCAAAGTCTAAAAACCACTGACTTATAGTTCTTATTAAAATTTTTTTTCTTTTGCCAGAGAGAGAGAGAGAGAGAGAGAGAGATGTTTTCTTCTACTTTAAAGCAAACCAAGGTTAACACTGGTCCCCCAAGCTCCAGTGGAAGTGAGAACAGTGTTTATAGAATCTGCCAGTATACAGCAGAAAAAGCAGCAGGGACTGACAAATCTAAGGCACCCAATAAAGGTGGTTATGTTACCCTGTGACATCCAGGTGACAGGGCCCTGATGAGGCATAGAAGAAAGAAATACATCCTCATTTAGTAACTTACCAGTTTTCTAATCAGACTTGATTGTGTATACTTAGGGACTCCCAAAATAACCAGGTGCTATGTAAAGGGCCTGAGCCTTTGATCAGATGGGAGAAAGTACCGGAGATTGGACTACATTATTACCCAAGACCACTGAAAGACACTAATTGCAGAGAGGTCTGTTTCTCCAAGTTTAATCACTGAATTCCAGTCTTCCTGTGCAGAGCATTTCAAAGGTGAACCTCTCCCTCTCTTGCAAATGCTCCCCACCATGCGTTGTTCTAATAAGAAGAGTTTTATATGCATCTATCATTCTAGGAGGGAAAATGAGAAACTTCTGGCTATTTTCTAGAAGTCTCTTGCCTTACTCAGTTTTTCCTCTAAGGTTTTATCTTATTCCTTTTTATCTATGACCTTCCTCCATTTATTCCTCTGCTTCCAGAGCCACCTAAGGCACTGGGGCATCAGGTTGGGTATAATCCTCTCCTGTGTGGGTAAGGCAGGGCCGGTGGCTACACTTAATGCTCTCTTGCCCACATTTAGGCATTGTCTTGCAAGTACTGCTTGTGGTTCAAGTTGCAACAGGTGTCTGTGAGTGGGCTCTGGGCTTCCTGCTACCGGATTTGGTTCTGTTACACTTTGGATAATAGTTGTAGACACTGGCACCCGGAAATATAAAGAATAAAGATTAGGGTATGATTAAAAATCCCCAGCCTTTAAAATAGCATTTGTGTGCACTAACAACTTCCTGTCAGATGAAAGACTGCTTATGACATCCTTATAAAGGCAAAAGCCCTTCTTCACTTCTCAGCCTTTGCAAGCTGGCCTTTCAATCAGGCAGCATGCTTCTGGTCTGTGGGACATGTAGTTGTGATTGTTGGGGGCCCCTAGAAATTCATGTGCTCTGGGGAAATTTGGTACTAAAAACTGAGGACTCTTTGCAATATCATTTTACTATGGAAATGGTCTTCTGAGTATGGTTATAAAATCTGATGGTGACATATAACAAAAAGACAGTAAAAAAATTTTAAAGGCAGTAAGTCAAACTTTAAGTAGTTATCAGGTACTACGATAAAATGGAGTTATTATCTCATTTCTACTAGATCTTGAATTAACTCCAAAGTTACTAAAACCAAGGCTAAAATAAGGGAAATTTCTCTGGTGAAGATTTGGTCCTTGTGTCAGAGTATTTCACAGAAGAAAAATATTTAGCCAATATACCAGTGATGAGGTGTTCAGCATTATTAGTGGTCAGGAAAAGGCAAATTTAAACCACCGGAAATACTATTTTAAACTCATGTGATAGGCAAACATTTTAGAGTCTGATGTTATCAACAGGATCTCAATACTGTTAGTAGGAGCATGTACTAGTACAATCTTTTTGGGAAACTGTTTGACACTATCCCCTAGAGTTGAACATCATGTACACCATACTCCAGCAATTCTGCTGCTGAGTTGATACCCAAGAGAAACTTAAATACCAATAACAGGAGACACGTATTTCAAATGTATAGCAGCACTATTCCTTGTAGCAAAAAAACTAGGAAATAGCCCAAATGGCCATCAATAAGACTGTGGATGAATGAATATACACATGATAAAATATTGTACAGCAATCAAAAATAATTAACTACAGAGACATGAAATAACATAAAAGAATCAAAGTTAAAAACAACAAAACTAAAAATATGTACTTTCAAGGAGTGCACATAGATGCAATACTACTACTTTAAAGGAAGAAAGGGAATAAGGAACATACGATTTTGGATAATATTTGCCTTATATCAGTTGAGCTTGGGATTGTGTTGCCGGAGTTAGATGAGTTTGGTGTTAAGGTCCCAGCTTTTATTTGGGTGGTGCCTCTGTGAGTACTTACTACATGTATTAGAAATAATTAACTGAAAGACTAACGAAAGCAAACTGTGCATTATTAGTGATAAGTACGATTGTTGTCGATTCCATTCTGTCTACCTGAGTCTATTGCTGGAGAAGAAAAATAAAGAAAATTTTTTATTTCTAAAGTAAACCATATAGGAAATTTATAAGGAATAGAAAGAAGTCAAAAGCACAGGGTTGTTACAGGTGTGAAATCTGACCCTGTCCCTAATTAGGAGTATGATCTTGAGCATGTTACCTAATACCCCAGTACCTCAGTTTTCTCATTTGTAAAATGTGGATTGTATTAGTGTTTTTCTGTTAGTGTCATGATGAGAATATATTAGGATTAAATTTATAAAATATAATGAGTTTAGCACAGTGCCTGGGATAGAGTAAGTATTCAAAAACATTGGCAGATAATATGGAAATCAAAACAATGAGATATCACCTTCCCCCAGTGAGAATGGCTTTTAACAACAAGTCCCAAAACAATAGATGCTGGCATGATGCAGAGCAATAGGAACACTTATACTGTTGGTGGGACTGCAAACTACTGTAACCTCTATGGAAAATAGTATGGAGATTCCTCAAAGAACTAAAAGTAGACCTACCATTTGATCCAGCAATCCCACTACTGTTGCTGGTATTTACCCAAAGGAAAGAAGTCACTTTATCAAAAAGACACCTGGACTAGAATGTCTATGGTAGCACAATTCACAATCACAAAAATGTGGCATCAACCCGAGTGTCCATCAATTCATGAGTGGATTAATAAAATGTTATATATGTATATACCATAGAGTTCTACTCAGCCATAAAAAATGGATTAATACCTTTTGCAATAGTCTCTATGGAACTGGAGACCATTCTCCCAAATGAAATATCTAAAGAATGGAAAAACAAACACCACAAGTACTCACTCATAAATTGGAGCTAACCAATCAGCACTCATGAGCACAGATGGAAGTAAACTCAATGGAAATTGTGCAGGTGGGAGAGGGGAGGAGAGAAGGGGTGAAATCATACCTAACAGGTGCAGTGTACACTATCTGGGTGATAACCTTGACTCAAGCAGTACAAAAGCAATCCATGTAACCAAAAACATTTGTACCCCCATAATATTCTGAAATAAAAAATAAAATAAAATAATAGTAGTTGTAGTAGTCTCATTTAGTCAGATGATTCCATTAAAATTCAGTTTCTCCTTTATTTAGTTCTGTTCTAGTTCACAAGCCTTTCCCAGTTCTTCTAACCACTGTACCCTATTTTCACTTTTCAGTCTCAAATTAGGCTTGAGTTCTCACCCTATGCCAACTTTGGAGAAGAAAGATTCTTCTTTGTTTGAACTGCAGATCGCTTCGTTCGGTTTCTTGCTACCACTAAATCTGCTGTCCCTGTGCAAATGGAATCAGCTGAGAAGGCTTTAACTATATAAGGTACTGGCAGATGCTTACAATTTCTTATTTAGGCAAATTGGGCAATCATATAAATAAGAAGATGGAAAGGATGCTATGGCTTTTGATAATGTAAGTGTGTAAAATAAAAGTTTCCTGGCTGATAGGGTTTCTTTCTGTAGGTACAATATTTTTTGAAAAAGTTTAAAAGCCCATACATGGCAGGAAAAAATGTGTTTTTTCTCTGTGCCAGTCAGAAACAATGCTATGGAGAGACTCGGGTTTCTATTGCTTTGATCTAAATAAGCTCAGTATATTCTATTAAAATAGATTTAAAAATAATTGAGTTCTGTAATTATAGCTTTATGAATAAAATTACAAATACAATTTCTGTACTGCAATTTTAACCATGTGGAAAATGGGATGCTAATTACATTTTTAAAAAAATAATTTGAGTACCAAATGAGAAAAAAGTTCATATGGCAAAAATGAAAAAGAATACAAAATTATATGTATTTTA
The DNA here is from genome assembly GCF_040939455.1 of Microcebus murinus. NCBI lineage: Eukaryota > Metazoa > Chordata > Mammalia > Primates > Cheirogaleidae > Microcebus > Microcebus murinus. The sequence continues at coordinate 27,836,173 of NC_134108.1, forward strand.
AAAATCACTGTTTTTATATAGTGGCTGGAATTTTATTGTTGCATTAAAAAGAAATCCTGCATGAACTAAAGGATAACAGTTTGCCCTTCCTGAAAAAGGTGAATAGAGAAACTGCTAAATTTCAGCTTAAGAAAAAAAAAAGCCTGTATCATAGCAATTTTTCCATTTATCTGTAAAAATCCTCAGTTAAGCTACTTCAAAAGAAATTTCATGAGACCTCTGCCCTTAGCTCTGTGTGATTTTGATTGAAAATGGCTGTCGTGGTTGTGGAGGACTAGAGGAGCACGGGCTGCGTCCTGAGGCTGGGTGGGGATCAGAAAATGTCCTAGTTTCCAGGAGCAGGGAGAAGTTTAGGTTCCTCAGACCACAAAATGGAAAGTTTGATATTGATACCGCAAGAAACTTTGAAATAGATTGTCGTTACGAGTCTGTGGAAAGGGAGGAGGGTGATCATTGAAGTCAGAAGGAGCGAGATGAATAAGCACTCCCTTGCCCGATTTCACTTCCTTTTGACAGGGGCCAGTGAGCTGGCAGATGAAGCCACTCATGGCCTCTCCAATGACTCTGCAGCTGGGTGGGAGGGCAGATAGGGTGGAACCCAAAATAGCTTGACAGGATGGAACAATGGGCCAAATCTAACAAGATAAAAAGTAAAAGGGAGATCTATAAAGCTGCCCTTAGTTCCAGAAGATTTGCAACACTCACATAAGAGTGGTGAGCAGATTGCAAATGCAACTGGCAGGTGTTAGCAGGTTGTGTGCCGCACACAGACGCCTGGCCCAGGGTGTGAGTAGGGGCTGTGTCCATCTAATGACGCCACCTCTTTCTAGTTTGCAAAAAGGTACTGCTAAAACAGAAGGGTGTATGCTTGAAAAAATACAAATTAGGGTTTTTAACTAGGAATTCAGTGAGTTACTGGTATAGTGTGGTCACCAAGAATTGGAGAAGGCATCCCTCTATGTGCCATATCCAGTTCTGGGTTCAAGCTGAGCTGGACATATTGGGAGTAGAAAGAAGCACAGTGGCAAATTGAAACACAACTAGAAGAGAAAGGAGAAAATCTGGAAGTTATGATCTGCAAGGAATGGTGAAAAGAAGAGAGAATACTTAGTCTGCAGAAGGGAAGACTTAGAAGAGCCATGATGCACTCCCCACTAGCAAATCAACCATGAGTGCGAGATGTCACAAAGCAAGGGCATCAGAGGCCAAAAGGAAACTAAAGAATTTTTTACAAAATTTAACATTTGAAATTTAAAAAGAAAACACCAAATTTTTCATTTTGAGGAAATTCAGAATTTTATTTTGTTTCCCTATTTTATAGTTTTGTAATTTTAAATTTTGAATTATATATTGCCTAAAAATCAGGGAGCATCACAACCTTTTATATCCATGTCTTAAGATTATACAAGATATAGAACTTTTCAGCAATTTGACTTGTCCACAAATGGAACAGACAATGTAATATTGTGATGCAGTTTTTTTCCTTATTGTCAGCATGGCTGAGGCTGAGTGCAGGCACTGCTTCTTGGATGTAAGGAAGAGATTATTTGTTTCTGTAGTTGTTGTAGGTGTAGGGCTAGATGGCTTTTAAGGTCCCTTCCCATGCTGAGATTCTATGATTCTGAGAAAAAGCAATTTCCCTTAAGAAAAAGGAAAATTGAGATTATCAATATCACTAACTTTTTCTAGAAAATTCCAGAAATGAAGAGAGAAGCGTAATGCCTGTAATGCAAGAATCTGGAAGTGCTCAGTATCTCCTTCTCTCTTTTGAGTGATTTGCTAGTGATCTTTTCACAAATGCTCTTCTCACGCCTGGAGTGTCCATGGTTGAGATTTGGGACATAATACTACAAGGTCTTGGGTTTGATCTTGGTGAGGACTAGTTAGCTCTGAAAGGTTTGATTTCAACACAAGCTTATCACCTTACAGGTATTCTATGCTATAAATTTTATTGACAACTGTGATCTTGACCAAGTATACTCAGAGTGGCATGTAGGCAATGGAAGGTAGGTGGATGGGTTAATATTTATCTTTCCTGCTAGAAACAGAATGCAAAGCCTTGTCCTCCATATATGTATTAGGTAGCTGCAACATCTTGTATTTATTCTTGTCACAATAAGACTGTCATTCAGAGGTGACCATCCCTTTGATTAGACTTTAGGCTTATTTCACAGAAATATCAAATATGCATGTCTTGATGCTACCAAAAGAAAAGAAAAAAGAAAAAATATATATATGCTGGAGGATTAAGAGGTTTCTTCTGTCTCAAAAAATTATCCAAGTGTAATGAATTGTCTAATAGAGAAAATTTGATTTTTCTCTCTTACATCCTTATCCTGTTTATTCTTGGGGAGAGGACAGAATAGCTGACAGGATAGCAATTACAGGAAAGACAAAGCACTCAGAGCTTACCATGCCCTAAATATGCTCTTGCCTCTAGTATCTAATTGGTTCTTAATCTCACTGTGGGCGATGCTGGGAACATGGAGAGAAGATCAGCTATGAGGCAACCCGTATTGTGTAATACGCTTATTCTAGTGAGACAAAATAAAACAGAGCAAAAGCAGCCTTGAAGAACAAGAAAGATCACAACAGGGCAGCTTGAGGACGTGCGTGGATGAGAAAAGAGGCTGCACACCCGCTTAGTTTTGATAATGTGCATTACATTTCCCTAGAGTGGCCTTCTTAACGTGTGTCATGTGTTGGCATATCGTGTGTCAATTTTCCATGAGTTATAATCATAATCTCAAAAAACAGCCTGAACTCCTTGTTGCTGGCCAAAGATCAGGCAGAACAGAACTTCACAGCAGGGTTGACCTGGAACAAACAGAGTCATTGGAACTTGCTGCATCAGAGGAGCAAAGTTAAAGCTGGGGAAACTTCGAGATGGTGAGGTGTTCCTCCAAAGTCAGGCTGTATTGTATAACAGAACAGCAGGGGAGGGTGGAGTGTGTTTTAGGCACAGCATTCTCCATCGTTGATTGATTACACTCTCATAATTAGCAATGTTCTATGCCAGTTTGTGCCAAGCCCATAAAATCTTACTGTGTTAGTGAAATAAATCACTAATGTCTTGTGCCTAAGCAACATATTGTTAGGTAACATGAACCTTGAACTTTTATCCCTTAATCTAAGTAGAGCTTTGCCTCTAGACCTGCACAGTTATGTAACTTGCTGCTTAAGCCTCTGTGTGTGGTGGTTTTGTTGATGGAAGTCATCACTGTGGTTTCCTCCTCAACTTGGACATTTTATGGAGCTCTGAAGAAGGAGCTGTGTGGTGTTTTACGAGTCTTAGACTGTATGTTCCAACACTGGCTGGTAGTCCTTTTAGTCCTGGGCATGTTGCAAAAAGAGTTATTGAGTGTCTGGGAATAAAACAACAACACTAGGAAACATTTGAGAGAGAAAAAGGAGAGAGGGAGAGGAAAAAAGAGGTGTGGAAGGACAGACAGGGAGGGAGAGAGGGAGAGAGGTATGCATGGGGAGGACTGAGGAAGGGCAATGGTGGCAGTAAAAGAAGCACAGTATGTGCAGAGTAAGAGGCAGCCATGGAGGTGCACGCAAGGTTTCTCAGTGGACAGACTTGCATAGATAAGATCAGACAATTCAGTAAATTCCGAAGTGATTCCTGTACTCGGGAGTGTAGTTGCTCAGGGATTTAAGAGCATTCCAGGGTTTATCAATTGGGCCAAACATGTAAATTCTTTCCACTTAGGTAAACAGTGGTTGTATGTAAGGCTCTGAAAAACAAGTCAGATTTCTTTTGCTTAAGGAGATTTGCCTCATCTTTGGTATATCTCTTGAGTTACATAAATGATTCCTGAAATTCCCTCCAGAATGCTGGGTTAGGCTGTGGAAACTTGGAGAAACCATATAACAAGTTGCTTCTCTGAGGACTAACAATTTTAGTTGAGATCCAAGATACCTGTAAAGGACAATGATGGATGAATATACTCATATATATGTATATGCATATATATAAAATTTAAAAAATACTAGAGATTCTTTGGAGGAAACAGTATGGATTGGGAAGAAATGTTTGAAAATGTAGTGTAATTAATTAACTGCCAGCTTCAATTTCTATTCAGTCTTTCTTTGAACCCAAACATAATAAATTAAGGTGGACTCTCATGTGAGAAGAATTTGAGGAGTCCCTGAAATTGAGGAAGGGACAAGAGAAACTACATGTCCCCCATTGCATGAAGCTTGGGATTAGAGAGACCAGGGGAATTGGTTCCATCCCACGTTCAGGCAAGACCACAAGCCACAGCTTCAGCTCCCTGCCAGGCAGAAGAAGGGACCCTCTGGGAGCAGAGTGAGAAAGGGGGAAGGGACAGAGGAGAGGGGATAAGGTGGAGAGGGAACAGTTTCACAGGGTATCGTTGCCAATCCCCCGGTACTGTGTGTGTAATTGCTGTGGATTCCTTCACTCCTAGGAATGAAGGCCACAGCTAGGAGGTTGTGAAGTCACTGCATATTTGGTTTGGGACCAAAGCAAAGATAGGGTGTTTCCATCTGAAGACTCACCTTTTAATATACAACTTTGCATACAACTCTCAAATCTCCATGGGAAGCATCAAAAAACATTAAGTAAATTGCTGTGGAACAATGTCTTAAACGAAACAGCACGGAGGGCTGTAAGGCACTACATTTTAATGTTTGGCAAGTAAAAATGATAGGCGAGGTGGTAATTCATGCACCAGCCTTTATTCCTCCTCCCCTTCCTCTCCCACCAAACATACCACCTGGCCGTGCCAGTGCACATCACAAACTTACTTCCAGGGTCACCCCTCTCCCTCCTGACCTCCCGTGCTCTGGTCCATCCTCTCTAGTCTGGACAGATGCACCATGAAACAGCCACTGGATGCCTGCCTTGTGTGCCACCCCTATGCTGAGTGCTCAATAGGGCACCTGCTTTCATGGAGCTTATGTTTTTGTGGGGGAAACAGAAGGCGAATGACCAATTGTAATCATTTATTATTAGTTAAAATGATGAAAAATGCAATACAGGTAAAGTGTGGGGTTCTAGGGAGCACACAAAAGGCACCCAAGAAAGCTTCCTTGAGAAGCTCAGGTGTGTGTAGGGGTTGAGCTTTGAAGGATGGGTAAGAATTAAGCTGGTATGGAAAGAAGCTCCAGGTAAAGGGACGTGCATTTGAGATCAGTCCATGCACCTTCTCCTCCAGGCAGCCTTCCTGGATGCTCCCTCTCCATCCCCAGCTCCCCTCACTGGGCTGCGTTTGGAGCCCAGAATCTATCATTGCCAAAACATGCAGCATAATGCAATTATTTGCCACGTGTCTCTATTCTGCATTTGAATATTCATGAGGTCAGGAACCGTATATTATCCATCTCTGTATAACACCATAGTAAAGATTTTCCCATATTTCACTGAAGACAGAAATGTTGATGTCGTTAAGCACATAGCTATGATCCTGGGAGAAAAAATCATGCAAGATAGGTGGAGTCACCTTTGGAGTCCGTAGGTAAAGGAAAAAGAATTCTTGAGAGTATTTAGTGAAGTGGGAAATTTATTTTAAATCATGCGACTAAGAAATTGTGCAGAAAAGATATCAGGTGCTAGACCAGACCAGGGAAGACAAGTACACTGAGAGAGAGCCATGGCTTCCTTGTGGCCTCAACCCCTGCCATGGACTGTCACCATGACAGGCTTCTCCACCCTGTTGTGTGTTCCCTCTGAATTGCAACAAAGGCATTCTAGCAGCCACCACGAACTTCTGGAGACTGGACCTGTTGGCCAGGTGTGCCTGGAGTTCAGTCAGAGAGCCTGGAGTCGCTGTCAACATACATTGACAAGAGTCCCAGTGTTTTATGTGTATTGGAAAGGGCCGCAGTTCTAATTACAAGACAATTCTGTACCCTGTGTCATAAAGTAGGCCGTATTTGCCTCTGGGAACAAATTGCAACCAGAGATTACTTTTGTATCAAACTGTGCCTGTTTCTATCAGGCTTTCACAAAGCTAAAACGTATCAGTTTTAAACGTCTATAACCATTTAAAATATTGAAATTATTTTTGAGGCTCTAGAAATGTTTGCTAATATGTAATTCTGATTCTACAAAAGGCCCTGATTTGCTATAAAGTGAACATACATCACCTTGAGTATGGTTTTATTACGCCATAAAATCAATATAAAGCAAATATGCTGGCTCTAAAAAGTCAGGTTAATTATTAAATTCACAAGTTATTCTTTCCTTAAACATTTGGATGTCCCAAATATATTTTGAAAGCTTTCCAGGGTGTATGAATGAGTATCATCTTTTCCTCCTTATCCATGTTCACGGCTGGCAAGCCAAAACATTCAAAATCATTCCTCTGAATTTCCAACTGGACTTTTCTAATAGTCTTCAGTTCCCTCCTGTCCTCCCTCCCCCATCTCTGGATGAATTAATGAATGAGTGAATAAAAAGCTGAAAATTCAAAGGTAGGTCTATTTTAAACAAAGCCAAGAGAACAGCTGGGAGGCAGGTCCCGCCTCCAAAGGCGTAATCTTGTTTTCCTGTTGTCATCTTGTCATGCCCACAGCTGAGTTGGAGCTAGAGCTAGAGGCTGCTCCGTCACCCACTCCTTGGAATATTCCACGGGGACATACACTTCGTCAGGAGAACAGCTCAGAACTCCTGGCATATTAGCCTGTATTCAGCACATGTTTTTGTTGTAGAGATTAGAAATGTTTTCTAAAAGATGTGATTTCTGCCCAGTAGACACTTATGACTTAGAGCCAGGTGTCCTCAAACTACGGCCTGCAGGCCACATGAGGGTGTTTTTGCCTGTTTGTTTTTTTACTTCAAAATAAGATATGTGCAGTGTGCATAGGAATTTGTTCATAGTTTTTTTTTAAACTATAGTCCGGCCCTCCAACAGTCTGAGGGACAGTGAACTGGCCCCCTGTTTAAAAAGTTTGAGGACCCCTGACTTTGACTTCTAAAATGAAATATTCAAAGGCACAAATATTATTATAATGATTACCAAAATTAATTCAGTCTTCCAAAGCTTTGAAGAGCCATTTCTAATTTTCCTGAGGTAGCAAAATAACTAGGTGACTCTTAATCATCCCAGAGGGAAATTCAATAGATAGTCTACATACTTCTTTTTAGACAATGCTATAGGCTTTACAATATAAATACTAACAAGCAGAGAAATACAAAAGAATTATTATAGGAAGGAGATAGAAGAAAGAGTTACTAGCTAGCTTTTCTAGAAGCTGAGTAGTCAGTACCAGCACTCATTTCCATTTGGATTTTTTGATAAATTCTTGACATTACATATATATTTAAAAGCTCACAGTTTTCTGCAGTTAATATGAGCACAAGGGGCTTTGCAAGAATACAGTCTGGTCAGAGCAATGCAGCCACCTGGCTTACTTAGATTTTCTGTGTAAGATGTCATAATGAACAGTGTTCAGTATTTTGGTCCATACTGTCCACATCCCAGGCAATACATCTTATCTTTCTCTCACATTCTTTACTCCTGCCCTTATCCTGTTATAGAAGAACTGATCTTTGTATTTCTTTGGTTGTTACATAATTTGGTCTTTTTAAGTGTTTCAATGAATTGAGACAAATATGCTGGTGGACCCTGTGTACTTTGTACTCTGATGCTATGCTATGCTGGTCATTTGAATATGCAAGACAGGAAACCCATCTCTTGGCTCTAGCCAAGTGAAAATACAGGTGTACATCTATATGATATAATCATTTCATCTGAGCCAAAATATTGTCCAAAAGAGAGCTGGTTACATGGGGACATCTAAGGAGATTGTCTTCTTGTATGAAACTAAATTAAAAAAATATTTTCAATTTTGGCTACTTTATAAACAGTATGTGTGTAGATAGCTTATCTTCCAAGGGAGTGATTTTCTCAGCTAGATTTATTTTAAATTTATTTCACATATAGGATAACACATGTCCTAATGTGTACCTTTGGAAGACATGTTTGAGTGATGGCAGGAAACAGTGGTAAACTTTCCCTCTGAACAGATTGCTGTGCTAGTATCTCTAGATGCCCCAGGGCTGAAGTTTCTTTAAAAATTATTTTTAAACTGCTTGAATGCTCAACCTCCCACCATCCCCCATATGGCAAGTCCTTGACGGTGCTATTTCAAGGGAAATCCGTGATTGTTATGTGATGTGTGTTTTGTGTGTTTGTTAGGCTAGGAAAGGAATATATAAAGACAAGAAAAACAAAGTTTATCTTAAAAGATCTTTATTTTCTCAGAAAACCTATTTAGATACAAATATAAGTAAAATATTAATCTATTAAGTATTCTTCCCTGTTCTATATTTTAGTTGCTTTAACTTATATTTATTATCATAATCTGATGTGAAATATTGTTTTATGTGTGCATATTTTTCTAGTGCACTTAATAGAGATTCCTTGAAAGTAGGGACCCTGTCTTAGTGTTTCCACCCCAGAGATATTCAGCCAGTATAGATAGATGTTCAATGATTATCTCTTGTCATGAGTACAGCATTTAAGATCTTTGCAGAAAACTAGTTGTTAGGTAGGATGATTTCACTTTTTTGCTCGGTGAAGGACTGTGGTCAAGGGGTTAAGATCAGAGTCACAAGGGGAATCTTTTTGTGTTTCGAAATATTTTCATGTTCACAATGTAAATGAAAGAGCATCGCTGCAGTGGTCGTTTCACTGAGGGTGGTCCAGGGCACATAATGGAGGCATTTAATTTTTCTTCTAAGCTCATGAAATGATGCTCATCTCACCACGCATGCTGGGTGGCGCCCTCAGTGGCCAGATTCTGCGGGGGCTCAGGGGGCAGATCAAGGTGTGATTGGAATGGAGAGGTAGCAAGGGGAGAGGAGGCATTCAGCCAAAGATATGCTATTAATATTTTTAACACCATAAATCTATCATTATTGTTAAGGATAAAGCTATAGTGAATGGCTAGATGAAATAGTACATGTCTGAACAAACAAACAAATCTCATAGACTGAACTGTCTTTAAGAAGAAATGTCTGGGGAATTCTACCACTACCTTTAAAAGAGTGTCAACAGTGATTTGAAGTGTGGCAATGCCTGTGGCCAGACATCAGAAATATGTGTTGTAAACTGGGAAAAAACACAGCCCCACCCGGAGATCACACTACTCATTCCTTTTGCATGGAGCCCAGGGGCAGGGAAACTTCTGAGCCAGATTTTTCTTGCTTCTGCAAAGAGTTCACTGTGGAATGCTTTGGTATTTCATTTCCTCACACGGGCAATGTTATGGGTCATCCTTCTTTCCTGTCCCCAAAACGGTAGCCCCTGGAGCCAGTAAGCCTGTACCCAGGCTGCACTCTGGCATCTCCTGGGGAGCTTCAAAAACATCACAGGATGCCTGAGCTCTCCCCACGTGGTTCTGATTCATTGGCCTGAGGTGGGACCTGGACATCTGCGCGTATTTTGTGAAGTGATCCAGCTGATTCTAATAGAGCTAAGGAATCCAAGGTTGAGAAGCATATGCCGAGGTATTGAAGAAAGAAGCTTAACGATGGACGACTGAGCAGGATCCTGGACACAGCAGCCAATCTGGGACTGGAGAATGCCCGGAAGAAGCTGTCTTGCTCATATCCTTAGCTGCTCCACCAGGCACTGGCCAGAAGCTCAATCATCTTTCAGTCGGTCAGCACTCGTTTCTTCAGTGAGCACTACGTCCTCGGTGCAATGCTGGGGATGGGACAGACAGGAGTACACAAGCCCCTGTCTTTGTATTTGAGTAGAGGGGCCAGCATTACACGTGTACAATAGGAATGTGAGCAAAGTCAAAGGAGACACAAAAGAGAGACCGTTCATCCCAACTGGAGTGGGAGCTACATGACAGGGAAGACTCAATGTGACCGTTAAGTCTGCCAGGTGGCAGGCAGGGGAGGTACCACAGTGATGGCAGTGATGGTGGCCCGCCGAGTTAGTGCAGAGCTAGGAAAAGCAGGGTGTTCAGAGATCTCCAAGTGCATCGTGTAATGAGGCCAGGTGGGTCAGGGTCATGTGGTGGAGAGCCTGTGTGTCCCCAGTGAGCAGTGGGGACACAGCAGAGGGGATGGGGAGGGTGTCACGTGGTCAGCGTTTTGTTCTCAGGAAATCATCCTGGCAGCAGGACCGTGCGGGGGAGGGACAGGGCCAGTTGCAATTATCCAGGTGAGGGCAGGTGACTGAAAAGAGCTGGGGACTGTGGGATGTTGAAGAGGGTGATGGCTGGGGGTGAAGACATGCCTAGAACACTTTTCTTTCCTCCTTAGTTCATCGACGCATCACAGTGATCTGCTGGCCTGGCTGCCTGTGAGTTCGTGTACGCCAGTGAGCAGGGAATGGCAAAACGCTGTCTCTTGGCTTATTAATCTCCAAAAATGTACATATAACACAATCCCTGCCCTCCACAAATTTCTATTCCAGAATATTGTAACAGGTCAAACCCCCTGCCCCCCGCCAAAAATGCACAGTTACATGGGTAAAAATAGTACCCATAAAAAAGATAATAAAAAATACTATCCCTTCTCTTTGAAAAAGCAGGCCTTGATTGGATCAGAGATGCAGCATGGGGTTAGTTAGAATTAAATATTTCCTGAAAAAAAAGCCACTCAGGATGTGTAGAATGGTGGCTCCATTTCACTGCTTTACCCCGTAAGCGTATGGGGGCGGCAGCCGAGTGGGCGGGAAGGAAGGGACTGAGGACAAGGCAACAAGAAGGGCTTTGCAAGGAACCCACTCCTGGTGGCCTTTCTCCCACGCTCAGGATCTCTCCAGGAGCTGCAGTTCCTGGGTTCCCGGTCGTCCTAATCCCTGGTCATGCAGGGCTGCGTGCTGGCAGGCAGAGGGCTGGAGCCTGGCACAGACGTGTCTGGCCCCAGGGCAGCGCCCACCCCCTGAGCAGGCCTGGCTGCCACCTGGCAGGGATCAAACCCCAGCTCCTTTCTCCCGAGGGGAAGCATTGCTAGTCCAGCGCTGCAGTAGCCACACTCAGAGAACAGCCTTTGAGTAGGAAACATTGTCGAGTGTAAAGAAAACTACGGCTTGAGGGGCCCAGCCACTATTTCCCCCCAGCAAGTAGCAGTCAAGGTTGTCTCCGTTGGATATCATTTCAGGAAAATCTTTCCATTCCCAAGGAAAAGAGACTATAGGAAAAAAAAAAAAAAGCCTAGAGGGTGCATAGAATATCTCTCAATTAGCAAGATAAAAGCCAGTCTGCTAAATGAAAAATAGCGCCTTCTGAGGACGGGAAGGGACAAGGCTGGGTTTGTTCAGGGGTTGTGAAAGGATTTACTATCCTAGTGATGCTCGACTCTCAGTGGGGCAACTGTGAGGACGGGGTGTTAGCACAGCCCTTGGAAGCCTGAGATGGGAACCTCTTCCTGGGCAACTGATTCATCACCTAGACTGTATGCAGTCTCTGTTTCTCCGCTTGTAAAAGTTATGTGGTACTTGCTCGGGAATAAACTCATAAAATCCTTCAGAGCCTCACGGAATACAGGATTAGAAATGTCAATTTTTTAAATAAAGTTATTCCCTTAGTTTTTAGGAGTTTACTGCCCCTTTGAAAACCAGAAACAAGTGAAGAGATGTGACTCTAATATTATTAATACTTGTCTTCACCAAGAATGTTATTTTCTAAGGAGACGAGCAGGTTACATTGTATATTTGATGATTGACCACTCTCTCTAAATGGAGCATTCAAATTCTTAGACTAAATTCATTCAATTGTTGGAAATTTCCAACTAACCCACCATTCAGTAACCTTAACTGGGTGGGTTCTTAATTTCCTGGCCTTACCACCACACCCTGGATACAATTCTAGTGAGGAAATGAATACAGCAATTCTTTCATTTGTATGATTTTTTTAAAAGTTTATGTTTTGATTTCCCTTGTGAGAGAAAATGTAGGGGTGTGGGGGAGAGGGGTAACTGAGGAGGTGTGGTTTCTAATGATGACCTGATTTGATTTGCAATATGACTGAATCAGCCCTAAGTGATTTTTGAATCACGGATTTTGAATCAGTTCAGAAAGTGGTTTTCAGCACTTTGTATCAATATGGTAATTCTGGGATCTTGAAGAAATTTGTATTCATTACCTAAGGCAAGTGGATATAATTACTCCTAAGCTAAGTATAATCAGAGTGAAAAATGAGGTAGCTCATTGCAACTGTATTTATAATAGGAAAAATTGGAAGCAATTTAAATATTTAAAATAGTTAAATAAACAATGATATGTCTTCATTCAATTAAATGTTATGCAGTATTTAAAAATTGAGGAAGGTGGAGGTATTGACTTAGAAAAATGTCCATGTTGCAGGAAGTGGGGATAATTACAGAACCATATGTAAATCATAATTGCATTTTGGTGAAAAAAAATGTACATATATACTGTATATATGTTAGTACATGTATATAAACACATATATATTTACCAAGATATGGCAGTGTGGTGTGTACTCATGTTTAGGGATGAGTAAATAATGGTGGGAGTGGAATGTAGGAAAGCAGGCCTTATTTTCTTATGTATACTACCATTTTATATATATGTATATATATATACACACACTATATAAAACAATAGATATGTAATACTTTCATAATTAAAAAATGAAATATTACCAACACAGTAGATGGAGTTCATCAAAATAAATATATTTTAAAACCATTATCAAGTTAAGACATTTTCTTTAAGGCCATTATAAAAACATACGTGTGTCTGAGCCAGAGCCAAAGAGCCTGGCAATTATAATTTGATATTTTTAAGGTCTTTGTGCTCATAGCTCCAACTCCTTTTATTCACTTAGGAGAGTATACTTCAGCACTCCACCTGAGTAATTGAAATTGTCTATTTCAGCACCCCAAAATAATTGTCATTAGGTAAGCAGGAATTTACAGACTATGACTTTCTAAACATGTTTTCATTGCCCAGTATAAATATTTTGACAATATAATATGTGCAGTAATAACATTTTGCATAATAGGGAATAACAGGTGCAGCAAAAAGGGAAGCAAGTTACTTGATACATGCTCAATCATGTATGCCCTGATTCTTCTAAATGTATTATCATTATTATTGCTATTGTAGTATAATTGGTTGCTATGGATAACTTATGGCAATGAAAATCTCTTTTGGAATAAAGTAAGAACTCTACCCAGATGAACTCAGAAAACCATCAAGAAGTACCTTAATCAAAATCTCCGCTTTGGAGGGATGTCACCGTCTTACACCCTAGGGTGAAATATATTCCCCAAGGCTTTGTTGAGCACAGTTATTAATGGGCGGAAGAGATAAGAAGTGTTTTCAGAAAACAAGAACTCAGGTTTGCTGACTCAATTATCATAGGGAGTGCTAACAAGCACCTGAATCAGCCACATGCTGACACAGACAGAGAAGATGGGAGCAACTGCTAATTACCCTATAGTCCTCCAGGGCCAGAGGATATGACCAGCTCTTTTTGGCAGGTGGGCTTTTTCCCTTTTAATGGATATATTTGGAAATCTAGTCTAACATGCTCTTGTACTTAGAAAAGAAAGTATAAAATGGCTTTCCTATCATGATAAAGTCATCTGGAAATCGAGGAAAGTAGAACTCTCCCCACCACCCACTGCCAAATTTCCAGAGCTGCGATTTCTGTTAGGATTTATTTGGTTTATGCATTAGGATTTGGTTTATATAAACCAAACCCATGCATTTCACAGTGTTTCTCATCATGTGAAGTCAGCCTGTAAATAGAATTTAAAGAAAAACCAAGGCTGATATAAAAAGATACAAACCAAAGTCCTTTTCAGCTGTCTTGGTATTGAAATCTTGGACAGGAAGAAAAGCATATCTCTATCATTAAGTAGAATAAAAATTCTTGGAAAATTATTTCAATACTACTTATGTAAATAGTTTCAGAGAACAAAATTAATCCAAGTTAATTCATCCAACATAAAATACATTGAGCTTTCCCCCTACTTTTGAGGTTACTAATTTTAAGATATTCATTTTATATAGTTTTATGAAGATAAGATAAATGTAGTCTTCTGATTAGATACAGGCTTAGGATCACCCTTCTTGATATAATATAAGTCACTTCATCTCAAGTCTCCTAAATAAAAATTTTAATCTTTAAAATGCTAGTTTTTAAATCTTGGTCTGAAACCAAGTAGAGGGCTGTCACTTTAAAAATATTTATTGATTGAATCTTTCTCCCTGTGTATTTTTAGTTCATCTATACTGGATAGCACAAGGAAAATTACTAAACACTAGCATTTCATTCATTTGCTGAATTCTTTTTTAATAATAGACATAGATTTTCTATTTTATAGCTTTAATCACTGGGTTTGTAAACTCTTGCTCCTTATAATTGTCTAATAAAATTTAACAGTGTAACATATTTGACTGGAGGAAATATCTTGCATGTTTCTCCTGCCTGTTGAGTTTGAATCCTTAGCTCTGACCTAGGTACTCTTGCTTTCAGCACACCTATATTATTGATGCAAAAGGAGTAATGGAAATTCAAACAAGAAGATAAAACGACAGATGGCAGATCGATGGCTAACTGAAGACACAGCACTATGCATAGAGTAAGTTTGATACATGTTGAATAAACAGGAAAAAATATTCGGGGTTTTGTATTTCAGTCCTGTAGAGTGTGTACTCACTTATACCTGGCTTAGCAAGGCTAAAAGAGAAATCAAGTTTCTCTTTCTAGGAGCTTGTTTAGGGGAACAAAATCATTTCTGTAGAAAAGAGAGCAGTGGTCCACTATTCTGACTTCAGGTGATACCTCATTGAACTTGACTAATTCTCAGAAGCTTGACTAATTCTCTTGCTCCTTATAATTGTCTTGGAATTGAATTGTCTTGGATTCTGACCTGCATGGTCTGACTCATGGAAAAAAAAAAATCTGTCAAAACCCATATTGCTACATGGGCTGCCCAACATTAGAGGTTTGATTGTATGCATCAGTATTTATGATAATTATTTTTAGGAATACAGAAATGAATTATTTTATCAATTCAAGTAAAAGTACTTAGAGAGGCAGCGAGAGTTAAACACTTGAACCCAATTAAAATTCGTTCAGGAAATAAATTCAAACTTCCTTTTGGGTTCACCAACAAACCACAAATTAAATGATGTTTTGAAGGCTGACTCACATGAGTTCTTTAATGTTTGTACTATAAATTTCCTCTAAGCAGATTTGAAAATGTGGCTTTTTGGGGGTTGATCAGTGAAACTCTTAAGCCCTTACTGTGTATAAGTTACCACATTGGGTTTAGGGGGAGAAAGATGAAGCTGTATGTCTTGAAGAGCTTACCAATGTGTAGGGCTTCTATTGATGAATTTCATTTATTTAAGGTAAATTTATTAATCAAATAATATGTCTGAGGCAAGCAAGGGCTTAGAAAAAGGAGTATGACATAGGCATTTCCCCCCAAGTTGTTTAATATGAAAAGAGATATAGATTTCTGATTAACTGAGTATAATACAATATAATCAGAGCTTGTGATGGAGGTAAAATTGCATGGAAAGAGCAATTAAAATGGCACATTTCTCTGAGGATTTATCAAGAAAAAGAGAGATATATTATTTATCAAATAAATAATGCTAGCAATTTAAAAAAGAGAAGTTATTACACATGTAGCATTAGGAGATTAGATAAATGAGAGAAAGCAAGTTTATGTCAATAAATTTAAAACCTTCTGAGAAATGGATACATTCCGAGGAAAAGAAAAATTATCAAAACTAACTCAAAACAGGAGATAAGACCTAATTTATACTATAACCATTAAAGGTATTGAATTAAAAATTACATATCTTCCAGTAAGCAAAATTCTGGGCTCAAACTATTTTTATAGGTGAGTTCAAGGTATTAATAATTTCAAGCTTAAACTCTTTCAGAGAAATTAGAAAAGACAGAGCACACAGCAACTCATTTTATGAGTCTATAAACCTTAATATTAAAGCCAGGTGAAAACAGTATGAGAAAAGAAAATTACAGACCAAGCTAACTATTCAACACAGGCAAAATTCTGAAACAAAATTTAGCCATCAATTATGAAAAAAATCATGACCAAGTAGAAAGGACAAGTTAGTTAGCAGGTTAAGACAGTGTGGAACATGGGAAAGGAATATGGACATCTCTACAGTAATAGAAAAAAAAAACATTTGATGAAATTACACACACTCATGATTTAACAAACAAAGAAATGAAGCTTCTTACAATAGGAAAATTATCACTACCTTAATTGGAAAAAAGTGAGTCTATAAAATTTTATTGATTTCTCAGGGATCTGGTAGCCAAGCAAAAATGAGCTTCTTTAATAGGCAGATAAGGAAAAATTCTTTCCCTATAACATATGTGTGTGTATGTGTTTGTATAAGTATATATACAATCACACAAAGAGACATCTATGGAAAAGCAAGGCTTTATAGCATTACAGTAGCTAAGAGCATGAGTTCTGGAGGCAGATTGCTAAATTAAAATTTTGGAATTACATGATTTGGAGCAAATTTCCTAAACTTCCTCCCTGTGCCTGTTTTCTCATCTGTAAAATGGGTGAGAAAAATAGTACCTACCACACTGGGTTTTTGTGAGGGTTAAGTAAAGGAAATACATTTGAAACATATAGGAAAATGCCTGGCAGATTAAGTCCTCAATGAGTATTAATGGTTATGGTGATTTTAACATGATCTTTGAGTATAAGATTCATGGGTGGTTTTTAAGTCCTTTATATTTTTCTGTATATTCAAACATTTCTACAGTATTTTGCTTTTAGAAAAAGAGCTATTTGAGACATACACGCACACACACTGCTCACATACACTCCCACAAAAGCTCAAGCCCTTTGAGGGGAGTTTGCTCATCAGCTTCACCAGAAGCTTTGCCTGTGGGCAGAACATCTCTTCTGGGAACTTTGCTCTCACCTGTCAGCCCTATGCTCGCTGCTTTTCCTAAGGCAGAACAGGCCACGTATTGACTCTAAACACGTCATCCCCCATGGCAGCCCACTATGAGCAATTGGGATTTCAGAGGCAAAGGAAAGGGTCTTTCTAGATATTTTTAGCCAGAGATACATCAGAATCATTCATGGCACTTCCAAACCTAGGATGTTCAGACTCTGCCCTGAGGGACTGTGCTTAGCAGGTCAGAGTTGGCCTGCAGGTGGCAATACTGATGGGCACCTGGGTGGTAAACAGCCGCCTTTTTCCACATCCTGACACGGGCAGCCCTGGCCAGTGGGTGCTAACGGTATGCAGTGCTTCTCGATTAATTTTAAATATACAGCTAATGACCACTATTTCATTCAGAAATGTTTCGGCCTAATTATCCAGGAAATGTTCCAGATTAGAAATTGGGAACACATAGCTGAAACTAGCGAAGTTCTTATTCTCATAGAGGGAAGCAGAAAATGAACAAGTTAACATATGTGATAATTACAGAGTATAATAAGTGTTCTCAAAAGAGGAAATAAACAGGATGATATGACAGAGTAACAGGAGGGGAGACTTGAGACCTGTGCCTAGGGACAGCTATGCTGAGCAGGTGACATGAGAGCAGAGATTTGCTGCATGAGAGGGAGCAGGCCATGCTCAGAGCACAGGTCAAGATCGTCCAGGCAGAGGCAACAGCCAATGCTCTGCAATGGGAAGGAACTGAGCCCATTCAAGATTAGTGTGTCTGGAACCTAACGTGTAAGAGTCAGGGGGGCATAAAGAAGATGCTGGAGAGGTAGATGTTAAGGATTTGCTGTCCAGGCCAAGGACTTTGCGTTTTATTCTAGGTGCAGTGGAAAACCCCAGAGGCTTTTAAATGGAGTAGTGTGAGCTGACATTAGGAAATTTGTGGTTTCAAAGATGACTCTGGCGTATCTACAAAGATGGATTGGTAGGAATAACCACAGAATTGGGGAAACCAGCAGGAGGCTCCTGCAAGAACATAAGGGAGGAAGGTGACAGCTTGGACTTGGGTGGTAGCAGAGGAGATGGTGAGTGGTGGGCCTGGTTGAGGGTCTCTTTGGAGGTAGAAGGCTGCTAGGATATCTGTGGCAAAATCATGGGTTCTGACTTACTATGTGGCAGATACAGATCAGGCTGTTGGGTCAAAAGCCACTGTAACATCTCCTCCCTGTGAAGGTAAATGGCAAAATGCTGCGTAATCTCACAGGCTCACAATACAAGAGGCATTTGTCCTCTTGGGCCATTAGAACAGCTATCTGCAGCTATTGCAAATGCTGCCTCCAAAGGGTGAGATGCTGTTTATGCACAGGGATCAGTTTCCAGCAGCCGAATTACCCATTCTGGGGAATATTTAGGGCTCACAAGACTCCCCTCTTATGTCAGGGGTAGAGGAAGTTTATACTTTCTCCATCAGTCCTGAGAGCTCCGCTCTAGATGCAGGGCGGGCCTCAGAGTCTATGGGGCACCCACAGAGTGAGTCCATTTCATGCCGCATGGAGGAGTGCTGACCTCACCCAAACCTTTGGGACCTCCCCCTTGTGAGGCTCCAGAGTTCACCTGCCTCTTGAAGGCTTCTTCTGAACCAAAGCCAACCGGAGTCCAGGTCAGAGTCCGCACCCCCCTCTCCCTGCATGCATGCTACAAGGCTGAGTTCCTGCTTGAGTTCCTGCTCAGCCTCCTAGGATAGTGCCAGAGAAACAAGGGCTTCACACTCACTGGGGAGTGGGACGGGGGAAGAGATATAACTGAAGCCATGGGCGAAAGCAGGGATGCATCAGTTCGAGTCTCACTTCCCCATTTCCAATCAGAAGAAGCGGTGAGACATCATACACACTCACAGCTCCCGTACGGCGTATATATGTATGGCACACTGGAACATTCTTAAGTGCACAGCCTTAAAGAAAACATAAATGAGCCAGTGCGTAAGTCAGATGACACACCTATTGCTCTCCACATTAGAAAAGGTATTTGGTATTTTGTATACGTATTAGCTACAGGTTATGTGGGTGTTTCCAAGAGTATGATCCAAACTCTTTATCTCATCTATAAAACACTTTTGTAAAGGACTTGGACCTCTATGCTCATGGCACTGTGGGAGGGTCAGGAATAAATTTAGAAGCAATTTGGAGATGTGGGGACTGTAATCATATATTTTACAGCTTAAACATATCACACAATAATGTGGATATAAATGCGGTGAGAATGCTACCATGTAAAAAATGTAGGCTCTCTTGAACAGCAAGTTTCAGAACAATACATAAATTATGAGCTATTTAATTAAAAACTAAAAAATGTGGTATTTCACTGGATCTAAGAAGCCATCAAAGGGAAGACACAGCCCAGTTTCGGAAGTGTTAATACATGAAAACATATGCATTTTAACATCAATAAATTCTTTTACAAATGCTTTTCATAAATTCTTTAAATAAATGTTTTTAAATGTGTAGAGAGTGTGAGAACAATACTCTAGAACAATACTCTAAAACAATACTCTAAAAGTATATTTTAAGAGAAAAATATACTTAAAAATGTTAACACCATACCTCTGGGAAGGGAGAGCAGGCCAAGATAGATAAAGAGGCCCTGTACATTTGTGCTTTATATATTTTTCTATTATTTTGAATTTTTTTTTTACAAAGAGCATGTATTCAGGTAATGTGTGTGTGTGTTAAAACACCAGCTCATATGGGTTACATTATGTGTAGATTTGTTAATCAAAAACATTCTCATGCCTAGAACAAATAGCCCAGTGGATCTTCATTTTATTAAGCATGACAAACACATAACTCATGGGAGGCCAAAGACATTTTCTGTTTGTGCTGCAACTGCACATTCCTACCTGCTGTGAAATCAACCCAACCTTCCTGCTGGGGTCTGTTGGTTCAGCTCTGCCATCTGGAGCGATCTAGCGTTAACAGTCGGCATGGAAAATGCCGCTCTGGCCAGGCCTCTGCTGGTAGCAGGGTTTGTGGTATATGGTGTTAATTGCGTTCTTTCTATAAAACACAAATGCTTTACATACGGGGCTGGGTGGAGCTGGGTGAGCACAGGTGATAGCTTAGATTCAGGACAAAGGTGATTCCCTTGCATTTCATCTGGTATCTCGCTCGGGACAGGAGCAAATCCAGATTGAGGTCAGCAGGCAAAAGGTCTGCGGGCGAGAAAGAACACCAGGTGAAGGTTGTAAAGTCCAGGAAATGGTCTGCCTTATTATTCACCAGTCCTGGTGCTTCTGAGAACATTCTGTACCATGTGCACAGTTGGCTTAGTACAAATTCCAAAGCCATTTTTTTTTTTAATCACTTAGAATCTCATTTTCAGAGTAGGTAGATAAGTAAGTTGATAGTTAAACATTTGTAAACCAGTACATTCCAACAAAATCCACCCATCGGCCACGTGGCCAAAGGCATTACAGGGCTTTAGAGTCACCGCAGAAGGCAGCGTTCTCAACCCTACTGGAAAAGCGTATTCATTCACTTCTTCATTCATTTCTTCATTCATTCAAGAAATAAGTGGCTGAGTGCCTACTGTGTGCCAGGCACTGTGCTAGGAATACACGCTGCTGAAACAGACCAGTTCCTGTTTTTGTAGAGTTAACATTCCCGCGGAGTTGGTAGACAATGAACAAACAAAAAAGAAATAATGATAGATTGTGACAATGATAGGAAGGAATAGGGTGACATGAGAGAGGGTGAGTGCGAGTGAGAGTGAGTGGAGCTCTTCGTAGGGTTTAGGTGCAAGAGGCCTCTCTGGGGAGTTGTCGCTGGAGCTTGTTGCTGAAAGGTGTCAGGCAGCAGCAGCAGCTGTGGGAAGCACCCTAGCACCCTTCCCTGGGCATCAGGCCACCGGGCGTGGGGTGGGCCCTGCCCTGGCGGGAATGTGGCCTCTGTCTCTGCAGGTGTCCTGCTCTCTCTGATCAGTTTCTTACCCTCAATAGGAGCAATGTGTGAATCTGAATAATTACTGATCAATTAACTGGACAATAATAACTTTTATGTGACAGTCCCTTGTGAACTAAAGAATTATCCAATATTGCTCCATTTGATCTTCATAATGACCCTTCTAGATAGGAAAGATAAGGATTATAACTAGTTGGATACTGGCATTTCTGGCTACATAATGTGTGGTACCCAGTGTGAAATGAAAAAGCAGGGCCTCTTGTTAAGAAGTGATCAAGAATTTCAAGATAGCAACACCAGAGCATTAAACCAAGCGTAGTACTCTTGTGAGCGTGGATGGGTCACATCATGCTCACAAACGCTGGCCTTGTATATGACACTATCATCAGGTTTGGCGGTGGTGGTGTATGTATGTGTGTGTGTGTGTGTGTGTGTGTGTGATTTTTTGCTGCTTTTATATCCATGGTACATATTTCTACAAAATACTCAATTGTCAAATACTAGTTTTTATTAATGTGACCATAACATTAAATCTTATTCCAGGAAATGCTGGTCTATTTTTCATTTGGTGTTTTCTACCCTCTTCTTTCAGCAGTTTAAAAATCTGTGACAGCACTTAGAGGGCCAATATCTTTTCCAAAAATCTGTAGCAGTTGAGTTGTTTTGCTGCAAGTTGTCTTGGCAAACAAGTTTTGTGCAGGAAACTGCTCTTGGTTTAAAATAAGAACATCTAAATGTGAGTCCTAGTTCTGCCATTTAATATTTGTGTGACCTTGAGTAAATCACTTAGTCTTTCTGAACTTTAGTTTCTTCTGAAAAATTAAAGAACTGTCTCTTTATATATGTATCAGGGTTGTTGGGAAGGATTTAATGAACTCATGCCTGTAATCTGTAGCATGTGGCACACATAGAAAATGGTTCTTGGGTGGTTTTCTGCCTGACGTCTGGCAAAGAGATCACTCACTGGCCAGGACACATTGTTAATGGGAGGTGTCATCTCTGACTGGGGTCATGTATTTCTTGCTGGTTATTACATATTTGGAACATCACACCTGAATGGTAGGATTTGTACTACACTGATTTGCAAAAGAATAACAGGTTACAATTTTACAATAATTTTACAATAACAGGTTACAATAACAAGGTTACAATTTTATTTAGTGTATTAACAGCATCTCAATTGGAAAACATGCAATTTTTTTTATTGGGGTGAGATTTGCATAACAGAAAGTTAGCCACTTTCCAGCTTTATTGAAGTATGATTGACAAATAAAAATTGCATATATTTAAGGTGTATAACATGATGTTTTGGTATATGTATGCACTGAGAAATAAATACCACGATCAAGCTAATTAGCATATCCATCAGCAAGCTCAATAGGGTCTTCTTTCCCTGTTGACGCCTCCAAGCCCATTGCCTTGGCTCGGGTTTCCCTGGATGGGAGGGAGAACGGTGGGAATCTTGTTCATCTATTCAAGTGCATCACTAATTACTTGATGAGGCATTTAGAGAGTCACAGTCACTCCCACTGTTTACCTAATCTCATTGAATTTCTTTACTTTGACTTCAGAGCTCTAGGCAGAAATCAAGTCATGTCAACACCTGCTGCAGGCCTTGGTGAAATCAGCCATTTTAAAGAGAACAATTCAGTGGCTTTTAGTACATTCACAATGTTGTGCAACCACCATTTCTATTTAGCTCCAAAACATTTGTATCATCTTAAAAGGAAAGCCTGTTTCCACGAAGTAGGCGTTCCTCATTTTCCCTTCCTCTCAGCCCCTGGAAACCATTAATCTGCTTTCTGTCCCTATGAATGCACTTACTCTGGAAAATTCCTGTAAGTGGAATTATACAATATGTCTATCATGGTTTGTGTCTGGCTTCTTTCACTGAATATTTTCGAGGTTCATCTGAGCTGTAGCATGTACTCATTTCTGTTTATGGCTGGATACATTTCTGCTGCATGTGTATACTACAATTTGTTTATCCATTCATCCATTGATGGACATTGGGCTTTTGTCACATTTTGACTATTGTGAATAGTGTTGCTATGAACATGCATGGACATGTATCTGTTTCAATACTTGTTTTCAATTCTTCTGGGTAGATACCTAGTATTGAAATTTCTGGGTCATACAGTAATTCTACGCTTAACTTTTTGAGGGAAAAGTTACATAGTTTTAAGCCGAAAAAGGTAATACTATAGATTATTTCATTATAAAATATACTAATAGCAAGAAAACATTTTCAGACTTTTTCTTGCCTTTCTGTTCCAACTGCCAATTATTGAACTGCTGCTATCTTGAGACTGACTGACTAAAATCGCAGACTTGGACTCCAGAGCCCCTACCTCTGATCAGGAGACCACCCAGCAGAGAGCTCTAAAAATAAGACTGTGTTAGCGTGCAACACTAGAATATATGAGCCAGATTGCATTTTGTGTCTCCATCTTCTACCATCTATTATGTGAGCTTATTGCTTTTAGTAATCCCTGAGTCAGTGTGGTGAAGAGAGCCATAAGCTGAGGTTAATTATCATCACTGAAATGTGAGCAAATGAAAGAAAGTGAGTCATGCACTAGTGCGATTTTATGACGGTTATGAAGGGTAAATCTAATGTCCAAATCTAAACTACAGGGAACATTTGAGTGGCTGAATCATACGTCTGAGTAAATATACATTTTATAGAGTGTTCTTGTAGATTCTTAACATAATTGTCCCAATGCCTTGGTCAGACTGTTTTCTTCCTGGAGCCCTTGTGGTGACCTCTCAAACCACATGGAGTGAGCCCAAGGGAGGGATTCATGTTGGAGAGAAAGGGAAGGAAGACAGCAGCCAACCCACCTTTCTATTTCAGAGTTTCATGAGGAGCTAGCTCACCTCCTGCAATTGGCTATTTCATCTGTAAGTCTTCCATTTTTAACAAATTGTAGAAAAGTAATCTGGGCAAAGTTGCATGCAGAGAGCACTCGGGAATAATGTGAGAAGATGGTGGTTCTCCAGGCTCACCACCACCATGTGTTGGCTACAGATGTGTTCTAGCTCTCTCACCGTAGTCGCCTTTATACCACATTCACATATTTGTTTATTCATTTATTTAGTCAATGACTTGATTTCTAAGTCTGCCCCAGGCACTGCTTAAAATGTTGTATGGAATATAGACATGAATCAGAAGGAGCTATCTTCTCCAGAAGCTAGCAGCAAAGAAGAGGAGATTGGTCATAGATGCCTATAGCTTTAGCATGGTTCGGGGGTGCAGGGGAGGGGTTAGACCACAGACTCTGGCCCTAGGCTGCCTTGATTTGAATCCTGCTGCACCGTGGCAGGATTAATATCTACTATCTCTGTCCCTCAGGCTCTCATCTGTAACATGGGGACAATAATAGTAACTATCACATAGAGTCATTTTGAAGAAAACACTTGGAGCTGTGATTGGCACCAGGTCTAAGTGCTACATTAGAGTTTACTAAACAAATAAGTGACTACTACTCTAACAGAGAAATAAATGCAGGGCTCTGAGAGTTCAGGGGCAGATCCGTCCACTGGGAGATTAGAAAAAGCTCATGGCAGAGATGGCCTTTGAGCAAGCCTTGAAGTTTTGGCTGAACGTTCTCTGTGATGTTCTTGGTTCGTGTGAGTCAGTGCTAGCAGCATTACATAAGCAGGACTTTGCCCAAGTTCCTCAGTGCATGTCTATCAGAGTTTATAATATACAACCGGCCTTTTAAACATACTCTCTGAGGATGCCAAAGAAAAGAATTACTTATTACAAAGGGTTAGTTATTTGTCCTTCAAATAATCAAACCACTATTACCTGACTTTGGGTAAGTCACTTAACTGCTCTGAGTCTTGGTTTACCCATTTAAAGTAGAAAAGGTCTGAACTCAGTAAGCATTATGAGCTTTTTTAAAGCCAACTCTAAATTACTGTGATTATTAACAATATTGTTATAAGTTTTAGTCTTGTACTTCATTCACATTATTTATAAAGAGTTGAATACAAATTATGTAAGACTTAGGCCTGAGTTTAGTGACTGGATTTTCCCTGAAGTTTTATATTTTATAGTCTTAAAAGGAGCTTTCTGAAGCCATTAGAATGCCAAAAATATTTGACCAACAAAGTTTACAATGTCTGTGCTCATATTTACAAATTCCATCCTTATCCACCCACCCACCCTTCTGTCTGTCTAATTTCCCGCAATTCACCTAGTTAGGGGAAAACAACTAGCTTACTACTGCAGTGAAGTCAAAGTTTATTCTATAAATACAGAAATTTATAAAAAGAATACACTTTTTAAAAGAGATTTGTGACCAAATTTCAATTAGACCCACCACTACCTAATTTCACCATTATGTTTTATTCATACTTGTGATGGATTCACATACTCCAATGGCTCAAAGAAAAAAAAATAGAACTTTCGTTTGTTTTCCAAGGGCATTTTGGAGTATCATTGTGTCCTTAAGTCAGGATACAGGACACATGTTGCTGATAACAGACTTCCCTGGGCTTAGTTTAAGCAGAAAGGAACTTAATTCAGAAAAGGGCAGGAACAGGTTGTATAGGCTGAGTTTTAAGAAACCACCACTGAATTGGCTAACCTAGGTAGCTGCTGACTTTAAGATAATAAAGAAGCAAGAAAATCATGAAACTAAAACCATACCTGCTGGCCCTAGAACACTCCACTGTGCTCTGTGTGCATCACTAAAATGGATGTTATTGGCTCCCCACCCTCTGCCTCTCAACACCTACAAAACTGGGGACCAGACAATGAATAGGACCTGTATTATTTTGCCAGGTCTTATGTAGCACAGTAGCACAAATGGGATGGTTCAAAAAACAGAAATGTATTGTCTCACGGTTCCAGAGGCTGAAAGTTGGAGGGCAAGATGTCGCAGGATTGGTTCCTTCTGATGGCTGTGAGGGACAACCAGTTGCATGCCTCCCTCTTAACTTCTAGCAGTTTGCTGGCAGTTTTTGGTTTTCCTTGGCTTATAGGTGCATCACCCTAATCTCTGTGTTCATGTTTGCATGGCATTCTTTCTGTGTGTGTGTCTGTCTCTGTGTCCAAATTTCCCCTTTCTATAAGGACACCAGTCATATCGGATCAAGACCCACTCTAATGAGCTCGTCTTAACTTGGCTGTCTGCAAAGACTCTTTTAACAAATAAGGCCATACTCACAGGTATGTGACCTATGAATTTATAGGGAGTTAGGACTTCAACAATTCTGGGGAACACAATGCAACCCAGAACAGAACCTATGCAATGCTTGCTGCAGAAAACACAACGAAACCGAATGCCACCTCTACAATGATGCTTCTAGAAATAGCACAGGTGGCAGAATGGCCTGAGTGTTGTGATTTTTACCTCTACATTCCAAATCTTGTGTGTTTAGATGTGATTTGTGGAAGTAAGTAATGCTGTAAGGAAATCTGATAAATGACAAAAGTTCTTCAGCCTTTTGGCCTCTGGGATGCTATAAAATCTGCTACAAGTAGTTGGAGTGGAGATGGATGGGCTAAATGGAGTTGGATGAGCCAATCTGGGTTATCTCCTACTTAGAGAGGTAGACAGCTGTAAGGGATGTTGTGAGGGCTAATGGGCCAATGAGGGATGAGGTTTAATAAGGGTAGCATCAGTTGGTAGTGAATTACTGCTCTCTGTCCCAGATACACTTTATTACATCTCCTTTTCAACCACTGCAAGAAATTTACTTGTGGACTAAGAATTGCAAGTATCTAAAAAGGCAAATGATTTATTCTCTTCCTATCAGCAAGGTTATATTGGACCCAATATTTTTGAACCTTGTTAGAGCTGAGGGAGAATGTGGTTTATAAGTATAAGATTAAGAAAAAGGAATAAAGGGAAATGTTGACCTGTGCCTGGGCTGGTTAATAGTGTGTAGCCATCTGGTCTCCTAACTTGGACATCTTAGAAACATCTCCAAGCTTCCCTTTCTCTCACTTCCTAGCCTAATATTTTCATAGGCAAAGCCTAGAAACTTTGCCTTAAAATGAATCTCAAAGTCGACCACCTCACTTCATCCCATGGCCATTTTCTGAATTTAGTCCCTTACTGCATCCAGACAGATGTTTGTAATAACCTGCTATCCCACATTTAGGTTCTTTCTCATTCCAGGCCTTCTTTCATGCTGTGGCCAGAGTTATTCTTTTTAAAAACCAAGTCTGGCTGTGTCCGACCCACTTTCCAAGTCTTTGCTGTCCTAATTATTCTTATAATATTAATGCCCATTGTAGAAAGAAGCATTTGTTCTTTTGAGTTGATAATTGTCCTGAACTTTCCCCTAAGCTCTTGTTACATTTTAACTATTTGCTGGGTAGCTCTCCTGGATATCCTATGGGCATTTCAAGCCCTGCAATGACATGTACCCAGTTGACTTGTTATCCTCTAATTTCCTCTCTGGTCCACACACTAAAACAAAACAAACAAAACCAAAACTTATTTGTCCTCTGATTTTCTACAACCTCTTTACCATATACCAGTACTACCACCACAGTGAGGCCTAGTATCTTTTATTTTATAGTAGAAATTGATGGATTTCAAAGCCAGAGTCTAATTTATTAGGAACCAAACCAATTTGGTTCTCTTTCCTTGAGGTCAGGAAGAATCAGGTCTCAAATGTTCTCATTCCCAAGATGGGCTTACTAATTCAGTAGAACAAATTAAAACTAAAAGAATGAAAGTGCAAACAAAGAATATATCTATGAAATCAGGCTGTTTAGGGGTGAGTGGTTCCAATCCTGGTATTTCAGTGCTCTACAAACTTCAATAACTTCTATTTTCCTAGCAAAGTAAATTATCGAGAGAATTACAATTTTAAACATTTGTACCCCAACTACATAGCTTCAAAATATAAGAAGCAAAAAGTGATGGAATTAAAATAAGAAATAGACAAATTTATCATCACAACAGAAGACTGTCATACACTGATTTATTAAATACTGATTTATTAAATATAAATCTGTAAATATATACAATATTCTAATAAGAAAATTTATAAACTTGATCTAATGAGCATTTATGTAACACCATACCCAGTAACTAGAGAATATAAATTCCTTTCAAGCACACATGAAACATTTATGAAAATTTTTGATGTTCCAATACATAAAGAAAATCTCAATACATTTTCAAAAGAGGGTGTGCTATAGACCATGCAATTAAATTTAATACACACTACATAGGGAAAGAGAAGGCAAGAAAACCCAAGGATATACTGGTTGAGATGTCAAGGAGGTGGATCAGATGTCTGGACCCAAATAGGAAAAGTTTGTCACTATTCCAGAGACCGGAGGGCTTCCCAGACTTGAAGGTTGGACCAACCAGGTGAGCTACATCCTCAAAAGGAGCCTGCAGAAAAAAGGACCATAAAAAAAGATCCACTTGGAAAGAACTTCTTAGTTTTGAAAACATGATGATAACATATGAAAACCTGATAAGTAAGAAATGTACTTTTTAGAGTGTTCAAACTAGAATTAACTTGTATCTCTAAACTGCCTCAACTTGTCTGGGGCTCTGAACTGCAAGCAAAGACTGCATGTATGTGTTTTAGGGTGTGTGTTGGGGGTGAGAAGGGGATAGTGAAGAGTCAAGGAGTAACACACTGCTAGAATGGGCAAGTCCGGTGAGAAAATATTTTACTCCCAGGCAATGGCAACCAAGATAGTACTTGAGAAAATTAACTGGAGATAGAGCATCCAATAATACTGAGTGAGGAAGTAAATGATAAAAATCACTGGAAAACATAAAGTGTAATTCAATTGTAATGTCCTGATGGGAAATATTTTTTTTCATACTTTCTTCATCTCCTTGCTCATTCTAGGATATTATTGTGTAAAAGAGAAACATAGCATATTTAGTGCAGGCAAATAGGAACAGAGATGAGAATGTGACTTGGGCTGGAAGGACACTCTTGTGTAAGACTTAGTTTGCTCTTTGTAACATGGGGACCACCTCAGAAGGTGCTAGAAATGAAAAGGTCACAGAGGTACCAGTGATAAGGGCATATTTGAGACTTTCTTCATCCACCTACAACTGTCGTTCTTGATCATCCTTGTACCTTAAGAACCACGTTTCTGCAGGTAGCAAAAGGCTCAGAGGCCTTACCTACTTGTTTCTTCAGGGTTCAAGAGACTCTGCTTCCTCCTGGGTATCTGGCCAGGGGAGCACATGGACAGATCTCTAATCAAGTGCATGTTAGGCTTCCTCTTTATACACTTGGCAAGCAGGCTACAGTCTCTAAAATGCAAGGATCTCGGTAAACTGTGCTGGCGGATACAGTGCGGGCCTGAGGTCAGAGTGGGGCTTCCTACTCCATATTCTGTGAGATAAAAACACCAAAGGGCAGACACAACCTCACCCTCCCAGGCACAAGGGTAGAGCTAGAAGAGAGGGAGAATTTCCCATGAGGAAATATCTCCCAGTAAATGTCACACCCAGGGCCACTAGAACAACATCTCCTCCTGTGGGAAGAGCGGGGGGTGGGGGTGGGGTTGCAGAAAGGGAGCCAAGCCTTCCCTTCCAGGGCTTCCTACTCAGGGGAGAGGGACAAATGCCTCTATTTCATGGCTGGCTGCACTGTGTGGAGCAGGAATAGCTGAGCACCTCTGCTGCCTCTCAACTGCTCTCTCCACCATGCCCAGTTGAGACCAAAGAATTGGAGTTGTTGAGTCTGAGGAATGAGAGGCACGATACCTGGGTAGCTCCCCATATTCCCAGAGAGAGAAGGGGAAGCTTGCACAGGAAATCCCAGACCACTGCACCCAGTTATCCTGGTTGGGATGACTCGACTGGTTATCTTCCACCCCAGGAGGGACCACACAGATGGCTTATTGACTGGTTCATTCTTGTCCATCTGCCAGAGAAGAAGCAACATGGACTCCAGGCACAATTTATCCCTTGGTCCTGCTCCAGTATTAACCTAAGCAGGTGATTAATTACTATGTATTTTCAGGTGGGCTTGGGCACTTATTGTACTTTGACTCTTGACTTCTGAGAAAAAGATCTTAATTGAGACATCTGCTAACACTATAGACCTATCCCAATGACTGAGGCTTGAGGAGCTCACAGAAATTTCACCTTACTCTGGCATCTTGTCATCCAGCAACTCTGCCAAAATCAGCATTCCTGTGTGAGTCTTGGTACAATCTGATGAGGAAGTATTTCCTTGTATGAGCTGGTCTAAATCTTCTCTCTTCCCATCTGCCAAAACCCATCTCCCCCACCCCTTCCCTCTTCCAGTCATCACTGCAAACATGACCCATTCCACTTAAACCAGCTTCTTTGCAGTCTTGCAGGTTTTACTTTAGAATAACTGATAACATTTGTCTTGTGTTAATTATAAAAAGTCACAGGTAGTAGATGTAGGGACTTTTAACCTACATTTTATTTAGCCCTAAAGATGACAGGAAGAATTCAGTATCTATTAGATATGTGTTCATGAGTATGCAAATATCCATATAAAATATAGCCTGTGGTAAAAGACAAAAACAAAAATGCAAGCTAACATTTTTGTCTTTTCTTGTAAGGCTTTGCTATGCCTGTACTCAGGGTCTGAGTCCTAGAGGGGTGTTTGTTCCGATCTCTTGCTCACAGAAAGTGTAGTTTTAAAAAGAAAAGG
Organism: Microcebus murinus; assembly: GCF_040939455.1. Taxonomy (NCBI): domain Eukaryota; kingdom Metazoa; phylum Chordata; class Mammalia; order Primates; family Cheirogaleidae; genus Microcebus; species Microcebus murinus. The sequence goes on from NC_134108.1 coordinate 27,866,639, forward strand.
CTGAGTTAATTTCTCATTATTTCAGCATTTTTCTATAGCTCCTATTTTTTTTTAACCATGCATTTATTTATCATGGTTATGCATATTGGGCAGTGTTGTTAATTATATCCTGAAATTTGAATATTTGGAATATGAGATTGTTATAAGGCACTTAAAAGTAAATAAAATTTGTGGATCATCACAAGTAGAATATGTGCGGTATGTATATGTTATACATGTGTGGGTATTTCTGTGTGTGTTTACGCAGTGGCAGATTCACGGCCCCTGAAACAGCCATATGGAGAAGAGTCTTTGAGATGAACTATGTAAACACTTTCCTGTTCTCATCCTACACGAAGATGAATCCTCGTCTACATAAATATGGGTTTCCCTGACTATGTTTTTCATGGGGACCTTTTGGTCAAATTTTTCTGTTGGGGGAAAAAAAACAACAAATGAGCAAACACAATTATTACTATGTATTGTAATAAAATATATTACCTGCTCTTTGTAAAGATAGGACCATGCCTGCCAAATGTTTCTCACCTCATACGCTTACTGTCCTTTTGGGAACCTATCACCCACGTTCTCCTCTGCTGTGGTCCTTACGGAGACTGTGACACCTGGCTGGCGCTTGCCTAGCCTTCCTGGACCTGCCACACCCAGTGTGTCGCTGCTTCACTGATGGCCTTTTCCCTCACAAACATGTCAACATATAATATGCACCAGCAGCAAAAATTTTTAGGAGGATGCTTGAGTACTGTAGTTAGGAACGTTTATTTGCATTGAAATTCTAGAAAGAAAGAAAAAGAAAGAAAGAAAAGAAAGAAGAAAGAAAGAAAGGAAGAAAAGAAAAAAGAACCAATAGAAATAAAAACAAAGACAACTTGGCCAAGCTACTGGCTAGAGTATCAAAGGACAGCTTTAAGGGAGTTTGGAAATGAGAGAACATACATTCTCATTAAAATCTAGGTTTCTGGAAGATGGTGAGTTTTCTTTTGCCAGCTCTGGTGATTACTAATGTATCCTGAGGGAAGGGGGAAAGGCCAGAAACCTTTACTCTGTCCTTAGCTAGCTTTCTCTCTCTCTCTCTCTCTGAGTCCAACACTCTCAATTTACAGATGAGGATACAGATGTGGAGGGGTGAAGAAACTTTCCAAAGCTCTCAGTGGGAGGCAGCATGGTAGAGAGCTGAGAACACTATGAATAGTGACCTATTATCTGAGCTGTCACCATGCACATCAAATGACATTGGTTGTAGTTCTGGCTCTGCTGCTAACTAGTTAAGACTTCCTTAGAGTTGAGCTTGACATTACCCTACACTGTCCACTACTCCCCATTGCAGGTGCAGCCATTCCCATGCCCTCCTCCTACTCCTTCTCAGCACAGTGAGACTCATTTTAAGGCAAAATTTCTAGATTTCGGCACAATGTTCCAGACAGGCAAGGCCAACCTTCCTGACATTGATTTGCTTTCGATTCTCCTCATTTTATATTCAGTGGAGGCTCATTTGTTGTTCTAGGATCAGGGTGGTTTTGTTTTCAGTTTTCTGTTTTGCTTATTTTTTGTTTGTTTGTTTGAGCCTCTGATTCTTCAGCTGTCTGCCATTTAGTGGCAAACTAATTCAAATGACATCAGTGAAATTAATAAATAAGCATAGGAAATGGAAGCAGTGGAGGAAAGCTGGAATAACTTGTTTTGGAGAAGATATGTACTGAAGTCAAAACAACAAATATTTATTAGCTCTTAATGCATAGGAGGTCTGCCAGCCTTTGAAAGGATACACAAAGACGTACAACAGAACTCACGCTCAAGGAGTTTACAATATTTAAAGGATATTTTGTATATCTATTAAATAAATAATGCTACTTTCCCAATGATTGTTAATGATAGCTTTGCCACTTTTGAAGTGTCTACAGATGGTGGGTGTAATGACATATTTCATATTATTTAGCATTAGAAACAATTACTATTATTTCCATTTTATGGGTAAGGAAACTGAGACTCAGAGAGTTTAAGGTGCTTGCCCCAGGGCACACTGACCAAGTGACATAATCAGAATTTGAATTTACCTTGGCCTGACATTAGTTTGTATTTTTTAAGAAAGTTTAAGATGTACTTCCTGTTGTAAATTACATGTCTGACTACACCCAGTATTATGAAGTCTGAGATGACATGCTTGTTTTCTCTAAAATTTGATTCATCCAAATAATTAGGGATAGAAGCAAGGAACACTTAATTTTAGAAAACCAGCCGATGGCCAGATGAAACCCTGCCAAGAATCAAATCTAGCCTGGAAGTTTCCTATCCCTGCTCTGGGCTTTTCTGTCCTTGAAATACACAGATCAAACACTTGCTTTAAATTTGCCTTTTAAGGTATTAAAGAGCAATATAATAATTAACTAATCTAGAATCTGCATATCTTTATTGAGAATTTACATATGCAATCAGTTACTAAATTTCGTTTTCCCTAGGCAGACAACACATGTACTTAATTTGACACAGAACGCACTGAATTAGCCAGATTTTTCTGAACTAGGCACTCTCTATTCTTTTCTGGTTTAGCTACCAATTCTTTTTGGAACAAAGGCCTTTTTTCCTAGCCTCGGCCTTTTCCAAAAATATTTAGGCCACAATGCCATTGTAATTTCTTTAATGGAAACTGGGAGGAGCAGTATAAAAGCATTAGTCCCAAATCTTAGCCTTAAGTTTGTGGTGTCCTGACCTGTATCCTAAAGATGGAGAAGAGCCTGGAAAACTCTATGGAACAGTCACTGTGTCCCTGAGGATCAGTAATGAAAAAAAAGACATTAGCTTGTGTGGATGACCTGGGTTCTGTCTGAGAGGTTTGTTTATTTACTTGTAGATAGTAGCATACTGTCCATGTTCTTTTACAAACAGAGGAATTAGCAGATTCTTCTCCTTTAAAGAACCAGCATCCGTTTGCTGTTTATAAAGATCAAATTATTTATAGCGCTGCTAAATCTAAACAGCTGTTATGTAGCATCTCCTCCAGTGTCTCTGCCAGTTGAATCCAATATGCATTAGCTCATGCACCTCTGTTGAAACAAGGCATGGGTTTTCAGTCGAATATGTGAGATTGGGCAAGTGAGGCTTACACGCAATTGGGCATCCATAAGCTTCCTTCTCTTTGTGGTTCTTTCACAAACATGCTATGAGAATTTGACCTTTAGGTCTATTTACCTGTCTGAGAAATAACAGGTACTTTGGTACTACCTACTTATCTTCCTTTTTGGTGTACTGAGGATTTAAGAGTTAAGCTCCCTTAGTTATCCAAATGAAAGGTTTGGCATAAGCATCAGCTATGATTAAGGAAATGAGTACAGTGACAGGCAGTGTTCTACCACCAGAAGGTATTTCTGGAGTGAACTGATTTTACCTCTTGATTCCTCATCATCGAATTCATACTTGGATACAGTTTAATATTAAGCAGGTAGAATAAATTGCCTTTACTGTTCATGCATTGAAGAGCTTTACTTAATTAGGATTTGGTTTGCAACAAGGGGGCAAAGAGGTCTTATCAATGATTACTCCTGACACTTCTAAACAGTTTATAATTTCTTAAAATGCACCTAATCCCGAATTTCAAAGAATAGAAAGAATTATGGGGTGACAGCAAATCAGAAAGGATTATGTCCTTCCTGTAAATTGCAACATAGAGTGTTTTAACAAACCTCTTCAGGCTCCTGAGTTAACTTTTGATCTTCTTACTGGAAAAACTTGTGCAAGTAAGACGTGTTTAATTTTTTCCTACTTGTCTGTGATATGACAGAGCCTAGGAAGTTTACACTGAAGTAAAACACTGTGGAAAATAAGGAGAAGCACTTATGAATACGTGTCCTCTGCGACTTTGCGCTACGATATATATTTTATGAGAAGAAAAGATAATTAGTGCCATGGTTCTAGTCCTCTGTGACTTTGATCCAAGAAATATCAAGCATCCATTATATGTAGGCACTGGTCCTGGGCCTATGGACCCCCAAAAAGAATAAGCCACAGACACTGCCCTTGAAGTTCCTTCTATCTAATGGAGCACAGATGTGTAAGCATGAAATAGAAGATGGATTTAAGAGTCTACCTAGAAGTAGGACAAGTGATATGCAGGGGGGAAATAGAGAAAGAAAAGACTAAGTGTGACCCAAGTGGTCAGGAGAGATTTTGAGAAGACTTTGCACTTGGTTGGAGCTTTCCAACCAACAAAATTCCCACAAAATTCCAACCTAATTTTGTTCTTTAACTGAGCACTGACAAAGAAATTGAGACACAGAGGAGCCTGTTTGGGAAGAGACAAGAAGAATAATGGTGCTAGAGAGAAGGACATAGTAGAAGAGGAAGTTGGAATGGTAGTTTGGGGTTAGATTATGGGGGAACACTGATGCTCTTCTCTGACTACTAATTTTTTTTTTAGAACAAAACCTCACATAAAACTGCAGAAACTCTTCCTTAATTGCCTTAAATGCTCTTAGTCTTTAGAATAAGGACCATCTGATTAACATTCTTGTCAAATGATGTTCCTTTTAACAAGATCCAGTAAGGCACCACAGTACTGCACAGTCTACACCATGTAACAATGGGACATAGCTACGACACAGCCCTTACAGTTGGAAGCAACCACAGAAGCCACCTAGTATAATCTTGTATGAGTTTCTTTTTTTTTTTTTTTTTTTTTTTTTTTTTTTTTTTTTTTTTTTTTTTTTTTTTTTTTTTTTTTTTTTTGAGACAGAGTCTCGCTTTCTTGCCTAGGCTAGAGTGAGTGCCGTGGCGTCAGCCTAGCTCACAGCAACCTCAATCTCCTGGGCTCAAGCAATCCTGCTGTCTCAGCCTCCCGAGTTGCTGGGACTACAGGCACGAGCCACCATGCCCGGCTAATTTTTTATATATATATATATTAGTTGGCCAATTAATTTCTTTCTATTTTTTTTATAGTAGAGACGGGGTCTCGCTCAGGCTGGTTTTGAACTCCTGACCTTGAGCAATCCGCCCGCCTCGGCCTCCCAGAGTGCTAGGATTACAAGCGCGAGCCACGGCGCCCGGCCTTGTATGAGTTTCTTATTGCTGCTGTAACAAATTAGCACAGACTTATTTGCTTAGTACAACCCAAATTTACTCTCTTAGGGTTCTACAGGTCAGAAGTCCAAAGTCAGTTTCAATGGGATGAAGTCAAGGTGCCCATAGGGCTGATTCCTTCTGGATCATCTGAGAGGAGAATACAATTCCTTGACTTTTTTCAGCTTCTGCCAGATGCTTTTCTTCCTTGGTTTGCGGCCATTTCCTCCATCCTCAGATCACATCCCTCTAATCCCTGCTTCCGTCATCATATCACCTTCTCTGGCTCTGACTTATTCTGGGTCCCTTTTATAAGGACAGTTATGATAACATCAGGTCCGCCCAATTAGTCCAGGGTAATCTCCCCATCTCAACATCCTTAAGCTAATCACATCCGTGAATACCCTTTTGCCATATAATTTAACACTCATGGGTTTCAAGGATTAGCATGTAGGCATATTTGGGGGGCTACTATTTAGCCTGCCACCAACCTCCACATTTTACAGACAGTAGACTTCACCCCAGCGTGATCTGAGGCCAGGCAAGTGTTAGTAACAGAGCTGGGCCCACAGAGCTCACTGTTCCTGACTCCCAGTTTTCTTTGCACTACATCATGATGTCAATCTTTCACACTTTCCATGAGGAATTGGTGGTGTTCTTTGAAGAGCAGATTTCCTCTGAGAGCATTGGTGGGGCTCCCAGGTAACTAAGAGCGAGACTGACCAAGCGTAACCAGAGTGGCCACTTAGGAGCAATCTTCATCCTTAGTATCACTGGGCAAGGACCATCCTGAGAGAGGAATAAATGCTCTTTGTAGGAACAGAAAGTGCTGAGGAGCTCTTCTTCCAATGAATGAAAAAGAGATTGGCGGAAAGAGAAGAAAAAAGTATGTAAGAAAGGGGAAGAACAGAGAGGGTAGAAGGTAGAGAGGAGAAGGAATATTGTGGTTCCGTTGGGCCAAAGAGAGTAAGATAATGATAATAATCATGGCACAGTTGCATGTGTGTGGCGGAATATACATATTTCTGAAACTAAGCATATCCTGAGCACTTTCTCTTCATTAATGTCTAGAGTTTAGCTTCTATATCACCTTGTTTCTTCATGTATATGTATTTGCTGCTCACAATTTATATCCTTTACTGATTCATCCTCCTCAATATTAAGTTCCCTAGAGAGAAGGAGCAATAATTTCCATCTCTCTGTATACCACAGAGCACAAGTAGGTGCTTTATAATAGTTTTAATCATTCTAAAGATAATATACACAGTGCACCACACTACTGTCATTAGCATTTCTCTTTAAAAAAAGGTCTGGAAAAATTCCAACCTAATTTTGTTCTTTAACTGAAAGAAGAGCTTGAAGCTAATAAAAGGAAGTACATTGTTTTTGAAACTAATTAGGAAAATGAAGATTACCAAGAGGTAGCAAAGGCATATTGATGTAAAGTTGGAAAAGCAATGTAAGAGATGAAATGGAACATATGAGAGGCAAGGGAAAGTTTAAAAATTATTTTTAACTACAAATGGAATAAGGAAAGGAGAATGTAAACTGTTTCTCCATTGTTATACAAGGAAGCACTGCTGACTGATGATACTAAAATAGAAACTTAAAAACTTTTTTCATCTTTACCCAAAAAGTGATCTATAAAAAGGTTCAAGCCACACATTAGTTAGAAGGGAAGTAAATCAAGTTGAAAGAATATGGGCCATTATCAGTATATTTACCAAGAAATAGAGTATTTTGAATGTTAGCATTCTACATCTTATAATTTCCTAGCATCTCCAAAATAGACAAGTGTTAGGCTATTGTTATTATTTGTTCAATATTTGTTAAAAAATTTCAATACAGAATGTGCACTCACTAAATATGTGATCATGATTATTAATATTAATGAAGGTCATTGAAAATATTCATTGTGCTCATATCAATAAACAGATATATTTAACTTGACATATTTATTTATGCTTATTAGCACAGAATATATCAAAATTAAATTGAATCCAGTATGATACAATTTTGATTCTGAATACTTTATTTCAGGCAAATGCCTGACAAACCTACTCAAATGCTCACCATGGCTGCCCATGGAAATTTCACCTATTCTTCATGGCCCAACTTAGTGGCCACCTCCTCATAAAACCTTCTCCAGTCCTCTGAGTCATTTCTGCCTCTTCTGAATTTCTACAACACTTTAGATAATTCACATTGTCCTCATAATTACATCATTGACTTTAATTAAAATTCTTTCTGTTAAGTCTATATCATCTACTAAATTATACTCTTTCAAAGGCCAAAACTCTACTCATCTTTGCATTCTATACACCTAATGTACTATTACACGTAAGTGAGCAATATATGTATAGACAGATATAGATAGATATAGATAAGAATGAATAAATCCCTGCAATGACTGCTCTAAATAGTAACTCAGAATTACCTTCATGAGCCCTGTTTGATCCCCCACTGAATCATTTCCTCTGGATATGGGGGTGGGATCTGTAAATTTATTATTTTTAACAAACATTGCAAGTTATTCACATATGGCCTCCTAGGCAACTGGCACCAGCAGCATTTGGTAATCACTTATCAACAAGTCATTCAGATATAAAGTTCGTCTTATTGTATGCCTGTGAGGAATGTTCACCATAAGTATGAGTAATTGGCAGAGAATGGATAAACTGCTTTGGAAGGGAGAGAATACATGATTTCGAAAGTAAGAAATGGAATTTATTAACCAGAGGTGAGAAAGGTTGGCAATTCAAGTAAAGCCAATCTTCTGAGAAAAATCTGAGTCAGTTCTGCTTAGGAACCCTAGCCTCCATTCACACCCAAATGGAGAGTTAATCAAGGCCACTAACGAGGCTCTAGAATAGTATCTTTCTTGTTCTTTGTGTCCCATCAGGATAATTATGAGTCATTCTCCTTCCTTTTCATCAAGGTGTGTGGCAATCATTTGTCTACATGTCTACTCATTTAATTTCACAGTAAATATGAAGGCTACCCCTGAAATTCTAAGTATGAAATCTTCTCCCCATTTTTCATGTCATCAATAGTTACCTACAGGAATTTTTCATTAAAGATGACTACTTGAACCCTTTCAGCAACATAATATTAATAATATGTTAGTAAAGAAAAACTACAAAGCTTCAAAGACAAAAAAAAAACAAAACAGGAGAAGAAAAATCTGGAAACTGAAGATCTCAACCTTTTTGTGAGATGGAAAGAGGATGGAGACGTGGTAACTGACTCAATGGAAATGGGGAGGCTACAACTTAAATGGCCCCTAAACTAAAGTTATTGATGAAAAGTGAGCTCATTGCTACCATAGAGCCTCTCAGAGGCTTAACATTGGAGACCTCAGGTTCTTCAGAGGGTGGGAACTTAAAACAAAGGAATTGGTTATGTCATGCTAGTTAGTGACGAGACCCTTAGCTCTCTTTCTATACATTGCATATAACCTGTGATTAACTTCCACGTCCACCAAAGGCAAGAAATTGGAGGTTTATGCTCAAGCAGCATTGAATGAGGGTGACTTCACACACAGAGTTACCAAGAAGATGGGTTGAGATCCTAGGCTGATTGTAGAGGGACTGGAAAAGTGTGCATACTGAATGGTAGGAACAGTCTTCTTACACTTTATTTTTAGCTTCCAGATATTTACTTCTCATGCAGAAGACAGAAGATTCCTCTTTGAGGAAAACGAATGCCACCTAAGAAGAGATTTCCACATCCTGGTATTTGGGAGGTTCACCCAAAGTATCAGTTGATACGTTCTGTGCTTATACACGGAGTGTTTTAGAGCCTTCTTCCTAAATGTTATTTGAGGACGAGGATTATCAGACATTCCAGGAAAGCCTCCAACACGAAAGAGAGAGACTAAATATATAAACAGAAAAGAAAAAAAATTCCGAAATTGAGGTCATTTAGAAAGTGGCTTCATTTTTCCACTTCACTCAATTTATTGCTAGCCCTGCCCAGTTCTGATAAATGTGTTTTTTTTTTTTTTTTTTTTTTTTTACTCTCTTGCCCGGGCTAGAGTGCCATGGCATCAGCCTAGCTCACACCAACTTCAAACTCCTGGGCTCAGGCGATCCTCCTGCCTCAGTCTCCTGAGTAGCTGGGTCTACAGGCATGCGCCACCATGCCCAGCTAATTTTTTTTCTATTTTTAGTTGTTTAGCTAATTTCTTTCTATTTATAGTAGAGATGGGGTCTCACTCTTGCTCAGGCTGGTCTCGAATTCCTGAGCTCAAGCAATCCTCCCCCCTCGGCCTCCCAGAGTGGGAGGATTACAGGTATGAGCCACTGCTCCCAGCCGTGATAAATGTGTTTTTTCGTTTTGTTGTGGGGTTTTTTGCCTGTTTCTTGTCTTTGTAAATGAAATATTTCTACTCTTGTACCTCTTCTAGGGGTTCCTGTCTTATTTTCTTATGCCTAAGACTGTGCCTTGATAACCCACCTAGCACTCACTTCCTGCCGGCCCTGAGCTCTGCCCTGCTTTTATTGCCATTCCTAGCCACACGTAGGTCACCTGTCCCCAGTGGACTCAGTTCCAGACCCAGAAACCCAGTGTTGTAGCTTTGGCTTTGTTCCCTGCTCACAGTTTTCTCTGACCTGCCCACCTGCTCACAAGAGCTTAGACTTGCCATTGCTTTGCTCCATCCACCTGCTCTAATTTTGCTCAAATTTTCTTGGCCCTGAAGTTGTCTATTGGCTGCTTATGCCTTCCTCTCATCCTTCTCCAACCTTCAGGATGCTAACTGGTCTCTATTGCCTACAGTTGCATCTGCTCCCTAAGAACTTAACCCATTTGGATGGATATGTGTTTTCAATTCCTGGCCCCAATGAGGCTGAGCCATCCTACTGAGTCCTTAACTGAGGACTAAGAACTAAAATGGTTCAGGCACTTAAGAGTCATCTTCTACCCCCTACCTAGGGGAAGAGATTGGCCCAAAGTTGCCTGTTAAAAGGACTCAGAAACTTGGTTAAAGGAAGAAAGGACCTCAATTATTCTGAATTCTCTTACTGCAAGCTAAAATTCTGATTGCCTGGGTCACTCTGTGGCATTGGTAGCAGTGGTAGAGACTTGCCTCCACTTTTGCCTCCACCGGGGAAACCATGCTCTGCCAGCCCAGCTTCCACAGCTGCAAAGCCCTGACCACACGGTCCTGAGCACTTAGAGCTACCTTCTCCCGGCCCACCTGGATGCCCAGTGAAATCTCGGGCATGTCTCTGTTCCCAGAACTCCATAGTTGAATTGCTGTTGCTGTTTTGAATATTCTCTAAATAAAAATAATTAGATCAAAGTAAATTTCTTTGGAGGTAAATGTTTGAACTTAAAGAATGATTAAAATGAAGATTGATACATGAAAATACTCTCCCAAAAGATATCTTCAAGTAATAGTCTTTGAATTTTTTATAGGTTCTGGGGGAAATAAAGGAGATTAGAAAACATTATTTAATTTTTTTTTACTTATCTTCCAGAAGTAAGCATTCTAGTCTGTGACCCATCAAGGTGCCCAATAATGAGAAATAGTCTTAAAGTGTAAATTGAAGTGGGGAAAGTAATAGATCCACCTATGTTTCCATTATTCTTTCTTTGAAAGTCTTATTTAAGGGTAACTTTTCTCAGAAAGTTGAGTTCATATTTTAACTTTTGAATATTGCCTACTTAGATGTTATAAAGCCTTAAAAAATGGTGAAGTACTATCTTTAGCAAAACACACTGTCATAATGCAAAACACACGACCATAACAGAAGACTAATTTAATAATTTTAATTTTAGTCTACCAGCTGATTGTTTTGGTAATGGAATGGATATATTTTTGAATGCAGCCTGGTGCCATCCATGGTATGGAAGTGATTTTTTAAGGAATATAGTAACACTTGTTAGTAGTAAATCAATTACATAGAGAGAAAGCTATGTGCTTTTAAATTTCTTTTCAGTCCTTCATTTTAGTGCTAATATTTTTCTCAACTTTTTAATATTTGTTAATCTTCCTTTTCTTTTTTAAAAAAGAGAACAGGCCTCAGGCATAGAGTTGTCCTACCTTCCAGCTGGAATTAGAATCACATTGTTATGCTTTTATTTACTTTTTAAAAATAATTACCCCTTGTTTGACAAATGATGTTGTCCTTTAATTTACGATTAGTTTATTCCAAGTATTAAGTTTACTGCAGTATATGGTATGAAATACAGTATATGGTACACAGGTACGGTACATGTTTGGCATGTGGTACGTTAATGATAGAAACTTGGGAAACACTGGCTTCTGGCGAGTGCTAGGTTTCTGAGTGTTTCTTAAGCTTGAATAGTTGGTTGATTTTTTTTCACCAAATCAACCAAGTCAATTGGTTGGTTGATGTAAGATAGATATGATCATTGGCGATTACAACTTGCCACTAATATTAATAAAATGCACTGGTCTGGAGGCATTTAGATGTAATGTTGGTTTTTGAAGGAAATAGAGTCTTTCAACCCCCTGAAATAAACGAACGCCTATTGGCAGCTCCGATCTATCTCCAAATTTGAAGGAAATCCCAGTGGTTGATCTCTTGGTATCAACAAGATCACAAATACAGCGCCATTAAGAGCAAGGACACTGGTGGTAGGACTTGGTAAAAAATAATCATATAGATGACCAAGAATGTTTGCATATTTTTAAAAATTTATTGTCCACCTAAAATAGTGAGATCAAACAATTCTTATATATTTTCTAGAGCTTACCACAAAATACAAACAACACCCCCTCCCCCACATAATCCTTAGAGGTTTGAGAAACATTTGGCATAGTATTTACTCTTTAAAACTAAGAATTTCCAAATAATATGACCCTGCAGCTGAGATGAAAGAGAACAACTACTCTTCCCTGATGATAGATGAACATGTGCTCACAAGCCACGCTATGAGTTGGTACCGCTATTAGCGGTTCATGTTGTACTGGGCTCAGTAGGACAGAGGCACAGAACAGTCAAACACAGGCCTTACAGAAAGAGATCACAGCAAGGAGCCAGGCTAGGCCGATAGGATAACCAAAAGACACAAATCAAAGTTATGGGGATTTAAATGAGGAAAATTTCTCATCCATAATGGAATCAAAACAAAGGCCTAGAAGAGATGGCAACCGAGACGGACATTGAGGTATGAGTGGAATTTAGACAGCAGGGCTATTCTAGATGGATCACCCTTACCATTTATTGAGAATTTTCTCAATTCTAGGAGCTGGGGGGGGGGAATTAATATAAAAATAATAAAAGTCTCTGTTATAGAAAACTATATTGGTGGAGGACATGGATGTAAAGAAATTATTACTATACAACATGTTCACTGGTGTCATAGGACTCTTTAGAAGTAACTAGGGAGGAAGAAATTAGTTCTGCCTGGGGAATTGGGAAAGCATTTACAAAGGAAATGAGCTTTGATCTGGGCTTTGAATGATGAGTGGAATTTTACCAGATGGAAAAAGATGAGAAATATGTTCCAGGCAGTGAGCACAACATATGACAATGCATGAAGACATAAAAGAGGGTGATGTGTTTGGGAAGGGTGAGACCCTTCTATGTGGCTGGCGTGGGGGTAGGCTGGGGATGAAATGGAGTTTAATAGAGGAATTGTCTGAAAAATCATGTAGGGATTCATTTGTGAGAGGCTACATATGCCATGCTACGGAATTTAAACTTCATCCTATAAGAAAGAATTTTAAGTAGAACAGTACAGTTCAGATTTTTGTTTTTAGGAATATCAGTTTGGTGACAGGATGGAGGTGGGTTCATGAGCTATAACACACTCAAGAGAAAGTGCCTTGCATGGATGACACTAGGAGTAGAGAGGGAAGTTTGGGGAGAATTGTAGAGTGCCTGGGAGGCCAGATTGAGAAGCTGGCACTGAGTTCTGTGACAGTGCTGTGCTTTATGAAGATTGATGTGGAAAAGGTCTGTGGAACAAATTAGCATAGGGAAACCCCAGGGCTTGGATACCATTTGGAGTCCACTGTGACAGTCGGGGGAGGGAGGGAGGGACATATGCAGCACACAACACTGGTCACCCATCCACCCTCCACTCCATCCCTGTTCCCTTTCTTCCTGAGTCCTGGTTTTGTGCCTCGATCACCCCCACCTTGTCCTGGCCATGTCTTCAGAAAAGGAGGCCCCGTCCCCTGCCCAGAGGATGAATCCATTCTAGGATGAGTCCACAGACTCCATTTCTGCCCAGTGAGATATGCAGGAAGTCCTTTAGGGGCCTGCCGAGAAATGTCTCTTCTCCTTTTGAAAAAGGGAAACACAGGAAGAAAGACTCTTTTCTTCCACTGGAAGTTGTCTGTCTCCATGTGGCAGTTGGGACTGCCATGCCACCATGTTGCTATGATAAGAAGAGCTAGTCTGTGGACAAAGCCAATATTCATGAAACCTGATTCTTTGATGATAATTTCAACAAACCTGGAACTGCCTTCAGACATCTTGTTATTGGAGATAATTAATTTTTTTTATTATTTATGTCAACATGAGTTGAGGTTTCTGATATATGCAGACTAAAGCATTCATACTAGTGCAAGAAGCAATAAGAGTTTGAACTAGAACTAAAGCAGAAGGAAAGTAATGGAGAACAAACACACAGGACAGACACAAATCGCTACTGCAGTAGTAGGATTGGTGGAATTAAACAACTAACTGAATAGCCATGGAAAAGGAAAGGAAATATGACTGAGGTGCTAGGGCTGCTTGGGTCATTGGAAAAGTGGTGTGAAAAGCCAGAAACAGGGACTGAGCCAGTTTGGAAAAGATGAGCCAGTTTGGAAAAGAAGTTAGTAAGCAAGATCTTATGCATTCATATCAATTGTGAAGTGGAGATGTCTACAAAGTTCAAGGTTGGCAAATTGAGAAATGAGGCCAAAAGCCAAAAATAATTCTTTTTCTGGCCATAGGCCTGGAGGAATTCTTACATTATAAATGCCTGCTCCCTACTGCATCTTCTCCTATTAATTATTTATGGTTTTGCAAGTATAATTAATGTAATTTATATCCATAACAATAAGGGATAACACATAATGTAATAAACAAGCAATTTCTCATTTGTAAATTCCATTAGTATTTTCACAATACTAATGTTGGTAAAAGTGTTCTGCTCTTACTATAATTCACAGAAATGTGCCCATGTGCAGTATGGTGAAGAAGCACATTCCTGGGCTCAAATATCTGCCCCTCCACTTGGTTACCATTTGGCACTTGCAAGTGCCTTAATTACCATGAAGCTCAATCTGATTAAATTTTAAATAGGTTTTATAAAACTTAAGCTGCAGGGTTTATATTTAGCAATGGTAACTACTGGGTGCACTTACATTTTCCAAATTGGATTCACTTTTATTCTTGAAGTTCTCAAATCTGTCGGCTACAGATTATGATTACTCTTCTTGATTTCCATTTTAGTTTTCCCCTTACTGAGTCCACTGTTGTCCTGGGAACTTTTGGGTCCCAGAGAAGAGGAGTTGTGAATCTGTCTGTCGAGCTCTAGGGCATGGTGCAGGCCATGCCATTTGTCTGGTAGGGTCACTGTGTCAAAAGTGTAGGCCCAGCTATCTTGTTTTCTCTCACTCTTAATTGCAGGAATGAGCTTTCAGAGCTCTGGAGAACTCATTTCCTCAGGTTCCACAGTTAGCCTGTGGAAAAACGAGGACTCAGAGGCACAGCAAGGCCATGGTAGACTTGAACCTGCAACAAGGGCTCCGGTTCAGCTTACCAGAGAGGCCACTATTGGGATATTCGGATCACTTGCAAATAACATGTGTTTTTATTTTTCACTTGTCCTCGTTCTTCATATGCATCTCTTCCAGGAACCTCACTAAGGGGAATTAACTAGGTCAAAATAGCCTCAGGAGTTTTTGTGATATTAACTAATCTCATGATAAGATTCTACAAAACCTTAAGTAACATTTGTACATTCTAACATTCAACAAATATTTATTGAGTATCTACTATGTGCCAGGCACTCATTAATGCTATCACAGATCTTTTGTTGTTGTTGTTTTGTTTCAATAGAGGCGTTTATTTTGAGAAAATAAGTTGGCAATGCACTTAGGATCCATTTAATGCATCACCATCCAGAAGTTTTTACTTGTTGGACCATCAACAAGCCTAAATCTAGGTTCTAGGTCTACAAACTGCTTATGAATGTAGAATCTTAGTAATCATTAGGACAAAACACTGAGTAAAGTCAAAGAATAAGAACTCTTATCATGCCTGTAATCCTAGCACTCTGGGAGGCCGACGAGGATGGATTGTTTGAGCTCAGGAGTTTGAGACCAGCCTGAGCAAGAGCGAGACCCTGTCTCTACTCAAAATAGAAAGAAATTAACTGGCCAACTAAAATATATAGAAAAAATTAGCTGGACATGGTGGGGCATGCCTGTAGTCCCAGCTACTTGGGAGGCTGAGGCAGAAGGATCGCTTGAGCCCAGGAGTCTGAGGTTGCTGTGAGCTAGGCTGACGCCACGGCACTCTAGCCCAGGCAAGAGGGTGAGACTCTGTCTCAAAAAAAAAAAGAAAAAAAAAAAGAAAAAAAGAAAAGAGTAAGGACTCTTAAATAAAAGGACTATACCTGGCTGGCTCACCTGGCCCTCACCTGTGCCTCCTAACCCTGCTCTCTCACCTATATACCAATGACCCAGGTCCTACAAGAGCCCTGCCCTGCTTCTGATGATCGAGATGGCAGAGGTCAGTCTAGGCACCAATCTCGACAGTGTCCCTAGATCATCTCACACACTTAGGCACAGTCCCTTTTAATTTAATGACCATGTGTCCCTAGTGAGGATACACTTCGCTTTGCCTTTTTGTGTGTGAGAGCCGGCTGATAACCATGGATAGTAGATGTCCTTTGACATCGGGAACAAAGTGTTTCCACTTCACTTGTGAAACTCAAAATTTTGCTTTTGTGGCAATCAATTCATTATATAAACTCTAAAACACATTAGAAATACTTGGGTTTTTTATTTCAGCATATTACAGGGGTACAAATGTTTAGTTTACATATATTGCCTTTGCCCCACCCAAATCATATATTAGAAATATTTGGCCATTAAATGATTCATTATCTTTTTTTTTAAGAACCCCTCCCCATGGGGTAAAAAAAGAACATATCCAGTTTATTTTCCTCTTCCTGGGAGTAGCCCAGTAGCAAATCTGTTTGGGGTGGACACACTCATGTGTAAAGAAAAGGGAAAACTTCAATATTTATCTCCCAACCCGCACCCCATACTTTCTGGAGGGACCTGGGTGTGCCTGGCTTCCCCTGTTACACACACTCTGAAAGTTTAAGCTTGAGATGAGTAAAGCAGAGCAAGATGAGGCTGAGACATTGATTTCATTTATTTGAGTCCATTTTTTATCCACCTCTACATAAACATCGTCATGATTATATGAAAATACATGAGTTTAATAAATGCATATTCCAGTCTAAGCCTTTCTTAGCATGGAGATATTCTAAGCTGAGTGGGTTCCTTTGCATTTTTTTAGCCAGGGTTTCATGCTGAATATTAATATTTTGGAACAGTTCCTGGGAAATTGCACAGGAGCAAATCTGCTTGAATGTTTTATAGGAAAACTGTGTTTATATAAAATCCTAACTTCTTACTGTAGTTTGCAAAGCCCTGCATAAGCCAGCCTTAGTCTCAGGGGCCTACCTCACCTCCAATTTCCCTCTCTGCTGACCTTCTCTTTAGGCACAATGGCTTTCTGTCTTTCTTTGCCAACTCACCAAGCTGGTTCCTACCTTAGACTCTTTGCAATTGCTGTTCTTGCCTGTACTGCTCTGCCCTAGACCGTTGCACGATCAATCTCTCCTGAGTGTGCTGTCACCTCCTCGGGTGGCCCACTCTGACTATACTACCATAGTGCTGTCTAACACACATATAAGGTGGACAGGAATGTGAGCCATACACACGATGTTAGATGCTCCGGTAGCCACAGTAAAAACAAAAAGAGACGAGATTCATCTTAATGCTATTTTTATTTAATCCAATATATCTAAACTATTACCATTTCAACAATTAGTATAAAATGTCAATGAGATATTTTACATTCTTTTTCTCATACTAAATTTTGGAAATATGGTACATCTCTTACAGCACATGTGAATTTGGTTTAGTCACATTTCAAAGGCTCAAGAGCGGCCAAGCGCAGTGGCTCACGCCTGTAATCCTAGCACTCTGGGAGGCCGAGGCGGGAGGATTGCTCAAGGTCAGGAGTTCGAAACCAGCCTGAGCAAGAGCAAGACCCCATCTCTACTATAAATAGAAAGAAATTAATTGGCCAACTGACATATATAGAAAAAATTAGCCAGGCATGGTGGTGCATGCCTGTAGTCCCAGCTACTCGGGAGGCTGAGGCAGGAGGGTTGCTTGAGCCCAGGAGTTTGAGGTTGCTGTGAGCGAGGCTGATGCCAGGGCACTCACTCTAGCCTGAGCAACAAAGCGAGACTCTGTCTCAAAAACAAACAAACAAACAAAAAAACAAAGGCTCAAGAGCCACATACATGTTGTTAGTGACTACGATATCAGACACACAGACCTACAACAAACCCCCAACTCCAACCACTCCCTAAAACATTACTCTGGTTTATCCTCATTTTTAACAGTTGTTAGAAATTATCTTGCTTATTGACTTGAACATTATTTCTGCCCCCATTCTCTATCTGCCCCCTGTCCCTAAAATGTAAAGTCCAAAAGACCAGGACTTCATTTCATTCTTTGCTCTATTCACAGAGTTTAGTGCACTGTCAATTTTCAATAAATATTTCTTGAAAGTTAAATGAATGAAGAACCAATGTACTGTTAAAACAATGGAATCCGTATGTGCCTTTTGCTTTTTTAGCCTTCCCTTGCTTGTGCTGTATTTCAGACAGATGACATAATAATATCAACCCCACATGTGTTGCTCTCCTTCCTCTTCTTCATCCACGTCCTATTGTAACTAGTCTGCACCGTCTGTATCCTGCAGTTTTTCTAATACAAGGATGTCATATAAAGAGAAAGCACTTTCCAAACCACCTTTAAACCTATTCTCAAGTTAGCATTCAACTCACACTTCACAGGGAAAAAAAGCAAACATCTGGACTTTCTCTTCTCTCCCCTATTAACCATTACAGGATTTTCTCAGAAGGTAGTCAAGCTGTAACTTGTATTTATTATCCTTTTAGCCAGTGGGAGAAAAACCAGGATCTGTGATCAGTTACAGACCTTGGAAACTGCCAGGAGGCCTGGAGTCCTAGGAATTTCCCTCCACTGCCTCTCTGCAGCTGACCCAGACTTGCCTGCCACCAAAGCTCTGTGTGACAGTGGGCAGCTGTTCCAGGTCTGTCTGTGCTCATTGGCTCCATGTGTAAAAGGAAAATCAAAGTTACTGCTTATTTCTAGTAGAAGGCCATAGAGAAAATAACTACGGATTACTTTATGGCCAGGAATGAAAAGCATTGTTGGTGACCAGATAAGTCAATGGACACTGACTTAGCACTTAAACTTCCACGTACAGATATTACAATAAAAAGTTTTTGAGTCATGGAGGGTGGGTCAGTATTACAGGCAAAGGGTAAAAAGTAAGTGGGGTTGGAAAATAACTCTTACTCTCTTACTTTCTACAGTTAGAGAAGTTTGTGGAAAGAGAAAACATTTCTGATAGCTTGTTTTGGCATTTAATTTCATTGGCATATACAATTACTCCTTGACCTAATTCAGTCTCTCCTTCCCCTGGTTATCTTTGCAATTATACTCCATAATCAACCTGACTCTGGTATATCTGCAGAACCTACCAGAAGAGTTGTGAAACTTAAGAATGTGGAGTTTTCAATTCAGAAGTCATTCATTCAGTTAAAAAATATGTATTGTCCTCCTGCTGTGTATTAAAAACTAGACAAGCAAACATAGGTAAGACCCTCGAGAGGCTTCCATTTTAGCAGATGGCACATTTGTTACAAAACTACTTAATTGTTCAGTTACGATCCTGATGGGTGCCTTGGAGGAGAAGAGTCAGGTGGCATGAGAAGAATTAATGGAGTCATGATTTGGATTCCCTGAGAAGGTGGCCATTCAACTCAATTCTGAAGGAGGAATAGGATTTAGCAAGTGATGAGGGTCAGGGATCTTTTTAGATAGAGAGAGAAGTAGGTGTCAACGTGCCGATGAGGGGCTAGTGAGGCCACCAGAGCCTGAACACAAAGTCTCTGCCTTCTCCCCAGCAGTGCTAGCTATTCTGACTATCACTGGATTGAATGTTCCTCTTCATTCATTTACCTGACACTTACAGAATTAGTCCTTACCTGATATGTGAAGCCTCAAGGGTTGTGGCTTTCCCATGTGCTATTAGTAGTAGACTTTCAAATAATCTTCCTCCCATATGGAGATCTCTCGGCTAAGCCACTGCTGCAGTTGCAGAAGACGAACACCAGGGGGCAGAAAGCATTCTCCCGCACTTGCTTCGGTAGACCCTAAAATGGTGAAAACCCGTGCTTGATATTAGTATCTTGACCCAACGTGTTCGAATGAAGAATTAGCAAATGAGGCTACTACAATGGTTGGAGGCCATTGCCTTTCTAATCTTAACCGAGCATTACAAAAACCAACAAACAAAACTCTTAGTGAGTTTATTGGGTATGATTTAATTCAACTAATGTCTTAATGAAGGTGTGGCAGTCACACCATAAAGGTTCAAAAAGAAGAGGCCATTTGAAGGGACCACTCAAAATCTGGTACTGGGGAATGAGAAAGGACAAATGACATAAAAGCATAGTCTTCAGCTCTCTTCTAAGCCTGCGTCCACATAGGAATGAGAGTTAGGAGGAAAGCCTAAGAGAGATATAGAAAGTCTTTTGGGTGGGCCAGTGAAATTTGATAGTTGATAAGCGATTAATAGGAACCAATGCAACTTCCACCTAAATGAAGTTAGACGCAGTCTCACCAGGTTTGTGCTAAACTTCTGGCAGCTATGTTTCCAGCACATGATAAATAATGATACCTCTGGGGCAAACAGAAAAAGAAGACGAAGCCACTCATTACTACAAATTGGTCGTGGACTGGGTAGTGTTAATCTCACACTGATCATGTATTACTGATTGCTGCAGATGGGAGTCTCATGCCAGTCACGAGTCAAACCAAATAATTAGCAGATGTCATCAATGCCAATCTGTTGATGTTTAAAAATGGAACAAGTGAATCAGCAAACTATTTAGGAAAGTAAGGCTGTGCCAACCATTCTGTCGTCAAGAGCCTTGTAAGGACAATAAGGACTATGTGTCATCGAGACCCCTCAGCATGACTATGAGAAATAAAAGGGAAGCTTATATCTCAGGCATAACTATGAGAGTTGACTCTGTTTATAAATATCATATTATGCAGACATTTAAAAAGTCTCAAACAGTATTTAAAACTAATTACTAGGGCAATGATTCTCTGTTATTATTGTCATTGTCACTGTCATCATCAAAAGCAAATGGCACTGCTTAAAATGAGGCATGATCTCTTTTCTCTGGAAGCACATACTTTGATAATGAAATACTAATACATATGGACGTAGGAAGCATAACAAGTAAGTACACATGAAACTAATATAGAAATACTTAATACAGGCACTATTAAAATAAGAAAGGATGGCCGGGCGCCTGTAATCCTAGCTCTCTGGGAGGCCGAGGCAGGAGGATTGCTCAAGGTCAGGAGTTCAAAACCAGCCTGAGCAAGAGCAAGACCCCGTCTCTACTATAAATAGAAAGAAATTAATTGGCCAACTGATATATATATATATATAAAAAAATTAGCCGGGCATGGTGGCACGTGCCTGTAGTCCCAGCTACTCGGGAGGCTGAGGCAGAAGGATTGCTTGAGCCCAGGAGTTTGAGGTTGCTGTGAGCTAGGCTGACGCCACGGCACTCACTCTAGCCTGGACAACAAAGCGAGATTCTGTCTCAAAAAAAAAAAAAAAAAAAAAAGGATGGCATGATTTATAGGAAGTTAATAGACATACTTATTACATGACAAATATTGTGTTGGGCACTTTATAAGCATTACTATATTTACACTTCATAGCAATCCTATGGAATTGGGTTTACTATTGTCCCTATCTTACAATAGACTTAGGGGAGTGGAGTTATTTGCATAGCAAGCAGCAGCATCAGATATGAAAATAAGCCTGTTCAACTCCGTAGTGCACCTTTGCTGACATCGATCACCCAGCATCTATCTCCACTTCCTATCAGCATCTTCCATTTCCTTTGGAGGATTTGCTTTTCCCTCATTGTGGATAGTCCTGGTAGGTCAGAAAATTCTGATAATTTGTTATTCCCCAATTAAGACAAAGAGGTTCCAGAAGTAGCCTTTGGACAGATTCTTCCTATGGGGGAGATCTGGAGGGAAGCTCTTCTAGTATCTATGCCTGGTCAGCTGGACTTTCTCTCTCTCCAATCTTGGTGCAAAGTGGGAAGAAATTATCCTTGTCAAAAGTCTCTCTCCTGATTCCTGTCCTACTTCTAAACTTGCTTCTCCAACCTTCCATCAATTTGGTGTGTTGTGCTCACCAATATCCTTCTAATAAATTGAATCTGAGTTATTCATACCGAAGAGCCTAATGTCTCAAAGTGAATTCACTTTCAATTCCTCCAAGCACCAGTTGTGCCAAGAAAATACAATATTTTTATCTTTACTTCAAATACTGAAATAACTTCACAAATAATAGATTAGGTAGAACTCCTTGCCCTAAAAAGAATAAGTTGCGAATCAAAGCAATGTTGACCTTTATTTTCATTGCAATCATTATTTATATGTAAATTCCACATATGGAGTTTGTTATACCTGTGCAACAATAGCTTATCTTCTAGTAGATTAGAATTATTTCAGACTACTGCTTGTACTCTTTTCTAACATGACCCCTTTCTTTGTAATACAAAGAAAACTCCAGAAACTGTCTACATTAGGTCAATTCTGAATTTGTGGGTAATGTACAATAATTGCTTTTATTAACTAGTCCTTACCAAGTGTCACAAACTATACTAAACTCTTCGCATACAGTAATTGCGTG
Source organism: Microcebus murinus (assembly GCF_040939455.1). Taxonomy (NCBI): domain Eukaryota; kingdom Metazoa; phylum Chordata; class Mammalia; order Primates; family Cheirogaleidae; genus Microcebus; species Microcebus murinus. Next base: position 27,888,733 of record NC_134108.1, read on the forward strand.
TGGTAAATGTTATCATCCCATCTCACACATGAAGAAGCTGAGGCTTGGAGAAATTAAATGAGTGTCAAACAATAACACACCCAAGAAACTGTGAAACCAGCTCTCAAACCTGGTTTGTCTGAGCCCAGAGCTTCACATATTCCTACCAAGTTATTCTACTCAGCTGCTCCACTGACAGGTAAGGTTCTTGTCCTCATCCTCACTGTTCAAGGTGGGCTCCATTGTCACCAATTCGCAGGTAAGAAAACAAAGACTAGGAGGAGTTAAGTTCCTTATCATAGTCACACTGATTCCAGCAGAGTCAGCTTGCTTTAAAGAGGTCTTTGTAATTTTGAAGCCACACCTCCCTGGGAAGTTCCATGGCGTGTAGATTAAGTAAAAGCACAATCACAGCATGTGTATAAAATGATTAAGATTCTCCCAGTGCATTGCTTGCTTCCAAGAGTGCACTTGCATCAACTCTCTAGATTCTTTTAAGCCACTAAGCCACAATAGTAGATGCTCATTAAATGCGTGCTGACTCAATAGAACCAACCTATTAAAACAATAGTTCTCATCTAATGTTCTTTGGCAAAATAGAGAATTCTGGAAAGGAAAGGGAATTTAGGGGGGGTGATTTATTTCCATTATTTTATCCCAAGGAAGAAACTGAGGGTCAAGACTTGCCTGAGGTCCCAGAATTTCTGAGTTGCAAACAGGAAACTAGGGTGCAGATCTCTAGATTCTTGGGTGAGTGCCCTTTCCACAACAAGATACTTCCTCCCCTGGGTATAATTTAGACATAAGGCGCCCACTAGTTTAAGAGAACATCAGTGGCCTGATTAGATAGTCAAGTTTCAGTTCTTTAAAAAACATTTTCTTGTGAGCGCATTTGCTCACTCGCACTTCTACCTGTAAACTTTCTCCAAAACTGCAAGGTATTCCTCTAGTGCTCAGCTCACTAAGTGATCGCCCCCTCACGCTTCTTTCCCGGTGCTGAAGAATCTTAAGGAGATCTTGATTGGCAGCTTGCTTCAGTCGACCCACGCAGTGCGTGGAGCTCCCGCCCCCATCCCTGAAACACTCTTTTCCAGCCCTTGTATTTGGTATATATTATCCTCCATCACTCTCTCACATTGAGGTAGGGGTTTTGGCAATTCCAAAATTCCATGTCTTTGTTCTTTTCCTTGTATAGCACCTACGCTGTGGCAACAAAAAGCTGAGGATGAAGGAAAAATGGACGACACAGGCCCACAAGAAAAGCAACAAAATGTAGTCTTTGCATTTTTTTTTTTAAGAAAAGCATAATGCAGTTACATATATCTGGTGACACAGAAGGACTGGATGTCATCTTCTTTCTCTCTAACACTTCCTCTAAAATGGGAGGCCCCTGAAACGTGGTCTGTAACCCACTGCAGAGTGGACGGAGACCAGGACTGAGCCACATTAGAGGGTGGGGGTGCTCTTCAGACCTGAACGCACAGGTAGCAGGTGGATGGGGAGCTCCCTGGCTGAGAGCCAGCTGCTTATTCTTTGCAGATGCTGTCAGTAATGCGAATTGTTCCAAGTGCCTACCCTCATTCTTCTCCCCTTTTTCCCTGCACATTTTAAAGTCAATGGGCAGTCCTTTGCCCATTCTGGCTGTTTCTCCCCCCCCCCCCTTTCCTCAGCCACCACACAGGAGATGTCAGCAGTCAGATGGCACTGGCACGCCACCTATGGAGCATTGCCTCTGGCTTTAAGCCCAGACCAAGGGAAACTTGGATTTGGAATTTTGGGATGATGACTTTTGTTCTGATGCTTCTCAATAGTATTCACTAGAGACTAGAGACAGATGGTTTGCAGCTTAGCACCAGGAGCAAAAGTTGCCTGGTTTTACATTTTGACCATTGAATAAAAGGGGCTGTGTTTAGCCGAGAATTCTGAACCAACTTGTGGGGCTGATTTGGTTTTCAGAAGTCTTCTAATGACTGGAGCTAAGGGCTCAATTTCAAAGACTAAGGCTTAGGGGAACAGTCCAAATTCTCAACTCTCAACAGCAGGGTTGCGGGGGGTGGGGGTGGGCTCTTGTCACGCCAGTTGATGCCATGCTAATTGCGTTGCGTCCAGATGTTTTCTTCTGAACTTCAAAGGTGAAGGGCCTGAGAGATAGTGTTATAGATATTAAGGCACTTGTCTAAGTTCATACAACAAGTGAGTAGCAGAGTTGGAATGATGGCCAGACTGAGCCGTATTCCACTCCACTCATCTCAAAAAATAAACATAAATTAGCCAGCTCTATTCTTAGCAGGAAAATACTTATATATGTCCATGCATCTAAATCTTAGTTCCCCTGTGGATTATGGCCCTTCGGCAGATAGTAAGTCTAATATTTGTGTTCTCATCCTTGCAAACAATAAGTACTCCATGAATAAATGCTGATTAATAGAAAAATAAAGTGATTATAAGGATATGTTTTTCAGCCCTGGATCACCTTACAACTTTTTTTCTTTAATCTTTCCTACTTTAAAAAAATTACCGAGCCAATACCTCCTCATCATAAAAAGACATTGTACAGAAATAATCATCTCCTACCTCTGCCCCATTCCATATATCTGAAATATGGAATCAATGTTGTTAGGTAGGTAGTCTTCCATACCTATTTGCATGTTCATGCAAGTGTATTCAAACATATGAACACATCTACAGTATTCCCCTTTCTTATCTTTAAAGCCCAAAATAGCATTATCCTATATACTTTACTCCACCACCTTGTTTTTTCACTGAAGTGTATGTCATGGACATCTTCCCAAGTCAGTAAATATGGAGCTTACTCATTTATTCCAATAGCTGCATAATAGTCCCTCAAGTGGGTATATCATAATTTATTCAACCATTCCCACATCAGTGGATATTCAAGTTCCCACTGTCTTCTAAATAGCCTCCTATTTAATCAGCATGCTATTTAGCATCTTGCACATCAACTGTTACATTTATAACTGGGACAGGCCGTGTTCAAAATGATGTCATGCACTCCTGGGCAAATGACTCCACAGCTCTAGGGCTGCAGTCCCCAACCCCTGATCTGTGGCCTGTTAGGGTCTTGGCCACAGAGCTTCTCCCCACCCGCCGTCTGTAGAAAAATTGTCTTCCATGAAACCAGTCCCTGGTGTCAAAAAAGTTCAGGTCTGCCGCTGTAGGGGGTTTGTTTTCTGTGAATTAAAATAATCATACTAAGGTATCCCTTCTATTCCATACTTAAGGCTAGAGTATGTCTTTTCTGGACACTGTTGTCTTTTAGATAATGTATGGGATACAGAGAGTATGTGATCTCCAGTAAGAAATGGAGTAGTCTGAGTTTACAAAAGAATCTTAAATCTTTTGCAATAGCATCAACTATACATATATTTGTGGTATATGACTTCTACCCCCACTTTCCTGCAACAACAACAAAAAAGGATTTCGAGGCTGATTTTCTCAACTTTGCAAAATTGTTAATCCATAAAAATGTAAGCTCGATATGGGTAGAATCTTCAGTTCCCCAAAGTGTCCCTAGCATGTGGCATGATGACTGATGCTGATAGTGGAAAGTGCATAAATATAAGTTAAATGAATAAAAAGCTACTCAAATTCCACACACTCTTAATCTTACTCTGGTCAGAAGAAAGCTAAGTTCTAACTCATGTTGTAATTTTCCTTTTCCAAATGACAACAGGCAACTTAGACAGTTACAGACTCCCGAGCTCAATTAACTCCCAGAAGTCTGCCTCTGAGGACTGACTATGAATTAGCTGAGAGCAGAGGTGCAAACTCAGACACCAGCTGGGAATAAGACTTCCAGCACAATCTAGTTGTGGTTTAAAAGTTGAAGCTCTAAAGGCATTATTTATCCTGAGTCCATAAATATTTGCCTCAATTGGTTAAAAAAATCATAAAACTATGGAGTACTATGCTACCAATAAAAATGACAATGTAGAAGGTGCAGAGAAATGGGATATAATGACAGAGAGTATGACCCTATTTTAGTTAAAGGAAATGAATAGCTAAAGAAAACCTGTGTCTATTTGTACATGCACAGAACCAGAATGATATACACCAAAATGTTAACCATATTTTAGGTGAAGTGATTATGAGTAATTTTTAAAAATCGCCTTTTCTTTGCTTATTTTTCCATCAAAAAATTTCTAAAAGAAACACTAGAATTATTTCTGAGACCATGAATATTACATAACTTTTATTTTCTATTTTCTCAAATTATAGTAGTTGTTTTCTTTTAATAAAAACTCTTTCTACAACATATTACTTTTAAAAAAGTGGGGGGAGGGGGTGACTTATGTTCCTGAAGCCAGAGAAATAGAAAGCACTACTCTCATTACCAAAGGAATTAGAAAAATGGGCCAGAGAAATCTAGTAAAGTGTTACCTGTGATTTACCTGTTACACTGCCAAGTTCTGGTTGCAGAAAAATAGGTATAATTAGAAGAATTTTTGACACCTGTAAGGAAGTTTCCTTCACGAAACTGGTAAGTTTTGTGTAGAAATCTTCCTTTGCTTAGAAATCTCCCACTTGGGCCGGGCGTGGTGGCTCACGCCTGTAATCCTAGCACTCTGGGAGGCCGAGGCGGGCGGATTGCTCAAGGTCAGGAGTTCGAAACCAGCCTGAGCAAGAGTAAGACCTCGTCTCTACTATAAATAAAAAAGAAATTAATTGGTCAACTAATATACATAGAAAAAATTAGCCGGGCATGGTGGTGCATGCCTGTAGTCCCAGCTACTAGGGAGGCTGAGGCAGGAGGATCACTTGAGCCCAGGAGTTTGAGGTTGCTGTGAGCTAGGCTGGCGCCACGGCACTCACTCTAGCCTGGCAACAAAGTGAGACTCTGTCTCAAAAGAAAAAAAAAAAAAAAAAAAGAATGCAACCAGACCTGGCCCAAATAATTTTAAATATAATACTTGTCTCTCAGGTTAATTTAATTTGCAAAGAAAATCATTTACAAGTCAATCTGTCTCCCTTCATCCATTCATCCTCCCTCACAAGCATTTATTGCCCCTACACAGAATTACCTATATTCCTCATCTCCCCTGCCCTTCTAAAAAAAAAAAAAAAGAAATCTCCCACTTGCACAGAGAATCGGCTGTGCGTTGTATGGACATTTGGATCAGGGGTAGGGAATGGAAACAAATTTAGCCATGGTTTGAGATCACACATATCTCAAACTGGGCAAGTGCATTTTACTCTAAGTGGCTTTCCTAGGACCAGCCACCAATTTGTTATATTTTTTCATGGTCTGTAGGTCTTACCGCTTGTAAAAGTGACTAACCTTTAGTTATTCCTTCCAGTTTCGGATCATTACAAGCTGTGAAGCATTATTTTCTGGAAACTTCTGGTTTGGTATAAAGTGTCAGATTAGCCCCAGATCTGACACTTATTTAAAAATAGCAAGAGAGCAGCTAGAAAATGACTCTGGGCTTTTGTGGCTCTCTCTTAGGAAACCGTGTGCAATTAGAGGCTTAGGGGAGAAAAATCTATGTCACTAGCACAATCCTGGCACATGAAAGTTTCCAACAAATATTTGTAAAGTGAATGAATTTGTTGTGTAGGTGTTTCAGTGTAGGACCCTGCTGCAAATGCACACTTTCTCTCAATCTCCCCTAGCACATTTGGTTTCATGGAAATTAAATAATTAAATTAAACCATTTCTTCAGGTGTTTCTGATATAGTTGTGCTGAAAACAGGCTTCAAGTTTCTCTTCATTTCTAGAAAATGCCTAGAAATTTTGTCTCCAGGTTTTATTTTCTTAGTTCAATTAACAAAATAAAAACAAACACACAAAAGTCAACACAAAACACATGCACACAAACCTTTGCAGTTAAACAATCTGCTAGGAGCATAATTCTTATAAAAAGGCACACACACACATGCAGAGACAGCATTAACTGGCACCTAGACATAAACTAGAGTCTGCAACAACCTGTCATTTCATTGGGAGATTTTTATAGTGTCTGAACTGACTAAAATAATTCTCTTTGTTCTCCTCTTCCTCCTCCACTTTTTTACTATTTTAAAGAAACTGATAAATTGAACTATACTTAGAGGAGGAGGTAAAAAAGGAAAAGTAGAAAGGATCTATTTATTATTGAGTGTCTATTGTGTGCTAGGCATCTACTCTACGCATTTTATATATAATATTTCTTTTAATCCTCGCAAAACCTTTGCCATGTAGATATCATTATCATTATTTTACAGGCCAGGAAATGTATTCAGAGAGGATAAGAGACTTGCACAAACTCAGAACACCTAATAAATGACTGAGCTGGACCGAGACCCAAGGCTTTCTATCTTAAAAGCCTGAATTTTTTCACTGCATCACTGTCACCGGTGCGGAAATAGGCCTGCTCTTTAACAGTTCCCCTTGGAAGGTTGTTGGTGATTTGGAAGACCAAGGATAATAGTCATTTAGCCCGTGGTGCATATCTTTCCCTAGCCACTGCCTATTTGGCTGTGGTCTCTAATTTTGAGCTAGTGGCTTGAGCAACAAGAGGACTGTGCCGTCTGGGGCGGCCCTGGCTGACTCAACACTTGTCTGGGGCAGTGTCCCTATTTAGTTCTCTTCCCCTTCTTACTTTCAGTCCCAGCCCCAGTGTCCATGTCCTTTGCATAAGTGACAGGTGGCCTTCCACACTTCCACAGGATGACAGTCTGCAGTGTTTATGGCGATTCGTCTCACAATGTACAGTACATTTTTTATTGTACCAGAGATCAGCATGAACTTGAGTTTTGTACATAAAGGTGAACGATCTCTCTGGCAAGAGCTGGTCACGCTCTTGGCATTTCCTTTAGCCTGCTTGCTTTTTTATTTGTGTTCCTAGCAACTGTCCTAGATTTAAATAACTTGTTTATTTTTTGGTTAAACCTCACAATAGTTAACATTGTTCCTAAGGTACAAAATTAATTTCGATGAGTCAATGATGTCAGAAGTACACTGGGCTATTCTTTTATGGCCTCCTTTTTGCAAATGTTCCACAAACTTTAATTCACCTATTTACTCTGGCAGCTAAGAAAGGGACACTTACTGATATAGTCATTTGGTATCTGTAAAAAAAATATATAGTCTTTCTGATATTTATGTTCCTGGTTTCCAGGGTTCAGAGTCAAAAAGGGAGATGAAATCCCTTTAATTGCTCATTGTCATCATCATCTTCCTCCAATTCAGCCAAAAAAACCTGTCTACCTTAGGGCCCATCCTCCAGGGGTATGGAGGGCATAATCTTATTTTTTCTTTCATATCCATAAGTATATATGGATGCTATATAAGTGATATTGTGCAGTATATGCTATTATGTATCTCACATTATTTACTTACACATATATAATAACTATCTTCCTCAAGTTAATAAATATTTTTTCTGAAGCCTAGTTTTTCTTGGTTGTATACTATTCCTTTTTAGGATGTTACATAATTTATTTAGCTAATCTCTCTGTTTGAAATTAAAATTGTTTCCAATTTGTCCTTGCTAAAAAATTTTAAAAATATTTTTGTTGATTTTTAGACATAGCCAATAGCCATTCTCATTGTAAATTTCTATAAATATGGAATTTCTGAGTAAAAGGTACAAACTTTTAAAGGATTTTGATACATGAAGCCTAGTAACCTGCCAGAAAGATTCTGTGATTGATTATAGATGAGATTTCTCCTCCAAGTAATTTTCTCACTCTTCTATAGCATAAAGGTTGTATCTTTCTTTAGATACAATTGATTAAATGAGGCATAACGAATTGTATTTTTGAATAAGTACTCAGGATTCATCAGTAATAATTTTAGGCTTGTTTGTTCATGTAAACTATATTGATCTTATATCCCAACTAGTAGCTGGGTTGCCTGGGCATTTAAAAACAATACTGATCATTTCTGTGCCCTGAAGTTCCTGTCTCTTCTGTATTTCTTGGTCAGGTTAAAGGAATTCAAATAATGTTTATATTGGGAATATAGGGACAAGTATATCAGCAACCGGGTTACTATAAAAACATGGGTCTTTGGCATTGTGCTCAGAAAATTAAGTCCTCTCATTTGGTACACACACAATGTCCTGAACAGCTATTATGATTAATTAACTTTTCCATGTTGGTGTGGGAAGTTTTACTACCTCTTAGAAAACTAGCTCCAACTAGCTTGTAGTCTGATCAAATAGAGAACAAGTCAAGTGAAAATGGAAAAGCCAAGCAACTAATCCTTTAAAGGAAATGATGATTTTTTTAAAAAGGCATCTCAGTCTAGTTAATAAATTGTTACCTCTCCTCCTGAAAGGGATATTACTCTGTATGGGGATTATAAATACACACTTGAACATTAAATTTTAATATGCTTATTAGCTACTCTCTGTTCAGATGTAGCAACTCCATTGTTATAAACCTACTTTGAAGTCTTTCTGGTGGGTCTATTTTGGGAGTTATTCACTTTTAGCTCTGCCCTTGTTTTAGAGCAGAACCTAACTGTACAGGGCTTGTTTCTTTTACTTAGTTAAAAACCTTGATGCTAGTAGACGGAGTTGGTGTTTCATAATGATAAACTCTTCCATTTTTAAGCACTTCTTACATGCCAATACTTTATGTTTGCTACTTAATTCTCATAATAGTTCTGCAAACTATTTGACAGATGGTAAAACAGACTTAGAGAGGCCAAGCCTGTTATTCAGGGTCACAAAGCTAGTTGTTGACAGTTGGGATGTTCAAACCCGGGTCCTTTTAAATCCAGAGCTATGTCCATGGTAGGATACTTCTGAATTTTTTCATGCGTCTGTTTGTGCTGTTGTTATGTGAGAGGCAATGGAAGAAATCTCAGGTAAAGAAGCGAATGCAGAGCTTCTCGAAACACATCCTTCCCAAGAATGTCAGCCTTTGATAGCACAGTAGAGTTTCCCTTCTCAAACTAACTTTGAAGAAGGAAAGCCTGAAAATAGGCAAATTTTGCTTTTTACTTTACGTAGGCACCTTTTTATTTTTGGTATTCATGGGATATAATGTGTGGAAAACCGAGAAAACGCGGGGAAATTAAAAATAACACAAACATAACAGTCACATACATGCTCCTCGTCAGCACACATGGAAAATACACTTGTCCAGTGTGGTAACAAGGACAGTGAAGAGAAATGGTCTCTTTTTAAATTCAGACACTCAAAAATTCACCCGTAGTCACCCGTAGTTTGTTAGGAATGTTGAAAACGGTGATGTGGCCTCGTAGGTTGAATAATGGCAAAATCGTATGGGCATTCAGAAAAACATTTCTTTAGCCATGGACTCTCTATCAAATTGTGGGCAAATTACCCATTTTTGTATATTTTAAAATAGACAAAAGAAGCATCACAAAGGATCTTTGGAGAAGCATCACAAAGATGATTTTTTAAGATAAATGTTTAACATTGATCATAAATTCTTTGTAACTGCTGGTTCTCAGTTGCCTGTCCCCAGCAAGAGATATTTCAGGTACAGTGTTTCCTAATGAAGTCAGAGTGAGCTACAGTACTTCAAGTTTCCCCAAGATAACAGTGTTCATTCTGTGCTAGGTGATTTCATTTGCATGCAACACTCCTTTGAGGTTGGTAATATTATTGCACCCAATTTTCAGATAGGCAAACTGAGACTCAAAAGAAGTTAAATAATGTGTCCACTAATATGGCAGGAAAATAGTGGAGTCAGGATTCAAACACTGGCCGTTGGGTCCCAGCAGCCAGGTGCAGTGCTTAAATGCCAGGCTACATAACTCAGAGAGAGCCAGACGAATGGTTGGGAGGTTAACTATCCAATGGATGCTACTCTGTATTCAAGGTCACAGAAAGGGCTCCAACCAAGGCTTTATACAATCACCATAATCCTCAGCAATGTGCTGGTAGCATCAGTGATCAAAGAAAGAAAAGAAGTGCTTAGGGTTCAAATCTGAGGTTCTATGAAACACCCAAAGACCTATGGGAATGGAGCCCCCTTCTAGGGCATGGTTTCCTGCACAGAGACAGGAGAGAACATGAAAAAAAAATCTCGGAGTGCAAAATTACTTTAGACTTCCTGAAAAGCTCACACTGTTAGAAGTGATGACTTTTGTTCCTCATTCTGTCTTTTGAGTCCATGCTTAGGGTTTTAAATGATTCTTAGCTTTGGCTTCCAGCCTACGTGGACCAAAGCAGCAAATGCTCCTTACCCCCGCAGTCTTTCCCACACTCACACTGTGCTGCCATATGTGGGCACACCCACGTGCAGCCCCAGAGGTTTTCCCTGGAAAAACATGTAGGGTTTCAAAGTTCTGTTGTCTTGGTTGGCCCATCCCCTGGGTAGGGCTGTGAACTTCTCAAGGCAAAATGGCTTCTATCATCGGGAAGCGCATCTAAAACAGGCAAAGTTGCTTTATTTATAGGCTAATCCAGTTAAGGACAAATTGGATTGGGTCTATCTGCCAGTCACCCTCGGATGCGTACAGCATGTGTTTTCTCTGCACCCCTTTCCGTGTCCAGATTGGAGAGATAATGAGAGAAGAAGGAAGTTCAGTTGTGGGGTATCCCTTGGAGGTAATTCACCATAGGTATATGTTAGCACTGGTTAGGACACAGAGAGAGTTTGCAAATAGAAAAAGAGAGAAAAGAGTAGCATGTTGTGCTGCAAATGAGGTACAATCATTCCTTCCTCTCCTGCTGCTGCGTATGAGCATGTTCGCACTGATTTAAGGAGTCAGAATTATCTATTGTGGTTGTTTTATTTCATCCTGGTTTAATTTGGTGTTTACTTATTTTAGTTTGTGGTTATTTTTATTTGTTTATCTCATAGGTTTGTTTTTATTTGGAGGAATCACTGTGGAGAGAGAAGATACTTTAGAATAAGTGGTGTGTGTTGGGACAAGATATTAATAAAATTGAGAAAGGGTGGCTGGGCACAGTGGTTCACGCCTGTAATCCTAGCACTTTGGAAGGGCAAAGTGGTAGGATCACTTGAGGCCAGGAGTTTGAGAGCAGCCTGAGCAAGAGTGAGACCCCTTCTCTGTAAAAACAAAAGAGAAAGAAAGAAAGAAAGAAAGAAAGAAAGAAAGAAAGAAAGAAAGAAAGAAAGAAAGAAAGAAAGAAAGAAAGAAAGAAAGAAAGAAAGAAAGAAAGAATTAGATGGCATGGTGGCATGCACCTGTAATCCCAGCTACTTGGGAGGCTGAGGTAGGAGGATTGCTCAAGCCCAGAAGTTTGAGGTTGCTGTGAGCCATGAAGACACCACTGAACTCTAGCCCAGGCAACAGAGTGAGACCCTGTCTTAAAAAAAAAAAAATGAGAAAGGGTGACTAGTCCCAGCTGTCAATCAGGGTGACCCTGGGTGAGTCACGTGACTTTTCCATTTGTAAAAGTTTCTGGGCCATATCAGTGATTCCCACTCATGATTGCCCACCACAATCACTTAGAGGGTGTTTAGAATGAGATATCTGCAATAAAGTTGCTTGGGGGAACTATTTTGGGTGATGAAATTGTTGTGTACCTTGTTACAGTGGTGTTTACAGGACTGCATATGTTTATCAAACTCTGTGAACTGTACCCGGAAACGAGTGAATTTTACTGTATGCAATTTACCTTAATTTTAAATTCAAAAAATTTTTAAATTTCATGAATATTGACATAGTGAAAAAAAATGCCAAGGCCACCCTAAACCAACTACCTACTGAGGGCTATCTGTTCTTTTAATTATCTCTGTACTTGTGAATCTAATAGGAACCAACTCAAACATTCTAAGTTGCTACAACCCAGATTCAGGTGTTATCAGTCAGCTGTGGCCATGAAGTCAAGAGTCCCCTGGGTGGAAGACAGCACCATGGGCGCCTGCATTCACAACGTGTCTGGACAGTCTGCTTAAATCACATGAGGAATGGAGGGAAAAACGTGGGCAGACTCTGGGCTTAATGATCCAGTATGACCAATAAGCAGAAAATGTGGGAGTAGCCAAGGACTGATCACATACTAAAAACCAGTGTAAAGGTAGAGGATGTGGAACTTAGAACTGTCTATTAAGCTATTGATTTTGGTTTTGGGCATTAAAGAGAAAGAAACCATCCTGTACAATGAGCCTGACACCAATCATATGGTAGCACGTAAGCGTCTGGCAGACACAGGTTCGCCGATTTGAACTATGTGGATTTTAAGAGAGAAGAGAATGCACCCTGTGGGAAGACAGGTATTTTTGGGCCCAGCATTAATCTCTGAGGAGATTTCACCCTAACATCAAAAAAGATCTGAGACCCTCGGACTCAAAAGTGTTTCCCAACAGCATTCATGTTACACCGGACTCCAAACAGGAAAATGGGGTGTTGAAAATATTTAGTTTTTTTCTTAAAGTTCATGAAGAATGTAGTAGGTATGTTTTGGGGGGTGTGTCTCATCCCAAGCACACCTCCTTAGGAACATCCCTCACCAACAGACCCTCCTGATGAGGGCTTAGAGGACTACATTTCTATAGTGTAGCCACCACCCTGGCTATAATGGATGGAACCGTGGCAGACACCAATGGAGGCTTGGCTGGGAAAACCATAAGACCCAGATGGTTCTCTAGGGGAGACACAGTGCAAGGTCCCAGAGGAAGTAGTTGTGCCATGGGAAGCCAAGGCCATTAGCAAACTAGAATTAGGAGGAAGGAACTGCAAGTAGTAACAGCAGCAATAATAATAATGATGGTTACTCACACTTATGGAACGATTTGTGTGTGCCAAGCACTGGGCTAATCCTCTCAGGTAGGTAATATCACTATCTCGATTATAAAATGAGGAAACCAGGACTTACATTTGATCACTTTCCTAAGGCCACACAGCTGGTAAGTGGCAGAGCCGGGGAGGCCACCTGGGTAAGGCAATTCTCCAGCTGGGTTACAAAATCTCTACAAGCTTTATTCTGCCTCTCAGGAAGCCCAGAAAGCAGCTGCAGGGAGGAGGATGTGGACGAGAAGCAGAAACACCATGGTGCAAGGAAGAAGAGCAGAGAAGCAGAGACCGCCAAGGATCCCAGCTCCAGTTTGCATGGAATTCTGCTGTGCTCGGTGGGAGATCTGTATTTCAAATAATCCTCTCTCTCATTCTCCCTGCCCTTGTCAGAACTAATTTCAGTGCATCTGTGTTGCTTGCTATCAAAGACCATTAAGCTAGAATGAAGTATCTAAGAGGAGGTGGGAGGTGGCTGGGGGGACATGTCTTACGTAGAGGTTAGGGCAGAGAAAATGATCCCACTCTCTCTGGGTGGGACGCTACTTTTTCCAACCTTCTCAGGTTTGGGAAGATGAGCACCTGCAGCTCCTTAAGGAAACATCTTGTCAAGGGACACTCCAAAAGAGGATACCAAGCTGCTTTGTAATCTTGGAATTACTTAGCGATACATTTAGCTAAATGACAGCCATTGAATCAGGTTTCTTAAGACGGTCTCTTTTAGGACCTTTGGCACAATTTCTTTAATGGAATTACTTGTCCATGTTTCAAAGGTTTTCTCCACCATGAACTCCTTCACCTCATAGGTCACCTCTCTCCGATGCAAGGCACCATTTAAAAGGGCCCCCACTCTTCCTAAGAATAAAAATTGCAATCCTAAATTGTATGCTTGAGTCTTTGGTATACGTTTGTGAGAAAGCTGTACTATCGTAGAAACAGAAGGAACTAGCAAATTCCCTCGGTCGCTTGGGTTTGCCAGGGAGGATCAGCACCATGAGAGAGCCCTTCTCTTTGAAAGGCTTCCCTGGAGGTCAGCCAGGTAGAGGGGATGATGCTCAAACTAAATATCAAGCTGGCCGCTGGGCGAATTTCAGAGCTGTGAACTTGGGGGCTCCGTGCTTGGTTGTCAGAGTCTGGAGAGATGGCTCTGGTCTTCTCATTGACACCAGAACACACCAGCAAGGGAAGAATCCACTGCGCCTCACCTGTCTGTTTATTCTGCTCTCTTGTGACTTTCTTAAGGGCTTAATTAATACGGTATAACTTTAGCCCTTTGATCCCCTGAAGAAAGGTTTGGGAACTGATGACTTTTTTCTCTAATCTTACCTTACTGTTCTTTCCGAATTGACCCACTGAGGACTTCTGCCAGCAGGCAGCTCCGACCAGTTTGACATGGCATCAGAGCCGTGGCTGGGCAGGGACGCTGACTGCACCAGGATTGGCGAGGCTGCCAGGCTGGCACACGCACAGGGGTTACCTCACCTGTCCACCTAGCTAATCTTGTTATGTTAAGGATACGATTTCCCCACTGTGGAGACTGGATGTTCTTGGCACCTGGACAGTGCCTTAAGGCTTGACTCAGAGGTGTGTAAGAACTGGCAGGGAATTCGGCAGCGGCTAGTACGGGATGCTGGAGCTCCCTGCACAGCGGGTGGTCCCAGAATTGTGGACCGTGCCCTCCTGTGGACTGAGAGAGACCTGCTCCAGGAGGTGGCAGCTTCGGGCAAGAGCGAGCAGCTTCAGGGCGTTCCTTTGTCCTTCAGAACAGATTTCTGTTCTTTGTGGCATCCTGACTTTCTTTTCCTTTCCCAGGGGAAGCATGAATTTGCACATCCATGTGGTGGCCTGAATGCGGTGTCCTAGCTGAAGCACTGTGACATTCCTGTCCGTCTGAAGCAGCTTTCTCTGTAATGGGAATTAGCTCCATAAAACTTTCATGGGACACCCAGTGGGAGCGAGGTGAGAGGGCTGGGGAACTGGATTAGGGCACCCCTTCATCATGTGGAGCGCTCAATGACCCCAAGGGCATTTATTAATTTTTCTGCTGTCTGGAGAGAAATATCTATCTGTAAAGAGTGGTGAACCTTATCTGGCAATTGCACCCTGCCTGGCAGCCTAGGGAGCTGCCCTCACCTATTTGTAGAGATGGTCTACCACGTGCAAGGGGAGTCCATTATTATCATTCATGGCCTCATTCAAAGTCCACAAAGTGCCTAGGAGAAAAACACATCTGCTAATAAAGTTTCGTTTTCTGATTTGGGGAGAAAAAGAATAAAGGTTTTAAGCATAATTGTGGATTGTGTTTAAAAAGTTGGGTCATTTCTGCTCATTCTGTGTTTTGACTGACAGGGCTGCATTTCTAAGACTTTGAAAGGAGATACTTCTAGGCAAAAAAAAGAAAAAGGAGCTAACTGAGGCAGAATTCTTCTTTGTTGACAGGCTGGGGGCTTTATTCCTTGAGAGGTGGGTTCAAATCCCGGCTCCGTCTCTTTCTAGCTGAGAGCCCTTGGGCAATTTACTCAAGCCCAAAAAGCCACTTCCCAGGGCTGGTGTGCACCTGGGAGTGTGCACCAGATGAGAACTCAGCTGCACACTGACTGGGTAGCCCAGGCTGGCACACGGTGAGCCCAAACAGAGCACACAGATTCCTGTCTAGTATTCTGTGCTAGAAGTTAGCAGCCATCTTTCCAAAGGTGGCATCACAGAATCAGTTTCTAGATTTCCTTTCCATGAATGCCACTTCAAGAAAGACCTTCCAACCCTTTACATTAGGAATACATAAAATAAATATGACATAAAAAAAAAAAACCAAAAACTTTTTCCACTTATTTTGCCAATTATGGGCCCTTGTATCCAAAGCTATAGGAGCAATATCAAAATAAAGGCATGCACACAAAGTTCTGGAATTTGTTGTTCTCCAAAACATCTCTGAGGAGGGAAGTTGTGGGAAGCCCGCATGGATAGCCGAGGTCGGGGAGTCCTGAAGTCACTGAACAAGAAGCACAGTCATTCTGGCCACCACCATGTTGGGGGAGGGCACCACTCCTGTGATATTTGGGGTAACAGCTGCTTGATGAGAGCCCGAACGATTAATATATTCACACAGATGGAAACGTATACTTTCCATTAAATCTTTGGACCCACCTATTTTTGCTACAAATGTTTAAAAAAATTTTTTTTTTTTTTTTAGTTTTTGGAATAAAAGTAGCTTCCTCTGTGTTCCTGGACTGCCTGCACGTGCCCGTAAGTAGCATGTCAGACCCAGGACTCGAACCGATTTGGTAGTGTTTCTCCTTACCAGGCTCTGAGCTGATTGAAAACACTGGGCTCTTCAGGTTCCAAATGAAGTTGTAGAGAAAAAAAAAAAAAATAAGAAAAAAAAAAAAAAAAAAAAAAAAGAAAACACTGGGCTCAACTCTCAGTTATTTCTGTTATTAAGTGTATGAGTTTGGGCAAGTTATTTACCCACCTTAGCCTCAGTTTCCTCATGTATGAAACAGTGATAGTAATACCATTCACTCTCCATCGTAGGTATTTCATGATGATAACATGAGAGAGCTCAGTGTGTTGTCTGGCATATATTAAAAGCTCTATAATAATAATTATTATTATTAAACTATTGTGATGTCAGTGTCTGGCATGGTTGTTGACTCACACAAGGCTCGAAAAGTTTTTAAAACTTGATTTATTGTGGTCAAACCACGGTGCTGCTGACCCAGCTCTCTGCTCATTCTGTGTTTTGACTGACAGGGCTGCATGTGGCTGGAGAAAAACCACCACGACTGGCCTCACTTTCCATTCCTGACCGTTCATCTCAAGTGGGCACTTAACGCTGCCCTGCCCGACAATCCTACTGCATTTCTCTAACCTCGGTCATCTTCCCACCCTCTCGGGTGAGCAGTTCATTCTTTCCTCTCTAGATTCAAACCTCCCCCATTCTTACTCTGAGCTAATAATTATACTTCAATTTCAATGAAAAAATAGAGAAATTAGCCGGGCATGGTAGCACATGCCTATACTCCCAGCTACTCAGGAGGCTGAGGCAGGAGGATCGCTGGAGCCCAGAAGCCTGAGGTTGCAGGTTGCAGCGAGCTGTGACGATGCCACTGCACTCTAGTCAAGGTGAGACTCTGTCTCAAAAAAAAAAAAAAGAGAGAGAGAGAGAAAGAAATGCAATCAGGGGAGATTGCTCCGATGGACACCCACACCCCCTCACCTACCTGCCTAGAAGCCTGTGGGTTCTGGATTCCTTGAAACCAAGGATGGCTGCTGCGCCCCTGGCCAAAGCCAACGCCTCCACTCAAGCCCGCACCCCTTCCCCCCTTGCCCATCTGGCGCGTCTCCCCAGCACCCTCGTCCTCCCTCTGCATCCCTGGTTTCTCTCTTTCTGCAGACTGCTCCCATCAGCATACAGATATTTTGCTTTTTTTCTCCCACTTTAAAAGACTTCATTTTGACTTTTTCCTTTCAGTTCTAGCTCCATTTCTCTCATGCCCTTTACAGCAAAGCACCGTGAAAGAGTTGACCGTATCAGCTGTCTCCAATTTCTCTTCCCCCTTTCTCTCTTGAACGCATTCCAGTCAGGTGTAGGCCCTGCAGCTGTTCTTGTCAAAGTCACCTGTGCACTGCCAAAGCCAGTGTTCCCTTCTCAGTCCTCACCTCGCCTGACCCAGCAGAAGCATGCGCACAGGCGACCTCCCCCTCCTCCTTCCGGGACAACACACGCTCCTCTTTCCTCCTTATCTCTGGCTGTTTTTTTTTTTTTTCCTCAGTCTCCTTTGCTGATTCTCCAACCCCTAAATGTTGGAGAACCTCTGGATTCAGACCGTGTATCTCTTTTCTTCATTATCTACACTCACCTCTTATGTCCTTCCTACTCAGAGGGGGGAAGCTGACATTGCAGCTTCCCCCATAGAGTGTTAGGAATGTCTACCCCAGACCAACTGAATCAGAATCTGCATTTTAACAAGATCCCTAGGTGACCATTTGCATATTAATATTTACAATCACCCTAGGTGAGCCTATCAAATTTCATGGCTTTAAGTCCCATTTATTTGCTGACTTGACTTCTACATTTTTATCTCTTGTCAATATTCTCCGGTGAAATGCAGACTCATTCCTCCACTGCCTACCTACAGTTCCACAGGGAGGTTTTACAGGTTTTCCCAACTTAAACTTGTTCAGAACTGAGCTCCCATTATTCCCACAACACGGCTTCTCCTGTATTCTTCCATCTCTTCTTGAATAGCAACTCCATTCTTCCATTGCTCAGACCAAAGCCCTGGCAGTGCTCCTTGCCTCTTTCTCCTATCCAGTCTGTCAACATAATCCAGTCTGCTCCGCATTTGGAACGTAGCCAGAATTTAACCGTTCTCATCACTTCTGCTACCCTAGATCAACTCAGCTTCCCCGTTTCCCCTGGGCAGCCAGGATAAATGTTGATAGATCATGTCACTCCTCTGTTCAAAGCCATCTGATATACCCACCCCACTTCCGGTATGACCCGCAAAACCCCACATGGCCTGTTTCCCCCACCACCTCTCGGACTCTTCTGTGATTTCTGATTTCTCCCCTCCTTTTTCTGTTCACTCCAGACTCAAGGTCTTTTTTGCTGTTCCTCCAACTCAGCAGGCAGACTCCTGCCTCGGGGCCTTTTTGTACTTGCAGTTCTCTCTGCCTGAGTGCTCTTCCCCCAGATAGCTGTGTGGCTCCCTCCCTCCACACAGGCCTCTCCTCCAAAGTCACCTTCCCACCATGCCTTCCCTGGCCTGGCCATCTCAAATCTCAGGCTCAACTTTTTTGGATTTGTTGAGACCTCTTCTGTGGCCTAACTTATGGTCAGTCTTGGAGAATTAGAAATTAACAATAAAAAGAGACAATATATCGGGCTATTTGTTTAAAACCTCACTCTACTGAACCCCAGGAGACACATCTTAGCTTCCGGGAGACTCCTGGCAGAGCGTTTGGAGAACGTTGGATAGCAGATTGAGGCAGAATCCTGTGGAATAACCAATGTTTGGGTGAGCAAAAGAAGAGATCAGGAGAAATAGGAGAAAATGTGAGAGCTTGAACCTGAAAAGTCTTTATCCAAGAAAGCAGAACATTTGCAGCTATAATGAGTCGTCAACAGTGTGAAATGCAGCCGAGCACTCCAGAAAGCTGAAGACTGGAGAGAGATGGATGAAGTAGGCACTGTGGGGGTCCTCAGTGGCATATCCACGGAGAACCTCAGTGCACCTCAAATTCACAGTCACAATTTTGAGCCCGTTATCCTCCTCACCAATCATACTCTTCCTCCTGCACTTTCTATTAATATTTTAATTTTTGGCATCCAGCCACCAAAGCTAGAAAGCTGAGAATAATTATATGCTTGTGGAACACCCACGTGCACTCAATTTGGGGCAGATTTATATTCCTGAGCGTTTCTCAGCTCCTACTCTCCTCTCCATCTGCACCCCACAGTTCTAATACAGGCCCCAGTCAGCACTGGCCTGGACTATAATTTAACCCCCTAACCAGTCTCCTTGCCTCTGGTCTTATTCTCTTAAATCCATCTCTGTTGGTTCTTATGGCTCCATAATAAATTATCCTAAAATTTTGTAACTTAACACAACTGTAATAAACACTATCTTTCATAGTTTCTGTGGGTCAGGAATTTGGGAGAAGCTTAATTCTGTGGTTCTGTCTTGGGATCTCCCATAAAATTGCAGTCAAACTGTTGGCCGGGGCTCCAGTTGTTTGAAGATTTGACTGGAACCGGAGGATCCAGTTCCCACGAGGCCCTCTCACACAGTTCGCTTACTGGTGGGGGTTGGTGGGAGGCCCCTGCTCTTCCTTGGCAGTCCTCTCTGCAGAGTTGCTTGAACGCCCTCGTGGCCTGGCAGCTTAGCTTCCACCAGAACAAGCAATCCATGATGCCAAGGCAGAAGCTGCAGTTCCTTTTATGGGCTAGCCCTGGAAGTTACCTTTGTTACATCTTTCATGCTCTATTGCTCATGTGTAGTCTGTTAGAGCAGTGGTCCCCAACCTTTTCGGCACCAGGGGCCAGTTTCACAGAAGGCAGTTTTTCTGTGGGGTAGGGAGGAGGTGGAGCTCATGTGGTGATGCCAGTGATGGGGAGCGGCTGTAAATACAGATGAAGCTTCGCTTTGCTACCCCCCTGCAGTGTGGCCTGGTTTCTAAGTCTCATAGAAGACAATTTTTTCCACAGACAGGGTGTGGGGGGTGGAGCTCAGGCAGTGAAGCAGGGCCTGGTTCCTAACAGGCCACAGACTGGTACCGGGCTATGGCCCCAGGGCTGGAGACCACAGTGTTAGAGAAAGGAGACTGCATAAGGTGCGAATATCAGAAGGCCAGGAGCACTGGGGCCATTGTGGAGGCTGGCTACCACAACAGTCTCCGCACTGCTATCAGAGTGATCCCTTAAACTTGAACCTACCTGTTTAAAGTAGAGGTGGTAGAGGCACAGTGTGTATAGAGGGATTGAGAAGAATGCTGAAGGTTTGGAAATGAAAGGAAAATGAAGCAGTAGATTTCTGTGGACAGGCAGTGAGATTTATTAAATGGCCTTGAAGGTTCAGCTGAAGACCAGTGCTAAGCATTCCAGCTGTAGAACAATGGAGCACAGATTTGGGGTGTAATGCACTGTTAGGACTTTAATAAGAACGTACAGGGTAAGAAGGGGAGTTGGGTTGTTGGTGATGAATTCAAGTCATTAAGCACAGGGCCCAGATTGGGGAGGACAGAAAGTGACTTTAGGAAGAAACTGGTTATCAGAAGAAAATGGAGTCATAGGGGGACTTGAAATAGACACAGAACACCAAAAGTAGATTTAAAGGCATTAATGAATGTTCAAACGTTAAGAGATAAATTCAGAGGGTAGGCATTAGAGTTCAAGTTGTCAAAGGCAGGAGCATTCTGGGTTATAACACAGTCCTGGATGGGACCATAGATATAGGAGGCTATAGTGTAGAGAAAGTAAAGTTCATGGAAATTCCGAAATTCAAGACTCTGGGAAACTGGAGTGCTAGAAAGGTCACTCATATGGTCATTGATGGACATTGGTAGTATGACAGCAGGACACAGGACAGAAAAGTCAGCTATGAGTCAAGTGTCAAGGCCTACGATGAATGTCAAGCAGCTGATAGGGGGACAGCAATCAGGAGTGTAGAAGGCAGAATAGTTGGATGCCACGAGGGTCTTTATTCAAAGATGGAGGAACGAGGGCTTGAAAGAGACATTGCAGGGCTGTGAGAATACTGACGCCATCTCAGAACCTCATAGTTGATTGCTGGTCCTGTCATTTGGATGGTTTCTACCAATGCGGAGCAAAGAAGAATTAGCATCCTTCACTTAAGAAGGTTTTCTGGTGAGGTGGTGACTTTGTGAAGAAATCTAGTTTTATGTCACATAACAAGATGAAGTTGTCATTCTGTGAAGATATATTTAGGGTGTGTGTATCTGTGTGTCTCTGTAAGGAAGTTTAATTACCATGAAACAAGATTTTCAGAGAGTACAGTTGAAAAAAATTGAAGAAAGAGAGGAATAGTTTGGACTGTTGAGCCACTGAAAAGAACACACTGAGATGTCTGAGGATGAGAGTAGGAAAAACCGAGATAAGAAGAAGCTTGTATTTTAGACAGTGGCCTGTGGGACAGGATTTGGTGAGAGGTGGAAATGTCCTTGTGGTTCCAAATGGAATTCTGGCCTAGGGTTTTGGCAGAGATATATCAGACTAGCTTTATGATTATAATTCGTGACAACAGCACTTGAAGCCTTCCCAATCAGGGGAGTCTGACAGCTGAGTCTTAGGGCCCCAGCTTCAGGTCCTCAAGAGAGGAGAAACTATTTCCTACCTAGAAAAATGATGGAAGATGAGGGAGCTGAGGAGTATTTCAATTAATGGGCAAGGAGTGTGGGTTTAAATCTGAATATGGCCAGTCATCAAGTTAACAATATTGTACAGTCAATTTCTTGGTTTCAATATTGTACTATAATTACATAAGATTTTATAATTGGAAGAAGCTGGGTAAAGGGTACACAGGACTCTTTGTATTATTTTTGCAATTTTCTGTGAGTTGATAATCATTTCAAAATAAAAATTTAGCATAAAACAAGGATGTAAGACATAGTCTGAGGGCATCTAAGTCTTGTGAGGGAGAAAATGAAGAGCAGTACACATTATGGGACTAAAAGGAAGGGATGTATGGTTGACAGTTATGTCTTCATGGTTGGTTACAAATGGCCAAGGCTTAGAGGGGTCTTATCCAAATCTCTGTGGACAGGGTACATAGGAAGCTTACTCAGCAAATTTCATGCAGCACCAAAGCTCCTTGTGGATGGGGGGATTTTGCCTACTTGGGTGACTGCTGAATCTCCAACATCTAGAGCAATCAATATCTGGTGCATTCAGAGGCTCTTTGGAATGAAGGAGTGAATGAATGAATGATACCTTAGGAACTACCACTGGAGTCTAGGTTCTGAAGGGCACATTTTCCTTAGTTTATTTTCCCAGGACTCAAACTTAGCCAACATGGCCATTATTCTTTCAAGAAAGACAAGGAAATGACTTCTGGAGCCCATCTGCAATATGTTAGAGAAAGAATTGAAAAGAATTCTTGTGGGGAAATAAAATTTTGCTCAGGAAGTAAAATAGATGTCTTCTTTTTATGGGGCTCTGGTGTTCTTAACAAGCTGTCTAATAAACGTCTATTTTTGATTTAGAAAAGAAACCCACACAACTCTGTCTAGAAACCTCTTCCCTAAACAGCTTCTTAGCTCCTTAATGGGAGGATAAAAATAGTAATAGCTACCACTTATTGAGCATATGTATGGCCTAGCATTGTGGTAAACAACAACATGTATTATTTTATTTAATTTTTCCAATGACCCTCTGGAGTTATTAGTTCTGTTTTACAAGTCAAGAAAACGAGACTCAGAAAGATTACAAGGTAAACCGGAGTCACGTGGCCTAAATGTGGATGGGCCAGAGTTTGAATACAATCTGATTCCAGAGCCTGAACTTTGAAAAAAAAAAATTTCTATTAAGATATAATTTACATACAGTATGATTTACCATTTTTAGTGTACAGTTCTGTGAGTTTTCACTAATGCATGTAGTAGGATGATCACTATCAGTCAAGATGTGGAATATTTCCATGGCTCCAGAAAGTTCTCTCATGCCTCATCTCAGTCAACTTCTCCTCCTATACCCAGCTCCTGGCAACCCCCGATCTGCTTTCTTGCCTTGAAATTGCATAAATGCAATCATAAACTAGGTAGCCTGTTGAGTTTGGCTTCTTTCACCTTAGTACAATGCATCTGTGAGCTTCCTCCATGTTGTCTCAAGTATTAGTAATTCTTTCCTTCCATTACTGAATTGTAATCCATTGTATGGGTTTATCACAGTTTGTGTGTCTAGTCACCAGTTAAAGGAGATTTGGGTTATTTCTAATTTTCAGCTCTTACAAATAAAGCTGGTATAAGAATTTATGTTTAGGTTTTTTTGCATGAATTTAGTTTCCATTTCCCTTTGGTGGTATTAAGAGTGCATTGCTGGCTTAAACGGTAAGTGTATGTTTAATTTTATAAGGAATCCTGCACTTACGACCACCATAGTAGTTCAAGTCATTCTCCTATAACTGTTCTGGAAGGAGCTAATCAGACCACTAACAGACAAGTTGGAAGCAGAAAGATTGAATTCTGAATGCAGAACCCTGGCTATAAAGCTTATATTTTTATTATTATATTATATAATACTTTCTTCTAAGGACCAATAGAATAATCAATAGGAATGAGGAAAGTGCATCCTTCCTGCAGAATAGGTCTCTCAATTATGATGGGATATTCGATAGAGTTATGTTTACAGCTGTCCCTTTTTTAACTGTGTTTCCCTCTTGTCATTTAATAAATTCATAAAAATCAATAGATTAGAGGTGACATACAAAAGAATGAAAAATCCAAAGAAAATGATAATTAAATATAATTAAATGCTAAGATAAAAAAAGAAAAAGTAAATAAAAATATAAAATGATAGAAAATTAGAAAAATAAAATATCAAACAAGAAATAAAATAATTTAGGAATACAATGAATACATATTACTGTTCTAAGAAGAAAAATTGGTGTGTTATTTTGGGGGAATATAGGAGGTTAAGGAATAAAATCAGGTTTTACTTGTATTGCAATAAAGAAGTGGACTAAGCTGAAAGCTTTCCTTACTTGTACTATTTTGACATTTGACTTACTTACCTTCTCTAAGACTTGGGGTGACCCATGAGTGCTCCTTGGGCAGAGCTCCTCCAGTCTGAGCCCAGGACAAAGGGACTCTGACCTCTTCCAAAGACTCTATTCGCCTTTAGTGTTTCTACTGTTTTAAGGTACTTGTGTTACTAATAATGTGCTGTGTCCTCTTAGTATTTGTTAAACTAGGCTGCACATCCCACCTATTTTGCCCGTTTGTATTTTCAAATGCACCTGTGAATATAATTGCAAAATAACAGACCAGACTCTGCTCTCATCAGTCCTAATGAAAGGCTGTGAAAGTCCATGGAATTTTGAGTCAGATAAATATGGATTCAAAGTTTGCATCCACTACTAACTACGTTGTGGTTTTGATCTGGAGCTTGGTAATAGGAAGCAGAGAGACAGCTCAAGCCAGATAGTTTGTGTTGGGATTAGCAAGGGGACAAATCTCAGAGCAAACCAGGGGCAGAAACCACAGCGGTGCTGGGTCTTGTTGAGCCTGAAACCAGAGCTGTGCTAGATCGGGGCAATGCTAGAGACCCCCAGGGCTTGTGGACCTGCCATTTGGTGACTCTTGTGACTCGGGTCAATTACCCCACCTGCTCTAATTAACTGTCTGACTTCTCTTTGATGGAAATCATCCTTGTCCCCTTTTCAGTTTTTCTAAGAGGCATGATCATTGGCTCATTTCACTTTGTTTTTAATACCAGACCATAAGTCCATAGTTGCTAGCCAGCCAGTGGTTGCTTTTCCCTGTCAACCATCCTTGGTCTAATCGCCTATGGCCAAATAAAGAGAACAAGGGAGGAATAGCATCATGTGACACAAATATGGCTCCACAGGCCACAGTGACTCTAAGAGAGATTGATAGAAGTGTCTGTGGCCAGATAGTTATGCAAATATATAGTATATTTATATATATGAGCCTCAGTTTCCTCATTAGTGAAACAATCATACTATGCCATAATTCAAGGGCTAGTAGAGCTTTATGCCTAAGAGCAAAAACTCTGATACCATATTGCCTGGATTTGACTTTGACCATGCCATTTACTGGCTGTGAAACCTTAGCACTTTGCTAACCTCTATTTTTGCACACTTCCAAATATACCACCTGCTTGCAAACCTGCACCCTAGCCCTGCTTTTAAGGGAAACCAGATACAAACAAGCGCCTACTATGTGTCATCAATGTGCTTTTATGAAAGAGAAGTTAGAGAAATGAACACCAAACAGAAATAATAGGTCATTAAATATGAAATGTCTGATTTTGAATCAAAAGTATAGTTTATTATATCTCAAACAAGAAGTAATACAATTAACCAAAGTATGTGCCTAAACTATCGATACAGTTTTGCTATCTTAACTGTAGTTTTTTTATGCCAGCAGCAAAGAAGCCTGGAGAGCGAGAGGTGATGAAATCACCAAAGGCGTTTTCCACAGCTTGTTGAAAATGGAGTGCTTTTCCTTTCAAGAAGTGGTGCGAAGCCTGGAAGAAGAGGATGTCAGTTGGTGCAAAGTCTTGTATGGCAGATAACAGAGAGTCTCCAAGTCCAGCCTGTAGTTTGAGCAGCATTGATTGTGTGACACGTGGTTGAGCATTGTCTTGAAAGAGGATTGGCCTGTCTCTGTTGACCAATCTTGGCTGCTTAATCACAAGCGTTCTCGTTAATTCTTCCAGTTGGTTACCGTAGACATCCGCTGTAATCGATTGATCAGGTTTCATGAAGCTGTAGTGGAAAATGCCAGTGCTGGACCACCAAATGACGCCATTAGCTTTTTTCATGAATATTCAGTTTTGGACTGTGTTTTGGCACTTCATCATTTATCCAACCATTATGCCCAAAGCTTGCATTTGTCAAAAAGAATCCATTTTTCATCACATGTAACAATACGGTGTAAAAATGGTTCGCCTTTATGTCCTGAAAGCAAACAAAGGCAAGCTTCCAGGTGATTCCTCTTCTGATGCTCATTTAATTCATGCGAACCCATCTATCCAGCTTCCTTACCTTGCCCATTTGTTTCAAATGGTCCAACATTGTTGGAATAGTAATGTCAAACCTTGCTGCTAATTCATGAGTAGGCTGAGATGGATTCACTTCCACTATAACTTTCACCTCATCATTATCCACCTTGGTCTCATGTTCAAAATTAAAATCACCAGAAAAGAACTTCTCAAACCATCCACATACTGTGCATTCATTAGCCATGTACTTCCCAGACATTTTGTTGAGATTGTGAACTGTTTGCAGTTCATTTGTTCCATGACAGAACTCATATTCTAAAATAACACGAGTTTTTGACTTATCCATGGTTTCACAAACATTGCTGTAAAAAAAAATTTGAAAGATAATCACAAGCCAAAATGTCCATTTGAAAGACTGAGAATGTACATTCACAATAAACATAAAACAAGAAGGGTCAAAGTGAAATGTCAGAGATATCAACTGTCAAACTTAGTACTTAAGGAAATTGGACATTTCATACTTAATAACTTAATATGTAGTGTTCTACTCCAGGCAGGCAATGATTGAAGAATAAAATGCTATAGTATTAATTACACTTTTTTTTTTTCTAAATACAAGGCTTTATCTTTAATACTTGGCTTTAAGATTAATAGCTCACAACTCTATGTTCAAAGAAATAAGTTGTCTTCTACTATTAGTAGAGTTCAGCCTCCTTTGGTTATTAGAAAACTGCCAAATCTAGGTAACATGGATAGATGTCAATGCATTGCCCAATAGGAGCCATGCAGCATCTACACACAGAAGGCATGACAGGCACAGTGGAGGTGGGAGAATAGGGGAGGGGGGATGCTAACTTCTCTCCTTCCAGTCCGTTAAAGCTCAAAAACCCAGAATTTCTCCAAATTCCGAAGCAAGGGTACTTGCTCAGTAAATACCATGGATTTCAATTTGATCTGAGCGTGTTTCCACCTTTGCACAGCCTAGTTTGTTTCTCCCCCGTGAAATAGCCAATGGTGAATCTATGTGTCACTGAAAACGGCCAATAGAAGTGTCTGTCCACGGGCCTGTGCCAAACCGCTCAGAAATAGCCACGGACTAAGAGCCAGTTCTTAATGCTAGGCCCGTGTCAGGGTGGTCGCCCCGGGCAGGCAGTGCATCCCCGAGGGGAGCTCCTTCATGCTTGGCGTCTGCGTTCACTGCGCTGCACTCACAGTTTGGAAGAGTCCCTGGGCTTTCCAAACAAGTTGTCCTGCATGTCCGGTTGAAGGCCTGAGCAGGGCGTTTAGCTGCTAGAAGAGACCTCTCCTCAGAGTCTGCCCTTACAACATGCCAACACCTTCCTTCCTACTTAATGCCCATAGAATGAGCACCGTCCCAGGGAGTCCACGATGCCTGTTCTGTGGGGAGTAAGCAGGTTGTCAGCCTGAAGAAACTCGGCTGGAAAACCTGCCAGCCCTTCAGTAAAGCAGAGAAAGCTCACCTGTCACACTGCGCCCACTGACGTCTCTTTCCTGGTCCACATGGGATGAGACCTCTTTGTCCCAGTGGAACTAACTGTCTTGTGTACCTGCCTCCAGTTCCTGAACCAAGGGCCCCTTGCTAGTTTAGAAGGCAGAGTTCTGGTCCAGCAGGCTCAGGAGTATCTCCCTGTGAGGGCTCTTTCAGGTGGACTCGTTGATTAAGTGACACCCAAAGAAACCCAGGAAGCTGAGCAGGGGCCCCGTCTGAGCGGCTGATGTCCCCCATCACCACCTGATTTCCACCTGACCTCCATTCCTTCATCACCTGGACACATGCTGCCACCAGGCCTGGCAGGTCTCCCATACACTATTGTGCCATCAAACACCATGCAAAGAAGCTCTTCAGACAGGACACGTGGGGCTCAAATCCAGCCCCAGGTTCCCCAGCCAAGATGTGTGTCCAGGCACAAGGTTGTTCCTACCTGGCAATGTCACATCAAAGGAGGATGCACTGAAACTGCCTTTGTGGCCAGAAGGTCTTCACGTGTTCACACAGGTACACGTGTACCCATGCTTTGCAGGAACCCCCCCCCAAGACTTGCTGTCCACACCCGCCCCCTGCATCCAGCCCAGGGAGCCAGAAACAGGGTGTGGAGTCTATGGCAGGAGCACCAGACCACCCCACCCCACAGCCAGCCCCGCAGGGCGTGGGAGAGACGCAGTCTAAGAAGCCACTTTCAAGAATCTTGTGTTGGATTTCTATTTTTTAATCTATATTTACATCCTAAATTAGCCTCCTTTTCTTTTCCTTCTCTACCTTATTCAACACATTTAATGGACACTGTTGAGCTCCTATTGTGGGCAAAGATCTCAGTGAGGCCCTAAGAGTAACACGAAGATGGAAAAAGTGGACACAGTGCCCTAGGAACTCACTAACTGATTTTTCTGAAAAGTTAAATAAAAATGCAGCCTTTCCCACATTGCTAAACCTGATTTGGAGCCTGATTTATTAGACTGGACTAGAAGTTTGAATTAGACTATGAATCAAGCTGGTTCTTGAACACCCAGATTGATTTTCTATGAAAAAAGAGAAAGTTTGGCCCTCCAAGGCCAGCTAAACTGCACAAAATGAATTATAAGTCATCTGATTTCTATTCACTTAAACATAGAGATGTTACCAGAATTTTAAAAAGGGAGTAATAACCTGAAAGCAGGAAAATATGAAAAGGACCAAAAAATTACAGGGGGCAAGGGGATGCATGGGGTTTTCAGGACTTAAAATTCTTCAGTGATGGCGAGGTGCAGTGGCTCACGCCTATAATCCTTGCACTCTGGGAGGTTGAGGCAGGTGGATCCTTTGAGCTCAGGAGTTTGAGACCAGCCTGAGCAAGAGCGAGACCCTGTGTCTACTAAAAAAATAGAAAGAAATTAGCTGGACAACTAAAAACATATAGAAAAAATTAGCCAGGCATGGTGGCACCTGCCTGTAGTCCCAGCTACTCAGGAAGCTGAGGCAGGAGGATTGCTTGAGCCCAGGGGTTTGAGGTTGCTGTGAGCTAGGCTGACACCACGGCACTCACTCTAGCCTGGGCAACACAGTGAGACTCTGTCTCAAAAAAAAAAAAAAAAAAAGTGTTCTCCATTAATGGTTTGAGGTGCATTGACATACAAAGGAATCCTACTGAAAGTCACTGGGCCAATTAAAAAAAAAAAAAAAAAGAGACTATTGTCAAGTCTAATTATAAAAAGCCCCATCATACTGTAGGTCCCTAACCCGGGAATGTCACACAGGAGGTGCAGGGCTGACCCAGGACAGCCACCTCACAGCTGCCCTTCCACGTCTCACTCAGCCCCGTGTGCGTCTTGGCTCGGAGTCACTGACATGGATCACAGTGACCGATGTGACATTATCCGTTTCATCCCAACTTTCTGGGCTCTTCCATTCTCTCTTGGGATGAGCCACGAGGCTTTATGTGTTGACTCCGATTCCCAAAGGAAAGAACCGCCTGTGTTTCCACGCTGGGCCTGGCCTCACCAGTGTTTACTCATACGAGGCTGAACGGGCAGGGCTCCAGCCTCCCTCTGTTGCTTGTTTGTATGGGACAGTCCAGAACGCCCTTTTTTGACAGGAACATTTCTCATGCTTTTCATCTTCCTGACGTAAGTTCTGCCGACGTAGTGACCATTTGTACGAGCGGGTGCTGAGCAGTCCTACGCATTTTGCTACAAGCCCCCTGGTCTCCTGTGCCTTTTGCCACAGAGCATTTTTTTTTTTAATTGGTGATAAATCCATTTCCTTGCCTTTCTCCAACTGTGGCAAGACCAAACTTGACATTGTGCTTTTGCAGTGAAGTTAAGAAGATGAACAAATCTCTTTTAATCACTTGTGATTTAAACACACACACCAGGTATATCTAGCATTTTTCTCTCTGGAGCTGACAGGCTTCAGAAATGATCTTAGCATGGTGACACCTCCACAAATAACATATTACCTCCATCTTCCAGGACACTGCCGCTGTGTGATTTATGGTCTAGCCTTGTTTCTCACACCTGTTGCTATTCCCTTTCTTTGTTGAGTTCCTATCCATGAAGAGATTTCATTTTTAAGGCATGTGATGTATAAAATTAACAATAGCAACCTTCATCTTTTTTTAGGAGCAGGGGAGAGGTATTTTATCTGGCTCAAGGCCAGATAGCTCAGACTTTAGCGTGAGGCATAGTGGAAACTAAGGAAAAAGAAGGCAAGGCCTGGTGCAGCCCCAGAGCTGCAGTGTCTGCTCTGCAGCCTAAAAACTGCTGAGCTTGGAGTCTGCACACCCGGTCCCTGAGCCCTGGCAGGAGGGGCAGGCCAAGAGGTCAGCTCTGGATGTTTTTCCAAGAAATAAATAGACTCTAGTCACATCTCAGCTCTCAGCTGGGTAACACAGGAAGGGTAGGGGGGAGTTGGATTCTTCCTTGGTAGAAATGTTTCTTCAAAATGTCAGCAGTGGAGAATTGTTCAGCTAAATACTGGTATATCCATTCGATGGACTATTATCCAGGCTTTTAAAATGAAAATTAGAAGATAAGAAGTAACCTGGGAAATGTTTGTGATAAAATTTCAGCATAAGAATCTAAATGCCTAATTTTATCAGCACTATAATTACACCAAATAGGAAGGAATATAAAATGAAAAACAAAAGAAAAAAGGTGATATGTTGTATGGGGGGAACTGATGTTTTTTCTTTTTTCATAGTTTATATTTGTTATTGTGCAATTACATTACATTATTTTTAAAAGTAAAGTCTTATCTTGAAGGCTTGATCGTGCCATTTAACGCTCTATTTTTTTAAGGCCTTCGGTCGAAGGGCAAGATCCCTGAGCAAAAGCCATTCTCTATTTCTCGCTCTCTTTTTTCTTAATCTCCAGAATGTGTGAGCAGAAAGAATTTATAAAGTATCATAACTCCAGAGACTTTATGGGAGAAACTTTGAAGTGGAAGTAAAACATCAGAACTACCATATTAAAAATTTCTCGTTGAAATAAACAAAAAACCTTTCTCATGTTTTCCTATATAGTACTAATTTTTTAAATAAAATTTATTTTTTGAATAGTTGTTGATTCTATTTGATTATAGAAAAATTGGTACAAATAGTAGAGAGAGTTCCTATGTACCCCATACCCAATGTCTGCTAGTAGTAACAGCTTACATGAATGTGGTACATTTGTTAAAATTAATGAACCAATACTGATACATTATTATTGCTAAAGTGCATACTTTATTCATGTTTCCTTGGTTTTTACCAACGTCTTTTCTCTGCTCCAGAATCCTGACAGGCATTATTCCATAGGATATATAGTGGTCACATCTCCTTGGACTCCTCATGACTGCAAGTTTCTCAGAACTTTTCCATGTTTTTGGTAACCTCAGCTGTTTGAGGTGTACTGGGCAGTTATTTTTTTAGAATGACCCTCAATGGGGATTTGTCCGATATATTTCTCATGTTTGGACTGGAGTTTTGGGTTTCCAGAGGGCAAGCCACAGAGGTAAAAGGTCACTTTTACCACATTGTCTCAAGGGTGCATACAATTAACTTGACTTACAGTACATTGACCTTGATCACCTGGTTGAGACAGCGAAAGATCGTATTTAAGCATTTCACTGCTTAAGTATCCGCCAAGGAAGAAGGAGTTCAAATAAATATGGCAATAATAATAATATTAATAAAAAAAATAAACAACCAGCAAATGTGGCAAGATTTTAATCTCTGACTCCCACAATTTATTCAATAAGAAAACATGACCCTTCACACGGGTCCCTTCTCCTCTTCCTCATACTTCCATTTGCCCCAGCTCTCCCTGCTTTGGTACCTCTATTTGTTTTTATTTATATCTTAGAGAAATTATATTTATAGACAAATATACATTTATATATCATTTCAGAGATTTAAATGACATAGATCCTCCAGAACTGCTTGGAGGTTTCAATGTTGAATTGTGTGATGTGAAGACTAAGGCCCGTTTTTAAGTGAAGGTAGAAATTAGTTATAAAAAGGCATCTTTCCTTCATACTGACAGAATAAATGAATTTCATAGAGTTGTCAAATAAAAAATGTGCGGCCAGTGACGGGGGCCAGCTGCCTGGCCCTCCCTGGGGCTGCCCGGGATGAGTCTCTGGGGAGCCGGGGTTTCTAAGCAGCCTCACCTTCCCGCTCAGATTGTTCTCTCTCCCCTAAATCTGACCCATGGAGCTTGCTTAATAAAGATGTCTTGAATAAATTTTAATAAAGAGCCAAGAACATATGAAAAATAAAGTTTCCCAGGGATGCTGCTCACTGTCAGCCCTGCCACAGGCCTTTCTAGAAAACGTGCCCTCCCTGTAGCATTTGCTCTGTGAAGTGTTGCGTGGCAACCCCCCTCCCCCCCCACCCCCACCCCCCACACCCAGAGACCAGGCAAGCCCGAGGTCGGGCGGCCCACACAGAGGCTCACCGTCACCTCCCCGGGGCTGGCACACGGAGACGAGCTCTGCCAACTACAATCTTTCCTCTGGAAACTTGGACAAAGAAACAAGGAATGAATTGCCAGGAAGTAATTTTGCTGGAGCTGTCAAACTGCCACAGGCTCAAGTCAGCCAAAGCCACATGTGCAAGATGAAGTTATGACGTGGCAGAGAGAAGAGAGAAAAAGCTGGTCAAGAAGGAATGTCTTTGAGAGAGACTGAGTCAGAGAAAAACCATGAGAGGGGACACGAAAGAGACCAAAGGAGAGAGACTAGGTCCTAAAACAGGGGATCGTCTAGGGCCTTGCCACCTTCTGATCCACTTTGGTCTGGGGAACACTCTCAGACACCACCACCCCCTTCCCTGAATGAGAGTTCAAAGAGAATTATCTGCAACTACTGTAAGATTCCCTAGACCCCCAGCCCACTAATAGCTTACTAGATTTTTCAAATTTGAATAACTTCCCTTGCAAAAAGGAAGATCTTAAATGTCTTAGAGCTGTGTCTCCTACAGTCAAAATTCCCAGTGTATTGTTTGTCAAAAGGTTTGTTTAGCTATAGTGCAGGAAAGAGGGAGAAGATGGGAGTAAACACTGGCCACACCCGCTCTTCCCACGGCTAAGCTGGAGCGCTTTTCCCAGGTCACACCCAAGCTATTCCCCTGCCTCCTCTGGATGGAGCCCATTGCGAAAGCTCTGAAGTCCAACCTTGCAAAGGCAGCCATGAAGCATACAGCTGCTTGCTCCTGGAAGTTACTGGGCTGCCACCCTTAGTCACAGGGTAGGCATGCATCTTCCCCATCCGTGATGATGCTTTTATGAGATCGGTTATATTATGTGCTTGTTGAGGAATAAGAACACTGCATTTGTTATTTTTTTTTATTTTCCAAAAGGAAGGGTGTTTTATTTTTATTGCCATTTTCTTAGAATAGTTACAAAAAATATATATAAAAAACCTGTCTGTAAGAACTGAGGTTAGATCGAAGGAAGTCACTGTAAAGTATAAACCCTTAAGTCGTTATTTCTACCCACCACTGTCTTGAGGTGTCCATAAAGAATATTTCTCACTCATCCAGTAGTCAAATAAAAGAACATGTTAAGTATCCTTGTGACTTCTTTATTTTTTTAATTTCAGAATATTATGGGGTAAATGTTTTGGTTACATGGATTGGTTTGGTACTGCTTGAGTAAAAGTTACAAGTGTGCCCGTCACCCAGATAGTGTACATCGTACCCATCAGGTATAATTACACCCATCCCCACCTTCCTGCTTCCACTTGCATGATTTCCATTGAGTTTTACTTTCATCTGTGCACATGAGTGCCGATCGATTAGTTCCAATTTAAGAGTGAGTACATGTGGTGTTTGTTTTTCCATTCTTTAGATATTTCATTTAGGAGAATGGTCTCCAGTTCCATCCATATTGTTGCAAAAGGTATTAATTCATTTTTTATGGCTGAGTAGTACTCCATGGTATACATATACCACATAAGATAGACTAATGGCCTATAAACATATGAAAAAATGCTCAATGTTACTAATCATCAATGAAATGCAAATCAAAACCACAATGGCATATCACCTAACCCCAATGAGAATGGCTTTTATCAAAAAGTCCCAAAACAATAGATGTTTGTATGGATGTGGAGAGATAGGAACACTTACACACTGTTGGTGGGGACTGCAAACCAGTGCAACTGCTATGGAGATTCCTCAAAGAACAAAAAGTAGACCTACCATTTGACTCAGCAATCCCACTACGGGGTATTTACCTAAAGAAAAAAATGTCACTTTGTCAAAAAAATACCTGTACTAAAATGTTTATTGTTATTTTATAATTTTCTGAAACATGAGCAAAGTGTCTTAAAATACACCATAAGTAGAATGTTATGCACAGTAACAGATTTATGAAACAGCAATTAAAAGTCAATAGCTATTCAGACCAAAAACATCTTAAGAAACAAATATTTGAATAATTATGCTACCCTTGAATGTAGTCTCTACTTCATAGCATTCTTTTTGTTCCCTTTAAAGTACTTTTACTGATACTTTCTGGGATTTTAACTTTCTAATTTGGGGAAAATTTTTTTAAAAAATCAACTTATTTAAAAGTATAATTGTGGAGTTTCAATGGATTCTTTTAAAAACTATTCTTTTTTGTAATGGAAAAAAGTTGGCCACTTTTTGTGCTTCATAGATTTGTTAAGTATGAAATTTTTTGAAGATTTTATTAGTGCATACTTTGCTTGAAAAGTAAGATTATATACTTAAATTAGAATTTGATTTATGCAATTATTTCAATTATATAATGACGCTGAATTAGAATTGTTCTTCAGATCAATAATATATCAGCAAATAATATCTAAGTTTTATTGACATTGAAATTAGGTTTTTATTCTATTTTGTTTTTTAAGTAAAGCCGGGTCAAGGACCACCCTGAGACATCAAAAAGATGGAGTGAGAAGCCAGACAAGCAAGATTATTGAGTTGAGTTTTGTTTCATGTTTGAAGTTGAGGCTTCACTTAAACGGGAGACAAACTTCATATCTTAACCACTAAAGTCTAAAAGAGTATTGCTGTTGTTTTCTGAAAGAACAGTACATTGACATGGTTCACCAGGATCACTCCTGGGTGGCTTGCAGGCCTGAGTGGAGCTTTCATTCAACAGTACATGTGGGTTTGAATGGAGGGCAATAGGGTGGCAGCCCAGGAAGGCAGAGCTGGGTGAGTGGACTTGGCCTACCATCAAAGCCAACAGCCACTGTGCGCTCGATGCTTTAATTATGCATCCAATGGTTCCCTCCTAGAAGGATTGTGGAGATTCAACCTGAGTTATTCCTCAGGCCCTGCACTCCTGCATGAGTTAGAACAGCAAAAATTAGCCTGTGATGTCCTTCTGCCCCTCATCAAATGGTGACAACAGTTCACAGCCTGCTATCTCTGCTAACTCTCTGTCCCAGAAGATAAGCCATTAGGCCATTGGAAAGAGGCCATCCATCATGACATCACACGGTATAATTATCCTTTAGAAACTCAGCGCTCCGTCTGAGGTGGAAGTGTGTTGGGCAGGACTGTCAGGAAACACAGCTGAACAAGCTCTATCTCTCTGGCGCTATCTTGTCGTCTCTGTCGCTGCATGTTATTGTTCCAGGATATACATTTTTTTTTGTTCATTCCCGCATATGGACTGGGAAACTTTAACCTCTCAAAAAGGCAAGCATGAGGATGCTTACTGACATTGACCTCAGAGACCACCTCTCAGTGGAACGGAGCCCCTGGCAACTAATTATTTTTTTCCCCATTACCTTGGTCCTTTATTATCTTCTGGTGATAAACCTTACGTGAATATTTTTCATTGTGATGATAACCTAGCAACCACACTTTGGGAGCCCGTGTTCATACTGTTTACAATAAGCCTAGTTTTCGGCTGAATCTGCTCCCACTACAGCCCTGAGATAATACTTCAAAATGAAAAGGGCCTCATTGTGGTTGTAAGAACATACAACAAAAATAGGTTGCATAAACAAGAGCAAAATATAGGTATTGTGTGTATAAAAGAACAATGAGAACAAAGCGCTCTTGATAATGTTTACACATTTGACCGTCTAAAGAGTGAGAAGAATAATGGACATTTGGAGTTCAAAAAGCTTATTGTGCACAAGAATGGGATTCCCATCTGAGCAGGAGGTCACCATGGTGACTGTTTCTGTCCACAGGCTGATCACCTGCCCAAGGCCCAGACACTGTAAGCCAAGGGTGGCTTCCTCTAGGAGTGTTTGTGGCACTTGTTCTTTTACCATGGAGCAAGGGCAGGTAGAAACGTAACAGAGAACGTATAAAATTGTGGCTGAATGCCCCATCTATTAAAAAGGGAGATGAATGTGGAGTCATTTACTGCAGAAGATCAATGGTTGATCACATGAATTTATATCAAGCTTGAGGTGTTAGGCTTCTGTTGTCTAAAGTCAAGGTAGGCCGGGCGTGGTGGCTCATGCCTGTAATCCTAGCTCTTGGGAGGCCGAGGCGGGCGGATTGCTCGAGGTCAGGAGTTCAAAACCAGCCTGAGCAAGAGCGAGACCCCGTCTCTACTATAAATAGAAAGAAATTAATTGGCCAACTGATATGTATATAAAAAATTAGCCGGGCATGGTGGCGCATGCCTGTAGTCCCAGCTACTTGGGAGGCTGAGGCAGAAGGATCGCTCAAGCCCAGGAGTTTGAGGTTGCTGTGAGCTAGCCTGACGCCACGGCACTCACTCTAGCCTGGACAACAAAGCGAGACTCTGTCTCAAAAAAAAAAAAATAAAAATAAAAATAAAGTCAAGGTACTTCGGGGCAGTGGGAGAGAAGAGAGCCACTCTTCTTATTAGGATTCTGCCCGCTAGAATTTAGAGAATGAAGAGGGGGTTATTTTAAGAGAATGTTGGAGCCAATATGTGGCAATGAGTAAAACTATGGGCTTCATTCCCAGATAGACCAGGGTTCAAATCCTAGCTCTGCTACTTAATGTGTAAAAGTTTTTCTAGCTTCTTCTAGTCTTAGTGTCCTCCTGTATAAAATGAGGAACTTTGTAAGGCTGCTGTAATATTTTTAAAAAACAATTTCTGCGAGGTTCCTGTATGATAGGCTTGAATAAATGGTAGTTATTATTTAGCTGTTAATTGATGAAGATGAAAGAATAATATACTTTGTGATTTAGTAGCTGTTCATAGTAAGCCTAGAGTAGCGTTATATTTGGTACAACTCTCCTGAATCAATTAATTAAACATTTCTAAAATCTCTACTATTGGAGAAGCTACACACACACGCCAGGTAAAACACTTTGAGTGTTCTCATGGGATTGTATCTCATTTATTTTCATAGCTACAGTTCATAACATATAGAGGACAATTAATCAATATTCATTGAATAAATAAATGAGCCAGTGAACAAATAAATTTATACATTAAGATGTGGTTCCTATACTAAAACAAGCGTGTAGTTCAGGGGACAGGGATACATGCACACAAATAACAGTAGGGAGAAAAACAGGGAAGGGTATGGCAGAGTACCCCATCTCCAGGATTCCAATCAAAAATGTTGTTTTAAAAGCCCAATCCAAAAAAATAAAACTAAAAGCCTAATCTAGTGGAGTGATGATGCTTGTGAATCCTTCAAACATCTGTGTCTAGAAGAGATCTAAAAGGGAAAGCTTGCTAAAATATCAAATCTGCAAACCCTAATTGATGTCTATTAAATATCTACATCCTAAGCCCAGGGGGAGGCAAAAGGAACACAGAAGTGAATAATGCTTGGTTGGGGGTCTCGAGGAACTCACAGTTTAGAGCTGATGTTGCTAGTCTTTATTGGAAAACACCATAAGCCTACCAGATAGAGGTCCTCCTTTGTATTTTACCAAGTATAAAAAAATCACCTAATGTGCCAAAATATGCTTAATGAGCATGATCAATTAACCCTAATTTTAGGACTATACTGTATCAGAATGTTACTCAGAGAAATGCATGCTGATGGATTTATGTTTAATAACATTGAAATTATATCTTTTCACATGTTTCATCATGGTGAACATTGCGTGTTCAAAGGTAAGTAAAGGGAAATACTTACTACCTTTTCCCCCCTAAGAATTCTTCGCTTGTCTTAATTATTGATTACTACTGCAACCCATTCACCATGATTCAGAATGCATCCATTTAGCATCTTCCTTTCAGTGATTTCATTGGATTCCAGCACCATCAGCCACACGTTTATAGTAAAGCAGAGTAGAAGAGAAACTCAAATCAGTCATGGGTTATATCTATTAACTGTTTTCTTCAAAGGTTGTATACTGGGCGGAAAAATGAAATTGCTAACTCATTTGATTGTATTTGGACAAATCAGAATTTGACCTTCCTTGGCCATTTTGGGATCTATCTAGTCCCATTGTAGGCCACATGACTCCATACTCATCTCCAATTGTGACTCCAGACCTCAGCTAATTAATGCATCTCATCCTCCCTGAACTCAGTCATCATGTCAGGGATTGTCACATGAGCCAATTAAAGCCAACGAAATGCAATGAAACTTTGCTAGATTTTCTGGGAAAGATACCCTAGACCAGGCATCCTCAAACTATGGCCAGTGGGCCACATGCGGCTCTCTCCAGGACATTTATCTGGCCCGCTGGGTGTTTTTGCCGCAGCTGCCTGTCCTGCTTAGCAGCCGATTCATCCCGGGCCCACAGTGCGCACGTGTGGAATGTGGGAATGTGCGCCGCACTCTCCAAAGACCCTCTAAGGGTCTGAGGGACAGTGAACTGGCCCCTTGTTTAAAAAGTTTGAGGAGGCTAGGCGCGGTGACTCACGCCTGTAATCCTAGCACTCTGGGAGGCCGAGGCGGGTGGATCACTCAAGGTCAGGAGTTCAAAACCAGCCTGGGCAAAACCCCATCTCTACCAAAAATAGAAAGAAATTAATTTACCACTAAAAATATATATACAAAAATTAGCCGGGCATGGTGGCACATGCCTATAGTCCCAGCTACTTGGGAGGCTGAGGCAGCAGGATTACTTGAGCCCAGGAGTTTGAGGTTGCTGTGAGCTAGGCTGACACCACGGCATTCACTCTAGCGTGGGCAACAAAGTGAGACTCCGTCTCAAAACACACACACACACACACACACACACACACACACACACACACAAACAAAATAAAAAGTTTGAGGACCCCTGTCTAGACCTTTCATAGTGGATGTGGATCTAAGAGGATGAAGCAGAAGATTCCACTGTTGCCATTTTGCAATTTAGTTAAGACTGCAATAATATAGCTGAACTCAGGGCCAAGGTTTCCGTGATATCATTCTAGTCCTGAATACAGCCATACTGAAGCCTTCCCCTAATCCTAAAAATTACAGTAATATAAGCTAATAATGCTTTCTTTATGCCTAAGTCATTTTAGCTGTGGGTTTGTGTCACTTTCCATCAAGAGTCCCCACATATCCTACTTTTGCAGTATAGTGCCAATATTAAGTAACTTTCTTTTTTCAGTTAAGACAATTAGCTAATTATTAGTTAACTGTAAAACTCAGTGTGCCTTAATTTTTATACTACGGTAAGATTTTTTATATAAATAAAGTTGTAACAAAAGCTCCCCTCTTTTTGTATAATTTTGTTGTCTTTTTGTTTCTTTATCTGTGGATATCGGAGATAATTCCTACATACTTATTTTCCATAAATGTTAATTATCAAAAAAGTAAGAAAATCAAGAAGACAAAAACACCAGATAAGAACTCCCTAATTTAACAAGCTCTCTAGAAGATTAAAAATTAAAAAATAAAAAACCCCAAACTCCCTGAATTTCTCCCTACCAAACAACTAATCAAATTACATCTGAATGTATGTCCTGTTTTTCCTACTAAGAAGGGGCATAATTCCTCCTATAAAACCAGTCTATTTGCCATTGCTTTGATTTTCATCCTTTCTGTTCTTCTGTAAAAAGTTACAGAATCAATTTTCCCTTTTCCTCAGCCTCTTGCTCTCAATTTTGCCTAGTCTTTACCAGAAAGAAAGAAACAAATAAAGAAAAACAAAAATAACAAAATTTAAAAAATCATCTATAACCATCAGTCAATCCATCAAACCTCTCCCTCAGCTCCATTCTTTTCTTCATAGTCAAACTTACCTTGACCAGCCTTCTCTTCTTCACATTCAAACATCTCAAAAGAATTATCTATAGGTATCATCTTCTCTTGATTTTTTTACTCACTCCTTTACTCACTTCAAGCTGATTTTTGATCCTTTCCTTTCACCAAACTCCCTTTGCTAAGGTCATTAATAACCTCAATGTCAAGAAATCCTTTTTTCTTGGTAATATTTTTAGTTCTAATCTTACTTGTCTTTTTAACAGCATCCACTTTTGGACACTCATTCCTTCTGAAATACTCTATGCCCTTAATTTCCACAACATCACACATACTTGGCTTTTCTCTAACATATTTGAACACTTCTCTATTTTCTTTTGCGGGCTAAACTGCCTTTACACAAACATCAAGTGTCCTTAGAAAACTCAGTTAAGCCTATTGTTTCAACTACCACATTCACGCAGATGAGTCCAAATGTCTATTTCTATCCTTGCCTTCTCAGAAATCCAGCTGCACCTTGACATTTCCCCTTGAATATCTCGACCAAAATCCAGCTCACCCTCTTTACCACTCTTTCAGAGAAATCTGCCTCTCCCCAGTGTTCCCTATCTCAGTGAACATTACAACCGTCATCTTTGGTAATTTTATCTCCCGCAAACCCCTTTTCAACTGTCTAATTGTTCTCTTAGTTGCTAAGAGAGGTTTGTTGAAGTTTCTAATTATATTTGTGGATTTTTCTATTCCTCCTTTCATTTCTATCAGTTTTTGTTTCACTTATTTTGCAGCTCTATTATTTGGTGCATACACATTTACAATTGTTGTATCTTCTTGGGGGACTGACTCTTTTATCATTATGTAATATCCCAGGTAATTTTCTTGGCTCTGAATTGTACTTTATCTGATGCTAATGCATCATTCCTGGTTTCTTGTTTTTAACTAATATTTTCATGGTGTGTCTTTTTCCATCTTTTTACTTTCAATCTTCCTATATTGAGGTGAGTTTCTTGCAGGCAGTGTATAGTTGTTGGTGTTGTTGTTGTTTTAACAACACTCTGCCAATCTTTGTCTTTTACTTTGGGGTATTTAGACAATTTACATGTAATATAATTTTTTATAGGTTAGAGTTTATGTCTGCCATTTTTTGTTGCTGTTCTCTATTTTCTCTGTTCTTTGTTTCTCTGTTTTTTTTTTTTTTCCCCTGCCTTCCTGTGAATTACTGGAATGTATTTTAGAATTCTGTTTTGATTTATTTAGAGTGTTTCTGAGTATATCACTTTGTATAAATTCTTTTAGTGGTTGCTCAACGTATTTCATTTTACAAAATTTATCACAGTCTACTAGAATCAATAGTTTACTTGTTTGGGTGAAATATAGAAACCTTACCTTCTTTTAAGTGCCTTTATATTTTCTCATTTGTAATATCAATCAAGTTTGGTCATCAAAGTTCAGCAATAGGGTCATACTGTGCCAAAGAATTGCATATTAGATAAGCAAATTGCTGGACGTTCTGTCATTCTTGTCCCTTTCCAGTGGGCAGAAAGTGAAAAACAGTGACTGCGGCTGGCCAGGAAAACCTGACATCATGGGATCTTAAGCACTCAGTGGAGGTGATCCCAACCTGCTCAAAGGAGACACTATGCTTGCCCAAGTTCATTACATAAATTTGCTTTTCCAGTTTGGAAATAGAAATAATTTGTTATACCAGGGAGTCTCATATTATGAGAGTTCATGAAAACAAATAGTATCTTGGGTTCCCTAGATAAATTTGTTTTCTAAAGAGCTTCAAATACTTTCACATGTTTCTACCTTTTATTATTTATCTAGAAAAATGCAAAGCTGATAGAGTTTGTGTAGGATCAAGAAATACCATATTAAGAAAGAAAAATAAAACAGGAAAGGAAAGAAGGAGGGCAGAGAAGTAGGGAAGAGAAAAGATGAAAGTGAGAGTGAAAAAAAAAGTTTTCTGAAATTTATCCAAGATTCTCAAAACTTTGCCTGGGTCTTACAAAACTGATCTAAACGAGGGGCCTTTTCCTCTCTCTCATTTGTTTGACTAGCTAGTGGGCCTGCTGAGAACTTAAGAAGGATCACATTCTAAAAGACCCATGACAAGGACACTTCTGGGAAATGTGTAAATCAAGTCCTTACAACAATCCAGCAGTCTCTCTCTCCCGCTTCCCATTAATGACATTTCTTTAGGTCAATGCAGAAAACCTAAATGTCTGAAGGAGATGGAAAAAATAAATAGTCTCAATCCTTTAATCTATTCCTAGTAGATCACTATCATTATCTACAATCAGTTCTATATATAATTAGAGGGTTTATTTTTTGCATTACAAAACTATCCCTAATTATACGTTATTTGTAAATTGCTGCAGATCTACATTCATCTTTATGATAAAACAAGGGTCTTGCTCCTCACTGTATTAATATCGTTTCCACACTCTTTCTCTCTTACCCCAAATCTTCTGATTTATCAACAGGTCATGTTCAAAATGTTTTTTGAAAGCATTGACCTGTCTTTCCAGCATTATACAGCATGTTCTGTGTCAAACCACCCATTCATCACTTGTTTGTCCTCTGGCAAAAGCAGAGGAGATAAATCATGAAGGTAAAAAGAAGCAGAGACTAGAGCAGGCTTTTATACAAATGCTATATTCTCTACCTGGCGTTCAGACACAGCTGCTTCCTGTAAGTACTTTTTTCTCCTTTGTTTAAAAATGTCTAGTAAAGTTACAATGAGGGGCATCCTTTTAAGATGGAACCCCCCTTGTAGGGAAAAAGAGAATCTTTCACACTAAACGAATAGGGCAAGGCTATACTGTAGTAGCACAGGGACAGGATCATGGAAAAGAAGTTGATTGTTTCTTCAAACTTTGAGTACACTTAGGAATTCAGGGACCTCCAAGGTGAAAGAAAATTTCTTTGAACAAGAACAAATTATTTTAGAAAGCCAGTGAATATGCAATTAAAGCAAATGATTCCATAGTCTTCAAAATTCATTTCAATGATTGACTAAATTATTGCCAGAAATTTGTTCTATCAGTTGTATAGGAGTCCCTTATTTTGGTATCTCCCAACATGTGCTAGACTGACTGACAGACTATGTTCACTGACACATAAACAGAAATTCAGGGAATAAAAATATGTTCCTGTGATTATACAAGGATTGTGAACACCAAGAATTAGTAAGTTCCAAACATTTGCAAATATTAAGAGAACCAGTTGCACTTTCAAGTTTAAGGTCAAGTTGAGATACTATGAGTTGTGCAAAAAGACAACATTTAAATCTCTATTCTGAATGTTTGTTTTTGCCGGAGCTAGATGGCTTAGCAGCAACAAAAGCAGTTTTCTTCATATTGGTATCTGTCATTTAACATTTATCTGCAAAACATTCATTTTTTTTTAAAAAAAAAAAAACTTTTAGCTTAGATGTAGATTGTGGATTATATTATCTCTAGGTCATTTCTTCCATTTCAGCAATTTTTAAAATCCATCATAGTTGAAAATATTGTGAAGAAACATCACAGTATCCCATTAAATGATAACTCAGTGAAGTAGTCCTTCAGGATACCTGAGAATACATGTGTGTTCATAGTCAATATTATAATCAAAAATATTTATTGAGAGCTTCTCTGCATTTTTATCCTCTGTGTTAAGAAATCTGGCATTCTTTAAAGAATCCAGTATGGGTTCATATACTTTTCTTCAGTCTCTTTTAATCTTCAACTTTCATCTGCCACTCATATTTGATGTTCTTCAGGATCCAGTATTTGACTTACATGAGTGACATCTTCCTGGGCCATCTCATCCCCTTCGTCACTATTAATTACTCTCAACAAATAAGACAGCAAAATGAGGGTTAGAATAGCATAATGGTTAAGAACACACACACTGGCCATGAACTTAGGCTGCCTACATTCAAATCATTTTTTTTTTTTTTGAGACAGAGTCTCACTCTGTTGCCAGAGCTAGTGTGCAGTAGCATCATCATAGCTTACTATAACCTCAAATTCCTGGGCTCCACTGATCCTCCTGTCTCAGCCTCCCCAATAGTTGGGACTACAGGCTAATTTTTT
Source organism: Microcebus murinus (assembly GCF_040939455.1). Classification (NCBI taxonomy): domain Eukaryota; kingdom Metazoa; phylum Chordata; class Mammalia; order Primates; family Cheirogaleidae; genus Microcebus; species Microcebus murinus. Next base: position 27,932,733 of record NC_134108.1, read on the forward strand.
CTATCTTTAGTACAGACAGGGTCTTGCTCTTGCTCACGCTGGTCTTGTACCACTGAGCTCAAACAATGTCCTGCCTCAGCCTCTCAGAGTGCTAGGATTACAGGTATGAGCCAATTCACCCGGTCCCAAAGTTCAAATCTTATATCTGTCACTCACAAAATTCTTCATGGTTAAGTTTTATAGTCTTTAAAATTCAGACAATAATAATGCCTACTCGATAAAGGTGAAAAGTTCATATGTGTTAATACAGTAAAATGCTTAGAAGAGTTTGTCACATTGTAGATGGTCAAGATTGGTTATTATTATCTTCATTCAGTGATTCCCAAATCTATGTCTCCAACTTCTCACCAAAGCTCTAGATCTAAACAAATTTCCTCATAATTCTCCTCAGCCTTCACTACTTATTCTACCTGGAATCCCACTTTTCATGAATTGGAATATCCACAAGATGAGACTTAAGAATCTGCATTTTAACATTCTAGGTATTCTGATACAAACTAAAAATTGTAACCACTTTTGTAAGTTTATATTTCTTGCCTGAGTTATCTCAACTGGGCTGATCTTCAAGCACCTAGAGCTGAACTTGTCCTGAACTTGCTCTATCATGTCCCCCTTAAAGAAATCTCTTCTTAGTCACCAGCATCATCTTCTGCCCAACACTCAACAAGACACCTTGAAGTTATCCCTAACTGCTGACACTGTCACTCTCACATTTTATTCCCATAGTTTCCATAGTTCCTAGACATATCCTTCATCTTTCCAGTCCTACTGCCATTGACTTCATTCATTCATTCAACAATTATTTACTGAGCACCTACTATGTGGCAGGCAAGGGATATGGCCATATGCATATTGAGATTTCGACTTAATGTAGATTATTATTATTTACCTAGATTATAACTACCTACTAACTGGTTCTTTGTGTCTTTAGTCTTTCGTGCTTTTCAACAAATTCTACACATTGTAAGCTAAAAACAAGTCTAATCATGTCAGTTTTGTGCTTAAAAATCCATCACTTCTGAAATTTATGGTTAAATCCTCCCAGTGTCAGAGATGACCTTTGCCAAGAAGTGCTGTCATCTCTACCTAACTCATGTTACTCTCTCCACCTAGGACTTTTGCTTCAAGAACACTAGGCTATGTGCCAATCCCTCTTTCACACTATGACAGGGTCAGTTAAACACACATGTATTCAGCTCTACTCATTTCCAGATATGTGTGCAGGATTTTTTGCAAGATATATGAGAACAGATGGAGGGCAATGCACCCAGCCTGGCAGGGTAGGGAAGCTTCTTGCTTCCTGCCTCAGGGCCTTCTTCAGAGGCACCTTTCTCCCCACTTTGCCCTCCCACTGTCCCCCGTACCTCAACTCCCTCTTTCCTAGTTTACCTTATTCATTCTCAAGATTCATCCTTCCCAGGCAACCCCTACATCTTCATGCCTTAGGCTGACTTGAGTAACCCTCCTCTGGTATCTCAAAGAATCCGAAGCATTGTGTTCACTGTGTTGTGCCAACATTATCTATTTATTTGTCCGCCTTTCTGGACAGACTAAAGCTCCTCGAGAGCAAAAATCTTTATCATCCTTGAATTCTGGGCAGCACAAAGCTGGGCAGTGGCAGGAATAGAGGCACCCTCTCCATCTGACCCTCTCCCAGCCTGGTTTCCTCATTGTTTTATGAGAACACATCCAAGTTCTGTCAAAAAATCCACCCCTCTCCCCCTTGCCCTGCAAACAGTCACCTCTTGGCCATTCTTTGTGCCTAGGAGTGTGCATTCCAGAGGTGCTATCCAGCCCTGGAAGGTAGACCTGGGAGAGGCTGCACCAACCCAGAAGGAGGCTTAGGTCATTAAGGCATGGAATTCCAGGTCCCATATAATAGGGGCATTGTTGGGTGGGGGACAGGGGGTGGGACTTGGGCAACCATGTTCCCTTTACCTTATGGGGTAGGATGAGGTGGAGAAGAAGTCTCTAGAGGACAAGGCCTAGAGGAGAGACCCTGTTATTTGGATCTAAAAGCAGGACTGATCCTGAGCTGAATGTGGATCAAAGCCTGGTACACAATAGGTGCTCAGTACATGTAGTCACAATAGAACTGCAAATAATCAACCAGCTCATCATTTTCCAACCTGCCATCCCCAATGTCATGACAAACTCCTGTGTTGCCGTCAACTGTGAGATGGGTGGCAGGACAATTTGGGAATTCTTTTTTTATAAACTAATTCCCACAAATTCAGAGTTGTCACTCCTATGATGTCACTCTGACTTGTAATCCGAGGTGTTTTACAATAGGAAAGGAAGTGGTAGCGTTAGGGTTCATTGCTGCTGGAGGTTTGGTGTGGCCCACGCAGCCTTGTCATACAACTCAGGAGTGGGTTTTACTGTTAATAGTTGTGACAATTATAAATTACACACCCATTATCCACAATTTTGGGGAGATGTGGTACTTAACCAAAAGTTTGGTCTTCACATGAACTGTGCTCCCTAAAAAGTAAAAACACTTAAAAATGATGGTGGTTTAAAGTTTTAAACACTCTAAAGAGAAACGAAATGCTCTTAGTTGGAGAAACACATAGTGAAATGGCATGGGCTTTGAAGTTGCAGGTGTAAATTCCAATTCCAACTCTGCCACTTGTAAGTTGTGTTTTATTGAAGAAGTAATTTCAGCTTTCTGAGATTTTTCTTTCTATTAAAAAAATAAAAGGCTAAAAATACCCACCTCACAGGTTGGTGGCGAAGCATAAATGACACAATTGATGTAAACTCCTAGACTGTGTCTTACATGGGCCCTGAGTAGTGTATGAGAGGTGACATGTGACAGACTTTTATTTTCATCTGACATTTAGGTAATAAGACATGAGATGAGGAAGCCATCAAAGAAGACCACAGACAGAACTACGGTGGAAAAATAGAAAGATGACCTGCAACAGAACCAAAGTTGGGTTAGAGACATTCTTTTGACCATTCTTGATACATAAAACAAAACAAACAAAACAAAACAAAAAAAACCCCACAAAAGCAACAACAAAGACAACAACTTCATTTTTCAGAATTCTTCAGTGAATCAGGGAATGGGCAGAGAGAGCCCTTATCTGTACCTAGGTGAAGGGGACAAGGCAGATGCAGAAAGAGCACCTCTTAGGGGCACAACCACTGCAGGCACATCCAAGCTAGACATTCTTGGGGCAGGTAAGCAGGTGCAAAGGAGCCCTGTGGTCAGCTGTACCCTAGATCAAGGTCAACCTGGCAGAAAGGGGAACCAAGGCTGCAAATAAGTGCTGAGATTCCCCTTCCAGGTTGAAAAGAGTAATTTAATGCTAAAGCCTATGAGTAAAAGGGGGACTGTAGGGTCTCCTGGGACCCCAGGGAGACAGAGAATCCCAGGAGAGAGGCAAAAGAGGGCAGCTGGTGGCTGGTGTGCAAACACACTGATGTGTACCGGTTTGCTGAATCATTTATCCTTAACTTAGCTGTTGCTAAGCTCAGCCTATTTCGTCTTACATGGAGCTAGTTTTTCTAAATTCATTTTTTTGCTATTCTTTCAGAATCTTTCAGACATGGATAAATAAAAACGCCAGTTATCATTGTGGACACTTCCCTTCTGCCTTTACTCAAGCAGGTTAATGTACCCCTTACGAACAAGTGCCCAAATGGAAACTATTTTGAATTTGGAAAATATATATTAGGCTGGAAGAGCAGTTAAAAGATCATCTTGTCCACTACTCTGGAAACTTCTTTTAGTCATGGGTTAAACACAGTTTATACAAAGCAAAAATGTATAAAACAGACCCAGGGAAGCTGCCTGGGAGCAGAGGACCTGGAGTCCTGCTGGGTGGCTTCTCACACCCACCAGCACCCATTCCCTGCTCAGAGAGCAGAGTTTGAAAAATGCCAATGAATTCCAGCTACCAACTGTTTACTCCTTTCTTTAACATCCATGTCACATATATGCCCACTTACAGGGATGAACCTCCCTCTCTGAAGCACAGAATTCTGTCTTTGGGCAGTTCTTCCTTTTCCTGTACCACCAAGCTTTGTCTTTATGCAATGTCTACTCATCAGTACTCTTTGATACCACAGTAAGAAATTTTATCCTGAGATGCTATCATTTAAATCAAAGTATTTTTACTAGACTCTTAACCTATGTCATTGGAGTGTATCTATACCTCTTTCCTTATTGCAAACATCATACTGAAAACAGAAAAAAGAATATTACTTTTGGAAAAGGGAAAATCCACCAGGAAGCAATCTCAATAGGATTTGGGAAATAAATATGATATAAATTAATCCTATGTATACATAAACAAAAGCATGGTCTCTAAACTGGATCATCTAATCAATGTTGGAATGTCAAAATAAGAACAAGTGACTCCTAAAATCATTTTATTAATAAAATTTTCTTGATTAAAGAAAATAAAGAATAATTCAGGCAAACAAAGCATGTTGAAGGTACATTTATACAGAAGAAGTAATGCACAGTTGACCTACAAAGAAATACTGTAAACAGCAGGCATCAAATTTACTTTATCATTGGGAATAATATACATTATTTAACCTCAAAAAAGGGTAATCAATTAAAGTGAACAGTGGACTTGTCCTTTGAATGTCATGACTTATCTGTGGCACAGAATCTGTCACTATATAATTTATGATAATAAACAACTATGTCAGTTGGCATCAGGCTACAGTGAGCTTGATTGTCATAAGCAAATGGACTTCCTGGTTGTTGCTGATAAGTTCATTAATCACTGCAGCGTGAATGTAGCCACCCAAAAAGTTAACATGATTTGAAACTATATAGAGAAATATAGCTCCAGATGGTAAAGTGTAGGTTTGATGTTTAAGACAAAGGACTGGAGTCACAATCATCCTTGCATGGATAAAACGGTGTGTGTTCTAAGATGAGCGAACAGAATGGAAACCAGATTATACTAGAAACAAAGAAAATGGGAATATCCGATTTGGAGACGAGATGACTCATAAGAGATTTGATAGTCATTCCCAGGGTCTGGAAGGCTATCATAGGAATAACAGAAACATAGACCTTGTCTCTGCACGTAGAAATGTCCAGTAGTAATTAGTTTCAATTTAATAGTGAGTATGTGTGGCATTTGTTTTTCCATTCTTGAGAAGTAAAATGGACAGTTATAGAAGAATCCAGATTCCTGTAGTAGGAGTGTTCAAAGGCCAGGGGTCCACATGGTAGAGATATTTTAGTTAAGTGTTTTTCAAACTACAGTTCAAGACCTATCTGAGAATCATAAAATGAAACCAACTTAGTGGGTCATTACATTTTTCTTTTTTTAAAAGAGAACAAGATAGGAAATAGCATTCTGAGTATGCAGGAAAGGCACATATTAATTTATTATTATTTCATGACACTTTTATTATATACATACACACACACACAAATAATGTGCTAGGTCTCAGTACAAAATGAATTTCTTCTTGTGAATTGCAGTGAAAAAAGTGTGAAATTCACTGTTTGAGTCATCATCTTCATCGTTCCCAGGAGAGTCTCATGAGCCAGACACACCTGAGCTGGCATTTCAGTCCCAAAAGTTTCAGTATTTAATCCTTCCGTGGTTAAGCTTCCCCATTTAAAACATGGAGAAAATAATCACAGTTGCTTCTGAAATGTTCTTATATATATATCTATATCTATATTGCATTCTAAAAAGATATGTCTAAATACTTAACATACATTAAAGATTACATAAGTCATCATTTCTGCCCTTTAGTTCTTCAAAATTATTTTAAAGAAAACCAGTTTTCTTTTTTTAAACCTCATTTCTTGTTTTTTGTTTTCTCATGCACTGACACTGACATGCACAGAGACAAGCAGTCCTGATAAGATAAATTAATAGGACAACATCCTTGGGAACAGGTTGGGGGGGCGGGCAAGGGTAACAGAGCATGTGCTCAGATCCTTGATACAATGACATGATTCATTCCCAGACACCCAGATGTAGCTCCATTGCATTCTGCAGTGGCTTTGGAGGGAAAGGAAGCCTTTCCATTTTTCTTCAATGGCTCTTTTGCAACTGTTCGCTTTGGCTGTTGGTGTCTCCCCAGCTGGGACTGGACATTCATGTTATTAGAGAACTGAACGTCTCAGCCCCTCGTGTGTGAGCCCCATTGTCTGACATGGGCTGCTGTGTAGGGTGCTGTACCATTGGGCTTTATTACTGTTTGGGTAACAGGAAGAAACCTGGTACTTTTGTACTGTTCAAACACTCATCCTATTCATGGCCACTGTTTATACCAGAGGAAAATGTTCTCACAGAGAGACCAATAATTTAGAAAATATTTGAACGGGAGGTTGAATAGCTTCTATTGGCATCTTTATTAGTGATCTCTATTTCTGAATACAATGCGGTTCTGTTATCAAGTGTTCTTCTCCACTGCAGATTTGGTTTATTGCAAGCCAAATCTTGTTCCCTGTGTACAGAATAAAATCTCTATTGCCACAAAATAAAAAGCCTATAATATATGTAATTCTTATTGCCAACTTCTGGGATAATAGGATGAGCTATAATAATAATAATAATATAGATAAGTAGATAGATATAGATACATAAAAAATGCAGCTCTCATTTTAGAAGATGAACAAACTAAATAAAAAGAAGCATGAGATGCAATTACAGATATTTTAGAAAGTGCTAAATTGCATAATCATTAAACATATGAAAGCTTTCCAAATTAGAACAATGAATTGGGTAGACGCAAGAGAGATTTAGGCTCACAGGAATATCTGTATGTCTGAAGGTTTGTGAGCTGCCAGAACCTCTTTCCACTTTTGATCAGAGTAAACCAGTGCTACTGAGAAAGACACAATTCTTTGAATTGATATTTATAGCATACAGTAGGTTAAGGTTCTCAAAGTTGGGTGGGTATATAGAAATAATAACTTTATCCATAAACTGATTTAATGTCTATTTCCAGCCCCCATTGTCCTAGACTGTGTGTGGATGTTTCCTGCCCCAGGTTTCAACAGCATAGTAGTGTCTGGTTGGATGTCGGGTCATCCTCCCACACAGGCATCCCTTGAAACAGCCTTGGTCCTACTGGCCTTTCATCATTGTTCCGTGTGATTGATGATTAGCCCATGTTCCCAAAGGCAAAGCCATACAGCATTCAGCTCTCTCTCAGACATGACCATGGTCCTCTGGGGACACAGAGGTCATTTGGCTACTCCTGAGTCCTGCTGAGCCATCGGAAACTCCCTGAGGCTGTCCAAGGTCAGCCCAGCTCGCTGCCAATCCCACATGCAGAGGAGACCTCAGTCCCAAGTCACTTTGGGACATGGAAAGACTATGAGCCTCCCTGAGGACTGACCCACTTCAGGTTCTCAGATTTTGCTGCTCCATCCAACTGGATCCAGGATACCTGGAGGTCTAGGGCCTTCTCTCCCTATACACATCATGCAGTTGTATCTTCTCGTCTCGGTCCTTCCCCGGGGCTACCCCAAAGAAGACAACTCAGGTGCTTCTCTTCTCAGAATCTACAAACCTATCTGGGAGCTGTTTGTCATTCCTTCCCAGGGTTTGGCCTTTGACAGGGGACAAGGCATAGGACTCATCTTTCTCAGGGGTACACAACATCTCTGCTTTATGTCTCTCTCCTCCTTCCTTCAACCAAAGTCCTTCACCAGAATCCTGAGGATTGAAAAAGCTTTGTTCTTATGCACTAAATATTCTCCCAGATCTATTGTCTAGTTTGTGAGACCCAAAAGCCAAGAATTGACTATTTTGCTATCTGCTTTCTACCATGTCATCAATTTTTGGAGAAAGATCTAACTGATGGAAGGCATAAGGTCAAGGGTACAGAAAGCAGGGAGAAAAAAACAAGGGTCTCTCTTGAAAAATTTTTCCCACAATATATTAGGTTTTATTAGTTTTAATCACCATTATTTGAGGAGCCAGAGGGTACTCAGAGTTATGAGAATGAGGTATGAATTTCACTGGTCTTGCTCTTGTTCTTCCATTAGAAGAATACCTGGGCTGGGCATAGTGAGAAACTCTGATTATCAGACCAGAAAGAGGTACTTTAAAAATATCACCTTGGCCGACTAGTTCTGTTTTTCACATCTAACAGGGGTAGCCAGGATCATATTATAATTTCTTTCCACAATCTCAAAAAAATTAAGGTATTATTCCTAAGTTTATTCATAATGTATCACTAAACTCATTCATGAATTTACTATTTTTTCTTGATGTCTGTTTATGTGTCTTATTTATCTGTTTTTCTAAGTTAACATATAGTCGGCTCTTTGTATCTGCGGGTTCTGTCTCTGTGGATTCAACCAACTGGGAATGAAAATAAATAAGTAAATGGATAAACAAATACTAATACAACAGTAGAAAATAATACAAATAAAACAATAAAGTGTAACAATCATTTGCATAGCATTTACATGGTTTTGGGTATTATAAGTAATCTAGAGACAATTTAAAGTGTATGTGATTATGTGTGCAGGTTATATGCAAATACTACCCTGTTTCATTTTATATATGTGCTGCCAAAGCGAGCACAGTACTTACTATGCTGTTTTATATCAGGGATTTGACCATCTGTGGATTTGGGTATCTTTTGGGAGGGGGTGACTAGAACCAATCCCTTGAGGACTCTGAGAGACAACTGTATTTGAAATTCTTGTTATATAAAGTAGAATTTTCTTTCAATTTTAATAAAACCATGAATTTCAAGCTTGTAGTAGGAAGGAATTTGGGAGATAAGCCCACAATTATCATATCTGTAGAAACCAGTCATCTCCTTGGCCACTTTTGTCATTTGGATATTTTAAAACTCTATAATGCCTTTCTTGAGGTATGGAGATAAGAATTCCACATAGCAAAATTCTAGGTATGGATACAACATAATTTTATAATAAGTAGGCTTCTTAGAATCCTTTCTAAGGAAGCCAGTATGGCCGGATCATTTTGTTTCCAGAAGGGTATAGGACTATATGCACAGACAGGTTGTGTTGATTCTGAAATACCTTTTTGGACATGGCCTCAGTCTATCTGTTATGAGAACTACTTGGGCCATTTTTGTGAGAATCTTGGCCTGGGTCTTTGAAGTACACCTGTGGTTTTCCTGTTCACACACACAATTGTGAGATCAGGTGAGGAATCATAGAGGAAAGATGATGGGATTTGAAATAAGTGACCAGGGTTCTAATAATGGCTCCATCCTCACTAACTGTGTGATCTTGGAAATTATTTCACTTCTCTAAGTTTTAATTTTCTCAGGCATAAAAAAACAATTAATAATTGGTAGTTATCAGATTTGGAGATAAAGAATTCCCCTGTGCTGAGTAAAATATAAATATTAATGGTTATTTGTCCATCTTGAAGGCATTGAGTCTCTTTGGGGTAGCCAAGGAAAAGCAATCCACTCATCCCTGCTTTAAGTGAGTAGTGTCTTTCAACCCATGGGAGATCAGAAGGCAGTTGTAGTTACTGACGTATACTACAGGTTGCAGAGCAGTGGTCTCAACTTCAGAGGTCAGACTGAGTAGTTTGGAAGATTTCTAAGAGAACTCAGGTATAGCTCCTGACTTACAGGAGTTTCACTAATTCACTCATTCACTTGTACAACCATTAAGCATGTATTGATTACTATGTACTGAGCATTGTGCTATGCATTGAGGAAAAAATCTAAATAAGTATGGTCGTTGCTTTCATAGTCTAGTCAGAGGTGAAGGGGGGCAGAAATCTCCCTATTATAATTTTTATATTATAATATAAAAATATAAGTTCCATAGTAGAGGCATGTCTGAAGAACTACAGAAGCACAGAGGAGGGAACTAGAAATTTTGCCTGGGGCAATTGGGAAAGGTTTTACAAATTATCACAGCTCTTTTGACCAAGGAAGATAGAAAACATGGTGTGTGCATGTGTGTGTGTGCGTGTGCGTGTGTGTGTGTGCGCGCGCGTGTGTGTAAGGAAGGGTATTTCATTGCTAAATAAAGTTGGCCATAAATGATCTTGTTTCTATGAAATGAAATGAGCTTCTCTGACCCCATAAATTCTTTATATTTTCCCTTTTCTAGAAGATGCATTCATCCTTCTAACAGGCAGTATGCTTTCAGACAGGCTTCATCAAGTGGTTAATGGACAGACTATTTCATATATTCAGAGATATAATATGTCAATTACTACAATTCTGGTTTTCGACATGAATTACTCATTTTCTTCCTAAGATCCTCTCTGGCACAGTTCAGCTTTCTCCACTAATTCTGGGAAGAATTTTAATAGCAGTGATTATCTGAAACTGGAATAGATTACCTCTGAGGCAGTTTGCCTCTCCAAAATGGTCTAAAAGCAACTAAAAAATTTCACAAAACAATGTTCTCATGTAATAGAAGTGAGGAGAAAGACAGAATGGCATCCCACTTGTCTGAAAACCTAGACTTCACCTTGTGGGACCCGAACAATTAGAAGTTACATAAAGGTTAAAAGACTAATGGCTTTGGGACTAATATTTAAATGTATTTAAATATTTTACACCTCTCTTTCCTAACAGCTCTGAAACTTACCAAAGCAGATTCATAGCATTTAACTGTTTCCCGAATCCATGCAAAATAACAAAAGGCAGCTTCTGAGAAGTGTACCAGAAATCAAATAAAAACATCTAAATACATAAATATATCTTGATAAGAACTTCCATTTCATATTCAACCCTTTACATTTCACGAGGATGTAGTAAGCTGAGAATTGCATCCTGAATGCCACAAGCAAGTCTATTTTTTACGAGCATAAAAAAAGCAGACATATACAAATACTCAGAAACAGATGAACCAAAAGGGAGGCTAATGACTCAACGTTTTTGCCACTTAACAGTGGGTTGATTTGGTTTTAGTTCCAGGCACTGGCAAAGGTTCAAGTTGGATCTCACTATTCAAACTGGTTTTCCCACCATCTTTAGTTACATCGTGACAGAACTCTCGCTACTATGCCTCAAATACCAAACACTTTGCCAATACTTTTATTGGATTAAATAAAAGAGACCGCAAGTAAACATGTTTGATACCTCCAAAGATCACATATCTTTTCTTCTTTTTCACCAATTTCCCTTGCTCTTTTTTTTTTTAGGCTGTCTCACTGATGTGGGGCTGAACTCAGACAAGACCACACCTCTTTGCAGCCGGCTATTTTTGTACAGGAAGAATCTGTAAAGGGCAAGTACATTTAGGTCATTGCCCAGCCAATTTCCAACTAGATCTAAACCTGTTTAGCTGCAAAGACAGTCTTGGTTCCTCTATACATTATTAGAAAACACCTAGCGGCTGACATTTAAAGTGGACTGCAATTTATAAAAATTTGTACAATCCAAGAAATGCCTCCATATACTTGTCATATAAGAAAACAAAAGTAGCTTCATCCACTGAAAGACTTAGGTATTATACAGACTCTAAGACATCTAGATCCACCTGGCAACAATGCTTATAGATTAAAACCATCAACAGCTCTTCTCCCCATGATAGAATGTTTGTCATCCTACAAGGTTTGGCAAACCTCATAAAGCAAACTGGGTTTGTTCCCAGCATCCCAGGCCTCTGGGCTTAATGTACCAGTGTAGCAAAAATACACTGGTGCACTTTTCCTTACCTAGGAAAACACACAATATGGCTGTTATTAAAATATTAAGGAGGATATTAATTTTTATCCTCAATCCTGTCTTAAAAATTATCTCATTTCTATCTTTGCCACCCTATTCTCTGTTTGGCATGAACCATTTATTCAAACCATTTATTCATGAACCATTTATTCATGAACCATTTATTCAAAATAGAAGAAAGATTCTCTTTTCCATTCCATAGCCTCAACTATCCCAAACAAACTATGGTTATTTCTTCTCTCAAGAGCAGCTAATTCCTCCAAGGATACAGTTAAGTAGTTATTTAAAAGGTTTACAAGGTTTAAGTGGTCTTAGGCTAGAATAATTTAAGATTCAATGGCAAAGGTCACAGGAACAAGGTCAGGACAGTACAGCTGGTATATTTGATTAATCAAAAAGAAGGAGCCCTATTTGGGCCAAAAATTGCTGTATATGTTTGGAACACAATAGGTACTACAGTAAGTTATTGACAGTGCATCTTAGGGCAAGAGCAAAGGCCTGATTATGATCACAAAAAATTACAGGGATTTGAAAAAAAACACTAAGCACTTCAGATATGTCTGATACTTTGCCACCAAGCACTATACCGAATAATATGAATCCAGTAAAAACAAAAACAAACATAAGACATAGGGTTTAATCAATGACAGTTATAATTATTTTCTGGTGTGATCTTAGAAGACAAAGAAAAGGATTCTGCCAGTAGCATGCCAGTTTCTGCTCAGTTATGCCAAAAGCAGAAACGGGTTTATGTGTCGGTAGGAGTAAAAGAGTTTAGTCTAACAATGAACTTCAGTTTAAGAATTGGGATCCTCCCAATTACATAGAGTTGTTCTCTTCTAGATAAGCATTCTAGAGATTATTATTACATACTTAAAAGTGAAGTTCTATAGCATATAATGAGTCCTGCTAAATTCTGGAGAGATTGTACAAGCAATGTTCCAACTGTGCTGTTAAAGACCCACAGCTGGTCCGCTTCAGTCCATGCCTTATCTGTATCATGGCGGGAAGAATACATAGACACTGGTTATCTCTTTATTTCATGTATAGCACTATATGTTATGCACTAGAAAGAATGTGGTGGAAAGGTTCTAGTGGTCAATGATTGGGGAACAGGGAAATACTCACCAGTAAAGCCATTGCCCACTTTAAACCCATAAGGAAATCATCTAAGGAATATTCTGACTGTTGCTTTAATCTGTCCTTGTTTCAAAAGTTTCTTTCTTCAAGACAATGTATTTCTTGTTGACCACACACATGGTAATCAGGATGACAGACATCATTATCTCTACTAATCACATTACCTTCAAATATGACCTTTACTGATGAGCTTGTTAAAAGTTGTATTCAAAGCAGCAATTCTTGAGTAGCTCTTACCTCACAAGAGATAGTACCGAAATGCTGTAAAGCCAATGAATCCACAGGAAATATTAAATCTTGTTCTGCTGACATTTTCATAAAGGAAACAAAAGGAGACTTGCAGTTGAATCCTCCTAAGGTGGAAAATATTCTAATAAGAAATGTAAATGAAAATATTGCAAAGAAAATTCAACAATATATTACCTAAATTAGCCATAAAGTATAGGTCCTAATCACTGCTTCCCCAGCTCTTGTTACTTTTTTTGTTTGTATAGGAATATAATAAACAATAAAATAGTGTAGTTATTTAATGAAGCAAATGCATAAAATAATATAAAATACTATTGCCAAAAATCTTTAGTCAAGAAAAATATATTTGAATGCTTTTAAAACTGTTTCCATTGCAGCATGTAAGAATGTTGGAAAGGGGAGTAAATACCACTAATCAGTAACAATAAGCAGAAAGTTTGAGATAGGCACGGTGCATTTGCTTTCCCAGTATGGAAGACTCAAAATAAACAGAATAATTTACCAACTCTATAGAGCTTTGAAATTTAAGTTGCTTCAAACCCAGAGAGATTCGTTCCATATTATTTGAATAAAAGGTTGAAACTGAGTTGTTTGCTTGAAATGATTTATTAACAGCTACTCAGCACCAAATATCCAGAGCTGAATGCATAGATAGAAAAAAATAAAAAATTCTGCCAGTGTACTCACAGAAAAGGGGCTTCAGGGGCCCTGTCACCTGCTAAAGTGTATACTCAGGTTTTCTTATTTCTAGATGACTAAATACAAAGAGATTCTACTTCCTACTTTTTGAGTAGAAGAGAATAGAAACATAGGAGTATGGATGAACAATTAGTTTTATTCTTGTTAGCTATCAATTTTCTTTTCACTCAGCTAAGTATTTTCATATTATATGGAAATTACTCTCCTAACATGATTTGAAATAAGAACACACCTACACAAATGACTAAAAACTGAAGGCACAGGTCAAAGATGTATTTGTCAAAAGAATACTCCAGTAAAATCAAGGGCGAGTGTTACTATGACTAAAAGTCAAACTAACCTTTCAGGAAATATGGAGGCTACTTAATTAATGTGGAAGACTGTAGTTTTATTTATGTGTCATTTGTTGAAACCATTCCTAAGTCATTCTAGAGGGGTAAATTTAACATTGTCAAACAAACAAACAAACAAAAAAGGAATCTCAGCACCTTCCTTAGGACCTATTTAGAAATAACTTCTGAGCCGGGTAGTGGCTTACTAGGGATGATCTTTGGGCCCAAGAGTCTCAGTGAGGGCTATGGTATCCAGGGTGTTAATTGTGGCCTAGAGCTGTAAGAAAAATACTTGAAGCCCCTCCCTCACAGCCAGGTGAGAATATACGTAGCCTGTTCTTAGCCTTTAAGATTCTAGCTTTACTACCAACAGTGGAAAAGCATGAAAATGTGAAATCACTCTAAATAGAATCTTTAATACTTCATTTGGGAGCATGAAGTCAGGAAGTTAAAAGCCTGATATTTTTTTGTTTCTTCATGTAATTGGAAGTTAAAACAAGCTTTGGTTGATAAACTTTCTGACATTCCTATTGCATGTGAAACAGGATCCCCAAAAAAAATGAACTAGAATTTTTCTTTAGCACTATACCTGTGCTGTCCAATATGGCAGCCACTGACCACGTGTGACTATTTAAATTTAAATTAGTTACATTGTATAACATTAAAAATTTAGTTCCTCAGTTATACTAGCCATATTTCAAACACTCAATAGCCACATGTGGTTTGTGGCCGCCACATAGAATAGCATAAGGTATTGAACCTTTCTATCATTGAAGAAAGTTCTACTGGACATTGTTGCTCCATACCATAAGTTATTATTTCTAATCTTTCATAAGATATTGCATAACACAACTTCATCGGTAGGTTGACATTATTATTTGCATTCTATAAGCAATAAAATTGCAATTCAAAAAGGGTTAATACCTTGTCAAGGCAACACGGTGAGCAGGGTCTTGCAAAAAACTGAGCTTCTTGCAAAATTTTAAGTGAGGTCATCTGATTTCTATTGTGTACTTTCACGGAAACTTTACAGAGATAAGCTTTAAACAGATCAGCAGTAAATTTATTCCTTACCTTTATCCCTCAAATAATCTAAATGCTACATTTAGAATTTCTGAAGTGAGATTGTCAGAGATAAAGGAAGACTATCACATGGTTATAAGAATCCATCAAAATCTCTTCTCTTTGCTTCTGAATTATGTTGAATGGAACCCTGTTTCTCATTTCATCCTTTACATCCTTCTAATTTGTGTCACACTTGGCACTTCCATTTATCCTTTATTTTTCCCTTTAATTTCTCTTTGTCAATATTTGATCCAGATGTTCTAGGCCCTTTTGTCGGTCTGATTCACATTGACAAACTTGGACCAACAGAGCTTGAAGATTTCTCTCAGTCCCAGACTCTAATGGCAGCAGATGACAATGGCTAGGGAAAACAGACACTGATGTTCAGGATCATTTGGCTCAGGGTCTGACCTTGCAAATACTACAGGCGATGAGACAACCATGAAGTTATAATTGCAGCACATGCAACAAGCCACTGTTCAGTAACAGTCTTAGATTTCTGATAATCCATATGGTCAAGAAAATCTACACTAATAAAAAAGATGTGCAGCAACCAATAGCATAAATGATTTGAATACATTATCTCTACTTTGCTAACTTCTTAATGGACACAGTGAACGCATGTATGTTTAATAAGGACATTGCCCTAAAAAAGTGCAATCTTAGAAAAATTTGTTCAATGACCCGAACTTGTATGTCCTTCTTAATTTCCTGTCTACTTGTTCTGTAAATTACTGAGAGATTGTTGTTGAAATCTCCAACCATATTGTAGATTTACCTCTTTCTCTTTGTAGTTTTATCAGTTTTGCTTCATGTATTTTGAAGCTTTGTTATTAAGCACATAAATATTTACAAATTTGCAGGACCTCTTGATCAATAGATGCCTTCCTCAAAATGAAATGACCTTAATTATCTCTAGTAATATTCTTTGCACTCAAATCTAATTTTTCTGGTATTAAGATAGCCAGTCCAGCTTCCACTGGACTAGTTTAGCATGGCATACATTTTTCCATTCTTTTACTTTTAGCCTGTTTTTTCACATTTAAAGTAGAATTTTTGTGGGCAACATACAGCTGGGTCTTGCTTTCTATCCAATCTGATACTCTGTGACCTTTGATTTGTGTGTTTAGACTATGTATAGTTAATGTTATTATTGATAGGGTTGAATTTAAATATACCATCCTATTATTAATTTTGTTGATCTAAACATTTTATTGTTTTTATACATATTTTACATCCAAAGCAATTACTATTTAAAGTTCCTTGGATGATTTGTGTCTTCTTCTGAATATTCCAGAATATAAATGTATTTCTTTAAAGATATTTTTTTGTGCAGACTACCAGTTAAGCATGACAGTGTAAATGCACCCACATGCTCTCTATTCTCTACTGAAACCCTTCAAAAATGACAACAAAGGGATTTTTTTTAAAACTCTCATTTAAAAATAATTGTAGATTCACATGCATTTATAAAACATAATACAGAAAGATCCTGTATACCCTTCACAGTTTCCCTCAATAATGTCTTACATAACTGAAACTTGACATTGGTATAATTTACTGATCTTTTTCAGATTTACCAATTTTATATGCACTCATTTGTTTGTATATTCAGTTCTTGGCAACTTTATCCCAGGTGTAGATCTGTGTTAGCACTACCACAGTAAGACACAGAAGAGTTCCATGATAAGGATGCCTTATACTACCCGGCCACAGCCATCTCCCTCCCTGCCAATCTCTGACAGCCATTAATCTGTTCTTATCTCTATAATTTTGTCATTCAAAAAAATATCATATAAATGAAATCATACAGTATGTAACCTTTTGAGATTGGCATTTTTACTCAACATAATTCACTTGAGATCCATCCAAGTTTTACCATGTATCAGTAGTTCATTTCTTTTTAATGCTAAAGTAGTATTCCATGGCATATATGTACCTCAGTTGAACTGTTCACCCATTGAAGGGTACTTAGGTTGTTTCCAGAAGAGAAAAAAAGAAATTTTTTTTTTTTTGCTAAAGACTCTGTGAAGAGAATAAAAAGATATGCTACAGACTCAGAGAAAATATTTGCAAACCACATATCTATAATATACAAAGAAATATCAAAATTAATCAGCAAAAAAAAATACAATTAGAAAATGGGAAGAAGCTATGATATGAACATTTCAGTGAAGAAGATAGTGCAAATGAATATATGAAAAGATGTTCAAAATCATTAGTTATTAGAAAATACAAATTAAAACCACAGTGACCTTTCACTATATGCTCATCAGAATGGATAAAATAAAAAAAATGGTGATAATGTCAAATGCTGGTGAGGATGTGGAGAAACTGAATCACCCACTTATTACTAATGGGAATGCAAGATGGCACAGCTTCTCTGGAAAAGATTATGGCAGTTTCTTATAAAACTAAACATGTGCTTACCATACAACCCAGCAGTTATGCTCTTGGGCATTTATCTTAGAGAAATGAAAGCTTAAGTTCACATAAAAACCTGTACATGAATTTTTATAGCAGCCTTATTCATAATAGCCAAAAATAAATGAAAATTTTAGAGGCCATAAACTCAAAGGACAAATAACAGGTGGATTTACTATAAAGTTAATGAAACTGAAGCTTCACTGAGCTCTTCACTGTTTGCATGAGTGTCTTCCAAGGCTGGGGGTGGGAACAGTCCTCGCTTTGTGTTCACGTTGTTGTATATTTGTGTAAGATTTACAGAGATAAAACATCTTAACCACAATTAGTTAATATGTATTTCCATTCTGACTTCTCCTTTGTCACCATTCATCTTGCATTGAGTGGTGACTATGACCACTTTTGAGATCTGGCTAAGGGAAGTTTATTTAGGTTGAGTTTTGGTTTAGAAGGATATGCTTATGTTATGTGCAACCACTCTGTATATAGGTACATTGTGTGCTATCCTAATGGTGTTCATGGCTTCCAGGAATATGTCTGTTACCCACTTTACCAACACACTAGGCATCACAGAGCAAATATGTACTTAGACTCAGAGATTATTTTGTGATATGATTATTTCCTATGGTACCAGGCATCAGTATATGCAAGTAGTGCACAAAAAATAAGTGTTAAAAAGCACAAAACCAGAAACCAACATTTGGTCAATTGCTCCAAACACTCGCCATATGAAATTGTAAGTGAATAATTTGGTGTCATATACACCATTTGTTATGTTTATTTTTTATGAGAATTTTACAAACTGGAATTTATAAGATTTCTTGTGTTTTTAGGGCATGGATCAATATTTTGATACCTATCATATAAAATACTGACTATGGCTTTGTATGAAGTCACATTTCTTGTGCATCCCAACTTTCAATAAAAAGAAAACATTTAACCATGCTTGAAAAAAATTGAAATAGTTTTCTATTTTCTCCAAAGAAATTTTCATTACAAAATTGCTCTCATATGATAATCAAAAAATAACACATATTTTTTATTATCTCTTCCCCCGAAAAATTTCTAGAGAAATATTTTCCCCATAAAAATGACTGGGGAAAAGTATTATAAAGTTGTACTAGGTTGTTAATCAATAAAAATATTATGGCTTTTTATTTTATGATATTTATGGTATTTGTAAGTTTTAAGAATCTCTCATATGCTGTGATTTATTTTCTTATTCAAAATAAGTATTCACTTTGGGATCTAACTTTGTATCCATAATTTTTTCCTCATTATCTTAAAGAAGGTTCTCAAAATTGCATAAGCTTTAGCTCTCATGAAACCTACATCTGTCCCTAGGCAAAAGAAGAGAACAGAAATTAGGAATAATATTTGGAGGCTGGAAAGCAGGTGGATGAATGGTTGCTAACTTAGCAAACCAGAAGGCACCCATGCAAAAGCGAAGGATTCTGAAGCTTAAGATAAAGCCTAAAGTGGTGGTAGTAGAAGCAGCAAAGAAACCTACTCCGAACTCCAGAAACCCTTTGTACTTGAAGGAACTAGATACATCCAAAAACAGAGGAGCATATGAAGCTAAAACCAGGAAGACTGATTGAAGTTTGTTTGGGAAGTACTAAGTATTTAAGATCCTTTCTCCATACTAAGCAAGAGTATAGAAGTTTACTCTCTGGAGAGATTAAGCCAACAGGTCTAATTGAGGCATAGGTGCAGTTCCAATGGGGAACTCTCAATCCCTTAGTCATTGGCTTCAGAAACACACAGAGTTTGGAGAATTTTCCCCTGGAAAAACTCATTAGCTTAAGAGAAAGGTACTAACGATTTGGGCAATATCCACCCAAATCAAAGGCTAACCTAATTACCTATGATGAAGCCAATTAATTAAATTTTTAGTGACTCATCCATAAATAAGCACAGATGGCAGAGAAGAACTAAGCATTTTAGGAAGGCATCTAACATTAAAAACAGATAGTAAGACAAAAGAAATTCAGAGAAAACAGAGATACTGGTAGAAAAAGAAAATTGAAAACAGCCAAAATATTCAATAATAAAAAAGTACACTAAATATCTTCAGAGAGAAATGATATTGCATCTATGAAACAAGAGTAGAATGCTCACTAAGAGAGAACTTTTTTAATAAAAGAAAAGAATTCCAGGAAAATAAAAATATGATTAAAATGAAAAAACATTCTTAGCAGTGTGGAAAACAAATTAAATGACATTTTCCAGAAAGTAGAACAAAAGACAAGAAATATTAAAATGGAAAATTAGAGAATGAGTCCATTAGGACCAAGGTCCAAACAATATTGTTTCTTAAAAAAGATATTTTTTCCCCACTCAAACCACTAAATGTAGGGGAAGACATTATCAAAGAAACATTTCAAAAATAAATGTATACAAACCGAAGAATATGAATTTCCAGATTGGAGGGCCCCTATAATGCACAGAATAATGACCAAAAAGTATACACCAAGGTACATGATTATAAATTTTCATTACACCAGGAATAAGGAGAAGATTCTGAAACCTTTGAGAGAAAAATATTTAGGTGCAAAGAATGCAAAATCTGAATGACAACAGACATCTCCTCAGCACCACTGGAAGCTAAAATGCAACGGAGTGTTGCCGTCTAAATTCTCAGGGACAAAGATTTCCAATCCAGAATTTAGAACTCAGCTAAATTATTGACCAATTATAAAGGTAAAATAAAAAATTTTCAGACAATTGACTTGTATGAGTCCTTTTCAAGGACACTATCAAAGGATTTATAAAAGTAAATTAAGAAAAAAGAAGATGTAGGATTTATAAAACAGTTCCTTGTTCCTCTGTAGATGAGGTGATGTATTTTTCCTTCTGGCTTCTCTCAAGACTTTCTCTTTGTCTTTGGATTTCTTCATTTTGGATATGGTATGCCTAGGTGTAGTTTTTTGGTTTTGGTTTTGGTATTTATCCTTCCAGTGTTCTCTGAGCTTCCTGAACCTATGGCTTGGTGTTAGTCATTAATTTTTGAAAAATTCCTGGCCATTATTACTTCAAATAATTATTCTGCTCCACTCTCTTTTTTTTCCCACCTCTGGTATTTTAATTAAATGTCTGCTATACTTTTTGAAATTATCCTACAGTTCTTGGATATTCAGTTCATTTTTTTTCATTCTTTTATTTTGTTTCTTTGCATTTCAGTGTGAATTTTTATTGACCTAACTTCAAGCTCACTGATTCTTTTCTCAGTTATTTCCAAGGTACTGATAAGCCTCTCAAAGGTATTCTTCATTTCTCTTACTGTTTTTTCTTTTTGGCATTTAGGTTTTTTTCTTTCTTGGAGTTTACATCTCTCCACTTACATTACCCATCTATGCTTGCATATTATCTACTTTTTTACATTAAAAACTTCAAATATTAATCATATTTATTTTAAACTCCCTGTCTGATAAATTCAACATCTGTGTCAAAGCTGAGCCTAGTTCTAATGTCTGCTTTGTCTTTCCAGGTTGTGTTTTTTTCTTGTGTTCGGTTTGCCTTGTAATTTTTTGAAGAAAGCCAGACATCTCATATTAGGTAATAGGAATGGAGGGAAATTGACTTCCAATGTGAGAATTTTTGTTATCTGCTAGCAGTTGGGCTCTGTTTAATGTCTAAAGTAATTATAGGTACCAGAGGCTTTGAATTCTTCTAGTTTCCTTGTTTTCATCTGCTTCTTAAGTTTTGGTGTCCCTAAGTACTCCTCCTCAAAGAGAGTTTTTGTGTTTCAGCCTTAAGGACAGGCCCCTAGGACTTTCTCATTTTTAGGCTAGTCCACACTCAGCCTCTAGCAATTCATAAAAACTGCCATTTAAGAATCTTTACCAGTTATGACTCTAGAGACAGCTGTTTCTGGTGCAGATCACAACTAAACTCACTTCTGGATTCCAGATTTGGAAAGAAGGCAGTTTGTCCCTCATTTCTTTAACGGATCCAAGAAAATTCATTAATTTTCAGTTTATCAGCTTTATCTTGTTGTAAAGATGGGAATGATGGCATCCAAGATCTTTATACATCAGAACTGAAACCAGAAGTCTCCTGGCAGAGGAGATACTTTGATAGATATTGCCAAATTGCCCTCCAAAAATTTGCAACAATTTATATTCCCATCAATAATGTATGCAGTGACTTAAATGTAATTGTTTTTTAAAAATTTTGAAACAAGTAAGGCACTTGCTAGTATTTGACCTTGAGACTGTGGGACAAACCTTAAAAATTAAAGAAACCCTTAAAACTAAGAGGGAGGAATTAAGAGTGTGCATGTGTGGGGTGTTCTAATGTATTGTAAATTTAAAACTGCAGCAGTTGTTCTCTTTCTTAGTTAAAAAAAAGTAACGGGCAAAAACAATAATTTTGCTAAGAAACTGGTGGGTTTGCATGTATCTAGACTTACACATATAAAATGTGCCAGAATTTTCCAGAAATTAGGGATCACAATTGAAATTCCTGACCTTAGTCTGGCTTAAGGAGGGAGCATAGCTCAGCTAATGTATGCATGCAGCTGACTTCTACACAGGAAGTAATCCTTGATGGTTTCAAATCAAGCTTCTTTCTTTTTTAAAACCAAAATATTATCCATTAGAAATTTTCTTAGTTTGCTTGATTAAACCCAGGGAAACAATAAGTGCTTTTTCTATCTACCCTTCTGTATAGAGATAATGAAGCAGCAGTGAGTAGGTCTGTCTATTTTCCCACATGAATATTATTTTTCCATACATGTTTTTTTGGTGAGTGGAAAATACACTTCAAAATCCAGTAAATGCATTTTTAAGTCAGCAAATGGCAAAATCCTAGCAAACCAATGATCTTTCTGTTGACTATAATCCTTTAACCTTGATTTTTACTTGATTCAAAATTTTACCCTGGAATTAGGTAGTCTTTGGTAGAAGGTAAAGTGGATACAAAGAAAGGTCTGATACATATTTCAGGGTCAAAATGCAAAAAAAGAAATTGAGTCAAATAATTTGGTATAATCAATCCATCTTAGCTTACTCCGAACGTGAATGAAGAGCAGGCTGTTTAAAATGGGGCACTTCATTATTGTTAAGAGCTACAGTGTCATTTGTTCACTTACTGTGGTATACATATCTACTAATGATAAATGAATTCTATAATATATCCTAAAGAATGTCAAAAGACTTTCCACATGCAAACAATAAGCTATGGGCAGGAAATGAAATATGAAGCAAAGCCAAAACTCTTATTGCAGCTTTGTTTTGTTAAGCTCTGTGCTCATAAGATATTGTCAGCCACGATGAAATGTGACTTTACTAAATGTTATCATTTAATGACATAGAGGATGTAAAAATAAAACAAGTCACCCCAGATGCTGAGGCTGGAACAAACTGAAGAAGTTATTTCTACATTTACATGATAATATTGCTATAAGCAAGTGCTGAAAACTGTCCAACATTCAAGGTTGTTTTTTTAAAAAATGATTCAGTTACAATGCCTCTAACCATAAAAGTATATCTTATCTGTAGTTTAAAGCATGATCCAACACAAATTCAAACTTTCATCTGGATTCACTGATCTAATTCTTTTAGACATTTGCTATCTGTTACTAAAAATAATTTCAGGACCTAAAGATTTGAAGTAAATATGAATTATGACTTTTAAAAGAGCCTAAGTAGCCACAAAAAGTAAATTGAATGATCAAAATGAAAGATTACTGTATGAACATAAGGGCTTTTTCTCTCAAATCCCTCTGCTTCTGTTTTAACAGAGATTCTGAGTGGGAGAATGTACTAAAATCACCCACTTTACAGCTCACTTTCCAAACCAGCAGGCTAGGATTAGAAGGATTTTATCTATGTGCAGATAGACAACAACAGTTTAGAAACTTCTACATTCAGTCATCAGGAATTACTCTTGTTCTATGATCTGTTCTTAAGTCAAAAAGCAGTTTCTCAAAAGGTTCTTATGCTATTAAATGTTATGCTTCAAGATGTGTTTATCTCATCAAAACTGAAACACCTATAATTTATGTGTCTTCTCTTTTTTCTTGGTTTGGATAGAAAATATTATTCCAGAGAAAGCTTTCAATCCTAAAAACTTAACAACTTTTTTTATCAGAAGAAAAAGAATCCCAGGAGTAATGATGCCATTTAGATGTATAATCCTGGAAAATGAACACTTAACCCTAAGCTTTGACAAAAGACCTGATAATGAGAATCTAGTCGATTTCACAATGATCTGGGGTTAGTTAGTTAATTTGTGAATTTATAAACTGGAGATTAACTACTTTCAACAAGGGCTATCTATGTCAATACTTTAACTGCGGGCTAGATTAGAGATTCATTTTATTCTGAGCAGATTAGGAATAAGAGTAGAGGATGAGAAAGAATGGGGAAAAATAAGTAGGAAATACAGTTGATTTTTCACTTTTGGAAGAATGCATTCTCAGATGCAATAGCAAGGAAGTAACTGCAATGACAACCAACAGTACCAGTAAAAACGGCACCACTGCCTTCTCAAGTACTTGTGTAGTAGGCTACCAACTCTTTTTGGAGGCCCGTTTCCTCTTCCCTTTCTTCTCCACCAATCTGCCTACATTTTAGCTCCTCTCCAGGTATGTCATTCAGAATCAATGTTTTGTTTCCTTTTCCCTCTTTTTAGTGATTTGGCTTTTTTTGAGCAAAAATAGTGGCATACTGCAACAATTTGAAGTAGGATTCACCTAAAGAAGTCTATGTAGTTCCACGATCTATTTGTTGAAGATGTTTACTTATAGCCTGTTTAATGTTATCAAATAAAACATCTTGTGGGGCAATGAAGTAGGGTTCAATGTAGCAAAACATATAAGAACGAACCCAGGCTCCAATGTGAGAATGTTGGGGTCATGTCATATCTCTTCCACTTAAGAGGTGAGTGTTCTTAGATAATGTATATTTATTTTCTAAGTCCCTGTTTTCTCACTGGTAAATTAGTTTAATAATAGAACCTGCTTCATTGGTTTTGGGTTAATATTAAATGAACTGCTCCGTGAAGAGTGCATAACATAGAGCATGGAATATAATAGACATTCAATGAATGTTAACCAAACGAAAATGTTGAGCATGACATTGCAAATCTAAATAGAAAGAAACGTAATACAGCATTCTCACCTTATTTAAGGTGATTTCTTGGAAGTGTGGTCAGAAGCTTAAGATCAGTTGATATGCATCTTAGAACTCATGTACTGGATGTACAGCTTTCTGGAGTCAAGCCACAAATGAGAGGGCATAGAACAGTAGCCTACTCTAATTGTGATAGAGCCTAAACATAGTCCATTAGGCTTATGGCATCAGATAAACTTGTAGTATTGTAGACATATCATTATCAATTAGAATATAATATAAGGACTGCATTCTGAGGAAAGTTCTTGTCCTAAGGCTCTTATCAATAAGGTCCAAAATCAAATGATCCCTTTTGTGAAGCTGTTCCTTACAGGCTGACTTAATAAAACAGATCTTTCAGAAACTTCTAGAATTATTGTGAGTTGACCTTTAGGCTACATATTGTGCTACATTCATAGCAATGGTTCATCTGTTTGTTATTCTTATGGCTACCCAACAATGCTCTTACCTAGTAAGTCCTTGAGATTTATTCCTGAAGACCAGCAGATGACATAAAAAAAGAAATTAAACACTAAGTTGTAAATTGACTGTTCGTTGATAAGTCTGGTTGAAATTTCGATAGAAAGTGGCAGTTATAAGGAGTTGTTTAAAATAGGGTTTGTGAATGATGCATGGTTTTCAATGATCTATTCTTTCCTTTTTCTCCTTTACCACTGATTATCAAGATTTGACTAAAAATAACTCTCCAGATGCAGAGGCTAAAACTGCCAATCAACATTCCCTGCAGTATCTTTTATGAGTTCCTGGATGAGTGCCTTCCCATTTTTTCTGGTAAGGAAATGTGTCCAGCATGCCTTCTGCTGGGTACTTCAATATTAACCCTTTATAATCAGGATATTCTAATTTAACAAATTTAACATATACAAAGTCATAGATGTTAGTTGACCAGTACAAGAAAGCTATATGAAATATTTATATGATCACCAAGAAATTTCCTTGAAGTGTGAATCACATCCCAAAGCAGTGTTCTCAAAAATAGTGATACTGCAAATCAAAGAGACAAAAGAAACAATCCTTACGTATTTCCAGGCTCTCCTATGAAAATCCCTACAGGGTTCCATTGCCTTATACCCTACATTGAAGAATCCAAGAGCAATATTAACTTATTCTCTCCTGCACTGTTCCATCTTGCTTCTTGGTAGACAAGGGAGCTCTCTGGGCTTGAACTTCCCATGCCCAAGTCTAAAAACAGACAATGGGCCCGCTACATGGGTCATCGTTGTAGGATCTTGAGTGAGTGAGGTTAAATTTATAATAGTCATCGAGGCATTAGCTCAAATCATTTCAATCTTCATCTCTAATTAATCAAAACTCTCTGGCTCAGACAGCTAAATCATTTCTCCAGGTGTGTTTCCCTACAATTGATTAGTCTTACCGCCTAGTTTCTATGAGGTTGGGTTATAAATTGCACTGTTGGAGACTTTGCAGGTCTCCAAAAGGCTTTCTGAATTTGCGCTATGATCAAAATAAGAAATAATAATTGGGATCAAGCAGTTTCTCCAGACAATAGTTAAGAGAGAATAAGGAGTATCAGTCCATTGCTCTTTGGGCTGTCCTCATGGATGTACAAACTGTGTAGTCATACAGGAGCTGTACAGGGCTCTGCCATTGTCATTTTAAAATTCTTAATAATATTATCTTTGAACTTGTATTTTGTGAGTGAGTAGAATGGGACCATGGAGCACGTGCATGAGCAGAAAAAATGCATACAATGCATGATTGCTGTGATACCCTATTGACAAGTAATGTTCTCCACAGCACACGAGCATAGCATTCCAGGGGACCCACGGTGCCTGGGTGTTCACTGAGACTCACAGCAAGTACAAAGTAAGCATGTTAGGTCTACCACTGAGTAAGTAGAGGGAGCGGGGATGGTCTGACAACCCCAAGAGACCACTTTCCTTTTGAATGAGAACTTGCTTCTAATTCAAACAGCAGTCAAACTCTATTATATCCTTTCATGTTGCTTGCCTGTATTAGCCAACCATGTGTACGAGAAATCATGACTTAAAAGAAAGAGAATGATCCATAATTAACTTTCCTTTCAGTTCTTTTTTACCCATCAGTAAATCAAGCAAAAAGAATGTAGAAATGGTAGAATGTACATGTATTACGAAGTAAAATAAAAACAAATGAGTTAGTATTCTGCAGTACTTCCACTGTTCCAGTCAGAACAAAATACATTTTTATGCATGAGTACAAATTATAAATTGTGTGATTTTGATGATTCTACATATGAGTTAAAGGCTTTTTTATTTACATTTAAGACTGGCATTGCACAATATAAAGATGAATGGTATTAATAAGATTCGTGCTAATGATTTAAATTTTTATTTTATATTTAGAATGACATAACAACAAATAAAAAAAACCCATGGCAAGTCAAGAGAAAGACTGTGAAAGAAAGGAAAAAAACGTTATTTTCGTTTCTTTAACAGCATGTTACTTTCTGCTTTTTGTATAACAGAGACTGCATTTGCATTTTATTCTGGGCACTGCAAATTCTATAGCTGGCCCTGGTAGCTCCACAGCTGTTTGCTCCTTGACCTTGCTAAATCAATAAGAGGTGGGGTTTGAGAAGAATGGAGAGGGAGATGAGGCATTAAGGAACACTTTAACCCCCTTCCCTTCTGAGGCCCTAGGGAATCTCCTCTTTATTGTTTTCATGAAGATCTTTCTTGTCTTATTGTGAAATTATATTAATAATAGTAGTTTCTATCACTCTCCCAACCAAAGAAGGGTCCCAATATTCCTCCTCATTTCTGATTTGCTAAATACACATTGTTAAACTCTTCATCTTTGCTATCATTACTTTCTATAGAGCAAGTTCAAGAGTTTGCATTCAACTATCTACCTTCCAAACTATTTCCTTTTCATTCCATTTTCAACCTCATAATTTGAGGTCACTAAAAATATTTTACACATATCCTGCAGAGTCTGATCCTTTCCTTCTCCCTTTTTTCTCATGTCCTGATTTCATTCTCATTTATTCTTAGGCATACAGAACTGAAGTTAGGACCTAGGCCTTTGTAGATGTCCTATTGGTTACTTCTAGGGAAGAAAAAATTGAGTCACATTGCCACTGCTCTTTAAAGTTCTCTTAGGAGGACATAAACAACTGGCCCAGATGTCAATCATGTTTTACCTCTGTCTTCACCTCCAACTGTTGTTCATCACTTCTAAGCATATCTTTTGGTCTTAGCAAAACCTTTGCCCTGCCTTTTCAGTTTCTCTGATCCTTTATCTCACACTACATAATTCTCGGAGTCTTAGTGTTACTGAACAATCAATGGGCTCACTGCCTGGTATGCGAATAAGCCAATACCATGGCACCAACCTTTGAGAAAAGAAAAGTCTTTACTGCAAGTCAGCTAGCAAGGAGATAGGAAGAAACTCTCAAAATTGTCTCCCAGAGCTGGGGGGTCAGGTTTTTATAAGCATAGGGTAATAAGCAGTGCTCCGATTGGATCTTGCAATAGGGTGATGCCAGAGATTGATCTTATTGGATTCTGGATCCTGCCAGGCAGTGTCCATTTCTTAATTCAGTCCACACTTATACCCAAGTTACCTGACCTTCAACCTGGGGGTCCTTGGCAACTGAAAAACAACTCACAACTTTGTCACATAAAAGTTGAACGAAGGCCAGCACCGTGGTGGCTCAGGCCTGTAATTCTATCACTCTAAGAGGCCAAGGCAGGGGAATTGCTTGAGCTCAGGAGTTCAAGACCAGCCTAAGCAAGAATAAGAGCCATCTCCACTAAAAATAGAAAAATTGCCTAGGCATTGTGGTGCTCACCTATAGTCCCAGCTACTTGGGAGGCTGAGGCAGGAATCTTGAGCACAGGAGTTTGAGGTTGTAGTGAGCTATGATGATGCCACTACACTCTAGCCAGTGTGACAGAGCTAGACTCTGTCTCAAAAAAAATAAAAATAAAAATAATTAAACCAGATTGGTCTGGTGCAGTTACATTAGTATCAGAAAGTGGTGAGACCTAAATCCTGTTGTGATTTGTTTTATCTATATCCTAAAGGGCTTTAAAATTTCGGGACTGTCTTCATGCCTGACCCCTGCATATATATGCCTTGCCCTATTTCTGCCTTGCTCTTAACTTTTCAGGAATACCAAGTGACCTGTAGTTCTTCAAATGTGCCTTGTGTTTCAGACCCCTAACCTTTTCTCATGTTAGCCTATCAGTCTAGAATCTTCTTCATTATCTTTTGTACTTAAATAATTACTTTTCAGACTTTAAGTATCAGTTTAGGCATTACCTCCTCTGGGAGCCTTTCATGTTCCCTCATAAAATGAGTTAGGGTCCAGCCAGTTAGACTCCATGTTATCCTGGGTTGTCACTCTGTCTCCGCACCTGGTATATTACACTAAAATTAGCTGTTTATGTGATTGCCTTCAGACCACACTGTCATGTCCTTGAGGGCAGGGATATATTTTCTTTTTTCTTTTTTTTTTTTTTTGAGACAGGATCTCACTCTGTCGCCCAGGCCAGAGTACAGATGGTGGCCTCATCATAGCTTACTGTAACCTTAGACTCCTGGGCTCAAGCGATCCTTCTGCCTCAGCCTCCTGAGTAGCTGGGATTACAGGTATGCACTACTAGGCCCAGCTAATTTTTAAAATTTTTATAGATGTGGGGTCTCGCTATGTTGCTCAGGCTGGTCTCAAACTCTTGGCCTCAAGCAATCCTTCTACTTTGGCCTCCTGATGTGCTTGGATTACAGATATGAGCCACTGTGCCAGGCCAGGAATGTGTCTTTTTATTTGCTGCAAGTTACATAGTCCTGGAGACATAGTATTAATAGTTTTCAGCACATATTTTTTTTCTGAATTAAAATGAACTGAATTAGATGTGATGTAATATAATATGAGATCTCTCTTCTGGACATTATTAATATGGTCCTAGCCCAGAGAATATATGTACAGTCAACCCTTAAACAATTCAGGGGTGAGGGGCACTGACCCCACACAGTTGAAACTCCACATGTAATTTTTAACTCCCCCAAACTGAAATTCTAATAGCCTACTGTTAACTAGAAGCCTTACCAATAACATAAGTAGTAGATTAACACATTTTTATGTTATATGTATTATACCCTGTATTGTTACAATAAAGTAAGCTAAAGAAGAGAAAATATTATTAAGAAAATCATAAGGAAGAAAACTACATTACTATTCACTAAGTGGAAGTAGATCATCATAAAAGTCTTAATCCTTGTTGTCTTCATGTTGAGTAGGCTGAGGAGGAGGAATAGGATAGGTTGGTCTAGCTGTCTCAGGAGTAGCAGAAGGAGAAGAAAATCCACATACAGTCCACAACTGTGGACCTGCACAGTTGAAACTTGAGTTGTTCAAGGGTCAACTCTCTCTCTCTCTCTCTCTCTCTCTCTGTGTGTGTGTGTGTGTGTATATATATATAATATGAATATATATACAAATATATATATATTTTATATAGTCTAGCATTCTCCTCCTAGAATTTTTAAAGTCATGGAATCTTAGAAAGAACTCCAAAATATTCCACTTATTAATAATATAGGTATCACCTTTGCAAAGTTTTAGCCACTGGTTTTCCATTTTTATTTAATCATTTACCTTCATTTTGTTCTTTTAACTAGGGGATGATGAGGAAGAGGTAGTTACACTTACTGTTTTACTCAAAGCCAATCACTAATATAAATTCTCTTCCCCAGAAGCCTATTGCAATCAGGGATAAGCTACTTAAGCCAGAGATAAAGGAAATGTCATCAGAAACTTTTTCTATACCTAGGCTTGGACAATCTTTTCCCAAGAATATCCCAAGAAGACTCTACAAAATTCCCAGGTATTCAAGACTTTTGTTACTAGCTCACTAGAGATAAGCTATGTAGAGTGCAGTTTGAGTCCTCTTCATGGGTTTTAGCTAGAATTTTGATTTCTTGGTATTTCTTTGATTCATTTCATTCTTGGGAAAGTTAACTGCATGGGTTGTCGTTTTCGTCAGTGTCCTGCGTCAGTTACAAGATTGACATCTATTCTTTTAGACTAGAACAAGAACATTGGGTTCCAAGAAGCAACTTCCAGGTTTTTCAGTATCAGTATCTTCTTATATATGGGTCACATGGACATTGCCATAAACACACAGACATATGTAGGACTTTAGCCCTCTGATGGTCATGAAAGCCAGCAATTATGGACAGCGCAATTATGGGCATCCCTTGTCTACATGCCTAAGGGATCCTAACGAACAGGGCCTAGGCCAGGAACCTGACACATGAGTTTTCCTCCATGATCTGCTGCCAGCCCTTTATGAGGTTCTAGGGTCTGTAACTTCGTCTGTCTGTCTACTGACTCCTTCTGCTGAAAATAGACAATGCCTACCTAACTTTGCCTGCTTGTTTTTTAAGAGTCAAAGGAAACAGTATATGCAGAATTAAAAGTGCCATGGAAGTTAAAAAGTAGTGTGTTCACTCTTCTATCTGTATTGAGAATTAATTGTTTATCTCCTTTTGTATTATAAGCTGGCTGACCCAGACGAGGTGGAATAGGGAAGTGATGGGAAGAGGTGTCTATCCAGAAGAAAAGATGGACTAAGAGGTGAGTAACCTGTGGATTTGGGGCCACATGTGGACTTCTGGATCCTTGAGTATGGCCTTTTGACTGAATCCAAATTTTATAGAACAAATCCTTTTAATAAAGGGATTTGTTCTGTGAAGATTAGATTCAGTTGAGGAGGACCATATGTGGTCTTGAGGCTGCAAGTTCTTCCTACTCCCAATTTTCCTTTTCTAAGAGCCAGAATTGCCCCACAATGGATCATAGAGCCCAGCCTGCTTCCGGGCAGGGCTGACACTCAGATCTATGATCAATACCATCATCTGCGGCCTGTGGCATTGTGCCCAACCGAGCAACTAGAGCAATGAATGACTTCCTGCTCCTAAGGTCACCAAGCAAGACTATGCTCCCCAGGGGTCAACAGTGGCTTTGTGTCCTCTCCTAACTGTTGCTGCATCAGTGAGCCAGGATGTCCAGGGACTTGATTGTTTTTTATTTTATTTTTAATGCTCCTTCTAGGCTCCAGACTCGCTGGAGACATCCTGACACATAATGCTTTGCCCAGCACAATGCGATGCCCTTTACCTAGTAAAAGAGTGAGTCTCATGAAGGTGCTGCCTTCCCCCCAGAACAAACAACGGAAATGCATCAGGAGGGCTCAGCTGCAGACGAATGTACGTTGTGAAGCAGGAGCCTCCCTGGGATTCCTCAGATGAAAGCCGATTTCAATGAACATTGTGTTTCCAAGCCTGCTTCCTCTTGCTCCGTAAGAGCTGTAGAAGGAACATCCCACTTGCGTCTGCTGACACAAAAGAATGCTGTGGCTGGGAGATCTTATCGAGCCTTCCTGAGCCACAGCAACAGAGCTCAGTTGTGTCTCGTAAGAATTGCTCATTGTTTCATGGGGACGACTGGCTCCTTTGGGTGGGATCTGATGGCATCTCATGGAGTTGGAGGTAGGTGGTGCTGGAGGTCAGCCAGCCCCATGACCGAGCTTGCTGGCTTCGTGGAAGTTGGATGGAAGAGTAGATTTCACCCGGTTTGCTGAGCGCTGAATAGCTAGCCATTTCAAGTTCCACCATTAAAAGAAGCATATGCTGTTTACTTAATGGTGTCTTCAATTGTACAAGTGAAGAACAAAAAATAGAAATGATGTTCCAGGTTCGTCTGTTGGTATAACCTGTTTCTTCTTCTCTTTTAACCTACAATATTTGAGTCTGAAAAAATTGAGAGGAACCAAGAAGTGTTTTGAAAACAAATTTAATCATTTAAAACCAGCTCTGGAGAATTTAGATCCTAATATAAAAACATTTTAGCAATTATGACAACACAAACCTCAACAATATATGCTTATTTCATGAGGATGAACCTCAAGTTTAAAAATCATCACATTTATATTTAATAGTGTAAGTTAATAACATTGGATTAACTACATTTGGCCAATTCTAGATACTGCCTCCTTTGCTTAGAAAGTTTATGATCTAGTGGTAAAAAAAAAAAAAAAAAAAAAAAAAGAAAGTTTATGATCTTTTCCAAAAAGGGAAAATTGATGGTTACTTATTCAGCTACATTGAGAATAAAATTTGGATTTTCTTCTTTTCCCTCTTTCTCTTCCTAAAAGCCTGCTGTAGCGTAGTACATATAAAAATATATATAACTGGAAGTAGATATAAAAAATATATAACTGGCATGCCAAGGAGAAAAAAACAACCATGAGTTTCTTAAAGAAACATTTCTAACCCCTCCTTCCCATATCTCCATGTAGTCCTTTCAGAAATGCCCTTTGCCCTAAGTGTACTCATATTCAATTATTTCAGTGAAAAACAATTATTCTCCTTTAACTTTGTTTTCTTTTTTTATTTCAGCATATTATGGGGGTACAAATGTTAAGGTTACGTATATTGCCCTTGTCCCCACTCCCTCCTCAAGTCAGAGCTTCAAGTGTGTCTGTCCCCCAGATGGTGCGCTTTGCACTCATTGTGTATGTATATACCCATCCCCACCTCCCCACTCCCACCTGCCTGACACCCAATAAATGTTATTCCTATATGTCCACTTAGGTGTTGATCAGTGAAACCAATTTGCTGGTGAGTACATGTGGTGCTTGTTTTTCCATTCTTGGGATACTTCATTTAGTAGAATGAGTTCCAGCTCTATCCAGGAAAATACAAGAGAAGCTATATCACCATTGTTTCTTGTAGCTGAATGGTATACAGATACCACATTTTATTAATCCACTCATGTATTGATGGACACTTCGGTTGTTTCCACATCTTTGCTATTGTGAATTGTGCTGCTATAAACATACGTATTCTCCTTTAACTTTGTACAAGGTTCTTAGGATCAAGTTATTACCAAAAATCAGCATCTCTGTTCTGAATATACTTATTGAAAATATCACATGTTGTCATTAGTGATGTATAAATTCGTCTTCCTCCTCGGTGAACTGTGAGCACCTTGAGGAAAGGAGCTAGATGATATCATCTTGCTGTCTCCAGTGTTGGACACAACACCTTGCACATATTAGTGTTTAGTAAATATTTATTGACTGGACGAATGGGTGGATGGGTGGATGAATGAATGGACAGGGAGGCTGTGCTGTAGCGCCTATAGCGGTTACAAATGAGGACTAAATTCAGGCTGTCTGCGTGGTTCTTGGCGTGACTACCCCGGTAATCCTCTCCCTTTTATCATCTTAGATACATGGGATGCAGAAATTTTCCAGATCAT
Organism: Microcebus murinus; assembly: GCF_040939455.1. Lineage (NCBI taxonomy): Eukaryota > Metazoa > Chordata > Mammalia > Primates > Cheirogaleidae > Microcebus > Microcebus murinus. Next base: position 27,966,680 of record NC_134108.1, read on the forward strand.
GAAGTCCAACTCCTACAGTTTACAGTTGAGGAAATGAGACTCAGAGAGAAAATCTGATCTATCCATAGTCACGTAGCTAATGATGAAGTGGCAGCTCTGGGTTAAAATCCAGATCTCTTGATTTTCAGTCAAATGCCCACTGCATTGTGTTGCTTTCCATGACTCATATTTGGAGGCTTTCAGGCACCCGGTGGTGCGATCTGTCCCTCCTCACTCATCTGGGCAACATGAGAGCAAACTGGGCTAGGCCAAGGCTAGGTGGAAGGAGAAACCGAGGCTGCTAAATTCCCAAGTCAGTGGTGCTGAAGAAAGGTAAGAACAAGAATGACTCACTTTTATGCAGGCTGGTGTCATTCCCTGTGTCTCTCAGAAGATGCCACACTTAAAATTCAGCGGATGGTGTCCCATTCCTTCCCTAGCGTCCCTAGCTGACCTCTGGAGATGGTGCTGTCCAGCCCTACTCCACTGGCCAAGATTTCTGTTTCACGCAGACTCTGGTCTGCTGAAGCCCTTTCCAAAGGAGCTTTTTCTTCTCCACTCAGTGAAGAGGCTGATGTAATGATACTATCTGCAGATCTTCCTGCTCTAAGGAAATGCTCCAAATACACCACTTCTGATTGCCTAGATTTTTGTTTCTCTGAATTACGTCCAGTCACAATGCATCTAAATGCTTGTGATTGATCTATACTTAAACAGAATGTTGTTCATTAAGGCTTTAACCTTTTAGAATAAACTATTTTAGGATGAACACATAACAGACTAGAGGAATCTCAAAATAATTATGCTGAGTTAAAGAAGCCAGACCCAAAAAAGAATACATACTGTATGATTCCATTTATATAAAACTCTAGAAAATGCAAACTAATCTAGAGTACAAGAAAGCACAGCAGTTGTTGCCTGGGGGAGTGGGCAGGAAGAGGAAGGGAGGGAGGGTTAGAAACAGGAACAAGTAAACTTTTGAAGGTGATGAAGACGTTCACGGTCTTGATTATAGTGATGGTTTCATGGGTATATGCACGTGTCAAAACCTATCAAATTGTACACCTTAAATATGTGCAGTTTATTGTATGCCAATCATACTGCAATAAAGCTGTTTTTCTTAAAGAATGTAGCCTTTTAAAATTCAACCAAAATACTACATTAGTCAGGGTTCAATAATAGAAGCAAAAATGCTAGGATTATATATATATCAGATGGTTACAGGAATTTGACCTCACATAATTGTGGGGTGTGCTTAAGTCATCTCTGGAAGGCTGTCATCTTCACATCTGGTGCTGGAGCTTCAAGTCCAAGGACAGGTTGTCAAGAAAGGAAGATGGATGTAAAGTTGGGGACCAGAGCAGGCTGGAACCCCAGACACTGCTAGAGCTCATGAGGACAAACTGAAACCTGTGCCAGTTTTAATGCCTCTGACCATGATGGTATGATGGCCTGCAGAAGTGGGGCCCTTCATCACAGAGCCAGGCCCTTCATCAACTGGCCTAGCAGTTGGAGAAGCTTAAGAAGGATCCATCCAGGGGAAAGTGCAGGCCTTTTACAATGAGGCCAGCTGCTGCCTCATTGTAAAAGTTCAGCTAGCAGAGCAGAGATGACATGTATTAAATGACTGCTGCCTCACTTCCCCCTCCAAATCTTGCCCAGGAATCTCTCTTGTGGCCCACCCTAACCAGACACATGCAGGAAAGTGAATTCTGGGAAATACGGTTCAGCCTAGTCAAGTTCACTTGTCGCAAAACCACCCCTTGACAACTTGGCACTCCTATACATCTTATTAAATCACACTTAATCTCTAAATAAAGGTAATAGCAAAGTCACGTCTCCACCTAACATGATATATCTATCCCAAGTACAACTAAGAGCACACTAACCTTGTACCTAGAAGAGAATCCAAAGTTCTTTCCTTGACTTTAGGGACCTCCATTCTTCTCCTTGCTGATTCACAGGTTCCCTTTGATATCCTATAACTTATATACTGAGATATTAAGTTAAATACTATTAACACATTCTATGTGATATGATAAAGGGATGAGAAAGAAGACAAGTACAAAAATAATTGGTTAAATAAATATACATAATATATATACACATATATTTATATGTGTATGTATACATAGTCATATCAAAATCAAGAAAAGATGCTCAAACTATTATAGTATTTGTATCTGCAACTGGTCATATAGTCATAGTGGCTATTGATAACTATATTCTTCATGTTCTCTTTGTTCTCTGTCAGCACTTCAGCTAGCTGTGGATCCTTGTCTGGTGGCATGAACCGAATCTTGAGTTGATGTGGTTTCCTATTGAATTTAAACACAGTATATGGGAGTGCTAACCAAGAGGCACCCAAGAAGATCTTTGGCATTCGAGACACATTCCTCTTGACTCTCTTTGTGTAGAAGTAGCCTAGATTTGATCCCTCCCTTCTTTGCCTGTTGATTCAACAGTGTGAGTCAAAGTGGTCAGATGGCACTACAGTTCAGTGTCCCCTTCCAGAAGCACTCCTCCTTTTGGAACTAAGACCTTTTGCCCACCAGAGCCTGATGTCACAGGGATGGAAAAATAAGTTTGTTAGTGGATTGTTTGGGATGATAGTAAGAGGATCCTCTCCCAATTCCACCTGTTAATTCCCAGACCTATAAGTCCTGGTGTAGGGAGAAGTAAAAATATATATCCGATGCTCATTTAGAGCACACTTTGCATCCTGAAGGACTGTGAGTCTGCAAAAGGACATACCACCGTTCTATCAAACCAGTCACTGCAGGATGGTGGGGAGCATGGTGAGACCAGCGGGCTGCATGAGCCTGTTGCTGTACCTCATCTGCTGTGACACAAGTTCCTTGGTCAGAAGTGATGCTGTGTGAAATACCATGCAGTGAATAAGTCATTCGGTATGTGGTTTTTGTAGAGGTTTTAGCAGAAACATTGTGGGCAGGGAAGTCAAATGCACATTTAGTGTCTATTCCAGCAAGATCCATGAAGGAAATGATTTAACATAATCAACCTAGTAGCTGGGATTGGTGCCATGTCAGGGTTTCACTACTGATCCCTGCTCTTAGCATATTGGGCACTCAGCAGCGACTACAGCTAGACAGTCATTGGTAAGTCCATGTTGTTGAGCCCAAACATAACTACTAGTTTTGCCACCATTGCCATTTTTTTTTCATTTTCCAGTTGGGTAATGACAGAAGTTGCCAAGGAAGGAAGCTGCCTGATATCCACATAATGGCTCATTCTGGTCACCTGATTATTACAATTCTCTGTTGAGTTCATCCTTCTGTGAGAATTCACATGGAACACAAATATATTTACACATAAGAGGTCTATCAACCTACCTTTCCACCAAGTCTCCTTGTCACCATTTTATCAATCACGTTCCTCCCACATATCTGACTATCCAGACAAATATTAGCCACGAATATTAGCCCATGAATTAGTGTAGGCTTGTACTTCCGAACATCTCTTCTTTCAAGCAAGTTGAGCAACAGGAACACTGCTTGAAGTTCTGTACCCTGGGGAGGTTTCCCTTTGCCACTATTTTTCAGGGCCCTTTCTGAGTGGGGCTGCTGTGCTTCAGCTGTCCATTTTGATTTTAGCTGTGTACTTTCGAGTAGTGCCTGCCGAATGTGCAGAATCACCTGTAAGCTAGGCCCAAGTTTTGTTAATTCCTCTATTACCTGATCATAACAAGCTCCCCAAGAAGTCACAGGGACAAGAGAAAGAAGGCAACGTAATAGGAGTAGGGCCCATGGATGCGTCGGCCACTTGCTCATGTAACATATTTGTGCCTTGAGACCTGCTCAAGCCCAGCTTCATGTATGCCCCTTGCATTTGATCCTGGAATACTGCTTTGCACACTCAGCCTTATGGCCTGATGGGCCAGACAAGGTTAGTAATGGGCAGCTCAGCTCATGTGGTAACATGGAGGCCCATGGCCAAGCATTCAGTCTCTACCAAGACCTAGTAACAAGACAAATCTACTTCATAAAAGAAGAATAATAAGCCACAGAGAATGGCAGGGCTTTGTTCCAAAATCCAAAGGGTCTGCTCTGTGATCCACCTGTAGGAGCCTGGAAAAGGCTTTTAACAGGGTTCCTGTCACTGATGTTTCGAGCACCATTGGATCTTCTGGACCATATGGTCCCAGTGGCAGAGCTGCTTGCACGGCGGTCTGGACTTGTGGAGTCTTCTCTTGTCCTGGGCCCCTCTTGTAATTGGTAGTTTTTTGGGTCACTCAATGATATTTATTTTCCACCCTCTGGCATGCAAATGTCTTCCTACTGCACTGGGTCTAGAGCACTGGTCATTAATACTTTTTACCTACCAGAGAAGGAATCGGAGAAGCTTAAGGAGGACCCAGGGCAAGATGGAGCATCTGCAAGCCCAGCCACGGCCTCCCACAGATGAGCTGAGTCAGCAGATAAGCCACAGTTGGGGTGGGGGTGGGTGGGAAACTGTGTCTCTGCTTCCCCTCCAACCTCCCATCCCCCACAAGAACCTCTCTGTAGCTCACCTTGCCCAGAAACATAAGGGAATGGGAATTCTGGGAAATGTAGTTCATTATAGCTGAGCTGACACATTGCACACCACAGATACAATTTATGGTAGAGTTTTATATTATAGGATGGAGAATCTAGTTTAGGAAAAGAAAAGTAGATGGCCTATCTTGGCATGACCTTCTTTCCTGAAGACACCATCTGCCAAAATTTTTGCTTGCCTATAAAACTTCAATCTCATAGAATTTGTTCTGGCCCTGGGGAGATTATCAAAAGAAAGCTGTTTCCAGAAAATATTATTTTTTTAATAAATAATTTCTTAAGAGTGTGAAAATGCATTCAGAGTTTGAGTGTATTATTTATCAATGGCTTTTCCAGGGAGACTAAAATTTGCTTAGGTTTGAGGTTTTTTTATATATATATTTAAGCTTCAAAGAATTAGACTTTGCTTTTAAGTTAAAAAATGTGCTGCAGGCAAAGGGCAGTGCGATGTGCTTTTGCACTAGAGCAAAAAGATCTCAAAATTGGCCCTTCAGGCTGTCTGGAGTATTGCTAATTATGACTGGCCATCATGGAATCAGAATGGACTGTCCTCGAAGCGCAGGGTGTCCCAATGCGTGAACCTGTTCCTCTGCAGACAGCACTGTTGTTCTTTTGTTTCTGAAGTCTGTCATTTAAGAGGAAGCAGACCTCAGCTTTTGTCTCTTGATACATGAATCTCTGCACTTCTCTTAGAAAATGTTAAGATCATCTGGGTGCCCCCTCCAAACAAATAAAAAATAAAAATAAAGAAATAAAGAAAATGGTAAGATCATTGCTCTGTATAAGAAAGGAGTATGTACGTGGGAGTATGTGACAAGTTTTGCAGAGACTCCAAGGACAGAATTCACAACAGAGAGCAGCTAAAAGAAGAGAAAATACAAGTAAGACTAGAGAGGCCAGGTGTGGTAGCTCACGCCTATAATCCTAGCACTCTGGGAAGCTGAGGTGGGAGAATCGCTCAAGGTCAGGAGTTCGAAATCAGCCTGAGCAAGAGCGAGACCTCATCTCTACTAAAAATAGAAATAAATTAGTTGGTCAACTAAAAATATATAGAAAAAATTAGCCAGGCATGGTGGCGCATGCCTATAGTCCCAGCTCCTTGGGAGGCTGAGGCAGGAGGATCTCTTGAGCCCAGGAGTTTGAGGTTGCTGTGAGCTAAGCTGATGCCACGACACTCTAGCCCAGGCAACAGAGTGAGACTCTGTCTAAAAAAAAAGAGAGAGAGACTAGAGGGGAGAGAGAGACTAGAGGGGAACGTGGTGGTTTTCAAATCCACCTTTCCTTATCTCAAACCAATGCATGATTTCCTGATGAAGACATCTGTCCACCCAACAGTGCTGGTATTTCTAAAGCTTCTCTCCATGGAATAAAAACTGTTAACACCTGCCTCAGGAGTAGGGAAAGACTGCAAGTGGGAAAGAGACTTAAATACACAAACAATTTTACCATTTGGGGGACAAAAATTACTCATATCAGTTGACTGCTGAATTGAAGGATTAAACAAAATGATGTCTTTGACATAGTATTTGCTGAATGATCATTTAACAAATGTAATTGGTTAATGGACTAAACAATAAAGGTGTTACATTTGCTCCTCATACAGACCTTTGGTAATTTGTCCAATACCAAGAACAAAATAGGACCAAGGACCTATAAGGTTATACTGTACCAAAGGGATTCTCATTTTTTCCTCCATCATTTTGATCTTCGAAGTTTTAGAATCTCAAATAAAATTGATCCTTAGGATTAGGGCGTGTTAGGATCACAATGGACAGAGGTCCTGAAAAGCTGAACAAAGGAGGGAGGAACAGATCAGAAAAAAGTTCTGGAAATTTTCCACCCATGGCTGGGATGGATGACACACCCTCATGCAAACAAACAAAGCTTTGGGACTAAGACCATATTTTATAAAAATGTGATAAATGTGATAAAACACTTGTTAATCCCTGGGGTGGATTAACAATTTTTTTTTTTAATTCTCCAAAATTCAGGCCCACATGCTGAGCAGTTGAAAGGAAAAGGCTTTTGTCATATCTGTTTCCAAATACCTGTTTTCTTTCTGGAGCCCCAAAGGTTTGAGCTGCTGTCAAAGCAAGAGAATGTGTCAGCATCTCTGACCCTACACCTGCCCTTGTCCTAGCCATGTCAGTCCACCACCACTAATCAGCCAGCTCTGACAGGAGGCGCTTGGCTGGATTGTCACCGGAAGGGCCATCAGGCAAACGCTGTGCCTCCAGCTCTGTAGTTTGCTCTGGGTCACTCGGCAGCAGACAGAGAGAGGTAGATGCAAGCCCATCCTGAGCCATCTTCCAAGCTGTCATCTCACAAAGCTCTGCAACAAGGAGCTAAATGGAGAGGTCACCTGAAAACATGTTTTAGCGTGAGTGCCTTGCTACCTTCCCCAATGCCTCTTTGAATCACTTCGTCAAAAAAAAAAAAAAAGTCTGTAGATTCCTATGCTCATGATACCAAAACAAAATTGCTTGAACTCTGTTGCTTAAGATTAAGCACTTAAAAAATGTCAAAGGTGGTCTAAAAATCAGGCTGCAGGACTGGGCATGGTGGCTTACACCTGTAATCCCAGCACTTTGGGATAATACTCCTGAGGCAGGAAAATCTCTAAAGCTAGAATTTCGAGACCAGCCTGGCAACATAGTGAGACCCCCATCTCTAAAAGAAATTTAAAATTAGCTGGATGTGGTGCCTCACACCTGTCGTCTCAGCTACTTGGGAGGCTGAGGAAGGAGGATACTTCAGTCCGGGAGTTGGATGTTGCAGTGAGTTGTGATCGCTCCACTATACTCCAGCCTAGGTGGCAGGGCAAGACACTCATATCTGAAGAAGAAGAAGAAAAAAAAAAAGATCAGGCTGTGGATAACGGGATCACTTGCGTTTTTCTTAAAAATGATGTAACCCATCTCTTCCATTTTCTTTTCTATTTCACTTTCCAAGTGCCAGGCTAAGGAATAGCATGCAGTTGACTTTGTGGTCAGATGTTATGTATCATTTTGGTGTTTTGCAACTTTCAAACGGCATTTACACAAAAATGACTTCATCAGATCCTCAGATAACCCTGCGATGTGGGTGAGGTTGATGTATACTTTATCACCATTTGCCATATGAAGAAAGAAGAGTAAACAAGTTACATAACAAGACCAAGGTCACTCTACACTTGAGTGGTGGAACCAGATTCCAATAGAAGTATTGAACTTTTAGACCGGGGTTTTTGTTTGTTTGCTTTTTATTTTTCCCATCATACCAAGCCACCTCTGTGAAGGAAAGTTGCATGCATCTTCCTAACTCAACATTCTTCAGGTTAAATATCTGTAAAATTATGGTCCCAATTTGGTAGTCTCATCAGATGCTCATTAGATGATAACTTTTTCCATATTTCCATATTCTTTTTTTTCTACTACTTTATCATTTTCTTCTCTACCAAGAATTCCCTATTTAACATTCACAACACAATAATACCCTCTTCTACCTGTCTTCTCTTCTTCCCTCACTCCCTCTTTCATTTTCTCCTTTTGTCTCTCTCTCTCTCTCCCTTTTCTCTCCTCATTTCTCTCTCTCTCTCTCTCTTTCTCTTTCCCCTTCTCTATCTCTGTCTCCTTCTTTTGTTATTCCTGGCTTGTTGTTTTTGTTTTTTGATTGCACACTGAAAGTAACACATGCCTGAAATATGACAACTAAGTCTGAGAAATTACAATTTCCATAAACTCTATGAGTCTCTGTTATGTTATGTATAAAAAAAGTTTTTTTTCTACAATGATGACTTTGCTACAGAAGTGAAGAATAAAGAAGGGAAAATATAATGTTTGTACTCATCAAAACAGGTATGTGGTTAAAAAAATTGAGGGCTACCTAAATTGTAGGTTTTCTTATTTTAAGCTACAGATGACATGATCAAACCCAGGTCTTCTGTGTACAAGTCAAATATTTATGATTTTATTTTTTAGTGATTTCGTTAACCTCACCAATAAGCCACTTTTAATATGAAATTCCAAGACAGGATGTACAAAATTTAGAAAAGAAAGAAGACAGAATTTTAACAAGATGCTCTTCTCTTGACCATTATTAATTACTGTCTGATAATTTCTCATAGTGATGACATTTTTTTAGAAAAACAAATCTAATATTCAACCAAACAGCAGCAATAAAGGAAAGAGGAGATGTTGGGTGTGATGGCTAATATCTGTAATCCCAGTGACTCAGGAAGCTGAGGCAGGAGGATCATTTGTACCCAGGAGTTTGAGACCAGCCTGGGCAACATAGCAAGACCCCATCTCTAAAAAAATTTTAAAAATAACAAGTGAAAAAAATTAGCAAGGTGTGGCAGTGCACACCTGCAGTCCCAGCTACTCAGGAGGCTGCAGTGAGCTATGGTTATATCACTACACTTTAGTCTGGCTGACAGAGCAAGACCCCATGTCTTTAAAAAAAAAAAAATTCCATTCTAGCACTCTATTTTCCGGGTTTTCTTTGTGAAACTAAGCATTCCACGGTGAAATGAACTGCATCTAAATACTGTGTATGAAGGTTTTTCCTAGAATAACGTCTTTATTTAGCTAAAATGCCATGGCTCTATAGACTTCTGTGCTCTGAACACAGCTGCATAATTAGTAATCATCATTAATCATTTCTACTTCTGTACTTTTATCACCAACAAAATTATAGTAACCTATATTTTTAGTAAACTTTAATTGCAAGTTTAATTTGATATTTATTTATCACTTTATGAAGCAGTTTGCTGAACTGATTACACAAATCTGAAATGATGTTTCTGAAGATAAAAATAAAACTTCCTACCAGGAATAAACAGACTTTTCAAAGAAGAGTTATCTGCCTCTTGGCAAAAAGAAAAAAAAAAAAAAAACTTCTAGGTTTCTTCTACCTTTAATGTGAAAATGAGTATTCATGTGGGATGGTTTTAGACTACATATTAGGAAATGCATATCAAGTAACAGATGTATAATTTATGATGTTGATTGCTTTAAGCAGAGAAGCTTAAAAATGAGTTTTTGCAACTCAGGTTGCTCCCAAGAGGCAAACATATGCTAATTATTCAGAATTGAAACCTGTCTGTGAAGTATACAAGCAAAAGGAAAAGAAACTTAGAGAAATATTTGAGAAGCAAAATGTTTTATCATTCTCAGAAATATTCTCTTTTTTTTTTTTTCCTGTAGAAAAGGATGAGGTGGTTGTTAATACTCTTGAAAGCTATAGTAGATAGTGAGACTTGAACAGCTGAGGTTTTCTCATGGGATTGGGCACCAATGTTGTGTCGTGCTATATAGGGTGGATTACTTGGGTAGATGGAAGAATGGATGTATCAACAGAAGCTGAGAAATGTTCTTTCAGGCAGGCTCAAGATATGAAGGGGAAGATGGCTTATAAACTGAGCCATTGAGGAACCCAAGAACTAAAGCCTAACAATGAAGATGAATAACAGAAATATCACTGCCAGACTTACATTACGTCTAGAACAACTGGATTATAAAGCGAAGTCCTAGGTTGTCAGCAGCCTGAGCTAAGCAAGGAAATGCTCCTGTAAAGGCTGGTGCCCAAATGTCCTGAAATGAAATCTGAGACCTATTGGTACAGAAGCACCCTGCATAGTCTTAAACTGGCAGGGTGAGGCCAAGGGGATGGGGCAGTCTCCAAAGTAGGCTGAACCCTTCAATCACATGCAGGAACTGGTGATCTGAAAAAACAAACCACCAAAAAGAGCACAGATAAATGTCATAGCAAATCAAATTGAACATGATAAAACCAAACACTATACTCCTACAAGAACAAGGAGTTCCACAGAGAGATATGCTGGACTTTTAACTCATCTACAGACAAACAACAATGCATTCCTAACCAGCATCTTACTTCCTGGTTGTTTGTTTTGTTTTTTTTGTTTATTTATTTTGTACTCATTTTAATGTCTTCGTTGAAAGAGATCATTTTTTTTTTCACTTTAAAAAGAAAGACGAATGACCATCAAGAGTAGAATAGATAACATACAGGAGAATACTATGCAAATGAATTACCTATTAGCTACAAGCTGCAACCTAGATGAATTCCAGAAACATTATATTGGGCAAAAACGTATCACTGAATACATACAATGAAGTTCCATCTATACAAAAGTCAAAAGCAAGTAAAATTAAACAATATGTTAATAGGAATCTATACAAAGCTGGTAAAGCCAGAAAGAAAATCAAGGAACGACTACCATAAAATTCGTGCTTATTGTTTCTTGGGAGGGGGCAGATGTGATTAAGGAAGACACAGGGAGCCTCGCATCCTGGCGGTGTTCTGTTGTTATGCTCATGCTGGTTGTGGGTGTCTGAGCATTCATTTTATTATTATTCTTTATGCTGAGTAGAAATGTTATCACACATTCCTTTAAATGTATGATTTATAAATTTGATTTTTTTGAAAAAAGATGAGTCAAATATTTAAATTGTATTTCCTTTCTTGAAATCCAAACATACCTATCTTCTGAGGGTAGCCTTTTCTCCAGATACCTATGAAGAAATCCAAGACGCAGAGTTTACAGATTCATAGACAATGATGCCATAGAATGAAAAATAAATAAAATGAAATGAAAATCAGAAAAAAAAAATCCTCTTCTGGTAGTTCTGTTGACAAAATAAAGTAAAAAGAAAAAAAGAAAGAAGAATATCATTAAAAAAAAATCCTTGATTGAATCCTTTTTTTAAAGCTGGCGTCCATATATATGGCCTGACACTCAAGACCTTTTACAATCTGAACCCAACCTTTTATTCTAAGAATAGTTCCCAGAACTTCCCTGTGGGGTCGATTTCCTTGTTAAATACAAGTTCTGGAGCAAGCCCTGCATCTCCCATCTTTGTACTGTGATGATCTCGTTCCACTTACCTGCCTTTCCCACCCTCTTGCTGATGGATCATCAAAGTTTGGCCTCTTCTGGGGAACCACCACGAGAACTTCAATCTGAGAGCTCTGGCTCCTTCCTGAGGGCTCAACTGCCTATTTAATTCCACTAGCAGTGAACCTTGTGTGCCTGCATTTTCATCAACCAGATCCCTTTTCCTGCTAGGCAAAGAGCTTGACTTCACTTCCCATCTTCCCTTGCAGGTAAATGTGACTGAGTCACCCACCACACTCGTGCCTCCTGGAGGCCTGGTCCTAACACCTCTCAGAAAATGCTCCACATCTTGCTCTCCTCTCCTAGGTGGGTACTTACAGGGGACCCGGGAAACACTTCGAAGGCCTCAGGAATTGCAGCATCATATCAGGACTCAGCAAACTTTTCCCATAAAGAGTCAGATAATAAATACTTTAGCTTTGTGTACTATTATAAGGTATTTGTTTCTTTGTCTCACCTCCTCTTTGTTTTTCTTCTTTAGCTTCTTTCCTTTAAAAAATGTAAATTTTTGTTAGTTCCCAGGATTTGGCTGGATTTGACCTGTGGGCTGTAGTTTGCTGACTCCTACATTAGACAGAAAGATCTGGAGTTTCAAAATGGCCGTGTAAATGGAGTCCCCCAACCCTCTGTGGCCACATCCACTCCCATTCTCTGCAGTGGACTCACTTGGATTATGATAAGAATGATGCTTTTCTACTGTTTAACTTTCTCTGAACTACAGATGCATAGTTGACTTTCTGTGGTCAAACACAGAAAAGAGGTAGACAAAGTATTCACTATCTTTGGTGAATGTGAACCACGTGGATTTCTGGTTTAAAGAATGTAGGACCCATTCACCCAATTAATCTTCTTCACTTCAGGGTTGCTTACACCTTATATATCTGCTTTATCTAGTCCATGTGTAGGGAACCATCATGACCGAACGGATCTGCCTGAGCCCGAGGAGCCTACTTTAGGATCATTTGTTCATTTGTGAGAGGGTGAAAGCCAGTTCTCCCACCCTCCCTACCCCCCACCCACACACCTGTGGTTCCTGGAGGCCTTACACTCAGGTGTGGGGCAGCCAGTGCCCTAGCGCAGAGGGTAGACACCATGAATTCTGCAGCTACTGGGCATCATCTACCAGGACAGCCATAATGAGGGTCGGTTTTTATTCAGTTGGATTTTCTGTTGTTTCTTAAAGGCACACAGTGGCAATTACCAGGGGCCCGAGTGAAATGCTGGTTCCCTGGAAGAACTGACAAATGAACTATGAATACTTTATTAATATTAGCTTCCCACGTAGCTAACAAAGCCTGAGAGAGTCAGAACTCACAGATAAATTAGTCATTCTGAGTACACTGCCTGTGATAGTGGAGAGTTGAGATCTGCTGCATGGCCTACTCCAGTGAAAGGGTGTGGGTGTGATTCGAGAGAGACCCTTTTTCTCAACCAACTGAAGGAAAGCTAACACTTTCCTCTTCTACTTTTTATATCATCGTCAGAACAAGACCTTCTTCCTTTGGTTCTAGAAGTGTGTTACAAAACAGGAGCAAGACTCTGTTAGATTTTTGCTTGGTATCGGTTTTCTTTTTGTGCTCTCAAGCTTTGCACATGAGTAAGTAACTAAAGATTGAGTGTGTTGCGGAAAGAAAAACTTGCTCTTGTAATACTTTACAGCGTCAAGGAACAAAACAAAATGTCAGCATAGGAAAGGAAATAGCAACTCACTCAGTGTCAAAACAAATGCAATCTGCTGCTTTAGGTGGAAACAACTTGTTGGTACAGGTGAAGGAGGGCTTTCTTCACATGAGAACCAAGCCACCCTGGCAAGGTGTCTGAGTGAGCCAGGCTGTCGTGGGTGTTTTCCTCCTGAAACCTGTCGTCACTTCACTCTGCCTTGCTGCCACGGCTGCCCGGACATGCTGACTCCAGTGAGTTCCAGACATCAGTAGGGACTGAGAGTAAGAACAAGGGGATAAATTTCACAGGTGCGGGTTATTTCAGAAAAGAGGAGAAAAGAGGGAGGGAGAGTGGGGGTTCTAGGAAAAAAACATTCATATTCTGAGTCAGACATACCTGAAGTTTCCAGATGCTTCGCAGATTCGATTTATGCAGTAAAGCACACGTCTTTTTTCTTTTTCACTTGATTCTCCCCTTGAGTCTTCCTCCCACTTGGAAATTTCTTCTGCTGGATGTTAAAGCTGTGAATCTAAAGTAGGCTACTCTGGCTTGGGCAGATTGGTTTGCACGTGATAGCTCCCTAGACAGGGACTTAGACAGGGCAGAGTAGTAAATAAGATGCATCTGGTGCAAGCAAGCTTTTGGCGAAGAAGATTAATGGAGGTGATTGGGTCTCACAGTCTTCACACCAGAAATCCACGTGGTTCAAATTCACCAACTAGTTGTCTACTTCTTTACTGGATTTGACCACAGAAAGGCAAAGGTACATCTGTAGTTCAGAGAAAGCTACATAGTAAAAAAGTCTCATTCCTACCATAATCCCAGTGAGCCAGTTGCACAGAATGGGGGTTGGATGTGGAAGCAGAGGGGAGGGGACTCTGCCTTACAGAATCATTTTGAAACTCCAGATCTTTCTAGGAGTTTGTTTAGGGTAATGTAGATTTGACCCAAAGGGATCGAGTAGAATTGATTTGTGTTTAATCTCCCACTGTCTTTCTTCTAATGAAATCTTTGGACTATAAATCAGTAGAAAAGCACAACTCTCCTGCAAGTTTCTTGAAATGATTATTTCACAGGAAAGTTTCTGCTTATTTGATTAATTTTTAAGGGTTTGTAGCTTGATTTTTTTCTTTCCCAAAAAAATGGATGAAAAGATGAACGGTTTTACATTTTGAGTATCTTAAAAGAGGTCTTGGCCCTTGTTAAATTTTGTTACAGAGAATTCATAGAAAGTTACTCTGAAGCAACCTCATTCTTAGAAAGTTTCTTATTCAGGTTTCTCATCGGGACAGTTCTGAGGTTATTCTGAGAGCTGAATGCATTTGTTCTCTCTCTGAATCACAGATTCTGACAGGTTATTTTACAGGTTCTTAGTCTTTTTCTAAAAATTGACAGGCATATGGGAAAGTTATTAATTCAGTGAGTAAAATGTGCTTATATCTGCAAACAACAGAGATGGAAAAAGGTGCCCTATTTTTACTTGGAGCTTTCATAAGACTTTTAAAAATGCAAACCAAAATTGACATAGAAAAGGTGCAAAAGATGTTGGTCCTTAATTCTTCTCTGCAGTTTCTCATTGTCATACAATGTTTTAATTTGCCTTGAGATGAAACCACTTAAATCCCAGCCTTAGATCAATGTCCTATACCACAGGATGAATACAATTAAAAAAGGGAAGAAGGGTCTTGAAAAAATGTGGCTTCTGTGAAATATAGCCATATTGCATTAAAAGGGCTACTTCTACATTATTTCTGTTAATTTTTATTCATATTATATTAATTATATTCTTATAATTATTTCATTATTTGTTTATTTCTTTAAATTTATCTTTAAAGATAAATTTGAGGATGATTGTTTTGTAAATGATACTAATGCCTTTTATGAATCTGTAGATGCAAACCAGATCTGATATAATATGAGATATGAGTAGGACTTAATTTAGTCACTAATAATTTCTCTATTTGTTTCTACAATTCCTTGCAATGGTATTTCAGTTTATATTTGGAAAGTAGCTGTCAAACTATACAAACCACCTCCTAGTTCATAAAACAATATGCCATCTTCAAACTGAAGATGAATAACATTTTTTACAGCATGAAAAGTCCCGTTCCTTGGGTTACTATTCTCTCTGGCCATAACTTTACAGAAAATTACCAACCAGGATCACTTGTGAAGTAATATTAATACAAAAATTCAAGGGAGGAAAGGAAACCCTCCCTGCTGACAGATTTTGCTGTAAGCAGTGTAGCAGGGACAGGTTCCTCCCTTCTGGGGGCCTTAGTTTCCTTTGCCTGGAATCTTCTCTCCATTTGCATGTGGCTACCTTCATCTTGTCTCGGGATCTCAGCTTAAAGGTCACCCAGAGTGGTCTTTCTAAGTAGATATCCTATTATATAATTGTCCACATAGGACCCAGTCTAAGTAGGTGCCCTATTATATAACTGTCTACATAACACTTATCACGAACTGATATTCTTGGTCTTTGTTTGTTTAGTGTCAACTTCCTTGTACTTGCAGAGCATGAACTTTGTCTTATTCATGCTGTAACCCAACACCCCCAACACCTAGAACAGTGCTTGGCAAGAGTTAGGAGTTGAATTGTGTCTCCCAAAAAGACATGCAGATGTCCTAACCCCCCTAATACCTCAGAATGTGACCCTGCTTGGAATAGGGTTGTTGCAGATGTAATTCGTTAGGATGAGGTCACAGGAATGAGGTATATCCTTACTCCAAAAAGACACTGTCTTTAGAAGAAGAAGAGAGAGAAGCACACAGAGAGGGCACCACGTGAAGGCACGGACACATGAGAAAGACGGCCAGGTAAAGATGAGACAGGGACTGGAGTGGTGTCACCACAAACCAAGGGACGCCTGGGACTACCAGAAGCTGGAAGAGGCAAGCGAGTCTCCTCCTCCACATTCTTGGAAAGGAGGAGGTATCCTCCCAAGGCCTCAATTCTCTTTTCAGATGCTGAGGGCTGACATTCAACTCCCTCCAGGGGCCAAATATCTGCCTTAAAAATGAGATTTTTGTGATGAAAACCTGCTATATAGAAAATGGGCTGAAATGTATCATTCTATCTCAGTCCTCTAGTTGGTTTGAAATAATATTGCAATCATTTCATCAGAAATACTTGTAGGAGGAAGATTTTTTACTGTAATTTAGTGCTCATCGTTACAGTAATTTGCAAGTTTCAGCTAGCATCATACTAATAGCAATAATTTTAAAATGCATTATTTTTTTTCCTTTTTTTTGCAGCAAGAGGGGCATACATACCTTTGGAACACTGCAAAGAATCTGAGAGTGGAACCAAAGCCAACTCCAGTCTTTAAGGAAAATTTTACATGACACTTCTGGGTGGGCAAATTCAAAGACAGGATGGATCAGTGTCAAAATGATGAAGAAAAATATTCTGGGTTCTTCATTCTCAAGGTCTGCATGAGCAAAATGGAAAGAGCTCATTATATGTAAATTCAAGATACATTTATTGTTAAAATTGATTTTTAGTGCTTGCATTTTTAAAAAATCTGAAGTCGCTTGAAAAACAATTATATATTATGTACATGTACATGGAACCTGGTAAATTTTATTAGGTGGCCCTTTGAAAGGTTACTAGAGGAAGTCCTTCAGTTTGTAACAAATGTCTCCTCATAAATCAGTGGTGACCTTCTTCATTTGTTCCTTGATAACATGAGTGATTTCTTTAGGAGGCGTATTGTCCTAGAGTTGCAGTTTTCTCTGTGTCTCCTGTGTACATAATTCACAGGATTAAGCACAAAGAAGCAAATGAACATTCCAAAGACAAAGGGCAGTCTTCGTGGGGAGGCATGTGCGAGGTCTGAGAGCATTTCCTGTCTCACAGATAGGAAGCATTCGCATCGTGGCTTGTCATCTGTGCTGTCTGGCCCAGTGTCTCCTAACTTCCTGGAATAAAACCAAACTAAGCCAAACAATAAAAAATGACAATTTCTCTGTGTTTTGGAATTCCAAACTCCTATTACCGGAATACTAAATCTTTCAACCCTGCTGGCTAATGTGAATTCCAAAATGTACAGTGTTTTTTATGGTTTGTTTTTAAAATGTAACACTGCAATATACATCCCATATATTACAACAACTTATTTTAAACATTATTTCCAAAATCTGCTAATCTTTGAGTCAAGAGCAAAATATTGGCTTATTAAAATTAACTTTTGTTTTTATTTTTGTAAATGGCTTGAACAAAACTCATTCTCCCTTGAATACTAATTGGGCTTCAGATGTAGGCAAATGATAGGGAAATATGTAATATTACAATAATCCTGACCTGGGTACAGTGGCCCAGGCTTATAATTCCAGCACTCTGGGATGCCAAGGCAAGAGGATCATTTGAGGCCAGGAATTCCAGACCAGCCTGAGCAAAAGGGAGGTCCTGTCTCAAAAAAAAAAAAAAAAAAAAAAAGAAAAGAAAAGAAAAATTAGCTGGGTGTGTGGTGTAGACCTGTAGTCCCAGCTACTCAGGAAGCTGAGGCAGAAGGATCCCTTGAGCCCATGAGTTTGATGTTGCAGTGAGCTATGATGACACCATGGCACTCTAGCCCAGGCAACAGAGCAAGACTCTGTCTTGAAGAACAAAACAAAACAAAAACAAACAAAAAACCCAATCCTTAGTTTATTCTGTGAATTTTTCATTCTTACCCTTCAAATGTACTTGTTGGTCCAATGGTTTTCATATGTGATGCAAAATTTTCATTTCTTTTATAACAAATTATCTCATATAAAAAAGAGGTTCTATTTTATCAGCACCATCAGCAACGACCACATCACCATCACCACTTTTCAATTTGTAGAAAATCCAGCATTATCTGCCAAGTTGGCAAGAAATCAAAAGAGCGCGGATTGTTTTAGCGGAAATGGCTTATTCAGTCCTAGATGGATTTGGGAGCTTCACATCAGGTCTGGGGAGAACTTCTGTGTCATAAACTTCCACATTGCATGGATTAATAAAGTAATAGAATGATGTATGAAGAGACCTGCAGATAACCAACAAAAACCTCTGCTTTTCAAGCCAAATTGAGAGTGGTCCTTTGAGGGTACCCTTGGAAATGTACAGCCATGAGTTTGGTATGTGGTGAGGTTTAGCTAAGAAGTAACATCTATGTTTTAAATATCACAAGAAACTCAAATTAGGGAAACATATTTAATAAAATTTTGGGAGAAAAATATTTTAAAGTTATCTTCTGTTTGGAGCAAGCATTCAGACCCACAAAGGTACAAATCCATCCTGCCTGGGAGAAACATTTATGAAGAGCTACCTGGGCCAGGCCTCTCTTACGCTGGTGAGGAAGTAGAAGTGATGCACCAGCCCACGGGATTTCTGCTTTCCTGACTGGCAGGCCTCAGCTCCAATTTACAGCTCTTTCTTTGAGAAAAGAGGAAATGCAGAATTAACTTCTATTAAATTTCATCCACAAGCCAGACATGATGACCCTTGCCTTGTCATTGTCACAACAGTGGTTAAGAGCTTGAGCTCCCAGACTTCTTCAGAGGGAAATTGGTCCCACTTCTCAATACCTGTGTGACCTTGGATAGGTCGTTTTAAGTTCTCTGATTCCTCATTTCTTCATTCTAAAATGAGGACCATAAAGGAGCCTTCCTCACTGACAAGAATTAAATGAGATGATCTTTGTAAAAGGCTTGATCAACAGTGCTTGGTAAATAAATGTTGGCTCAATGATGATTGAATAGAAAAAGAGAGGAAAAAATTCTTTATATGGGGGAGAGTTGAGCAGGATGCAGTCATGGTAGATTTTATGCCTATTTTACAGGTGAGAATAATTACGGTTGAGCAAAATTCAATAATTTGCCAACAAGTTGCAATGCCAGGATGTGAAGTTGTATCTGTGGGAACCCAAGATTCGATCGATGGTGGCAGCCACACTGCAATGCCTTCGTATAAGAGAATTAGGAGCTGGAAAGAATGCTGAGACCATCCCCTTTGAGAGCTGGCTGCTGCATGCCTGCATGCCTGCTGAGTTCTGAAAGCCCTCTGGCAGCTACCCAGCCACGCTAACAATCTTCGTACCCCTGAACTGGGTGCTGCCTAGGGAGCAGAAGTCAATGATATTCACCAGGTGATAGTGCAAATATCACTCCAGGTTGAAGTCTGGAATATGACCTTGGCTTCCTAAATTTGGCTATTCCCAGTCCATTCTCAAGGGCAGGTGCTGTGTCCTCTCCTTCTGCAGGGCTGACTCAGCCTATGCCCAACACTGCAACAGCTCACTCTCTGTCCTAGTCCTGCCAATAACGTGACCTCAGGCCGGTCGCTTACCTCTTAAAGGCTGCCTGAGGACAGACCCTTAAGCCACAGCCCTGACTAATTAACTCAGATTCTACAGAGCAAGACCCTGACTTACTTATGCCTTTTTTGGTAAATCTTTTATTGAAGTTAAACCTTACAGCAGAAAAAAAAAAAAAAAAACGTGTAAATCCTGTAAGTGTACAAATTAATTTGCACAAAGTGAACACAGGCTCAAATTAAGTATTAATAATAAACCAATCCAACCTAAAAGACAACCCTTACTAGACATGACTCTCCCAAGAGAATCACTATATTCTGACTCTTAGCATCATAGCTCACGTTTGCCAATTCTGAAATTTATATAAATGGAATCACACAGCATGTGCTGTTTTGTGTCTGGCTTTTCTCACTCAACAGCATGTTTGTAGTTCTAGCTTGTTTATTTTCATGACTATATAGTAAAGGGTCAGTCTCCTGTTTTGTAAATAAAATTTTACTGAAACATTGCCAGCCTAATTTGTTTCAGTATTTTCTATAGCTGCTTTTGCACTACAGTGGTAGAGTCTAATTGCAACAGAGATTATATGGCTGGCAAAGTTGAGAATATTTACTGTCTGGTCCTTTACAGAAAAAAAGTTTGCTGACTCCTGCTCTGCAGTGTTTAAATCATATGAGCACATCAACACTTCTTTATTAATCCTACTCTTGATGGACATTCAAGTTGTTTCTGGTTTTGAGTTATTATAATACAAATAATGCTGCTGTGGACATTCTTAAACATGTCTTTTGGTGACATTTTTGCTGGGAATGTGTATTTTTAAAAATCTTGGACTGATTCTAATGCACGGCCCGGTTTGGGAACTCCTGCTTTAGAAGTATAATCTAAAGCAAAGTGTTTAAATTGTCTTGCCCAAGGTCACGCAGAAAATAATTGGCAGACCTGAGATTGATAACCAAGCCCCTGTTTCTGGGAACAATTCTATTTTTCCACTACAGTTCCTGTAGTCATTATCTTTAGAACATTAAGTTAGAAGGGTCTTTACTTATCCAAGGTCCTTCACAAATGACTCTTTTCTACTATATCTGGCTGTACATTTTCAAGAACAGGAAACTCACTGCCTTAGGAGAATTTTAGAGAGGAAGGGATTATATAAATCACTTAACCCAATCCCCTGATATTATAAATAAGCAAATTGAGGTTTGGAGATACTAATAATTTGCTCAAAATAGGCATCTTGAGCCTTGACTTTTACTGTGCACTACAAAATGATTTTGAACCTGCTTTTATTGTCTTTGCAATTTGTCAATTAACTCATACAAGTAATACCTATTTATTTTAACCATTTAAACATTACAGGAATGCCTAAATTAAAACCAACAGTCTCTCCTTCCCTTTCTGTTTAGTCTCCCCTTCCTAGACAACCACTCTCAACAATTCGCTTTTTTACTCATCCTCATATAAACGTATAAAAATGGGTGTAACTGGTATGAGTTCACAACTTTGATGAGGAAGAAATATAATTTAATTTTCCTTTAACTCACATTAATTTCTAGTTTGAGGCTTCATCTCATCAGTTAGGCGAAGACTTAATCTCAGTTAATTTGGAATACTCTCCCTTTCTCTGTAGTTGTACCTACATTTCAGAGGGGTTAACACGGTGCCAAGAAATTGACTCTGTGTGTGTGTGTGTGTGTGTGTGTGTGTGTGTGTGTGTGTGTGTGTGTGTGTGTGTTGGGGTGTTGTGTACAGCATGGGAAGCACCTGGTCCTTGCCAACCATAGTGATACTGAGACATCTGTCATCCACTCTGGGCCTTGGCCACTGGCCCCTTTTGTCAGATGCTGTCAGGTCTGGTGGTTTCGGTTCTAGATCCCATCAGCCTAGCTGGAGTTTTCTGCTTTCACAGGCTGTGTTTATGGCTTTTGGCCCCTTTCTCCCAGGCTGACCTCCAACACTTACTGTTTTCCTTGAAATACGCTTCTCATCATTCCTCAGCCTGCGTATATCTCCCTCGCCTCTGCCACCCTTTAATAAGCATCCTTATATACATGTATTTTTATATACTTGTAATTTTTAAATTTTTTTCAGGTGTCCTTTCCAGTCAGGCAGCTGGGAGATCCCTCTCTTTATGGAAGACAGTTGCTAAGGATGCTTCCATTGTCCATCCATGCCTCATTGGGAGTAAGAAGTATTGCACAGCCTAGGGGCTCGAATGGGGATAGGGAAGGAGAAAATAAAAAGAGAACTACTAGAAGAAAATAAAGGGATTAATATCTCAAATATTGTTCTATTGCAAAGATAGGCATATCTGTAGAATAATTATTTAGTTTTGTCTCTATTCCAAAATCGAGGTTATATATCAAACTGTTTAACTTGCACTTTTTTTACTTAATGGTATATCTTGGACAAATACCTGCATACGGATATGCCTCATTATTCTTAGGGTCTTCATAGCATAATTCTTAGCACAATTTGCTCAGTTATTTTCCGTGTTGACGGAAGTTCAGATTGTTTCCAGATTTTTGGAGTTAAAAATAATGACAATGCTGTAATAACCAATGTTGATGATAGTCTTAATATGTACTAGACAATGGTGTAAGATATATGATGCCATTCAATCTTCACAAAAACTCTAGGATTTCTTTTGCCTTCTTTTCTGCAGATGAGAAAACTGAGGCATACAAGGATTAAATAACTTATTCAGGGTCATAGTAGGTTATGGATTGGAATCCCAGTGGGCTTATCTACAGTGGCCATGCTCTAACCACTATATTGCACTGCCTCCCTGTAATAAGCTTACTTGTATACATGTTTATATATTTATATTTTTATTGTTGTACAATTTTATATTTTAACAAATGCTGGCAGATTACTTTTGGGTGGAAGCAATTTATAGAACTATCCATAGTGTTCAAGAGTAACTATTACCCCAAAGCCACACCAATGCTAGATCTAGGACTGACTCATTTGAAGTTATATTATTCTGGTGGGAACATGGTTCCCCACTGCCCACCAGATGTTATCCAGGTGTTTCAATTTTCACTCCCTTGATTACTATTGTTGATATCAAACATCTTTTCTTATGTTTATTGGCCCTTTGCATTCCTTATGCTGTGAAATGCCTGTTCACATTTGTCATTTTCTAATTAATTTATAAGAACTTTGTTGTTAGGGATGTTAACCCATTGTTCTATATGTGTTGTTAAGTATTTTCTCTTAAAAGATCATTTTTACTTTGACTTATACTACACAGAAGTTATACATTTTTCTTTAACCAACTCTTGCCATTTTTCCTTTATCAGCTACATAGTACTCTAGCTGCAGTCTCCAACCCCCAGTACCAATCCAAGGCCTATTAGAGACTGGGCCACAGAGCTCCAGCACCCCACTCCACCCCATCCTACCCTGGTCTATGAAAAAAATTATCTTCCATGGAACTAGTCCCTGGTGCCAAAAAGATTGGGGACTGCTGCTCTATAATATGTATAGTTTCTTGAAAACATATTCAATTATTTACCCTAAGCTTCCTATCTTGATGAAGAAAGCTTTTCTCATTACATAACTATACAAATGTGGCCGGGCTCAGTGGCTTACACCTGTAATCCTAGCACTTTGGGAGGCCAAGGCAGGAGGATCATTTGAGCTCAGGAGTTCCAGACCAGCCTGAGCAAGAGCAAGACCCCATCTCTACTAAAAAAAAAAATAGAAATAAATTAGCTGGACAACTAAAAAAAAAAATATATATATATATAAAATTAGCCGGGCATGATGGCACATGCCTGTAGTCCCAGCTACTCAGGAGGCTGAGGCAGGAAGATGGTTTGAGCCCAGGAGTTGGAGGTTGCTATGAGCTAGGCTCATGCCACAGCACTCTAGCGCAGGCAAAAGTGAGACTCTGTCTCAAAATAAATAAATAAATAAATAAACAACAACAAAAAAACATAACTATAAAAATGTTTTCAAAATCTTCTTTTAATGTCTTTATAGTTTTTCTTGTTTCATATTTAGTTCCTTAATATTTCTGAAATTTACTTTTGGATATGTTATAAGATAGGAGTTGAAGGTTATTGTCTTGCATATGTGTTGTCAATTATCCCAACCCTGTTACTATATATATTTTGTATTGTGTGTATAATGAATATTATATATCCTTTTCCAATGACTTTTACTCCCAGATATATTTGGACCCACTTCTGGACTCTGCTTGTTTCCATTGATCCATTGTTTTTATATTACTATAATTTGCTTTGATTATAGTAGCTTTATAGTAAGTTTTGATATCTGTTAAGGGTAGTACTCTCCCCACCCCATTTCTGAAACAGAACTATAAAGCATATTAGACATTTTTCTCCTCCAGATATTTAATAAATTTCCAGTGAGTGAGGATGTTGCCTTCTTATAAGTTGGTTTTCTTATGATGGAAGATTGCAAAGTTTTTAAGCAAATGAAGCTTCTTATGTCTGAAAAGTTACATGAGCTGACATTCTTCAAATTTTGTCAAGTAATATTATTAATGAGTTGACCCTGAATTTGGATTAGAATTAGCATTTTCTTCAGGATTGTCCAGGCAATAGGAAAATTATCCAATTAAGGGGGAAAAACATTGCAAATTTTATGACAGCTAAAACTATTATCTTGCTTGAATAGAAACTATTGAGTTTAACGATAATGTGGCCCAGGCAAGGTGGTTCATGCCTATAATCCTAACACTTTGGGAGGCCGAGGCAGGAGGATTACTTGAGGCCAGGAGTTCAAGCGCAGCAGGACAACACAGCAAGAGCCCATTACAACAAAAAATAAAAAATTAGCCAAGCACAGTAGTGTGTGCCTGTAGGCCCAGCAACTCTGGAGGCTGAGACAGTAGGTTGAATTGAGCCCAGGAGTTTGAGGTTGCAGTGAGCCGTGATGACATCACTGCTCTCTAGCCTGGGCAACAGAGCGAGACTCTGTCTCAAAAACAAAACAAAACAAAACTCAATAATTTAATTACAAAGTCAAAATCTTTTTGCTCAAGTGGCTGCTTTTCTTGTGAAATGTGTTTTTTTGTGCGTGTGTGCCATTCTCCTCCCACGCAATGTTTATTACTAATTTGCATCTAGTTTTAATTTCAAAAGGCTATAAAGATAGAGAAAGCATCACAGTTTTTGTTCCAAGCTTCAATATGGATGCGAAAGAGCTGAAGTTTATTATTTGTTTAATGCCAAGATAGTAACTAATTTTCTACTAAACTCCATGGTTGATTTGGTTCTTATACATTTTGACTAAGTTAGCCTTATTTGTAAATGCAGCTACATAGGCATGTTTCTCTAAATAAAATATCTATATTTAATTAATCTAAATAGAAGCACTCTACATATAGAATATTATTCAACGTATAATTTGGAATTAGCAGAACAATGATTCATACACTGTAATATCCATTCCTGTCTTGCCTCTGACAAACTTTGAAAAACTTTATATTTGGGGAAGAATTCTGCCTTAATAACCACCACAGTGGGATTTTTGCTGTCATTTCCTTTGTACTTATTCTGGGCAGTGTCTGCAAGACTAGGAGGATCTATTTTAGTGGGGGGCGCCGCTCTTTTCCTCAAGGAGGAAGTGAGAGCTCTGTGCCTTGTCTCCAGGTCCAATAGCTGCTAGACAGATCAGACAGGCAGCTCAGCCAGCCGGGCTCCAGGAAGGCTTCTTCCTTCTGATGGAACAACCAAAACAATTGTTACTATTTACAATGGCCCAAATGGAGAAGTATTCTTAGAACAATAAGAAAAGGGAAAGTCAGCCACCAGGCAGGAAAGAAGGGGTTCGAGCAACATCAAACTCAGAGAATGGGACTGTCCTTTCAATGTAAACAGCTGGCCATTGCACTTCTGCAGATAACAATGCTAGGAGTGCTTGCCATGTGCCATGTGCCCCTGACATATGCTATTATCTCTCATCCTCTGACAACCTTACCAGACATGCATTATCCCAACCTGACATCTATAGAAACCAAAGGCCCGGAGAGGCTGAAATAACCTATGGAAGTTTCCATGGCTAGGAAATGTGATATTCAAGCCCAAAACGTGTGCTCTTATCTAGCACTTTTTAAAAATTAAAAATAGATGAAAAGTTTATAGTTCTCCTTGAGTGAATCTATAATCTTGTTACAAAAAGCATAAGACAGCACTGAGGGCTCCATTAACAACCTGAAATATGTTCTTTTTCTTTTGAGTGTCTCTAAGTATTACAGAGGCAGTGGGAACTTGAGGAGCACTTGCTGAATGCCGCACGTGATAACATAGCAGCCTCCTTTGTCACATACCAAATGATTCCCCTGGGTCTCTCTCAAGCTCTGCAAACGACACAGAGAACGAACTCCTGTTCTGTTTACAGTAACTTTAAATCTTGACGACAAGAGTATAGATTAAAGAGTTAAATGAATGATAACCATCACACTTATTTTCAACAGAACTCAGGTTATCCACTGCTTGAGTGGATCTGAAAGATCATCATCTATGGCTAAATATTTACTCTTCTTTCTATTAGAGTTTTAATGTTTTATTGAGTGTTTCCATTAAATGCTAGGTCAGTGAAGCAATTCTGTACCTAAGTTGAATGTCATTTAAGTAGGTGAGAGGAGAAAATAATGGATCTAAAAGTGAGATGTCCATTGGATTGTTTTTGGACATGTAGTTATATATGAGAACAAGTCAATAGTTACTTACATACAGGCTATAATGAACCATGAAAAGTTACAAGTTTTCTAGTTGCTTCCAGGTATAACACAAATAATTTTTTAGTTTTCTGCTAACTTTTCCTTAGGCTTTCTTGAGCCCCACCTGGTGCACTAAGGAGCTGTTTATGTGGTATTATTTGAAGCTCTCCTCACTGCTCAACACTCCACCCCATTCAAGGTTTCCTTGCTCTCACATACTTCTGCAATTGGCCTGCCACCAGCTCCAGAAATGTCCACCAAATAGAGGAGAGGGGGACTTCATGCTTCCACAAGCTATTGTCAATGACACTCTCATGAATTGGTTAACAATCCATGAGGTACTACCACAGAAGGTGGGATTCTGGGCAAATAAGTCAGACAGAGGACAGGCATGCTGTGAAATGGAGTTAGGATGGCAAGAATAGGGAGAACTGGCATTTGGAACTCTGTTCAAGGCACTGAACATGAGGAAGATGAGTTAAAACGGAGAAAGAATACTATGGCCTAAATTGTGCCATCAAATTGCTATGTGGAAGCCCTAACCCCCAATGTGATGGTATTTAAAGATGAGGCCTCTGGGGAGATAATTAGGTTTAGATGAGGTCATAAAGATGGGGCCCTCGTGATGGAGTAGTTCTTATAAGAAGAGACACCAGAGAGCTTGTTTCCTCTCTCTCCCTGCCATGTGAGGACACAACAAGAAGGTGGCCATCTGCAAGCCAGGAAGAGAACCCTCACTGGGCAACCCAATCAGCTGCAACTTGATCTTGGACTTCCTAGCCTCTACAACTGAGAGAAAACAATTGCTGTTGTTTAAACCACCCAGTATCTAGTATTTTGTTATGGCAGCCTGCACTAACTAATACAAAGAATGATAAGAAAGAAAGCATTAGAAAGAAATGGTTTTCCAAGGAGGAGGTAGAGGATTTCCTCATCCATTTGCCTAAGGTCATCTAAAGTCTACATTGTGTTAAAATGATCAATCTACAGGATACAGCAGACCTTAATATGGCTGCCATGCCCACAGTTCTCATCAGAGAGAAGCTACTGTATCCACAGCACCTGCTAAGGAAGTTAATCTACGAGGTTCTTTATGTACAGAAAGCCATGTTTTGTTCCACATCAGTTAGATGCCCACACATTGCCAGACTAGGGTTGTCCCTAACCCAAAGGCAACTTACCTAATCAGGACAGCAGCCTATGAGGTGGTCTGCCACCAAAATCTCTGCCTTCTAGGAATGAAGGTGATTAATTTGATCAACCCAATCCTGTCTCATGAGACTTTAAACTTAAGTTACCTAGTAAAAATCAGCTAGATGGTAGCAGAAGAATATAAATACCCAGGAAGATGCAGAGGCACAGAGAATACTCAGGAGATTGGCAAGGAAATAACCCAGTCATTAGAACTGTATGGTATCCTGAATCATTTTCTAGAATATAAACTGTCTTCTACTCTACCTGGAAGCGATGGTCTTGTGACTCCTGATTGTGAGGGATCTTCTGCAGTCTGGTTTAGATTCTACACTTTAGAAGAAGAAACCTAATCAGGATTCCTGATTTCCTTATTTCCACAGGTGTCATTCCACAAGGCATAACACTCTGGCCTCATCTCTCTTGAGATAAAATGAATAAATCTCTTTCTTGCCACCAAAAAGGCCAATCTGTGTGCAATTATGGAGGCTGGCAAGTCCAAATCTGTAGTGTGGGCTGGCAGGCATGAGCCCCAGGAGAGCTGATGATGCAGATGAAGAAAGAAGGCTGCCTGCTGGAGAACTCTCTCTTGCTGGGGGAAGTGGGTCTTTTTGTTCTACTCAGACTGTTAGCTGACTAGATGAGATCACCCACATCTCATCTAATCTCATCTCAAAACACCTCCAAGTTGACACATGATATTCACCACCACAGAAGCCGGTAAAGATTTCAGGGGACCACAACAAGGGGAGGCAAGCATCTCTATAACTGGTTGGTATTTGTTGAACGGCAGAAACTCCCATCACCTTGGTGGAGAGGGGCAAGGCAACCTGTGGGAGAACCTGACATGGATCTCCTGGGTCTGAGGGAATTGCAACCACAAAGATTGGTACTGCTTCCTGCCCAAAGAATTCTGTAGAACAGCTGAAGCCTCAGGGCAGCCTGTGCTTGGATCACTTGAAGGACAGTGATGTTCTCCAAGAGACTGTAGCTTCCATCATCTTCCCTTTCATTCCTCCTTCAAGCTTCAAGTAATATTTCTAAACTTTCTATATTTCTATAGAAATACTTTCTAATCTTTCTATATTTCTGCAAATATAACCTGGTTATTCCCCTCCGTGTTTCTGGCTCCTGGATGTACACAGACTAGCACACAAACTCCTGCAAAATGCTCAGGAATTCTTTGGATTCCACTTACTGTTCTGCCAGTCTTACCTCATTTTCTCCCCTGCGATTCCCTCACCCCACCTACCTGGTGAATGCCCACGCCAATGTCAAGATTCAACTTGTGTCACTTCTACAGAAATTTCACTCATTTCCCTCAGGTTGAGCTATCCATTCCCTTCCTTATATTATACTTTTACTATAGAACCAATAATACTTTTTTTCTTTTCTTTTCTTTTTTTTAACTTACCACCATTTTCCTTCTAGCCTATAAGTTTCTTCAAATCAGAGAACTTATCTCTGTGTCCCCAACACATAGCTCAGGGCCAGCAAAGAGGAAATGCTTGACTAATGTTTGTTGCATGAATGAGTCAGTGAAATATCTGAAAAAAAAAAAAAGAAATTTCAAGTGGTTGCAGAAATATCTGCAAAGGAAGGAATTTCAAAGTTCATAGTATTTCAATAGTTTTCATTTTTTTATTTCTTCTGATTCCTAATTTTTAATTTTTATTTCCCCTTATAGTAAAAAGCAGCATTTCTCAAAGTGTGGTCTACAGGCCCTTAGAAATCCCCAAGATCCTTTTGAAAGGTCTGAGAAGTCTAAAGTATTTTCATTTATTATGATTTTGTTTTTTCACTGTTTGACATTTGCAGTGAGGTTGGTAAAAAGGCAACGGACTCTTGGAATCTTCCTTGGTCAGAATAAAAATAAAAGGCAATGGATGCTGGCATGGTTGCGGAGAGAGAGGAACACTCCTACACTGCTGGTGGGACTGCAAACTAGTTCAACCTCTGTGGAAAGCAATATGGAGATACCTTAAAGCGATACAAGTGAATCTACCATTTGATCCAGCAATCCCATTGCTGGGCATCTACCCAAATGATCCAGTGACACTCTACAAAAAAGACACCTGCACTCGAATGTTTATAGCAGCACAATTCATAACTGCAAGGCTGTGGAAACAGCCCAAGTGCCCATCAATCCAAGAATGGATTAATAAAATGTGGTATATGTATACCATGGAGTACTATTCAGCTCTAAGAAACAATGGTGATATAGCACATCTTATATTTTCCTGGTTAGAGCTGGAACCCATACTACTAAGTGAAGTATCCCAAGAATGGAAAAACAAGCACTAGATATATTCTCCAGCAAACTGGTATTAACTGAGTAGCACCTAAGTGGACACATAGGTGCTACAGTAATAGGGTATTGGGCAGGCGGGAGGGGGGAGGGGGGCGGGTATATACATACATAATGAGTGAGATGTGCACCATCTGGGGGATAGTCATGATGGAGACTCAGACTTTTGGGGGGAGGGGGGGAAATGGGCATTTATTGAAACCTTAAAATCTGTACCCCCATAATATGCCAAAATAAAAAAAAAATAATAATAATAATAAATTAACCTTAAAAAAAAAAAAGGCAATGGAGGGTAAAGCTCAGCTCTAAGAGGTGGCACCACACTGTACTAGCCATCACGCCATCCACTCGCTGCCATCCATGCATATTTGAAAGAAAAAAGCTAAAATGTGGTGGTTGTCTCAAGGAAAAGTTCTTGTACAATGGAGTTGCAGACTAAACTAGATACTTTTTTCATGTAACACTATTTTTATTTGAAACAACAAATGACAGACAAACTGTGGTTCTTCAAACAATGGTATTTGGCAGATTTTTAAAAAATAAACAAAGTGAATCTGTCCTTTCAAAAAAAAAAGACTTATCAGTATTTGTTGTGAATGATGAAATCTGAGCTTTCAAGTGAAAATTAAAATTTTGGAAAACTTATAGCTGTCATTGTGAATTTGACAGTTTCCAAAACTTCAGTACATTTTTGTTTTTGTTCTAGTGATATTGGTGATGTTATTAACGTGTGATTTTCTGATACTGTGTAATAACATAGTTCAACATTTACAAGATCTGCATATCTCATTGAACCGAATCCAGTTGACCAATATTTAATATTACAAAAGCCATGAGTAAATATTTGTTTAAAGTGCAAGATAGATCAATGAATTTTTTTGAGACCAGTGAATTTTAATGTAACAGAATATGAAAATTTCATTAACATGGTTTCAGATTTCATGTTATAACTAACCATTAAGAAACTATCATATGTTGAGTTTTGGCATAATATCAAAGAAGAACATCCATAATTATCTGGGAAGGCTGTTAAAATATTCTTCCCTTTCCAACTACACAGTCTGTGTGAAGCCAGGTTTTCTTTATATACTTCAACCAAAACAACACAATACAACAAATTGAATGCAGAAACAGATATGAAAATCCAGCTATCTTCTTTTAAGCCAGATATTAAAGACATCAGCAAAAATGTAAAATAAGGCCACACTTCTATTTTTCTTTTGGAAAAAAATAGTTACTTTTCAGAAAATATGTTATTTATGTTTATTATTATTTTTAATTAATTAATAAGTATTTTTAAATTTCTCAGCTTTAATTTCTATTATGCAGTAGACATAATCCACATGAAAAAATCCTTTTTGTTTTTAAAAGTATAAAGGCAACCTGAGACCACAGTATATTAGCTACTGCTTTTATGCCTTCCATCTTAAAAAGGGTAGGTCACTCTAAAGAGGGCCCACATGTATGTTAACGTAACAAAAGAAAAAAAATCAGATACAAAAAGTTCATAAATGCTCAAATAGAATTTCTTTTAGAATTGAGAACCAAAGTCCCATATCACATGTATGAAAAATATTTTACTGGCATAGGATTTCATTTCAGTTAGAAATCCTGCATAGCATATGAATGTAGAGTCAGCTATTAGGTTATATTTAAACCAAGGCAATAATTGCATAAACAAGTTGAATCATTAAATGTGCAAAATAATTCATCTAATTTGAATCAAGTGAGAGATTATTCATATTTTGAAAATATATTTATTCTTTAATGCTACCGGATTTAGTTATAAAAAGACTAGGAACTAAACAAAGATCTTATTTGCATGCTCATATTCATGTATAATATTCAGATAACAAAAATGAAGGTAAAGTTTTAAAAGTTATATAACAAGCAAGTGTTCACCGTTTCTTCAATACATTTGATAGTATAAAGAAGGCTATATTTTGGTGAAGGTGGTAACTTAAGTTTTAGTCAAATTTTGTTAACTATAATGAATTTCAACATGACCATCTCAATTATTATATTTCTGGAATTTGTTCTGTCAATACCTGAAGTAGGCTATTATCTTTGACTTAAAATATCTTCATTATCAAAATTTCTGTATACAGTATATATTCATTTTAGTCAATATCTGACCTGTAGCTTTTTGGTTTTTGTGTAATATTGAGAATATTTTTCACCAAGTAAAAAATAGGTATTTTTTAAAGAATACAGGTTCTCACAGAACTGTGCTGCTGACTTGCTGCTTTTATTATTATTATTTTCTTTTTAGAGATGGGATCTCACTCTCACTCAGGCTGGTTTCAAACTCCTGAGCTCAAGTGATCCTCCCACCTTGGCCTCCCAGAGTGCTAGGATTATAGTTGTGAGCCACCACACCTGGCCAATATAGTTCTTATATGTGTAAAAAACCTCAAATAAATTTACAAACTACTTAAACCAAATTCAGTAAAATTCAGGTTACCTAGGATAGTGGAATGTGATCAGTCATGTGGCTCTGCTTGAAGCTGCACCACTGCTGGTAACTAGCACTCCCCCTCCACCCCCCACTGCAGAGCATCTCCCGTGGGTTAGCATGCAAATGCTCCTACTCAACTGTCTGATGACTAGTCACCCACCACTTTTTGTTTTAACCAAATTGCAGCAAAACTTTCCTATCTACAGGATATAGTGATATTATTGTTCTTCACTGACATACCTATTGTGAATGTTTATGTCCCTCCCAATTCATATGTTGAAATCCTCACCTCCCAGGTGATAGTATTAGGAGGTGAGGCCTTAGAAAGGTACCTAGGCTCTGGTCCCATGAATGGGAATAGTGCCCTTATAAAAGAGGCACGGGAGTGACCTCTCATTCCTTCCATCATGTTAGGACACAAGAAGGCACTGTCTATGAGCCAGAAAGTTGGTCCTCACCAGACACCAAATCTGCTTTGCTCTTGGACTTCCCAGCCTCCAGAACCGTGAGGAATAAATTTCTATTGTTTATAAACTACCTAGTGCATGGCATTAGGTTATAACAACCTAAACAGATTAAGATAAGTAGCTAGAGCTCTTAAATTCAGTGGACACTGCATTCCTGTGATCAGACCCCTTTTCACAGTGATGGCTCAGGTGATCCCAAATTGGATCGTGTCAATTATTTTTATTGTCTTTAGAAATGAAAAAAGAAAACTTAAAGATTTTGTTGAGAACTTGAGTGACTTCAAGAGTGTGCCCTCAGAGTGCAGTAGAAAAAACAATGCTTCAGCTTAGAAAGACCTGGTGATGGTCTCAGAGGCGATTTTATCCTGAAGTTGGGAATGTACAAGCTTTTCAAAGCTTTCAGAGCTATCACAATTAAAAGGCCTTAAAATGGAGAAATCACCTTCAAAACAAGGTCCTTTATCTTGGGAAAGTAAAATTTTA
Source organism: Microcebus murinus (assembly GCF_040939455.1). Classification (NCBI taxonomy): domain Eukaryota; kingdom Metazoa; phylum Chordata; class Mammalia; order Primates; family Cheirogaleidae; genus Microcebus; species Microcebus murinus. The sequence goes on from NC_134108.1 coordinate 27,999,663, forward strand.
TGCATTAATTTCCACTTTCCAAAAAGAAACTGTACATGTTTTTCCATCAAAAATAGTGAGTGCCCACCCACATCAAGAACACTTTTACTTGCAAACTTTATATAGAATTACTAGCAAGCAAATTCTGACATCTGCTCTATTCTAAAATCTAAAGCAGGAGTTAGTAAACTTTACCACCTGTGAGTCAAATCAGTCCACAGCCTGCTTTTGTACAGACGTGAGTTAAGAATTTTTCAGCATTTTTAAAGTGTTATTTAAAAAAAAAAAAAAAGGAAAAAATACGAAAACAGAGGACATATTTGATTTGCAGATTATAAAATAGTTACTATCTGGCTCTTTTTATACAAAAGTTCACCTACTTCTGCTCTAAAGAGTTACTTTTTTAAAAAAAAAAAGCAATATTAGTCTTATCTTGGGGGAGAAATGGATAATATTCCTATCCTATCTGTCTTCTTTCTTCTTCACCTTCTTTTATTCTTTGTTTACCTTTTCTAGCTATCAAATCAAAGGCTTTTATGATACTACTAGACTTGTTAAAACACGGTCGAAGGGACCGCTGAGCTAAAGCCAGCCTATAGACTTGTTATTAATAAATAAGTTCTATCATTCAATCTTTTATTTTAAAAATAGGTGAGAGGTGATTTATATTAATTCTCTTATTTAAAAAAAAAAAAACTCTTGAATGAAATAGGCTTCTTTGTGATTCGTTTTTCCATGGGTCAGTAATTCTTGAAAAAAAAGAAATATGAACCTATTTAACCTTAAATGCCTACATTAAAGCAAGGGTATTTTTTAATGTCTTTGATTTGCATTTTCATTCTTTTTAAAAATGCCAACAATAAAGTAGGTCACTAATGTTCACTAAGTTTGGGAATAACTTGAAGAATGTTTAACATGAGTTCAGAGTGTCCCAGGTGGAGTATGTAATTGTTAAACTCGGGGAAGGACAACTGAGCATTAACCTCATTTTCTAAATCTCTTTTCCCAGGAATTAAAGCATGAATAATATTTGTTTGGTAAGATCTAATGGCTTAATACTCTCTAAGCCTGCAGAGAAATTCACTTTCAGAGTTGCAAAATGGTTTATAAGCTTCATTAACAGTCAATTTTAAGTATGATTAAATGCTTAGAATATTGTTAAGTACTCAAGAATTACTTGTTGTTGATTAACTATTGCAATCGCCTTTACCTGACTCAGAGAACACATTTAATAGCCAAAGATATGCTATAATTACTCGTTAAGAATATAAAATGTGGTGGGTATCTGGATTCCTTTTAATCTTCAGTGGATTATTTAGGAAAGAACATTTGAAACCAAGGCCACAGGGAAACTGCTGTTGCTGGGGAAGACATGGGACACAGCTTGCTGACAACAGGATTTGGTTATGAGAATTGAATTTGAAAGACCAAAATGAGTCATGTTTTCTTCCCTTAAGGCAGATGGGTACTTGTTAAGAACTTCCTTAAGCAAGAAGTTAGGATCCCTGCCACGTTCTCCGCCCCCTCGTCATTTCATCTGTTCTGGAGCTCTCCAGAAGAAAAGAGTCACCAGAAAAGAGAGGCTGTTAGTGGGACACTCTTGATGATCCAAGGACTTGTTCAGCATTAATCTGCGTGCTGCCCATGGGCCTCGATGGTGAGCCCATGTTAACCAGAGATGCCTGGCACTTTAAGAAACATTGATCCAGAACTTGGCCCAAGAAGCCCTGTGGGCATCAGGATAGCACCCAGCACGCCCCCAGAACATTCTGTGCCATTCCACTTTTGCCACTATGGCCAGCAACAGTTACATAGAGACTTTGGAGGAGATTGCGTCCTCCCAGCCTTCCCCAGCACCAGCAGAATCCTAGCTCACACCCTACTAATCTTTGTCTGCAAATTCAAGGCCTGATCAGTGGGGCTCCCAGTGGCTTGGTGCAGCAGGCAGCCCTTACCAGAGCAACCTGCTTCCTGGATTCTTAGATACTGCTCCAACCTCCCATTTTGAGCTCCATTCTTTCCCTGATTTCCTTAGGCAGCTTGGACTTGAGCCTGACTTATGGGGCCCTACCCCTTAATTCTTCCAAGTGTGCCCCAGGACAGCTGGGATCTCTGAATCTTAAATCACCTCCTCTTGAACATCCCCCTCCCCCATCCAGGACCACACCTCCGCCTTTGCTCCTGCTGGACTTTGAGCCCTGGGCACTCTCAGAGCAGCCAGCCAGCTTCCAGTCTGAGCTTTGGCCTGTATCCCAGGGTTCAACCTTGTCTCTCCTCTTTGGGGTCAATGTTCCTACATCTGTTTTATTAACTTACCCTCCAGCTCTGAGCTCCAGTCTCTGCCTTGTCTTGCCTGTTACCTTTGCCACACAGCCAGCCTGGCACGTTCCCTGGAGCCTGTCTGTTCATGCCTATTCCTCAAGTCTGCTTCAGTTATCTGTGTGTTCCAGATTCTAAGGAGTCTCCAGATACAGGACAAAAGCTGAAAGTAAGGGGAAAAGTAATAGGGAGCAAGTTATCTTCACAAATTGCTCCTGTGAATGCTGGGTGAGGGGTTGATGAAAGGAATTTCTTAGATCACCACAGACAAGGATTCTTAAGGGAAGGCCTGGTGATGGAGCGAGATAGATATTCCCTGGAAGTAGGACAAGCCTAAATTAAAAGATGATCTCTTTTACTGGCTCCTTTCATAGATAAGAAAATAGAGGATCAAAAGTATTAACTGACTTGGCCAATATCACTCTGGTTAAAATAGAACTGGAATAAAGCTGGAAGCAGAATCTTGCTTGATGGTACAGTGTTCTCTGCTTTCATTCATACAAGTCTTCACTGAGTGTGTGCTCTAGGCCATGCTATTACAACTTAACAATTCTTGGGTATATAATATGTGCTAGAAAACATACAAAATAAATATAACAAAAGGTAACTGCTGGAAGAGACACCAATATGGTAAACAAAATCCTAAATAAGTATTTTTAAATAATCCAAGGTTATTTATGCTTGCTTGGTAATAGAACTATATGTAATAAGTTTTTATGGGAATTCAGAAATAAGAGATATCGAATTGGGCTGTGGTTCTCAGGAAGACTTCTTATGTTGGATAGTACAGAAATTAAACTGGAAGGCAAAACAAGATTTAAATAAGTTGAAAGGTGAGAGAAGGGAAGGGTTTTTCAGTAGGAGAAACTGAAATTTTGTGTTGGGGATTTACAAGGGAAAGTTGCACAGTTAGTGTAGAGACAAATTATTGAAAGCCTTGAGAAAAAACAATCAAAACTGTTCTCTAGGCACTGGGGAGCCACTGAAGTGTTTAGCAGGAGAGTGTCATGAGGAAGCTAAGCTTTGAGAAGACTGATCCAGCAATGCTAGATTGAGGTGGGGATGGAGAGTTAGGGGGAAAAGAGTGAAAGCCTAGAACTGGTATGACAAGTTACCAGGCTATTAAATAATCTTCAATTACAGGAGATTCTTAAAGGAAAACAAGCATATAATTTTCAGGTACTGACAATAATGTGATCTCGTGATAAAAAACATAACTGTCACCTTTGGTCCTGCCAAATCTGCTGTAGCAAAGAATTTAGATTGTATATTCCTACCATGAGGCATATATGGAAATAGATGAAGGTAATGCTCAAAAATAATCTGTTCTCAGATAAAGCAAACCACCTCTCCACCCAAATAAAACTTTCTTTTTATCTATAATTTGTGTTAACGTCTCTTTCACAGCTGGTATGAAAACAAAGCCAGTTTCTGTTCACATAACTAAAAGTTCTCTGTGAGTGTGCATTTGTTAATCTATCAGGAGTTTCAAGATACAAATAGTATTAAAAACAATGATAAAAACATATAAAAAAAATGCACTCCCAATCCCATTACTCAAACACCAACTGTTGGTTTTCATTATCTCTTTTTATGATAGTGAAACTATGTTTACCCATAACAATGGAGATAGCAAAAGTGACAATCTCTGATCCCATCATGAGAATAGTTCCCCTACTATTGTTGTATTTATTTGTTGGTAGATGACAACATGGAGTAGAGGTTTTACTGCCTTCCGACTCTTCAGAGCAAAGTTCATACTGTGTTATCTCCTTGAGAAAGCCTGATTAAATCCAGCCAAGTGCTCTGTAGTTACCTCTGCCATCTTCTGCTCCAATTGGCTGACTAGATGATAAAAGGCAACAGCTGCCATACTTTCTTGCGTGTGTAATTGTGTGTCTGTGTTTTCCTCGCCAGGTTAGATGCCAGTCTCTCTAGTGAGTTGAACACTAAGTAGGTTGTGGTGTCTCATGGAAAAATCTCTGCATATGGGTTTTCAATAAAGTAAACCCTGGTTATTTATTCTTAATATGTTTCTGAGATCTAGGCATCCTTGATCTCATTGAAAGGGAATGCCTTAATATTTACTCCATTAATATTTGAATACCATTATATTCAGTTTAGTTCTATAGATGGTATGTACAGGTTCACTTACCACTTAGTGAGTTGTTATACCCAATGAGCCAGAGTTGCCTGCCTAGAGGCAATGGTCTAAGATGTACTGAATTTATTCAGAGGATTTTGGTTTGTTTGCTTTAATAACCCTTCTTTGCAAAAGCCTAAACTTGAAAATTGTCCAAATCTACTGCCAGAACGTAGCTACAGCTCCAATGTGGTGATAAAAGTATAAAAAAGTCTTGATGCCAAAATGACCTTGATTTACATAAATTTGCATATACATCATGATCTTTGCCCATGAGTAACAGAAGCCAAGATTAAATTAGGTAATACTACTTTCAGCAATTGAGTACATGCTATAAAAAATAAAACCAAATTTAAAAAATTTTTAAATACTTGGTATAATTCCACCACAGCAGAGGTCCAATACCATTGTATTTGCCATGAAGTTCACTTCACTACAAAAAAAAATGACTTTTATGATATTTTTAAGAAATAAAAATATTTCTAAACTCTATTTTCATAGTTTAGGTTACCATTAACTGATGTTTCATGTGATGCTTGTTCCACAAAAGCCAAACCAAAAATTATCTGTGCAGGAAGATGTTCTTTCAGTAACAGTCTCCAGTAAGGATTAAAGTGCCCATTGTTTTAAAGTTTTAGGGATCGATCAGCATTGTATACGAAAACATTTTTCACCATTAATTAATTTTTCTTGTGCCTTTTTAAAAAATTAAATGCCCTCTGACTCTGAAAAATGTTTCTCAACAATGATAGAATATAGTAAAAATTAAAAAAAATTATATTGGGAAACTTTTCACAAAGGCTGTGTCAGTATATTCTCATAAAATCTTGTGAGGTAGCAATTATTGTCTTATTCATTGATGGGCCAGGACATTGAAGCCTAGATGAATTAAAAATCTTTTTAACTCTTATAACAAGTCAAAGGAAAACCTATAATTTGGGTTCATGGCTGGTTTCCCAGTACATTGTTCATCAGCTTTGTATTTCAAGTGTTGATTGCAATGATGCAATGATTGAAAGGCCCCAGAAAGGTTGCTTTAAAATTGTTTTCTTGCTTCAGCCAAATTACTCTGCCATAGTCCAATATGAAGATTTGTGCTCATGTGCTTATTCTATATTGGTCCACCAGAAGCTTTGCTTGGCACCGTTTTAAAGCCCTCTCTTGAAAGTGGAAACAGGTGCCCTCTCTCTTCTCCTATATCCATCCACTCTCCCCTCATCTATTATCCTCCTTCTCACCAAGACACTGCCACATCCAATGAGTCTGCAATTATTTTTAAACTTCTTTCCATGAGGTGGTATCTGCATACCAGCTAGGGAGAGAATGTGATCCATCTTGCAGAAGTTAAACCAGGGGGCATGTGAAGAGCAGGAGGTGGTAAGAAGGGCACATGTGACGGAGCACTCCATGGAAATGTCAAACTCAGTATCAGATGTCTACCTAACTCCAGACTTTAGAGTTCATGATGTTTGTGCTAGAGCCAATCATTGGAATCAGGTCAAGTTTGGAGAAAATATTCTTGAAAGAAAGAAACAAGGAAGGAAAGGAATGAAGGGGGGAAGGAAGAAAGGAAGGAAAGAAGGAAGGAAGGAAGGAAAGGAGGAAGGAAGGAAGGAAGGAAGGAAGGAAGGAAGGAAGGAAGGAAGGAAGGAAGGAAGGAAGGAAGGAAGGAAGGAAGGAAGGAAGGAGGGAGGGAGGGAGGGAAGGAGGGAGGAAGGGAGGGAGGAAGGAAGGAAGGAAGGAAGGAAGGAAGGAAGGAAGGAAGGAAGGAAGGAAGGAAGGAAGGAAGGAAGGAGGGAGGGAGAAATGAAGAAATGGAGGAAGAAAAGGGAAGAAAAAAGATGAAGAAGAGAAAAGGGAACAGGAAGGAAAGAAAAAAGAAAAGAAAAGAAAAAAGGGCAGGGCTTTCTGTACATGCATGTTTTCCTGCTCTTAGAAACAAATGGCTTAACTAATTTAATTCATTTAGCCAGTGTAGATAATTTTTGCTAGAGAATCTTTCATCTGGCCAATGGCCTCATTTCTATAAATTTATATTAGAGGTTATTAATAGGGGAATAATGATGTGATCGAAGAATTAGACAAAAGTGTAGAACACTCAGGTTGAAGAACATCGAAATTGAACCTGAGACAACACTGTGGATGGCTGTAGAGCACCATGGAGCAGTTAGGAGCAGTAAGAGCACACACGCTTAGGTTCTATCCAAGGTAAGGAAAGAGCATCGTGCAGACCTGCTACCTAGATTCTCTTAGTAAGCTCCACCACCAGCTTCTTAGGTCCAAGCTGAAACCCATCTGTGTTTTACACTTTCTCCTCTTTACACCAACAAAGGAAGGAAAGAGAAAAAAAACTCTTTCGGACTAATTGAAAGGTGGGCGGACCTGCCAACTCTGTCCCCTTCATCTTCATCTTTCTCCACGGCAGCTGTCTTACCTTAGACACACTCACCAAGTTTTGCCAGTGTTATAGCACGGGCAGCTTGACTCTTCCTTTCTCCCTAATCCGGCCAGCATGAACTTTCCAAAACAAAAATATGTTAAATTCCCTTTGCTTAAGGAGCTTAAACTCTTGAATGCTCTGCCCTTGCCTGGGGATAAAATTCAAACCAAGCACACAAGGCCTTATGAGTCAACCCCTATTTAACTCTCCAGTCTCCACTTTCCATTCCTTCACTGCTGAAACTCCACCTGCATGTTGAACAAATTACTTGCAGTTCCAGAAAAGACCATATTCTCTCATGATGTCATGTCTCTCATGATGTCATGAAGGAGCACGCCATGGACTGCTCCTTCTACAGGATCATGGCCCTGCTGCAATTTCATCCACCTGGCTGGCTTGGGGTAGACCTTGGCTCTTTCAAGAAGTCCCACCTGCCCCAGCCTGCTCTCTGGTCTCATGGTCTGTTTGAGATATGTCTCCAAGACTACTTCCATTGTATACTGTGTGTCTGTTATCATGGTGCCTATCATATTTTGTCTATTTTTTTGTCTCCACATTAGATTTCAAACTCCTTCCCATATTCCTGGTACAGAATAAGTGCTCAATACAGTAAATCCTTGCCAAGTGATCTAAAGAATTAACGAATATGGGAAAAATAATCAAAATGGGAAGAAAATGAAGGGGTGACAAGAACATGAAGTTTGGGGTGCGCAGTAGTGGTGGTAGTGGGGAGTTGTTTCTCTGCAATGTTACTTGAATTGGGTCAAATGGAAAGAATCTAAGAGTACTGAGTTCTAGCTTAACTTTAATGCTAATTAACTGTCTACCTTTGGGCAAGTTATTTAACCTCTCTAAGTCTCAGCCAACTTTTTTATAAATAATATGAACTCTATAAGTATTTTTGTGAGGGTAAATAAAATATTGCACATACAGTGCCTACAATATTTTCCAGAACTTATTAAGAATGTAATAATTCTGAATCTAATCATTAAAAATCTAATATATTAACTGCAGCCCCTTGAAGTTTAATATTATCTGATCCTGATAAAATCAACTAATTCAAATCAACAAAATCAAAGAGCCTTAGACTAGCAATTTCCAATAGAGACCTCTCCGTTATGCAAACCAAAACTTCTGGCAGAAAAGGGGAGGAGTTAAGAAGAAGAAGAAGAAAATGGCAGAAGGGTTAAATTCCAAAATGGAGCGGAAAATCTAATTTACATTAGCAATAATGTCTCCACCATTCCCTATGTCTTTTTTCTCCTTTTCTTCCTGCAGTACCTCATTTTATTATATTTTCTAGAGAAAAAGTTATATACAAATCTTAAGTATATAATTTGATGAGTTTGGACAAATTTGTATGCCCATACAACCAATAGCCCAATCATGAAAGAACATTTCAATAGCTTCAAAAAAGTGTTCTTGCACCCTTTTCCAGTCAATTCCTCCATAGACAACAACAGTCCTGGTTTATATCACAACAGATTAACTCTGCTTGTTCTTCAACTTCATAAACTGTAAATAAAATCATGTGTCTTCTTCATACAGCATTAGTCTGTGAGATTCATCCGTGTGTGTGAGTAGTTCTTCACTTTTTTTATTGCTGAATAGTACTCTTTTTGTATGACTATGTCACAGTTTGTTTATCCCTGCTGTTGATGAACATTTGGACTTTTTTTTTTCCCAGTTGGGGCTGGGACTATTATTAGTAAAACTGCTATAAATATTCTTGTACTAGTCTTTTTGCAGACCTACCTTTTCATTTCTCTTGGCAAATACAGAGGAGTAGAAATGCTAAGTCCTGGCTTACATGCATGTTTAATTTTATAAAAAACTAATAAACAGTTCTCCAAGGTGGTGGTATTGTTATATACTCCCACCAGCGATGGACGAGAGATAGTTGTCCCTTAAATCCTTGTCAATATTTGAGATTGTCAATGTTCCAAAAGAGACTGTGGTAACATATTGCATTTCCACTGTATGAGTTATTCCACATTCCTTACCAGCACTTGGTTTTGGCAGTCTTTTTAATTTTAGCCATTCTAGTAGGTGTGTAATAGGATGCATTTTGGTTTTAATTTGAATTCCCCTGATGACTAGCATTGTGATTCTTTTCATATGCATATTTGGCCATCTGTATATCTCCTTGTATAAAGAGTTTGATCAGATCTTTTTGCCAAATTTTTCATTGTGTTTGTCTGCTTACTATGAGATTGTTAGAATTCTTTACAGATTCTGGACACAAGCCTTTTAACAAACATATGCCTTACAAAGATTTTCTCTCAATCTACAGCTCGCCTTTTCATGTCCTTCATGTGTCTTTCTAAAAGCATAAGTTTTCAATTTTTATTTCTTTTTTCTTTTTTTAACATAGGTTTTGGAAGGAAGGTTTTCAATTTTTAAAAAGTCCATTTTGTCCAATGCTATCTTTTATAGTCAGTGCCTTCTGTGTCCTATTTAAGAAAACTTTGATCAACTCAATGTCACAAAAATTTTTTGCTATGTTTTTAATCTGTGAGTTTTATTGTTTTGGTTCTTATATTTAGGCCCATGATCCGTTTTTTTTTGTTTGTTTGTTTGTTTTTTTTTGAGACAGAGTCTCGCTTTCTTGCCTAGGCTAGAGTGAGTGCCATGGCATCAGCCTAGCTCACAGCAACCTCAGACTCCTGGGCTCAAGCAATCCTCCTGCCTCAGCCTCCCGAGTAGCTGGGACTACAGGCACGAGCCACCATGCCCGGCTGATTTTTATATTATATATATTAGTTGGCCAATTAAATTCTTTCTATTTTTATGGTAGAGAATGATCCGTTTTGAATTAATGTTTGCTTATAGTATGAGGTAAGGTTCAAGGTTAATTTTGTATTAATCTATAGAGCATAGAATTAAGATGGCACATGTTGTTTACAAGACCATCCTTCCCACGTTGAATTTACCTTGGCATCTTTATTGCAAACCAATCGATCATATAAGTGTGGGTCTATTTCCAGATTCTCTGTTCTGTTCCATTGACCTATTTTTCTATTTTTATACCATAACCCACTGTTTTGAATAATGTAATTTTATGATAAGTTCTAAAATTAGATATTGTGATATTGTGAAGTATATATTTGGTCTTAGACCTGTTTCCTGGCATACAGCTCCTAAAATCCTCAGAATCTTCAGTGATGTCTTTTTGTATGCTACTGAGTTGACTGGTACTGACTGTCCCCTAGGTGGCTTTGGGGATGGAGATTGGTCACTGGAAAGACCAAGGCATGGTTACAGGATGTGGACTTTCAGCCCTGCCCTCCAACCTCTGGGAAGTGGAGAGAGACTGAAGTTTAAGTTGATCACCAATAGCCAATGGGTTTAATCAATCATGCCTATGTAATGAAGGCTCCATAAAAACCTGAAAGGACAGGGTTTAGAGAACTTCCAGACAGATGAACATGCAGAGGTTTCTGCAAGGTAGTGAGCCCAGGGAAGGCATGGAAACTCTTTGCCCCTTCCACCATACCCTGCCTATGCATCTCTTCATCTGCATCCTTTGTAGTATCCTTTATTATAAACTGGTAAACATGTTTCCCTGATTTCTGTGAGCTGCTCTAGAGAACTAGTAAGTCAGGGGTGGTGGGAACCCCAATTTATAGCAAGTCAGTCAGAAACACGGGTAAAACAATCTGGGGCTTGCAATTGGTGTCAGAAGTGGGGCTCGGTCTTGTGGGACCTAGCTCTCAATCTGGGTGATCTTATGCTATCTCCAGATAGGTAGCGTAAGAACTGAATTGAATTAGAGGATGCCCAGCAAGTGTCTGCTGCAGAATCGATTGCTTGTTTGTTAGTAGAGAAAAATCCTCCCACATTTGGTCACAGAAGTGTTCCGTGTTGATTGTTGTGGTGTGAGAGCAGAGGAGAAACAGTTCGTGTTTTTCTACTTGGAGGTATGTAAGTCCTCCAACTTTGTTCTTCATTTTTAAAAATTATTATTGCTATTCTTTGCCTTTGCTTCTCCTTAAGTAGCTTATTAATTTTTTTTTTAACAAGCCCATTAGGATTTTGATTGGTATCGAATTGAATCTACAGGTCAATTTAGGAAGAATTGCCATCTTAACAATATTGACTCTTCTAAACCAGGGGCAAACAGGCCCTCTGGGGCCTCTGCTCCAAGGGCACTAGTCCCCTTCGTGAGGGCTTCACCCTCACAACCTCATCACCTCCTAAAGGTGATTACTACTCTTAATACTATCTCACTGGGAATTAGGTTTCAACATGCGAATTTTGCCAGGACATAAGCAGACCATAACAATCCCCCAGTATTTTCATATTATTATAAATGGAATACTTAAATTTTTTTTCTAATAGTTCACTGCTAGTATATAAAATGTAACTGATTTTGTTTATTGAGCTTGTATCTTATAATCTTGTTATATTCAATTATCTTGTTATATTCAATTATTAGTTTTAGTGAACTTTTGTAGATTCTTTAAATTTTCTATGTAGACAATCATTTTATATATACACAAATAGAATTTTACTTCCTTCTTTTCAATCTGTATGCCCTTTATCGCTTTTTTTTTTTATTTGACTATTGCATTGGTGAAGACTCTAGTGAAATGTTAAATAGCACAGTAAAAATTGACATCCTTTCATTGCTTTGATCTTAGGAGAAACTATTCTGTCTTTCAATATTGAGTATGATGTTGTTTGTAAGTATTCACAGGTAGTCAAATCAGATTTAGGAAAATCACCTTCTATTTCTATTTTGTTGAAAGTTTCTATCAAAAATAGGCATTGAATTTTTATGAAATGCTTTTTCTACATAAATTGAAGTAGTCATATGGTTTTCTGTCTTTGCTCAGTTAATATGGTGAAATAGATTGATTTCTTTTCTGTTGTTAAACCCTACTTGTCATACTATATTATCATTTTTACATATATTGCTGGATTCAATTTTCCAAAATTGTGTTAGGGAATTTAGCACTTATGTGGCATATCCATGTGATTGATATCTTTTCTTGTGATTTGTTTGTTTGTTTGTTTTAGAGTCAGGATAATGCTAGCAACATTAAACGAATTGAATATTCCCTCACTCTCTGTTTTCTGGAAGAGTTTGTTCAAGATTAGTTTTATTTCTTCCTTAAACATTGAATGAAAATCATCAGTTAAGACCTCTGAGCCTGGAGTTTTCTCTGTGCCAAGATCCTTAATTATGAACTTGGTTTCTATAATTAATATAAGGATATTTACGTTCTCTATTTCTTTTGGGGTTTGGTTTGATAGTCTGTGCCTCAAGAAATTTATTGATATATTAATATCTTGCTTTGTAAACCTAAGCCTTGCTCTTTCTCTATAATAGTATATTGCTTCTCCTCAATAAAAAAAAAAAAGAAATTTGTCCATTATCTAAATTGTCAAACATATTGACCAAATTACACATAACATTCTCTTATGATCTTTTTCATGTTTATAGACTGTGAAATAATGTCCCATTTTTTTTTGATATTGGTAATTTTTGTCTTACATCTTTTGGCTAGAGTTTTAAGAATTTTATAATTGTCTTAAAATAACAAGTTTTTTTCTCTATTATTTGTCCAGTTTATATTTCATTGATTTCTACTCTTTATTATTTCTTTCCTTCTCCTTACTTGGGTTTAATCTTTTGCTTATTTTTCTAATTAGATAAGGTTGAAATGTAGATGATTGATTTTAGATCTTTTTCTTTTCAGCAAAGATATTATTAGCTATAAATTTCCCTCACTGTTTTATTATAGCTGGATCCACAAATTTTGGTATGTCGTGTTTTTATCATTAAGTTCAAAATATTTTCCAACTTTTCTTGCAATTTTATAATTCATGAATTATTTAGGAGGATGTTGCTTACTTTCCAAATATTTGGATTCTTCCTAGATACCTTATTCCTACTGAATTTTAATTTAATTCCATTATAGTCAAAAAGCATACTCAGTATAATTTCGTTATTTTAGAAATCTGACTGGGACTTGTTTCATGGCTTGTTTCATGGATAATATATTATCCATCTTGGCAAATGTACCAAATTGATTTTGAAAGAATACATTTTTTTGTATTCTTTCAAATGTTGGGTATAGAGTTTGAAAAATATCAATTAGGTCAAGATGGCTGATGGTTTTGTAAAGATCCATGTGTTTCTGATTTTACTTGTCCATCTATTCTTCTATCATTGAGAGAATGATATTAAAATTTACAACTATGAGGAATTAAAGACAAAAGGAAAATGATCAAAATATTGCAATTCACAAACAAAACCTGATCTCCTAATACACGATAGCTCCCAGAAATGAAGAGTTTAAAAACCACCAATAACAGTAATGGGAAAATGACATGAAAAAAAAAAAAGTTCACAAATGGCCCTTAAAGGTATGACAATGTGGTATTATACTCATGATAAGAAATCAAATATTAAAACTACACTAAGAAAACACTTGTCATCTATTAGATCGGCAAAATTCAGAAGTGTAATGCACTCCCTCGGCAAAGCTGTAGAGAAACAGGTACTGTCACATATTACTGGTGGGAGAAAATTGCTACAACCCTCAAGAACGAGAGACTGGCAATATCTGTCAACATTATAGATGCATTTGCCCTGTACTCCAGCAGCACCACATCTCAGAATCTAGCCTTTAGTTACACCTGTTACATAAACATTAGCATGTGCAAAAGGGTGTTTCTGGCAGCATTGTTTGCAATAGAAGAGCCTGGAAACTACTGAAGAATCCAGCAACTAGGAAACCGGTCAAATAAAATCTAACATGGATTACTCTGCGGCTATCAAAAAGGATGAGGAGGATGTACATATACTAATACAGAGAAAGCTCTGTATCATATCGAGTGCAAGAAAAGCAAGGTATAGAACAGAAAACTCTACCTTTTGTATAAGAGAAGTATAAGAATATGTATTCATTTGTACACAACAAATAATGTAAAGGTAAACACAAACTCAACTATAACTTAAAGTAGGCAATGGAGGAAGCTGGTGGATGGAACAGGGGATGGCAAAACTTCTCAGTAGACCTTCTTAGATAGTTTTTATTTCTGAACTGTGTCCAGAAAGTTTTTTGGAAGGGAAAATATACATATATAAAATACATATAATCTCAAGATCCAGGGAAATTCTTTAAAAACGTTGTTATTTAGTAAAATACACACAGCTTCTGTCCTGCTAGATTTGGTCCTGTGGGGGGAAGCACGTGGGGACTCTCATTGGTGCAGGAAAAGCAGGGAGGAGGAGGTGGGGAGGAGGGAGGAGGGGTGGGTGGAGGAGGGGGAGGATGGGGGAGGAGGAGGGGTGGGAGGCCCAGTGCTCCCGGGTGGTGCTCACAGGGGTGGCGACTGGGCACTACGCCATGCAGAACAGTCAGAGCATCAGCCCAGTTTATCTTGGCCCAACCGGGCCTGATTCCACTCATTGTCTTGGCTCCCCGTGGTAGTTCTGTGTCATGGGACTGCCTTGGGGAGTAAAGTAACAGGCTTTCCAGGCCAGCTTCCGCTCCCTGTAACCTGGCCCTGCGAGAGGTCTCCAGAAACGTTAGCAAGTGTTTCTGCCACTCTTCTTTGAAAGTCCTTTCTATAATTACCTTTTCTTTCTCAGGAAGGCTGTTCCATTGCGCCTACTCTAAATTTGGGTTTCCTAATTCCATTCCATTTCTTATGGAAATAGTTAGGACAATCCAAATAACCACCGCCTTCACTGGTGTTTCAAGGAGGTCAAGATTCTTAAAGGATTCTTCTCACCAGGGCTTAAGCTAGTGATGAATACACAGCCTCAAGTGTTTCCCTTGGTAACATCAGAGAAACCAGAGCAGTGGCTCAAGCGTGCTGACCTTTCTTGGCAACGAGACCAAAAAATCACTAGTTCTGATGTTGTCCTGTAGATTTGAACTCAGTCTCATTTTTTCCTTTCTTTCCTTCTTTTCTTCTTCCTTCCTTTCTTTTCTTGTTGCCTCTCTTCCTCAACCCTCCTTCCTTTCCTTTTATAGCTCAATAGCTCATTGCAGCCTCCAACTCCTGGGCTCAAGTGAGCCTCCCGCCTCAGCCTCCCGAGTAGCTAGGACTACAGGTGCACACCACCATGCCCAGCTAGTATCATCCTTGAATACTGCAGGCCCCAACCCCTGGTACCAGTCCATAGCCTGTTAGGAACCAGGCTACACAGGGGGAGGTGAGCGGCAGGCCAGTAAGCAAAGTTTCATTTGTATTTATATTAATAGCTGCTCCCCATCACTCTCATAGGAGCATGAACCCTACTGTAGACTACACATGCAAGAGATCTAGGTTGCACACTCCTTATGAGAAGCTAATGCCTGGGGTGGAGCTGAGGGGGTGATGCTAGTGCTGGGGAGCAGCTGCAAATACAGGTTATCACTAGCAGAGAGGTTAACAATGTAATAATAATAGAAATACAGTACATGATAAATGTAATGGGCTTGAATCATCCTGAATCCACCCCCTCCCCCAGACCATGGAAAAATTGTCTTCCATGGGACCAGTCCCTGGTGCCCAAAAGGTTGGGGCCTGCTGCTTTATTAGACCATATTCTCTATTATTCACAACAGTGGAGAACAGCATTGGTGTTGACAAAAAGTATAGCTACCAGAGCCCTGATAGATGCCCCTAGGGCCAGATAAAAGTGGTATCTGCCTTGACTCAAACTGCACAGTGGAGAGATGGAGAACTTCAAAGGACAGTCACCCCACATCCCCTCCTCTCAGAAATATATATCGAAGGGTAATGAAAATATATGCATAACCCAGATGCATAAGGTCTCTCCCTCTGCCTCCCAGTTGGCATATCTTCTAACTCCTTGCTACTGAAAGTGTGGTCTATACTAGCAGCATCAGTCTCACCAGGGAGCTTGTTAAAAATGCAGCATCTCTACAAACATCTTGGTTACATAAAAAAAAAAAAAAAAAAATGCAGCATCTCAGGCCATAGTCCAGATCAGCTGAACCAGAATCTGCAACTTAACAAGATCGCCAGGTGATTCACAATCACATTCAAGTCTGCAAAGCACTGCTATAACCTGCAGGTGTAGGCAGAGTGTTATCTCACTCTGGCCTGTGCCCTTCTCTTGTGCTTTAGACACTCCCCAGGCGCAGAGCCTTGGTCTACTGAGTAGTAGCTACATGGGAACCACTGAAGCCAAGGCACAGGTTGAATCTCTCTTCCCTGGCCAGCCTCTCCACTCAGTTTGCACAAAGCAAAAACACCAGTGAGCAGTTCAAAGCAAATATCTTTATTTTGAAAATCAGGGACTAGTTTAGAAGCACTCCCTAAAATAGGAGAGGGAATGAAATCTCTTACCCACTTGAACCCCAACCATGTCAAGATTCCTCCTCTACAATTCCATGCACTTCCCAGGACATGGGGGTGAGCCCCCCTGAAACTCAAAAGGAGATCTCACTTCTCATATCATCCTTCCTTTACCCTTGCAATGAGCCAGGTCTGTGACATTCTTTGTAAAGTTGTTGGTTTCAGCTGTGGTGACTCTGGGGTCCCTTGTCAGTGGTGGAGAGGGCACTTCCTGATCTGATTCACTGCTCCACTTTCGCACCAATGTGAGCTGCAGACAGATGAGTTTCTCAAACTGGGAGACTTACTAAAATTGCCTGTCATAGAGAGGCAGTTCAGTGTAATGGGTTAGAGCACAGTATGGAGCCGAGACTCCCTGGGTTCAAATCCTAGCTCTATCTACACAGCACCTTGTATAAGTACCTGCTATCACTATATGGGTGCAAATCATTTCTAGAAATGTTTCAGAATGCTGCTGGTTTGTAAATTTCAGGAGCAATTTGAAGTGATTATCTTAGAGCTCCAAACAGGCCTACTGGAGGGAAAAGCAACATTTATGTTAAGAGCTCCAAGATCATTTGCCACAGGTATGAAGAGGAATCAAGATCTCTTGTTGCTTCTTTCTCAACCTCAGTCTGACCTCATACATAGCCTTATCACTTCCAGCTCAAATTGCTGAGAAAAATCGAGTTTCTATTGCTTCAATTCTCCCTATTCTTTCACTTGACTATCACAGTGCTCTTTTCCTATTGCAAAAGTTTGTCAAGTGGGCACTTTCATTAACTTCTTTCTTAAAAATGATGGTGGAATAGAGAAGTTGGCATGAGATGATTTCCATATAATTGTATAGCTATAAGGAATAGAACAAGGAATCAAAGTAGCTATATACAGACAGGCAGAGAATTTTAGCATTGACTTTCTCTTTTTTAAAAATATGCTAATTGTAATAAGGTCTTTTTTATTCAAGGAGTACTTATTATAGCTCTCAGTAAATTTGGATCGTTAAGAACAATACTCCTGGAGTCACTAGGTATTCTGTGTGGTGAGTCAGCCCTGGGGTGACATACTGCACTGTGTATCTATCTGCAAGTGTGACTTTGGGAATCATTGCCAGGCTGGTTAATTTGGTCCCGGTATTAAGAAGCTAGGAATCCTATTTTGACATGTGCCAAAATATACAAAAATGAAGGAGATCTTCACCAGCACATCAGGTGTGATTTGTGTGTGGGTTAGAACATCTCTATGAAATTTAGGAAGTTATTTTTATTTTCCCTAAAGTGGCAGGAATGTCTAATGAAGTGATAAAGAAGTAGAGGAAAGGGCTGTACAATATAATTATAAAAAGTCTAATCTAAAGAAACTTAAAGATTGTCTACTGTAGCATTTCATAGAATGTTGGCATTCTTTCAATGGTATCCTTGTTAGAGATTGCTCAATGATATAGCAGGGAAATATATGGCCTTAGGAGCTAGGTAAACCAGGGTTAAATATCAATGCCATCACTTCCTGGCTATTGTACCTAGGTCACATTGCTTAATTTTTATTAGCCTCAGTTTCTTTTCAACAAAATGGTGCATAAAACCTTCCCTATAGGTTGTTGGAAAGGATGAAATGAGAGAGAACATACAGAAAGCTCTTAGCACTATGCCTATATGTGCCACGCAAAATGCCATAAGAGGCACTTAGCCATAGTAAATGTTCAATAAAACTTAAAAGCAAAACCATATAAAACTCTTAGTTCTATGAGCCTTTTTCCTCACCTACCTACTTTGGAGGGTTGTCATTAGGAATAGATTTGTAACATTTAAAGCACCTGGCACATTATAGGGATCATTATAATTTCTTCCAGATGCTCATTCTACATCATTCATTCCTTCATCCAATATGTAAGAAACATTTACTGCGTGCCAGTGGTTTGAAGGAATCCAGTGAATGAGACATATGTTCCTTGTCCAAGGCTGTGGACGATCAGTTTGAGGTGGTTTGAGCATGGCAGGCTGGGAGAGGCAGGAGTTTGGGGCTGAGGAATGGGAAGATGGTGATGTCATTGACTGAGCTTGGGCAGGTTGGGAACAATAAGACTTTGGGGCAGGGATGATGAAAGGGGGAATCAAGAGTTCTATTTTCCACATATTAAGTTAGAGGTTCCCATCCAAGTGGAGGATTGCAGAGGTAGTTGAATAGGTGAGGCCAGAGAGGAGATTTGGCTGGTGGAAACAATGGGTTCATTATGACACGTTCAAGCATTTAAAACAATAGAACTTGATGAGGTGCTGAAGACAAAGTGTATAGAAAGAGAAGAGAGGCCCAAACTGAAATCTTAGGAGCAACAATATTCAGAACTTGGTGAAACACAAGTAGCCAAATCACACTCCAGGAAGCCAATATCATTGTTGGACAGCTCAGATGTTTATTAGGATGTTCCATTAGGAACATTCTCATAGGAATTTCAAAATGTTGGCCTCTTTGGAACAACACAGAGCAAGTCCATCCCTTCAAGTAGATGAAGAAAGCTTCCTGAATGCCTTCTTGCTGTTAACCTAAAACTACCCACATGTCCTAGAACATGGCCCAGAAGCAGCCATCAATCACCCAAGCCCTCCTCTCCCAGCATGACCAGCCAAGTGCTGGACCCCTAAACAAATAGAGGGGGAGGTAAGTACAGGGAAAACAGGTTGATCATTTTCAAAATCCACTGTTGTGGTCTGAATGAAGCATTACTGTGGCCATAACTGACAGAGCAGTTGTACAAAGCATGGACATGGTCTTTTAGAGAAAATCATAGGCCAAGAGGGCACATTCTATAGTCAGTTGTGCTTCAAGCAGCATCTTTCAAAATATGAAGAGAGAAGGCATACTCTGGCGATATGAAAGCAACTATAACCCAGCTGGCGTTCCACCAGAATGAAGTCAAGCTATTCATGTGCCCTCCTCGAGTTCATGACTCCAGATAATTCATTTGTCTCTTCCCAGTTTGGGTTTTGATTCTCATTTCACGACTCTCATTTAGTGTGTTTGTTACTCAGCTATGTGACCTTATATTTGGACATCCATTAATTGACTTTGATATCACCCCAAGCGTTGCCCTCTACTCTCAATTTTGAATCCAACATTTACCTACCACTTCATCAATTCTTACCCCAGGTTTTGGTCTTGCTTTATCCTGACATATCTAGGGAAAGCCCCATGCAAAAATCAGTACTGTATGTAAACACCCCAGCCATTAACCAAAGGTCAAATTTTCAAAATGTGCCCTGTATAGAACTGGAAATTGATCTGCATTGGTTTTTTTGGACACCTCTGTATATTTAACAGTGCTCCTTCCTGGCATTTCCTGACCAAGAGACAGGTGAATAGCCAAGGTATGGTACCACACCAGCCTGGCAAGTCTGTGAGGTATGGTCTCCACCTAGGTACTAAGTTACTAAGTAGCTGACCATTTTGTTGGTTGAGGTGGCTCTACAAAGTGCCCCATGTTTGAGATCTGGGGGTTACTTCTCTTTGTGATGCTAACTATCACCCAACCATACAATTGTAACTGACCTCCCTCTCAACACGGCACTTCCCACTACCTTTCTAAGGCTTGCTCTCTCACTGGCCCCTCTGTCCAAGGACATCTTCCACCTCCTTCTCCTCTAAGTAATGCTCTTCAAGCCTTAGTCTACAGACCAGTGGTGCACTGGCTACATCAGAATACTCAGGAAGGGTTTTTCTAAATATATGAAAGATATTCTTCAGGATGTTCTGATTCAATAATACTTGGGTGAGGCCAGAATGCTACCTTCTCTAGAGTTCCTGGAATGGTTCTGATGGGAACCACACATACGGAGAAGCCACATCAGGAACATGAAGTCATGGCATCACGGGCCACATCTTCTCTCTGGGTTCACTCTATCTGGTTAGCACTAACTAGTAAGCCATTTGGGCAATCTGTTCCCACTCTGACCATTACCACTTTTCAGACTGGACTCATTGGTCATTCCAGATTCTCTGACCCTAATAATATTTTTGATACTCTGTTCTAGATCATTAAGAAGAGTTATGGATTTTGTTTGTATGGTTTGATATGAGATAAAGTAGCATGGCAGTCCTCACCAAATAGCCATGCACCCCCAACATTTCTCAGCACCCTATGTTGCTAGCTCTGGCCTAGGAATTGGGAGCAGAAGAAATATGTGTCATCTCTAGCCCGAGGCCATTAAGAGCTGGTGTGACTCCATATTCTTCTCTTCCCCTCTAGCAGCGACCTTGGAAGCCACATGCTGACCTGGCACTGCCACAGGCAGAGGAGCCTCCCCCAGTCTCCAGGTGAGCAGTAAGTAAGCTTTTTTTCTGAGCCACAGAGATTTCAGGGATAATTTGTTGCCACAACGTGGCCTACCCTGTCTAGAACTAAACAGAAATAGCGATTTCTGGGTAAAGTGCTGCCATGAGAACTAAGCTCAAATCATCATGACCCACTTTCCTAATTTCTTGTTCTCCTTTCTTTCCAAAAAGCACATATACACCCACTGAACACCGCAGAGGACAAAACCATGCTAGTTACAAGGGATGAAACAGCTTATTAGCGAAAAAAATGTAGCTACCAATTAAACTGTGATTGACCTTCTGGGAAAGTTGTTTCCAATCATTTAAAAATTCCTTAACATTTCCTTTTTTTCTTGTACATTCTATACCAATGTTAGCAAATTCAAGCAGGCGACGGAAGTGCACGCAGTGGGCAGATCTAAAACAATGGGCAATGGTGGGGCTTCCAACCCGGCACAAAGCAAATAGAAAAGGGCTTGGACCACCTGAAGGTATTCAAAGCAAATCAATGAAAGTAACAGCTCCCGGTTATTAAGAGACTGCAGCCCCCATCAGCCCGACACCTGCAGCTATCATTAGAGCTACAAATATCACTGAAAATCCATCAAGCCTAGGAATCGTTTTTTATTGTTTTTTTTTTTTTTAATTTTAGTATACACATGACAAATGTGATGCAGAAGAATAGTAACTGGCAAGAAAAACTGCTCTCAATATAGGTAAATAGTTTTTAAATTACAAAACAATTAGAGTATGATGAGATTTTATAAAATAAAATGGGTAGGTAAAAAAGACTAGAAGTAGGGTTCCCCGTTAACAATGGAAACCTCTGGATTGTAGGCTTATGGGTGATTCTTATTGACTTTCTTTTATTTCTGTTATTTTCCATTTCTCCAAAAATAAACATATATTATTTTAGTAGTCATCAGGAAAAAATGTCTTAAAAATTCACATCTAGTTTGATCAGTATGGAGATTTAGCAAAGAACTAAAAGCAGATCTGCCATTCGATCCAGCAATCTCACTACTGGGTATCCACCCAAAGGAAAAGAAGTCATTATATCAAAAAGATACCTGTGCTCGTATGTTTATTGCAGTGCAATTCACAATAGCAAAGATATGGAATCAACTTAAGTGCCTATTGACCAATGTAGATAAAGAAAAGTGTGTATGTATGTATATGTATATATATATATATATATATATATATATATATATATACCACACACACACACATATATATACACATACTATGGAGTATATGACTCAGTGATAAGAAAGAATGAAACAATGTTTTATGCAGCAACTTGGATGAAACTGGAGGTTGTTATCCTAAGTGAAGTAACTCAGGAACAGAGAAATAAATGCCACATGTTCTCACTTACAAGTGGGAGCCAAACTGTGGCTACACAGGGCCACACAGAATGGTATAGTAGACATTGGAGACTCAAAATGGGGAGCACTGGGGAAGATGAGAGTGGGTTACAATGGACACTACTCCAGTGATGGGTACACCCAAAGCCCAGAATTCACCACTATACATATACATGTAACAGAATTCATCTTCTACCCCCTAAATGTATTAATTATAATTTTTTTAAAAAGGAAAAAATGAAATAAAATAAATTCATATCTAGGAATAAAGGGTAAATATATAACTATATTAATTATAAGACATACTGATATTTTTATTCTAACTATATAATGTATGATATGGTATATTGTAAGTTTGGCATGCTTTAAATCTAGGAACAGTTGTACTAAATTATATAAAAACTAACCTGGAACTACTACTCATCTACAAATTCTACTTGAGTTGAAACAGACATATCTATTATCCCTTATATATTTCAAAAGAAAATTTTGCCCATTTTAGTGATCATCATAACTACCTTGCAACAGAGAACAAACCACAACAACATACCAGCATGGGGGCAAGTTGTAACAGACAATGGAAAATACCCTGTAATTGCAGCTGCCAAAAGAATGCAAATAATTAAGAAAGCTTTTTGTTCTCCAAGTTTTTGTTCCACTGTTTATTCATTGGAATGACTTGGTATTTGGTGAGTTCCCAACAGGCTCGAGACTGGTTCATTAAGCTCTAATCTGATTAGGACTTTTTGTTTCTTTGCTTTCTGTGTCCTCAGGTGGCAATTTCGGCTGCCCATTATAAATTTTTCCCTGTGTCTAGGGACAGTAACATAACTTGACCTGTGTATTACATAAAAAGAATACAAATTTCAGGCATCAATCCTAAAAATGCAACTCCAGTTAACAGAGTTCACTTCTGTTCAAATAACCTTCAGCATATGAATTTTATTTACAACATATATGGATACCATAGGTATGCATTTATGTATGGATGGCCAGGCATACATATTTTTCCAGAGCAATTACCAGGTAAACAGAAGTTACCTTTTAAAAATGACATAAAAATTTACCTAAGTGTTATTTCTTTAAAGAAATTAAAGGTTGTACTTAGAGTCAGGTGGCAAGATGGGTGAAAAATATGATAAGAAAGTTTATTTGTCCAAAAAAGGGACTGCAATATAGGGTCAATTGGATAAGGAGAATCAGAAAACCATTTGGAAACGGCTTTAAATTAGATATAAAATACAACTGGGACCCAGTGAAATCTTCCATATTGGAAAGCAAGTACAAGTCATCTTGCTGCACCTGTGAGCAAGGAAAGATTGTGGCCACCAGATGCTATCACGATAGTTGCTGCTATCCTGGAGGCATGATAAACAAACATACATCAGGAAATTTTTACTTTAATAAATTCACTCAGACTATTTATTTTAGATACAGAGTCTCACTCTGTTGCCCGGGCTAGAGTGCCGTAGCATCAGCCTAGCTCACAGCAACCTCAAACTCTTGGGCTCAAGCAATCCTCCTGCCTCAGCCTCCCAACTAGCTGGGACTACAGGTATGTGCCACCATGCCTGGCTAATTATATATATATATTTTTTTTAGTTGGCCAATTAATTTCTTTCTATTTTTAGTAGAGATGGGGTCTCACCCTTGCTCAGGCTGGTCTCAAACTCCTGAGCTCAAATGATCCACCCACCTCGGCCTCTCAGAGTGCTAGGATTACAGGCATGAGCCACCGCACCCGGCCACTCAGACTTTTGTAATCAATAAATCTAAAAAAGCACTTCTACCATCAGCATACTTATCAACGCTATGTGACTTCAAAAAATAAAATTGTACTTATGTGTTGAGGAGCTTAGGGGCTCAAAAAGTCTCGATCTGGTCTTGGCAACAGTTCAGGTGACTAGGGAATGAAAATGAAGACACACGTCAGGGCAGGTCCCCAGACGTCAGTGTGTTCTGGATGAGACATAGGTTCTGAGAGAGGAGGGTAGGCTTAAGGCTCTGGAAAGTTCTGGAATGGTGGCTGTGTGCACTTTTTAGCCACAGTAGAGGTAGCGGACCTCGCAAACTTTCCTGACAGCGCGCCATCATCTGGACATGCAGCCCTTAGCAGCCGAAGCAGCAGGTGGTTTCATGGAGACTTAGGTTTCCTGTAGGAGGCATTTGAATCTCGATCAATTTTATGACATTTACACTGTTGAAGGTGTTTGGTTCCTTAAGTGCTATCTGAGAAGCTGAGTGTAGAAAATGTGTGCCAGGCTGGCTGTCAACCTGTGAGTGACAGGCAGCATCATATGACCAAAATAGGCATGATGACAGGATCTCAAATTTGATCCAGGGCAGATCTTCTCAAGTTCCATATTGGTATCAAGATGAACCGTCCTCGACTGAAAGAAGCCAGTAAATCTTATTTTAAAAATCTACAGAAATGCACCTGTGCTTCCCATCACTGTACTGTGACTCCAGGTTCTAAGTTTGCAATACAGTGAAAAACAACAAAAACAATCCATCTCTATCTTAAGCTTCCAACCACTGCGGACCTGAAGTGGAGATAAAAGAAACGCTTCTAGCCTTTATTTTTTAGTTTTTGGTGCTTAAAAGGCAATCCTAACATTAACAAGCTTAGTTCCACGAAGCACCTTCTGGGCCAAAAGATAAGACTTTCTTTCCCCCAAATCACATTTTCTCAAATATTTTTCAAAGCTGAGGTATAAGCCTTTTAATAGAATTATGCAAATTTTGCCCTCACTCCAAATGTTTTAGGGACTAAATACCGCTTTGAAGCATCCCAGTATTTGCAATGCCCCAATTGGAAAACGAATGCCAGCAACTGTGAGCAATGATGGGGACAGTGATGACATCCCCAAATGGGATTCTGTCTGTCTCTTATGTTATTTTGCACAAACTTAAAGCAACTTCTGCTACCGAAAGGTCACTTTGACTCTCTGGGATGAAACATGCTGACTGGTCATTAGGGGATTATCTGCTTGGCAGAGTGGAAGCCCAGCTCAGATGCACCTCGCTCCTGATGCGAACTGGCTGGTGGGATGAAAACATCTCGGGCACCAGCCAGAGCCATGTACAGTGAGGCAAGAAACTGAGACGCAAAAACACATCTGAAAAAAGGCCATGGCTCCACGTGAAATAATTTTCTATGTTCTGGTTTTTCTTTTCAATAATGGAAGACATTCTCTTTCAAATGATACCTAGGAAAAGATTATTACCAACAACGCCTTCTAGGTGAGACACCATCTTCAATGGAAGATTAGCACATTCCTGTATGGAAGGTATATCGGCTATGTCTTGGAAAAGCACACAGACAGCTCTGATTCTGCAATTCTTGGGCCTTCCGCATGTGGGGAAAGGAAAGCACTTATCTGAAATAGCCACAGGCCCAGAAACACTGTCTTATCATTAAAGTAACTCTTTAGGACTAAATGGCTGGTGCAAGCAGGGATTGTTTAGACTCAGATTCGCAGGCCCTTAGGCACAGCTTCAAAGCAGCCAGGAGTGTCCCAGCTCCTTCTGTGAGCTGGCCTTTTTCTCTGCTGATCACTCTGCAGGCTGAATGCCCTATTCTGCCTAAAAACAGTACTTCAAGGGGGAGTGTTCAGCAAAACAGTCTCAGGACAAAGGAAGACCTCAAAAGGAGGCACACAGCATATGGGGACCTTTGTCGAGTTATTATTTTTATCCCAGCTTAGCTTTTTGAGGGTCACTCGCTCAGGATGAATTTAATGCTAACGTTTCCTAAAAATTTCCTAAAGCTGAGGCCTCAGCTGAAACTCCAACGCTAAGCAACTTTCAAAAATGCACTTATATGTTTCAAAACACACGTGACAATGACAAGAACCCAAAACCCCAGCCTTTCCTCTCCCCTAGCATCCTGCCGATCTGCCTTGGCGCTGTCTAGCTGGTATGTCCTCAGAAGCAGCTCCCTGTCTGCAGCTGCGAGGGGTACTGCTTGCCCGAAGGTTGTTTGCTGTCGTCCACCTATGCTATGTGCACACTCAGCTGGCATTTCTGCCAAGAAGCTGAAGTCAGGAATACCGGTAGTTTCAAATATGTGATCAGGATTTCAAAATAAAATTCCTGTGCTTCTGGTACGTGCCGGTGTTCCCAGAAGCAGTGGGCGTTACAGTCACTCTCCTAGCTGCTGTGCAATGTCTTTTGCAAGTCGCTTGATATTTATCTGGCTTTAGAACGGACATTCCTAGGTCATCAGAAGTTGAGAAGTTTTGTCCTTGATTTATTTGTTCTTGTTCATGTTCAGTTATGATTAGAAGCCACCTCTACACAACTGCTCTACAATTTGTACTGTTGTTTGCTTTGGGAATTTCTTCTAACTGCACTATTCAGTGGAATAACATTAATATTACAAAAATGGGATCAGTTTTTACAGTGAAGTGGATGGTATTCTTTTATTAAACATTGCTAAAGGCTGTAATTTGCAGGTAGTTAGTTAATCCATGTGAAGTTTAACATTAGCACGCATTTTTTCCCCCTAGGAAAATAGTTTACATAAGCAAAAAGACAAACATAAAAAACTAAATCAAGTCCAAAACACACCTACAAAATGAATTCTGATCCCAATAGTAGCAACATCCTCTCTGCTGCTGCTATACTTATGAAAAAAACACGGCTCCCACTTTGGTCTGAAATGATGTCAGATGATGGAAAGAAAATATATAGCAAAACTCAGTTCTCTTTCTGATCTTCAGAGCAAAAAAAAAAAATGAATGTAAAAATATTTTTATAAAATAAAAAAAAGAAAATATATAGATATTAGTGTTTTTGTTTTTGTTTTCTTTTTCCCAAAATAACAAAGACTTCCTAGATACAGATGAGTTGCATGTTATTTTCCAAATATTTTTCGCAACAGAATTTTCATATGGGGTCATATTATAATTCTAAATATGAATAACACGGCAAAGAAAAAAAGGATATTATTTTGGCTGGTACACATGGGTATTAGTTTGCAGTCTCGCAAGCTAAATGAACATCCATAGACCCTGGGTAGAGTCCAGAGGATGACTTTGATGCTATGTCTGGTTCAAACCGGTTTGGTTGCCTGACTTAGAAGTGTTAAAAGGGAACAGTAAACAAATCTCCTGATGGCTGCTTTCTCTGAGCATCACTACATGGGGCACAATTGTGAAAGAAGGATCAGGAATGACAACAAGACCAGATTATGCCTCAGGGAAGAAGAAAGATCAATCATAACTCTGTATGGTGACTCCAATGTAAAGGGGACCATAAATGTGTGCGCTGAAGTGAATGAATTGTGGTCTAGTTTTGCAGTTTCTAGAATTTTAAAATTCAGCATAGTAGATTCATAGTAAACCATTTTCCATTGTTCTTTTCATCTTCATTTGATATATTAGAAATATTAAATATCAGCTTGTTCCCTTCCCCATGCAGAATGTAAGTGCCAGATAACTTTTGTTTACTTTCTTAATTCCTCTGGCCCTAAGCCTAGACCAGTGCTAGGCACAACATTCAATAAATGTCTGTTGAATTAATAATGAATAATTTTTTAGTCTTGTGTTCCTATGAAGCTGACTAATAATATGCCTATAGTTCCTGTAATTACATTATTCCATATTCATTGAACATCAAAGGCAAAATCTCTACCTTTTTATTTCAATATACAGTACAGATTGCTAACTTGAGAATTTTAATATTATTACTTGAAATGAGTTGAGGCCGGGTGTGGTGACTCACACCTGTAATACCAGCACTTTGAGAGGCTGAGACAGGAGGATCAGTTGAGGCCAGGAGTTTGAGACCAGCTAGCACAACACAGTAAGACCCCATCTCTACAAAAAATAGAAAAATTAGACAGGTGTGGTGGCAGGCACCTGTAGTCTCAGCTACTTGGGAGGCTGAGGCTAGAGGATTGTTTGAGCCCAGCCCGGGAGTTTGAGTCTAGGTGAGCTATCATGATACCGCTTCACTCTAGCTGAGCAACAGAATAAGACCCTGTCTTGGGGCTGGGAGGAGGGGAAAGAGAAAGAAATGAGTCAAGGCCTCTTCCTAATCGGAGAGTGACTAGTTGGTTATCAATTTAACTGCTGATGAGATTGTTAGGTTCTTGAGTAGAGGTCAGGAAAAACACTGGAAGAGAACACATTTTCCAAAGTCCTCTTATGATTGTACCATCCAGCTAAAGAAAGCTGAGAAAAGATTACTTCAAAGTGCTTTCAAAAAAATGAAGCCAAATTCTGCACACAAATGGAAGTGCTGCTTTTATTTCATATAAGCTCTCGTGTCTGTTTTTAATAGAATGTTGATAGAGAACTCCTGTTACCTCTGGAAAGAAATGAAGAGCAAATGTCCTTTTACAACTTGCAAATTTCAACCAGTCTAAGCTCTGGAGTCTAGACTAGTAAACGTAAGTGTTAGCCTATGTGTTTTCTAGAAAAGGCAAATTCCTGGGCCCAACCCTGGAGCTTCTGATTCAGTAGGGGGAAATGGGGTGCAGAAAACAGAAATGTTTGTAATGACACCATGTGATGTGGATACAAGTGATCCGCAGACTTCACTTTGAGAAAAATAAAAACAAAAAACCCTGATTTGTAAAAGATTCTATAGGATCTTGGTTTCCTCTTGAGTGCAGCTGTCACTAGATTGTAATTCAGGTATCTGGCTGCCAGACGAATTGCTTTATGTTTTGATTATAAGAAAAGTAGAATGGCCAAGACACTATTGGATCATGCTTCTGTGGTTCTAAAAATGTTTACCTTTTCTATTCTTCAATAGGCAGAGGTTTAGGTTGATGCTGCACATGTTGCAAAAATGAAATACAGAAAAAAAATTAATAAAAATATTTGTTTGGCAAACTATAAAATATTCTCTCACCTGTTATGTAATTTAATTTTCATAGTAAGTCTGTGAGGGATTCAAGGCAGGTGTGTGTTATCCTAATTTTGCATATGGGCAACCAGAGGTCTGAAGAGGTTCTCATTTGCCCAATGCCAGATAATAGAAATATTAGCCATTCTTCCTGTGACTGCTCACACCTAGTCTAGTGTTTGTTCAACTACCCTTCATAGTCCCCTAATATTTCCAAATATATTCCCTAATGCCTTTCTTCCTTGACTCGTTCATCTCTAGAAACAGTGCATGAGGAACTCTTGGCACTATGCTCCAAAGGGAAAGGAAGAAGGTTGGATGTTACTGTTGTGATCAGGATTAAATGAGATAGTGTATGTGAAAATGCTTTGTAAGTTACAGACTATTATACATATGCATGTATATATTATTATACACATATTACTAATGTTATTAGCATTGCTTATCGGTTCTTAGGCATTAAGTCTTCATAAGGAAACTCTTGAAACTTGAAGTATTTGAGAAAGCTACTAACAACAAATTTAGTAATAAATCATAACAAAAAAATAGAAGAAGGATTACATGCAGAAATAAAGGATACCTTAAAAGATAATGAGCAGCTAGGCATGGTGGCTCACGCCTGTAATCCTAGCACTTTGGAAGGCCAAGGTGGGAGGATCACTTGAGGTCAGGAGTTTGAGACCAGCCTGAGCAAAAGCGAGACCCTGTCTCTACTAAAAATAGAAAAACTATCTGGGCATGGTGGTGCATGCCTGTAGTCCCAGCTACTTGGGAGGCTGAGGCAGGAAGATCCCTTGAGCCCAGAGGTTTGAGGTTGCTGTGAGCTAGGCTGATGCCACGGCACTCTAGCCTAGGTGACAGAGTGAGGCTCTGTCTCAAAAAAAGATAACGAGCAACTAATTCGAGTATACTGATCTTTAAGTAACTGCTGAAATATGACTAAAGTTGAGTTGTGGGAGGAGATAAATAACTCGTATCTAAAACTTCCCAAAATGACACATAAATAAATATATATATATATATAAGTTAGAATTTCTTATTTTATCTTCTCAGAAGATTTCTGGCAGTTGAATTTGAGTCTCCCTGAGATGTTGGGCACTCCACAGGAGCCACGCGGGGTGGTGCCTGTGCTGTGAAATGCCGTGAGTTGGCTGGGGCTGAAAGTGGCTTTTATACCCTCACGGCCAGGAGGCGTTACTCCGAAGGATCATTTGTCCACTTCTCATAGCCTGATAAGGGAATGGAAGGCAGACTGCCTCCCCCCTTGTTATTTTAGTCTCTTAATGTTTCCTGGCCTCTGCACAGCTCCTTCCCCATAATTCTGTATGGCCAGTTGTAACCAAATCCTGCCTTGGAAATGTCAGGCTTGAACAGGAAGAGTGCAGCTATCCCAACAGCTGCCACTCTGGGCTCTCCTGCTGTGTCATGGTGTGAGGACTGCGGTGGACTGAATTGAACTACCAGAGTCCTTTCCATCAGTTACTGTATTGCCTCATCCAGGCATAAGTAAATGGTGCGATTACCTAGCTAGTCGATTGTTTTCAATAAGGATAAAGTAAACATCAACTTACTTATTGAGCCAGAAAAAAGAAAATATGTGAAAGAACACACCTCCTTGCCGACAGAGGCAGAAATGTCACTCGTCTTGCAACACACACTGATTCACATTATTATTCTCACCCTCCGCATTTGTAGTCCGGACTGAATCTAACTTAAAACAGAAACTGGATCACGTAACACCTGACGTGCTCGTTCCACTTGTGGAAGCATCAACCATCAATGCCTCATCATCCCACTGAAAACGCCTGCTTGAGAAATGCCTAAATCTCAGTCCCCTCTGGAAGGTCACAGATCTCCTTCAAATCCCATTACACAACCCCCTCCTGATGCCACATATCTGCGGGGTGAATTCAAACAATATTTTGTGAAGCAAAATTCAACGTGCTACAATAGCGGTTCCCATTCCTGTTTCTTCCAGGGAAATTTAAAAATTGCTTTGGAATGGCTGCTTTCTCATCTTCTTGAGCCTCATGAAGTGCTTGAAAGCAAAGCACTTTTCCTGTGACATTTCACCCCAGAAAGAGAAATGGAGAAATACCTTTAAGATGTTCAGAGGATTCATAAAACTTGGTTTCCCCAGGCCCACTAATCTGATATTTTAAAACTGAAAAAAATAAAAATATTTCACATTCTTCATAGACAGAGCTCCAAGCTGTAGCAGACTTTCCAGTCTCCTCACACCCTCCATTTCACTCCCACAAGGGAATAATCTTTAGCAGGATAAGCATCTGCTGACAATACGCGCTCTATTCACTAAACATCTACTATATATCACACCTTGGATCAAGGCCCCCACCAACATTATCTCATTTGGACATTCGGAATTCTCAATCCCTGGAGATATTGTTTACCACCTTGTAAATAAGGAAATGAAGGTCAGAAAAGGTAGGTAATTTGTGTAAGGCAACAAGAGGCAACAGAAATATGTGAAGTCAGGTCTGCCTTATTCCAAAGCCTGTGCACTGTGTTTGTGAGTCTGCAGGTGTGCACGTGTGTGTGGTTTGTCTTACAAAGACACTAAACTTCTGTTTGGTCCAGATTCTCTACTTGTTATTTGATCATATGCAAGTTATTTACTTTTTAAAGGTCAGTTTCTTTGACTGAAAAATGGGAACGGCAGTTCTTGTTCCTTGAACTTTATAGGACTATTAAAGAAATAAAATGAGAAAACACACATGGTGGTTTTTTTGTAAGCACCAAACCATTTCGAGTCACAGGTGTACATTAGTGAAAATTAGGTTTAGCTACACATAATAGAAAAATCAAAATGACTATGGCTTACAGGAGAAACAAATCTATTTCTCTCTCACGTAAGAGATGACTTGGGGTAGGCAGGCTGGAGGAAGCAGGCAGATTCCCAATATGGGGTCCTCAGGACTCCTCAGTCACACTGCTCTCTTCCTCAGTATGTCACCTCATGGTACCAGGTAGTCACAGCAATATGGTCCATGTTCAGGCATGTAAGAAGAAAGGTCAATAGAAGAATGCACCTCCTCCCTCAAATGTCCCTTTCCAGAAGTTGCACGCACTAGCTCTACATTTTCTATTTTTCCATAATCTTAGACTACTTCCTAAAGCATATGGACACATAAAAATTTTGCCCATTTTTGATGACAGAATTAATAAGGCTTTAAATGCAACGCATCCTTTTTTCCCTCTGAGAGCACAAACTATGCTTTCAGGGTATTTCAAAGAGAAGGTATACATCAGATATTACCGTCATTTCACAGGTGGCATAAGTGAAGCCCAGAGTGGTTACAGGGCTTGTTTCAAGTCACACAGATGATGAAAAAAATTACAACAAAGACATTTGATAGCTACACCTTCTATACAATTCTTTGCACAAAACAGCTGCACAGAAAGCATAAAAATCACCTCATCAGCCAAATGTTAGCAGGAGAAACATCCAAACATCCTGAAAACTGACTTGAATTTGGCTTTGGGTAAACATAACTGAAGAACAGGTTTTTTTCTCTAATAAACTAGAATGCTATAACTCAAAATCTAGCACTTGAAAAATTGGAGGTAGCGAGAAATAAAAATTCTAGCTATATACTGGCTCATATCTGCCTTTCATTTTCATTTCAACAACAAAAAAATGTGTAGCCTCAGACTGCTGGCTCTGGTGCAACCCTCTGCTCCTTCCCATTGGTGATTGGCACTTGATAGCTGATTGGTCTGAGATATATGTAGAAAGAGCTTTAAGGTTGTCCAGCCTATACATGGCTATAACAAATTATTTTTAAAGTAAAACAGATACATTACAGTGTAGAGCAAAACACTGAACACAGAATTTAGGCTAAAACTCCAAGAGGGTGGCGGATACCTACGCCATACCTCCTAGACAGCCAATGGTCACCTTCACTCCCCTCCCTTTGAGATACCTTCAAAGTGACTTGAAGTGTCTGCACCTCTTCCTCCCAGGCCTCATTCAGGTCTCCTTAACACCGATTGCCCCAACTGCCCTGAGAAGCCACACCCACTCATCTACCTCTTGCCACTTATTACCACCTGCCGCTTGCTCTATATGTGTTTCTTCCTTTATCCCTTTATTGTCTGTCCCCAACTAAAAACGTGAGCTCCATGAGGGTATGGCTCTGATTCATTGACTGCTGTATTCCAACTTCTTAGAACAGGGCCTGGGATATGTAGAATAAATAAGAGAATGACTATTGAGAAATTGAGGCACTGTGATAGACCAGAAGAAATCATTGATTTGGGCAGGTGGTCCCATAATGTGCCCCTGAGATCATATTATATTATTGATGTCTCTGACTAAGCCCACGAAAGCTTAGTAAATTTTAATAGGACACTTTTCTTTTTCATTACAAATGAAGAATGTCGACGAAATAAGTCATTTCCTTCAAGCCTTCTGACTGATTTCCATTACAGTTGCTGCCTTTGCAATATTTCTTTGAGGGACTAGTAATAACTCCCATATAAGCTCTCAGAAAACAGAATGCCATACGCATCCATATTCATTCATTCAATTAATTATTCAACAGATATTTTTTGAGTTCTTACTATGAGCTGGGGAACAAGACCCTGAGGCTATAGCAGAAATGAGACAGTTCCCTGCCTTTGGGGAGCTTACATTCTAATGGGGAGAGGCCACAGTAAACAAATAAGCAAATCAGTATGTATTTTGAAGGATAAGAAATGCCATGGAAAAAAAATAAAGTAGGAGCCAAGTGGGGTGACCTAGGGAGATTAAGGAGGGACACCTGAAGAAATGAGGGAGGGAGGTACTGCCAGGTGGTGGCATATGTGTCCTGCAGGAGGGGCCCCAGGCCCAGAAGACCTACAGGAAGGCCCCGAGGGTGGGTGTGCTGCAGGTGTTGAGACTAGCAAGGGGGCAGTGTGGTGGGAGCTCTCCGGGAGCAGGAAGCCAGATTCTTTGGGACAGTGTAGACCTGGGCCAGTGTGTGAGGAGGGTAGTGAGTGAAGAATGGTGCGGCTGCTTGATATAGTCAGAGATGGACAACACCAGAGCAGCCCTGTTGGGGCCTTATAGGCCACTGTAGGAGTCTGCTTGACTCAGAGGGACAAGGCCTGTGAGGAGAGGAGCGACACAGTCTGACTGACTTTGAAAGATCGCTCCACTGGCTGTGTTAACAACAGGCTGTGGGGCCGAGAGCTTCTGTGGACAGACCAATCACGCTGCCGCTGAGAGAAATGGAGAGAAGAGTGAAGTCATGGACGGGCCTGGGCAACTCCTCGGGGCAGAGTTCCCACGCACTGCGATGAGGAAATGGGAGGAGTTTGGGGTTGGGGAAACTGGGATTTAGAACACTCAGTCATAAATGACAGAAGACATTCTGCCTATTTAAGCAGCAGAGGAATGTAGCAGCTTTCAGAGCTGTGGCAGGAGAGCCAGGGAGCCTGGGTGGCCGCGCAGCCAGGAGCACCACCCAGGCAGCCCCAGACACTCTGTGTGGCCACCTCCCCTGCCATGGCGCGGCCACCGGGCAGAGACAGCCCAAGTCTGGGCTGACACCGGACACCAGGCACCGGAACCTAGTTCCGCTGCTGCCAGGAGCCCCAGTCGTCACTGTCATTCCCCTCCCTAGAAAAAGTATAAATAAACAAAGATTCCACAGGGCTCCTGCTTTTCACTTCCGTCTTCCAATATGGGCACCTGAGGGCCAGAGCCTGGGCCTGGGCTGCAGGGGAGCCAGGTTCACCCGGACCCTGCTTCCCAGCTCGAGGATGTGACAGCAGTAAGCCCCACGCGGCTATTCACAAGGCCTTTGCCCACCAGTGAACATGGCAAACCTTCAGAGATATTCTTGCAATCGTTGCTTTGCTCTTTACCAAATACTCCGTGAATAATTTGATTTTTTTCCTCTTTGTCCAGCTCCAAACCAGGCTTCTTGTGGAATATGTGCCCAGCCTTACTCCAGACTGGGCAAACACCCTAAGTAATGGAAACTACTTCCTTGTTTGAGAAATAGTTCTGGGAAAAAATGACAAGATGTTTGAAACCTGGATATAAAAAATTTCAAGAGAAAAATGAATAATAGTCTTGAAGCGTAGGAGGGAATCTACACCAAGTAAATGATAAATGCATAACTAAAATTGCTTAGGTTGACATTAAAAAATTGGGAATTTGGAAAATCCTGGTCTAGTGTTCCTTAAGAATAATCACTATCACTAAATATTTGTTAATAAGAAGTTGTTAACTATTTATTGAGAGGTTAGCAGTTGCAATGGACTCAATGTTTACGTCCCCCCCAAATTCATATGTTGAAATTCTAACCCACAAGGTGGGGTCTTTAGAAGGTGATTGGGTGATGAAGGTAGAGTCCTCAGGAACAGGATTAGAGCCCTTGGAAAAGAGGCCCAGGAAAACCTCTCACCCCTTCTGCGGTGTCAGGACACAGTGAGAAGCTGCCATCTATGAGGAAGTGAGCCCTCACCAGACACTGAATGTACCATCACCTCGATCTTGGACTTCCCAGCTTCAAAAACTACGAAAAATAAATTTCTGTTTTTATAAGCCAACCTGTTTTGGTATTTTGTTACAGAAGCCCAGATATACTAAGAGACCAGTGCCAAACGCTACTGTGCTCCATGCTCATTTTCAACAGCTCATCTGATTCTCACTATAACCCCAACAGGCAGGACTAGGCTTAAAGAATTTAACTACCTTGTCTAACTAGTAAATAGTGGTATTCCAATGTCCTGAACTCTTAGTTTCAAAGTCATATGCCCCAATTTAATCTCTAAGAAGTCATGATGTCAAGTAAGGAGGAAAACAAAGGACCCAGGTGATCCACGAACTTAGCAACCTGTCCTGGGTAATCTAACTGAATGTATATTTTAAGTTTTTTTTTATAATATAAATGTATATTTTAAGTAAATGTGTATTTTAAATGTATATTTTAAGTTTTTCAAGTGTCATTTAAATGGTCTTCACTAATAGGAATTCAGCCTTCTTTATCTACAAAAATACATGTGCTAAGGCACATTTTCCACTTTTCTTTTTATGAAGAAAATAAATGGAAATCTAACATCATCAGTTAGGAATTTTATTAATTATGAAATATCTATATAATAGAATATCATACATCCTTTAAAAGTATGGGAATATCTTTAAGATATAATATCAAGTTAAAAATATCTAGATGAAAAGTAGTGGTCTATTTGTAAACGTATGCACTCAGATTTGTATGTTTATGGATGCATAAAAAAATTCTGAAAGAATACATATACTCTCTAAGGGAGGAGGAAAGAGATTTGTGAAAGGTCAAGAGAGTTTTTCAGTCCGTACCTTTCCGTACGGTTTCAATTTTCTACCTCGTATATAGATATTAATAACTTTTGTACTTATTTAAGATGAGTGTCTTTTCTCTGTGTTTGAAATATTGTTGAGTGTTTTGAAGAAGATATTTTAGGCCTTTTTATACTTCATTTTAAAATTATAAACCTGTATAGAACTTTGTATTGTTTTGAGACTAAATGTTTTTATTGGCCTGATTCTTTTCTTTTGGTATTTATTGCTAAACTACATAATGTTAATGTGCAGACATTTACTATAAATAGTAATAGCTTCCTCTTAATTAAAACTAACATAGAACTATAGCTTCCTAGCATAAATAATTAAATAGAAATTTAATAATCATTGCTAAGACTCATTTGGTACCTCCTTGGTCTAGGCTCTGTGAAAAGCATGCCATTTATATTATCTTCCTAAATCTTCACACCTCTACAACCTTGGTGTTCATCCTGGCCATTTTGCAAAGAAGGCAGAGAGAGAAATGATTTGCCCAAAGGCATGCAGCTGGCAAGAGGTGAAAGCAGATGAGCCCAGAGATTCTGAGCCCAGACATTAGAGCCCATGTGTTAAACACTGCTCTTCACTGCCTCCCTAATTCAATTAAGTTTGACTCTGGAAATATCACTATAACATCCCCAAAGAAATTTGGCTCACTCCTTCTTACACGTATGTAGTGAAATGTAAAGCTTAAACACTAACAATTATTTAACACTAGTATCTGGGAATTTTAAGGCAATATTTTCTGATTTATATGATATTAATTTTGTCACCAGTACTTGGTATTCATAGTAATCAGTAGGTCAAGTTTTCCATATAGCATAAGTAACTAAAGTACACTGGCTAATTAAATTTCCTGGCTATTAACAGTGACAAATAGAAAACTTTTATTTTCATCTTTATCACTAAAAATACTTCTGAAATATATTCATATATATTTTCTTGGTAGAATAGTAATGGGGTCTTCTTTTGATGAAACAATTTCTTATGGAATTACTACAGCTATTATTATCTAAAAATATGGTAAGCTATTTATATTGAAACTGTTATATCTTTTTTTTTTTTTTTTTTTTGAGACAGAGTCTCACTCTGTTGCCTGCACTAGAGTGCCGTGATGTCAGCTAGCTCACAGCAACCTCAACCCCCTGGGCTCGAGGGATCCTGCTGCCTTAGTCTCCCAAGTAGCTGGGACTACAGGCATGCGCCACCATGCCTGACTAATTTTTTCTATATATATTTTTAGTTGGCCAATTAATTTCTTTCTATTTTATAGTAGAGATGGGGTCTTGCTCTTGCTCAGAGCTGGTTTCGAACTCCTGACCTTGAGCAATCCACCCGCCTCAGCCTTCCAGAGTGCTAGGATTACATGCGTGAGCCACTGTGCCCAGCCTGCTATATCTTAAATGTGCCTTTTTTTTATATGCTAAGTCATTAATATGGGATTGTTTTAGGCAATTTCTGCATTTTTTTAAATGGAATTTTCTGGCTAATTAGATCCCAGTTACTAAAATTCATCTATATACTAATATTTCAAATAAACCCAGAAATGCATGGTTTGTGAATTGTGGGGTTTGAGGAAAAGCTCTACCATGAAAAATACTAAATTCAGAACAAAAACTGAAGCATTATTTGTGAAAGGAAAGATGCTGTCCTTTTACAAAATACACGTTCCTGACACATCCTAGGCCTCTCTCCCACCTTCTGCCAAGATATTCCCTTGGAGAAGTGATCCTGGCCTTCCCTTGCTCCTCACCCATCCCTTTTAACTTGTTTAAGACTGTTCATGTGTGTGTGAGAGAGAAGATCCTAATCAAATTTCTCACCTAGTATAGAAATGTCTTTGAAAGCATTCCTGACAGACAGCCACGAAGTCTGCATGTTACTCCTATTCATTATAGGGAACGCCTTGTGTCACTGGATAGTCCTTCCTTTGTCAGACAGTTCTAATTACTCTAATCCTCCTGCCACCAAAACAGTCAATTATTGATACTAGTTCTGGCACCTGGAGCGTCTCAGATTATGAACACTTGTTCTTCTGCGAACAGACTTCCCAGGTCTTCTCTACCTAAGCCCTTTTCTTATCCAGTTAGGGGATTATTGAACATGATAAAGCCAGAGGTTGTACAAGGCTCTTTATAACCTCTGGACAAAATAGCTCTTGGAAAACATTGCCTTGTCTTATATGATAAAGCATCCCAGGCTAAATTTATATTTAACACAGATGGAAGTAATGCATTTTCCATTATGGAAGTGAACAGTAAGAATGGATTGTTCTTAGGTACCCACATCCAGTGAAACTATACTAGAAGCCACACAAAACACTTTTTTTTTTTTGAGACAGAGCTTCCCTTTGTTGCCCAGGCTAGAGTGCAGTGGAGTCATTATAGCTCACTGCAGCCTCAAACTCCTGGGCTCAAGTGATCCTCCTGCCTGAGCCTCCCAAATAGCTGGGACTACAGGTGTGTGCCATGACGTCTGGCTAATTTTTCTGTTTTCAGTAGAGATGGAGTCTTGCTCTTGCTCAGGCTGGTCTTGAACTCCTGAACAATCCTCCTGCCTTAGCCTCCCAGAGTGCTAGGATTACAAGTGTGAACCACCATGCTGGCACAAAACACATTTTAAACAGACAATGCTCCATTCTCCTCATACAGTGCTTCGCCGAGTCCTGGCTTACAGAATGAATAAATGGAGACCAAAAGACATGCAAATAATCTACACACACAATCATCAACACACTGAAAGACAGCAGGATGACAAGAGCCCACAAAAATAAACAGGTAAAATTTGCATAATTAGCTCTTAGAGTGTTTTTAGTTGTGAAATATGTCTGATTCACTTGTTGATTGTGGGTGTAAGTTAGCAAATGTTCACCTCTTAAGCTGGGTCTCGTAGAAGCCAACCCATGTCCTGCCAATCCACTGGGTGTTATTAACCAACCGGTTTGATAAGAGTGCTTTGTTTTTTGCACTGATGCAATTTGTTTTCTGAATCACCTGAACAAACAGGTTCTTTAGGCCATTGGACAAGGGTGCTGGTGGTTTTGGGAGAAGATAGAGCTCTCTTCCGTGGAAGAGAAGGCTTATTACATGGTTGCGGTAACTGATGAGAAATGATTGTCTTGATGTCCACATGTCAGCAAAGCCACAGGAGGGCAGGGAAGCACCCCTTCATACTGATGTGAGTGGTGGAGTGTAACCCTCCAACCAGTTTCCCCGGAGGAGATTCCCAGCCAAACACTTCCTAACCTCTCTCCTCTCTTATGTACCCCAATTAGGTGGAGGTGGGAGACGGGTGGGGTTGACACTGAAACCAGTACTGGCAAGAAATCCAAAATATTTTATCTGCAGGCAGTAAAATGAAGGAAGAAGCCAGGTTGCCTTGTGGAAAACATCAGCCTTTGAATCTTCAAACTTAAGACTCTGTGGTCATTAGCTTCACGGCCTCACACCTCTGTGTCTTAGTCCTCCACTGTAAAGCACTGCTGTGAAATTCAAGTCATTCACACAATGCACCTAGAATAATGTCTAGTGAAGTGTTTTTCAAAGTCTGCCCCCCACCCTCACCAGCAGGATTAGCATCACCTGGAAACTTGTTAGGAGTGCAAATTGCCGCCAGCCCCATCAAAGACCTAATGAATCAGAGGGGAACAAGGAGGAGGTGGCTGGCAACTTGTTCTTAACAAGCCTTTCGGGTGATTCTGGTGCACAAAAAATTTTAAGAAGCACTGGCCTAGTATACAAAAGTCCCCCAACAAATGGTAGCTGCTACATCATATTACTGTAGTACTTCGCAGCGTATAGATTTGCTTCTTCACTCAAAATACAAAATACCATCAACTTTGTTCAAATTTGCATTCCTTTTGACCCAGGAATTCCACTTTGCAGAATTTTCCTAAGGAAATAATAATCAGAAATGTTCAGAAAGATTTATTTGAGGAATTAATCATGCAAGTGAAAATTTGGAAACTAAAGTCAAATCAACGATATGGAATTGGTTAAATAAATTATGACACATTTAGATGATGGAACGTGGGGCAACAGTGAAAAATCTCACTGTAGATCAGTGTTTGTCAGTGCAAGCTCTGAGAATCACTCCATCAGAATCACCCAGGATGCTTCTTCAGCATGCAGAGCTCAGATTTATCAGTCCCCATCTGAGATTTCTGAGTTACAATCTCTGTGAACAAGGGACCCTAGAATGTTTATTTTCCGCATGCACCCAGGTGAGTTTTAGGTGCCAAAAAGTTTGAAAATAATGTTTAAGATTAATAATAATATGGAAGGCATTCACGGTATATTATTGAGTGGATAAAAGCATATTTCAAAGCAATATGTACAATATCTCAATAACATGTGCATCATAGCCATATACATAAAAATACCAAAGATACACCCTAATGTGCTAAATAATTTCTGGATAGTGAGATGACAATTCTGCTGATTGTTTATTTTCTTCTGTTCTAAATTTTGCACATTTGCTGTAACATATATAACTTGTCCACGAGAAGAGTGATATTATATCAAAAACAACATCATAGTGCACATGTCATTGAACCACAGTGGAGGGGAGATTTCATATTTTATACCTGAGGATAGAAAACTCTGATGTTGACACATGTGAACAAGAAATAGAGAAAACAAAATAATAAAACTAAGACACAGATGAATAGTAAAGCATGTATTCTTTTGTGTCTAAAAAGGGATAGCATTTAAGTCTGCTTGAGGAGTGGATGGACCAAGATAAATCCAGAATTAGGCTAGAAACGATTCCTCCTCACCTCTGCCCTAGAGGAGACAGAGGCAACGCCAGCCATCCAGTGGCTGGGCAAGCTGCTGACCCTATCTGTGTTCCCCAGATGATTGCCAAAGACAGAAGAAAAGAAAACTAGAGCAATATCAACCTGGCACAGAAGTTACAGAGCCTTCTGTGGAGTTCTTTTATAATAGGAGAGCTGCCTCTCTTTCAGAGGTAATGCAGGTGTGGTGCTTCCCGAAGTCAGAGCAAATGTGTAAATTACAGGTGAATGTCACAGCCAGTCCCCTCAGTTCCCCTGTGGAGGGCTCTGGTAGGTGTGGGATAGGAGACCATCTCGTGGAAAATGCTTCCCCACCCATCTGACCATAGCACCAAGTCTGAGTCAAGAGCAACTTGTGTTTAAAGAACTGCTTTCAGCAAGTGTGTACGAATGATCCCTCCTGGGCCCACCTCCAAGCTTGAGAAGATATAAAAGAGGTTAAGAGTGAGGACCAGGGCCAACCGCATGGACATGCCACCCGAGCGGCACAGGCTCGGAAGACAGTCCCCATGCTTGGGGCTCAGTGCTCTGCAGCTGCCTCTTGAAATTCTTAATAATCTTATCTTTGAATCTATGTTTTGTAAGTGAAGGAGCTTGCTCATCCACCCACGTTACTTCCCGTCTCCACAGGTGGCCGGCCTCCTGCTGCCCCACCCCCATCCAAGGACTACAGCCATTTGGGCGGGCAAGGGCCCGAGGACTGGTGCAGGGGGTCAAAGTTGCATGCACATGCTCCATGCATCAAGTCTCTGGGCAGGTCTGGGGGTACCTGGGAGGGTCTGCACTCGCCCTGCAAGTACCCCTGTGATACGCCCTGTGGTACCCCCAACGGAACATGATGTTAAATAGCAATTAAAAGACGGTATGTCAGATCAAGAGAGAGACAGAGAAAGAAACCTTTTTTTCTCCCTGCTTTTTGAACAAGGGACCCTGAGGGGCTTTTGTTTGTGTGTGTGTGTGTGTTTGTTTTTTGCCCTGGACTCTGCAAATTAGGGTGGCCGTCCATACGTGCACACTTACGGGAGTCTGAGGAATCAATGGACGCATACCAAATAAATGCAAAGGGAGAGAACTTATGGGAAGAGGTTCCTCCCTTGATAATCATTTCTGGTCTGTCTGAGAAAATTGTTAATAATATACCCCTGAAGGGTGTATCCCTGAAGACGTCACACTTACAGAATAAAGTGTGTGGTTAAGTCAGGAGTATTTTCTCAGAAGGGACTCTCTAGTGATTATAGACTAGGGCACAGCCCTGCTTAATCATATGTAGTACAATTATTCTAAATACTCTGTACATACATACATAAACTATATATGAAGCCAGGACTAATTAGAGAAGATATTGAGAGTGGAACAGACTAGTTCTTTGGCTTTTACTAAACAATGCTGGGAGGAAAAACACAATCATAAAAAACAGTTGAATTCACCTGCCTTTCTAGAAATTATCTTTCCAGGCACTTATTATTGTTCTCATTTTGAGAAAATAGTTAATATTTTAAAAATGGAAGTAATCAATTTTGCTTCTTAAAAAGCACATTACAATACTTTTCCTCAGTAGCAATCTGGAAAGTCTAAGGCACATACACACAAACAAATTATAATGCAAGTGCTTATTAGTCCAAAATATACTATATGTGTGTTTATAAAACTCAATTACATTTCACAATAATTTTTAAATTATTCCAACAGAATTAAAAATAAATTTAGGTTTTTAATAAAAAAAACCTCAATTTTATTGCTCAATAGAAGTGGGAAAAACCCATTAAACTCCTGAGTCCTGCTGAGTTGTCTTGGTGAGAGCCAACAAGAGCTTGGTAATTACTCACATGTGGAAGAAGGGGTGTGTGTTTGTGTGTGTGTGTGTGTGTGTGTGTGTGTGTGTTTTCTAAGGAAGTCTCTTCAGGACCTAAACCTTGGCCTGGTTTACCCCAAATCTTGTGAACTTCTTGCCTTTCTCTAACAAGAACATTAGCCAGGGTTCTGTTTCCTGTTTGCATACTTTATAGGTATGTGTAAGATGTGTGCCCAGTATTGCAGAGAAAAGGCTGTGGGTTTAGGGGTTGGCTTAAGGACGTTCTGCTTCCTGTCAGAGTTAAGACATATCTCCATGGCTGGGTCTGTCTGAATGGTTGGTAGGATAAGATTTCCAGGAAGTTTACCCTTAGACCCAGGCAAATGATGCCCTAGCCTAAGGTGCATGCTTTAGCTTAAGAGGAGTGAAATCTGTGAAGCCAAGAGGACATTGCCCACCTAGAACAGATGCACTCCCTTCTAGTCCATGCTTTGGGTACCTTTGAACTCTGAAATTTGCCTGCTAAATGCCACAGCCTGTGTCCAGAACCTGTGTGGGCTATTCTGCAAGGGGCAGCATCACA
Organism: Microcebus murinus; assembly: GCF_040939455.1. Taxonomy (NCBI): domain Eukaryota; kingdom Metazoa; phylum Chordata; class Mammalia; order Primates; family Cheirogaleidae; genus Microcebus; species Microcebus murinus. The sequence goes on from NC_134108.1 coordinate 28,042,892, forward strand.
GCTATGAACCATAATCCTAGCTGGGGAAAGGCTTCCGTGGAGCTCTTTGTGGGCTGCTGTGCATGAGTTATATCCACACACACATGAATGCCCATGAAAGTCAGCTTGCAGGACTGCACAGCAGCCAAGAACACAAAAGGGGCAGGCCATGGGTTGGAAGGGTGAGAACCTTCATTTGTACTTTTGCCCCATCTGCAAATGTCAGAGCTGGATCTGCTGCCAGGAGACCGTACACACAAGGGCTTGAATAGCTTCCAAGGCAGAAAACATCTTAAAGGAAGAGGGAATGGGGGAGAGAAGGTTGACCCTATAATAGAGTCTCAAAAGGGTTGATTGTGAGCATAGGTTCTGCCCCTTGAATTTATCATTTATAATGATGTGAAATTCAGCCAACTTGAAGCTAAAGCTTACTGAATAGCATTTAATTTGACATAGGAAATGTTCACTGAACTATTCGAAGTTCCCTGGACTTTTATACATAATTCAACTTTCTGGAGATAGTTCCAAGTAAGATGTTGAATATCCTGCCATATGACCCTGTGATGCAGCTAACTAAGGCTGCCGGGCAGGCCAAAAGCCATGCTAAGGACTAAGAATGGGTCCTCTGTCAGTTTCTCCTGTAGAGGGTCATTCTTTGGCTTGTACTGATAGCAACTGAAACATGGGATTCCACATCTCAAGCTTTGATTAAACTGAGAGCAGAGACATTCTTCTCAGGAGCAGTGTGGAGGCAGACATAGGTGTGCAGAAAGAATAGTGCAAAACTTCCTAAGAGTCCTGGGTACCTGCAGAGCACCCAAACAAAAGGACAAGACAATCCCAGAAATGAGACAGGAGGGGCTGAGACAACCAAGCCCCCCTTTGTAGACTTGCCCACCACAGCCCCCCATGAATCTGTATAGTTTCTACTTAGGCTTATTTTATTTAACTGACTGAAAAAAATGAGGCTCTCTATATAGAAGGAATAGCAAATTCAAACATTTTTTAGTGAATTAAAATGTCCACCATATTGAAACAGGCTTCTTCTTGGTTTCTTTCCTTTCAAAAATGTATGTGGGCTGGGCGTGGTGGCTCACGCCTATAATCCTAACATTCTGGGAGGCCGAGGCAGGTGGATTGCTCAATGTCAAGAGTTCAAAACCAGCCTGAGCAAAAGCGAGACCCCATCTCTACTAAAAATGGAAAGAAATTAATTGGCCAACTAATATATATAGAAAAAATTAGCCGGACATGGTGGCACATGCCTGTAGTCCCAACTACTTGGGAGGCTGAGGCAGAAGAATCGCCTGAGCCCAGGAGTTTGAGGTTGCTGTGAGCTAGGCTGACGCCACGGCACTCTAGCCCAGGCAACAGAGTGAGACTCTGTCTCAAAAAATAAATAAATAAATAAAAATAAAAATATATGCAGTACTTGGGAGATACAATACATCTCAGAGTCATCTGTGTGGTAACGTACCTTTTTTGTTAAAAGTCACTTGTTGGCCGGGCTTGGTGGCTCATACCTGTAATCCTAGCACTCTGGGAGGCCAACGCGGGTGGATTGCTCGAGGTCAGGAGTTCGAAACCAGCCTGAGCAAGAGCAACACCCTGTCTCTACTATAAATGGAAAGAAATTAATTGGCCAACTAAAAATATATAGAAAAAATTAGCCGGGCATGGTGGCACATGCCTGTAGTCCCAGCTACTTGGGAGGCTGAGGCAGGAGGATCCCTTGAGCCCAGGAGTTTGAGGTTGCTGTGAGCTAGGCTGCTGCCATGGCACTCACTCTAGCCTGAGCAACAAAGCGAGACTCTGTCTCAAAAAAAAAAAAAAAGTCGCTTGTTACCAGGAGTGTATCTTTCATTATTTCTTTGTTGAAATGTAATTCACATACTATAATTCAAGAGTTTTTAGTATATTCACAAAGTTGTGCAACTATCACTACCATCTAATTCTGAAAACTTTTATGATTCCCCCAAATATCCCATTACCCATTAGCCATCCCATCCCTCTTCTCTCAGTCACTGGACACCGTGAATCTGCCTTCTATCTCTATGGATTTGCCTAATGTGGACATTTCATATAAATGGAATCACACAATATGTGGTCTTTTGTGTGTAACTTCTTCCATTAAAAATAATGTTTTCAAGGTTCATTCATGTTGTAGCATGAATTCATACTTCATTCCTTTTTATGCTGCATAATATTCTATTGTACAAATGTACCACATTTGTTGACCCATTCATCTGTTGTTGATCATTTGGGTTGTTTCCATTTTTTAGCTATTATAAATAGTGCTACTATAAATAGTCATATGGGATTTTTTTTCTCTAGCTTACCTTATTGTAAGAAGATAGTATATAATACATACAATATACAAAATATACACTTATTAACTGTTTATGTTATCAATAAAGCTTCCAGTGAACAGTGAGCTATTAGTAGTTAAGATTTTGATGAGTTAAAAGTTATACATGGCCCAGGCACGGTGGCTCACGCCTGTAATCCTAGCACTCTGGGAGGCCGAGGCGGGTGGATTGTTCGAGGTCAGGAGTTCGAAACCAGTCTGAGCAAGAGTGAGACCCGGTCTCTACTATAAATAGAAAGAAATTAATTGGCCAACTAATATATATGTAGAAAAAATTAGCTGGGCATGGTGGCGCATGCCTGTAGTCCCAGCTACTCGGGAGGCTGAGGCAGAAGGATTGCTTGAGCCCAGGAGTTTGAGGTTGAGGTAAGCTAGGCTGACACCATGGCACTCACTCTAGCCTGGGCAACAAAGTGAGACTCTGTGTCAGGAAAAAAAAAAAAAGAAAGAAAGAAAAAAAACCAAGAAAATAAAAGACCCCAGTAGAGAGAAAGAAAAGAAGTCATTCTATCAAAAAAGACACCTGCACTCGAATGTTCAGCACAGCACAACCCACAATTGCAAAGATGTGGAACCAATCCAAGTGCCCATCAATTCATTAGTGGATCAAAAAAAAATGTGATATATAGATATCATGGAGCACCACCCAGACACAATAAGGAATAAAACAGTATCTTTTGCAACAACCTGGAAGGAACTGGAGACCACCATCCCAAGTGAAGCATCCCCCAAATGGAAAAACAAACACCACATGCACTCTCCAATAATTGGGAGCCAATAGATGGGCACACATGGGCACAAAGAGAGGTGAAGGTCATTGGAAATCAAAAAGGGGGAGGAGAGGGGGAAGGGGCAAAACCCCATCTGTCAGGCACAATGAACATCATTCAGACAGTAGGCATGCTAAAAGCTCCTACTTAAGCAATACAAAGGGTATCCATGTAACAAAACCATTTGTACCCCATAACACCTTATAATAAAAAAAAATGGACCCCAGTAGAGATTACTGTAACTGGCTTAAACCAGAAGAACCATCAGGGCTGGGACTAGAGTGAGACAAGTAAGGCACCCAGAGCAAAAATGGAAGGAGGCACTCACCATCAGGGTCATGCACGTGCAGGGCTGACAACTGCATGGCTCTGGGAGAGAGGGGGAGAGGGAGAGAGAGAGAGAGAGAGAGAGAGAGAGAGAGAGAGAGAGAGAGAGAGAGAGAGAGAGACTTCTTCAGTCCTGTGCCCTAGGCAGCTCACCTTGGCTCACCCTAATCTTGGACCTGTGAACCACCTGAGTGACCACAGACTTACGAGACAAATACATGGTTATTTTAAATCACTAACTTCTGGGGTGGTTTGTTATACAGCAATATATAACTGGTACCCGTCGGCTATTTCCTCCATTCTCTTTAGAACAGCAGAATGAGTCCTGAAGGAATTGAAATGCAAATCCATTCAAGTGATTGAACTCCCTAAGATAGATCCCCCCCATGCATTGGATAAACAAAAAACAAGTTTTTGCCATAAACTATGGATTCCAAATCATTGCTTGTTCTTGGTTTGCTTTATTCTAGGGGTAGATGGTGTATCATTTTTCACAGACAAAGCTGGTGCCAACTGACTTGCTGATGGCAGGATGTAACTGGTTCTTTTTCTTCCCTTGCTTTTCAGCAAAAGTGAAAATTTTACATTGCTGTTGTCTTACACGGTGCTTTTCATATGGTGCAGATCATTCATAATCCCAGAAGACACAATCCCCAAAACCACAATTCCAAATGTTGAAGTTGTGAAAGATCAAAATCCCCAAAATCAAAATCCTGAAAATATGTCAGGAAAAAATAAGTTAAAAAGTTTTAAGAAGATATTTATTTACATTTTTAAAAGAGTGTTTGAGAAACGTATAAAAACATGACAGAACACTTCACAGACCACAATAAAATAGGTAATAATAACATACATATTTTTGTAGTCATAAACACTCAGGTATACTAATGACAGTCATACAAATATAGCAGTTATGAGCAGATGAATCACATTTATGAAGAAATAGATCAAGAAGTAAAATGTATTATATAAACACATATCATTATGGTTGGTAATTGTATGCACTCAGCTTTGTAAATGCAGTCATCTGAAATACAATCACTTAAGTCTTTTGATGAAATCAATCAAAAACTGTGATGGGCCACCACTGCATATGCGGTCACCTTAAGAGCTGAGAGCTCAAGAAGTTTTATCGTTCACAAATGCAGTTGTACAAAATGATATCTACAAAAAAAAAATTCTCTTCATTTAGTGCAAATGATTCAATGATTTGAGGCACATACACACAATGCTCACACACAAAGTCAATATTGTGATAATGCACTTTTGTGGAGTCAAATTTCTGATGTCCAAGGCAGAAGAAAAGTCAATCCACTCATGAATCGATGGGCATCCAAGCTGAGTCCACAACCCTGCAACAGTGAACCACTGCAACAAACACTCAAGTGTAGGTGTCTTCCTAACAAAACGACATCTCTTCCCTTGGGTAAACACTTAGTAGTGGAATTGCTGGATTAAATGGTAGGTCTAGTTTTAGTGCTGTGAGGAATCTCCATACTGGTTTCCATAGAGGTTTTCCTAATTTGCAGTTCTACCAACAGTGTATAAGCATTCCTTTCTCTTTCCATCCATGTCATCATCTATTATTTTTGGACTTTTTAATGAAAGCCATTCTAACAGGGGTAAGGTGATATCTCATTGTGGTTTTAATTTGCATTTTCCTGATGATTAGTGACATTGAACATTTTTTTGAATGTTTATTGGCCATTTGTCCATCTTTTTAAAAGCTTCTGTTCATTGCACACTTTTAAATGGGGTTGTTTGTTTTTTTCTTGCTGAAGTACTTAAGTTCTTTGCAGATTCTGATTATTAGCCCTTTATCAGATGTATAGCTCACAAACATTTTCTCCCATTCTATAGTTTTTTTATTTGCTCTGCTAATAATTTCCTTAGCTGTGCAGAAGCCTTTTAATTTAATCAAGTCCCATTTTAGTTGTTGCTGTAATTGCCATTAGGGTCTTTTACATAAATTCTTTGCCTAGGCTGATATCTAGAAGAGTTTGTCCAACATTTTATTCTAGAATTCTTATGGTTTCATGCCTTACATTTAAGATTTTATCCATCTTGAATTAATTTTTGTGAGTGGTGAAAGATATGGATTCTGTTTCATTCTTCTACATATGGCTATCCAATTTCCCCAGCACCATTTATTGAATGGGAATTCTTTGCCCCAGTGTATATTGGTGCCTGCTTTGTCAAAGATCAATTGGCTGTGTGTGGATGGTTTTATATTTGGATTCTCTGTTCTGATCCATTGTTCTATGTCTCTATTTTTGTGCCAATACCATGCTGTTTTGGTTACTGTAGCCTGGTAGTATAGTTTGAAGTCTGATAATGTGATGCCTCCAGATTTGTTATGTTTCCTTAAGATTGCTTTGGCTATTCAGGTTCTTTTCTAGTTCCAAATGAAGTGTAAAATTATTTTTTCTAGATCTGTGAAATATGACATTGGTATTTTGATGGGGATTGCATTGAATCTGTAAATCACTTTGGGTAGAATGGAAATTTTAACAATGTTGATTCTACTGATCCATGAGCATGATGTGTTTTTCCATTTGTTTGTGTCATCTGTGATTTCTTTTCTCAGTGTTTCAGAGTTATCTTTTTAGAGTCCTTTCACCTCCTTCATTAAGTATATTCCTAGGCATTTTATTTTCTTTGTGGCTATTGTGAATGGTATTGAGTTTTTTATTTGACTGTCAGCTTAACTGTTACTTATGTGTAGGAATGCTACTGATTTGTGTACATTGATTTTGTGATCTAAAACTTTGCTGAATTTTTTTTTTTTTTTTTTTTTGAGACAGAGTCTCACTTTTGTTGCCCAGGCTAGAGTGAGTGCCGTGGCGTCAGCCTAGCTCACAGCAACCTCAAACTCCTGGGCTCAAGCGATCCTCCTGCCTCAGCCTCCCAAGTAGCTGGGACTACAGGCATGTGCCACCATGCCCGGCTAATTTTTTGTATATATATTTTTAGTTGGTCAATTAATTTCTTTCTATTTTTAGTAGAGACGGGGTCTTGCTCAGGATGGTTTCGAACTCCTGACCTCAAGCAATCCGCCCGCCTCGGCCTCCCAGAGTGCTAGGATTACAGGCGTGAGCCACCGCGCCCGGCCTTTGCTGAATTTATTTATTAATTCCAGGAGTCTTTTGGTGGAGTCTTTGGGGTTTTCTAGATATAAGATCATTATATCATTAGCTCATATGGGTTTTCCTGTGGTCATATGTTTTCAATCTTCTTGGGTATATACCTAGGAATAGAACTACTAGGTCATGAGTATATCTTTTTGTATCCTTTAACATCTTTAAAAAGGAAAGATGGTGTTTCAATTGTTAGCCTAAATGTTGGGTTTCTGCACTTCACCATGAGTGTGGAATTTGACTAAGCTATTCTCTCCTTCCTTTCTTGGCTAATGCAAAGGTCTGAGCAGATCTCTTGTGATAAAAATGACTGTGGTACTTTTCCCAACCTGCTCCCTATGGAGCACTGCTCTAAAAAAAAGGGAAAAAAATATACTTAAGTATCCTTCCTTCTAAAAAGTAATAAACAATAGTGACTTCTACAACATTCAAGATGGAAACATGGCAATGTGCCCTTGTTCAGCTATTAATGAATCTCTTCCTAGAACTATAGGGCCTTGATGACAAAAATAACACAATGATTTGGAAGATGAACATGGCAACTTACCAGGTACAGTGAACAATTTAGAAGGTCATATATTCCTTCTGAATGTGGACCAAGAATGGAAAGATATATAAACCACATGTTGGTTAACAAGGTGTGCATTTTTTTAAATTCATGTAAACAGCTGGCCTGATCACATACCAACCAATTGAAAATGAAAATTAAGTCATACAGGCCACGTAGCATCGGGTCATTTAAAAATAATAACCCAGTATTATTTTTGGTAGACTTTTCTCCCCTCAAATTTATATTGTTTGTAGACATAGCTACGATTTGAAGAACAGAATGTATCCTCAGAAATGTGCTACATTGATAAGTTATGCTATGAAGAAAGAGGCAGGATATATTTTTGACTTTTCAATTTGACTGTTGTAACTTGCATTTCTCACTTTCCATGTGTGTCATCAGAGCTTATTTTTTTTCCCTGTAGGCTTTTCAATTCTCTCTGCTTCTTCCTTGTTTTCTTCATTTTTGACCCCATAATTCCTGAATCACCAATTTTATCATTTGTAATTGTTTCCAAACTAATGTATTTCACACATACATTTCAGGAATATATCATCAGGAGAAAAATGCAAGTGCCAGTAAAAATCAACTCTCTAATTTGTTAATGCATGTCTGAAAAATACAGAAAGTGTGAGATGAGTGCAAAAATAACTTGAAACAGAAGGCTGAGAAGCAAGAAGGAGAGAAAATACACATAAGTAGTTTGTTGATTCTTTCCCTCATAAACTAACCCACATGTTGCTGCTTGCAATGAGATTTATCTAGTGCCTGCACTTTACACATCCACCAGTGGAGTTCCAGGCCACTGCTTCTCCGGATTCATGCTTGTCAGGATGCAAGCTTGTCATGTATGCAGGCTGTTCCTTAATGTCAACTCTTCCAAGAGATGGAATGTAGTAGCGTCATCCTAATCACAAGTTTCCTTAGGAAAATTCCTTGGATGGTATACAAATAGCTCAAATCCAATCTTTCACCAGAGATAAGTGAAATTTATGCGCTCTACAATTATGGTTTGTATTTGTGGTCCTTGTGATTTGTATGAATATTAAGCATCCAAAGTGTCAGTGCAAAGAATTCACTGCATACACAAAGGCACCAATGAGATGTCAGGCTTGGGCTGCATGCGGAGCTTTGCACATGCTACTCTGTGTAGTAGAGAATAGTGACACAGTCACTATTTTTCTCAGCTCACTATTTTTCACGGTCACTATTTCTCTCAGTTGAGCTAAGCAGTCATTACTAGGCATGGCACTGTTCTAGACATGGAAGGATTGTAAGAACAACTTGTTTTGAGCACAGGAGACAAGCTATGAAAAAGAAAAGGGCCCACAATAGAGCAGTAGAGGCATAAATACTTGCTGCGGTGGTATAAAATGTGCATGCAAATGATTAGAAAATGAGGAATTCATTACGTGGAAATGATCTGAGAAGACTTCATTACAGAGTTAATTGCTAAGCAGACCTCTCTCTGTAGGAACTGAAAGATTTTGTTTGGCAAAGTAGAGAGAGAATGCTTTTTGAGCTGTAGAGGAAGAGTCCAAGTAAAGGGATGGAAAGTAGAAAGCCCTGGAGATGTAGTTTGAAATGTAAAACTCATCTATTCCACACGTCTCTTTTAGTTAAAGGGGCTGTGTGACCTAACTCTGGCCAACCAGTTAGCAGAACCCTGCTGTGTGTCAGCCTGAGGAGTCTTTGCTAGCCCGATGCAAGCACAGGTGTAGCTGGTCTTGACCTTCTAAGATCATTCCTGGCTGGAAAGACCTGGGGTTGGCGTCTGAAGCTGTAGCAGTTCTCTTCCAATGCGAAGGCAAGGCCAGACAACTGCGAGACGGTGCTCCCAACATCTCTGCGTCCTCTTTTTTGATGTGAGAAAAAGAACCTCCTTCATTATAAGTCACATTTTCTATTATTTGAAGCCAAGAATAGTCCTAATTGATATTCCAAGGTGGGTTTTTGGCCAGGAAGAAGCTGCCCACATTATGGCAGTATTCATAAAACAAATTTTAAATAAAAAATGCACATGATGATAGAATTATTTTATGAGAAAGCCATTGCCTTTATATCTTCCAAGTTTGTTCACTTCAAGACTCACACTGAAATGATTATATATCTCCATTTCATAATTTGTAGCTAAAAGCAGCTTTTCTGATCTTTCAGCCATGTTTGGTCCATTAAGCCTCACTATCTCAGGCAGGCACATTGAAAACCCTCTGCATGGCCATGAAGTTAATGTCAACTAGGATTTCAAGGGACAGATACATTTACAATGTCATTTATTTTTCATTAGTCTTTCTTCCCATGAAATAATCTATTTCTGCTGGCATTCTTTTTTCATATTTTCATAGAAGATTGTCATATCTCTTCCAAAATCTAAGCTTTCTACAGTGGCTTCTCATATTCTATGAAATAAAGGTGGTTTAAGGCTTCATAGTCCCAGCCAGGCATAGTAGCTCACACCTGTAATCCTAGCACTCTGGAAGGCCGTGGCAGGTAGATCGTTTGAGCTCAGGAGTTCGAGACCAGCCTGAGCTGACCCCTTTAGCAAGACCCCATCTCTACTAAAAAATATAAAGAGAATTAGCTGGACAACTAAAAAATATACAGAAAAAATTAGCCAGGCATGGTGGTGCATGCCTGTAGTCCCAGTTACTCAGGAGGCTGAGGCAGAGGGATCACTTGAGCCCAGGAGTTTGAGGTTGCTGTGAGCTAGGCTGATACCATGGCACTCTAGCCTGGGCAACAATGAGACTCAGTCTCGAAAAAAAAAGAAAAAAAACCTTCATAGTCCCTAAGCCCCTCAAGAATTGCTTTTTCACCAATTTTAGTAACTATTAGCATCAGGCAGGGATAAGGATAGCATCTTTTGAAGGCTAGCAACTTTCGTCAGAGCAGCCATAGACTATGGAAACAAGAAGGGACTATATATGGGCTAATGAACCCCATCACTGGTCCTCAAAACCTTTTGGGGGACTTTTTTAAAGATAAAATGTCTACATTTTTCACCAGAAATCCTGATCCAATGGATTAGAAATAAAGGGCCAGAAATACATATTTTTTAAATATTTCTAAATACTCAGCCAGGTTTGGGGACCACTAACCTAGTCCAGTGCTTCTCCAAACGTGCGCAAACTGCAGCCAGGGAGCTTGTTATACCGCAGATCCTGTTTCAGTGGATCTCAGGTTGGCCAGAGATTCCACCTCTCTAACAAGCTGCCAGGTGATTCTCACGCTGGTGGGGCACGAGGCGCACTTTGAGCAAAGACGATCTAAGCCACACCCCACCGCCACACTTGGGTACCACAGGCAAGAAAACTGAGACTGAGAGATTCAATGAGTTGTCCAGGTCCCATAGGCATGCAGTGGCAGCATGAGGACAGAATCCACGTCCTTTAATTCCCAGCCCAGAGCCCATCTGCAGTATTCCACTGACTTGAGAAAAGAGCCATCTCTCTGTGAGACCTGTTGGTGCTAACGAGTACTGAAGATCACGAAGCTACTTTGGGTCACTCTTTTGTTTTATTATGGAACCTTTAAACCAGGGTTCCTCAAACTTTTTAAACAGGAGGCCAGTTCACTGTCCCTCAGACTGTTGGAGAATGTGCACTGTGGGCCCGGGACAAGTCAGCTGCTAAGCAGGACAGGCAGCGGTGGCAAAAGCACCCGGAGTGCTGGATAAATGTGCTAGGTGGCCTGTATGTGGCCCTCGGGCCGTAGTTTGAGGATGCCTGCTTTAAACATTTCATGATCTTATTCTCCACCTCTCTTCAACTTCTCTATCCACCTTGTTTGTTTCTAGCCCATGGTGTGCTGGTCAACGTTTAACTACTAGTTTTTGGAAGGGGGGTAAAAAGAAAAAATAAAACCCTGATCTGTAACATTTGCTGATTTAAACATCTTAACATTTGCTGGTTTAAATACTACCACAGCCAATTGGAAGCCACCAACCTGACATTTTTTAACGTGAAGCTGGAAAAAGATGCCCACCGCCAGCGATCATGAAGTAGTGGAGGTCAGCTTCTGCACACCGTTGCATCCAGCTGGCCTCTGGCCTAGAGGAGCAGGGGCCACAGGTCAGGACAGCGCCCAGGATGCGGTCAGACTGCAAGGAGTCCGTACTCGCCTGCAAGCAGTAACACTATTGCTTTTCAAATAAGCCAGCCTCTAGAGAAACTGGTAAGAAATATTGATTGTGTATGTCTTAGGAAAGCTAATACAAAGAAGAGAGCAAAGATAATGGAAAAAGTATCTGTTTATAAAGGAACTGAAACATTTAGAGAGTGAAAACAAGCAAACAAAAATCAACTGATTAATCTCCAAGCAGACAAGAGTATAGATACTTTCATTTAACCAAAATACAACCAAAAACACTGGATCCATTTGCAATGCAAGTTGACATTATTGGCTGAGTGCTTCCTGTGTAGAGAGCATTTACAGCATAGCTTTTATTTTCATGGGATCATGCTATAATTTTTTTTCTTTTTTGAGACAGAGTCTCACTCTGCCCTGGCTAGTACTGTGACATCAGCCTAGCTCACAGCAACCTCAAACTCCTGGGCTCAAGCGATCCTCCTGCCTCGGCCTCCCAGAGTGCTAGGATTACAGGCGTGAGCCACCATGCCCAGCCAGTGCTATAATTTTTTTCTTTTTCCTAGAAGAAACCACTTCTGTGAGGAGTTTCACTGGGAAAGATAAGACAAATTGTCCTCTGTCCCAATGCAGAGGTGACTGAATTCCATTTGCCACTGGCCACCAGGTAATTTATATTTTTAGAGGCAAAGGTTCTCTATTAAAAGAGATTCATCATATTAAGCAAATTATACAGTTCTAGAGAGAGACTACACATGGTTATACACAGCAGATAACATTGTATTGAACAAAAATTCTAGACTCTATATAACAAAAAGTTTACATTGTTTAATCATATCATATAAAGTAGGACAAACATTCCTTAAAAATGGTTATAAGTTATATATTTCCTATAACTTACAAATGGTTATAAATTGCAGAGAAGTAATATTTTCCAATGTAATTAACAAATAATGAAAGTAAAGTGCAAGGAAAAATAAGAGTAATAAATGTGGACTTCCAACATGGGGGAAATTCAGATATCATATATATTTCTATCAAAAATAGCGTCATTTTTCTCTTAAATTTTCATTCTTACCTGGTGCCTCTAATAAAAATTTCTTTTACCAATAAAAATATTTTCTCCACCCTCCACCTAAAGGTTATCACCACTCACTAGCTCTCTTGGGAAATAAAGTGCAATTCTTTTCCATTATCTATATTTGGTAAGTGCTACAGTCCTATATCCCCACCTGCCCAGACTCCTCTATTCTTTCCTCTCTTGACCAGCTTATAACTGCAATTCTACTAAAGGATGGCAATATAACTAGACAAGACTAATTCCCTAAATACTTTGGGATGCATTGATCACTACCTTTTATTAATTCTCTATTTTAGACACTTGCAAAGAGTTCATTCTAAAATATAAAGGCATTTTGTACTTTAATACAGACTTTCTATGGGAGGGTTGAAAGAGATTTTCAAGTTTTATATTACAAATTAAAAAGTAGATAAACATGTTTAACCTGATAGAAAAACAACTATACAAAGGGTGTAATTGACAATGCCTTACCAGATCTATGTCAGAATTGGCAACACTGGGCAGGCCTCCTGATTTCCACCCAAGAGTGGTAACCATAAGAGGATAGATATCTTTACAAAAAATAAACAGTAAGTTGATCAACCATGCCATTATCTTTTTTTTTTTCCAAAAATTTTTTCTCATTGTTTCAGTGACTTTAGGAATCATAATTTTTCCCCTTTTTGCAAACATGGGCAGAAACAGTGAGTGTCTTTTCATTTTGTCTTTAATGCTAAACAGTACCTCTGTGAGGCTGGAAGATTCGTTCTCTAAGTGTGCAGTTCCTATCACAGTGACTGGCAGTAACTCTCAGTAACTATGTGAAGGATGCCCATTTCCTTGTTAATTAAATATTTTGCTTATTTTAATTGTAGCTTGCAACTTTTAGACATCAGAAAGGTCTTTTTTGAGGGCCATAGTCCTTGTTTGCATTATTTTTCACTCATATCATTCCCTAGTAATGTTATTGCTTCTCTAGCACTTTCTCTCCTCCTCCTACCTCTCTTCTCCATCCCATTTTTGGAATCTGGTTACTCTAATTATAAGCTACCACATATAGGAGGCAAATAATTTTAAGAAAGGAACTTTTTTTTAAAGGAATACCTTTATTCTGGAATTTGCAATGAAGGCAGGACTCTTAACAGAGCTAGCAACCAACACCTACATTTGCATAAGAGGAAAACTGAAGCCAAAAGGCAGCATTTAATATGGAAAAAGATGCACAGGGGAGAACGTTGCCAAAATTCACATCATTGACAGCAGTATGAAATGCAGAGTGGACCCTGAGAGGCTGGCATATTATTATGTCAGTATGTAAGTGCCAGTCACATCTGTGGGTGTCAGAGGTCATGTCTTCATTTACGGCTAAAAAGTGGATGATTCATGTGCTACTGATGTAAACAAAACGCCATGGGTGGACAGTATCCCCGTGAGAGAGCTGGAGAAGTGGTGAGTAGGCTGCTAAGTCACTCCACCGGCCTCCTCCTTCCCAACTGTGCACAGATTGTACCTTGTAAGGTGACCCAGAACAGAAACTTGCTCCACAGCAGGTGCAAACACTCAAGATTACAGCTAGTGTTACCTTCAAATGGCTTAGGTGGCCAATCTAAATCCCATAATCTATTAACCCTGACCTTGCCCTTTTTTCAGGCATTTATATGGCCCTGGAAAAAGAAATATTTCCACTACATAAAGGAAATTACAAAAATAATGCACCCGAACTCCAGAGAGTACTTACAATATTGTGTCATGTTGCGATAGATTCACCATTTCAGATCAGCATTAAATGTTGGCCAGAGACAGGGATTAACAAATCTTAAATGTGAGCATTTTTGGTCTTTTATTTAAAAACACCTTTGAAAATTGTTGTGTTATTTATGCTTTTCAGGCATCATTATATGTATGTTCAGAGTTGACTTCCAAGAAAGAGAGTAAGATATGAAAAAGGAGCATTTTACTACAGTTGTTATCCTTTTATATATACCTAACTTTTCTAGGACAATTAATTTCTGCTCTGTCTGGCTTGTACAATAAGGATGGGCTATTTTAAAAATTACATCTGTAATTTATAATTTAAGTCTAATTTGGCCTCTTAAGAATTACTCTTCTTTCAGGCTCACATTTTCACTAAGAGTTGTCACATCCATAGTAGAAGGAAAAAAAATATTTTGAAGTCAAGATTGTTACTTGAGAATAAATAAACACTCCTTGTGACCTGGCATTTCTTGAATGGTGTGAGGTGTCCCTTCATTCTGAGAAGGCTCTCTGGGGAGGGCTGTCATTCACAGCTACCTAGGCGGGCCTGAGCAGGCCCCACACATGGTGACAGGGACAGGCAGGAAAGAGTAGGGTGGAACAACGCATTACCACCATTTTAATCATGTTTGACTGCCAAAACTTTCTTAGACAAAAGATTAAATACACTTTTCAGCAGTTGTTATAATGGTGCTAATTTTGCACTTTTTTATTATTTTATTGTATTTTACATTTTATTTTATTTTTTTTATTTGGAAAACAGGTCTTGCTCTGTTGCCCAGGCTGGAAGGCAGTGGCAGGATTCATAACTCACAACTCAAGCAATCCTCCTGCCTCCAGCTGCCAAGTAGCCAGAACTACAGGCACGCACCACCACACCTGGCTAAGCTTTCTTAGTTTATGTAGAGACAGGGTCTTGATATGTTGCCCAGGCTAGTCTTGGACTCCTGGCTTCAAGCAATCCTCCCTCCCTCTGCCCCTCAAAGTGCTGGGGTGAGAGGCATGAGCCACCGTGCCCGGCTAATTTTGTTTTTTAAAATAAGCCATTGTTTGTTGCCCACTTCTCAGGAACGCATAAGTTACTGTAAAAGTTCACAGGCTTAGTCACACAGCCTACTCCTCCTTTGAATGTGCCTTTCAGATGGACAAGGGGAGTGTCTTTAGAGTGTTTGCTCCTGAGTCACTGCAGTCTGCACACTGTGAGCAATCAGTAATGGGTGACCAGGAAAATGACAGCATCCCATCATTGTTTGGTGTTCAGAAACTAGTAAACACTGAAATCTTGTTATAGCTACACATGAAAACAAAATTGTACAGTTGCTTGTTCTTCTTGAGGGTGTGTCCATGTGGAAATGAATGTGCTCTTCTGTAAGAACACACACACCTGCTTGCTCAAATAGGTATGGAGAGACTCAAGAGAGCTGTCCTCTTAAGATCTAGGTAGGAGTAGGTAGTAGTTGCCAGGTAAGGTTCGTGATCAAGGAAACCTAAAGGTGAAGTCTGTGAAAATCTGCCAGCTGGTGGCTTTGTATGACCCTTAGTTTTCTCATTTTAATTAAAGGATTCCCTGTGGCCTTGTCATCCCTTAGTCTTGCCTCTTCAAATATAGTATTCTTAATAATTCATACCATTTGCTATGATGTTGAAATGAGAATTACAGGCACAAAAATTAGATTGACAAAAATTATTTGGAATTCTTCTGCACAGAGGATTTGTCTACCATTTGTTCATTTATTTAATTGCTTATTTTGATCAGTCTGGACCCATGGATATTTATTTTATACTTCGAGTATAAATCCAATAGTGCCTTTTTTCTCTCTCTCTCTCAAATTGTTTCACTTTTGGCCATTGGAAGTTTTTTCAATTGGCTTTCATGCCCCGTTGACATATCCCCATCACTGTGAGTTTTTTCTTTTTGGGGGGGAGGGGGGGTGTTGCTGTTGTTGTTTGAGCACCTCCTTAATTCCTGGCACTGTAAGACGCTGCAGGCTCATCTGATGTATTTGCAGCCCAGTCCTAAAATCAGCCATTTCTCCAGGTAATCTTGGTTCCTCTCTTTGAAGAATGGTATTAGAGACCAAAATCTCTTTGCTACTAGAGTATTACTGTTTTTAGGCCCTTTCAGTTAACAGAACAAGAAAATATGTGTGTGCTCTAACAAGCATATGTGTACCTATCTATTAATATAAATGTTTCTATATGTGTTCATTTTTATCTATATTAAGCCAAACATGACTTCATACTGATGTCTCCAATTCTAGCCCAATACCAATGGATCATTCTAGCTTTTCCCTTTGGTTTGTATGTAACCTTCTACTCCAACAGTGATAAACCTGCTTCCCAAGGTCCCCATCCATTTACTTATTCGTTCAATACCAGTATACGTGTATAACAGCTTCAAAATTAAACCATAAAGGGACACAACTTTATCAACTAGAGAACCATGCTTTGTACCATTCATTTGTTATTAGCCTTATAGTCTCCATTCGTTTCCTAAGTTACTTAGGTCAGCAACTTTCTCCCCACCCTCTTCAGTGAAATTATTTTATACATCTGTAATACACTTAGATTATTTTTTCATAGCCTGCATTCCATCCTGGGATTCCCCCAAGATTTTAAATGATTATTTTAAACATATATACTTTAAGGTTCACAAAATCACTTTTTGTGTTGTGAATTTCTATTCCACACTCAAGGAGCTGGAGAATAACTCCCCACTTCATTAATTATGGGCTACGCATGGTGACTTCCTTCCAAAAAGAATAATATGAAAAAGGTGTAAAGAGTGACTTCAAAGCAGAGAAGCCTGGCAAGCATTGCCTCTGCCAGGTGATCAGGGTTGATGTCACCAGTGATAAGTTATATTGATAGAAATTACTGTTGATAGGATGTAGCAAGAATGACACTTTACCTCTGTGATCTTCCTCCCCAAAACCCGTAACCCCACTCTAACATGAGGAAGACGTCCAAGAAACTCCAATTAAAGGACATTTCGAAAAATACCTGACCAAACCTTCTCAAAATTGCCACAGTCATCAAAAACAAGAAAAATCTCAGAAACTGTCACAGCCTAGAGGAGCTCAAGGAGACAAGATAGTGCCATATAACGTGACATTCTGGGTGGGATCCTGGAACCAAAGAGGGACAGTAGGTAAAAGCTATGGGTGTCTGAATGCAGCATGGACTTTAGTTAATAACAATGAATTAATATTGGTTTATTAGTATTGACAAATGTACCAAGTATGGAATGCATGGGACTTATGTTTTTAACTTTTCTGTAAATCTAAAACAATGCTCAACTAAGTTTATTTTCCAGCCTAAGCAAGAGTGAGACCCCATCTCTACTAAAAATAGAAAAAATTAGCTGGGCATGGTGGCGTGTGCTTGTAGTCCCAGCTACTGGGGAGGCTGAGGCAGGAAGATTGCTTGAGCCCAGGGGTTTGAGGTTGCTGTGAGTTAGGCTGACGCCATGACACTATAGCCCGGGTAACAGAGTAAGACTCTGTCTCAAAAAAAAAAAAAAAATTATTTTAAAAAATAAAGCAGAGAAAATTAGATCTAATGCCTTAAGGAACAAGGAATTTGCAAATTTAAGAGAAAAAAGAAGCTGCTAGGGATTTTGCTTCATTTGAGTTGGAAAACATATTTTCCCTACTAAGAAATCTTGTACAGATTTTGAAAAAAACTTTAAAAAAAAATGTAAAAGTAGGACACTGCCTGTGAATTTAGCAAGTAGAAATGACCCAGAGGAACTCATCTCTGAAGATGTGTTTAGATTGGGTTTCTTGCATTGAGAATGAGCTGATGACCCAAAAACCTTATTTTAAATGCTAATGAGCATCTATTTAACTGAAAATTGTCATATTCTTGAATAATGTCTGGGTCTCATAATCAGTAATCGGGCTATAAGCTCATATCTTTTTTTTGGTATTATTCCTTTGGAACACATTAGGCTATGATATGTATATATATTTTAAGACTATGTTATTTGAAGAGGAAAAATGAATTACTCAACACTATGATAAGCTCAAAACCTATGCAATACAGATTTTTTCCTTTATTGTGGGAAAATATATGTAATATAAAGTTTTCTATTTTACCCATTTTTAAGTGTATGATTCAGTGGTATTCAATTGTAAACCATTATCACTATTTTCAAAACTCTTCCATCAGAACAGAAACTCTATATCCATGAATTCATATCTTGTATATCCAATAACAGATACTGACGTTGTTCCTACCTTTTGACTATCCTACACAACAGGTTTTGTAAGTGTAAGTTTTCTTAAAAAGAAAAAAAAATCAAACATCTCTGGAATGCAAACTTGATTTAATTTCAGTTAGCTTTGGTGCCTATCATTTGATGTCAAATAATAGGTACATTTGCTAGAAATGAATTCATGAATTTTGTGGCTCTAGAACAGGTAACAATCTTCCACAAAGATTGTTGTTTATTGATGCTTGTTTTTGGTTTTGTACACCTCTTTTAAATATTATGCCTTTGTCCTATTACCCTGAAGTTGTGGCCATACTATTGTTAAACTCTAATAATTCAGATTTCAAGTGATTTATGTTGATTTTTAATTAGTATACCAACTATTATGTTATTTTGTAAATCAGATTCTGCTAGCTAGCATAATTAATCAGGCTTTATGTATGATAGGAACATGAATTTGAGGAGTTAAAATTGGTGAGATTTGCTTGGAAAATTTGCCTACCCTAAATGAAGCTCTTCTTTCCCCCTAATATAGCTTTTCTAGATTCTCTCCCTTAGTTGGAGATATTATTATTTACCTGATCACCCAAGAAACACCCCAGAGACTACTCTTGACTCCTTCCTCTTTCTCCCTATCATAAATCTCACCTTTTTTGCCTGGTATAAATATCTTTCAAATGTCCCCCTCCACTCTGTCCTGCCATTCCTTCCTGCACAGCCATAAGGGGAGCCCTCATCACTCCTTCCAGTACTTTCTGTAGATTCAGACAAGAGGGGCCCATCTCCTGGGTGCTGTGCTGTAGAGGAAACAGCATATCACAAACATATACACATTAAAAATTGGTGAGGAACACACGATTTCTCTGTCATTCAGGATCTGGTGCTCAGCATTGGAACGGTCAAATCATAACCCCAAAGACAGACTCTCGTAGCTAACACTGTTCAAGCCACAGGGAAACACATCTCCATGTCTCTTCTCCACCTCTCTTCCCTTAAGGATTTCCCCCCAAAAAAGGCAACCTCTGACTGCCATGAAAAGTTCTGAGTTGTGTCGTTAACTACGTAAGAGGGAAACACTGCTTCCTTCACACTGCAGAGGAATGCCAGTGGGCAGGTGTTTAGGGAAGTGGGAAGGAAAATTAATTATAGGCTGAACAGTGTGTCCCTCCCAAATTTATATGTTCAGGCCCTAACCCCCAGTACGTAAGAATGTGATTGTATTTGGAGAAAGGGTTTTTAAAAGGTAATTAAGTTAAAATGAGATCATTTGGGTGGGACTTACTCCAATAAGACTGGTATTTTTATATGAGGAGATCTGGATGTGGACACACATAGAGGGACGGAAGGCCAGGTGAAGACTCAGGGGAAAGAGCCATCCACAAGCCGAGGAGAGAGGCCTCAGAAGAGAGCAACTCTGTCAACACCTTGATTTTGCACTTCTAGCCTTCAGAACTGTAAGGAAATACATTTCTGTGTTTTAAACCACCCAGTCTGTGGGACTTTGGTATGGCAGCCTTAGGAAACTAATATACTTGTCAAAATTCTTCCTCTCAGAGAGCATAACAAAATAATGGTTCCCAGTCGTGCCATTTTCTGGTTTCTCTTTGTATTCTAATTTATGGTTCCTAGTAGCAGCCTCCCACTCTGGCCCTGGCCCTGCTTCGGCTGTGCCCTTCCCCGCAGGCCTAGTTGTGCACAGGGCCAAGGTGTGGCTACCTGAAGCCCACGTCTGCTCCTGTTCCAGACTGCCCGTCCCGATAGCCCTGGGCCTATTACCAGGGATGGTGCTGGCGTCTCCCCTGAATCCTTCCTCCTGAACATGGACTATGCACACCCCTAAGCCTGAGACCTGGCCCACAGCAGCTGTTTGTGGGTGATATGCTCAGAGCTTAGGCACGTAGACTGGGGTGTCCATATGCAAGTATGCGAGACCCCATGTGACATGGACAGAGCTGGAAGGTGGCAAGAGAAAGGGGGTGAAGTGTGGGGCTGGGGGTCAGGAGCTGGAGGCTGGAGGCCAGCTTCACTTATACGAAGACCTTTTGATGTGGTTCTCTGAGAAGCCAGGGAGTTCTAAATTGGAACCTAAACTTCCAGACCATTAAGAAGGTATATTTGTCAAAATCAGGGAATAGAACATATTTTATTTTGTTTTTTGTTAATATGATTTATAACTTTTATATATTTAGACACATGATCTGTGGGGCTTCCCATCTTGCTTCAGGCCCCACAAATATTGGGAGTAGGCTTGGTGGTTCTAGAGGAACTCCAGAATTAGTATAGTATTTTCCACAGTCGCACATGGAGACTAAGGAACATTTTGCAATATTAAACAATTTATATTACTCTTCAATTTGTATGTATATAGGTCTAGGCATAACATGTGAAGTATGATATCAATTTTAATATCAGCAATGAAGAAGATTTTAAAATTAAAGTAGCAAATAATTGTGTTTTTATAAACATTTAATACGATTTCATTATAATTTTTTTAAAACAACAAAAATTTTGGCATGTTTAAATAATTTGATTTAAATTCTTATTAAATTTGAATTATAATTTGCTTTTACTCTTCATTATTTTAAGTATTTCAAAAGAAGAATACATTTTTAACCATATATAAAATTTTATTTCCCTTATTATGATTTGTATTTTTTGACAAGAATACATTACATTTTGTACACTTTGATTATATTTACATTTTCTGTTTTATTCCTATAGAATAAGCAAAAATTGAGATTATAATAGAAACAGAAAGTTCAACAGTGGAGTGCAGAAGGATTATAAAAGGGGAAAAAAGAAATAAAAAATCTTCAATTTTTCAAAAAGGGGCAATCTGCTTAAATTTTTAAGAGCTGGAAACAGTAAAAATGAACAGGTTTTTATTGAGCATGCCAATACAATATTTGAATGAGGCCTTACAAGTTCTTTATTTGATGAAGATTTAATTATTGATCAAAACAACAAAAATGAACGAGAAAGTTATTCTCATTAAATCCACAACTTGGGAGGAAGTCAGATGAAATCTCTGCAAGTTCACATTCCTTATAAATGAGGAGTTAGTTAATTACTGATGGGAACAATGAGAACTTCTGTGGTCCTCCCCTGACGCTTGAATCCTCACAGACCTCTGTCCCAAGCCCTTTTCCCCTAAGCTGTCCCACGTGCTGCTGTTAGAGTGGGCTAACTGAACCCTGTCCAGGTAAAAGCCCTTCAGCAACTTGCCAACATCCAGAGCAGAGTTGCCCGAGGCATGTCCAAGGAGCACTGACCACGTGTGGCTGGTCACACTGGAAGGGGGTGAAAGGTTCCGTGGCTATACAAGTTTGAGAAACAGGAGGTACAACCATTCATTATATTTCTGGCAGACTTCTCAAAAACTTTAACATAGTAATCCCTTGTTTGAATCTCCAGGAGGGTTATATAATAGGCAGATCTCCCAGCCATTCCCACGGAACTGTTAGAACTAGTGTTCTTGGAAAAGCTAATCCAGAGCTTCATTCCCCAGTGTGGGAGCCACTAGCCACAGGTGGCTGTCGAGCACCTGAAATATGACTAGTCTGAATTAAAGCACATTCTAAGTATAATGCATTCTAAGTATTTCAAAGGCAGCACACACACAAAAAGAACAGAAACGATTTCAATAATAATTTTTATTTATTGTATTTAATATACTTTGAAATATTATTTGGATATAGAGGGTGAAATAAAATGTATTGCTAAAATTAATTTTACCTGTTTCATTTTACTTTTTTAATGAGGTTACTAGAAAAGTGAATATTCTGTCTGTGGTTTGCATTATATTCTAGAACTAGAGGACTACATGTGCATGAGACCATCCAGAATCTGGTATCTGCCTATCTCTCCAGCCCTCTCTCAGTACTATCTCACTTTGGGCTCCAATTTCTCCAAACTGCTTAAAGAAACCCCTCTCTATCTCTACCAGCCACTACCACCATCGGGCAAACAGCCTGACACCTCTAGTCTTTGCTCACTGCAACTCCTGGAGTGACATCTGGCCAAGTCTCATGCAGCCTTTGCATAGTAAGCATCAATCACTCACACAGGAAACATGTCTGGAGATCCAGGCACACCTATCCCCTGGCCTGATTAGGTGCCCTTCCTGTATGCACCTATAATTTCCTGTGTACACCTTTGATCTGAACTCACTCCATGGTTGTGTAAGCATACTTAGGTGTCTGTCTTCCAGTAGTGGGAGCCTCTTGAGAGCAGAGATAGGTGTTACCTATTTGTATAGTTTGAGCACCTGTCACAGTGCCTGGTGTATCAGCCCCTCCATAAATGTTTAGAGGATAAGTGAACGAATCAAGCGTGAAGCAGACATGGCTTCTTCCTTAAAGCAGCCTACTCTAGAAGAGTAGGCAGATATGTAAATACATAGTTAAAATGTGTTTCTTTAAATTATGTTATACATGATACTGAGCGTCACATGGAAACTCTGATCAGGGACCCTAAGAGGGCCGGTTGTGTACGTGTAGGACCCATGCTGTTGCACAGGCCCTGCACTCGGAAACCCTAGTGCTTAGCATAATGCTCTGTGGTCACTGTCTTGAAATGCTTAATAATTTTTCAACAAGCAGCTGCACATTTTCATTTTGCTCTGGGCCCTACAAATTATGTAGCTGACCCTGCATGAACCCATGTGGGGCTAGGATAGGATTGGACAGTGTTAGAATGTTTTCCTCCTTTGGTGTTGGTTAAGAAGAAAGAGGTGAGTAGATTACAGAGCAGAAGAAGGGACACTGGGGAGAGGCTACAGGGTAGCCCACGTAAAGTGAAGCCAGCAGGAGCTAAGAACCTGCGGTGGGATAGAAAAGCGAACCTAAGGATAGAAAAGCTAACCTAAGGAAGCTGACTCCATGGGATGGGCAACCCATAGGATGTGGAAGCTCAGGGAGGGAGAGAGGTCAGGATGACTCCCAGATTCCAGTGAATCAAAGTGTTTTTTTTTTTTTTCTCCTATGTACAGATTTTTCTTTGGGTACTTTGTTGCCAATGAAGGATGAACAAATTCCACGTATCTAAATGATTACTTTTTATTCCTGAGCTATTGTGTCATCCAAACATGATCTTTGTGTTGTCTCTAGAACTTGAATGTTTCTATTAGTGGGAATTTCGCCATGATCTTTCAGAGGACGGTCTGGTTCTTGCTTTCTTGGCAGAGTTGTTGAAATGGCAACAGCAGACCTCAGCTTCCTGGTGGAGGGTGAATGCCTAGCAGGTGCCCTCTGCTTCCTTAACACCTCACGACAGCATCCCATCCCAGAGATCACTTTCCCATATTTGGAGACAAGAAAACGATGACTCAGGTTAAGTAAGAGCTAATAAGTAGAAAAGTTCCAAATCCAAAAAGTAGAAAAGTTTCAAAGAAGTTTTCCAACTTCATGTTCTTCTGTACTTTTTCCATTAAATGACACTCGCCTTAAGGGGCTAAACAAGAAAAATTGAACAAACATTGAATATCAGCTTCACCTAAATATTTCTGAGCTTTATTCCTTTGCTCATCATTTTTATGGTCATAGTCTTATGAATATAAAAAGAATATAAACAGTAAGCAACATGAGTAAGAGGGAGAGTAATGGCAAGAGTAGAAGGGTATAGCATTTTTTAAATGGCTACTGAGGCAGGGACAGCTTGGGCAGGATGACACCAACGTGGCCATGGAAAAGTCGTGGAGAATGGCAGCTGTACAAGAGTAAAGGTGAGTGTACCTGCTTGATCTCTCCTGTCATATCACCTTTCCCTATTCTCCTTCTTCATAGCATTTAGGCCTTTTCATAGCCTCATCTGGGATTCTTCTCCTTATGATTATTATGTACCAATTATATCTAGTTCCTGAATTAGATGATCAGCTCCCTTGGGCAAGAATCAGGGTGTTTTGTTCAATGCTGTATCCCCAGAGCCTAAGAAAACACTGGGGCATAGTAATCACTCAATAAATATTTGTCGAATGAATGAATATCATCAAAAATCCAGGTAATCAGAGGGAAGTAACTTTTAAGCAACATAGAATAAACAAAAAATCTTGCTGAATTTAATTGCTTTACTTACCAACTTTGAATATGGAAGCCCATGTATAACTAATACTTGAGGGGTAATTTTGCCACTTGTTTTCCTACAGCTGATGCCAGGAATCCTAAAAACATAAAACGAAGTCTTGATAAGCCCTAGAAGATATCTGAGTAATCTTAGGGGGAAAAATTACAAAGATTACTGCATTAAAAATCACTAAAAAGGAACCTTATAAAAGCACATTATATTTTACTGTTAGGCCAATGTCAACTAAATTATCAGAGAATTCTTAGGTTGTGTGAGAACCCTCATTTTATAGATGGAAACTGTTAACTATTAACAATCTATGCTTTGGCCCAAAATTCCAGAGCCAATGAGTCAATCTGGAAACAAGACTATTTTTGTTTATAGACAGTGAGCCGTCACTCTCTGAACTTCTTCAGTCTTTTATCTCTTTGTGTATCCTTTTTGATACTATGTAGTTTTTACCAAATATTAGAGTTATTTTTATACATTGGAGTCTGAAAAGCTCAGAATTGTGCCTTTCATATATAAATAACCTTTTCAATGAAAGGATGAATGCGAGTGAATAAAGAAGTAGATTCCAAGTTCTAAACAGTCCATTTACAAAGAGTTTTTTAGAGCATCACTATGTTATAAGTTGGGAACTTTCTATATTCATATTTAATAATATCTTATAAACCATCATTCCATGCTAACTTTCCTCCACCTCATCAGTATGTAAAACTTTTGCTTCTTCGGAATTCCTTCTTATATGAAACTATGTCTTCTCAAACTTTCAGTTGGCAATTCTTCAAACAAATAAACAATTGGTACCTATAGCAGTTGTCAAATTCTCTTTTTTCCTAAATTGTGCTTTGCCATATAATACAGTTATTCCTTCCTGCAAAGGTTGTCTTATATGCATTCTCTCTTTTCCTTCAGAGATATTAAACCTCAAATATCCATCCTTCATAGCTTTGGCTTATATATTTTGCATACACTTTCACTTGTATTTTATAGTCAGAAGAGAAATTATTAATGCATGGACATGAATATGTAAGCCAGCCCAGCACTTCTGCCCTGTCTTCCCTAAACATGGCCATAAACTTGTCTGCCCACTTATTCTCAGTTCCCTCTTCCTGCACTCTCCCAACACCAAAAGTGACAGCCCTGCCCATAAAAATGCCAACCCTATTTTCATCTGCATGCCCTGGGTTTGTTGCAGGCAGCTGGACAACTGCTTCACTAGTTGACTCACCTCAAAGGGTACTTCCCAACTCATGAAGGTCATCACAGTCAAATTTATAGACCATGGAACATTCTGTCCATCTGGCTGGAAAGGTGACTAATATTGTTAGGTTTTGTTTTATTTTTTTCTTTTTCCCCACAAAAATAAACATCCCATCTTTTCCATACTGAAATGGAATGTGAGGCATCAGTTGCTGACAGCTTTCGCCACTGCGATTGAGGGACTTTTCCTCTGGCAAGACACTGAGGTCATGATGAAGAAATGTTAAGTAATAGCTATTTGTGTTTCTGTTTTGTTTTGTTTTTACAGCACTTAGAGATCACACTGCCTCAGGGTTTATCTGTATGGAATTCTAAGCATAACTGGGAAATGAGTTCAAAATCCTACATAAAAATCTGGCTTTTCTTTGACCGACAATGCAACGAAATGAGGAAGTGGGAGGTAAAGACAGAAAGGGAGAGAAAATACATTTTCTCTGGTGCAAAGTAACCATCTGGTTCCATCAAAGTTACAGAACAAATTTACTAGCTATTCTATGTTAAAAAGTAGCCTTAGATTTCTTACTCACTATGATATTGGGCAAACATTATTGTAACAATTCCATTTAAAAAAAAAAAAAGGAGAAAATCCTGTTATCACATCACTCTAGAAAATCTGCTTTGATTTTCCCTTGATTAAGTACTTGGATCTCTTTTAGATTGTTATTAGATAAAACTAATATATGTCTGCATTGTGCTGTTTTTTTCCTTATATTTATTTAGGACAAGACAACATGACAGCCTATAAAGGATATGAAACATCATGATAAAAAAAAATTACCTACTGAACCCCCCTTGGCTAAGAGCTATACAAGGTGCACTGAAGATATAGCAATCCTCATCTTTTGGAACTTTACATTTTAGTATCAGATGCAGAAGAGATGCATGGAAAAAAATGTTGAAGAAAGAGTAGATGCTTGTGAATCGCCATGACATCCATCTTTAAATGAGAACAACATAAGCAATGTGAAAGCTGAATTCCACATATAATTCTCAGGGCCAATTTATTTGCTGACTCCAGGAAAGAGAAACTAAGATATCATTGTCATCTCCACACAATTATCACTGTGAAGAGTAGATTTTTTGATCCAAGAAAAAGGGAAAAAACAACTTTCTTATCTTGAAGATGAGATCCTTCTCTCTTAACATTTCTGCAGGTTTTCCTGCTAAGGATGAAACATCCAAAAGCCAAAGGGCAGCCCAATTCAGATGCAGCACAAGACAATCATAACAACCATAATATGAACAACAGCAGCTGTGATGTATTGAGAGCTTCTATTGCAATAGGCTCCACATAAGCATATTTACATATGTCATCTCACTCAAACTTAACAACAATCCTGGAAGAAATATGTCCTGATGCCCTTTGTACAGATGAGGACAAAGAACAAAGGAGCAGAGGAGTTAAGTAAAATGACCCCAGATCACGTCCAAACCATGGCTGGGCAGGATTTGAACCCAGGTGTATCCAGCTAAAAAGCCCATTGTTTTTCTTTACATCAGAAGAAGAGAACTGGTTACTCTTTTGCCCTGTGATGGGCAATTTCTCTATGGAGGAAATACCAGTGTCCTTTTGAAGCTCAGCTACAGAGAAAGGGAGGGTGAGGGAGGGAAGGAGAAGGTGGAAAGAGTCAGTGAGGGTCAGGAATGATTTCCCAAGGCTGAGCCACTTATCCATTCATTTAATCAAACAAAAGTTTATATTTAGGGCCAAATAGGTGCTGGGTACAGAAGACACACAGTGTGAAAGAGATACATTGTGCTACCCAGGCAGCCTGCGTCTCACAGGGAAGACAGACCAAGAAGACTGCATGTCAAATAAGGAAACAAATAGGGAGCCCCAGAACAGGGCATAGTGGAGGGGTGCAGCCCAGTTTGAATACCATTGTTGCTATTCACCTTCCAGCTCTCTCTAAGGAAGTGACACATAAGCGGAGCCTGGGAGATGCAGAGGAGCAGGTTGCATGCAGAGCACAGGGACGAGCGAGCTGATGGGGGAGACTTACCAGAAGCCCTGAAGGTCAAGAGCGTCCAAGGCATCGCCAGCTGGTCGGAACCAGCTGCAGCCTCGTTAACAAGCTTTCAACAGGCATCTGGTCCTTCTCGTCCAAGGGCTGGGGCTCACGTGCTGCCCTTGGCTGAGGTCTGGCACAGACCCTTGGAGCTTCCATTGTAGCCCTGGGATGGAGGCCCTTAGCCCCAATGCCCTCTCCCTGGGGCAAAGGTCCTGGTGCCACTACTCAGAGCTGTTTCCTTCTATCAGTAGGCATTTGTCTCTCATACTCACTTTCCTCCCCCTCCTCTTCCACATAAACAAAAGGGTACACAATACCTTTCCTTTTGTTCTTTAAGAGCTCAGCCAACATCTAATATGTATGCATTCAGACTTTGTGCCCTGGTGCCAGACTGCTTGGATTATATCTCAGCTACTTACCTCTACATCTCAGTCTACTGACTGGCTCTGCAACCTTGGGCAAGTTGCTTACCCGCTCCGTGCCCCAGTTTAATCATTTGTAAAATGAGTTTCCACTCTTTAGGTTTTCTGGAAAAATTAGATGTGTAAATATATATAAAACATTTAGAGAACTGCGCCAGGCAACTTAAAAATGTTTGTTATTGTTATCATGTTTGTTGTTGCTGTCATTATATGCCAGTTACCTAGACTAGGCAGAGGACAGAACAAGACAAATCAAACACCGTCTTTAGCTAATGTTCCCAGACTAGCAGGGAAGATGAGCTGCAACTCAATTGTTCCTAATGCATGTGACAAATGCTACAGTGAAGGTGTATGAAGCCATGGAAGCACCGTTAGATGTGTTAAAAGGATGAATTGAACTTTTCCAGGTGAACTGGGAGGAAGGAGAAACAAGAAGCAGAGAAAGCTTTCCAGATGGCGAGAATGCCCCGTGCAAAGACAGAGAGGTATGAAGTAGCAAGATCTGGGGTAGCTGAAGGAAGCATGTGGTCTTGGTGGAGGAAAAGGTGGAGGTGAGGTGGTGTCCAGATTCCTAGGACAAGCAGAGTCTGGAGCATCCCCAAAGTGAAGGAAAGCCATCAATCCCTGAGCAGGTAAGAAACAAGATGTGCTTCTGAGCTTGGAGATGGGTATCTATGGCAGGCATGGAGTGGACAACTGCATTGTATCTTAAATAAGTTGTTATGGCCTGGCCCGGCCTGGGGATGTCCTCGCCAATTATAATGTTGTTGCTATTTGAAATATATATTATTAATTCCAAACATCCTATGGGCAAACAAACTTTTAGAAAATAACTTGTTCATAAAATCAGGCTCTTTGGCAGTGAACCCCCAGATTTTAATTAAAAAACAAAAATAGAAACAAAAAACACAATCTCTGAAGGATTGTGAAGAACAAACAAAGCAATGCTGTTTTATTCTGAAGAGATTAAAAGGTTAATCAGAAACCTTGCCCTAAAATTTGTCATTTAGATTCCTTCCCATCTGTCATCCTCAGAATCGTGAAGTTAGTGAGGTACAGTCATTTGTTCTGAGTGCTGTTCTTGCAACATGTATTGATGGAACCTATGTGCCAGGCGTCATGCTCAGCCCTTTGTGCATGTCATTTAGTTGTCACAAGCCCCTGAAGTAGGTATTTTCCTACTAGTTTCCAGATGAGGAAATGGAGACTCAGAGGGTTAACTGATTTTACCAGGGACACACAGATGGCAAGTGGCAGAACGAGAGGTAGAACTCACGTCTGTCTGAGTCCAAAGTCAGTGCCCTGCACCACTTCCCTGTATGGCTCTGTGGATCGATCAACATTTAAACCATTTTTATCTGGTCTCCAGCCTTTAAAAATCAGTCTCTTTTAATTGAGCGACTGGTTCCGGTAACAGGTGCATTGAATCTATGCTATTTGTCCAAACTGCTCCCATCCCTTCCGCACCGATCTTGTTCAAGTATTCAAGTGCAACAATTATTTTCTGCGTGTTTTTTAAGTATATAATTTTATATGTTCAAAATCTCACAATACCACTGAGCAGTAAGTAAATATTAACATCCATTAGTGATGAATTGGTAAACTGAGCTAGAAACAGGATGAATGGGAAGTTCTGGGATGTAGCAGCGGTGGGAATTGTCTCAGCACAACAGCAATGGACCTAAATGGACGCATGAATCCATAGTAAGAAATCACCTACGTGCAGTGGCCAACAGGATGTCGGGACCTCAGGGTGCTTGCCTGGTTTCGGGCCTCCATTCTTCTCTTCTGCCTTTTACCACCGAATCCTAAATACATAGTCATGTGGATGATTCAGTTTTGTACTAACTGATTCATAGTCTCTTCCTGGGAGTCATTTGGTAACAAATATCAGAATCACAAATAATGTGTTTTCTAAGTCAGAACAACACGCTGTATCCAATTAGCCTTGGCTAAGTCCCGGTGAAGGAATTCCATCCATCCCGACTCAGGATGACACAGTGGTGACATCAGGGCAAGGACAGATCCTGCAGAGAAAAGGAATGGATGGCGGGACAGACTAAGCACCGGTGCCCATCCCTGGGGCCCTCCTCTGAGACGGTCCTTGAGCAGGCCTTGTTTGAAGAAGCCCAGCAAGACCTTGAGGCTGGGTCCTTTCTGCAGAGGGCAGGAGAAGATAGTGTTCCCAGTCAGACATAGTGGAAAGGGAAGAGAGTTATACCGACAAGAAGTCCCAGGCTTCCCTGGTATGTGTCACATGCTGTCTAGTCTTTAAGCAGAGAACCATTGGCTTTGGGGACATTATTTTGTAAGCATTCATCTGGTGAGGAATCTGCCTTTCCCTTAGAACTGGAAAAGAGTCAGATGTCCTCACTGAGTGGAGTCGCAGACCCTGCCCCAGATTGCACCCTTGTCCAACCCAACGAGCGGCTGAGCCAATGCCAGCACCAAGGGTCCCGATTCAGCCACGTGTAGGACCTCGCCCCTCCACGTCACAGCACAAGAGGGGGTGGGGGTGAAAATGGGGTCATGGCACCTGTATCCATCTGCTTTCCCTTCCAACAACACCTACCCAGGCAGAATATAACGTAGAACCAAAGGTTATACGGGCAGCATAATAGCAAATGCAATACCTTAGAGACAAAGGAAGGAGCAGGTGACAGCAGGTGCTGGAAACCGAAGACACTGCAAAGCCCACAGCACGAACACATAATGATCATGTAGGCGTCTGCTTTATCTCTGCTATGGAACATTGTGAGAAAATGTTAATAAAAGGGTTTGTGTACACAGTGATGAAAAAGGGACTTATTTTTCCCAACAAACTGAAGCAAATTGGAGGCGGTGGGTGCGGTTTACTTTTCAGTCCGAATCTTGAAAATACATTAAAATGTGTAAATGTTAACTGTGCTCTCCATAAATTCATAAACAAGAGGGAGTAAAAAAAACAAAGTTTGCATCATAACAAACATCTCTGAGTAAAGTTAGCTTAAGGAGGGTGGTGTTCTCGATATTTAGCTATATACCACGATTGACTTCAATCCTGTAATGTAAGTCTTACATTGTAAGACTAAAGATAGCTTATGCAATGAGTCTCCTTTTTTATTATGTTTTTAAGAGTATCTAGTTTCCATTCTTAGATGCCTGACCTGGACTCTCAGGGATAGGTAATATGCCATTTATTTTATATAGTATTTTTATATGTTTTTAATTTAATTTAATGAATGTTTATTTTAAATGTGTTTTATCTAGTGTAAGAGGTTTGTTTTTAAGTTTCCACACTGAAAATTTAGGAGACTTAAACGTAAATTCCAGATTCTGGCTTTTTGAGAAAAACTAGAAAGATCAAGAAATTTGGGGCCTACATTCCTAAAGATCAATGAATCAACTGCAGCCAAGAGAAGCTGGCCCTCCAGACGGGGGAAGTGTTCACAGAACCTTGGACCCTTTCCCTTTATGATCCTAAGTCTTCCTCCCCACCCACCCACACCTCTTTTCACGCATGTGCGTTCCCTGCCCTGCCTCTGAAGACATTTGAACCTGTTCTAAATCCTTTTTCTTCCTTCCATCAAGAGAGTTCTGTTAGATCATTTTTTTCTTAGCCCTTCTCTTCTTGCTAAATTTAAACCTTAGGCCCAAAGGGCACAGGCAGACAGAAGGAACTTTGCTGAATAACTTGTGTTTGAAATTCTACAACAATTATTTTGGTTTTTTTAAGGTGCCCATGTCATGTTTACCAGTTAAATATTCAGTGTTGCAAAAAAAAAAAAAAAAAAAAAGGCAATTTAACAATCTCCCTTCTTCAACTCTTGGTTTTTGTACTTATCTTAGAAAAGTAAAAGATATATAGCACTTTTTATGTAAGAATGTTAAAATAATTAGTAAGCGTCAACTAAACTATTTTGAGATATAACTGATGGCATAGGTTTCACAAGTACTACTATTTACATTGAAGAATGACACTGCCTATGAGCCACGTGCATGAGCATACTTGGTAAATAACCATCAACTGTTGATATTGAGATAAAGCCAGTGATGACCAGCAAAGATGGGAGTGAGTGGCAGCTACCAGAAGAAGGAAGCAAGGCTTAGTCCATGCCAGGTTTGCTTGCGTTTTCCTGTAGACCCTGAGGAATATACAGGTCCTTCCCTCAATTTTATGCTGGTGATTGTTCCAAGATTGAAGGATGTGTTGAGCATGGAAAGCAGGACTTACTCCCCCAAAACTCTGCAACTTGGAGCCAACACCACCTGCTGCAGCATCTCAGAAGCACATGATGGGAAGTTCTCCCTCTCCTCCGAGCTGCTGAAGACTCCCAGGATGAATACAAACCTGGTGGGGCTTCCTGGTTCTCCAGGTAAGTGTCCTTTCTCTTTAGTCTCCTTCACTGACTGGGGGCAAACCTACCATGGTTTTGAACCTCAACTCTGCAGCCTATTTGCCATATTAACAGAGTAGAAGAGGAAAGTAGCATTTTCCTGGGATAGTGACAGGAAGGTCTGTGTCGCACTGCCAACTTGTGTGGGCCCCTCCAGCTCCATGCTTTACGCTCTGCCCTGGGAGGTTGACCATGTGAACCCATTGACAGACTCTGTTGGCACCAGACTTCCTATAAGCCATGCCCATGGAGGCACCAGTGAAACGGCAGGTGTGGGAGGAGAGGGAGACTAAGATTTTTACTTTCTAAGCTCCCTCCCTGCCAGACTGGTGTGGGTTGGCTCCCTCCCCATGGTCTGACTTCTTGAAACAGCTATGCTTGCTGGGGTCCCACTCTTCCTAGCCCTGGCGTACTATGCTATTCTTTGTGGAATCCTTAAACCCTATCCACACTTTGTAAATAGTTCCTTTGTTGAACTCTCCTCAAATGACCCAGTGGAAATGTGGCATCTCTTGCCCTCCAGGACTCTGAATGATACATATGTGAAACACCTGGCTGTATACTAGAAGCTCAGTAAATGGTGACAATGTTTACTGACTCTGAAATTATGGTTAGCTTACTAATGTTGTGTTTTAAGCAGCCCTGTTTCTTGTTTGGAAAAGGAAATATCCTGCAAAAATGTGATTCTGAATTTATATCTACAAAATGGTTCGGAAGTAGAATTCATGAATGAATTCAGCCAAATACCCGCTACATAAAAATGACTTTCATTAGGCTAAATATGGCCTCATAAACTCAAATAGAATTTGGAAAAAATCAAAGGCCCTGGGACCATGAATCAGTCTTGCTTCCTAGAGGATAGGTGCAGCTTGAGCTTCTGAAAAAAGAAATTTTATTCAACCAATCAGTTGGCAGAGTTTTGGTGGTTCTCAAAGTGCTGGGTCCCGGGATGTCTGGGAACATGTTAGAAATGCAAATTCTCTGGCCCACCCTTGGGCCTGCAGAATAAAAAATTCAGGGGTTGCAGCTCAGCAATCAGTGCTTTAGCAGGCCTGCCAGGGGATTCTGAAGCATGCTAACATTTCATGACTAGTCCTGAGTGGTTACTGGAAGTAAACAAAAGCCAACATTCAAAAGCGTAGATAAGCATTGCCTTGGATAACCTAACAAGCAGTAAAGAATTCAAGAGCAGGGGATTTCATAAACAAAGAGGTTTGCTTTGGGAAACTCTATCATTAGGGAATAGCAACAGGACCTTGGCTGTGTTTCAGAGCAAAACTCCAATCCCTGCAGTGGATGGGGAGAACAGGTACAGGCAGGAGAGCACCCTGATATTATAGGGGCTGAGGACTTAGTGGACTAGGAAACAGGAGCATGATGCACTGGAAATAAGAGATGCTGGGCCCTTATCAGGACTGGGACTTTCATCCGCCTGAGTGTCTGAAATAGCCACAGCCAAGTTATCAGAGCTGGAACTCAGAATATGACTGGAGAAACATTTTGGGGGAATGAATGTTTGACCAGAGTTTTTTAAGTCCCTTGTGCCTCAAATTAGGACTGGTCTTAAGGGCCACTGTGTAGTTGTTTCTTCTGGTGACAACCAAATGTTTTGACTGTGGGGAGGTGGTGGGTGCAATGGTCCAATCTTCAAACAGGGCCTGACCATCACCCCTTCACAATGGACACTCACTGGCCCATTGGCTTTCTGATTCAGGTCATTCTTTTTCAAACTACCCCATGTATATAGAACTGTGGTTTTTCAGTCCTCAGTGTGTGGCAGTGCTATGGTTTGAATGTGTCCCCCAAAAGTTCATGTGCTGGCAATTCATAATTTCAAAGCTGTGGAAACAGCCCAAGTGCCCATCAATCCAAGAATGGATTAATAAAATGTGGTATATGTATACCATGGAGTACTATTCAGCTCTAAGAAACAACGGTGATATAGCACATCTTATATTTTCCTGGTTAGAGCTGGAACCCATACTACTAAGTGAAGTATCCCAAGAATGGAAAAACAAGCACCACATATACTCACCAACAAACTAGTATTAACTGAGCAGCACCTAAGTGGACACATAGGTACTACAGTAATAGGGTATTGGGCAGGGGGGAGGGGGGCACGTATAGACATACATAATGAGTGAGATGTGCACCATCTGGGGGATGGTCATGCTGGAAACTCAGACTTGTGGGGGGAGGGGGGAAATGGGCATTTATTGAAACCTTAAAATCTGTACCCCCATAATATCCCAAAATAAAATAAATTAATTAAATTAAATTAAATTTTAAAAAAGTTCATGTGCTGGAAGCTTAATCATAACTGTAACAGTGTTAAAAGGTGGGGCCTTTAAGAGGCCATTGGGTCATGAGGGCAGAGCCTTATGAATGTATTAATGCCCTTAATGCAGTGGGGAGTTAGTTCTCATGGGAGTCAGTGTTCCCTTTTGCACATGCTCACTTGTCCTTTCACTTCTCTACCATGTTATGATGCAGCATGAAAGCTCTTGGCAGAAGCTGACACCATGCCCTTGCACTTGCCCTTGCACTTCCCAGCCTCCAGAGTCATTAGTCAAATAAACATCTTTTCTTTATAAATTATTCAGTCTCAGGTATTCTTTTATAGCAACAGAAAATGGAATAAGACATGCAAAGTAATGTATTGAGGTATTACTTTATGTTTTGTTCTCTGTGCTTTCTCCTTGCCTTGTTTCTAGAAGTTAGCCAGGCTTCTGGTATGTTCTGCCTCTGCAGGGTTGTGATCCAGAAGCTGCTGAAAGACAATATCTCTGGCTGATATTCAGGAAAGCTGAAGATCATTGCAGAGCAGAGAAATGAAGAGTGGAGGCAGTGGGCAGTGTCTTCATGGACAAAAAAAAAGGAAGGGAGAGAAATGCCCCCAGGCTGAGAATGTCACAGAGTCAAGGAACCCATGGCAGTGCTACCCAAGGTGGAAGGATCCCAAGGAGAAGGCCCAAGGTACACTCAATGACCTCTGCCCCATCAGGCCTTTTCATTCCCAACGTCTTGAGAGAGTCCTCCCAAATATGATCAGAAAGCATAGCCCTGGAACTGAAGGACACTTCATTCTGAGGCAATAGAAGCCTCAGGTAAACCACTGCCTCCTCAAATGAATAATAATCACCTGTTAAAAAGTTGGAATCATGAGGATCAACCCAGACCATCTGCTTCAGTAGTACCTCTGGGGAGGGGCTCAGGTATCCATCCTATACCAGATGTTTCCTAAGCAGGTAGTTTCTAGGACTCCGTTCAGAAACATGGAAAAGGTGAAGAAAAAACTATTTCTGTTCTACTCATATCCACAGGAGGATATTTGCCTTGCAACTAAGTATGATAGAAACTATCTTTCTAAATATAAGTAATCCTAGTTCTTTTCCTCTTTAAGTTCCAGCAATTCACCTCTCTAGGAGCAGAGCTGAGAAAACTTGTCATTCTTAGAACCCATAATTTCTCCTCTCTCCAACTTTTATTATGAAAATCTTTATAGCTGGTGAAAATTAAAGTAGGTCTATCAGTTTTACAGTCCATGCCAACCATCCATCAATGACAACATCCTGATGAGTAATGCTACTATTCCAACTGCACTAGAAATTTTTCTCAAAGCAACCAAGTATGGTGGCTCATGTCTGTAATCCCAGCTCTTTGGTGGGATCCCAGGCCAAGGTGGGAGGATCACTTGAGACCAGAAATATAAGACCAGCCTGGGCATGATAGTGAGACCTCCATCTCTATAAAAACTTTTAAAAATTGACCAGATGTGGTGGCAGGAGCTTGTAGCCATTTGGGAGGCTGAGGTAGGAGGATCACTTGATTACAGGAGTTTGAGGCTGCAGTGAGCTATGATGATGCCACTTCACTTCATCATGGGTGACAGAAGAAGACTCTGTCTTAAAAAAAAAAAAGAAAGAAAGAAATTTTTCCTCAAAGTGAATTTCTACTGTGAATTCTTGAAAATATAATTATTAAATGGGGACAGTATTTGGGTGACTCAGTTCTGAATATGCCACTTTACTTACCCAATGTGAATCCACACCTCATTTCCACCATGGTTGCTTGGTGTATAATCTAAATACAGTCACTATCTGGTTTTGTGGTTGCACCATCTTTATATAAGAATATTTGTATCTATAGTAGAGATCATAATAGTACACTCAACTCTATAGGTTACTTCACAGGCCTGTCAGGATCCAGGAACCTCTAGGCTAAAGGGGTAGAAATACTGATGGTCTATAACAGGAGTTGACAAACTAGAGCCAGAGGACCAGATCTGGTCGGCTGACCATTTTTGTATGGCCTGTGAACTAAGAATGGTTTTTATATTTTTTAATTGTTAAGAAAAAATCAAAATAAAAATACTCCATGAACCTAAAAATGACATGAAATTAAAATGTCTTCATCCATAAATAAAGTGTTATAGGGACACATCCATCCTCATTCATTTACGAGTTTATTGTCTACAGCTGCTTTCCCACTACAACAGCACAGTTGAATAATTGAGAGTTGTGACAGTTTTGGCTTTGCACAAAACTTGCAAAGCCAAAAAAATATTGACTACATGGCCCTTTACAGAAAACCTTTGCCAACTCCTGATCTATAAATTTGGAATTTTCATCGTTTAAAGCTTCTGGTGAGTATAAGAAAGCCATAGGAAGTTTAACAAAGACATTTGGGAGGTTTGGCATTTTATTTAGAGTGAGCATAGTAGAATTTGTGCATAGGAGGGCACTATGTAGATTAGAGAGATTCCTCCTTTTTTGAGGATTAAAATTTGGTGTATTTGCTTCCAGTTTTTTTCTATGTATACGTACATCTTACCTGATTGGTATCGTATTCCATATCCACAATCTTGTTTCCATCTTTTATTAATTTAATAATCATGAATGTTTTTCATGTCAATAAAAATTCTTCAAACACATGTTTAAATGACTCTATGATATGAAAGAAAATATCTTAAGCTCTCTATTAAGACAATATCCACAAAATACCCATCTGGAAAATTATCTTGTCCATTGGGAGTTTCTTCCTTGGAGTAGGGACCCTGAACAAGTACCAACAGAGGTAGGGAGTGTAATGACAATGTGAGAAAGGTCAGCTCAAAAAAGTGTACTCCTTCCCATTCTTTGAAATACATGGCCTTCTCAATGTGTATTTCATTTTCTTACTTTTTATGGAGATGTATAAAAAAAAAAAACCTTATGTTTCTCAATTATAAGAAAAGCAACAGCCTAGGCAAGACAATAAATGGCAACTGAAACCTGAGCTCAGTAACAGGAAGACAATAGGGAGTGATGGGGACTGTGGCAAATTGGATAGTGTATTTCTCACCTAAAAAGCATACATGCTATATGAGAATACTCAATATTTCTATGATAGATTGTGCACTATTAGTATGACTATTACTAACAAAACATAAACATTTTCATAAAATCTCCATTTTTATAATAAATGCTGGCAACAAATTTTTAAAAAATTAGGCATCATCCTGGCTGAATCTATGGACCAACGATTTACATCTTCTTGTGATGATTGGTAGTACCAAGTCTCAGACCAAAGGCTACCAAATCCCTGTATCTAAGATCCCATTAGTGTGACCATCCTGATTTGCCCAAGATTGCCCTTATTTTAGCACCAAAAAGCCCATGTCCTGGGCAACCACCTTAGTCTTGGGCAAACCAGGAAGTTTAATCACCTTCAATCCACATTCACCTGACTCTAATATGTTATTTTTAAATTTTGTCTATACATACACACGCAGACACACACACACACACACACACACACACACACACATACTGGTTTTTGTTTTCAAACTTATGACAAATGATTGATTTTTTTTTCTTCTTTTTTACTTTCTCCTCAACAGTTTTGGTTTCTGATAAACAAATCAGAAAGCTGAAAAATTTGGATTGGCCACAGATGTTGCATTCCATTTCTGGATCCATTTCACGCTTCACCTGCAAGTCACATTAACTACCAAATGGCAAAACCAATAAGGAACTCTATGCACATTAAGAAACTGACACCTGAGGATAATAGCATTTTCTTAATAAATCACCTACCTCGGGCAAGGCATTTTTTTAAAAAAGATTACAAGAGCAAGAGAATTACTTAACATCTACTACAGGGTGAGCTGAATCAGGAGGATACTCAACAATTAATCAGGGTGTCTCCATTGCAAGGGAGCCAATGAAATGGT
Source organism: Microcebus murinus (assembly GCF_040939455.1). Lineage (NCBI taxonomy): Eukaryota > Metazoa > Chordata > Mammalia > Primates > Cheirogaleidae > Microcebus > Microcebus murinus. Next base: position 28,081,490 of record NC_134108.1, read on the forward strand.
TGAAGAGGCACTAGAATCTGCTCTTCTTATAAAGAGATGCCCTAGTTCAACTGATGATCCTAGTACTATCGATCATTTTTGTGATGGATACTGTGGCTTACCTTGCCCACCACCTACTCCAGGCCACCGTGAGAGTGCCAAGGCTGGAAGCTAACACTACACCTGCCAGTGTGCTTGGTAGTGAGGCTCTATGTGTGATTTGGACACGTCCAATTAGATGCACTCACACAGGACTTTTTATTCAGAACTGAGTCACAGGGGATAAAAACAAGGTAAAAACATTCACTTTGCTGGTGTAGACTGTAGCATAGAGGAGTGAGTTTGCACTTGGCAGCTGAGGTAGCAACTTCTTGATTCTATAGCTTCTATCTTCCTGATCAGCATAGAGGTGACAGCCATCCCTAATGGCCTGGTTCTGCAGTGTGGTTTGGGCTCATTCCTGGCAATTCAGCCTAGACCCATTTCCTCAGTTCTCCCAACAGTTTGGGAATCACCTATACTCCCTGATAAAAAACTTTTTTGCTTACACTAGCCAGAGGTGATTCTATCCTCTGCAATAAGAATCTTGATCTATACATTGAATTGCCCAAGTTAAACTTTATTAAAGCCTATAACTTTAAAACTTATTATGACTAGAGAAGTGGATAGTCCTTCATTTCTTCTCTGACATTCCGTACAGTCCATGAGAAGAGAAAGAGGACAAAGAAAGAGTTACAAATAGTTGGAAATGATAAAGCTTATATTGTTGGATCACCAAAGGCCATTCCACATCTGATTTTTCTGCCTAAGGATTATTGGTTTAATATCTATCTTCCCTCTAAGATGGTAGATTCCATGAGAGCAGGCTCCATATTTGTTTAGTTGACACTCTACGTATGACACCTAGCTTTCTTCCGACATATAGTAGAAGCCCCATAAACTATGTGTGACTGTATAAAGTGGTAGATGTATATCTGTTCAATCATGTTAATTGTTACTATGTATTAAGCAACTACTAAGAGACTAGTCATTCTGCATATATTTTCTCACCCCTCTCTAAAGTAGGTTTTATTACCTTCATTTTACACATAAAGAAACTGAGTCTCAACAAGATCAAATAAGAGTCATGACTGCTGGTTGAGTTTTTATTCAGATTCCAGAGCTCTGGTGTCAAAATCCATGAGGCAGTTTGAATCCGAGTCACAGCACCAAAAACAGAACAAAACAATCCATGATGCAGTTTCCATTACATCCCACATGTTCAGTTTTAGGGATTCGGTGCCTTTCCGGGAGACTATGAATCTCCTCACAGTGTCTCGATCATCTAGAAAACCCAGAGCTTCTACAACACCTTCGTCTGTCCACAGGAAATCCTTTCAAAAGTATTCCTGGCATTTGGCTATATCCATGTATGAAAATACTCCTTCATGAAGGATGCTTCTCCTTTCCATTCATAGCATCCTGTCTGGAACTGGGGGAGAAAACTCCACACATGCGCTAGATGATAAGAGGCAGGTTGTTTACGCCCTCAAAATTCCTCTGTGTTTCTGTCAACCAAATTCCGAGGACAGCAACAGTTTCCATGCAGGAATTCTTTCAGAGAAAACTTATTTTACTCAAGGCTTGTTTCCATAATATAATCATATTCACCTTGGGAGCACTTTTAGACTCACCTTAAAAAACCCTTTTCAAAGCCAATGCAACACAGAAGGAACTGGGCTGATATTGCCACTTTATTATTTATTCATATATTCATGCATTCGCTCAACAAACATTTATATAGCCTCAACGACACATAAGATACTGTGCTAGGAGTAATGTAGTAAAATAATGTACTAATTTTATCTCTGCAAACACTGCAGTAAAACTAGGAAGATTGAAACACATTCTTTTGTAGTAAGAATTTTAGGTAGTTACATCTTTGGAACCCTGAAGCTTGCTTGTATGCAGTTCATTTCTTATAGAAACATTTGGGCTTAGCTTAGTCATAGAAATATGTCTACCTCCAACTTAGAAGTGACTCATCACCACCCTGTTTGATGTGTGTGTCCCTTGGCTACATATTGAGTCACACTAGTTCAAAAACATGCCCACAGCATCTGACATAAAATCTAATATTTTAAGTGTAATATATTATCTATTTGTTTTCTGAGGCTTCTTAAATCCTCATGACAATTATATTAACAAATTATATATAAAACAACATTTTTGTTCTCTTCTGTTCATCAGAGTGCAGGCACTGATACAAAGAAGAAAGGAAAATGAAAGCTTACAGCAGATTTTATTCTTCTCTTTTCTTGTTTTTTAATGGAATCCTTGTTGCAACTTACAGCAGATTTTAAATCAGATATTTTTTTCTGGGGCCACTTTGAACAAAGACCGATTTTTCTCTGACCTTTTTTGTCAAGCTGTCTTCCTGAGATGAAAACATAGACTCTGGCTGATGATTCATTACAGATTCAAGTCCAGGTGGAAAATAAACTCAAGCCAGGGATCCAACCTCATTATAGTTATACCTGCAAAAAAAAAAAGTCACAATACTTCAAGGTCTATTAGAAAGGTAATAACCTGACCATAAAAATTTAGTTTGGGGCTGAAATATGGCACGCAAGTTTCTAGTCCATAACTACTTAAAAATCAGAAAACTCAATTAGGTACTCCTAAATTAAATGGCTGTTAATTGGCAGAGAATTGGGTTCTGATGTTTAAAAACTTCTTGCCAAAAGCTTTGGAGACATTTTAATGTTTAAAAATATAGTGTAGCAATTGAAGCTCAAAAAGAAATCTGAAAAGTTAATTCAACCCAGCTTCTTGCCTGCACCCTACCACCATGTTCCTGCCTAGGGGAGACACTTCTTAATGCTTCTAGGTCTGTGTGTCACTAATGGAAGACTGTGATAGCATTTACCTCTTCCCAGAAGATGTCAGGGAGCCAATTTAATGACTCTACTTCTCATTTCAAGTTCAAATACTATACGCTTCTAAGGGAGGAGGCCAACACAAATTCCCCTTCCGTCTCCCAGGTCCTCTGTGGTAATTGAGTGCAAGCCCAGTCAACTTCTTAGAAGACAGGGAGGTTCTATGCTACTCTCATTCCCACATGTTTAGAGCCAGAAAGGGATTTTTCCTTCTGCTAATTCCCAGCAGAGAGGGGTTTGTGCCTTAGAAAGAATAAAGGATTTAGGAGTTTTACAATCTTGGGTTTGAAATTTAGCTCCCACTTTCTAGATATGTGGACTGTTTTCTTGTTTGTGAAGTGAAGATTGTTATTGGTGAGGGATGAATGAGTACATGTGACGTGCCCAGTGCATAGTAGACAGGCAGTGGTAGCTGCAACAAAGAATCCCAGAGGAAGGGTCCAAACCCATAACAATCCACTGCCCAGCCTTGAGGGTCTCCCTCCCAGCCTTGGGGAGGCCTCCCAACCCAGGAAGACCAAGTCCATGCAGGTAGGTGACTTTCTCTCATCCTCATGCAGAGAAGAAAAGAATTGATTTGGATTGGGGAAATGTACTCAGACATTGCTTTGGGGAAGACGCTCCAGGAAAAAAGGGTATTTTTCATGTCCTAGCAATATAATAATAACAAATAATAACATGATAATAATAATAAAATAATTACATGATTTCTCAACCAGTAGCATGGCTTTCCTTTTCCTAAATAATTTTCATAATAATTTCTAGTATGAATTTGCTTATTTAATGGAAATATGATGTGCAATTCTGTATTTCTTATTAATACTCTAAGGAGCAATAATACTCAAAGCTTGGAAAGCTTATTAAGACTAATACCCAAATGTGGTTAAATGCATTAAAAAGCCTTAGTAAAGGATGTGCACTATTGATCCCATACACAGGCTCAGCTTTTGCAGAAGGCCCATTAAGGCACAGCATGCCACTGATGCAAATGGGTCCCCAGCATGCGGCTCTCCTCCATCTTAAAATGAAGAGACCTGAAACCAAAGCTGAAATATTCTAGAAATTGCTGAATAGTTATAGCCTTTTTCTTTATTTTCTTTCCATGTTTCATATAACTTACTTATACAATATTTTCAATGTTTAGTCTCATGTGCAAACAACAGTTTTCCAAATTGGTTAATAAGGATATAATATTAATAAAACACACTTTATCACATAACTTAAAAAATTGTTATCTTCCTTCCTAGGGTCCCAGTGCAGATGAATAACAGACAGTAGACCAAGTTAGATACAAATAAAATTTATATTATCAAATCCTTATGGTCCAACATTTTGTTTATCAGGAAAAGAAAATGTTATGTAGACCGTTCACCTATACAAGAACCAACCTCTTCCTCTAATTAATTATTCTAGTTTCATTTCCTAAGGAGCAGCCCATCTAAAATATTTTTAAAGAATTTTCTGCTAGAGAGCACTAGATAAGATTTGTTTTTTTCCTCGGTAGCTTTTTTTCTTATTGAGGTGAAATTACATAATATAAAATTAAGCATTATAAAGTGCAAAATGCAATGGCATTTAGTACAGTCACAGTGTAATGCAACCAACACTTCTATTGGGTTCCAAAATATTTTCCTCATCCCTATAGAAAAGCCCTGTACACATGAAGCAGTCACCTCCTACCCTTTCTCCAATTCCTGGTAACCACCAAGTTAATTGCTTTAAAGCTGCTTACAACAAATTAAAAGAAAAACGTTCTATGTCTTTACCCTGGGAACAGTAGTAATGAACCGGCACCATTGATAAATATGGAAGTGCCTAGGCTTCTGTTCAAGGATTCCAATACAGTCCGTTCTATAGGCCATTTCTCCAGACCTCTCAACACACAAAGGAACTTTCTCTGCCCCTAATAAGTATCTCAAGCCTAACAGGGTGACTGAGATGTGAAGAAGACAAGGTCCCCTTGAGATGCTTTCTTTGGTGGAAATGGCAAGACAGGGTGCATAGGAGAGTCAGGCCGGGGGGAGGGTTTGGAGAGTGATGTTGTATCTATATGCTGAAACAGAGATGTGTGCAGAGAGAAAGCATCCCCTGGAGTTATGAGGAAGGAAGGAAGGAAGGAAGGAAGGAAGGAAGGAAGGAAGGAAGGAAGGAAGGAAGGAAGGAAGGAAGGAAGGAAGGAAGGAAGGAAGGAAGGGAGGGAGGGAGGAGGGGGAGGGAGGGAAGGAGGGAGGAAGGAAGGAAGGAAGGAAGGAAGGAAGGAAGGAAGGAAGGAAGGAAGGAAGGAAGGAAGGAAGGAAGGAAGGAAGAGATGGTATTCAGTGTACCTGTGATCAACTTTTGACAAAAGGAGAGCTGGTTGCTCATTTTTATCAGGGGGAAGAGGGAGAAGATAGGTACAAATGCAGGCAGTTGGTGGATTTGGTGGTGGGGAGAAAAGACGTTTCTTGACTGATATCTTCAGCTTTCTCTCTGCAGTATAAGATGTAATTCATTGCTGAGAGTAGGTGCTGGGTGTATGAGAGTGTGTGTGGCTCTTTAGGGGAAAGTGGAAAAGACAGGAAGTTGCAGAGAATGAAAGCGAACTTTCTAGAGAAGCTGAGCGAGTTTGCAGGGCTGTGCTGAGGGCGCAGCTGAGGGTGACGATGGTGCATGTGTGGTGATTCCAGTTCAACTGGCTGTGGAATTTTCTCAACCCCTCATATGTAGTCAAGGCAGAACAGGAGTAGTGCTATACATGGGTCAGGTTTTTCCAGGAAGAGAGAGGGGCAGCACGTGAAGCTTTTCGCAAGAGAATAAAATTCAGACTCTTTCAAGAATGCAGAGAACTTCCAGAGAAAAGATTTTTATCATAGGTAGGAATGATAGGAACAAATGAGGTGTTTTTCCTGATCTTACTCATAGCTCTTTTACTGCTCCATTTCCTGCCCAGCCCCATCACAAATATTGCTTGAAAGCAGGGCAAATTTTTAATGGCCTTTTAAAAATGTACTTGTAATGAAAAGACAATGTATTTAAGTGCTAATACAATTTTATAGCAAAAACATGAAAGATGCATTAGCCTCCCCCTACTCAGTTACAGAGGCAGAGAATGTGAACATCATGGAGACAATCAGCAAAAACTACGAATCTCTACGACTAGAAATAAGGGCTTTGATGCAAGAAGAAAACGTCCCATCCCAGACTAGACTTCTAGGGGCAGGAATGATATGGGACACAAAAAAGGAGAGTCAAACTGGGTCAGGATTACTGATACCAGCTCCCTGGTTATGGGCCATTTCTAGTTCTTTACAGAAGATCTGAAGACTCTCATCAGACGGAGAGAGAGCATTAGATGAATTAATATGTAAAATCTGTTTTATACAATAAGCCCTTGTTACATGGTAGGTATTCTGATATTGTTATTTTTTTTAATTAAACATAAAAATATTCTTTTTAAACAAAGTCAGGGATTAAAAGGAGGAGAAAAGCACAGTCATTGATTTTTATAAGAATTATCAGGCTGTTACTTTCCTACTTAATCATCATAGAGTAAAAAGCAAACATTGGAGTCAGATCAGAGTTGGACAACTGCCCCCAAGTGGGCCACTGGCATTTAGGCTGAGTGCCCCCTTTCTCTAAAAACAAAGGAAGTGTGGCTTACTCCTCTGGGGCAGGTGCCTAAATGATTTCTGAGTTCATGAAGCCGTAGGGTAGAAAAAGTGTTATAAAAAGAGAGATTAATCTTCCAGGCCATCAGTCTCTTCCAAGGTTTTGGGAGATACCCTGGCAATGTGTTCACATGGTTATATGCTTTATAAAATTTGCAAAAGTAATACATTTTTGCTGTAATTTGTGAAGACTTCTACATCTATCCATGTCAAAATTTCCTCCAACTGACTCCTGCTGCAGTCCAGTGGAGTTGGAAAGCCTACATGGATTTTTGAGATCCAGTTAAAGGGAAGTTCAGTTGAGGACACACTTATTTGGTTTTACTGGTATATAATTCTGTGGTCCATGGTGCCTTCCACACGGTTAATGCTAGTTGTCCTGGGGTGGGAATGGCTTCTAGGAGTGGTCCTGTCGTCCACTGGGCCAACTCAGCCAGCATCATGAGGCTAAAATGCCGCCAGGCCATTCACTATGCCAATGTTTCCTGCCGTGCTTGGCACCACAAAATTACCAGAGACGGAGGAGACACAATGTTTGAAACATATGGAGCCAGAGCCAGTCTGTGGAAAATTCTCCCAATCATCAGATGTTTAAAAGTTTAAGTGGAAGATTCAGTCTCATGATGTCTAGTCTAGTTGGCAATTCTCTTCTCTTAAGAACATACTTGGCCGGGCGTGGTGGCTCACGCCTGTAATCCTAGCACTCTGGGAGGCCAAGGTGGGAGGATTACTCGAGGTCAGGAGTTCAACACCAGCCTAAGCAAGAGCGAGACCCCATCTCAAGTATAAATAGAAAGAAATTAATTGGCCAGCTAATACATATAGAAAAAATTAGCCCGGCACGGTGGTGCATGCCTGTAGTCCCAGCTACTTGGGAGGCTGAGGCAGGAGGATTGCTTGAGCCCAGGAGATTGAGGTTGCTGTGAGCTAGGCTGACGCCATGGCACTCACTCTAGCCTGGGCAAAAAAGTGACACTCTATCTCAAAAAAAAAAAAAAACATACTTGATAATTGCATATATATTACACAACAATAAATGGAACATATTTCTTTGCTTTTCTTTTTTAATGGTTATCATGTGAAATAGCATTTATCAGGATTTCTTCTTTTGTAGAGCAAAAATCTTTAGCAATACCACAGAGAATATATTACTGTGAGTTAAATATTTTATGCTTCCCAATTATCAATAATAAGAAGTACGCCGGGTGCGGTGGCTCACACCTGTAATCCTAGCACTCTGGGAGGCCGAGGTGGGTGGATCACTCATGGTCAGGAGTTCGAAACCAGCCTGAGCAAGAGCAAGATCCCGTTTCTACTAAAAATAGAAAGAAAATTAATAGGCCAACTAAAATATGTAGAAAAAATTAGCCAGGCATGGTGGCGCATACCTGTAGTACCAGCTACTTGGGAGGCTGAGGCAGAAGGATCGCTTGAGCCCAAGAGTTTGAGGTTGCTGTGAGCTAGGCTGATGCCACAGCACTTTAGCCCACGCAAGAGAGTGAGACTCTGTCTCAAAAAAAAAAAAAATGTCAATCAAACATACTAAAAATTTAAATTACCTTTCTATTTTTTTCATAGAAAGATGCATTTTTAAAGTCGTTATCATGGGAAGAGAAAAATCAAAGAATATGCAGCCAAAATATGTAGAAAAGTATTAAAGAAGTTTATCAGATAATTTTTTTTTTGAAACAGAGTCTTGCTTTGTTGTCCAGGCTAGAGTGAATGCCATGGCATCAGCCTAGCTCACAGCAACCTCAAACTCCTGGGGTCAAGCGATCCTTCTGCCTCAGCCTCCCGAGTAGCTGGGACTACAGGCATGCACCACCATGCCCAGCTAATTTTTTCTATATATATATATATCAGTTGGCCAATTAATTTTTTTCTATTTATAGTAGAGATGGGTCTCGTTCTTGCTCAGGCTGATTTTGAACTCCTTACCTTGAGCAATCCACCCACCTTGGCCTCCCAGAGTGCTAGGATTACAGGCGTGAGCCACTGCGCCCGGCCTCAAATAATTAATAATAAGTATTATGTTGTTTTTCTGGATTCTGTGATGTGTGGTATTGGTCATATTTTAAACTGTTATATGTTGAGATTTTTTGCTAACTTTAAATTTATGTTTATATTCATAACCATATTTTTTCTTTTTTTCTTAATTAACATAATAACTGTACATATGGGGTACATAGTGGTCTACATATGTATAGTGATCAGATCAGGGTAATTAGCATATATATATTTCAAATCTTTATCATTTCTTTGTGTTAGGAACATTCACTATCCTCCTAGCTATTTGAAAATATATAATATATTATCATTTACTGTCTCCATCCTATAGTGGTAGAGAACTTATTCTTATTTAGCTATAGTTTTGTACCCTTTCTCTCCTTATCCCTCCTTGCCCCACCCCTTTCTAGCCTCTAGTATTTTCTGTTCTAGTTTTTACTTCTATGAGATCAACTTTTTAATATACTTTTGTTTCTTGAAGAACTTCTACAAAATTGTATAACTATAAGGTCCCACAAAATCTAGATCCATCCCTGATGTCAGGCACGCCCTTGGAAAAATACCTTTACTGAAATGTCTGCTGGAAAGGTAAATAAAATTACATCTAATACCTCAATCTCTGGCAACCTTTACTTCACAAACAATGTACAAACAAGTTACGAAATAACTTTCCGAAGAAGTCACCACCCATGGAACAATCAGTGAAGCAGACAGAAGCAAAGTCCTCTGCGAAACTAGGAACAGGTGGATTTGCTCGTATCCAGAGGGGTGTCTGCCCTGAGGGCCAGAAATGACGTTAGCTGCGGCATGCAGCTGCTAACATCATTTTCTTTACTCCCCCTAAACTTAGGAGCCCAGAAGGTAGTTATAGGACTGTTTTGTTTTGTTAAAAAAAAAAAAAAAGGAGCAAGCCTACTTCTCTGAAATATGCTCTCTACATGAAAACAAAGAGCCACAGTTACCCAGCAGCTATTATTCAGTGATAAGTATTAATAAGTAGGTATGTAGGCAGGTAAGTAGGTAGACGGACAGACAGACAATACTAGAGAGAACTTGGGCAGATGGGAAATGGCCCTATCTTACATGGAATTCAATATTTTCCCAAACACATTCTACTTCCACAGCTCTTCTGATTGCACGCTGCCTGTCCAGAACACTCCATCCTCCATTAGCTGACTTTAGGGGCTACAGAAATGCGCTTATATGCTCTGCACTGGGAACACAAATGACTGCTATAAACCTTCAATGCTTCATTAAGTGACAAAAAGCCTGCAGGACTGAGTTCGTAGAACTCACCTCACACAACAAGCAACAGCTTCTGAAGGAGGAAGGCAAAAAGACTCGTGGGAGGGGATGGAAAGGGAGAGGTAGGGGGCCAGGAGGACAACCGTGACAGAGAAGGGGGGAGGGGACAGGGACACAGCCACACGGCTGAGGTGGGAGGTGCCTTGGAAAGAAGTTGCTGAAGTAACTGGGCAGGGTGGCCGCTGTCATTCTCCCCTCAGAGGCCTGGGCCGGAGGGCATCTGCATCTGGACTTCCCGTGGTGTCCCAGAAGAGGTAGCTCAACCTTGTGTCATCACTGGGGAATGTCCCGAGGCTGAGGCAGGGGCAGGGCAGCCAGGGCCTGTCCTGATGCTCTTTGATTCAGGAACTTTAATTGTCTAAAGCATCCACTGTGTGGCCCTAGAATCTGTTGTTCTTTTTGCTCTCAAGTCTACTTGGGGCCTTCCCATTATAAGAGGGTGACCAGGGAAAAATCAGAAAGGATGACAGGGTCTGTTTATAGAACTGACCCTACCAAGTGAGATGGAGAGGTAGGAAGTTTGAAGGAGGTGCTATTTGTCTGAGCCAGGCACAGAGAAGGACGGAAAAGGTGAGAGAAAGGTATAAAGAAACAAATGGAAGACACGCAATGTACCAGCCTTCCTATGACTCCCACTGAAGCCACCCTTAGGATGAAGCTGATGTCATAATGTCCCAGGGTGTTGCCTTTTCTTGTACAAGAGAGAAAATTCTGCGCTCATATTAATTTTTAATAAATTCATTGTTCATACAGTTCTTCTATGTTAATGTCCTGTATCTGGTCTCCTGAAATTGAGAAGCAGAGAAAGAAAAGACATGCAGACATAGCCTTCCCCTCCCTGCCATGGTCTCACCTTGGTCCTCAGAACCTACTGAGAAAGAAGAAGCTGTCACTAAGCCCATCTTCTCCCAATTTGAGATCAGCTTCTGGAACCAATAGTTTGTTGGATGATCATATGAATTTTAACTTAGGGATAAAATAAATGAGTACAGGAAGTAGCTTTTAAACTTTCTTGTTTTAAATATATGTATACACCTACAGTCTTATATGACCTTTGCAGTTGCATATTGACTCCACTCTGGCAAAAGAAAACTCACTGTAGGAAAAAGAGATTATTTTCAAGGCAAAAACATCATTCTGATGTTTGGATTAGGGATCCAATGTGCTAGTGTTTGTATAATTAATTCATTTAATTTGCCACTGAAAAATGTAGCATTGTTCACTTGTTGCCATGATGCTGGGCTGAATCTCATGTTGTAACGTCATGGTCCTCTAGGTGCAAAGCAGAGAGTGGCTCTTCTATTTGGCCCTTCACGGTGAATCCTCATGATAGACACTGTGATGGGTTATTATCAATTCCTCCTCAGGTGTGTAGTTCATACCAATCATGGAAATTCCTCTCCCTCTTCATTGGCTGGCTCAGCAATGTGCAGGCCTCACCCATTTGAGCTGACGGAAATGCAGAGAACCTCACTGGGGCTTCTGGTAAAGGAGCCAATATCTCGCTCTTCCCTGGTGATAGTGAACACAGTTGCTTTTGGTAGCTGGTATTAGTCAAGGCCTCGGCAAGATATAGTTGCCATCCTCAAGTTAGAATAATGCAAGAACGATTTAATAAAAGAGACTATTTACAAGGACATGGGCAGGGTAAGGTGAAATCACACAGGAAAAAGCAGCAACCTCAGATGAGGACCAGTCACACTGCTGTCATAGCTGCACCCAGTGGCACAAGCTCCATGGTTAGTGTGGAAAGGACCACCTTGAGCAGAGCTTTGAACCTGAGCTAAGAAAAGTGGTCAGCACAATTTGATCTCAAAGGGAGGAAGCCAGATGAATAAATACCCCCAACTTCATTCTCTTCTCTCTGTTCAGGTTCCTGCAAGGGATTCCCATTAGCTGAATCCAAACAGAAGGCATAGGGTAAGAGCTCCTAGCTATGTAAGCCATACAAGTCACGGAGCAGGTAGAGAAGGGAAGAGAGTGGGTCTGAAGTGAAAACTGAAACATTTAACACATCAGCCTTTTATGACTATAAGAGGCCTCCTACGACCTGAGCATGAAGTTGACACCAGAGAAGTCAGAACAGAGACAAAGTTCCTGGATAACTGATGACAAGTACCTGAATGTCTGCCCTACCTTGGATCTTCTGCTATGTAAGTTTCCATAGTATTTGTCAGTTTATTTCAGAAGATGTGTAACCTGCAGCAGCAACTATCTTAACTCAGTGCTTTTCAAATGGCAGGTGGTAACCCATTAGTGCGTTGTGAAGTCATTTTAATAGGTTATATCCAGTACTCTTTAAAAATGAAAGGGAAAAGAACAGAAAGAATAGGATAGACTAAAATAGAATATACGTGAGTGCATCACACAATAAAAGTATTTTTTCCTGAAAGTATTGTTTCAGTTTTGTGTATGTATGTGTATAAGAAGCTACAATTCTCTCTATAGGAATAAAATGTTTCTGTTTTATCTTTATTTTTTAATGTCTGCTGTATTTTAAAAGCCACTTTCTATGCAAACAAGTGCACCACTTCTAATTTCTAAAGATACGGAAGAATGACTTGAGTTCCACGCCCTACCCTAATGTAACTGATTTCTTTTATCCTGATTCTAAAGTTTTCTCTAAGGAGACTGCTGAGTGTTTTCAGCATAGACTCCATACATAGACCCTTAATATAGAACTCCACCTGCCAGCAAAGCTTGCCATCCTAGCAGGGACCAGGAGTTACTTAAACTGACAGCTCTAGCAAATACAAACAGCCCCCTTGGTATCTACTAGTAAAACATTGAACAGAACTTTGAGCTCACTTTTGAAAGATTGTATTATAGGAATTTTCCCAGTTTCCTTTTATCTTATTGTCAGACTATGATCCTATTGTCTAGTGACATAAAACTTTTCAAATTAAGAGGGTTAGAAAAGGTATACAAGTGCTAACGCCCTGGGAATGCTTTCAGCTGCAAGTAACAGAAAAGTGATAAATACATTTAATCATCTCAGCTAACAAGTTGTCCAGAGGTGGGCAGTTCTGGTTCCCTTTAGGGAACAGTAGCTCAAAATGGCATCAAGGATTCAGGTTCTTTTTATATTTTTGCTCTGCCATCCTTAGTACATTGGCTTGTTATCCAGTCATTCTTGTCACTTCATGATTACAGAAAGATCAATGCAGCCACAAGCAAGTTATCCTTACTTAGTTACTTTCAAGACAAGAAGAAAGGTTCGGGGACCAAAGGGCTTTTCACAAGTCTCTGTATTTTCAACCAGGAAGAAAATCTTTCCTCTATGCCCCCTACCTCCCACCAGTGGATTTCACCTCACATCTTTTCAGCCGGAAGTTGGCCCAAAGCCAAATGCTGGATCAGTCACTGGCAAAGGGGAACTGAACGGCCATGACTGGCTATGACCTATGAGGTTTGGTCCCTGGAGTTTACCACCTGCCTAGAGATTTAGAAATCTGAACAAAATCAGGATTCTGTTGGCTTACAAGGAGTAGCGGCTGTTGGATGAGCAACCAACAGTGACTTTAATAATGCCTTCCTCCTCTCGTTCTGCCAGCAATGTTGGGATGCCTCTTCAGAGCAGGCCAACTGACTTTTATAACATCAGCTCACAGGGAAGGTGCTCGGGAAAATAGGTCACCAGTGTGCTTTCTCCACACTAGGTAAATGAAAAAAAGAAAACATCTGAGATAGCAGAACCAAGGGATTTGATACTCTTAGACCTTTACTTCAGCGGGAGAGGCTTTAACGAAAGACTTTTTATGCCAAATGCCTACTACAGTGAGCCTAATGATGTGCCAATCTCTAAACGTTCAGATTCGTGAGTCAATTAGAACAAATGACCAAGTACATTTCAGATTTTGTTTTAAGTTTCTGCACATCCATGTTCCACAAAATCTTAGCAGCAATTCCCAGTGCCCACATAAGCATCCATGTTAAAATACATACGAAGTAAAGACTAAATTAGTTACTCACTGGTTGACATTCATCTGAATGTGCCTCTCCGCTAGATCACTTCACTATTCAGAATGAAATACAATACATTCCATAAATTCAAAACTGCTCACTTGAATAGTGCAAATCTTGCTTAGATGCTCTTACAAAAACTAGATCTTTTGTTTTGATGGACCAAAGCCATTTTATTAATACCAATTTGATCAGTATTTCACTAAAATGCTCAAATGATCAGATAAGTTTTCTAGTCTAAATATAACTTTCTGGCAGGTATTCATGCATTGTCAAAAGCTCAGAGAAGTTGCAACGTGGCAGACTATTAGCATAACTCATTTAATGTTTGTACTTACCTTGGACTGAGATGTTCATGCTAACAGACATTATGTAGTGACAAAGGCCAATAGATACAGATCACTTACTCAATGGGGCAACACTTTCCAGACATGTTTTCATTTAATTCTCACAAGTCTGGGAAGTAGGCATTGCTTTGAAAATTGTACATACGAGGTAACTTCTTAGAAAGATGAAGTAAGTGTTCCATAGTCATTTTTATCATAAATTTTTTTTATCATAAATTTTAAAATATTATATTTTTAGTTGTCAAACATTTTGAAGTCATTATTAGAAGGTTGTTAGGTTGGACCAGATATTTTACATTTGCTGAAGTCCATGGAGATTACAGTTATGATTCTCTTAGTTTGTTTATACTATTAGAGAACTTTGGTTGCAAGAGAAACAGATTCAGGATAACTTTAAAACTGAAACGTATTGGAAGGGCTTGGAGTAGCTCATAGAATCAAAGGTGAACAACTGGATCATTGGAAGAATAAGACATAGAACAACTTCCAGCGTCTAAGCAGCAGGAATGAGTGGGCCTGTGTGTCTTCAGGAACACACAATAGAGCTGATCAGGTCCAATCTCTTCCTGATCACGTGACTCACAATTGGAATTGGTGAGGTTGAATCTGATTGGCCTCAGTCGGGTCACATGCTTTATTGCTTTTCAGGGAAGGACATGGGTCTCAATTATTGGCACAAAATAGGAAAGGGATAATTCCCTAAGGAAAATGGAAGGTGCTGTTTCTAGAAAATAAAGGAGGGGATGCTGGGCTGGCAAAAACACCAGATGTCCATGACAGTACACAACAGGGCTGGGAGTCAAACCTCAAACCACCCCAAATCCTTTTCTCTTAGCTATTTTCTTATTTCTTTTCAATCACTTATAAGTAAAATAATCCCAATGGAGCAAAATGAGATAAATATGTAATAATTATCATGTAGGGCTTGGCACTGCTGTGTACACATTCAACGATGATACCAGCATTCCCAGAAAGGTCCTCAGAGAGTCCAATGACAGGTCTTGTTGATGGTTTTGGCATCTTGTCTGCTGGTCTCCATGAGGCCATGGCACATTTGTTGGGAGCTCTGTTAGCAGCCAGCCTGGTACAATCAACCAAACCTGAGATCACTGAGCTGTCTGGGTTCTCAGTCCAATTGCAGAAGTGTGTACTTCCTATTTCCAGTGGGCTGACGTCAGAAAATTAACATTATTGCTACTCTGTGTCATCCAGAAGTTTCATTAGTGGTTTACCCTTTCGGTATTAGTTCTTAGACATGGAGTATCACCTTATATTTTAAAACTTTCAAGTTCCTTTTTGAAATAAAGATTTCTTTTTCCATGGAATTCTCATGGTTTCTCTGAATGTGTGAAAAGACACATTCGAAAAGACTTTGGTTATACAAGCTTGCTTTCTTAGTTAAAGGTTTGTTTAAAATTGTAAAGCAGCCACCTGAAAATCCCTTGGATATTTTTTAATTTTCACCATTTACTCTCTTTTTTCTTTGAAGCTGTAAGGTATATTATTTTGAAATGCCCGAAGGCTTCATTTGGAACCATGAAATTAGACTTCTTTTTTTCTCTTAAAATATTGTATGTGTTTTAGTCCAACTTGATCCTGGTGGATAAAATCAAATAACTAAGTGGAAGGAAGGACAGAAGGAAGGAAGGACAAAAGGGGGGCAGAGAAGAGAAGAAGAATCTAAAAATTATTCTTCATTACCATTTATTGATCCTGTCAAGACACAAGGTGGGGTAAGTGTCTACGTCTATGCACACAGTCTTGATTGGTGGCAAAGATAATTACTGAATTACTGCTAGAAACAAAGAGG
This sequence comes from Microcebus murinus, assembly GCF_040939455.1. NCBI lineage: Eukaryota > Metazoa > Chordata > Mammalia > Primates > Cheirogaleidae > Microcebus > Microcebus murinus. The sequence goes on from NC_134108.1 coordinate 28,097,466, forward strand.
AAGAGATAAAGGGGAAAAAGGAACCATGACGTTGCTCCAACGGAACAGCCCTGGCAGTGCTATATTGAAGCATTTACTTGTTATCCAGTTGCTATTTTTAAAAGTGCCTCTGAAGGTTCAGTTAGCCTTAGCAAGCTGATGGGCTGAGGATGCTTCTCCAAATGTGTACTGCAGGGGTTTCAACCCCAGCTCTGCTGTTTAATAGCTATAAAATAATACCACGTGCTATCTCTGTGGGCCTCAGTTTCCTCATATGTAAAATGGGGATAATAAAGCCACCTACCATATAGTTGTGTGTCTATATGTGTGTGTATGTGTGAGAGAGAGAGAGGGAGAGAGAGAGAGAAGGAGAGAGAGAAAATACTTCTAGGATACATAGAATGGTACCTGGGCTTTATATTAGTATAGCCGTGGGTAGGATATGGTGGAACCATGCAAATTATGTTGTAGAAACAATATGTATTGGCATATGGAAAGATTATTTATAAAATAGCATATAGAGTGTGAAATTTATTATAGCATATATTCATATATGTTCATTAACAAAGTATATACAATGTAATGTTAACAGTGGCTATCTTAGTGGTAAGTTTCTCTTCGAGTGATAGGATTATGAGTGAGAATTACTTTATTCATTGTTTTCTTCCATAGCTTCCATATTTCCCAAATTTTACCAAATGAACCTAACTGATTTTATAATCAGAGGGAAAAAATAATCACTATAAATGTAACTAGCATTTTAAAAAACGGTTCTCAGCTCTCTCTTAGTTAAAAAAAAATTTAAAACCAAGTAGAAAAAGAATTTTCCATTTTGATGAATCAAGATCAAAGAGAAACCAGTCTGGATGCAGAAGAGCAAAAAACTCTGAGGCTTGGTGAAGGGTATCTGCAGGGAAAGGAGAATGATATGGGATTCACATAAGAGTGTGTATGATCTGAACTGCAAAATAATAATCATGTGACCTTACATAAGCAACTCAACAGCTATGATCTTCAGTTCCTCATTTCTAAATTCAGGCTGGTCAATGCCTTATATGGGGACTAGAGGACATACATAAAGAGTTAAGCACACAGAAAGTATTTAGTAATAACACCTCTATCCTACAAGCAGTCCAATTATCATCTTCATTACTCACTAAGTGAAAAAAATTAGAAAACTTTGTGTAGTTTCTTGCCACAAACTGGAAACTATTTAAGCTCATGGTTGTAATAAATAATTCAATAATCCTTACTCTGTTTATTAGTATTTGAGGCAAAGGGCAAGGAATGGACTCTATTTTTTTTAAGATACTATTTTTAGCTGGTCTTTATTATAACTACTATTTATGTGATATATTTTAAAAAATGAAGGGGAAAATCAAGTCTTAATCTGTTTTTTAAAATGATTTGGTTTAAAAAAAAATAAAGTAATAGTCATTATGCTATTTACTATGGGCCTCCATGCCACCCACATTACTTTCAGGTTTCATGCCTAGTTAGTCTCATGGTCAAATGATGTCTAAATAAATGGAAAGAAAAAAAGAGACAGAAAAAAGTCACTCGATTGTTATCTGGTTCCAGATCCCATTACTCTCAAAAACTGTGCATCTCAAAGTTTAATGTGCCCATGAACCCCCCGGGTATCCAACTCAACAGCTCTGGGGTGGAGTCTGTATCCAACTCAACAGCTCTGGGGTGGAGTCTGTGATTCTGCGTTTCCGACAACTCCTAGGTGGTGCCCAGGCTACTGGCCCGTGGACCACTCTTTGAGTACCAGGAGCTAAAGGGTTTTAGCAGTATCAGTGTATCAGGTCTAAAGGCTCCTCTATCACATGTGACATAAGTGGAGAAAAAGAGAAGTTTCTCATGATTTTTGTCCCTCCCCCACCCCAACAATATTGTTTTTAATGCTTCTAAGATTTTGCTCATCTTGTCCATGCTGACTTGTTCTCCAAAGTCCAGCTCCATCTGGTAAGTGGCTACGTAATCTTTAAGGTTCATCTCAAAAGCTTCATCTTCTTGTATAACACCTGCCTGGTGTTGGCTGATGGCCAGGTCCCTAACAGATCCCCATAAGCCGAAGAGGTAGTTGCTGCTCCCACCAGCTCCTCTTCCCATCCTTACCTGACTCACTCACTTAGCATCCATCAAATGGCCACAAAGAGTTCCCTGGGTTGGACTGGGTGCCCTTTTGGGCACATTCCCCCCAATCAGGCATTTTCCCCAGCAGTTCTTTAGGATAGTGTAGTCTAGCAGTCCCCAACCTATTTGGCACCAGGGACCATTTTCATGGAAGACAATTTTCCCATGAACCAGAGAGGGAGCAGGGAGGTGGTTTCGGGATGATTCAAGTGCATTACATTTACTGTGCACTTTATTTCTACTATTATTACATTGTAATATATAATGAAATAATTATACAATTCACCATCGGTTGGGGACCCCTGGTGTAGTCTACCCAGCCAAGAGGGCTCATTGGTTATTTTACCTTTTAATGTTCCTTGAGGAAAAGATACCTGTAAAAATACAAGGTTTTATACAAACATCCAGTAACATAATAACATTATCAGGAGCTGTTTAAAACAGAAAAATAAAAAATAGGACCAGGCAGGCACAGTGGCTCATGCCTGTAATCCCACTAGGGAGGTCGAGGCAAGAGGATAGCTTGAGGCCAGGAGTTTGAAACCAGCCTGGGCAACATAGTGAGACTTTGTCTCCACAAAAAAATTTTTTAATTGGCTGGGCATGGAGATGCATGCTTATAATCCCAGCTACTCTAGAGGCTGAGGTGAAAGGATCCCTTGAGCTCAGAAGTTTGAGGTTACAATGAGCTATGACTGAGTTGTGATTGTGCCACTGTATTCCAGCCTGGGGAACAGAACAATATCCTATCTTAATTAATTAATTTTTGTGCCACTGAAACTCCTTTCATTTAGCAAAGGCAAACTCCAAAACACAGATGGGACAGGGAGCTAACCTGAATGAAGGTGTTCAGTTGGGTACAGTGTCCTGGTGAGTCCATGACCCATCTAAACAGGGCAGCACCCAGCCACTCTCCCAGAGAGAGACACTGCCCAAGCCTGTCAAATCTCCCAGAAGCCAGAAATCCAGATTTTTATATGCAGTATCTCACATCAACAAATCCAGTTTGGGGTTATTGTTGTTTCAACACTGTGAAAGCCAAACCAAACAAATCTATAGGCCCCATGTAGCTGGTTGGGGAAAACCAAGGGGGACACAGGATTTTTGCATTTGTTTAAAGTGATTCTTCTTTTGAATTGATTTTTCCTTCTAGCCTGTTGGAATCCATCAGCACTGAGTATATAATTTATCAGTGCCTGGCATAGTTTGTGCTTGGCAACAGCTTTACCCTTAAGCTGAGATGTGGCCAATGAAGTCCAATCTTGCTCTAGATATTCCTGGTCCTTGTGCATTTAACTTACAAACACAGCACCAAATACTCAGAAGCATCTGGAGAGCCTGGTTCCTATGTCTGCTTCACCTGTAAAAGTATTGTTTTTCCTGGCCTTCTTTTCAGAAAATAGCTGCCATTTAACATGAGGAATCAAGAGGGCTGGTGAGCACATCTGCTTCTGTCTCTATGGGCAGTGCAGCATGTGATTCTGATTCTGCTGGTGCAGCAACTTCTTGAGTCTGGCAGAAGATGTGAAAGGCTCTAGATATTGAAATGCCAAAAGGAAATTTATGAAAGGTGAACAGCATGTGGGAATAGAAAACTAGTGGGTGTGCCAGCAATACATTCCATATCATCTTTAACCAATGATGTCTTGCAAATCAAATGACTACACCTATCAGGATATTACAATCATGGTACAAATAGCACTAATTTTATTGCTTCCAGTTCCCCCCAACCTTCTTTTAGAGGTGGGCTCTCACTAGGTTGCCCAGGCTGGAGTGGAGTGGCTATTCCCAGGCACAATCATAGTAGACTACAGCCTCAAACTCCTGGGCTCAAGCCATACTCCTGCCTCAGTCTTCCAGGTAGCTGAGACTATGGGCACCCAGGTGTTCCCCCATTTCATCTTTATATTTTAGATGGGAAAACAACCACCAAGGTATCTGAAATAATGGCTTATTATCTTATACATCTTGGCATCCTTGCAATTCAACAAAACTTCAATAAAAATTGAAGGAATTGAACAATGGAGGAATATATTCTTTTAAATCACAGAGGCTGGAACAATGACACTTTTTACTCTGTCCCATGTACTAAGCAACAAACCAGAGGTGGTCATTTATTACACAAAGCAATGAATGAATAACAATGAATAATCAAGAATACAAGCTCTTTCTGATCACTAATGGGCAATGTAAAATTTTAAGTGTAGCGATTGCCTCAAAGGCATTATACCTGGTATTGTGAGAACACGTAATAGGAGGATTTTACTCATTTAGGAATATCAGTGAAAGCTTCCTTGAGAAAGAAATATTTTAGCTGAGCTAAAGGAAGTAGAGGGCTATTCACTAGAAAAGAAGAATAGGAAGAATTATGGCCCATGGGCCAAACCCAGCATGCCACACATCTTTTTAAATAGAGTACTATTGGATTACAGCCAAACACACATTCATTTACAGATTGTCTATGTCTGGTTTAAGTAGTTGAGATGGAAATGGTATGGTGCAAAAAGACTAAAATATTTACTATCTGGACCTTTACAAAAAACTTAATCAACCCCTGTTCTAGGCAGAAGGAATAGGATATGCAAAAGCCCTGTGGCCAGAAAGAGGACAAGGAATAGAAGTGATTGCAAGAAGGTCTGTGTAACCAAAGGAGGAAGAATAAGGTGAAAGATGGTATGAAGGATGCAAAGCATGATGAGAGAAGGTGAAGAGGTAGGCAGGCAGAGAGCCTTGTAAGTCACATTAAGGAGTTTGGGTTTTATCCTGGAAACAATCTGAAAGCACTGGAATATTTAGGCATGAAGGGGACAGGGGATGGCACAGTTAACATGACTGGTTTACATGGGGAGAATATTGAAGCCACGGTGTGGAGAATGAATTGAAGGAAAACAAAGTGGATGCAAATACACTTAGGAGACTTTGCTTGTTTGTTTGTTTATTTTCTTGAACATTCACAGTTTTTTTTTTTTAGATAAGTCTCTCTCTGTTCCCCAAGCTGGAGTACAATGGCTCAAACACAGTTCACTGCAACCTCTAACTCCTGGCTCACTCGATTCTTCTGCCTAAGCCTCTGAATAGCTGGGACTACAGGAATGTGCCACCACATCCAGCCAATTTTTTTCATCATTATTATTATTATTTTTATAGACACAGGATCTCTCTCACTATGTTGTCCAGGCTGGTCTCAAACTCCCGGGTTCAAGCGATCCTCCTGCTTCAGCCTCCCAAACTGCTGGGATCACAGTCGTGAGCCACTGTGCCCATACTACTTAGGAGACTATAAAGGAGACAAATGTATTGCTCAGGGTAGGCAAACTGCTGCAACAACCCCCAAATTTCAATGACTTCCCATAGTAAAAGAGAATTCCACCCTTATGTCACAGCGCAGTGCTGGTGTGGATGACTCTCCCTCCTGCCTCCCAAATCTTAAAAAAAAAAAAAAAAAAGCAAAAATAAAACCAAATGCTCAAAATAAAATCAGCTGGAAAAAGAAATCCAACAATAGGACATGAACCAGCGAATTAAAAAGAATCTAACACCAAATTCTATTTCCTCTTGTACATGCAGTGACCCAAACAAATGACATAAATTCAACGGCCTGACCTGCCATTTCTCTACCTGAAAAATATTCTGTGGACAGTCAATTTGGTTTTGAAGAAACAAAACAAATGCGTATTCTGATAAAAAATTTTGTTCCTCTACTCCAACCATTCCTTATTTAAATGACCAGTTAAGACACACACACACACACACACAGCCCATGGGTATACATAAATGATTAAAGTGAAGCAAAGAGAAACTTAATATTGTCAGTTCTCTCTGGGATCCAATTTACTTATCAGGTTACCAAGATCACAATAGTTATCAAAGATTTTGTTTGTTTGCTTGTTTAGTAATTAGAATGCATACCATGTGGTTAGTTAACCAAGCTGTCTTTAGGAGACATTTCTCACTGTCGTTTCATGATTTTTTCACCTTGACAGAGTAAGAAGTGTGGATGGTCCTATTTGAAGAGTGCAGTTTGCTAAGGCATGGCTGACACCAGCTATTTTTCTAATGTGGCACATCCATAGGCAATACGCTGCAGAGTTTTAGGGCTGGAAGGGACCTACAGGTCACACAGCTTGAACTCTTCATCTTCCTGATGAGAAAAATATGTGGGGAAGTGACCCACTGGGATTTAACCAGGTTTTCATCCATCAATCTAGTGCATTCTTCTGCTGCTCTGTAATAACACCCATGTTTGTACGAACCCCTGAGTCCTACAGAGTCTGCAATTCTACTTTTCTGAGAGTCGGAATGGGCAAAATCTAAGCAGCTGGGGCTGCCTTTCACCAGACGTGTTCTGTCTGGGGGTGGACAGAGCAGCCATTATTTTGCTGCTCCATGCAGCGCACGCTCTGTCGCACCAACAGCACTGGAGATAACGAGGCAGGTGAACGACACAGATGGTCCCCTGATACACTCCGCTTGTTACATCCACACAAGAGGAGGCTGACTCTCCATTCCTGCGTTCTAAGGGTAGGATGCCCTTGAACCGTACATGCTATGTGCGCCTCTATAGGTACGTGCGTTCATTTATTCCTGAAATATTGATGCTATATTGAGCACATGCTATGTGCCAGGCACAGTGCCAGAGACCTTTCAGAGACAAAAACAGCAGCAAAGTGCAGGGGAGAATGCTGTAACCTTTGAGGCACACACACAGCGTGTAACAATACATAACATAAAGAATATAAACATTATAGAGCATAACAATACATAAAATTATATCTGTTGTATCCATGCATGTAGCTCTTGAAGCAAAATTCAAAGACTTCACACAACAATTATTGCCAGACAACTGAATTTTCAGTAGCTCGTCCCATAGTTTCCAGTCATAAAAATGTCACTGGAAGCAAATTGGAAGAATTGAGAAATGTACACCTGGCTTTGTGCCCCAGTTTTACTATTTACCAGCTGAGTGACCTTGAGCACATTCCGCAATCTCCCTGATCAACTGCTCTCCTCTTGAGCGAGCATGATCGTAGCTACCTCCTAGGCCTGTCGGGAGGACGAAGATGATGCCTGAGCATAGAAGAGCAGCATGGCTCAAAAGCAAGTTCTTCATCTCCCTGTGCCTCTCTGTCTTTGCTTGTAAAATTAGGATAATAGTAGAATCCATGCCATCCCATGGTTGTGAAAATAAAATGAGATAATGACACATCTAGTACTAAATACATTTTAATTGTTATATGAAAGTATTATATGATTTATAAGATGCTAGATAAAAGCAAAACACCATTAACTATTGAAGTTGAACTTGATAGAAAGAAGAGTATTGGGACCAGAATTATTCCAATTATTACATATCCAGGTAGTACCTCCAAACCTCAAGTGTTCAGGCTCAGCACTATGTCAGAGGTTTAAATACAGTAAAATGGTTCTGCCCTGACAATCATGTCACATAGCTCCCTGCAGAATGCATGTTCCTTTCTGTATCCTTTCTCTTCATCTTCTCTCTCTGTTTCTTTGTAAATCACTTCTCAAAGAATAATTTCTGTAAGGCCCCCTGCAGCTATTTATGTCAGTCCTGTGTATATATAGATAAAGAAGGTGAGGTGATGCCACACCTTTAAATCTGACAGGTCACGTGGCTGCACAGTGGAGGCGGAGGCGATCAAAGCCACATAATGCCCATAGCTCGTTCAGCTGTCCACACCAAACGGATGAGGGAAGGTGACTGGGACAGCAATGCGAAACGCTGCTAAAGTGAGAGTGACCAGGCTTGTTCTGGATCCATGTTTATTGAAGTATTTTAATAAACAAAAAAACCTACTTTGCTCACGATGCCCTTCAGCAGGGCACGGTTGGGGATATTGTGCTTCTCAAAGCTGTCCCTGTTCCGCAAACAAAGCACGTGAAACATGAACTGGCTGAGATCGTTTTCAACGTTGGAAGAGTCACAGATCCAGTGACAGGAAAACCCTGTGCAGGAACCACGTACCTGGAGAGTCCAGTCAGTTTGGAAACAACTCACCTAATCTAAAATCTGGAAGAACTCGATATCCCTTCATCACCGTAAAGGACGATTAGAAGAAGCACCAAAGGGGAAAATGTGCACATTTGCTTTATGGAAAAAGAAATTTTTCTAAGTTTCATAACAAATTGTCCAGTTTCTCATATAGTATTCATGAAATAGCTAAAAGTAAGTGAAACAAAGGGCTTGTTATAGTTTTTCATAAAGGTTTATGGCCATGTTTCAAATGTTCTTTTCAACAGACATACTTTCACATTGCACTAAGTGTGCCTAGCAATCTGCGGCATTACTTTGTGAGCTCACTGTTTTAGAAGGTATTTGGTTTTCTTTTTTTCATTCAAAGAATTTATCTTAGAACCTTTATTTGGGAGGAAGAAAGCCTTTTGCTATAAACAGATAAGGCCACATTAAGTATTTTCGATAGTATATATTCAAAATAAATTTAAATATTTTATCTGATTTCACCAACTCCAAGAGCAAATAATCAACGTGCTTGTGGCCAGACTTTTTTCCGATTAAGGTGTATGAATAAGAATGTTGACATGTAGAAAGTAAAATCTTAAAATTGTGTCACTTTTCTTCGAGGCTAGATTAAATAGGAATAAGCTCCTAAAATCTAACACGTCGATTAAGTTGTAGGACCTCACACATGTGCATTTAGGTTAGAGAGTGAGTTTTGTTGCTATTCATTAATAAACTGATAACTTAGAGTTTGATTTGAGGAAACAAAACAAAACAAAAATCCTAGATGATGTTTGCTCCTCCTATTCCTTAAAGCAGTTAAGAATAATTCTTTCTGTCCTTGAAATGTCACATCCTCAGAATGAGTTAGGGTAGCACCAAGAACAATTTGGAAACTGAAAGATTATCTGGGTAGAGTGGGTGTAATTACCTATCAGAATTTGAAATTATGAAAAGAAGACTCCAAAATTTTTTTCTTCAGGTTTCTTCGGTTTATCTCTGAGTGCTGAAGAATTCCTGCTTTAGTGATCATTGAAAACTGAGTGGTAAGCTATCTCCTGACCCAATTTTTTTTCAATAATCCAATTCTGGTATATAATCCATTGCCTACTTTTTTATTTTATTTTATTCATTCGAATGATCATTTTTCAAAACAACTAGTTTTTTGCTAGAATTCATTCAATTTTGATGGAAGAAAATGAGTACAACTAAAATATTATCATTCTTACAATCCAAACTTGTTCAGCTAATAGTAAGCAAGAGGCGGGGCGCGGTGGCTCACGCCTGTAATCCTAGCACTCTGGGAGGTCGAGGTGGGTGGATCGCTCAAGGTCAGGAGTTCGAAACCAGTCTGAGCAAGAGCAAGACCCCGTCTCTACTAAAAATAGAAAGAAAATTAATTGGCCAACTAAAAACCTATAGAAAAAATGAGCTAGGCATGGTGGCACATGCCTGTAGTCCCAGCTACTCAGGAGGCTGAGGCAGAAGGATTGCTTGAGCCCAGGAGTTTGAGGTTGCCGTGAGCTAGGCTGATGCCACAGCATTCTACCCCAGGTAAAGAGTGAGACTCTGTCTCAAAAAAAAAAAAAATATAGTAAGCAAGAGTATATGAGGAAGTATAGGTACTCTGCTTAAATCCGCATAAAGAAGATGACTAGCCATGCTTTTAAATTACCAGTCTTATGATTTTTAATATGAAAAAGGAAAAGAAGAAGAATCATCTTGTTTCAAAGAATCAGATGACAGTCGGGTGAAAATTTTAACTGTAATAACCCTGTAATATGCACTTCTGAGCCTGTTGCGTATCTGAAAGACAAGTATGGCTTTCGCATTTTCTAGTGAAAAGTGCTATTCTGACTTTCCTATGCTGTAAACATCTGCATCTGTTGTGCAATATTGATGAACTTGAGTTTGGAGCCGCTAGCACTATACCTCTCTTTATGAATAATAGGGTGCACATAAATGATTAAAACAAGGCAACTAGAAACCTGATATTGCCAGTCCTCTCCAGGATCAAATTCATTTATCAGCCCACTAAGGTCACTGACCCCGATTACCCAAGGCCTAGCTACTAAAATGATTAATTGATCTATTCTTTCATTTCACTTATTTAATTTGAAGGGGGAAAAAAGTCAAAATACTTTCAATGAATTGACGTGTAAACAATTGTGTTTAGCTTGCTGCATCTTCTAAAACACAGATTAATGGCAGTGAGAAACACTAGCGCATGCTGTTACAGAGATGAATGTGAACAAAGAAACCATAGCTTTTCTTATACAACGTCCTTATGTTACTTAACTCGTTATTCCAAGTTTAACCCTCTACCTACAATTTTCCATACTATTTTAACTTCAAAAGATGTACAGATAAGTGAATTGAAAGAATATGCTGGCAGATATAGAGATTAAATTGCTTTTCTATAGAAAAAATATTTAAGGAATTTTAAAAATGTGTTTATATTGACAGTCATCAATGGAGATGCCTAATGTTGAGTAAAACATCATTTCCTTCAAAACTACAGGGCCAAAGTTGTTTGTTAGAAGTTTGGCACAAATAATATTGCTTTATTCATGTAATGGTAAGCAAGTACACAAAAGAATAACAGCATGTGCCTAAACTATTAATAGCTTATTTTCTTTGTAATGACCAAATAATCAAAAGAATCAATCCATTCTAAGCATCTAGATAGCATCTTACAATATTGTTAAAATGATTAAAGTGGATTATATACACTCAGTGGTATATTGATCAATATTTAACATTTGGTTCGGGGATGAAAGCCCTGATTTTCAGTGTACGCTGGTTTCTGTGGGGTTATCACTGATTTCGAGCTACCAATTAGCTACCATTATCACTGATTTCAAGCTACCAATATAAAGTCACTGAACATGGATTTTGGAAGAGTTGTGCTATAATGCACTATTATATAGTATTTTCTCCATACAGAATCTGCCAGATTTCACACACACACACACACAAAGCCCAGGTTGCCAGCCAGGAACAATGGTGTGCTCCTATAATCCAACTACTTGGGAGTCTGAAGCAGGAGGATGGCTTGAGCCCAGGAGTTCAAAGCCAGCCTAGGCAACACAGTGAGACCCTGTCTCTAAAAAAAAGAAAAGAAAAGAAAAATCCAGGATGCCTAGTTAAATTGGAATTTTAGACAACAAATAATTATTCAGGTATAAATATTTCCTTGTAATATTTGGGACATACTTATTCTATAATATTAGTCATTGTTTATCTGAAATTCAAATTTAAATAAATAGCCTGGATCTTATCTGGCAATCCTCATATAGACACCATAAACATAAATAACCTCAAGTGTATAAATAATAGTAAAAGGTAGTGATGAGTTTTGAGAATTTATTACCTTTCTTTTAAATATAATTTACATTTTAGATTTATATAATTTGATTCTTTAAATAATGACTGTTTTTGATACCAGGCTCAAAAAATTTGTGAAGAATATTAACAACCAACTTTTTTGAGGGGGCTGGGGCGGGCAGCTCTAGCATAACACTGATATTATATTATACTTAAGTATAATACTTCTACACAAGAGAGACTTTGCAAATACAATGAGAGTACAAACTTTAAAGTGTACCTCACCTTATGATACCACTATGATTTTAAATATGGCTCCATTAAATTTCACATGAAGTCAATTTCAGTGTAATTAACTCTCCCAATCCTTGCACCACCACCCCTACTCCTGGAGAAATTTCTCTGTACCAAGAAAGAGTAAAAGTTTAGATTTCTTCCTTTCTATTTTTAGGGATTTGTGGAGTGGTCAGCTCTCCTTAGAATTGGGTGATTTTAATGAAAAGGCTATAACTTCAAAGTTGCTATTTTTGTGCAGGGGCTGGGAGTGTGAGACAAAGTAACAAATGCAAGAAGCCATGTTTGCTCCTTGCTGCTTGCCAGCAAGATTTCACAAAGCCCCTGACTCTGTGACAATGTGAAGTTCTGAAGAGGGAGGCTTTGAAGACAAAACAGGTTAGAGCACACTGTCCCCCGCAGCTCTGGCCTGAGTCACTGTATTTCTTAAAAGATATGCCCCTAGACCTTGACTTTTTCTATACATAAGATAATTTCTGAAAGGGTTAGCGATTATGCCTCTGTAAACTGTAACCAGATGTACTCTTACACCGAAACATACATGTGATTTTGCACATACTGAATCTTCTCCACCTGTATATAAGCTGTGAACTGCATTGGAACAATCTGGCAGAACTGTTCCCAGGCAATAGGCCTCAATCTATAGTCCTCAGTAAGATTTCTGAGTAAAGCTAACTTTAATTCTTCAAGAGCTTGACTTTTTTCCTTAGTAGACAGGGAGGGTAGCGAAATTGAGTGGAAGGTCCTTTTGTTTTTGTGTTTAGCTGAGCACTTTCATCAGACATTGGCAGTACAAAGATAAGCCTGGAATTTTGTTTGGGATAAAGACAAAAAAAAAAAAAATCTACACTGATCCACAAAGTAATAAAATTAGGAGGCCATAGGTTTATGGGTAGGGAGAAAACACGATTAAGATGAGCTTTGGAGAAGCAGCTACTGAGGAGGCCCATGAAAGAGTTTACTTATTTTTTTTTTAATTTAATAAATAAGTAAATCTATAAATAAACAAAAAAAGGTGCCCTTCACTTTTGTCCAACATTACCCTCAAAAGGATTTTCAAAATCAATTGTCTTTTTGACATTGGAGACATTCCCATTTTATGATAAAAAGTTGCAGTGTGCTGCACAGTCAAAAAAAAAAAAAAAAAAAAAACTTGCAGTGTGGGCTGGGTATAGCGGCTCACACCTGTAATCCCAACACTTTAGGAGGCTGAGGAAGGAGGATTGCTTGAGGCCAGGAGTTTGAGACCAGCCTGGCAACAAAGCAAGACCTTTCTCTACAAAAAATTTTAAAACTTAGTGGAAGTACATGCCTGTAGTACTAGCTACTTGGGAGGCTGAGGCAGGAGGATTGTTTAAGCCCAGAAGTTCAAGGCTACAGTGAGCTATAATCACACCACTGCAATCCACCCTGGGCAACAAAATGAGACCCTGTCTCTAAAAACAACCAAACAAACCTGCAGTGTGAATTATCACCCCATATGTTAAAAATGTTTTTAGTAACTAAGGTTTTATTTTGGGTTTTCTTCAAATGAGGAACCTCTAATACATGTTTTATTTTACATTATAAATTTATGTATGATCTAGTTTAACTCTCAATGAACATTTGCCCTAAATGTTAAGTTCACCTGTCTTGGAAGAACATAAAAATACATATTAAATACACCATTAAAAACAATTGTTTGTATTTTATGTCAGAGCTCCTCCTCCTTTTCATGTGCATGAAAAGTAGCATATTTAGATATCACCCCCAGTAACAAGTTACAAAGTTCTGTAAGTTAGTTGCTTTTGCTAATTTTCTCATTTATAATTTTAGAAAATTGTATCACAAATAGGAATAATTACTGAAAATGTTTGAAGTCTTTTCTATTAATTTGAATAGTAACTTAGTAAAATATTTCTATAGGTTCTTTAAAATTCTTTATAAACTTTATTTACTTTCTGAATTGAGTTTTATCCATACCAGAAAGCTGTTATATTATTGAAAATAATTGAGCTAGACAGAATTAAATTATTTCAGTAGAATAATAGGGTCTTAAAAGCTGCTTCTAACCACTTCATTGAACGGGTATTGATTAGCTCAAAAGAGCAATCTAAAAGTATTATTAAAGTTTGCATCATTTGTCAAACTCTCTGTATTGCCTAGGATATTAAGTGATGAAAATTAATCCTCCCAGATCTTACCTTCATGAAATGAAATTGAATTTTTTCCGTTTTCTAAGTGAAATTGAAGTTAAATGCACAAATCAAAGAGAGAGATGGTAAATTTGTCACAAATAGAAGTGCAAAACTAATTCAAAACTTGAAATAAAATGTTTTATCTGTAGTGTAGAAGAAATAAAATGGCAAAAATGTAAGAGAAAAAGGGCAAAGAAATTATTATATTTGGGACTTTCATTCGTATAAAAAAGAGTATTATTGTTACTCTTGTTATTTGCTTTCATTAATTTTTATTTAAACCTACTAAAGAGCACTTCCTATCATGCTGCATGAAAATGTGATCAAATGGTAACCAAAGATCCCAAGATCATGAACCAGCTACATGACTGGCCAGCCCCTTGTCTCTCTGGGTCTCAGTTGTGTCCCTTAGTTTCCTTTTTAAAACTCAAAAACTCCTACTTAAAAATGCTGTGACTCTGAACTCAAAATGTTGAAGTAGAAGAGTCATTGCTTTAAATGACTCAGCAACTTGAGACTTGCTAGCAGTAAGAATGCTGAGTGGCAAGACTCAGTAGCTGGCTTTCAGTTCTGTTTAATGAGATAGAAATCTCATTATTTTTTCTCCAATCAGAGCTTCAGAAGAGATCAGAATATTAACAAATGTTAACTTAATAAAGTTGTTAGGGGGAAATGTTCCGTATTTAGAAGAGACTTATCACAGGTTCCATTTTAACACCAGAGCCATGGATTTTTTATGCAGTCACAAACACTAAAAATCATGTCCTTGGCAACTATCTAACACTTTGCTTTTTAAATAATACGTCAATTTAAAAATGTACAGGGCATGTAGTTTCTCAAAATTACTTCAGGGAGTATACTAGAAAAAAATTTGAAGACTGCTGCTCCAAAGTCTTATCTTGTTCAGTGCTGTATTATTATACTAATCCCAAACATAATGCTAGGCACATAGCAAACCCTTAATAAAGTCATTAACATAAGATTGACAGATGACCTGACACATCTGAATGACTTGAGAGATCTTAGCAAAGACAGAGAGTTTGTGGTTGAATTGATAGTTATTAAATAAAATAGAAAATTAAGCAAATAAAAATACTTATTAATAAAGGAGCAGAAAGTAGTATAAGTAAGGAAAAGTAGTAACACCCAACAAACCACATGATTTTCAAAAGGAAAGAATATGCATGGCATATTCTAAAAGTATTGAGAGGATAAGACAATAAAGCATTTTAGTACATAAGGAAGATACGGTTTAGATTTTTAGATCTAATAAAAAAAGGTAGATGGTAGAGTATGATCCCAAAAAATGTTTCTTCCTCACGTAGTTAAACCTGTGGGTACCAGCTCTATCACCATAACTCTGACTCCTGAGCAAAGTGAGAGAGATAAAAAATGGAACCCCTACTGGGTGTATCAATCAGGTCCCCAAGAGGAAAAGAGTGGCACATCCAGGAGGATTGAGTACAAGGACTGCCGTTGAGGTATAGGCAGGTGTGGGGAAACCACGAAGAAGGGTGATCTACCCAGCTACTAACAGCAGGTGTTACAACCCTTAGATCTAAAAGGAAGCTGAACCTAGTGGGAGCGAGTCACCTTGAGAGGGTCACCTTGAGAGACTGTGACCTTGGGCAGTGATCATGAGGCCAGCCCAAGGCAACTCTGCAGCAGGACGGGGGAACTGTGGGAAGTGACCGCACTGGGCTCTTCCCTCCGACCTCCTGCAGGGGCTCCCCACTGGACAACCCCAGCTGGAAACCAGAGGGCAAGTGGGCTTGTTAAAGTAATCTACACAGGTCAGCTCCTGGGGCAGAGGACTTGGGGCAGAAGGAAGCAGAGAGGCTGGGCCAGGAGGGTGGAAATAGAAGATAATCCGGCACCACGAACCTAACATGTACTATTCCATATCATTTATTTGATCCCACTTTTTTACTGCTAATTATTTCTTTAAACAAACACCTCATCATTATGGAAAATTGTCCACTTTATTTTATTTTGCTTCAGCCACAGTGAGGCCAAATAATAATAAAAAATAGTTGAACTTGCTCAAAAACACTTCAGTGAAGCATTCTTTGGGCACATTCTGATCACATTTGAAATAAAGAAAAGCACTCATGAAGATATTATAGTTAATTCATTGCATTTGGGATGTGACTATAGGCAGAGAAGATAATGTAGCATAGGGAAGGACCATGGCCAAAGAAGCTTTGGAAATGCATTTGAAGGACCAGAATTAATATCATTCGGAAGGAAGAGAGGTTGTTTAATCTGGTTTTGCGATTGGATTGGATGAATGGGAGAAACTCTCATCTCTCATCCTATGGGGTCAGTAATGCTAACATTACCTGCAATGGGGAGGCTTCACTACTTCCTGATTCTGAAACACAATGGAAATCTGATTCTAGCTTTGAAAATGTAATATCTTCACCCACAAGTAAGTTGCCATTTGTAGACACCCTTCAACAAATAATTATGGATAACACACTCAGCGCCAGGTACCATTCTAGGGGCTGTTGATACCATAATCAGTAAGGGAGGCATTATCCCAGCCCTGATGAAAGCTTTGTTTAGACAAATCTTTTGCATAAGTCTACATGGTTAACAGGAAACATAGAAGGTGAAAAGTAAAAGTACAGCTACTCTGGTTTAATCAGTTATTGAAATACATGGAGCCTGGAGCTTTCTCTGCCTTTTGGAACATAGCACAATAGTATAAAATCACTGGCCTTATAAGCTTCTTACGATATATCATCCTCAAGGTTAGGGGACCTCAGAGTCTCTTGAAAGAACTAGGCTCAAATAATCTCAGAAAAATGTTAACCCACAATTCTCATTTAAAACTTTTAGAAAATTACTTATATTATTAAGTTTTGGAATACATTACCTTTACCATCTATCCATTCAATAATTGAGTGCCTTCTGTATGTAAAACACTAAGAACACAGTGATGAAAAAGACAAGAGTCCCTGCCCTTTTGCGACGTCCAGTCTAACAGGTATAGAAGCTCTAAACACCTCATGACACAGTCAGTTATTTAATTACTGTTGTGAGTGCCATGAAGGGAAAGTACAAAATTTTTTGAGACTGTGGGGCTGTGAAGGCCTCCTGGAGAAAGTGACATTTGTGCAGATTACTGGTTGGTTAATAGAAATTAATTAGTCCAGGAATTTCAAACTCAAATTCCTTTACGGGATCAGGCAGGTAACACAAATATGTGCATCAGGCAGTGGGTAAGACTACAAGAAATATTATAGTCCGTGGTTTGCCAGAGGGAGCCTATTGGCCTTAAGGCATTCAAATTCAAACTTTAGAAATCTCTTGGCTGGCCAAACCCGAAACGTCTGCAGACAAACACCGCAGAAGGGCTGGCGCTGCTGAGATGATTCAGGCAGGAGAACAGCAGGAGCAAAGGCCCTGAGGCAGGCAGGAGCCCGTCTGTTTTGATGAGTTAACAGAGAGCAACTGTGAGTGGAGTGCAGAGCCCCAAGGAGAGAGTGGCTCCCATGGGCAAGGGAGGAGAGAGAGGAGCTGTCACTCAAGGCCTCAGCGGCAGGTAAGGGCTTCGGTCTTTAACTCAAGTACCGATGGATGCACTGAAAGGTTATAAGCAGACAAGTGAATTAATTAGATCTGCGTTTTTTGAAAGCTTGCGAGGCAGCACTCCTGGAAAGGGTTAGAAGCAGATCAGTTAGGAAGCTGTGGGGGTAGTTACCCATCTCTCCTTCTGTTTTTCATCTACGTTATTTAAATAACTGCACTTGTCTTTATGCAGTGTGCTCCAGTACTCCTCATTCTCGGTGACCAAGCCGGATGCTTTCTTCTTAGTTCCTGACTCTGAGGCAGGAAGTACAGAAGTCTATGCCCTGGAACAGAAAGAATGGAAATAAAAACCTGGCATAGAGAACCCATACACAGGATCTTCTGTCTGCTGGGTGATACCAGCAATGACGATGTAAATCCTAAGTATTATGGGACAGGTGCCAAACCTGCCAGAGGTGGGAAATCAGATGAGGTTTCACTTGCAAACCTAAAAACTGTTACTGGACTTTATCATTTGGTTTAGTATTTCAAAAAACAATTTTTTATTTAGGAGTATTATTTAGTGATTGTCTCATGTACACTTTTGTCAATTAATATAAATGTAAACTATTATATTTCTTGTGTGTAGAAATAACTTACATGATTAGCTTGTCCTCTTTTGGTGGCACCATACTTGGCTCTTCAAGAGCTAAAGAAGACGGAAGTACTGCTCTGGAGGCTGGCTGTGACTCAGCAAGTGGCCATAATATTTAAATAAAGGGGAAAACTTGAAGTTAGGAAATAATTGAGTAAGCCAGACACATGTGCTTCTCCTTTTAAACAATGGAAATGACAAGCTCTTGTGACTTTCCTACGTAGCCAGACATGATGTGTTTGTGTTTTTCTTGTTATTGTACAAGACATATTGGATGAGGATTAGGAAGTTAAAATTAGCTCACTTTTTTCAATTTATTTATTCATTTGTTTATTTACGCTCAAAATTAATTTCTTCCCTCTTTTTATCTCCCTACAGCTTTGTATAAAGCATATTCATATCACATTAATCCTGAAACAAAACATGGGGATTAGAATTCATTTCCTTAGTGAAAATTACCTTCCTTGACCAAGTAATCATTCTCTTTATGATGTCTCTAAATCTATATTCAAAATTTTCTAGGCTTGAATAACAATTTTATTTATAGCTATTTAATATTTTGTCCTTGATAACTGATACAAAATCTTGTTGAAAAGTTAATTTTTATGCTAAGATCATTTATTTCTGCTCATGATAAGGGAAAGATTCTATGCTACAATCTCTGGGGGAAGAGAAAGACTTCCAGTGCTCTGCATGGTGAACTGATCACATGGAAGTTTCTTTAATACAAGAATGTGCATCCATGTTTCTCTGAGCAACATTAAAGTATAGCTGTGGGATTGTAGATCAGTCCAGAAGTCAGTCAAACAAGGTTGGTATCATCACATGGACTGGTTCATTTTCAGAATGTGCTCTGATGTCTCATATACAAGCCCAAGCATCTGCCAAACTGCTTTTTTCCTCTAAGTGACAAAAAGAAAAGAAAAAAAATGACAGTTCTCATCAGCCCACTTTTTACCCTGATCTATACAGTTCTTAGTAACTGGTGTATCTACGTTGGGGCACATTGCAATGACTGTCATAGCTTTGAATAAAACAAACCTTCAAAGATCTTTTTGACTTTTTTCCAGAAAGATGTGTCAATCCTTTGATGGTAAAAAGCATCATAACCCAGAATTGAGAGGCAAAATATACATATCCCACTAAAAACTCTTTAAAGCAGATAATTGACAGCATATGCAGTTATAAAGATAATGATAGTGACTACTGCGTGGAATGAGTTAAGACTTCTTTTTTTGTGTTTTTTTTTTGAGACAGAGTCTCATTCTGTTGCCCAGGCTAGAGTGAGTGCCGTGGTGTCAGCCTAGCTCACAGCAACAGCCTGGGCTCAAGCGATCCTCCTGCCTCAGCCTCCCGAGTAGCTGGGACTACAGGCATGCGCCACTATGCCCGGATAATTTTTTCTATATATGTATTAGTTGGCCAATTAATTTCTTTCTATTTATAGTAGAGACGGGGTCTCGCTCTTGCTGAGGCTGGTTTTGAACTCCTGACCTTGAGCAATCGGCCCGCCTCAGCCTCCCAGAGTGCTAGGATTACAGGCGTGAGCCACTGCGCCCAGCCAAGACTTCTAAATATATTATTTCACTTAATTCTTGCAATAAATGGTAATATAAGGGGACTGTGTTTTGTTTTGATGTAAAATATGTCACAGTTTCACCTACACTAAAAATTTAAAAGAATTAATAATGAGATATGGGGCTTAGTACATTGTCTATCATATAGGAAGCATTCCATGTATTCATTTATTCAAAAAAATATTCATGAATGAATGCCTCAAAGGTGCCTTTCAACTGATATTTCTACTAATAAACCTATGTAGTTGTTTCTAAAGCAAAGAACAAATGTTGAGATGTACTGAGAAGAAAGTTCTGCTTCCTAGCTCTTAGAGGCCCACGTGTTTACTTTGACAGACACGTGATTTCAAAAGGAAGCAGGCCAGGTGCGGTGGCAGAGATTGGAGTAATGCAGCTACAAGCCAAGGGGTGCTGGGGCCCATCAGAAGCCTGGAAGAGACCAGGACAGATTCTTCCCTGGAGTCTTCAGGGGGAGCCCGGCCTCCCCAACACCTGGAGACAGGGCTACCAGCCTCCCAGAACTGCAAGAGAATAAATTTCTGTTGTTTTAAGCCACCTGTTTTGTAGTACTTTGTTACAACAGCACTAGGGAACTAATACAACTGGTAAAATTCAAACTCCTCAGTGTGACACCCAGAGGAGTCTCAGGATCTTGCTCTAGTAGAAATTTTAATTTTTTTTTTTTGTTTTTTGAGACAGAGTCTCACTCTGTTGCCCAGGCTGGAGTGCCATGGCATCAGTCTAGCTCACAGCAACCTCAAACTCCCAGGCTCAAGCGATCCTCCTGCCTCAGCCTCCCTGGTAGCTGGGACTACAGGCATGCACCACCATGCCAGGCTAATTTTTTTCTATTTTTGGTAGAGACGGGGTCTCACTCTTGCTCAGGCTGGTCTCGAACTCCTGAGCTCAAACAATCCGCCCGCCTCGGCCTCCCAGAGTGCTAGGATTACAGGCGTGAGCCACCGCGCCTGGCCTCTAGTAGAAATTATTAACGCTTGTCAGAGCTCTCAGGTGTGCGTTCTTCATCATGGCCAGACAGCTTGTTCAAGGGTCCAGAAAGTACTCGGCACTTTCCCTGGGGGCGTTCACTTGCTCCCACTATTCCCACGAGTGGTGTGCCCCATCTCCACCCCGCCATGTGTCCAAACCCCCCTCCACAGAATCCTCCCTGGTCCCCCAAATCAGACATGATCTGTCTTCAGAAACAGCACTTTCTTTATATGTCACATTTGCCAGTTTCTACTTTGAATTAGTTACTTACATCTGTAGCCTAATGTCCTTTACTGCACTGGAAGGCCCTGGGAGAGCAATCAAGTCTTATACAGTTTTATATTGACCACTGTATCTGGGCTCAGGGCCCGAAATAAAGTGGTTGCCTAATAAACGCTTGTTGAGTTGATCACTGGCTATTTTGCTGGCTTGCCTATTCTTCAAGAATGAGTAAGTAACCATACTCTGATGGTTCATACGAGTACGCAAGTTTATTAGGGAAGAATGGCCAAGGTGGAGAAAGCAGACCAGTATACTACAAAGTCTTAGTGGAGATACATACAATTTGTATAAATGTGCTTAAGTAGATATAAAGATATAGCCCCTTGGCCGGGTGTGGTGGCTTATGCCTGTAATCCTAGCTCTCTGGGAGGCCGAGGCGGGAGGACCACTCAAGGTCAGGAGTTGGAAACCAGCCTAAGCAAGAGCAAGACCCCATCTCTACTAAAAATAGAAAGAAATTAATTGGCCAACTAAAAATATATAAAAAAAATTAGCCTGGCATGGTGCTGCATGCCTGTAGTCCCAGCTACTAGGGAGGCTGAGGCAGTAGGATTGCTTGAGCCCAGAAGTTTGAGGTTGCTGTAAGCCAGGCTGATGCCAGGGCAAGAGAGTGAGACTCTGTCTCAAAAAATAAAAAATAAAAATCCCTAAATCAAATAATATTGCTCTTACTAAAAAGGAACAATAAATCTATTTATTATTAACCACACCACTGACTTTTTGAAAATCTCAAAGGAATAAGAGGAATGGGGTGAATAGAGGGTTTGGAGGCAGTAATTTCAGGCTCCCAAGGGAGTGGGTGTGCTGAGAGGCAAGGCAGCCTCGTTCCCTCCTGCAGTGGAAATATGTCCACATTGTCTGATCATGAAACTCACTGTCTCGTTCCTGCTCTACTGAGAGCAGAGGAGTAGGAGACAGTGGGAGGCCTGTTGCCTACTTCACCCTCTCCTGGGGCCTCCCCAGGGGCCACACTGGGACCGCTTCCCTCCCTCCACTGGCCATCGCCTTGCCATCGCAGGCCACTCTGCCACACTCCACTTTCGATGGAGTAACACCAAGGCTAAGAGGTGTTGGGACACAGATCAGGAGGAATTTACTGTGTCATCGGCCTAGCTAATCACCAGGTCTAACTAGTTGGCTCCATTTATCTGGTTTTTGTGATTCATATAAAGTTCCTTGTAGGATTGTGCAAGACTGATTTTCATTCTGGAAATGAATATTTAGTTCTCACCCGATGTGTTCTCAAAGTCCCCAAGGCTTTTGCCCTTGGGAGTGTTGGATGCCCCTGAGAAGCTATATCCTGCAGCACAAGTAATGCAGGCTCCCTCAGCTACAGGAACAAACAGAGGCTCAGAAAGCAGAGCCTCTGGGCTGCTAGGGAGAGCACCAGGGCAGTGTGAGAGCTTTCAAAATCCCTTTAGGTGCTCACGTTCTGTGACTCAACCAAGCAGTGAAAGACACTGCCTTTGGAAGGACCTGGGCCAGCTGGCCCTGGCTCACCCAGAGGGCTGTGAAGGAGAAATGTGCAGATCTCCATTGCTTCATACAAGGAAAACTTTGCCTATTGTGTAAAAGCCAGGGAGTCAAAGCATAAATGGAAACACAGATAATTTAAATGAGATAATCTAAAGTATAGGTCTAATTAAATTAAGTAAATCAAATCCCATGCACTTTCATTCTCGAACTCTATATCCATTAAATCCAATTACTTCCCCCTGAGGCTTTGGCTTTAAATGGATGCTAGCAATGATCACATTGGATTCCTGCTCCCTGCCAACCTCCAACAGCTTTCATGGCAAAGGTGCAGTTATTAAGCGATTGCAGCTGCCAAATGCAAGTGCCCCCAGTTCCACAGGATAAGGTACAGGGACAGACAGTAGATAAGGACACCGTCTAAACGGATGCTGGGTTTCTTTTATTCTTTTTGCATTCTGGTTCCCTTTGCCCTTCACCTCCGGAAAAGGTTTATATATGTGTGTTCCTCAGACTCTCCAAGGGCTTGGCAACTTGCTCTCCTAAATCCTTTATATTTATCTTCCACCAACATCAGAACCTAGCAATGCAGCTCACAAAACTCATGACACCAAATTGAAGAGAACGAGAGCAGTCATTAGGCAGAAAGGGCTGGTTCCAGCCCATCTCTCAGCCAACAGGGCAGCCTTTCAGTGAACCTCCCCTCCATCAACTGGAACCTGCTGGAATTATTATCGGAGGCAGTCACTGTCCTCTAAAGCCAAACATGTCCCATCCTTGCCTGCTCTCACACTCATAAACGTTATTAACCTTGCTTATTAAAGAAGATAAACAGATGTGGCAAGACAGGTTTCACAGCTTCGACTGGTTCTGCAGGCATAGATTTGCTGCAGTCCCCAAAATCAATTAAATGAAACCTAACTGCAAAGATATCACAGCTGATGTTGTTCCACTTGTTAGATTTTATAGAGACTAAGTCCTGTGAAGCTTTGAGGTTAGAATTTTTATAGACAAATTGCTTTCTCTAAGCAATTTTGCTGACTGAATTTCCTGCTGAATTCTGCTTCTAAGCAGTCTAAAAATCTGAATTTGGGGATTGCTATTATTACTTCATCATTATGTGAGGGATAACCTTCTCTCTTCTCTTTTTGGGGTGCTGAATCCTGGAATTCTACCCGTGTCACTTAAACTGTAAAGTGTAGTCAAAATCCCAGAAAAATCTCAAGCCAAGGATAATGCCTGAATAGACTATTCTACTGTTAGGATACTCTCAAATCAAACAGTTTTCTTGTTTGTTGATGATGGCTGGTTTTAACAGAATTGACATTTGCATCATACATGTCATATCATAAAGCTAGCAGTGGTTCTCATCTTTGGCTACACTTGGAATCACCCGGAAGCTTTGAAAAATAGGATGCCCAGTACCCACCTTAGACCAATAAATGAAACTCTCTCTAGGGATAGAGCCTGGGTTGGAATTTCTCAAAGCTCCCAGATGACTATAATATGCAGCCTGAGTTAAAAACCACCACACTGTAGGCTGAAACACAAATTTAAGAGGAGTTATGTGTAAAAAAAAATAACAGAAAAAACACATAATTAACTGAACAAATTTCATAATTACCTGAACTGGCCTCTATCCTAGTCACTTCAAATAAATTCCAAGATAGTCAAATCTCCAGATTGACATTTTAGGGACAAAAAGAGAGCCAAAGTATTTTATTTGTGCAGATTCTATGATGGCAGAGTAGATTCTTTAAAAAGCTAAGTGAGACCTTCTATTCCAAGAAGACAGTAAGTATTCCCTTACCCGATTTCCCCCTTCCAATGTGAGCAGAGCTCACTTAATCAGCAGGAATTAGGACACTCTAGTGGCGTGGCCAAAGCCTTCCCATGACCTGAGATGACCCCACTTGCGGAAGATTCACCGTGGCTGTCAGGGTTATAGGCACAAATGAGGCCTCATCTGCTTGTAGGAAAAGGTTGATTCACACACACAAGATTTAGCTAAGGAGTTGCTGTTATTTTATATTTCAAGAGAACTCCTATTAACATAATCTTATTAATCATTACAGCTATACAATTGATTTTGAGAAACAATAAGATAACTGAAAGATTAATATTATTGATATATACCTAACATCTCATTTTAATGGTACCGTCAGCCCTCTGTATCCATGAGTTCTGCATCCAAGGATTCAACCAACTGTGGTTGGAAAATATTCAGGAAAAAACAATACAAAGTAACAATACAACAATAATACATAATACAAATTTAAAAACAATACAATATACCAACTATTTGTATAGCATTTACATTGTTTTAGGTATTATAAGCAATCTAGAGATGACTCAAAGAATGCAGGAGGATGTGCATAGTTTATATGCAAATCATATGCAAATCCTATGCCATTTTATTTCAGGGACTTGAACATCCTCAGATTTTGGTGTGGGAGAAAGGTATCCTAAAACCAATTCCTTTGCTGATACCAAGGGACCGCTGGGTGCAGTGGCTCATGCCACTGCATGAGGCAGGAAGATCACTTGAGCGCAGGAGGTCCCAGCTGTAGTGAGCTATGATTGTGCCACCACACTGCACTCCAGCCTGGGCAATAGAGCAAAACCCTGTCTCAAAAACAAACAACAACGAAAACACATACACAAGGGACTATTGTATTTTCTTTCTTGAGCCACTCCAACTTTACTGTATGGCACTCCCAATGGGCAATGGGCCCTATTCAGGCCCGAAGTCCAAAAGGCATTGGCTTTTTTAACTCTAGAGAATATCAAACTCACTTGTTGAATATCAAACTCACAGAATTTGAATCTGCATTTTAAAGACATACCCCAGGCCGGGCGCGGTGGCTCACGCCTGTAATCCTAGCTCTCTGGGAGGCCGAGGCGGGCGGATTGCTCGAGGTCAGGAGTTCGAAACCAGCCTGAGCAAGAGCGAGACCCCGTCTCTACTATAAATAGAAAGAAACTAATTGGCCAACTAATATATATAGAAAAAATTAGCCGGGCATGGTGGCACATGCCTGTAGTCCCAGCTACTTGGGAGGCTGAGACAG
Source organism: Microcebus murinus (assembly GCF_040939455.1). Lineage (NCBI taxonomy): Eukaryota > Metazoa > Chordata > Mammalia > Primates > Cheirogaleidae > Microcebus > Microcebus murinus. Next base: position 28,122,929 of record NC_134108.1, read on the forward strand.
AAGGATCGCTTGAGCCCAGGAGTTTGAGGTTGCTGTGAGCTAGGCTGACGCCACGGCACTCACTCTAGCCTGGGCAACAAAGCGAGACTCTGTCTCAAAAAAAAAAAATAAATAAAAAATAAAGACATACCCCAGGCACTCCTAATGTCGTAGACAGTCCTCAGAACCCTGTCTGGGAGGCCCATGTAGGAATGCAGGGTATTTTGAGCACAAGGACCATGACTATAATATCAGTTACCTCTGAAAATAATCTCCTAAAAATGAATAGTCAGGACTCTTAGTCAAGATTTTATTATTAACATTAACAATATGAATACACTTCTGAGGCATCACAGCCCAACTTAAGTCTCTAAAGGAAACAGTAAACACGCACACACACACATTATTTTCCAACAAGGGATGCCTACAAGGCCCTTCATTACTGGAACTTTCTTTCTGTGGGATCCAACTCCCCACCAATCCCCTAGTCAAGTGTTCTGTGCCTGCCTCCTTTGGCTATTTGAAACGAAGTTGTAACAATGTGTGTTGTCCTTAGAGTTTTGATCTTTAATTGATTCATTAGCCTACATATGGGTCACAAACACATTGGTGAGACAGTTTGCGTTTAAAAAACCCGTAACTACATATAGACAGACCTCTCTTAGAGGGGATTTTTAAGAATTATTATTATGGTTGACTTGAAATGTTGGTTTTGTGGAGGAAAGAAGAGTGCTATTTCTGATGGCTAGAATGGAAGGAAACAATATAAATATTTGTGAGTCGTTTTCTTGTCAAGTAAGAGATTTGACTAAATGCTCCACTTGGCTTCCGAAGGGACTCTACAGAAGGGGGAGCCGATTACAGAAAAGGTCAGAGAGGTGAAGAAAACACTAGTGGGGATAAAGGAAATGTGCATAAAGGAAGTAGTTATTTGTGACATAGAGAGATATAAACAGGATGCTAAAGGTACTTCAGAAACCAAAAAGGCTGTTTTTATTTATTTTTCTTTCTTTCTTTCTTTATTGAGACAGAGTCTCACTCTGTTGCCCGGGCTAGAGTGCCTTGGTGGCAGCCTAGCTCGCAGCAACCTCAAACTCCTGGGCTCAAGCGATCCTCCTGCCTCAGCCTCCCGAGTAGCTGGGACTACAGGCATTCGCCACCATGCCCGGCTAATTTTTTCTATATATTTTTAGTTGGCCAATTAATTTCTTTCTATTTTTAGTAGAGATGGGGTCTCGCTCTTGCTCAGGCTGGTTTCCAACTCCTGACCTTGAGCGATCCTCCTGCCTCAGCCTCCCAGAGAGCTAGGATTACAGGTGTGAGCCACCATGCCCGGCCAAGGCTGTTTTTCTTAAAGGAGACGGAACAGAGTGGGGTCTGTGAAAGCCACCCAAGCGTCGCTGGTAGAACGAAAGGAAGCCTAGTTCTGTCCGCACACCCCTGACACGACGCTCTAAGGGATACAGGTCTGGGGAGACAGACACAGAGTTGAGATGCAGATAGAGACAGAGTGAGAGAGGCTGGGGAGAGAAGCATGGTAGACAAAGTAAGGTTTCCAGAGAGAGATAGCTCAATTTATTGTGCTTTTACCATGGACACTAATAGTCATATGATGTGGGAACTTGAGATAAGGCACAAAAAGGTTAAGCAATTTGCCCAAAGTCCTACTGAGCCGAAATTCTAAGCCAGATAATCTGACTCCAGAAACAGGGTGCTTAACTGCTCTGCTTTAGGACCTGAGAAAAACATAGCTCCCAAAGTAGGAATGCACTATTTTGCATGCATTTTGTTGTACCCCCGCTATCCAATTCATACTCAAGCCTAGGGCATAAATAAATAGAAGGATTTAGAAATAGTGATAGGCTGTTTTGTTTTTTTTTAATGTACAGATTGGTATAAAATCCAGCAGCTATTAATTAAACAAGACAAAACAAAAAGGCTGCTTCTTCATCCCAATAATTTAAAATAAAGAAACAGACACCAAAACATGAAGCGAGGATGCTTGGTTTACACAGCCATCACCAAGAAGGTTAAACCTGGCCCTTGTGGCTCCTTTTGGAGCGTTCTCGACGTCTGCCACGAACGGATCCTAACACACTTTGTTGGTTCACCCTCAGTTGGTTATCCACACAGTCGATTTATGTGATTTTTTTCCCCTGACATTTTATTGTAGAAATTTTCAAATATATAACAAATTTGAAAGCATTTTGCAGTGAACCTCTGGCACACTCAGCACCGAGGTTTCTGATGTGAGTTTATACAGCGTACACCTTAGGAACGGTGTTCTCGATTAATCTTCAGCTTCATCTCTGAGTCAGCTCAGAAGCCCACCTGAGTGCGTGTTATTAGTTGAGTCATTTGGATAGACACTGATAGTTTACTACATTGTAGGCAGAGATAAGTGATGAGCAACTGATCAAGTGCAGAATCCAAAGCAGCAAAACAAAGAATCCTTTTGTATGCTGTACATGTTATTACTGGTAAACTCTCTGTGCATTCTTATGATCAACAATCACCTGGCGGTAAAAGTTTTGAAAAGATATCAAGGTTATAACATTTGTACATCAAGTTAAGATTTCTTAAAACTCTTTTCCTCCCTTAATTGCACACTTTCTCTTGCTTTTCACTCATACTGGGAAATGGAATGGGATGGAACCAGCATGGTGCATAAAGGAATGCTTGCTCCTTTTTCTTTTCTTTTTTTTTTTTTGAGACAGAGTCTCACTTTGTTGTCCAGGCTAGAGTGAGTGCCGTGGCATCAGCCTAGCTCACAGCAACCTCATCAAACTCCTGGGCTCAAATGATCCTCCTGCCTCAGCCTCCCGAGTAGCTGGGACTACAGGCATGCACCACCATGCCCGGCTAATTTTTTCTATATATATTAGTTGGCCAATTAATTTCTTTCTATTCATAGTAGAGACGGGGTCTCGCTCTTGGTCAGGCTGGTTTTGAACTCCTGACCTTAAGCAATCCACCCATCTCGGCCTCCCAGAGAGCTAGTATTACAGGCGTGAGCCACCGGGCACGGCCTGGAACATGCACTGGCTAAGTAATCCCAAGTGCACTTGAACTTCTGTTACAGTAATACTCTTCCCCATCCGCTACAGCAACCATGTGGACATGGAGGCCATATTTATAGACATCTCAGCCTTCTCTCTTTGGAAAATCAACATCATTAACCTCACTGAGATACTGGGTGTGTTGCACAGATGGCACACACCATGAACCACAGCTGTGAAAGCCATTGCCTACCTTTCAATGTGATTATAGACTAGGCATAGAGAAGTATTTTTATGAGTGGAATTGTGTCCACTCACCCTGCCAAATAAAAATGTTGAAGTTCTAACCCCTAGAATCTCAGAATGTGACTTTATTTGGAAATAGGGTCTTTGTAGATCTAAACAAGGTAAGATAAGGTCATTTGAGTGGATTCTGATCCAATATGACTGGTGTCCATATAAAAAGGGGAAATTTAGAAACAAAGACAGACGTGCAGATAAGTAGACTGTCACGTGAAGGTGAAGGCAGAGATCGGGGTGATGTATCACCAAACCACCAAAAGCTAGAAGAGAGGCTTGGGACAGATTCTCCCTCACAGCCTCACAAAGAACCAATGCAGCCAACACTTTGATCTCAGATTTCTAGCTTCCAGAACTGTGAGACAATAAATTTCTCTTGTTTAAGCCAGCTGATTTGTGGTACTTTGTTACAGCAGCCCAGCCAACTAATACAGGCATACTGGCAGGAACTCAAAGACCATTGCCTTTGAGGGTATCATACATAAGGCTAAAAGCAATGATGAGGAAAGGAATCGATTAGAGAAAATCTAATCATACACATTTCCTTCCAACTATTGTACCAGCATTCTGAAGATGTTTTTTAAAATTAAAAATGTTAAAAATATATTTTAAAGTAAGTTTCAGAGACCATCTGATGAGAACTGCTTTGTTACCTCTTTGGCATTTGAATGTGGCTTATTTCTGTTTTGTCTGAACATATGAATGTGTAATGTTTTCTCATAAAGTTAAAAGAGTATGTTCCATGAAATACAGGTGTATAATGGGTGAGTTGATCTGAGTAAGAAATTCTACATTCTTCCAGCTCAGCGATGTTGCTATTCCTTCCTTCTTATGGTGCATGTATAGGATTGTGCAGGCAGCAAGGTGCTAGACATTTTAGAATAGATAATTCAATTCCTTAGCAATAAGTTTCATATAACAGTAGAATTTAATTCCCAGTTTTTTCCTACCCCTAAGCCTAGAAATCAAGTCATAGGGAACAATTCTAATGACCAGTTCTTCAGAAATAGAAAGCCTCATGCTCTTTAATTAACTGTCAACGATTACAGAGGAATCACAGTCCCTCTAGGATGGCCCAGATAGCTCGGGTTCTTTCTTCATGCCTTTAGCCAAAACCGTAATTGCTGTTTAGTCTCCTTTCTCCTCCTAAGTCCTAGGTACCCCAGGCTTTAAATACTGAAACTTCATTCAAAGTCACCCAGCTTGCGAAACAGAACTCTAATTCCATGGAGAGCCAGTAGTGGAGCAGATCACCGCAGGTGCCGATGCTGTCCTGGCAGCCGTCACAATGAGGACATGCCACGGGGCAGTCCCCAGAGCCAAGACTGCAGCACACACACACACACACACACACACACACACACACACACACACGGAGACACTCCCCTGCAGCCCTTCATCCCCAAATATTACATAAACTGGGTCAGAATTCACTGAGATGCTATTGACTTTTCTGTAACAGCGGAGATAATTTTAGTGATTATTTGCCTTCATGTCTTTTCTGAGTGGTTATAAAATTATATTCCATTTGTGTGTGTGCACATAGTTTATATTTAAAAATAAAAATAAGCTCAACATTTTGCTTTTGATTGTCATGTGATTGTTATTAATAGATTAATAGATATTTATTAAGCCACACTCCCAGCACAGGGCTAGGCATGGTGGGGAACATAAAAGAGTAAGGAACGGTCTCTGCCTCAAAGGCTAATTCGCACTAATTGAGTTGACAAAACTAAGGCTCTTGCCATGCTCAAAGTAAAATCATTGCCAAAAGCTATGGTGAGTACTGTATAGAAGTATTTAGCTCCATGTATAATGGAAGCTAAAAGAAAGAAGTTGGCGTGACGTCAACAACCAATGCAAATTCTATCAAGTACATCATATGTGAACTGCCTAAACGGAGAAAATCAGAAAGTGAGGCTGAGGGACAGGGTCTGAACACTACATCGTGGAGGACACAGAAACAGAGACATGGAAATGGGGCCGGACACGATCTGTGCTGGGAGAATTTATCTGTCTGATCTGAGAAGTCTCCAGACCTGGATGGAGACAATGGGGAACAGGTGCCTCACAGACAGATGTTTGTCTCTCTTTCTTTCATTCTTTACGTTCTTTCTTTCTTTCAACAAACACTGATTGACGTCTGTTAGGTGCCCGGCACTCTTCCAGGTGCTGGGAGAGGAGACATCATCTACTTGCTCATAGCCTACACGCCAGCCAGGTAGACAAACAATAACACACGTGTGATGTCAGACAGTGGTAAATGCGATGAAGAAAAGTTAACCAGGGGGAGGTGATGGAGTCGAAGCCTGCTCTTTTGTGGCCAGGATAGTGGAAGATGGCCCCTCTGGAAGAGGAAGAGACAGTGAGACAGTTGGACAAAACGATTGAGGAAGATGCTCAGGAATCTAAAGAAAGAGTGTGTCCATCAGAGGGAATAATAAGGACGAGGGCTCTAATGTGGGGAAGATCTTCTGTCTTTGGGGAACCATGAGAAATCCATGTGGCTAGAATTGAGTGAGCAGGACAGAGGGGGTAAGAGAGGAATTCAGAGACTGACAGGGGCCAGATCACGCAGGGACTGATGGAACATGGCAAGGAGTTGGGGGTTTAGTCTGAGTGTGATGGGAAACCTTTAGAGGGCTTTATTTATTTTACAAGTTTAAAAGATTACTCCGGCTGCTTATGTAAAGAATTGACTGCAAGTAACAAGATATCACTTTGGAGGTTTTTGCAGAATTCTAGATCAGAGATGATGGCTTCTTGGGCAAGGGTGGTCAGGGTGAGGGTGATTGAGTGTACTCAAGATAAATTTTGAAAGTAGAATCAACAGGACTTGATGAGTTGGATGGGGAGGATGATGAGGAAAACACAGGAGTCAAGTATAATAACTATAATAGGTTTAGAATGGACCAAGTATGTCAATAATGGTAGCATTTACTGAGATAAGGACGTTCGAGGAGGAGCAGGGCCAAGATGGTGGAATTAGGGTTTATTTAGAGAAGACTGTAATGTGAGGCACCAAATAGATGCTAAACTGGAGATTATATGGAAAATCTGGTGCTCAGGGGAGAAGTCAAGTCGGAATATCTGTATTTGAAAATCAGTAGCATACAAATGCAGGTGTATGAGATTACCTAAACAATGAGTTTACAAGGAAAGCAGAGGAGGGATTGAAGTCTGAATGTGGAATTGCTTCAACATTTAGAGATCAGAAGAGGAGGACGAGCCAAGAAAACAGAATGAGAAGGAGGGACGAAGGAGGTAGAAGTATGGACTCCCAGAAGCCAAGCCAAAATAAATAAGAAAGAGGGGGTATGTGAAGAAAGAGGGGGTGATCCACTGTTTCAAATCCATTGAGAGACTGAATTCAGCGAACACTGGGTTTGGCAAGCACTTTGCTGGCAACTTGACAGCAGTGGCTATGATGGAGGGGTAGGAAGAAAGGATGGAGGGGCAGGTAAGAAGGGTTAAGAAGATGATGGGAAGAGAGGAGTGGGAGACAACAAATATAGACTCTCTGGGGGAGATATGCCTTAAAATATGGTGGTAGCTAAGGAATACATGAAGTTGAGGGAGGGCTCTATTTTTTATTTACGATTGGAAATAAGATGGTATATGTCCATGCCAAATGATGAAGTAGATATGGAGGAGCACATGACGTAAGAGAGGAGACACTTGTAGGAGCAAGGTCATGAGTAAGATTCAGTACAAAACAAGAGTTATCCAACGGTGATATAGCACATCTTATATTTTCCTGGTTAGAGCTGGAAGCCATACTACTAAGTGAAGTATCCCAAGAATGGAAAAACAAGCACCACATATATTCACCAGCAAACTGGTATTAACTGAGTAGCACCTAAGTGGACACATAGGTACTACAGTAACAGGGTATTGGGCAGGCGGGAGGGGGGAGGGGGCGGGTATATACATACATAATGAGTGAGATGTGCACCATCTGGGGGATGGTCATGTTGGAAACTCAGACTTGTGGGGGGAGGAGAGGAAAGGGCATTTATTGAAACCTTAAAATTTGTACCCCATAAAATGCCAAGAAAAAAAAAGAGTGTAAAAAAATAAATAATAATAAAAATAAAAAAAAACAAGAGTTATCAGCCTCAGATAGCATCGAGGGCTTTTCCTCCAGTGTGTAAAGGGAGGGAGGGAGAATGTGTGGAGGATTTGCTAATGGCAGTGGGTTCAGTGGCGGATTTGCTGTTTTCTTAGTCAAATAGGAGACTAAGCTATTACCTGAGAAAGGAGAAGAGAGAGAGATGTTGGAAGTTTGAAAACAAGAAAGGTATAAAACAGCTGCCTTGCAAAGTGTGAGCGAAAATGTATTAGGCTTGCTGCACAGTGTTAAGGGTCCACCTGAGATCTGTGGTCATGAACTTTCTGTGAGTGAAATCAGCATGGTGAGACACTCTCTTCCACAACATTCTGCTCCTCAGGTGGAGAAGAGGGGTAGGCAGAGAGCTGGGATTAACCAGGAGTGAGGTAGGCAAGGTGAACAAATAGAAGAGAAGGAAGCAAGGGATCTTAGGGTGGGTAGGGGAGAAAGGGAGGGAGGGATGAGGGAGAGTGAGAAGAGGTTCCCTTGGTTTTGAAGAATTATTTGATTCAGGCACTAAAGTAAGGAAGTTGGAAGGAAAGGGGTAGTTCAGGTCCAAAGGAGAATCTCAAGGTTGCAGTTTTGGAGTTGGTGCAATTGGAGGTAATGAAAAAGTTCTTGATCACTTAAGTGGATGGTTAAGATGGGAGAAGAAAAGACCCTTGCAGGATATGAGCTAAGGGAACACAGAAAAGATAGCATTGGTTGCATCATCTCTAGATATTGAAGTCACTAAGAAGGATGACAGGAAAAGAAGTGGGGGAGAGAGAGAGAGAGAGAGAGAGAGAGAGAGAGAGAGAGAGAGAGAGAGAGAGAGAGAGAGAGATTGAGCCACGTGCTAAAATCACCAATGAATGAGAAGGAATGACTAGAAGTAATGGTCGGAGGGCACGTGGAACAAAGTTTCTGGAGTTTTGAAGAAATAAGAAACCTTGAAAAATTATCTGGAATTTCAAACAAGGATCAAGAAGCACCTACTACACCCTCTTCAGGCCCAGGGGTACACAGGGTATGGGAGAAACTGCCCCCTCTTGAAAGGGATGCACAGAGTCAGTGTCCTGGGGAGGGGAGTTTTAGTGAGATCTAGAAGTAAAGAGAAAATACTGAAAAGAGGTCAAAGATATAAAGTGTTTTGGTGATGACAGACTGACTTATAAAGCAGAGTGGAAGTATTTGGAGACAAGAAAGGGTAAGAGGTTGGATCAAGCTCATTATGTTAGACCAAATAGGAAAATAAGAGTGTGTGTGTGTGTGTGTGTGTGTGTGTGTGCGCGCGCGCGCACGAGAGAGAGAGAGAGAGAGAGAGAGAGAGAGAGAGAGAGAGAGAGCGTGTGTACACGTGCCCACCAGTCAGTTCCAAGTTCATCTAGGTAAGGGAAATCTCATTTGTGGCCAAAGTAGAGTTGTATTCCTTAATGTATCTTGTTCTCTTTATCCTTCTGCAGAAGGACTAGGTGTCCAGGTGACTGCTAAGGTGGCGTCCATCTCTCTCCATCATTCACCACCAACCTTTCATGGTTCTCTTTCTCCCTACCGTATCCACCCCCACTAAAGACCCCATTCTGAATTTCTTTAGCCCTGCTGGAATGAAATTTTCTTTCCTCTTTGTGAATCCCATCAGACTCTGGAAGTTTTCTTGTGTCCATAGAAAACTCCAACCAACATGCATCTACAAAGACCTACACTAGCTAACAGCTATTCCAAGAGACTAGAACCAAGACCCAAAACTTGCAGGTCTACTCCTCATTAGCTCCACCAAGTCTTTTATTTTCTGCTCCTTCTAAATTGCTGAAAATGGGTAGTTACTTGGCAAAAGTTAAAGTACATCCCAAGAATAGGACTTACTGCTGCATGAACCGAACTCTTCAAACTACTCATCATAAACTACATTACCCATGTCTGATGCTTATACTGAGTAGCCTATAAAACAGCTGAGTCTGTTGCACTTATCCTGTTTGGTCCTCACAAGAATCCAGTATAGAACAGACAGATGAGGAAACTGAGGCCAGGGAGTTAAGTCACTTGTTCAAATTCACATAGAATCACGGGTGGATTTCCTATGAAGCTAATGAGGGTTAAACATCAAGGCTCTCCTCTTGCATGGGCTCCTTCCAAGATCCTGGAGGATAAAGAGGCCCACCAATGTGTTCACATGGTCATGAGTGTCTATACAATTTGGAAGAGTGAGACATTTTAATGACCATTTGTGATTAAATCACAATGAGTAAATATTCCTATTTCTTTCCACTCCAATTTCCCCTCTGTTGGATTTCTCTTCCAGTTGGGTGGCCTTGAACATTTTTAGGATCCAGCAAATGAAAAGAGGTGATGTAGTTCAGTTTTATAGCATCCATTTATGAGGTCCAAAGTCACTCATATGTATAGTTGCATTATTATAAGCCTTCTTGGTATAGCACTGGCTTTGAGGAATGTACTTCCCCACCTCCTACCCACTCTCACACTTCCTGTGCCAACTCCTCTAGCTTCTACACAAAGATTGTAGGGCTACATGTTGTCCTACAGCATCTGGTTCCACAAGTGTAAGGATATGGGTGGTGGAAGAGAAACAAGGTTTCACTGATTTCTCACTCCATTCCCTATAGAAAATACTACAAATTGTTATCATTTGAAGAGGCAATTGAAGAGTATGCAACCAAAACATGTTGGGAAAGAGTATTTTTTATGTTTTATTTATTTCTTTCTTTTTTGAGATAGAGTCTCACTCTATCACCTGGGCTAGAGTGCCATGGCATCAGCCTAGCTCACAGCAACCTCAAACTCCTGGGCTCAAGGGATTCTCCTGCCTCAGTCTCTCGAGTAGCTGGGATTACAGGGGCATGCCAGTACACCCAGGTAATTTTTCTATTTTTAGCAGAGACAGGGTCTCGATCTTGCTCAGGCTGGTCTCAAACACCTGATCTCAAGTGATCCTCCCACCTCAGCCTCCCAGAGTGCTAGGTGGGAAAGAGTATTATAGAAGTGTGTCATGTAGCTGCTCAATAAAAATGTGTTGTTTTTATAGATTTCATGATATATGACATTTTCCAGCTTTTAAAAATTTATAATTTGCCAGGCATGGTGGCTCACGCCTATAATCCTAGCACTCTGGGAGGCTAAGGTAGATGGATCATTTGAGCTCAGGAGTTCAAGACCAGCCTGAGAAAAAGTGAGACACCATCTCTACTAAAAAAGTAGAAAGAAATTAGCTGGATAACTATATATATATATTATATATATATTATTATTATATATATAAATTATCTGGGCATGGTGGCACATGCCTGTAGTCCCAGCTACTCAGGAGGCTGAGGCAGGAGGATTGCTTGAACCCAGGAGTTTGGGGTTGCTGTGAGCGAGGCTGATGCCATAGCTCTCTAGCCAGGGCAGTAGAGTGAGACTCTGTTTCAAAAAAATAAAAATAAAAAATTTATAATCCCTAATAGGTTTTTTTCTCATTTTAAATATAATAGATATTTGCTTCCATACCTAATTTTGTATTTCTAATTTGTATTCTTCTTTTTTTTTCTTTTTAAATTTGAATAGGACTGCTTTATTATATAATTTAAGACACAAATATTACATGAATTGCAAATGAAGGCTTAAAATATTTAGCAGCTACAAAAACCAGATAACTCATACTATACATCATTCCTCCCATATATACTTTTAACCTGTATTCAATTACAGTCAATTCTGAAGTGGCTCACCTCTGAATTAGACTTCTAAAGTCTTTTCCCCTAGTGAAAGACATGAATAAAAGTGAAAGGTTGTTTTTTCTGCTGGTTTTAGATTGGTTTGTTCTTCCTTTTCTAGCTCCTTGAGGTGTGACGTTAGGTTGTTAATTTGCTTCTGTCTTTTTGATGTAGGCATTTAAGGCTATGAATTTTCCCCTGAGGAATGCTTTTGCTGTGTCCTGAAGATTTTGATAGCTTATGTTCCCTTTGTTGTTCAGCTCAAAGAATATTTTGATTTCCATCTTAATTTAATTCTTAACCTAATAATCATTCAGTAGCAGGTTGTTTAATTTCCATGACTTTGTGTAAACTTGAGTGTTTCTCTTGTGATTGATTTCTAGCTTTATTAGGCTGTGGTCTGAGAAGGTCCATGGTATGATTTTGATTTTTTTGAATTTGTTGGACCTGTTTTGTGTGTGGAGTATGAAGACCCAAGTGTCACATGAAGCCACCTCCTCCACCTCCTCCACTGGGAAGGAGTGTGGGAAATGATCAGTTCCAAGGACGACAGAACACATGAACTTTATTGTCCAACCAACATCATGTGAAAAGCTTTTTTTCCCCTCTTTTTCTATGTCCTAATACAATTTAAATGGAACTTTTATATACATTTGGGCTTCTATCTAATCCCTCTCCTGAATTTCCTCAGGAGGAATTGAGTAATGAAAGCAAGCAAAACAAGATTACAAGCACAAATGACTACACTTTAAACATGATTATCACTTTTAAGGGACAGAGACACTTGAATGTTTTTTAATACCAAACTTTTAAAAAATCTGTTATAAAAACTGCAACTCATCTCCCTAGCATTTTAAAATGCTGGTGTTATTTCTGCGTAGACAAATTAATGTATTAAGCCAAGCTTTTAAAGATTGGCACAGTTCCATCATTCTATTTTAAAAAACATAGATGTTTAAAGACAAAAGAAAATACAAGTTAGTTGCTTCACGTTACATTTCACAGCTATTATATGAAATATTTTCATTTCTATAGAAAAGGGTCATTTATGTCACAAGTGCAATTATTTGCTGCTAGATGTTTAAAATGACACAGATTAGTGTTCAACTGGAACCTGTTGATGGTGACGTGTTTAGGTTTTCTGAGTTTCTGAGATTCTGAGTTTAAGGTGTGCCAGGTACTCTTCTAAGACCACACTTGCACGGGGAGTAAATCACAGATCAATTTCTCAAGACTGTTTCACTCTCTTCATGACTTTCTGTTTCTTGGTGATCTGTTCAAAATTTCATCCTCCTCTGCTTTGGGTTTTCTATCTTCCTCCTCTTGATGGGTGGTGCCACCATCTTCTTCAGCACCACTTTTCTTTTTTTCTTTCTTTTTTTTTTTTGAGACAGAGTCTCACTTTGTTGCTCAGGCTAGAGTGAGTGCCGTGGCATCAGCCTAGCTCACAGCAACCTCCAACTCCTGGGCTCAAGCCATCCTCCTGCCTCAGCCTCCCAAGTAGCTGGGACTACAGGCATGCGCCACCATGCCTGGCTAATTTGTTGTATATATATTTTTAGTTGGTCAATTAATTTCTTTCTATTTTTAGTAGAGACAGGGTCTTGCTCAGGCTGGTTTTGAACTCCTGACCTTGAGCAATCCTCCTGCCTCGGCCTCCCAGAGTGCTAGGATTACAGGTGTGAGGCACCACACTGGGCCAGCAGCACTTTTCTGTTTCTCAAGTTTCTCTTCTCCTTCCTCCTACTTATCTCTCTTATTCTTTTCCTCCTCCTTGTCTTTCTCCTTTTCCTTCACATCTGGTTGAGGAACATCAGTCTTCTCATACTCCGCAGCACTGAGCTGTTTCTTTCCAGAACAACAGAAGAGTATCACAAGGGACACAGGCAGAGCCACAGTGAAATGTCACCAGCCAGAGCCACGGGAGCTCTCCAGCTGCCACGATCATCTGCGTCGCTGTGCCTGGCTCGGCAGCCCCATCAGCAGGTTTTCTCATGCCCCGTCCATCATTGGCACAAGTGTCAACTGCTCTTCGATCAATAGACAATAAAGTTGCCAAAATAATGTCAGAGGTCTTGGACCACAGCTCCAAACCAATAGCACTAAAAGGAAACATTCCAAGGGGTTCGAGGTCTTCAAAGAAATCTGGATTTGGTGTTTTCCGGGGTTTGCAGATTCCATTTGCCCTTATAATTGTGATTGTCAATCATAGGCTGCTGCCAGGCACCACACCCAGGAACTGACTCACATGTTGGGTTGGCAATCCAAGGAACCTCCCATTCTCCATCCATGTCTTCATCCCAATCCTTGGCTTCTCTGCATGTGGATCAGGCATGCACTTGGGCTCAGCATTTAACCAGACTTAATGTTTTCTGGCCTCTTCATCTGGGATCTTAGCAGGGGCATCTTCATCCCAGTCCTTGGGCTTGAAAGCATCTGGGTCTGGTATTTTTGATCTTTCATCCCAATCCTCAGGCTTCTGGTCTTCCAGGCCTCAATTTCACATGAAGGATTTACAGCAGGAGTCATGTCATTTAGCAGATTTCTACTGTTCACAAGAGATTAGTCGACTAATATTAAATATGTTAAAACTATTATCTGGATTCAAGATTAGTGTGTAAAGGATGTGTTTTCTTATCAGTAAAACAGGTCTTCAGATCTGCGCCTGGCCTTTTAACATGCTTTTTTCTTCATAAATACCCATCTTGGGGTTCTTGTGGTGAAAGATGAAGCGCAATTTATAACCCTCTCTGCATTTATCTGGATCAAACATAAATGTATAAGGAATCTTGTTGTAGAACTGATCCAGGTTGAATTCTAGTGTTTTATGATGTAACAGAAAGCAGTTCCACATGGGCACCACCACCTTCTTTTTCATTTTGGAAATTAACCTCATACCGAACAATGAGAGGTTTACCATCAAATAGGGAGGGCTTGTTCAGTTTGGCGAAAATGGCATGGGATTTGGCCTGAGACATCAATACAAGTCTTTTATCGCCTGGAAGTTTTGATTCCTTCATCTCATCTACCTCCCACTTTCCTTCGTATTTATAAATTTCATCATCAGTATGTTCTTTCTTGGCTTCGGATAAAATCCATCCTGACAGAGTTCCTCTATCAAAGGAATCAGCAAAATATACTTTCCCTGTTGGAACTGGAGCTTTGTAGGTGACCTTTGCAGATGGAAGAGCAGTGCTGGTAACTGGTGTCAAGTCTTCTACCTCTTCAATGACATTGCCAATGTCGTCCTTGATATCAATTACGACATCATCATCTCTGTCATGAGCCTGAGCGATAGCAGTTCCAACGGTCAGTAACATACACAGTAACCACTTCCCTTCTATGATCTCGAGCTTCCTGGGGACGCTGGTGGAAACCAAGCCTTCTCCACCCACACACCTGACCCCACGAGGAAATGGAGACAGTGACAGAGGGGACCTGACCGTCAAGCTCCGCAGAACCAAGAGGCCTCAGCTACCAGTGCCACACAAGCAAGCCCTACCGTACAAAGCCCTGTATTCTTTTTCTTAAAGACGACTCTCCCTAAGCCCTCACAATACTTGCAAAGAAACTAAATATTCTACCTCCTAGTCTGATGAACTTGGCAGCCTTTGAGATCTAGCCAGTCCATTTACACAGTGTCAGAACCAGAAGTTACAGTGGAGAATCTGACCAGTGGTAATTTCCACTAAGAGTAGGTCATTTTTTGTTTCCCAATGACTTATCCATGTTGAACAGTTTGATGCCAAAGATTGAGAAATTTTCCCTTCCCCACCCCCAGACCTCCACCCCAGTAGTTTTCCTTTTCACACACGCCTCTTCATTTCCTGATTCTGGCCTGGACTTGAAGCAAAGGTACCTGAGTCCAGCCAGAAACACTGTTATTACAATAGTTTTGGCCTAATAGGGGCAGGAAATACCAACAACCTCCTGTGAGCTCCTCCTCATTGGAGAGCCAACCTGAATGCATAAACTCAGGGCCCTTGCATAAGTCAGAGGATGCTCAGATTAGACCTGAGTATTTGGAAACACCTTTCCTCCGAATCTTTTGAGGCCACTGAGTAGTTAAGGAATCCCCACAATGAAATGGTGAAACAAGGAACTATAGTAATATTTTTTTAAATGTAAATCCCCAGGGAAGGCCAAATAGCATTTCTACTAGAAGTATTGTTCCAAATACTAACTTTAATTGTTAATAGAAATGATATTTTCAACAAAAACAGAGAATATTCAGGTCTTATTACTTGAGAAAAAGAATTATCAGATTTATTATCCAGACCTTGCACAATTAAATATGTTCGCTTCAGTCCCTGGCTTTCAGGTAAAATGAGAGACAGAGAAAGAGAGAGAGAGAGAGAGAGACAAATTACCCCTGCAAACTCCCTGATCCTCCCCTGAAGACTATAAGCTAATTCAAAAAATATATCCCAGCAGGCTATGCATCTTGCTTTCAGTCAACCACGTCACTATCAAACTGAAGTCACCAATATCTGCATTACAAAGTTTGAAACTTAATCCTCTTCTTCAACATTATCTTACATCCCTGACACGGGTATTTATAATAATCTCTCTTACTTCCACCTGGGGCAATTTTGAAATCTTTATTGTTGTTTGCAGTGTTTAACATAATTGCTTTGTAGTTCTGTGTACGACGCTAGTAGATATTATTCAGGTAGAATAAACATTTCAGAATTGGAATTGGCCTTGTTGCGACCTGCCTAATGAATCACTCTGGGTTCCCAGCACCGCCGCAAGGCGGTTCCCCAAACTAATTGGGGAACCCTGTTTACACTGATTCAAGTACATGCCTGGGCTGGGCTGTTGGAACTGCTTCGGGGAAGAGCACTGAGGCGAGGCCTGTAGGCAGTTAATTCTCGCCCAGAAGTCTGAATGGTAGTGGAGGGTATGGCATGAGTATTTCAAAACAACTCTCTCCACGGGAGGCCTGCACTTTTTCTCTTTGTATAGTTGGTTCTGAACGTACTTCCATGACTTCTGTTTGTTTAGCTCCTGAATATTTTAGAGTTGATGCACCGCCCACTGGAGATGGTCTCAAGACAGAGAGTGAGACTGGCCCGGAGAGTGTCCATCTCCTGTAGAGTTCCTTATCCAGAGTGAGAACTCAGCTCTGCATCTGTGGAGAGATGATTGATTGAATAAATGAACAAACACATCAGGAATGAGCAGAAATAGGTGTAGGAGCTAAACTTTATGGGAAATGGAGCCCTGGCAACCCCAGAGGCTCACTTAGACAAGAGCCTGCTAATCCTAGTGGCATCTTGGTGTGTGATCAGGGCCCACCAAACAACCCAGGCCAGAGGTAAAGAAGGACTTGCCTCTCCCTAATCATACTAATGCCAAATGAATATGACTGTCACTGACCATCAGTGATACTGAAATCTATATTATCCATTTTATAACTTACTGCCCCTAGCTATTTTCCTCCACTCACGCACTGCCAACTTTTCACCCTTTTGAATATTCATTCCAATCTCCTCCCAAAGTAAAAGGATTAGGGAGGGGGTTTGTTTGTTTGTTTGTTTGTTTGTTTGTTTGTTTTTTGAGACAAAGTCTCACTTTGTTGCCCAGGCTAGAGTGAGTGCCCTGGCATCAGCCTAGCTCACAGCAACTTCAATCTCCTGGGCTCAAGCAATTCTCCTGCCTCAGCCTCCCGAGTAGCTGGGACTACAGGCACACGCCACCATGCCCGGCTAATTTTTTGTATATATATTTTTAGTTGGTCAATTAATTTCTTTCTATTTTTAGTAGAGACAGGGTCTTACTCAGGCTGGTTTAGAACTCCTGACCTCGAGCAATCCTCCCTCCTCGGCCTCACAGAGTGCTAGGATGACAGGCATAAGCCACCATGCCTAGCTTAGGGAGGGGTTTTTTTGTTTTGTTTTGTTTTGTTTTGTTTGAGACAGAGTCTCGCTTTGTTGTCCAGGCTAGAGTGAGTGCCGTGGCGTCAGCCTAGCTCACAGCAACCTCAAACTCCTGGGCTCAAGCAATCTTCCTGCCTCAGCCTCCCGAGTAGCTGGGACTACAGGCATGTGCCACCATGCCCAGCTAATTTTTTTCTATATATTAGTTGGCCAATTAATTTCTTTCTATTTATAGTAGAGACAGGTCTCGCTCTTGCTCAGGCTGGTTTCAAACTCCTGACCTCGAGCGATCCGCCTGCCTCAGCCTCCCTGAGTGCTAGGATTATAGGCGTGAGCCACCACGCCTGGCTATAGGGAGGGTTTTTAAACCCAGTTTTTCTCTTAATGAGATACTCTTATGAAAAGAGACCAGGAAATGGGCAGGGGCAGATGGGTGGGGGTACAGAGAAGAGAGTGAAAAGCAATTTGGATGTAGCTGTGGATTTCAGGTTGTAATAGAGCAAATTCTCTCCAAGTTCATTGAAAGTAGAAGAGGTAAGATCTATCCAAGAGGTAATGTCTATTCAATAAATCTGGAGTTTGCCCATCAGTCAGGCTCAATGTGATCATAATCCCCAAGCCCACTAAACCTGGGAGCAGAATGGAATACAAGCATTCACAAAGGGACCTCACCATATCACAAATGAATAACAAAATCACACCAAAGAGGATGGGGAAGAAAAGAATTAACCTGAATTGGGAAATAGAATTTTGTCTATATAGTAAAAGGCTAAAGACAAATGAACTATACACATACATTATACTCAAGTAAATCTGTGTCTCTTAGGTGGATGAGTTAGCAGTTCTGAAACTTGTATGTGTATAGTAGGATTGAACAAAAGTAAATCTATTGTGGATAAAGAGAACCAGGTTTCTCACTGTGAGAGAAAGGAGTTACAAATTAGGAAAGAGGAGGGGAGGCTAGAATGAATGCTGTGGATCAAAAGCAGAAGTATCAGGATGAATGCATGGATGTAAGAGTGTGTGTGTGTGTACAGATGGGCTACCTTTAGCAGTGATGACCTACAGCCCTACTCCCCTCTCCACCCTTTTTTGGAGGGAGGGCTCATCTAGAGTCCTTGGAGAGGGAAGGAAAATATATTTTGTCAGTGTTTTTAAAGAAAATAGATACCAGGGTGTCAGCAAGGCACAGCACTGGAGCAAAATTGCACAAAGGGGGAGGGAAGTGGGAAAATATTAGTACCAATCACAGAATGAAAGTCCACGTTCCCAAGATAACCTCCATCCAGGGGCCATGATCTAGGTACTATAAACTTCATTTACTGCATTTCAACTCTCAGAGACTACTGCTTACTTGTAGGACATACTCATGATCTGTATATTTGTTTAAAGGTGGAAGGCCTCCTGTTTCAACTTTGTGGGAGAAGAGCAAACCAAACTTTTAGGCCACTTTTAAGCCATTTTTGAACTAATGAATGATCCAAATGAAAAGCACAGCTATTTAGAAGCAGATCTCAGAGATCCCTCACACCGATAGGCTCGAGAAACTACAAGCAACCAAGTTACTTTCTCCAGGGAACTTTCCCATCTATTAGTCACTTGCACATCTTAGAAGAGAGATTAGTCAAACAGAGAGGCTCCATGCCACACGGAGTGAATCACTGCCGGTTCTGCGAAGTCTCTGAGGGGTACTGACAAGTAATCCACTCCTCTGTTTCCAAAGAAGGATTTATTTACGCATGAGTTCAAGAGTGAGGGAAGATAACTTCATATCAAACTGAGACTTCAATGAGATAATTAGCAGGTACCCAAAGACCTCTGTTGATGGAGGGTGTGGTGGCAGCTACTTTCTACCATACCAGCTCTGTGATCTCTCCGACCTAGGATTGTTTTGTTTCTGTCCTACCACTTAGCAGAGAGACTTCTGTACTAAGTATCCCTGTCCTGTAACTTCTTTTTTAATCTGACCCACAGCTCCAAGAGACCATGAGGGTTTAAATCAGACTTCAGTGTGTTTATTCCCTTTGCCTGATTGTGGTTAAGCTAAGAGTTTGACAGTAGAAATATAATAGGAACAGGAAAGAGATAATCATACCCAAATCACAGGGTACAAAGCCTACCCAGCAGCTATAATGCTTGTGCACAGTGCTGTTTTGGATCTCAAAGCTACGTGCCTAGAAAGAGCACAATTATTTACAAAATTTACCCTAAAGTACAGCTGGGTGTTCAGATTTTTGAAATTTATTAGAAAATGTATTTCAGTGGAGCAAATTGAAATCTATTGAGTATAGAATAATGGCTAAACCTAACATTCAGGATTCATGGACCCAACAAATATTGGTTGTTCTGGTTGTACCTGACTCTATCTAGTTGCTAAGGAAAGAGATGAACAGAGAGATGGTCCTTGCTCTTGACAAGCTTATGAATGGGAAGAGGAGACGTAAACAAAATGAACCAATAATCTGATGCCACATGACCTGTGAGAAGGATTCAGAACAGCATAACGGAGAGAGCTTTTAATCCTCGTGGTGCCACGTGTAGTAAAGAGAGGGCCCTGCAGAAACTGACAGCTGAGCAGTCACTGGGCATCCTTTGGAGAAGGAAATGGAGGAGGAGAGGGACAGGGCTTTCTTGGTAGCAAAGATAACAATAGGTGCGAAGTAATGGAAGCATGAAATAGTATCTTGTCCTCTAAATCTCAAGTTGGTGCTACTAGGAGTTTCATAGTGAAGCAACAGGAGTCAAAGAGATGGCTGAAGTGTTATATCATTCCAAGTTTTAACTCCACAAGTCCTTACTGGGAAGATATGGGCCTCCGTCTTTTAAATTAAGGCTCCCTCTTTGTAATTCAGTTCCATGATCCCAATGGTCACTACACATTCCAAAATTCTCTCAAGCAAAACCTGCTGCAGAAGATGAAATAGGAGATTTATCAGCCTAAAAACAAACCAAAAAAGAGTCTCTGTGGCTTTTTGTAGACATTACATTAGATGGAGCAAGGCTGGCATTACAGCCAGCAAGGAAAATTACAAGCAATTTATACATGCCTCCAACTCATCGTCTCAATGTGTCCTGAAGAATTCATCAAGCTTCAGAGAATCACAGACTCATCCAAGGTGAGGTCATCATGTTGATGTTGGCTGGCTTAGAGAGCAGGTTTTGTCAGCCGTATATCAGAGAAAGGGCCCAGAACGGTAAGAGGCAGGCTCCAAGCTAACCATGGGCTGAGCTGGTTTCAATGGCTCTTCCATCATCACTTATAGGAGAGTTATTTTTACAGGAGAACGTCACTAGCAAAACATAAGCTGGCTTTCACTTTAAAGGAAAGATGCCAGCCTCTAAGCTCATTCTTTAATTGCCTTCTACGTAAGAGAAGAGGTTGTTAGTATAGCGAACAAGCCAGAACAGGGATGCGGAAGCCAACTGTTCTGGACTCCAACGATGCGAAGTTCACTGGGAGGTGTGGTCTGCAGCCAACCACGGGATGCAGGAGATTGGAGAAGAGCTCTCCTTCCATTCAGTCCCACGGCAGAGTACGTAGCCTCCTTGCCTTTGCGAAACAACCACTGGAGACTTCTCAGAGAGATGCTACCAAGACGCTTCAGCCTGGAACACAAGTGAGTCACGGTTTGTACAACTCAATGGTGCTGCCAACCGCCTCTGCTCTCCCTCACAGTTTTTGTTTTCTTGGTATGATAATTAGTAGTTGGCACTATGAATGTGTCTCCTGAGGAAAAAAAAAATGTGGGCACCTGTTATTTCTGGAAGGAGCGTTCTGCGCATCCTATGGAGGTAAGCCGTTCACTCAGAGTTCAAGTGCTGACTAGCATATCGTCACCAACCCAGAGCTCCACTGCCCTCACGCTATGTTCTCACCAGCCCAAGAGAGGAGAACACAATTTCAGCTCCTACTTCCTGTCTTCTGCTGAGGTAAACAGAGAGCAAGCTTGCTTCAGAAAAAAAAAAAACAGGAGTTTCAGAGTTACCAAAAACTCGAAGTTTATCGTCTAGTGCGGTTCCCAAACTGGACCACACACGTTAGAATCTCTTTAGGATCTTTTTTTTTTTTAAAAAAAAAATACCAATGCCTAGGCCTACTCTAAGAGCCATGGGGCTAACCAGGACACCAGTGCTCTTTCAAAGCCTCCCATGGGCTTCTAATGGGCAACCAATTCGAGAATCCCTGAGCTTGTTCATCAAGGTCATTCCAGATGAAACTGAGACCCAAGAGGCTGACAGATTGTCCCAAGGTTCCACGTCTTATAAATGTGCTCTTATCTTTGTGTCTGTCTTCTTCTAGAATATGAAATCCTTGAGCACTTGAACCATGATGTTGACATTTAAATCCACAGTGCCTACCAAAATATAGGTTTGATGAGGGCAGAAAGCCAGGAAGAAAAGGAAAAACCAGAATCTTTTCTTCCCTTTGCTCCACAGTCTCTCGCTGAGAATAATTGTTAAGATAAACTTGCTGTGAACTTTTTAGCCCTAGCAGTAAGTCATTAAATATCAGATTCCGGCCGGGCGCTGTGGCTCACGCCTGTAATCCTAGCTCTTGGGAGGCCGAGGCGGGCGGATTGCTCAAGGTCAGGAGTTCGAAATCAGCCTGAGCAAGAGCGAGACCCCGTCTCTACTATAAATAGAAAGAAATTAATTGGCCAACTGATATATATATAAAAAAATTAGCCGGGCATGGTGGTGCATGCCTGTAGTCCCAGCTACCCGGGAGGCTGAGGCAGAAGGATCACTCGAGCCCAGGAGTTTGAGGTTGCTGTGAGCTAGGCTGACGCCACGGCACTCACTCTAGCCTGGGCAACAAAGCGAGACTCTGTCTCAAAAAAAAAAAAAAAAAAAAAAATATCAGATTCCCCAAACTTATGACCCATTCATTTTTGGAAAAATTCCATGAGTCAGATTGTCCCCCAAATCCCAAGACAAATGCCTCTACCCTAATTAATCCAGCTGTTTGAAGCTAAGTCCCTGACCTTGTTCAATACCCCATGCCTCACTAAGCTCTCATTTTGTGGGGTCTCATTTATTTCCCTAGTTAAACTTGACATTTTCAAATTAATAGGCTGCTTAAAATGGCATGTCGTGCTTCAGAATCAAGACTCCAGAGTGAAGGAAAGAATTATGGGAAGTGTGTGCTGTGATGAAAAGACGTAGGCCTAGAGCCTGAGGTGTTGCTGAGGCCTCAGTGCAGGGTTCCAGAGTGTTCCCTGGCCTCACTGGCTCTATCCACCACCCACTGGGCACCTATCACCTGCTAGTCACATGGCATTCAAGTCACAGTCAGCCAGTGTGCTGTGGCCTGGGAACTCAGAATGGGGGCCCTGGAACTGTGCCCCAGATATTTCAGTACCCACCCATGTCCCCTCTCTTCTCACCCTGGCCACTTTAGTGCATGCTGGTCAGCCTTCCAAATGTCCACCTCTCCACTCCTGCATTCCTTTGCCTGAGAGCTTTCTCTGGACCCCGAAACCCACTTTGCCCATCCTTGTGGCAGACTGGAAGTGCCAGAGAGTGAGTATCTCCTCCCCAGCCCTACTAAGGCCTTCAACTTGAAACTGACAGGCATTGGGGTTTCTGGCTCCCATCCCCCATAAGTGCTGGAACCCTGAGACCCATGTTGAGTTTTCCCTGAGAAGCAACCCCCGTCATCTGCCCCCATCCCCTGGCCCTGCAATGTCACTTGGCTTGCTAACTTACCTTTTACTAATGCCTTCCCTTGACCGACCCTTTCCCGCTTCCTGGCTGGGGTTTCTAAGCATGTCCTCCAAATAATTGAATCCTGGTGGCATGCTCTGCTGCTGGGGACACCCAAGGCAGACACAGTGGCCCTGTTAATTTAAAGGCATTTGATTTCCGGAGAGCCATTTAACCTCTCTGACAGCAGCTCTCCTCAGATGTAAAAGAAGGGAAGGATTTGATGTCCCACGTGGTCATAGCAGCAGGCAAAAGGCAGCCTCATTGGGCTGCCAAAGCCCTCCCTGAATGGCAGGGTCTCCTGCCCTGGCCTCCTGGCTAAATGCACCCCTCCCCACACTCCTCTGGGCCACCTGAGCTCCTTTGAATTCTTGCAATGTGCCCTGTTCTCACTGGCACACGAGAGGGACTCACTCATGCTGTCCCTCTGCCTGGAACACTCTCCCTCCTTCTACTTCTTGGCTCCCTCCTACGTATCCTCCAGCTCTCAGCTTAAATATCACTTCCCGTGGGGAAGCCTTTTCTGATGCCCAGTCTGGGATCGCATTCTCGCTGTGTGTTCCCAAATATAGCACTCCATCATGGTGTTTGGCATGCCCATTTCCTTTCCGAGTCCTCCTCCCCCCCACCCCCAAGCACCATCATCACTAGTCTTTACACTCCTTGAGGGCAGGAACTGAATTCATTCTGCTTTCTACTGTGTCCCTGGTACCCAGCCTGAGGCCTGCCATAGCAGGTACTTAATAAATAACTGTTGAATAAAATGCATAAACTGGGAATGGTGGCTCATGCCTGTAGTCCCAGCTACCTGGGAGGCTGAGGCAGAAGGATTGCTTCAGCCCAGGACTTTGAGGTTGCTGTGAGCTAGGCTAATGCCATGGCACTCTAGCCCGGGCAAAAGAGTGAGACTCTGTCTCAAAAAAAAAAAAAAGAATAAAATGTATGCATGTTTATTGAACATTTGCATTGGAAAATAAAAGGATCTGGGAATAAAAATTAATTTTGTTTTTTATCCTAAGGGTCCAGGCTGGGCCAGAAGCCACAGTGAGGCCCAGGGAATAAAAATTAAAACAAAGCTTCCCAATGTAGGTTCTGCCTAATGTGGCTTGTACTGTGACAAAATATGGATTTTTTGTCCCCCTCAGTTCTTCTGCTTTGAAGCCCAGGAAGAAGAGGGTGTGTAAAAGATGGGCTTCCCTCTAGTTGAGAATAGCTTTACCCTTTTATCCTACTGTGAGCTATCATTTTTAATTTTTAATTTTTTACTTTTAGGGATGGGGGGTCTCACTATGTTGCCCAGGCTGGACTTGAACTCCTGATTCAAAGGATTTTCCTGCCTCAGCCTCCAAAGTAAGTACTTGGGACTACAGGCCTATACTACCATGCCTGGCTTATCATTTTTAACATGAAAACTTTAAAAGTTGGACAGCATTGTGTTAAAATAATGAGCCCAATACTCATAAAAACGTGGAGTTGGAATGTGGAAAAGAAAGGTTAACAGCAAACATTGTACATGAGCAATGTTTGGAAGCAGAGGCCATCATATTTGTCAGCTGTTAGGGTCACTGCAGCCATCCTAGGTGCTGGCCTTTGTGACATTCCTTTGCACTTGGAGGCCTGATGGACTTTATCTCAATAATCCCCGGATCCTCTAGGAATGGGGCTGTGTTCAAAGGGCCACTCCCAGCCTTGTCCAGTGCTTACCTCTCCTAGGATAAAGTCTAAATTTCTTAGCATGGCATCGAGGCCTCCTGGGACCCAACTTTGCTCACCTTTTTCTCCTGGCTCGTCTTCCTCCATATTCTGCCGCACACTTTCCTTGTCTGTTTCTTTGCAGGCCTAATGCTGTTTCACGTCCCTAGTAAGTTGCCCCTGCTGCTTGCCCAACCACAGAACTCTTTCCCACCCTTGCGTCAATTTTGCCTGCCAACCACTGTTCATCCTCTGGGACTCAACTCAAGCCCCAGGCAGCCTTCTCTGAGCTTCCAGATTGAAGCTCCCCTCTGGTTCCTACTGCTTCTGGATATTTCCTCCAGCACAACATTTATGTATCAAAAACATGTGTTTGCTATGCCCCACCTACTCCATCCCGACACTTTGTGAGCTTCTCAAGGACAGGGTGCACATCTTATTCACCTTCGTCTCCACAATGCCAAGCACAGGGCCTATTACGCTTCAATAAATGTTTGCTCAAATATAATGTAGCCCTTGCTTGACTACCAGCAGATACACTTTAAATAGATAGCTTGTGGTTGATTTACTAACAAATTATAATTAAAAAGTTGTTGCCAAATGCTCTTTTATTTTAAGTGCATTTAGTAAATTTGCCGAGATTGGAAAAGGAAAGTAGCTTGGCTTTTAAAAAGGTCCCATGATGTGCACAGGTCTCTCATTTCTGAATGCCGTTGTCCCAGACAGCAGGCCTGGTGAGAAACACCTGGGCAGGGGGAGCGCTTTCCAGGCATTGCACTACACAGCATAACGTATTCCTCAGATTTCTCACGTATTCCAGTGTGTGGCAAACACGACTGTACGTTGATAAGTCCCTTAGAAGGCTGTGTTCTATTTTAATCAAACCGAATAGGAGTAGTCCTTTGTTAAGATGAATGAAATCTGCAGCTCGGCACTGGAATTCATTTCCGAGGGAGGGGTTATCCAAGAAGGCTTGCTCCGGCCCCGCCCTGGCGCCCGGCCTAAGAGCACCGGAGGCCATCGTGTCCACACCCAGGCCAGGAAAGGGCAGGGTCCCATTCAAGGTTCAGCTGCAGTCCCTGGGGATGGGAGGCTGCAACACTACTTCGCTTGTCCCAGGCTTTCAGCACAGCTTGAGGTCTCCCGAGGTTGGGTTTCTGGGGCCCTGGCTCGTTCCGACCTGGCACACTCTCCACGTCCCCTGCAAACCATAACAGCAACGGTTTAGTGAGCTGTCATCGGACAATGACTGCACATTTTCGAAATACCTACCCTCCCTACACAGGTGGGGTACCTGGCATAATTTTCAAAATCACGTTCCCAAAGCTGGTGTGCAGGTGTGCTGGGGAACACGTGGGCGATCTGACTCCACACCTGCACCCACGAGAAGGGATGTGTTAAAACTGTGATAGTCGATCCGTTAATACCAATTTGCTGGTGAGTACAAGTGGTGCTAGTTTTTCCATTCTTGAGATACTTTACTTAATAGAATGGGTTCCAGCTCTATCCAGGAATATACAAGAGGTGCTATATCACCATTATTTCTTAAAATGGATCAACACCTAAGTGGACATATAGGAGTAACATTTATCGGGTGTCGGGAGGGTGGGAGGGGGGAGGAGGGGATGGGTGCATACAACCACAACAAGTAAGACGTGCAACATTTGGGGGATGGACACGCTTGAAGCTCTTACTCAAGGGGGGGAGGGGGGCATGGGCAATATATGTAACCTTAACACTTGTACCCCCATAATACACTAAAATAAATAAATATTAATGGAATAAATAACAAAAAAAACTGTGATAGTCATTATAGATTTTGTGTTTTTCACATGTATCAGCTCATTTTATCCCCCTAAAAGCCATTTTAAGAAAAAGGTGTCCTCGTCTTCCCCCCGAGGAAGAAATTGAAGGCGAGAAGGACGGAGAGGCACAGCACGGCCAGGATCCCAGAGTGGGGGTAAGGACATACTTCATAAACATGCCAGGAACCATGAGAAATAAATTATCAAATCACTCACTGATAATTTAACTACAGTCTTAGGGGTGTCTAGTAGACCCCAAAATTGGCTCACAGTAAAGATAGCTGAGTTTTGCCCTGTTTTCTATCCTACTTTGCTCTAAAGTAGACTATAATTATGATGAGGCAAATGTGTTTGCAATTTTAGCTCCATGAATAAAAGAATTCACAGTGAATTCTCTGTTAGCACCAGGAATATGGCCTTAAGCGAAGACTCATTATCTCTTGCTATGAAGTATGATAGGCTGTCTTTAGATATCTGAGGATCTCAAGATGTCCACTTAGTCTGAAGGCCCAACTATGACTGCACAGTAGTAGGAAAAGTGAGGCTGAGACTAGGGTTTGAAGATAGCCCTTGTGAAAATGAGCTATTGGTCTCATGGGACCCTCCCAGGGCGTGAAGTGCACGACAGATAAATAAACCCTGCAACAGAAGTGTTGCCTTTGTCCGTGAAACAACATGGTTGGTTCCTGCCACTTGTCCTAATGTGATAGCTGCTCTTTCTGGATTAACATCCTATTGATTAATGATGGCTGTTAAAAGTCAAAGCATGCTGAGGGCTGACCTCCAGGAAAGATTGCAAAGCTGTGTATATCTGATAAGGGGCATTGGGAAGGGAGAATGACACTGAAAAGAGTTTCCTTGATAACTCTGGTAATTAAAGATTTACATTAGAAGGAGGTCAGGTCATGACAATATCAGTTTTAATTTGTCAATAGGCAATCACAAATTGTAGTCACTGACAGCATCACCACCAACTTCCTAGGTGCCAATTGGCACGCCCCTTTCCAGTATTAGAGAAACGGCCAGCCCTGCTGGAATGACTTAGTACTTTTATTTCTAAGCAAGAACACAATACTATGTAGAAAAAATTAGGTCAATATTTAGCTTAAGCATCTTCTGGCAGTAGATAATCTTAAACATAGAGAAGATGTATGTTTCTCTTGACCCAAGCCTCACTGTGCAGCGTTGCTGTTATAAAGCCATCAGCCGTTACGTACCACAAAGGAGCTCAGGGCCTTTGCCCCTGCGGGAACTCTTCCCCAGTTAGCCACATGGCTCTCCCCGTGGCCTACATCAGGCCTTCATGCAAAGTCACCTTCCCAGAGATGCCTTCCCGGGCAATTCTTTTTAAATTTGAGCCTTTCCTCCACCAACCCTGGCACTACCAAGCTCCTTTCCCATTTTCTTTTTTCTCCATGATCCACTCTATTTTATTCCTGTTTGTTTTGTCTCTTGTCTATCTCTCCCCACAAAGAGATAAGCACCATGACAGCAGGGATATTTGTCTTTATTCCCCACTGCTAAAATCTCTGCTGTTAGATGAACCCTCAATACATAGCATCCATTCAGTAACTATGTGTTGGATGGATGGATGGATAGATGGATGGATGGATGGATGGATGGATGGATGGATGGATGGATGGATGGATGGATAAATGATCACCAGAGCCATGACCTCTTTTCAACTGTCTGGAATCCAACACAGACTATGTGATCATAAGTAAATAGAGGACAAGCTGATTTCTCAGTTCTTCTCTCTGCTTATTGGCGATTAAACCATCCTCTATACAAGCTAAACATATCATTTCAGTCCTGAATTTCTGTGTAGATCATATCCCAACATCATAACTTCTTCACTTATCCAGGACCACCCTGTGATAACGATCCTTTGGGGAAATCCTAGAAAAAAAATAGTATTTTCTAATTTGGTTAAAGGGATTAAAGTGGGTTACGGAAGACGTGTCTCTGTGGGACTTAAGTCTTTCTCTGTGGTGCAGGGTGGCATCTGCCCTCCCAAGGGCCAAACTGTGCATGCAGGTTAACAATCCAAGTGCCAGTGGTACTTTTTATGCACTTAAGAACTATTCATATTTGCCCATTTTAAATGTTTTAGATGCTAGTTCTTTCCTCTATGTATCAGGGACAGTGTGGCCACCAATGTCCTCACTCAAAGGGGAATTCCCAGTGGGTTCTGTTGGGCCTTTATTTGATCAGCGTTTCTTGAGCTTGGCACCACTCTTCCTCACAAGATGGCCTTGAGTGAGACCTTTTGACTGAATCCAAATTTTACAGAACAAATCCTTTTAATAAAGGGATTTTTCCTGTGAAGTCTGGATTCAGTCGAGGGGCCGCACTTGGGGATCTGGAGGGCCACATGTGGCTGTGAGGCCACAGGTTCTCCACCTCTGGCTGGTCCACATTCATATAGAGAACATTCTTGTATCGCAAAACTGAATGTGTCCAATATGAATAATATTGTGCAAAATAAAAATGAAAAGAGATTAACTTTTCAAGTTGGTGTTATTTTCCTTTTAAAGGTCTTAATACCCACCTCAGGGAAAGAGCATATTGCGTGATATTAAAGGCACTTGCATTTTTTTGCAGTGCTACAAAGCTCTCCATTACTGAGGAAAAGAGATTTCCAGTCAATTAAATCATGAAGCAGAGGATTATGCAGTTTGAGTCCCAAGACATACAAAGTTTAAAGACGTTGTACATAGGTAAAAACTAATTGGGGAGAAGAAAAAGGGATGTGCTATGATATACGTTAACACTACGGGCAGGGCGAGGTGGCTCACGCCTGTAATCCTAGCACTCTGGGAGGCCGAGGCAGGTGGATCCCACAAGGTCAGGAGTTCGAAACCAGCTTGACCAAGAGCAAGACCCCGTCTCTACTATAAAAATAGAAAGAAATTAATTGTCCAACTAACATATATAGAAAAAATTAGCCGGGCATGGTGGTGCACACCTATAGTCCCAGCTACTTGGGAGGCTGAGGCAGAAGGATTGCTTGAGCCCAGGAGTTTGAGGTTACTGTGAGCTAGGCTGACGCCACAGCACTCACTCTAGCCTGGGCAACAAAGTGAGACTCTCTCAAAAAAAAAAAAAAAAAAGGAAAAGAATGAAACACTACAGTAGTATCTATTACAAGCAGTCAAGGTATTTCTCTTCCATTGTTCCTTCATGTGGTTACCCTGAATGATATAACTTTTTTCCAGTAGAAATGAATCATGCACCTTTTAAGTTGGATGTGACTAGCCAAGTCTAGAGGGTTTTGGTCCATGAGTAGTGCACAGTCTGATGTCTGCTGTTGCATTTTGTTTACTTAGAATATAAATTAAATCTCTGAGTTGATATAAGCCAGTGGACAGACAGCAGGATGAAATTTTTATGGTGAGGAAAAGTAAAACACAGTGTATCTTCAAAAAAAAAATTTTAAATGTAAATTGCATTTCAAAAAGGCTGGCACGTTGATTATTAAATGTTATTTAATCTGATTTTTTTCTCTGTTTTAAATTTTTTATTTTATTTTTTGTAGAGATGGGGTCTCCCTATGTTGCCTGGTCTAGCTCCTGGCCTCAAGCCATCCTCCACTCTTGGCCTCCCAAAAGTGCTAGAATTATGGATGTGAGCCACCCAGCTTAATCTGATTTTTTCTAAGAAATTCGAATTGATGGAGTTTAAGGAGTCAATGGAATAAGGAAAAGTTGATTGAGGGAAATATTATTAAGTTCTCAGCCTGGTTCTGTTGTTGATTTCTTTTTAGATGCAAAATAAATTTAATAATCTTTGGGTGGTTGATTTTATTACTCTTTACTTGAAAAATAGTAATAACATTATGGTTAATTATGGTGTTTTTCTTTCCAAATGAGGCTTTGCTGATTGGATCGTTTGATAAAGACATGGAGTTCATTAGGACAAGATTGTACCCCCTCCCAAAACCCACCTGAGCCTCTTTGTTTTCCCTGTCACACATTGTGCCCCATCTCATCCACACTCCTGGTCACAAGGAAGACCAGAGGAAACAACATAAACAGAACAGCATGTGGCTGATGCTTAGTAAAGACTTGTTGAATGAGTGTTGCTTGAAATTAGAGCCTCAAATGTTACATTTGGTGGGAGTTATTGATAACTGTCATCCTGTTTTAGCTAAATTTGGCTCTTTCATATTGCAGAATATATCTGAGGGTGAAACAATAGGAATCTGAGTGATACTGAAAATTGTCATTTACATGTGTACCCTATTGGTTCCATGACACTAGAAGTGCAATAAATGTCATTCAATTATCATTATCATTACCAGCTCCCTAAACACACACACACACACACACACACACACACACACACACATGCATGCACAGAGAAGCTTCTAGGCCTAGGGGCACCCAATCTAGGCTTCACTGCATAGCAAAGCTGGCCATCCTGCATTGCCTGGGACTTTAAGACTTGAGAGAACCACAGCCTGTTTGAAACTGACTCCCCAAGAGCCTACCAATTTCTTTCTTCTCTCCTTTTGATGGGGAACTTGAAAGAAAAAGCTGTTATATATCCTTGGAGGTGACAAAGAGCCTGGAAGAGGACTCAAAAGGCTGGATCCAGCCCACAGATGATTTTTTGTTTGTTTGTTTATATTATAAAGAGTTTTAAAATTTGGAAAATTTTGCATAAATATGTGGTTTTGCAGCTTCTCTTGAAATGTCAGAAGATCTGGCCTCCCTAGACCAACATTTGCATGTGTCGGTAATTGGTTGGAGTTGAATAGCAGCTGCTCCTCTCAGAGGGCCCCATTCTCAGTGCCATACGGTGCCCAACTATCTCACTCATCTCCTTTGCCCACCTGGCCCTTAACATGTTTGAAGCTGTTGACCAAGTTTTTTTTATTTTTTGAGACAGAGTCTCACTTTGTTGCCCAGGTTAGAGTGAGTGCCATGGTGTCAGCCTAACTCACAGTAACCTCAAACTCCTGGGCTCAAGCGATCCTCCTGCCTCAGCCTCCCGAGTAGCTGGGACTACAGGCATGCACCACCATGCCCGGCTAATTTTTTCTATATATATTAGTTAGCCAATTAATTTCTTTCTATTTATAGTAGAGATGGGGTCTCGCTCTTGCTCAGGCTGGTTTCGAACTCCTGACCTCGAGTAATCAACCCGCCTCAGCCTCCCATAGTGCTGGGATTACAAGCGTGAGCCACCGCGCCCGGCCTGACCAAGTTTTAAATTGCTGACTCAACCTAAACATCGGGGGTGAGACTGAGGGATCCATAATAGTGAGAAAAACCTCAAAAATATCAATTAATTTGTCATGGGATTGCAGCATCGGCTCCTACAATGTCTAGCATATTTGTACTCAAACTGCCCTCTCTTTCAATTCCCCATAGCAAGAAGCAAATGATTGCATAGAACTTCTTCTGGGCTGGGCATTGTTTCAAAATTCATATATTAACTCATTTCAATTTTCAGAAGAACTCTATGACGTAGGCACTATTTTTATCTCCATTTTCAAAGGAGGAGGAAACTCTAGGGCAGAAGTTAAAGAACTTGCCCGAGATCTCAAGGCTAGTCTAGGCAGCAGGGCCAGGAACTGAACGTGGGTAGTCAAGTCCAGAGTCTTGGCTTCTAGCCACAACATTTGCTTCCACGCCCCATATCCATTCAGTTAAAATTTTAATTCTTCAAAATATTTTTCCATGTCTATGAGAAATACTTTGGATCCCCTAAATGGAACAGATTTTGCCTCCTCGAGGCTCTCAGACACTCAGGGCTATGCGATAACACTCATCGCATAGCCCTGAAAATGCCAGTCGAACTCTGGTCTAACTCTGAAGCAAGGAGAGTATCTTATTTACCACCATGGGCCAGGCATGGTGGCTCACGCCTGTAATCTTAGCACTCTGGGAGGCCGAGGCGGGCACATTGCTCAAGGTCAGGAGTTCGAAACCAGCCTGAGCAAGAACGAGACCCTGTCTCTACTATAAATAGAAAGAAATTAATTGGCCAACCAATGTATATAGAAAAAATCAGCCAGGCATGGCGGCACATGCCTGTAGTCCCAGCTACTCAGGAGGCTGAGGCAGCAGGATTGCTTGAGCCCAGGAGTTTGAGGTTGCTGTGAGCTAGGCTGACGCCATGGCACTCACTCTAGCCTGGGCAACAAAGTGAGACCCTGTGTCACACACAAAAAAAAAAAAAAAAAAAAAAATTTACCACCATGGAGTATGCAACGGTCATACAACATACGGTGTTTGTTGAATAAAAAAATAAAATGTGTACTCTTTAACTTCTGCATTTCTACCCTCTGGGACAAAATTATCACATCAAAATTGGACCAATTAACAGGCTACTGAATGGTCTCATTGCCTCTGGACTCCCACCTTTCCAAAGCAAAGTTCTCCTCTGCTAATGCAGATAGTAATAGCTTGTTCTCAAAAATATTGTCAGTATTTAATGAGAAAATGTTTATAGAGTTCCTCACCCAGGTCAGTGCCTGGCACTTAAAAGGCACTCACAATATAGTACCTACCATTGTAGATGATACTGGAAGATTTTAATCAATATCGTTTTTATAGTTATCCCCAGACAGAGCTCCAACTCCAGCCTCCAGCCCATGCATGTGACTCCTCTCTCAGCTTCAACCTGTGCTTTTCCATCTGGCATAAATGAGAGGGTGCAGGAAGCCACAGAATAAGCAGGTTTTAGCTCCCCAGGAGCAGAAATTATACTCAAGGACTTGACATATATGGTAAAGAAGGCACATTACTCTATGTTAACCCTTATGAGCATAAATTATGGAGTCTATAGCAAAATTTGCATGAATATTCCAAAAGAGAAAACATAAGACTTAAAGAAAATCCTTACTTGCAGATGGCTGCTTTAGGTTAACATCCTCAGACCCTTCTGGAAACTGAGGGTCAATAGCCCTAGGAAAGTACTATCTGGCACCCAACAGATGCCCAAAACCCTTCCTGCCTGCCAAACTTCTGCCTGCCCTTTTGTAGCCACTGGTTTCAATGAGAACCTCCTCTGTAAATGTTTTCAGGTAACAATTGTAACAAAAACAAAGCCAACCCTTACTGATCTCCTGCAGTGTGATATCACCCTGTTAAGCAACTTACATATATTATGTTGTTTAATTTTCTAGGAACTTAGAGACATAGATACAACTATTATCTCCTCTTTATAGAAGAGCGACAGACTTGGAAGGCTTAAATGACATGTTCCAAGTCACATGGCATAGCTGTCTTTTAGGGAAAACAGATTCAAATCCAGACATCAGCACTCAGCCAGTAGGACACATTGCCTCTAGAACCCACTGTTTCATTATTATTCTTATGCTGATTTAAATATGCATATCAGATCTTTGAGAGAAAAAGGTGAAACTCGTGTCATTTGTTTAGACTATTTCTCAGTTTTCACCCACACAGTGCTGGTATACATTTAGTAGACTAAATAAATACAGCTTAGCCTATCTACCATTAAAAATAGAGGGAAGTTTTATTTTAGATCCTTTCTTTTTCCTGAGGACTTCATGTTCGTGCGCTATCTAGAATGCCTGCCAATAAAACATAAATTTATATTACATTTTAGAAGCCTTTCAATGGTCCATTTAGAAGCCTTTCAATGGTCCATTTCATTATAAAAATAGCACACTGGGTAAAAATAAAAGTATTCCACCTTAAGTACACTTTAAGCCCTTTCAGAAAGGCTAAAATATTGGCACTCTGTTCAGCCAAAGCTGAGAAGAAATTCTAAGCATAACTCTTTAGTAAAACCCTACATTAAAAACTAAAAATAGAATTATAAAGTGATAGGCCAGATAAGCAATAAGCATTTTAAAATATAAATAAATAAGTAAATGAGAATTTTAGAAGAATATATTGGTCTTCCCCCTCCTCATTCAACAGCTTCTATCCAAATGTGAAGTCTACTTCAATGACAAGATGGTGTGGAAGGAAAAGCCAATCAAATGAAAAACACAGTCACTAAATGGGGTTAACCACTTATAATATTTGACCTTTCACAATTCAAATAATTTGGGATTTCACAAAACTTTCCAAAGTAGCCAGCGTCTATTCAGAATGCATTATTATTATACATATATATACATATATTTTTTTTAGACAGAGTCTCACTCTCTTGCCTGGGCTATAGTGCCATGGCTCAGTCTAGCCTCAAATTCCTGGGCTCAAGCGATCTTCCTGCCTCAGACTCCCAGGTAGCTGGGACTATAAGCACACGCCACCATGCCTGGCTAATTTTTTCTATTTTTAGTTGTTTCGTTAATTTCTTTCTATTTTTAGTAGAGACAGGGTCTCACTCTTGCTCAGGCTGGTCTCAAACTCCTGAGCTCAAGCAATCCACCTGCCTAGGCCTCCCAGAGTGCTAGGATTACAGGCGTGAGCCACTGTGCCCAGCCGCATTATTATATTTTTAAGTAAACATTATATCTCCCATTCCATCCCAAAAACTTTAAAATTTCATTCAACTCCTTATAGATTCCTCTTTTTTTTTTTTTTTTTTTTTTTTTTTTTTTTTTTGAGACAGGGTCTCCCTCTGTTGAGCTATGGTGACACCATTGCAACCTCAAACTCCTGGACTCAAGAATCCCTTTGCTTCAGCCTCCTGAGTAGCTGGGACTACAGGTACATGCCATCACACCCAGCTAATTTTTCTATTTTTTTTTTTTTTTTTTTGTAGATACAAGGTCCCACTCTTGCTCAAGCTGGTCTCAAACTCTTGGCCTCAAGCAATCCTTCCACCTTGACTTCCCAGAGGGCTAGGATTATAGGCATGAGCCACCAAGCCAGCCTCTTCTTCTTTTTTTTTTAATAGGCTCCTGCATGTCCAATAGATTACTTTAGGAACTGACAGAAAGTTTCATAAAAATCTTATGACGCAAATTCAGATTTTTGTAATCACTACAAGAATCCTGTAGGGATAAGTTTATCTCTTTTGATTAAGAAGTTTACTTTATAGGGAGAGCCTGTTTGACTGATCTTATAATCAGTAATGGAGAAGAAAAAAAAAGAAAAAGAACAGTCACCCAAATGAACAGCTACAACCTCTTATGCAAATTTTGTTATATAAGCAGCTATAAAAATAAGCATTGGAAAATCAGTCAGAACTTAAAGTGTGACAGACACTTAGTCCTGAACTCAGTGCCTAGGGAATAATTAAGTTCCCAACAAATACTGGCTGTCCTATTGCTTCATGGATACATTTTATTATTGTTATCATTATTATTATTATTTTCTCTTCTATCTTGTGTAGATTTGGCATATATTTGTAATGGGCTAAATTCACAATGGAAATGCCATTCACTCTGCTGTAACCTTAGGCAAGTCAGTCTTTCTCTGGGCCTCAATTCCATCATCTGGAGAATGAAGGGTTAGGATTAGAAGGTCTTTAAGTTTCTCCACCTCTGTTACATTTCACAATCCTAGATTCTGGCTGAGGTCAAATATTGTTCTTTGTAACTGTCCTAGAACCAAGCACAGCAGCTAAAATTTATGACATACACAGTTGAGGATAACTGAATGGAAGCTTCAAAAGGAAGGAAGTAAAGTATCTGGGAAAAATGAGATTTTTTGGGTGCATAGTAAGCCATAGAACTTCACAGATTTTTCCACGTTATAATACATGCTTGTTGTAATAAGTACATTGTAGAAATTTATAAAGAAAACTTTGGTCTTCCCCATCTACCTCTTGAAGTAACCCATTTAATCTTTTTAGTATGTAATCTTCCATTCCTTTTTCCATGTCCATACAAAATAAGATTTTTTTCTTTAGAAAACATTAGGATTATACATTCTTAAGTTGACAAAATATTATGAAAATTTTTAAATTCATACCTTTTAATAGCTGCATAATATTCTTTACTATGGTGGCACAATGCATTTAACCATGTGCCTATGTCCCCAAATTCTTGCTGTTACAACCAATCCTGTAATAAATATCATAGAGTCATGCATACTGGTGTTTATATGTTCAAAGAGTTTATTCTAAAAAGTTAAGGCCGGGCGCGGTGGCTCACGCCTGTAATCCTAACACTCTGGGAGAAAAATAAATAAATAAAAATAAAAAGTTAAGATTGCCAGGTCAGTGGCTAGGCCCATTTTAATTTTGTATAAATAGTGCTCAATTATTATTATTTTTTTTTGAGACAGAGTCTCACTCTGTTGCCCTGGCTAGAGTGAGTGCCATGGCATCAGCCTAGCTCACAGCAACCTCAAACTCCTGGGCTCAAGCAATCCTCCTGCCTCAGCCTCCCGAGTAGCTGGGACTACAGGCATGTGCCACCATGCCCGGCTAATTTTTTTCTGTATGTATTACTTGGTCAATTAATTTCTTCCTATTTATAGTAGAGACGGGGTCTCGCTCTTGCTCAGGTTGGTTTCGAACTCCTGACCTGAGCAATCCGCCCGCCTCGGCCTCCCAGAGTGCTAGGATTACAGGCGTGAGCCACCGCGCCCGGCCAGTGCTCAATTATTTTAAAAAATACTCATACTCCCTTAACCTACAGCAGTGCATATTTCCCGAGTCCTACCTGTTTTAAGTGCATAACTTTTTAGTATTTTTAATCTGATAAGTGAAAAATGTTATCTCATCATTTTAAATTGCATTTTCCTAACACCAGAAATTTTAGCATCGTAACATACATTTACTTGCATATACATATTTGATATTTTGCATTGCACCTTTACCAATTTGCTTTGTATACCCTACACATCTTTTCTATTAAGTTATTTGCCTTTGTTTTATAATATAAAACTGTAGAAATTTTTTATATAGAACTTATATCAACCCTTTGTCACATGGGTTGACATGGATTTTGAAAACTTTTTCCACCTATTACTTACTGAGCAAGCAATATAGTAATATTCATTTTTAATATGGAAATTAAGAATGCATCAGAAATAGTTTCACATGATAAAGTAGCTGCTGTGGACTGAATTTAGGGGGGACTGTGTCCCCCCCAAATTCATATGTTGACATCCTAACCCCCAATGTGATGGCGTTTAGAAATGAGGACTTTGAGAGATAATTAGGTTTAGATGAGGTCATGAGGGTGGGGTCCTCATGATGGGATTAGTGCCCTTATAACAAGGGACACTTTCCCTCTCTTTGCCATGTGAAGATACAAGGGGAAAATGGCCATCTACAAGCCAGGAAGAGAGCCCTCACCAGAAACCAACCCCCTGGTACCTGAAAATTATATTCTAGCCTCCAAAACTGTGAGAAAATAAACTCCTGTTGTTTAAACCATCTAGTCTATAGCATTTTGTTATGGAAGCCTGAGCCAAGACAATAATAATATACAAAACTCAAAGATTTTGTTGCTTACAAGCGAACAGCATGTTTCAACTTCTTTTCCAAGGCCGGGCGAGGTGGCTCACGCCTGTAATCCTAGCACTCTGAGAGGCCGAGGTGGGCAGATAGCTCAAGGTCAGGAGTTCGAAACCAGCCTGAGCAAGAGCGAGACCCCATCTCTATTATAAATAGAAAGAAATTAATTGGCCAACTAATATATATAGAAAAAATTAGCCAGGCATGGTGGTACATGCCTATAGTCCCAGCTACTCAAGAGGCTGAGGCAGTAGAATTGCCTGAGCCCAAGAGATTGAGGTTGCTATGAGCTAGGCTGATGCCATGGCACTCACTCTAGCCTGGGCAACAAAGTGAGACTCTGTCTCAAAAAAAAAAAACTTCCTTTCCAAATGTTGATGTCTATTTGAACACTTCCAATCTAAACTATTAACCATTACTAACTTATCATTCCTTTTGGCCTTGCTGAATAGATGAAGCGTTGTGCTTTCATCTATTCAGCATGAACTCAGTCAGACATCAGGGATATATATATATATATATATATATATATATATATATATATACCTGCATAACACACTACCTCAAACTTTGTAACATAAAACATCATTTTCTTGGGCTCACAGAATCTGTTTCCACTTCAGGAAATCTGGAACCAACCTCAGGTGAAAAATCTCAAACAGCTAGGATGACTCAAATATTTCAGGGCTGGCTGGGCACGGTGGCTCACACTTATAATCCTAGCACTCTGGGAGGCCGAGGCGGGCGGATTGCTCAAGGTCAGGAGTTCAAAACCAGCCTGAGCGAGACCCCGTCTCTACTATAAAAAATGGAAAGAAATTAATTGGCCAACTATATATATATATATATATATAAATTAGCTGGGCATGGTAGCGCGTGCCTGTAGACCCAGCTACTTGGGAGGCTGAGGCAGTAGGATTGCTTGAGCCCAGGAGTTTGAGGTTGCTGTGAGCTAGGCTGATGCCATGGCACTCACTCTACTCTGTCTCAAAAAAAAAAAAAAAAAAAAATATATATATATATATATATATTTCAGGGCTAAAATCACCTGAAGGATTTTCCACTCACATATCTGATGAGCTCAGCCTGGGCTGAGATAACTTGAAAGCTGGGTTCAGCAGAGACTGCCAACTGAATGCCTACTCCTGGCCTCTTCATGTGACTTGGGCTTCCTCACCCCCGGTGGTCTCTGGGCAGTCAAACTTCTTACACTGGCCAGAATGGTGGCTCACAGCAGTAATCCTAGCACTTTGGGAGGCTGAGGCGGAAGGATAGCTTGAGGCCAAAATTTCCAGACCAGCCTAAGGAACACAGCAAGACCCTCATCTCTACAAAACATAGAAAAATTAGCTGGGCATGGTGGCATGCACCCGTAGTCCCAGCTTCTCAGGCTGAGGCAAAAGGGTCACTTGAGCACAGGAGTTTGAGATTCCTGTGAGCTATGATGATGCCACTGCCCTCTAGGCTGGGCAACAGAGCGAGACCTAGTCTCAAAAAAAAAAAAGATAAAAAATTAAAAAATTTAAAATAATAAAAAAATAAAAGCTTCTTACATAGTGGCTCAGGACTCCAAGTGAGAGTAAGACAGAAGTAACATGGCCTATTATAATCTAGCCTCAGAAGTCACATAGCATCACTTCCACTGTACTGTATCTGTTGAAGCTGACAAGCTCACACACATTCAAGGGGAGGAGACATAAACTTCACCTGTCAATGGGTACAGAACTAAAGAAGCTGCAGCCATGTTTAAAAACTGTCACATACAAATATAAACATATAGCTATACACATGCGTGTATATTAAATCCCCTTTAAATTCCTTTTAATTCTCATAATAAACCAATTGTTAGATAGTGTTTTGTTATTTTGTTTATTTTAGCTCATCCAGAATCACATAACTATTAAGTAGTAGAGGCAGGATTCAAATCCATTTATGCTAAATCTATTATACCAAACCGTATTAACTTGAGGGGAGACCCCATTAGTTGTAATGTTCATTATTGCCACTCCAATAATTTTGAGCTGACAGTATATTTATGGTGGCTGATTTCCCTTGAAAACAAAGTAAGCCATATAAGATGGTACTGTATCCAACTTAAATGAGCATAATTTACAAAACAAATAAACCTCAGGTAGACTGAGAGAGTTTCAAATTGAAGCCAAGCATGTGCAGGGATTGACTCACCCCGAGGCATGGCATTTTCTAGAATAATAAGATGCGAAGCTCCTGGGTGGTTCTTTGGCCCTTTGCTGGGGCTGCTGCTGGGACATCTCTGCCTACGTCACGCTCCCTTGTCCACCAGACGCAGCCGACTTGGATTATCTGAGAAATTGACTCAGTTCTCTGTTTTATGGTGCGCATAGAGATACAGCCAAAGATCATGCCTATAGAGTGGAGAAAACAGGACTCTGCCTACTCATTTCCCCCTCGCTCTTTCAATCAATACCAATCACAGTGGCCTGTTCCATCGTGTGCACCACACGGGGAGACGGTTGGCAGAAGCAGCCCTCCCACACCACGGCTCGTTTGTGCTGTACGTAGAGACGTAGGTGATGAACACCTTCTGCATAAGTCAAGTTGAAAATATAACCTTTTGGCCTATCAGTTAAGGGATCATTTGAACCTGATCTCAAAGGCTGAATGTTGAAAGAAAAAAAAGAGAGGAATAACTAATAATACCAACAAAAAAAAAAGAAGAAGAAGAAAAACAAAAGCAAAAATGCATCTTACAAAAGTGCTATAAAATTCATAACTAGCCATAGTTTCTACATCATTTCTCAAGGTCATTCACAAAGCAATCCAATCCGTAAATGATAATGACCTTAGCAGGGTGCTCTGCTGACCTACTCATTCCCACGGAGAGTGTGCATGTGTGTGTGTGTTGATGAGTGAGAACGCATGTCCGTATGTTTTCCAGGTCTCTATCAGTGAGATTCACACAATGACAAAGTCTTGCTGCAATGCCAAAAATGCCCTCCCTGACGACTAGACGAGAAATCACTATAATCAGAAGGGTCAGATCAAAAGGGAGTTCGAAGGAACATATTTTCTTTAAAATAAACAATCTTTGCAGGTTCTAAATCCTTTGTATGATTTAAGCAAGGAAATAGGAAAGAAACTATATCAATGTGAACTCTGAGAAAGCTGTGAAATTCACTGCTGGGGTTGGATGAATTATCACTGGTATTCAAATGAGCAATTATTAACAAATTGATTTGTCCCCTTGGGCTACATGTTGTCACATTGCCACAAGAAGGAGAGGATTTCTTTATGTCTTTGTGTCAGAAGAGGCTATGTCAGAAACATGTTTAGCAGCATTTTATCATATAGATCTAATGAGAGAAAAAAACAGGGTATGTGT
Organism: Microcebus murinus; assembly: GCF_040939455.1. Classification (NCBI taxonomy): domain Eukaryota; kingdom Metazoa; phylum Chordata; class Mammalia; order Primates; family Cheirogaleidae; genus Microcebus; species Microcebus murinus. Next base: position 28,163,799 of record NC_134108.1, read on the forward strand.
GGGCGCCTACGTGGGTGAACTGAGCCCAGGTAAAAAGCAAGTGGCAGAGAGATACAGGGAGGCGGCATGCATTTTTAATCAGCTGCTACAGCTTCTCTTGAACTAAGGAACTAAATTTTCCAATTCCATCTATTTATTTATTTATTTATTTGAGACAGAGTCTTGCTTTGTTGCCCAGGCTAGAGTGAGTGCCCTGGCATCAGCCTGGCTCACAGCAACCTCAAACTCTTGGGCTCAATCAATCCTTCTGCCTCAGACTCCCGAGTAGCTGGGACTACAGGCATGCGCCATCACGCCCAGCTAATTTTTTCTATATATATCAGATGGCCAATTAATTTCTTTCTATTTATAGTAAAGACAGTGTCTTGCTCTTGCTCAGGCTGGTTTCCAACTCCTGACCTTGAGCAATCCGCCTGCCTCGGCCTCCCAGAGTGCTAAGATTACAGGTGTGAGACCCCATGCCCGGCCTCTAATTCCATCTAAAATGCTTCAGGTGATAGGGATAAATAAAAGTCAAGTTGATTTGATGATCTGACTAAAATCTTATTTCTGTGAAAGAACCGAATGCCTTACATATGGATTACATACTATTATTAGTGGGATTTGCCAAAACAAATGCAGGTTGTTTCATTGGTTTGTTCTCTTCCTTATAAAGGTAATGACTAGCACACACTTGATATTCAATAAATGTCAAATCAATTAACACTGGAAATATTGCTTGACCTTTTGTCAATTAGAATGAGACAGTTAATAAATACTGACTTTGTAATGAAGCTGTACATCTATAAATTGCACAATTTTTTCCAACATGGAGAGAATGGAAACAAACTGCAAGTATGGAGCACTTTAATTCTAAGTCTCTTATCTACAAAATGGAGTGTCATTTTTTGCTTCTTGCACCTTTTTTACAAAATTCAATGAATCCATTCTGGTATTGATTATTTTCCTTTTTATATCATTCTTTCTCTCAAAGAAAAAATATAAGGAACTAATGTTTTAGGTTTGATCTTTTTGTTTAACTTTTCCTCTAGTATATGCATAAATTAAGTGTAAAGCTATCTAATTGGGTAAAACCAAAAAATTTTAAGTTGGCCGGGCATGGTGGTTCATGCCTATAATCCTACCATTCTGGGAGGTCAAGGCAGGAGGATCACTTGAGGCCAGGAGTTCAAGACCAGCCTGAGCAAGAGTGACACCCAATCTCTACTAAAAATAGAAAAAATCAGCTGGGCGTGGTGGTGTGAGCCTGCAGTCTATGATGTTTGGGAAACTGAGGCAGGAGGATTGTTTGAGCCCAGGAGTTTGAAGTTGCTGCAAGCTAGGCTGACACCATGGCACTCTAGCCCAGGCAACAGAGTAAGAGTCTGTCTCAAAAAACAAAACAAAAAAAAACCCCTCTGAGTTAAAAAAAAAAAAAGAGGCCGGGCGCGGTGGCTCACACCCGTAATCCTAGCACTCTGGGAGGCCGAGGCGGGAGGATTGCTTGAGGTCAGGAGTTCAAAACCAGCCTGAACGAGACCCTGTCTCTAATAAAAATAGAAAGAAATTAATTGGCCAACTAGTATATGTAGAAAAAATATTAGCCGGGCATGGTGGTGCATGCCTGGAGTCCCAGTTACTTGGGAGGCTGAGGCAGTAGGATTGTAGGATCGCTTGAGCCCAGGAGTTTGAGGTTGCTGTGAGCTAGGCTGACGCCAGGGCATACTAGCAAGGGCAACAGAGTGAGATTCTGTCTCAAAAAAAAAAAAAAAAAAAAGAGTCTTTTACATGTACAAAAACAAACCCATAATCCCCAGTGGTGTTTCATAATTCCTAATTACAGACATTGCTACCATTGTGGCTGGAGTTTTAAGCATATGACCAGGTCACTCAGGCCAAAGAGTAATGTAAAACATTTTTCATGATATGATCTTATCTCTTTCTCCTTAGGAACTCTTGTCATCAAAACAGGTATTTTATTGTTTATTACCTTTTGTGTATTCCAGGGTGATATAGGGGGGAAAATCACGTTCTATTCAACAACTAAATGTATCATACAAAAACACTTTAATCTATGGAAAGATATAATTTCTAAAAAATATATTACTGAGTATATATCTCTTGCTTTAGTTAAATAGAAAATGTAGAGTTATTCATTGTTTTGCAAAGCTCTTTGGCATATAATTTGGTACTGACAATTATCTTATGAGGTAGGTGGAAAAGCATTTTAGTATTAATGTTATTATTTTACAGATGAGAAAAATGAAGCTCAGTGAGTTGAGGGGACTTGTTGAAGGTCACACAACTAGGGAGTGGTGGTTAGTAATGAGATCTTCCAAATCAACACAGCATTCTGTCCACTCCAAGTATATATTGGAGTGGTAGTCAGTGCTACCTCATTACTTTATTTTTTGTGTTATAGCTTAAACAATATTGTTAGGAGGAAAAATGGATATAAACCACACAAAAAAAATAGAGATTCAAAGGATTCTTTTTTTTCTAGTTGCATTTCTTTTTATTATTATTATTATTATTTTATTTTTATTTTTTCCAGTATATTTTTTTTTTTTTTTTTTTTTTTTTTTTTTTTTTTGAGACAGAGTCTCACTTTGTTGTCCAGGCTAGAGTGAGTGCCGTGGCGTCAGCCTAGCTCACAGCAACCTCAAACTCCTGGGCTTGAGTGATCCTTCTGCCTCAGCCTCCCGAGTAGCTGGGACTACAGGCATGCGCCACCATGCCCGGCTAATTTTTTATATATATATCAGTTGGCCAATTAATTTCTTTCTATTTATAGTAGAGACGGGGTCTCGCTCTTGCTCAGGCTGGTTTTGAACTCCTGACCTTGAGCAATCCGCCCGCCTCGGCCTCCCAAGAGCTAGGATTACAGGCGTGAGCCACAGCGCCCGGCCTTTTTCCAGTATATTGTAGGGGTATAAATGTTAAGGTTACGTATATTGCCCTTGCCCCCACTCCCCCCTCAAGTCAGAGCTTCTGGGAGATGGACACACAAGGGATTCTTTTTAACATTAGGATTTTCCATAAAAAAGAAATGTCGTCCCAGGGTAACAATGTCATTGAGACTTAAAAAGGAAATGGTAAGGACTGAGAGTCATTTGCTCTTACTAGAGCTTGGCACATTGGGTATGATGGGAGTTGACATAATGGTTTGAGAATCTTAAAGGTATTTAATGATTCCTGCAAATGGTCCAGTGCCAGAGTCACTGATGTCAGCTGTACTTGGTTTTATATTTAGTTCATTTGAAAACCATTTATTGAGTGCCTAGCATGGCCCAGGCACTCCACTGTGTGCAGGAACTACAAAAATAAATAAGCATGTTTAATGAGAAAAAGAAGTAGTAAATTAATTAATTAGGTTAAAACAAGTTTGACGTATAAACAGAATGTTGCAAGAGTCCAGAGTTATTTTCTTTTCTATTATAAGCAGTAGCCGATGCTCCTTTCTAAGGAGTAACCATGGACACGTCAAAAGAGGAATTTAGTAAATAGCAGCCACTCTGGGCCTACCTGCAGGCAGTTTTATTTATGAAAATAGAAGTAAGAGTGAATGAAAGATGCCTTCTTTTCCCTGGGTAACCAACACAATGCAGTTAACACATTTCTCTATTATTGCACTGGCCAAAATACAGTACAAAACAATGGACTAGCAGATCTGGTCAGAACCCCTGCTCTGTACTTCTCTTCCTTCATCTAACTGACCTCTATTCATTCTTCAAGGATGTGCACTAACATTATCCCTTTGTGGAAAACTTCCTGGGCTAATGGAGATTATAGGAGAAGGAAGGGCCCACTCCCCCTACCTCACTCTGCCCCATCCAAACCAAGGCAGGATTAATGCATAAACACATACATATATCTCTGCCACACACACAGTGGAGTCCTTCCTTATTTGAGGGGAATATGTTCCAAGACCCCCAGTGGATGCCTGAAATCTCAGATAGTACCAAACCCTATGATACTATGTTTTTTCCTATACATAGATACATATACATAATAAAGTTTAATTTATAAAGTAGGCACAGAAAGACATTAACAATAACTAAGAATAAAATGGAACAATTATAGCAATATATTGTAATAAAATGTATGTGAATGTGGTCTCTTTTTCTCTCTCTCAAAATATCTTTTTTTTTTTTGAGACAGAGTCTCACTTTCTTGCCCAGGCTAGAGTGAGTGCCGTGGCGTCAGCCTAGCTCACAGCAACCTCAAACTCCTGGGCTCAAGCGATCCTCCTGCCTCAGGCTCTTGAGTAGCTGGGACTATAGGCATGTGCCACCATGCCCAGCTAATTTTTTCCTCTATATATATTTTTAGTTGGTCAATTAATTTCTTTCTATTTTTGGTAGATACAGAATCTCGCTCAGGCTGGTTTCAAACTCCTGACCTCGAGCGATCCACCCGCCTCAGCCTCCCAGAGTGCTAGGATTACAGGTGTGAGCCACCGTGCTTGGCCACTCAAAATATCTTATTATACTGTATTCACTGATTTTCAGACCACAGTTGGCCTCAGGTAACTGAAACCTTGAAAAGCAAGAAGACAACTATATATATTATTCTTATCATAATGTGGTTTTTTTTCTAGTAACCTGTGAGTTCCTTAGTTGCAGAAACCATTGGTGTTTGGATTCATAGAACCTTCCATGGAGTCTAGCATAGACTAGGTGAAAGTGGCAGCATCTTCCTTCAGAGATATATTTAGCTTTGTCTTCACCTCCTCCCCATAATCTCTTTAGCCATCCCCCTTCACCCCAAATAAACATGTAGTCCACCTACAACCAATGCGCATGCTAGGCCAACATGGAATCAAGGCAAAGCCCCAGCACGAGATTGCTTAGAGAACTCTTCCTGTAAATCACTCAAACTCAGTAAATGTCTGTTACAATCCTTTCGGAAGAGTGGCAATGGGAGGTATGAGAAGGAACTCAAATGGCCTTCATTTTTTTTAATGAGGTCCATTGAGGTATAATTTACATGCAGCAAAATTTTTCCTTTTCTTATATAAAGTTTGATAAGGTTTGACAAATACATAGTTACGTAACCACTACCATCATCATGAGAGAGAGCATTTCTATCATCCCAAAATAATTCCCTTTGAACTACCGTAATTTCAAATGAGCTCTTTAGAAGAACCACAAAACCGATCAATATTGTAGATTACATAACGTGCCCTTGCATCTTGGACAACTTAACGAATCTCTTCAAAATGAATAGTTTGTTTCCCCTCGGTTATCATGCCATCATTTAGTTGTGTTGTATTTTCTTTTTGGAAACCTCAAGGCATTTAGCAAACAAGATTCCATTGCTAGTCCCAAAAAGTCTGTCTCAACTGTAGAGATTTATACTCCAATTCAATGAAACCAATGCATTTCTTTCCTGAATAACCTGATGTTTCTCTTCTTACCAGAGACTTCCCTATACATATTTTTTAGCTATGTTAGGTGTGTTATTTTTAATAAGTTGATTATTAGTTTCATCAAGTTAGCATTATGCTTTTCTCTTATTTATCAATTATATTCCCTTGTGGTGACTATGAAAAGTCTCCACATCCTGGGGACAGTTGCCACACTTGGGTTTGACATGATTTATTAATTGAATGAAACAGCAAATAAGTGAATGACTAAATAAATGAATAAGTGAATGAATGAATGAGTGGTTGCCTCCATTTTATGGATGAGCCAGCGTCTGAAAGGCACAGTGAGGTCAGGTGCCTGGCAGAAAGCCACATGCTGATGTCGTAGCCCTGCCGGATCAGATGCCAAATTTATCTTCTTTGCTTTCTCCATTTAGCTATAAGCTCTAGTTTTAAAAAATTTCATATAAAGTATCAACTTTAAAGAGTAAAAATGGAAAAATAAGCCATGCACAATAAAATGGCTTTTACAAATGAATGTAATATGCAAAGGATAATATGAGTAAGAATTTTGGGGTTAGATTTTTATTTGATAGGAAGAATGCTTTACTCTCTTATTTATCAGACTTTCCTCTCTAAATGGATTCAGTAATACTTTTCTGATAATGCTTTTTGTGATTTTTCTCGGCGTAAAATACTTTGTATATATTCATTGTGTTCTTTCTAGAAAATCAGGTCTCTTTAGTGAAAAAGACACAATTCCCTTCGCCGTTGCCCACTACGTTATGACAAGCGAGGGAGAGAACGCCAGGAGAGATGCTAGAGTGAGAGACCTTCCATTGTTATGCCTACGCTTGCACTTTATTTCGTTTTTCTCCACGCTTGGACCGATCAAGATTAAATGTGATTACATTTCTGTCGAGAGGCTTTTATGCAGGAATAGGTACCAAAAGAATTCCAACGAGCATAAAATAAAAACGGTGTGCAATTTACATAAAACTCTTACATGGTCCTAACAGCAAACAAACAAACAAAAAAAGCTATTAAAGTAGCCCTCCCGATGCAGGGGGTCAACTGCTCTTCAGTGCGTCCCCTCCATCCGCTGCTCAGATATTCATGAATCGTTGCTTCTGCCTCCAGCCTCTCTCCCGCCCCCCCCCCCCGCCCCGCTTTCTGGCGCGGCTCTCCCTCCCTCCCTCTGGCTTCTGCTCTTTCTTACTCCTTCTCTCCGCTGCTTAACTACAGCTCCCACTGGAACTTGCACAATCAAAAACAGCTCTCCTCTCGAGCAGCCTCCAGACGCGCATCACCTGGGGAAGCGCGAGCGGCCAGGTAGCTGGGGGCGGGGAGGGTCCCCTTCTGCGGGCCCGGAGCAGCCGGAGCAGCCGGAGCATCCCCCCCGGCCGGCCCCGGGGTCCTGCGGCGGTGCTGCCTGGGCTTCGGAGCAAGGATGCAAAGAGAAAAGCCACTGCCGGAGGCAACTGAAAGTGGGGAGAGCTTGCTGCAGTAGCTGGTGCTGCAGAATGTGTGAGTGAGGACCCGAGCCCCGCTAGATTCTCCCTCCCGCCCCGGCTTCGTTGACTGTCTCCAGGAGGGAAACCTGGGGAACAGATGCACTAGCCAGGCGGGTGCCACCCTGGATCTATAACTGTGAACTCCCTCCTGTGGAAAATGGTAAACAAAGACATGAATGGATTCCCAGTCAAGAAATGCTCAGCCTTCCAATTTTTTAAGAAGCGGGTAAGGACAGGTTTTGTTTGTTTCTTTTGTTTTCTGTGCTTCTCTTCAATGCCTTCGAATGTTTGCCTCAAGTAAGCCTAAGGTGTTGTCGCTAGACGCTCAGTGTCAGCGGAGCTTCCGGCAGCGGCGGTCTAGCCGAGAACCGTACCTGCCCCGGTTCAAATCTGTTGGAGGGGGCGGGGGACTGGGAAGAGTTGCACTGGGCGGGGGGGTTGGGCTGAGATGTCTTAAAGAGGGTTTGGGCTGGGAGTGTGGATTTCTCAATCTAAAGCCACAACAGAGATTACAAGGCAGTTTCAAAGAGAATTGGCCTGAGTACAGTTATGGCTAGTAATTTAGTCAGGGGCTGATTTAGTAGCTCCCTCTCTCTGTTATCTTTGAAGGGTTCAACTTTTCCACACCTTCCATCCACTCAGTCCCTCAAGTGTTGCATTATCATCTTCATTCGTCAGAAGCAGCGGCAGCCTCTGGCTTCCCAAATCCATTCAGCCAATAATTTGCTGTGTCTCTATCTATGGTATAAATAGCAAAGGATGACCTTTTGCAGATATGATGGAATCCAGCATTTAAAATCCGCTATTTCAAGTTGCCTCAATTTTGCTTTTGCTTGGCATAACTGCCTTTTTTTTTTTTTTTTTTTTTAGAAAGAGAGAGCAGTGGCTGGTCTGTATTTGTGTGATAATTCAGGATTATGCTGCTATACACATTTATTCTTAAACTCCTTATTCTTCAGTCTATAGTATTAATAATGTTACATTGGTTGTAAATGAGTAAAAGAAGATTTTTCTTTTCTTTTCTTTTTTTGGTATGTTTCACAATAAACTCAGTTCATTGTGATGGCCACACTAGGGGTCTGTGTAAATCTGCAAATGTATACACAAGTGGGAGGTAAGAAATGCATGATTGTAAAAGGAATGATGACTGGCACTCTTGTGGCGAGTGTTTGTGATGCCGGGAAACATCCTCCAGCCCCCAGCTGCCCCATCCTATTGAATACCCTGTGGCTATTCCACCAGAATGGTTCTCCCCATTCATTCTTCCTTCCCTTCATTCAGGTCCTTTCTCTGCCATGCCAGAAACGCAACCCTTCAGTTAACTCACCAGCAGAACACGGTGAATTACAGGCTGGGCTGGACTGCCTCCCTGCACCAAATGGGCAAGCTGGGAGGACAAGCCCAGAAGCAGACAGAGGGCTAGCAGAGTCTCCTAAGGACCCTTGACTGAGTTCTCATCAGTAAAGCAAAATCTCTAAAGTCTGTGGGCCAAACATTATGTATTAAAACCAAAACAACAAAAAAAAAAACCTGTCCTGGCCACTGATTCTGGAGCGGGAGCACCAGGTGAGATCTCTCACTAGTGGAGTCTGCAAGCTAAATGAAAGCAAGTCAGTGCAACTTCACAGAGTTCCACATTGCTTCTTAGTATTCCCCTGTAGCCAAAATATTCCTTTTCAAGGGAAAGGCCCTTTATGAAGACGAATTGCCAATGTTAAACAAATGTTTGCTTAATAAAAAATGCCGTAGCCTATTATTCAGTACTTAAACTCTCTACTCCCTTTTGATTAATTTATTTGGTAGTATTGGAGGTATTCTAAAACTCCTCAATCAGATATCCTTAATCGACTAGGTAGCTGTCACATAGTTGTTTTTTTTTTTTTTTTTTTTTTGAGACAGAGTCTCACTTTGTTGCCCAGGCTAGAGTGAGTGCCGTGGCGTCAGCCTAGCTCACAACAACCTCAAACTCCTAGGCTCAAGCGATCCTCCTGCCTCAGCCTCCCGCGTAGCTGGGACTACAGGCATGTGCCACCATGCCCGGCTAATTTTTTGTATATATTTTTAGTTGGCCAATTAATTTCTTTCCATTTATAGTAGAGACAGGGTCTTGCTCTTGCTCAGGCTGGTTTCGAACTCCTGACCTCGAGCAATCCGCCCGCCTCGGCCTCTCAGAGAGCTAGGATTACAGGCGTGAGCCACCACGCCCGGCCGGTCACATAGATTTTTTTTTAAAGTTGTCTTTTATCTTCTTTGCTATTGCAATATACTAATAGATATACTAATTTACCATCTGCTTTTGTTTTGCTTAAAAGCATAATTTACCAATACGCTTTAGTTGGTGCCTCTGTAGACCTTGAATTTTGCAAAGAACAAGCCAGGGTACTCATGTCTTAATTTGAGTACATGCAAAGAGAAAGAAGTTTACACCAAGATACCTGGCAGGCAGTGTCATCTGCCTTCTAATGGGGTCTGTTAGTTGGAGATGGAATCTGAAATCCTCTTAGGGATAAACCCCTTGATTCCTCCCTACTTTGGTTTATTCTACAAATTCTGTAGTATAAATGTTTATTTCAGTTTGTACCATGACTTTGTTTTTGGTTTTGCTTTTTTTTTTTTTTTTCGTTTTTAATTACACCACTAATGTATAAATCATTAAAACGATTCTAAGGTATATTCCATCTCCTCTCCAATCTTTCTCCATTCCCCAAAGGTAATTATTGTCATATTGATGTTTATACTTCCCAGACCTTTTTTATGTATTTACATACACATTCATATACCATTATGCCTTTGTTTTCAGCTAAGAATAATCCATTTTTTAAGATTCTATCATTGAAGTTCCACACATTTCTGCATATTTGATTTTTAACCTAGCTGCACAGTCCTACAAAGTGAATCTTTGTCCATTGTCTCCATTAAACTATGAATAGATCTTGGAAAAAACCCATAGGATCTTTCAGGGCTCAATAAGAAGAATGAGGTTCGGAACCAAATTTTGACAGCAGAGGGCTTAACCGGTGCTTCCTGTGCCTCTGAAACATTCCAAAGGGAGCCTAAGAAGCTGGCAAAAGAGAATATAGATTATCTGGCCTCACAGCTGTCTGCCAGACCCCATTTATTTGTGCTGACTATGTGCCAGGTATTATGGGCCAAGTGCTTTACATGCATTGGCTCATTTTATCCTCACAGTAACCTATGAAGTAAGAAAAATTATCAAATATGCAAAGTGTGGCTTAGAGAGATTAAACAACTGGCCCAAGATCATATAACTAAAAAGTTGCAGAGCTAAAATTTAAGCCTTAATCCAGAGTTTTTGATTTCAAACCATCTTCTCCTTTTTTTTTTCTTCTTTTTTTAATTTTTTTTTTATTTTTCCAAGTGAAATCTTTATGCCACTACCCAATTTATCAAACCTATACAGGTGGCCAAGCCCCAGCAGACAAACCTCTGGCAGCTCCTCGTTAGCCCTCAGTAGTGAAAGGGACTAGAGGCAGCTTGGGGGGACCCAGATTCCAGGAACTTAATCTGAAGAAAGGCAGCGCTGGTGCCCGTTCCACAAAATTTCTTGGACTTATGCTTTCCATCCTCGTGTTTTAAAAGCTCAACTAAATCAGCTTAATTTCATTTAGCTGAGAATTACTACACTACACTAGATAAGCGTTCTACTCTCATTCTCTATGTGTTAATGATAAATTAGCATCAGATGTGTGTGGATTATATTTTATTCTTAGAGTCTCCAAAAATTCATTTAAGATGAATGGGAAAATGTCCTTATCAGTTTTATTCTCGCAATCCAAGAGCTTTAAAAGTTATCAATGCTGCTAAAGGTAATCCATTTTCATGGATTTAAAGATTCATTCCATTGGTGGCTCAGATTCTTACGTAATGACTCAGAAAACACAAACAAATGACATTGTCTCCAATTTGATAATCATTCTTGGAAATATATTAGGTATGTGCAAAAGACTGCTATAGCCACGATTACATTACCTTTCGTAAAATTTCAAAGGTTATCTAGCCCTATAGAATTTTGGATTTGAAATGAATCTCAGAAATGCTCTCACTGACCTCCTTGTTTCAAAGATAAGGAAACTGAGTATCTAGAAGGTGACTCATCTATCAAAGTAGAATGGGACTAAGCCAAGCCTCATGTTTTAGGTTTTCACTTCCAGACCTAGTGTGCTTTCCTCTTCATATGCTATCAAACTAGTCAAGTGCTTCTTGCCTCATTCATTCCTTTTTCAACAAAGAGAGTAGGGACAAAATAACAGTTTTTTGTTTTCATGGAGCTGAGTGAATACCTACTTTGACAAGATCCTTCTGTTTTGACTCAATATTTCATGATTATGCACATTTGAACAATTCCTTGTATTGTTCTTTAATAACAATAGCTTTTATAATAACTATTACTTATATGGCATTAATATTTCTGGGCACTGTTCTATGAGCTCTAAGTATATTGTACATTTAAATCATCACACGCAAAAATCCTAAGGTAGTTACTATTTTGATTTCACAGATGAAGAAACTAGCCCCAAGTCACACAGAAAGTTAGTGGCAGAATCAGGATTTGGATCCGAGAGCCAGGCTTTGGAGTCCCTGTCCTTAACGTCTATATATCCTATTTGCCCGTTGACATTAAGTAACCCAGGACAGAGATCAGAGAAGTGAAGTGTACAACTGCTCTGGCCTCCTCAGCAAAGGAAAGAGCTTCAGCCTGGATAGGATGTTTACTCCAGCAGAGCTGAGAAATGAAATTAACCTCCTCTGAAGTGGTTTATTCTTCACAACTAATCCGTATACAGCAACCCCTTTACATCTGGTTTCCCTATATTGTTCTATCACGTCTGCTTAAAGCATCCAAATTGGAACGACAAAGATCCTTTTCTGATGGGAATCCTTTGACATCTTCTCAGAGGGATGACATGATCGAGCATTTCCTTAACGCTCAGGCACCGTTCAAAGCACGTTACTTGTGTAACCTTCATAATCACCCCATCATGCCCATTTCATAGCCAAGGAAACTGAGGGTCAGAGAGATTAAGTACCCTGTTAAAGCTCATTGAGCTAGGAAGAGGTATATCCAGAATTCAAACTCAGATGGTCAGTTTGAACAACACTGTCCTTACCTTTGTGTCCCTGGAGTCTACTGCCATGATGGCTATGGCAGTGGAGAGGTATGTTTTCCCAGTGACCTCTCAGGGCAGTAGGAATGCTCCCCAACAAGTCAGAAGTCTGCTTTGGATTTCTTCGAGACAGATTTGATCATATTTCCCCGAACCACGGTGGAATCTCCAGTGGCTTCTACTGTGCTTTCTTCAGAATTAGCTAAAATCTGAGCTGTCGAGTCCTCCTGTGTGTCTTCCCACAGCACAGCACACAGCCCCTTAGGACTGTCCCCTCCTCTGCAGCTACCACGGGGCAGGAAGGTCCTTGAGGACAGAGACCTGGTTATCTTGTCCACTATATCCCCTACTTGTCAAACCCTGTTTGTGGAGTAAAACTGTGTAAAATAAATGGGTGTACCCTAACATTGGCTTGTCCCTAGCTCATTGTCTTCTCCTTCCTCCTCCTCCTTTCTTTAAATAGATTTGTGACTTTAGGAATCCAGCACATTTTAATTCTCTCTGTGTTTGGATATGGATTAGATAAAAGAAATTAAGACTTTGAAAAATAACTTAAATCTAGCTCAAAGACAAGTTGTCACTACCCCTTCACACTGCCTCAGCATGTTTGCTGACCCAACGCCCGCACCACAACTTCTCTTCCATAATGTTTTTCCTGCCAATGCCAAACAAGTCAGATATAGTACTGATTCACTAATTTCTTTTGATTTTACATTAATATATGTCACAAACTTCGATACTATATGGTATCTGCATTATGTATTCTCCCATCTAGAATCCTGAAAATGTCTTTCCAATTATTATTTTTCCCCATTTTTCAGTGTAGTGCTGGGAACTATGGAGCATAAAGAGTTTTTCCATTTTGACCACTGAGTTGAGGGTTTGGACAGGGGCGAGCTAGGCGGACTGGATTCGGCTGTGCTGGGGAATTAGTCTGCAGCACTGCAGAAGGTGCATGAGCCATTCTTACCAACTAGATATTTTATGTCCCCAACAGTTCTCCCAAAAGTCCTACCACAGGCTCTCACTCTGCTACAGTGCTTGGGAAAGAAAGATTTTGAATGGAAAGCACAACAGAATTCCTTGAAACTCTGCTCCATTTTTTAAAGAACTTGTGCTGAAGTGTTGCTACCATATATAACACTGGAGTAAGAGATATTCTGAGCTCACACATATTTCATGATCTGTAATTGCTTTACAAGGTAAAGCAAAGCTAAAATGAGGGATGGGAATGGGACAGCCATCGAAAATCCCAGTTGGGGATTTCTGATTATGAAATCATAAGGGGAAGAACTGTAATGGGAATTGGATCAATAGATAAGTTTAATTAGTAATTTAGGTCAAGCTAAAGATAGTTCCCTGGAGGAAACAGTGTGGCAGCATATTTTTAAAATGTGGGTTTTTTTTTTACACATACCAGTTAATTTTTTAGAAATCAGTCCAAAAAGCTAAATGGTAAATATCAACATTCCTAACATCGACAGAGAAGACTCCTGACTTCTGAGTGGGATGCTGTTTCTTGCCTGCTAACAAAAGCCAGAGTTCCCAGCTAGTCTGTGTGTGAAGTCGTTGGCTCCTCACCAACATGGGGACAAAGACTTCGACCCTTTCCATGGGGTTTAAGAAGGTTAAGTTCACTGGGCAACTTCCTCAAAGGGCTTTGACTGCAGGGATATATATATATATATATATATATGCATTACCCCCAGCCTTTCTACTGGGAAAGCAAACTGTTCTGGACTTTAGCCTCAGTGTATCCTCCTGCCCCAGAAATGAGAAGGACTCCTGCAGACACCTGCCTTGGTTCTTGGTCTAAAAGCAGGCTTACCCAGCAAGTGACCAGGTTTCTCTGGCAGACAGCATGGTGATGCTGGCAAATTTATGTGGGGGAGGAGGAAGAGGAGAAGGAGGAGAGGAAAGGCAGACTGCAAGGCAAGCCAGGTGCTGCATTGGCACCCTCCTGCAGCTGCCCTGGCATTTGGAGGAAGGATTACTACTGTAGTTTGTTTACTCTCACACTTATTTCTTTGCAGCATTCTGAAATGACATCACAAGTATTTACAATGAAGGGAAATGAAAATCAAAGATGTAACTAGAGCAGTAGAAAGAATCTTCAACTTGGTAGTACAAGCTGCCAAAATATTACCCTAATTGCTTTTTAGAGCCTGCTGTGACATTTTTCTGAGAAGAGTTCACTTAGCCCCTTCTGTAGCATTAGAGTCACCTTGGCCTCTTTTCTCTTCCTAGGTCAGGGCATTCACCCAAAATGCCATTTGCTTGGGGAAATGACTGGTCATGTGGTTCTTCCTTCTTCCCTCCCTCTCTCTTTCAGCAAGGCAGAAGGGAGAAAAGCATGAAGTGAAATTCCTCTAGACTTGTGCCCATAGAAAACAGAAAATTCATATTCCAATCCAGTGACATGGGGAATATCTTGCTATCTCTGAGTTTGTAGAGTGAGGTCAGCCAGTATGGAAGAACTTGATAGCTCAAAGATTTTAGTTGGTGGAAATAGCAAGGTAGGATAATTTCCCCAAATAGTTAAAACATATTTATACTCAAGTTCCTGCAGGACCAAAATTAAAATATGTGAAAGAGGAGAAAAAATGAATGTTAATAGTTTGAGAATTAAATATAAATAAGAATATATATTTACAATGTTTGTTATTCACAGACATAATCTTTCTCATAGAATGATCTTTCTGAAAATCAACAAGATTTACTTTGAGCCCTGAATCTTTCTGGACTAGTACTTATTTGGGTTATATTGTAGAAAAATAACTATGGGAGAGAAAAACCTACCAGTGCAAAGCTTGCAGGGTGATTCAAAAGATCAAGGTAAGGCTGGGCGTGGTGGCTCACACCTGTAATCCTAGCTCTCTGGGAGGCTAAGGTAGGCGGTTGCTCAAGGTCAGGAGTTCAAAATCAGCCTGAGCAAGAGCAAGACCCCATCTCTACTATAAATAGAAACAGATTAATTGGCCAATTAATATATATATAAAAAATTAGCCGGAAGAAAAAGATCAGTCAGCATTTTTTCAGGAAAAAAAAAAAATAATAATAAAAAAAAAATTAGCCGGGCATGGTGGTGCATGCCTGTAGTCCCAGCTGCTCGGGAGGCTGAGGCAGGAGGATTGCTTGAGCCCAGGAGTTTGAGGTTGCTGTGAGCTAGGCTGACGCCACAGTACTCACTCTAGCCTGGGCAACAAAGTAAGACTCTGTCTCAAAAAAAAAAAAAAAAGATCAAGGTAAGGCTAAGTACTAAAGCAATGGAGAGGTAGTATAAAAATAAAGACATTGAAAAAAATCCTCTTCAGAGACTCATATATTAATAGCTTCTCTGAAACCTAGAATATAAACATTCTGAGAGCAGGACCTTGTCTGTCTTTTTCACAGCTCTGTTGGTGTGCTTGGTATATAGTAGATACTCAATAATATATACTTGATGAATCAATAAAAACAATTTAATCAAAGGGCTTGGGGAAGAGGTATCACATGTAATTGTAATATCATTACTTGGTTACATAGAGTATTGAGGAAAGGAAGAAGTAAGAATTTCTTTTCTAATCTTGGAATGATTCCACTGTTTTCAAGTATCTGTGAGTTCTGTATCCATGGATTCAACTAGCTGCAGATTAAAAATATTCAGGAAGGCCAGGCGTGGTGGCTCACGCCTGTAATCCTAGCACTCTGGGAGGCTGAGACGGGGATCCGAGACCAGCCTGAGCAAGAGTGAGACCCCATCTCCACTAAAAATAGAAAGAAATTAGCTGGACAACCAAAAATATATAGAAAAAATTAGCCGGGCATGGTGGCACATGCCTGTAGTCCCAGCTACTTGGGAGGCAGAGGCAGGAGGATTGCTTGAGCCTAGGAGTTTGAGGTTGCTGGGAGCTAGGCTGATGCCACGCTGGGCAACAGAGTGAGACTGCCTTCAACAAAAAAAAAAATAGTCAGGAAAAAAATGGATGTTCCTATCTATATTAAACATTTACAGACTTTTTTCTTGTCATTATTCCCTAAATAATATAGTGTAACAATTATTTCTGTAGCATTTACACTGTATTAGTTACTATAAGTAATTTGGAGATGATTTAAAGTGTATATAGGAGCATGTGTGTGGGTTATATGCAAATATGCCATTTTATATAAGGGATTTGAGCATCTATGGATTTTGGTATCTGCTGGGGTCCTAGAATCAATCCCCCAAGGATAACAAGGGATGATACCAAGGGACAACTGTAATAACAATATGTAAATGAAGTTTTCCAAAGAACATCAATATAATTACTTTCTTTTTCAACCACTTGCCCTCAAATATTAAATGGTACCTAATACCAACTAGGACCTGGAACTCCTTGTATATGGGACCTTAGTTATCAGCTTTGGCAAAGCAGTCCTATCTAATTTATTTATCTATTAGTCAACTTTTACGTAAGAGGGCCCACGCCTTCTATGCATTGTCGCTAAATAAAATGGTGAAGCCAATGCTAACAATTAGTGTTCTGGTACAAAATGAACACATTAAATCAGTCACTTGAGATTAACCCTTCAGAACTAATCTCAATCTGATGGAATTTCAGAATATGTCATTTTTTTTCATCTAGTACCCTGGCAGTTATGTATTACATTTCATCCTTTTCCAAAATTCAGACCAATGGAAATTTCTAATGTGTCTTCCTTCCTAAAGTCATTATCCCTCAAAATGCAGAATCAGAATTTATTTAAGAATTAGTATTCATTCGTGTCCCTTCATGGTCGCCAAAAAAAAATAATAAAAAAATAAATTAAAAACAAAAAAAGAATTAGTATTCAAATTCACCCTGCCTTTGTTTTGTTTGTTTGTTTGTTTTTGTATTTTCATTAACAGCCAATATGAATTAAGCACCTTTGTATCAGGCATTATGGTGGGAAAAGGATATAAAAATTACAAGCTTCCTTCACTCTCCCCGCCCCACTCATGTCCCAGAAACTTGGATCGTGTCCCCTTATGACATGCTTTTTATAGCTCCCTGTACTATTTTTTATGGCACCTGTCAGTTGGTAATTGCACATTGATGTAGCCATTTAATTAATGTCGTCAGCGTTAATTGATGTCCTCCTGGACTATGATGTCTGTGAGGGCAGGGACCTCCATTCCCTTTTACTTACAATTATGCCTTCAGGGCCTGGCCTCTGAAGGGTTATCAATAAAGATTTGTTGAAACAAAAAGCTAAAAATTTATGCAATCCTGGACTATGGTGGAGAGAGGAAGGGAGTTACTCTAAAAACCTTTGCATTTTGTTCCATTTTGGTTTATGTTAAAATTTCCATCATCTGAGACACATCTGTATTTTAAATAACACCTTTTGCTTTTTTTTTGAGACAGAGTCTCACTCTGTTGCCCAGGCTAGAGCGCCGTGGCATCAGCCTAGGTCACAGCAACCTCAAACTCCTGGGCTCAAGCAATCCTTCTGCCTCAGCCTCCCGAGTAGCTGGGACTATAGGCAAGTGCCACCATGCTCGGCTAATTTTTTCTATATATTTTTAGTTGTCCAGCTGATTTCCTTATTTTATTTATTTATTTATTTTTGACACAGAGTCTCACTCTGTTGCCCGGGCCAGAGTGCCATGGTGTCAGCCTAGCTCACAACAACCTCAAACTCCTGGATTCAAGCAATCCTCCTGCCTCAGCCTCCCGAGTGGCTGGGACTACAGGCATGCACCACCATGCCTGGCTAATTTTTTCTGTATATTTTTAGTTGTCCAGCTAATTTCTTTCTATTTTTAATAGAGACAGGGTCCCTTACTCTTGCTCAGGTTGGTCTCGAACTCCTGAGCTTGAGTGATCCTCCCACCTCTGCCTCAGCCTCCCAGAGTTCTAGGATTACAGGTGTGAGCCACCACGCCCAGCCTAAATGACATCTTTTGAAGTCATTTTCTTTTCTATGATTTACTGTCCCTGTGAAGGGATCCATGTAATAAATTGCTCTTATTATTTAGTAGTAGATTAGAGATTTTTCTTTTCTAAAAGAAATCATATTTCACATGTGATAAGCCCTTAAATTTGCCTCAGTTGCCAGGAAACTCAAAGCTAAATTTAAAGGTAAATTTCAGTGAACAAAGTAGACAAATCTTTGGAAATTAACTTCTCAGTCCCTGAATTTAGTTTTAATCTTACATTTTTATTTGAACATTTTAACTCTTCAGTTACATGTTATCTCATCCTAAACTGCCTCAGATGTTTTTAAAGGTCAAAAAGCAAAAAAGCAACTATCAAGAACTAGTTCCAAATATTAAAAGTAGATCATGGCCGGGCGCGGTGGCTCACGCCTGTAATCCTAGCTCTTGGGAGGCCGAGGCGGGCGGATTGCTCAAGGTCAGGAGTTCAAAACCAGCCTGAGCAAGAGCGAGACCCCGTCTCTACTATAAATAGAAAGAAATTAATTGGCCAACTGATATATATATAAAAAAAAAAATTAGCCGGGCATGGTGGCTCATGCCTGTAGTCCCAGCTACTCGGGAGGCTGAGGCAGAAGGATCGCTCGAGCCCAGGAGTTTGAGGTTGCTGTGAGCTAGGCTGACGCCACGGCACTCACTCTAGCCTGGACAACAAAGCGAGACTCTGTCTCAAAAAAAAAAAAAAAAAAAAAAAAGTAGATCATGATTACACTAATGCATTACTATGATGGAAACCACACACAGAGAAGAAATGGAATTCTAAAATATGAAGTGCGTTTCCCACTAGCTTTCCTTCTTGAAAATGCTTGCCCCAGACCAGATGCAATTAGCCACTAGACCAGAGCTAACTTTTAAACTGTACATTTACTATCTCAGATACACAAAATAAGCCATTTGGACTCAAAGTAAAACTATAGGAATGTTTCTGCTTATCCCACCAAAATATAGCATAATTTTCCAACTCTACTGAATTTATGTTATCTATTGTTGCATAGCAAACTACTCAAAATTTGATGATCAAAAACAGCTACCATTTATTTATTTGTTCACGATTCTGCGGATAAGGAAATTTGGTTTGAGTCATTTGGATGGTTCTGTTCCCTGTCACATTTGCTGGGTCTTTCCTTGGCTTCATTGAGTTGGTGACTGGGCTGAACCAGAAAGTCCAAGAAAGCTTCACTCTCATGCCCAGTGCCTCAGTGCTTCTCTCTTGGCCTCTTTCTCTCTCCATGTAGCATGGACTTCCTCACAATATCACGTTAAGACAGTGACACTTAGATGGCTCTGGTTTCTAAGAGGGAGTGCTTTAGGAGAGCAGGTGGAATCCACAGGTATCATAAGGCCCCTTCTTGGATGGAAGTTATACCGTGTCAATTCCACCACATTTTATTCATCAAAAAAAGTCACAGAGCCAGCCCAGATTCAAAGGGGGAGGGAAAAAACTCCACCTCTCAACACTGGCAAAGGGAAACTATGTGAAAGTTTCTTTTTGTTCTATTAAAATATAGCATATTTTCAAAAATGTATCTGACTGTCCTGAATTTATCTACAATCTTTTTTATTTTTATTATTTTATTTTTTTTTTTGAGACAGAGTCTCACTCTGTTGCCTGGGCTAGAGTACCATGGTGTCATTCTAGCTCACACCAATCTCAAACTCCTGGGCTAAAGCAATCTCTCTGCCTCAGCCTCCCCAGTAGCTGGGACTACAAGCCTGTGCCACCATGCCCGGCTAATTTTTCTATATATATTTTTAGTTGGCCAATTCATTTCTTTCTATTTATAGTAGAGCCAGGGTCTGGCTCTTGCTCAAGCTGCTTTCGAACTCCTGACCTTGAGTGATCCTCCCTGCTCTGCTTCCCAGAATGCTAGGATTACAGGCATGAGCCACTGTGCCGGGCCTCTACGACCTTTTTTAAATCAAAGTATTTTTAGTGCTGTGTGAAGTGGTGCGCATATGTAATCCCAGCTACTTGGGAGGCTGATGCAGGAGGATCGCTTAAGTCCAAGAGTTCCAGAATACCTTGGGTGATTTAGTGAGACCTCCCTACAACCCCTGCACCCATCTCAAAAAACAAAAATTAAAAACAAACAAACAAAAAAACCAGCCGGGTGTGGTGGCTCACGCCTGTAATCCTAGCACTCTGGAAGTCCCAGGTGGGAGGTCAGGAGTTCAAAACCAGCCTGAGCAAGAGTGAGACCCCATCTCTACTATAAATAGAAATAAATTAATTGCCCAACTAATATATATAGAAAAAATTAGCCAGACATGGTGGCGCATGCCTGTAGTCCCAGCTACTCGGGAGGCTGAGGCAGCAGGATTGCTTGAGCCCAGGAGTTTGAGGTTGCTGTGAGCCAAGCTGACGCCATGGCACTCACTCAAGCCTGGGCAACAAAGCGAGATTCTGTCTCAAAATAAAATAAAATAAAATAATAAAAAATAAAAAACCAAAATATTTTTAGCTATACTCAAAAAGTAGAAAAAATACCCAAACCCTTAGAGAAGGAAAAATATTAAGCACTCCTAATACAAGATCAAACACTGTTGGACTCTTAAGTGCATTACTTCCTAGCTTGGTAACCCTGGACAGGGCATTTATGGTCTAAGCCTATGGGCTTATCTGTAAAATGGGTTCAATAATAACACCTACCTCATGGAACTGTGAGGATTAAATGACATAAATGCATGCATGCAAGGTATTTAGCCCCAGTGGCTGGTACATACTAAGCACTCAAAATATGTTAGATACTATCAAGCCAGACATCAAAATTATGATCTACCTTTATAGCTTACCTTTCTAAAGTTTTTGTCATAGTACAAGTTGTGATTTTACTCAAGAGTGTGCTTGGAAATGTTGAGGCTCAGAAACTGAGACCCCATTTTGATATGCTGAACTGAAGGAGCCTCAAGGTCTCGCTCACCTTTCCCCCAACCTCACCTTATCTCCTAAAGCACAGAATTCTGTTTAAGATCCAGACCTACCAACGAGAACAATTGTTTTTTCTTCCCTTCCCTGTAAGACCAAGAATGTAACCACACCTACACAGACCCTTTACTATTTACAAGGTAATCTCTGTTCCCAGATCCATTCATTCTCCTTAGTAATCCTTTATTGTCCCTCACCAGAATTCCTCTTCTCCCTCATCCATAACCTGTTTTGTCAGAATGGTGTATAAGCTTCTGAACCCTGTTGGGTATCGGGATGGGTGATCATTCTGTGATTCTCATTGTGCATACATTAATAAAATTTGTGCATCTTTTCTCCAATTAATCTGCCTTAGCTGAGTTGATTTTTCAGCAAACCTAGAACCTAAAAAGCGTAAAGGGCAAGTTTCCCTTGGCCCTTACAAAGACATGCTGCTATGAAACCTCTTTGCCTTGGATTTTATTCATTAAACTTCATTTCTTTCTCTTTTTTTTTTTTTGGAGGAGGGCATGGGGCCTTACTCTATTGCTCAGGCTAGAGTGCAGTATGGTCATCATAACTCACTGCAACCTCAAACTCCTGGGCTCAAGCGATCCTCCTGCCTTAACCTCCTGAGCAGCTGAGACTACAGATGTGCACCAGCAAACCCAACTATCTTTTTGTTTTTCTTTAATTTAGAGCCAGTCTCTCACTCTGTCACACAAACTGGAGTGCAATAGCAAGATTGTAGCTCACTGTAGCGCCAAACTCCTGGGCTCACCACACCCACCTAAATTTTTTCCATTTTTTTAGTGACAGGATCTTGCCATATTGCCCAGGCTGGTCTTAAACTCTTGGCCTCAAGTGATCCTCCTGCCTAGGCCTACCAAAGTGCTGGGATTACAGATGTGAGCCACTGTGACTGGTTTAAGATAGGACTCTTTCATTTTGTACTTCTTTTATCTTGTAAATACTATCCCTCCCTATTTTTACTTTCCCTTCTCGGCATGCCTCCCTGTGGCACTTCCATAAATGCACCAGTTCCCTAAATACCAGACTCCTACCCCACCCAGTTGTCTACTGAACATTCCCATTGAAATGTCTCACAGAACCTTCAACTAACCCTGTTCAAAACTGAACTCTTGATTTTTCTTCCTATCTTGCCCCATTTCAGTAAATGAAACTGCCACTTACTTATTTGTTAGAGCAAGAAATCTAGAAATTATTCCTCCTTCCTTTTCTTCCAACATCAGTGCGATTCATCAGCACATCCTATTGAGTTTACTTCCAAAATGGATTTTTTTAAAAAATCACCTTCTCTCTATCTCCGGGGCCTGTGCCTTGGTGCAAATCACTGCTGTCTTGTGCTTCACCTCTCCCCTCTACTCTTCCCCTCGCTTTCCTCTACATAGCTTCCCCATGAAGAAATTGCAGCACTTTAGACAAATTAACACCTTTCTCAGATATGGAGGTTTTGAAGTAGAGGAAACAAGCGTTGGGAGAGGAAAGTCCTTCCCTAGAGTCACATGGAGACGTGGCAAAGGTAGTATTAGAAGCCATGTTCCTTCATTTGTGACAATAAACTCTCTTATTCTGTCAGGTATTTACTGGGCTTTTTTCTCTTCTTGATTTACTTTCTCTTTTTGAAGAAGCATTTTATTTTGTGAAGAATTGAAGTATTTGGACTCTCTTGAGAATTAGCCAATGCTTTCATTTATTTATTTATTTATTTGTTTGTTTATTTATTTATTTATTTTGAGACAGAGTCTCACTGTGTTGCCTGGGCTAGAGTGCCGTGGCATCAGCCTAGCTCACAGCAACCTCAAACTCCTGGGCTCAAGCAATCCTTCTGCCTCAGCCTCCCAAGTAGCTGGGACTACAGGCATGCGCCACCATGCCCGGCTCATTTTTTCTATATATGTATTTTTAGTTGGCCAATTAATTTCTATTTTTAGTAGAAACGGGGTCTCGCTCAGGCTGGTTTTGAACTCCTGACTTTGAGCAAGCCTCCCACCTCAGCCTCCCAGAGCCACCATGCCAAGCCTGCTTTCATTTAAATTTATTATTCATGCCCCACCTACCTCAGGGTAAAAAAGTCACAGGGATTGGAAAAGCTACCAAGGCTCCCAAAACCCTGTCAGAAGGAAATGGCCTAATTCTTTTCTTCAAAACTAGAATAAGGCCGGGCGTGGTGGCTCACGCCTGTAATCCTACCACTTTGGGAGGCTGAGGCGGGCGGATTGCTCAAGGTCAGGAGCTCGAAACCAGCCTGAGCGAGACCCCGTCTCTACCAAAAATAGAAATAAATTAATTGACCAACTAAAAATATATATACAAAAAATTAGCCGGGCATGGTGGCGCATGCCTGTAGTCCCAGCTACTCGGGAGGCTGAGGCAGTAGGATCGCTGAGCCCCGGAGATTGAGGTTGCTGTGAGCCAGGCTGACGCCACGGCACTCACTCTAGCCTGGGCGACAAAGTGAGACTCTGTCTCAACAACAACAACAACAAAAAAAAACAACTAGAATAAACAGACATCTCCAAACTTTGAGTATTTTCAGACTGAGAATCTTTTTTTTAAGTGGTTTACTAAGCCAGAGAATAGTGATGATGCCAGGGCCCATACTTTCTGTGGGTTTTGCTGTATGTCACCTGAACACTTTGCATCGTTTTCAAAGTCCTCCATATCCTGGACACATCCAGCAGCCCTTACCTCATCGTCTACACTCCTTGGCATAACTCCCCACCTGTTCTCTCAGGGACACACGGGGCCCCTAGCCCTTTGTTCTCACTGTTCCACCTGAAAGGTCCTCCTTTTGCTCACACCCTGCACTTACTAAATTCTACATATTTTTCCAGAGCCAGCTGTAGTTCCATGTGATCCATGACAATTACCCAGCTACTATGAATTTCAGGTTGTTTTCTTTAATGCCTCTTCAGCTCTTAGCAAACACTGACTTAGGTCTTCTGTCTTGGGCTTTTGAAAAAAAGAAAATTTTAAAAAAAGGAAAGACTACTGAGTGATAACTATAATTAACCTTTATTGATTGATTATCATATTACTAACGCAAGTAGCATTTCCAAAGTACCTGATTGACAAAATGTCCAATGACTGTCTCTCCTTTGTGACTCACAACTCAGGAACGCAGGTGTCCTTAGCCTTGCTTTACCAACAAGGATACTAGTGGGCGTTAGAAAGCGTAAGTAACTTCCCCAAAGGTCACACAGATACAACTCATGCAAACTGATGGCATTTGAGATCCTCTTTCCATTCTATCACATCGCTTCTCTGGCCACTATTGTGGTATTTCACTGGCCGCTCTATGCTGATCATCTATAGGAACTTGAGAAAATTGAAATGGACTATTTTGTTCTCACGCTTATGATGTCAAATTCTTTAGTCTAAGAGGACAAGGGAATCCATTTTTGTCAGTTCTACCTTCTATAAAAAATTGCTTTTGGTTCCCACTCTCCTGAACTTACTGATAGTCTATACTGCCATTTCCCAAACTCAGGCTACCTTGAACCTTCGCTGGAGAACTTCCACCACCTCTTAACTGGCCTCCTGCTGCCATCTTGCCCCATGGAATCCTCCAAACCTCCATCTAGAAGGGCTTTCTAAAGCACAAGTGGTAGGAGCTTGGTATCCCTGTGCTTAAAACATTTCAGTGGTGGGCTGGGCATGGTGGCTTATAACTATAATCCTAGCACTCTGGGAGGCCAAGGCAGGAGGATGACTTTGAGCTCAGGAGTTTGAGGTTGCTGTGAGCTGAGCTGATGCCACCAGGTGAATAGAGTGAGACTCTGTCTCAAAAACAACAACAACAACAACATTTCAATGGTTCATTGTGGCTCTAGAAGCAAAGTCCTAATGCTTAGCATTGTGTAGAGAGCTTTCTGAGATGGGGCCCATCCTCCTTCTTTTGCTCTCTCATCTCCTTCCCTTTCTCCTTCTCCTTCCTCATCCACTGAACTCCATTCTCCAAGCATGCTGAATAGCCTACTCTTCGCCAACTGTACCATCCCACTACCTGCCCAGGGGCTCTAAACCCAGGGTCTATGGATCCTTTGGGGGCTGATTCTCAGCTCATTCTGGCATTGTGACTCATCCTGACCATTCGTTAATTCGTACGCATATCTATTGAGCATCTACTAGGTCCCAGGGACCGTTCTTGGCACTGAGAATAGAGCAAAGACTAATATAGACAGAAACAGCTGCCCTAGATGCTTACATTAGCAAGAAGTTAGTCAATAAACAAAACTTTAAATGTAAAATACCCCAGACACAAAAGGACAAATACCGTATGATTCCGCTTACATGAGCTAGAGTAGTAAAATTCATAGACAGAAAGTACAATGGTCATTGCCAGGGGCTAGAGGAGAGGGGCATGAGGAGTTACTATTTAATGAGTATAGAGTTTCAGTTTGGGATGACAAAAGATGAAAAAAGTTCTGGGACTGGATGGCAGTGGTGGTTGTACAACAACTTCAATGTACTAATGCCACTGAACTGCACAGTTAAAATGGTTAAAATGGCTGGACATGGTGGCTTAAGCCTGTAATCCCAGCAATTTAGGAGGCTGAGGCAGGAGGACTGCTTGAGGCCAGGAGTTCCAGACCAGCCTGAGCAACATATCAAGACCCTCCTCTCTACAAACAATTTAAAAATAAGCTGGATGTGGTAATTCCAGGAGTTTGAGGCTGCAGTGAGCTATGATGGTGCCACTGTACTCTAGCCTGGGCAACAGAGGACCTGTAGTCCCAGCTGCTTGGGAGGCTGGGGCAGGAGGATTGCTTGAACCCAGAAGTTCCAGGCTGCAGTGAGCTATGATCATGCCACTGCAATCCCGCCTAGGGTGACAGAATGAAACCCTGTCTCAAAAAAAAAAAAAAAAAGGTAAATGATAAATTTAATGTGATATATAGTTCCTTGCAAAAAAAAAAAAAAATGAAAACACGGTATATTAGCTGGGAAAGGTGCTGGAGAAAAGTAAAGACAGGAAGAGGGGATAGGGAGGACTGAAAGGTCAGAGGCCAGGATAGAAACTACAGAAAGTCTGGCCTGCCCTTGTTGCTCAGGAGCTGAGCTATATGCATGCGCAGCCACGTGTTCAGAAGAGTCAGCGTGACCTGAATCTTCCATCTGATTGTCAGTGGGTACAAAAGTGCAGCTTTTGTAATATGTCTTGCTAAATTCCTCAGAACCGAATGCCTTTCATCCCCCTGAACCTGCTACATATACTCGAGTGAAATCCTCAAGAGGACTAGCCAGCTGTCAGATTGTCACTCGGACCTGCCATTTATCTTTTGGTTTGACATCAGCACTTTTCTGCCCTGCGTCATCAAGGAGTCATGAGGCCATTTGAGGAAGTGAAAATGACCAGTTTTTGAAAAATCAGATAATTATATGTGATTTATGTCTTCAGTGTCTCCATAAATCACTTTAATATCCATTCTTCCCTGAGTTTGGCTTTATATTACTCACTTGTTCATAACTCACAAAAGACAATCAATGTGGATTCTAAGTCTGAATATAATCTTTGAGTATGCGGCCGGATTTCTGTTCTTTCTGACGTTTAAGTAGAAGATTTTAGTGAAATAAATATTATCAGATCTTGAGGCTTTAAGGTTTGATATCAAAGTTTGATGTACACAATAGCAAAACAACTGGTTGAAAAGTGAAACTTCTAGCCAATCACACTGTTTGGGTTTATAGTATCAACCATAGAGCGTAGCTGTTTTTGTTTTTGTTTTCAATGGTAGTTTGGCCAATAAATAAACGCAAATCTTCTAATCCTCTTATTTACTTCTAACCCAAAGTTTTCGCCATTTGGGGATACAGTATGACAGCAAAACCTCATGAAATCTTGAGTCTAATACTCCTTTGAAATGTTATCTTAGTAAGTTGTAACTATTTGAGGTTTTTTTTTTTAAGTGTACAAATCTTTTTCAATGTAATAATGAGAATTGTACTACTTATTAGAAACTGGCAAATGTGAGCTATCTTACATTACCTGGATCCGAAAGTATAGATTGCAAGAGCTTAATTCTTCAAAAACTAAAACTATTTTGTTCTCTGTGGCACTCCAACAAAAACTTGGAGTGTAGCTGAAAGCACAGCCCAGAAATGAGTGAGTTATCCAATGATGAAGATGACATATGACTTAAGAGAATAACCTCTGTGACCATGGTGTTGTCACTTAATTTCCTCCTTTTGGTCCTTTTTTGTTCTGTCAAATGGGAACTCTTTGACATTTTGATCATTGTGAAGATGTATTAGTAGTACTTCTAACATTCTTTAAAACATGGAAATATTTAAGTGAATACTAAATCAGAACACTTGACTGTGTGACTCGTTTAAGTGTTTTAAGGTCAATTGTACCTAGTGCCAAAAACTTTTTACAGCCATTTCTTTCCCATTCGAATGCATTTTGGATCCTTTTCATCTTTTTCCCCTACTTTTCTGAATCTATTTAATTTAATGTTTATAAAATGATTCCTTCTCCTAGAATATGTAACACCCTATTCCTGGGCTTCATTTTCCTAACAAAGTACACTTGAGCAGAGTAATTAACTCTTTAAGGTTTCTTAAAGAACTTTCCTGGTAGCATATAGGAGATAATCCTATAAAAAAAATGATAAAGGAACTTCTCCAGGTCTCACTTTACTCATCTATAAAATGGAACTCACCTTCCTTGTTCATAAAATGGCAGAAGTTTACTTCACCTCTAAGAGTGTACAGTTTCTGCAAAATGATTTGCTCTTTTGCTGCAATGTGTGTCAAAAGACAAAATTACAACAAAGGTAGTTTAAAGACCTCAGTTGGCTTTATAGAATTGCACCACACCTCATTTCATAAAATAGAATAAGTATTGTGATGAGCTGAGCAGAAGGTGTTGGTTTTATAAACAGAGAAGGGCTGAAGGAAGCCACAGCAAAGAATGAAGAGCCATTTCAAAGCTACTTTTCTTGTAAGGTGGGGACAGGGAGACAATAATAGAAAAATAATTGATTAGTTAACATATGGTTACTTCAGGCTACCTCTTTTGTGCAAGGATTAAAGCAGAAGGAGTTTCATTATCATGTCAATGGAAGATTGAAAATGTCCTGTTTGGGAAATCGACTGTTATATCTTTCTCTTGATTTCTTGAAAAGTCAGGTATCAACTTAGTTTGGCTTTGATGACTTGGAACTTTAGCATGGGTAACTCCACCTTGATTTTTGGTCTGGTCTTTTGGGGCCTAGTGCAGGAGCTTAGTCCAAAACAATGGCCTCCTGTAATTTCTATTTAACATGTGTAACTAATGCATACACCCACGACTCTCCTGCAGTACAGGACCTAATTTGTTTTTGCCAGGGTTCCTTCAAATAGCTCCTAAAAGGGCTCTCCACTGCCTACTTCTCACTCCAAATCAGCCTACCGAGCTACAGGTCAACATTTAATGTGCAACTTCTATTAATATGCGGGTTGTAGGTGTGGACCTGGTTTGCTCAGACAATTCATTAGAAACCCTTAATGTGGCACCCAAGGCCTTTGGTCAGCCTTTCCTGCCTTCTCATCTTCTTCCCAATCACTGGCACCTATATTAGGCATGTATTAGGCCTGGCTGGGTGGCTCATGCTTGTAATCCCAGCACTTTGGGAGGCCAAGGTGGGAGGATTGTTTGAGCGCAGTAGTTTAAGACCAGCCTGTGCAACATAGAGAGACCTCAGTTTCCACAAAAAGATTTTAAAAATCAGCCAGATGTGATAGCACACACCTCTAGTCCCAGCTACTTGGGAGGCTGAGGCAGGAGGATCCCTTGAGCACAGGAGTTCGAGGTTACAGTGAGCTATGATCATGCCACTGCACTCTAGCCTGGGCAACAGAGTAAGACCCTATCTCTAAAATAAATAAATAAATAAAAAGTAAGATAAAAAATACATGCATTGCCCAAACGTCGAAAAAATACAAGTTTTTTCTTTTTAATTAAAAAAAAATACATACCAGATTTTAAAGACTCAGAATAAAAAAACAATATAAAATATCTCAATAATTTTATATTAAGTATACTTTGGAATAATTTTAGGGTACATTGGGGTAAATAACTTATATTATTGAAATTAATTTCATGTTTCTTTTTACTTTATTTAATGTGGCCACTAGGACATTTAAAATGATGTCTGTGGTTTACATCTTATTCCTGTTGGACAGCATTCCTCTGGACTACACACTTCCTGAGTAATGAAGGTTATTCAATTATTCATCTGTTCATCCCCAAGGAACCCTAGCTTGTCCATAGTGAAGACTCAGTGAATATTGTTTAAAGTCATTGCCAATTTTCTGAAAGCTTAAAAAACATACTCTGCAATTTTAGTACACTACCTCCTTTCCATCTGAAATGTGCAGCCGAAATTCCCTGGTGAAAATAATGGGTAGGAGAGAAGGACACGGGGTTTTTTTCCTCTTGGGCCCCAAGAAGGCTTAAATGTGTGGAGCGCATGGTGTGAGCACAGCGGACACAATAAGCCAGGACTGCTGATTCATACAAGTCTCTGTTTCCAAAACAAGAATTTTTAGTGCAGCATATGGAGCGAGCATTAGGACAAGAGGATCTTTGTGGTTTCTCACTGTATCTGTGGGAAAAAATCTGAGGTTAAGGCTCAAATTAAACTGACATTAAAAGAACCTTTGTAGTTACTACGTGTATTTTACCCTCTGTTGCTATAGCCAAACCGACACTGATTATTATGAATGACAGTTTTCGAGTGATGGAATAAAATGCGGTTTCCTGCTAGTAGACATTTCTTAGTGTTGGCTTGGTTTTCTGTAGCGATGAGACCAAGACCAGGGAAAACTATTAAGAGTACAGAAAACACAACACAGAGGAAAAATTATTAGGATACCAAGCATTTCTGGCATGGGGGAAAAAAAAGTACCTAAGATTTCCCAATACCATATCTGTAATTTTATGAATTATTTTGTCTGGGCTGGCTTCTGGTTTAGCAATTCTCCTATGGTTCACAGAGCTCCCCACTGGCTACTCTTCATAGGTAGTCTCCTTTTTGTTACGGGAACTTTGAGGATGAACAAATGTATTTCTCATCATAAAATGGTTGAGGGCATTTCTTTGCCAATTAGAAAACCTAATTTTAAGGATTTATATGTTACACTTGGAAAAGACATTTTATTTCAGACAACTTCCCTCCAAGCTTATTTTCTACTGCCTTTTTTTTTTTTTTTTTTTGAGACAGAGTCTGACTCTATCACCCTGGCTAGAGTGCAAGTGCAGTGGTGTCGTCACAGCTTACTGCAACCTCAAACTCTTGGGCTCAAGCAATCCTCCTGCCTCAGCCTCCCAGTAGGGAGGACTACAGGAGTGCACCACCGCTCCTGGTTAATTTTTTTCTATTTTTTACAGAGATGGGGTCTCGCTCTTGCTCAGGTTGGTCTCTACTGCTTTCTAATGGGAGCTTCTGCTTCAACCAATCCTGTCTCCTCACTGGTCCTTGAAATACCAACTGCTTCTCTGTGTTTATCTCAACCTCTATCCTGCTACAGACCAAGGGTTCTCTCTAAATGTCTTGTGGTCCCCAAGTTCTTGGCACCAGGAACTGGTTTCATGGAAGCCAATTTTTCCACGGACCGTGGAGGAGCCAGGAGGGGGGTGGGAAGGCAGAGCTCAGGCAGTGATGCACAGTCTGGTTCCTGGTTCCTAACAGGCCACAGACTGGTACTGGACTGCAGCCTGGGAGTTGGGGACCACAATAAACTCCCATCAAAAGGTTATCAGAGTGCTACTGAATTCTCAGACTAGCCCCTCTCATAGGGCAATAGCAGGCTACCCCGTTGCCAGGTGCCTAGTTTTGGTTCACTTGATTGTGGCCAATGTGACAAAGTCACATTATTAGTAAGGAGCAGTCGGTAGCAGATACCTCAAGCTAATAAACTCCTCTTTGATACGTCATGAACTATATTTATTTATGTGCCTGCCTTCCTTTTTTATAATTTCTAAACTAAAAGATCTTTTGTTAGAAATAAATTATTTAATGACATCCAACTCATTATACATGATGGGTGCTACAATAAAAATGTGCTTGCATACTTGTTGTTAAGGTCCAGCACATTCTGTGAAGAAGCTGCAGTAGGTCGTAGATAGAACACTGATAAGACCTGAATTCTGCATCTACTTTCTGCGTGACTTTAGGCAAGTCAGGTGGCTTCTCTGAGCCTCAGTATCTTTCATCTATAAAATGGTAATGATGTTGACCTTGTGCGTTATTTTATACGAAAGAGATAATAATTGCACAGTATCTGCAACACAGTAGGTCTTGAATAATAGAAAGCTGCTTATAATAGATTGGGTCATTCTTGTTGAAATGATAGAAATTGGTAGAAATCTGACTTCATTTTTACTAAAATAAGAGTCCTTATTTTATTGAGTAATGAGTATTTATGAATCTGGAGTTGAGGAGAAACATCAAACTCAGACTCTATAACCTCAGATATTCCATCTTTCAGAACTTGATTACATTTTACATAATCATTGGTTATATATGATGCCAAATACCAAGGAAAACATCCCAAAACAGCCTCCCAATCATTTGGATTTTAGCTTTGGATAGCCAACATTATAATCTTGTGGCAAATCAATGTAGCCTATAATAATAACATACATGTGTATAAGCCTTTACAGTTTACAAAAAGTGTTTTCATAAACATTATGTTAGTTAATCCTCACAATAACTATTCTGTCCTGGAGGTAACTGTATGATGATAATGATCATGATGATGATGATGATTAGGGAAAAGACAGTAGAAATATCACCTGGTGAACGAGGTTGTATATACAAGAAAGCACAAGCCAAGGACGCCAGAGTTTTGGGGTTTAATTCTCAATCTGAATAAAGGGAGGGAAGAAACTGATATTAAGTGAATATTAACTGTCACATATTGTATTTGGTCCTTACAATAGCCCTATCAATTAGATGGTATTTCTATTTGATAAATGAAGATCCTGAGGTTCAGAGAGTTTAGTACTATGACTAAGGTTCCAGCCAGTGTTTCTGCTAGAATGCAAATCCCAGCCTGCTAAATTCCAATGATCATGCTCTTTCCCTATAACCAAGATGCTCCTGTTTTAACCTGGGCAAGTTATTTAACTTAATTTGCCTTCATTTCCCCCAGCTATAAGAAGGGTCTAAGTGATCCTTTGGGTCCTGTTAAACTCGAACCTTCTATTCTGAGTCAGATGGTATCTGTTGTTGCAAACAAGTTTTCAGCCTGATCTGAGAACATCCCAAGACACCTCTTTTCCTAGTTTACCTTATCATTTTATCTATTAGAGTCAATCGTTTGGGTTGTGTAAAGAAGATGGCATCCTTGTGTAAGACGAAATAACAAATGCGAAGAGCCGCATTTACTCATGTCTGCTTGCCAATGTAATTTCACAAAGCCCCTGACTCTGTGACAACATATAGCTCTCTAGAAACATACTTTAAAGACAAAATAAAATAGAACACATGGACCCCACATCTCTTGCCTAATCCAAAATTATTTTTCATAAAAAACTCTAATAAATATAAATACAATTAATAAAATATATTATATATTCCAGTTTTATTAAATAATTATATTTTTATAATCTATAGCTCACTCTAATGCTATTAAATGTATTCTATATATAATCTATAATATCTTATGATTGGTCTATTAAAATATTATATTAAATACAAAAAAGTCAAAAAATACTAATTTAAAAAATACAATCCAAAACATATTTTTCAATAAATAGACAAATATAAATACTAGCTCCATACTCATACCTTACAATTACAATTAAAAATGACCAACCTTCCTAAAAAAATGCCTACTTTCCTAAAAGAATGCCTTTCTAACTACACAAAACAATCAACATTAATCTTATAAATACAACCAATTAATTTATAACTGAAATCTTATAAGACAAAATAGCAAGCATTATAACCATGTTTACTCATTTCTACTTGCCAACATAATTTCACAAAACTCTATGACAACACAGAACTCTAAAAAAAATACTTTAAAGACAAAACAAAAATACTTAACCTCCCACATCTCTTACCTAAATCATTATATTCCTTAAAAAAATAAATAATCTTAGTTCTTGTCTTTTCCTACACATAAAATAACAACTAACAAAAATAATTATACTTCCATAATGTATAACTAAATATACTCTTACACGCAAACCATACCTTAATATAATTCTACTTAAATATAACTTTTTTTTTTTTTTTTTTTTGAGACAGAGTCTCGCTTTGTTGTCCAGGCTAGAGTGAGTGCCGTGGCGTCAGCCTAGCTAACAGCAACCTCAAACTCCTGGGCTCAAGCGATCCTCCTGCCTCAGCCTCCCGAGTAGCTGGGACTACAGGCATGCGCCACCATGCCCGGCTAATTTTTTATATATATCAGTTGGCCAATTAATATCTTTCTATTTATAGTAGAGACGGGGTCTTGCTCTTGCTCAGGCTGGTTTTGAACTCCTGACCTTAAGCAATCCGCCCGCCTCGGCCTCCCAGAGAGCTAGGATTACAGGCGTGAGCCACCGCGCCCGGCACTTCTTTTTTTTTTTTGAAACAGTTTCTCTGTTGCCCAGGCTGGAGTGCAGAGGCCTCATTGTAGCTCACTGCAGCCTTGAACTCCTGGCCTCAAGCGATCGTCCTGCCTCAGCCTCCCAAAGTGCTGGGATTACATTACAGGCCTGAGCCACCATGCCAGAACAGCCACTGTGCCCAGCCTAATAAAACACCTAAACAAATTTAATATAATTTTACACATACTAAACCTCCAGCACCTATGTATAAACAATAGTCCTAAAATACTAGGCCAAAACAGTCTAACAAAATTTCTCTAAAATACTACTTCCAGACTATAATGATCAGTCTATAGTCCTCAATAAGACTTCTAAATAAAACTAATTTTAATTTTTTTAAAAACTTAGCTTTTATTTCTTTAGTCAATATGTGTCTCAAGAAAATTCCTGGTGGAGTGGGGCAATCCACTTTGGAAGGCAAACTCTTTAGCAACTCCATTGTCTCAGCCAAATTCCAATCAATTGTTCCTAATATTTGTTTCCTAGCAAATTTTATCTTTATATCACTTAAAAAATGCTGATCTTTAGTACAAGTGAATCATCTCTCATCTTAGAGACATCTTTATCATTAGAGGATAGAGATGTACATTTTTTCTACCTCCACAAGCACCTAACAAATAATAGGCTTCAAGAATGTTTAAACATATAAAGGAATGAATTAACACTGATAAAATAGCACAATATCCCATGGGAGGACATCTGGTTCCCAGCATCACAGTGGGGAAGGGGATGTCAGGGCAAGACGCTAAAGGAGCACGATGTTCTTTGAACTCAGAATGGTGGCTTTCAATTCTGAGCATGATTAGTGCCACCTGGACCTCTGGTGATGGCCGAAGGAGACAGGAAGTTGGGCAGAGGGGTGTTTTTCTGCCCCTCTTGCCACCTGCCTGTCTCATTACCCCCTCTTGCCAGCATCAATACAGAGCAGGACATCGGGCAGTCACCAGAAAACACAGGCAGTGCTGGGGGCCCAGGAGACACACACACACACACACACACACACACACACTTGAAATTGGATTTTTTCGGGGGAGCGTCTGAAGGGAGACTTGTTTGCACCAACAGGTTCCTGAGGTCTGGGACACATTGAGATGGGCTCATCAGATTAGTACATAGTCATTTTAGACAATACTCACCATTTGGTCCCATGGGGGAAAAAATTCTTTCGGTTGTAGGGAAGAAGCTACCAGGGCTACAAAAAGTTCTCCTTGATTTGAGGGAGGAGGGAGAGAGACACTGAGGGAGAAAATCAGGAACTGTGGAAAGCCTAGTCAGCGGTTCTCAAAGTGTGGTCCCGGGACCAGCAGCATCAGCTTCACCTGGGAACTTGGTAGAAATGCAAATCCTGGCCCCCATCTAGGATCTATTGAATCAGAAACTCTGGGGATGGGGTC
Organism: Microcebus murinus; assembly: GCF_040939455.1. NCBI lineage: Eukaryota > Metazoa > Chordata > Mammalia > Primates > Cheirogaleidae > Microcebus > Microcebus murinus. The sequence goes on from NC_134108.1 coordinate 28,198,636, forward strand.
CAGCAATCTGTGTTTTAACAAGGCTAACTTGTGATTGTGATGCAGGTCTAAGTTTGAGAACCAGTGGCTCAGTGGAAGTTAAGGAAATGGGGGGGGGGGTGGCCTATGAGGTGGGAGAGCCCTGGCAGTGGTACTGCCAATAGTCGTAGGGCAACATGGGTCCCCCTAGATCCCATTTATGTAATGCCTCTCTAGTTTCTGCCTTGTCCACTGGTGAGAGTGTCCACTGACCTGTATACTACAGCGTAAGGAGCCCAGGGCCACGCCCACCAGAGCCACTAGGCCACGCCTCTGCAAACCATGTCCAGTTAGACCATACCCCTTCCAACTTTGCCCCTTTAGACCACACCCTCAGTGCCCACCTGTGATTTCCTGCACAAATGGCCCCAAGCTTGCTTCCAGGGCCCGCCATGCCAAAGCTGACTGTGGAAACTGACGGCAGAGTTGGGGTCAAAGATTGAGCCCTGGCAGTGGGGCAGAGTTGGGTGGCCTGGCTGGAGCTTCCATTGCCTTCTTGGCTCTGCCTCAGATGTCAGGTGGCCCTGGGTGCTGTTACGGACATCTACACTGGTGTCTGAGACAAATCACCTGCTCACAATTTTATCTAGAGGCAGCCAAGGTGACTCAATTCAAATTATTATCTGACCTGCTAAGAAGAAATTAGGCCACTATTTCTTTTTCCATCTTTTCTTTCTTTTTTTTTTTTTTGAGACAGTGTCTCACTCTGTTGCCCAGGCTGGAGTGCCGTGGCGCCAGTCTAGCTCACAGCAACCTCAAACTCCTGGGCTTAAGCCATCCTCTGTCTCAGTCTCCCGAGTAGCTGGGACTACAGGCATGCGCCACCATGCCCTGCTAATTTTTTCTATGTATTTTTAGTTGGCCAATTAATTTCTTTCTATTTTTAGTAGAGATGGGGTCTCACTCTTGCTCAGGCTGGTTTTGAACTCCTGACTTTGAGCGATCCTTCTGCCTCAGGCTCCCAGAGTGCTGGAATTATAGGCGTGAGCCACCGCCCCAGCCCATTATTTCTTTTTCAAAGAAATCTCCTAGTCCATGAGAGAAACACAAGAAATTCTATGAAAATTGACTTTGATATACTTTAGAAAAAATAGTTAATATTTTTCTACTCACCTATTTATATACTGTAACTTGAATTGGTCACCATTCTAAGATATGTTTTCTTAAATTGGCTATTTTATGTAGGATTCTGAAATGAGGTCTGAAAACCTAGGTTAACTAGAAAATTAATGTCAGTTGAACTTGAATTTTAGAATAACTTCAAATTCCAAATGAATAAACTTTTCTTTTAGTCAAGAACTAAAAATATTTTTTTCACAACATGACAGCTCTAGAGAATTTTAAATGTATTTGTTAAAAACTTCTCCATTTCCAAGAAAATGAGAAAAAGCAAATAACTAAGAGTACCATGGAGATTTTTAAGATCTGGAAAGTGAGGGAAAATATATTCAAATCTACGATTTATTATTTCTCTTCAGATTGATCCCAAATAACACCTTTCCCTCCTTAGAAATTCATTTTTAAAATATTTCAAAGTCTACATCTCACTGAATTAATATAATTGTATATAATTTAATGAAATGAAAGTAGAAACAAGATTATGTTAACCAGTACTAGAGCGTACACAATATCCTTCAAGGTGACTAGACACAGAGACTCAAAACACACATAATTTCCATTTAAGAACTAATGATTAAAGTTAAAAAGTTGTCTCGTTTCAAATGAGGAAATCCATTATATTCATCTCCAGTGGCAAAGGGTTATTATTATATTGTAATTATGTTTTATATTGGCTCCATATTTTAGCCAGAGTTGCTAAAGAGCAGAAAAAATAATTATAGCAAGCAATTCCATGAAGTGTACCTTGCAAAAAGTAAAACTCAACAGAGAAGCCCTCTACAAGTATGTACTTGCATGTTGGCACACAGGGTTGGGGGCATAGGACATGCTTAAATATATGTATTTCGCAGGAATAGTTGGCTGATTTCTAAGTCACCTGCAAGCTTTGAAGTTATTTTCATATGATTTTATAAGATTTACTCGACAGTTTTGAGCAACACAGTGAGTCGTGTTAAGCATTAAAACACAATAACGGGCTGGGTGCGGTGGCTTATGCCTGTAATCCTAGCACTCTGGTAGGCCAAGGCGGGCGGATTGCTCGAGGTCAGGAGTTCAAAACCAGCCTGAGCAAGAGTGAGACCCTGTCTCTACTAAAAATAGAAAGATATTAATTGGCCAACTGATATATATATATAAAAAAAAAAATTAGCCGGGCATGGTGGCACATGCCTGTAGTCCCAGCTACTCGGGAGGCTGAGGTTGCTGTGAGCTAGGCTGATGCCATGGCACTCACTCTAGCCTGGGCAACAAAGTGAAACTCTGTCTCAAAAACAAAAAACAAAAAAACACAATAATGTCATTTGTACATTTCAAAGATAGCCTTTCTAAAAATCTGGTTCTTGATTCTGTGCTTATATAGCATAGAATTTTTTTTTCTGGCCACAATGCCTTAGAAAGATAAGTGGAAATTGTACGTTGTTAAAGTAATTTACCTGAGAGATGCTGCCCAGTTTGGTAAGAAAAACAGTGACTGAAAGTTTATAAACTTGCTCACCTTATTGAAGTTCTAATCTGTTATAGAATGGTTGGATAAGTTCAAAAAATCACCAGCTTTATCTTCTACTCAGTGAGACCCACGTGAGCAGCTTTACTCTGTAGATGGATATGCATCTAGGAGCTTCGGGTTTAACACACTAGTCCACAGATTTTATTTTGTGTATTATGATTTTGTATTATGTTTATATGAGCCACATTGACATTCTGACAAGAAGGGTTAAGAGAGCAAATAAAGGCCGGGCGCTGTGGCTCACGCCTATAATCCTAGCTCTCTGGGAGGCCGAGGCGGGCGGATTGCTCGAGGTCGGGAGTTCAAAACCAGCCTGAGCAAGAGCGAGACCCCGTCTCTACTATAAATAGAAAGAAATTAATTGGCCAACTAATATATATAGAAAAAATTAGCCGGGCATGGTGGCTCATGCCTGTAGTCCCAGCTACTCGGGAGGCTGAGACAGAAGGATCGCTTGAGCCCAGGAGTTTGAGGTTGCTGTGAGCTAGGCTGACGCCACGGCACTCACTCTAGCCTGGGCAACAAAGCGAGACTCTGTCTCAAAAAAAAAAAAAAAAAAGAGAGCAAATAAAATTCTAAAGAACTATAAGGAAGGGCCAGGCACAGTGGCTCACGCCTGCTATCCTAGCATTCTGGGAGGCTGAGGCGGGTAGATCGCTCAAGGTCAGGAGTTTGAAAATACCCTGAGCAAGAGCGAGACCCCATCTTTACTAAAAATAGAAAGACATTAATTGGCCAACTAAAAATATATAGGAAAAATTAGCCGGGCATGGTGGCGCATGCCTGTAGTCCCAGCTACTTGGGAGGCTGGGACAGCAGGATCACTTGAGCCCAGGAGTTTGAGGTTGCTGTGAGCTAGGCTGACACCATGGCACTCTGGCCAGGGCAACAGAGTGAGACTCTGTCTCAAAACAAAAAACAAAAACAAAACTATAAGGAAGGGACTCATTTAATTCCTAGAACCAAAAATGCATTATGTTGGCACTTCACTTCAGAGAGTAAAAGATTGGTCAGACTTCTTTGCTGTGCCCTCTGTAGAGCAGCTTCCTTCTTTAAAAGAAAGCCTATTTAACTCTTAGTAGATGGGAAGCGCAAACGTGCCTTTCTGTTATTTCCAGTCATCGGTTCATCTTTCACATAATAGTTATTCAAATATTCAAAAACTGTTATCAGGGCCTTTCTGAGTTTTCTCTTTTCTTTTTTTTTTTTTTCTTTTTTTTTGAGACAGAGTCTCGCTTTGTTGCCCAGGCTAGAGTGAGTGCCGTGGTGTCAGCCTAGCTCACAGCAACCTCAAACTCCTGGGCTCAAGCAATCCTGCTGCCTCAGCCTCCCGAGTAGCTGGGACTACAGGCATGCGCCACCATGCCCAGCTAATTTTTTCTATGTATATTAGTCGGCCGATTAATTTCTTTCTATTTATAGTAGAGATGGGGTCTTGCTCTTGCTCAGGCTGGTTTCAAACTCCTGACCTCGAGTGATCCTCCCGCCTTGGCCTCCCAAAGTGCTAGGATTACAGGTATGAGCCACCACGCTCAGCCCCCTTCTGAGTTTTAATTTCCATCTTTCTTGTTTGATCTCTGGATCAGGTAGGGTTAGCCAGAGAAACAAGGCCATTAGAATTTACATATGAAGATATTTATTTCAATACATTTGTTTATGCAGTTGTGGGGATGGTAAGTCTGAAATCCGTAGACAGTCCAGAAGTCTGATGCTGCAGTCTTGAGGCAGAATTTATTCTTCCTTAGGAAAACCTCAGCTCTGCCCTTAACGTCTTTCAATTGATTAGATGAGGTGCCCCCCACCTCCCAAATTACCAAAGATGAACTCTTTTAAAGTCAACTGATCATAGATATTAACCATATCTACAAAATACCTTCATAGCAACACATAGATTAGTGTTTAACTTAATAACTGGGTACTGTCGCCTAGCAAGGTTGACACATAAAGTAACCATCACAATCTCCTTTGCTATTCTATCTGCTCTCACTTAGATGTTCCCTAGTTTGTCAATACTCCTGTGAATATCGGAAGAACAAATCTAGAACCATTTCTCCAGATTCAATTTAACAGGACAGAGATCAGTGTATCACCTTTCTTTTTCTGGCCTCAGTATTTCTATTTAATACTGATATAACCTAATCCAAGTAGTTCAAAAGATGGATTAGACATTTGCTATAAGGTTGAGTGAACTAAAATCTCTGGGACTTTTCCACTTGAACTGCTTTTGAGCCAGTCTCTCTTATTCCACAAGTAAGGGGAAAGGAATTAATGTGTTGATCTGTCATGGCTGAAATGTCAACAAGGTTTAGTATATAGTTAAACTTTATGAGCATGTGAGCAACTGTCCTAGTATGAGTTATAGCTGGGCTTATAGCATATCAGAATGGAGCGAGGTCCTAAAGATCTTGGCTTCCCTCTGCCTCATTCTTGCCACATGCCTGCAACTGTCTCTAGAGTAACTCTTGTGACTAAAAACTTCCTATATCTTGAATATGAATTGATAGCCAATTTCATCTTTAAAAAGCTAACTGTGAATAATTACAAAATTAAGTCTCCCTTTTATTTGTATCTTCATTTTACATACTTGCAGAGAGCCCACATGCCTCTGGTTACCACTGTCTATTCATTTTCTCCTTACCACTTGTTACACAGCTATGCTCGTCACCTCTTAATGGATGAGAAAACAGACTCAGCGGTTAAGTTAGTCACTCAAGGTCACACATTTAATAGGTGGTAGAAAAATCAATACTTGAAATCAGATATTTTAACGGTACTAAGATCCTGATATGAACACCAAAATGGACAAAAACTGAACTATGAATGGGCAGGTGGATGAGAAAGTTGGAACAAGGCCTTAAAAGTGTGATCATGGGCACTCTGGGAGGCCAAGGCAGGTGGATCGCTTGAGGTCAGGAGTTCAAAACCAGCCTGAGCAAGAGTGAGACCCTGTCTCTACTAAAAATAGAAAGAAATTAATTGGCCAACTAAAAATATATAGAAAAAATTAGCCGGGCATGGTGGCTCATGCCTGTAGTCCCAGCTACTCGGGAGGCTGAGGCAGGAGGATTGCTTGAGCCCAGGAGTTTGAGGTTGCTGTGAGCTAGGCTGATGCCATAGCACTTTAGCCCAGGCAACAGAGTGAGACTCTGTCTCAAAAAAGAAAAAAAAATGTGATCATAAGCTAGATTCAAGGAAGCTGGAATGGAAAATGAGGGTGTGAGATTTCCAAAGACTGGATCTGCCACTTCATTCAGATCCCACGGTACACTTAGCAATTAACACAAGTATTTGTTGAGCTTGATCCATGTAAGACACTGTGCTTGGGATTACAAGCAATATAAAGATGTCCAAAGTGAAATCTTTATCCATAAAGCATTTACAATCTAGTTAGGGACACAAATTAAGAAGCTAAATGATCACCACAAGGCATCTATTCATTCCTTTACTCATCTATTTATTTAACAAATATTTGGAATTTCTATATGCCCTTGTGAGAACCATGAGAAAGATATAGGTCATAGTGTGGTAATAGGAAGTATATCCTACAGGGAAGATACACCCTTCTACAGAGAAAGGCCACTTAGAAGATTGACTGGGACCAGATTGACTGGGACCAAGAGATGAAAATGATGAAACGATGAGGATTACTAGTAAAATGGGCCAAACTCTCCTACCTCCAGTCACAGAAGGTGTTCCTGCAGACATTGTCACGCCGGTCCTGTGTGTCTCCAGAGGCAAATGATCACAGAGACGATAACTATAGCCAGACCAATTATTTTCGAGAGGATGGTAAATGAAAATGTTAAAGCCCGATATAATCAAAGAGGCAAAATGATGCCAGCAGACGGAAGGTGAGAAGCACCTGGACATGAAAGTTATTTATTTATTTATTTATTTTTTGAGACAGAGTCTCAAATTATTAATTAATTAATTATTTTTTGTTGCCCAGGCTAGAGACGGGGGTCTCGCTCTTGCTCAGGCTGGTTTCAAACTCCTGACCTCGAGCAATCCGCCCGCCTCGGCCTCCCAGAGAGCTAGGATTACAGGTCTGAGCCATGGCGCCCGGCCTTGGACACGAGAAATTATAAGTGAATCCTTGGCTATCTCCCAAGTCAAACATCAAAGTCAAATGCTCTGGATATCACTGGTCCAGGGACATGTTAGAAATATTACTGTAACCCTCTTAGAAAAGGGAATAAACAATAGTAGTGGCAAAGAAATTAGTTTTACTGACTGAAACCTCAAGGGAACTCTCTGGGTATAAATGAAATCTTCTTATTTCAAATATGTGTTATGCATTATTTTATCTTATCCCTTCTAGCATGACATTATGACAAAAATATTCTTCTATAGTTCTCATAGTCCCAGGATACATACCTTTTAATATTCATCCATGAAAGTAATTACTGGCTAGAATCATCAAAGACTGCATGAACTACGGTGCTATGCAATATGATAGATTCAGATGAGAAGTAGGAAGTAAAATGGGGTTCAAGGAAGAATATACTTTCTGGAGTTGGAACAAGCATTTGTGAAGATGTTTTGAGAGCCAAGTTTTCAAGTTTGGGTAAGATTTGGCCTAGCAAAACTGAGATAAGGTAAGGAATAAAGGGCCCCCTTATTGGCAAGAACACAGCCAGAGAGGCTCAAAGATCAAAAGTATAGAATTTGTTAGGAACAAAGCAAGTCATCTGCTTGGGCTGGTGTGAGGTTCAAAGGGAGGCGAGTGGTGGGAATAGGACTGTAGTCTGTGCTAGCACCAAAGCATGGAGAGAGGCCAGATAAAATGCTCAACGGAGTGACCTGGGCCTTATTCTATAGACAATGAAGGGTCATTGAAAGCAATAGGCAATTATCGAGGAAATAATACGATCAAAACTGTGTGTAGGGTGGATGGGAAGGGTGCAAAAGAAGGGAGGGAAATGCTAAGAAGGCTGCCAGGATGGTGTTTAATCATCACTCAGTGAGTCTTAGGGTCCTGAAGAATGTTCCCTTTGGGACTGAGAAGAGAGAATGTACTACCAGGCCAGGTGTCTGCCTGTCATAGTCCTTCATTTAATCAATAGCATTTCTTTAACATTTACTTCATTATAAACATGCCTAGAGTTCAAATCTCTTGTTTTCATCAATACTCTAAGGTTTGTGCTATTTTATATTAGTGGATTTTGCTTTGAACTTTCATTGTGGAAGGAAATATAAAATAAGAAAAAAAATGAAAAGCAATAAAGCAAAACATAAAAAATAAAGAGGAAACAGTATTTTTTTTAAAAAATAAAATATATTAGTGGATTTATTAGCCAAAGTACTCACAAAATTTTATTCCAAAAATTGTATTTCATGGTTTTGGAAAATTCTTTCTTATTTTTCCATTAGTTTCCCTTATGCCCAGAACATTTGCTCTGTATTTCTTTACAAAATTGAGAGCTTATTTTAGTTAACTCTGGACATGGACAAATTATATATCTATATATACCCTTCATTATCTTTTGGCACTTAGGGGAAAGCTCAGGAACAACCGGATTGTGGAAAAGAAATGAAACCTGGTCACGATCAATTTAGGATGTCATCAGAGCCACCACTGCACAAACAATTTGAGTTCAAGCAATTGGACAGTTTTTATTGCCTTGTGCAATCTATATCACACAGTCTACACTCTCGTTTCCACAAAGGCCAGCCCCAATTCCATCTCATTTTTTCTCAAACCAGGGCCAATGTTCAGCTGGTATGCACTGGTAACCCACACTGGTTTGGAAATGTTGAACTATTTGCATAATGGTTGGTAAATAGGCACTGTCAAAGCCTTCTCAGCGCCAGCGCTCCACCAAGCCAGCTGTGTCCCCTGTGCCAGAGGACTCTTCAAGATTAAGCCAAGGGGGATAGCTTGGCCCAGCAGGTGCCATAAATGACTGTGCCTCAGTCACACAGATAGCATCTGTGCTCAGCGCCCCTGAAGTTCACCTTGTGACATATTTTGAATGACTCTAACTACCTAAAAGTAACTTTCCCTTCCTGTGTAATTTCATTCCTTGCATCATTCCTTGTATAGTAAGTTCTCACTTAATGGGGTTGATAGGTTCTTGGAAACTGTGACTTTAAGCAAAAAGACCAGTAATAAAACTAATTTTATCACAGGCCAATTGATATAAATAAGAGTTAAGTTCCTATAGCATGTTTCTGGTCACAAAAACATCCCCAAACTTCTAAATAAAGACCCCAAACACTTCTAATATTAAACATCAAAATAAATTATAGCTCTATACCCATTTTAAAAAGGATAATAAGAATAAGGAAAATAATTACTTACCTGCTCAGTGGCTCACGCCTGTAATCCTAGCACTCTGGGAGGCCGAGGTGGGCGGATTGCTCGAAGTCAAGAGTTCGAAACCAGCCTGAGCAAGAGTGAGACCCTGTCTCTACTATAAATGGAAAGAATTAATTGGCCAACTAATATATATGGAAAAAATTAGCCGGGCATGGTGGCGCATGCCTGTAGTCCCAGCTACTTGGGGGGCTGAGGCAGCAGGACCGCTTGAGCCCAGGAGTTTAAGGTTGCTCTGAGCTAGGCTGATACCACGGCACTCACTCTAGCCTGGGCAACAGAATGAGACTCTGTCTCAAAAAAAAAAAAAAAAAATTACTTACCTGCTTATTTTAGTTCAGGGCCTCTGGTGGCCAGATCCTATGTCAGCAGCTCAGGGCACCACCTTAAGATACCGTCCCATTGCAGGGTGCACGCTCTCAGACTGGGACACTTTAGACATACCAGAGAACATCATGTGCACATCTTTGGGCCATGGGAGGAAACTAGAGTACCAGGAGAAAACCCACACAAACGTGAGGAGAATGTGCAACTTTCACACCAATGGTAGACCCAGCTGGGAATCAGTTTTTGTTTCTCATCAATGTTATAGTGAAATAATGTTATTAGAGGACGTGCATGCTATGGTCCACATTAGAAAATGTGCACTCTTTTTATTTATTTTATTTTATTTTAGTGTATTATGGGGGTATAAGTGTTAAGGTTACATATATTGCCCATGCCCCCAGAAAATGTGCACTCTTCCTGGAATCTGAGTGCAATGCGTCTCTGCCTCTCACTTTTGTTTCTTTCCAGGTAGACTATTATCTCAAGTTTTTCAGATGTGGCTGCTGATATTTCCTCAGGGCCCAGCCTCAGAGCTTACGGTCCAAAAGAAAAGAGAGGACTCTATCCTCTAGCTTCAGTATGAAAAACAATCACAGAGAAGTATCTGATTGGCGCTGTCAGGTCACATGCCAATTCTTGGACCAATCACTGTGGACAGAGGCATAAAGTTTTATAGTTGTCTTTGCCTAAATCTCATTCTTATCCTGTGGTCATACATCCAACATGAGTGCTGTGGCATCAGCCTAGCTCACAGCAACCTCAAACTCCTGGGCTCTAGCAAGCCTTCTGCCTCAGTCTCCCGAGTAGCTGGGACTATAGGCATGCACCACCATGCCCAGCTAATTTTTTCTATATATTTTTAGTTGGCCAATTAATTTCTTTCTATTTTTAGTAGAGACGGGGCTCTCGCTCTTGCTCAGGCTGGTCTCGAACTCCTGAGCTTGGGTGATCCGCCCTCCTCGGCCTCCCAGAGAGCTAGGATTACAGGCGTGAGCCACTACGCCGGGCCCGGATATTCAACTTTCTAAGCAAAGCTAAGCAAGTGTTTTTATTTTTCTTACCAGATTGCAATATATAGGCATCCGCTAATTTCAAATGTGTATATAGACACAATACCTGATACATTTTGAGTATCGGTTTTATAATAAAATAATGGCAACAAGAATAATGATCAGAAGTTTCTGTAAATCACCTTTCCATGTAAAATTTCATATATGAAGTTTTCCCATAAAGCCGAAGAGTTTGCCAATTCCTTCTGGGATTTAATTAAGGCCATAGTAATGTAATGAATTAAATTCATTTTTTTTTTTTTTTTTTTTTTTTGAGACAGAGTCGTTCTCTGTTGCCTGGGCTAGAGTGCCATGGCATCAGCCTAGCTCACAGTAACCTCAAACTCCTGGGCTCAAGTGATTCTCCTGCCTCAGCCTCCCAAGTGGCTGGGACTATAGGCACGCACCAACACGCCTGGCTAATTTTTTTGATTTTTACTTGCCTAGTTAATTATTTTCTATTTTTAGTAGAGACAGGGTCTCACTCTTGCAGAGGCTGGTCTCAAACTCCTGACCTCAAGCCATTTTCCTCCCTCAGCCTCCCAGAGTGCTAGGATTACATGTGCGTGAGCCACCACACCTTGCCCATTAAATGCATATTTATAGATTATATACCCCATTTTCTTTTTTTCTTTTCTTTTTTTTTTTTTCCTTTAACAAGACAGTCCATTGATAGCTGCTGGAAGAATACACCATATCTGAAGGAAGGATGGGCTTACTAAGGATAACGTTGCCCAGATCTTTTTTTGGTTCTGCCGCTTTAGCTTTATAATTATTTTGATTACTTAAATGCAGCTGTCCTGAAAAATATCTTTTTTTCCTTCTCCATTTTACACAGATTCATGTTAATAGTCATTTTCCTCTGTCTCAGTGGTCCTGAGGTCACAGTGAGTTTTCTAATTTCAGCAATTTCCATAGGGTCTTTGAACATCTGCAAATTCATTCTCAGTCCATTCTCTTATCTTCCACATTTTCAAAACCTCACACAATTCTTGGATGTAGTAGGTACTTACGAAATATCTGTTTATTAGCTTTGACTCTCTTCTGTTTTCAGGGAACAATTAAATCTTATCATTTTCTTCATTTTTAAACATGAAGTGAGAAAAAAATAGAATACAGAAATAGAAACCATTACCAATACAGCACAAGCATAATTTGGAGGAAAGCTGTTTTTGTATAAAACTGAAACTGAGTGTGCCATTCAGCCTCTTTTATAAGAGGGCTCAACAAATGAGCAGAAACATCAGAGAGCGGTAATAAGCCCCCAGTTTGGATGTTAATCATCTTCCCTTTCATTTACCACTTTCAATTTAATTAAATAATGTACAGAGTTCGAATAATGAGACTTTCATTCAGTCTTTATCTTTGTATTTTAAATGGATTTTTTAACAACTGCCCTTAAGACCATAAGATTATTTTAAAAGCCTTGTGGATTTTTTTCAATTTATTTAATGGAGGAATTACAAAGTTACGGAAGAATGTGATTGGAATACCAAGCAGGGAGTAAATGTGCTGGGAAAAGTAAATATTATTTGATCATTTGTTCATTTAACAAACTTGTGCTGAGTGGTACACACCACAGAAGTAGAGGGATCCAAATTATATTCAGGCCTGGCATAGTGGCTCACTCCTATAATCCCAGCACTTTGGGAGGCCAACTCGGGAGAATCGTTTGAGACCAGGAATTCAAGACCAGCTTGGGTAACATAGTGGGACCCTTGTCTCTACACAAAATTTAAAAATTAGCCAAGTGTGGTGGCATGTGCCCGTAGTCCCAGCCACTTGGGAGGCTGGGTAAGGATCGATTGAGCCCAGGAGTTTGAGGCTGCAATGAGCTATGATCACACCACTGCACTCCAGCCTGGGTGACAGAGCAAGACCCTGTGTCTAAAAAAAAATTTTAAACTATACATTTTTTTTTTTTTTGAGACAGAGTCTCACTCTGTTGCCCAGGCTAGAGTGCCATGGCATCAGCCTAGCTCACAGCAACCTCAAACTCCTGAGCTCAAGCAATCCTTCTGCCTCAGCCTCCTGAGTAGCTTGGACTACAGGCATGTGCCACCATGCCCAGCTAATTTTTTCTATATATTTTTAGTTGGCCAATTAATTTCTTTCTATTTTTAGTAGAGACGGGGTCTCACTCTTGCTCAGGCTGGTTTTGAACTCCTGAGCTCAAATGATCCGCCCACATCGGCTTCCCAGAGTGCTAGGATTACAGGCGTGAGCCACCATGCCCGGCCGTAAAATTATAAATGTTTTAGGCTGCTCTGATGGTAGTGGGTTATCAGAACTTATTAACATTAGTGTCACTAAAGTTGGTATACAACCATCCACTGCTAAATTTGACTAGCAAAAAAAAATTATAAATGTTTTATACTACTAAAATTTTTACTCCTACAAAGTTATATTAGTAGGACTCCGGTGAATAAAGAGCCTTGAATCCATCGATGACAGGGCTAGAAGGGACTGCAAGGGTGCTCAAAGACCTTCATTTTAGAGATAAAGGGCATTGAAGTGCAAATGAATTGTGTTGTTCAAGGTAGTTGCAAAGCTAGAATCCAATTCTCTTAATCCAGTTCATTATTCACGTCTGTAGAAAATCATTTTTTATACCTTGGATTTTTTTTGTTCAGTAAATTGTGAGGAAATCCAAATCACTTGTAAACTGACTAACCTCAGAATGATATAAAAACAATATTATACTTGCTGCTTAGTAACCCTTTGTGCTCCTACCCTGACCCATAAAAACCTATTTAATTCATAGTATACCTAGCTTACCCTAGAATTTAATGGCCATATGACACTATTTTAGATTGGGGGGGTGGAAAATGGAAGAAAGGAAGAATATGGTCTTTAAGGGACAATAGCGTAAGAGTGTGGGTGTGAGTGTGGGACATTTCCACCCTGTGTCACTTACAGGAATGCCCATCCCATTGCCTGCTCCAGGGCTGCCCAGCGACCTCCAACTCACCCTGTGACCTCTGTGGACAGTGCTGACTCCTCTGGCCCTGGGCGTAACTCATCCAGAATACCGCAGATCTGATCAGATCTCTCTAAAGTTTAGAATTCTTCAGGTCCCCCTCCCTGGGAGTTAAGAGTAGCATTTCAGTATTTAAGCATTCAAGTCCCTTTGACTTGACGTCTGACCCCCTTACCTCCTTGGCTTTCTGTCTTGCCACACGTGTGCACCCATGAGGTTGGCCCTTAAACATGTCACCCTCTCCATAATGTAGCACCTCACCCATCCCCACCACAGCCTATTCTACCTGTCTTCAGAGATGACCTCATGCTAGCTCTAATGCTGTCTTCCAACTGCCAAATTCCTTGTTGGTCTCTCCACTGAGTTCCTTCTTTTTTTTTTTTTTGAGGAGGGTACAGGGTCCCACTCTATTGCCCAGGCTAGAGTGCAGTAGTATGATCATTGTAAACTCAAACTCCTGAGCTCAAGCTATCCTCCTGCTTCAGCGTCCCAGGTAGCTGGGACTACAGGCACTTGACAAATATTTCTGTAGTCCCTATTTTTCTTCACCTTACTTCCTATAACTCAATCTTAGAGATACGGTTTAACTATCACTTCCTCCAGGACCCCTTCCCTGATTTCTCCCAGCCAGGCCAAATACCGCCCACTTTTTCTCCCATGGCACTCTGTATAAAACTCTCTCAAGAAATGGAGCCATAACTATTACAGCAAATATTTACCAAGTGTTCACCCAGTATCAAGCACTGGGTTTACTTGCATCAGTTCATGTTGTCCTCACAAAATCCAGATAAGGTAGGTGTGATTATTATCTGCATTGCACAAGGGAAGAAACTGAGCCCTGGGGAGGTTCAGTCCATTGCCCAAGTGATGGCTTGGGGCTTTTCATCCAAGCAGTGTTTTAGAAATCATGCTTTTAACTATTTGACACATTATACACTTATGATGCAATGATAAGCCACGGGCTCATGTCTCAGTCCCCTCTGAAATGTAAGCATTCTCACTGGAAGGTCAACATTGCATTTCTTTGTGTCCCCACCACATAATGCCAGGCAGATAGTTGTTGAACCTCTGTCAGAGCCTTTAAATGCAAATAAGGTCAGCATGGAGAAACGTCCATTGGATTTGGCAATGAGGTTTATTGGCATCTTGGTGAAAATTCATATTATGGAGTGAGATTCTATTTGCATGATCTTCACTTTAGTCCTAGCAAATAGGAAGCAATCCATAAATATGGTTTAATGAATAAATTGCAATGGGTTGAGGAGAAAATGTGAGGCGAGGACATGAAGATTATTTTCTCAGGAAGCTTGGCTAAGAAGGAAGAGTTGGGTGGTGGCGAAAAGAAGCTGCCGGAACATGGAAGAGTTTGTGGGTGTAAAGGGGATGTTATGTTTTTAGTTAATTCACTGGCTTTAAGAGATATTGCAAGAACATCATGTTTAATATGCTAAGAGACAGTAGGCTAGAGAGAAGGAGAGAGACAGAAATTAAAAACACCGGAAAAGGGAATTTTTTTGAGGAGATAAGGGAGAACGTTTCCAAAGCTCTGTGGATTCGCTGAGGACAGGAGGGCCAGGTTCCTTCCCCAGCAATTAGTCCAGGTTTGCTATTTTCTCTGAGTCTTACTTTCCAATCAATCCAAAACCAGATGATACACACTGTGCCTTAGAGATAGTACCTGAAATAATTCTCTCCTACCTCCTCTTTTTGTTTCTAATTTTCAAAATCTAGGAAAGACTAATTCAAAGAAAAAGGATCAGTCCCGCAACTTAAAGGAATGACAAAAACTTCACCTCCATTTCAAAAGGAAGATTTGTGTTAGTGAATTCCTCCCAAGCTTTAGCCTTGGAACTCTGGCCTTAGGGTGGGATGGGGTGGTGCCCCAAGGAGAAGGAAAACAGGAGGACACAGGGGACTGGGCTGGAAGGACAGAGAAGGACTGGGTCCTGTGAAGAGATGGAGCTGGGGGTGCTGCCTGCTGGGAACAGCGACAGAGAAAGGGGGAGAGAGGTGTGTCCCCTCTCCTTCCTCTCTTCCTCACCCCTCAGGCTAGCCTGGAGAAACGAGTTTAGAACGATCTAGAACAGGATGCCAGTATGCTGGCCAAGGCTGAGAGGAAAGGACTGGGAAACCCCAAGGGCAATGATGTGAAAGGATGGGGAATTCCAAGAGCCACTCAGTCTTCCCAAGGTGCCTGCTCTGGGGTAGGGGTTGCAGTGTGAGGGAAGTCATTAAATAGAGCATGTATATTACCTTGATAGAGAATGTTAGCAAAGCATGTTATCCACAAATAAATAAATATAGTTGTAAGGTTTTTCGGCGGTGGCGAAAAGAAAAGAGACACAGAAAGAGAAAGAGTGGGGGGCCAAACCACGTGGCTTTATTATACACTCATGGACGAGGTTCTGGGGCCCCAACAGGGGGAGGGCTGGAAGTTGCCGCAGTTTGAAGGGGCTGAGGCCTTTTATACCCTTTGGGCGGGGCTAGGGACTTGTGGCAGAAGAGCTGGGATTCTCTATTGTTACCTTGGAAGGTCGTTGAGAAATAGGAGGGGCTGGAGGTATTGTGGAATCCAGGAGCGAATCCAGGTGGAGATCTGGGTGTGGTTCCTCTCAGTGGGGCCTGGCAGTTTGTCCTTGGCAGGTCAGGTCACTAAGCGTTTTCTTTTTCCATCTAGGGAGGGGAGGGGGCCCCTGCCACCAGCCTTACAATAGTCACTTTCAAAAGTAATCAAGCAATTCCTACTTTTATTGCCTATATTATTTGTAAGACCATATACTATTCTTTGGGGAGTTATTTTAAAAAAAGAAAAGAAAAAGCCTAAGAAGCTATCTTCACTCATGCAGTCCAGTTGGGAAAACGACATGGTTATAATAACAGGACCAGTTAGCCAAAAGCTTCTGTGGTTTTGTGTAAGCAATAAACACTACAGACCTTCAGAGAAAACAAAGTTATATTGACCACATGAAATAGCTGGGGCGAAGAATGAAGATTAATGTTACTGCCTATTCTAGTGCTTATATTTTAGGAGACATGCTCTGAAGCAGCCCTTGGCACCACTGTGAAAGGCATTTGCTTCCAGAAGCCTTCTCCTGAATGGCATTCATGTCATAACTAACCTGCTAACAGACACCTTTTAGAAAACAAGAAGGTATGCAGGTCCCTTTTTATAATTCATTGAATTATCCAAGTAATTTCACTAGAAAACTGGGTTGTTTATATCTGAATTGAAAGTTAATGTGGTGTCATATAAACAAAGTGCGTTTTCTATAATAAAAAGATGCGTCTTTGAAAATTGCAGATTTTGCATCCAACTTCACATTCCTTTGGCGTTTGAGAGACACCTCCTCACCCCACAAAAGAAAGGGGATAAAGAGGGAAGCAGGAACTGCCATCTGAGTTCACATATAAGTGCCTGAACGCTCCATAACTTTTCTGCATCAGTTGATATCATTATCAGCTAAACGATTTTAAACGAAGAGTAATATCTGTTTGCTATTACATAAAAGGAAGAAACCACAAGTGGAAAATCCCTAGAAGCTAGCCAATCTCTTTAATCACATCTGGCAATTTTCTAGTCTGAGAGGGATTATTGCTTCTGGAGAGCATTTTTTTTTTTTTCAAATGAAGAAATTAATAAAACGAGGGCAGACTGGATTCAGCAAAGAATTTGGCTTAATATTTTATTTACCCACTGTTCACTCAGACTGTCTGTAGGGTTCAAAGAAGAGCCTTACTTTGTCACCCCGGTGTCTATGCAGGTAGTTGCTTGCACACGAGTCTGGTGCGGTCTGGAGGGCAGGCTCCTCTAAAGCCCAGGTGAGGGAATTGTTGATTTGTTCAGAATAAGGAGGACCTCTCGTCCCAGTCTATGTTTGTTTACAAAGCTCTTCGCAAACAGTTGTGTAGTTCTGAATAAAACCGGGGCCCAGGTGGCCGAGGAGCCTGGGCTGCCGCTGCATCCGGGCATTCACTTCTCTCACGCGCACAGCTGCTGCCTCCGGCGGGCCGGCCATTGTTACCGGTCTCTGAGGGGCTCCCAGAGCCGCTGGCAGCCAGGTACTCCCTCCGGCAAGGCGGTTCACCGCCTGAGGGAACACAATGGGCCAGTTGTAGCTTGAATTCCCTCAGGGGCCGAGGGACGGTTTCTCCACTCAGCACTAGTGGAGGGCACCTTGCCTCACGCCAAGGCCAGAGCGCCTGTGCATTCACTCACAGACCAGCCGCTCTCTGCAGTTCCAGTAAACAGCATAAACCCCGGCCTTAATTGGGCCTATAAAAACCCCTGGTGAGGCTGCAGGGCTAGTGAAAAGTGTGAAGGAGTCACAGGGAAGGGACATATTGAAGCCAGCATGAAGACAGCCAAAGGAGATAAAACATTTCAAGACAAAGCATGCAATAAAAATCAGCAATAGTCCTGTTAGAAAATGTGTTGCTATATCCATTTGTGTGTAATACCTTTCTCCTGCTGCTTCTGGAGAAAGAGAATATTTTTCCGTGTCCCTTGCTGCACTCTCTGTGCAAAGAAAGAGGTTATCCAATGGTATCCTTGCTCATACTGTTTAAAATTGAACACTCCCACCACCAAGGATCCTGATCACCAGTCTGCTTTATTTCTTCCCTTACATATTATAGCCTATTTATTTATTTATTTTTTGAGACAGAATCTCACTTTGTTGCCCAGGCTAGAGTGAGTGCCACAGTGTCAGCCTAGCTCACAACAACCTCAATCTCTTAGGCTCAAGAGATCCTACTGCCTCAGCCTCCCAAGTAGGTGGGACTACAGGCATGTGCCACCAGACCTGGCTAATTTTTTCTATAGATTTTTAGTTGGGCAATTAATTTCTTTCTATTTTAGTAGAGACGGGGATCTCACTCTTGCTCAGGCTGGTTTCGAACTCCTGACCTTGAGCCATCCTCTCACCTCGGGCTCCTAGAGTGCTAGGATTACAGGCGTGAGCCACTCCGCCTGGCCTCAAGATAAATCTATTTAAATCCAGTTCATAGTAACCCTGAAGTTAAATCTACTTGGCAAAAGAGACGCTGAAAGTAAACCAGAGTAAAAAGATTGATTTTAAGATATAAGGTTGGAAACAAAGCAGGAATGATTACCAAACTTCAACCCAAAACTGTCTGAATAAGAATAATAAAAGAATTTTCCGTCTGTAATGAAATTGAATTGGAGTGATCAAAAACACATCTGGTACTAACATCAAGAAGAAAGATTCTATTGTAGTCTCTCTAGCGTTTTGTTTAGACTTCCATTAATGAATCAAATAAACACTTTTGAATACACCTACTGATATGGTTATGGGACCCACAGTGCAAGAAATATTGGTGGAAACCCCCAAATCTTAACATTAGGACAGTGACCTCAAAAAGATATTCTAAATGGCTATTGAAAATAGTGCATATAAATAAAGCAGTGAAAAGACACATATGTAACCAAAGAAATAAATGATGATTTAAAATGCTTAAAGAGTCTTATAAATGTTAAAATAAATTATTCTTTAAAAAATAAAAGGACAGGAGTTTGTGAAAAGAGGAAAAATAAAACACCCAACACATTGGCAATGAATACAACATTTTCTATTTTACCTGTTAGTTTCTTGCTTTGTCTATAGTACATATATTTTTACATTTATAATTATAGCTATTGAACAATTCTGTATTTGACTTTTTTCATATAATTATGTTCTAAGCATTTTCCATATTTCTACGGAGTCTTCATAATAGCTATTTTTAGTGATGGCATAATATTCCATCAAGTAATATAACAAATTGCTTAAACATTCTTTTGCTATTGCAATTTTCATTTATTCTCAGTGTATTTTTAAAAATTTAATTGGAGCATTACTAACTAAAATTTAGTACTGCATAATTTTATTTCTTTATCCTTTTAGTATATGCTAATTTCACTAATTGGTTAAATACAAAAGAATCCTCAGGAGTTTGAAAGGACATAGAAATAACACATTAAATCAAAATACATTTCAAGCACTCATGACCATAATAAGTCTTATAGAGATCCAGCATTCTAACTCCATGTTAGAAATCACATGCAGTAAACTCTGGATTCAAGGTGCCTTGGTCCATAACAGTTGTGTGCCTTAGGGAAATGTGCTTTACTATTTTGTGCCTCTTGTTTCCCATGTATAAAATGGGATTGATGATAGTACCTATCTTGTATGACTATTCTGACGATTAAACAGTAATATGCCAAATACTTTAAACAATGTTTTTCATTTTTGAAGTGCTATGTAAATATCATCTCTTTTAATAACAGAATAGCTTTTTCATTTTTTTCTTGAGACAGAGTTTTACTCTGTCACCCCAGGTAGAGTACAGTGGTATCATTATAGCTCACAGCAACCTCAAACTCCTGAGCTCAGGTGATCTTCCTGCTTCAGCCTCCCAAGTAGCTGGGAGTATAGGCGTGCACCACCAACCCTGGCTAATTTTTCTGTTTTTTGCAGAGACACTGTCTCACTCTTGGTCAGACTGGTCTTGAACTCCTGACCTCAAGTGATCCTCCCGCCTAGGCCTCCCAGAATGCTAGGATTACAGGTTTGAGCTACCATGCCTGGCCTAGAATAGCTTTATTTAGCATGCAAGCAAGACAAGTGGTGAGTTTTAAAACTTTAAAGACAAACTTAAGGCAGGGCATAGTGGCTCATGTCTATAATCCTAGTACTCTGGGAGGCTGAAGTGGGTGGTTTGCTTAAGGTCAGGAGTTCGAGACCAGCCTGAACAAGAGCGAAACCCTGTCTCTACTAAAAATAGAAAGAAATTATATGGAAAACTAAAAATATATATATATAGAAAAAAAAGGCTGGGCGCAGTGGTTCACGCTTGTAATCCTAGCACTCTGGGAGGCCGAGGTGGGTAGATTGCTCAAGGTTAGGAGTTCAAAGCCTGAGCAAGACCCCTTCTCTACTAAAAATAGAAAGAAATTAATTGACCAACTAAAAATATATATACAAAAAAATTAGCCAGGCATGGTGGCGCATGCCTGTAGTCCCAGCTACTCGGGAGGCTGAGGCAAGTAGGATCGCTTAAGCCCAGGAGTTTGAGGTTGCTGTTAGCTGGGCTGACACCACGGCACTCTAGCCCAGGCAACAGAGCCAGGCTCTGTCTCAAAAAAAAAAAAAAAAAAAAAATTAATTCCTTAGCCAGAAGCAATTTCTTTTGTAATCAAGTCTTTGCACTAGGGAATATGGATTAATTTGCTTAGCAACAATTAGGTTCTAAGCCATGGGGTTGGTATTTCCTTATAAGAATAGCTAGCAGTTCACCTTAGAAATGCGTGAACTTACTCTGTCAGTATACTCATGAAGTAATGGTTGAAGTAAAATAGTCACCAACTATTAGGCACCAAACATGAACCTGGTAAAGTACTTAGACATTTAAAAACATTGTAAAATCTTCACAACCTGGGAGGAAATATTATTATCCCAGTCTTACAATGAGGAGACAGACTCAGCAAGATGAAGTGAAAAGCCAAATAATACACAATTCTGGAAAGTGACTGATCGGCATTGACCCATTTGGATCATATTAACCTTGAAAGATAGAGAGGTTGTGCAACTGCGTTCTCCTTTCATGAGTATCCATCCCACCGAATTTCCCACCAGAACTCCATTAAACCTCAGATGAAATCAAATGCATTTGTTTTCTCTTTTCCTTTGCACATTTTAGGTACGAAGATGGATCAAGAACCCAATGGTCAGTGTAGACAAGCATCAGAGTCCCAGCCTGAAGTACACCGGCCCCTCGGTGGTGCACATCCCTCCGGGGGAGCCGGACTTTGAGCCTTCCTTGTGTCAAACATGCCTGGGGGACCATGCTTTCCAACGAGGGGTGCTCCCTCAGGAGAAGGAGTCGTGTTCATGGGAAACCCAATCCGCTTGTGAAGTAAGTTCGTTTTTTGCTCTGGGCCCATTCCTAGAAAAATTCTAGGCCTTTGTTTTTCTTGTATTCATGCCATAATATGCCCCCAAAAAACATTTTGGCACATTTATGAAGCTTCTGAGGAGGATAGAGAACTGTGGCCTTTGTCAGCTCATTTTATCAATTTTTTTTATTATTATTTTCAATCTGTATTCATTTTATTTCTTTTTTTTAATTTATTTCGGCATATTATGGGGATACAGATTTTAAGGTTTCAATAAATGCCCTTTCCTCCCCTCCCCTCTATATCAATTGTTTAAAATAGGCTTTATATTTTAGAGCAGCTTTAGGTTCACAGTAATATTGAGCACAAGGTAAAGAGATTCCCCATATACCCCTGTCCCCACACTTGCACAGCCTCCTCCATTATCAACGTCTCCTAGCAGAGAGGTACATTTGTTGTAATCAATGAACCTACATCGACACATCATTATTACCCAAAGTCCTTAGTTTACATTAGAGTTCCCTCTTGGTGTTGTACGTTCTATGGGTTTGGACAAATGTATAACGAATGACATGCATCCACCATTAAAGCATCATACAGAGCAATTTCACTGTCCTCCCCCTATTCATCCCTTCTTCACCCCAACCCCTGGTAACCACTGATCTTTTTACTGTATCCATAGATGTGCCTTTTCCAGAGTGTCATATAGCTGGAATTGTATAGTATGTTGTACTATTTTTTATGCTGGTCCAAGACTGATAAAGCACTGTGTTCGTAAACTAGAAATTCCTCATGAGTAATTTGATCACAATGCTTAGATGATACCAGAAATAGATTGTAATCATTGTTTACAGGTTTGTAGCTACAACTGAAATATTTAGTTCAACATGAATTTGGTTTTTTGTTTTTTTTTAAGAGACAGTCTTGCTCTGTTGCCCAGGCTGGAATGCAGTAGAACGATCATAGCTCACTGCAGCCTGCAGCCTCAAACATCTGGGCTCA
Source organism: Microcebus murinus (assembly GCF_040939455.1). Taxonomy (NCBI): domain Eukaryota; kingdom Metazoa; phylum Chordata; class Mammalia; order Primates; family Cheirogaleidae; genus Microcebus; species Microcebus murinus. Next base: position 28,220,851 of record NC_134108.1, read on the forward strand.
ACCAATTCTCCCACCTCAGCCTTCCGAGTAGCTGGGACTACAGGCTCATGCCATCATGCCAACTCTTTTAAATTTTTTTAATTTAAATTTTTTTATGTTTTAGAAGCTATTCACTTTTCTGAAATTTTTTTAATTTTTTTGTAGAGATGAGGTCTCCCTATGTTATCCAGGTTGGTCTTGAACTCCTGGCCTCAAGGAATCCTCTCCCATTGGCCTCCCACAGTGCTGGGATTACAAGTGTGAGCCAATGCTCTTGGCCTAGTTCAACATGATTTGACCCTTTCACAGAGCATTGTATCAACTTTTCATTAATTTTCCCAAGTTCATATGTACTCATATTTTTACTAAGGCTTATTTTTCCCTGCTACTCCAAGAGTTGTTAATCTTACAGGTTCTAAGATTTCAAAAATTTAAGGTTGTATTTTTAACTTATAACTTAACTAGGCTCATATTTATTTTGAATTTTTAAACCATTAGATAAAATTCTTATGTTATTTTTATTACCATGATACTGACATAAAAATACATTTAGAAGATAGAACATGTTATTACAAAGTATAATTAATTATAAATCATCTTCCAATATATTATTTCAAGTCAGTGCATCATAAGATGATATATGTCAATAACCACCCATTCTCTTTTTTAAAACAAGGTAAGTATTTTCCAGAAATAAAGGAATAATTTTAGTTGCTAAAAGAAAAGCTTGAAAACATTGAATCTGAGTTCCTTTGAACTATGGAATATCATGCAATTTCTCTGAATCTGTTTTCTCATGGAAAAGGAATACTTATCTGATTATTTTCTAGGGTTATTGGAAAGATCAAATGAGATAACAGATATGGAACATTTCATAATCTATAGTGTGCCATGCAAACTATATATATAAATCATTATTACTTATATGTTCGTATTTACATGTTAGCTGAGCCTGTGAGTTGCAACACTATATTAGACTTCCTTGATTGGGTTAGCACTTTGCCGATCTGTGAACATTTATCATGGTGCATTTGTTTTTCAGCCAGATGCTGGTTCAACTCTAGGTTGGTCATAAAAGGCAATAAATAGATTCTAAATGCAAGAGTTGGCCAGTTTTTTATGTAAAGAGCCATATAATAAATATTTCAGGCTTTGCAGGTAATATGGTCTCTGTCACTTTTATTTAGCTCTGCCCTTGTAGGGAAAGTAGCCACAAATAATATGTAAATGAATGGGCCTGTCTGCATTTGAATAAAACTTTTATTTACAGAAACTTGTGGCCATAGTTTGTGGACTCTTAGACTCTTAAAGTCTAAAAGAGTTTGCCAATTTCTTAGAGTCTAAAGAACTATTTATGACTTAGAGGCAGGGAGAGGGCTCTACACATCTTATACAGAGCACAAATGCCTAGTGCTAAATGTTTACTTGAGCGCCTCCTCTATGTCCCATTTGATAGGAGCTGGGGATAGATTAGTGAATAAATGGAATTCCGCACAAGAGGAAACAATAAACAAAGAGCTGGAAAGAATTCAAAGTGACATTGTGATTCATCCTTTTACTTCACCTGAGATAACAGGTAAATCATCTTCCAATTTACAGTGGATTACCTGGTTCTCCAACTTTGCTGTTTTTTTGTTAAGGTCATCACAAATCAAGAAGACATATTTCAATAACTAAAAAAAAAATTATATTTTGCGTTCCTGCAGGAATTAAATGATAAAATAATGCCTTCAAAAGGCAACTCTGTCTGGGAGGCTGAGGAGGGAGGATCGCTCAAGGTCAAGATTCTAAACCAGCCTGAGCAAGAGCGAGACCCCGTCTCTACTAAAAATAGAAAGAAATTAATTGGCCAATAAAAATATATAGAAAAAAATTATCCAGGCATGGTGGTGCATGCCTGTAGTCCCAGCTACTCGGGAGGCTGAGGCAGGAGGATCACTTGATCCCAGGAATTTGAGGTTGCTGTGAGCTAGGTTGCCACCATGGCACTCTAGCCCAGGCAACAGAGTGAGACTCCATCTCAAAAAAAAAAAAAAAAGCAACTCTGTCCTTTTAAAAAGGAGGTGCATGGCCAGAAGGTGGAGATCCTGTGAGGTACAGAGGCCTGGGAGTAAAGACCCCAAGTTGTTCTCCTGATGTACATGATGATGATTTGTTTTAGACAAATCATCAATCCATCCCTCCCTTTCAATGTTCCCTCCTGTAAAAACTGTGGTAAAACATGGTTGCTGTCAAGTTTCTTTCCAGGATTTTTTAGTAGTTTGCAGATGAGATGGGATTTTTAAAAGCCTTTGAACATGTAAATCTATGTGTAGTGTGCTGGAGTCAGATGACCCATATTCTCCTGCCAGTTCAGCCACAGGTCAATGGATGAACTTTGGCAAGGCGAAAACCTCTGAAACATCATATGATGGGTCTAAGTTAATTAACTCTAACGCCCTTTTTAGTCTGAGATCCTATGGTTGGAATTCGATGACCTGTAAATGAAAATAAACCCTGTAGCTGATGTGTACAGATAAAATATAGAAAATGAGGTGAGAATGTTTTAAATAAAATAAGAAAGCAAATAAAGAGCAAGTCCTTTACAAATAATTGTGGGGTTTTTAACTCCAACTTTAAAGCTAGTACATTCTAAATGCTACCTTTAATGGCCACAAATCACTAAGAGTTATATTGTACTTCGTTCATGCCAGGCCTTGTCAATAGCCTGGTTAGTGGCCTTTAAACATGTTTTTCCCACGGAAGAAACTAGGGTATTCATGTTGCCAATAAATCACCCCAAAGAATAGCAATATTGTGATGTCACTGGGAGTGCTGTCTAAAATGGACTGTTTATAAATTAAACAGATCTTTCTGGGAATGGTATGGGAAAGATGATAACATAGAGCTGTGTAAGCTGTTATTAAATAATGCATGCTAGTGGAACACAAGTTGTAGCCTGAAGTCAACTTATAGGCCACAAAGAGATGGAATCCATAGAAGTTTTTCAAGGGGTGCATGCTGACTAAACATATTCACAGACTATTCTATACCATATCTCTCACAGCACCAGATCCACCAAGCTGGAAGGAAAGGACAGTGTTTTGAAGTAGAGGTGGAGAAGGAAATCTGGTGTTAAGGAAAGCATGGGATTAGATCAAGATGGCAGCCTGACCATATAATGTCATCTCCCCTTTCTGTCCGTCTCAAATGACAGAAAACACACACTCACGTGCACACACACACACATTTTAATTTATAATAGTGCTAGAGAACAAGGTATGGATAAGGGATAGTTAAGAATCTGTAAAACAGAAAGCAGATAGGATTATCAGGTTGATGTGGAAACCAGAGTCTAAAATGATCACAGCAAAGAACTGCTGCAAAAGCTAGGGACATTGCAAGGTATGTATTCAAAAGAACCCAGGAAATTGGAAAATAAAATTGTTCCAGGCAAAGTCTAATACAAGGAAAATAATTTTAGCGATATAAATATCAGACAAAATATAATGTACGACCAAAAAAAATTGAAAAGGACCAAAGAGAAATATTTCACACTGATGAAAGATATCAAGAAGATAAAACATTCACAAACCTTTATGCACTCAATATAACATGGAAATATTTAAAGCAGCTACTAATAGAAATACAAAGAAAATTTGGCAAATTCATGTTATACAGGGAAATTCTTATCATACTTCTGGAAATTACAGATTCAAGGACATTGAAAATATGTAAGGATATAGAGAATATTAGTAACAATTAACCAAATCTGATTTATGTGGATATTTATATCTAATAAAGAATACATATTATTTTAAGCATACATGGGACAGCTACAAAAGCAAATCAAGCATGAGATCATGAAGCATAGCTCATCAAATTCCAAAATATAGAAATCATGCCGGTCACACTAGCTGGTTATAATTTGATAAAATTAGAAACTAAGAACAATATGAGAGCCAGCCACCATCCCAGCCAATCTACCCACCTGGAATTCAGAGTTACCCTTCCTAATAACTCTTGGCTTACATAAACATTTTTTTATAAAAGGAAATTAAAATCTATTTTAAGTGCTTATAACACCACCAGGGAAATGCAGACTGAAACAATGGAGGGGCTGGGTGTGGTGGCTCACACCTGTAATCCTAGCACTCCGAGAGGCCAAGGCAGGAGGATCACTTGAACTCAGGAATTGGAGACTAGCCTAAGCAAGAGTGAGATCCCGTCTCTACTAAAAATAGAAAAAATTACCCAGGCATGGTGGCATGCACCTGTAATCCCAGCTACTTGGAAAGCTGAGGCAGAAAGATTGCTTGAACCCAGGAGTTTGAGGTTCCTATAAGCTAGGCTGATGCCACTACACTCTAGTCTAGGCAACAGAGTGAGACTCTGTCTCAACAAAAAAAGAAAAGAAATAATGGAATCCTTCATTTATTTTTAATATATCAGGTTGATAAAGGATGAAAATATTGCCAATGATACTATGTTGTTAAAAGGATGGACAAAGGCCGGGCTCGGTGGCTCACGCCTGTAATCCTAGCACTCTGGGAGGCCGAGGTGGGCGGATTGCTCGAGGTCAGGAGTTCGAAACCAGCCTGAGCAAGAGCAAGACCCCGTCTCTACTATAAATAGAAAGAAATTAATTGGCCAACTAATATATATATATATATAAATTAGCCAGGCATGGTGGCACATGCCTGTAGTCCCAGCTACTCAGGAGGCTGAGGCAGAAGGATTACTTGAGCCCAGGAGTTTGAGGTTGCTGTGAGCTAGGCTGACGCCATGGCACTCACTATAGCCTGGGCAACAAGCGAGACTGTCTCAAAAAAAAAAAAAAAAAAGGATGGACAAAAACGCCATTGGAAGAGTGTTTGGGCAATGATCCTCTCTTAAAAATTTTAAACCTCATATCTTTTAATTTAGCAAATCCATATCTCCACATTTATCCTAGATGAATACTTGTTTATGCAATAATGGAGACAGGTACAATACTATCCATTGCAATATCTGAAGTGGTAAAAAAAATGGAAGCATCAGTGGATAACAAAATTATACACCCATAGGGAATTACTGCTTATGGCATATCCATACTATGGAATACTATGCAGCAGTTAAAAAGAATGAGATCTGTATGTACTACATATCCCAAAATATGTTAAGCTAGAAAAGCAAGCTGAAAATGAATATATATATGTAGCATTATCACGTTTATTTTTTTTAAAGTTTATATTTCTTTTTCCATGTCTGTGTGTGTGTGTGTGTGTGTGTGTGTGTGTGTGTGTGTATGTGAATGAAAATAAAAAGATCTGTAAGTGTATATATCAAACTGAAATAGTGATTACCACTTTCCAGGGATTAGAATTGGCTGGTGATGAGGTCGAGGTGATTAGTCAAGAAGGACTTTAGCTCTATCTGTATTGTTTGAACTGTTCAATACCATATTAATATATTACCTGTGAGTTTGGGGAAAACACCAGGCTCACCAAGAGCCTCGCTTGTGGAAAGTGAATAGCTACAACTCCACCCTATTTGTGGGAAGCCAGGCACCATCACAAGGACAGTTTCACACCATGAGACTGTTCATTCCATCACCACAAAGAAAGGCATTTGGAGAAATATAGAAAAAGTAGTCATATTCATGCTCCCACAACACGTTGATTATACCTCTGCCTGTCAGCGAGTTTGCTTTGCCCTGTGTGTTGCTCGTGAGCATGTCCATTTATTCTCTAAGCAACTCGTAGTCGTGAATCTAATGTGTTCATTTTCTTATCTCCTCCCACGGCTTTGCTTTAACGTGCTATAAAATTAGTATGCTCTTTCTTTTCTTTGCCTTTATTAGCTAAAATTGAAATTTTTGTTCATGTGAATTTTTTTTAACACGAAAAGCAGACTAGGACTGAAAACTCTGCAGTCCCTGCTGTCTGTAAGTCCGATGCATTCCAGAGGTGCTGCATGCCTCTTAATGATTCTCATTAAGCTTGCCCTCTCATATGGGATAGATTTGGCTGAGTGAGGATTTCCTCAGACTCCAGTCTGTCTTTCCATTGCAGGCAGCTTGAAAGTTGCTTAGTCAGCGACCGAGCGCTGAAGCCCAGGGCACTGTGTGCTGTTTTCAAGGCCCAGTGAAGTCAGACTCCTGTGGAAGGAGCCATCCAATTTGGAGAAGTTATTAACCACAGTAGTACAGACAGAAGACTTAACGCTGAGCCCTTGATGTGATTAAATATAAGGCCACTGCCTCTTCCTCCTCCTCAGCAAATTATAAAAGAAAATAATAGAAGGCACTTTTAATTAAGCAGATTCATACAGTTCTGGGATGGAGCCTGACCCGTGTGGTTTGTTCAGCATTTTATTGGCCTTATCCCCATCTGTCAGGCTGCCAAAGCTCAAGAAGGTGCACTGTTACCTTTATATTTCTTCTCAAAATTCTTGAGCTGTTCCTTCAAAGCCCAGGAAGCTTTGAGGAATAGTTTCCATACTGACTGACTTTCATGCTGTCTTGAGTTTTTCTGATCTTTCTTAAAAAGATGCTGTAAAATATATACTTAAATCAGCCAGATGGCTTTATAGATTTCTGGTTTCTTTTAATTTCTATCATAAAAAATTTTTTTATGAAGTCTTACAGGGATTAAAATAACAGTGCTTCAAATTGCCCTTTTCCCCTACTTTTCTGCTGTTCACATTATGGTCCAGATAGGGGTACAGAGCAGTGTCTGGTGATGTCTAAGTTTATTACCCACAATAGTCCTTATTCTTCACCATAATTTTCAACCATGTTATCCTTGCGAAAGCATTCATCAAATGACTAGGCTACCAAGGGAAGGACAAGAAAAATACACCTTTCTTTGTTATGTGTATTTTGAATTGTGACCAAGTGCATGACATTCTATCCAGAACCAGAAAACCTGAGTTTTATGCTCAGCCCGGCCACTGGCGGGTCATGTGAACTTACACCTGTTACTTGACCTCTGAGGCTTACCTGTAAGTTGAGAAGAATAAGAGAGCACTGCCCACCTCACAGGGCTGTTGGGAGGGTGGGAACCAAATGAGAGAGCATTTGCAGGCACTGTTTAAAAGAACTGTAATAAGCATTTGAAATATAATTAATTGGCAATTACTTCTAAGGGCAAAAAAAAAAAAAGCCAAAAAAGCTTTAAAGCAAATAAATCTGTTTTAAGCAAAACAAACATCACGTTTCCAAGTTTTCCTAATTAAAACACAATAATATAATAAAGGATACCACCTGAAAATAATGTCTTGAGAAACAATAAAAATGATTCATTAAATTGCCCTCTTAGGATAGCAAAAATTCCTATAACTACTATAGCTAATATTTATCTGAATACATTATTGTATAATGAGGCAGAATTGGAAGAAAAGATAATTTTATCCCAAAATACTTGGAATTCTATTCCCCAGAAAGGCATCAATTTTTAAAAAACATATATATATATATATATATATATATATATATTCCAGTCAGTGGTATGTAAAATAGAGGAAAAGCTACTGGTTTGTCTTTAAGATTTTCAATATTTTTTTCCTTAGATCTATAGTAATTTGAAATGTCCTCAGTAACTTTCAGTTGAAGTAATTCTCTTTGGATGAGAGCCAGAGGAAAGCTGAGTTGTCCTACAGCTTCTGCTATGAGCTATTTGGTTAGCTGAAATTTCCATGTTCAGACTTCATATGTTTGAACTCACCTGATTTATTGTATAAACCCACCTGATTTATTATATAAAAATCCTTTCTGGCTTTCCCCCATGATTAAATAAATTAAATAAGAATTTTTATAACTGTATTTTGGGACATTTAAAAATAATTCCATTTTCTTCACACAGTTTTTAAATTTTTTCATGTGCTCTTTCCGTTTTTCCCTGTGTCCATTTAGTTTGTACATGATTGTTATCATTGTGTGTATATGATGGTGAAGATGGCTTTTTTTCATTTAACATTTATTTGACACATTTATATAACTTAAATTTAATAATTATCATTATGGTTAACATTACATCAAATTGATATTTTATGTAATCATATATCTATTATTAGCCCTTTCATTTTATTAATTTTTTTTCCTCTTTTGGATAAGGCTGCAAATTATGGGGATTTTTCTCAATTTGAATAGCTTTAGGATACATTGAACCTTAGTCTAAATTCCCAGGAATAGAGTGGTTTGCAAATAATAATGGTGCTTGTCAAAATACTTACCAGACTAATTTAGAACACGTCAAATCAGATGTTACCAACATTACATGAATAAACATATTCCACTAGCACTTCACACTTTGACAGTAGTGGCATGTTTTAGTTTCTGTTAATTTAGTTAAATGGTGCTTCATTGATGTAATGTGCATCTCTTTGATTATCAAGAAAGTTAAGGAATTTTTCCATGTTTTAATTTATTACTTATAATTCCTCACAGGAATTGTTTCTTTCTGTCTTTGCCTCCTCATGTGTTGGAATTTTGCAATTTTTTTCATCAATTTAGATGAATTACTTCTGTGTAGATTTAAATTCTCTTTTAATCCTATCTGTGGCAAATTTTTTCTTAATCTGAGCCTTGGTTATTAAATATACAAAAATGAACCAGATCTGTCTGTTGCGTCATTAGATGTTAGTTGAAAGTTAAAATAAGCTCACTCACTTTTTCCCAAAAAGATACTGAGCAGCCCCTGTTCCCAACACAAGGGTTACATGTGAAAGGATCGAGTATAACCGGCTCTCTGTTCCACATGCACATTTTGTGACTGGCCAGATAGACTTATAGCCAGGAAGCTGGATCCTTCTCTTGCAGTTCTTTGTTTTTCCCATCCTGTTTCCCCGGGGCTCCTAGAACCAGGAGGTCACCTTCACCTGAGTGCTGCCTTTCTCTTCCAGAGGTGAGGGCCAAGAATCTAGAAAATTCTCCCAGGATCCAGGATATGAAGGAGACAGCATGGACTCTAGTTTACCCTCTTTCCCCTCCAGGCACCAGCCAAACAACTGCTTTGCCTACCACGCCACACATGCTTCTGCTGTATTCAGAGACATGATTTGAGTCACAAAAATTAAATTTTCAAGTCAGGACTTTGGGATAAAGTTTATGCCTGTACTCATAGCTCACTTCATTGTTAATATTTCGTAAGCTCTCCTATGACTTACGTCCCACCAGTCAGTATGCCACATTCGCAGCAAAGAGTCTGGGAAGGGATAAGGGACCTCATCCAGACCATTTAGGGCATAAAATATTCTAGGAAAACTACTCCCTGTCCTCTCCTGGAAATCTCTAGCCAGCGGTTACACTTATTTTGTTGGCTTTTGTTGTATGTAACCAAATCTTTCCTGCTTCTAATTAAATTTATTCCTTTTAGTAAAACCCTTCCCAGAAACCATATGGCTATTTTCCACTAAAATAATATCCTGTCTTAGTAGTTTTGAGACTTTTAAAACTTTAAAGGAAGACTTTTTACAAACTATTAAAAGTCTATAAGCTAGAACAAAATTTGAGGGATAAAGCAGAGTTTAATTGTATGCCAATTGATCTTTTTGCCATTATTTCTCTGTTTCCTCAAAACTTATCATTATATATTTTTTTCTTGGATTGTTTACCAAAATGGCAGAATTTAATTTATCAAGTAACATTCCTATAGTGTAAATTACTCCATAAAGAACAAATTTAACAAAAATATGAAGAATTTTAGGATAATTTTTTAAAACAGCATAATTTAACTCTAAAATTTACCTTTGGGGACCTGAAAAGACTCTTTTATAAATCTTCTTAAGAAGAGGGCAACAAAAATGGTTAATATCACCTTGACATTTCTTATTCACATAAAGTAATTTGCTTCTGCTTCATTCTGCTTACAGAGAGTCTTGAATAAACACTTAAATGTGCTAAAACACACATTTGTCCACGTTGTTCAGGATAAATAAATCTTTCTTTTTCACTTGTCATCTTCTTTTTGACCTAGCAAGTAAATCAAACTATTTTTAGGCAAGATCCTAGCAAAACTCAATTTGTGTGACATCATCTCTTGAAAGAATCATCACAACCAACAGAAATACACTGATATCATATGAGTGACTCAGCTCTATTCCATAAGAAGATTAAACTTTTCTTATCGACCTTGAGTAGCAGGCAGGGGTATAAGAACATATTAAAACTCTCTTTGAAGGCAAGCCAAATTCTATAGCTTGCTATCTATAATTTTAGTTTACTTTTCCAATGTCCCTCAGCCTCGATAGCTGTAAACACACGAATCTATTTTCAGTTCGCTTTTCTCTTCTACTCTGATGGTATTCTCTGTTGTGTTCCTTATGAGTTGATTTTAAAATGACCCTTTCAGGAGATTCACCTAGATTTCTATGTGACAAAAAAATGCAAGAACTCAGCACCTCTAGCTGGGTTCAATGAGTAGCAGAAAGGTGGCTCCCTAGTTAAGTAATAAAAGGAGCAGAGGTCATAGGTCTTTGCAGACTAGAAAATGCTAAATGCATTAACTTGGTGGTACCAAAAAGAAAGAAAGAAATTGATGACAGTTACAGTTCTCTCCTTGGCCTAGAATTGCACATATCAGCAATCCTGAGTTATTTTTAAACCAAGCAAATCTGACACCAGCATAAAGGTAGACCTTTCAGGTAGTTAACCACCTATGCAATGTGGGAAGGAGGGCACCAGAATGCTGAGTCCCCTCCTAGCTCATGACAGAGCCTTGATTTGTTCTCTGAACTGCTGTGTATTGAGAGTTTCTGTTATAGGCTTGGCAGTGAGCACTGCACGCAGTGCTTCCAGGAGATGAGAAAATACTGACAAGTAACCAGGTGGTTGTAATACACTATGGCATGTGCTACAAGAGGGAAAGGTATAGGCTGCACATAAGAGCGATGAAGGCTTCTCACACATTAGAAATCTAAGCACAAAGAGGAAGGGCGAGCAAGTAGGTGAGGTAAGGAAGGGCAGGGAAGAGAAGCCCAGACAGATGGGACAAATAATTAAAGGCCTGAAGGCCTGGAATGGTGTAATAGATTTGGAGCAAGGAAAATGTGTCTCAACTGGGAAACAGTTCAGATCATTTGGGGTTTTCACAAGGCATTGAAAATAACTTCTATATTATCTTTAGACAGTGAGAATCCATTTAATGTTTCAATCACAAAGGTGTATCATTTGATCCAGCAATCCCATTACTGGGCATCTACCCAAAAGATCCAATGACACTCTACAAAAAGGACACCTACACTCGAATGTTTATAGCAGCACAATTCATAATTGCAAAGCTGTGGAAGCAGCCCAAGTGCCCATCAATCCAAGAATGGATTAATAAAATGTGGTATATGTATACCATGGAGTACTATTCAGCTCTAAGAAACAACGGTGATATAGCACATCTTATATTTTCCTGGTTAGAGCTGAAACCCATACTACTAAGTGAAGTATCCCAAGAATGGAAAAACAAGAACCACATATACTCACCAGCAAACTGGTATTAAATGAGCAGCACCTAAGTGGACACATAGGTACTACAGTAATAGGGTATTGGGAAGGGAGGCTGAGGGTGGGTATATACATACATAACGAGTGAGATGTACACCGTCTGGGGGATGGTCATGCTGGAAACAGACTTGTAGGGGGAGGGGGGAAAGAGCATTTATTGAAACCTTAAAATCTGTACTCCCATCATATGCCGAAATAAAAAAAAAAAAGAATACATGGGTGACAGTTGAATTCCAGAAATTCTTCCATTGGAGATTTATGGTTTTGGATTAAGGTTTATGGCTCTGTCTCTGTTAAGGATACATATGCTTAAAATTTAATACAATATGTTCAATTCTTCTTCTGCAAAAACAGATGAGTATTCCAGATTTGGGAAGGGGTACTATTAACTCAGGAGCTTTCCTTACTGGAATGGGAAAAATGATCAAAAAGAAAAGTATGAAACCATGAACAAACTGTTATTTACAAAGTTTGTCATTATTTAGTGACTGAATAATGGTAAAGGTAAAATTAATATTTGGGAGAATTGAAAAGCTTCAAAGAGTATAGTAGTTGAAAGGAGAGGGAGTTAAAGAGAGAGAGGAAATACTATGAATAGGAGGCAATTGATGTATTCTGTTTTGTGTTTGACTTGAGAGATCTTAGTCTCTTAGTGAGGCAGAGCCTACCTGGATCAGAGTTAGGGAGTCCTCTCTGTTGAGATTAGTTGTAGGCCGGGCGTGGTGGCTCACGCCTGTAATCCTAGCACTCTGGGAGGCCAAGGTGGGTGGATTGCTCTAGGTTAGGAGTTCAAAACCAGCCTGAGCAAGATCGAGACCCCATCTCTACTATAAATAGAAAGAAATTAATTGGCCAACTAATACATATAGAAAAAATTAGCTGGGCATGGTGCCCCATGCCTGTAGTCCCAGCTACTCGGGAGGCTGAGGCAGGAGGATCTCCTGAGCCCAGGAGTTTGAGGTTGCTGTGAGCTAGGCTGACACCCCGGAACTCACTCTAGCCTGGGCAACAAAGTGAGAATCTGTTTTAAAAAAAAAGAGAGAGATTAGTTGTATATGAGTAAACAAAAAGCTATAAAAAAAAAAGGCGAAAGTGAGCAGATGTTTCAAAGATGGGTCTGCATGTGTGTCCTCTGTCTTTGTATGGGAAGATTCGACCCTATATCAATATTGAGTGTGGTTTGAGAGACATTTGCATTAAAGACTGGATTTGTACTGATCTGTTTATACTTTCTTGCCTAATCTCACTGAAGAACAATAGAACAGATTTTCTTTTTTTCTTTTCTTTTCTTTTGAGACAGAGTCTTGCTCTGTTGCCCAGGCTGGAATACTGTAGTGTCAGCCCTCAAACTCCTGGGCTCAAGCGATCCTCCCACCTTGGCCTCCCAGAGTGCTAGGATTATAGGTGTGAGCCACTGCTTCAGCCTAGAGTAGATTTTCAATAGACTTGGAAGGTTAATCTAGCTGACCTTCCCTGGGCTTGAACAAGGGGCCTTTGACTTTTAACACAGTGCTCTAATCAGCTACACTAATCAGACCCACAAGGAAAAAAAAATTGCTTATTTGAAGAAGTATTTTTTCTGAGTGATTTTAGCCACTGAAGAATGCAAAAGTTCCAATTTTCTTCATAATTGAAACCATAACAGCTGTGAGAACTAGGCTGTTTATCGAAGATGCAAGCAGAAGTCATAGGTTTTATTTCACGGATTAAGTCTAAAAGCCATATGTATTTCACAATGTCTCATAATGGATTGGTAATGGTTATTATGAATGATAATATTCATTTAGACAAGTCAGAAATACCAAGTAAAGTACAAAAGATGTTTAAAGCAAAAATGGCATGCACTATTTTGCAAGTGCACAGGCTGAAATTATGTATAATTTCAGTGAATGGCATAAATTGTATGACACAGAGTTGGCTGTGGCTTCCATTTTCACAGCAAGGATGGCTTATAAATCAGTGACGTGACTCATGGGGCTCAGCCGCGGTGCATCAATCTAGCACCTGCTTTCCTAATCAGTCGAGTTACATTCATAGCCAAACACAAATAACCGTACTATTAACCTCAGCCACCAAAATTAGTCTTTCAGTATTGAGGGGATGTGTAAGTTCAAGCTAATAGGGTTCATTTCCTCCTTGTGACATATACCATGCCCTTCACTTATAAAAACAGTGCTATTCGTTTCCATTCAGTGCCTCGGGAGTGGTGAATGCCATTTTGAGTTCTGTGTTTGTGGCTTTGTGTGGGCCATACATAGGTGAATTTTACAAGAGGCCCCAGCAGCTGTGACTTTGAACTGAGGCCATGTGACAAGCGGTAGCATGCTACCCTAACCTCGTCTCGGGGAAATCCAGGCTTCACAAGTTGCCACACAGGATGTTTTATCAAACAAGGGATTTTCCCCCTCTGCACTGGAAGACTTTACTTCCTTCCCCTTCCTCAACTTAACAGTACCAAAGTATCCTCAATACAGTTAATTCACCTTGTCATGGGTGGCTAAAATCAGAACAGCTGTGAGAACTAGGCTGTTTATCGAAGATGCAAGCAGAAGTGTGTTGGGGGGTGGGGAGTTGGGGACAGGGGATGGGGTAGGGGGTGGAGGAACACTGGGGTATGGAAGGGGTGGTCAGAACAAGTCCCCATGAATACTCTGTTCAGCCCATCATGTCTCTGGGCTTGTTACTTGCTATTACCCAATATTTTAAAAAATAAAAACCACTGGCCCTTGTATGTGTCAGGCATGGTTTTGGTGTTAGATCTCAGTTCAGAGCCCAGCTCTGATACTTACCAGCTGTATCCTTGAGTTTTCCATTTATAAAATCAATAATGACACAAACTTAGCAGGTTGCTGTGAGGTTTAAATGAATGTGTGAACATTTATTTCATTTCTCTCCACTTTCATCCTACCCCTGCTCTCACCCCAGCTTCCCAAGCCTAAAAAAAATCAAACAAGCCTACACAATGAAAATTATATGGTGATTCTGAACTGCGTAAAGGCGTCCAATGTACTACTAACCTTTACCTTGAAATTTGTGTTCGTGGGACACCATACTTATTAACCATAAGACTGTGTCCCATAATCGCAGCTACTGGGGAGGCTAAGGCAGGAGGATTGCTTGAGCCCAGGAGTCTGAGGTTGCTGTGAGCTTGGCTGACGCCACTGCGCCCAACCCCAGGTGACAGAGCAAGACTCTGTCTCAAAAAAAAGAAAGAAGAGAAAAGTAAGAAAAACAATTATACTGGCATTTTATCCCCTTGAACTGCAACCCTGTCTGGAAGGACAGATTGTCCACATAATCTCAGGGGAAGGCAGGTGTGTCTTTATCTTTAATTCTTGGAGGTAGTCACTGCCTGGAAGTCTAAACTATTATGGCCTACGATGTAAATAAAATCATGAGTCCTAGAGTTTTTATGGTTGTTATTTAGAGCTTTATGAAATTTGATGTTATTATTTTAATAATTAATCTCATCAAGATAATTTTCCTTCACCTGTGTAGAAGAAAATGCAATAGAGTTTAAAAACCACAAATAGCAATTATCTATAGATTGATGAGCCGCTACTTGAGCTTTCTGAGAACAAGCCAGGCAGTACAATTCATTAGTGCAGGGTTAATGAATAATGCAGATTGGAAAATCAGTAACAATTTAATTTCTCCAAGGATCATATTTTAAAACTGTAAGTTAAAATGAAAATATTTCTTAATGTCATAATGAATTGTTCTGGTTATACTTTTATCATTTATATTTAGTATGCCTCCATCTCAGATAATTTAGAAATAAAACTTAATCATTAGGATATTAAAGGTGGCATACAATTTATATTATTCTCTTATTAATTCCTTATTATTAATTCTATATTTCCTGTACCCAAAGGCAAAAGCTAAGTAGGGAAAAGTATTGACAACATTTGTAAGTATTTTTATTTGGAAGACATGAGAATCATTTTAAGGTTTTTTGTTTTTTGCTTTTTACCATTAGTTGAAACATCTATTCAGACTATTAGTGTATAATCTAGTTCACACTCAAGGACAAATTACTGTTTTGAAAATTTTAAAAATTCTAAATGTCCAGAGGGCTATAAAGTAACATTGGATAAATTTCACAAGTTTGAAACAGCTCTACCACTGGCCAAAATTGTCCATCTCCCTCACTTGTATTCTTTTTATTTTTTCTCTCTCGTTCTGTTTTTTATTTCAGCATATTATGGGGGTACAAATGTTTAGGTTACGTATGTTGCCTTTGCCCCACCTGAGTCAGAGCTTCAAGCGTGTCCATCCCCCAGAAGGTGCGCATCGCACCCATTATGTGTGTATATATTCTTCATTTCAAAGCTCCATTGTGACGTTGAGCTAGAAAGACATCCAGACCAACAGCCATCTCACTGCCACCCCATCCCTCAAACTGCTCCCCTCCTTCCCTTTGCAGTTCTTGAGCACCTGCACCCTGGCAGTGGCTCGCTTGCTCAATCCCTTCTCACAGTTTTAACCCTACTTACCTCTCGCCCAACCTGTTTCTCACTCGGCCACACCATTAATCCCCTCGCTCTCTCTTTCTTCTGAGACTGTTGTAAGTAAACTACATTAAATCATTAAGCTTTCCTGCAAAATCCTCCCTCTGCCCTCTCATCGTGTTACGCAGGATTTTAATTTGGGCCATATATTAAAACAGGTTTGTTGGCCACGTGTGCTTTGAAAACACCAGGCTAGATTTCTCAAAGCCTACATCCCAGCCTGGTGCTCTGTATATCCCCAGGAGGGAAGGGCCTCAGCAGCATTCCCCAGATGGATTGGACCAAAAATCTCTTTTAAAAAACACCGAGGCCAGGCGCAGTGGCTCACACTTCTAATCCCTGAACTTTGGGAGGCCAAGGCGGGAGCATCACTGGAGTCCAGGTGTTGAGAGCAGCACGGGCAGCATGGGGAATGTCTCTACCAAAAAAAAAAAAAAAGTCCTGGAAATAAAAGCACCACTTAAAAAAAAAAATCTATAGGAAAGTACTGCCTGAATTGAGATTTGACTGTCTTTTTCTTTTTCTTTCTTTCTTTTTTTTTTTTTTTTTTTTGTTTTGAGACAGGAACTTGCTCTGTCGCCTAGACTGGAATGTTATGGCATGATCATAGCTCACTGTAACCTTGTACTCCTGGGCTCAAGCGATCCTCCTGCTTCAGCCTCCTGAGCAGCTGGGACTGTAGGCACATACCACCATTCTCAGCTAATTTTTGTCTTTTTTTGTAGAGACAGGTCTCCATAAATTGCCTGGGCCAGTCTTGAATTCCAGACTTCGAGAGATCCTCCAGCAGGCGATGGCCTCCCAAAGTGCTGGGATTACAGGTGTGAGCCGTCACACCCATGCTGCCATTTGACTTTCCACTAAAATGGCACATCTTCTCCGACACCCTCAGGCGGAATGGCTTCTCCATTCTCGTTTGCCTGGAGGTCAAGAGTTCAGAGGGCACTCCCTAATTTAGCCCCCCAGAAAGTCACCACCTCAGCTTGACCACACCCACCCTCCCCTGTCCTTATTGTCATCATCTACTAACCACCAAGATACTTCCTCATATATTTTTTTTTTTTTCATGGAACATCACAGAACTGAACTTCCTCATATATTTAAAAACTTTTTTTTGTTTTAATTCTTTCCTTTTTTCCTCCTCATATTCTTTAATCTCTTTGATGCCTTAGGTAATCGCTTTCCTCTCTACTCTTTCACAAACAACCGTTCTGGGCAAATTCAATATTCACACTCATGATCCAGCTTACAATAAGAATAGGAATAGTGATCACGATAGCTAATATATCATGTTTGAATGTCTGCTAGGCACTAACAACTATCTTTAGCACTTGACATGCATTATCTCATTTAATCTCAACAACTACAGTACAAAAGAGATAATCATTATTTACAATTTGGTGATGAGGAAAATACATTATTTATTATTATTATTATTATTTTAGATACTGGGTCTCACTTTGTTGCCCAGGCTGGAATGTAGGGGTGCTATCATAGCTCATTGTAACCTCGAACTCCTGGGCTCAAGCAATCTCCTACCTCAGCTTCCAGAGTAGCTGGCACTACAGGCGAATGTCACCATGCCTGGCTTAATTTATTTTTTTACTTTTTGTAGAGACAGGGTCTTGCTATGTTGTCCAGGCTGGTCTCAAATTCCTGACCTCAAGCAATCCTCCCTCTCAGCCTCCCAGAGTGCTGAGATCACAGGTATGAGCCACTGCCCCTGGAAAAATATAATTAATAAGTGCAAGGATATACAGGATATTCAATAGCAGAACCAGGATTCTGAGCCATATTTAACTGGCCAGAATGTCTTTCTCTATGTTATAGTTATTCAGACTCTTTCTCCATTCCTTCATCAACCTACTGGCACGGCCATTTGTTGGATCTTTTTTTTTTTTTTTTTTTTTTTTTTTTTTTTTGAGACAGAGTCTCACTTTGTTGCCCAGGCTAGAGTGAGTGCTGTGGGGTCAGCCTAGGTCACAGCAACCTCAAACTCCTGGGCTCAAGCAATCCTGCTGCCTCAGCCTCCCGAGTAGCTGGGGCTACAGAGATGCACCACCATGCCTGGCTAATTTTTTTTTGTATATATGTTTTTAGTTGGTCAATTAATTTCTTTCTATTTTTGTAGAGACAGGGTCTCACTCAGGCTGGTTTCGAGCTCCTGACCTTGAGCAATCCGCCCGCCTCGGCCTCCCAGAGTGCTAGGACTACAGGCGTGAGCCACCACACCCGACCTGGATTTTATGATTATCTTAAACTGCACCTTCTATAAGTGTTTGAACTCTGTAGTTCCCTCTTGACTAGGGCTTTCTGCCCCCTGAGATCATCATCCTTACCCATCCCTGCCACTCCCTCCTCCTACACATGACCTCCAGTCATTTCCCTTATCCTGCTGCTCCTCATCCTGTAGCCACCATTAGGATCTGCTGAAACTGCATGTCCTGCCATCCATTTGTCAACCAGAGATGCCTGCAGTGTTTAGTGTAGGGCAGCCCCCCCAAAGCTGTGCAGTTTGCAGGTAGCTTAGAGCAAAGAGGACACTGGCTTAACTTACTGGCAAGATGATAAAACACATTTATAACATGTGAGAGATCATGTTTGAGTGCAGCCTTCTTCCCCAGTGATCTGATGCCATCAAGCAACATTCTCCCCTAGCGCCAGTTTCATGTTTGTTGTCATCCCTTGTTATTTAGTAGTCCTTACTTTTTTTTTTTGAGACAGAGTCTCGCTTTGTTACACAGGCTAGAGTGAATGCCGTGGCATCAGCCTAGTTCACAGCAACCTCAAACTCCTGGGCTCAATCAATCCTACTGCCTCAGCCTCCCGAATAGCTAGGACTACAGGCATGTGCCACCATGCCCGGCTAATTTTTTTCTATATATATTAGTTGGCCAATTAATTTCTATTTATAGTAGAGACGGGGGTCTCGCTCTTGCTCAGGCTGGTGTCGAACTCCTGACCTCGAGCAATCCTCCCGCCTCGGCCTCCCAGAGTGCTAGGATTACAGGCATGAGCCACCGCGCCCAGCCATTAGTAGTCCTTACTTTCTATGCCCAGAATATTTTCTGTAAAATTATAAACTGATGGGATGTTAGAACTAGAGAGGGTCATAAAATTCATGGCGCCAAATCTCTTCATTTTACAGATAAAGAAGTGAGGCCTGGAGGAGCCCATGAGCTGACATTATCAACAGCAGTTGCTGAAAGGTTAAATAGAGGTAGCAGAATTTGCTAACGCCCTTTTAGAAAGGGATTTATTTCATGAATCTATCCCTGGCTTCTTTTTATCTGCCAGGTTGTTGCAGTTTGAGATCCAGGTCGCCAGTGAGTATTTTGTGCACATGGTATATTTCTCCTGATCACTCACCAGTTGAGAAGCTGGTGTATTATCAGAGGGAAGTGGGGCCGACTGCTTTCACAGCAGCACAATGAAGTCCTTTCTCTTGGGTGGGACACTTTGTCCAGATTTCCTTTGCACCAGATGGCTGTCCCCTAAATGCCCAAAAGCTCCTGGGATCATTAGGATTCCAGATGTGCTTGCTACTGCCGATCTGGGGTAACGAGATGGCAGTTCTCTTCTTGCCAAGTATATGCTCAGCTGTTAGACTATTCAGAAATGTTTGGCATGCTTGTAATACATTGGTAATTTTCATTTTCAATTTTGATCCACTAAATAGGCATTATGCAGTATTTTAGAATATTTAGAGTTTATGTAGCTAAAAAAAACCCTGCTATATGAAAAGCATGTTCTAAAAATGTATTGGTGAATGTCTGAGACCTTCTAAATTCCAGGTTCCACAGTTCCATGGTGTCTCCTTTCTTAATACATCTGAACTTGTTCTGTATCCAATTATACTCTTTCCATTTTGCAAAATAACTCATTTTGTATTAGTCAGTAGTATGCACTTTGATATTAGGGAAAAAAATGGTTATACTTTAATGTGCTCCAGATTGGAGACCCTTATTAAGGCCGGTCTGCCTTATTTCCCAGTTGTACTAATTAAAAGCACTAATTATTTCCACGCTAGTATCTCAGGACCATCTTTTGATGCATGAAAGTTTTCAGGGAATTAAAACAACTGACTGACTTTGGGAATCATGTGAGAGAATTATTATAATATTCTTCAGTCCCAATTATAAAAAGAGTTTTATGTCAGTTCATTAGACTTTCGCCCCTGCTTGTTTGGGTCCGAGTCTGTCCTGGACTTCTGCCACATGGAAAGCAGTTGCCAGAATCCCCCTTCTTTGTACAGCAGTTAATGGAATTAATGCTGAACAGAGACTCCCTGCTGATGCTTATAGACTTCTCAGAAGCAGTTTTTATATCTAATTCTTGTTTATGAGGGAGTTAAACTAGATTTCCAAGATCTTTCTTACTTCTAAAGTCAATGATTCTCCAAGACCTTATGGTCACTTTCCTAATTCATAAATCAACCCATTTCTTGCTCGCCGGAGAAATAATCCAGGTGTCCTTTGGGCAGGAAATGGATAATGTACTTTTATGATACAAAAGGTGGGAAAATAGAGGGAAATATCCTTTCCCAGAGATGTAGGTAGTCTCTATACTCTCTAAAAAGAATTAAGTCACACAAAATGAGGGCACCATCACACTGGAGAATAAAATTTCACACTTTTTGTGATGCAAAATTTCATGAGTCATATGAATTATTTACAATATATCCTCAATGACAAATTTATTCTAATTTAAATCTTATGGGATTGCAAACATAACTCATTTGCTCCCTTTATTATATACTGCATGAGAGAAGAGAATACTTTGGTGGAAAACTAACTCAGTGAAGCCAGACTTTGCAATAGGACAGAAAAAAACAAACCTACAGTAGAAAACCGCTTTCTTAAAGAAACTTCATATAAATGAAATTGAGTTTATTTTATGAAAATAAATCCAATGAAAACAAATTCCGAAAGTGGAATGTATTCACTCAATGATGAATTCATTTATAGACAATACAGCAGCAGCCTTGAGAATAGTTGCTGTGGGTGCTTTGTGTTCAGATGGAATGTTGGCCAGAGGCATAGGGAAACTGGAAATAGCAGTCATGGCTTCTACCTGAATCCCATCAGCACTTGCAAGTTAATAGCCTGATATTTTGAGAAGGGGAGAATTGGAACTCAACTGGCAGCAAACCATTCCATTCTGTAATTAGTATAATTATCTCAGAAAACCTTTAGCATGCAATACTTAGAATAAGGCTATTCTAGATATTTGAGTTGCTGGCAAGCCACCTCCAAATCGTTGTCATTCCTTAATGTTTTTTTGAATCACTTATCTAGGGCTACTGATGAAAATAATAAAGGAAGGGCCGGTGCAGTGGCTCATACCTGAAAATCCTAACACTCTGGGAGGCAGAGGCAGGAGAATCCCTTGAGCTCAAGAGTTGGAGACCAGCATTAGCAAGGGCAAGACTCCATCTCTACTATTATAAAAATAGAAAAAAAAAAAATAGCTGGGCATGGTGGTTCATGCCTGTAGTTCCAGCTACTCAGGAGGCTGAGACAGGAGGATCACATGAGCCCACGAGTTTGAGGTTGCTGTGAGCTATGATGGCCGGGGCAACAAAGCAAGACTCTGTCTCTAAATAAATAAATGAATAAATAACAAATGAAGCAGAGAAGCAATTATAGGAAGAGAAAGTGTTAGAGTGGGAAACCATAGAACAAAGAGACAGGGTCACTGAGGCTGAAATCATCAAGAGGAGTTTTATTGACTAGCTCGAGCTAGAGTCTAAGTCCCAGAGCACCGATATGGTGCCTCTATTGGGACAAAGACCCCGCGCACTGTGGGACAGAGCCCTTTATACCCTAGGTGTATAACCTGTCCACGCGCTTGACCTTTACATTGATTGGTCCCTTGTGCCCATGCGCTTGACCTTTACATTGATCCCAAAAATTTACTGCAATCAGCCCACTCAACCCAACTTCCTAAAAACAAGCAATATACATAAACTAAATGAAAGCAATTAGCCTGAGGCTTCACAAAAGTACCCAGTATTATGTAAAGTGTGTTGGAACTGAGTCATATGTAAAATTTTTTTTTTTTTAATTCTTCACTCTTAAATTCTAGTTCCTGGAATCCCCTCCTTCATAACTGACTCACAATCTATTTTGGGACACACCGGGTCGTACTACACTCTTTTCACTGTACATTAACATTTCTACAGAAAAGTCTGAGACTAATAGAATCATCAGAAGATACTAAGGGGCCTCGCCCACTGCTGGCCCTGTGCTAACACGGAGCACCTGGCCTCAGAGTCAGGACTGACCTAAACGCCCGGTGTTTCAGAGTCACATCGCCTAAGTCTGTGTTTAAAAAAAAAAGAGTTGGCCAGGCGTGGTGGCTCATGCCTGTAATCCTAGCACTCTGGGAGGCCCAGGCAGGCAGATTGCTCAAGGTCTGGAGTTTGAAACCAGCCTGAGCAAGAGCGAGACCCCATCTCTACTAAAAATAGAAAGAAATTAATTAGCCAACTAAAAATATATAGAAAAAATTAGCCGGGCATGGTGGCGCATGCCTGTAGTCCCAGCTACTCAGGAGGCTGAGGCAGGAGGATCACCTGAGCCCAGGAGGTTGAGGTTGCTGTGAGCTAGGCTGCCGCCACGGCACTCACTCTAGCCTGGGCAACAAAGCAAGACTCTGTTTCAAAAAAAAAAATGAGTTGATTTGAAATACCTCGTTCACAGTTTAAGTGAAACATTTGATCTTGTTCTATATTTAAAATATCTATTTTTTCCACTTCCTCTCTGTCAAAACTTCTCTAAACTTTTTTATAATGAATTTTATTGTTATCTTTTTTTTCTAAACAGGGTTTGAAGCTACATTTTCATGTTGATTCTAGCTGCTTTCTTCCCTCTTTCTTTACTATGTTCAGTTAATTTGGTTTCAGAGTTGGCATTAACTCCCTGACTTCAGAAAGATGTTCTCCAAGGAACTGAATCTTAGGCCTGAAAATGACATGAAAGTTTACATAGCATATCTTTCACCTTCAGGCATCACGCATTAAAGATGCTATCTTATTTTTCATGGCTCTAGAGAAGACTACACAATCTCAACCCTGCATCTCATTTTGACATTTAGGTCTAACCAAGGCCTTTCTGCTTCAAACCCAGCCTGTTTCCGTTGTTTTTTACTCAGTGAAGATAACTAACCATTTCCTTATAACAAGCTCTCTATAAGCTCAAATAATGTATTCAATTGCCATCTGGCCTTCTCATCAAGGAAATTGATAATAGTCTTGCATACCTCTCCTCATTAGTCTTCTTTTCTAACACTTGAATCATTTTGCCATCTTTGAGGTTGTCTTCTAAATAATCTCCAATCAGCCTTTAAACTTGGACTCCAGGAGTTCACATTTCTAAACTGTACTAATTTGAGGTCACCTAAAAGCTCCTTTGCATCATACTCTCATTCTACATTTATTTTTATATTGGTCTTTTTAAAACATCCTATTATTAAAACAATTTTTGCTTAAATTTGGACTTGTTTTTCATGCAACTGATGGGTTTCAGATAAGGGTGTCTCTATAGAATAAAGGTTATTTAAATATGACACTGACACAGATGTAAGATGTCTCAAAGAAGCATTTATAGAAATTCATAGCTAAAACTAAAATAGGTTTTTTTGTTCCTCTAACTTTTTAAAAATATTTTTCCTCTATTTAATCTTGGATGAATTTTCCAGTTCTGTGTTTTTCCAGCAAATTTCTGGCCAAAAAAAAAACCAGAAACTAGCTGCATAATACTAGTAGAATAACCATGCCAATTTAGCTTGGCATCAGTGGGATTTTGAACCAATTTAGAGTCTTTAGGAATGTTTTGGGCTATTTCTGCACAAATTTTGTTTATTTTGCACAAATCGTATGTTTATTGTTTTCTTTTCTTTTCTTTTTTTCTTTTTTCTTTTTTTTGAAAATCAGCCTGAAAATGATTACAACATATGCAAGTATGCAATTTGGAATTCATTAATCCCTCTGAAGTTTCAGGCCATCAGAATGGCAGCCGAAGGTAACCTTGTCTGGCACATTCAGTATGGGTCTTTGGAAAGTTGAACAAAGTGCTACCCTGGCATGTGGACTTTCATTTACTTTGGGAGAGAACCATGTCAGTGGGGAAACTAGTCAATAGAAATAATGACTGAAGCTCATAGGACTTAAAGGAGAATCCTCACAGGGGCACTTTGACACTCTCTGTTCCCTTTTCCCGATAATACAAAATGAACCATCTCTTGAATTAATGTTAGAGAGCCTTATCTTTGCACAAGTCCGAAGAAACTCTAGGAGAACACCAAACTAGAATGGAAGACTAAGTGGAGTATACATGTATTCAATTTCATCAATAATTCTACACTGGCACTCTGGGAGGCCAAGGTGGGAGGATCACTTGAGACCAGCCTGATAAAGAATGAGACCCGCATCTCTACAAAAAATAGAAAAATCAGCTGGACATGGTGGCAGCATATGGTATACGCCTGTAATCCCAGCTACTCGGGAGGCTGAGGCAGGATCACTTGAGTCCAGGAGTTGGAGGTTGCAGTAAGCTATGCTGACGTCACTGCACTCTACCTGGGGCAACAGAGCAAGACTTTGTCTCAATAATAATAATAATAATAATAATAATAATAATTCTACACTGAAAGAAGTATGAGATTGTGGCCTCAATACACATGTCATTTTTAAAAAAAAAAAATACTAACAGGGCCTTTTCTAATCATAACATTCATCTCTCTACTTGATTTTCTATACATCCACAAAGCTGTTCTGTTTATATTGAAAGATGTAGATGTATATATAGATAAATTTATAGATGCAGACCATAGGTAATTTTTAAATTATTAAGACAATATAAAAATATTATTAAAAATTGAAGAAATAGGAAACAAAATCATTCGTATTCCCACTACGTCAACACTACATGAACAATACATTAACATTGCTTCGTACAGTGACTCATCTGTTCTTCTATACACAATTGAAATATAGTTTTTATTGTGGGTTTTTGTATTTATTTTTTGAAACAGAGTCTCACTCTGTCACCCAGGCTAGAGTGTTATAGTGTCATTGTAGCTCACTGCAACTTCAAACTCCCTGACTCAAGTGATCCTCCTGCCTCAACCTCCCAAGTAGTTGGGATGCCCTGCTAATTTTTCTTTTTTCCTGTAGAGATAGGATCTCACTCTTGCTCAGGCTGATCTTAAATTCCTGGCCTCAAGCAATCCTCCCGCCTCAGCCTCCCAAAGTGCTAGGATTACAGGACTGAGCCACTACATCCAGCCTAGTTTTTATTGTGACTTCTTTTATTTAACAAAATATGGGTAATGCTTCTCCATAGTACTAAAAATACTTGCTAGGTACCATGTGAATAGTGGATAGGCCATACTTTACTCAACCTTTCTCCATTAAATGTTAGGTGGCTTCCAGTGTTTTACAATTATGAATAATGTCAAGATGGCTTTGTGCATATATTTTTATGAATAATTTATTTAAGATAAATTACTTAAAGGGAGATAAATGGAATAAAAGTATTGAACAGGCCGGGCGCGGTGGCTCATGCCTGTAATCCTAGCACTCTAAGAGGCCGAGGTGGGTGGATTGCTCGAGGTCAGGAGTTCAAAACCAGCCTGAGCAAGAATGAGACCCCCGTCTCTACTATAAATAGAAATAAATTAATTGGCCAACTAATATATATATAGAAAAAAATTAGCCAGACATGGTGGCATATGCCTGTAGTCCCAGCTACTTGGGAGGCTGAGGCAGAAGGATCACTTGAGCCCAGGAGTTTGAGGTTGCTGTGAGCTAGGCTGATGCCCCGGAACTCACTCTAGCCTGGGCAACAAAGTGAGACTCTGTCTCAATAAAAAGGATTGAACATTTCCAAGCTTTTAAAATATAACAGCTTTCAGAAATATTTAAAAAATTAAAATACAATGAACAATCTATAAGAATAACAGCTTTACTTTTCAAACCTTGCCAGCATTGAATATTGCCATTTAAAAATCAGTTCTGGGGGTGGGGGGCATGGGCAGTATACATAACCTTAACATTTGTACCCCCATAATATGCTGAAATAAAAAAAAATTAAAAGAATTAAAAAAAATCAGTTCTGTGTATTATTATGAATATCATTTTCTTTGCAAACATGACTAGTCCAACCAAATACTATTATTGCTAACTTTCTCTTTACGTGGAGGAGAGGGAAAAGTATGTGTTGTTTAATACACATGGACAAAGCATTTTCCACTTTAAGTCTTCAATGAGTAGCTTAGATTATTCGATGAGTGTAGTGATAAGTCATTACCTGCCTGAGTTTTGATCTGCCTCACTAATCTCTGAGGCAGACTTTCCATAGCATAAGCAAGGGCTAACGTCTAACCCGTACTTAATTGTTGTGTTCTGAGCTGTTGTCCTCAGCCTTTCTCAGCATTTAATTATCGCAAGGTCAAGTCCTGTTAATTATCACCCAGCTGTACATCAAGCTTTTATGTCCTAAACTGAGTGGTTTTTTGCATATAGGCTTTTTAGTGGCTTTAATTTGGGAAAAAAATTGTTAATACAAAGAAGTGTTGAGCTCTGGAAAGGAATTCCAAAGATTCTAAGCATGACTTTTCCTTTTTTCTTTTTATCTGATTTTTCCATTCCTGACCCTGAGGCCTCATTCTTGCTATTCTCTACGGAGAACCAAGTCCAGAGACGTACATGCAAGCACGCATGCACACACACAAAGAGAAAATCATAGCAGATGTTTAGATGCATGGACACTTTCTGAAAGAACCAACCAGAAACTATTGGTGATGATTAGTGGAACATGGGGACAGAGTGTCCCTTTCTCAGCACGCCATCTGATAACCAGGAATTACCTCTCCCCTCAAAAAATCGATTTAGTGTAAGAATGGATCCCTTCCATGAGTGTTCAGAAAAAATATCCTTTCATTTCCTTTAAGACACTTAGCATTTGTGACTGATATAAATGGAATTGGCACTTTTGTGTGGTTATAGAGTAAATACAACAGAATGGGATAACTTTAGCAGCTGTTTAAGTAATAGACTGTTCAGATTCATTTTCCTTTATGCACTTGAATGCTACAGGCTTTCTGTTGTTGAGTTCAATAGGAGGAGTAAGGGAGATTTGCAGACCAAGTTGAAATGACTAACAAGAACAGTATATGTGAGACAAAGCCTTGCCATAAATCCACCCCCCTAGTATCTCTCTTCTGCAGGCCCAGTGATTTGTAGCAAGAGCAAATACAAGGCCTAAATTTTCTTTCCTTTTAAACTCCCCATGGGAGATCTTGGGGTACATTAAAAATAAGCAGCCACCTCTATCTATTTACCTAGCATCCATTTCAGGCTTTGAGCAGAGCCCAGTAGTAACACATGAGTATAAGTAAAATACGTGTTTATTATTCATTCATTTAACAAGTATCCATTGATTGACTACCATGGCCAATGTTAGTATGCTGCCACGCTGAGGCACTGGAAATTGGCCTCTGGATAATTCAGGATACAGTCCCTACTTCTACAAAGCTTACAGTCCAGGTATATCTAAATTATAAATAATAAACAATAGAAATGCTTTATTTTGTTCAATAATTTTTTTTTGCCTTCTCTGTTCCCCTCTCTACTTTTTTAAATTCGATGTCCTAGAAATGAAGATTTGCTTCTAATTAATTTTAACCATAGCTTTGTGAAAAGGTATCCTATTTTATTACCTTTATTTTCCCACAAGAAACTAATAAATAAAACAGTACTATATTTTGTTCTCTCTGGGAAGAAAGTGAATACTGATGCTATTGAGAATGAATTCCATTTGCTCTTATCTCTTTCAGTCAGGCTACTAAGGTGAAAATAAGTTCCCAAGTTAAAAGAAAGTGAATTTAAAATAAAAATTTTAAATAAGATTTTATGAATATACTCACTGATTATGTGGGCAATACGTGCAGTCTAAGTCATTTCACTTTAAGTATGTACATATTGGAAGGCAATGTGGCGAAGGGATTAAAAGCCTGGGCTTGCTAGCTGTATTTACCTTTCCAAGTTACTTCAGTTTCCTCTTCTGTAAAATGGGGACGGTGATAATTATCCTTTCCTCATAGGATGTTGTGAGGATAAAGTGAGTGAGTTAGTGTAAAGCACATAGAACAATATGATTTTCCTCCTTGGCTTTAGGCATAATCTTTTGTCCCAGGCAGCTGCAGGTTGTTCATCTGCTTTAGAAGGTTTTCCAGCAATGCCCTCTCTCCACA
Organism: Microcebus murinus; assembly: GCF_040939455.1. Classification (NCBI taxonomy): domain Eukaryota; kingdom Metazoa; phylum Chordata; class Mammalia; order Primates; family Cheirogaleidae; genus Microcebus; species Microcebus murinus. Next base: position 28,249,054 of record NC_134108.1, read on the forward strand.
ATTCTGGCCTGAGTGAGTGACAGGCAGCTTGCATCCGTCCATCAGATAGCTCACAGACAGATTAGAGAGGACATGCACGCCAGGCCCAGGGCCTGGCCCTGGGGACTGACTCCTAACCTTGACACAGAGCTGGGCAGCGGCTGGAGAAAGAACATGTAAAAACACCATGAAGTTTTCCTACCATTTTTTAGGATACCCTTTTTTGGGGGGCAGGGGAGGGTGCAGAATGCAGCACTTACTTGGTTGCTATAAACCTTTGACTGTTTTCCAGAGTTTTAACAAATTTGTTTTGACAATTTCTGTTTGCTTTTTGATGTTTCTGTTGGGGGATGGGAGCTTGGAGCTGCCTACTGCACCATTTTGCTGATGTCACCTCCGTGGGTGAGATTTTAAAGATTAACTTGTCCATGACTCCCCTCTCTGCCAGAAATAAGACTACTGACAGTGCTCAGTTGTTCTGAGGATTAACTGAGGTAATGAGATAATAACTGTGCCTGGCTCATTGTAAATACTCCATAAAAAATATTATTAGCAACTATTATTCTGAACTATAGTGTGAATTGAAATGCTTGATGTACTAGGTCTAGGAAAACTTCAATACGAGATTGCAGTGGCATTTACTTCCTTTTCTGAGACAGCTAAAGGTAGCATCATTCATTCCTCAGGGGCAGCCTCGTGCCCTCAAATATCTGGAATGTCTGTGTAATTCTTAACCAGAGTCTGGATCCACAATTATATTTCATAAATATTATAGGATTTCTAAGGCTAGACCTAGGCAAAAAGGATGATAAAATACAAATTCAATTCACATAAGGATAGAGGACCCTTGTGGGATATTGCAATATTTCCTAGAGTAAATAGAAAATATAGATAGAAAGAAAAGATAAAAAGAAAGCTATCAATGGTGTCCTGCCAGAACACCCAGAGAAAAACATGGGAATGCTGTGGAAAATACCTGCAAAAGGAAACAACTAATATAGGGTCATCTTGAAACATTCACAGACTCACATTGTTATTCTTAACTTCCCAGAAGTTGAGAGCTCATGTGATCTGGCTGGGATCAAGACCTGCACCTCTTCAAGTTGAAATTCAGAGCTTAGTAAAACTCTCCACTTCTCTACATGTTATATAGATGTTTTTCATTCCCTGGACGTTCTCCCACTTATTTCTTCATAGGTCTAATGACCTACCCACTGAATACCAGAGAGATGTTGGATAAAGAATCATTGTCAAGATGTATGATTAACTTGGCTAAATGCTAACCCAGTTTCGCAATGAAAACCTTACTTTGCTGCCATTCAAAACTTTGTAAAAGATATATTCACATGATGTTTTTGCTTATGCAGGAAAGTGCATTTCATATTTGTCAGGTATTGTCCTTTAACATGTGTTTCATATCAAATACAAGAAAGGTCAAATGAAATCTAAAAAAATATTGGCAAGATCTGCTAATAGTGTGTCTTCCAGCACATCTGGGAACCTCTGTAAAAAATTAACTCAGCATTCTGGACTCTTGGGATGGCCAGATTCTTAACAGGTTTAGCAGAAGCACTTTTTTGAAAGCCAAGGCATATAAGAAATATTTTGGACCTGTAGACCATTAAATACTGTACAGTTAGCCGAGTGCATGAGAAAAACAGCAAATATTTTGATGGAGATGTCTAGTTCCATTCAAAACTGAAAAAAGAAACCATGCATTTATTGACAATTGCATTTGGCAGTCTGTACTCTGTGGCTAAAGTGTAAATGGAAGATTGAATATCAGACTTTTTTTTTTTTCCTAAAAGAAAATTAAACATTGTGGGCAATTTATAATATCACATTGGCTTTGAGTTTGACAGAGTGTCTGCAAAGGAGTAGGAAAATTTCCACTAGAACCTACATGAAATCCAGATCCAGATTTCTATTTTCTCCCCTCTTATTGAGTATCTTTTTGAAGGTAAGCTCAAGGAGAAAAATACTGAGGAATATAATGTCATTAGCAATGAGAGATATTTCAAACATTTCTCTTTTCCCCATGCAGAAGTGGATTTTTGTTTATTGTTTGACCTAGACCTGAGAACCATTCCTTCTATTATCCTTATACAGTACAATGACTCTGAAATAGCCACACTTGGTTTCTTGCCATACCCAGTGAATAAACACCAGTCAATCCACTTCCATTTAGCAAAGTTGGTCTAAGCAAATTAGAGACCCCTAGGGAGCCTAAAAATATACTGATTCCCCATTCCCCTCACTTCCTTCAGCACTGTTATTGCATTTATTTTATTTTATGTTCTTTTCTTTCTTTCTTTCTTTTTTTTTTTTTTTTTTTTGGTGACAAGGTGTCAATCTATTGCTCAGGCTGGAACACAGTGGCGTGATTACAGCTCCCTACAACCTCCAACTCCCTGGCTCAGCCTACAGAGTAGCTGAGACTACAGGCACTTGCCAACCACACCCAACTAATTAAAAAAAAAAATTGTAGCAACAAGATCTCACTATGTTGCTCAGTCTGGTCTTGAACTCCTGGGCTCAAGTGATCCTCTCACCTTGGCTTCTCAAAGTGCTGGGATTATAGGCATGAGCCACTGCACCTAGCCTCTTATTTCATTTTTTAAGTTCCTCATTGTGATGTGTAGTTATGATTGAGAACCACTGGAAAGCAATATGCTTTATATGAAGGAAAAATATCTAGTCAGTTTTTGCATAAATCCAAATGAATTGAACTTGAATCTATATAAAGAGGATTTTTGTTTTTTTTTTTTTTTTTTTTGAGACAGAGTCTCACTTTGTTGCTCAAGCTAGAGTGAGTGCCATGGCATCAGCCTCACTCACAGCAACCTCAAACTCCTGGGCTCAAGCAATCCTCCTGCCTCAGCCTCCCGAGTAGCTGGGACTACAGGCATGCGCCACCATGCCCGGCTGATTTTTTCTATATATATTAGTTGGCCAATTAATTTCTTTCTATTTATAGTAGAGATGGGGTCTCTCTCTTGCTCAGGCTGGTTTCGAACTCCTGACCTTGAGCAATCCGCCCGCCTTGGCCTCCCAGAGTGCTAGGATTACAGGCGTGAGCCACTGCCCTACCCAAAGAGGGTTTTTTTGTTGTTGTTTTGTTTTTGAGACAGAATCTCACTCTGTTGCCTGGGCTAGAGTGCAGTGGCATCAGCCTAGCTCACAGCAACCTCACATTCCTGGGCTCAAGCAATCCATCTGCCTCAGTCTCCCGAGTAGCTGGGACTATAGGCACATGCCACCAGGCCTGGCTAATTTGTTTCCATTTTTGGTAGAGACGGGGTCTCGCTCTTGCTCAGGCTGGTTTCAAACTCCTGACTTTGAGCGATCCTCCCACCTAGGCCTCCCAGAGTGCTAGGATTACAGGCGTGAGCCACCGCGCCCGGCCTTCTCCTTATAATCTTGATCATAGGCCAGAGTGAGTTATTCTACCTGCACCTTTCTGTACAAATACTAATTTCATTTTAAATCTTAAGTCACTTTTTCAATATTTGTGGTCTTCTGCTCTCCCCACTTCCTCCCCTTGCTACTGCTCCCACGCTTTTCCTTTGCTGGTAGTAGCCTCAGGCTCCTGTTCCCCCACCCTTGAAGCTGGGTGCAGGGACAGAGCAGTTACCCTTCCTCTCCCTCTTGCTGTAGAGCAGACTCAGCAGCAGCAGCATCGCAGCTAGCTGGGCACGGTCTTGGTTTGGGGCTGGGGAAGGGATAGGCAGCTCTTCCCTCACCTGGCAGTCACCAGGTTGCTGCCGCCTCCTCGCCCCTGACTTCCAGCTGTGAGAGAAGCCACAGCATAACCACACATTATTGTGACAGCCACAAACCCATTGCCCACAACCCCACCACCACCCTTGGTCACTCTGACCTCTGGCTCTGAGCCCTGTTCTTACCAAATCACAGTGACAAGTATTTTGGGGAGGCATTAAGGGGTGAGTGGGAAGGGATGGAACCAACTTTTTCCAGTATTTTGGGGTTTTTTTTGGGAGGGGGGCTTTTGGGTGTTTTTTTTTTTGTTTGTTTGTTTTTTTTGAGACGGAATCTTGCTTTGCTGCCCAGGCTAGAGTGGGTGCCGTGGCGTCAGCCTAGCTCACAGCAACCTCACACTCCTGAGCTCAAGCAATCCTCCTGCCTCAGCCTCCCGAGTAGCTGGGACTACAGGCATGGGTTACCATGCCTGGCTCATTTTTTTTATTTTTAGAAGAGACAGGTCTCACTCTTATTTAGACTGCTCTGGAACTCCTGAGCTCAAGCAATCCTCCTGCCTCAGCCTCCCAGAGTAGTGCCAGGATTACAGGTGTGAGCCACCATCCCTGGCCTCTGTATTTTGTAATGTATGTTTTCTTTAACATGTAACCAATCAGTATCTCGTCATTATAGTCAGCCAATCAATTGACCTCAAATATAAATAAATAAAAATTAGAAATTTTTTAATAAAATAAAATAAATGCAAGGAAGCTTAACCACAGATATCCTGTAAACAACATGGCTTCTGACTATTTGTGTAACCTTCTGTAAGTCATTTTACCTCTTTCAGACTCTGTTTCCCCATCTATTAAATAAGGAGACTGAAGTAAATCATGTGTTAAATATTTTCTAGCCACAAAATACTATAATTCTGTGATGGATTAACTACTTTAACATAGTTTGAGTCCTGCTAAATCAATGATATACTCAATAAAGATGTATTGATTGCCTTCTCTTTGAATCAGGCACAATCTACAAACACCATGCCACAAATAATTTTTACTTACGAATTTAATTTTGTGCTTTGGTGTAGAATACATAAAGGTTTGATCTACCTATCTTTTGCCTTGTGTAGACTTTCAGGTCAAAACTCAAATGCCTGCAGAACCAGGCAGGAAATTTAAATAGTTGAAATGGGATGTGTATATGGACATGGCTCTGCGCCAAATCAAAACAGCCATTTTAGTACTGTGGCAAAGCTGTGTTTGGCTGGACGTGGCGGCTGGGGCCTGTAATCCCAGCGCTTTGAGAGGCCAAGGTGGGAGGATAGTTTGAGGCCAGGAGTTTGAGACTGGCCTGGGCAACAGAGCGAGACCCTATCTCTACAAAAAATAAAAAAGTAGCCAGGTACAGTGGCATGCGCCTCTAGTACCAGCTACTTGGGAGGCTGAGGCAAGAGGATTGCTAGAGCCCAGGAGTTGAAGGTTGCAGTGAGCTATAAATAACTCCACTGCACTCTAACCTGGGCAACATAGTGAGACCCTGTCTCACCCTCCTCTAAGAAAAGAAAAGCTGTGTTCTAGCCAAACCAAACTCTCTGTGCCTACCTTGCTATGTGTTTTCACTTACTAATCCAGATATGTGATTATTGATTCTGGTGATATTATTGAAAAACATGTTAAGAAGGTGGACTCCCTTAAAAAATCTAACATGACCATGTGTCCCCTCATTGCATACTCATGTCTCCCTATTTATTGGCTCCCTAACACCCATCTCAATCACCAGCATTAGAAAACAAATTCCGGAGTCCACTTGCTCAAGGCTTCTTGGTGTGACTCCGGGTAAAAAAAAAGAAAAGAAAACAAATTCCATGAGGGCAGGGACTGTCCATCTGTTCACATCTATGCCCATGGCTCCCAGCGTAGTGCCTACTCTATAATAGATTATCACAAATACTTATTAAATGAGTAACTGAATTAACTTCGAATTTGAGGGTAAATCTAAATTTTAAGGAACCAGTGTCAGTTCTCAGCTGATATCTTAAAATGTAACTGTCAAGAAATGGACTCTACCCCATATGACTTGAAGTAAAAAAAAAAAAAAAACGAAATGGACTCCAGCCTTTAATTGGTCACTACCTAAATTATGTCACCCTCCGGTCCTCAGTTTCCCCAACCATAAGGCTCCCCAAATCTCTGATCTTATGAACTCTACTACTGGTATAGAAGGTAGAAAACATTTGACTTGATGGAGGTTTGACCTGGATATCTTGACCTTGTATAGACCAGAGTTGAAATGCAAGTACTTGTGAGCCAGGCAGGAAACATAAATAAGTAAAGTAGGTTGGGTGGTGAATTGCTCAAGGCAATTAAGGGCCAAACTGAAATATATCGAAACCAAGAAGAATGCAAATGAAATAAAACCACAAAAGGAGGAACATTTGTTTAGTTGCTTGGAATCACAATCTCTTCAGGCATCAAGAACAGTGCCTATGGCCAGGCAGAGTGGTCCATGTCTGTCATCCTAGCACTCTGAGAGACTGAGGCAAGAGGATCACTTGAGCTCGAGAGAGTTCCAGACCAGCCTGAGCAAGAGTGAGACCCCGTCTCTACTAAAAATAGAAAAAACTAGCCAGGAGTGGTGGCATGTGCCTGTAGTCCCAGTTACTCAGGAGGATCGCTTGAGCCCAGGAGTTCAAGGTTGCTGTGAGCTAGGCTGACACCATGGGACTCTAGCCCGGCCAACAGAGTTAGACTCTGTCTCAAAAAAACAACAACAAAAAAGAAAACATTTCCTATGCTCCATCATTCATGTTAAGCCACTGAATAAGGATAACTCATTAGCTTGCAGAATCAAAATGGCAAGACTCCTGATCACTGACCTAGCACTAATCTCTTACCAGACTCCCGCTGTCCTTCTCCAAACCATCATCTTTAGGAGGGTGCAGGTTGATGGTCCCCAATTCGCAAACTGCGGACATGTTTGCTGTAGAGACTTACCAAAAACCCCACACTGTCCGCAAGACCGAAGAAGAAGAACCAGGACAAGCGTTCTTGGAGGAGGAAGGAAAAAGAGTTTACTTTGCCAGCAAAGGAGGAAAAATTATAGAACTTGTTGTCTCAAAATCCCAAATTTTCCTGCACATTCACAGAATAGAGCTTTTAAAGGATGGGTTCTCAGCTTTATGCAATTACTGTTCAACTACAATTGATAATTCTGATCATCGCCTCTCCACTGAAGACCTCCACCCAGGATCTCCCTTTACCAGCCATCTCCTGTTGCACAAATAAACAAAAGGCTTACCCAGCTCCTCCCAACCCCTGGCCTGAGGCCGGGATGCAGGCTTTAGTTTTCAAAAAGGAGTGGAGGGTGTTTTAAAGAGATAGAAAATATTTTTGCCATTTATTCTAGACCATTCCCTCTGTTACAAGATACTGTCGTGTGTGGTGTGAAGTTGGGGACAGCTGGCTTGAGCACAGGATAGCATGCTTCCCCCAGCTGCGGGGGCCTGTGGCTAGGTACCCTGTGGCCGTCCTCCTGGTCACCAGGTTCCAAAATTCTGCAATAGCTTGGACTCCCCCATCTTCTCTCATTTTCAGTCATTCATCAAGTCTTGCCAACACATTCTTCAGCTGCCCTCCACATGCATCCCTTCCCTTCCCCTTTCACGGTCCCCATCTGATTCACACTCTCGTCAACTCTCCTCCCATGTTACAGCAGCCTCGGAATCTCCCAGCTCCTGTACTGTCCAGCTCTGGTCTTTCCTGCAAACTGCCCAGGCTCGTGCATTCCCACAGCATGAAGGATGCAATGACCTTTAAAACCTCCCACCTAGCCACCTGGCTTCCACTCATTTCTCCCGTGAGTCTTCGGTCCTCATGAAATTGCTCAACCAGCTGTTGCCCAAATGTGCCTCTCAAGTTCCGCTCCCACACCTTTGTGTGCCGTCCCACCCCGTGTGGACACCATCCTACTGCCTTCCCACCAGTCCAAATGTTGCCAGTATTTTAAAAAACCTGTTCAAGTCCTACTTCCTCCTTGAGGTGTTGCTCAACAACTTTGTCTGCATTGTTGCTTCCTCCTTTAAACTCTGTCAAAACTTAGTAGCTTCACATTTAGAGGTACTTAGCAAGGGTTCCCTATCTATTTTGTGGATGTCTTATGTCCTGCTCCCCGATCAGAATGTAATGTCTTGTTGATTAATGAGTTTTCTTTATGCCCTCATGGCAACCAGTGTAGTAGCATCTTGGACCTAAGCAAATGCTCAATAAATATTTGTCGAATGTATAATAATAAGCATACCCAAGAGAGTCAATGGAAAAAGACTTTTCTTCTTCCTGGATACAAAGAACTGAACCGAAAGTTAGTATTTGCAGGACAGCATTATACCCTGCAATACCAGCCAGGAGAACTTTTCTAAAGCCTCACTAAAGCAGTTTGAGAAGCAAACTTTCACTTCCCTAAAGTATTTCTGCTGCTTTTGATCATGCAATTTGAGAAGGGAGAAAAACAACTTCCCTGGCTAACAGGAGGCAAGCAATTTGAGAATTTCTATTGTATCATGGGAAGAACTAATGACTTTAGCACAAACTGCTTGAGTGATTGATGAAGAGTCATATGCAAATTATTATGAATAAATTACAAATAAATCAAGGAGAAATCCATATTTGATATTTTAGTTCTCCTATATCATTATCACAGATGTCTTTAAAATATTTATGTATACATTCGAGACATCTGACATCTCCCCAGACGTGATAGTCTGATACACCGTATCTTCTATTGTTTAAATCATAACCTGTGATGGTACTTCTACGTTTCAAAACAATAGTGATTAAGCATTCCGAAATTACTTTCTGGGGATGATCTTTCCTCCATCTTCACACCCCAAAACTTTCAATTTTATCAGACAAAGAAATTTTCCCTCTATCTCCTGAGTCTCATTGAAAATAAGTTGAAAGATAATACCACGTTTTTTTTTTCTTGGAGACAGAGACTCAGTCTATCTCCCAGGCTGGAGTGCAGTGGCATCATCATAGCTCACTGCAACCTCAAATTCCTGAGCTCAAACCATCCTCCTGCCTCAGCCGCCTGAGTAGTTGGGACTACAGGCGCGTGCCACCACACCTGGCTAATTTTTCTATTTTTTGTAGAAATGAGGTCTTGAACTCCTGGCCTCAAGCAATCCTCTCACCTTAGCCTCCTACAGTGCTAGGATTACTGGTCCAGGCCACTGTGCCCTGCCACAATACCACTTCTGTTAGAAAAATAATTTTTTAAGATGCTCCCCTAAAAAGCAGTAAGGATTTAATCAAGTGAAGCTAAGTTCCACTGATTTTGTAGATCTTGCCATTCTAAACCATTTATTCAAATTGTTCTGTCTGCAAAATAGTGCAATACTCATACTACTTTTCAGACTGTATTGTCATTTAGTAAGTAAACTTTAATAACTTTCATTAAATTTTAATAAATCTAGTTATTGTTGAAATAGTTGTGATAATGGCATGATGGCTATACAAAAAAAATGTTGTCAACTAGAAACACATTCTAAAGAAATTATAAATGAATTGTCATGATGTCATGATGAAACAAGGTAATTAGAGCTTAATACAGAAAGAAACTCACATATGGCCATTTTACCAAATAGGTATATTATTACTGTACAGGATAAATTAGGACTTTTTGGCATTAAAAAGTGTAAAGAAGTAGCTAAGTCATAGAGCATTCTTTACTGTCGTAGTATGTTAGATTTATAGGTGCCTGGAAACATTTTAATTACTCACATCAGGAAATATTGTTGGCAGTACTCCCTGAGTCCCTCAAAACCAATTCCTTACTTTGGTGACTAGAGTCTGGCCCTGGCCTGGGAGCTAGTTCATATGCCAAAGAGGATGTCTTCTGGGGCATAGTGACCTCAATAAAGAAACTGAAAACCATCTTATGAGAAATAGTGGAAGGGAAGGGGACTAGTTAACCTGGAAACGGAAGACTAGGGTGAGTTATAATAGCTACTTTCAAATATATGAGGTAATAGTTTATAAAAGGGAGAGTATATTTATTCTATATAACTTAAGAGTGAACTAGATGGGGGGAGCGGGGGAAAGGGCATTTATTGAAAACTTAAAATCTGTACCCCAATAATATGCCGAAATAAAAATAAAAAAAAGTAAACTAGAGGCCTGGTGCAGTGGTTCACCCCTGTAATCCTAGCACTTTGGGAGGCCAAGGTGGGCAGATCATTTGAGCTCAGGAGTTGGATACGAGCTTGAGCAAGAGCGAGGAGACCCCGCCTCTATTAAAAATAGACAGCTACGAATATATAGAAAAAATTAGCCAGGCATGGTGGTGCACACCTGTAGTCCCAGCTACTCAAGAGGCTGAGGCAGGAGGATTGCTTGAGCCCAGGAGTTTGAGGTTGCTGTGAGCTAGGCTGATGCCACAGCACTCTAGCCCAGGCAACAGAGCCAGACTGTCTCAAAAAAAAAAAAAGTGAACTAGAATCAGTGACCAAAGTTTCAAGGATCCAAATTTCAATTCAACCAATAAAGAACTTTCTAACAATTGGGGTAATACTTCAGTGGAATGGGTAGCTCCTTTGAAGGAATTCTTTTTTTTTTCTTTCTTTCTTTTTTTTTTTTTACTATGGCTTGGAAATGACCTGAATGACTGAAGGAATTCAAACTGAGGCTGCTTTGTCAATATGAGGTTGAGGTATGCTTTACAATGCTGCTCCAAATGTGGTCCACAGAATGGTGCTGGTCCACACATTTTTTTTCCCTGTTTCTTCTTATCTTTTCCTTTTTCTTTTCTTTTCTTTTCTTTTTTTTTTTTTTTTTGAGACAGAGTCTCGCTTTCTTGCCTAGGCTAGAGTGAGTGCCGTGGTGTCAGCCTACCTCACAGCAACCTTAAACTCCTGGGCTCAAGTGATCCTCCTGCCTCAGCCTCCCGAGTAGCTGGGACTACAGGCACGAGCCACCATGCCCGGCTAATTTATATATATATATATATATATATTAGTTGGCCAATTAATTTCTTTCTATTTTTATAGTAGAGACAGGGTCTCGCTTAGGCTGGTTTTGAACTCCTGACCTTGAGCAATCCGCCCGCCTCAGCCTCCCAGAGTGCTAGGATTACAAGCATGAGCCACTGCGCCTGGCCACTTTTCCTTTTTCTTTAAAAAAAAAAATTTATTTCATGTACAGAGGTCTAATGTGGTGTCTTTCATGGGGTGGATGCCTTGGATAATCCATTCACAAAAGATCACTTAGTCCAACTTAATGAATCCTATGTCCTTTGCATGCTGACAGGAACACTGGGGACACATATTCCAGATTAGACCATGCCAGTTTGAACAGACATGACAAGAGCTAGAGCCCTGGCTGAATTTTCTTGGGTGGCTCCAAGTAGAGCTGCTGGTGACCCATCTTACTTTCAGCAATACAAAGGCCTTTTTTCCCCCAGATTTAAATTTTTTTTTTTTTTTTTTTTTTTTTTTGAGACAGAGTCTCACTTTGTTGCCCAGGCTAGAGTGAGTGCCGTGGCGTCAGCCTGGCTCACAGCAACCTCAATCTCCTGGGCTCAGCGATCCTACTGCCTCAGCCTCCCGAGTAGCTGGGACTACAGGCATGCGCCACCATGCCCGGCTAATTTTTTGTATATATATTTTTAGTTGGTCAATTAGTTTCTTTCTATTTTTGGTAGAGACGGGGTCTCGCTCAGGCTGGTTTTGAACTCCTGACCTTGAGCGATCCGCCCGCCTCGGCCTCCCAAAGTGCTAGGATTACAGATTTAAATTTTAATGACAACTTCCCTGCAGTTTTATATCTAAAATCATGCTTCCTATAAATAAAAAACATTTTATAATAACCAGAAAAATGCCTCTTATAAAATATAGACTGTTACATATTTATATATCAATATTTTATGTGCCTATATGATATATTGACACAGATAGGATGGTAATCTAGCCTAGATTCTTTTGTTATTGTGGTAAGAAGACTTAACATGAGCTCTATCATCTTGACAATTTTTTGTGTACAATATAGTAATGTTAACTATAGGCACAATGTTGTACAATAGATCTCTAAAACTTAACCATCTTGCATAACTAAAACTTTATACTAATTGAATAGCAACTTTCCATTTCGCCCTCTCCACAGTCCCTGAAAACCATCATGTTACTCTCTGCTTCTATGTGTTTTACTATTTTATATACCTCATATAAGCAGAATTGTGCAGTATTTGTTCTTGTGTGACTAGCTTATTTCGCTTAGCATAATGTCCTCAAAGTTTATCCAAGTTGTCACATATGGCAAGGTTTCCTTCTTTTTTTGCGGCTAAGTAGTATTCCATTATATGTATATACCACATTTTCTTTAACCATTCATCCATCATCAATGGACAGTTAGGTTGTTTCCTCATCTTATTTTTTTTTATTATTTATTTATTTATTTATTTGAGACAGAGTCTCACTTTGTTGCCCAGGCTAGAGTGAGTGCCGTGGCGTTAGCCTAGCTCACAGCAACCTCAATCTCCTGGGCTCAAGCGATCCTACTGCCTCAGCCTCCCGAGTAGCTGGGACTACAGGCATGTGCCACCATGCCCAGCTAATTTTTTCTATATGTATTAGTTGGCCCATTAATTTCTTTCTATTTATAGTAGAGACGGGGTCTTGCTCTTGCTCAGGCTGGTTTCGAACTCCTGATCTTGAGCAATCCACCTGCCTCGGCCTCCAGAGTGCTAGGATTACAGGCGTGAGCCACCGCACCCGGCCTGTTTCCTCATCTTAACTGTTGTGAATAATGTTGCAATGAACGTGAAAGCACAAATATCTCTTTGAGATCTCAATTTCCCTGATTTTCACACATTCTTTGACACTAGTCCATAAAAAAAGGAGCTTGTGCCGGACTGTAAATTCACACACTGCTTCCTTTATCAATAAAAGTCTTTTTTTTTTTTTTTTTTTTTTTTTTTTGAGACAGAGTCTCGCTTTCTTGCCTAGGCTAGAGTGAGTGCCATGGCGTCAGCCTAGCTCACAGCAACCTCAAACTCCTGGGCTCAAGCGATCCTCCTGCCTCAGCCTCCCGAGTAGCTGGGACTACAGGCACAAGCCACCATGCCCGGCTGATTTATATATATATATATATTAGTTGGCCAATTAATTTCTTTCTATTTTTATGGTAGAGATGGGGTCTCGCTCAGGCTGGTTTTGAACTCCTGACCTTGAGCAATCCGCCCGCCTCGGCCTCCCAGAGTGCTAGGATTACAGGCGTGAGCCACCGCGCCCGGCCCAATAAAAGTCTTGCCATGGAAAGAATATGTCAATGGAACTAAACAATGTCCTTAGTGACACTATTTCTTTGATTGTTACTGCAAGGGAAGGAGTTTATCCATTAAGTAGTTAATGAGACTAGAGGTTTTCACGGCAATCGAATGATCACACTACAAAATATACATAAATGGAAAGTCAGTTTTAACACTAAGATCTATATCTCACTGATTGAGGATATGTTTGAAAGTTACATGTCACAGTAGTATAAAATTGTCGAAAAACATGGAGCACTGCTACTCCCCAGAACTTATTGTAAGGAAAGTTATTGAAAGGAAATTAATTGGATTGCACTGGGCAGAGTTGAACGCATAATATATGTTGCATCTGTGTATGTGCTACTGTTTAAGAATATAAAGATTCTTTTATGATTATAAAATAAGAATACATTTTTAAATGCTACTGAATTAAAAGAAGCTCTTCCGGCCAGGCGCAGTGGCTCACGCCTGTAATCCTAGCACTCTGGGAGGCTGGGGCGGGAGGATCTCTTGAGGTCAGGAGTTCAAGACCAGCCTGAGCAAGAGCAAGACCCCGTCTCTACTAAAAAATAGAAAGAAATTAATTGGCCAACTAAAAATATATTAAAAAAATTAATTAAAATTTATAAAAAATATTGAAAAAACAAAGAAGGTCTTCACTAATATGTACTTTCCCAAGCATGATTTACTGAAAGTACCATTTCTGTCATGTGGAGAGTCAAAGCACTTGTTATGTGCTGAGTGTCTTTACACACATGTTCGCTAATCACCCAGGGCCTCTGCCTTCAGCTGTGCACTGCACATGGCTCCGAAGAGGGAGCAGGTAGGGGCTGACCTCCAGTCCCCATGTGCTGCCCCCGCCACCAGCCCTGGCAGTGAAACTGTGTCAGGCATAAGGTGACCGACTAGGATATGGAACTTTCAGTGCTATAACCAGCACAGTCCTGGGCAAACCACCCTATTTAGAACACAGACATGCCATATGCTAGCTTGGGCCTTGGAATCCCTCCTCTAGAACGGTAGGCCTAAAACAGCTGAAACGGTCAGGCTATTTTCACATCACTTCTTTTCTCCTTATGTTTTAAAGGTGAAAGAGCCATGTAATCACGCCAACCTCCTGACCAAGCCTGATCCAAGAACCTTCTGGACTAATGATGATTCAGGTATTTTTAGAAAAATACACTCTGGCCTTGTGATGTACAGGATGCATTCTGTAGTAAAGCTTTGCACAAAGGCAAGGTTTGGGAAGAAATTTTGTTTGTTTGTTTGTTGATACCTACCCTAACATTGGAATACACTTCATGATCAATTTTATTATAGTAAAAGTTCTTTCCTTATATCTTCTTCTTCAGTATCCAAAGCACCTATACCATCAGGTGCAACTTTCTGGAATGTGAAATATAGCCAAGAGTTGGGAGGAACAAAGGAATGAGTCTATTTCCTGGAGTGAGAGACAGGAGTAGAAGCAAGTGGCCAAGTACACTACTCAATGTTTCTCTTCCAGGGCAAAGATGGGATTAGAGAACCCGAGATGACTCATACCTCAGAATACTAGCAAGAGGGCAAGGATGGCTTGTACTTCAAGATCTAGGGGTGTGAATCTAATCAGAATCGGAGGAATGCCACTTTATGAGATCAGAGAATATGCTTCAGGTTATATAACTAAAAATTACACTCAGGCAGAGAGTAGGGTTATGTTCTCATAAGAAATAGAGGATTTTTAAAAATTATTTTTCACAAACACACATGAGCTATGAGGCCTGATTGCACAAAGTAGACACTGGAAATGAAAAGAGGAGGTAAAGCAAAAAGGAGCTAAAACCATTAAGAGAGTGATAATAGAGCTTTCACCTTTGCTAATTAAATAGGGTCTAATGAAATGAAAAACCAGTGCTGATATCTAATATTTGTATTCTGCCTCACACTTTTATGAAGTGTGCTCACGGAGATCTAATTTAGTGTTTGCGGCACCCCTGTGAGACAGGAGGGGCAGCCCATCCTCGTTACCCCTGAGTTGGAAATGGAATGACAAGCCGGAGAGGGTTAGCTGACATATCCAAAGCTCACAGCCAGCAAATACCAAGGCTGGGAGGAGGATGCAGAGCTGAGTGCCCAATTCTATAGACCACTTCCTAGAAGAAGCAGCTCTCCAAGGAGAAACAGCTTGGACCAAAACTGTGCTTTAATCTGTTCTTTATAAAAGAGAGTCAGAGACTGTGCCTATTAGCAGAAGCAGGAGGACTTGTGGAGGAAAGTGAAAAACTCTCGGATGGCTTTTTTTTCCCAAAGACCAGACTTATGGTCTAAACTTACTATCAGTTTCATCTGTCCAAAATTGGTTTTTTTCTGTCTTGTTTTATGTATGTCTTTTGAACAAAGATGAAAAAGCATGAAAGCGAATGGGTCTATTTATGCCATCATTTCGGTCCATTAGCAGTACTACAGCACAATAAACAAGCCATCTGCTGGTTAATAGTACTATTTAGAGCTACAGCACAAGTATTGTGAAGAAGCAATGTGGAATGAAACATTACCAGTAAAAACTAAATGATTCTTGATGCTATGTACAGAGAATGAAATGTGAGGAGAGGATCCGTACTGGACAAGTACAGAAAACGTTGCTCGGACACTTTTAGGAGCTAAAGAAATTATCTTACAAGAAAAACTAATGCAGAACATGGAGAGACATAGGAATAGGAATCCTTCAGATCTGCTCATTTAGAAAATCTTTGTGTTACTTTTGCATATTGCATAGGATTACAATGAGAGGAGTGTCCCTCCTTCAGTAGCTCATCTCATAAAGATCCTCCCCTAATAACCAACTCTAGGCTAGGATCTATGTCTACAGTGATTGTTTGTTTCCTAGTTGTTCAATTAATTACTATCAAATCTCCATATACAGTGGTGGAATTGTCTTTGGCTTCTTTTAATTCAGCCAATGCTTGCCTCATGTGTTTTGAAGCTCTGTTATGAAGCCCCTCCATCTTTATGATCGCCATGATTCCCTGATGAATTGACCATTTTATCATTAGGAAATGTCCCTCTTTACCTCTGGTCAAAGTCTTTGTTTGAAGTCTGTTTTTCTGATGTTAATATAGCCAGTCCAATCTTCTTATGCCTACTCTTCACATGATATATCTCTTCTACCCATTTTCTTTCAACCTATCTGTGTCTTAAAGTTCTTCTCTTATAGACATCATGTGGTTAGGTTTTTCTTTTAAATCCTATCTAACAATCTCTGTTTGTTATCTGAGATGTTTGGACTCCTTACACTTAATGTAACTGTTGACACAGATTTAACATTATCATTTTGTAATTTGTTTTGCATATGTCCCTTCTTTTCTTTGGTTGCTGTTCTTCCTTTCTTGACTTTTCTAGGATTATTTGAATATTTTTTAGAATTTAATATTAGCTTCCTATTGACTTTCTTTTTTTAATTTTTTTTAAAGCCACTGAAATTTAGCAGTGGGAAGATGAATACCAACTTTAGTGACACTAATGTTAATAAGTTCTGATAACCCACCACCATTGGACCAGCCTTGACTTTCTAATTATACCTCTTTGCATTATATTTTTAGTGGTGGCTCTAGAGATTGAAGTTACAATAAGTAATTTTAAATTTTCCTAGGTCATCGTCAAAACCTTGAAACAATACAGGTCCATTTACCTCTCTCCTACTCTGATCTTTTACATTGTGGTTGTCATGTATATTTTTTCTACATACGAAATAAAGGCTATAGTACAATGTATTTAAGATAAAAAACGAAGAAAATCATCTTTTGTAGTTACCCAGATATTTACCATTTCTTATGTGCTTCATTTCTTCCTGAAGATACCAATTTCTCTCTGGTGTATCATTTCCCTTTAGCTTGAAAATTTTCCTTTAGAATTTTTTATAATGCAGGTTTTCTGGCAATAAAATAGCTTAATTTTCTTTATCTACATGATATGTCTTTATAAATGAAAATATCTTTTTTAAAAATTTCTTTTTATAGTACTTTGAGTTGCCGTTTTAGAAAATATCTTGATTTCATTCTTGAAATATGTTTTTTTTTTTTTTTTTTTAATTTTTTGAGACAGAGTCTCGCTTTCTTGCCTAGGCTAGAGTGAGTGCCGTGGCGTCAGCCCAGCTCACAGCAACCTCAAACTCCTGGGCTCAAGCAATCCTTCTGCCTCAGCCTCCCGAGTCGCTGGGACTACAGGCACGAGCCACCATGCCCGGCTGATTTTTTATATATATATGTATTAGTTGGCCAATTAATTTCTTTATATTTTTATAGTAGAGACGGGGTCTCGCTCAGGCTGGTTTTGAACTCCTGACCTTGAGCAATCCGCCCGCCTCGGCCTCCCAGAGTGCTAGGATTACAAGCGTGAGCCACCGCGCCCGGCCGAAATATGTTTTTGTCTCTCTTTTTTTTTTAATTTTGAAATTTATTCTTCCTTTTCTCTTTTTTTTTTTTTCACTGACTACTGAGCAGTTAGAAGAGATTAAAATATGTTTTTGATAGATGTGGAATTCTGAATGGCTAAATTTTTTTCCTTTCATCACTTTAAAGATAGTGGTCCATGTCATTTGGCCTCTAGAGTTTCTGATGAGAAATTGACAATGTTTAAATTATTGCTGTGTTGAATGTAATGTGTTGTCTTTCACTCGATGCTCTAATTTTTTAATATATTTTGTTTATTCTTTTATTTTATTTTTGAGACAGAGTCTTGCTCTGTCACCCAAACTGGAGTGCAGTAGCATGATCACAGCTCACTGCAACCTCCATCCTCTGGGTTTAAACAATCCTCCAGGCCCAGCCTCCCGAGTAGCTGGGACTACAGGAGTGCACCACCATGACCAGCTAATCTTTTCATTTTTTATAGAGACTCTACCTTGTCTAGACTGGTCTCAAACTCCTGGGCTCAAGCAATTCTCCTGTCTCAGCTTTCCCAAGTGCTAGGTGAACCTGGCTTGAGCCACCATACGTGGCCTCTAATTTTTTTTTTTTTTTTTTTTTTGAGACAGAGTCTCGCTTTGTTGCCCAGGCTAGAGTGAGTGCCCTGGCATCAGCCTAGCTCACAGCAACCTCAAACTCCTGGGCTCAAGCAATCCTGCTGCCTCAGCCTCCCGAGAAGCTGGGACTACAGGCATGTGCGTGCCACCATGCCCGGTTAATTTTTTCTATATATATTAGTTAGCCAATTAATTTCTTTCTATTTATAGTAGAGATGGGGTCCCACTCTTGCTCAGGCTGGTTTTGAACTCCTGACCTTGAGCAATCCGCCCGCCTCAGCCTCCCGGAGTGCTAGGATTACAGGCGTGAGCCACCGCACCCGGCCTAATTTTTTTTAGCTTTTGTGTTTTATCAGTTTCACTATGATGTGCCTGGACTAGAATCTATATCCTTTAAGATGTAGACTCATTGGGTTTAGGAAGTGAAATATTATTCTAGTTTACTAGTGGTTTTCTTACAATTGCAATTTGGAGGATATAATTGTTTCTCCTGTGGTTTCTGCACTCCAACATGCCCTGTCTTCATCAGTGTATCAGCACTCTAACTCAAACTGTTCCTAACTGCCTTCAGTTCTGCTAAATGCAAACATAACCTAAAACAGCTCCATAGCCATCCTTCAGCAATGCATAAACTTATGAGGCTGTAAATGGATTCTTTATAAAAGCAATCTTCTAAGTATTGTCACAGTATGAATTTTATTATTGTAACTGTTACAAATTCCTGAAATAATTTTAATAAAATGATTTTATTGTATCCTATGGAAAATATATTCCCATTAATGGAATATTTTCATTCAAAGTCAGCCATCGTCAGAGAATATTTTATTTGTTTAATGTAGTGTGTAGTCTTTTGATAGGCAGTTTAAATAGAGTTCACTATTAGGGGGTAGCTAGTCCACATTGAGAGAAGTAGAAGTTAAGGCTTGGCATGGTGGCTCATGCCTGTAATCCCAGCATTTTGGGAGGCCAAGGTGGAAGGATCTCTTGAAGCCACAAGTTCAAGACCAACCTGGGCAATGTAACAAGACCCCATCTCTATAAAAAGCATTTTTTTAAATGAGCTGAGCATGGAGGCATGGGCCTGTAGTCCTAGCTACTCAGGAGGCTGAGGCGGGAGGATTGCCTGAGGCCAGGAGTTCAGGAGTAAGGTTATATAGTGACTGATGATCACACCACTGCGCAGAGCAAGACCCTGTCTCTCTCTCTCAAAAAAAAAAAAAGCTAAATAAAAACATTATTTTGTTAAGAAGTAAGGAATTACTGAAGGCAATTTCAGTTACCTGGAATCTGATGGGCTTGCCTAGATTTTCACATTCACTGTCTTTTTGCATGAGTACCAGAAAATAGGACTAGCATGCTCAGTTGCCATATGTAACTTGGTATGTAGATGGACAAACAAAAGTCATGTTTTAAAAGACTTTTTTTCTACATGTTTATAATCTAAAAGTGGCATATGCTCATCACTGGGGAAAAAAATGGAAAATAGAGAAAGGGAGAAAATTAACCAACCATAATCTTACTGCCCATGCTTTTGTTCATTAGGCTTGGAATTTCTCATGCATTCCCAACATTTGTTCAGACAATAAGCAAACAGGCTGCACAAGTTTAGCCTCTTTCCTGTTATCTTTGTTTTTAGGCTTTGAAACCTGAGTTGTTTGTTTTCATACACCTTTGCTTTTCAACTGCTTGTCCTGCAATAGCCTATAATATCCTCTTGTTTTTTTTTTTTGTTTGTTTTTTTTTTGAGACAGAGTCTCGCTTTGTTGCCCAGGCTAGAGTGAGTGCCGTGGCGTCAGCCTAGCTCACAGCAACCTCACACTCCTGGACTCAAGCAATCCTTCTGCTTCAGCCTCCCAAGTAGCTGGGACTACAGGCATGTACCACCATGCCCGGCTAATTTTTTCTATATATGTATTAGTTGGCCAATTAATTTCTTTCTATTTATAGTAGAGACGGGGTCTCGCTCTTGCTCAGGCTGGTTTTGAACTCCTGACCTTGAGCTATCTGCCCGTCTCAGCCTCCCGGAGTGCTAGGATTACAGGCGTGAGCCACCATACCCGGCCTGTAATATCCCCTTAAATTGGAATTTTAAGGTAGGATGAGTTTCCCCACATTTTCAAAATGTGTGTTTTTCACCCAATACTATTATTGACAACACAGATAATGTTCTTTGCTTAGAGGAAGTCAGATAATGAAATGGTTAAATAATAGGGTTTCTTTGCAAGGGCCATCATTTTAGCTGGGCACTTGTTTTGCCAGGTAAGAAAAGTGTAACTCCTTAATGTTCTCCCTGGCTTTTACTTGAAGTCTTTTTTTTAACAAGACAATTCTATCCTTGGGGTTTTCAAACTATCTAGATTGCTTTCAGGCAAAAATTAAAGAGCAAGAATCATTACTGGATAAATTTTTCCCAGAGGAGAAAATAAAATGTTCCTTATATTTCCAGGATTACGCATTGTTCCTTTACATTTTCTAATGATTCATCACATGCTAAAATTTGGCTTAAATTTCTGGGCACTTTGAAATTGCTACAAAGTGGTATATCCCTATTTATTCAGGAGCAGTAATAGTTTATGTACCAAACGTGGAAATAAAATGACTCATAGTTTGAAAACATATGGACTACAGAAATATTTCAGTATTTCAGAGAATATATAAAATTAGATCACAGGATTAATATAAGTACAAGGACTTCATTACCTACATTTTTTAAAGTGAAGAAAACAATTTCTAGATTTTTTTCCCTTAAAAAGCAAAACACTCATATTTATATCTATAGAACAGTTGCTTTGTCTAAGTATGGCATTATCTAACAAAAAAGAGAAATATGATAAAAAAGTGAGCATGATCTGCTTACACAAAAAAGTCTCCATCTGATACATGTTGGCCAGTATATTCATTGCAGACTTTGCCTTTTGATATTACAGATAAAAAAAATCTGTAAACGTTTGTGGATACATGGAAATCCTGTAAATAGATGGACCTCATCTACTCAGGTCAGAGCTATAAAAAATGGTAGCTATCTCAGAAATAAGTCATTTTAAACACAGTGAAGAATTCCAAAGCCTCACACTGCTTTCAATGGGAGAAGAAATGAAGCTAGGCTTAGGAAAGAACAAGGACATAATCATGAACAACCTAGAATCACCTTTTGGGCTAAATCTTGCATCCATCTACCTCATTAAACGTAAAAGTCCTGTGCAAAGATTGGTTTTCTTAGAGGCCACTTATGTTTCTTGAGAATGTTCTGCCATAAAGTCAGTCCTACTGTTACCTGTCATTCAGACTATTTTCATTTTTTGTGTATGGAAGTTTGATCAAGAATGACCTCATCATAACACATAGCTGCTGACATTCTAACCCAGCTAGAGTTGGCAGGTCATATTTTTCATACCATCCAATGAAGGGCCCCCTTTAGACTCAGGTTGTTCTATGCCAGGATGCAAATAAGAACATAACACCCTTGAGCAGAGAGAAGTAAGAAAAAAATGTATAGACAGTGTTACAGAAAGCTTGGCATCAGAAGAACGTGGACAAGTGGTTTGAGGAGAAGGAAAGGAGAGTTTATTAATTTGCAGGCAGATGAGAAAGTTGGCAGACTCTTATCTCAAAGTACCAAAGTCCTGCTTCTGAGTAGAAGTACAGAGGTTTTAAAGGTTCTGATTCATCCCATCTTCAGCTAAGACAATCTTGTGACCTGTGCCCAGACAATTCCCTTGAGCCATCTCCTGTGGCACAAAGAACAAAGGACACTCCCCTGCCCCTCTGGCCACCGGCCTGAGGCAGGGATATCAGTTTTAGTTCTTGAAACAGGTAAGGGGGTTTGGAAGAGACAGAAAAATTTTTACCCTTTTTCAGGCCATTTTCTGTATTACAACAGGTAGTACCACATCTCAAGTTAGAGTCACCAACTCCGTAGTTATCTCCCACTACTCCCTAAAATAATTTCCAGGCCATTCAGTTCTTAGCAGAATTCCCTGATGCACAATCTAATGTGTTGGGAAATGAATACACTAGCACACCCAACATTAAGATAGATGGAGATCTATTTTGAAGTGTTTTTATTTTATTTTATTTTATTTTGAGACAGAGTCTCGCTTTGTTGCCCAGGCTAGAGTGAGTGCCATGGCATCAGCCTAGCTCACAGCAACCTCAAACTCCTGGGCTCGAGTGATCCTTCTGTCTCAGCCTCCCGAGTAGCTGGGACTACAGGCATGCGCCACCATGCCCGGCTAATTTTTTCTATATATATTAGTTGGCCAATTAATTTCTTTCTATTTATAGTAGAGACGGGATCTCACTCTTGCTCAGGCTGGTTTTGAACTCCTGACCTCGAGCAATCCGTCCGCCTCAGCCTCCCAGAGTGCTAGGATTACAGGCGTGAGCCACCTCGCCTGGCCTATTTTGAAGTTTTTATTGAAGACTTAATCCATTAGAACAGAGATCTACTCTGCCACTCAAATGCTGTTTTTGACATCCTCTATTTCAAGATTTTCAAACTTTTGAAAATCAATTCCTCCATCAATTCCTCCATATCCACAATCATCCTCAGTTTCCTGAACCACATCTCTTTCAGTCAACTGAACCCATTTAAGAGTTAAATGTCATTTCTCAGAGTTGACCAGCAGCCTATGCATGGAGCAGCAGGAACTGCCCAGGAGTGTACAATCTGTATGGTTTTTGTCGTGAACTCTTGAGTAAGGCCTCCTGAGTTTGCTGCAGATTTCAATACCTATTACCTGTGTGACTTACGGCAAATTATTTCTTTCCTTCCTTCCTTCCTTCCTTCCTTCCTTCCTTCCTTCCTTCCTTCCTTCCTTCCTTCCTTCCTTCCTTCCTTCCTTCCTTCCTTCCTTCCTTCCTTCCTTCCTTCCTTCTTTCTTTCTTTCTTTCTTTCTTTCTTTCTTTCTTTCTTTCTTTCTTTCTTTCTTTCTTTCTTTTTCAGACCAGGGCTCACTATGTTGCTAAGGTGTGCAGCTTCATGCCCACTAGGCAAATTATTTAATCCTTCTGTGCTTCCATTTCTTTCACCTGAAAAAAATGGAATAGTAATGATAGATTATAGAATTTTGTGAGGGTTAAAGAAGATAATGTAGTAAAGGTACTTGTGTTTATCATATAATTAGTGGTCAGTTTATGTTAGCTCTTCTAAGAGAAAAAAATTATGCCATTTCTATAGGTTTACTCTTACACAGGATGCCGGGTATGGTGGCTCACGCCTGCGATCCTAGCACTCTGGGAGGCCGTGGTGGGAGGATCTCTTAAGCTAAGGAGTTAAGACCAGCCTGAGCAAGAGCTAGACCTGTCTCTACTAAAAATAGAAAAAATAAGCTGGGCATGGTGGTGCACGCTTGTAGTCCCAGCTACTTGGGAGGCTGAGGCAGGAGGATCACTGAAGCCCATGAGTTTGGAGTTGCTGTTTGCTAGGCTGATGCCATGGCACTTCAGCCTGGACAACAGAGCGAGATTGTCTCAAAAATAAATGAATAAATAAACAAATACTCTTATATAGGATTTACAAACTATGGGTTAAAAAAGGAATACATTCTATTTTATCATTACTGTTACTATATTGTACTTTCCTGAACTTATAGCTTGTTTTTTCTCCATGAACCATGAAGCTCATCATTTGCTGTATTTCATTATCTGGGGCTCCAGACACAAGACTGATAAGCTTCCTGGAAACAGACATATGGCTAGACTTAAAATCTTCAAGTTGGAGAGAACTTTAAACATTGCCTAGTCATTTAGATAAAATATTGCATTCTTAAACTAGGATCTGTAAAGCAAAAAACAGCCTTGCATGACTTTAACCATCTATAATGGTTTAGGGGGTTCCAAGTTCAAGGATGGGTTATTTATTCCAATGAGTAGTGAAATGTCATTTCTAAACTCCTCTCTGTAAAGATTCTTAGAGTCATGCTCATATAGCATGTGAGTTACGTTTGGCAGTGAAAAGTTTGTCAAATCCGACTCTCACAACTGTCCTGGTGCCAAATGTGCGAATGTGTGACTACAGGCTCAGTTTAGCTCAACACAGAGAAGCTCCCTCACTCTCTCTTGGATTATGGAAATTAAAGGTTTAGCTTTCTGATTTACAATTGGAGCAAAATCTGTTTCTGCCTTTGTGGAGCTTACAATTTTCTCTTCTGCTTTGTTCTGACCAAAATTGCTTGTTATTTCTGATGTTTTACTAAAGGCTAAACTAACAGTGTTTCACAATAGCTAATTTTTCTGATTCCCCAGGACTCTTTAAAAAATATTTTCACATAGTGTTTTCTCTTTATCCAAATCATTCATGTCCAAAATCTTTGATTACGGTTGTCTTAAAGGAAATTTTATTATGGCTAAAATGGTACCAGGAATTTTTCTTATATGGCAACAGATCCAAAAAAATCTAGTGTATTTTAGTTGCCACTAAAGTTAAAACGTTCTAATGTATTTTATTAGTTTAAACATGCTTAAGTATTCAGCCTTTTGACAGCTTTCTTTTGGCCCAAGAAGGGTGTCTCATAATACATGAAACATAATATTGTTAAAAGAAAAACTTTTAAACAAATGAAATTTAACAGAGTTTATTTGAGCAAAGGATGATTTGAGAATGGGGCAACTCTCAGAACCAGAAGAGGTTCAGAAAGCTCTGGCAACAGATGGGCAAGGAGTATTTATAGACAGAAAATGGAAGCGAGGTACACAAACAGCCTGATTGGTTACAGCTCCAGTTTTCTTCTTTTTTTTGAGACAGAGTCTCACTCTGTTGCCCAGGCTAGAGTGCTGTGGCATCAGCTTAGCTCCAGCAAACTCAAAGTCCTGGGCTCAAGCAATCCTCCTGCCTCAGCCTCCCGAGTAGCTGGGACTACAGGCATACGCCAATGTGCCCAGCTAATTTTTTCTATATATTTTTAGTTGGCCAATTAATTTCTTTCTATTTATAGTAGAGATGTGGTCTTGCTCTTGCTCAGGCTGGTTTTGAACTCTTGACCTTGAGTGACTTTCCCACCTCAGCCTCCCAGAGTGCTAGGATTGCAGGTGTGAGCCACCTCGCCCGGCCTTGGCTCAAAATATTTTAAAGTTCTAACAGCTTAGGTTTTTTTTTTTTTTTTTGTTGAGACAGAGTCTCGCTTTGTTGCCCAGGCTAGAGTGAGTGCCATGGCGTCAGCCTAGCTCACAGCAACCTCAAACTCCTGGGCTCGAGTGATCCTTCTGCCTCAGCCTCCCGAGTAGCTGGGACTACAGGCATGCGCCACCATGCCCGGCTAATTTTTTATATATATATCAGTTGGCCAATTAATTTCTTTCTATTTTTTTTTTATAGTAGAGACGGGGTCTCGCTCAGGCTGGTTTTGAACTCCTGACCTTGAGCAATCCGCCCGCCTCGGCCTCCCAAGAGCTAGGATTACAGGCGTGAGCCACAGCGCCCGGCCTTAGGTTTTTTTTTGAGACAGTGTCTCACTTTGTTGCCCAGGCTAGAGTGAGTGGAGTGGCATCAGCCTAACTCACAACAACCTCCAACTCCTGGGCTCAAGCGATCCTTCTGCCTCAGTCTCCCAAGTAGCTGGAACTACAGGCATGCACCACCATGACCGGCTAATTTTTTCTATATATTTTTAGTTGGCCAATTAATTTCTTTCTATTTTTAGTAGAGGTGGGGGTCTTGCTAACTCTTGACCTTGAGTGATCCTCCCGCCTCGGCCTTCCAGAGTGCTAGGATTACAGGCATGTGCCACTGCCCCCGGCCTTGGCTCAAAATACGTTAAAGTTCTAACAGCTTAGCTTTTTTTTTTTTTTTTTTTTTTTTGAGACAGAGTCTCGCTTTGTTGTCCAGGCTAGAGTGAGTGCCGTGGCGTCAGCCTAGCTCACAGCAACCTCAAACTCCTGGGCTTAAGCGATCCTTCTGCCTCAGCCTCCCGAGTAGCTGGGACTACAGGCATGCGCCACTATGCCCGGCTAATTTTTTATATATATATCAGTTGGCCAATTAATTTCTTTCTATTTATAGTAGAGACGAGGTCTCGCTCCTGCTCAGGCTGGTTTCGAACTCCTGACCTTGAGCAATCCGCCCGTCTCAGCCTCCCAGAGAGCTAGGATTACAGGCGTGAGCCCCCGTGCCCGGCTAACAGCTTAGCTTTTGAGTCACCTATTTTCACAGCTGTGAGAAATTTGTGTTTGAAAACCAGGTGAGGACGGTGATATTGTAGTATATTTACCTATGATAAAATACATCATTTTGCTTAAAGTCACAGTTTCCAAGAACCTATCAACCACTTTAAATGGGGACTTACTGTGCTCCTAATGTAGGCTTTCAGATTGTTTAAGTAGTAAGTCAAGTTGCAGTCTGGTGGGAATTCCAGGTTTGGAGGCAGGCTCAGGACAAATTTAGTTTAACAATACGTAAGACAATATATAAGGTTATATGTCTATCATAGAAAAAAAATAAATAGAAAAGTTTTTCGATTTTGGCCTTTAATAACATACGTATTTTATTTGGTTAAATATAAATATACTTTTAACATTTGAAGAAAAATTATTTTACAACTATAAAATTTTACATAGGCCAATAACTAATAATGATAACAGCCTATTCCAGGAATAAAATGGCCCACATAAAGGGGCAGGTGAATGGTAGGAAATAAGGCGTTATGGATGGTGGTAGGAGGGCTGTAAGGAAAAACAAGGTAAAAGCAAGGATTTAAGAGAGTAGAATAAGATCTTAGGGCAGGGAGCCTCCAGCAAGCGCATTTGTAAAAGGAGAGATCATTGAAGTAAATCAATTCTAAGATTCTTTCTTACTCTGAAACTCCTTTATTTTATTAAGGTGTAATTTGACAGTAAGGAAAATATCACAAGATTTAGGAACAGATTGGCTCAAAGTGGGGTGGAGTGATTGAAATAAACTTCAAGGAGCAAGTAGCTCTCAGAATCCTGACTCTTCCTCTCCAGAAATGTATGGCAGGCCGCACGGTGGCTCACGCCTATAACCCTAGTACTCTGGGAGGACTAGGTGGGAGGATCACTTGAGGTCAGTTCAAGGAGCCCAGTCTCAGCAAGAGCGAGACCCCATCTTTACTAAAAAAAAAAGGAAAAGAAAAGAAAAGAAAAGAAAAGAAAAGAAAAGAAAAGAAAAGAAAAGAAAAGAAAAGAAAGAAAAGAAAGAAATTAGCCAGACAACTAAAAATAGAAAAAATTAGCTGGGCATGGTGGCGCATGCTTGTAGTCCCAGCTACTAGGGAGGCTGAGGCAGGAGGATTGCTTCAGCCCAGGAGTTTGAGGTTGCGGTGAGCTAGGCTGATTCCACAGCACTCTAGCCTGGGCAACAGAATGAGACTCTGTCTCAAAAAATAAATAAATAAATAAAAAGAAATGTATGGCAATCAGCTCTTTCCACTGATTAAAATTTTGGCTCTTAGAGGAAATTTTTATATTAATAGTTAGGCTGTGCTGTTCTTGCCAGTATTAAATTGCATAACATAGTTGAGTTTTCAAATTGTTCTCCCAAGTGTAATCTAATCTGATCTTTCCAATATCTCTGTAAAATTAGCAAATGGGTGTTACCGTGAGGATACTCTAAGAATTTAAATACTTTGCCCAAAGCTAAATGTTGAGTCAGAAGTGCTGAGACACTGAACTCAAAAGTCAATTCTCCAGGAAACTCCTTCAATTCTCTTTCTACTACTTCAAAAAGGCAAGAGTGAAGGTATGCAATGAAAATTCATTGGCTTAATGTGGACGTGAGTGTTTGGGAAAAGTATAGTAAGTAACGAATGAGATTTTAAAGCTGGATTTATATTGATGTATAATAAGGTTTATAAACAACCTGAGTTGAAGAAGGAATTTCAAATAAGTCTATTCTAATGATCTAGGTTTGTGTTCCAGGGCTTTAGGATTTAAAGCAATACTTCATGAATTGTGAAATAGAATCATTGTAGATACTAATTGATGGAAATAGTCTTGTCTCTTCGGGGTTTTTTGTTGTTGTTGTTGTTGTTGTTTGATTCTTTTGTTTGCTTGCTTGTTTTTTGAGACCGAGTATAGCTCTGTTGGCTGGGTTAGGGTGCCCCAGCCTAGCTCACAGCAACCTCAAACTCCTGGGCTCAAGCAATCCTCTTGCCTCAGCCTTCCAAGTAGCTGGGATTACTGGTATGCACCACTATGCCCAGCTAATTTTTTCTATTTTTAATAGAAATAGGGTCTTTTGCTCAGACTGGTCTCAAATTCCTGAGCTCAAGGGATCTTCCTTCCTCAGCCTCCCAGAGTGCTAGGATTACAGGCGTGAGCCACCACGCTGAGCCAGTCTTGTCTGTTGGGAACAGTTATTTGTTCTCAATGAATATAGAATACCATGCATTTTAAATAAATTTTGTAAACAAATAACATGGTAACGACTTTAAGAGACCATATTTATTTAGATTAGAAGATTGGACATTATGCATGATTCCCATCTTGTGCTCACATCTGCTTCATTTCCTTTTTTTTTTTTTCTTTTTTTGAGACAGAGAGAGTCTCACTCTGTTGCCCCAGATAGCTTACCATGGCATCAGCCTAGCTCACAGCAACCTCAAACTCCTGGGCTCAAGGGATCCTCCCGCCTCAGCCTCCCGAGTAGCTGGGACTACAGGCATGCGCCACCATGCCCAGCTAATTTTTTCTATATATTTTTAGTTGGCCAATTAATTTCTTTCTAATTATAGTAGAGACAGGGTCTCACTGTTGCTCGGGCTGGTTTCAAACTCCTGACCTTGAGGGATCCTCCCCCCCTCGGCCTCCCAGAGTGTTAGGATTACAGGCTTGAGCCACCGTGCCTGGCCAAGGCTTAGTTTTTTAAAGCTGAGAAATACAGACAAAAGAGGAGAAATTATAATAAGCCTACCTGAGAAAAGACTTATTCATCAAACACATCCAGTATTTACTGAACATTGATTATGTGCAGGTATATGTTAAGAAATGGGGGGAAATTGCACGAAATAATCCTTTTCTTTCAATGTGTTAGAAAACTGTAAATATGTAAACAGACTCTTAAAATCACTGACAACCTGAAGGGATTGTTACTAGTGATTATGAGAACAGTGGAGGTTATTTCAGAGTTATGGATGAGCTTCAAAAATTCAAGATAAGCTGTGTGGACAAGGAGAGTCCTACAATTGTAAGAGTAGCCAATTATGGAGGCATAAGGGCACCTCCTAAAATGATGGATAGCAAAAAGTCATGTTTTTTCAAGGCTTTGCTAAGCATCAGAAGGACTAAGGGGTCATATCCTGGCATATTGGGTGTTTGTCAAATTTACACTGCCAAATTGCGGTGGTACTTTGTGAAATATAAAACTTTGAAGTTTCCAGGAAAAAAAATTGTCTATTGTTAAAAACAATGGCTTTCACACTGTGACTCAATATTTTCAATATATTAAGCGAATGGTCAGGTCATATAATGGCATTAGAGTAATCTTTCTTTGAACTTTTGCTTGATGAACTGATACAGCACCCAATTTTCATTGGGTTACAAAGAATGTTGCAAATTATCAACTAAAAGGTGGGTGGGGGACCAAACAAATGCAACAAAATCCAAGTAGCAAAGCCAGAGTAAAAATAATGAGTGTACTCTGAAATCTATTGTGTGCTAAGACAGCAGCAAATGAGGATGTAGTATCCTCAGGAAATAAAAATCTTAGCTTGTTCTTTGTATGAAATTGGTGTGTTATTTATTGCATTTTCTTTTTTTTTTTTTTTGAGACAGAGTCTCACTTTGTTGCTCAGGCTAGAGTGAGTGTCCTGGCATTAGCCTTGCTCACAGCAACCTCAAACTCCTGGGCTCAAGCAATCCTGCTGCCTCAGCCTCTCAAGTAGCTGGGACTACAGGCATGCGCCACCATGCCCAGCTGATTTTTTCTATATATACTGGTTGGCCAATTAATTTCTTTCTATTTATAGTAGAGACGGGGTCTCGCTCTTGCTTACCCTGGTTTTGAACTCCTGACCTCGAGCAATCCGCCCGCCTCGGCCTCCCAGAGTGCTAGGATTACAGGTGTGAGCCACCACTCCTGGCCTATTGCATTTTCTTATCTTAATGTGACATGAAGGCTGTGTGTCATACTGTCATGCTCTAGGTAACACCAAAGTCACTGATGCTGTCACATGTGTATAGACCTGTACATATAAAATCACTCAAGTGGACGACTGCAGCACTACAGTCTTTTCCTGGCAAGTCCTTGAAGGACAGTAGTAAAGGGAAATCCTCTCAGTGGGCAGAACTTTGAGCACCTGATTGTTCATTTTGCTTGTAAGGAGAAATAGCCAGATGTGCAATACTATACCAGTCCTTGGGCTATGGCCGATTGTCTGGCTGGAGGGTCACAGTCTTGGAAGGAACAAGATTGGAAAATTAGTGACAAAGAAATTTGGAGATGTGGTATGTGGACAGACCTCTCTGGCTGTTGTGTGTGGAGGGGGAAATAATGGAGATATTTGTGTCCTGTGAATGCTCACCAAAGAATGCTCTTAGTAGAGGATGATTCTAATCAAGTGGATATAAGATGACCATTCTGTGTGTACCAGTCAGCGTCTTTCCCCAGCCACCTTGTCAGTACCCAGTACCCAGGCTCACCAAGGCCAGCCTGGCTATGGTCACTGCTGAGTGCCCAATCTGGCAGCAGCAGAGACCAACATTGAGACCCTAAAATGGCAGCATTTGCCCAGATGGTCGGCCAGCTCTCTGGTGGTAGGTTGATTATGATGGACCACCTCCATCATGCAATGGGCAGCATTTTGTCCTTACTAGAAAAGACACTTACTCTGAGTATGGATTTGCCTTCTTTGTGCATGCAATGCTTCTGTCAAAACTACCACAAGTGAACTTCCAGAATGTCCTATCCACTGTCATAGTATTCCACACAGCATCACTTATGACCAAGAAACTTGTTTTACAGCCAGAGAAATGTGGCAATGCCGGGCATGGTGGCGTGCTCCTATAGTCCCAACTACTTGGGAGGCTGGGGTAGGAGAATCACTTGAGCCCAGGAGTTCAAAACCAGTCTGGGCAACATAGTGAGACCATCCCTTCTGGAAAAAACAAAACAAAACTAGAAATAAGAAAGTGGCAGTTGGCCCATATTCATGGAATTCACTGGTCTTGCCACATTCTCCCTCATCCTAAGCGCAGCTGGCTGGTTAGGACAGTGGAATGACCTTTGGAAGTTGTACTTGCAGCACCAGCTAGGTGACAGTACTCTGCAGGGCTGGGGCAACATTTTGCAGAAGTCTGTACATGCTCTGAAGAAGCATCTGATGTATGGTGCTGTTTCTCCCATAGCCAGGATTCAAGGGTCCAAGAATCAAATAGGGGAAATGGGAATGGCACCCCTCACCACAACCCCTAGTGACCCAGTAGCAAAATTTTGCTTCTTGTTCCCATGACTTTATGCTCTGCTGGACTAGAGGTCCAAGTTCCAGAGGTAGGAATGCGACCACCAGGAAACACAACAATGATTCCACTGAACTGGCTAAGAAAGGGGTTAGTGTTGGTTGGAGCAATTGATCCAGAGTACCAAGGGGACATTGGATACTACTCCACAATGGAGTATCTCTGGAATACAGGAGATCCCTTAGGGTGTCTCTTAGTATTCCCATGCCCTGTGATTAAAGTCAATGGGATGACAACAACCGAATCCAGGCGAGACTACGAATGGCCCAGACTCTTTAGGAGTGAAGGTCTGGGTCACCTGCCAGGTAAAGAACCATAGCCAGCTAAAGTGCGTGCTGAATGGAAAGGGGACACAGTGAGTAGCAGAAGAAGGCAGCTATAAATACCAGCCATGACCGTGTGAGCAGTTACAGAAATGAGCACTGTAATTGTCATGAGTGTTTCCTCCCTTTCTAAGAAGAATCTGTATGTGTGTGTATACAGACATTGCTATCTTTGTTTTCATATTCATTTTTCATGTAACATAAGATTTATTGACTTTTTAGTATTGAAATATTGTTAATTTTACATCATAGCATTTAATTTATGCGATATCAGGAGAAGAGTAAATGTCACCCGAGGATTTTACCTTCTCTTCTGGGGCAGGGATTAGTGTGTTTTCAGTTGTACACAGAACAGTTGCGCCATGTTAGGAGGAACTATTACCTTGTTATTGCCTTTATTTAGAAAGTAAGAGGGGTTCAAAGAGATTCATCTGGGTGCCAAGTTGACAAGGGGTGGACTTGTGATAGTTAATTTCAGAAGCCAACTTGACTGGATTAAGCCATACCTAGAGAACAGACAGAGCATTATTTTAAGTGTGTCTGCGAGGGTGCTGTCAGGAGATTGGTGTGTGAGTCTGAGCAGACTAAGTGGAAAAGATTCACCCTCAACGTGGGGGGTCAACTTGCTGGGGGACTGCATAAAACAAAAACAAAGGAAAGGCGAATTGGTTGCTCTCTCTCCTGGAGCTGGGACACACTCCTCTGCCACTGGACATCAGGCTTTCTGGCCTCTGGACTCTAGGACTCACACCAGCAGCACACCAGGTTCTCAGGCCTTCAGACTTGGACTGAGCGATGCCACCAGCACCAGCATCCCAGGGTCTCCAGCTTGCAGATGGCTTGTCCTGGGACTTCTCGGCATCCATAATTATGCAAACCAATTCCCTTAATAAATCCCCTCCCCTACGTCTATCAATATAAACGATTGGTTCTGTCTTTCTGGAAAATCCTAATATTAATGCTGTATGTGTGTGTGTGTGTGTGTGTGTGTGTGTGTGTGTGTGTGTGTGTAAAATGAAAGTGCAGTTACCTTCTGGCTTGGTATTAAGCATTTGCACCACATGCACATGTGTGTGGCTCTTGCCATTTCTGACAAATTCCTAACTAAAGACTGCAATACTGTGCTGGCATGGGAAGAGAGGTTCTAAAAGATTAGCTGCATGTGGGGCATTACCATAGGAGGCTACACTGGGTGAGTAGTATTGGGCATCAAGAAGTTCTTTTTGGATTTATTATATTTTCCCCAGACATCACAGAATTGTACAATATCAGAGCTACATACAGAAGGCTTTCCAGCTCATTCCTCACTTAAAAAAGTGAGAACCCAGATATAAAACCAGCCTCATATTGTCATCTGATCTTTGAAAAAGCAGACAAAAAGATACACTGGGGAAAAGAATCCCTATTCAATAAATGGTGCTAGGAAAATTGGATAGCCACATGTATTAATAGAAGACTGAAACAGGATCTGGACCTTTCATCTCTAACAAAAATCAACTCATAGTGGATAACAGGCTTAAACCTAAGGCATGAAACCATAAGAATTCTAGAAGAAAATGTTGGAAAAACTCTTACAGACATTGGCCTAGGCAAAGAATTTATGGAGAAGACCCCAAAAGCAACCACAGCAACAACAAAAATAAATAAATGGGACCTGATCGAATTAAAAAGCTTCTGCATAGGCCAAGGAAACTATCATTAGAGTGAACAGACAACCTATAAAATGGGAGAAAATATTTGCATGCTACACATCTGATAAGGGACTGATAACTAGAATCTATATAGAACTTAGGAAAATCAACAACAAAAAAATTAAACAACCTCATTAAAAAGTGAGCAAAAGACATGAATAGAAACTTTTCAAAAGAAGACAGACTAATGGCCAACAAAATATGAAAAGTTGCTCAACATCTCTAATCATCAGGAAAAGACAAATCAAAACCACAGTGAGATATCACTTAACTCCAGTGAGGATGGCTTTTATCAAAAAGTGCCAAAACAATAAATGTTGGTGTGGAAGTGGAGAGATAGGAACACTCCTACACTGCTGGTGGGACCGCAAACTGGTTCAGCCTCTATGGAAAGTAATATGGAGATACCTCAAAGAACTAAAAGTACAACTATCATTTGATCCAGAAATCCCACTACTGAGTATTTATCCAAAGAAAAAAAAAGACATTCTGTAATAAAGACATCTGCACTGGAATGGTTATAGCAGCACAATTCAAAATTGCAAAGAAGTGGAAACAACCCAAGTGCCCATCAGTACATGAGTGGATTAATAAAATGTTAACAAGAACTTATTATATATTTCAAGCTGGCTAAAAGAAGAATTGGAATGTTCCCAACACGAAGAAAAGAGAAACATTTGAGCTGATGGATATTCCAATTACCCTGATTTGATCATTTCACATTGTATACATGTCTCAAAATATCACATATACCCCCAAATATGTACAACTGTGTTATAGCAGTAAAAATAAATAAGTAAATACATAAACAAAGAGGTGCTCCGCAGAGATCTGGGTGATTAAAAATAACAGAGACCAGGATCAGTTGGAGCTTGTTCCTCTTCTCGTTCCTGAGGATAAGCCCATTGACCTAGAAAAGGCATCTTAAGTACTGCCTGGCCTTCTCTGACCTTCTTGCAATGACTCCACCCTTTCAACAGGTCCACGGTTGCCTTCTATTTCTCCTATCCGCCTTGAGCAATTAAAAACTTCTTTGAGTTAGCTTTTGACTCACTCTCTGTTTTTTTCACTCTGAACTTCAGTCTTTACTTCTAACATTTGGTAAAAGAGTGCGTATTCAGCAATCATGGCATTTACTTATTTGATGCAGCACGTTCAGGAGCACTGTCTGTGGGGGAGGCTTAATAGAGGGGGGAAAGTTAGAAAAACAAAGTAGAAAATCTTTCCGACCTTTTGTGGAATTCCTATCACAGGCATACCCTCGGCCCGGCAGATTCAGTGGCCCATGCGGCTCATGTGCTTCAATCACAGCACATAAGTACTTCAAGTATTATTTTGGTTTGTTGGGGCACTTCGTGCTGTGTGATGGTGGTATCTGCAGCTGGGATGGGTGGAGGGTGCAGCACCAAACATACAAATGTAGAAGGCATCGTGTCTTCTGTTTGAGACTCCACCTTGAGAGAGGCACTTACTAACTTATTTCCATTATTTTTTACAACTTATATGAGGAGAGTATGAGTACCCCCATTATACAGATTACAGGAGTAAAGTTTAGAGAATACCTTGTCTAAGATCTCACAGGTAGCAGGCCTCAGCTTTTGCCCATTAGCGGGGCACCCTGGTAGCTGATTTTCCACTACTGGTTGCTATTACATTCATCTTCTTTTGTTGCTGTAATTTGGGGGCAGAGTTTACAGGAAAAAGTCCCTTAGGGGTGGTCTCAGTTTCTGTTGCTTCTTACTAGATTGATTACAGGGTCAGGAATGGGAAAGACTAGGGGAGAGATTTACACCGAGCAAATTAAAGCTTTCAGATTTCACTTTAATTTGACTAAAAGTTACCAGAAATCCAGACCCCTTATTTACCGTTGGCCCTTTGGAAATTAAGTGGAGGTGAAAGAGAGCCCTTTCTGTTGTCTTCACGTCGGTTACAACTTTAACACGTGTGTCTCAAGAAGGATTTGGCCTGCAAAGAAATTCCAAGTCCCATGCTGCCTGGACTCAGAGGCTGGGCTGCCAGACTTGTAGGGGAGGTAGAGGCACATGTGGGTTCACTACGGACAGAGAGAGGAGAGAACAGATAGACCTGCCAGATAGAGCCAGAAGCCCCTCACCCCAAAGCTCTCAGGCCTGTTCTTGACACAGTGCTTGACATTAATTTTTATGTGCAAATATCTAAGAATAAAGCTATGTCGATAATATTAATACATAAATAATGTATGTATTTATAATAATATATAAGGGTTTCAGTAAGGGCATAGTCCTTTTGAATTTAGAAATTCACAGATAATATTGGATTTTGACTTAAAAATTTTTTCCAACTTACTCTTTTATCCAGACCAATGCATCATTTTTTTTTTTTTTTTTTTGAGACAGAGTCTCGCTTTGTTGCCCAGGCTAGAGTGAGTGCCGTGGCATCAGCCTAGCTCACAGCAACCTCAAACTCTTGGGCTCAAACCATCCTACTGCCTCAGCCTCCCGAGTAGCTGGGACTACAGGCATGCGCTACCATGCCTGGCTAATTTTTTCTATATATATCAGTTGGCCAATTAATTTCTTTTTATTTTTGTAGTAGACACGGGGTCTCGCTCTTTCTTAGGCTGGTTTTGAACTCCTGACCTCCAGCAATCCACCTGCCTCGGCCTCCCAGAGAGCTAGGATTACAGGCATGAGCCACTGTGCCCGGCCTGATTTTTTCTATATATATTAATAGGCCAATTAATTTCTTTCTATTTATAGTAGAACCATATAGTAGAACCTTGCTCTTGCTCAGGCTGGTTTCGAACTCCTTACCTCAAGCAATCCGCCCGCCTTGGCCTCCCAGAGTGCTAGGATTACAGGTGTGAACCACCACACCCGGCCCCAATGTATCATTTTTAAAAATCATATGGAAAGTTCCATGGACATCATTTTCCAGGTCGGTCCTGGCAGCCAAATATAAAACTGTCAAATATGTACTATTTCTTACCTATCATATTCTAGTTGGTTTGTTATTTTCTATTATTTTTCATTCATTGGATTGTGCCAAATCCAACATTGACAAATTTCCAAGATGAGGAGAGGGTAAGTGTTAAGACATCATAGACTGGTTAGTTTGTTGCCACCTAGATTCTCTTTCATTCCTCCCATGTCAAGGACTGCCACTGGATTTTGCTCTTTAACTTATCTCCTGATTGGCATAAAAAAATTACTATAAGACTGTGCCCCTACTCTCCCATGAGCTTCCCTGTGGTCTCACTTTCTAGAAAGGATGAGTGTAGAACATTGATGCTACCACCACCATCTTGGGGGAAAAAAACAAGCCCTGCTATAAATAGAGCATGGATTTTTGCTGGTTTTAATAACCCTTAGCACTATTATCATAGTTTTAAGAGTACTGCATCACATTCTTACCTTCTTTATGCCTGTCAATTCTGACAATTATGAATGTGGAAGGTAATAATCACTATAGAACCTGTGTTCTATAAATAGACATCTAAACAACCACCACTGCTAGCTACTTGTCTATAATAGCTATCATGAATAAACTCATAAGTCATCATTTTCTGTTTGATGAATACTGTAAAAAAAAAAAGATGCATTTTATGACAACTTTCAACAAACTGATCCATCCAGTTGTTCTCTAGAGTAATAATTATGTTTTCTGGTATTTCTATGTATTTTGAGGATGCTTCAGAGAAAGGTTTCTGTATGCATCAAGCAATGAATCAAAAACTATGGGAGCCTAAACTGTGCACAACATTGTTCCAAAATGTATGGCACTTTGAGCAATATAAAACAATTATATTGCCCTGTTATCAATGGGAGATACTGCATCTAAGAATCATGACTAATGCAGCTGACATACTTAAGAATTAGTCTAAGAGTAGATATAGTTAAATCCTTATACAAAAATTTTTTCAAAATATTTCATCTAATATGTTGACAAATATTAATATCAGTCATTTGTGAGCCTTTAAATGGAAAGTCATACCTTAGAGAAGATTTCAGGTTTTAGCATTTATAGTCCATCAGTAAGGAGAAATAAAGGAGCAATAAACAATTTTCTGAAGTATTAAAATGCACATGCTCTGGAAAATGTTTTATTTCAGTGCAAACTTTACATCTTTTTTTTTCCGGCTTATTATGGGGGTACAGATTTTAAGGTTTCAATAAATGCCCTTTCCCCCCTCCCCCCACAAAAACTTTACATCTTGGTGAATCATTTCCATTTGAGAGTTTTGATTGTGGTTTTCCCAGCACCGAAGCATAAATGTGGGACGATTGGCTTGGAGGAGTGGGGCGGTAATTGGCCTATCTCAAATCAAGCCGTCTGTATTTTCTATGACTGCACAAGGTGTTAGGGAGAAATTGTCTGGACCGACTAAACCACGGGAGAGAAGAGGAAAATCATGCATTCTGGCGAGGTTCTCCCAGAGAACTCGATCGCCCTCTAGGTTGCATTTACACACGCAGTCGGGTGAGGCGACTCTGGCCACTTAGCCACAGGGAGAAAGAGGAAAGGGGGCTGAATTCCTCCTGGGAAGAGGACTAACTGGACCAAAGAAAGAGGCTGGCGACAGGAAGGAAGAACAGATCAAGCATTTGAATAGCTGCTACAGGGCAACCTAAAGCCTGTGCAGTGCTAACAGGCGCGCGTCACACACAGTCCCCCGTGCCCCCTCCCCCCACACACCCCTCTGCCGTGTGTCACCTTCCTGTTCGGAAGTCTTAGTAGGTTGCTGGGACAGAACAGGGGGCGCCTGCTCCACCCGCCAGGTATCCGGTTGGAAGAAAAGCCAGTCTCAACAACTTGATTTTCTCCCCGTTAAATGATAAGTTTAGCAGACCATCCGTCTCCAAGTGCCGAACATTAGGGGAGGGGAGGAAGGGGCACATCAGACGTTCCCTTTCTGTTCCAACCACAAATCATATGGTTGTGCCTCTTCCCTATTCCACTTAGAGCCCTCCGACTTGAATTCCACCCCTCCTGGAATGCATGCCGCAGAGCCTCTTTGAGAAAATGAACCCCATGCATGTGTTTTGAATTTTTTTCTGGACTGATTTGTGATGATAATCAGTTAAGTTACATTTCTTGTGTGTCTTGCTGGGGGTGTAGTAAAGTTAGGACGCTGATGACTGTAATTTTCTGGGTGATGTTGCAACGGAGGGAATAAATGGCCCAGTGTTGAACTTTGCAACTTGTTCCCTTCCTGTATGTAAATTGCCTTTATATAAAGTGGGGTTCATAACAA
Source organism: Microcebus murinus (assembly GCF_040939455.1). Taxonomy (NCBI): domain Eukaryota; kingdom Metazoa; phylum Chordata; class Mammalia; order Primates; family Cheirogaleidae; genus Microcebus; species Microcebus murinus. Next base: position 28,287,694 of record NC_134108.1, read on the forward strand.
CAGAGCAAGGACAGCTGCCTCTGGCTCGTGCTCTCTTGTCATCTCAGAGCTGCCAGCCCCACAGAGTCCCATAGCAGGGAGGCTACTCCAGCTGTCACTGAGCTCTACCTCCAGCCTCCAAGACTTAAGCCCCAACCTTTTGTATCCTGGGAAACCTGAAGAATGAAAGAGGAGGCTATAAAATCCCCTTTGAAAGGTTGGTGCTTATAGTACTATAATTTCGATGGGATGGGTAAAACAAAGATGCCTCAGAGGATTTGGGATTACTTGGCATGGGGAAGGCACATGAGGAGGAGTGTAGGGAAGGGTCTCTGATGGAAGGCTTCTTAATTTAATATTTTAAAAGAAGCAAGCAAAAAATCTTCCTGCCAGTTGCTGTTTGGGGGCAGTCTGAGCAAAATTTGCTCTCTCAGGAGGGGAAGGAACGCGGTGGAAGCAGAGCAGGGGTGGCCTAGGCTAGTCGAATGGTGAGATGTGGGGTAGGTGGCATTGGCCATAACAAAGTCATGCTCTGTGAAGAAGCCATGCAAGAGGAAGCAGACAGGGGCCAGTTAGTGTGATTTGGAACTGACAACCTTGCTTTAGGCTGAAGCGTCAATTTCAGGCATTAGATAGTGTTTTTTAAAGGAATAGGCACTGAGCAAAATTTCCCAGCCAGTCTGCAGGAGGAAGGATGTGTGTCCCCCTCTCCCTACTGCAGGCTGCTGCAACTGAGCAAACCAAGAAGGAGTTGAGAGATCATATTAGGGCAAATGTGGTGGTTGTGCCTGCAAAACAAATCCCTGCCCACGACCAAGGAAAGAGCGCTTCACATGCTATTCCTGGTCTGACAGCTGGTATTTCTGAGTGTGCCAGAGCCAGTAGGCAACTCTGAAATGGCAGGGCCCTTGGCAGCAAGGGGTCATGGCAGGGCAGCCGCCGCAGACAGCACCAGCGAGCGCCAGGTACCCGGCCTTGCAAATACTGGTAACTTGTAGCTGTCTGCCCCGCTCCCGGCCCAGTGGTGCTTGCGGCCTCGGCCAGCGCTGGCGCGCGTCCCCGCGCCGCGGTCACACCGCCGCTCCCGGGCACTCGCGGCCGCCGCGAGGTCACTGGAAGGCACCCGCGTGGCCGCTCTGCGGAGCCGGGGCCGCCGCCTGCAGCGTCCCTCCCTTCTCTGCCTTCCTGAGCGGAGGCACCCGGCTAATCTCTCAGGAGAACGAGTCGCAGTTTATGTGGGTCTTGCGCGAAAGAGCGAGGTGGCAAAACTAAGACGAGTCCTGGGTCAGCCCTGAGATAAACCCAAGGACGGGTAGGGAAGAGGAGGACAACGGGGTCCCCAGACTAGAGACGCGACCTGCGGGGTTTCCGGTGGGCGAGCGGGGGACCGGGTCCGGAGCGGGGAGCCGGCGCGCCGGGTCACGCCAGGTCGGCCCCAGCGCGGAGCCGCCGCGCGCCGAGCTCGCCACCTCCTCACGTGTTCTTGGCGTGGCGGGGACTGAAAGGCAAGGAAAAAAACTACATGCGGAACGGACAAAATGTTCTCAGAGATTACTTCAGGGGGGGAAAAAAGTGAAATGCAGATTGTACTTTTTTTTCCCCTTTGGTGCAGAGTCGAATTTTATTTCCGCCCCCTCCCCTGCACATTCCTGACCTCTCCCTCCCCCTTCCCTCCTTCTTTCCTTCCTTCCTCCTCTTCCAAGTTCTGGGATTTTTCAGCCTTGCTTGCTTTTGGCCAAAAGCACAAAAAAGGCGTTTTCGGAAGCGACTCGGCCGCGCACAAGGGCCATTTGTTTGTTTTGGGACTCGGGGCAGGAAATCTCGCCGGCCTGAGTCACGGCGGCTCCTTCAAGGAAACGTCAGTGCTCGCCGGTCGCCCTCGCCGCCCGCGGCGCATGGGGGAGATGCAGGGCGCGCCGGCCCGGGCCCGGCTCGAGTCGCTGCTGCGGCCCCGCCACAAAAAGAGGGCCGAGGCGCAGAAGCGGAGCGAGTCCTTCCTGCTGAGCGGACTGGGTAAGCGCCGCCGCCGGCCCGCTGGGGGCTTGGCTCGTGCCCTCCGAGCTGCTCGGCTCCGGCCCGGTTCGCGGGCTCGGCGACCGGGGCTGCTCCTGTTGCTGCTCTGGGGGCCGAGGATGGAGCCGGGGTGACCGGGCGGCGAGGGCGGGGAGGACCCAGCGTGCGCCCGCAGGTCCCGGCGCGCTGCGCCACCCAGCGCCGGAGAGATAACCCTGGCGGGGCGCGCGCCGCGGGGCCGGGGCCGGGGCGGCCGAGGCGGGATCCGGGAGAGGGTCGGCGCCACCGCCGGGGAGGGCAATCTGCAGGAAGGGCGTGAGCGGCCACTGAGCCACCCCGGTCGCCGCGCACCGGGCGGAAAGCGCTTCAGTGCCGCGACCCCGATTTCCATGCCCGGCGGAATAAAGGAGAAAGGTGGAAAATTACCCCGGGCTCTCCGTCCCTCCCCGCCCCCTCTGCCCGCGCTTTCCCGCTCTCGGGCGGGGGACTGGAGGCAGCTGATAACAGCCCCACACCCGGCCCTCCCCCGGGGGGGTCCCGGCGCTCCCGCCCCCGCCCGGGGCTCGCCCTCCGGCGGGGCGCAGAACCGCCAGCGGCCGGCAGCTGCGCCGCCTGCACTCCGCGCGCGGCGGGGGCGGGGCCAGGCCGGCCGGGGGCGGGGCCGCGCCGCTTCCTCATTGTCGCGCGGGCCCCGCCCCCGAGGCGGCGCAGCGCATATAAGGCCGAGCGCGCGGCGGAGCGCAGTGTTGGCTGAGCCAGTCTCCGGTTACTAACGACCTGCGGTCTTCCGTGCGTGGCAATGACGGTGAAAACCGAGGCTGCTAGGGGCACGCTCACTTACTCCAGAATGAGGGGAATGGTGGCAATTCTCATCGGTGAGTGTAGGAACAAGGCTGGACTCCTCTACTCCAGGATGCGCAAAGTGGACATTTCTTGAAAGTCCCCGATCAGATGAGTGTGCGTGGCGCTGGACGTTATGAAGCCGACTAAATGTTTCTTTATTTCTCCTCTCTAATCCACAGCTTTCATGAAACAGAGGAGGATGGGGCTGAACGACTTTATTCAGAAGATTGCCAATAACTCCTATGCATGCAAGCAGTAAGTTTGGGGGGATCTGAGGAAATGTCATTAGGGTGGTTTGAATTTACCAGCAGTAAAGTCTCTTTCTCGTCAAGGTGTTTTTCGGGAAGGCTAAGACTTCCCGCAGGTGGGGATCTCTTTTCTCCTTAAATTCTAATGTATTGGAAACATTTTAAACATTAAAATTAATTTGCTGGTTTGGCTTGACCTAAAGATGTAAGAGAAATTTTTCGTGTCTGCTTAATTCACGCCCTCCATTAACAACTCAAATATCTGTATTTAGCAGGGTTTATTATTTTCTTTAACTGAGTAATTTGGATGTTTTCATTTTAAACACTGAATTCTCCTGGAAAAGTTGAGCCAGAAACTCACTGTTGATGTTGGTGTGCCCCCTAGTGGCGAGGTAGGAGGATCTAAGTTGTTCGTTTATTCTTTGCAGCCCTGAAGTTCAGTCGATCTTGAAAATCTCCCAGCCTCAGGAGCCTGAGCTTATGAATGCCAACCCTTCTCCCCCAGTAAGTATTCTCTCTGTGTGTTGCATCTGTGGGGGGAAATTGCAAATGAGCCAGCTAACATTGCTACGTTGGTGGATGAAAATAGCATTTCTAGAAATTAGTATCAAGGCATGAGTGCCTCATTAGTTCATGGCATACTGAGTCAGAGAACTATTTTAAAAGGCATATTTCATGAAAGTTTTATCTGGTCGTAACATGATTGTGTGCAACTTCCATACTCATTTGAAATAATATATGATTTGTATGGATGAATGAATGTGCTTAAAGATGTATAGGGATTTTCCTAAGTCATTTGTAGATGTAACTTCTTTTACATTGTCTATACTTTACTATAGATGTCTTCTTTTGAGGCAATGATCTTAAAAGAGAACGTTTTCTTTTCTAGCCAAGTCCTTCTCAGCAAATCAACCTTGGCCCGTCATCCAACCCTCATGCTAAACCATCTGACTTTCACTTCTTGAAAGTGATTGGGAAAGGCAGTTTTGGAAAGGTAACTTCAAGTCCAAAAACCTTTTGATACTCTCATGTACTCATTTTACATTCTTATCCTGGATAAGGACAGAAAAATGATTTTTTTTTTAATTGAAATTTCAGGTTCTTCTAGCAAGACACAAGGCAGAAGAAGTGTTCTATGCAGTCAAAGTTTTACAGAAGAAAGCAATCCTGAAAAAGAAGGAGGTAAGAGATATGCCTGATGTGTTAGAGAGAGACATTCCTTGAATTATCTTGACCTTAGCGTTTTGGTGCCAAGTTGAAATTTGCCACTAAATCTTAATTGTCTTTTTCCTAGGAGAAGCATATCATGTCAGAGCGGAATGTTTTATTGAAGAATGTGAAACACCCTTTCCTGGTGGGCCTTCACTTCTCTTTCCAGACTGCTGACAAATTGTACTTTGTCCTAGACTACATTAACGGTGGAGAGGTAAGAGGAGGAACAAACACTGGGTTTTAGTTTGAGAAGAAAGTTTTCAAAGATAACTTGGGGGAGGGAGTTACCAGAATCAGCATTTCCTTTTACCTGTCAAGTTTCAAATAGTTAATAGATTATTTAGGGCCACTTCCTGTAATTGTTCTCTTTAGCTATATGTGTCAAGATTAATGAAATGCTTTGGCAACCGAGACTAACTTTGTTCTGTCTCCTGCAGTTGTTCTACCATCTCCAGAGAGAACGCTGCTTTCTGGAACCACGGGCTCGTTTCTATGCTGCTGAAATAGCCAGTGCCTTGGGTTACCTGCACTCTCTGAACATCGTGTATAGGTGAGCTGAAGAGCTCTTCAGGCTACCTTCCTGGGAATGGGTATAAAGGACTCCTGGCCCTAGCTCTTAGATAGAGCCTTAAAGTAATTTGTTTCTGTACAACTTGGTCACCTAAAACCAGATCCCCTAGCATGTGAGCTGTCTCAACTTCATGCCACCAGGGAACCAGCCAAGAAGGATTGTGCCTAATCCAGAATAGATGAACAGAACAAGGAGTCCCCTTTTTTATTCACTATGCAAGTGCAGTGAATTTAAAATGCTTCTAATACCTTTAGCAATTATCTTTACAGAGGATTTCTTGTGAAATGAAATTAACTTACGCAATTACTTTCCTATTCCCTATTTTACAGAGACTTAAAACCTGAGAATATTTTGCTAGATTCCCAGGGACACATTGTCCTTACTGACTTTGGACTCTGCAAGGAAAACATTGAGCACAATGGCACGACATCTACCTTCTGTGGCACACCTGAGGTATGAGCGTCCAAGATCAAGTACCTGGTTTATCCCTTTCATCCAAGAGATAGGTGCAATAATGCCTTTAGCTACCAAACAAGTAAACTCTTCTCAGACTTCTTAGTATTGTTCAGTGCAAATAGAATACATTCGCCATTAGATACAATATGAGAAACTCCAAGGGCTTCTGTTGCTTTAATTAAAACTGATTGTTTGTAAGATCCACATCATGAAAGGTTTCAAAATCCCCAAGTGAAATATCTGGGTGTTCAGTGGCTTCCTAAATACCAGTATACATAGGTAGCCAGCCAGCCTCAGAAAGTATAGCAGTGTAGATAAGATAGTGATCCAAAGATATGTATCCTCCAAGTTTACTGTGGGTCCCTTAGCTTTTCCAAGGTAGATGCCCGGTCTGAGGATCGCCTGGTTTCTCAACTTCTGAACTGTATTTTCCTGGTCTGTCTTTCAGTATCTCGCACCTGAGGTGCTGCATAAGCAGCCCTACGACAGGACCGTGGACTGGTGGTGCCTCGGGGCCGTCTTGTATGAGATGCTCTATGGCCTGGTGAGTAGCACATTGTGGGAACCACAGAACACTGTCCCTGTTCCTAGAACACTGTCTTCCTGCAATCAATCCATACTTGTCTGGCCTTGGACACAGGCCAAACCGCAGGCCTGGCCATTGTGTCTCGCCCTTATCAAGTAAGCTTATCAGAAGCTGATAAGAGGCATATTGGTTATAAATGCATTCTTTTTTTATAAGAGTCATCTCTCATCTGGTGGATTTTTCTTTTGTATATTTTGCATTTTTACTAGATATAGGACCATACTTAACCTGCGTGATGGTGAAAATCATGACTTATTAACATATCCCTGCCCCCTACCCACATGGCTTGCAACATACACACTTTTAAAAAAGCAAGGGGAAAGAAAACTTCAAGGAAAAGACTTTGTCAAATCCAGCTTTAGTATATTGTGGTTTACATCTTTTTCTCTATTGGTTGGTAATGTATGCTGCACGAAACTTCCAATTAAGTATAAAGTAATTTTCCCCTTCTTTCAGCCTCCTTTTTATAGCCGAAACACAGCAGAGATGTACGACAACATTCTGAACAAGCCCCTCCAGTTGAAACCAAATATCACGAATTCCGCAAGACACCTCCTGGAGGGCCTGCTGCAGAAGGACAGGACTAAGCGGCTGGGGGCCAAGGACGACTTTGTGAGTGATGTTTTCCTGCTCTCGGGCGGGCGGGAGGTGCACCGGCCCCCACTGCCCTCATTGAATAAGCCTGTCTAAATTAATCTCGGGTTTCCTCTCAACAGATGGAGATTAAGAGTCATGTCTTCTTCTCCCTAATTAACTGGGATGATCTCATTAATAAGAAGATTACTCCTCCTTTTAACCCAAATGTGGTGAGTATCTGTCTCTCTTCTCAGTGTACTGAGGCCCAAAGGGCATTGTGGGGGCAGGGACTCAAGGAATAAATTGGCAGGGGTTTTCTCCCTAGATCCATTATTTTTTTTCTGGAGAAAAAGTACCAATTTTTGTCCCAACAAAGCTTACAGAAGTTAACACATTTCTCAATTAAAAGTACCAAAAGAGAAAAAGTGAACATTATCCTCATTTATCTCAGCCATGTGTGTGGTCTCTGAGATTTTTGTGCTTAAAATGGATTTCTGTGTATGGTTTTCTATAAATGGTTTCTGTATATCGTCCTAAAGATTTGAACTCCAGTATTTAAAGTCTAGTCTAGATTTCCCTGTATCCAGAGTGAATTTTTGACACTCAGCGTGTCTTCTTTCTCGGAATAGAGTGGACCCAGCGACCTGCGGCACTTTGATCCCGAGTTTACCGAAGAGCCGGTCCCCAACTCCATCGGCAGGTCCCCCGACAGCATCCTCATCACGGCCAGCGTCAAGGAAGCGGCCAAGGCCTTCCTAGGCTTCTCCTACGCACCTCCCATGGACTCATTCCTTTGAACAGTCTTGGGGTTGCTTTTGAAGGATCTTGTGTGTGTTCAATGTTTTAGTTAGCCTTTTGGCGGAGCTGCCAGCTGACAGGACATCTTAAAAGAGAATTTGCACATCTCTGGAAGCTTAGCAATCTGATTGCACACTGTTTGCTGGAAGCCTTTCGAAGAGCACATCCTCCTCTCAGTGAGCTCACGAGGTTTTCGTTTCTATTCTTACTTCCAACGTGGTGCTATCTCTGAAACGAGCGTTAGAGCGCCGCCGTACACAGATGCAGGAGTCTCGTTAGAAGGAAGGCGCTGTTCTAAGAGGGGTCTCCTGCCAGTCTGTCCAGGCTGTGATAACGAATATTATGACATGTGCCTTTTCTGAAGAGATCGTGTTAGCTCCAAAGCTTTTCCTATTGCAGAGTGTTTTCAGTTCTTTATTTTTCCATGTGGACTTACTGTGTGAACAGTGGAATGAGTGTGGTGTGCGTGATCACAGATGGATTTTGTTATGAGCATCAATGTGACACTTGCAGGACACTACAACGTGGGACATTGTTTGTTTCTTCCATATTTGGAAGATAAATTTATGTGTAGACTGGTTTTTTTTTTTGTAAGATATAGTGAATAACTAAAATTTATTGAAATGGTCTTGCAATGACTTGTATTCAGATGCTTAAAGAAAGCATTGCTGCTAAAAATATTTCTATTTTTAGAAAGGGTTTTTATGGACCAATGCCCCAGTTGTCAGTCAGAGCTGTTGGTGTTTTCATTGTTTAAAATGTCACCTGTAAAATGGGCATTATTTATGTTTTTTTTTTTTTTGCATTCCTGATAATTGTATGTATTGTATAAAGAAAGTCTGTACATTGGGTTATAACACTAGTATATTTAAACTTATAGGCTTATTTGTAATGTAAACCACCATTTTACTGTACTGTAATTAACATGGTTATAATATGTACAATCCTTCCCTCCTGCCACACAACTTTTTTTGTGTGTGATAAACCAATTTTGGTTTGCAATAAAACCTTGAAAAATATTTGCATATATCGTGTCATGTTATTTTGTATATTTTGGTTGAGGGAGCAGTAATGGGTCAGTTTAAAATTTAAAACCATGGAAATCCTGTCACTTCCAGCTTAGTGGTGTCCTTCCAATATAGGTGCCTTCTGACTGCAGGGGAGCATAGGATAGTCTGAAGGCCAACCTGGGTTCCAGGCTTCATTAGCATTTTATGGTGCCTGTCATGCATAAGTCCATCCAAGCAAATCCTTTTCAATTTACTCATCTTGCAGGGATGGCTATGAAGTAATGCTCCCTATAATTTATTGCCTGCCCTGGGAAGGTGGACTATTTGTCCTGACATTGGGCTGTCTTCAGTAACAGGTAATTCTTTCAACAAATATTTGAAAGCTTGCTCTGAGCCAGGCTCTATCCTCAGTGCTGGGAATATCGCAGTAAGCAAAGCAGACAAACCTCTGATGAAGGCTGACTTAAAACAAAGCAGTTTATTGAAGTGGAAATCAAGAAACAGTCTCAGCAGTGCCTCACATGCAGTGCTGTAATCCTAGCACTCTGGGAGGCTTGAGGCAGGAGGATAGCTTGAGGTCAGGAGTTCGAGACCAGCCTGAGCAAGAGGGAGACCCTGTCTCTACTAAAAATAGAAATTAGCAGAACAACTAAAAATATATAGAAAAAGTTAGCTGGGCATGGTGGCACATGCCTGTAGTCCCAGCTACTCGGGAGGCTGAGACAGGAGGATTGCTTGAGCCCAGGAGTTTGAGGTTGCTGTGAGCTAGGCTGATGACATGGCACTCTAGCCCAGGCAACAGAGTGAGACTCTGTCTCAAAAAAAAGAAAGAAAGAAAGTAAAACAGTCTCGAAGTTCAGGAGAATGTCACTAAGGAGGGTAAGAGTGTGTGTGTAATAAATGTATATGCTCCCGAAAAGCTGACCTGGTCAGACTTCTGGTTTCTAAGAGGACCTGAAGCTGACCTGAGTCCAGAGCAGCCTCAGGAAAATGACCCTGGCAGAGATCAGTGGCTCTGACGGAAGCTTCCAGAGCCACTGTGAACCCAGCACCTCGAGGGCCCAGCAGGTGTGGGCTGACCTGCGGATCTCACTCCTGGAGCTCCCCTCCTGGGACGCGGACTGTAGGGGAGAAAGGAACAGGCACAATGTTCAGAGATCATTGTCTTCAGTCTGAAGTGTTTGGAAGTTTTCACTTTTCTAGGCCTTTCACACAAACATCTAGCGAATCAGCAGGGAACCCCCAAACAGCTCGCCCTCCCTGTCTTGCCTCCACCCTGCCCTCCCAGGATCTCCCCCAGGGACAGCTGTGACCTTTTGTCCTCTTATGACTCAGGTCTCACCTCACCTCACGCCCTCTCCCCTACCCCTCAAGGCTTCTAAAGGCTGAATTGGCATTTGGAGATCACTTGTTTATCTCCCTCCTACTCCAGTGGAGGAATAAGATGAAAGTGAGTCAATGATTTCTTGCTCAAGACGGCCCCAGGTAGAGCTCTGCAGCTGAGTTACTACCCACAGGCACTGGCTGCACATGAAATTCCCCACCAAACCCAAGTGACAAATAGAGTCCAAAGTATGCATTTTTCTAGCAAAGATGGATGCTGGCTCTGACAGGGATTATTATTATTATTTGCATATTTCCCCCTCATTCTCCATAACAACTATGAATTCCTCCTCCTCAAACTAAAAGTGCCTCAAATAACATGTTTATCTGAACACAGTTCATGCAGGCTAGGAATCTACAACCTAATTATAGGTAACCCAGAGGAGCCAGTCAAGAGTCACAAAGTTGTTTTTGTTTTTTTTTTTTTCTTTTTCATAAAGGTAGAAATCTGGTTTATTGGGTTATATAGTCAACCACTTCGGGAGGTCTGGAACGCGTTTCCCCAGAATCAAAAGGTGCCAGAGGAGCCCTAAGCTGGTCACACGGATGGGAGATTAGATCAAGCACAAGTGGGTGGGAAGGGAACAAGGAAGAACAGAGAGTCAAGAAAGAACAAGGGATCAATAAATGGATGACAAATATTTGCTGAGCATCATGGTGTCAGATAACATGCTGCAGAGGCATCTTTTATCTAAGGGAGCAGGGCCTGTCCCTGACAGCGTTGTCCCTGGGCCCCAGCCAGCCCGCCAGTGAGCATGATGACAGATTGGAAGGGGGGACCACTCGCTTCTCCACAGCTCTCCAGCTGTGGGTCTGCTCCAGTAAGAGTTTGGGGGAGACTCACCCAATGAGGATTCTCATGAGTTCAACTGAGACTCTACAACCACTGTTGCCATGAAGAATAAGCCAGTCACTGTCCTTACAGAACTTGCCATCAACTTGGGGAGACATGACTCCTACCCATAATACATGACAGATGGTAAACAATGGGTGAAGAGAACTTCAGAAGTGCAGAGGCTGTCTGTGGGGTCGGTGCCTGGAGGAGCCCTCACAGAGGAGCTACCCTAAGCAAAGCAGGGGACTCTAGGGACTCTCATGGGATGTAGGCCCCGAGCACTGGGTAATAACAGCAACAGCTCATGCTATTGAGCCCTCACCATGGGCCAGAATTGGTCTAAGCATTTTATACTCAATATGTTTAATCTTCCTAACAACCCTGTGATGTCAAAAGTGGGGAAACTGCACAGAAAGGTAATTGGCTGGTTGCTAAGTGGTGAGATCAGAAGTCAAATCATGTCAGTCTGGCCCCAAAGCCTATGCTTGTAACCATTATTTTATCCTGCCTAAGAGGTGACAAAAGAATATAAAAGCAAACAACTGTGTGCTTGTCATTCATTTATTAATTCACCAGGGCTTTAGGAAGACACCTTGAGAGATGTCATGCTAGGAAAAGAGAGTGGGGAGGGAGAGGTAGAGGTGTTGTGGCAATGTGTACAGCTAGCGTTACAGCTCTTATTAGTTTGGGGAAAGAAATGAGCAGCACACGAAGAGTCAGGAAACAGCCTTTATTCTTCTACAGCAGGCTCAGCACACCTAGTGTTATAGCTCTCTTCGTGTCTTCCGATCTTCTGCCCCTTCTGCTTGGTCTCCTCCTGCTTTTATACCCTTGGTAGGGCTCAAAAAGCATCCAATCAGGCCGGGCGCGGTGGCTCACGCCTGTAATCCTAGCACTGCGGGAGGCCGAGGCGGGAGGATTGCTCGAGGTCAGGAGTTTGAAACCAGGCTGAGCAAGAGTGAGACCCCATCTCTCCTATAAATAGAAAGAAATTAATTGGCCAACTAATATATATAGAAAAAATTAGCTGGGCATGGTGGCACATGCCTGTAGTCCCAGCTACTTGGGAGGCTGAGGCAGGAGGATCGCTTGAGCCCAGGAGTTTGAGGTTTCTGTGAGCTAGGCTGATGCCATGGCACTCATTCTAGCCTGGGCAACAAAGTGAGACTCTGTCTCAAAAAAAAAAAAGCATCCAATCAACTACAAGCTTTAACATCCAATCAAAATCAACCTTTAACATCCAATTGACAACAAGCTTTAATATCCAATCAAAAACAGTGGGATTCAAAAATTACCCAATCAGGATCACACAAGCAGTGTGGCCAGAAACAGGCTGTGGCATGTGGGCCTGGGGGCACTCGGGGTACCAGGTGGCTCTGTGCCTGCGGGGCCGGCCCCAGCAGCATGCCTTCCAACTGGCTACACGCAGCACTGGCCCGAGGACGTGCAGAGCTACAGGGAGGTGGCAAGCGGCCGGTCCCGGCGCTCGACATTTTCTATATCAGTGGGAGAAGGAAACCATGTAATTATAGGCACTATCAGTGGTTGATGAAGATGAAAAACAGCTGCAAAAACAAACATTGCAGTGGGAGGTATAAATTAGTGTAGCAGTTTGGAAAACTGTTGGACAGTCTCTGCTAAAGGTGAACATATGTATAACTTATGACCCAATAGTTTCACTCCAAGGTATAGACCCTGAAGAACATTCATACATGCAATAAAAGTATTTGTAATAGTGTTCACAGTAACAACTATTCCTGTTAACCCCCAAGTGGGAATAAATCAAAATGTCCACTAATAGTTAAAATGAATAAATTAATGTGGTTTCATATAATGGAATACTATGCAATGAAAATGAGTGATTATCATATATAATAGAAGAGAATAAATCTCACAAACAAAAAACAGACTGTATGATTTGATTTTTATAAAATCTAAATGCAAGCAAACAAAATGCAAACAAACAAAATTTAAATGCAAGCAAATAAAAGTCAGGATGTGCTTCCCTTTGAGGAGGGAGGCAGAGCTAATGGTTGAGAGGGTGCGTGAGTGGGGCAGTCTTCTGGGTGCTGTTAATTTCTCGATCTGGTGGGTGGTTTTGCTTTGTAATATTTCATCAAGCTTTCCACATCTGATACATGCACTGTTCTCTATATTTGTTATGTAATAACAAAAATGTTTATTAAAAATATATGGTGTGATAAAAAGCTAATTGTTATAGGAACACACAGTGGGGCACCTTCCCCAATTTGGGGGTCAGGCAAAGGCACTTAGTTTTCAGGTAGTTTAGGAAAGAGATGCCGAGAAAGATTTGGAGGATCCAGGTGGGCTGTCTTGGAGGAGCTTGATCTTGAAAATGAGGCAGAAAGAAGAGCATTCCTGGTGCTGGCTTTGGCAACCTGGGATGTCTGTAAGCAGAGTGGACTCAGACGGACCTAGGGTGGAATCCCAGCTCTACTGACCAGCTTTCCAGCTTTGGGCGAATAGTAGCTTAGACACATCTCTTTCCTAACTTCAATTTCTGCAGGGGAAGAAATGCAGCCAGTTCCTATCTCTTCATAAAACAAGGCCAGAAGGAATTGGAATTTAAAGAATGCCAATTAATTTCTTCTCTGTCCACCCATTGCCTTTTCCAATTTCCTCTATTCTTTACCAAATTATATAATAGGAGAAAAAATATTAAAAAGCAGTGGAAAATAATTTTAAGTACGGAGGTGGACCATGTCATTCATATTCTTGAAAACCCCATGGAGTAGAAGTTTAGATCTCATCAGGTAGAAAGGAGAAGTGTTTGAAGGTTTTCCATGAGGAAAGTGAAGTGATCAAAAGGAACCTTTTGGTGGCTCTTGCTAAGAGATGTGAGAGTAAAGAGATCTTTGGAATTAAAAAAAAAAAAAATGCCACTTAGGAGACTTCTGCCAGTCATCCAGTGGCAGTGGTGAGTAAAGGACAGAGAAGAGATAGTTCAAAAGTCCCCAGATCAGTGAGACTCAGTCAGTCCCTGGGAGTGGAAGAAGTTAGATGAATGCAAAGCAAAGTACATTTCATGTAATCCATTTCTTTAAAGTAATTGACTTAAATTATTGAAGGGGTTGTCACAACTGCAATAATAGCTTCTAGGACAAAGGGCATCTACCAGTTTCTTTGACATCCCCAGGATATAATGAATCAGCCAATCAATAATCAACCAATTGGCCAGGCATGGTGGCTCATGGCTGTAATCCTAGCACTCTGGGAGCCCGAGGCGGGCAGATTGCTCAAGGTCAGGAGTTCGAAACCAGCCTGAGCAAGAGCGAGACCCCGTCTCTACTATAAGTAGAAAGAAATTAATTGGACAACTAATATATATAGAAAAAATTAGCCTGGCATGGTGACACATGCCTGTAGTCCCAGCTACTGGGGAGGCTGAGGCAGCAGGATTACTTGAGCCCAGGAGTTTCAGGTTGCTGTGAGCTAGGCTAACGCCAGGGCACTCACTCTAGCCTGGGCAACAAAGTGAGACTCTGTCTCAAAAAAATAAAAATTAAAATAAAAAAATTTAAAAAAATAATCAACCAATTTAATTGACAGATGTTGTACACTGTAGTCAATCTCTGCTCCATCCTGTTAAGTATTATAATATTTCTCCTCATCCATCAAAAAGCCCCTAGAGCTCCTAGAATCCTATTCAACATGCCTCAAGCCTTGTATTAGGAGCATAGTGTCGTTAAACTTTTCCTGGTATTAATCAGAACGCTCTACTAAGAAAAACAAACACATCCAAATGAATTAAGCTGAATTTGAGAAATTGTTTAAATGTTTTTCTCATATTGCATGACAATTGTTAACTAATAACCCAAATCAAAAATTAAATTATTATTGTTTCAGTTTCACTGTGGCTTACATGTGATATTTTCTAGTCTCATTTGGCCACTATAAACTTGCTATATGAGAACATGTTTAATTTATAAGTTTTCTCTACTTTCCACATATTTCCTGTGAAGAACGTTAGCAGCAAGACTAGGAGCAGTCCTTAATGTTTACACAGTGTTTACCTGTAACATTGTGTTCAGACAGATATCTTTGTGTATTTGGATGTCTTGGAAACCACGGACTGTGATGGGCAGGGTTCTTGGTTTCTCTTTTCCGTGTCCTTTGACCTGTACTCCACCTACTGTATCACAACCAGCATGATGACCGTGCTATAATGACAGTATGCAAGGTACAGACTGTTCACAAGACAATGTACATGCAGACAAGCACTTCTTGTGAACAGTAGCCCAAGGGTCATCAGTATAGAGATGCCATGTCACTTTCCATACACATATAAAACAGATGAGTGGCTGCCAATTTGTTCACAGCATCTGGGTGATGGGAACTCAGTGCGGCTCACTCCTGTTTTCATGCTGCCTTTGATAGTCACAGACTTTCAACATAGCATTCCAGAGGCCAAAATCATGCCCTTCCCTAACCTGAACTAGACCATTTGATTCCAAGTGTGTTACAGTGTTGCTAGCAAAAACTCAGCACTGATCTGTTTTGGCAATAACTGAAGTTTATTTAATAAAATTAATTAAAATTAGGCTCACAATGATTTGGGGTCCAAACTGAAAACCATGATTATATTTTCCTCTGAAAGATCATTAAAAAAAAGAGAAACACACAGAAATGATCTGATGTTTGAATTAAATTACATGCTCCTTAATAATGGACACTTTGGGGTATATTTAGAGAAAATGTAATTTTTCAAATCAAACACATATGACAACTTTTTTTAAATTTATTTACTTATTTTTTTGAGACAGAGTCTCGCATTGTTGCCCAGGCTAGAGTGAGTGCCGTGGCGTCAGCCTAGCTCACAGCAACCTCAAACTCCTGGGCTCAAGTGATCCTATTGCCTCCGCCTCCCGAGTAGCTGGGACTACAGGCATGCACCACCATGCCCGGCTAATTTTTTCTATATATATCAGTTGGCCAATTAATTTATTTCTATTTATAGTAGAGACGGGGTCTCACTCTAGCTCAGGCTGGTTTCGAACTCCTAACCTCAAGTAATCTGCCTGCCTCAGCCTCCCAGAGTGCTAGGATTACAGGCGAGAGCCACCGTGCCCAGCCTTAAAGTATAAAGTTTTAAAGGAGGTAATAGAGGAGGGGGTTGGTGGATTTTTTAAAAAAGTTATTGTAATTGTTCATATTTTTAAAAAGGTCAAAACTCACATGTGTGATTCCAGTGTTTAAAGACTTTCAACATAACTTGCAACATAACTCTTACTGTGCCTGTCTACTTTTCTTTCTTTCTTTTTTTTTTTCCATGTCCACTTTTCATCTGGTATGGAATGCAGACGCAGCAGTCTGGTTTCCTGCTACAGAAAAAAACAAGCAAACAAAACAAAGCTATACTCACTGAAACACTGGCAGTTTGCAGCTGCCCTTTGCAACTATGTACAACTTTTGCCCTGCCCACATAGTCTTCAGTATCTAGCAGCTGGCCTTTCGAAATGCAACTTCACTCTAGCTACAATCTTTTTACAGCATCATTGAAACCATCCCGATTTTCCTGTCGCTAAATGGCTCTTACATGCCTAGGGTACACCTGTGTTTTCCCAAAAGTTTGCTAATTAGGGGATACTTATCCTTTCAACCATTCCTATAAGTCACTTTCACTATGAACTATCCTGTCCTTTCCAATAGCATAGAATCATAAACATGTCAGAATGGAAAAGACCTCTAGGTCCAGGGGTCATAAACTTAATGCCTTCAGGAGCCAGGCTTGTAAATTACATTAGCATAAGACAGTCAGAGCCATGGGCAATGCACTTTCTCTTAAAGGCACTGAAATTAAAGTAATAGTGAAAATCAATCACACAAAAAAACCACTGTTTGCTCTGTGGCCAGAAACATCTGAAAATATTCTGCTCTAATCTCATACGCAATTATGTAAAATTCAACAAGGAGCTGCTTCTTTTGCATTCCTTATCTATGAGCAACACAACATAAAAGAAAACCCCAAACGCTGGGGACGGAAACCTTTTCTCCTCCCAACCGTGCACCAGTGAGGAAGGAATGGGCTCATAAGAGGGATAGTAATTTAGCATCAGAGACACAAAGTCCATCCCTCCAAGTTGATGGCCAGCAGAATCTGTCCCCAGCTTCTAAGCACATCCACACACCTGGTGGGCCCAACTTCCGTCAGAATTCCATGACCACTTTTGGAAAGAAAGCAGGCAGGTCCTTAGCGTATTAACTAGGAGAATTTGATAGGCCCCTTTTAAACAGGCCATTCACTCACAAGAGTGAATGGATCACACATTGTAATTTTCCGTCTTTCCATAAAAGGACAGGGAATCGGCTTGGCCAACGCTCCTGAGTTATAATGAACAGGAAGCCAAGAAAAGATACATTTAGGGAGTCAGCAGGGTAAACTAGGAAAACTTCTGACTTCTGAAATCTGGCTACATTTCTTAGTCTCTATGAACTTTTGTTTCTTCTTTTGAAAATTGGTACTAAAAGCTTTTTTTTTTTTTTTTTTTGTACCATAGAAGATCTGAGGTAACATGTATCAGGGATGAGGAAAAATGTTTTGAACTTGATAAGTAAATAAAAATGGTGCTATTTTAATAGCACTCGACCTGGGTGCTGAGGGCTAGGGCTATTCAAACCTTCTGTGTGCCTCATAACCTGCGGCATTGCTGACAACCAACTCCTCTAGGAGTTTTTGTTGTTGTTTGCAACAGTCTCGCTCTGTTACCTGGGCTAGATAGAGTACAGTGGCATCATCACAGCTCACTGCAACCTCAAATTCCTGGGCTCAAGTGATCCTTCTGTCTCGGCTTCCTGAGTAGCTGGGACTACAGGTGCATGCCACCACCTAATTTTTTCTATTTTTAGTAGAGATGGTGTCTCGCTCTTGCTCAGGCTAGTCTGGAACTCCTGACCTCAAGCAATTCTCCTGCCTCGGCCTCCCAGAGTGCTAGGAGGACAGGGATGAGCCACCGTGCCAGGCCCAGGTGGACAGCTTTAAAATCATTGAGGAGAGCCATATGCCCTCAGCCCCATAGACATGTATACGTTTTCAGCTTTCATAGACAGATTATGAAAGATAAGAGGCAATATTTAAGTGAATAATTCCATGTCCTGGTTTTATGGCACCTTTGAAGACTTAAAGCCCTCAGGAGTCTTTTAAGACTAACAGGTTGTCCTATTGAGAGTATTGACCTCAAGGGATCCTCCTGCCTCGCCTCCCAAAGTGCTAGGATTACAAGCATGAGTCACCTCACCTGGCCAAAAGATAATTGTAAATTAAAAACCCAAATCACACACACACACAAAAAAACCCAAATCACTATTTACCATTATTTAACCTTTACTTAAATTAAAAGCACACACTGAAGATGGAGATGTAAAGATTGGAGATAGACATTGAGAGAGAGAGAGAGATCCCAATAACATAAATCCTTGCGACTATGGAACATGTTCAGCATCATTTTCGAAGTTTTGGCCATACAAAAATATCAGAAAAAGAAATAAAAGGTACAAGTATAAGGAAAGAAAAGGCAAAATTGTCACTGACATAGATTATAACCATGTGATCATTTATACAGAAACACCAAAAGAATTAACAAGCTGTAAGACCTAATTGAGGAGTTCAGCAAGGTAGCATCATACACTATCTACCTTCAAAATTTAATAATGTTCTTCAATCCAGCAATAAAATTAGAAAACATAAGAGGAAAAAAAAGATTTTGTTTATAGTTACAGAAAAAACTAT
Organism: Microcebus murinus; assembly: GCF_040939455.1. Lineage (NCBI taxonomy): Eukaryota > Metazoa > Chordata > Mammalia > Primates > Cheirogaleidae > Microcebus > Microcebus murinus. The sequence continues at coordinate 28,305,951 of NC_134108.1, forward strand.
AAAGTATCCAGAAATTCATTAGCCTAAAACAGAGCACACAAACATTTTGTAGAGAAAAAAATTAAAGGGATTGACTATGTGAAAAGATATATTATGTTAATAGACGGGATGTCATCACTTTGCAAAATATATTGATTCTTCCAAAATTTATCTATAGGTTTTAGTAAATTTCTAATGAAAATCCTAAGAGAAATTATTGGGAAATTGAAAAATTGGTTGTCAAATGTACAGAAAGAGTAAGACCCACTAATATTTCATGTAAGAATTACCTTCAATAATTGATCCACTACAATAGAAAATGGATAGTAAAGAGGGAAAACCAGGGTTATTGGCTCTTAAGACGTATTGCAAAGACATTAAAACAGTACAGAAAAGAACGTGCTATTGGCATATAAGCAGACACATGGACAAATGGGATAGAAGAGATGGTATATAGAATATGAGATTAGTGCCACCACAAATCAACAGAGAAACTGTGGATTATTTTGCAAATGGTCTTAGGAAATGAAGAATAAGATGGATCCCTAGCTTACATGACCTTTAAACATAAGCATCAGATGATTGAAGACCTAAGCTAAAACTGTAAAGCTAATAGAAGAAAATATCCAAGAATATCAAGTCACCTGGTTAATTAATAAACAGGTAGACAATAGTACATCAAATTGAGAGAAGCTGGTTTAAGAGGCCAAGAGAGTCTTCCATGTGGGAATCATCAACAAACAGGAAGGATTTTAATGAACATTGAGTAGCCTTTCAAAAAAAAGCAATAATAACCTACATTCACAGGACACTTGGTCACATGTTAACTCATTTTATCTTTTTATCAGACGAGTAAGGCAAACAGGGTGAAATATTTCTATTCACTGTGACAACACTGAAGCTCTGAAAAGTGTAAATGACCAGGCACCTAGGTCGTGAGTGGAAGGGCCAGAACTGGAGCCTTTTCTCATTCCCAGGCCGCCTCTGAACGTCACGGCATAGCTACCGAACAGCGAGGGAAGGAGGCGCCGCCAGGAATATATAGGCCAGCTATTTTAGTCTCCCTTCCACAGAGACTGCCTTTTTATGAGGTGGCATCTTGAAATGGGAGAAAAGAACCCAAGGTCATCCGTTAATAACGTTGGAACATGTAGCTCAAATGCGAATGGGCCATTTGAAAGTGAATAGTTCCATTAAGATTTGTCACAACTCTCCTGAGAGGCAGCGTCTCAGGTGTAATGGTATCTTAAATATGTGTTTAAGGAATAGTCATACATATTCTACATTCCTCACAGAGCTGTTGTGAGAATCAAATGAAAACTAGGGAACTTTTACATATAAGGAATGACTATCAGGCCGGGCGCGGTGGCTCATGCCTGTAATCCTAGCACTCTGGGAGGCTGAGGTAGGTGGATTGCTCAAGGTCAAGAGTTCGAAACCAGCCTGAGCAACAGCGAGACCCTGTCTCTACTAAAAATAGAAATTAATTGACCAACTAAAAATACATATACAAAAAATTAACCGGGCATGGTGGCGCATGCCTGTAGTCCCAGCTACTTGGGAGGCTGAGGCAGTAGGATCGTTTGAGCCCAGGAGATTGAGGTTGCTGTGAGCTAGGCTGATGCCACGGCACTCACTCTAGCTTGGGCAACAAAGTGAGACTCTGTCTCAAAAAAAGAAAAAAAAGAAAGAAAAAAAAAAAAAAGAATGACTGACTGTCTAACTTGCTTTATTTTCTGACATCAGGGTAAGCAGTGTGTGAATTTACATCAACACCAGTCTGCGGCGCCACCCAGTGGACACTGTGATGAATGCTATTGCATTTTCTTGTTTTCAGGTGTAAATATTCCCAGTATCATAGCATGTCCGTTATTCAGGGCTTTTATTCACACTCAACATATTTCTTCAAGGATTTTCATTTATAAAAATTTTTGTATGAATTTTTGATTACCAGTTTTATTTACACAAATCATGACTAGAAAAAGGCTAAATTGTAGGACAAGAATCCATACTTTATTTATTTTTTCTCCCTGAGGTGTAGCCTTCAGAGAACCCATATTTTAATTGGAATGATCCACACTGCATAGCTATCCTTGTCAGAATTTCAACCTGGGTTTTTATTTTGTTAACCAGCTGTCATTTAATACAGAAGAAAAAGCTGGGGATATTGTTGGAAAGCTGTTTCTTCTTGCTTTCCCATAAATTCAATTTAAAAAGTCAGTCCATACCCCAATATTTCTTGTTATAGTTCACTCATTCATACACATTGCTTCAGTAAAAATCTATTGACTGTTTCTTAATATTAGGCACCATGCTTAGTGTTAAGGGTACAAAGACAAACAAAAAGGAGTGTGGTCCCTGCCTTCAGGGAGTTCGCAATTTAGGCAGGGAGATACACAATAATTAAATGACCACGCAAACGCTGGTGCCTCGATTAGCTCAAGAAATGAGAATATTTTGTTTTTGGCAAATCAGCAAGATTCTAACTTGTCCTTATGTGTATCTGGGTGTTTGGGGGCAATAGGTTTTATAATCTAGAAGTTTGAAGCTCTTTTATTTAAACCTGACAATTAGCGTGAAGAAGAGAGGAGTTTCCTCCATGTTACAACGTAACCATGTGAAACAGTGAAATCTGGAGTCAGAAACACCAGGATTTGAATACTGCAGTCCTTTAATAACATTCTTGTGACCCTCAATAAATGGCTGCATCTCCCTGATACTCACTTTTTATTTTCTGTAAAATAGAAATAATATTATAATATCTATCTTGAAGGGGAAAGCCATGACAGCATATGATATGTAAATGATTAATAAATATTTTGCCTAAATGATCAAAGGCCACATGATTTTTAATGTATTGCTCATACTGTACTGATCCCCTGAAATGGTACTTAAAGTTTAACGCAATGAGAAAAACACATAAAAGCGGATCAAAAATTTAAAAAAATTAGTAGTTTTGAGAACATAGCATATGACACTATTATGTTTTAATGTAAATACCAGCTATTCGCATTTCAAAAACAATCAGTGACTGTATCTAAATTCTCACTTAATATCCACAAGAGTTGGGCTAAGGCAGATGTTATAAGTCCAATTGGCCAGATGAGGGAGGAATTAATTGGCTATTTTAGGTCACGTGGTTAATTAATAGGAGAAATGGAACTAAAACCCAGGACTTTTTACTCTTTGGAGTGTGTCTCTAGTTAGGCACCATCAAAAGGAATGGATACTTCTGAAAGTCTACAATATTAACAGAAAAGCCTCATCAATATTGTGGGAAGTCCTGCTTTGAAGGCAGTCTTTCAGATAATTCCCCTGTTACATGTACGAGCAGAAGGAACGTATCAAAAGTTGTTCCAGCTTTCTGTCCTATTAAGCACATACACATTTGTACACACAACTCAAAATATCTCAGCAGGGAGGGAAAGATTAAAGAGCTAGCATTACTCGAAATCTGTATATGTTTTAGGCACTGTAGATACACTATGTTATTTAATCAAGTAAGTATTTTTGTCATGGAGCCACAGAGGGGACACTGAGGCTAGCAAGGGGAAAAAACTTGTCCATAGAATTAGTGAACAGTAGAGAGAGGATTCAAGTTGGGTCTTGTTGGCCTCAGAGGCTCATATTTCCCTCACTTCCCAGCCAGAACAGTGACTGACGGACACAGTACACTCTTCTCTCTGACCTGGATATATGTCATGCTTTAAGATAGCCAGTCACCTGGGAGCCACACATTTTCACTCTATCTGGCATCAGAAAATTGGCGACTGCTCAGGTTGACCTCTTCATTTTTACAGCGGGAGTTAGGAAGGTTAAGAGCCTTCTCAGGATATTACTAAAATCAAAACAGGTCTGTTAAATTAAGTGCACATTATTTTATATTGCCTGCTTTTGAGGCAACCCGTGTGGAGTAAGCTTTTATTAATATTTCTTTATTCTGAAGCTCATTCTGGCCAAGTCACTTTTCTCTCTGCATCAAGGACGTCTGAGAAGGACTCACTGGGCAGTTCCTCCTTGGCTCATGTTCTCGTTGTTTAATGTGATTTGGAAAGAATGAAAATTGGAAGCCAAAGCTAATCTGGGCAAGAGGCTGATATCACCAGACCTGGAGATTAATTTTCAGATGACTTTTCAGCTGACCTGGCATTGCGATGTGACATTAGAAGATTGGAAGTAGGTAATGATGTTAGCAGGAGGCCCCTGGCTGCAGGGACACGCACACCGCATAGTAGGAGGAGTGCACAGAGCTTGCACTTCCACGCGTGCACATCCTGAGCTCCAACCGCAGCTGGGGCTTGTCCAAAGGGACTTCCCTGCATCGTTTCTGCGCCTGCTCAGCCGGTAATTCCTGATCCCATATGCCCTTTAAAATGAGAATCTCATGAAATGTCCTATAATGGCCACCAGTCCCTGAATTTGCCTGGTGAGGGCTGGTGAGGACCGGGCCAAGTGGTGAGGGTTCTGCACTCAGGGCTGTGCTCTGGGAGAAACTTCTCACTATGCTCTGGTACCCAAAACCAGGAACAAACCCAGAAAGTCTTGTGCTGGGGCCAAGGTCAGAGTCAGAACCAGAGAGACAGAAACCAAACTAGATCACAAATTCTCCAGCCCCAGACATAGTGGTCAAGCTCTTACCTATCTCAGGGATTTTCCATTTGCTCTTCCCTCTTCCTGAAAGGCTGCCTCGACTTCACTTTTTGGTGAAGAAGTGTCTGTCCCCTTCACTCTCTCTAAGGTAGCTCCATTGGAAATTATTCTGTCTCTACAACATGTTTATGTCCTCTATCTGCCATGCAATTATTCATTTAGTTATCATTTGTCTCTTCTTAGACTATAAGCACCACAAGGGCAGAGGCCTTATCTGTCTGTTCTCTGTTAACTCCCTAGCACCTGTGTGTCTGGCATATGGTGAGTGCTCGGCACAGGTTTGTTGAATGAATGAATGACTAATTTACTTGTATAATACTTCCCAGACATTTTAGGAAACACCTCTGCTCTAGAGAAGGAGAGACGATAATACTTGGATCTATGTCAACTGATCAATTGGTCAAAACAAACAAACAGAAAACATCAATTGACTGACATTAAAACTTGAGATTTATAAAAAAAAAAAAAAAGGAGCTATAACATGGTATACAATATAGTCAGAATTCATAAGGTTATTGAAAGAATCAAAAAGATGAAAACTAGGCCGGGTGTGGTGGCTCACGATTATAATTTTAGCACTCTGGGAGGCCAAGGCGGAAGGATTGCTCAAGGTCAAAAACCAGCCTGAGCAAGAGTGAGACCTTGTCTCTACTAAAAATACAAAGAAATTAATTGGCCAAGTAAAAATACATATAGAAAAAATTAGCTGGGCATGGTGGCACACGCCTATAGTCTCAGCTACTCGGGAGGCTGAGGCAGGAGGATTGCTTAAGCCCAGGAGTTTGAGGTTGCTGTGAGCTAGGCTGACACCATGGCACCGTAGCCTCGGCAAAAGAGCGAAACTCTGCCTCAAAATAATAAAAATAAAAATAAATGATGAAAACTAGTGATAAATACAGTTTCAAAGTCCAAATCAACTTTGCAACTATAAAATTTTAAAAATTGGGCTTAACAGCACACATGAAAATTAGAGCATTTAATTTGTTACAAGCTCAAAGTGGGTCAAGTGCAAATGACCTTTCCAAAACCAAATGTACTATTAGGTTGACTAGTAGAACTACTGTGCCCAAAAGAAAATAGTTCCATTTTTGACTGATGCAGTAATGCCAGGAGAACAAGGTTTAGATCTTTCTCATAGGATATTTCAAGAAAGCCCCATTCAAATTAAAACAAGCAGAAGGAGAAAGGTACTGAAACTTGCTTCCATAAACAAAAACTTTGGATGTTCAGCCTGGAAAAGAGGAGTTTGGGGGTGTTATTTAGCTTGAGAAGGGAATAAGTTATGCAGAAGGAAATAAGGTATGTTCACAAATATTTTGTGTGCAAGAGAGATTCATCTTATCCTGTTGTGCGTGGCAGGGTAGAAATCAAAAAAATGCAGATTTTGAAGCAATTTGAAGAGAAAATCTGTAGCACTCCCCGATGTCCAACGAGGGAGTGAGATAGATCTTGACAGCTAGAATGAGCATACTGGGGGCTCTGTGACTATTTGGGGGCAGGTTATACTGAGATTTCCTGTATCAGGTAGAGGCCTGGGCAGGTAACCCCTATGTTTTTTTCAGCTCTAAGTATTTTATACTTTTGAGGGTCTCTCAGGGATGTCGAGAATAAAATAAAACCATTTGAGAATGTAGAAAAGTGCTCTACAGACATAACCTATTATTTTATTCTACCATTAAAATTTTACCACTTATATTTATTACTTAAATAAGAATTTTCTTTTAGTTCTTTGAAGTAACTAAGAAAAAGATCTAGGGCCAGGTGTGGTGGCTCATGCCTGTAATCCTAGCACTCTGGGAGACTGAGCAGGATTGCTTGCGGTCAGCTGGAGACCAGCCTGAGTAAGAGTGAGACCCTGTCTCTACTAAAAATAGAAAGAAATTAGTTGAGCAACTAAAAATAGAAAAAATTAGCTAGGCGTAGTGACACGCACCTGTAGTCCCAGCTACCTGGGAGGCTGAGGCAGGAGGATCGCTTGAGCCCAGGAGTTTGAGGTTGCTGTGAGCTAGGCTGATGCCACAGCACTCTAGCCCAGGTAACAGAGCAAGACTCTGTCTCAAAAAAAAATTTTTTTTCAATAAAATTATAACAATAAAACAGAAAAACTGTTCAGTTGGCTATTTTAAGGAATTGTATTAATAATATAGAGATGCCCAGTCTATAGTTCACTTGCTTGGAAAAGCTACTTCTGGGGGAAACAGGAAGTAAACCCTGCTCTCTTTAAATTCTGACTGTTTATTTCAGCCACTGATGTTTCACAGGAGAATCCTCAGGGAAGTTAGGATTAAGGAGTTCTCTGGGACAAGCCCATACATTCATTTTAAACCAGTATGACAACTGCTGTCCAATGAGCCTGGGGGCACATCCTGGGGACTGCCATTCTCTCCTCCTTCCCCACTCCTCTCCCCCAACCCCACCCACATTCACAAGTGGAGGGTCTGTGCCTCATTACCCTGGATAATTTTCCGGCAGTGCGAATTATGGGTTAGCAAACTCTGGAATGCATTCGGGGGGGTGGCTGAAGGCAGAAATCTTCCGTAGAAGTGATCATTCAAATAAACAGGGTAGATTCTCCCTTGTGGGGGTGACTTAAGACAGGCCTTGAGGGCAGCACCACTTCTGTGCTGCGTGGAGCATCTATATCCGGGGTGTTCAGGGGAAAGTCATCAAAACCAAAGATCACCCTGTCATGATAAAATAACTCACTAGAGACGCAAATGTCTTTCGATGCTGACGGGAGGCAGCACCTAGACTTGGATGGCGCTCAAGTCCTCCACATTTTATAGCAGGTGAGCAAATGGCAAGTACACAGCAGTCTTTCTGCCAGCACTTCATACCAGCCCTTGCTCCTAACTAAAATTACAGACCGATTGATTGCACAGAGGTACCCCCAAATTCTGGACAGAAAAAAGAAAATGAACTGTTGGCGACCCTTAGAACCAACTTCCAAATCTAAACCTCCCAAATCCTGATTTTTCAGAAACAAACTCCCAGGAACCTAGAATAAAGGGAGGGGCAGAGCTAGTGGATTCTGGGCACAGCACCATTTCCAGATGCACTAAAGAGACTGGCCAGTGTCCCTCAAGTTCAGCTTCTCAGAGACCTACGATGGATGGATTATGTCTGCTTCACACTGAAGCCTCTTTGGCTTTCGGCTTCTTCCCTTCCATCTTCTCCTTGGAGTCTATCAGGAAATCTGGCCTCCTCGCTTGTCTGTAATTTTTACCAACTCCTTTAACTCCAATGCCTTTTAAATCAGACTTGTTTCAAAGCATTCGATTAAATGGAAATAAGTATCATGTTTTCTTTGACGTCAAACCTTTTAACTTTGTTATGGATATCAGGACAATTGTTTTATTTTGCTTTCCTCCATCTCCAAAAATAGGTAGAGGTTTGATCTTGAACTTTCTGTGGCTTAGGAATAAAAATGTAAGCAGCACATAAAATTGTGTTATCTCCATTGCATTTGGCACAACTTTTGAGGTCAAGTAACGAGTAAAAATGTTATAACTTTTGCAAAGGAAGTGTATTCCTAGTCCATTATCCCAATGAGTCATGCAGAGACATTTTCTAAATTGTTTTTTATCCAATTAAGTGCTGTGTCAACGTGGTATTGGGTTGCATTTGTTGATGCTATTGTCATTCCTATTTTATGACTGGGAAAAGTGAGACATTAAATGTCCTAAAGCCCAAGAGCAGTCACCTCCCAAGCCAGGATGTGCTGCTCTTGCTGTTGGTGGTTCGGCTCTATTCTACCCACCGGGGCTTCCTGTTTCCCTCCCTACAGATCAGCTTGCAGAATGTGAGTGGCTGATGCACCCCATAAGTAAGACCAGTTCTGCACTTTAATCCTTTGTGACCACAAGTTTGCTTCAATTCTAAAATGTGTATTCACAGTGCAAGAGCAGAGAGGAGGGAAAGCCCAATCTACTTGCTTCCAACAGTCATTCAAGACACCCAGCCCCAGGGACAAACTTCTCTGAGTCCAGTGGCTCAGGTTGTTACATCAGCAACAACAAAAAAGAGCAAAGAAAGATACTGTCAACTTTCAGCTAAAGCTTATGGATGACCTATAGACGCCCCCAGACTAGGTAGGGTCCCTTCCCAACTGGTCTAGAAGTTATATATTGGTATACAGTTAGGAAATGAAGACAACTTCTTCTTCTTCTTTTTTTTTTTTTGAGACATAGTCTCACTCTGTTGCCCGGGCTAGAGTCCCAAGGTGTCAGCCTAGCTCACAGCAACCTGAAACTCCTGGGTTCAAGCAATCCTACTGCCCCAGCCTCCCGAGTAGCTGGGACTACAGGCATGTGCCACCATGCCAGGCTAATTTTTTCTATATATTTTTAGTTGGCCAATTAATTTCTTTCTATTTTTAATAGAGACAGGGTCTTGCTCTTGCTCAGGCTGGTTTCGAACTCCTGACCTTGAGCAATCCTCCCACCTCGGCCTCCCAGAGTGCTGGAATTACAGGCATGAGCCACTGCACCCAGCTGACAACTTCTATTCTTAATCTCTACAAAACACAGAGCTGATAATCTGTAGGAGAAAAAGTAAAGCAAATAACATTTATTATTTCCCAGAGTAAACCATGTTGAAATTCCTCTCCAACTCAGTATTTTGGATTGAAATATTTTAGTCTCTTCCGTTTATGACACAAACCAAGAATTGATTATATGCTTAAAGGCTTAAGTCTGTGGCATCAAATATTTTAACATGGTTTTTACTTCTAATCTTTAATTATATAGAGAGATAATAATACAAACACATTATTCTTGGAGAAAATTAAGATTACTGGTAAAGCTAAATCCCCTTTGATCATATCCCTAATCTAGTTTTTTTCCCACAAAGATAATAAATAGTTATCAACTTTTTGTTTATGTTTCCAGATATTTTTTCTAAGCACTATATATATTTATGTAGAGTCATAAAATATATAGTATTACTCTGTGTATTTTTTCATGTAAATATTATTATTGTATGTATACCAACTTGGCTTTTTAACTTCACAATGTGACATGAAGTTTACTCTTTTAAATTTCAGCATATAAAATCATGGTAGGTCTTAGTTTGTTTTGTGTTCCTATACGAGAATACCAAAGATTGGGTAATTTATAAAGAAAAAAAAATTATTTCTTACAGTTCTGGAGGCTGGAAAGAGCATGGCGCCAGCATCTGGTGAGGGCCTTCTTGCTGGTGGAAACATGGCGGAAGGCATCCTAGGTAAGAGAGAGCAAGTGCATGCCTGCCAGTGCACGTCTCTCTTCCTCTGCTTACAAAGCCACCAGTCCCATCCTGGGGTCCCACCCTGATTACCTTATCTAACCCTAATTGCCTTCCAAAGGCTCCACCTCCACCAACACATGAAAATGGGAATTAAATTTCCAACACATGAAATTTGGAGGACACATTCAAACCACAGAAGTAGAAATAGGTCACCATATTAATATTTGAGCTAATCTTTGACTTACGGGCATTTAAGTCGTTACATTTTTCTCTATTACAAACATTGCTACAAAGAATATCTTTGTGCATAGTTATTCCTCTGTTTCTCTCAGGTGAAGCTTACAGAGGGAAGTGCTAAGTCATAAGGTGTGAATATGTAAAATGTTAATAGATAATGCTAATAGTAGTTAATATTTATGAAGGAAATACTACCTGCCAGTTATTCTAAGTGTTTTATATTCACAGACTCTGGCAGGAGAGTATTTTATCTTATACCTTTTTACAGGTGAGAGTGTTGAGACACAGGGAGGGTGAGAATTGCCCCAAGTCACATAACTAAGAAGCGAAAGAGCCAGAATTTGGTCCCTGAGAGATTCTTTCTGGAATCTAGGTTCTTTCTGATCCATCACATTCTACTGCCTATAGCATAGTCTTCATTCTTTTCCACCTCATTTGTATTATGCTACAAGTGGAAAACTACTTACTTGGGGGTTAATCAATGTTCTAAAATTGTGTGTTCAGATTCTTTTAGTTTTGAATTTTGAAAAGTTGTTTTCATACTAATGTTTGATCATAGCCTGGCCTTAGCAAAGCAAGTCTCACAGCTTGGCAAAATAAAGAGAAGAGAAATTGTTCCGTAGTCGCATGTGTGAAACAGAATGAGATAAGGAGATGAAAACTTCAAAACCTTGGCAGAGAAGGGATCCCAAGGCCAGTCAGGTCCTGAGTAAGTCTGTTTGCCCTAGTGAGCTTGATCCCAAGTCTTTAAAACTAGGAACTTAATCTATAATATCTACTCAAACTTCTTTTACTCCAGTTTTCCTCCTTAACCACTGGGCAGTCCTTAGAAAACGAAAAAAAAAACTCTTTTTGCATGGCTATTGTGTGCATCATTCTGCTTTATCTTATTTAACATTTTTGAAACAATCTCAAGTTTAAAGAAAAGTTGCAAGTACCAAATTTTTTTTTTTTTTTTTTTTGAGACAGAGTCTCGCTTTGTTGCCCAGGCTAGAGTGAGTGCCGTGGCATCAGCCTACCTCACAGCAACCTCAAACTCCTGGGCTCAAGCAATCCTCTGCCTCAGCCTCCCGAGTAGCTGGGACTACAGGCATGTGCCACCATGCCTGGCTAATTTTTTCTATATATATTAGTTGGCCAATTAATTTATTTCTATTTATAGTAGAGACGGGGTCTCGTTCTTGCTCAGGCTGGTTTCGAAATCCTGACCTTGAGCAATCCGCCCACCTTGGCCTCCCAGAGTGCTAGGATTACAGGCATGAGCCACTGCGCCCAGCCCCAAAATTTTTTTTCTAAATTAATTGAGAATAAGTGACTGACACATTGCCTCATCACCCCCAAATACTTTAGTGTATATTTCCTACAAACAAAGCCATTCTCTACATAATCACAATCAAACATCAAAATTAGGAAATTCACACCAATACATTACTATTATCTAATCCTCAGATCTCAGTCAAGTTTTGCCATTTGTCCCAATGTCCTTTATAGCAAAAGGATCCTGTTCAGAATCACATCTTGCTTTTAGTTGTCACATTTCTTTAATATTTTTCAATCTGCAACAGTTCCTCCATCAAGGAGGCCTTTCGTAACCTTGGCATATGAGATTTCAGGCCAGTTATTTGCAGAATGTCCCTTGATGTGTCAGTTTGTCTGGTGTTTTTTCATAATTAAATTCAGATTATACCTTTTTGGTGGAAATATCACAGAAACGATGCTGTGTCTCTTTGCACTCTATCAGGTGACACACAATTTCAAATTGTCCTATTACTAATAATGTTACCTTTGATCACTTGTTAAGCTGGGTCTGCTAGGGTTCTCTGCTGTAAAGTTATTACACTTTATTCCTTATAATTGATAAATATTGGGGGATGGAGTCTATGTAAATACCTCATTCCTCATCAAACTTTCAATTTATTCATTCATCAGTTTCTTTCAGTACATACTTACTATTTTATTTAATATATTATAGTCTGTTACTATCATTATTTATTCAGATGCTCAAATTGCCCCATATTTGATATGTGATTTCGTAGTACTTTTCAATCTGATTTCTCAGTACTTTTGACATGTCCCCATATGTTTTGAGTGTTGCTTTACTTTCTGGCAAAAAAGATGTAGAGCTAGACCTGGAATCCAGGTTTTTCCAAGGAACCCTGGTTCTTTTTAGTGGAGAGTGGCATTTAGAGACTAAGATTGTGTGCTAGGTGTGCTCACTGTGTGCTGGGTCGTGGGGTGTCACTGCTCCCAGAATGACTCTCCTTCTATCTATGTATCTTAAAAACCAGGAATTTGCACTGATATCTCTAATTCCAATTAAATTCATTTTTATTTTCTCTCAGTTCATAATCATAACTTCTTGTTCCAGCAATAAGAAACTTGCTCTCTTTATCCCTCCCGTATTTATTCATTTGCCCAACTCTCCAGATGTGACCTAGGTCCCGTGGTTCCTGCTGCCCCCTGCTGGGGACACCCAGCCTCACACAGGCCCCAGCACCCGCCAAGCAGCCACTCGCTCATGGGGACAGCCTGCACACATACATGGTCAGGCTCTGACACCCTGCTGTGCACCCCTGGCCTGGGGCACCTACCTTTTTTAACCTCACCTAATAGTTTTAGACCAAGCTGTTCAGACAGAGAAGAAAAAGAGAGAATAGTGGGCATGTCACTTTAAGAATAAATTTTGGTTTGTCTATTTTGATTTTTGGTTCTTCTTTTTTTTTTTTTTTTTTTCGGTTGTGTAAAAAAAAAGCTGCATTTAAATTAGCTATAGCTGCAAATGATCTCTGACATTTTGAATAAACTTAATTATATAAATTAGTTCTTGCATCTTTCTTGGATTCATAGACCTGTTAAAATAATAATAATAATAATAATAAATAATGATAGCCCCAGGCTGGCTGGCTGAACAATCAGCATTCAGTCTATTTGTATCACTGGGTTTTTCAAAATTTTGCTTCCTGATGTCTTTATGCTGAACATTTTAGTTTTCCCGTGGAGGTAACTTCATCCCCCTTCACACTGCTCTTCTCCCAGCGTTTCTCAGGCTACATTTCTGTTCAAGTATTTATAAGTATCACCCTCAGCTTGTTTTCCAGAGCCCTGCCTTTGTGTCCCACTGCATAAATATTCTTGTGAAGCCACGAATCTCGGAAAGTACAGTTGCAATGGTTTATGGAGTGTCTGGGAAAGGTAGGTCACTCAGCTCCATGAGTCACTGGGGAAGTCAGTAATTCACTGTTTGTAAGCTAGAGAGACAGTCTATGACATATCGGTTGCCCTTTGCTCCTCCCAGAGAGGCCTTTTTATTAGCTCAGACTATATAGTGTATGCCCACGATCCCCTGGAGCAAGGACACCTGGTCTCTCCAGAGTGGTACATGCATCACGGGGGACAGCTGTGGCCTGGCAGCCCCCCATTCTCAACATAATATCCTCATGGTCTCTCAACTGCAAAATAACCAGAAGAAATTCCAATCAAGAGTGTCAAATGATTTCAGTGTGTACCAGAGCACAGAAATGAAACTGGCATGAAACTATTTCTACCAGACTCCAGTAACCGAATGCTCAGCTTGGTGGGGGTTGGCATTCAGCTGAATAAAGCAGCTGATCACTCGTGTGAACTCTTAGGTTTATAACCCTGATGGCCAGTGTCTGATGCAAAAGAGGAATTAGCATTTTTTTCTTCCACAATGGAGACGTTTCTCTCTGCAGGATACTACTAAATGGGGCAGAATCATAAATATGTTTAAATAACTTGCTGGTAAGTTTTCCTCAGATGCAAAGTGCCTATGGTTCGAAGGAAATAGTTGGAGCACACACACACTGTGACCACGTTGCACTGAGCTCAGGGGGGTGTGCAGGTCTGTGGGGAATTTGCGCCAGGGGGCCGATAGAGAAGTCTGGGCAAGGGTCGATGTGGGTGCACTGGGTAGTCCGGGAGAATTCTAAAGCACTGGGAGAGACAAGGCCTTCATAGAATATACCGTGGAAACATTTATTTAGATCAGTAACCACTTTTTCTCTGAAGGGGTAGGAAAGATGTCCAATCTGTGTGTGGGGCGAGGGAAGAAAAAGAATGGGAAGAAGGAAGACTGAATCAGGACAGGTCGGGTCAAAGGAAATGCCACCACAGTGAGAAAAGTGCCATCATGTGGGAACAGTCACAGGGCCTTTGAGCTAAAATTACTAATTCTTACTTTAAATTGGCCTTTCCGCCTCAAAGACAATTCAATTAAATTCAATTCTTCCACAGTGCTTCCTGAGTACCTGCTCCCCTTGGGACACCTACGAGACCTGTTTAATGTTCCCAGGGCTTCCTTCTGTAATAGGCCAGTGTGTGGTCACAATCTTCCCTCTGCTTGCAGCTTCTGAGAACTCTTCTTCTTACCCATTGATAAGTCTTTAGCATGACTACAGTAACAGAATGGGCAACAAGTTTCCCACAGATGCTTTCACGGTTCTAAGAGGATTTAGCTCCTTATGTTTTGAGGTGCCCACATGATTTATGTAAATCCTCTTAGATTTCCCTTTTAGGCCATGGCCGCTGTCCTACCAGCCGGGAAAGGCTGTAGCCTCTCAGCCTGTACCTACGGCAGGAGCAGCAAGAGGCTGAGGCCGAAACAGCTGCTACAAGACGGCTCCTGAAACGACATTGGCCTCCTTCTGTGGGACATCGCTGGGTACTTTGTACATAGCAAGTCTTCAGTAGAGATTTTAAGCTCATGTGCTGAAGAATCCTGTCTTTATTTTTATTTATTTTTTTTGAGACAGAGTCTCACTTTGTTGCCCAGGCTAGAGTGAGTGCCATGGCGTCAGCCTAGCTCACACCAACCTCAAACTCCTGGGCTCAAACGATCCTCCTGCCTCAGCCTCCAGAGTAGCTGGGACTATGGGCATGCACCACCATGCCCGGCTAATTTTTTCTATATATATTAGTTGGCCAATTAATTTCTTTCTATTTATAGTAGAGACGGGGGTCTCGCTCCTGCTCAGGCTGGTTTCGAACTCCTGACCTTGAGCAATCTGCCCACCTTGGCCTCCCAGAGTGCTAGGATTACAGGCGTGAGCCACTGCACCTGGCCAGAATCCTGTCTTTAAATTGGACCTAAGGTGAAATTGAGGAATCCTGACTCCACAACTAAATACGTATTCAGTGAATGAGGGACATTATAGCCAGTCCCTGAGTTCATGTACAAGGCTGTTCCCCCAAACCTAAAAATTCTATAGAACCCTTATTTCCACCTTGACTTCGGGCACAATAATGTAGCTTTTGCATATCATAAATGGTTTTTTATTTATTTTTTTTATTTATGAATGAAGCATCATAGGTCAATGAATATCAGAAGAACTTTTCTCTGCCATTTTCAGATCATTAAGTCCAGGGGAAGTGCTGAGCCTAGCCTGGCTTGGACCACATGCCCACACAGGTGACCAGGACAGCACAGTGCCATGATGACAGGTGCCCCAAATCACACAGAATCAATGTCTAGGAGACAGTCCTCAAAAGACAGGGAAAACTGTTCCCAAAGTCTGAGAGGCAAAAAAGTTGGGCAGATAAAATAATAGATGCCCACCATAGCCCTGCACAATCTCTTTCATTCTGTTGGTACATTTCTTTCTGATCTTTTGGTTTGCTGCTACATAGATGATGATAACAATTGTAATAGCTGATACTTCCAGAGTCCTTCTCTGTGCTGGGCTGCACTAAGAGCTTTGCAGGAATTCCTTTTAAAGACATTTCTTTGATGAAAGACAACTTCATCAAGGATTTTGAGAACATTTTGGATGTAAGAAAGAAGCTTGGGTTTTACATTTTTAAAGTTCAATCATCCTTTTTTTTTTTTTTTTTTTTGCTTAAAAATGCACCAATCTAACAAGCATGGCAGATGCTTATCAGATAACATGAAGGGCATAAGCCTATTCTTTGAAGTTTTTCCTTGAAGAAGGTGAACATGTTTTTTTAAAAAATTCATCTCATTGCTAAGCTGCAAAATGCATTATTTGTGGTAAATAAACATGTTGGTACTCAGGTTAAAAATTTAGTAAAATGATGTTTACAAAAACTGTGTAATAAAACAGAAAAAAAGCTTAATGACATCATGCTAACATTGTTAAAATGTCTGGTTCTGTCATTTGAATTCTGATTCTGTCACCTTTCAGCTGTTACATTTGCACTAGGTTACTTAATGTCCATCCATGTCCTCACTGGTAACATGGGAGTAGTAGTTCCTACCTCACAGAAGTGTCAGGAATCTCAAATGAGGTAACATGTGAAGTGCTTAGCCCTGCACCCACACACTGCCAGCCTGGTCATCACCACCATCATTGTCATCTGTGAGTTTAGCAAGCAAAATGCTGCATGGAAAAGAATATCAGAAAGAAATGCACCATTTGGGACCAGCCAAAGAACTACTCCTAAAAGCAAGAGAAAAGAAATTCCAGAAATTTACAACAATATAAGATAGATCTTCACAGTTTGAAAAATACAAGTATCAGTTTAATAGCTAAGCTAAGCCTTAAATGTAATATCTTAACTATTAAAGCCTTAAATTGAAATCGAATGCCTTAAATTTAAACCTAAGATTTAGCGACATCTGCTGGAAGAAATGTGAATTACTCAACTCATATACTAAGCACCTGTACTAAGGCAGAAGTTCCGTTCAATAATTTGTTGAGCATGAACTTGGTATCAGATGTTTTCCTAGATTCTATGGACAAAGTGATTAATTCCCATGCTCAAGAAATTTAGATTTTTTCAGCTCAGCTATAAACCCTCTGTACTTGAAAAGGAAAAAAAATGGACATTATCACCATGAAACTTTCAATTCTGTTCAGAGAATATCTATAACCAAGAAAAAATTAAGTAGCAATACAAAACTGGGATATGGTCAAATGCTAAAATGAAAAGTATCAATAGTAGAGCAATAAGAGTGTTGGGAGAGGTAGGATATAACAACTAATGGAACACTTGGAAAGTCATTCAAACAGGTGAGTGGAATTTCTTTCAGTATGAGGCATGGGAAGCTGTGAATGTTTTCGAGTATAGAAGTGATTATAAAACTAGTGCAGGTATGCATTGCTTAAAGACAGGGATACATTTTGCAAAATTCGTCATTAGGCAATATCATCGTCGTGCAAGCATTGCAGAATGTACTTACACACACCTAGGTGGTATGGCCTACTATACAGCTAGGCCATTTGGTATAGCTTACTTCTCCTGGGCTACAAACCTGTATGATATTTTGTTGTACTCAACACTGTAGGCAACTGTAACACAATGGTAAGTATTTGTGTGTCCACATATATCTAAACATAGAAAAGGTACAGTAAAAATACAGTATAAAAGATTAAAAAAAAATGGTACACCTTTCTAAAGCACTTACCATGACTGGAGCTTCAAGACTGGAAGTTGCCTTGGGTGAGTCAGTGAGTGAGTGGTGAGTGAATGTGAAAGGCCTAAGACATTACTGTGCACTACTGTAGACTTTAGAAACACTGTACACTTCGGCTACACTAAATTCATTTGTTAAAAATTGCTTTCTTCTATAAGTTAACCTTAGCTTAGTGTTGACTTTTTTACTTTATAAACTTTAAACATTTTAAAACTTTTGTTCTTTTAAAATAACACTTATCTTAAAACACACATTGTACAGCTATACATAAATATTTTCTTTCTTTATATTTTTACTCTATAAGTCTTTTTCTATTTTTATTTTATTTTATTTTATTTATTTATTTATTTATTTATTTATTTATTTATTTATTTATCTATTTATTTATTATTGAGAAAGAGCCTCACTCTGTTGCCCGGGCTAGAGTGCTGTGGCATCAGCCTAGCTCATAGCAACCTCAAACTCCTGGGCTCAAGCCATCCTCCTGCCTCAGCCTCCCGAGTAGCTGGGGCTACAGGCATGCACCACCACGCCTGGCTAACTTTTTTCTATATATTTTTAGTTGGCCAATTAATTTCTTTCTATTTTTAGTAGAGACGGGGTCTTGCTCTTGCTCAGGCTGGTTTTGAACTCCTGACCTTGAGCTATCCGCCCGCCTTAGCCTCTATTTTTAAAATGCGTGTGTGTGTGTTTTTTAATTTTACACTTTTTTGTTAAAAACTAAGGCAGAGACACACACACATGATGGGGCAGGATCATCAATATCACTCTCTTTCATCTCAACATCTTCAAGGGCAGTAACACACGTGGAGCTGCCATCTCCTCTGAGAACAATGCCTCCTTCTGGAATGCCTCCTGAAGGACCTGCCTGAGGCTATTTTACGGTTAACTTGTTTTTTAATAAGCAGAAGGAATATACTCTAAAATAACAATAAAAAGTATAATAAATAAGGCCGGGCGCGGTGGCTCACTTCTGTAATCCTAGCACTCTGGGAGGCCAAGGCAGGCAGATTGCTCGAGGTCAGGAGTTCAAAACCAGCCTGAGCAAGACCCCGTCTCCACTATAAATAGAAAGAAATTAATTGGCCAACTAATATATAGAGAAAAAAATTAGCCGGGCATGGTGGCGCATGCCTGTAGTCCCAGCTACTTGGGAGGCTGAGGCAGAAGGATTGCTTGAGCCCAGGAGTTTGAGGTTGCTGTGAGCTAGGCTGATGCCACAGCACTCTAGCCCAGGCAACAGAGTGAGGCTCTTTCTCAAAAAAAAAAAAAAAAGTATTGTAAATATATAAATCACTAACATGGTTGTTTATTATCATTATCACGTATTATTTACTGTGCATAATTGTATGTGCTGTACTTTTATAGGACTGGCAGCCTGGTAGGTTTGTTTACACCAGCATGACCACAAACACGTGAGTAATGTCTGGTGGATAGTAATTTTTCAGCTCCATTATAATCTTATAGGACCATTGTTGCATATTTGGTTCCTTATTGACCAAAATGTCATTATGTGGCACATGGCTGTGTTCTGGGATGATTAACCTTCTGGCAATCTGTAAGATGCATTGATTTAGGGATATAGACTGAAGAAGAGAGATTGATTGGGGTGCTGTCATTATAAACAGCTGGGATGATAAGGATGGGGACTTAATTACTCCAAAGTGGTCAGGATCAACAGTCAACTTGGCAAAAGGGGTTCTATCAGACTTCTATTTTGTGACATGAACTTGGAAACAATAATATGTTTCTGTAGAAATGGGCAAATGAATATGTGTATTCACAACCAATATCTGTTTCTGCTCTCAGGCAATCTCAGTCACTCCTTTATGTTTAAGTTTAGTCTGTTATGAAATCACACTTCTAGGTACTTTTGTCTCTACCTATTGAAAAATTATCTTTCTGAATACAAATGAGTTCAAGATATCACAAATAAATGTTACAAATAACAAGCACCTGTATCTAGTTCCAATCCATATAGAAGACAGGTTCATAAAATAATTTTGGCCCCTGTTATGGACTGAATGTTTGTGTTCCCCCAAAATTCATATGTTGAAATCTAGTCCCCAATGTGATGATATTTGGAAGTGGGGCCTTTGGGAGGTAATTAGGTCACGAGGGTGGAGCTATCATGAATGGGATTAGAGCCCCTATAAGGAAAGGCCAGAGAGCTAGCTTTTTTCTGTTCATAATTTGAGGATACAGGAGGTCAGTATCTGCAACCAGGAAGAGGGCCCATTCCAGTGGCGCTCTTAGGAGAGTATGTTCATTATACTCTTCCAAGTCACTCACCAGAACCTGACCTTGCTGGCATTCTGATCTTCGACTTCCAGCCTCCAGAACCGGGAACAATAAATATCTATTGTGTATAAATCACTCAGTTTATGGTATTTTGTTATAGCAGCCTGAGTTGGCTAAGACAACACCCATGCCATAAATGCCATGCATTCATTTACTCCATCTGCAGAAACTCAGATGGAAATGCTCAAAGAATGCAGTTGTTCTCATGGGTTCAACAGTTTGCTTAAATATGGGCCAAACCTTTTACTTTTTAAACTTACATCATTGATAATTTTCCAAAAGATACTTTTTATAAATATACTTTTCTGTCCTAGTTATAAAGGAAAGTATACTTTTATCTTCCCTCATTTTATTAATTGGAAATATCTTAGGCATATAATAAAGTTGACCATATAACCTATTATTAAAATTGGGACAATTTTGAGAGGGAAGAGGTGGGACAGATATTAGACTACATGAGCTGCAGGAGTCCTCAGACCCATGGGCAATTGAAAAGGACAGTTGTCCTGGTCATGATAGAAGTTCCCTGGCACTCTGCCGACTGTATCCACCATGAAGCGCCCTATGGGCATCATGGCCTCCATTCACTGGTCTCTCCTTCCGTTCCGTTTGGCCCAGTGTCCTTCTCACTGTTTTCCTCCGTCCTTGAGGATTTGCTGTCATACACAGCTTCCTGAGCTTGGGAAATCTCAAAACTGGCCACTTGACCTTGTACATATCGTCAAATCTAACCCAGCGGTAGAAGAATCTGTTCATTACTTTGCTACCTAAAAAAAAAAAAAAAAAATCATAGGAATCAAATGAGATAATGAGAGCATGGAAGTTTTTGAAAACTATAAATTTTATGCAAGTAATGAGATGCTGCAAGGGAGTAGGTGTGGTTTTCTTGAGCTGCTGTCCGGGTGAGGCAGCTCAGCCTGTCGGTAGGGTGGCGGCAGTGAGCTTCCTGCGTCGGCCACGCCAAACGGTTCTCCGTGGTGCTCTTAGGAGAGTCTGTTAACTGTACTCTTCCCACTCTGCAGAGGCAGAGGCATATTCAGGGGGTCTCAGTGCGCGGGGGTCTGCTGTAAGGACACACTGAGAAGTGAGGGAGATAGGAAGCCTGTGGACAACCGCACAGCCGGGTCTCCGGGAGAAGGAAGCCACCTGGGGCACAGGACAGAGCTCTGGTGGTCCGCCAGCCTCTCTGGAGACCAGTGGCAACTCCAGGTGTTTCTGCAGAAGCTGGGGTCAGTTGCTTTCTGGCCTGGGGTTTCGCTTCAGCTTTTATTCCCAGGCTGCTTCTCCTGCCCCCGTGGCTGGTGACTGCCCTCGCGTCCTCCACTAAATCTCGAGTCCTGTTTATTCACGGATTCTGTGCCTCTTGGTTTCTGCTTACAGTTCTGTGTGTGCTTCCAACTCCTGTGCCCCTTACTGCCACACGTCTGACTGTCTCCCATTCAGGCGCCTCAAAGGAAGGGCTCTGATGGGCTATGTCGCCATCTATTGTACAGTACCCCACCTGGGCAAGCTCTGGTGCCAAGCAATTTGGAGATTACTGGCTAGAAAATAGATGGCTACTTTATGTCAAATGCTGACTTCTGGTCTAGGGAAAATACAAAGATGGTGGCTTACGTGTTAAAAACCTTCACTTACTTGCTTTAAGGGTGGTCCTGTACAGCAGAACTCCAAACTGTGCCATTTCATGTTGCATTAATCCATTTTCCTTTAATACTCTACTTACATTTCAACTCATTTATTTCAAACTTGTAAGCCTTTCATATTTTTAGAGCTTAGCAATTTCATACCTCCACTTAATTCATAGTACCTAAAATGATCAAACATATCATCTTTGGGTATGACTATCCTTTCTTTATAAAGCAATAACAATCATAATTATAATCGATTAAGTTTCTACTATGCCACACATTTTACATATATTCATCTCTCTTTTAATTGTTGCACCCTAAGTACAAGGTTGACTTGTGTGAGATGACTAACCTCATTTTGCAAATGAAGAAGATATGTCTCAAAGAGATTAAAGAACTTGTTTAAGATTATAGAACTAGGATTTCAACTCAACTCTAATTCCAAAGCTCATGCAATCTCTTCTTTATCACAGTCAATTTTAAGTTTCATATTCCAGCCTCTTTTATTTATCTTTACTTTTTTCCCTAATTACGCCTGGTATCTGGGTTTTTTGTTTTGTTTTGTTTTGTTTGTTTTTTGTATTATTGTATCAGAATATATGCAGCACTATACCATTATACAAAAAGTTTCTGAGATCTTGACTTATTTTAATACTATAGTGGTTAATATGTATATTTTTGCCATTTCACTTTTATTTCTCAATTAAAATTTTAGTGCAAAAAATATTAATTCATTATCTATTTATCTCCTCCTCTACCTCAATCTTTAGCCAATTTCCTCTTTACTCTATCGGGACACTAGGTGAATGCTTCCTGGGAAAATTTTGCTTAGATTCTACTGGTGGCAGGTCCGTCATCATTTCCAGGTCTGAACTACCAAGAGTTTCCTACTACTCTACTATCCACAAGACTGTAAGAGCCTTTGAACTGCTGGGTACTGTCCAAGACCTTGTCATTTCAGCTGTAAGGACTTCACCACCAGACCTGGTTCAGAGGCAGTAAGAGGAGGCCAGTTTTACCATAGGAAGGTCATACCAACACTAAATTTTTGTGGTTTTGTCTTTGTTTGAGGAGAAGGAAAGGGAAGTTTATTAATTTTCCAGCAAATGAGGAGGTTGGCAAACTCCTGTCCCAAAGTACCAATGTCCTCCCAACACTAAATTTTATCATCCCTTCAGAAGATGCTAAGATAGGAGTCAAGATAGGAAATGTTTAAGGTGAGAGGTGGGCTCGTCAGTTAACAGATATTCATTAGTTATCATTCTTTTGAATACCTTTAGAAATCTAACTTAAACTAGCCTAAGCTGGGGAGGGGGGCGGGGAAAGAGAATAAAAAGAGAAATTTTTAGATCATGTAAATAAAAAAGTCACCAGATGACATTGAATCAGAGGCTTAAAGAATATTCTAAGGCCAGGTGCTCCCTAACATGGAGCTCTGTTTCCAGCAGTGTGAACCTACTTTTAAGCAAATTAACCCCATGTGTGTTGAGGTCCAGGTTTAAATGCTCTAGACCGGGGGTCCTCAAACTTTTTAAAGAGGGGGCCAGTTCACTGTCCCTCAGACCATTGGAGGGCCATTGGAGAGTGCGGCGCACATTCCACACATGCGCACTGTGGGCCCGGGACAAGTGGGCTGCTAAGCAGGACAGGCAGTGGCAGCAAAAACACCTAGCGGCCAGATAAATGTCCTCGGCAGGCTACATGTGGCCCGCAGGCTGTAGATGAGGATGCCTGCTCTAGGCTGTAGGTTCAAAGAAAGGAGAGAACTTCTCTTCCAAAATTCAAACACAAGTCTGATTCTAATTGGTCTGAATCACCTGCCAATCAATGAGCAAATTGCTGCAGTCAGACGGTTGGGATTTTTTGCTGGGCTAATGCTGGCACTTCTCTATGTCTCTTTTCTTTGTTCACAGCATATTTAAAAGGAGAGCAATATGCCAAAGGAAACCAGGGGCTTTCTGAAAGTAGGGGAAAAATAACTGCCGCTCCCCCTATTTGAGACCCTAAGTTCTCTCTCTGAGTAGACACATGGCCTTTGTACAAAATGTTACTAAGAGACCCACGTGGGAACAAATCTTGGGAAATTATGACTTGGGCTCAACAGTAGGACCTGGAGACTTGTGGCTAAGCTTTGGCAGCTCCTCTGGACTGCAGGATGCATTGCGGACACTGGCTGAGCAGTAGGTTGTACCTTGGAGCCTGTAATGGATTGAAATTGTGTATCTTTCTCTTAGCCTGTTTTCAGCTGCTATAACAGAATGCCACGGACTGGGTAATTTACAGAAAAGAGAAGTTTATTTGGCTCATAGTTCTGGAGGCTGGGAAGTCCAAGAGCATGGCACCAGTATCTGGTGAGGGCCTTCCTCACCAGATGGAGGGCAGAAGGTGGAAGCAAGCACAGGAGACAGACAGAGAAAATCGGCGTGAACTCATCCTTTTTTATCAGGAGCTCACTCCCTTGATAACTAACTCACTTTTGTAATAGCAGCATCACTCCATTATGTGCGCAGGGCCCTCATGATCTAATTCCCTCTTCGTGATCCCATTTCTTTTTTTTTTTAGACAGAGTCTCGCTTTGTTGCCCAGGTGAGAGTGAGTGCCATGACGTCAGCCCAGCTCATAGCAACCTCAAACTCCTGGGCTCAAGCAATCCTTCTGCCTCAGCCTCCAGAGTAGCTGGGACTACAGGTATGTGCCACCATGCCCAGCTAATTTTTTTTCCTCTATATATTAGTTGGCCAATTAATTTCTTTCTATTTATAGTAGAGATGGGGTCTCGCTCTTGCTCAGGCTGGTTTCAAACTCCTGACCTAGGGCAATCCACCCGCCTCGGCATCCCAGAGTGCTAGGATTACAGGCGTGAGCCACCGCACCCGGCCTCCCATTTCTTAATACCATCATAATGGGATGAACTTTCTAACACATGAACTCGGGGGATATAGCACACCCTCCCCATTTATGTTTTTAAAATCTTAACCCCTAGTACCTCAGAACGTGACTTTATTTTGAAATAGGGTGCTAAATCTGTAGGCATTCCCTGTTGTTCAACCAGCCATGATAATAATCAAGACTCACAGCCTCAGCAATGAGAACAGGACACCTTATTCCTCTTGATGCCTGAGCAAAGCAACCTGACAAGCTGGTATAGCGTGGCCCACTGCTTCAGGTATAGACAACAAAAACATCAGTTGGTAGCATAAAGAACATTCCAAGGGCCACATTCCCAGGGCTTGGCCAAGGGTCAGTTTTGGTTCCAGTTCCCCTGATGTCATGCAAAGAGTAAGCAAGCAGGTCTGTACGTCCCTCTCTCTCCAGTCAGCCTTCTGAATCTGTGGGTTCCACATCCATGGATTCAATCAACTGGAGATTGAAAATATTAAAAACAAAATTGCATCTGTACTGGACCGGGACAGACTTTTGTTTCTTGTCAATATTTCTTAAACAATATAGTGTAACAATGCTTACATAGTATTATAGCGTATTAGATATTAAATTTGACGTATACAGGGGGTATGTGTAAGTTATATGCAAATACTATGCCATTTCATATCAGGGACTTAAGCATCTGTGGATTTTGGTATCTGAGGGAGATCCTGGAATCAATCCCCCACGAATGCTAAAGGATTACTATAAATATATACTTATATAAATATAACCTATATGTATGTATAGTTGTCCCTTAGTATTCTAATATATAATATACATTAATAGTTTTGTACATGTATATAAAACAATGCTGGAAATGTGACTAGAAAAACAATAGATTTCAGTGGAAGATCTTAAAAAATTATTATTATTTTTTTATTTTTATTTTATTTTATTTTTTTTGAGACAGAGTCTCGCTTTGTTGTCCAGGCTAGAGTGAGTGCCGTGGCATCAGCCTAGCTCACAGCAACCTCAAACTCCTGGTCTCAAGCGATCCTACTGACTCAGCCTCCCCAGTAGCTGGGGCTACAGGCATGCGCCACCGTGCCCGGCTAATTTTATATATATATATATATTAGTTGGCTAATTAATTTCTTTCCATTTTTATAGGAGAGACGGGGTCTTGCTCTTGCTCAGGCTGGTTTTGAACTCCTGACCTCGAGCAATCCGCCCGCCTCGGCCTCCCAGAGTGCTAGGATTACAGGCGTGAGCCACCACGCCCGGCCTTAAAAAATTATTAATTTTTGACTACAATGAAATGGTACAGTGTATGTAAAAACAGTTAGCAAGGATACATTTTAAAACCTTGTCAAAAACACAGTTGGAAAAACAAATTATGTTTATGATATATAGACAAGAAATGACAGAACCTGTTGATATTAATGCCAAACTTCTCTACATAGAAAACACTTAAAACATTAAGATTTTTCTCAACTGTAAATCACAAGATGTGTCCCATCTAGAGCCAATACTAAATTTCAAAATCAATTCTTTGTATTGGCTAAAACAGCACTGTTTTTAAAAGAAAGGGTTACCATATCAAAAGACCATCTGGTCTTTCAATGCTAGATGACTGATGTAATCTTTAGAACTACTGTCACTATGTAAACATAGTTTACACATAATTGTATAAACCATAGTTAATTGTGTAAAACATAGTTTATGCATAATACAATACGAAATTGTATGTTTAATTGCATGTAAACATACAATTTAAATTGACTGCTGTCCATTGTGAGGAATGTGATATTGATTGGTAGCAATATAAAAGTGTCTTCCTAACATCTATTAGAAATCTCATTGTAGTGCAGCATAATTTTGAGGGATAATTTCCTTGGATGGATTTCTGAAAACTCTCTTTTAATATTACAGCACATATGTGACTTTGCCAAAATTGGTCACTAGTGGAGAATGCGGCTCCTCAAAATTGAAATTTATCAAAAATGACATAATGTCTACAGGGTCACAAGAATGTCTAATCTAGTAATTGTTTTTGTAGGAAAAGGATATTGGAGAAAGGAAACATTGAAACTAACAAAATGAATTTCCTTTCTATGAAAGAAATGTGTGTAATCATTTTACAACTAATTGTTATAGCCTAATGACTTTGAGTGCCTCATTATTGCAGTAAAAATCTAAGCTTTATGTTAATTGACTTGGTTGGTATAAAATACACAGAATGACATCATGTTTTCTTGTCATTATGAGCATCCTTTCCTCTGCCCTCCCACCCTCGCCCCATCCGTGGCAGCTCCAGCTATATTCCTTGGTGGGCCTAATCTTCCAAACAAAACAGGGTAGGGTTTTCTTCAGCAAGATTCCCAGAAAATGAAGAAGTTTAAGAGTAATTTTGTGTTTGTTGAGAGCTGGGGGGGTGGGGTGGGGGTAGGGGGCTGTGCAGAAGAACACATGCCCTGGAAGTCAGAGCCTTACTTTTTCCAGCAAATACCAGAAGGGTGGAAACATGCCTTTTCTTCTCTCTAGTCTGGTGTAAAAAAGCACTATTGATTATCCTGCAACAAAAATATTTGGCTTCTCTCCCAAACAAAATGACAGAATCAAGAGATAAGAACATGGTAACTCAAGAAAGGTGCCATCAATACAACAGAAATTTTGAAGGATTCTTGAAAAACAGACATCATATTGGCTTATAGTGATGAAACATTCAGGGAAGAAAAGCCACAAACCGAAATAGACCTGAAGAGGACACGTGCAGAGATTGGACCTGTTTTTCCTAATAGTGCCCTGGAGGTACCTGCAGTTGCCTGCCTCTGTGGTGGCATTAGATGCAGCCCTGGGGCCATGAAAGAACCCAGTACTGAGCGGTCACACCAACTCACTCTCCCACCACCCTGAAAGGTTGACTTCACAGGTGGGCAATGCCCAGACCATATTTAACAATATTGTCTCTGACCCACAACTTGTAGCAACGTGCCCAGGAAACCAACCCCCTATCTACAACAAACAGCCCAGGAGGCCAGCCTGCGATAAGTCAGACTTACAGGAAGCCAGATTGCTATCTCTAGGAACTATCCAGGAAGCTAAACGATAACTTCCATCACAGTTGGCCCATGATGGCTAGGACTTGTTTAATAGCTGACAGTTTCCCTAATTTTTCGTCTCTACTTCCAATTTAGGAACAACCAAAGAAAGGCAACTATGCTCCCCCAACCAATCGCACAGGATGCCCCACTTCTCCTTAGACATCTCCAGCCTCCCCAGGCCAGTTCACTAGTGTGACAATATTTTATTTTATTTTATTTTATTTTATTTTATTTTATTTTATTTTATTTTTTCTCCTCTGAACAAGTTCACAGCACAGATGTGACAATATTTCAGCAGCAGGATTTAGCTAACTAGTGTGAACTGGTGATGCTAGGAAGTGGCATGATCAGGTCTTCTTTGGAACCCTACAACAAGAAATCTGTAAGGTGTGCTCATCAGATCCTTATATCCCAGATCAGTAAAGGCAAACATTCCTGCACAGCTTTTCTGAGCAAATCCCATAATTTGAACACCATTCACTGTAAGAATAAAAAAATTAATTCTAATGGCTCTTATGCTGATGAGCCATTTTCATAGTGCAGATGGGAATTATTGAAGCCTCTAGCAGTAGCCTGCAATCAGGGCATGCCTGACATCTTCCCTTTTGTCCTCTCTACAGAGCTTCCTTCTCCACTCAGCCTGCCTTTGAGTTTCTGCCAAACGCCAAGTGATGGTGGCCGACTCCCTTGCTATAGCAAGCTCTGGAAAAATAGCCTTTGCTTTTCTCATTTTGTTGGTCTTTGTTTATTTCCACAACCCGAAAACAGCTCTCCAGGATTAGGTGGGTGTCTGCATCAGAGTGCTCACGTGGAGGTCACGTGTGGATGAAAGCCCATGGTAGCTTCTAGTTGGCCCAGTGGGGATCAAAAGAAAGTTTGCTCCACCTGAAAGAGAAGCACAGTAGAGCTCTCCACTTCAGGGAAGTCTTTCCTCGGCAACTGTGAGGGCTTCGTGTGGCCTGATTACTCTCCACGAAGGCATCGGGAAGGTGCGGCTGGCAGTCTCAGAGCCTGTGCACTCACTCACTCAGCCCTGGAGCTGGCCCTCTCCTTGGGACTGCTCCATGGTTTATAATTTACCTTTAAACACTTAAGCTTCAACACTGTTATATTATGTGTGAAGTATGAAAGCCCTAGGGTAGGTTATTTGACATTTGAAGTGTCTTTTCCTAATCAAGAATACACACTCCAGAAGTAGTTAGTTAGCATTTGAAACATTCTCATCAGCCAAGCTCAGTGCAAGGGCTACTGCTACAGGCTTCAATGATTCCCATCTGCACCATGAGGATTTCTCATCAGCTTAAGAGCCCTTAGAGCTAATTTTTTATTGTTATAGTGGATGGTGTTCAAGTTATGTGATTTGCTTAGAAATACAGTGCAGGAGTGTTTGCCTTGACATAGGAGAATCTGATGAGCACAGCTGCCCACACCTTCCAAATTCCTTGTTCTAGGGCTCCAGAGAAGACCCAATCACTGCCACTTTCTAAAATCACCTGGTGTCACTAGTTCAGCTAAATCCTGCTGCTGAAATATTGTCACATCCAGTAAACTTTTTATGTAAGGTAGTCACTGAGATTATAAAAACAGATTGTATAGCTAAAAGCTGTCTGTTTATGGCATAATTCAACCTGAGATTGCTTTCATCATAACATACACCTGAGAGCAAGGTTGTGTGGGAAACACCTCTCTCTCCTGCCTTTAGTAACTTGAGGCTATTGACATGTCCCCAAATAACCTGTGTCAAATGGCCAGATTAGTATAAGCCAGTTTAAATCAAGGGAAAAGGCTTGTTTCAGAAGTGTATCTGCATGGTGTCTGAAAAGACCTATGCCATTTGCCTATATTGATCAAGAACTTTCTTTTTTCTTTTCTTTCTAAGGAGATTATAATAAGAACTTCCTTAAATTATGAAAATGAATAGATAATCAGGGTAAGTAGGCAGTTGAAGACAACACATTCAATTTAGTAATTCTTTTAGCATTACTGTGAGGATTAAATCAGATAATGTGTGTTGTTAAATGCTTAATGTAGTCTCTGTCACTTGGTAAGTACTCTCTAAGTGGTAGTTATTACTTTAGATAATTAAATGTAAAGTCTGAGAAAATGTCAATAGAGACCCTGAAGTTTTATTTTATTCAATAATTCTTACAACTGGCCAGGCGCAGTGGCTCACGCCTGTAATCCTAGCACTCTGGGAGGCCGAGGAGGACAGATTGCTCAAGGTCAGGAGTTCGAAACCAGCCTGAGCAAGAGCAAGACCCCCGTCTCTACTATAAATAGAAAGAAATTAATTGGCCAACTAAGGTATATAGAAAAAATTAGCCGGGCATGGTGGCGCATGCCTGTAGTCCCAGCTACTTGGGAGGCTGAGGCAGAAGGATTGCTTGAGCCCAGGAGTTTGAGGTTGCTGTGAGCTAGGCTGACACCACGGCACTCACTCTAGCCTGGGCAACAAAGCAAGACTCTGTCTCAGAAAAGAATAATAATAATTCTTACAACAAACTCAATAAGTCTAAGACAATTCCTCTTATGTAATAGGCACTGAGAGTATAGGAGTGAACAACCGAAAAAAAACCCTACCTTAATTAAGTGTACGTCTTAGAGCAGAGCCACACCACCAGCAAATAAATATACAACACCAGGGAGTGGTTGGTGCCCCAAATTAACATAGAGTCACGGGTTGGGGGTGAGGGTGGGATGGCTGCTTTAGCTGGCATGTGCAGGGGAGCCTTGTCATGGAGGTCACATTGAACAGAAGTCTGAATGGTGCGTGGGAGCAAGCCATTGCAACATCTGGGGAAGAGTACTCCAGGTGTTGGCACAGCAAGTGCAAAGCCTCTGAGGAGGGAATGTTCAGGCAGAGCTCAAAGACTAGTGAGGCTGGGCACAGCCTGGAAGAAGGAGTCCAGATGGAAATAAGCTCATCCCCGGCCAGTTTCTGTAGGGCCTGGAAGCCATGGTAGGGACTTTGGATGGCATCCTAAATATGATGTGAAGACGTTGAAGAGTTAGAACAGAGAAGAGTTGTTTAATCTGGTTTACATTTTTAAAAGATCAATTAGAAGACATTTCAGTAATCCAGGAAGAGAGGATGGCAGCTGGGCCTGGGCTGTTAGCAGCGCAGGAGGTTACAAAAGGCCAGATTAGGGATGTGTTTGGAAGGTGGGGCTGGTGAGTTGTCTATGACCTGAAGAATTGCCTGGATTTGAGACGTGAGACAAAAAGAGAAATGAAAGATGTCTCCATGATTTTGAACCTGAGCAGCAGGTTAAAGGTTATGTGGTTTATTAAGGATCATCCTTAATGGGAAGAGAACAAGGAGAAGCAGGTGGGAGAGGACAGGGGGGCATGTGATCATCCAAACACCACTTGTGCATATGTTGCAGGAGTTCTCTGCAATTAGTGCAAAAGTCCTGACACAAGAGAAGTGACTGTTCGGATTTAACAAGAGTAGAATTCAGAAAAGGAAGCAATGACCAGGAAATTGGATTCTAAGAGAATTTTGGCAGAAACATCTGGTAAATTTCACCAAGTCTCTGGTGATGAGGAATATGAGTCATCAGCTGGACTGCACCGTGTGGTAACTGTGATTTGCAGCATATGCATGTGACCGGGACACAGGTATCAACATAGAAGCATTCCCTCTGCCTGTGACCTTCCGAGAAGGACTTCAGAGAGGCCTGCTTCACTCATGGGCCTTTTTGATATTGATCAGGGTAATCAATGAAGAGAAGGTTTGGCTGAGAAAAGATAGGAAAGTTTACTCTGGAAAGGGCACGAGCCTACAGAGTAATTGTAAAGTGAAGGAAAAAGGACAAGATGGTTGAAGGGAGACAAAAGCCATATGAGAATGTCGCAGTGAATTATGGAGCAGAGACCACGCAGAATGCTTAGCTGTTTGTTTTCGGTAATAATATTCATATTCTAGAAACTGCTCTTAGTAATTATATGCTGCATTTCCAAAAGGATTAGTCACTTTTTATTTGCTTATAGATACATATTTCAAATTTTGTCACCACAATAATTTGGGTTTATACAAAAATGTGAAAATTCTAAATAAAAATTTTGCTCAAAAAAAGCTATTGTAACCTGAAATGGCCCTCTATTAAAATATTTTAAGATCTTGAATAATTTGAAGAGGTGGAAGTAAAACACTTCAATAAAATATTTTGTTATGTAAAATATCCATTATGTTCTGCTATTGTAAGATTATGGAAACAAACAGGAAATATCTTAGAAATTAAAATGTTCCCACTAAATAACCAAGAAGCTTTCTTTCAGGTGTGCTTTAAGGAGGAAAAAATAAGAACAGCTGCTATTCGCTGAGCACCTATTGTGTGCCAGGCACTGTTCTGAGTATGTCCATTTTATAGATGAGAAAGTCAAGGCTCAGACAGCTTCAGTAACTTGCCGAGGTCACGCAGGTGGGAAATATCACAGTCTCTACACCAAATTGTGAAATTCTTTTTTTTTTTTTTCAAGACAGAGTCTCACTTTGTTGCCCAGGGTAGAGTGAGTGCCGTGGCGTCAGCCTAGCTCATAGCAACCTCGATCTCCTGGGCTCAAGCAATCCTCCTGCCTCAGCCTCCCAAGTAGCTGGGACTACAGGCATGCGCCACCATGCCCAGATAATTTTTTCTATGTATATTAGTTGGACAATTAATTTATTTCTATTTATAGCAGAGACGGGTTCTCGCTCTTGCTCAGGCTGGTTTTGAACTCCTGACCTCGAGCAATCCGCTCGCCTCGGCCTCTCAGAGTGCTAGGATTATAGGCGCGAGCCACTGCGCCAGGCCAAATTGTGAAATTCTTTCAGGAAAAAGAAACTCTCTTTTTCAATGCCAATTTAAGTAAAATTTATAAAACAAACCAGAGGAAGAGTGAAATTCATCAACCAAAATTTCATTTTATAAGGTACTGTAGTGGCTTTACCAATAGATGGCGATATCGGCTTGGAAAAGCCTGGCCATCACACTGCAAAGGATCCTTAACAGAAAATTCTGGTACTGGAGCAACAGGTACTGTGTAGGGCTTTTTCCAAAAGGATTTTTGCCACTCTGGGAGACAGAGGTGGGAGGATCGTTTGTGCTCATGAGTTCGAGACCAGCCTGAGCAAGAGCGAGGCCCCTGTCTCTACTAAAAATAGAAAGAAATTAGCTGAACAACTAAAAACATATAGAAAAAATTAGCTGGGCATGGTGGCACATGCCTGTAGTCCCAGCTACTTGGGAGGCTGAGGCAGGAGGATCACTTGAGCACAGGAGTTTGAGGTTGCTGTAAGCTAGGCTGACGCCACAGCACTCTAGCCCAGGTGACAGAGTAAGACTCTGTCTCAAAAAAAAAAAAAAAAAAAAAGAGGATTTTTGCTTCTGTTTACAGAATGATGCTGTTACTTTATTATTTTTTAATTTCTCTCTAACCTTCCAACACTGAAGTTAAACTTCAAGCAAAGGAAGATTCTGGAAATCTTAAGTTCACAAAATCTCTGAAATAACACTTTGATTTGACTCATTTTAGCAGAGATAGTGTATGCATGAGAACAGAAATTAAGGATGTTTATGTCTTTCAAAAACTTAAAACTGAGTCCAGAGCAAGATGGCGGACAAGAAACACTGCCAGACAGAGTGTCTCTGCAGAAAAGACAGATTCTAGCAGAAATTAGAAAAAAGAAGCAAGAAGATGAGCATACAGCGGACGAGGGCAGGAAGGAGGGGTACCTGAGACCCCGGGAGACTCCACGGGAGGAGGCTGCAGAGGAGAACTGGAGGCTGAGACCACCGGAGCAGCCTGGAGACCAGCGACAAGGGTAGGTGGATTTGCTGTTTCCCCTCCCCTGCATTTGGGACTGCTGGTGGGCTCCCCAGCGGGTGGAGAGACCTGCGGACGCCAGCCCAGAGACGGCCGCCGCCAGCCAGCGGTGAGCCTGTAGCAGATGTGGCACCGGGTTCCCAACTTCCTCCAGGCACCTCTGTGTGCACAGACCCGAGCCGCGCGGCAGGCGCCATATTGCCTCCTCCTCCCCTCCGCCGACCCTACCCGAGGCTACCCAGAGAGACAATACAGCGACCAGCCTGAGGAACCTCCAGGGAACAGGACCTTCCCTTTTTGGGACCCTACAGCTGACTCAGGGGAACTCAGACTGTGAGCTCCCTACCCGCCAGCTCTCCCAGGTGCTGTTGGCACGGTGTTCCCAGGAGAATGGTGCCGACTCAGAGGCTGAGAGACATAGACCCAGCTTGGGCTCCCTGTGGGTGAATTGGGACCGGAAATCCTCTCCCTGGTGGGGATACAGTTTGAACTCTGGGACCCAGAGGTCGGACCTGCAGACCAGATCCCCTGCACCAAGGGCTAGCATTGCCCGGGGCACAGAAGGGTTATACGTGAACAGCCTACTGAGGGCTGTGTGCCTCCAGGGGCGGATCAGCACCTTAGAGGGCAACCCTCCTCCCAGGAGGAGGCCGTGAGCCCAGCCCAGGTGGCGTTCCTGTGCAGGGAACCTCCCCGCTGGCATCACAGTCCCGGGAGGCCTGGTGGCTTGTGGTCTGGCCTGCTGGCAGAGGCCCAGGAGTAGCTGCGGAGTTGGGGAGGGTGGAAAGAAGCGAGGCCTGCTCCAGACTGCAGGTCTCAGACAGCCCCACCCCCACACGCAGACTTTCTGGCTGAGCAGGACCATTCCAGCCCCGCCCTGACAGCTTTTCCTGGAAGCAGAGAAAGGAACTTTGACCCCTGCTAACTGCCTGAGGGCAGGCTTACCCAACCCAGCTCCGCCCAGAACAAGAGCTGATAACAGGACACAAAATCAACAGCATAGCCTGTTCCTCCAAGCAAACACCACCTACTGACAGGGACGGCATCTTGCACAGCCTTTCCATGGCACCCACTGACTCAATATACAGGGAGTGGTCCAATTTCACCCACAGGCACCACCTAACGCCTCAGAAACTAAACAAGGTGTGTGAATACCCAAACAATAACCTAAAGAAAAGAAACAACAACTGATCGACATGGGAAGAAATCAGCGAAAGAACTCAGGAAATATGAAGAACCAAATGGAAAACACACACCCAAAGAGGAGCACCAGCCCCCTAGAAACAGACACCAACCAAAATCAGGCAACCAATATGACAGAAGAGGAATTTCATATATGGATCATAAGAACACTCACCGAGCTACAACAACAACTCAATAACCAACACAAAGAAACCACAAAAAGCCTCCAGGATATGGAAAAAGAAATAGACACAATGAAGAAAAGTGTAACCGAACTCCTGGAAATGAAGAATCAATTCAAGGAACTACAAAATACAGTGGAAAGTCTCAAGAACAGGGTAGATCAAACAGAAGAAAGAATCTCAGAGCTTGAAGATAACACCCTCCAATTAAATAAATCAATCACAGAAATAGAGCAGAGAAACTAGAGAAAAGAGCAAAGCCTACAAGAGCTGTGGGATTATATGAAGAAACCTAATGTGAGGGTCATAGGGTTACAAGAAGGGGAAGAAGACAACACTCAAGGGTTGGACAAGCTGTTTGAAGATATATTAGAGGAAAATTTCCCAGGCCTTGCTCAAAATCTTGATGTACAAGTTCAAGAAGCTTAGAGGACCCCTGGGAGATTCAATGCAAACAGGAAGACGTCACGACATGCAGTCATCAGACTGACCAAAGTATCAACTAAAGAGGCCCTTCTAAGAGCTGTAAGACAAAAGAAGCAAGTAACAAACAAGGGAAAGCCAATTCGAATAACATCAGACTTCTCTAATGAGACTTTACAAGCAAGGAGAGACTGGGGCCCCATTCTCACTCTTTTGAAACAAAACAATGCCCAGCCTAGAATATTATTCCCTGCAAAACTAAGCTTCGTATATGAAGGAGAAATAAATCATTCTCAGACAAGCAAAGGCTCAGAGAATTCACCAAGACAAGACTAGCCCTACAAGAAGTACTTAAAACAGCGTTACGCACGGAACATCATAATAACACACAAATATAAAAACAACCAAAACCCAAAGATATTAAAGGCCAGATATTACAATGGATCAAGACAGAAATCATAGCAACAACATCCAACCCAACAGAATGAACAGTAATCTACCTTACCTATCAGTTCTCTCAATAAATGTGAATGGCTTAAACTCTCCACTCAAGAGACATAGGTTGGCTGAATGGATAAGAAAATACAGGCCAAGTATATGCTGTCTTCAGGAAACACATCTAACCTGCAAGGATTCATATAGACTAAAAATAAAAGGGTGGAGATCAATATTCCAAGCAAATAGAAGCCAAAAGAAGGCTGGTGTAGCAGTTCTAATTTCAGATGATTTAGTTTTTAAACCAACAAAAGTAGTGAAAGACAAAGAGGGTCATTATATAATGGTGAAGGGCACAGTTCAACAAGAAGAGATAACAATTTTAAATATATATGCACCCAACTTAGGTGCACCCAGATTCATAAAGCAAACCTTACTGGAGCTAAGCAAATGGATTAATAGCAACTCTATAATCACCGGAGATTTCAACACCCCACTGATGGCACGAGACAAATCCTCCAAACAGAAAATTAAAAAAGAAATAATGAGGCCGGGCCCGGTGGCTCACGCCTGTAATCCTAGCACTCTGGGAGGCCGAGGCGGGTGGATTGCTCAAGGTCAGGAGTTCGAAACCAGCCTGAGCAAGAGCAAGACCCCGTCTCTAATATAAATAGAAAGAAATTAATTGGCCAACTAATATATATAGAAAAAATTAGCCGGGCATGGTGGCGCATGCCTGTAATCCCAGCTACTCGCGAGGCTGAGGCAGGAGGATTGCTTGAGCCCAGGAATTTGAGGTTGCTGTGAGCTAGGCTGACGCCATGGCACTCACTCTAGCCTGGGCAACAAAGCGAGATTCTGTCTCAAAAAAAAAAAAAAAAAAAAAAAGAAATAATGGACTTAAACAAAACTCTCGAACAATTGGGTCTGACTGACATTTACAGAACATTCTACCCAAAATCCACTGAATATATGTTCTTCTCATCAGCTCACGGGACATTCTCTAAGATTGACCATATCCTAGGACACAAAGAAAATCTCAAGAAATTTAAAAAAATAGAAATCATACCATGTACCTTCTCAGATCACAATGGAATAAAACTAGAAATCAACCCTAACAGAAACTCACATTTCTACACAAAAACGTGGAAATTAAACAACCTCCTACTAAATGATTACTTCATAAATGATGAAATCAAGATGGAAATAAAAAAATTCCATGAAGAAAACGACAATGGAGAGGCAAGTTATCAACTCCTCTGGGACACAGCTAAAGCAGTTCTGAGAGGAAAGTTTATCTCCATAAATGCCTATAACCAAAAGACAAGAAGATCACAAATAGACAATCTAATGAAACGACTCAAAGAGCTGCAAAAAGAAGAACAGACCAACCCCAAACCCAGCAGAAGAAGTGAAATCAACAAGATCAAATCAGAACTAAACGAAATTGAAAACAGGGAAGCTATTCAGGAGATTAATAAAACAAAAAGTTGGTTCTTTGAAAAAATAAACAAAATTGACACACCATTGGCTAAGCTAACGAAAAGCAGAAAAGAGAAATCTCTAATAAGCTCCATCAGGAATAAAAAAGGAGATATCACAACTGATCCCAAAGAGATACAAGATACAATTTATGAATACTACAAAAATCTTTATGCACACAAACTGGAAAATGTGGAGGAAATGGACAAATTTCTAGAAACACACAGCCTCCCTAGGCTCAACCAGGAAGAAATAGATTCCCTGAACAGACCAATCTCAACAGCTGAAATAGAAACAGCAATTAAAAATCTCCCTAAAAAGAAAAGTCCCGGTCCAGATGGCTTCACACCCGAATTTTACCACACTTACAAAGAAGAACTAGTACCTATCTTGCAGAAACTATTCCACAACATCGAGAAGAACGGAAACCTCCCCGACACCTTTTATGAAGCAAATATTACTCTGATACCGAAACCAGGAAAGGATGCAACAAAAAAAGAAAGCTACAGACCAATATCCCTAATGAATATAGCTGCAAAAATTTTCAACAAAATCTTAGCTAACCGAATCCAGACACTTATCAAAAAAATAATCCACCACGACCAAGTGGGCTTCATCCCAGGGATGCAGGGATGGTTCAACATACGTAAATCTATAAATGCAATTCACCACATAAACAGAAGCAAAAACAAAGACCACATGATTCTTTCAATAGATGCAGAAAAAGCTTTTGACAAAATTCAACACCCTTTCATGATACGAACACTTAAGAAAATAGGCATAGAAGGGACATACCTAAAAATGATACAAGCCATATATGACAGACCCATAGCCAACATCATACTGAATGGGGAAAGATTGAAATCATTCCTACTTAGAACTGGAACCAGACAAGGCTGCCCACTATCTCCACTTCTGTTCAGCATAGTGCTGGAAGTCTTGGCTACAGCAATCAGACAGGAAAATGGAATCAAAGATATCCAAATAGGGGCAGAAGAGATCAAACTTTCACTGTTTGCTGATGATATGATATTGTATCTAGAAAACCCCAAGGATTCAACCAAGAAACTCCTGGAACTGATCAATGAATTTAGTAAAGTCTCAGGATACAAAATCAATACACAGAAATCAGAGGCATTCATATACGCCAACAACAATCTAATTGAAAACCAAATCAAAGACTCAATTCCCTTCACAATAGCAACAAAGAAATTAAAGTACCCAGGAATATACTTAACCAAAGAGGTAAAAGACCTCTACAGGGAGAACTATGAAACACTGAGGAAGGAAATAGCAGAGGATGTAAACAGATGGAAATCCATACCATGCTCGTGGATCGGCAGACTCAATATCATCAAAATGTCTATACTACCCAAACTTATCTACAGATTCAATGCAATACCTATTAAAATCCCATCAGCATTCTTCACAGATATAGAAAAAATAATTTTACGCTTCGTATGGAACCAAAGAAGACCCCGAATATCAAGAGCAATTCTAGGCAACAAAAACAAAATGGGAGGCATTAATATGCCAGATATCAAACTATACTACAAAGCTGTAGTAATTAAAACAATATGGTATTGGCACAAAAACAGGAATATTGACCAGTGGAACAGATGTGAGAATCCTGATATAAAACCATCCTCATATAGCCATCTCATCTTTGACAAAGCAGACAAAAACATACGCTGGGGAAAAGAATCTCTCTTCAATAAATGGTGCTGGGAAAACTGGATAGCCACCTGTAGAAGGCTAAAACAGGACCCACACCTTTCACCTCTCACAAAAACCAACTCACGCTGGATAACAGACTTAAACCTAAGATATAAAACTATTAGAACTCTAGAGGAAAAAGTTGGAAACACTCTCCTAGACATCGGCCTAGGCAAAGAGTTTATGAAGAAGTCCCCAAAGGCAATCACAGCAGCAACAAAAATAAATAAATGGGACATGATCAAACTACAAAGCTTCTGCACAGCCAAAGAAATAGTCATGAAAGTAAACAGACAACCTACAGAATGGGAGAAAATTTTTGCATCCTATGCATCCAATAAGGGACTGATAACTAGAATATACTTAGAACTCACGAAAATTAGGAAGAAAAAATCAAATAACCCCATTAAAAAGTGGGCAAAGGACTTGAACAGAAATTTTTCTAAAGAAGACAGAAGAACGGCCAACAAACATATGAAGAAATACTCAACATCTCTAATCATCAGGGAAATGCAAATCAAAACCACAATGAGATATCACTTAACCCCAGTGAGAATGGCCTTTATCAAAAAATCTCCAAACAGTAAATGCTGGCGTGGTTGCGGAGAGAGAGGAACACTCCTACACTGCTGGTGGGACTGCAAACTAGTTCAACCTCTGTGGAAAGCAATATGGAGATACCTTAAAGCGATACAAGTGAATCTACCATTTGATCCAGCAATCCCATTGCTGGGCATCTACCAAAATGATCCAGTGACACTCTACAAAAAAGACACCTGCACTCGAATGTTTATAGCAGCACAATTCATAATTGCAAGGCTGTGCAAACAGCCCAAGTGCCCATCAATCCAAGAATGGATTAATAAAATGTGGTATATGTATACCATGACGTACTATTCAGCTCTAAGAAACAATGGTGATATAGCACATCTTATATTTTCCTGGTTAGAGCTGGAACCCACACTACTAAGTGAAGCATCCCAAGAATGGAAAAACAAGCACCAGATATATTCTCCAGCAAACTGGTATTAACTGAGTAGCACCTAAGTGGACACATAGGTGCTACAGTAATAGGGTATTGGGGAGGTGGGAGGGGGGAGGGGGGCGGGTATATACATACATAATGAGTGAGATGTGCACCATCTGGGGGATGGTCATGATGGAGACTCAGACTTTTGGGGGGAGGGGGGGAAATGGGCATTTATTGAAACCTTAAAATCTGTACCCCCATAATATGCCAAAATAAAAAAAAAATTAAAAAAAAAAAGAAGAAGACAGAAGAATGGCCAACAAACATATGAAAAAATGCTCAACATCTCTAATCATCAGGGAAATGCAAATCAAAACCACAATGAGATATCACTTAACCCCAGTGAGAATGGCCTTTATCAAAAAATCTCCAAACAATAAATGCTGGCATGGTTGCAGAGAGAGAGGAACACTCCTACACTGCTGTGGGACTGCAAACTAGTTCAACCTCTGTGGAAAGCAATATGGAAATACCTTAAAGTGATACAAGTGATTCTACCATTTGATCCAGCAATCCCATTGCTGGGCATCTACCCAAATGATCCAATGACACTCTACAAAAAAGACACCTGCACTCGAATGTTTATAGCAGCACAATTCATAATTGCAAGGCTGTGGAAACAGCCCAAGTGTCCATGAATCCAAGAATGGATTAATAAAATGTGGTATATGTATACCATGGAGTACTATTCAGCTCTAAGAAACAATGGTGACATAGCACATCTTATATTTTCCTGGTTAGAGCTGGAACCCATACTATTAAGTGAAGTTTCCCAAGAATGGAAAAACAAGCACCACATATACTCACCAGCAAATTGGTATGAACTGAACAGCACCTAAGTGGTCACATAGGTACTACAGTAATAGGGTATTGGGCAGGTGGGAGGGGGGAGGGGGGTGGGTATATACATACATAATGAGTGAGATGTGCACCATCTGGAGGATGGTCATGCTGGAGACTCAGACTTGTAGGGGGAGGGGGGAAATGGGCATTTATTGAAACCTTAAAATCTGTACCCCCATAATATGCCGAAATAAAAAAAAAAAACTTAAAACTGCATTCATTTTTAATTTTAATTGCTTAAAAAGAGAAGCAAAACATTTTCCACAGGAGAGAACTATAAAATTATAAGATTTAAATGCTAAAAGGTAATGAACAAATTTAAATCCCTTTATTATTATTATTAATATATTTCAGATTCACTGAAGTCACATAAATACTATAAAATAAAATAAATGAGATAATTTGACAGAAAATCCATTTATATTAAAGGATTTATATTAATTTATATAATATAAATATTGTTCATGCATATGTACTTGCTTAACTTTCTCAAGGTACTTGATTTTATTGCTCAACCTATGTTTTTCACTAATAGCAGCTAAAATCACTTTTGTAATGAACAGATGTCAACATTGCCATAAATGCAGACTATTTCAGGGAGTCACTACACCAAAATGAAAGGAAACTTCCCTAAGCAGCTTTGTTTTGGGGCTCAAGTACTAATTTATATGGAATTACCTGCTGTTAATGCCTACCACTATTTTTTAAATCATGAACAAGTTTAGACAGGGAATATCTCCTTTGACTTGGTAATCATTTTTTAAGCTGATTGTACCTATTTTAAGATTAATCATTCTGGGATTTTTATTACCTGTGTTGGTGCCACTAAATGATAAACTTATATAGTGACTTATCACTTTCTAATACTGATAATAGGAACCACTAATTAATTTTCCAAAGTGAGTGGCAGGGAACTTAGCTGTGTATGACTTAATTTGCTCATTTACTCATTCATTTATTCAATAAATGTATACTAGGCACCTAGATGCTAGGGCTACAGGATTAAAAAAAACTGTTGAGCCCTACCATTAAGGAAGCTAAATTCTGAGTGGCTTATGTTTAAAAGCTTATATTTAAATTGACTATAATTCATGCTTACTGTTTAGTGACATTATGCTGACTGAGCAATACTCTTATTTAATCTTCATAATAAATGCATGAGATTGGAACTAATTTATGTCAAATGAATAAATATCAAGTGACTTGTTATCTTAACAGCAGGATATTTTTACTTGGGAAATCAGTGTGAAATTCCAATTATCCAAATGGCCAAGAAATGCCATTTGGATAATTAGGGATCATCTATGGTCTAGATCAAACTGATTTTATCCATCAAAGGGAATTTATTGAACAACTGTTATGTGCCTAGTACTGTACTATAAATTAGTTAAGAAATGTAAAATCAGTCCCTTTTCATAAGGAACACATACTCTAATTGTATATCTATTTCTATTCCCTAATTTAAGACACATCTAGTGAGGAGTCTGTGACCCATCCTCTTCCTACTTCCTATTAAAATTCTTGTGAAAGGAGAACTATATAAAAGCTTGCAGCACTGAAAATTAAGACTAGCATTATTCCAGAACTGAAGAGAAATTTTTCCGAATTGCAAAGGATAACCTGGATTGAATTGTCTGGCCTCTGCTGTGACATAGGAAACTGAACAACCTTAATGCCTCCCAAACCACCTGTCCCTGGTCCAGAATGCAAGGACTGGACTGAAAAATGACAGCCACCACCACCACCAGGCATCTCCCTCTCTTTGCATGGCTGCTGCTATTTCAGACTGCCAGATTATCATTCCCACTTCCATCAGCCTTTTCCATGTGCCTCTTACTACCTTGCTTCTTAACTCTATTTAAGAACTGCAACTCCCAGAAGACAACTGAACAAGAAGAAGAAAAAGCATGGAATCTTGAGCTACCTCATCTCTATCAGTGCTCTAGACAGAAAGTGCCAACTCTGGAAGGAATCGTTTTACATATTCTCTTTGTATTCACTGTCAGACAATTTAGTAGGAGGGGCAGAATAAAATCTCTTCCGTTCCATAGACCAAAGCTAGATGAAAGTATTGGGGGGGGGGCAGTGGCTCACACCTGTAATCCTAGCACTCTGGGAGGACAAGATGTGTGGATTGCTCAAGGTAAGGAGTTAGAAACCAGAGCAAGCAAGAACAAGGCCCCATCTCTACTAAAAATAGAAAGAAGTTAATTGGCCAACTAAAAATATATAGAAAAAATTAGCCAGGCATGGTGGTGCATGCCTGTAGTCCCAGCTACTCAGGAGGCTGAGGCAGGAGGATGGCTTGAGCCCAGGAGTTGGAGGTTGCTGTTAGCTAGGCTGATGTCATGGCACTCTAGCCCGGGCAACAGAGTGAGACTCTTTCTCAAAAAATTAAAAAAATTAAAATTAAAAACAAATTAAAAAGAAAGTATTAATAATTTGTTAGCTGCTAGAGTTTGGGCTTGGAGCTGAGTATACTAAACTATTAAACAGTTATAGATCTAAAGAAAAATTTAACTGGCACCCAAATTGCAGACAGTGGGATTACAGGTGAGCCATCACACTGGGGCATTCATGTTTTTTTTTTTTTTAAACATATTTTAATATCAAAAAACTAGTTGGAAGAACACAATCTCAGAATAAAAGAAAGTCCTTTAAATTAGTGATTTACCTTTATGAAAAACTCTCTGGATGGCTTTACCTTTCTCACTTTCTTCCAGTCTGGTAAAAATTTGGGTCCAGAAGCTGGCTTTAAAAATTATGTTCTGCTTTTGTTTCTCTCCTTCTCCTCCTTTTTCTATATTTTCTTATATTTTTCCCTCCCCCTCTTCTCAAAATATAATTTTCTTGTGCTCTATTTCTTGACAGCCTGCCTCGTCGTGACAGGAATTAATTTAAAAAGCCAAATTTATGGTGGAAAACAGCTCAAGATGTTACGATTCCTTTCAAAATGTTTTCTATCCATGGACTTTTCGGCTCAAATAATAAGGATAGTTTATAGGCTCACGTAACTCAAAATTTCAGAGGTAGGATAGGATGGGTTTGATTTGTATGTTCAAAGATGTCATTGAAGACCTGGCATGCCTCCTTTTATTGTTCTAACTGCACAGATCTGGCTTCTCCGACACTCACAACAAGATTGTAGCCAACAATATCCGGGGACTTGTTTCCTCATCCTCATCCAGGGAGAAAGCCTACTCACGGTTATATTCATAGTTATGTTTTGATGCTGGCCTTTCTGGTAGCAGAGCTGTTTTGAAAGTCATATTAAGCCAGACAGATCTTTCAGCAGGCACTGCCTGCACCGCCAGAAGTCCCACTTGCAAGGGGAACATTAAGAATTGGCTGCTTGGCCGGGCATGGTGGCTCACGTCTGTAATCCTAGCACTCTGGGAGGCTGAGGCGGGCAGATTGTTCAAGGTCAGGAGTTCGAAACCAGCCTGAGCAAGAGCAAGACCCCGCCTCTACTATAAATAGAAAGAAATTAATTGGACAACTAATATATAGGAGAAAAAAAAATTATCTGGGCATGGTGGCGCATGCCTGTAGTCCCAGCTACTCCGGAGGCTGAGGCAGCAGGATTGCTTGAGCCCAGGAGTTTGAGGCTGCTGTGAGCTAGGCTGACGCCATGGCACTCACTCTAGCCTGGGCAACAAAGTGAGACTTTGTCTCAAAAAAAAAAAAAAAGAATTTGCTGCTTTATAATTGGCCAGAACCCCACGTTTCCAGGACTTCTTTTTATCAGCACACAATTATGGAGCCCCCCGTGCTAAATCTTCAATGAAGCATGCAGAGAAGGAAGAGTTAAACTTGATATTATCTTTCCTTTTTCCTATCAATGCTGAATTTTAAAACAACCCATCCAAATGCCCATTATTTAAATTGCAAATGCTACTTTAACAAGGAGAGTAGAATATGTTATTGGAATATTTCTTTGCATTTTATTCTTTTTTTTAAAATTTTTTTTGGAACTTAACACTGATGCAAGCATTTTATTCTTAATTTTGTAGAAAATCTCAAGAATGGGAATTGTTTTTTCTCCATTCACGTCCTAAGAAATTAGATTTTGACTCTGCACTCCATGACTTCAGGATATTTTTGTTGCAGAACTAAAAACAGAAAATGGAAGGCACTCAGAGTAAGCCCTTGCCTACACCAACCTTCTGGCTCAGTGTTTGTTCCGGGAGGATAGACCCATCGAGGGAGGCTGGTGCTGAGGGCGGAGGTGTTATCAAAACTGCAAGGGGGTTCTGGCCTAGGTCCGGTTGCTCGCCACACAGAAAGCCAATGACAGAGACAAGGAGGATTGCCAAGGAAGAAAAGAATTTTTAATATGAAAGACATCAGCCAGGAGAAGATGGGAAGAGCCTCAAATTGTTTCTTTGAACAATGGAGAGTGGGGGCTTTTAACTAGGGGCTATGAGCACGAGGGCAGTCAGTGAGGGACGGGGAAGTCTGCACAGGGACCTTTGGAGTCTTAACTCC
Organism: Microcebus murinus; assembly: GCF_040939455.1. NCBI lineage: Eukaryota > Metazoa > Chordata > Mammalia > Primates > Cheirogaleidae > Microcebus > Microcebus murinus. Next base: position 28,350,923 of record NC_134108.1, read on the forward strand.
TTTGCAAAAATTCCACCCTTTCTGGGAAACAACTCAAAAGATCAAGGCATTAGTGAAAAATCACAGGGTTCTGGTCACTAGCCCTACTGGCTTGAGAATCTACAATGAGAGGGAGACGATTATAAAAAACATACAGAAGTCACTGAAATTTGTTCATAGAGCCGGTTCCAGAGGAACCAACACTGACCAGACAGGGACGTGGGAGTGTTAGTTTTAGAGCCTAAGGAGGAACTGGAGTTTTGGGGTTCGTGCTGGAAGGCCACTTGTGCCCCACAAGGACATAAGAAGCCCCATATGAGATGGCACATAACTGATAAAGGAATTGAATGCAAATACTAATGTATAGGGAGAAACTTCCATAAGCTTCAAATATGGGGCTTGTCTTCACCCATAACTGTGGGTCCTTCCAGGTGAGGAGAAGCCACTGCTCTGGTGAGCAGGTTGGGAGAAGCAACCAGTCCTGCACAGCCCAGGGCTCCGCCGTTTTCCCAGCTCCTCGCCGCCGTCTGTGTCCAGGCTGTGCTCCAAGGAAAGAGGACTGCAGCTGCCCAGAGCAGCCCTTGGCTGGGCGAGTGAACCAGTCTAACTCTACAGTTTGGTATTAGCAAGCCATTTGGCCATTCTCCCCAGCAAAGCTTTATCAGTATCAAAAGTGATATTTTGATCTCCACTATTCTTGCACCTGTCTCCCAGCTGGGCTGAACTCAAGCAGGGGAATAGAGGGGGCACTATGAATCGACTCCTTCAGACACCAACAAACAAGAATCATAATCTTGGACACTGAGACAACAAATCCTCCTATCCAGTTTCAATAAACCATTCAAGCATTTATTCAACAAATATTAATTGACTGCTGATAATTGACAATGTACCAGGCACAGTTCCCGGCAGTGGGAACAGCCTGATGGTTGTCCCAACTGCAGCAATGATGTGGTGAAGACCAGATGCCTTTTCTATGTTCGGGGGCACCATGGCAGTCCTCAGACCCTTAATGGCACCCCCAAACAAGACTGATATGTGTCATTTAGAATAAATAATACAGTCTTTCTCTATATAAGGACCGTAGACCAAATTCATAACTACTGCTGATAATTGAAATTTATTTTGAAAGGGTAGCTGTTCATTGAAAGACTTAAAGGGCAGGCTATGAAGGGAAAATTTAGGGCTTTTTCTTGAACTATTAATATACGGCAGTGATATGGGCAATGTGAAAATTGATCATCTTTTCACACAAAGCTACTCTATCATGTAGGGGGAAAAAAAACTAACCTCGAGTAAACTGGGTTCAAAATGAGAAAGGTAAAATGGTAAAAAATAAACAAAAAGGCTAAAGTGTAGCCCTCTGTTTTCTCCATGCAAAAAAAAATGTAAAGTTATCGCACAGAGAAATAAATTCAAATATGTTGATTCAATGGTTGCTAGATTTAAAGTAGTCTTCAATAGCTGGATGGCCAAAATACCATATTTCTAAGAAGAGAATATTATTTAACCTGACAGAATAACAACAACAGAAAATTGTCTTCCTCAAGACCTTTTAAAAAACCATTGCAGTCTTTGGATCTCGCTCATTTCAGAAACTCCAAAGGAAAAACATTTTGAACATTAAAATGTTAGAGATTATTATCATTATTCTCATTTTTAATTCTTGTCTATGACTAGGGCCATATGCCAAAAACATTTTTAAATTGTCCATTTTCTTCTCATTTACCACAATGTTTGCCAAATCCAAAAGCGAAATGCAAGAAATAGCTTTAGTTTAGTTAAGATTTTTTAAAATATGTATAAGAAAAAAGACATATTATTGTGCCAATTTCTACCATGCTCTAATCTCAGAAAGTTGGATTCAATTTGCATAATAGCTGTTGCAAAACTTGTTCCTTGGCAAGTAGGTCTGGCTGTCAGCAAAGTCACGAAGTGGGCAAATTCTCTTTTGGCCCACCCAGTTCAAACTTCTCAAGGCCTGGGCCTCACTCCACCCTCTCTTTTATTGTGGTTTTCCTGTTTCCCTCCTAGAAAATTCCAGATTTAGGTTGATGGCTCTCCCAAAGTACATTTTAATTTTAAGGATATGTAGATAAGAAATGTAAATGAACAAAGTGCGTTAAGAGAAGGCTTCAATATAATTCTGCACCTACATCTGATTTATGACATCATACTGGGCTGTAATTTATTTGTTTACATGTCTGCCTCTTGCACCAGGCTATGAATTGCACAGCACTGGCTCTCACTGTCTTTCACATTTGGATCTCTCCCGGCCAGCTCAGGCCGTGACACACAATAGGTGATTAGTTTATTTTTGATAAATTAATAATGAATGAAGATTTTCACATTTGGATATTTTTACAACATGTGTGTTGTCTCTACTCATCTAAATTGCTACTTCTAATTCCTATTCCATTTTTTCTCAAAAACTACATTTGAAATTGGATCCGCTTTAGCAGAATGGAAATGTGGCTTCCATGGAAGACAAACAGAAATCAACAACTTCATTCTTTCTCTTCTTTCCCCTTTCAAACCTGCTTAGTGAAGATATTTCTTCTCTACTGTTGGATAAAATCTAAGACAGACATCAAAAATCTTATAATAACTCTCAGAAAATGAAAAAGATCTCCAGTTACTTCTAGTCATCATAACGGCTTCATTTCAATAATCGATATATCTGCTTCCATGTATAGTAAAAACTCCAAACTTTAAGTTAAGGTTTCCTCCTTTCCCAGCTCAGGTCTCCTTCTGGCTGGAAACTTGCAATGGGAAAGAAGGGCATGGTCAGTTTCCTTTCAATTTCCTTGACTTTCTCCTCCCTCTCAGTTGATTTGGGGCTCTAGTTGAGGATGGGTTATGGAGGTTCCAAACTGACTTTTTTCTTTTGAGGGGTATGTGTGGGCTCTTCAGAGACCCCATTAGACCTCACATAACCAGTTCCCTAATGGGTGATGCACTCTTAGCTGAACTGCTCTCCCATGTAGGGTTCCTTCCAGATGGATCCAGTTACCATCCTTACCACAAACGTGGTCCATGGTGAGCTCAAGAACCTTGAATACACTCCCTGCTCCTACTGTGGCCGTTTCCTTTCCCTGCCCACTCACATGGCATCTGCTTAGCCTCTTAGCTTTGGCTCCATGGGTACAGGTCAAACACATTACCAACCCTAAGCCACACTCATCAATCAGCCTTTTCACTGAAAGCCCTTCTCACTAGGTTTGAGGTGGAAGGGAAGCATCTCTCATCCTTCCCCAGTGTTTGGGGTGGGAGGAGGAAAAAAAGCCTCAGCTTGCCAGCAATTTCTTTTCACAGGAACTCCTTCAACCTCAACTTGTCATACCTTTTGGCAGGTGTTAGGATGGGGTGGGGATGTCACAGAACCAGTTTTTGATCACTTCCTTTGCCTGCTCTGTATAGGAGGCTCAGCACCTCACTTGGGAATATGGGAACAGTTGCCACCTAGTATTTTTGACTCAACGTTTTGAGACTGCAGTCAACATTGAGATCAAAAGTGTCCTATTTTCGGCCGGGCGCGGTGGCTCTCGCCTGTAATCCTAGCACTCTGGGAGGCCGAGGCGGGCGGATTGCTCAAGATCAAGAGTTCAAAACCAGCCTGAGCAAGAGCGAGACCCCGTCTCTACTATAAATAGAAAGAAATTAATTGGCCAACTAATATATATATATATAAATTAGTCGGGCATGGTGGCGCATGCCTGTAGTCCCAGCTACTTGGGAGGCTGAGGCAGAAGGATCGCTCGAGCCCAGGAGTTTGAGGTTGCTGTGAGCTAGGCTGACGCCATGGCACTCACTCTAGCCTGGGCAACAAGCGAGACTCTGTCTCAAAAAACAAAACAAAACAAAAAAAAACAGTGTCCTATTTTAACATCCTGTACAAACACAAAAGGCAAGGCTCATGGTGGCCTACTGTTTCAAACCCAGACTTTTTTTTTTTAAATATAGGGGTTAGGATCGTGGTGCAAAATGTTGGATGTGTATACGTGCTACAATAAAGAAACAGAGAGTTAAAACAAGCATGACAGGCACTGAGAAGACTGGAGATTCTGACTGGTTTCTAGAGTATGGAAAGAAGATTGGGTAGTATTGATAAGAAGACAAGCAACCTGAGGGCCCTCAGGAGAAGGCCACAGGAGAGGTGGGAGCTGTTCTCCTCTGCAGCTCCAGGGAGGCCCCAAGCTCAGCATTGGCAAGGACAGCGGGTGTTTATGGGGATGTCTATACCCAACACTAACGCTAGGGGCTGCCTTTTCATCTGTCTTCTCGAACCCCACACTTGCCAAGCATCTAGCTCTACTATGCTTCTTAGCTCCAGGGAAAAAACCCACAGAGATGCGGTCTCTAAAGAAACCCAGTGGCCTCTCACACTGGGCTTAGGGTTCCAAGAGTGGAAGCCGGCACGCCAGAGTGAAGCCCTAGCCTTTTTGCAAACAAAGTTGGCTTACATGTTCTGTACAGGGCTTTCACTCAAAAGTAAATGCTGTCCTTCAGTGCATGTACACACGTGCACACACACACACACACACACACACATAGACACATAACACCGCCTGTTTCAGGACAAGTTGTGTTGGGAGAACAGACGTACACTGTTGCTTTGGAAACCATGCCAGCCATATGCATTAATCAATATAGCCCTTCATATAGAAATGAGAAACAGCCAAGGATCCCAGACCGCCAAATGGTTTGGGGCAAACATCAGAGGCTACACGAGGTGAAAGTTGGGAGCAGAAGTTGCTTGGGACTCAGTTGTCCACATCCTGTGAAGAGGCACGTTGGATCTGAGAGCAGTTGGACACACAGTAGGGCTCCAACAGGAGACACTGAATTCCTGCTGCTCTCCCTTTGTATAAAGTGAGCATGATAATAGTCTTGAATGTGAGAAATAAACATTTTGGCCTCAGGTTGCTAAGAATCCTGAGCTTAGGTGCAAGTTTCTTCCTTGGAAATGCCAGCTGTCGGCATCTGGAGAAGATGAGGGTGCCTGGGACTGTGAGAAGTTGAATTTGGGTACAAGCTCTTCCAGAGGATGCAGGGAGCACTTAATTACATGGGAAAATTCAGGCTCTCTCTCTGGGAAACGTGAGCATCAGTCTCAGCAAGCTTGTTGCCAGGAAACCAAAAGCGATTTCCCAAAATTAGTGATGGAAAGAGAAGGACCAAAAGGAATAAACAGAATGACTAATTCTGGAGAAATCAAAATTTGCCCAGGGAACCAAAGAGAATTAAAAACAACAACAACAACAAAAACCCTAGAGAAGGTAAGGTGTGTACTATGATCCCTCAATGGCATCTGCCTTCCAGGTAGAATGGCTAAATTGTCAAAGCAGCCTCATTTGAGTGGTAGATCTTACCCTGCACCAGACTTCACTAATAATTCAAAGACAGGCCAGGCACGGTGGCTCGCGCCTGTAGTCCTAGCTTTCTGGGAGGCCGAGGTGGGCGGACAGCTGCCACTCAGGGGTTCAACACCAGCCTGAGCACAGGGAGACCCTGTCTCTATCTAAAAAAAAAATTTTAAAAAGACAAAAATCATTCAAAGACAGCAGGTAGGAACCAGAGCAGGGATGATGTTGCATTTCTTTCTGTAGGAGCCCAAATTCACCAGACTCCATTTTTTAAAAAATGTCTCTTTTTCCCTCATTAGGATGCATTTTGTTTTCAGATTAACAGTTGTGTTCTGAACAATGCATGGAATCACTGTTTTCAAGGGAAGACATTTAGCCATGTGCTGTCCCTTCCCAGCCGGCCAGTCATGCTGTGGCACTCCACAAATTTGAGGCTGTCTTACAATAAGCCACCTTGACCTGATGCCTCTTCTTCCTTGGGGTCCTTTTAGGTTTTGCTGAAGTATAGCCTTTTCAGAAGGGTGAATGGTAGAAAATCTCTGAGCTATTGTGATATCATGATATAATAAAAACTATATATATTTTGAGCCTACACAAAATAGCAAGACATCCATCTCTACAATACATTTAAAAAATTAACCGGGTGTGGTGGCATGCCTCTGTAGTCCCAGCTACTTGGGAGGCTGAAGCATGAGAATTGCTTGAGCCCAGGAGTTTGAGGCTGCAGTGAGCTATTATGATGCCACTGCACTCCAGCCTGGGTAACAGAGCCAGACCCCGTCTCGGGAAAAAAAAAATATATGTATATATATATATATATATATATTTTTTGGTCTTCATCTCTGGTTCCTAAAACTGTTGTTTCCTAAGTGATAGGGCTATAAAGAACCATCTTTTGTTATTCATTGCAAGCCCCTTTCAACCACATGGGAGCTTATGTTAATGAGGTGACTAGACCACCCGTAAGGAGGTGGGGTGGTTGCCATGGGAATCACGTGATTAGAGGGTTGGAAATTTTGGCCCCACCCCCTGACCTCCACAGAGGAGAGAGAGGCTAGAGACTGACTGATTCACCAACTGCCAATGGTTTAATCAGTCATGCCTATGTACTGAAGCCTTCATAAAAACCCCAAAGGATGGAATTTGGAGCACCCCTGTGCTGCAGGACACCTGGAAGTGCTTGAAGGGTGGCACCTGGACAGGGCACAGAAGCTGTGTGCTCCTTCCCACAGACCTTGCCCTGTGCATCTCTTCATTTGGCTCTTCCTGAGTTGGATCCTTTTAAAAGAAACCAGTAATCTAAGAAGTAAATTGTTTTCCTGAGTTTGTGAGCCCTTCTAGCAAATAATTGGACAGAGGAGGGGGCTGTGGGAACCCCCATATGTAGCCACTTGTTCAGGGGCACAGGTCAGAACCAGGACTTGGCACCTGGCGTCTGAAATGGGGCAGTGTTGTGGGACTGAGCCCCTAACCTGTGGGGTCTGCACTAATTCCAGAAAGGTACTGTCAGAGCTGAATTGAATTGTAGCACACCTAACTGGTGTCCATAGAGGATTGGAAAATTGGTTGGTGTGGCAAAAAAGCCCATATATCTGATGTCAGAAGCAAATATAGAGTAGTAGTAGAGGAAAACCAGTTAGTTTTTCCCATTCAGTTGTACGGTCCTGAAGATGCCTTTATTTTTGCTTTTATGTTGGAGTAAAACTTGTCCTCACTGACCACCTTGACACCTGGCAGCTGTCTCTTTCCCTCTCTCTCCCTCAGAGTAAATATCATATATATATATATATATATATATATATATATATATTTTTTTTTTTTTTTTTTTTTTTTTTTTTTTTTTTTTTTTGAGACAGAGTCTCGCTTTGTTGCCCAGGCTAGAGTGAGTGCCGTGGCATCAGCCTAGCTCACAGCAACCTCAAACTCCTGGGCTCAAGCGATCTTCCTGCCTCAGCCTCCCGAGTAGCTGGGACTACAGGCATGCGCCACCATGCCCAGATAATTTTTTCTATATATATTAGTTGGCCAATTAATTTCTTTCTATTTATAGTGGAGACAGGGCCTCACTCTTGCTCAGGCTGGTTTTGAACTCCTGACCTTGATTGAGCAATCCGCCCGCCTCCACCTCCCAGAGTGCTAGGATTATAGGCGTGAGCCACGGCACCCGGCCTCATTAATATATTTACAAGAAGATCTGATCAAGGTCAGTCATGCCCCTAAATCCCCTCAGTGGGGAGTAGGCCTTATTTCTGCTATTAACCCTGGCCTTCCCAATTATCATTCTGCCTCTTATTGTAGACAAACTACCTGTGGCCAAACTTCCCACTTGGCACTGGATCCTCGTCCTTCTCATCTATTAAAGGTCATTGCTCCAGCTACTGTCTCCTTTCTCTCCTGTATCACTTTATTTTTTGCTCCTTCTCTCCTGGATCATTGCCACCAGCATAGAAAAGTGCAATAACTTCTCCCACCTTAAAGAATCTCTCTCCTGACCCTGCACCGCTGTCCAGCACTGCCCCACTTTGTCAGTTTCTCTTAATAGAAAAATGCCTGCATAGAGTTGCCTATAGTTGCTGCCTCTGGTTCCTTCCCTCCCAATCTCTGTCGAACCCACTCCAACCAGGCTTCCGCTGCCATCATCCACTGACACTGCTCTTGCCACAGTCACGATGACCTCACATTGCTAAGTTCCATGGTGAATTATCAGTCTTCATCTTTCTTGACTCATCAGCAACTAAGGCACAGTTACACTGTTTACCACTTCCTCCTCCTCCTTCTTCCTCCTTAAAATACGCCCTTCACTAGACTTCCAGGATATCACACTACTGTATAATAATTTTTTTCCTCCTTCAAAAAAATGGGAAATCTTCCAGAGCATGGATTAAAGGGAGGAAAATTCAAAAATGAAAACTGTGTGCATACAGTGGGAGTGGGGAGGTGATTGGGAGACCTGGGGTGTAGCATGCAGATTCTAGGGTGGCCTCTTCCAAGATTCCTGCACTCTGGTGTTCACACTGTTGTATAATCCCCTCTTCTTAAGTATGGACTGGAGCTATGACTGTCTTTTTCTTTTTATTGTATTTATTTTTAATTGACAAAATTGTATATATTTATCATATACAACTGACGTTTTGATATGTGGAGATACATTTTGAAATGGCTAAATCAAGCTATCTGACATATGCATTACTTCACATGCTTATTTTTTGGTAAGGAGAACACTTAAAATCTAGTCTCTTAGTAATTTTCAAAAGTGCAATACATTGTTATCAACCATAGTCACTGTGTTGTATAATAGATCTCTTGAATGTGACTTTCTTCTATTGAATAGACTATGACAAAGATGATGGGCTGTCACTGTTGTGATTATATTATATTGTATTATATTATATTAGACCCTTTCTTGCTAGAAGGCCAGAAGACTAGGGAATAGTTGCTAAGCCAGAAGCTAGGGAATTTTTCTTCCTCGCTGGCTTTGCAGAAGTGAATAGTCATGGTGGGAGGCCCATGTGGCAGGATTCTGAGGGTGGCCTCTGCTGAACAACCCCCTATACACGGGGGCCCTCAGTGCTGTAGCTACAGGGAAATAAATTCTGCCAAACTTAGAAGCTTATTCTTCTCCGGTCAAACCTTCATATGAAACTGCAGCCCAGGTGAAACCTTGACGGTGTAACCAGCTTCTGGAACAAATTTCAATGACCCCTATATGTTTTTTATACTCCTCTCCCTTAACTAATTACTTTATATTTTGAGTTGTTTCCCATAAATGGTGGATTTTTTTGTAAGACAAAGGAGCTGAGATTCTGAAAGCCCCTGGGCAGACTTCCTGACCCCAAAGTTCACCACCCCACACAGCCTGCTCCAACGCATATAGCCCCCTGTTAGTTACACCATGATCTGCCCCAAGGCTTGTGGCCCCTCCTTTAAAAGGCTGTCATCTCTGTTAGTCAAGGAGATGGATTCGAGGCAGCTTCTCCCATTCTCTCTTCTCCTGACAAGTCATCTTTTGTATTAAAAATTCCATTCTTTCTTGGCAAGTCTCCTTGCCTCAATTATTGGAACTTTGAGCAATGTGCCCTAGGTTTGAAACTTCCTTGCATTTTCGAGAGCCATGGAAGCCTTTTGCGACTTGTAGCGGAGGACCAAGTTAACAGAAACTGTGTGACAAAATGTGTTCTATAAGCTGCTAGGTTTGTAGTAATTTGTTACGCAGCGATAGATAACTAATACACAGAAGGTCAACTCCAAACGTGGTCAAGAGGAGTTCTAGAAATAGAAAATAGAGAAAATAAAGGGGAGAAAATAATATATGAAATAATACAATAATATTTCTAAAATATAAAGAATAAGCTAACAACTCAGACTGAAAAGTGTTGAGAAAGATTAATAAATGAAGTGAAAAGATTCACACCAAGATATGAAATTTTAGAATACCAGTGGTAAATAAAATGGCTTAAAAGATTTTGAAAGGCAGGGCAGGGAGGGTATGGAGTTTCTCCAAAAGGAACGAAAATCAGGTAGGCATCAAATTTCTTATCCTATTGCTGGATGCCTTCAAAGTTCTGAGGAAAGGTTATTTTTAACCAACCTACACCATGACTCAAACATGAAGGCAAAATAAAGGTATTCTCAGACATGCACGGCTCAGAAGGTTTTCTACCAATTACTCTTCTAAAAAAAAAAATTGAGGATATACTTCATCAAAACTTAAAATGAATCCAAAGAAGAAAGTATGAGATCACGAATGAGGAAACTCACGGTTGCCATGATGAAGATTATGTAGCAATTCTAAAACGCAGCCTGCTCAAGTCAAAACCAGAAATTGAGATCAGTGGATTTACCTTGACAAATACCTTTAAGAAGTAGATGACATTAGTGAAAAGGTAAAGGCCTGTGCTTCTCTTAAGAAAAAACAAAGGCAATTAGAAACCTCAAGAAAAACAAACTTATCAATAAGAAAGTCAGTGTTCAAATATGAAGCAATCTAAAATGGTATCATTTTGAGCAATTGATACAGTATAAGAAAATAAATTATTTGACTTTAACATTTGGGCAATATTTTTTTCTTCTAGTGTCACAGCTTTTAGTGACACATGAGTACATTTTATTTTTTATTTTTTTTTTTTGGAGACAGAGTCTTGCTTTGTTGCCCAGGCTAGAGTGAGTGCCATGGCATCAGCCTAGCTCTCAGCAACCTCAAACTCTTGGGCTCAAGCAATCCTCCTGCCTCAGTCCCCCAAGTAGCTAGGACTACAGGCATGTGCCACCATGCCCGGCTGATTTTTTCTATATATATTAGTTGGCCAATTAATTTTCTTTCTATTTATAGTAGAGACAGGGTCTTGCTCTTGCTCAGGCTGGTTTCGAACTTCTGATCTCAAGCAATCCTCCCGCCTCGGCCTCCCAGAGTGCTAGGATTACAGGCGTGAGCCACCACTCCCGCATTTCTTTGTTTAGTTCTATAGTGAATAATATATTCATAATCATACTGAATCTATTAAATACTGTATGGTGAATCTCGATTTTTAAAATAAATGTATATACAAAGTGTGAATAAATTAATTAGAGCTAGAGAGACTAAACCCACAAATGCTATAAACTGTTGAGTTGTAGAAGTCGGGAGGTGGTATGGTGAGAACTGGAGGTGGGTGGAAAAATCTTACAGAAGAATTAAAATAAGGACAATGAGGGAGAGGAGAGAGCAGGGCTGATGAGGTTTGTGTGAGTGAAGGCTCCAGTGGGGACAGGAATGCAGTCGGCCCCCGTGTGCAAGGGCGGGCTTGGGGCATCTCTTTCTACTTCCCAGGGGCCTGGGCGGGGTGGGCAGGGGCAGCCTGTCGGGTGAACCGGGAACCCAATCCTCTCGAGGGTCTGCCGCCCCTCCCCCTATACACAAACGCTCACGATAGTGAGTTTGCTGGAGCGAGTGTTGCTTGTCTAGGTGTGGAAACCACAAAAGCCCCCTTTCAATTCCTAGTCCTGGAGGGGAGCTCTCGAAACCTCCTCCCTCCCCGACAGTTGCGTGGGTCTTTTCAACGCTGAGCGCTCGCTGCCTTCTCCTTCCCTCTCAGGCTGCACAATTCCCCTGCACCAGCCCGGGCCCAGGCAAAACAAAAGCCAGGAGGAGGGGTGTCTCCTGGGTGCCTGGCAACCGCGACTTCCTGCCGCGCGCCGCACAAAGCGCCAGCCCGCAGGCTGGGAACACAAAGGCCTGGACCTTCTGGGAGGGGGAGGTAAGGGCTGTGGCAGCGAGTCCCGAAGGCAACCTGGCATTTCCAAAGAAGGATCTTACCGCATTCTCTTGCCCCTCTCACCTCCCAAACGATCTCTGAGTCTCTGAAAAGAAAATGTATCACCCACCCTGAGTCCCCTCCAAGGGGACCTAGTCTGCATTTCCCAGGACGTGAACTTGTCCATTGGCGAGGGGTCTTCCCCAGAGGTCCTCGGGACCAGGCAGGGGAGCCCGGGTCTGCAGAAAGCATCCGAGGTTGGGGAGGCAACCCCCCAACTCGCTGTGCGTCACGGTCTTGGAATTTCCATGGTCTGGCAGAGCCCCAAGTAAACCTCAACTTTTGGGGGGCAGTGTTTTGGTTTAAAGGCATCAAGAGAAGAAGAAAAGAGGGTCAATTTTTGACAAAAAGACATGTGGTCCCCTAACGAGGTCCAGCACCCTTCCTCCTCACCATTCTCCCCCCCATTTTTAGGGCCTCTGTAGTTGGGAGTAAAAGGTGTTAACCAAAATCAAATCTTAAGCCCCCCTCTCACCCCCTCTTGGCCTAGAGGACCCAAGAAAAACCTTAAAGGTGAGTTGCCACCATGAGGAAAAGGGAGGCCACATCCAGTTATGTCCTGACCTTTTTGTCTTTGTAACAATAAGATACAAAATTACTAGCAAGCCTAAGGCCATGTAAGACAAAGGTTAAACCACCCCTGCAGGTCATCAAATTACTTAACAGACCTCTTGAGTCTCAGAATCTGCCTGGTGGCTTTTCCATTATTAGCAGACTTCCTTATCTTAATTTAAAACATTCCAAGCCTTTGGACCTGGGTGGGGAACCTGTGTCATTAAGGCCACATGCGGCCTTCCAGGTCCTTAAGTATGTACCGCCTTTTGACTGACTCCAAATTTTACAGAACAAATCCCTTTATTTTTATTCATACATCTTTGTTTGTCTTTTATATTTTTATTTTATTTTTTTAAATGAATGTATTTAAAATACCAAAGATTAAAATAGGTTTCAATGAAATAACCCTCCCATATTGACAGGCACAATTAGAACATTAGTAAGCCATAAGGGCTGAATTGACAGCTGCTACACTCATGATTTAGTTCTAACTCCCCCACCTGTCTGGCGCCACTACAGCACAAGGCTGGCTGGTGAGTTTATAGGAGTTGAGAATGCAAGTGAAAGGCCCAAACTAGCCTAAAGGCCCAAACTAGCCTAAAGGCCCAAACTAGCCTAAAGGCCCAAACTAGCCTAACCAGTTTTTGCTTCTGTAACTATGCTTGCTCATAGGTAATTAAGACCCCTACCCCTCCCTTTTTCTTTATCTTTTCCCGTAAGTGTCCGTTGCAAGTTCTCAGAATTGGGTAGTGGTCGTGCAACTGGTTGTGCAAGATGGAGCTACTGGAATTTCCCCACCCTAAACTTCCCGGCCACCTGCGTGTGGTCTCGCCCCATAAAAACCCTAAGCTTGAGAGCTTTGGGGCGGCAGCCTCCCCATCTTGGTGATGCTGTTAGCCCCTGCGCGCGCTGGAAATAAATCCTCTTGCTCTCTTGCATCAAGCCTCTGGACTCTGAGTCTTTTTGGGCGGTCGTCTCTCTCCCAAACGGGCTGTACATTTCTACAGCCCAACACAAGTATATTATCAGCTTTTGACAACGGTGCACTGTTTCTGTTTGAGGCGAACTTTGTGAATAGTTGCACAGCTCAACAGTATTTTTTAATTCTGTCTGCTTAACAGCCCATCATGTCCAAGATCAAGAGAATACTGAAGGAAGAAAACAGATTTTTTAATGACGATAGGAAATTGCAGTATTATCTTGTTTCTGCTAAAGATAAGATGATTTACTTGCTTTGTGATACTACATTATCAACATTAGAGAAATTCAATGCTCATCAGCATTACAACACTCATAAAGACCACAAATATTTTAAATTAGAGGGAGAGGCACAATAGGTTGTATTGCAGAAATTGAAAGATGAAAAGCAAAAGCAAAGACAATTCTTTCAAGCAGCAATAAGACTTGGAAGTAATGCCACTGAAGCAACTTATAAAGTAGCTTATATACTTGGAGAAAAAAGGGAAGCCATTCAGTAATGCAGAAATTCTGAAAGAATGCATTCATTGTCAAAGTTGTAGGATGCTTAGACCCTGATAATGTTTCAAAATACAAACAACTACCTCTTTCAAAGAGAAACATAACTGATTAACAGCAGGAATTAGCCCTCAACAGAACAACTTCATGCAATACTTCAAAAGCAAAATGTATATTACTCAATCCATTTGTGTAAATCAATTGGTATTACTGACTTGGCACAGGTTTTATACTTATTCAGGTCATAGCAGAAGATTTTCTTTGCTATGAAGAGTTACTTGCTTTGGGCACTCTTGCAAACAGAACCCAGGGAATAGATATCGTCAACAATTTTCAAGATAAATGTGAAGTTGGACTGAATTTGGTAAATTTACTGAGTGTATGTACAGATGGTGCTGTTAGGGACCGACCTTCCACAGCCCCACCGGACAGAAAAGCAGAGACATCGAGGATGCAATCACACAAGAGGAGGTTTATTTTCTGGCTAGCCAGGGTCCAAGCCCCAGAGCACCAACGCAGTGGCCACTCTCACAGGCAAGGACCCCGACCGGAACAACGGCATGCCTTTTATCCCCATGGTGCACAAGCTGCGCACAAGCCGACTATGCATGGATCATGCGTTGACCTTTAAAATGATTGGTTGCCCACTATTGCCTTTTGAAATAATTGGTGGGTTGGTTGCCCTCTATTGCCTGATGGGCCAGTTGCCCGTGCTTCAATGACCTCATCCCATAATTCCCCTTACAGCGGTGTAGCAAGCAAGCAATGACCAGAAGCAAAGGTTTGCCGTTAGCTCATTGCCCCACCCAAGTGAATTCCCGACAAGTAGAAGAATTCCTCTGCCCTTCCTCTGTCCTACAAATTCCTCTGCCCTACAGGTGCACCTTCCATGACAGGAAAACATGAAGGGTTTATTGCACAGATAAAAATAAGTATTAACAGATCCAGATGTTGTCATTTCTTTTAATTGTATCTTGCATCAGCAAAATCTCTGTGCTAAAGCTACTATTTTAAGTGACACTTTACAACAAGTTATAAGTATTGTTAACTAAGCTCCTGCAAATGCAACACTACATCGTCAGTTTCATACATAACATGCTAAAGTTGAACAGTGTGGATTTGCTGTATCATTCTAAAGTGCATTGGCTATCGTAGGGATAGATGTTAGCCAAAGTTTCATCACTGCGAGAATAGATAGTTAAATTCTATGAAGAACAGAATCAGCAATGTGAATTATTGAAAGAAGATTACTATAGGAATGCAGCATTTCTCTGTGATATCATGTCAAATCAAAACAACTTGAATATTTCTTTGCAAGGTAAAACTAAGTCTATATATGATATGTAGCAAAAAAAAAAAAAAAGAGAGAAGCATTTCTAAAAAAAGCTATCTTTTTTGAAGACTTTTTTTGTTTTTTATTTTTGAGATGTAACCTTGTTCTATCACCCTCTGTAGAGTACAGTGGTATCATCATAACTCACTGCAACCTTGAACTCCTGGGCTCAAGCAATCCTCTTGCCTCAGCCTCCTCAGTAGCTGGGACTACAGGTGCTCACCACAATGCCTGGCTAATTTTTCTATTTTTAGTAGAAATGGGTTGGAGGGCAGGAGGGGCAGGGGGTCTCACTTTTGCTCAGGCTGGTCTCAAAACTCCTGAGCTCAAGCAATCCTCCTGCTTCTGCCTGTCAGAGTGTTAGGATTACAGGTGTGAGCCACCATGCCTGGCCTGGAAGCACTTTTTCTTCAAGAGGAAATTTCAGATGAACATTTTCCTTAGTTAGGAAAGGCCACTGATGAGCTGGACGATATATGCGAATCATTTGAAGAATACACAGTTGTTACAGACTGAATTGAAGAATATAATGAAAGGTTCACCGATTTTGAGAACCATGACATCACACTCAAATTAGCATTTCAGCCTCACCTAGTTGGTATCACCAAGGCATCTAAAGAACTACAGATGGAATTGATTGAGCTCTCAGTAGATGATCGTTTCCAATTGAAATATGGAAAAATGCAGTAGAATACCCATGCTTTCGACCAGATGCCCCAAAAATGCTTTCTTGCTTTTCATCCACTTATTGCTGCAAATCTTCATTCTCATACCTAACTCAAATCAAGATGCCCCTAACATTACAAATGACTGATACCCATCTAGAGGATCAGCTGAAACTGTCGACCTCCATGCTGCAACCAACTATTCAAATGTTTTCCAACAAAAAGCAGACACAGCAAAGTCATTCAGAGGTTAGTTAACTTTAAAATTAACAAATAGTTTTCTTTTTTAAAAATTTTTTTATAGTTTCCATTTTTTGAAATTATTAAGTACATCATAGTTAGATTTTTAAAAAATAATGTACATTTTTAAGTATATCTAATTGAAGCTTCTTGGATGTGCCCTTATTTGATTACAGCTAAATTAATGCAGCCTTCCAATACAAAAAGTTCTCCACCCCTGATTTAGACAAAGCATCATTCGTTTAACTAACTACAAATCAAATAATCTTTAAACCAATGTATAATCTGTAATTCCCCTGCTTCAAGATATCCTGCTGTTTTGGGCCAAACCAATGTATACCTTCCATGTATTGATTTATGACTTTACATGGAATTCCTGTCTCCCTAAAATGTATAAAACCAAACTGTAGCCCAACCATGATGAGACCATTTGCTCAAGGCTTCTAGGGTGTAGCTCTCTGGGCCATGATCCCACATATTAGGCTCAGAATAAACCTCTTTAAATTATTTTACAGAGTTTGAGTTCTTTTTCCATTGACAAAGGGAAAACTAACGGAGCCAGCTGAGCATATTTTCTTATCTTTTGAAGTGTTTCCACTCTCCCTGATTTTCCAGGATCACCATAAACACACCTAGATTCCTCTCTTCAGCTGTGTGTTCACTAGTGGATGCAGTCTACCATTGGAAGAGCAAAAACAAGGCCACTGTGCTTCTCTAAACCTCAGTGACTTGCTCCAAATCTCCCCACTATGGGGCTAAGCAAGGTTCCCTGTCTCCGCTGGGACTACTGGGGGCCTCCTCCATGATCAGCTACTTCACCCGGGTTCCAGGCCACTCCTTCAAGGACCAAGCCCAAATGGCATCCTGGCAAAATTCATACATTAAAGACTTAATACTACAGGACCTCAAAATGTGACCTTATTGGAAATAGAGTCTTTATGGATATAATTAGTTAAGAAGAGGGGATACTGGGGTAGGGTGGGTCCCTAATCCAATATGATTGGTATTCTTAAGTAGAAATTTGGAGACAGATACATACACAGAGAACATGCTAGAAGATTGGAGTTACACTGCCACAAGCCAGGAAACTACCAGAAGCCAGGAGAGAGGTCTGGAACAGAGGGAGTCCTTCAGAGGGGTGTGGCTCTGCTGACACTCTGATCTTGGACTTCTAGCTTCCGGATCTCTGAGACAATACATTTCTGTAGTTTAAGCCACTTGGTTTTTAGTGTTTTGTTATAGCAGCCCAAGGAAACTATTAATAATACAACTGGTATATTTCATCAGTTGGTATCGTTTTTGACCTAGGACATCTGTCACTGTAGCCCTATCTACTTAATATTCTCACTTGTCCCAGCTTGGGCCTACAGTGGCTTGTTTTCTGATTGATCTCTACCGTGGGCTTCTCTGTCCACCAAGCCCACAGCTTAGCCTGGCCTCAGGCAGCAGGTACATTGGAAAATGTTGGGGCTGTCCTTGTATTCCTGGAAAAGGGTTGATTTCTAAAGAGACATTCAAAATCTGAGATTGCAGCCTTGAAGATCACTCTGTGTCATTCTCTTTTATATTCTTCTGAGCTATATAACAATATCACTTCAATAAACTCACACAAGGTTGTCTTTGGGTTCTCTTTCTGATGTTTTTGTTAGTATCTCACCTACTGTCTGTCTAGGAGTTTTGAAGCATTTTTATAGGTTTTTTTCTTTAAGTATTGCCTCAAAATCTAGCGGTTTTCTCCTACTCAACAGTGGCTTATGATAGTCCTTACTCAGCTCTGTCACCAATTCTCCAAGAGTCAAGGCATTGTCAAAAAATTAATGGCATTCAATTTTATGGGTTATAATCAGCCATGGATTGCCCAAGGATTCGAATAAGCCCTGGAACTGTTCCTCATTTGCAGTAGTTATGAATTTTGTTCCATATCATGGGGTGTAAGAAATGTCACATTTCTCAAATTCCTATAATTCAACGCTATAAACCCTGGTTGACAGACAATTCAATCTCGGCCATGGGGGGGGGCTCTATCTCCTTCAGGTTTGGTGAATGACATGGTGGCTTCCCACAGTTCACAGTGTTGAGCAATACCCTCTGGTCATTGGTTTACAATGGTCACTGTGGAACCCTCAATTTTACAAACTTCAGGACCCTGGACGGGGTGGTTTTGCTGCTTCAGTGCCACACTTGGGCCCAGAGAGCTTCGCTGAGGTAATCGTCATGGTGCTTAGTGCCCGAGCTTCACTAAGTGCACCAGACAGCCATTGTGACCCCGGCCCTGGCACCTCTATGGAGCCTCAGGGTCCTTGTCCTTGCCAATTATGGCACCACAAAACCCTCTGCCTCCTCCCCAAATTCTCAAAGCCCCATTTGTTGAGAGATTGCTTCTGACTGTTTAACTCTAATACTGGATTGAATTATATCCCCCTAAAATTCATGTACTTCCTAGAACCCATGTGACCTTATTTAGAAACAGGGTCTTTGCAGATGTAATTAGTTATGATGAAGTCATGCTGGAGTAGAATGGGCCTTATTCCAATGTGACTGGCATCCTTATAGGCAGAGAAGGGATGCAGACACACAAAGAGAAAGCCAAGTGACAACAAAGGCAGAGACTGAAGTGACATGTCTACAAGCCAAGAAATGCCATTTACCAGAAGCTGGAAGAGGCAAGGAAGGCTCTTCCTGGAGTTTTAAGAGAGAGCAGGGCCCAGCTTTTTGTTGTTGTTGTTGTTTTTTACACAGCCTTGCTCTGTCACCGGGGCTGGAGTGCTGTGGCATCAGCCAAGCACATAGCAACTGCAAACTCCTGGGCTCAAGCAATTTTCCTGCCTTAACCTCCCAAGTAGCTGGGATTACAGGCTCACACCACCATGCCCGGCTAATTTTTTCTATTTTTACTAGAGATGGGATCTCACTCTTGCTGGAGCTAGTTGAACTCCTGAGCTCAAGCGATTCTCTTGTCTCAGCTTCCCAGAGGGTTAGGATTACAGGCATGAGCTACCATGCCCGACCAAGCCCTGCTGATTTTGGACACCTTGATTTTGGACTTCTGGCCCCCAGAACTGTGATAGAATAAATTTCTGTTGTTTTAAGCCACCCTGCGTGTGGTCCTTTGTTATGGCAGTCCCAGGAAACTGATGTAACCCAAGCACAGGCCTCCCTCTCTGCTCTCAGTTGGACAACCCACAATACCCCCCCCTCGTCCCACACCCCCACCTCCCTCACTGTCAGCATGGACTTTGGTGAAACAAAAGCCAAGAGGAGGCTTGTTTTCTCATCCCTGGTCACTGCTGCTTCCTGTGTCCAGCTCAGTGCCCCAAGGCAGGGCACGCCACACCCAATCTGGGTTCCCCTGTGAGCCCAGGTGTGGACACAATCAGTATCTACATAAACCATCCATGTGGAATTCATGCAGTATTTGTAAAGTTGGTGGGGAAAAAGATGTTCTTGGATGAGTCTTTAGATTCAAGTTTTTCAATCTCCATGTATATTTGAACCCCATATATCTGGTGCTGTCACCCACTCATGAAGGGCTTGGAATCAGAGAAAAAGCACAACAATATTGCTTTAGCCACTTAAAAGAGCAAATATCCGCCCATAGATTCCACTCACCAGGGGAGAGGCCAAGGCACCCCTGTGAGAAAAAGAAAAGGGGAAATTATATTCACTAGGGCTTGATGTTCATCTTTGTCCTATTCTCCAGCTGCCCTTGGACAAGCCACTTTCCTTGTTGGCCCTTCGTCAGGGTGAGGCAAAGTGAGAATCGCACCTGCTGGCCAGCACAGCAGCCCCACGTGGGGTTCTGCTGCTCACGTGATATGGACTTAACTAATGTTCGCTGATCATTTTAAAACTCAAAGTAAACTTGAAGTTAATAATTCTACTGTCTAATAATTAGTAGTTTCCTTTAAAAACTAAGGGCTGCCGGCGGTACGGTGGCTCACACCTGTTATCCTAGCAACTTTGGGAGGCCAAGGCAGGAGGATGGCTTGAGGTCAGGAGTTTGAGACCAACCTGAGCAAGAGTGAGACCCTGTTTCTACTAAAAATACAAAAAGTATAATAGCGTGATGGCTTGTGCCTGTGGCTTTAGGCTGCTCTGGAGACTGAGACAGGAGGATCGATTGAGCCCAGGAGTTTGAGGTTGCTGTGAGCTGTGATGACGCCACTGCATTCTAGCAGGGTCAACACAGGGAGACTCTGTTTCAAAAACTAAAAACTAAAAAAATAAGGCTGTTGAGTAGATCACTATATGACTAATTACTTAACCATGTAAGGCCTTAATTTCTTTACCTGTCAAAAGGGGACACTGAATTAGAGTTTCTGAAGTCACATTTAGTCCTTATGTGTTGTGATTCATTTTTTTTTTTTTTTAGACAGAATTTCACTCTGTTGTCTGGAGCTAGAGTGCCGTGGCATCAGCCTAGCTCACAGCAACCTCAAACTCCTGGGCTCAAGCGATCCTCCTGCCTCAGCCTCCCGAGTAGCTGGGACTACAGGCATGCGCCACCATGGCCGGCTAATTTTTTCTATATATTTTTAGTTGTCCAGCTAATTTCTTTCTATTTTTAGTAGAGACAGGGTCTCACTCTTGCTCAGGCTGGTCTCGAACTCCAGAGCTCAAACCATCTACCCGCCTAGGCCTCCCAGAATGCTAGGATTACATGTGTTGTGATTCGTAGTGATGTCATTATAAAGATGAAGAGAAGAAATGATCATGGATCAGTTTACTTATTCAATCATGAGTGTGCAGCAGAAAAAATAATATTTTTGAACCCTAGAACAGTTAGGCCTGGGTAGAACACTTTAGAAAAATGCAATCTCCTCTTTCTAGAAATTGTCTTCTGGAAACTAACCAAGAAAGGGATCTAGATGTTGCTGTTCTTCTAAAAGGTGCTATTTTTTTTTTTTTTTTTTTTTGAGACAGAGTCTCACTTTTGTTGCCCAGGCTAGAGAGAGTGCCATGGCATCAGCCTAGCTCACAGCAACCTCAAACTCCTGGGCTCAAGCAATCCTTCTGCCTCAGCCTCCCGAGTAGCTGGGACTACAGGCATGCACCACCATGCCCGGCTAATTTTTTCTATATATATTAGTTGGCCAATTAATTTCTTTCTATTTATAGTAGAGACGGAGTCTCACTGTTGCTCAGGCTGGTTTCGAACTCCTGACCTTGAGCAATCCACCCACCTTGGCCTCCCAGAGTGCTAGGATTACAGGCGTGAGCCACCGCGCCCGGCCTAAAACGTGCTCATTTTTTGAATGAACATGTTTTGCTAACTATGTTACATTAGATTTCTTAGATGTTCCAATCTTTGAACCTGGGTTTTTTCTTCTTTCATTCTCCCATGTTTCTTTATGTATTTATTTTGAGACAGAGTCTCACTTTCTTGCCCAGGCTAGAGTGAGTGCCATGGCATCAGCCTAGCTCACAGCAACCTCAAACTCCTGGGCTCAAGCGATCCTCCTGCCTCAGCCTCCCAAGTAGCTGGGACTACAGGCATGCCCCACCATGCCCGGCTAATTTTTTCTATGTATTTTTAGTTGTCCAATTAATTTCTTTCTATTTATAGTAGAGATGGGGTCTCGCTCTTGCTCGGGCTGGTTTCAAACTCCTGACCTAGAGCCATCCACCTCGGCCTCCCAGAGTGCCATTCTCGCATGTTTAATTAAGGAATAGAAGGATCATTTTGAGAAGAGGACAGTGCAGTTCACATGAGATCAAATGATTATCCAGTAAGCACTCTAGAATAGATTATGTGGGTTGTGGAAAGGATTACGGTGAAATGTGATGAAGGTGAAGTTTTGGGGAGAGACTAAACTCTGGTTGCTGGTAAGTTTGGTGGTGGAGAGCTGGGGACAGGGTCTAGGGGAGGGTACTGTCACTGCTGAGCTGCCCAGCATCATAGATGGGTCCTAGTTTTCCTAGTTTCCTTTTTCAGAGGGCAGATAAAAGGTGCTGCTTACAGCTGTCTGGCAGAAGTTCAGAGAGCAATAAAAAAAAACCCAAAAAACTGCTTCCTCCAGCCAATGAATTATATATAGGAGCTGTAACAGTGAAGATTGTAAAAGGTTCACTTGCACATCAGAGCTCCCAGAACTTCAGAATCAGTAAGTTGTTTTGAGAGCAGATTGTAAGAAAAAATTGATTTCCAGGTGCCCAGGATAATAAAAAATTTCTTTTTTTATTCTACCACTTTATTTCTACCCATCAGAAAATACCATATAATAATGATGATTGGAGTGACAGAGCGTCTCAGCCTGTCTGGGCCACTCCGTGGTGTTCTGCAGTGGGGCAGGACTCGGAAATTAGCCAGAGGTGCTTCACTGCCACTTTGAAGCTGCTGTCAAGTTAGAAGCAGCTGGGAAAGGCATGGAAGGACTAGAAACTGCCTCATGAAATTCCCTTTTTTTCTGTATAAATTCTAAAATGTTCCATATCTTGTAAACCATCACAGGATGATGACACCTTGAGATTGCATGAATTCCACTAAAATTTCTTCCCAAAGTCAATAACCCTCCATGCCCAGGGTGGCTTCAAATGGTATATTCTGTGACTAAGACACTGCCTCAAATCTCAGTTCAAGACAGAATAAAATGAGAATTTCAGAGACAGTGAAAATAAGATGAATATAAGGAAGCCATTTATAACTAAAAAGTAAAGTATCCTTACTAAATAGTATTTGGGATCTGGAAAGCTGTAAAAAGATGATTGTTGGGTGTGATGTGATAAGAGGAAAGAAATCGAACTCAAAGACTCCAGTCTTTGAGGTTCACATTTAGAAAAGAAGAATGTTAGAGTCAAAGGGAGGTCAGGCACAGGTGCAGTGAGCGTAGTCAGATAGCCTGGAAAAGTCTCTGGTTCCCCCATGAGAGTGCCTCATTCATCATCTCATTTCTGTCACCTTGCGTTGCACCAGGCACATGGTAAGCACACGATAAATATTTGGAAGGATAGATAAGTTTCTAAATTAATGCCTATATGGCCTTTAGGGCCCAAGGACACCTGGGAAGACATAGATACAGTATGAATACGCAGCTAACAAGGGCCACAAAAACTGCACAGAGAATTGATAAGAGAAACTTCCACGATTCAAGTGGCTCCCTCTCTCCTTCCAACAGACCTGGAAGCAACTCCTATGGTTTCCCTCCTCTGTCCATTGCAACCGTAAACCTGCTTTTCCTTCCATCTATCGAAAGGGGGCAGCAGAGAAGAGAAAATTCAAGTTCGTGGCTTGAGCAAAACCACCCTACTCCCACGGATATCTTAATGCAGATTACTCAAACTGTGTCCTTTTAAAAGTTAATTTTTTGTGCGTGGGGAAATTAAGGATCCAAAATTCAATAGTGTGAGGAACTCTACGTTAGAACTGTTTACACATCTATAATGCAAGATTTCTTAGACATAAAATGTTTTTATGATGTCCCAAGAACAGCATAGAATTTCTCAAGCTTTTTGGACAATGAAGCAGCCCCTTCATTATTTAATTCCTCAAAATACCTATTAACATCTTGAGGGGCATGCAAGCTCTGCAGAAGACAAGTCCAGAGGGGCTGTCCTAGCAAATCCATTGCCATTTTTATGCTGAAATTGATTCTCTCAGTTTTCAGGTATCAACTCTGTTTGCCAACAGGGATAGGAGGATTGCACATTTGATCAGTACTGTTTCATTGAGTAGACTGTCCAAAGATGGAGCTTGAAAATGTAGCGATACCCCAATCCTTTACACTTGCCCTTTCCCTTCCTTTCTCTTCCTCACCAATCCTGGGAGGTAAGGCCAGCCCCCACATTTTTACCTGAGAGTTAAAGATGTTACCAGGGTCCTCCCCCTTGGGTATGCGGCTCTACGTCAGTTCATGCTATTGTAAAGACTGGAGATTCGTGGACCTTTCTGGTTTTTCACCACTGTATCTGTTGCCAGTCTACTGTCACATGCTGAGGACATCCTTATTTAGAAAGAGAGCATGGTTTGAATGGATAAACCGATAGACTAAGCATTAACTCGATTCTCTTCTACAGTTGCTATACTGCTGTTGCCTTGGTGAACGAACAGTTTATATTTATAAACTATCTCAACAGTTTTTAAGATGTTTTCAAATACTTTAAGTGATTATATATTAACTAAAATCCTTTGAGATTTTATGTTAGGGGATCTTTGGACTTTGGGTAGCACTAGCCAAAAATGAATGTGTTTCTTGGCCTTAGGGTGGTTCATAGAACTAAAGGGAAAAAATAGAAAGGACAAAGTCTTGGAAAGAACCAGGATAGTTCAGGAGAAACAGGTAATAAAAACTAGTAGATGGTCTTTTCTGAGTTCTGCCATTGGGAATGACTGTTCCACTCAGGTGTAGCCTTGTCCCACCTCAACACTCACATTTCAGAGACAGAATATCTAATTGTCATAGCAGGCAGGCACAAGCCTACCCCTTGGCTAGGAAGTGGTGTATTAATACATTCATTAGGTCTGTGATATGGGCACACAATTCCTCCAAACACACCACACACACACACATACACACACACACAATATTACAAAAATATTGCCAAAAGGAGAGAATTTGGCTTTTGGGCAAGCAGTTAGTAACTTTACTGAAGGCAAGTATATGTTTCCCTGTCTTAAGAGATAAAGAAACTGAGGTCGAGCGTGGTGACTCACGCCTGTAATCCTATCACTCTGGGAGGCCGAGGCAGGAGGATCGCTTGAGGTCAGGAGTTCAAGACCAGCCTGAATAAGAGCCAGATCCCATCTCTACTAAAAATAGAAAGAAATTAATTGGACAACTAAAACACACACACACACACACACACACACACACACACATATATATATATACAATTAGCCAGGCATGGTGGTGCATGCCTGTAGTCCCAGCTACTTGGGAGGCTGGGGCAGGAGGATCACCTGAGCCCAGAAGTTTGAGGTTGTTGTGAGCTAGGCTGACGCCACGGCACTCTAGCCTGGGCAACAGAGCAAGACTGTCTAAAAAAAAAAAAGGAAAGAAAAGAAACTGAACCTAGAGGGATTATTAGACTTGCCCAAAGCCATGTGGATTATAAAGATCCAACATTAGAATTTATATTCTCTTACTCCTGAACCAATATTTTTTCTATTATTACTTTATACTTCTATGGAGTCTCTTGGATGCAACAACAGCAGCTATCATTTATTAGGATGACTGTGGTCAGATACTTTTTAAAATGCTTTTTGTGCATTAATTCGTTTAATCCTCACAGAACCCCATGAGATGGGTGCTATTGTTATTTCATTTCAGAGATAAGGAAACTGGGGCACCAAGAGCTTCCAAAGCTGGTAAGTGGTACAGCCATAATTAAAACCAACGAGTACTAGAACCTACTTTCAAAATGCTGCTGCAATGAAACAGCACAAGATTGATGTGAAGCTCTGTGATTTATACCCTCTTCTCCTCCACCTTTTCCCCTTGTATTTCTTTCAGTAAATATTTAGTGAGCAATTCAAGATTTCAGACGTCGTGCCAGACTCTGGAGGAGTGTGAACAAGGTGGCTGTGACCTTGCCCTCACAGTGTTTACAGGCGAATGGGGAAAACAGATTGGTAAATTACTACCGCACTCTCTGCTTAATGCTCTGTCAGCCCTGGCAGGGTGTGTTCTGGAAGCAGAGAGGACCTACCTGGCCCAGCCCCGGGGAAGGGAGGCCAGAGAGGACCAAAGTGCCTGGCGAATGGGCCCGGGTAGGGAGTGGGGAGGGATGGAAAAGAGGAGCTCACCCAGACCCTCAAGTGTAGAAGGGCAGGTGTACAACCCAGTGGGCCTCCTAGGAAACCCAAAGCCAAGACCATTGTCATGGGGCCATGGAGTCCCACCTCTGTGCTTCAGTCTGTGAGTTTCCATTCTCCTGCTCTCTCTTCACGCACCTTTCTCTTATTTTGCATGTCTCCTTTGCTTCCACTGTTGCAATTCTGGCTTGCACAAGCTTTGTCCTGCCTTAGCCTTGACGTCAGGCCCTGCTTCACATGATCTATTAACCCAAACATTCACTGTTATGGTGGATACGGCGGAGAGCTCTCCACTTCCCTGCCACTGGAGAGATTAGAGAGCTACATTTCCCAGACTCCCTTGCAAAATGGGGCTATAGATATCAGTTAGGTGCATGTACATGAAGGTGGATATGATGGGAGGCTATTTTCTTTGCCTGTTTGGGGAGTTTCTGCAAGTCTAGAGGGTCAGGCAGATGTGAGATTTTCCTGAGGCGGCATTCTAGCATCTACAGCTTCCTAGACAATGCAGTTATGGGGGCAGAAATAGTCTGAGACCTGGATCTAAACAATGCATTCTTGAATTCATCGCTCCATTGGGCAGATGTCGGAGCTCAGCTGATGACTCAGCTCTGTATTATTCTGGGAGTCATCCCTGAATGCTTGGAATCTGATCTTTCAGGCCTTCCAATGATATTATAAGCACTCCATTCCTTGTGTTAAATTCCTTCTTGCTTAAAGTTTCTGCGCTGAACTCTGATGCATACATCCATTCCCTAACCTGATTCAGAGAGGAAGATCAGAAAGAGAGGTTCCTGGCCTATCCTGGTGGCTCCCTGAGCATGTGACACCTACCCCTGGTGTATTTAGTAGTGCTGGGTGCAGGAGGATGGGAGACAATGAGAAGTGAGACAAGAGTGTCTAAAGGGGATCGGGTTGAGAAGGCAATGGTTGGCTGGTCCACCATTAGTCCTTGATGGGACTGGATTGCAGAGTTCAAGTCACACAGTGGCGAGAGATGGGTCTGGAGGGGTCATCCATGCCAGACCATGCAGGGCATTTTAAGCCTCATTAAGGAATTCAGACCAATCCAAAGAACAATTGAAAGCTGGTGAAAGGTTTAAAACAACTGGAAACCATGTAAGGATCTATTTTTCAGAAAAAAATTCTTGGCAGCAGTATGGCAAATGGGCTTTGGGGAGCAAGATTGCAGGTGGCAAGACCTGTTCGAGGCGGTTGCAGCTGTCCATGTGGGAGGTGGTGAGGTCACCTGGATTTAGGGAGTGGCAGTGGGGATAGGGAGAAGGGAATGGACGTGAAAGGTTTTGGTAAATACAATCATCTGGAAAGAACTATATTTTTCCAATATATTAATAAAGTCAGATCCAAGTTTTATGGGGACTGAAGTTTATAAAATTTGAAAGATCGTGTTTTTTAAAAATATATAAAATTAAATATGAGAGTGAATATTTATTTAGATAAATTACAAATGTTAAAAAGCTGCCAAGGGTTACAAACATTGTCTAAACCAGAAATTGCCTGATACACCTATGCAATGCTTTTCCCCCTCATTTTTTTGTTTGTACATCTTTTGGTCTCCTTTTAATAACATATGTTTCTTGTGATGTTACTTTTTATAGAGAAAGTGGCCCTCTACCCTGGCCCTGGGAGCCACAGGACAGGTTGACATGGAGAGACAATATCTAACTCTGTTTCTCTTCATCTTTTTGCCACATAAGTGACAATGTGGGACATGTGCCGTATGAGATGGCACCGTGGAGAGCAGTTGAACTCCTGGAAGGAAATCCTTCCTCCACCAGGAGAGCTAGTAGGAGCTTAACTAGACACGGAAGTGCCTGTGAGCCATCTGTCAGACACCAAAACCAAATATTTTCCCAACTTAACTGACCTTAAGTCAGATTCCAAATAGTCCATGGCCACCCCTATGTCACATGATGTAAAAGAAATGTGACAAAGGAGATGCCTCCAGCAAGGTGCAAAGAGTTAGTGGACTTAACTGCAATTAAATATTTTACTTTTGCAAATTCTACAAAACCATATAACCATATGAATGCATTGTCAGGTGCCTCTCAGGGCCTGGGAAAGGCCAATGTGAGCAAGGGACTTTGAAGCTTGAACTTCATTAGCTTCTTGATTCTTCTGCCTCTGCACACATTAAAAGGGGGCTTTGCTAGTTGAGTTTGGCGTCATTCATGGTTTTTGGTTTAATGCAACAGAAACCAACTCCAGATTAGAGACTCCATGGTCAAGATTAACTCCCAGGGCCGGGCGCGGTGGCTCACGCCTGTAATCCTAGCACTCTGGGAGGCCGAGGCGGGCGGATTGCTGGAGGTCAGGAGTTCAAAACCAGCCTGAGCAAGACCCCGTCTCTACCAAAATATAGAAAGAAATTAATTGACCAACTAAAAATATATATACAAAAAAAATTAGCCGGGCATGGGGGCGCATGCCTATAGTCCCAGCTACTCGGGAGGCTGAGGCAGTAGGATCACTGAGCCCAGGAGATTGAGGTTGCTGTGAGCCAGGCTGACGCCACGGCACTCACTCTAGCCTGGGCAACAGAGTGAGACTCTGTCTCAAAAAAAAAAAAAAAAAAGAATAACTCCCAGAGCTGTGATTTGAGCTGGTCCAGCCGCCCATAAGCACATACCCCACAGCGTGTATCCAATAACCTGACACTGAATATTTTGGCCAGAGACACTGCCACCACCCTCACCAGAATGGCGCCTGCAGACCCTGCCACTTCATGCCACCAGCTTCTGATGTAAAATCTTCTTGGCAGAGCCAGGCCCTAAGTGTGAAAGGAATGAGAAAAGAGAGCATCAGCCCTCTCCAGCTTCTACCTGGAAGACAGTTTCTTCCATACAGAGGGAGGAATCCCCCAGACAGGAAGTGCCTTCAGGTGCTGGGCAGCCTAGAAGCAAGAGAGAAGTCCATGACATTGTCAAAGATATCCACCAGTGCTGAGATTTAGCAAGTTCATGTTAAGAAGCTGAGGATGATGTTTCACATTTCAGGAAGCTTTCTGCTCCTGAATTTCCTCAAGTTATTAAGTTTGGAAAATAGTCATTTCCTATGCAGTGCCCTCCTCATTAACCAGCAAATGAGAAGAGACATGAAACAAAAGTGGAGCAGAGCCCTCAAGCCAGTAACTGCTGCCTGTATGATTAAGTAACTTTTTCTGAATTCATGGTATAAAAGGAAGGTTAATCTCAAGAGAAAGGTTAATCATTGAACAGCTTTTTGTGGATAGCCTCCATCCAAGGAACATGGGAATAGTACTGAGAGAGATTTTAAAAGTTAAAAATAATTTATTTGGAAAAATAGCTAATCAAAGGGGAAGGGTGCTCATTCTATGTAGCTAAGCAGTAAAAAAGCAGATGTAGCCCAAACTAATAGATAAGACACTGCTGTGATTTAAAGGGAGATTATAATTTGAAGAGATTATAATTGGTTGCCCAAACACAACTTTGTGTAAATTAGAAAAAACTACCCCTTCATCAAGATGTTTTTATTGTCCTATTCTGGAAAATTTGTTTATGAATAAGCAAACCTCTGCTGTCTGCAAATGAGAGTGGGGCCCATTTAGATTTTGCAGTGTACAAATTGCACGACAGTCTATGGCAGCCCTAAATAGGAAGAAATTTTCTTCAGATTTATATTTATTACATATACAATATTATAACATCATTAAGCAAACTATTTTTCAGAAAGTACTTTTTACACATGATTTACCACCTCGACATATCAGTTATTTTTAAATTTTCCAAGTTTCTTTCTAGTCTCAACCAATGTGCACATATATATATATATATTTTTATTTCAACATATTATGGGGGTACAAATGTTAAGGTTACGTACATTGCCCATGGCCTCCCTCCCCCCTTGAGTCAGATCTTCAAGTGTGACCATCCCCCAAACGTTGCATATATTTTTAAAAAGTATTGCAATGGCAATGAGTATGGAACTTTCTACTTTGATTTTCCCACTTAAAATAACAGAAATAACATTTTTTTGCATTGCCATATTGTCTTTTTAAAAATGATTTGTTATATATCAAGTGAACATACCATAATGAATTTAACCATACTTATTTTGTAATTTGAGGAACTTTAATCAACATGTTATGATTGATAATATTCTATACATAAGGGGAAAAGTTACATTGAAAACTTTTGGAAAGAGGAGTTGTTTATATGGTAGAAACAGGTGAAATAATATATATTCTTCCAAACAATCATACCAGGATGAATATTTTATTGGAATATGGCTCATAAAGAACTGAATTTGTATCTGGAATTTTTGGGGGGTCTGCATAGATTATATTTCCTCATTTGTGTTTACACTGTAATGATCCACTGTAGGATGAATCTTCTGGAGTTACATTCCACATCGACACAGTGCAACAGGCTACACTGCAGGGAAGCAATGGGGTGCAGTGGAAAGCATGTGGGTTTTGGAACCAAACAGACTTGGACTGCTGTGCTTTGAAAGGTTGTGTTCCACGGAAAGACATGTTCAAGAATGCTCATAACAGTTTTATTTATAATAGCCCAAAGTAGGAAACAGCTCAGATGTCCATCAATAGGAAAATGGATACATAAACTGTGTTATATTCATGGAACACTATTCAGCAATAAACATATTGAACTGGGCCGGGTGCAGTGGCTCACACCTGTACTCCTAGCACTCTGGGAGGCCGAGGAGGGTGGATTGCTCAAGGTCAGGAGTTCGAAACCAGCCTGAGCAAGAGCGAGACCTCGTCTCTACTACAAATAGAAAGAAATTAACTGGCAAACTAAAAATATATAGAAAAAAATTAGCCGGGCATGGTGGCGTATGCCTGTAGTCCCAGCTATTCGGGAGGCTGAGGCAGGAGGATCACTTCAGCCCAGGGGTTTGAAGTTGCTGTGAGCTAGGCTGATGCCATGGCACTCTAGCCCGGGCAACAGAGTGAGATTCAAAAAAAAAACAACCAAAAAAACTAGATTGAACTACTTATACACACTAAAACATAGATGAATCTCAAAATTATGCTCAATGAAAGAAGCCTTACACAAGAGTGCATACACTATGGTTCCATTCTCTAAAGATTTAGAACAAGCAAAGGTAATCTATGTTGGAAAATATCAGAACATTGGTTGTGTCCAGAAGTTGGGGTGGGAATTTACTCAGAAGAGAAATGAAGGAACTTTTTGGGATGATGGTCATGTTCTATAACTTGATAGGGGTTTGGGCTGGACATGCTTATGTGTTTTTCTGAACACATCTAATGGTACATTTAGAATTTGTGCACTGCATTGTATGTAAAATTTGCCTCAAAGAAAAAAAAAAGAATATAAATATGTATTGAACTCTACTTAATGATATGTATGCTGGAGTATTTCAAATTACTTTGAAATGCATAAAAACTAACATGGATCAATGGATGGATAGAGGGATTGGTATATAGATAGATGAACAAACAAGTATCGAAAAATGTTGATTATAGAATACCAGGTTTTCCTGTATGGCTCAAATTTTTCATAATATTGGAAAATGTTTTTTCATCTTGGATATGTTTCATAAACTTCTCAGTTTCAATTCTGCAAAATGGAGGTAATAGTATTTACTCCACAAAGTTGTAAAATTTAAAAAAGATTGCCATAAAAATAAGCTTGTTATGTGGTAGATGTTCACATGCCTTGTGATGCTGTTCGTCTTCCCTTTCATACCCTCTTCCCTGCTTTGTCAGCTTATAAGGCATGATGGGTATTTTGGATTTGGTAGCATTGCCGATGAGCCGTGGTCTAAAATGGTATGTAGCAAAATTATTTGGGTTATGAAAAATGAACTATGTGTTGTCTGCCGATTATACATTCCTTGAGTGGAGGGACAGCTATTAATAGTGGTAGTGGCTCAAACTCCAGGGGGGAAGGACAGCCTGTGGTGATATTTGCTCTAAAGAGATTGGCAGAAAGCAGAGAGGAAGGAGAAAATATTATAGGTGATCATCACATGGGTTTTGATATAGAAAAATGAAATAATTATTTAGCTTAGTAGAAGGTCAATGTGTGAGCCCTTGTTTATTTAACAAATATTTATTGTCTGCTGCTGGTATACAGAGCTGATGATACAGAGATGGACAAATGTACAAGACTGACATAGGTGCATGTCCTGTTGGAGCGTATGTTCTAGTAATGCTAAAGTTTATTGGATTTATAGGGATCGGCCTGTTATCCAGAAAATATTTACTGAATATTTACTTGAAATTCTGTAATAACCCAAATGAACATGGTCGACATTCTCCTGGAGCTTATAATCCATCAGAAAAGGCAGATTTAATCAAATCACTGCACCTAATTATAGTCAATGCATTCTAAGTGTGCAAAACACTGGGAAGGAGAAGCACAGCATTAATGGAAACTGGGGCGGAGAGAATATCTCCCTCTAGTTGGATGAAAAGAATTTCCCCCTAAACTTTTCTCTGGGCTAAGAAAATGCAATGAACACAGACAGAGCTTGAGATAGCCAGTGGCCCATGTCAGGTTGACAATGGAACAAAGAACAGAATTAGGTGCAGCAGGGGGCGATGTGGTCAGTTGCATTGTTTGCTTATTGTTTTTGACTTCTGGTTGACTTATGATGCCCACGGAGCTCCTGTACAGTCCGGTTACAGAAAGCAAAGTGAGAATTGTTGAATTGCTTGTAACCATAGTAAAGTATTCTCGAGTCAGGTTTATCTACCGCCTAGTCAAATGCTATTGCAGACACCCTAACACTCCTCTGGTGCCAAGAAGCTGCTAGAGACACAGATCCTGGGATCACAAAACAAAGCAATTATACATGTGACCCACTGCAGGAACATTTCCCCCACTAAGGCATTGATTCTGAGCAGAAAGAAGATAGAAGCCAAGCGAATATGGAGAACAGATGAGAAATATGTGTGTTTCACAGATAAAAACTACCACTCCTTCAATCATAGCGCACACCCTGGGAACAAATTTACTCAGTTGCCTAAGCCATCATTGCATTACACATTCTTTAGTGGGGACAAGCTGATCTGTGGGATTCTGAACTTCTCACCCTCTTAATCAGAAGGGAGCTGAGCTACAGTTGGAGGAATTCCATTTTCCAGCACTATCAGCAGACATACAACAGGTGCATAATAAATACTACTTGAATTATTATAGGGTTGTTTCCATGTGCTACCCAATTCCCTGAAGGGTAAGAAAAATATAGAAATATGTAGTGATGAGCAAAGGAAACATATTGTGATCCCATCAAAATGCTGAAAGTGAAGTTCAGCTTCTGTCTACACAAGCACAAATTCGCTTCATTGTCCAGAGCTAAAAGCCATATTTCATGGCATATTCTTAAGGTCAAGAAGGGCTGAAAGTGGAGGAAGCTGAGAAAATCAGAGAAGCACAGGCTGGGAAGTTAGAAGACAACAGAACTCTGACATTAGATCTCCTGGCTTCATAATCTCAGCATCGCCACTGACTAGCCGGGAAACTTCAGGCAAGTTACCCAGACTCCATTTCCTCTTCTGGAAAATTGGTACCCGCCTCACAAGTTTTTTCACAAGAATCATTTGAGTTAATGCCTTTAGCACAATTCCTGACACATAAAAAGTGCTCCATAAATGTTCATTTTTGCTGAGTGATTTTCTAAGATGATCTCAATTTCCTCTACGAGGTTTTTCATTACATAACTGAAGGTAAAATGTCATAATACTGTAAGACTTTTTATATAAATATATTTAAAAATCAGGAAAAAAAATCTTCTGTCTGATGCCCTGCTTTTGTTTCAGATTATATGACCCCCACACACCCACAATGGGTCATTTAGTCTGGTCTCTTTGAATTGGGAGTGTCCTCCTTCCAACCAGGCAAACATGCAGCCTGCCAGAAGATTCAGGGTTAGTTCTTCTCTTGAAGATAATTATGCCTTATGAAATGGATTACTTTGCTATAATCTCAGGCTATAAAAAGTCTACAGAATCTATATATTATGAATTTGTATGTTTGGTCTCAGGCCTCGGAGAGAGAGGTAAAGAAAGTGTTTACTTAGATCAAAATTAGGTTGAAACACTAAAGATATTTTATGCTTTGTGTAAGTTGGCAAATGCCATGACTCTCGGAATACCAGTCCTGCTGAAAAATTGACACACTTTCCCTCCTGGTATGTCTTTGCATAAATTGTTCCTCTCTCTGCAAGATTAACTGATACCATCTATGAGTATTCTATCCCCACTCTCGGCTTGCATTTAAATCTGCATGTTTCTTTTCTCTGCCTCTTTTCAAAGGTGCAGGAATACAAGAGCTACCCTTAGCTAACGGCCAAATGCTCCGGCCTGAGCTCCTGTTCCCAAGTCTTTTAACCCCTTGTTTCCCAACCCTGCATCTAAAGGCAAAAACAATCCTCCGACACACGGCCCTCCCCCTGCCTGTGATAGGCTGCTGGGAATAGCAACAGCCTGTGTCACTGAAAAGGGCAAAGCCTTCGGAAATAGAAACAAAGTTGGTCACAAATCACACTGGCTTTGCCCGAAGTTTTTCCCCCCACTCTGCTTTAGCATGCTGTCATGGGGAAAGTGACCGCTCCGGCCGGCGGGGGAGGTCGGGGTGGTTTTCTGGCCAGGGAGAGCCTGTAACTTAACTTCTACGTGACCATGGTACCTGTTGAAAACACAGAGGGCCCCAATCTGCTGGACCAGAAGGGGACAGCGGCGGTGGCGAAGGGCGCCTACCCAGCCAGCGGCGGCCGGCATCCTCCCTGGGCGAGAGGTAAAGTGAGACTGCGTGGCTCGGGTGACCCGCTAGGGGAGCACGCTGTACTCGTGTCTCCCTGGGGTGTGCTTGTGCGTGTGTGTGTGTGTGTGTGTGTGTGTGTGTGTGCATGCGCGTGTGCATGGGAGCGCGCTGGGTGCGTGCAGGGAAGGCACAGTCTGGTGGGACGTGGGGTGCCTCGGAGCTGTAGTGTTGGGAAGACCGAAGTCTTGCTGGGACCCTCTGTGCTCAGAAAACCTGAGTTACGTACCCGCACTGGTAGGATGGGTCCCGCGGATTGTGTTTACATAATGCAATGTAGGAACCTTTTCCATTTCAGAAAGGTCGACCAAGATAGTAAACACTCACAGGCATGCACAAACACACGGACAACACACACACTCACACACATTTCCATTTATTGTCACCAGTGGATACTATGTAATAAGTAGACGTTGTAACCACCGTTTTTTTTTTTAATCAGTATTTTGAGTAGGCTTCATAAAAATTATTAGTTATGTAATCAATGGACACAACTTCCTTTTGAAATTCCCAGCACGTTTGTAACGAATTTGGGTGTTATTCAGAGCCTGAAATGCCTGCCTTGCTGGCTCCTGCATTCTTTAAAATTGGATTTTTGAACTGAGGTTTGTTTAATACCTTTTCCTTCCGGAAGTGAGATTTGGAAAAGTTTCAATTCATTTCTGTTATCTTTGCTAACTTGTCTTCACTTCCACATTTACAATTTCCACAAACACGTTGCACATGTTTTGCTGCTTCTTTCTGTTCATTTAGTTTGTTCTCAAAGGAATAGAAACTAAGTAATATGAAATGACATCAAACACAAATCATCCTCTCCTTCCAATGACTGTCCTCAGCTCTGCTCCTCCTAACCAGATACTACATCCTCAAGCTATGTATTGGGATTTCATGAGAAATCCAACTCACTAAATGATACAAAAGGCATTGGCCTTTCCCCTGAAACTGAAACCTTGGAACTGATCTTGGAACTGAACCCACGACCATTCACACCGAGGCATGAAGCATCCGCTGCTCAGAAGGGGAGAAGGCCTTGTCCGCCCCTGTCCTGCATCAGTCTTCTCTTGCTTTCTCATTTCCCATCAAGAATGAGTATCTGGGGCCATTTTTCAACATGGCCTGCCCTGTCTAAACCAGAGCTGCCCCTTTCCCTAAGTGCTTGCTTCCTCACTAGCTCCCATGTTCCCTAAGAGCAGGCAAGGGAAACTTGTATTTGGGGATAAAGGGGAAGTTGCAAAGTTCTTTTCTCCCAATTCCTGGGAAAGTGAGCTGCAGTGTAGACTGCAGAGCAAGCTGTCAACAAAAGACTTAACTAAAGAGAGTCAGTGATTATGTCAGAAGGAAGATGAAAAGAGACTATCCAGGAAGGGCCTTTGCAGTGACCATTAAAAGTTGACCATTGAATTTGGATGTGGCTTTGAAAGCACAATGTACTCTTAGTAAACTTATGTTGTACAAGTTCACAATTACCCTGAATGAAGCTAATGTGTATTTATGTTTGTAAAAGTTGAAGACACCCACAAAATTCAACTTAAAGTACAACTGTGTTGTTGTAAAGAAATGATAAATGAACAAGTATAAATTATCTTTCAAATTTAATTTTAAATTTTATTATGTAGAAGAGGAAGCCTAAATGTTTCCCTAAAATCTCAGATGAATACAACTTTGATTTGTGCTACATAGAGTTTGCATTTAGATGAAAAGCGTTTAAACTTTTTGTTATTATTTTTATAAATTTTCCTATCTTGTCTTAAATATCTCTTGACACTCAAAAGCAAGTATACATATATATGTAAAAATGCACGCTGTGTAGTTTTGACAAGTTACTTAAGATCTCCACTCATTAACATTGGCATTGTATCTTAGTCTGTTTTATGAAGATGTTGAGGTTTAATGAAATATTTTTCACATATTACTTTTGGCTTCTTTATACTTTAAACTTCTGTAGTTGCTTTCATCCAAGAAATTTAGGGTATTTAAAATATGCTCAATAATTATAATCTTTCTGCATTTGAAGGTAGCAAGCTTTTCTATATTCTTAGATGGAAGAATCAAAATACAAAGAGGAATGAGTTATGTAACCCAGGACAAGGTAATTAAATCATGTGAGATACTGAAAAACAAAACAAAACAAAGCCCCTAAGCTCTGAGATTGAACTCCCTTAATGCAATTGTGCACAATGAAAATTTTTGGCAGGTTTTTCTTGGCTAACCCCTCTTTAACTGAAAAGAATGTTTTGTTCCAATGACTAGAAGCTAATGAACTTAATTCATTTTCAATAAGCTAGGACTCAAAGTGGGTACATTTTAGTAAATTTTTTCAGTGTTCATGGACATGTTCTAATAGATCTTATAGGGCAGGACTGAGCTTGCTTTGAAATCCTGATGCCTAGAGCTGATAGCAGATGAAAGTGTAGTAAGAAACTAGACTGCTGGGGCACCTCACACAGGGGAACTTGAGGTCATAACATGTGTGGTTGGCCCAAGGTCACACGGAGTCTGGTGCAGAACTGACCCTGAAGGCCTGCTCCTTCACCCTCAGCTCTCTGGCTTTTCTTATTTCACGATCTGAACAATTGTCTAGGGAGAGAGTATGTCTCCCTTTGCTCCTGCCAGCACCGCTTTTTTGCGCCAGCACTGCTCTTTCCTCTCCCATCCGCCCCAAAGGTCAGAAACCAAGAACAATATTTCCCGTGTTGAGTGCATGTTCTCAGCCCTGCAGAGAATGCCCCGGGACCCAGAACACGAAGAACCAGACTCACACCCAGCCCAAAGCGCTGTACTTCATCCCCTCTGAGGATGCCAGGCTGGGATTTAAGAGATACATACTTCTGCTAATCAGGTGAACCCCCTAAAGCAGTTGTTCTCAAACATTTTTAAAGCTGTGAGCTCCTTTTTCAGATGGAGGCCGAGCAGGCGTGGTCGGTATGTAAGTTGTCACTGTCGATATGCTTCTCCTGAGTGTCATTCTCCCAGGTTGAGCCTACGCTAGGCCCCTGGAATTCAGTCAGGCCTAGCTTTCCCAGGCTTCCCTGGGCAGCCTGAAGGGCAGTTCGCTTGTAAGAGATGGAGGAGAATTGTGGGAACAAACCCATCTCCAGGGAAAAGAAAATCAGGCAACCAGCTTGACCCGATGACAGCTTTGGTTCTGTGAAGAGAGATTCTAACAGGCAGGCCCAGGCCCAGGCACTAGGATCTCAGGGTTTGGGAGATGTATTCCATTTTTCTATTCTCTCTCTTTCTTTCTTTCTTTCTTTCTTTCTTTCTTTCTTTCTTTCTTTCTTTCTTTCTTTCTTTCTTTCTTTCTTTCTTTCTTTCTTTCTTTCTTTCTCTTTCTTTCTTTCTTTCTTTCTTTCTTTCTTTCTTTCTTTCTTTCTTTCTTTCTTTCTTTCTTTTCTTTCTTTCTTTCTTTCTTTCTTTCTTTCTTTCTTTCTTTCTTTCTTTCTTTCTTTCTTTCTTTCTTTCTTTCTTTCTTTCTTTCTTTCTTTCTTTTCTTTCTTGAAACGGAGGTCTTGCTCTTGCTTAGGCTGGTCTTGAACTCCTGAGCTCAAACTATCCTCCCACCTCAGCCTCCTAGAGTGCTAGGATTACAGGCGTGAGCCACAGTACCCAGCCCACACCTTCTATATGTTAAAAAATCAAATATAGAACCCTGTGACACTTGTGCTTTAAAATGACATGTATTTAACAAATCAATGGTTGATAGCAACAACAACAAATTGTTGTGTGTATTATGATAGGTGTGACAGGATTTATAGACATGTTAATTTATGAAGGACCATGGGCTCTTATGTCTGGTCACAGGACCAGATTTAAAGATAAACATCCCCCCTCTCAGTCCAGTCAGCCTATCACTGTAGCTGCACATCTAACCTCACTTGGAAATCACAGCAAAAGTCTAAATTTGAGGTTTTCGTGACTGTGTGTCTTGGGCAAATGGCTCCTCTGGAATCTCCGGAGAAGCGAGAAGGCTCTAAACAAACATGGTGGGTGGTGTTTGTCACTGGCAGCAGTGCTCTTGTTCCTCTCTAAGGACATGTCACCCAGAGAGGGCAGGTTGCCACTTGCCACAGACCCCTTCCTGGGCAGTGCAGCGGCCGCAGACACACGCTGCTGGGAGCCTGCCATGCCAAGTCCTGGCAGACACGGACGAAGCCAGTCCCAGAGCAGCCAGCCAAGTGGTGGGGCGCACCTGGGTAGGCCGAGATTAGCTGGCGTCCACCAGCATGCCTGAACTGGTTTTTGCAGCCATTCTGATAGGTCGGTGCCTCTGTCCCAGTTGTTAAATATTTTCGACATCGCCAGGTTGCCAGCAGTTATGAGACAGACAGCTGCAATCCCAGGAACATGTCTGGCTGTAGCTGATAGAATCCATCTTATTAAAAGGATTTGTTCTGTAAAATTTGGTTTTAGTCAAAAGGCCGCACTCAAAGATCCAGAAAGCTGTATGTGGCCCCAAGGCCACAGGTTCCCCACCCCTGGTATATTCCTTGTGAATTCTCAAGGGGGTACTTTTTAGGGGTCTAGATCTTACACTAGCTGGTAGAAACAGAACTCAAAATACAATGAATCTACCCTAGAGCGGCCTAAGGAAACTCAGATTAGCCTGTGTGTATGAAAGATGAATCAGCTAATTTTTTTTTTTTTTTTTTTTTTTTTTTGAGACAGAGTCTCGCTTTGTTGTCCAGGCTAGAGTGAGTGCCGTGGCGTCAGCCTAGCTCACAGCAACCTCAAACTCCTGGGCTTGAGTGATCCTTCTGCCTCAGCCTCCCGAGTAGCTGGGACTACAGGCATGCGCCACCATGCCCGGCTAATTTTTTTATATATATATCAGTTGGCCAATTAATTTCTTTCTATTTATAGTAGAGACGGGGTCTCGCTCTTGCTCAGGCTGGTTTTGAACTCCTGACCTTGAGCAATCCGCCCGCCTCGGCCTCCCAAGAGCTAGGATTACAGGCGTGAGCCACAGCGCCCGGCCTGAATCAGCTAATTTTAAAACACAATTTTTAATTGCTGGATGTGTGTGGGATTTTATTTTTCATTCAAGAACAGTTCATTTTTGAATCATAGTTTCCTAGGTAGCATTGTCACAAGGAAGAACTCAAAGACTATTTAGCCTTGGGGTTAAAAGAGTTCTGAGAGGTCCCAAAGGCCTTCTATTAGTGTGCAGTTAGCTTCTGCTTTTAAGAGTTGAAGCAGCTATTTACTCAGAGTGTATGAACAAGAACTGGTTTTATAAGATTTTTAAATTGAACAGAGTCAGAGTTCCCTAGTTCATTTTTTTCTCATGACCAATCTTCCCCAGAAGGGTGAGTTATTGAATAAAATAACACAATGGAAGCCACTTAAAAGACTCTAAGTTATGGTGGTGAGAAAGGAAAAAGTTGGAAGTGGCTTCTTCCCAAGGGGCTATTTGAGCAAAAACCAAATGAGGACAGTTTTTCATCCTTTCCTCCTGTAAAAAGTTACCCAAGCTCAGTTAAATCACAGAACCCCAAATCTCTTGAAATACTTCCCAGCTGATAC
The DNA here is from genome assembly GCF_040939455.1 of Microcebus murinus. Taxonomy (NCBI): domain Eukaryota; kingdom Metazoa; phylum Chordata; class Mammalia; order Primates; family Cheirogaleidae; genus Microcebus; species Microcebus murinus. The sequence goes on from NC_134108.1 coordinate 28,390,893, forward strand.
TGAATCCTATATATTACTGTCATAACAAATTATAAATTCATATGGCTTTTTTCTGTGTTATTTTGTTTTGTTTTTGCTCATTGGTATAATTTTTCTCCCTCTGTCGAGCTCTCTCATTTATGCATTTGCTAAATGGCTGTGCCTCAATAATATACACATTATTCTATACAATTTACACAGAAGTAATAAGACTAAAATAATTTATCACATCATTCTAAATTTAGAAGCTTTCATTATTTTTGAACAATGATTCATTTTATGCTGTTCTGCCAAAACAGGGAGAAAAATGTAGTCCTTTGTTTGACTTATAGGAATATTTTTTTCTTAAGTAAATCAAGTCTATTTTAATTTTAAACTGTTACCTTGTGATTACCTTGGAAGTAGTTTCTCAGACAACTCATGACTCAGGTCTGCTCGGCGATGCCCAGTGTTACTGGACTCTAGTGCTGGGGCTATGGGCTATTAGTGACGTCCATTGTTATTTTACACAAAATGTCTCACTCCTGCAAGCACCTGTCGCCCCAATTTATGGAAGTTGGAGTTGGAAGCTATGTGCAATGCTAACTTAAAAACCTGCCTGAAATGACATCTCAGCTTCAGATGTGCAAGGCTTTTTAAGAATAGGGAGGAAAAGTTGTGATTAGGATCCGTTTGTATGGTGAGAGAGCACCCCCACACTAATAAAACATTTCATTTCCATGGGGAAACTCAGCTGTAGAAACCTGAAGGCAAAAATCTCAGGAAGAAATTTTCATGATGGAAGCCCAATTATGTAGGTACTGCCAATTTTGAAAACAAAGCAATTCAAGAATTTATGAAAGGCACAGTTGTTATTGCTGGAAACAAGATCTTATTTTATTTCTATTACTGTCAGTAAAAGAGCCTACTTCAAAGATTTTTACCTCTGTTATTAGGAAGTTTTTACCTCACAGATTCCAATGAAATGAACTTTTGTTGGATGATTATTGTTGGCCAAGAACTTCTATTGCTATTACCCCTTCTGATCTTTACAGCAACCCAATGAGGGAATATTGCCCTTAGCTCACAGATAAGGAAACGGAGGCTAAGAGAACAACTGAAATTTACCAAGCACTTACTGTCATGCACTAGATGCTCTTCTATCTCATTTATTCTCACAACTCTGTGAAGTAGGTAATATTGTCATCTTTTCTTATGAATGTGTACACAGAGGAACAGAAAGGTTAAAGACTTGTCGAAGTCTAGCTGGCAACTGATCAGCCACTCTGATTTCAGTCTGTCCCTTTACCATTAAGTCCAGGTTTCTCCTGGAGAGAAGAAAAGTGACTTCCTCTGGGTAGCAGAGATAATAGGTGGTGGCCAGCACAGGGATTGCAACCTTGCTTTCCTAAATCCTGTCCAGATTTGCTCTCCTGACAAGCAATAACAGCCAGCATTGATGTTTCTACTTTCTGATCTGTCTGATCTGGGAATTTAGGTAGCAGTTACACTTGTTTCAGAGCTTGGTTGCATCCTATTTTAGCTAGTTCCCTAATTTTTCATGTAACAGGAAACATGTCCTTTTCTATAAGATTATAAGATAAATTATATATTCTTGCATGTATTAGAGCTCTGAGTTGACTGACAGGGCTTGGAAAGTTCTGTGCAATTCATAATAGGTAGGAATTAAGCGCTTTTCTCTGTATTTACAGCCTATATATCAGGGATCACATACATGTGGCACAAGTACCACCATCTCGTACCATCAGATTCAGATGTAACCTGGGAAGCATCTCAACAGGGTGCTCACAAGACCCACCCAGGCCAATTGCACTGATCATCTGGATGAACTCTGAATGCCAGACAGTGCTGGCTGTGGGCACATAGTACATACTTAATTGGTAAATGAGTAAATGAGTGAAGAAGTGTTTGTTGAACTGAACTAAAGAATGTTTTGTTTTGTTTTAGAGACCAGATTTTGCTTTGTTGCCCAGGCTGGATTACAGTGGTGTGATCATAGCTCACTGCAAACTCGAACTCCTGGGCTCAAGGGATTCTCTTGCCTCAGCCTCCTGAGTAGCTGGGACTACAGGCATGCACCACCATGCCCAACTAATTTTTTTTTAAATTTTCTGTAGAGATGGGGTCTTTCTATGTTGCCCAAGCTGATCTCAAACTCCTGGCCTAAGTGATCCTTCTGCCTTGGCCTCCCAAAGTGCTGGGTATACAGGTGTGAGCCACTGCCCCCAGCCTAAAGAGCAAATTAATTCAGCAAATACTTATGAGCAGCTACCAAATGAGGGGCACAGTACTGGATGTGTCAGGGTTATCCTGTCTGTAGGCTTTACCAACTCATCAGAAAGATAAGAATCTAAATAACTACAAAATAATCATTCAGCAAATATGGAGTGTCTACTGGGAATCAGATATGATGCTAGCCCTGGTGTCCGATGGTAAACAAGATGCATCCATACAGTGCAGATGCTTATTGCCAATTTGGGGAGAGAGGCAAGGGATCAGGAAAAAGATGAGGTGGTAAGATACATGATACTATGATAGTGCACAAGGCAAAGTTCAGCTAGTTTTTGAAGACTCTTGGAAGACAAGATAGCTAAATTGAGTCAAGAAGGTATAACTGAGGCCAGTAGTTTATAAAGCATTCTAAGCAGAGAAAACAGCTTGCATATAAGTTTGGAGAAGAGAGAATGGCATATTCAGAGAACTTCCAATATGATGAAATGATAGGAGCACAGAGTTCAAGCTGAGGAAGAGGATGACACAGGAACCTGAAGCTGTAAGCAGGGACCATGTCATGAAATCTTTGTGAGTAAAGCAACATGAAAGCAGGAATTTTGGGGAAGGAGACCGTATTAGTTTAGAGAAATCAAGAAAGTTCCTGAAAATGATGGTAGTGGTGATAGAATTAGGGAGTTTTAGAAAAACTCCACTTGCATGTCTCCAAATTCTCCAGCTTTATGGAGTCACCATTCTTTTAATATTAAAATAGCAAGAGTTCCAGCCCCCATGTGGTTAAATCTGCCTGCCTCCCTACTCCCTACCCCTTCGTCCATCCTCAAACACACAGCGCACCTCAGGAACCTGGGGTTCATCTGATCACTTCCTGCACCAACTCCCTGTTTTCCCTGGATTCTTGACCTTCACTTCCAACAACTGGTCTTTTCTCTTATCCCTGCTCCAGTCCATACATAGATGACAGCCCTTTTTCCTTCACATTCTCAAATCCCATTCATATAAGCTCTTTGAGAAGGCTGTCATGCAACTGAATATTAAGTGGGCCCATTCTTAAAATTCTCTTGTCACAGCCACCATAAGGAGGCTCCTGTAAATCAACTTTTCTAAACTCTGCAGGCCTCTTGCCATATTTCTCCCTTGGCCTCTCTCCCCATTCCCATCCCCCACAACTTGACAACTTATCCTGACCTTTTCTTCCATTTCTCCTATTTCTGGGCTCTCTTAGCCTTTTATTCTCTCTCATCAGAATTCTCCCTTTATGTTAGATAAAGCACTGCAGCCTTTTCTCCCTCCCTCTCCTTCTCTCCCATAATCCACTGTCTATTATTACTATGCACTGTGAGCTTCCTCCTTAATGCCCAGGCGGTCATTCAGGCATGAATCATGGTAAATAAGGTGCTCTTCCTAAAAGGACTTCCATCCACGGCCTTTATAATAATATTTGTGTTCTTCCCATTTCATTTTTCCAATTGAGGAATTTAATTTAATCACCATGGATGATTCCAACCATTATTGAGTATATGGACTCCTTTTTAAGTATAAAAACAACTTCAAATCCTCACATAATAGTCTTCAGAGTTTTATATTTATTGATTAGAAAATGTAGAATGACAGAGAGTTGCTATGCATTCACTAGCACGTTGAATTTTTTAAAAAAATCCATCACATTTATATTCATTCAAAGTCTTGAAGTACAAATATGTATATTTTTAGTATTTTTTCAATATTAAATCATCGTTCGAGAGATGGGGATCCTTTTTAAGATGTCAGTTTTCAAATGTCCTCAGCTCACCGGCTCACACACATTGAGAATCTTCCTCCTAGAGACATCAGAGGTCTCTAGGTCAGAAAGCTGCCAATTTGTTTTCCTGATTCGCCTTCTATTAACTGTCTATTAAAAATCTCTGTGAAAACATGGACAGGGGTGCCAAATAGGAACAGCATTGAAAACTGGAAACATTTGTCAATGAGCTAGGATTTAAGAGTAACTAAAATGCGGATGGGAGCCTAGCGGGGAAGGCTGGGCAGCACGGTGCTTGATTCCCGCAACTCCCACTGTGCGTCCCGTTTGACAGACGCAGAACTTTCACCAAGCAGGGAAAGGAAAGACAGCTCCACAGACCCCGAGAGCTATTTCCTTAAGGTTAGAAAGTTTTTGCCCTACAGCCCAATTCTTCCTACCCCATCTTGCCGTTATCACTTCTCTATCTCACTGCCGGGGCTCCAAGTTCCAGGAGCAACTCTGGCCTGGGTAGGAAAGACAGTGGCTCATTGCGTTTTGAAATACAAAATCAGTGTTAAGACAGGACAAAGCCTAGAAGATCCACGGGAGCAGTGCATTCTAGAAGTTGCAGTTCTGCATGTGCTGTTTTTGACAAGCAAAGAACTACACAGACTGTTTTAAATAACCCAGAAATTATATCCCTTATTCATAATCAAAGGACCTGAAAGTAGAAGTCTAAGTCCGCACCAGGAAAATAACTTCCAGACATTAGAAATTTGGCTAGAGACTGTGTCATCAGTGCACCTCTGGTTTAAGACCTGATATGAGTTTCTAACTGCGACAAGGTGGCCAGAGTGTGTCAGACACTGAGTATGCATCTGCTGTTCCAACTCCCCTCTGATTTCTTGCCTTTCCTATCGGGGTAAATAAAAGTTTCAGATACTCACTGGCCAGTCTCTCTTGCCCCCAAGTTTGACTAGTGACCCACTGATTTTGGTCAAGAGATGTTATGGTAAGTCTTCAGAATGCTTCTGGAAGTCCCTGCCATGAAAAAAGGAGGGAGGATAAACTCTTGTCCTAAGCCTTCTTCCATTGTCTCTTACCTGTGGATCTGGTTGCACAAGCCATGGGACAAAACGATGGGTTGAGTGTGAATCCTTGGAGACACCAAACCCAACCTGGTCTTGTTAACTAAACAATGAATGCCACTGTTTTAAACCCCTGTTTTTAAGAGTTTGGGGTTCTTACAGTCAAAAATATCATAACTGATTTGGGGGCTAGGTAAATAGAAGGCAGCAAATCTGGTTCTTGGCAAGTGCATTTCAAGTACAAAGGGAAAAGTTGCATTTTAAGATTTCTTTTTTTTTTTTTTTTTTGAGACAGAGTCTTGCTTTGTTGCCCAGGCTAGAGTGAGTGCCGTGGTGTCAGCCTAGCTCACAGCAACCTCAAACTCTTGGGCTCAAGCGATACTAGTGCCTCAGCTTCCCGAGTAGCTGGGACTACAGGCATGTGCCACCATGCTCGGCTGGTATTTTTCTATATATATTAGTTGGCCAATTAATTTCTTTCTATTTATAGTAGAGACGGGGTCTCACTCTTGCTCAGGCTGGTTTCGAACTCCTGACCTTGAGCAATCTGCCCGCCTCGGCCTCCCAGAGTGCTAGGATTACAGGTGTGAGCCACCACGCCCAGCCAAGATTTCTTAGTCTGGGAAACATAAATATTATAAATTTTGGAAATCATTCATGTATATGCTGAATATAATTAAAAAATAGACTCTGTGAAAAAAGATATAAAACAACATTTGATGATAAAAGTAAACTATAGTGAAGAACTGAGATGTGAACAGAACTTTATAAGACATGCAAAAAATGGAAAAGAATAAAGCTGTACCAGTCTGAAATCTGTGATGTGGAAGATGAATATGAGAAGCTCTTCTAGGACACAGATAAAAAAGACAAGAAGACAGAGATGAAAGAGGAAATTAATTTATATAACTAACATATACATAATTATGCCTAAACAAATAGGACAAAAAATACTAGAAAAAACTTTTCTGAGCAGAAAGATAACTCAACAAGTAGCAGAAAAATTTAGAGTAAACAAGCACCCAGACTTATCCTGGTGAAAGTTTGGAATTGAAGAAAGGAAGAGAGGAAGAAAAGAAAGGAAAAGAGGAAGAAAAAAAGAGAGGAAGAAAAGAAAGAAGAGAATGAAAGTCAGATATGTAATCAGGCAGAAAAAGTGAACAACAAAGCAAAACACAGAAAATTACTAATATGTAAATGTACACAATGTCTCTCCTTTTAATACTTCCCCAGCCAAAAGAATTGGAATAATATTAGTTTCAGGAAAGTATGCCTGTGAAAGTGCTACTAAATCAAACCTGGGATTGGAAAACTGAAAAAGAAAGAACATGAAGTTTCTATTTTTTTCCCCTCAGAAGGTGTTGAGGAAGGCCAGACTTTCTGTTCGTCTGAGTTCCATTATGTGCTAAAGACAGGACTGGGGTGCAGGGAGGGGTGGGAGACAGTGGCTACACAAAGGCTATTTGCAGTATGTACCACGACAGGGCCACCACACATGGTCCAAGGCCAAGAGGCAGCGTCTTGGACCTTTGGTGGGTGGAAACACCTCACCTTGAGTCTGCCCAGGACGTGCCCTCTGGGGGTCTGTGTGAGGCGAGCCTTCTGGATAGGGAGCAGCATGATGAGAAGCCCAAGTCTGGGAAAGAGCATGGAAGTTTCTGGAAACAGCAAGTGGTGCAGATGGGCTGGAGCATGGGTGCCTGGAGAGTGCCATGGAATCTGAAAACCTGGTTCCCTGAAAGGGGACTGCTCAACACTGAGTCTGAACAGCTAGAGAACATTCCATGCAGGGGGCTAAAGTTTCATAAAATACAAATAGACACATGACAATAAAATGGTCCCTACAATGGCACTATATTAACTAGCTAGTAATAGCGCCCAAAGCATCAGAGAGATGCTAATAGCAGGCTATTCAAATGCTGAACACTTATATGAATATGAAGTTCTATATGCTGCCCATTCCATGGCACTACATATCAACCGTAGGCTGGCGACACAACTGTGGGAGGAGAGGACCAAGGATCAGTATTCTAGAGTGTTGTGTACACTCATTCATTTATTCATTCACTCAACAAACATTGATTCTTTGTCTTGTGCCAAAAGACTAGAGGTGAGAAGACAGACAGGACTAAAGCCGCGTCTCGCCTTCAGGGGACTTTCAGTCTAATAGTAACAGCAAACAGGTCAATGAGTGAGTGTGTTAAAATGGGGCAGGGCTTTGCACACTCGCATTCTGTGCCCAGGGAGCGCACAGGGCCTGGGGCGGGGTGAGGATGCGACTGAAGGGCGGTCTTCAGGGCGCAAAGTGATGGTTGAGATGACTGTTGAGAGATGAGTTGGGATTAACATTATTCCAGGAGAAAGGGCGGGCTGCAGAGGCAGGGCCATTTTGGGGCACCTGCACGTTTTTCTTGAACAAAACATGAAGTAGGAGGTCTTTTAAATTTGTGATGCATTCACAGTTGGTCAAGCTGCATAATGACCTGGCTGCCTGCCAAAAACAAACCTGTGTGTGCAGACTTTCCAGCCCGCTGCCAGGATTTAGTCAGCCGGCAAGCGTTCATTGTGTGCCCATTCTGTACAGACGCCGTCATAGGCACATGGGGAAGAAAGGGAAGAAGAAAGCGGGCAGAAACTCAAATATTGTGAAAACCCGAGTGTTTGGTGTTGCATGCCAGTTGCAGTTGTGGTTTCATCTGACCCAGCCTGAGCGGCAGACAATGCAGCCATTGTTGTGGCCAGCGCTGCGGTCTCCTAGCGCCTGGGTGCCCTTGTGCTGTGGGTCTCAGCAGCCATTTGCATAAAGCCATTTAATGGTGATCACAGCTTTGATAGGAGCAGTTTTACTTTACTACCTCAATAAAGAATCACCATTGCATCCAAAGGCAAATTGGAAATCTTACCGTTGCTGCTGGTCTTCTAGCAAAGCAGTATGGGGTGGAAAAGTGTAACCCATTATAAGGGTCAGGGGCCAGCACTCCTATAACAAAAGGCAGGGCAACAAGAGAAAAGCATAACAAATTTATGTAATCAAAATGTGTTCGTTTGTTTTAGAGACGGGATCTGCTATGTTGCCCAGGCTGGTTTTGAACTCCTGGCCTCAAGTGATCCTCTCATCCCAAGTAGCTGGGATTACAGGTGTGACCCACTGCACCTGGCTATTTAATCAAAGTTTTATGTGACAAGGGAGGCTTCAGAAATGAAGACCTAAAGGCCCAGGGGGAAACATTTGCTTTTATGCTTAGGTTTGATGAAGAAGGGGCAGCCCTGTAGAAATGTGACCGGAGAAAAGGCTGTGATCTAGTGGTAACAGACTCAAGGGGAAACCCAGCAAGGCCCGTCCGTTCAGATTCCTCAGCGCCTCTCAGTGTAGTTTCTTCCTTCCTGGTGTGGGGCAGGACCCCCAGGGAATAAGTGTTCGCAAGGGAGAAGGGAGAGAGTGACCTTTCTAGGTGTTATGGCCTACTTTGGGGCAGAGTGGTTCCAGTTTCTATGACCTGCTTTGGGGAAGAGGAATTCTGGTTTCTCCCACTCGGTTTGAGGGAGCAAGGGGCGAGGGACAGGAAGAGGGGAGAAGGTCAGAGAGCCCTCACTTCTGAGGTCTTTCCGGTGTCCAGTTCTAAGTCCTCAGCACACCAAGGCGCCATACTTGGAGGTATCGTGTTCTGAGCCCCAATAGCAGCAAGAAGACACAGAGGACAGACATAACCACACAGCCTGTGGGTGCTGGTTACAAGTCTCCAGGTAGTTTCCACTTCCGTGGTGTCCACAGAAAGCTGAGAATTCCCCTGTGGCCCTTTTTGGGGAAACAAGGAGGTCAAGGGCCATGAACAAAATGGCGCACATGGTCAACGTCATTGTTAAGGGCAGACTGACTTTGGGGCTGGGTATTTTCTGAAAAAGCACTCATGGAGAATCCTCATCTTGCCCTCCCTGTCAGCACTGGCGGCCTCACCTCAGTCCACCCGGCTGTCCCGGACTCTTGCATCCATGTGTAGACAAACACAAACCCTACCTTCCTGCCATCGCCTCAAACCGCATTCCAATCTCTTGCTTCCTGCTCATGGCCGGATTTCTTAGAAAAGTTTATCTCTACTTTCTGGCATCCCTAGAATAACATGTTGTTTCTGTCATTATCACTAAGTAAAATGCAGGGAAAATTCCCACTCTTTATGTTTCTTTTCATTGTTATTATATGGTAAAATAGCACGGGGAAAGTTTCTGACTATGGCAAGTCTTGAGGTGTCACTGATCTGCAATCCTGGAAGCATTAGGGGCCAGCCTGAAACGCTGAATTAGAATTCAGAACCCCAAATGGGCAGCCTGAGGGTTGGCGTGGAGCTTCGTCAGTAATAAGGTGAGTGGGGAAGCTAGTTTGGGGCAGTCCCCTTAATGCAGTTAATAGGAGACAGAAACAAAATTCAGACCACTGAGACCGTAGCTTGATTCAGCAGCATAAAACCCCATGTTGGTAAGGCCTTTTTGCAGGACTAGGATCACAGACTGTCCTAGTGCAGAATTTCAACCTTTTAAAGACAAATTGCCTAGAGACAGATAGATAGAGAGAATAGAAAGATGGATAACGAGAAGGAGATACATGCTGTAAGATATGAAATTTAAAGTGAAATGTTTTTTATCAATTTATGTGGAAATGATTTTATAATGTCTCTGAAGAATTACACTCAGTGTTAGGGGCTGGGTCTGGAGAGGGACACTGAGTAACTGGGCTGGCTTCCAGGCCCTTTGCACACATGCCCGCTCGTCAGTGTGCCGTGAGCCCTGGCTAAAGGAACTAGGTAAATGATCTAAGTCCAGAAAGTTCTGTCCCCTGCACTAGAAGAAGCTAGTGGCACGCCTCCCCATTTAATGCACCACCTCAACTCTAAAATAGGATAATAGAGCATCAAAAGAAGGGATTCTTGTATTTCAAAGAATCTTCTTGTAGGGAAACAGTATTTTCTATCTAATGAAGAGGGAAACAAGGAAGGGAAGGGAGAAGCACAAGGTGGCAAGGACAGTCATCTGCTACTCAAACAGTTCCTGCCTCAATTTCCCTACATCCTTAACTCAGTGCATCCAGGTGCCCTCTGTTGCCCTAAAGGCCCTTGGGGAGGCCTCAAAAAATCTGCCTCCCAAGTGTTTCATTCTCCAAAGTCACTTATTTCTCCAGTCAGAATGTCAGGGATCCATTGCCAGAACACACACAATAATCAACACATCCAGGCCAGGTGCAGTGGCTCACGCCTGTAATCCTAGCACCCTGGGAGGCCAAAAAGGGCGTATTGTTTGAGTCCAGGAGTTCGAGTCCAGCCTGAGCAAGAGCAAGACCCTGTCTCTACTAAAAATAGAAAGAAATTAATCAGCCAACTAAAAATATATAGAAAAACTTAGCCGGGCATGGTGGCACATGCCTGTAGTCCCAGCTACTCGGGAGGCTGAGGCAGCAGGATTGCTTGAGCCCAGGAGTTTGAGGTTGCTGTGAGCTAGGCTGATGCCACGGCACTCTAGCCAGGGCAACAAGAGTGAGACTCTGTCTAAAAAAAAAAAAAAATCAACACATCCAACGTAGATAAAATGAGCAACCACAAGTAGAGATAAGAAGAATACAATATCCTCATCCAAATGTAAGCATTTGACCTAATTCTCCTTGTGGCAGAGGAACCTATTGTTAAGGATTTTAAGATTATATGGGAAAAGGAACGTGTGGAAACTGAGGACATGAATGAACTTATAAGAGGGTACTTTAAAGTCATTTTGCATGTAAGAAAAATAAAACAGTACATAATACATAATAGATAATAGATGTATTACCAGAATGTCTTGTATGCAAGGACCACATTTTATTCATATATATTTTATTTTATTTATTCATATATCCATTTTATTTCATATATATATATATATATATATATATATATATATATATATATATATCCTCCTGTACCTAGGAAAGTGCCTGTCACGTAATGGTGCTAAATATTTGTTTTCTTATTAGCTAGATAAATTGTTGATTCAATTTCAATTTGATGGTTTTTGTTCAAACTGCTCATAAATTAGTTTTATTTCTTGTGGATTATTGTATTTTTTTTTTTTTGCTCCTTCATCTAAATATTCAATGCTTTTTGATTTTATTTTTGGGAGTCTCCCACTTTCCCCATCCCACCAAGATCGCCAAGATAGAAAAATGCCTTGGATATTTGTGATGGGAAGGGATTTAGATCACCTTTATTTGACCTGTTTCTTTCACTGGAGCTGAACAGCGTTTTAGAACTGCACCCTACACCCACTCAAGGCAGGCCTGCAATGATTGTGTGCCCAAGCGCGTGTTTCTAGCCCATTGAACTTACACTTCAGTTCTGCTTCTCCAGCGCCTGAGCTGTGCCTCCTCTTTTAAACGTTGGAGCTCCCCAGGTCCCAGTGCTAATGTTGTTTCTCCTTTTCCTCTATTCCGTCTTCCTAAGTGATCTCACCCATTCCCATGGTTTTAAATACCAAGCACATGTTGCTAACTCCCAATACCTATCTCCAGCCTTGACCTACCTCTCAAATTCCAAATCTGTATACCCACTTGACATTTCCACCTGGATGTCTTACAGGTAAAACAAATAAAACACTTCACTAAGTCCGAAATGGAACTTCTGATTTCCACCCCTCCTCTTATTGCCACCCACAGCCAGTTCCATTTCTGATCTTCCCCATGTCGGTACATTGCACCGCAGTGTGTAGTACTGTATATGATCTATCAACAATTGTAAAATCATCCACCCACCTGCTCAAGCCTCCACAGAGCCATCTTGGGTTCTGACCCACTTCTTACCCTCCACCTCCGATTCTTGAGCAAGCGTAGTCATTTTTAGCCCCAAAATAAGTTTTGAATCCGCCTACCTGTCTCCCACAGGTTCCTCTCTTAACACCCAAGTCTAAACTATAACCCTTATCTCCTGTCCAAACCAAGGCAACAAACTCCTCTCTGCTACCAGTCTTGCCCCTTGAGGAACTAGTCTCTACACAGCAGCGATAGTGGCCTTTACAAACAAGAAACCGCATACTCTGGTTTCTCTTCAGATCGCGTAAATCTTTCGACTTTTACAAATAAGGAATCGATAGTGCCAATGTCGTCTACACCATTCAATAGGTGTCAACCCCATTATACTTGGAACACAATGAAAAGTCATCCCTGTGCCCTGCCAGGCCCTGCATGAAGTGCCTCCTCCGTACCTGGCCAAATTCACTTTGCGCCTCTCCCACCTCCTTCTGTGGACTCACGCTGTGCCCCACACACATGTGCTGGCCCTGTGACAGTTCCTAATGCATGGCAGGAGCTCTCCTGTCCCAGGGCCTTAGAAATTGTTGTCTCCTGGGCCTGCAACACTCTGCTTTTAGTTACTTTTTGTCTATTTTGACAAGTTACAAACATATAATAAACATATATGTGTACCTACTACCCCAAATTAATAACTTTATAATATATATAATATAAATAATATAATATAATAAACATATATGTGTACCTACTACCCCAAATTAAACTCTTGACATTTTTCCTTGGATTTTTTTTTTTTTTTTTTTGAGACAGGGTCTCCTCACTCTGTCACCTAGGCTAGATAGAGTGCAGTGGCATCATCATAGCTCACTGCAACCTCCAACTCCTGGGCTCAAGCAATCCTCCTGCCTCAGCCTCCCCAGTAGTGAGAACTGCAGGTGTGTGCCACCATGCCTGGCTAATTTTTGTATTTTTCTGTACAGACGGAGTCTTGCTCATGCTCATACTAGTCTTGAACTCCTGACCTCAAGTGATCCTCCCGCCTCAGCCTCCCAACGTGCTAGGATTAGAAGTGGGAGCCACCACACCAGGACTTTCCTTGGATTTTAACATGAACAATACAATATAAACTTAAAATCTCCTTTGTTCTCCACATGATCCTTCCTCCTCTCTCCTTACACAGTGAGGAAGGGATATTGCTGATCTCCTAGCCTGCATCCATTTCTCACTTCCTCTGTCCAACGCGACCTTGACTTAGTTAAGTCATTCACAACCACCACTCCCACCCCAACCTTCCACCCCAGCATGTGCTTTGGCGGAGGCCAACTGGGCTCCAGTTGTGGCCAAGGAGACATGAGGGCAAATTTCCCGGGACTCCGTGGATGGCCCAGCCCATCCAGCAGGGAGCCTGTAGCACTTCTAGAAGCTCCTCCCCCCCTCTCCTGCCCTCAAAGGTTTGCCTTTAGCAAACTGGAATGGGACCAGAAGGGCCAGGCTTTCTGAATTTCTGATCTGATGCCAAGGCAGAAACTAAACAGTATGCTTGTTTGCTCAGTCTTTATCCTCTGTCATCTGCTTGTCTCGTGTGGCCATCTGATCTAAACTAAAAACGACATCAACATCACAAAGAAAAGGGAAACTGGACTTCCTAAATGTCTCCATGCCTCTGCTCCCAACAAAGAAAGAAAAATGATTTTTCCTTCTGTATCTGGTCATTTTTTGGATAATGTGTTATTTGATGATAGTTGTGTGCATGTTTGAACTCAGAGCTCTGAAAGACACACAAAGTGAAGTCTCTGTTCGGATAGAAAATGTGTAAAATCTCAGTTCCCCTGTCTGTCTCCCCTCTCTGTTTATAGGCTGCGGCATGTTCACCTTCCTGTCGTCTGTCACTGCCGCTGTCAGTGGCCTCCTGGTGGGTTATGAACTTGGGCTCATCTCTGGGGCTCTTCTTCAGATCAAAACCCTATTGGCCCTGACCTGCCACGAGCAGGAGATGGTGGTGAGCTCCCTCCTCATCGGGGCCTTCCTGGCGTCGCTCACCGGAGGGGTCCTGATAGACAGGTATGGACGGAGGACAACGATCATCTTGTCGTCCTGCCTGCTGGGACTCGGGAGCCTGGTGTTGATACTCAGCCTGTCTTACACGCTTCTCATCGTAGGGCGCATGGCCATAGGGGTTTCCATCTCCCTCTCTTCCATCGCCACCTGTGTTTACATCGCAGAGATTGCTCCTCAGCACAGGAGAGGCCTTCTGGTGTCCCTGAATGAGCTCATGATCGTCACCGGCATTCTTTGTGCCTATATTTCGAATTATGCCTTTGCCAACGTTTCCCAGGGCTGGAAGTATATGTTCGGTCTTGTTATTCCCCTGGGAGTTTTGCAGGCAGTCGCGATGCACTTTCTCCCCCCGAGCCCTCGGTTTCTGGTGATGAAAGGACAAGAGGAAGCTGCCAGCAAGGTTCTTGGAAGGTTAAGAGCCATCTCGGACACCACCGAGGAACTCACTTTGATAAAGTCCTCCCTGAAAGATGAGTATCAGTATAGCTTTTGGGATCTGTTTCGTTCGAAGGACAACATGAGGACCCGAATAATGATAGGCCTGACATTGGTATTTTTTGTCCAAACCACCGGCCAGCCAAACATATTATTCTATGCATCGACTGTCTTGAAGTCTGTTGGCTTTCAGAGCAATGAGGCGGCCAGCCTTGCCTCCACTGGGGTTGGAGTGGTCAAGGTCATCAGCACTGTCCCAGCCACTCTTTTCGTCGACCATGTCGGCAGCAAAACCTTCCTCTGCGTGGGCTCCTCCGTGATGGCGGCTTCGTTGGTGACCATGGGTATCGTGAATCTCAACATCCACATGAACTTCACCCATATCTGCAGCAGCCATAGTCCTGTCAACCGGTCCTTGGATGAGTCTGCGTTTTATGGACCAGGAAACCTGTCGGCCAGCAACAGCACTCTGAGAGAGCACTTTAAAGGCATCGCTTCCCAGAGCAGAAGCTCACTCATGCCCACGAGGACTGGCGTGGATAGGGGAGGGGAGACGACCTCAGCATCCTTACTCAACGCTGGACTCAGCCACACTGAATACCAGATAGTCACGGACTCTACGGATGTCCCAGCTTTTCTGAAGTGGCTGTCCTTAGCCAGCTTGCTTGTTTATGTTGCTGCTTTTTCAATTGGTCTAGGACCAAGTAAGTACTTTATTCTTTATTCCTTCCCTCTCTCCCCTTATGAATGTTAATGCAGTGCTTTTGACCACTCAGAGCATCCTACTGCCATAGTACCTAGCACGAGTAAGCACTAGAAGCAAGACGAGGATAATATTAGTGATCAGAAAGTATTCTTGGCTTATATGCGATTCTGAAAAGTGGAGGGCTAGTATTCAACTGAAAGATAAATTTCCCTTTATCTGTCATGTGAGGATACTTTAACTCCATCTGACAGGGGGTGAACCAGACCTGAAAAGATATTTATTGCCCAAGGGAATTACATCGTTTTATGAAAGTAAAGTTTACTGCGGTAACATTTACCTCTATCTTATCCATGAGTTTCTTTGTAGGTGGAAGAAAAAAACAATCAAGTGTTTAGATTTTCTTAAAGACACAATAGTGGATGCATTCCAGTAATAGAGAAGGAGAAGGGAATTATGAGTTGAGAAGGAGGATGCATTTTTTTTTTTTTTTAGTAAATTTTATTCACTAGAGTCACCTCCCAGGGCACTTTATTCTCACCCATTACACAGGAGAATGGCAGTCTAGTTCCTCCCATTCAACACAAGGCAAATAATTCACTGGGAGATAGCTACAGTGCTGTTTTGTATTTTATATAGCCAGTCTGCTCCAATGACAAAGTTTAAATAGTCTTCTTGAGCTAACTCTCTCAGAGATGGATTTAGTAGAATAAGTAGTTTGTTGCAGGCTCTAGTCTTTTAGCCTCATACCCCTAGTCCGAACCTCTCTGTAGGTAGGTGGTGAAGGGTCTTTTGTACACCGGAAAACAAAGGGCTTAAAAATCAAAGGTAGTCTCTCTCTACCACTCCTGCCTCGTACTCCCATTCCAACCCCTCTCTTTCATTCTTCTCCCTTCCTTTTCCATTCTTTCTCAGTCCCTCCCTCTCTATTACAGAGTTGGTTTTGGAACTTGTTGGCAAGGTTCAAGGAGGCAAACAAATTGGCTCAAATAAAGGGAAGCACTGGAGGCTCAGGGCCAATAAGAAGCCATAGGCTGTGTTGAAGAAGGAATTGCACAGAAAAATGGAGGGCTCTGGTGCCAGGTACCTAGAGTTTCTAACAGAAGGCCATGTGAGAATTTGCTGTAGCCAACCATTGCTAACTCATTCACCTGTCATTCAGGTGGTACACACCGCATAACTAAGTCTTTAATAACCAAGAATTATACTAAATGCTGGGGAAACAGTAATGAGCAAGATGGACATTGTCCCTGTCTTCAAGGAGATTGCAGTTGAATGGACTGAGCTGCATTCTCTGCCTCTTTCTGGTTGGCAACCAGCAGGTTTGGCTTCCTTCGTCTCAGCCCATTAACAACTAGACTTGCACGTGGCTGATACGGCCCCTCCTGCTCCAGCTCTGCCTCCTCATTTTTTAGCTTCTATTCCTGCTTTGAAGTGAGCTCAGTTCTTAGATACTGACTTGTTAAAATTCCAGAGAGAGAGGAGTTGGGGGTGGAGGGAACTGATCAACCCTGCTCTTTGCTGTGCCCAGTCAGAGGTAGAAGTTCAGGCCTAATCGGCTGTGGCAAGATGGGGTTCCATGTCCCCCAACATGGATGACCAAAAGCCCGCACGAGGAGTAGACATAGTTCCCTGTGTAAGACTGGGCACGGGCAGAGAGTAAACATCACAATACCACAGGACTTTGTTCCTGAACCTTGCCCTGCTTTTTAAGACTTAACAATGATAACTATCACTAATAAACAGTTTCCTGGAAACAGGTTTCTATCATTATTTCAGGATTCAATTATCTTTGTTGTGTACCTAGGAGATACTTATGTGGTTACTGTGATACTTTGAGCTAATGAAATTTGAGCTAGCTTCTTTTTTTTTTTTTTTTTTTTTTTTTTTTTTTTTTTTTGAGACAGAGTCTCACTTTGTTGTCCAGGCTAGAGTGAGTGCCGTGGCGTCAGCCTAGCTCACAGCAACCTCAAACTCCTGGGCTTGAGTGATCCTTCTGCCTCAGCCTCCCAAGTAGCTGGGACTACAGGCATGCGCCACCATGCCCGGCTAATTTTTTATATATATATCAGTTGGCCAATTAATTTCTTTCTATTTATAGTAGAGACGGGGTCTCGCTCTTGCTCAGGCTGGTTTTGAACTCCTGACCTTGAGCAATCCGCCCGCCTCGGCCTCCCAAGAGCTAGGATTACAGGCGTGAGCCACCGCGCCCGGCCTGAGCTAGCTTCTTATTTACATTTTTATTTCAAGAAACTCTTCAAAGTCTATCAGAGGGCAAGATATGGGTGCCATCTTGCACCAAGGAACAACAACCTTGCTTGTGAACGTTTCTATATGAATAAGTACAGTAAGTTGTCCTCATTTGCTAAGCTGCAGGTGGTAGTTATTGTTCCATTGCTTTCCTTTGCCAGCATCTTTTTTCCCTATATTCGTCATAAAACTAAAAATATTTCCTTTTTCCATCAATTTTCTTAATCCAATCTTTTGAAATATCAAAAATTAACTAAGAATCAAAGAAAAGCTTAGCAAAAGAAAAGGATGCTCTCTTCGTTTTAATTCAGAGAACCTCTCAGGTGAGAAGAGTTTACGTCGTGGCACATACTATAATATGAAGATGTTGATCTTAAACTTCCTGAACCGATCCATTCATGCTTAGAGTCCATTCAACCTCTACACCTTCTCTCTTTAGATTTTGGGTAATTTTGAAAAATATGGCAAATCCTTCAGTCTCTAATATATCATTTGATATCTTACTGTACTAGAGCAAGATTTCCCCTTTTTGGGAAACCCAATTTGATTTTAGAAGAAATTACTAGAGGCTGATTGGTATTTACCTTCTAGAAGTTATCTTAAACAGCATTCTACACTAACTCTTTTAATATGTAATTTAATCTTTAGATTCCACTAATATTTATTGACACCCATTATGTCAAATATTGTGGTAGGCAGTTTTTACATACTTTGGAGTACTTCATTTTACCTTTAGCAGGCCTTTGAAGAAAGGATATGCACCGAATTTTACAAATGAAGACAATGAATCTCAGAGAGTTTGAGTGAGTTGCTGAAATAGATGAAAACATCTCTTGTCTTCTGAAATTCAGTGTTAGTCCCTAGTCCAAGACAAGAATAGGTACCCTGTGTTGGTTTTGATGGGAAATGTTCATTATTTTCAGTTCAGTCCTCTCCTTGAAGATACATCAGAAGTAAGAATGAATGCAAGTAGTGTGTTATTGTCCATCCACCCGGCTGTTAAATGAACCACTCTGCATTTTTGCAAGATAGAGACCTAGCCTTTCTTCTTCTGAAGCTCTGTTAAGTTAGTGAGCATGTACTTTTTATAAGGCTGAGCTCCAGGATAAAAGAGAAGGATGGTAATGATCAGAAGAGAGTTTCTGATGTGCGTGTACTTAAATAACTGAACTTGATTAAGAAAATATTGAGTGTGTGCAATGGTTAGAAGTCAAGCTCAGCTGAAATAACAAAGACCAAAATAACAATGGCTTTAGCAAGTTAGAAGTTTCTTTCTCTCTTACTTAACAGCCAGAGTTGGGTAGTTTTGGATGCTCAGAGTCAGGCACCTACAGCCTATATTTTCCCCAGACCTTATTTTAGCCAGGACTTTAATGTTGGTTTCTAGTCTATCATGGTGACTATTTAAAGAAATTAAGATGCATTTTAAAATTTCATCATCCGTTACTGATAGCCAATGGTCCCTTAAGAATAAGTAAAATACACAAAATGCAATTACAGGGAGATCAGGTATAGAAAGGCCTTGGCTAATCTGCAGACAGCATGAGCAGTTGCACCAGGGAAGCAGAACCCCCGTGAGTGACATGGCCATGGAATTTCTTACAGGGATTGGACATCACACAATTGTGACAGAAGCTGAGAAAGCAAAGGGCTGAAGAGGATGACCAGGGGGGAGGGAGGAGGAAAAATGTACTAATCAGGGTGACAAAGGGAAGCTGGCGAAGTCTGTGGACAGCTGCCGGCCTAAAGCCCGGGCAGCAGGGCAGCAGGGCAGCCAGGAGGGAAGGCTGGACTCCAGGCAGAGGGAAGCAAAGACAACGGAATCTGCTAGGACAAACCGCAGCGTGCAGGCCTCTCGACCGCGTCGCTCCAGTGATGCAGGCCACCTGCAGAAACGATGCTGCCTTCTCCAAGCGCTCTGACAAGGCTCCTGGCCTAGGACTTAGGGAAGTTGTAGGAGATCTGACCACACTTGCTGCACCCCCAGCCGGACAAGGTGAACCGGTGATGAGCAAGGAGGTGCACAAGCTACTGTGGTGGCTAAGGTGTCACTTAGGCTTTCTAAATCTCATGCATATTTTTCTTCCTGCCAACCCTAATCCAGAACTGCAGGGGGAAGGAGATTCTGGGAAATGTAGTTCTAGCTTAGCTAAGTGACACAGTACAAACCACCACAGTACTCAGCTCTGGACTAAGAGAGAATAAAATGAATATGGAAAAAAAATATTTCAAAAGGTCAAGGGCTCTGAATTCAGTCTTCAATTGCTGCAATAGGCTTTTTTTTTTTAAGCAATTAAAAAGTTGATTCTTGGCCCGGCGTGGTGGCTCACGCCTGTAATCCTAGCACTCTGGGAAGCTGAGGCGGGCAGATCGCTCAAGGTCAGGAGTTTGAAACCAGCCTGAGCAAGAGCGAGACCCCGTCTCTACTATAAATAGAAAGAAATTAATTGGCCAACTAATATATATATAGAAAAAATTAGCCGGGCATGGTGACGCATGTCTGTAGTCCCAGCTACTCAGGAGGCTGAGGGAGCAGGATTGCTTGAGCCCAGGAGTTTGAGGTTGCTGTGAGCTAGGCTGACACCACGGCACTCACTCTAGCCTGGGCGACAAAGCGAGACTTTGTCTCAAAAAACAAAAAAAAGTTGATTATTAAAATATTTAACTAGCTTCCATGTCCTCTACTTCTATAAAAAGAGCTGAGGTCATTTCATAAATGTCTCTTGGACTTTTGTTTCTTTAGCTATAACACTGAAAAACACTCTTTTGCTAATGGCATTAGAAAGGCTTTCATGTTTGTTTTCTCAGGAACTTTAAGTGTCTGCCTGGAGCTGATGACTGCCACTTATCTCTAGTTCTATCTTCTCACATGACTCCTGGTTCCTTATTTTCCCAATGAGCACTAGACTTTCCCACTTTGATTCTTCACAACCAGCCAAATACAACAAGCCCAGTGCTGAATTCTTTTCCCCCAGTGTTCCAAGGTCCTTTACCACTTCTCTCCCTTTTCTAGGTGGTGGTCACTCTTCTGGCCACTCAGGGCTGATGCTCTTGGGCTTTCCTCCAATTCAGTCAATGACCAAAGGCTCTTGGGTTTTCTCTCACAGATGGCTCCTGTGTTTATTGTTTCCTTCCTATTCCTGCCATCCCAGTCTACCCCTGGTGATCTCATTCCTGCATTACTGGGAGACCCGTCCGGTGGCCCTTGTCCTTTCCATGTCCTCTGATGCCCCTGTGTCCCCCAGACTTGTGTCAACCTAAAATGAGCGGCAGAGACTGACTCTCCAAAGCAAAGAGTTCAATCGGGAATACTGGGCGGTGGCAAACCCAGGATATGTGGGCTATGAGGGATCGTTGGCATGTCTGGGGAGTCAGGGCAAAGGGGAAGCTTTTAAAGACAAAAAGAAGTCCACATAAGCTGTAACCAAGGGTTACAAAGACCAAAGGTTACAGCCGTTTGTTACAGGAGTTAGTGTTAGTTGATTGACCGAGACAGCCCTTTGCCAGGCAATGTCCTTGTGTAAACAGATTATCTGGAATACTGCAGTCTTGAGGGATTTCCTTGAAATAAGTTCTGTTACAGGCAAAACATGTAGGACATGCAGAAATCTCTTGTGATAAGGCAGGTTTCAGCTGTATGCGAGAGAGCTCCTTCTTTCATGCCCTCCTGACTCCAGTCTGTTAGGGTTTTGACATAAGTGACTCCATTTTGGTACTGGCAACTTTCACACCAGTGTTCTTTAAATACGGTTTTCCACATGTCATCAACGTTCACAAATCTTCCATACCTTCCTATTTCCTACCACATCATAGAGGTCAAATGCCTTTCAAGATACAAAGGAGGTTAGGGATTATCTAGTCCAACTTTTTTTTTTTTTTTTTTTTTTTTTGAGGCAGAGTCTCGCTTTGTTGTCCAGGCTAGAGTGAGTGCCATGGCGTCAGCCTAGCTCACAGCAACCTCAAACTCCTAGGCTCCAGCGATCCTTCTGCTTCAGCCTCCCGAGTAGCTGGGACTACAGGCATGCGCCACCATGCCCGGCTAATTTTTTTTTATATATATATCAGTTGGCCAATTAATTTCTTTCTATTTATAGTAGAGACGGGGTCTCGCTCTTGCTCAGGCTGGTTTTGAACTCCTGACCTTGAGCAGTCCGCCCGCCTCGGCCTCCCAAGAGCTAGGATTACAGGCGTGAGCCACCGCGCCCGGCCTGAACTTTTTTTTTTTTTTTTATAGAAAAGAAATAAGAAGCTCCTAGAGATTGAGGTCACATAGATTTAGGTCTAGTGCCCCAGGCACCTGCAAGCTAATTCCATGTTTTTTCTACTCCTATATCACGCATCTTCGAGGAAATAACTCTGCCTGGTTTTCAAGGCCCTCCATCAACTCACCCAACTTTCCAGGGCATACGCACGACTCCAGGGATACTATTTACTTTGTAGTTTATGGCGGTGTGCTCCAGAGCCACCATTCCCATAGACTTACATAGTGATTCTACAAAGAGAATGGCGCCCCCTGCGTTTTGCACTGAGGCAATACTTTACTCATCTGGGCTTCTTCATTTCCCACTGCTCTATACCCGTCAATAAATACAAAGCACTTCCCTCTTTATCTGAATTCTTCCTATCTTTGAAGCTTAATGAAAAGTTTTATTTCTTCCATGAATTCACTCCATTTTTTAGAGGTCTTTATTTGTATGAACTGCTAGTGTGTTTCTAGGGCAGAGTAATTCAATTCTGGGCTACAAAGAGCCTAAATTTAAAATCAGGAAACCCAGATTCTAATCCCAGCTCTCTTACTGGCTGTGTGATCTTGAAGTCATTTCTCTTCTCTAAGCAGTTTTTTTTGTTTTTGTTTTTTTTTTGAGACAGAGTCTCACTTTGTTGCCCAGGCTAGAGTGAGTCCCCCGGCGTCAGCCTAGCTCACAGCAACCTCAAACTCCTGGGCTCAAGCAATCCTCCTGCCTCAGCCTCCTGAGTAGCTGGGACTACAGGCATGCGCCACCATGCCTGGCTAATTTTTTCTATATATATATTAGGTGGCCAATTAATTTCTTTCTATTTATAGTAGAGACAGGGTCTCGCTCTTGCTCAGGCTGGTTTCGAACTCCTGACCTCAAGCAATCTGCCTGCCTCAGCCTCCCAGAGAGCTAGGATTACAGGCGAGAGCCATGGTGCCCGGCCTCTAAGCAGTTTTTAATCTCTGAAATGGATGTGATAATACCTGTCCTGTCTCTCAGAGTACAGGCACACGTTGAATGAGCTAACGCATCTGAGAGTGCTTTGGATGCTATAGAATACCACATCAATGTAAATTACAGTGTGATAACACATCTAGTCCTTAGCAATAGTGTCTTGCTTCTGTATGTTTGTTTTAGCCTGAATTTAGTTACTAGATTATAAGCATTTTGGAGGAAGAAACATCTCATATTTTTTCTTTCTGTCCTTTAAAGTGAGCACTGCATCAGTCTGTTTAAAAATACATTTGTATTTCTAAGTGGGGAGGGGGAAAAGGACTTAAAAATATGATGCAGTCATAGGAAAGATCTCCAAGTGGGGCTTCTTTACTCGTGTCAAGCTATCCAGTGGGCAGGCGAGGGACTGAGAAAGCTAGAAATACTGGGCTGCCAAGGAAGCTCCTGGTTCCTGCCAGACACCATCATGAGGCTTTTTGCAGAACAATCCATCACTTGGACATGATTTTTTAAAATCTCCTTTTGCTTTTGCCTGTAAGAAAATATGCCAGAGATTTAGTAGTGTTCAGAAAGAACTAGTAGGAGGCATTTAGGGTATTTCTTTGTTGAATTATAAATAGTTATTAGGGTATTTTGGACATAGATTATCTAAAAGTAGTTTTGGATTTTTTTTTTTTTTTTGGACACCTCTCTTGTTTGCTACAACATAGAGAAGAGGGTCTTTTTGAGAACGTCTTAGACCAAAAGCAATGCTAGTGATGTGGAGAATCTCACTGTTGAAGGAGGTTTGGGTATGGGGCAAGGGGAATAACTCTTCCATCTCTTGGTTTGTCCAACTTTTAATTGCAGTTCCGAGGACTGACCTGGATATTCACACATGAGGCTGGGAGGCATCAGTCAGAGGCAGAAACCCAAATCGTGCTCTCCCCATCACTGTCATTTCACATCTGGAGCTTGGGGCTGTGGATTCTCCTACTGTTTGTAGGAGAGATCTGAATAATTATCCTTTTTCTTCTTGCTAAGAGGCAATCATTGGGCCGGGCACAGTGGCTCACGCCTGTAATCCTAGCACTCTGGGAGGCCGAGGGGGGGGGATTGCTCGAGGTCAGGAGTTCCAAACCAACCTGAGCAAGACCCCATCTTTATTATAAATAGAAATAAATTAATTGGCCAACTAATATATATAGAAAAATTTAGCCAGGCATGGTGGTGCATGCCTGTAGTCTCAGCTACTCTGGAGGCTGAGGCAGAAGGATTGCTTGAGCCAGGAGTTTGAGGTTGCTGTGAGCTAGGCTGACACCATGGCACTCACTCTAGCCTGGGCAACAAAGCGAGACTCTGTCTCAAAAAAAAAAAAAAAAAAAAAAAAGAAGTCAATCATTTATGTTCATATTCACATTGTACTTTCTTTTTTGTTTCTAAAGAAAAAAATATCATAGTAACTCCATTTCAATCCTCAAATTTGTTTTCTAGGGCATTTGTATAAACTGCATAAACTAGGTTGCAGTTTAAAGGAGACCATTATTAGGAGCAAGCTTTTTATAAAAGACCTTGAGTGCATTATAAGACTTATTAACCTGATGTGATTATTGCTCAGGTATTTCATTTAGAGAGTTTATTGCTTGGATAACAAGCAAATCCTTTGTGTAAATAGAAGCATAAAGGAAAAAGTACTTGCTGTTCTAAAGTAAAATTGAAAGTAAGATTAAGCCATCCTTATTAGACCTTCTTAAATATGGATTGGCTTAGAACAACATTCCTTAATTGTGTTAGATCACAGCATGATTTTCTTCTGCCAGGAAAATGTTTCTATTCTTAGGTTACAGTGTGCGCCCTACATCATTTTACTTTCTGGTCCTCTGTTTCCCTAACTATTAATATAAAATGGTAGGGTTGCCCTAGAATCTAGAATTCACGAGAGATAAATTGTGTACCAAGTAATCTTATATGCTTCATTTTATACATTTAAAATATTATTCTAAAGAGGAGTCTATAGGATTCACCAGCCTACTGAAGGGGTTCATGGCCCCAAATAGGTTAATAACCCCTGCCCTCCATTTCTCTGTAACTAATATTAAAACTCTTTCATCAAATAAACTTAGGATATACACTCCACTGCCATTACTATAGACTTTTACTAAGCATGCTGCTGCCCATATCTTATCTTGCACTTCAAGATATGTTAAAAATCTTAACTGACCCTCCACTGTGTTTCTGGAGTGGTCCTGATCATTACTTTAGCTCCTTTTAATAACAGAGAATTTTTCCATTGTGGTTCAAGCTTGAGCAGCATAGAATCACAGATTCTTTTTTTTTTTTTTTCACTTTGCAAACTCCATTTTTATTTGGATTAAAAAGCTTTAGATGAACAAACATATGATACATACATGCTATAAGACTAGTTACCACTTAAACCTCAGATGATATGATACAGAAATTAGAATAAACCAAATTTTAATCAGGTCTGAAAACCTCCAAGCTGAAAAGTCATCAATACCAATTTGGGGATTTTATACAGATAAGTGTCCCCCCTCAATTCTTCCTCATAGGAAGGGAAGGGTGGGTTAAAAAAACAAAGGCCTTTTAAAATCAGTTGGCTGACAAACATACTATTTTAAACCTATAGGTTTTCCCTCCATATAAACAGAATTCTCCACAGGAACTTACATTTTGAAAACACTTAGGCCATTACACTTTCTAAGCCACATCACTACAGTTCCTAAAACTCATGAAAAAAAGATGTATAGTTACTTGTACTTTCTTCAGTCAGGACTTTTATTTTTTATTTATTTATTTTTTAGCTTTTCTTTTTTTGAAGATGGCTGGCCTCAAATCTTATATCCTAAATATTAACTGGTATTTTCCAAGTTAATATACAGAGAGACATGAGAATCACAGATTCTTGACATCGTGAGAACATAGAGCCATGTGAAGATTTCTCTTCTACTCATGCTTCACAGATAAAGTCAAGATAAGCTAAAACCCAAGACGTAATGTTATTATCTCATGGGTTCATTCGAGGCAACACTGTGCAGAAACTCGGTTCTTCTTAAAATAGCCACTGTAGCTCAGAAAAACGTATGTGACTGTTTTTTTTTCACACTATTTATTAGAGCTTTTTAAACCCCAAACTTTATGTGTTCATAAGTCCATTAATTAACCTCATCTTCTATCTCATGATTAATATCTTTTCATTTTGATGAGGTGGAAGGAATTTTTTCCAAGGTCACATATCAAGCTAGGTAATGGGGCTGTGACTGTCACCCTTTGGCTACCTTTGTGCTCACACATTCAAGTGGAACCTCAACAGGTGACACCAACTAAGCTCCCCTGATCTCTTGCACAAACTCTGAAGATTCAGGCAGGCAGGAATTCCAGCAAGAAAGCACCTTGGAGTGACCAAGAGGAGAAGACTGAGGGAGGAAGCGATGGGGATTCCTCAGTTCACCCACTCACCCAGCAAGCGTGTCTTGCTCACCCACAGCATACGGGCACAGTGCCGCGTGCTGGAGATCAGGAAAGGACGAGAAAGATCCACACCTCACCCTCATGCAGCTAGTGACGGAGACAGGCAAGAAGCAAAAGAATGAACACATGTGTAACGCAGTTTCAGGAGAGAGAAGTATTCAAGTTTAGTTGGAAGTAAGAGTGATAAAAAGAAGTTAAGGAGGGTAAGTGAAAGAGCATGCTTGGAGGAGCGTTATTTCAGTTCTGACGGTCACAGAAGGTATTTCTGCAGTGGTGCATGTGGGCCAAGGCTTGTAGAAGAAAAGCAGTGTGAAGATCTGAGGGGGGGGGGCTTAAGCAGGGGTAACTGCATGTCAGAGGACCTTGAGGAGAACTGCAAGAAAGCTGTAGTGTTTGAATTTGGACCAGGCTTTGGCACTAGACTGCCTGGCCTTGAATCTTAGCTACACAATGTAGGACTTTGGGCAAGTCAATTAATCTCTTCAGGCTTCAGTTTTCTTATCTAAAAAAAATGGGGCAGTAGTGTATCTACCTCAGAGTGTAATTGTGGAGCTAAATGAAGCAGCCTGTGTGAAGTGTCCCCAGTTCAGTGCCTGGTGTGCAGTGTGGACTCAGTACACTTAGTCATTACTGTTATTAAATGTCTGGCTGTGGTATAGACACGAGGTGAATAGTCCTGATAAAGCCAGCACTGACCTCATGAGACATTTCGCTTAAGCCACTCTGGGACACACAGGAAGTGCTTCAAGCCTTGTGTTGATTTGTGACGCCATGGCCACCCTCTCCTCCCTCTAGATGCCAGTCCAGCTGTGTCAAGACCAGAGAGACTAGATTTGTGGCTTTGGGAAGTATGGCTTAATCCTGGGTCACCTACAGTCAACAGGGCTTCCTAGGAAACCAGACAGGTTTTGCAAAAAATCATGAAGTTTTGAAAGGTGAAAGGTGTGATTTAGGCTGAGAAACACCCAAATGTCCACTCTTTTATTAATAAGTTGGTGCAACTAATTTAAACTATATGTTCTATGTGAACATAAACTCTGTCCTGTTCACTGTGGCTTCCTCAAAACTCACATATGGGTGCAATAAATATTTGTTGGATGAATCAAAAAATTCTTTCTAGAACTCTCTCAGCTTCTATGATTGAGGGGAAGCTCTCTAGTCTGAGGCTGATACATCCTGATCTCCTCTAGTACGAATTTGACCCAATATCTGGGGAACAAAAGGTGAATGTGGGTTGTGTGGAACCCTGTGCACATTTGGCCAAAAATTACATATCCTTCAATATTTGATAACTAAGGAAGGTTTGTGTTTTAAGTTTACTAAAATTAAAGCCATTTAAAAATATTTACAGGGTTAGATAAAAATGTTCATTTCTACATCTTCTCATTTTTTTTTCTTGAAATATGAGACCCAGCCTCCCCTGGAAAAAAAGATTGAGATTAGCCACACAATGGGATAATTATTCTTATGTTGGTTTAATAATTGAATGTATTTAAACTCCTTACAAAATAGATTTGAGGCAATTCCTTCACATTGTCCTAAGAGAAATATGTGAAAATGTAAACCTGGAATTTTGGAGGGAGTGTTTTTGCTTACCTAAATAGCATTAGAGTTTATAAAAATATTTCCATGGATTAGTTTAGGCTTAAGAATCAAAATAAATCCCTCGGATGTGAATGGGCAATCCAAAGTTAGTAATAATAATAAACGATTTTGTGGACAAATCACATCATAAGCTGCAAGTAATCAAACTGTCAATAACTGTAAAAGGGCTGAGATTTTTACCCCACTTGCAAGCTAACAAGGTAGCCCGTTGCAGTTTCATGGATGATGACAAAAGATATGAGACTCTTTTTGGTCAGAGACAATGGAAAGTTCCCAATTTAGGGAACCCAAATCTTTTATAATAGTAAGCCAGCTGATTTCTTCCCTGGAGGGGGATGTTATCTTTATTGGTCAGTAAACAAACTTGCCTTTAGCTCCAGAAGAAGACACTTATTTCTATCTACCAAGACTGTTTGTTATACAAACCTCTTTGAAAAAAACAGCCTGGCACAAAGATTGTGCCTTTTTTCTCACAAGACATGAAGAAATGGGAGAGACCCGATGGAGAATTGTCTCCCAACCCATCTATCCTAAAACTCAAATATCTCCTTTTCTGTCGTAAACAAGAAACTAGAATGTTTAAAAACTCTAGACCGTGTAGCCTAGCTTTTCATTTTGTTTCATTTTATGGAGTTGAACTAGCCTTTTGAAGGGTGAGTATCAGTTGGAAGCTATCAGTTATCACCAATATTCACACAAACACTGCTCCTTTCCCCCAGTTAATGAAGTTAAAGATAATTTTTGATTGATTGAAACGGTGAATTATTTGGTCCTCTGGTGTTAGCCATTAAAATAATACAAAGTATATGAAAAGTGGTATCCACATGGTTCTATAATAACTTTGTGTCCAGAAACCAGAGGAAAAATTTAAAGAAATGTGTACACTTAGCTGATTAAATCCCATTTTCCTCTTGGGAGTTAGATGATGCAGCAGTAGTCCCCAACAGAACCCAGGGGTTTAAAACTGCATTTTTGTAGCATGAGCACGGCTAAAAACAGTGAAATGGCAGCATCAATTTTGTGACCATCAGCAACTGCTCACATAATACATCAGTGTTTAATTTACCTCTCAGTCTAGTACTCTAATTATAGTTCTATGTTCTTGAAAATTATAAATAATAATAAATAATATAAGACATTAAAGAGACAGGCTAAGGTTTTAACATTATCTTAATAAACACAAGTATTCATTTGTTACTTTATTGTTTTCCAGAACACAGTGTTAAGAATTTTTCCAAGGAACATTTACAACATTAAAAGCTATAATACTTTCCTAAATGAATCATGAATAATGAAAAAAGTACAACATAAAATATTACACCTGAAGCTATGACATTAAAATTATAGTTCAAACTATAAAGGACTAATTTTTTATTGTGCCTTTCCTTTTTGGTTTTGTATTTTGAACTCTAGCTCAGTGGTCTGCAAATTCAGGTATGCATACTCTAGGGAGTTAACTTTCCAAAAAGTCCTCCTTCAATGATAATTCAAAGGAAATCAATTTCCAGAGCTTCAAGATAAAAAAAAAATCTGTTTTAAAAAATTTCTCCTCCCCATCTCCCCAGTTATAACTGCTCTCCCACTTAAAAGAAAGCACATTTATTACTCATCTAAAATCTTATTTTGATACATGTCTCAAATTGCAAAAACCTAAGAACACTAATCAAAAACCAGTTGGAAATATTGTTGTAGGTGTTGAAAAATGACTCTAATGACTAGATAATTTGTCTTTCATGAATCAAGATATTTCCAATAATTTGCTTTCAACAAAAAATGAAGGATCGCCTAATTGTTATTAGATGACATACCATTATAAGTAACTTTTGTCGTTAATTCAAAGAATTGAGTGACACTGGTATCATGAAATTTCTTCTACTGCTCATCTATTTTAATTATTCTTAAGGACAATACAATTTATCTATTTAAAAAGTAGAAATGTATCATGTTATGCTTGAAATAAGTGACATTCAGCCACAGATACATAATAAAGGAAAACCTCCCCATCCATCTCATTAAGAGAGTTATTTCCAATAAATTTTCACTTTTCATATTTAATAATTATTTCTTCAATGCTCTGTATGGAAACTTGGAAAAATAATTACTTCTAAAATTTGTAAAATATCTCCATAATTTTAATACATTTAGTATTATTATGTTAATAACTTAATTCAAGAAAATTTTTAGAAGATGTTAAAGAAACCGTAAAATTGCAATTTAAGGTCATTTTTTTTTCAGGTATATACGATGCGGTGATCAATAAAAGATTTTCAAGCTTAAAAATGCATTACAGTAGAATAAAATACTAAGTTCAAATGAAAAAGAAACCAGGTAACATTTGTTAATCCTTTGTTCCTATTATTAATAAATATATTTTTTACACATATGATAATGGGCATCAAATAAGTATGCTATTTGAATTTCACCAGCAATATTTAAAAGAGTAATATACCTAATCTATTTTAAATATTTAAAGTTTAAATACATTAGAAATTGTATCCTTTGCTATTATTGAAATTTATGGTAAAAAAGTTAGATGTTGGCTTATAAATGAAAGAAACTACTCAGTTTATCTAAATATTTAGTTTTTAAATTATATGAAAGGCTACACAAATAAGAAAGTTTGAAGACCACTGCCCTAGTTCTTTCGTATTCCCAATTGGTACCTGCTCTCAAAAGGTTTCCATTTTTAACTCTGGCATTCTTTATCAAGGGTTGCTTCATTTAGTCCAATTTCCCCTTATATATTTTTTTTGAAAAATCATTTCAGTTGGATATGACTAGAAATCATCAGGACAGAAAGAATGGAGAACATCAAGGCTTTATTTCATTGCCTTTCTTTTTTTTTTTTTTTTTTTTTTTTTGAGACAGAGTCTCGCTTTGTTGCCCAGGCTAGTGTGAGTGCCGTGGCGTCAGCCTAGCTCACAGCAACCTCAATCTCCTGGGCTCGAGCGATCCTTCTGCCTCAGCCTCCCGAGTAGCTGGGACTACAGGCATGTGCCACCATGCCCGGCTAATTTTTTATATATATATCAGTTGGCCAATTAGTTTCTTTCTATTTATAGTAGAGACGGGGTCTCGCTCTTGCTCAGGCTAGTTTCGAACTCCTGACCTCGAGCAATCCGCCCGCCTCGGCCTCCCAGAGAGCTAGGATTACAGGCGTGAGCCACCGCGCCCGGCCTCATTACCTTTCTTTTAGTTTGTAATTTAAGTAATCCAAGGTAATATTCTTGAATAAAGTATTTCTTTTACAGAAGGCCATGAGTGGGCACAACTCAGGGAGACCAAGATAAGTGAGAATACAAAAAAGAAAAAGAAAAAGAACTTAAAGCTACCACGTCATTGCTGGTGTTGGAGATGGTAGCCTATAGTGGAGTATATTTATATTTTAAAGAACGTAATTATTCCACTTAGGGAACTTAAGGAGGCCAGAATGTAAACATCTGGTCAGAAGGGATGGGCACAGTCCTTCTCAAACTCATGTTTTAAATACTCCTTTGCAGTCAGAGAGGTAGGGGCGCTGCATGCTACTTGCAAAGGCAATAAAAACCTAGGACTTGGCTTCCCTCCTACAAAGTATGGATCCTTGGCAAATCAAGTTGTTGAAAACTCCGCGGCCTGATGTGGAACTTCCTCCAGAGTTGCTAGGAGTTCTCTGAAAGACTTTAAAGGCCTCTGTGAGCCTTTCAGACCCTGGGCTAGCATGCCAGGTAGTTCAGGAAGACTTCGAGCCAAACAAGAAGTGTGGCTGGAGAGTTTCAGAGTTTAAATCTGAAAACGTAGGGGGGTAAATGACAGTTTCTGTGGGGAAAAACCGGAGCAGTGGCCAGAAATAAGTGGGAGGGAGGAAATAAATATGCGTGATAACTTATATGTTATCTGTATATGTAAGGCTGCCATGTCCACTGAGTAACGCCTTTCATCCAAGTCCCTGTCTTCCACTGAACACAGACAGATTTCAACATATTTGTCCTTCATGGTATTTTTATGACACTGTGTAGCCACAAAACACCCTGTGATTTCATCTGGATCTGGCAAGTTCTAGTGGGCAGCCCTGATGATTTAATACCATGTGAAATATGAGTTCCAAATCCATGAACAGTCGCCACTCTCCCATCCCCTGCAAGTCCAAAATTTCCTCAATCACTGCAGTACAGAGAAGACCTTAAAGACTTAGAGACTCAGATATTTATAGGGGTACAATTGCAGAGGTAGCCCTGGAACGACAGGGTTGAAGGTGGAATAATAGGAGTCAAGGAGGATTGTTTCGGGCCTGCTGAGGTGGATGGCTGCGCTCGCTGTGGAAGGGTTTGCTGTTGTCTGTTATGAGAGCTCCCTGGCTTGCTCACAAGCAAATAGGACAATGCATCCCCTGCTGGCCTGTCCTGGGAGGAAGGAATAAAGAGAATGACCAGAGGGAGCCGCCACTTCTTTGCGGTGACAGTGAAAGGGAGCCCTCCCCTGTGGCAATCACTCGATTTTCCTTGGGGAGAAATTGGGCCATCTCATTGGGAAAAACATCAGTGATTTTAAGAAAACTTCCACCTTATACTGTGTTTTTCGAAAATAAGACCTACCCATAAAATAAGCCCTAGCAGGATTTCTAAGCATTTGCCCCATATAAGCCCTACCCCGAAAAGAAGACCTAGTGATGGACGTGGCTAAACAGCGTATCTGCACAACCCAGGCATTTCATCGTGGAGCGGTAAAGAAGACGAGCAGCCCTTCTCATCTGCCCCAGGAGAGCTCTACTGCTCCACGTGAGAGATTGGGGCCAATGGTTCTAAAGGAAATAGAGTGGGAAGAAACTCAGGATGGAATTCGGGGTTTGGAGAGTTATGACGATGTTCCAGAAAAAGATGACTTAACTATATTTGAATAAATGTAGATTGTTGTGCCGTAGTTAAAAAAAATAACCCATCTCCTGAAAATAAGCCCTACAGTGTCTTCTTGAGAAAAAATAAATATAAGACCCTGTCTTATTTTCGGGGAAACACGGTATTATAAATATCAACATATTAAATCTCCATGTAGTGGTTTATGCCTCTGTGCTCTGTGCTTATGAGCTGAAACTGAGCTCCTTCATTGCCTCAGCTCTGGGCATTCACAGCGTCTTTCCAGAGAACATAGAGGCGGTAAGCTGCTTACACAGTCTTGCTCCTGAGCCTTCCCTCAGGGAAGGGAACACTCTCACCCTTTCAGTAAATTCCATCTTGCTGAACATGCCACCTTCAGATTTTTATTGTTCTCTCTCTGGATCTGAAAATCTGTGATTTTACAGTTCTGAAATCATTGTTAAAATAATATTTTCCTTTGTTTTAACTTGACAGGCTCCATATTGGGAGGTTGAACCATTCTTGTCAAAACACTTGTCAATGGCTGCAACACCCAGTTTGTCAATATTAGATAAACCAAGGCATCAGTTCCTGAATTCCTTCCATTAGATAAGAAAAGAAGTAGAAGCTGACCAGCCTGAGCAAGAGTGGGACCCTGTCTCTACTAAAAATA
The DNA here is from genome assembly GCF_040939455.1 of Microcebus murinus. Lineage (NCBI taxonomy): Eukaryota > Metazoa > Chordata > Mammalia > Primates > Cheirogaleidae > Microcebus > Microcebus murinus. The sequence goes on from NC_134108.1 coordinate 28,423,897, forward strand.
GAAAGATTAGTCAGGTGTCCTGGCACGTACCTGTAGTCCCAGCTACTCGGGAGGATGAGGCAGATGACACCACTGCACTCTATCTGGGGCAACAGAGAGACTCTATCTCAAAAAAAGAAAAAAGAAACCCTGAAGAAGTCAAAGCTTTAAGCAATGATGCGGTTATTTTTGGAAACATCCGGTGCAGGGCTTGCCTGACAAGTTTTCATCACAACAGAGGCTGAGGCTTCCTTTTTCCTCCCTTCTTCCCTCCCCTCCCCTCCCCTGCCCTCCCCTTCCCTTAACTTCCCTCCCCTTACCATCTTCCCCTTTCCCTTTCCCTCCCTCCCTCCCTCCCTCCCTCCCTCCCTCCCTCCCTCCCCCCTCCCTCCCTCCCTCCCTCCCTCCCTCCCTCCCTCCCTCCCTCCCTCCCTTCCTTCCTTCCTTCCTTCCTTCCTTCCTTCCTTCCTTCCTTCCTTCCTTCCTTCCTTCCTTCCTTCCTTCCTTCCTTCCTTCCTTCCTTCCTTCCTTCTTCCTTTTTCTTAGACAGAATCTCACTCTGTTGCTCCAGGCAGAGTGCCATGGCATCATTATAGCTCACTGCAGCCTCGAACTCCTGGGCTCAAGCAATCCTGCTTCAGCCTCTGGAGGAGCTGGGACTACAGGTATCTGCTGTGTCACCTGGCTAATTTTTTTTCTATTTTTTAGTAGAGACAAAATCTTGCTCTTGCTCAAGCTGGTCTCTTTTTCAATGCTCACAGTTCACTGCTCACTGACTGGTTAAACTGCCCAGGGCCTTGGCTCGGCTGCCGCAGTGCATGTACGCCTAGGCTGGGCTTGCACTGTGCATCCTGGATTTTTCTAGGCAAGCTCCCAGCAGTTCAGACTGAGCACATGTAATTAGAACTTTGTGCAACTGTCCTGTCTTCTAACTGATGAGGTTCACCACTTTTGATAAAAGCAGGATCATCTTGTTCTCATCTGAGGCCCGTGGGGCTCTAACGAGCTCAGCAATGATTCTCCCAACCCCCCATCCAATAATTCCAAGAGGCCACCATGATGAAAGGTGGGAAGGAGAAGAAGGGGGTTTGAGAGGTGATGAGGTAGATCAAGAAAACATGAGCTAATTTCTCTACTGAAGGAAAATGAAAGGGTACCTTTCCCCCTCCTCCTATGGCTACTAAATCAAAAGGCCATAAGGGATTCTCAGCTCCATCTGACCATGTCAAAGGCCCATGGCAGGAAGGGGAATTGGGGGGTTGGTCTATGGCATAGATTATTTAGTTTAAAAATGGGATTTGTGTAACTTTTTCTTGAATTTGCCCAAGGACAGGTCTTCATTACAAAGGCTTCACCAGAATTACACAGATATCATTCTACTGAGAGCTGGACCTCAGTCATGCAAGGGTCAAGGCAGGGTCACCTGAGCACCAAACTTGTCTTCTTAAGAGAAAGTGATTCCTCCAAGGATTTAATCTGCAAGAACCTAGTGGAGGCCTCTTGGGGTGGAGAAGGGTGGGAGAAGAGAGGTGAGGTGAGAAGGTGGGACATTTGGAATTCAATTTTTGAATTCCCCATTAATTAGAATAATAATGATTGTTATATGTTGCTTTTGTCTTCCATGCCTTAAAGGTAACCTTGTATAGATTCACTTGGAGAAGATAATCAAGAAAAACAATATTTTTGCAGTCTTCTTCTACACCTCAATTTATCTGTTCTTACTTTAAAACAGCAAGTTTCCTCCATGCAGATGTTCTCTCTGTGGAGTGTGATCCTTTCACGAGAGGCAAACTGTTAAGTTAGAGGCCCCACTGACTTCTGGGTTCCGACATAGGCAATCCAAGTGGTTGCTGGCCAGAGGGGCCCTCGCTGGCTTCTAGTGCCTTTTTCCCGTTCCCTCTTCTGGGCTAGGATTAGGTCGTTGGTTGGCATATAAACAATGGCTTCCCAAATTAGTCAGCAGGGCTACAGCAGGTCCTAAGACCTTCTTTCCGTAGAATCAAAGGTGTTTACACTCCACATTTATTTATTAATTAACAAATATTTACTGAGCCACTATCAAGAGAACACAGTGATTAAAAAGCATGAGTTCCAGAGACCGATTGCCATGGAGAATGCCACCTTTGTCACTTATGATCACTGTGACCTTGGCAAGTTGTAACTCCTCTAAGCTCAGTTTCCTCTTCTATCAAAGAGCGACAGTAATAGTTCCTGCCTTGTAGGGGTTTGTAAGGATCCAGTAAGAGAATGCAGTAAGGATGTCTGTGAAGTCAGCCTACAGTAAGAACTCGGAGCTGTTTTATCAGGCAAACTGGGTTTGACAGGCTGTGAGCAGGAGACAAGTTAATTTGTTCCTCTACTGCCCTTCCTAATCCCATCAGGCAGGCCCCATAATGTTCCTTGTCACTCTCAGATAATAAAAAGTCCTCGGATCAATTTTGGTGCCAAGAAGACTCTCCTTCCAGAAATTCAAAAGTCTAGTCTGGTACCGTAATCAAATCTTGGAGCTCTATTTAATTTCGAACTTCTCTCCACTCAGCTTGCTTCAGGCTAGAAACCCAAGTGGAAGAAGGAAGAGTAGCTGGCTTCCTGTCCCCACCCTAGCTCTATTTCCTACCCACTCATTAGCTATGATTTCTGACTTCTCCAAGGTCAGGGGGAGAGGAAGTTACAGGACAAGGCACAGCTGGCTCTGGCACTGAGGCTCCTGTGCTTGGCAGTTGCCCAAAGCTCATTCTCTTCTTGTTGCCAGGCAGGTAGCCTCAGCCACTGCCCCTGCTGTTGGCATCTCTCAGGCCGGTGTCAGATACCAGGACTTCATGGCCCTCCCCCTACGAGTGGGGACCTTGGTCAGCCCCTCCTAGTGCTTCTCCTGAATCCTTTCTCCCTGGGCTGGAGGTGCAGAGGAAGCACATCCCTTCTCTCCCATCCGAGTACTAACCAGGCCTGACCCTGCCTAGCTTCTGAGATCAGATGAGATCAGGTGCATTCAGGGTGGTGTGGCAGTAGACAGCCCATCCCTCTTCTGTCCTGTCCTGCTCAGGTGGGAAGTGGCCCTGCGCCCCAGCCACAAGTCCAGCCAGAACAAGGCGGAGAGAGATCAGAGCGTGTCCCTCAGATTCTAAGGGTTTTGGCTAATTTGGCTGTCCCTCCCCCCACTCTCCCCTTTCTTCCAGTGCCCTGGCTGGTGCTCAGCGAGATCTTCCCCGGTGGCATTAGAGGACGAGCCATGGCTTTAACTTCTAGCATGAACTGGGGCATCAATCTCCTCATCTCTCTGACGTTTTTGACTGTAACCGGTAAGATCTCTTTGTCTTCCTCTAATGTCTTTTGCCCTCATAGGACAAATGTCAGGGAAGCATGCCCATGGAGAAACCATTTTACTGCGGAAAGTGTCAAACACACTCAGAAGGGAGGAAGGTGGCCACGCCCCTCATGTGCCTGTCACTGAACCTGAGCCGTTCTCAACCTTATTTACAACCCCACCTGCTCTGCCCTCTACCAGTTTGTTTTACACCACGTCCCACACTTAACATCACTTTGTCTATAAAATTTCAGGGCGGACCTTTAAAAGAGAAGACATTTAAACAAATATAACACAACATCATTATCATACTTAAAATATTCATAATCATCCCTTAGTATCAAATATATCATCTCTGTTCACATTCTTCCAATTGTCTCAGAATTATTTTGTATACATCGTTTGTTTGAATCACGACCCAAATACATAATTTACAATTGATTGACATGTCTCATAATTGGTAGGTTTCAGCTCCATTCCCCCCACCGTCCCCACCCCACCTTATGTTTTTAGTGAAGTTGAAAATAATTCGCTTCATAGAATTTTCCAGTCTGGATTTTGTTGACTGTAGTCAGGTTGCACGTCCTTTGTGTTTCCTGTTAATGGCTGTTTAGATCTGGGTAGGGGCTTGAGGAGACTTTTTGTTTGTTGGCAAACTCCTTTGCAGGTGACGGTGGTGTGTCCCACCACTGGGAGGCACGTCGGGTCCGGCTGCCTGTCACTTTGTCATGTTGGCCTCCTTTCATGATCATTTCTCAGACCCAGCCCTTTCCTTATGTCACTCCTTCTAAATTTTTATCTGAAATACCTCCCCAGAGAGAAATTTCTTCTCATTAGCTATTTGGCTACCCTGAAGTGTGGGTCATATAAGAAAGGCAAGATAAGTGCTTGAAGCTTTCTCTTTACGTTCTAGTCTTCAAAATGTTGAGGCGGTCCTCTAGCATCCTCCAAAATCGACCAGTGAGTTGGGTTTTCCTTTTTTTCACATAAATATGAGGGACATGTGTCATGACTACAATCTACAAAATCCAGACTGTGGAGAAGGCTATGAAACAAATGACCCAGTTCCTTCATTCATATATATATTCTTCATATATCTAATTTTCAAAAGTAGATGTTTACTCAAACACATGTGCACATATACACCCACACACATATATACACACATATATACATATATACACACATACGCATACATATGTATAGTTAGTATATCTACTTTAGGAAATGAACTTTTTGAGTTGCTAATTAAGCATGGTTTGGGTTTTTATATAAAATTTTCAAATGTTTATGTCCTACATTTTTAGAAATAGCCCAAGATTGAAGGAAGCAATAATTGTTAGCATTGTCCATACCTCTGTTACTCAGATCACACACACAGACATGTGCCCTTCCTCTTCTCTCTTTCTCTCTCTCTCTCTCTCTCTCTCTCTCACACCCTCCATCTGTCGTTTGGCATGGAGAAAGAGATATAAAAGAATGGAAATGAAGAGGCATGAAAAAAGATGACACAGATCTCCGGGAAGGCCAGCTAATATATTGGATGAGCTCATGAAAATTCAGAAGTTCTTCTGCAAGGGGTTTTAGAACAAATGTTAGGCAAAGAGATCCACTTTAAAAAAAAACAAAAAACCTTGGAATGATCTAAAAATATTCAGATGACATTTAATTGGAATGCTTGAAATTTTCGACTTATTTTCAAAGATCAATTTTCCAAGTGTGGGAGAGACTCAGAGGATGTGAGGTTCTACTTGGCAGCAAACCCTTGGACACCGATATTTCAATGCAGTTTCAGCTGTATCAATACAAGCGGACGGTGGCAGATAGACAGATGTCCTCTGCAGCGGTCACGACACAGCTGCAGTGTTGTGTTCTGCTCTGAGTAGATTATTTTGAGAGGGTTGTTTAAAGATTGCAGTGTTCACCGAAGGAGGGCAGTAACCTGTGGGCTGTGAAGAATGGTTGGGAGAGTTCAGAATGTTTGATCAGACAAGAGGATACTCAGAGAAGGGATGAGGTACATCCAAATATTTGAATGGCTGTCATGGAGAAGGGGTGGGGAGAGCTGATTCAATGTGTGTTGTACCAGAGGACAAAGCAGAACTCTGAAAGGCAGATTTGGGAAAACTAAGCAAAAAATAACTTTTTAACACGTAGAGCTGTCTCACGAGGCAGTGAGAGACTTTAAGAAGCGGTGCGCTCCCTGTGACTGAAAGTGCTCACACAGAACTGGGGACCAGTTTGATGAGATGACCTTTGGGAGTTTTTACAATTCCTATCTTCTGGTTCTTTATGCTTCAGAGAGAAAAGAAGGCCCAATTCTACAAGCACTTTATTAAGCAATCAGTTGAGCAAAACCCTGTGCCAGCAGCAAGAAAAGCAGAGAGAGATGGGAGTTTAATTAAAATTGCCAAAAGAACTGCAGCGCTGTTCCTTCTCCCTGCTTCTCCCCACCCCAGCACAACTCACTGGCCAGTGGTCACTGTGCTTCCATCCATCCCCCGTGCATTTACAAACACTGCCTCAGTACCCAACTGCTCGGTCAGTTTTCCTGCCTGACCAGCTGTGATGTGTGGTAGCAGCTGTTAAGGGTTATTTGCAAATATTGTTTGCAGTTGCTCTGAGCCTATGTTCAAAAAGAGCCAGCTTCTCTCTCACACTCCCTGACACACTGCACCTTCTGCAGCGAAGGCAGGGGCTGGCACAGTGCCAACGGCAGACTCAAGTGCATTGAAGGCCACTGCTTGCCAGTTCCTGCACCTTGACCTTGCTTTGTGAGTACAAAGGGACTGTATTTTTGGCCAGAGGTGGTCAGAGGAAAAACTAAGCTGACACGTGAGATCCATCAGAATCTTGAAGATCCTGCTTCTTGAGGATGCATCTTGGCAAGTTGACGTCTTTCATTGGACCTGCGATGAGTTTTTTGTCTGATCCCAGGAGGAAGCCCTACAAACACAATGCCAGCTATTAAAAATGATGAAATATTGCCAGCATGGAATGAGTTACTCAAATCAGAGTAAGGAAGGATGAGTTCATTCCAAGAAAAGTCCATCTGTACAAATATGCCATTAAAAATGTCCACCAAATAGAAACCAAACTGCTAACAGTGGTGATTCCCAAGAGGGAAACGATGGAGGGTGACAAGAGATACTTTACCTTCTGCATCATGTGCTTTGTGTTGTTTGAGGCTCTCTTTTGCAGTGAGCATGTGCTTTTTTATGTTAATAGAGACACATTGCCATTTTGAAAAAGACATGCCCACCAAGAAGATTGCATTGGGTTTAAATCGTGATACTTGCAAGGCTGCTATTTACTTTACCAGAGAAAGCTGAGGTAGTTTGTAAAAATAAATCTTTCAGAGCTTGCTACATTTTAAACTTTGTGATTCCTACTTTCCTAGATACTACTGGCACATCTGAAAATATGTAAAGCTTTATATATGCCCTAAGAAGCGGCTGTTCACAAATGGGATCAGAGCAACACAAAACACATTTCTAATCAATTTCTTTTGTTCTTTATAGATATTATTGGCCTGCCTTGGGTGTGCTTCATATACACAATCATGAGTCTAGCATCCCTGGTTTTTGTTATTGTGTTTATACCTGAGACAAAGGGATGTTCTTTGGAGCAAATATCAATGGAGCTAGCAAAAACGTAAGTATTCTGTATTCTTTGCCTTGGTTTCCCAACAATACTCCTTGGTCAAAAGTGCAGCTGTTACATACAACTAAGTGATAATATTTGAAATTACTTTAGGATATTCCCTTTGGTGCAAAATGCAGCAGTTTCCAACCTTTGTGGCACCAGGGACGGGTTTCATGAAAGACAATTTTTCCATCCACTGGGTTGGGGAGTGGGGGAGGAGGCAGAGCTCAGATGGTGATGGGAGCTACGGGGAGCTGCTATAAATATAGATGAAGCTCCCCTTGCTCAATCTTTGGCCCAGGGATTGAGGACTGCAGTCTCAATGCATAATTCTGACTTCCCTGCCTTGTCTTTAATTTGGGTGATTCGGCTAAAGAAATTGAATAACCATTGCTTTCCAACAAGTGACCTTTTTTTTCTTTCTTTCTTTCTTTTTTTGCGATAGTCTCTCTCTGTTGCCTGGCTAGAGGGCAGTGTGGCATCATCACAACTCACTGCAACCTCGAACTCCTGGGCTCACGTGATTCTCCTGCCTCAGGCTTCAGAGTAGCTGGGACTGCAGGCATGTGCTACCATGCCTGGCTAATCTTTCTATTTTTTGTAGAGACCCGGGTCTTGCTTTTGCTCAGTCTGGTCTTGACCTCCTGACCTCAAGCAATCATCCCACATCAGCCTCTCAGAGTGCTAGGATTACAGGCATAAGCCACTGTGGCTAGCCCAGACTTTCAAAGCTCTGTTTAGTAACAACCATCGCAGAACCTCTTCCATCTCTCTGGCTCCTCCACACAGGAGGTTTCTTTGGGGTTTTGAGTAGGTCTGGGACACCCTGGGCTAGGGCGTTGGGCCTCAGCTCTTCCATGTCTATCAGACTTATAGGTCTCTGAGCCCTAAACACTTGCTAAAGCTAAGATTAGCAGAAACATTCTGGGGTTTAACCATCGACAACTGTATTAAATATTGCATGTTCAAGGTAATGTTAAGAAAGATAAAATTTCTTATATGAATAGACATTTAGAAAACAGTTAAATAAATTTCACATGGAGAGGTATTTAAACAACGTAACTTAAAAGTGAAACAATTTAACTTAGAGGTGGGCCCTGAAAACTCCTTTTTCTTTTAGTAGATTTAGCTGCCAAAGCCATGGCCTGGGGGAAAAGGTGACAGAAGGGGCTAGGAATGAAGGAGAACTTGTTACCCTTCCTAGGATTAAAACATTTCACTGAGGAATGTAGGGATACTTGTTCTTGAGTTTTAATATAATGGGAGCAAACTACATTTTTACGTTTGTGGTTTTCTTGTAAAAATACTTTCAAAAGACTGGAGAGAAATGTGTGATTACAGATACTGTGGACATAGTGATTATTTGGCTTTTATCTGAAGGAAAAGTAACGCTGACAGGTGAATTAATGGTAGGCATATGTGTGCATATATATTTATATTGGCCAAATTGTTAATCTTGGTAGGGGGTGTAATAAGTATATATAAAACATTATATAATTGTATTTTTATATTATTTAATTAATATATCACTTTATTATTTAATTTTATAATTAATAAATTATAAAATTATATTTTAAATATAATATACATTTAAAATATATTTATATATTTATGTTCACCAAATATTACACTCCTGGTAGGGGGTGTAATAAGTACATAAATATAAGTATGTGTAAAATATATAAAATATAAAAATAAGTATATAAATATATATTTATATTGGCCAAATTGTTAATCCTGGTAGGGGGTGTAATTAGTAGGATTGTGAAAATTTTTCACTTTGTGTTCTACTCACTTATAAATGGCTTAAATTTTAAAAATATTTTACTCTATGAAAAGCAGGGAAAAAGTCTCTCGATTTAAGCCATAAGGTAAATATCAAATTGTAGGTTTAATTTTTGATACAGATGAGGCCATTTTTAAAAAAATATAAAAATAAAATGCAAATGATTCATTTACAATGAGAAATATAATTGCCAGTAAGGCTGGATGCGCCGTTGGCCTGACCGCGCATTGCCGGCTCTATGCAAGCTGCAGCCCAATGACTGGATTTCTTGGCGAACATAGAGTCTGAATGAAACTACCAATTAAAAGTATATGATTTAAATCATTAATGGCCTCAGACCTTGATAACTGCAATGCATCCATCTGTAAATTGGTAACATTGCTGATAGATTCAGGTCTTTTCCAGAACTGAGATGGCAGGACACCAACGACTTCCAAGTCTATGAATCTTCCTTCATTTCTCATCCTTCTTTTTGCCTGTGTCACATCAGTTACCTATCGCTGCATGACACAGCCTCCCGATTGTAGCGGTTTACAACAACTTACTATGTCCTGCGCTTCTTTGGTTTGGCTGAGTGGTGCCTCTGCTTGCTTCACTGGGGCTCACTTGTGCGGCTACACGGGCAGGAGGGCGGGCGGATGTGACCACGCAGGTGGCAGCAGGTGCTGGCTGCGGTGGGGAGCTTCAGTTCTCCTGCAGGACACTGTGTGGCTCCCGCACATGTCACACTCGGGCAGCAGCCCCAGGGACTGAAGGCAGGAGCTGCACGGTCTTGTGGGGTTGACATTCTGGAGCTCACACATCACTTCCACCACTTCCTACTGTCAGTACAAGTCCAAGGCCAGCCCAGATTCAAGGGCTGAAGAAACAGACCTAACCTCTTGATGGGATGAAGAGCAAAGAATGGCCACATTTAATCTATCACACCTATGCATTCTTTCTTGAAATTCTCTTTTAGCTCCTGTGAAACAGTCTTCTTCCCTGGCTCCCCTCCTACCTTACTGACTCTTCTCTCCTTATTTCTCCCTCTGTTTATCCGGTATAGTCATCTTTGAAGATTTGGCCCCATGTTCTTAGGCCTTAAGACTCAATGCAAATCCTGGTCCTCGAATCCCTGAGTAACTCCAGCCCTGGAAAGCACTTCTTTTTCCTGGATTTGCAGTATCTTCTAGTCCCTTTTCTTCTATACTGCCGTAGCTAGCACCCTTGTGGTTTTGCCTCCCTTTCATAACTAGGTTATGAAGTTTTAGTTTCCAGGGAAGCTTTTTGCCCATCGTCTTTCTTATGTAACCTCTACAATGCCTACCTTCATATTGGCTCCTAGATGATAAAACAGTACCCACTGTTTGATTTGGTAACTTGTTTCACTGGCTTCACAGTAAAGTGTACGTGCACTTTAAACTGTCCATCTCATAACTCAGGGAACAAAATTCCTTTAAAAGTAAAGTTTTCTTAAAATTCTTAACCAAAAGTCAAGGAGAGAGCAGTGATTTAATTGAATGAAACTAAGAGCCTACTTTACTATCATTCCCTACTGTTCTTACTCACTTAAGAAAGTCTAACTTGAAAGCAGAATGTTCTGTATGAGTTAAGATTCAGGAACTTTCAAATCTATTTTTTCATATAGGGTTATTAAAATGTATCAAATCGCAAATCGGAAGCCGGGAGTGGTGGCTCATGTGTGTAATCCCAGGGACTGGGGAGGCTGAGTGAGGCAGGAGGATTGCTCGATGCCAGGAGTTTGAGACTAGCCTGGGCAACAGAGAGAGACCCGCTCTCTTAAAAATAAAAAATAAATTGCAAACTCAATGAAAATTTTGAAGACAGAACTAGGCCTGGTGCGGTGGCTTATGCCTGTAATCCTAGCACTTTGGGAAAGCAAGGTGGGAGGATTGTTTGAACCCAGGAGTTCGAGACCAGCCTGGGCAATAGCAAGACCACATCTCTAGAAAAAATTAAAAAAATAAAAAAATTAGCAGGGCACAGTGGTACATGCCTGTGGTCCCAGCTACGCAGGAGGCTGAGGCAGGAGGATTGCTTGAGACCAGGAGTTTGAGGCTACAGTGAGCTATGATGATGCCAGTACACTCTAAGCCTGGGCAACAGAGTGAGATCCTGTCTAAAAACAGAAAAAGAAACTTTAAAGACAGAATTTACGAAAATCTAATCTTTTCATCTAATGGGCTTCCAGAGTAAGACATTTCTTTTAAGAACATTATGATGTGGGTATCTAAAACTCAACAAAGCTTACTAATTCAGAATTTGGGGTGGGGAAAGAATCTAAATTAGTAAAATTCTGCCTTATGAAATGTATTTGAAAGAATCACATTTCTGTTACTTTTGAGTCATGCAATATTCAATAAAACCAGACCCTCTCCAACAAAGTTATACATTGCATATTAGGAGAGGACCAGAAGCTAAAGGTACGGTGAACCCCTAGAGAGACTACACGGATACTGCAAGGTTTGCACTGAAGAACAAACTGGTGCAGACTATTATAAAAGGTGAGGTGGCAAAGCAGTTCTGCACTTTAAAGTCATTATAGCAGCAGTAGTATCAGCTAGGTGTGTTGTGGGGAAGCCCAGTACTGAGGACAGAAAAGTTGCTTTTAGAAATCTTGGTTAACTCCTATTTATGCAATATTAGCCAGCTAGCTGAAGCAGCAGGTTGGCAAAGGCTTTTTTTTTTTTTTTTTAATTTTTTTACTTTTTTTGAGACAGAGTCTCACTTTGTTGCCCAGGCTAGAGTGAGTGCCATGGCGGCAGCCTAGCTCACAGCAACCTCAAACTCCTGGGCTCAAGCGATCCTGCTGCCTCAGCCTCCTGAGTAGCTGGGACTACAGGCATGCGCCACCATGCCCGGCTGATTTTTTCTATATGTATTAGTTGGCCAATTAATTTCTTTCTATTTATAGTAGAGACGGGGTCTCGCTCTTGCTCAGGCTGGTTTCGAACTCCTGACCTCGAGCAATCCACCCGCCTCGGCCTCCCAGAGAGCTAGGATTACAGGCGTGAGCCAACGCGCCCGGCCAGCAAAGGCTTTTAAAAATGGAAATGTCAGCAGTCTGACTTATGTAAGTTGACCAAAGTATATCTGAAGTATGTATGTTAAACAAAAGACAAAAAAATAAACAAGTTATCAAATTAGTTAAGAAAATGTGAGGTGGCAGAAAGCCCATGGAACTTGCTAGTATGCAGAAGCCAAAGTGAACTTGAAGACTAATGAAAGACACTGCCCAGGAAAGGAAATCCTTATGAATTTAGAAATTAATAAAACAGTGAATCAACTTTTGTCACCAGGGTAACAGTCCTGATGTATAAATCTCAATGACTGTTTCTAAGAAGAAGGGAAACTATTTATAATATCAAATTAACTTCAAACTGGATACTACACATTGCTTAACATTTTCCTCTGTCATATTTGGAATTGGGCTCTTTTACCCTCTATTTCTACAAAGCTGAGAAAACAAATACTCTTCCAAGGATGTTAAGTTTCTTATAAAATAAACAGTGACTCAGCTGAGAGGTCAGAAAAGATTTCTGCAGTAATGTGATTTGAAAGGATTTTATTTTGAACTTCTGCCTGGCCAGCTACAAACTCCAAATGGGATGTTCACCACGGTTGCTGTTTCAGCTGTGATTTTCTTTACTCTTTCCCCCAGTTTAAGTGGGCACAAATGGAGAGAATAATAAACAAGTTAATGTCTTGTAAATATTTTAGTTCTGAGGCTTAAATTACTTTTCACTTTTAGTAGTTAATTTGGTGTGGCCATTTCTTCACTCATTCATCTGTATTCATTTTTTCAGTAAATATTTACTGAGCATCTATTACGTGCCAGGCACTGATTTAGGTTCTAAACATTATCATTGAGTACAACCAGCAGGGGAGTTCAAACGCCCTGATTAGATAGTGACTAGTGGAGGAGGTGGCACTTTTAACTGGGTGACCTGGGAAGGTTATTCTGGGCTGTAACATTTAAGATCCAGTCTGGGTGATAATAAAGTGCCAACCCTGAGAAGACAGGGGGAAAAAGAATTCAGGCAGAGAGAACAGTTAGTGGATGGCTACATCAGAAACACACTTGACCTGTTCCAGGAATGGAAAAAAAGTCCAGGAAGCTGTGATCACTGAGACTGAGTTAGCAAGTAGGTAAAGACTAGTGCACAGGGCTTTGCAGGCTGAGTGAAGAGTTGGGTTTCCTTCTAAATGGGGTGGGAGTGACTGCAGGATTTTAACCAGGTGGGGACATGATCTGATGTACACTTCAAGGCATGCCCCAGTGAGCATCTGTGGCCACTCAGCTGCAGGAGGCTGAGAAAGCATGTCAGCATAGTGCTACGTCTCATTTTCTGTCATCGAGTGGCCCTGATGCTGCCTGGCAGTCACACATGTCCTAGCCCATTACCTCTGCCTCTCTCCTGGACAACTGCTCAATATCATCTTCTTTCTCTGGAAACTTCTACACCTTCTCACTCCTCACCACTGGCCTTGCTTCTGATTTCAGAAAAAATGGACACAGTCACAAGGGAACTTTCACCACCTTGCATGTCAACGTGCACATCGTAATTGCATCCAAATACACCATCTCCCTCCGGGGCCAGGCATGAGCTCCGCCATTCCCATGCGAGGCCAACTGCTTCCCGCCCTCTCCCCCGTCTCCAGCACCTTCTACAGCAGCTCTCCCTGCATCATCCATATTTTTACTTCTACCTCTTATCAGCATAGAAACCTGCTGTGATTCTTTCCCCAGCTTTTTTTTTTTTTTAAAAGAGGTCGTTTGGTGCCATTTTTCTGTCCAGTTTTTGCCCTATTTTTCCGTTACTGTTTATAGCAAAGTTTTTTGAAAGAGCTGTCTGGATTCACTGTCATCAGTGCCTCTTCTGCTCTTCCCAGGTTCTCTCATGAACCTGCTCCAGTGAGAATTTCAGGGCCACCACTCTCCTGAAGTTGCTTCTCAATGTCCCAGTTACTTCATGTTGTCAAGTCCTGTGGTCAACTCTCATTCCTCACCTTAGACCAGGGGTTCTCAAACTTTTTAAACAGGGGGCAAGTTCACTGTCCCTCAGACTGTTGGAGGGCCAGACTATAGTTAAAAAAAAAAAAAAACTATGAACAAATTCCTATGCACACTGCACATATCTTATTTTGAAGTAAAAAAACAAATGGGCAAAAACACCCGCATGTGGCCCGCAAGCCATAGTTTGAGGACGCCTGTCTTAGACCATCCAAGACTATCCTCACCATCTGCCCTTCCTTCCCAAATATTAATACGTCACTGCCTCTAGAGACCCACCTCCTGGTTGTCTCCAGCCGCAAAGTTGGCAAGCCCCAGGGCCCGGTCCTCTGACCACTTCTGTGTCACGCTCACCAGCTTTTATGTCATCTATATGCCAGTGACTCTGAAGTTTACATCTCAAGCTTAGGTATCTCTCCTGAGTTGGAGGCTTGTCTTTCTCTATGTCTCTTTTCAAATGTCTAATAGATATCTCAAGCTCAGCATGTTCTCAATGGAACCCGTGATGTCCCCAAACCTACTCTACTCGCAGTCTTACCCACCTCAGTGGATGTCAACATTATCCTTCCATTTACCCTGGAGTCTTCCCCGACCCTCTTTCTCTCACACCCACTTTCAGTCTATCAGGAAGGTATGTGGGCTCTTACTTGCAATTACATCCAGAGCCTGGTCACCTTCGTGGCTACCCTGACCTGAGTCATCATGATCTCTCTCCTGTGTTACTGCAGTAGCCACCTACCTGGTCCCCGTTCCACCCTTGTACCCCGCTAGTCTATTTTCTACACAGCAGCCAGGTGATCCCTTTAAATGAGATCAAGGCATTCCTTTGCTCACTCCCTCCAGTGGCTCTCTATCCGGCGCGTGATGTCCCTGCAGCCCTGCACATCCCACTGCTCTCCCCATCCATGCTCACTGCCACACCGGCCCAAAGCCGCATCCCAGACACAGCGGGCACGCTCAGGACTCGGTCTTGGCACTTGTTTTCTCTGTCTGACATTCTCTTCCCCTATACAGCAACCTGTCTCACGCCTTCATCTCCTTCAGACTCTTCATATCACCCTATTTTTAAAATTTTTATTATTATTATTTTTAGAGACAGAGTCTCACTCTGTTGCCCAGGCTGGAGTGCAGTGGCATGCTTTTAGCCCACTACAGCCTCAACTCCTGGGCTCAAGCAATCCTCCCACCTCAGCCTCAAGAGTAGCTGGAACTACAGGTGCTTGTCACCATGCCCAGCTAATTTTTTTAAAAAAATTTATTATTAGGCTGGGTGTGGTGGCTCAAGCCTGTAATCCTAGTACTCTGGGAGGCCGAGGTGGGAGGATCATTTGAGGTCAGGAGTTCGAGACCAGCCTGGCCAGAGTGAGACCCCGTCTCTACTAAAAATAGAAAGAAATTAGCTAGACAACTAAAAATATATAGAAAAATTAGCCGGGCATGGTGGTGCATGGCTGTAGTCCCAGCTATTTGGGAGGCTAAGCCAGAAAGATTGCTTAAGCCCAGGAGTTTGAGGTTGCTGTGAGCTAGGCTGACACCATGGCACTCTAGCCTGGGCAACAGAGTGAGACTATCTCCAAAAAAAAAATTTTTTTTTGTTAGAGACAGGGTCTCACTTGTGTTGCCCAGGCTGGTCTGGAACTCCTGGGCTCAAGCCTCAGCCTCCCAAAGTGCTGGGATTACAGGCATGAACCACTGCACCCAAACCTATGTCACACTATTTAAAATCACAACCTCAGGCCATTTTGTTATTAATAAAAAATAAAAAATCACAACCAATGTACCCAACTCTGCACCCACTTTCCGATCCTTCATTTTAACCAAAGCCTGAAACACCATTATTTTACTTTGTTTACTGTCTGTCTCTTCCTACAACATTTGAATTCCTTGAAAGCAGGGAATTTTGTTGTTTCCCAACAGTTCTTGGCACTGTTGAATGGATGAATACACAAATGAACTGGATACAAAAGCAAGGCAATGAAGTAGTCAGGATGACACCAAGAGTTTTAGCTTGACAAACTGGATGGATGGTAAGAGGTAGACACTTGAAAGAGGACTAGGTTTCAGGGCTTGAGAGGTAACAGAGCTCTGTTCTGGAGATATTCATTTTGAGGTGCCCTTTAGACATCGAAATTAACACATTATTAGTAGGCAGTTGTATATGGAAGTCTGAAATTGTGGAGACTCTCTCAGGGTTACAGTGAAATGCACGCAGGTGGCCAGCAGCTTGTAAGTGGTTAACTCATGGAGCCAGATGGGGTCATATGGCCAGACAGCAGAGAGATGGGGCTGAGGTCCAGGGCCTGGATATGCCAACATTTAGAGATCAAGCAGAGGAGAGAAAGTGTCAAAAAGGACTGAAAAGGAGCCAACAGTGAGGCTGAGGAGAAGCCAGGAGAAGTGCTGCAGGAAGGTGGGAGGTGACCGTAGTCGTGGCCGACTTGGTTTTAGTGGAGAGGACAGACTGATGAAGTCTGAGAGAATGGAAGTGAAGACATCAGCTACAGTCCTCAAAGAAGCTGTGCTGTGAAGGGGAGCAGACAGATGGGATGGTCACACCCTAGACTGCTGCCACCAATCACTGCTTTGTTCGAAAGCATCCCATTCACCCTCTGACCACTGTTCTCTCCGACCCACTTTCCGAGTACCTGCACGTCAACAAATCTTCAGCCCCATCAGGCCCTGAAAGCCACTGAGTATGGGTCACCCACATTCTCACTTCCTTTCTTAACCTGGCTAGATTCCATGGACCACCACCAAGTCCACTCCTTTCCTGGCCCCTTTTCCCTTCACACCCTGCCCACTCAACATTCAGCAAACCAAAACTCTGACCAAACCAACTCTTAGCTTATTTTATCCCTGTATCTGTAGAGCTAAATGCAGTTGAAGAAAACATGCAACTATGCTGAGCAGTCGTTTAAAATTTATGAACATAAATCTCAAGTAGGTCTGTAGGAATGCCCTGTAATTGACAAGGTCCCTGGTGAGTTGATGTTCTTACTTTCCAGGATGATTACTTCCCATCTATACTTGCTACGAGCCTCCAGCGCTCCCTGCCCCCACTTCCTCACTGTCAATAATTTTGCTTTTTATAGTTCACTGAGAAACAGAAATTAAGAGACCATCTTATCCTCCCGCCACAAGATCTACTAACCTATGTACATCTATGCCCACATACTCCGCCTTGTTGTGAAGGCCAAGGTTCCCATTTGTGTACCATCAATCTCCCCCTCCTATGGGTGTAATTATAACACACACACACACACACAGAATTGCAGTATTTTCCACTCTAAAAAGAAATATCTCCCCAAACCTCAAATTCCCTCCAGGGACCAATCCATTTCCCTACCCCACTTCTCTGAAATTCTTCAAATGGCTCCTTCCCTAACTTCATTCCTGTTTCTGATCAAATAGAACCTCTTTAGCCACCTGTATGATACAGTCCCCCTACACCCAATTAAATCATTTCCCCCACTTTCCTGTTTACTTTCTCATTAGCACTTTCACCACTTCAAATTCTGTGCTTATGTGGTTGTCTCCTCCACTAAAATGTAACTAAACGCCCTGAAAGCTGAGTCTTTATCTGTTCAACCTACACCATATACACATGCAATTCATTGGTTTTAAATTACAGAAAAACCGTATCTAAGAAGGTGGCCTTCTCTTTGTAAAATCAAGGTAAAATACCATAGCATACTTTGATGCTGATGGGAATAATCCCGAAGAAGAGAATTTGTTGATGCAGGAGCGAGGGGCTAGTGCAAAAGGCAGAACATGTAGATGTAAATAGAGGCATCCTGGTAGAGTTGAAAAATGGAAACAAATAAAATAGGATCTGGGATAAAATCTCCACTAGCTCTCTGTATGTAATACTGTCCTTGGAATCCTTGCCCACAGAGGACTGCTGTGACTGTGTTCTGAGAGGACACCCCACCTCACCCTTTGCATGAGATTGCCCAAAGTTCTGCGGCATACTGAGTTTCATCAGACATCAGGCTTCGCGATAAAAGTCGTTGTTCTATAGCTAAAACATTAAAACCCCAGGGAGATTTAAAAAATAATAGCCTGCACATTTTTTTTTCAAGAACTGTAAACTAAGAATGACATTCTCATTAGTGCTTTTTTCTCTTTCAGGAACTATGTGAAGAACAACATTTGTTTTATGAGTCATCACCAAGAAGAATTAGTGCCCACACAGCTTCAAAAAGGAAAAGCCCAAGAGCAGCTCCTGGAGTGCAACAAGCTGTGTGCTGGGGAACAACCCAGGCAGCTCTCTCCAGAGACCTAACAGCCTCAGCACCTTATGGGCATGGATACAGTGTCACAACACTTAGTAGGGTGTCTTTGGACCAATGCATAGTTGCTACTCCTGTGTTTTCTCATTGGTGTCATGGAGTTAGTTTTTAAAGGACACCCTGAAATTATATAAACAAAAACTCTTTAACCTTTTCTTCCCCAAAAGGAATCTCAAAAGGTAGATGAGCTATGCAAGGTCTTAAGTGATCTCTTTTGGATTCTGAGCAAGTTATTGGGTTAAAAAAAAAAAGATACTGGCTGGTTCAATACTTTCTACCTTTTTTCTTTTCACAGAGCAGCCTTTGAAAAGACTTAAGTCCTAGTGGTGAGATCAACCTTTGCCTTGAGCTAGTATGTATGGGGGCCAGTTGCTGCTTTATTATTCAGACATAAGTTGTCTGGACACAGGCTTATAGTTTGTGCCTACTAAGACACTACTTGGACTGGGTCTTGTGTAAAAAAGAACCAGGACACACAGTGTGGACAATTTAATTGCACAGATTTTCTACCTAGATTAGAAGCAGATACTGTCTAGGATTTCAGTGATCATTCCTAGTTATAGATCAACAAACAAAGATTATACAGCTTATTTTATGAATTATGATCTAGAATTTAATGCAAAATATCCTTTTATGAGTTTCATATTAATATTATAAAATATTTTTAAAAACCGACTTTGCAATAGTTGAGAAAAATAAGCATTTTTCCAGTTTTTAAATGAATATCAAAGACAATTTAAAAATCCTGGGACCATATTTATTTAGAAATAGTTGTTAGTAAAACATTAGAAAAGAAGTCAGTCAGGCCATTAGGTTATTTATCCAAATCTCTAAGCAATCAGGTTTAAGTTGTTAAGTCAAGCCTATCAAAGTCCTCTCCTTGTAAGGTTTTCATGACAACTTATAGTAATTCATAATTTCCTGCAATTTTTCACACTCCTCAGGAATATCACTACCTCAGGTTATGGCACACAGGCTATAATCGATGCTGACTTTCAGATGACTGCAGACATAATAAATGACATTCACACATAAAGACAATTTCCTATGTTCTTCTCTGTGATGAAACATATTGATGGACACCTGTACAAGCAACACGGATTTTCACCCACATGAAGATGGATTGTTCTCTTCCATATTTCTCCAGTTGATTTTTAAGACTTGGTAAGACATTTTACCCATAGAATTTGGATATGATGATAGAAAATCCACAATAAAGAATCTTAAAGCACTTAAGTAGTAACCCATTAAATTACTAATATTACAAGCTATGAAAGACACACAAAAAACATAAAGCATAACTTGAAAAAGAATTTTAAAAAATGATTAACTTGAAGAAAAGAGGATCCTAAGGGCAAAAACTCCATTTTATTTAGCTTAGAATTTTCCTACTGTTCCCTAACAAAATGTCCCAGTTTGAAATAAGGGTACAAGATCCATGACATTCCCTTATAACAAAGTGAAAAGACTGTATAAATCTTCAGGAGAATGACTAAAAGTCCTTATTCTGAAATGTACTATCTAAGTTAAAATTGGCAGGGGGAAGCTAAAGGCAAAGGAGATTTGGATCTTAATTCTATCATGGTATATTTTATATGCAAGTTAGAACATGCATTGTTGTTTTGTTTTGGAAAGAGAAGGGAAAATGTAAAATGTGTTCTGCAGAGAATCAATTTAAAAAATTTATCATGATCCTTTTGTAGTTCGTAAGTGTAATAATTGGGTTTTCAGGCTCTTGCATGAGATGTGCCTTCTTGAAACCCTGTTACGGCATGGGAAAAAAAAGAAATTTATCACGAATCTTTGGTGAATTACAGGCCAAGATTTTTTTAAAAAAAATCAAGACAAGGTATCAAAAATGAAGGTTATCAATGAACTGTTTTTCTTTGCCAAACATCACAGATTGTACGATATTTAACAAAACTGTTCCGTGTTTCCTCTGAAGTTCAAACAGCTATTTCTTGGGTTAGCCATTCACTGTAAAAGGGCAGGAAATTGTTTATCAACCTAGCTGGTTTATTACCAGTGACCTCAACTTCAGTATTTTAAATCACATTCTTGTATTTTTCTTTTATTATCCTGAGTCTGTAACTAAACAATTTTGTCTTCAAACTAATTTTTACCCAATTCCCATCGCCCCATACCAATTCAAGCTTTTTGGTTTTCAAAAATAAAAAGGGGGGATACTTATTATTTGTATGTATATATTCACAGTTTTTATTTATAAAAAAAATTTACAGTACTTGTGGAAAGCCAGCAGAAGACATCAGACATGCTCATTTCTTCCCAGCTTTGTTAAGTTTAGTGGATTACCCATGGACACTTTGCCAGGTGGGGCTCACTTGGCAGCCCCGAAAACAGACCTGGTCAGACTGTCTTTCCCCTAACCTTTTTGGACAAAACACTTCAATGAGCTATTGATCTGCTCAGTTTTCAAGTCATTCAAATACTGAAAATGTTATATCATCTGTATCTGCACCTTGGCTATATAACCATGTTTCCCCCCATAGTCTTTCTTTGTGAACACTGTAAAACAAGAGGTCACTTATTACTATTAATCAAAACTAAGTGAAAAATCTCCAATTTTTACAAAAGTCTGCCTATAATTCTTTCATCTAATTTTTATTCTCTGTATTTATGAGTTTAGCTATCCTACTAGATCTTAAAATGAATCAAATAAACACAAATTAAAAAAAGAAAAATGAAAATCTAAAAATCACAATTAAATCTTTCATAAGAAAGAAAATACAAACGTTAGCCTCTGCCACCTACTTTGGAGGGAGTGAGAGGCAGGGTAAGGGAAGGCATTGAGAAGAAGATAAACATAAAACAATATATACAGTTCAGTGCAGTGCTTAAGCTAGGTTTTCAAGGTTTTATAAGGAAAAATGTACTATATATAGAGGTTAAGATGTTGCAATTTTTCACAAAGGTTTCAAAACCTTTTGGAAATTTATGTTTCCATGGAAAATGGTGTTGGAATATTGTTTCTCTTAAGTTTCTCCTGAGAAGCTAATTTGACTCTCCACTCAGCTTTACTTCTAGGTAAAATCACTGTTGGTTACACTAAACTCCTAAGCCTAAGTGGTAGAGCACGACTGGAGCTTGATCCTGTGTTACCATTCCCAGGCTCCAGGGTGAGCCACAGATACTGTTTCATAAATATAGATTTATTATAACTGTAAGAGTAGCAATTCCATATACTGAATACTCTTTAGCTCCATTAAATAAGACATAGCAAGGGGAAAGACATATCTCACAAAATGGCTTTCAAGTTCAAGTGGAACTGTATTATAATTCTACTGTGGCACAGAGGCAACTTGTGGGCACTTCTTGTTAAAACAGCACAATGTTATCAACTTCTGACAAGACTCTTAGTATAGCCTTGAGCACCAATCTAAGATGAATGAGTCAAGAACCTCAACCACTTCTCTACAACTATAGTTGTTGAGTCTTTCCAGAATAACAAAGGTCCAAATGAGGCACAAGCCATCACTGCTTCTTTCTCACGTCCATCTAGCGGGTAAGAGGATTCTCTTTTTAAAACTACAATTTCTTCACTTTTAAAAGTGATTTAACAATTTCTATCATATTAAATTAGCAACATAAAACATTACTCTTTATAAAGTTCTACTCTGTTTCCCTAGAATTTATATACACTTTTTATTTCTAATCTGCATGAAAAAAATTCCTATTTGATATTTGGTAACAGAGCATTAAAAGATACTATACACATGTGGCGCATATATGTATGTATATATATATATACACACAAAATACACTTCAAAAAGAAACCAACCCACTTTAGCCAAAGTCTAAGCTTGCATAGATTAAAAAAAAGAATTACAAATACAATTTTTGTTAAAATAGAAAATGGGGAATAAAAGTTATAGAATTGATATGAAGAGAGATCTTTTCCAAACTTTTATTTGTGCACATTCAATTGAAAAAGATAACTTTTACAGGTTCTTTGGTGCCCATATTCAGCATACAAAAATGTAAAAGACTATTCACAAATAAAACACATTAGCTCAAACTGGAAAAAAATAACAATGACAACAATAAAACAATCTAAGGTAGTGCACACTGTGACAGCTCTGCTTATGGGGACATGAGAATTACTGCGAAAATAAATAGAATGTCCTTTTGTAAAAGCAGCAATGTCATGTCTTGTAAACTTCCTTTTTATATTACAGCAAGGTTTGGAATAAAATCCAAAGGGACTGGAGCTTACACTGTAGCCGTGAATGAATAAAAGAGTCTATTTCCTCAATTACCGTTGGTCCAGTTTTCCTTTTGTTTTGAGTCCAATGTGCAGCAGGTTTTAAAAGGTGCTCAGTTAGAGATTCTAACCAATTAAGTGATGAATTATAAAATTTCTTTCCTGCTTTCAAACACAAATGGGTATATCTGTTCCACAGCAGTAGCAACAGCCTTTACGTTGGGCCCTGTAACAAACACAATGGAGGAAGGCGTGAGAAGAGTTGAGAAGGGGAGTGCTAGGAAAAACTGATTACCCAGAATTACAAATATTCAGGTAGTTTAGAATATCAAGTTAATTGTTTAAAAAATTCTACGCTTACGTAATTGTACACATAGTCATAATAAGAACCAAAAGAATATAAAATTTTTCTAGACAAGGGAAATCTGGAAGACCAAAAATAATGTTATTCATTTTGTTTTAGGGCACCAGTCTGAAAAGAGAGTGTAAGAAACTGCACACAAACTCTTATGAGGAGAATAAAAAGCACTGTAATATAATATGTATGAAAGGAAGGAGTAAGAAATGGGACTAGTCGATCACTGTCGTTTTGGTCACTGTTGTCCGGCTTTCGGTTAGGCTACAACCAAGGCTTGCAGGGGTCTAGAGGAACCCAGAAGAGTGAAACAAAGCTGCTGCCCAAACACTGGGAAACCAGAGGGCTGTTTTAAACTACATGGTCTAAAAATCCCCACAGATCTATTACCTCTTAGTATCCACATGTTTATTTCTAATCTGGTCATTTCACCCTCAGAGCTTACCCAAGTCAATAGGGGGAGAAAAAGGTAAAAGACAGTAAGTAAGGTGGCTTTACATTTGAATTAATCCACTTAACTCCAGAACAACTTTTTTTTTTTTTTTTTTGAGACAGAGTCTCGCTTTGTTGCCCAGGCTAGAGTGAGTGCCGTGGCGTCAGCCTAGCTCACAGCAACCTCAAACTCCTGGGCTCGAGTGATCCTTCTGCCTCAGCCTCCCGGGTAGCTGGGACTACAGGCATGCGCCACCATGCCCGGCTAATTTTTTATATATATATCAGTTGGCCAATTAATTTCTTTCTATTTATAGTAGAGACGGGGTCTCGCTCTTGCTCAGGCTGGTTTTGAACTCCTGACCTTGAGCAATCCGCCCGCCTCGGCCTCCCAAGAGCTAGGATTACAGGCGTGAGCCACAGCGCCCGGCCCTCCAGAACAACTTTTTAAAAGTGTAATCTTTCATTTAAATAGCTAAGAAGAAACATAAGAAAGGGCAATGAAAAATATTTGCAAAAACTTTATTTTGAATATAAATGGTTTCATTAATACACACATCTTTTGAAAGATCCTGAAAACGTACATATCCACCCACTGTGAATGCTTTGAAGGAGCCCAGTCGGCTCCTTCCTGACTCACCTTACCCCTCTCCACAAAGGAGAGTGCTTACTCATGGGAACTACTCAGTATGTGCTCATTGAATTGTTAACATTTTCTAGGATATTCCAGATATAAATAATGTATTCTACTTGACCAGGTCAATTATTTTCAGTTTTTTATTGTGTTGTTTAATTATCTATTAATTCAATAAATACAGATTTTTGCATATGTACCATTTTATTCTACACTTATCAGGGACTAGTCAATAGACTCTGGGGCCTCTCAGATGTTCAAGCTCCAAGGTATGGAATTAGACAGTTGAAAGAAGGGAACAAATAGACTTGCTTTCCACTACCCCATTTTTAAGAGTTAGGTGGGCTCCTGGCAATAGGCTTTGAAAGTTTCCAAGGAAGATGGAAAAATCCATGGGATGAGTCAAAACTAAAGCTTATTTGTTGAGAGTCTAAAGGTTCTCAAAAATTATTTTCCTCCTCTAAGGACTGAACAAATAAAAAGCAAAACACAAGGACACTAAAGAAACTTCCCCTAACTCAGTTTTGCCCAAGGTTGCGTTTGACTCCCAAACAATGCCTCTGCACAATTTATAATCACAGTACCTTTAAAAATCAAACTGAAGGCTAATGATACCCTTTGACATATATGCCCAGTCTTTGAAACCACCCCTTCCAAATACTTAAAGATTCAAAAGATATAACAAAATACACATAGAACATAACAATTAGGTACCAATTATATTTGAATATTTTTTAATGTAAAACCTCTGTGAAGCTCATAAACTAAGTTTCTTATGGGTATTTTAAATGTCAGATATCATAAATTAAAAAAATCATATGATGGATATGTAGAATTTTCTTAATAGCTTCAAACTGGAAACTACTCAAATGCCTTTGGACAGTACACTCACATACTAGACACTATACAGCAATGAGAATGAATGATCTACATATAACTACATGGAACAATATGAATGAATCTCACTAAGATAATGATGAGTAAAAGACAGACACAAAATAGTATATGTAAGACATAAAAATAGTACAAAAACAAGTAAAAGTAATCTACAGTGGTAAAAGTCAGGAGACTGGTTCCCCTTTAAAGGGCAGAAGAAGTGACTAAAACAGACAGATTAGACCTTATTTCTATCTTGCTATGGCCATTTCTTATATTGTTCAATCTGTAACTGCCAAGTTTTGTTTTGATCATAGAATACCTGTTACTGTGATACTTCCCGTTGAAAAAATCTGTAATGTAGCTCTTAGAGACTTTATCCGATAGCACACAGCAGGATGAAGTTCAGGTTCATAACTACACAAAAAAAGCCACAATTAATATAAATAGTTATAGCCTGACTAATAATTTTAAATTTGCTATAAGTTATCTTGATTCTTCAAATACCTACCTGGCATGAGGTCTATTGTTCTTTGTGAATTCTGGCAAACGGATTTCAAACGGCATGTTACACACTGCCAAAACGTTAACAACCTTAAAATCTGTAAATATTACCTTTAGGAAAGAAGTAAAGCCCAATGAATTTATTTTGAAACAAAAAAATCTGCTCATCATAGCAATCCTTAATAATTTAGTGGAAACAAGATAAAACAGAAACATCTTAAGAGTGGATTTAGTACTGTTTTTTAAAATTATTTTTTATTTTAATTATTATGGGCCCATAACAGTTGTGTATCTTTAGAAGTTGCTTAGTATTAAAAGCTATAATTGAATTGAAGAAAAAAGTTCAAAAACTTCATTAAAAAATTAAAACCTGAGATGTTTGCATGATTAAAACGGTACATTCAGGGTCTTTTGAATCTTTAGTTTACCTTTTTGATACTTTAAATGAGATATTGAAAACTACTGGGAAAGGAGCGAGAATAGTGCAGAAAAAAAAATTAAAGCAGCGCTCTCCTTCTAAAGAATCAAAATGGAAAAGATGTCACCTTAAAAAGTCAACAGAGTGTACATTAGGCTCCAAAGGTCAGATGTTTTTCTCACATATATTAATAAAATGACATTTCTGTGAATTTAGTTAGATGTTTATTTTCTCTTGGGGAACAGAGTGATAAAATTGTGTTTTTAACTAATTGCGATTTCTCTCACTTCTAATTAGTTATGCTGAGAAAAGAAGCACCAAGGTCCAAAATAATGTTCTCTTAATTACTTCACCCACTCCCACCATTTTGAATCATTTCATTTCATTATCTTTTCAAACAGTCCTCCTAAAATCACAATTGCAGATGAGCTAACTATCCTCCAACTCAGTACTTGCATAATGCAGCTGTGGGAACTGCAAAGTAGCACTACCAAATCCAGGTACAGGTCAAGGCTCCCTGTACTGCCACTCTCCTCAAGCACCAAATCTCATGCTCCAAGAGCAGTTCAGTGGTTCGTATCACCTTCGACTTCAGAGACTGAGTCATCAGAGAGAAACTCAACCTCCCACCGTTTCCACAAACTCACCTAAATCCCAAATAGTCTCAACCCTCCTCTTCAGGGACCACATCTCATCTTTATCTTTCATTTACTCATCGTTTTTTCTAGTGGCCCAGCAATTCTGTAATATGTAATCAATTTATTCGAAGGTATACTTCTATAGAATTATATGTGATAAAGCTGACATGCCTGACAGTCACTTTACAAGTGGGAGAGCCTGCCAACCGGTGTGTCCAAGTCAACAGGACTCTGCAGCTCTCTACTCATACATCCTGACTTGGCATTTGTGACATGATCAAAAACTTTTTTTTTTATTGGTGAGAAGTGAAAAACTAATAGTTGAAAAGGAAATTAATCTGTAAGGAAACAAGTCTCTCTATGGGAAAGGAATTTGGGACAAAGCAAGGATCTTTTACAAATACCTACAGGCAAGTTTTGCTACTCCTTTTCATACTGAAAGCCAGCATATAAAAAAAAAAAAAAACTAGAAAAAGTTCAACGATTAAGAAGAGTTTCTGTGGTGATTTCTTTAGTCTATTACATTAAAATGTTTTAATTTCACAAAAATAAAAATCCTTGAATATTTGCAGTTTGGATAATTTTTGGAATTTACCTGAAAACCTAGTTTCTGCAGACTGCGGGCTAAACGTCTGGCACCAAATTTAGCTTCTTCTTCACTATAGTTTTAAGGAAAGAAAAAGATTATCAGTTACACAGGAAATAAATTTTATACTAAGGAACATAATAAACTTTACAAATGATTTTTCATGTAAGTCTAGGAAAACTGTCCTTTCCATGAGTGAATAGGTAAAATATAAAAATTAAAAACTCAAGTAATATTTACCTTGTTGCTCCAGTGCAAATAATTTTTCCTGAGGACCAAATTGTAGCAGTAATTCTAGGTTTTCTAAGCTTCATTAATACTTTCTGAAAAAAAAAAAATCTGATTACCTAATGAGTATTAATTTTTACATATGGTTCTGTTCTATGTAGCTATGTTAATGTCCAAATACTCCACGTTTATCTAAGACTGAAATAACTGTTCTCCAAGTCACTCATTCTGAAATTAAGTACAACAATGAACACACAGAACATATAACCCCAAAATAACATTTAATTAACTAAAAACATAAGATCTATATAAATCTCTTACTATACTATATACATGAAATCAATGTACCACAAATACATAAACATTTCAACTCTCATTCCACTCCACTCCAGTCACTTAACTGGAATTTGCTTGGATCCTTCACACATTGCCAAACTTGTTCATGCCTCAGGAGCTTCGCAATAAGCTGCTACTTTCATTGGGAATATTCCTTCCTCAGTATTCTCATTCCATTCAGGTCTCTCATCAGATGTTACCTCCATAAAGAGGCCTTCCTTGACCATTCCACTGAAACATCCACCCCTATTGCTCTCCAATTCCTAACACTGCTTTGTTCTGCTTCATGGCACCCAACACTACTTTATATTATATTGTATCTTACAGTTGAAATGCTTATTACATACTCAAATTTAACATGGAAATCTTGAGGGAAGGACAAATGTTGAAGCTGGAGATATAATTTGAGATACCTTAGATGTGAAAGGCATTTAAAGCTATGGGTTGGAATAAAATAACCTACCGAGTGATATAAACAGATCAAGGACTAAGCTCTAAAATAATATGTAAACTTAAATTTTCATTGCAACTTTTCATTTTTGGAAATGTTTATTATATGCCCATTATATGTAAGAAAGAGGTATTTATTGAATAATGTAACATATAAACGAATTGGCATTTCTCCTTAAAACTTTTGTCACATTTTGAGTTCTTCCTTTTCTCAGTTTCTTATTGTGTTGTTTAATTATCCATTAACTCAATAAATACAGATTTTTACATATACCATTTTATTCTACACTTATCAGGGACTAGTCAATAGCCTTTGGGGAATCTCAGATGTTCAAGCTCCAAAGTGTGGAATCAGATAGTTGAAAGAAGAGAACAGGCTATATAGTACACATACAAAAGTTAAGATACTTACTCCAACATCACGCTTATAAATTACATTTGCTCCCTCCAAAGCTATCTTCCTTAAGTTCAAATGGCATCTTGTTCTAAAAACACAGACTACATTTGTGATTAGAATGTCCAATGCAACATCACTGTCTGCATCCATTGGGGTAGTTTAAAAACTTAGCTTCCCACCACGAAGATCACATCCTGAGAAATAAAACAAAATAAAGTCATTAAATTTAAATGGTCTGTTAATTTATTTCCCATAATCTTGAAATTAAAATGTAAGAAATGAATCTGTATTATTTATTTTTCAAATGTTACTAGAATCAAATCATGTCCCTTCTTCTCCCCCACTAAAAATGTTATTTTTAAAAAGATAACATGTCATATAATATCCTACAAAACCCAGAACTAACTTTCATTCCTTAAATTAATAAGTAACTTTTACATGCCAGGACCTTGCCATACTTATCTCCTGCTACTCTCCTTTACAACCACTACGTTCCAGGTGTACCACAGTTACGACGATTCCCCAGACATACCATATTCAAGGGCTGGACTTTATGGTCCCAGTGTTCAACCATTATGGTATATAATCTACCTTATCCAACCTGCTGGCACTATAAAAATGATGATCTACTTTTTTCCATTTTGGGCAACTAAATTGACTTAAGTTTAAAGAAGTGGAAATATTAATTATAACTTTTATTAACATAAACTTTTCTTATTTATAATATAACAAACTTTTCTTACTAGCCACTCATTTACTATTCACTTTCTGAACACCTTCTATACACTGAGGCTACCAGAGAGGAAAAATGAATAAGACAAAGTCTTTTGTCCTTAAGGAGCTCACAAACCTGTGGAAGGGGGCTGTCTAACAAATAGCTAGCAAAACACCATTTTTATCAAGATCAAAATCTTCTGATACATATTTTCCAAGATTCCTATGATAAGAGCATTTATATAAACAAACAAACAAGCCCTGGTTTTTACTAAGCACGTGACCTATATCTAGCTAAAAATTCTCCCTTTGCATTTTCACACCTTAAAAAATAAATAATAGCAATTTGGCTTACTAACCTCACAAAAATAAAATCAGAAAACAGTAAAAATACACCACAATTAAGACTCATTGCAGTCACGATGTGAAAAACTAGTATTCTTTATAAGGATTCAAGATTATCATGACTAAAACAATGAAGGTGCCAAGATTCCAAATAAAGAAAATTTAGTCTTGTTTTTCCTTTAGCTTCTGACAGAACACAGGCAAAACACAGAC
The DNA here is from genome assembly GCF_040939455.1 of Microcebus murinus. Lineage (NCBI taxonomy): Eukaryota > Metazoa > Chordata > Mammalia > Primates > Cheirogaleidae > Microcebus > Microcebus murinus. Next base: position 28,453,265 of record NC_134108.1, read on the forward strand.
CAAGACTTTTAACACCTCTATAGGACCATATAGCATTCAATTCTGTGTATCAATTATAACCCAACTTCACTATATTTTCTCACTCTTACATTCCCATATTCCCTTCAATCTGTGTGTCCTTTTGTTTTTCTGTTCTTTGTGTATGTTTGAGCTACCTCAAATCATTTTTTATGTACAATAGGTGGGGCAGGGGTGACGATGGGCACTGCAGGCAGATTAATAAGCAGAGGCACGCAGGCAGTTTATTACCATTGCTCTCATGCAGCATGCTCAACCTCTGATTCACCACTTACTAGCTGCAAGAACTTGGACAAGTTATGTAATCTAACTGTGCCTCAGTGTTCTCAACTGTACCATGGAATAGTGTCCACCATAGTGTAATGTTGTAAGAATTAGATAATGCATAAAAAGTGCTTAGCACATATAGCTGGAAAATAACACAATGAATGACAGTGGTTATTGATGAAACAAGGTAAAATTAACAGGCAGATCAGAGATTTCTTAGTATCATTTCCCTTGCATACTTTAGAGCCGTTATTGAGCCATCTGGACACCACCAGGTTTTCTGCTAGGTTCCTACCGTGTTTCCCCGAAAATAGGACAGGGTCTTATATTTATTTTTCCTCAAGACACGCTATGGTTTATTTTCAGGGGATGGTTTTTTTTTTTGTTTTTTTTTTTTTTTAAGTACGGTACAACAGTCTACATTTATTCAAATATAGTTAAGTCGTCTTCTTCTGGAACATCATCATAACTCTCCAAACCCCGAATTCCATCCTGAATTTCTTGCAACTCTATTTCCTTTAGAACCATTGGCCCCAATCTCTCATGTGGAGCAATAGAGCTCTCATGGGACAGATGACAAGGGCTGCTCGTCTTCTTTACCACTCCGTGACAAAATGCATGGGTTGTGCAGATACTCTGCATAGCCACGCCCATCACTAGGTCTTATTTTTGGGGTAGGGCTTATATTGGGCAAATGCTTAGAAATCCTGCTAGGGCTTATTTTATGGGTAGGTCTTATTTTCGGGGAAACATGATAGTTACTTATCCCAACATCCATTCCACCCTTCCCTTCATAATGACCAGAACCCAGATGTCTAGCTGGGTACACTGTGATGGAAATAAAATATTCATACTACAGTTTTCAGACTCCCTGGCAACAGGTATAGCCAAGTGGCCACATGACTATATTCTGGTCAATCAACGTTGCTTATAGGAACCAACTAAACCAGCAAGGACTCCTTTTGCCTTTCTGCTCTTCTTCATTTTTGCTGCCTAGAATTTGGATGTGAGAGCTGGAGCTCAAGCAGCCAATTTTGGACCACTATACAATGAGGATGAGGATGATAGAACAGTAAGTGGCTGAAGTCTTTGAGATGCTGTGAACATCTTTATCCTGCATTCTTAATTCCAGACCTCATGAGTGGGAGAGAAAAATCAATTGCTCTCATGTTGGATTTTTGTCATATACTGCCAAACCTAATCCTAACTGCTACACAAACCTGAGGATAAGCTACAAAAAGCAACTACATAGGGAGATACTTCATATGAAGAAACTATATCAAATTTACTGTTTCACAAATTTTTTTTTTTTAACATCAAACAGGCTAAAACAAATTGACTCAGATTTACTAATTTGAGTTCTACTAAACTACTAAACTGCCTGAGGGGTCAACACAGGATAATATATAGGGTGAAAATAAGTCAAGAAGGAAGGAGTAAAGCAAATCTTTGTGAACGCAAAGCCTTGAAATAATTCAAAATTGACAACTGTTTCCAACATTCCATCCAGCAACTTAAATTTTAAAAATGAGGACATGGCAATAGTCCATTATAAGTGTTAATATTTTAGATAAGTAGCCTGGCAAGCAGGCTCAGAAAATAATTGTTTTAATAAAAAGTTTCCTATTAAAATTATAATATGAAAAAGTTAGTACTTTAAAAAAAAAAAGAACATGAAGCTCATATTGTTTTAAAAGTATTAAAAAAGACCCATTTGCAATCAGTTTATCTACCTTGCAGAACAAGAGAATAGTACTGCATATTAACAAAGATTCACTTTTTAGATAGGATAACTAGATGACAGCCCTGTGAAATAGATAAATCTCAATTTCTACAAAGCATCTATCATATCCCTTATAGTTTTAAGGTAGTTAAATAATTTATCAATGGGTAAAAAAAAATAGGTCTACCTGGGTAAACAGTAGTAGTTCAAAAGGCTTAGGTTAGTCCTGAAAATACACACACATTAACTTTGTTTAAATTAAAATAACACCACCACAACAGCTACAGGAAAGATAGTGTAAACTAATTCCCACTAGGAAAGAAATATTCCAAATTGTTTATTATTATGGTATCTATATAGTTAAACATCAGGATCATCTATTTCCCCTTAAAAATAGCTTTTTGAGGTCAAGGCAATGTCTCAAAGGTCTACACATTCTCATGGCTCAACACCATATCTGACATATAGTAAAATATTCAATTATTATTCAGTGAATAAATGCTATAAAATCCAACATTTCAATCTCCTATCTATATTAAATTTCTCATCTACCTAGAGTTCTAAAGTATTTAATTCTAGGCATTGAAACTTGTTAGCAAGGCTGAAATTTAACTTCCAAAGGTACCTAATAGGTAGTATACTTTATATTTCATGGTGGTTTACACATAAATTTTTGTTGTTGTTGTTTACTGGTTTGTAGTGCTCCAAAGAGAATGTGTTTAAGCAACTCCACAAAACATACAGTATTTGAAAGTGACATTTAAACTCACAAGGCTGTTAATCCTGCTAGCCATAGCACTATAAGTATAACATACTGAAGATATACAAAAGGGCAAAAAGAATACTATAGTGAACATCTATGTACCCACTATTCAGCTTAAAAAATAAAACTTACGATACAACTGATGTCTCCCCACGCACTTCTCCCAAATCACATCCTCATCCTTCCCCTCCAGAGAAAACCTCTACCCTCAACTGGTGTCTTATCACTCTCAAATATTACTCTTAAACGTATTACACATATACAGTATATCTCTAAACCCAATTAAGTCACGATTTATAAAAAATATTTTGATGGATTTAGTTTGCTAATACTCATTTAGGATTGATACAGCTATGTTAATAAGTAGAATTAGTCTATAATATCAATTTCTTGTATTGTCCTTATCTGATTTGAGTATTAAGGTTACTCAGACCTGTGGTCCCCAACCCCCGGCCATAGACTGGTACTGGTCCCTGGCCTGTTAGGAACTGGGCCGCATAGGAGGAGGTGAGTGGCAGGTGAGCAAGTGAAGCTTCATCCATACTTGCAGCTGTTCCCCATCACGTGCATCACCATATAAGCTCTGCCTCCTGTCAGATCAGTTGTGGCATTAGATTCTCATTGGAGCGTAAACCCTACTGTAAACTGTGCATTTGCGGCATTTAGGTTGCATGTTCCTCATGAGAATCTAATGCCTGATGACTTGAGGTGGAGCTGAGGCAGTGATGCTAGCTAGCAGTGGGGACTGGCTGCAAATACAGATTATCATTAGCAGAGTTTGACCCCCTACCCCCAACTCCAGCCCAGGTCCATGGAAAAACTGTTTTCCATGAAACTGGTCTCTAGTGCCAAAATGGTTGGGGACCACTGTACTAGACTCATTATATGAGTTAGAATGGTTTCTTTTCTTTTTAATTCTGTGGAAGATAGTGTAGAAAACTTTATCCAAAATTGTTTAGACTTGTTTCTTGTTTGTTTGATGAATTTTAAAAGATGAATTCAATTTTTAAGAGTTTTAAGACAATTAATGCTTTCTATTTTCTTCTTGAGTCAGTTTTGTTAAATTTGCCTGGGAAATTTTCCATTTCTTCTAAATTTTAAAATTTACTGGACATATAATTCTTCATGGTGTTCTCAATAATCTTTTAAAATCTCTGCTGTAGCACAGTTATCCCTTTCTCATCCTAGTATCACTTATCCCTGCTTTTCATTCCCCTCATCAATCTTAACAAAAAAGGCTTTTCTATCATACTTCAGTAACTTTCTTCAAAGAACAAACTATCAGCAGTTGATCCTCTTTTAAATGTTTTTGCCTATGTGCATCATTTCCTTCCTTCTGCAGATTTATCCTATTCTTTTTCTAATTTCTTATATTGGAAAAAATGTAAGTTGAACGTTTAATACTTCAGTTTTTAACCCTTTCTCTTTTCTTATATGAACCTTTTAGGCAATTATAACCCAGAGCCTTAGGTGTGACTAAAGTTGGATGTATAATATTTTTCATTATCCCTTGATTTCAACACTATTTACCTAATAGTTATTATTTTTCTTGGACTATTTATTTACTTAGAAGTTCTTTGCCATTCAGAAATACTTGTTTTAAAAGAATGAGATACCACTTACTTATACTGGCAAACATCAAACAGTGTCAATGAAGGTGTGAGCAAACCAGCATTCTCTCATAACTTGGCATAAAAACTTTTTACAGGAGACAGATAATCTGGCAGTGTATATCCAGATAATTTGAAATGTGCATGTACGTGGAATTGTAGTCAACTGGTAAGAATGCATCTTGAGAAATATTTGGATTGAGCAAAGTACAAATAAAGATTATACACTGCAATTTTGTTAAGAACAGAGACAACCTACATGTCCATCTAAAAGAGACTGCTTAAATAAAGTATAGCATAGTCTTACATAACAGACTACTAAACAGATTTTATTATATAAATTACAAAACGACATGGATGTAGACAGAGGTCCATAATGTTTGTTAGAGTAGAAAAAAATATGTCTGATAATGAGCTCATTTTGGTTTATATAGCTATATTTGAATTTATATACTTAAAACTGCCAAAATGTTAACAATTACTCTACTCAGAAAATTGGCATATTGGAGTGAGTTTTCTTTTTGATTTTTTCTTTTATTTTTCTGTGGAGTCTGGATTTTTAGAAAACAATAAATACATACTAGGTTTATCATAAGAAAATAAAGTTACTTCCACTTTGATTTAACTATAAATATCAAGAATTTGCCCACTGCCCAAGTCCTAATATTAAGACATAGTGTGATCAGGTATTTTGTCCTTTTTCTCAAGTAAATGGCTGGTATGAGTTTGATTTGTCAAATATCTCCTCCAAAGTTCAAATCTGTGGCTGTCCTACCTTCAGGAAATGTGGCATTTCTAGGTTTCTATTAAAATGCATCACAGAAGTTAAAGCAGCTTCTTCTTTGCTCAATGACTTTACTGACAAGAACACATCTGTATTTTAGGTCCTCTGACTTTCTAGAGGTGTTCAAAACTATTTCTGCTGCAACTATAACAAACAGCAACCTTAAATCATCACCTATAAAACACTGCCACCTCCTGGCTTTTAAGACAAATTGCATAAAAGACTACTACATTTTATTAATAAATTTCCTACACGAGAAAAGATATTTAAACTGAAAGACCACAATAAACAGTGTCATAAAAACAAAGCAAAAATAACCCTAAAACCTAACTGAAAGCCAAAAATTAAAACTAAATAAACCTGAGGTTATAGAAAAGTAGAATCTAGCTACTTTAAATGTATTCAAGTTGGAATTGAGGATACAGAGGGAGGAGTCTCAAAGGTTTAACCACAAAATTACCATCTTATGGCTTGAAAAAAATGGCAAAAGCAGGAGAAGACTGCTAACAGACCAATTTGCAAACACAACAGGAACCTATGCAGTCTTCTAGATAAAGCTCTTTTCTAAAAGTAAGATATACCATCCAAACTAATCTCATATTCTTTATAAAGCTCCTGAAATAGCAGATTAGGAAATAGACATTTTGTGCCCTGATTCTGACACATTACTTGAAGATGGAGAAAAACTAACATTTTGCCTTTGGAAAGAGGAATGTTCTCTCACATTTATTTGATAGTACAGCATAAACTTTACAAAAGTGGGCTCTGACGTAGTGTTTACGTTTAGCTATGTGACACTGTCAACTACCTAACCTCTCTCTAAATCTTCATTTTCTCTTCTATAAATTGATGATAATGTCACCTGCACCTCCCAGGATGCTTTTAAGGATTACATATGATTATCTATGTCAAGTACACAGCATACAGCATGTGTTCATTAAATGGTAGCTATTACTGTTTGATGGATTCAGAGGTAGTTGAATATTGTAAACAAATGGTATTATTTAATGAATTGATGCAAAATTTGCTAACAGTCAGTTACAGATAAAAAAAAAAGGATCATAATAGGTTAGGCAAAGGTGAGCACACTACAGCCAATGGGGGTATTTAATGAGCTGATGCAAAATCTGAGAACTGTCACAGTTACAGATTAAAAAAAAGTATCATAATAGGTTAGGCAAAGGTCAGCACACTATAGCCAATGGGCCAATGCTTATTTTGTAAAAGTTTTATTGGAACACAGCCCTGCTCATGTGTTTCTGCAATGACATGGCAAAGCTGAGTAGTTGTGACAAAAAGACTGAATGAACCACAGCCTAAAATACTTACTACCTGGCCATTTAAGAAAAAGTTTGCTAATTACTGGGCTAGCCCAATGAGGCACTATCACCAAAATAAAATTTAACATTGATAACAAAAGCCCATATTTTTTACTAAAATGAATAAAATCTCTGCATAACACACAGTCCTTGATTGGATCCCGGTTTGAATAAACCAGTATAAGAGACATTTGAGGGAAATGTGAGTGACCTGAATGGATCTGCATGATAGATATTAGGGAGTAACTGTCAATTTTGTTAGATGAGAACAGAACAGTTATGTAGACAACATTTATTTTTTAAGAGATGTATACAAAATATTCAGGGGCGAATGTCATGTCTGTAATCTATTTTAACTTTAAAATACAGGTTATCATTCACTATCTGAACTCAGTAACAAAGAGACTTAGATGACTACTTTGATGTCTGGAATCTTGCCACAGGAACCAAACAAATTCGGACAATATATTCTGAGATACAGCATAGACTTGGATAGTAGTTATAAGAGTATTTTAGAACCAAAAATACTGTATTATTGCTTCATCTCTTAATAATTCTTAAATCTAGGTGACAGAAATCACATCCAACTAAGAGACAACCTACAGAATGGGAGAAAATATTTGCAAACTATACATCTGGACAAGGGGTTAATATCCAGAATATATAAGAAATATAAAGAATTCAGCAAAAAAGTAAGATGACTATGGTTAATAGTAAAGTATTATGTATTACAAAACAGCTAGAAGAGAGCCTTGTCACTGTTCTCACTACAAAGAAATGATAAATGCACAGGGAGATAGATAAACTACCCTGATTTGATTATTAAACAGCATATATATCAAAACAAAATTATATCCCATAAATATGTACAATTACAATGTGTCAATTAAAAATAAAAATCTTGGTGACATACATATGAGTGTTCGTTACATACTCTCCCTACATTTGTCTAAAAATTTCCACAGTAATTTCTAAAAGCTGTTTAAGATAAAGACTTTCCTTCACAATAGGTTATACTAAGACAACATGGGAAGCCGAATGTGGTGGCTCAGGCCTGTAATCCTAGGCTGAGGTGGGAGGATTGCTTGAGCTTAGGAGTTCCGGACCAGGCTGACCAAGAACTAGACCCGTCTCTACTATAAATAGAAAGAAATTAGCCAAACAACTAATAATAGAAAAATCAGCCAGGCATGGTGGCGCCTGTCTGTAGTCCCAGCTCCCCGGGAGGCTGAGGCAGGAGGATCGCTTGAGCCCAGGAGTTTGAGGTTGCTGTGAGCTAGGCTGATGCCACAGCACTCTAGCCCAGGCAAGAGAGTGAAACTCTGTCTCAAAAAAAAAAAAAAGACAACATGGGGTTTTAAATATACTGTATTGTATTAATTAAAAAAAAAAAGCCACAAACCTAGGTTAGACAGGAGTGTCCAGATCAAAGGAAGTAATAACCTCTGCTATTGAAACACCTAGAATATCCTCAACTTATTTAAAGCAGGTGCTGATATCCAGAGGCAAGTAGGATGGTATGGAATACAAAAACAGCTAGCTAGCAGGGTCAGGAAAATCTCAGGATATTTAGCATAAGAAAGGAAAGACAGTTGTTGTTCTCAAATATCTGAATAAAAAAGGGAAACTGATAGGGTCAAAGTCACATGGAAGATCTCATGAAGCCACACACACAAGAAACACATGCTTCCACTGCAAAGTAGTGAGCTCCACAGCAGATAAAGTGTCAAAAAAAGGGGGAGGTTAAGGCCGGTGTAGTGGCTTGTGTCAGTAGTCCCAGTTACTTGGGAGGCTCAGGCGGGAGGATCACTTGAGCCCAGGAATTTGAGGCTGCAGTGAGCTATGATCTTGCCACGGCACTCCAGCTGGGGTGACAGAGAGAGACCTCGTCATAAAAAAATAAATAAATAAAATTTTGGAAAAAAATTTTAAAAGAAAGGTAGAGCTAGATAATTAACCAACACTTAGGAGTGTTCTGAGTCTTCTGTTAGATGAGACTAGACTGATGGTTTTAAAGATCCCATCTAATTGTAAAATCCCAGGAGTCTAACATATTAGATGAAGACACAGATAAATTTAGGAATTACACACTAAATTTCCATTTTAATTCTAGAACTATTCTGTTACCTTAGAAAATTTATCATCACAATACTGAACTTCCCAGTTTCCCTTCAACACGCATTTGTGTTCAAAGAGGCAGTAAAGGGAGAGAGTCAGATAACGCTAAGAGGAAATAGCACAGGCAGAAGAACAAAACCGAAAATTTTTAACTTGTTTGACAGGTGACATTTTATCAGGAGAACATTTTCGTGCCTGGCCCAAAAGCTTATACTTTAGGAGTCAGTCGGTAGGGCTAGCATTTTTGTAGTCTAGCCACATGAAGAGAATTTTACTAACAGAATGGCTGGCCACAAAAAACGCTGTATTTTCCAAGAAAAAGATTATATATTACACTACTGGTAAAACATTTAACAAATGCTTAAGTAAAAAGCAAAAGTATTTAATGGACAAAATCATCATTACATTAAGTTAAACAGAAAATTAAATTATCTTCCTCTCATATGTCTCCTCTTACTGTCTATTAGACCCAATCTAATACCAAGTCTGAAGACTGGTAAGCAGATAGCATTTATGCGAATAACTTGCATCAAAATGAATTGCTATGACTTCAAAAAATCTACATTGAGGAACCAACAAAGATACTAATTAATTAACAACTGAGATTGCTCGCAACTACTTAAAAAAAAAAACAATAAAGAGGAGTATATTTTAAGCTTCAGTCAATGACAATATTTGTAATGGTTCCTAAGAGGTGGTAGGGAAAGATTTGAATACTGCTGATTTTCTGTATGAGTGCTTACGGAAAGACATATTCAATGATTTATACTCTCTTGCAAAAGCTCTGGTTAAAGAAATGAAATATCTTGCAATGTAAGAATACATAATCTAATAATACCTGCCCCATCTTAATGTTTAAACCATACCCTACTTAAGAATTTCACTGTTTCAACATATACTTAAAATATATCTATAAAGTAAGAAAATTTGGATGTTAAGATAGTAGACATGGATTCTAATGTAAACTATGTGACAGGTGACTAGTTCTGAACTGCCCCTACTCTCATTTGTAAAATACAAACAATACCATTTACTTCCCATGATTGTTTTCAAGAATGAGCATCTCACAAATTATAATATACTCTATTAAAGTAATGCCATATTAGTCAATGCTAACATTAATTTTAACTAATATATTATTGTGTATAACAAGGAAAAGTGTATTTTACTGAATATAACTTTAAATTTGGGGATTCAAACTCATAGATGAGAAATTTGGCATATTGATTCCTTATTATATGAAAGAAAAATTTCTTTTGAATAAATTCCTTAGTATTTCAAATAAATGGTGTTAATACACAATTTTTAAAGAAGACAGCATGTTATTTTCTGATTACATAAGAAACAGTCACACATAACCCTAATCATAGTGATAATTATTGCTTTCTTCTATCCTCATTTGGGCACATGTTTTCAGGCTGCTAAATCTATATATTTATCTGAATATATTAAAATTGGGAGCATATACATATGGTACACTAAAAGATTTTGTAAAGATCTTTGTCAACCTGAGATATGAGAAGCAGAAATACTGAATTAATTGATTTCCCTTGAATACTAATGAGGGTGAACTTTTCAAATACAGTCATGTGCTGCATAACAACGTTTCAGTCATTGACAGACTGCATAAAAGACAGTGGTCCCAATAAGATTATAATACTATTAATATAATTTTTACTGTACCCGTTTCTATGTTTAGATACACAAATACTTAGCCTTGTATTACAACTGCCTACAGTTTTCAGTACAGTAACATGCTGTACAAGTTTATAGCTGAGGATTGATAGCTCATACCCTATAGCCTAGGTGAATAATAGGCCATACCATCTAGGTTTATGTAAGTACTCTGATATTCACCTAATAACATATTTCTCGGAATGCACCATGCCTCCCTGTCTTTAAGTGATGCAAGACTGTATTATTAATACTAACCATTTGTATTTCCTTGAAGTCAACTGTCTCGTATCCTTTTTCATTTTCATTCTATGATTTCTTATTGACTTACAAAAGCTCTTATATTTAAAGAATATCAACCTTTTGCCAACTTAATCTATTCCTTCTGCTGAAAATGATTTATCCCCACTTCTACATGTGGCTCACTCTGACTTTTAGAGCTCAGCATCACCTTCATTCGATCAATTCTTTAACAATGAACGGGAAATCTAAGTGTTAGGCCCCATGCCAGGGTATAGGGATCTGGCAGTGAACACATCTAATAGAGGAATGGCAGGTGTTCTTAGCTATGAGTTAACAGCATGAATTGTTCAGACCTGAAGGAGGAGCAGCATGGCAGGGTGGAAAGAGTGAAAGGAAAAATGGCATAAGACGAGGCTGGAGATATAGGGAGGGATCAACTCATGCCTTCTATGCCATGTTAAGGATTTTCAATTTATCCCAAGAGCAATGGTAAACTAAAAGAGAAGCAAGATGGGAGGCTGAAGCGGGTGGATTGCTTGAGGCCCAGAGTTCAAGACCAGCCTGAGCAACCCAGTGAGACCCTGTCTTTACAAAAAATTAAAAAATTAGCCCGGTGTGGTGTCATGCACCTGTAGTCCCAGCTACTCGGGAGGCTGAGGCAGAAGGATTGATCACTTGAGCCCAGCAGTGAGCTATGATGATGCTACTGCTCTCTAGCTCAGGTGACAGAGTGAGATCCTGTCTCAAAAAAAACAAAACAAACAAACAAACAAAAAAAACAGAGAGAGAGAGAGAAAGAAGAAATGACATCATGTATTTGCATTCTAAAAATACATCACCACCACTTTTGCAATGGGAAAATGGACTAGAAGAAAAGAATGGGTAAGGAAACCCAGTCAGGGTCTAATGCATTAGTCCACATGAGAGATTACTGTACTGTAGTGTGGACCAGAGTGGTAGTACTGGTTAGAAATGAATAGCAGTAGAGAGGAGAGACATTTTTAGGAAAGAACATCAACAGAGCTTTGTGATTGATACGGAGATGGGTAAAAAAGAGATGGAAGATTATTCCAGGTTTGTGGCCTAAGATACTATTTACTGATATAGGAAAACAATGGAGGAAGGGCAGGTTTGAAGGAGAGATGGAAGAAGGAGAAGGAGTTAACAATTCCCTTTTGGACATTTTGAACTGAAGCAACTTTTGAGACATCCAAGAGAAGATATACAGCAGATATTCAGCTAAGAGTCCATTGCTCAGGGTAGGTAGGTCTAGGTCTAGATTGGAAATCCTAGTATAGAAGAGAATGAAAATCATCAGGGGTAAAAAAAAAAAAAAAAAAAAACAGGCCGGGCGAGGTGGCTCACGCTTGTAATCCTAGCCCTCTGGGAGGCCAAGGCGGGCAGATTGCTCAAGGTCAGGAGTTCAAAACCAGCCTGAGCGAGACCCCGTCTCTACTATAAAAATAGAAAGAAATCAATTGGCCAACTAATATATATATATATAAAAAAATTAGCCGGGCATGGTGGCTCGTGCCTGTAGTCCCAGCAACTCGGGAGGCTGAGGCAGTAGGATTGCTTGGGCCCAGGAGTTTGAGGTTGCTGTGAGCTAGGCTCTACGCCGCCACGGCACTCACTCTAGCCTAGGCAAGAAAGCGAGAGAGACTCTGTCTCAAAAACAAAACAAAACAAAACAAAACAAAACAACAAAGGAACTAAGAAATCTGACCCCAGAGACTAAGCCAGAGTGTCCCTATTCTGAGTCCCCATACTATGCATACCTGTATCAGGGCAGTTTCCACACTACAGTGGAACTATGGTGAAATATTTCCTATTTATATTTATTTCTCCTTGGTAAATAATAAGCTCCTCAGAAGCATGATCAAATCTTATTTATTTCATACCTCAGGCTTGGCATAGTTCCCAAGGCACTAAACACACATTCAGTAAAATGTAGAGCTTATCAACCATAACTATTAGCTTTAGGCTATTAAAAAACAATGCTTACAAACATACACACAACACAAACACATACACATAAAAGTTTAAGAACTCAGCAGATTGCTTGGGTTAAATCCAGGCTGTGCCTCCTAGGAGTCCTATGACCATGGGTAAGTTACTTAACATATTTGTGCCTCAATATCCTCATCTGTAAGATAAGGCAGATAACAGAACCCACCACAGTGTTATGAAAATTAAGTGAAATGTCATGCAAAGGGCCTAGCACAGTACTTGCATACAGTAAGCATTCAAATTTAGCTATTCTCATTGCTACTATTATTATCTCCTTTCTTCATATTTCATGACAGAGAAATGTTCAAAAATGGAAAGGATTTCTAGTTATTCATTGCAGTCCTCTAACTTTGGAACACAAAAACAGATCATGTTCCTTGAAGTTTAAAAGCATGAGGTAAAAATAAAGACTATAATGTTGATATATCTGGAAAGTGAAATATTGGAAAAAAAACTAAATTTAACAGTGAATTAAAAAAAACTCTCTAATAATAACAAAACCATTTCAAACCAAACAAATAATTGTCGACTGTGGGGTTTTTTAAGGAGGGGGCAGGGAAGGTAGTGAGAGAAATAGGAACATACAGGGAGGAAGACTGACCAAGCCTACTACATATTGTAAAATATATTTTGCTAAATTTTACTTAGTTAGGTACCTGCAAAAGCAGGAAAATTAGAAGCAGAACAGGTTTGGATAGCCAACTGCAACAAGTTTGTTGTGATTTAAATTGTGAGGTATCAGTTTTCTTGAGTAGGACTTATATGTGTCCCTATTACTGCAATATGGACTACTATTTTAAAAACTGGGAACTTTTATCTCTTTACAGAGAAGGTTGGTATCTGTCCTAAGTTACCCATAGTAAGTAACTAAAATCTGTGAGCTTAATTTAGCCATTAAATTAATGCTAATAAAACAGCATAATTTTTTAAAGGTTATTTTCATTTACAAGTATAAATGTCAATTTACTAGGAGGCTAAAAGACCAAATAAACCCTCTTTTAGCTCCTGGTTGGTGTCACGGTTGGCTTACATCCAGATCAAACTCCTCTGCATTCTAATTTTTTTTTTTTTTTTTTTGAGACAGAGTCTCACTTTGTTGTCCAGGCTAGAGTGAGTGCCATGGCGTCAGCCTGGCTCACAGCAACCTCAAACTCCTGGGCTCGAGTGATCCTTCTGCCTCAGCCTCCCGAGTAGCTGGGACTACAGGCATGTGCCACTATGCCCGGCTAATTTTTTATATATATATATCAGTTGGCCAATTAATTTCTTTCTGTTTATAGTAGAGACGGGGTCTCGCTCTTGCTCAGGCTGGTTTTGAACTCCTGACCTTGAGCAATCCGCCCGCCTCGGCCTCCCAAGAGCTAGGATTACAGGCGTGAGCCACAGCGCCCGGCCTCTAATTTTTATTTTAAGGATGTGAATGCAGGGTTCAAACTTGAATCACTGATAATTCATCAAGAATTTAATCAAGAGAAAATATTGAAAGGGGAAAACATGACAGGTGAAATTTCCTATTTTGATAGTTTCCTTTCAATTGCTTTTGCAGGCTAACCCTTCATATAAAATGCTCTATCTAGTGTAGGCAACCTGTTTAAGGTCTACATTGTCCACCAATGGCATTATATTTTATTTCAGAATTTTACAGGGGTACATACATTGTGATTACATAATTTGCTTTTGTACAGTTTGAGTCAAAGTTGTAAGTGTGCACCTCAGCATGAATGCCATTTTTTAAAAAAAGGAAGGAAAGATTATGAAATTGGCTACTTGGGAAAATGGTATAGAGTTCAAACTTTTCTGGTTTACAAAACAGTAAAAACAGAAATAAAACACACAAACAAAACACACATGATTACAGGATGAATACTCTTTCCACGGGTAAGCATCATTAAGAATTTATTTTACTCAGGCTGGGCTCAGTCTCAGCTACTGGGGAGGCTGGGGCAGGAGGATCGCTTGAGCCCAGGAGTTTGAGGTTGCTGTGAGCTAGGCAGATGCCATGGCACTCTAGCCCAGGCAACAGAGTGAGACTCTGTCTCAAAAAAAAAAAAAAGAACTTCTTATTTTACTCAGAACTCATCAGATCTGAGTAACTGATTGAAGATTATATCTCTCAAAAAAGATAAATATGAAGAATTTTACTAGAAAGTAAAAGAAAGCCACACTTTTTTTTTTTTTAATTTGAAAGGAAAGTCTGTGAGAAAGAACACTAGCACAACAGTAATGTGGGTAATGTGATGATAACATACAAGTAAACGAAAGGGTTTTTACATAGAACACACAACGAGAGTTATCAGGAAGCTTTCTGATTGGAACATTGGTTCCTAATTATTAAGAAAAAGACAAAAGAAATAAAAACTATGAAGAAGCTCACCCCCCAAACATATTGATTTAATTGACCTGGGTAGAGCCCTCGTTTTTAAAACATTTCCAAGATGTTTCTAGTGAGTAGCTAGTTGAGAACCACTGGGCTGAAACATCTTAATAAGTAATGAAAATAATGAAATTTCCATTTCAGTAAATCCCAAAAATGGGCTATATTTTTATATATTAGTACTGTTTATCATGGAGAACATCAAGATTTCTACACTTTGTTTACCATGGCTTGTTTCCTGGACTTCGTTTCATGCTCTAAACCTGCACAATCTGCCGTTTGCTTCTAAACAGTACAAAACATTACAAACGAATGGCTCAGTTGAAACTCTGAATCCAATGGTGCAGTTGAAACTCTCTCCTACTGGACCTCAGCAGAGCATAAAGTACCAGGAATCTCCGATCCTCCAAATTCTCCCTCACCATGCCCTACCCCTGAGGCTTCTGAGGCACCTTTCCTTAGTTCTCCCATCTCAAATACTTCAGTCTGCTTCTTAAATCAGAAGTTCCTAACTGAAGTCCACATCAGTCCCTGAAAAGCTCAACAATAGGTTCCAGAGGTTAGGAACCCCTTGAAACTGTATACACACAAATCTGTGCACCTGAGGAGGCCATTATTTTCTTCACATTCTCAAAGGAGTTTAAGAACTCTGAAGGTTATAAACTACCGCCTTAAATCCTTTTTCTCTTTAAGCTTTCCAGGCTTCTATTGCTATCTATGAGCTTACAGCTGGGCTCCTACATCAATCCTGACCCATCAGAGACCTGAATCCATATTTTCCACCATCTATTAGGCAAATCTACTAAATTAAACAACACATCCAAAACAAAACTCATTAATCCCCTCAGAAGATCTTGCTCTGTCTCTTGTTAATTTCAGTGACTGGAGTTACCATTCAACACTCATTCACCTGAATTAGAAATTTCAGACTCATCCTTCATCTCTCATTTTGCTTCTATACCCAGTTAACTTCTAATCTAGCTTCTTTTCTGCATCCAAAACAACAATATTTTAGTCCCTCTCTCATGTCATCATGGCTACAGTATTTGAAAGGACTTCTCTGCTTGCAGTCTCTGTGATCTAGTCCATCTACCAAATAGCTACCAGAATCATCTTCCTAACTGTGCCACATTTCTACTTAAACATCTCTTGGCTCTCTTAGATAGACAACATAGAACCTCATCTGCTTATCTTGGAATGCAGTGCACTTCTCACCTCCAATCTTCCTCGTATAACCTCATATTCCACTTCTAACACACCGTAACATTCTCAACTTTATATTAAACACCATTCCCCTTGCACTACTAGCAGACTCCTTCATGATCTTGTAGCTGCCTAAAAATGCCCTTTCCCTACTCCTTCAACTAACAAACTCTTATTCATAATTGCACATTGCAACTGATATGTATCAAGCCCTGTGGGGAGACAATGGGAATATAGCTCAGAATAAAATAGTCCGGCAAGGAACCATCATGGCAGTTACATACCAGTGGAAGAAACAGACAACTAGGCTGCCAATTAAAATAATCAGAAAATGTGATTTATGGTATAAAGGAAATAAACAAGATGCCAAAAGAGAAACTTTAGGAGGAATGATCTAGGGAAGGCCTCTCGACTTTCTTTGAAATGAGAAATGATTCTTAAAATGAGATCGTAGAGGCAAAAACACCAGAAGAGCACATCAGCAGAGGGCACAGCAAATGAAAGCTACTGTTATTGTAACTGTGTACTAGAGTGCAGGTACCAAACTCCTTGAAGAGAACTGTTTAACTTAAATGTGTGTCTTTAGAACTTGACTCAGTAGGCAGTACTTAATCCTAAACTCAATAAATAGTTGATGAATTAACTGAATACGTTAAGAATCACCAAAAGAAAGAATTGTGGGGATGGAGTATAAGTGGAAAGAGCAGACATTTCTCACTATAGCAGTAAGAATCTCAGTAGTCTCAAACCACTAAAGTTCTCCAACAGGATCCTATTATTTCCTTATTTCATTTTCTGGTATGTTCCACTTAGTGCTCCCCTTTGGTTTTAGGTCAGATCCCAAAATCCTGAAGGGCAACTGTGTTCCAGAAGCTTTTACAAATACAGAAATATAATTCTGATGGAAGAAAAATATTATTGTACTTAAAGAACACATAGAGACCTTCAGCACTTTTTATATTCTTTCCTCTCTCCTAAGGTATTTTCTCCTTTACTTCACTCCCAAGGGTTCTAAAACTCATCCACGTCCTAACAATATTCCATAGCTGCTCATCACAGAATGGCTACCCTGCCAGGCTATCACCCATTCAATTAAACAGAGTTTGATGATAAAGCCATTATTCCTCTATTTACAGAAAGAGTGAAAATATTAATATATAACAAGACAATTCAGAATATAGTTTCAGACATTGGAAACTCTTCTAATTTTAACAGGCCCAAACAAAAGCCTAGAAAGAGTACATAAAGAGGCATGCATTCTAAATGTACACACAAATTAAACAATTATCCAAGTAGTTGTGCACTGTGCACTAAAGTAGAAGTTTCGAGATTATTGGCCAAAATTTTCTCTGCTGTATGAATATAAAGATTTGCATTAGCAATATGCTGCTGAGATGACAGAATTATTATTCATATAGCATTTTAATCTGTCGAGCCATGTAGCATCCCTTACCTTAGCCCTCTCTCCCTCCTCCGTTCCCAAAGAAGAGAACAGAGTACCTTTGAGATTAGCACACCAAATTTGTGTTGAGAAATATCTAATAAATTGGTCATTGTGCCTTCAACGTGATTGTGTCTCTTGCAACCACTCTAATCTGTGATCAACAAAGATCTTGGAATGTGGTCAACCTACAAGCAATCAGGGGATGCTCATTACAACCTCACTTGATTGTACATGCATACTAATAACTGAAGATGCCTAAGAAACTCATTACAGCAAGAAGCAGGTGAAGGAAAAAAGGTGTTGTGGCTCAATAAAAGTATATGACAAATTAAAAATACGAGGTGATTCTTGTTCCACAAAAGCTTCTGGTTCACCAAGAGTCTTAGCTGAGGTTCAAACAATGACAGGCTCTGTAAATGTTGATCATAGTCATAAATCAAATTCCCATCTTCATATTTGCACTTTGGGGTTACACATTGGCTTTATTACCTTCATATCTGAAAGACAGTAACATCTGTCCCTGAAAAACTATGGTAGAAAGAACACTAGGGAAACATTAACAATGCATTAGACCTTTGTCTCTAAACAGGCAAGTGGACAACAGTATTGACACCTTGGAGACCTGTTTTCCTAAACATTTTCTAACACAGTCTTCAGAATATTTAAAATAAAAGGAGATATATATCTATATCTGTATCTATCTGATGAAATAGTCATGATAGTTTCCTCTCTTATCTCAGTATTTTTTAGATACAGAATCCATGATGGCTACGAGAATGTGAACGATATCTCAATATCTGTTCTGGCCAATCTAGTAGCTCAACTAAATTAACAGTATCAGCTAGATTTCACTTTCTTTTAACAGGAAAACAAAAATCACACCTCTAAATACATGCATATTTACCAACATCTTTAGTGTGTAGAGGTTTATAATAACCAACTAAAACAAAGCCAGTGCAACATGAAAGAAGACATTATAAACTATACTCCTGTACATTTCACTCACAATGTTTTTAATAATATATTTTATATAAATGTCTATTACTATAATATATATTTTATAAAAATATTTCAACTAAAAACCAAGACTTGGATATTAGCCAAAATAGGAAAGAACAGTTTGCAATTCATTTTGTTTAAGAAGAAATATTTATTTTTCAGTTAGCAGCTTCAAATGTCCATACAACTAAACCATTTGGACTTAGTTTTAAAAAGTTAGCTATTTCAATAAGAGTCTAAACAAAGCTGTAATTATCAAATTATTTCCTTGATTAGGTAGCCTCAGTATTTGGTTTTAGCCTTACCATAAATAATTCTGCAATCCTATGTAGTCATTCTTGAGCTACTTAAATTATTGGAGCAGGGTAGCAATTTCAGCTACTTCTAAAATTACAGAAAGCCTACTATTTAGAACATTTATACTGACACAGAAAACTCAAGTTAAATGGCTTGACACTGACACTAACAAGTTTCAAGTTTACCATCAATTAAGGTCATACAAGTAAAAAATAATGTCTTCTAAAAAAAATACTAGTTCTGTTAAATGAAACCATTGGGGTCTATTCCTTTTATTCATAAGTACCACACAGCTAAACAAGCAGTCAAGTCCACAGGGAAATAACATTTCAATAGCTGCAACACTGCGCCAGGCCAGGCTTTGTTGGCTTTCCTTTTCCAAGAAACAGAGATGTCTCTCTTTACTTAGTCCATCTGCCATAAGTGATAACCAGATGCCTGTGTGACAATTCAAATTTTTTAAAAAAGCACTTCCCCCTCCCAAAACCTAACAGCAGAGATGAGTCCAATAGTCAGTGATCACAAAGAAAGAATTTCAACACTTTAGCAGAAAGCCTCTAAACAAAAGAAACAAAGCATTTAAGTGCTCTAATAGTTCACCTTTAATATACTACCTAGTACCACTGCTAGTATCACCTGCTAATATTAACCCCATAGTGCAGATGAGGAAACTGGGACTCAGGGCAATGGAAAAACTTATTCAAGCCTATACCACTGATAAAAAGTACAGCCATGATGCTGAACACAGACAGCTTGTATTCAAAGTACAAATTTAAGTGTTATACCAATCCTAATCCCAAGAAAATGTAACTGATTCTGATCAAAACTGTTCTGTCTCACAACGAAAATACTTGGAATTTATCAGGAGGAGGACGTTAACATCTGATTTTTTGGAACCATTTAATTAATGGAAACACATTTTTACTTCTTTTAAGATGCCGTTAAGTCCTCACGAAAACATGCCACGGGCCAATCTACAGACACCTGTCTATAGTGCTAAGCATGATTTGATACTAAAATCATCCACACATGTCCTGAGAAATTCTGTCCTTAACATACCATCTGATTTTCAGTATTCCTTATTAATAGGTGAATACTGTATGGTGAAAGTAATCAACAGCCAAACTTTCATGTTACATTTTTTGGTGAAATTTTAAATGGTTTCATTGTTGACTCCCATCTGAAAGCAAATCTCAACTGCCCCAGAAATCACCTTGGTGTGTTTTTTAACATTTAATGGGATCCCTAGCAGTATGCTTCCCAGCACAAAACTAGACACTTAAAACAAATTTCCAACTTCATCACCCTTTAGTCACAGATAAGACCAGATGAACAGAATTTCTAATGTGACTTGATTCCTTTCCACTAATGACATACTTCTGGAATCTTACTGCTTTTTCACAACTATACAAACACACATCCTCCGTCTCTCTCCTAACGAAAAGATTGGATAACAATACAAAAATCAAATTTGTCTATGTGGCTTGGAAAAACCTCAGGGAAATATATATATAGTTTCTCGCCCTTTTGAAATTTCCCAAAATGGTAGCCACGTGACAAGAGCAAACACCATATCTACTCAAGTCAAGGCAGCCAACCATTACTTTTATAGTTTGAATTGATTAAAACAAAGTCTTAAGTTTTGTTGCTTATAACCAGCATCTCCGCAGCCAGAATAAAAAGTTAAAATTTTAGGCGTCAAGAATTAGATTTCGGCTGGGCGAGGTGGCTTATGCCTGTAATCCTAGCACTCTGGGAGGCCAAGGCGGGCGGATTGCTCCAGGTCAGGAGTTCGAAACCAGCCTGAGCAAAAGTGAGACCCCATCTCTACTATGAATAGAAAGAAATTAATTGGCCAACTAATATATATAGAAAAAATTAGCCGGGCATAGTGGCGCATGCCTGTAGTCCCAGCTACTCGGGAGGCTGAGGCAGCAGGATTGCTTGAGCCCAGGAGTTTGAGGTTGCTGTGAGCTAGGCTGATACCACAGCATTCACTCTAGCCTGGGTAACAAAGCGAGACTCTGTCTCAAAAAAAAAAAAAAAAAGAATTAGATTTCAAAAAAGTTCCCCATATTCACTAGATAAGTCCCTGAAGTGAAATAAAAATAAACATTTATCTCCCTCTAATAAACCAGCTAATCTTCAAAATATACATATACAAGACAAAAACCTACAATATGATCGCAACTCATACTCTTGATCCTCAAGAAACTTCTAATTTAGCAGGCATGATGAAATCCATACACCAATAGGTACAGTGCCAGACAGTATGTAATAAAGGATTTAAAATTCAAATTTTTGGCTGTGTGTGATGGCTCACACCTGTAATCCTAGCACTCTTAGAGGCAGAGGAGGGCAGATCGCTCAAGGTCAGGAGTTTGAAACCAGCCTGAGCAAGAGTGAGACCCCATCTCTACTAAAAATAGAAAGAACTTAATTGACCAACTAAAAATATACAGAAAAAATTAGCCGGGGCATGGTGGCGCATGCCTGCAGTCCCAGTTACTCCGGAGGCTGAGGCAAGAGGATCATTTGAGCCCAGGAGTTTGAAGTTGATGTGAGCTAAGTTGATGCCATGGCACTCTAGCCCGGGCAACAAAGTTGAGACTCTGTCTCAAAAATAAATAAATAAATAAAATAAAATTCAAATTTTTGTCTGACATGTTTTGTTACCCACATATGTCATTTCTCTGCTACCTCTAAGTACACAAAAAGCATCTGAACATTTCTTTCATCCAGCTTTGCACATTTGACATGGCACCAGGCACATCAAAGGTACAACAAAATGGATATAAATTTGGGAAATCTTTATTAGTGTAACTAAAATTTCAAAGCACGACAAGTTTTGACTCAGAGATATGACATAAACATTCTACTATAAATTCTTCTAAAATCAATTTAAACTTTATATTTCACAGCAATAATTTCATCACATGGTCTATGATGCAAGAGAAAGAAATAAATTACCCAGGTTATTACTGGCCTTCTTTACCTAAAAAGTCTTCATACCCACTCAACTAGATTATACAGTGTCTGCTGATTTTTAAATAATGTGCCACATTCATGATAAGAAATGACACTCCAAAAATATTCAGCTATATGTTTCATATGTATTTGTTCTATTTTATAACAAATTCTGTACATTTGATCCACACAAATTTTGATGTGACAATTTTCCGTGTGAAAAAAATTTGTGGAAATCACATAGTTCTCTTAAATTCGGCAGAATGCAGTTTTAGTCACAACTGATTTTAGGAATAATTTTTTAAGTATAAGAATTAGGAAAACCTAAGGTTCAATTTAAAACATACAGCAGGCTCTACAATACTATCTTACCTTTAAAAAAGTGGCTGTCTATAATTACAGTATACCACTTTGATGTCTAAAGGCTTTTATTCTGAAAAGTTAAAAAATATTCACATGCCTTATTTCAATATAATCTTTTGATTCTCAGCATCAAGGTTTTACCTGTTATATTCACAACCAACAGTTGTTCAGAATGAATACAGAACATCTGACATGACCACCCCAATTTTCCAAATAAAGGGGAGGCATACAGAAGGAAAAGGCTGTAACATTAATGAAAAGCACATATAGGCCAAGGACATATGTTGAAAACATTGTGTAAATGACAGAAATAATACAAACAGCATAAAAATAATTTTCGATTGGGACATGATTAAGTAAAAAGAGGAACTAAGACAACACCAGACATTGGGAGTGCTGGGGCAATGAACAGAAAAAGCAGAAAATGTATTGTTAATAAAGGTGGAAGCTAGGGCTTGACCCCCACTCAAACACAGAAGGGACAGAGGCAATAGCAAATAAGGTCTAGGTGATGTGAGTTTGATGGCAGCCCTGAGGGTGAGCGAGTTCACTGAGACTCACATGCACTATGAAAATCCCAGTTTCAACATCTACAGCCTCAGGTGCAGTCATCTCAGCATATCCTTCTCAAAAGAACAACTACATGAAAAGATTAAGCAACAGCCCTCAATTCATTAAAGATAATACTACTACCCTTCTCTTCTTAGAGTATTAAAATGCAATTTAAGTTTCCTAATATTCACACTTCCCATTCTTGTTAAAGGAAACTGCCCACCTGTTTGGGCATATATGAAATGCCTTTAACAAGAGACACTGGACCTCGATTCCAAATTAAAAACCTAAAATGAAAATGCCCGAGTTAAAAACTGTATTCTGGTTAGCACTCATTCAGTAATTAGGCAACCCATCAAGGGCACACAGTAGCAGGTCAATACAGTTTCTGGTACTGATTTTGAGGGCAGTGAGTATGAAAAGATGGGGCTGGGGATAAGGATGACACCTATTTGCTTAAGAGAAGACAGGCTTAGCAAAAGAGGTGGGGGACAAACAGAAGCTGTGGTTGACATAACTGGATCTATCAATTAGCAATTTTATTTTCATCTTTAATCTTCAGCTTTATAAAAAGAGCTTTGTTCCCACTAGCCACAAAAATAGTGTTACTGCGATATGTATATGTGGCCTTTTCAGTGTGCCACAGGAAAACCTTTTTTACTGACATAAAATGATTTTGGAAAGGATAAAATCATCAAATAGTTTGTGATGTAAGGCTAAAGAGACAACATACACTGATGGGTATTTAAATGGGTATATCAAACTGTGAATAATTCTTTCAACCAAACAGTGCTAAATGTCACTTCTTGATTTCAATGAACTGCCATTTTCTCAAACTTTAAAAGAGACTGCAAAATTACGCCAGGATGGCTGAACCTTCTTAAATTTCTCTTTTTCAATTTCCCCAGGGAATCTGTCATTGCTTGTTCACACACACAGAAAACCACACCAAGCTTGTTCCTTCCTTGGGCCACGGTTTTAAAGCACTGCTCTTAAACCTAAATACAGAAAGCTCATGCTTGTTACTGCCAGTGTTGCTTTGGAACTGCAGGTGACAGATGCAGTCAGAAAGCTCACAGATGTAGACTGGCTGCAGTTTAAGCCTTAACGCAATGAGCACACTGACAGAGCGTGCAGATGCACATCTTGGCAGTAGGATTTTTTAAAACCGTCATTCCCTACTAGATTTACTTTTAGGGCTCTTATTAGCTATTTTTAAGCACTTATCCCGACTCTCATCCCTGCTTATCTCTACCCACAATTCATTTTCTCTTCCTCGTTTCCACATCATTCTTCGTCAAGCCTAATTTTAGTCAAAAATAATAATAATAGAATAAAGCGGGGCCGTTGGCATTGTCAGAACCAGCAGCCGACGAAGCCGCTGTTTGGGAGCCTTCCCGCCGCGGCATTGAGGCCGCTGAAGTTTTCTGGGAAGCAACGGACCCCTAGCACCTCTGTACGGTCCCCTTTCCCTGGGTGATGGCTCCACAGACAGTTGGGGACTCTCCGCTGTATTTATTTCCCAGCGGTGGCTTACACGAAAGCTAACCCCTCTTTTCTTACCCTACCGCCCGGCTGGATAACGCTCCCAGGCAGAGACGCCCCACCCCCACCCCGTTATCCCTAGTGGGATCCCCAACTATCACCGTGTCCTCCTAAGAAATGAACCCATCCTCGGCCACCGGACCAGGTTCCCCCACCTCAGCTCCAGTCCTCCCGTCACCCGCCCCCGCACCGCCCACACCTAGCACAGCCCCGGCTCCGCACACGCCTGCCCCGCGCCCAGAAGCCCGCACCCGGCACTCAGGCCGCTTAGTCGCCAGCGCTCCCCCTGCCCAGGTCGCCTACGGGGTTACCGTGGGAAGAGGCGACGGCGGCAGAGGACGCGGCGGCAGCGCGGCTGCCGGTGGCGTCGGAAGCGAAGGATAAGCTGGAGGAAAAGGATGATGATGAGGCGGGTGCGCTCCCCAGTATCCATGGAACTCCCGCCCCGGGCCGTTGCTAGGAGCCCCCGAGGCTCGGGCTCCGTCTTTCGTGCTTTGTTGTTCCGGGTACGAGGCTGCCGCTGCTTCCCGGCGACAATAAATAGACAAGACGCGGGGGACCATAGAGACAGCGCGCGGGGGCTAGAGCGCCGCCGGACAGGACGCTCCTGGGTTCCTCGCTAGCCACTCACTTCCGGCTCTCACTGCTCCCACCACTTGCCCCGCCCCCACACTACCCCTCTAACCCCTTCCTGGTCCCCAAGGCAGGCCCCCCGTGCCTACCAGCTTGGCCGGGCTGGTGTGAGTAGGCAGGGGTGGCGCCAAAGGGGTGGCGTTGGGCTAGATTTTTTTTTGCTTGAGAACCGCTTGAAAATGTTCTGGAAAAACCGTGTGTCCCTTGTATATTTTTAGTTGATATCTAAGCATGTGTACGTAATTTCTGGCGCACAGAATGCAAATGGACTTTTAATTTTTTTTTTGTCGAAACCTTAGAACTTTCTCTGTAGCTCATTCAATTTGTACGAAAGGTCCCCCATACAATATAATTGGTAAATCTAGTCCTTAACGACTTAATGAGACTTATTTTTTCTGCCTGAAAAAGTCCTACTTTGCTTTTTCAGTCAAAATAAATAGGTCCATTTGCGGTGTCGCGATAAAACTCTAAGGAATTCGAATGCTAGTCTTAGAGCAAAGGGGGATAATAGATGACGGTTGGGAGGAGGGGTGGGTGGTGGGGTAGGCAACGTGCGGACGATAGACGGGTGGACAACGCAGGGAGCTTGGGTCACTTCTGTCGTTTGACCCCTTGATATTCCTTACTCAACTTGGGTCTGCGGTGGGGACTGTCCCTCGGGGGCCGGGAGGCACTTCAGAGGCTTTTACGCCGGGTAGGCGGGTCCGGCAGGGTGCACGGCGGAGGAGGGCGGCTGCGGTCCAGCACTGGGGCTCCGGGCAGGAGAAGCGGCGGCTCGGCGGAGCGGGGCGCTCCCAGGGAAGCTGGGCGTCTGGGGACTGCGACCAGGCAGCGCTGGAATGATCCGGGGACCCCGAGGGGCGCCCCCTCGCCAGTTTGAACTGCTGCGCTGGGGCCCTCGGGACCCCTCGGGGATGGCCTGGGAGGCGCCGCCCGCGGGGCTGGAGTAACGGCCCGGGGAGCGCCACGCCGCGCGGAACCCCGCGGCGCCCCCGACCCCTGCGCCCGGGCCCGCGCCGGCCTCAGCTCCGGAGCTCGGCGGCAGCCAGAAGCCTCTGGCCCTGGTTGAGGTTAATGGCAGCCCCGATTTAATTATTAAAAGACCACGCGCGGGGCAGGGCATAGGTGCCTGGCATCTGATTGGTGTGAATCGAGGATGAAAAATGAAAATGCCGCTGCCCTTTTGAAAATAAAGGCATGGGCTGGATTCTTGGGGATTTGGGAGTGCACAACCCTTTGGGTGTTTAATTATTAATATTTACAGGGTCTTCAGGGATGCCTCTGGATCTTTCACTTCCCTCTCTGAGCATTTCGGAGAAATACAGAAGCATTTGAAAGCTCTGTAGAATGATAGAATTTGTTTCCTTTTCTATACTAATTTATTTTTCAAGAAATGTTAAATAATTATAGTTGTGTCAGGTGTAATGAAGAAAATGAACAAGAAGCTGGGTTAATGTCTGTGTGGTAGTGAGAAGAGGGCATTTAAAAGGTAACATTTCAGCTTATCTCTAAAAGGAATGTGAGTGGGAAGGGTGTGCAATAGAGTGTTCCAGGCAGAGGGGACAGGATATGCTGAGTGCTTGCTGTGCTGGGGTGTTAACATGACTAGGGCATCAGGAAACAGCAAGGGAAGAGTGACAGGAGCTGAAGTTGGAGAAAAATTAAGGCCTTGAAACTCCGTGTCTTGTAGACCATAGAAGGAGTTTGGATTTTCTTCCAAGTGTTAGGGAAAGTGGAATTTCAAGCTGGAGAGTTACATGGTCTGATTTACCAAGGAAATGGCAGGGGAAATGCTCTTTCTAGTGGCTACTGCTGCTGCTAAAAAATCAATTTTATAGCAAGGGTGACCAATTCTAAGGTCGTTATTAGGCAAGATACCTGGAATCAAGCATGTCAGTTACTTTGTACTCCTTTTTTTCATGCGTCATTCAATAGTTTACCTCACTGCAATATTCTTCATTCTGGAATTGAATTTGGTTTTGCTGCAAGCACCATTCTCCATTAAAAATAGACTTGTTGATTGCTTATACACTATCACATTATCCCTAGGAATACACTATTCCCCTGACCAAGGAATTCACTTCACATTGAAAGAAGATGGTGAGACAAGTCCATGGGCTTCACTGCTGTTGTAATGTACCCAATCATTCAGGTGTCAGCTAAGATTAGAATATGCAGTATGTGTCATGAACCAAGATTCTTGACTAATACAGAAATTGACACCTAGAAATGGGGACTGGCAATTGTTGACCCTAAAATGTAGTCAAGATGTGGTAGGGACAGTGAGGAGCCATCCAACCCAGGCTGGGAAAATAGTAAGCTTTCTTGGTTATGTCAGTGCTACTGAAAATGTCATGTACAGACCAAAGCCAGCCTGCCAGCTGTACTAGTCAGCAGTGAAATAGATACAGAAATTGAGAGGAGCATTTCGTAACTTTTAATAATTTGATATCACAATGACATCTAAGCATGTGCTTTTTTATTTATGAAGACATTTGTCTGTGATGGGTTGGTAACTAAAAACAAACAAACAAAAAAATTGATCCTTCACCAAAGAGAGTTTGAAAGACGCTGGTAGATTATTTGTTGTCAAACAAGGTTCTAGCTAGGAAACTGGGCTAAAAAATAAAATAGGCTATAGGAATATGTTGGCTACTTCTTGCTTCCCTTAGTACTATGAGAAAGACAAACTGTAGTTCAGCATGGCCTTTCTGAAAGAGATAAGCAATGATGGGGTGTAAATTATACAGCATTGTTAAGAGGAGTCCTTTCTGCAAGTGGTTTAGTTATCCTATACTACTAAGGATCACATAATGTCTACCCTGCCAATTGAAATAATCACATTTTCTGTCCCACATAAAGTTAATATACTAACTAGGAATGCAGAGCCCCAGGAAATCAGTGGAGTCAGGGATGTTTAATTCTTCATAACTTTTCCTAAATAGCTTCTGTTATACCCCCTTACCAACTGAAAAAGGTAATACCCCCCATTACCCCAATTTAGTGGTGTGTAACCCAAGGAATGGAGTCTGATGCTACAACCTGGCTTCATACCCCAGCCTGTTCTCACCCCACCCTCAGAGAGAATCTATGACTAAAGCCATTGAACTAAGATCTAGGGAGATTGATGAAGTTGCCAGGCTAGTTTCCAAGAGATAGGAACAGGAAGGGCAGGGTCCATATTCAAAGCTTATATCGCAGTGAGATTTCTGATACCAAGCTAATGGATTTCCCCAAATGCCATTGACTGGCAGCCAAGCAAAGTTTTAAGGTATTGCCAGAAATTCCTCAACCTAGCAAAAGGTACCTACTGTTGTGCTATCTAAAAGGTAATGTCCCAGTCTCCAATCCTGGTAGGAAGATGAATTAGGCGGCCAGGATAGTCCGCAGAGATTTCTTCTCACTACACCTCTAGGCAGGATCTTTGAGAAAAGGGAAATCTTGGTCCTTTGATTGGCTGATCTTGATTCTGTGCTGGAGAAATACAATCCTTCTTACTTCTATTACTCTTGTCCAGCAGGATATGGCATGTGCTCACAACCATTGTATGTTGCTTTTCCTTTTTGCCTTTTCTCTTTAATGTTGATTATCCCATTTCCTGCTCATTTATTGTATATTTGTGCATTGGGGATAAATTCATTATTCATTATTTAGTCACATCGGGACCTGACCAAGCTTGAGAGCATTCAAACATCCTGAACTTAGGGCTGGATTCAGTAGCTGGATGTGACATTGAGTTTTCTCCTCCCACTGGGGAGAGATTGAGTACATGTGCAGTTGCATATGGGATAGCTGATTTGTGCTAAGAAGAACTATAGATACAAAGAAAACAGTGTGTGTTCATGTGTGTGTATGTGTATGTGTTTGTATGCGTTCAAATTCAATCGGCAGTCAAAGAGTGAAATATGGGGAATAACTTTATTTTGTTAGCCTACTTCTCTCTTCTTTTGGGAAGAGTGCTTTTCTCCTTTATTTTGGAGAACGACTCCTCTCTGCCTACCCCTAATCTAATGAGGGTCCAAATGAGAGGTTCAATAGCCACAGTGATTGATAGGAAGGTGGGTCTCTCACCTGAGCTAGGCCAACTGTATGGTACCTGTGCTGTAATTGATCTGTTACCTCTCAGTTCCAAATTCACTCTTTATGCCTGCTCTGGGAAGATGGATCTGCCTTTTTAAATAGTCGTCTTTCGCTAGCTATCACAATGTTAAGTTCTGTCAATACAGAATTCGAGAGAAACATCCAAATAGGAAAAGGTTTTCTTCCAGGTTCCAGTGTGCTTCCCTGACAGTCTCCTGTAGCATGGGAGCCTCTCTAGAATGCACATTTTGCACACAGCTGGATTTCCAAGCTCTTCTCAGGGTCTGAAGGAGAGTGGTGAAGGAAACTTCTCCAAATGGGCATTATTAAGACACTGTATTTGTCTGCCATGTCTGGAGTGAGAGATGATCAGAATGACCAGTCACTAATGACTAATGGTTTGTCTAGATGGTCAGTGACTTGGAAGGAACGGGATTGGCAAATAGATGACAAGGAAGTGTGGGAAAGAGGCATATGTTGGACATCTCTAAATGTGTACAAACTGTGAAGATAGTTGTGTCTTATCTGAATACATCTGATATATTAAAGGTATATACTGCAGGAGAGACTCGATAGTCAGGTGGACAAAATGGCACACTCAGTGGATATCAGTCAGCATCTTTGCCCAGCCATGCAGGTGCTTGCTCAATGGACCCATGAGCAAAGTGGCTATGATGGTAGGGATGGAGGCTATGCCTATGCTCACCAATGTAGATTTCGCCTTACCCAGGCTTACTTTGCTGACACTACTGCCAAGTGTTTAATCTGTCAAGAGCAGAGAACAACTTTAAGTCCCCGACATGGCACCACTCCCAGGGCCAATGAACCAGCCATCTGGTGGAAGGTTGATTACATTGGACTTCTTCCATCATAAAGGGAGCAAAGATTCGTCTTCGTTAGAATAATTGCATATTTTGGAGATGGATTTGCCTTGATTACTTATAATGCTTCTGCCAGCACCACTATGTGTGAACTCACAAAATGCCTTATCTACCATCAGTGCATTCTACTCAACGTTGCATCTGATCGGGGAACTCATGTCACTGCAAAGGAAGTGCAGCAAGGGACCTACGCCAGTAGAATTAACTGGGCTTGCCACATACAACATCATTTGGAAGCAGCTGGCTTAACTGAATGGTGAAATGCTTACTGAAGACTCAGTTATGGTCCCAGCTGGGAGACAATACCCTGGAAAAATGGGATTCTGTCTTACTTGATATGTTTGAATCAGAAATCATTGTATGTTACTGTCTTTTCCATAGCCAAAATACTTAATACATTTGAATAAAAATGTGGCAGTGAGAGTGGCTCCTCTCACAATATCACCTAGTAACCTACTCTCAGAATTTTTCCTTCCTTACCTGGACACTTGGCTGTTCATTTAGAGAACTTGTCCCTAAGGGGAGAGTGCTTCCATTAGAACATGGAATGATGGTTCCACTAAATCGTACAATGAGTCTACCACCAGGCCATTTTGGGTTCTTTATACCACTGAAGCAAAAGTCAAAAACAGGAACTAATCTACTGACTTGAGTAATTGATCCTGATTACCAAGAGGTAATTGGCTATTGGCTTGCTTCTATACAATTGCAAGGTAAGGAGGACAGCCTGGAACCCAGGGGATTCTCTTGGGATCCTCTTAGTACTTCCATGTCCAATATTAAGGTTAATGAAAAATGACAGCAACTGAAAAAAAGGTAGGGCATTTGAGGACTTGGACCCTTTGGAAATAAAGGGTTGGGTTACTCCACCAAATAAAGAAGCCCAACTAGCTGAGGTTCTGGCTGAGGGCAGGGGAAACAGAGTGAGTAGAGGAAAAGGAAGCCATAAATATCAGCTATAGCCTTGTGAACAATGACAGAAATGAGGGCTGAAGTATCTTTGCATATTTTTAATTGGCTTGTTATATGCGTGTGTTTATATGCATTTACTAACCACTTTCTTCTTTTCACAACTTCCCATTTTTATTTTAGATTCATGTTGTTGGCAGTTGTACTAGTTTCCTAGGGCTGCTACAACAAAGTACTACAAACTTGGTGGCTTAAAACAACAGAAACATATTCTCTCTCAGTTCTAGAGGCTGTAAGTCTGGAATTACGTTAGCAGGGTTGGTTCCTTTCAGAAGCTCTGAGGGAGGAAAGGATGTTCTATGCCTTTCTCCTAGGTTCTGGTGGTTGCCAGAAATCCTTGGCATTGCTTGGCTTATGATGCATCACTACAATCTCTGCCTCCGTCTGTACATCATTTTCTCTTCTGGGTGTCCATGTGTCTCACGTCCCCCTCTTCTTTCTCTTATGGGGACACCAGGCATTGGATTCAGGGTCAACCCTTAATCCATGATGATTTCATCTCAAGATTTAATTACATCTGCAAAGACCCTATTTTTAAATAAGGTCCCAATCACAGGTCCTGGGGGTTGGGACTTACGAAGATCTTTTTTAGGCCACAATGCAACTCTTCACAGAAATTAACTTTACAATTATTTTTTAGGTAACAGAATATTTTGTGCAATTATGAATTAATTTGAGGTTTGGTTTCTATAGCCAATGATGAATACAATGACTCTCAGGGCTTTCTGTCTCCTCATTTTGGGGAAAGGGTGAACTTCACTTGTAAGAAAGCTGTATCTTACTACCTGGAGAGAAAGCAGTGCTTTGTTGCAGAAAGGTGCACATGAAGCTGAGTGGTCAGGTGGGTTCCTGAAGTGCATGTGGCTGCTGCATTATGGGCAGCTTCTCTAGCGTCTGACTCCTGCAACACACGCAGCTCCTCCAGTTCTCAACTACTGCAGCAATGCCCCCAGCCTCCACCTGGTTAGGTGAGAGAGCCTCCAGCGGGACACCCCCCTGTGAACTGCTTTCCCCTGCACCTAGAGAGTGAATCTGCAGTGAATTCTGTCTGTGAAGCATCATGGATTCGATATCATTCATTGAGCCCTGGCTCGCCCTCTCCAATAAGGTCTGGAGCTTAGCCATGGAGGGAGGGCAGATGGAGAGAAGCTTTTCCTTGGGTGCTCCATCTCAGCCCGAGGGGTAGTGCCTGCTGGTTATATGTGCTATCCCTATATTCTGTGGAGTTTTCTTTTTTTCTTCCTAGTCATTCTCTCAATATTCCAATTCCCTGTTATAGTTTAATATTCTTTACATTACTGTCTTTTCCCAAATTACTGTGTGGTTTATCTCTTCTAATTGGGCTCATTACCCCACCTTCCTGGCCACTGCAATTGGTTAGGAAGAAAGTGTGAGACCAAGACAGACCAAAGAATATCCTACCCCAGGATTTATTGAGGTGCAGCTGGGAAAAAGAGCAATTTCCTTTTCTGGTAGCGAAACTGGTAGGATGTGAATGGAAAGCGGTATCTGATATAGCATAGTGAGGAAAAGGACAACACTCACTAGCAGATAGCAAAGCGGACATGGAGAGAGAAGCAGAGACAAAACATGGAGGGAAAAGAGAAGCAAGTGTGAAACTAATTAGATGGAAAGTCTCAATAGTATAAACATATCAATTCTCAAATGTATCGATAAATTTAATGTTATACAATTAATAGCCAATGATAATTTTTATGAAATCATTCAGATTCTAAATTTAATCTGGAAAAGAAAATGCAAGAGCATAACATAAAAACTTTTGCAAAAAAAGAACAATAACATTGTCAGATATAAAAATACACTGAAAAATATTAATAATTAGTACAATATAGTATTGGGACAGTAATGGACAAAAATATGAGTAGAAAAGAACAGAAAATACAGATCCATATATTTAAGGGAATCCAGCAGATGATAAAGGTAATATTTCAATTCTGTTGGAAAGAGATAAGCTATCAATAAATGGTATGGTCAATTTGCAATATATATATATATATATAATCAGATCTTTATTTCATACCAAAAATAAATTCCACATGGGTTACAGATCCCAACTGTCTTTGATCTTAGCTCCCTTTTGGAGAAGTTCTTTATGAGATTTGTCAAATGTATGGGTTTCAAGATTCTTAGTTCTGTTAGGTTTTATTGTGAAATCTCTATCCATTAGCCATATAATTACTTTAGAAATGATTATATATGAATATATTTTCTTTGTAGAAATTCAGATTCTGCCCCCCACACACAAGGTGAAGTCTCCTTTAACCCTCTTATTCCTGCCAATGTACTTCCTTCCTTAGAATTATACTTTATGTGACATATATTTTGTAGATCAAGAAATTCTCTCCACTGTTCTAATCTTCTGGTGGCCCTACAGACTGGTTTTAATTGCTGCTGTGAATTAATTTTTATGTTTATATTTCCTCTGTTAATCTGAGTTTTGAAAGGTTAAGGAGGTAAATATGTATTTTTAGGCTACTTTCATGAAACAAAAATTCAGTTGATCATTTAAAAAAATAATTCAATTTATAACTAAGATAAAACAAGGGTAAATGTTAACATTATTTTGAAATATATAAAATATAAAAGGGTTTTGAACATTGTTCCATGCATGCCTGTAATCCTGGCCACTCAGGAGGCTGAGGTGGGATGATCACATGAACTCAGGAGTTGGACACTACCCTGGACAACATTAGGAGACCTCATCTCAGGAAAAAACAACAACAACAACAAAGAAAAAGAAAATGCCTTTCACTCTCTAGTGGTGGGAAAGTTATCCACTTAATTTCTACTCTGGAGATATCATGCACACATACTCAACAACTCAATTGGGTTGGAGGAAGAGGGTGGAGGTCTATGTAAGTGTCCTTAAGACTTGGATTATTTGAAAGAGGAGTTAAGATATGATTCATTTTAGATCTAGTTGTTAAATAAGAGTTCTAAGACTGCTATTAATACTATCACAAGAAAATAAAAATAGAATGTATTAATTTCCATCTTGTAGAAGGCAAAAAAGGAAATAAAAAACAAATAAATGATTAACAAAGACTATATCAAGTCAAGAAAGGATAAAAAAGAAACATAAGAAAGGTAGGATGAATAGAAGAAACACAAATTAAGAGAGTAGAAACAATTTCTATATTTCTAGTAACCATAATACAAGTAAGTGGATTAAATTCACCCTCAGACAGACAGAAAATGCAATAATGGATGAAAGTAATTCAACTGTATTTTGTGTACAAGTATACTGAGCTTACCAGTTAAAAGACAAAAATTTTTCTGATGGGCCAAAAAAAAATTAAACAAAAAGAAACTCTATTATATCCAAAAGCGTCTTTATATTTAAAGAATGGAAAGATGGAAAGTTTAAAAAATGGAAAAGATTCCAGGAAAATACTAACCATAAAAATTAATAGCCATATTAATATCAGACCAAATGAAAGCAAAAATTAATAGCTACAGAATGAGAAACTGACAAATTTATATCAGAGTGGATATGCTAATAAATCTCTCTGAATAAAGCACATAAAAGTTAGCAGAGATAGAGAAGATTTAATTAACACAATTAATAAGCTTGTTATTTGCTTTAAAGAGGAAAGTCTGAAAATTCATGGGTTAAATATTCAATTTAAGAAGGTAGAAGAAAAAAGAGCAGAAGAAACTCCAAGAAAGCAGAAAAACTACATGATGAAGACAGAAATTAATGAAATAGAAAGATAGAAAATAGGAAGGATTTTATTAATATTTTTTAAAAAGTAATAAAATATTAATAGATAACTCTTGGGTGAGTCTAACCAAGAAAAACAAGAAATAAAGCCCAAACAAAACCAATTAGGAATGAAAAAAGGGAGTCCTAACTTCAGATGTAGCAAAGACTGAAAAGATAAAAAAAGAGAACACTGTGAACAACTTTGTGCGGAAATATTTGAACATCTTCAGGAAATGGAAAATTTCTTTTAAAAAATGAGTTAGCAAAATTGACTCAGGAAGAAAGGAATGGACCCTGGATTATGATAATTTACCAACC
This sequence comes from Microcebus murinus, assembly GCF_040939455.1. Classification (NCBI taxonomy): domain Eukaryota; kingdom Metazoa; phylum Chordata; class Mammalia; order Primates; family Cheirogaleidae; genus Microcebus; species Microcebus murinus. The sequence goes on from NC_134108.1 coordinate 28,488,146, forward strand.
CTCCTGATGAAAATTAAAATGCTGAGACAAAGTCAAAAAGCCTTTCTTAGAAGCAAATACTGAAAAGAGAATGAGAACTATTATATAAAACCAAAATTAAGAACAAAGAAGAACCAAGAAAGGTCAATGAGCTTTAGAAGATGTTTATGCTCTGAGGGCATTTGCCAGTGCTGGGAATTCAAACTTTCATTTTGATGTCTTCACTAAGTGAAGGGTACCGCAATCGTCCAGGGATGGCACAAAGTGGGAAGTTGAACAGGAGGCCCTCCTGACAATACGGTGCAACATAAAAGGGCTATATCCTGGGAGTAAGAATGTTCCTGAAGTAAACAAGTCTTGTGATTCTCTCCATCATACTGGTGGACCATGGAATTTGAAGCTTTGAACTTAGATTAAGGTGTGCTCAGACTGATAGAGTCACTAGCTACGGAGCAGAAACAAAGAAATCTCCCTGTGGGAAAGTAGATTCCTATTAGGCTAGGCTAATTAGGATTCAAATTATTCCTATAAATACACTATCAAGTACTATTACCTACACGTATGTAGTGAAATTTATTTATTTATTTCACCATGGGAGGCCAAGGCAGGGAGGATTGCTTGACTTGAGGCCAGGAGTTGCTGACCAGCCTGGGAGTGAGACCCCCATCTCTACAAAAATTTTTAAAAAATTAGCCAGGTGTGATGGCTTCTGTCTGTAATCTCAGCTGCTCTGGAAGCTGCAGTGAGCTATGATGGTGCTGCTGCATTTCAGCCTGGGTGACAGAGCAAGACCCTGTTTCTTTAAAAAAAAAAAAAAAAAAAGTAAAAAAAGGGAAGATATTATAAACACAAAGTTCAGGATGGTTTTACCTTTGGTGGGATGTAGGGGGATGCAATAGGTAAGAAGTTACACTTTCATCATTTGTGATCTCTTCTCTGTTGTATTATTTGTTAAGCCTGTGCTAGCAGTACATTCATTAAAGTAAAACCAAGACAAAAATTTCATTTATCACCATTATTTTTTCTTGTTTGTTGTAGCAATTGTAGCTAATATAGTGAGATAAGTAAAAAAGAAAGAACAGTAATAAAGGCAGAGTTAAATGATTTTTATTTGTAGACGATGGTATTGTTTGGAAAACTCAGTAAAATCAATTTAAAATATCTGTCAAAACTAATGAAACTTCAACAGTGATTGGTTATTGGTAGCAATAGCTGCCATTTGTTTGGTATCTATCACATGCCAGAAACTCTGCTCACACTTTCTATTCACTGTCTCAATTGATCTTCAGAAACAACGGTGTGTTGTTAGTATTTCTACAAAGATGAGCAAAAATTTTAGGTTGAGTAATTTGTCTAAGTGGCAGGACAATAATTTGAACTTCCATTGTCTAATTCCAAATTGAGCAGGTTATTCAACCTAAAATTTTTGCTCATCTTTGTAGAGATACTAACAACACATACAGTTGCTTCTGAAGATCAATTGAGACAGTGAATAGAAAGTGTTGAGCAGAGTTTTTTTCTTTTTAAAGTACATACACTTCAAATGGACCAAATCTATATGCAAAGTGAACAAGACTTTCTCTCCTAAACAGTGCTGAAGACAAATAAATACAATTCTTTTTCTTTGTCTTGCCTTTTTTAGACACCATGCAGACTGGTACCTTTTCTGTTAACATTTTTTTCTTCAGAGAAGTTACAATATTACTAATTAGTACTGGTTTTTCAACCTGAAACTATGCCCCAGTTGACTGGGGGTGGTTTTGTACTTTTCCTCTAAGCAGCTGTTAGAGTTGCTTTCATTAGGAGTTGTTTCTTTCTATTAATAGTTCTTTCTGTTAATAGTCTTCCTCTGAGATGGTAGTTTTATACATAAAGGATTGATTTTAGCACATTTTCTGGGGTATGGAAATTAAACATACATAACGCATAACCAGTGTTTTCTAACTCATTTATAACTTGTCATAATCTTTCTTAATTCTTTTTGTCTTTAAGACCTTCACACTTTCAAAGAGGTTTGCTGAGCTTGTTATTTTCCTACCTTGCATTTGGAAAGTGCTGGGAACATCCTGACCTCACGCCATCCCTTACCACTCCGCTATCAGTGCTCGTTGGGCTTGTTCATGAAGGCTTTGTCCCACCAGCCTCTTCTCACTTCTAAACCCAATCTTAGTAGGTTCAGGTGCAGTTCAAGTCAGCTTTGAAATCATAAATTACAGCTAGAAGGGACTTTAGAGATTATCTGATTCTGATTGAGAAATAGGGAAACAAAAGCCCACACTATTTTTCTTGTTAGATTCCTCCAGAATGTAGTTCTCCACCCATTGGTTGCTGAGGTTTTTGCTTTTCTTTCTTCCCAAACCCGATGCCTACTCATTAACAATACAGATCCCAACTGTGAAACTGCTAAAGAGGAAATGAAAACCAAGGCTGCCACCGTGTGGTGTGGTACAGAAAGGAGGGGGTTATGCAGAGAAGTGAAGTGTGAGAATTGGGAAAATGATGCAGGGTAAATTTCTATTCATTGTAACAGAAATTGCCAACTTTTTGTAGTTGTTATCACGACTCAGTGAAATTTACAAGAACACGAAATCCTCTTTAAGCTACATTAGGATTTTCTGGCACAGCTATTAGACTTAGCCGTGAAGCTGTCTTAAACTGCAGGAAGATTTTATCATTGACAGATGTCCACAGATTGAGAGGTCTATAGAAGGCCCTTAAGAATATATTTTTATCTAAAAATAGGGCTATGCCACATAGCCATTGAGTGCCATGAAAAATACATAAATAAAAATAAAAATAGGCCTAGATATAGGATAATTTTTTTAATAAAATAAACTTAAGTAAAATAATAGTAAAGGATATGAAATTCTTAAAATTTATTTTTTGTTCCTATCTTTTTTCACAGATAGTTTTGGCATGATAGCCATGTGATATAAATGAGATGATTTAACTAAACAGAATTTAATAGATGCTAAGTGAAACAAATATTTAAGTATTAAATACCTAAATAGACTCTTCTTTCAGAGGTTACATAAGTCCTATTCTAGTTTGCATGTCACAGAAATGCACACTGAGATCTATTTTTGGGCACAAAGGACTTCACTGCTTGAGTTTCATAAAGGCCACTCTGCGGATGTGCTGCTTCTAGCAAGTGGACCAAGGGAAGAATCAAGGCGATGAAAAATAAGTCCACTAAAAATACTGTATCAGCTACCATCCTTATCCTACAAGATTACAGATTTCTCATGGCATGTGCCCACATGCCTGCCCTACTCCACATGTAATCAATGAAAATGGGCAGGGGGCACCACATCAGTGGCTTTTCCCCTGATAATCTGAAAGGGTTACAAATAGGCTGCTCCCAAGAAAGCAGCTTAACATTCTTAAAACAGCCTAATAATCTCAAGGGAGCATTTTCCTTTATTAATTGAAAGCAGCTGAAAAAATATATAGCTTATATAGTCTCATTTTAGTATATATTTTATTTTATTTTTTAAGAGATGGGGTCTTGCTATGTTGCCCATGCTGACCTAGAACTCTTAGGCTCAAGTACTACTATCCAAGCAGTTGAGACTATGATGCGGAAAATGGCGGGTGCCGGGACGCGGCCGCTTGCTACCGCCACGTAGCTCCGCATCTCCACGGGCCAGTGCTGTGTGTGACCAGTTGGAGGGCACGCTGCTGAGGCAGGGCCCCACAGCACATTGCTGCCAGGGGGCCCGTATGCTGGAATGCCCCCAGGCCCATGTGCTGCTGCCTGTTTCCGGCCACGCTTCTTGCGTGATCCTGATTGGGTAATTTTTGAATCCCACTGTTTTTGATTGGATGTTAAAGCTTGTTGCTGATTGGATGTTAAAGCTTGTAGTTGATTGGACGCTTCTTGAGCCCTACCAAGGGTATAAAAGCAGGGGCAGAAGGGCAGGAAGGGCAGAAGATGGGAAGACACGAAGAGAGCTGTAAGACTAGGTGTGCTGAGCTTGCTGTGGAAGAATAAAGGCTGTTCTCCGACTCTGTGTGCTGCTGGGTTCTCTCCCCAGTCAAATGAATAAGAGCTGTAACTCTAGCTGTATGCACTGCCGCAACAACTACAACTACATACCATCATGCCCGGCTGTTTTATATATATATATATATATATATATATATATATATATATATATATATATGTGTGTGTATATATATATACATATATATATATTTTTTATTATATATTTATTATAATATATATATATATATTTTTTTTTTTTGAGGCAGAGTCTCACTTGTTGTCCAGGCTAGAGTGAGTGCCGTGGCGTCAGCCTAGCTCACAGCAACCTCAAACTCCTGGGCTCAAGCAATCCTTCTGCCTCAGCCTCCCGAGTAGCTGGGACTACAGGCATGCGCCACCATGCCCGGCTAATTTTTTCTATATATATTTTAGTTGGCCAATTAATTTCTTTCTATTTATAGTAGAGACAAGATCTCGCTCTTGCTCAGGCTGGTTTTGAACTCCTGACCTTGAGCAATCCGCCCGTCTCGGCCTCCCAGAGTGCTAGGATTACAGGCGTGAGCCACTGCACCTGGCCTCTGTTTTATATTTTTAAAGCTTAAAAATCTAGAATATTTGCAACAAAGAAAATTATACAACAGAGGAGAAGCTAAGGGTGACCATGGGCCCTGGCCTCATGGCACATCATGAAGCCGAGTCAGAACTATTTAGATTCAAACCCCAGTGCCACCACTCAGATGATGACTTTGGTCAAATTATTTAATCTCTCTCGTCTTCAGTTTCCTCATCTGGAAAATAGGATAAAAATGTCTATTCACTGGGTTGTGACAAGGATTACACAGGAAATGGCATGCATAGCACTTAGCCCAGTGCCTGGCACTCACTCAGTACTTCACAAATGTTAGGCTACTAGAATCACCCAGCATTGGAGATGTGTACACAACCAGACTCTAAGCATTCTCACAAGGAAACTATCAACTGTCATAAAGAAAAACTTAACTTCTATCGTATTTTACAGACACTCACAGAAAAGACCTGTCATCCAAAAAGTAACAATTGACTGCCAGCAGGATTTCTCAAAGGTAGGACCTTAGTTGAGTCACCTCATTGTCAGCCTAGAACCTGGAATTTATCACATCATTAACAAAATCAGTCTCTTGGTGAGAAATTCAGCCTGAGTTAGTGAATACAGCACCGACTTTCCAGGCAAATGGTCCTGAGTTGAGGTGTTTAGATTCATCACTTGCTAGCTGTGTGTCTTTGAGCTTCAGTTTCCTCCTATGGAAAATACGAACAAGAATAGTAGCAAGTGCTTTTACCTCGCTTACCAAAAGTGCAGTGCTCATTATGTTATCCTACTCAGGAGGGTAAAATATGTAAACACCCATCCTAGAGCAGGTTTCAATGAATGTCGTTTGTTTCCTTGGAATTCTTTGATGATGATGATGGTGGTAGTGATGGTAAGTAGTGGTGTCTAGAGAAACTCTGGGATTTAGGAACCTGGGAAGTTGATTGAAAAATCCATTTTGTTTGATGAATATAAAAATAAAAGCACCGGAAGAAAATGGTCCGGTAGTGTTCCAATAATCAATTCGTTGTCTCTCAGCTCCAAATCCACACTTGATTGCCTGTTCAGCTGAAAATCCACAGGATTGGACCCTATGACGCATCTTTCCTTTGCAGTTGGCATGATGCTAAGCTTTATCAGTAGAGGGCGCCGGAGGGACACCGCAAGAGGAAGGGTTTCCTCTTCCTAATTCACCCACTGTGCTCTTCTCCGGGGGCTTTTGCAGACCCGGCTCCTGCAGCAGGTGTGGCAGCCAGCGGCATCTGGTGGCCGGACCGCAGCGCCTCTCCTGTGGAGATCACCCAGCGTCTCCTCGGGCAGCTTGACAACGACTTCTTAGGTATGGCGCCTCTCGTGGGTGGCTTTCCCTTAAATCTAAGAGGGCAAATTCTGAGCCGTGGTTCCCAGCTGGTCGGCCTCTAGCTGCCTGCACCCAGAAGGGTGTTTTCTGCTTGCCAGTTCCCGCCGAAATTCCCAGTTTGCTGGCCTTTGCTGGGAGCAGCTGCGGGCCAGCTCTGGCCTGAATCAGCCCAGGAACCTCCTCGCTGTCCAGCGGACTTCCTCAATGAGGTTCGAATCCCAGCCTGGTGAAGGGGGCGTCACTTCCAAGTTTGTTTCCTTGGTGGCTAGACTTGATCAGCCCTATAAAGTTCTCCCTTTATAGTTAATCTTCTGCTGTCCTTAGCTTTTAAATTAAACTTGTTCAAATTATAGTATGGTTTCTCCCTTGGATTGGGCAGTAACTACGAAGGTGAAAACCCAGTGAATTCCATTATACCATTAAAGTACCTTTCTTGTGACCAAATTTCCTGTTTCTCATCTTTCTGGGAAATTCTGTATACATAATGAAGATTTTGTTTCTTTAAGTGAATCATGTCCCCTTTGTCAATCCATCGGCTCAGATGTCGAAATTTCACTGAACAGTCAAATCGATATTGATGGGAGCTTGCAAATGTTATGCCTCTTCCAGTTGTGGGTTGATTTAATCAGCTGATTTGTGCCGTCCTAGAATCCACTTTGCTCACAGGGCAGCTTACACCTTCCCACTGAGGTGATCGTGCAAACCTCAGTGGAGGAGTTGGCATTTGAGTTGGACCCTGAAGGAAGGATGGGAATTTACAAAACTGAAATATAGCCACAATCATGGGAATATTCCAGGCAGAAGGAAAAGATACAGAGGTGTAACCAAGTATCTGGAACAAATGTATCGGATAGGGAAAAAGTAGGAATAGTGTTGGCAAGGAAGTAGAATCAGGTCATAGAAGGCCTTGAAGGCCAGACAAAGAGACATGCACAGGTGTCATGTTTTCATGAACATTTGGCCTTGGTGGAAAACAGATGGAATTGGGGCATGACCCTAAGATCTAAGCAAAAACACTAATGAGAAAGATTTTATAGTAACCAAGATGGGAGGCAGTTTGGACCTATGATAAAGCCACTAGGGTTGGGGAAATGGAAAGGAAGGAATGGATGTATAAAACAACGTGAAGGAAGAATACATGCGATACTGCATGGGTGGATAGAATAGAGGAGACCAATTTGCGTGTGGTAACAGAGATGGAGGATCGTGTAGGGAGAAGGTGTTAGTGTTGATTTTCCAGTCCAACTGGAATGTGCTGTGAGGATAGGAAAGCCCCTGTAAAATAATAAATATAACTGGGAGTCTGATGTAATTCAAACATTTATTTATCGCCTATTGCTTCTTTAAAAAGAGTTCAGTGGGAAAAGATATTCTTATTACCCTAAATGAAAATTTGGCAGGTACCATGCTTTTTGTGCTGATTTTTAGAGAGTAGACAATTCTAAGTGTCACAGAGTCTGAATTCAGTAATTAGAAAGTGCCACCCAAGATACTAATAGAAATTCCAAACTATTAATATATTATGTGTTAAACTTCAATTCACCAGCGAAGATTTGCTGAGGCTGGAAGAAGAAAAGGAACGTGTAGCTGGCTTCATCTCAGGCTCTCTCCTCATTTTTTCTTCTTCTCTACCCCTCAGTCTGCCAGTTTCTGATCCCCAAAAGTTGATGCAGGAAGGGGCGGGTCTGAAGACTTACAAGGGGAAAGGAAAGATCTTATAAGAAGAGAATATCTCCACATGTTCTGGACCTGAGGGTGTTTAGAGCCAACCTTTCTCTTGTGGGCACTGTCCCTTGTCCCAATCAGATGCATCTCTACTTCAGGTAGCCACTGGAGGCTCTATCTGTGGACTTTAATATTCTGCTTGGGTCTCTCTACCTCTCCAGGTAGTCTGCTTGGACTGGGCCCAGGGTGACCTGGTGCTGCCTCTCCCTCTTGTGGGTGACAAGCTCTGGGAATATGTAGTCATGCATTGCTTAATGATGGGGATCCATTCTGAGAAATGTGTCGTTAAGCAATTTTGTCATTGTGCTATCATAGCACTTACGGAAGACCTAGATGGTACAGCCTACTGTATACCTAGGCTATATGGTATAACTTATTGCTCCCAGGCTACAAACCTGTATAGTATATTACTGTACAGAATACCATAGGCAATTGTAACACAATGGTCAGTAATTGTGTACAGTAAAAATATGGCATTATAATCTTATGGGACCATTGTCATATATGCAGTCCATCTTTGACTGAAATGTCATTATTTGGCCCCTGGCTGTAGATCCCAGCACAGTATCCCTCTCCTGGCTCTGCCACAGAGGAAGTGAGCCTCTGCAGCCTCAGGGAGGAGTCAACCCAGGGGAGCCTCCCCTTCCCCATGAGATGGCAGGTCCTTGGGGTGGGACTGGGATGGGACTCAGCTCAGCCCCGTACCACACACGATATCTTCTTCCAAAGACATTCTTCTCACAAAAATCTTTTTTCTCTCCACACTTACTGGTTCCTTTTATATTCTTGATTTGGTTGAGAAGCTCAAAGGTCATGCAACCCATTTTTGAAACATTTTCTCTATAAATTCTTCGTAAGGGGCTCTGTCTTAAATCTTACATCTGTTATAGTGTGCTGAAACTTCAATATGAACATTCTCTTACACAAAGGCTAATCCCAATGGTAATTTTTTCCCCTGAATTTCTTTTATAAAGCATAAATGAAGACAATGCCATAATTTTTATATTAAAATGTATGTATAAGTTTATATATTTTTATAAACTAAATTTATATATTTACTTAAATACATATAAACTATATATATTTATATACCATATGTATTTTTTTCCTTCTTATATTCTAAGAAAATTTTAAGACAGCTTTCCTGGATTTGGTATATTAACCTCCTATTGCTGATGTTACAAATCGCCACATACTTAGTGGTTCAAAATAATACAAATTTATTTTACCTTACAGTTCTGAAAGTCAGAAGTTTGAAATTAGTCTGTTTCCGTCTTGTCCAGCTCCTAAAGGTTGCCAGCATTTTGGCCTGTGGCCTCATTCTGTCTTCAAAGCCAGCAGTGGCTGATTGGCTGAGGTTTTTCGTGCTGTATCACTCTGACAGATTCTTCTGCCTCCCCCCTCCACATCCCAGCACCCTTGTGATTGCACTGGGCCCGCCTGGCTGGTCCAGGACAATTGCTCTATCCTAAAGTCAGCTACAGCTGATTTGTAAGCTTAAATCTGTCTGCAGCTTTAATTCTCTTCTGCCTTGTACATCAGTCAAGGTTCAGCCAGAGAAGCAGAACCAGTAGGAGAAATACATTAAGAGATTTATTGCAAGGAGTTGGCTTATGTGATTATGGGGGCTGGTTAGGCAGGTCTGAAATGCAGGCTTTTATGGTCATTCGAGGACATGCAAAGAGCAGAAAAAAAAATTGAGTCAACTGCTGCAGGGCCTGTCCCAGCAGAGGTTATGAACAAGGAGATGTTCTGCCTTCTTGTCTCAGTTTTCATACAGAGATATCCAGAGGGTGGAGCCAGTGGGGGGCAGTGCAGTATAGTGCAAGAAGCTCCAGGTTTGGGGCCAGTCTGATGAGGTTTGAATTCCAATCCTGACACCTGTTAGTGGAGCAGCCTCAGGCAAGTCATTTAATACTTTTGAAGCTTCTTTTTGCTTTTTAAAGAAATAAACTTTTTGAGATAGTTGTAGCATTTTCACTTTTGTTAAATAGAACAGAATCTACTAAGATAAATTGTTTTTAGGATTTAAGATTATAATCTATGTGAAATATGTTTGTATAAATATGAAATATATGCACATGCCCCATAGGATTTTTAGGATCAATATTTGCTAATTTCATGTTTGCAACTACTTTATAGAACATAACTACCACAAATAATGAGCATTGGTTGTGCTAAGAAATGCACAAGTGTATCTTCTGTATATTCTTTACTTTTATGCATGATAACAATCTAGTTTCCCTTGGTAATCTGGACAAATCACTCCAGCCAATACAGCAACTGCTTCTTTGCCTGTGAGTGTTATATGAATAGAATCATACGTTATGTAAACTTTAGGGATTGTATTTTTCACTTAGCATAATTCCCTATAGATTTATCTAGGTTGTTACATGTACTAATAGTTTGTTCCTTTTTATTGCTCAGTAGTATCTCATGATATGGATGTACCAGAGTTCATTTAACTATTCATCTGTTAAAAGATCTGGGTGTTTCCAGTTTGAGGCCATTATGAATAAAGCTTCTATGAGCATTCATGGATCGGTTTTTGTGTGAACATAAGTCTTTGCTTTCTGAGATAAATCCTGGCAATGTGTGCTAGTTGTGTGTTTAGTTTTTAAAGAAATGACCAAGCTGTTTTCCAGAGTGGTTACATTTTATAGTCTCACCAGGAGTGTATGAGTGATTCATTTTTCTGCCTATTCACTGGCATTTGATGTCACTATTTTTTACTTTAGCCATTCTGAGAGGTGTGTAGTGATAGCTCATGTGGTTTCAATTTGCATTTCTCAAATGACTAATGTTGAAAATCTCTTCTTCTGCATATTTTCCATCTGTATATCTTTGATTACATTTCTCTTCTTACATTGTCTGTGTTTTAATTGAAGTATTGGCTGTTTAAAGTTTAGTTTTGAGAGTTCTTTATAAATTTCAGATACTAATCTTTTGTTGGATACATAGTTTAAATACAGTCATCCCTTGGTATCTGCAGGGATTGGCTCTAGGACCATTCCTGAAACCAAAATCCTCACCTACTTAAGTCCCTGAGTATCCCTGTGAACCTGCCCCTTTAATACAAAAATCAGTCCTCTGTATCTGGGGGTTTCAAGTCTTGCAAATACTCTATTTTTAATATGCATTTGTTTGTGTTTTCAGAATGTATTAAAAAATAAATATATATGGCTGACTGTATTTATTTTAAAAATCCACATATAAGAGGACCTGTGAAGTTCAAATCTTTGTTGTTCATGGGTCAGTTGTATTTTATTCCACTCTGTGGCTTGTATTTTCATCTTTTTCACAGGGTCATTCAAAGAGCAAAAGATTTTACTTTTGATAAGGGATAATTTATTAATGTTTCCTTTAATCGATCATGCTTTTGATGCTGTGTTAGCCCATTCAGGCTGCTATAACAAAAATCCCATAGACTGAGTGGCTTAGCAACAGAAACTTATTTCTCACTGTTCTGAAAGCTGGGAAGTTATTAGTTAGTTATTAGTTATTAGTTCTATAAATTTTGTTTATTTATAGATTGTTTGGGATTTTATACATAGACAATCGTGTCATCTGTAAATAGGAATAGTTTTACTTTGTCCTTTCCAATCTGTATGAAGTTTCTTTCTTTTTCTTGCCTTATTGCACTGGCTAGCACTTCTAGCACTATGTTGAATGGTGATATCTGACATCCTAGTCTTTTACCTGATATTAGGAGGGAAACCATTCAGTCTTTCACCATTTCATCCAAGTTGTCAAATTTATGTGTCTATAGAGTTGAGCATAATATTCCCCATTTTATTCTTTTGATCTCTGCAAAATCTGTAGGTATATTCCCTACTTAATTCATAGTATTGGTAATTTGTGTCTTCTCTATTTTTTTATTGTCACTTTGCTAGAAATTTGTTAATTATATTGATCTTTTCAAAGAACTAGCTCTTTGTTTCATTGATTTTTCTCTTGCTTTTCTGCTTTAAATTTTATTGATTTCTATTCTTGTCTTATTATTTTCTTCCTTCTGCTTGCTGTGGGTTTATTTTTCTCTTCTTTTTCTAGGTTCTTGAGGTGGAGCTTAGACTTTTGATTTGAGACATTTCTTTTTTCTAATGTATGAATTTAATGCTACAAGTTTTTCTTTCACAGAGATAAAAACTCTGTGTTTTTGTTTTATACATTACCATGTGCCAATGTCTCTACCATGTGCCAATGTCTGTCTTTTAATTGGTATATTTAGACCACTTATATTTACTGTAATTACTGACATGTAACTGACTTAAGTCTACCATTTTATTTTTTTGTTTTTTGTTTGTTTTGTCTTTTGTTTCTCTTTTCTTTTTCCTGCCTTTCTATAGGTTACTTGATATTTTAGAATTCGATCTTGTTATTGATAGTGTTTTTGGTGCATCTCTTTGTATAGCTTTATTAGTGGTTTCTCTAAGCATTATCATATATATACATAATTATTGAAGTCTACTGGCATTATTTATCAGTCCAAATGAAGTATAGAAATCTCACTTCTCCTAAGCATTATACAAGGTACCCATGTAGCAAAAACAACTATATCCTCTAAAATTAAAAAAAGGTCTCACTGATCTTTATGTTCATTTACCCTTTCCTATCTGCAATATGATGTCTATATTTTCTTTCTTTTTTTATTTTTTTTTATTTTTATTTATTTATTTATTTATTTATTTTTTTTGAGACAGAGTCTCGCTTGTTGCCCAGGCTAGAGTGAGTGCCGTGGCGTCAGCCTAGCTCACAGCAACCTCAAACTCCTGGGCTCAAGCAATCCTGCTGCCTCAGCCTCCCAAGTAGCTGGGACTACAGGCATGCGCCACCATGCCCGGCTAATTTTCTATATATATTAGTTGGCCAATTAATTTCTTTCTATTTATAGTAGAGACGGGGTCTCGCTCTTGCTCAGGCTGGTTTCGAACTCCTGACCTCGAGCAATCCGCCCGCCTCAGCCTCCCAGAGAGCTAGGATTACAGGCGTGAGCCACCGCGCCCGGCTTTTTTTATTTTTTGAGACAAGAGTCTCACTCTGTTGCCTGGACTAGAGTGCCGTGGCATCAGTTTAGCTCACAGCAACCTCAAACTCCTGGGCTCAAGCAATCCTTCTGCCTCAGCCTCCTAAATAGCTGGGACTACAGGCATGTGCCACCATGCCCAGATAATTTTTTCTCTATATTTTTTAGTTATCCAGCTAATTTTCTTTATATTTTTAGTAGAGAAAGAGTCTCACTCATTCCCAGGCTGGTCTTGAATTCCTGAGCTCAAATAATCCTCACACCTCAGCCTCCCAGAGTGCTAGGATTACAAGTGTGAGCCACCGGTGCTCGGCCTGATATCTGTCTTAAACATTCTTTTGCCTATATTTAGAACCATGTCTGACAGTGTTATAATAATTTTTGCTTCAACTGTCAAATATAATTTAGAAAACTCGAGAGGAGAATGAAATTCTCCTGTATTTACCCATATTTTTCCTTACCTTGTTCCAAAGTTTCTTCTTTTCTTTCTTTCTTTCTTTCCTTCCTTCCTTCCTTCCTTCCTCCCTCCCTCCCTCCCTCCCTCCCTCCCTCCCTCCCTCCCTTCCTTCCTTCCTTCCTTCCTTCCTTCCTTCCTTCCTTCCTTCCTTCCTCCCTCCCTTCCCCCCTCCTCCTCCTCCTCCTCCTCCTCCTCCTCCTCCTTCTTCTTCTTCTTCTTCTTCTTCTTTTCTCTCTCTCTCTCTCTCTCTCTCTCTCTCTCTCTCTCTCTTTTTGACATAGTCTTGCCCTGTTGCCTGGGCTGGAGTGCCGTGGCATCAGCCTAGCTCACAGCAACCTCACACTTATGGGCTCAAGCAATCCTATTGCCTCAGCCTCCCGAGTAGCTGAGACTACAGGCACGTGCCACCATGCCCAGCTAATTTTTTAAAAATATTTTTTAGTAGAGATAGGGGTCTAGCTGTTGCTCAGGTTGGTCTCATACTCCTGACCTCAAGTAATCCTCCCACCTTGGCCTCCCAGAGTGCTAGGATTATAGGCTTGAGCCACTCTACCCGACTGTCATTTTCTTTCTATTTAAAAACCTTCTTTTTTAAGGGTATGTGTGCTGGAAACTGCTAGTTAAAAATTTAATTCTCTTAGTTTTCCTTCATCTGAAATTATCTTGACTTACCCTTTATTATTGAAGGAAATTTTTCTGATTATAGGATTCTGCCTTAACATTTTTTTTTTCTTTCAGCACCTAAAAATTATTGTGTCACTTTTTCTGGCTTCCATTGTTTCTGATGATAAATTCATTGTTATTTGAATTGTTTTACCCACACAGGTAAGGTATTATTTTTCTCTGACTGCTTTCAAGGTATTTTGTCTTTAGTCTTCAGAATTCTAATTATAATATATCTCAGCCTGGATTTCTTCCAATTCACTGATTCTTTTTTCTGTTCCCTCCATTCTGCCATTAAGCTCATCCACTGAGATTTTTATTTTGGTTACTGTATTTTTCAGTTCTAAAATTCCCATTTAGTTCTTCTTAATAGCTTTTTCCTCCCCTCTTCCTTCCTCTCCCCCTCCTCCTTCTCCTCTCTTTTGTTCTTCTTGGTTGAGAATTTCTGATTCTTTGTTGAGGCTTTATATTGTCTTCTTTTGTTTCAAGCATATTTATAACTGCTTGTTGAAACACTTTTTTTATGGTTGCTTTAAAATATTTGCTAGGTAATTAGAATAGCTCTATCATCTCAGTGTTGACATCTATTGCTTATCTTTTTTCACTCACTTTGAGATCTTCCTGGTTCTTGGTATAGCAATTTTTTATTTTAACTTGAACATTTTTGTATTATGAAATGTTGTAGTGTATCCTATTTAAACCTTCTGTTTTAGCTGTCTTTCTCTAACACTATTCTGGCAGGATAAACGGGTAGCCACCTTATTACTTCCAGGCAGAGGTAAAAGTCCAGGTGTCCTACTTGGCTTCCAGTGATACCTGGGGGTGGCATGTTTCTTGTTACTGCTGGACAGGGGTGGGAGTTCGTGTTCCTGTGTGGTCTCTGCTGACAGTACAGTAAGGGCAGCCTTGTTATTGCTCACTGATGGTGAGAGCCTTAACTCTCCCCAAACCTCCTCTAATACCACCCAGCAGAGAGGGAGAAGCTGCCTTGTTACTGCTGGGTGGGGGTGGGATTTCAGTCTCCCCACTTGGCCTCCCCTGACACTGCAGGGGAATTGTTCCATATTGTCCCTTGGGTCCTGCTCTCCCTGGCTGATTTCATAGTATTATGTTTGCTTTATATATAATGTCCAGAATTTTTAGTTGTACTTAGCAGTCAGCATAGAGAAAAATACACCTGCTTCATCTTCCTGGAAGCAGAAGTCTCAGCAAAAGTTTTTAAAATTCAATAACACTGAAAATTGTCAAGGGTGTGAATTGGTACTGGGAGTATAAACTTTTTCAAATTTAGGGGAGAGCAATTTGATAGTAGCAATTCAAAAATTTTAAAACTATCAGTAATCTAATTTGTAAAAATTCATTCTACACAAATACTAACATCAGTACATTAAGAATAAAGATGTTTATTTTAGAATTATTTGTAATAGGAAAATTATAAGAAATAATTTATCTATAAATAATATGTAAAAATAATATGTATATATATTTTATAAACAGAGAAATGGCTAATATATTTTATATATTATCTTTTAATATATTAAATGTATTATGGTATCCATACAATAAAACTATATGTGATCAAGCCTATTCAAAAAGCAGTACAAAGTATGATTTATAGCACCTTCCCAGTTTTTTATACAAAAATTATTGAATAGGGCTTTTCGTGTTGCTTAGAATTGGCAAATAAGGCTATAAACTGGACAAAGGGGTGTCAAGTATCCTATTGTAAGCAAGCTAAACATTTTTGGACTGACAGCCTTATTGGAGCTTACAAACAACTGGTATAATTAACTCTTCCCCCTCCACTCTTCATCCCAGTATGTCCTCCTTCCTCCAACCCCAATCATCACCCCAGGGCTCCCCAGCAGTCCTATAAATAGAAGTCCCCAAGTAGGTAAGGTAGGGAAAAAAATATTTGGAGTCAGATGTTCTTGGCTTGTGTGGAAGACTTGCGAGTTCTCCATTGACTTCCTATGGAAAAAGAAAAGTGGGATACTTGCTCCCCACCACAAGTTGAGTAAGGGAGAGTAGGTCATGATAATTGCTTATCGATGTTGAGGGCGCTTAGGCGGAGACCGGCATCTTTTCCTCAAAGGAATTTTGGGGACTTCAGCCTAAGTAGTTGGTTCATAAACTATGACCCTGTGTGAACAGATGAAGACAGAACTGGAGACATATGGCAGGCAGAGGAGAGCTGACCACTGGGGGTGAAGAGACCGCAGTGGCAAAAGCACAGAGGCTGAAGGGGTTGGGGAAACTAGACACAAAAACGTACAGACACACCCCACTCCAGGGAGTTGTGCAGAAGGGTGGCTTCAAAGCTTCTGCTCCCTGACCAATGCACCCCATTCTCTCTGGAAAAGACCCTGCAGAACTTACTCTTGAGCCCAAGTGAGAGGAAATATTTGGAACTTTACTATATAGAGGGCAGCCAGGGCAAGGGAGAAGCAGCGGCAACCACTAGAGGCCCACAGCAGTGGGCAGCTAATAAGGAAAGATCTCTCTCACACTCCCTTTCAACCCTCAACACCAGAGAAATAACACCTTGAGTTAAGGTAGAGGAGGTGATAAGCCAGACTCCTCCCTTCCTTAAATTTGTCTTTAATAACAAGTGTTAGAAATTCTGTAGCATCAGCACAAGATATTATTAGAATTTGCTCCCCACAAAGGAAAGAAGATTTGACATAGCACAGTAATACAGAAAAATGAAACTGCTCTATGAAATTGAAACTGTTAATCAACATGTGACATACACATGTATATATTGTATGTATGTTTGTATATATATATATGTATATATATACACATATATATGTTTATATTTTCTCTAGGGAAAGAAAACTATTTGGAAGGGTCTGCACTCCATTATTAACAGTAGGTATAAACTGGCATATATCAAGATGGAATTTATAATGACCAATAAGTTTTTAATTTGAGAAATAAAAAGATTTTCTTTATAAACAGTAAGATGTACATGCTATAAGTTCCAGCCAGATAAGAGCATGTCCACAAGTTTCATAAAGGTGAAAAGGGCTTCACCAATTGATAAGAATAAAGATTTCATATTTGCAACCCACAAACCTCAATGCTCTCAGCCCCTACTGGATTGACCAGCAAGCTTTAGTCTTTTGCTTAATGAATTTCTAGGAGTATGACCCTGTCTGGGGCCATTTTAAATGTAGGACTCTCTGGAGGATTGGTTGCAAGGAGCAAGAGATGGGTTGAGGCTTGTGGGCTGCACCCTGAGGTGATCAGAGTGGCAGCCTCTGGCCCCACTGGGTCAGTGTTGGTGCCTCTTAACTTCTTGCTTTGTTGACAGCTTTCACTCTTCTGCATGAAGCAATGTCAACTCCCTCCCCTCTCATGGGTTCCTGCACCCATCTCTGCTGATTTGGGGACAGTTTCCTGCTGTTCTTTTCACACTGGCTATAGGAAATCTCCTAGGTCTGGGTGACTGACTCTTTAAAAGAGCGTTCTCACAGCACAACAGTTTGCTCTCCTGGGACACTGTTCTTGCAGCTCTCCATGGCTAGTTCAGGGGATGGCTGGGTCTAGTTCCTCATTCTCCCTGGAGCTGGAGATCCAGCTATCTTTCCTATCCAAGCCCTGCTGTGCAGTTTGGCCCATTCTCCTCCATTCTTGTTCACTCACGGTGGTGTTTTGCTCGAGGCTGTCACTGTCCTCCCTCCACTCCAGATTCCTTTGGGGACTCACAGGTTACCAGCTGTATATATCACTTACCTTCAGTTGTAAACAGAGTTCAAGCTATTTCTCATAGGACTTCTCAGTCCTTGCAAATCAAGGGCTATGACTGGGCATCTGTTCTTCATGTTTCTCAACATTTCAGAACAGCAAAGTTAATCAAGAGGCAAATGTGACCAGACTATAGGGGTGGGGGTGCCCAACTCCATTTGACAACGTAAGGCAACAGCTACTCAACGCAAATGCTACAAAGGGAAGTGACTTGCCTTTCAGAGCAATCCTTGGACAATTCTGGGAGTAGAAATTCTCTCTCTCTCTCTCTCTCTCTCTCTCTCTCTCTCTGTAAAAGCTGTATAAGTAAAATTACTAAAATCTGGTTTGAAAGCAACTAGGAAAAATAACAATGTCGTATCGTTGATAAATATTTAGGAGAAAAATATTTGGTATTTGTAAGAGTTCATTATAGTGGGCATTCTTATATACTGCTGGTGAGAGTTTGAATGGGTACAGCCTCTCAGCAAAGCAATTTTGTAACACTTATCCATAAAGAATCACTTCTAGGAATCTGTCATATGGAAAATAATGTGAGCGATAATCAAAGATGTAAGGATGTTTAATGCTGTATTAATTATCATAGGAAAAATTGGGAACAACTTAATTGTTCAAAAAGTGATTTATGCATTAAGTGTAACATTGCCAAATCTTTAAAAATCATGTTTCCCAAAATAGTTGTATGATGTGACAACAGGCTTATTCTGTAATGGTAGATGATCAAAATTGCATATAAAATATTAACCTAGTTTTGTTACATTTATCCCCTATGTCTCTGGAAGTAAACCTTTTCTTTCTAAATGCTTTAAAAATGATCATAATTATTTTTATAATCAGAAAAACAAATTAATTTATAGAATCTGTTTTAAATTGTTTTAGGGATTTCTGATTTGGGGGTAAAAGCCTTTCATGTGAGGCATGCAAGGTGGACTTTTTTTTCCTTTTTTTTTTTCTTTTGGCATATTATAGGGTGGACTTTTTTTTAAAGGGTCTTAGAGATGGAGTAGAAAGACAAAAAACTGGAAGCCAGCTTACTTACTCCCCCAACAGATGCACAATTTTAACAGTTTTCACCGTTTCATGTTCTCTTTAAGCCTTTGTCCAAGAACATTTTTTTAAGTTGTGCATTGATCCAAAAGGAGTAATGGCATGAATTAGTGGAGAAGAGAGAAACTTCTCCATTTCAGCCCATCATTCTCTTCATCTGTGCAATAGTTAGACTTCCCAAGTGGCGAGAGAAAAAACAGTTAAATTTAACATTCAATCCAAGTAGTGAACTAGGCAATTGCTGGTAGGGTGTAATATGAGAAGCAATTTGGCAATATGTATTAGGACCCTAAAATTTGTCATGCTATTTAGCCTAAAATTCTACTTCTGAAAGATGCAGACAAAGATCTGAGATAGGCATAACAGCCTAAAGTGAACAGTGCCAAGTCAGACAACCTAAGTATCTACAAAGCATGGAATGATTAGGTCAACTGCTTATGGGACATGTAAAATATGATAAAATATTAAACCTTTTGAGGGTCTAATAAGTGCTCAGTGGAAATGGTATTGAGTTCTTGATTTGACTCTCAGCTTGACTGTTAACTAGTATATACAAATTTTACTGATTTGTGTACATTGATTTTGTAACCTGAGACTTTATTGAATTTATTTATCAATTCTAGGAGTCTTTTGGTTGAGTTTTTAGGGTTTTCTAAATATATAATCATATCATCAGCAAACAGGGATAATATGACCTCCTCTTTCTCTATTTGGATGTCCTTTATTTCTTTCTCTTGCCTGATTACTCTTGTTAGGACTTCCAGTACTATATTGAATACAAGTGGTGACAGGTAACATCCTTGTCCCTGTTCTTAGGGGGAATGTTTTCAACTTTCCCCCATTCAGTATGATGTTGGCTATGGGTTTGTTATATACGGCTTTTATTATTTTGAGGTATGTTCCTTCTATACCCAGTTTGTTGAGGGTTTTTATCATGAAGAGGTGCTGGATTTTATCAAATCCTTTTTCTGTGTCTATTGAGATAATCATAGGGTTTTTGTTTTTAATTCTGCTTATGTGAATCACATTTATCAATTCGTGTAATTCTGTCTTCACATCCTCTTTCCTCTCCTATGCATTGAAACTCCTTCTCCCCCCCCCCTTTTTTTATAATAACACTTGTGATGGCATTTAGAGTCCACCCAGATAATCAAGGATAATCTCTCCATCTCAACATCATTAACTTAATCATGTCCACAAAGACTATTTTCCAAATAAGGCAACATTTACAATTTCCAGGGATTAGGATCTCATTTCTTTGGGGCCACAACTTAGCCCACTACACATGCCAAACAATTCAACTAGGGTCAGAGAAACCTCCAAATTTATAAGAATAAGCAAAAGAAAGCTTAGTGTAACAAATTTATGTTGCTACTTTCTTTATGCTCCCTTCTGAGAAAATTAAGAAAGGGTCAGCATTGAAACCATAGATTGGGTATCAGAGGCTTGGGAGAAAAATCACAGCAATAATAGAGAATAACTCTTTTAATAAATGTTCTTAATAAACCAGAGTACATAATTGGGTGGTAAATCACTAGATATTGATGATTCAAAGTGGAAAATTAGAGTTCATAAGGGCTGAACTCTAAATGTGAAGAAATTTTTTAAATACCATAGTATGGTAGATTAATTATAAAAATGGTCCCAAATTTCCACCCTTCTCTGTCTCCATACTTTATGCAGTGTGACTTTGCAGCTATTCCCATCAAGAGATAGAATCTATTTCCCGGTCCTTTGAATCTGGGATGCCCTTGTGCCTGACTTTAGCTAATAGAACACAGCAGAAGTGGCACTATGCCTGTTCTGAACATAGGCCCAGGAAGTCTTGTGAGTTTCTGTTCCCTCCCCAGTGACTATGAGAAAAAATACAAACTAGCCTACAGGATGATGAGAGACCCATGGTTCAGTTAACCTCAGTTCTTAGCCAATAACCAACCAGCCACCAGACATCTGAGTGAGGCCATCCTTGACCAGCTAGCTCCCAGCCAAATTGCCAGCCAGCCATAGATATATGGGCAAGCCCAGCAAGAATGGTAGAGCCCAGCCCAGATTAGCAGAGCCTCCTAACTCACTTGACTTGTGAATATTAACAAAAGCTTATTGCTTTGAGCCATTGGGTTTGGGGTTGGTTTATTATATGACAAAATTGATACATAATTAATGGAAAATCAACACATTTTAATGACCAGGAGTAAGTAAATGATTCAGAATGAGTTAGACTCTGAATACAAAATGGTTTTTGGAATATATTTTAACTAGTTTATTTTGTTTATAATTTCTTTTTATGTATCCTTAATGGTGATACAAAGATATAATATACTTATAAATATATAAAGATATACTTATAAATATGTCTAAGGAAAATCTTTAAATAAGTATAAAAACATTTTAATTAAAAAAAAGACATATCATGCTTTTATTAGAAGTACTTCTTTTCTTTGTAGAGTTACTTTTTAAAAAATTTATTTTATTCTGAGACCCTCCCACATTCAAGGCAGGAGCCCATTTCAGTTTCAATGAAATACAATAATTCTATACTCAGCTTTCTGCCACTTATTCATTATATGACTTTTGGTGATTTATTTCCCCTCTTTGTGTTTCAGTTGTCCTATGTGAAAATTGAGGACAATAATATTTCCTGATCAGGGTTGTTTTGAAGATGAAATATGATAGCATATATGAATGTGCTTTGTGAAATACAAATGCATGAAGAAAATTAAGAAAGCTGAATCTATGCCATTATTTCTTAAATATACCCAACCATAGCATTTTATTGGCTAAAGAGTAGTTGTGATTTTCTGAACAAAATTGTTGTATTCCATAAAGTGGGTCATTTAGGTTATATGAATATGTTTTCTTATTGTTGTTATCCCTATACCTTCCTTACATCATAGACATACTAGATCTGGCCACTAGAACATGACCATTTCCCCAAAGCCTGTTGCTCCCCATTCTGTATAACAGAATAAAATCAGTGGTCCATATGCAGACATCCTGGCCCTGATTGAATTATATTACATTTGTAGCAAATAGATTTGGGATTCTTGTTTCACCCAAAGTCTCCATCTCAAAAAATCTTCCCCAGCCAATAGCCAACCCATCTCCAGCCAACCACAGCAAAGCCTCCTAGAACAAGTCAGTAGTGGTACCTATCTTGAAAATTCAAATTCAAGAAATGTGGAGATAGGCTAGATTCTGTGGCTCACACTTGTAGTAACCCTAGAACTTTAGGAGGCTGAGGCAGGAGGATCACTTGAGTCCAGAAGTTTGAGACCAGCCTGGGCAACATAGCAAGATCCCATTTCCCCCCCAAATTAAAAAATTAGCCAGGTGTAATGGCACTCACTTGTAGTCCCAGCTACTCAGGAGGCTGAGGTAAGAGGATTACTTTAGCCCAGGAGTGTGAGGTGGCAGTGAGCTATGATGACACTACTGCACTCCAACCTGGGCAACAGAGTGAGACCCTGTCTAAAAAAATAAATAAATAAATAAAAAGAGATTGGAGATGTTAATTTTGGATAATGGAGTCTACAACTGAATGTTCTTGTAGAATTGGGGTCATAGCAACTTAAAACTAAACCTATATGAAATAGAAAATTCAGGAGCAGTAAAAAGTGAACCAGCATAGAAAATTAGATTGTGGAGGAGAATGTGCAGAAGACTGGCAGAGAAAGCAGAGATAAGGGCCCAGAGAGCCCCCGAGAGGAGAGAGTTTCACTCCTGACTTTTCAGTTTCCCAGATTTTCCCTAAGTTCTGGTTGCTATTTCTTTTCTACCAGAAGATGTGAGCTAGATTCCTTGGACTATCTTTATAACAGCCCATTCTCCTTTTTATTTGAGCCAGTTTGAATAGATCTTTGTTCTTTATATCCAAATGACCCGTTAGTTTGAAAAATTCTCCTGGGTTTAGAGACATCTAAGATTTCTTTTATTCTTTGTTGGGAAATGTAATTTTGTGATGTGATATGAAATATATATTTGGTTTTGTCACAGTTCTTGGCACAAGATCTTCTAAGACCTTTGGCATCTCCTGAATGATAAGTGTCTTTTTGTATACTAATAAGATGACCGGCAGCCAGAGTCCCTAGATAGCTACAGGATCAGGCTGGTTGCCAAAGGAACCAACCATGTGATTAGAGGGTTGGGACTTTCAGCCCCACCTTACCTCCATGGAGGAGAGAAGGGCTGGGGATTTGAGTTCAATCAATGGCCAATTCTTTAATCAATCGTGACTATGTAATGGAATCTCTATAAAGACCCTAAACAACAAGATTCAGAGAGCTTTCAGGTTGGTGAACACATCCACGTGCTGGGAGGGTGGCATGCCCTAACTCCATGTGGACAGAAGCTCTTGTGCTCAGGACCCTTTCAGACCTCTCCCTATGTATGTCTTTATCTATACCCTTTGTAATGTCCTTTGTAAAAAAAACTAGTAAATGTAAATAAGTGTATCCTTGAGTTTCATGAGCTATTATAGCAAATTATCAAATATGAGGAGAAAGACATGGGAACCCTCAGTTTATAGCTGGTTGGTCAGTAGTCTAGCATCTGAAGTAGAGGCAGTCCTGTGGAGGGGAGGCCTTAACCGGTGAGGTCTGATGCTAACTCCAGGTAGACAGCATCAGAATTGAATCGAATGTCAGGTGTCCATAGAGAGTTGGTGAATTGGTTGGTATGGGGGAAAAACCCACACATTTGGTGTCGGAGTGTTGTGAATATATAGAAAAGGAGAGTTTTTCTTGTAGGCTTGTTAAGAAAAAAATGGTAGGGAAAAAAGCTACTGATGGATGCCTGAAAGCAAGAGATTTGATGACAGCAAAACATGGTGATATTAACGTAAACTACAAAAGAAAAATAATTCTAAATGCAACTTGTTAGTAAATGACCCCAAAACTAAGCAGAAAATTTTAGAGATGACTGCTCCTCATCATGAATGATCAGATTGCTGGAAGAAGACACATTGTTTTGAAAGACACAGAGCTTTATTGTGGACACTTGCCTGGGATTTAGTGCTAAGAAAAGAATCCATGTGTTATATGATGTGGTCCAATGTTTCAGGTTAATGCCCCTTCAACAGAATTAACAGTGATATTTTTCATTATAGATTTATTTTTATTATAGAATGTTTGTTAAATGCTATGGCATGTTATCATATTCTGAAATTAAAATCAAAGAATGTATTTGAGCTAGTCTGAGGTCCTAGAAGTACAACATGACCTTACTCAGCAGACAGGTATCTCTAAGAATCTGCTTATCACTAAGCTTTATACATTCATCTTTGAGTACTTATTACCATGTGCCTAATACTGTACTAGGTGCTAAGAAAACCAAGGGAATCAGCCAGACATGGCCTCTGCTCTCATGGAGATAATTGAGATAGAAACAAAGTAAGTAAACAGAGAAATGAAAGAATATGATAATTACCTATTATTGATAAGGGGTCAATGTTGAATTATAAATGAAGGGCAGAACCCCACTGCAGATAAGGTGGTAAGACCTTACTAAAGAAGGAATAGATATGAATGATAACGTTTTAATCACACTCAAGGTGAATGGATGCATTTGGATTATTACAAGGATTTACTAATTGTTTACTATTGTCTAGATAACTATGTAGGGAAAATGCATATCATCCTTTCAGGCACTATTGTACTTAATGACCAGAAGAAGGTAGGAAATCAAGATTAATTAGTGTCCATCATGTTTCAGGCATTGTCCACATATACATTATCTTACAGAGTAGTCATTATTATACCCACTTTAGAGAGGAAAGAACCAAGGTCCTGAAAGGTCTAGTATCTTGGCCAAAGATTCAGTCAAAAGCTCTTTTCATTGTACCAGGATCTAACCTACATCTATAAAAGCCAACAAATTATTTTATCATCACTAGCTGGATTAATTTTAAAATAAGGTCATGTGAACATTTTACTCTTATAAAGTATCTCAAATTATTTTCATTATTAAAGCAGCTTTTAAGCTAATGATTCTAGGCTAAGGGCCATATGAAATTAAAAGCTAATAATATATTCTAACCACACCCTTATTTTTTTTATTGGCCCCTGCTACTGTCTATATCTACACCCTTCTCCTAACCTCAAAGAATTAATGATGCCTTCATGATTCAATCTTTATTGAGGTGTGTCAGGCACTACGCAGGGTCTTGGGTACAAAAGACCATGTGACATGACTCTTGTGAAGTCTGGTCTCAGAACTGGGAGATATTCTAAACTGTTGTTCTCTCCGACTTTTCCCACCCTTTCTGCTTTCTCAGTCCTTGGCGGGGTTCTTAAACTAGACCTTAATCCTTTTGTGGACCGGGAAGAGGGTGGACCGGCGAAGCCTGCCCAGATCTGAAGATCAAAGGCACGTTGAGCCCAGACGCCTGGAGGAAGCCAGACGGACTCTCAGGAATGCTCCTGGCACCCAGCGAGTTTCCACGCGCAGAGCCAGCATCTGCAGGGGAGGATGCAAAGCTAAGAAAGGATGCGGGGCGGGCCAACCGTGCCCCACTCGCGCCTCTGTCCCCGCCGCGTGCTGGTGTGACCGGAACCCTGCCCCGGGAGGCGTCTCTGAGCCAGGCTGGCCCGTGGCGGTGCAGCACCCGCAGCCCCAGAGAGCGCACCCGGGAAGGGACGGAAGGAGGCCGAGTAGGCGCCTGCTCGAGCTCGCAGCCTCCTTCCTCCTCCTCCTACTTCCACAAACTCTTCTCCCGGGCGGAAAAGCCGCGGAGGGCCCTTGCTCCTCCGCCGCAGCTCTCGGCTCCCCTGAGCTCCCCCGCGCTCCCCACCACCCTTCGGGACCCCGCGCCCCAACCCCAGGCCGCGGACCACAGCAAACCCAACTGCTCCCACTGCAGTGAACGGGAAATCTTTTCTGGCCAGAAATAAA
The DNA here is from genome assembly GCF_040939455.1 of Microcebus murinus. NCBI lineage: Eukaryota > Metazoa > Chordata > Mammalia > Primates > Cheirogaleidae > Microcebus > Microcebus murinus. The sequence goes on from NC_134108.1 coordinate 28,513,597, forward strand.
CAGACCAAGACCGAGGGACCCCCTTGAAGGGGACTTAAGTCCAGAGCACCCAGATTTCTCTCCCCCTTAGGCGTCGCAACGGAGCCAATGGCTGGCGGTCCGGCCCTGACCCACCTAGGACTTCAGTGCATGACCTGATAACTGAAATCTGTCTGAGCGCACACACGACCACACACCCGGGTGGAACAAATCTTTTTATTTTCTGAGGACAAGTGGCTTCTTGATTTCCACACTGGCAAATATTTTAAATAGTAAGAATCCAACACATGCCATCCTGGAGTGAAAAGAAAATTAAACCAAACTGGAGCCCAGAATACGCAGCCTCTTAAGAAAAACATACCCCTTTGCAATATTTTCTTTCCTTCTGCGTAAACTCCTTTGGTTCCCTAATGAGACAGCTGAAAACAGTCATTCTCAGAATGTGGTCCTTGGGCCAGCAACATCAGCATGACTTGGAAACTCGCTAGAAATACCAGTTCTCAGGTCCCACCCCAGACCTCTTGAATCAGTATCTCTGGGAGGAGGGTGGAGCAATCCAGGTGATTGTGATGCACACCTAAGAACTACTGTCTCAACAGCCTTGGGATAGCCTTGGAGCACTGGAGTGCTGTTCACTGCTTTTCTTTTTAGAATGAAGTCTCCTGTTTGACAGTGGGAAAGCCTGCTAGAAGCATACTTAGTTGGCTGTAAAATCATACAAGCAATGAGAGAGAAAGAGAGAACACTTCCCTGGCTACATTCCAGTTTGAATATCTGCCTGCTCCTCCTGAGAACTTGCAGACACACTTATTTGAAACACTTCATTCTCCTTTCAGCCATCTACAAGCTGCTTTGGTCCTTGGCTTTCTGAAAGCACCTTCTAAGATAGTTTTCATAAGCTAGAGGTCACAGACAGGATACTTCCCACCCTTCACCCCCAGTTATACTAGCTTGGGGCAAAGGGGGTCCCCCACTCCTTCTTTGCAGCTGCTTGCTTACCCCCTATTCAAATCCAGATACCAAGTACCTGGCTTGGGGATGGGGTAGGCTGGGAGTTGCACCCTGCTGGGAAGACGATAGTGGTGAGAGGCTTGGTGGGGTGGGCTGCTGCTGATCCCACATAGGAGAAGGGCCCTGGAGAGGGGACATGTTTGGACTGTTGATGTATGTTGGAAGAGTGGGGGTGGCGGAGAGTCATGTCACATTCCTGGTGCTAGTGGTAGCAACGACTCCATTCAGTGGACAATCACGGGACCAAAGAGAGTGTACGCAGGACTCTCCTTGGCTGAGACCACTGATGGCACTGGGCATCCTAATCACCAGATGGTAGTGTCATCCTGTTTGTAGGTCCCAGGTCCTGTCTTTGCTCTCTGAATTTTTCTAGATTTCTAGGAAAGAGTCACATCGGTAGAAAGCTCTGGATAAATTTGGAGAACAATGGAGAGAAGTAGAAGGTGAAAGAGAGAGTCAACATTGCATAGGAGAGAAATGTTTTAGTTTCTGTAATAAAAAGACCATCACCAGTACATTATGAAGGTACACCCTTTTGAACTTCCTGCCTGAGACACTTTCAATTTGGGTCTAGGCACAGATATTTCCCCAGCCACTTAGTAAAGTGACATTTGCATGGAGCCTTTCCTTTACCATGGGATTGCACAGATGTCATCTCATTTGAGCCCCCAGTAAAGTTTTGCGAGGTGAAAGGGAAAAGCATGAGTATGATGATTATTATCGTTATCATCACCTTTATCCCTATTTGCAGAGTTGAGAAAACTCAGGATCAGAGCTCTTTCAAGAAACAACTGGCTGGTTGCAGAACCAGGGCTGGATTTCACGCGTTCCCTATCCATAGCCACACGCCTCTTGCCTAAAGCAAAAAAAAATTATAGATAAGAGGCATGACAACTTTTTAAAAAATCGGTGTGCGGCTTGGGGTTGTCAGAGAATGAGCAAGCAGAAATTACTTTACGGGGGCGCCTGCGTGGAGTGCTCAGGATTCTGAGCATCTGGTTTGTAAAAAAGCGAGTGGGAGCTTGGAAAATTCGCTGAACGTGAAAGGGAAACAACGGAATGGCACTGGGACTCATCTCCGACTTGAACTCTGGGTAGGTCGAGGCGAGGGTCCTGTCCCTATGGCGTAAGGGATGGAACTTGTGAATGTGGGGAAGGTGGCGCTAGCCAGAGCTGGAAATGCGCTCTTGAAAGTCAAGTTGGGATGGGGGCTGGGAGGCTAGCCTGACACTTGGAAAAGTCCTCAGACGCGCAAAGCAAAGGATGGGGAAGTGGATGAAGAGTCGCCGAAGTTCCCAGCCCTGGGAGAACGGAGAATCGCTCTTGGTAACGTGGTAACTATCACTCACAGAGGACACACCCGGGCAGAGTGGCCTTCCAGTGGCGACAAGCGCAGCGGGATCCTTCCTTGAAGGCCAGGCTGGGGGATCCACCCGGTTAGCGGCCTTGGGGGTTGGTTGGAGATAAGCGTGGGAGGGGGCGGGGAGCTTTTACTCCAGGTACCAAACTGAGCAGGGGGAAAAAGGGGGAAAATCGAAAAGAATGAGCGAACGAAGCGGAAGTTTCAAGGCCCTCTGCGAGGAATAACAGTATAAATAACCGAAGACGTCTTGTAAACACTGCGGTCATAACCCCGAACATTAAACAGCCCCGGTGGCATCTGGCGCATCGGCCGCTCCGGGCTGCGCCGGGGCAGCGAGGGAGCCGGGTCCCAGGCTCCGCGGCCTCGCCTCTCTGTTTATCTCAACTTAATCTTCCCCTAGGAGCTGTTCCGTAGCCTGGAAGATGTTTAAATTAAAACCCAGTCCGCCGGAAGTCGTGGCGGGAGCTGAACGCGTCGGCTCACCGTGAGCAAGATGCAGGCATCCCCGTCTGTTGTTAGAATTAACTAACAGGTTGTTAATAAATTTATAACGCACGCCGCAGCACTTTGAAAATCATAAAACACATTCTAACGGTTACAGAATTTAAATCTTTCAGATAGCTGCCATGATTTCTAGTTTGCAGCCATGTCCACGCCTGGAAAGTTGCAAAATAACGGAGTTTACTTTCCTGCTCATGTCGGTAATTATACTGTGTAATACATGAAAGTTGGATTTTCTTTTTATGGTGTGTTTTTCTTCTTGAACTGTGTAACTGTGAATAACTTTAATTCTTCTCATTCTTTGTTTGGCGTTACACTATTTCTAATGGTTTTAAAAGTAGTTTGCAAAAGTTTCTTTTTAATGTTTCAGCATAAAATATCACCTGCACTTTCACAGTGGAATTAATATTTAATCCCTTTTCTATCTCTGGAAGTTTGAGTTGAGGTTTAAAAGAACCACTTTTATTATCAAACTTCCCCATAGTTCCCCTCTTTTCTATTCCAAATAATTTTTTAGAAAACAAATCACATCAGTGCTTTTAGCAATATAAAGAAAGATTTATTTTCAAAAGTAGCAAAACTTGTTTGAAAAAAAATATATATCTTTAAGTGAATTTTACTTTATAATTGTGACTGTCAAAGTCAGCTATTCTATGATCTACATTTTACAACGTTATTGTACAAAAGATACACATTGATAGGCTCTTATTATCTATTTATATATTTATAATTACATATTGCACTTGGACCAGCAAGGCTCGCAGAGTCATTGACGGTAAGAAATTAATAAAGTTAAATAGATGGGAATCTTTGTAAGGACGGTTGATCTCCTCTGGTTTGGAAACGAAATCTCCTCGTCGTTGTAAAGCGTTCTCGCCGCGGGGTGGGACAGAGAGAGGAGCGCTGCGTGGGGGAAGCGGAGGCAGGGAGCAGGGAGGGCAGGGGTCGCCCTCCCGGGCCCGCTCCCCCGGGGAGCGCGCCTTTCCCACACTCGCACCTCCAAGGTCAGGACGCCGTGGTTCCACATAGGCGGCTCGCGGTCACCACTTCCTTCAGGTCACTCTCGGGTTTCCCGGCCACCATAAAGGGCCACGTCTGCAGGAGAGAAGAGGGTGGAGGAAGTCAGTGACCGTGGCGGAAGGGGTGGGGTGGGCTCGGAGGCTGAGATGAAAGGCGGGGGCGCGGTGGGGGCAGGCAGGGAGCTGGGGAGACCGGTTATCTCTGCAATTTTCCCCTGTCCCAGTGCGCCCCGGGGCTGGATAAAGCAAAAAGCTGCCCCGGCGCCGAGTCGCGCTCGACGTGGTGGTGGCGGCGGTGGGCTTTTAGGATAAGAGCAAAAGGGGCTCATACCGGGTTGGAAGGAAAACCCGAGAGAGGAGGCCGTGGTGGGCAGCCCAGAGTGGCTGCGCTGCGTGGCACAGCCCGGAGGCGGATGCTGGCGACCCTGAGCGCGGAGGCTGACGAAGACCTCGTGTCTACTGGGCGCCGGGTTCGGGCCCAGCGCCCTCCTGTCCCCTTTCCGGGCCGCGGCCAGGTCTCCCAGCCCCTTCAGCTTCACCCCATTTCTCTGGTGCTAAATTTGGTTTCCTCCATCACAATCACAGGCTTTGACCACAGTTCTAAATGCATCACTGGCTCTTAAAGGGGAAAAATAAATTGCTAACGAAACATACATGGATGTTTTATTTAAGGTCGTTTTCGTACTAGGCTGAGAAAGCTACTCTTTCTCTTCCTTCCTCCAGGCTGTTTTATAATAAAGCTCATTTAAGTTTCTTATTCAAAGGTGACGGCAATAGCAAATGTAAATGTTCTAGGCAATACTTTCATTTTAGGTCCAAATTCTAAAAAGCTATTTACTCATTGAAAAAAACTAAACGTTCAATTGGAGGAAAAACGATTTTTCATGGCAAAATGTGGCTTTTTTTCATCCCATCCCCCTAATTCCTGAGACCAATTCGGTGAGAAGACAATTCAAACCTCTCTCTCTAGTGCTGGCCGATAAGACTTGACTTTTAAGAGGAAAACCTCTCCTTCTTATCATATATAAACAGAGGTTGTAGTAGGTTGCTGTTGTTTCTCTTTAGAGCCCAGAGTTTTAGAATGAAATCACATCTAAAAGGAATTTTAAGATATATTTCTTAAACAGTAAAACGCATTTGAAAAAGGTAGACTCAAGGAGTATTACTTTTTTTGTATTTTAAAATACAAAGGTTCAAAGGGCATTACTTTTTAAGATACAAAGGTAACATTTTTTTAAATCTTGGACAACCGAGTGACCTTTTAAAATCTTATTTATTACACTAATGCTTGTGAGAATTTACTGATTACGCTGATATTTGCTAGAACTGGGATTTTAAAATGTTAATCCGCTTACAGGAGAAGCACAGAATATTTACATAGTTGGGGGGCTTGCGTGGACAATTATGGGGGCGGAGCTTTATGTGTCCTTATCTAATAGTCCTAAATATGCTTGGGAATGAAATGGAGTGTTTTTATTTACGGGAATTAGAAAGTAAAATCAAGTTTCACTCTCAGCTGTAAGAGGAATAAAGGGATTAATAATAAAGTGGCTCCTTGGCGCGCAGCGTCTGCTCGGTGCTCCCTGTTCCGCACCAGCCGATGCACGCGGGTGGGGTGTCGTGGGTGTCGTGGGCGCGGGGATCGCTCCTCTGTGCCAGCTTAAAACCTCTCATTGGGCTGCCACGGCAAACCCTCGCATAGATCGCTCCCGCTCCGGCGGTTTGTAGGGCAGAGAGCAGGGGCATGTCGGGACCGCTAGCCACCGGTCCCTAGAGGCACCGGGCCGCGGTGTGGGCGCCCGGGCGCGTTAAGTCACCGCCGCGCCGCACCCCCACTCCCGGCCCCGCGCGCACACGACACCTCGCGGGAGCGCCGGGCCGCTGCAGCGGCAGCCCGGGGGGACTCACCAGGTTGACCGGGTGAATGTAACCGTTCTCGTACTTGTCGTTCGCCAAGATCTGCCTCAAGTGGGCGATGTAGCTGGACGCCAGCCTGAGCGTGTCCAGCTTGGAGAGCTTGGTGTCCGGGGGCACCCAGGGCAGGGTGGTCTTGAGCCTGGAGAAGGCCTTGCTCAGCACCCGCATGCGCGCCCGCTCGCGCGCGTTGGCCGCGTTGCGCTGGACCTGCTTCCCCTCCTGGCTGACCCCGCTCAACGGGCTCTTCTTGGTGGGCGCCTTCCTCCTCTTGCCCAGGCCCCCGCGGCCCTTCTGGGGAGAGCCGTTCTCGCAGTTGGAGCTCTCCTCGGTGCTCTCGTTGGAAGTCCCAAACTCCTTGTTCGAGTCCATTTTCAGCCCGTCACATTCCAGCATCTCCACCTCTTGAAGGTCCTCCACATCGCTGAGGGAGCCGGTGGACATGTTTGGGAGAGTGGATGAGAGAGACAGGGAGAGAGACCCTGCAACCAGTGGGCCCCCCGAGAATAGAGCAGCCACCTCGTGTTGGGAGTTGGAGTTGGGGTCTGGTTGGCTCTCACGCCCTTTCCCCTTCGCAGAGTTGTGAGGAGGAACCTCGAGAGAAGGAACCCGGCGCTCTGTTTCCCCACCCCCAGAGCGGAGTTGTGGCCGTAGAGGAGTGTGAGAGAGCGCTGAGGAATTTGGTGGACACTAGGAATTTATCTGGGGAATAGAGAGGCGGATCCTTTGCAGCCCAGGGGAGGGGCCTGCCAGGACCCAGCAAAGCTTAGACCCCTTTCACAACCCGAGGGAAGCTCTCTCACTCACAGACCCTGATTTCCAACTTGCAATGTAAATCAACGCAACTGCCACCGGCACGTCCCAGCCACCCTCTTCCACGGTGGCCCAGGCCAAGCAGGAGCAAGCTGTACTCACAGCCCCTCGCCCCTGTCCATCTCTGCAGCCTCCTTTCCCTCTTAAGACATCAAAGCTGGTTGTTACCGAAAACATTAGAAAAACCATGACATCCTTTTGCTGTTTCTGGGCCCTCCATCCACAAATCTCCCAAGAAAACACCAATTAAGATCCAGGGAGTATCAACTGCCTCCTGTCAACACCCTGTAACACTCCAAGGTTTTACCAAGATATCTTCCTACCTTACCTGGGACAAACTAAGAAAACAAGTGTTTCACAGAATCTTTACAATGATGGCAGAGCAAATACAAAAAAATTCTTCTGTCCCTGGTCAGTTTAAATACATCAAGGAACTGCCAGTGTATACACAAACACACTGGACCATTGCACACTCACACACAACCCCACACAATTTAGTGGGGGAGAGAGAGGAATGAGATAGGGTAATATGAGTGTGTGGAAAATATTTTGCTAGTTGATAATCTTTTTATTTTTTTGATAAAATGAAAACTCAATTTCTTTCTAGAAATGCAATTAATATAGTCTTAAGAGTCTTAGTGCCTCTCAGAGGTCACCTTGCCTGGGACTTCATGTGATGCATCTTCCCTCTCAATGCAGCTGCCTTTGTCTTCTTCCATCCTCTTTGCTGCGAGGGTTCCTCATGAGAAGCTGGCGGTACAAAACACAAAGCAGGATTATCCCTTTGGGAAAGGTCCTTTTCCGTCCTTAACCCCAGCTTGGATCATCTACCTGGAGAATAAGAAAATCTTCTGGGGAGTAAGTAGAAAAGCAAAGGGAACCGGAACCTAGAGATTGAATGAAATTGTTGCAAAGAAACCAGGGAGACTGAATGCATAAATCTCTCTTGCTAGCTCCTCTCCAGGTTTTCTTTCCTTGCAGGTAGGCATTGAAGACGAGTGGCTGGAGCAAAACACAAGAGCGATTTTTGAGCATTTGGCTCAGCATCTAAAGCCCTCGCCTACATTAAGATATCATATCTCTGATCCTGAGCTCAGCTGGGAATTCACTAACCTCTAACGTTTTGTTTTGTTAGCAGGGTCTTGTTTGCTTTCCCCCTATGCTGTAAACTAAACAGGTTGTCAGCAAATCAGTCTTTATTAATGAATTAGTGACCCCCCTCCCCATAATATCTTTGCTGATGATCCAAAATTTGTTAATCACCAGTGAAGAGATTTATGAGCTCTCTTATTTTCTGTTGTTTGTGCAGGTGGAGATTTAAATGGCCATATCCACCACCAAGATTTATTGCAAGAGTGATGGATGTTATAAACCAGGGAAAGGACTCTTCCCACAGCAGGGATGACAGAAATATCAAGTTGAAGTTGCCTTTGTCTTCATGTACAAATGACCCAGTACTACAACACAGAAAGTATAATAATTTAATCTGAGATCCAAGACAGCATGAAGAGAACACCCAGCAGGCCTGTTAAAAAATTTCCCCACTGATTCTTAAACTAGTTTTCTTTGATTTGCCCTCCCTTTTCTCAGTCTTGGTAAAACATGACAGTTAAAGTTATTTTTAGACTAAAGGGCTGTGTGAAAATGGGCATTGGCCAATACTTTGTAAAACGTGTGTGTGTGTGGGGGGGGACTACTGAGATATTTGCAAAATAACCACAAATAATTTGTTTGAGCTCTGGAATGGGATAATAATTAAGAATCCGAACTATGGCCTTACCACATACCAGGCTATTAAGTTGTGATTTTTCTTCTTGGAGCCACTTTTTTTTTTCTTTTGGTCTGGTTCTCTACTATACCTTAATTGCTAGGCTGCTCCAGCTGTTTCAGGGATAAGAACAATTGCAGTAATAAGTACCACTGAGTAGATTTCTGATGCCTGTATATTCTTTCAATGTTGCAAACTTAAAAGTAGCAATTTCTAGAAGGTAGCAAAACTAGCCTCGTGTCACTAACTGAGTTGTATGTCTAGCAATTATTTTTTCTTTATAGCAATATAAGCAATAATTAAGTCCCATGCTCATTTATCTTCCAGTGATACATTTAGGCTGAGAAGGGTTAGTGGGCTGATAATAAACTTCAGGGTGTTTCTAAAATTCCATAAGGGAATTTTGGGAGCTAGATGTGAAGAAGGCTGTCACTTGTGTATGCTGATGTGAAGTCTTGAAGAAAGCATGTTAATATGAATAATACTTTTTTCTCTTCAAATTTTGTGACTTTCCCTTCTAATAAACGCTTGGGGACAAATGGGTGGGGGAAATGACTTCTTGTTGGATTCCACTGAGCAAATCAGTTAAGCTGTAACTTAAGCTGTGCCAAATTCTCCCAAAATATAAACTATATTCTGTGAGAAGAGAAGCACTTTTGAAAAGCTGTATTAACCCTTTCGACAACGAAAGAATTACTTTGAACATGACTGTTTCAAAGCACTAAATAGAAAAGTAGTGGTTTGAAAGTATGAGATTGTTTCTAAAACTTCTTACCTGACTTTTAAGGAACAGTTTACGCCCAAGAGGCATCTGGCCAATTTGCTGCACACTTCTAACAATTTGTTTTGCAAGAAAGGCTATCTTTGAAAGATTTCAGTGCTGAGGAAAATTTATCTCCAAAAGTTGTAAAATGAAGATTAGGCATGGAATGTATCCTTGAACTTAAATCCTGGTTTATCAACTGATAAATTTACAGGAAGTTCAAATTTGATTCAGTTGCACTTGGATGGAATAATTTGCTTCCTTTTTTATGAGAAGGAAGATATCACAGGCTTCTTTTGAACTGACTTCATATGCCATTACGTTATCTTTCCTGGGGGGGGGGGATGCCTTTAAGTTGAAAATTTAATCTTTTTCCTGTACTCCCCATCATTTGGCCAGGAGATACATGGGCTGGCAAACCAGCAAAACTGCCAGTTCTCTTTTTTCCTTCATTTTTAATTAACACCTCCATATCTTTTATTCTTTCTATTTGATGGTAACCACCGCCACTTCAACTATTTCTCTTTCTGTGCAAGTTGGTGCCTCTTTCTTATTTCTACATGATTGCCACGTACCCTTTATTTGCTGCTGATTGTTGTCTACCTTTGGCTTACAAGTCTGTCAAAGTCTGACTTTATTTTATTAAATTTCAATTTATTTCGTAAAGTGAGCATTATCTCCTTTTGCTTATTGTAAATTACAGCGGTGCTGGCCTGTTATATTTTGTCAGCCAGTGAAGATGGCACTGGTGAGCTTGGTGGCTATCTAACAAGGTCAATAATGGTGATCCCAGGTGTTGCCATTACCTTTACCTGGCACCAGCCCAGGGCATAACTCCAATCAGTAAGCATATGTCTCTTGGTGTTAACTATACCCTAACCTACTCTTTTCACATTTAATTCAATGAATTGTAGATCTGGTGCCACGATACTAAGATTTAAAGCTGACAAATAACAACAATAAAGTCTAAAGGAAGACTCTTCAGTTCTTTGGATCCAAGAGTTAATCTTGCATTCCACATGTTCCGTAATGTAGCTTCGAAAACAGCCACATCTATGCACTCGAAGGACAGTTTACCCTAAGACGCAAGTGGGATGAAGCAAGCTCAGGCAGACAGGGAGAGGGAAAAACCTCATGCAGCTGGTTTAATGTCCTCCTAAGTTTTACACCAGATTAATTGTATTAGACCCTCTCAACGTTAGGACAGAGGGTAAAAGACGGAACAATCCCTGAATCATGTACCATGTCATTTGCCTCCATTCTCTTATTTCATGTGTTATCTCTCCTTTCCGTTGTCACTACTAAAGAAAGAGGTGCTGTAGGAAATGAAAATCTCATGCGAAATGTGTGCCAGATGCTTTCTCCTGTAACAATGAGGTTTTAGAAAAACTCACTTGCATCATGACTATTTTGTATCTTCTAAAAGAAAGCTTGAAAGCAAAGCCTCCCAAGTTTTCCTAAAGAACAAATCTTGTGGATTGTCTAAGAGACACCTGTAATGGGCTCATATGTTAAATATGGTTTATTGATGGTGCATAAAAAGATACTGGCCAACTTGTTAGCCTCCTTCCTGTCAGGTTGGGAGAGTCGAGCATGAGAATCAAAGCCTCCTTCTGGTGACTATCTCCTCGGGATTATTTCCTTGTGGCAGGTGCTTTTAGCTTTGAGGAGCCAAGAGTCATGGGGTTTAGATACCAGGACCAGCAGGGAAATACTAACAGTGTGAATCCTGACCTTAGGAATATGACATATTTCCAGGCAATGTGGGCATTTTTAAATAGAGACACAGAGTAATCGACTATCATGATTGTATGAGGCTGAGAACCAATGAAGCCCTAAATGGTCAAGAATTCTGTTCCCATGAGATGTCAGCGACCATATTGCCACTTGAACCTGTGTCCTGATTCACCTTGTGATACTGCGTCCACAAAGCTACATTGCTTTGGATGCGTTTTTTCCTGTTTGAACAATCATAATAAATGTGAGAGAGCTTATCTTCTGTTATCCCTTATTTATTAACAAGAATCTGTAACCATTGATCCCTTAATTATATAAAATGAGATAGACTTGAGCTGCCCTGGAGTGTAATGCTTAGAACCCTGTCTAAGATGGTTTAAATAATAAAAGTGCTAGAAGAACTGTGTTAAAGTAAAAATCTCATCTCTGCCATGGAAACCTGATGGGCAGTCCAAGGGCTGCTCTTTCAATAAGCATATCCCAAAAGCTGCCCTGTGTTTTCCATCTCCTCTGCTTAACTCTGGTTTAAGTCACCAAAATCTTTTACTCAGGTGATTCTGACAGTCTCCTAAAGGGTCTTTTTATTTCCATTCTTGCCCTCCTAAAATCCATTTCCAACAGACTGGTTCAGGTCATTCCCTACCTACAATTCTTCAAAGATTCTCATTATGTTTTACATAAAATCCAGATTTCTTATCGTGGAGTCCACGACTCTTTATTTTGCTTACTATCCTTAAATTACACTGGTCATGTCTGTGTTCCTCCAAGTCACAATACCAGTGCCTACCTTAGTACACCTGTCCTTGCTGTTCTTCCCATTTGGATGCTTTTGTCTGGCTCTTTACATGGCTACGTCCTGATTTTTCAGATCTAAGCTCAAGTGTCACCTTCCATGTAAGAACCTCCCTGAGAATCCAATTAAGAATATTTTTGCTCCATCATCCTTTTTTACTTACTACTAATAAAGAATAGTAGCTGCCATTTCCTAAGTGTTTACCATATACCAGGCACTCTTGTAAGCACTTTCCAATGGACTCTTTTAGTTCCAACAGCAACCTTATAAAGTAGGACCGTTACAGATGAGAAAGCTGAGGCCCAGGGAAATTAAGAAATGTTTAATTCACAAAGTTGGTGTCCTTGGTGTCCTTATTGTCTATTTCTGTGTGATACCTCAAATTAGTGACTTAAATTGTTATTATTTCTCTTAGTTTTGTGGGTTGACTGGGCTCAGCTGGGTGGTTCTGGGTCTGTTATTGAGTTACAGCCAGAAGGCGCCTGGAGCTGGAGTCATCTAAATGCTCAACTGGGCTGCGTATCAAATGACTTCATGCTCACATTCAGGCCTCAGCTGGGATGGCTGGAGCAGCTAGAGTCTGGCCCAGCATCCCTCTCTACACAGCCTCTCCGCATGCTTCCGCTACCTGGCAGTCTCAGTTGGCTGAACTTCTTACACAGTAGCCAGCTTCCTCCAGAGTGAACATTCCCCAAGACCCAGATGGAAACTGAAAGTCTTCTTATGACTCAGCCTTGGAAGTTATAGAGCATCATTACTGCCTTGTTCTATGGGCCAAAAGTGAGTTACAGGGCCTGCTCAGATTCAAGAGAGGGGCTTATATAAGATGGTGAATACAGGGAGGTATGGTTCAGGGAGGGATCATCCTTGGAGGATGGTGACCACAGTGGATAAATGCCAGAGTCTGGATTTAAACATAGACATTCTGACTCTTTGAGCTCTCATGTTAAACTACTAATATGTTCTGAAATTATTATTTCTAAAATTTTGTTTACTTTGTTCTTTTCTCTCTGCCTACCCTCACCCCCGACTGTGACAGAAGCTTCATGAGTGCAGGCATTTGATGTGTCTTGTTCAGTTGTGTACTCAGAACCCAGAGCAGGGCTGATATATAATATGTACTTAATAAATAGTTATTCAATGAATGACTGAATGGATGTTTTAGATAATAGCATATGGAAGGTACACTGTAAACTGTAAGGTCTGCTCAAGAGTATTAACAAACCCTCAAAGTACGGTGGCTCAGATAAGCCACAAATTCTCTCTTTCCTATCAGTGCAGACCTAGACAGTTGGGTGACTTGGTTCCACAGGGACACCCAGGGTCCCAAGTTCTTTCTATCTTGTTACTCTGTCATCTTTTGGGGGAAACATACATGAGTGAATTCAGCTTATCCTCACAAGCCCTCAGGAAGTGGAAAAAGAGGTGGAAGGCAAGCCCAGATTACTTACAATAATGGGATCTGGAAGTTATACATATCACTTCTGCTCCCATTCATTGGTCTCTCCAGCTGCAAGGAAAGTTTGGAAATCTGGTCTCTAAATGTGTTCTGCTAAAACTTGGGGTTGGAGGGAATCTATTAGTGAAAAGAGGTGACGCTAATTCACAGTCTCTGCCAGTGTATTTACAGCATGAAGGATAAAGTTAACTATATATAAAGACCTGAACCTTTTGTTTGCCTCAGATAGAAAGTTCACTTTGTGTATAACCTAGCTTAATTGACTTTTTGCAGACAAGTTCTCTGTGACATTTATAATTAGTCCAAATCAAGTTTTATTGATTGAGCTTCAGCTCTTATCTGGAGCTCAGTGCCAGTTGAAACACATTTAACAACTTGCCTATGAACACATTTAACAACTTGCCTATGGCTACATGTCTGAGAAGATGCATCAATGTGAGCCACTACAATTAATGTTGTCACTAATTTACCTTCAGTAAAATGGCTTTATAAAATTACTGTTCTTGAGGATAGACCAGTAAAAATGTGTGGATTGTGAAACCTATTTACTAACAATCATTGGCACTCATTAAAACTCTCCAAATTGCTTGTTTAATTTTTATCAGTCTGATCATGCAGCATGTATATTTATAAAGGTTGAGATCAGGTAGAAAGCTGTTTTTTAATTTTAATTTTCCTGACATACTTTCAAGGTTTTATAGTAGTGTACTGTCTTAGTGAGCTCAGGCTACCGTAACAAAATGCCATAGAGTTGGTGGCTTAAACCAGCAGTCCCCAACCTTTTTGGCATCAGGGACTGATTTCACCAAAGACAATTTTCCACGGATCAGGGAGGGGGATGGTTTTGGAATCATTCAAGTGCATTACATTTATTGTGCAGTCAAACCTCCTGCTAATGATAATTTGTATTTGCAGTCACTCCCCGGTGCTAGCATCACCTCCTCAGCTCCACTTCAGATCATCAGACATTAGATTCTCATAAGGAGCACAACCTAGATCCCTCCCATGTGCAGTTTACAGTAGGGTTCGCACTCCTATGAGAGTCTAATGCCGCTGCTGATCTCACAAGAGGCGGAGCTTATGCAGTGATGTGAGTGCTGGGGAGCAGCTGTAAATACAGATAAAGCTTTCCTGGCTCACCAAACACTCACTTCCTTCTGTGTGGCCCAGTTCCTAACAGTCCATGGACGGGTACCTGTCCATGGCCTGGGAGTTGGAGGCCACAGTCTTGAACAACAGAAATTTATTTTCTCAGAGTTCTGGAGGCTGGAAATCTGAGATCAAGGTGCCAGCATGGTCAGGTTCTGGTGAGGGCTCTCTTCCTGGCTGGCAGATGGCCAGCTTCTCACTGTCCTTATGCAGCCTTTCTTCTGAATGTGTACAAAGAGGCAGAGAGAACCACACACTAATACACACTGAAAGAGAGAGAGAGGGGGGAGAGAGAGAGAGAGAGTATCTTCCTCTTATAAGGCCACCGGCCCTATCTATCAGATTAGGACTCTACCTGCCGCATAACCTCATTTAAACTTAATTACCTCCTAAATTTAAACTAAATTATTGTGTTGGTGACTCCAAATAAAGTCACATTGGGAGGTAAGGCTTCAACATTTGATTTTTGGGGGTACACAATTTAGTTCATAGAATTCACTACTAGAAATTATAACTGAAAAAATATTTTTTCTTATTATTTCCAACTTTCAACCTACTCAGGGTTAAGAGAAGATAGGCCTAGGACTCTTGTGTCATTTGAAGATTTGCTGTAGGTTTTATACCAATGACAACAATGGTAACAACAATAAACTTCAGGCATTGGCTGTCTTGGTTTTCCTTTTTGGAGACTCATTAGGATGAGGAGCTGTACGTCCAGATTCATGGCCTGTGATGAGGAGGGTCATCCGACTCTCATTCCTAAAATTTGCAAAGAGAGAGGAGGACTATTCTTTAGTTAGAAGCTCTAAATCAATTTTAAAGAACCATTAGTAGAAGAATTTAGGAATTCTTCATCTAGTGCATTTGAGTACACCACACAGCTCCCACACAAAAATAGACGTGGGTTAGATCAATTCAGTAATAAAATTTGCCAAATGATTTGGGGGGGTGTCACTCCATAGACAGAACAAACAGTTGATTGACTGCACCGGGGTCTCTTCAACTGGTCACTCTGACATATTTTAGATAAAGCCAGTATTATTTTAAGCTAGAATGTTAGGCCGACACTAAACTTCCTCTCACATGAATAAGTAAGTTCTTTTTCCTTTTAGCCTAATTGCAAAGCTCATCACGATGAAACAATTTGCCCAGGAAGGGTAGAGTATAATGCCTCTCAAATGAATTTGAGTGAAAGAGTGAACTAAATGTTGGACGGAAAATGTAAAGCTCACATCCTATCAAATTATAAAACACGCAAGTCCCTAAGTTCATATTCTATCAAATTATAAAACATGAAAGTCCTTAACAGAGGTTAAGGACTGTAAATATTTTTTAAAATATTTTTCTCTTAAGTTATTGTGGTGCAGCAGAACACTCTGGGCCTGTTCACTGAGGGACTGGGTCCAAGTTCTGCTTACACAACTAACTAGTTGTGTGAACTTGGACAAGCCCTTTAACTTCTCTGGGTCTCAGTGTCCTCCTCTGTAATGTGGCAACAGCAGGAATAGGCCCCATAGTGCCAATTGAGATGACGCCAAGTGAGATGATGTATGTAAAATGACTTCATTTAGTGCTTACCATATAGTAAACACTTATAAATACTGGTGGTGGTTGTGATGGTAGTTGTAGCTATATTATTATCTCTAGGCCCTTTTTAGCAGTAACATTCCATTTTTTTTTTTTTTTCGATTTCCACTTTGGTCAAGGGGTAAGAATATATAGAATATAAGACTTTCAGTAATAGCAACAAAGAAAACCCTTCTCTAAAAAATTAAGCACTAAAAATGTGTGTGTGTGGAAGGGGATGGGAGATGGCATTTCCAGTAAAATCTAGAATTCTGTTATTTTGGATGAAAAACAGTTCATGGCTTCAGTCACAAAATTAAAACTTTATTCAGTATTAAGTTATAACTACTTTAGTAATTTCCTTCATTTTTTGGGGGGATTGTAAATGATTGTTTCATTACCAATTATTTTTTTCCCCAAATTAATTTCATTAGGTTCAGACCGTGATGGAATAAAGTTATAGCATGTTATGTAAGAATCTCACAGCAAGTCTCTGGTATTACCAAATGTTTGATTCTAGAAGTAAAAATCACAACTTTCTTTACCCATGCAAAATATCTACACTTTCTTTCTTTCTTTCTTCTTCTTCTTCTTTTTTTTTTTGTTCTTTTGAGACAGAGTCTCACTCTGTCACCCAGGCTGGAGTGCAGTGGTATGACCATAACTCAGTGTAACTCGAACTCCTGGGCTCAGGCAATCCTCCTGCCTTAGCCTCCTGAGTAGCTGGGACTACAGGTATGCACCATCACACCTGGCCAACTATACTTTTTTAAAAAAGCAGTCTCCATAGATTAAAATGCTGATATAACTTTTTATTTGAAATGTTTATTTTAAAATTGATTCTAGGTTAGCCTCACTTTTGAATTTTTTTGTGATTTTTAAAGAAATAGTGGAATTCCATTGATAAATGATTTTCCTTTTTGCCTAGGTATGAGCCCAACTCTAAATCATTCTTTGAGTTTCTTAGAAAAGAAAATTAGTAATAAATATTCACAATGAAGATGAACTGCTGTCAATTCTTTGGTATTTTATTACCAACTTAAAATTAGAGCTCAGTAAGAAAAACTCAGTTCAACCTATAGCCATATGGTCACATTCTAGAATTCTGGCCTCTGATTTTATTCTCATAAAGAAAGGCCAATACCTTGAAATTCCCTTGTCTTTGTATTCATGAATGATTATATATTTAAAGATTTTAAAACATACCACTTATAATATGTATTTCCTAGAGCTTCTGTAATAAGTTATCTGGGTGGTAAACTGCGTGGCTTACAACAGAAATTTATTTTCTCACAGTTCTGGAGACCAGCAGTCAAAATTAAGGTGTTTTCAGGGCCGTGTCACCCTTCACGCCACTATAGGTTCCGTGTTTTGCTTTGTGACTTATTCTGCTATGACCACGGTCGAGGGTCCCAAGATGAGTCTCCACTGGGTGAGTGACTCACAATGGGTAAAAGGAGATATTAGTCATATGTTTGCATCATGAAAAAATTTAGACTTGCTTGGATCTTTATACATATGGAAAATGGAGCTGACTTTTGCTATTGGCGATAGGGAAATCTGTAATCAACAAACTAACCAAATATACAAAAGTAATTTATAAAATGACACTATTGAATAAAGACTTTAAGTTTTTAGAAAAGAACAAAAAATTATCATACCTCTCTAATAATAATATTTACATATGATTTCCCATTAAGTGGGGGCTGGTAATGGAATCATGAAGCCTCTGCTTTAGTGTTACTTAAAATACACTTTATTTTAATTTTCATATATGTATTCATATTCACACATATTTTAAGTCTAAAAAAAGCAAGTCTTAAAAAATCATCTAGAAAACTGAACCAATTATTGCATGTATTGCTTATCTTTTTACTTTAAGAAGAAATTTTAAAAATTTGGTCTATGGTTACTTAAAGAAAAGCATGAAAGGCTTAAGTGTTTCACCTTCAATTTTTCTATTTCTACCAACGACTATTTGATTCCAATTATTTTTCATCCTTTTCTCCCTTTTTAATTGCCTTCTTTTAAAAAGTGCTCAAAGTTAATATACTAATGATGGATACTGTTAGAATAAATGTTGTTTACCTCCTCATTCCTTGTGGATTTTTATCAATTGGATCAAAAGCCTTATAGACTTCTCAAACAATAAAGAGCCAACTTTGCATAAATTATGTAGGTTAGACAGCATTTCTACTTCTTTTCTTATTTTTAATGATTCTTTTCACTGTGGAAAGGACTCCTGATCAAACGATGTCTTCTCCCTCCCCCACCACTGGGCTCTTTCGATTTGTGTTATTACTTCTACACATACACTTAAGGATGAGGATATAATCTTTTTTTCAGATTTAAAAAAAAATCTGTAAAAGACAACATGAATATAATTTATTTGATTCAGACATGTTCTTTTTAAAAATAAAACATTGACATGTAAAAATGACTCATGTTGTATTAGACTTCCATCTTTGATACTGGATGTGTTACTGACACACACCATGTGAAACTAGTTAAAAGAGTAATTTTATCTCAAAGCCTCTGCAGACTTTTTTTGTCCTTCACCTATTAAAAAATGACATATAGGAATAAAATATTCTTTCTCACAACCCGTGAATTTTTAAATCAAGTGACTGATGTCTATTTTTTTTTAAAAGTAGTCTTTTCATAACATGAAAGAAAAATCTAGTATACGCTGGACTGATGGCTATTTGTGAGATGGCAACACACTCTGTCATCTTACAATTTTCCCTACAGGAATAATGTTAAGAGTGATAATGTCTTTTTCTGACTGCTTATTTCTGAAATATTAAACTCTACATTAACACACTTCACTTATTCTGTTTCTGTACATGCAAAACCATCAGAGGAATTTTCATTATTAGGATAATCCATGCCAAGTTTTTCTCCAAAAATATAATATAAAGATAACAGACAACTTGGTATTTTGAGAAAAGAGCTTACATTATCTAAACAATTTTCTTCCTCCTCTGCTCCACAAACATAAGTTTTAAAAAATATTTGAAAATATTTTAGCTTTCTTTTCCCGTATTTTTGCTTTTGGTTTGGGCCATATTGAGGTAAAAATGCTCCATGTCATGTAAAATGACATCCAAAAATGGGATCGATTTGGCCAAACCATCTTTTTATTCCTGGCTTTCTTTTTTGATTTCCTTTGAAGATATACACAATGTCCTACTTCCATTAACAACCACCACTTCACAAACCAAACTGGACTAAGAGTTGCAAACTTGTGGAAGCAAAAACCTTGAATGCCTCTGACAAAAGGGAAGATGGTTTTAAAAACAGGTAGGCAGGACGTTAAGTTGTAATGAGGGCTGTGGGTAACTCTATAGCGTAAGTAGCTATTGACCTGTCCACTGAGTTACTGAAACCTCTCCCGGAGTTTCAGGAAGGAAAATAAAGTGTTAGTAGAAGTTTCCTGTAATCCTTCCTCATCATGACATAAGATCCCTCGGGAAATCTGCTGCTGTTTTAGGATTTCTCTGCTTGTGTGTGGACTGGTGGTTGTCTTTCCGATGCCATATTCTAGGCCACTTTGCAAGTGATCCAACTCATTCTTCCTCAGATACTATCTTCATGAGCAGGTCTTTTCAAATTGCTATTAATATGTTTTCTTTTTTTCATTCTAATTTTCCTTCAAAATGGGCACACAAACAATCTATGTAAATGTTCAAATTTAGCAGACCAAAGCTATTTCTTCAAAAGGCCAATCTATAGACTGCATGACGTGAAATGAAAAGATGAACCAGATTTAGTATTTCAGAGACATTATGATAGCATTTCAATTTTTAGCAGCTTTATGGAATTACAATTTACATACCATAAAAGTCATACTTACAATGATTTTAGTAAATTGATAGAGTTGTGCAGCCATCACTGCAACCCAGTTTTAGAACATTTCTATCACCCCAGCGACAGCAGGAGTTCCCTACTGCGCATTCACAGTTAGTCCTCACTCCTGCCCCTAGCCCTAGGCAATCACTGATCTGTTCTCTGAGCAATTGAAATTTGCCTTTCCTAGACATATTATATACATTATAGCATATATAGATCAAAATATATGATATTTTGCATCTTCTTTCTTTTAATTACCATAATGCTTTTGAGGTTCATTTATATTATAGCATATATTAGTATTTTTTCCTTTTAATTTCTATATGATATTCTTGCATTTCAATTTTTAACAGGTTTTTGGCATAGTGCAGAAACACAGACCCAACTGAAGGTTAGCATTTTTGACTTTAGTATGAAATGTATATTAAGTGTTTTAAAGAGAAACAAGGTAAATACTTTCCTTTCACTTCTGAAAACCATAATGAAGTGTGATGACTAGTTCCTCATAGTTTCCATTTAGGTTTGTTGATGAGGACAACACTACAATTTGTTCTGAGAAAGCTGTAATAGATAGACTCACTAGATTTTTCTTTATATCAGTAACGCCTGAGAAAAAAACTATGTCCCTACCGGGATCTTTCCATACAGACACTGTTCTTTCTGTCCTAGTCCCCAGGTTACATTAGGTATGAAAAAAGAGAAAAAAAAAAAAAAAGAATAACAATACAAGATAGAAAGCAAAGGCTTAATATTATCCAGCAGAGAACATTACATGAACTACAGCTATATTCAACATCAGGAGTGAACCGAATCATAGGAATGTGTTGAATCACAGAATGTTGAATGAAAAATCTAGATATAGAAGACTACATATGTTATAAGTGTTTATGGTTACATATATATGTGATGAAACACTATAGAAACATAAAGGATTGTTGAACACAAATTCAGAACGGTGATTTTATCTAGAGGTGGTAGGAGGATGTGATTAGAGGAACACAACAATAGATTCCCTGGTGTTGACAATGTTACAGTTTTTATGTTGAATGGTGGTTCTAGGTATTTTAAATTATGTTTCATCACTTACAAATGTATTGCATACATTTATTTTGTGTGGATCAAATATTATGTAATTATATCATTGTATACTATAAAACCATAAAACAAATCCAATACAACCTCAGAAGTTCTATGAAGTCATTAATTTAGGGCTTCTAGAATAATGTGGAAACAAATGTATAAGGCAGATAGCTATTCTATGATAATACTGAATATTTCAAACATTAACGTTCAAAAGAAAAATCTACCATCCACTCTCTAGCAGTATATCAGGAAGAATAACCTGTATAATTGCAGGTAGGCCAAATAGTTTTTCACTGACTTGACTGAGTATCTTTGAGGTTTGCTACTTTAGCCTTTGGGATTGATTGCCCAGTTATTTCCTCCATTCACCTTTTGGGACTTTTCACTACTCATTAAACACCTCCATTAGAGAGGAGGGAAAGGGAAGGAGAGGAGGTGAAATTCAAAACGCTCAATGTTATTTCAGTGTTGGTTAGCAAGCTGTGCTGGTAAGAGTTATGGGACTCTTACCATTAATGGCCATACTAAATATTTGGGATTATCTGTGAAATGCACTTTAAGGTGTTCTTTCTTACATTATATAGATACAGCCCCAAATAAAAATAGGCCTTGTGGATGGGTTGTGCATCAAGAGGCAGAAAACCCATTCTGATTTAAGAAAGAAGGCAGGAATGTATTGGCTTGGACAGGTGAAAAGTCCAAGGATGTAGTTGGCTCAGCATTGTGAGATTTAGAGCTTGTATTAATTCTTAGAATTCAGTCCACGTTTCTCTCCTTCTGCTGGTTGACTTCTGTGTCGGGCTCCAGATGGGATCAGAATCACTGGCTGACAGTCCAGACATAGCTCCTCTCAGGTCTAACCTTGGTGGGAAGAAGAGGGAATGCTCTTCTGCTGCAACTCCAGAAAAATATTTCTGCAGCTGTAACAGGTTCCCTGCATAGCATGCAGACCTAACCCTGAACAAGTCTGTGCCCCACCCGTTCTCTCCAGCCTTTTCCTCAGGCACAGATGAAAATCTTGAGTATCTCCTACGTGTGACTCCACTTTCATGTATTCTCACTCTTGTAATTGGAATTCTTTCCTTACCAAAGTATTCTGAACTTGTTCTTTTAAGGCTGCCATCGCACTTCTAGTGAAAAATACCAATGGCCTTTTCCTTGGTTTTAATCCTCCTTAGTTTCTTCATATGGCATTGGTAGCAGGCTTGTTATTGGTTTATTATACAAATTATATATTGTTAACTGGCCGGTGTGGTGGCTCATGCCTGTAATTCTAGCACTTTGGGTGGCCGAAGCAGGAGGATTGCTTGAGAACAGCCTGAGCAAGTGCGAGACCCTGTCTCTACAAAAAATAGAAAAATTATCCAGGCATAGTGCTACATACCTGTAGTCCCAGCTACTCGGGAGGCTGAAGCAGGAGGATTGCGTGAGCCCAGGAGTTCAAGGTTGCAGTGAGCTATGATGAGGCCACTGCACTCAGCCTGGGTGACAAGAGTGAGATCCTGTCTCAAAAAAAAAAAAAAAATATATATATATATATAATTACCATTATACCCTTGTAGTGCACAAGCATATATATATTTCTTTTTCTTTTTTTTTTAGAGACAAGATCTCACTTCATTGCCAAGGCTGGAGTGCAGTGGCCCAAACATAGGTCACTACAGCCTCAAACTCCTGGGTTTAAGCCATCCTCCTGCCTCAGCCTCCCCAGTAGCTGGGACTACAGGCACACATCACCATGCCTGGATAATTTTTAAATTTTGGGGGGGAGTGGTGTATCTCACCATGTTGCCCAGGCTGGTCTCACACTCCTGGGCTCAAGCAATCCTTCCACCTCATCCTGCCTAAGTGTTGGGATTATAGTTATGAACTGCTGCACCCAGCCTGTAAGTATATTTTTTATGGTAAAGCTTCAAAGTAGAATTACCTTAATCAGAATATGAATGTCCTACTTTACACTTTGCTATGCATCCTCTCTTTTAAGTTTAACCTTAAAGTTCATCAGATACTTATAGTCTATGAATATCTATATCTATCTGTCATCTATCAATATAGAGGTATAGATGTGTGTGAATATATTTACATATATTATATAATATTTTTAATTTTCCCCTTACATATTTGGGATCCTGCAACATATTTACTTTTCTGTGATTTAATAAGATAGCTTGGAAATCTTTCCGGATCTACCTTATTCCAATGGTTGTGTAATATTCTGTGGTCTTTACCATAATTTAATCACTTCTTGATTGATGGGCATTTAAGTTACTGTTTTTTATATTTTTTTGCTATTTCAAACAATGTTATATCGCTTCCTCTATTTTTTTTAATTTGCTGTTTTCTTGGATTCTATGACATTATACACTTTATATTGTTTTCACATTATCTTTTTTTTGAGACAGAGTCTCACTCTGTTGCCCAGGCTTAGAGTGCCGTGGCGTCAGCCTAGCTCACAGCAACCTCAAACTCCTGGGCCCAAGCGAGCCTTTTGCCTCAGCCTCCCAAGTAGTTGGGACTACAGGCATGTGCCACCATGCCTGGCTAATTTTTTCTATATATATTAGTTGGCCAATTAATTTCTTTCTCTTTATAGTAGAGACAGGGTCTCGCTCTTGCTCAGGTTGGTTTCGAACTCCTGACCTCAAGCAGTCCGCCTGCCTTGGCCTCCCAGAGTGCTAGGATTACAGGCGTGAGTCACCGCACCCGGCCTTCACATTATCTTTGATTATTTATTTTGTTTTCACTGAGTCCACTTCTTACACAAACCACCCAAATGTGTGCATTCTTCAAGGTTCTGTTCCCGCTTTTCTCATTTTCTCTCTTTACATTTAATGATCACATCCATTTTCAAGTCTTTAGTTAGCGAGTCTATCTGTATGGGTTCTCTAATTAGGTCTTTACTCTGGATTTAATTCCTAAAGGTTAGGAAAGAATCTTCATATGCCTTCTGGTTATTTCCACATAAATGTATCTCACAGGCAGCATGCCCCAAACTAAGCTCTTTACTTTCTTTTTCAAACTAACTTCTCTGTGTCAACACTGATTATTGATGGAAAGGAAACCTTGCCTATTGAGGAGAAGGAAGATTTGGGATTGCAAGACTTTTTCAGAGGCTCATTATATAAAATGGTTATATAATGGTGACAATGCAAAACTTTAAAGAAACAAAAAAAAATACTAATAAAAAGCATCAAGTAGCAAAGATAACTAAGGCGGTGAGATATCAAAAATTATCAGATTTGTCAGAGCCTTGTATTTTTTGGAAAGTTTCGGCGGGGCAAAATATAGCCATCCTATGGGGCCCAGTGAAATCAATTTAGGTTAGGGTGCAAGTCATATTAGGTGGTGTGAATAAGTACTGTGTCCTAAACAAAAATTAGTTGTTCAATAACCCCAAATAACCTTGGCTGGTCTGAGAAAAATAGTCTTTCTTCTCTGAGTCTTGCAATATTATTGAAGAAGAGTTTATATTCAGCTGGTAAGTATGGAGATGGCTGTACCAGTGGTTAAAATGGAAATATTTCTTTTGAGGTTGGTAAATACCCCGTGTCTTCTCAGTTCTCCCTTGTACTTCCTCATAACTCCCCTGATTCAGCTACATAAGGGTTTATACCTGGGACAACTGAGTGGGCCGGGGTGTAAGTACTGTAGGTACTTACACTCCAGCTCTGCTTGGTCAACAGCACTGGTTGTTAAATGTTTTTGCCTGTCTAGATCCTGGAAAATTACTTTTTTTTTTTTTTTTTTTTTGGAGACAGAGTCTCACTTTGTTGCCCAGGCTAGAGTGAGTGTCGTGGCGTCAGCCTGGCTCACAGCAACCTCAAACTCCTGGGTTCAAGCAATCCTGCTGCCTCAGCCTCCCAAGTAGCTGGGACTACAGGCATGCGCCACTATGCCCAGCTAATTTTTTTTTTCTATATATATTAGTTGGCCAATTAATTTTCTTTCTATTTATAGTAGAGACGGGGTCTCACTCTTGCTCAGGCTGGTTTCGAACTCCTGACCATGAGCAATCCGCCCGCCTCGGCCTCCCAGAGTGCTAGGATTACAGGCGTGAGCCACCGCGCCCGGCCGGAAAATTACTTTAGAAGTAAGAATAGGTACAGGGGTGATGAAGCAAACTTAAATTCAAGGCATAAATACATTTTAATCTATTAAAATATAGTAGCAAGTTCTATAATTATTGTGATCATTTCTGTGAGTTTGAAGCATTTAAATTTATGTAATATATTAGATTTGTGATTTCAATGACATGTTTGTAAGAATTTTGATTAAATAAATTTGACATCTTGATGAAATGTTTGAATTTTTTTTTGTTAAGTTATATGTTTTGATTCATTAGTTGTATAGGTAGGGTTTGTAGTTAATAAAACTATAAAATCAATAAATTGGTCAATGCACATAGTACAAACATTGGCATTATTCCTGTTCAAGCAGGCCTCTCCTTAAGTATATAAAATAATGCTACCAATACCTCTAAGAACCCATTCCTTGGATATTAAGTATTTACGAGATTACAAACTCATTTCACCAATATTAGCCTCTGAAAGTATTAATATTATTTTTATTTCAAAAACAGTTAAATAATTTGCACCAAGGTGCAAAGGACTAGCTGGGTTACCCTCAGGAGTTACTTGTTTATTAAAAGCAAAGTCGGTAATTCAAAAACATCCCTCTACTTTGAAAGATATGCTGCATACCAGGTGCATTGAGTGCATTTGGCATGTGTCATCACGTGCAATCCTCATAATGTTTTTAGGTAGATAGTATTATCTCCCTCTACATACATAAAAGTAATACTTAGACCAATTATCTGCCAGGTTCACTCGTTCAAAGCAGAGGGAAATTGATGGAATCCATGTCTTTCTGACAGATATTTCCCCATTGCCCCACACTGTTTCTTGATTACCCCCTGGTGGCAGAAATACTTCTTACTGGAGAAACTTCCAAATGCCGTTCTTTGTTACATGCATGGACTGCTGTTCTCTCAGATACGGATTCTTGGATCCTTTTATACTTGTTCAAATTATTTTAGGGACATGGCTTGGTATCTTTGTAATATATGTAGTTATTTATTAATTGCATAGATATGTATATTAACTTGTTAATTATGTCAATCTTTTCATGAGTTTCAAAATTGAGATACTCCTGTTCCCAGGGTACAGGCTGTGGACACAGAACAATCAAGCCTCATTCCTCTGAAGCCACACCAACTGCAGAAGCCAGAAACTCAGGACTACTTTTCTTGACACTTCTTTCTGTCTCATCATCCACATAAGATAAGCCATCACCCACTTTTGTTGACTCTATCTTCTGAAAAGCTCTGGAATCCATCTACTTCTTCTGTCTTCCCAGCCAACGTTAATGTTGAAGCTGCCACCATCCCTGATGCTGGTAACTGTAACTGGATTAGTCCAAAGTGGTCTCTCCATATCCCTTCCTGCCCCTCTCCATGCATTCTTCATGATGCAGCCAGTGTGAGCATTGGAAACACAAATGTAATCAAGTCAGTCCTCTGGTTAAAATCCTTTGTTTTTCATTGCATTTAAGTTAAAGATTAAAACTTATTGGCCCGGCGCGGTGGCTCATGCCTGTAATCCTAGCACTCTGAGAGGCCAAGGTAGGTGGATCACTCAAAGTCAGGAGTTTGAAACCAGCCTGAGCAAAGAGCAAGACCCCGTCTCTACTAAAAATAGAAAGAAATTAATTGGCCAACTAAAAATATATAGAAAAATTTAGCCGAGCATAGTGACACATGCCTGTAGTCCCAGCTACTCGGGAGGCTGAGGCAGGAGGATCGCTTGAGCCCAGGAGTTTGAAGTTGCTGTGAGCTAGGCTGACACCATGGCACTCTAGCCCCAGTAACAGAGTGAGACTCTGTCTCCAAAAAAAAAAAAAGACTGTCTTAGTCTTTTCAGGCTACTGTAACAAAATACCTTAGACTGAGTAATTTGGACACAACAGAAATTTATTGCTCACAGTTTTGGAGGCTGAGAAGTCCAAGTTTGAGGCATTGGCAGATTTGGTGTCCGTCAAGGACCTTCTCCCTATAGATGGTGACTTCTTGCTATGTCCTCACAAAGAAGCTCTCTCAGGCCTGTTTTATAAGGACACTGATCTCATTTCTGAAGGCTCCACCCTTATGACCTAAACATCTCCCAAAGGCCCCACTTCTTAATACTGTTGCATTGGAGATCAGCCTTCAACATATGAATTTGGGGGGGACACAATCAGACTACAGCAAAGACCAATACTGGTTTTTGGTCAGGGAAGACTTGAGTGTGGCACATTTATTTATTTGGTGTTTCAAATATGCAAACAAAAAAAGTAGTGTTTTCAATGCCTTTTCTCATGGCTTAATATTATGAAAAGTTACTGTTACCAACTATGGAGACAAAAATTGTCTCTGTAGATAATTTTCTGAACTATGAAATTAGTGCTTAAGCTTACTTACAAGTCCAACATGAGAGATAGGGAGGAAAAATAATATAATATCTAACAGTACGGGCTTTCCTGGAGTGAGACTGCCAATGTTTGAAACCTGCTTGGTTTTGCTACTTCCTCTCTGAAAAATTACTTGACTCCTTTGGACTTTGATTTCTCCATCTAGAAAGTGGGGACAATAATGTTCCAGTTGAGAGGATTAAAGGGATAACACACATAAAATCTGCTTTGGAGAGCGTGGCACATAAAAAGTATTCAGTAACTCAGCTGTTTTCATTAGGTTCTTTAGTAGGTAAACAACATGTGAAATTGAGAAGACCTGTGCAAAGCATTTTTTCTAAACTGTCATTAATTATATCAATAAATGAGAAGGGAGCAATGTAAGTGTAGGTATTGTTCTTACATGTTAAAATAAGTTTTCAGTTAGAAACAAGAAAGGGATTCAGGGAATCAGAATAGTTTAAAGAGGTTACTTGGCTCAATTATATGAAAAGAGTGATGATTTCGTAGAAAAATATGATATAGCAAAACTCAAACCAGAAGAGACAGAAAAATCTTAGAGTCCTTAGAAGAAGTGAAAAATTGTTGAGACTTTCCACAATCCCCTTACTAGAAAAGCAACAGGCCTAGATGATTTTATCATGGAATTCTATAGTCTCTACGGAACAGATAACTCCATTATTAAATAGTTTATTAAATAGATTATTAAATAGTTTCAGAGGAAAGAGAGAAAAGAAAGTTTTCAAATTATTTTTATGAAGTGAGTATGACATTGATACCAAATTTTATGAATGATAGTACACTTCGACATGTACATACATGTATACAACCATTCACTATACTCAAAACCTCTGGTCCATTTTCATGTAAATCTTTGCAAATATCCTAACCAAAATATTCATAAATAGAATTAAGCAGTATATGAACAGACTAATAGGATACATATAAATGTATCCATACATTTTCATTTGTATGAATACAATGATGTTTAAGTATTAGAGACACTGTTAATATATTCATTATGTTAATAGGTCAGGAAAAATCAATAGTCATGTCTATATATGCTAAAGTCATTTGACAAAATTTAATATCCACTTATTGAAAGAATCTTGTTGTAATATAACTAAATAGAAATATCTGTAATGTGACAAAAACATATGATAAAACACTAGACTCATCATTGAAGTCAAGATCAAAATATATATTATCACTATTATTTATTATGGTTCTGTGGGTTTAATGAAGGCAATTAAACAAGAGGGAGAAATTAAGTTAGTAAAACTGCATAGGACAATTTATGATTGTTTTCAAATGATAAAATTATGTACCTGGATAATCAAAAAGAATCCATTGAAAAGCCATAGAAATAAAAGAATTATAAAACAATAAAGCAAAGGATAAAATAGAAAATAATCTCAAGAAGCAATGCTTAGCACTTAGTAATAGGAAATATTTCTTGAGCATTTACACTTGCCAGACATTGTTTTAAGTGCTTTGAGTGGAGCCTCTTATTTAAGTCTTATTACAACTCTCCCAGGCAGATGCTATTGTTTCTGTTTTACATATGAGAAAATGGAGGTACAAAATGTGTATGTAGCTTGCTCAAGGTCTCATTAGCATAAGAGTGTATTCTCTTAATCAGTATAATATGATTCTTCCTGGGCAATATAAACCTTACTGAGGAACATTAAAAAAAAATTGGGACAAAATACCCTGCCACAGAAACATACTTGCTCTTGCTTCTGAGGACTCAATATTTTGAAGCCATCAATTGTCCCTATTGAAGTATTAAATTTAATGCAATCTCAATACATGTAAGATTTTTTTTTTTACTACTTAACTGACTCAGTACATGCAAGATTTTTTTAAGCTAGGTAAATTCTTTTATTGAGAGAAACATTAAAGAAAATAGTAAGTAATAAGGTAACAAGGGAGGAATGGTACCATATATTAACATATATAATAAATCTATATTAATTTAAATAATTGCGTGTTAACACCTGAATTCACGGACACATTATTCAAGCAATTTGAAGATCTCAGAAATCTAAATATAAATGAAAATGTAATTTATGCGATAGGTGATGTTTATATATAATATATATTATGTATATATAATATATATGTAACATATATATAATATATGTTAAATTGAATTAGATCAATGGAAAAATATGTTAATAAATTGAATTAGGACAATAAGCTATATCCCTACTTCACTACTTGAATGCAAATAATTTTTAAATGGACTGAAGATTTAAAAGTAAAAATTTAAGACTGTACAACTACTAAAAGAAGGCCAGGAATGGTGGCTCATGTCTGTAATTGCAGCACTTTGGGAGGCTGCAGAGGGATGTTTGCTTGAGGCCAAGAGTTTGAGACCAGGCTGAGCAACATAGCAAGACCCTGTCTCTACAAAAAAAAAAAAAAAAAATTAGCTAGGTGTGGTGGTGTGCACCTGTAGTCTCAGCTACTGGGGAGTCTGAGGAAGGAGGATTATTTGAGCCCAAGAGTTCAAGGTTGCAGTGAGCTGTGATGATACCACTGCACTTCAGCCTGGACAATAGAGCAAGATCCTGTCTCTAAAAATTATAAATAAATAAAAAATAAAAGTAGTAAAAGAAAAGTGAGAAACTGTAATTTGTGTATGTGTGTGTATGTATGCTCACAAGGGAGGAGGATTTCTAAGCAAACATAAAATCTAAAAGCCATGAAAGAATAGATTGATAAGTGTACTACATATACATTTTAGATATAAACAAAGTAGAAAGACAAATTTCAAATAGAAAAAAATATTAAGAAATATATGATAAAAGCTTATTTTCTTAATCTATCAAGAACTTTGCAAACCAGTAAGAAAAAAGGCAACAAGTCAAATAGTAAAATGGATAAAGGAAAACTTACTTCCATTGTATAATCTTTATGTATTTTGAAATTATACATATATAAAACTTTTGAAACAAAAAAGTAGAATACTATTATCCTGTGATAAACTACATTCATATATATCTTCCTGGATCTTTTATATGAATATATTTTTCACAAAAAAATTGAATTATATTTTATGATAATCCATTTTGTTATCTAACATGTCACAAATATTTTTGGGTGTGATACAGTTTTCTTTTATGACATAATTGAATGACAAAATAATTTTTCACATTATGTATATTTATTTCCAGTTTTTTGTTACTGTGAATATTTTTTAAGTAAAGTCTTTGTGCATATCCTTAATTCTTTTCCTCAAATAAATTCCCTGAAATAGAATTGCTAAGTTGAGGGGTATATGCAATTTAAAGACTTTAAATTATAATTTTGGACATTCCTGGGTTGCTCTACTTTACATATTTTCAAACAGTATTTGGAAGTGGCTGTTTCATTGGATTCTCATCAAAATTGGGTGTTACATTTGTAAAAATTTTGATAATTAGATCATTGGAAAAGGAATCCTACTATGATTTTATTATTCTATAAATGATTACCATTGAAGTCAAATTTTATTACATATGCATATTGTCTTTTTTTTCTTTTGTGAATTTAGACATCTATTTAGAAGATACAAATGCTGTGTCTACTTGGCTAAAATAACTGTCTGTACTAGAAACAAATGAACTGATCATTTTAATTCCCGTAATCACTACAGAGGATATTCTTGCAATCAGTTTAAAAATAGTGCCATAAGTAGTATGTTGATTGAACTTTTAAATATTATAGTTACCTTACTCAGGGAACCTACATATGCAAATTCACCAAGCAGCAAAACAAGGAGGAAAATCTGATGAGTCATCACAAAATTTGGATGGTTCTGCAGTGTTCCTGCTGACGGTAGAGTTTTTACAACCTCTTCCTACACTTCTTTCTTATGATTTCTTTACATAATAAACCCGATAATTTAGAACTGTCCCTTCAACCGGGCTGGTTTCATTTCCAACAGTCAAGGGAAGACACAAACAGCTCTGGTGTTACATTGTCAATTAAACCAAGGTGGAGGAGGGGGAGGGTGGGTACAGTGATAAATGAGCAGTCATTTCAGTGTTTTCTTTCCAGCTGAAATCAGAGCCAGATTACACTTTATCTCGCCCTGACTTTTAGCAAGATAGATAGCCACACAAAATTTTCAGGTTCAAATAATCTCCACCAAAAAGGCTAAAACCCTCATCTTTTGGCCACATTGAACTTTCATCTTTTTAACTGAGGGGATCGAATTTCTTTTACTGAATAAGAAAGAATTTATTCAAATCACTCTCCCAGTCTTATGTCTTTAACCAAAATAAAGGCAAACAATTAAAGAAATTAACCTCATTGTTTGATGCCACAGTTTTCTAGGTTGTCCAAAACATGCTGTTACAGATGCTGAAGGTAAAATTATTAGGTTTACTTGTTATCAACAGTCGGAATTCCCTATTTTAAATATCTAACCCTACCTATTTGCATTACCTGATAAAACAGAGTTGCCCTTAAAGCTGAGGCAACAATAAATTTCATTAAAAGTAACATACTCCTGAACAAATAATTCCTTTTGATTGCATCGCAAGTTAGAAATTTACTTATTTATCTTTTTTGGTAGACATTTAGTACAAATGTCGTTGTCTTTAAAATAATTTTAATATGGCATTTAATACATTAACGACAGAAACAAATTCTGAAAAATGAATAAATTAAGCCCAGAAATATAGCAGGAATGCATTGGGCAGGTGATTTGTTCTTTTCACTTTAGGTGTATGGGGTGTACGAACAGGGCTTGCAGGCTTTGGGAGTGGATCTACAGCAGAGCCACTGACACCAAGGGGCAGGTTATCTTCAGTTAAGAACCAGTACATTAGAGTCGCATTCCATATTAAGTGGAATTAAGTTTCAGGTTCAAACTACTTGTCAGTGCTTAAAAAAAAAGGCTTCTAAACGACCTTTCAGATATATGACCCGGATGTTGCCAGACCGAACGCCTTTTATCCAGGTGGACTGGGTCACCTGCAGGGCAGCAGGGCCAGATCGCAGATTTGGTGACCTTCCCGGGCCCTGGGGAGTAGGTTGCCGCCCCAGAGTGAGCGTGAACCTCCCTTGGAGGCCTGGAGGCTGCAGCCCGAGACCTCAAGCCGGGGAGGGGACATCCTGGCGGGCAGGGGCGGGTGGCGCGGCCGCGGCGCGAGGGCAGGTGAAGGTGCGCCTCTCGCCCGCCGTGCGCGCCCCTGGAGCCCGGAGCAGGTGGGAGGATCCTGCCTTCCGCCCCAGCACTGCCTGGGGTCAGAGGGACTGTCCTCTCTTGCACTGCCCAGTCCATTTGTCAGGGTCCTGCGTCGGATAAATAGCTGTCTCCCCAGACCTTTATAGTGCCTAATCCAAATAAATCGCAGTAACCTGCGCTTCGCGCTTCAGCGGGCAGCCGGGCTTCAGTGGCGCTGCCTTCCAGACCGGGGAGACCCGCCCTGGCCTCCGCGCGAGCGTGCGCGCCCTGGCCGGCCTCGGAACCGCCGCGTCCCCTCCGAGCTTCGCGGGGTCGCCAGGAGCGGTCGCAGCCCCTTCCCTGCACGCCGGCACTGTCTGCCGGCTGGAGCTGCCCGCAGGAGTCCCCGAGGAGAAAGCGAGGGGAAAGCCTCCAGTCTTCCTCGTGGGCCTGTCTGGTGTGATCGCTCCCCTGAGATCTCCTGCACCCCCTACCTTTCCACCCCTTCCCCTGCTGCTCTAATCCTCAGAAGTCCGAAATATCGTCCCTATCCCACTTAAAGCCCTTTGGCCAATCAACCCGGATCTTACGGATTTCCTCCGGGATCTTTAAAGCTTTGATCCCCAAACTTACATCTTCCTCTTACCCACTCCCATCCCTGCCCTCTGGGATCCCTCTGGTTGCCAGCTCAAAATACCTGCTGGCGCCAGAGGAAATTCACATGTAACAGATACCCGGCGGTGTAAAACCAACACTCTGCTTCCAGGGTCATTTTCCTCCCCACCTTCTTCCCCATCAATTTGTCGCTTAGCGAGCGCTAACACCCGGAATTATTGCGAATCCTGAGTGCGGGGCTGGAAGATAGGGACCGCTTTAATAGGGCCGATGATTGCTATCCTACACGCGGCACCGCGCGCTCTGCCCTCCCCTGCTCTGCGCAGCCTTGGCTGCCAGACGTCTGTGAAATTAACACGGGGCCCAGGATTGGTCCACAGGTAGCTTTTGTAAAGGAGTCCGGAACCACTTCAAGCACACTTCAAAATGTCTAAAATAAAAGATAATTATTCCATTTGTTTCTAAAACCGTTATTGAAGTTTAAAAAAAAAACAACAATCTGAGAAAAGCAGCAAGTCTCACTCATTTATTTTGGTGATAGTCAAATAAACTACTAGAAAAATTTAGCAGGTAACATCAATGTTGCAATGGATTTGTTCCAGATATCTTTTACATTTGATGTGTAAGGCGAATTATCCATGAAGATAAATATGTTATATGGATGTAGATGGCCAAAATGCTGAAAGAAAAGAAATTCACTTAAAGAGAAATAATAAATATAAGGGCAACGCACTTTCTTTCCCTGAACATTTGTAAGAATGTCAAATGGGTTGTATTTGAACAGATAACATTATTATAAATATCTGTTTTCACAAAAGCAAAAGCCAGTAGTCTAGTAATAAAATCGTTTCGGTTGTTATTGTATTTTCTCATTCAATTTTATCTAATATCTGATCCTTTTCAAATTTTATTTCTTACAAATCATTTGGCATGCATGTGATCATTATGCAAACCCTTGCACTTTATAAAATCCTGAAAAGAAAGTATATGCTGTGTTTGTATTTCTAAACATTTGAATTTCTGGAGGACATGGTGGATAATTCTAGGTGAATTTATTTGAAAATTTCACCCGACAATTGTTTTTCAATGGATGAGGTGTGGCTCTGGAGTTGTTTCTGTTTGGCCCTGCCTTTATGATGCTGAGCAGAGCTCCAGGTTCTCCGTAGATACTCACAGAAATCATTTTGATTGATGGCGAGGGGCGATGGCCTATGCAAAGGCTCCTGGTCCAACTTCCCTGTCTCCTCTGGCAGCTGCGGATGAGCTCAGCAGGTGTGGGGTGCAATTTTCAGTCAAGATCTCTGCTGCTTCAAGGTTCACTTTCTACTGTAGCGTTGCTCATATGGTTATGAACTTCTGGAACTTACAAAACTCCAGAATTTCTCCATTTTATAAATTGATTTTGGAGATCGCACTTATTTGTTAGAGATGGAGTTTAAACAGCGGTTAAAGATAACGTATAGATATACACTGAGGATATCTTTGGGAAAAGATCGACTGCATTTCAGAGATTTGGAGCTATTAGTGGAGCTAAGAGTGACATATAATGTTTGTTACTTGAGGTATTTGTTGTTTATAAATTTTTCCAGTTTGCTTCTCTTCCAAACAGAAAATGGCAGAAAATATTAGCATATGAAAACTGTAACTAAAAGACAGCATCTTCTAGGTTCTAGGAAAGCTAGGATGATTTTAAGATGAATACCAGGGAAAACATAGAAATACTTTACAAAATACATTTAGATATCAATGTTATAATTGCTGTTTCTTGAACCTTTTAGAGAACATGAGGAAGGGATTATGAGTAGGAGGGAGTTTCTTAGGATTACCAAATTAGATTTCTAAATTGTCCATTATGGAATTTATTTGACAGTTAAATTGTGCAAGATCAGTTAAACAAACTGAATTTTTTTTTCTCACTCCAGAGTATTTTGGTGGGTGTCAGAACATAATGGTGTTGTTTTAGACATTATTAATTTACCCTGAAAGGAAATCATTTTTTTTTAAGAGACAGAGTCTCACTCTGTTGCCCAGGCTGGAGTGCAGTGGCCTGATCATAGCTCACTGCAGCCTCAAACTTTGGGCTCAAGAGATCCTCCTGCCCCATCCTCCGAGAAGCTAGGCCTATTAGTGAGCCACCATTCCCAGCTAATCTCTTCTCTTCTCTTCTCTTCTCTTCTCTTCTCTTCTCTTCTCTTCTCTTCTCTTCTCTTCTCTTCTCTTCTCTTCTCTTCTCTTCTCTTCTCTTCTTTCTCCTCTCCTCTCCTCTCCTCTCCTCTCCTCTCCTCTCCTCTCCTCTCCTCTCTTTCTATTTTTCTTTCTTTTTCTTTCTTTTTTGGTAGAGCTGAGAGTTTTCTATGTTGCCCATGCTGGTCTTTAACTCTTGGCCTCAAGTGATCCTCCTGCCTTAGCCTCCTTAAATATTGGGATTACAGGTGTGAGCCACTTCACCAGTCCAGAAATAATTTTTTGGTAATATCCAAGGTAAAATGATTAGCTTCAGATTAATGCTGACAAATGTGAAAACAAAGTCATTTTGGTAAAGTTGAGGCCAATTCTTATGGAATTATAACAGAAAAACAGCAACAACAAATAAATGGAGTATAAAAGATTAAGAGAAAAACAATGATGTCAATAGTCATGGTTGTATTACTTTTGATTATCTTCTTTTTGACATAATTTTTTAAAAGGTCTGTTGTACTTTGTAACTGTCTGAGCTTTTTTAAAGGAATAGTTTTTTTTAAAACAAACCTTAAAAATAGTTTTAAAATATAGGAATTGCATTATAAAAAACAAACAAAGAAAAAAAAGCGTAGAGCCAACTGTAATAATTTTCTAGTGAAGTTGAGTTGTAGGAAATTAAATAGCTAATTGTGTCCCTAAATAACAACTCTAACCCCAGATAATTATTCAAACCTCCCCTCTGCTTTGAAAAAAATAGCTTTGTTTAGATACAATTCACATGTCATACAATCCCACTTAAAGAGTACAATTCAAGTTTTTTTTAGTATATTCAAAGGATTGTGCAACTATTACTATAATCCAATATTAAACATTTTCATTGTTCCCTCCCCAGAAACCTCTTGCCCATTGGCAGACACTCCCGAACCCCGCTTCCCACCCCAGCTCTAGGCAACCACTTCGTCTTTAGAGAGTTACCTATTCTGGAAACTTCATAAAAATGTAATAACCCCCTATGTGGTCTTTTATGACTGGCTTCTGTCACTTAGCATATGTTTTTGAAGTTCATCCATGTTGTAGCATGTATCAGTACTTTATTCCTTTTTATGGTTGAATAATATTCCACTGAACAGATGTACCACATTTTATTTAATTATTAGTTGATGGGCATTTGTGTTTTTTCCATTTTTTGACTATTATGAATATTGCTACTGTGAACATTAACATACAAGTTTTTGTGCTTGTAACCACTATTTTGTGATTTTTAACCATTGACTGATTGTATAGATACTGCCAAGAACTGCTTGATCTGTATGTCTATATGATATGATGAAAATTTGCTCTCTCCCTTGAAAGAAATAAAATTCTAACCCAAGTTTTCCTTCCCATGTATCAGGTTGTGAATTGTTTTCTCTTATACATGCATATGATATATCTCTAAGAAGCACCATAGAATGAAGAGTTATTTAATTTTTCCATTCATTTGAACCAGTTAGAAGAAAGGGATCCAGAAAACAGAAAAAAATGTTTTATTTTCAGACAGGCAAATTAATAAAGTTAACCAAATTAAGCCACATTCAAGTGTTAGGACCTAACTATTTAGTATATTTGCTTATGGGCTTTCCATCTGGTACAATTTGGATGATTATTTTTTGGCTCTGCTTACCCTCAATTCTTGGATGCTTGCTATAGTAAATCCCACACAGACAGTTCCCAATTTATGATGGTTTAACTTACAATCTTTCAACTTTACAATGGTGCAAAAGTGATATGAATGTGTGATTTTGATTAAAGGCATTTATATTCTAAACATTGACACAAGCTATATCCCTTACCTTGTAGTTCCTTTTTAAAAATATGTATAGGCAAGAAGTGGCTTTGTAATTGGGTGAAGTTAGCAGTCTGAGAAAGGAATTTTAAACATGGCAGCATGGTATTTGCAGAGTGGAGTTCAGATCAACATACTCCACTCAGTTACCATCTTATTGGCCAAAGCCCTTGACCCCTTTTTCCAATCTGGCACTTCAAGAGCTATCCTACACAGAAAATATGCCCTTGAGCTTTGGAAAACTTAGTTCCAAATGTGCTTCTGCAGGGGACCAAGCATATTTGGGTAATAAATACTGTAGAAAGGTGCTTTGGTGCAATGAAAGATGTTAGAACCATTTGACAATGTATTTGGTACCCCAGGCATAGGAATCTTCCTTCCAGAATGATTTTCTGATAATTTTCTTTGTAAGAAAAAAAAATGAGAGCTGACTGCCTTTCATGAACATAAATTAACTTAATACTTCTTGTAGCTATACAGGTTTATCTTCTTCATTACACAGAGATTTATAACTTCATGTTACGCAGATATTATAGGACAAGTGACATCCTGACAAACTGTTCTCAAAAGAGGAAACAGTAATTAATCCTACTGTAGGTATATTGACATCAGTAGCATACAAATCACTCTCTAAAAATGGTGTATATATTGTCTACTGGCTTCGAGTTAAAAGACACAAAGATAAGTGAATAAATGAGAGAATGAATGATGGAACAAATACATCATAAAATCCAGATATCTGTTGTCTTCATAGGAGAGAAGGAAAAGTTTATCATGAACTTTGGAATCTGGTTATGTAATTTGCATTTTTTCTAAGAATATTTATTGTCTTCTCTCTGGTCTCCTTGCACTATAAGAACATTGGTTACTATTATTATTATTACCTGGACAGTTAAACCGTTTGGGATCTTTAACCGTATAGGCTGTCAAGGCCAGAGAATGAGTAATCGGAAAATAAGCATGTATCTTATTGGGAATTTAACATTTTAAATATATTTTTTTGAGATTCTCTATTGATGGGTGGGGACTAGATCTTGAAGAAAATACAGAGAAGGACAAAGCAACTGTAGTAAATACTGTTATTCCTACTTTAGGAGCCTGGGTTCTGAG
The DNA here is from genome assembly GCF_040939455.1 of Microcebus murinus. Classification (NCBI taxonomy): domain Eukaryota; kingdom Metazoa; phylum Chordata; class Mammalia; order Primates; family Cheirogaleidae; genus Microcebus; species Microcebus murinus. Next base: position 28,551,703 of record NC_134108.1, read on the forward strand.
TATTCAGAGGAAGGCCCAGTTTGAACTATATCAAGTAACCTTTTTGTAACTTTATGAGTTGAACTATCACAGCTAGAGTGTTAATGTCTACGAATGCCCAGTAACTGTCTAACAATTGCTTGAATGATTACTATGTGCTCAGATACACAACTCTGTGCTTGTGTGTGTGTGTGTGTGTGTGTGCATGTGTGCATATGTGTGCCAAAAAAGAAAAGGATATAAAGGAATTTGAACGTGCTACTCTCTAGTAAATAACACAACAAGGCACACAAGTGCTCAAAACAATCTTGTTTAGGATTGTTAGTAGGATATTAAAAATAGAAAAGATTATTAAAGTGCTAATTTTATAATGGGAAACAGAATAAACTCAGTTTTCACTACAAGTACAGTATTCTTTTAGCAGCAATCATTACAAAATATCAACGGAAGTCCAGTTACATATTATTTTTTTTCCTCCAAGGGGAAGAAGAAATCCTATCTTTGGTTTCTATTACTACTGGGTTCTTATTGTCTACGTATATTTGCTATATGGACTAGGAAAGCAATGGACAAGTCCTTGGGACTTTAGAAACCAGGATTATAATTTTTTTTAAAAAATAGGCACATTTAATCCATTTTGGAAAAATTTGAAAATTCAGAAAGCATGAAGAATAATTACAACTGTGATTTGATTTAAAATAAATTGCACAATAAGACTATCTTTTTTTAAAGGATGATTCTTCTGTGCCCCCATAAGCACCTAGCACCTTTTATCTATTACAAAGATGATGAAAAGATTACAGGATCTCATTGAACAAAATAGTCATACAATGAATGTCTCTTAAAGCTTCTGCTACTTTTCATGGATTAATAGAATTGACATCATACCAAATATAACAAGTAGACAACATTTGCTTCTTTTAATTTAAAATTGAGGAGAATATGTTCAGCCATGGCAAAAGCTACACGTTGTTTTATTTTAGAGGAAATGGACCTTTAAATAATCATCTGTGTTACTCTTGGTTGTAAAACTTTCAAAATATGTACTAAAACAAGAAATAATAAATTATTGCTGCTTATAGTTTTTTTTCCCCCTAGGAAAGAATAGTGAGGAATTATTTGTTAAGTCCAACTGAATCACTGTTGTGAAAAAAAAAATATTGCCCTCACCCTCAGAAATTGTGGTTTCTTTCATTTCAAGTAAGCCAATCTGCCAGGGTAAACCCACCTTTATCAATACCTAAAACTTATAGGGAAAAAATGTATACTGTGACATTTAGTTTGAAGTAAATGCTCAACAGTGCATGGTTTTAGAACTTATTCAAGTCAGAGTTTTAAAAAAATCTATGTATCACTGGATATTAACTGAACAATTCAGAATAGCAGGATTTTTGTAGCTAATATTTGCTCAAACTTCTAATAATTATCAAAATGGCCTTTATTTGTTTTTTCTTGCCACTGACCCATAGGATATAGTAAAAGAAGACAGATCAGCCTGTTTCCTGATAAGAAGAGTAACCAAGAAGACCATCTGCAAGAACTAGGTTGTAAGGAATTTCTTTTTTTTTTTAACATATATCAAATATGTTAATACACATTGCTTTGGGCAGATGAGATGTGATTTCTTTAATAAGTTTGAAGTGTTTACAGAAGAACAATGAATGTAGGCACTTGTTTCTTTATCTTCTGGAAAGAAAGGAATTAAAAAAAAGAAAAAAAAGAAAGGAAGTAAAAATGGAAATTTCAGAAAACGTCTGTTTCTTACAACGAGATCCGTTTAAACGTTTCCAGTGCATAACAAAACATGTAAAACATTTTTTAAAGCATGAAACATAATATACTATGTTTTAGAAAATATTTGAGAGCAACCTGGATTTAGAGGGTTTAGGCCAAGGCTTTGAAGTATCTTAAATCTCCATGAGACCTAAAAGACTGTTTATAACTAACAGTTACTTTGTAAAAACAACATTGATGAGATGTTTTAAAATTTTCTTGTTAAATTTTTATAAGAATATTTGGGTTGGGGAAAGGAAGCATCCATATTGCACGATGATTTCATATAATTGATTTATTTAATCTTAGGAATGGAGAACAGGACTCCTTGCAGGGAGTTTTATCTGTGGCTTGTATACATGAGGCAAATGAAAATGCGGAAAGTTATATCAAATGTGGATGGTCCTAATAATTTCTAAATATGAATATAAGACTAGTGATATCACATCTTTAATAGGTTTTATGCATCTTTTTTTGTTAAAGTAATGGAACTCAACACTGGTTCACACAAGTTTAAGAGTAGACTCGAGGTTATTGAATAGATCAAATGCACTAACGTTTTTTTCTGCAAGGTTTTGCTTTTCAAGTGATCAGAATTTATTCAAAGCAGATCTAAGAAAGAAACTTATCTGGAAATAAGGTCTGTGTTAGTATTTAGAACTTTTGACAGGGAGAGAATTGTTTTTTTCTAAGAAAAACATTTCGCTGTCTTGCTGTATTTAAGAAGAGGTTGTTGTTTTACTTTTTTTCCCTCACATTTGCTTTCTGCCTCACCCACTCTTGGCTATGTGCTTTTGTAACATGGTCGGTGTTCAGTCAAGAAAAGGCCAAGGTATGGAGGGAGACTCAACAAAGATAGCACCTTCCAAATGTTGATTTCTTATTTCTGAGCTATGAATTCATCTTTTGGTCATTTATTTCACTAACTAGAGTCGTCCAGGAAAATGTGAACAGAAATTAAAACCACTGCTGAATCCAAAATTTTTAAAAAAAGTTAACTTTAATTAGTAAGAAATTTAGTAGAGAAGAGGGTTCAAAATAATTGGCATTTAACTTATATTATTAATATATACTTTATCATATAAATACATTTTAGAAATACATTTATTATATATTTATATATGAATTATATTTATTTTTTTCTTTTCAATTACATATACATTCTAGGATTTTCAGAGTTGCTTGCAATGAACCTCTTCCTTTTTACCCCAATTCATTATTCATATCATTAAAAACTTACATTTTGTCCTTATACCTAAATGTCATCCTTTTTGACATAGTAAATGTATTTTGATATATTTGTACTCTAGATTTGGAGGGCATTATTATTACAAGGTAAAAATCCTAGATTTCTTAATATTTTGAGAATTCTGTCACTAAATTACTGACGATTTGGGGAAAGCTAGTTTTCAGGGGGGATTGCTTTGCATTTTATTTTTTTAATTTTCAACATTATACTCCTGACAAATTGGACATATTTGTACTTAGGTTGAATAAAATGAATTGAAATTAATTTTATAATAATTATATTTATAATTACTTAAAAATCAGTGTTTACTGAGTAAGTATATTCAATAAAAATGAAAGCTACAAAAAAGTGCATTGGGCATAATGTCATTTTTTAAAAAAACAAAGTACACATAAAAGAAGATTTAAAAGGCTCTACATCAAGATACTCGGTGAAAGTATGAATATTTTAAGGAGATTTCCCTTTGCATCTCTGTATTCATTAATATTTCAACAGTGAATCTTAATTTATTTTATAATTATGAGCATAATTTTTTTACAGCAAAAGAAAAAATAATCAGTGTTATGGAATTGAGTATAGAATGCTAGTCACACTGAATATTGATAGATTGAGGTACACTTGATCCTTTGTTACCAGTTAGGTCAGAAGCCACATTTTCATCTGAGAGCTGGAATTGGATGTGAGGAAGATGATTATAGCTCAGAATTGTTGAGTGCTCACTTTGTAAAGAACTCCAGAGGCTGTCACCAGGCAGCCTTCTCATCCATCCTACAGTCTTGGGCACTGAAGTATAGATATTAGGTCACGTGTCCCAGTTCACATGGCCCCGCGGCCCCACCTACTTTTAAGAAGCTCTTTTCCCAGAGATCACAGACTTGGGAAACATTTGCTGCCATGCTGGGTTTGCAGACCTACACAATATTTAAGAAATTTGAAATTAGTGTCCCCATTTAAAAATTAGAAGTAGTCACATAAAAATTCAGATATCTAAGTTACCTTGAGAAAAATCTTGAAAAGCCACACTTGGTGTCCTTTTCATAAGGTAACAGGTAGAATGGAACAGCGATTGCCCATTCTAAGTGTGTGAGGGGCACACACTTTCCTTCCTCATTGACCTCACATTGGACCACCCGGCTCTGTCCGCCTTTGAGTTTGCAACTTCTGTAAACTGGCACAAAATGGTGAAGCTGGGGAGAGAGTAAGACTCTTCGTCAGTAGTAATTAGGATCACCAAGCACCATTTCTCAGAATGCCTTAGTTTTCTTTCTTATACTTCTGTGTCATTTGGGAATCACTACTGAGGAATGAAAAAAAGCAAATGCACCTAAACTACAGCTTGGAGTACTTAGTGTCAGCCTAAGTTAGGAAACACAGCTTAAGAATGTGGGTTTGTCAATTCTATGACACATGGATAATCAGGGAAGAGAAAGCAGTAGAGGGGATGGTCCACCGGGCTTTCCTGAGACCAATTTTGGACAGCAGGAGAAGGTGACACTGCCTTTTAAGTGTCCTCTTCCCTGGACTCATGAATCTTCTACTTATATTCATTTACACAGTTATTAACACATTATCTATACCTCTGGTGGGACCCTGAAGCACAGCACATGTTTAATACCATAATGCGAAAAATGCATTGCTGAATCTTGACTTGAGTTCAAAGAAGATGTTTTAGTTGTGATGTCATTTCCAGATTATCCCCTTCTGAAAGCAAATTATCAAGATTTGTTAGAGATACCTACTCATGTATATCTTACTAACCCTTTTCTAAGATAAAAGTGGATTCCAAGATGGATGTTACCATCATAATTAAGGGCAAGTGGCAGAACATGGCTTAAACGGGATGCCAAATGACATACTTGTTTTTTTATGCTATAATATATGATGCTGATACTTACATCTTGAAGACATCGTAAGTTTGGATTTGTTTTGAGGTTTCATTATCCATTGTCATACAGGCTAAAACATTTATATGTACTATAGTTAGAGATTCCAAAGTATTTTTGGTCATTTAATATTTTTCTAGAATAACTCTCATATCTTGGCTCTGAATGACTGAATACCTTGTTGGCTGTAGATTCATCTTTATAGCTACATTATTTGACCTGAACCAGTTTTATTTGAAGGAAAACATTAATCTAAGCAGAAGCATTCAGAACATATGTGTAGAATCATTTCTCCTAGTACACATTTGTGCTGTTAATTTTAGTTCTCAGCATCTCGCCAAGCTGCCTCTAGCGCCATTTTTTTTTGTTGTTAATCTAAATAGAGGCATCCTTTTCAGTCCTGCATGACTGTTTCCATAGGTGGTTGATCAATTGTATTTGAATTTTTAAAAGTTGTCATGGACATGAAGCCTAACGAATACTTAAAACATATCCCTTTAAACCATTCCTGGTTTTATTCCTAATTTAATAATTAGGAAATGGAGAACTGATTCCTAAATAGTTTCTGGCTTAAAAACATACAGTATTTTAACACAATGCTTAGCTATGGCTTTTGGCCAACGTTTATGCCTTGCATGTCATTTGTGAATGCTTTCAAATAAAATATGTGCAGAGTTGCATTTATATTTTTGGCCTCAGGGATAGCATAAAAGTTGTTTCCATGATTATTCTCAGCTAGTTCTGTAAAGAGATGTAATGCTACTTAAATTTTAAACAAGTCAAGGGTCTCAAACAAGGCTGTGTTGTGTTATCACATCTGGTCATTCTTTGTGTTAAAAGGATTATTTCCAATGTTTGGCTGAAACCAAGACCTTAATAGGCCCCTATCAGAGATACAAGAATACAGAAAGTAAAGAACAGCATTGAAATACAATTTTATCTTTAAATTTTTTTTTTTTTTTTTTTTTTTTTTGAGACAGAGTCTCACTCTTTTGCTCAGGCTAGAGTGCAGTGGCATCATCATATCTCACTTCAACCTCAAACTCCTGGACTCAGCCTCCCAAGTAGCTGGGACTACAGGGATGTGCCACCACACCAGGGTATTTTTTTCTATTTCTGGTAGAGATGGGGTCTTGCTCTTGCTCAGGCTGGTCTCGAACTCCTGAGCTCAAGCAATTCTCTTGCCTCAGCCTCCCAGAGTGCTAGGATTACAGGCATGAGCCACCACAGCTGGCTAAAATTGGTTTTTAAAGTTTTGGGTTCATGAATACCTCTGAGAATCTAATGAAAGTTTCATATCCCCCTCCAGAGAAATGCATGTACAACTGAAAAATCTGAATATTCAGTAAGGCTCTCATCATGCCTCTGGGTTTATAGATCACAAGTTAGGAAACCCTGTGATAAACTGATATATGATATGGATATATGTACCTAGATACATATGTTCCTATATATGCTATATGATATACATATATTTGACTTTTTAAAAACTTTCTCTAAAATCTCCCCAAGTAGTTGAAATCTTGAAAATCTTGGTTGCCTCTAAGGGGTTGTTTAGTTTCATGGGCTAAAGGTAAATGTACTGAGTTTTAGGAATCAATATTTTAATGAAATAAAGGAATGTTTTAAACAAGCAACTGATCTAAAGATATTTTCCCTAACTGCAGCCGGATGAGACCATCTTACCCTTATCACTTTAAAATTTTTGACTTTAAATGTTCATGAGATGGCAATTTTCTAGGTATTTCTGTAAAAAACAGATATTAGGCCCATTATGTCTTTGGTAACATATTGTTTCTATTTTTTCCTTCTGATTACTTCTTTGGATACAGAAGAAATTTATAAGCTTGTTGTGTAATTCCAAAATTACTTAGAAATGTGTTATTTAAGAGCATTTAAATAATTTTCAAGTATCTTGGGTTTCATGTATTGCTTTTTGTTATTGGTTTCTCCTTTAATTCCGTTAGTGTCAGAAAATACAGTGTGTATGATTTCAATCCTTTGGAATTGATCGTAATTTGGTTTTTATATGGCCCATTTTGGTGAATATTTTAGGTGCACTCAAAAGAATATGTTCTCTGCCACTGTTGATTATAGTGTTATGTCAACTAGATCAAGTTGACCAATATGTTCTTCCTGATTTTTGTCTACTCTTCTGTCAATTACTGAGACTGGAGTGTTAAAATTTCTGTATATAGTTGTACTAGCTTGAATAGTGTCCTTCCAAAATCTGTGTCTACACAGGACTTGCTAATGTGACCTTATTTAAAAACCATCTTTGCAGGTATAATCAAGTTAAGATGAGGTTGTACTGGGTTAGGGTGGGCCTTAACCCAACGACTGGTGTTCTTACAAGACTAGAGAAATCTGGATGCAGACACAGAGAAAAGAAGGCCATGTGAAGAGGGAGCTAGAGATTGGAGTTATAGCCAAAGAATGCCAAGAATTGCCAGCAAGCACCAGAAGTTCTAAGAGGTAAGGAAAGATACTTCCCTAGAGTTTTTAAGAGAGCATGGCCTTGCTGACACCTTGATTTCAGACTTATAGTCTATTCAACTGCAAGACAATTAATTTATAATGTTTTAGGGCAAAAAGAAAAAAAAAAGATGTTAGGATGTGATGATAATTATTTTGACAGATTTCTCTGGGAAGTTTTAACCTCCCCCCCTTTTTTTCCTTTACCACTTCTTCCAAGAAAAAGTTTTAAACTTTTTAAAAAGTAAAAATAATCAACTATGTTCCTGATAACAACCAAGAAATAGATGCTTTAGCTAGCAGAATCTTAGTAATGTTTGTATGTATGAGAGGGGTTACAGTATCAAGATTCTCAACAAGGTAGTAGATATTTGTCTGCTGTATGCCCAAGCATAAGATCCAATTCAAATAAGAAAAAAACAACAAAAAGATGAAACTCCTCATCCAAATCCTGACCTAGATTACTTTTATCAATCATCAATCGACTCTGTGCCAATTACTTGTCTGTGCCTTTTGAGGATTCAAAGGTAGAATAAAAGCAGCCTTGTGTCTTGAAGTGCTCTGGGCACAGTGCAGGGAAAAGAGCTATAGAGATCAGCCTGGGCATCACAGCGAGACCCTGGCTCTAAAGAAACAAAACAACAAACAAAAAACCTGTAACCAGCGACACCACAATATAGGACGTAAGTACTCTAACGACGCTAACAGGTGTGATGCTTCAGAATACCTCCCAATTACTGTTTCCTTACTGGCTAGATAATTTTTGTCTCCCTGCTCCCTGCCTATCCTAAAGGTCAGAGTGTGACGAGAAAGGGAGAGTCCGCCCCTTCCATCCTTGAAGTGTAACAGAGAGGAGGAGCGGATAGAGGTTGCAAGGGAACATGACACCTGTGTCTCAACCTTCTCTCCCTGGGTAGGAATCCCAGGCCCCAGGCCTCTTCCACACGTCTGGACAGAGCTGATAACAAGAGGGTGGTGTGGGTGTGGTTTCGGCCTCGGGAGGGGCTTCCTGGGCACCTGGCGGGAGCGAGGGGCAGGTAGCTCTGGGGCCAGGGAGAGCAGGATGGGGTGGAACGCGGTCCCACAGAGCTTCCGGATTTGATTTCGAAGAGGATGGCCAGGGCACTAGGGGCCAGAGGCGGGACCAAGGCATGAGACACAGAGCTCCAACAGCTCCTTCCCAGCCAAAGGCCAAACCAAGTCAAAACCTCAGCAGTTAACAGTGAGCCCCATAGAAATGTCGCCTCTGGAGGAATGGGCTGGGGGTGGGGCAGGTAGAACTGGAAGAGAGGAAACCAAACCCACCTGAGACCACCTCAAGTAGAAGGCAGAGAGAAGCTGTATTTTGCCAAATTAAAGCCGCTACCTTGTCCCTTCTCAGCACACCTCACTCATAGCTACCTGCAGGGTGGAGATAATATTAGGAAAAATAGGGCAGACAAATCCCTTATATGAGATCTAAAAAGGCCACATTTTCTTTGCAAGTGTTCTTACATCCACTGGGAGGATAAAGATTGCTTGCTTTACATGTTTTCATTTCTATTTTCCAATTGTCCCTGCAGGCACAACCCTCTGCATTAACGAAGTAGAACAGGTTTAGGGGTGAAGTATTTCTGAAATTAAGATTTCTAACTGTGCTCTTCTTAAGGTTGTATTTTGTTTTTTAAGGGCACATCCAATTTCTTGACGTTTTGCATTTTATCATTCTAGCCATGCAACTTTGTCTAGTAAAGGCCTCAATTTCACTTCCCTCCTCTTTTATCTATCTCGTTTGATGGTTTAATGGTTCCCATTAAAATAAAGCAAAAGAGCACAACATTTTCAATATAACTAGTCACCGTTAGAGGAAAAGTTAGCAAGGGAGCATTCCAGAGAACTGGCTTAGGTTAGATAGAATCAGGACTGGATTCTTCAACAGATAAAGGCTTGTCAGGCACCAGCTAAGCAGGGCACCAAAGTCAGCAGACAAGAAAGGAGGAAAATAAATAATAGGGAATCAGAAAGTCTAGCAAGAAGCTATTTTAATTTCATCATGCATGTAACTTTTGTATTGTTTGAATGATTAAACCATTCTTAGAGTTTAACCATGTTTTATTTTCAATTATATCGTAAAGGCAACTTAATCTTTTTAGTGCTGATGTCATCTGAAAACATTACCTGGCCTTGTGCAGAATAGCACAAGTTTTAAAAGGTGACAATAAGACAATTTCTGACTTGATTTTAAGAGGACAGCTCTAGTTTTTTTTTTAAGTAGGTAAAGTAAGTTAATTAAATTTTGTTTGTCTTTAGAGAAAGGAAAGAACCAGGACTTACTGCACTGTAAGTTTCTACATTAGTCTTTCGCTCCTTTGTTCTTGTGAGCAGGCTATTAAATCATATTAGGATATATGGTTGAGTTTCCAAGGAGACCTATGCTTGAGGGATGTGTACTTGTTTTGGGAGTGTGTGTGTGTGTGTGTGTGTGTGTGTGTGTGTAGGAGGGTGAGCAAGGGAGAGGAAGATGGGATCTGCCCGCTTAGACTAAGGTAGCCCATGTCCCAGGAAAGAAACGGATATGAGCCTGATAACATCTGGGTAACAAAGCAGGCCTATGAGGACCCACCAGGCCTTCCCATCCACCATGGACAGCCATAGGTGTGCAATCGACGCAGCAGACAAGGGTAGGATCCACATCAGGACTGTGACCAGGGAGCTGGGAATTCACATTTCTTTCTTCCAGGAGACCAGTTTTTATTTTTCCACCCAACAGGGGTCAGCAACACACAGAAACTTGTCTCAACTACCTCTTTGCCCTTCTTTAAAAAATGATCTCTATATATGATAAGAGAGTGTGTACACATACTCTGTTTTTCAACTGAGTGCATATGGCTTTCTAATGCCTAGCAGAGTGTTTTGCAGAGTAGTGCTCAATGAATCCTGCATCAACCTTCTGAGACATCTGAAAATTGTGTATGAACTTTGGCTACTCTGATCCTTTTTTAAGTGATATAAAATTTTGAAATGTGTGGTTAGTTCAAAACAGCCAGTGGGTTAGTGGTTGGTAATGCTAAAATAATAGCAGCTGACATATGAGTGCTCACTGTGCTGGACGACATACCAAGTACTGTAAATAAATTATCTCACCGGAGTCTCACCAGCCTGGCAGTATTATTATGGCATGTCTCAGGCTTTTCCATGTGCTAGGCACTGTGCTAAGTAAGCACTTTGACATGCACTATTGATTTGATTTATTATTCTTGACAACCTTACAAATGAGGAACTACTATCAATTCCACTTTAAAGGTGAGAAAACCGAGGCTTAGGAAGATTAAATAATTAGCTTAAAGTCACACAGCTAGTGAATGGTGGCACTAGGATTTGAGCAGCCATGCTGATATTAACCACTCTTATTATTATCCCCATTTTATAGAGGAGCTAGTTGAGGTTTTTTTTTAGAGGTGAATCAAATCATGTTACTCTTCTAATCAATACTGTCTAGTGACTTCCTGTTTCAATCAAAGTAAAATCCACATTCTCTGTGATCATATACAAGGCCCTCTATGTTCTAGTTCCCTTTTTTACTCCAGTGTCACCTCCTCCTCCATTCTTGCTCTCCACCAGCCATAGCTGTCTCTTTGCTGAGCCTTCAACACACCAGGCAAGACCCTCCTGTCTCAGGGCCTTTGCACTTGCTGCTTCCTCTGTTGGGAATGCTTCTTCCCTCAGATATCTGCATGGCTTACTCTACTACCTCCTCAGTCAAGAGATTCCTGATTATTCTGTTCCAAGTTGCTACCTTCCTGCCTACTCCCAATCATGACACTCCCTATCCTTCTTCCCTCAACTCTTATACTTTTTCTTGAAAGTCTATTTATATTTTTAAATCTATCTATTTATTCATAGCCATCTCCCCTCTCTGAAATATAAACTTCACGGAGGGCAGGGATTTTTGCTTATTTATTTCTTTAACTTGCAGCACTAGCATTTACAACAGAACAAGGCATAGTAATAGGCACTCGAGACGTATGTGAATGAATGACAAGAGCTTAAGAAACTCACTCAAGGTCACACAGCTAGTAATAGGTAAAGTGACCCTCCTAACAAATCCAGTATTGGGTTTATCCACATATCAAATGCATAAACCATCTTCCTGGGCTCTTCTTCTAACTCCTATGGTCTTTAATTATAATAAGGCCGGGTGAACATGAATAAACAAACCAAACAGGAAAAAGGCAGCATTTGTTACTGTCTCTTAAAGTGGGATACTTTAAAGTGAGATCAAATCAGGGGCCAGGTCAGGGAAAGGGGACACTGGTCTTTACCAGAAAGGGAGTTGACAAGTGATGAAGTCAGGAATGTGCTGAGTTTCTGGGCTGCGTGAAGGGGCACAGTGTGGGAAGGTCCTGGATGAAGCTGGTGTCGGGTTAATTAATTAGGCCGGGATGCCTGCATGTTAAGGGGAGGAAGGAACCGAGGGGATTGATTTGGAGGGGACTGGAGTCTCAAGTAGCAGTTACAAAGGATCCTGGAGGCACAGGAAGGATGGGAGAAGTGTTGGGTACAGCTCAATTTGGCGAGTGGCCAAAGAAACATGTCAGATATTAGTGAAAACAGGCCACAGCTGCTGCACTTTACAAGCTAAATGGCAGGCCGTCCCTCAGCCCTCCCCCACCCCAGCCCATCTTAAGTCCTGGAATAGCTATTCTCTTCCCGAGACAGCCAGTCATAACTCAGTTCTCACTTGAGGGCGCAAGAAAAGGCAAGGGGGTGCTCGGGCTTCTCTGCTAATGGAAAAGGCTTCAGAGCACGAATCAAAGCTCAATTTCTCCTGAAGCTGAACATTTAAATGTATTGAAGTCCCACCTCTTTTGTTCCCAGGATAGTTTTAAAAATTGTGGTTATTTTTCTTTAACCTCATGATATCTAAACTAGTCATTTCTAAGATTTCTAGAATATTTCCAAAGAAGTTTTAAAAAACTCTTTTCCTCTTCAAAACATATTTTGTATATTTGTATATTTCTCCTTCCTAGAAAAAAGATCCTACATAATTCAGAGTAAAACATAGATATGTGTGTATATTTACACACAGATGTTTATTCTCATATACATATTACTACACTGGAGGGTTTAAACATAGAGAAGAATAAAAACATTGAAAAGTGAAACATATTGTTACTGGATGATATAATTTGGCTGAGCTGCTTGGTAGCATCTCTGTCCTTTTCCTTTTTCCCTGGCACTCCCCTCCCCTTACCCCACAAAGCTTAGATAGCAATTAAGTGCATGGACTCTGAGCCTCACAGCTGTGTTTAAATCCGGGTCTGCCACTTACTAACTGTGTAACACAGTGCCCGGATTATTCAGCCTTTGTGTTCCTCAATTTGCCTCATCTGTAAAATGAGACCAAACATAATTCTTAATTAAAAGAACTTTTGTAGTTTTTAATTGAGTAAATATACCGGTACATAACATGTTTAGAACAGTAATAAATGTTAAATATTACTATTATTTACCGACACTATAAATTCTTCAGTGTTTGTGTTTATTCGGAGCCCTATGTTGGCAGCTTGTAAGTCCAAGGGGGTGGAAAACTAGTTTCTTAACCTAATTTATAGAGCACTGAGGAAAGAACACACAGGGTGGTACTCCAATTTTTTCTATCACATTGAAGAAAAGAAAATATATTATAATTCTAGGTCTAGCCAATTGATGTTTCTTGTTCTTGATGAAAGATGTAAATGTATGTGGCATATGAAAAACTCCTCTGTTTAGGGAAATATAAGTCAATATGAAATAAGAGCAGTATTAACATTTAGGAAGTGAATTCAATTAATTTTTCATATTACCAGTTTTTCCTTTATGACAACTGTTCAAATGTTGAGTGAAGTTGTTTTTTTGCACAACACCTATTTATATGTTGAGATGTTGTTAAGGTCTGTGATCTCCAAGAACTACACACTGTTCATGATGGGGGAGGTGGTGATTTACCAAGCACCCCCACTAAGAATGGAGATTTCATTCTAAGTCACTTCCTTCCTTGAATTTCTTTTAATGTATATTGATACTTAGCTTATGAGGGGATTGCAAAAGCATGGATAATGATTGTGGAAAACATTGAAACCAAACTAAATCCTATATAAGTTATCAATGAATAAGTTTACCCCAAATTGCTAATTTTGAGTGCTTTATTCTTTAATTATTTGTTCTGCGGTCAACATATTATTTAAAATAAAATAATTATTGATTTTAAAAATCAGATATTGGACACTGTTAAAGGGGCTGGATATAGAAAGTTGAATTAGACAAGTCCTGCCCTCATTAAAAAACATTGTCTACTAGGAGAGACACAAATTATTTTCATTGAATTATAATGCTTGTGGTGATGCTATGTTAGCAGTACAAATATAGGACTAGGAGGATGCTAAGGAAGAGAAGGGTTAATTCCTCTGGAAGTGTGGGCCATGGTGGTCGTGAAGGGTGGATAGAGGTAGCACAGCCCCAACTCAAAGAGCAGCCAGAGAGCACGTGGTGTCTCTGGTACACGTATATAGTCTGTTGAAGCAAGAGTAGAGGTTATGTGGTAGAGACTGTCATGATGTGTGGTTGGAAAAAGGATAAGGCCTAACACAAGGCAATTGCAATGAAAATGGACAGGAGTGGGTTTATTTGATAAACATTTTGAGGTATGATCAACAAGACATGGTGACTAATGTCTGTGAAGGTTTAGGGAGCTAGAAATTGGAGATGATGTGGCTTGGTTTTTTGTCATTTTTGTCATTAGCTGGGATAGAGGACACAGCACAAGTTTATTTTTGTTTTTTGATTTGCTTTTGTTCGGCAAAGATGTGTCTATTGCTAATGCAGATTGAGATATTTTGAGTTTGAATATTTTGTCACCATGCAATCCAAACTACCTTTGTCCCGCACTCCTTGGTATTCAGCTATTTACAGCGTCCTCTTGGCTTGTATTTGCACTGTGTATGCATCTCAAGGCTTCCTTGATTGGTTTTTCCATCTGCCATGGAATGTTGTGTACCTTCTTCAGGTCTCTTGGTTTTTAACATGAGTGACAAGCAATAGAGTTCACTAGTGCCAACTAAATAAAGCAAATAAGGCTCTTTCCTTGATTCAAATAGTGCACTGTAACTCATTCCCCTGGGTACAGTGTTCCAGGTGACTGTTTTGGGCCTTAGAAACTTCCAGATCCCTAACCAGGCATGAGAATTAGCAGACAAAAAGTAAACAGTCCAGTTTAGCACACCAGGAAACTTCTCTCAAGTCACAGATACATTCCTATTCGTGAGAGTTATGCACAAGTCAATAAAGATTAACTAAACAGTTGGAAATACAACTAAATAAAAACTGAGACTTTTAAAATCACTCAAGAATATGCACATGGTAAGCCATTTGGCAGGAAACTCCTGCATTTTTTTTTGCTCTATTTCTTAATACAGTTTCCTTAAAAATCAGCTTTGTTAGACAAATGGAGATCCTCTATTATTGGAAACTTGAGAACTTGAGCTGTGTTCATTATTTTGTTCTTAAACTCAAAGCCTTAATTCACACTACTGATGGAGAAGCTATTTTTTCTTATAGTATAAAATGTAAACATATAAAGGTGATATATATTAAACAAAAACATATTTCAAGAGTTTTTGAAACAGATGAAGTCAAATATTCTTTTGGTTTGTCAATTTATATTTAGATGTTAGTCTAAGAGTGTTTTGAAGTACAGACAATTGTTACTAGTGTTTAATTTTAGAGACCATTTATCCAATTTGTGGACCTAAGGGATCAATGAATTAAAAAAATTTTTTTTAAGTTCTTACTTTTTGTCCTGTTATTATTTATTTGTGTATTTTTTCAGGATGAGAATAGAAAAGTGAAACTCAAATTAATCAAGTTTGCTTCTTGAATGTAGCTCTAGTACAAAGTTAGACGGTGTTCAGGGGATTTACTCTATAAAGTGCAATAAAATTTCTAAAATATGTACATTTAGATTTATTTATGTAGGGCTCTTCCAATTACTATGTATATTTGAAAAACGGATTTAAATTATAGGAACCATACATATTTCAACGCTAGAATGTCTTTACTGGAGAGAAAGAAATATAGAGTATAAAATTTGATAATATACTTTATAAAGTCTATTTATTTAAAATCACCAAATGCTTTAGATATTTGTCTAAAAGCTCTTCTTTGTGGTTTCCAAAAGAAGAATTGAGCCAGTTGCCTGCTTTTCTGCTCACATAGGAAGGGTTCCTCTCTGGCACGATCAGTTGTCTTACTACTTCTTTTAAATATTAAATCTGAGAATTTAACAATTGCCAGAAGAAAGAAAATAAAACATTTTTTAGTCATAAAAGGCTTAAGGAGATTTTTTAAAAAAAGTTTTAGTATTTGAAGAGTTCATCTAAAAGTAGATTTCTAAAGTATTTCAGATGTGACTAATGCTCTTATGTCTGTTTGTTAGTTTTGAATAATCTCATTTTCAATTCTTTTAAACTTGAAATGTTAGTACAAACTATAATAATGTTTAGTATTATTTACTTATTTAGTATTGATTGAAAACTGTATTGTTATTTTTAATTGATCATTTTGGGTTTTTTCCCCTCAGTTGAGGCTACTAGGTGGAACCAATCCTAAACAAATTGTTGACAAGTGGAATTTTCCCTCAAAGGTTCATCCTCCCCTTCTCACCATGGCCAGAGACCTCATGTAGTTCCTTAAATAAATAAGGTTCCCCACTGAAAAGCCTCCTTCCCATGTTCTGAAGTTTTCTTTCATTCTCCCTGTTAAAGCTTTTTTTTTTTTTGTCTTTCTTCTTAGTCTTGAACTCTATCATTAAAGCCTTAATGGACAATATTCCTTGATATTAATAATAAGTTCTACTTTCCAGGTAACATTCTTTCTATACTGCCAGACCAAAAGAATTCTAAGGAAAAGAAATTAGGGATGCTTTTTCTCAAGGGGAGCCTTTTCATTATTGCCCTAAATCATACACTTCGGATGTGCTTGCTTGGTTTGGTACTGTGTTTCCATAATAATCCCACAGTGCATTTTCTGGGTCACGGCTTGAAGCCATACAGGAGTGCAGGCTTTATAGGCCCTGTCACACTCTGGGGCAGTGGCTCTCAATGGAGGATGACGTCTCTTGCCCTCCTCCACCCCAGAGATATTTGGCAATGTCTGTAAACATTTTTGGTTGTCACAAGTGGGGAGTGCTACTGTCATCTAGTGGATAGAGACCAGGGATGCCGCTCAGCTTTGTGTAAGGCAACAAGCAGCTTCCTACAACAGGGACTTCTCAGCCCAAATGTGAGTAGTGCTAAGATTCAGAAACCCTGCTCTAGGGTAATACCAACCTAGAATGCAGGTAAGTAATCTGGCCAAAAGGCTCTCCTTTTACTCTGGAGTCAGAAGTGAAGTGAATTTTGATTTTCTACCAAGAGTGGTACAGCTATTTATAAAATGGCCTACTACATTTTTTTTTTTTTTTTTGCTTTGGCAGAGATAAAGAATTAAACTATGTACACTTTTAAATTTGGATTTAAATTAAGCACTCTGTAATAAATAGGTAACTTTTGAGTTTTGCCTTGATCATTAATATTGTAGTTTTAGAAATAACACTTTTAGTGCAATTTTTCCACTTTTATTTCTTTTTATTTTCTCTAGTTTGAGAATAACCTAGCAAGCTTCTTGGGTCTCTGTGAATGCACAACATTTACTAATGCTTACTATATTTTTATGCATATCTTAATTATATCTTTCTATGTTTGAGTTCCTCAACACTTTCCACAGTTTGTCATTCATTAATTTATTCATTAAATCAATGTGTTTATTGAATGTTGATTGATCCAGACATGGTCCTATATGTTAAAGCTACAATAAGGAAAAAAAATGGACAAAAGGCCGTGCAGTCAAGGAGTGCATATTCTAGTAGAATGAAAAAGACAATAAACAAAAATGTACCAGAAAATTACATAGCTACAAACGCTATGGAAGCAAGGAAGAGAAGAGGGATTGTCAAGGTCAGGGGCAGGGGTGAAATATTAAGTTGGTTGGCAGGGAAACATTCATTGAAAAGGTAACGTTCTAGCAAACACATGAAGAAGATGAGAGAGTGAGCCATGCTGGTCTCTGGGAAAAGTGCATTCCGGGAAGAGGAAACTACAAGTGCAAAGGTCTTGAGGCTGAAATGTGCTTGGTTCATTTGAAGGGAGCAGAGCAGTCCACGTGGCTGGAAGAGAGTGAGTTAGAGATGAGAAAGAGGCAAGAGAGTCAGGGAGGTGAGAGGTGAGAGGGTGGCGTCAGAGGTTACAAGGCTGTTGGAAAGATGTTGGCTTTCACTCTGAGTGAGACGGGGAACCATTCCAGAGTTTTCAAGAGAAGCATGACAGGATCTGACTTGTGTTTTAAAATGGTCATTTTTGGACACTACCAACAGAATCGTCTAGCAGGGCCAGGGGAGAAACAGGGAGACCAGATAGGAATCTGCAGATGGGGTCTGGGCCAGGGTGCTCACATGGAGAAGTGGTCAGATCTATTGATGGACCGGATTTAAGATAGAGAGCAGAGCCCAGCATGGTAGATGGTTTTAAATATTTTAGTTTCCCTCCACGTAGAGTCCCTTCCTGTGAGAGGACAATACACCTCTGCCCTATTGAAAATGGGAGGCCACGCGACTTGCTTAAGCAATAAAATGTGGTCAGAAGCTTTAAGAGGCAGCACTTGGTTTGTGTGTCCTTTTTCCTTCTGCCACAAAGCTAGAGATATTACAGATACAGGATGCTCTGTCGGCCTTGTTCCTGGAGTAAAACTGATGTGGGTGACATGCAGAGGATATGTAGGGAGAAAGAAACTTTGTTATGGGAAGTTGGTAGGATGTTCAGGTTGTTTATTACTGCAGCAGAACCCAGCTTAGCCTAACTAATACAGGTGTGGTTGGCATTACCCGAGATGGAGATGTCTGCTAGAAGAGCAGGCTTGGATGTGTATGGAGAGTCCGGGAGTTCAGCTTAGAAACATGAGACTTGAGAGTCTATTAGACATCCAAGTGCAGCTGTCAAGTAGCTAGGTGGATATAAAGGGCTGGAGTTGGAAGAAAAGATCTAGGGTAAAGATATACACTTGGGAGTCATCACTCTGAGATTGAACAAAACTACTAAGGGAGTGAGTAGATGTATCCCAAGCCTAGGAACTGAGCTCTGGAGTATTCCAGCAAGTAACAGATGAGACTGGGAAGGAGCAGGCAGTGAGTCAGGAGGGAGACTAGGAGAGTGTGCTGTCCTGGAAGCTGAGGGAACAAAGTATCTCAGGGATGAGCATCTGTGTCATGTGCTACTGATAAATCAAGTGAGGTCAGGACTGAGAACTGACCTTGGGATGTAGCAGTGCTGAAGTCCTGATGACCTTGACAAGAGCAGGTTAGGTGGAGTGGTCTGTAGGAAAGCCTAGAAGAAACGGTTTCAAGAGAGAATGGTAGGATAAGAGTGAGAAAAGTGTAGATAACTCTTTCAAGGAGTGTTCCTGTAATGGAGAGCAGAGAAGTGATAGCTGAGCAGGGAAATGGGGTTGAAAAGTTGTGGGATTTTTTTGTTTTGTTTTTTGGTGGATGGGTAATATGGGCGAAATGAAAGTTTGCTAATGGAATGATCAAAGATGGAGGAAAACAACTGATGAGGCAGAACAGAGAGGGGAGAACTGCTGGAGAGATGTTGTTTAATAGGCCAGCAGAGATAGGATGTGGTACCCAAATGGAGATGTTGGTCTTTGACAGGACCACATGCAGTTCATTTACAGGAAAAGCATACGGGGAAATAGCATTAATATGCGGATATAGATGCAGGTACACAAGGGTAGGGTGAGAACTTGTGGAACTTCTGATTGCTTTTTTTTTGTTGTTGTTTTGTTTTTTTTCCCCATTAAAACTGAGGTCATCCACTGAGAGTGAGGATGGGGAAAGAGGTGCTGGAGATTTGACATAGTTGTGTATTTTTCTCCATCCATGTTCAACTGGATATGAGATAGGGGTGGAGTGATGGAAAGATGCATTTAGGCATGGTTAGAGATTTTCCTAGCAAATCCAACAAGGCAAAGGTGGATGGAGTGTTTGAGAGTATATTCAGAGGAGTAATTACAATGTCCAGACATGGATTGTTTTTTAGCTGGGTAAAGAGAGATGTGAGGACCTGAGGACACCGAGAAGCAGTGGAAAGGTGGTACTGTGATTGGATTGGGGATGTCAGTAGTAGAAGGAATAAACTGCAAAACCAGAAGCTGTTAACCAGAGAATGGGCTGCTTTAAATTGAGATTCTAGAAAGGCTGCAATAATCGGCAATGGCCAGGTCTAGGGTGTACCTATGGAAATGAGAGGGCTGTAGGACAGGAGCTTGGAAGTTTTTGACTCTGAAGTTGCTCTAGTTAACTCAAATTCTTTTCTTAAGCATTTCTTCTTATTGAAACTCCTCAATTAAACTCACATATAGTGGCTTTCAAATTATCATAGCAGATCTCACAATTTAGTTAGATTAATGATTGAAGCATAATGAGGAATCACCTTGGCTTACATTAGATTTATATAAAATGAAAATTTACAAAGTCATATTGAAAAAGGAAGGAGTTTGTTGGGCATTACTTCAATAATTAGGATGTGTTCATATCAAAGATGACCTAGTCATTGCTTAAAATCCCTGAATATATTAGATGATTAAAAATTGGTTATTTGTTCAATATTTGGACTAATACTCTCTTTATAAATTATTACCTTGGAAATCACCACCTCACCATTGTCTATTGAATTATTGATATTCTTAAGATATTGGTTAATATTGTTGTAGTCACTAATGTTGTTATTGTGCTGTGGAAATCAGAGAGATACTTAATTATCAAAAAATGTGAATGTGTTGTTTATCTCAAACATTGGAGAAAGTCCTGTTTTATACTTGACAAATCATAGAAATATAAGTTAACTTTGAAACATCAGGGCTGCAAGTCAATTTGGAATGCTTAGAAAAAGCTTGTCATAATCATTGAATTTATCTGAAAAAATGATCACAAATAAAGTGTGAGATTAAAAATAAGCCTTGTGCTAAGCAGAAAATATGGTTAACAATCCTAACCTAACTGATTTTATGTCAATCTTTTAAATTGACATTTAATTCATATAAATCTCATACAATCCCAAATTTTGGATTAGTTTTTATCAAATGATTTTCAATTAATGCAAATCCATATATATTTATAATTTATAGTTTATGTCATATAAATTTGATTTTATGCACCGATTTTGAGGTTACTGTAGGTCCCTGTGGCAGAAAATATTATTTATCTCCCACTTACCCGTCTCCCCTTCTTTAACACAGATGCTTGATTTTGTCTTACCACTTTACAGCTTAAATATTACACTTTTCAAGCTCAATTGCAGCCAGGTGAGTCATGTGACTGGGTTGGGAAATTGTAGGTTGGGAAATTGTAGGTTCTTCCTAGAAGTTTTCTTTAAAGGGAATGTGCATGCTCTTTCTTTGTCCCTCTTTATAATGTCCTAGAACTCATGTGTGATGTCTAGAGCTCTAGCAGCCACATAAGATGATAAGATGAAGGCCACTGCCAGCTCTAGCATTGGCAAAGAAGAACTGGAAGGTGCCTGGGTCGCTGAAGAGGGTATGTAGCCACTCTGTGAGCCTGGACTGCTTACTTTCTGTTTTCTTGACAGAATAAAATCTTGTTTGTGTAAATCATTATTTTCCAGGCATCTCTCTCTCTCTCTCTTTTTGAGACAAACTCTTCCTCTGTTGCCTGGGCAGGCTAGCCTGCCGTGGTGTCAGCCTAGCTCACAGCAACCTCGAACTCCTGGGCTCAAGCAGTCCTCCTGCCTCAGCCTCCCGAGTAGCTGGGACTACAGGCATGCACCCTGACACCCGGCTAATATTTTTCTATTTTTAGTAGAGACAGTGTCTGGCTGTTACTCAGGCTGGTCTTGAACTCCTGATCTCAATTAATCCTCCCGCCTGGGCCTCCCAAAGTGCCATGATTACAGGTATGCGCCACCACGCCTGGTCTTCCAGGTATCTCTTAATTGCAACAAAATTCAATTCCTAATAAAGTAAGAATCATTCATTTTCATCTCACCTATATATCTTCCTAAGAAATTTTTCTTTATTGACTACTCTTCTGATGCCTCGTTTCTCCATAACTTCCAAGGAAGAAAAAGGTTGTGAGGACCATTGTTTTCATTCACAAGGTTTCTAGCCATCTGTCTTGGTCTTCCACATCTATGACAGCAGTCTGATCTCATGTTATGAAGCAGCAGCTCAAACACTAGGTCTAAATGAGGGGCTGGGGGTGGGGGAGTCGTAGAATCAGTTTGGGGAGTTTTTCCAAAGTGCACATCCCTAGCTCCATTATCTCTGCAGAGATTCTGATATTCTCCTATCCACTCCTATTTGAGAATAACTTATCTATAGCACATCCGCAAATTTTTACTTGCTTCCAACTGGCAAAATTTAAACTAATAGTTAAAAACTAATTAGGAATTTTGCTAAGTGAAAAACTGTCTAGAGAGCTAGAAGGTGGTAGAAAAGAGGTATTATGTTTTTCATATTTTGAAACCAGTGTAGAGTCTCATCTTTTTCTTTAAACGTATTTTTAAATTTTTTTTTCTATGACCGTGTTTGAAAATATTTAAATGTATTTTGAATCTTAATTTGAAAAGTCAAGTCATATATCCATATGCAACTATATATATTTTTTCCCACTAGGCTCTTCCTAGAATTTCTACTTCAGAAATATGGGGGGGGGGTGTGGGAGGGGAGATAATATGCCAGTGTTTTTCTGTCCGGCCACTCTTTTTCTTTTTATTATCAAACTCTCAGTAATATTTATTAAACACTGTGGCATACGTGTGTGCTAGGCACTATTTGCGCTTGCCAACGGCAAAACACACAATTATCTCCTGTTTCCATCGAAAGCTCTTCCAGTTCTCTGTGGGAGGAACCAGTGTATTCTTTTTCACTCTCTTGGTGGGTGGCCTGTTGATTTGGGCAGACACTGCTCAGCATGTACTCATTGGGCTAAGCTGTAATTAGACCAAGACTGTGGCATTTCTTGCTTTGTCTACAGCAAGACGTGGTGATAGAAGAGACAAAGACCCAATCGTATATACCTGATATATGTGATGTGCAAAAGTCGTTTGTTGGGGACAGGAAAACTCTTTATAACTAAAAACCATCCAAACACAAAACAAAACAAAAACCAAAAAGAGATCAGGAATATGTAAAACAAGGACATGACCGTAGCCAGCTTAGCAGCAGCACTGCAGATTTTAAAATTGGAAAAGAAATCATATGCTGCCTTGTATGATTAGTTCCCCAACCACAGAAGAAACTCTTTGAGGTCAGGATGCAAACATTATCTTGTTTGTATCCAGAGCGTTGCTGAACATGGTGCCTTGTGCAAAGCATATGCTCACGGAGTCTGTATTATTGACTAACTTGAAAAAATAAGTAGAAACATTGTGCTTGGGTGATACTGAAAGTTAATTTCAGTTTAATTTCAAGTATGCCTTTGATTTTTAAAAAAAATTCTTACTTGTGCAACCTACATTCAATTGTACACAGTCTTACATTCTTTGTTAGTTAATATAAGTTCTTTGAAGTCAGGGATTTATTACTATTGTGTTCAGTGTAGGCTCTTAATAAATACTGAATGAATTAAACAAATAAAAGGAAAAAAACCTCAGCATTTTTCTATAGATTTGACATTTTTCCCCATTGATCAAGACTCAACCTTCTGTACTGGGCTTGAGAGAGTAACTGTGGGTGTGAGCCACCTGCCTAGGTCCCCGCCCTCCTCTGCTTCAGTGTGACTCCAGCCAGGCAAATGCCCGCACTTCACTTTCCATTCTTCCTGGCTTTGAGTGAAGGTGACTTGTGTCACATCTGGGCTGGCTGAGGCTTTTCATAAATGCAAGGGTGGGGTTTTCTACACTATGCTGCAGCTTCTGCCAACTGGATACAGATGAGGATGCAGCCTTAGAGGACAGCAGACCCACACAGTGGACTGGGGAGAGAGGCCCACCAGTGTGAGTACCAGCCCTCTGCTGCTATGTATGTGAGAAATTAATCTCTATTGCTTTCAACTCATTAAAATGTTCTGGCATATTTGTTACGGCCATTTAGCCTAACCAGTACAGTTTTTAATTATTTAATGATTAAAAATTAATTTTTCAACCATCAAAATAATAAGAAATACTTAAAGTCAAAACATGTATTCTAGGTACTACACAAGTATGAAAAGGAGCTGATATGATGACCACTTTCAAAGGAGGGAAGCATGTTAGAGAAATGAGATTTGGGGGCAAACGCACAGGGCAGAGAATGTATCTTAAATAAAGATCTGGATTTCTGGTGTCTTAAAATGATCTGAGTTCTAGTCCTGATTTTGCTGCTCAAGTATCTATCTATGTGATCTCAGGAGCCTGGACTATATAGTTTTCTCATCAGATGAAGGAGATTAGGCTCCTACTTCTGAAGAGGCTGAATTTAGGGAAGGGATCCCATTTTTGAGACAAGTTGCTGTAGCTTTTCCACCAATTTCAGAATGTAAGTGGTTTTTAATTATCTTTGTTCTGTCATAGCTTGCTTCTTTTGCTATATTCTTTGTAAATTCATGCTTTGTAAATTCTAGGTAGAATTTCATTAGATTTTTCTCAAGACAAAATTACTTAGCTTTCTTTCAGCCTCCTGCTTTAGTATATTATTTTTCAAGGTACAAATTAATAGTGCCTGGAATAAATGTATTGATTTGTACATTTAATAGTATGCTAAATTAATCCATTTATTTTATCCAGTAGCATACTGAATAAATTTAATAATATCTAGTATGATATTGAATAAATGTATTTTCCCCATGTCTGGGTCTAGGTCATAATGAATGAGTTGGATTATTTGCTAAGATTCTTTTCTAAAACCTGAGATGTAGTCTGACAGGAGGAAGTTTGTCCAAGTGTTCTGAAGTTAAGCCTTAGGCAAAGGAGAAGTGGACAGACTGGTCAGCTCCAAGACTTCCACAGGCTGGGAGTCTTTGCTTTCATAGGATAATTCCTTTTTACCCAGTATGTAGCAACAATTTTTGGACGACTTCACGCTCAGTTTTTCGCTCTGCAACCATCCTGTTCCACTGTACCATGCTGTAAGTGTGGTTCTAGGAAGTACCCTTGTGGCAATGTGTACAGCTAGCGTTACAGCTCTTGTTACAGCTCTTATTTGTTTGACCAGGGAAAGAACTGAGCAGCACACGAAGAGTCAGAGAACAGCCTTTATTCTTCGACAGCAGGCTCGGCACACCTAGTATTACAGCACTCTTCGCATCTTCTGATCTTCTCCTGCTTCCACCCCTTCTGCTCCTGCTTTTATACCCTTGGTAGGGCTCAAAAAGCGTCCAATCAACTATAAGCTTTAACATCCAATCAACATCAAGCTTTAACATCCAATCACCAACAAGCTTTAACATCCAATCAAAAACAGTGGGATTCAAAAATTACCCAATCAGGATCATGCAAGCAGCGTGGCCGGAGACAGGCAGCAGCACTTGGGCCTGGGGTCCCGGCACCACCCGGGGTTCCCTGGCGGCTGTCTGCCCGGGGCGGCCCCAGCAGCGTGCCCTCCAACTGGCCACACACAGTGCTGGCCTGGAGATGCAGAGCAATGGGGAGGCAGCAAGCAACCGCCTCCTGGCGCCTGGCATTTTCCGCATCACCTTGATTTTAGGGCCCCAGCCCAGGCAAATCTTTATTTCCCACTTGTGGGTAGACATGGACAAGGTCCTTCAGACTGAGTGTGCAGTGCCGCACTTGTCCAGTAGGGGCGCAGGACATGCTTTGTTTGGTTTAACCTGAATTCTCTTTGGGTCAAGGGTTCAGATTGTGTAATAAGTTATATCCATCATATATGCAATCACTTCTTAAGTGCACTTTTATTTTATTTTAAATCCTACTTATTTTAAATCCTCATAACACTTTTACATTAGTTAGCAGATTTCATATAAACAAAATAGTACTTGGGGCTGTGAGTTTTTAATGATGAAGCAAAACATTTGATTTAAAATATAGACCCTTTGGAATAAGACTCCTAATTCTTAAGAGCTGGAGTCATCCTTGCCTTAGAATTTGTTGTTTCCCTGACCAACTGTTTGATCTGAGTCTGCCAGCCCCCATCCACTCTATTTTTCAAAAGAGTATTTGTATTTCATATGTCAAAGGAAGCATTTTCCTTTCTCTTTCCATTTGCAGCTGAGAGGAAAGTCCTGACATTGCAACGATGTTACCTATTATACAAGCAGCGTCTGCAGGTCCTTTCTTTCTTTCTCACTGCCAACTCATTTAATGTGGATATAATGGGGTGCACAGGTATCCAAGGCTCATTAAATACACAGTAAAATGTTGGGAAGGAGAAAAAAAGGTCAAAATCCACGTGAAAACCTCCAAGAGAAGCAAAAGGCAAAAAGGTCAAGGTTTCCTTGTGTGTGTTTAAAATGTTTTTAAATGAAAGAAGACACTGTTTTTATGTTCTGTGTGTTCAAGTGTTAACAGGATGAGAAACACTTTTTGTTCACATTCCCTTGTAACCTTGAACTGAGAATGTTGATGTTCTGGTCTTTCTTTTTCATTGCGTCCCACAAAAAGGTTATTCCAAATTCACTTGGCAATATTCAGACAAGCTATTTCCTAATCCTCAAAATAACTTTTGAGTGCTTCCCAAAGGTCTTAAAATACGTTCATGAACTGTATATATACTTCATTTACTAAACTTTTGGATTGAAAATCCTTAAAGGAAAAATGAAACTTGAAGAGCAAAGATTTTTAAATATTGTAAATCTAGATGAGCAGGAAAGCACATTAAATGATCTTTTCTCTAACAAATAGAAAGTAGCTTAAATTTATATACTCAGAAAAGAACCTTGCCAATATCAAGAGGGTTAAATATTTGTTGTTCCTCTTGTGATTCATACTAATTTATTGATTTTTTCAACCACAGAATATTTTTTTTATTTGAAATAAAATTACTTATCGAGTAGCCAAGAAGTAATATTATGAAG
The DNA here is from genome assembly GCF_040939455.1 of Microcebus murinus. Classification (NCBI taxonomy): domain Eukaryota; kingdom Metazoa; phylum Chordata; class Mammalia; order Primates; family Cheirogaleidae; genus Microcebus; species Microcebus murinus. Next base: position 28,578,137 of record NC_134108.1, read on the forward strand.
TCATTCAAAATGGAAAGCCCTTTCCCAAGGATTCCACACGGTGCGGATGTTCGCTTAAGGAAGCACATTCTATTTTCTGAGATTCTAAATTCATTCATTTGTTTGTTCACCAAATACTTGTTGGGTACCAGGTGACGCTGTGCTAGTTCTGGGAATACAACCGTGGGGGAAGCAGACATTAATGGGATAATTACACATAACTATATAATCACAGATTGGGATCCATACGATGAGGGGAAAACATAGGACGCCGTGAGAGACCTGACTGAAGCTGAAGAAGTTCTGCGATGTGAGCGATGACTGGGAATCCACCAGGAACAGAGCGAGCCAGGACAGCATGTGCGCTGGTCCCGGATGAGACGAAGCACAGCACGTGTGAGCACCTGAAGCAAGACAGGTGTGTCCGGGGCACAGGAGGGGAGGGAGGACATATCCCTCGAGTTTAGCCAGGTCTGGATCTTGCTGGATATAAAGCCTTGTTAACCATTTTGACTTTTTCCTAGAACTTTAGGAGGCCGAGGCAGGAGGATCGCTTGAGGCCAGGAGTTCAAGACCAGCGTGGGCAACATAGCAAGACTCTTGTCTCTAAAAAAAAAAAAATTTAAAAATTAGCCGGGTGTAGTGGCACATGCTTGTAGTCTGAGCTACTTGGGAGTCTGAGTTATGATCCTGCCACTGCATTCCAGCCTGGGTGATAAAGCGAGACCTTGTCTCAAATTTTTTTTTTTTTATTTTTTTTTTATGATAAGCCAAAGTAGGTTTTTGAAGTATTTTAAGAAAAGAGGTGACAAGACTATATGGACATTTAAAAGAAATCACTCTTGCTGTATTGTGGAGGATAAATTAGAGAGGGAGATAAGTATAGATCAAGGAAGGCCAGACAGGGCAATATTAAAATGGTGGGGAAGAATTGATAATAGTAGTGGTGGGAGGGGAGAGAGAGAGAGACAGGGAGAGAGAGAGAGAGAGAAGTAGAGAGTTCTTACCGGGTGAACCTTAGATGCATGGGGCAAAGCCTAAGTTGATGAGGCATGCATCTTCCCCAGTGCTGAGGGGTAGGTGGCATTTATGTGACACCAGCAGAGGTGGCTGCTGAAAAAGGTAGACAAGTAATAGGCCATCATGTGGTAAAAGTTTCAATCAGAGACAGGAAAGCCAAAGTTATGGCAAGATCGTGGCCACGCTCAGGCCGGCAGCAACAGCTGGGAGCTCTCTTGGGAAGGCTTGTTGAATGAAGCAACAAAGTTTGACACTCAGTGCTGATTATATATGGGGTGGCTGCTGATTCCCAGGCAGCTCTACTCATTCCCCAAAGTAACCGAAGAAAGCTAAAACTGCCAAGCCACCTGACTTACCTTTGTGGCAGTTAGATATGTTCTGGAAAGATCTCTCTCTCTCTTTCTAAGCTGCAACACAATACCAAGCTTCTTTCTCTTTCTCCCACTAAATGGAAGTTGGTGTTCTAGACAGGCTTTGGAATGAGGAGTCAGGAGATCTGGGGCTAAATGCTAGCTTTGGACTTTCTTGGTGGTGTAAATTTTAGAGGCACGGTAAAATGTGATTAATAAAATCTACAACCTTATTCCTCAGCTACAAGTGCAAGAAGAAAAGGAAAGAAGGAAAAAAGTGTCTACAACCTTATAAGGTTGTTGTGGAGATTAGGTAACAAGTACTTTGCAAATGTAGTTTTTCTTTTTGAGATCACCTTTTTCACACCCAAAGCTTCAGCTAAACCTTTATTTGACAAAGGTTGCATGCTTGTTAGGTGCTAGACACCATGGAAGGTGATGAAGATGAAGTGGAGAAGACCAACATATTCTCTGTCCTCAGAGACTTTTTACTTCAAAGAGAGGACAGCTATGTCTACCCTGTGGCAGACACGGCTAGTGGTTTGCCAAAAATCCAAGACTTTTTTTTTTCTTGGACACATGGTAGGGTACATTTCCTAGCCTCCGTGCAGTCACGTGTCACCATGGGACTCTTTAATGAAATGTGAGCAGAAGTGATATGTGTGTGATTTCTGGCCCAAAAATTTTAAAGACATGGCTCTTTTCCTGGGTGAATGCAGATGGTAATGAAAGATCCCAGGAAAAAGGTAAAGCCAATAGATGGAAAGTTCCTAGATCCCTGATTTATCATTTGGAAGCGAGCCTTTTCCTGCTCAGGAAGACTGGCCTTGGACTGTTTCATGAACACCAATAACAGAAATAACTTCTATTGCGTTTGAGTCACTAGACATTTTTGTGTTTATTTGTCACAGCAGTTAGCTACTGTATACGCCTCCACAGTCCCAATCTTCTTGCTCTGCTGGAATCAATGACCTGCAAGACATTTCTCTTTTGGTGTCCAGAGACACCTCAATCTCAAAATGTTTAAAATAGAACTTAAAATCTCACCTCCAAAACATTTTTCTGACTGACCTCTTCCTAATAATGATATCACGTTGCAGCAGCTACCCAGGCTCTAGACAGACGAATCAGTTCCACTCCTCCTCATTTCTGCACCTCTTCCTCTGTAATCTGTCTGGAATTTGACCCTTCCTTTCCATCCCTCTTGTACCATCAAAACCACTAAAAAAGGTATCTAACTCCAGGGGCAAAGGAGCTAAAAATCAAGTCATACACCCTGGCACAGTGTTGTGTCTGCCTGGAAGAAGGGGAAATTTTGGTAATTTGCATGAAGATGGCGAGGAAGTGCTTCCTTTCTAATTTATTACAAGCCACTTGAGGACCAGAGAAAGCTTGTGGCTGACACACTCGTCAAGCCTCTAGTACTTCACGCCTGGGCAATGGTGAGCACTCTCCAATGTATAACGTTCCCACCAGCCTCCCTCACTTTGAGTGTATCTTGCCAACCCCTGTTTAGTAATCTTCTGAAAGCACTGATGTTGCTACTTCCTGCTTAGGTTCAGCGGCTCAAAGTGAACTCTGTAGCCTTGTATTCAAAGCTTACTGGAATCTAAGCCTCATCTCACTTCTCCAACCATTTCTTCTATTTTTCTTACCTATGTTTTTCAACGCAAACGATATTGGCCTTTTGGAAGAGAACATCATTTGCTTAACCATAATGCCCCAAGAATTATAGATCATTTAGCCACACTTAGCCCATCACTGAATGCCAGAGAACCCTTGGATATCATAACAATAGACATGTCCACAAATTTTGGGCAGGGGGCAGAGGCCTGCCCCTAGTTGGGAATGCTTATGACTATACCACCAACAAAAAACAGCATGTGCTTATTGAGTCTGTACCACTTTGTTGTTTTCTCATTTAACCCATGCAACAACTGTCTGAGCTAGGAGTTATTTTTGTGACTTTGGATACTGACTCGAAAAACGTTGGGCACCAGGACGCGGCCACTTGCCAATCCCTGTTGCTCCGCATCCCCGCGGGCGGGCGCTGTGTGGGGCCAGTTGGAGGGCACACTGCCGCTGGGGCTGCGTGAAGGAATGCCGCTGGGCCTGCGTGCTGCCGCCTGCTTTCACCGCGTGATCCTGATTGGGTAATTTTTGAATCCCACTGTTGCTGATTGGATGTTAAAGCTTGTAATTCATTGGGGGCTTTTTGAGCCCTACCAAAGGTATAAAAGCAGGAGGAGAACAAGGAAGTGGGGGGGGGTGAGAAGATCAGAAAACGAGAAGAGAGCTGCAACACTTGCTGTGCTGAACCTGCTGGCTGAATAAATGCTGTTCTACGACTCTTCGCGTGCCCTGCGTGCCACTCATTTCTTTCCCTGTTCAAGAGCTGTAGCACTAGCTGTACACTTGCCATAACAATACAAGAAAACCTGGGCTCAGGGAAGTGAAAAGACTTCCTAAGAGAACATAGCTATAGAGAGAAAGAGAGCTGGCTCACAATGTATGCTTGTGTACTTCATGCAAACTGGGCTTTAATGCTTTGTTCCAGACAGAATCTCCTCATCCTGCTTATTCTGCATACAATACCCCTAATTTCTTTCCATGAAATCCTTACCCTTTCCTTAAGCATGAATTTAGACACCATTCCTGTCAGGAAACTTCCCTGACCACATTAACCAGGGATCCTTTACAGACTCCGTGATACTTTCTCTTGCTGATCAGGCATTTTCACAGCCTGCTTTGGATCATCGTCTGTGCACCCTCCCTCTCTCCCATGTTGGAGCATATGCTCCCTGGGGCAAGAACTTACTCATTTTATGATTGCTCATAATTTCTAGCACAATCCCTTACATGCACCAAATGTGCTAACTATACATGAAAAGGAAGAAAGGAAGCCCAATGATATGGTGCAGTGGAAATAACATGGATTGTAGAGTTATTTCCACATCCTAGCTATATCACTTGCAGCTGTTGACCTTGTACATACAGCGTAGTCTCTCTGAGCTTCAGTTTATTTGTCATAAAAATGGTGCTGATAATATTGACTCCATTGGGTTGACATGAGGAGTAAGAAAGAACATATAAAATATTGAGCAAGTTGTAGGCACAACTAATGGCAGCTCCTAGAAGTAATAATGAAAACAGTTAAATATCAGGCCTTTAAAAAAACCAGCACAGATATTTCTCAATGCTGACTTAGGCACTTGCCTGAAAGTCCAAGACTGCGTTATCTCTTTATGGGCATGCCTGGGGCTGGTGTCCATTAAGTAGTTTTGCTTTGAACTCTCACTTTCCTCACACTATTCAGGTTGGTTCTGAGCCTGGGAAAACATGGACCTATAGGACAGGCTTTCCCTAACACTCCCTGGTAAGCCCTTCTATAAACCCGGCTGTCCAAACATAGGGAAGATTGGAGGAAAAGAGAAGGGCTCTCATTTTAATGCTCACTCATAGCAATTTCACTAGGCCTTTGGACATCCAACTGTAACTCTGCAAAATTGTGATTTTAATCAAACCAACCATCTATCTGTATACCCACTTATCCATCCTTTCTTCCTTCCATCTATCCATCCATCCATCCATCCATCCATCCATCCATCCATCCATCCATCCATGCATAGGCCACTTGACATTTAAGTGCCACCTATGAATCTATATTATGCTAGGAACTGTAGCTATAATAGTAAGAAGACGTAGTTTGTCTCTTCATGAACATCACAGTCAAGAGGCCAGAGAGGGATGTAACATGTAAAGCAAACACAGTTACCAAGTCAATTATAGAAGCATGTATTAAATTCAAACTGTTCTTGGATTTTTGGGCCTCCAAGAGAATTGAGGACTATTTATAGTCTTAAACAGAGCTGATAGAAGAGAGCTTGCCCTATCTAATAAAATGAAAACAAAATAGGACCACCCATTGTGCAAGTTAAGTCAACTGTGATGTTACAGGAAACAGTGCCAGAGGCCACCCTCATTTCTGACACCAATTGCAAATCCAGTGGATTCCCCAAACCACCTTCGGTTTTGATGATTGGCTAGAAGGGCTCATAGAACTCACTAAAAGCCGTTATACTCACAGATATGGTTCAGTACAGGGAAAAGTTACATATTCAAATCAGCCAAAGGAAGAAACACATTAGGGAGAGTCCAAGAGTATACAAAACACAGAGCTTCCAGTTGTCTGCTCCAGGGAATTCAGCATCAATGTGTGGCAATATGCGTGCGGAACAGCCAATCAGGGAAACTCACCTGATGGTGGTGTTCAGAGTTCTAACTAGGCCTCCATCATGCAGGCATGATTGATTGCCTATAGTCTCTCCAGAGGTCAGCTGATACTACAGGACCCAAAGTCCCCACCCTAAATTACACTGTTACTATCAACTCAATCAGTGGCCTAAGACTATCCACTGTGGCCAGCCCCCCACTCTAACCCACATTGTTAGACCATACAATGTGACTCAATTCCCCCAGGCAAACAAAGACACTTCTATTGGGCATGACATTCCAAGGGCTTAGAGATTCACTTCAAGTAGCCAAGGGCAAGGCCAGACCTCTCTTTGGGCAAGGTTAAATTCTTTACTAAAAAATTCATCTATAATATTTTCAATTTAAAAATTCTCAATATTTATAGTAACTTAATCTTTCCTAGTTACCCATGTAGTTTTATAGTTATCTATATCTAAATGAATTTTGGAAGTTCTGCTCAAGGGTTGGGGATAAAGTGATTTAGATGGGTCTTGTAGATTATTAGGCATATTATTTGAGTTTTTAGTTGCAAATAATAAAATCCCCAGTGGCTCTGGTTTAAGCAGAAAATGTGTATTTATTAAGAGGATAAGGGTAGTTCATGAAATTCAAGGCCAAGAATTTATTTTTTTTTCTTCTTTTTCATATATGTGCTTCTTTCTTCCTCTGGTCCAGAAGGAGGAACTTGGGCACTGCATGGTTCAGGATATCATGAGTTAGGTCAAGTAAAGGAGAAACTTATTATTTCTTTCATTGTTCTGATTCCAAACTTCTATCAGAAGGAATCTGATGGGCTCAACTTAGAGGAGCTATTTACCTCTAGGCAAATGAGCTATGACCAGTGGAGTAAGTCCACAAGGTGCAGTCATGTGGGAGGGAGTCCAGAGAAATATGGCAGGGGAACTAATCCTATTAGATGTTGACTTTGAAAATCCAGATCCACTGCAAGGGAAGATCACCCATGAAATGTCATGTAGAGAAAGTACTCATGTGTAACTTAAAAGCAAGGTAGGCTAGACCAATGGATAAACCCTGGAATTCTGGGAAGGCTACTTTTTATTTTGCCACACATTTACAGTACTATGTTATGTCAGCCTATGTGTGAGAAAGACATGGCATCGAAATACAAAGGAATCACATGTTAGCCTCTTACTAATGTCTAAGTTAATTATCTTCTTGGAGCCTTTGTTAACTTATTTATCAAATAGGGAAATTCCCAACTCATGAGGTTGTAGTGAATAACAAATGAGATCATGTATGTGAAAGCATTTCCTAAAATGCTGAGCACACATTAATTATTATCTTTTGGAAACAATTTATTAGTTTAATCCAAAAATTTTCTAATTTTTGTAGTTGAGAAAATGTATACACTTTAATGAGTCCCTTAAGTATTTTGAACTCAGAATTGTGTATGGCTCTAAGTGTACAGCTTCATTTTAACACCAAAAAAGTATTTCTCCAGGGACTACAGATTTATTCAACAATACCCTCGACAAACCAGATAACTGATTGTTTTATAACTGAAGAGATGATTAATCAGGGATCATGCAGCATATTTCAACAATTTCTTTAAAACCTCAGAATTATTTAATTCAATTCAGAAAGGTTGAGTGGTCATGATGTGCAAAGAATTATGTTTTTCCTTAAAAGGAAAGATGCAAACCTATTTAATACCATGATTCAATACCAGGAGGTCAGGCTACTTCTTTTTTGATGTATTACAAAATTCAGGCAGAATCTATTTACCAAATACTTACTGAATTCCTATAATAAAGGAATTTATTTTCCCTGTGTTTTTAGGGTAGCAAATATAACTGATATCTCTTATTTTACCTTAGAGTATATAGTATTTAAATTAAATGACTGTGAACATTTGGTCTACTTATAAGAGAATGTCCTACCTTTTTTCTAGGGGTCTTCTTCCAATGGTAACTCCAAGATCATTCCTGAGATTTTACATAGTCCAGTGGGTATATCCTACTTACTGCTGTCCCAGTGAGAGAACAGGAGAGCTTAGGAGTCTCATTCCTATGACTGCCATTGAAACACAGCTGTTTTGGTCTTTCTAGTGATATCTCCATTACCTACTGAAGAAAAACCCTGCAATGACTGAGTCACCACACCATGGCTAGCTGACACGTGTTTTCTCCAGTTATAAGGGTAAGAAAGGAAGTCTGTCCTCCTGTCACCTGCCCTGGCTGAGTGCTTACACAGTCATTTTCTCTCTGATGGACCTAAGAGGCCAAGAGAACGGGGTCTCAGGGGTGTCCAGCTTTGGTGACATGCTGTGCCAATCCTCTCAGCACCAGCACGTGGCATTCAATGCAGAGGAAAAACTCTATCTTGTTCCACAGAAACAGAGAAAATGCACTTTATTTCTAAAGGCAATTCAGAAGACATATTTTTAGTAATATGTAGTATGGTTTAGAGCTAAAATGACTCCTCCATCTTATTTATAATTAACAAAACCTTGAGCTGTACAAATTATTATTTATTATTATTACTCACATCCCTAATTTCTCTTTGCAGTTGTGGCCATACAATGCTTGGGACAGCTTGGTTACACACAAAAAAGATAACAAATTCAATGAAGAAACTCAGAAATGGAAAAACTGACAAATAGAATAAACAAGTTTATCATATTTCCAAAGGGAAAATATGAAGGGTTTGCCAAGGGGATTATAAGATTTGTTAGTTTCCGGCTCTGTGAATATGTAAAATTGCTCCTAGGAATTTTGGCCGTTTTCTCGTAGAATACTGCTAAGTTACGGAGGTATTGGACAAGTAAACAACATATTTACAAACAACTCGGAATGCATTTATGTGCCTTTGGCTTTAACCACCATCTTCATGGCTGCTCCTGAACTCAGTTTGTTTCCTCACAGAAGAAGATCATGTCTGCTTATTATTCAAATCAGACACATTTCCTCTAAAGACTACGTCCTCACATATCTTCACTGAAATAATGGATACTGGTTTATTTCAAATCTGCCAAACCTAAGCACAAATAAGAGAATGTAAAAGATATTAACCATATTATCCCCTATTATTTAGACTTACTTAGCTGAATGGCTCTATGCATAAAAAACGTACTTTTATTCTAACTAAATTTAATATAACAACTGCTGGTTTATAATTCTTTGGTGGCCCTGGAGGGCCGACCAAACATAGTCCTGGGGTTTAAGCTGCTCTTTATGGAGCCTAAATTGTTTCAAATTGTTGCCTAAATTGTTTCAAATGCATCTTCCTCTTATTAATGTCAACAGCTGGAAATCGAGTCATGACATGCCTCATTAGTGAAACTTCTCTGATAAGTGTAAGATGAAAATTATGAAAAATAAAAATTTAACACACTGGTGTTAACATAAGGGAGATTACTTTTTTTGTCCACTTCACATCTCTAGTCAATTGTATTCAGAAAGAGGATACCCCTCCTGCAGAAAAAGTATTTGGCTCATCCTACCTCTGCCTTGGACATATAGAGTATGATTCTCCTCTCATAGGAGTTCACATTCATTATCCATATCATGAATGTGTCTGCTCATCAGCTAGGAAGAAGCAAATTTTCTATCTATGTACATGGTATAAATGAGTACATTGAAGTTTATCTCCATTTACACAAAGCATATCTCAGTTCTGAATAATTATTCTATAGAATTTTCTAAAACAATCATGTTTTGGGAGAAGTGAGCAGCCTGTGTCCAGGATTGGCCATGAGTAATGAAAGGAATTAGGGAACATGATCTCAATGAGCTTGTGCTATTTCCCTGGTATATTTGTTTTCCTCATCTCTGAGAAGGCAAATTTGTGTCACCTCCTCTGTCATCAAACTTTCAACCCCACCTTCCCATCCTTCACTATCAGCTGGTGACCTTGCTATTATGTCACTGAAAAAACAGAAGCATCCAGAAGAGAATGCCCCATCTTTGCATCAGCAAACTGATCAACATTTACATATATTTGTACATCAACTTTTCTCCTTTTAAGATGATGAGCTCTATGCTCCTCTAAGGAGCACACTGGTCCCACCTCTTCTTGCACAACTATAATCTTCTCTCTCTTGCATCATTATTTTATCTTTCTAACTAAATTATTCCCATCAGGCTTCATGCATAAAATCTCTTGTCTTAAATAAAAGCAAGCCCTACCGTGACCCTACACCCACCTCTAGCCCATATCTTTGCTCTTCTTTAGTAAAGTTTCTAGCATGATTTGTGTATTTTGAACCCATTCCAGTCAGACTTTCACCCACACTATTCCAAGGAAACTGCCCTTGTTCATGGACCCACTTGTCTCCCACGTGCCAGGCCAAAAGGTCAGTTCTCTGTCGCCTCCTTGCTGTGCTCTGAGTAACATTTGGCATTGTGGATCACTCTTTCCTTCTTGAACACTTTCTTCTTTCAGAATCTGAGATGCCACCGCCACACTTGTGGGATTTGTTATCTCACTGACCGCTTCTTCCCTCCGACTCGCTCCTCTGCCCCCACCCTGACCACTCAATGTTGGCACTCCGTGGGTTTCAGGACTCAGCTCTGTATTTTCCTCATTTATACAGCATTCTTAGCTGTCCTTATTCTGTGTAATAGTTTTAAACACCTTCGGTATGCTCCAGTATGCTTAAGTTTATATTATTCTGCTATGTCTTCCCTCCTGAGATTCAGACTTGTCTATATAACTGATGATTTTCAATTTCCACTTGGATGCTTAATAGGCATGTCAAATGTTAACATGTCCAAAACATAACTCTTTATATTCCCATCCAAAACATATCCTACCCCAAGGTTCGCCAACTGATTGAGCAGCATTATATTTTGTTCAGGTTCTCAAACTAGGAGGTATGCTAGATTTCTCTCTTCCTCCGCCTTCATGGGGGAATCCATTAGCAGGAGTTATTGGATCTGTCTTCCCAATGTATCTTGAATCTGACCAGTTCCCACCATTGTCACTGCTCCCACCTTTCTGGAGCAATTGCCTGTCATGCCATGTCTGGACTCCCACCACAGCCTCTTAAGTGAGCTTCATGCTTCCTCTATACCATTCCTATCAATTTCTCATTGGTTCCCATTGGATTTGGAATAAAAGCCATTATTCTACATTATCTGGTGTTGCAAAACTCTCCTACTACTTTCTCTGTGACTCCCTCCACTTGAGTCATACTTGCCTTTTTGACATTCTTCAAACCATCTGGGCTTCTTCCTGCCTTAGCACCTTCCCACAGCTCCCCACTCAGCCTGGAAGCTTATTTTCCACTTCTTTCTAGGGCTCAGGGTCTCTGCTCAATATCACCTCTTCAGAGAGGGATTCCCTGACTGTATGATTGAAAATATCATCATCCTCCTGTCTAGTTGTCCTCTTTCCCCATCCCTGTTTTATTTTCTTCATAGATCTCATTACCATTTGACCTTGTTATTTATTTAATTTGGGTGATGTATTTTTGTCTCTTTCAATAAAATGTCTATTCATTGTTATATTTGCAGTACACTCTTCTTAAAACACTTTCTTTTCTTGGCATCTGGGATACCACTTTCTTGTTATTGCTTACCTCTTTCCCAACCCAACTTCAGACTTCCCATTGCATAACTCCAGCAGAATGGTATGGGGCCAAGGAATAGGGAGATGCTAGGCTGAAAAACTTGGGAAATATTTAGGCTGCTCAGAAGAAGTCAGAGGGGCTATCAGGAAAGTTTAAGGTCTACACAGTTATTCTGGGGCCAACCTCAGGTCAAAGTTGCAGCTGGGAGTTTTCCTAGAGAAACAATAAAATTGGACATTAGTGTTGGTTTTAAAATGGAGTGTCTCAGACTTTCCCAGCCATTCACTGGAGCAATCCTTCTTGATATGAACAACAACATACTCTAGGGGTAGATGAGGTTTTCCCTTTATGTTGTTTGCTCTTGTACTTCATAAGGTTTAATTTTAACAAGTCAGTAGCCGTAACTCATCAGAGGATAGAACGTATCCTCTGATGGAATTGTTTATGCCAGAACTGGAGGATAAAATAGTGGGCAAAATAGACTATCCTGAATTTTACTGAATATTTTTTCAGCATATCTTGAAATGATAATATGGTTTTTGTCCTTGATTCTGTTAGGAACATACCTCAATATAAAGGTCATATAAGTTCACAGTTAATCTCATACTTACAGGGAAAATTGAAAGCCTTTCTTCTGAGATCAGGAACTAGACAAGGATACCCACTTTCACCACTTTTATTCAACAAAGAAGTAGAAGTGCTACCCAGAGCAATTAGCCAAGAGAAAGAAACAAAGGGCATCCAAATTGGAAAGGAAGAACTAAAATTATTCTTGTTTCTAGATGACATATTTAGAAAAACCTAAAGACTCCACCAAAAAACTCTTAGAACTGATAAATGAATTTAGTAACGTTGCAGGATACAAAAATGAACATATAAAAATCAGTTGCATTTTTGTACACTAACAGTACAGTGATCAATTTGAAAAAGAAATCAAGAAAATAATATAATTTACAATAGCTACAAAAATTGCCTAGGAATAAATTTAGTAAAAGAAGTAAAAGTGATCTACAAGAAAAACTATAAAACACCAATGGAAGAAATTGAAGAGGACATGTAGAATATGAAAACATATCCCATCCTCATGGATTGGAAAAATTAATATTGCTAAAACAGTCATACTATTCAAAGTGATCTACAGATTCTATGCAATTCTTATCAGAAGAATTGATAAGAAATAGAAAAGAATCCTTCACAGAATTAGGAAAAAATCCTAAAATTCATATGGTATTACAAAATACCTCAAATAGCTAGAGCAATCCTGAGCAAAATAATGAAATTGAAGCCATCACCGTACCTAATTTAAAATTATACTATAAAGCTATAGTGTAGTACCCAAACATCATAGGACTGACATAAAAACAGACAATTAGACCAATGGAACAGAATAGAGAACTGAGAAACAACTCCACATACTTACAGCCAACTCATTTTTGAGAAAGGCATGAAGAACATACATTGGGGGGAAAGATAGTCTAATAAATCATGCCGGGAAAACTGGATATCAATATGCAGAAGAATGAAACCAGGTTGTCATCTTTCACCCATATACAAAAATCAACTCAAGATAGTTTAAAGACTTAAATGTAAAACCTGAAACTGAAACTGCTAGAAGAAAACATTGGAGAAATGCTACAGGTTACTAGTCTGGGAAAAGATTTTTTGGGTAAGATTTCAAAAGCACAGGCAACAAAAGCAAAAATAGACAAATGTGATTACATCAACCTAAAAAGCTTCTTCACAGCAAAGAAAATAATTAACAAAGTAAAGAGACAACCCAAAGAATGGAAGAAAATACTTGCAAACTATCCATCTCACAAGGGATCAATAATAAGAATATATAAGATACTAAAAAAACTCAATAACAAAAGAACAAATAATCTAATTTAAAAATGGGTAAAAGACCTGAATAGACATTTCTCAAAAGAAGACATACAAGTGGCCAGCAGGTATATGAAAAGATGCTCAATATTTTTTGCATTTCATCAGGGAAATGAACATGCAAATCAAAACCAGTGAGATGTTACCTCATTCCAGTTAGAATGGCTATTATCAAAAAGACAAAAAAATACCAAATGCTGGCAAGGATGTGTAGACAAAGGAATGCTTATACACTGTTGATAGGGATATAAAGTAGTAAAGCTATTATAGAAAATAGTATGGACATTTCTCAAAGAACTAAAAACAGTGCTACCATATGATCTAGCAGCCCCACAGGGGCTGTGTCCAAAAGAAAGGAAATCAGTGTATCACAGAGATATATGCACGCTCACATTTATTGCAGCACTACTCACAACATCCGAGATACGGAATCAAGCTAAGTGTCCATCAATGGATGAATAGTTAAAGGAAATGTCATATATGTGTGTATCTATCTATCTATCTATCTATCTATCTATCTATCTACACACACACAATGGATTATTCAGCCATAAAAAATAAAATCTTGTCATTTGCAGCAATATAGGTAGAACTGGAGGACACTATGTTAAGTGAAATAAGCCAGGCACAGAAAGACAAATATCACATTTTCTCACTCATATGTAGGAGCTAAAAAACTACATCTCGTAGACATAGAAATCATGGTTACCAAAAGCTGGGAAAGAAAGAGGGGAGGTGATAAAGAGAAATTGGTTAATGAGTACAAAAATACAGTTAGATAGAACGAATAAGTTCTAGTATTGGACAGTATAGTAGAGAAATTATAGTTAACAATAATTTATTGTATAATATATTCCAAATTAGCTAAATGAGAAAAATTGAAATGTTCCCAACACAAAGAAAAGATAAATGTTTGAGGTGATGGCTATCCCAACGACCTTGATTTGGTCATTTCACATTGTACATATGTATCCCCAAATATATGTACAACTATGATATATCAATAAAAAATACGGAAAAAATAGACTTTCCTGGGGCTTACAGATTAGTGGGAGAGAAAGAATTTGATCACGTACATGCACGCACACACAAACAAACATGATTAAAAACTGAGATAAGAGTTAAGGAAAGAGGGCCAGGCATGGTGGCTCATGCCTATAATCCTAGTACTTTGGAGGCTGAGGCAAGTCGATCACTTGAGGCCAGGAATTTGAGGTTGCTGTGAGCTGTGATGACACCACTGCACTCTAGTCCAGGCAGCAGAGGGAGACTCTGTCTCAAGAGAAAAAAAGAGGGAAAGAAAGTAGAAAGCACGACTATGCAAGAAAATAATCCAACACCCTAGAGTTGGGAGTGCTTCCCTAGAGTTCACACTGGAAGGTAGAGTAAGAGTTAATAACAACTTTGGTAATCTGGGCCACATCGCTCCCCATTTACAAGTTAATACTCTTTCCTGTATAGAACAGAGTCAAGCTATCTCTCCCTTCAAATTATTTCTTAACATTTACCAATATAGATGGCAACTATGTGGGTCCAAAGTCAAGTCTCATGGCAAAGCAGCCGAGGTCAGGCTGGGAGGGATGGAGGCTTTAGTGTTTGTAGGTTATTGAATTAATAAAAATGGTTATGAGGTCAAATCTTAGTTTTCATAGAGACAAAATAACCCTGTTGGAAGTCATGTTTTGTGTGGTGTGAGCTCAGGTCTGCTATTCTCCCCAGATGACTAAGAATGGATTCTCAAATACGCAATACCTTCTTGAGTTTCTGGTGGATATTATTATTAATAGTCCTGTTTCCTGCTGAGCCAGATTTCTTCTCAAGGATGTCTGCTAAGCATTCTCGTCCAATAGATTACACAGTTGACAAGAAAAACGAATCCTATTTACTAACATGAACATGGGGAGTGTGTATGCTGGTAGTAGTATTTATCAATAAATTCAGCGATGGGGACTGGTGAAAAGGGAGATGTGACATCCTAGAGCTGTAACTTTCAAAACAATATTTCATACATTCTTTCCCTAATAACATTTCGAAAAAGTGATGTTGAATCATAACTGCAATATATAAACCATCTAACAATGGAATTAATGTGTTTGAATTAATGTGTCCTACCTCTTGGTCCCATTCCATCCCATATGGAAAATCCCAAGACATCAACATATTCCTCGCTACTATGATGCACATTTTGGAAACCACTATCCCACATGATTGTTCTGATGTGGTTTTTGACCACAAGTCATAGTCTGCAGGCTCATAAGTGACAAGATTCAAATTCAATTGTTATCCATTGGCCAGGGTCTTCTAAGACTGCAAGAATGGCCTTGGTCTTCATGTCTCACATCTTGGTTGATAAACCCACTTGTCCACAAATCAAACAAGATTTAAAATATTTTTGGGTCATGGACACCCTTTAAAATCTAATGAAATCTTTCAAACTTCTTCCTTTTAAAAAATGCAAATGCAAACCTGTATACAGACACATTTTTTGACATACAATTCCAAGGACTTTATGGACTTTTAGAAGCCGTAGATTAAAAGCCCCTGATTTAAAGATAGAGTTGGCCTGGAACCTGCTCACCAGACATCTAAAGGTAAAGAAAGATAGGAGCTGAGTCTGGATGGGACAGGTGTACTGGACAGGGACATAAGAGTTCTTCATACAGCAGTGTTGAGAATTTCTCCTCATATAAAGGACCAGTGCTGTGGAAGAGGGCCTTATATAATGTTCTTCATGCCCAAAATATAAGTAAATAGGAATTTTCCATCACTGTGATTCCCTCTCTTCTCTGCAGCCATTCCCATCCACAACTATTAAAGGTTTTCTTAAGAGGAGCTTGGAAAATATACGATGAGGTGGCTGTAGGCAATTGAGATCTTGCCTGGGAATTCATCTGGTGCTAGATCCAAAGGCAATGGTGTATCAGCAAGAACACGGCCCACTCCCTGGGTTCACGAAGGCTGTCTTGGGCTGGTCCACCAGGTAGGCTTTATCCCAGACAATGAGATGGCATCCTCTGAGACTGCAGCAACTTTCACAACTCCCACAGCAGGATTTTGAACACTTTTCTATACTTGTATCAGTCAAGGAGAGCACTAGTCCTGCAACCCACTAGAAAGATCAAACGTTTTGAAATTAATCAGATTTGAAAAGCTGTGCTTCTGAGCTTTGATTCTCTTTGATGAGGGCAAGTCATACACATCTTGTGGGGCCCAGGGAGTGCCATGAACTGCTCCAACTTGTGCAATGCTAGTGTCGTGCAGGTTGCCCACTATAGACAACAGCTGGCTGTTGGGTGCTGCTGGCTAAGGATTCCCAGGCATGTTTACAGATGGCAGGAAACTGGATTAGGTGCTCCAGGGTGAACTTGGTGAATAGAATTAGGAGCAAGATCAAGAAATCCCTAATTGGATAGGAGTGGTGGAAAGAAGGAGGTCATTGCTTATGAAGAACCAATGATAGGAATAAAATTGCTTCTTCCTTGGATAAACAGGTCCCCCTGGAGAAACTTGGAGATGAATGACAGGGCAGACAGACAGGGAAGAAGCCATGAAACCACAGAATCATGGTCAAATATTGGTGGAACCACAGGAACAGTGAGGCAAGGCTGAGACACGGTCAAGAACAGTAGCTGGTATTTCCTGCTGGTGGTCAAGTTGCCTCAGCACAACCTACTTCAGCACCAGAGTTCTTTGTTAACCAAGTGGCTTAGTACATGCCAGTCAGCTTCCTGGCTTATCTCAGTGCCTTGTTTTACATGGGCTACTGCTTGGGGACTCAAGATTTCCTACTGACACCTCAACACTTGAGAGACTTCTGAAAATTGACATGAAGGGAAGATTAGGGCATTCCAGAGAAAGAAAAACTCTTGGACACACATTTAAAGAGCTGAACACGAGAGAGGCTAAGAGAACTGACTGGAAGCTACTGGAAATTCCTCTAAAGCAAGCTGGAAGTCTTTAGCAGGGATGATGTTTAAAGCCTGGAGTGAGATTCATTCCAGATTATTTATGAGAACCTTCTCATATAATTCTGATTATTTGCCAGGTTTGAATTTAACTAAAAGTCTAGTTTTACCTCTCCTCACCATGGGAGAGGAACTTGGTAAATCCACTCTCTCTAGTTTGTGTTATTACAACATGCAATCATAGAGTAATATTATAATAATGAATATGCTGTTCCACATTATAAATGCCCTCCAGAGGTTTTTCCAACCTACTTCTTGGTTGTGAATCTACAAATCTATTAACCTTCCAAATACAGTGATGACACACTTCACAGGATCCAAGAAGGTACATTCAGGGGCCCAGGTGAGGTTGTAATGTATGACAGAAACATGCCCTAAAAACACACATTTCTTAGTTCCCAGTCTGTGACAGACCACGGATGTCATCACATGTCACACTTAATATCGAACATGAAGCATCCTTGTTTCCTTCATAGAATCACTTAAATCTATCACAGTATAATTAATGGTGGTTGTGGCAAACAGGTCACTTTGAGGGTAGTGATCTTTTTTTTCCACACAGAAAAGCTGTGGGAGAGACTAGTTCCTCAAAATGCCTAACAAACCTTAAATTCACTTCTCCATGGATCCCTTCTTCTGGTCTATGCCTTTTCTTATTATAGTGTCACAACTGTGCTAGAATGTGAGTAATCAGGGCTGAAAGCCTTTACTCATGAAAGTTGGGGAAGGTGGATTCGTTGTTCCACATTTCAGGACTACAGCGATGTTTTCCTCCTCCAGAGAGAGGATTCACATTTGTTTCTCGAGGTTGGCTAACTAGGCACTTGTAATCTAAAATCACCTCCATCCAAGCCCTGGGATTTAGATAGTTGAAGCTGTCAGAGTATTATGGTTTCAGTACCAAGCCTCAAGCTTTATCAGAGTGCTCCCTCTTTGGTATCTCTGAACCCCAGTTTTTGTCCCCTGCCTGGTGACTCTGTTAAAATTCCTGCCCTGCTTCTCAGACTGCTGGTGGTTTCACTTCAGAGTTGCCTGATGTTCCTGGAGGAACGTTGACTTAAATGCTGGGCTTGGCTCTCCAGATTTCTTTCTTCTTTTGGATAATGGAGAGAGAATTAGTAGGATGGAAGATGGATCTAAAGAAATTACCCAGAATACAATACAATCAAGAGCAAAATACTCACAGGAAATATAAAAGTTGGTTAACATTCTTGGATCATAGAAGGGCAAGTTCTAACAGATGTCTCATTAGAATTCCAGAAATAGAGAGGACGATGGAATGGCAATGTTCAATGTGAACTTTCTGAATTAATGAAAGATGTGGGTCATCAGGACATCCTCAATAGGATACATTAAAAAAAATCAATACCTAGATAAAGTGTGTTGGAGCATTGGGGTAAAAAGACAAAACTTAGACCCAAAGAAAGCAAAAAGAGGAAAAGAGACAAGTATTGCAAAATCAGGTGATGTAGCACAAAAGAAAATTGTAGAAATAAATCCAAATCTTTCAGTAATAGTAATTACTATAAACTCAATAGACTTGACAATTGAAAGTCATAGATTGTTAAATGGGATGAAAAGGGGGGACATGGGCAATATACGTAACCTTAACATTTGTATCCCCATAATATGCTGAAATAATAAAAAAACATGGGAAAAAAAAGATTGACCAACATGAAAAAATAAATAAATAAAATATGAATATCCAGAGAGGTCAAAAGTAAAGGAAGGGGAAAAGATATACTATGCCCAAATCCACCAAAGTCATGATGGATATATGGATACATATGCTGACCAAAATAGTTTTTGACGCAAAAAATTCCTTAATCATAAAGAGTATTGCTATATGATGATAAACATTTAATTACAATCTATCGACTTTGTAGCATAGCTTCAAAATATATAAGGCCATAAAAGACAAATCTGAAATAAGAGTGTGAGAACTTATACATTTCTCTGTATAACTGATGAATCAAGCAACAAAATTTTTTATAAGTGTATGAAAAGTTTGTATAACATCATTAACAAGCTTAAGATGAGAGATAAATAGCCCCCAGTGAAAGAATAAACTACTTTATTCTCAATCACACAAAAACAGCTGTCAAAATCAATCCTAACCTAAGCCACAATTTCATAGAATTTTTATCATCTGGATATTTTTTTAATAAGTTAGAAATCAATAATAAATAGATATGTAGAAAGAAATCCAGGCCTTGGAAAATTAATTTTAAAAAGGCTTTCTAAATAACTCATAGATAAAGATAAATAATATGCCCAAATTGTGAGATGCAACTGAAACATACTTTATGGTGAATTTATAGCTCTAAATGCTTATGTTAGAAAAGAAGAAAGCTTAAAATAAATGAGCTAAGCAACTTAAGAAGTTAGAAGAACAACAAAATAAACACAAAGAAAGTAGAAGGAAGGAAACTATAAAGATAAGAGGGGAAATTAATCAAATGGAAGACAAATATACAGTAGAGAGAATCAACGAAGGCAAAAGTTCATTTTTTGAAAAAAAAACTAATAAAAGACATTTTTGAGTGCTCTGAAAATATGAAACAGCACAAATAAACAATATTAGAAATGAAAAAGAAAACAACTATAGACACTGTTGAGACTAAAAAGATGAGAGAAAACTATGAAATAAACTTTTTATGAACACACAAAAACCTGGATAAAATGAAAATTTCTTAGGAAAGCTACAACTTAACGACTTATTCAAGAAGAAATAAAATGCCTGAATTTTCTTCTATTCATTATATAAATTTAATCAAATTAGAATTTACTCACAAAAAAGCCAGTTCCACATGGTTTCAGAGGTAATTTAAATCAAAGAGGCAACAAACATATAATTGCATTTTATCCCCATTTTTTTCTGGAAAATCAAAAAGAGGAACACCCTCAATTGTTTTTTATGAAGTTAGTATAACTTGGCTACCCAGATCAGATAAGGAAAATATTATAAATTAAAATTATGGGCTAATCTCACTTATAATCATAGATATAAAATGTTAAACAAAATATTATCAAACTAAATAAAAAATTAGGTCAAGTTTAAACTGGGTTTTCTCAGGATAAAAGGATTATTGAAAATGAAAGAATCTCATAGTTTAATTCCTTACAGGAAGCAGAAATATTAAAATATTAAACACTTTTTTATGATTAACAGTGTAAAAAAATCTCTAAATACACTGGTAATGGAAAGTGTCCTAGTTTGGTTTCTCCTAGCAGCAGATACTGAGGCAGAGAATCCAGTGGCTCCAGTATTTCAGAGGTGATCTCAGGAGACATGGATGAAGTTTGCAGACATAGGTTGAGCAAACATGCATACGTATATATGATACCATTTATACAAACTATACCAATAGGCAAAACAGCAGTGTGCATTGCTTAGGGATATCTACATATATAGTAACAGTGTAAAGGAATTCCAGGGAATGGTGCCCGTGAAACTCAAGACCTAGATCTGGTCATGGTGCCTAGGAAATTTCTTTGAGAAAGAGCAGATAGATAGAGATCTGAATTCTATTAGTGAATTTTACTTTCTTAACAGGCCAGTGATATAAACATGTTCATATGATTATTCTTTATGCTTTCCTAAATAATGTCTTAAAAAGTAAACAGAGAAAAATATTAATATACTAAAGATACATGTAAATATCAAGGATATAGAGAACAAAACTGTCAGTAAATAATAGTTATATAATCAAAAGATTATAAGATATGCAAAGCATTGGTAAGAGTGATTGGAAAAGAGAGAGAAAGAGAAAGGAGAGAGAGGTAATGCTATTAACTATAAAATAAATAACTACAGGTAAAATAAATATAAATAAAAGACTTTATAAGATTATATGCTAACAGGTGGGACTGGGGAGGCGGAAACAGGTGAATTTACAACTAACGGGTACAATGCACACTATCTGGATGATGGGCACACTTATAACTTTGACTCAAGCAATACAAAAGCAATCCATGTAACCAAAACATTTGCACTCCTGTAATATTCTGAAATAAAAGAGAAAATGATTATATTCTAACACATTTTTAAAATTATGTAAATATAAAATGCCAAAAATGATACTGGAAGAAATAAAAAAACTTGAGTACATTAATAAGCATTAAAGAAATCAAGATAGAAGGAAAATATCCTACAGATTCTTTTTTTTTTTTTTTTTTTTTAGTTTTTTTTTTTGTTTGTTTGTTTTTTTTTTGTTTGTTTGTTTTTTGTTTTTTTGTTTTTTGAGACAGAGTCTCGCTTGTTGCCCAGGCTAGAGTCCCTAGCTCACAGCAACCTCAAACTCCTGGCCTCAAGCAATCCTTCTGCCTCAGCCTCCCGAGTAGCTGGGACTACAGGCATGTGCCACCATGCCCGGCTAGTTTTTATATATATATATATTAGTTGGCCAATTAATTTCTTTCTATTTATAGTAGAGACGGGGTCTCGCTCTTGCTCAGGCTGGTTTCGAACTCCTGACCTCGAGCAACCCGCCCGCCTCGGCCTCCCAGAGTGCTAGGATTACAGGCGTGAGCCACCGCGCCCGGCCACAGATTCTTAATTATAAGTCCTAGGCCCAGAAAGTTTCTATATGAGGTTTTACAATCTTCTTGAGTTGTTCCAGAAAATAGAAAAAATAACTGTTTGATTTTTGAAATGACGTTAGTATAAGCTGACTTCAAAACTGGATCAGGATAGAAAAGAGAAGAGAACATAGATGTAAAGCTGCTAATTAAAATAGTGGTAACCACAATCGACCTGATAGACACACACAGAACATTCCATCCAACAGTGGCAGATTACAAATTCTTCTTGAGTGCATTCACCAGGATAGATCATAGGTTAGGCCACAGAACAAGTCTTGCCAAATTTGAGAAGATTGAAATAATATCAATTACCTTTTGTAGCCAAAATGGAATGAAACTGTAACTCAATGAAAGGAAGAATTTTAGGAAGTTCACAAATACAGTGGGCCCTCCATATCCTGGGGTTCTGTACCAGCAGATTCAACCAACTACAGATGAAAAATATTTGACAAAACCAATATAAAATAACAATATGACAAAAAAAAATAATACAAATAAAAATACAGGATGACAATTATTTACATAGCATTTACATAGTATTAGGTATTATAAGTGATCTGGAGGCAATTTAAAGTATACAGGAGGATGTGCACAGGTTATATGCAAATACTATGCCATTTTATATCAGGGGCTTGAGCATCCCTGGATTCTGGTATCTGTAGGGGGTCCTGCCACAAGTCCAACATGTATACTGACTGTACATGGAAATTAAACAGCATGCTCCTGAACAACCAATGGGTCAAAGAAGAAAGTAAAAAGGAAATTTAAAAATATCTTGAGACAAATAGAAAACGGAAGCAACATACCAAAACTGAGGAGATGCAGCAAAAGCAGTTCTAAGAGGGAAGTTTATAGCAATAAATGCCTACCTTAAAAAACCAAGAAAGATCTCAAATAAATGTCTTAAAGCTACATATCAAGGAACTAGAAAAGGAAGAACAAATTTACCCCAAGGTCAGTAGAAGGAAGGAAATAATAAAGATCAGAACAGAAATAAATGAAACAGAGACTAGAAAAACAATAGAAAAGATGAATGAAACTCAGAGTTGGTGTTTTGAAAGATAAACAAAATTGAAAAATCTTTAGCCAGAACAACAAAAAAAAGAAGACTCGTAAAACAAAATCAGAAATGAAAGAGGAGACCGTACAAGTGATCCAACAGGAATATGAAAGATCAGAAGTTACTACTAGGAACAATTATATATTTACAAATTGGATAACCTAGAAGAAATGGATAAATTCTTAGATATATACAATCTACCAAAATTGGAACTCAAATCATGAGGCAGAATGACAAAGCAATTAGTCAAATGGTGTTACGTATGTTATTAGCATGATGGAAATAAGTCACAAGCATAAAACTTCAGGGTGGACTGGAAGGATACACATCGAACTCAGGAGAGTGGACACGTTTTGTCGGGGGAGATGGAGGTGGGACTGCAATTGTGATCAAGCGATTGGTGTTTAATTTTATGTATAATTCTTCAACATTCTCTCTTTTTCTCTTTAGCTTTTTTCCCCCCACTCTTCCCTATCTTCTTCCCTCCTCCTTTCCCCCATTCCTTTCCTCTTTTTTCTCCTTTCCTCTTTTCTCCCTTTTTTGATCTTTCTTTTCTTTCCTCATCCCCTCTTCTTCTTCCCTTTCTCCATTCCTCCTTCTCTTCCTTCCTTTCTTCCGATACAGGCTTCTATTGTGCATATCTTATTTTAAGAGTACATACATAAAAAATTTTTGCAGTAAATGTAATAGTACAAATCAGCACTTTTCTATTACTTAAATGCTATTTTTCAAAATAAAGGAAAATTAAATAAAACTTAAATTTTGCCATAAGCACATGTTCTTGGAGAACCACTTTAACTTCTAGAATTAGTCTAAATTTAAGCATCACTGTTAATTGAAGAAGTGTTTTATTGTGATGATCTGTAATTTTCAATCAGAACATAAGAGCACTGAATTTCTTAGCATGCTATTCAGTTATTATTTAAAAAAAGACAAACTAGATAAGAAAATATGTAGTTTCATGTGGAAATTTTTACTTCCGAATACCAGAAATGAGTTCATATTCTCAGGGATGAAAGGAATGAATGCAGAATCCTTAAAAGGAATCGTTAACTTGCCTTGAAATAATGTGTATATATCAGTTCTCTCATAAAAATTAATTTCCCCAGCACTGAGAA
The DNA here is from genome assembly GCF_040939455.1 of Microcebus murinus. Classification (NCBI taxonomy): domain Eukaryota; kingdom Metazoa; phylum Chordata; class Mammalia; order Primates; family Cheirogaleidae; genus Microcebus; species Microcebus murinus. The sequence goes on from NC_134108.1 coordinate 28,601,881, forward strand.
CCTTTCCCACAGTCATGGACAACCTTGGTTATCCTCAATGCCTATTTCCTGGTGGCCTGTATCCCAGTGGAAAACTGTTCCACCAGGATGGTGTCTTGAAGTAACAGTGACAGCATCATTTTCTTTAGAAGAAAGGCAGCAGCTCTCATGTATAGTATTGCCTGTTATTGAAAAGAATATTCATGAGATGACGCTACTTGACAAATAGTCAACATTAAAACTGTTACCAAAACAGTTTTTTCCTTTTTTTTCAGTATATTTATACTGTTTATTATTAATTTTTTTATTAGAAAACTTTTATTCACATAAAAAAGTATTATAACATTCAATGTGGTTATAGGAGCCTTCATTCCAGGACTTTCAGTGCAGCTGAATGTTTATTGCAGCACAATGCACAATTGCAAAGATATAGAATCAATCTAAGTGTCCAGAAGCTGGTTTTATTTTTTCCTAAGAAGCATTTGCGCTACTCATTCTAGTGATCTCTGGAAAAAATTATTTCAGTTCATTTGAACAGTTACTTTCTGGTGGTTAGCCCTGCCACAGGAGGAAAAGTACTTGTGAGATTCCTAATGTGTTAAGGCCAGGCCAAACCAGAGGTGAGCATAAAATAGATCTGGTTGTGTAGCAGCTAGATTGATGCATGGAACACAGACTTCGGACCTAGAAGACGACCTGCGTTGACTTTCTGGCTGTTCCACTTAATCTTCTCTGATCCTCCTTGACCTCATTTCTGGAACATGGATAATTATAAGCTCTCTCAAGGTTGTGATTGATGAGACGATTAATGAAAATAATGAATGTAAAGTGCTAATTGTTATTATGGGTGTTACTTGGACCAAGAACGTAAATATACTTTGCCAATCTCGCTCTTGTCTCTTTTCCTCTTACACTATTATCTATTCTACTCATTTAAAATTTATAGCATTTTCCCTTCTATGATTTCTTACCTACATTATAAGCATGGCTTTGTTATTTATTAACTTTCCTTCACTCAAATACTTCGAAGAATAGGGGATAGAAATAACACTCTAATTTATATTTATCAATAACTAAATTTTCCTTAGATTTTTCTTGGATCCCTTGTGGATGAGATTGAGTATAAGCAAATTAAGTAATTCAATTTATCCTGAATATATGTGTTACTTTGTCAAACAGATGTAGAGTTTCTTGAAGGAAATAATCTTATCTTTTATGCTGTATTTTCCATAGTGCACACAGTAGTGTTTTGGTATATTGCAAATTCTGGCATTCAGCAACCACAAACAAATTCTACTTAATTTCTTTAATAATAAAGCGTATTAGCCTCTAATGTATTACTTACCTTGTAAAATAATGTGTGCTATATTTGTAAATGTTTCTACCAGGCATTTCTTTACTGTTTTATTCGTCTAGGGTTTAAACTTGTATTTTTATCTCTAACAAAATCTTTTATTCTGGACATAGGCTTGAGGACACTATACTACAGGTAAAAAGTACAATAAAATTCAATATTATTATGTTATACTCTGGTCCTGTATTTGAGGTAGGAAAGCAATGCCAAAAATCCAAACATGTTTTTCTTATTACTTACAGTGGTATTGTTGAAACACTTAACTGTATAAATATGTGGTTGATATTACTGCAAACACCAGTCAGTTCTAATATAGATATTGTGTTCAGGCACTTGAATAATGTTCTCTATCTGGCTGCATTTCACTCCATATTGGTGGAATGCGAATTTGGAAGAAATTCTGGGTCAACTATATTAATGTATTTTAGTTTAAAAGAGTGAAAATGTAACTTGTATATGAACCAATGTAATAGTTGAAAAGTATAGTTTCATTTGGGTGTGGGCTTAGAAATAATCTGTGTACTTATATTTTTAAATCAAGTATAAATCATTAGGATATGCCAAGATTGAAAATTTAGAGTCAAGTAAGGCCCTGGACGACATGTGGACATTTTTTTCCTCCATCTGAGTCATGCTAGGTCACATGTCCAAGTTTGAAATGACTTTGAATTACTGATTTTTTCCCACTCTCTTTCTGACTTTAGTTTAGTCCAAATTGGCTTGCAACCAAACTCGGTGAAGTTGAAAAATAGACTTAAAAATAAACCCTTTAGTGATAAAAAATAGTTTCCACCTTAAATAATTTTTTAAGCATCTGGAATTTCAAGTTTGACCTGTGAGTTTTTAAAATTTGAATTTTGGGTTAAGATTCCCAAATTTTGACATAAATGTCTGTATATGTTAGCCATTTTATTTAAAACCAACAGTAAATAATAAAAACAAATTTTCCATGGAGGAAATTGAGTTAAATTTTCCACTGTAAACTGCATCCTAAGAGAGTTTGAGAGTGAAGAGAATGTTACCTTAAAGCAGGTGTCCTCAAATTACGGCCAGAGGGCCAAATGAGGGTGTTTTTGCCCGTTTGTTTTTTTACTTCAGATATGTGCAGTGTGCATAGGAATTTGTTCATAGTTTTTTGAAACTATAGCCTGGCCTTCCAACAGTCTGAGGGACAGTGAACTGGTCCCCTGTTTAAAAAGTTTGAGGACCCCTGCTTTAAAATAACAAAGAAGACCCGTGATGTGTGATTTCAACACACGTTCAAAGTGTGTATGAAAAACCACCAATATGATGAATGATATGCTTAAATGGCAAGAATTCTTGCAAAGTCAAAAAGCAAGTTGTGGCAATGGGTGTATCATTGAATACTACTGAATGATGAAGGCTATTTTTTTTTTTTTTGAGACACAGTCTCACTCTGTTGCCCAGGCTACAGTGCCATGGCATCAGCCTAGCTCACAACAACCTCAGACTCCTGGGCTCAAGCAATCCTCCTGCCTCAGCCCCCTGAGTAGCTGGGACTACAGGAATGCACCAGCAAGCCCAGCTAATTTTTTCTAAATATTTTTAGTTGTCCAACTAATTTCTTTCTATTTTTAATAGAGACCAAGTCTCGCTCTTGCTCAGGCTAGTCTCGAACTCCTGAGCTCAAAGGATCCTCCCGCCTCAGCCTCCCAGAGTGCTAGGATTACAGGTGTGAGCCACCAAGCCCAGCCCTGATGAAGACTATTAATACCTTACTACATCATACCATTTTGGTGCAAACAATTTTTTAAATTTTTGGTGTTTAAGAGAAAGCAGAATATCGCAGTTAAACCATTGGCAATGTTATTCCTTATAAGATTGCTTTTATTTGTAAGATTATTTTTGAAGTCTTTTTTTAGAAACTCTTGATAAAAAAAAAAAATCAAACAATTCAGAATGAAATAAAGGATAAAACTTCCAACTCCCTTGCCTTTCATCCTGTTTTCTTGGGGAGGCTTTATGAAGTTTTTGGCATGTGTCTCGATGGTTTTTGAATCCAGCCACACATCATAAAAAATATGTAAAAATATGACCTTTTTCTCATGGACTGAAGGGGACAGAAAGGTCAGAATAGCTCGTTCTTTTCTGCCTGGGCAAGTTATACCTCTGTCTGCATGGAATCGGCTGAAATGATTTGAAGACAGTTTCCCTAAACGATGTTGGCTGACACTTCTTTCCACCAACTTTTACTAAAATTCTCTAGCATAAAGAAGCAATCGTCAAATTTTTTCTTTTTTGGATGATGCATATCATGGATACATTTGAGAAGAGAAATTTTTAACTAATGCAAACTTTACTGTACTTACAATTTCCACCAAAAGGACTGAATAAATTCACATATAGACCAATAAGTTTTTATTAGGGTGTTTGTGATTCCAAAATGGATTAAAAAGTGTAAATGCACAGTGTTATTCATATATAAAGAAACTCGAGCTGCCTTGAAACTAATGAGTATAGCTTAATCAAATTAGTTTTTGGACAAAAGTCAACATGAAATTTCCAAGGGAAATTAGTAATGACACTTCTTACTGTCAAATTTATGGGCAGATAGGCAGATCCTAGCACCTGCCTCTCTAAAACACATTCAAAGCTCTTCTGAAGAGTTTTCACATCATGAAAAGTGCTGCTTATATTCATAGTCAGCCACTTCACTCTAGCAATGCTCGAGTTTCTAGTTCTTAGACTGGTCACTAATTAGACACAATTATTCCATGTAACCTTTCCTGCTCCCAAGGAATCCACAAATAACATAATCTGGAAGCTCCTTGGCCAAGATAAGGCATAGTCTGAGTTATCAATGTCTTTTCGTGGCTGGTGGCCCACAGCATTTCCTTTTCAGACTTCTTGTTTGCACTCTGAACCTTGTCCCTGCCCTAGTACCCAGCCCTGTTTTTTCTATTATTTTGGATTTTTCTCATTCCTGACTCTCTGCCCTACTTTTGCCCAATATTCTTTGTCTCATTCTTCAGTATCTGTACTGTTTTTACTTCAATTGCTTTTGATGTTCATTTTGACCTACTCTATCTATGCATCTCTCAGTTTGTCACTATTCCACTAATGTTTGTCACCTGGACTGAGCTAGTTTTACACCTGTGCCTCTGTGCTGTTTTTGGTTTGCCATAACCATGTTTTTCCTCTAAGTTTCCTCTTTATTCTTGTTGAAAGCCATTTATAATACTGTCATCCATGGTCTATGACCTTTTTGTCCCAATGTAAGAATGTCTGTATACATACACATACACAGATATGAATAATTTAACTTATATAAACATATATGCATATATATTTTGTATAAATTCACAAGTGTTTGACTATATATTCCTAATGCAGTCATTCTTTTCTTTTCCTTTTTTGCTTGGCTCTCTGTCTTCCTCTCTCTTCCCCCTCTCCCTGCATTAGTCTTATCTACCAACCCCCTGCCTCCCACCTGAGGGGAGCCATTGGCAATCTAGTGTGTACACTGCCATATTTTAAACTGTGCTTTAAAATTATATGCACATATACATCTAAAATCTACACACATGTATACAGAACACATACATAGAAAATAATCTATCTCTATATGCACACACACAACACACACAAATATACACAAATGTACATGCACACATACATATTTAAGGAGAGATATTGAACTTTTTTTGTTTTATTTCTCCTACTTAACATTATCTCATGAAAATTCCTCCAAATCAAATGAGATAGCCCTAAATTTTCAATAATGGCTTTAAAATATTCTATATGGTAAACATACCATTATTTATGCACTCTCCTACTAATAAACCCTCACTTTGTCTAGCTTTTATTAATATTTCTGGCTTTCATGTGGTCTCCTGGTCTTATAGTTTATAGCACATGTGTGATCCTCTTCCTTTCTGACTTAACCCACCAGGAAAGACTTTTCATCCTGGAAAGACATATTTGTTATTGAAAAGTACTTCTAGGTATTTCACTTAGTACTGCTGAATTACCCCAAGTCTAGTGGCTTAAACCATCCATTTTGTTTTGCTTGATATTTTAAGGGTTAGAAATTCAGGAAAGGATTGGATGGGCAGTTCTCAGTTGGCCTTAACCCATGAAGTTGCAATCATGATAGTGGCTGGAGTTGCCAACATCCAAAGGCTTGATTTGGTTCAATGTTCAGGATAACTTACTCTCATGACTGCCATTTCTATCAGTGATGTTGACTGGAGTGCCTACGGCTGAGCTCTCCAGCATGGTGGTCTCAGGGTAATTTCATGTCATCTTTCATGATAGCTGGCTTCCCCTATGGTGAGAACTCTAAGAATTGCATGGGATTTTCTGATCTAGATTCAGAAGTTATATAGCATCACTTCTTTCATAGTTCATTGGTTGAAACAGTCAAAAATCCATCCACATAGATCCCACCTCTTGGTAGAAGGAATGTCAAAAAGTTTGAGGGTAACTTTTTTTTTGAATTTTTTAAATTTCACAATATTATAGGGATACAAATGCATTGGTTCCATATGTTGCCTTTGCACCACCTGAGTCAGAGCTATAAGTGTGCCCATTCCCCAGACAGTGTGCATCACGCCCATGAGGTGTGCATTTACCCATCCTCTCCTCCTCCCTCCCTCTTCCATATGTGCACATAAGTATTGATCAATTAATACCAGTTTAATGATGAGTACATGTGGTGTTTGTTTTTCTATTCTTGTGATGCTTCACTTAGAAGAATGGGCTCCAGCTCAATCCAGCTTCTGCACAGCCAAGGAAACTATCATGAGAGCAAATAGACAACCTACAGAATGGGAGAAAATATTTGCATGCTACATATCTGATAAAGGCTGATAACTAGAATCTATATAGAACTCAGGAAAATAAAAAACAACAAAACAATCGAACAACTCAGTTAAAAAATGGGCAAAGGACATGAACAAAAACCTTTCAAAAGAAGACACACTAATGGCCAAAAAACATATGAAAAATTGCTTAACATCTTTAATCATCAGGGAAATGCAAATCAAAACCACAATGAGATATCACTTAACTCCAATGAAATTGGCTTTTATTAGAAAATCCCCCCAAAACAAATGTTGGCATGGGTGGAGAGAGACAAGAACATGCATACACTCCTAGTGGGACTGCAAATTAGTAAAACCTCTATGGAAAGTAATATGGAGATACCTCAAAGAACTAAAAATATAATTACCATTTGATCCAGCAATCCCACTAATGGGTATCTATCCAAAGGGAAAAAAAGACATTCTATAATAAACACACCTGCATTTGAAAGTTTATAGCAGCACACACAGATCACAATTGCAAAGATGTGGAAACAACCCAAGTGCCCATCAATACATGAATGGATTAATAAAATGTGGTATATGTATACCATGGAGTACTACTCAGCCATAAAAATGGTGGAGTCACGTTTTAAACCATGACCATCTATGCTCTGGCCACAGATTATTTTCATTCCTTCCACGTGCAAAATGCACTCATCCCCTCTTAAGAGCCCCCTCTCCCTCCCTTTGACCATGTCTTATCCCATTTCAACATCAGGCTCAGAGATTCAGAATCTTATCATCTAAATCAATTCTAGGAAGGAGTCTCTTCAGATATAGTTCCTTGAGTCCAGCTCTGTAAGTACCAATTCTTCTTGATCTGAATATCTGTGACATAAAGAAACACGTTATCTGCTCCCACACATCCAATATAAAATTATAGAATGGGCATTAGATAACAGCCACACACTCCTGTTCAAAAAGGGGGACAATGGAAGGTATCACACTTCACTGATCTAGAGCACATCTGGAATAGGCTGAGCATGCAGCGCCACTTTTTAAAGTAGAGATCAGTATGGTTTCCTGGGACTAATTGTCCATGGATTTTGGTTTGCCTTCAGAATCTTGGTTCTATCCTCTGATTCATCCTTACTTTCCATAAGAAATGGCCCAAGTCACAGGGAATTGTTCTCAGTCTGTTTTCTGCTCAAGGACTTCCCTTTATTTTGTACTGTCTATGTTCATTTCAGTACAAGATAATATAATTCCTTTAAATATTTTGTAAGATTCCTGTGTACTAATTTAAAATCTACTCCATTAGATAAAATCCATACTCACAAGTCTCTTCCAGGTAAGCCCTTCCTTACTTCAGGCTCCCTATATGGCTGTTATGAGACCACACTGTTATGATTCTCAGAAGCCTTATTATTTAACAGAAGAAATCATGAAACAATCCTTAAAATGCTTTTGTTGTTTTAATATGTCTCCATCCAAAAGGATTCTGAAGGTTTAAACATGGCGGTCATAATATAAGTCATAACTTAGTCTTCGTAGTTACCGTGACAGCACATTTTTCCAGATTTGACATTTATGCTTAAGACCGTTTTTACTTTTAGAATCTTTCTCTGGGAGAAACTGAAAACAGTGTTATGTTTGAGTCCATCAAATCTTAGGTCCTTTCTATCTTCTGTACATAATTTTGGAAACTGAAAATTTTCTTCTTTGGCTTATGATAGATTGCTAAAGGAAACTAGTTGATTTGGGTTATTTTGCGTTGTACCTGGAGATTTCCTTAGCCAGATTCATCAGTTCATGAGGCATATTTTCTATTTTCCCTGTTACTGCAGGCAACAGTGTAGCTAAACTTTCCCACTACAGAACAGAGATCTTCTTTCCTCTAGCTTCCAGAAACATTTTTCTCAATTACCTTTAGGCTTTTACTGATAGTCTCCTTAAGGCCATGCCAACTGGGTTCACTACCCAGTACTCAGTCTCACTTCTTGTTTTGTTTTGTAGTTGTTATTTGGTTTTTTTTTCCCAGCAGTATCCCACTTCCAGATAACAAATTCTGTTTTGGTTACCATTGCTGTGTAACAAATTACTCCCAAACCTAGCAACTTAGAATGATTTTATTGATTTGCTCACAGTTTTGTGGACTAGGAATTTGGAAAGGCCTTAGAGGGGTAGTTCTCTTTTGGAGTCTCTCATTCAGTTGTGGGCAGATATTGGCTGGGAATACAGTAGCCTGAAAGCTCAGTTGGGCTGGATGTCCAAAGTGCCTCACTCACTGGACTGGCAAGGCATGTTGGCTATTCATTGGGGGCTCACCTGGGCTTTGCCTGGGTGCTTACACATGGCTTTTTCCAGCATGGCGGTTGCAGGTTAGTCGGACTTCTTTCGTGGTGTCTGGCTTTTTTCAGAAAGTGCCCCAAGAGAACCAGACTGAAGCTGCATGGTCTTTTCTGACTTAGCCTTGGAAACCACACCACTTACACCTTATTCTATTGGCTGAAGAAGTTGTAAGTTTTCCTGGTTTCAAGAAGATGGGGCATAACCCCACCTTTTGGTAGGAGGAGTGCCAGTGAGTTAAATCTACCACACTAGGGCAAGCATATCAACAAATGGCCTCGATAATTTGTTTATTTACTAATTTGACAGCAGATCAAACTACTCACTTGAACAATGTCCTTCACTCCAGGTTGATTAAATTATTCATGCAGCTGGTCCAAATGTGGTGACTAGAGCAGTCATCTTTTCCTCTAACCACAGGACTGCTGAAAAAAAACTGGCTGTAAAATATTAGACTCAGCATGTTGGCAAAAGAAAACAGGGCCCTCAACAAGGCATATCTGGTGACAGAAACAATTTTCAGAACTTTATCTTTTGATTTAGACATGTAGTTTACTCAATCTTTTCTCTTGGTTTATTAAATAACTGCAAGGGGCACACCTAGACTCTGCCAGCTTTTTTTTATGTAGTGATGATGGGGTTTCAGGCGGCTCCCACAGGATAACGTCTTGGCCTGGTTAGTGAGTAACAGTTCTCTATGCGTTTTACAGAGATAAGCAGCTGAACCAGAAGAATGCAGATAGAGGTTTTTCTTGTTGGGAAAATGACTGGGGTCTATAGTAAACAGATATCTATGGAGCATATCAAGACTGTCATTAAACCCAGAGGTGACACTTGAGAAGCTCACAGGGGGAGCGAGTGGCTTTCAACTTGAATGGGAAAAGCTTTTGCAATTTTGGATGAACTTGACTGTGCTTCCTCATTATGGTGGTTGGCATCCCCGTTGCTTAGATTGGCATAGCACCTTCACATACAGGGTGGAACTGAAGGACAGCCAGAGTATTCAATTATTGAGTTAATGTGATATCAGAAAGGAATTCAAAGCACTAAAAATTATTTCACTTAAGACAAAGATAAAAAGAATCACAGTCCCCTCATCATTAATCTTCTCATACTCTTATCTCTGTCCAGGCCAGTCTTGTCCTTCCCTGGTGGTCTGGGGACCTGCCCCTCCTCTGCCTGCTGACTTTCCTTGCAAAATCCTTTTCACTGGAATACTTTTTTAATTTTTCCCCACACTATTAAACTTTCTGTAGTGTTTAATAGAGCTTAACTCCCTTTGCCTCCTCAACTTAATTGAAATATTACTTTGCTTGGATGATACTGCCTTCCTCAAGCCCAACTGGAGGGGAGCCTGTACCTCCCTTTCCCCCAGTCCTGGGGTTAGAGGATTGAACCGGCTTTCTCCTAGCTCTCTTGTTTTCCTCTCTTTGACATTGGCATGAATCTTTAATTCTTCCTCTTGAAACTCTCTCATCTCTTGGTTCTCAATACATCATTCTCTGTGGTAGTACCCTTTCTTCATAGACTTCCTGTATTGCCCTTTGCCCTGCCCTCTCAGGAGTGGTATTCTCTTGGGATTTTCCTCATCTAAAACCATGTCCATAATCTCCAACTTTCTTCATCCCCTTACCTCCATTCTCCCAGTACAGTTGCTCCTTTTCTATAGTTCTTAGTTGAGTCAGGGGTGTCTCTGTCCACTTGACCACCAAACTGAAAACCTCAAGGTCAACCCTTATCCTAAGGTTCAGTCAGTGATCACATATGGTAGATGCTAACTCTAGAATATTCCTCAATTCATTCTCCATCATCCAATTCCTGCCATTGTCTTCATCTAGACACTATCTTCTCTAATTTGATCTTGGGAATCTCTTCCCTGATCTCACTGCCTTTGGTCTTTTGCACCACAAAGCCATACTCCACAGTGAAGCCATAATGATCTTTCTACAGTACAAGTAGAATCATGTTATTTATTTATTTTTTTAAAGTCTCTGGTGGTTCTTTGTTTTCTGCAGGATTAAATCTATTAAACCAGCCCAGCTTTCCAGTTTCACATCCTACTTGTTCTTCCTAGTTTTATGGGATAGCTTTCCACTTCTTTAAAACGGCATATGACACGCTCTTTCATGCTGTCTATGTAGAGACTGAATATTTCCAATATCTGGAATGTTTTTCTTCCTCCTTCCTCTGAAAAACAACCTTTTTCAAAATATGGTCCAAACATTATCTTTTGTTGAGTTTTTTCCTATTATAGCACCTAGGGAATAAAATAGAATAAACAATATTTACAGAATGTTAGGTGTTTGCCAAAGCATTTTGTCAAGGGTTTAAAAATTATTATTTCTTGTAGTCATCACAATAGCTCATGTAGCAATTATTACTATCCTATTTTATTAATGAAGAAACTGGGCTTTAGAGGGATGGATAACTGCTTGAGAATGCCAATTTACTGAGTGCAGGAATTGTATCTATTTAGCTCTATGCCCATCAGCACCTAACTCACTGGCTAATAGTAAACATTCAATAAATATCTATAGAAGGAAGAAGAATGAAAGGCTATTCCAAAAGTTCTCAGAATAATTGAGGTTATTGTAATACAGGATAGGAAGTAGGAGTAGAGGTAGAAGGGAGAAAATATATTTTTAAAAAGGAAATGGAATAATTTGGGCTCAAGGCAGTAACACTTTAATCGTGATATTCGTAGGAACATGTGGACATAAAGATTAGAAAAGGATTGCTCTCTGCATATAATATTTGTGGGTTGTGCTGCCTGATAATGTACCAAATGAGAACTAGGTAACAATGAACACAATAAGACACTCAATAATTTATATTTTTCCAAGTTGACATCATTTCCCAGCATGATAAAAACCAAAATCCCGTGATTTTGGTTTTTGCCTCCTTAGTCTATCTTAACACATTATGAATATTTCACAATTCAGCCAAACCCTTCAAAGTCTTGTAAGTAGGAATGTCTATTCTAATATATTTCTAGAAATTAAAAAAAGTTTGAAAGCTCTTAAGGTCTTAATATTTTAAAAAATAACTATGTATTAATGTGTACTTAACTAATATTTTAGATTTATGTAATTTTACCTTGCATTAAATAGTAGCATTACAAAGTTCCAAATGGGTCAGCATTTAAAAAAATTAAACTATGAAAGTACAAAAACACAGGTGAATATGTAAGAAAAAAGAAATACAAACTAAACATGAAACTTGAAGGCAAATAGGTGATATTTGTCATGCAGGACAAATTTTATGTTTTTTTAAAAATAGGATATCTCTAAAATAGGCCAAGAACTCCTAGAATTTTAGTGTGGGGTTTTGAGAACATTTTAATCCAAACATATAGTTGTAAAGTGAGCAAAGAGAGGCAAAGAAGGTGAGTGATTGACCGTGGATCATAGATATAGAGAGATTAGAGCCGGTGGCCATTGCCCAACACATTTCCAAGTCTTTGCTTTCTTTTTATTTCCATTATTATTATTATTATTATTAATTTAATTTTGTTTTTTTATTTCAACATATTTAGGGGTACACATGTTTTAGGTTGCATGGATCGCTTTTTTCATGCTCTAGTCCTGGCTATAGGTGTGTCCATCACCCAAATAGTGTTCTGAAGGGAGTGCTTCATTTTCAATGGAGGAACAAAGCCATTTAGCTGATGACATCAGAGCATGGGCAGCTGGTGTGGTTTGTTAAGGAACAAGGGATTCACTTAGATTGCGTTTCCATCACCTTCCCTAGAATGGGCCCCATGAGGACTAACACTGCAGAGCTGGAGGCATAAAAATGTGATAAATATCCTGAAGATGCAGATTGAGCCTCTAACATGAGGAGTTACAAGAAACATAACTTAGAAAGAGGCAATTAGGAAGGATGTGCTTATCTTAGGTCTTATATAACCTTGTGTTTTAGTATAAAACTGCCAGAGCTGGTAATGCTTTGGTTTACTTTGGGGGGGAAGGGTGGGCAGACATTCAGACAAGTCAATTAAGGGAGAAATTCTTGTGTAAGAATTATCTTTATGGCTTGTAATTGTAAACTGTTCTATAGTCTCTATTTATTAAATAAGAAATTATTATTCACGGACTATTCACTCTTTTTCATGCTCTCGTCTTCAGTTTTACTCCAAAGGGTAGAAGGATCTGCTTTCACTCAGAAGAGTTTTGAAGATTTCCAGAGCTGGGTTCCTTGCATTTCTCCCACTAGTACTTATCCAAAGCTGAGGGATCCGGCTTGGGGCTTTTTGAGAGAAAGCCCTCTGTCCTGCATTTGGCCAGCTTCCAGCTTTGCCGCACGATGATTAAGTGTGCTTTTACTCAGAAAAGTTCAGAAAAGCTTAAATTATTCTTAAAAACCAGAATGTGTTATCAGACTTTGTACACAATTTGAAGCCCAGATAACGACCAGCTTTTCTTACCTCTAGACAAATGCTGCTGCAAAGAGACCAATCAACAACTGCACAGACGAGATAGAAATCTAAAACACAGAGGTGCAAGGTACACGTCTGATGTCTTCACCAGGTACTGTGGCCCTCCTCTGTCTCATGTCATTTCCTGCCCTCTCCTCTGGCCTTTCCAAATATCCAGATATTTATTGGAATTTTTATTAAGCCAAATGCACAGCCTTAATCTTTACTCAAGAAGGGAAGGTAGCTATGGTTCATTTGGCCTGGTTTGCTGCTTTATTCAAACCAGTATGAGGACTCTGAAAAACATCAGGAAGGATTATTACAGCGAGAGAGTGAAATAAAGTTCAGGTGCAAAGTAGAAAAGAGGGGAAAAGAGTATTTGAATTTAGAAGATGATAAAACTAGGTTTTTGCATTTCTTTGAAATACATGATACATATTATTTTATGGAATACATTGGAAGTTGTTATCTATTGCACTGCTTATAGAAGGATGTCCCATATTTTGGGTCTTTTATTACAGTAGAGAACTTAAAACCAATTTCTGATATTTCTCCAATCTACTACATCAGATCATTTCCTTACTCCCACCTTGGCCCAAGGCTCACATTCAAGTTTTTTTATTTGCATGACTCTCACATTCCTGACCCCAGCTGGGAAGACAATCTTCCCTCGTCCTGAGGGATGCTCAGTTTTTTTGGCTTCCACTAAACTGCACAGCCAGATCCAGATAGGCAAAACATCTTGACTCCTTTGCTTGGAACCTGCTTGATCAATACTGATTACACCTGACCTGACCTCATGGTTTGGTCTTGGAGTTGGTAGCTGAACCTCATTTGATTCATTCTCTGTTATTTAACAATCTTTTATCCACTTTCAGTGGCCCAGGGTAAGACTGATTCAGTCATTTACTTCCTGGTCTAATACACACCAGCTGCTAAGGAATATAAAATTAATGAGATGGATGTGTTCTTGCTCTTTGGAACTTAAGGTCTATTTGAGAGTACAGATCAGTAAATGAGCAATTGCACATCTCTAAGTGCTAGGAAAGAAGAACAATGTGTTATGTAGTCACCAAGGGAGGATGTGATAACTGGCTGTGAACATCAGGGAAGGCTTCCTGGAAAAGGTGGCATGTAAATTGGGACCTATAGGATGAGCTAGAGTCAGCCAAGTGAAACTTGGAGAAAAGAGTGCTTGGAATGGAGAAAAGAGTGTTTCAGGATAAGTACAAGTATGGGGAATAGAGGACATGCTGTATCTGAGCAAAGGAAAGGAATTTAATATTAGTGGATCATAGTGTGTGTGTGTTTATGAGGTTTTGGTGGGTCTGGGAGGTGTGTGGGAAACAGCATAAGTAAAGGCTGGAGAAGGCTTTGTGAACCACAGGGCTCAGTTTGAACTTTACCTTGAAGGTATTGGAAAGCCCCTGGAAGAGTGACATAATTGGATTTGTGTTTCTAAAATGATCACACTGCAGGGCAGTTAGGAGCTTGCTGCATCAGCCCAAGCATGAGGACTCAGAGGCCTGTCTTAGCTGGGTAGCACTGAGGCTGCAGAGAGATGAGTGGGCATCAGAGAGGTGTAGGAGGTGGAACTGGTGGATTCAGCAGTGGGTGAGATGTAGGGAATGAAGGAGTAGAAGGAGAAATGCATGAAACCTCCGTGTCTGGTTGAGCAACTAGATGAATCATGATGTCTTTTTCTGAGCTGGCAAAGGAAAAGCATTGGGTTCTAGTTCCCTGTGATCAGCCACAATTTCTTAATAATTCTTTCCTTTTTTCCTGTTGTCAACTGGTCTTGCCTTTCCCCCATTTTTCTGTTTTTTTTTTGCAGGCTGTGGCCAAACTTCCCTGAAATGGTTCTTGGCTTTGTTCCATTTTCGAGGTGATTAACTTTTCTCATATGGACAACTTTGCCTCATAAAATTCATGCACTTGTAGCTACTTTCTTCTCTGTTGGAAATGAGCTCTACCTCTTATTTTTCAGGCAAAGTTTTGTCAATCTATATAGGCCTGGATAAGCTATGATCGCCTCCGTGAAGCCTTTCCCACTCTCCTAGGGGTGGACTTCGTGGTTCCACCCTGTTCTTCCACATCCCTTTGTCTAAATCTCAGTAACAGGACTTACTACCTATTGTATTGTCTGCCTGTTTCCTCCTCTCCTTCCTGCCATCCCATCATTTCATACGAGATCATTATTAGCTCCTTGAAGGCAGGAATCCCACCTGTTTTATTTCTATTTCTATTGTCATAGGGGGATGAACTTGCACATATTAGGTATTCAGTAGGAGTTTCGTGAGAAACTATGAATGAACTGTTCATATGCTTCCTTTACAAATTGCTTCCAATGTTCAAATCCCTCAAAATTTTTTCTCTGTTATAACTATTCTTTAGCCATAGTGCACAATGCTTCAGGAATATAAGGTTAGCTGTGACATCTTAGATAAGTTACTTAAACCCTTCTAAGACTGATTACTTAAACCTTTCTAAACCTTTCTAAATCAGATATAAAATGGCAATAATCCATAGCTCATTAATTTGTTGCAAGGATTAATTGAGAAAATGAAATTCGAGCACTTAGCACAGTACCTGGAACATAGTAAAAATGCTCAGTAAATGCTGTCTATTTTTAATCTCTGCTTTCTCCATTTTTAAACTTCCTATATTTTTATGACTCCTGGTTACTTTTTTGAACTTTACCAGACTGGTGATTGTGTGCGTGTGTGTGTGTGTGTGTGTGTGTGTGTGTGTGCATGTATGCATTTAACAGATGTTGATAAATTAATTTTAAAGAAAGTAGCGCATAGTCAATACATCACATTGCTCAGGAGAACTCTTACTGTGTGTACATTTGCCTTTGGTAAGAACCTTGTTAAATCTCATGTTTTGCTGTTTCTTTGTCATCTAATTTCTGCTTATGTATTTCTTCTTGCTACATTGTTAACCAACCATATCTTTAATTTCTTTGGATCCCTGTAGTGCCAACTTTTGTGCTTATTAGGCTTTCAGAAAATATCTGAGTAACGCTGGCCTTGCCCTCTTGACCTGGAAATACGGGAGAAACTGTTCAATGTCTTTAGTTATGTCTGCAAAGAACCATGAACCTCTGGAGGGAGAGAGAAAGAGGTCAAGAATGATTATTTCTCATTAATGAAGAAAGTACTGAGAGTCCTCTCATCTTTTTCTCTGAAGTCGTAGTGAGTTCTTTTTCCTCTTACCAGTGCTCTGTGTTGCAGGACCCAAAGTGAATTTCAGAGGAACTAAGGGAATATGAGAACTGATCCGAGGTTCTACACTAACCTCCAGAGCTGCAGTGTCTAGAGATCCAGCTTCTGGTTTCAGAAATGATCACGTGCTCTGGTGAGACATGTGGTTAAAGGCAGCGGTGTGTCCTCTAGTCATGTAGTCCCCAGCCTCCTATGAGTACCAATCACAGAATACATTCTTCCCTCCTCCCTCTGTCCCTCCCCACTCCACACATCCCTCCCTCCAGCCCTCCCCACCTGCCCTCCTTTCTTTTTTCTCTTTAGGAATGTTTCTGCTGTTTTTGTAAAAATAATGTATGTTTATTACAAAACAAGGAAGTGCAGTAATAGTATATTTCATCTCTTTCTGATTGCCTTTCTGATTTTCATCTGTATTACACCTTTAGGATTAGGATGTGTGGTCTTCTGTGTGTGGTTCCTGTCTGCAATATGAATGGTGACACTTCTGATAGGATGGTCCCAGGCTGGTATCAGAGGCTTCTCCATGTAACAGGTTTGCCTGTGCTGGATCTTCAAAGTGCCCTGCTGAGAGCTTCACAGTTAGGTTTTGTTATCTCAAGATCTCGCCCTTTTTTTTTCACTGGAACAGATGTACCTAAATGTAAGATGGTGAAGCTGGGACAATTATCCATACTTTGGGTTGAATTGGCTGTTCTTGCTCTTTCTTCCTCTCCCTTCCATGTGTGTCCAGTGAGTCTCTGTCCTGGTAAGACCTTCCTAGGGAAGGCACAAGTCACCATTCCAGCAAATATGGGTGGACGTGGTTTCTCTGACGGAATTCTTAAGCCATCTTGACAAAGTTACTTTTAGAAAAGTGCAAAGAGTTGTATGCTCCTGCATAAATAATATCTCTTTTTCTTTTAGATCTACATACATTTTCTAATTCAGAGAAACAGCTCTCAAGTTTAATTACGCAAGATACCCATGGGGCCCTTAGACTTTGGATCTCAAAGTATTGTTCATCTTTTAGTATGGATTGTGTCTTACTAAGTGTCATCAAGTAGACCTTGGGGGAAGCTTTTGAGTTTTCCATTACATTGGGTTTATATGTGTATATCCCATAGGCAGAGGGAGATATGTAATAAATCACTGCACCTATAATAACCCAAGGTAATGGAAAACTCAAAAGCACTTGAGCTCTTTAGAAACTTGGTGCCTTGATTAGCCTCTTTTTTTTTTTTACAGACTCCATTAATTTCAGACAATTTGAAGATCAGGGAGATCCTTGAGGTTTTGGGTAACTCCTGATAGTTTACTGCATACAGGAGGCAACATCATTGGTACTTTGGAAATGCTCTGGGCTGTCTTACTCTCCACTACTGCTCTATAGGGAAGATTGGAAGATTTTCTCCTGACTTGGCTTTTCCATTGGAATCTTTCTTTTCCGTATGAACTCTGCCTCCTGGCTCATCTTTTCCTTGCCCCCACCTTAAGATCTACCTACCTGGCTGTGATACCACATTCCCCAGCAAGGAGATGATGAGGAACGTGACTGCAGGGGAATGATGCTGGGCATGTGGCATGCCGCGGTCACAGGTCTTGAAATTGATCTGCTCTTATGAAGGGGGTGTGGGAGGAGTGGATCAAATGGGATAGTGTGTTGAGAAAGCTATGTTGAAGTTAATTCACCATTTATTGCACATTTACTATAGACCAGATGCTGTGCTTAACATAAGAATGTGGGATGAACAAGGTGGACATGGTGCCTGCACTCATGGCTCTGACAGTTTAGCAGAGGAAGAGAGATCTGTTATCAAAGAGAGACACCGAGCAAGGGTAGCTGAGGGACATGGCATAGTTCCCAGGGTCTGTGAAAGACTTCTTGGGGTGCTGACTTGGGTAGAAAAGTCTTCTTTGAAACTCAGTTGTCATTGTTACTGTTGTTGCTCTTGTTAGAAGACTCAAATACGTCCCTGACACACGTTAACTATCACCCGGGCATGAGCAGTGCTAATTGTAAGTAACTTGTGTCTTCAGGAGAAAGCCATGTTGCTACAAAAGTGCAAATGTTATCAAAGCTCAGTGAATGCTAGTATTAATAAAATTATTAGATGATTAAGCTATTAATCCCTGAGTTATACATTTTATACATTCATGAGTACAGTTTCATTGTCAGGAAACTGAGGAAATAGAACTCAGAAAAAGTCTGTCACACAGCTTTGCTCATGGTATATGTTCACTAAACATTTGATGAATGAATAGGTAAATGATTGAATGAATTGGCATCACCCTATATATCTCTTAAGATGTCTGTCAATTTATTCTGAAGTTTACTACATATTTTTCTCAATGATCCCTTTAGCTTCTATAGCTTTGGAAGTTAGATTAGAATGTGTGTACTTCTGGAGAGAGTAACAGTAGCTACTACATTTTACCAATATTATTATTATTATTTCATAGCATCTAGTGAGCAATGACCCTATAAGTCAAGCAAGCGTATTTTAAAAACCATTGACTCTAAAACACTAATATTTTTATATTTTATGCCAAAATGGCATATGTAAAAGAGGTATTTTTTTAAATGATTCACCCATTTTATAGATTTTTAAAATGAAATTTGGAAATTTCGCTAGGTTTTACATGGAAAATCAGTGGCAGATGAAAGCTAGAAAGTCAGGAATTTATTTATTTATTTATTTTTTTCATTTTGTACTTAACCAATTGGAGACAGGCTGTCTCCAACTATATTTTCTTTTTAATAGCTATAAAGTGAATGAACTCAAAGAACAGTCTAGTGTCCTGCTGCGATTGATATGAAAAAGGACAGGGGAAGAAAAGATTCCTCATTAATGGATTTATATTCTAGTGATAGGGTTAGGGGGTGGAAAGGTCATTTTGAAAAGTAAAGTGAAATATAGAGCATGCAGAAAAATTATCTTGTTATCTGACTCAGAAACATGAGGCTGCACGTTATCCTCTGTTCGTTTATTTTTTCTCCTAGTTATCCTTTTATTTTTAGATAAATGTGAGTCAGACAGATGAGACAAGAGTAATTTTTAGAAACTCTCTTCCTTTCCAAGCTTTTGGGAGCAGAGTTTTGCTCTTTTTATATGGTCTCATTGGAAGTGCCATTTGATTGTAAAGGAAGAAAATGTACACGCAAGAAATTGAATAAGAATTTGGGGGTAAATTGGTAAAAAAAAAAAAGTACTAAAAGTTGAAATTACTCTCTTATCAAGTGTATTAGGCCATAATCAGGCAATCTAAAACTTCATTTAAAAATTGAATTGGAAGTTTTATCCAGATTATTAAGAAAATAAAAGAGAAAAAGCATTATATCTCTGAAAGGATTTTTTTTAGTTCAACAAGGAACATGGTATTAGAAGGTCACTTTTTTGGTGATCTTGTACTTAATGACAGGTCCATTATATGCAAACAACTTCACTTAATTTTTAACAATTATTGAGCCATAGTTGTTGCATTTTTGAAAAAAAATTTAGATGAAGAACTTGAGGCTCTTGGAATCTAAATGTGTTGTTCATAGTAGCCAGGGTTTGAATCCAGCTTTGTCTGATTCCAACCCTCTACCTTTTCCCTACTCAGAAATTCTCCTAAGGTACCCGCTGGCTTCTAGTATTGAGGATGTGGATGAGTAAAGCACATTGTGCCCACTGACTTCACAGCTAGACACACACAAATAGGTGCGATAGAGCTTGTGATGCAGGCGGTAATTGAGTCTGCACCAGGCACTGTGGCAGCACAGAGGAGGGAATGATTGGCTCTGCTGGGGTTGGGCTGGAGCAGATGAGTCAAAATTTTACGGAAGAGGAGAAAAACTATTTGAGCTGGGTCTTCCTTTTTGAGAAGAAACAGTAGGTCATCTAAGGTGGAGGGAAAATTTTGCACAAAATAGTTTGAAACGTCACATAGAAGATGTGATTGTAGCATTGTCAGGAGAAATACAAGGCACACAGTTGAAGTTGAGCTTCAGATAAACAACAAATAATGGCTTAGTATAAGTGTGTCCTATGCAGTATTTGGAGCATACTTACACTAACCCATTATTTATTATTTATTAGGAATTCAAATTTAAGGGGGCATTCTGTAAGTTAATTTGCTAAATCTGGCTGCACTCTGCATTCAGGCCTAGTTGGAGTGGGTGTGTAAGGCTGACAGCACCAGGAGGGATGCTGAGAGAATTAGGTTGAGGCTTAGTTTGAAGCTTATACATGGAGAACCTGATCTTTGCTATATATGGGCAAACAGGATTAAAAACAACATTACTCTATGCAACGAATATGTTTATACTATGGCTAGGATCATTTATGCCACTTACCAGGTTAAAAACAACAAGCAATTTGAATAATGTGTCATCTTTAATGAAAAGTACTATTTTGTTCAGAGTCATATAATACAATGATTTGCAACAAACTTCTAAATAAACTCCTCATGTCTGATTATTCTTTTCTACTTAGAGGAAATGTATGAGAAAAGCAAGAAATGCTTTAGAGAGAGGGGAAAGTTAAATAAAACCAGCAGGAGGAGAAAAAACAGATACATCTAAATCACATATACAGTATATATGTGTTTCCTGTTTAATTTTTAGATGGGAGCAAAAAAGACAGATGAAATTGTATTATCCTTGTGCAAATCCTGTCTAAACTCAACCAAGATATCTCAGGAGCATGGAATTCTTTTCAGAGTCACAGAAGTAGGCACTCACTGCATGGAGACAACTAGAAACCACCCCGAGTATGGCAGGTAGCATTTTTACATTTGTTTATTATTTTAAGGGTAATAGATTGTTTAAAACAATAATTTGCTACTGTGTTTTTGCTTTATGATGTCCAATGTAATTGTGACATTGGGATGCCCCCTACATTTGTAATATCAGTTGAAAGGACGCATCTAAACATTTCAATACAACATTTAGAAAATGAAATGGCTTTTGAGAGTAGCGAATGCATACCAATTTAGATTTTTCTCTCCCTCCTCATTAAATATGTGCCTGTGTCTTTTGTTTACTTTTCTCCTAGCTCCAGAAAGGATTTAAGGCAGCTCATAAATAAGTGTGAGCCCTACCACTCCTCCACATGTGGCCGCTCAAGCATTTTGATGATTGCACATTTCAAAGTTAAATGAAAAGACTTCTTTATAATTAGTGTGTGTATGCTTCTGAAGAAAGTTATGGTAATCATTACATTTTACCAACATATTGTTTTGTTATTATTTCATTGTATCTAATGAACGATGGCATTAAATTCTACGGGAACCATAGTATAACACATGTATTTTGAAAACCCTTGGGTGTAAAAATTCTTTGACTTGGAGAATTTGCCTTGGTTTCATTTTTATTTAGTAGAGTATTTCACTTTTCTTTGCTTCACTTTACATGAGGTTAAGGAAAGACAAAAATCTAAGTGTAGTAAATACAATCTGAGTTTCATCATTAACACTTTCATATAAAGACCAAACAAATAACCGCAGGAGATGTTGGTCATAATGAGTGACTTTGATTCATTATGTTTTCCTGAATTATTTTTACTTTGGTAGACATGCTATTCCTGCTTAAAAATAAAGTGCCATGAGTAATCAAAAATGTGAGTTGATAAAGAGCAAGTTAATTTTGAAACCACAGTCTAGTTTGGCTGGGAAAGGATTTAAACATCAGCAAGAATGGTTTAGGGGTTAGGAAAACATATCTTTGATAGGGAGAGTATAACATGTTGCAATGGGGTGACTTCCCGTTGTTGTTTTCAATAATTTGGCAAGCATCTTGCCAAATGAGCTGGGTTTTTATTGAATCTGATTATGCCAATATTAAACTCCAAATGAGTTTGAGCTGGACAAATGGCATCATCTCACAGGATGAAGTTTAATAGGAAAAAACAATAAATACATAGCTCTTTACTTGGGTTCAGAAAACCAACTGGAAAAATAGTTCACATTGCAAATGGTGGAAAACAATGGTCCAGGGATTTTAGGTAATCGTGAGTTCAATATAAGTCAACAGAGTGGTGGGCTGCTATAAATCTAATACGATTTGGGGCCAATTTTGGAGCCAACTTGCTAAGCTACAGAAGATGTGATAACCCCAATCTACATTCCACAGTGGTCAAAACTTTTTTTTTTTTTTTAAATCCTTAGTTTATATGTAGGCATCACATTTTAAGAATATACTTTCAAAAACAAAAGATGTACTTGATGGCAGGATATAAAACCATGTCAAAAAAAGAAGAGCTATAGGAATAGAAGATGTTTTACCTGGAGGAAAGAGGAGCTTTATTGTTAAGGACGAAAAGGTTTATTCCCTCTAGTGTCAAATGTACCCAAGGGCCAATAAAGAAAAGTGTTCATATAAAGATTGGCTTATTTATAACCAGTCCTTTGTTGATAGAATGGGTTGTCTTAGAACATCGGCATCCCTCACCTGTTGGAGGGGCTGGAGAGCAATGACTTACACACTGGATCTAGATCTAGAACTTTCAGGTCTCTTCTGAATCTGATATGCTATGATTCTAAGGATGTTTAGGGCATTCACATATGTTTTCTGATATGCATATCTCCTAAAACAACCAGTTATTTCAGAAATTTTGGGGACATCAAAAAGCAAAAACCCAAAACACCAAAGTCCCTTTTATTATCGTGTGGACAAAGCAACTCATTGGTTGGAAATTTCATTTTGATGTGCAGGTATCTAGACGCAGCTTGTTTTGTGGTTATTGGATCATTTTGCCTACATGCATGTCTTTTTAATATAGCGTTCAATATAAAAAGGCAAAATGAGTTACAAAAAGTACACATAAAACTCTTGACAAATCAGTTCTTAAAATACATTAGCTGTAAAATTTCATTACAATCTGAAATTTTGTATTGTTTGTACTTAGGCACAATTGTCTCTTTCTAGCTTTTTAACATACAGTGAAAAACCTCTAGATAACAAATACTTGTCAAGCCCCAACCAATGGTTCACTTGTTTTCAGGAATATTAGATACTATAAAATATTCACATGACAAAAGAAGTAAGTCAGTTCCTTGGAGTTTGTTTTAATAAGATTATAAAATCAATTCTATGGTTCTTTTTTTCTTCCTATCAACACTCCCTCTATTTCATTTTTGCTAGTCACCAGCTGGCTTTTTTTTCCCACCACAAAATGACTTTAAACTGAGAGATAATTCTACAAAAAGAGATTTGTTCCAAAAGTTACATGGAGCCAACTATGTCAGCAATGGAAAGAACTAGTACATTTTGTTTTGAAAATAAAAAAAAAAAATCCTAGATCTGGAAATTTGTCTACTTAACCCGCAAATACTCTTGACTCTAGATTCCAAATGAAGAAGCTTGCCTTTTCTTTTTCATTTATTTCTAAAACTATGAGGTGAAATTTGGGGGGCACTTTTAAACAGCATCCCTTATAAAGTACTGTAAAATGTTAAATTATAGTACAATAATGTGTGTATGCATCAGTTAAGTTAGATGGTTAGATGGTTAGGATGTGACATACATATTGAACTTTTCATAACCGGGAGTTTAAATTATGATAAGAATTTTGATATATTTGCTAATTAAAAAGTCTTGGTATTAAATACCACTAGTATCTTGCTTTCTTTCCTCTCTTGATATCTTAATATCATTACAAGGTACACTTAGTTCCAGAATTTAGAAATCAGTTACAAAAACTCAAACCAGACTTGTCTAGCCAGGGTCATCTAAATTATCTTTCAGAAAGTAAATATTTAGGCAGAAAAGCAGGTGATATGCTGTCTTCACATTTTTATTTTCTGATAAATGCTATCCAGTTCAATCCACTGCTTTTCAGGTAAAATACCTAGTAAGAGATGGATATCTGGGGACACCTGCACTAACCTTTTGTCTTAAGAAATAAACTCTCAGGAACATGGCAAAGTGTGTGAGGGTTAGACAATCATGTTGGAGGAACTTTAGATATTTAGCTGTCCAGGAGACTAAAACAGAGGCTGCCCTGTTATCCTGTGTTCTAAGAAACTCTTGCCATAGTAAGGGTCACTCTAAAGCATTTCAGTGCATCTCATGTTGTCCAATTAAAGAGTAGATTTGTACATTCAAAGCATGTATTTTTGAAAAACAAAGCACTGCTAAAATATGAGGTCTTGTGGTTACACATCATTTTAATAGAGCTACATACTACACATAAATTTTAATTCATGAAAGAGCTTAGAGCCTGCATGTTGCAGAGGATTAAGTTCTATCCTAATTACTTTTTCAGAAAAGCCAGTGGAAAATTAGATGCAGCCCACCAGGCAATAAATATATCACACTAAACAAAATTTAAACTAGAGAACAATCAACCCCTTTTCTTTGTTGTTTCAAAGGAGAAGTGGATTAGACCTTTTAAGAAAAAGATCAAGAGCATTTTATGGGAAATTCAGAAAAAAAAACTATTTGGACTGCAATCAAAATGTTATGAATAGTACTTTCTAAGTAATGACACATATCAGCAGTATTTGTAACCATAAGAACAATGTGATAAATTTTAATCATTTGGGACTCCAGCTCTGTGGGAAGTGCTTACTACACAGACATCATTTATAGGTTTCCAGTTATGACCTATGTCTAAAAGACATTTTAATGATAACTGGAGAAAGTAGATAGATTGTCTTCCTAGAGTGTTGAAGTTCCTGTTTGTTGTCATCCTCAGCTCTATTAAAGAGCAGAGACTTTCAAAGGTACACTCCAGTTTAGCCGTCAGGGTGCAAGACCAAAGGGATGGAACTATCTAAGATAAAATATGCCAGAAACATACACTCCTCAGGATTTCCTGTGGGAGTTTGACCAAAATAAAGCAATATTAATAAATATAAACGCTGGAACACTATTATCAACAGAAACAGGGTCTTGAAATGTACCCTTGAAATTCTTCTAGTTTCCTCAGGCAGGTCAACTATTTCAATGGAACTGTGCAAAATGTTAGACCTCCCTACAGGGACAATCGCTTTAAATTATATTAAAGACTCATGTTAAAGGAAGGAGTTTAATTTGCTGGATGCTCTAAATCTTTGAGCTCACCCAGGGTCCTTTGGCCCCCTGACCTTGAAAACATTTTGGGGAAAAAAACACATAGTTTTAAAGCATCTGAATGTCAAAAAATACGCAGTTGGTCAATTTGCTTTTTATCTTTCCCCTGTCATTACTAAATATTTGGAAAGAAAGGAAGCTCAGGTGATGCAGATGGGATAAAAGAAAGATGAAAGAAACCGCAAAGGGGGAGAATACTTGTGTTCTTAAGCCATAAAGAATTGTCACATTCCTTCAGATTTCATCCCAATAGCTTGAAAAACACTCCTTGAATGTAGCTCAAAGTCCAATAAAATTTTCTAACTGTAAGTTTCTCATGGGTCAAGAGTTTCCAAACTGAGTCCTTGGTCTCTCACAGCTTCCACCCCATCACAAGCAAGCAAACCATCTCTCATGGTTAGGAAGATGCTTGCTTGTAATTATTCTCCTCCCCTCCTGTCATTTGGCCACCAAAAATGTGAGAGAATGAAATGACTTATGCCTCTTTTCTTTTTCATTGCATTCTGGCCTCAAAGTATTTTTTATTCCACAGAATATAATCTTCCTTAGTACAGTTAAGGGAGTTGTTGTGTATAATACTCCACTCAAATCTAGTCATTTTACAATCAATTCAGGGTAAAATCTTATTTTTATAAGGTTATTTTCCCAATAGGACTAATCATAAAAGTCCTTGATTTCTCCAGCTTTAGGCAAAATCAGTAGTGTACAACATCAGAGAGAACTAAGAATAAAAGACAAGGCCATAATCACTATTCTTAGCTAAAGAGTAAATAAATACACATAAGTCTCAAGAGGCTCTGTTTTCTAGTTGGCAAAATTCTAAAGTTTGTTTTTTTGAAAACCAATTTCTTTAAAGGTAAGAATGGTTAAAGTGGTAGCATATCAAAGATAATAATGAACTTACCAGACATTTCACTAGAGACATATTTTAGACCTCCAAGGACTCTCAATTATCTTTTTTTTATTGTTTCCATATTAAAATGTAAGACCTGGGATTAAACCAACAAAGTGAAGTACTCAGAATCAGGGTTTGTTATTGGACACATAGAAGCATCAGAATTCACATTATTTGTTACTTCTAAAGATGAGGCTCAGGTACCACTGTTCTGACTATCCAAGATACAGCTCTGGATCACTTCACTAAACAACTGTTCTCAAGAAAACATGGTGTTTCTTCAACTGGTCTGAGTCTTAAGCATCATTGACAATTTGGCCCCAAATGAAGGTGCTCAAGACATTTGAAAATGTTTAAGTCATAGAATTTTTCTAGTTTTAAGTGACCTTAACAATCTAGACCCTTCCCTAGCCCTCTCAGATCACCAATGAATGATTCAATGACTTGTCTAGTCTTCCAAACCAGGTCTCCAGAATCAATGGTTTATGTATCTTTTTTGCTTCTAGAAACCCACTACTGTGGTTGGTTTTTGTTGTTTATTATTTCTTTTTCTATTCTTTTTCTTCCTTTGCTTTTAATTTTTAAATAAGGAACTCTTTAACATAATGGAAAGTCATGTCAGTGGAAGTATTTTTCCAAATGCTTTTTATTTTCTCTTAATCTACTCTTTCAAGAATGCTTATCTTATGAGAAAGGACCGTATCATGGACTGAGTGTCTGTAGAGCTGTTGAAAACACTGAATGATTACAGTATGACAGAAGAATGATACCTAACACCCACTTCCTGGTTTGGTTAACTGATTACACTTTCTGTGATTAATAAATGACCCTACAGATTAGCAGTGAGAACTAGTTATTTAACCATAGTAATTGTCTAGCATAGATGTGATAAGCTATTTACTCAAGAAGTCTTTCAAACTATGGAGTACTTTTAGTCTTTTGGTTTCAGTTGAAACATTTTTCTAGCCCTATCTCTATTTTCTATTTTATGGCTGTGGATTAAGTTTAGACAAAGGAGCACTTCAATTATGTGTTTAATTCAAAGTCTCTGGGAATCAGGAAAATTCCAGTGCATGACAAATTGTGTTGCCATTTCAGTTCACAAGACCTTTATTGCAGATTCTGGGGTTCAGGCTAACAAAGATGTAATAATAATAATCATCTATCATACAGGATAAAGAGAAATAAGTAGAAGGAAGAAGGTGCATTATAGTTGATGGATAAATGGTATCTCATAAACGACAGAGGTTTGTATCTAATGCTTAGGACTAGCATATTTTTCAATTGCTTTTGACTTTTTCATTCACAAGGGATGTTTATTGTTGAACAGTCAATCCAAACTGCATTGGACTTTTGAACTTCCCATTCTAATGGGAAGGCCCTGTCAGAGAGAAATCTGAATTTGTACAGATTTGAGAAGTCATGTAAGATAACACATACTGTGTTTTACAGCCTTTGAAGCTCAGACCCTCACAGCATATAACACACACATCATTCCAACACTCACAGAGCTTAGCTGTGATGAACAATTCTACTGAAACTGAAATTATTCAAGCACTGTCCCATCCCCTTCCTTGCCAAAAACCTCCTCTATGGATAGGCCCCTTTGAAGGCCTCTGTGCTCAGGAGAGAGATGTGGCCACATCTAGGGTCAGGAGGCAGCCTCTCTCTGATTATCTGTTAATACCTTATTATTATGCCTGGGGACTGGATGCACAAATTCTTCTTACCCCAGCATGGCAAATGATCAGGTTTAATAACACACATCCTTAACTGAGGACTATCTTTGCTTCAGTTTCCTTCATATTTTCCATGTTAAAACATCTTCTGACTTGATTAAGGTTTTCTTTATCATTGATTCCCAAATGACATGAAATTTTAATAATTTGAAAACAGCATTCATAAAATTTCTATTTCCAAATTCCTCTTCCTTCAATTTGTTCAGTCTGTCAAAAACAAAGCATGGCTTAACCTAGGTTCAACAGGATTTTACTTTGGAAATAACATCTTTGCTCCTTTAACATAAGAATATCTTACTCTTGGGATTGCTATCCTCAAATTGCAAGAAACGCAACAATTGATGCCCAATTTCTGTGTTAAAAAAACATAGTAGAATTTAAAGGCTTTCTTATTATTGAAGTGGAAAGATTGTCATATTCACGGCACACAATTTCATTTTCAAGTAAAAGAGTTTCAGTGTTTCAGCCCTGTATTATGAATTACTGGAATTCTAAAAAAAACAACAAACCGCTCAGATACTTTTCCAAGGCTCACAATCTGTAGCCTTTCCATTTTGCCAAACCTCCCACCAGACAAGTAGGAAAGATAAACAAAGCAACAGACCCCTGGGTTGTACACATTGACAAGATTGCAGGCCCTAGGATTAGGATGTTTCATCCCCGTATCCAATGTCTCCCAGAAGGACATCTAGTAGGAGGAAGGAGGAAGCATGAGGTTAGGAACTTAGAAAGATTGGGCAGATAGTCCAGGCGCTGAATAGATGAGGCAGCCTGTAATTCATTAGCAGAGAATCTCCCAGGGGCCCCTGCAAACATCCTACAGCTGGCAAAGAAAGCAAAGTCTCCTGACAGTTGAGGCTGAGCATCATGCCTATACCCACTGCCAGCCAGGGTCCTGCTCGTGGTGTGTTGGGGGCAGAGTCCAGGACATGCTGAAAGTGTAAAGCCTGAAATCAATTAAATCAAGGCCTTAAAGCTGAACGGAAGACATGGTGAAAAATACTGTTGCTGTGATTCCTTGTAGGCAAGAGACAGAGTGAGAATGAGAAGGGAAAAAAATATGTATTGTGACATTTCAAATGTTATTTTTGTTGATCAGATGAGTAAATGACTGTTTAGCAGGCACAGAGTACCAAAGGCATGCTTCAGAAAAGCAAAGGAAAAAGCCCTTTAATTTTGGTGAGGAATTTACTAAAAAGTTCTTAAGGATTTCATGTTTATATTTATCCCAAGGGTTAATATTCTAAGGATAAATATAATTCTGTTACTGAAAGATTATTCTTGACATTGTTCTTTCAGTCCATCAAGGAATCATTTACTAATCTTTGGCTGTATTTGCTTAAATACATAATGCACTAAGCATCTCAGAGTGCACTGGACTCTCCTATCAATCAGCAGGATAATGGAAGGATCTAGAAGGAACACAGAGGTCACTTACCCAGTAACCAGCAGACACTGTGGCTCCTTTTAATTATAAATATTTTGTACCATCCTTTTTACTATCTGAAATAAAATTCATATAGTTTTTCCACTTATACACATCATTTAAAAAACTTTAATAAGTTTCCTAACTACAATAAAAGGGAGAAATAATAAAAGTAAAGGTAATGTATATTACAACATGCTTTTCAAAATGTGATAACTTAGGTGCAACTACATCAGAAGATACTTACAATGAATAAGTTTTGATTTAAATGAAGACAATATTCAAATACATATTGTCAATATCTTCTATATTGGCATTTTGAAATATGGGCTAAATAAATATATTGTTCCAATAACTTAGATTCACCATGAATGTGGCAACGTAAAAGGTAGTGATATAAGTTATTTTATTGGAAACTCAAATACCAGAAGAAGCTTCACATTTCTAGAGAAAGCAATCATATGAACATTTGATTAAAATACTTTATATTTTTATGCAAAACAGAATTGGCTTCTAGGCTCACATAATAATAAATAGGTTTTCCCCCTGCACCTGAGAAACATTTAAAAGCTGTGCAGACATTTTTCAAGTGGGACTTTTCTGTACATAACAGGACATCAGCCATCCCCAGCCAGGTCTATTAGATACCAGTATCATGCTGCAGTCTCAAAACTTTGTGAGAGCCATAGATGTTCCTTTATAATTTTCCAAATATTTTTGCACCCAAGTGTCAAGAACTATTTTTCTATTCTTGCCTTCCCAATATACATATTCAAAAGTTGAGGTTTTGAGAGGTTAAATCTTTGTTCAATATCACACTAGTTTGTGTCAGAATCTGGACTACTCATCAGGTTCATGGATTTATAGATTCTTTATCTAAAAAGTTTTAAAACCTTTGTAATATCTCTATAATGGCTTAAACCCATACGCCCAGGCTCCATCACACTTTGTTTTTTTACACACTGTAGTCTTTCTCTTGGGCCAAGCCTGCATACTCACCATCCCCAAAACACGCTGTCAATTTTCCACCTCGGTATCATTTTTCACAGTTCTCATGCTGAAAGCATCCCCTCTGATCATCCTTTTTTCAAATATACTCTCTTCCATGAAGAATTCCTTTGCACCCAAACCTCAAATATTCTCTTCCTCTAGGTAACGTCTTTAGAAGTCCTTGTTGAGTGACTTGCCCTGTCACTAACTGACTGGCACTGTTTCAGGAGTGTAAACCACTTGGATGTCAGGAACTGTGCCTCATCCTTCTTTGAGTTCTGCTCACCACTTATCACAGTTATTTAATGCATGGTGGGTACTTGGGATTGGTTCTCAATTTTTATTGTTGAGTCACTGAAGTGCCTACAATCCTCAACCAAAGGGAGACTGGTAATTCAAGTGAGTTTATCTTGCTCATCCCAGTCTGAGGCAAAGCAGAGCTTCAAGCAACATGGCTGAGCTGGAAACATCTGGGAAAAAACAACAGAGACATCAGTCTGGCTTGCAGTGGTCAGGAAATGAAGTGGTTCATTCCTAGCAACGGCCCATTTTGTATTTTGGAGGCAGAGATATAAACAATGACAAGCTCTGTTAGAGGCAGCTGTAGTCACAAGTCTCCCAACAAGCTTCATATGTGCAAACTACAGGAAGGAGTCCCGGTCCCATATTGGGCTTCTCAGTCACACACGGAGAGTGGAGCAATCGCTGTCAGTAGTGTCATCTCTGAATACGACCCAGAACAACGTGTCCGTATCCCACTTGCCATGTGAGTGAAGGTGGAAGAGAAATGGGGTAGGGCCACTGACACCAGCTGGTCACTTCTTTAGGCCGTTTATTAACTCTGCAAAATCTGAAAAGAAATTTCATCCTGGACCAAAAAAAAAAATTTTTTTTTTTTTTTTAAGTTTAAGTATAAAGCAGCCTTCGAATTAAATCCACACCAATTTTATAGATTACCTCTACCTTCAGGTTTTATTTTTTCCGAGTGTTCACTGATTGGTTGTCAGGTTGTTTGGGTTATCGCCTTCTCATCTGAACATTTTATTGTGAAAGTGCAACATGTGAGATCTAACATGATGTATTAGGCATATAAGTAATCAGAGAAAAATGTAGTTAAGCTCATGGATTCTTTGGAAATATGCATAAATATTTACAAATTATAGAATTAAATCCAACTTTTTTTGGTAAATGAAATATATTCCATTTTTTTGTAAACGAGAAGCATCAAATTCTGGAAGGCAGTAAGATAGGAAAGGATAAAACACTGGGAAATTTGATTTACAGCCCCAGTTACAAAGTAATTACACATAATTTCACAACTCTCCCTAATGCCTTTATGGATTTACACACTTAAAATGTGTATGAGTGTGCATGGTGTTTTTTTTGGTTTTGTTTTGTTTTGTTTTTTCTACAGTTGTAAGTAATTTTGGTAAAAATTTTGATGATTAGCTGTGCTTCTGGACAAGGCAATCTAAAGCCAATGTTTTCTTAAATATTAAAGATACTATTTATCATTTTTTTGGCTTCCTGGGTGGGTGATTCATGGCTCACGATACCAAATTGTCAAATAATTGAATTTATGACCCATTTTCTTACTCTTCCTAGAATTTGCCTGAATACACAGAAATGAAAGCAGTGTTTGCCTATATGCCACTAGTGTGAGCAATGACCCACAGAAGTGACTACCTTTCGACTGGCCTCCAGATCAGAATGCTTTCATTATTCACTGCTGTGTGTGGTTTGGTTAAATACAAAATTCTATTTGTAAGAGATATTTTAATTTAGAAGAGATGTATTTCAAATAATTATCTCTGTCTATTACATAAGTTTTAGCTAGCATTTTACATTAACTGAAAAATCATCTGAAACCCTAGAGAAGATGATACAAAGGATGAATAAGCTAAGCTTGGAGGGTGTGGGAAGAAGATACATTATTTCAGGAGCATGGAAGATGATCTATGTAAACAATAAAAAATATTTTTTCTTGTATTATTCCTAGAAGCTAAAGGTAAAACATGGCTAGTAGTGGTGTCTTCCATTTTATCAGTGGAGATTCAGTAATCATTTTGGGGGACTTATTTCCATACATAAGCATCAGTTAGCTGGAGAAATATACATGGAACATTAAACAGCAATCCTATGCAGTAGTAAAAACCATAGTGCCTGTCTCATCACACAGAGATGTCTGTAAAAGGGTGAGTACACAGTGGTTTCCCTTGATGAATAATTAAGAAACCTTTCTAAAGGTAAGTAAAAATTAGTTGGACTTTTTGGATTAAATCAATTGATTTCATAAAATTGGGTAGATACCAGGTGTAATAATAAAAAAAAGCAACGCTAATTACTTTTTTAATCTGAAATAACTGGTTATTTTAGTCTATATAAGCAAACTGTATGCATATTTAGACAAAGACTCATAGAACTAGGAGGGCAGGTTTTGAAGGGAGAACGAATAGAGACCGGCCGAGAAGGATTCCCATGGGTTTGGAGCTGTAGGATCTGTCTCTTGGCAGTTAGGTCCTAGACCCATAGGCCTGGGCCAACTGTCAAGAGTGACATGTTCACATTCCAGAGAAAAGTATCTTACAAGAATAATATGTTGAATGAAAGAGAAAAAAGTGCCAATTCTCACTGATTTACCAATAACGTTAGCCAGAGCAAAGGAACTTGACACATCACCCTCCTCTCCTCTGACTTAGGTCAGTGATATCCTTTTTATATTTCTAGATAATTGACTCTATTCTCCATTTTATTTCCCATATGTAAAGCAATCTTAAACATTACAATTATAAACTACAAAACAAAACATTGCGTGAAAATATTCATTTTAAACCAGAATATTTTGTTAAGTTAAAAAGACTTTTTCTATGATGAGCATTTGCTTGCCACCTGTATTCGGTCTAAGAAAACTGTTCATTACTATTAAGGAAACTTGAATAGTGGACACCTTACTTCTTGGAACTATTGAATTATGGGAGTTACTAATATATTAAAAATTTGATACTCAAAAAAATGATTTCTATGGTCAGAAAATATATTGGAAAAAGTTAGTGATCATGCTTTTGTACTTTTCAAAAAAAATCCTGGGTCAACCTCTGTAGCCATCCAATGTATGAAACTCTCCCGAGAACCCCAGGCCCAGGGCCCTTCACAGGGATCCAGGGAGACACATTTGCAGATGAAATTCCTCCTGCAGGCGTCCTCAAACTATGGCCCGCGGGCCACATGTGAGTGTTTTCTTTTGCTTCAAAATAAGATATATGCAGTGTGCATAGATTTGTTCATAGTTTTTTTTTTTAACTATAGTCCAGCCCTCCAACAATCTGAGGGACAGTGAACTGGCCTCCTATTTAAAAAGTTTGAGGACCCCTGCTAGGGATGGAGAAGCTTATCTATGGTTTTTTACTCCACGCTACCTTTCAGCTTCCTGTCTAACATGCAATTCAATACCTGCCTCTCCTCAAAATGGGTTCATCTCTTCTTCCACATACTCTAGAGCTTTCTGCCTGCCCCTACACTTCCACTCAAAATTGACCCAAACTTTAAGACTTGCCTCAAATGACACCTTTTGTAGGAGGGATTGCTCCATCATTTCAGCTAAATTCATCTTTCTCTTTGCAATATTTTCACACTTCACACACTCAATAAGTGTACAGACATAATCAGGGGAGGAAAGAGGGGGAAAAGAAAGTTTTATCACATATTCAAGATTTTTAAGAGTACTTAAAAATAAGTTTTATTGTTTCATTGTACTAGATTAATAATATATATTCATTGAAAATAAGAACAACAGTAATTTTACTAATAATTTAGTGGATATCCTTCCATTACTTTAATCTATGTATGTGTATGAGTGTATATGTGTAGACATATAACACTTTTTACAAAACTAAGATCACATGATAAAATTGTTTTTAAACTGTTTGTTTTATTTATTGATATATAATATATATAGTTCCACACTTTTAATCAACAATTTCCAATGACTGCACAATATTTTATTGTATAAAGATAGCAGTTTATTTAACTAATGTCTTATTCTGGGATATTTCCATTTTTTTCTATTATAAACATTCTTATAGCAAAAGTATTTTTATACATTCATTCAACATATTTATTAGGCATCTGTGATAAGCATTCCATTATTATTTTTCTTGGTAAATTAATAAAAATTTTAAAATCTGTGTAAAAAATGTATGAATACATTGAAGCATTGATTTCCCAGTGTCTTCTTCAAATTAGGATATATATTTATTTTCACACCTTTGCCAACATGTTGGGGAAAATCATTTTGCATTTATTTGATTTCCAATAGGATTTTATATTTAAAAGTTTGTTTTGGACAATTTATTTCTTTTTTTTTCTTCTTTCGTGAATTAGCTGTTCTTATCCTTTCTACCTCGAAAATATCAGGTATTCATCTCTTTCTTATTGACTTAGAAAGCTTTTAAAAGTATTAAGCAGATTGTTTGCCTATCACTATATTGAAAATATTACCCTTAATTTTTTCCTTTTTTCTGGTTTGCTTATATTTTTTAAAACAGACTTTAAAAATAATTTTCATAAAGTCAAATCTGTCAGTCTTTTATGTCTTTGTGTCATGTGTGAAAAATTCTATTATACAGCTCTATAGATTGATATTTTTGGAAAAAAATTATACCTTTATGATTGTGATGATTTTGTATTGTGTTGACATAACTACTTACAAGTACATTTCACACAATTCCATTCCCCACATAGTTTGTGTGAGATTTGGAAGATGTAAGTAAAGCAGGGAATCTATGCCTATCATGCTGGAAAGTTGGTTCAGGGTCAATAGGTGCTGTGTCAGCTCAGACATGTTGTCATCCATCTGCTAACTCACTCTGTTGGTCCTGCCAGATTCTCTTTCATCTTCTCCAACTCTGGAGCCAAGCCCATGTTTAGAACCACCAGGAAAAGACCCAGCTTCTCCTTTAGGACCGCTGCCCCATTGAATTTGGAGGCTTCCTTCCACTAACACATATGATCTATTATAGATACAAACACACTATATACATATATATACACACACTGATATATATGTACACACACACACACATATACACATACATATTTTTGTCTCTCGGTATCTGCAGAGTATTTGTTCTAGACCTCTGCAGATACCAAAATCCACAGATGCTCAAATCTCATAAAATGGTGTAGTGTTTGCATATAACTTATGTGCATCCTTTCATATATTTTACATAATCTCTAGATTACTTATAATATCTAATGTAATTTAAATGTTATGTAAATAGCTGTTATTCTGTATTTTTCATTTGTATTATTTTTTTATTGTTATATTATTATTATTTTAATATTTTCAATTCTTGGTTGGTTCAATCTATAGATGCTAAGCCCTTAGATACAGAAGACGAAATGTATATGTATTTTAATTACTTCCATAGGGATATAAGAACATTAATTTTTTTTCTTGGTGTGTTTAATTCAAAATCAGCCACCTTTCTGAAATTTATTAGTTCTAACAATTTTTAAAAACATTCTTTTGGGTTTTCTGATAAAGATTTCCAAATAATATCTTGTATTTTTTTTTTACAATATTTGTAAATGTTTTTATTTTCCACACCTTAATGACAATCTAAAATATCCAAGCAATGCTAATCTGTTCAGATTTTTAGCAATGCTCTTTTACTTAATTAGCTAGCAGGGACAAACCAATTAGCATTACTTTCTGGTGAAGTTATAAAATTGATGACAAGCAGTATTTTTCTAGGAGTCTTGACTAATTAGTAGTTGTAATTAAAGGTAAACATTATTATATAATACTTGAATTTTCTAATCATGTGCATTTAAATTGCATGGTGAAATGCATATCATGAAACAGGTCTCATGAAGCAGTGATGGAAGAGAAATAGGGGCAAATGACATCTTAGCTGACTTCTTTTCTCAGGTGAGAGAACCTGGTACCCTGGTTCTCAGGGGTCTTTGAACAAGGTTTTCTTGCAGAAGGAGAGGTTGGCCTAGCCCCTCTGAGGGTGACAGGCAGAAGAGAAACCGATTTAGAGTTTCTGGAGTTTCAGGTGTGTGTGTGTGTAAGAGTGTGTGAGTGTTAAGAGTAGACAGGGCTGAGTCTCTGGTTAATTGCAAAATAATATATCATATTACATGCCCCTCCCTCCACTCCCTTGCTCTTTCCATGTCACCTTGTCGTCAGTGCAGGAGCAGCTTGGGTGGTAATTAGGCAGTCTCTGCCCACATTAGGAATTGCTGCAGGGGGACCTAGCTATCATATAACCCTTGTTTAGATTTCTCCGCTTGGGATTTGAGGCCGAAGGCTTCTAATGGACAAGTAATAAACTCTCTTGGGAAGAGACCTTTTCCCCGCTACTACCACAGCTGAGATGTGGTTTTCATTCTGCCTTCCCCAAATGACTGTCACTCAGACAATGTCTGCATCCAAAGCCAGAGCTCATGGGGCTAGGCTTTTTTTCATAAAAAGGATGGATAATTTTCATTTCAGCACTTTTTCCCCACCAAGTTGTTGACTTCTTCCAAGCCTGAGTAGACCCTCCAACCTCTTCTAGCTCCACAGATTATGGGATGGAGCAGGATCTAATTTTTTTTTTTTTTTTTTTTTTTGCATTTACTGGCCCAAACTATTTAATAATAAGTGTGTTAGAGAAGACTTTTGCCAGGTGATTAAATTCCCTTAGGTACTGTGCCTGTACTCATTGGTTTGAAACAAAAATGGTGGAATTTATTAAAAATACTTTGAAAAACAGATTGAAAATTATGCAAAAGAAGTCCCATGTGGTTTTATTTTGTATAAATTATGAACGGCTCTCTGGCCCTAAGTGCCATTGTGAACTGAGCAAAGATATTTTGGAGGTACTCAAGAGTCAGTTCAAATATTCACATGGCATATAGCTCAGTTCTTATAACACCGAGGTTAGACTTATATTTCATCACCTGCATTCTTCTCCTCTCCAGGGGCTCAGTTTTAGAGGGAATCTTGGCTTCTTATCTTAAGGAAAAGGAATAGAAAAAGTGACAAAGACGGTGATGCTAACGCACTGGAATGGTTGACAGCAAATGTTGATGCTTCAGGCATCAGGGAGTGTCTGGGGTGAGACATGTTAGGGGTGTGCTGCCTACATGTGCAGCCACCTCAAGAGTAGAAGCGACTGGGAGCAGGCATTTTGTCTCCATGATCGCAGCACAACATTCTCAATGAATTTTGACTTCTGGTATCCTATACAAGTCAGTTTCTCATTATTGTTGTTTTGATTGTATCAGATGTATTCGATTAGGCTCCTCTACTCCCAGTCGCTCTGAGCACAGGAATCAGATCTCACGTGAAAAGCGCCACATGCTGTGAACAGACGTGAAGCCAGTGCACACGCCCACCCTCTCTCCCGCCCATGCTCATGTACCCTCAGCTGCTTCGCCAAGGACCTGTCAAGAAAGATTTCAGGAATAACCTAGATAACAGCCTTCAAGTAAGTGAGCTGAGGGAGCCACAACCTGAAAGCACAAAGCATCATGTCTTTTTTTAAAAAAAATTACTTTTAAATCTTTTAAACTTTGACAGATGACCTTAAACCATATTTCTGGTGATTTCCTCAAAGGAAAGTAGAGTCCTTTAGAAAAGACAAAAATCTATATTCTTTTTGACAGGTCCTTGGTGAAGTAGCTGAGGGTACATGAGCATGGGCGGGAGAGAGGGTGGGCGTGTGCACTGGCTTCACATCTGTTCACATCTATATTCTTTTCTTTTTACAGAGCAAGGATCTAAGTTACCCAGACCTCTGAAATAGAATGGAAAACCCCAGTGTTCTTGCCAATGTTTGAGTAAAGGCATCAGGGGTATCTCTCGTGTTTCTTTGCTTTCTTCCTTCTCGCACTTACCATTTGGATATTTCATAATATGTAATATATAAAGCCTAAACATTTTAACAGCTACTGATTAAGTCACAACATTCTTATTCAGACAAATTAAGCATAATAGTTTAATTAAAGTAATTTCCCCTCCCTTATTCGTTGACATCACTGTATTAGATTTAGGAATGTGAAGCCCCTTCTCAGCTGGTTTTCCCAGCAAGGAAAATGCGCGATGTCCAGTGCTGGTCACGTTTTCCTCATTCACTTTATACTATGAAGGCCTATTTCTTAGGCTGGACAGGTTTGGGGACATTAAACTTCACAACTTTCAATAATAATAATAACTACAGTCAGCACTTTATGTACCTCTCATGTAGAGCGAGGTGCTGTCACAAACATTTTTATATCTATAAACCCGTTTAATCATCACAACCAACCACGAAGTGGGTGTGACAATTATTAATATTATCTTTGTTATATAGAGTAGGAACCTGAGGCACAAAGAGATTGGATGATTGCTTTGTGATCACACAGCTAGCAAGTGTGGGAGCTTGGGTTTAAACACAGGTATTCTGGCTCCAGAATCCACATTTTTAATTTCTATGCTAACCTGCCTTAAAAGTAGAAAAAGCTTTGAATCAGATCTATATAGCAATAAATTCAGGGTGATAAGTGAAAACACAAATTTCACTTCCTTTTAGAAATCAATTTAAAGCTTGTTATAATATCAGAAAGATTCTAGAATATTTTAGTTTAGTTACAGTAAAGCATAAGAATATCAATTTGTCTGGAAAAGCAGAATGCAAACACTAACAATTATCTGACATATTAATAAAAAACAGAATCAAAAGAAAGTGTTCTGGAAAAGCAGGAAAAGGAAAGAAGCTGAGTAGTAATAGTGCCAGGAAAGATAAAGACAGACAGGCAAGATGCATTCACATTTTAAGATTTGTGAAAGACAGTGAAAAAGGATTTGGGCAGGTAAAAGGAAGTTGCAGAGAAGTGTATCCACTGAAAGCCATGTTCAATCAAATTAGTGATGTTTGTAAAATATTTCAAAAGTTATAGTAGTCACTCCTAAAGTAGGTGAAAAATAATCCAAGCAACTGAGAGGCAGGACAGCAGACACCTACTTGACATAGAGCCTAAAATGTGATGTACAAAGAAAAATAATACTGATGTACTTGTTCCTATTATTGCATTTGTTTGAAGATAAGGAATAGAGAAATCAGAAATATATAAAAATTGGCAAAACAGACACGTACTCTCTATTAACCAAGAATAATATTCTTATTGCAGTTGACATCCTTAGTATTTAAGAAAATAATGTAAAAGATAAAAAACCATTTTGGTTAGCAAGAATTAATATACATCAGATAACTCGTGGCCTTATTATAAGTGTCGTTTATCTTAATGTGTAATAGGAGGTTAGTTACCAGGTCCTATAGATACCTAACAGAGTCTGTTAGTCTGTTAACATGCTTTAATTTTTCTAATTACTTGGCAGAAGGAAAGTAGTAGCAAGCAAAAAAGCTGTAAGAGAAAAAACATCATAGTTTAAATTAACTGCACAAAGAAAACAGTCCCCTAAAATTAAAATAATTAAAAGATGCTATGAATGAAATATCTGTCTTTAGCTATGATGTTCAGAGAGATGTTCAGTTTTATTTCATAGGTTCTCAAGCCCCTGTGACTAACAAAAATTAAAATAGGCTGACAAAAATTAATAATTAGCAAGAGAGAAAAAAATACAGAGATAAAGCAATTACTTCATTCTGTAAGTTGTCTGTTTGCTCTCGTGATAGTTTCCTTGACTGTGCAGAAGCTTTTTAATTTGATCAAGTCCTATTTACTTATCTTTGTTGTTGCTATGATTGTTGTTGGGGTCTTTTTCATAAATTCTTTCCATAGGCCAATGTCTACAAGAGTTTTTCCAACATTTTCTTCTAGAATTCTTATAGTTTCATGCCTTAGATTTAAGTATGGTATCCACTATGAGATGATTTTTGTGAGAGGTGTGAGGTGTGGCTATCCAATTTTCCTAGCACCATTATTGAATAAAAATTATTTTCCCAGTGTACATTTTTGTTTGCTTTTTCAAAGATTAGATGGCTATATGAGGATGGTTTTATATATGTGTTCTCAGTTCTGTTCCATTTGTCTATGTCTCCATTCTTGTGCCAGGACTATGCTGTTTTAGTTACTATAGTCTTGTGGTATAGCTTGAAGTCTAGTAAATTGATGCTTTCCAATTTGTTCTTTTTGCTTAAGATGGCTTTTGTTATACGGGGTCTTCTC
Organism: Microcebus murinus; assembly: GCF_040939455.1. NCBI lineage: Eukaryota > Metazoa > Chordata > Mammalia > Primates > Cheirogaleidae > Microcebus > Microcebus murinus. The sequence goes on from NC_134108.1 coordinate 28,642,221, forward strand.
TGGTTCTATACAAAGCATAGAATTATTTTTTCTAGATCTGTGAAAAATTATGTTGGCATTTTAATAGGGATTGCATTGAATCTGTAGATCACTTTCGATAGTATAGACATTTTAACAATGTTGATTCTGGTGACCCATGAGCATGGTATGGTTTTTTTCCACCTGTTTACATCCTCTGCTATTTTCTTCCTCAGTGTTTCATAGTTCTCCCTGTAGAGGTCTTTCGCCTGCTTGGTTAAATATATTCCCAGGTATTTTATTTTCTTTGTTGCTATCGTGAAGGATACTGAGTTTTTAATTTTATTTCACTTACCTTTTAATTCAGTGAAACATTTTATTTTTTCTCCAAATGTGTAATAAAATGAATAATGTAGTAATTTATTTTTTATTTATTAATTTATTTATTTTAATTTCAGCATATTAAGGGGGTCAAACGATTGCTCTTTGTTGATTATATGATCTTATATTTAGAAACTCCCAAAGATTTTGCCATGAGACTACTGGAATTGATAAACAAATTCAGCAAAGTCTCAGGTTACAAAATCAATGTACAGAAATCAGTATCATTCTTACAAGCCACCAAGTAACTTTTAAAGTGAACTTTAGGGAGATATAGTTTACATGAAAGAAAATGAACCCAAAGCTCAGTGAGTTTCTTGGAATTTGTGTTATAATAGCTTGCCATTATACTTGTGAATCATTTACTCTATATTTAAAATATCTTATTACCTAACACCTCACTAAAAGTCAATTAACAGAATGAATATAACCTCATGATGTAAACCACAAAATAAATTCAGTCCTTATATCAGGCCTCTGATAGAAAATTATTTCATAAATTAAAAAAAAAATCATACCACTTTCCAATCATCATAAAGAACTGAGAACTGAAAGAACACCGATAAGCTTTTAATCAATTCAGTTCAAGAAATTTCAATTTGAGAACTGTATGTGATGGATTCACCATGCCTTAGGCATGATGTCAGGTGCTCAGGGGATCCAAGTACAAGAGATTGTCCCTATTTTGAAGAAGCTTAGCTGGAGAATGGCAGACAAGCTAGTAAAGAGTCACCTATGATACAAGACAGAATATTCACCAAAGGGGAGGAAGAAGTGGGAAATGGTTGGAAAAAGACCTGTGTGTGTGTGTGTGTGTGTGTGTGTGTGTGTGTGTGTGTGTGTGTGTGTGTGTAAGGAGGTAAGGGTTGGTCACCCCATGATGTCTCTTTCAAGAGTACTGTAATTGATGGGCTGTTAAATGTGGTTAAGTCTTTTTCATTGGTGGCAAACCTTGGGGTGATAATTCTGCTGCAAGGTTACATGTAAGAATAAGGCCCACAAGACATGCTTTTTGAATAGTACAAAAGATGAGTTGCAGTAGAAGATAGGTGCATGTCCAAACCTTGGGTCTTTTGGCCTGATGCTGCTGAATTATTCTGCTTATGAGGTTTCGCTTTTCCAAAAGTACTTCCATTTGTACTTCTAAGACTTCTTAGTACTGAACCCTCATTAAAAAGCAGAGAATCAAATGAGGAGAAATAAATCCCAGTTGATTGAGGATTTAGTCCAATTAATAGTGATCCAATTCTAATCAGAGGAGAATGGAAAACAACTGACAAAAGGAGGAATTTCTTTATTTGCTTGTTGTAGCCACAGGTGGGATCATTGCAGATGTCAGATACTGAGAGAGTGCACACACAATCTAGGGTTTGTGAATGTCACTGAGTGGCAAACCCATTGAAAGCTGGAGTCTCTGAGCAGACTGAACAATTTCACAGAGCTGGCAGGTCACAGAGAAACATTAAGAACAGCCTACTTCTGTTCTATTAAGGAGGAATCTGCTGCTCTGTAACACAGGGCAGCTATTATTTGTGCTAATGTCACTAAATTTACTGAATATTTTATAGTCTCCAATTTATTTGTCCTCTTTGCAATATTCAGTGCTGTTGAACATGTCCTTGCTCCCAAAGACTGTCCTCCTTTGACTTCCATGATGCCACACTTCCCTGGATTTTTTCCCCTCTGGACATTTATTCTCAGTCTTCTTTGCCAGATCATCACCCTCCCTCCATCTCTAAAATATAATTTATTCCCATATCTAAAATGTAGTTTCACATCAGCATCTGTTTTGGGCTCTTTGTTTTTCTCATGCCATATGTTTTCCATGGTAGGTACCATATCCATCTATCTATATCTATCTACTTACCATATCATCCATCTATCTATCTATCTATCACCTATCTATCATTATCCACTCATCATTCCATATTCAGGTGCATGCCCCACAGAAGCCACAAGTGAGCATGCCTGGTTCCCTATTCCAAACCTGACCCTCTTTTTCTGTTTTTTTTTTTTTTTCTTTCTTTCAGTAAATGGTGCATTGTTTATCTTGTAACTCAAAACAGTATTTTCAGCAGTATTCTTCACACATTCCTCTTCTAAACTCCCAACATTTGGTTAGTCACCAAATCCTGGTACTTCTATGTCCTTGATACCTCTCAAATTCATCCACACCCTGCATCTTTATTGCTCCTACCCTTGATAAAGCCAGCAGCCTCTCTCCCATGGCTTGTAGCAAGAACATTTGAAGCACCTTGCTTCAAGACTTACCCCCTCCCCTATGTATTCCCCACACTGTGATCTTTCTAAGTGCAAATCTGATGGTGCTTCCTCTGCTCCCCGCTGTTCTCAAGATAAAGACCAGTCTCCGTAACATGGTGTATGAGATGCTTCACTGATCTCTGTGCCTGGTCCAGTCCCATCTCTTGCCCCATTATCCTCACATCTACTCTTTACACACCCGCTTTTTTACACTCTTCCCTGTATTTCTAAAACACAGATCTTTCAAGCACCGTTTTGGTGATGGGTTCCTCCAATATCCTTCTTTTCCGTGTAGCTTAAGTGCTCCCTGTGTGCTTCCACTGGACAAGGCAGATCCCCACCAACTGGCATCATGCTGTGTTGACATTGTGTTTTTGCCTGCCTGTATCTTCCACTGAAATATAAGCTTCAAGGGGGCAGAGACCTTTTATAGATTAGTATTCTCTAATATCTCATAGATTAGGCACTCAACATAAATTTATTCATTCAATGAATGCATCCTAGGAAAGTTAAAAAAATTATCTGTCTAAAAAGGCAGTGCCTGTCAGGCATACACACGCTTTCTTACATAATTCTTTCTTATATCTTCTTATTCTGTGTTATATTTCCTTTCTACTATTTCTTTATTGTAGCTGTAATTCTTTCTGTAAGAAAAAAGTAAGTTTTCTTACTGTCCCTGCACTTTATTTTCAGATTTGATCTCGGGTTAGCATGTATTGCTTTGATAAAAGGGATGGAAATCTGGATCTCCTTTGTACTTTCAAATAATGATGGAATATCTAAACCTCTTTGACACACCATCTCTTTCTCTACTGCTGTATCATGTGTTTGCTTCCAATTTATTCTTTCTTTAATGTATTTGTAAAAACAAAGAAGATGGCATGGGGATTTCTGCTACTCAAACATTGTTTTCAGAATAATTTCATTTGTCTTCCCTCTTTTCAAAGCGTTTTTATAAAAGGGACAGATTACACATATTACTGTACATTAATAATTTTATAATTCAAAATTACCATTCGACTGCTAAGCCATGATGCTGAGATATTTTACTTTTTCCAAAATTTGTGAGGCTAATAGGACTTTTAGCTACTTGCACTGTCTATTTCACCTTCATATTGCTTTGTAATAATAAACTGCCTGTGTTTGGGTGAGAGTCCTAGACCTGTGTTTAGATTTCTAAGGTAACAAGTTCAAGGAAAACTTAGCTGAGGTCTTTATATGCAAGACACTCTGCCTCAATGTTTATACTTTATATTAAACATGTCCATAAGATTATATATTTTATACTTTTACATTTTTACAAGGTCTTGATGACAAGGAATGCCATATCTCTATATCTGAAAGTGGCACTTACTTCCTCACATGTAGGATAAGTAGATTTTTTATGACATCTTTATGTATTTAATTAGTTTTGGCAAATCAAAATTCAGCTTCTTTAATTAAACATGTAAATATTTTGAAACTGTGGGTCTAATAAGGATTCCAATTCTAATATTTTTGTGCAAAACCTTTTCAGCAGGAATAAAGGGATGTCAAATTCAGTTTATAAGTCAGGTAAATGTTAATTGCTAAAGGTCTGCAGTGTTTCAAAGCATTATAGCTGTGTTGGAAAGAGCAATACTACATATTTATCTAAATTTATAGTCATCCACATTGGCATTTGCTTTCTTCCTTTTAATCTCCTTCTCATGTAATTTAAGTAAAGGTTACTTCAATATTTTCTATCTTTAAGAATAAAGTGTCTCAGCTCATATACAAAAATGTGGTTTCTTTTGCATGCACAATCTACACTAATACAGAATAAGTTCCATCTGGGCTTATTGTCAGAAATGAGTCCCTGTTGAGGTATCCTGTAGCTAACATTAGAAGTTTATCTAATCCACTGCCTCCCAGCATGTCAGGACCAAACCCTTCAAGTTCTTCTTCCCCACCATCCTTTTAATCTGCCATGCCATCAGCCCTTGGACAATTCCTTCTTTGCTATATAGAACTGCCCTGCACAGGTGACCATAACTGATACCAAGACTCAAGCCTCAGGGAAGGGGGATATGGTGCTTTTTAATAATACTTGATGGTACTTTATCTCAGATTTCAACTTCTAGTATGGTTGAATAAACTCCTACTGGACCATGTCCCCTTACAGATAACAATTGCAAACTCTGAAAAACTATATTCAACAATAACAACAACAACCTGAAGGCACTGATGAGTGAAGAAAAGCAGGCACATTTTGGAGGAGAGTCAACACTAGGAAGAAGGGAACAGCATGGGTGAGTTGCTCATTTCATAAGGCTTTTAGCCTGAGGATAGACCAAAGTTAGTGCCATATTGGGTATACTAAAATTTCAGTAGAAAATCCACAGTATGTCTGGACTGAAGAATCAGAGGCCAAAGTTTAGGACAACCACATAGCTGAATCTTCCTAACACAAAGAAATGATAAATGCTTAAGGTGATAAATATGCTGATGTGATCATGACACATTGTGCACAAGCATATACATTGTATACAAAATATCACTCAGTGTCCCATAAATATGGATAATTATTAAAGGTCAGCTAAAAGTTTAAAATCAATCAACAGAGTGAAAAGACAACCTGTAGAATGGGAGAAAATATATGCAAACTATTCATCTGATATGGGATTAGTATCCAGAATATACAAAGAACTCAAACAACAGAAAAAATAACAAATGATTTAAAAAATGGTCAAAGGATCTCAATAGATATTTCTCAAAAGAAGACATACAACTCGCCAACAAGTATCTATGAAAAAATGCTCAACATCACTAACCATCAAGGAAATGCAAATCAAAACTGCAATGATCTCAGCCCAAGTTAGAATGGTTATTATCAAAAAGTAAAAAAATAACAAATGTTGGTAAGGATGCCTAGAAAAGGGAACTCTTATACACTGTTGGTGGGAATGCAAATTCATGCAGACTTAATGAAAAGCAATATAGAGGTTAGTAAAAAACTAAAAATAGAAATACCATACCATCCAGTAATCCCACAACTGGGTTTTTGTGCAGAGAAAAGGAAAACAGTATATTGAAAAGATAACTGCACCCCCATGTTTATTGCATCATTATTTGCAATAGCCAAGATATGAAATCAACCAAAGTGTCTGTTAATAGATCAATAGATTAATAAAATGTGATATGTACACACACACAATTAAGCACTATTTATCCATAAAAAGAACAAAATTCTGTCATTCATGGCAACATAGATGAGCCTGGAGGACATGTTGTTGAAAGAAATAAGTCAGGCACAGAGAAGTAAATACTGTATGTTCTCACTCATATGTGGGAGCTAAGAGCTAAAAAAGTTGAGTTCATAGAAGTAGAGAGTAGAATTGTGGTTATCAGAGACCAGGAACAGGAGGTGGGATGGAGATATAGACAGAGGTTGGATAATGGATACAAAATTGCAGCTAGATAAGAGGAATAAGTTCTAGTATTCTATAGCAGTATTGATTGGGTGACTAGAGTTAATAATAATTTGTATATTTTAGAGAGATAGAAGAGGAAAATGAAAATAATGAGGGGAGGATGATGGTTGGAGATTTTATAAGGTGGCATTTGAGCAAAGACCTGAAAGAGGTAATAGAATGCGTCATGGGGTCCACTGAGGGAAGATCATTTTAGGCAGAACCAATGGCTATTGTGAAACTTCAGGGGACACTGGAGGAACAGAGGAATGGCCAGTGTGCCTACAATTGAAGAACCAAATGGGAAGTAGTAGGGGGTGAATTCAGAGAAGTGAGGAGAGGCCAGAATGTGTATGGTCTTGTAAGCCAAAGTAAAGACTGTACTGTGATAGGAAGCCAGTGCAGGATTTAGAGCAGAGGGTTGACATGATGTCACTTACATTTGGACAGATTCATTCTAATTCTTTTGTTGAGAATGACTTCTAAAGGGTAGACATAAGGAAGATAGGTACTATGGTAATACAAGTGAGGAAAGGTGATAGCTTAGACCAGAGTGCTCACATGAAGGTGATGAGAGGTGAGGAGATTCTGAATAAATTTTCAAGGTAGAGCAGGTGAGCCTGGATGATGGACTGGATGTGTTGTGAGAGAAAGCAGGGACAAAGATGAATTCAAGGATTTTAGTTTTCCTGAGCAAAAGGAGGAGAGAGTTGCCAGTGTCACAGTGGAAGAGACAGTGAGAAGAGCAGGTTTGAGGTGGGGACTGAGGTCAAGTTTTGTTTTGGGATGTGCTAAGTGTGGACTATAATTAGACATTCAGAAGAAACTAATGATTAGGCAGCTTAGATACACAAGCTAAGGGCTTAGGGAAAAAGTGTTGGCTGAAAACATAAATTTGGGAGCTATTAGTTTATATGAATAGATGGTATTTCAGGACTTGGAACAGAATAAATATCACAAAGGGAATAAAGGCAGCAAAGAGAAAAGGTTTAAGGTCTGAGATCTGGAGTACTGGAACATGACAAAGCCAGGGAGATGAGGCAAAACCTGTACAAAGATTAAGAGCAGGTAAATAAAATAGAAGGAAAATTGAAGACTGTAGTTTCCAAGAAGAAAATTGTTCAACTGTATCAGATTTTCCTGATAAGCCAAGTGAGTTTTGATGAACTAGTTTATCACATTATAGGGATTAATTTCTATAATTTTATTTCATATTTATTTTATATTTTTTATTTAACATACCCTTCCTTCCTTCCTTCCTTCCTTCCTTCCTTCCTTCCTTCCTTCCTTCCTTCCTTCCTTCCTTCCTTCCTCTTTCTGTCTGTCTGTCTGTCTGTCTGTCTGTCTCAATCTGTTGCCCGGGCTAGAGTGCTGTGGCATCAGCCTAGCTCACAGCAACCTCAAACTCCTGGGCTCAAGCAATCCTCCTGCCTCAGCCTCCCAAGTAGCTGGGACTACAGGCATGCACCACCATGCCTGGCTAATTTTTTTCTATATATTTTTAGTTGTCTGGCTAATTTCTTTCTATTTTTAGTAGAGACGAGGTCTCACTCTTGCTCAGGCTGGTCTCAAACTCCTGAGCTCAAACAATTCACCCACCTCAGCCTCCCAGAGTGCTAGGATTACAAGCACCACTGTATCCGGCCATTCTTTTCTGTGTTTTCATCTTTCTCCATTTCTTTGGTTAAATTAAATTTTCTTAAAGATATTCATTTATTTTCCTGGTTATTACAATAACTTAGGAAATACATCTTTATTTTTTGATTACCTTTAATAAGGTATAATTTACCCAGAAAAAGATGCACCCATTCTAATGTACATTTTGATGAGTTTTGACAAACTTGAACAATTGTGTGACTATCACAATTGAAATATTAAGCCATCTCTCCAAAAACTTCCTTTGTGCTCTTTTCTATTTGATCTTGCCTCTGCTCCTCCCTCTCACATCCACCCTTATTCCCTCACCCATAACCACCAATCTCCTTTGTCAAACTCCTGGCCTCAAGCCATCCTCCCACATCACCCTGGCAAAGTGCTGGGATTACAGTTGTGAGCCACCAGGAACCACTTATATGTTTTCTGTCATCTTAGATTAGATTGTTTTGGGGGTTAATATAATGCACATAATATAGTATGTACCCTTTTGTGTTTGGCTTTTTTTACACAGCATGTTTTTTGAGGTTTATTGATGTTGTATGAGTAGTTTTTGCAGTGTTCAATTGTATCAATATACCATGATTTGTTTAGCCTTTCACTTGGTGGGCATTTAGGTTGTCCCTAGTTTTTGACATTTATGAGTAAAGGTGCTATAAACATTTGTCTACAAGTCTTAGTGAGTACATATATTTTTATTTCTCGTGGGTAAATTCTTAGGAGTGAAATTACCATCATGAGACTAGTATAAATTTAGCTTTATAAAGAAACTGGCAAACTGTTTTCCAAAGTAATTTCATTCAGCACTTTTCACCTCTTCCAGCAGTGCGTATCATTTGCTTCATATCCTTTCTCCAATTTCTATTGGGTTGTTTGTTCTGATCATAATGAGTTATATAGAGTTCTTTATATATTCTGAATACACATTGCTTGTAATCAGGATTGCTAGACAAAATACAGGACATCCAGTTAAATGTGACTTTTAGATAAACAACAAATAATGTGTCAGTATATGTATGTTCCAAACATTACATGGAACAAAACTTATGCTAAAAAAATGATTTGTTGTTTATCCAAAACTCAAATTTAAGTGGGTGTCCTTTACTTTTATTTGTTAAATCTGACAACCTTATTTGTATGATATATGTATTGAAAATGGGGTTTTCCTCCATTCTGTGGCTTGTATTTCATTTTTTAATAGTGTTTTTCAAGGAGAAGACATTTTCCATTTTTATCTAAATCCAATTTATCAACATTTTAGGAGATTCATGCTTTTTTTTATCCTATCTAAGAAGTCTTTGGCTACTCCAAGATCATAAAGACTTGGTACTTATGTTTTCTTCTGGAAGTTTTACAGTTTTGACTTTTATGTATGAGTCTATGATTCATTTTGAGTTAATTTTTGTGCATGATGTCAAGTAAAGGTTTAGGTTCATTTTTTCCCTTATGAATATTCAGTGGTCCAACACTATTTATTGAAAAGACATTTCTTTCCATATTAAAATGTTTTAGATCCTTTGTTGAAATATATATATGTTAGTGGAAAAGAGAATCCAGAGTAGTATATATTATATGTAGTGGAAAATTAATAATTAATACTTAATTAACTAATAATTAATTTTAATCTCTCTAAATATATAGATATAGATATATTCCACTCTGGATTTTCTTTCACTAATTTCTGTGATTATCCTTTATATATGTCCTTCCATTACTACTGGATTTTATTGATTATGAGAGCTTTATATCAAGTCTTTTTTTTTTTTAATTTTGTTTTTGTGGAGTCTCACACTGTTGCTGGGGCTAGAGTGCCATGGCATCAGCCTAGCTCACAGCAACCTCAAACTCCTGGGCTCAAGCTATCCTACTGCCTCAGACTCCTAAGTTGCTGGGACTACAGGCATGCACCACCAAGGCTGGCTAATTTTTTATGTATATATACTTTTAGTTTTCCAGCTAATTTCTTTCTATTTTTTTAGTAGAGATAGGATCTTGCTCTTTGCTTAGGTTGATCTCAAACTCCTGAGCTCAAACGATCCGCCCACCTTAGCCTCCCAGAGTGCTAGGACAATAGGCGTGAGCCACCACACCTGGCCCTTATATAAAGTCTTAAAAATCAGTTTAAGTCCTCCAACTTCACTCTTGTTTTAAAAACTGCTTTGGCTGTTCAAGGTAATTTACATGGTTTTATTATGGGTAGTCTAGACTTCATTTATAATGAACTTTGGTAAAGTCTACAGTAGCCAGAATATTGGCCAGGTTTTTAATTCAGTCACAGGGTAGAAAATTTCTTTAAGTCATTAAAAATGAACACCCCAAATAGGCATTTGGACATATAAAATATTTCATTTCTGATCTTATATTTAGCATTTCCTTCCTACTGTCACCAACCTCTGAGTGGAGGTTTTTTCAAGTTGTTTGTGTTCCTTGCAGAAAAGAATTTCAGGACGTACCACTTAAGCCAAGCAAGCAAAAGTTTTATTGAAGGAAAGAAGCAGGAAGGCTTGAAAAGAGCAGCTGTACTGAGAGGACGTGGTCTTAGATCGCCTGTAGTCTTACTACTAGGTTATTAAGTATGAGATGTCCAATTTCCTTAAGTATTAAGTTTGACAGTTGATGTCTCTGACATTTCACTTTGACATTTCTTGTTTTATAGCTATAGTGAAGGTACATCCTCATTCTTTCAAATGCACAGTTTGGCTTGTGATTATCTTTCAAAATTTTTTAGAGCATTATTTGTGAAACGATGGACAAGTCAAAAATTCAAGTTATTTTTTAATATGAGTTTCATGGTGGAACCAGTGCAGCACAGACAGCTCCAAATATCAATGAAGTGTTTGGGGAAGATGTAGCTAATGAACACATAGTATGTTGATGATTTGAGAAATTTCATTCTGGTGATTTTAATCTTGAAAATGAGCCACTTGCCTACCTGAGACCAAGGTGGATAATGATAAACTGAAAGCTGTAGTGGAAGCAAATCCATATCAACCTATGCGTGAATTAGCAGCAGGGTTTGATATGACTCTTCCAATAATATTGGACTATTTGTAACTAATAGGCAAGGTCAAGAAGATGGATAAATGAGTTCCATGTGAATTAAATGAGCATCAGAAGAGAAGTCGTCTTGAAGCTTGCCTTTCTTTGCTGTCACAACATAAAGGCGACCATTTCTATTCCATATTGTTATATGTGATGAAAAATGGATTCTTTTTGACAATCACAAAGTTTGGCACAATGGTTGGATAAGGATAAACTGCTGAAACACAGTCCAAAACTTAATATTCACCAGAAAAAGCTAATGGTGTCTGTTTGGTTGTCCAGCACTGGTATAATCCACTATAGCTTCATGAAACCTGGCCAATTACAGAGGGTGTCTACTGCAACCAACTGGATGAAATGATGAGGATGATTGAAGTTAAGCAGCTGAAATTGGCCAATAAAGACAGGCCAATCCTCTTGGAAGATCACATGTCACACAAATAACGATGCTCAAACTACAGAAGCTGGACTTGGAAATTCTCTGTCATCTTCTGTATTCACCAGACCTTGCACCAACTGAATACCACTTTTTCCAGGCTTTATACCACTTCTTGCAAGGAAAAATATTCAATTCTCGACAAGCTGTGGAAAATGCCATTTGTGATTTCATCACGCCACTCTCTCACCAGGCTTCTTTGCTGCTGGCATAAACAAGCTACCATTAAGATGGAAAAACTGTGTCGATAGTTTAGGCACATACTTTAATTGTACTGCTTCTTGTTTGAGATATAATAAACTACACTTCTGATTTGAAATTGGACATTTCGTATTTAATGAGCTTAATGTTTTATTTTTATTGGATATGTGTGTGCATGTGCCCACGCTGTACTGTAATGCAAAATGTATGTCTTATAGAACACTGTCAACAATGTTTGCAAAACCTGGTATAGGAGGCATCAACCTATCCACACCTTCTTCTACACTATGGGTGGTGTGGGTCAGACTCCATGGCAATGCAGAGATCACAAGTCAGAGACTGACCTCAGGCTAGCAGAAGAGTAATAACCATTTAAATTCTCTGTTAGTTGGCATTTATAAGGCAAATTCACTAAGACTACGTGTTTATGAGGTACGTCTTTAGATAACCTAGCATTTACTTCATAAATGACAATTGCGTATTTAATATCCATTTGAGAGGTGCATACTTTAATGGATAATTTGGTTAGTTGTTCTTTGATGGTATTCCAAGGCTTTTGAATCACTATAATTCCCAAATTAACACATTCACACTTCAGACATCATTTATGATGAGTATCTACATTTCATTTATAATGAGCTATGGTAAAGACTCCAGTAGCCAAAATCACATGAATTTTGGTAAAGATTTTTAGTTCATCTAAAGGGTAGAAAAATTTCTTTAGGTCATTAAGAATAAACTCCCCAAACAAGTATTTGGGTAATATAAAATATTTGTAAAATACCCCAAACTTCAGAGTGCCTAATGTCTATTCATAAATCTTCTTACTTGATGGAAAAATGGAAAGTTATTTGAAATTAACAAGTCAGGATACTAATTGTAATAACTTAAGTAGAAATTAATTACAGCATAAAGATTTCTTTTATAGAGGCAAAATAACATAATAAAATTGAAATTGAAATGAATACATGATAAAATGCTATTTGAATAGGACTGGAACACTTTGGTGACTTTTGCAAGCAAAATGATTAATGAACAGTCAAATTCAGTTTTTAAAGCTGCAAGATAAATCTTAATGAGATAAAATAAGATCTGAATTTTAAAATTAGTATGTATTCAAATAAACTAGAAACAATCTTGATACTAAAACAATGCTCTGTGATTCAACTTTTATTTATTTTACAATGTGCACTTCTGAAAAGGATAGAGGGGATAATTCATTATTTTATAAATTATGTTCCCTTTATCCCTAGAGAGAAGCTTCCTGTGGAAGACATTGTCTTGATTCTTGGTCATACATGTGGTGAGATTTCTTTCATTTCATAGGATTTGGTGTTACCAGTCTCTAACATTTTAGTTTTGAACAGATTTCAAAACAAATCAATAGACACATTGGGACATTGGTTATTTTGGGCTAGTGTTGGATAAATGAATATTTAGAAGATTCTGATACTTTGCCAAATGTCTTTAAGTCTAAGTTACAGAATTATGTTTTTTATGAAACTTTGAAGTTTGCCAAGAAATACGTTTTTAATATTGTTACCCATTACTACATTCAAAGGACTTGTCTACAGAGAGGTTGGTAGAGGGCAGTCAAGTCTTTGGCACTGCATAAATTATGTCATTAGGTGTCTGAATATGGATTGACTTCTTCTCAAGACCTAAAAACTAAACACTGCTGAGAGCTAAATCCAGTGACAAATGAAAGTTCTGGGCAAAGATCACAAACAGCATATAGAAAATGGAATTTTCTAAAAACCACAGTGTCCTCGAATATATACCTGATAAACGGTCATCTAAAACTATAACTTGGATGAGAAAAAGAATTTAATGTTTCTCTTTCAGAATAGCAAAAATCACTTGCAGAAAATACATAGCATATATATTAGAAGCAGAAAAGATTAATGCATTCAATTTACTTTTTGATGTAAAGAAATTTGCGGGGAGGAGAAGAAATTGTGAAACCAGATTAAAATTAAGGCACTAGACTGTTCCCCCTGGGATTCTTGTTGAAAAAACTTTTGGAAAGTCAGTCTTATTGATTGAAAGAGAATATATGTGAACCATATGTCTGATAACAGGTTAGTATCTAAAATATATAAAAAATTCACACAACTCTATAGCGCACACTCGGGCACAGATACACAAACCCTACTCACTAACTGATTAAAAGGACCTGAATAGCCATTCCTCCAAAGAAGATATGAAAATAGCCAATGGGTATATGGAAAAGTCCTCAACTGATTAATAATTAGGGAAATGCATATCAAAACCAAAATGAGATATCACCTCACATCTGTTAGGATGTTTTTTTTACCAAAAACACAAGAGATAATTGTTGGCAAGTGTGTGGAGAAAAGGCAACCCTTGTACACTGTTGGTGGGAAGGTATTTAGTGCAGCCATTGTGGAAAACAGCATGGAAGCACCTAAAGCAATTAAAAATATAACTACCATATGACCTAGCAATCCCTTTTCTGAATATCAGTCCCAAAGTAAATGAAATCATCACCTTGTAAGAATATCTGCACTCCTGTGTTCATTGCAGCATTATTCATTCATAATAGTCAAGATATGGAAATAACTGAAGTGTTAGTAATGGATGAATGGATAAAGAAATTGTGATACACACACAGACATATACCCCCATGCACAACGGAATATTATTTAGCCCTTAAAAAGAAGATCCTGCCATTTGCAATAGCATGGATGAAACTAGAGGATATTATGCTAAGTGAAATAAGCCAGACACGGAAAGTAAATACTATATGATCTCACTTGTGTGTGTGTGTAATCTTTAAAAAAATGAAATACTTAGAAACAGAGAATAGAACCATGGTTATTAGGGATGGGGGTGGGGGATGGAAATGAGAGATGTAGTTCAAAGGGCAAAAAGTCATAGGTATGTAGGATGGATAAGTCTAGAGATATAATGTACAACATGAGGACTATAGTTAATAATGTTGTATTGTATACTGGAAATTTTCCTGCAAGAGAGTAGGTTTTAGGTACTCTTACCACAAGAAAAAGAAAGATAACTATATGAGATCATGGATATGTTAATTTGCATGTTAATCATGCAATACTTATTAATCATGATGCGTATGTATATCAAAACATCATGTGGCACTCCTTAAGTATATAGAATAAAAAATAAAGTAAGGAAAAAAGAAAAAAAAATTTGTATTGTATGAAATAGCATATTTAAAGTTGACTTTAAGGTAAGATCAAATGGCTATAGGTAAAATAAGGGAAAGTCCAGCTACAGTGCTCCTATATTCTTTTGTTCTCCTAAGAAGGATTCTTGTAATTGTGTTTTAAAAATAATATTATCATTATAAATATTTTATTGAATAATAAGTTATATTACACAAATAATACATTAAGTACGATTTTTATTTTAGAGTAGTGATTTAAGTCAGCCATGTGGATCAAATTTTAAAGAGTTATCATGAACTAATTTAAAAAAATTGATCATACCAGCTGAACTGGTATTATTATTAAGCAGATGGGCTATGGAGCACATCTGATTATATTTATTTCTCAGATTTTTCATTTCTTGAGCACGGCTACTATCTCTGATGGAGAACATATAATTAATTTAAGATCATAATATGAAGTGATTGAATTGAGATTAATGACTAAATGGGTGCTCAGAAGTTGAATTATATTTTAAATAATCAATAAAAATCTATATAAGTGCAACTTAGTGCTTTATTATGCCTGCTCATTTTATACTTTATATCGATTGATTCATTTGATTATTACTGTATACCAGGCTTTGAGCAACTCACTACAGACAGAATAAAGAGCAAGAATGAAGAGGCCCCTACCCTCTCCCTCCTTTCCTCTATTTTGATACTGTCTTATCTCCCCTTGTAGAGCTTAAACTCTTTAAGTAAGCTTTATGCATCTTTTTAAAAAATCTTACAGTAGTGCTTAGTATAGAATTTTGCAATAGTAGATGTTCATTGAATATGTAAATAAAAAAATTCACAACTGGAAGTAGCTTAGAAATGACTAAGCAATTAGGCAACTTACCCGAGACCCACAGTTAGTGACACTAGTAGGACTAGAATTCAGATCTTTTAACTCAGGTTTAGGGGTTGTTGTAGTCATGCTTTGCTACTTCTAGGAAGATGATTTGAATAGAAAGTTTCAAGGATAAAATGAAACCTGTGCATTGTATCAGAAATATTATAACTACATTATATTAAAATATGTACATTTCATATAATTAGTTAGAAAAAAATACAGTGAGCAGACTACAACAGCAGTGAGTTAAAGGAAGTAGGATGAGGTTGAAGATAATGAACATCTAGATTATGTGTCAAAGATGAAAGCAATTACTGTGAATTATACAGAGAAGCAAACAAAACAAAACAAAACTAGGGCAGAAATTTGAGAAAACCATAAAGGAATAAGTGATAGTTAAAGAATGGATCATATGAATCCAATAAATATAAAATAATTGAGAAGGGAGACGGGTTTGAGAATAGACCATGAATTTTATATTTATATTATAAAATTTGAAGTAGAAACTTGAGGATATAAATTTTTGTTAGGAACAGAAATATGCTGTCTATTAAGGTTTATAGAATTTTGATTACTATTATATGATACATGTAATTGAGTTTTACTAATTAAAGTGATATTTCTTCAGAAGATGCACAATAATTTTATTAGGGCATTGATTTAGTCTCAGATATAACTATAATATTTAAAATGAAGAAAAACAACAGAGACATTCTAAATTTATAAATATGACTTATAAATAGGTCAATATAATGATCATGGGAATTTCCAGCCTTCACAACATTTTCCTCCATTCAATGATTTTCATTCTTATGCAAGATCAATGAATTAAGTGAGAATTGTTAAAGTATCTACATCTTTGGTTTATGCTTATATGGTGGCAGATTTGGGTGCCAAACCAGGCTGCCTTGAGTACCTTGTTAATTTTCTTGGTTCATCCCTAATTAAAGAGTCAGTTTGAAGTAAGCTCACTCCATACTTTGTATTTTAAGTCAGATGAATCAGTAATGCAGAAATCGCTTTAAGCATTACCAGCCTTAATAAACAGAATACAGAGGATCAGTTGCTGAGGAAAGCCACAGCAGCTTTCAGAAATCACAGGAAACCACAGTCAAGATTTCAGCTGCCCACCCCATCAGCAAGTGGTTAGAAGGAAATTGCCTGCAACCACACAGACTGTACATCTGCCATCTGCTGAGGCCACCTGCCAGAGGAGCAGGAATGGCTCAGCCTCCCCTGAGCCTTTCTTCACACTCCATGCAAATGCCTCTTGGGAGTGGGAAAAGCATGCTTGCTGCCCTGATGGAAATATACCCAGTCAGAAGTATGCTAATTGTCCTCTATATGCCTCCTTGTCACTGTCGTGGACTGGGAGGACTCAAGGACGACTAAATCAGAGTCAATGTCCAGTGCTCCCAGGTCCTTACAATTTAGATGGCACACAGGGGTGTTATCAGCTGATAAATGCTATAATGTTTGACTTTAATTATACTCCAACAGTCATATCTCTTATATTTAATATTATGTACCATCATCTCCTCATAGGAGGACTCATTCTGTAATATAAAACAGGTCTTCTCTAAAAGAAAAGGGACTATAGTATATTAATATCTTTCAAATTTCACTGACTAGATTTTCTTGTTCAGGTATTGCCTTAGCAGCCTTCAGGAAAATCTTTTCTGAAAGTACTTTAAATATTAGCATAAGTATTATGAGTACTTCTAAACACGATCATATCATTTCATTATCTATACTAGCCATTAGTGTCACTAAATGAAAATTAGACTAGATCAAAGACTAAAAATCATAGCTCACTTTAATCTTCAGACATTATTACTGAATTTATATGTGAGTTGATTCTAATTTAGATTTGGTAGGCCAACTATAATTCCCAAAATTCTCTTTTGACAATTTCACAAGATTTATAAGCATGTCTAACTACTTTTATATCCTGCAGAAGCCTTTTTAAAAATATAATCACAAGAGACCCTTATTTTAATATGGTTATCCTATTATTAGAATAATAAATCAAATTAAAGAATACCTTTTATAACTTCCCAGTTAATTTTCATAGGACACTGATTTTCTCATCTTTCTTTTATTAGGAAAAACGACCAACAATATGGTTATTGTTAAATTATGTTATGTATGCAATTCAATATTACCACCAGTTTGATAGCAGACTTTAACGGACTGTTAACATTGGTCAATATTATGTTTTTGTTGTATTTTAATGTGGAATCAGATTAATAATTGATTCAACAAATACTTACATAACATATACTATTTGCCAAGAATTACAGCCAAGACTAGGAATATTTCTATTGTATTTTCATGTAAACATTTATTATACTTCCTGTCCAAGGCTCATAAGAAAGAATTTAAATAATCATTTTCATATATTAAAAAGTATCATTTAAAATTATCTGTAAAAGAGAGAATGATGCAAGTTTTAACAATTTCTTATAAGAAATGAAAACTAAAAATTTCAAATTGTACCTATTGCTAAAATTAATTTTAAGACAGAATATGTAATCCTACCACTCTGGGAGGTAGAGGTAGGAGGATCACTTGAGGTCAGGAGTTTGAGACTAGCCTGAGCAAAAGCAAGACCATGTCTCTACTAAAAATAGAAAGAAATTAGCTAGATAACTAAAAAGTAGAAAGAATTAGCTGGGCATGGTGGCACATGACTCTAGTCCCAGATACTTGGGAGGCTGAGGCAGGAAGATTGCTTGAGCCCAGGAGTTTCAGGTTGCAGTGAACTAGCCTGATGCCATGGCATTCTAGCCTGGGAAACAGAGAGACTCTGTCTCAAGAAAAAAAACTGAGCAAAAAAAAAAAAAGGAAGATATTTATTTGGCTTATGGTTCTAGAGGCTGGGAAGTCGAACACTGAGGGTCTGCATCTGGTGAGGGCCTACTTGCTGCTTCACAACACAGCAGAAAGTCACATGAGCACACAAGACAGAGAAAAAATAGGGGCTAAACTTATCCTTTTATCCTCAATAACAACATAATTCCTTCATGAGGGCAGAGCTCTCATGACCTAATCACTTCTTGATGGCCCCACCTCTAAATACTGTTACAATGACTATTAAATTTCAACACGAGTTTAGGAGGAAGCAAACATTCAAACCATGGCAGTCTTCTGTCAGTGCTTTGCTTCAGAAAGCAGTGGCAATCAGAAACATCCAGAGTACCATTGCTTCCCAAGGTTGATGTCCCCTCTCTTTCACGTTATTTTCTTGCCATTCTGCTTTTCCATCTTTCTTTTTTCCCAAAGCATGTTTGTTTTCAGTCAACCGGGCAAACTGTCTTTGTGACAATTATTTATACCACGGTCACTACAGGCTTTTTGGTTGTTCATTCCAGTCAGATTATCTGACTAAATTGTGTAACAACCTTCAAGTTATTCAGAGAAAATTCCAACAGATTCAGCTAAACTCTACACACTAAAAATATGACATTATAATCTTACAATACTACTCTTGTATATGTTATCTGTTGATCAAACATTATGCAGTGTATGACTGTACCAGGGATTTATTTTGTGGAAGAAATAAAGCATAGCAGCAATGTATAAAACAATGATTCTCAAACTCTTTGATCTCAAGACTCTTTTAAATTTTTTTTTTTCCATTTTAGTTAGTCCTGCTCTGACTTTAGTTATTTCTTTTCTTCTACTTCCTTTTCTAGTTCCCAAAGAGCTTTTGTTGATTTAGGTTACATTGATCAATATTTACTGTATTAGAATAAAGCACAAATGTACACAATCCCACAAAATTTTGCATTCCCTTTCAAAATGCCCCTGAACTCCCCTTGTGGCCCAAGCACAGATTACAGGTCGAAAAAATAACATGTTAGAGTTTGAGGTTTGAACACATAGTCAAGGCAAATCTGATTTTGCTGGAATAATTTGGATTGGTTCTAAGAAACAAACCTCACAATTTTGATTTTATGGTGCTAAAAAATTATTTAGAGTAAATCAGACTGTTGGGCTCAATGACCTTTAAAATCCCTCCAAGCCTACGATTATATTATGCTATGATTCATCCTTATTGGCTAGTTGGAATGTTCTGATTTCACTGTTCTATTGCACCACCTTTATTTCACTCGAGTTATGTCCAATTGGCCTCATGTTTATTCCCCAGAAACTGTAGTCATAAATTTATCTTCCAATTTCCTTTGCTTAATTTGGAAAGCATTTAGTGAATTAAAAAGTCTATTTCAAGGGAATAAAGAGCAATGGCAAATAGCTTATTTATTACACACACACATACTTCTCATGACAAGGAACAAGAAAGGAAGTGTCTTTTGGCCATAGCATTTAATTTTTATAATTCACAATCTTTCTTAGCCAATAAATTTCATTGTTTACTTCTTTTCTACACTGCTTTTTCAACAGGAAAAGATTTCCATTTGAAAAAAAGGAGATCTATATGCAACTGTGCATACCCAATAAGTAAGATCTTCTCTGCTTGGGAAGGACTACTGGGCCATAAATCAGCATGCATAGATATTTTCAGAAATCCCAAGAGAAAATTGTGACTATGAATGAATATATCATGTATTTTCCAGAACTTTTGTGAAAATTTGGAGGAAGATAACTCAGTAAACTTCAAATTTGTGTTTATGTAATATGAAACAGCCAGTTGATCACTAAGAATTACAGTCCTACATGTGGATTTTCCAAATATAGAAATGTTTGATATTGGAAAAGAAAAAGTTCAGACTTTAATCTTAAAATTTCAAGGGTTATTATAGAGACAGAATCCAAATATCTAATGAGGATGAGAAGTAGAATTTGTAGATTTGATGGGAAGACAATTAAATTCATATAAGTGAATCAGTAAGCCTGATTCTCTGCCTAGATTTTCTCAAAATGAGATTTGGGTTAGCCTCAAGCTTAAGTCAACTAACTGGCCATCAACTGGTGTCATGACCTTTCCAGTTGTCTTTCCATCTTATCTTCATTCCTACCTGGCTTGAAATTCTCACCATGTGAAATTCCTACATGTAACCATTACTGGAATGCTAACCTCTTCATCAGCACAGAGCAGACCAGGGCATTTGTGAGTTGATGCCTTGTTTATGAGGGAAACACACATATATTCTAATGTCAGTAAAAAGAGAAAGTCGAAGCCTATATTATCACGTCTCCCCTTCCACACATACACACTCCTACCAGAAAAAAAAAAATAATAAAAACAAGCTTGAATGTTCTAAATGATGGAAAAAAGGTTAGGGGCATCCAGCACAGAGCAATTACCAGCATCAAAGCAGAGGAAATGCCCAGAAAAACATCACCAGCTTTATGTCTTTTCTATCATCAGTGCAAGGGTCAGAGAGCACCAGAATTATCATCTTTCTTCCAAGACGGGGAGCTCCAGGATGCTCCATGAGAGAAGTAGGTCTGTGTTTTCTCTCCGACTGAGTCATTCATGCTTTCCTTTCTGACAGGTGTTGCTGGGTCCCACTTCTAAGCAATGGCTACATTGACAAATGTGAATAAAGCGTATTCAAAGAAAAAGCAGCCACGCATGCAAAAGTGCAAGTCTGGCAGCTAGCAGCATCTTTTTCAACCTGAGTGGCACTAACTAACTCATTCTCTCAAATTAGGGAAAATTTCTTCTCCCTCACAAAATAGATCTTCTAGGTAATCAAATATACCAAATGTTGAGAGAATGTGGATTAATAGGACCTCATACATTGCTGGTAAAGTAGAGCAATTGCTTTGGAAAAACGATGTGGTGCTACCTTGCAAAGTGAAACATGCACATAACCCACAAGTCCATTCTAAGGTGGTCACCAAGACCACCTAGATCAAGTGTAGCCCAAGTGCACCAGGAGCCATGGATAAGAATGTTCAAGGTGGCTCTATTCAGATTTCTAAAATGAGAGAAACTACCCGATGTCAACAGGGATACAAATAAACAAACCCTGGTTTAGTCATACAAAGGCCTAGTATACAACGGTGAAAGTGAATGACCTCCACTCCGCAGAACAGCATGGATGAACCTTAGAGCATAATGTTAAGTGAAGACAAGGCAAGTCCTAGAAGACTATAGAGATAGTATGCTGCCATTTTTATAAAACTCACAAACTAAGCACTATGCTGTTTAAGCAAGGGAATGAGAAACATAAAACTATGGACCCTGCTGAGCCTGGGGCAGGGTGGGGGAGGCAGAGGTGGAGGACCAGGGAAGAGCACCCACATGGAGGCCAGTGGTTGACGGTGTCGTGATTCTTGGATCATGGACACTTTGTAAATCAGAAAGAGGTCACGCATATTCTTTTGTATATATCAAACATCATATTCAGGACATAAAGGAGAACAAAAGAATTTAAGGGTTATCATCTTTCTTTTCTTTCTACTCCTCATCAAGGAAAAATAAATAGTAAGAGGCCCAGAGAAAAATTGCGGTCACGTCTCTCTTGAACCTCTTACTGCCCTCAACACAATGGTTTCTTCACAGGAAGTGTCCGTGCAAAACCTCACTATCCACTCCAAACATGAAGCCCACGTCCAACAGGACATGGGAGGCTTTCATCTGCCATAAGCTGCCCCCAGAGAATCCACTCATTCTGTGTGCTTGTCGACTGTGTCATAGCTCAACTTGAATCCCAAAACGATAATCTCTTCAAGGCAGAACATTTCCAGCTGTTGTGGTCAGACAGCAGCAGGTTCTTATCTGAGGACGGCAGGGCCATGTGGCACACCACAGCCGGGGCAGTGTCAGGGGAAGCATGTGGTCTCTGTACACAGTAGCAGGGCCCAATAGACAGCAATTAGCACTAGGAGAATGAAGATGAACAGGACATATACATAACCTTCATAAAAATGTCACAGGGGAAAAGACTCACAAACCATATGGATCCATGCTGCGGCTGTCCCAGGCATGGCCTCTTATATTACGCTAGTCCAAGGGATGGCTTTTTAAAAAGAGATATCTTTGCACGGCTGTGTCTTTCTGGCCATTCCTACCAAGGAAAGTAAAGTAATCAGCTGCCCGTGTGTTGTTGGATAAAATGTGAAGAGCATTTAAATCTCAGCATTTTATGGCTTTCTTTGCTCTGAGATTCTGGAACAGTTGTCTCATCTGCCTAATATGCTGATAGTTAATTAGATGGACTGCCTCCTCCTGCAATTTTCTCTTGGAGTTTTAGTGATATTATTTTGAACCCATGGATATTTCAGAAATTTCCTCATCCATTTTCAAAAGACCGATGCTAGGGGTTCTTAGTTGTTAGGAAAGAAACAGAAACTGTTACTGGATGACTTTAGCAGAAAAATAATTATTCAAAAAAATTTGTGCCACTTACAAGATCACCGAGATGGCTACGTAATTGGTCCAAGGAAACTGAGCAGCTAAGTTTGGCCTGTTGCCACTCTAGGTACTTGGGACATATCACTGAAGGAAGCAGACAAATGCCTCTACCCTCTTGGAACTTATATACTAGAGAAGAGAGCAACAGCAACTATTGGTTAGCAGACCATAATCAACAGATGTAGTAAAGAAGTAAATTATATAAAATGATCATGAGTGGAAAGTGCTTTAGGAAAAACGGAGAGAAGAGTAAGGGGAATGTATTCATCAAGGTTCTCCAGAGGAATATCAAGTTGACACATAAAATTAACCATCACAGTGGATAAGGAGGTGAAGGGTGGAGGACAGGGGGGTTTGTAGGTGGCAATTTTTAAATTGGGTGGTCAGGAAGATCTCATAAAAAAGGTGACATTTGAGCAAAGATTCACAGGAGTACAGGGATGGGAGATCTCGTTGTGGCCATTGTGGAAAAGACAATCTGGCACATGGACCACGAATTTCAGAAGGTGCAATGAAATGGCCTTGGGGATTGAAGAGGGTGTGAGAAAGGGATAGAATGAGTGGTGTATTGAGTCTTATGGGGAATAAAAGCAAGAAATCAGCGGTTAATTGGGACCATGGGGTTTCTGTGGTGATTGATATAAGCAGAAATAAAGAAATAAAGGAGAGGGATACATACACACACACACACACATATATATGAGGGATATATATATGTGTGTGTGTGTGTGTGTGCACATGTGCATGTGCGACATTAATTGCAGTATTATTTGCAATTGAAAAATATTAGAAATAAGTGAAATGAACTAACACAAGAGAATGGATGAATACATTTGATATAGCCACAAAAGAAAGTACTTTGCTGCTATAAAAAAGAAGAAAGAAGAATTAGGAAGAACTCATTATGAACTGGTGGAGTGATTTCCAGTTTATAATGATAAGTGACAAAAATGCATAAGAGTACTTATAGTATGCTACCTTTCTTGCTAAAAAAAAAGAAGAAGAGCATTTGAGAAAATACATAGGTATCTGTTCATTTGTGCAAAAGAAATAAAAAACAATAAACTAGAAACTAAAGAGATTGTTTACCTACAGGTAGTAGGTGAAAAAAGTGTGCAAAGAAGGAAGGAATGAGAACAGATTACCAGGGATGAGAAGGGAGCAATACTTCTTTAAGCATATATTTTTGTATATCCTTGTCTCTTAGGAACATAATAACATTTTCCACATATTCTTCTAGTAAATAAATAATTTGAATAAACTGATATGTAAGCAGACCCAAAATAGAATAAAAACACTAACATGAACCTGACTGTGTTACATACAATCAAAATAGTCACACTAACGGGGATGGAGAAGAAAAGAAGTCACTGAGGTAACTTTGGAAAACCAATATTTTGACTGGTCACTGTAGATCTAAAAATTAAAATAGCTACAAAAACACTGGACTCTAGTTAGTAAATCTGTTACTCACAGGGGTTTGGGTTTTTTGATTATGAACAAATTTGTAGTTATCTAATGTGTATACTACAATTGAATAAATAAGTGAATATATTGTAAATAGCTAATGACAGCCACTCACTGACAGTTTCTCACTGTTGAAGAAAGAAGCTGAAAATAAAGAAAAGGGAAAATCTAGAATGAATGTTCTGGTATTGGGTTGGAATCAGAGATACCCATATGAATTCAGGGATACACACACACAGATAAATAAACACAGAAATAAATAAAGATGTGTGTGCATGAGTGGGTTGGTTCACATACCTATATTTCCAGATCTGTCTGCTAAGAGGACCTAGGAGTAATGGCATCCCCGTGACAATGAACACATTTTGCACTCAGTTATTGGTTTCTAAACACCATTCTCCAATAAAATGAACCAGGGATCCTTGGAAAAGTGGTTGATTCTAGGAGTAGGGCAGCAAAAACACAAGATGAACTTGGTGCCAGGAAATACTGAAACATTCAAAAAGAATGCCAAAGGCCACAAGAAGGAGCTCCCCATGGCCAAATGTGGAATAATTTGAACCATAAAATAAATAATGATTGTATTGGCTTATGGCCTATAAAATAAAATAACTTATCCATGAGTCCATACTGATATAAATAAATAGATAACTAAATAAATGGAGGAGAAGTGATAACTTCATCTTTTAATATAAATCAAATTAATAAATGTAGATGGAAGAGGGAAATACAAACTCACCATCAGGCAAATACCACAGTACTAATTGTTGCAGGCAAGAGTCACTGATGGACCAGTGGGAAGAGCTTGAGGAGGAACAGAATATTTTCATAGTTTCAAATCTCCCAAGATACTTATCAATTAAAAAGGGGAAAATAATAATTACGAGAATCCCAGGAGACACCACCATAACCAAGTGTTCAAGGTTAACACCACCAGTGATAGAACATGTTGACCTTGTGCACTCTCTTGTTTGTTATGATACATTGAGGACTAAATATAATTTCTGTGGTATTCATGCCAGAAAATGCATAATCTCAATTTAATTATTAGAAAACATCAAACAAAGTAAATTGAGAGGTATTCTATGAAAACTGATCAGTATTCATCAAAATTGTCAAGGTCACAAACAACAAGGAAAGAATGAGGAACTGCCATTGATTGGAAGAGACTCAGGAGATACAACTAAATACAGTGTGGTATCTGATATTAGATCTTGAAACAAATAAACTAAAAATGGCATCAGAAGAAAAACTGATGAAATTAGAATAAGGTTCGCAGTTTAACATAATGGTATTACACCAATGCTAATTTCCTGGCATTGATAATTGTACTATAGTTACATAATTTGTTAACATAAGGAGAAGTTGTATATAAATTCTCTATACTATTTTTGTATTTATTCTGTGAGTTTAAAATTATTTCCAAATAAAAACTTGAAAACACAGAGTGAAAAGGCATGGCACAGTGTGAGAGAAAATAACTGCAACATGTACACAGATCAAAAGACTCATCTCCAGCATAAACTACAAATCAGTTAGAAAAAGACAGGCAACCCAATAGAAAAACAGGCAACAGATTTGAACAGATACTTTACAAAAGAGGATGTCAAAAATCCCAATAAATATATGAAAAGGTGCTCAATTTCATGAATAATCACAGGAATGCAAATTAACAGCACAGCAAATACCATATTTACCCACCAGAATGGCTAATATAAAAGACATAAAAGATGGACAAGATGATGTGTCAGTGAGAATGCAGATCAACTGAAGCACATGCAGATCATACTCTCATATACTGCTGGCCAGAATGTAAAAAGGTACAATCATCTAGAAACTATTCAGCATTATCTACTAGAATGTAACATATGTACGTCATTTGACCTAACCATTCCACTTCTAGGTATGTACCCATTAGAAATGGGAACATATGTTCATCAGAGGTATGCCACAGCCAAAAACTGGAATCTGCTCAAATGACTATCAACAGTAGAATGGACAAAGAGTGCTAATCATACAATGGAATGTTGTACAGCGATGAAAATTAATAGTACACAGAAGAACATGAGTGAATCTCACATGCATAAAATTGAGCAAGAGAAACCAGACACACAACAAAGTATGCCATGACATCGACACAAAAGTCTAAACAGGCAAAACTTATCTATGAGTTTAAACTAATCTATGAGTTTTAATCACGATGGTGGTTATGTTTGGAGAGGAGGTGGGAGTAGAAATTGGACGTGCAGGACGGAGACTTCTGGGGATCTGGTGACCTTCTCTTTATTGCTCTGGGTAGTTTTTATGGGTATGTTCTACTTTGTGATAATTTATGGAGCTGTACTCTTAAGATTTCTGCACTTTGATGTATGTATGGTAGATGCCAATATAAACATTTTCTTTAAAACCTTTTTCCTTTAATAGAAAAAAATTGTTAACTGTTTAGGAATAGAGATAACATTATGCCCAGATATCAGCTGCAGTCACCCTTGCCCCAGTCCCACCTCCACCCTCCTTTCTGTGTGGGGTGGGATAACAAACGTTTTCTCTATTATATGCACACTTCTATGTCTGGTTTCTTATTGATGAGAAATTCTCCAATTCTTTTATTTCCTTTCTTTCTGCTATTGCCTTCTTTATGCCTTCAGTTGATTCTAATATGCAATATGTCCTCTTCCTTAATTTCCTCCCAAAAATACTCACAGAAACCCCACGAAGGTCATAGACTTTTACTTATGATTTAGGGCAAATGTGGCAAGGCAAGAGGATATTGCAGATCATATGCCTAACCTTAAACTCTTTGTCGATATCTTTATCCTCTCCCCACCCACACAATCTTCTGCTGGAAAATTTTCACAGTTTATCTCCTCTTCTTGTGTTCCCATTCCCCATCATGTTTCTTTTTTTGGCCAATCTCATGTTTTTTCTCTTCTCCCCTAGCTAGCTTACTGCAATCTCCCACATACATTTTTTAAATCACCCTCTCTCATGCATCAGCTTTATAGCCATACTCTGGAAACTAACTTCCCATACCAAAGACACCTCATCAGATTAGCCAAGACTGTCTTCCCAGGATACGGCTTTGCTACTGTCTCCAAAGCAGACTTCTGTTGATGGCCCTTAAACTGGCAATCTCTCTCCACTCTCCTTGATCCCTATATTGTATTTGTTCACAGTTATTTTCCAAGCATGTAAGCCCCAGTAATCTGCTCTAAGTTTAATTCAAAAAGAATTAAAAATAATCTTTTAATTCAAAATTAGAGACAGCATAAAGACATGCAGCAGCTCAAAACCAGAGTTGGTTTGGTGTTATTTTATATGTTTTTTCCTCTGAGGACTAATTCATTTCTAGATGACTTTATCACCTCGTTACAATTTATTGCCAAACCGATATCTTCATGCATATCCATCAGTCTCTTATTTTGCTGCATAACCATTACATTTGTAGTTGCCTGATGGACATAATTGCACAGAAATCTGTTGTTACAACCATTTTACCATATCTAAAACCCAATTAATGTCTTCTTCCCGTCTACAGCTCTGGTTCACAATATTGATCACATCATGCTAATTGTACAGAATGAACAGATAATGGCAAGAACTTTTGGATACCTGGTAAAACTGATGAATGGCAGAGGAGAGGAAGTAAACTTCTATTTATTTTAAAGGCCTATCATATTAATGAGGTTTTTATGGGTCCAGCAGTTGTGGACATACTGGAACATCCCTTCTCAGATAAAGGGAAATCGCTGTTTTTTGCAGCCCCTTTCACCACAAAAGAAGCTCAATGCTTCGTGCGCTTCTGGATTTTGAGGCAGTATCTACTGCACTTGGGAATACTATTCTAGCTCACTTATCATGTGGCTCAGAAGGCTCCTAGTTTTGAGTAGGACCTGGAATAAGGGAGAATTGGGCACTAGATCTAGACTCAGTGAAAGCTGTCCTGGCACTACAGCTATTTGTCTTAGCAGATCTCAGAGTGTTAGAGGTATCCGTCGTGGGTAAACACATGGGCAGAGTATCTATGCAGCTCCACCAGAGGAGCCACAGATCTGATGCACAGTATTCTAGGGCTGGGTCATTCCTGGTGTAGCAGAGAACCAACTATTTGCTGTTTCAAAACAGTTCCTGGTGTGTACTTGAGCCCTTGTAGAGCCTGAGTGTCTGCTGGTGGGACCTCAGTGACTATGATTCAGAGAAGACCTGGTTGAAATCTAGGATCGGGCACAATCCCTTGAGATATCAAACACTTGCCTCAGACCCTGGAGGGACAGTGATGTATCCTGACCAGAGATGCCACCTGCACTGGATATGGGCTTGTCTTTCTTTCCTGCAGTGTCTCAGCCAGCCCCATCATCCGAGGGATTACAAAATGTCCATAGTATCCCACATAGCAGTGACTCAGCTCAAGGTTCTCATTTTGTGACAAGAGACAACTGGTGCCAGACTATAAGTCTTATTGCTCAGAAGCAGCTCAGCTAAGGCACCAGCAGGGTCAGCTGCCATAGTCTAGGATGTGAATGCTTGCTCATTCGGTACCTGGTATTTAGTCCCGAGTCATTAGAATACTCGGATCTGAGAAACAAAGTGCAGAAGTACAGGATCCTCTCACCATCATGGCAAACAACTTTTGGAATTTGTATGTCCCATTCCTGCCCTGCCAGATCAGAAGTCCCAGTTTCCAGGGGTGGGAATGCTTCCTCTAGAGCACACAGTAAAGATTTCTCCAAATTTAAAGCTCCAACTACTACTTGTTCGCTTTGGGCTCCTCTTGTCAGCAAAGAAAGGAGCAACTTAAATTAATCAACTTAATTTCCCTGAAGATCTAGGGTTGCCACTACGTTATGGGAACAGAGAGGGGTGTATCTAGACCACAGGGTATTTCTGGGGTGTCTCATGGTGTTTCTGTGCTCAGTGACATGGTGAATGAGTGTAGAGCAACTGCAATTTGAAAAGGGAAGGGTATTAAGGGCTCAGACTTTTCAAGGAAGAAGGGCTAGGTCACTACACTAGCCAAGCTGAGGTGCGGGCAAAGGGTGAAGGAATTCTAGAATGGGTAGTAGAGGAATGAGGTGAGAAATATCAATTTTAGTCCCAGGACCAACTGCAGCAGCAGGGAATGTATCTTGTCGCAGGATAGCCCTTGTACTGGATCTTTATGGACATTGTAGCTGATCATGAAACTCTGTGATGGGCTTGACTTAATGGAGGTTACAGGCAGATCTAAAAAGCACAAAGAATGGGCTACGTCATATACTTCTCATGCATCACTTTATATCCTCTCTGCAGATTTCCACCGGCTTTTCTCAGAAGCTTTTTGACAATACCTCACTCAGACCTGCCCCACATAGCCCTCGCTTCTTGCCCTAGAACGTCTCTGGTGCTACAGCACACGATGCTTGCATGAGCCTACTTGGTCTTCATGAATGTGCAAACCAGAAATATAAGCACGATAGAGCTATAGGACCATTCTTTACTCATGAGGGAAATGGAGCCAATTCACAAATTCTTTTTTGTCCCTTAGTTGGACAATTCTAAGAAATATTCATGAGACTCCTGGGATGTTCCTGGCATCGTGGCCCACCAGCCCTCCATAGAAAAGCCAACTCAACATGCACCCTTGGATTACCTTTTTCTTCCTCCCTGTCTTACTCCTCATGCCCCTTTGACTTTCTTCTCGGGATCACTCCCCAAATAAACTATCTGCATGCAAAGCTTTCCTTAGGGGCTCCCTTTGAAGAAGTCTAGGCTATAATAGATTGAGGAGAGATGAGAGCTGGAGAATGAAATTGATCAAAATTTTATTCCACTTCCCTCAAAAGGAACTGTAAGAAATTCAGCTGGCTTGGCTATAGTGCATTTACTGTGTAAACCCCTATGTGTGGAGCTAGAGAAGTTTGGCTGCCTGAAACAGATGAGGTCAGTATTACTGTCCAGATTACTAAGAATCCAGTGAGATCATAGTGGGCTACCTCAGCTCCGTCCACCCCTCAGAGACCCCTTAGAAAACTGTTTTGCAGTTGCATTTCACGAGAAGCTGTATCTATAGCCAAATTAAATTCTATGTGTACCTTATCAATATTATAAAATGGGTTCTCCTGGATTTGACAAGCATTATATCAATAAATCAATTTTAGTGTTTTAACATTAAAATCTTGTCTCTTTTATTAATGAGTCTGAAAGTGATAGCATATCATTTATAATGCACTCTGAACCAAGAATGCCCTCTTATAAAAGTCCTCAGTTTGTTTTTCCTCTGTAGAACAATATCCCTATAAACTGCAGAGAATCCATTGTTAAAACATGGAACCTGTCTTTGATGATTTTAACTATACTAAGTAATAAAGTCATTTTGGCCCAAATGCAAGAGAAAAGTCTCTACTCTCAATTTGTTTCTGTCTGTTTCACTAAAGAAGGGGCTTTATATTAATTTGGGAAATCACCAACTTTAAATGATGAAGGAGATGAGTTTTTTTTTAGGTGCCAATAATTTCAAAATCTATCTTGAATAAGTCAGCATTTGATAAGAAGAATGATGAAGCTGTTAATAATTCTGCATTAGTGTTACCAGAAATCGTTTCAAACAAAGGCCGAGTGTCTGGGTTTAATTTAAATCAGTCAAGAAATAGATAATGCTTTAAGAATAACTAGATATCCAAATGAAAAATCTTCACTCTATAACCTTTCTACACCACACCTCAGCCTGTCCTCCAACGCAAAACTATAAAAAGTTCTCTCCGGTTCCCTTTCCTTCTCCTATGCCCACCTCCCAAAGACAGGAAGAGCAAAGCTATGAACAGCCTCCACTTTATTATATAAACACAAGTCCAAGAAAAAAATTGCTTCACTTAAAAATTCAGTCTAACTTAAATGTGATAAAGTCTGTTGATATGTATTTTTAGTCATGAAACCAGTTTCCACCTGAAGATCCAACTAATAATGAAAAATGGTAGATCAATTAGAAATAGTCTGCAACATTTTTAGGTAAATAGGAAAGAAGTTTTTAAGGTATGAGAGGATGAAAAATATGGAAAAATACGTATTTTATATGAATACATAGTTCCTCTCAACAGAGTAAGCTGCCACACATAGGCTGACCATATTCTTGGGATGAAAAATCAGAATGATGATTTTTATATTAGTTCTATGTTTAAGAAGCAGTCCATAGATATCAGTATTTCTGGAATATTTTGATAGTTTACAAAGAATCAAAAGGGTAATTAATATTGTAACTATTCAAGAAATCTATACAACATGGTCATTGCACTTAAAAGAAAATTTTAAACACCATGAATTACTTTTTAAAATATACAAAAACACATACATTAAAGTAACGAGTATCTAAGAATAGATATTTGTTAACATTTTCCCATAATTAATATATTCATAAGTATGATTACCATGCATATTCTGTAGTTTCAGTTATAGTAGGTTTAGTCCAAAACTCTTCTAAAGTATCAATTTACACTGACAATAACAATATATTCCAGTTGTTCCACATTCTTTTCAGCACTAGGCATTTTCTATATTTTTTATTTTGGCTATTCTAGTGTTTAATAATAGAACCTCATCATGATTTTAATTTGTGTTTTCCTAATTACTAATGAAGTTGGGCACTTGCTTTATGGACTAACATATAGGCCAATTTTCATTAAGTTTCCAAGTATACTTAAAAAGAAGAATGCACCTTCTATAAAAGTTTGTGCAGTGTACTATGTTATTTTAGTTCCATCAAACTGGTTATTCATGTTGCTGTAATCTTCCAAATCCCTATCAGTTTTTGTAATAAAATGTTCTTATGATTGTGGGTTTGTCAATTTCTTCTTAAGATTCTGTCAATTATGGGTTTATATGTTTTGAAACTATGAATTGTTACATATGCCTAGTGGATTGGTACTTTTACCTTTTTTTTTTCTTCTTTTTTTTTTTTTTGAGAGAGTCTTGCTCTGTTGCCCCAGAGAGAGTACAGTGGTGTCATCATACATAGCTCACAACAACCTCAAACTCCTGGGCTTAAGTGATCCTCCTGCCTCAGCCTCCTGAGTAGCTAGGCCTAGGCATGTGGCACCATGGTTGGCTAAGTTTTCAATTTTTTTCTATAGAGACGGGGTCTCACTCTTGCTCAGGCTAGTCTTGAACTCCTGAGCTCAAATAATTCTTCAGTCTCAGCCTCTCAAAGTGCTAGGATTACAGGCATGAGCCACTGTACCTGGCCTGGTACTTTTGCCATTTTGATATGTCCTTCTTTAACAGTGATTCTTTCATAAAAGCACACTTTTTTCTAATATTAGTATTATTATAATCAACTTTTAGTTGATATTTGCACGTGTATCTTTTTTCATTTTTTTCTTCTTAAAATTTGCTTTCACCATTTCTACAGCCTTACATTTAAGATGAATCTTTTATATGTCATAAATGGTTGACTTTAAAAAAAAAGAAAAACCTCAATTTAAGGAATTTTGCCTTTTAACCGTAATATTCAGATTGTTTACATTTAATTAAATAAACTCATATATTTGGGTTTGAATCTTTCATCTTACTATTTATTTTCTTTTGTCCTTTGTTGACTTCCTTAATACTAATCAAGCATTTTAATGAAGTATTAACCAAGTATTATTTCATACTTACCCTCTATTACTGTATAATTTGTTATTTTACTATTTTTACTAATTACTCTAAAGATTAAAACATGAATTTTTGCTTTATTACTTTTAATATAAGCTATTACTTTTGCAACACCCCAACAATGCATATATTCTTTAACTATCTTTTGATCTTATAGTTGTCGTGTATTTTACTTCAAATATTTTAGACCACACAATGTATTAGACAATATATTAGCATTTATTCAAATATACTCATATATTTATCCTTTTGGTGTTCTTTATTCTTTGCTGGATTTCTATTTGGTCTGATTTTTGTCTACCTAAATAATTTAATAATTGTTTTAGTATATTTTTATTGAGGGTCTGTAGGTGATCAACTCTTAATTTTTGTAAATCTGGAAATAAGTTTTAAAATTAAATTTTAATGGACATTCTTGCTGTGTATAGAATCTAGATTAGCAGTTATTTTCTTTCAGAATTTTGAAAAATATGATATTTTCTTTTAGCTTCTAATATTTGTGTTGAGTAGTTGGCTGTCAGTCTTTTTCTTGCCTTTATGAAGGTAACATCTGTTATCTCTGGATGCATTGGTATTTTCTCTTTATCTGTATTGGTATTTTCTCTTTATCTTTATTTGAAGTTTTGATGCTTCAGTAGTTTAACTGAGATATATCTATGTGGGCTTTCTTTGTATTTATATATTTTGTGGTCCATAAAACTTCTTTAGTCTATGGCTTGATATTTTCTACAAATTTATGAAAATTCTTAGTCATAATTATTCAAATATTATTTGCATTTTACTTTATCTCTTCTCTCCTTTTATCTAATATTAAACTTTTATACATGTTAGATATTTTCATCATGTTCAACATGTTTCTTTTGATATATTCCATACTTTCCCTCTTTTTTCTCATGTGTTTTATTCAAACTAGTTCTTACTAATCTATCTTCCAGTTCATTAATTCTCTGTTTAGCAGAGTCCAGTCCTCTGTTAAGCCAATTGATTGAGTTCTAATTTTGGTTATTCTATTTTTTCAAACTAGAATTTTTATCTGATTTTTTTTATATTCCAGTTTTTGGCTGAAAGACTCTATATTGTTATGTATTTTTCTTGAACATATTAACTGCAATTATTTTAGTCTGTGTCTGAAAACTCTAAAATTTGGATCTCTTGTGGATCTATTTCTATTTTTTCAATATTTTCCCCCTGTTTTCAGCAATTTGATTTTATTCCTCATATGACTGATAATTTTGACTGATATCAGACTTTGTATATGAAAAGATTTAAAGATGATTTGAGGCTCCTGATGATATTAATTTTCCACATGGAAGACAAATTTTTGCTTCTGGCAAACAGATAATTAGAAGAATAAGGTAGTTCTTCTTAATTTATCTTGTGTTGAACTAATTCAAGGTGTAGGTAATATATATATATATATATATATATATATATATATAGTAACAGAGAGAAGTACTCTATTTCCAGTTTCCTTAGCCTAAGAGTGTAGACTTTCCGGGTTTTCAAGGGACTATCTGGGGCACTTTACCAGGGTCTTTTCCTTTGATGAGGCTTGAATTCTAGTTTCTTTCCCCCCAACTCTTGAGACTGTTGGAAACTCTCTATTGTTTCTCAATCTGTTAGTTACCAGTTTTTGTTAGACTCTGAGTCTCTTGGCTAAAAGTAATAAACTGGCAAATATTTCAATAGTGCAGGCAGCAGTGAATGTTGAGTTTACCTCTCTCTTCTTCCTTTCCCTTTGCAATCTGGGTTCCTAAAATCTGAACTATTTTGATTGATCTCTGAAGTCTTAAAACGATTTTTTTAAATTTTCCAGATTTTTTTGTTTTACATTAAAAGACTTAGTCTTATGCAAGTTAGTCAGTTGTAATTACAAGTAAAAACCCTCTGATTATTATTTTATTTGTGTATTCATTTATCCATTTATTGTAAAGAAGTTGAGAATATTTTTATATATTTACTAGCCATTGTGTTTTCTTCTCTGTGAAATTTTGCCCACTATTTATTGGGTTGTCTTTTGGTTTATAATACATGAAGAACTCCAGATACTATTTGGGGGAAAGGAGATTTTAACATATCTACAAATATCTTCTAGTCTGTGATTTGTCTTGATTTTTTTTTATGTTGTCATTTGTCATGTGGAAATATTAAATTTTAATAGATAAGTTTCCAGCATTTCTTCCTTTAGAGTTTGTAGATGTTGTGTTTGGTTTAATAAATTCTTCTCTATCCTAATGTCATAAAGATATTTTCCTAGGTTTTCTCTTAAAATTTTTGCAGTTTTAATTTTTATATTTCTGTCTTTAATTCACCAGGTTTTATTTTCTGTGTTGTATTATGTAGGGTTAGCCAATTGTTTTAGCACCATGATTCAAAATGCCAATCATTTCCCAACCATTTGGTAATGGCACTGTGTTTTCTTTTTAAAATTAATTATATTATTTTAAAATTTATTAATTGTATTAACTTATTCTTTTATGTTCATGTAATCTTCTTAAAGGCAGTGATCATATCCTCTGGTTCTTTGAATCTCCCAAACTCCTCAATTTTCATAACAATTAAATACAAGAAAATATTTGTTAATGGATATATTGATCTAGATCGATACTATACATTTATGACAACATAGCAGTTTCTATCTACCACAAAATTTACACTCATAATTTCTATTTTGTCTGGCACAAAATTTCCAACATGTACCTCAAAATACTGACTTTTGGTGACTCTAAAATGGAGCTCTAGAAAAGTAATAATATCAGTAGTAGCTAACATTTGTTGATTACTGCTTTTTGCCTGGCAATGTTTTAAGAACTCTAGGTGTGTTACCTCACTTATGAGAAAACTTTGAGTTGGGTTAATATTATTATTTCCACTTTTCAGATGCGAAAACAGAGCCACACTATAATGAATTTTTACCTAAGTTTATAAAGATGGTCATTGCAAAGCCACTTTATTTAAATCCACTTTAATTTGTAAAATAAAAGAAGTATTACTACTACATAACTTTCAGGTGAACATTGAATTACGTATATATCTCCCAATAAAGCTATAACCTTTGTGTGGTATGTTTACATTTACATTTCTACATACAAATACCGTTATCATAATCCTTGATAATAATTCGGTAGAAGCCTACCAGGTTTGTGGCATTGTACGAGGTGTTAGAATTAACTATAAATTTGCTTGAATCTACATTAAAAAAATTGGTATGTCTGACTTTCACTATTCCTTCCTTGATAATGGCTGCATTTTAAGGGACAATGCATTTTATGTGCTGCTCTGGTGGTAAAAACACATTTCACATAAATGGAGTAAAGAGCATTTAATGAACTGAGCTCTGTGCATGTGAAAGCCAACAGCAATATTAGAAATGGTGTTTATTTTATAGCCCAGAAACTGCATTTTAAATGCCAGTATATGTTTATATGACAGTTCTATTAAATATAAAAGAGTCCCATTACAAGGGAAATCCTTTACATAGGCATTTTATATGGTCTAAATAGCATACCCAGCTCTGCAACTACTCATGTGAGACATTTTTAGAACCTTATTTATGTTAAAGCCATAACAAACTAGCAACTAGAAAACTATAATGGGCACAAACGGCTAATAAAAATGAGATTGTTGAAAATACTTCTCAATAGCAACTTAGGAAGTATCCTGATGAAACCAAGTGAAAGCTTGGTGTCTCTGGACGCCTGCCACCGCAGTGATCACAGACATGGGGCCGCAGGTACTCCCCTTTTTCATCTCCTTTGCTTTCCTAGCTGGGAACTAAACAGCCAGTGCACTTTAAGACTAGTATTTGCCCCAATTTTTATTATAATGCCTACTGAACCAGAGGTGCTCTGGAAAAAATCCTGGGCTCGTTCTTCCTTCCTGCACTGATTATTTACCGACTGATTCTGCCGGAGAAGTAGGGCCGATGCTCTGAAGTTGTTCCAAAGGGGAAGGCATTCAGCAGCTTTCCTGACTCTGTGTGTGTATGTGTGTGTGTGTACACGAACTGCATGTGTGTGTAAACGTGTGCATGTGTGTTACGTATGTAAGGCCCTGACACTTAAAATCTGGATC
The DNA here is from genome assembly GCF_040939455.1 of Microcebus murinus. Taxonomy (NCBI): domain Eukaryota; kingdom Metazoa; phylum Chordata; class Mammalia; order Primates; family Cheirogaleidae; genus Microcebus; species Microcebus murinus. The sequence continues at coordinate 28,679,115 of NC_134108.1, forward strand.
ACTTCTTTGCTGAACCGCTATGTTTAGACAAGCTGGCTAAAATGAACAGGTCAAACCCTTTATTTATAGAGTAAAAACTATTTGATCTGGCTTAGATATCAGCTCCACAGGCAAACATGTTGGGCCAAAGTCATTTTTATTGCTGCATCTTGCAGAATTCCATTATAATTCATGTGGCCCTTCATGGGAGCAAAGGGAAAATTCCCACAGAAGAGTGGGCTGCTTCGGTGTGAAACGCTGCCTGAGTCATCCCAAACCAGCATGTGTTTATGGAGGCAAGAGCATAAAGGCATGGAGAAAGAAGATCTTTAATTTTTGAACTGATGGGAGCCTCCTAAAGAATTCTGCTGACCCCAGTCCCTGGCGGTCCCCTGCTAGGGCAAAACTGAGGCAGGCAACAAAATACATAATGCTATCTCTTTTTACACTTAGGGATGCTGGAACCCAGTGGAACAGTTTGAAAACTACTCACCTACTGTAATTATTTATACATGACAAATGGATGCCACCTTCTAGGTCAGTGACATTTGCCTTTCTCACCGTGGAAATTCCCTCCACAACACCCTTGATGATGGTCCTTCTGTCTATTTTTGAACTTTTAGTGTTGGAAAGCACATGACCTTAAAATGTGTCCAGCTTCACTGGTAAGGAAGTTCTTTACAAGACAGTTCCCAACCCACGTATGCTTAATTTACATTAACATGTCACTTAAATGAAAATGGCCACCCAAGAATGGCTGGCTCATCTTATGAACTTCCCACTGCCGTTCTTGGAATTCTCCTCTGTGACAGATATTAATGTATAGTTATATATTTTTATATATGCCTTTTTCAGCCAGTGTTGTCCTGAGCCCTTGTTGTGCTAAGGGAAGAAAAGAACTGAAGAAGGCAGGAGGGTATAGATTGGTTTACATTGGAAAGTCAAGGAGCCCTTTGTGGAGACCAGAAGGATCTAGAAAGCAAGCAGGATATTGAGAGTTTGAGCTAGCAGAAGCAGAGTTTTGCGGGAGAGTTTTATGAGCAGAGAAAGATATGAGGGCAATTGCCTGAGGTCGCAGAATTTGAGAGACATAAGTGCAGGGGCGTTTCAGGATTTTGACATGCTCTGTTATTCTCTCTTTGGTTCCTTTTTGAGAGACATCAGTGAAAATTAATTGCTGTTTAAGGCATTTTGAGTTTAACTTCTGCATGAAGCTGTCTACTTGTTTTGTTTTTCTCAGATCACTTAAGACCTGATCTCACAATTTCCTCAATTTCGACCTCATCTTTTTAACCGGGCAGTTCTAGTTAAAGGCACAGGAAACATTATCAATATCTTGTGAATTCGGAAAATCTGACTCAGTCTCTATGAGTCCGAATGACTCTGAAATATAAATACAAGTTTCTGGAACTGTGAAGCTGAGGGCCTGCTTTTGAGCTGTCTGTGGGGTAGGGAAGAGTAACTGTGCTGTTGAGTGGGGCTGCCTAGACATCACCTCACATGGGCCACCAGCTGAGAAGAGCCACCAAGACTCGGAGACCAGCCCTCAGATTTGCAGATTCAGAAACTTGCTGTGGTTTGTGACTTGGAAATCAGACTCCGAGAGTCTGACTCATACATATTTTTCAAATTTACAAGATATTGATACATAAAAAAAAATCAACAAAGTATCAACATTCTAGCTGATAATATTAATATAAGCTGGCTGTTTGCCCAATAACTTAGAAGGTTATTTTCTAAGTGTGGGATTAGAGCAAGTGGAACTAGTAGAAACTTGTCTTAAAAATCCAGCTTTGTGGACTCATTTGAAGTGAACTGGCAGCTTGATGGAGCTGAGATTCTATTGCTGAATTTTGAACACCGTCATCCTGTGGTCCTTTGCCAATCACTAATCCATCCACTACACCTGTTCACACAACTTTTCTTTTGTTATATTAATATCACCGATTAGCGTAGTCAAATGCCCCATTCTAATTTCAGTCTGGGAGACATGTTGTCAATCTTTTATTGTGCTTTTTAATTATTTTCTTCTTTATTCAGTTTTCAAAGCAGTTTTTTTTGTGTTGACATTGTAATGATTCCAAAGAGCAAATGTTTTTGTTTTGACTCTGTAGTCAGCATTATGTATTTTGTTAGACAGATGTAAGAAGAAAGTCATTTATAATCCCATGCCTCCTTCCATCTTTTTCCAAACCCATCTCCAGTAGATACCTCTGTGTTCACAGAAACCTGTATAAACAGATGTAAACATGTTTTAAAATGATAGCATATCTATGTATTAATCTGTAACTTGCCTTTTCACACTTAATGTATTCTAGACAGCTCTCTAGGTTTTCCCTCTAACTCATTTTTTAATAGTACAAATATTCTATCTTATTGATTTTCTATAATTTATTTAATCAGCTCTTATTGATAAAAACTCAAATTATTTCCAATATTTTGCTCCTATAAACGATGCTTCAATAAATGCTCTTATACAACAGTCTCCCCCCTGCCCCATAGGAGAAAATCTTAAATGTGGGATTACTAGGTCAAAGGTTATGTACAGTTTGTATTTTAATGATATTTCCAGACTTCCTTCTTGAAATATTTTTTAAACCAATGCACAAGAGTACTAACTTACTCTCATTTTCAATTGCACTGAATTTCATCAGTCTTTTAAGTTTTTGCCATTCTAATCTTTCAAGTGGCATTTCCCTCATTAGTAGTAAATTTGAGTTTTTATTTAAAATTTTTTTATTATATGCATTTCTTTGAAGGTGTTTTGCTTATTAATATCCTTTGCCTAGTTTTCTATTGGGTAGTTTTACTTTTTAAAATCAATTTGTAGATATTCTTTCACATTGGTTGATGCTTTCTTCTTTCCTTCCTTTCTTCCTGCCTCCTTCCATCTCTCTTTCTTTTCTTTTCTTTTCTTTTCTTTTCTTTTCTTTTCTTTTCTTTTCTTTTCTTTTCTTTTCTTTTCTTTCTTTTCTTTCCTTTCCTTTCCTTTCCTTTCCTTTCTTTTCTTTTCTTTTCTTTTCTTTTCTTTTCTTTTCTTTTCTTTCCTTCCTTCCTTCCCTGCCTCCCCCCCTCTTTGTCTCTATCTCTCCTTCTCCTCTTCCCCCTTTTGAAAAAAGAAAATAAAATTAGAGTCCTAACACTGTATGATTATAAGGTTTCTTATAAAGCTAGAGTAATTAAGACAGCATAGTATTGGTACAAAGGTAGAGAATAGAATAAAGAAATAAAATAGTCTAGAAAATGACAACTGACTTTCAACAATGGTACAGAGGTAATTCAATGGTGAAAAGATAGTCTTTTCAACAAAAGGTGCTGAGACAATTGGGTATCCATGTGCAATAAATAAATAAATAAACAAGCAAAACTTTGATCCATATGTCACACCATATGTAAAAATTAACTCAAAATGGGTCATGAACCCAAATGCAAAACTAAAACTATACAACTTCTAGAAGAAAACATAGGGAAAAACCTTTGTGATCTTGGGTTAGGCAAAGATTTAATAGAGTAACACCATAAGCACAATCAAGAAAACAAATTAATAAATTGGACTTTATAAAAATATTTTTAAAAATGTTCTTTGAAAATTACTGTTAAAGAATGAAAAGACAAACCAAGACTGAGAGAAAAATCTTTGCCCAGCTGATAAAAAGTCTAGTTGTCTAGAACATATAAAGAACTCTCAAAATTCAATAATAAAAAAAGAAAAGACCCATTTTTTTAAATGGGCAAAAGTTTTGAACAGACATTTCATTTATTTACTATCCTTAGAGAAATGCAAATTAAAGCTGCACTGGGCTAGACCAGAGGTTCTTCCTGCTTCCCTAGAGCCTGGTTTTCCTCTCGCCCCAACTCCATCCCATACAGCTGACCACTCAGAGCCAGCCCTCAGGCTCTTTCACAGATCCCTGGAGAGCCCCAAGGTCCCTGCCACCTGCCAAGATGACTGCCCCCCTCCAGGTGCACAGGAAGTACTATCAACATTTGGAGGTCACCATCAGCTGCCTGATCAATCTGGAGCTCTGTGCTAGTCACATCTACCTACTCGTGTCTTACTGCTTTGATCAAAATGACGTGCCTCTGAAGAACTTTGACAAATCTTTTCTTCATCAGTCTCATGAGTTTCACATGCTGAGAAACTGATGAAGCTGCAGAAACAACAAAGTGGGCAAATCTTCTTACAGGATATCAAGAAACCAGACCACAACCACTGGGAGAGTGGGCTGAATGCGATGGAGTGGGTGATACACTTGAAAAAAAGTGCAGATCAGTCACTACTAGAACTGTACAAAATGGCCATTGACAAAAACAGTCTCCATTTGTGTTACCTCTTTGAGGTTCATTACCTGAATGAGCAAGTGAAATCCAAAAGACTTGGGTGACTATTGCAATCAACTTACATAAGATGGGGGCCCTGGAATCTAGCACTGCAGGATATGTCTTTGACAAGCCCTCTCTGGGAAACAGTAATGCTGATGACTGAGCCTTAGACTGGTTTCCCCATAGCTATGGAGGTTTCTTCCTTGATCACCAAGGCAGTGTATGCATTTCATCTTTTCTATAAGTTGTACCAAAACATCCATTTAAGTATTTTCATGTGTACCATTTCTTCAAATAATTTGGTAATCCCCCTCTCCCTCATTACAGTGAAATGCTGCTGCACACCTATTACAATGGCTAGAATTTAAAATGTTGACCACACCACATATTGGCAGCAAAGGAGATCTCTTATCCACTGCTGGTGGAAATGTAAAATGGTACAACCACTTTGGCAAATGCTTAGGCAGTTTCATAAAAAGTTAAACATATAACTATCATATGATCCAGTCCTTCCATTAGATATCCAAGAGAAAAGCACAGGTCTGTATAAAGATTTGTACACAAATACACATGGGAGATTGCTTACAATAGCCAAAATCCGGTAACAGCGCAAATTCCCATCGATAGGTGAATGCATAAACGATTTGTGGCATATTCATCCAGTGGAGTGCTACTCAGTAATAAAAATGGATGAACTATTGATATGTGCCACAACATGAATGAATCTCACAGTAATTATATGAGCAAAAGAAGCTCATAATCAGGAAAAAAATGTTACAACTTGTATGATTTTAATTTTATAAAATTTTAAGAAATACAAACTAATGTATACTGACAGAAAGTGGATCAGCGATTACCTAGAGAAGGGAGGTGGGGAGATATTGGAAGGAGGGGTTACAAAGTGGTACAAAGACATTTTGAGGGTGGTGAGTACTGTGGGGCCAGAAGATACCCCAAAATGAAGGTCTTGGGAGCAAAATTTTTTCTCTGACCTTCTCTGGCCTCTCAGTCCCATTATTTCTCGAGTCTAGCCATAGAAAGCAGAACCCCTTTTACCCAAGGTGAGTCATAAAAGCCAGAATCCCTTTCTCCAAAAGCCAGCCATAAATTCTAAAATTATTCTGTGTAAAAACTGGCCATAAGGAATTATTGGACCTACCTTATTTGACTATATAAGTCATAAGACCCCCATTCCGGAGAGGCCCCTGCCCCACACCCAGAAGGAAGGAATGTTGTTCAGAGAGGCCAAGAAGAATCCGAACAGACAGGCCTTGCTGGGTTTCCCCTCTGTCAATGGAAAAGAACCCAAACTCTGGAAAATAATTTAAAGAGGTTTATTGCAAGCTGAATATGTGTGACCATGGCCCAGAGAGTCACCACCAAGAACCCTTGAGCAAGTGGTCCCACAGTGATTGGGTTACAGTTTGGTTTTATGCATTTCAGGCTGACAGGAATTACAGGTAAAGTCATAAATTGATACATGGAAGGCGTACATTGGTTTGGCCCAAAGGGCAGGACATCTCGAAGCACAAGACTACAAGTTATAGGTGGGATTCAAGATGCTTTGATTTGTAATGGGTTAAAGAAACGAAGCTTTGTCTAAAGTCTTGGAATGTTTTAAGTTAAGATAAGGAAATTTGTTAATCAGAGATAAGCCACTGTACATATACTGGGACTCAAATGACCTTTAGGTAAATTGATGACCTTTGTCTTACACAGCCTCAGGTTTGTGATTGTTTTAGTATCTTATTGTTACAAAGAATAACTCCAAAAAGGACAGGGCATAACTGGGCATGACCTCCCTTTTCCTTGGGGTGGCAACTCAGCTTTAAGGTATTTTTGGGAAGGTTCCCTTGGCCAAAGAGGGGTCCATTCACTCTTGGGGGGCTTACGATTTTATTTTAGTTCACACCACTCAGTCTATTAACATTATATCATACCTTTATTGTCCAATCATATTTGTACACAATTTGTCCATATTTTGTTGAACCTGAGCATTAAAATTGACAATTTCACCTGTATCTTTGGGTCTTCATTCTGAAGGTTCCTATGTATACACATTAAGTCAATTTGTATGCCTTTTCTCCTTTTAATCAATCTGCCTTATGTCAGTAATTTTTCTGTGAACTTTTAGGGGGCCAAGAGCTTTAGTACCTACAGTATGTTCCTTATTTTGTAGGGGTGGTTCAAATTCTACACTTTAAGTAGGTGCAGTTTATGCATATCCAGTTACATCTCAATAAAGTTCTTTTTTAAAATCTCTGAATGGCGTAAACTTATCACAGGTTTATCTTTAAATACATGTTTTAAATGTGGCTTTCAAGTGGAAGGCACAGCACAGGTGTGCACAGACAGTCGGGAGCAGCGACTGTTCCCCTCATTCACCCAGGTCTACGGAAACTTCCTTGGGCAACTTGCTGCTCTCCCAGCCCCCAGGCATGTGGTTGTGCAGAGTGGCTACTGCTTCTATCTTGCTTCTTTTTCTCTGATCCTTTTCTGCTCATCTTTTACCTGAGATATTTTTTCAGAGCTTACATTCTCGATGAGATCCTTTAAGATAAGATATACATGAAACTGGCAAATACCCTTCTTCCTCCATTTCCTCCTTAAAAACCACACAAGTTCTTAGAGAAATAGCATTGTTTTTCATGTCTTTGGTAGTTTTGTTGTTGTTGTTTAAGTATTAACTTCAGCTTTCTATTCAACAGTTTAGAAGTAAAGGAATTGGCTGAGTGAGTGAGCATTCTTTCTAATGGGAATTGGTGCCAGTAGACAGACTTTATTAAGCTGGCCAAACAAATAGAGAGTAGAAAGGCTGGCCCATGGATCCCATCTGCTTCTTGATTAAATTTCAGCCCGAAGTCCAGGAGCCTCAAGTGACAAGGCTGTTTGCTCCTTCTGTGAAAAGCATGCACTCACTTTGTGAGTTTCGAGGATCAGACATTCAAAGACCACAGATGGAGGCGATAGTTTGCTGTGAGAATCTGCTTTTCTCCTTTTTTTGCTAAGGGCTGTGTGTCTCCTCCTTCAGGGGGCCCCTTTCTTTATCTCCTGTGTGGCTGTGTGTGGTCTCTTTGCATGTCTATTTCTCCTCGCTCTTCTTTGACTCTCTTAACTATATCTTGAAGTTAAAATTTGTTTTTATTATTTTATTTAATGAATAGGATGTTTGAATTGCCTTCCTTTAAAGCAGATGGGTGCATATTTTATTCCTCCTCCAAACAACTCCAATTACAATGACCCAAATAAAATCTACTTGCTTTATGCTTTTTACTTATATGGCCTCAGTTTGCTTTTTTTCTGGGCTGGTGGCACTTCCCACCACTCTCTTTCGCCTGCTGTTGTAAAGTGGCAAACAATTTAGTGAATTATTGTAGTTCACACACTTGTTTGCAGGTGGCAGCCAAAAGTGCATTACAATGGAGTTGACAGTGTATATAAGTATTTGCTATTTTTCCCTTTAGGAATTTTTGTCTATTTTGATTTATAATAAAAAATTATGATGCAAATAAAACTAATTAGGTATATGTATTTTTAAAAGCTTGCTTATTTAACACAATTGTAATCTTCCAAAAATCACTTGGCAAAATACATTTAGATTATGAAATCAGTGGTCGGTGGAAAATATGAATTTTCTAATATTGGCTTTGGCTACTTTTCTCACTTTGGATGAGAGGGCTGTGGACATATCATCTGCACTGAGGGGACATCAAGGACACAGGTTTTAGAAATTCAGTTTCACATAATGTAAAAGGTTTGAACTTCGGGGAAAGTTTACTTCATAAATTATTGCCAGTCATCAGTGAAGCTGGTGTTCTATCTAATAAAACATGATGCCAGGAATAATGGGCCTTATCACCAATTACAGTGCAATGTGAAATAATAATAAAGCAAGGCAAATGAGAGAAAAATTACAAAAGAGTTTTGGAAACTGTAAGCAAAAAATATTCTAATATGATTTAGTCAACTCTGCAAGATTAGGAAAAGACTACACTGCTTGAAATCCTGTGCCTCTGATTGTCTATTACATTTTATTATTTTAGTCACAGAAAATAAACAGTACAAGACAGGGGAAGTTCTTTTGAAATACAAGTTGGAGAGAACTTCTTTTGCAATTCCTTTATATCATCATCTCTTTCCAACTCTGCTCTTACTCTGTGACTTCCTTATAAAGAGAAGTAATAAACTTTCCAAAATTACACCCACCTGCAGCAGCAAGATTTAGAGATGGGAGTATTTCCAGAAGGAGAGTTCAGCCACATTCCCACTGACCTCTGGAGATATAAAACAACCCCTTAGTGACAAAGAGAAGAGAGGCGGGGCCCCTTTAATAATAGCCAACCATTCGGGCAAGCTCTCACCTGGGTCCTCTCTCTTAACCATGGAATTTCCTGCCCACATGAAAAAACAATGATATTTGAGCAATTAATACTAACCTGTTAGCAGACCAAGTGGATGCTAGAATATTACATCAAATCCTGGATAAGAGACAACCAGTAGGATGGGCAGAAATCTCAAGAGCAGCTAAAGTTAGAACAGACTTTGGCCTTAGCTATTTCCATACTGGAGCAGAAATATTTTTCTGGGGAAGGAACAGCCAGCAGGCATACCATCCTTTACCTGAAGGATCTCTAAGCAGGACTCTAATTCACCCTTGCTATTACCCAAACTCTGGTATGAGCTCTGATCAATTGCAAGGCAGGGAAGAGCCTTGCCCACCCCATCCCCTGGGAATGGTCTGAGCTCAGAGACACGTGCCATGTCAAATGGGCACCAGTCTTGGAAGAGGGAACGTTCAGATTACCTAGGAGGGAGAGCTGGTGTGAATATTAGCAGCAAGTATTGATTTCTACCACATAAATCAAGCTGGAGGCTGGAGATGGCTGGGGCCAGGCTGAGACAGGCATGGATGGCTTCACTAGGTGATGAGAATGATTCAGAACTTGCCCAGGGTGAAAGGATCATTCAGGATTAAAGAGGACTGAAGACTAAGGGCCTTTGATATTAGTAATAGTTACCAGTTGAGGGATTTCTATGTGCCATGTGTTTTACCTGTATTCTTTCTAATCTTTATTTGTAACCATACTAGGTACATATGCATTCATCCTCAATAAATATTTATAGAAGCCTACTCTGTGCTAGTTTAATTATGGGAATATAGCTGAGAACAAATCAGAGCTAACCCTTGCTCTTTTGGAGCCCACATTCCATCTAAACATCCCCTTCATGTCACAATTGGTGAGGCCAGGGCTCAGAAAGTTTAAGTATTAAATAACTTACCAAGGACACGTGTCCTGTTAATGGTGGAGTTGGGGTAGATTCAAACCCAGATCCTCTGACTCAAATATCTTTCTTTTAAGCTCTGTGCTGGCAATTTTAAACTTTTTCTCTACTATAATGCACATCATATTTGGCATCAACTATATACTATGATATCATAGAGTGGGCTGTGTCGTTGATAAACCACACTCTAGTTTTTCTCTCCTATTCAAGTTTACAAATATGCACCTAGAAGAAAGTCAGTGTTGTAGGAATAATCAAGAATCTTCCCTAGCTTATTTTATTTTAAATAAATCTTTCAGAAAAAACATTGTCAAGTTAATTCTCACTGTTGCAAGCCTCAGATTTGCATGTTAGACACCAGTCTTTCCACAGTCGATGAGATGTTTGCTAAACCACATGTCTGCTAGACTGTCCTGTGCTCTGCCTAGCGTGGCCAGGCCTGGAACACAGAGAAGACACAATTGCTGGCCCCAGACAAAGGCTCCACATCCAAAATGACAGATCTATCTGGCAGTCTGGGCAACCTCCCTCCCTTTGACTCTGGAGGTTTATAGGACTAGGTTTGCTAGAACCCATTTGGCTAGTTTCTCATTGCAGAGCCTTGGAAAAACTCCACATTCTCTGATGGAGGAGAAACTTCGGTGTGGAAGGCCCAGGTGTCATCTTTCCTTGTCAGTTTCTACCCGAGTCATTAAGGCTTAGCCATTGCACACGTCTTGGGGACAAAGTCACAGGTATAGGATCTCAGGTTTCTTATCTCAGGTGATAGGACTGGGTGATTTGGGTTTGATAGCATTTTGTTATAGAAAGATATCTATAGCCTAATCTTTTTTCTAGAGTCATACTTCTCACTTATCTCAGCAAGACTTTTCTCAGAAAAAAAAAATTTGCAATCTCCCCCCAAGAAGTGATTTGATAGAGAGAAAATACCTTTTACATTACAAAAGAAGGGGAGTGGATTGTTAACATATGCACTTATTCATTTATGCTGACAAAAGGAGTCACAGTGTAAGTAAAAACCAAGTTGAATCTTTTTCTTTTAGGTAGAAAAATGTTGTATCAGGCAGATTTCAGCAAAGGAGCAAGAAACCAGTGTGGGCAGTTCAAGTGCATGGGATTTAATGCAGGGTGTTTACAAAATGGGTGGAAACACTTGGGGAGCACAAGTCCAGCAGCAACTGGACATTTGTTTTCAAGTTCCACCACTACAGCTGCAATCCAGAGGTCAGGAGACTGCTGCCAGCACCTCAGCCCACACCTAGAAAGCTGGAGATAGAGGAGCATGGAGTCTGGCCCCTACCCACCCCAGCCCATTAGAGCTCCTGACAGTCAGGATGGGTGCAGAGAGACGGCCTGTCCCACCCTTCTACCTTCCAAATCTCATAGGATCGCTTCTCATTGGCAGAACCTAAATCACAGCCAGCGTGGAAAATCAGCTTTCCAGTTGCAAGAGAGTTTCAGAAATGTAGTGCTTAGTCTTCCAAACCTGAAATGAACGAAAGAAGGAGGTGAGTATGGATGTGGAAAGTTAGCAGATACTATCTAGTACCCATCTGTTGTTACATTAGACTAAAAACAAACAAAACATCAGTGTGATTGTCCACCAACACAGTACTCCTGACAAAGCTAATGCATCACCAATACATGAAAGACTCCAGTGGCCAGACACTACAGTTGATATTTATGAATATAACTACATTATATAAAAATAAATTCATTACTTTTGGTAATTTACCTCTGCCCTTCATGAGAAATGATATGATTATATAATTTAAAATTCTTATCTCTATGATGCTTATGGATTAAGTATTTTGATTATCTTTGCACCTAAATAGCTTGAAAGTTTTGAGCAAAAGGAACCATTCATTAAACCAAATAATTTAAATTCCATTAATAAAAAATCATAAACTCAGTTTTATAATTGTTATAATATAGCTATCTTGTGTTGGTTAATTATGCTTGTGTTAATTAATTTTTACCTTTTATGTCAAAAATGAATAATGCCAATGAGGTTGATAAATTCAGTACATTACATTTTCCTGTGGTTCAATTTCCTTTTCCCTCTTTTTTTTTCCTTCTTCTGCAACTAAATCTGGTATCTAACATATATCAGAACATTATTTTCAAGTATGAAGCACAAAAAAGATGAAAACATTAAATATTACTTGGATAATTTTTTTTTTTTTTTTTTTTTTTTGAGACATAGTCTTGCTCTGTTGCCCTGGCTAGAGTGCAGTGCTGTAGCATCATCATAGCTCACGCAACCTCAAACTCCTGGGCTCAGGCAATACTGCCTCAACCTCCTGACTAGCTGGGACTACAGGTGCATGCCACCACACCTGGCTAATTTTTCTATTTTTGGTAGAGACAGGGTCTCACACTTGCTCAGGCTGGTCTCAAACTCCTGACCTCAAAGCGATCTTTCCGCCTTGACCTCCCAGAGTACTAGGACTTGGATAATATTAAAGAAAGTTTTGGGGCCTTTAGCTTGCCCAGGAAACAGACTGAGGTAGAAATTTGTGTCCAAGTGGTTAATAGCAAGTACTCTTGGAAAAAACACGTGTGAGGAGTGAAGGGCACAAGATTGGGCAGAAGAGGCAGTTAAACTATGTTTCAGCTTTGACATAGGCCACAGAGGATCCTCTGGAGTTTGGATGACCCTTTGGAGTTGTCCTGAATCCATGCAAGTAGGCTGGCCCTTTGTACACTCATTTTGTCTACACCAGGCGTCCTCAAACTTTTTAAATAGGGGGCCAGTTCACTGTCCCTCAGACCCTTGGAGAGCTGTTGGACAGTGCGGGGCACATTCCACACATGTGCACTGTGGGCCTGGGACGAGTTGGCTGCTAAGCAGGACAGGCAGCAGCAGCAAAAGGCCCCGCGGGCAGGATAAATGTCTTCTGCAGGCTGCATGTGGCCCGCGGCCGTAGTTTGAGGTCGCCTGGTCTACATTGTCTGTGACCAGGGAACAGGCATAACCTAGAGTGAGGCAGCTCCCATTTGCAAAGGGCAATGCCCAGAGAAGAACTCATCTGTGAGCTGTCAGCAGTCAACACCTTGGCATTTGGAAGAATGCCTTAGCCTTTGAGGGAGGGTCTACCCAGCAAACCACAACATTTGCCACACTTCCGGCTGACATTCTACGAGAGTGAAGATGTCCTAAGACAGACCTAGTCTTTAAAACCCCTCACTTAAGAAAAACATTATTTGCTTGAACACATTGGTACATTCTATGCTAGACTACAGTATATTGTCTTGTTGACTTATAAATACCAGAAAACATTCTAACTAGCTTATACCTATGAAAGAACAAGTGTTCATGGGAAATGCACAGAATGGTGTTTTTCAATGTCTGAAGACAGTTTCCATTTGTTTTTCCATCTTACAACTATCTTCTAGAAATTTAACTTTGATTCTAACTTGCATGAATTACAACTATTGTGAGTGTTCTCTTATTTCTTCAGTATAGCATATGGGTAGTACATTTTCTAGGCAAATGTAGATATCTTGTGTAGGAAAAAATTTTATTTTTAATCTGATGTCACATTGTTACAAAAGAAATTAGCCTTGAATCTTTGAAAAACATCCTAGTTTTATTTGTGTCATTAATATAACACTTCAGAACCTTCAAAACAAGATTCAACTATTATGAAATCAAAGTAAAATACTGTTTGACAAGTTAAAATTAAAGAAAAGGATATATAATTTCAGTTATATTTATTTTAAGATAACATTAGAAATCAAATGATATATAAAGCAATACAATAAAAAAGGACAACATAAAACAAAGACATAAAATTGATTTTGTGGAATATCAAACAGAAGTCATGCAGCACAATCATTAAAGGAAGTTGCCCCAGGATGATAATATATGTGGTAGATACAATAATATGCACATATGAACATAACAGTTACTGCATTTGGTACATGAGCCAGATGATTAATATAAATCAATCTGTGTTACAGAAAAGGGACATGTTACTTTGGTGGTAGTAGTCAGCAAAGCTTCTTGAAGGAATAATGTCAAGAGGGAGTTTTAATAGATACAGACAAATAGAGCCAACATTTCAGGTAAGGAAATTAGCAGCAGAGCCTGGGAAATAGTATCCGTTTAGACGAGTCAGTCACAACTGAAATAAATCAGATTATGATGAACGTATTAACTACCATAGGGATGACAACTATTTTCTGGGGAATATTAATATACTAGTAATTTCTAGTGTTTACTATACCTTGCTTCTTTTGCCAGCTTTACTTTTTCATAAAACATTTTTTCTCCAGAGAGATTGCTATTACTGATGTTTGAAAAACTCATGGGAGGCTGTATTCTTCTTTCTTCAAGTTGCATTTAAGTCATTCTTAGATTTTTCTAATCTCACATATGCTTGGCTGCTGAACAAAGCACAGGCCCCCCAGTCACAAAATTCCCTGAGACTGTAACAGTGATTCACTCATACTAAGATCATTAAGAAATCCTTATGTTTTAGCTGAAAGTCAAGAATCCAACAATGATTATCAATGATTTTTTTTAATGAATTTGGAAGGTATTTTACCCAAAATGTCCCCCCCCCCATCAACAACAAATAAAAAACAAGAACACCGGAAGCACCTTGTAAAAGTAGCTTTGGGAATCAGGAGAAAATCCACTATAGAGATCAATTGTATGTATCATGGGCTTTACATTGGTGGCCAGTGTTGTTCTTCAGGTGACACAGTGGGGCTCACTGCAAGGAATCAAGCCATGCCATAATGGGGTTACAATGAGACAACAGCATTGCCACCTACTTTCCCAGGCTCTTACCCATGATTTCTCCAGAAAGACCATTCATAGGTTGCTATGTTTAGTGTTTTCCAGCACACTAGGCCTCTGGTTCTTATACCACATCAGCATTCTCGTGGTCAGCCTCTGAGTTTAGCTGCATCTGCACTGTATGGTTGCAGGTGACCTCATGCTCACCTACCCTCTGCTCTATGGTCCTCTTGCATTCAGGTGCAACCCACACGTGTGGGGGAGTTTAATGCCCAGAGACAATCCTCAGCCAAGGAGGAGTAGTAACTGGTGGGTAAATACCCCATCTTCCCCCCATTCTGCAAGGGGACAATTCTGGGAGTCGTTCTGCGCATTTCCCAAGTAGTCCCAGAAGATCTGAGTCCAACTGCCCAAAGCAGCAACCTCAGTGACCCATCTTTAGGTGGGTTTTTCCTCCTTTCCTGCCTTAAGTTCCTCCCCTCTCACTTCACCGAGAGACCAACTTCCAAATAAACTTCCTTCAGCCAAGTTCTTGCCTCGACTTTCCTGCTGAGCAAACCTGGATTAACACACTTCTGATTAACATTATTATCATCATCATAATGCTAGTCCATTATCTCAAAATCTCTCTCTGCTTAAATTTGAAAAATATTGTGTGTATACTTACTATTTGGACTTGGGTCTATTTTTGGACTCTTTTTCCCCACTGATGAATTTATATATTGAGCATTTTTCACAGTACATACAGTGGTTTTTATTGTTGTCATCAAAATTCAGATTTCACTTGTGTGTCTGTGTGTATATGTGAGCAAGTGTCAGGGATGTGAGCTGAAGAGCTATCCCTTCAAACTTAATTTTTTTAAAAAGTAGCTAAGAGTAAGTCATGAGAAATATTATCACTCTGTTTTCCCAATCATTATGATTTTAAAAAGCGATGGAATTTATACTTATGGAGATTGTTTCAGATTTCTAAAAAGATTTCCAAGGTTTAATCTAAAATAGAGGTGTTGGGTCTTTCACAATAGCTTTATAAATGTTTACGTATACTTCCTCAAACAACTGCTCTCTAAAACCACCCCCTAAAAAGCAAACAAAAAAATTTTAAGGCAAAATGTCATTTTGAAATTTTGAGACATTTATGACACTTGAATGTTTAGAAATTCACAGTGGAATCCATGTACTTCTTAGTGGTGATGATGTTGATGTAAATCTATAAAATCTAAATGCCCCATGATGGCCTCATGTGAATGGGAAAGTTATACTTGTGGTTTAATCCATACATTAAAATTTTCTCGAGATTTCAAAAAAATTCTATAACTTTTTAAAGATAAAGAATCATTATTTAGATCACTTTTTTTTTTTTTTTTTTTTTGAGACAGAGTCTCGCTTTCTTGCCTAGGCTAGAGTGAGTGCCGTGGCGTCAGCCTAGCTCACAGCAACCTCAGACTCCTGGGCTCAAGCAATCCTCCTGCCTCAGCCTCCCGAGTAGCTGGGACTACAGGCACGAGCCACCATGCCCGGCTGATTTTTATATTATATATATTAGTTGGCCAATTAAATTCTTTCTATTTTTATGGTAGAGACGGGGTCTCGCTCAGGCTGGTTTTGAACTCCTGACCTTGAGCAATCCGCCCGCCTCGGCCTCCCAGAGTGCTAGGATTACAGGCGTGAGCCACCTCGCCCGGCCATAGATCACATTTTTTAAAGAAAATATTGAAGCAGTCAAAACTTATGTGAGTTTAGACATAACAGAAGGTTTGATTTTGCTTTGTGGCAGTGGTTTCTGGTCCCTTCCCAGGACACTCACCATCTCCATGCAGAGAAGAATGCCATCATGACGCATGCACTAGACTGGGGCGTCTGCCGGGGCTTGGCTTTAGCACTTCAAATGTGTGGGTGGCTGAAGTTATGCCCAGTAGTACTTAGAGCTGAATTTTGTGTACATAAGTTGCAGCACCCAGTAAAGAGCCCCGTGCCATCCATCTTCCTCTTCCTGGATGGTCCAGTGACCTTAGACATGATAGTCCTTACTGGAGATTATTCACTACAAGATCTTGGTCTCTGCATCTGCCTTCTCCTTGCAGAGGAGACACTTGATGTCTATATATGTCACCACCCCACCTCTCTTCTATGCATTGCTACCAGGGTCAAGAGTTCTGCCCTGACTCCAGGCAGAGGAACTGTAGGCACTCAAGCTCATTACTTCGTGACTTGACAACAAGGTGCCTTGCAGCTAATTTACCTTCAGCATTATTGTGAGTGTGTGGTTCTGTATGGTTTCAGGTACCTTGTGAAGTGACACTAAACCTCCCAAGGCAAATTATATTATATTTGCCTTGGGAGGCAAATATATATATTATATAAATATATATATTTATCATATATATTTAAATATATATTTATTCAACATATATATTTATATATTTATATATTATATAAATATGTATATTATAATATATATCATATATATTATATGATTCACCACTTACTTATAAGAAAACTGAGAATCAGAAAGGAAAAAAACAATAGAACTAACATTTTCTGAGCATCTACTTTATGCCTAACACTGTGCCAAGCATTTAATAAACATCATCTTATGTCATTCTACCACATACTTGAAAATTAGACTATATATTTATGTGGCGGGAATAATAACAGATATTTTTACAGATGAATAAACAAATTCAGAAAAGTTAAGTAGCTTGTCCTAGAACATACAGCTAATGAGTAATGGAAGAAGAATTCAAATCTTGTCTTTGTAGCTCCAAAGACTGTGTTTGCCCCACTCCACAGTGGTTTTGCATGGAGGTCAGTTAGTTTGACCAGTTTTACCCAGTTAGAAAATTGAAGATACAGGATACACACTTAGGAACGTCTGACTCCAAAGCCTATGAAAAATAGCATTTAATGGAGCTGATCAGTCTATTCAAAGAACTTTAATGTCTATGGAATGTTCAAAAACAAAAAATCACAGCCCCATCATAAATAAATTCTGGTATTTTGTAGGTATATGTATGTGATTTGGGGAATATAGTTAGAAGTTGCATTAAGAAAAATGGTAAGAGATTTTGAGTATGGTCTTCTGCAAGCTTGTTTCTTCTGTAAGTCTTTGTGTTAAAGTCCACTGAGTAATCTTGGGCTTTTGAATATAACTACCTCAATCACATATCTATAGGGATTATGCTGATGTCATCCTTCTAATGACAGAAGTCATGCAACTAGAGCACAGACTTAGGATCCTACTGTATTTCATAAAGAGCAGACAGAACTCACTGTCCAGATATGCAGAGACAGTATCAAATACTTTTTTAGAGGACGGAGTATGGGACAGGCAGGAGCCATTTCAGGGGAGAAACTTAGCTTCTAATTTTAGCTTTGGGACTGACACATTGTGGGACCTTGGGCAGACTGCATGTCTTTTCTGGCCTATCAGTTTCTTCATCTAGATGGAGGCTGGACAGAACACACCTGTAAATGAATCTGCCTCCAGCATTCTGTGATATTGTGACTGTGAGATTTTCTGCATTTTATTCACCTGTTAAGAAACAAAGTCACGTGTAATAGACCTAAGGCTGTGATGGGATTCCGATGGAAAGCAGGTCAGGACAGTCATGGGGAAAATGGTGTAGCAGGCAAGGTTGACCTTTGATGGTCTTCCTTCCCCTGTCTCAAGCACCAACAAGAGCATGCATCTCCCCCAGATCTGCTCTGGTGGAGTGCAGACTTTCTAGCTCTCCCTTGTTTGCACCTTACGATCATTCCAAACCCACCCATTCTGGGCTGCGGGGCCTTACACAGAGGCAGTATGCATAGTGGTTATAGCCCTGGGGTAAGACTATATGGGTTTCAATCTTGGCCTGATCATCTCTCAGCTGTGTGATATTGGGAAAATTATTTCACATTTCTGTGCTCCTGTTTTCTTATTCATAAAATTAGGACATGATGGTGTTTACCTCATAAGCATACTGTGCGCATTATTAAATGCATCAATATAGAAAGGTTTAGCACATTTCCTGGCACATAGTACATGGTCAACATATATTAAATAAAAGATAGGATTATTTTGGGGTGACTAACATAACCTTTTAATTAGTACTAATGTGCTCATGGAGGACTATGGCTACACATTTTTCTTATCCCTGAACACAAATGTTGACCAGAGTGCTTAGCAGGCCCTGAGAAAGCAGTGAAAGCGTAGTTGGGCTTCTATGATACAAGTACTTCCCCTACATCAATCTTCGATATTTCTCTCTCGGTTGAACTCTACCTTGAACTTTATGCTTCTATTAACTTGAAATGGAGGGTAAAACTAAGACATGGAAGGTGTACTTTTTTGTTTAGAAGTAATATTCTACATGTCAGAAGCTCATTATATAACTGTTCAAAGGAATTGCTGTCTGAGTGGAAAGCCTGAATTCCCTTTTCAGCTGTCATGCATTTTCTTTTTAATGAAATTTTAGAATAATGTTCTTTTTCTGGTTAAGATCAGAACATCATAGGGAATGAAGGCAAAACAAATAAACAAAAAACCCCACAAAGAAACAAAAAAGAGTCAATCTTTTATCAATGTCCTATTTTGCTCCCTCTATTGGGTTTGGGATTCATAAACTTGTAAAAAGTTTAGCATTGTGTATACAAGAACTTTTTCCATATGACATAGGCATTTTCGATGGAGTCCATTTAGTATCCATAAGTGTCACCATCCAACCAGTGCCAAGTACCAGTGTGACTAATCAAACTCAGGCATCTGAATGGTTTGGTTGAATAACCCATAGGACTTTTTATTACAAAAATTCAGCCTGGTCAGGAATTGGTTTCAAAACAAACCATGCACTTGGCTGATTGGGCTTTTAAAAAAAAAATAAAGAAATTACAGTAAATATTTTAGAAAGCAAAGTAAGAGATGGACAAACGGAACATTTCTGTCCAGAGTAGAGTAAGAGTCAGAGCCCAGAGTACAGCTCAAAAAGCCAAATATCCTACTGAGGTTACCAAGAACAGCTGCACTGTGTAGTGGATTTGGACTGATAATAAGAGCTATCTGATATTGCTTTTCGTTACAAGATTGGTATATTTGTATTTTACTCTTATCAAGGGCTGAGTGTCCTGGCTCATAAAGATCACTTTGTAAATTGAATGAATGACAGGAATAATCTCTAAGAACCTTCAGTGAGTTACTAAGCATGTACATGGCCACATCTTTTCTATAGGAAAAAGCTTCTCACACCATTTGCACATATTCTTAAAGTATTTCTCCATTCTATTTTCTCTGACTTTTTTTTTTGTATTTTTATGTACTTACTATAAGAACTATCTCTGTTATTCAAGGAACAGTTCAATAACTTTAGGGAAAAAAAGCACAAGGTAAGAGATCTGTATTTAAAAGAGACATTAAAATATCAACTTCAAAAAGCATGGGGGAGAAAACAGTGTGTTTCCCATTCCTTTTCCAAAACAAAGGAAGTAAGAAATTCCTTCATGGTTTTTATTTATTTTTCAAATCACGCTGTCCTCAACTTTTAAAATAATAATCTTCCTTGACAGTCACTTAATAATTGTGAGTGATCTATAACTTTATTATAAAGTACTCATCTAATGATCTATTTCCTTTACCCTAGGGGCCAAGTACAAAGCTAGAGAATTATCTTGGTGATACTTTTAATAACTTCCTGTGGGATTGCAAGCCCTAACTGAAGCAGACTCTGCAAAGGAGTTAATCATGTAATTTCACAGATTAGACACCACAGGGTTACTAATGAGAAACTTCAGTTTAGTGATAAACTTTTTTTTTTTTTTCCAGGAATATTTTGAGAGGCCTGTAACCTTTGGCTGACACCCAGCAAGGCTATTAGTTTAACATGGGATGCACTACCAAATGCACAAGAGTCAGCAGAACTTCTTTTCTGGAAAGTTGATTGTAACAATAGTTTTGTTAAAGAGGCTTTAGTAACAGATGGAATGGGCAAAAGGGGGGGAACAAAAGACAAGCATTAAAAAAACTTATCAACTTCCGTTGGTTGGCATAACTTCAGCTTCTAGCGTCTTTGCAGCCATATGCTCACGATGGAAACCGCAGTGCACATTTAAATGTCACGTTGCCCTCTGTTCCATAAACATGTATCATCCATCACTAAATATTTAGATCTGAATTGTTGGAGCTGAGCTCTGTGCCAGGGGTAGGGGGATTAATTCCTTTCAAGGTCCTCACATGATGGATTTTCCACTGAAGTAAACATCCGAGAAGAGCTCACACTAAAGCCATAAAATATATAAATAAAGTTTAAAGTTTAATTAAGTCAACATTATTTAAAGTGGTTGTCATATTTTATGGCAAACGTTTTGTGTTTATTTTGTATGACTCCTAATAAATAGGCCCTCCTGATCAGACAAAAGGCACAGCTAGGTTAAAGTCGAGGGCTGCAGACTTAGGGCCGGAAGAAGAATATGCCTGAGTTGGGGACAAGGCAACATTTTCCCATCATGCTTTTCGTTTCAGAAACTAGCATATTAGCCAGACACTCAGTCGATATCCCACACAGACAGAATGTTTGAAAACCCTTTACGGCTTTATCAGTTGGACTGTGGGAAGACAATATACTCACATAGATAGGTTAGAGACACAGAATAGCAAAGAAACGACAGTAACTCAAGTGAAAAAATAACTTTCATTTCATTTAGTTCTTATAAAAAGCCTAAGAAGGAAGATAGTTAACTTAAAGTCAATTCCTATTGGCTTATTAGCTTCTTAAAATAATTTTCTTAAAAGATAAATTACTTAAATGTACTCCATTCCCCCCAAAATCAGTATTCTAGGGCACCCAATTTTTGTCCCTTAATATTAAACAGGGAAGTTGTTCATCACCCATTCTTTCATGTATGATGGATATAGAGTTTGAGGAGAAAGAGGAAATGAAGGCAAGAGAGTCAAAGTGAATTTCCTACTGCAGAGTCAAAGCAGTTGCTCCTCAATGAATACTTTTTCTTTTCTAAGAGTTCCCTCAATGTTGACAGTGAGCTCTATTTCTTCCTACAGAAAAAAAATCCCTGTTCAAAGAAGTGTTTAACGCTGGAAGGAAACTTTTAGAGTTGGAATAAACCTTTAGCACTCTAACCCAACCCTGATGTTTTGTAAGAAGAAAACTGAGTCTGAGAGAAGTTAATTGATCAAGTTCACATAGCTAACTGTTGGCAAAGTAGGTCTAGAACTCATGTCTCTCTGAATGCCTATCCTACTGCTTTCCTCTCCATAATACTTAATAATGTGTGTCTTTGCAGAGGAAGCTCATGATAGGTATAATTGATGGTCTTTGAGAAGATAAACTGACAAAGCCATGGAGATTGGTATCTTTGATGGTTCTTGGGAAGCATATTTTGAGAAACTGAATGGTTTGGTGCAAAGTACTTAACCACTGAGTTTCCATTTCCTCATGTGTAAAATGCAGGTAGTGGGGGATTGGAGATAATATTTGTAAAGTGCATCCTGCATATACACAGCAGATACCCCATTGATGGTATCAGTTATCGTTGATATCACATTCATTTTTAGAAGCTGCATATTAAGGACAAATGTCTTTCCAAATTATTAAATTGCTGATATGGCTGATTTCACTTCTTTCTTAAGTTGGGGCTTGCATTTATTTTTTGACAAGCCCCAATCTTTTATATATAGAAAAAAAGAACCTAGATAGAACTCTTTCCTGGAATAAAAATATGTGTCAAATGAGAAAACACATTCTATCAAAATGTTTATTATCACTTGGACTAGCGTTCCAGGTTTTAATAAACTGAAAACAATTTTTTAAATATACTGAAATTCGACAAGCAAAACAAAATTAATTTCATTCTTTTCTACTGAAAAAAAATGTCTTTTTACATGTTCATACTTAACATATTTAAATGTGATGATTACTCATACAGCAAATGAATTAGGAATTAGGCAAACATTCTGTTATAATATACATATATTTTAGACAATCCCTCCAAGAAGACTAAAGGAAAAAAAACTACTGATAAAAAATAAAAATTCAAACTATTTCAAGGATTTAAACCATTACCTACAAACTCTCTCCCTTCTTTTGATTTTATTTAGTTCTCTCAAGTCCACATATCATTCTGAATGTGAATTTTCAGTTCTAGATCATTTTCTATCCATATGTCTACATAGTTCTCTTTGTCACAAACAATGAAACTATTACACTGTTTTGCATGAATATATCATGGCCTGCTAACTCATTCCTCTGGAGATTATATGTTTCATGAAATAAACATATGATTAGAAGGAAAAGAACTGGAAGTAAAATTATACTTTTACACTAAAAGAGAACTTCAGATTAAGATTGTTATTATAGAACACAAAAATATGCCAAATTCAGCCAATTTCATGAAAACTTGCATGTAAAACAATAACCCTAATTGAATTATTCACTATTTCCACATCTGATAGCTCTATCATGAGATCTATTTAAAATTCACTAAAACAAAAATAGAGAAACATCACTCCTACTCACCTGATGGATACTATAGTGTTTATGCATAGCAGTGGAAATAAAAAATTATTGCACTGGATAATGCTAACAGTTAAACATTCTTTATTAATTTGAATCTTCCAAAAGCATGTTTTAATTTTCAGCTGACTTTGAGTAATACACATGTACAAACTTATACCTACATATAGCTACACTGAGAAAATTGTCACTATTTGTTACTTTCTTAGCGGTAGAAGAAATCAATTCAAATAAGCTCAATTTATACATACTTAGTATTTTCAATACATGGAAGACCAAACTGTACAGAAATTTTAATAAACATGAAAAAAATGCTATCCACAAAATTCTATTTTCTTTTTGATTGTGTTGCTGCTAAGAAAAACCTTTCCTTGATTCACACCTAACCTCATCCAACTGCCTTTCAGGAGTGTGGTTTCCCATGCTCATAAATTGGCAACCTAGAAGGCCCATTAGAGTATGAGTTAATTTCATTAATGCACTCTCAGGGTAAGCGCATGTGCAGCTAGTATTTCCAAACTATTTATTTTGTCTAAACATTTCCCCTCACTGAGTGATTTATACATTACGTGGTGGAACTAGAGTGGGTGCCAAAGGTAGGGCCAGATGAGAACCTTTCTAGATGTAACTCACTGGTAGTAAATCTTGGGCTTTTATAAAGGACACTCTTCAGCAAGCAGAATATCCACGCAAAGACAAAGGTTCTCTGAACAGGCAAGTTGGATAATGAAGACTTACACTCCAGATATTTATTTCCCCCAATTTTTATTACTAATGCATTAATTTATTCCACAAATATTTGTTAACTACCTCCTAGGCAATTGATGAGATCTAGTGAAAATTAGGCTTTCTCTACCTTCTACCTAGGATGACAAATTCCTTTAGGATTTTCTATGAGTCTTACATCAATGCACACATGCACACAGAAACACATATGCACACATTTTTTAAAACATGTGTAAATATATACAAACATATTTGGCCTTAATATTAATAGGAAAGTTATATTAAATTTTTGATATATTACATATATATTTGAAATCTAAACACATATCATTCCATTCCTTTCGGCTTTATTGTATTTGATAACAAAAAAGAGAAGTGAATGAAATTAAATTCATAAAATTTAATCCAGAAATGTCATCAATTTCCCTAGTTTACCAGTTCTAACTAAAAGATAATGATTTTTGCATGGTATTGGTATAAAAACAGATACGTAGACCAATGGAATAGAATAGGGAACCCATAGATAAAACTATGTATTTATAGCCAACTGATTTTCAACAAAGGCACCATGAACATACATGAGAGAAATAAAGGAGTGCTAGGAAAACTGGATATTCATATGCAGAAGAATAAAACTGGACCTCTATCTCTCACCATAAACACCAAACAACTCAAGGTGTATTAAAGAGTTAAATATAAGACCTGAAACTATAAAACTACTAGAAAAAAACATAGAGGAAATTCTTCAGGACGTTGGTCTAGGCAAAGATTTTTATGGCTAAACCTCAAAAGCACAGCCAACAAAAACAAAAGTAGACAAATTGGACTACATAAAACTAAAAATTTCCTTTGGGTTCAGCAAAGGAAACAACCAACACAATGAAGAGACAACCTGTTGAATGGAAGAAAACAAACTATTCATCTGAAATGGGACTAATATCCAGAATATACAGGGAACTCAAATAACTCAACAGCAAAAATCAAATATTCTTATTAAAAGGTGATTGAATGGCATGAATAGCCATTTCTTTAAAGAAGACATACAAATGGCCAACAGGTAAATGGAAAAATGCTCAACATCATTGATCATCAGAGAAATGAAAACCAAAACTACCCAATTGGAATGGTTACTATTAAAAAGACAAAAACAGATGCTGGTGAGGATGCAGAGAAAAGGGAACTCTCATACACTGTTAGTGGGGATGTAAATTAATATAGTCACTATGGAAAACAGTATGGAGATGTCTAAAAAAACTAAAAATAGAACTACTATCCAATCCAGCAATCCCACTACCGGGTATTTATCCAAAGGAAAAGAAATCTGTACATCCAAAAGATACCTGCACCCTATGTTTATTTCAGCATTATTCACAATAGCAATAATGTGGAATAAACCTAAGTGTCCATTGAATGATCAATGGATAAAGAAAATGTGGTGTATGTACACAATGGAATACTATTTGGGCACGAAACATAATAAAATCATGTCATTTGAAGCAACATGGTTGGAACCGAAGGTCATTTTTAAGTGAAATAAGATAGGCACAGAAAGACAAATATCACATATTCTCATTCATATGTGGGAGCTAAAAAAGGTTGATCTCATGGAGGTATAGAGTAGGATGGTAGATACCAGAGGCTGGGAAGGGGGAAGAGAGTTTGGTTAATGAGTACAAACAGAGTTAGAGAGAAAGAATATGTTCTAATGTTTGATAGCAGAGTAGGGTGACTATAGTTAACAACAATGTATTGTATACTTCAGAATATCTAGGGAGTACTTGAAATATTCTCAACACATAGAAATGATAAATACTTCAGGTGGTAGATACCCCGAATACTCTGATTTAATCATTACACATTGTTCGCATGTAACAAAATATCATATGTATGACATACATATGTACAGATATTGTGTACTGATAAAAGAGATATAGTTTTTATTTTAGACAGTGTTGAATTAATGAGTGTAGTAGAACACTACCTTTCCTTTTTTTTTTTTTTTAACTAGAACACCTCACAAAGAAAGCTTAGGGAGGAGTCTGAAAATTCGTATAAATAAGGATGTTATTTGATCTACTTCACAAAACTAGTGATTAATAGTCCACTTTCAAGTAGTATAGACATTACTAATTTCATCTAAATTCTATCCAAGCTATAAATTATGAAGTTTCTACCTTATTAAAATGTGAATATCAGTGGAAAGCAACTATAATTTCCTACTAAAATACTTCTTAGTTGTGCTTTGGTATTATTTCCATATTTAGTATGTAACTTCTATTTAACCTTATTATTAATAAATTCATAACCCAGGTGAATATGAAGCCCAAGGCTTTCATCTATGTGGCATATCCAAAGCATGATGATGTTCTAGAGCTACATATAGTTTAAATATAAAACAAACAAATGTGTTTTGCTACAATACAAGGTGGCAATATGAAGGTAGAAAATTTTAAGGATCTTGAGACAGGAAGGCCATCATTTATAAAGCCATGGATTGAAAAATTAAGAAAATAATTTTGTGCGATAAGTCATTAATATTATGAAAATGAGAAAGAACAAGAATTTTAATTTTTAAAAAGTACCTATTTCATGCCCCTTGTAAAATGACATGTGGCTACTTCCATCAAGGGATGAAGTCTGTTTCTCCATCCCTTGCCTCTGACCTTGACCATGTGACCTGCTTTGGCCAACAGCCATGGTAAATGGGAGCAGAGGTTTTTCCTCTTGCTGCTGGAAACATTTCCACCACAGCATGAAGAAGCCCAGGTGAGCCTGCAGCAGAGGCCATGGGGGAGGACTGAGGTGCCCTGATGGGTGAGCCTGAGAGTGAAACCTGCTGCTACCAAGGTGCCAGGTAACTGACTGCAGTGAGCCCAGGTGAGACCAGGAGGGATGCCCAGCTAGAGCCAAATTCGTGACCCACAGACTCGTGAGCTAGTAAATGGTTTTTTCCAAACCACAGAGTCTCATGGATGTTTGTTAACATAGCAAATGCTACAATAAATTAATTAAAAACAAACACAAGGAGACATGGAACTCTTAGTCGCTTTCACTAGTAGTGACAATGAGTGTGCAATGAAAAATATTTTTTTCATGCCTGAACATACTTTGTGATCAAGCAATGCATTTGGTAGATGGCTTAGTTGCTATGGAATGCTTTTCCTCTGAATAAAGTTGACTAATTTGTTTGGTAATGAAACTCAAGACCCTTGTTTTGTTAGCATCCTGCTTCTGGAACTGAGAGATGTGGCTCAGATATTGTTTCCAGAAGGGTCTCTGCAGCCAACTGAATGATGTATAGACATCAGGCCACAGTGTGACTTTCAGGAGCCCTGGTCCCTTTGCTGTTATGGAAAACTATTGATAAGTAGAGCTTATAACCCCATTTGCTATAAAGATGAATATATTCATATGACATATTAATATCATATGACATATTTTCTTCAACTTAAAAATTTGAGGTTTTTTTCTTCTGATTTTAAAAGAAATCAAAACATTTTCATAGACCCCTAAAGGTATAGTGGGACCTGGGCACTGGGCCTATTGTGTGTAATGAGTAAGTCGGCCGAGCCAGATAGTATAAAGGGTCAACTTACTTACTTCCTTCTTCCTTCCAGATCTTCAGAACTGCTGTTTTATAACCACAGTTGAGAAGGTGTGTGTATGTGTGAGTGTGTGTGTGTGTGTGTTGACATTTGGCCTCCCTTTATGCCTGCAGTAGGTAAGCAGCCTCTCGAGTCTCTGCTGCATCCACGCCTCACAGCAACCTGGGGGCACCCTCAGTAGAGGCAACTGTAGTAGGGACTGCAGAGGACAGAACCATTCATATCCCACAATGACCATAAAAAACCCCTCACTAGGGAATCTTCAATATAAACATTAATAGTTTCCCACATCTTTGTTTAGAGAATAGCCTGAGGGTTTCTAAACTTTTAGATCTTATTCATTCCAGAACTGTTTCACTTATGGCCACATAAATCTTGACTCTTTAAAAGTTCCAAGATGAAGACTCTTTGGAAACTGGAATCGCAGAGAAGTCACAGGTGATCCATGTTAAAGCAAATCTGATTTGGGCCATTCAGGAGACAAACATTTGCTAAGATAATTTGAATCAAGCTGTCACATCAGTTATAAAGAAGAGAGGCCTGGTTTAAAATCACAGTGAATTTGGTAGCAATTATAGTATTCTTGTTGTTGCACTAGGTTGTATTATTTTCTTATGATTACAAAAGAAAGACACTCAATGTAGAAAATTTAAATAGTCTTCTTTTAAAATAAAAAATGAAGACCATGGAAAGTTGTATAGAGAGCTAACAGGCCAGATGTGACTGAGAATTTATGGCTTTATATATTTTTCTTTAGCTATAAGCACATTTCAGTGACCTTTCATTTTGAAAAATGTATTTCATTTTGAATCTAGTAATGTAAAAATGTTAACCCTCCACTATGTTCCAAAGTGGAAAAGTGACCATTTTAAATAAAGTTAAATGAGAGCTACAAAACCCATGACTTTACATTTCCCTGTTAAGTTTTAGATCTCCCCATCCTCTCACATTTCGCCTGGCATCTAAGTTATAAAATAGTCCACAACTTTCCTCCTCACTGAAGGCCAGCTTTTAAAATGAAAAGACTACAAAACAATAACCACCCATCTCCCATGATGTAAAAGAATCCAGAAATTCTTGTCACTCACACATGCCCTTCCACTTCATCATGGTCTTCTATCTATTAATCTTTCCTCTTTGTTACCATCTAGCAACCATCTGACCTGTTTTCTTTTCCCCTGAGCCTGGTCTCCAGGGTACATTGTTTTCCCATAGCAGTAATATATTAATATTACATATTACTCTAATACCAGTTTTTTGGGGCTGCCTAAATGTAGCTCCAACATACAAAGCTCAGGGGTTAGAGTGAGTGTAGAGAGCAAGTTATCAATTTTAACTATCTTCCCTCCCTCTCCTCTCCTCTAAGAGTACTTTGGAAAGCCCCATATAAATATAAAGACAGAAGAGGACTAGTTCTATATATTGCATGTTATTGCTACTGAAGCATCCTAGAGATTAAAATATATTCACATCCAATCTATATTGTCAAGTCTCCTCTTCCCTCTCAGAAGTATTACTATCTCAAGACTGCAACTTTGGATTTGGAAGGTATCACTGAACTCCATTGCACGGACAAGCATGTGGTACCCAGAAGCAGAGGAATTCTCCCTAGCTGCAGCGGAAACACTTTCCAGCTGCCTCTGCACGGCAGAGCCAAACCAGCCAAGGACGAAGGGCATCATCTCAGCGCTCAGAGCATGTGCTCAGAAACTTCACTTATTCATTACATCATCTTCGCATCTCCCAAGATCTTGGACACAAGTCATCCCAGGAGCTACAAAAGGCATCCTCATTTTTCTGGGCAGATCCAGATAGTTTGGTGACGTGAACTTAGACAAAGCTAAGCAGCAAAGAAAACATGGCTTGAATCTGTGGCTTTCAATTTAGGAGGATGACATGCACTCTGGGCTCCAAGGTCAGTAATGGATCTCCGTGGCATCCCTTCCCTTATCAATCCACCTCAACTTGCTCAGTCTCTCACTCCCTGTCGCCCCAGTACTTGACATTCAGTTGGAACGGATTTATCAGACTCACTTATTAGTGACTTTATTTATTTCTGAACTATTTCTCCAATTACATTATAAACTCTAAGGCACTGTCCCTGGGTGACCTATCTATTCAGCAAGACTTTAATTTTCACATAGGTACTGGTCATTCCTGTATTTATGTCTAAAGAATGTCAGTCATTGGGACATGGATGTCCCTCATGAACTTCATGTTCAATGTCCAAAATAGAACTCACTTTTTTCTAACCCCCAGGCCCTGACTGTCCTTCCCTATTGTCTTAGAGGACAGCATTCAAACCATACCAGAAGGCTGGTAGTCATGTCAACTCCTCTGACTTCATCCTCACATAGCCATGGGTCATTGGCACTCTTACTTCCTTAATAACTCTTGACTTTGGACCCTTCTTTCTCCTCATATGGGTAGTTGAGAGGAGCTCGTTGTCTCTTGTCTGGATTATCATATCAGCCTCCCAACCACTTCTCACATCCTTACTCTTGGTTTCCCAAACCACACAGCACATCACCGCCAGGCTATTTTTCTAAAACAGAAATCTGATTATGCAACACTCCTACTTAAAATAATTCAACAATTTCTTCTTTACCTGCAGCCATCACTCCCAGACAGGAAGCTCCAGAAGGACCATGGTACACCTTCTTGGAGATACATTTATTTGAAGGTAAATAACGCAAAGCATATTAAAATTTTTTTTTTTTTTTTTTTTTTTTTTTTTTTTTGAGACAGAGTCTCGCTTTGTTGCCCAGGCTAGAGTGAGTGCCGTGGCGTCAGCCTAGCTCACAGCAACCTCAAACTCCTGGGCTCGAGTGATCCTTCTGCCTCAGCCTCCCGGGTAGCTGGGACTACAGGCATGCGCCACCATGCCCGGCTAATTTTTTTATATATATATCAGTTGGCCAATTAATTTCTTTCTATTTATAGTAGAGACGGGGTCTCGCTCTTGCTCAGGCTGGTTTTGAACTCCTGACCTTGAGCAATCCGCCCGCCTCGGCCTCCCAAGAGCTAGGATTACAGGCGTGAGCCACCGCGCCCGGCCTAGCATATTAAAATTGATGTAATATAGAGTAGATTACAAAATTCCCATTTGTTTTTACATGTGGGAACTTGAGAAATTTTATCATGAGCAACAACCATTTCAGATGCTGTTCCTATATTTTTGTTCACATTTGTAGTTAGGAATAATATGCTGAAGAAAAAAAAGGAGCATTAATGGGTAAGACCTAAATTTCTTGATACAGGTTATAAAGCTTATACTGATCTTGCCTTTCTTTTCTTTCCTTCCTCATGTGCCTCTTTAAGCCTCATCCAAGCACTTGCCTGACTACCTCATACTTACCTTTACCTTCCAGGTGTAGCTCCATCAGGAAATTTTCCTTCTTTCTCTCCCCGCCATGTCTGGGTTTGGACTTCTGTTCTCTATGATCCACCAGCTTCTTGTGCATACTTCTATCATAGCCTCAGCCACATTGCTTTGCCTTTGTGCTTTTCTTGTGTGATTCTTACATCAGAGTGTAAGCACCTTAAAGGGAGGGGTTGTACAGTTTTGAAAGTTCAGTATCTAACAGAGTACTGAGCACACAGTAGGTGCTCAACAAATACTTATGATTAGTTGAATAATTATTCTCCACAGAGGACAACACAGGCAATCAATAGATGCTTAATTTAACAATTGATAATCAAGAAATAGATATTTCTTGTTAATTCTGTTCCTTTTTGAGCATTCATAACGTTCTACCTGAATTCTTAAAATTCAATTTCCCACCCTCTAGTCACAACCTCCTGTTGTGAGGGCAGACTGCTGAGGGCTGTGCCTCTGCAGGTTCATCCTTCTCAGTCCCAGGTGGAATTTCTTTGTCCTTCAGTAACCTTTAAACTTTCCTTTTCCCTCAGTGGATGGAAATATTCAAATATTCACCACTGTCATTGATTCCATTGTCATTTCAGCATGCAATCTCACCTTCTAATGCATAGATCAGCCTTAAACCTTTGCCCCCCATTTAAAATACCCACAAATTCATCTTTATCCTCGTTATTCTCCTATCTATCTCTCCTCTTAGGGGGAAAGTTATTCTCTCTTTTCAAGAGCCCTACCCCTGGGTTCCAGGTCCCAATAACCACCTGATAGCCACATTCCAGAAATGCTTCTCTTTTGTATTCTAAGTGGCCATCTGTTGAATTTGGCATCACTACTGATCTCTTTTTATTCAAATTATTTCCCTTTGGTTTGAGTGATGGATTCTCTTACTCTTCAGGCTCTTTCTCCTTTGTGCACTTCCCATCATTTTCTAGAGTTTCATCCTTTGCTCTTCTTCTATTACCCACAACCTCTCCTCAATCCTTCTACTCTGAAGGATTTATCTGCCACCGATGTCCTAACATTGGTCAGCCATATACTCTGGTAGACGGCTCCCAGACATCTCAACACAGAAGTCTTATGGACGTTTGAAACTCAACAAGCAATAATTTACTATCTTTATCTCATCTTCCATCCTCTAACCCTCTAAATTTCTCTTCTTCCTGTGTTCCCTATCTGGGTTAATTGGTGGCATCATCAAGTTGCCCAAGTCAGAAAGCAGTAAGTCATCTCGTAATGCCCCTTCTTAATAGCACTAGTCGCTGAAGAACTCTTGACAATTCTTCCCCCAGTTTAATCTGAGTTGATCCCATCCTCTTCAATCCAACTGCCAGTGTTCTTGTCTGGTCCTCACCAGCTCTCATGTGCGGTTCTAAAACAGGTCCTATTTGTTCCTCTTCCAGGCCTCACCTCTCCTGACCCACACTTCTTACCAGAGTTGGTCCTCTGAGTCATCCCAGACATCGCTTCCTGGAGAAACTCTGGCAACACCACTGCCTCCTCCCCAGCAGAAATAGCTGCTTTCTCCTGTGTGAATCTAAGCACTGGCACAACACAAAGCTCTTCCCCAGTCTGTACTCAATTGCATTCATTCATATTCTGTTTCTCTCATTTTCTCTCTTCCACTAAATTGTGAGCTATTTGATTATAGGAGCTGTATCTTCTTCAACAGCTCAATAAATATTTACTGAATAAAATGTTTATTGAGTAAATTCTTCTAATTCTTTACCCTTTTCCACTTCATTTTGCCGTTATTGGTTTTAATTGAGAGGTGGTAGAGTGTAGTGTTTAAAGTTCAGGTTCTAAAGTGAGACTTCCTGAGTTCAAATCCCAGCTCCGCTATGAAGACACTATAATAATTTTGCAAGCTCCTTCACTTTCTGTGCCCAATTTTCTGATCTGGTAAATGGAGATAATAATATAATAATAATAATAATGGTTTCCAGGATGTTATGAGGACTAAGTGAATTAATATGTAAACATTTATCAACTGATGTATATTAAGCACATTAAGATGTTAGTTTTATTATCATCCTATTTTTCTTTTCCTTTCTTTCTTCTTTCCTCCTTTCTTTTCTATTCTTTTTGTTTGCTTGTTTGGCTTTCAATTTTCTCCCTTTCTTTCCTGTTACTTTCATATTCATAACAACTCATAATGTCCCAGCCACAGAGAAGGTCCTGCTCTGAGGAGTCATACAAACAAATACCTCCTCTGTAAGGTCATGTTGATGTGACATTTAGAGATGGAGTAAACAGTTGCATTGTGGCAGTGACACGCTCAGGAATTTGCCTGCAACACAGCCCTCTGTGGCATGGAATGCAGAATAATGACATTCCAGAATTCTGTCCAAGAGAGGGTAGAGCAGTTTTAGGACATTATTTGTGTGATGACTCCAGACACGGTGCTACTGCAGGCTTCAGGGTAGTTTCTTAGTGGTCAATATCATCTGACAGACCCATTTTGGAATTTCTCTGTGAGCTGGTATTTTCTGCTGGAAAAGGAGGACTTTTGCTTGGATTTTGGAAGCATATGATTTTAACCCTCAAAGCAAGATTTATCTGGAAGTCTAATTGCTACTCCTTCTTCTAATAGTTTGAAAAGGATAAAAGTGGAATGACTATACCCCTGGCCTTTATGCAAATATTTTATTGCTTATGGCCAACATCTAATACAGGGATGTCAAAATGAGTTCACTTTCGGTCATATGAATGTCCAGAAAAAGTGCAGGGGTGTGTGTGTGCATGAGTGTGTGTGTGTGTGTGTGTGTGTGTGCGTGCGTGCGTGCGTGCGTGTGTGTGTGTGTGTGTGTGTGTGTGTGCATGTGCTTGTCTTCTTGCTGTAGGGGAGAATCCACAAGGGGCAGTTTAAAAATAAATACGTGTAGCCTTCTTTATAGAAGGAATCTAACTCAAATTTAGAGGATGAAGAGATCAATTTTACCTACATGGAAACAATTAGGTAAATTTTGGGCAAAGACTTGATTTTTATGTGTTTTTTAAATTGACAATGATTTTTTTTCCTTTTTTCATTTATACATAATATTTGCACATATTTATAGAGTATATGTGATATTTTGTTACATGTATGTATAGAATGTATAATGTATAGAATGTATAATGATCAAGTAAAAGTATTTGGGATATCCATAACTGGAGTATTTATCATTTTTATGTGTTGGAAATATTTCAAGTACTCTCTTCCAGATATTTTAAAGTATATCATACATTGTTGTTAACTATAGTCACCTTATTCTGCTATAAAACATTAGAACTTATTCCTTTTGTCTGTTTGTACCCATTAACCACACTCTCTTCATCTCCTATCCTTCCCACATACCCTTTCCAGCCGCTGATGTCTGTCATTATATTCTCTACCTCAATGAGATCAATATTTGTAGGTCCTACATGTGAATGAGAACATGTGATATTTGTCTTTCTTTGCCTGGTTTATTTCACTTAACATAGTGACCATCAGTTCCATCCACGTTGCTTCAAATGACATGATTTTATTTTTTATGGCTGAATAGTATTCCATTGTGTATATACATCACATTTTCTTTATCCATTAGTCTATTGGTGGACACTTAGGTTGATTCTATACTTTTGCCATTGTGAATAGTGCTGGAATAAACTTGTGGATGCAGATATCTTTTGGATATATCAGTTTCTTTTACTCTGTGAAGATACCCAGTAGTGGGATAGTTGGATTGGATAGTAGTTCTATTTTTAGTTTTTTGAGAAATCTCCATATTGGTTTCCATAATGGCTATACTAATTTACATTCTCACCAACAGTGTATAAGATTTCTCTTTTCTCCACATTCTTGCTAGTATCTGTTACTTTTCGTCTTTTTAATAATAGCCATTCTAATTGGCATAAGATGATATCTCATTGTGCTTTTGATTTGCATTTCCCTGTTGCTTAGTGATGTTGAACATTTTTTCAAACATGCATTGGCTATTTGTATGTCCTCTTTTGAGAACTGTCTATTCATGTCCTTTTCCCACTTTTAAATGGGATTATTTGGTTTTTTTTCACTGTTAAGTCTTATATAATCTGGATATTAATCCTTTGTCAGATAAATAGTTTGCAAATATTTTCTTCCACTCAACAGGTTTGTCTCTCCACTCTGTGGATTGTTTCCTTTGCTGTGCCCAAAATAAATTTTTAGTTTAGTATAGTCCCATTTGTCTCTTTTTGTTTCTGTTGCCTATGCTTTTGAGGTGTTAGTCATAAAATCTTTGCCTAGACCAATGCCCTAGAGCATTTCCTTATGTTTTCTTCTAATAATTTAATAGTTTCTGTTCTTACACTTAAGTCTTTAGTCCATATTGAGTTGATTTTCATATATGGTAAGATATAGAGGTCCAGTTTTATTTTTTTATAGATGGGTATTTAATTTTCCCAGCACCATTTATTTAAGATGCTATCCTTTCTTGCTTGTATGTTTTTGGTGGCTTTCTTGAAAATCAGTTGGCTGTAAATATGTGGATTTATTTCTGGGTTCTCCATTTTGTCCCATTGGTCTATGTGTATTTTTTATGTCAATACTATGCTGTTTTGGTTACTATAACCATGTAACATATTTTGAAGTCAGGTAGTGTGATGCCTCTAGCTTTTTGCTTTTTTCTTTTTGCTCAAGATTGCTTTGGCTATTCTCGCTCTTTTTTGGTTCTGTAGAAATTTTATAATTTTTAAAAATTTCTTTGAAAATGATATTGTTATTTTGACAGAGATTGCATTGAATCTGGAAATTGCTTTGGGCAATATGGTTATTTTAATTATGTTAATTCTTCTAATCCATGAGCATGGGATGTCTTTCAATTTGCTTATGTCCTCTTCAATTTCTTCCATCACTGTTTTGTAGTTTTCCTTGTAGCTAACTTCCAGCCCAAAGTGGACAGGTGGTGGTCTTATCTTCCAGGTCAATAGAATCACTGTTGTGTCTCCTGGTAGAACCATTTATTCCTTTGGAATTCTAGACCAGAAGAGCCTAAAATCAGCAAAAATTTTGCTAGTGTATCACTAGGAACAATAGTGAGTGGAGTAATTACTCTTTTTACTCTTTAATTTCTGGACCTATGAATCTTGGCTATGGAAGTAAAAGCACCATACACTGGATGCTGATTTAGAGCATCTATAGCCTCTTGCCTCAACCTCACAAGGTATTGTCATGTATAGGTAGCATTATAACTTTGTCTTCAAGAGGCCATCCACCATCCTTCAACCCAATTACTTTAGGATAATGAGGAACAATGGTAAGACCAGTGAATTCCGTAAGCTCATTGATGTTCTTCATTTGCTGTGTACTGAGTTTCTTGATAAGAAGCAATACTTTGTGGAATATCATAATGGTAGATAAGAAATTCTGTAAGTCCACAGATGGTAGTTTTGGCAGAAGCATTATAGGCAGAGAAGGTAAATCCATCTGCATAATATGTATCTATTTTAATAAGAACAATGTATTGTCTCTTCCATGATGGAAGTGATCCTGTGTAACCAACCTGGCACCAGGTATCTGGCTAATTATCTTGAAGAACAGAACTATATTGGGGACTCAGTGTTGGTCTCTGCTGCTGGCAGGTTGAACTCTCAGCAATGGCTATAGCCAAGTCAGCTTTGGTGAATGGAATCCATGTTGCTGAGCCCACACATGACCTCTATTTCTTATACCATGGCTACTTTGTTCATAAGTCCATTAAGCAATGACAGGAGGGGCTAGATAAAGATGCTTACTAGTATCTACAGAATCAGTACTTTCTTGATTATTAATATCCTCCACTGATGAGGTTACCTTTTAGTGAACAATCACATGGGGCACAAATATATTTACATTTTTTGCCCATTCAGAGAAGTTTATTCACATACTTCTTCCCCAGACTTTCTTGTCACCAATTTTCCAATTGTGTTCCTGACTATCCAGCCAAACTTCTGGCAATTTCTCCTTCCAAGCAAAATTAACAACCAGGTTAAACATGTGATGTTTTGCTCATTGTGAGGAAATTCCTTCACCACTGCCCTTCAGGGATGCTTCAGAAAGGGGCTTTAGTGCTGTGGTGCTGTAGTTGTCCACTTTTAGGTGGTACCTGCCTGATATGGTTTGAATGATACTGTCCTCTCCAAAATTTATGTGAAAAGTTAAGCCCTAATGCAACAGTATTAAAACATGCAGCCTTTAGGAGGTGATTTAATCATAAGAGTTCTGTCCTTATGAATGGGATGATGTTGAAGGGAGCATTCTTTTGCTCTTCCATGTGCAGACACTGTTCCTCCCCTCTGGAGGATGCAACAATAAGGTGCCATCTTGGAAACAGAGACTGGGCCCTTACCAGACACTGAATCTGCTGGTACCTCGATCTTGGACTTCCCAGCCTCCAGAACTGTGAGAAATAAATTTATATTCTTCATAAATTACCTAGTCTCAGGCATTTTGTTATAGCAGCACAAATGACCAAGACACTGCCCATTGTACAGAACCATCTATAAACCAGGTGCTAGTTTTTCTCTTCATCAACTGGTCATAGGAAGTTTCCCAAGAAGCATAAGTAAAGGGAGGAAGAAGGTAGTATAGCAGCAGTAGAGGCCATGAACACTTAGAATACTTCTTCGTGTAACTTACTTGTGCCTTTAGGGCCTGCTCGGGGCCCATTAATGTATATACACTTCCATTTGATTATGGAACATTGCTGTGCATTCCAAACTTTGTGGTGGTTTGGTGAGGCAGATAGCACTCAGCTTATGTTGGGCAGCTCAGACCACATGGCAACTTCGTGGCCCATGGGTAAGCATTCAGTCTCTACTAAAGCCCAGAAGCAAGCCTTTTAAAAGCTTTTTCTTAAAAGAAGAATAGTTATTTGCAGAGGAAGACAGGGCTTTGATTTAAAATCTTAAGATATAATGCACCTATAGAAACTTGCAAAAAGCTCCAAACAACATCTCTATCTGGCATTGACACTTCACGTATCATTGGATATGATGGATAATATGCCCCACAGGGTAGAACAGTTTTCATGGCTGTCTGGACCTGTTAAAGAGCCTTCTCTTGTTCTGGACTCCAATCAAACTGCCAGCTTCCCAGGTCACTATGTAAATGGGCTGGAGTAGCACACTCATATGAGCAATATGTCACCTGCAAAATCCAAACAAATCCAGTAGGTGTTGTTCCTCTTTTTTGGTTGCAGGAGAGACAAGATTCAATAACTTATCACTTATTATTAATACTCCACACCACTGTTTCCCTAGACATTTCAGTGAAGTGGAAGACTGCTGAATTTTTGTAAGATTTATTCCCTACCCTCTGAATCACAAATGTCTTATCAATACATATATAAAGTAGTTGCTATTTCTTGCTCACTAGGTCCAACCAACACAATGTCATCAATGTAATGGAACAGCATGATACCTTTGGAAGGGAATAGCAATCAAGTTTCTTGGGGATTAAATTATGACATAAGGCTACAGAATGAATATACACCTGAGGTTGGACAGTGAAAATGTACCGCTGATCTTGCTAGGTAAAAACAAACTGCTCTGGTGGTCTTTACTAACAGATATGGAGAAGAGGTATTTACCAGCTCAATGGCTGCATACCAAATACCTGGGGATGTGCTAATTTGCTTAAGCAATAAAAGCATATTTGGTATAGCAGCTGCAGTTGGCACCACTAGCTGATTAAGTTTGTGATAATCCATTGTCATCCTCCAAGTTCCATCTGTTTTCTGCACAGGCCAAATAAGAGAGTTGCACCACCCCTGCAACTCTCAAGTACTTGATGGTGACTCTAATATATGTAATTCCTTCAGAAAAACAGTATTGCTTTTGATTTACTATTTTTGTAGGTATAAGTAGTTCTAGAGACTTCCACTTGGCCTTTCTTATCACTTTTCCTGACCTTACCACATGTCACAGAACAAATGTAGGAACTCTACCAATTGCCGAGTATGTCTGTTCCAATTATACATTCCAGAACTGGGGAAATAACCATCAGATATGTTCAGGGACCCTGAGCTAAAACTCCATTTATCACCTGACCTCCATAAGCCCTTCTTCAGGTTGGTAAACTACAGTGATGTTAGAGGTCTCCCTCCAAAAATTAATGTAAATTCAGAGACAAAGACCAGTAATCTCCCGCCTCCAAAGCCTTCGTACTTCACTTTCCCCAATGCACAGCCACTCTAGTGAATGGCCATAGGTTCCTCTGGGGAAAAATTCACATCATAAATTTTCAGCATGGTAGCAGGGTCCTTCCTTGAGGGGACCTGGACTCCTCTTTATTCAAAGAGTTCTGAGTCTGTAAATTAATGCGAGTTGGGAAATTTATTGAGGAGTCATTATTCTCTAAGTTAGACTTCTGTTCACTAGATCTAGAACATATCTGCTTATGCAGATCAAGTAAGAATTTAATAGATTACCCAACTATTTCTTCTCAAGGGACATCATGATAAACTAGACAATGCTACAGGCCTCTTCCAATCAGACTGTTCTGATTACTGTTTTGACTCACCTGTCCATTGCAGTAATCATGTCTACTTTATATTTGTCAACTAAGTGCCACCACTTGGTCCTTGCCACCCCAGAATCCCATTATCCCATTGCAATGAGGGATTCTTGTTTGATGGTAGTAGCCTCTACTGTAATTTCTGACATACAAAGAAGAGAGTTCACAGAGCCCTTGAAGGATGCTGTAGTTTCCCTCACAAATTTATTCCTAACAGTCATAATGAAAGGAGTTTCCCCCCAGGATGGGTGAGAAGGATAAATCTACTCTAATATTCCAATCTCCCTATGCCATTGGACATTTTCTTCTTTAGTATACTAAAGCAGTTCTGGCATTTCAACTTCATTTTTCATGCCCTTTTATGTACACGATTTAACCAAACAAACAAACTGTTAAAGCCCTTTCTAACCCTTAAAGCTGCAGAATCTCTGCTTAGTGGGGCCATGTCAATAAACTTGGCCTGATACAATTTTATGCTTCTTCCACCATTATCTTACACCCTTAAGATTCACTCCTACACACAATCTCTGAATATCTGTTTGAGTGGAAAAATGCAGGTAGTCGCTTTGGAGAAACGCATCTTTTCATGGGCCACACTTACAGATCCTGATGGAACTTGAGTCTAGTTGTAAGTTTAGAAACAAAGAGGGGTGGTGGTGGAGGGTCCTCAGGAGAATAGCAGTGTCTTGCAAGACACTAGCTTAGGGGAGGCTATTATAGCTTCTTCAGGCAAAGTGGAGCTCACTTCTCAGTTGGGTGCAGAAAGGCTGCGTCTACTGGCAAAGAAGGATCAGCAGCATCCAGGGGTTCAATGTCCCTGGCTTCATCAGGATCTGTACATATATCCTGACTTCAGTTTGCAGGACCCTATTTCTTCCCAATCAATGCCCTCCCTTTAACAGGAGATATTCTAAAGATTTGGGAATTTGATTTGTGTTATAATTTAGCCGCTCACAGTAAGGCACTCTGGGTTTGGTTTTCAGAAACTTCTGCCCTGCAACTACATGAGATAAGGATTTATTTCAAGGCAGATATAAAAGCCTTTCAAATCATTTATGCAGCACTTGAGCTAGGACTTTGAAGCCCTGGGCTTTCTTTCCCCCTTCCCTAATTTCTCCAGTGGATTTAGGAGGAATTAGCCAATCCAAATTATATTTCTTAGTTTACTAGAGTATTTTAATATATCAAATACATGGTTACTCAGAACCTTATCTTCCATAGGTATTTGATAGGAGTATCATCCAATGGTGACATTCTGCATATCCCTATTGCCACACTTA
Organism: Microcebus murinus; assembly: GCF_040939455.1. NCBI lineage: Eukaryota > Metazoa > Chordata > Mammalia > Primates > Cheirogaleidae > Microcebus > Microcebus murinus. The sequence goes on from NC_134108.1 coordinate 28,719,438, forward strand.
CACTATGGACTATCAGTGTCTCCTTAACCACTGGAAATAGAACTGCTAGTGCTGTCAAACCTAAATCATATTAGACAAAAAATTCCATAAAACCCAGAACCAATTCAGAAAATTCATCCTTAAGATTCTGGTCCTCTGGAATCAATCCTTGTATGAAAATCCATATCATCACACCACACTATTGACACACCATGCTATCACCTCCTGACACCATTATCATGTCACATTATCATCACACCACATCATTATCACACTACATCATCACACTACATCATCATACTACATCATCACACTACATCATTATCACACCAATGATCATATGACATCATCATGCTATGTCATCATCACACTACATCATTATTACACTAAACAATGATCGCATGACATAGTCATCACACCATACCATCATCACACTATACCCTAAACACTAAACCATCATCAAAACAAACTATTCACACCACAACATCATCTCCCCCAACCTTCATCACAGTACACCATCTTCCCCAACACATCATCACCATCATCATTTCTGCTACCAAATTAGATTAATTTGAAAGTGTACTAGATTGTGGATATGCTTACTTAAATCAGTAAAATTCTGAAAAAAAGGTAAAAATCAATTCATATATTTATCTATATGACTGATCACCATTCCTGTACCACTATAATCACTCCCTTTAGTCCTACCATCATCTCCTGAACTACTGTGGACTCTTAATTTTTCATACATATATTATCTCATTTAATCCTTGCAATAAACAATCTTTCACAGTATTTATTATTATTCCCATTTAGTAGATGAGGAAACTGTGATTCACATAGCTGGTAAATTGCAGATCCAATACTGGAATTAATATTTGTCTGCCTCCATAGCCTGTGCTTCTTACCTTAAACCACATTTTTGCATTTGGAAATACAAATTATTTTTAATAGTTTTTGACCAATAAATGGCTTTTATATCTCTGTAACCTATTGAGATAAATAAATAGGAAAATTTATACATCAAGTAAACTCAAGTCTACAGCTAACTCATGTGAGATAAAACCAAAAGTACTGATTCTAGTGTAAAAAAAAGTTAAGATGTTCTCAAAATATTAGAAATGTTGGATGATATAGTCCTTAGTTTGTCCCTTGTTTGATTTGCTTTGGCATAGGACATATTGCCACATAATAAATGCATCTTGATAAAGTAAATTTATTTCCCTTAACATTCATATATCAACACAGTACATACAAATAAGTGGCATAGAGCCCCTCAGCAATTCTGAGAGAATCTCATTGCCCAACACATGATAAAGATCTAGGAGGCAAATGAAAAATGATTGCATTTTAAAAATTTGGTTTTAGTAGCAAAATAATGGAAATAAAATTAAACTGCCTTGTTTACCATAGAAACGGAATTTTAAATGAGGGTAAGTAAAGTGCAGTGAAATAATCTAGAAAATAACTATAAACCTTTAAAATACTACTAATAAATAAATGTTATCTGAATTGAACTGACAGGTTTTAAGGGTCTACATATAATTTACTTGTGTCCTGATGAGGCCATAACTTTCTCCAAAGCCCATATCCAAAATTGTTTTCTTCATAATGAAGATAAAGTAGCACACATACCAAAAAATCATTTGAAAGATGCTATAATTTAATACAAAAAGATACTGAAGGCCCATGTGCATTTGGGGGAGCTTGTATTTTATTGCATAACATAATTTACAACAAAAAGTTGGCTGTGGAATAGTAGTTTATTCCATAAGCAGCCAATATATTTGCTAAAATGTTTGTTCTTTTAATCCTTATCATATTGTAATCTTTTGGGACTATTTCAATGACAATAACTGCAACAATTAATAATATCCAACTTAAAAAAAACTCATGACAGTTGCACAGTGATGTTGTATAGAAACTTTATGGGATATGTGTTCCATGTTCTGATGTTTTTCATGGAAAAGAGTTCGGTCTCCTGATATGCTGCCTAAACATTCTGTGGGTGGTATTGAAATCTCTGGTCAAAGGGGATAATATCTAAGTTTCAAATACAAATCTTGTTTAATGCAAAGAAAAAAATTATAAGATGTGAGAGGACAGTTTAATTTCTATTATACAATATACATGTCCACAAAATATGGTTACCTGAGCTATTCATTGAACCAAACTCTCATCACAATTCATTATCTCTCCAAAATGGTTTGTGGTATTTTATTTTTATAAATTATACTTTGGTCTTTTATTCTTAAAATTCTATACACCAAATAATCAAATCCATGAGATCTGGTACCTTTAAAGTATTCCAAGTAAAATGGTGATTACCTCACCTTTTACTTGGGACAATGTTGTTGTGTTGATAAAATAAATGTCATTATTTCATTAAACAAGTATTTATGAGAGACATTTTTCAGACACTTAAACTTTGAATATGAGTCAGACATGGCCTTTGCATCAAGGAGCTTTACCATATTTAGAAAAGACAGGTGTGTAAATAAATAGATGTAGCATGTTATAATAGAGGTTCATGCAAGGTACAGGGATTGAACAAGAGAACAATAAACCCTGGAGGGTGAATGGGGATGAAGAGTTCTCTGTGGAGGTGTTCCATGATCTGGAACTTAAAAGATGTTCCCCAGGCAGACTAGAGGGAACAGGTATTTCCAGGTTTCTCTTCCTAGGCGTCAAGAAGAGAAACAACATGCTATCCTTTCAACCCTCTTCTCAAAAGGTTTAGACAATAAAAAGCATTGCATTTCATTAGTCACAAACAAATGATATAAGTCTTTCTGAACAAGATGTGTCCCTAGCAACAGAATGTCAGAGGACCCATTAGAATATGAATGATGCTGTGATCAAGTGTGTCTATGCAGCACAACCCTAGAAGCCAATTTACTATGATCTGGATGTGTATGTTGAAGTGCAGATACTATGGGTGATGGTGTTGGATGGTGGAGCCTTTGGGAGGTTATTAGTTCATAAGGGCTGAACCCTCATAAGTGGGACTGATGTTTTTATAAACCAGGTTCCAGGGAGCTCATTCGTCCTTTCCTCCACATGAGGACACACAGAGAGGCACTGGCTGTGAATCAGAGAGCAGGCCCTTACCAGATACAAAATGAACAGGCATGCTGAGCAGCCTCCAGAACTGTGAGAAATAAATTTCTATTGTTATAAGCTACCCAGTTAATGGTATTTTATTGTAGAAGCCATAATGGAATAAGACATAACTTTCATAGTTTTTTTTGGAGGACTTACATGGAAGAGGTAGAACTTTTGGAAGAGATACTGATAGAAGCATTTGCAGAAATCTCAGATAAACTTCTGGCTTTCAATAGTGGGACGGCAAAAAGTAATTTTGCCTCTAGTTAACTAAGAAAATATTGATTTGGAATGGAAGTAATTAATGTGGAAATTTGAATGTGAAGTGCTATCATGTACTTTTTCCTCATCATCAGGATTATCATCATCATTGTTATCATCATCGTCACCTCACAGCATCATCACACTCCATTAATACCACCTGGAGTGGATGGGGACGGACTTGAATGCCAGATGCCCTCCAAAGATTACAGGTGACATACTGTGGAATCACATCCCTGAGTGGCTCTGGGGGAAGTCAAAAGAGTGGAACGTTGGCCAACCTCAGAGCAGGATTAGGTCCCAAGTGATAGTTGCTTCATTAAATCTCACTTCAGCAGCCTCTCCACATTACTTACACAGTGGGTTTCAAGAGAGAAGGGAACCCTTTATAGTGAAGACTTTTTTTTTTAATTTCAAAGTATTACAAGGATACAAATATTTTTGGTTACATGGATCACTTTCATAATGCTTGAGTCATGGTTATAAGTGTGTCCGTCACCCAGATAGTGTTCATTGTACCTGTTAGGTGGGTTTTCACCCATTCCCTCCTCTCTCGTGCCCCCTGCTTGATTTCCATTGAGTTTTGCTTCCGTCTGTGCACATGTGTGTTCATCAATTAGTTCCAGTTCAATAGCGAGTACATGTGGTGTTTGTTTCTCCATCCTTCAGATACTTCACTTAGAATAATTCCATCCACAGTTCCATCCACATTTTTGCAAAAGGCATTAAGTCATTCTTCTTCATGGCTGAGTGGTATTTCTGGTATATATATACCACGTTTTGTTAATCCACTCTTAAATCCATGGGCACTTGGGTTGATTCCACATCTTTGCAATTATGAATTGTGACGCAATAAACATTTGAGTGCAGGTGTCGTTTTGATAAAATGAACAAACAACATACTTTCCAGTGGATCACTCCATTTTTATTCAATTCCTTTGGAATAAGCCTTTACTTATTATACTGATTTGCAAATAAACCCTTAAAAATTAAGACTCAGGACTCCCTCCGCTCCCTGGTTCTATAAAGCAGAAACCCATCGCTGTCTACTTCTATTATCAAGTATATAATTGAATAGGAGTATCCATAACAATCACATAGGAGCAGGCTGAAATGAATAGTTTTTTTCATCTCATGAGCTGTTAGGAAATCAATTAGAAAAGGATTCTGGCATAAAATTGGAAAGAAGGACTTTCCCCAGTACATTCCTGTTTTTTTAAAATAGCCATTTCTCAGACTCAATCTCTGAAGCAAAAATACTCATTTCATTTAGTAAAATATGGAAAAACACCAATGAGTTTAAGTAGCAAAACAGAATAACACTGTACTTATTATAATAATGGAATGGAAGCATAAAAAATATATATAGTTAAACACAATTGCTACAATCTCTCAAATGAAAAAAAAAATAAAGGGAAATAGTTTTTTAGAGAGTGAGGAGCATGCCAAAAAGGAAACCCCCTGAAGGGGAGCTAGAGTAGGTAGTAACGTCCCAGTAGAAGTCCCTGTGGTAGCACTGGTGAGATGGGCCTGAGGTCTCCACAGTCAGGCACTCTCTGCACAAAGGGTCTGAGCAGAATGTGAAGCAAACTGCCAAACTGCACAACCGGCCCAGAGGGAGCTGGACTGAGCTTTGGAAACAAAGAGATTATGTACAGCTGCTCCCAAGATTTTTAAGTTGAGGATGAGGAGTTACTGTGTAAATGAACTGGTATTTCCTGGGCAGGCCTGCACTGAGATTCTGTTTTCTCCAAGTCGCACATGTTTCACTATTTTTGCTTTAACTCTCAAGTTTACATAAACCTTGTGTCTTCACCTCCTATATCCAATAATTAGTGAGACTCCATCTTTACATTAATGAAATTTTTACTGCATTTCTTAGCCTTGTTTTCTGTTGCCTTGGTGCTGGCCAATTCTAGCAGGATTTTGAAGCACAGTCTAGAAATGGTGAGAGGAAAGGAAGTTTACTTTTACTGAGAATATATCTCTATCTATGTCTATGACTATATTTTCTTCTCCAAGCAACAATGAGCCTATTAGTGTCATCATTTGCATCTTAGCAAGATGAAATGGAGATGCAGAGAGGTTGACCAACTTAACCAAAATGAGTGGTGAAAAAAGAATCACAAGAGTTTATGCCCTGCTTAGGAGCCATGATCAGTGCCGGAGGGGCATGTCTGAGAACTCTCACTGCTTTGTAGTTCTCTGATCAGGAAGGTTCTGGTTATGCATCTCCAATAATTTAAAAAAGGGGCCGGGCGCGGTGGCTCAAGCCTGTAATCCTAGCACTCTGGGAGGCCGAGGCGGGCGGATTGCTCGAGGTCAGGAGTTCGAAACCAGCCTGAGCAAGAGTGAGACCCCGTCTCTACTATAAATAGAAAGAAATTAATTGGCCAACTAATATATATATATATATAAAATTAGCCGGGCGTGGTGGCGCATGCCTGTAGTCCCAGCTACTCGGGAGGCTGAGGCAGAAGGATTGCTTGAGCCCAGGAGTTTGAGGTTGCTGTGAGCTAGGCTGACGCCACGGCACTCACTCTAGCCTGAGCAACAAAGCGAGACTCTGTCTCAAAAAAAAAAATAAAATAAAATAAAAAAAATAAATAAAAAAGGTACAGGGCGCTTCCATGAGCCAGTGATATCTATTGGGCTCTCACTATGTGTACAGGACATGATTACCAAAAGAGAGTAAGGGAGCCTTCTACCTAGCAGCTTAAAATATAGATGATACATATATATGTTTGAATAATAAAAGACCAAAGATGAAGTGTTAATTATCTGAGTCCTTGGCTGCTAAGGACAAGGAGACATGGGGTGAGAAAATACCACCTTTCATGGAGGCCAGGTTTATTCTTGTTTATGCTTTTTCTTTCCAATCTATCATGCTCACTTCACAGAATGCTTTTTTGAATATTCTAAAGGTTGGCTCTTTAATGAAATCTTTCCCCATTATGTCAGCCCCAATTCATCTTTCCAATTTCCAGTTGAATTCATTTCACGTGCCCTGTGATGCTTTCTGTTCTGATTTATAATTAATTTGGATGGCAACTCCAGTTGTGCAACAGGCAAATAATCATTATCTTTGTTATAGTGAACTGTAGAAATGCTACTGTCAAAGATTTCAGTACATAGCTGTGTAATACTGTGTGAGCTCTGAAGCAGAATGAGCCAGAGTTTCCCCATATTTCTTCTACTGCTTTAGAAATCCTGGACGTTTCTCATTCTGGCATACAGGCTGGGGGTCAAGGGTGAATCAGTTAGACTTACTCTCCCTAGTGCAACTTTGCCATACACATTTACAATTGTTTCTCCTTTACACTAAGGAAGCCATGTCTGTGCTGAGAATTTCTTCTTTCTTGTTTATCACGGATAATAGATAGGGATCCATCACCATCTACTGACAGAACAGGAGCCACTGTCTTCTTCAGCCACTATCCTGTGGCTTCCACTGAGGAAAATGGTTTTCCTCCAGAGAATGGGCTCAGATGGATCCCATCGTATATTGGAACAAAACTGTGGCCTTTGACTTAGAAGAGGAAAGACTGTTTAAAAGTTCTTCATATTGAGTTTGGGCTGTTATCATTCATTATTCATGTGAGCATATCGATATAAGAAACTCTTCCCACTCCTGTTAGTTAGTCTTGGGAATATATGCTCTGTCTCCTGAGAGGACTTGAAATTTCCAAAGCAAGGATTCTGCAGGGGGCCATTTGTCATGAAAACAGGGACCCAGCAGCAGTTTGTCCCTGTGGTCTGCAGGCACCAATCATTGGGGCCATCCCTGAGACTCTTTCAAGGATAGAGTGGGGAGGAGGAAAGGGATGTATGTTTCCATAACGTGTGTGATGCACACCACCAGGGGATCAGACATTTCGGGGGGAGGGAGGGGGCAGGAGCAATATTTGTAACCCTAACAATATTTGTACCTCCATAATATGATGAAATAAAAAAAATAATAATAATAAAAAAGAAATTTGCATTAGTCTTAAGGTCCCTTTGTTGGTCAATTGAGATACTTATGAGAGTCTGAGAAACTTCAGAGTCTAGAATTACCTTAATTTTGGGTCAACATAATATATTTTAGAGAACTTGTGTAGAGCCAGCTCCTGGTACTTCACCATCTTGAGAATACTTTTGACCAGAAATAGGTCTGGGGCCATAATGAATTCACAGAATTTTCTATTTTTTTCGTTAGGGATCTTTGTCTAGATCATTCTGAAAATCATCTTGGTAGCTTTAGCTGCCAGATTTGTACATTCCTTTGTTCACTTATTCTGCAAATATTTATGGTGTCTCTCTTATTTCCTATACATTCTCAGTACTAGGGCCTGGTGATAGGGTAGTAAATAAGATAGAGGCTCGTCCTTGAGGAACATATAGATGATCTGCTTTCTATTCCCAATTTTATCATTAACAAGATGTTTAACCTTCAACCAAGTACCTACTCTGGGCCTTAATGTCTGTATATGGGGGGAAAATGCTATGGATTGGGATGTTTCTTTCAGCTTTAAAATTCTGTATTTTTATATTCCATTCATGTTTTCCACACTCAAGGAGATAAACAAAAGTAACAACAAAAACAAAAGAAACCAGAATATCTGCCTCCTAATTTGTGAATGCCCTTAAAAAACAAAATCTGTCTTATACCAAAATGTATTTAAGTAGCTGGAAAAGCAACTTGACTCAGTTCAAAGTAAAAATTCAGACATAGTGGCAAAAGGTTCAATACATGTTTTAAAAAAAAATGAGCAGCAATTAACCCCCCTAAGGTCAACGAAGAAAGAATGAATCCATGAGTCTGCCTGCCAACCATTAATGTATTGAAAAAGTAATAGGTATGGAACTTCTAGGGCCTAAAGCTGTTCCTTCCACATATGTGATTACCATAGAGAAGCAAAGTATTCTTGATTTTACAAAGACTACAAAAGCATAAGCATGAAAGTACTTAAAAAATATTTTCAGAATTGGAAACTAGGGGAAAAGAAAGAATTTGTTTTACCACTTCACTCCAATGGTGGGCCTTCTGCCTTCCACAAAAGGCTGCAATCCTGCCCACATTCCAGATAAGCTTTTCTTCCTCTGTATTATTTTCTCTTGTACACATCAGTGCCTGTCCTCAGGCTATCTGGTTCCCCAGGCACAATTGTCACCTATTCCAAGATAGGTTTCCTGTCAATTTTAAGGGCAAAGTTTAACCGTCAGCTGTGTCAAATGCTCACTCTATTTTTTCTTATCCTTCATGTCATAAATATAAAGAGATTATGACAAATTAATTCTTACATGTATTCCTCAGCTTATAGTGGGAGATGCTTCTTATCTTTTCAAAGTCTAAGATCTCAGGCCAAGTACAAATGGGTAAATTTCCCATAATGTCATATAAGATTTATGGGAGCCAGATTATATCTATCTGAAGTGAAATAAAATAAACCCTCCATTGTGTATCCACGTCGAATACCTTTGGGCATGATTTTGTACTATGAGATCTCACACAGGTATATTTTTTCAGCAAAAGTTAATATCCTTGAAACTATCTAATATTGATTTTTTTTCTACCTTTCTCCTTTCCCTTCCTGTGGTTTAAGCAGATAGGCAGCTCAGCACTTGGCCCTGTGGCAGGGTGTAAGACAGACTACTTTCTGGTTTGTGTTTCCAAAAGCCAAAGCTCATTGGAAAGCTCAGGGCTTGCAGAGGATAGAGCGAGGAGGAGCAGGGCGAGGGCTGCAGCAGTGTTGGGGGGCATTCAGGGAGGTGGGGCTCTAGCATGGGGTTGTCAGCCTCAGCAAAAACCTCCTGTCTCAAGAACGGTGCAGCAGCAGAGCCCTGCTGTCTCCATGAGAGCACAGAATGGAGAAACATGCTTATAGCTCAGATGTTCTGCTCATCCATGATCGGAGGTAGACGAAACCAATCAAAGCCTTCCAAAAGGAATTCATTATTTCTTTAAATTCAAAGGAGGTGAGAAACTAATATCCATGAAGGCACAGAGGCGAGGACCAGCACAACCTGTTAGAGATGACAAAGTGTGTCCAAACTCATTGGAGACGGTTCGAGAAGAGACAGAACGAGGGACACTGAGGAATAGACTAGCTAATATGACAGGGAGGAACTGGTCATTAATTAGGTTGAAAAGACTGTTTATTACCCAAATGGCAGAGCATAGACTGAGATAATGAAAACTCTTCCTGTCGCATTTGGATGACATTAAGGGAGCAGGTTGGGGGTGGTTCTGAGATGGCCAGGATTCAGGTGTGAGGTGAGGAGGTGTAGGCATGGCAAGCAGAGTTGAGTGGCCTACAGTGATGATAGACGGGGGTGTTGGCAAAAGAGAAAAAATGTTGTAAAATAGCTAGACAACCAGGAATCTGACATGTGCCTGGGGTAGGTAATCTTGGTGCCCTGGGAGGTAACAGCACATTCAGAGCCGATGGAGAGGGAGGGAGGGTGAGAGAAGGAAACTGTAAAGGAAAATGAAGAAGAAGAAGAAGGTTCCACTAATTATACAAAGTACAAAGAAAATCAAGGATAATATTTTTATGATCAGAATATTCAGTGTCTTCATAATCTCTCGTTAAGACTAGAGTTGTGGATTTGGTTCATCTTAGTACTCAAAGCCACCGCACTGGCTTTGTGAGTCCTCCTCTGGCAATAGATGGAGAGGAAAAGAGGTTGAAGGATTAATTCTGGGCTCAGTGCTTGGAGGTTGGGGGAAGATAAAAATGATCCAGCAAAGGGGACTAAGAAGGAATGGTGACTGAAGTAGAAGGAAAACTGAGAGAAAGTGAGCAGAAGCCACGCAAAGAAAAATATTCCAAGATACAGAGAGTGAGTAACTATGTCAAATGTGAGTGTTCGAGTAATCTAAGGGTGGGGAAAACCCCATTTTTGTCTGGAAAGTGGAGGTCATTGGTGACTGAGAAGCACAGTTTTGGGGGAGTGGCTGGGATGAAAGCTGCTCTAGAGTGAATTCAAACTAGAATGTGAAGAGAGGAAGGGGAGATAGTGAATATGAGTAAGGAACTCTTCTGAAGAATTTTGTCATAAAGCAGGAGAAATGGAGCAATAGCTAGGGAGGAATATGGGATATGGGGTAAAAGAAGGTTTTTTTTGTTGTTTTTTTTTTAAGATGGTTAATACAGCTTGCTTGTGTGTTAACAGGAACGACTCAATAGAGAGGGATTAATGGTGCAGGCAAGAGGACACAAGTGGGTGAATCACAGGGACAAGATTCAGCCCATAATAGAAGGGAAATCAGAGCGTGAGGTCCAGCCAGGCCCAGGCTGGCTGATCCATGGGTTGTTCACTTCTAACCCTTCTGGCAGATTCTGGGGGTATTTCTGAGGGAAATAGGAAGGTTATCAGCTGCATGAGGACAGGAAATAGAGCACTGGACATCTGAGAAAGGAGAAATGGTTGGAAGTACCCTCTAGGAGCATGAAAGTGTCTTACCATTGATCTTTGTCTTCTTAATGACCCCATCTTAACAAATAAGGAACCTCAGAATAGACATATAGACATGGATGACAATATTATAAGCATTCTTTTATTTTTAAAAATAGAAACTCCATATATATATATGTATACTGTGACCTTTGAACAGCACAGGTTTGAACTGTGCAGGTCCACTTCTATGAGGATTATTATTCAACAAATACATTGAAAAAATTTTTGGAGATTTGCAACAATTTGAAAAAACTCGAAAACAAACCTCATAGCCTAGATATAATGAAAAAATTAAGAAAAAGTTAGGTATGTTATGATTGCATAAAATATATGTAGATACTAGTCTATCTTATCATTTATCATCATAAAATATACACAGATCGATTATAAAAGTTAAAATTTGTCAAAATTCACACACACAAACACAGACCAAACATGGCATCATTTTTAGACAAGAGAAATGGTAAACACAGGTAAAGATGCAGTATTAAATCATAACTGCATGAAATTAACTATAGTACATACTGTACTACTGTAATAATTTCATAGCCACCTCTCATTGCTATTGCAGTGAGCTCAAATGTTGTGATTATCCTGTTAAATCGCCATGTGACACTAATCAACTTTGTAGGAGCAGTATGTCTCTCCCGTAGATTGTGGATCGCAATAAAAAGTGATCTTGTGTGGTTTATGTATATTTTTCATCATGTTTAGCACAATACCATAAACTTTGAATAACAACCAGGACACCCATATGGAGTACCACTAGTGATGCTGGAAGTTCTCTGAAGAAGCAGAGAAAAGTTGTGATATCACAAGAAAATATTGAATTGCTTGATATGGACCATTGATTGAGGTCTGCAGCTGTGGTTGCCTTTTCAGACCAATGATTCATTTTGCAGACAGATGATGTAAATTTACCAGATCTGTAAATACAGTACTATAAATGTATTTTCTCTTCCTTATAATTTTCTTAAACATTTTCATTTCTCTATCTTACTTTATTGTGAGAATACAGTATATCATAGGTATAATATACAAAATATGTGTTAATCAATTGTTTATGTTATTGATAAGGTTGCCAGTCAGCCGTAGGCAATTAGTAGTTAAGTTTTTGGGGAATCAAAAGTTATAGGATTTTCTACTATGTGGGGATACAGTCAGTGCCCATAACCCCTGCAATGGTCAAGGATCAACTGTATGTATACTATACACATATACAGTTTTGAATAGTTTCAATTATATGGGATGTGTGTGCACACATACAGTAAGTGTAAAATTTGTTTTTATTAAATATGATACTTATTAATTTAAAAAAATGTTGAACTCAGGAATGAAATACTGACTCCACCAATTTTAAAAATGAAGTCAATTTTGGGGTATACATTATGTCTGTTTTTGAGATTTTTATAATTTACTTTTTTTTTTCACTTTTACCCAGAGACCTTTGAAAGTTTCATCATCTAGACCAGTGATTTGCAAACTTGAGTATGCATCAGAATCACCTGGAGGGTTTATTAAAACACAGATTGTTGGGCTGAAACCCCAGAAATCCTGATTTAGTATGTTTGGGGTGGGGCCTATGAATCTGTATTTCCCAAAAGTTTCTAGGTGTTGCCATGCTGCTGGACCAGGGACCATACTTGGTAAATTGCTGATGTAGAGTCACAGGATCTTGTTAGTCTTCATGTGTGTAAAGAGCAAAAGGGACCTGGAAACAGAGATTAAGAGTATGGATAGGCCTCCACGAGAAACAGGAAAAGAAAAAGAACATACCTGTCATACCTGGGTGGGATTCCAGATTGTGACGAGTCTCCAGTCTTCATTTTTTGCTTTAGTCTCTAACCACTGCACTTTCCATTAGCCCTGAGAGAAGAAACCTCTAATTAGATTAGATCTCATAATCAAGATAGGATTTCATTCTACTAGAAAACATAAACTAGTTTTTATTCTACTAGAAAACATAAACAAGAGAAGCCTCTTCTCTTGTTACTTCTGAGACAGTTTCTAGCATTTATGAATGCTCAGCCTGCAATAGAAAATGCTGCATTGGTAGAGAAACTAGTCAACATTTTAGCAGCTTATACCAGCTTCCACCTTGCACAGGACCTTGATTCCAGTTTTCTTAAGAGGACACAGGCAGTGGCCTTAAGTTGCCTCACCACCTACTCGTGTCTCTTTGCTCCTACTTGCCAACTGAAACCTAAGGGGCCCCTTGGGACTGTCCAGAACCATTTGTTGGGAGTAATGCAGTAAACATGCCACCGATTCCAGCCCATTAGAAGAGCTTCTGCCAAAGAGCCATCCACACCACAGTTCCCTCGGGCTTCTTGTTCAACTCCATTCCCCTCCACATCTTTACGTTCTGTTTAGAGTCAAGTACACGGTTCTCACATAATAAATGTCGACTAATAACCTAACCAATTTCTACAGTAACACAAATGTGGGTGCTCTGTAATTTTAACACATAAAGTGGGAGCTGAAAAAGGTGGGCTATTTCATATGCAATATCAAGTGTCTGTAATGTAGATCAAATCACAAGGTAACTTATTTTATAGATTTCTTATATGACAAAAATTCCAAAATGCAAGAGGTGTTTATTGTATTTATCAAAGCAAAAAGATAAAAATTAAAGTACTCATAATTCCATCACCTATACAGAGATACAATTGTGGTTTTGGCAACTAACCTGTCAGATACTAGCACACACACATGCATGTGTGCATATATGATAAAAGTATGCATGATTTTTGTGACCTGTTTTGTTTTTTTTATATAATATATTGCGAACAGCTTTACACCTCAACAACCTCATTCTAAATTGCTGCTTAAGTATTCCATCAACTGGATAAACCATAGTTTATTAGTTACCCAGTCCTCTATTACTGAATACTCCCCCCCCACCATTTCTTATTTTTATTATAATGCCATAGTCCTTTAACAGTGTTGTATCTAATTTTTTTAAGTCTATATTTACTAATTTCCTTAAGAGAAATTCTTAAAACTGTCATCTTAAAGGTATTAATGCATATTACCAAATGACCTTCCAGGAATCTTATTAAAAAGTTGTTTCCTACAGACAATGAGACTGACTGCCCATTTCTCCAATATATTTGTGAAGTATAGGTATCACCAATTTCCAAATACTTTTGTTTTAATGTGTATTTTCTTGTTAGCTAAGTGGCATTAAGGTTTTTACCTGATATGTGTTGATCATTCATATTTTTTATTTTGTGAATTTTTGACTAATATTCTTTGCTTGCTTTCTACTTTTTTTCTTCTTTTGAAAGCACATATGATGTCTAATCTTGGGTGTCTCCTTGACTGGATTAAGGATTGCCTAGCAAATTGGTGAAGCATTACTTCTGGTGTGTTTGGGAGAGTGCTTCCAAAGAACATTGGCATGTGACTCAGTGGACTAATTGGGGAAGATCCCGTCTCAATGTGGGTGGGCACCATTCAGTTGCGTAGGGGCCCAGATAGAACAAAAAGGAGAGAAAAGGATTTCCTTTCTCATGCTCCTGGAGCTGGGACACTGTCTTCTTCCTGCCCTTGGGCATCAGAACTCCAGGCTATTTGCCTTTGGAACTCCAGACCTTACACCAGTGCCAACCCCCTTACCATTCCCCAAGTTCTCAGGCCTTTGGTTTTGCAGCTTTTAGACTTGAGCTGAGCCACACTAATAGCATCCCAGGGTCTCCAGCTTGCAGAGAGTCTACCCTGGGACTCCCCAGCCCCCATAATCACATGACAAATTCCCATAATAAATTCTCCCTCATATATCTATATCTAAGATATATATTTATATCTATATCCATGCTCCTATTGGTTTTGTCTCTCCAGAAAACCCTGACTAATACAGAATACTTTTTATGTATTAATACTATCTGTCTGTTTTATACATTGCCATGTTTTTATTTTACCCTTTGCATTTCCATTTTGTTTATGGATTGCCTTTAACTTTCAGATATTTTAGATCTTGTGATGGCTAATTTTATATGTCAACTTGACTGGGCCCAGGGCACCAAGCTATTTGGTCAAACGTTGTTCTGGGTGTTTCTGTGAGGGTGTTTTTTGGTTAAGATTAACATTTAAGTTGGGAGACTGGGTGAAGTAGATTGTCCTTTCTAGTGTGAAATCAATCAGAGTTGAAGGCCTGAATAGAAGAAAAATGCTGACCTTTACCCAAGTTATAGAAAATTCGTCCTGCCTGATTGCCTTTTAACTGAAACATTGGCTCTTCCCAGGTCTTGGGTCTGCTGGCCTTTAGACTGGAACTGAACCATTGCCTCTCCTGGTCTCCTGCTTGTTAGATCACCCTGTAGATTGTGGGACTTGCTTGCCTCCATAATCTCATGAGGGAATTCCTTATAATAAGTTTCCTTACCTATGGGTAAATACATCCTATTGATTCTATTTCTCTGGGGAACTCTGACTAATAGAGATGTTTAGATCTGTACATGGTCACACCTCTCAGTGTTTTCCTTTATTGTTCCTGTTTGTGGCATCATGACAAAATCATATTTTATAACAGGGCCTCTCTCAAAGTAAAATTTAAAAAATAGTTTTGGTTGTTGTAAATAAACTGCTATGTTTTACCCTTCATTGGTCAGATCTCACTCGCTCCAGGGTTGACAGTAGCGTTTCTCCAAAGCTATGGTTTATTCTCTGATATGACATTAGACGTTCCAGTGAAAAGACGTTGAAAGCTGCACACTTTTTTGGTAAAGACACATTAACCCCAATCATGAGAGGAACTTAAGAAAAATGTTCATTCATGTTTTATGAATCATGAAAGGAATATCTTAGCTGAAGATGTATCTTATTATTAGGAAGATTATAAGTGCTTGAATGTAATAATTAAATCTATTGCTTTGTTGAAAGGTTTGGAGATCATAGACCTTTAGATTAGTAATTAATTAGTAATTGAGCTGAGAACACCCTACTGTTGGGCATTACAAAACAGAGTGAATGGGGGCACATTTTAGGGAACACTGTACGGTGCATTTTATAAATTACAGAGAATTTTATCATAAAATTTGTTGATGATATGGTATCTTTGCAAATTAAGTAGGGCAGATATTATTAGGGACATAGTACAGAAAAGTAAAAAAGTGAACTGAGGCTCAGAGAGAATTTTCCTAGATATTTTGACTTAGTGACAAGTTCCAGATGTAGAACCTTAACATATAGTCCAATGCTTATTAAACTACACTCTCCTGATCTCACAGGATTGTAGATATTTTGGCTTAAAACAAATTAGTGAAAATGGCAATCAAAACATTCTCCAGTCAAAGGTTTTGTATTTTTTAAAATAAGGTAATGGTAATGGTAATATGAGGGCAAGATGCAGTAGATATTTTTATATAGTTTCTGTTTGTGCTCACTAGCTTTCGTAAAATCACCTCGATCACAGGGTTTACTCCTATTGTCCTTCTCAGTGACTCCTGTGGTTCCAGAGGGATCCTTAAGAAATAATATAGTAAGCTTCTAAGAGACAATCAGTATCAGCAGAAGAGAGTGAATGCTTGTCTTACATGTGCTGCTTTCTAAAAAAAATAGTAAGGATTCAGAACAATGGGACCTGTGAGTACTGACATTTATGAAGCCATAGGGAGGCTATGACCACTGGGTGCAGAAGCTTATGGCAGAATGGAGCTTGGATTCTGAGTAAAAAGGGAATAGAAAAAATACAGATAATCCAATAGGGAGAAAAAGATACCCAAAGGAAAAAAGTTTCATATATACTAAAAAGGACCACAGGGGAGGAATAAAGGGATATTTATGCCACCCTCTTAATCTCCAGGTATATTTATAATGGGCAGCAAGTAAGACCATGTTCTCTATAGAATGAATTAATGGAATCTACTCAGCTTTTTATTTGCAGCAAGCATAATGTATAATAAGTCGCTCAGATTTACTTAAATTAATTTATTTAAACATTGCAGTTGTAAGTAATTTTAAGGAGTTTTGCTATTAAAAACATTGACAAAATAAACTAGAAAGTGTAGGCTCTCTGCCTAAGTCATGTTGATCCCTTTTTCTAAGAATGACTCTCTGCATTCATGGGGGGGGGGATCCTAAAACCGTGGTTTTGTGTATGTCTCTAACCCTTTGGCTACAGTTAGACACAGATATTAATGTGTTTCCCAACGTGATGTGTTTCCCAACGTGAAGATTCCCAGGGAATCTTCCCAACTGCCTTTCTAAATAATTTGGAATTGGGATTCTGTGATGATTACTTTTTCTCAGGATAGGGGTGGAATGAGGGTTTTGAAATCAGGGATTATCGAGCATATCCATCTTCTACACACCAGAGTACAGATAAAGAGAGATGTTCAGAGAGGGGCAGAGGATGACAGCAGAGACAGCTACTGCCATTATGGTTTCTGGAGTCATATTATAACAACAACTTTAGCATAGGAATGGGTAGAGATAATATAGTATGTTAAATATGATTGATAGAAACATTAAATGCAAAGGTCAAAAAAAATCTGAAAAGACAAGAGAAGATGGTTGGCCAAATAAGAACCATAGTTAGCAGTAAAAGCATCTTTTGAACATAAAACCTGGTCGACAGCTATTCCGAGTCCACTGCTTCTCTCCTTACCCACAACCCTGTGCCATCAGGCTCCTGACATCCCTGGTCCCATTCCCCGTAAGTGACCTCTACTCCCGGTATAATTGTCTATAAATTTTCTATGTGAATACAAACATTTCTATTGGTTTACTCTCCAAATATTTTTAAATGCCTACTATGTACCAGGAATTCTTCTAGGTAGATATTAAACAAATATGAACAGGTCAGGGGAGAAAATGCCCCTCATTTGTCTTGATAGTTTATACCCTTGTGAAAGGAGAGTAAAAATTAAGAAAAAATCTAAATATCAGTAAAATCATGAGCTAATGATAAGCACTATGCAGAGAATTAAAATATGATGATGTGGTATTGATGGGGCAGCTAGTTTGTATTGAGTGGCCCTCCAGAAGTTGACTTCTCAGCTCAGCTCCAGCTCAGCTGGTGGAGATGGGGCTGGTACAAGGGAAACGGATACTCCTGGAAGTAGAAACCTTGAGTCTAGTGCAGTGGTTTCAAGAGGGTGGTCTGGGGGACTCCTGAGAGTCCCCAAGACATTTCAGAGAATCCACAGGTCAAAACTATGACCATTATAACACTAAGATAATATTAACTTTTTTTACTGTGTTGACATTGCCAATGATGTTGCCAAAGCAAAGGTGGGTAAAACGGAAACCTTAGCAGGAATCAAGTCAATGGTAACAAACAGTGATAGTAGTCATTGTATTTTTTTAAAAAAAAAACATTAAGCACAGTTTGTGGAACTGCAATTAATAATTTCACTTAAAAATTTCTTTGATAAAGTGAGAAAAATGATGAATTGTGTTATATCTCACCCTTAGAGTACACTTTTTTTAATATTATGTGCGATGAAATGAGAAACACACATAAAGCATTTCTGCTGCACATCAACAAATTGTAACTGTCTTAAGGAAGAGCCTGTGATTTACCTTGTAATTTTAAAAGATATATCCTTATAGCAAACCTCCAGCTACTAAATAAAAAAATGTCTTAGTCTGTTTGGGCTGCCATAATAGAATACCATAGACTGGCTGGCTTATAAGCAACAGAAATTTATTTCTCACAGTCCTGGAGGTTGGAAAGTCCAAGATCAAAGCACCAGCAGGTTTGGTGTCCACTAAAGGCCCATTTCCTGGCTCATAGATGGCCATTCTCTTGCTGTGACTTCATGTGGTAGAAATAAGGATGCAAGTTGTCTTGGGATTCTTTTAAGGACAGCAATCTCATTCATGAAGGCTCCATCCTCAAAACCTCATCTAATCCTGATTATCTCCCAAAGCCCCCATCCCCATTAATCTCACCATATTAGGAAGGTAGGATTTCAACATATGAATTTGGGGCACATAAACATTCAGTCCATATAGGAAGTAATGATAGAATTAGAAAATCATCATTTTATCATTACTGATAAACTAATCTAGGCACTGATCACAAAAAAGAAATTCAACTAGATATTATGTGCTTCTTGAGAGAAGAACACACTACAACCATAAGAAAGTAAACAAATAAATAAATCAATAAGCCTTAATCTGATCAAGCCTTAAATCAAACTACCAACATGCAGAAACCATAGATTATAGGGGAACATGTTAATGACACCAAGGACTATGGGAAATCTATAGGAAAAATAATCTAATTTATTCAATATAAAATTGCAATATGAGAAAATAGAGAAAGTTGAGAAGGGGAGACATACAGATTAAAAGAGATTATAGATTATAAGAAATATTGAGTAATAGTAATTACGTGGATCTTTTTGTATACTGATTTACATTAAGTAAACATCATAAATGTCTTTTGTTATTAAACGTTCCATTCAAACATTTTGTTTAACTCTTGTGTAATGGATAGAAAATAAGACAGTTGTAGTAGAGATTGGCTTTAATGATACTCTTTGGTTCACCTTTCAGAGATATTTTTAAAAACATATGCCATCCTCAAAGTTATGGCAATAAAATATCCTTTCTA
The DNA here is from genome assembly GCF_040939455.1 of Microcebus murinus. Lineage (NCBI taxonomy): Eukaryota > Metazoa > Chordata > Mammalia > Primates > Cheirogaleidae > Microcebus > Microcebus murinus. Next base: position 28,738,792 of record NC_134108.1, read on the forward strand.
TTCTTTTTAACATTTATAAGACAATTGGAATATGATTATTGACTGGATAGTTGATAATACCAAGAAATCAGGAAGAAAATAAATATGCCTACTATTGCCATCATAATTTAATTTTTTTTTTTTTGAGACAGTGTCTCACTCTGTCACCTGGGCTAGAGTGCAATAGCCTCATCATAGCTCACTGCAACCTCAAACTCCCAGGCTCAAGTGATCCCCCTACCTCAGCCTACCTAGTAGCTGGGACTACAGGTGCATGCCACCATGCCTGTCTACTATTTAATATTGTTTTGAAAGTGTTAGATAATTGACTTAAACAAGAGAACTAAAGAGCATAATAATTACAGCAGAGGAAGCAACATTATCATAAATCAGTAGAATATGAACTGAAAAACTATCAGAAGCAATAAGAAAACCAGTAAGGCTCCTGGTTTTAGTACTAATGTAAAAATCATTAATTATCCTTCATGCAAGCAATAGACAGCTATGAAGTATAACGATAAACAAGATCCCATCCCAAATGGCAACAAAAATGTAAATCATACAGGCATAAGTGTAACAAGAGATAGGAGAGACTATGTAAAGAATTTCTTGAAACTTTTAAGTTAATCTATATATTTTATACACTCCTAAACAGAGGGCAATATGATTTGGAGTGGAGAACAGGTTTGGAAAGAAATATGCTAAATTTCTTTTTACAAACTAACAGGTAAGTGTGACTAGAGAAGGAGCAGGTTTTAGATCCTCCTTTGTCGGTGTCTCTCTCTGAGAATGAAGGAAAGCAGAAGATGTCTGTCCTCAGTGGGCTCCCTAATGGGGGCTTTGGCTCCTCGGGCCCTGCTAGGCCCAGTTGAGCAGAAGAGACACTGTCAACAGCTGTGAGCCCTCACACAACATCTCACTTAAAATGTCATGTGTGCTACTTGGTTTAAATTGTCACCCCTCCAGCAACCACAAACAATGCAGACACAGCAGATGTGTTTTCTATTTAGAATTAAACAGTTTATCTCAACCACTGTCATTGTTATAGGGAAAAAATAAATAAATATCCATTTTAATGTAAACTTCAAAAGGTACTTTCTGGCAACATGAGATACTTTCAAATCCAAAGTCCTCTGAGAAAACTAGGATTTGACCACAGATTTTTTTTCCAATCGGGATGCTGGCAGCTCCAAGAGTAGTAAAACGTAGCCTGGTCAAAAGATTTTTGGCCAGATATTGCATACAATAACTCATGTCATTGATACTTAATGGTCCAAAACATTAAGTAAACATCATAAATGTCTTTTGTTATTAAACGTTCCATTCAAACATTTTGTTTAACTCTTGTGTAATGGATAGAAAATAAGACAGTTGTGGTAGAGATTGGCTTTAATGATACTCTTTGGTTCACCTTTCAGAGATATTTTTAAAAACATATGCCATCCTCAAAGTTACGGCAATAAAATAGCCTTTCTATCTTTAGAGTGTGCATTCTGTCTCTGGAAGTTAGGCTACTTGTAAGTTTGACTTTGTTAGGTCAAGTTCAAATTACCACCCATGTGTTCAGAAGACTTTAACTTTGTTCTCTTTAAAGTTGGGAGGCAGTCTTCCTCTGTGATAACTAAAGTAGAAATATGGGTGTTTTCTTAATGTGAGGTTACAAAGACAAGGAAAATGCTACTTTTCAAAGATCATTTTACAAGAATAACAATTGCTGTAGTAAAAGGAAAACCAAAATTGGTTTGTATAAAAAGGCCTATCGAGACAGTGATCGTCTAGAGCAGTCCACCCAGTACACAAATCTTGACATAAATGCACTTGTGTTTCCATAATCTGAAGGTTCCGTTTAGTCATTAAAACATGACTCATTTTATCCTGGATCTAACCTCAGCTTTTCTCTTGTAGTGTTGTTGTTGTTATTTTTTTTAAATCTGTAGCTAAAACATCAGTGAAAAGTTTTGCAGCAACATTAAAAAAATTTATATTTTCCCATGGAGTTTTTCTTCCCATTTGAGTAAATACAGTTTCTCAGCTACCCATGTGGATTATATATTCTCATAAGCCCAAAGTGCTGAACAAATTATTAGGATGCTTTCTGTTTCTTTCAGGGAGGAGAATATCCAAACAACACAAACCAAATGGCCATCCATTTATATGTTATAATTTTTTATGTAAAGAAGACCTAAAATCACATTTGGTGTGTTGCATCCCATCTTGGTCATTTCTAAGTATATGTTTTGCATCACACATAGGAGGCCTGATATTTTCTTGGGAAAGACTACCTGCACTGTTCTAAGGTCTATGATTTTCTAAATGAAACTAGAAATTACCTCCCATTAGTTCACAGCACCCATAGTAATCAACTTCCTAGAAGTTGGTGTTTTCGCAGTGTATCTACTATATAATCCATTTGTCTATTCATTTCATTTACTGAACGTTTCATCTGACAATTATTTATTGAGCATCTATTCTGCTATAAAGGAGGAAATTCTATCCTTGCTTTGATGGACTTGTTAGTTACACTCCATCTGGGCTACCATATTTTTGTTCCTCCACATGAAATTCATTCAGAATCCTTTAGGACAATCACTCCCTGTATCTATTGTGGAATGACCAAGGCCTTTGTGTTATACTTTGAACTATAGTTAGATAGCGTCTAGAGCCATGGACTTGGCAAATGAATGATGTAAAAAGTAGCAGGGCTGCACAATTTTATACTAAGAGTAGTAACAGATGAGGGATGGCAACAAAGATGCTATTATTTCTCTTCTGATCTTGGGAAAAATGAATATTCCTAACATGTATTCTAATGCATTTGTATTTTCACTGGCTCCAAGATCTGATATCTAAACAGGTGATTACAGAGAAATTTTTGCATTATACTCCATAAGCAAACATGCAATGAGGGAAATCCATAACATGTTTTTTTCTTTATCAAAAGCCTTAACATTTCTTGCTATCAAACTACTATTTGGGAAAAGTGGTATTTTCCCACTTAGGAAAAGAAACAAAACTTGGGGGAGCTTTGTATATTTATTTGGAAGTGTTCTTTCAAAATAGGAAGGCATGAGTAAGAACTATGAGCTGGGAACCAGGATGCCTGTACCCCCACCTCTGGCTTCAGCTGGGTATGGTCTTCAAGGTCCAGGTCCAGGGTGACTTATCTCTCTCTCTGTCTGTTTCCCTCCTGGAAGACTTAATAAGGATGCTTGGCATTTAGAGTAAGTAAAATATGCGAAAACTCTTCACTGCACTATGAAAGGAGAAAAAAAAATACTAAAGGTAAGGAAATCTTCCCTGCTATTGAAGACACTGTAATTAAGGAAGATGTTTCTCCCAGTGAGACAAACGAGTAAGGATCTTAGGTTCCAAAGTCAAATTGAAAAGTAACTTGGACAATATATCCCATATTGTTTTATTGTTTACCTATAATACCAACAAGGAAATAATTCTTTAGGGCACGCCATAGCTTGTCTCACTAACATGAGACTAAGATAAGGGAGCATCTTGGATTATTCATACCAAACTCTAATTGCAGACCAAGGAATAATGCTCAATACATTTTCTCTCTGTGATCACAGGACCAACTTGTTTTTTGGCTTTTATCCCGAGGAATGGCTCTAATACAAATGTAATTTTGAAATTATTTTTGGGCTGTCAGAATATATTTTTTAAAAGGTGCATTTTGTAAACTGGGTATGGAGGGAGGAATTATGCACACGTGCTCACCTAGAAGAATACTCTCCATTAAATATATTTTAATTTTAAATTGGAGATTTTCACTGGTTAGAAGAGAATGCTCTTTCATCAACCTATTTGTAGGGCAATAAAGATATAAAAACAGGAATACAGATCTATGACAATCCTAACTTCTTTTTCTGTTTGTTTTTAAGAAGACAAATTTAAATTAATGAAACAAAAAATAGGATACTCTGTACCAAAGGGTTGACTCTCATGATAAATGCAAGTTCACAGACATTACACAGAAAGCAATAGCAGCTTTTACTCCTAATAATCCTAAATTATATTCACATGTATTAACTCTGAAAAGGGAGTTTAATCAAATATTTTTTTTGTGTGCAAACCAAAGAAAAATATTTACTTATACTATTCTTTTTAAATAGTGACATAGTTATTATGCAAAGTAAAAAAAATTGTGGAAGTCCTAAGTGTGAGACTAATTCTTGTTTCTTCTTAATAGTACAGAGAAATCAAACATAATATGCAATGTGATAATGAGACTTGTTTTATGATAAATGTGAAACATACCATTTAAGACACAGAACATGATGAGCCAAGCTATTGCCTTCATTTTATAGGGAAAGACAGTCTGCTATCTTAAAAGAGTAGTTGGTTCACAAATTTTCTATAAAGTGTTTATTTTTGGTTTTAGTGAACATCTTTTTTGTCCCAATGCATCCAGAGATAAGATGTTCCCCAAGTCTCAAAGTGGCCCTCTGATTACAGGAAAACTTTAGTATTTATATATAATAAAGGACGGGAGGAGCATGGGGCAGTAGGGAATGCTGGACTCTCATCCTTGTGACACATTTTTGGTAACAAATCTCTTTCAATACTTTTAATGGCTAAACATCTATAGATAGTGGATTGGCCAAAGCTTTTTCAGTCATAAGTGATATAAACCCAAATGAATTTAAGCTCATGTTACCAAACTATGAAGGGGGGGGGTGCTGAAATGCTCTGACAATTCATTCTAGGCCTTGAATGCTATCAGTTCATTGCCTTTCTTTCTTCTTTTCTTTTCTTTCTTTTTTTCTTCTATCTCTCTGTCCCCGTCCTAGACATTGAGGATACAACAGTGAACAAATAAAGCAGATAGAACTCTCCAGCCTTATGAGCTAGCATTGCTTCATAAATCTTTAAGCATGAATTTGGTATAGTCAGACAGAGATGAGGAAGGGCATCCCTAGCTGAGGAAGCAGCATGAGCAAACAGACCAAAGGAGGGAAATATATGTGATAGGACATGCTAGCCATCGCCAATGATCGTGCACAGGTGTGAAGAGGGAGATGAAAGCTAAGATGAAGTCAAATGCCAAAGGGAATTGGGTGCCAAATAAGGGGTCAATATTTAATATATCATTGTGAAGATGAGTTAACAGAATCTGGAAAGAGATAATAGGTAAAGAAGAAAGAATTGTCAAAGGGAAGTATAAAGTTTCTAACTCTAGACTATGAAAAGCATACCCCATCCTCTTTACTCACAACCCTCACACACAGCCATGCCAAATTAAAATGTGTCAGTGTATCAGTGTTCTCTAGAGAAATAGAACCAACAGTGTGCAAATATATATCTATATAATAGATGTAATATATATAAAATATATTTCAGAGTACGTGTATATGAGAGAGAGAAGGGGATTTATTATAAGGAGTTGGCATGATGACAAAGACTGAGAAGCCCAAGATCTGCAGTTGGCAAGCTGGAGACCCAGGAAAGCCAATGGTTTAGTTCCAGTCCAAGAACAAAGGCCTGAGATTCACAAAAGCTGATGGTGTAACTGCCAGTCTAAGGGCCAGCAGGCTCAAGACTCAAGAAGAACCAATGTTTCAGTTTGAGTTTGAAAGCGGGAAAAGACTGATGTTCCAGATCAAGTAAGAGGAGTTCCCTCTTGCAGTGGGATCTGCATTTTTGTTCTATTCAGGTCTTCAACTGATTGGATGAGGACCACCCACATTAGGGAGGGCAATCTGCTTTGCATTCCCTAGAGAACAGTCCATCAATTCAAATGTTAATTGCATCTAAAATACCCTCACAGACATAACTAGAATAACGTTTGACCAAATATCTGGGCAACCTGTGGCCCAGTCAGGTTGACACATAAAATTAGCTATCACATTTGGACTTTGACACATCTTCAAGCCTTTGTTCATGAATTTCCTCTGTTTAAAATAATTTCTCCACCCTCCTGCCCCATCTTGACTCCCAATCCTATTGGCCACCACCTTCATCCTTAAGATTATCTCCTTATCCTTTAAGAATTTGCCCAAATATAATTTTTGAAGTCTTTCTTAAATCCCTACACCCCACATGAAGCAATACTGAGCATATTCTGGTTCTCCTAGCACCTTGCACAGACTACCAATATAGCACATATCATATTTTAATTACTGGACTAAATTTTTGTTGTCTTGTACTATAATGTGAGTATAGATAGGTCCCAAAGACATGGACCATGGTTTTTTTATTCTTTTTATTATTATTCTGTTGTGATATATATATATATATATATATATATATATACACACACACACACACACATAAAATTTGCCATTTTAACTATATGACACAGCAATTCCACTCTCAGGTATATACTCCAAAAACCTTAAAACAGGGACTCAAACAGATACTTATATACCATTGTTCGTATCAGCATTATTCACAATAGCTGAAAAGATGAAAACAGCTTAAGTGTTCATCAATAGATGAGCACTTGTATGGATAAACAAAATGAGGTATATCCATAAAATGCAATATTATTCAGCCATAAAAAGACTGAAGTTTTTTTTTATTGTTTTTTTTTTTGAGACAGAGTCTCGCTTTGTTGCCCAGGCTAGAGTGAGTGCCGTGGCGTCAGCCTAGCTCACAGCAACCTCAAACTCCTGGGCTCCAGCGATCCTTCTGCCTCAGCCTCCCGAGTAGCTGGGACTACAGGCATGCGCCACCATACCCGGCTAATTTTTTTTTTTTTATATATATCAGTTGGCCAATTAATTTCTTTCTATTTATAGTAGAGACGGGGTCTCGCTCTTGCTCAGGCTGGTTTTGAACTCCTGACCTTGAGCAATCCGCCCGCCTCGGCCTCCCAAAGAGCTAGGATTACAGGCGTGAGCCACCGCGCCCGGCCAAGACTGAAGTTTTGACATGAGCTACAACATGAATATACCTTGAAAACATCCTAATTAGAAAAACTGACTATGTTTTATTTATTGTTGTATATCCACCACTTAGCATGGCTCCTGGAAAATGGGTGGTATATATTAAATGATTTCAGGTATTCATTTGGAGCCAGAGTTCCTTAGTTCAAATCTTAGGACCTTCAATTCCTACTTGTATGACCTGAACAACTTATTTAACACTTATGCCTTATTTTTCTCCTATGAAAAAGGGGTAAGGTGTAATAATTGTACTTATAGGGTTATGAGGATTGAATGAGTTAATTTGTAAAGAGCTTACAAATATCTGAAACACAGAAAGCACTAGCAAGTGTTATTACCATTATCATTATTCATGTTATCACATAATGAATTTAGGGATGAGGTTCATGTTGGAGAGAAGCAGTTCTTAATATTTGAGAGAGATGGCTTTCAGGAGAGAATTGTTAGTGCTAAGAAGACTGGAATTATTGAAAAAGGTATTTTGTGTGCCGTTATATCACCGAGAATGTAAAAGAATGGGTACTGAGGTCATACTGCCAAAATAGGAATCGTGGCTTCACCATACACTAGCTGTGTGGTCTTGCATAAACTACCTAACTGTCTGAGCTTTGATTTTCTTTTCAAAAATGGCATTAGTAGACATTGCTATGAGGACTAAATGAGATAATGCATATAAAGTGTTGGCATAGTGCCTGGCATAAATTAAGCAATATTTAATCAATGCTAGGTGCTATTAACAGTGTTAAATTAGTTTTTATTGACCTCTTGACACTCATCGATTAAAAATATTAGTCTCTGATTTTTTATATTCTATCCAGGTTGATTTTACCCACAATTTCAAGTCAAGGACAGCCTATTTTATGTTGGAATTAGGTTTTAACCAGTTTTCCAGAGTACCTACATGTGCAATAATAAACACGACATTCCTCCAAAATTGACCTCAATTATTCATTACTGCCCAGATATTGAGAAGCAAAATTCTTCAGCTTTGTGTAATGTCAAGCTCAGTGCATGTCCTAGTTTTAAAAATAAGGCAATTATGTAGATAGAACAGATGGATTGTATCGGTGAGTGTTTATCATTTTTTAATATTCCGAAACCAGATGTGCTACATACACATTGCTGGTTGCCTTCTAAGGAAGCTTCATTGGTGGGTTACTAATCTTTAATAAGGAATTACAGCGTTTTCATCCAGCTTAAATCAACTATTTTTAATACACAATTGGACAACCACTGCTGCAAGCCTTTAGAAAATAGAAAACAGATGCTTAATACAAGGAATACTAACAGCCAAGAAATTCCTGATGATCTTTTTCTAAAATATAAACTTACATATTTTATGGGTCCTTTAATGAACTGCTATAGAACAACTTCAGCAGTCAAAACATTTCATGAAAATAGACGTGAACAATTTGTCACTTGTTACCATATTCACAGAAAATCCTTCAGTTGCACTCTTGGGAAAATGGGCATAATAGTGGCTCTTACTATGCTATTAACAACATCTGTTACTTGCCATAGACCTGATTGGATATGTTGGAGAAAGGAGGAATTAGGATAAACAAACTGATATGCCTCCATTTCTCTAGGTGTTTCTGCTAGACCTGGCAAAGATCCCTTGCTAGGTATGAATACTTCTGTGTTAATTATGCTCACAGGAGAAAGGCACAGTGGAGTTCAGAGCAAGGCCAGAGAGATTGTGTTGTGTTTCAGGGGTGCTTTTAGTAGGGAAAAGTCCAATAGATTGAGGATTGAGAGTTAGAAGAATCTAAAGGGAGCCCTAATATTTTCCCATTGGGATAACAATTTAACAAACCTTCCATTGGCTCAGTCCAACTATGAGACTGAAGGAAAGGAAGTGGCAAACAATAGTCACTTAATTCCATTTCTGAATTGCACCTCTGATGTCTGCAATTGTAGGTCCCCTGTATCTCTGCAAGCTGGGACATAGAAGCAAGGATTGAGAGAGTGGGAATCAACCCCTCCCATAACTCTACCCCATCACCAATTTCATATATCCTTCATCATGCCATATGATTTTTAAATCTGGTTTAGAGTAAGAGGGAGCAGAGTGAAGAAAAGGAAAAGAAAAAGTAGGAGAAGAGTTGATAGAAGAAAATCTAAAGAGCAATGCAAGTACTCTACACTTAACATCATCCCAAAAGGAGAAGGTAGGTTTTTAAGCCATTAAAAAGAAAAAAAAAGCATCATGCCCACTACACGTCACCACTGTCCCCGGGAGAAAAATGGAGGCCTGATTGTCTAATGGTGCAAAAGTCAGCAAATTTATAATAGAAATGTATTAGTATTTTCTCTCCTGGAAATACAGGAGAGAACTTATTTTCTTTGTTTAAAAAAGCATTCTGCTTGTATAATCCTTAGTGAGGTTGAGGGAATAAAAGGTATTAGCCACAACAAGAATTTGCCGCCTACGGAAAAGTTTAAACAAATAGACTATTTTACCCTCACAAGCAATGACTAAAAACTCTAATCTTTAGAAAATGCAACATAAAATACAACCTTATAGCATAATGACAGAGTTACTATTAGAAGATACTTAGGATGCCCACAAAGCTGAGTAGGTAGCAGGAAATGGGAAGCTCTACCCATGTGGATACCATGTATAGTTCAAGTGCATTAACACTGATCAGTTTATTTGATACATATTTCTGAGTATCCTGTATGTGCAAAACTCAGTGCCCTATACTATTCAAGATGCACGGATGTAATTAACTTACTCTTAAGGAACTTAATAGTCTTCTAGAGTTGATTAAGAAAATAACCTGAACACGGACGAAACTGCTATTTACCAATAAATATCCCTTTTTGGCATCCGACCAAATGGCTACATATCTCTTGCAATTAGGTGTTACATATAATTACATTTTTGTTAGTGAAGTTAAAGCAGAAGTGCTGTTGGGGATTTCTGAAAAGACTTTCTAAGGGGAGGTAACTCGGTTGAAAGGTGGGTCCTTTTGCCCCTTCCCTTCTCACTTCCTCCTTCCTATTTCCCAGAACACATGTGACTTGAGCTTGAACAATCAGGTGACCTTCTGGATGAAAGTGCTAGGCTAGATAAAAGATAGAACAAAATCAGCTCCTTTTGAGCAAGGAGTCTAAATACAACACATAAATTGCATACACTCTAACTGCTTTTACATTAGGTAACAATGAGGATTTGTCTTATGTAGGCCAAGCGTAATATTAAATGATACACTAAATTATTGTAATCAATCCTGGGAAGTGAGAAGTGCTACTATATAGATATAAATAAAGTGCCATGAGAATAGGGAAATCATGATGATCAGGGAAGACTTGCAGGGGAGGTGGTGTATTAGTTTTCTTGGATGCTATAACAAAGTACTACAGACTGGGTGGCTTAAACAACAGAAATTTCTTTTCTCACAGTGCTGGAGCCTGGAAGACAAAGATCAGGGCACAGTCAGGGTTGGTTTCTGCTGAGGCCTCTCTTCCTGGCTTGTAGACAGCCACTTTCTTGCCGTGTCCTTATATAACCTCTCCTCTGTGTGCGTGTAGAGAGATTTCTGGTTTCTCTTCTTTTTCATATAAAGACAGCAGTTCTGTTGGATTAGAGCCCCACCCTATGACCTCATTAAACTTTAATTATGTCTCTAAGGGCCCCTATCTTGAAATACAGTCACATTGGAAGTCAGGGCTACAGGATTTGAAATTTAGAGAGGTACAATTCAGGCCATAACAGGTGGTATGTGAACTAGGCTTGTAAAGTTGAGTAGGACTTAAGTATACAGAAACCTCCAGTGTTGGAACTAGGGGACTGAGTAGTTGGAAGTAGGAATATCCAGAGTATACACATAAAACAGGAGTGGTTCCAGCTGATTGGACTGTAAGGGCCATAAAGGAATTGGACTATAAGGATCATAAAATGAAAAACAGAGTTGGAAAGCTAGATTGGGGATTGAATGCCAGGCTGAAGTTTGTACTTCATTGTTCAGAGAATGAAGAGTCGTTGAAGGTTTATGAGCTGAGGAATGACATGATCAGAGTTGAACTTCAGAAAGATAATATGTGAGTAAGCATATGAGACGTTGGAATGTGTGGAAACTGGAAGCAGATAGACCAGTAAAAAAGACTATTGCAATAGTTCAGGGAAGAGATAATGACTTGAAATCTATATTTGATTAAATGCAATCATTGTTTTGCTTTTAAAGTGGAATTCTTAATACTATTCTTATCACTATTTTTCCATTTGATTTTTGGCCTTCTCGTTCTGCAGTTTTTGTGTTGGTTTTTGTGTCCCAAAGATGTAATCCACTATTGAGAAAGTCCTATGGGCAAGTACATGGAACTCACATACGGTGATTAAGAAATTTTTGAAAGTTTCAAAGGGAGAATAAATAATCACCTGTTGGAGATCTATAATACCCACCATACAACTGGATTCTCCTATCTTCAGGAAACGTTGCAGTTTTGGTATTCATAAAACTTAAGTATGACACAACTAAGAATGTTAACTGTCTATGAAAAATGCTAAACTGGGCATTTAGATTTTATAGAGATGTCTTGCATTCAACTATATAACTTGACTACCAAATAAACACTCCCCATGTTATCCATACCACTCAAAATAAACATGAATATTTATTATGTGAGTAGGAATTTTAAAAACCAAAACAAAAATTCTCAGCAAAGCCTCTTATGTAGCAAAAGCAGCATATTTTGCTTGTGTTTTAGCTACCAACTTGTTTAGTTTTTCATGTTTTTTTCCAAACAACCTCATTTCTTCTCATGCTGGAATTCAGCCTACAGTTCTTTCCATGATAACTAGAACTCCAGTCCATTTGGCATTGATCCATCTGATCCTCAGCCGAAATAATTTAAATAGTTATTGTTTCCAAATAGCCCCTCTAGTTTAATTGCTATTTTCTTTCCCAGACTAGAGGCTCAGTGGTTTACAGCATATCCTTGTAGTTTCTCCACAATGCCAGAATTGCAATCCACTCTTCTAGTTTGCAGAGCAAAAAGATGTATCTTTAATTAATAAATAGCTACTGACTTACCATTATGTGCAAAAAAGTGGGCTAGGCACTATTGGGAATACAAATAGAATCCCTGCTCACTGGCTCATGAACCTTGGTTTCAGATTTTAAAAATATAATAATAAGATTTTTTTTCAAGAGTCTCCCCAAGCAGAGAATTCCATGAGCTCTGGTCCATTTGAAATTCCTCTGGATTTACCTGGGACCTCCTAGCAGGAGGCCTGTGCATGCCTTTCCCCCACCAAACTCCCCTGCAGTGTTTTTTATTGTGGTGAAATACACACAAGATTTATCATCTTAGCCATTTTTAAATGTACAGTTCAGTGATATTATTATAAAATGATTATAAGGTTGTGCCATCATCACCACCATCCATTTCTATAACTATTTTCATTTTGGAAAATGGAAGCCCTAGACCCTTTAAACAATAACTCCCCATTCCCCTCTGCCCCATGCCCTGTAAACCACCATTCTGTTTTGTGTCTTTATGATTTTGACTACTCTAAGTATCTTGTGTAAATGGGAACAAATAGTATTGGCCTTTTTGTGACTGGCTTATTTCATGTAGCCTAATGTTCTAAGTGTTCATCCATGTTGTGGTATTTATCAGAATGTCCTTCCCTTTTAAGGCCGAGTAACATTCCATTGTATGTAAATACTGCATTTTGCTTACCTCTTCATCCATGGATGGACACTTGGGTTGCTTCCATGTTTTAGCTATTGTGAATAATGCTGCTATGAATATGGCTATACAAACTTCAAGACCCTGCTTTCAATTCTTTTGGGTAAATACCCATAAAAGAAATTGCTATATCATATGGTAACACTATTTTTAATTTTGGGGGGGAACTGCCATACAGTTTTCCATAGCAGCTGTACCATTTTAGATTCCCATCAACAGTGTACAAGGGTTCCAATTTTTCCATATCCTCACCAACACTTATTTTCTGCATTTTTTGATAGTAACCATCCTAATGGATATAAAGTGACATCTCATTGTAGTTTTGATTTGCATTTTCCTAATGATTAGTGATGTTGAGCATCTTTTCATGTGCTTATTTTTTACACGTGTATCTTCTTTGGGTAAATGTCCATTCAAGTCCTTTGCCCATTTTTGAATCAGGTTGGTTGTTTTCTGTTGTTGAGTTTAGGAGTTTTCCATATATTCTGGATAATAATCCCCCATTAAAGATATAATTTGCAAATATTTTCTCTCATTCTGTGAGTTGCCTTTAACTGTTAATGTTGTATTTTGATGTGCATATTTTTCAATTTTCATAAAGTCCAATTCGTTTATTCACCATTCTTTTGCATGTGGATATTCAGTTTTCCCAGCAACATTTGTTAAAAATACTGTCCTTTCCCCACTGACTGGTATTGGCATCCTTGTCAAAAATCATTTGATTATCTGCTTCGATTACTGTAGCTTTGTAGTATATTTTGAAATCAGGAAATATGAGCCCTCCATCTTTGTTCTTCTTTTTCAAAATTATCTTGGCTATCTGGGGGTCTCTTGAGATTCCATATGAACTTTAAGATGAGTTTTCTATTTCTGCAAAAAAGTCATAGGGCTTTTGATAGGGATTGCACTGAATATGTGGATCATTTGGGTAATATTGACATCTTAAGTCTTCCAATATTGACACATTAAGTCTTCCAATCCATGAACATAGGATGTGTTTCCACTTAATTTATGTCTTTAATTCCCTTTAGCAATGCTTTATATTTTTGTTATACAAGTTTTTCACCTCCTTAGTTAAGTTAATTCCTAAGTATTTTATTCATTTGATGATATTGCTTTAGTCAGGACTATAATTGTGCTCATCACCCAAATAGTGTTCATTGTACCTGTTAGGTAGGTTTTTACCCCTCACCTCCCTGCTTCTTGATTTCCAACAATTTTTACTTCTTTCTGTGCCCATGTGTGTCCATCAATTAGTTCCAAATTATTAAAGAGTATATGTGGTGTTTGTTTTTCCATTCTTGAGATAGTTCACTTGGATCATGGTCTCAAGTTCCATCACAATTGCAGCAAAAGACACTAATTCATTTCTTTTTGTGGTTGACTAGTACTCTATGGTGTATATATACCACATTTTCTTTATTCATTCATGAATTGAGGGGCACCTGAGTTGATTCCACATCTTTGCAATTGTGCTGCTATAAACATTTAAGTGCAGGTATCTTTTTGATAAAATGACTTCTTTTCCTTTGGGTAGATACCCAGAAGTGGGATGGCTGGATTGAATGGTAGGCCTACTTTTAGCTCTTTGAGAAATCTCCATACTATTTTCCATAGAGGTTTTACTAATGTGCAGTCCCACTAAGAGTGTATAAGCATTCCTATCTCTCTGCATCCATGCCAGCATCTATTGTTTTTAGACATTTTAATGAAAGCCATTTTTCCAGGGGTAAGACGATATCTCATTGTGCTTTTAATTTCCATTTTCCTGATGATTAGTGACCTTGAGCATTTTTTTATAAATTTGCTGGCCATTTGTCTATCTTCTTTTGAAAAGCTTCTGTTCATGTCCCTTGCCTACTTTTTAATAGAGATGTTTATTTTTTTCTTGCTGATTTGTTTGAGTTCTTTGTAGATTCTGGATATTAGCCCTTTATTGGATATATAGTTTGCAAATATTTTCTCCCACTCTGTAGATTGTCTATTTGCTCTGTTGATTATTTCCTTTGCTGTGCAGAAACTTTTTAACTTAGTCAATTCCCATTAATTTATTTTTGTTGTCGCTGTAATTGTCTTTCGGATCTTAGTCCTAGGCTGTTATCTAGAAGCTTTTTTGTTACATTTTCTTCTAGAATTTTTATGGTTTCATGCCTTACCTTTAGGTCCTTTATCCATCTTCAATTAATTTTTGTAAGTAGTAAGAGATAGGGATCCTCTTTCATTCTTCTGACTGTGGCTATCCAATTTTCTCAGCACCATTTATTGAATATGCCTTGTTTTCCCGAGTGTATATTTCTGTCTGCTTTGATGAAGATCAGTTGGTTGTAGATGATTTTATATCTGGGTTCCCTGTTCTGTGCCATTGGGGGTTTATGTCTATATTTTTCTACCAACACCATGCTGTTTTGGTTACTATACCCTCGTAGTATAGTGTGAAGTCTGGTGATGTGATGCCTCCGAATTTGTTCTTTTTGCTTACGATTGCTTTGGCTATTTGGGCTCTTTACTGGTTCTACATGAGGAATAAAATTATTTTTACTGGTCTGTGAAATATGACATTGGTATTTTAATGGGGATTGCATTGAGTATGTAAATCATCTTGGACAGTATAGACATTTTGTCAATGTTCATTCTACCAATCCATGATATGTTTTTCCATTTGTTTGTGTCATTTGTGATTTCATTTCTCAGTGTTTCATAGTTTTCTTGTAGATATCTTTTCACCTCCTTGGTTAAGTACATTCCTAAGTATTTTATTCCCTTTGTAGCTATTGTGAATGGTAATGAGTCTTTGATTGGACTCTCATTTTGACTGTAATTGGTATATAGAAATGCTATCGATTTGTATACATGGATTTTATAACCTGAGACTCTGTTGAATTTATTTATTAATTCTAGGATTCTTTTGGTAGAGTCTTTGTGTTTTCTAGATAAAAGATAATATCATTAGCAAACATTGATAGTTTGACCTTCTCTTTTCTGTTTTGAATATCCTTTATTTCTTTCTTTTACCTGATTGCACTGGCTAGGACTTCCAGTACTTTATTGAATAGAAGTGGTGACAATGGGCATCCTTGTCTCAATACTTTCCTCAAATTGATTTTCCATGCTTTTAGCTCTTTCTTTTTTTTCTCTCTCAGGGATACCTATAATTACTATGTTAGTTCACTTCACATAAACCCGTATTTCCCTAAGTGGTTTCCCAGTCCTTTTTATTCTCTTCTCTGCCTTTTTGAATGGCTGGGTAAGCTCAAGAGCCTTGTCTTTAAGCTCTGAGGTTCTTTCTTATCCTTGGTTTAGTCTGTTGTTGAAGCTTTCTGCTATTTTTGAAATGCTCTAAATTGCTCTCTCATATTTTAAAATTCTATTATATCCTTTCTTATTTTGTCTAACACTTTAGTGACTTTTTCCTTTTTTTTCATTGATCTCCTGAAATTTTTTGAGCTTCTCTTTGTTGGGCTTCTTTCTTTTCAAACTTTCTCTTCAATTCCATTCATCGTATTTGTCATCCATATTCTGAATTCCATTCCTGCCATTTTGGCAATTTCCTTGTGGTTGGAGTCCACTACTGTGACTCCATTGTGATCCCCTGGGCGTGTTGAACTGTTTTGTTTTTCATGTTTCCAGGGTTCTTTTGCTGGTTTCTTCTCATTTGAATCTTCTTTTCTCAGCTTAGGGCTAATAGGTTTGCAGGACACCTGCTATCCTTTGCTGGAAATGCTCCTGCTTAATTAGAAAAAGATGAAGACTCTAGATGGTGCTTTTTCCTAGTCTAAAATGTTGATTTGGCAGGGAAGGGGCATGTACACTAAAAGCCTGTAGTGTAGCTGTTCATTTTTGTCCTGTTCACCTATGATTGCCACAGTTTAAGCCAGTGCTGGATGATCTTTATGTGCAGTGATCAGTTGTTCCCCAGATCATTGTAGGAGTTTCAAGTTGGGGATTGGGTGAGACACTATCCACAGATGCTGGCATTGTGAGGATTGCTTTTCCTGGGGTCTTTCTGCAAAGGTGACAGTGGCAACTGGATGAGGCTATCTAGGCAGTGGTTGTGGGTGTGTGAGCTGTAGACATTTGCTAGAACCAAATCCAGATGGAATGGTGGCTTGAGGCTGGTGAGTCCCTGGCAGAGTGTTGGACCTTGGGTAAGTACTATCAGACCAGCAGCAGTGGTGAAGACTCAGGGGTGGGGTGTTGGGGTCCAGGTGTAGTGCTGGCTTTTCAGGGATGGTGTCACAGGCTCGGCGGGAGCTCTGGATCCACAAGTGTGGAGCCCTACGCTCCATCAAGAGAGTCTCACAGCCAGAATTGGGGCCCACAGAAGCAATGCCATGCAGGCAGTGGGTTGTTCCAACCTGGGGCACAAAGGTAGGGCTGCACAGGTGATGGGCTATTCCACTGCCTCAAGGACCATGGATGTCAAGTTGCACGAGTGGGGGTTGGTTCCAGTGGCCCAGGGACCATTGAGTTCTCCCCACCTTCCCAGATCCTGCTAAGTCACCCAAAGCTTCCCATGTAGACTGTGTAGGGCCTGAGGCAACTCTGCTCAGATCCCACCGCTCTGGAATGGAGGAGCACCTGGCCTCCAGTCATAGGGTACAACTCAGGGGAGCATCCATTCTGTTTGCTCCCCCTCCAGCCCTTTGGGGGCAATGTGAAGGCCACTGCTGCAAAGGTGAGTCCCATGCAGACCTGGTGTCTTGTGCCTGAGAGCTCAGGATGGTGTCAGCTGCAGAAACCCAAGATCAGCAGCCACCAGATCCTTACTGTGCCTGTTCTCCAGTGCAGTGACTCTGAACAGGCTCCAGGCAGCACCCTAGTCAGTCCAGACAGGTCTGTGGTGTTGGAGGAATCCCCCTCACAACTCAGCTCCAGTTCCTGCAGGGTAAGCATGACACCCCAGCACTCTATCCTCCTAATCTTCCCCATATGCAGATATCTCCCCACAGATCCCTTCAATCTTGTAAATGAATTAAACTCTTCAATCAAAAGATAATAATTTGCAGAATGGACAAAATCACATGATCCAGATGGGAGGAAGAAGATGGCAGACTAGAAGCAACCCACAAGCACACTGCTTTCAGGTAAAAGATCCTAAATTGCAGGCAGATGCCCACCTATGGATAGCTTTTCTCAGCAGGAACATTGTGAAACCCCAGAGAAGTGATGCGGAACACTCAGAGTGAAGGAGAAGGTGACAGGGCGATTCATTTTACAAGACCTATCTCCCCCTGCTGACACACACACACACATACACAAAAATACATTTACAAACACACCGAATTCCAGGTGTATTAAAGCTGTAATGTAAAATGAAAAAACTAAACTTTTAAAAAATGCATGAAAGATACACAAGAATGTCTTTATGATTTAAGATGTCTATTGTTTTTTAAACAAAAAAGTATTGTATCAAAATTTTAAATTTCTATGTTATAGAAGACTCTATAATTTTTTAAAAAAGAAACTAAAAAGGGAAAAATATTTTAATGCATATATACAACAAAGTATTGGTATGCAGAACACATAAGTAACTTAAAAATAAAAAATGAAGTACAGGCCGGGTGTGGTGGCTTATGCCTGTAATCCTAGCACTCTGGGAGGCTGAGGTGGGAGGATCTCTTGAGCTCAGGAGTTGGAGATAAGCCTGAGCAAGAGTGAGACCCTGTCTCTATTAAAAATAAAAGGAAATTATCCAGACAACTAAAAATAGAAAAAATTAGCTGGGCATGGTGGCACACGCCTGTAGTCCCAGCTACTTGGGAGGCTGAGGCAGGAGGATTGCTTGAGCCCAGGAGTTTGAGGTTGCTGTGAGCTAGGCTGATGCCATAGCACTCTAACCTGGGCAACAGAGCAAAATTCTGTCTCAAAAAAAAAAAAAAAAAAAATGAAGGACAAGCAATCTGATGGCAAATATAAATATGATGAGTAAATTGGAAGAATAAGGCAGTGAAACAAATGAAAATATGCTCACTGGAAAATCGAGAAATGTAAGGGGAAAACCAAAATGCATAGTCATCAGTTTGGGAAAAATACTTTGCTACCTCTTGTCATCGAGCATGTAGAACAACATTAAAACTGTAAGCTCTGGCTGAATGATGACTTCTTAAAACCATTTTGGAGAGATTTTTAGTATAATTCAATAGAATAAAATACCTATACCTTAGGACTTAGTACTTCCATGTCTATATATTCCCAGGGAAACTATGACTCAAGTATATAAAGAAACATGAAAAAAATTGTTTTAAACAGCAATGTTTACATTAAAAGAAAATGGAACCTAATGTTGAACAACATGAGAATGAATTAATTATAGATTGTGTTGCGTATATTTAATGGCTTTCTATATAACAGTGGAAATTAATGACTAAGTGAATAGACTTTACAAATATAATGTTGAGTGAAAACAGCAAGAGAAACAAATACAGCATGGTACTCCTAAAACACATAAAGACATGCAAACCAATATCACAGATTGCTTAAGGCTGTGTGTGTGCATGTGTGTGTGTGTTTGTATCATATAGGTGCATACATCCTAATTAGCAAAAATGTTAAGAAATGGTAAACCTCAAAATGATGGAGCAATTGTCTTTGAGAAAGAAGAAGATTCAATAAAGTAGAGGTATATAGTAAATTCTAATTTCGACTCTAATAGTACATTTTTATTTCTTAAGCTGAGTGGTCACCACACATATTTTTGCACTTATTTGTATGCCTGAAATATTACACAATATATTTCAGGAAAAAAGAAGAGTAATGGGCATATTAAAAACATGATATAATCATCTCAGATGTAGAAAAAGCCCTTGACACAACCGAATCTTCATTCACTGTCAAAACTCTTAGCAAAGAAGGAGTGGCTATATAATTTCCATCATGTGATAAAGGAATACCAAAAACTTAGTAAACATCATGTATCTTGGTAAAATATTTAAAGGGTCCACTTTAAATTTACATCAAGAGAAAGTTGCCTGCTTCCATTCAACATCATACAGTGTGTTCGGCTGGCCGACCAGACAAGGAAAAGATGCGAAGGCTATGATTGGAAAGGGGAACTCAGGTTGCCACCTGCAGTTCTCCTTGTTCCTTCTGTTGTAGGTGGGTGTCTCAGCCTGGGCAGGTCTTCTGGTCAGTTCTGGAGGTTCCTCATCCCTCCAGCCCAGCTGCCCAGCGAGACACAGCATCCCAACTTCCCGTTTCCTTACTAACCTGCTGCCTAAACTTGTTATTGCTATTCTTGCAGGAAAAAAAAGGTAGCAAAACAAACACAACATAGACAGAAAGCATAGAAAACAAAACTTCCATCATCCCTTGAACTAAAAATTCCTATCTCTCATTCTCAAACACTGCAGACAGGGGATCCCTGATCCCCTTGGGCTTTCTACCTTGCACGCATCTACCTGCTATTATAATTTCAGATATTCTGCCTTTGCTAAGGAGTTGTAGAAAAATGGCTTTTCCTATCTGTCGAGGTGGAGGCAATGTTGCACTGTGTGACGTGTGTGGATCACCCTGGGGCAGGATGTCCCACTGCTTACCGTTCCTTCTCATGAGGCAAGGGCTTGCTGTATCAGTTCATCTCGGTCTGTTTTAAACACGATAAACCAACCGTGTCTTCACGTTCCTTTGCGTAGTCAATTTTCTTAATCATAAAGAGCAGGAACAGAAGAAAGATTTTTTCAAGTTAAAAGTCTTACTAAAGCAATCCTCTTAGTATAAACAAAGAAAAACAAGATGATTCAAGGACCCATTCATTACGATAATAAAATCTTCTATTTACAAAGCTTTTTACAGGTTTCGAAGTACTTTTACATTTATGAGTTTGGGCATATCCAAACTCATTTGACCCCAGAATATTAATAATATCAAGTAGGGGAATGATAGAAAAATATGAGATATAAAGTGTGCTTAGATTAAGGTTTGTAGCAGAAAATGATCTCATAGGTTAAATAATCTCAGAATTATTTATGTTTATTATAAGATAATCAGAATTCAATTTTTTAAATCCTATACAGAATTCTTATGAATCTTAATTTTGGAAACACATTAGATTTTTAGAATTATATGAGATAGGCACAGTAAGTTTTATGATGTGCATTATGAAAAATATGTTATTTTTCTCAGTTATTAATGCTTTCAAATTAGTATATAAAGCCATTGTGACAAAAAATAATGGGGAACATGATATAAAATATTGAATTCATCTAATTCATTCTGATGATCTCTTTCAGACATTTCTAATACATATTATATCTTTATATGCATGGCATATTATGAATTTCTATTATTTTATTCAGAAAAATATTAATTGCTTTATTTATAATTTTCATTTTGATGGTTATGTAGTTTTATAGGCTATTGATAAACCAAAATTTAATTTTTGTCTTTCCAATTGTTAGGCATTTAGATTATGTTCAGAGAATATCAGAGAATTGTCATATGCATAAAACTGTTTCCTTTCAATTTAAAATAATACCAGAAACAAGCGATATGAGGACAGGGCTGGTGTGTCACACTAGGCTAGACATTGTATTTTCAGCCCCCAAATCAGTGTATTGGAGGTGCTCAGTAATTATTTTTTTACTTCTGAATACATGGAATCTTTTGAACTATATTGCAAAATTGTTTTTCAAAATGACTGCTTTAGTATTTATTAAAACTAGCAATGTGTGAATATGCTAGTTTCATCACATGCTCATTAAAACTGGATATTTCATTAACATAAAAATACTTCATTATTTTTATTTTTTATATGATATGTTGTAATTTATATTTCTTTGGTAATGAAGTTGAATATATTTTCTTGTTTGTTATATAATAATATTTATACTATTTCTAATTGTTGGTTTAGATGAGGAAAATGGGGTTCCAGGAGGTAGAAATATGCATTTGAATAGAAATTAGTCAGGTATCAAATCTCTTTCTGATCAATTAAGATATGGTCTCTACCATGATACCCCAAATGTAGTTAATTTTTGTGGTAATAGTTTTAATTTAGCTTATAAGGTGTCATATTGATGTGAGACTCTCAAGTTAAGGTCATCTATAGAAATTATGAATATCCTATTCTCAAATCCCAGATTTTCATAGGTTTAATTTAGTTAAACCTCCAGTGATTTTGCTAATGTTAGTAATAACTAGTACTCTCTATGTGAATTCAATAATTTATTTTCTAAATATTTTAAATGTTTCAGAATTACTTAAAATGTTTTGAGACTAGAGAGAATCCTTCAACTACTTGCATATTTTGAGTCAATTGTATTTCACAAGTCACAGAATAATTTCTGAATATTTAATGTATCTTCACAGAAAAAAAGCAACTTGGGGGTCTGAGAAAGAAGAATGATCATAGCTTATTTTTCAGAGGGTTTTTAAGGATACCAGGGCTCATACCTTTCTGTGAGGAGGTTTTAAATGGGCTAGAATTGAAATAAAACAATAGTAAATAACACTTATAAATGCTACCCCAAAATCAGTTTTCTTCATCATTGTTAAGATATTGGGGGAAAATTATACATGCACAAATTGGATGCTGCTTTTCAGTGCTTAATTTCTGGTACTTTTTGACAAGTTTCATTTATATAAAGCATTTTTAAATCTGGTATACTAAAGTAGGGGGATCTGGCCAAGTTTAGCTAAAGGGACAGCTGAGTTTGAAACACCTTCCTTGGGACAACACATGCCCTGTGCCCCTCATACGACACACCCTGCAGGGGGGAAGAAGGAGAGCTGACCTTTCAGACACCAAAACTGTCATCCTTACTGCTCAGTGAAACTGCAGTAAATCAGTAGTCAAAGAATGATGAAATACTACTATCTCGAACATTAATATGTGAGAGAATGATCATAGTTTTTTCAGAGGGTCATAATTTGTACAAATATGCACATAAATACATGTACACTCATACATACATGCACACACATATATGTATACTTGTTTTCATATGGTAACATACATGTTTCCTATAATTCTTTTCCTGAGAACTATTGTTTTTCCTAAATCCTTGTAACAACGCCACACTTACCAAGTAGATAGTTGCAGAAAAGAAGGCTATTCCCAGCCAGGAAACTGCCGTAGCACAATGCAAACGATACTTTTCTAGAGCTTTGAGCACTTACTGTTCAGGATGCTGCGACTTGTACTTCCCTTCTTGTTGAGACCGGGAATCATCTTAGTTCTGCAGTTTGCATAAATTCTGTGCAAAATAAAAGATTAATAATGAAGTATAATATATTATAACACAGCTTCCCTATAAAGCACTTTATTTCGTGGAGTAGCTCTTAATAGATGGTGAATCTGTCAATTGATATTTTAGAGGGATTTTAGAGAGATTCCCAACAGTTTAAATGGATCGCCCTCTGGTGTTCTTCTGAAGTAATGCCAGTGGTAAGACTTCAAAACTCTTGAGTATTAAGGAAGGGCAAGGAAGAAAGTAAAAGGTTTACGGAGTTTTCTCCTTTAACTGAATACAAACTGATGCTGTTTGTGTTACTGTTGTTTTCCCTCAGCATGGAGCTAATTTTTTTTTTCTACTCAAAACTTTTGACCTTGTATCTTTTGCCTTTGGAGAGCAGTAACTCTAATAAGATTGTCAGTGAACAAATATTTATTGAACTCCTCCTATGTGTCAGGTACTACATTAAGTCTTAAAAGAAAGGG
Organism: Microcebus murinus; assembly: GCF_040939455.1. NCBI lineage: Eukaryota > Metazoa > Chordata > Mammalia > Primates > Cheirogaleidae > Microcebus > Microcebus murinus. The sequence continues at coordinate 28,762,027 of NC_134108.1, forward strand.
AGGGGATGACTAGAATTCTCACTTGCTTTTGAATCTTTTTTTGACTATCCAGTTTGCTGATTATTTAGTCACACCTGTTCTTCATAGACAGCACCAACCTGCAAGTAAACATAGGATCAGCTTCCTCCTACTGTTGGGAGTTCCAAGTTCCAGACACACTCAGATTCTCCCCCTGTGTTTCTAAGAGTTCTCAAAGTTGTCTCAAATGTGCTTGAGAATTATTCCTGAAGCTATTTCCACACAGCACACCCTCCAGCAGCTACTGAAGCATGTGTGTCAAAAGTCACTTCAAGTAGGAAAAGGGCCCTTCAGTGCCATGTGTGCTATAGGCTGCAACACAAATGGGTAGCCTTGAGCCCTCAGTAGCAGAGATTTCAGTCCATTGTTTTAAACTTTTATTTTATTTTCTCTTTGCTCAGAGAGACTTGTAGAGTAGCCTATCTTTCCCCGCAAAATTGAATCCCTGGGGGGGATGAGGTATTCATTTGCATGGGGATCTGGAACTGGAAGAGGGAGCTGGAAGAGTCTGGAACATTGGGCACTGTTCAGAAAATATTGGTTGGGGAGAATGACTATGTGTGTGAAGCAGGGAGCAAGGATGCACCATGAGGACACTGGACACTTGCAAAAGGAATCAGAGGATGCAAAGTGTAGGAAAAGAGGTACTGAAAAGATGCAATAATGTGAAAGGTAAGCTCTGTGTGTGCTATAATTCATTCTAGAGGCCAGCCTAGACAGAGCTGGCGGTGGCACTGCCATAAGGTGGCATCCCCCTCCCCCCCTCCCCAGGCATGGGCTTGGCACCAGGGTATAGTTAGAATCAGGGCAGTAGTTACCAGAGGCAGTGCCCTGTGGTGTTTCTTACATAGCATTAGAGACAAAAATCCAGGACCTGAATATAAAATACAAATAGAGAAAAACAAAAGGGAGTTGAGGTCTGAAATGAAGTGTGTCATAGACTGTTTTTCCATTCTTTAGATACTTCACTTAGGACAGTGGTCTCCAGTTCCATCCAGACTGTTGCAAAGAAGTATTAATTCATCTCTTTTCCAAGATGGATAAAAGAGTTGTTAGGTTTCAGTCTGAAACTGTCAGTTCTTGGCGAGCTCATGGGTGAAGAACAACCGGACAGGCCAAAGTTAGGCAAGCATAAAAATTAGGTTTATTGAGGAGAGAAAGGTATGATTACAGGGCAAGGGTAAGATAAAGGTTCACAGAGCATGGTACATATGCCACAGATGATAATTGGACCCACGGTTGCAGCAGGGAAGGCAAAAGGAAGGGCAAAGAGAGAGAGGTTGGCTATGCTCTGTGTCTTACTTTATAATGCCTGGAAAGGGACCTCCTTTGTGGTCCAGAGGTCACCATGGAACCACTTTGATTGGACAGTTGGGAGTCACATGACCTGAGGCATAACTACACATATGGGTTCTAGGTCACTTTCCATACTCTTTGGTATCCATGTAGCTTGACCTGTGGGCTACAAAGTCCTCTGCATTCTTTTGCAGCTTGGTGAGCCAAGTTCTGATTGGCAGATTCAGGGGGTGTTTCCTCCTCCCTGACGTATGGAGAATTAGGATGGGGCAGGACCAAGATGGGAGCATTACCCACTTTCATCCCTAGGAGACCAGGAATCCCTCACTAGCTACCTAACAGAGTTAGATCTAAGGAACGAAACCATAAGAATTCTAGAGGAAAATGTAGGTAAAACTCCTCTACATATCTGTTAGGGTGGCCCTGAATCTCCCAGTTTTCTAATAACAGCTAAAAATCAATCCTCTGAGCTCTCTCTCTCTGTTCTCTCTGCTGTTTCTCTCCCAAGCTAGCAGGCAACCTCCTGGGACTCTGTTTTCACAAACATCTGAAAAGAGCCAAAAGAAAAGAAATGTAAGTCTTTCTCTTTACATTCACCATCTCACAGCCTTTAGAAATTTACTTCTACAGCATAAAGGTGTTCTTGAGAAGCTCCCTGATCAGACATCAAGGGGGTAAACTGCAGGTCCTAGTTTCCCTCAAAACCGTATCTCAGGAACAAAAATCACAGCCCCTGTGACACGCCTAACTAATCTCAGATATAACCAAGTCTTCAGGAACACAGAAGAAGCAAGAAAGACAGACAACTTGTGACTGCCTGCTAATTACTTCACAACAATTACTATTTTTCTCTTTGTCTCCATAAAAGCAGCAAGCCAGTTGGCCTAGCTGTTGGCATCTCCCTTCTCTTTCTTCTAGATGGCATGCCCCCTGCTCCTCCCACCCCATTCTCTCTGTTTTTCTAAAGGATAAAATAAATTTTACTTATATCTCAGTGTATGCAATCTTTCTCCACCTGAGCCATGAGCACCTACTAGCGTTTCTATCCTGACAATATTAGCCTAGGCAAAGAATTTATGAAAAAGACCCCAATGGCAATCATAGCAACAACAAAAATCAACAAACGTGGTTTGATTAAACTAAAAAGCTTCTGCACAGCTAAGGAAACATTCAACAGAATAAATAGACAATCTATAGAATGGGAGAAAATATTTATAAGATACACATCTGATAAAGGGCTAATAATCAGAATTTAAAAAGGACTTAAGCAAATCAACAAGAAAAAAATAAACAACCCTATTATAAAATGGACAAAAGACATGAACAGAAGCTTCTTAAAAAAAGAAAGACAAATGGCCAATAAACACACAAAAAATGCTTAATGTCACTAATCATCAGGGAAATGTAAATTAAAACTACAATGAGATAGCACCTTACCCCAATTAGAATGGCATTTATCAAAAAGTCCAAAAACAGTAGAATCTGGACTGGACATAGAGAGAAAGGAACGCTTACAGCTGTTGGTGGGACTGCAGATTAGTACAACCTCCAAGGAAAACAGTATAGAGATTCCTCAAAGAATTAAAAGTAGACCTACCATTTAAGCCAGCAATCCTACTATTAGGTATTTAAAACCCAAAGGAAAAAAAAAAAAGACTTTTTATCAAGAAAACACCTGCACTCAAATGTTTATGGCAGCACAATTCACAATTGCAAAGATGTGGAATCAACCTAAGTGTCCACCAATTCCTGAGTGGATTAATTAAAATGTGGTGTATCATTTCGTACATTTCCTGGAAAGACACCTTCAGTAAGTCTCTCCTGCTCTTTTTATACGTATAGTTGGTAATCATGGAAACGACACAAAAAGAAAGCTAGAAATTTGGTGGAACTTGTGAGAGACTATTTTGTGCTTTTATGGATATTATACTTGATAATATGTGTATAAGTTACTAATACATGAATTGATGTTGAATATGTATTCCATTTGGATTCTCTTTGGATAAAGTTATTTCTTGATGTAAAAAAATGTGGTATACGTATATTGTTTCTATTTGTAATAGCACCCCTTCAAAGCAGAAAACATGTTTTAATTATTTGTGTATTCTTAGCACTTAGTACAGGATATGTTTGTTCTTTTAAAAAAAGGTGATTTATAAATATTTTGCTGAGGAAATGAATGAGTTAATGAATGATGGAGATACATTCTAATAAATGAATTGTAGGTAAACTGAGGCCAGGTTAATCCATTTATATTTGGCTAACCATGTATCAGGTCCTTTAAGTCTCTGTTTGATGTGGGCTGTCAGGAACTTAAACAAATGAAAAATAAGAAACAAAAACCAAATAAGAAAATGTTCCATATTGTTCAGTTTAGTATACCATATGGAATTCAAAAGAGGCTCTCTGGAATCTTGTAAAATTCAACTCATACTATAAATTCATTTTGTCCATAAGTCCCAAGTGGGATATATTTTGGAGGGAAATCTAGGTTTGGTGGCCCGCATTGAGAATGATGAGCAATTTCAGGTGATTATGTATCTGGGTAAGTGAGGTAGAAAATCACAAGTCCTATTTCCCATCTTTTTGAGAGACCCATTTTTCTCATCTTTACTTAATAATAATTGTCCTAAAATTTGTGGACCTCAGGACATCTTTCTGATTGGGCACAAGTAACAATTGTAATCTAACAATTATAAATAAAATACCTGTTGTTTTCTTTATATTTCTTTCTTTCTTCCCCACCCCAACAGAATTGTTTGAGTGTTTTTTAATTGCCTGTCTGAGGGAGAGTCTCAGATCTTCATAAACCTGTTGGCCCCTCTGTGAGTACAGTTATTTGAGGAGAATCAATTCAAGTTTTTTAAATGGACAATATTTTACTTCCAAAAATTATAAACCATTTGCCTTCTGGTGGTTTACTATAATTATCTAAGTTGGTTTCCTTCTTGAAAAAAATATAATCCTGGGTTTCTGAGACCAATACTTTACCTGAAGAATAAAATAGATTTCCATTCAGCTATTCCACAGAGATGGGTTTTACCATCCCTAATCTCCTGTGGGAGTATGGAAGAAACCACCCAAGATTGCTCCTTTTATTGCTAGTTTGAAATGTTTGGCTCTGTGCCTAGAAATTGACTATGCACAAGGTATAGGAGTGCAATATACATTCTTGTTAACCTAGCTCCTTCATCATGGCACTTGTACCTTGATATTAGGAGTCACCAACAGGTGAAAAGGCATCCTAAAAATTGAGATAACTCTTTTGCAAAATAAAAAATTAAATATATATTTTCACCACATTCTTTTTCTTTAAAAATTATTTGCTATATTTTTAAAAGTTGTCTAATTCAATAATTACCAAAGATTTGAGTATAATAACTTATTAAAATGTTTTTAAATAACAAGGAATAATTACAAACATTCACAAAAATAGAATTCATAGTACAATGTAACCTCTATGTAACCATCACTGAGATTCAAAAATTATCAATAGTTTGCTACCTTTGTCCATTTCTTTTCATTTCCTTGTTTTTTTTGCTGAAATATTTGAAAGCAAATACTATATCATGTTATTTCACCTCTACATATGTGTATATCTAAAGAAACCACACAACTTTTAAAAAAATATATAACCATTATCACACCTAACAAAGTTAAAAATCAGTTTTGGTCTCACATGATATTCAATTAATAATTGATTTCCCAGATTGCGTCAAAATGTGCTTTTACTGTTGTTTGTTGAGGATATACACATTCAGTGTCCAAAATGTAGCTGAATCCCCACCATACACATTGATTAAGAACATAATAGTGTGAACTTGGTAACATTTTCAAATGCAATTGAATTTCACTATTCTCCATATCATCCACATATATTTAGAATATAATAGTGCATGTATGATAACCACATACATTTGTAGTATTTGTAATAATTTTGCAACCCTTCCTCAGGCTGTGAGTCTTTGATCTAAGCTAAATTTGTTAAATGAGTTGGAGATAATTCTATTTTAGACCAAGATTTTAATTTATTTTTGTATTTATTGTTTATATATATTTTATTATTGATTTTATTGTCAAAGATTATACACTGACTTCTCTTGATGAAATTTTAGTTGTAATCCTGGATTATTATTCTACTGGTTTCCTAAGGTTTTATTCCATGGAGTACTTAATAAATGAGATAATTTCAGATCTTTTGGCCTACTAAAATCTGAGCTTCTTTATGCTTGATTTTGCTTTATTCCATTTTTATACTATTTATTAGTTACAAGTATATTCCCCAAATGTGAATTTTGCAATGTTCAAAAGTTATTTTTTAAATTAAAATGATACCTTGTGAATTAAATTCTAAAAACTATCATCTCAATGAAATGAAACTTATTAATTGTAGAAAATTTAGAAAGTATAGAAAAATGAAATGAAGAAAATAATCCTTACAATCTTCTGACCTAGAGAGCACCTGTTAACATTTTGATGTACAGTTTTCCAGTTTTTCCTGTCTATCTTTTATAGCTTGGCTCATTCTGCATATATAATTTAATGTTCCTTTTTTTCACTCAACATTGGGTTGTGAGCATTTTCCTATTTTATTATGCATAGAAATGTGATTTTTACAGACTCCATATTTCATCATATGAGTGTACCATAATTCACTTAAGAATTAGGTCTTTGCCAAGCTTGTACATAGTTATTTATAACTATTATAAATAAATCAATAAACATTGTTTTACATATTTCCCTAATTATTTTAAAAAATAATTTAGAGTTATTTAGTAATTATTAATTAGTGACAGATCTTTTAAAGTAATTGTTCATGAAATACTAGATATAATTTCCTTGTTTGCTTGAACCTCTAAATCACTAGGCTCTGTTCCATACCTTTCAAGGTCCTAGACACTTGGCATCTACTGATTCCTTCTTCTTACCACCACCCCTTCCATCTTGCTGTGTCATCCCCGCCGTATTACCCCAGGGAACTCCAAATTCTTCTCACTCAATCAAGCTGTCACAAAAATATTTCCAATTCTCAACCCCTAACACACAGTCCCATCATTGTATAATATATCCCGAACACAGCACAACTTTCAGCAGAATAAAATGGGTCTTCAATGAACAGAATCTATCTGTAAAGGGCAGTTACAATGACTGAGGCAATTTTCCTGGATTAAATAGCTAATCAGTTCCCGGGACTAGCTATGGAGCTGCTAAGAGGTCAGGCAAGGAAACATGTCCAGGGCTTAGACTAATACTTGGCACATAGTGCTTGACAAAAGTTAACTGATGATGATGATGATGGTGACCTCTCCTTCATGAATATATTGGGTTGAACCTTGTGAAATTGCCATTTTCACAGGCCAATGATATATAGAATGATATTCCATATAAGATGCTAAAATATGTTTAACACATTTTGAAAAGAACCTCTGTGTTGAAGAAGCAGCAAAAGTCCTGAAAAAAATAGGCTCCACTGAGAAAGCGCTGTGGGGTGTATCTATCATTCTACTGCTACTACTAATTGTTACTAGTATTATATTTGTACACATTTTCTTCAACTGCAAAACTTGATTCTAGTATACACAAATCCCTCCTATTGTGGTTAATCTGGAAAAAATAGGAACCGGATGGTTAAAATTTTAAGATGAGGGAAATAAAAGACAAAGCTGGAAAAGAGACTTAGAAAGAAAAAAAGAAGTCATGACAAAACAAACCAGATGATTTTCAGGATGACAGTTTCATAGCTTAGGAGGCAATTAATAAAAACTATGGCATAAAGTTTATCATGAGCCAAGCTACAGAATGAATGTGTATCTTTACCCTACACCATATACAAATATTAACTGAAATAGATTAAAGACCTAAACCTAAGACCTGAAACTATAAAACTCTTAGGAGAAAACATAAGATAAAAACTTCAGGACATTGGATTTGGCAATGACTTGTTGAATATGACATCAAAAACACAGGCAACAAAAGCAAATATAGACAAACGGAACTACATCGAAATTTAAACTTCTGCTCATCATCATAGTGAAACAATCATCATAGTGTAAAGCACCCCTCAGAATGGGACAAAATATTTGCAAATCATATGTCTGATAAGGGATAATTATCCAGAATTTGTGAGGAACTTCTACAACTCAACAACAAAAAAGATAACCCAATTTTTAAAAATGGGCAAATGCCTTAAATAGACATTTCTCTAAAGAGGAAATACAAATGGCCAACAAGCATATGAAAAGATTCTCCACATCACTATTAGAGAAATGCAAATCAAAACCACAATAAGCTATCACCTTACACTCATTAAGATGGCCACTATCAAAAGAACAGAAAAGAACAAGTGTTGGCAAAGATGTAGAGAAATTGGAACTTTTGGGTTGTATCATGATGAGAATGTAAAATGGCACAGTTGTTATGGAAAACAGTATGGAGATTCCTTAAAAAATTAAAAATAGAATTACCATATGATCCAGCACTCCCATGTATGGGTATATATATCCAAATGAAGTTAAAACAGACTCTCAGAGAGAGATTTGCACACTCATGTTCATTGCAGCATTGTTCACAATAGCCATGAGGTGGAAGCAACCCAAGTGTCTAGTAACAGGTAAATGGGTAAAGAAAATGTGGCATATACATATATAATAGAATATGGCCTTAAAAAAGAAGGATATCATGCCACATGCTACAACATACGTGAACCTCACGAACACTATGCTAAGTGAAATAAGCCAGAAGGACAAATATTGTATGAATCCATTCAATATGAAGGATCTAAAGTACTGAGGTCAAAATCATAGAAACAAAGTAGAAAGGCGGTTGCCCAGGGCTAGGTGGACAGGGGAGAGACAATTGGTATTTAATGGACACAGAGTTTCAGTTTTGCATGATGAAAAAGTTCTAGAGACCTGTTGCAGGATGATGTGAATACAGTTAACACTACTCAACTGTACACCTTAACATGGTTAAGACGGTACATGTAATGTTGTGTGTCTTTTATCACAATTAAAAAAAAAAAAGGTTGCAGCACATCCCTTCTCATCAGTTTCCAAAGTTTAAAAGTACATTTTTGCTCTGTGAGTTATTTAATCAATTAAGACTCCAGTTTTACTGAAAACATTGGTGATGACAAAAATGATAGGACTTAATACTACAAAATTTCACACATCTGGCCATCTGCTTTTCAGAGCAAATGAATCTTGAAAATGAATTAACATGTGGCGTATGAAAGAAAGGCAGGAGAAATTGGGACCCTGCTCAGACCTTCAAAGACTAGCACTATCCATTCAGTTTGAAAGCAGTTCTCCTCCATGTAGGCAGGTCTTTCACATTGCAGGCCAAACTATTTCTTTGTACAAACAATCTGCTGCAGTCCAATTCATCTCACGTTCCTCTGTTATGACCATTCAGCTTCAAGCACAGCAACCCGCGTGCCTGATTGATTTCACTTCTGGTCAATTCCTTTCATATTTGGCTTTCACACCTGACTTATTCTTCCTATGTAAGATACAGAATAGGTTATAATAAACAAATATAAATCTTCATAGAGCCATTGAAGCTGAGTTGTTGCGTTAGGAGATCTTTACGCCAGCAGCCAAGGGCATCGTTGGTATTTAAAAATAGATCAGTGGCTGCACCAGCCACAGCAGCGGGACCTGAGAATTTGCTAGCAGTGCAAATTCTGGAGTCTCGCCCCAAACCGACTGAGTCTGGAATCCTGGGGTTGGGGCTCAGCAAACTATGTTGTCACAACCCTCCAGGTGATTCTGATGCCAGCTGGAAATCGATAGCCACTGCTGTAGATCATCTGTCCCCACATGACAGGGGCTGGATAAAGGCCGATGTGCGAAGAGTGACAGCAGGTGGCAGTGTTCGACTATTTCTGCCTTTCTCACAAACTTGTGCTTACCATAGAGCAAATCAAATTTATCACTGAAAATTTACCATATGTTACTGATGATTTAGTGAAAAATAAATTTCATTGCTAGTTTGCTTTCCAAAAAAACAAAAAAAGAAGAAAACTTTTAGAAGAAAAATTAAAAATAAAGAACTGAAATCTAAAAATAAAACATTTTTTTTTTCCTTTTTTGACCTTTTTGGGAAATTTAACTTTGGAGATATTTTTAAAATCATTTTACATCAAAACAATAAAATGCCTATAATGGATCTCCTTAGGTATAGTTAACAGAATTTTCATTCCTCCCCATCAATACCCTGCCACTCTACTATTTTGTTTTCTATTCTGTGTAGACATGACTTTTACCTGCCCAATTTACATACCTATGTATCCCTGGTGAGAACACTGAGTTTAAGGATAGTTTATATTTTAAAAAGGGTTCCTTGTGGTGCAAGCCAGAATTTTAATCATAGCCAGTCGGATGGACTTGGAAAAGAACTATCATTGTCTTAAGAGATTACATGACATACACAAGATTTCACAGCGAAAGATTCAGGCTTTCCAAGCAAATGATTTTTTTCCCCACTAGTGGAACAAACACCAGTTGCTTTCTGATCCCCAGTGGCTACAGGGATTCAGCCTGATCTGCCTGGGGCCTTCCCGAAGGCTGCCCTCCCAGTGACCCTTCCCTGAGCACAGAGACTGGTCCACTGCTCTGGGACCAAAGAAGGAGCAAGAAGACCATACTGGGCCCCAGCCCTGCCTTTCCCTTTCACCGGCCTCTTTAAACACAAAGACTTTTTAAATTTTAACATTATTATACCCTGAAAAACTTTTCTGGATAAATGGCCCTTTGAATGACATGTATAATAACATTCAGTGTCTTCTCAAAGAGGAATGACTATTGAAGTGACAGCAATGCAGTCGGGGCTATTCCACCCATTCCTGCAGCTTTGTTTTCTGGTGTCCTTTTATCTACAACACCGATTTGTCCCTGTCAGCAATCATAAGCTATGGAGGCAGGATTCCATGCAGGGAAGGCAGTGTTTGTTCTTCCCTATTGGCATGTTAAATATTTTTTCCTGATGCCATGTTACATTTAGTGTTATGCTGCTGGGAGAGAGAAATTCATCAGTGCCTCTCAGCTCACGGTCCTATCTTGTCTTGAGATCACGTTTCATTATTCCCCAAGCCAAGAATACATGGGGTCTGATCCACGGCCAAATAATGTGATTCTGGGACATAGATTGGGATTACTGAAGATAAAGTGGCCTGGCCATGAGGCATACTGTAAGAACACATGTGCTTATTAGATTGCATCCCATCTCTGTGGCGGCCGCCCTCCTGCCAAGACTGATTGCTACTAAGCACATACCTCCCCTCAGCTCCTATGTGAGTCACAAGTTTGCTTTCATTCCAAAAGCAAAACATAACAGTGAGAGAGGCCCAGCGCCGCTCAAGAGCTCCAAGCTGTCAGTTCGTTTGGGGACAGGGCCCGCCTTCCAGCTGATGCAGCACCCCAATAATGCCAAGTGGCGCCTTCAGCACTCTCACAGGTGCAAGCTATTTCTTCCTGAATGAATCACCAATTCTCCCCTAAGACTTTTGTGCTACTCACTGTTGCTTACATCATAAACACACTGAGGCTGCAAAGCCTCACACTTCTTTCCAAACATCTAAAAGGAGCTTTTAGCCTAGGCGTCTCCCTCCTTATACGGTAATAACTGAGCTCTGAACCACTCCCAGCTCAGGGCCTTATCTTTGAAAGGACCATGAAAGTCAAAGGCAATATCAATCGTTGAAGTTACCTACAGTAGTTGTTTAATGTACTTGATACAAAAAGGCAGGTGTATGGCCAACGCTTTTCAGATGGAGTGACATATGTGGGGCCACAGCAGGAATTCAGGAGCCTTAGGAGCATTTTAACATCCATGAGTGAAGCCCACTTGGTCTTAAGCGAAAGATCAAGGAGGCAGAAATGGTCCTGTAATTTTATCCTTTCATTTGCAATCTCCCTTATCAAAAGGGCCCTAAGATTGGGGAAGGGTTTCATAGTTTCTTAAAAGTGTACAGTGCAGACTATCTGCATCCAAATTATCTGGAGTGCTTCTTAAAGGCTTATTCTGAACCTCCACCATGCCCTATTCACCCCTGGGTGAATCAGAATCACTGAGTTTGAGGCCCCAGGCATCTGCATTTTAACAAGGCTCTTGGGTAATCTTTTTGGACATGAAATTTTGGGAATTGTTTATCTAGAATCTTAAGAGACTTTCGGACTACTAATTAACAATGGATTCCCTGAAGAGTTGTAATGGGGTGCAATGGGCCCCAGCCACACCTTCCTTTAGCCCCTCATGCAGAATGGCCACATGTAGGTGATTGCTCTCATTATGTATATATTATCCACCAGGATACAAATCTCAGGGCAATAATCAGGTCTTTTACTTCTTTTACACTTTTAGCAATGACAAGGACAATGCCATTATAAGTAAACAAGATATAAATCTTGTAAAGCTAGACATAAAACAAGACATGTAGTAAGTAAAACAAGACAGAAAATGTTATTTGGATTTATTGTATTGCATTTGAAGGACGTCTCACTGGAATTCAGCTGGGCTCCAGAATAAGTCTCGCCTGATTGCCTAATGTCACTGACGCTCACAAGGACATGGCAAGGTTGATGAGAGGGCTTAACTGGCTATTGGCAAAGCTCTGTTAAGAGGACAGTTCTTACTAACTGAGTTGAAACCCGGAGTGACCCAAAAGAGGTCCAAGTGCTAGAATAGAGGCTGACATACTAGGTGTTCAATAAATGCTTGTTGCATGAAAATGAGATTTGTGGTTCCATTGCTTGTCAATATTTGCTGATTCACAGCTTTCTCCACATTCTCACCTGGTTATTTTATTCTTGCTATCCTACACATTTGCTTTAATGATCAGATTATAATAAATAATAGTAACACTTAATTTGAAAACATCTAGTGGTATTAATTAAGAGAAAGGGTCATACTGAATTTTATCAGACATTACTGAGGTTTCCAGTGAAAAAGTCTAACGTGCTACCATTTAGACAACTTCAAGTGTTAGATCGAGGCAGAAACTCTAAGGCAATTAAGTTTTAGAAAGCATCAAAATACCCAGATCTCTACAAAACTTTCCTGAGAACCTTTGCCACTTTTCTTTCCGTATATAGACATTGTGTCAAATATGGTAGTTGAAAAAGAATATTTCATATGTATTATTATTAAAATGTGAAGTTTTAATGCCCCTCTATTTAAAATGCTAGCTCAGTGAAGACAGGAGCTAAAACTATACTTAATAATCTTCACAGGCACAAGTAAGTTACACAGTTTAAACAGCTTGCAGGCAGTTAAGAAATATCTACCTACTGGAATGAGTGACAACTGGGACCCTGGCAGAAAACATAGCCAGGAAATCCCCTCATGCCAAGAGAGGGTTTCTGGGTGGTAAGGAGGATGCTCTAGAGAGGAACCCATGGAAAGTTCTTGCTCAAAAAAAGATTCAGAGCCAAATGATTACTTGCTTCCAAGGACCAGCCTGGCCTGACATGCTATTCTGGGGGGGAAAAAGGAGAGAAGGAAGAAAGGAAGGAAGGACAAAAGAATGAAAGAAAAAAAAGAAAACAAACAACAAAAAAGAAACTCTTAAGTGGCAGCAAACACATTTGAGGCAAAGATATTTGTTGGCACTTGTTCACCCAGTTTCTCAGCCTCTGTCCTGTGCCTGCTACAAGTGACCCTTTCTCATGGGGAAACAGGTGTCTCCTGCCAATTAGGATTTAAAAATCAACAGGGGCTTCTTGAGAGAATGATGACAAGTCTAATTGCAAGAAGCAGCTGTAGAGCCCTTGGCTACACTAGGGCAGGTTTTATTAATCCCCATTTTGCTGGGTGCCTGGCACCAAGCTGGGGTCAGCTCCCCTGTCACAGGGTTGAAGCTGTAAAATGTAGGGCGAGTATTTAATGACCTGAGCTCAGCAGGAGGGATTAGAGTGCCCGGCACTGACACAGGGAGTTGGGCATGTAAAAGTCAAGTGGACACAAAGGCACTGTCAACAGGCAGCAGCATTTCAAAGGGTTACCACCACTACCGAAAGTGACCAGTAGGCTTACACAATGCGCTGGGATTTATTCACTCTTGCCGTGTTTACTGGTCTGTTGTCAGAACCCCACCCCTGCATCCAGGGTAAGAACCTGGAGTTTCTTAGAAGTGTGGCTTCAAAATGCTTACTGATGTTTGCTTTTGAAAAACTACTTATTCTTATATTACATAAACCTTAGTGTGAAGAGATCACAAAAGTATGGTAGTATAGCACACCAGCGGTCCCCAACTTTTTGGCACCAGGGATCGGTTTCATGGAAGACAAATTTTCCACACACTGGGGTAGGGGCAGAAGGGATGGTTTGGGGATGATTCGAGCACATTACATGTATTTTGCACTTTATTTCTATTATTATTACATTGTAATATGTAATGAAATAATTATACAACTCACCATAATGCAGAATCTAATGCTGCTGCTGATTTGATGGGAGGTGGAGCCCAGACGGTGATGCGAGCAATGGGGAACAGCTAAATGCAGATGAAGCTTCACTTGCTCACCTGCTGCTCATTTCCTGCTGTGCAGCCCAGTTCCTAACAGGCCACAGATGGGTACTAGAGATTGGGGACTGCAGTAGTACACCATCAGTATAGAATCAGCAAAGCAAAACAAAAACAAATAAATCTGGGCATTTGAAGAGCCTGTCAAGAGAAAAGTTTTTTAAATGAATTGAAACTTAACTTGAAAGAGTATCTTAAGATTTCCTAGTGGTAGAGCCTTTCTAGATTCCCCACAAGTCTTCTATGAGTGTGTTCTCCAGGCAGTATGTATGCAAATAGATGCTATATGCATATGTATATATGTATATATGCATAGGCAAATGGCACCTCTCCAGTAAGCTCTTCTTGGTCCTTTGTGTTTCAGTAGCACATTCTTTATGCCTGCACAACAAGTTGTCTTTAAGTGCCTTTACTATTTGTTTTTATACCTGGCTCATTCATTACTAGAGGGTAAACTTTTTGAGGGTTGGTGTGTGTTTTAATTATCTTTGTATTCTTATCATCTAACATGGTACCTGACACATATAGTAAGTGTTCAATAAATGATTCTTTAAACTCTCACTTCCCAAATCAGGAGGTGTGGAATCCATCTACCAAATCATTGCTAACAACTGCCAAGGCAAACACAGTGTAATCATGTGGTTCTGTTGCCATCTAAGAAGTCATTCCTTTAAAATGCCAGTGACGACAGGAAAATCCAAGAAACATTCCTCCAGAAACACATGCAAACATTCATTGTGGAATGCCTTGGCATTCTGTCACAAGAATAGTTCAGTGAGAGCCCAGCAGAGGGGAAAATGAAACCAGAGACTAACATTTGCTCATAGAAACGTACTATAGACCTTAATTTAGGCAGTGCTGAGAGGTCAGGGTCAAGTGGATTAACAGGATGAAGAGTTTTCCGCAGGGAAATTCTGTAAGTCCTATGAATATGTTACAATCTACATGCAGAAACTAGTCCATATGCAACTGAAATCCTTTTTAACTAACATTTACTACAAACTTACCCTATATTATCTTTTGTTCTGGCTAATAGTACCCAGAGAGCCCTGGTCCCACAATGTCATGCTAAGGAGTTTCCACTTGGTATCTTAAGAGATCCTGGTGTCATGCAAAAAGAGAGACAAGCTCAGTCTTGTTCTTTATCACCCAGTGGGCTCATGCAGGATGTATTAATATTGGAAGGGTGGGGAGTGACTTCAGGTAACTATTTAACACTGTTAATCATCTTGGCAAAAGGGGATTGGAATCTTTAGAGATGGGCCCAATAGAGTGAGGTCAGGGCAGAGATGTGAAGAACAATTTCACAGATATTATTAGTAAGCCTGGAGAAGGAAGAGAGAAGGATGGGTAGATACTAAATTTAAGATTCATAGTTTGGAGAACCAGGTGGCTGGTATGGCGTGAACAAAGATAAATAGGGAGGGGAAGAGAAGGTGCTAGTTTGTGGCTTTAAATGAAAAGCCAAATTTTGAAGCCATTAAACGCAGAATTTTAAAGTAAAGGTAAACTTGTAACAAGCAGACAGATTTTACATTGGGTTCTGAATCTACAGTTAATAAAGAATGTTCTCTAAATAAAATATTTTAATATCATGGATCATTATGTAGGAAAACAAGTCTGTATAAACTGGTAACATTAAAGATTTATAATTTCAAATAATATATATATAGTATAAAAGGAAGAGACCAACACGTTCAATCCCAAATATACAAAGATTAATTTACTGCTTGCTTGAGTAAGAAAAACTCTGAGGATCGGGCACAGCATCATTGAGCAAAGAAAAGAAAGGATTTGGGCAAGAGCTTGTTCTGGGTAGTGTTGGGGACAGCAGCAGGAGAAGGTCATCACGGTCTTGGAAGTGATATTTCATGTGGGTGACAGAGT
Organism: Microcebus murinus; assembly: GCF_040939455.1. Taxonomy (NCBI): domain Eukaryota; kingdom Metazoa; phylum Chordata; class Mammalia; order Primates; family Cheirogaleidae; genus Microcebus; species Microcebus murinus. The sequence continues at coordinate 28,777,751 of NC_134108.1, forward strand.
GGGTTGATTTCAGCCTTAGAAGCCTGCTCACTGGACAGGCTGCGTCACCCAATGGCTGCCTTTCAAATTGTAAGGCTGCCGCTGATTGGTTGGCCTTCAGAGTTGTGTTCATGGCAGCAGGTTGTCACACTGATTAGGTGAGTTTAAAATCAGCTTTGGTGGTTTCTTGTTGCCACAGCCTTTGAACTGAACTTTATTGATTAAACAGGATTAAAACTAGTTTCTAATCTTTACTGCTTAGCAAAGCTATTAGAATTCTCGGGCTTTTCCTGGGAACATGGGGATTCTAGCTTTTCTTTAATTATTTCCAATAGGTACAAGACCAAGACCAATGCAATAACAACCTAATAGGCTGTTTCACTGCATTACTGCTCTGACATGTTTTTTAAAAGCGTCTCCACTTTTGAACTTCTCATGACAATAGAAAAATATTCAATCAATGAAAGATTTCCCAAATTGCCAATGTTTTGAATTTTTGTGATCTTTTACCAATTAAAATCTACTGTGATTTGGCTAGCACCTAACACATCCCTTCATTTTTCTTATTTTCATGACGTTGTGCATTGTCTTGTTCTACGGGGAAAGTTTTGAATTCAGTACTGAAGGTAGTTGAAATTCAGAAGGTTTCCTTACTGCACTTAGGGGCTAGGTCCATGTGCTGTGGGTTTTCCTCTGCAAACTATCGGTTGTGCTTGTCAAGCTGTTTAGATACTTTGAATTCTAAGGTAATTCTGGGTAAGGCACCATTTGGTTCCCTTACAGCTGATGTCTGGGGCTATATGTGCTTCAGCTGTGGTGCCCGTCCTGACAGGCTGACAGAATGCTTGCTAAGTGGATGTCTAAACACATATGTCTATGCACATATGCCTTCTCTGCACTGGAGCAGCAGAAGGCCTGCATTTTTGGAAACTGCACTACACTGTTTATATTATGATGCAAGGTTTGGAAGCCGTTCTAGTTTTTCTTTTAACACTGCTGAAAGAGATTCCACCTTAAACATTATTGAACAGGAAACAGCATTCGATTCCAGATACAGTGCCATGTAGCTCTTACTATAACATTTATTCTGGGGCATTGCAGTTGCCTATGCTCCTAATTAAATCCTTCCTCAGTCTTCAAAGTCCCTAGGGAATCAGGCCTGATTCCTTTCCTGTTTGGTCCTGGTGCCTGGTGGAGGGCTTGACACATATTAGGTGCTCAGAAAGTGTTTGCTGAATAAAATGATCAGTAAGTTTTTAATGCCAGATGTCAAAATATTTCTGCAATGGAAACAGAGGTAACATATTCCTTTTATTGTGCTCATTTCTAAGTTCCAATCAATTATAATACTTAGAAATTCCGAACAGAAAGAAATATTGGCAGCAATCATTTCCAACCCCCTTATTTTATTTATGAAGTTTCCTGAAATACAGAGTGAAGAGAAGAATTTTTTTGGATAGTAACACTATCATCAGGAAATGGATCTCTTGATTCTTAATCCAGTGCTTTTCCTATAGTCCCTTACAGGTCTTTTTACCCATATTTTTATTTTTTCTAGCAGTCCAAAACAGTTTCTTAGTATCATTTTTGTATCAAGTTCACTGAGCCATTTAAGGTTAGTCTCTGTATTTTCACTAGAATAAGATTTGGAGAGCAGAGTTCCTGTGATCAGTTCCTTGCCGATATCAAAACACTAAAACATTTTGCCAATGATTGTTACTGGATACTTCAAACTACCATGTTCAGCTTTTTCCTTTATCCACATCACACAAAAATGTCTCCAGAGAAAGGAATTCTAATGACAAAGAAAAGTAGTGAAGAAAAGACAAATGGTGAATTTTAAAAACTGTTTATGGCTTGATTAAACTTCAAGACATCTTATTAAACCCATGGTCTGATGTGTAAAGTGGAAACTTAGCGTTTTTCCTTGATTGGTTACCATTTCACATGTTCAGATCACTCAATCCTTCTTTTCTCAGGCAGGAGCAAATATGACAACCTTTGACTTGACGGCCACTCTGGTTGAGGGATAAAAAGAAGAGCATGCCTTTAGTGAGAAGGAAATAAGCTGGAATATATCAGCATATATGGTTTTTACAAGTTATTTGTGAACTGAGTCTCACTTTACAGAAATTGAGGAGCTCCTACTGTGAAAGAATCTTGGAATAAATCTTTTGTAAGTGGAAAAAAAAAAACAACCCTAAGATATAAATATGTGTCCATAATGCCTCTCTGTCAAAGGCAGCTCCTTGGCTGGTGATATGAAACCAAGTAATAGGTTCCTGACTCTCTTTTTGCCTTAAAATGGAGCACCCACGTGACGTGGGCAGAGCTAAAGGGCAGCTCATCTTCCTTTGCGCTAAACAGTCAGAATCACGGAGAATCGGCAGTGGTACTGACTTACAGATACTAGACGAAACCAAGCTGAGCTTAATAAAAATCAGGTAGTTGTCCTGAAGGATATTAAATGAACTGTGCAAACTCAGACGTTTCAACATGTTTTCTCCAGAGATCTGGGTCTAGGCAGAAATTCAGAGTATGTTCACTACAGTTAGATGCCTGAAATTTCTGGGCCGACTGCTTAGCAATAACCAGGTGAGGGTGACGAAGGCACATTTGGATGTTTAAGAAGGGTCCAAGTCTTTGATTCTGTTCCCTTCCTATTTTTCAACTGCAGAATGAGATAATATATGTTTTTTTTAATGATTGATTAGAATAAGTAGGTTCTTTCTGCTTCTGGGCGGGAATAGCCAGTGTTTTACCAGCAAGGCACGGGGAGGGTCTGACATTGCTCTGTGGGAGAGGGTGTGACACGATGCTTCACGATGGCGATATTAATATGTTCTTGCTCTCATGTACCATTTCAAGAAAACTGGACATTCCTTGAAATAATAAAAATAACATGATTTATTAATAGTTGCTGATCCTGACTTTTCATAAAAACATCCAAAGAATTAAAAAAAATAGTATTGTCCAGGTCCCACCTCAAATCAATTAAACTATTACCCATGGGAAAGGAGCTTCAGTATTTTTTAAAAGGTCTCTTACGTAGTTCTGATGTATAGGCAAGGTTTTGAATAATTGGCTTAACCCTTTAAAAGGCATATCCTACTAACTAGAGGCTCCATCCCCAACTCCCACTCTCAGAAGTGACTCTACTTGCCTTTTTGCTCTCTACTGAAGTTGCTTTGGATCAAGTCCTCTTCCCCCTTATCCTGTCCTGTTGCAACAGCCTCCTAACCACTCTCCCACCCCCAATCCTCTTCCCGCCATGCTCCTCCATTCTTCACATAGCTACCAGCTGTGTCCTACCTAAAATGAGTCTGATTGTGACATTCCTCTAATGAAAACCCACTGGTTCTCTTCCATCCTGGCATCTGATATTGGCTTACATTCAAACTCCTCAACCTGCCATTCAAATTCCTTCCTAATTTTTCTGCTGCCTTCTTCCCCAGCCTCAGCTTCCACTGCTCTGGTCAAGTTCAATGTTCTCTGCAGGATAGGGTTGCCAAATACAATACAGCATGCCCAGCTAAATTTGATTTTCAGTTGAACAAAATAACGCGATATTTGGGACATGCTTTTAGTAATGATAGTATTCTTTCTGTATCTGATATTCAAATTTAGCTGGATGTCCTGTATTTGTATTTGCTAAGCTGGAGACCCACCCCAGGAGGAATTCTGGGGAGTGGGGCCACCCCCTTCTCTGCCCATACTGCACAGGCTGCTGCTCCCCCTTCTAGCTGGTTGAGAACCCATCTTTTCCTCCCAGACAGTCAAGCTCTCCTTCCTCTGTATGCACACTTCTTTCTTCAAACTTCTCCCTAAGGTGAGAATTGTCTCTGCACCTGTCTTCTCACCCCACTTTCCATCCCCAGGCAAGATGAGGAGCAACTTGATGTCAGGAACTGAGCCTTACTCAGTATCTTCATGTTCCTACCTCCTAGCAGTGCTCAGTGCTCAGTAAGTGCTTGGGAAGTGACTCAACAGCACTGTTGGGACACACTGGCAGATACAGTGAAGCAGGAGCATTACCTTAGTTTTTGGTAACAGAAGCCTCACCCTTTCTGCAACATTACCAACACTCCTCAAGTCAACTGTCGCAGCCCATGCCTGAGGATACTGTGCCCTCCAAATACTCTTTCTGGATTTCTTTCTCTACCTTACAAAATAGCTACATTTTTTTGGTTTGTTTTTGTTGTTTATTTCCTTTAGAGCTGCAGTCTCCAGTAACCTGGCCACAGACTGGTACTGGTCCCTGGCCTGTTAGGAAACAGGCTACATAGCAGGTGAGTTGCAGGTGAGTGAGCGAAGTTTCATCTGTATTTACAGACACTCCCCATCATTCACATCACCACCGAAGCTCGTCCTCCTGTCAGATTAATGGTGGCAATAGATTCTCATAGGAGCGGGAACCCTACTGCAAACTAGGCATGCAAGGGATCTAGGTTGTGTGCCCTGATGAGAATCTGATGCCTGATGATCTGAGGTGGAGCTGAGGCAGTGATGGTAGCACTGGGGGGCAGCTGCAAATACAGACTGTTGTTAGCAAAGAGGTTAACAATATAATAATAGAAATAAAGTGCAGAGTAAATGTAATGCATTTGAATCATCCCCAAACCATCCCCCCTCCACCCTGGTCTGTACAAAAATTATCTTCCAAAAAGGCTGGGGACCATTGCTTTAGAGGAGCCTCCACAGAGGGAAAGCTCTTTAAATACCATCTCACTTAATTCTCATAACAACCATAGGAGATGGGTTAGAGTGGGAAGTTTAAAGCTTAGGGAGGTAAGTGACCACCACAAGGTAGCAAGAAGCACTCTTGGATTCAGATCCAGGTACATCTTACTCTGAACTGTGTTCTTTCAAATTGATTTTGCTTATTGATCTCACTTTTTAATCAGTGCTTAAGCGTCAATGCCAACTTCCTCCAAGAGTGAGGTAGTTGGCCTCCAACGTAGCCCCAAAGACCTGCCCCCCTACGTCTTGGTACTAACACCATTGTCCAGTTGCCTCCCCCATTGTACCATGGTTGAGCTCTGTGACGAACAGCATATAGCAAAAGACATGCCACTTCTGAAATTAGGTACAAACAACTGTGACTTCCATCTTGGGTGCTCTCTTGCTAGCCTGCCCTGTCTCCTCCTCTTAGATCTCCCCTTGAGAGGTAAGCAAGCTGCCATGCTGTGACTAGTTTTATGGTGAGGCAGAAACTGAAGCCCTCAGCCAACAGCCAGGGAGGAACTGATTCTTGCCAATGACCATTTACGTGAGTTTGGAAGAGAATTCTCCAGCCCATCAAGCCTTGAGATGAACGCAGTCCCAGCTGACAGCTTGATGCTAATCTTGAGAGAAACCCCGAGCCAGAAACATTCAGCCAAGCTTCTAGATCTCTGACCCTTGGACACTATGTGAAGTAGTAAATGCTTGATGTTTTGAGCTGCTACATTTTGGGACAATTTGTTCCATAGTAATAGATAATGAATACACGGATAGATAAGTATATCTTTCTCCAAGAGGTTTTCTGATGCAATTGGGTAGAAGAAACTTTAGACCTCTAAAATCATACCATTTAGCCCTCAATTTCTCAGATGATGCTGAAGAAAGACCTGTCTTCAGCTGGAATACTAATGTCCAAGCCTTGCTTCTAGTGTATCACATACGGAGAGAAACAGACTGATGGCTCTCTTCTGCACCACTTAGTAATTGGGGAGCAACATTCTCTGTTAAACCCTTGACTCTCCCCAAGGCACTGGTGGGTGGTTATTTATGGTTGATTCTGAGTTATTACTGCATAACATCCCCACAGGCAGTTTGCACAGTATTTATTGAACAGCCTTTAATGATGAATAGAGTGAGAAACACCAGGCAAAGAATATGGTAATAACAGTACATAAATTTTATTTTCATTTACTATGAAAACACCTGATTTCCTTCAACATTGTAAACATGTCACATTATTAGACAGTGAAAGCCTGATGAATTTAGATGTTCATTTAGACATTGTTTTGAATGGAAAATGTACTTTAATTCCATTAGCTTCCACCATTACAGACCATTCTGTTTTGATTTGTCCTATTTCAGTTTGGTTTAATTAAAAAAAAAAATACAAGGAGAGAAATCAACTGTAAGGTTTTCCCAGGATGGGGGTTGGTTTTTTTAAAGACATTTCACTACTTATTCTCTTGAGAAACAGTGAAGCAGTCTCAGAATAGATCATTTTATGGTCAGAGTTGGCAAGTACTTCATGGTGTGTAGTTAATAAACATGATTAAAGTTAAGTGTTCAGAAGGAAAATCTGCTAGACCTTTTTTTTTTTTTATAAAAACAAAACAAAGAATGCACTCATTAATTATGTGCAATTTTGTCATTACTTAAGGAAGGAAATTTTAGGCTAGGAAGGCAACTTATTCCTAGACATAATGTTAAAGAAATAAGTACCTTCACGCTTAAATTATTGCCTTGGAAAAAGACAGACAAGTGTCTTTGCAAGTCTCATTACTGATTTGTTGCTTCATTGGCATGACGATGTGTTTTCTAGCACTAAGGTCTTGTCAGTCATTGCAGTAGAAGCTCTTACTTTTAGAGTTTATCATTCAGCTGTTTTTAAAAAAAGGTTCTGGCTGATCAAAAAGCATAGTAAAATAAGCTCTCAGTGTGGGTGCCAGTATGGGTGTATTGGAGTTATAGGAGAAATGGGTGAGACAAAGAAAACCTATACACTTCTAACTACCATGCTAGTTCTGAATATATAGAATGCTGTAGACTTTATATAATTCAGCAGTGCCCTTTTTATTTAACACATTGTGTGTCTAGAGGTTCCATTGTAATGACTCAGGGTTATAGGTGAAACATTTTTTCCAAGCAATGAAAAAGTAAGGAGTGGTCAAAGAATCTGGCATCTGATTGGCTAAGTTAGTCCTAAACCGAATTCCACAGTTGGTTAGGCGACATGGTCACAGGTGGGGGGTGTGGTGTGGGAGGCAGATGGAGCACTGAGATTCAAGTCCTGGATATCTGTGTTCTCAAGAGGTGTGCCCAAATCGCAGGGTGACATAAAGTGAGGTGCCAGAATTCATCCAAAGCACCATAACTTAGAGGGGAAATATTTTGAAGTAACAATTTTAAACTATTGTGAGATATTCTAAGCCCTCTTCTTTATAAATAAACAGTCCCTCCCTTCCATCTTTTTTCTAGCCCCAGATGTCTTGGCCACTGTGGAGCTGGAAAGAGCAAAAGACCTACAGAAGAGCATAGTCAGGAGTAAAACCACTCTTTATACATTGAATGACCAACTCTAACCCCTTTATTCTCCCAAGCATTGATTAAAAGGCAGGCTCTGAGCTGTTGGCTCCAAGAATCAATATTTCCAATTGGATATTCTTGCATATTCTCTTGACTTCAAGTGACAGAAACCAAAGTCAAACAAGTTTGAGGAAAAAAGAAAAGACAAGCTCTTGGCTTATGAAGCTAAAACAGCCAGGCATGGTGTGGAGTTGGAGTTCTGCCTCCTGACATCCTGAAACTAAATGTTCTGACATTACCAGGACTTGGCCTCTGGGCTATTCTTGGCTTCATATTTGGGTTCTTTCTCTATGTGGCAGGAAAGATGGTCCTGGTGTTCTAAGCTGACATAGCCACCAGAGCTCCTGATCCCAGAAAGACAACGCATCTTTCACGGGGGCTTTGGAAAAAAGTCTTGGGATGAGTTTTTGTAGGCCCAGCTTGGGTACTGTAACCATTCTTGGGCAAATAAAATATTGTGGCAAATAGGATGGAAAAGATGCTGACTGTGCCCTTCTGTGGCTGGAGCGGGTGACAGCAGCACAACCCCGTGAACATACCTTATGCCACTGTACACTTAAAAATGTTTAACATGGTAACTTTTATCTGTATGTTACCACAATTAAAAAAAATCATGTCCACTATAGAATTTTAGAAAAAAGACAAAGTCGGCCAAATTGGTTTTCTCCACTTACCCTTTATTAGAATTCCTTCTGAATATCTTCCCTCCAGATACTTCTGAAATCATGCTGATTCCTCGGTGCTCCACTGTGATTTCTCTTGGCTGCACTAGAGAGGTTGAGAACCTTCCCGATTCCCTACTCCGGTATCCTTGGGACCACGCTGTAGGTCAGGGAGCCTGTAAGTTTGTTGTACCAAGAGCTATTGATATGAGAATTGTACCTAGTAAAGGTGTTTTGAAAAGAGGGGATCTGGAAAATGTGTCTCAACCCAAATGCAAATGAATGCAGCAGCTTTAATTGGATAGTTATCTCCAGTCTTCATAGAGGACTGGATTTAATTGCAATTGCCAAGCCAAACCATAAGGTAAAGTTCCGCTTATCTGCAAAAGTAAGATTTCTACTGCCTAAGGGCCATTTCTCACGAGGGCGACATAAGCATTACTTGGATGGCATTTATGTCCAGGGAGAGAGAAAGGAGTTACCGTCAACTCCATAGCTTGCAATCTCACCTGCTCTTGATTGCACTTTGCTTCAGATCATGACTCTACAAGTGCTGAGCAGCACAACTGCAGTCAATGGACGGGCGGATACAGTGCAATGATGCTAACTACAGTCTAGATAATGCCCACCCAATAGACTTAAGTATATTCCAACTCTATCTTTGCCACCTACAAGTCATACGACCTCGGAAGTCACTTAATTATACAATGGGACTAAGAATACCAACTCGCAGGCACATGATAATTAAATGGTAAGCTCCTGGATCTTTATGGGTTTAATCAAATGCTAGTATATTACCTTTACTTCCTTCTAGTGTACTCACTCAAGAGCTCGCTCCAGAGCTAGTGACTGAATCAATTCTGAACACCTACTACATGATCTCATTCCTCACTTTGCTAGAATGATACCAGTTGTCTCTGCCCAGTGGACACAGCTTGGGTTGAATGAATAAAAACCAATAATAACGAAAGCTTCAAGGAAAGAGGTAAAGGTACACACATACATATCCCCACTCTGCCTAGACAGAGGCAAGAAAAATGTTTTTCTTTTCCTTAAAATCAATTATCAAGTCAAGCATGGTTAACGTGTATTGCTAGAAGCAGCCAGTTCGTGGTAGCTGGTTTTATTTAGGAAATCGGCGGGTGCTCGTAATTTGGAAACTGTACTTGTCATTTGTAAAACTCTAGATGAAAGTTTAAAAAATGATGTTGTACCACTTTTTCTTCAGAGCCCTCTCCAGGGCTCCACCTCAGCCCCTGCCATTCCCATAACTGATGTAAAAGTAATTTCATGTGCCTAATAGGATGGTTTTATAGGTGTGTGTTTGGCATTAATTTTACTTTCTATGCATGTATTGGATATTACTACCTACTCTCATGAAATAGTTTATTCCACCGTAACATATATTTTAATGACCACCATGTTTTTTGGAATACATTAATCTGTCTAAGAAAAAGTGACTAAATCATCTGTCATTCTGTGTGGAGCTCTTTAATATGTTTTCTTTCTTTGGCAAATAAATTAGAATGTCACACTGGTTTCCAAGCAGACACATGCTGGTGATGACTTATTTATACAAAAGTCACTGATGAAAAGTTCATAGAGGCATTTGGATTTCTTCAGGGTTGTAAATCCAGATATATTACTGCTTTATCTTACTGGAAACTACTATAAGGTAGGAGATGAGAAAGCATGATGCTAAATCAACTGGTGATCCCAAATAATTTTCCATGGTGCTCATCGTCCACGAACATTCTACATTCATTACTGGCATCATTCCTAGCCTTTCGACCATGCTGTTTAAAGTTTTCACAAATGGTAAATGTTTTATAAATGATCGACTGATGTGGTTTGATGAAATTATTCAAGATTATATGTAGTGCGCTGAAAGAAATTCAGTTATGACCTGGCAAGGTGTTTAACAGACAACCAGGCAGTTACCATAAATTCAGTTTCCCCCTAGACAACTCTATTCGAGGCCACCACCACCTCCAAATTAACACTTCCAGAAACTGGGCTCAATTTCTCCCTCCAATAACAAGCGCCACCAACCACAGTAAAAACAGCAACCAGAACCTCTCTTTTGTGTTTCTGATCTCTGTGAACTGCACTATAACCTACCAGACTGCCCAAGCCAGAAACCTAGACGTTGGGCTGGATTTGCCTGAGGACATGAGATGAAGCAGCAACCATAACAAAGTCCTTATTCATCTTAATACCTACATTTCTTTGAATCTGTACACTTCTCTTCATTTCCATGCCCATCACCCAACTCAGGAATCTCTGGCAGTAACTCTTCAGGATGCTGCACCAGCGTCTTAGGTCTCTTCTTGGTGTGGCCAGAGTAACCCTTACAAAGCACAAATCTGCACACATAAATTCTCTGCTTACAAATCTTTCATTTGATACCTGCTGATCCCAGGATAAAATCAAAACTCATCATATCAAAAATCCTCATGAATGGCTCTTATTTTTCAGTCTTAGTTTTCTTACTATTTCTTCTCATCACTCCATGCACCAGAAACAAGAATTACTTGCAGTTCCCTGACCACACCACTCTACTCTTCTCTTACCTACACTCACATATTTTCCACTATGCCTGGATGCTGCCAGTCCAATCCCACATTCCCTGGCCTTCTCTATTTTGTCCTTGCAGTTTCAATTTGGGAATCACTCTCCCCAGGAATCTTCCTTTTAAGGGCTGGTTAGGTTCCTCTGCAAGCAACTCACTATGCACCTGTGTTTACTCTTTGTAACACACTCTACTCATCATCTGAACAGTCACCCCCACGGAAATGCCTAACAGCCCTGAGAGTCAGGACTGTGATGAGTTCAGGGTTAGCTCTATTCTGCTGTGGTTCTGTGGAGGCTGTTTTTTGGTAGTCCCTCTACAATCCCAAGTCCTGTGTGTTTTCACTGAAGACTCACCAGAACACTAAACTGACATCAGCATAGCAGACATCAGGCACAAGAATCTAAGATTTCATGACTGCAAAGGGCAATGGAGTGTCCTTTAGCCAAAAAAATGTCCCCACAAGCCTCAACCAAAAGATATTTCAAGGGGAGGGAAAATAATTGTCTGGCTTACATAAAATAATTGTCTGCTGTGTCAAAGATTCTTGAGCATGTTATGTTTGGGCATTTTTTAAAATTGTGTACTAACACAGTCCTGGAAGGTTCTCTGGACGAGGGGAAAAACTAAGTATTTAATTATAATAGCTACCACTTCCATTTAAATTCAGGACTTTTGGGCTCAGTGAACATTTCCCTCTTGATGTTCTGAGAAAGCATCTTTGTTCAGTATAGTACACCTCAAGAATTGACTTTGGCCTGGTCAAATTTGAGATTCCTTTGACAAGTGACCTGTGTATAAAAACATACGTACTTTGATACCATTATATCCAATAACATTTTTGAAAACACAAAATAATGCACAGATGTTAAATATTAGTTATTTTTTGCCAACTAAAGGAAATTATTCTTCTCTTTTTTTGTGTCAGAGACTGAGAATCATGAACCACAGGGTTTGCAGAGAGCTCTGATTTTTATGTGATTTTTTTGTGTGGCTTTATGTAATTCAAGTCAATTAAGCTCTGATTTGAGGGGGGAGGGAGGCATGGGTAATATACATAACCTTAACACTTGTACCCCCATAATATGCTAAAATAAAAAAAAACCTACTGATGTTTCATACTTTTTATATATATAAAAGGGAAAAAAGCGGTATAAAGGAGGCAAGTACTGATTCATTGTAAACTCGTTTTTATCCAGCAGATCATTGTCAAGTCATGTATAACCTTTTTTCACTTAAATCTTTGTCCCTTATTTTCATAAATTATTAATATAAGGCGAGCAAACACTCCAGCTAAGTTGTAAATACTATATAAGTCCCAATCAAACTTACCTGCATGTTTTCTTCCTTTTTTTGCCCTTAAAATCTAGCTGTACCATTTTAAATCACTTTAATTCTAGACCATGATCAAACATGTATTTTCCTATAATTTAGGGTAGGTATTCATTAACAAATGCTTTCTGAGTACCTACTATATGCCACTTTTCTAGATACTGATTCCATCCAAATGAATAAAACAAAACAAAAATCCCTGCCTTCACAGAGCATATATTGTAATGGGTGTCATACAATACAAAGATAAATTAAATGTGTGTATCATGTTGGCTAAATCTAAGGATTAAGTATTCTTCACCAGTCAGCAGGGAATGACAGAAGGGTTGGGCAGGCATGTGCAATTTTAGAGAAGAGCACCTTTGAGTAAAGACCTGAAGAAACCCAGGACGTAAGTGACACAGATATCTGAGCAAAACCCCTTCCAAGTGGAAGTAACAGTGAGTGCATTGGCCCCGAGGCAGGTGGGGTGCGGGCACGTGACGGACATGGAGGTGCCAGTTTGGCTGGGTGCAGTGAGCCAGAGGAGGGCAGAACAGCATGAAGATGGAGAGCTCGACAGGGACGGTGCAGGTAGGCAGACAAGTCATTGCTAAGGTGCTGATGTCTGTGCCCAGTGATCTAGGATGCCAGATGCTGGAGGTTTTCGAGGAGAGGAGGGACACGCTCTGATTGGCAGTGTTATCCTGGTTGAAGGGGTGTGAGGGCCAGAGCAGCGAGACTAAGCCAGAAGCCGATGTAGTAACCCAGTTGAGACCTGATGACAGTTCCGCCCCAGGTGGGACTTGTAGGACAGGTGAGACGTGGCTGGGGTAGAAACACAAGTTCAGATTTGGACATGTTGGTTTGAGAGGTGCTTTCCTCCAAGCTGGTACATTAAATAGGCAAATAGGACCCACTTGTTTGGCGTTCAGGGGAGGATTGGGATATGATACATGTAATTTAGTCTTACCACAAATTCAAATTTCAACGGTAATTGGCTATAAGAGAATAGAAAGGAAGTTTACCTATTCAATTTATTTTAAATATAGTCATTGTATTCCTGTAGGCCATAATTGATTTTTGTATGGCATGAAGGTTATCAGATGTTCCCACAAAATTCCACTTATATCTCATTAATTTGGAGGCTAACATTTTTAAAAGTTGTGAATAAGCAGAGGTTGATCTGAAATTTGCCTTTGGTTTATATGTGAACAGCAGATTTGCAGTAAATCAATGCTATATATAAGGTAATAAAGGAGCCATTGAATCTGTTATAGAAAACTACTTTTTTTATCCTCTTGGAAGATACTTATAAACTATGTCCCATATGCATCTAATGGACACTTGGTTTTAATATTCTAATAGGCATTACTTTATCATTAATGATTTGTGGCTACATTACGCATTATACTTAAATGGAGCTACCTATATGTAAAAAACTATGCAATCACATTTTTTCAGTAAACCAGCCCACTTTTAGTCTTAATTAGTGACACTTCACTGTGTTACCCCCTACTTGCCTTAACTGCAAATTACACAACTTAGGAACAAAAAAGGGAATGTAAGAATACACCAAGAAACCTCAATACAAATTTCACACGATTTAGAATCAAGCTCAATGCACACACAAAAAACTCTGCAACATGGGAAGGTGAAGAAAATGAAAACATTTGCAAAGGTATTTATTGAGAAATAGTAAAGATGTACATATTTTTACAAGCTTTTAATATTAATTTACATTTCTTTAAATTATGTAGGCCCCAATAATCTATATTTTACTAATACATAACACAAACCCTTGACTTTGTGAGATTTCCATAATGATATCATAATTGGGAGTCAAAATGCAACTTTGGCTCATGATGCTTAAGTTTTTTTTAAAAGAAATACTAAACGCCATATTCACTGAGAATGTAGGCCTGTCATAAACAAATGTGCTTAAAAAAAACAAAACAACTTCATACTGGAGCATGCTGTTGACACTATATTGAATCTGCGCTCACCAACGACTAAGGAAAAAACATTTTTAGAGACATTTATTACCTACTTTGGTGCACAAACTGCATGACTCTAAAATATTTTTTTTTTTGCCTCTGAATTTGATTTACAAATTTTTGCAGGGATATAGTGTCTTAATTATATGCTATAATATTGCAGCCAGGCCACCTATTTTGTTACTGAAATTGCATGGTCTTGATATTTTTAAGGTGCAACACAAGGTGGTCATCTTTCCTAGTGATATACCAAGTTTGCAAGCGTAGTAGCTGAAAACCCATTTCAGTTACCGAACATTTTTCAAACCAGTTTACAGTAAGGCACAATATTCGATATGTAAATAGAATGTGGGAATTGCCAAAAGAGCTGGCTTTTTGTTTGTTGGTTTGTTTTTTGTTTTTCAGATCAGAAAGGAAGAGGAATCTGTCTTCCTAAGGTGGGAAAGGGAAGAGTTCTAGTTTAAGCATGCTCAAAGTCACACGCCCAAGCTGTGATGCTGGCTTGTTGGCCTGCACCATCGTTGTGCCAGACAAGCTGTTCTCCTTCTAGGTTTTGTGCTGGCAGCCTCTTCTGAACACAGAATCAGGGGAAAAGGTGTGTGTGAGAAACAGCCCCAGGCAATGCAATCAGCCAGCTTCTCTTTGCCCTTCAAGGTTGTTTCTTTTTGCACCTGCAAGTTTAGCAGCATAAAAAGCCTTGCTTGTTTGATATAAAAAAGAATTTAAAAATTTAGATGTAATTCCACAATTCTATCATTTAAAGAAACCAGCTATACAGTAAAGATAATTTTGGTTTTTTTCACAGTAATAAATAATTAAGGTTTTAGTGCACAAAGTAATTAAGTACTGATAATCAATGCAATACTTAAAATTTTTTAACTGCTATTTTCAAGCTAAAGGCCAACAGAAGTGTAAGATTTATTATTATTATTATTGTTAAAAGTATTCCAACCTTAATTTGTCTGGAACAGTACATGGGGCAGAGGTAACCAAAAGCTACAAAATTTAGAGTATGTTTAAGGTTTATGTGATTAAATCACAATCTTATGCAAAAATCAGGATCTCACTACCTTTCTGCCCAACATAAATATGGCCTTTTAGCATTCAGTAAAGAAATACAGATTCAATTCATGGCCTGACGAAATAAAATCATATTTCCATAATGTTATGATCCGTGAGCAAAGTCCAACCTATAGAAGCCACAGAAGCCTCAGCTGATGAACTGTCATGAACCAGCCTCTGGTTAGGGGCACCGATGAGTGGATTCCAGGATCCACATTATGACATGTTAAACACTGAACTGCGGGTGCAGACACCATTAAAATACTCTAGATCTCGAAGTCTTAGATTTCCACAAGGGAAATCTTGTCGTAGGAAATGACAGGAGAACCTGTACAGTGTTCCCAGCATGGGCTACACATGAAGGAAAAAAAAAAAAACCCTGTAAACACAATGATGACAGGTTCTCCTTGCAGTGAATGCTGTCCATTGTGCAGTAACAGTACAGGCAGAAACTAACGTCTGCAAGTCTGTGACGAAGAGAACCTGCGCTGATGTGTTAAGACAGAGAACCAGGTACTATTTTACTGCTGTGATTTCAGTAACGCTGCCAAGATCCAGCTCACTTGCTAATTTACTTTATGATGATATTTTAGGTAAAATTTTCATAGACTTGCTTCTTCCATTAGAAGCCATCTGAGACATCCGCCTTCCATTATTGATGACATATCATTTCACGATGGCATTGGGAATAAAATACACCTAACTTTATTTTAAGCCATGTTCAGGCAATGTGGATTTTAAGCCACGCCCATGGCATATTCTCAAAAAGTTTGGGTGATAATTGCTGATGATTTGCATGACAGTATCTCCCTCTATAAAACTTACACATATCAAAAAGTCTCAAAATCACAACTGGGCAAGTCATCATGAATATGGCTCTTAGTTTTCTCCAGTAAAAAGGAGGGGTACTTGAGACTTCTACATACGTTTTGCTTTCTAAGTAAAGGTCCCGCAGTCTTTCCCAAACCTTCTGCTTATGGTTGGATGCACAAATAGTTGCCTCATACAATTATTGGAATTATTAAGAACCCAAATGAAACACAAGCTTTCCTTCATTATCATTGTTTTCTTATTGCAACAAATACTCAGTTTGTTGCTGATGCAGTATTTAGCTTTGATAGCTTGAATTTGAAATTTGGTCATGTTAAGAATTATCACAAAGGTTTTTGCTTTTCATTATCTACAGAGATTTTAACCAAAGTTACATTGTAACACACAAACGCTGTCTTGTCTTTAAGGCACAACACATCAGTATGAACATTCTGTTTGCCAAACTTAAAAAAGAGACAATATTATATTCCCATTTCCCCTCCCTCTCCCCTCCCCGACAAATGAAAGAAAAATTGCATCCACTTTCAAAGTCAGCTGCTAATAAAGTCACAGTAAATTATTTTCATGAATAATTTACACAAATTACAGGTCTAGATAGGACTGTCCTTCTACAGTCTGAGTGCATTCCAATTCAGATTTTCTGGGCTAGGTAGGCTAAAGTCAGATTCAAACCTCAGGGCTGAGAAGATCTCCCATTGTGAGGAATGTCGTTGACCTTGTCAGACAGAGCATGTGTGTTGCTGCTTTGCCAGGGTAAGAGTTCTTTGCTAAAGCTGTTAATTCCAGTTAGGACTCATTCGGTGTGTACCAGCAACCTCCACAGATTTTTTTTTTTAAACCATTAAAGTGTTGTAAATATAAGACCATAGAGTTTCCTTTCTGTAGCACTAAAGTTTAATTCCATTCAGCAATCTGAATTCTTCATTCTGGAATTTTCATTCCAAATACGATTTCATCCTTTAAGACAATTTATATGTGTAGAGCCAGAGGCATTGAATCACACATAAAAATTCAGTGTACTTGAAATATAAAAAATGGATCTCCAGCTAGAGAACACAGTTACAAATACTCTAATTCCAGTGCTTGATGTAGAGCCAAGAGGTCTGAGTGACTTGATATCCTCCAAAAGGGCATGTTGTGCTGTGTGGTTAAGAGAAGGAGGGGTGGGAGAGAGAAGGGGAAGGAATGAGGAATGGAGAGAGATCATAAACATCGTCTCAGCAAAGCAGCAGTGCACACAAGGATGTGCAGTCCACCCAAGTTCAAGGGAGGGAATTTAAAGGAGGGATGATCATATCGGAAGGCTTGGCAGCACCAATATGGCATTGTCAAAATAATAAATAGATCTGAACTGGAGGTCAATGATAATAAAGACAAATATTGAGATTTCTCAGGTGGTTTACTATTTATTCTAGAAAGTATCATTACCAACATCACCATCTGGCAAAGCAAGTGGGCATCAAAATCCTCCCTGGCTGATGAAAAACATGCTGTTTGTTTTGCTCTGTCTTGCTCTGTTGTCCTAGCTAGAATGCAGTGGCATCATCATAGCTCATTGCAACCTCAAACTCTTGGTCTCAAGTGATCCCCCGCCTCAGCCTCCCATGTACCTGGGACTACAGGCACAGGCCACCACACCTGGCTAATTTTTCTATTTTTTGTAGAGATGGGGTCTTTCTCTTGCTCTGGCTGATCTCAAGCTATCCTCCTGCCTTAGCCTCCCAGAATGCTAGAATTATAGGCATGAGCCACCGCACCCGGCCAAAAACAAATTTTAATCAATGCCTCACTCTTAAATGTCCATCTCTTAGTTAAAACTAAACTAAACTAAACTAAAATAAAATAATAAACTTCTTAAGCCTAAGGCTTTTTATTTAAGAGGAAAACAGGGTGGATTCCTTTCTATGTGAAAAATAATTTGAAGCTGGACTGTAGATAGTAGAAATAAATGTGGGAATGATAACTTTCTTACTTGTTTAGGATAAAGCCAGTAGAGTTGATCTGATTTATTTCACTGGCATGGGGTTGAGAGAAAGTACTCTAGCATACATTTCCAATGGGGGAGATATTATTCCCAAGGGGACAAAAGTAGGTTCTTGTAAGAGCAGAAAATCTTAGCCACTGCAATGGTTTGTGGCCCTCTAAAGATATACCAGTATATAGTATATCTGTGGCATTAAAATTTCATGAAAGGTGGGGTGATTAGGAAAAAAATGTCTAAAAGATCCCAATGGGGATGATAATGAGAAAAAGAAAACACCGTGCTATAGTAATTGGCAAAGCAAAAGCATTATTTTTAAGTTTGGGCTGATGACATCTTTTAGAATACATATGTATGAAATATATATTCATGTATGTAATGTAAATACATACATATAAAACATGGAAAATTTTTATTTAAAAAATTAAGCATAATCATAATAATCATGATTGCTATGTAATTCTTTGCTACCTAATATGGTAGCCTCTAGCCAAGCACATGTGGCTATTTAGCCCTTGAAATGTGGTTAGTCCAGTTTAAAACACAGACAGAATTTCAAAGACTTAGAACAAGAAAAATGTAAACATTACATCAATAATTTTTATATTGATTAGGTGTTGAGACAATAATGTTTTAGATATATTGGGTTAATTAAAATATACTATTAACATTAAATAGTTCTACCTGTTTCTTTTTACTTTTTAAAAATGTGACTTCTAGAAAATTTTAAATTACATATGCAGCTCATATTATATATTTCTATAGGAGAGTGCAGTTATATGTATATATTTTTAAACTTTAAGATTTCTTCTTAAATTTCTCCAACAAAATATGTTTAGGGCAAATTAAAGGACAGAAATTCACCTACAAGTAACATTTTTTTTCATTCAGCTCAGATCTATTTGTAATAACAAAACAGTACTTAATATTTCTGCACATGCGATTACTGCTACATCCAAAGAAAAGCATGCATTCTGGTACTAGAGAAACCAACCACCTGTGTTTCAAAATAGAATTATAAGCCTTCACCATCACCAAAACTGTACCTACATAAACAACCATTTGGAAATAGCATTCTATCTGAGATTCTTATCTATTTGGAGTCACGCCTTTTTCTCTTGAAGTTTTGGGTGTAAAGTAGAAGGTATGACAACTAGTATACCTAATCTAGCTTTCACACCATGGGTAACTGGGGGTAGACTTGGTAAGTTTTAATTGTCAAAGGCATGTATTGTTATTGGTTTGGAAAAGTGAATTATATAACTCCTTACCTAGATATATGTGAATTTGACACAGGCTATAAGACGTGTAAACTTTCTCTGGAGCGGCCACATCATTGACTGCTATTTGTTGTGTGTAATTATAGTGCCAATATGAAAAATCAAAACAACATAGACTCAGGACATTGACAAACTCCAGAAGATATTACAATTGCGTGTGACAGGAAAGATTTCAAGCAGTAGTCGGCAATGAAAGTTGTATTCCTTGAGGCTGCAGCCCTGACCTCATACAGAATGTCTTTGGGGCCTGTGTGCTGTCTTGGGTCACTGACACTGCTAATGACGACCGAAGTGCTCTGTGGGAGGCAGAGCCCGCACCCGCTCTCTTAATGGGATGGAGAAGCATGGAGAATTTCAAATATGGCTGCCAACACTGTCACCAACCCTACTAAAACGGATGCGCTTTCTTTTTCTCCATTTTGCCTGATTTAAATTGACTAGAAACATAAATCATTTCCTTTCTCTTTCTATTATTGCCATAAACTTTTCTATAAAAGTGTTTATGTTGATTTGTTTTGGAAAACAGAAATCAGGAAAGCACTCCAGCACAAGTTTAGTGAAGGGCTTATTAGATGATGATTTAAAATTTCTTCTGAATAATAAGGATAACATTCTTTCTATGTAAAACAATATAAGCTGATGTGTTATTGTTTAAAAATACCGATTCATCGTTTTGCTTTGTTTTATAAATTCTATCACTTTTATCTTGGTTAGGTGATATTTTGCTGTCACTCAGTGAGGGAAGCAGATCTCAGTGTTGTGTTGGTTGGCAGTCTGGTGTCAGGGGCCAATCCTGATACCATTCTTCTTCTGATGTTGAACCAGCCATTTAATGTTTTTTAACTGTCTTGGTTTCTTCTTCAGAAAGATGGGCCAGATGAAAAGCCTTAGGTAAATACTTAGATAAGCCTCTGAGGTTTTCGGAATACGTTCAAAGCCAGATGCTTGGCTTCGAGCAGGTACCAGTGGCTCACCAGAACAGATGAAACTCTTCTAGAACATGTGAGGCACACTGCCTTTAAGACAAGTTGGCACAAAAGGATCTGAATAATACAAATCATTCCAATAGTGCTTATTAAAAGCACTTACAGAGGCTTTTCCTCGGCTATTAAATCCACCTCTGGCTTTATCACCACGGAGTATACCTACTTCTAGGTGCTCACAGGCGATTCATGAGCCACTCACACGATTATTCTATGGGGCTCATTAAACTTCTTTATTTTATTAAACTTCATGGGCTTAACAGTGGTTATTTCCCCTCCTCTTTCTTACAGACCACTGGGTCATCTGTATCGGCATGCATTATGTGCATACATATGCATATGTGTATTTATGTACACATAAATATATATATTTTTGTCAAATTTACTTTATTCACACACACAAATAAATAAATGTAACTAAATTTTCCCGCATCTCCTATCAAATTTCAGGCAAAAAAATGCTAGACTCCAAATGGTTTATTTGAATGTAAGTATTGACCCTCTCATGCTCTTATTGCTTTGCATCTATAAATTTAAGTCATTTGTCAAGCTGCCATTGGGCCAAACTACAGGAATGCAAACAAAAAGGCTTGCATTAGAAGTATCACACCGACATTGTTGGAGACAGGTTACCTTTTTTGCTGCCTGTTCTTCTTCTACACCATCCCCAATTACAACATACACTACTTTTCTGCCAAACCTTTGCATTATTCGTTCAAAGCAACTTTCTTTTCCTGGAAGATAAATGAGATAAAGTTCAGAGCGAAGTTACCTGGTTAGCGGCATGCTCCTCATCTCGGCCATCTCCAATCACAACATAAGTTATGTTAGTGCCAAATCTGGACACTATACGCTCAAAACAGCTTTCCTTGCCTGAAAAACAATGCACTGCTTATTCTTCCAGCCATTGCATTCATTAACCTAAAGATTCATAAAGTGTTAAGTTAATTTCTCTCGAACATCACTTGAACTAGCCTACAGCCTCTGGGTTTATGAAATCAACATACGTTTGAATAACATAAATCTTTACTTAGGACAGGTTATTAAACAAATGTGTTTCATGCTGCAAAAATGTAATTAGGGTTAAGCATCTGACCTATACAAAGGTTAGTATGTTTTACTCCACTAAGAGTACTGGAACAACTTTACAGGCAACTGTAAGTTTCAATAACCTTTGTCATTTAATTCTATAAATCAACTTTTATCTAATTTATTTTAAGGAGTATAGACAAGTTGAGTATGCTATTGTGAAAAATCTTGAAGGTTCACCTCTAAAGAAAGAGGAAATACTAAAATGTGGATTTACCTTGATAAGCAACACTTTTCTTCAAGTGGGTGAGAACTAGTCTACTCAGATTCCTTGTACTAAGGATGTTATCAGACTAGGCTGCAGCACTGATAACACTGAGATACTCTGACTGCACAATGGGACCACCCCCGTGCAATTTCTACATGTTCTTTGTTTTTACAACATTAGTATTTTTCTCTAGATTTCATTTTCAGAATGTTCACATATCCATGGTTATTTCTGCCTTCTTTCTTAATCTGATAGTTCAGAACTCCAAAAAAATACTAGCTTAAAGGGAAAAATAAAAATAATTTTTTTCAGATTAAAAAATATAAGGAAAAATTTGGCCAATAAAAAAGAATATTTTCCCTACTAAAATAAATGTTTATACCGGTATAAAGTTATTTGATTTGTCAAAAGGCAAAATTATCTTCTACATAGTAACTCCACTAACATAAATACATACATTTATATAAAAAATATATGGTATTGCTTATCCAAGCTCTGAACTACAGTGCTCATGACAATGTGGAATTTACCTCATGGAATGGCTCTCTTAAACTGTACTGAAACAGCTGCAACAGGGGGCTCCTTTGGCCAGAGCCAATATCAGACCTCCTCAAGGGCCAGGGCAAGTTATTTTTGGTGGGGGATTTTGGGATTTTGAACCTCTCTTGTCAATGTGCCAGGGCCTAAGTCTGTTGACCTTCAGGGCACATTACACAACCCATTTATTTTCTCAGGCATTTCCTTGACAGACAGTGGAAGACATGAGCAGTTTTCTTTTAACTCTTTCAAGATGGCAGAAGTTGATGAAGTCGTGTTTTTGAATGTTTATTAGAAGTCTAAGTCTGTGAAATCCACTTGAAGTCAAAGATGACTCCATAGATAGACAAAGAACAAGGTTGTAGTTCTTTGATTGCCACTGCGCATTTTTGGAAATGTGCATTTCCAGTCACTCATCATGTGTTATGAATATTTCCAGTTATGCTTTCTGATTCATGAAATTCTTTGTTTTTTGTAATTAAGGACATTAGTTCAATCTATCTGAGACTTCCCTGTAATGCCAAAATAGTATTTTTATCTTGGATCTAGAGTACTGCATATGCAAGGATGTAATACTAATTAAACTATTAAATACCATGGCTAAGAGATATTCCGTATCATTTAGATGACATGTGCTGTAATATTCCATGAAATATACAGAATGAGTCAGAACTACCCAGATACTGAGTTCAGAATTTCACTAGCTAACAGTTCTCATAAAATTCATACACATACAATGAGTTGCAAAGGACTCTGCGACTTTATCCAAATTTGCTTCAGGTACTAACAGTGACATTGATGAAAAGGGGAACCATGCAGAGTCACATAGATGTGAACACATTCCGTACAGAGTTTAAAATAATTTCCTTACCTATTTTGGTTGCACTGTAAATATTCTCAATGGGGAAAGCACCTCCTAAACTATAGAGCAGAACCTTCGCGAGTGCTGGGATCAGTTGGGTTGTCGTTACCAAGACATTTACACAGTTACTCCTAAAATAGGGAGGAAATGTACATATTTGTTTTCTAATACTAAATAACTTCTAGTAGATTCAAAATTGTCACTGTAGTCTCTAAATTCCATAATAAATGTCCCCTTTCAGTCCCTTTCAATATTCAACAGTTATTGCCTATCAGCAGACAGATACTGATCAAAAAACAACAGCAGATTGTTAAGGATAAAACACAAACCCATGACTGTACTGTGACACTTTAAGTTCTACATAACATTCTGTTAAAACAATATGCTATTCAAAGTCATATACAGGTAAGTGTTATAGAATGAAAACGTGGTGGAATAAAATAAAGCACAGGTTTTTTTAAGTTTAGAGATACGGTTTTGACATGAAGTTTCACCACTTACACCATGTGATAATATTCACAGTTTACATCCTTTCTTTTTTAATTACAAACACTGTGCATATTTTTAATAGAAAATTTGTAAAAGACAGAAAAATATGAAGAAGAAAATGAAAAGCATTATTCTTCAACTACCTAGAGAGAGCCGCTCTCTCCATTTTGTGCATTTACTTTCAGTGTTTCTGTTTGTATACAGATTTTTTCCCATTAGGATCATACTTTTATACATATGCAGTTTTGTATTCTATTTTATTTATCTAATAGCATGAGACTATTAGTTTATATTACACATCTATTATTTCCCCTCTCCCAACACAATAATGTGTGTAGACTACTCTACCATGTAGATGCACCAGATTTTTAAAGTTAAATTTAGTTGCTTAGATGGCTTTTGATTTCTATATATTATAAATAATGCTACGTAAATTTTTTCCTACATCTTTGATTGTCCTTAGACTATATTCATAGAACAAGAATTAAGGTCAGAGGGTAACTTAAGTTTACTAAAGGTTCTGATACATAATTCAACAAAGCATCTATTTTTCTGACCTCCTGGGCATTTTGTGAAAACTACCAATATGATAACATATAAATTATAATTGAATAATATATAAAATATAATTTAGCAAATTCCATAGCATTTAACTATATAGTGCATACTGATCTATTTTTCACCTCCCCTTCCTGTTATAACTTTATTAATTTCTTAAAACCATATAATCCATAGTTGTTTTAAGGCCATCTGTTTAATAGTCTGTATATGAAGTCTGTCAGGAAAGTATCCAGCCATGTAATATAAAAAAAAGAGACATTTACTGAAGAAGATAGAAAATACAGGAAACACTGTACATAGGACAACGACACGTCAGTCCCCTTCAAAGTAGGCACACAGTTCTCCCAGTGTCTCTTAACCCGTGCACATTCAATATTCTGAAGTGTTCTGTTTGGTGTAGACCTTCCAGAACATGGATCACTTTCAACAGATTCTAGACCACCTTTGAACACTTGTGCCGCATGTTTATTTGTGCTGCACGCATTGCATCATCCCTGAAAGCCTTCTGAATCATCCAAATAGTTTCCACAGAGGAATGTTCAAGCTTAATGCAAAATTTGATGCAGATTTGTTGCTCTACTCGCTCAGTCACTTTGAATGTGACAACCACACAGTACACAAGTTCACTCAATGGCTCTAATGCCCCACTGACTGGTACAGTGACGTCATCATTGTTCACGCATTTCAGTCCATTCACCTTGGCTGCCAGGTTACACACCCATGTTGCTCAAACCATTCTCGTTACATTAACAATGGCTGGATGCTTTTAATTCTATTCTCTCCACTAACAAGTCAGAATTTCACTGTTTCAGTCAACGAACACAAAGTTTAGAGTTTTTTCAAGAGTTTCCTCTTGCTTTTCTGATGCATATCAATTGTGTGTATATTATCTATTAAGGCCTAAAAGACCTAAAACCTGCGTTCTTTGTAGAAACAGTACTGTTTTATTTCTGCCAGCACCCCTTATACTTTGCCACCAACAACATGCTCTTTCATTTTTCATTGGAAGTCATGTAACCATTGTATATTATACACAATGCAATAAATATAACCTATAGATAATATAATAATCTTTGTTTTTTTAACTATCTTGGAGACATCTTTTAGAAATGAATAACAGGCTGCTTCAACTCTGTCACAGCCCCCGCTGGAATGTGGTGCCCAGAACGGAGCGAAGTGCTCTGCCACGGCCTCCCCAGGCAGACCCGGGAAGCTACTTCCCCCTCTGTTCTCCATTTAGACTTTCTGTTGTCAGTGCAGCTAGTGATCATGCCACGCGGTCAGAAGCCACGTGCAGGATTTGATACATGCTCATTTACTTACATGCTCTTAATATTAGACTCTTCTTTTAACCTGCCAAGGTTTTTCTGTACCCTGATTCGATCAGTCCAAATAACCTCTTTCTCTGAATGCTGTATTACCTATACATTTGCTAAGCATGCTTTCATCTTCATTTGTTCATCTAACCCAGAAATACAACCATGGAAGAGGACAGTACAAAGATTCAGCCTCACCTCACTAGCTACCACTTTCCAGATTTATATTACTTTATGGATTAGCATTTATGGCACGTGGTTGTTCAACTAGTTATCAATCAATTTAATTCTATTCTCTCCACTAACAAGTCAGAATTTCACTGTTTCGGTCAAAGAACACAAACTTTAGAGTTTTCTCAAGAGCTTCCTCTTGCTCTTCTGATGCATTTCAATTGTGTGTGTATTATCTATTAAGGCCTAAAAGACCTAAAACCTGCATTCTTTGTAGAAACAGTACTGTTTTATTTCTGCCATCACCCCTTATACTTTGCCACCAACAACGAGCTCTTTCTTTTTTCATTGGAAGTCATGTAGCCACTCTGTGGGGATCGTCAGCGGTTATGAGGAAAGACAGATGGAGAGACAGGATCTCCTGGTTATTGTGAGAAACAGCAACCCTCTCTCATCCCCCGTCCCCTCTCCCCCGACACACACACATACAGAAAACTGAAAATCACTGGACTAGGAATTGTTAGGTCGCTTCAAACTCTAAAACAATCTAGGAATTAAAACATTTTCACCCATGTTGTGCAATTAGAACTAAATCTTCAATAAAATAAACATAGAAATGGCATTAATGCCACTTACCTAGTACTAATAATTGATAAAGACTTAAGTGCATTTGTTAGCCAGGAATCTGTCAGACCTTCAATCTCTGCCCTTAACTGTAGCCATGCGTCCCTTTTGGCAGGGCCAAGGAGTCCTGCAACACAGAAAAGGAAGGCAGAGTCAAGTGATGAATATTTTCTTGGAAATATCTAGTTTGGACTCCTTTCTGTCCTGTATAGATAATTTTCAATTCAGTCTATATCAGAAATCGAGAGATATATTTATACCCATATTGATCCTTCATTTCTGAATTGACTATCCATTCATCGAATATTTATGGAAGAATTTCTAGGTGTCAGGTACTGGGCTAAACATTGGGGACATAGAGTGAAAAGTGGGCCCCTGTCTCTGCCCTCACTGGACCTAGGATCTGGTGGAGTGGAATCCAATCACCGGAGAGCTTTGAGAACTCCTATGCCTGTCTCATTCCAAGATACTGAGATACATCAGGTCTGGAGGAGTTGTCCAGTCCCTACCAGCCTAGGGACACAGGCCTCAAATATTTTGGCTGCCTGAAAATGTTTAGTTTCTTAATAATCACAATCATGTTCACTTTGAAACAGTAACAATGCCATTATCATATGTAGCTATTAGAATGTCTCTAATACCAGTGCTAATGCTATTATACTTTGTTTTGTAAAAAGAAATTAAGAATTGTGCTTAAAATCATAAAGTGTATGATACAGTTATAGACAACGGATAACTACAATGTTATAGAAAATATATTATTTAAAAAGATCCAGCCTTTGCTTTTATGATAAAACAAGATCGTATAAGTCTATTTAAAAAGTTTCTTGTTTAAATTGCACTTCAGGATACTGGAGCACAAATAGAGTTAAATGATTTTTAAAATCAACATTTATAGTTTCTAGAAAGTCTCACTTGTCCTCATTTCAATATAGAGATGCTCAAGTATGATAGAAAATGGACTTGTGCTTGTTTAAACTTTCTAAGATGTAAGATTATTTCTTAGCAATGTGTCCATTTTTGAAAAATCGTAATAATACCCTACAAGAGGGAAATGGCATACTTAAATGATAAAAACTAATTCATATTTCCTGAAAGCATATTTATTTTAAAGTTAAGCATATTACCCACAATTGATTTTAACTGGAAAACCTATTTAGTTGATTTTACAAAAGCATCATGTAGAGAGATTAGACTGCGTTAGGAAACCAGTGTTTTTCCCCTAGAACCCTGGCCAAGTCAGTAGCTTTCAGGGGCCAGTTTCTGATTTGGAAGTGAAAGTCTTCCATATCTA
Source organism: Microcebus murinus (assembly GCF_040939455.1). Lineage (NCBI taxonomy): Eukaryota > Metazoa > Chordata > Mammalia > Primates > Cheirogaleidae > Microcebus > Microcebus murinus. Next base: position 28,804,865 of record NC_134108.1, read on the forward strand.
AGTTCCCTTTTGGTGCTAACATTATTATTATCTATGGTTTTTGTCCTCTTATAGTTTCTAAGAATCTATTGAGCATCTGTTGTGTGCTTCACTGCCAGGCACATGGGGAGGCAAGGTGAGCAGACACTCAGCCCCACCCTCATGATGTATATGAGAGTATGTGATATATGTATGCTATATAGGAACATTTTATTTACTATAATGTATTTTATGACATATATGTGAATGTACATATGTATAGTATGCACATGTATATTTAGCTGTATCATTCTGTTTTGGATTCTGGTGTGTGGTTCTCAATCACCCTTCCTTTTTTTTTTTTTTTTTTTTGAGACAGAGTCTCGCTTTGTTGCCCAGGCTAGAGTGAGTGCCGTGGCGTCAGCCTAGCTCACAGCAACCTCAAACTCCTGGGCTCGAGTGATCCTTCTGCCTCAGCCTCCCGGGTAGCTGGGACTACAGGCATGTGCCACCATGCCCGGCTAATTTTTTATATATATATCAGTTGGCCAATTAATTTCTTTCTATTTATAGTAGAGACGGGGTCTCGCTCTTGCTCAGGCTGGTTTCGAACTCCTGACCTTGAGTAATCCGCCCGCCTCGGCCTCCCAAGAGCTAGGATTACAGGCGTGAGCCACAGCGCCCGGCCACCCTTCCTTTTTTTAAAAACAGAGAAGCACATAAACAAACAAAAAGCCCTGGGAGATTAATCTTATGTGACGTCATAGCAAATCTCAGGAATCTTGTTGATCTAAAATTGATTCTAACAATAAAGATCATCAAGATTTCTTATATCTAGAAGCACACAGAAGATTCTAGTTTTGATCTCACAGGTAATAACATCCTCTGTAAAATATATAAATAAATATAAAATGTTCAGATATTACCTACAGAGTATTTGAACTTTAAAAAAACCATGATAATCATAGCTAACACTGTAGATGGGAAAGATACACTGTCAGAAATGTGTTTTTTAAAACTGTAAACTTGTTGAAGGTCTTTGAAATGACATAAATGTTTATATTTATTTCTGATAGGATTCCAGAAAGATAATGCTTGCTAACAACTCTGCTTCAATGACTGAGGCTCTCTTCTTTAGACAGGTCTTCTTCCCACTGGCTTGGTCAATTCCTCTGTTGATGTTCCTTGATAATGTCCCAGCACCAGCTGATGGGGGTAAGCTAAACGGCTTGCTGTAAATCTTGACTAAACATCTGAGCACAAGGTTTCACAAAGAATTCCCAATTCATGAGAACAGTGGTGCATGTTCTGTTTTGCAGTTAAACTTTTCCCCACAAATTATAAGAAACTTAAAATTCTGGCTCAATGCAGGTCAACATAATTCCTTTATTAGATTAAGAAGGCCACTCATACCTCCGACATTGTTCTTGTAGGTGTTATATAATTCTTTTACTCTTCTGTAACGAAAAGCCAACTTCCTCATCCAGTCCACTCCTCCTCTTACACCTGTTGGCAAACAAAGGTTTGCACTACTTGCAGCTGCATGGAAGCCATCAGTTGCAAAACTGTAGGTACTGCAACACCCAAAATACATTAAAAAGAAATAAAAGAAATAATTACATGTGCAAAACTCCACAGCCGAATTTCTGTAGGAAACAGCAGACTGAAAGGCATGGCTTACCTTAAGTCCTGCCCATTATCATCAGAGGAAACATCATCTATATGAACTTGATCACACTCCTGTTAAAAACATTGGAAACGTTATTTGTTTTTCAAATGCTGCTTGTCACTACATTTGAGGGTTTTCCCATCTTTCCATTTGATCAGACCATGGCCAGAAGATGGCAGCATGTGCCCATCCATCCCAGCGTCTCACGCTTGTGTTCTTGTGCTGGGGAATGGCACCATTTCTACTCTATAAGATCTAAATCCAGAAGAGTGGCACAAAAAGGGGTCAGAAAACATATGGCATGAGGGTTTCTTTAGAGTAATTTAAAAAATGATTTTAATCTTAATATTATTGACGAGAAATTCTCTTCTGAATCTTTGTAATCATTTGGGTTCTTTACCGAGCATTTCTGTTGTGCTTACTCAAGCACAGTTAATCTGAAGATACACAAAACTTGTTTGGTCAGAAGACCTTAAGTGGTTACTATTACTTATCATTTGTTGAGTGGCAACAGAGGGGCTTGCCCTCAGATTATGGTGTCCTGTGAAATTTCCATGACTGGATCTGAGATACTGGGAACGAACCAGGTGGGTGTTATTTTAAAGGTCCTGGTCTTTGAACACAGAAAAAAGGTAATACCCACAGAAGCTGATAATTTGTTTTTTCAAGTTTTAAAATTTTCAAACAAAAAAAATACTTATAAGTAAAAGGGAAATAATGAAGGTTTACCATCTCAGATGTGCTACAAGATTCCAAGGAAAATGAACTTTTGGTACGTATACCCACACAGTTGACCTGATTTTAAGTTACCGTGTGCTCAGAACAAATGGTAACTTTTCTGGATAAGAATCAATTCTTCTTTGCTGTCCTAAGAGTCTTACTCTACTTTTGAATAATCTGCAAAATTCCAGTGAACTGTTATAAGATCTGAAGGAAGAATTTGGCAAGAGCATTTAAAATACCTAGTCCTCAGAATAAGTATACAAAAGATGATAAATTATTATAATATATAATAAATGAATATAGTTCTAATAAATAATCTCAGAATAAATACCATTTGGCATCTTGGGCCCATTTTTTCCCCTCAAATTATTTTAATCATACTGACAGATTCTGCCTATATACCATTCAAAATCAATTTTTTAAAAAAAATCATTAAATTTGAAAATATGTCATACTAAACAAAGGCTTTCAGCTATTATTTATATTCATTATAGGACTTGGAAGTATCTGGTAGTCAAGTATTTAATAGCTAGTCTCCAGCTTTTCAGTGTATTAATACTGTTTCAGTTTAAAGATGATCTAGCTGATTACTTTAAAACATAAAACTCAGTGACTAGCTTAATAGGTATGATTTTAGTATATAACTTGAAAATCTAGGTAAATTAATTTTAAAAGTTCATATGATTTACATAAATTATGGGTTTAGTATTTCTGGATAAATCTCTACCTACATTCATAGGTAAGGCCCAGAAAATTTAATGTGACCCTTTGGGTGACATTTTGTTCACCAGGATATGCCCTCACTGAAGGCACAATCTGGCATAGAATAATCATGCCACAATTCTGTCTTAAATAAATATTGGAACTCTAGACAAATGATAATTCTCGACAGGATTACCACCATCATTTAAATTTTCTAATACAAACTTACAGTAATAGAAAATAAAAATATTCTAGATCAGCGGTCCCCAATCTTATTGGCACCACAAACTGGTTTCATGGAAGTCAATGCTTCCAGGGACTGGGAGGAAGTTGTTGATTTGGGGTGAATTCAAGCATATTACATTTATTGTGCAGTCAAACCTCTCTGTTAATGATAACCTGTGTTTGCAGCTGCTCCCCAGCACTAGCATCACTGCCTCAGCCCCACCTCTGATCATCAGGCATTAGATTCTTACAGCATGTGCACCTAGACCCTTTGCATGTGCAGTTTGCAGTAGGGTTAGCTCCTATGAGAATCTAATGCCACCATTGATTTCACAGAAGAAGGAACTCAGGCGGTGATGTGAGTGATGGGGAGCAGCTTAAATACAGACGAAGCTTCACTCATTTGCCTATGGCTCACCTCCTGCTGTGCAGCAGCCTGGGGGTTGGGGGACCACAGTTCTAGATGGTGAGGACTGTAGGAAGATGTTTCTATCAGGAGTGGATGGGAGGGAGAGAGAGCACAGCAGGTGCTGAGGGTGCCCAAGCCATGGCCAGACAGGCACTCAGGGAGTTTCTTCCCCTCTTTGACCAAGCATTGCTTCAAAGGAGTACAGCTCAAACTGTAACCAAAAGAGGCATTATGCTTCTAGAAAAATCTAAGGTAAAGGTATTGCAATCAATGGTAGAAGCTGTTGGATTGTACCTTCAAGGGAAGGGTGGAGAGATTTTACCAGTTAGCATGAAAGTTAGAAATAAAATTTTTCTCCCAGAATATGGAGGCACCAAAGTAGTTCTAGAGGACAGGTTTATTTCTTATTTAGAGATGGTGACATTCTTGGAGAGTATGTATACTGAAATAAATCACTATGGAAATGGTATCACATGAAGTTGTCCAGTCCACTGAAGTTCTGAAATCCTTCCTTATGTAAATAATTTCCATGTCTCTCCTTTATAGCAAACTAATGATATTCCCTCAAAAAGGGGAAGAGATCCTTATAAATCACTCTGGTAATCAGAAGTTATTTCTACATTTAATAGTCTCTCATCCTAATTTTTAGAGAAATTCTTCTGACATTTCTAGTATTAATTCATGTGATTAATTTGTATATAGGTTGCCCAAACATTTATTTTTTACTCCTGAGGACAACAGTATATCAAACTTATTAGACCGTGAACTCCATACTTGAAGTTATGTTTGAGGTTTTTCCAAATCTAACTTCTCTTTAAATTTATTTAGGCATAGTTAACTATGCCTGTTGACTCTGGACGGTTGCCTGAGGATTACAGTCCAGTGAAAGAAACCTGAACTTCAATTACTTACATTTTTAGGAAAAGCTAAATAATTATTCTTCAATTAGCTTTCACTGCGAGGAACTTTGCAAGAATCATTTTGACCAAATGTGAAATACTAAAAACACTCTAATGTTTCGGCTCTCACAGAACTCAAACATTTGAAATACTTCTGATGGTAATCTTAAATCTTAAATTTTTAAAATTTTTTCTTATAAGGTGACCACAAAGTTGTCACTGATGTTTATCAGTTATAATTCACAGCAGTCTCTTCTCACTTTTGCGATCTCAAACTCCCTGGTGCCTTCTTTTCTGGAAATTATTATAACTGAAATAGCATTTTATTTAAACACACAGCATTCTCTTCTCAGGGGGAGCTGTGAGAGCATTTGCCTTCTCTGCAGTTGGGCAGGATGTAGTGAAGTGTCTAAAAGGAGGACTTAAATTTGTATCTTTTAAGGAATTATGTGAGGAGCAGCTGCTACTACACATGTTGCAGTATCTATTGAAGGATTTGAGTCTCAAATTAGATTTTTAGGTTTAAAAAAAAGAACCCTGAGAGGTTAAATATACAAAAAAAAAAAAAAAGCTAATGGCCGAGTTACTTTTTTAAGTAATTCTTTTCTTTGTCAGCAGAGGTGGAAATAACTTAATTGCAATTATGGAGCCCAAGATAATCTTTGGCTGCAAGAGGTTTATTGAAATAAAAAATTGTATGAGAGTAAAGTTGACATTCACTGTCAGCTGCAGAAGGATAGAGGGAATGCATGTAACTATACTGAATGTCTTGAAAGCTATTATTTTGATTTTATTAGCTTTAGTGCTTGCTTATCTACTTAAGTCAGTAATAAACTTTTGTATTTCCTTGGGTACTTTATCTGGATGCACAAGCATGCATATGTGTGTAAATGTATCAGAGTTCAATCGATATATAGGCACAGACTCAATTAATTCATTGATTACATGCCATTTTGTTGAATAGCTAAGTTCTAGGGTTTGAGTCCAATTTTAGCACATTCTAAAACAACTCAAAAGCTATAACTGGAAAAGTCACTATTTCTACCAGAGATTCTGTCAGATATTTTAAAAATTCATACAACATAGTATCTGAACTAAAGTAAAACGTCTTCAAGTACCATAGATGACTGTAACATGTTTTTGATATTCCGATATTCATTTCAAACCTGCTAAAGTTATTTACAAATTCATTTTATGTGACTTTCACCTTCTCACTTTAGTGTTTGGTTAAAAGTTGAATAGTAAATTTATTCCATCTGGCTTCTAATGTGTCACTAAAAAGCCAAGAATTCATTTATTCTATTTATTTCTAGTAAAAAATTAATTAACCAAATGAAATAAACACTATAAAACTTGGATACAACCACATAGAATCCTTTTCTTTTTATAGCTTTGAAAGAACCAAGACACTTAGAATTCTCTTTAGAATGAAATTCAGTCATTCTAACAGAAAAACTAACCTAAAAAGTGATCATTGTATATAAAAAATTCAAGTTCCAAAAACATTAAATGTATTTCCTATTGTCAGGTATATATAAAATCATTCTGTGTACTAGATAGACAGTAATAAGTAGCAAGATTAATTTAAATCAGGTTTTATAGAGGTAATTATTATTTATTATCTAAAACTAGAAAATTTGCCAAGGAATATTGATCTTTCATATTGCCCATTAAAGAAAAACAATGCCTCTTTAAACAGACAGTGATTTTATTATCCAGTAAAAATGCTGAATCCCTGTAGAGAAAAAAACAACAAAATGCTATTATACAGGTTTTCAGTACATACATTTATGGGATGATTTTTATTCTCATGTCTCAAACATAACTAAAACTGGATTTCAGACCTTGTCAATTAAAAAAAAAAACAAACATATTTAGTGACTCAATAACTTGGTTTTTTTACACTTTTAAAAATTTCAGCCTGGTATGGGGGCACAAGTATGTGCTCTGGAGCCAGACAGATCTGTTTAAAATTCCAGTTCTACCACTTCCATAGCAGGTAAGCCTGGATGTGATTTCGTATCGTGGACCCTGTAGTTTCTCCCTTGTAAAAATAATGTGATAAACATATTTATTTCAAGATATTGTTAATTTCTTAATGGAAAGTCCAACATAAAATGTCTTGAAGAAGGTGGTGGTTCAGTAACAATTTCCCTTTTATTTCATTCTGAAATCATGAGATAAAAAATAAATTTAAACATGTAATTTAAAAAGAAGAAAGATAAATGTCTATTTCAGCATAGTGATGCTTGTCTGAGAAATACTTCTGCCAAATGCACAAACTACTTAGTTATTTTCAGATTCTGTTATCTGAATGCCTAGTAACCAAAGTTATTAGCATGCAGACTATATACCTTGTTGTAGTACAGATTCAACTACTCTGAGGCTATTTTTTTCTTGGGCTCTTTCATTTTTTGTTGTTGTTGCTTTTACTCTCTCTTCCTCTTGTTTGCTATTAGACACTGTGTTATCATTTGAGGTTGGAAATGGAAAAATAAATTTAAAAAAATAGAAACTAAATATATTCAAACCCATCAAATGTGCTATATAAATAGCTCCAGCACTTTTTTTTATCCAAAAGGAACTGAGGAATGATAATGTTGTCTAAAGTTAGGTTTCAGATTATCTGCAAAATTTAATGATCATGCTATTACCATGGGTGGTATCTGTGAAGACTGTCTTGTGATTAACATAAATAGTATCCTGGTTAGTCATCTGGAAGAGCTCATGTTGACTCCAAAGGTGCCAAATGGGTTGTGGCTGCCACGAAAAGACTAAAAGAACCAGGAACAGAGTAGGGGGCAGCAAGGTCGACCATCTCTTCTGGGACATTTTTACACTACGTATGTGCCGGTACATACGTATTTATTCGTGAACACAATTTATATTTGTATATACAATTTTTCCTCTTGATGAGAACTTTATGGTTTTCTTGAATTAAATTTCTATCTTTCCATTTTCTTGAGGCTATCTGCAGATATAGAAACCATCTAAGAGGCTTAGTGTTGGATACAACTATTCCTACCTTTTAAAATTCTTACCTCTAAATCATTAAAAAACAAATGCGTATCAGCAAGGTTAAAAATCATTTCCTCCATACGGAGTCCAAGGGTTACAGCCATGGGGGGATCCTGAAAAGAAAATGCACACATAATGAGGCGAAATTTCAGTAACCACCAGAACATTTTAAGCGCATATTGCTGTGGGAGGGAGAGACTGCATGGATTTTTACCGAAGATCCAAAATATTTCCCATTTACAGAGGTGACTTTCCAGAGGTTCAGGACATAACAAATGCACAGACACATCTGGGAATTTAGACATACACAAAGATGACTCAGCAAACACTGTCACATAAAGCCACATGTTCATGAGAGGAGGAAGAGAAAAGCCAGCTGGTTTATATGACCCAGTTTACACATAATCCACAGAAAGTCTTTTGGAGAAAGGTATTCAGATGAGGTGCCAGAGAATAGGACAAACTTGGTAAAAGAGGAAAGAATATCCCTTTAAGATTGGCAACAAATAATCAGCAGTAAAAGATGAAAGTATGTCAACTGGATGTGTGTAGGACTTCAAAAGAGAAGTGATCTTGAGGTGGAATAAGAACAGCTGGTACAAGATGGTGCAACCGCCACTTACTTATTAATTGCATTTTGATCAACAGGGTAATAGGAATCTCTATTCGAATATGTGGCGAGTTTGGTCTGACCTGCATTTGACTAGGGTGGAAGAGGAGAGGGTCGAGGATAACTGAAAGAGAATTATGTAAATGTAATCTTCCATAAATGTAATCTAGGTAGAAAATATATGCTGTGGGTAGTTTAACAAAAGTGAAGGGGTTAATAAGCAGTCAAAATGACTCAATTTTTGTTTACAGAAACCAAGATATTAAACAGCAGCAAGGAGTTGAAAATCAAGACCAGAGTTGTTACTTGACCATGATTAACTACAGCTGAAGGCCTGGCAGCAAGTGGTGTTAAGATTAAAAAGTAAGGAAAGTTTAGGGATAGGGACAGGGAAGTAATTCATGCACAAACATTGTGTTTAAAATTATCAAAGTTGGAATGATCTCTGAAGGAGAACTGCTAATAGGTGTGACACTGGAGATATGGAAAATAGGAAACCTGGAAGGGACAGAGTCTTAGAATTTGAGACCAGATGGGTGTTAGCAGGGAGAAGAATATGGTTTTGAATAAAGCTGACAAATCTAGAAGGATACTATTGGTGTTGGCTGAGAAGTTATTTTGGAAGACCTCAGAGGGTGATTTGGGTTGAGTGGCTGGGCCAGGAGCCAGACTGTAGGGATTTGAGAAGAGAGAACTGAAATTGCATTTTCAGTGTTCTGATAAATGGCATTTCAAGAAATGTATTTAAACCCGGGGAAATGTAATGCTAACTTTACATAATTTATGATAAGAACAAGCAACCCAGGTCACGCCAAGCAGTATTCATCTATACCCTTGAGTTGATTCCACTCACAAGTGGCATCCCTTCCTCACGCCATACCTCCACAACAGTCAGACTTACTCCTACATCTCCTTCCACAGTGCTTTAAGGCGAAAGCCCTAGAGTGTTAACATGTCTGAAGTGTCAGCTCTGGGTTCTGTAGCCATTAAAACCCGGAGACTAGGAATTGCATGCTGAGAAATAGAAACTGAACACCAATAGGTCGTTGAAGTGTGCAGCACAAACTTGATGTGGGAGAAATGGACATAGATAATAACAACATGTTGGATTTCAACATAATTTTCTAATTGTTTACATCTTCTCATTCGAGATTTCTATGGACTTCAGAGCTAGATACTCTCATTTCTCAAAACTGGATGTTGACTGTCACATACTTGATGGCATCCTGCCATTGTGTTCTCCCAGTCAGCTTGACTCTATTGCCACAATTCATCTGTCTTCTTCCTTCCAGTGACAGGACCATTTGGGGCAACTTACCCAAATATCAAATAAATTCTGTTTTACCCAACAAATATTCATTCAAAAACAAGAACAAAAATATTAAGTGCCTGTTTTGTGTTTTAAGGGGTTTTAGAACTCAGAAGGATCCTTGTTCTGTTTCCTTCATATAAAATTCTTTTTTTGTTGTTCATGTTTTTGTTGTTGTTGTTGAAAGAAAATCTCTGACAGTTGAATACATTTTTTTAAAAAATACACATTTTGCCTTTTTTTCTCTTAGCAAATTCCTACTGCTAGTCTCTCTCTTTTTTTTCAGGGTTGGAGGAGGCATTGGATAGGCAGAGAACATAGAAACCTTGTAAGTATTCTGCCTAGTCATGGAACCATGAACAAAAAGTCTACAGATATGTCAGGAAAAATCAAATGTAATTACAGCATGAAAACACATAATTCCATTAGTGACGCCCTATGCTTTTGAGGAATGTTCACTGATGCAAGACAATAAAACCGAGCTCCACACTGCTCTGTTATGTTTGTGATGATGACTGCCTTAAAGATATGTATTTCAGATGGGGGATCAGAAATATCTTATTTAAAAGGTTTTCCTTCTGGAGACCAGGTTGGTTAGACGCTTATCCTATGATTTGCCATTTTTTTCTTTTTAAGTTTTAAATAAAATTATTGAATTTCTTATGCTCATTCCTCACATTCTTTGCATTTACAGATCAGATTTACGGGGATGGGAGAAACCATACTGTTCCTCTTTGATTGTGACTTTGATTGATTCCATGCTTCTGAGGTACGTAACTCTCTATGCGGCCCAAACAGTGATAGGAAAACCCATGAAGAATGCATTCTGTACATCTGATAAGCATGCAAGCAAATATAATTTTTTTTTTTTTTAATGCAAGACTCCTCTAGCAAGCAAGCATAGCGTATGGCACGATGAAAACTGTATTTGAGCACTCCGCTGGAATGCAACCCCATGGCACTGGGAGGGCTGCTCGTTTGTTTTTCAAACTGCGGCGATTCCACATCACACACTCGGCTAGGGCCAGGACTTAGTAAGCATTTTGGCAAAATAATCATTTGTTAACTGGGAAAGTTTAGGTTTGTGGTTTGCTGGAGTGTGAACTAGCTGCATTTTACTAATGTTTCCAGAGAGCAAGGCTTGTTGAAAGGGAGATGTTTCGTCAGCCGTGCCAAAGGCTTGGCACACATGGGCTAGGGAGTGATGCCATAAGCCAAGGAAAACCATGCCTGTAAGAGGTGGTGATCTTGTTTCTAAGAGAATGTCTGGTGAGGGCTTGCTTTCAAATATCTAATTTTACTTTTTGTTTTTTTCCAGCTTACTAAGTCACTGGGACAGCTAATTCTAAGTAAGCAGATTACAGCACCACATTTTTCCAGCTAAAGGACCCACAGATCTAAGAATCCAAGAAAGATGACTGGACATTTGGTGTGTGTAGCCTTAGCAATGTCTCAGTGCTGGGCACCTTCTGCCTTGCCAGACTACCGTGACGGAGCTGCCAGCGCCTGCGATCCCACTGTTTTATCAGGCATCTGAGAGTGAGACATACTGCTGGACCGAGTCCAAGTTTTATACAAAGATGTTTGCTCATTTTCATTAGATGTTCATAGAATTATAGGCACCTTATGAATCAAGAGTTGCTGGTTTTTGTTTTTTTTTTCCATTTAACCGTAGTGAGTGTTGAGTTTAGGGTCTAAAATGAAGTGATAGCAAAAACTTGGATAGAGGAAAAAAGTGGGATAATAAAGGCACTAACAGGGTTTTGTGGAAGCTCTGATACATATTACATATATATAATAGTTCCAAAAGGTTCAAAGTGTCTATAACAGAGTTTAATATGGGGAAAACTAAACTTCTGCCAATTTATTCTGTGTATTGCTTTATCAAAACACTGAAAGCATTCCCAAGACATTTTACTGAATACAGAAAGAGAGCAAGAGAGAGAGAAGAAGATGATGAAGAAAATAAATAGCTCTTGGCCTTTAAATCTGTGGTGCTTAGCCAGATGTTACCAGCATACAACCAAGTCAGGATCAAGTACAGCACTTCTCTAAATCAAAATACGAACGCCTATTAGCCATGTTAGCACAGAGCATAAATTGGAGCCAGACTGTCTGTCTATGGGCCTCTGCCCTGCACTGGGCCATCAGCTGGAATTCCTCCTCTAGGGACACACTGTAAAAATATCTCTGGAGAGGCAGCAATTATGTATTTTTAAAGAAATGGAGAACTTTTTTTTTTTTTAAGGCCTCAAGCTCTTGGAACAGTTACTCCTTTGGGACCTGAAGCACATGTGCAGACGTGTGCACACAGAGACAGAGGACGTGCAAGTTCATCACAGAAGGAGGAAGACAAGCCAGCCTCATGAACCAAGGTGGAAACAGTCCCTGGAATTTTTAGAATACATGAACTCCTCCAATCAGGGATAAGACATAAAACACAATTCAGTCATGAATCAGAAGGGAAACTTTACAATTGAGATTGTTGTCTATGATGAATAGGTAGTGGGCTTAAGAGGAAATGGAGGATGGTTTCAGGAACATTCATTTATTTACAACATATTTATGGAGTGTCTACTAAGCATTAGGCATATTCAAATTTTGGGCAGAGCCCAGATAACCAACAAAGCAAAGACCCTCCCCTTACGGGGTTTATTTTATTGGATGAGATATCTGACAAACAGATGCAAAGCCAAGTAAATACAAGCATTCCAGGTGGCGGTAAGGCTATAGTGGGACACACCGGGACAGGCAGCCACAGGGATGAAGGGGATGAGTGGTGACGGCCAATTTAAAGCAAATGCAGGCAAGGTCCCTGAATCAAATGCACGTGAGAGGCCCCAGCAGGATAAACCAAAAGGGAACATGCAATTTGGCAAGAAGGTGGTTCCTCAAACTTGGAAAGAGTCATTTTTATGGCAGGCTGGAGAGAGCAGAGAGAGTGAGAGAGCAGCACCTGGAGGGGAACGGGGGCTCAAAGGGCTTTTCTAGTGGCGGGCCTGTTACAGCACGTAACAGGGGGTGGTGGAAGATTCCAGGCAAATGGGAAGCTAGCGGCTCATGGAAAGAGGTCATGTCAGAAGTGGATTCCCTGGGTGAGCGAGAGGGGGTGGAAGCAGGGCACAGGTGGGGTGTGGGAGTCGGCAGAGAATCTGGCTACAGATGCAGGGACACAGATCTGGTGGCACAAAAAAAAGAGGGAATTCTTTTCAATTTAATTTTTTTTCTCAGTAAACAAGGAGGAGGTTTGTGCAGAATTGGGAGATGGCTTTGAAGACCTGATGAGAGAGCAGGTGTGAAATAGTCAGCTGAAGGCGTTCACTACCCTAGGTGTGCCAGCACCTGCTTAAGGTCTGTGGCCACATGCAGCTGCTGAGGTACAGGGAGAGTCAGTGGGGTTTTTTGCAAGATGAGTCTGATGGAGAAACACAGGATAAGGACACAGAGGCTTTATGCAAAAGCGGGCTATAGGGATACACCGGGATGCCTCTCTGGAAGGTTCTCTCTCTTCACCATGCATAAGAAACACTTGCGGGCCTTTTGTAACTCCTGTTGCTCAGGCCACATCCTATACCTGTTAGATCAGATTCTCTGAGGTGGGCCCAGGAATCAGACACTTCTAAGCTCTCCGGCGATGCCAATGTCGTAACAAGATTGAGAATCAGCTGATGATGACCTTGCTACTCAGAGTGTGGTTCACACACCAGCAACACTGGTATCACTGGGAGCCCCTGTCAGGAAGGCAGAATTGTAGACCCTACCCCAGATCTACTGAACCGGGAGCCGTACTTTAACAAGATTGCCAGGCGACTCACATGCACGTCAGTATTTAAGAAGCACTGGTCTAAGAGCTCTCATGAAGGACTGGGACAGTTAAAGAAGACCAGAGCGGGCATGACCTTCTGGCTTCCTATAAGTGAAGCCTCTGGGGTACTTCCAAAGGACTGTCAGACTCCAGTCAGTGGGATCACTGAGCACAACAGCGGCTCAGTATAATTTTGGGGGGACTAACCTTCTCTAGCATTGAATAGAGTTATGAGGAAGAGTGCATTTTACCATTTCACCTCCATAAGGATCATCTGTGGACTTCAAGGACTGAATGACTGATGGTGTCTCTTTCTTAGTCATGTAGCCAACTACCCGCTGGGGAGCTGGTAAAGGTGAAAAACTAGCTCTTTTCTGCTCTGGATTAAAAGATTTTGTTCACAATCCAAGTGTTCAAGGTAAGCAACATATTTGCAATTGAACAATATGAAGTAGTCAGAAGCCCAGGAAGGGGTCATCACACAATTTACCCACCACTGCCAACTTCTACAGTTTCAATCAGAATGGAATTCAATGAATAAAATGCATCCAAATTTATTAAACCAATAATGGAATAAAGGTAAATAAGTTTCAAGGGGAATGACAGCAGTGGTAGATAGCAATAGTATAACAGAGCACTTGGATGGAAAGGAAAAAGTCAGGCTGCTGAAACTGACCTTGGAGGCTGAACTAGAAAACACAGGGCTCAGAAAAAAGTGGGACTGCAGAGATGGCAAATGAACACAGCCAACGTAGCATTTATGGAGAAAGGGGATCGGTATGTGAGAAGGCAGCTATAAAAGGACGGGTGAGAAAATTTAGGGAAAGGAGAGTTGATGATGATTTAAGGAAACTTAAGGGAAGCTAATGATATAATCCTCCACCTCCCCAAGATGTGAGATTGAATGATCATCAACTGAGATAAAAGAGACTGAAAATTTCAGGGCAGGTTATAGAAGGCTTCTCTAGAAGTTTGTATTTTTAAGATATTAGTTACCATTATCTTTCTTGTTTTTTAACTTCAATTTAATAAAGCTCTTTTGCCTTTTCTAACATACTGCCAACAATAACTTTGTAAGGTTGGGCTTAAAGAAAAGTTAGTAAAATATCTGGCTATTTATGATATCATCTAGAGCCACTCAATCCAAAAGAAAAAAAAAAAAACCTGATTTCTCTAAATAAACGTATACTCAACACAAAACTCTGAAAGAAGAGACAACAGGCAGCACTGACTCCCAAACTCCCTATGATAGACTTTGAGAACTGTCTCTGTCCTGATTTGGCTTTATTTTTATATTTATATCCTACATTTAGGTGCACACTATACACATGCGCACATCCCAAGCATGTGCGATCAAACATATTATGAGCAATCAGGAAAAGCACAATGCATTTTTTGAGGCTTGCAAATTCAGTACTTATTCATTTTATATCAACCTCCCCAAACTGCTCTCTAGTCACACTGGCATAGTGCCACTTCTCTACAATACTGAGCTGAGTATCTCATATTATGAGGTAAAACAAGAGATACAAATATAATACGCAGATTCCTTTAGAAAATATTCAGTTTGCCAAATTTCATATTTTCTCAAAACAAAACAGATTATGTTTATTGCATGTTTACTGTGTGGTTGGGAATGTGCTGAGTTTTAAGGCATTAACTTATTTAACTCACATAATCAAATTGTTACTTTTATTATTCTCCTCATTGTATATACAAGGCAACTAAGAATCACAAATGCTGAATAAACTACCCAAGGTCACTGGGGTAGTTGGAAGTGGAGCTAGAATTTGAACTCGGGTCCATTCTCCCTCCAAAGGCAGAGGGAGCGGCTAATGGACCTGGTGCTAGCACTGCCATTAGAGTTGCCTCAGATCCGTGGTTCTAAGACTTGATTAATCCTCTGCACTTCCTATTAAAATCACATTGATTTTCTGAAGTCTACATACACTAAAGTCAGTATTTATCTTCAAGACTACCCTATTATTTAGAGTTCAGCTGGTGCTATTTTGGAAGTCTTGTTCTACATGAATGAATGTAGATTATTTAATATAAAATAACCAATTGATTTATCCCAGTGAACATATTATTTCCCCAGCACTGCTCTTATATAAGATGTTGTCTAAAATGACCAAGTAGTTTGGGGAGCCTGAGTTTTAATTCCACATTACAAGGCAACCATTCACTTTTCCTTGAGTTTTTTTTTCCCCTGACTTGGGCTATTTCCTTTGTATCTTTACGGTGGAATAACTTCAGAGAATCATAGCTTCATAGCACATGATACATTAATGCTCTGAAATGAACCAAATCCCTAAAGCACAATTTATTTACTTTCCTTCGCCAGTAATTCTCCCCAAAAAAGGAATTACTGCAACTTATCAGGTAAAATAACATATACAATTAATCAGGGAATAGGAATAATCTTCATAAACTCTAACAGATGATGGATGATTCCTGGCCTACATCTTGTCAAATTTACAAACTCTTATTGTAGAGTTTTGTAGTGTTGAAAACTGTGCACGCCAACTGGTGCTCAGCTGCAAAACCCATCACCAGCCTCACTGCAGCAGAGCTCGGACACAGACGCACCTCGCCCGCCGCTACGGGGAATGTCCAGGAATGGTTCTGCTTGGGAAGAGAGAGTGCTGACAACAGAAAAGAGTCAAAAAGTGATAACACATTAGGAAGATCCTTGGAAAATTCACATTATTTATTTATAAATGGAAGTAGAAGTTTCCAAAAGTGCTTTTTTTTTTTTTAAATGAAAACACATATGTTCATTCTATAGGGGGATTTATAAGTAAAATGGCATGCCTATATCACTGTGTCCCAGGAATTTTATTTTTATAGGTTGTGGGGGAAAATACAAGAACAAAAGTGTATAGAGAGATTAAGAACCTGTCAAAGAGATCTGGGTTCCACTGGCCATGCCACGGACGAGCTGTGTAACATGGTCCCAATCACACAGGGTGGTGGTGAAAGCCAAAGAAAGAAGGCATTTAGCAGGGCACTCATCGAAGTGCCAGGCACACTGCAAGAAGTCAAAATGGTACTTATTATCGTCCACTGTTTATGGGTGGTAGGAGAAAAAGAGAGACAGGTAGGTATGTCAGTAGGTGTGGTAATTTCAGGAAGATGATTTCACATCTCTGCCCCCTAGAGGCCAGGCTTCCAGCTCACCGTATGGAGGCCACTGCAGTACCACCACATGCATTGTAAGAGTTAACACTGACTGTCTGCAGGTCTGAAAACATCTGTCTTTAGTCATTTCTCATTTGGGGGAAACAATGTATATTTTTTACTTAAGTTTTTCTGACCAGGGAGGTGGATGATAGTTTTCCTAGTGGAGTGTCATTTTTATATAGTTACATTATTTCAGTTAATCCACCCAGTAACTGGAGGAAGGAGATGGATTATAACCATTTGCAGATGAAACAGGATCAGAGGCCAAATGACTTGCCCTTAGGCACAGGAGGTCCTTCCAGCTGACCATTTTCCTTTACGGTTTGCGGTGAAGCTGAAGCCACCCAAAATCCGTTCTGTCTCATATGCAAGGACCCCTGAGCTGCACGTGGCCCGCAGCTTCACAAGATGGGCCTTACCAAACACTTTGCAATATGCCAAGATATTCATGTCATACTGGCTAAAAGGCAATGCCCGTTTCCTTACTGACGTTAAGAAAAATGTCAATGATAAAATGACTTTTAGAAAAATGTCAACAGTAGTTCAATAAATAAGGCAATCTGAGTTGTTTTTCATGGAATTCAGTAAGGGTGTTTTTATTTTGATTAGAAAACCATATAGCCTAAAAAAATTTTTACTTTAATTTTCTTAGGTTGCCCTGAATAAAAAACTTCGCTCAACCCAATCAATTCTACTAGACATCCTTCCAGTAAACACAGAGAGTATAAAGAACATGGACTTGTTATAAAACTGACTTGGTTTCCAATATATGCACCAGCATTTGTCATTTTTGTGACCTTGGTCAGGTTACTTAAACCCTCATAATCCTGGTTTCCTCATCCATAAACCTTGTATCACAATAAATTACAGCAGAGTAATTGTGAGAATTAAATGGGATAAAGGTTTGTAAAAGTGACCAACAGTAGCTACTTTTATTTTTTGAGTTGTTAATTCACACCAAATGTTCTGCTATGCCCTGCCAACATGCTATCTCTTTAATTCTTATTTGCTATGGATGTTGCTATTCCCATTTTACAGATATTGAGACTGAGGAATTAATTAATTTGCCAGAGTCAGAAAGCTGTAAGCATCCGAACTTGATTTTCAAACTTAAGTTTATCCAACTCAAAAGCTCTTGCCTTTAACCACCACCCCTATTGCTTCTAAAATGTTAAACACAGGCTATACCACATGCCAGGTAGTCTACAAATGAAAGCTTACCCTCTTCACACCCTTCCAATAGCACCTTGACTCTCTTCATACTCTGTATCTCCACTAGGTACTGATCACTGCCTGCCACACTCTATTTCACTGAGTATTCCTTAAGTTTTACCTCTTGATGAAAAAATATCCCAAGTGTCTGAGAGAAGATAATTTGAATGATTTACAACTTAAAAAAGAACTCACACAATGGCCTACACAGTACCTCACTAATTGCCTTTACTCCTCTTAGGAAATGTCACTTTCATATCGTACTCCCGATAGATTAATTGCCTAGGCCAGGTAATGTGCTACAGCAGAAAGAACATGAGCTTTGGAGTCAGAGTCCGGAGCCCCAGGACTCATTTCTGTCACTGACTAGTGGTGCGACTGTGCACACATTTTATTACCTCTCTGAGTATGTTTCCTCGCCCATAGGGTGGGGAGAACAACCTACCCCTTGTGATGGTTACAGCATAGCACATCAGAGCACTAAATAAAGGTTAGTTTCCTTCTTCCCCTCACTTTGCTCCCCTCTTTCCGTTTTCTCTGCTGTCTTAACCTTCTGGAAGCATGGAGAACATGTCTATTTTGTATTTGAATAAAGCCTTTTAGACAATACTCTGAAATAATGAAACCTGTACATTGAAACGAGTGCTGCACGTCCAGGCACTCCTCCAGGGAGTCGATGTTTGTTTCAATGATGCACCAGTGCTGGGAGAAGTTTGGGAACTTAGCTTTTGGAATTGCTCTTAGAGCCCGTTTATGAGTCAATTGAGAAAAGCAGCCTCATCACTCTATGGTATTTTTGGCAAAATGAAAACAAATATATATAGTGACATTTTTACCATGCTCCTTATCCATTGCCTTGGTTCCAAATGATCTTAGTATTTCTAAAGATCAAAATTACCACAAAAGGATGAAGATTGGAAGTCAGAAAACACACTGAAAGTCTAAAGATATTTCCAAACGGTGAGTACCAACACTCATTTTTCACAACGGGAATAGCATGTATATTTAGGTAGAGTCCCTAATGGTGACTATTTTGAAGGGATCTTTATTTGGGTTCATGTACTCAAGTTAGATTATTTATTTTAAACACTTACATAATATAAATTTAGCTGCACAAAAATATTACAATCAGTTCAACAGAATTTACTGTGTACTTTTGATAAGCTGATACTGTTACAGAAGAAATCTTTTAGATTAGTGTCTGGAAACTTCTTAAATTGTGTACTCCATCAGTAATAGAATTTTCAGCATGCACTCCAAATTTCTGTATGGTGATTTACTTATAAATTATAATCATGTGCATTTATGCTATGGACCAAATGTTTGTGCTCACTCAGAATTCATATATTGGAATCCTAACCTCAATGTGGTGGCATTAGGAGATGGGGCCTTTGGGAGGTAATTATAAGTAATAGGTCATGAGGGTGGAACCCTCCTGAATGGCCTTAGTGCCCTTATAAAAAGACACAAGAGCTTGCTTTCTCTTTTTCTCTGCTTTCCATGACGTAGCAAGAAGACCACCACCTGTAAACCGGGCAGCGGGCCCTCACCAGAACTGAATCTGCTGACATGCTGGCCTTGGCCTTCTCAGCCTCCAGAACTGTGAGAAGTAAATGTTGGCTGTCTAAGCCACCCAGTCTATGGTAATTTGTTATAGCAGCAGACCTAACTAAGATATAAAGTATATGCATTATGAAACAGATAATAAAAATTAGTAAGTAGGAATACACAAGTGCGTCTGTATATGTGTGTTCATTCTGATATTTTCTTTCCTTATCCCAGTGGAGGGTCTTGTATGTCTGGTGGATATGTATACATCTTGCTTTGCAGAAGACTTTTTAGATGATAATTGTGATGAAGGGGCTAAGACTCTTTCTTGTAAATGGTTGTTAAACAACATTGTTAACCTTTCTTATCTGTTTAGCAACATCCATTACCTATATTGAAAAACAAACAACAATGCACATTCACCCAAAGTGCAATTTAGGAAGATATACTCGAACACAATTCATCATTACCTGTCTAGAAAACAAGGCTTAACATTGTTGCTAAAAACTGCATGCTGAGCTGACATAAGACTATCAAATAATGGGACAATAAATACATAAATAAAGACACAGCAAGACATTTTTGTAAATGTATATACAGAGGAACCAAAGGTAGAGACAACTTTGACTACAGTAACTGCAGGCAGGCCAACCTGTTCTGAATTGATAGTTAAGGCCTAAACAATTGTGTTTCCAGCCAAAAAACCTGTTGCGGTTGCATCAGTCTTTGGGGAAGCACTGTCGAAGGTGTGTAACAGCACTGTTCTAAGAAGCTTACTGCAAAAACAATAACAAGAGAAAAAGGCAGGGGAAAAATGAGCCCATCTGTCACTGACTTTGTGTGTGTGGGAGGCTGTTAGCCCAGTTGCTGTTCCTATGCTTACTAAAGTTACAGAAAAACTTTCATTCATAAATCCAAAGAATCTGATGAAAGATTACTTGCTTCTTTCAAACAGCATTCTGTAGCAACAGTTGATGCAACAAATTAGTTCAAACAATTTCTTAAATTTCCTCAATGGGATAATATGTGATTTGATAATGTTTTAAAGTCCACTTCAATTTACAAAAAAAAAAAAAAAATTTTAATTATTATGTGAGAGTATAAGAAGCTTGGTCTTCATGTAGAAAACTAAAGTCGTTTTGAAGAAACAAAAAAGAACTCAATTTCTAATTATCTCGGTAAATTTGCCAATTCAAATATTAAAGAACAATAAGCCACTGGAAATAGATAATGAAGAGAAAAATCTGACAGACTGCAATAAAAACACTTAAAATGCATTTTTAAATGGCCCTTGATTTTTGAACAAAATAAAATTATAACACAATTTCTTAAAGTAAAATTTCTTGATTTCTTACCTTGCCATACTTCTGTGCATAAGATCCTGTGAGCAGTGAGTGAAAAACAATGATGGTTTCATCCAAATCCCAGACAAACACACGCTGAAGACAAAAATAAATATAAAAAAATTATAAAGTTTACAGAAACAGAAATCTCTTTACAAGTAGAAAACATTTCCCTTCATTGTTGGATATCATCTCGATACCATTTTATAGACAATAACCCTATTACTTCATGAATTGTTTTTCAAATTTGCTGAATCTAACTCCTGTAAAATCTGAAGAGCAAGAGTGATAGAAATAATAACAAGCTTGAAAGTCAAAGGTCCTAACTTGAATAAATTTATGCAAACATTTACTTGTAGTTAATATCCCCCAAAAAGACACATTTGGACTTTATGACAGAAGTGTGCTTGAAACTCTATGTATTTTAAAGTTTTACATTTCATGGATTCGTAAAATTTTGCAATTTATGCAAAGAATTAAATTTTAAAAAATATTTAAAATAATCAATAAATAACCCCTAAACAGAAATTGCAAAATGTGGAGCTTTGGGTCAGATTGGGCCAGCAAATTTGTTGTTTGACCTGCATGGAGTTTTGAAAAATTTCATATTATTTAGCGTCATTTCAAAATTAGGCAATTTCACACAAATTTCAGGGTTTTGACGATGGCACAGAAGTTGTGGCCAGGTTAGCTGACATTCCCACATGGCAGGAATGGGTACATCTCCCAGAATGGGCCAATGCTCGTAGTTTGCTAGGCTCCCCAGCCTGGTCACTCAACCATATCACCTGTCAGATTCTAGAAGGGATTTAAACTTGCTGTTGTTCAGGTGAAGGAAATTATCTCTTATGAAGAAGCACAAATGGCTGATGCTTCATTTTACTAAGTCTGGTGATTTAGTTTTTTTCTTAAAGTATTTGGTTACATAAGAAGTAACATGTTATGATTAAGAATAGTTTCTACTGATGTTTTATAATAAAAGTCAACCTGCTTATTAGTCCATCTGTATCTCAAAAGAGCTCTCAAGCAGAAAAAGTGACATATACTGAAATTTTCACAGATATAAAAATTTTAATGTATGATTAAAATTTTTCCTATTTTCAGAAGATGACTTTGTCTTTCCATAGAGATTACTTTTATCTTTTTGAATCTAATGACTCATATAGATGCCTTTCATTATGGTAGTACTATCAAATATAGTGTTTTTCAGAAAATTATCCCACAAACAATGGCTTCATTTAAAACATTTGTGCCAATTTGGATCAAAAGATGCCATTATCTCAGACCTAGAATTTGCAAAGCAATATCACTTTTAACTTGTTTTTGTTTTTAATTTTGCCATTATAATGGATAAACTCTCAAACTTCAGAGCTGAAAAATGCCTATGACAAAGTATGTCCACTCAATTATATGTCTTTTTTTAAAGTTTGAAACTTAATGGGACTGCAAGGTATATAATATATCATTCAGTAAAATAAAGCATCATATTACACTCTTTAGGAATAAGTAGGCATACCTCCAGGTCACTGTCAGGAGGTGGGGAGGGATTATTTTTCCGGCCTCTTCCTCTGGACTTTGATCCAGAACTCCTACATGTTCTCTCATCAAGATCTTTGATGGGTGTGGAGGGGCTCTGCACCGTATCAAACTCCCCTATAAATAACATAACATAAGTGTCAAGAATAGCACTTCATTTTTAGATCAAGTATGAGTCTTCATTATTAATTATCTTAACAAAGACATTCTTATATGATAGAACCTCCTTATGAAAAAGAAAGATTTATAATCCCAAGCACACAAAAATCCCTCCTAGATTTAATCTATATGATCTATTAACCCTGAACATCTATATACTCCATATGCCTTTAAATTCCTGTTTGTACTTTACCTACATCTCCATTTAGATCTATCTTCACCTCAATTTTTGGGTCACAGTTTGGAGAATGAGACGTGTCCTTCTGGATCAAACCCATCCCTGTACTTGTAACCTTGACTCCCCAATCTCACCTGTTAGGGGATCATGGTCCATTAGTTAAACCCTCTCACATCTTTCCTTCAACCTGTCCCATTTCCAGGAGCCCCTGACAAATTTAAAAGTTCTTCCTTTGGCCTTGCATTTCCCATTGAGATACTATGTGCTTACTATCTTCTCTTTCAAATAAACAATAGACTTAAACAATAAACTTAAACAATAGTGCATACCAGTGCTGTCCAACAGAAATATAATGTAAGCCACAAATGTGACTGCATATATAATTTTAAACTTTTTAGCAGCCACATTAAAAAACAAAAAAAGAGATGTAAAAATTAATCTTATTCATATATGTTAATTAACTCAATATATTTAAAATGTTATCATTTCAGCATATAATCAATAAATGTTGTCAATGATAGGTTTTACATTCTCTTTCATACTAAGTCTTTGAAATCTCATGAATATTCTGCACTTACAGCAGACCTCAATCTGCAGTAGCCACATTACAAGTTTTCCATAGCCACATGTGACCAGTGGCTGTAGTACTAGATAGCACATTTGTCTCCACTTCTTGACATGCGATTTATCAAAATCTAGCTTCATGTCACAAAAACGCTAGTAAAAATATTCTTGCTAAGATTCCCCACTAACTACCTCATTGATAAATGCAATAGCAATAGACAGACTCAGTTCTTCTTTCTGGATTTCTGTGCTGTGTTCAATCTTCTTAAACACCACCTCCTCGGAACCATTATTTGCCAGCTGATGCCCTTCCACTCTCCTCGTTCTAGAATCTCTCTCACCTTTTCCGTCGTTCTCTGTCTGCGAGACATGAACTACTGTCCTTCTCTTATTCCTTATAAGCTGGTATTTAAGAATTCCATCCTCTGATCACTGTACTTCTCACTCCCCACACTGTGGGTCATTTAAAGCTCTCATATGTTAATGACCTACATATGATGATGCAGACACAAATCTGTACCTGCAACCAGGACACGTCTTAAGTTTCAGACCTTTTATCTAGTTGACTTCTGCATGTCCCACAGATACCTAAGATTCTGACACATCTAAAGCCAGTGACAATGTATCTTAGGAGGCAGAAAGTACTGAGCGGTGGCAAACCTGTGAGCGGGGTTGTTAGGAGAAACTGAGGTGACCGTGAGGAACAATATAACAAGTCAAAGAGTCAGAATTACTGTGTGACTTCAAGCATTTTACCATTTATCCAAAAAGGTAGCTATTATTACCTATTATTATACAATGAAACTGAGATTCAGAAAAATCTTTCTGAATCTTTCTGAATTCAGAAAAATCTTTCTGAATCTTTCTGAATCTCAGTTTCATTGTATAATAATAGGTAATAATCGCTATCTTTTTGGATAACTGAAGGATAAATATAAGTTATAAGAATTTAAATTTAAATCATATGTATAAAGTAAAAATCTCTAGAAGAGCCAGATGGCAAACTGCATTAAATTTTAATTACATACTTTTTTAACATAATGATAGTATGACTATCATGCTTTATCATTAAATTGAAATAAAATAATTCTGAGGGCAGCCAAGCAGTTATTAATCTAAATAAACAAATCGGAATAAACTTAGGCAATGTTTTTTTTTTTCTGAGAAACAATAATTTTTACATAGCTAATCTCTAATTGTTTCTATTGGTTTTAACATTTCTTTTGGGAAATACTGTACATGTCAGGGCAGGATCAAAAATATGTCTGTGCTCCAAATACTATTTGCTCTAAAAATTTTGGTAGCACAGTTCATTGCATGAGTCTCTGTTATTGCCTGGGTGAGAGTAACAGGATAATAGGAAAGGTTTTAGTTATTGGGTTGAACATAGCCCTGTCTTACAGAAAATAGGGTTTTAGCTTATTGCATAGGCATTAAATGACACTTTAGGTACGTGAACACGCAGCAACTTTTAAATAAAAGCACTTGAAATTTTTTCCATTTTTAATTCTGTTTTGAAACAAAATTTTCCTAATTACTATATCTCACACATTAAAATAAAATGGTGATTCAAATTAGCTCTCATTTATTAAGCAAGTTTTTAATAATTTTTTGGATGCTATTCCATAAAACCTTTCTTTATATTCATTATTGATCCATTTTCAGGTGTTAACTATCATCAGGCAGCTTCCTTCTTGCCACAGTGCAAGAACTGAAGGGACAAAAACTTGCAAAATCCTAGTCATGGGTGGTTGATTGTAGATTAGATCCATAAAGAAGGCATTTAGCAGAAGCCACTTGACTCTGCTATCCCACAGCTGTCACAGTGAGGGGGTGAAAAGAGCAGAAAAGGCCAGGGAAAGACTGTGGCCATAGGAAGTGTCTGGGTTTCAGTAAACATAAGACTTTATTCCCATTGATTCTTTTCAAGTTACTGAAGGATCCTAAAAGAGCTCTAAGAATTTGGACAAAACATGGGCAGAGGCATTTTCTTGGAAAATAAATGCACAGCTTTTTTTTGAAAACTATAAAGAGTAGGTCCACATTTATTAAACTTTTAGTTTGCATATATATGTTCTTATATACATATATATGCATATATGAATAGTGTTATGCACTGTTCTTTAAAAAAATTTTATTGAAACATGTGTTTGGCTTCATTCACTGCTCATTATGCCTGTGAGATCATCCACATTATAGCCTGGAGCAGTTGTTTATTCTTTCCTTAATGTGGCTAGGATTTCATCATGTATGTATATTATACTTTATCCATTCTGTTGATGGACACTTGGGTTATTCACAATTATAGGCTATTTTAAGTAAAGCTGCTATATTCATTCTTGTACATGTCTTTGTGGACATAAGCTCTCAGTCCTCTTGGGAATCTATACCTAGCAATGGGATTGCTGCTGGGTCAGAGGGAAGGCATATGGTCATCTTTAACAGACACTGGCTTCCCCCAAAGTGGTTGTATCAATTTACTCTCTTACCAGCAATGAGAGTTCTAGTTGCTCCACATCGCTGCCAATACTTGGTATTATTAGTCTTTTCAACTTGAACCATTGTGGGTGCACATGCATGGTGGTATCTCATTGTGGCTTTAATTTGCATGTTCTTGATGAATAATTATGGAGGACACTTTTCCATATGTTTGTTGCCCATTTGATATCACTTTTAATGAAATGACTGTTAAATCTTTTGCCCATTTAAAATATTGAGTTGTCTGTCTTTGTCTTATTGATTTGTTGGAGCTCTTTAGTATGAAACTATATATATATATATCTATACGTATGTATATATATATATATATATATATATATATATATATATATAGTTTAAACCTCACTCCACTCCAACCCAGTGAATTAGGCCCTTCATTATCATCTAATAATGGAGGACATGGAGACATGTAGGACTTAATTAATTTACCAAAATTAAATAGTTTGTGTGTGGCAACATTGCTATGATTCCAGAACTTCTGCTTTCACCATATGGCTATACTTCATCATGCAAACAGCAACTGACTCACCAGGTCACAAAAAGCTCAAACCTAGATCTGCTTCTGCTCATCAAAAGAGTCACAACAACTTACCAGAATAGCAGAAAATATTTGCAAACCATACACATGAGAAGAGGTTAATATCCAAAATATATAAGAATCTCAAACTCAATCACAGAAAATAATCCACTTAAAAAATGGATAAAGAATCTGAAAAGACATTTCTCAAAAGAAGACATATAAATGACCAACAGTCATATGAAAAAAATGTTCAACACCACTGATCATCAAAGAAATGCAAATTAAAACAACCACAATGAGATGCCATCTCACGCCTGTTGAAATGGCTATTACCAAGAAGAAAGACAGTAAGTGTAGGAGAGGATGTGGGGGAAGGAACCCTGCACACTGTTGGTGGGAAAGTAAATTAGCACAGCCATTATGCAAGACAGTGCAGAGGCTTCTCAAAAAGTTAGACATGTAACTAGCATATGATCTGGCAGTACCAGGTACATACTGAAGGGAAAGGAAATCAGTATGTCAAAGAGATATCTGTACTTCCATGTTCACTGCAGCCTCATTCACGATAACTAACATAAGGAGTCAACCTAAGTATCCATCAGTGGATGAAATGGCTAAAGAAAATGTCGCATATGTACAAAATGGAGTGCTAGTCGGCCTTGAAAAAGAAGAAAATCCTGTCGCTTCGGACAACACAGATGAACCTGGATGACATTATGTTAAGTGAAATAAGCCAGGCACAGAAAGACAAATATTGCATGTTATGTACAGTGCAAAAAAAAAAAAAAAATTGAACTTATAGTGGTAGAGAGTAGGATAATGGTTACCAGGGGCTGTGGGGATGGGGAGGGGAATTAGGGAGCTGTTGGTAAAGGATACAAATTTCAGTTACATAGGAGGAATAAATTTACAACATGGTAATTACTGTTAATAACAACATATTGTAGTCTCAAAAATTACTAGGAGAATATATTTTTCTTACCCCCGAAATAAGTATGTGAGGTAATACATATGTTAATTAGTTCAATTGAGCCATTTCACAATGTTTCAATACAAAGTGTTATACACAATAAATATACACAATATTTTTTTAAGACACAGGGTCTCACTATGTTGCCCAGGCTGGACTCAAACTCCTGGGTTCAAGTGATCCTCCTGCCTCAGTTGCTTGAGTGTCTGGGACTACAGGTGCCTCCCATATATGCCTCCCATGTATGCCTGTATATACAATTTTTACTTGACAATTAAAAAATAAATTAAAAAAGATTTATATAGAGATTATGCTATTTCTGTGCGAGGGAGGGCCAAGGAATTTGTTGAAAGAACTTCATAGAAGTAAAAGAGCACAACCTGTAGAGGGCATGTGATATATCTGGGCTCCTACTTTCATCATCCAGGTAGAATTGTACTGACCTCTATTCCTTCTGAAGGTTCTATCCTTTCTTCTGATAAAGGGTAAAACAAGGAACTTGAGCTCAACTGGTCATTAAACATTTGTTGACACTTTTTTTTTTTTTTTTTTTAAAGGAGAAAGCTGTTAATTCCACTGCCTCTGCCAAATTTCACTCAGGTAATTGCACAAGGGCACAGTAAGGCTGCAGGTGGGGAAAATGTCAACTGGTACAGCAGTTCAGTGTGGTCCATCCTTTCAATCTAAATCCTCTTGTTAGTTTCAATTAGATGAGTTAGCTTCCAGTCACGTGAAAAACCATGAAGTTGTGAAAAGGCTGCTGGGGTTCTGCTTTTGAAAGTGGCTTCTTTCCAGAGAGAGAAATGATCTTATTACATCCTTTACATTTCTGGAGCACTTGTTAAAGTTCAATTAGCTACTGTATTGTAATGTTTATTAAGGTCCCAGAATAAAGCATAATATTGTTACAGATTACTAACTACATTTAATTTTAAAGATGTTCAAAATATTTCAAAAGGAGAAGCCGTCAAATATCTCTCATCTTCATGTGCTCATCAGTCCTCAAACTTTCTGAGTATAAATCAAAAATATAATATACCTAATATAAAATTTATATTAAAGACAAAAAAAATCTTTATAAAGATAATGAATTAAAATGTCTGCTCTTAATCAGCATGGTAATGTTTCTTTAAATCCATTGTCAAACTACCTAATAAGGTAAAGTAAAACAACTGAATGCTATTTGCAAATAATATCAGTCATTACCAATTGCCCTAGGCTTTTCTTAACCCACCATTACACATGATTAAATAATTATCCTTTAATCAACATGGCAATGAATAACTGCACCTTGTAAGTTTTGGATATTTAGATCTGACTTTATTTCATTAGGCTTATCTCTAAATCACAACAACCAGCTGGCTCTTATTGAGCATAAGTTATGTTTTTATTATAAAAATGGAAGTCAACAGTAAACGTTCTATGAGAAATTGTGAATTTAACTCTTAGGTTTCTGCTTTAGGTTCAAAATGCAGAATTGGTCAATGGGAAATACTTTTCCTACCCTTAAACTAAATACATAGGATTCCATCAATAATAAAGAAAAATCCCACAGTTATAAACTTGTTTTTTTTTTTTTTTTTTTTATGAATGCCAGATCTGAAAAGGCAAAATTAAACTTGGAACTACCTTGACTGAAGGTCTGAGGTCACCGAATTCTTTAAAAATCCAAGCATGTGTGTTGTTATGATTTTGGCAGAATAATATAGTTATATGGAGAAATAATTTCTTCTTTAAATTCTACATAAAGTCTAATAAAATCTGAAAATTGTGTCAAACTATATTTATTGGCATCAGCACCCAGTGGAAGCCTGAAGAAATAGCAGCATTCTGATAGTGAATACACAAATGCCACATGTGAATATGTCACATTCAAAGTCCCACATTCAGAATATCTATCTGCCTGCAATTGGGATTTTTTAATACAAATAAAATAGCTAGTCTCAATACTGATTATGTTTTAGTGAATGGAAAGTAACCATCAGTGTCTTTCCTGCAGAGAAACTGTGTTAGGATCGCATGGAAATTAAAGCAGAAGCAACCTTTTACGCAAAGCTCTGCCCAGCAGCTATCATACCTGAGCATACAAATGGTTTTCCTTCATGGCAGCTGTAGTTCAGCAAATTCAAAAACACCCTGCTGTTCCTGTCTCTCATTCAGTCTGTGACACCCTGATGATCAGACATTTCTACTGTGTTGTTTTTGAAGAGACACACCCCACCTTGTTTTCCCCTAAGCTTTCACCATTGAGAAAAACCTTCCACATTGTGATAAGAGTTTGTCAGTAATCTCCCTACCTAAGGTATCTCCACTACTTGTAAAGCAAGGATTCTGAAATCACTCATTCTTTGAATTAAGGTAAGATCCTTAATGAAATACAAGTATTGACTCAAAGACGATCAGGGCAGATTTGGGACGTGTGATTTAGGCTGGGACTAATGAGTGAGGCACCCAGGCGCTAGGGCACAGCATTTAAGGGCCCTGAGAATGAGTTCCTCTGTAAATTTTGTGCCCTCAGTGCTTTACTGCCCTTACAGTAGTCCTGGCCCTGCAAGAGATACAGGTGCTCGGGGAAGCTGAGATAGTTGAAAGCCTAAATAAGAAGCTCTAGCAGGACCAGGACCAGAAATTCAAAGGGGCTGTGTGCTCACAGGTATGAGGATCTAAAGGAAGATAAGGGGAAAGCAACTGAAAAGTAAGGCACCAAAAAAACTCTATCTTCTAGACTAGTTTTCCTTAGGTCTATAGTTAAAGATGATACTCAGAACAGGGAACCAAAAATAAGGAATGTTACCATTTTATCCGTGGAATGTTACCACCCATGACATAAGCATATCCTGGCTGCTGTTTAAAATATCAGTGTCATTGTTTCTTCTTTATGCTCAAATTAGTTCACTTGTTAATACTCCCCATATCATCTACCATTTTCTCTTTTGCAATATGCATTATTGTAATTATCTGCTTAATCTTTGTCTTGCTTGTTAAATGGAAGCTAAAGGAGTGCAGAGAGCTCATTCACTGCTGAAATAGGCGTTTCTAGCACCATGCTGATACCTAATAGGCACGAGATAAATAATCGTTTTCTGGCATTGAATCATCTTGGCCCCACTGGTCCAGTTGGAAAGAATTTACAGTCCTGTGACCATGTTTCCCTATTTTCTTTCCTTTCCAAAGCTGAATAAAAATGAAGCGAAGATGAATTTGGATCTTGCAAATAACTGAAGGTAGAAAATATAGTTGAACACATTCATGATATTTACAAAAATTCTTAACCTCATTTTTTCCTTCCTTTTTATTTTTCAGAGACAGGATCTTGCTCTGTCGCCTAGACTGGAGTACAGCGGTGCAATCATAACCCACTGTAGCCTTGAACTCCCAGGCTCAAGTGATCCACTATACAGCCTCCCAAGTAGCTGGGAGTAGAGACCTATGCCACTATGCCTGGCTATTAACCTCACTTTTTGTAGTGATTTTGAGAGTTCCCTATATATTCTGGATACAAGTCATTCATCAGATATGTGTTTTGCAAATATTTTCTCCCCATCTGTGGCTTGTCTTTTTATTCTTGTAACAGTGTCTTTTAAAGAGCAGAAGTTCTTAATTTTATGAAACCTAATTTGTCTTTTCTTTTCCATATTGTGTGTGTATTGTCCTATCTATAAAATCCTTATGCAGCCCAGGGTCACAAAGATTTCCTCCATGTTTTCTTCTAGAAGTTTCACAGTTTTTGTTTTTACATGTAGGTTCTGTTATCCATTTTGAGTTAATTTTTGCATATGAGACATGAGTTGAAATTCTATTCTCTTTTGCATATGGATGTTCAATTGTTCCATCACCTTTTGTTGAAGATACTATTCATTCTCCATTCAACTGCCTTTGCACCTTGGTCAAAAACCAGTTTTCCAGTATATGTATGAGTCTATTTCTGGACTCTCCATTCTGTTTCATTGCTCTGTGTATCTATCCTTTTGCCAACACTGTACTTTCTTGATTATTGTACTTTATAAAATCTTAAAATAAGGCAATGTGAGTCTTCAAACTTTGTTCTTATTTTTCAAAATTGTTTTGACTATTCTAATTCCTTGTAGTTTTAGAACCATCTCAACCTTTTCTACAAAAAGTTCTGGAATTTTGACTGAAATTATGCAGAATTTCTATTAAACTTGCTTTTAACTTTAAATACTTCCGGTGTGTCAAATATGTTCAGCAAATACAATCCCAACAACAATACAGCAAGCTTCAGATAACTGAAATATACAATGGAGTTTAAATATGCTCTGATTGGACAAAATTATTAAACTGCCCATCACTGATCCTGCCTACACTGATCCTAGGAATGTAGGAAATGTTCAGTGGCTAGAGCCACTGATGACTCACAGAGGTGAAGGAGTTATGCAGTCTCTCCAGCATAAAGGAAATATTGCCAGTTATACTCAAGAAAGATATCAAAACTTTTCTCTTTGTTGTCAAAAGTTTGTCTGGTCAAAGGTCCATTCACCTTTTATTTCCATATTGATACATATACTGTCATTTTGAGATTAAAATCTCCTATCCATCCCACATCTAAAAGAAGGGTTTTCTGAAATGCCAGAAAAGCCCCATCTCATACAGTGAAGCTCACACAGATTAAATATCATCACGATGAGCGCTTTCTGCCATGTTTTTGAAATTTCCATTTTCTCCATACTACTAGATACTGCAAAACACATAAAAGTATTTCACCTGGGTGAAGATCTGTACCTGGTTGGTTAGTCAGTCCCGGGAGAGACTCCTGCAACTGATAGGTTGAGGCGGAAGACTGTGTGCCATCGGCGGTGTTATTTGATGTCATGTACGCTCCATACGTGGATGCCGAGTAGTACTGTGCATACTGGTTTTGGCCAAAGGCTGTATAGGATGGATAATCCTGAAACAATAATCGAGATGTGTGTGTTTAAAAGAGAAAGTATCCTCTAGTATGCACCAAAGAAAACCTATCACTATGGCAAGTGAAAGGCTAATATTCAGTGCATTGGTTCCTGAGCACACAGCTTTGAGATGATCCAAATGAATTCAGACAACTTGGTAGGCATCTTTCACATGCACGAGGTGAAGAACTCCCCTACTGGTTTTGTAAACCGGGTCCAGTGCACAAATTTTAATCTACATGAAGGCTGCATACACTTCACTGTCTTTCTGATAATTACTCACCCAAGGATTTACATCATCAGGACCTATATGCTTAAAGAGCAGAGAAGGAGATGGAATCAGTTCTTATTCACAAAATCCATTCTCATACATCTCCTAACATCACTAGCAAGGAGTTGTGGTTGCCCCTCCCACCCTCCACCTAGACCTCAGTGACTTTTCCCCCCCTTTTAGGCTACCCTTGATAACTTTGTTTTCTTGGCAGGCGGTAAAGAGCAAATAAAAGAAGATGAATAAGATTGTTTTCACCCAGCCTCTCACAAACTATGTGTCACCGGAGGCCTGGACTTAAAGTTTTCAGTGAGGTTTTCAAATATTTAGTTTCCCTCCTTTGTTAGAAGGAAAAATGAATACATTGGATATCAACTCCTCTGACCTGTTTTTTATTAAAAAATATTAAGAACCTTAAAGTAATAAGAATGATCCTTCAAAAATCCTTTTACAGATTATGATGATGAGTAAGGATCTGTTGTGATAAATGGTGTTTAATATATCTAGCATGTCTTAGCCCCAAATCTCATCAGTGACGACAAATCCTGGGTCAAGGTTAAGACACCCATTCACACCTGATGGGTGCGGTATGCATTTTCTGGGGATGGGCACGCTTGTAGCTCTGACTCGGCAAGTGCCAAGGCAATATATGTAATCAAAGTATTTGTACCCCTGTAATATTCTGAAATGAAATAGAAAAAAAGATCCCCTGATGAGACATGTTCTAAAGGGAACAAAAATCCACATTTGATGTGGTTTCCAAAAAAAGGAAATCCTCTCTATAAGTAAATATGTGTATTGTCAGAAAAGATGAAGTATGGCCGGGCGCTGTGGCTCACGCCTGTAATCCTAGCTCTTGGGAGGCCGAGGCGGGCGGATTGCTCAAGGTCAGGAGTTCAAAACCAGCCTGAGCAAGAGCGAGACCCCGTCTCTACTATAAATAGAAAGAAATTAATTGGCCAACTGATATATATATAAAAAATTAGCCGGGCATGGTGGCGCATGCCTGTAGTCCCAGCTACCCGGGAGGCTGAGGCAGAAGGATCACTCGAGCCCAGGAGTTTGAGGTTGCTGTGAGCTAGGCTGACGCCACGGCACTCACTCTAGCCTGGGGCAACAAAGTGAGACTCTGTCTCAAAAAAAAAAAAAAAAAAAAAAAAAAAAAAAGAAAAGATGAAGTAATATAGCAGGAAGCTAAAATTCTATTAGTTTGTTAATATCAGGACCTGATGTTCCCCAACTACTACTTCTGAGCCAAGAAAAAAAAAACACAAAAAAACCTCTTATCAATATTTGAACAAAGTTCCTGGCAACACTTCCTTCTCAGAATAAAGTAGTGATAGCAAACATTTACAAAGTGCTCACTTTGTGTCAAGGCACTGTTCTAAGAGCTTAAATAGATTTATTCATTTAATTCTCACAACCTTCTATGTGATATTATTACTTTCATTTTACATGGAAGGGGACTAAGGCACAGAGTGGTTAAGTGATTTGCACAAGGTCACACAGACAGTAAGTTTCAGAGCTGGAATTTGAACCCAGAGAGCCGAACTCCAGCATCTCTGTGTTGAAGCTCTCTGTTAGCCTGCTAATGCCCTCACAGGAAGATGAGGTTACAAACTAGAAAGGTCCAGGCTGCCAGCCTCTGGGGAATATAACGCCTTTTTGTATTCAAATACATCTTAGAGATCTCTCCTTCTCTTCATTTCTACTATTGTCCACTTGTCCAAGCTAACTTTACTTCCTGTTGCAGCCGATGTATTCATTTTCTAATTTATCTCCTCGTTTCCTTCCATTTCTTGACTTTCCCCAAAGACCCTGAAGCCAGAGTAATCTTCTCAAAACATAAATTATATGATGTTATTCTCCTGCCCCAAATACTTAAATAGCTTCCTACTGGGCTTGGAAAAGAATCAGAATTCCTTATTGTAAACGACAGGGCCCTACTGAGCAGGCCCCTGCCTCTCTCTGCCAATGTACGCTGCCCCACCTTCCCCCCACGCACCGACTAAATTCCAGCCTTCAAGTCCAATGACACCCGGAGTCTTCCACCCATCAGGGGTTTGTTGCTCACCAATTTCTCTGCCTGAAACACTGCTGCCCTCGTTCTTTACCTAACTCTTAAGAGTCTTGGCTTAAATATGGTTTCCATAGCGGAGCCTTCCACAAACCTGCCCTGTTCAAAATTATACTTCTATTAATATTCTAATAAGCTCTGTTCTCTCCCTTTATGCTTTGTAATTGTATATCTATTTGTGTCATTATGGGTTGCTGTCTGGTTCCTGCAGTAGGCTGTAAGCTCCATGAGGCAGTGATCAGACTGATCCAGCCCTGCCCCCTTCATCATCCCCAGTGTACGCACCAATTCCTAATCCTTAACAGGCACTCAACGAATATTTGCTAAAAGAATAAACTGGCACTCAGAGGATGGCCCAAAACACAGATTGCATTTTACGTTGGATCCACTATACTTAAAATTGAATCTTCAGATAGAATTGGATCTATTTTGTGATTACATCTTTATAAATAAATTTTATTTTCCTTGATGGAGCTTTTCTTAATCTTCCCAAATAGAGCAGAGTAGTTCTTCCTTTATACTACCACTTTGACTAGTGTATATTTCTATTATTATATTCATTACATCTTACCCTCTGTCCATATTATTTTCATGTCTGTTTCTCTGTTTCTTCAGGAAGACTGTGTCTGCTTGAAGAGCAGGGAACGACTTATTATTTTTGACTCTTCGATGCCTACTCAAAACCCTAACATACAGCAAAGTGCTCAAGAACTGTCAGCCGCATTGATAAATAAGTTAAATTAAGCTATTAAAAATTCTCAGTTTTTAAAAATAAAACACTGGCTTTCATGTTTAGTGTTTTAAGATACCATTTTTTCTAACTAATGCCAAATTAGAGTTTAATCCTAACAAAAATATTACTATTCCACACTATTTTAATAATCAATTTTCCTTTCTGCCTTTTGCTATGTCAATAAAACTAAAAGAAGGCAATTAATAGAATTCCTTTAGTAAATCCAAGAGCAAGCACTTGTGCAATAACTTACACTTCAGAATATATAGAAGTCCAACAATTATATGAAGGTAAAATAGTGTATTGCAAGCCCAGAAATCAGCTACCCTTTAATCTTAACTATTCCGAACATTGTTGAGAATCAGGAAATAAGGACAAAACTCAAGTGTAAACATACATCTCAAATTCATCTCGCTGCAAGCTGACTTAGTCATTCTTGCTCCATACATAATTCTAACAAACTGCATTTTAAAACTCATAAAAATATTAAGAAAACATAATTAGGAGAAGGATTAAGGACCACTAGAGGAAGGCACAGTGACAACAGCAAAATGTTAACGGCTGTCAGGAAAGTAGGAATCAAACATTTATTAAAAGAAATCATATAAGTAAAAAATAAAAAATTTAAAAAGGCAACAATAGTTCTAGAGGCATTTTGTTTAGTAACAAGTGATACTTTTAGGACTTAAAAATGTCATAAAAGCTATAACACAATCCTGTGATTGATACAGTTCAATCTATTAATTAATATTTTTAATTTTTATCAAGAAAAATAAAATTATTTTTTAGTATATTTCAAGACAACAGAAAGTATCCAATACATTTTGTAATTCCATGCCAAATAATTAAAGCAACTATAGCTTAAATGTTTAAAGCACTAACCTTTAAACTCAAGAAATCTAAAACAGCCAGAATAATGCATATTCCAGGAAATCTGGGTAGCTAAGTTTTTATTATCCTAAAATGCTATCTTAATTTTAAATAAAGAAATCTTACTCTGGGAGACTACACACTTACATGGGAACCTGAAAGTACTTTTCCAAAATCTGAAATAGATATAAAAAGCTTAAAATACAAAAATCTACTATACCTGTTGTGAACCACTGAAATTCGTTGAATTGGAAACTGAATTATTTGCATAAATAGTAGATGATGGTGCAAAACTAGAACCTAGAGGTAAAGAACAAACTGCATTTAAAAAATATTCATTGTAAAATAATAAAATGCATTTCACTTTGCAGAATTTAGTGAGAGAAATAAATTTTGAATTTTGATGTGAAGACAGTAAAATTTGAAGTTGAGTGATTTATATAGAAAATGTACTTAGCTGTATCCCTCCTGTAACAGCTGGTAAACCCTTTCCTATTGAATCTGTTGGGCTAAACAGAAGCACATGGGAAGTCTTCATCAGGACTTAGGCTAACATTTAAGGGTGAAGTGCCTAGTGGTGCTCAAAAGAATAAAATTATACACAGATTAAGACTACTGCCAAGAAGTCACTGGAACCTTCAAATCACACCAACTGCATTTGCATCCAGAAACTGCTAGAGTCATATATTTGGGTGGGGTTGTTAGTATAGGAAATAAACACACAGAACCCACCTAGAATTGATGCTAACAGCTCCCTGTACTTTTGTTCCTCTATGTCCTTTCTTTAGAACAAAAATAGCTTAGAGTTCAGACTCAGGGAGAACTATTTATACTGAAAGAATCTAAGGTCTGAGGGCCTTCTAAAACTGTACTACATGGTACTACATGGTCTGTCATTTAATTATTTTTCAAATGAGGGTGAAAACAAGTGAGCTATCAATTACAGATTTTTTTTAAAAATATATGTGCTCAGGAAATGTGCTTGTTAAAGAGTAAAATGAAAAACTATTGAAGCAACTGATTACTTGTTTTACCAAAGTGTTTTGACTATCCTAGCACTCTGGGAGGCCGGGTGGAAGGATTGCTCGAGGTCAGGAGTTCGAAACCAGCCTAAGCAAGAGCGAGACACCGTCTCTACTATAAATAGAAATAAATTAATTGGCCAACTAATATATGTAGAAAAAATTAGCTGGGCATGGTGGCGCATGCCTGTAGTCCCAGCTACTCGGGAGGCTGAGGCAGAAGGATTGCTTGAGCCCAGGAGTTTGAGGTTGCTGTGAGCTAGGCTGATGCCATGGCACTCACTCTAGCCTGGGCAACAAAGTGAGACTCTTTCTCAAAAAAAAAAAAAAAAAAAAAGTGTTTTGACTAGCAATATATCATGAATCAATCAATGCAACTTACCTGGCCTGGAATAGCCAATATGAATGTATTTGGGGGAAAAATGAAAATATCTCTATGCTGTCACACTGCTAACTGAAACTATATGACTTTTTGTGGCTGGAGCATGCAAGGGAATATGTTCCTATCTACATTCTAGGAAAAAAGAGACCTTCAATTCTAGCCAAAAATGTCTAAGTAATTATTTCATTTTAGTCAATTGACCAAAATGTCAATACCAGTTGGTTCAAACATGTTAATTTAGCCTACAATTTGTGACTAACAATATAGACAAAATGACAGATAGAAACAGATGGAAAACAGAACAGATAGAAAAGCTGGTGCTTTTAAATGTTTTTACTATGTCACTAAAATTCTTTCAGCAACTATTACATAAAGATCAAACACAATTTTTAACAGAAGTCAAAAATAAGAAAAATGATTCCTACATGGAGGACTTGGGGGGTACAAATTATATAAATAGTCCTATTAAAAAATATGTAGGGGAGAGAGATTCTAGGAGTGAACAAAAATTCTCAATCACTCAATGATAAATGAAACTTAGAAAAGAACTAATTCACTTTTAAATATCATCAAAACAGCATTACGTGCCTAAGAAATGCTGAAAAGAAAACACTTATTTGTGCTCTGAATCTTTTAAATCACTTAAGTAGACACCAAACGTGTGCCTGACCTGGTGCCTGGCTCTCAGGTTGCTTTGCTTGGAGTTGGTTTCCTGCCCAATGTTATGCAGCTGAAACTTCAGTATTTAAATTTGGTATGGGGGTCACGCTTCTTGATGTATATTCAACGATTTTCACCATGTTTCTGCCTAGTCATTTGTCTTTTCTTTAAAAATTGTGTGAGCTGTGATAAAGTTTAAAACTGTCTTCATGATCAGGCATTCCTAGTCTGAAGCCAAGAAGCCTCATTCGAAGAAAAAGTTCTCACATAACATGTTTCACATGTGGTTACTCACCTGGCATTTGGTAAGAATAGGGTGTCTGGCCTGGCTGTGGGGTAGAAAACCCTGGGCTGTAACTGAGGCAGCCACTCTGTAATGGGGACTGGGTTTGGGAAAGTCCACTCTCTGTCTTGATGGCTGGCAACATCACACCCAAATCTGTTTAGAAAATGCATGCACAAACCATCTCATTAGTAAGGTGATCTTCCTTCCGAGCCATAACCTGCATCAGAATATAAAACTACTAGCCAGCAGGATTACCCGCTTCTAACCAAAGAAGGAGAAGACGTGAAATACCGTAAGTGGGCAGGCTGTAGGGCTGTCCTGTCTGTGAGTAGGCTGTGTAGACGGCTGGCTGCTGCATCCCCGAATACTGAGTCTGGCCCGCATAGGCAGACATTGTTTGAGCTGCTGGTGTAGAAAGAATGTGTGGATAGGGCCTAAATATCAGAAAAATAAATTACTGTGGCAACAAAGACTGCATATTAATTCAGACAGCTTAGATTCAGTGAAACCCTATAATATCCAGGAAGTAATCCTCCTCTTTATCCACAATATAATCTTAACAACACAGAAAAGAACAAGAGTCTGAATGTCAGGAGGCCAGGCTCTGCTACAAACCAGTCTAGTGACCACGGCCAAGTAATCTAAACTCCCTAAGTCTACACCTCACCTGTAAAATGAGATATTTGGTTTAGATATTACATCAAGTGTCTCTTCCAGGTCTATAATTCTTGTTTACATCTGAAATAGCACTGCAATTTATATGTAGATGAGGAAAACTGAGCACAGGCCAACTAACTATTATGGTCATGAGCATATTTACACTCATCACTCATCAGAGTGACCTGATGCTACACAATGACTATGAAAGTCTATTTAAAAGCCCGCCCACGAATTTGCTACCAAGAATTTGAAATCTTTAAAAAAAAATAGTAGGGGACTTCCTAAAAAGAAATGGAATGGCATTTCTTTCTCCATGCCACATTTTATATAGTGTACCCCATTCCATGCCCAGCCTATATATACTTAATGACACTCTAGATGCTACAGAAATAACATACTATATTTAAATGTGTATGTATCAGAAATATAAAATCTCTGCAGATCTGTCTGATTCCAAACAAATTCAGATATACACTCAACATAGTTAAACTTGAGAAATGTCTACCACTGTCCTCAATAAGGTGACTATATTAGTTACAAAAATAATAAAGCATATTCTGCAAAAATAAGTTTATTACAACTTTAAATCCAAACAAAAAAATTCAATGATATAATGAAATATTGATGTTTGGATAAAATGAAAGCTCTTCAGGTTTTCTTTAAACAAGCTAGCATTTTTGAATGTGCATCTAGAAAACCAGTGAATTCTGATTTGAGCTTGATGTTATGTTCAAGGAATGGTAAGTCCAGATCGGAGGGAATTATCCAGATAAAAGTGGACATCTCTATTTCAACTTTATACAGGATATTACCTATATGTCTAATCTACCCAAGAATCTATCCAACTATCTATTTGTAATACGCATATATAAATGTTTGCCAATTTTAAGTTGTTATATTATGTGAATACAGATTAATAAAGATAATTCTGGAAAGTTGTTTTAACAAACAGAAAGAATCTACTGACCACTTACTTGGAAGGATAGAGCTGTGGGGAATACTGATGTGCTGATCGGGGGCTGTAGCCACTGCTTGTTATGACTGTAAGACACAAAACACCGGGGCACAACAGGTTGCTTCATGAATATATTTCACTAGGGTGTACACAACCAATTTGAAGAAATTACCACCTTAAATACATGTTTCTAAAGAGAAACCGCTCACCTAAAAACTTTCCCCGAATTAAACTAATTTGAGTTTTGTTCTAAAACCATGAAAGGAACATTCCTCTCACAAATCATTCTCTCTATCACTCTTCCATTTTCTCAAGTTAGTAGCAGGCTCTTATGTATCAATATGCTATGGATAAATCATTGATTATAGGGTAATTAGGCTTTCATGATGTAAACTTTTTAAAATTTTCAAACTTTACACATTTGAAATATTTGCAATTTTTCAATTGCCATATGATGGCAATATATATTGCTCTTCCTCCATCTGTATTCTAATGGAAATATAGTACAAATTAAGACAAATTTGATGTTCGAACCTTCATTTTCTAATTGTAAAATGTGATTGTATTCTATTTCCTTTCATTTTACCAATCAAACGAGTAGTTAAAAATGCAGAGTCCAAAATATTCTAGTAAGAATTGGAATATACACAGAAAGCACAGGTGATAATATAACATTTTTCTAAAAAAACACAATCACAAAATACAGTAGCAATTATATTTGCAAATATATTTTGAACTACCAGAGATAATACTTTTCTGAGAAAAACTTAAAGGTGAAAGTCAGGTCCTATGAACAGTTCGTCCTAAAATGCAGCCCCCAACTGGAATATATCCAAAATTTTGGAAGTTTCTCTTTCCTTTGACCATCTGTCTTGACTAAGACAGATGTACTGCAAATATATGGACTCTAAAGTGTTGAGCCAGTCCCTTCAGAGCCAATCCACACTGAGCAAGGACACAGAGTGTCTTTATTAGGCCATCTGCTGTTCATTCACTTTTCAAAAAGATTAAAGTAGTACACAATGCAGTGCTGGAATTAGTTTAGTCTAATCAATCATAGTTATACTTCAAAGTACAATGTCCTTTCTAAGTTGTTCATAATAATTCTGGAGCTAAACTTTTAGAATTGTAAAAGTGACAAATAGGTTTAGGTTGCTAACTATTTTATGAAACATGATATATTTCTATATCCAAATGCTATTAAGTACCCTTGTGATCTACTGCTTCAAAAACATGTAGAATTTAATGTGTTTAAAATGCCATATTGCCTGGAAACTCTAAGTATAGAAAGTATATTTTAGTTTTTCTAGTAATAGTGTAGTCAGTATTATTTTCAAGACTATTATAAATTAATTTTGAAAATCATCAAATTTGACTAAACAGTTATGTTCTAAATATTTTCAGCTCCAAATTTTAAATGAGTTTGCTATATGTAGTTAAAAATAAATTGACCAATAAACTATGAATCTCATACTTATTTATTAAAAACTTAAAGAACATTTAAAACTTTCAAGTCAACTCTACGAAAGCAGACTCTTTGTACTACACGATGGGCACTAAGTGTACATCACATAATGACAGTGTTATTCCACAGGATATTCATTCTAATTTATTAATTCACAATAGTGAATACTCTATTTAGCAGAAATGTAGTGAAAGGAGGCTTAATTCCAAGTCGTTTTGCCTTTTTTTTCATGGACCTTCACCTTGGTACATTTGAGACTTGAGCTATACTAATCTTGAGTTATTCTTAAGATTGTAAAATAGAAGTTTTTTCCAAAGAAACACTGAATAATGGAAGATTTACGATAACAACTTTAAGACAAAGATCAGAATTATATATTTCACAAAAAAACCTACCTACATGAACTCAATTCTGAATACATAGGATGTACATAGGACTCATCCCTCCAACGAATCCAGACATCATTAGATAATGTGCCCACAACACTGAAAGGGTCAATTAATCTTTAAAGTTTGATATTGATAAGTTCATTTTCTAAATAGAATACAAAACCTTTGGCTCATAAAACAGAGGTTCACACAGGAATAAAATTTGGAGAGTTTATGCTTCTCTACTAAAATGTTTATATTTTGTTCTAACTCATAAATTTGCAGATAACTGAAAAAAACAACAAAACTGGATTAAAGTGAGTTGTGATTATGTTAATAATCAAAGTAAGGACTGTTCCTACAAGGGGCAACCTAATCTCCAGAATGATTACTGCAATACCATACACAAAGGTGGAATACCTTCGTTTTACTACCCATTGTCAATTAATCATACACAGTACCCAAAACACTTGACTCACTGTATTCCATCATTTCTGTATACAAAAAGTAAGCAAAACTGCTTGTCATCAGAGTGCCCTGAAAATTCTTTAAATTTTTAATGTCTACTGTCAGTTTCCCAGATGGTCTCAAAGTAATTTAAAGGTTTTATTCTTATTATTGTGACATATTAGATCAGTGACTCAATGGAATGAGAAGTGGAGGCCTGGGGGAATTTTGCCTGCTAGGGGACACTTAAAATGTCTGAAGACATTTTTGGTTGTCACAACTAGGGGGTGCTACTGGTATCTTGGGATAGATGCAAGGTTGCTGCCAAGTAGCTGACAATGCAGAGGACAGCTCCCCTATAATAAAGAATGAAGCCGAATCTTTAATAGTGCTGCTGTTAAGAATCCCTGCCCTGGATCATTGCTGTAGAACAGAACTTTACATATGTTGGAAATGTTCTATGTCTGAGTTGTCCAACATGGTAGCCATTGACCACATGCAACTGTTAAACACTTGAAAGGTGGCAGGAGTAACTAAGAAACAAATTTCTTAATTTTACCAAATTTTAATTAATTAAAATTTAAGTAGCCACATATGGCTAGGGGCTACTTTAGTGGACAACACAGCCCTAGATAGTTCTTAAGAGAAAATTAGGAAAAGATCTACAAAGACAATATGAATGAATTTCAACAGGATGATTGTTGACTCCTATTTCTTTTTCGCAATGGGGTATTATAGAAAGGACCCAGGGACTAATCATCAGGACACAGTTCTAGACTCTTTTATACATAACTCTGACCAACTAGGAGGCCTGACTGTGGGGCCTTAACCACCTCTGACTTCTCTGTGTGCCTTGGTAAATCTTGCCTATACAATGGATCACAGAGCATCGAAATTCCTTCTGGAGCTTACATTCTATAGTTTTGTGGTTTTTTTTTTTTTTCATTTAGCTTTCAATTAACTTGTAGTATACTATTGAAGTATATAAGCAATTACTTAATAATTCCATTCTTTTCCTTAAAAACTGGTTCATAGACATTTTCTTTCCAGAGAGTTTTGTACAAGAGTTATGAAAAGTGAGCAATACAGAATGCTGGAGTAAATGTGTACATCTATCTTCTGGGAGGCAGGTGAATTTCTAGAAAAGATGTAGCATAGCGCATATGACTCTATGCAAAGTTTATATTCTATTATTTATTTCTGTTTGGTGTATTAATACTTATGTAAATACACATCAGCTGCTTCCAATCAGTGTGAACTAATAAAATTGGACCATCTGTATCTATAAAAATCAAATATATGCTATAGTGACATTATACTCAAAGGCATAACTCAAGTATTTTTACATAAAGCATACCCACATACGATCCTTGTAACATGAGAACATGGATAAATGTAAAAATATGTTAAAGTAGAATAACAGAACCAAGATTTCATTACCATAAATACTTTTCTAGGTTTAATGGTCATCTATCTGATATACACATTCCTCCTCAGGTTAAAAAAAAAAATCCTTTCACCAGATAATAAGCCAAACAAAATATTGTAACTTAGAAAAAAATCTTTAAGTCAACTTAATTTGTGCCCTCTGTGCCCAGCTGGGAGTTATCAGGTATTAATATTTTAAAAGGATTGATGTTTAAAGAGATGCTATTGTTCTCTTTGAAGCACACTAGTGCTGTCAGAGGCTGGGTTCTAATGCAACCAGCATGTGCTCTCCTGCAGCCCATTAACCTTTAAGACTTGTCACTCAGCTGCTTACACGGGAGTAGTTTTTTAAACCCAGAGAGGAAGCAAGGTTATTTAGAAGGAATCAAATGGATAGTTTTACATCTCGAATGTTGGACAGAAGGCAGTTTTCATGTAATTTAAAGGGTAAGTTGAAGGAACAAGGTCGGCTATTACAACCTAATTACTAAATTAATTAGACACCGTACAAAATAATTTCAAAGGAAGCCAGCTCTCCTTATCTCTAATAAGGAAGTCATGGCACTTTCTCTGTCAACTGAAAATCCCGAAAAATAATTCCAAATATAATTT
The DNA here is from genome assembly GCF_040939455.1 of Microcebus murinus. Taxonomy (NCBI): domain Eukaryota; kingdom Metazoa; phylum Chordata; class Mammalia; order Primates; family Cheirogaleidae; genus Microcebus; species Microcebus murinus. Next base: position 28,849,047 of record NC_134108.1, read on the forward strand.
CTAAAAAACACAGTTTTATGGCAATTAGATTGCAAACAAAAGTGAATTTATCACTAACTTTATGCAGATCAAAGTCCTAACAACTTTGACGTTTGTGCTGCTTCTTCATAAGGAGGAGAATGTGTATGCACCCCCATGTGTACGTAAGGACACACGAGCTAAAGGCTTTACCTGACCCAGTAAAAGTGTCAAGCGCTCCATCTCCAGTCGTGGTTGTGGTTTCACTGCTGTTCAAGGGCTCTGTTTTGACTGCAAGAAGAGACACTACGTAGAAGAATAAGTACATGTGAGTTTTACTTCTAAATGTATATCAAAGACCCTGACTGTTCTACTAGTGATTTTTCTAGCTACCATGGGCATGCAAGAGAAAACTTGAGAAGTTGAGGAGAGTTTTGTTAATTTCGCTTCTAAATGGGCATGCATTTACAGAGGGCTTAATCTAAGATCTTCTGGTAAGCTAACTCTCTCAAATCTGACTTTTAAAGGCAGTCAACCTTAGAAAGTGAAACAGCAGTACACATATTGCATTTTTAACTCACCTAAGCACACTCTAATATAGACAGAAAAAAGGAATCATCAGTCAGTCCTCAGCACATTTAATCCAAATCATAAAAAAGTAATTTACTAGCTTGTATTTTTTTCTTCCCAGGGAGATATTTGTTAAAAACCAATTGTATAGAAGTACAATGAAAGCATACGCAAATACAGAAACCATGGGCCTATTCCCATGATGAGTGTAAAAAGAATTTTTAAAATTCCTTAATAAATTTTCTACTGTAAAATGAATGACTAAAGAGCCATACAGTGTTGGGCTTTTTATTTTAATGGTATAACAATTTTAATGTGTTACAAAGATAAGCACAGAATAAGAGATAACTTCTATGGCAAGTACATATTTTTTAAAAAATTATTTATGTTTAATTATTATTTATTATTAATTTTTAATTATTATGAGTACATCATAGTTGTATATATTTATAGGTTACATGTGATGTTTTGATACGGGCATACAATGTGCAATAATCAAATCCGGATAATTGGGGTATCTATCACTTCAGGCATTTATCATTTCTTTGTGTTAGGAACATTCCTATTCCACTTTTTCAGTTATTTAAAAGTATACCATAACTTACTGTTGACTATAGTCACTTTGTTGTGCTATCAAATGTTGTTCATTCCATCCAATTATCTAACTATATTTTGTACCCATTGACTATCCCCATTTTATCCCTGCCTCCCCACTACCCTTCCCAGTCTCTGGTAACCATCATTCTACTGTCTCCATGAGATCAAGTGTTTTAATATTCTGCTCCCACATATGAGTGAGAACATGCGAGATTTGTCTGAGCAGCAAGTATATCTTTTGAAAACTTTTAAAATATGTTATTTCTACTTTGAAGTGGCATATTTTGTCAAAATCCTTTTGTGGCATTGAAGTAGCCTGGCACACATTATTGTCATTATTAGACACAAGGGGCAGGGAGGCAGTGGTAAAGCTTCTAAAGACCATTTGGTCACACCATATTTTCCCTTTGTTGGCAAAGTTTTACTACATACATCACAGCAGCAAGCAAATGAATGAAATTATTTTCTACTTAACACCTCTTGTGTTTCCTGGTTATAAATGAAATGAACGATACAGCGAAATAACTCAGAAGCAAGTAGAAAACTTTAAGGAAGAAAGCTGAAGACTAGCCAACTGTGAACAAATATGGCCAAAAGAAATAGTGGGATCATAGGGTACTCCCCCCAACTAAGAAAGTCAGTCATGTTATTCTGTTAGAAAAGTAATTAATTCGTGAGAAAACATGCAGTAGTGATTATGTTCTTTTCACATGAACAGAATTGACCAGACTCTCAGTGAGCTCTGGGTTAATTTAGTATTCATGATTTAATAATGACATGATGATTTGCTGGAAGATTCATAGGAGAAATGTAAAAGTTGGAAAGAGGAAGTGAAGAAACTTGGATGACTTATCCTAGCAAAAGAGAAAAATAAGCTTGACCTATCTTTCAGTAGCAACAATGATCTGAGGTGTTGTGTCTAATGAGTAATGAAAAATTATGTAATATATTGGTGGTTACTACTTAGCAGTAATGTGCACAGTAGCCCATATTATTATATCTGATCACTAACTAAACTTATCACTTCAAAATTATTTTACTACTTTTGTATTTACTACTACAGAATTATTTATTATCTATTGAGAGCTTACTGTGTGCTAGAGGATACACATGTAGCTAATACTTAAAACAACCTTGATGGATATAAATCACTATATTTATTTCAGATAGAAGGAACCTGAAATTCAAGTAGCTGAGGAGCCTGTTTAAGTTCCAGTGCGGATGATGACAGGGCTAAGATTCGAACTCAGGTTTTTAGCTCTAACATCCACCATCTTTCCTCAGTAACAGGCTGCCTTCAGGTATGAAAATGGCTTATGTTCATGACTACAAGAGGTAGCAAGTTTGAAAGGCCGATAACAATAACAACATACATTTAAAAGGTTCTTAATACATTCTAGGTGTTGTTCTTGTGCTTTACAGGTATTAAATCATTTACTTCTCACAACAGTCGGTAGATAATATTATCATCTTCACTTTTTGGATGAGGAAATTGAGGCACAAGAAGGTTAAATACCTTGCCCGTAGTCATAGACCTGGAATTTGAGATCAGGTCATGTGAAACATGTTCAGGATCCAAACAATAAACCATACCGCCTCTCAGTCAGCACTAACGAAGCAAGAATTTCTTTCATCTGTATAAAGATAATCCGGACTATAATCTAGATGGGTATTAAGGGTACGTTTCTTTGTACATTTCTATGCAATGTCCATTTCTGACTTTTGACATTTATGACAGAAAGGCATAGGCTAAAGCCTTCAGCAAAACTAAGGCAATAGACAGTCTCTTGGAACTTCCAACTTCTAATTGTGGCTAAGCTCCTATTTAAGCATGTCTGTATTCTATGAACAATATTTGTAAACGAGATTTATTATACTAATAGTAATATATATTTCATCTCTGAAGGAGGGGCAATATGAGGGCTGTCTCTATCAAGGCTGGTCTAGAAGCCAGACATGAAGATTAGTTTTGTTACTTTGGATTCCAATTTTGAGACTTGATTTTAAAAACTTAGCATTGGTTTTGATTATAATCTCCTCAATCTGAAAGTTTCAGAAGGAGCAAGAAGACAGAGAGAGGTAATTTTTGGTCTCCTTCATTATATTGGAAATGTCTCATTAAAACTGTAAAGGTCTGCATTTAGTCAAAGACAAAGAAGGCTCATTTTACTAAGAAAAGATATCCCTAGAAAGTATATGAAGAGAACAATAAAAAGCAAGATGTGTTAAGTCCACTAAAATGCATGGATTTTAAGTAATAATTCAACAAAATGGGTGCTAACATTTGGGGGAAAGTGATGCACATTAATGTAAAATTGTTTTTCCTATGAAGGTAAGGGTAGAACAAAAGAGAAAAGGGAAAAAATTATTTAACCTGTCACAGAAAATAAATTACTTTCACATTAAGAAAGCAACAACAAACATCTCTTGAGCTCTAAGTTAAAATGCAAAGTTATTTTGGCTTGATTTTTTTTAAAGAAAAAGAGTAATATTAAAGATAAGAGTAATATTAAAGAAAACAGTAATATTATGTAATAATAAATAATTTGAGTTGTCAGCAATAGAAAGCTCAACTAGAAAGGTGAACTAGACACTCCTTATATTATTAGTTGATTTATTAAAAATATGTGAAAATACAAAGAAGTAATACTTGATATTTATACAATGGGTAACTACTATAAAGTAAACATTACATAATAATTATAGATAATGCTTAGAATGGAATTTATTTTCATTGAAGCTCCAGAAAAATTTGAAATGTATTCTATTTTCTTTTATCTTGCTTTTGTTTCTGTGCTTTAATTTAGATATACTATATACTTTTCTAGTGGCAAGAAGCTTTTTGTTTCATTAAATATGTGTAAGGCACAATTGGAATGATATTCATTAATAAGACAAATCTAGTCTTCTTACTATTTTTCTAAAACTTGTAAAAATCTTCATTCCAAATGATTATCAGTGTATATTCATTGACATGTTCAGATGTATTTTGTAAACTATATTTTGTTTTTCTTAAATTAACATGGAGTTAAATCAGGGCTTTTTACTTATTTTTAGGACAGTGATTATTGTCAGGTGTCAGTTATGGCTACTACATCATTGATTTCCTTTCTTCACATACCAACCTTCTTCCCTATCCTATATATTAATTTTCAAAGCAAACTTAATCTTGTCCCCTTAAATTATCTTTAGAATTTAAGTACGATATTAATGTATATTAATTACTTTTGAAGAAAGACTGTCTTATTATAATATCTCAAAGGTTGCATTTATTTGTTCCAATATCAGGCTTATTCTTGAAAGGTGACCCAAGTAATTTACATTTTACATTTCATCTTCAGAAATCTGTGTTTAAACTGGTAGCCACTTAAAAGACTACATATATGTAATTCTGCATACACTTCTTTATGAACTACAAAATCACATATACTTTTGATGCTTTAGTTTCTACAAAGAATTTCAGGAAGAGTTAGATCAGGAAAGTTATAATTTATAACATTACAGGCAAACAATAAGTATTACCTACTGGTTTTAATAATCAGTATAGCCTATGATTTATGCCTGTCTAAATCAATATATTCACCCAAAAACCTATGAGTACCAAGTGTCTTCATTTCTAACTATCCATAAAGTAATTTCTTAATATAATTACATGAAGAAATTTATGACTTTTATTCTAAAAAAAAATCTACAAAGAATAGAGCTACAGTAATAGGTGGCTCTACTGCAAAATATATAACATTGAGATACACATTTGTTAGATATGAGTCAATCATCTCTATATTAAAAATTCTGGAAGATTCTTTTCTAGAACATATAGATTTCAAATATAGAAAACACAATAAAGCTGATCAGAATGTCTGATTTTGGTTCCCCTAAACCTTTTCTTTGAAGTGTTTAGTTAATCTCCATGTAGAATCAAATATTCCCTCCCTCTGCTGTGCATCCACCTTGAACACATTATGGTATTCATTATTTTCATGCCTGCTTTGCTCTGCTAAACTTTTGGTCCCTGGATGGCCAGTATCGTGTTCTTTAGGTCAGTGGGTTCCCATTTTCTAGCACAGAACCTGGCATATAATAGGAACTTGATACATTTTAATTAAGTGAGAAAGCAAAAACTTCATTCTTTTTGACCCTGCCCTATGCTCTCCCACTAGATTTAAGTATTTCTGTACATAAAGGATAGTTAATCATGAATCCTAACACAATAAAGCAAATTAGAATCTGGAATTACCTATATCTGGAAATAACTTTTCATATGATTGGCATGCATTCATACATGTACAACATACTTCATGTATATGCACATACATCTATTTCAGGGGTCCCACAACGTCTGACTCATGGCCTGTTTTTGTGTGGTCCATAAGCTAAGAATTGTTTTTACCCTTTTAAAATAGCTGAAAAATACCAAAAGAATAATACCTTTGTGACATAAAAATTTCAATGAAATTCAAATTTCAGTGTTAACAAATGAAGGTTATTTAAACACAGCCACAGTCATTTGTTTAGGTATCTATGGCTGCTATTCTGCAACAATAGCAGAACTGAATAGCTACAACTGAGATCATACGGTCTGCAAAGCCTGATCCCTGATTTATTGGCTAAGGGATGATCGCATTTATTCTATTTTTACATTTTATATTTTAACAATTTTACAAAAGACAAAAATTTGAAAGGAAAACTCAGGTTTCAGGTTTCAAGACAAATCTGTAAATGAAATTATTTAATTGGGATTAAGGTGATGAAACACTTTAAATTACTTTAAGGAATAACACAACATACTTAAATAGCACCAACAGAGTATAATAGACTCTTAAGGTGATACTATCAACTTATATTTAAAAAATAACTAAAATTATCTTTTTGAACATTGAAGTTAATGGGACAATCTGGAAAAGCCATTAAATTAGTTCTTAGCGTTGCCTTTTGTTTTATTATAATAATTTCACAAAGTGATTCAATTTTAACAATAAAACCCAGAATTAAAACTAAAATAGTTTATTCTCAATAGGAGAGATTATGCAATAAATGTTTATTTTGTGTGATAAACACCTAGTATAAAAAAGTCATTAAAATTTATTAAAAATTTCATATACTATGCCACCAGGACTATATCATTAATAATCAAAGTATAACCTAATATTTTGTTACTACATGTTTGCCTTCTTTGCCCCAGTTTACATATTTCAAATTCCAAAAGAATGTGTTATCTGATCAAATATTGGAGAGTCTTTTAACACAATTCATGTTTTCATTTTCCTTAAAAAGCTGTTGCTTAATTACTACTTAATTGCTAAGTAGTAATTAATTACTATTTAATTAAAACAAGGACGATGCACCGATATTTACTGCTAACCAACTGATGTACATTACCTAATTAAGACAAAATCCTTGCCAGGGAAGTGTTACTGTCCTCCTTCTATAGAAAGGAACTGAAGCTCAGAGAAGTTAAGTAACTTTAACTTCTTCAAAGTGACACAGCCAGTAAGTGTAGTGCTAAGATCCAGATCTGTGACATACCTGACAACACAAGTCCTTGTTCTTCTAACATCAACATTAAGAACCAGGAAAGCTTGATGCTTAACACTTAGAAAAACGTTTCTGGTTGAGATGAGCTGTAAATTACTAAATACACATTACCTATATTCACTATTATAATGTTGCCTGTGTTAAATACTACTTTAAAACAGAACAGCCAGTGTGAGCTAAGGATTTTTTTACATATTAAATGTTTTAAAAATTATCAAAATTAGAATACTTCATGATAGATAAAAATTATATAAATTTAAATTTTAGGGTCCATAAGTAAAGTTTTATTAGAACACAATCACACTTATTCAGAGACATATGGCCTAGAAAGCCAAAAATTTACTATGTAGCTCTTTACAGAAAAAAATCCTGCATTAGAATTAAGAATAACTAAATTATGGCATTATATTTTTAAGTAAGGAAAGTATATAAAGTATGAAATTAAAAAAATTTAAAACTAAAACTATAAAAATATTAATAATGAGGGTAACGCAGTGCTTTATTCACTGGTCATATATTCTAATTTAATCTGAGAGCAAGGCCCAAACTGTGTGTGTTCTAACTGCTTGCTTGTAATGCACATTCTAATAGACATGAGCTCTTCTTTTTCATCCTAAGATTGTGTGGTTCCACAGCAGTGTGATGGTTTTGTTTTAATTGTTTAATTTTGATACCATGCTGGCACTTCATTTAGGAGAAAGTTTGTTTATATGTGTGTGTCTGAATGCAGTTAATATCTATAGTTCAAAACATTTTAAGAGACAATATTAATTTACAATTTTAAATGTATAGTTTTCATCACTGATAATTTTTAAAGTGATGGAACAGTGATATGTTACTTTAGATTGAATGTTACTTTAGATACTTTGGAATATTTATCAAAGTCTGTAAAAGAGCAAATATCTTTTTGCCATGTTAAAAATTTAATTTAATTATGAAAGTCTACAGGTTATGAAGGTAATTAAGTATGTCTGTGTGCCCACTCTGCTTCAATTGCTCTGTTTGACATGACTTTTGCTGGGCTGAATTAACCATAACTGATAAGTAGTAAGAAAACCAATAGTAAACTGATAAGTAGTTAGAAAACCAATATATGCATCATTTGTGGAATTATGAAAAAAATCCAAGAAAAGAATACTACTGATATAAAAAAATCTAAGATTAGCATATCAACTGATAAGAATACTATAACCAACTGTTATCAAAAAGCAACTAAAAGGAATGTTCATTTCTCCTTTCCCTTTATAAGTACTGAACACAGAAAAAGGGTGCAAACACAGAAATAGCAATAGACAGCAAACCAGAGGGGCAAATTCACACACCCAAACACATGCAGTGTACCATCAGCTCTCATACTTGTTGCAGAAGAGGGGGTGTTGCAACTCAGCAACCAGTCTGCTGTGTTTAAAACAGTCATGTTGTCCCCTGAGAACAGGAACAGTATAAGAGTTCATTGCCTGAATGCCTGCTGAGTGGATATGAATAATCTTCAATGCTTGTGCTGGTTTCTGACCTTTCAGCCAAAATTATAACTGCACTGTATGACTTTTACATTTTAGTTTATCTAAAATAAACTAGTTCTGGTTTTCAGTAAAATATATGTACATAATGACTGGTGAACTTCAAGGTCTGATTCCAGAATGCTTGGCTTTTTTAATCTTATTATTTGTACCCAACTTAAGGTTTAAATGTAAATGTTCTTACTCCAGTAGTCATCATTAAATAGTCTTACACATTTGCAGTCCCATAATTAATTAGCTGAAATTATAGATGCATGTTTAGATACAAATAAACATTATAAACAAGGAAAATGTTAATCTACAAAGGATTTGGTGTAAAACATTATTAAATACAGGTAAGTTGCAATGCACACAACTTTACAAAGAAAATTTTAGATTGCACAGTTATTCTAAAATAAATGGGAAGAGGTGTGTCAATTTCATAGGTATTTATTTAAAATTTAAAAGAAAATATGATGTGGCAAATGCTGATCTATGGTAATAAAAATAGTTTATAAATTAAAACAAATTTCATATAATTTTTAAATAATTGACTAGCTCTACAAAATTTCAAAATAACTGTGAATAATTTGATATGCACCATATATGTTGTATGTGTGTAGTCTCTATACATACATATTGTATTGGGTCGTATTTTCTGAGCAAGTTATATGCATTATATAAAAACAACAAAGAAGAATATTTGCAATAATAGCTATTATTGTTGTCATATGCTCTGGCATAATTATAGGCTAATCAAATGAGAAATTATTTGGAAAAATGCAATTCCTTTTAAAATAAATATTAGGTATTATTCTCTTTGAAAAGAAAATGCAGCAGATATGAATATTATTGTATTTCCAACATCATTTTTATGAAAAACTAGTTTTAAGAAAAATGTTGGGGCAACCTTTTATTACAGTTCAACATAAAACCAAAAAGTGTTGGGGAGATTTTGTATATATGTATAAATTATATATATATGTGTATATATAGATATATATACACACACACACATATACATATATTTTTGGTAATATCAAGGTATAAATCCTTTGGCCTCAATTTCTAAATTTTTGGGGATATTTACAAGGGCAAATACAAGAAGGGAGCCTTGCTAAAGGCTCTTAAATGTTTTTCAAGATTATTCTGTCTAAAGATTTCCAGCTATGGAGGAGGAGCAAAAATTTCAAGAAAATCAATAGAATAATAAATAATATATTAACTATGCATTCCTTGGATATGATGGTGATTGTGTTATTTATTAGTGGATCCCTAATATGTAAAATTAAAGCACACGTTGAAATGTGATTCTGGGTATCTTCAGGGTGGTACGCTTACCTCCTGTCCCATTTGTAGTGACGGATGTACTGCTGAGATTCGATTTGTCCAGTTTGGAGCTACCAGGAGGATCACTACCTCCAACAAGAGTATGAGGACTTGCTAGGTCCTGCATTTCCATAGACCTGTTAGAGAAGGAAGCAGCAGAGCAAAAGTTGAAATTTCAGCAATTTTTTTCTAATAGATTACACATATTATTCTACCGAGCACATGTGTGATCTCACAATAAAAGTTGAAACCAGTAGGTAAGGTTTAACCACGTGAACATACCTGTCCTTTTTAAAATAATGAGTAAATAAATAAATAAGAAGAGCCTCCACAGTAAATTAGGCTTCATGATCTGTTATTTGTAATCCTACAATTCCATATAATAATGTAAGGAAAAAAGCAGACTCTGTCATCTTGGCAGTTTAAGCTGCTATAGGTACCCTCTCAAACTGATCACCTCTGCAAGAAACACTAGAAATTATGCAAATGTTTGATTCCCAAAACTTGGCATCCGCTGTCATCAATAAGGAAGAAATCAGTAGCCAAAAATAAAGTGTGAACTCAAAACCAGAGTAGAACCTTTCAGCTGACCTTGTTGACCCAGGAGGCTGAAAAATGAGCCTGAGGCCTGGGAGCCGGGGTTGTAACCCTTTTAATATCCATTCAGGAATGGAAGACTGAGTTATGTATGTTCCAGGGAATGTGCTAGAATTGAGACCTAAAATAAAACTGGGATTCTTGAAAGACTGACCATAGTTTGAAAAGGAAACTAGAAAAAAGAATTGCACAGTGGCCCAAAGAAGCTACACTTGCTTTCATGAAAGAAACAAAATATACAAGATAAACAAAAGTGGAGAGAATTTTCCATCAATAACCTGAACTGCAAAAAATATTAATACTAAAGAAAGACCTTTAGCTGAAAGAAAGAGCCAGATGAAAACTCAAGCCTACAGGAAGGAATGAAGAGTAACATAAATGTAAATATATAGGTAAACACAACAGATTATCTTTTATCTTTCTCTCAATTCATGAAACATAGCCTACTGAAGCCAAAGTAATTACATTGTATTGGGGGATTTATAATATGGTATAGAAATAAAATTATATGACAACAACAACACAAAGCATGATGGGGTTAAATGATATATTTTTAAGGTTCTTTCATTTGGCAAAAGGTGTTAAACTTGAATAAGAGGTAAGTTTAGGGTGTATAAAGTGATTACCATTAAATGTTAATAAGAAAAATACCAACAGGTAGAACAAAAAGCCAAAAGAAGAATTAAATGAAATTTTACAGAAACAAAAAACATGTGAAAAATGGAAATCACATAGCAAGATGGCACACTCAAACCCAACCCCAGGGATGATTACACTAAATATCAATGGACTAAACACTCCATTGAAAAGCCAAATGTTGTCAGGTTAGATTACACAGCCAAGACCTAACTATAGGGCATCTGCGAGGGAAGCACTTTAAATATAAGCACAGAGTGATACTACAGTGCATGGCCCAGACATCCACCTCTAGGACTGAAGAACTCATTCCTACAGCTGCTGATAGTGTTACCAACTGGCAGCTCTCAACTGAGTTTCTTTCCAGGACTTGCCCTCAACTAAACAAAGTCACTTTATCCAAGATCATACCCCTTCTGAGGGCAGCCCTCATCTGACTGGTGAATGTAAGGGTATAAGGACTAAACTATACTCTCTTACCACAAGGGGCATCCTAGCCTGGGGCCCCCCATAAGACCAGATGAGACCTTTGCTGCAACTGAACTCTCAGCCCACCTCTGCTTCCTTCACGCCAACAAAACAGTTATTGACATTCAAAGCACAAACAATAAACTCCTGCACACGAATCATCATCTCTGTGTCTGCTTCCTGTGAACCTGAACAGTGGTAAGGCCCAATTAGGATGAGGGTAAAAAAATGGAAAATGATGTATCATGCAACTCGTAAACGTAAGACAGATGTTCAGGCTATAATAGTAACACACAAAAGAAGCCTCAAGATGCAGACTATTAGCAAATATAAAGAGAGAAATTAGAAAATAATGAAAAACAATAAATTCTTCAGGAAGACATAACAACCCTAATTGTACATGGACCTACAAGCAAAGCTACAAAATAAAGTAAAAACTGACAAAATTATAGGAAGAAACAAGCAAGTCCATCATCATAGTTGGAGCGTTTATAACACGCTTTTCACAGTAATCAATAAAAAAAGTAGACAAAAGATAAATTTTAAAGATATATACATAAATTTTAAATAGCATTATCACCAATATGACCTAATTGTAATTGACTGTTACAGGACACTGACACTCAATAATTATGAAACATGCATTATTTTCAAGTACACAAGTGACATCTACCAAAAGGAATATATGCTGGCCTATAAAATAAATTGTGATAAATTTTAAAATGGAAATCTTACAGAGTATGATATCTGACTACAATAAATTTAGAAAGCAATGATAATAAGATATATTTTAAAAATCCCCGATATTTGAAAATTAAACATCACACACTTCTACATAATCTATGAGTCAGAAAAACTCACAAGTGATTATAAAAAATATTTAGGAGCAAAACGATAATAAAAAGGCATCAAATTAAAACTTGCGATATGCAAATAGAGTAGTGGTTAGTGAGAAATGGTCATATCAGAAAAGGAGAAAGATTTAAAATCTGTGATCTAAGTTTCCACCTTTAGAAACTAGAGAAAGAAAGGCAAATTAAACATAAAGTAAGTAGAAGGAAACACTAAAGAGCAGAAATCATTGAAACAGAAAATCTATGAACAATAGAGAAAATTCATAAACCCAAAATATGAGCATTAGAGACACTAATGATATTAAAAGAATAATAAGGGAATGTTATAAAACAATATTATGCCAATGATTTCAATGATAGATAAAATCAATGAATTTCTTGAAAGATACACTTGTAGAACCTTAACCAATGAAAAATAGAAAATCTGAATAGTTCTACATAAATTAAAGAAACTGAATTCATAATAAAACACTTCAAAAAGAAAACTCCAGAGCTATATGGTTTAATTAGTGAATGTTAGCAACATTTAAGAAAAAATAATGGTAATCTTTTACAAATTCTTTCAGAAAAAAATAGGAGGAAACAATTTTCACTCAATTGTAGACAACCAGAATTACCCTGATCCCAAATCTGATAAAAACAATTTCAAGAAAAGAAATTATAAATCTATATTTCTTATAAACATAGATGAAAATATATTCTCAAATCAAATCCAGCAATAAAAAAAGAATCATGACCCAGTGTGGTTTATGCCAGAAATGTAAAGCTGACTTAACATTTGGAAATCAATGTAATTCAATATATCAACAGAATATTATTTCCATCGGTGCAGAAAAGTATTTGACAATATTTATCTTATCTTCATGATACAAACTCCTGGCAAACTAGGAAAATAAGTGTTTTTCCTTCATCTGATAAAAAACCACTCTTGAAATATCTACAGCTTATATTTAATGATGAAATATTGAGTTATTTCATAACCAAGGCAAAAATGTCTGCTTTCCCTACATTTTACTGGCAATCTTAGCCAGTATAAGACCAAAATAAAGTGAGTAAAGGGGCAAAGTTTAGAAGTTTAGAAAAATCTTTAATTCACACATGATGTAATTATTTATATAGAAAATTCTGAGAAATCCATCCCCAAGCCCCCAAACTACTAGAACTCATGAGTGAATTTACTAAAGTTACATGTACAAGGACCTTACTAGTACTAAATAAAATATAAACTAAAAATATCTGAAACTTCAGTCAGTGCTTCTCCAGTTCAAATACTGAAATATCAAAACACTAGTTGTTCAGCAGGTTGTAAGTTGGGCTGTTCACAGCCCAGCTCCAGCTCAACTTAAGTCCAGAAGAGATCTGAATGTGCAGACCCTCACCTGAACCACCAGACAGAGGAAAGAAGGACTCACACTCTTTGGGAAATAAAAACACAACAGAAATGTATGCTTTAGTCTCTACTAATTATTTTGTACATAATGTTCAGAATATTATAAATATTTTGAGACATAACAAGAAGCATAGCCTAATCCAGACTCTTCTAACAAAGTTTACAAACAAGCCTCAAAAAACTGAAGCTGATCTACAAATAATTTAACTGTCTTCCAGAACAAGGTGCAATACTTTTTAAAGGAAGCAAAGAAATCAAGCATTCAATAATGTATACTCCATCATCTAACCAAAAATTATTAGACATGCAAAGAAGCCAGAAAAATGTAACTCACAGACAACAGAAAACACACTCACAAATTATAGCAATGATAGAATTAGCAGAAAACGACATTAAAACAAATTTTAAATATAGTTAGAAATTAAAAGATAAGCATGAATATAATGAGGAAAGAATAGTGAGATATAAAGAAAGTAAAACTTCTAGAACTGAAAAATGCAAAAATGAAATTCCACTAGATAGAATGAACAACAGATTAAAAAACAGACTATGAAAGAAAAAATAAGTGAACTTTAAGACAAAGTAAAATAAAATATCCAACCTAAAGAATAAAATAAAGATTGATAATACATTAACAGCCTCTGTGTCCTGTGGGACAATATCAAGTAATCTAACTTAACATGTGACTGAAACAACAGAAAGAGAAAAGGTTTGCAGGAAAAGTTTAAAATACATTTAAAGAAATAAAGGCTGACCATTTTACAAATTTGATGACACACAGCAATGAAGCTCAAACAGGATATACTATCCACGTGTGCACCCATGCACCCAGACATACAGAATCCCAACTGAGTAAGGTACATACATCACAATCAAATTGCTGAAAACCAGCAATTAAGACAAAAATATTAAAAGTATCCAGATAATTCATAGACATTTTATCAGAAACAATGCAAGCCAGAAAGAAATGGAATCATTAAGATTGGAGAAAATACATGTATTAGCTTAGAATTTTATATCCTATAAAAATATCATTTAAAAATGAAGGTAAAATAAAGATCTTTGTAAAAAAATAAGAGCATTTGTTGCCTGCGGATCCAGTATAAGAAATGGTTAAAGGAAATTCCTCAGGCTGAATGTGGTAACACAAAGGCAGGGATTTTTGCCTGTTTTATTCACTGCTTTCTAAACCCACTGTCTGCAAAGGTGGCTGATGAATGAATGAATGAGTGAAATAATGTATAAGCCATGTCATATTACAAAAAGTTGTGAAATCAAGCATATTAGTATGAACAAGGTGAATTTTTTTTTTAATTATTTTTTTTTATTTTGGCATATTATGGGGGTACAGATTTTAAGGTTTCAATAAATGCCCATTTCCCCCCTCCCCCCAAAAGTCTGAGTCTCCATCATGACCATCCCCCAGATGGTGCACATCTCACTCACTATGTATGTATATACCCGCCCCCCTCCCCCCTCCCACCTGCCCAATACCCTATTACTGTAGCACCTATGTGTCCACTTAGGTGCTACTCAGTTAATACCAGTTTGCTGGAGAATATATCTGGTGCTTGTTTTTCCATTCTTGGGATACTTCACTTAGTAGTATGGGTTCCAGCTCTAACCAGGAAAATATAAGGTGTGCTATATCACCATTGTTTCTTAGAGCTGAATAGTACTCCATGGTGTACATATACCACATTTTATTAATCCATTCTTTGATTGATGGGCACTTGGGCTGTTTCCACAGCCTTGCAATTATGAATTGTGCTGCTATAAACATTCGAGTGCAGGTGTCTTTTTTGTAGAGTGTCACTGGATCATTTGGGTAGATGCCCAGCAATGGGATTGCTGGATCAAATGGTAGATTCACTTGTATCGCTTTAAGGTATCTCCATATTGCTTTCCACAGAGGTTGAACTAGTTTGCAGTCCCACCAGCAGTGTAGGAGTGTTCCTCTCTCTCCGCAACCACGCCAGCATTTATTGTTTGGAGATTTTTTGATAAAGGCCATTCTCACTGGGGTTAAGTGATATCTCATTGTGGTTTTGATTTGCATTTCCCTGATGATTAGAGATGTTGAGCATTTCTTCATATGTTTGTTGGCCATTCTTCTGTCTTCTTTAGAAAAATTTCTGTTCAAGTCCTTTGCCCACTTTTTAATGGGGTTATTTGATTTTTTCTTCCTAATTTTCGTGAGTTCTAAGTATATTCTAGTTATCAGTCCCTTATCGGATGCATAGGATGCAAAAATTTTCTCCCATTCTGTAGGTTGTCTGTTTACTTTCGTGACTATTTCTTTGGCTGTGCAGAAGCTTTGTAGTTTGATCATGTCCCATTTATTTATTTTTGTTGCTGCTGTGATTGCCTTTGGGGACTTCTTCATAAACTCTTTGCCCAGGCCGATGTCTAGGAGAGTGTTTCCAACTTTTTCCTCTAGAGTTCTAATAGTTTCATATCTTAGGTTTAAGTCTGTTATCCAGCGTGAGTTGGTTTTTGTGAGAGGTGAAAGGTGTGGGTCCTGTTTTAGCCTTCTACAGGTGGCTATCCAGTTTTCCCAGCACCATTTATTGAAGAGGGATTCTTTTCCCCAGCGTATGTTTTTGTCTGCTTTGTCAAATATGAGACGGCTATATGAGGATGGTTTTATATCAGGATTCTCACATCTGTTCCACTGGTCAATATTCCTGTTTTTGTGCCAATACCATATTGTTTTAATTACTACAGCTTTGTAGTATAGTTTAATATCTGGCATATTAATGCCTCCCATTTCAAGGTGAATTTAAGTATGAAAAACTGGGAGAAATGAATTTAAATGGAAGTGAGGAATCAGAAGATTTACCAGTCATGGTGAAGCACAAAGATGATTTCAAAAACAGTAAAAAGTAGTATCTGTAGCACACTTCTGCTAACAGACTTAATTACAGTAAACAATGAATGCTTATGATTTCATTATCTCCTCCTGGATCCACCTAACACAAAGACCTTTACTTTAATCCATCAAACAAATTAATGATTGCTTATTATGTGCAAAGCACTGTCACAGGTGTTAGGGTTGCGGAGCAAAGAAAACATGGCTCTATCCTCAGGGAGTTTACAATCTAAACGCGAAAGCCGAGTGCCTGCATAGAAATTCAAAGTACAGTTAAGTGTCCACTAAGTGGAACAGACAGAAATCAGTGTAAACTTAGAGTCTGGAAAATTTTCTCAGAAACTGATAGCCAGGTTTTGACGAATGCAAATAAAGGATCCTTGGGGAGGAGGTGATAGCACTAAAAAAGACACAGTGTAGAGTGGAGGCTCGCAGCCAATCTGGACCACATGCAAGATGAGTAAAGAGAATCAGTTAGAAATGAGAGAATGGAGCATATCCCACAGATGGGAGCAGGGAGGAAATAGAAAATGTTGCTCTTGTAAAACAAAAATATCAAAATCAAAATAGCCTTGGCATTTTACATTCCAGTCCACAGGAAACCAAAATGCATTATCTGAATCTTTATAGTGCGTAGTCCCTTTTGCTTGAACTCGTTTTAGTGGGTTGGTGTTTGCTTGCAACTAGAGGAGGCTTTGGGGAACAGAGATGCATTGTTACTACCAAGAATACAGCAAGAATATTCCTGTACTTACTTTTGCATGTTTTGTAATTAATTGTGACACTTCAGATTCTTTTTAAGTCTAATTTACACAAAATATAATATATAAAATATAAATTTTACCTTAGGGTTCAACAACAGAATATGATTAATGGGTACCTGTTTTCACTGAGTACATATTGTATGACATATTCTATGCTTGGTACTTCTTATATATTATCAGCCTTAATTGTTAAAATAGCACATTGATATACATATTATTTTCCATATTTTAAAGATGAAAAATTGAGGCTCAGAGAGGATACACAGCAGGCCCAAGATCACATAGGTAAACAGTAGGAGCCCAAGAGCTTGAATTCATGTTTATTTGATGCCAGAGCCCAGGTTCTTTCTATCATACACTGTATGTCTTCTATTTTAAGTGACTTTAATTCTTTCACACTATGAAGCCACAGTCAGGAATGCACATCCCTGCAATAAAATATTCTGCATAGTTTTCAAAAATGACTAAAGTTAAGAAAGCATCTATTTTGCCAACTCTACAATGCTCATTATGATATTTAAAAGTAACTGTCCTTGCTACCCAAGATGTCTATTTGAACTCCCTTTTAGTGGTCTTCATGTCATAAGGCAATATGAATAGTAGCATCTGTGTGGACAACATAAAAATAATGAACTTAGCCATAAAAACAAAAATTCATTTAAACAAAGAAAAGAAAGATTTGTAAAACACATGCAACTAGTTTCTTGGTTCTTTTCTGCAATCTTTCTGTAGCATAGATGAAATTTATTTCTAATGGTCTAAAATACCATCTTCAAACCCAAGGGGGTGGGCAAGATTTACATTGGTGCACTTTAGAGTCTACTCTAACTCAGAACCCGTGATTCATTCTGTGCAGATCCTGGTAATGAGTCATGGTCCTGCTTATTTTTAGGTTGTCTCCATCAGTTGTTCACAACCCAAGAAATGCAAAACCATCCTAGACTTCCAAAGATACTCTCATGCCAGAGTTTCCCCTTTGCAAAAAGTGGACAGTATGCATGCTTGGTTCTATTTCCCACATTCTCAGAGCCCGTTGAAATACCAAATTAGCATTTGACTGGTAGAATGAATTTAAGAGCAAGAGTTCAGGTATTTACTTTGCTCACAACTTCTTTTTTTATGCAATATAAACCTCAATTCTTCTTAGCTGGAAAAGCAGGAATAACATCAGCGTCTACTCACATAATTAAAGTGTCAGGTTCCATCCACGGGGGCAGGGCTTGATTTCTATCTTATTTATGGCTTTTTTTCCCCTTACTCTTCAATGGTGAAGTGTACTGAGTGGGTGCTAATGAATACATATTAAAACAATAGAAAAAATGCAGATGAAGTGATTTGAGTTAGTTGGAGTCAAATGTAGTCTAGTTCAGCAAACACTGCTTGAGCATCTACTATGTTCTAGGCATAGTTCTAGGAATACGAAATATCTTCAAAGAGGTTACAGGCTAGTGGGAAAGCAAGGGGCTAGGTGGAGGGAGATGGGGATTATTAGTTACCTGATGCAAATGTGCATGGAAGTTTACACATCTGTAGGTGCAGTTTTAGATCTCCCAAATTAGTGAAGGGTGTGTATGTGTTTGTGTGTGTGTGTGTGTGTGTGCGCACGCGTGCATGCGTGCACTTGAGAAAGAGAGGAGGCAATACCCTGCATGAGCAAAGAAAGACATAGTGGAAAATGCTCTGCAAGGGTAAAGAAAGATATTATGGAAGAAAAAAATAATAATGAAACTTGGTCAACTTAGATCGGATGACAAACACTAGGGTATGTCCCTACTTAGTACCAGTTCCCAAGTACAGGGAAAAAGCACAGGCCTTTAAAAACATCAGATAACAATGCCAGGTCATGTTAAACCAACATACCTCAGATTGGGATCCCAGAGTCACTTGTCACGGCTGCAGCCCTGAGCCAGTGACTCCGCTGGCAGTGGGGCTGGGAGATGCAGCTCCTCTCTGCTGCACAGTGTCTAGATCACTGACCAGGTGGACAGGCAGTCCCAGAAGGAGGCCCTCACCAACCCAGTCCCCTAGACACAGTCAGAATTGAGGTGAGCTGCAGAGACAAGGTCCGACAGGGGGAAGAAGAACCTTACCAAGGATCAGGCATGTGGGTTATGCATAAAGAACCGGGAGCTGTTCTTGCAATTTGCTAGTAACCGCGAATGCCAGTCTGAATGCTTGTCTGAATGCTTGCAGTGCAAGTGACCCATCTGCCAGGGTGACCTCAAGCCCTGGAGTAACAGCAAATAAAGCCATGAACACACTGTCCTCTGGACTCTTTTACAATCCTTCCTTTCCAGGGCTTACAGCTCTGGACCTGAGACCTGCAACTCTGGCCCTTTGTTCATTATGACTCCACCAAATTATTCACATGAAACATGTCAGTCCCCTACCCCAACCCCCAAGATATGTGAGTAAATATTTCAAGAAAACAGAAGCATTTCTTTAAATTTTGGTTTCCAAAAGCTTCCCTCCATTGGAAAACAAAGGAGAAAACAAAAATCCAGTGGATTCCCCAAACATTATTTGAATGGAACAGACTCAAGTGTCTGACAGATCAGTTACAAACCACGGTTAATGATGCAGGAAATTATTTTCCTCTAGCAAGTAGTGGGGTAAAGCCATAAGGCCACAATCAAAACATTTAATGCCATCAATTACACCAAGAAATATATCAACCCTTTTTCTAAGAATAAACTTTACCAGTAAGGATCAAATATTTTATAGGATGAACAAATCTGGATTTTTCAGTACTAGAATGTTGAACTAACAAGAGCAAAGCATTGACATATTATACAAAATAAAGGTGGTTACCTAATTAAAACGATAGCATTTCTGGCTCTGAAGGGATATTAAATGTCCTTAAATGCAAAATACCGTATTATGCTCGAGGCTATGAGTGCAGTGTTAAGAGCCTATACTGTCAACTAAAACCTGAGCTTTAAACTCTGCCTCTGGCATTTACCAGTCATGGGATCTTAGTCTCAAAATTAGAGATAATAATATCCACTGGAAGGCTACTGTGTGAATTACGTAAGATCACACACAAAAAGTACACAGAGCATAGCATATAGTACATGCTTCACCAATGGTGGATCTATTACTATAATTACTTCTACATCACTGACAATGAATGGCTGGTTTATCTGTTTGAAAACTTGTAGTATCAAGAAAATCAGTTTCTTAAGAGGCAGCCCATTTCATTTTCAGATAACTTATCCTACTAAGAAGTTTTCTAGTCACAGATTCCCTGGAACTTTGGTCCTAGAGGAAAATTCACCTATCAACACGGGTCAAATCTAAACTGTTTTTCATATAACAGGCTTTCAAACATCAAAGAGCTGTCCTGATGAAGAGCCCTTTCTCACCCAGGATGGGCATCTCCAGTTCCCTCAGCCCACTGAGACAATTTCAAACTCCTTATCTTCCTACTGTTCTCTTCTGAAGGAATTCCAGGATTCTTCTGAAACTATGGGACCCAGAGACACACAATTATGGAACAAAACACGGCACAGCTATTGCAACTTTCACTGCACCTGTCTGTACCCTAAAGAGTGCATCAGCTTCGCTCTCAGCCATTTACAGCCCTAACTCATGCTGAAACCCAGCCAACGAAGTCCCTATGTCTTTGTCCACCATGATGCTTTAGAGCCACTTCCCCCCAGTCGCTACACATGTATTGGCACTTGGAACCCGAATGAACAGCCAGTTTTTCGTGTGTTCCTTCTAAATGTGACCTTGTTGGACTGAGTCCCCTGTTTCAGCCTGTCTTGTTAGATTCTGACTCAGCTGTTCAATGTACTAGTTCCCAGTGAAGTTCCGTGAACTTTCTTAGCATGTCCTCAACACCCTCACAATAAACATGTTGAACAAGCTGATGTCAAGGCCAGATCTTGAAGAGGGCATTCGCTATAAATCTGTGTAACTCCATAAATATATAGATAATATACATAGATTCTATAGGTACTAAGTGTAATGCATGCTTTTGTTCCTGATTTCTGGTACTGCTATCACAATAGACTATGAGGTTATTCTGATACGCCTTTTGCCTAGAGAACATATGCTAGATTCTCATGACCATGGCCCCCTAATTATTTACATTTAATTATCTAAGAATTTCATTTTAGACTCAACAATTCACAAGAATTTCACTGGTGTATATTTTATTATATCATATAAAGAAGCAATAAAAATGATTTAAAAAGTAAATCAGATGATAAAATACACATAAGAAACGTACTGTATTAGATAACAATAGGACTGAGAATCAGAAACACAAATTTAAGTCTACGATCTACTTACTACCTAGATAGTTAATGGGTGTGTGTAGACAGTTTCCCAAATATCTTCTCAGGTTTACAGGGCACACTAATAACACTGAGACTCTTCCATAGACAAGCATTCTGTAGGCCCCTCCTTTCCCTGCCAAGACATTCTGTATCTTTATGAGGTTACTCAACCCATTCACTTTGAGTGCAAAAAGTTAGCACCTGCCATGAGGGATCAGAATGTGACATGTGATGAGAGGGCCCTGTGATAAGGGCCTGACCTTAGCAAACAAAAATAAAACCTCCAAGAGAAAGATGAAAATGCAATAATAGACAAACCAGAGTATTGCATGGCCCTTAATACAAGCAATTAAAATTCCAATCCACAGCAAGCAGTGGTTGAGGCTGTGTACGATTCACGGAGCAGTAGTGCCAGGAGACGTCAGGGAACTCCCCCGTTACCTCATCTTCACGACACTGTAACATGATAGACTCCATGAAAAAAAAAGTCAACCAGCCATCTTAGCGATAGGAACCTGGGGCCCATTTCTCATCTGGCGTAATACTTCACAGAGCAGATCCAAACACAATGCAACGTCCTTGAAATCAGCAGGAGCTCAGCACTCTGGTCCGTGCCAAAGAGCAAGATGAGAAATGGGGCTGGTATAAATATTCAATTGGGAAGTTATGGCCAATCTCCTTGAGCTGTGTGTTTAGTGCAACTCAAAACTGCTCCACCTGGTCCCTGCTGGCTCCCTCATGTCTACCAGGGGCTGGCAGCTGGAAGGCAGGCTGAGCCTTGGGGATCTTTTAATTTGCTGTAGCACCAGCGGGGCAGGCGGGAGGGATGACAATGCATATGCTGGGATTCAATTACAGAGCTGCCTCTTTCCCAGGTGGGAGGCACCACTGACTGAAGAGAATTCAATGCTTCCGTTTGTTAAGGTCCCTTAGCAAGTGACTGGTGGTTTGCAAATGCTGCCGGTGTGGAATAATGCACTATGGTCTGCCCTCACAACAAAGGTCTCAGCAAAAAAAAAAAAAATTAATAAAATTGAATATTTTGTTAGGCTCATGTGCTGTCTTTACTTTTCATTTGTTTTCCAAAATAAGATCATTCTGTAACTTCTGCCTCATGATCTCACTGCCAAAAAGGTTTTTAAATATTGCATAAACTTAGATGTGTTCCAGCTATGAACATTTAAGGGGAACACACAATGTTCTAAATTTGAAGTACTTGAATAGTTTCTAAAAGCTCGACAAAATTACCTCCAATGCAATCCTTTCTTTACGATAAAATGTCATAATGTCATTAATTTTAAGGACACTGATCTCAAAAATCTGTAGTAATCTGTCCATGCTGAAGGGGGAGGATGCGCTTCATATTCCACCTGCTACAAAGCAAAGTTCACCAAATACAAGAGTATGATTGCAGTAACTGGATTATTTCTATATGAATAGATACTATGCTAATTACAAATCAAAATTACCTATTTGTTAAAGTAGATTTTTCAGCGCTATTACTTGGACAAACTTCCTGGTTAGATAGCTTTACTTTATTATATAGTTAAAAGAAAGAAAGAGTTGCATTTGTTCCAACCCAGGGCCACATTTGTCCTAGAGAGGGCCGTCCTCCCATGGCAGTTAGAGCACAACCAGCTCAACCAAATCAGTCCTCTGTTCTAAACCCTCCTATGCCTTCCCATGCCTCTGACAGTAATCCCCAAATTCCTTGCAGGGTCTCTAAGGGGCCTCGCTTCCTTACATGACACCCCATTCCTTGACCTCACCTTCTAGGTGAGTCCCTCACTCATGGCTCCCCAATCCCCTACATCCCATCTCCCCAACCTGACCTGCTGTTCTTCAAATCCACCCAAACCACCCAACACGTTGAGCTGCCAGAGTAGGTCCTCTGCACTTGATTTTCCCTTTCCCTGGAAGACAGTTGCCCCGGCCATCCTCCTTGCCTTGGAATAAGCTCACTCATCCCCTATTTGGAGAACATCTTCACTCAACAATTGCCACTTGGGTAGCCCCAACTGCCGTATTTTATTCTTCTTCAAGGCAATTATCTCCCTGACATAGTGTGTATTCATTTATTTGTTAATCGTCTCCCCCTCTAGAATGTAAGCTCCATGAGAGCACGGAACCTAGCACAGTGCCTGGCACATTGTAAGTGCTCAGTTAACATTTGTTGAATGTATGAATAAATTTTCCAGTGATTTTAACTGACCTACCTAGTCAGAACTAGGTACCTAGGCTTTACTGCACTGCTCAATATTACCAGTTTTTTTTTGTGGCACAGTTTTATTGTCTTGTAGAATCAATTCTCTGATAAATAAAAAAATGATTCTAGTATAAAAAATTTTATAGTATTATTGACATAGAATCTCTAACATTTTTTTACCCTCAAATATGAAAAATAGAGTAAATAATAATTATTTAACGAGTTTCTACCGTTTCAAACACATGTCTGGTCCACAACAGTGTGAATGACTTCTCAAACTTTCCCCCTCCTGGACTTGCCTAATACTTGGTCCTTGTTGCCTTGTTGTGCATTTTTCATTTTCCATTTCTTCATACCTAACAGAATCTCAATTTTTGTTCAGGCATTCTTCTGTGACTGAGAAAGTTCGGTGCCTCATGAGAAGCTAAATCCACCCCAGAAGATGGAGACCTAACTTTCTCCTAAATTAATGATTGTTTCAGGAGTCATTAAGTAACCAGATTTGTGCCAAAGGGACACAGGAACACTTGGCTGGAGACTTGGGTGTAATTCCTCTTCATTCTTCTAGGAAAGCTTCCATATCCAAACTGCCTCTTCAGCTGGGTGTGAATTTGTACTACCAGGTATTCATTCTATCGCCAAAGAAACAGACATGGGGCAAATGCAAAACCGAGGATGGCAGAGCAAAAGGAGACAAAGTAAACTGGTTTCTTGATGAAGTTATTGAGCTCCTGGAGGAACCACTCTAGAAATCACTCCACCACTGGAATTTCAGTTATGTGAGCCAATAAATTACCTTATTGTTTAATGAGGTGAGTCAGGTTTTCTATTACTTCCACTTGAAAGTATTTTAAGTACTACAACTACTCTTTCCTGTTTCTTGATCTCACATCTGGCCATGCAATTTTCAGTCATCTTCCTGGATCACTCTCCTCTTAACCTTTTGATGTCCTTATCTTGCAACCTCACCCATCATTTTATCTCACTAAGGTAAGCACCCTTCTGGGGACATTTCACATGTATTTATGTCTTCAACAACTATTTTTTTTCTTGTGGATCAATTCCAAATCCATCCCTCCTCGGTCTTCTATCTTTCTGAGCACCAGAATTTACCTACAATTCTATACTGGTCATCTCCACAGAGATTTTTCACAAACTCTTCTAACCTTATATGTCCATAGCTAAACTCACTACCACTCCTTTCATACCAACTCATACTCTTATCTCTAGCCTCACTATTAAATTGGTCAGTCCAATCAGCACCCTGGGTGTGTCTTTAAGCCCTCAATCTTTACATAGTTCACCAAATACTGTAAGTGCTTCTGCCTAAAAGGATTACAAAATATTCACTCCTTTTACCCTAATCACTACCTAAATTAGGTCATCATAATTCTTCACTGAAACTGTTCCAACAGGCTATACTTATTACACAGAATCTTTGTTGTTAACTCAACCCTAAGTGCATACCAAGTGATAGGTACTTTATAACTGAACCTTGACGAATGAGCATAGAGCCCCCTGGTTTTGTCTTCTGTCTACTCTCCAAATCATCCTTCAATCATCAGAAGTATTTTTTTCAAATACAATTGTAACTATTTCACTCCCCCATCCCCTGAACTCTTCCTCCCCTCAAATAAGCAAAGGTTCTCAAGTGGCTTCAGCTCAAAGTTTTCATAAATATCTACTACATGTCAGATTCTCAGCTAAGGGCTTCAATAGCATTACTTATGACTTTTTTCTTTTAAAAATCATATAATTCAGGAGAGACTTGCTAAATGGCCTTAGTTACAGCAAAATATATGTATCATCATACTACTCTGAATCCAAGAACCTGCATCTATTTTTACTTTGAGATACAATATTCTCATATTATTTTATACTCCATCTATTTGGATTGGTAATAGGAATATCTTGAGTTAATTTCAACTTATATTAATGGACAACAATTTCAGAAAACATATGATTAATTGATACTGTCTGGTATAGAAATCACTACTTTTTAGAAGAGGCTCTAAAATTGAGAATTTAAATGCTATGCTTTAGATAAATGAACATGGTCATTTGCTGGTCTTGTGATTTCACTTAAGAAATTACCTCGAATGTATGATATATGTTAAAATTCAGAAATTCACTCAAATTTAGTCATACTTCCTTCAAAGTTTATTACTGAAGAAATAAGGACTATTTGAACCCCACGATATAGCAGATAATGTTAAACTTTCATTCATTTGATGAATATTGCATATCTAGGCCCTTGGTTTTTCTTTATGAATAATGCAGACAAAAATTCTCTGCCTTTGTGAAGCTTATCTTCTAGTGTGAGGCAGGGGAGAAAATATATATTCATATATTACATATATATACACACACATACAGAAAACACATATTGTAGCTGCTATTCACTTTAACAAATTGCTGTACATCAGAAATACTAAAGGAGATGTGCTATAGATACAGATATATGGTACAGATAGAAAAGAATATGATGCAGGTGCCAACTTCAGCATAATTATCATTAGAATTCAGACAAATGGAGGGGAGAAGAGAAAGTTTTCAGGCAAAAGGACAAATCTGAGCCAGGAACACAAGTTGGAATGAATATAGCTTGCCACAGGAAGTGAAGAATAGAGAATATGTTATAGAATAGAAAAAAATTGGTTACTAGTATACCTAGAACTTTTAAAAAGCCAGGCGGTGGAATCTGACAGGGGTGCAATGTAATCAGAGCAATATTTGTAAGAGATTAGTCTGGCTAATCTGCATTAGTACAGTTTAGAAAAGCAGTAGAATTTACTGACATAGGCTGGTTAAGAAGCTGATACAACAATTCAGGCAGGAAGTTTTTGAGTAAGGTAGTGATGACAGAATTGAAAACAAATGAAAGCCATTAGGTGTATGTTGCCTGGAAAATGACAACCTGGATGACTAGATTGTTAAAGACACATATTCATTCATTCATATTTATTGAGCACCATAATTTGACTTACTCATATTTATTAAGCACTTGACATATTTACTGAGCACCTATTAGGTAATTGCTGTTGTATCTCTTACTGGATTCAAAGGTAGACAGCCACAGCCTCCAAACTCACCATGGCCACAGTCTAGCAAGGACAGTCCTATGGCAGCACAGTGCCAGGGCAGGGTCATGGTCACTGGCGGTGTGGATGAGAAGTGGTCAGCTTTGCTGGGTTTTGTGGGAGTGCACGGGTGTGCAGAGATAAAAGGCAGCTCAAAACTGATATCTGAGTTTTTACCCAAAGTTGGTGAGGGATTCCAGAAGCTGGAAGGGCAGTTTTATTCAAAGGCATGGAGGTGTGAAACTGCATCATGTGTTTAGGTTCCTAGAAGCAGTTAAATCTTTCCGCACACTTCTGCAGAGTACATTTGCTTAGAGGTAAAGGTAGACATCTCACCCTCACCTCTTGCATGACTGGACTGTGTCTAGCCTTGTCTTCACTGGAGAAGACATACAGTCTAAGAAAAAGCCAAATGAAGGAGAAAAGTAGGGAGAGGGAATTCTTTGAAGGTGTCCGTCCATCTCTTTTCTGCAGAGAAATGGGACATGGAGAGCAGGCTGCAGTAACAGTAGTAAGAGAAAAGAAACGTGAGCCAGATAATAGGCTGTTAAATAGCGGCGTCTTCTGTATAAGATGAGCAGCTACCCCTTGAACTACTGCAATACTTACTCATCTTGCATTAAATTGAGTGTCCGAGTTTAGAAAGGTGCCTGTCAGATTCCCTGGAATCCTACCATGACTGACCACGACTGACATCAACTCTAGCTTTCTGTATGAAGCTGGAACACAGTCACAGTGTTAGCTTTTCAGCTCACAGTCATGTGCAGGCACAGCACAAGTTTGGCAAAGTTGACATCTCTTGCGCTTACACAACTGTTAAAGTTGATCAAGGCTGTCCCTTCTTCAAATGTTGTTATAACCAAAGGTACACTCAAGAACCTGCTGTATGAGTCCCATATAAAAGGACAAGAGGGCAGGCAGGAGGAATGGCAAGCTGGCAGGCCTGTGCCCATACTATCTCCATGGTTTCCCAGGTGAGTGACTCACTTAGCATCCACTGCACCTCAATTTTCTCATGTATAAAACCAGGAAAATAGCTTTTGTCCTGCACAACGAGAAGGAGAGTGTGAAGACTGACATAACATTTGGGAAGTTGCTTTTAAAATTTTAAGTTGTATGCAAATGCAAGATATTATTTGTAACATTAGCAAAAATAAAAATCAGGAGAGAAAACCTTATATTCTGCACAAGGTACCCCTAACACTGAGATGTTTACCAATATGCTATCAACTTTCCACAGAGAGGATGCTGAAGAAGTGTTCATTGTCTTAATAATGAATATGAATGTATGAGAACACCTCTTAAATCAGTGGTCCCAAACTTTCTGACACCAGGGGCCGGTTTCTCCACCTCAGATCATCGGGCGTTGGATTCTCATGGGGAGCATGCAACCTGGATCCCTCGCATGTGCAGTTTGCAGTGGGGTTCATGCTTCTACGAGGGTCTGATGCCCCCACTGATCAGATAGGGGGTGGGGCTCAGGTGGCTATGCAAGGGATGGGGAACAGCTGTGGGTACAGGTGGGGCTTCACTTGCTTGCCTGCCACTCGCCTCTTGCTGTGTGGCCCGGTTCCTGGCTCAGGGGTCGGGGATCGCTGTCAAATTATGGGAAATCTGTGAATAATAAGTACGGGTGATTTTTTTGGTGATGTTATAAAGATAAGAATTATGGATTGCTTTAGAGATTTCCTGGGCAGTGAGTGTCACTTTCCCAAATACAACCCTGCAGCAGTCACCTCAAAAATGTACTCACACTTTACAGTGACAACGTTCACACACACAAACACACACACACACATTCTCTCTCTCTCTCTCTCTCTCTCTCTCTCTCTCTAAATGGGACCCCAAGCCAAACAGCATAAAACATCTCTTCTGAGTTTTCGTGGGACATTTTTTTCCTTGATTGCTTCATTCGCTCATAAATGTCTCTTTAACATGCACCACGCTCTGGGCACCACGAGAGGCACGACAGGTACAAGATGAAGAAGTCGTAGTGTCCCTCCTGCATAATGAGACTGCACCTACTCAGACTGCCATGGCCAGATATTCATATATTGTTGGGCTGTGTTGCACTCCTTTTTAAACGCACAGAAATCCTTTTGGTTTGGGTAATGTATGACGTTTCAGTTTGTTTGAGTCTTCTTTGCATGGAGAGGAGTGAGCACAGAGGGAACGTGGTATTTATGGTGTTTCTATAGGATGAATTATCTCATTCACTTACAATAAAAAGAGGGAAAGACCATCCCATGTCCTATGAATGAATATTATTAATCTAATGGTGGCCCAGAGACAAGAGGGAGAAAGCAGGGTATTGTATCATTCTATTCACATTTATAAAAAAAAAAAAAAACATAAAGAATAGAATGTCTTATGAGTAAATCTTTATTACCTTAGAAACTATTGCTCCCAGATGTAGTTTTCTTTATTTTCAAATATATGTCAAAGAAAGAAGTATACATTATCCTAATCTGGAAACGCCAAAATTGTAAGCTTTATAAAGCTATGATTTATCTTGAGATCCCTAATTATATCTATCTGTTTACTCTTATTTATAGAGTTGTGCTCTATAGAGTAGTTACTATAGTACCATCTCCCCAACTAATCTGTCTAAAATATAAGGTATTCATGTTGAACAAAACTTTAAGTTCCTGTTTCAGATTTCATTCAATTTATCTATGTACTGACTTATCAATTATGTGTATTTGAAATGTATTGAAAATATACATGTAGAGCTTAATATGTGTGTGTATATATATAATATATGTGTGCATATATACTATCAAATGTTAAATGCCATAGGAAAAAGTCCACAATATAATGCCAGTAATAACTTTCATTAACCATGCATTCAACACATATTTTTGAGCAATCAGTATGTACAAGGTGCTGTGCTGGGCAAAGTGGGGAAAGAGATTTGTAAGACGTCTAACAGTCTAGCTTGTGCATAACAGAGCCTAAAGAGCAGCCACAGCTGTCACATCCCTGAAGAATGTGAGTTTGTCATTCAGGCACCACACTGGAGAGCCGGGCTTCTGCGCACAAACTCCCAGAATGCAGTCAATCACGACGTGGAAGTGAGGTTTGACTTTGCAGGTTTTGCTAGGTGGTACGCAGGTTCAGAATGTATCATATATTGCTTTTCCCCAGCTGCCGAAGAATGAAAAGCTAAAGAAAGACCACAAGCAAAACTAATGCCATAATGCGCTCCATCCTTAAGCACTGTGGTGTTAGCTGTCAAACACAGGCAAAGGCGATAGCTAAAGGCAACTTAAATCTGGAAAACCAGAGAAGAGGATGTGGGGTATATGTTTTTTGAGCAGGAGCACTATGCACTGCCCACAATAAAAGAACAGATTGGTACAACAGGTTTAAAAATGAGCCATAGCAGAAAACTCAGAAATATTCTCCATATGCTTTGGATGATTCAAAGGGCTCCTGTGGAAAGAACAAGATTTTAATTCAAGAAACTTGTTTTCAAGTCCCAGTGCAGCTCCTCACACTAAGTTGTGATTTGAGGCAAACATTTAAACTCTCTGTGCCTTATTTTCTATCTGTATAGAGGGAACAATAACTCACAGGGTTATCACAATGCTCAAAGGAGTAAATAATGTTTTGATTGTTGTTTCATTCTTTACTAGTAATGTGCCTGGTTATGAATATCTAATACAGAGTGTTATCTGTGTGCATATACATTGTCCTTAGTCACTCAGCATTCCACAGTATGTATACTGCAACTGCCAAGTACAAATCCTGTGCATTAACCAACTCATCGCAAGTCCTATGAGTTCATCTTGACAATTGGCCTCACGTTCACCTTTTTTTTCTTGTTTCTCTCACTGCTTCAGGTCTGAAACACGATACTGCCCAGACCTTCTGGCTTTCAACCTTCATTCCTTGCCTACCCATAGATCCACCCGCCTATGAGACAGCTTACCTCTCGCTGTATGGGTACCACGTGGCTTACAAAGTGAAGGGAAAGAGAAGTGAAGTGTGAAGTGAAGTCAAGATGTGGTCTTGGCTCTGTCTCAAACTCCACCTCACTTCACCTCTCTGGCCTTTTGTTTCCCTATCTATAAACTTAGTAGATTTGCTCTACATGATTTCTAGGCCCCTTCCAATTCTAATATTCTTAATTTTAAATTTCATATTCAAATGATACATCAAAAGCATCACTGCAAAAATATATAGTCAAGACACTGTCTCAAATAATGATCAGAATAGAAACAATGGCAGCAAACTGCTTTATCAAGGGACTGCTTTGCCCCCCTCCACAGGAGCAGCAGGTGTTAGGCACACACCCATACCCACCTTTACACAGTGGTGTAACTACAGGCGGCTGGCCGCAGCCACCTCCACTCATTTCCATGACACTCAGTTCAGATGCGATAGGGAGATGATGCTTTGCCCTATTCACACACTCATGAGTGAGCCACGGTATTTGAGGAGTAGAGGGACACAAAGAGAATACACAACTTCATCTCAAGGAATGTGGTTCTACTATTTTTTGCCAAGCAAGCTGGAATAGTCACATTTGGAGCTTTTATTTTCAATGCAAAAATATAAGTATGTAAATTCTTATGCATGTTTCACTTCTATCATCATAGATAGTTCACTTATCTATGATGTCAATGTAATATAAGATGTATAATGCTTTATCTTTTCTATACGATGTTGAAATTCTATCTGAAGCCAAATCTACTGATGTTGAGATCCCTTACTCACATTACCCTCCTAATCTCTTCCTGAAGACTTCTCTGTTAGGCATTAAAGAGCTATGAATAGAAAATTCATAGCTATGAATATTCATATGCTATGAATAGAAAATGAGACTTTGTGAGGATTTTAAATATAACAATCAGAGCAGAACAACAAAACAACTGATCAATACAGACAGCTATTAATTGGCTTGGAAAAAAGTGCAAGAAGCACTCGGTGACAGACACACAGGGTCACATGGGTTTATTCTGGTCTTTTCCCTTCCCGCACTAACCATATCCCATCAATTACAAAATCCTGGTGCTTTAAATTCCTAAACTATTCTTGATTGGTCCTTTATCTGTATTTTAACTCCCCCCTGGACAATGTAACACTACTCAAATTTTTTTCCTGCCTCAGATTTCATCTTTTTCAAATTCATTCTTCACACTACAGCCTGAGTAATCCTTCCATAAAGGGTTTATCGGACGATGGCACTCCCGTATTGAGCATCCTTCCATGAGTTTCCAGAGACTCACGTGTTAGTGGCCTTCACAAGACATGCTGTTTCCTGACCCCATATATTAACACTTGCACAAAGATTTACTCTCCCTGCAATACCTTACCTGTCTTCTCACCTAACTGACTCCAACTGATCCTTAAAGAATTTGTAAAGGCCTCACCTTTTTCTAGAAGTCTTCCCTGAGACCACTCAGGAAAAAATAAGAGCTTCTGAGATTCCTTGTACATATGTCTACTATTGCCCTTCTACACTGTTTGATACTTGTTGCATGTCTGTGTCCTCCTGCTAGATTATGAGTTCATGGAGATGTCTCATCTGGCAGAGGACCTGGTACATTAATCAATTAACAAATATTTATTGGGCACCTACAATGTAGCAGGCACCATTCTAAGTGGCAGGGATACAATAGTGCACAGAAGAGGTGGAAATCTCTGTCCTTGTGAACCTTACATATGTAAAACGAAGCAAATTATATATTATGTCAGGACATGGTAAATTGTGTGAGAAAAAATGGAGCAGAGACAGTGTTGATGACGAGAGTGGGGTGCAATTTAAATGTAATAGTCACATGTGCCTCATAATCCCCATCAAGCCAGGACCTGAATCCAGTAAAGGAATAAGCCATGAGAATGCTAGAGGAAGAAAACTCCAAACAGAAAGAACAGCTTGTGCACAGGCTTGGAGAGGAGGCAGGCCCGGCACAAAGAGGAGGCCAGTAGACCAGACAAGACTGAGCGGTGAGAGAAGAGGAGGAAATGGGGTGAAAGACAGAATGGGGGGCTGGATTGTGCAGGGCTTTCAACTACTGTAAGTTCTTGGGCATCTACTCTGATGAGAGAAATGTGGACCTACTGGAAAGTTTTACAAACGGGAAGTGGACAGGTAAGAAACAGTCCACTGGAAGGTTCCCTTCATGGAAGGACCAAGGCATTGTTTCACTCTGGTGGTTCACTTACTATGCAGTAATGAGGAACACATCAAGGCTCTGGATTTACCAATCCAGCAGTGTGGGCAACTGGGAAAAGAGGCAGGTTTGACAGCAGCCAAGCCTGAGTTTGAAATCTGGATGTTACTAACGCTGTGACCTTCAGTTAGTTACGGGACTTTTCTAAACCTTTGTTTGCCCACCTGTAAAACAGGATAATAATATTTACCAAATAGGAAGAAATAAATCCACCTACAGGAAGAATATGGCATAAAATAAAGGCTCAAGCAACTCTAGTCTCTGATGTCTTTTCATATTTGAGTTATCCTCCAAATAAATCAACGAAAGTCTGTAACTGACACACAATGTCACCCACCTCAAACAGGTAAAACAGATGATGTAACTTCTTCTCTGAGTGCTGATTACAGGGATGTCTAGTTTTAGGAAAGTTCACCAGACTGAAATTTATGGTATATGTACTTTTCTGTATGAATGTTACACTTTAAAAATAAGTTAAAAACCTGCTAAACAAAAAATATATATGATTCTTACCCAAACAGTAACAATTATATATATATATATATATTTTTTTTTTTAAAAGGTAATAACTCAATGTTGACAAGTGTGAGACAAGAACTCCTATGCCATGCTGGTTTTGACTTTAAAATGGCACAAATTTGGTACAAAGCTACCTGGCAAAAGGTTCAAGAGCTTTAAAATATGCATGGCCATTGACCTAAAATTGCATTTCTAGAAGTTCACTCTAAGAAAATCAGGAATATGGGCTGATTTATGCACAAATATATTCAATGAATTACTAATGTTTTTATAAGACGGGAAATTTTGAAAGAAACGAATATTCCTAAATGAGGAAGTGATTACATAAATCACTGTGATATGATATTATGCAAGTAACTTTCACTTCTATGGCAAAACATTCATAAGGTAATGTCAAATTTTTCAAAAGCAGGATAGAAAAGTGAGTATGCCATATTGTTCCAAATATACATAAAAGAAGGATGCCAAAGTGTGGTTAACTCTGGGTAGAGTGACTTTGGTTTTAGTTTAATAAATTATGTTTTTCTAGATTTTTGGTTTTAGTTTAATATTATGTTTTTCTAGATTTTTCTAAAAAGAGCAGTAATACTTTATTGATTACAGATTTTTTTAAAAAATCGTGGTGGTATTGCATTTTTATTTGCTTTTCTCACAGAGTTTCATTTTTGCTTTCTATACCACAAGTAACAACTGTGTACTGCTCCATAAAAATTGTATTAACTATTTGACTTCGTGCTGCCTGGGGACAGTACAGTGTCTCTTATTCTTCAAAACCTTTCCCTATAATGCCTTACAAAAAATAGAGTATATGCTCAAAAAATATTGAATCAAAAAATAGCATGCCCTCATGTGTTATCTTCTTATATAATTGTGCTATACAATTAAATAAACATCATGCAGTGTTAAACCTTTTGCTGTGTATATGCAAAAGTGAAAATAAAGTACTTTTAACTGCTTGTGGTTTATCCACATAACCCACTCTGTCTTCTTCTGGCTTGTGAGGGCAGAAGGTCACGGGGTGGTGGGGGTAGCTTAGGCGAGGGTGAGGCAGGGGTGGGGGGGTGGGGGAGAGGTGGGGAAAAGGTCTGGAAGAGCAGACGCTGGGGCTGAGGGTTCAACCCCACCTCTAATGCTCCATCTAGAGCACTGCTACTTTGATCTTCTTCCAGCTCTCTTCCCCTTCCCCCAGGGCTCAAGGCTGAAGGAGGCAAAATCCAACAATACAGCGATGCCAAGGGTGAATCAACACCTGGGGGTAATAATTTCACTGGCCCACTGGGGAACCAGAGCCCTGTTTGAAGTGGACTGCAGGGGAGCCCCTAAGAAGAGAGAAAAGCTAACAGGAGGGACTGCCTGCTCCTACAGGACAGAGAAGGGCACCTTCAAGGCAAAGGGGGAAAACACATGATTGATAGAAGGAATTAAGATCTTAGCTCAATGCACAAACACAGAAAACTTTTTTCTAAGAGGAGCTCCTTCACAGTCAAATCATGACATTTGCATTTGAAAAAAAGTTGCTAATTTTAATGTTAGTTGATGATTTTTTTAAAAAAAATATGTGATCTGAATAGTAATTATCCAACATCCTAGTTAAGCTGGATTTATATCAACTTAAATAATACTTTCTCAAAATAATTTTTTTCTCCCTCTCCTCTTGTTTATGCAGTGCTGTTCACTCTAAAGTTTATATGAAATTTGGAGAAAAAGCAGCATGTAATTTATATTTAATAAATACCAATAACATATACCTATTTTAAAAATATTTATTTTACATGAATATTTTACTCACATTGTACTCAATAGGAAGCTTTCAAGAATGCCAACTTTCCATTCACTTAGGCAAGCTCTAGTATACTATCATCTCATTAAATTAATGAAAAAAGATTTAATCAACAGATACTTTGGGCACTAAGGTCATGGTCTGTCTATATATCTATACATTATCTTTTTCTAAATTAGCTTTGCAAATACTAGCAAATTTGCTACATTACACTTAGATATGTATGGGTTGTAGTTGTATCTGCAAAGTATTTCAAAAGCCTAATAGCCCTATGTATTTAAATGACCCAAAGAAGGGAAAAGAAATTACATGTGTATATATATGTATGTGTATATATGTGTGTGTATATATATATACATATATATGCTTTATATTTAAGGTATACAACATGTTTTGATATACACATACATAGTAAAATGATTACTATAGTCAAGCCAATTAACATGTCCCTCATTTCATATAGTTACCTTTCTTTTTTGTGGTAAGAGCATCTAACATCTATGCCCTTAGTAAATTTCCAGTATATAATACAATAGTATTTACTATATATTAACTGTAATCCTGATGCTGTGCTTTAGATCTCTAGACTTATTCATCCTACATAACCGCAACTTTGTACCATTTGACCTACATAAGTCCTCATCCCTCCCTCTATCTCTGGTAACTACCATTGTATTATCTATGTATTTGATTTTCTTTTAAGATGCCATATATAAGAGAAATCATGCAGTGTTTTTCTCTCTGTGCCTGGCTTATTTCACTTAGCATAATATCCTGCAGGTTAATCAATGTTGTTTTTAAGGTTGAATAATACGTGTGTTTATATATCACAATTGTGTGTATATATCACAATTTCTTTTTCCATTCATCCTTCCATGAACACTTGGTTGTTTCCATATCTTGGCTGTTGTGAACAATGCTGCAATAAACATAGATGTTCAGCTATCTCTATGAGGTGCTGATTTCATTTCCTTTGGGTAGTGCACAGAAATTTTAAAGCTATAATTTTGGATGGGAGCAGTACATGTTTCTAAATGATCTTGCCAATCCAGCCTCAAGTGTCTTCTTTGTCAGTCAGGGCTTAAGCCTCATCCCCATAATAGTGCAGCTATGGACTGAGGACCTATGGATCACTGGCTCGCCAACTTCATTTCACCTGTAATAAAATCCAGATTGGAACAGAGGTTTTGCAAGAGCAAAGTCTAATGAATGGAGGTGAACTCTTTTTCACTACTTAAAAAGGAATTAAAGTTATGCTCCACTCAAAATGACCACACACCTTCAAGAGCCCTATCAAAAATAGCATTAAACCACTCCATGTTGCAGTTGAATTTAATCCTAAATCCTACACAAATAAGAACACACTCCTGTCTGATGAATATCATGAATAATCATCACACAAAGACTAACACTCTCTGAGTGCTTGGTTGGTGCCAGGCACTGCCCTAAAATCTTTGATGTTGTCAACTCATTTAAACCTTATGGAAATATATGAGGTAGGTACTGTTATTATCATTCCATTTTTTGAATAAGGA
Organism: Microcebus murinus; assembly: GCF_040939455.1. NCBI lineage: Eukaryota > Metazoa > Chordata > Mammalia > Primates > Cheirogaleidae > Microcebus > Microcebus murinus. The sequence goes on from NC_134108.1 coordinate 28,885,704, forward strand.
AACTGAGGCATAAAGAGATTAAGTAACTTGTCTAAAACTTCACAACTAGCAAGTGGTAAATCCAGGTTTCATTCAAATCAGGCAGTCTGGCTCGAGAATCTACATCCTCTGCCATTATTGTAGATTGCCTCCCAAACCTAAAAATTTACTGAGATTCATTCAATCTTACATGGAGATTCTAAAAACCAGACAAAATATATTTTTTTTAACCTCCACACAAATCAAGAGGATAAGACTATGCAGACGGTCCATCTGCAATGTAACCACATAAAAGAATTCTGTGCAAATCCAAGCCCATTAACAAAAGTGTGCATGGAATCTGCCAAGGAGCCAGATGTCTTCATTGGAGGAGGAGTATCTTACTGGCTTGTCACTGAGACCTCCAGCAGGGCATTCCCCAACAAAAGACGGAGGAAGGATGATCTGTTCACCATGCCAACGGCCCAAATGTAAAGTGCATGATGTGTTCAGTAATAACCTTGAAACTCTTAGTAATAAATACTCTTTAGCAAAATCCAAACTGCAGCACCAACAGTAAAAGGAACTCCATAAAGGTATGCATTATAGTTCTGGGAACGTTTGCATAATTAAAAAGTTAAAGCTCGTCCTAATCCCTTTTCATGTTTAGCTCTTAATATAGATCAGGGTTACTTTTTTCTTCCCCCCCTACTTCAAATCCTCCAAAGAATGCAAGAGAAAATTAGGCAAGCGAAACAAGCAGCTTTTGATTCTCTGGCACTCTACCATTTGGAAAACAGACTTGAATTGCAGGATAGCTAGATAGTGGTCTAGGAATTTAAGAAATATGAGTTTGGTTTCAATAAGAAATACCTTTACAAGGAAGCTGAAAAAATAGAAAACAGCAGCAGTGTTTTTCTTCTTTTCTTTTCCTCCCCGAAAATCAGTAACAAATATCGAAACTCTAAGTTGAATTGGAGTCTACTCTTTGATTTACGATTTCTTACTAGGCTCAACTTAATTGAATTTAGGAGACTAAAATCACTGGAGTTGAGAAGATTTATTATTGTATTTTATCTGTGGCACAGGGGGTCCTTGGATTCTTCAAGAGTCAGGGGAGCTGGCACTCTGTGAGCTGCCTCTGCTAAGCTCGGTGTAAAGTGAAGCCACTGGGGAAAAAACACAGTCTCTTAGAGCAACGAAGGAGTGAGCGAGAACCAAAGTGCTGGGGATGTGGAAAGAGTCTGGGCTTGTGGGGTCTGTTTCTTTCCATCCCCTTCCTCCCCATTCAACATCTAGTCCAATCTTGTTCCAATTTAAGAAACACTAACACGTTCCCCAAAAGACTAACTAGAATGATCTATATAAACCTCTTGTGATGAATACCCCTCCTTTGATTAATAAAAAAGGCCTAGACTCCTTTATTTAACAGTGTGGGTGGATAAAACTATGTGATAGCATGTGGTTGATAAAACCGAATTAGCATTTCAACAATCAACTGAAATAACCACAGAGTCTTAATACATTCTCTAATTAAAAAAGTGATCACAAAATTTATTTTCTTTCTTTCTGAATTCAAAGACATTCATGGTATATTATATATTATCCCGAGATATTATCATACCAAAAGCTGTATATAAAATCTGCTCAAGAGAAAGACAATAAGGCTGAAAGTTAAAAGTTAAATAAATGCATCCTTTACCTTCACCTTCTGGAAAAGCCAATGCTACAGATACATTATTTCTCTATTTATTTTTTCTCTATAATTAAAACTAACCTCAATTTTAAACTATTCTGCATTTCTTTCTGATTTATTCTACTTAGAAAAGTATTAGGAATGAAATGATAAGAGATAAATGATATACATTTCACTTTAATTTTAATAGAAAAACTTCTAGAATTAAAAAATCCTAATAGTATACCTGGAAATTATATATTTTGTTAAAGTACTAAAAAATAGGCTTGGGGTGAGCACAGTGGCTCACGCCTGTAATCCCAGTGCTTTGGGAGGCTGAGGAGGGGGGATTGCTTGAGACCAGGAGTGCCAGATCAGTATGGGCAACAAAGCAAGACCTGTTCTCCATAAAAAGTAAAAAAATTAGCCAGGCATTGTGGCTCCTGCCTGTAGTCTCAGCAGCTTGGGAGGCTGAGGCAGGAGGATCACTTGAGCCTAGGAGTTCAAGGTTATAATGAGCTAAGATCACACCACTGCACTCCAGTCTAGGTGACAAGGTGAGACTCTGTCCTTAAAAAACAAACAAACAAAAAAACAAAACTCGAGCTTTATACGACTTGTTAACTGCTTTTATAATTCGAAAAATGTATGTAGGCTATGCAATCTAACTGTTATATTGGCATTTAGCTGAAGATGATTTTAACAAAGGATTTTGAAGACCAAGGCATTGAATGTCAGGATAAATCTTAGATCATTTTTAATGTAGAGAATTCACAAAATATATACTCATTCAAAGGCTTTTCAATGCTGACCAAAGCTTTCCTTTTCAACCTTACCTTCCACTCCTGCCTTCACAGATCTTGGACTGCCAGTGACTCAGCAGGTGTGCCCACGTTTATGCCCTTACATATGAGGCTCTGTTTGCATTGCATGCCCCTCAAGGTGCAGCTAGATACTATCTCTTCCCAGAAGCACTGACTTCATTCTCTGTCTCCTTCTTTGGCTAATTAGTTGTCATATTCTTATGATAGTCTGTCTTGTGTCACTAGTCCAGTATGTGTCTTATCTCTCCTATTATTTAGTAAACCTTTTCTGAGTGAGAACTATATTTAATAGATTTTGAATTTCTTATATTACCTGGGACAGAATCTGGCCCACGCTAAGCGCTAAATAACTGTCTATTAAATTCGTGAATGAAAAGATGAAAGAAGTTTGACAGCCTATGCTATAACACCTGATATATCCAGCAACATTAGCCCCCTAACTGGTTTCCCTTCAGTCTTTCTTCTATACCTGTGCTGTTTAATACAATGATCACATGTGGCTGTTTAAACATAAATTAATTAAAATTAAAAATTCAACTCCACAGTGGCACTAGCTATATTTAAAACATTCAATAGCTACAAGTGGCCTGCGCCTACTATATTAGACAGCACAGATTGTAGACAATTTCCATCCAGAAAGTTATATTGGATGGACAGTATTTGCATTTCCTACCTAAGTAATAGAATAGAAAATACCAAGAATGATTTTTTTATTAGACCTGTAGAAATCAATCACAGCACCAAGACAATGCAAGAATACATAAGTTAGTATGGCCTTGAGTTTTCCCAAACAATGATATTTTCTGCCACCAAAATAACCATTTATTTAGTCAGAACCATTTGGACTATAAGAGGTAAATTCCATCCTGTTTTTTATTGGGGGAAGGATGTTGCTAAAATGATGTTGATCCATTCATTCATTCACATATCCAGTAGCTATTTTATGACACCAACTTCCAGGTGCCACAAGATGGCTAAGATCTTTGGAACACAGGTAAGAAAGTCCTGTCCCTAGCAACTCAAAGTCCAATGAGGGTGGCAGGAAGTCAGACAATAGTCTAGCACAGTGTGTCAGTGCTATGGCAGTGGCGAGCACAGGGGTTGAAGGTACTTCAAAATCATAACTCTAGGAAATGATTCTCAGGGAAGTGGGCTCCTGAGAAGGAAAACGTTAAAAGAGTTTGTCACATGAGAAACCTAGGGACGGTGTTCAAGCAGAAAGAATAGCATCTTGGAAGGCACTACAAATGAGTGAGTAGGGTACTGCCAGGGCAGAGTTTTTAAAATAGAATGAAATAGTAGATGTTGAATCAAGTGAACAAGGAATTAGGGTTTCCCATTTCTCTCTCCTCACATGAAGAGCCCAGGGGCCTAGAAACTGGATATAAGCAATCCACATTGAGGTGGGGGATAAGCAAGGCTACATGTGAACAGGAAAGACATTCCAAAATGAAATGAAAGTGCTTTCTATTACATACACACTTATATTAGCTGATAACTAGCTGCATAGGAAATTATAATATCAGTCTCCAATGTTTTATGTTACAAAAAAGCTTTACTATTCAAACCGACAATTGGAGTTGCTCTCTATGACTAGAAGACTATAGCAGCTGCAATTATAGATAATTTTTATTTTATTTAGTATGACTATGTATTTTCTATCTAAAGGATCTATTAATACAATGTAATATATTTGTAATAGTAACAAAAACAGTTTGGAAAGTCTTAAGAAAAATATTGAACTAGGAGCCACTACTTGTCAAATCCAGTTAAGAGTGGGTATTATCTTTCCTAAAGAAACAGAGTGACTGGGCCAAATAGAACTCAGCAATAAATACCAGTTGGATGTGAATGAATTAAAGGAATGAAGTTACTCATTGCTTTGGTATTAATTAACTTGGGATCTTATATGCTCTCCCTTCATCACTGAGGAACATCTTCATTAAAAAAGAGATGATATGTTTTTCTTTTTTTCATCTATTCTCTTATTGGTAACACTCACTGAATTGCAAAAAACAAGGGAACAGAGGAGTCAGTCCAAAGACAAAAGTCTAAATCCTGAGATATTTTTTATGAAGAATACATGATAGGAAAAGATCCCTCCCATTTCTGAAGTATTTCTTGTGGAGTAGCCTCCTTTCTTTTATAAAAGATAGTTCTAACTGATGAATGTGCAAATAGAAGACTATGATGATTCATTCAAATCTGAATAGATTATTTTAAGGAGATGAGCTTAATTATGAAAAATAAATATTGCTTGATATCAAGGAAATTCCTTGAAGTTAAATATAATCTTTTTTAATAAACGCTTTCTTTAAGTCGTCATTTTAACATGCAATTAACATCATATACTATGTGCACTACCCTTGATTTAAACATACAGAACAAAGTTTTATTTCTCCCAACTTTGGTTAAAGTACACATATGGGGAAAAACAGAAAGATTATTTATTTTATAGAGCTGTGTCTGCTAAAAATACTATTGTTTAGGCTAGATCTTTAGGAGTTAAATAAAGCCTATGGAAAACATCAATAAGACAAGGTAGCCAGCTATTTCATAGTTTCCATTGTCTATTAGGTCAATTCCTTTATTTTCTGTATAAACAAACTAAGATGGTCGGAAAGCCTTTTTGTTATTAGAATCCCAGAATCCTGTTAAATAAAAAATTCTAATTTGGTGTAACATAGTTAAAATTTTTTGCTATTTGGCCTACACACTGTTTAGATTTCTTTTTACACAAACACGTAAACCTAAGAGTAGTAACAGAAATAAAAATAGCACTTGATGCTGTCCTAAGTGCTTTAGTTTTAGCCAATTTAATCCTTACAACAACTCTAAAAAGTAGGCATGTTATGATCCCCATGATAAAACTGATGAAAACGAGGGACTAAGAGATTAAGGAAAGGGCCCAAATTAGCAGAGTGAGTGCTCCAGGAGCTGGGATTCTACTCCGGACTGTTGTAACTAAGGGAAGTCTCAGTAATTAACCATTCTGTAATCCACACACTTCCTCAGTTCTCACTGGTTTTGTCTGTCCCTTGTTACCCTCGCTTTTGTTTCTCTATAAACATGAGAATTTATTATATTTGTAAATGGATTTGTTCTGTTATTCTTTGGGGTTTATATTTTATTCCTCCTGGCTTCATGTATATCTAACGTAACCCCAGTTACTATCAACCAAACTAACACACAAAGTCCGTATTTAGTGACGGTGCACGTTTTTACATAAGGGATTAATATGAGCAATATCTCCTATTGGCCATGCCTTGATAGCATCTTTCTATACAGCTTCCTGGATCGCCAGACTAGACAAAGATGCAAGCACATGACTCCCAATTCCAGCCAAAAATTCCCAAAGTGCTTCATCAAAGTGAATTTGCTCAGAGAAAGTTGACTAAACTCTTTCAGTACGTATGTCAACGTTTGTGTTGATAACTAGGTAGTGTGAATTTAATCTTCCACATACTTAGCTAGATTCTCACTTTGGAATTTTTTCACTAATATTTATTTTATGAATGTCACATTTTTAGAAACCGAACAGGGAATAAAAAGATCAAGTGTTGCATTTGGAGAGCTATTTAATAAACAATGAAGAGCAATTAATTAGAGAATAAAGATAACATCGTAAGTGCTCAGCACTCAACAACGTAACAGATGCACTTTTCCCTCATAAGGTATTTTGGAGAAGTTTTAAGAACTGCCCTTAGACATCCTTCTGTGCCATGATGCAATCTGGGATAGCTACATATGTGGGGTCCACAATTCCACAATGTATAAACAGGATGTGTGTGTGTGTGTGTGTGTGCATGTGACTATGTGTGTGATGAATCATACAGTTAATTTTGAAAAAAAAATGTGGTTTTGGCTGAAATTATCTAGCTATCTTTTGGAACAGAAGGGTAAAGGAAAGTCTTCCCATAGTCAGTGGAAACAGCTGGTCATAATGAGGTGGTGGGCAACTCCCAGCTCTCTCCTCCTTTCCCCTTGGTTCCTTGTGGTTACTGCTCAAAAAATAGAAAAAGCAGTAAAGTTCACCCATGTCACTGCTGCTCTCTGTCATTTTTTCCCCGTGTCTGCTAAAATATTAGGTTTCTGGTATTAGAGAGAGGTATGCAGGAAAAGACCCTCCAGTTCAAGATTGATGTTCTTAACAAAACTGAGCCCTGGATTCTGCACATTTCAACAGGTCAATATACAAATCCCCAGGGTCATTTGTACACACCTCTGAAGATAATCACTACCTTTCACTGAGTGTTAACTACATGTCAAACATTACACATAATATCATCTAACTTAGTCTTCATGAACATAGAAGAAGTACCTGATTTCTGGGTAAAATGTGAGGCTAAAAGAACATATGAAACTTATGCTAGGTAGTAGGGGAATGCTATTTGAACTCAGTCTTTTGGTTATGGGATATGGTTGTTATGTGATATTATTTTCTTTTTCAACTGATACCTAGTAGATGTATTAATATTAATGCATTTTTTTCAGGGTGCATGTGATAATTTGATGCATTCATATAATCAAATCAGGGTAATTTGGATATCTGCCACCTTAAATATTTATCTTTTCTTTAATGCTAGAAGTTTCAAATTATTCTCTTCCAGCTATTTTGACATGTACAATGGATTAATGTTAACTAGTCTCCATATTAATCTATCAAACACTAGCTCTTATTTCTTCTATCAGTTTTATTGGTATCCATTCAACCAGTCTTCATGCTTCCCTCCCTGCTACCCTTCCCAGCCTCTTGATAACCATCATTCTACTTTCTATCTCCGTCACTCACATCCACGTTTTTAGTTCCCACATATGAGTGAGAACATGAGCTATTTGTTTTCTGTGCTTGGCTCATTTCACTTCCCCAAATGACCAGTTCCATCCATGTTGTTGCCAATGACAATATTTCATTCTTTTGTGGCTGAATAATATTCTACTGGGTATATATACCATATTTTCTTTATCCATTTGTCCATTGATGGGCACTTAGGTTGATTCCAGAGGAGAGTGACAGGACAAAATAGGAAAACTTGAGCTGTGTCCCTCACTCTAATTTCAAACCAAAGGTGCCCACATGAACCATTTTAAACTTTCCATTCTTACACAAAGAGGTTAGAATTTATTAGACTTTATGGCAATTAAGTACAGATTATGATTTCATGCAAAGAGGGCAGGTGCTAACTGAAGCTGGTTTGAACTTAAAGCATAATTTAGAACATCTTGAATATATTTTAAAAATAACGCTATTAAAAGAGGTAACCAATAATACCTTGAATACTATATTACTATCCTTGACTTGAGTATGATATCCCAATTTGAAATGATGTCCACAAACACTGAGTCTATTTTCATGGATTTTGCTAAATAAAGTCCTATAGTAACACAGACTGTTTATGTAAGGGGGCTCACATGTAATTTCCTAACTTGCATCTGGATCAGTTTATACCTTAGTGATAGTGCCGTTTTGCACATGACATGTATTAGATGTGTTTCATTTTGTTATGAAACTCATTTAAATAAAGATTAGGTAAGCACAAAAAAGGTAGAAATAAGTAAATTAATATGGTGATATTCTGATGTGCAAATTCAAAAACAAAAAAAAATCAAGCACTGTTCAGAGAATGAGGCATGGTACCCTTAAGAATATTATGCAATTCAAGCATCCTAGTTCCCATTTTTTCAGCTCTAATTGTTACTTCCAACTATGTTTTCCCAACCATTATACAAAACCTCCACTACGTATTTTCTCTTATTTAATTTTGATTAAACTATGGCAGAACTTTACACACTGACATTAAGCAATTATCTTCCCATCAAAATTATTTTAAGAAACCTATTCTGGAAATCATACAGGCATGTTGCCAATTTGTCTTTGTAATGTGGAAGAGAAAAAAATGCTGTTTACATTTTTAAAAGTCAGAAAACTACTTTTAAAGCCAGAAAAACAGAAAAGTATTGTCATTTGATGGGAACTTTGCTTCACATCACAACATAGACTAGTGCCAGAATTCAATGCAATATAGCTACTTACACTGAGATTTTCAGCAGATGTAGTTAAAGTTAACAACATTCTTCTGCGTATCATTAGAAAATATTTTCACTGAAAACATATTCCTGATTTAAAACATAAGTGACCTCATCGGGCTTTTTTCTTCCTCAGCAGCTTGTATCAACCTGTTTTTAACTCCCTAACTTTTCTCACCTTTCTATAACACACACCAACATCTTGATCTAGTGAACTAACCAGATAATGAATAATATTAAATATCAGTTCTTCACAGTAATCCTCTACTTGAAAGAGAGAAAAATATATGAAAGTACTAATTTAATAAAAGTAATTTCCTTCTGTTCACCAGTTCTTCATTAGGAATAATTTATATTCATTCTAAATTAAATGGTTTACAATCAGAAAGAAGAAATTATAACATAAAAATTTTTGGCCTGACATTGAAAACAACTGAGAATGTATAAATTATGCCCAGAAAACCCACTAGCAAGGCAAGCTGATTTCGCTTGGATGCCGACCTGATTTTAGCATGACCCGCCGTGGGCACCAGTGGACAACTGGTTGTAATAGGAGAGCGAAAGACTGCAGACGTGGGAAGGTGCATATTTAGCCAAAAGACAAATTGCCAGGTAGTGCCATTATACCTTATTCAATACTAATTTAATTCTCTTTAGTCCACACTTTTTATGATTAGTCTTTCAACAAATCCAATCCTCCCTCCTGCAGCATACGCCAATCACATCCTGTTTCCCTTCTTTGTGCTTATTCCACCAGTTTCATTAGGGAGCAAGGTTTTACTAAATACAGTTTTAACCTACACGTTGGCTTTTTTCCAAAGACTCCATATTAGGTCTTTCTTTAGGGAACCTGGGCTTTCCCATTCTACAGGATGGCCAGTTTATCAAAGAAAATGTCTGCAGTGAAATCCTGTGGACTCTTCTCATGTAGAGTCTTCTCAAAGTTTTCAAACAGATCTCCCATAGCATGAACGCAAAAGGAGCAATTTCAGAAGAGGGCCTTGAAATAAAAAACACATGTCAGACTCAGAAGTTCTAACTCTTATTACTGACAATATAAACAGCCAACTGGGTAAAGGCAACGTGGAAATATGAAGAAAAAAAGTAGCAGCTGAAAAAAAATCAAACTCCCTAAATAAGAAGAAATTGAAACCTGTCCTGATAGCCACTCTGTTCAACCAACTGATAACAGCTTCAATTTGGTTGTGAACATTTAATTTATTGCAAGTCTATTGCATAAAATTCCGTTTCCCATAAGAAAAAGGCAAGCTTATTTGGAAAGTAAAAAAAAAACAAAAACACTCAAAATCCTCAAATTAGTCTCAATACCCCCCTTACCACTACCATACACACAGAATCAATTTCATGATGTAGGTGCATAAAACCGGTTTGGTCACTTCCAGGAATCACACAGATGGAAAACAAGCGTTCTTTTGCTATTCATCTGATTCTTGACCAGGAGATGAGGCTTAGATCTTGCACAGTCCTCTCTCTCTCTCCTTTTATTTTTTTTCAATTTTATCTTCTGCATTTGCATAAAACATTTAGTGGCCACTCAGATGCTTTAACTAAATGGGCCCTCCATGCATAACCCCGGGGGAAAGGATGCACAAAACAACACAATGGGAGACATTTGAGGACATACCACATATGCAAGTAAAAGAAATCAATTCCAAAGATTTTCCAAGCCCTGTTCAGAGTACTGATAAATGATAAATTATTAATAGGTGAAAAACCAACTATTTCCAATATTCCTCAAAGATCATTAATTCGCCTTGCATGAAGGAAAAAAACAAAATTTTTCACAAAATAAAATTCAATTTTATAAAAATCCATGTGCCCTAATATCAAGAATTTGTTAAATGGAATGGAGATGATAGATTAGAAATGGAATGGAAAAAGTAAAAAGATGCCAGAGACATAGGAATTTTGGAAATCACCCTGAAACCTCACACTGCTCTTCTTCCAATGTCAGGAAAAGGCCTTGAATTCGGGCTCTGGAGCTTACTGACTCTGCCTAAGCAGCACCTACAGTCAAACGATATTACTGGGACACTGACCTTGAGTTGTTTTTCTAAGGTATTGATGGCTCTCGCTTTGCTGCCTACACGCTCACCCTTGTTGCAATGTCAAGTGTCTGGGAGGGCCACGACTGGGGTGAGCTGTCAGAGACTCTAGGGGGGAATGCTTTTTCCAGCAGAGCTGGAGTGGTTCATTCTGGGTCCTCAACAGGTTGGCTTCACTAATATCATGTTTGATACCTTGTATTTTCCACATCATTTTTAGTCCATCGGACACATGAAATTTTAGGATATACAGTAGCCTCTTCTGACCAAAATCAGGAGCTTACTGGGTAGCTGGGGAGCGTCTGAAAACATGCCAGGAGTTTGGGGCTGTCCCAGTCACCGGACTGCTATGGGGAGCTGAAAGAAGGCAGGGTTGGACAGTTCTGCAATGTGTTGGTCAGCAAGGCAGTGTGCCGGACTGTCCTGCATGACAAAGAATTGCCCCTTCCCAATCCTCTTTGGAAAAAACACAGGTGGGTCATCCACAATTCCAGCCATGTTGCTTGCACACGCACATGCACACGCACACGCACACTCTTTTTTTCTGCACCATGGTTTCTGTCACTGCTTCTCTTTAAAACAAAAACCAATAAATAATGGGAAAACTTAAGATAATAACTACCCCAAGAGCACAGATATACCACAATAGTTAAGAGTATGTAAAAGTCAGCGTCTGAGCTATGGCAGCCTGTTTCATCTCCCGTCCAATGTCAGACGTGAAGCTCCTGTCGAAAGCCAGCAGTCTTCACTACGACAGCTGCTGCCACGAGGGTGTGGTGCATCTGCCTCGGCATTCTGCCAAAACACATTAATCATTTTTTTCCCAGGCACAAGCATGGTATCTAACATCCCAATTAGTTGGGACTTTAGCTCTTCTAGTTGAAGAATAACAGAAAACAAGGGAATAGGCAATACAGAGGAGATCAATAATAGAAGATTGTATCACTTCACGTAATAAGACTGCGTGTATTCTTAAAGAGATGGTATTATTTTTGAGAGGGATGGAGTTTCTACAAATTAATCACATGGCAGAATGCATGCAATACAGGAGCTTCCTAGTTAAGTCAAGCCTACAAACACAGAACAACTACTTCCTAAGTGATCTTTTGTTTCAAGGAGCATTTTCACATGTTGGGTTGCTCTAAGGATCAAAGTGCAATGCTCCATTATAAAAGTCATTCTGAGATAGGAAAGAGAGGAAGGAAAAGTAGAGAAGGAGGGAGGGATGGAAAAAAAGAGAAATTTATTGACTGTTGTATTTTTATTTCAAAAGATTTGGTAAGGACATCATGACTTTAATTAGGGTAACCATAAAACTTATCCCGCAAACCAGAATTTCTTGAAAGTAAAGTTTCTCCAACCAAAGGGGATGCTGGGACAGCAAGTATAAACCTGGACACTGCTTGGGACAAGCTGAAATACAGAGTTGTCCTACTTGCTGTTCGGCAAACTTAGAAGTCTTTCTTAGGTTTAATCTTGTTTACAAATGACATTTAAGCCTTTTTAGTTGTTATGCGGCATATAGCAGTGAGAATAGTGTAGGTAAAGACGTGAAGAACTCTCCACTTCTCCCCCAGAAATATAAAAACTAGCCACTCATTGATTTATCCATAGAGTAAATACTTACTGAATTCCTACTATGTGCCAGTACTAGGTACCTGAACTGGATTCCCTAAATTCCTAAATGATCCAGACACTTGAGTTGCTCCTGTTAGTGGGAAAAAGAAACAATTCCTCAAAACTTCAGCTATCAAACCTTCTAGAAATGATCATTAGGGTTTAGTCATATTTTTTGTGTTGCTAAGCTGTGAATCGCTTTAAGCAATAGCATATTTAAAATGGGATCTATCTCTTCAGCCACAAAAAAATAATAATAAAATAAAATGGGATCATTTAATATATAAGTCATTCGAAAATGTTATACTGCTAAACATAATCTGAGTTTTACTTAGAGAATCAGGGTGATAAACACTAATGAGAATCATTACCTAGTACTAAGTAAGGCATGCCAATGTCCTCAGGGATTACTAAAGCATACTGGGTTTCTAGAGTTAATGTCAAAATTCTCACGTGACTGAGCATTTTGCATTCTTACATCTATGCTTTATTATTTTTCTGTCTCCTTTTTGTTGTTAGACTGTCATTTGTCAATACTATCGCTATGCCCATTTGTAATAAAAGCAGTCATTTAAAATTCATGTAATATGTGACAGGTACTTCTCTAAATGCTTTCCATATATTCCCCATTTAGAACTGAGAATTATGAGAAAACGCCATCTGAGACAGCATCTCAGAGAGAATCCTATGACACCTAGATTTGTCAACAGGCTTTTTTCTTTCTCTGCAGTTCTCAAATATGTCCGTGTGGGTGAGGGTTTGTTTGCCAAATTTGTGGGGGCTTGGAAATTAATTATAATTAAATGAAAGCATTTTAAAAATATAAGCTTATATATGTTTTTTCCAACTATTCTTATTTTGGATATTCTCTCATTAGAAATTTAGATTTTTAGGAAATGTAGACTTTAATTTTAGTTACATGAATTTTAAGAATATAAAGTTATTTGGCATAGTAAGCATGCCTGAAAGACATCAAGTATCAGGTGATAGAAATTCATAAACACATGAACAAAGAATCCATTCATCCACTGGCTTATTGAAAAGCAAATGAGAATGCTGCATAGGTTGCTAAGACAACTGAAATGTGATGATTAAATGTTAAGATAATGAGCAGAATCTCTGTACCTTTTGAAATGAAAATTCTGGAATCACTACTAAGCTCTCATCTATATTAACAGCTGAAACTTTAAGAGCATTACTTTAGAAAAAGGCTTAAGGCTTTGAGCCCTGCTGGTGAAGAAGCTTGAAGTCTTCCAATCAGGAGAGAGCCCTGGGCTGAGAGCATGTGTGTGGTGTGGCAGAGAGGTGTTCCTGGCTTGGGATCAAGCCCATCTTGTAGCAGCGGTAGATGAGGTGCCTGTCAGAGACTATTAGCCAGTAGACAAGAAAAATTATTTGCAACTGATTTATTAAAATCCCAAGTAAATATTTTCAAAAATACAGGAAAGACTAGAAATAGTAGCTTTTCTAGAATATTGCTATTTCCCATTTTAAACCCTGGGCTCACTCCATTTTAGCCACACTGTCCTCCCTACTGTTGCTTGAACATGCCAGGCAGGCTTCCACCGAAGGGTCTGCATATTGTCTCATCCCCAAGATAATGTACTTCCTCCAGCCCTCTGCTTGGCTTATTTGCTCATGTCCTTCAAGTCTTTGCTTGGATATCACCCAGTTTAAAATCACAACCGATTCCCCCCAATATTCCTGATCCTCACTTTTTATTCCCCAGTATTTAAAACCTCCTAGCATACTCCATTATCATGTATGTTCCTGTTTTGTTCACTAAACTATCTCAAGCATTCAGTGCCAGACACATGGCAGATGCTCAATAAATAGTAACTTTAAGGCCCCAAAAAATGTTCTTATAAGTTGACCTAACATGAAGCGGGACCACAAAAGCCTCCATGCTTCCACTCCCATCGACACTAGAACTTCTGCCCCAAAGATGTCCCAAGTCCAAAATAACCATGAGGATTTATGAAGCTTAGTAACTTCATGGTATATACTCAGAGTCAGTCGTCACCCCCATCCACAACAATTTTAATTGTCCCTGTGCTGCAAAGCAGAGTCTAGTCTCAGCTCTTTAAGCCCTATGGATAAAAGTCACTAAACAAATGCTACTTTATGTAATGCATGACTCTGAACAAATTAATTCAAAGCAGCTAGCAGTCTCCAGAAAGACTGTTTCATTCTGTTAACCACAAAGATTTCAGAGCTCAGTTTGTGCTGTAGGAGAGGCTGACCAGGAACATAGCCATTTTCTGGAATTAATCACCAATACATGTGGGTAAATCGGGCATTTTCTCATCTCTACAGAATCATACAAACTGTCAAAAAAAGAGGCCAGATCCCTCCCACTGCCACCATGCCTATTTCAGGCCAAATCTATTATTTCATGCTATATATATATATATTTTCATGCTTTATATATATTTTTGTTCGTAAATCAGTATAATGCCTCCCCCAAATAACCACAATTGGTTAAATGTCTCTCAGGCCTTTTAAGTAAGTTTCATAGCTGGTTTCCCCCCTCCAAGCCAGCTGATCTGTCATCACCAGCACAATTTTAATCATGGTTTTACCTGATCAGAAATCCATTGGTGACCTCTCAATACCTGTAAGAGAGCTTGCCAAAATTTCAAATTTGGGCTCCAGGTTATTGATTGCTGATTGTATTTCTGTAGGCATGTTTGGAATTCTTTTTTTTTTTTTAATGTCCAAACCTAGACATTAATTTTGGCAAAATTACCTTCAGAAAGGTAAATAATTTAAACCACAGTATAAAGTGCATTAGCCAGACAATTATCTAACAACTAGATTAATCACAGGAAATGGAGAAAGCAATTTGCATTCAGATTGGTATTTGAGAGCAGAAGAGAAGACTGGGTCCATTGAACAGCAACTGGTCTGCTTGGGGCTGGGTCCAGGAGTGCCGAAAATTGGTGGAAGAGTTTACAAAAGAGGTGAACTGAGCTCATCTCACTTTGCAGTTTGGCTGCCACTGCACTTAAACGTCTGTCTGCAGCAATCTTTACTTTGCAGATCATGGTTCACAGATGTCTGAACTATGAAATCAAACTCTACGTCTCTAAGCTAGTGAGATGAATAACTATTGAGTTGTATCTTATTAGGGAAGGGGGCAGTGAATTTTCAGTTTCCTTGATGTTTGCTGCATTATAAAGTGAAGGATGAGGGAGGGGTGGATGATGGAATACATAAGTGGGTTATCTGTTCTGGGAAGGGAAGGGTAGAAGAAAGTAGAGAGAATTTGTGTGTTTGTCCGCCCAGCATCCTTTTCTTGGAAGTTCTCCTCGGCCCTAATTCATGTGCTCATAGAGGTGGCTCCTAAAAGTCACATTTCTGTTTTGTGACTCTGCCTCTCTGATAATATTCTCTTCTCTAGAAATTCAGAACTGAGATTTAAAAAGGAGAGAGAGTTTTAGCATCTGGGTGGCTAAAGAGGTAAAACACATAAAATCAGGAGCAGTGTCACACGGGCACGTTCCTCCTATAAGTGGGGCCCAGAGAAAAAATAAGTCTGATCAACCAATCTGCACTGAGAGAGATAAAGACATAGAAGCAGTGAATCAAATAGGACAGAGGTGGACAAGAAATGAGCAGGAAGGCAACCTCCGGCTCCCATGCCTTCTGAGATTCAGCAAGCCCTCTCTTCTTAAGTTCTCTAGGGAATTATACCTTTGTTTAAAACAAAATAACAACAAAATAACAAGCAACAATCCAAACTCCCCTTTTCTTCTTCAACTGGCTCACATTTGCAGCTGCAACCAATAAACGTCCTAACTAAAACAACTAGGAATCCAGACAGCCACAGTCGGTGCTAATTTTCTGATTTCATCTACTATTTCTTCACATACATCAAGTAGGACTACTCACAAACATGCACAAAACATATCTTTCCATTTCTATTTCTAGTCATTTTCAGTACCTCACTGTGGGTTCTCTTTCCCCTGTTGAAAATGTATCTATTCTTTGACACTCAACTCAGCTAGCATCCCAATCTTGCATGAAACTCTTTCTAACCACTTCTGCACACAGTACTGTGCTGAAACCAAAACCTGGTTGTGGTGTTCTTCTCTACTCCTCTAGTGAAATAAGCTCATCTGTAGAACTCCCTCATTAAGTACTACCCTAAAATAGATGCTCTCAGATGGCCACATAGTATACAAACATACTATTTTATTCTAAGATTTATATAGAAAATGGGGACAGGAAAGGGGGAGAAGAAAAAACATACCTATGTAACTGGTACATATATTTTTTCTGGAATGTTCCAGGACCCAGGTTCGAGCCATGTACTGTTGTGTCAGTTTGTAACTAAAGGAAAAATATGAAATGGGACCCAATAAACATCTAATGGGCCAAAGTAAAGGGACAGCAGAAGAGTGGACAATAGGTAGCCCAGGTAATCCCTGACCTTTCTTGGACAGCAACTAGGCACAAATAATATACTTCTTGCATATAACTTTTAAACTTTTTGCATACAATTCAATTTTTAAGGTTACTTGTTTGCTTCTGTATATACTCTGCCTACTGAGAACTATCTGGTCAATGAACAAACAGGGCAACACCCTATGGAAAGTGTCATTGAGAAAGGTTCTCTTAGACCTGGCAGAACAGAAAGGCAGGTTTTTAGACCCCAGGAAGCCACATGGGAATCTGTTTATTAATTCAGAGGTGAGGTGACAAGAGCCTGAACTTTCACAATGACAGTGGGAAGGGGTGGAATAAAGAGATTCAAAAAACACGGCAGAGGAAAATTAAAAACAACTTGATGACCAGCAGGATTTGGCAAGGGAAGGAGAGGAGTAAGTCAAAGATCACTCAAAAGTTCTAAGACAGGACAACTGAGAGAAGTTCCACTGGAAAGGAAAGACCCTGGGGAAGGGAATGCAATAATTACAATTTTTCATAAGTGGAATTTTAGATAGCAGAGAGAAATCTCTAATAAAATTACATTAGGGATTTGTGGTTTAATGAGATATTCCAGGAGAGGTTGCAAGCCAGATTCACGCATTTGGAAGTGACTCATTCATTTAGCAGATATGTATTGGACACTGCTGGGTCCTGCGCGGGGTACCAATGATGTGATGGTGAACAGAAGCAGACATGGTCTCCAGCCTTGTGAAGCTCATAGCCCAGCGGATGGAGGAGGCATTAATCAAATGAGGCATCTCTGCAGGAGAAGAACATGGTACCCTGTGGCCACATGACAGTGGGGCTGGACCAGTCTGCTGACCAGGGAAGGCTTCCCTGAGGAAGAAGCACTGAGCAGAGATCTGGAGGATGAGTTGAAATGAAATAGCTGAGCAAAGATGGAATGGGAGGGGAGGCAGATGGGGGAAAAGGAGTCCCATCCTCTGTAGAGGGAAGAGAGTGGTATTTGTGAACGCAGACCTCCTAGCCAGGAGAAGCTCATGGAAACAGGCTGGAGGAAAAGAAAGTGGGTAGGGCATGCCAGACACTGGGGGCCATTGTCAAGAGTTGGGAACAGAGATTATATGTGAAAAACTATGAAATGAAAGGAAAGCAAAAAGATCAAGAATAAAACCTAGGGTTCTGAGACAGTGAAGCAAAGGCTGAATGAACACGACGTGAATGAAGGAGTGTTAATAGTGAGGTCTTTCTTTCCATTAGTTGTAGCTTATGCTTGTCCCTTAATGGGTTACAGAATGTCTTTATTCAATTAAAACACATAATAAGCAACCACTCTCTGAGCGACAATGTGTAAGGGCCTTTCACGTGTATTGTTTTGCTCTCATGTGCTCCTTCATTTAACCTTGGAAAAAGATTAACTCTATGGGGAAGTGCACAAAGAAGTCAACTAGTGAATAGGTAACACTAAGCTATGCTGGCCAATAAAGAAATTACCCGGAGTTCCCAGTGAGCTATGGGAAAGGTTGACTGGGCACATATATGAAAAGACATTTAGGAAACAATACATTTCGAGATGGTTCTTTATATCTTCAGTTATCACTGACATGAGGGATTTGGCAGATGCCACAGACAACTGGCTCAGAAACCAACCATGACCAAAAGGGTTAAGATACGATTAACAGCAAAGTAGAACACATCACTCTCCTTCACAGCCCCACCTGCATCCACACCTGTAGGAATCTGTAAAGACACCCCAGAAAAGGCAAAAAGGATTCAGAAAAATCTCCAGTGAATGCCAGCCAAAATCATGAAGACACTGGAAAGGCGTCCACTTGAGGCCAGGCTTTGAAATGAGAGAAAAACACTTTCAAAATGGGGAAGGAAAGGATCAAGCTATAACATGCCTCGGGTTAACCAAATGACCCAAGAATTAAATCACACTCTTAGAACATCTACCTGTCAATCATGTATCATTTTCAGGAGATATATACTTTATAATTCAAAAGAGATGGTTGTAAATAACTAGAAGGGATTGTTACTTTGCATTAGCAATTTCCTGAGTTAACTGGTTACAAAGATAGTATATGATTAATAATATAACCAAGTCCAAGAAATGGTTACATAATTCTGTGGACAGTACAACTAGATTGTATTACTGACAGAATCTAAGTTATTGGAACTACCTCCTGAAATTGTCAAGTTTGATACATTTTTGATACTTCTTAGAGACAGAATATTGGGCTAGATAGACCTGATTTGACACAATGAAATACTACGCATGTTTTCATGAAGATGCCCTCAGTTTTCTCTGCTATAAAAACTATACAGCATTCAATTTTTATACAGGCAATTATATGCAGATAAACATTTTAGTCTTCTGAAAGCATTGCAATCATTATTTTATTAGCAAATAAATATTTATAACTTAATACATTAAATATAACATTGCTAAATCATAACTATTTATATAAGATGAATTAATTTCATTTTTCAGGTTTTACACAAAGACATTGAATAGATAAATTTCCTGAGGCTCACTTATATATTAAATATAAATTAATTCCAATGCTTCTTTAAAAACTAGAAAGTCACTTTGCCTCTCTCTTGATAGTTGCAAAGTGAAGAAAGACTAGAACAAGAAGACACAGGCCAACACCTTTGCTAATTGAAGGTAATCATTAAGTACTCAACAAACTCAATTTCTTTAACTTATGAAATAGGGAAGAGTCAATCCTCTCCATTACCCACACAATCTCTTTTTTATTCTCCATATGGGAAAACCATCACCTTAACTCACATGTACCGTAAATACTTCATATATTTTACTAATATTCTTCCTAGATTGCCTTATTGTATGCTACTAGTGATACCATGGCCAGGATGAGACAAAGCTACTACAGGAAAAGAACTGGTATAACTCCTAGAAGTCACTTCAAAGCCTAATTTCATGAAAATTTATGTTTCCATTCACTTCTTAATTAGCAGAACAAGTATAAAATAAAATCGCCTGATTTGAGTTTTATTTCCTTTTTATGTCTAACATAGATGAAAATGCTCTATTAGTCAGTGGCCCAAAAGAGAGAAAAGCAAAGAGGAACAGAAACAGAAGATGACCAAAGAAATTTCTTGGACATTATTGAAACTACTTTAATATACAGGCACTCTAAGGTATTTGTAAAGAACACAATTAAAGAAAAAGATAAATTATTTCCTCACCTCATATCAGAAATAAAAAGGACTTAAAGTAGAAGAGTTTAAAAAAAACTGAGACCTATGGAAATTTCTGGTATAAAATTCACTTGACCAGGAGCTATCTATTATAGTAAACAAGAGCCATGTATTTTCAGAGATGAGTTAAATGGGACACAAATCTACACAAATAAATTCACCAAGAATATAGAAAAAAATCAACACAAAAATAACATTTCAGTTGATGCCTTTAAGATGGTCTATCTAGTAACACACTTAATCTCACAGTAAGGTAAAACATGAGAAAAATATAAATTTTAGTTTTCTCATGCACTCATTCTGCAGTTAACATTAGTTTTTAGGAACAATGGCCAAAATAGTTGCTGGACATAGTTAGCAACACAGAAGACAGCAAAAAAAGAAAAATATGTAAAGAATGTCAACTTTAATATGAAGCACATTAAATTCTTTTTCATATGACATCAAGTTTTAACAGCTTTAGGAAGCAGAGAAAATACAATCCCTGATGTCTGGCTTTTAGTATATACACATAATATTAATTCTAAGAAGGCAGTTTTGCCTTATTTAACATTGTACGTGTTTGTAAAATTTTTTTCCCAACCTACCAGTTACATCTGCAGCCCAAGCATTTCTGTCCAAAAGAAGAATTAAGGCCAAGCAAGACAAAGAATTTGCTGATACACATGTCACTCCAAGAATTCTCCTGACAGTCTCCACACCCAATTTAATTATTTCTCTACTGTAACAACACTTTCCATCTGCATTTATTCTAATCATTTCAAATCCAAAACCAACACACTATAAAGCTAGCTAAATAAATGAACAATATTAGCTTTAGGTTCCAAGTGAGGCAGCATTTTGTATGGCAGCAGTGGGTCTTCAGCTCACATTTTATGCTGATACAGTATTTTGGTATTTCTTTGAGCTCAGTTCTTTACTTAAGATTTGTTTAGAATAGAATTACCTAGCCTCAGGCTTTAAATCTCAATCTAAGCCTCTGTCTCTCTCCCTCCTCACCCTCTCTCTCTCACACACACAGTTTGAAAAGGGGAGACAGAAAGAATATAAATGTTTGTGGTTCTTAATGAGCAAAAGAGAATGTACCCCTATATCTATGTACTAAAGTAATGCTGCCTAGTGTCTATAATAAAACCATTTGGGTTGGTTTTTTTTTTTTTGATAGGTTATAAAAACTGAACCTCAGTACATTCATATAATAAATACTATTTTAAGCATTCCTTAATTTGCTAACTATTCAGTAAATTATTGTATCTTTAATGTTCTCTAGTAGATTTTTATTCTCTTCTGGGTGTTCTATCACTGCATTAACTAACTGCCATTTCTGGCACTCCCAGACTCAATGTCGGTGAATAAACAGAGGATCCAAGAATAGCCACATCGTTATGATACTGACATTGACTGGAGTGTGGAGATCAGCCATTGTATCAGAAGTCTGGACATAAGACCAGTCACTATCAAAATATCTGGGCAAACCTGAACAAATGAATGATTCTAGATCATCTTGAAGGCCTTTCCATCTCGAATGTCAATGAAGATTGTTTTATTTATTTGTTTGTTATTGATATCACAAAGGTTTAGCGTTCTTAGAAACTGATTTGCCTAACTTCACCTATTTATATTACAGACTAGGAGACTTTAGGAAGCAGTTAATCCACAGCAACAAACTGATGATTTCCAGAACCCCATCCACTTTGCAATTTACCAAGAAATATATTATTTAATAATAAATGTATTTTAAACAGTCTTTAAAATAATAACCATCATTTTTCTTAAAAATAAAATTGTATCATTAAGGCCACATGGGCTGAGATTTTCTAGATAAAAATGAATGATCTCATTCCGGGCTTAAATACAATGAGTTCTGAATTCTTTCCGTTTCTTCTCTAATTTACTGACACCAAATCTGAACAATGAATCAGTTTGGTTGCTTTCTGTTTTTTAAAAATTTACTGAAGGGCTGGGCACAGTGGCTCACGCCTGTAATCCTAGCACTTTGGGGTCACTTGAGGTCAGAAGTTGGACATCAACCTGAGCAATATGGCAAGACCCTGCCTCTACTGAAAATTTAAAAATTAGCTGGCTGTGCTGGCAAGCACCTGTAGTAGTAGCTACACTGGAGGCTGAGGCAGGAGGACCGCTGGAGCCCAGGAGTTTGAGGTTATAGTCAGCTATGATACGCCACTGCACTCCAGCCACGACAACAGAGCCAGACCCTGCCTCAAAAAAAATTTTTTTAAATAATAAAATAAAATTTACTTCAGTATAGTATTATCTGTCCAAATATTCTCAGTGGCCTCAAGGCTAAAAATTTCGATATGAAATATTAATAATAAGGATGATTATAACTGCTGTTTTTTCCTATTAAGCCTCAAGACCAGCTGCTTGCAAAAATTATCTAATTACTTATATAATCCTTACAAAGCAAGTCATAGGTAGGTCACTCATACAGGTCAGCAAATAATTAGGAAGAAAGTGTCTACAAGGAATAAAACTTTGCCCTTCCCTTCTCCTCACACATCCTAGAATCACTCTGCTTTGTAGGAAAAAATTTAATGGTTCACCCACTTCCTAATGCTCCAAAATATGCTAAAATTATTTGGTTCCATTTAGAGAGCTAATTATAAAGAACAAAGATCAAAATTTAAAAATCCTATGTCATTACACGTTCTTAATGATCCAAATGGAAAGATCATATACAATTATTTTAACATAATTATGTATAGGACTTCATTATAGAAATATCATGCTTCGTAAAACAAAGACAGAGTTACTCAAACTATAAATGGACTGTACATAATATATATTTATTCTCCAAAAGGAAAACATAGTGGCTATTAACATTTTACCTAGATTTGTATTGTTTTATTACACCAAGAAAATCACTACCTGCATTGTATATGCTGAAGTATGTAGGACAAAATAAACTGAGACCCAACTTACAAATTAAATACAAATTTCTTAATGTAATACATTAAATCATATCCTTAATATCATATTAAGGACATGTTACTATTGTCATGGTATTTGCAATACTTTTGCTTATCCATTTAAACTTGAGGCCTCGGTTTTGAAATGAAAGCAATGAAAATATGTAGGCCTAAAAACTCTGCTGGGCATTTGGTCCAATCACAAACAACTGAACGGTGCTAAATTCCTGCATGAAATGGTCTGACCACTATAATTCATCATTTCTACAGGCTCCAAATAACCAGAAAAAGAATGCCAAGTTACTGTTAAGGTTTCTAATTTGATAACATTGTCAAAATCTGGCAATAGTTCATTGGAAAAAAAAAGAAATATTGTGTGTATGTGTGTGTGTGTTTTTTTTTTTTTTTTGGTAAACATAGTTTATAGTTATTCAGTGTCTGGCACAATTTTACATGTGAATACATTTATTAAAAAAGATTAGAATGAACAATTTAGATTAACTTAAAATAATGAATGCTAAGGGATTAACTTTTCAAGTATTTCTAGAGGTTTTTCTACTATTCTTTAAAATGGACTTCAAAGACAGTCCTTTTTATTAATATTATGATTAAGAATATTGCAGCTGGTATAACATATAATTTCCATAAAGATAAGTTCTCAAAGAAGCTCAATATTTCAAAACACAGTTCTATCTGATGTATAACATCTTACTAATTCTCCAAAATTGTAATTTCTTTCTTAGTGGAATCTTGGCCTTTATTTTAACTATACCTGGAATTCTGAGGTTCTGAAACATCTGATTCTGTGCACGTTTTCTTTACCTGTAAGAAAAGAGTACTAGTTATTTTCATATGAAAATACAACTTCCTCACTCAGGTTCACACACTTGTTAAACCTAAAGTGGATACAGCTCTGTTCACCAAGATCTCTATAAAATACTCCCCACATTTTACAGCGGCAGCATGCAGCACTAAATAGCATATTTCATTATTATCCCATGAACAGCTGCCAAATGTACTTCCCTGGACTCCATTAGTATGTAAAATGTTCAGCTAAAATAGCCTAACTAGGAACAAAGAAACCAAAGAACCAGGTTTCCCACTTAGGAATTAGAAAGCCACACTGTTCTCAATCTACTAAGGAACATTTTGCCAATTGATACTGCTTGTCTCCTATTAAAACACACAATAATAAACACCAGCTTCTGGGGCAAAGCACAGTGTTAGCTAAAATGTTTACAGATTAATGTTCATTTTCTCAATTGAGTGGCTACATGTTTTCTATACGTCTCAGCATATTAATAAAGCTTAGGCATTGTTTCTTACACATATTTTCAGTATATTTTGCGGACTATATTTCAACTCTGTGGTTTTTAACCCATGAAAGGTAAAAAAAAAGAATAATTTTTACTTCTAGGGCATCCAATTCATTTCTAAACAGAAGTAGGTAGTACATCCTCTATCTCAAACCCATAGCTTTTTACAACTTCCAGCACAGATACCTATGTTGGATTATTATGATCTTAAAAGTACATTATATGCAGAGTAGACTCAACTTCAAAAATCCATTAGTTAATATGGAAAACATACAATACACATTTATAAATGCATCGTATATTCTGGGTATTCATACTGGTATAAAATGGAACCTACAAAATCCAAGGAGTTTTAAATTCTAATACATGGCTTGGAAGCAAATAAAAGTCTACTAAATATATATCATAGGGCACACTTGCATGATGCAAATTGCAGTATGAATGTTACCACTTAAAAGCAAGTTTTGAATTTTGAAGACACAGCATTGTCTTTCCAGCTCACAAAGTAATTTTTTCCTCTTCTTTCTCAGAAGAATACTTAAAAAACCAACACACATAACCCCCTACACTTTCTAAAATCTCTATCGTTTGCTTTCAGTTCCAAGCCTAGACATTTTTATAATCTGAGAAATCAATTATTTTTTGATTAACTCTATAGCCTCTTTTGCATCCTGTGTATACATTTACATAATATGAAAATATTAATAAAACTGATTAGAGAAGAGATTGTCATCCTGTCTTACTATGTAATGTGTTCTATGCCCTTAACATGGTACTCAGCATCATGAGATGGAAGAGGCAAAAAAAGGTTTTCAAGAGTAATTAGTTTAAAATAAAGAAAAAAAGGTTATACTTTTCTTAAAACATAAAATTCACTAGAAAATCCACAAGTCTTATGTCCATTAAATTTGTCCAGGAAAAACAAGAACTAAAAAGGAAGGATGTCATGAAGAAAGAACCCTTCCTTTCCACTGGTTCTTTTCTGTGATTTATCATCAGAAACTATATGAACTGCCCAATGAATACAGGGAAATCATGCCCAAATGAATGCCACTTTCCACAAGACCATGATGACTCAACCTTGAGACTGATGGAAGAAGCTCTAGACTACCACACAAATAAACTAGGCACGTGCTCCCACTGAGAGTTAGAGCCAGATAAACTTCTTACCGTTTAAAAAGAAAGAATAATTTTCTTTACTATCCATGGCTTTACAAAGCATAATTCCCCAAATAACTTAACATGAAGTTCTGATTATTTTTTTTTATTCTCAAAGTAGAAACTATAATGGCAGAGAATACATCTACTGATTTTTTGCTATCGAGTACCCACGGAGTCCCAGGCTTATGACTAATGCTTAATAAGCAAGTGATGAAAGAATGAATTATATATTGTTAAAGTTATGCATTCATTAAAGTAGTTATTTTTAGGAGTGTCATTTATTCATTCATGGTCAAATGAGGGAAGAATAATATTTAGTACACCATGACTACTATAGAGGAGGTCTATCTAAAGTGTTGTATGTGTTTAAAGAACAAACAACGCCAACCAAAGGAAGATGGAGAAGGCAACAAAGGACATGACTTCTGAACTGAGTCTTAAAGGATACAAGCCTCAAACACTAAATGTGGAGACTGGTAGTTATTTCAGCATCATGAAGTTTACTAGAGGATATGAAGCCTTTATACATGGTAAAGATTTGGGCACTTAACTTTTGATCAATGGAGACCATTGAAAGGTTATAAGAAACAGACTTGGTAGAGGTGAATGGTATAGAAGAAAATGTGGAAGGGGGACAAGGTGAGGCCAGAAAGTCAGGTAAGAGCCCAATGCAACAAGAGGGAGAGTAGAAGTTCCATAAAGGCAAAGATGGCATTGACCTTGTACAGCACTACATCCCCAGCCTTGAGCAGGTGCTCCCCAAATGCTAATTTACTAAGTGAACCAATCTATCAATGCGAGAGAGGGAAGATCAAAATTAAGACAGGATATTTTTGACAAATATTTCTGAGATAGAATTGACAGAATATTTTAAGTGGCTGAAGCAAAATATTAACCGGAATATGATCTGATCTTTTGATCTGTCCTTAAAAAGAAATTTTAGATATGCTAAAGACAAAAAAAGCATTATTTTATAACTGCTTCAAACTGCTTCAAAACTCTATCTTATTTCTAAATTAATGGAGAGACATTAAATGCATCATATTAAGAAATATATATTTATAGTGACTTAATCATGGAATTAGAATTGAAATGATAGTTTTACCTAATTTGAAGATTACTCTCCCACCATTCGAGAGATCATTGGTACTTCATTAAATGGCAACTGCTGAACCATATATGCTACATAAAAAACAATAAATTTACAAAATATATGGAACCTACTGTCTTCAATGACTACCAATTTACAATGTATTTATTCACTTATTTATTTATTTTTAGAGATAGGGTCTTCCTATGTTGCTAAGGCTGGAATGCAGTGGCTATTCACAAGCTCGATTGTGGTGCACTCACTACATCCTCGAACTTTTGGCTCAAGGGATCCTCCCACTTCAGCCTTCCAAGTAGCTGAGACTTCAGGTGCATACCACTGCACTTGGCTTATTTTTGAATTTGTTTTGAATAAAACAGGCCAAGAAATGAAGTGGAATTTCATACCCCAAAGTTAATCCAAATCCTAGTTTTCATAAGACATTTGAGATGGGCAAAAAAATATACCAAGAGGGAAAAGATGAAGTGTTAAAGGATTGTAACTGGTTGCAATAAAGTGAATTTTAACCTACTTAATGTCTCTTTAGAGAAATAATAAAAGTACATGAAAAAGCAAAGCACAAAAAGAGTTAAAAGTTTAACTATTTTAAGAAAAGTAACTATTCACATTCAGTGAAAATACAAATATCAAAATACCAAATTTTGGGGGTGAAGGAATGAATGAACAATAGCTAAACTTTTTGAGTGTTTATTATATGCCAGGTACAATGCTTAGAAAGATACAGTTTTTTTCCCAATTCCCATATGAAAATACTAAGAATCAGAAAGTTTAACCTGCAATCAAGTTAAGTAACAAATTTCAAAACTGGATCTATGAGGGAATTTCAACTAGAATATATTAAGAACCTGAAATTTATAAACATATAAACTAAAAAGTTCAAAATGAAGATCAAAACATCTTCATATTTAGAAGTTTGACTTCTATTATGCCTCAATGATGATGATTACTGCCATTTATTAAATAATTATTCTTTTTCACTCACTGTGCTACACTATGTATGTATGTAACCTCATTTAATCCACTAAGATAGGTATGATGAATAAAATCTTCCTGTTACAAACGATAAAATTAAGGTATAGAAAGGTTAAACAACTTGTCCAATATTCCACATCTAGCACTAGCAAGGCTTAAATTAGAAATAAAGGATATAAATAACAAGCCTTTCTTTCTTATCTATGCTTGATTTGCCAGTTGCTTATATTAGGTTGTTTTACTTTTCTTTTCTTTTAAAAAATCACCTTATTGAGGTATGACTGACGGACAAAAAGATGTACATATTTAATGTATACAACTTGATGAGTTTGGAGATAAAAATATACCTGTGAAACCATCACCATAATCTATTGTGTGAAGATACCCATACTTTCAAAAGTTTTCTCCCCCCCTCTTTATTTGTGTGTGTATGTAACATAAGATCCATCTTCCTAGTAAATTTTTAAGAATGCAATACAGTATTGGTATCTGTAGACACCAAGCTGTACCGATTTCTAGCATTTACTCATCTTGCATAAGTCAAGCTTTTGTACCCTTTGACTAATACCTCCCCATTTTAAAGCTAAGAGTTTAAATTAAAGTTTCATGGAACAATTTTCAAAGAACCTTCTAGTTACTTTTATAACATTATCAATGACTAAACAAATCTACATTGGACTACTGAAATAATCAGTTTTTACCAAGCACCAGTAACATTTAAACTTTATGTAACCAAAGTGAACAGAAGTTTGGAAAAATGATCCAGATACCCCTAGCATCCACTGCTACGACCACCCCAGCAACTGCAAAAAAAGCTCTAAGGTGAAAAACAACTTCCAGGTTGGTGGGTTTTTATTTTTATATTTTGGTCTGAAATATCAAGATCTGCTCATTCAGCAAGGCTTTACTGAATACCTGGGATATACCAGGTTCTCTTCTAGGCAGAGAGATGAGCCAGACCTAAGCAGCTCAATGAACAGCCACTAACCACACGTGGCTATTTAGAATTTGAAATGTGCCTGAACCGAACTGAGACGTGCTCAAAGTGTAAAAGGCACACTGGATTTCAAAGTCTTAATATGAAAAAAAGAAGTAAAAATATCTCAATATTTTTGATATTGAGAAATGAAATGATATTTCAGATATACTATGCTAAAGAAAACAATTTCCTCTGTTGCTTCTTACTTTCCTAACGTAGCTACTAGAAAATTTAAAATATACATATTCATGCATCATTTTTCTATTGAACAACATTGACCTAGACCAACAGAAACCTGCCTGTAAGGATCACACATTCTAGTGGAGGAGACATACATGAAATAAGTAAAAAGGTAAACAAAGAATACAGTGTCAGCAGTGGTAAGTGCTGAGAAAAAAATAAAGCAGAATAAAGGGATAGAGAGGACTGGTCAACAATATTACATTAGTCAAACAATGTTTTAAAAAAATCATTTTCCTTATTTCATAATACTATTCATCCTTCAAGTTTTTAAAGCTGTATTTACAAAACATAAAGTATGCTTTTTAATAAATAATAAAGAATGTGGGATTTGGTACTGATAAAAATTAATTCATTCAATGCCTGTAGAAGATATGTAGAAAATACTGTCATCTCTAGAATCTTCTGCATTATGACTATTACATTCAAGTATAAAGATCATTTTAATTTTTTTCATATTTTCTAACCACTAGGTTCTTTGAAAAGCCCACAATCTTTTGATGAGAAACAGAATTAATGCATAAAAAGTTTGCAAACAAGTTTCTTTTATTCTACCCACCATCTTCTAAAAAAGCTAGACTCAATTATCCCACTTATTTTCTACTTAATCTTGCTGTGTATAAATCCTGAAACATTAATGATAATAAAAATGTAGAAAGAATGGAATAATGTAAGATGACATTTTCCAAAAATCTCTTTTGAAACTCTAATTTTGTTTGAAATTAACATTAATGACCAAGTCTTAGAACATAATATATACAGTGATGATAAAAGATCAATTATGCAACTGTAAATCCAAGATGACTTCAGAAATGAAAGTTTGACGATATAATGAATAATTTATTATACATATTCTTATGGATGGGAAGACAATATTTATTTCTTCACTGAACTGTGTAGTGCATATAATGTAAATTAGATTTGAATGCATTATTGCTTAATGAAAACATGGATAAATAGATACAAATAAATTTTTTTCCAAAAATGCAAATTATATTGTAGATCGCTGCATGCCAAACTCTTTGTAAATACTGAAAGTGATATAGAATTACTGCCAACAACAATTTAAAATTGTCAGCTTTGTTTGTTTTTCAAATGTGAATACTTTAACATGTGAAACTGACTCA
This sequence comes from Microcebus murinus, assembly GCF_040939455.1. Classification (NCBI taxonomy): domain Eukaryota; kingdom Metazoa; phylum Chordata; class Mammalia; order Primates; family Cheirogaleidae; genus Microcebus; species Microcebus murinus. The sequence continues at coordinate 28,915,330 of NC_134108.1, forward strand.
ATATTTATTTTAAAAAACTGCAGTATATCAATATCTAGGGTCTTGTATGAATGTACATTTTATAAAATGTACTTTATAACTGGGTTGAATAAAATCATTGTAAATAATTGCCTGATAAAGCAGAACAGTATCTAACTTTAGTTACTGTTAGGTTCTGAATTAGTGAAAACACTTCTTGAAATACCAATGCCATGTGACATTTTTCATATTTTATAACACTTAAAAGTTGGTCATATTTGAATTTTAAATGAAATAATAAAATTTTAAAAGTATTTTTAATAATTATTCCAGCTTTATTCTAGGAATGTAAATTATGTTTCTATTTAATGGCCATTATCACATTGATTTTTTTTTTTAAATTGATAACCAACTGATACATTATAATTCACTTCTTGACTTTTAAAAAGTCAGAACTTAAAATTTTTGGAACACAAAAGTTGTCATCAAGAGTTTTAAAAAAAATACATCTATCTTTTAGTATATCCACACAAATTTGAGAGGATTTTCAAGGAAAATAAAATGCCATTTTGCCAAATGGTGCTCAAAAAAAATTAAAGTTTTAGAAATAAAGTTTGTAAAAACCGAATTATTAAATGATATAGAACTATTTTTCCTTAGAAAAAAAATTTTGCAGTTCTGAAATCCATATATTTCTGAAATTCTTTTCATGGAATTAGGAAAGTTTCTTTATTCCTTCCTTTTCTTACTATAACCCTCTTCAACATCTTTATCATTCCTTACCAAAGCATCTCCATGGCAACACCAAATGTCAGTTTCCAAAAGCCCAAGCCACCATTTATTTATCATAAAAGAAGAGAACCCTACTGCATCAATGGAAGTCTGCTACTTCCATGCAAAGAAAGACTTTCACAACCCTCCTTTAACTACAACACATTTTTCTTACAAATGTGCACTATGAACAAACACCTAAAGAGGTATATCCTGATATATCTTGGTCTCCTTCATACTTTTTGTTTATGTCTTTAACGTCCTGGGTGTCACAAGAAAGATAGGAATATTCTGTACAATATATTAGAACAGCAAACACATCAAAGATACAACTGAATATTCCATTTTTAAGTGCAACAGTAGACAAAATAAACAATAAGATTAAGAAGTGTTAGAAGATTAATAAAAATCCACCACCAAAATCCTGTAGAAATTATTTTACCGCTCTAGTATTCGGCTGTCATAGGCAAAGATCTTACTTGATTTCTGGCCTTTAATGCTGGGGCCTCCCAGGACCCCAGTTTGGGGGAGGGAGGTTAGGCAAAATTACACACTAGGGAGGAATTATGTTTTAAATGGAAAAAATCTTATAGTCTATAACTCTTCATCAAGTACCACTGTCACAATAGCTTTCAAATTATTTGAGAGTTCACAGCAAGGTTGAATACATTTAAAGAGCAACTTAGCAACAATAACACAGGAAAACAAAGCACAATTATTTATGTACAGCACATAAGTATTAAACCAAATGTCAAATTGTATTAACCTTTAAAATTCTAAAGCACATTTTCTCCTTAGCTACGCCACAGTTCTTTGTCACCTGCCATAAGTGTATGCCACATATACTTTATACATTATTCAGGAGAATTTCAAACTCCTTCTAATGCCATGTTTTTTCATTGTTACCCAACAGGGCAAAGGTATTTAAAATGCCACAAAAGGAACCATAAGATGCCTTAACATATCATGTTACAGCTCATATGAAAGTCTCCCCCTCTAAATTGGGAAATGAGAGTAGATTGTCCAGCCATAACACTATGCATAAATACTATAGGTAAGTGTTAAAAGGATTTTTTCTCTTGCAAATGTGCACTATGAACAAACACCTAAAGAGATATTTCCTGATAAATCTTGGTCTCCTTCATACTTTTTGTTTATGTTTCTTTGAAGTCCTGGGTGTCACAAGAAAGATAGGAAAATTCTGTACAATATATTAGAACAGCAAAAAAGCAAAATGAAATATTCTATTCTGAGCTAAGAACTATTGCTTAATGTACATAATGTTAATTTGAAAGAATGCACTGCAACTAAATTAAAGTCACTGACTCCACTGTGCATCCTCACACAGCACCAGGAATGAATAATTCCACTGCTATTGCATATCAAAAACTTTAGCTTTACATTTTCCTCCACTCGAGTGAAGATTTATGAATTCTCACAAAAAATGCTTTAAATATAATCTTAAGAATTCACTCTTGTCTTCTAAATAGAGAAAACTTGCTAATGTCTTTGGCAACATCTTCTACATCTTTTTTTTTTTTTTTCCTTTTTAAGATATTGGAATGTTTTGGCCACAAGGTTAAGAAAAACTTCCCCATTTATCATGAGCTGCCAAGCACAACAGGTCTCTCGACAGCCCAGCGCTCTACCACTTAACAAATGCAGCTCATCTTGGTCATTAAACTTCAAAAGAATTTGGCCACAGGCATAGATTAGATATCATATGTTTTAAAACATAAATATCAATCATTGTGTAACATATGCTAGTGCACCTAGCATCATTTGTCTATTAGGTATGACCAATAACAAACCTTTTCAATTTGAATAATAATTGACTATAAAGATAGTCTGGCTTATCAATTTAAAATTGTTGAATTCATTTGCAAAAATTTCTGTTAAAATTTTTCTGGGTTTGTGTGTGTGTGTGTGTATAATATATATGTATATATAAAATTATTTTCAAACAATATATAAAAACTCTAATATGTCCAATAGTATTCACTATAACTCCTAAAGAAAATTAAAAAATTCTGTAACTTTAAAAACAAATTAATGCAATGCACACAAAATTTTAAAGGCAATTTTAAATAGAACAGCATGCATCTATAGATTAATTTATATAAGCTAAAATATTTCTGGAACAGCATGTTGATAAAGTAAGTATCTAAGACAGCTATATTTTTTAATTTTATAAATTTTATATTCTTGATCTTCCATTCAAGTAGCAACTTTCATAAAGAGAAAATTCAGAGACATTGGCATCAAGTTCTTTATTTTTAAAATTAAACTTTATCCAATAAGAAAAAATGTATTTTTAGCATGCTACACTTAATCTGGTATATTTCACAACATTGTAGCAACATTTTTGAGTTTTAAAATCTATTGTAAAGGAGCTTTATATTAAATCTATCTTGTATAACCATAATTATAAAAAGCTTATAAAACCACCTTTCCTCGGGTTTTAATCCTAAAATGAAATTCTTCAATGGCAGTTAATAAAACATAGACTGTAGCATAATTTACACACTAAAAAACACAAATTATGTGATTTCTGTTTGAGTAGATTTTCTAGCAAATTAAAGTAACAATTTAAATTACCTGAGAGCTAAGAGCTTGAGAGAAAACAGTTCCATGTGAAACATTTCACGTATATAAATACGTGGCAAGAAGAAACAGCTTCATTAACTGCATTTTTAAATGCAGTTTATGGCTTAGATGAAAGTAAAATTTAGTTAATTTCACAATTTTTGTGGCCCTAAATATTTGTCTTTCATAAACACTCTGTATTCTAAAGGTAAAATGGATCCACACAATAGGAAAACTCATGGGTTAAAGGGTAAAGGAATTATAGATTAGGTCTATCTGTAGTGAAGGCCTCATTCTAGGTAAACCTAATAAATAATTGAGACATACTTAGGATTTCTTCCTCTTTGACCTCAATTAAAATGGCTGTCTGAGAGCTGGTTCTAAGGACAATTTATCCTGGTCTTCTTAATACACACTTATGAAGTCATCTGGCTTTTCTATTTCTTCAACAGCTGCATTAACCTCTAAAATTGGCTTGAACCATTTCCCCAAAGCAAAATGTATAGCTGCGCCTGGACACACACAACCACCTTCTCTATAGGGTTGCTACAAGATCAAAAAGTTAGACCATAAAATTTTGAAAATGCTAACGACAGTAATTTATAAATAACATGGAAGAGGAAAAAGAAAAATCGAAGTCGAGGTAAAAGATTGGTCTCTTTGTCCTTCCCCTGCCCCTCATAAGTTATAACTCATACTACTGTATTGGTATTGATGTTTGCTCTTTTGGCCATTTTTGACATATAATATTTTAGTAGTTTAGTAAACTTTTGGCTAGAAAACAAACAAAAAGCAAAATAAAGTAGTGCAACATCATTATTCAATTGCACAGTAATTCAGAAAATAGTAACTGCAACTCAGAAAAGCAGCAGGAAACTGGATAGTGCAGACTGATGTTCAGTAGACCCTGAAAACCAAACGGGAAAACTTATTGGCTGGGATAATTTATCCTCCCTTTCTTCAAACAGGTTCCCTAAACAATCTAACTCTGGCAGTAAATCAGTTTTCACAGATACTTAAAATTAAAGGATATTTTCTCATCCTGAAATGTGTTTTTTTCTCACAAGAAGAATAAAATAGTGCCAACATAGCAAACCTTCCCTCAGTTGTCTTGAATGAAACAAATCTTTAAGATATTGTTAGTATCGTGATAATTCATCCACATCTCAGCCCTTTGATGCAGCAAAACAGCAATTTACATGCTTTCTTCTTGAGATTCAAAGATACAGAGATGTATTTAAATAATTTAAACCAAAGTATACCAAAAGCTTCCACGTCAAGGTTTTAAATCAAAGTACACACTCAAGTGCACATCCAAATAAAGGTAAAACCAACCTAAAAACTTAAAACTTTTTTAAGAAGTTAAAATTAAATTGGATCTTACTATTATAATTCCAGGAAAAAAATAATAAAGTTCCAAAAGTGGTGGAAAATATTTGTTCTCTTAAAAATATTAAATATTTATCATTTGGGTGACTTCATTTCAAATCTAATAAAAAACTCAAACTCACCACAAAATTTTTAAACAAATTACACAGAAAAGAAGGCCTTTATTTAAATAGCTGGTATTAGTTTTTGAAAATCTTTCAGCATGCACGATTAGGGGAAAACTCCTTAAGGTTGACCATTAAAGTTGTGTAGTGAAATGTAATCTATTAATTATCAATTATTGTGTTACCTGCATTTCTCCCAGCATTAACACAATGTAATTGCAGTAGTTGAATTTTATGAAGTAAACAAAAACAAAATGTATTTAAAAACTTTAAGGATGAACAGATTAGGGATTTTCTCTAATTTGACTGACTTGCTCAATTTCTATGTCCATATTTCTTCTATCATCCTTGCGCTAAAACTGCAAAACATCCAAACAGTTCATTTTAACAAGAAAAATATTTTTCTCTGAGGTAGACTCATGCCTATACCTAATTGCATGACTGCCCTTATAACACAGTAATAATGATATTGCTTCAATCAAAAGCTAAAGGCAACTTACCTCATTCAGCATCCAAAAAGCTGAAACTTATTCCAGTCGTTTTTCGGAAGTGAGTTTTGTGTGTGCGTGTGTGTAAAGTTCAGCAGCCCATTCCGACCTGCAGTGTCAGTAGAATGAAATCTAGTTTGAGGGGTACAGAATGCTCTGAGAGGTTTACAGTCTCTAACCAACACCCAGGTAGGCTTAAAAGCACCTTGCTCTGGCGTGAATGCCCAGGCTGCGGGAGCGGTGCAGTTATGTAGGTTAACCAGGAGGAGACCTGGATAGTAAGCACTCTTGGCTCCGACCAATGGCTTTCCGCGCCCTTCTGTTTATAGTAAGATGACTTGCTGTCAGAGGTCACCCTCGTCAACAGCTCCTGTCTTTCAGTGGGTTCTAACATACAGCGTTTATCCTGAGGTGCCTCTAATGAAGCCACATCCCCTGACTCCTAAGCTCTGCTAACCTGCTGTCACGCTGAAACACTCACAACCCGCTGCTCTGACTGCTCAGAGTTAAATCCCTGCACTAAAGTTTCAAAAAACAGATCTTACTTTAAATTTCGTTTAAAGTAAAACGTTTCTGTAGGAGAAATATTTCATGGCAAGTTAATATCAATAAGGCTGGTACTCATTTAAGATCCCCAACTGACGCTTTACATTTTGGTTTGGTTTTGGTTTTTTTTTTTTTTTTTTTGGTTGAGGGACAAGGCATGTAAGATTTCACTTTCATTATTACTTCACTCCAGAAAATACAAAACTTTCTCCTCCCCTGAGATTCATGTATGTCGACAAAATGGAAAGATAATTCAGGCATTCTTATTTAATTCATTTTGTATATATTTTCGTTTGAGGTAGAGAGAATGAACACAATAAAAATGCTCACACAGAGGTTATCATTTTATGTGACATGTTTTCTAAAATAAAGCCTTTTTATGTGTATAACAAAAGAGGATGGATACATTAATTTCTGATGGAATAACAAGGAACCAAGAATAGCAAACTCAAGAGATAAGGATAATGCAAGTTAAGTCTATTATGAGTCTATTATCTGATATTAATGTTTTCATAGTTTATGAAAAAGGATTAATTTCCTTAAAGAAAACAGTGTCATGCAACTTTCACCTCTCATCCCTCTAAAAATATGTCTCACGGCCTTCAAAAGAAAGATTAAACTTATTTCATAAATTCTTCAGACAATATTTCAGTCTAGCCTTTATAGGCATTAAAGGATTACTGCCTCCAATTTGTTTATATAATTCTGAGATTAGTTCTTTTTCTTTCATTTTTCTTCATCTTTACAGTTTGGCTCTAAATGACAGAGTGACTTACAAGGCAGAGAGTAAATACCTCATCTGAGTCATTTGTAGCCCAAGTATTTCTTAAAGTTGTTTTCATTTTCAAGGGAGGAACCAAGGAAGGGAAAAGTAATTTACCTATTTCAGGTTTGGGCAGCAGGGCAGAAAGGAGCCCCAGTGGCCTTAGAACTGAAGACGGCGCTGTCTCCCCACTAGTGTCGGCAGCTTCTGTTGCTGTTGCTGCAGCTGGCAAACTGGGTAAGCGTGAGCATGCCACCTGCAGCTCACGTTCAGCCCAGGGTTTGATGCCACTACACGATTTTTAAATGACAGAGAGCTGCCTGACTCTATCAAAGTTCATAAAATGTGCTGATTATTTTAGGGTGTCAGAGATCCCATTTTGGCAGATGCAGTTCTTTGTTCTTTGGACAGTTAGGGTCGCTAAAAGTAATGCCATTGCAGCCAAATCTTCCCAAAGAGAGATTCTCAAGTATTGCGGTATAAATTTGACATTTTTTTTTCTAAGTTCAACAGAATATGCTTGTGAAATAGCTATTTTCCTAATGGATAAGTCATTCAATAGTTTCTAAATACTTATAAACTCAGGAAATATTCATTGAAGCAAAATATCTATCTGTTCCTGCTACAATAGAGACCCAGGTAAATCATGCCTAAAACTCTGAGGAAGATAAAATAAGTTCTCCATGCATTAAAGAAAGCTTTTTATATTGTAATTTTCTTTCCCAATCTTAGAGGTGGCGGCAGGGGGAGGGGATAGGAGGCAGGGACGACAAACAAAGTGTAGTGAAAACTTTGTAAATATAAACGTGAAAACAAATGTAATTTGCAGTTTCCATTCTTGAAGAGTACGAATAACTATAATTATTCTGATGAGAAACATAATCTTTATCTCAGTTTGCATCAGGCCCTCAAAGTGTTCCTAGAAACATAGAAATCAATGGTATACTTTATAAGTAGGAAAATTGGATAGATGATTTTTAATAACATTTTATAAACAGAGATTATTGGGATGCCCTTCTGGTTCCAGCATACCACCAACAACTATAATATTAATAATTATGTGACCTGGAAACAAATATATAAGCCATCTTTCCAAGTGTCAGTTTCCTCCCTGTGAAATGAAGGTTTTCATCTTAAAGTGTCAAGGGTATAGTATTTATTTTTCAATGTAAACCACACAGTTTGGAAGACTCCATCTAGCAAATGTATTTCATGTAACCCTAGTTGTTTTCATTAACCCATGCTTAAAATCAAGCATACACAGCTGTCAATCAATGCTGCTAATTATGACATACTGTAGGTACAAATGAGTTGATAAAACAGCCAAAATCAGAGGAACTAGATACTTTTAGACGCCAGTAGAGCCTTATTATGGATAAATGCTTGGTTCCCCTTACCTTGTAGAATATTGAAAATGGCAACCTGGTCTCCAAAAACTCTGCACAGTCCTTTTGATTCCACCTTTCAATGATTTAAGTGCGATCAGTGAGGGGCCCGCCCTCCATTCTGATCGAAGTGAAGCTATTGTGAACTGCTGACAGCTGATACACTGAATAGCCGTGACTCGCACATTGTCAGCGCTACACTGACATTTGCTGAATGCATGAATATCTTTCAAAGTAATATGCAAACCAAGATTAAGTTTAGTCAGTCATGATATTTGTTAGAGTTGATAGAAATCTTGCTGTGTAATTCTTTTTTAAAGTCAAGAAAATAAGTCTGCAGTTTCATGGGATGTATCCTTTATATTCACTCTGGCTACTCACTCTCCGTGACTCCTAGCACACAGTAGGTGCTTATGTACTCCCTGTTCTTCACGGCTTCTCCTCTCCAAGACATGCTTTTTTGTACATTGTCTAGTATCTACCAAGCACCCTTCCCCTCCTAAGTTGCAAAACACCTCCAGGCTCCTTTACAGCATTTCTTGCCACTTTTCCTTATTGGCTAATTAACTAGAGACAGCTTTCTGAACAATTCCAAGAAGAGATATTTGAAATTAAGAGATAAAACAGAGCCAACATGGGAGAACAAAGGGAAAACTGAAAATATAGCCAGATAATTCTGACAACAACTGAAAAGCTATAGAGAAAGGAAAGAAAAACAATTTAAAATTTCTGTATGTACAATAAGATCCTAAATTGCTGGTGTGAAAAAGACCACGTGCAATCAAAACTAAACAGCCACCACAAACCCTAACAGCTTCCTTAGCCAGGTTACTGACGTGATATCTCCATTATAATATAAAATTCAAAATCTAAGAGCCTATTCTTAAATAAACATTCAACAAATCATGTCCATGCTACTAAATAAGAAACACCATACAGAAATCAATGAAATAATTACATTTGCTATTTGCTCAATCATCTTCCTTCTTTGTGCATTAAGGCTGACAAACTCAAGTACGTTCAGGAGCCAAGTGGGTTATTAGAAGGAGCAAAACAGGTCAAGTAGAGGTGGGGCTATTGGCCAATCCATGACCTGTCCCCAGTCATTCAAATTCTATACTGCTCTTAGATAATTCATGTAGTTTCATGTCTCAAATACTATCTATTTACTGTAGATTCCAAAATTTTTATCACCGCCTGAGATTCATCCTCTGAGTTCAAACTCTCACATTCTCCTGCCTCATTTATATCTTGGTAGAAATAACCACAGCCATATCAAATTTTAACATGTCCCGTGCTAGGTTCTTTATTACTTCTCCAACAACCCTGTGTGTACTGTCCAATATTTTTCATATAAATAAAGGCAGAAACCAGAGTCACTGAGTCCCCCCTTTCCTCACACTCTATATCTAAGTTCATCATCAAATTTAGCTGATGCAGCCTTCACAACATGTCTCTAATCTGTCCGTTCCCTTCATCTCTCTAGCCTCCCGTCCAGGTAAAAACACTGTCATCTTCCATGTGGATTACTACATAGCCCGCCTAAATAGTCTCCCCAATCCCAAACTGTGTTTTCTTAGATTCTGTATGTGTCTATTTGGCAACCATTTATCACAGGACCAAATATATAAAATATTTTCTTATTTCCTGTATCCTGATGCTCTGGCATTTGTGGCCTCACTGACTGGGGAGAGACTGTCCTCCCAGGGCTACTAGATTCTCAGAGACAGCAAAGGGCTAGCCTGGGATTGTGCTTTTCATATGCAAACTAAGTAATCCAGAGACCACACCCTTAGCCATCTCTTTTAACAGCCACACACACATACACACACACACACATACCCCAAATCAATATTCCACCTGCCCTAAATCACCCAGGGCCAGGTACTAGACAACTAGACTACCCATACAGCCCAGAGTCCACTAAAATTGTTCAAACTAGCCAATCCTAAAATGTTTCCCCTGCTCTTGCCTTTCCTACAGAAACCTCCATACTGGCTCTGGCCCGCTTTCCCCTCCTCCTACCTCCTGACCAGACCTGGTGTTTCCCCATGTGGCTCTTCATGGTGTGGTGTCCTCTCTCCTCTTGGGAACTGTACGTAATAAAAACCTTCTTTCAATGGCTTTGGCCCATTGTGTCATCACTCAGTCAACCACCATAAATTAAAATCCATAGAGACAATTGATATTCTCTCCTTTTCTAGTATTTGCTCTTCAATTTATTCATGAAGCAGCTAGAACTATCTCAGCACATAAGCAGGCATCAAGAATTGTAAAAGGTCTGAGAAAATTTTACTCTACTTGGAAGCTAACATGGCAGCCAGCCTCAGCTTCATGGATGCTGGAAGGCTTGAGGATCCAGTATCAGGGTATGGGGTGAGCAGTTTACTCAACCAAATGACCAACAGCCTTATGATCTGAGATGACTTAATCCGAGAAGAAAATGCACACTGCTGGACCAGAATAAGTCTGAATCCCTGTTCCACCTTTTGGCCAGGCTGCCAGTGTACCAAACAGGTTGGCCCTGGGTAATTGTTAGGAGAAAGACAGACTCATGTCTAGGAATGGTCAGGATGATATCCCAAACAGTTCTCTATAACCTCTCACCCCTTCCATCCTGATCACAACCAAGGAAGAGGCCCAAAGGAGGATGGTCCCTAAATGAGGCCAGTTGCACTCGGTGACCAAACTGTCTTACTAATGGTGTGAACCAGGAGGAGGTTAGGGAGGCAGAGTTTTAAATTATTTTGACTTGATTTTAAGGAGGCTGGTCCAATATTCAAAAACACAAAATGCCTGTGGATGGCAGGGAGCATGAAAAGGCCATCAAATACTTTGACTGTCAGCCCTGGCTTCTGCCATAAAAGGTGCACCATTGTCAGGCCACAATGTTGTGGCTGGATTTGGCTAATTGGAACAGGCCATCAAACCTCCAACCTGAAAATATGTCAACAGGAGTGAGGTACCACCACCACCAGTTCCAAGAGGGGTTTAATGCAGTCAATCTGTTGGGAATGGGCAGGGGTAATCCCTGCATCTTCCTCGAGACAAACAGGTCAACTATTGGCAGGAGTCACAAGTCTGTGATGTGCCCGGTCTGTGGCTGTGGGTGCGCCCCACGTTCAGCACCCTGACAAAGCGAGGCAGCAATGGAGGCTGACAGTCCAGCCATTTCCACAGCCTGTGCCCCCCAAAGTAGCAATTTTAATCTGCCAATTGGTGATTTTTCAAGTGGCAGACCAAACAACTAGGTCACTGGTGACACTCCCACAGACAGTAAAAACATAACAAGATTCATTAAGGGGAGGATTGGCCACTGCTATAAGCATTGCCTTGAATTCTGAACACTGAGCACAGAAACGATGTCCATTTCTAGTTCTGCATAGCTGGTGGCGAGGCTGAACAGCCACAGCAGCCCAGGGGACACCGCCAGGTTTCCGGGAACTGATCCGCAAGAGAACCAGGCCCAGACATCTAAGGGGGCCTCTATGAATCAGGCAGCAGAGTCGGGGGGTAAGAGCTGCCACTGTTTTCTCACATGCAGTTAAGACGCCACTCACATCTGGCCAGCTGTGTTCCTGAATATACCATTTGCATTTGACAGCCCAGGCTGGCTGGACCCTGCCTAGCTTATTACTCTCCTTGAGCATGAGTTGACCCCAAGGTGGGAATATCAGGCTGAAGAGTTACAAGGTCTTCACATGCCAGGCTTTCAGCTCAACAGGAGTCCTTTTCAAAAGGAATGCACCTGGTATTCATGTCAGGGTATGAGTCCAGAACCCCACAGGATACCTCTGGGTGGATGCTACCTCCTTTCGCCAGAGGCTCCAATCAGCAAAACCATCAGTCATAGAGACTTGAAGGTCCAAAGAGGTCGTCAGGGTCATGGAGCCCCAAAGGCAGCAGCACTTCTCTGCACACAGCTCTGGCAGATCGGGAGAGTCCCCTCTGGACTTCATCAGCATTCATGTTGCAATCACGTAAAATCCAGCAGTGGAAGCTAAAACAAAGATTCACTGCATGGGCCCCACGGGCCCACCCATGGCCCCACCCCAACGGGCCCCACTCACAAGGTCTGTTAGCTTTCTTCCCTCACTGCAAACAAACCCTGTTTAAACCACAGGAGCTGAATTTGGGTAACTCCTTCCTCCATGGGACTGGGCAGGGTGGTGAATTGGGCACTTGTGTCTCACAGAGACATAAAAGTATAAGTCCCTTCCCTCTCCAGAGTTTCCCAGCATATTCAGATAAGAATTTTGGTCCTTTTCCAGGACAGAGAGAACTCTGCCCCACTCATTTCTCCTTAAAGAAGCTGAGACTGGTGGGCGTAGTGGCAAACACCTGTTGTCTCAGCTGAGGGAGGAGGATGAGTTGAGCCCAGGAGTATGAGGCTGCAGAGAGCTATGATTATGCCACTGCACTCCAGCCTGGGTGACAGAGCAAGGCCCTATCTCTTTAAAAATAAGAATGATCTCCAGGTCCATCCATGTTGTTTGTTACAAAAGGTATTAATTCACCATTTTCTTGTGGCTAATACTGCATGGTATACGTATACTGCATTTTATTAATCCACTCATGTATTGATGGCCACTTGGTTTGATTCTACATCTTGGAGATTGTGCATTTTGCTGCAATAAACTTTCTAGTGCAAGTGTCTTTTTGATAAAATGACTGTTTTTTTGGGGGGGTAAATATCCAATGAGGGGATTGTTGGATCAAATTCTAGATCCACTTTTAGTTCTTTGAGGTATCTCCATACTACCATACTACCTCCCATAAAATCAAACACCACATGTACTCACAATTAAATTGGAATTAATCCATCAACACTCATAAGCACATATGGAAGTAAAATTCAGCAGAAATCAAGCAGGTGGGGGGTGGGTAGAGGGGATGGGTAAATACACACCTAACAGGTACAATGCATGCTATCTGGGTAATCGACACACTTACAACTTTGACTTACACTGTACAAAAGCAATTCATGTAACCAAACTGTTTGTATCCTTGTAATATTCTGAAATTTAAAAAGAGAAAAATGGGGGAGGGGAACCTGAGCCTGAGGTAGAGGGGGAGGGAGGAGGGAGAGAACGGTTCCATGTTAATAAACAAAGTGCCTTTACTTTCGGTTTTGATTGGCAGTTGGCTCAAGGCTCAATCAAATAAACTTCTAATGTTTTCAGTCCTGCAATGCTCTGTATTTGGCAGCAGGATCATTACTGACACCAACTATTCCAGTTTGAGGAACCCCTAGACTTAGCAGCCATAACCACTTTCTGGCTGTGGCTATGGTATTTGTTCCATTTGGTTGACTCAGGCTTGATTTGCACAGCAGCAATTTTTTTTTAAGGAGTCTGTCTTTACTGAGGGCATTTACTGCCCTATGTTACAACATCTCTGAAGTTCTATCCCTGCTTCAATATAAGAGTTATGGGAGTTTTGAAGGGCAATGGATATGATCTAAGAATTTATCTGGATTTCTTCTGGTCAGTTTTTCATCTTCCAATAGGTCATTTTCATCAGCATTATAAACCCATTCCAGGGCATTACGAGTCCAAATATTAGTCAATATCTCATCTATGGTTTCCCATGGGAGCTTTTCTCTTTGAAGAAAATCTCCCCAATAAGACCACAGTTCTTTTATAGCATCCCAGACCCACTTGAAGAAACTCCAAGTCTCCTAATGAGTCTAAGGTAGGAATGATAGTCCACAGGAGGGGCTGAGCTGTAAAATGGCCCAAATACTGCCAGAACCTCAAGAGTTAATACTTCCTTAAAAAGCATTACACACCCAACACCTTCATCTTCTCAGGTAACCAGCCGAAATTATAGCCATTTGCTTGTTTTCTACCAACAGTGGTTACAAATTTCCCTCCTTTCATACTCAAAGCATGAAACTGTCAAAGAGGGTCAGAACATTCCTCTAGACCTGGATCGGTCATTGTCCTACTTGTCAAAATGGGTGGATCCAAAGCAGACTGTCAGATTGGTAAGGAAGTCCCTGTTCAGGCAGCTGACTTTGAACCTACTAAAAGGCACATGGATTATGATCATCTCCCCAATTCTTCCTCATTAACAGGCAATAAAATGGGGACCATTTATTCCCCAATTGACTAAACAAGTTGTCCATGTTCATTAATGAAGTCCATGGGCTTCCCTCAAATCTCATCCACTGGCCCAGGAGGTTGTCATCCTTTCTCTTCCAGAAAGTCATGTCTCTGTCAGCATCCCATCCTCATCACTAAAACTGCCAAGAACTGTGAAGGGTCTGAGGTTTTACCCAATTTACAAACTAACAAGTTAGCTTTCCACAATTTCACAGATGCTGGCAGAATACACAAGACTTTTGGGTCAAACACTTTATTGCTTACAGCAATAATAGAAGTCTTTATATCAGCATTTTTTTTTTGACAGTTCTGATTCCCAAGTTCCACAGGGTGACAATGCCACTTGCACATGTGATGGATTGCATTACAGCAAAACAACTCTGAACTTAGGAATGCCAAATAATTTAAAGTGAGCAGTAAACATGCCTGCCCTTTGTTCCAAAGGAAGACATTACCTTTATTATACTGCAAGCATATCTGCTCTTTGCTACAGAGGGAGGCACTATCATTTTCTTCTAAGGTTGTTCATAAACATCCTTGAAAAGAGAGTGTGACAAAGGCAGTCAGTATCTTCACTCACAAGACATGCAGACACGTGAGAGACCCATGGAGAGCTGTCTTCCAACAGCAGGTTCACAATATTCTATTCTAAAACTCTTCTGTGGCGTCCCTGTGCACTTACAGCACTACTATAACTCTCAAAGTATGTAAGAAATGATGTCTTCTCTCTATTCTTTGAACATCCCAATCTCTTTCCCACATCAGGACCTATCTGTGAGTATATGGTTTAAGAGAGAAGAATCGAGAATGGCCCTCCAGTTCCTGGAGGGAGCAGAGGGAAGCTGGTTGGAAAGGAACATGCCCAGGGGTCGCTCCCTGGCATGGTCAGCTCCCCTCATTCTCCAGACCTCAGCTGAAATGCTACTGTCCCAAAGCTCCACTGTTCACCACTGTATTCACAGACACTAGTTCATCATAAGTGCTCAAAAATGGTGGTTACATTAAGTGACATGCAATTTTTCTGAGAAATGAAAATAATAGTTACTTGTTTGATTATGGTGTTTAAATAAGATATCCTGAAAAGTATCTAACACATTGCTGGGCATACAGTAGGTACTAAAATGTCATTCTCTTTCTCCCCCACCCTTTCATATTCACAGTGACATCTGTTTCTCTCAGACAGAGCAAGTATTTATAGTATTCATTATGACAGATGAGGAAACTAGAGCTCATTGTGTTTCTATGGCTTGTCCTAAATAACACATCGGGGAGAAGAAGTCTTCTGACTCCTAGCCCACTAAGCCAAACTGTGAAATTTATCCTATTTGATATTAACTATGTATGTTCACAAGATATAAACTGCCTGCACTTATAAATGGTGTCTAAATAAAATCATAAGGTTTGTTTTTGTGTTAATGTAGGAAAAAACAATTTTCTCCCTTTTCTCATATTTCTGTTCCATCCCATAAAATAAAAACTTTCTTGTGAGTATCAAGCATTACATCTTTCCTTTCTGATTAGTAAGAGAGAGAAAGTTCCCTGGGTTGGTTAAATTATCCCTTCCTGGGCTACCTTGTTTAGATGCTGCCTGCCTTCAGGATGTATGCACCACTCTTTCTCTGTCTTCTGGTTCTGGGGACAGTTTGGGTAAAGGAGAGGAAGCGTGATTTAGGCCCTGGGTTCAAGGACAGCTCTCCAGCCTGGCTTTATTAACAATAAACCTTGTATTGTCATTTTTATCTAATTCCCGTGATTATTCGCAATGGATTCAAAGGGATTAACATTGGGTCCATAGACATCAACAACTTCATGGAAATATTTCCCCAGTGGAATATGGTTTATTTTATAGGCAAATTTTTTCAAAGTGAAATCAGTTTTACAACTAGGTAGGAATAATAAAACATCACTGCCTGACCTACCGAGACAATAAAATATTGGGAGATATAGTTTCACTCCCAAACACTAGTAATGTCTCACCTATCTAATATATTGAACCCTCTGGCAATTTTATCTATCAGGGAAATATAAACAAGGGCCAGATAAACTTGGCTTCTGAATAGTCAGAAAAAAATATCACTGTCTGCACAGCAGAGTTCATAGGCTATATTAATAGGACAATCCAACAGGCTCTCACGCAGAAGCTACTGATTGCTCCCTACACATGCCTAATAAACTAAATATGCTGATTGCCATGCCTACAAGCTCCTCAAAAACAGACAAGGGAGTAGCTGGCATTGAGTGAGAAAGCAACCCAAGAGCAGAGAAAATGGAAAAACGATGGTTCATATACAAGAATCCCAATGATCTTTACACAAGGGCTACCGACCTTCCACACTCCAGCTGCCCATTAGGGTTTCAGTTCATGAACTGATTGCACGATGATGGCCTCAGGTATGAGGAAAGTATGAAAATGTTCAGCCAGAAGATCTTCACAGGACAAAGAGCCCAGAACCAGGTGTCAGAGAATGGAGTTCACACCCCCGCTACCATACAGGCAAGGTGACCATGGGCTAGTCAGCCTCCTTAACTCTCGGTGTCTACACTTGAATGTCTTGTGCATCTCAGCTGGCTGTTTTAAGCTATTTTCTATAAACGTGTTTTATAAACTATACAGGACTTTACATCTTTTGTCGGACCAGTCTTTTCCAGGCTTCCTGTGTTCCAGTCACCCCGAATTTCTGTCAGTTTCTTGCAAACAAAAAGGGCCCTTTTTTCTACCAAGGCCTCTCCTGCTTTCCAATGCTTGGAATGCCCTCCCCCACGTTCTCTGAGACTGCCTGTCTCTCATCCTTCAGATCTTGGCTTAAATTTCACTCTCTCAGAGAGACCTTTCCTAACCAGTCAACCTGAAGTAGTTGTACCCTGTTCCTTCTCATAGTGACCTCTTGTTTTCCTTCTAGCATCTACCACAATATATCTATCATTTATTTGGTTGGTTTTGTTTTCTTTAACCTGCCTTCCTTCTAGTTCACATACTTCCTAAAAACTGGACCTATATCCATTTTCCCATCAGTTTCTGTACAGGGCTTAACAGAGTACTTGGCAGCGAACAGCAGTGAATAAATTTTATTAGCGATTAAATGAATGAATATGTAACTGTAAGGCAACAATATCTGTGTCTTTTATAAAGCAAATATGTATAATAACTTTTAGAAAAATGCTCAATTGAAATAATTCAGCTAAAAAAAAAGTCTGATGCTTTAAAGGGTGTAAAACCTAGGATACCTGAAAATCCCCACTAAAATCAATGATTCCTTTTTGCTGTGAGTTTCATATAGCAGTATGACTCTATAGTTGCACTTCCCAACAAAAAAAGAGTTTTGGAGATTAACCTACTCATTTTCTCATTTGATCCTGTGAGACCGTTCTTATCTCAATTTTACTGAGGAAAATAATTGAAAATACAGATATTTAGTGACTTCTTCAAAATGACAAAAATAATATTCAATAGTTAAGATTCAAACTCTGGTCCTTTGATACAAGTCCAGTATTTTCCAATACACTAGACGACCTGTTTTAAAAGGAAGGCTCTGATCAGAGAGTTGAGTAAGAATATTTTGGCTTCTTACCACCAAAGTAGTTTCAGAGCAGTATGTTTTGATTTGTTGTAGCATAAACTCCAATAAAATAAACAGTAAGTCAACAGCAGCTATGAAGTTATCAGTGAGGTTCACTTCAGGGTTTGTTTACCTTTAACATTTTCTTTAATTCGAACCTTATTGAAAAGAAAATATTATATGGTAGCAAGACTTAGCAGTACCTCAGGTAAACAGGGCCTAATAACACATACATAATACAGATATATAAATTGTTTTTGTCAAATATATAAGTATTTTATGTAATATATATAATTTTATACAACTACACCTATATGACTATATAAATATTACATATATAGATTTTTCCCAAATGACAACAAACATTACCATAGTATGAAATCTGTGCCCCAAGCAAAACTATCAAAAAGACCCTTTACCTTCCCTTAACTTCAAAACAAACACAATACCCATGAAGAAGGGTGCCACCCTGTGTGGAGTGCTTCCTAAGAGAAGTAAGTATTAATAAGAAGACAGCTGCTTCTAGAAATGGCCTCCTGTGTCTGTGAAAACGACTGCTAAACAAACAGTTTAGATTTTTTGACCTGACCTGGAAATGGGAGTGTTTAGATTTATGTCAAATTCTGAAATGTATAGTGTGAGAATGAAAGGATATTTTAGGAATTTCTCTGAATAATTTCTACAGTTCAAAAATTATCTTAGGATTAGATTGGGTAAACATAGTTTAATTATATTGAGGAAAACTCATCCTCTCGCAAGTTCATTTTGCTACTTTAACAACATTCACTTATTTCTGTAAAATAGATTTTGTGAGAATAGTACAAAGGTCCTCTCTTTTGTTTGCTAGGAAATAAAACTGGTAGAGTTTATACGTAAATAAGACAACTAGCTAATTGTTTCTGCTCTTCTATGATGGGAAATAAACTCTTAAAAATAGGACTACCTCAATTCAGAAAGCCTCAGTTTAACCAAAAAGAGAGAAAACAAGAACTAGAAGACTGCTTAACAGCTATTAAACAAAGGTCATTAAATATAACTATAAATACACAATAAAAATCACCAATTCAACTTTAAATACATATAACAATTCTTAACTAAGTTGATCATGAAGCATGAATGAAAATAGTAATTTGAACCCAGATTCATAGTTTAAATAAACTGAGTTTTACTGACAGAAGAATCGTCTGACTCCAATGATTAGTCTAAATTTGAAATTAATTTTTTCTAAAATACTCCACTACACATTAGTTATAATAATACATATATAAGGTGATACACAGTTATTTACTATAGTCTTACATTTTCTTATTATTTCTGATGTCATAATATAATTGGAGCTTTTGCATTTAGACTCACTAGATTTACTAACACTTTTCACTTCCTCTTTAAAACATACTGATTAACACTTTGACACTTTGAATGCTAACAGTTAGTAAACTCATCTTTAATAACCTTATGCTCAAAATTCTTTCACATTCATTATACTCCTTGGTCTTTAAAAAATCATAAAATCAAAATGGCTGGCTTCATCATGATGGCTACCGTTTCTAAGTCTATAACTGAGTAGACACTACTGTCACCTCAGCAGCAGTCAGCTTCTCCTGTCTTCTGTGTAACTATCATAACAATAGCCATAAATAATAAATAGTAGTTTTTTAGGAAAAGTATCAGAGTTCTAATCAAGCACATGATCAAATCATCATCACAAACATCAAAATATTAATATGTATTAACATAACTTTAGTAAACTATGCCAATTTTAATAACTCGCATGTGTTAATCCATTTGAGTGAAAAACTGTAAATAAGTGGTTTGACTCAACTTCAGCGTTGAGAGATGTGTTATGGACTAAATGTCTGCATCCCCCTCAAATTGATATGCTGGAGCCCTAAACCCCAATATGAGATTATTTGGAGATGGAGCCTTTAAAAGGTAATTAGGGTTGGATGAGGTCAGGAGGGTAAGATCATCGTGATGGGATTAGTTCCTTTATAAAAAGAGACATCAGAGACAGTCTCTCTCTCTTCCCCTTTCCCTTCTCCATGGAAGGCAGACATATATTAGCTAGGAAGAGAGCCCTCACCAAAAACTGACCATGCTGGCACCTTGATCTTGGGCTTCCCCATCTCCAAACTTGTGAGAAATAAATTTGTATTGTTTAAGCTACCTAGTCTCTGGTATTTTGTTATGGCAACCTGAGTTAACTAAGACAATATGCAACCGTATAACATGATACTACTGAGAATTATTTTTCATAAAAGCATGCTCTTTCTTTTATTTTTACTGCTTTTTATATTCAAGGTTCTGAATTCTTGAAGTACATAACATAAAAAATAATTTTAGATATAAGAAGCTTAATCTTTGAACATAAGTAATGATACAAAGCTCTTTAGAGACCTATATTAATAAAAGGTACTTATATAGCAATCAATGAGGACATTCTATCCTAAAAATAAGCTTAGAAGTAGGGTTCATCACCAGGTTCATCATCATGAGTTTCACCAAACTGAAATCATTAAAGAAGTATTTTTCGAAACCATTTATCTGAACTTTTATCAGATACTTTTATCAGAACTTTTACGCACCCAAAAGGTAGATTTGTTATTCTGCTGTCTGCAAGCTGTGGCAATAGTCCTAAGGAAAAGCTGCCCATGCCCTGGGGAATATCTAGGCTCTACAGATAGGCTCTGTTTATAAGATTTCCCACTAACCTTCCTGTGAAAAAAAGGAAAAAACAACAACAACAAAAAACCCACCACACCTCAATCTGTTTTCAATGGATCTGAGTCATATCTTTACACAGAAGTTGAATGCCTTCATAAACAGAAATGAAGTTTCCCATGTTTTTATTTTTTTCCTGGCACAACTTTTAATAAACTTACGAACTCCATTTTTTGCTTTCCCTATAAAGTATTCTTGTTCCAGAAGTCCTAACAAAAATGTATTTTAAGATTTTCATGGAAATTCTTAGAAAAGATCTGACGGAAAAAGAAGCAGTATAAGGCAGTGGAAATGAGTACATATTTTGGAACTGGAGAGTAAAGAATTTGTGTTGCATTTCTGTTGTGTACCAATTATGTGAAATTTTCCATCAGAACAACTAAGATAAAAATAACAGTACAGGAGTAATTGTGATGAATAAATGAGATGACGAACCTAAAGCATACAGCACAGAGCCAACACTCAGGAAGCATTAACTAGTCTTTATCTTCTTCCTCTGTTGTGACTGTCAGGACAATTATTATTGCTAAGACTTTTCAGCACTGCCATCCATCACTACCATGAATTCCAAAAATAATAATAAAAGCAGCTATTGTTATTACTGGTAGTATGTTCACTCCTGGTAGTTAAAAATTACAACTTCACCTCTCTGGAATTCAGTTATACAAAACTCACTCAAGAATGTGGGTGATATTTTGTCACAGAAGCTGTAAATAAGGATTTCTAAAGCACATATGGCTTTGCCCTTAATATTACAAAACATATATGTTGTTAACATGTCTGCAATTTTCCTAAAAGTACTATAGCATATACAGTGCATTATTATGTGTGAATTACTTAGATTACACTACCATTTAGCTGTTGTAAGAATTCTATTAGAAAATGCAACAATAGAGGGGTGGCATTCTCATCAGAAAGCCTGCATTTCCTGGGGTAGGTATTAAAAAAATCTTCTGGTATCTGAATTTCCATCAGCAAACAACTTTTTTGAAAATTAAGAATACTTACTGTCAGAAATGGGTTTTCACTGATAAAAACAGTGGCCTCATGACTAGCACTGTGAATGGCAGAAATGAGCTCACTCAGCTCATTTTAATTGAAATTAAGAGTATTCAAGATAAGTTGAACACTAAAGTATTTTAGCAATACTCCCCAACCTTGCATGAATTGAGTATAAAAATCAGAGAAGCCTGTAGCTGTCACTACTGAGATAATGTGTTTGGCTAACTCTTTAAGCAATCCTAAGCCCAGTCATGAACTATAGAAGATTCTGATTGCCTGATGCAGGCCATAAGGTAAGAGAATCTGCCTTGGAATTTTGATGTTTGATGTCTCAGCTCAAGCTTCATGCGAGGTAATGGTCACCACATCTAAAAGGACATAAGAGCTAGAACTTCCTTGAGGCCACAGAACAAACTATAGGGACATCTTTGTGTGTATATTTGTTTGCTTAATAAACGTTCAAAAATTTCTATATATATATAAAGCAAAATTCAGATTGAGATTTCTTTAATTTTTACCTAGAAATAAAGTTTGGAAGGGAGAGTAGATAACCTTCACTCATCTCAACATTAACTACCTAACAGAACTGAAGAACTGTCATGTCATAAACACACATACACTACAGAAGCACAGGCACACTCACATGCCAACACTGTTCTCTGGAAAGATGTTAAGAATTGAATATAGATTAACAGATAAATTGAGAAACTTATGTGTCTACTGGACATAGAAGAATGATGGAATAACAATGAATCATAATACATTATCTGGGAAAATTCTCTTCATTGTAGGAAAAATAAACATTTCCAGCACAACTTACAGTCATGATTTTTTTAAATGCATGTGAAATTTATTCCAAAGTAAAGAATTTACTACCCACAGTGAGATTTTACTATAACATATGCTTATTTTCAATTAGAATAAGCTATTATCATTTGAACTTGTAGATACATGCCCAAAATATCGTTAGTGCTAGGACAAGATTATCAACTCTTCACAATTGTCAACCATGGCATGTTGAGCTAAGACATGTGAAGCTTTGTTAGTGGTATTAACTTTGTTGGTTTAGTTATGGGCGATTGATTTTCCAACTTTCATTCTGTCTTGCAAAATTCTTCCTTTTATTAAGCTTGGCTTTGACTTTGTTTCTTCCTGTCATTCTCCTTTCAGTGCAGCTGCAATTCTGGCCTCATTATCATCATGCGTTAGTGAATTAACCCAACTGGGTATGTTTATTAATAACAGACCTCCAATTATTTTCCTTTGCATTTATTTCTAATGTTTATTTATTGATGAAACTACATTAAGGAAAATTTTAAAAGAAAAAATATATTCTCACTAATCTGTTAGAAATATTATTCACCTTATGTTTTTCTAGATTTCATTTAAGATATTCCTCAAATTATCTATGTTGTGCTACTTTTAAATACCACAAATTATAATATATATGAACATGTGTAATTTTTTCCGCTAAATATTAAGTGTTATATTATTTTAAAACATTTGCCATGTTGTTTCACTGTTTACCTTTATAAGCTCCAGAATATTCGTCATCATAAAAAAATTCAACACAACTTCCTTTTGAACAAGAGATTACTGCTCATCTCTAAGGGAGCCAATGAATTGTGGTTATTTTGTGTTTTCAATTTCAGCCAAATCAGATCACAATGTATACATGAGACAATGTATCAGGTAAATAAACTATTGCAATTATTAGCCTAATTATAATGATTTTTGGCAAAAAAAAATAAAGACACAAATCAAATCTATATTTAAATATATTTGGCAGTGCTCAAAAAGACTAAATTAAGGTGTAAGGTTTCAATTATAAAAACAGATTAAAATCTAAAATTGAAGAATAAGTACCAAGTAAATAAAGTAGGGATTCAATAAATACTATTTTCTCTCCCATCAGTTTTTTTTCTTTCAGCATTTCTTTTCCTCATTTGTCTTGCCATTTCTTCCTTTAAATAGTTTTTCAGGATTTGTTTAAAAACAATCTAGATGGGTGAGGGGCCCTGGAGGAGGTACAGTTGAACAAGTTTGGCACTCTGGTGTTAATTGTTAAAGATGGATGGTAGGTTTTAAGAGTTCAAGAGAGTCTTTTCTCTACTTTTTCATACATTTGAAACTATCCATAATAAAATGTTACCAAAAAAAAATTGTTCTCATGGTCATACATTTCTGACCCATGCAAAAGAATTTGTAACTGACATCCTTCCTATATAAAACATACAGAAATCCAGACAAATACATGAAATGTTTGACTTTCAATGTCAGACAAAGGCAGCCAAGGAGTATAATCAAGGAAAGAAGGGAAACAAAGGTCAGCACTGTAATGATGACAACTTTCTGTCCAGAGCCATTTTCTGGATTTGATGTAGGGAAGGGATACCCTTAGTTACTAAGTTAGATAGAGTTCCGGAAGGTTAAGGTGAATGTAATATGCAAGGCAGCATACTGGAAATAACAGAGGTATGTAGAAAAAGAGCTCCCGAAATCTGCATGAGTTCCCATTATATAGTTGCTAAATATTAAACTGCATATCCACAGGTGGAAACACCACATGGCTGGGCAAAATAAAAGACCAACTGATGAGTTGTAATCTTAACAATGTGCAGTGTTTACAGAGAGCTAGAAGACATTTGCATTCCATCTGGCCAGAGTGCAGACACCGTACTGAATACCTGGGGCATTTAGTTGAGACCCTGACAGTTCACATTTTAATGGTAAGGCAAAACTAAAACGAGATTAAGGACTATAGTAGCCTCACTCTAATAACACTTAAAAACAAGCCTCTAAAATGTAAGCTGATTTGCAAGTTACTTAATGGCTTTCTAAAACAAGGTTTAACACTCCATAAAAAAAAGACAATAAAATCCAGACAGTCAACAGCATAATGTCTAGCATCCCATAAAATGTTACTAGTCATGCAAAGAAAATGTAACCAGGAGAAAAATCAGTCATTAGAAACAGGCACACAAATAATAGAGATGACAGAATTTGGAGAAACTGATATTAAAACCATATCATAAATACACTCAGGAATTTAAGTGAAATCATGAATATAATAACAAGAAATGGAATGTACTGAAAAGGAATTAAATGGAATTTGTAAAGCTAAAGAACAGAATATTTAAAATAAAAATAGTTCGAGATCAGCTAGGCAATGTAGTAAGACCCCTTCACTACAAAAGAAAATTTTTTTTTAATTAGCTGGGCATGGTGGCATACACCTGTAGTCCCAGCTATTCAGGAAGCTGAGGCAGGAGCATCGTTTGAGCCCAGGAATTTAGGTTACAGTGAGCTATGATTATGCCACTGCACTCCAGCCTGAGCAACAAGGTGAAACTCTGTCTCTAAAATAAAATATAATAAATAAAGTAAAATAAAATAAATAAAACAAGTTCACTGGATTGGATTAACAGCAGATTTGACACTGAAGTGGAAAAGATCAGCAAACTTGAAGACATAGCAAACTGAAGCACAGAAGAAAACAGAGTGAAAACAAAGAATAAAGCTACAGGAGCCTACTTCCCAAAGCTCACCCAACTCTCCCTCACTGCACCCTGCCCCTCCTTCTAGTCTGCTGTTTTCCAAAGACAGTAAGCTCCTTTCTGCTTTATGGTTTCTTCACCTAGTATCTCCACTGTCTAGAAGCTCTATCCACATCTTTGAATTGTTGTTTTTCTTGACAGTTTGGTCTCTGCTCCAAGACACCTTCATTAACTCTCAGTGTAAACTAGTCAACACCCTAAACTAGCACTCTATCGGAACATTTTATGTCTTTATAGCAGTTAGATCTATGTAAAATTGCCTTTTTCATTAGCTAATCTGATGATTATCTGTCACCCTTCTCTCCCCTGCAAATGGAGTGGAAGTTTCACATGAAGATGTACTTCTGTGTCTTTGTCCATGTAACCCTGCCACCTAGAGCAGTGCATGGCATATAATAGGATCTCAATACATTTTATTTGCTTCTTGGTTGAATCAGACCATAAATATCATAGATCAGGTCCCTACCACTGTGAATAAGAATTAACAGAAATAGCAAAGGGAGCCAGAAACACTTCAAAAGATTCTAGGAATTATTTTTCACCAAAAGTTCTTGATTTGATTGGTGTTTCATGTCCTACATATTTCCTACTGAAGTTATTTTAAACATTTTTCTCATGATTATTTTAAACAGATAAGGTTTGCTAAAATAGGTAGATCTCTGAAGTTTATGCTTCTTTTACCAGAGCTCTAAAATTTGCAGTCCACAAGTTGAGCCTGGCTAGAAAGCATGTTTTGTTTGACCCTCATGAAATTTTGAATTGGAAACCAACATTTCTGAATTGCTAGAGCTCTCATAAAAAGCTGGATTTCCAGCTGCCTCTTCTAATTCAAATGGTAAGGCACCAATTGCCTAGGACAGCAATGAGGTATAGCCCCCAGATGGGGGATTAACCCTGTGGTTTATCTCAGTCCTCATCTCTGTATTACTCTGTACCCAAAAGACTCCATACATTTGCATTACCTGCCTGCGTCCTGAGAAATTTTATTTCAGCATACATTCACTCATCAGCCCTGGCTGCCAGAATAAGAGGCCAGCACTAACTTGTAATCATTTTCAAATGAAGATATAGGTTCCTAATAAAACTTAGATACATTCATTCATTCATTCATACATGAGTTCAACAAATGTTTACTGAGTGCCTAATATGTGTCAAGCACTGTTCTAGGCAGTAAGTAAACAACTTTGAAATAACAACATATGAAATCTGTATCTTCATAACACTCACATACTAATCGACAGAGACAGACAAAAGTAACAAAACAAAAAAGTAAAATTTAATATGCTAGATGATGTTCATTAATATCATGTAAAATAAAACAAATAACGAGTGTGTCTGGGGAGGGGAGTGGGGAATGAATGCAACACAAAATGGGTGGTCAGGGAAAGCCTCATTCAAAAGATATTTTGGAAAAGACCTAAAGGAGCTGAGCGAGTAAGTCATGCAGACATTTGAGAAATGAACATTCGAGGCAGAGGGGAAAGTAAATGCAAAGGTTCTAAGGCAGCGTGTGTCCGGTGCATTCAAAGACCACACCTGCTATTTTGGCTAGGGGAGATTAACTGGGGAGACAAATAGGATACAACCTCAAAGGTGCAACTAAGGTTCTGATCATGTAGAGCCTTGTCGGCCACTGTAAGGACTGTGACTTTTACTTTGAGTGAGATGGGAAGCCAGGTTTGAGCAGAGGAGCAACATGATCTGACTTAAATTTTAAAGGCTCACTTTGGGTGCTGTGCAGAGAAAATACTATAGGGAGACAAGTTAGGAGGCTACAGCAATCACTCAGGTAGAGATGAAGCCCCCTAAGCCAAAGGTGGTGGCAATAAAGGTGCTGGAGTTGGTTAAATTGTTTGTATTTTAAGGGCTGAGCCAACAGGACTGCCAATGAATTAGATGTTTACAGATCAGGGAAAATGCCTAGATTGGAGACAAAAGTGTGACTCTTCCCAATAACAATGGTATCTAAAGCTCAGAGACTAGATGAGATCACAAAGAGAGTACCTAGCATTCTAAGATTGAAGACAAGCACGATTTTGCAATCTGAAGGTTTCAACCCATACCATGTTTAAGCAAGAATGATACTGGAATAACTTTGTGTCATAGACTGTTAAAGGTATAAGATACTTAAAATATCATCACCTAAAGAAGGCAACTGAGAGTTTGAAGGATGGAGAGAACTGACTTTGAAAAAGTCATGCAACTAGTCATGGCAGAATCCAGATTTCAATAGGGTACACTTGACTTCTGACCTACTCTTTGACCTATATAATCTGCCTTTCTTGATAACATTTAAATACCATATCATACACAAAAAGGATTTGTTAACCCGCAGTACAAAATACTCACCAAATAGTTACTGAATGAATGCAAAGTATGACCAGCTCATAAATTACAGATTTGTCTTAAAGCCAATAAGTTCCAATGAAGTGCAACATGTAGGCTGTAGAATCAGACTTTTTCAGTTCATGTTTTCACTCTGCTACTAACTACCTTGGACACATTATTTAACCACTCTGTGTCTCAGTTTAATCATCCTTAAAATGGGCATAAAAACAGTTACCTATACATAGAGATGAGATTAAATAAAATAATCTATGAAAAATGCTGGCAACAGTGCTTGGCATAGAGTAATGCTTTAAAAGGGTTAGCAATTACTATTATTAGGCATGTGCTTCTGGGCAACCACCTTGCCCTTTTCAGTATTTACTATTAAATAGAATAGCTACAAAACTAAAGGGGAGGGTGTGGGGAGACAAGCATAATCACCATTTCACATGCACTCTACCATTGTTAATTCTGCATTGGAAGTGTACAATTTATACATTTTAAATCTCAGGAGTTAATTCTGCCAACCCATGAACATGGTATGGTTTTCTACCTGTTTATGTCCCCTGCTATTTCCTGCCTCAGTGTTTCATAGTTCTCCCTGTAGAGGTCTTTTACCTCCTTAAATATATTCCTAGGTATTTTATTTTCTTTGTCGCTATTGTTTTTTTTTTTTTTTTTTTTTTTGAGACAGAGTCTCGCTTTGTTGCCCAGGCTAGAGTGAGTGCCGTGGCGTCAGCCTAGCTCACAGCAACCTCAAACTCCGGGGCTCAGCAATCCTACTGCCTCAGCCTCCCGAGTAGCTGGGACTACAGGCATGCGCCACCATGCCCGGCTAATTTTTTTTTATATATATATCAGTTGGCCAATTAATTTCTTTCTATTTATAGTAGAGACGGGGTCTCGCTCTTGCTCAGGCTGGTTTTGAACTCCTGACCTTGAGCAATCCGCCCGCCTCGGCCTCCCAAGAGCTTCTTTGTCGCTATTGTGAAGGGTATTGAGTCTTTGATTTGGTTCTCAGTCTGACTGTTGTTGGTGTATAGGAATGCTAATGATTTCTGTACATTGATTTGGTAACCTGAGACTTTGCTGAATTTGTTTATCGATTCCAGTAGTCTCATGGAAGAATCTTTGGGATTTTCTAGACATAAGATCATATCTTCAGTAAAGAGTGATAGTTGACCTATTCTAACCCCATTTGGATGCCCTTGATTTCCTTCTCTTTTCTGATTGCTCTGGCTAGGACTTCTAGCACTATGTTGAATAGAAGTGGTGATAGTGGGCAACCTTGTCTGGTTCTAGTTCTAAGTGGGAATGCTTTCAATTTTTCCCCATTCAGTATGATGTTGGCTGTGAGTTTGTCATATATGGCTTGTATCATTTTTAGGTAAGTCCTATCTATGCCTATTTTGTTATGTGTTTTTATCATAAAATGGTGCTGAGTTTTCTTGAATGCTTTTTCTGCATCTATTGAGAGGATCATATGGTGTTTGTTTTGCCTCTATTTATGTGGAGAATTACATTTATAGACATTTTCTTATGTTGAGCCATCATCCCTGCACCTCTGGGATGAAGCCCACTTAGTCATGATGGATCATTTTTTAAATAAGCACAGTTTGCTAGGATTTTGTTGAGAATTAAGTGATCTACAGATTCAATGCAATCCCTATTAAAATACCAACATCATTTTTTGCAAATCTAGAAAAAAAATTCTACCCTTCATATGGAACCAGAGAAAACCCTGTATAGCAAAACCAATCTAAAGCAAACAGAACAAACTGGGACGCATTGATTTACCAGACTTCAAGTTATACTACTAGATGTCCTTACCATCTCTCAAGCATTACATACCAGTGTGCAGAAGTACAATATTGCCTAAGAATGCCTTATAGTGATAAGGCAATTTTCTTTGAAAATTGAGGAGAACTGAATTAACAGACTATTTTTATTACTTTAGCCCTTTCCATAGAATCAGTTTCTTATAGTTGACTAAACTAACAGGAAAATTAACAATTTGTCATTATTCTCTATTTTCATTTTTAAGGTGCAACTAAAATATGATTTTAAAATGTGTACACTGTCACTTATTAAAACATATGATGAAATAGTAATGCCTGCCCAATAAATTGTTTAAATAAGCTGTTTCTGGCAGATTTTTTAAAAGGATGATAAGATCAATAATTAACAAAGTTCATAATATTTTCTTACAAATTGAAAGTATACAGGTTGAGTATACAGGTTTTAGATTTCTAATGAAAATACTAGTAAATCTTGAGTGTGTGTGTGTATGCTTATACAAAATATATCATATACATCGTATTTAGTATCCATATTCCTCATAAGATTCTGGGAAATTTTAGTTTGTGAAGAGAGATTAGCCAAATAATCCATGCTACAAAGTATAGCTCTTTAGAAGCGACAAGAGTCAACATCTCATCTCTGCAACTTTCCCCCTAAGTAACAGCTACAGTATCTAACTAGAAAACCATACAGGAAGAGCATACTTAAAGATTTTTTTCTTTCATAGCATAGCTTTACAGAGTTTTTTTTATCCTTTTAAATGTTTAATTCCATTGATTCATTTCAAAAAGCTAGATAAGATCACAGTTCCCATACATACACATGCTATTATGAAAAAAGCATGCCAAGAGCTAATGATTTAACCTAATGAAAGAAACCTGAAGGAATATCTAGTCTGTTTGCAGAAATAAGACTTTTCCTTTCCAAAATGGAAGCCATCCATTTAACTATATTAAATTGGAAGCAGAAAAATCTCAAGGCATTAATGATATTTTTAGAAGGTAAGCCAGTAAGCTTCTCAGTTCTGATGACATTGATATGTGAAGTGATTATTATATAAGCACCATAAAAATTTTACATCATTCACATTGGTACGAACAATCGAAGATGAAATGAGTAAAGGAAGAGACACAACTTTGATATAATTAAAGGAATACTTGTCAAAATCTACAATTTGGATTATGTATACCACATGCAAATTTGGATATAATATTATATTGGAATAGGTTTCATTTATATAATCTCAATGCATAATGTATAAAATATATAATATTTATATCAATATCATCATTTCAAATGCCACCTCATTTTAAAATAACAACTTTGTGTAAAGGCAATTTTCTTCCCTAATGGTTTTATTACCTGTGCATTAGGTATTATATATTTATCCCTTTTCCTACAATGCTCTGGTTGCTACCTTCATCCTAATCCATAATGAATGAACAATCTCCTGATCTCACTGCTCATCTCAAGAACAAGAGGTCACTTTTATATCAGATAAGACAAACATCACCGAAGTAATGATTTCCTTAATAAGAAATAGAATTTATTGTTAAATAGCAGCTAACAAATTGTAAGACTTTCAGAGCGATATTTTTCTAAGCAAACAAACGTTTGTATATAAGAGTCCATACATATTTGATCTCTCACCCTATCATAAGAAAATATAAATAACATATGTGAGTGTGTATCAATATTTATTAAAAATATAGTTCTGCTTTAGCTCATACCTCATTCTTCCTTTCTGTTTTGAAACAATAACCTCTATCTCAAATGACAAAATGAATGTGTAAAGCCTTTGTATTATAAAGTGGTGTATTATTTGTTATTATTAGTCTTTGTTAAGCCTGTTAAAGTCATGGCACCAGAATACTGTTTACTAGAGTGTGTATGGGAGGGGTAAGGGCACCGTGCTGGTCGTGGTCGTGGCCAGGAGATTGTTGGGCAAGGGTTGGGCTAATTTCTAGGGAACTAGGGTGAAGCACTGAGAAATGAACAACACCAACAGGGACCAAGGGCACCAAGTATCATATCAAGGTCTGCACCAAGAAAGCCAAAGTGGAGCAAGAGACGGGCTTGAGGCTCAAGGATGGTACAGGGTAGGAACAGAGTAAATGAATATACAAGTAAGCAGGAAATAAACCAATAACAGATCCAAAGTAAAATAAAAGTCACAGACCATTCCCAGTAAAGGCAGTTGAAGAGTCACAAGCAGGAATTACATCTGTCAATATGTATAATTTTGTTCTGATGGATTTCTTCATAATCAAAATTATTTCAAGTTGGCCTAAGGTGGTGTATTCTTAAAAGAAACACACCGCTTCATTTTGCAGGATATCTGTACACATTCTAGAATTGTCCATATAACATTTCAAAGCAGATCAATTTATTCCCCACCTTCTGAGAAGAAACCTATAAAGCTAATAAATCAAATAACTCAAAATAGCAATTGATCTGTACATTTTCATATCTATAATAACTTTATTTCTCTGTAATTTATAAAATAAAACACAAATTCATTTCATCAAAATCATAAGGATCAATAAGCTTAATATAGATGATAATGTACAAAATATAGAATTATTAGTAGAGTGCATGCATAGGAATCAAATCTGTACCATACTTAAGAAATTTTGTATAAAAATATGAGGGTGTTTTCACTATTAAAACAAATCAGTGGCCGGGCGCGGTGGCTCACGCCTGTAATCCTAGCTCTTGGGAGGCCGAGGCGGGCGGATTGCTCAAGGTCAGGAGTTCAAAACCAGCCTGAGCAAGAGCGAGACCCGGTCTCTACTATAAATAGAAAGAAATTAATTGGCCAACTGATATATATATAAAAAATGAGCCGGGCGTGGTGGCGCATGCCTGTAGTCCCAGCTACTCGGGAGGCTGAGACAGAAGGATCACTCGAGCCCAGGAGTTTGAGGTTGCTGTGAGCTAGGCTGACGCCACGGCACTCACTCTAGCCTGGACAACAAAGCGAGACTCTGTCTCAAAAAAAATAAAATAAAATAAAATAAAATAAAATAAAATAAAATAAAAAAACAAATCAGTACTTTTTAGTCTGTATCCAGCCTATTTGATGATTCAGGTAGACTGAATAAAGATTTCAAAAATCCCAAATCCTCTGCGAATACCTATTCAGCCTAGCCCAGGTAAAAAATGCTAAAGAATTACAGTATGCAAGATAAATTCAACATATGCATTAAGCTAAGTTCAGTTAAGCCCAGAAAAATATTAAGAACCATATGTATTGCATTGAGTACCTTAACCTGGATGCCAGCAATACTCTTGTTATCAGGTGACCCTGGGTAACAAATGACCAAAGCCTAGATGCTCACTATAAAACTCCTTCCTTAATTCACCTTCTGACCTGAATGTGTGCTTTCTTCCACAGTTAGGCCCATAACATTATTCTGAAATTCACCCGACTTGGCTGGACCCTAAAAATGTGCCCAGGCTTTGTGAAGCCCTTCTGGGAATCAAACCTGCCCTTCACCCTCCTTCCCAATAGCTAGAATTCATCCCTAGATCCACATCAGCCCAGATCCAACATGTTCCCATGGCACCGCCCATTTGACTCTACCCTGCCATAGAAGAAACTCACAGACGGTAGCACCAATCTAGACTTGTCTGAATTTCAGCTCACATTCTGTGATTGTGTGATCTGGCTCTGGGGCCTGTAGTCAGTAAGTTGCTCCTAAGCCCTAACCATTCCAAGTTAATGTTCCTATGTCAGACAGCCTTCTTAGGGTCCCAGCATGTTATCTCCTCAAGATATTTTTGAGACAATTCAGCAGCATTAGACCAAATCTTGTCATATAATTAATCCAGAACTTGACTATGAAGAGACATGTTATAAAAGTAAACAGCTTGAAAAAATTTTTTTTCAGTCACTTGGGAAGACTGCTGAAAATCAAATTTCAATAGATGCTATCCATTCCACACTAACTATTTCACTTGTTGAATGGTACATTTTTTTCCCCCTTAAGTGGCAGTTGGCTTAAAGCCACCGTACCCATTAGCTCCATAGTTGGTGAGAACCAGTGGAGATTGTTTGTCCTGCTTATCTAGAAATCCTGCCCTCCCCTAGCTATTCATTCGTGAGTCACTGCTTTTTTATTCAACTATTGCAAAAGTCCTTTGTTTCAATCATAGAAAAGAATTTTCTAAATTCTGTTCAATGTTACACCTTTAAACTAGAATTTACTAGGCTATTCTTATTTGGAAATCCACAAAGCTAGATCCTGCTGGAATTAAAATGTAATGTTATAGTGGACTTCTTAAAGGGTTCCACTGTATTAATGTTTCATCTACATCTCTCAGACTAGTTCACAGAATAAAGGAGAAAAAATAGTGGCTTTGATCAAAATGTGGCATAAGTATAAATCCTGGCTTTTCCACTTATCTTTATAATTTAAATTACCATATAAGTTAAATTCATCCACCTGTCCATCCAATCATTTATTCATTCAACTAACATTTAATGGATATCCACCATGTTCCAGGCACTTTGTAGATACTAGGACATAAAACATAAACAAAACAAAAAAATCTCTGTTTTTGTGCTGCCTAACATTTGTCTGGAGTAAAATAAAACAATAAATAAATGAACAAGTAAAATGCATGGCATGTCAGATGGTGGTACATGCTGTAAAAAAGAGGCAGCTGGACAGGTGGTGAGAGAGGGCTGAGATGGAGGAGGTTTGCACCACTGATAGGTGATATTTGTATTTACAGGCAGAGAGAAGGAAGTTTATATATCTGGGAGACAAACATTCCAGGGGAAGGATGTGCACAGGCCCCAAGGCAGAACTGTGCTTGAAAACAGCAGGGAGGCCAAGAGACTGCAGAGGAGGGAGAGAGAAGAAAGGGACTCAAAGCTCAGGTCAGAGGACGTGGCAAAACTTTTCATATCAAGCCCTGTAGGCTAACAAAGACTTGGGCTTTTACTACGAGTCATCTGAGAAGCCACTGGAGCAAAAGAGTGGCGTGGCTGATGTAAGTTTTCAAAAGATCACTCTGGCTGCTGTGTGCAGAGAGGAATGCAGAGTATAAGGACATACAGAAGAAGCCATAAATGCCCAGCCAGAAACCACAGTGGGTGGTAAGGAGCAGATAAAGTATGGTAGTATTTGGGAGACACAGTCAACACGACTTGTGGATGGGCTGCATTTCAAATGGAAGTTACTTATCACGGAGCCAAAAATTTAGAAAATGATGAGGTCTAACTTCTCCTATGTTTATACTTGCTGTGGTATAAACCTTGGACGTGAACCCTAGATTTGAAGAACCTGCAGACACATTTTAAGAGAAGAGCTTCCAATCTTCCAAGGAAGGTTCTGCAAAATGAAGACTGGATACACACAGTAAACAGATGTCTGAGCTACCTGAGGAGCCACATTACGGAAGTATGTAGAAAGGAACTTGGATGATCTTGAAAATAATCTAGGTCAAGCATGCCCATGCCCTTTCAAATGTCACAAGTCCTGAGTGACAAGTGCAATGTTAAAAGAGGTAAAGGCAGAAGAAGAACCGTTCTTGTATCTGGAAGAGTGGTCCAAGCTCAATTTGGCAAAGAATAGGATGTGGGATTAGCCAATCTGCTAGTTCACATTTAAATTCTGCTTTTCTGTGCCTATAATCATAATCCCTCCAGTACACAGAAAGAGCAGGGAATGAACTTTTGTGCACACTTTAACACAGTAGGCTTGTATACAGTGTTAACAATAGAGACAATGTCTTTTTAACCCCTGTAATAGATGGGACAATTTCTGATATTGTGACTTAACATCCCCTTCTAAGTCTTTCTCGCCACCTTATACTAACCTCCACCCCTGCTGGTTGCTAACTTCTACCAGTCCAAGGATCAGTCTTCCAAACCTGCTTGTTGGTTTTAGCAACTATTTTACACACCTCTGTAATCCATCCTTGGCCATCATCCTTGATGATTCAATGTCACGTTATTAAGCTTTTCTGCCTTGTAAGCACAGACCTTCACTGTCTCAAATCAATGTGCTCCCAGTTATTCTCCACCTTAGCTCCCTATAAACACCTACCTGGACCTTGTCATAATTAACAAATCTATCAAAGTTTGAACTCCTAATAGGCCCTCTCCAAATACAAGGTTTTCTCTTTTTAGCATTTCAAAAACCACATTTCTACTGATCGTTCTGCACTAACTACAGACTATATGCCCCTTCCGGATGTTGTGTTTCACTGGGCAGCCAAGAATCTATGGTCATCCTTTCAGAGGATAATCTTACCAATAAGCAAGCATGACTTGTTCCCCTCATTCCTCATGCATATTTCCTTTTCCTCTCCAGGGACAACCTCTGCTTTATAGACACATGTTATCATATTTCCCTAATTCAAAAACAAAGAAATTTGATATTCTCCCTCTGATGGCTCCATACTACCTCTGTCCATTTAAACCTGTCTGACCTAACTGCAACCATCATACACCTGCAAGTCTTTAAGGGCAGGCAGCAAACACTGGTGTTCACAGCAACTGCATAGAAATGCTGAATTCCACCAGCTCTTTGGACTTGGTATTTGAACTTGTCTGTTTCAATGACTCTAACAAAATCGAACTGAACCTATCCTGATGGACTGCTTCTGTTCCCTTTCCTGACCACCTAGCTAGTTTCCTAAACAGACTATCCAAACTCTCACCAAATGATGATTTCATCAACAGTGACCCATGCAGATACATATGACAAGTCTGGGACCCAGTTAGCACAGAACTAAGGTTTCTTGATACACAGCACATGCTTTTCTTACCTCACCCTGCCTCCCCAGCACTGATTTCCACACCTAAGAAGGTCCTCTGATAGTGATAAAAATCCTCTGACAATAAATTTATAAAAGAGCCAAGTAATGGCCAGAGACATTATCTTTTTCACAAAATAAACATGATTTTTAAGGATTTATACTTTTAGTGTATAATCCACCTACCTATTCCTGAGAAGACAAAGATAAAGAAGCAACTGGTGATCATGTTCTAAATGTTATTGTGTGTGTGCACACACCCATGCCATCCTGTTTAGTTTTAGCAAGAACAAGAATCGTTGCCTCTTCTATAGTCATCATGCCAGGGATGCCATAATGTTTCTTAAGAAATGATTTTAAGGCACAGATGTGGCAATGGGTAAAAGTACAACACAACCAAAGTGTTGTATCAGGGCCCATCATTTTATATCATTTGTTTGTGTATATAGCTTTAATAGAGGTTGAATGTTTATGATATCTAACTGACTTCTAGAGGTAAAAATAAAAGGCTTACTTTTTATAAATTGCTCTTACTGTAAATAAGGAAAAACCTTCCTGGAATATAAATACACATTTAAGTGAAATGAAAGAAACCATCCAGTTACCTTTTGTTGAATAAATACAGTAAAATATGCACAGATAATACAAAAAGTAAGTATTTCATTCACTACATGTAAGGAACAAATATAATTTGAGTTTAAAATTAGTGTAAATTATCTACATCAAATGCTAGCAAAATTACAAGTGATTTTTTTCTCTTTACTCAATAAAATTTTTTGAGTGTTTCTAAAATGAGCATCTATTACTTGTGGTAAAAATATTTGGGTAAAGTTTTAGCTAATGATTAGATGGTCAGCCCACAAAGTAAGCTCTAAAGTATTTGGCTTTTTCTAATCCCTACAAAGAATTAATGTTCCCTTTTATATTTTGAGAAAAAATAGCTTATATAATATTTTTATATAGTGTAGTTTCATAGGGAATAAACAGTGCATAAAAATGGAGTTTATCATTTAATTGTCTGAAATCTGTTTTAAGTGAGAGCAATTGAGGATTGCTACCCAATACAATCAAATGATACATTTCCACTTTGATTTTTCAAAGTATCTCAAAACCCATGATATCTAAGACCAAACCTTGGATCTTTCTTCCCAAACTTAACCACCTGCATAGTTCTCACTCTCCGTTTCTGACAGTGGCACCAACATTCATTTAGTTACACAAGTCAGAAACTCAGGAGTCGGCCATTATTTCCCTCTCTGTCTTATGCCCCATTAACAATATAATATTTAAGTTCAATTATTTTTTTACCTCCTAAAATGTATTCATTTCTCACATCTTATGGCTTCTCTCTGTCATCACCACCATCCTGGTACAAAGCTATCATATTATCCACTATCAGGTCTATTGGTCTATTACAATAGCCTCCTAACTGGTGTTCCACAGCCAGCCATTCTGGGTCATTTCTATCAAACACAAACACTCTCTTTGTTGCAGGCACGAATCAGCCCTCAGTCCCAGGCTCTCAGTGGAGGGTCAGATTCAGTGGCTTGAGCCTCAGACCATACCACACACTTACACTACTGATGTCAGCACAACATGTGTTCAAGACCTGGAGGGCTTGGCAGATTTGGCATTCTACATGTTGAAGTGACTTTCAGAGTTAGTGAAGGATTAGCTTACCAGCTGTAGTTCACTAAGTGCCAGAAACTCTGTGACCAGATGCATAGGCTGAGTCAAGTACTAACAAGCTTGCCATCCACTCTCTCCCTCTAACTTTTTATTACAAAAATTTGCACACAGACAAAAAATTTGAAAGACACTAGTATAACGAACATTTAGATATTCTCCTCCAAGATTCCCCAATTCTTAACATTTTTCCATATTTACTTTACCTCTATTTCTATCATACACACACACACACACACACACACACACACATACACATATATTTAGAGACATGTAGACAGGGCTCACTCTGTGCCCAGACTGGAATGTAATGCACAATCATAGCTCACTGCAGCCTTGAAATCCTGGGCTCAAGCTATCCTCCTGCCTCAGCCTTCTGAGTAGCTAGGACTACAGCTGTGCACCACTATGTCTGGCTAATTTTTAAAATTTTTTGTAGATATGGTGTCTTACTGTGTTGTTCAGCTTTCCCCCACCCCAACCCATCCCCAAGCATCACTAGGGATTCATGGATTTCAATTTCTTCCATTTTTGTTACAATAAAACACAATCATTATTTTGTATTCTTTATTGCCTCTAATCCATGGATTACAGTACGACCAAAGTCATCTTTCCTAAAACCAAATCTCATTCACTCCCTCCCTGTCTTTTAAGACATTAAGAGCCTCCCATTGTTCTTAGGATGAAGACAAAAAGACCCTTAACATGGCCTACAGATATGTACCATCCTGGCCCCTACTCACCTGGACACTTTTATTATACCCAATGCTTTACTTTACTCTCAGGGTTCCATCTACAATGCACCATGCTTCCTTCCTCTACAGAGTATGAATATTACCTCCCACACAAACCTAGAATGTTCTACCCAAGCACCTCTTCCTACTTAAATCCTATTAATCAGTTTTAGTCATCAACCAATCCCTTCCTCAGAGAAACCATTTAGCTACTTACCTAACTTTGCAGTACGTAAGATGGTTGGATTTATATTTAATTGCATACTTATTTTCTTTATCCCTCTCTTACCAACTTGACTGCAAGTAATATGAGGGCAAGAGAAGAATCTGTTATTTGTTCACCAGGCACAGTGTTTAGCATATAGTAGGATGCTCAATAAATATTGTATCTGTTAATAAATGAATGGTGTTACTAATTATTTTTATTTACCTTTAGGATTATGTAAAGAAGGAATGGAAGTGATTATAAAAATTAAAACTGGCAATAGAAATCTTGAAAACTCATTATTGAGTTCATCTATAATTAGCTAAAAAGTAAACTCAAAGCCCTAGGTATACAAAGGCACATTGCTGAACCACTGTTTCACTTCTGCTTATTTCTTTCTAAATTTTTAATTGTTTTTTAGTGATCTAGATCAGTGAACTGCCTTGCAAATACAGAAATGCGTGTACCAAGTCATTAGCTATGTCTAAAGATAATTTTCCTTTGCTTTGTGAAATAAAGAATTCTCTCCTATAACAAACACATTATAACATAGTAAAAGCTATGTAGAATGCCCACCCAATTAGAGCTTTGATGACTTCTCACTCCTAAAACTAGCTAAAGAGTATTGTTTATTAGCTAGAACTGTATATAGCTCAGTTGCACATTTAATTTCAAAATTTTAGTAATAAAAGCAAATTTTGAACCAAAGATAAATGGATCATAAAATATTCTTTATATAGGTACTATTTCTAATATGTATATTAATAGTCACCAAGACCTTCAGAGTATCTAATAAAACTTTAATAAAATGAGCCTTAATAAAATAGTCTATTTTGTAAAGAATTTGGTGGAGGTCACTAGGGTTCTTTTTTTCCCTTGCTAAGAGTGATCAAACAGATAGACTGGCAAATGCAGACTCATGTAGGAAAACTACTGAAATACAATACAACTTCTAGTTTGTGCTAAAATGTTCAGTCCCAGTGACACATGCCAACTAGACACATGGTAGCAGGAAAATACATTCAGGCAGAGCTTGCTAATCACAATTACTAATACAATTTCCAGAAACTCCTCAAGAACAAAAAATTCCTGCTCTGAAAGTCTCACTCTTACTACCAACCTGCAAACAAACAGATCCTGTTGAAAGAAATGTTCCATTCTGGACTGGACTGTTTTAAATCTCTGGCTGCAAAACACTGAAGGCTTGAATCTTTTCTCTTAAGCACAAGGAATGTGAAGGAATAGTTACATGAATTCTGTCCCTATGTGCCTTTGAGGCTTATCATGGACAATTTAGTCTTCTGAAACCAGAATTTTTTAAAAAAAGATGCTTTATACTTTTAGCATATGCATCTGCTAATTCAAATTTCTGTTGTCTCATAAGCTTAACGCTATTAAGCTGTGTAGGAAATTCCCTCCCTAAAGACTGACTCATTTTCACTGCCTGAAACAGCAAACTGGACTAGAGAATTGTAAAAGGGCACAATGTTCCTCTGCTCTGTCTTTTTAATTACCCTAAGTGGCAAAGATTGAGAGATAGCTGAGAGCAGTGGAATTTTACCAACTAAAACAAAAGATTTCCTTAGTATACATATAGCCCACCAATAAAGTTCCTAGCCATAAAGGAACTTTTTCAGAAGGCAAGATCACTTTAATTAACTGCAAAATTTATATCATTACGACTCAAAATTTAAAACACAACCTAATTAGATATTGCTCATTGCAATAATCATGTTATTTGCCCTTTCCTATACATTCATCGCTATTCTAATATATTAAGACAAGTGTTTTTGCTAACACAATTAGTATAAAATAAAGGTAAAAAAGAATCACAAAAGATTATTTGGTGTTAAACGTTGCTATGGCTAAAACACTGAGCCAGTAGTCTCCGTTTTCACACAGTATCCTCAACAAATGCTGAAAGAATAAATTAGAAAAATATTCAATTCTTCAAGAAACCAAATATTGAGAGACTATCACCAAGAAGTTATCACCACACAGGATTAGAGTAAAATGTCATGATCATTTATTTCAATTTCCTATATGATGCTGAAATCCCCTCTCTGGAGGCAAACCCTAACATAGAGTTGTCTAGCCTTTTTGTAAACATTTCCATGGATGGAAAATGCATTGCCTCTTAAGGAAACTCCTTCTAGTGTCTGACAGATTAAATTGTTAAGGAGTTCTCATCTCTGTCGTTTTCATTCACCTATCAAGTGTTCATTAAGGGAATACTAGGCACTAGGCCAGGGTTCCAGCATGATCCCTGCCTTCCCCTGGCTTACAGTCTAGCGGGAGAGATAAATCAATAACCACAGAAAATGACTGTATCATTACACTTTTTGATAAGTTACAGGAACGGAAGCCAAAGCTGCTTGGCACATGGTAGGTCTAAAATAATTTAACACAACATGGAATGAATCAATGAAGATGTCACGAGAGACTATAACAAACAGGAAGGAATTAGACTGGGGAATCTGGGAAGGCTTCTCAGAAGAGGTGACATTTAAGCTAAGATCTGAGGGATGACTAGGAGCACATCTGGAAAAGATTCAGGAGAAGACAGCAGAAACCAAACCGACTGAACCGCATGTAAGAAAGCCTCAAAGCAGAAAAAACCTCGGCATTTTCCAGTTCCTAAAATAAAATTACAGGGACGATAGTACAATGAATGTGCAGGGTTAGAGGGCACAGGGGTGAGAGAAATCAGGGGAAGGGCAGAGCCTGAAGGCCTTATTAAGCATATTAGATTTTAGTCTAATTGAAATTAAGAATCCAACGAAGATCTTTTTAATTAAAGGGGGATGGGATGATCACTTAGGTTTTGTTCTATTTCGTTTTTAAAGCCCCTAGGTCTGCTCTCCTGTTACTTTGGGGCTAACACCTATTTCTATGTCTGCACTTGTTCCTCTTTTTTATGGCCATACTCCATTCAGGTGACTAAGGGGAAGAAAAGCCACAAGAACTGAGCAGACATGGCCAGAGGCTCGGGGAAGGCTTCTGTCCTATGACCCCTCCGGCATTGCTGAGCTCCCACTCCAGTGTGGGTAAGTCTGAGCATCCACCTGTCTTGTTAGGACCCAGGTAAGCCTGGTTGGGGGCAGTGACCCCACTGAGGCAGATCTGCGGAGGTCAGGAACTGACAGACCATTCACACAAGAGCACAGTGACACACCTACAGTGGAGACCAAAATATGACTGCGATAACTATATTTTTGGCCTTTAAAAGGTGACATTTTTGTACCTGAATTACGAATGTACCTCCAATTCCTTTGAAAAAGCATTTTCTATCCTTGACATCGTCAAAATATTTTTAAAACTGAAAATTTCTTCAACTAGAAATGAATGGGTCCATTAAAAATATATATATAGATTTGGAATCCAAATCTGAAAGTTTTGATTGATTACCCTCTCTCTAAATTCTGAAATAAAAATCAAGCCAGCTTCTTGGATGGCCACATGGTGAGGACTCAGCATAGCCATATAAAAAGCACTGTTGCAGTAAAGTAGGTCCTTTCTTAGAAATGGAACAGACAAAGCCTTTCATTTATTATTCATGATGCCTTGTGCCCATGTCAACTCCTGATTAATAATTAAAATTAATCTCATTACAGAAGATTTCATTACAGGATAATTTAATTAAATGATGAATTGGCTCCCAGATGTTACCTTCTGTGCCATCTTTTAAATAATGCTGCTGATGACACAGGGATTCGCTTGGTATCAGTAGGGCCTTAAGAAACTGAATTATTTATCAGGTTCTGCCATTCTGCTGATAATAAATGATATTGATCACAACTATGCATTATCCTTCTTCAAAGTCACACTTTCCCAAGATTTCCGGTATTTTCAGAAATTTTTAAGAGTCCATTGGAAATTTTGAGCCATCATGTGGCAGTCATTTTGTCATTTCATAAAAAATGTATCCATTTAGTAAAAATTTTAATTCACAAAACATACTCACTTTATAGGATTTCGCTATACAAACGGGGTCTCTGAATTAAAAATCTGCAAGTTCAACTTCAAAATAAGTAGGGGGAGAGATGTACTGATCATTACAATATTTTTGTTAGAAAAAAAGAGTTCAAGTATACAAAATAATAAAATAGATTTAGAAATGAAACCAGAATTTTGTTTAATTTGTTTATATAAAGTAACCAGTAAAAAGATCCTCACAAAGTCATGTACTTTTTAAAAACTTTGTCATGAGCCAACATAAATCACAATTTTTAGGCCCTTCCAGTCACCACATACTTCACTGATGTAAACATACTGCTCTCACCACACTTTGCACAAGATACATAACCTGATAAGTCAACATAAGAAAATATTAAAACCACTAACTCAGACTTTTAGAGGTGAAAACATATAAAAGAGACATTTCTTTTTATTACCTGGGAAGAAATGGGGCTTTTTTGAATGCCACAGTGTATGACAAAATCTATGTCATTCCAAAAATTATCAGCCAAACACACAGTTCTTGATTATTCTACTTCTTTTATTTTAATGATTCTGATCCCCCAAAGAGATATGTAAATGTTAGAAGCTCAGTCTAAGACTGTAATTTTGATTTTTTGTGATTTCTATTAGCAGAGGGAGATTTTTTTGAATATGAGATTGAAAATAAAGGTAGAAAATGTAACATAATCTTCACATAAAGAAATGTATTGCATCATTTAAAGACCTTCCAGAAAAATTCATTATAGTTAGCTGAGGGGTAATTTATAATTACAGAGCAATCAATTGTGTTGTCATATCTTCCACACACTTTATTCAAGGGTAATCAGCAACACAAGTAGTAGAATCACAGTATCTCAGAGGTGGAACATATTTTAGAAGGCATCTAGTTTATCTTCCATCCAACATTATGAATTCCTTAAACATCTAACAAGGAGACACTCTTGACTTGTTTATCTCTACCACTGGACACTCACAACTTTGCTAGGCAGCTTGTTCCATTTTTAGTCAGATGATAGGATTAGAAAGTTCTTACATACACCCTTTCCAAATCTCT
Organism: Microcebus murinus; assembly: GCF_040939455.1. NCBI lineage: Eukaryota > Metazoa > Chordata > Mammalia > Primates > Cheirogaleidae > Microcebus > Microcebus murinus. The sequence goes on from NC_134108.1 coordinate 28,958,802, forward strand.
TGAGACCTACTCCCTTTCCTTTTTCTCTCCTGCCTCACTGCACATTTTTCATTAAATGGGCAAGTCCTCTATACTGGCCAAACTGATCTACCTTTCTTGGAGAGCTCTTGTTCATTCCTACACATCCTGGGCTCCTTCTCTGCCAAATCATGTCCCTTTTCCTTTAGAATTGATCCAAAACACACCACTTCTATAAAGAATTCTTGTTAGTTCTTATGTGGTTTGTACCATGCCAATTTATATGCAAGTACATACTGTATAGTATGACAACGGCAGCTGTCAAGCATATAAGACCCAGAGAATTTGTGGGAAAATGCTAGTCCTTTTGAGAAATACCAAGCACCACGATATTTCAGTCCATCAATCTGAACTAGGAACAGTTCTACAAGAAGATATTACCACTATATACGCAATATAAAATCAGTCATGGGCATACACATTTCTCATAAAAAATAATCAAAGTTAACAACTCAAACAAGATTGAATGTTTCTCAGATTTTTCTGTTATTTGATGTTTGTGAGTTGTTCATTCACAGTATACAGGCATTCATAGTATCTAAGGTTTACCAAAACTGTAAAAAAAAAAAAAAATCCATAAATTGGGAAAAAAATTGTTGTTTGATTTCAAATTCCAAGCTGGAATTTGAGCTATTTCAGGAGGAGTTACACAGCACCAATTTTTTAATATTCCTCTAGAGAATCTGTAAAAATTTTGTGGTAGTAACTCAATAGGTCTACACTCTAGACTGGGAATGGCTCTGCCAGCACATAAGACTATTAACATGGACCTTATTTATATTGAGAAAAGAAACACTGGAAAAAGATAAGCTCAAACAAGCTTGGATGTTATAAAAATGTATCTAATAATCATCAAATCATAGTATACTAGAATTAATTGTTACCTCATTGAAGCCAGAGAGGTACAGTTAATGCAAAAAAAAAAGGAAATTTGACTTCAAAATTAAAATGAAGGCTCATGTTACTCTAAGAACTAAGAGAAGCTTCTGCTTAAAAGTGTTTTAAGAAGAATTAGACAAACTCACAAAAGATACATAGAAAACAAGCTGAGAGGGAAAACTGCTTTGTACTCAGGCAGCCTGCTGTTTGTTAAACTGAACTGAATTTTCATTTCTGACTTTAATATCAGGTGGGGGCTTTTGCATGAATACCCAGTGCTAATTTTATAAGCCAAATATTTACCTCTAGTATCTTCTACAAACCTGGGGATTCATCAATATAATCCATTTTTAAGATTTTAAAATTTATCAGTATTGGGTCTTGGGAGACAAGTCTTTATAAATACATGTCTAGTAGTTCTTAACTATTTGTTTATCCATACAAAATACTAAACTTAATTAGTGACTACATTTTATAAATATTTGTCAGTGGAAGAAAAGTCTAAATAAATATTAAATAAATGGCATATAATAGACATATTTTATTTCTACATATATTTTATTTTCTACCTAAAAGCAATCAGATTATTTAAATCAGGTATTTTTTTTCTCTTTAGTGAATGCTAATGAGTGTTATCATTTATTGAGCGCTAACCGTGTGTCAGAAGATTATCTACATTTATCTGAACAAATCCCTACAACCATTCACTGTGATAGGTAACATTAGCCCCCACAATAAAGAGAAGTTACTTAAAGAGTTTAGTTAATTTGCTCACAGTCATACAGCTGCTAAATGGTAGAGCAGGAATTAAAATCCAAGTCTATGTGACTCCAAACAATAATAATACTAATAACAACAACATATTTGAAATGCTCCAAGTATCTTAGATATATCATTTAATCCTTACATAACCAACCCTATAAAATTGTTTACTCTTAATAGTACTATTTTAAAGATGAGAAAAGTAGGCATAGACAGGTTAAATAATCTTCCCACTACTAAGGTGTAGACCTGGGCTTTAGTGTCAGGCAGTTCAACTCCTGGGTACTACTTTGAACCTCTGCACTCAGATTGCTTTCCCAAAGACTTTAATTTAGCCCTTTATCCAAAGGGATTATGTCTCTATAGACTGATTTTGTAATAAAAGAATGACTACTAGTATGTGTCCTTCCTAGAAATAATAATTTGGAAGCAGAAATCCTCCTAATATGTCCTTATCACTCAAGAAAAACAATCCATTTAGCCTTATTTTTATCTCCTGTTAATCTCAAATTGCTCCCTATGTACCAAGACCAATATGAGATCACACTGGTCCTTTTCTCTGGCTTTAATTTATTTTGGATATCTTTGAGCACTGATTGTAAGGTTCCATGAAAATATATTTTAGTCAAAGTTTTATTTGTAATTCAGCTAACAATGACTGTAAAATGTAGGGGTCTGAACAAAAAATCCAATTATGTATCATTTCCACTGAAAAGAAGCAATATATCTACTTTGGCATAACTCATGCTTGGCTAAGGGTAAAGGCCTGAACCTTCAGGAACACATGCCAATGAAAGGCCCAGGCCCAGGGACAGGGAGGATGGAAGTCTGCAAGAAAGCCCAATGGGCTGGGCCAGGATGGCACTAAGAGCCTAAAAAAGGCCAAGATATGGAACTGGGCGGCACCACAGGAGCCCAGGACACCACCAGCATTCAAAGAACAGAGTTAGTTCAGGGCTATCTGTTCATTAAAAGCACATTTCAGCCACAGTGAAGGTATAAGGAAGATAACCCAGAGCTTTGGAGAACAGTGAATCACCACGCTCAGGCAGGCAGGCAAGCAAGCAAGGCCCCATCCCAGCAGAGCAAGAGAGTCCTGTGAACCCAAGGCAGGGAGGAGGGGCTCCAGTTTGCTAGTTGCACAGCCCTGCCCAGATGTGGTTAGTAATAATGGTAATGTTGATAGTAACGAAATGGTCCACACCAATAAGACATATGCCAAGAAGATATGATATTTCAACTCTCTCTCTCTCTTTCTCTCTTTCTCTCTCTCTGTGCATGTATATGCCTATGTATTCCCCAAACCTCTGACCTACGCGGCGCCAGTCACAGCAGTGGAACTCAACCCATGCTCTGCCCGTGTATGGGCTGAGATCCCCACGAGTGAGTCAACCTCCCGTCAAGATTGGCTCTGGAACCAGGCTGCTCTGGGCAGAAGGATGAAGGGCACCACTGCCTCCACTTGTGAGGGAAGAGGAAAGAGGGACAGAGGCCACACACCGCTCCCCAAATCTGAATTTGGAAAGACATATGGAAGTTCTCTCAAGCCCTTCCTAGAAGATGCGAGAAGCCTAAGAGGCAAAGACATGGACCACCTAGCAGGAACCTGCAGATAGAGCATTACAACAGGACTAACCAGAGAAGGTGGCTGATGATGCAGAAGGCTTGGGTGGGGAAGGGGGCCAGCAAACTGGAGCCTATTTCCATGCTCCTATTGGTCCAGCTGAGCCAACAGAAAGCTCACAGCCACACCCTTTCCTTTTCCCCTTGCCCATGACTGTTTTCTGGCTGCAGTGACAGGGCCGAGCAACTGCAACCATGACTCCATGGCCTAAAACACAAAGTCTAAAACATTTACCTCTGGACCCTTAGAAAAAACATCTACTGACCCCTACCTTAGAGAAATAGCAGTCTTGCTAGATCCAAACATATAAATGAAAATATATACAAACAATAAAAATGTATAACTGTAAGATTCGAAAGGACAGACCATAAAAATGTCAAAAAGTTAACCTTTATGACTTAACAGCTAATCCATCCTAATCAGATGGACCACACAGATACGTTATCATCAATAGCAATTCTGATACTAACAAAGTGGTCCACACCAATAAGATATACACCAATGAGATACAGTATTTGTTCTCTCTCCCTATGATTTTTTTCCCACCCTACCAACATGTTAACCATCCACAAGATTGTATCAGTCTTTTCTTCTTGGAATCATAATCCTGTTCCTGTATAGTTCCCACTGTTACCTGCCTAATGTGCCCTGGCCACACTCTGCCCATTTGATTCGTGGACTCCTAAGCTAACTCCGCTTTAGGAGATCAGACCACCTCTGTCAAAATCATTTATTGGAATATGCTCCTTAAAGTTTTCAAAAAAAATTATCAAAACTTGAAAGAAGAGACTGAATTTATTGATTTGATTTTTTTAAAACACTGGCTGATTTCCCAATGAAAAAACTTTCTTTTCATTTCTTCTTATTATTAAGAATCTATACCCAAGGAAGTTCATGCAATCTTTCATTCAACAGTATTCACTCAGGGCCTTGAACTATGCTGGGAACCAGTTGGGATCAGAGAAACAACCTGGTATTGGTTTTCTATCTCTTCACTTTCACAAGGATCCTCTATTTTCCCAATACTTCACAAGGATCTTCTATTTTCCCAATACTTCAGACACACAGTAGAATAACTTTATAGATTTATTTTCCAGAAAAATAGAAATTACAATTATATTATTTCATAAGAAAGAAAAACTTTTAAAATATAAAATACTTGAAAATAGAAAGTTGGTGAATCAAGTATTATATGATACTTCTTCTCTCTGCCCCTTGGCCAAAGGAAAAAAAAAAACCCACAGAAGTTTAGGATATTCAAAGATTTTAAATTTCTTCTGTTTCCTTCAACATTACAGAAGCTGAGATGGAATTATATTAATAAGTAAAGCTTCTAATTACAGACATTATTCAAAATTATATTTGTAGTAGTAGAATACAGTATGTTTTTGTCATATAAGGGATATACTGTATAATAATTAATACACTTCCTCTAATTTAAGAATTTTAATTATGTTTCTATTATGAAACTACAGAATGAATGTTTTGATAGCAGTGGAGAATATATATGCATTATATATGAACTGGTATCCAATTTTTAAGTTGTTTTTGAAAAGTTGAAGGGCTGATCTTCAAAGGAAGAAAAAAATCAATAATATTTGAACTTGTTCAAATGGAGATGGAAATTTTAAAAATTTAATGGAGGGTGAGTTTTAATCCCCCAAAGTTCTCATTACGTGAGAAATAAGAGTGGCCACCCAGATATCCAGATATTACATCTCGTAACTTCTTATGGATCTATATTAAGAACCTCGTGTTAGTACCATCTGTTCCTTGAGGTATGTCTTGAGAGGGGGACTATTAAGCATTTGTAAGAATACAGAAATAATTGAGATAATTTCTTTATTAATTTTGACTGCATTAGCATATCAAACTTGTTACTGGAAAACTAAATTTCAAACACATTCACCCTTCACACATTCACTCCTATTCCCTCTCTCTCTCTCTCTCTCTCACACACACACATGTGTACACACACCCACAACAATCTTTGCTTCCACTAGAAGCTCATTATCAACTATTAAGTTATTACATGTATTCAAAAATTGCACATTTTTACTGAGCTATTTTGTGATGTTAGTAATTCCAATTTTAGTAAGAAATGAAAAGGCATTGTGTTGGGATTTGATAACTGCTCCTATTAACCAAAGTTTACTAATTTTTCAGTCTCTAATTCAGAATAAAATGTCAACACACTGCATCTGATTAAAATTTTTGAGAGAACCAGCAAAAGAACATTTTTACTTTTGCTGAAATTCAAACTCAGAAACCTAGGCAACACTCTGCAGTTCTGAGTCTCAGAGCTCTTCTTGGAGCCACTTTAATTCTTAATGTCTTAATTACTTGCACTTATTAAATAATTGAAACCCTCTAACAAACAAAAGATGAGATGGCTCTTCTTCTATCTGACCAACATTATGGCAGGAGCTTGTTCTAAAAGAAGAAAAGCAAGAATTATGTTGGCTTGGGGAGATACGCTAAAGAGCAGAAAAATTTAAAGCTTGTATTCATCATTAGTTTTTGATCCCTACACACACACACAGGTGAATTCTGTATGTATATATTGATAATAGGTATATAGAATGAAATAAATTTTGTCCCGAGAAACTGATAATACGTATATGTAGAAACAATCACTAGAATCATAAGCTCTTAAAGATGATAGGGTAATTTGAGATCATTCTGTCACATCTCACCAATAGCAGGCATGTGTGGTAGGCATGCGAATTCCTTTATTTCACAGAAATTCTAAAATCTGTTTGCATTATATGAACCTTTTATTTTGCTAGCTTTAATTAAAATTCTATATATTGGCTTATTCAGTATTTACAATAGAAAACAGCTGTGAATTTCTCATTGTATGTCTATGTACAAGATTCACTGGGAATTTTAGTATGCTATGGCAGACAAGATACAGTATCATACAACGTGCCTACCAACTTTACCTCACAATCAGCTCTGACTACTTACATCCTTGTTGTGTCTGTTCTTGGGAAATTAGACTCAACTACAATGAGATGTAATACTATAAATATCTTAGAGTATTGTATATATTTGCTGAAAAAATTCATGAATAACATTAGCATCGGATTTACGCATACCCCATACTTCTTTCTCAATAGCATTGCACTCCAAGTTTTCAAAGACCACTGGCCTTTATACTTATGAAATAAGCATGTTTTTCTTGTGGGGAAAGCCATTTGGCAACTCTGGGTGGAGTACAGACTTCAATGGAAAGACTATCTATGATAACAAATCACAAATATTCATATCTAAAACTTGCAGGACAGTCCTTTCATAGCACGGTAGTCACACAATTCTACATTCCTGTACTGGCTCTGCTCACTCTAACCGTCCTACATTACTACTAATAGTGTCTGTCACTCTCAAAAGTATCTCAGTTTGAATAATAAATGATAATAGCTCTCAATCTAAATAATCAATGCCACCCTTTACCTTTTTTCTCAGTAATCATTCCCCAAGTTTAGCCTCAACTTCTCATCATGATGCTTTCACATATTTAATCACCGGCATATGCCCTCTGGCTCAAAATCCACGGCAATGATAAATACAACAAGAAAATACAAAGTCATAAAGCTGTAACTAAGATTTTTCAAATATGGTAAATATCTTTAGGCGGAAAATGGAAACGTGGGAAGGAAGGCAGAGGCCCATGCGCCCTCTGGCCTCTCGGTCCAGGGCAGGCAGGAACTGGGCTCCGGAGCACCACAGGCTGCAGGAGCTCAGCACACTGGAGGACCATACCCAGGATGACTGACGGAAGTCTGGAGCTAGTCTGGGGCTGCTTTGCCCACCACACACTCAATTTCATCTAACAGTGAAAGGATGCTGGGGAGGAGAAAAAACTTTTGCTGAAATTCTCCCATTTGAAAAATCCGTATACTAAAATTCCAAAACACAGGAAAAGAAGTCCTAATCCTAAGAAATACAACTAATAAAATCAAGCAAGCCAAACATGGATTTTTCTCCATATGAAATTACTTTGGCGGAAGCTATTTTTAGCATTTCCAAACAGATAAGGAAGGGGAAAAGTTTTTTGCCCTCCTCCTTCAAAAAAAAAAAATTTCTGCAAGCAACAGTTGATAGACGTTTTAAAAGAACAGAAGATATAAATATTACAAATTAAAAATGCTGAAAAGGAAATTAAAAGCTGTTGAAATGATACAGTGAATGATATGCAGCACAACTGAGAGGCTCCATCACATATACGATAGGAATTGCAGGAAAAGAGATTGTAGATAAAGGCAGAGCAAACAATATTCGGGGATATAAAATTAAGAATTTTAATAAAGTTATATAATTATTCAGATCAAAAATTTATTCTAAATACCACATAGGATAAATAAAGCTAAATCAATGCTTAGAGATAATATAATAAAAATGTAAAGAAGGTTAAGTATAAAAAGGAACTAGAAAGAAACAACAGATTACTAAAAAAGGACCAATCAATTCACTTTCTTACCAGCAATGGTATGCCATTTATTCAAAAAAAATTTGTGTTTACTGTTGTCCAGTTAGAAAACAACAGGATAGCATCTTTAAAGTGCTGAGGAGAAAATAAATTGTAACTTCGGCTGTTATATCCAGTTAAAGTATTATTTAAAAAATAAAATTAAGATAAAGCCAACCTTAGACCATCGCTGAGTCAACTATTTAAGGATACACTTCAGTATACAGAAAAATGAATCTATAAGGATGTAACAGGATAAAAAACAACGATAAAGTGTAAATTTAACTGTTTAATGTAAAATAAGAAATTATATTACATTTTAAAATGATAAAACCAAATTCAAACAATGATAATTATTCAGTGAGTGTTTATAACATGCTAAAGTATGCTCAGGAAGAGGATGTGAATACAGATTAACTGTAAATTTTTTAAATGAGTAATAATTTATGCATATTTTAAAAGTAAAAGTGATCCCTAAAGAAAGAAAACTATGGTATACAGATTTCAAATAAGCGGAGACAAATAAAATGAAATATAAAAAGCTTTAACAATCCAATAGAAAGCAAGAAGGAAAAAAAAGGAGTAAAAAACAAAAAAGGATGGTCATAGAAAATTCAAAAGAAGGTAATATAAATAAATATAAACATGCTTACAAACACAGTAAATTTAAATAATAAACTCCCTATTTAAATACAGAAATTATCAGAGATATCAATATTTTAAAAATTAAAAAATAAAACTTACTCTGATTAAAAGGGACATCCTTTAAAACCATCCAAAACAATGTTTTAAAAATGAGAATGAGGGGCTGAAAAAAGGAATAGCCAACCAATACTAACCAAAAGAAAGCTGATACAGCAATGTTGTTATGAAAAAAATAACATTCAAGTCAAAAAGAGTATTAATTCTGGCAAAAAAAGGGACATTGTTCAATAACCCAAAGGGAAAATCCACCAAGAAGATATAATAGTTATGAACATGCATGCACAAGCAGCATAACCTCAAGGTATACAGAGTAAAAACTGATAGTTACACAGTAAAATAAAAATGTGCAATAATAGAGAAGATTTTTACTCATCCATTTTCATGACAGTTACAGATTCATGTACATCTAAATTCTGACTGCTGGTTCTAAGCACAGAAGCACAACCACCTGCTTATGCCAAGTTATGAAATTATCAATCTTTAAAAAGATACAACCATGTGGATATCTTCAAAGATCCTAGCAAAACCCTGAGGATGAAGAGCTTCTCCCCCATAAGAATAGTAAAGATAGGCTTTCTGAGATCTAAAATTTGGTAGGGGAGGTGGGAGAGGGAAGGAGGGCACGGGTATTTATTCTGCACACATGAATCCACACCATACCCATGAGAAGGAGGAGACTTGATGGCCCGGCCTTTGAGCAGCCTGCTGTAAACGTGGCCTCCTGAAAGCAAATTCACTGTTCAGACACAACTCCATGGACTCACAGGGGCTTTAGAATTGTGTTTTATGCTCAGATGATCACATTAATATAGTGTCGACTGCAGAAAGAACGTGAAAGAAGAAAGCAGAAAACACAGTTCAGGGAAACCCAAAATTAAAAACACTTAGGTATAAATTAGAGCATTAGGTAAAAATAAGTATGAGTGATATCTATAGCAGTACAGAACATGATCAGGCGTGCTGTATATTTACAAGGGCCATCAAAGCTCCTGAAGTAACTAAATTAGTTCAGGAGACTCTGGATGGTGAACAGAAGAATTTTTTAAAACTATTTTTTCAACCAGGAGGGATATGGATATCGGAATTTAAAAAATAATCTGAAAATAAAATAAACCAAGTGCAAATTTTATCAGGGAGGAAGGACAGAGTAGCTACGAAGGAGAAGACACAGGCACCACAGGTACTAGGATGTGAACTGGGACAAGCAAAGAGAAAGCCAATAGTTTTTGCTCACCTTGACAGAAAAGCCACGGTTTGCTTTAACAGTTTATTCACTGCCAGAAAAAATGTTTACAAACAGTCACCAAGGCCCACTGATATCTAAAATTCCAATTTTAAATGTGTAATAATTCCTCTCATAATTTCCCCCTTAAAATCTACCCTCCGTGAAGCCAATAAACAAGAACCAGTCACACCCAAAGAAGGGTCCAACCCTTACCACAAGGCACGGACTGAAACTGGTCATAAATTGCCATGCTTTAGCAAAAACAAAAATCCCAACTGAATAACTACACGCTGAGAAATAAAGCACTGGTATATCATCGTTGTGAAGATCAACAAACACATACAGGTTAATTCTACAAACACATGTATTTATTTTCAGAAACTACATGAAAAAAGCAAGTTTCATTACAAGGTAAGTAGTATAGTAGCACTTGTGTAAGAGATAGAATATATATAAATGGATGGGTGGATGCATGGATGGATGGATGGATGGATGGATGGATGGATGGATGGATGGATGGATGGATAGGTAGATTGGTGGGTTGGGGGTGGATAGGTGGCAGAATGGGTGGGAGGAAGGGTGAATAGATTGGTGGATGGAAAGAGTGGATTGCAATATGATTGAGAGTGAGATGAAAAATGGTCATATAAAAATTCAGATAGAAATACACCTAATTATTAGGTGGTTATCACCTAGAAAATAGGAGTGACACGATGAGGAGAAGAGATCATTTCTCTTTTATTTCATACACTTAAAAAGTTATACTCCAGAACATTGGAATGTATTATTTTATAATTATGTTTATACTTATAAACCTAAGCATACTTATTTCAAATAATGGTATAGCAAGAGTATTAACTTAGAATTTTGTTAAATTTGAATAATTTTAATATGAAACCAAAGAGGCAGATCAGAAATGAATTATTATTAATACAGATACAAATAATTAATAATAAAATCATAAGTACCTTGGTCCCAGTTCTTGCCCCAGGAGAACAGATACCTGGGTTTGTTACAGCACACCCAATTTTGTCACTGCTTGCCTTGCAGCTAATTAGTCTTCAGCCATCTACCTATGTGTGGCTTGTTATAACAGTGTTCCTCAAATGAAGTTGAGATTCTCTGGAGCATCATGAAGATCTGCAGACACTTGCTATTTGGTAGTTACAGGTGGGTACTATGAGCTATTGAAATAAGTTTCCCACAAGTATCTCTATTTCTTAGTGTCCTAAAGCTTTTTGACCTTTTGACAGGACAAGAGAATAAATTGAGCTGTACAGTTTTGAGTGGCTGTCTTAAGATGATATTACTACTTGGTGTAGATTCTTTCCCTCTAACCTCCATTCTGTCTCTCTCTGTCTTTATCAAAAATAAGCAAAGGATGTACATGAGGCCTCAATGTACATTTCTTTCTTTATCAAGAAAGAAATGTACATTTCTTTCTTTATTAAGAAGGAGCAAAGGATGTACATGAGGCCTCAATGGTCCAAAATGAATAAAGCAAGCCAAGGCTTCTATGCAGCAATGGAAAAAAACGACGTAAGCCACTAGGGCACAGGGACAGCCGAGGAGTGACTATATGCTAGACTGACAGCAAAGCCATTGGCCAGCAGTTAGGAAATGATCCGAGTCCTAACTTCAGCTTGTGGGTAGCAATATGCATCTGTTGGCATGGTTTAAATGAGAGGCGAACACAGTCTTAATGAATTGCCACATATAAGCAAGGAAGGGTTGAAAGGGGTAGAGTAGAAAATGAATGGAATGTAACTAAAGAAGAAAATGACAGTCATAGAATTGGTGCCTAATTACTTTATTAATGCTAAAGAAATATTTCAATTACTCACATGAGTATTAGTTTAAAGAGCTTGAGTACTCAATGTCTATGAAACTATGAACCATAAAACAACCCCACTAGCCAGAAAAATCTGCTCTAATATACATTTACTTTAACTGATAGCTATGCTAAAACTTACTTAAGTTGCTGATTATAGAACCCTCATACTGATTAAGGTCATATAGTAAGGCTGTAAGATTTTTACCCTTAGGAACTATAACCATGCATGGTGGGAGGACTGTACCCAAGAATTTAAGGGAACAAATAAATGCAGCTTATCTATTTTTTCTAAGACTATCACATTATCAACACATTTTATAATATTAAAGACATCTCTAAACAAGCCTTCATTAATATGAACTATTTGCTGAGAAAAAAAGTAAAGCTTCCAGGCTTTTAAAAGAAATAGGGAGTTCTTAGCTTACTGAAGTGAGAACTAATGAGGGCTTCTTCAGCAAGAATTCAAATCACCATACCCACCTGCATGGTGACATCAGTGGAAGGCAGCCCCTGAGCCCTGCCGGGGTCTGCAGGGCAGCCTAAGGGAAAGCAGAAGTGCTTCCTGGGGTGTGTGCTGCCCAGTGCCACAGCTTGCTCCAGTTAGCCAGACCCTGCTGCTGACACTTCGAAAAACACTCAGTTCCTGTTGATTCTACATCTCCCCCTTTTCCGAAGGTACCGCACAGTGGCTGCCACCCTATTCCAATATAAGTTTCCATTAGGAGATGCAAAACATCTTTCCAATAACACAAATTTTAGCAGTTGAAAAGAAAAATGCTTTAAAAGTGAATTAAAATAAGAATTCACATACCCACGATCTTACGGTAGAACACATTTCTCACCATGATTCAATTCCACAAGCTTCCTGTTTGTGTCCATAGTTTAAATTTTTCCTTGTATTCCAAGGCCCTATGGATTTGCTTTTGTCACCCTAAGCACTTCTGTTCCTAATACTTCTTCAGTATCTTTCCACTTTCCTATCAGTGGCTCTTGTCTTGCATTAATCTTCTTTGACCATTTTTGGGAGAATTTTCAGCAAATTTTCTGAATTTAATAATATCTGAAAAACTTCATTTAACAGTAGGTTTTTTTTTTCCTTCTTGCTCAACAATTTCCCACAAAATGATTATTTTAATGCCATTTTCTCAATTAAAAAATAAAGTTTACATATGATTAAAGAAGTATTTCCCCTTAAGGTTGAAATTGCCATAAAAGGAGAGAAAAATCTTCCCCTTTCCCAGAAAACACTTAGTTTTAACACTTGATGGGTTTCCAAAAGCACTGGGAAAATATTCTATAAAAAACAGACTCTGTGGTTGCTGTCCTGAATAATATCAGCAGCCTCCCCTGACTACGCAGCTGTGCAGGCCAAGTGTGATTTAGCGGCCTCAAAAATGAAATTCTGCGCTGCTTCAGCAAGCACAGATCTTTATTGTCCAGGGGTTCCATCAACCAAGTTCTCCACGAGACTGGCTCCTTTCCACATGGGTGAATTTCCCCTTAGCTTAGACATGTGGTTTTCACTGAGGGTAGCTTGGGAGACGCAATAGTTTATATAGAATGTTCTTGTAAAGTTGTGCTAGAAAGTCAGTCACCACCCAAAGTTACACACCCATTTTAGATGAGGAGGAAAAACAGGGACTCCCTGGGGCTGGTTCATCATGGATTCCAATTTCTGCTAGAAATTTTCATTGGTTTGGAGTTCCTATCACCACTGAAAGGAGAAAGCTATGTAATACTTTATATCACCCTATAAAATGTTTTATAGGCTAAAAATGTTTTAAAAGTTAAAGATGATGAAGTAAAATCAAAATCAAAATTAACCATTTCTAACATTAGCACTTGATTAATATGGTAGTGACACTGCTATGTTAACTACATTTTAATTGGAAAGTACAATTTGAAAAAACGAAATATTTTCATGCAGAAAGTAAGCTGTAACCAGTGTACCTGGAAGAAAAAAACGTGTTTTACCATGTGGGAGAATTAATCCATTCTATAGAGTTGAATAGTGAAAATAAATATGTAAGTATATGTATTTTTACGTAAATTATACCAAGAATAGTTAACTTTTTGCCATTCACACTAAAGGTAAGAAGACATGCATGGTTAATTTTAAAATAAAAATATTTAACTCTGAGATGTTTCTGATTATTTTTCTGCAAATTAAAATTTATCATTAGTTTTCACTTAAGTACATATTCAAATAGTCTTTCTGAATCAAGGAAATGAAAATTAATGATGGAAAGTGAAAGTGGTCAAAGGGTTTAAGTGTTGCAGAAATTAACAACTTTTGTGCATAATATACAAGTTTCTATATACAAGCATACAGTCACACATAGGCACATACAGTGTTACTTATATTTTTCTCATCTATATTTTTCCCTTAGCATAACATTTAATCAGTATCAGAAGTCATAAGTAATCTGTATCAGATGAATGATTTAACCATATTTATATTTTTATCACTTTAACCACATATACCTCCATCGACAGCTTTATTCAAATACTAACATAGAACTTAAAAACTTTCCATAACTTAAAATAAGTTTTTTAAAATATAAAAATTGTTTTTAAAAATACAGCTTCATATTAAGGTTTAGCTACTTTTAATTCCATAAAAGGTATTTTAAAAGACAGGAAGTTAACATACTAACCAAAGTCAACACACAGCCTCCATCAGCAAAATAAGACATCAGAAAGATTCTCATGGAAAAGGAGAAATAATTACTATACATTCTCTAACTTGATCCCTCCTTTAATCAGCTTAAGTACAACAATGAAATGAATGAAGGTGACAGAAAACAAAGTCTCAATCTAACAACCGTATAAGAAGCCAGAGAATTACTGCAGATATTTATATAACAAAGAACAGAAAAGAGAGTTTACAAAAGTGAAATAAAAATGAGTTCTACAGACCCAAATTTATCTGAGTAGCTGAATCCTGGTTACCATATTTTAGCAATAAGATAACTAAATCCAGTTTGATTTTGCCATTGGAATAGCAACAATTAACCTCAAACAGATTTTATATTTCATTAAATTATCCCAATTAGCATCTAAATCTATTTTTTCCTAGAAAAATACTGTTGATCAACAAGGATGGTAGATAAAATGTTAAAGGGGAGGATTCTTCAATCTAAATGACTTCTCCCCAAAATAAAGGCAACAGATTTTAAATATGAATTGCAGAGAGAAGCACATCACGTGCCTAGATCCTCAATCTCCATTTCTAGCATAACTTTTTCTAGGCCATTTTGAGAGTAGACACAGGCAAACAGTCATCCTCTCTACTCAGGAAGGTGCTATGCTTGGCTGGGAGCAAACTTCCCTCCTCCAGAAGAGTAGGGGCAATGTCCTCCCATCCTAAAAGAAAGGAAGCATCTCCTTCCGCCTAAACCAAAGACAACAGATTGAACGCTCCCACATCTACGCCATACTTTATAAATCCAATATGTAACTTATATCATAAAAAAGTAATAAAATCAAATGTTACAGACACAAGTCTGGGCAGAGGTTTTAAAGCAAGAAAACATAGTAGATTAAAAAATGGAAATAAATATAAAAGACTATAATGATCTTAACAGATGAGATATATCTATACCTAATCTTAAATCCTTCCCCTCGAGGGAAGATGAAGTAATCATAAGAGGGCACAGTCTTAGGCTCTGTGCTATAGGGGAAGGGAGGAAAGTCATATTCTGAAAGTGAAATATAGCCCAAGATGGAAGAAATAGAAAAAGAAAAAAAAAAAGAGGGGGAAAATATGAAAAGAAAGAAGATAAATTTCTAAGCGGGAAGAAAAAGAGGATGGAGGCAAAGAAGCTATTTTAAAAAAAAAAAGAGCTGCAGTGAAAAAAGTTTGCTTTGAGTGAGGAGAGAGGCCGAGCAAATGCTGAACAGTGAGGAAGAAGATCCCAATGGCAGTACCGCTTGAGGATGGTTGCAAACTAACATGGAGAAAAACAGGGACACATCTGAGAAATAGTAACAATAATAATCTCTATGCATACTTACAGTTAATAAAGTACTTTCACTATTTCATTTGACTTTCACCACAATGAGCTCAATATTTTTATGTCTGTTTTACAAATGAGATGAGAAATCTGCAATTTAGAAGGTTAAGGTTAACCTAAGGCAGGTTGCTCAGTTTCTCTCTCTCTCTCTCTCTCTCTCTTTCTCTCTCTGTCACACACACACACACACACACACACACACACACACACACACACACACACACAGGTACCCTATGAACTGAACCTAGATCTCCAAATGTTTAATTATGTTTGCTAACATCCATCCAAGTGCTTAACCAAAACCCTATTAACTCCTCCCTTTTCCTCACCCCTCCCCACATTCAGTCTATTAGAAAATCCTAAACTGAGACCCACAGCGTTCTGCAGAAACAGCCACTGCTCCTGGCCACACTGGCTGTTGAACATATTGTTTTTTTCTTCTTGAAAACCCTCTCCCTCCCGCTCCTCACCCCTCCTCTCTCACACAAATGCTCTGTCCTTTCATAAATTAACTTCTCCTCATTGCCTGAGTCATGACTGTCTCAGTTAGACTGCACTATGACAACCTTTCATAAAACCATGAGCCTATGCCTCCAAGCATGTATCAGTGTTGTGGTTTTGCAGGTATTTATTGCATTATCACTTGATTAATATCTCCTCTACAGCTAGACTAAGTTCTGTGACTAAAAAGTCCAGTCTTTTCCTTTTTCTTCTCTCGTTCTTATTTATTAATTTATTGCTACATCCCCAGTATTCAGCACAGTGCCTGTGTCGTGCGCAACTTTTATAAATATTCCTGAATGATCATGGGTGTCTCCATGGAGTTTACAATCCAGGAGGGACGGATCACATGGGGCTTGCTGGGCTTGGGAAGGAGTTTGGGTTTTTAGCTGATTGTGACAGGGAGCTCCTGAAGGACTTTGGGGGTTAGAGACATGTTATCTAATCTGAAATTTTAAAAAAATTACTCTTTCCATTGGATAAGGGATAGACAGGACACAAGAAAGAGGAAGAAGGGATACCTGGAAGAAGCAACTACAAAAGCTGAGAAGAGGGATTATCACAACCTGGCAGGGGCCAGTGTGAAAGCAGGACAGCTGGACAGTCGTGAGCAGACGGGAAAGATGCAGGGGACACAATGAATGAATCCTGGTCATTGCCATGGACTGTATGTGGAAAAGGAGCAAAAACAAAACAATAAAACCTAGGTTTAAGACCAGGCGTGGTGGCTCACGTCTGTAATCCTAGCACTCTGGGAGGCCGAGGTGGGCGGATTGCTCGAGGTCAGGTGTTCAGAACCAGCCTGAGCGAGACCCCGTCTCTACTAAAAAAAAAAAAAAAAAAAAAAAAAGAAAGAAAGAAATAAATTAATTGACCAACTAAAAATACATATACAAAAAAAAATTAGGAAAAAAAACAACCTAGGGTTACATATGAAACACTAAAAAGACAACTAAACAAGATAATTTCAAATACAGGTATAGGAAAAAGCCTGAGCTCTTATGACAGTTATAGAGTCAGCAAAAGAAACATTCTAAGAAATGGAAATTAAACAATATATGTCCTACTAGAAATCTAATATAAAGGAAAGTATAAAACAAAAACTGTGATTGTTTCCTAAAATATTAGAATCCGTTTCTGAAATTTTGATTTAAACACTAGACATCAAAATCATATGATTTTGTTATAATCTGTGATGTTTCCAATTTCTTTTTAAGGTTTTTCACAATTTATTTTTCCCCAGGACTCCTCTAAATATCTTTTAGAGTCACCAAAGTCTTGAAATCAATGGAAATGTTGTTAACCAAATCTTAGTGTCATAACAAAGTTCATTAGTCCTCAGAAAACTATCACCAAATACTTGATAATCATTTTCCATGTCAGTTATATGATACATGTTAGCTTCACAATGGAAATTAATGGTTCACTAATCAAAGCTAGAATAAAGATATTAAAATTCAAACTAACCAAATTCATATCTTAGCATACTATATTAAAATTATGTTAAACAATTAATGGATGTGGGTGCAAACAAGAAATACATGTTGCGATAACATATTGGTTGGAGATAAATGAGTAACTATTCAGAATCCAAAATAATTATAACAATAGTGAAGTTAGAATATTTTCAAGTGGGAATGAGATAACAAATATACAAGTGAGAAATAACAAGGCACTAAGATCCCTGTTGACCAATCAATATTTTGCAAAGAAAAAAGCTTTCTCCTTTTCGAAGTAGAAATAATTGAAGATCCTATAAAGTAGGAATTAGCAGAACACAGCCCAGTGCTTTCACACAGGCTTTTCACTTTAAATCATCAAATAAGTAAAGTTTAGTTCCTCACTTTTCCAGGCTGTGTGAATATTGAGGCCACTGGTGTGAATACAATGCTCTCTCACCCCAGTGCAGAACACCTCATGCTAAGGGAATATTGCCTGTTTGAGACTGCTGTCAACAAATCATAAAGGCTTTCCCAGATATCCTTCTTTTCTACTCCCTACAAATCCCAGAAACTTCTACCCACTACTTTCTTCATCAGGACAGGATACTGTCCCATAACCACAAAAATAAGATGCAGCTCTCAGCCAGACAGTCCATACAGTACAATGGAGTTTAATTGTGCAATTCTCTTTCCACGGCTAACTTCGCTTGGCTTCCTTGTGCCAGAGACTTTTAAGATGGACAAGTTTCAAGCCAGAAAAAAGAGATCTGGTTTCAAAGTAAACAGGCATGTTAGTACATTATCTCATTGTGGTACATGGTTTTATTAGTCTTCTATTGAAGAAAGAAAGCCAGAATGGTAAGGTTAATAGCAAATTAATGAAAACCACTCCTAAGTATTTCAGAGTAGTACTGCCTTAATCAGAACAGTGAATAAATATTTGTTTGAAAATGTCTATAGGACTTTAAAACTGAGAAATTTTTTTATGGAAAACAAGTACATGTTTCCACCACCTTTGCTTATAATATACATAAGAAACCATACCTGTTTACTAAGTAAAATTTTGAATATTTTAAGAGGATTTATTATTGCAATTTCATTGCCTATTTTATTTTTTAATTGTTTTGTTTTGAGACAGGGTCTCACTGCCTTAGCTTCCCGAATAGCTGGTACTACAGGCATGTGCCACCACACCGGCTGATTTTTCTATTTTTTGTAGGGATGGGGTCTCGGCTCTTGCTCAGGTTGGTCTCAAACTCCTGGTTTCAAGCAATCCTCCCACCTCTACCTCCCAAAATGATAGGATTATAGGCGTGAGCCAACACACAGCCTTAAAAATCTGTTATTAAATTTCAAGGCTTTGGTCAGACTAAACTTTCTGCATTTCTGTATCACCATACAACTGTTATCAGACTCTACTTAAACCCTAATACACTGAAATGTATTCTCTGAAAACAAGTATAGTTCTGCATTACATCTCAATTTAAATATCTTTCATTTCTACAGTTGGGAGATTTTTTCATAGTTCACAAAAGAATATTATGTTGTTTTAAATAAAGCAAAAAAACATATTTAAAGTAACTACTAAAGGAATCTGTCTTATATTGAATTATAGCATAACAAAACTCAAGTCTCTTCAAACATACTTAAAATGCTTTTTTGTGCTTGTGTCTTTTTTCCCGTATATTTTGTTTTTAAACATGAACATAATATTCCATTCCACCTAAAGAAAATTAAGTAGCTACACAAAATCATATCCATAATCACAATCTTGCATCTTCTTTGATTCTTAAAAAAACTCCCTGAATAAAAATTCTTTTTAAGTTATATAATAAGCTTATTTTAAATATTTTACATAGGTATATTGATGATTACATGTATAAAAATATAAAATTGTTGAACATAAGGTAACATGTGTTAGTTTAAAGTTATTACATTTGGAATCAGAAATCCTGGATTCAATTTCTGCTTTTTCTATGTATTAACATATACGATTTGCATGAGTTATTTAACCTCTCTGATCCTATTTATATCACCTGTAAAAACAGAGATAATGCCTGCATTGTTGTGAGAACCGAATTAGAAGACTAGCACTTACTAGCCGTGTAACCATCGGCAGATTAAACAACCTTCCAAATCCTCAATTTCCTCATAGGTAAATGGGGATTATAAGGAGGGTATCCACCTCCTAAGACTGTTGATATGAATAAATGAGATAATTTGTATAACGTGCTTAAAATCATGCCTGGTACACAGTAAGGGCTCAGAAACTATCACTATTTACGTTGTTGTCATTATATAGGGAGAAGGCGACAAACACACTGTCCACAAAGGAAAACACTCCAACAGGCCTTAGAGCCAGTCAGACCTGTATTAGAAGGCCAGGTTAGTATTAAGGTACGAACGGCCTCCAGCCCATAGCACTTAGTGAGTACTTGATTAAATACCTACCTGTTATTACGGCATTAGGTTCTCATTTAAGGTGAGTCAACTCTAAAAGAGATACTGCTCTTTTGAACTGTCAAATCCCAGCAAGAAGTTTTCTCAACAGATGGGACATTTCTGCTGAAGCCTTTAAGAGGCATAAACTTGAACTTTCTCTCTCTAGACTAAAAGGAAATCTAAACGCAATAATGTTTAACTTCATTGATTTGGTTCTTTATGAGGCTAGAAAAAATGTCATGATCTATTAAAAACACTCAAAACCTCAGGGAGCTGGGACGGATGTTGGAATTCTTTCAGACCATGGAAGAAATGATTCAGGATGCAGAGACGTGCTAGGAGGCTCCTAATGAAACTCAGCTCACATTCATCATGTGCTGGATCCTGGAATAGCTTTTGTTTTTGTCCCAGATGGTGGCTTAAATACATTTCAAACTATTGTTGGTTTATATAATACATGACAGAAGATAATTTAAACACAATGTCCCAATTGTATATTTGTTTTGGTTATAACACTTACTGTGCACGCAATAAATGCCCCACTACAAAAATAATAAAAAATGTTTTTCTTGTACATAAATCATTCCCTGCTTTGTTACAGTGATTGGAAAGTGTGGATTAAATACATGTGACCCTTATTTTTTTTTTAAACAAGTTCCTACTGAGGATCTCTGCCAACTCCAGTTCTTTTATGATTTAAATTTAGGTGAGTTATAAATAAGGCATATTTTATTCCTTACATTTGATTTGTAGAAATGACTATTTAAATATGGCTATAAGACCAAGTTCCTTAAAATGTTAAAAATATTATAAACAAATAGGCATCAAATGGAAGGTGGTAGGTGAATCTGTTGATGTTTTAATATAATTAAATATAAAACAATTTAAATTCTGATTTTCAAATTAAAGATTGATTTTTTTTGTAAATCTCCACATTGAAACATTCAGTTGGTCAGAAACTTTGAGAGAATAAAGGAAGTATTTGTTTTTCCCCTTGGAGAATATGCTCTTCACCTGGAAAAACAGCTGATCAAATGAAGGCTGTGCAGGGTAATGGGAGGGGAGGCATAGATTATAACACTGGCTCTGCCACTTACAAGCTACAGCAAGTCAGTCCACCCACCAGGACCCCTGTTTCTTCACATGCAAAACAAGGAGCTCTGTCTATAAGGTCCCTTCTAACACTAGATGCCTATAGTTATGCCTTGTGATGATCTATTCCAGGCGTCCTCAAACTACGGCCCGCGGGCCACATGCGGGTGTTTTTGCCCATTTGTTTTTTTTACTTCAGAATAAGATATGTGCAGTGTGCATAGGAATTTTTTCATAGTTTTTTTTAAACTATAGTCTGCCCTTCCAATGGTCTGAGGGACAGTGAACTGGCCCCCTATTTAAAAAGTTTGGGGACATCTGAATTCTATTCCATAGGAATAGATCACGGGCTCTGGAGCCAATCTCTTGAGTTCTCAAACTCTAGCACTTATCTAGGTACCATGTTTCCCCGAAAGTAAGATCTACCCATAATATAAGCCCTAGCAGGATTTCTAAGCATTTGTGCAATATAAGCCCTATCCCAAAAATAAGACCGAGTGATGGGCGTGGCTATGCAGCATATCTGCACAACCCATGCATTTTGTCACAGAGCGGTAAAGAAGAGCAGCCCTTCTCATCTGCCCCATAAGAGCTCTATTGCTCTACATGAGAGATTGGAGTGAATGGTTCTACAGGAAATAGAGTCGCAAGAAATTCAGAATGGAATTTCGGGTTTGGAGAGTTATGATGATGTTCCAGAAGAAAACAACTTAACTATATTTGAATAAATGTAGATTGTTGTACTGTACTTAAAAAAAATAACATATCCCCTGAAAATAAGCCGTAGGGTGTTTTCTTGATGAAAAATAAATATAAGACCCTGTCTTATTTTCAGGGAAACATAGTCGTTATCTTTGGCAGATCATTTCATCTCTCTTTTCCCTAGTCTTCTTGCTTATAATCTGTGGTAATTTGTGATAGTAATTATGCAATATGAGTGCATTATCTACATGGGAGAGAAACGGGCTCAGAAGCATCATAAAATTCTGCAGCATCATTAAAACTGCTAGAGAAAGTGATTACGTTTGGCCCAATGTCATATCAGATATACCTTCTAGAAGAACCAATATACAGACACACAAATTAACATTTATTAAGCACATATATAAGCAGTATTACTTAAGAGTTACAAATAATGACAGAAATAAAACGGATATGTCCTCTATGTGTTTTTTACTTTACATATTTTATTCTTTCTTATAATCTAATGGAAATTTTGAATAGATAAAAGGCAATCTGACATACATAGTTGAAAAAGACAGATCTAGCTTCCAATGGCCAATTCTGTGATCTTGAATACACCCAACTTCTCCAGTGGCATCATATGTAGCATAAATCCTGGTATAACAGTAGCTACTACATTGGGTTACTGAAAAGATTAGGAGAAAACACGCTGAGAAGTCTGCACAATGCGGGCTCACCACAAATGCTCTGGCTAAATGGTAGCAATTATTACCTTGGCTGGCAAAGTCCCTATTCTTAACTCCTTTTGACAGCTATTTGCTGGTAAGGCTGCCATGTTGCAGCTGGTAATGGAACATTTTCTCACTCAACTTCAAAAAAAGACATGTTCATTAAGCTCATCAACTCAGGGAAGGGCAGCGTGCTCAACAAGGGAAAAACGAAAGAACAAGCTCATGTTAAAACCTCACTGCTGAGTTTAGATAGAAGTTTTAACAACCAACTAGTAGCTAGCATTTATTGATTGCTTACCATTGGCCAGGCACATGGTGAACCTGAAGTGATTTGCAAGTTATTTAATCCATACAAGCACCTCTTCTCAACACTTCATTCCTAAAAACCAGCTTCTTAAAAACCTTCTGCCCTTGCCCTAGCTAGACTATTCTCAAAAAAGCAGCCAGAGTTCTTGTTACAACAGGAAGATCAAGTTACTGCTTGCCCAAGACCCTCCAATAGTTTGCTTCGTCTCACTCCAAGTCTTGACAGTAACCAACAAAGACCTACAAACTCTGGGCCGCATTTCTACCCCACCCTCATCTCCTACTGTAACTTCCACTACTCCGGCCATAGCAATTCCTTATGTTTCTCAAACATGTCAGGCACATTCCATCGTTGGGTCTTTACATTTTGCTGTTTCCTCAGAAACGCTCTTCCCCCAAATACTCTCACTGATTGGACCCCTATCTCCTTCATGCCTTTACTCAAATGTCATCTAAAGGAAGTCTTCCCTGACATGTTATTGAAAACTGCAACCTCCCTTCTTCGCCACTTCCAACCTGGTCCCAGGATTCCCAATCCTCCTTCCACTATTTCACACACTACGTATTTCACTTATATTGCTCCTTGTCTATCTCCCCACCCAACTCAGAATATAAGCTCTTTGGGATAAGGATTTGTTTACTTTGTTTAGTGCTGTATTCTCCATGCATAGAAAGTCCTAGATTGTAGTCGCCATTCATAAATTAACTTTTGAATAAATACACAGATCCCAGAAGATAGGTCATTTCTATCCCCATATTACTTGTGAGAAAAATAGAAGTGTCTGAACTCTCAGTAAAATGCAGAGGCAAGATTAAAACTCAAACTCCAGAATGCACACTTGACCACTACACTATATGCCTCTCAAGGTAAAGCTCAAGGTTCGGCACCATGGCACACATAACCCTTCAGGATCTGGCCCTAGCAAATTTCTACAGACCCATCCTCCGACAACACAGACCTGCCGGTGACTCCTTGTGCCTGCGTCACTGTCTCACCCACCTCTGCTAAAGCTAGTCCTTCAGCCTGAAGGTTCTTCTGCTCTTTTTCCTATTTTTTCCTTAGCTTGCCTATACTCAAATTTCAGGATTTGGCTGGGAATATAGAAGGAAAGGATGTCTATCTTCCTGAAATAGAGATTCCTGAGTAGGGTGGCCTCCTCTGGACTCCTAAGAACCCTGCACATGCTCCCAGAGTTGCACTTGTCACATTTTATTAAAACAACATATTCATGTCTGTCTTCCCCACTAGATAATTAATTAGTCAATTAATTAATTATGTATATCCACAGAATCTAAAATAATACCTAGCAGAGGACTGATGCACACCTAAATTTAAACCAAATGGTGGCCACAGAAACCCACTAGAAAGTTTATATGTTCAGGGTGTAGGAGGAAAATTACTGCTACTGACAATATCATATTCATCACCCTTGTTCCTTCAAGTAGAAAATCTATTTATGCCTTCATTCCAATAACACATATTTATTTGAACCTTCTGTGTGTGAAGTACTGATTTAGACTCCATGGACACTATGAAAATGAAAAAAATAAGTAAGAAAGAAGCAAGTAAGTCTTCCC
This sequence comes from Microcebus murinus, assembly GCF_040939455.1. Taxonomy (NCBI): domain Eukaryota; kingdom Metazoa; phylum Chordata; class Mammalia; order Primates; family Cheirogaleidae; genus Microcebus; species Microcebus murinus. The sequence continues at coordinate 28,983,112 of NC_134108.1, forward strand.
TACCTGAGCCCTGAAGCCATCCCACCTCCAATTCCAACCAGCTGCTAACAATATCATATTAAATTTAGCACCACAGAAATTTCATATGAATGAGATGAAAAAGTACTACCAGAATGGAGGGAGCATGAGATATCACATCAGGCTGGTGCAATAAGGAAAGATGGCATGAAGAAAGTGAATTTTGTTAAAACTATAAGAAAAGGTTATATTATAACATTTGTATTTTATATCACGAGGAAAGAATATTATTCTTAAACCAACTACTAAAACAAAAGGAATAAAGTGAAATATTTGCTTTTCTATCCAATTACATGGGCCAAAATAATTTAGTGTCTCTAACCTAAAATTTTGTTGTGTACTGGTATTCCAAATTTCTACAATGGAGGAAGGAAATGTAAAGGCCAAAACAAATAATATATCCAGTTGTACCAAATATAAAATTAATACATATCACTTAAGGGAAAAATATCACTGAGAATACACTGAATACCAATATGCTTACACTAAGCATCTATTAGAGCCAAACACAATATTGCTCAGTGCAAGCCTGCATCTTATAACAAAATTAAGAATCAAAACTAAGCAAAGAAAACTGTAGAGCAGGGGTAAGCAAACTATGGCCCATATACCATCCATCCCACCATCTGTGTTTGTAAAAAAGTTTTATTAGAACAGATTCGCATTCATTCATTACATATAGGCTATGGATGTTTCTTCATCCAACAATGGTGGCAGAGCTGCAACAGAAACTGGCCCATAAAGGCTGAAATATTTACTTTCTGTCTTATTACAGAAAAAATCTGCAAATCTCTGTATTATGCTAATATATTAATAAATCTGTTACCTGTGACTGATGTTACTGATGTAGCATTTCTTTACTATAGCAAACTTTTAAATTCTGTAAAACTTTTCAAAAAGTTTTTCATTTAATAAATATAAATTTATGATCATATTATAATAATACTGTCATCTGTTTATGAAAATTTAAGATCTTAACTTTTATAATTTCTACCAGTTTAGTATAATATAAAAAGTATATTGTTAAACACATGTGTGCTTTTGTATAGTTTTTATATATTTTCTTAAAAGTCTCAATTTCATTGCAGAAGCTAATAGCCAGGCTAAAACATTAAAACAAGCATAACTGACCATTTGCTATGAACAATTTTGTTTCTAGATATCGAAGTTTCTGGCTGAATAAGTTCCAGATTCATAAATTGTGAAACAATTATTAAAGAATATGCTGTTTAAAAAGGCTATTAATTTTTGTGCGTAAGAGTACATAAGTCCAAAAACAACTCAATGTACTACAACTTTAGTATTAAATTGAAATCCCAGGCACTCAAACCTTTTAATCTCTCCCTATTCCCACAAGGATTTTGGACATGCACTCCTGACTTCCTTTAGTCTGGTCTTCCTAACTGGAAACTCCCCACACTAACAAAACTTCCACACCATTGCTAAAGAAATCTTTATTAAAAAAAAAAAAAAAGACAAAAAAGCAAATCTAATTCTTTTACTACTTACACTCTAATGGTCCCCCCACCGTTCACATTGCAAAACCCAAAACCCCTTCACCAGGCTTTTCAAAATTTGGCCTCTAAGTCATCTGCAAGACTGGCATTTTACAAATGCTGCCTTCGCTTCCTGGAATATTCTCCTCCCCTGCTATGTCTACTAAGCCTAAACATCAACGCCTTCCAGAAGTCAACCTAACGATGCTTCCTCTCTCATCATCCCAGGCAGATGTACCCAGAGCTCAGTGATCTCAGTGATCATCTAACCCACTATGCCGTGAGCTCCTTCAGGGCAAAGGACATGTCACATTCATCCTCTGCTTCTGAAGCCCAGCACATTTCCTAATCCAAAGTGCAGGCTGACAAAAATCTGTTGCATGAATGAAGGTATCAGTGATAACCAACAGAATAAACCAAGCGTAACACAGAGGATAAGAACAGGGTTCTGAAGGCAGATTCAAATCCTAGTTCCACCACTTCTGGCTCTGTTACATTGTACATGTCATTAAACATCTCCAAGTTCCAGTTGTCCTCATCTATAAAAAAGAGACAGAAATAGCATCTGCTTTGTCTAATTCTGTGAAGACTATATTAAATAATGCACACAGTGCCTGATATGCAGGCACTCCTTGATAGCTATTATTATCATATGTACAGCTATCTGCATTCGCTTCATATTAGAACACTGCTTTTTCACACACAAAAAAAAAGGCATCCTGGAATCCACTAAAATCTTGATAATCATAAAAGCCATATTGGTGCATCAAGGGAAACCCTGGAAATTCAGAATGTACACAAAGGAAGAGACTCACCAGCCAAAGACAACAGTGGTTAGAATTTTCATCATGTGTTGTTATAATACAATCATATAATGTTTAAAAGATAAACATTCATTCATCATGCTTTCCTTAAGGAAATTCTCTGTAAAAGGTTTTTTAAAAATGAATAGTTTACATATTTAAGGTTTCTTATCAAGATGGTTTAATAGACTCTTATGATTAAAATAATTACACATGTTCCCAAAACCCTCATACTGAGTGTAAACACAAACACACATCCTATTAATCAGCAGGACTCACATGGATATGCCAGTCTCATTATAGTCAAAAGTGTGTAAAATATGAAACACATGGTATGAAAAGTCAAGGCCTGGATAGCGTTTGCCTTCAACAAGATGTTTCTTAGAATTTTGCAAAAACTTTGCTTTTAATTTTATAATCCCTTGGACATACAGAATACAGAAGGCAAGCAGAGAAGCTATGGTAATGATTTAATTATCCTACTCAGTAAATGTTTTAAAAGGTCCGTTCATGAGAAGGGACTCATAATATTTCTCCATTCTGACACTTTCAGTAATTAAAGCACTTCTGAAAATGATTGCAGCCAGTATAAGACTACACCACTACTACAAGAAACCAAGTTATAATATATTTTGTACAAATATTTGTCATAATATGGAAATTAACTAAATTCTGGCCAGTAAAAGAAACTAGCTCCTGAAGGAAGGTCAGATATCTTTAGCCACATATTTGTGTTAATTGTATGTTGCTCTCTTTACATTAACATTTAAGAGCAGACAATGACAGAAAAAACTACAGTTGACCCTTGAACAACATGGCTTTGAACTGCATGGGTCCACTTATATACGTGGATTTTCTTTCTCCTCTGCCACCCCTGAAACAGCAAGACCAACGCCTGATCTTCCTCCTCCTTCTCAGCCTTCTCAATGGAAAGACTGAGGATAAAGACCTTTATCATAATCCATTTCCACTTAATGAGAATAGTAAATATATTTTCTCTTCCTTATGATTTTTCTAATAACATTTTCTTTTCCATAGCTTACTTTATTATAAGAATACATTATATGATACATGTATAATAATACACAGAATATGGCTTCCAGGCAACAATAGGCTATTAGTAGTTAAGTTTTTGGGGAGTCAAAAAGTTCTACAGGAATTTTCAACTACATGGTGGGGAGGGGTGTCCACACCCTAATCCACATGTTGTTCAAAGGTCAACTGGATTAATGGAATCATCACATAAATTTCTATTTGTTGTGCTATTGTGAGGGACAATCATACATTAGATTGGGTTTTTAGTGTTTCATGGCCCACTTCAATGGTGAAAATATTGCCATGAGACTGGGTTTCCGCCACATAGGAGGGATGGAAAGAAAATTTTTAAAAAAGAACAGTCAACAAAGGAATAAGTAGAATTGTAATGTATACGTTAATTTTCTTCATATTATGGAAATAGGTTCACGATTGTTAGAATTTTTATTTGCATAAAAATTGTGTAACAAATTGCACAGATTACTATACATATGTGGTTTGTTTTTCTCATTCACTCCCTGAAAACATTCCATTGGAGGTCCCATCTCAATTCTAGGGTCTCCAATATAAAATTCTACCTTTTCATTCACCAGACTGCCAGACTTTTTTTCTGCTGTCCCCAGCCTGCTCATGACAACCTGAGAAGAGTCCTGCCTCATTCCCTCACTGCAAGCAAAAAGAACCACATTGTTGGGAAACCTTATTTATAGCTCTTTCATTTCTTTCTCAGCTTCTTCGGGACAAAGACTCTGTTACTTATCTTTCAGGGTCCCCTGTAGGGAATGGTACTGTCCTGACAGGCACTCAGTGAATGAAGTTGTTTGTACACTTCATAGGTTGAACCACATGAAATTATCAGTTTTGTAGGTCAAAAATGGTCAAAGAGTAGCAGTTCCACAGGGCTCAGCCTAATATTTTTTTTTACAAATAATTAAAAAGTACATACCCTGAGCCAGGGACTGTTGTGAGCAGTTTATATATCTCAACACATCTGCTTCTCACAACTACCCTTGAGATAGGTACTTTTATTATTCTGATTTTGGAGAAACTAAGAAAGACACAGTGAAGTTAAGTGAATTGTCCAAAGTCAGCCATTTAAGCCAGTACATTTAAGAACTGGGATTATTTGCCACTATGCTATCATGCCTGACACTAATTTACCTAGAGTAAATAAACTCTGTAAGTTGAGATATCGATACAGATATATGATTTCTTAAAAAACAGATTTTCTAGTTCTTTCCACTAAAAAGGCCTAAGTACAATGGCATTTGGTAGCAATGACTACATCTAGAACTCTGATTTTGGTTTATAAGTGCCATTTCCCATCAAAAGAAATAGGACTCCTTCGGAAAAATTGGCTGCTTCCAGATCTGGAGCAGGGAAAGTATAAAGTAAGCCCGGGACAGTTATTCTGCCAAAAATCAGATAGACCCGAAGACTTAAGTGAGGCCTGTCAAAAGGACACAGAAGTTGGCTTGGAGGGCTCCCATTTAACACATTCAGAACAATCTGAGTATCAAAATACTTATGATGGCAAAGGATTAGAACACACTGAGTTAAAAATAATCCATGAGACCACAATACAAGAAAAATGGTAAAGAGATTTTGGAGAAGCAAGCTCTTCTTTACAGAAAAATGGGAACTAATAAATGTAGAAGAAATAACAGAATTTGAAAATCACCATATTATAGCCTGTGGCATACTAATTAATTCAGGCAATAATCATTAGTGGAGGCTAAAACCACTGACTGAAAGTTTGTGGAGAAAGGATTTTCATGGAGCCTAAAGGTACCTACCCCAAGAAATCAGTGAACAGACATCACAATGCTGGGTTTGGCCTCAAACCCTCATGTGTTTTCAACCTTGCATGTCAGCAAGAGCTACTATGGACTAGATGTTCAGAGAAACCCTTCCTGGTATAGCAGACGAAAAACACTGTATAAAAATTAAAGATCCTTTTATAAAACAGCTGAGATGGCAAGAAAGTACGTCAATACCTTGGAGGATAAAAATGAAAAGACTTGAAAATTCTGTAGGATTAATAAGCACAGACTGGGCTTGCCCTGAACTCAAACTTGGGTTTTTGTAAGGCAAAACCAAGAGTCCAAACAGGGTGAGATATTAAGATCTTGCATAGTCACATCCAGATGGACCCTTGCAGAGCTGTGCCCTCAGGGATGGAGAAGAAAAAGCCTCATCTTGCAAAGGGCAATTGTGGGGATACAAGTCTGTCTTCCCCTTGACCCAGATGGAGGAGGAAAAGAAGAAATCGCTTTCCTGAAAATTCCTAACCATAGCTCACAATCACTCCATTTGAAATTCAAAATTCATGCTATATGTGTAGCAAAAAAATAATAAAAACTCCTAAATCAAAATTTAGTTTAAATTGACCATAGACGGTAGGGTTTCCAGGCATTTGATAAAAATGAATTTGAATTCAGGCCCCATAGGATTCCCATCAGTAAAGTTCAGAACAACATGAGCTCAAAAACAAAAACACAAATGCTATCCAAAAGAATGATGTTCGTAGCCACATTAGCAAAAAAACAAAATAGACTTTAAAGCAAAGGGCATTTGAAAAGAGCATTATCACATATTGAAAAAAGTTTAATTCACCAAGAAGAATTAACAATCCTAAATGTTCATGCACCTGGTAAAATAACTGCAATATGTATAAAGCAAAAATAGATAGAATTTTAACATAAGCTGGATATATCCACCATCACAGTGGGAGATTTTTAATATACCTATCTTGCTAATTGATTGACTTAGTGACAAGAAAAACAAAAAAAAATTTTTTATAGTTAAGTCATAACTATCAGTAATACAGAAGCTTTGAACAACATAAGCGGTAAACCTACTTTCATGGATATAAATGGAAACCTCATAGATGATATATGAAAATAGATAATAAAAGTGCTGGGAATGGGCAGAAATATAGAGAAAGGAAAAAACCTACCCCACATCACACAAAAAACGAGCTCCTAATTTCCTTCCCAAACTCCCCTCCTGAAGAGTTTCTCATCATAGTATTTAGGGTCAAAAACTTAGAGCCATCACTGACCCTCCCTTTTGCTCATGCCCCATATCCAATCCACCAGTTTATCTTGTTGGCTCTACCTCTAAAACAGATCCAGCATCTTACCACTTCTCACTACTCGCGGTTACACGCCTGACCCAAGATATCTCCATCTCATGCCTGAACTACTGCAACAGCCTCCTACATGGCTTCCCAGATCCTTCCTGATTGTCCTACAGTCGATTTTCGATCTTAAAAACAAGTCGCGCTGTGTCAGACCAGTGCCCAAAGCCTTCCAGTGACTCCCCATCTCTCTCAGAGTAAACGCCAAAGTCCTGACCGAGGCCTACAGGTTTTGACCCCACACCACCTCTCTGACCTTGTGCCCCACCTTTTCCCCTACACTCACTTTTCTTCAGGTTTCCTGGCCTCCTGTCTGCTCCATGATCATGCCAACTATGTTCCCACCTTAGCAGCACCGCACGTGCTGTTCCCTCTGCTTGAAGGCTGTTCTTGCAGATACTCCCACGGCTCACCCTTTCACTTCTTTCAGGCGTCTGCTCACATGTCAGTTTTACAAGAAAAGCCTTCCCTGACCACCATCCTATAAAAACACAGTATGAACACCCCTTTTGCCACCACTTTCTCTCCTGTCACCCTACTTTGTTCTTTCTCCATAACACTTAATGCCACTGGAAAAATACATATATTTTGCTGCTTTTCTTCACTAGAATATGAGATACCTGAAAGCAAGAACTTAGTGTCCTTTTTCTATACCTGTAACAGTGCCTGGCACATAGGAGGGGCTCAATTGGTATTTATGTAATAAATTCATTAATAAATAATAAATATGATATAGCAGAGTCAGATACACCTGGATTTGGGTCTCATCGTCACCAATTTCTATGTGAATTTGGGCAAAATCTTAACCTCACAAAGATTTCATTGTATCATCTTTAAAAAGAGGATGTAAATACCTAAATTATAATTGCAAGTTTTGCAAGGATTTAAAAATTGCATTTATATACACATATTTAATATACACAAAATTATATATCATATATAAATGATATGTCATATATAAATTATTGCAGTTTATAATTAGTAGACATTCAATAAATAATAAGTGTCATTAGTATTTTATTTTTGGAGAATGCTTCCTACTGTATCTTCCTCTTTAATAGCCTCTGAGCAAATGCAGGGATTTATTTCAAGCCCAAATTTTAATGCAAGATTTTAGAATGCTGCATGAGAAAAACAATTGTTCTACTAAGGCTAAATAAGATTCTTGAAATAAATCTTCAAATCTATTTTTTTCTAGATCAGTTCAGAGTCCTGCAATTAATCAATGATTCCATATATCATCATCTTAGGGGAGCACTTGTACATATAATCAGTTGAAGAGCATAATTAACAACTCAAAATATTAATTTTGAAACCATTAAAAACATTTAAATATACTTAGAATTATACTTAGAGTCTTGCATGGGGATGAATGTTTTACTCATAATGGTTCTAGCAATTTAGCTATATTACACTAAAGCAGAAGAAATACAATATTTTGGATATTTAAGTAAGAGAGAAAGCTAAGAAATATTTAACCAATGCAATGTTGAATAGTCATTTTTAAATGGCAGGACTGACCTCTATTTTTTAATAAGAGGCAATGAACTTCAATATTAGATGGCAACATAATGGGCAAGAGACCAAGAATATCCTTTTCCTTTTTCTTTACTCATAGACTATAGTTTGTGTCCTGTGTAATTATTTCAAGTACACATAAACAAACTACTTGTGAGGATGAGCCTGTGGATAGCCTATTTTTGAAGAGTTTACTAGGGAAAAGAGACCTTTCTAGTTTACATGATGATCATCACCACGACTCACATGGTTTAACAGTTATATTTATAAAAAAGTTTATGTTTTACAAGGCACAGTTTCACTCTGACTCCGGAGGGGTAGGCCAGGATAAGATTACAGGTGAGGAAAGAGGTTCAGAGCCATTCAAGTTCTATGGCAAAGTGATATAGTAATTGAATGAGTGACACGGACCTTAAAAACGATTTTCTGCCCCCAAGTACAGTGTCCCTCCTACAATACTGTGCTGTCTTTTCTTATACTCATTCATAAATTGTAACCATAGTATTCAGTCATCAAGCATTTCTGAGAGATTACTGATAACAGAAAATTTACCTATTTCCCAAGTATCTGTACATATCAAAATGGAAGATAAATCCATCAAATGTATGTCTGTGTGTGTGTGTGTGTATATATATATATATATTATATACACTCTAAGTCATGATGCATATTTAAGTGTCAATTGTAATAAGGTTAGTGCCACAGGTGATGTGCTTTGTAAAAAATAACACTGCCATCTTTTAATGGATTTTTGGGTGAAAAGGCATAGTTCTCTGGGCATAGATTGCATGGTGAGGGCATGACAAAGCTGAATTTCTGAAAAATCAAATGAGAGGAACAGAGGCTACTGAGGACAAAGAAGAGAAATTCAGAACATCTAGGGAAGAGGAGGAGATGCAAGAAGGGTCATAGAAAGAAAGACCCTGGGAACACAATGCAAGCCACAGACCCCTGAGGGTAGATGACCAGTGAGCAATGAATGACCAATGAATTTCTATAAGCTGTGCTGTGTGACAGTTTTAAATTCTCTCCTATATTCCACTCACACTGCACTCACACTGGTCCTTAGTTTCCTCTCATTATATCCATGAAATGACAGAGTTGGACGTGTGGTCTCTGCCAACTCTTCTCTGTAAGCTTTAACATTTAGAGACTCTGCAAAAAGGCTGATGTTTAGAAAAGGGACAAAAGTATTTAAAATAGACCTACTTAAACTTCTGGGGTGTTTCATATAATATACATATCTGAGTCAAAAAATATCATCTAATGATGCTTTAAACTCTGAAAAAAATTAACACAAAAATTTTCTATCAATTCCTAAGTTTGTTATTTTCCCAAACACAGAGAAACAAGGTACTAAAAGTACATTTCTTCCCAATTTCCTTGTATAAAGGTTAATATGCTCAATCTGATGGAATCTAACAGCAAAGCAGCTTCCAGTGTGAGATCCCAACATCAACATTCAACTCATGTTCATGTAATAAACACCAATACCCTGAAGGCCTTCAATTAGTTCCCTTAATGCTCAAGCTATTTGATATTAAGGGCTCAAGAATGAAAATCATGTACATACAATTCCAACGACTGTGTGAGAAACAATAAAATAAACTAAGAGGGGAAAAATTAGTCTAGCATTAAAATATTAAACCTATTACACCAGAAACATTCAGTGTAAAATTTACTTTCTTGAAGATCAGCAAATTGATTCAACATTCTAAAAGAAGTATGCATAACCTGAAATTACCACTAATGATTCCAGATTTTGTTTTGCAGAATAATCTATGTGCAATGGAATGTGACTGAACTATCCAAAATCTAAGCAGATACCATTACAGCAAGTACCATATAAATGTTCAGTAGACAAGCACTCTAGAAAGGTCTCTTAACTGTCAATAACAAGTTACTTAATATAAACATTCATATACCTCTTAAGCTTTTTCACAAAGGTTTTCAGTCACAAATTATTGTCCTAGGATAATATGCAAGTCCTTTAATTTCGAACGACTTTTCAACATCTAAGATATTAAGCAAACAAACAAAATCAGAAAAAAATGAAATCAGTCTAGCTGGGATCCCAGCCAATGAAAACTTTACTTCATGGAAAGAAAATAAGAAGCCCACAGTCTCACAGTGAGGATGGAAACAATCGCTCCCAACATGAATCAGTGTGGATAATATTATGCCAATCACAGGGTACTGGAGAAAAGGGAAGAAGTTGGCTTGAAGTGAGTGAAGATAAGTGACTACCTTTAAAGGGGTCTAATGGAAGGACACATGCGCTGCTAGACAGCTGGAGTCAGTAGCACCTGGCATTATTTGTCTCTTTCATCTGATGAAAATGCTCCCCAAACTGAAGTTTTAGAGCCTTTTTATTTTGAACTTATGGACCTCCAGCCTTACTTTTTTTTTCTGGTTACTTTCTTATGTTTCTTTTTTTTAAAAATATATAATGTTATTGCAAAATATTACAGGATACAAATGTTTTTGGTTACATACATTTGGATACATGTTTTTGGTTACATACATACAATGATTTGGTTCCTCATCTTCCTCTCATTTGTAATGCTTAAGTCAGGGTTATAAGTGTGCCTTCACCCAGACAGTGTTTAATTATGCCTGTTAGGAAGGTTTTTGCCAATCCCCTCCTCTTCCCTCTCCCCTGCTTGATTTCCACCGAGTTTTACTTCCCTCTGTGCACACGTGTGCTCAGCAGTTAGTTCCAATTTAATGGCAAGTACATGTGTTTTTCCATTCTTTAGCTACTTCCCTTAGGATAATGATCTCCAGTTCCATCCAAATTGTTGCAAAAGGTATTAATTCATTTTTATGGCTGAGTAGTACTCCACGGTATATCTATACTACATTTTGTTAATCTGCTCATGAATAGATGGACACATCCTTGCAATTGTGAATTGTGCTGCAATAAACATTTGCATGCAGGGGTCTTTTTAATAAAATGACTTCTTTTCCTTTAGGTAAATACCCACTAGTGAGATTGCTGGATCAAATGACAGGTCTACTTTCAGTTCTTTGAGCAATGCTTACTTTCTTTAATATTAGTGTTTGAAGCATTGTTTACCACTTATAAAATCTGCTCCATATTTTTCATTACTGAACACTATAACTATCTCCACATGTAGTTAAGCAACATAAAAATTCATACACATATATATCATTTTGCCAAAGACATTCATTTAAAAACCACTGATTATAAACAGTAGTTATCATATATATACATTTTATAAGATTTGTGAAATCGACAGAAAACTCTTTGAGGCAGAAGTTTATGCAGACAAGTTAGCTAAAATAAGAGTAAAAATATCTAAAGTACAAAGATATCCTTAGCAATTTAAAAAGCAACCACAAAATACTTTAAAATATTTGTTGAATAAATATTTTAACTTCCTGTACACAACTTAAATCTATTGTTTAATTCCAGGTCAAAATGAAGTAACCCAAATATGCACTCTGTTATATAAAAGGCCCAGAGGATGAAATTACATCTCTCTCTAATAAGGTCCTTTGAAATCCTACACCAGAGTAACTTAGCAGCCAAATTATTTTTCTTCTGTTAATGCTGATTGAGCAGTAAATAATAACTAGGAGAAAAACAAACACGTAAAATAAAGTGTTTCACACCTTTGCTTGAGCTTTTTTAAGTGACCCTGATCTACCAACAACTTTAGTAGAAGCTCAAATGCAATTATTTCATCAGCCCTTATATAAAGCAATAATTCAATGCAGTTTTCAGGGGGCTGGGGCTGGTTTTCATCTTCAAATGTTAAGAAACTAAACACAAAAGGTATGCTTTCAAATTTTAGAGTTGAGGTTGAAATGAATCAAAAAACCTTGTTTCAAAACACAGTGCTGTTGTTGACACCCTGCCCCTGGTAAGGTGCTTAAATTCTTTCACTCCCCATTTTTGCATCTGAAAAATAAAGGATTTGGATAGTGCAATCTCTGAAAGTCCCCACCACCTATAAAACAAGTCCTCTAGCCCTCTGTATCAAGCACGGCAATATGAAAAGGACATAAAGTAGGCAAGATATTTAAAAGAAAACAAATGAGAGTGTGCTTCTGAATGTCCCTAAAGACTCTGGTGTAGAAAAACCAGTGCAGACTCCAAATCCCACCAAGCCTCCCTTTTTTAAAGTCAGTAGTTTGAAAAATCAACACAGTCTATTTTATATTCCTCCGTGTACCCCTTTCACATCACTTGTGGAATTGAAGAAAATGTTAATAGGAGAAAAAAACGAACACACATCAAATTGTTTTCTTCTTATATATGAAAACTCAAAGCATTTCAAACTTTTGTGATAAAGGCACAAGTCAGGGCTGAAAAATAAATAAAAGCATTTTCCCAACAGATTTGCTTCACAGTTAAGATCGTCAACTCTGGAGCCCTATTTCCTGGCTTAAAATCCTGCTCCCTGACCCAGAAGTTGGGTGACCCCTTGTCTGGAAACTGGGGTGGGTAGTAACAGTGCTCACCTCATCAAATCCTTGCGAGAATTAAATGAGTTAATGTATTTAAATTATATATGCACTCATTTATAGCACTTACCTGGCAGCACACAATAATAAGCACTGCCTAAGTGTGAGCTGTCGGCATCTAGGGCCCAGCACCTAGGTAGAATCTACCGTCCACCTGAATCATCCACTGCAGGTTAGCAAAGTAATGAAAACAAAGCAAAGTGAGCAGGCAATGTTTGCCTCTCCTTTTAAAACTCTCATTTATGTGTTTGTTTTTGTGATTCTCCTTCCACCTTGCCATCCCAGCTCCTGCCAAGAGGTTACCCTGAACTTTTTAAAACATTAGCCCCTATAGGGGTATTTGCATTCTAAAAAAGTCTGAGCAATCCATCCTTAATCCAAGAAGACGTGAAATTACAGAATTTCAAGTACTTTGAGACAATGACTTTTTTAATTGATGTCAAACAACTTTAGCCTGTAAAATATCTATAAAAATAGGCTCTTCTTTTTGTTGCAGATGCTGACATTGGAGGAAAACAGAGCAAAGAGCTTTTTCCAAAGACAATGAAAGATATTTTCATTAACCCAAAGTGTTTATTTTTCTTTTCTCTTCTTCATTAAAATTTTAAAAATTAAATTAAATTAACTTTCAATGCTAATACACATTCTTAAGTCCTAGTCAACGAGACATACTTTGCTAAAAGAAAACTGAAAATGTCTCAGTAATCTATGCATTGTATCTAGGAGGTCACCTGCCATTTTTTAAAGCAATGGTTATTACAAATCTTCTTTATACTACTTAAGCCTTTAATCCTATCCTGCTTCCATCTACTTCCTGACCTTGTGTGAACAAAGGTACTTGCCTCATGTATTAATAAAACATGAATCGTCAAGGGAGAGTACCTTGGGATATTCCAGGATACACACGTTCTCTAACATTTCCCAAATCAGAGGGTGTTACCCCTTCCCTGCAAGATACCTTCTTTCTTTTCCCTCCTCTGCTGAGCCCAACATGCCTTTTGCAACAGCTCGAGTCTATTCTCCACTGACTCTTTCTACAACCCTGTCATCAACCACGCACAAGCCTCCCCTTATTTGGAAAAAGTGGGCCCTTCAACTGCTGTTCTGTTTCTCTTCAAAACCTCTATCTCGGTCTCATTCTGCTTGACTCCTTGAAATGCCAGATAGTGATAGCCAATTCCTCCTGAAAATTAGTTTGGTCTGTGGCTCTGAAGACAGTATTATGCTCATCTTCCTCTTGTTCCTCTATCTCCTCTCTGTTTCTCAAGACCCATCTTCCTCCTTCTACTGCATAAACCTGGTAGTCTCCTAGGTTCACCCTCATCCTTCTGCCCTTCCCCAGACGTCATTTCCCCTTATAAGCATCACCTCAAGGAAAATACTGTCCCGCTCTGCATGGCCAGCCTAGATATCTCCTCCATGGCTCAGCAGGGCTTCATTAAATTTCGAGTTTGACATGTTCTCAAAAGTCCTCAGTTCAAATGCATCTTTCTCTTTCCTTAAGTCACAAACACCTGCTCTTAAACTTTATTAATGGCATCTCCTAAGCTTGAAATTACAGAGTCATCCTTTTCCTTCTCTATGTCCACCCTTCGCTCCTACTAACCTTGTTTGATTAGTTACCAAGTTCAGCAAAGCTTCAAGTTCCTTTCATTAATTCTTTTACTGACTGTCTTCCTTTCCACTGCAACATCATTAGTTTAGGCCAGGGGTTGGCAAAGTATGGTCCACAGCCTGCCACCCAGTTTTGTAAATAAAGCTTTACTGGAACACATTCATGCCCATTCAATTATTTGACATCTATGGCTTTTTCACATTTCAACAGCAGAGGTGAGCAGTTGGTACAGAGATGCGATGGCTAGAAAATCCAAAAATATTTACTGTCTCATTCTTTATAGAAAAAAATTGCCCTCCCCTGGTTTAGCCCCTTTTGAGTTCATGTATAAACTGCTTCAAGGCCCCCCCTAAACCATTTCCCCACTGCCAGTTTCTCAACTTTGTTAATCTTCCTACCATCTGGTTTCTTTTTCTAAAACATCATTTTAACTATATTAATCTCTTGATCAAAAGTTATATGTGACTTTCTATTATGTCCGAGTTAAAAGTCAAGAAATACAGGGTAGTATCGCATACATCTCTGTATTTTACGCAGGAATGAGCATCATTCTCACCATCCAGGGACATGAAAACAGCTTGGCTTTGACGCGCTTTTCAGTTTAGTCTCAGCGCTGCCAGATCTCCCACCGCTCCACATCCTCATGCCCACGAAGCTTCTGATTCAGTAATTCTAATCCACCCACAGCTCCTAGACTGGCCTTATCATTTTGTACCTGAGCCTTTATTCCTGAGATCCCCCGGGCCAGAATAGGTCCTTTTTTTCCCAAACAAATTCATTCCATCTTTCAAGACCCAGTGCAAGTGTGACTTAGTCTATCTATAATTCCTTTCTTGAGTAGACCTTCCCTGCTAGTAGAATCGTACTGTTACCTTAGAGATATTATTTTGCTTGCTTGCAAATTCTGTATTAGGTCTTTGTCTTTTCACTGTAGTTTTCTCAATAATATATCTCTCAATACAGCACATCATATTAAATGATGATCAGGTAAACCTCAGATAATCTGTGGGGAGTAAGTATGTAAACAAACAACTCACTGAAAGCAGATGTAATGTAGATCAGTGGTCCCTCCCCTACCCCCAACACTCCCTGTAAACACACACAGAAAACGACTCACAATTCTCAAGACATTCTTGATTGTCACAAAAAAGGAAGGGGGGTGCTACTGACATCTAGTGGGTAGATACCAGAGATGCGTCTAAATATCATGCAACGTACGGGATGGCCCCCCCACTACAAAGAATTCTCCAGCCCAAAATGTCAATAATGCTGAGGTTGAAAAACTCTGAATAGATTAATTCTTTACTAAGTTAGAGTGCCTAGAAACATCATATCTACAAAAACAGCAATGAGAAAATGATAACTATTTATTGGCCGACTGAATTGCCTCCTACATATTTTATGGTTTGGGTTACTTTGATGGAAATCTCAAAGAAGTGAATAATGTCTCTCTGTTCATAGCTGCACGGTACTTCTTTCCCTGACAGAGGTGAACCAAGTAAGCAGTGCTCTGGATATATGTGATTTTGGGAGAACTTGGAAGAAAGTGCATTGAAGGAGAATTCACTGAATGTGGCCACATACAGCCTATGGTACAACTCAATGCTTATGGGTGTTATGGTAGGAGGATCAGTAAACTATTATCTCTTTGATCTCTAAATCTGGGGTGTCCCTGGACTTAGTTTATTTAATTTGTCTCTATCTAGACTTACTCCCTTGGTGATTTAAATCAATTTCTTTTTTTTTTTTTTTTTTTGAGACAGAGTCTCACTTTGTTGCCTAGGCTAGAGTGAGTGCCGTGGCGTCAGCCTAGCTCACAGCAACCTCAGACTCCTGGGCTCAAACGATCCTTCTGTCTCAGCCTCCCAAGTAGCTGGGACTACAGGCATGCGCCACCATGCCCGGCTAATTTTTTCTATATATATTAGTTGGCCAATTAGTTTCTTTCTATTTATAGTAGAGACGGGGTCTCGCTCTTGCTCAGGCTGGTTTTGAACTCCCGACCTCGAGCAATCCGCCCGCCTCGGCCTCCCAGAGAGCTAGGATTACAGGCGTGAGCCACCGCGCCCGGCCTAAATCAATTTCTTTAAATGCCATTGATATTTTGAAGCCTCCTACATTTATATTTCAAGTCCAACCTACTCCTGAGTTCTGGATGGTCACATCTGACTCACAACATTTCCCCTCATATGTCTAATAGTAGGTAAAAGGGCACATGTCCCTATTAGTGTAGCTGATTAACACTCTCCTGGGAAGCTGTCCCCAACACAGTGCCTCAGCTAGCAAACCAGCGTTCTTCAATCTTGGGGCTACACCATCCTTACCAGAAGCCTCCCCCCCCATCATCACCCTAGGGTTTCTCACTGCCTCAGCCTCAAAATGATACGCACATCACTTCCTCCTGTATTTCATGGGCCAGAACTAGTTATATAGCCCTGCCACAGTGTAAGGAGACTGAGATGCACCAGAAAAGAGGAATGTGAGACAAGGTTGGTGAAAACACAGTAATCAATGTCTCTGCCACCATGTCTAAAAGTGAACCCCCAATCTATCTCCCCCAACCTGTTCTCCCCAAGTCATCCCATCTCAGTAAATGCAAACTCCATCCTTCCCATTGCTCAGGACAAAGAGCTTGAAGTTCTCTTTGACTTCTTTCTTTCTCTTACAGTCCACATCCAATAAATCAGCAAGTCATCTAGCTCCACCTTCAAAACATACACTGAATCCAACCACTTCTCACCACCTCCAATGCCACTTTGTCCATTTTCATCTGGATAGTTACAATAGCCAGTCCCTGCTCTTGTCATCATAGTCTATTTTCCAAATAAAAGCCAGAGTGGTAGTTTAAAAACTTAAGTCACATAATGTCATCCCTAAGCTCAAAACCCTCCAATAGCTTTACATGCCCCTCAGAGGAAAGGTTCAAGTTCTTATAATGGCCTTAACACCCCTACACACTCTGCCTGCCTCTACCCCATGCAGATTACCTCTGTGGCCTTAGCTCTGCCTGTTCTCTCCCCCACTGGACCAACACTGGCCTCCGTCCTATTCCCTTTTTTTTTGTTAACAGATGAGTTCTGGCTCTGTCACCCAGGCTACAGTACAGTGGCACTACCAAAGCTCACCGCAGCCTCAAATACCAGGCTCGAGCAATCCTCCTGCTTCAGCCTCCAGAGAAGCTAGGATTACAAGCACACAACCACATCCAACTAACTTTTTAAAAAAAATTTTGTAGAGACAGAGTCTTGCTATGTTGCCCAGGCTGGTCTCGAACTCCTGGCCTTGAGTGATCCTCCCTCATCTCGGCCTCCCAAAGTGCTGGAATTACAGGCATGAACCACCATGTACAGCTTCCTTCCTATTCCTTGAACATGCCAGGCATGTTCCCACCTCCAGGTTTTCTCAGTTGCTGTTACAACCTCTAACTCAAACCCACCTCCCCAGATACCCTGATGGTTCACTCGCTGGCCTCCCTTGGGTCTTTCCACAACATCTCAGTGAAGCCTCCCTGAGCACTCTTCAAAAATTGCAGCTGTCCTCCACCTGGCTATCCTACCCCCAAGCACTCCCTACCCTCCTCCCTACTTTATCTGGTTTTCCTCCTTGCACTTATTACTATCTGACATACACAGTCATACATATACTATATGACATTACTATCTCCCCCTACTAGCATATAAGCTCCACAAGAACAGTTATGGTCCATTCTGTCCACCAAGTATCCCCAACACCTAAAACCATGCTTCAAATACAGCAGTGCTTCACAAGTATTCACTGAATGAATATTGGTAACTATCCAAAACTCATTTTAAAATAAATGAAGAATAGAACTTAATGTAATATCATATAATCTTCGCTAAACTAAAATTTGGGGGAGGATAGGAATTATATTATGTTTATCTTTTAATTCTTAGGTTAGCAAAGTTCCTGGAAGAGAGCAAGAAATCTCTAAATATTTATTCAATTGAATTTGCTAAATTAGTATTTAATTTTCATACATTCTGCCACTTTACGACTGTCTGTTAAATATTTACTAATGAAGACCGTGCAGTAAATTTGCAGTCATGGTGAAATAATTTACTTTTCTCACCAAGACCCATGATATTTAAAACCTTTGATCTTCATTTAAATAAAGAAAGATCAAGTTGAATTTTAATGCATTCATTAGGATTCTGGAATAAGTCTTTGTGAGTTCACATCCCATCAGTACAGCTTTCTAGCTGTCACAACCTTGAATAAGATATCTAAATTCAGCTTCAGTGCTCTCTTCGGTAGACCAGGGTTATGACAGAGCCGACCACATATGGCTGTTGTGAGGTTTAATGAAATGAGTTACATAGGCACTTAGCATGGTGCCTAGGATTAAATGCTAGCTCCTCTTACCAGTGAATTTTTGAACTTGCTGTATACCTTATAGTAGAAGTTACATGACATTCATTTTTCTCCATTTCCCAAAATATTCACGCATGACAGAAATGTGTTTCTCTCATAAAATTATTTTAATTTTAATTCATAAAGAAGAATTATTGACCAAACAATATATCATGTATAGGTTGTAAATTCAGATAAGATACTTTTGGTATCCAAATATATCACAGCTCTTTATTTACATCTATACTATCCAGACTAACAGCCCAAGCATCCTAACAACTATCCAGCCCAGAATCAGCAGGTATGAGGCTCTGGTGCCACCCTTCTTCCTTATCAAATCCACGGCAGATCACAATAAATTAATAATGTTACTCTTCCAATGAGTCAGTTTATAACCATAGTTTCCTTCTCAACATAGGCAGTAAGTGCCAACTGATCACAGTTGAAAGAAGAAAAAGCTAATACTCTTCAGATTTGGGCAAATGACATGAAAATCACTATCCATATTCTGTATAATATGGGGTTCCTCTTCTGTATGTATCCTGTGTTTTCTAAAATTTGTAAAAAAGTTTTAACAAATTAGATGTGGAATCAACTCAAGTGCCCATCAATTCATGCGTGAATGGATTAATAACGTGGTATACATATACTATAGAGTAATACTCAGCCATAAAAAAGATGAATTAATACCTTTTGCAACAATCTGGATGGAATTGGAGACCATTCTCCTAAGTGAAATATCTAAGGAACAGAAAAACAAACACCACATGTACTCACTATTAAATTAGAACTAACCGATGAGCATACATGTGCACAAAGGGAAGTAAAGCTCAGTGGTAATCAACCAGGGGGAGATGGGGAAGGAGGGAAGGGACAAAAATCTACCTAATGGGTACAATGGACACTATATGGGTGATGGGAACACCTGTAGCCAGGACTCAAGCATTACAAAAGCAATCAATGTAACCTAAAACATTTGTACCTCCTTAATATTTTACAATAAAAATTACAATAAAAAAAGTAAAATGAAGTTTGATCATAGTATAATCCCCTAACTCCTGAATACTGTGGCAGTATGGAGTAATTACAAGTAATACAGTGGAGCTATATGCAATTATGTGAGAGGAAAGCCCATGATGTGATAGTGTGTAAAAAACAAGAGATTGAAGAGAAATGCATATTCATCTCATCTTTATTAAAAAATAAAAATACTATATATTTTTAAAAATGTTTTAACAAATCAATTATAATTTTAGAAGGTCATAGATGATAATTAATGAAATCTTGTGCTTAATCCCAACAGAAAAATACAAAAATTCAGAGTTAAAAAAATTACTTACAAAAAGAGAGTGAGTCTTAATGATTAATAAAAATTAAAACATATTTAATGTATCTACTTTATAATTTCACAGTTTAAATACTCATAGTGTAATAACTGCAAATTCAAGCTGTAATTGGCAATTTGGCATTAACAATATTTATGCAATTGATTCATCTTTGAGCAGAAGTCCATGGAATGCTGAAGTATATTATTCAGTTGGATGGTATAAAAATTACATCTTGTAAATATAATTCTTTTTACCAGTTTAAAGGTCAAGTTCTTCCAAACAGAATTGGAGCCTCAAAA
Source organism: Microcebus murinus (assembly GCF_040939455.1). Taxonomy (NCBI): domain Eukaryota; kingdom Metazoa; phylum Chordata; class Mammalia; order Primates; family Cheirogaleidae; genus Microcebus; species Microcebus murinus. The sequence goes on from NC_134108.1 coordinate 29,003,231, forward strand.
AGAATAATCCAACTTTTTTTAGATCTAAATAAAATACATTTAAAATACAAATATGCATGTTGCTCAAATTGAGGTAGAGTACCCAAGAACAAGGCAACAGAATAAGAGGATTTTTAGATTTGATAATGCCATATTATAAAAATGCAAAAATGATCTAAACTAAAATTAATCAAAATAATTAATTCTAACACAGTGCACTGCCAGATGTTGGTGATTCTGAAGTTGCATGTCTAGATTATAAGTCTAATGGAGTATTCAATTCTATACAATAAATAGAAATTTATCCAAATGGCTCAGATAGTGCACAGGTTTTAAAGATGGGTTAGTGGCTATAACCAAAGCTATACTATAGAATCTCTAAGAACAAAGAGCTGAGGAATAATCAAAAGTCATGAAATATTCTAAAGGAGAACAACAGACAGATAAAAAAGAAATTCATTTATCATATTAGCTCTAGATTTTTGATAGACATTAAATTTAGCATGTTTGGTGCAAGCAAATAAATATAATTCATATCTACAAATGTATGTGGATTTCCAAAACTATTACTGGAACATATAATATGTAATATGGATCCAATTAGAATCAATTTAGACCTCACTAATGGAAACATGCCACCAATAATATAAGCAAATTGATTTAGTAACAGTGTAGGAATATTCAGGTCCTTAATGTATAATATTTAGAGAATGTAATCCTAGTGTGAACTGTAACTTACTCATTTTACTTTGTTTTATTTAGTATTCACTAATGTTTTATTTTATAACATATAATACTTTAATAAACCATATTTCTTTTCAAACCTTTCAGCTTGATAATTAATTTAGGCCAGACTCCATCTCACTTCAATATGAATGTTTTAGAAGAGAAAAAAAATCTAGTAATATTCAACACCACCAAAATGGGACTTTAAAACACCTCAATCTGTAAGTATATTACAAAAGGTATAAAAATAATAAATACTGCTCATCCTTTATTTGAATACAGAAAATATAACACATTTTGCAGTATCAAGGGAGACATTGCTATGGATAACCTAGATTCATAGCCATTTCTATTAACAAGAACAACATTTAGTTAAAAAGTATAGTAAGCTATAATTAGCTATAACTTAAACTGCTCCTAAATAATTATGAAGCTTTAATACAGAATTTTAGAAAGATTTGTGAAAGTTAAATCATATCTTTGTTTATGTCTTAAAATCCTGTAGACCTCTAAGCCAGACTGCAAAATAAAAGCCAGATATAATGCAAAAATAATAAAATAAAATAAGATAAAACTTTATTTTGATCATATGCAGTTAAGCTAGTGTTATATCTTATATGCAATTTTTTTAAAATTTGAGTCAACTATGAATTCATGAGTCAGTAAATTATGAGAGTAATATATTATGAGAGTAATATATTACTCTGAGAGTAATATATTGCATATATTGAGCATAGTATAATCCCCTAAACTCCTAAATATTGTGGAGGTATGGAGTAATTACAAGTAATACAATGGAGCTATATGCAATTATGTGAGGGGAAAGCCCATGATGTGATGTGTAAAAAACAAGAGATTGAAGAGAAATGCATATTCATCTCATCTTTATTAAAAAATAAAAATACTATACACTTTTTAAAAAGTTTTAACAAATCAATTATAATTTTGGTTTTCTAAAATTTGTTAAGCTATTTGTTAACATTCCTCACTAAAAGTATATAAAACTTTTGAAGAAAACACTTATTGAACATCGGTAAGAATTGCGCTAAGTAAGCATACAAGATGAACAAGCCCCACCATTCCTCTTAAGTACTTTATAATCTAGTGGAGAGACAGGCAAGTAAACAGATAAGGTTTCAGCTGTGTGAGGTAAGTGCTGGGTTAGAGGTAAATGCCAAAGGTCTACAGCAGCACACTGCAGAGGCCCCTGACCTGGAGTGGCTGACTCAGCACAGCTGATGAGGAGAAGAAAGCAGTCAGTCTGAGGAGTTGCTCAGAGCAAAACCTAAATTGAATCTTCAAGAATTGCAGGTTATCCTGGTAGGGAAGAAGATGCATCTGGGAAGAGGCTATAGTACTTACAAAACGCATGGAAACCCAAGATCGCAGATGATGCAGGGAACTGACAGAAACCAGAAATAAGACTGAAGACATAAGTAAGCATTAAGCCTTGTGTGCCTGACTCCACATTTGAGCCTCTCACCTGAGGACAAGAAAGGTGATGTCATCAGGGATGTTTTAGAAAGACAACTCTAGAGGCAACTTAAAGCAGAACAAGACAGGAGAGAAAATAAAGATCCAAACTAAGGGAGCTAGAACAAAGAGAACAGTTTTGAGACATATTAAAAATTAAGAGTGAACAAAACATTGAGATGGGGGTTGAGGGAGAGAATGCCTACCTGTTTAATGGCGTAACCTACTCAGTAGCTGGTGATGGGTAATACGAGAGTCGAAAAGAAAGGGAGAAAAACTGGGAGAGGGGAGAGCTGGTGAGTTTAGTTTTCAGTTGCTGAGTTTGTGGACCTATGAACCGCCAGGCAAGGATTTCCAGAAGGTAGCTAGATGTGACAGTATGAACAAACACTCATTGAAGGGCATCCGAATATCCCAAGTATTTGTAACAGTAGCTAACATTGACTGAGTGTTTACTCTAAGTGAGGCATGTGTAAGCACTTCATATAACATCTTTTTATTACCCTCCCCACTCTATAAGGAGGAGGAGTTTAAGTAATTGCTCAGTGGTTACAAAGTATTTAAGTGTCAGGAATGTCTGATCTTACAGCTCAAGCCCTTAACTACCATATATGTTGTATCATGCAAAATCCATTACAGGTTTTAGGGCCAGATAAAAATGCCTTTAATTCTAATCTCTGCTACTTAACAGCTATTTGATCTTTACATTCTCTAAGCCGTAGTTTCCTCATCTGTAAAATGGTAGCCTTAAAAATCACACTGTGAGAATATGGTAAGGTTTGGAGAAAGTAAATGGAAAATGCTAGATCCAGTGTGTATGTGCCATGAATGGTACCTACTGTTGTGTCTAGGCTCAAAGAATCTGAGCAAATTCCTTTTCATCTTACTATGAACTTTATTTTAATTCCACCCCTACTTTTTTCTATATCTTAATAAATGCTATAAAATATCATTTTTCAAAACGTTTTCTGACATTAATATATTCTGCAAAATTTAAAGCCATTTAAAGATTTCATTGAAACAGAAATCATTGCGATATAAAGGGATTGATTCTCATGCTTTTGTCATTTCTGTAGCGATGAATGCCACAATAAGAATAACCCAGAAGTGATCAGGCATGTTGATGTTATGGAGAGAGCTTTGGACTTGGAGTCAGAAGACCTGTGTGAAGTCCCAACTCTGCCACTGACCAGCCATGCCAACGTGGGCAAGTCATTTAACAGTTGTAATGAGATGAACAGAGCAGCCTACATGTTCTAAATAAAAATTCGGTAAATGGATTTAAGCTGAGAGACTAGGAAAGTCACCCTAGATTCTGGTTCTCAAACCTAGCTGCACACTAACATCATATGTATATTTTTTAAAATCATGAGCTCCATGACCGTAAAATATCACTAGAAGGACACCATATATGGTTTACAAGTTCTGAGCTTCACTTTGTGAAAGGTGATATGAAGTGTCTTGGGTAATACCTCACTCTAATGTTAAATATAAAAATATATTCTTTTTAATCTCAATTGCATTGAAAGCAAAAATTCTTTCTTGAGTATATAAACACCTGAGAGTAATTAACAGAATCAACCATCCTAGTTTACTGGGACACAGCCTGCTTTTAGCATCAGAAAGTTCCATGTCCCCAGAAAACCTCAGTCTATAGAAAACAGGGACAATTGGTCACTGTAACATACATACACACATACTCTTACATAACCCTTGGTATATCAGAACAAGGTAACGATCAACAACAGTACTTCTCCCATGAAGCACCACTGTTAAAATGAAGTCATCATTCACTGTTGGCCATTCAGGTACATGGTCAACTAACAGACCTCTGATTCCAGAGGGATTCGTGAACATGCAATGGCATGGGTAAGAGAGACAGCAGTCATGATAGCTATCATCCATTTTGCTGGAGTCCATGCTATGAATATTTAAATACAATAACCAACATTTTTAAAAATTGTTTTAAAGCCCTTGGCTCCCAATTGCCATTTTTGGGAGGAAAAAAAAATCACACATTTGTTGAGGAATAACATCTCTACCATTTGACAGATTTCATAGTTATTTAGCATTGTAAGTTTTTGTTCCCTTTTTCTGGTAATGATGCCATGTGAAATAAATAATACTACAAGATATAATAAAGTTAGATTATGGTCATGTCTACCAAAATTAAAGACATGCTTACCATTTCTTTTCAATACAACATCCACTAGAAAACAAATTAAATTAATTTCAAATGGCACCAGAACATACATCCCTCATTATTTTAAAATTAAACTCATCATATATGCCTTTTCTAGAACCACATTATTATACACAAGGGTCTTTTCCTCAGTTGCCAGATGGAGACATTAGACTCTAAGATAAGTGATGATCGTACAAGCTAATAAAGGACAGCATCAGTCTGCAGAATACACTCTTGGCACGTACACATCTTCTTACTCGTGACATCACTAGTTATCTGTGTGCAGAAGAGCTGGGGCAACAGTTTCCAGTGGTATCAGGATGTGTGAGAAGTCCCCCCCCCCAATGCCTCTAGTTCCACACACTAAACTTAGTGTCATGGAGACACTACTAATGAGCTAGGAGGAACGGCCACACATACAAAGACCTTCCTCGTGGGAAATCAGAATCTTATAAGGATTGTTACCAATCTGGTGCAATCTTGGTCCTGCAAGGAACCAAACAAAATAAGAAAAGCCCTTGAGAACGGTGATTCTTTCTATCCTTGAAATGAGGAATACGCATGCCAACAATATACTTTCTCCTTTTATGCATCTGATATCCAACAAAATACGAACTAGCCCGTGTATCTGAAACAAAACATGATAAAGGAGGTGTATAAAGTTGTTTAGACTGTCTAACCACCTTAGCTTTTTTACTACCGGCTTTCCAAGCAGAGAATCAAGGGAGACACCAACATGTGACATCAGTATTAAGCAGAAACAGCATAAAATCTCCAAAAGGTCTGTTTCATGGCCTTGAAAGAGAATTCAAAAAGCATCTAGCAAATATATTTAATAAAAAATTTATGTCTTACAACATATTCCTTTTAAGTATGATTTCGAGTAGTGTTACTAGAACTTTTTTCAGCAAATCTGAGACTGAATTAAGACTTACTGATTGTTCATTTAAATCCTGGGAGTCTTCCATGTGGTTTTCTCACTTCTCCTGCCACTTCCAGTAGAAGCAGCTTTCTTCAATTAAAAATGACTATCTAAAATGAAAAGATGGAAACAAGTGAAAAAAGAAAAGGTTATATATTTTGTTCATTTGTAGAATTACCAAAACATATTAGTCAGCAATTTATAGAGTATTTTTTAAAGAACAAAATCCACTAATATTGTTTGCATATCCAATATAATTAATGATCTCAAAAATAGTATTGTGGTAACATTGATTGAGAAAATAGTATTGTGGTAAACAGCTACTTATGAATCCTGGAAACAAACAAAAATATCTGAAGACAGCTTTGGAGACACAGTCTGCAGTAAACAATTAGTTTATATACCAATAACAATTAATAAACAAGTAGTTTATTATACCATTTTGCTGAGACAGGTCTGCCATTAAGCAACTGATAGGTTAAAAATTAAGAGGGTGAATTAAACATTCACTTTCAAAAGTACTTAAAATAATTTGAGAAAATTCAGTGTGTACTATAATATGATAGTTTTCTCTTACAGGAAAGTTTGTCTGAATTACCAGATGATCATTCTTCACTTCTAAAGAACACAATTTTATAAAATACATGACCAATTCTTTTAAAAAGTAAAAATAAGACTATTATGTTAAGGAAGGTATTACAAATAAAGGGAAGGCCAATTGATCAATAAACTATGGTGAGATAATTGGTTAACTATTTAAAAAAGTTAATCTTTACTCCATATATTGAAAATTTTTCCAGGCAAATTAAAGTTTGAAAGAAAACTCTTAGAAAAATAGGCATTTATTTTTTAATTCCCAGAGAAGGATTTAATCATAGTAGCAATAGAAGACAACACAAAAAGGCTAAACATCTGAATTCTCACATACACATAATCAAAATTAAAAGGTACATGAAAATCTAGAAAAAATACCTGCACAAACAAAGTATTCCAATCTGTAGAAACAACTGATTACCAATTCAGTTTACTGAATATTCAATAATGCAGGCGCTTTGCTCACTTTTATATATATCCATTCACATATTCCCTATTACAACCAGGTAGACATGGCCTGAATTTCCTTTCTTTTATACTTTCAAGTATTTTCTTTCTACCATAAACCTGTTACTTTCCTTATTAGAATACAAGATGTTTTGAAAATTATAATACAAGGGAAATTTAAAATGTAAATTGTAAAATGTTTTATGCATAAACAAACATGGAAACACAGACCAAGGGTGTTTTTTTCCATCTTAGGAGTTAAGTCGGAAAATGGCAATGGTAACTTATACGTAGGTAATGTGACAATCTCAGTGAGATACTGATTAAAAATACTCCGGAATTAGAAAAGTAGCATTTTGAAGAAAAGTACAATTCTAAAGTGCATATGGAATGGGGGTGGGGGTGGGTCTTGAATATAGGGCGGGTTATTCAGCATAGTAAAAGCTGTCACAGTACACATTTGGATTCAGGAAGATAAGTGGGCAGGGAGTTCTAGATATAAAGGTGTTGTTTTTGTGTTGGGGCAGGGGAGGGGGTAGGGGCTGAGACATGGGGACCAGAAAAAGTCCAGTTTTTGCCATTAGTTCATATGTCCATCTTCCTCCTCCCAATCTCCCTCTTCTCCTCCTGATGGACTGGTTCCCTCCCAAATCTGGGTCTGTCACCCTGGTCCTGATTTGTGTTGATCCCTTGCTTGGCCCTCCTTTCCCAGCAGACCCCCTGATCCCTGGTCCTGTGCACTGCTCGCAGGCCTGGTGACCAGCACCACTCTGGCTCAGGTTCACCTTGGATACAACGCACACCACAGTAAGTGCTGGCCACTAGTCCAACCTATGATGACCTGCCTGAGACTGCCTACGGCCCACCTCAAGTAGGCCTGATCACCTCCTTTAGAGCCAGCCCCTCCTCACTATCTGGATAACAAAGGGGACAAGTGCTCTATTAAAGGGAAGAAGAAAGGAAGAATCTGATGTTTCTTTTTTTTTTTTCCTGAGACAAGGTCTCTTTCTGTCATGCAGGCTGAAGTACAGTAGCTTCATCATAGCTCACTGCAACCTCTAACTCCTGGGATTAAGTGATTCTCCCTGCTCAGGCAGGGAGAAGTTCTGGGATTACAGGTGTGAACCACTGCGCCCAGCCTGATGTTTGTTCTTATTCTATTAGATAAACAGATAAAATAAGTGGTAAAAATACTGTACCAGATTACAAAGGGAAGGGACAACTAACTGATTCAGCTACACGAAACCACAAAACAAAACTTTTGTATTTCTGAATGTAGAAAAAAAGCTCGAAAAGTAAAAGGATACAACAGATTACGGAAAATATCTTCAGTATTTTTATAAATATGACTATATGTATTCAGAACATAGAAATTGGTTAGGAAAAGTTTAAGGGCCCATTGAATGATTAGGTAAGAACAAGAGAACATAATTCATTATGAGAAAGTGTAAATAATAAACAAACATGAAAAAGTATTTACTCTCATAGTTATTGAAATATGTAAATTAAAGCAATAATTCTACATTTTGGATTGTTGTATACATATTCAACTTAAATATTATCAATATTTAAATATTGATAATACCCAATGTCAGAAAGAATACAGTGAAAATGGTGTCCTCAGTCATTTGCTGGTAACAATATCAAGTTTTCTAATACTTTTAGAGCATAATCTGTCACTGCACTTTAAAAACTATAAATAAATATGTTTAAATTCTTTTATATGGTATTGACTTTCTTAAGGAATAAATTTTCTACCAAAAAGCCACAGGGTTTTATTCATGATAATATAAACTAGAAACAGCTTCATATTTGTAGTGGATTGATTAAACAAATTATGATAAATCAATTTAATATATTAATAATGTAATGATCAAAGGAGTAATTATAAAAATAGCATGGAAAAGTGAAAACTGTTGATTGTGTATTAAGTGAAAATCAGAACATAAAAATTTAGCTATGCTAACACTAATGTACAACTAAGCATGCATTTGGATACCGATTAGTACGAAACATTAAAAAATACAAATAATTTGATAAACAGTTATATTTTTGGTTTCATATACCTACATTATTATTGATTTAGTTACCTGTGCAGTAAGTAAAATTTTATTTTTTTCCACTATAATACAGTAGCACAGAGTAAGTAAAACCAAATGATGCTAAAATGGTTTTACATTTTATTTGTAGAAACAGATAAAGCTACAGCACATACTGAAAATGGATTTTCTGAGTAGATTCTTTCTGCAAGTGGCCTCTGTCACTTCTTCTGCAGATTAAATTTCAAAGTCAGAGTAACCTCTTTGAGGGAAAACAATTTTTGTATTATTTACTAAAGTTATCTACCGCACCTCGCTCAGTGTCTAGCACATTTTAAGTGTTTAATAAATATTGGTTGAATAAAGCAGATAATTAATGACAGATGAAAATGTGCAGAGTATATCTTATGGTGTAAATGAAAAAATTGGAATAAACAGAGAAATAATTTAAGTTTTGAAAATACTGTCTCAAACATATGACTATTTTAGGAAAAATCTGTTTTATCCCACATTTTCAGGTACATAATTGGCTCCATTCTAATTTTCACTTTGATTTAGGACAACAAAAATAGAAACTTTTAGAGAAGCATTATTTGCTAAACTGGACTATTTTAACTTTTCATAAAATTTAATATTGAGAACGAGTCTACCAGGTAATTTCTTGCTCACTTGACCTAATAATAAAATATACTTAAAATTATTATTGATACTAATTAAAACTACTGTTTACTTATAACACTGTATGTTGTATTAGTTTCCTAAGACTCCTGTAAAATATACCACAAACTAGGTGGCTTAGAACAAGAGAAATTTGTTCTCACAGTTCTGGAGGCTAGAAATTCTAAATCAAGGTGTTGGAAGGTCTATGCTCCCTCTAAAGAATCCTCCTTTCTGTCTTCCTGGACTCTGGTGGATGCCAGCAATCCTTGGCTTGTAGGTGCATCACTTTAATCTCTGCCTTCATCGTCACATGGTATTCTCTTCATGTGGCTTTCTTCTATGTGTGTGTATGTCTCTGTGTCCAAATTTTCCTCTTCTATTAAGTACATCAGTCACTGGATTAGCATCCAACGTAATCCAGTAAAATCTCATCTTAACTTGATTGCACCAGCAAAGACCCTATTTCCAAATAAGGTCACATCCACAGGTAGAGGGTTTAGGACTTAAACATATCTTTTAGGGGACACAATCTACCCACAACACATGTGTACAATTATCACACTAAAAATATTTTTAAGGTGTGATCACGATATACATGTAATATTTCCAGAAAGTATATATAAAATTAAATTAAGGAGACTCATCATCAGGAAAGAAGTGACAATTTTCTAAAAGGACCACCATCTCAGGGCACTGTTGCTAACTCAAGTGAAATTAAGACTTCAGGGAAGGTACTGGAGCATAAGAGAATTAAGCCAAAACTTTCCTTTATTTGCTAATAACCAGTTCAGAATCTATTTCATGAACTGTTGGAGAGTTATTTGCATCAATGTTCCATGTTACAACATAATACTTTGCTTTATGTTTCCTTGAAATTTAGATTAATTGTTACTTAGCTTGACTTTTTATGGTAACATGAATTTCTTTCTTTGCCAAACACACTAAGGTACTAAAATATTATGAGCCTAGTGATTTTATATTACTGAACCAAGTAAAACTACCTAGGCTAATTGCAAACACAGTATTATTTTACATCATAATCTACCAATGGTTGTTATGCTAAATCCTCCACCATTTAGTTTTCACAAATATATGAGAAAAGGACAAGAACACTCTTCAAATCAAGTAAGAGAAGTATTACCTCATAATAAAGATATAAAATTAAGGAATAACAGTAACCTCATGCTGTTTTATGAGGCAATAATCTAGTTCCCAGCTCTATCTAAGGCCATTCCTCCAGAAAAGGTGGATTTCCAACAAGAATAATAGAAACCTCACTCATTCCATATTAGATTATTTCTTTTGCAGTTAAGTTTTCAATATATAGACAATTTCATTGCATCCTTTTCTTTAAGCTCTCATAAACTCTTATGTCATAGAAAATTAGAATTAAGAATTCAACATTTCTTCTAATTGAAATCTGTAATATCAGATTTGTATATAAAGTTTTAAGACAGATCTCAGAAATGCAACAAGGCACTGCAGCAGGTCCAAGTGGGAGAGACAGTAAGGACCCCTGAGCCTTAAGGAACAAGATGTTGAAGGAGGTTTGAGAAGTTTATAGAGATTCTGTGATGTAGACCTAACTCTCTGTCTTTTCTCATCAACCTTCTATAAAAACAAGATTGTGCAGACATGCTTTACCCCGGCTGAAGAAATGTGAATGTGAAGGGGAGAGATCTCACCTCTGCCAGGGCTGGCACGGGATGGGGGCGGGATGCCACACCTCTGGGTTATGCACACAAGGGCGCAGCCATCCCTAGTCATCAAGCCAGACACCTGGGCTTTGTCACTGATGCCTTGCCCACTCGCTCTCTTATTCAATACATTACCAAATGCTATCAGTACCTCCCAGAGTCCACTCAAACCCCACCTTGGTTTCTCTCCTCATCGCCACTGCAGGAGTTCAGCCGTCATTATCCCTTGTCTGGGCCAGAGCGACAGCCACTTAATGGTTTCTTCTCTCCATTCCTGCTCCATGGACACCATGTTTCACAGTATAGCCACAGTGACAGTTCTAAAATGCAGATCTGATTGTACTCTCTTAAAAATAATTCAGAGCTTTACCCCATCCTTAGGAGAAATCAGAAATTCTTTAATCAGTCCTACGTGCAGCCCTGGCAGTGCCTAGCAAAAGTACACGTCTGCCAAAAGGTCCCTTGAAGTGTCACCAGGAGTCTGGTGCTTTTGCTCCCTGGGGCTACTGTTCCAGGCGGGAGTTCTGAGGGAAATGTCCCCTTTTGTCCTCCCCAGTCCTGTTCCATTGTCTTTGCCATTCCCTCAACCTGGCACTAGCTTCACATTATCCTGTAGCCGGAGGCGGGACCTAAACCAGGAGTGTCCTGAGAGGCTGTAAGCACAGCTGAGGGTGACACTTGCCTCTTGCTGCATCTAAAAGAGGGGAGGAGGAAACTACCATCCCCCACTCATGCTTGGAATGCCTACTATTCCCTTAGGAAAAGATTTAAAAATTGCAGCTGCCCAAATTTTGGTCCAGCCCTGGTGCAGACCCTGGGATAAGGAAATAGGTGCCTGGATAGTCCCACCTGGGATCCCTGACACAACTCTGTTTTAACTTAGGTGGGATTCAAGAATCTTTGCACCTGTGCAGAGTTGCCTGAACCATGAGAGGGTGCCACTACATTATATTCTAACATTCAGAACAGTTTGCTTTCAGATTTTCAAACTGGAAGTCAATTTTCAGAAGGATATTTTGTAAAAAAAAAAAAAAAAAAAAAAAAAAAAGGAAAAAAATTAAGGTTTCTTGCATAAGAGGTATATTATATATATACAATTTGTATCTAACCATGGACCCATATTCAGCTTAACCTGTTAGGAAGGTTCCCAGGTCTTCTCCAATTACACCAAATTACTTTTATTTAATAATCCATCTTGCTTAGGATATGATTCTGGGAAAATATCAGGCTAGTCCTCTGTTACTGGCAAAAATCTCTAGGATATAAAATTTGGGAGCTCCTTAGAGCCATGTTCTATAGGGAGAGACAGAAGGGAAATTACCAAGAAGGAGGAACAAACTGGGCACAGTAGCTCACACCTGTAATCCTGGCACTCTGGGAGGCCAAGGCAGGAGGACCACTTGAGCTTAGGAGCTCAAGACCAGCCTGAGCAAGAGCGAGAACTGTATCTAGTAAAAATAGAAACATTAGCCAGGTGCAGTGCTGTGCACCTATAGTCCCAGCTACTTGGGAAGCTGAGGCAGGAGTTTGAGATTTCAGTGACCTATGATGACACATCATTGCACTCTACCCAGGCGACAGAGTGAGATTTTGTCTGAAATAAAGAAAGAGGAGCAAAATGAGGATGGCAAAAAAGTCCTGGCAGAATTGAAGCACCTGGATCTTGTTATTCCTGAAGTCTCACTGTTTCTCTGCTCTTCCTGATGCTTGGTTGTCCAATTCTTCCTTGGATTTCATGAGCTATCCTCACAGTCTTCAATTAAATTCTCTTCTTTATATTGTAATTGTATAGGAAGTCTAACAACTTATATTCCTATTACATTATTGAAAAATTATAGCTGTGAACAACTGTCCAGAAGGGTATTGCTTTACAGCTCCTGTGCACCTAGTTACCTGTGCTGCCTTCCTAGTTTCATTACTGGATCTGTGAAGCTGGGTCAGGCACTGGCTGGCTCCATCCACTCAGGCAGCATGCCAGAGAGGGAAGCCAAAGGCACAAAGAACACCTAGCTCCAATTCTATGGCCAACTGTTCAGAAAGGTGGAGATACACATTCTTGGATCACTCACATGACTCTCATCCCTGCCTGTAGAAAAGGAAAATGGCCAAGGTGTCCAAGAAACAGATCTGGGTGAATAGTAATGAGCACCTTGCCTGACTTCAAGCTCCTTAAATGGAGCCAAACTACAAACCAGATGCTGAGTTATTTTTGAATTGTTTATAAAGACCGAGCATGGGCTTTGCAAAATGGTCCATTTAACACCAAACGCTTAATAATAATGGGGTTAATACTTCTCATGCTAAAAAAGTGTAATAAGCTCAATTTCATGAGAATCATTTGGGTCATTTGTTCATTTGATGGCAAAAATCTTCTTGTAATTATAAATTATGACCACTTGATTTCTGACAAGCAAGTCCAACCAAGGTTTTCTGTTTTGTTCCTGTTTGCTAATTGTTGATAGTTGGCTAGTGAGCTTAGAAAACACAGAAGTAGTTATGAATAAACTGTCCCAGGGAGACATGTGAAAGAATTCAAAGCCTGAGCAACTCTTGTTTCCCCTACAGATATTCAGTCAGACTCTGCAGACTGCCTTCCCTTGGCTCCTGCTCCTCTTCCCAACCAATTCTTTGAAATCATTCTGCTGAGCACTTTGTATACACTGCAATGGTTCATCTAGCTAGCTCTCCTGTAGCCTGGCAGAAGAGAAACTATTTGAGCCTTTTCTCAGAATGAGTCTGTCTTTTTCTCAGCCATAAATTTCTTTCATGTAACATAGGAAGTTGTTTTTTTTTTTAATGAAGAATATATGACTGTATATATTGCTTAACACACATCTGATGACTTTATGTCCCTCCTGAGAAAAATGTGTTGCACTTTACAAGAATTGAAGAATAGATCTCCCAAGTTTAGCATTCAACTCTTGAAACCCTAGAGATGTAAAAGATAGCTTTGCTAGAGGGAATGTAAATTTAGTGATTCCAAGTAAAGACTGGAATGAAACAGATCTGCACGTGAATCCTTGCTTGACCACTGGAGAACTGGCTGGCCTTGGAAAAGTTAATATCTCTATCACTCTCTTCATTCATAAAATAGAGATAATAATGCTTATATTATATTTTGTTAGGATTAAATGAAATCAGGTATTTCAAAACTATAAACCATTCTGGTTATTAGTGAAACTGGAAAAAAAACCTCTGCTTTTATATTTTGCTCTTCATATACTGAATTAAACATTTTAACATTTTTTGCTGTACCAGAAAGTATTACCTATCCAATCTCTTGCACAAAGAAATTATTTTTAATTTTAATAATTACTGATTATTTTTAACTCTGCTCAGCTACAAATATTATACTAATCAGTGATTTCCAGGTGCTGCATTAACCACCTTATTTAGACAGTAGCCAAAAGTCACCAATCTTTTACCAACTCTCTGAACTCAACTAAGTTTATAAAAATGAATAATACCTTAACTAAGTACCAATTACCACTTTTTAGTTTGCCATTCTGTATAGCATCAAAGTTGTGATTGGTTCCTTTAGTGTTGAGAGACTGGTATGATCAATAACAGGACTATAGATGGATATATGAAAGAAGAGAACACAAAGGAAAGACCCTTCGGTGCTAATAGGATGCTAAGAAGTTTTAAATTGGCAAAAGCTGGAGTAAAGGCCAAAACATTAGAGAATAAAGATAACTGATAGCCTTAAAACCAAACAAAGGATGGCGTATGTCATATCACTGCAGCAACAGATCTTTTTCAGATATCTGAAAAACAAGATGAACAGTAGTAAGTGAAGGTTGTTGTGATGCTCTGGGTGAGAAGTCAAGAAAATGTGGACTGAGGTGGTGGCTGAAAGAAGCCCGGAGAAAAGGTGGATATCAGGACTAACATGAGAGAGAAATCAGCAGGACACAGAAAGTATATGAATACAACTGATAAGGCAAACATCACTTTCAAGTGTCACACTTTAATTGGTTAGAAATTGGTGATATGGAAAAATGGAGAGGAAAAGATATTTTTGTTTGTGTTGTTATTATTTTTGTTGTCATTATCTACATCTATGGGGATGGGCAGGCAGCAAAAGCAAGAGGCAATCCAAATAGGAAGGGATCTGAAAAGCATGTCACATTTAGTGCAGGGGGACTAGAAAAACTCAGCCCACCATCACACTCAGCAAGGAAGCTTGTTAGATGGGGAGCATTCGGGAAGAGAATAAAAGAAAATAATTTCCTCGAGGTAAATCAAAACCTTAGCTTCACACAAATGTAAATTCGAAGTTTTCACTGTGTCTGTGGTATGGAAACCTCGAGCCAAAAAATTAAAATCAAAACTGACTTAGAGGCTTGAAATCGTTAGATTCCAGGGGAAGCAAAAGCAAAATTGCTCCACAGGGCACAAAAGATTCTGAGAGAAACACATCAAAAATTTATAAGCTACATAAGGAAACAAAACACAGTAGAGAGAATAGAAACAACAACAGGGAAATTAGAAATGTAAGAATTTGAGATTATAGAACAATCTAAAAACAGCTATAGAAGTATGCTTAAAACAAACAGAAGAAGTGGAAACAAAAAAAAATTAAAGGAACCACTCATAAAAAAAATAAATACACAAATTTGGAAAAGAACCATAAAATGTTTTCTTAAATATATGCACTGAAATTTTTAAAAAGAAATGAATTAAACAGAAAACTAGATATAGCTAAAGGAACCATTTGTTAACTAGAATATAAATTTCTGGAAGTACTCATCCCCAAAAATGAAAATAATGACAAGAAAAACAATTTTTAAAATAACCACAAATATACCATTGCTCTCAACTTTTCCATAACATTAATTTCTCAGGAATCACAGTGTGATACCTGAAACTCATATTTTTTTTATTATGCAAGGGAGGCATCCCGATACATAACAAAGTAAACATGAGAGATACATAATATAACAGTAAATTTGATTTATCTAAAGCCTATTTTATCTAAAGCCTATTATCTAAATTTTGTCTATGGTAAATATCAGTTAAGGATGTAATCAAATATGATGTTTGCCTTCTTAAACCGAGACGTTTGAGGAGAATTTTAATGGTCCAGATTTTTAATTGAGGAATCCAGGAAAGTTTGAATACCTTCTTTCTTCTCAATAAATGCCCCTATAGCATCAGAGTATAAAAATCATTCCACTGACTTTGTAACTGCAATGTAGGGCCACCTTTACAAAAAATTGGCATTACAACTTCTATAAATCCACAGACCTTTCTAAGGGTTAAAGTTGTAAGAGTCCAGAAAATAATATCTCAGATAAATTTGGTGTTTTGGATCAATTAAATGTTGTGCTTCCCTGCTTTATGTTTTGACTTTAAGGAGAGAGAGAGAGAGAGAGAGAGAGAGAGAGAGAGAGAGAGAGAGAGAGAGAATGGATACAAATGGAATCCACAGAGTCTTATTTCTTTGTCTAGGATCACGAGGAATATAGAAGTAGGTGGGGTTTATTTTGGGCTGAATGTATGAGTCTGTAGGTACACTACTTGAAGCTTCAAAAAAATTTACTTTTTGGATCTTCCCTTCTCTGGTCTGCCCACCAGAGTCACACACTGAATCCTACCTTCACATGTATATCAGCTGTTAAATATTAGGAGTGGAGTGTGCTATCATTCATGTCACCCTAATCTTTTTTACCTCAAGTTAAGTACATACCACTAGTTAATGAGACCACATCTTTAATAATAATAAAAAAGTCTGTTTCCTAATAGGAATTATTGGGAAATTCAGTCAGCCATAAAAGTATAATTGCCTAGGAAATGCATTAAATGGAAGGTAGATATGAACTAGGTTGCAGTACATCATTACTTTTTAATCACTCAATTTTAAATTGACACTGTATTAATAGCTCAGCATTAATGTACACCAAAGTATCACATTTGTACTCAGACAAAAATGTAAAGGAAAACTAATTAACTGAAATAAAAATTAATGGCAAATCTTCAAAGCAGTAAGAGTGCTTCTTTGAGAAAGATCCTAGAGCTTTGTTTGTTTGCTTATTTGTGGAGGACTGAATTATTCCTCAGGAAAATTAAAGAAAAGTGTACGACTAATGTTTAAGCTACAGGAAGGTTTGGTTTGCCTAGTACTTAGACGTGCCTGGACTTATTTATAGAATCTGTGGGTTCAGTTCCCAGGGGGCCAAGTGCTCTTGGGCCTGAAGAGCCCCCTGGGAAAGAACTCTTCCAAGGGAAGAGCTAGTGAGCTATATGGGGCGGAAGTCAAGTCTGACTCCTAAGTCTCGGGGCTACAAGAAAAGAACAAGAAAACAAACAAACAAAAAACCTTCTAGAAAGGGGTGAGGGCAGGTGGCCTCACTCTATTCTCCCAGGTCTCTGTTACAGCGTGCCTGTGCTCAGGGAAGCTGCTAGATACTTTCCTCGTTTGAAATTACCTGTGGCCCCGGCTGTTCAATCAGAGAGAGGTGAGGTCTGACTTGTGGAAATACTATTTGCTTTAAATATGATCCTTCAAGCTTGGGGAAAGAAATGAAGAGGGTGAAGAAAGCTTGGAAAAATACTGGTTAACTCGCAAGAAAAAGATCACAATGCGTAAGAACTGAAAATGTGAGAAGTGAAAAACAAAAAGATGACAGAGTGGGACGCAGAATAATTTGCCCCTCCCCTTGATGAAGCCAAATGTAAAGACAGTCAACCTTAGAGATGTGACACTAGTGTCTCTCGTACTCTCTGAGAGTGCTGTAGCTTTTCCCTGCCCTGCTCTCTGCCCCGGACCTACCTACGGCTTCAGCCAAGTTCTTGCTCCAGGACTTATACAGACACTGCTATGGCCCACACCTAGACAATGCAACTTGCTTTTTTAATGCCTTAATTTCTTTTTTCATGATTGTGAAAAAAAATTAGTTTCTCTAAAGAAAATATCTAAGATATATAAATTTAAAATATTATTCATAGCCCCCAAATCAAGACCATATTTTACAAACACATTGATTCTTTTCAAATGTACAATGAATGAACAAGCAAATAAGGAAACACTACTAAGGCACATGCCAGGAAATGGATAACTTTAGTTTCATGAAGTTTCAGAATGAATCAGGCAAACAGAATTGTAGATTTCTATGTCTGCCATGACTCAAGGTACAGCTTTGGGAAAACCTTGTAATTTCTCCATACTTCAGTTTCTCACCCTATAAAACGAGTATATTGCTTGAAATTTAATTCCCTCACAGCAGCGAGAGTTTTGATTCAACATTTATAAAATGCTTTTTAGCTTTTCTGATTAATAGGCAAAATACAGCGGTAGTCTGTATAATACACTTTCCAAAAAGTATAAAGGTAACGGGTCGAATCTGATGTAAAATAATACTTTACGTGAGAAATAAATATCAGTCATACTTAGTACCTCTCCATTCCATTTGCTAAGTAATAAAAAAATTAGTTCTAAGAGAAAAAAGTACCAAATTAATATTCAAGCCGGTTGAAGTGTTATCATCCTCGGCCTCACCTACGTTGGGGAAGGAGAGTTGTTTTGTTTTTCCAGGCTACCCCACATGTTTATATGGTAACGTCAGGAATGTCGGGCATGGTTTTGAAGGCCTCTAGCGTATTCACTGGTTTCTGGCATTCTAATGCACTCTACTCTTATAACCATAAAAGTACTCTTGAGTGCTTCTGGAAATACATAACAAATCCTTAATCAATTTAAGAGTGTTTTAACTGCATACATGAAATTTCTTGGGAGGAAAATGTTAGCTATTCTACACACATACAGTACTTAAGTTAGCAAGAGAGTTCCTTCTCAAAGGCACAAAGCAGTTTCCCCATAGTAATATAATTTTCAGTTTTATGTGCATAAGTCCTATTGAATCCCTTAGAATAACAGGAAATTCTGCAGGAAAAAAACCCCACAAAAATTGATAGCCATATTTATCCAATGCCAGAGGAATACATTAGCCATTCTGAGTTGGACTATTCTTTAAAGGCACTAGATAACCATTGAGAGTTAACCAAAATCTTAAGCAGAAACTATAGGAACTGAATATTCTGGAGAATTTTCTAATAATAAAGCCAACTGATCAATATACTTCATTTTTTTTTTTTTTTTTTTTTTTTTGAGACAGAGTCTCGCTTTGTTGCCCAGGCTAGAGTGAGTGCCGTGGCGTCAGCCTAGCTCACAGCAACCTCAAACTCCTGGGCTCGAGTGATCCTTCTGCCTCAGCCTCCCAGGTAGCTGGGACTACAGGCCTGTGCCACCATGCCCGGCTAATTTTTTATATATATATCAGTTGGCCAATTAATTTCTTTCTATTTATAGTAGAGACGGGGTCTCGCTCTTGCTCAGGCTGGTTTTGAACTCCTGACCTTGAGCAATCCGCCCGCCTCGGCCTCCCAAGAGCTAGGATTACAGGCGTGAGCCACAGCGCCCGGCCTCAATATACTTCATTTTAAACCTTATCGCATTACTTTAGCCAGGACTGGAGTAGTAATTTTCTGGATTTTGATGTATTAACTTTTATTTTCACATTAAAAAGATCATAATAACTTACAAATTTATAAATTAGTCATTGATATGACATGATTGATATTTTGGTATGTGTAATATATCAACACATTCAAAATGAAGTAATAACATTTATTATTAATACAACCATCTATACCTTTCGTCTTTATGTTAAAAACCATAGTAATATCTGTAAGGTACTTAGAACTGTGCCTGGCACATGGTAGACTCTTAGTAGAACAATAAATTCTCTTCAATCATGAGAGTTAGGACCATTTCTCCTAATAATTCTGATAAATATTTTATGGTGCTAAGTGAAAAAAATGTAGTGAATATGATATACACTGATTTATTTCTTCTTACCAATTCATTTAGGAAGAATAAATATAATATTCATCCTTATAACTGAGTAGTAATAATTCTTAAGTGAGAAACTAACCATATACAATATAGATTTTTTTATACTTATGGTTAATAGAGTTATTTGTCCTGATCAGTGGAGCATTCCAATTAATGTATGAGTCTGAAGGAATTTACCATTATAAACATTTTTCTTAACAAGAGCATAAATAATTATAAGGTTCAATTAACCAGAATCTTTCACACTTGGCCTTTGTGAGAAAGATGCAAACACTACCATAAAGATACAAAATGTTATAATCTTTTTGAAAAGTATTAATATTTTGGCACCATCTATGTGAAATGCACATACACATTCACCTATTAATTTTACATCTAGAATTTTATCTGTAGAAATTTTTGGCAGGTATACAAAGAGATCTATAAAAATCATCACTGCAACACTCTTTGTAACAGCAAAAATCTGAAGACAACCTAGAGATATACCAAGAGGGGAACAGTAAAATTATGAAACCTATGCATGCATTAAATAGAAGTACCCAAAACTATATGTACTAATATAACAAAAATAGTCAAGATTCAGCAGATCAAAGGCAAGTTTAAAGAAAATCAATTGATTCTATTTGGGATTAAAAATATAAAATGAAAATAAACTACATCCTCATATGGTTCCTACATTTACACATATAGAGAAAAAATGTCTGAAAGCACACCAATGTATAATTTAGCCTGATTTGTGGAGAAGATAAATATAATGGGGAAATCCACTTTTTACTTTAAATATATCTGTATCTTTTAAACTTTTTAATAAAGTATAACATACATATAGTAAAATGCATAAAAGTTGATGGCTGATGAAATTTTTATTGAATAAACACCTCCCCACCCATGTCGCTGGCAATCAAACTAAGATAAAGAAAATGATCAGCATTCCAGAAAGCTCTCCTCCTCCCTGCTGGTCGTTCCCCTCAAAGGTACCCCTAACATACCTGTTTTAATATGTTACGCCAAGTGTAAATTACTTGTGTTTTAAAAAAATGACTTGTATTTAAAAAAAACTCTTGCCATAGCTGCATGAATTTCCCTTTTTTAAAATATTAAATATGAACTCAGCAGTTTATTCAAAGAAATTAATTAAAAACATATCCTGAGATTTTGCAGTGGGCCACGCACTGAAACAAATGTCTTTTCCTGCATGAATTCAGTTATTCCTTACAACAACTCCATGAAACAGGAACAGTCATTATTCCTCATTTCCACATCGTGGTACTATGGCTTACAGCCACTCCAGAAACTACCTACCCAAGGTCACAGAGCTGCTGAGTGGCAGAGCCTAGACATACACAAAGGTTGTCAGACACAAACAAACAAAATACATGAATGCAACAAGATGTAGGGTTGGGGGCACCAGAGTGTCTCTCCTCTAGCATGAGGTTCTGTTTCTCACTTTGTTTTGAGTAAATGATTTAATGTCCCTTAAGGCAGTATTTCATCTGCAAAATGGAAGGCGTAGGCTGGATTCCTCTTCTGATCTGACTCTCTGATAAACAAAGTGACCCACTAAAATATAGAGCAAATATGCTTTATCATGATGTAGTGCAATCATGTACTGTACCACATTCAAAACTGACTCGCACAAGGAAATAAAACCACAAATTCTGAAACTATTGGAAACAATAATCTTCATTTAATGTTATTTTTGGACATAGGAAGGATTTTTTTTATTCCCCCTAAATAAGCAAGTTAGTGGTTTTGAAGGGTCTTGCTCATCTTTGTGTGGAAAATGCCTAAAAACAAACCACTAGAAACTAAACAAAAATTTTTCCTTCCTCAATTGTGCCTGAAAAAAGATGTAATTTCTCTCACCAAAAGGCCACATATACTTTTAACACATACATCTGGAATTTTTAGTCCCTACATTTTGAAACTGACACAATCACAGAACATGTTTCCTCTCAGATGAAATCCATAATTCTGAGGGTTAAAAATTCTTCAAAATAACAAGAAATTTATCTCAGCAGAAAGCAACCAAAGAGGCCAAAGTTTGTTTCCAGAGAAAACTGGGAGTAGGAAGGCCATAAACCTCAACTAGAAACCTGTTGTTTCTAATTGTGCTTTACTGAAAATATCAGTTTATGCTGGACATATCTTTTCTTCCGCTAGAAAATCAGTAATACTTTGGTACAAATGTATTGGTTAGAGTAGAAAATAACCAAAAAACTGGCTTCCAAGACCATAAGCAAAAGACAAACAGTTTTCCAAAGTGTAAACAGGATTCTTTCTTTACAGATGTCTGGTCTTAGACATATGTGTTTTGAAAATTGAATAGCACATGCAGTTACTTAATTTCTATCAATATGCCCAAGCGTTGAGGTTACACAGGGGAGAAGATATGATCTCACAGACAGACTCACATATAATCAGCCCCAACACAATGTGCTGTTATATTAATAGTCCAACTAAAGCGCTATGGTATTAAAGAGAGAAAAGAATTAATTCTGCCTGAGACTTCAGGAAGGCTTCCCAGAGGAGGTGACATTTGAGCTAAGCCTTGAAAGATGAGTAGATTTTTTTGTCCAAGTAGGCAGCAAGAGAGTGCGAAGCAAGGAGGTTAAGGGAGCTGGGGCGGTGGAGGATGGGGCTGCCGAGAGTATCCCACGAAGAGAAAAGGAAGTGCCTGATCATATTATAAGAAATAAAGCATTCATAAAAATAAGTTAAGTCTCGCCACGTTAGGACCCACTGTACAAAGAATCAACCTGAGAAAGTAGATATGTGACTTGAATACTCAAGGGGTTTCCCTGATTTATGAACCCAGGAAGTGCTCATTTGGAAAAACAGAACTTCGGGTTTTTTGGCTGTTCGCCAGTACCTAAAGGGCTCCCAGGCTTCCTGTTCAATGTCTGGCATAAAGTGCCTGGATGGGCCCCCAGGTTTGCAGGGCCTTCTATGGACTTCCTGTCAATGCACGGAGTAGAACTCTCCTCCACTGGCTAAAAACTCCAGATTGAAGCCTCTTCTTTAAATCCTCCCCCCTCAACTCCTCTGGAATGGCCCTCACCTGTCTCTGGGTTCCCAGCATCCACTTCATCTCTCCGCTAACAAGTAGCTATGCTGGGTCCCTCTCCTCTTAGAAAACAGAAAAACATTTTGGTCACATTACAGTATGCTATATTTGCAATCACTTTGCCCCCAAGAACACATTTCAAAATTAAAGCATAAATCAAAGGAAGTGTGAGAGTGTGTGTGTGTTTGTGTGTGAGTTTTCACATGTTCTCCCCTGCCTACCTAAGCATCAATTAGTGAACCATGTGAAAGCCCTAGGTCTGACTGCTTCCAGATAACATAATTAGCTGCCTAATACAATTAAAGTAAAACTACTAAATTAGTACATATGTGTGGAATTTCAAATATCTTAGTAATTACTAATAAGATAAAATTATCTACTGCTTAGAATTCATAATACTACTCTAATCTTATATTTATAATATTAATGTTTCACATTTCAAAATAGTTTTCACATTCAACCCAAAACTGATGTGGGCAAGGTTACATTCTCTCCCTTTATGTTAACATTGTATGTTCCAGTTTTGTTCTTTTTAAGTAATTTTCAAAACATCTTTCATATACACCTGAACTGGGAGGGAGTGGTGCTCAGATTTCACATTTACTTAAAGTCAACTGCATATCAATTCATAGATAAAATGTATCTATCAGCATAAAGCCTATAGAATTAGAATGTAAAAGTTCAGATTTGTAATTCACCAAAAGAGTGTTTTTACATGCAATATTTTCATTTTTACTTTCTTCAGACTGTACATGTTATTAAAATTATGATCCTGAACTTGTGGTACCAACTGAAAGCTAAGGCACACTTCATCTGAAAATTTCTCATTACAAATGAACAAATGATTGAATTCATTAAGCATTTTAATCTTCAGCAATTGTGATTATAGGTAACTTTACTCTTTCTGACACTACAGACTAAATAAAATAAAAGTTTCCTATTGCTTAATACTTATCTATGGAAACGAAAAGGAAATTATCATTATTATAAAATGAATCAAAGGTATCTACTAACAAATAACAGGAAGAATAGACATATAGGTGATTCAAGTAAATATTGACTTCCTACATACTCTCCCAGGTATTCTGCTCCCCCCACTCAGAGATTATTTCCCAAAGAGGAAAGTATGCTGAAGATGGTCAATCTGTGTAAGGCTTATCTGTAAATCCCCTCTGTGTAAAGTTGATCTATCAACACAGACTAATGAGAATTGTTTGACTTCGTGTTTAAACTTGGTAGGAAAGTACTAGGATTCTCCACACTTGACTGCAAATAGAACAATCCTCTTATGAAGAGCTCTGGGAATCTTTTGACTACATCAAGCAATATTAAGAATCTGCTTAGGTTATGGGTTCTCAGCTCGGGGCAATTTTGCTTTCAGAGAACACCTGACAATGTCTGGCGACACTGTTGTCACTCAGGAGAGGGAAGGCTACTGGCATCTAGTGGGCAGAGGCCAGGGATGCTACTGAGCACCCTACAATGCACTGCACAGCACTCCCTGAATAAATTATCCATCCCAACACACCAATAACCAGAGCTTGAAAAACCCTATCTAAATATATTGAGGAGTTCAGGTGCGAGATCAATATTATCATATTTTTTAATACAGATGCACCTGGCGGGAGTTCTCAGTAAGCACTAAAAATAAAACCTTGACAGTTAACATTTTAACTTCCCTCTTTCCCTCAGCCCCATCCTGTCAAATAGTCATCATATCTCAATCCAGGGACTAAGCAATAAATTTTAGAAATAGAGCTGCCAAAAACCTCCTATTGTCTTCACAAAGGTTAGACTCATAGCAACATTTAAAGGTACATTTTTTAAAGTTCACACTGAGTTAATCAAGCCCATCGACAACTGAAAATTATACAAATTCTCATAATTAGTACCTTCAGGCTGAACAAAAGCAACTGAGGAAACTTAAATATTGGCTATAAAGTAAGACTACCATTATAGAATGTGCTTATAATTGCTTGGGGTAGTTGAGGAACCACATAGATTAAAGTCCTAAAAAATTTAGATTACTGAATATGAAAATATTTGATAAAAGAAATACTATGCAATGTAAATGACCAAAGCTGACTTTTGAGCACCTATAATGTCTTCTCTCTGGGCTCCAAATACAGCCTCACATTTGCCAAGATGACTCAGAGTACCAAATCTGTACTTGGACCGCTGGGAACTCAACTTGTAGTCTCCAATCTCCGGCCTCCAAAAGGACTTTCAGCTCCAAACAAACCTCTGGAACATTCTGGATAATCTAATGAATGCTATATAATCATAATCATAATCATAATAACTAATACTCATATTGAGTGCTATTCTAAATGCTTTACATATATTTTGTCATTGAATTCTCAACAGAACCCCATGAGGTATACACATCAGAAAACTAAAGCAAAATTAGTTTAAGTAACATGCCTGACATTACAAAGACTTTAGTGTCAGAGATAGTGTCTACACCCAAGCAGCCTGGCTCCATATCCTTGTACTTAAATTGAGTACCTCAGATTTCAATGGCTATGAAATTCCTGTATCTCTAGAGACTTTCAGGATCCTTGGCTTATCCACTAGATTACTGACTTCCCAATGGTGGGAAATAAACACATTCCTACATTCACACACACACACACACACACACACACACACACACACACACACACTCCATATAAACGTGGGCCATTATTCAGAGCTGCAACTCTACTGAGTCAATGCCAAAATTACCTGAGGTTGTTTTGTTTTTGAGGGTCTTGGTCACAGTTCTTCCCACTGTTCCCAGTCTCAAGGCAGGGGATGTCCAGTGTCACAACCCCTGCTCTCGTGCCCTCCATCCCTTTACTCGTTCACTCAATGAGAATTTAGTGGCCCCCTACTTAACTATTTGTCAGGGAGCACACTGTGCACTAAACAACAAATACAGCTTCCAGTAAATTCTCAGTTTTGAATAGGATTTATACTAACGTAACCTATTACATTTCAATGTAGCAAGTGCTACCCCAAAGGTAGAGACAGGGTGGTTTGGGGAGTAAAGAGTAAAGGAATGTCTAACTCACCCTGTCAGTGTCAGAGTAACTGACCAGAGGCGGTAACATTTTGCATCTTAAATATTGAAAAAGAAGTAGAAAAGGACGTTGCAGGGGGTGGGAGGATGTCTTTCAGACAGAAAGAGTCCCGGGCACAAAGAAAGGAGGTGGAAACAACCAAGGTGTGTTTGAGAACCACAGTTTTCCATGTGGCTGAAGAAGAGAGTTCTTGTGTCTGGCAAACAAGAGAAGAGAATGACAACCTGAGCAAAGTTCTCAGCTTGAAGGGCCTTGCAGACTTTGTGGAAAATTTTTGAATTTGTCCTGTAGGCAACGGGGAATTTTTAAAAGAATTTTAAGTCCAAGAGGGACCTGATAAAAATTATGAACAAATGTGGCTGAATATCTTAGAGATGAGAGAGTCTTAGAGAAAGTTCAGCTCAGTCCAAAATGGGCCCCCAAGAGAGCCATCAAGATATCACAACTATTCTTGTTATGACAAAGACAACACTATGTCCAAGTGTGTATAGGACAAATGTCCGCCTAATGCTAATTTGACTACCTGAGGAGTAACCATTGTGACCTTGGTTACAATGATTAGCTCACTGTGCTAACTGTTCCTGGGAAATGTTATGTAAATCTATAACACACTAAAGGCTCAAAGGTCTTCAAAATTATAGAGCAGGAAAAAATCTATTCATCCCACTGTAATTTTTGCATGTCTGTAGCAGCACTGATAAGGAAAAAGCATTTAACAAGTATTCAACAAGTACACAGAATCTTGCTAGATAGTTTCATGAATGAAGCCTTTAAAAACTAAAGTCAACAATTAAGGAGATAAAACGGATCTAAATTAAAATTCTTCACCGGTCAACTAAGAAGAATAAAACAGCAGCATCATCTCATCACCTAAAGTTCATGTAAAAAATTTCAGTAGAATTGCTGCTCTCCACAGACTTACTGAGGTTTGCATTCTTATGTTACCTACTAGAAGCACAGTTTGAGATTACTGAAAAACTTACAAAAGGAAATATGAACGTGACTCACCCACAGTGCGATTAAATTTGGCTAGAATTACTTGGCATAACCATACATGAATATACATTTGCATTCAAATACAAATGTTTAAGAGAAAAGAATTAGCTAATGTAGAGATCTGTTGAGTCTCTGACTCATTACAACTTTCAACATACTGTACACATTAAGTTAGAAATATTCAATCTCTTAATCAGAACATTTAGGTCTTTCCAAATCCTTTAACATTAGGGAGTTCAAAGTCAGAGGTGAACTGTAATGAATAGATAACACCGTTGGGTATATGCATTGGTCTATCAATTGTATATATGACCTTGTGAAGAATAAGCCCTCCCGGTATGTGGTGCACCTACTTAAGGTTAGATTAAGGATTAGAATTTCAAATTTAGTGCTATTGCTTTTATAAGTAGAATTAAACTCAGTGGCATATGAATGTAAATTCTTATGATTTAATTATAGCTTTACACAAGAAATGCCCCTTTTGTTTTAAAAAGAAAGTAGGAAAGAATAACAGAAGCAGTAGCAATAATTTACACGAAAATCTAAAATCATGTCAAGTGAGGCCAGTGCTGGTGTTTCTTCTCAAAGTCTTTAAAGCAGAAAAGATGCTCTCATAAAGCAAACCTTCGCAGGTACAATCTCTATGTGCTTCATTCACACTGGTAACTATACGTGGGGAACATTTTGACCAGTTTTAATTGCCTCGGTGTTAAACTGAAGTAAATTTAAAGACTGGCTAATAACAATACTCAAGTTGTATGAGGGTGAGCAGACACACTTTTTGGCTATGTGTCGTACTGGGAGATACTTTATGGTATTTGAGAGTTTGTTTTTTAATGATGATACAATAACATACTAGAGCAGGCAGTCTGAGTTGACTCCCTTTTGTCAGAAGGCTGGTTCTTTTTGCAGCAACTTCCATACACTGGAAGATGCTTACAGAGAATTCCAGAGGCTGCCACGGTGAGAGGGCAGTGTTGGTGAATCATTCTCAGGCCACCCACGTCCTGCTTCACCCAGAGCAATGGCACATTTCTCTACTGGGCATATTGTCAGCTTTCATTTGAATAAAGGGGTCTGTGGCTGCATCCATAAATAAATAAAAAATGAAAACCACTGCTTTAGTGGAAAAGTACTTTAAAATTTCAAAACAGGTTATTAACAGCAAAACAAAAGTGTTCACCTAGAGAAAACCTTAAAAATGCAAAGTATGATCCCATATAGGTTGAAAGTATTTCCAAAATATGGGTGGTCCCATTATAATTTAAACCTGCCTCCAGAATCCACTACCCACTCTTTAACTCCTCACTCCTTATTAGCTGGTTCAACATAAATGTGTAGATTTGAGATTTGTAACCAGCATTCAGGCTTAAAACCACAAAAACAAAAACACTATAAAATTGATAATATCTAACCAATGGATAGGTTTGAAAAGCAAAGGAAAATTCTTCATGTAAGTTAAATATTAAAAAGATCTGGTCATAAGTTCTTGATAATTAAGAAGCATTACAGAGTAACAATGTATCCCCAAATTCAGTCACTTCCTACCCAACCTTCATGATTTTGGCTGTTGGGGCCAAGCACTTGTTCACTGTTACTTAATGTTTCCTTAGGCACTTCAAAAAAATTTTTTTTACTTCAGTACTGTTTTTGGTCTTGCCTTAAACAATATTATCCATGAAATTACAGGTTTGATATAAAATAGAACATATATTTGTAATATCTAGTTATTCTTATGTAACTAATAATATAAAAATAAAATGTGTAGGTACTACCTAAAAAGCCCTCATATATGACTGGTTGGAGCAACTGCCTAGCACAATGTTTAAGGACAAGGATACGAGGATCAGACTGGGAAGTTAGGATCCTGGCTCCACCCTGCTCCATGACTGGGCCTCAGCTTCCTCATCTGTAAAATGGGAATAATAAAAGTAGCTCATTTATGGCATACGTGGGAAGATTAAAATTAGCTAATCCATGTAAATACTTGAAACAGTGTTTTACATAAAATAAATCCTCAGTAAATGTTTGTGATGATGTTATGATGGTGATAATGATCAATGATAACAATCATGATGACTTGGACAGCAAAATTGCAACTACCCAAAGACTAAACTGACAACTTTTATTTAAAAATATACTTTAAGATTTAAATATATACCTAAGAAAATATACTGTTAGATATCAAATTTCAAGATGGCCATTCTATATTGGTTTAATGCATCTTCACTTTGAAAAATGTGGTAATAGCAATCGGACTTCGCTTAAATATTTCAACTTGAAAAATACTACCTGTGGAAAAAAAATATTTAAAAAAAGTCCTAATATAATACAGATAGGTCTTTCTTCCATGGTCCAAAACTACATTGAGACAAATTTACTTATAGGATATAAATAACAGCTCTAAAAATATGAACATGCTGCATTAAATGGAAAAAAGTGAGAATTTCTGATATTTTAGTATGGTGTCTTTCTTGACCAGCCATGCACTGAAATCTCAGGGTAAGAAAAGGGCCAGACCAATGCTGAAAGGTTTCAAATATCAAACTATACTATTATGTCAGTGCCCGAAGATCAATTAGCACCTTTCAATGACAGAAAAGGTTACAGGGAGACTCAGAGGTACACTCTCTGAAACTGTCTTAAACCACCATATAAATGTGGTTTTGATAACACAAAATGGTTTCTATTTTTAAATTAATCAGTTTCATCTCTTTTCCTGGAGGAATGGAAGGGGTTAGGGGAGTAAGAATAGTGGTGTTCATTTTCAGTATCTCTCAACTAGTAAAAACATGGATGGGGAAATAGTAAGAATCACAAACTTCAAGCGTAAAATGACGTTATCACCAAGGCATATACTGACGTACACTGCCATAAGGATTATTAATCGACAGTAATGTTTACAAAGTCTTCAAACCTCTTAAAAGCAATCAAAGTTCCTTGTACTGCTTTTTAATATGTGACTCTTGTTTATTTTCTTCCACTCAAGTTCAAGCTAAATGACGCAAAGTTTGGCTCCATGTACGATTTAGATTTAATGAATATGCAGTGTCCTCCTCATTAAAGCCCATCTAACTGCAAAATGCAGTATTGCACATGCTGCAATTAAATACACTACTGCATCTCACCAATCTCGAGGGCAAATGCCTGAAAGAGCATGTCATTTCTTAGCTCACCGGGAAAAATTCATGAGAGAAGCAGGTACACTGCAATGCCACCCCATTCCCCCTGGTGTTGATTTCCTTCACCTAGTAACCATTGTAATAAAATCCCCCAACTGTGTTTCTGAGTACAATTAGTTTAAGATACTCCACAGGGAGACACATTATAAGAGTTTAGCATATGTAAGAATAATATCCATTTGAAAAAGAAACTGTCAGGATTATATTCTAACTGAAAGAAATAACAAGGTGTTTTGATAGAGGTTTGTTCAGCTCTTCAATGAGAGGATTCAAAACATCTTCTACTTTTGATAGCAGGCTTTTCTGTTTATTTCTTAAATGAGTGATCTGAAATATTTACAACCAGACAGTACCTAATTTTAGGTTTTAAGTGCTTTAACAGCTCCATGAAATATGATCAGCAGCTGCAATACAGAACTATGGTGAATAAACTCCTTAGAAAGAGGGGCCTGTTTTTACTGAATGTCCAGTGTTCTTGCATTTACCCAATAGAAAAAAATGATAATGAAAAAACATAATAAATACTAACATTCTT
Organism: Microcebus murinus; assembly: GCF_040939455.1. Taxonomy (NCBI): domain Eukaryota; kingdom Metazoa; phylum Chordata; class Mammalia; order Primates; family Cheirogaleidae; genus Microcebus; species Microcebus murinus. The sequence goes on from NC_134108.1 coordinate 29,033,655, forward strand.
AAATTACTTAACACTTCACTAAGTCTTGAAAGGGATTATCTCCCCTCTTCTTGAATTCTGTATAAAAAGTGTGAGGTTTCATTGGATGAAATAAGTTTAATTTTATGATTTGAAAGTTAGAATGTGAACTTCCCAACATCCTAACTTTTTATAATAGCCATGGTTTTTCTACCATTCTACCTTTCTAAAAACTCTAGATAATCTAATTCCAGTGTGCAAAATTAAAAAATGAAATATTAAGCCACATAAATATATTTTTAGACACGACATCAGTCATTTAGAACTTGCAACAGAGATTGAAAACATGAAACTGGACACTCTATTTCCCGTGGCTATGTAAAATTTATTTACACCCCAAAGCACAATATAAATAAGAAGGAAACTCTCAGAAATGGAGAACTTGTTTTTCTTTTTTTAAACCCAAATACATTTTATAAAAGAAAAAATATACAAAAATGACAAGCCACTCATCGGCCAATCTCCTCTCCAAAACAAACTTCTATGCAGAGACAAATTTTTCATCCAGCTTCTAGAAATCCTCTAGAATTCAGGATTTGTATATTTTAATAAGAATAATGATTGTTCTTAAACCAATTTCTTTTTATACAAATCTTAAGATTTAAAAATTTTTTTACTTGAATATATTACTTAAAAGTAATGTTAGCTGTGAATATAATACATACATATATATGAAACTTTTCATTTTGGAAATGAGAAATTAAATTTCTAATATTCAATAAAATAAATACTAATAGAACAGAATAATTGAGTAAATATTTTTATTTTCGTTATAATGGTGAGACAACCTCTAATTGCAACAGCTTTAAAATGCTGAAGCATACTATTTTCAGGCAATTTACACAGGAAAAACACCTTGATTTTAGACCTTAACTTATTGTGAAAGACAAGGACATGTCCCTAATAATCAGAGAAAGGAACAGTTTCTAGCTAATCTAATTATGTTGCTTTCAAAGCTATAACTGTCAAAGGCTTTAACTTCATTGTACAGTCATTTCTAAGAATTGGTTTAACTTTGAATAACTTACAACTTTTAATCAGGTGGAACAAACTATTTTTACGGTTTATAATAACAACAAATGTAGGTGTAGTTATATCTGAGTTCAGTATTGTTGCCATAAAAAATCAGATTCTAGCAGTCTAGCTCCACACACAAGTTCGTCTTTCCTTACTACTGCTTTTCATTTCTTGGGATAATGTTAATTTTTAAAAAAAAATACACAAATGTCTTTGAATGCAATCTCCTAAAATGCACCACACCATGTATCAAATGCTTTGTTTTAGGATTCTCTGCCTGCCCCCTTTCCTAGTTTTTGGTTCTTCGGGTATGAACTTGCCAAAAATATTTTTAAAAAGACAAAAAAAAAAACCAAAAACATAACATTTCTGCTTAAAACCAAGCTCCACTCACTCGGGAAAGTTTATCGAATACAATTCTTGACATAAGGAGGTTTTAAAAACAAAAACCACCCAACAAACAAACAAACAAAAAACCCATCAACTTTCTATCCTGTCAGTCACCTACGTGCAAGTGAAACTTCAGAAGCTGTTGATGGGACGCTCGCGGCTGTTAAACGCTCCTAAGACTCCCACCTAAATCCCGCAGGAGCCCGCACTGAAACCGACGAACGCCCGAGGGTTCAAAAAGTGGCCGCAGACGAGAAGAGGAACAAAATGCCATATTCGAGAAGATACATTTGGCTCCAACAATTACGTTGATCCCAGGGTGCCAAGCCAAAAGGGGTAAGGGAGAAAGAAAACTGTTAAGTATGAGCTCTTAATGTGAAACCTAACCTGTTGGTTCTCTTAGGTATCAGATTTTGGAAGTGTCTGTAATGACAGCCAGGAAAGCAAATTAATGGCCAACAGCCCACTGGGTTTGAACACCAGACTCCTGTTACCTCCTCACGGATCAAGTACACAACGCACACGCACACGGAGGTGCTCCACGTGGAACTGCTCTGCAACCAAAACACACGCCCGGGCGCTATTCTGCACCCTGGCAGAAGGGACAGGGGGACCTGCACCTTCCTCCCCAGCCCTCGGGTTAAGATTCATGAATGACTCTCTCAGCCCGCTCGGTGCGGCGGGGACAGGCGCAGGGGACTAGGTGAGAGAGGACAGTCTCCAAACACCGCCCTCCCCCACGCGCTCCCACCCAAGGCGCAAACCTCCTAAGTCTTCACGGGGAGGGGATCAAGGGCTGGTGGCGAAGGGCGACACTGCCACCCCTACTAGGGGAGAGATGACAAAAATTAAACTGCGCTCTCCGATTTCGCCACCGCTCCGCCTCTGCACTCGGTCCGCAAATTCTCTAATCGCTCCGAGCTGTTCCAAATCTTGCAGACAAAGAAAGAAAACTCTTTAAAGTGCTACCCAACGAAAGTTCGGGTTGCCGAGTGGCGCAGAATGAAACAAGCACACACGCCGTCTACTTCCAAACCCCGCTCAGCCACGCTTATTAAAAAAAAAAAAAAGCGAACCGTTTCATGTCCCACAGCCTCCCCAGACCCAGCAGGCTTGGAAATCAGGAAAAAAAAAAAAAAACAACAACCTGCTCTCCCCAGCCAGGTCCCTTGGTTTGGAGCAGTTATAATCCCTTCATGGCACCCGCGCTTCGAGCCAATGAACGCGACTGCTCTGACAAGGCGCCTCTAATTTCACGGACCCTGGCAAACTGCAGGACACATTCGGTCCACGCCACATAAAAACTATTAAAGTGGGATCGCCGCAGTTTAAAAGGCGGGTCGGTGGCTGGCGGTCAGAGCACAAGCTGTTAACGTACCCAAGCACCCGGCACCGGGCTAGCCCAGGCGCCTGGGGCCCTCGGGGGACTCTAGGTCCGCATCCCTGCGCCTGGGCCATCTACCGGCTCATCACAAAGTAACGAATGTCTCAGGACGGATGTAGGGGAGCCCCTGGTGCGGGTGCGCGCGCCTCTGCGAGGCGGGGGCGGGGTGCAGGTAGGCGCCGCGCGCTGGAAGGTGAGGGGCGGCGAACCCCATTACGCGCAGGCGTCGCGCCGGTCCCGCGGGGGACAGGCCGGCTCTGAGGGGACCGTTGAGGCCCGGGGGCGTCCTCCAGGGCAGAGCGCACGGCCGCGATCCAGTGGCCGGGGTCCCCGGGCGTGAGGCACTCCGTCTCGGAGCGCCCCCTCCCCGGACTCCGGCACCCACGCACTGTCCCGCTGCGCGTCCTCGGTCCTCAGCGCTCAGCGCCCAGGGCAGAGCTTAGTGCGCCTTCCCTGGGAGATTTTGGGGGATCCCCCACACCCAGGCCCCCGCGAGCTCCAGGTCCGAGGTTGGAAGAAGGGGGCACTCACCTCCCGTAGCCCGGACCGCCTCGGGATCCCGAAGTTTAAGTGTCCGTCCCAGCCGCGGATCTGTGCGTCCGTATTTAGGTATTTATTCTCCTTCCTTCCAGTGTCGAAGTTTCCCCTTCGCGCTGTGCCTCTGGTGAAAACAGGACATCCCCTTCGGCCACCCCCCAACAAATAGCGTACACAAGTGGAGGAGAAACGGGGCGGGGGGAGAAGCCGGCTCCGAGGGGGAGGAGGGAAGGAGAGGAGCCAAAACTCTGGACTGACAAGAGGAAAGGAGAAGAAAAGAAAAAGAGAGGGCGCCCAGCCGCCGCGGTCGCCACCCCGCAGCTTTTCCCGAAGCTCCTTCCTCCTCTCTAAGGGAGCGACAACTTCACGTGGACAGGATGGAAGTTTTGCGCGGAAGCCGGGAGCGGCCGGAGCGTGCGCCGCGCGGCGGGCAGCCTCGCACTTGCGCGCGGAGGTGGGGCGGGGGGACGTCGCCGCCGGCTACTGCGGGCTCCGGAGGCCGCCGGGGACCTGGGGCCGGGCCACCGGGGGCGCGGGGGGCGGCGCGCGGGGGACCGACTCCTTTTTATTCGACCTCGGGTGACTGCCTATTGTCATCGTTTGCGGTCTCGCGTGGGGACCGCCGGGGGCCTCGGGGCCCAGGGCGTCCCGGGTGGCGCCGCAGTAATCTCTTCGCCCTCCGCGCCGCCCCCACCCGGCGTGCGGCGGCCCCACCCGGCGTGCGGCGGCCGCTGCAGGCTCCTGAGGGGAGGGACCCGCGGCCGCGCTCCCCTCCCTGGGCGAGGAACCACTACTGTCTGCCCCCACCTGCTTCTGAGAGGCAGCCCCTGGAGTTGCCTGGAACTCTCTGGCTCCCAGGTTCCCCAGAGCAGGCCACTTACGGGCCCCCTGCCGGAATCCTTTCCACTTACCCCAAGGGAGGCGACAGAAGAGACTTCACCTACCAGCAACAACGTAAAATAAAAACTAACCCAGACCAGACTGGGGCGCTTTCTCTGACAAGAGGAAATACCCTTTTCGGTGGAGATGTATGCTACGAGGGAGTGAGCAGTCTGGGGATAGGCTGTGCTGGGAAGGGCCTGGGTCCCTTCCAGCGCTGGGTGCAGGTATAGGCATCCCTCCCAGACGCCCAAAGGTCAGGCAGCAACGACTGACTTCCAAGCGTCAGAGCTTCCCTAGGCACATTGCTGAAATGACATTTCATGCGTAAGCCTTCTGCGCGTGCATTGTGGGCCTACCTAGGGTTTAATATTCTATATGCACACGTGTGTGCGTCACAACCAGGGGCCACGGCGAAGTAGACGTTTACAATCTATAAATTTCTCGTCCGTTTAATCACCTCTTCCTGAAACCTATTGTCTATTTTAGTAGCGTCTTAATTGTCACATCGATAAGTGTTTAAATTTATTGTGAGTGGAGTGTCAGTCATTGTATTGGTCACTTATGGTACCTGATCTCATTTAATTTTCATGACAACTTTATGGTGGTCATTATTATTAAGCCTGTATAAAAGATGAGGAAACCGAAGCCCAAAGAAACCTGAGTAACTTCCCCAAAGGCAAACCCAGTGGTCTCTAACCACAAAGCCTCTGATTCAACAAGCAGTCGCCTGCATTGCCTTAGGTGTGGCCTAAGAGATTACAAATTAACTCTTAGAAATTACTCCCATTCAAAGAAGATTTAGTTTTAATATATTATCAACTAAATGATATTCTGAAAAAAAGTTCACGAAAAGATTTCATCCTCTACAGCTTGTTCTTATGCGACTGATAGTAGCACTGTCTAGTTCAAGAGCAAAACCAATACCGAATACTTGCAGTTACAATTTATTTTTTAATTCATGGACCCATTATCTACAACGATTAAGAGGCCATAGAAAAGGCAGGGTTGTAAATTTAAAATGATAAAGGTAGTCATTGCTGCTCTCATCACTTTTACTGGGTGTTCTTTCCTGCAGATTTATTTTGGAGGGTGTAGGCACTGCCAGGCATAATGTTTCCTTTTCTGGTTCTCAAGGTAGAAAGGGCTCTGGCAGGGAGTTTGGCACAAAGAAGATTTGGAGCCCGGTCTAGAGCACATTCTGGCCTAAAGAGGAATGCCAGCTAATATACACCTAAGAGAAAAATATCAATGGCCAGATTTAATTAATTTTGCAGATCTTATTTTCTCCATTTTAAGTGTGAGAAAACCAAGAATTTTTAGCAGCTAGCTAGTAAATGGCAGACGTGAGATTCAAACCAACCTCTGTGTAACCCTGAAGTCCACTCTCAGTCATTTTGAGGCTATTATTATTCACTGTAGTCAGAAAAATAGTAATTCTTTTTAATACAGTGTATATGTTACAGGCCACATACACAATTTAAATGTTTTGTGAATCATAGTGTCGAAGAATGCTCTGTGGCTATAGCAAACATCATGTGAGGATTAAGTACAATGCTGAATTTAACACTTTAACACTCTCTTCATAAGGCCACAAATGTTTGAATTTCATTTTGGCATAAAATATTATGTGCTAGTTTTATATCACTAAATAAAGATGAGGAGATGCATAATTTGGATAAAATAAAAATTCATACTTTAGTACAGCATATTGTTAGCATAAATATTGTTTTTATTAGCATGTTTCTTTGCTCCCTTATGAAATCAGATTTTCAGTAATACTGAACTTGCGTTCAAGGTTACTTTGTTCCCATACAGTTTTTATACATCTACATAAGAATACATTTATAGAAGTTGTCAAAAAACCCCAAAGTTATATGACCATAGTTATTTAATTTATTACTCTCCTCTAATAGTTGTCTTAAACATACATATATTACATGGATACCATTAGAAGTGAAGTAAAATGTCACATTTTCAGTCCACATTTGAAATAAGAAGTTGGACATAGGAAACAAAGAATTTTAAGATTATAAAGGCAAATATGTATTGTTTGTTAAAACAAGGCATTATTTCCAGCATTTCTATTGATGACCACTTTTATAATTATAACCATATCATCTATAATACTATTGACTTAACATGTATCTTTAAACAATCTATTTCTATTAAATAAATTTATTCTGCAAAGGAAACTTTCTATAGGCACCATAAATGGAAAAGCAATATTATTTGCCATGCGCAGATGATCTTGCAAATGAACCTACCTGTATTATAGAAATGTTATTTCTCCTGTACCACCTAAAATTGTCTAACACAGCAGTTTGAGAAACATTGGTTTAAATAATTACATTCCATGTGTCCCTCAGTTTCGGCCAAAATATATTTCCAAGACTTCCCTTTCCATTACTGGAAAGAAATATCAAGTCCAAGTTACTTTCAGATACCACTTTTTAAATTCTGTGATTATTCAATTATTGCTGTCTTTGCCTAAAATTTACTTGAAGTCTCTGAAGTTGAGGTATCTTTTTAAAATGAATGTATTTTTTATTGTTTTACTATCTTGCAGTAAAATGCAAACAATTCATAAGTACACAATTAAAAAGCAAATGACTCTCCTGAAAGATTGTACCAGCTACGCATTACTGTCCTGTATCTATCAGCCCAGTGTGGTACTATAACAAAGTTCTACAAGACAATGTAGAAGGGAGGAAAGGTAGAACAATGGGAGAAGCTCAAAGAACCTGGAAGGACATGTGGGGGGATTCTTAAGTCCAAAACCTGATGCCAAATTCTGGAAGTGATTCAGAAACACTAGCTGGTCCTACATGACGTGAATCAGGCTCTTAAAATATCTATACATGTTCAACTCTGTCTGAGAAAGGACATTTGTTGTGGGAGGAAGAGAGAAAAAAAAATATGTGACTTTATAGTGAAAATCAGTGGAAATATAGATTCACTTATTAGCAATTCCCTTAACCATCCCCTCTAGGATGGGATGCCTCTGCAGTTACCCTTTCCTATTTGTTTATTTTTCAAATGCGCACAGCACTGTTTTGGCATTGGGTTTTGTGTAAGTCAAATTAAACAAACAAAGCCTTCTAGGAGCTCATAATCCAAAACATAATTTTTGTTTTAATTTTATTTAAAAGTAACCTTAAGGGAAAAACCACACTGTCACTTTAGTAAGAACAGATTTTTAGGCTAAAAAATGGAGTAAGACACTACATTTACCAAAAAAAGAAAACAGAGGACTGGATGCTTGTGGAAACAATCTCAAAATAAATCTCTTGCGCACCTTTTTGGTGTACCTTTGAACTCCACCTAGAAGTCTACACAATTTTTAAAAAATACAGTTATGCAATTGTTTCTTAGTAAATTCTATGCCAAACCATTTGAGTTTTGGAAGAATGGAGTTTTAAAGACCAGCCTCTTGTGAAATATGAACAGCCAATATGAACAACATTGAACAATGTTTTAATCTACTGCTCTACCGGTGACAGACTACACAAACAAATGAGGATAAAACATGATTGCCTAAGAATCTAAAGTCTCATGCTGCTGGTTTTCTAAAATCTAGAAATAAACACACTCTCTGAGTAATCTTGTGCAGCCAGATCCAAGTTTAAAAAGGTTTCTACTAGATTGTGAAAGTGAAGAAATCAGATCTATAGGGGATCCATTGGGTCATTCTCTTTGGCTGGGCTCTCTGCTAAACTTCCTCCTTCTTGGCAGGGTATCTAAAGAAAAGGAAATGCACACATTCTGGGAGATAACTTCATTGTATTTACTTTTAAATTTTCTCTTGAAATTTTTTTCTCAAGTTAAACCTTTTTAATATCATATTAGGCAATTGTACTGAATCTTCCATGTACACACCCAACCTTCAGATGTTTATAAACAGATAACATGCCCACTTTAAAGTGATATGTTAACCACATTCAACAAATATAAAGCCTTTTATTCTTGTTGTAGTTCAGTCTCTCCAAGGCCTTAATCATTCTTATTAATTGTTTCTGTACTATTTCCAATTTCTTAGGTGTTCATTTTAGTTAGCAGTGTTGTTGAATGTGTGAACTAAAGTAAAATTTTAAGGCTCACTTCTCCACTGGATGACTGAATGGACCCCCTCGTGGCCAAAGGAATAGCCCAAAACTAAATTGCCTGGCAGGAAGAAGGAGGTCAGAGAAGCCTCATCATGCCCCACCTCCCCTTCTTTGAGACATCCTTTGTAACCCACTAAGAGGCCTAAGGATGTGCAAGACAAATCTGCAGGTCCTTAATTTACACAACAAATATATATCTGTTGGCTTATCTCTGATAAACAGCTCCTATGTTAAAACAATCTAAGCCTTTGGACAAAGCTTCATGTCTTTAACCAATTACAAGTCAAAGAATATTTAAGCCCACCTATAAGCTATAAGCACCCACCCCCCCTAGCTTCTAGATGGCCCACCTTTTCAGGTCAAACCAATGTATGACTCCCAAGTATTGATTTATGACTTTACCTGTAATCCCTGTCTCCCTGAAATGTATAAAACCAAACTGTAACCCAACCATAGCAAGTCCACTTGCTCAAAGCTTCTTCAACACAGCTCCAGGTCATGGTCCTCAAATTTGACTCAAGTAAATCTTTTTAAAATTACTTTACAGAGTTTGGCTTTTTTTCCATTAACAAATGCATTATTCCAGGTGTCCTTATATTAGTGTACTAGCATACTAGAATGAATCCTACTTCTTTTTTCCTGTGGCATTATATTTTTACTTTACTTTGAATTCATACCAAATCATGCTACTTTCGTATTCTAACAAGTCATTTGTAATTTTTTTCTATTTTCACCTCACACAATGTTTTTCTTGACATACTATACCAATCCTGATTCCTCAAGTACTTCAAGTGCACATTTTTATATGATAATAATAGTGAAAATATGAACAATATCACTTTCTTATCCTTTTGATTTCTTTGGCTTATAATCACATACATTTTAAAATAGGAGAGATCCAATTAAGCTCTTTCTTATAATACCCTTATCATATTTATCTGCTTATAAAAATGTCCACCAATTATAATTTGAAAGGGTCTACATATATAATTCAATGATTGGTGGAAGGAAGAATTTAACTTCATGGAGAAAAAATAAGTTGATTTGAAAATTTTAAAGTAATGCATTTGGTATGGTTAATTCTAGTATCTGTTGTATAAAACCCCAATGTTAGAAAGGCTGCTAAATTGCAACATTCTACTTACACTGAATTCTTTTGAATGAAAATATTATATCAATGAAAACTGTAATGAAAGCTTTGTGACGTCTATTCCTTCCCCTATATTTAATAGCACACTCAGAAACAATTTCATCATACAATGTTTTTCATTTTTAAGCGTATATTCTCAGCAACCCCCAACACACCTTAAAATGACTTTTCCTATTCACTTGATTTCTTTATTCCACCACTAACCCTCTCAAAAAATAAAAAAAAAGTAGTCAGTGTTCAGAGTTTCTACTTCTTATTCTTCCTAATCCTAAAAATCTGAGTTCTGTTCCCACCCCTTTACTGAGACTGCTCTTTTTAAAATTTTCAGTGGTCTCTTAATAGTCATTTCTTAGTGTTCATTATTATTGATGTACAGGAAACATCCAGTATTATTGATAGCCTCTTGCTAACTCCCTTTTTAACTTTCATAATTCTGTTTTTATTCTCTTATTGTTGTTACTTGATATCTTACCAACCTTCCTCTTTTCTCTTAATGACACTCAAAAGTAAATGTAGACATGAGTTCTCTTCTCTTTTTTCACTATATTCTCTCCTTTTACAATTTCGTTCATTCCATAATCTTTTCTTTCATCTCCAAATGGGTGACTTAAAGACATAAATGTCCTTCTCAGAATCCTGGATATCTTTCCCTGCAGGTCAAGGTGGCATCTCAACCTTAGTCCATTTATTGTTGCTTATAACAAAATACTTGAAACTTCCTAACTTATAAAGAAAAAAATGTATTTCGTACAGCTATGAAGGCTGAGAAGTCCAAGATTGAGGGGCTACATCAGGTGATGGCCTTGCTGGTGGGCGACTCTCTGCAGAGTCCAAGGTGGTGCAGGGCATCACATAATGAGAGGGCTGAGTGTGCTGGCTGAGGTCTTCTTCCTCTACTTCCAAGCCATCCATCCCATTCCCAAGATAACTCCTTAATCCATTAACCCATTAATTCATTAATCTATGAATCCATGAATGGATTAATCTATTCATGAGAGCAGAGCCCTCATTCTCCAATCACCTCTTACAGGATCTGTCTCTTAATACTGACACATTGGGGGTTAAGTTTCAGCAAGAATTTTGGAGAAAGCAAACACTAAAATCCTAACACCACCTCGCCCATCAGCTTCTCTTTGTGACTAATTTGTTTTAAGAGTGTCATCTTCATCAAGGCTCAACACTTTGAATTTATTTTTCACTCCTGTTTCTTACTTTTCATATGCAGTAAGTCAACAAGACAAGTTTATCTTATGGTGGCAACATCTCCAAAGCTGTCCTCTCCTTCTTTTATCACTGCTGCCTTCCCAGGTCAGGCTCTGCATCTGCTTCTTCTGTCATGATTGGCATCCTCACTTCTAGGCTCTTCCTACTAATCCATTACACAGAGATGCGAGTTCTTCCTTTCTCTATAGTACAGTTCTTCTCTCAGTTAAAAATCTCCAGTAAATTCTAAATGCCCATTTAATAAATTCTTAACCCAGCTCAGACAACTGCCCAGAGTAGATGTGGCAAATGGAAACCTTGCATCTTTCTTTCCCTCTCATGCACAATGTCTAGCATCCCGTAGACATTTGAGAAGGTGATTAAATGAAGGATGTCCAAACACTCTAATAATCTGATTGCAATGGAGTAGCAAACATTTAATGTGATGGGTAAACTTCTCTTGGGGGTTTAATTTGTTTTGGGGGAATGTCAACTCATATAGCCCTCTGGGCAATTTGATATACTTGCTAAGCCCAAAACAACTTGTCTCTTTTGTATTCTACTATTCCACATTAGCAGTGATAAAGTGATCTGCTTGCGTCATACAATTTGAGATCTGTGCAATTCTAGCTTCATAATAATAATCTCAAAAGCAGACTATGAGTTCAAAAAAAAAAAAAAGAAAGATTGGGGTGTGTGGCTTAGGAGGGGAGCTTGAGGACAATCCAGTGAGGCAGGAAATTTTACATCTATACGAGAGGGAGGCTAAGTTAGAAAAAGGCAGAAGGGGAAGTGGTATGGTTTGAATATGTCCCCCAAGTTTCATGTGTTAGAAACTTAATCCCCAAATTTATATGTTGACTGGAGATGGGTCCTTTAGGAGGTACTCAGGATTAGATAAGATCATCAGGGTGTTATGAAAAGAGAAAGAGAAAGCCAAGCTGATAGGAATGCTCACTCTTGCCCTCTTGCCGTGTGACATTTTCTATCATGTTTGTGACACAGCAAGAAAGCCCTCACCAGAAACCAACCAGAGGCCAGTGCCATGCCCTCAGACTTCCCAGCCTCCAGAACTATAAGAAATGAATTTATTTTCTTTATAAATTACACAATCTCAGGCACTCTGTGATAGCAATACAAAACAGACTAAGACAGAAAGGATTCAGAATGGCTGCTTTTATTCCTCTCTATTTGCAGTATCTCACATGGTGCCAGGGACATAGTAAGCACTCATGATTTATGCATTGAGCTAAATGAACTGATTCCAGCTGCAGTGGCCTCACTAACTTGATTTTAACTTAAAGTAAGCCATAGTTAACCTACCTGAAATGAGAGGATGATCCCACAAAGTTTTATTTCAAGATGAAATGAAACATTGTGAAAGGGCTATATGTACAATGTGAGATGAAACCTTTGGGAGACCTTCATGCTGTTGCTCCTCAGTTCTGCCTCATCTAAATATTTGAGTGCTTAAAATGTGGTAGCATTCTTCTTTCTCATTAACTTTCAAATAAGCAGGTAGTCTAAATTATAACAATAAATTCTTTGTCCCCATGACAGTCAATGAAACTACTTGAACTTTGAAGAAGAAGGAGAAGGAGAAGGAGAAGGAGAAGAAGAAGAAGAAGAAGAAGAAGAAGAAAAAGAAGAAGAAGAAGAAGAAGAAGAAGAAGAAGAAGAAGATTATTTAATGCTTTTTCCCAAATTGTCCTTATTGCCAAATTTGTTCCAGAGGAACTCAAGGGCCTGGTGGCATTGCTTGGTTTTCATCCTGGGTTTCAGAATATCAGATTCCTAAAGCCCTCTCTCTTCACTGGCAAATCCTTTGCTCAGTCCTCCTACTTGAGGACTAATTTTTTGGTGAATGGTTTTGCTGACAAGCCATGTTGGAATTATCTTCTCTCCTGGCTTCTGTGGGTCTGCTGTGACCTCGGTCAACTCCAGCTGTCTCCCCACTCCTTGGATTGTCTCTGGCCACTTAAATGTGGCTGCTCCTTAGCATTCTGCTCTTAGCATTCAAGAACACTTATTTTAAGTCAGGAGGTACAGAGATGAACCAGGCATAGCCCTTACCTTCCAGAAAATTTCAGTCTAGAGTAGACAATAGGGCATTTAAAAATAATTATTACATGGGAGAGAAAGTGCTAAGCTCCTTAAGAGAAACATTGACAAACGCACTATTTTAGTTCAGACAGAGAGAGTTTGCTTCCAGCTGAAGGAATGAAGGGAGTATCACTTGGACCTGGCCTTAGTCATGTAGAGTACGCCTAGGAACATGTATGATTTAATATGACAAAAACAGGAACAATTGTCTTTCCCTTCCACCCTTCCCTAAACAAGATACTCCTCTCTCCACACTCCTTTATGTGTTCATGGATACCAGTACCCTCCCAGCCACCAGAGGTAGAAATGAGTGTTCCATTCCTTGGCCTTCTTCATCCAATCACTTACTAAAACCTGCAGTTTCCACTTCTGCAATAAGCTTTGCTTTATTCTCTCCTTACAATTTTTTAATGCTGACTTAATGTGGGCTTTATTTACTCTCACACAGACTATTTAGATAGGCATATCCTTGGTTTTCCCTTGTCCAATACCCTGTTCCTACTATCAGATTACTTACTTTATAACCCAACTCTGTTCATGTCGCTTCTTTATTTTATTTTACTTTTTTTCTTTTGTCCATATTCCAGAGTCCCTAATCTCTGGTCCCATCCTGTCTTTCCTACATTATCTTCTGCACTTTCAGCCACCCAGCCCCAGGTGATCTTTGGTCATTTGCACAGCCTCCACTGTTGTGTGTGCCTTAGATGCGGATTATAGCTTACCTAGTATGATGCTCAATGATAGCACATTGAGGGCAGACTACATTTTATGCATCTTTGAATCCTCTACAGTGCTTAATGTAGAATCTTAAACATAGTAGGTATTCCACAAAAATGTGTTAAATACATTAATGATAACTCTTCAATAGATAATACTACATACGTACTGTTGGAGCTCCTTATGTTGCCTGGGTCTCATTGAAATACTTTTGTATTAACTGATATAGCTACATTCCAAAAACAAAGACACACGCACACAGTTCCACAAAAAATCCCGATACTAAGAATATAGCCCAGTAGAAGGAGTCATTGCACCTACTTTATGGGCTATTGTTGAGAATTAGGTGATTGCATCAGACACTCCCTTTTTTGTGAAGATAAAGAAGTCTTAGCATCATCAGAATTATAGGTTGTATAGGTCGCTTATATCTTGAAGACACTGAGAATTGTGTAACTAATCAAGTTTCTCTTTTTGACTTAATGCTAAAAAATTTAGGACCACATTTGGGACCCATGCCCAGGAAGAATGTAAGCTACTGTCATATGTATTTTTGTATTTAGCCTTGTCCTTGAATTATTTAGGGCTTTATCCTAATATCTTTCCTCTTTCTCACTTACTTTTAATTTGTTTTCTAGTTATATTTTATCCATATCAGCTGCCTATAAATAAATAGGTCTTAAAAATCTTCATACCCTTTTGAATGAATATATTCAAAGTAAATCCAGGGCTAAGGTTAGGAATCATGCATTATTTTTTATATATATCATTCAGTTTCATGAAGTAATTCCTTCCATTGTTTGTCTAACTTGCTTACTCCACCTTTGTCAGCAATCTACCAAATAACTCCGGATAATTCATTTCTTTTCTCTTTTCAATAACAGTAAGATATAATTGTCATAGAATATAAATTTTATAAACATATAAATAGATTTGATTGTTATCTAGCCCAAACTTTTCATTTTCTGACTACAAAACTCTAGTTGTAGAGAGGTTAAATGACTTGTTATTTAACCATTATGGAAATCAAAGTAGAATACAGATCTCTCAACTCTTCTCACACTGGTTGAAGTTACTAAGCACATAGCATGTGCATGGTATTGTGTATGTAGATGACAAATTTTTAATAGGAACTCTCTAAATGTAATATTATTTTATGAAAATATGAACTAATTGAGATTTAACATAATTAGTAAGACTCGCCCTTTTCGCAGCTCTCTTTTTTATGTTTTTCAGATTGATGCATTGTAGCGTCTTATATTTTCTGGTTAAAATCAAATATCCATAGATAGTTCTTTAGTATAGGTTTCTTGCTATATATAATTCAAAATGCTACTACAAAAATGGAATGAAAGATCCATTTACCATGGCTATCAAATGTCAGGAATCAAGAGAACGTGACCTCCCCTCTTTGCTAATACTACTATGTGTAGAAGTTGGCTGTCAATCCAGTAGCAAGTTGTGACTGGCAAATAAGAATAAACTAGATGTGTTGTATGTGTATATAACACTGTTTTGTAATTTAAAATTTATATTAGCTATTTTTAGAGTAAAGCAGGGCTTGAATTTACAGTTCAAATTTTAATATCAAAACAAAATTCAAGGATACTTGTTTGATAATATGACTGCTTTATAAATATTATATAACTTCCCAATACATTTTGAATGAATCACAGTGATACTTAAAAGGCTAATCAAACTGAAAATAATACATGATGCACGTACGGCACACAGGGACTGGCCATGCAGGCTGAAGACACAACCATGCACAGTTCTAGGTGCCCAATGACAACAACTGAAAGTATTTCAGTGGTATTTCTAATATTGGAACTTTTGAAACCATTTTTATTTGGTATTTTGTCATAAGACTTTATATCCTATGATGTATTCCTTTTAAAACAATCACTTTTTATGCTATCATTTATTATTGCTAAGAAAAATATCAAACTTTAAGCTAACTTTAGGAGCTTACATATTTTATGTTTGGGTCAATTCTCAGATGAATATGTAAAATTGAAAGTCGTTTTTTATTTCCAAGTAGCAAACATGACAGCTCATCAAGGCTCATACTCATTTCATAAATTAAACACACAACATCATTGTTTATGCATTTAGTTCCTTCTGCAAACAATGCCTCATTGAGAGTTATGTTTCAAAACAAACAAAAATTTGCTTTAGTTCCTTTTTCATTTCACTGTAACTTTGAAGTGTGTGCTTATATGAAACAGCGTCTCATGGCCATCACTGGTTTGTGTGTCATGAGTAACGAGCTAACTTAACTTCTAGTTAAGGAGTCTACACATTGCACTTTGGTGCCTTTCTTGATCAAACATAAAAGGCAATACTTTTTGTTTTTTCAATCTATAGTTCATTTAGCTCTCAAATCATTAAACATCAAATTTGTTATTTTAACATCATCAACATGTCTGTTAAAGCAGTGGTGATAAATAATTTTTCAAATTAAAACTCATAAGGGATTATTCAACTGAGTACTTTTGTTAATTTTGTACTTTCAAGGATTCCACACCATTTTGAAGATGAGTGCCTGTGACTTTCCTCATTTTTAAAATTAGCCTGAGATTTGAGATAGCCTAACAAATGGAACAGCCTTGTTTGCCTAGTAAGTTGAGCTCAAAATTCTAGTTTTTATTAATAACCCATTATTACATACGAGTTAATCTATGCTTTTAAAAATTCTCTTTTTTACAAAGACTATTCCTTCATTGTACTATTCTTAAAGCTTCCTCACGACTTCATGAATTGATGGACTTTTATTACAAAGCCTACAGAACTTTCTAGTGAGGAAAGTGAAGAGATCCAGTGAAGCCCAAATGAAGAAAGGAGCACACACAAAACTCCTTAATGGCAATTGCCTTTTGTTTTGATCTTCCCAAATCCCATAAAATTTTGCACGAGGTATGGTCACCATAACTATAATCCCATTCCAAATGCAGTTGAACCATAATTCTGAGCAAAGGTAGAACAACCATTTCTCTTATGTTTCTAATATATTTCTAAACAATGTTAAGAATATAACAAAATATTTTGTGATGGTCTCACCAGCACTTGGGCTAATTTCTTCAGAAAATAATCTAAGTACCATTCCCTCAGGGTTGTAACCACTAATTTAGAAGTCATCATCCCAAAGTATTGTTTGTTGTATTTTCTGCTAAGTCTGCCTTGCAATTCACATACTGAAATTCATCTCCATAGAGCTGTCATGCACACAACCTTAAAACATTCTTCTGAATGTTTACCTGGCAGTTTTCAAAGTGGAATGGCTTAATATCATCTAGAAGATTAGATATTTAACTAAACACTTCTCCCTTTAGACCCCCCCCAAAATATTATATATCTATTCTCTATTTAGTACCCTGTTTGATACTAAACCTTAAAAATGTCGTGCCATTTATTCTATTTGGTGTTCCTGCTGAAAATCGGTTTGTATTGATGTCAAAAGAAAACTTTTAATTCTGGTATTTAAAATATAATCTTTCAGACAGAAAAGAATTTAACTCCTAAAACAAATAATAAGCAAAAACAATAGCAAAAAACCGTGTTTCTTTGTCCAAAATAGTTTGTTTTTCAACATTTCTTAGTCTTACCAATAATTTTATATGCTGTTTATGTTGTTTTTGTTTATACAACATTGAAGTGAAATTCATCAGCCCATTGCAGATTTAAGGGTACCCTCTGAAAACTTTTGAAAAAATTAGAATCATATTGTAAATCTACTAGATACCCAGCACCTTATCTGCTTTTAATGATAGATAATACATTGTGCCCAACAATTGCATTGCACAATTTCATTATTAAGTTTCTTCACATCTCTCTAATCAAATCTATGTGGCCCTGGTAATTTATTCTTGTGAATGAATATCAAGGAAAGGAGGAGTTGAAAAAGAGGCTGCCTAGTTAGTAGGAAGTAGAAGAATAACGTAGAGTTAGATAAGAGAGTTATATGTTGATTCTAGTTGCAGTCATAGCTAAAGATGTCTACTTCCCACTCTTAGCAAGAATTCTTTTGACAGCATTCATAAGCCATAGACATTTAGCACTAATTCAGGACCTGGTGCCTAGTAGGTACCCAATAAATGTTTTTTACATAAATAAGTTAATTCAAATCTCAAATTTAGAGCTTGACACTAATGATACTTTCTTATGTTTCTCTAAAATCTGCCTTTCCTGTGTTTTGGGGTAGTCATGGCTGCGTAAGTTTTGAGAGCTCTACATCAGAGATCAGCAAAATTGCTCGGAAATACCTCAGTTTGAATGGCAGTATATCCTGGCAGGGAGGGAAGGGGTTCTTTCCGTGTGTGTGTGTGTGTGTGTGTGTGTGTGTGTGTAAAGTGAAAATTATTAATTAAAGTCTCAGCATTCATAAAATTCTTGGCTTTTATGCACTTTAATTCAAGTTTTAAGTTTAAGTAATATTCCTTAATTGATGCCACAGAGATAACAAGAGAAGAGACGAGGATGATTATAGAATACACACAAAATATTCAAAACTTTAATGATACTTTCAGTTTTCCATTAAAATATATGATTTTGAATGTACTGATTTGGCAAATAATGACCTTTTGGCTCTGAAAATTATTATTCCTATAACCCTAAATATGTGTCAAGAAATTAATCCTCCCAGCACACTTATAGGAGCAATAACAGTACGAGTTGGTTATGAGCTGCTTTGATAGGTACTGTAAAGCCCTTTGGTCTTTAAAGAGTCCTGGCATTGGGTAACTTTAATTGTTGGTTTCAGATGTCAGACTCCATCAGGAACACAGCTGGATACTGATAGGTGTCACTTGGGAATAAGCATTTTGGATTACTTTGAAGTCAATTGGACTGAACATGAAAATTTTATAGTCAGTGACAGATTTAAGATATATTTAAGTAAAGTATTACTTAAACCAATTACATTAAAAACTATCCAGAATAAGAAACCTCAAAGGAAAATTCTTCTCATTGGCAAAGTGTTAATCAAATAAACCGAGAAAACATTTTTCTAAAACCCATAATTTCCATGCTTTGGGTTGCTCTCATTTGGATACAGCCCATTTTAACTCTTTCCCTTTCATTTCTAAGCATCTTGCATTTTGAAGTGGTATTTTTAAAAGCTGTAAGAAAGGTAGCATACACAAGACGAGGGCAAAGGGTGCATTGGTCAGGTATGGCAGGGAGCACATGCTTCGGGACTTCTATCTGTGCCTGGCTGTGACTGAGCCCTCCTGTCTCTTCGTTGAAAGCTGTGAACCCTCCTAGAGGAGGCAAGAGCAATGCCTCCTGGTCCCTTGAGTTGTTTGGTTTATACAGAGAGTGGTTTAAGAGTGACTCACTTACTCTCTAAGGAGTATAAAAGAACAGCAAGAGCTATTTTCTCCTAGTGATTAGAATGCTTCAATTTTGTTTCCTACTAGAAAGTTTACATAAGGCAGTTTTTAGTGATGTATAGCAGAATTTTAACACCCTCTAATCAAAATGAAAAAATCACGATATTAAAGTCTGTGGATTCCAAATCAGTGAGCACACCAGGGCTGACAGAGCTAAACTAAGTGCTGTATACTGGCATCAGGCAAATAATTGCTACTTTACAAAAAAAAAAAAAAAAAAAAAAAGCAGAATAAAGAAAATAACAGAAGAAACATACATCCTATATAATTGGTTAAGTCTAGTGTTGTATCCAAAGTTATTTCCACCATGCTCTCAAGCTTTCTGGCCCTTTTTAAACTCCTACCTCAGTAGGAATAGCCTGGTATCAATACCAGACTAATCACTTCATGCTTTATTCCCTCAATTTTCTTACTCTTGGCATTTGCTTTAACACTATTAGTCTAGACTAGACAGCTTCTTCTATCCTTCACTTGGATCATGAGGAAATTTCTGTTCCAAACACTTTTTTTGTTGTAGTGTTGCTGGGAACTATAAAGCACAAAGGGACTGTGGGAGTGATGGCTGCTACAGGATCACCTGCCACCATGGCATGTGTAGGTTTAGCCCACCGGCCAGTTGTAAGCCAGCTGCAAAAGACATGAATTTGCAATTCTTTTTAGGATTAGAGATATAAAGACGAAACGTATAAATGGCAACTCTGCAAGAGTGGAGGCTATTATAAACATTATCCAACCACAGAGTTAGAAGGGTGAAATGTATTTCAAGGAATACATCTACCAGTGAGCTACACAGTTCTTCCTGACAATTGGTGATGGCACTTCATCACTGAACTGCATTTTGTGCCCTTAGTGTTTTCATCTTCTGATACATGGACCAGAGATCACAATGGAAGAGGCACTACATTAGGATTCCAGAGTCCTGGGTAAAAGGTTCACTTCTATCGCCATTTTTGCCACTTAATTTCTCTGTGTTCAGTTTCCTGATATGCAGAACAAAGGGATCCTGCTCAGTCATTTATCTCTAAGGTCTGCTCCAGCGTTAGTATGAATTCTGTCCCACCCCCTTTTAAAGTCGCTCGTTTGCCAGCCAATGAATAAGCATTTAATTGTGGCCTAATATGTACCTAAGCTGGATGAATTTCTTAGTGACTAAATAAATCTGTTTCCCAACTGAGGCCAGGTCTATAAATGGTAAGTAAATTAAACCAATAGCAAAAGGACTGCTCTACTCAGATTTCTTCAGGTTTTCTGTGACGAGTAATGGAGGGTCGGGGAGCAACTGCTTGCATGGCTCTGGCTGCTAATTTAGAACCAGAGAGGACCTGTGCTAATCCAGGATAACTACTTTTCAGTCCAGTGTATCATGGATGTGCGAATGTGGCTGCTATTCAGGCGGTATACTGTAACAACTTGCAAGTGATGGGGGAGGGCGAGATGGGAGTCATGTTAGCAGAGATGATTACAGGTAGTGAAAAACGTATTGGAGCAGTTCAGTGAAACCCACACAAATATGCAGTGTATATAGGTGTGTGTGTGTGTGTGTGTGTGTGCGCACACACACACATACACGTTTATATGCAAGTGGATGTTTAATCAGGACTGGGATTGCCATAGGGCTGTATAGTCATTGATAGGTCAATGGATTGGATCTATTAAGAAAATCCCCCATATTGTCTCACCTATAGCTCTGTAAAAGATTCCCAACATCCCACCATTAAAAATTGATTCCTTTGAGTTAAATCAAGATTTGCCTATTCATATGAATATACATCTCTGAACAGGGGGTCCCACCATCTTTTAAAACTGACTTAATGGCACTTCAGTTTTTCCAATGTGATAGCAAAGTGGGCCACACTTTAAGAACATGTCACACAATAAAGATGTGTTGGTATGAGGTCGGGAGATACAGTTTTGGGCCAGGGAAGGATAGGGTTGGGAGAAGTGTCACAGAAGACAAATGAAAACCAGAAGGGCCAGTAGGAGAGCCTACGACCCCAGCAGAAGAAAATGAACAAAAATGGGAAATAGTAGGATAACAATAGATATATGTAGTTAACAGCCTGTTCTATTTAGAGTCTGTTCCTGGCTTATGTTCAGTTCACATCTTAGTTTTTTTAAATAAAATGTTGCTTCTGATTCTTTTATCTGAGTACTGAAAGCATTTTGTTTGCATTCATACCACTTGGCAACTTGAGTGAGGCAGTTTTCTTGTCAATTCTGTTCACTTATAAATTAGGATGACCATGCATCAATTTATTGATTTCTGCAAATCTAATGTAGAGATAAAAAGTCATTCTTCCTAATTTCTAATTCTAGAAAGCTCAATGGCTAAAGAACAAATAGGTAAAGATGAATCATTACCAAAATATTAGCAAGTTCTGTGGACCAATGTTACATGTTAAACATGTATGTAGTCATTTTTATGTGCTAAAATATGCTGTAAATATTTGCCAACTTTACTCTGTGCTTACTCCTTGTATTATGTGGAAAACTTCCTTTACTCCTGATGACTCTAAAAGGTAGATGATAAGTATTTTAGCTCATTTTATAGGTGAGGAAACTAAGGTTTAGGGAGGTCAAGTCACTTAGGCTCACAGCTAAGTAGGAAGAACAGCAGAGATTAAATCCAGCTTCACAAGACTCCAGAGATGGATCATTAAGCAACTCTGGGAGATGTCTCACTAGGGTCGGTGTTGGTTGACTCACACCATTGGGGAAAAGAAAACAAACAGACAAAAACCCAAACCAAAGATAACTATTTGCTGTAGAATTTATGGAACCATGTAAAAATACATAGGCGTATAGACTTAGCGTCTGGAGTTAAATTGAATCAGATGAACTGAAATGATCATTAACCGCTTCGGTACCAGTGTCGACTACAGTCGATAGCCACAGATGAACATGCACGGCGACTTTAGCCGACAGCCATGATATGACTTTTCTAATTTTTCATTTATCAAAATAAAATTGTAAACATTTAAAAATAACGAAATGAAAACATATATGTATATGTTACCTATTCTGATTTACATTACAAGTAAAGCTGCCTGTAAAGTAAAACAAGCTTTCAGTGCTTTCAAGTTTTCCTCATCACACAAGAACAAAACGCATTCGTCATCAATGCACAGCACAAACTATCGTGAGGACTGTGAGTGCCGGCTGTGGGCAAGGGTTCGCGGCTGGTGAGCGCCATACCGAAGTGGTTAATCAGCATTCCTACAGCACCTTTTCCAAAGTATATGGATGGGTTAACCATTGCACAAATTGAATTAAGAGGTGATTGCCAACCTAGGAACTAATAGGCCCATGACTAAGAAATTAATCCAAAAATTAAAATATACAGAGGACAGCATTTGTAATTAGTACTATGGCATTATTGTTATTCTTTACATTGCTCTTACCTCACCTTCTTTTAGGAATGCTGATGGGAAAATTCCTTGGGCTGGTTCAGATGCTGTGGGCTGATTCATTCCTCTGGGGCCTTTCAATGAAGCTGTGCTTTTGGTTACTGTGACCATTCATGTAGGATAACGTTACCATAGTGGCATCTGTGGCCAAGAGACATGACAGCTAAGACTGGGATGTTTATTCCATTCTACCCTCACTTGTTCTAGTTCTCCGCAATTTTTTTCCCCTTGGATTTTGATATTTGATGCCAACTCAGCAGAACTTTGACTTCGAATCAGATTTTCCTCAGCCCCAATTTAAGATAAAAAAAAATAACATAAATGTGTAAATTGGATGGGAAATGTCAATTCTAAGGCAGAGTATTGGTTCAAAGGGTGTATATGGCTAAAGACAAGAGTTGTGTTCCTGGGTTACCTAGAAATACATGGTAAAGTTTAGACACAGGAAAGTACCTAGAAATAGAGACAACACTATGTCTAGACAGATTTCCCCGACTTCATACACCTTGCTTACTGCTGTGCTCCCACTATTAGAGTTCTTTTCTCAAATATAATTACATCTATAAATAAGCCAGAAAAAGATAATGACAGAAAAATAGAAGTCTATTGTCTATAGGCATTGCACTAAAGAAAGCAGATGTAAAGCAAATAAACACATGAAAAGATGCTCAATTTCACTGTCATCAGCATAATAACAATCAGTAAATTAAAATTATAGTGAGGCATTGTTACATACAGAAAAAAATAACTAAAAGGAAAAGGCAAACAATACCAAGTGTTGGGGAAGATTTGGAAAAATCAGAACACTAACACTGCTACAGGGAGCGTTTGGAAAACTTTTTGTGCCTCTCTACTAAAGCTGAACATATGTGTATCCTATGATCTGGCAATTCCACTTTTAGGTACATATCCACCAGAAACGTAATGTTATGTTCACCAACAAACAAACAAACAATCAAACAAACAAAAAAAGTAAAGAATATTCATGACACTGTTCTTAATACTTTCAAACTGGAAACTACCCAAATGTCAATCAACAATAAAATGAATAAATAAATTGTGGTATATCCACACGATGGAATATTACATATACAGCAATAAGAATGATTCACAAATACATGCAACAATATAGAGGAATCTCAAAAACATAGATTCAAAAGAATCCAGGCACAAAAGAATATACATGGCATGATTAATTCAAGTAGTACAAAAATGGACAATATTGTGGTGTTAGAAATTAAAATAATGCATACTTTTGAGGCTATAGTGAATGGAAAAGGGCTTTTGGATTGTTGGTAATGTTCTGTTTCTTGATCTGAGTGCTGGCTGTGTATGTTCACCTTCATTAAGTCAGACACTTATGACTAATATACTTTTTCTCAATGTACATTATTATTCAATAAAATTTTTTTTAAGCCTAAGCCATTTAAAATTATTATTTCAAAGTATTATGGGGGTACAAATGTTTTTGGTTACATGGATCACTTTTGTTATGCTTGAGTCAGGGTTATAAGTGTGTCCGTCACCCAGATAATGTTCATTGTACCCGTTAGGTAGGTTTTTGCCCATGCCCTCCTCCTTCTTCCCTCTGCTTGATTTCCATTAAGCTTTATTCTCTCTGTGTACATGCGT
Organism: Microcebus murinus; assembly: GCF_040939455.1. Classification (NCBI taxonomy): domain Eukaryota; kingdom Metazoa; phylum Chordata; class Mammalia; order Primates; family Cheirogaleidae; genus Microcebus; species Microcebus murinus. The sequence continues at coordinate 29,057,588 of NC_134108.1, forward strand.
GCTCATCAGTTAGTTTTAATTTAATATCAAGTATATGTGATGTTTGTTTTTCCATTCTTTAGGATAATGGCCTCCACTTCCATCCAAATTGTTGCAAAAGGCATTAAATCATCCTTCTTCATGGCTGAGTAGTATTCCATGACATACATATACCACATTTTGTTAATCCATTCATGAACTGATGGGCATTTGGGTTAATTCCACATATTTGCAATTGTGAATTGTGTGCTGCTATAAACATTCAAGTGCAGGTGTCTTTTTGATAAAATGACTTCTTTTCCTTTAGGTGAAAACTCAGTAGTGGCATTGCTGGGTCAAATGATAGGTCTATGGAGATTCTTTGAGAATTTCCATACTGTTTTCCATAGAGGTTGTGCTGATTTGCTGTCCCACCAACAGTGTATAAGCATTCCTTTCTCTCTACATCCATGCCAGCATCTACTGTTTTGGACTTTTTAATAATTCATTTTTTAATCAATCATTCTAACTGTGGTAAAGTGATATCTCATTGCAGTTTACATTTGCATTTCCCTGATGATTAGTGATGTTGAGCATTTTTTCCTATGTCTATTGGCCATTTGTCTATCTTCATTTGAAAAGCTACTGTTTATGTCTTTTGCTCACTTTTCATCTTGCTCATTTCCACGCAACAATCATTTTTAAAAATGGTAAGAGAAGACTTCTTTCAAGCTGCATTAACCTGAGTAAGACATCAATGATGTTGAGTTCATCAGATTAAGTTAACAATCCCTTTGAAAATCTGCCAGTGGGCTCCTGACAGTGTGGAACTCAGGACAAGAAAGTTTTGATGTTGATAGAAGATGGCAGCGACTGTGAAAGGTTTTGAGCACATGGCAGCTCACAGTGGGCCCATATGGAGAGCTACTGTGGGTGTAACTGCATCAGGAAGACAGCCCATGGGTCCCTTAAGGGGCCTGGGTCAGGGTCAGATGCAAGCAGGCAATGGAAGAGAGAAAGAGATGCTAGAATGCAAAAAATGGAAATCTGGTAGAACCTAAAAAACTCAACTTACCTTTTTTCACAGTTTACCCAGAGCAAAGCCTACTCAAAAACAAATTTGATGTTATTCCAAGATTCACAGAATTTAATTAAACTCTCTGTAATAATCCAGAATGGCATATCTCTCCCCTGCTAGCCATGGGGGTCTTATACAGTGTCTCTTTGTTAGTTTTCCATTAATAATTCACTAGGAGAGGGGCTGAGAAGGCGGTTGGGGTGGGGGGAGTTAGTGGGAATTAAATTCATATAGCACATTCATTCTGTAGAGATTCTAGATAGTGAAGTGTCACCAACATCACTATGTCCTTTTAGTCAACGCAGACTCAATGCAACTCAATGTAGTTCCCATACTAAGTACAAGGGCTTTAATTAATTAAGGTTATTCCAAAAAGAACTAATTTTGCTTAAGGAAAATGGTTTTCTATACTTATTCATTCATTCACTTATTTCGTAAATGCTTGATGAATCCCTGTCATATGCCACCGTTATGTACTTCTCTTCAAATCTATGGGAGCATGAAATATGGAAACAGCTTCACTTACGAATGCCTCAAAACATTTGGAATTATAACTAAAATATAAACTATAAAATTTTAGATAAAAGAAATGGCATGTACCCAAAATAGAATATGTTCTTTAGGAATCCTTCTGATGAGTTCAAAAATATGGCAGAGAATGGAGAAATAAACTGAATAGTATAAAATATCCTGGACTTTAAGTTCTATTGAATATGTTTCTAATGCCAGTTAAAAATATTTACTTCCTCTGTATGTTTAACAATATTACCATGTGAGTGTTGAGCCCTGTAATGGAACTCTTACATTGTTTATTTTTGTCTGTGTCTACAGGGAGAATATGCAATAGAGGAGTCGCTTGTTTTCATCTCTTTTTCCAGGGACCTGTTACTCTCTTGGATTGCAACAAAGACCACAGTTTCCAGAGTAGTTTTCAATCTCAGTGGATTACTTTCTTTCTTTCAGAGATGGCCTCAAACCAAGATCTGCAAAGTCAAGTTAACTATAGGTATTCAACTTTTCTCTCTGAGTGATTGGTTCCTCTTGGCACCAAAGACTTTATTTTTGTCTTTCAACAAAAATGTTGTTTAATCTCCATAGGGATTTGACATTATGGTTCTTTTCTTTCTCCTTCCTACCACCAATTTCCCCACTTTTTAAAGAAGATATCTAGCTCCTCATAATTTGAAATAGAAACATATATCCTTAAACCAAAAGGCTGTTTTGAACTTAAGAAGCGAAGCCCCATTAATTGATGTTTTAAAGCTTTCCTATTTCTTAGGAAAGGGCTGGCCCACTTTTGAGGGGCTAACTTGGCCCTCTCCTCCCTTATCCCCCACTTCATAGGAGGCTGTATGTAGGTATTTGCAACTGCAATTAACAGAACTCTGGGGCCCAGAATTCTAACTGAGATATAAAATTATGCTTTGAAAATGATGTATTTTTTTGCTGTTTTTATTGGCCATCAGGGAATTTTCCTTTTGAGGATAGCTATAATCCTGCTCTCTATGTAACCTTCATCTTCCCCAATACAAATCACAGAGGGCTTATAGATAATGAATAATTACAGTTTTAATTATTATAATTAATAATTATTTATTATCAGATACCATAATTCTCTCTGATGGCATTTTGTGTTATGGGTTGACATTAATGTTAATGAGGAATAATGCTGTTTAAATCTAGATTCATGAAGAGAACTTGGTTTCATTTATGTCTGTAGCTAGTGACTTGAGAAGGTTACCTTTGGACTCTAGCATGATGTATATGAGTAAAAAGAAAAAAGAAAAAAAAAAGAGAAGGTTACCTAGCCTTCATGTTTTCTTCACCAATAAAATTAATATAGTTCTTCATTATGTCATTTTGGCAGTGTTTCAAATTATTGGAAAATTATCATAAACAGTTATTAAAAATTAATAATAATTGTCATGAATTTTCTGTTTCCCTGAAATCTAATAATAAGAAAGTTGGTTTTTTTTTTTTTAAAAAAGAATTACAGAGTAGTTAAGGACCATAAAATTCTCCTAATTTATAGATGGAGAAAACTGCTTTTCAGGAGATCCACCACTTTCAGTGTTACCAAGAACTCAATCAGATGTTTAATAATGATTATTTCTCAAACCCAGCATAGCATTGTTGGGCATCTATCCAAAAGAACATAAGTCACTCTATTATAAAGACATCTGCACCCAAATGTTTATAGCAGCACAATTCACTATTGCACGGTCATGGAAACTATCCAAGTGCCCATCAATTCATGAATGGATAACTAAAATGTGGTATATACTCACAATGGAATATTACTCAATCCTAAGAAACGATAGTGAACTAGCACCGTTTATGCTTTCGTGGATTAAGCTTAAGCCTGTAATACAAAACGAGACGACACAAGACCTGAAAAATGGGCTACACATCTACTCGCCATCAAATTGGTAATGACAGCCTAAAACTATGGTGTTCAAATAATTGTAGTGTTCAACAGGGATCTGAGGGGGGGAAGACCCACATCTTAAGGATGTGATGAGCATTGTAGGGGGGAAAGGATTACCTCTATTCCTTTTTAGAGAGGCAAAGAAACACACTGTAACCAAAATGTCTAAAAAAAAAATTGTTAATGGGAGGTGAACAGGTGGAAGGGGGGAGAAGGGGAAGGGTACGCACTTTCATGGTAGGTGCAGGGCACACCACTTGAAGACTGGACACGCGTGAAGCTCTGGCAGAGCGGGGTGGGGAGGGGAGCAGGGGCAAGATATGTAGCCCTAACAATATTTGTACCCACAGAATTTGGGAGAAAAAAAAGAGTTAATCCTCACATTCTAGAATAAGGAAAAATTTAAGATTTCTAATATGGAACAAATTGAACATAGAAATTGCTAAACATGTCCCTGGTTAGAATGGATCAGAGATAGTTATAGTAAATTACAAATGACTGTTATTACTAAGGAACAAAATGAAAATAACCAAGAAATAATATTAAAGACTGTATTTACAAATTCAAATAGAATGGAATGCAACATAAAATAAATAATTCATCATTCAAAAAATATTCTTAATAATCTAGGTTTTGATTTAGTCTACCAGGGGAAAAAAATCTCAGCCTTATCGGAAGACTTGACCCTAAGGCCAAGTTATCTTATCTAAAAGATGGGATAGTTGGAGACTTTAACACCCCACTGACAGCACAGGACAGATCCTCCAAACAGAAAATCAACAAAGAAATAATGGACTTAAACAGAACCCTAGAACAAATGGGCCTGACTGACATTTACAGGACATTCTACCCCAAAACCACTGAATATACATTCTTCTCATCAGCTCATAGATCATTCTCAAAGACTGACCATATCCTAGGACACAAAGCACGTCTCAAACAATTTTTAAAAAATTATACCATATATCTTTTCAGACCACAATGGAATAAATGTAGAAATCAATCCTAACAGGAGTCCTCATTTCTACACAAAGTCCTGGAAACTAAACAACCTTCTGCTGAATGATCACTTCATAAACAAGGAAATCAAGATAGAAATCAAAAGATTCTTTGAACTAAACGACAAAGGTGACACAAGTTACCAAACCCTGTGGGACACAGCTAAAGCACACCTGAGAGGAAAGTTGATTTCCATAAATGCCTATATCCAAAAGTCGAAAATATCACAAATATACAACCTAATGAATCCTCTCAAAGAGCTGGAAAAAGAAGAACAGACCAACTCCAAACCCAGCAGAAGAAGTGAAATCATTAAGATCAAATCTGAACTAAACGAAATTGACAACAGAGAAACTATACATAAGATTAATAAAACAAAAAGTTGGTTCTTTGAAAAAATAAACAAAATTGACACACCATTGGCTAGACTAACAAAAAGCAGAAAAGAAAAATCTCTAATAAGCTCCATCAGGAACAATAAAGGAGAAATTACAACTGATGCCACAGAGATACAAGATATAATTTATGAATACTATAAAAACCTCTATGCACACAAACTGGAAAATGTGGAGAAAATGGACAATTTCTTAGAAACACACAGTCTCCCCAGGCTCAACCAGAAAGAAATAGAATTCCTGAACAGACCAATATCAAGTACTGAAATTGAAACAGCAATAAAAACCCTTCCTAAAGAGAAGAGTCCTGGACCAGATGGTTTCACACCCGAATTTTACCATACCTCCAAAGAAGAACTGGTGCCTATCCTGCAGAAATTATTCCACAACATCGAGAAGGATGGATTTCTCACCAAAACATTTTATGAAGCCAACACAACCCTGATACCAATGCCAGGAAAGGATGCAACAACAAAAAAGAGAACTATAGACCAATATCCCTTATGAATATAGATGCAAAAATTCTCAATAAAACCCTAGCCAATTGAATCCAGGTGCTTATCAAGAAAATAATTCATCACAACAAAGTGGGCTTCATCCCAGGGATGCAGGATGGTTCAACATACGCAAGTCTATAAATGTAATTCACCATATAAACAGAAGTAAAAACAAATACCATATGATTCTCTCAATAGACTCAGAAAGAATTTGACAAAATGCAACCCCCTTTTATGATAAGAACGCTCAACAAAATAGCCATAGACAGGGCTTACCTAAAAATGATACAAGCCATATATGACAAACCCACAGCCATATCATACCAAATGGGGAAAAATTGAAAGCATTCCCACTTAGAACTGGAACAAGACAAGGTTGCCCATTGTCTCTACTTCTGTTCAACATAGTGCTGGAAGTCCTCGCTACAGCAATCAGACAAGAGAGTGGAATTTAGGGCGTCCAAATGGGAGCAGAAGAGATCAAACTCTCACTCTTCACTGATGACATGATATTATACCTAGAAAACCCCAAGGATTCAACCAAGAGACTCCTTGATCTGATAAATGAATTTGGTAAAGTCTCAGGATACAAAATCAATACACAGAAATCAGAGGCATTCATATATACCAACAACAGTAAAAGTGAGAACCAAATCAAACACTCAATTCCCTTCAAAATAGCAACAAAGAAAATAAAGTACCTTGGAATATATTTAACTAAGGAGGTAAAAGACTTCTACAGGGAGAACTATGAAACACTGAAGAAGGAAATAGCAGAGGACGTAAACAGATGGAAGAATATACCATGCTCATGGGTCGGCAGAATCAACATTGTTAAAATGTCTATACTACCCAAAGTGACCTACAGAGTCAGTGCAATCCCTATCAAAATACCATCATCATTTTTCACAGACATAGAAAAAATAATTTTATGCTTTGTATGGAACCAGAGAAGTCCCCGTATAGCAAAATCAATCCTAGGCAATAAAAACAAAATAGGAGGTATCAATTTACCAGACTTCAAACTATACTACAAGGCTATCATCATTAAAACATCTTTTTACTGGCACAAGCACAGGGACATTGACCAGTGAAACAGAACAGAGAACCCAGATATAAAACCATCCTCATATAGCCAACTAATCTTCAACAAAGCTGACAAAAACATACACTGGGGAAAAGAATCCTTATTCAATAAATGGTGCTGGGAAAACTGGATAGCCACATGTAGAAGACTGAAACAAGACCCACACCTTTCACCTCTCGCAAAAATCAACCACGCTGGGTAACAGACTTGAGCCTTAGGGGCGAAACTATTAGAATTCTAGAGGAAAATGTTGGAAATACTCTTCTAGACATTGGCCTAGGCAAAGAATTTATGAAGAAGACCCCAAAGGCAATCACAACAGCAACAGAAATAAACAAATGGGACCTAATGAAATTAAAAAGCTTGTGCACAGCCAAAGAAACTGTCAAGAGAGCAAACAGACAACCCACAGAATGGAAGAAAAGTTTTGCAAGCTACACATCTGATAAAGGGCCAATAACTAGAATCTATTTAGAACTCAGGAAAATCAGCAAGAAAAAATCAAACAACCCTATTAAAAAATGGGCAAGGGACATGAACAGAAACTTCTCAAAAGAAGACAGAATAATGGCCAACAAACATATGAAAAAATGTTCAACATCTCTAATCATCAGGGAAATGCAAATCAAAACCACAATGATATATGACTTAACTCCAGTGAGAATGGCCTTTATCAAAAAGTCCCCAAACAACAAATGCTGGCATGGATGCAGAGAGAGAGGAACACTCCTACACTGCTGGTGGGACTGCAAACTACTTCAACTCTGTGGAAAGCAATATGGAGATACCTCAAAGTGATACAAGTAGATCTACCATTTGATCCAGCAATTCCACTACTGGGCATCTACCCAAAAGATCAAAAGTCACTTTATGCAAAAGACATCTGTACTCAAATGTTTATAGCAGGACAATTCACAATTGCAAAACTGTGGAAACAACCCAAGTGCCCATCAATTCATGAGTGGATTAATAAAATGTGGTATATGTATACCATGGAATACTACTCAGCTTTAAGAAACAATGATGATATATCACCTCTTGTATATTCCTGGATACAGCTGGAACCCATTCTACTAAGTGAAATATCTCAAGAATGGAAAAACCAGCACCACATGTACTCACCAGCAAATTGATATTAACAGATCAACAACTAAGTGGACATATAGGAGTAACATTTATCGGGTGTCGGGAGGATGGGAGGGGGGAGGAGGGGTGAGTTTATACAACCACAACGAGTAAGATGTGCAACGTTTGGGGGATGGACATGCTTGAAGCTCTTACTCGAGGGGGAGGGGGACATGGGTAATATAAGTAACCTTAACACTTGTACCCCCATAATACGCTAAAATTAAAAAATAAATAAAATAAAATAAAAGATGGGGGTTCATAATAATATCTGCCTCATGAATTAAATATAATAATGGGAATTAAATAAGATAATGCCTGTAAATTATTTGCACAGTACCTGACACATAGATGATACTTAGTAAATGGTAGCTATTTTTATATTGTCTTTATTATCATTTTACTTAGAGAAGACTCTTTTATTTGCAGTAGTTATGTTCTAAGAAGTCTCTTTGAACACTGAATTAGCAAATATTGAACCACTGCTCCTAGGGGAAATACAGGATTAGACTTTTGCGAGCCTCTGGTCACAATATTTTCATCCACTCAGCAATACATAACTTTGTTTCATGCATATTTCTGTTTAAAAACACTTTTTAAAATGTAGAGTTGGTTGATTAACATTGAACTTACAACCAACAGCACTATGATTCATACCAAAATGAAGCTTATCTAACACAAGTATTTTCTCCACAAGGCACATCACAGCCTTCTTGGTCTCAGAAGCATTAAGCAGCATTTCAGCACTATGCTTGGGAGCCATTTTAAATAGCAAAATCACCAACAAAAAATAAATGTGCAAAATAGGTCACGCTAAATAGACCATACAAAGGACACTTGTTCACAGTATGAGAGCTGAAATAGGAAATCAGGACATTACCTCGTTCAACCTCAGCTGGGAACATGAACTTTGGGTGACTCAAAATTTTCATCACTCTAAGTATGATGCATGTTGGTGGATGACTTCAAAAGCATCCGGAATGTTGATTTTGGGGTTACAAATAAATGTTAGCTAGTAGGTGAATTTGCAAATATGGAAGGTAGAAAAAAATAAGGATCAATTATATCTGATTCTTGAAAAATTAAAATAAATTCAGTTTGACTACATAATAATAGAGTTCCAGAGGAAAGCAGCAGGAAAAGAATTGAAGATTTTCCCTTGTGCGGGGAAAGGTAGGACCTGTCACAAGTGCCCTAGGTACATTGTTAAGAAGTTAGTCCCTTTTCTAATAATAATGAAGCGTAGTAAATCCATTTCTACTTGAAAATGATATGACCTTGTATAAAGAAAATCCTAATGAATCTGCTAAAAATTGTTAGAACTCATAATTTCAGCAAGGTTGCAGGATACAAGAGTAATATACAAAACCCAACTGTATTTCTCAGTAGTAATAAGCAAACTAAAAATGAAATTAAGAAAACAATACCATTTACAATAGCATCCAAAAAATATATATGAATCAATTCAATAACAAAAAAACACAAAACTTATACTCTGGAAACTATAAAACATTGTTAAAAGAAACTGAAGATTTGAATAAATGGAAAGACACCCATGAATAGAAGACAATATTGTTAAAATAGCAATAGTCCCCAATTTGGTATACGGATTCAACATAATCCCTAAGAAAATTGCAACCCCTCCACCTTTTTATGCAAAAATTGATAAACTGATGCTGAAATTCATTTGGAAATGAAACTGATCCAAAATAGCCAAAACAATCTTGAAGAAAACAAAGTTAGAAGACTCACACTTCCTAATTTGAAAACTTGCTATGAAGCTAACATCATCAAGACAGTGTGGTACTGGCATAACCATAGACATAAAGAACAATGGAATAGAAGTGAGAGTTCAGAAATAAATCTTTGTATTTGTGGTCAGTTCATTTTCAACAAACATGCCAAGGCATTTCAATGAGGAAAAGAACAATCTTTTTGACAAATGGTACTGGAGCAACTGGATACCTCTTGCAAAAGCTGTAGCCCTAACTCATGCTATATACAAAAATTAACTCAAAATGGATGAAAGATCTAAATGTTAGCTAAAATTATAAAACTTTTTAGGAGAATACTATAAATTTTGGTGACAATGGATTTGTCAATGGTATACAGACTGATATATGACACCTAAAGTATGAGCAACAACAAAATATAAATGGACATCATCAAAATTTAAAACTGTTTTGCTTCAAAGAACACCATTAAGAAAGTGAAAAGACTACACACAGAATAAAGGAAAATTTTGCAAACCCAGTATATCTGAAAAGTAACTTGTACTTATATGCAATATACAAATAACTATTACAACTCAGTAATAAAAATGACAAACAATCTAAAAATGTGCAAAGGATCTGAATAGCTAGTCCTCCAAAGAAGATGTATAAAGAAAAGCACACAATAAGATGCTCAACATTGTTAGTCATCAGGAAAATGAAAATCAAAGCCTCAATGAATTACTACTACACAATCACTAGGATGTTTATAATCAAAATGGAAGTTAATAACAGGTGCTGATGAGGATATATAAAAATTGGAACCCTTATACACTTCAACGGGAATGTAAAATGGTATAGCTTATTGGAAAAACAGTCTGATAGCAACCCAAAAATGTAAGCATACCATTACCATTTGACCCAGCAATGCTACTCCTAAGCATATATCCAAAAGAAATGGAAACATATGTCCACAAAAAACTTGTACTTGAATGTTGATAGCAGCATTATTCATAACAGCAAAAGTGGAAACAGTCCAAATGTCCATCAACTGATTAATAGATAATGTGGTACATCCACACAATGGAATATTATTTAGCAATAACAAGTAATGAAGTACCAATACACACCACGACATGGATAAATCTTGAAAACATTATGCTAAATGAAAGAGTCCAGTCACAAAGAACCACATATAGTATAGCTGCATTTATATTAAATGTCTAGAATAGGCAAATCTATATAGACAGGAAGTATATTAGTGGTTTCCAGAGGCTGAGGGAACAGAGTGATGGGGAGTGACTGCTAATGTGTTTGGGGTTTCTTTTGGGATGCTGAAAATGCTTTGGAATTAGATAGTGGTGATAGTTACATAACTTTGTGGATATACTATAAACCACTGAATTGTATACTTTATAAGGGTGAATCTTGTGTATAAAAATTTTTTTTAAAAAAGAGTTGTACAGAATTTCCAACTCTGATCATAATATAGTAATTGCTGAGAGAATTGTCCTTTCACTGTTAATCATCCTAAATACGAATAAAGTTTGTGATAGAGACTTTACAGGCTTCGGGCAACAGATGGTGAGGAGCTGTCATTTTTGAGAAAAGGAAAAGTATGACATGACCCATACTTTTTTGCCTTGGCACTTGTCTGAACTTGAGTATGTGAAGATGGAGCCCCAACAGAATATAGTAAGCTTGGGTAGCTGAGGAGGCAGTTATTTAATGTCAGAGGCATGGAAGAAGGTGACATTTGAGAAGGAGGCTCCCAGAGTTGAGGAGGCTACTCCGATGGGTGGTTCCCATGCATCTGAAGCATGCATGTGGGTTCCATCCCTTCCCTGGTCTGGACTCTGTGTGCACAGGGTGAGGCTTCATGAGGCTTAGTAGAGAACAGCTCCTATGAGGCAGAGGGTGAATGAGGATTTCACTGTGCTCTGTGTTGGGAGGGTAGAAGGAAGGGAGAAAGAGAGGGAGGAAAGACCAGTGAAAAGCAGAAGATTCAACTGGGTACCTCACATAGCAACAGTGACCACACCATGACAAGCTTTAATTTTTCAAATGATCAAACAAAACCAAAACTGTCTCAATTATTGAGGGTTGTCAACAATGTTAATCCATAACACTTTAAGAGAAATCAAAATGGAAGATATGAAATTACCAAGTTTCCCATCCAAAAGCCTCATTAACTAACTGTGGAGAAAACACCACTGCAGAGTGAGAGTAATAAAGAAGGTTAAATATAAGCATTTGGTGGAATTTATTTAACTTGGCAGATTCCATTTTTGTGAAGTGATAGGCTGAGAAGGGAGGAGTATTAGGCAAAAGGGAAAGAAATTCCAAGATCACTTTCCGCTCAGTAAATTATTCTCTAGAACAGAATTCTTCTAAAAATAGAATTTTAGAAGATCAAACCAGTTAGTCCATTCATGTAGATGGAATCCTTGGTTTAAAGTCAAAGTAAGTACATTTATACTAAAAGCACTACTCAATTTTAAAATAAGAGATGAATGTCCTCAAAGGTGTGAGTCTACCTTTTCCATTAATACCTTACACTTGTGTCCTTTTCATTTGAGTAAAGAATACATCTGTCAATTGCAAACATTTATTCACCTATTGGCTGAACAAAAAAGCCAATTGAAAATGAGGTTAGGAAAAACATGAGCCTGGTCTTATCACATTAACAAGTGATTTTAAAAATTGTTTTAACCTTGTAGTATGTGGTTAGTCATCACCATGTGCACCACTAACTCAAACTAGATACTTGTTCTTTTGCCAAATAATGTCACTTTAAATGTGTGCAAATATCAATATCACAGTAAAATTTAGGACCTAAATTCTGACAAGGTGTGACCACATGCATGGTAATGAAATTTCATCTGTTCCCTTAAAATTTCTTCTCTAAAGATGCTTTATTTGAGGAGAAATGGAACCCATTTAGGTTTAAAATATCCATTCAGAACAGCTATGAAAAAATAAACTGAACTGAAAAAATTCTAGCTCTCCATATACATGGATTTGTTATTCACTGTAATTCATTGGCAATGTTTTCTAAGGGACTAAATTTTTTAATACATTATGTATGAGAAAGCAAAGTTTTACTGTATTGTATATTAAGTTAAACCCTTTAAAATAAATTCTAGACAGTAAAATTCATCACAATATGCCTCCATTTAACATTTTCCTGCAGCTAATTTCATTTTTCAAAAAGCTGGCTAAGGGCCCAAAGAGGATCATGTATCACTGAAAAAAAAAATTCCCAGATTTCTGGAAAACATTATAGAGACATTCCAGTGTATTTAATTTTCAGAAAATGATATTTGTCAAATTGTTAGCCATGTATTAGACTGTGTGCTCTGTGAATGTACCACCATTTTAAAGTGTTGATAATACATCTTACTGGCCTTCCCACTAGTCAAGAGTTCTTGGTAAAATATTTTCCTACCACATAAGCCACTAGTCATCAACCGTGTCAAACAACATTTTCAATTCGGATAATGAAATTCAAAGTTGGCTATACTCAATAAATAATCAAGAGATATATGATATTAACCATGTAATATTTAATCATATTTAAGTCAAGCTATATAACTTATAGGAATAAGGCAAAATTTTTATGTTGATTGTGCATACATAAATTATTAACTATTATGTTTTATAAAAGCATGATTTTCAACCCAGCCTTACACAGAATGAAATTCAATTGTATATATGTGTTTAAAGACTAGGAATAGAAACCTGTTTTTGCTAAATAGTAAAAAATATCAAATAAAGGTACTTAAGCTCTGTCCTTTGCAATCTATATTTTGCATATATAGTAAATAGTATATATAACAAACATATTATATATGCAAAATAAATTTATATATGTATTTATAAATACAAATATATTTATATAAGTATGTGTATATAAAATACAAAATAAATTGGTATATTTATTATATATACAAATATACAATATATATTATATAATCACTATATACAGTGATAAAATATGCATAATTTAAAATTTACTGTTTTAATCATTTTAAGTGTGCAGTGCAATGGCATTAAGTACATTCACATTATTGTGAAACCATCACCACCATCCATCTTCGGAACATTTTGTCAGTTCAAACTGAAACTCTGTACCAATTAAACAATATCTCCCCATTATCCATTCCCCCCAGTCCCTAAAAAACCACTATTCTACTGTCTGTCTCTATGAATTTGACTACTCGGGGGTTGACTCTATGTACCTCATATGAGTGGAATCGTACAGAATTTGTCCTTTTGTGACTGCCTTATTTTACTTAGCATGATGTTCAAGGTTCATCTATGCTGTAGCATGTATCAGAATTTTCTTTCTTTTTGCAACTAAATAACATTCCGTTGTCTGTATATACCACGTTTTGTTTATCTATTCATCTGCCAACAGACAGTGGAGCTGCTCCTACTTTTTGGCTATTGTGAACAATGCCACTGTGAACATGAGGGTATTTGTTTGAGTCCCTGCTTTCATTCTTTGGGTTATATACCCAGAAGTGGAACTGCTGGATTCTCTATAATATCTATAGCAAGTTCTCAGATCTACCCATAGGCTTATTTTGTATTTCCAAGGTGGTGGTTGCTATTCTGAGGGACGGCAGTATCTCCATATCCTTCCCTCACAACCGTCACAGTGTCCTCTCTGTGTCCCCTTGCCCTCAAAGGGTTAATAAGACTTCTTACAAAACAACGGTCAAGAGACTTTTTAAGAAAGTTTATCATTACTGACCTATTCATAAATTCTGAATATTCATTTCGCTTAGGGGTGCTTAAGTGTTAGCTTTTGGAGAATCAAAGCTGTAAGAAACTTGGGGGAAAACCCCAAACATGTTGCCCATTCCTCATCCTCCATTTACACCCTCATTCTAGTTCAACATACGCCTCTTCCAGGGCAGCTTTCAGAAGACAAAATTTCAAAGCCTTCCTCATCAGTCTCTTCCTATGTTCAACTCTCTCTCAAGAGAAGGTTCTTTCCCTCTAGCAGAAATTCCACTCTGCTGTTACTCTTCCTCATCTGTGCCTCTGTCAGCTCCTCTATTCTTCCCATCCTGAAATCCACATCACTCCCAAAATGTACACACTGATCTTTAAAATTCAATGTGTCAACTTTTCTTGGATGTCCTTCCTGATTTACCAAGATGACACTATGATTTCCTTGTCTGAAAAATAGAGGGAAAAGTTTCCTTCCTCCTTTGGTTTGTTGTGAGGACTCGATGTTAAAAGATATGCTTGGAACTTCTAAGGCATGTTGTAAGTTCTCAATAAAAATCAGCTATTGTTACCAATGAAAACGAAATTTAATGGGGGATGAAAATCAGTTGCTTCATATCTGTGTATTAAAGGATTTTTTTATTTGTAAAACTATTACTATTGTATCATTAAACTGAACCTGATTTTTTGTTATCGTTTCTACTACTTCTTATTTTCCTACCTTTTACTCATCCTAACAGCTCTTCCCTGAGTTCTCACTCACTAAATTTTCCTCACATATTTCAACTTTGTAGTCCTAAGGTTGATATGATTTCCAAGTCTGGGAATGAGAAATGTCATATACAATTGAAGATGGGAAGAGGAGAGATGCTAATTTTACTTTAATTAACTGTCATCCATCTGTATAATGATGCTTGTTTTCTGATAGCCTGTTGATCCAGAGGTATGTTCTTCTTAGAGTTTTTTTGGTCACAGATTCCCTTTGCAAATATGATGAAAACTATAGATCAACTCCTCAAAAAGGCACACTCACAATTTACATTAAAATTCTGAGGATGTATGAACCGCACGAATATTCCAGAAGAGTCCATAGTTCCTTGATAATACTGATTATTGTAGAATATAAACATAGTAAATTTTAATTGTTCTATTTTCCCCTGAAACACATATCAGATTTCTTGCCCTAATATTATATCCCATCATACTACTTCTTGTCTACACCTCTTTATGGTTTTCCAGTGGTTGGATGAAGGCTAATTGACCCAAATGCTCTAGGCTCTGCAAAAAGCAACCATGGTAATAAGACAGAGGACCTTCTCAGTATATAGGATAAATCTTTATCTTTTTTTCCCCTCACACTTGTATACCAGTGTTGAGAAAGTCCTCTTTAGGCACAAAGGTAGCATATATAATATTTTTAAAATTCCTTAGCATATTTGGATATTCTAATAAAACATAGAAAAGTTAAAGTTTCTGAATTTACGTAATAGTTTAGAAGATTTACTTCAATCCAATTTCTTTCTAAAATAAAAAAGTTTTCACTATACTATGAAAAAACTGATTTGGTAGCTTTTGTAATGTTTTGTGAGTTACTAGACTAAATAGGATGACAATCTAATTAAGGTAAACTTTTAATAAATTTGATTCATCCAAAGGCTTTAATACCAGTGAATAAGAGTTCTTTCTAGTCTGTGATGTTCTTATACTTTTGTTAATAGGTAATCTGCTCCATTTGAAGGCAAAATGTAATACAATTAAGAACAGAGGAGACATACAGAACAAATTTCCCCCGTGATGAACGAGGAAAGTGACTCTAAATCAAATACATTGATTACAAAAAAGTCCTAATAATGTCCTCCTAAGGTGCTTTGATTTTAAATTTGGTCTTTATTAAATACAACTTTAACTTTGGTTTGATTGCAATTGACCTTATTACATTATATTTGGTTGGCAATGCCTCATTCTTAAATATTCAGGAAGTACTCCAAAGAGGTGCATGCTGACGGTCAACCACCTCTCTTTATCCACTTGTATAGATTCAGGAGTTATGAGTTCTGTGTATCATCATCAACCAGTCAGATGCCACCAATGTGCCCTGAGTAACAGACGTCTAAAGCCATTAATAAATCCAGGTATCACTGAGTAAGAGCTTGACAATATGAATGAGAATGTAAGGAGACTGCATCCAGTCAAGTTGTGGAAATAATTAATGGACAGAGGGAAAGGAAGAAAGGGGGTAATTGAACTGCAAATGCTGAGAGATCATCTAATTTCACCTGCTTGTTCTATAAATGAAAACGTGGAGTAACTGATTACTCTTAGATTAGGACTGAGGATATAATTTAGGGGGAAAATTAGTAATTTGAGATTCAAGAAACCTGAATCCAGACTTGAATTTGCCATTAATATTGTGCAAGATAGATGTTCTGTGTCTTAGTTGCCACAAATGTTAAATGGGAGGATTGGGTTAGAATTCCATGATGCTAATCTTTAACTAGGCTGTTTTAATTCCCAGAATAATACTATTTCTTCTGAACATACTAAATGATGGTCTTTATCCTCAGGTTAACATAAGCAAGTCCTGGTTATAATAATAACAATAACAATAATAATTAAAATTATTACTCAATATTAACTATTATGAGATAAATAATATGTCCTTTAAAATGTTAGAGGTAATTTATATTTTTTTAATTTAAAAGCAAATATTTATTAAGCAAAATTTTTTTTCATTTCTTGATGATAGACACTTTTTGATTTTTAAAAATACATTAAGCTCTTCCAGACTATCGCCCACGTTTCTGGATCTTAAAGTTACAACCATGTATAGAAAAGGACTCCCTGTCCTCAAGAACAGAGAATTATAAATATCAAAATAAAAATTAAAGATAATCTCAGAGTGGTATATATCCTTTTAAAAAAATAAAACAGACTTTTATAGAGAATATTGGCTGATGTGGCTAAAGGATGGGAGATGTTACTGTATAGATTGGATACTCACCTCTAACAAGAAATTTGGGCTAAGGTATACATCATAGGAATAAATTAGTCTCAGGGCTAAGGCACAGAGATAGGAAGGTTCAAAGTTCACACGTGGGAGTCAGCTTGCTCTTCAAGGGACATAAAGTAGGCCAGTGTGGGACGATATGGGGTGAGGTCAAAGGTATAGACCAGGGCCAGATTGGAGGCCAAGTCCAAAGTTTCCACAAAATACTATCCATCTATAATAATTAAAAACTTTTAAATATTTAATATAAATGTAACCAAGGGATATTTTTTTAAAATCCAAACTGATTATAAATACTTCTGTTTTCTAGGAAGTGTGTGTGTCTGTGAGCACGTGTATGTGGTGGGACATGAATATTTTTCAAGAGTGAAGAAAAACTTTTCTACATCCTTCCTGACCCCTTGAAGAGACTGGTGAAAGACAAAGAATGGGTGAAACTTGAAATAGATATTTAGAGGCGCACTTAGTGGGTCCCTAGATGTGCCTCAGAAACTCAGAGCTGATTTTGGGTTCAGTTAGAGAAAGTAGAATTATCTTGTAAAAGGTAAGAGGGAGTCAAGTCCATGTGATACGGCTGGAAGCCAACATACTTTTAAATAGAAAAATCTCCAATATTCAAAATTGCATTATTTTGCCATAAACCATCTTAGCTTTACCAAAATTTCAGTAAAGAAGAAGAAAAATTCTTTTTGTAACCAGATTTGCTTTTTTGAGACTTGAAGCCAGAATAGACCACGGGAATGTAAGTCCATCAGGAATGCACAGAAATCTTCAGAAGAACATGGGACAGGTAGCTTGAGCTGTCACACAAGTTATATAACTGTTTACTTATTTGTTCATTCATTTTCATCTCTGTAAAGTCTCTTATAGAAAAAGATAATAATTGCAGAGGGGGAAGAGAGAGACTCTGATTTCTTTTTTAGAGACTCTAAGTATCCATGATGCCAAAACACCCAATCAAGTTGGTGAGAAAAAAGTTAAGTTGCTAGCTGTTTAATACAGAGTAGTCAAAATAGTTGGCTGACTGGCTAAGTTTTTCACTTCTCAACCACCCGCTTTGGCATAAAATAGACACAAGTCAAAAATAAATATTTAAGAGTAGAGCTACATTCACTTATTCCAAATTCTGAGAAAAATTCATGAACATGTTTTCAGTTTTATCAGCAAGAATCCATGTGAATAACTACTTGTCCCATTTGTTCTGGGACTCTGGAGTTTAAGTGGGCCAGGGTTTTGAAGTGTTGAAAGACATTATAAAGCACTTACAAGTATTCAGCTAGTCAGACTGCTCAATTAGCTGAACATTTATAACCTCAAAATTTTGACAGAGCATGATTCATGTAGGAACGACCCCTTGGACAACAGATGGCTTTATTGTAGGTATGCCTGAGAGAAAGCAAACAGAGCTATGGGATGTGAAGGAAATAAAAATGGAACCTGTGGAGAATGTAAAATTGGACTGAGGAGCATGCATTGTTAATTTTTTTTAAAAGAAGAAAATTATTGAAAAAGTTAGCTGATATATTTTTAATGATAGGGTCTTTTTTTTTGTTTTTGTTTTTACTTAAGACATTCATTTACGGGACATACTGCAAAACCAAAATAGACCACAACTAATACCAAGTAGGCAACCCATACTCCACTCATTTTACAAATCTAAATTAAGCATTAAGAAAAACACAACGGGGATTGGGGGGAGAAAGAATCAAAATACCAACAAAAAACTTATATCCATAGCATTTTATTCCGTCCTCCCACCACCAACGCCCCTAGCTATAGGCTGCTTATGTCTAGAGAGTATTATGGAGAAGTATTCTGGGAAACTAATCCAAAGGTACATTTTGGAATAATATTTTCAAACTATATTTTTCACTATATATTTTCATTACATTTTCAATATAATCACTAAACTACTAAAATATATCCGATTTTAATTTAAAAGGTTTTAGTTTCTAAAAGAGAAATAAAAGTCACCCTGTGAAGTATAAAGGACAGGTACTGTTATCCTCGAGCCTTGAAACTTTTTTGGAGCGCGAATATTCCATCCCAGAGAGCTGCCAGGAGGTAACTTTCCTCTCCTCCCGAGTCGCGCAGCCCGCAGGAAGTGAATCGGGCCCTGGGCACCGGGGTCAGTTCTGATGTCCAGAGCCCCGGTGGGGACTTGGCGCCTGCTGGTGCAGAGCCTGGCGGGCTCCCGGAGGGAGGTGCCCACCGCAGGCAAGTCCCCAGCACTTAGAAGAGCTTGCCTATCTGCGGTTCAGGAGGAAGGCCTGGAGCCCTGGGTGAGGGGGACTGGCTTTGCCAAGCGTACTGCTCCCATGTTGTATTCATACAATAGTTGTGACAATCCGAGTTATGGAGCAGTAAAGGCACTATACCGAGTTAGCCAAAGGTGCAAACAGAACACAGTCCTTTAAATTCAGCCCTCATTAACTCCTCACAACTACTGCTTACTTATTTGAGGCACAATAAAATAATCTTACTGCCTATCAACGTTTTAAAAATAAGTATGAAAAAAATTTAATGAAAAACCAGAAAGGAAGCAAAAACAAATTATACTTCCCCCCTGTGCTTATGTAGTCATTTTTCGCCTTTAACTCTATTTAGCAAGAAGCAATTTTTATAGAATGGAATACTAATCCTTGATTAAGTGTTTTTACAAACTGTAAATAAACATACGCTTTAACATTCTTGTGCTCATTGGTCCTCATTACAACTCTGTAGAACTGGTTATTATTATTATTATTATTAGCCCCATTTTATAGATAAGAACCTGAAGCTCAGAGAAAATAATATATCAAAAGTCAAACTGCCAACACAGACTACAGTCAACATTTAAATAAAGAACTTCAGACTGTAAGTTACATTTCATTTCCTTTAATTATCCACCTATAACTCCAACGAATCTAAATAAATGTTTTCCAAACAAAACCTGCTACCATCCTAACAGGGACACATACTAAAAGTATAATTCTTGAGTAACTTTTTAGAAAGATCTTATACAAAATGTAACAATGTTGTGAAGGTCATTGTTTACACTTGCAAAATACTTTTTTTCCTCTTTTCAATACTTATAATTTGAATAATCCAATAAATTAGAAAAAGAAGCAAAACATTAAAATCTTAAATGTTCACTATTAATTCCTCAAACCTTTCTCTTTTTTGCACATGAATTCTTTTTCTTTATATAGTTTGAAGAATCAGAAAGCAGTTTAAGAAATTTAGCTATTGCAAGTGTAGCTGAATTAAGAGGAAAAGAAATAGGAGAAAGAGAGAGAAATCTAAAAATTATGCTAGTTTCTTTTTATCATGATGATTTAGTCAAGACCAAAAATGAAATACTGTGCTCTGTGGGTGCACGTATCACTTACATGTACAAGAATGAGTTAAAACTGACTTTAGATTAAAAACAAAAACTAATACAACACACAGGATTACTGATAGAAAACACAATTAAAGTGCAGAACAAAATTAATTTAGTAAGCACATAATAGTCCACACATTACTTACAAGGCTAAGATAAGCCCTTTCAAGGCTTTTGCAGTCTGCTTCTATGTGAGACATTCATTGTCACTGTATAGGGTTTTTTCTGCCCTTCTGCTAAATGCTCCATGACTTTTTTGGCAAAACTGAATGTAGGTTATTGTTACCAAATATCAGAACTGTCATAATTATGATTTTTAGGATAATCCAAATTAATTACAACTTCAAGCAGTGGCACAGACTAAAATAGCAAGAGCTGCTGGTGATCTAAAACTACTCACAGCATGTCCCAGCGAGGACTTGGCCAGGAGCACACGTAGCTTAAAAAAAAACAAAAACATGTAACCCTTTAGGCCCAGCAGGCGATTAAGGCCTTGGTAGAAATGTCAGCCATAAGTATGAAAAGACCTTTCAATTGTTTACATACAATTTCCCTCTAATTAGTGAGAACTGATTTTAATTTTTTACTTCTTGTTTTCTCAAACAGGACCATATGGGATCAGGCTTAGAGAGCAGCTGCTTCATTAAAGAGAGAGAGAGAGAGAGAGAGAGAGAGAGAGAGAGAGAGAGAGAGAAAGGGAGAGAGAAAGGGAGAGAGAAAGGGAGAGAGAGGGAGCAGTGTGTCATTCCTGTCTATCAGACCCCACGATTCTTACAGCGATTGGGTGAGTATATGCCTGTAAGCTTAGCAATCTTTAAAAATGTGTGAGGAACTCTCAAAGGGCTATGCTGATGAGGTAAAATAAGAAGACATTTTCAGACACATCTGGCAAACAAAGTATAAAAATAATCAAAGTCTGGTGTCCTGAGTTACTGATGCCTGGGTAGTAAAAGTAAGATGTTCTACTCTACTTTTATTTGATTGTTGTGTTGCTTGTCAAATAACTATATGTAGGACTTTAAATAAATATTGATTTTAAAATGGCACAAGTCAAATGAATATCTCTAAATTACTTTGTAAAACAATTTTGACAGTGTTTTGAAATATTTGAATAGAATTGACTATGGAATAATTGTAAGTACTATCTAATCTCTAATATCAACCTGGAGATGGAGTATATTTGGGGCATAGTTTGAAAAACTTTCACAAAGGCATTTCATTTTCTATTCCATGGAATCAACATAATAATGATAAATTTAATTTTGCTGAAATTTTAATTTTACTTTCTAGATTTCAGAATATCAACCTCAGGAGAAAAGAATATCAGTGTCTTTCTAAATATATTAATGCTTAAATATAAGTTTTTAAAGTGTTTTTAGGTCATCCAATTATGAAGAGTGACTGGGACACATTTATACATTTAACACCTTAACTGCCATGTGAGTTGTATTTAACTCATGCTAGTTTTAAGCCTGAGGCTTTGTGAAGCATATATAACTCACCATCTCTTCACCTTGAAACCGTGAGAACTATTTTTCAAGTTGCATATAACTGACACACAGAAAACAATAAAAAAATAACAAATTTTTCATTAAATTAGAAAGGATCATTTTGTTTTCAAAGTTTTTATTCTACTATTCTACTTTCCTAATAAAACACTGTGGCCCCAAGGAAAACAATTTTTTTTCTAGTGTGGTAGTCAATGTGTTAAACATGGAATTAAAAAACACATTACCATTCAGAACTTGATTTATTTATATTTATTCATTTAAAAATGTTAACTTGGAATTTACACATGGGAATTTCCAAATTAGGGTAGCAGGCCTATAATATTTCTCTAGAAATTTTTACACTATGCTAGCAATAAGTAAGAAAGATTGACAGAAAAGAAAACATTAAGCATTCACAGTTTTGTTTTCATTTATCTTGACATTGTTATTGAAGACAAACTACCTAAACTTTCTTAAAATCCAAACGTATGGTGCAAGAGCTCAGTAGAACCCTCAGACTTCCACATGTGGCTTTAATTCAAATAAGAAGCAATTCAATTTCACATGCCAAATACAGGTAACTATCCCAAGAAATCCTTGAATCATTATATAAAGATAAGCCCCCTTTAAAATAAACCTCCCAAAACAAAAGAAAAACCTCAAAACAACCCAAGAACAAAACCAAAAAACCTAGGTAGTCAAGTCAGAATTTACATGGAAAAGGTTCTGCTAACTAATAGGATTCCTTCCTGTTCTAACAGGATGGAACAAAGAATTAAATTAATTCAGTTGTCTGAGCAGGAAAGTAAGTTCTCAAGAACCTATGAGTGGGTGCAGCTTTTGTAGGAAATGTTCATGGCTTTCTCTTCCTACTTTCCCAAACCTTCTGCTTGAGCCACTAGGGAGGTACGGGAAAGCACCTTAGAAGAGCCCAACCTGGAGGTGAGGCAGAGATGAGCTAGATTTGCAAAACTTATATCCCAAAAGATCCCTAGTGTTTGTCAACACAGCAAGCTGTGGTGCAACCCCCAAGCTTGTAAAACCTTATGGGGGTCACAACTTCCAGCTGATTTTGTGAAGAGCAGGCCTACTGGCTTAGGCATCCTCTTTTCTCAAGCTCCTACAAGAGGTTCCTACCTTCTATCATCTGCCTTCTGTCTCCTTTCTGCCATTAGCCACTTCTAGTTGGGAGATATTTTCCATGATCCTGAAATACGTCTTGACTTCACTGTCTATCACGTAAGTGAAGTCAGGGAATCACAGTGCCATTCAGTACAAGAGTCTTGGGAATCCTGTCATTTTAAAAATAGCTGTAACAATCACTTTTCCTTTTAATTAGTCTCCACATCTATTATTACAAATTCCTCCAATTTGGAAAACCATTTCCATGCTTTATATACCAGAAAGACTGTCCTAAAATGAAATCTTTCCTATGTTTTTCAATTTCCTTTCCTATCTTAAATCTTTTGCAGCTCCTAATTACCTATATTAGGAGTGATTCCAAGCACAGCATACAGTCCAGAAACATAAAATACTCTTTGTCTTCAACGTACTAGACTTGCAATTTCTCAAACACCTCCTGCAGAAGTCCTACTGGAGTGGAGATCCTTCCCTCGAACCACCACAGCCCATATTTGCAGGTAGAGATGAAGCTGAAATATTGTCAACAATTGCAAGAAGAGCCTGATTCTAGGATAAAGAGCAAAAAAAAAAAAAAAAAAAAACTAAAAGATTTAAAAAGGGAACAACCATGGGATAGGGGGAAAAAAAGACGTGGCAAGTCTGTGGAGATGGCCCAGTCAGGACCCAGCAATGAGGGTAACAGAAGGGCAGGGGAGGGAGGGCTGAGGCAGACATGCCCTCCACAGGGCCAGCTTCCCAGGCACGCCATCTGTGCAGGTGCGCAGCGCCCCACACTCAGATGAGCCCCACATGTGGCTTGAGGTTCTCCTCTCACCATCTTGAAATTCTCAATAATTTTATTTTTGAACTTGTGTTTTATAAATGAAGTCCTATGAGACTATTGAACATGCACGTGAGTGCAGAGATATGCCCAATATGCATGCCCGCTGTTCCTTGTCACCCCATGAGCAGGAAGTCCAGTGGACTCACAATGCATGGGAGTTTGGTGAGTATAAGGTAAACATGTTATGTTTACACCTGAGTAAGCCAGGGGCTAATAGCTCAAAGTGGCTACACTTTTCCTTAGAAACAGGACATGCTTTGAATCTAGAATGAAGACAATGCTGTTCTAAGAAACACAATGACCATAGCACTCTCTCATATGCTTTCTTACCTGTGTTTTTTGCCTGAATTAGCAAATCAGGTATGCTAAAAATGCTGACATAGTAGAAAAAGGAAAGACAGAGTAACCCATAGGCTTTTTCCTTTGAGTGCTTCCCTACCAATTTGTAAGCTGAAGGTAGAGTGTTGGGAAGAACGCGTGCATCACAACAAGTGAAATAAAAACAGTGTTAGTGTTGTGTGCGTTAGTTTTGTGCAGCGTTTCCACTGTTGTGGTAAGAATGACATACATAGACATGTAAGAGCTATGAAATACAAATTGCATAATTTTTGTGAATCTGCATATGAGTTAAAGACTCTTATACTTTCATATAAAACTGGCATTGCACAATATAAAGATTAATGGAAAAATTCACATTAATAATTTAATACTGTAACTTTATTTAGAATAGCACTAAATCACAAATAAAACACCATAGCAAGTTTAGAAAGAGACTGCAGAAGAAAGGAAACAGCTCTGTATTTTAGTCCCTTTAATGACACTTTTTCCTGCTTTTGAACAAGGGGTTGCCCACATTTTCATTTTGCACTGGGCCTCACAAATTCTGTAGCTGACCCTGGCACTTCTTTACTTCTAACTCTCATGTTGGATTCCATAGTTGCATTGCCTTTATACTCACACTCCA
Organism: Microcebus murinus; assembly: GCF_040939455.1. Lineage (NCBI taxonomy): Eukaryota > Metazoa > Chordata > Mammalia > Primates > Cheirogaleidae > Microcebus > Microcebus murinus. Next base: position 29,082,398 of record NC_134108.1, read on the forward strand.
AGTAAAAGTCTATGTGATAGATTCTTCTCTACCTTGTGGCTTGATACATTAGTGCTTAGGCCATTTGAGGTATGGACTCAATGCATTCTTTCTTTTATGATTAGGATATAGTCAGGATTGTGGCTGGGGCGACCTAAAAGAGTGGTTCAACTCTGGGAATAATTCTCCTAATTTATTATCTTTTCAACAGTTTTTAAAGGCATTATATTGCATGACAGTTGTTAGGACTCTGAGGAAAAGTTGCCTGAGGACCCCCTATGAAACACTAGCTTGAAATACCAATGTTCAGATTGTGAGACATACAGCTGAGTGTGGAGACCCTACTTCAAGGCCAGCGTGGAGTGAACACACTGAACACTGGAGGAAGAAATCCACAAACCCTGAGTCCCATGATGGGTGGCAGATATAACTATGAAAATACTGCCCTCCCCACTTTGCTCTCTTCCATTTTTTGTTCACTGATTGAAAAGAATAAAGGAAAAGAAAAGTAGGTAAAATAACAGAGTTATGCAGATATAATGACAAGAAAGCAAAAAAGTATCCTCTCCTTTTAAATTTAGAATCTTTTGTTTTGGTAAGAACCATGAATGACTGGATGTGCAAGTTGGGGCAAGGGGCTTGGGCAGAATTGCTCTGTCTGATGAGAGGAGAGAGGAGGAGAGGGGAAAGGAGGGGAGGGGAAGACCAAGTTACTGCAGCAGGGAGGGGGAGAAGAGGAGACATCCAGTAGGTACAGACATAGGAGAAATGTCAAAAGGGATATTTCAAATGGTGGTTGCTGGTTTTATGATAAAAAACCAGTAACCACCTTGATTCATCTTAAAATATTCTCTCCTCGATTCATCTTAAAATAAAATCTACAGTTTTTCTCAAAAGTTTTGGTGGAAGTAGATTTAAGAGTGTGAGGAAGGCTGAGGTTGAGGTGCAGATTGAAATGGAGGAGGGGTAGATTGGAAGGAAGCTCCAAGAAGAAGGTGAGGGAAGAGCTGGCAATAGCGTGACTTAGATTTTAAAGATTGTGTTTAGCTTTTAAGAGGATAGAAAAATTAGTTCATTTCCCATTTCATATTCTCTATCTTCCTGATAACTTTTGGCTCTTCATGTTGACTTCTTTCTGGCCACAGAATCAGTTTTCCTCATTCCTTGGTCCCTCTCCAAAGGAAAGAACTAACGCCGATGTCTCCAGTTTTACCATTTAATATTTTGTCCAGCAGTGGACTCCTTGGAAAGATAATAAAACAGAAATGTCAGTAGAGATATGTGGCAAAGGCAGAGAGCGTTGTCATTATGAGGGCAAAGCCTGTGTCCTGGCCACCCTTAATGGCCTGTTTCCTTCACTCTAAGTATAGAGCAGGGCTTTCCTTACACCTGACCGCTGACACTGCCAGCTCCAGAGCATCGAGTCTCGACTCCAATTTAACTTCCACATTTCAGTAACATATCTCAGCCGTTCTTTCAATACGTTGACCATTTTCTCTTTAAAAATTACGCTAATGGTATATTGCTAATGCAAAATATTTGCCATTTCTTGTAAGCTTCTAGGTGTAAGCTGGAATTTCCATCATTATAATAAGTTGGAAAAAAAGTTTTCTTGTTGCTGCCTTTGTCTTCTGAACCCTGACACAGAGTGTCTCCTGTTTGAAAACCTTATTTTCTGGACTGAGCAGCCACTGGCAGTCGAGGGCCTCATGAAGATGAATCGCTTTGAACCCATATGGGAATCATAGGCGATTGTTCACAGTTCCAGCCCTGTGTTGATTCATGGCAGAGCAGCTTCGAGCCTCAGGGCCTCACTTGCCCCTTGTGTCAGGAAGAAACCATTTGTGGTTTTTGATCATGGGTGATTCTCTTCTGTGCCTCCAGCTCTCCCTTTCTGATCTATCCATCACATGCAGACAAATTCAACTTGCTCCAACATAAATTATTCCCTGCTCAGACACTTTGCAGGACTCACCATGGAAGGCATTTCACAGGAATCCAAACCCCTCAGCAGTGTTTAAGGCCCTTCACGGTCAGAACTCAACCTTCCTATCTGGGACCTTCTCTCCCTGCCTTTCTCCTCACATGTTCATTCCTGCCCTTTTTTAAAATATATATTTTTTAATACTCAAGTAATTCTACCTAGCAGTTACTCACAGGATCAGAGACATTCATTTACTCACACATTTAGCATTGGACATTGAAACTTCCTTCTTTGTTCTTCTGATATTGATGGGAGGAGAATATGTTGGTTGAATGCTACCCATTCTGTCAAATGTTGTTTATACGATTCTCACCAGAATCATTTGGGACATTGGATAAAAATGCAGATTTTTCAACACCAGCTCAGACCTAAGTCAGAATCTTTGGAAATGGAATATGAGAATCTGAAGGTTAAGTGAATTACTCGTGTCTATTTGGTATATCCTGGAGTTTAAATACTCCATGTAACTGACATTTAGAACAATAGAATTTGCCTTATTAATAGTATCTCTTTTATCTCAATAATCTCTATACCATCCAAACATTAATATCCTACCAATGCCTACTCTATATTGTACCCTGAATATGGCATGCATTGACTAGAATAGACATAGTTCTTCAGGACTTATTACTGATTGAACAAGAAAGAAAAGATGAAACATGTATACCAATATTCCAGAAGATAAAGAAAACAGACCAGAATGCTGAGGTTTTGCTGGGGTTCAGTGACCAGAGCTGGTAATGTTTGATCTTGGAAACCTTCATGGAGATAAACTGTTTTGAGGAGAAGAAGAATTATTCCAACTTTGGAAATTCACAAAAGCAAAGCTCAGGAAAGATTCACGAACCCTGATCAATTTAATTGTCCACCTTAGTATGTCATTGGAAAATGGGGGAGGTAGCCATGGGAAAGAAAGTGAGCCTTAATAAGTACAGAGATTAGAAGCATGCAAAGGGATGCATTTTGATGGGGAATTTATGCAACAATTATTTACTAGATTTGATATGAGAAGCAATAGCGTTCCAAGAGATATGAAGTCATCCAATGAAAATAATTGATATTCATTCAAAAATATGTATTGGATGATCCTATATGTCCATCACTGTTCTAGGAACAATTCATCAGTGAACAAAAAAGACCAAACAAGCCCCTGCCTCCCTGAAGATAGACAGTAAACATTAAGACTGACTCCCAATATTCCTTCGATCCTTCACCCTTCTTCTACTGAACAGCAGGGATACAATGTGAGGAATTTTCCTCTGCTCAAGGGGTGGGCCAACCTGGCTATAGGTAACCCTATTTCCTCTTGCCAATAGTTTCTTGACAAAAGGGGCTTATGGCCTAATTCTGGGTAATTAGATGAGAGGCAATATTTTCTGGAGGCCAATAAAGGTACAGGAAACCATGTTCTCTTTCCTGTTGGACAAGAAGGAGGAAGAAGCATATGGCCTCAATTTCTAACACCAGGGGAGCTATCTTGGAATGAAATCAACACTATTGTTGGAGGAAAAGAGATATGAAAAGAACCACTATCCAAGAAGCCTGCACCAACTCCAGTCTTGTTTCTTATGTCAACTAATTCATTTCTTTACTGTTTAAGCTTGAGTAGTTTTACTTATAGCCACATACATCTTAACTGATATACATGCATAACAATTTTTATATATCTATTTGATCCTTAACAACCTCTTTCAGGAGGAATATTTCTGCTAATAAAAATAGAAAAATCAAACTCTAAAAATGAAGAAAAATACAAGAAAGTTTTACCAAAGTTTAAGCATAAGGCTTTGGAATTTAGAAATAGTATGGAAGCAAGCTAACAGTCACTGGACATTTTCTATATGCCAATAATTCTGCTAAGCACTTCACAGATTATCTGATTTTAATTTTTATAACAACTCTATAAGTTCAATATTATTATCCTGTTTTAAAGATGGGTAAACAGACCCTCAGAGAGTTCAAGCAATTCATGCCAGGCTATAATGTGCTGCAACAGGAATTCAAACTCTAATATTTTGGTCAGCGATTTCTATGTTCTTTCTGCTTCACCATAAACTGCTTCTTAACAAGAAAAAATGTCCTATGAGTGAAGTCTTATACAGGCATGATTGTCAGGGATTGGTAATGTGAGAATTTAAGTAAAAGGTCATTGGAGAGAATGTGTGAGCCTTTGTGACTGGAAGGATAGTGTGGTAATGGTGAAAGCAATGAGATATCAAGGAATAAATCTCCAATAAAGGGTAACTGAAAGGTTTCAGCAGAAATTTCAAGGGAGCAGAATTAAAGTGGATATTTGGGAATTATTAGCAAATTGCACGTGCATCAGAAACGAGTCTTTGGGGAAGCCCAATGAAGGATATGACAACAAGAGGAGTTAGCAAAACAGGGAATAACAGGTATGAGGAATATTAGCTTAAGTATAAGCAAAATCATATGCTAGGTTCCTGGCAGAGGATCTTAGAAAGAATATGAATAAAGCCTGTCAAAATGAATAATGGACTAATTCATCATTGTACTTTTGGACTCATGTTTAAGACATCGAGTGGTAATGTAGTTGAACTGAGTTTGTTTGCCTATCCATTTAAGCAAAGAAGTGCCTGGGAAAATCACCCCAAATTTGGGAGGTTGTCAGAGATTGGAACCTCAGTTCTCTGGCGTTTCCAATACAATAAATTCCTTGTTACTTGGAAGGGAAGAAAAGTGTAAGGAAACTTACTGGTGCCTGTTAAGGGGTAGATTCCACTAAGAACTTCCCATGCAGTTCTTCATCCATCATGTTGTATGGATCCCAGAATAAAGGTTCACCATAAAATCTGCAGAGAAGTGATGTACATTTAATCCTCACAATAACCATATGGAGTTATGGTGTTAGTTTCTGCTTCACAATCAAAGACAGAAGGCTCAGAGGATTTTAGTAAGTAGCCATAGGTTATGTCTCTTGAGGGGGTGGAATCAGGATTTGAATATAGGTTTTCATGACTCCAGTGCCCTGTATTTATCCACTTCTTATAGATCACTCACTTGAACTTTATTTTAAATAGTATTTCCATGAGAAACAACCTTAAAGTGAGAGATTCAGTGGTAACAAATATTGCCAGATATTCTACTCAACAGAGCAAGTTCATTTACCTCAGTCACTCTACTCTTTACAGCACTTCCATATTAATGTTTACAAATACAACATCGTAGGCACTTTGCTGGCCTTTGTAGAGTAATTGAGATTTCATTTACCCTTCTGCCTTAAATAACAAAAAACCCAGACAAAATCTATAAAACAATGATTTGCAAGTACTAGACAATAGGCAGCACGAGTCGCTGATTACTGGGAGAAGGGAAACAAATGAGGCAGGCCTCAGTTATCTGTCTGAAGAGAAGTTCTACTAGACCATAGTGCAGGGAGAATGGACCTTTGTTGAGAATGTCAAAAAGGGAGCTAGGGTAGGTACAATACTTTTACCTCCCTATTAATTTCCCACTCTCCTCACCAATTCTCACCCTGGAATATCATAGTTAAGGAAATTCAGGGAAAAACTTAAAAATGCAGTCTGAATATTACACTGGTGGGTGCATTCATTTGCTAGGGCTACAGTTACAAGGCACTAAAAAGTGGGTGACTTAAACAACAGAAATGTATTGCTTCACAGTTCTGGAAATTCAAGATCTAGATTTTGACAAGGTTGGTTCCTTCTGAAGGCCACAAGGGAAAATCTTTTCCATTCCTCTCCCCTAGCTTCTGGTGGTTTGCTGGTAATCTTTGACATTCCTTGGCTTATAGATGCAAAACTCAAATCTTTCCTTGGTCTTCACGTGGCATTCTCCCTGTGTGTGTGTGTTTGTGTCCAGATTTCCCCTTTTTATAGGGACACCAATCTTATTTGGATTAGCTTCTCACCCTGCTCCAGTATGACCTCATCCTAAGTTGACTAATTATATCTACAATGACCCTATTTCCAAATAAGGTCACATTCTAAAGTACTGGGGTTTAGGGCTTCAACATATGAATTTTGGAGGGGACCCAATTCAACACATAACAGTGGGGAAATGCTGAGGCTTTTTAATAGGATGGATCTTGATCAGAATTGGCCTGTAGGAAGAAAAATCTGGCAACAGTGTGTGAATCAGCCTCTGAAACTTTCTAGCCTCATCTTCCCTAAATTTGTTCTATATGCAAATGCATACATCGCCGAGCTGTTACCTAGATCTGCCACACCCTGTCCTCCCTCTCTGCTCTTGCCCGTGCTGTTCCCACTCCTGGGATTCCTCTACCCCGTTTATGGCTAATTCCCATTCTTGCTTCAGTGCTTATCTTCTCAAGTGTCTTAATCGCATTCATAATACATGGGATTATGCCTCACACACTTTAGAAGCCTTCCCTGAATATGCTTCTCCCCTTCTGAAAGGTGAAGTTCATAATCCCTCAGTCTTAACCCTGCCTTATAAAAAAATTTAACATACCTGTATTATAGCATTGATTATACTTTCCTATAATTTGTGTGCATACTTTTAGTCAAAACCGTGACACACTTGAGGATAGATACATTGTCTAACTCATCTCTGATCTCTTGCAGCTAGCTTAGTGTGGCATCTATTAGATAAAGAGACTAGAGGTCAAGATGCAGCTAATTTTCTGTATATATTAAGGTTTACTCTTAGAAAAATTAGTATTGATTATAAGAAGTACCATCAATGTAGTACCTGCCATATGCCTGGCATTGTTTTAAGTGCTTAATAGGTATTACTCATTTATTCTTCACAAAAAACCCCATGAGTTGGGTACTACTATTATCCTGTTTCACTGATGATGAATCAGAAGCACAGAGAGGCTCAGTAACTTGCCTGGGATTACACAGCAAGTGAGTGGCAGATGCCGCAATCTAGTCTTTGTTCTCTCTGCCAAATTGCCTCTCACCAGACATTTGCTTGCTCAATCAGAGTTCTTTTATTTTGGAACCATCTCCAGCTCTGTCACTAACTAGTCACATGATTTGGGGCAAGTTGTTTAGCTTCTTTATACTTTAATTTCTTTAATTTTGCCATGGGTATGATTATAGTACTGTCCTCATAGAATTAATGTGTGTAAAGTAGTTAGAAGAGTGCCTTACATGAAGGCTACCCCTACACACACACACACACACACACACGCACACACGCACACACACACATTAAATAACTGAGAATTTATTGTACACTATGTGGCTAATTGAAGCCATACTGCCTCCTGCTGATGATTAATAGCGTCTGGCTTCTGAAGAAGGATGGTATTGGCAGATTTTTTTTTTTTTTTTTTTTTTTTTTTGCCTTTTTATGAAGGATGGGACAGGGCTGTCACTTTCTATGAAAATAAGAAAGAGGAGGTCAGAGGTGTTTTTGATAGCAACACAAAGGACCTTTATATGGCTTTAAAAAGGATTGCAGTGTTAGAAGTCTAAGACCCTGGGTTTCCATTGGCTTACAGCATTCACCTTGACCTTTCCTCCCTCCTTGTAAAGGGGCATTGGAAAGGCACCAGGGGAGAAGGGAGAACATTTTAGAAAATATTTCAGAAAATAGGACCTTGAAAGGAAATTAAAAAATCTGAATTCTGCACAATAAGAAAATCCTGTACACTGAGCCTGTTGAACAGTTATCAACAATTCTTTAGAAAACTCTAGCAGTTTACATGTGGAGCCAGTTGCTTTCTAATTGCTACAGCAGGCTACCACTGGGAAGAACAAAGGAAATATTTAGCACATCATAAATTCTTCTGCAGCCCTGTAGAGTGGCTGGAGTTCAGATTACACGTTTATAACTAGCATTTGAGAGCAATTTCTCCTTCACTTTGAGAAAGTGGTTGGGGTGGGTGTTCGGCACGGTTCCTTGTACGATTCTGGAGAAACGCAGACCAAGTGTTTAAATTTAACAATCCAGTTCATCTGTGTTAGGATGCAGTGAAGCTTGGAAAGGTGTAACAGTGAAATACATTTTCTCTTCTAGAATTTGCTTTTTAACAGGAAGTAGATTTCTCAAGGAATGGGAAAGTGTACCTCAGATACACCATTGGGGGAGGGGGGGTTGACAGCTCTCTAACCTGGGCAGTGGTCCTCTCTGAGGACCAAGACTGAGAAAGTCAGAAGAATAGGCAGGACCCCAAAATAGATTCGGTTCACACAGCCAGAGACAGCAAGAAAGAGAGAGGTAGTCAACATGTTTCATGTCACCAGAGGTGGAATGAAGAAGCCACTCCACATAACTAAGAAAGAAAACACCACAACTGAGTAATAGCAACAAGAAGCCACTTGGAGATAAGAAGTCAGAGGACAGCTAAGATAGATCTTGAAGCTATTATATTTACTTTATGGCTGAGACATGTGTGAGTTTGCAATGTCTGATTTATCTTTGCCTATGGAGAAGATGGCTCAATTCTCTATGGATTTTGATGGGCATGCTTTCTTAGCAGATAGAAGTATTAATATATTGTGGAAGAATTGGCTGATAGTTTATTATGTATGAGTTGTCTCTGGATTTATGTCCTTATAGTTGGGCATAGCCATAAGGACTACCTTGTAATTCTTCACCTAGATGACTAACAAAATATGGGAAGTCATTTCCCCCCAGGATAGTAAGTTGATGTCTTTACCCTTGCACATGGTAGAAAAGGCTGAGACTCAGATTTTTCCAATGAATGAAAAATGTATGCTATCTGGACTTGTGGTGCCTAAATTTCCCATTTCCTACCCCCTACAAAAAAGAATTGATAATTTTCTCACTAACTTGCCTAAACTCTTAATTGCATATTGGCCATATTTGGGGTAATTTTCTAAATAAAGTAAAAACAAAAAAACATTATCTAGATAAACTTCCCACTTATTTGAGACTAGTTCTAAGATAAAATTTCTACAGATTTGAACTACAGAACAAATTTTGTCTCTTTCAGGATAAACATAAACCATAACTTCATTATCTTTTCTCCACCTAAGTTTAGAATTGCAGCTTCATTTTAGTTTTAGAGTAAAAGATTAATGAGAGCTGGATATGGAGTTAGTCCCTATTTTAAGTTTTGGTTTTGCTATATAAGTAAGTAACCTGATTAAATTGAATAAGACAGCTATTTAGTTGTCACATTTGTTTATTTAATATTTATAGTTTCCCTTCCAATGTCTGTCATAATTTCGCCCAACTATTGGTTGTTTGAGATGACTGAATTTCTCAATTATATCCCATATATAACTTGTACCCCAGTAAGGAAGAATTAATCTCTGGTTACCCGGTATATACTTGAAACACAATCTGGTATTCAAGTTTTTTTTCAAATCTGGCTCGATAACAAAAAGGGGCTAAAGGCAAATTAAAAATGATTTTATATCTTTAAAAATACCTAATTTGTTTCAGTATCAATCAAACGTGCATTTGAACTACAAGAATTTATACCATGTACACCCTGTTGCTTGAAAACAAAAAGAAGAAAAGGCTAACCATATCTCTGTAAAGAGGTATACATACTTTAAATGTATTTTCAATATTAGAAAAAAGTGAATTGAAAAAGAGTGCAATGGATGAAGTGAGGAATGAAATGAGAATATTAGCTAAAAGCTTGTCAAGTAATATAATATTTATGAATGTACACTGTGATTGATTTTCACAACAAATTAAAATCTCTACAACCAAAAGATTTCTAGACTTAAGTCAATGACTCACTTATTTCAAGTAACACTTGATACAAACAAAAGCCAATAAGATCACTCTCTTGGATTTCATTTTGATGGAATTTATTCTGTGTTCATAGATATTAATAATATTGGTCTAGAATAACCAGATGTCCGTGGAAGTTTTATTGAATAATTAATTGCTTGCTATTTTTAATCACACATTCTTACTGACATTTTAGTAACTCAAAGAAATTTAAGCATTTAAAAACCAAGCATGAGATAAGAACAACCCTTAATAAACATAATTCTGAGAGGGAATCTTTTATGGTTGTGAAGCTTATAAAATTGAAGGTCTCATGTTTTAAGAAGATAAAAAAAGGAATTCTTTCTCTGCTGTAGAATAAATGGACTATCTCACCCATGAATAATGATTAACGTCCTTTCACTCAGAGAAAAGGCTCCTAGGAGTTCACACCTGCAGCCTTCATGAATTACAGGTCCCATTCCCTTGAAAGAAACTTAATAATCACTATTCACAGGTGAAGTGTGCTTCAGTTGGATATAAAACGTTGAGATAAAACCAGTCTGCTTTGTTTCCTGTGCTGTTATTTTCCCAGCATTCCATCCGACCAGTTACTGCAAAAATACTTGACTAGCTTTAAAGTTATCCAAAGGTGGTGTTGTAAATACCTTTTCTTCTCAGCTTAGTTCTGTGTTTATCAGAGATTCAAAGGTGGTTTTAAAAGGTCACAAAAACAAGCTGCCTGAAAACTTGGATTCAAACCCAAGTAATAAGGTCGGCATTTTTACAGTTGTACTCTTCTTGTGGCCATCCAGGTCGAAATTGGCCTTAAGTTTCCTCATTTTGAACCCAAATCTACCAAGTCCGGCCATATAAATAAAAATATAAGTATATATTTAAATAAAAATATAACATGTAAGTTTAAAAATAAGCTTGAATGTAAGGTTAAAATACATAAATGTATGTAAACATATACATATAAATATATTTTCCTATTTTGCAGGAAGGGTTTTCGTTATTTTTATTGCTGCTTCAGTTTAAGGAAGATGTTTATGGCATCTTTCTACTTGGAGCTACACTGATGGCCCATATATTATCGATGGCTTGTTCATGTTCATGTTTTCTTGGCTCATGGGGTATTTTAAAAAATAGTGAACTGTAATTTAAAAGCTAGGATATTTTACATTTTTAAAAAAAATCTAAAGTTTGAACCTAAAGTTTTAAGGTCTAGCATCAAACACTCCACCTATACGCCTTCATACTAAAAACTGATGGATGGAAGCTAAGCATTGCCTTCTCCCTGTAGGGCATGACTTCTATTCTTTTTGCAAAGCCTCATGACTCATTTACTGTTTCCTGCCTGAACCTTGAACACACAATCCTAGAATAACCAAGTTATCATTCTTTCATCAACCCTCCTCTCTTCATGTGGTTACTTTTCACTAGTCAGACCAATGCTAACTATGTCTGAGTCTGCCCTTATGAGTAGTCACGTCTTTAAGTGGAAAGTGTAGTTTAGATGCACATTTTTTTCAGTCCTTGACTTTTAGGCAAGCATTATATGAAACACTGGGGATGTAAATATGATAAGGTAATTCTACCTTCAAGAAGATTACAATTCAGTTGGAAACAAAGAGATATGCCTTCAACACGTAACTAAAACTTGCAAGTGCAATGATAAAGATATTGGTAGAGGAATTAGAGTGTGCGTAAGAAGGTCACTTGAACTACACAGGCTGTGGAAGGCATGGCAGGGTTGAGGGGGGAGAGAGAGATGTTCACATCTGGGCAGAAAAGTCTTTCCTGAGCCTTAGAAATTATGTAGGAGTTGGGACAGCTATGAGGAACAGAGTGGGATGAGCCAGTGTTTTGGTCTTTTTCTTGTTTTGTCTTGGCTTTATTTATGATAACCTGCTCTTTGACTTACATAAGGGTGATGCTTTCATTTAAGAAAACAAAAGCATACTCGATATGCAGATATATTTATCTTTAAGCTATCTTTAAGCTATATATCAACTATTTCAAAGTTTTCTTTCTCTAGTTCTGAATTCAGCATTACAACACTTTTATGAACATTGTTTAAAAACAAATTTTACCACTGTAAGCCATGTATTTTCCAAATACATACCCATCTCCACTTCAGAAATAATCCTTAGATTTTCATTTATGACCAAATCTGGGGATATTTGATATCACATTTGAGAAAAAGAAAATAAAATCTGACTGTTTAGTAAAATGAAAACTGCTCCCACCCACACAAACATACACACACAAAGATACCTTATACAGAAACATAATTTGTTAGGATCTAATGTTATTAGCCACTACTGAGATAAGCAAAATTGATTTCAGACACTGAAAAGGAGGGGAAATGGTTTTTCAGTGTTCAGTTTTTGAGTTTTAATATTTGGTCATAGCAAACACTTTGTTTCGACAAAGCCAAATTGTTCATTAGTATTTCAAGTCTCAAATGACAAATTCATTACATTTATGATTGCAACACAGAAGAATGAATGCCTTCCAAATAAAAGAAATAAAACATTCTAATTGAACTACAGCACTGGAATGGTTTCATAATTAATTCATTTGTAAAATGCAATTTGGGTTCCTGAATTAAAACATAAAATTAAAAAAAAATAAGTGGAAGTCTTGTGGGTTTGGCATTGGCATGCATTTAAAGAATAGTAAGAGTTTCCTCATGTAACAGAAATGTAAAATTTGCAAAGAACAAAATATGCTAATGTTTGGATATCAAGATGTTTTAGGGTAATGCTGTCTTTTATTTGAAAAGAAACATAATCAAGTTAGGAAACACAAGAGAAAGTGTTTAAGTCTCTTCACACATATTCTCCTTTTCAGTGAAATAATGCCAGTCATCAAAAGCCATTTCAAGTGCAATCTATACAATAATAGTTAAGTAGATAAGTTCAAGTTAGCAGTTCAGGCAGTGTGCTCAGCTTGCAACTGTATTGCCAGTTCTCATTTCTTTGTTAGTCATAGTAGTAGGTTGCCAGGTTTTTTTCTTTCAAAAGCTTATAAAATTCATAGTTAAGAGGCAGGTCTATGAAAACTTAAAAACAAAGGAGATGAATTCAAAAGCAGCTGCTTCTGCAGTTTGATTGCAATATTTCACTGCAAGTCATGATGTCTTCACTGCCGCTTCATACTTAAAAGATTCTGAAAGTTGATTGATTGTTTCCAAACTGCTACATAGTTTTATTTGATTAACCATGTATATTTTTGCCAATATGTCTGGCTACCTATTTAAAGTTAGTGCATTGCTGGCAGTATTACAAAAACAGATTTTAAGGATTGGAATCAGATTTGGCAGTAAAAGATTCAGTTCCAAACTCATAGGTGATCTTAAAATTTCATTTGACATAAAAAGAACCACCTTTGCAGTCAAAAAAAAAGAAGTCTCTACTTTCGTTGAAAAAAGTTTCTTGGCTGCCAAACAGGTTTATTTTTCTTATGTTCTTCCTTTACCACTGATTCCTTTGAAGAAAGAACTTCAAGTGATACTATTTAAAAATATATGCACATATACACACACAAAATTTAATCAAGATCTTTCTTTAGATGTGAAGTAAAATCTTACTCCTTTAATGTAAAAAAAAAATACATCTTTTCAAAAGTTCATTGCAATAAAAGAATCTTTTGTCCTTCCTCTTGGCATTTTAAGGTTTTAACGAGTTGTTTATATATCTCAATGGCTTGAAAAGACAGATGTATTTTATGTAATCTTCCATGTAAGCTTTTTTCATTTCCCTTATAAATTACTTTTCCATATTTTAAAATGTAGTTGTGTTTTCCGGGGGAAAAAATGGCCAAAAAATATGAGCCGTTATTTGTTGGCCACCACGAACCTTTAGATAAAGTAGGTATAAATCACACTAAGCAATAAAATTCCATCCTAAATATAAACCACAACTTTATTGAAGAAATGTCTATTAAAATTGTGTTGTTTCATTTTCATTTTACCTGAACATTAATGTATGAGTTTCATTTGAAAGCTAACAGTTAGCAACCCATGTTTCATATTCTAATTAACATAAAGGAGATCTGTCTCAATTAAGGAAAGCAAACGTCCTAAAGATTCAATGATGAACTGCTTTTATACTCCGTGAACTAGGGCAGTAAATTATATATAACACACTGAGAAATAAAAAACAACGAAGAACAAAGATGCCAAACCTCTGAAATATATAATTGAATAATAGTGATTTAAGTACACATGTCAGGTTGTGTGTGTAGCAAGTTCAACCCACAGAAGCATAGACCTAATGAAATGGTTTCTTGCTCTTTAATCTCTACAAACCGTTCCTGATGCTTTTAACTCTTACAAGTTTGAATACAAATCAAACATAGACCTTAGCTTCATCTGAAGCTGGAGTCCAGGAAACAAACAGAAAACAAAACAACTTCTGAAATGGCTTAAACAGACTAACGAATGTGTGCTTTGATGGATGATTAAAAAGCCCTCAAAGTTAAAGGGACACAGCTGAGACTATGGCCCACCTTAATATTGCAGGAGTGGGTAATAAGATACCTCTGGTTTCTAAGTACCTGATTGTAATGAAATAATCCACCCCAATCTTTGTAATTAAGGTAACGTAAATTCTATTATTTGTGGGATACATAAAAAAAGCAATGTGAGAGCTCCCCCTATTGACTCACAATAATGCATAATGTACCCTGAAATGCACTTCCAAATATTCATAATCAATATAAAATTTCAGTTTAAGGGATATGAAAAATAAGCTAATTTGAGTTCATCCATTTGTACTTGTAGAAACTGAGGCCTAATGACATTTATTGTCATGGAACAAATTAGTGGCAGAACTGGACTGGAACCTCTGTTTCTGCACCCCATTTTCTCTGTACTGAAACCTGACATGCAGCAGGTTATATAATTCAGAAGTAGGAGAGGAGACACCCTATAGATCTAACTCTTAACTTCTTCTGGTCAGGGAGATCCACAGAGGCTAAGAGGCCTGTCTAGGTCCATGGTTTCTCCTTAATAGTCAGGGATTATTGAGTTAGGAGTGGAATCCCAGTGATATGCTCCGTCTCTCTACAATTTCTACTCTGGCAGCTTGTTCTATTTTGTTTTGGATCTCAAATCTTTATGCTCTTTTGTAATTTAAGGACATGTTTTTCAAAAATATCAGAATTTGAAATTCTGGAAGACAAGAAGACATATATGGCCAGGAAATTAACTATTCTTTACTTTTGGATGACACATACTGTCTGTAAATTAACTAGAACATGTATATTAATAGGGTCTTGATATTTCCTTACGTGCCTCCAACTCTTAAAATATTTATAAGACTATATGTGTTAATTGTGCAAAATGGCAATCTGCGCTTATAATAAAATCACAAAAAAAGCATGAAATATAGTTCTCTGGGTTGCTTTTTGGTGAATTAATGGCAATTAATTGGTCAACATTTATATTAAAATTACCCTTCTTGTAATTAATCATGAGATATTGTTGATTCTTATGAACAGAGTTTTTTTCCCCCATACTTGAAGATACATGAAGACACATTTATAAATTCTAGGAGTCCCTTAACTCCTAGAGGGCAGGGAGTTTTTTATATATCTAATTTTTTCAAAGAACACAGTTGCAGTGAACACAGGGCTTTGAATGAAAGTTTTGGATTTGCCATTGCTTGTGATGCCCCTTCTACTGCAGTCTAATCACAGGTGGCACCACTGATAATACTACTCTAGCAGAAATGCTTTTCAGATTCCACAGTCCTAACGCCATATTCTACACATGGAACTCTTTCAAAATGCTGAGCTCCTTTCATTCATTCTCCCATAGACACATGGAGATTTCTTACAAGGTGCATAGAATGGCTTTCACACTTGTTGAATATGCAGTGGAGGTAACAAAATATACTTCTGTCATCTACAAATCTAAATCTCCTTTATTGTAAGTTTGAAGTTTAGTTAACTATGCCTTGTCTTTTATTTACTTGAAGAAAACTTTTTCGGAATTACTAAATTTTGTGTACATTGGGTAAATCAGTTCCTGGTTTCAACTTCTGGTTTTTCAGAACCCTTTCTGGAATTAAGAATTGGAAGATGAAAATATGTCATATTAAGGTAACTTTGATGGAAGAACTTTTAGAATTAGAAAAAAAGAACTAATGGGCTTTAGTACTTCCTTGTATTAGTACTTCGTACAATTATAATAAGAAGGAACAATCTCATATGACCAGGGGAGGCTGAGTCTGGACACAATTAGAGATGAATCAGAACCAAGAAAAAGAAGGTGGGTATACTTCTGTATTTCTTCCGTTTAGCTCTGTAACTGTGGATATTTTGGTGTGGGGGTTGGGGAGGGAAGGGGAGGGGATTAGTAAGAGGCATTCAGCACTCTCAGGATTATATGGAGTTTGGCCACGGGCAAGCAGAACAGTAGAGCTCATAGCCACATTACTTGCTGAAGAAATCTTCAAAACAAATATCCACTGGCCTCATCTCAGGCTCAGCAGTCATTGTCTTGTAGCAAACCCAGATTTTAACAGCAGACATTTCAGATTGTCAGTTGTTAGACAACTGAAAAGCTCTTTATTTTCATTGAAACTCTTTTCCTATCCCAAAATATTTAGATGTATGTAACCTCCAGCATGGTTGTGAGAATTAAATGAGATAAGGCATGTAAAATTCCAAGCAGAAAGTAAACTATAACTGTCATTTTTAGATAAAACTAAGAATGAGTATAAGAGAGATTGAAGAAGTACTAAGTAGGATTCTAAAAGAGGTTTATTCTAAGAGTACAGTGATAGTTCAAATTTAGATATCCATTTCAAAATAACTCAAAGCAGTAAGTGAAAAGGGAAAAACTACACGATAGCTTTGATAAACCGAAAAATCATTTGATAGCATTTGACATTTATTTTGGATTAAAAATAAACTTTAATAAATCATAATTAAAAAGATATTTTTAATGCAATTAAAATGTATATACTGAGTGGTAAAACAAAATATTGTAACTAAAACAAGACTAAAGCAAAAAAGAGCTCTATCCCCAGTATTATTTAATATTGGTCTCATGGAGTTATCATCCACCTGGATGAATTGTAAGAAGAACTGGACAAAAAAACATACGATTATGTACAGAGAATATGGTTTAAATCTAGAAAATCCAAGATAATAATCTGAAAGAAGAAAACAGTCTTATTTATAAAATACCTTCTTAACCCAAGTATTATATTAGAAATTGAATATACGAGCCATCAGAGAAAATGTTTGCTTTTAGCTACCGGAAAAGAATGTTTCTCAGTGGAAAAAATGAGACACCAAAAAGGATACAAGTTAACTACAAATGTCAACACATCTATAATAATTATTTTAAAAATAACCCATATAGAAAATAAAAATAAATCTTCTCCCCCATCCCCCCAATATTATTCACAAAGAGCCAATCATACACAGCCTGTTAGGAAATAAAATTGTAATAATCAGGTTTTATCTGCATTTCACAGATGATGAAAAAGTGTCAAGAATAATGCATTGTTAAATATGATTTTAAGAACTTAATTCCTTAAGGAAGTATCCAGATTGTCAGGACTACCTGACTGTCCAGCAAAAATCATAAAACAAATATAACAATACATTTATTTCCATGTTTGAAAGGTTGAAATGTATTCATAATTAGCATATTAGTAGATTTTTGATACAATAACAAGATCTAGTAAAAATGACCCTAAATTAGTAGGTAAAAGTAAATGCATCAGATCAGTTTAGCTGGCAAAACAGTTTTCTTATTACAGATGACAGAAATAAAACTCAGATGGAAAAGGGTGTTTTCCACTACCCTATCCTTTCAGTTTTTTTCCTATTCTTGGTCCTAAACTTTGGGAAGCATTTGATTTTCATTTTAATAATCTTCTTTACTTTGGGCTAAGCATAATTTATTTTCTTTCTTATAAAACACAGCAAATTCTGATTTGCTTTGCAGAGTTGGGGTATACAGTTGCAATTCCTATGAAGTTTGAGGTTGAAAATTCATCTTAAGGGAGAATTATTAAGTAAAGTTGTAAAGAAAGTTATAATTTATACTAAAAAATAGTGAATAATTTATTCCTACTCAAAAGTTTTGGAGTATGGTCCTTAGAATGATTTGGAAGGTCTAACCGAATGGATGCAGACTGCTATAGTCACCAGAGTCACTACCCTCTCACCAAACTGTCCACTACCCACACACACAAGTTTAGACTGACCAATGAAAATCCTCATGAGTGTATGGAAAAATGGGTTGGTTTTCATGATAAGATAATATGTTCTTATTACATAGCTAAATTATATAGAAGCCAGAATGTGTAATAGATTTCATTCTGAATTCTGGATATGCTTCTGAAATTTCAAAGCAAATTTATGATGAAACATAGACAAAAATATTCACAGTAAAATAAACTTTAGACATAGAGTAAACCTTCAAATTTATGATTTAAGCAACAGAGCTTGAGTGGAAACCTGAGTTAGCAACCTTTTCTCATATCTCTTGATATAAAAGTTTTTAAAGCTATTTTTAAAAAGAAGTAGCTTATTAAATTACTTGCATGGATAGTTTCCAGACTTTCATTTCTGACAATATGCAGATTAGATATGTTTAAAAACAAGCAAACAAACACAAAACCCCCTCCTAGTACAAAAATCTTAAAAATGCTAGATAGCATTTAAAACACCATTTTAAAAAATGCTTGCCTATTCTGACAATAAATACAGAAAACAGATTCACAAAGGCCAAAAAGAATAAGAAAGCATAAACTCAGAGATCTTTTAGCACTAAATTGGATAGCTGCCCAGTGGGACACCTGCCAGGCCCTGGTACCCAAAGCTTTCTTTCAATGAACTCAGTGAGTGGAATATAGATTAGACTATATAAATATAGACTATAGAATGATCAAGGTGAGAAGTTTAATTAGAGATGTCCTCACAATGCCAGAACCTTCAAAAGGTAATATCTTTAGTAAAGAATGAACTAGAAAAATTACCACACCAAAAGGAAAAACTAAAAAATTTGGCTTCAGATGGAGAAGGAAAAAAGTGCCTGTAACCACAAGCAAGGCATTGCTCAGGTTCTGGGCCAGAATTCATTCTGTCTGTGTGGTCCAAAAACCCCAAGATGAAAATTTAGTTTAAATTGATCCTGGGTTGCTAGTACCTCTAGCCACCTGGCAGAAGCAAACATTTATCTTCTGTGGAGATAAATGTTAAATCAAGGCCACAAAAAATACCCCTGTAAAGCTACAAATATGAGGTCTCAATTAAAAAATTATAAAGTACACAAAGACTACAGGCTTACTTATTATAAAATACATATGCTTAATGCGTTTGGGAAAAAGGTAGAGAGAGTATAACAAAGAATAGCAGACTATCCAAAATGTTCAGGAATATTTTTTTTTTTGGAAAAAACAACCACCAATAGAACTTCAGTAAATAAATAAAAAGATAATTAATAGAATTCACTAGGCAGGATAAATTGAGATTTGACACAGCTGAAGAGAGATGTAGTAGATTGGAAAATGGACAAGAAATTATCCAGTTTGTGGAACAGAGAGACATAAAAAGAGGAAATATTTAAAATAGATTAAGAGACACGTAAGGTGGAGGAAGAATGTGAAACATATCTATTTGGAATTCTAGAATGAGAGAGTAGATAAAATGTGGGAAAGGCAACATATGAAGAAGTAACACCAAGGACTCTCCATAATTAATGAAAAATATTCAGATTGAAACAATTCAACGAATCTCAAGAGAAATATATAAAACGAAAGCCATTCTCAGACAAATTGTAGTGAAATAATAGAGCTTTAAAACAAAAATAACTGAGAGGAAAAAGAATTTACTTATGAAGGAATGAATGCTCAGCTGGTCTCTCAATAGGAAGAACGATATCTAGAAGACAGTATGATAATATCTTAAAGTCCTGAGAGAATTACCTGCAAAACTAGAATTATATGAAAGGGTCTATAAAGATATCTTACACAGAAACTAAGGAATTTTACTACCACTGATCCTCTCCAGAGGAATATCTAAAAAAACAAAACAAAACAAAACAAAACTTCAAGAAGAGCAAAAGTGTTCTCAAATGAAAATTCTGAAGTACAAACAGAAATGAGCAAAGAAAATAATAAATATGAAAGTGAGCTATACAAAATTTGACTCCATAAAATGATAATTGTTTCATCTATGAGGTTAAAACAACAGAACTATAACAAGAATAACATCTAAGTTGGGGAAAAGGATGTTTCAATGCATTCCGAACTTCTTCACTCTGCTTGAGAAGAGTAAAGAAATTGATTAAATGTGGACTTTATTAAGATAAATATTATTTTAAAAATTTCATGGGTAAGAACTTATAGACTAGAAATAGAGTGTAGAACCCCTAAACTTCTAGACAGACAATACATACAGATATGCATTCATAAGTATATAAATAAATAAGTTGAAGAAAACAAATAAGCCAAATTAGGAACTGCAAAAGCATTTAATGTGCAGCATACATTAAAAAGATAAGATAATATATAGTGATCAGATAAGGGTAAATGCCATTTCCATCATTTCAAGCATTTGTTGTTTCTTGGTGTTGGGCACATTCAATATCCTCCTTCTAGCTATTTGAAACTATTAATATTTATCATTGTTAACTATAGTCTTCCTACAGGGTATAGAGCACTAGAACTTATTCTTCCTATCTTTCTATAATTTGGCCTGGTAAGTACTTGGATGGGAAAATAAAATTTTAAAGAAGATATTGGGTGGGAGGGAGTAGAAGATGGGAGGTTGCTTGTTGGGTACAATGTGCATTGCTTCAGGGATAGATGTACTGAAGGCCCCGACTCGCCACCATGCAATGTATCCATGTAGCAAAATTGCACTTGTACTCCATAAATATATACAAATAAAAAAATAAATGAAAAAAAGAAGATATTATTTTCAATAATATATAATGTACTTAGAAATAAATCTAACAAAAGATATGTTGAGAACATTATGGAGAAAATTATAAGCTTAAAAAAAGTTCATGGAGACGCAAAGCATATTTGTGAGTAGGAAGACTCAATATTGGGAAGATATCAATTCTCCCCAAATAATCAAGTTATTTAACTTAATTCAAATTAAATTCCCAAATTGGTTTTAAAAAATATGTATGGAAGAGCAGAATGCCAAATATAGTCAAGACAGTCTCAAGAACTAACAGATATCATGACTTATAAAAAAGAAACTGTAAGTTTATAAGTATACAGTGTAAGAATAAACAAACCAACAAGTGACCCAGAACAGAGACCCCAACAGACTCATACATACAAGGGAGCTTCACATCTGACCAACATTGAACAACAAATCACTGGGGAAAGGGGTCAAAAAATGAGACAAGTCCAGTTGGTTACTCATATGATAAAAGCTAAGCAAATTCCCTATCTTACACCACTAATAAAGACAAATTCCAGATTACTTATGGACATATATGAAAGACAAAGAAAGTGTTAAGACCTTTAGAAGACAATATCAGTAAATATGTTTGTAACCTTTACAGGAGAGAATTTCTTAAGTAAGACACGTAAAGCACACACTAAAAAGGAAAATATCTGTAAACTCAACAACATTAATACTGAGGATTCTATTACCTAAAGACACCATATAGAAAGTGAAAAAACAAGCTACACACTGGTAAAAGATATTTACAATATCTTTATTTTCCAAAATAGAAAGAATTCTTACAAATTGATTTTTTAAAAGGCAAACAACCAAGCAAAGAAAAGGAGAAAGGCTTGAATAGACACATCCTGAAAAGAATCGCAGATCAATCAACATAGGAGAAGATGCTCACCTCGTTAGTAATCAGAAAACCCAGTTGAGATGCCATTTCACACCTACCAGAGGGGCAAACATTTTTAAATGTCTGACAGTATCAAGGGTTAGGGAGAACGAGAAGCAATGACAGCTCTGATAAGTTGCTGCAGGGAGAATAAATGCAACAACTTTGACATTTTCTGTAAATTTAAGATGTGCATACTCTAACCATTTCTACTCCCAAATAAGTGTTTTCACATGTACAAGGGAACCATGTACAAATTCTTATCAGCATTGTTTATAGTTATAAATACCTGAAAACTACTCAAATTCTATCAAAAGAAAAATAGAATAAATATATAAAACTAAGCAATTCTTATTGAGAAGGTGCACACATATGTGGTAAAACTATAAACACAAGACAATGATAATTTTAAAATTCATAAGAATAACAATTAAATCTTTCAGAGGTGTATATGGGACTTTAAAGCATTGGGAATATTCTACTTTGTAAGAAGAGTAGCAGATTTTAATAGGCGCATATGCTTCATATATAATTTTCCTATGTAAAATTTTTTTGTAATTTATATATTTTTTGGCAAAAGTTTCTGGGCGTTTGTCGAGTTTCACAAGAGTTAACAACGTATGTTTTTCAAAAGCAATGGTGATTTTGCTGTTAACTTTGGAGGTGAGGAAGGATGGCTAAGTAAATAACTTTCAAAAGCAGTATATCTGACATTGCAAACTGGAGTCCATCCTGTTTTATGCATGCTTGTAATTGCAAAAGATTTGCATTCATCATCTTTGTAAAAGTTTTAGCGGGTACAATATATTTCCCTGCTCTTTAAAAAATCTAATCAAACCACAAACTTTATTGTGTACATATTATAGAGATTTGGAAGAGGCCACTGCAGCATTTTGATGAATATTGTCCGATTATTTATACAGAGTCTCTAATCAGGTGTTGCATCTTACCTCTGGAGACAGATATTGTGGTTGTCCCATGCATAAGCTATTTTAATGTTGATTTTTTTATTTTTACATGAATTTCTTTTACTGCAATTCTATACCTAGGATGTGGAAACTGCATTGCCATAATGAACTATTTCTACCATTGTTACTCTGATATTTTGATGGAGAGGTTTTTCTTTTAAACAAGAATAACACCATGAAGTAACTGGTTTCCACTTACACACAATGGAATGTAAGCACACCTTTATTGTTTAATCAAATAGGTAGAAAGCTGAGAGTTTTTATTCAAGCTTAACAAGGGCTCTCACTCAATACGTTAAGCTGGTTTTGCTGTTATCGTAGGCAAACGAAGAGGGAGAATGTGCTTGGTGCATAGGATCTCTGATAAACTAAAATACATCCAGCAAAAACAACAACGACAAAAAACAAATCTCAGTTTAAGGATTTAAAAACTTAGTTCGTGTTGAAGTAGGAACAGACTCTTTACACTGGCATTCTGTTAGTGTCTTGAAAAACAAAATACCTTGTGATAAGTAATCAGATACATCATTATACACCTGTTAGAACAAAAAGTACTGTATGCTGACTGTCATAAAGAGTAGGAAGTAGGGACTGGATGCTTCAAGAGATTGGGCAGTAATAAAGAGAAAGGCATCCTTTCAGCCCAGAGGACAGTAGCTGATTTTATTCCGGACAATGCTGGGAGATGCTGGAACTCATTCCTACCTGATGACTAACAAACAAGGACCTTATACAGGCCAGCAGATGGTATCGGCATCGGTTCAGAATCTGATGGAAAGCTGTCCACACAAAGTTTGTATGAAGTATCATGATACAATGTAAGCAGCTTCAGCTCAGAAAATTTGTTTTTCAACTCCAAAATCAGAAATTAAGCCAGATCTTAATTTTGTTGCAGCTGAAAGAAAAACACATTATGGATTCCGTCTCTTCCTATTTAAGATGACCAGATCTACTAAATAAAAATAACTAGATAGCCTACTTAAAATTTAATTTCAAATAAACTGTGAATATATTTTTATTATAAGTGAGTCTCATGCAATATTTGGGACACACTTATACTAAAAAACTATTTGTTTATTTTTGTCTCAGTGGCCTGTATTTTAGCTGGAAACTCTTTCCTTCCACATTCTCCCTAATCAAGTTCCAAATTTTTTGCAACACTTTTTCCATGGTAAATTTTTGAAAGCAAAATTTTTGGAGCAATGACCCTGTATTTAGCTTGGACCTGAGATAGTAATTCTGAACATCCGGAAGAGTTAGATGATGCAGGTTTGTTACAATTCTGGGCTATTCATTCAAAGAGAAAATAAAGTCTCTAGGGTAGCCAACATGGGTGGTGAATCTTTGGATCTTTGCCCAGTGGTGTTTCATTGATTCTTCTTGGCATGATTTGCATAGGAATAAAGGATTCAGTAAGAATGGTGAAATGCAATATCCTTTGCGAGATACTTAGATTCTGTTTTACACAATGTGACTAAAAACAGCTGGTCTTTCTGAGAAAAAAAAGATTTTTTTTCAAAGAAAGCCAACATCAGTAGGAAAATGCCAAGTGTTTAAACTACTGATTGAAAAATCATGTCCCCTTAGAATTTTTGTGCCATTTCAATTCACCCCCAACAAATAATATAATTTAAATAAATGATATTTAAATTGTCCTTAAATCACAAAAAGGCAATAATCAATAGTTGCCACTACCTATAAGCAACATGTGTTAAAAATCTCAAGGGAAAAGAAGTAAATGTGTAACACATTGTGCTGACCCCTTACATATAATTATATAAACTTTATAAAGGAGTTATGATAATTTGATAGAAGAGACATAGTGGGGCTATTCAAGGGGATAGTCAGAGGCAGTGTAATAGTGGAAGGATTGCGAACTTTATTATTAACCCTTTGTGACTCACTGACTTTGAATTCCCTTGGTAGATATTTTTACTCTTTCATACAGTTGTATTTTCCTCCTAACCTCCTAAATATGCAAAAAATAAATAAAGCCTTGAAATACTTCTCCCCACTTATATCACATTGGATAGAACCCCGGCAACGCGTGGTGTAAGCTCTCTGCCCACTTTGGGTACTCCCAGAAAGTTTCCTAGACTTTACTCCAGGGCACATCAACTTCCCAAGAGCTTTCTTCAGTGGCTTCTTCTCTCAAGAGACCTTTGGCCAGCAGAACGCATGGCAGCTACCCCAGGAAGTAGAGCTTTACAGGTGGGCATGAAGGTGTGCCTCTGCGGGCATCTTTGCTACAGAACACACAATGTTAACCAGAAATAAAGAAACCCAACAAGCGCACACCCTTTATTTCATCTTATGGGAAGACCAGTGTATGAAATTAAAGATTGTTTGGAGATCAGAGCTATAGAAAGACTAAGGAGTCACAGCAGAATCAGGGGGAAGAGGTGGAAATCTATCAATCTATAAATGCTTCAACCTTAATAAAATGATTTTCTGGGTTTAATTCTAGCTAATAGTCAGTTTTCAATTACAACAATTTTGTCTGAGGCTAGTTCTTCTCAAAATGGTACTTTCTGAAGTCTGATGACAAGGGTACTTGTGATGGTTAATTTTATGTGTCAGGGTTAAACATTATTTCTGGGTGTGTCTGCAATGGCCTTTGTGGATAAGAGTGGCATTTGAATTGGTGGAATCTGTAAAGTAGATTGCCCTCTCAGTGTGGGTGAGCACTATCCACTCTCTGAGGGCCTGAATAGAACTAAAGGTGGAGGAAGGAGGAATTTACCCATTTTTCCTGCCTTGCTGCTGAGCTGGAACATCTTGTCTCTTCTTCCCCTGACCTTGGAGTCAGACTGAATTATACCACTAGTTCTGTGGGTCTCCATTTTGCAGAAGATATATAAGATTTCTCAGCCTCCAAAATTATTGTGTGAGCCAATTTTTTATAATCTCCTCTCTCTCTCTCTCTCTCTCTCTCTCTCTACATATATATATATATATATATATATATATGTGTGTGTGTGTGTGTGTGTGTGTGTGTGTGTGTGTGTGTGTGTGTATCTCCTATGATTCTGTTCCTCTGGAAAACCCTAATACTCACAATATAATCCAACCTAGTGGGTGAAGAAAAACATACTACCTCTTTAAGACAAGTCTCTGGATTCAAAGCAAACATCTCCTGACCCACTAACAGCACACTGGGCCATGCAGACTACTCCTCTTTTCCCTTT
Source organism: Microcebus murinus (assembly GCF_040939455.1). Classification (NCBI taxonomy): domain Eukaryota; kingdom Metazoa; phylum Chordata; class Mammalia; order Primates; family Cheirogaleidae; genus Microcebus; species Microcebus murinus. The sequence continues at coordinate 29,108,003 of NC_134108.1, forward strand.
TTAATTCCTTTCTACCTGGCAGTGTTAAATAGACCCCTTTCCCCCAAAGGAAAGATAACTGCTGAATTTTCTTGTAAGAAACTCAACCCAGTCATTATTTCTCGGCATTTATTTACTAAAAACACAGAGACAATGACATGTATTCTTACACATTTGATTGTCACCTTGGCATTTCTAGAAGAGAGACTGATTTATAAGTTAAAGCCAGGTTCTTCTGGGGGTAAAGGGACAATATAAAGCATGGACAATTATATGAAGAGAAATATCAATGCTGTTGATTTATTTTATATCACTACTTGTAATACTGCTATAAAACTTACCTAAGACTAAATCCTTCTTATATAGCCTTTGGCCTAATTGAAAAGTCACTCTATTGAGACACTGTAGCACTTACTATCTTCCAAAGAAGCTCCACATTTTTCTATTCCATTCAAATCAGTTAACAGTGATGCTCTGACATGTGGCCACTGCCACCTCTTCACATCTCATTACACAGTTGTCATTGATTTATGCTATTCTTTAAGCCTGACTGCCCCCTTCATACCATTATGCCCACTCTAGGCTACTTACGTGGTTCTGAACTTGACTGTGTAATTAAAATCTCTGATGCTGGTACTCAAGAATCTATCTTATCAGAAAGTCTCCTACCCAGGAGATTCTGGTACAACTAGTACATTGACCAATATCTGTGGACTTTATAAAATTAGCCTGGATTAGTCTCTTTTTTAAAAATTCTTCCTCAACCTCATTGTCAGCTGTCCCAATGCTACCAAACTTCTTATCTTGACTTTTCACAGTTCCAGTGCCTAACCTGCTGCTGTCTTCTTTCACAAATCCTGTTCATGCCCTTGGACTATTTTCAATGAGAAGTTTAGCAAGTCCAAACTTTAACTTCCAATGACCTGTCACCTGACATCTTAAGCAATGCTCCTACTTTATAAAGCTACGTGGGTTTACACTCCCTTCCTGATTGCCAAGCTTCTATAATTGTCTCTTTCCCTCTAAAATCATCTGTGTCTCCCTTTTCTCTGACTTGTTACCTATTGAAACTCAGCACCCCTGTGACTGGGTGTTAGGGTCTTTCTAAGGCAAACCCTGTCCTATCTGTAGAATGGCATTTCCCCTTCATTTGCCATCATGCACTTTCTGCTCCGAGAGCTGGCAGGCTTCCTGAGGGCAGAGACGGTATTCCATGCTTCTCTGAATCCAGTACTGCTCACAGTTCCTCGCACGTGAAATGTATTCAAGGGGCAATTGAATGAATGACCTCACACTGCTCTTCTTGTCTAAAATTCCCCCGTTCGTGTGCTCACTCATCTAGACCTATTGTTTAAGCACAGCAAAAGTCTCACCCCTGATCACTCACACAGTTACTTATTGCTGTTATCTTTAAACTCTTTCAAGCTTAAACTATACTAAACAATTTAATATTCAATTATTCACTATCAAATTTTGCCAGGAGTGGCCTGCTACACTGGGGGCTGAGTCAGAAGATTGCTTGAGCCTAGGAGTTCGAAGCTATAGAGCACTGTGATTGCACCTGTGAATAGCCACCGCGCTCCAGCCTGGGCAATATAGGGAGCTCTCATCTCTATTGAACAAAAAGAAAATCATCCTTATTTTATAAATCATAAGTGTACATCTAGATTTTAAGTTATTTAAGAAAAATAGGTGCATCTGCTATTTTGTGGAAACACTCATAGTGTTCATTACAAATAAAGTGTTCAATAATTGTTTGAAGATTAGTGATTAAAGATAATTAAAAGAAAGTCTGCAAGGTGAAGTTTTAGAAGAACTGGGCTAGAAGCTGTGGAACCTGAGTTCTAGACCTGCTCTGCTACAAGCTAGATGTGGAATCCTGGAGAAATCATTGACCTTATTTCAGCCTTGGTTTCCTTACCTGTGAAAAAATGAAATTCAATTGTATGATTTCTAATGGCCCAGCCAACTCTAAATTCCATCTTCTGGGGACATTCCAGCTACCTAAGGAAACTGCTGGAGTAGGATATTTGTTCCACCTGTTCCCTCTGCCTGGACCACTGCTCTGCCAGATGTCCACTGGGCTCACTCTTTCATTCCCTTCAAATCTTCACTCACTTTTTCTATCTCAGCAAGGCTCATCCTGCCTACCCCATTGAAGACTCCGATCCATCTTCCTTTCTTACCCTCTACCCTACTCCTGATCCAACACAACCAATCCTTTTTTGTTGTTGTTGCTGAGTATTTTCATTTTTTTCATAGTCTTTATCACCTTCCAACATATATATAATTTTCTTATTTTTTTATGTGTGACTCTTACCCACTAGAATGTAAGTCTCAGAGTCTACAGACTTTAGGCTGCTGTGTTCACTGGTGTATCAGGAGCACATAGAACAGTACCTGGCAGTTGATGCTCAACAAATACTTGCAGAATGAATGGATCCATTTATAATGGGAATAACCTTTTATGAACTAGATTTTTAGAATCCAAATTCTCTGTAACCTAAAACCATAAACATCATCTTGACTTTGCCTACTAAAATTGACTCAAAAATAGAAGCTCTGAGGCAGAGATGGGGTGTAATTCTAATAATAATAGATATCACATTGCTGAATTATTTCTTAAAAATGGGTCAGAATGAATTCTTCTGAATGTGTCCCTGACAAGATCTATTTATAGTAAAACTGTAACATTTTAGAATCCTTGGGAAATGAAACATTCCAGTTATAAATTTTAACCATTGATCTTGAAATATTTATAAAATGTGGTATCACTAAAACACTAAAATACTGAGTATTAATGAATTTTCTTTGATGAATATAAATTTTATAGCTCAGTGTTCTGAATAGAAAATAATTCTCTTTCTGTGACTGTAAAAGAAGACAGAGGAAATGTAGAAATTGTAGGATAAATTTATCTTGTTCAAGTACATACCCTGAAATTGATATCTTGGAGCATGCCTAAAACTTTTCTGATGATTTGCACATTTTAAAAAGTTTTTAAAAAGTGAATTTGATCAATTTAGGATTGCAGTTTTAATTAAGATTTAGTCAAGACTTTGTAGAATAAATTATATTTTTCTTCCTTTCTATCATTGTTCTATATATTTCAAAGCTGTGTCTGTCCTCTGATCTGCATCCAACTTTTTGTTTGTTTTTAATTTATTAGCATCTCAGTACCTTGTCAATCTCCCAAGATAAAGAAAAATGAAAGACAAAAGAATGTCGAGCTTGGTGCTCTGGCACTTGAGAAGAAAACTGATGAAGCCATCTCAGTAGAAGCAGTTTCAGTACCCTAAGAAGACTGAACATGGCCATTGTGCCTGAGGCTGCGATGATGGGCAGGAGGGAATGACAGTGGCCTGCCACCTTGGTAAATCAGAACTGGGGAAGTCTTGTCCTATGGAGGTCCTAGGAAAGTGGGGTCACTTCCCAGTTCTCCTGGAAATGTAGCTTATGTTATGATCCTCTGGAAGAATTCACTGTCCACCACTGTTGATCAAGAGGGACCAATCCCACTATAATGTTATTAAAGGTTCTGTGGAACACTTCAAAGCCTTGAGTATCTCCATAGTGACTCTGAGATGTTTTAAAGACTAAGAAGACTGTGTTTGTACATTCATTATTCTGCTCGCATTTTCCCGTGATTCAGCCATTTTGTGCTTACTTTTATTGAGACTGAATTGGAGATGTTGATCACTTTCCAGGAGCATTGAGTATCATTGGTTCAAGCACAATTTTATAGCTACCAAAGATGCTTTACATTGCTAGAAAGATTTCCCCAGCCATCCCCACTCTGGCCCAAGAGTGATCCACTTTTTATTTCAAAAGAATTTCTGATCCCATCTATAGATGTGAACATTTCCTAATATTCCTTGCTCCTGCTGGGATTCTGAGCACTTGGGGAGAATGTGTCAGTATGAAAACAGCTCATCACTGGCATGCTAATGTAGCTAGGACACTACTCACTAAGTCAGACACCATGGAAGGGAGGCAGGGGAATAATGAGATTTTTAGCATGCTCTCACATTCTATAAAGTAAACTTGACTCTTGGGCTTTGGTGAGTTGGCAGATATTTAAACATGTGGTTTTTAAAATATTCTATGGGTGGACTAAAACTTTTCAGAAAATTTTCCATAAAAAATTAGTACATGCTCTGCCTTTAAGTTAATTTTTATATATTTATGAACATGATGTGAAATAGAATTTTAGATCTGGAAGAGACCATCAGTTCAGTCTCGTAATTGGCAGAATTATGCAGTCTCCCTTCAAATCTTTACACATAATTTTAGTATGTTGCCCTCTGTACAGAATGTCTCTATTTCTACCACCACCTATTGCTTCCTGCTCTCCCCACCAGCATGTAGAATATACTTCGTTCACAATGTTATTCAGATGTCCTCTCTCTGAACACTTGGCACTGATAGTTGTTCCATCTTTATTGCTCCTGTGACACTTTGTACATGTATGTGTCAGATATATGTCGCTATCTTGAGGTATTTATCTCATCCACTAGACCTGAGCTTCATAAGGGCACATGACTTAGTTATATTTCCATCCATAATATGCTTGGACTATGGTAGAAATTCAATAAATTTTTTTGAGTCAACAGTGGAAATCTCAATGAATTAATTTAAACACATTATTTACTTAGGTATAAAATCTCTCATAATTCCATTTATAATTTACTTGTATTTTGCAATTAGACCTGAAAAGCAAGAATCTTTCCACGATTTCAAGTATAACATACTTGAAATACTTTTAGAATGCATGTAAAATTAATATAAGATACTTAAAAGTGAGAAAAAAGTGTGGAAATTAGGAAGTAGATTTTTGTACTATGATTCTTAGATGACTTTTTGTTCTATATTTCTTTTAACTCAAACTAAAACTAAGTAAATACAAAGATAATAAATGCTTGGGGGTTTACTGTATATAAAATGTAGTGTTGGCTGGGCACAGTGGCTCACACCTGTATCCTAGCACTCTGGGAGGCTGAGGTGGGAGGATCACTTGAGGTCAGGAATTTGAGACCGGCTTGGGCAAGAGTGAGCCCCCATCTCTACTGAAAACAGAAAAAATTAGCTGGTCATGGTAGTGTATGCCTATAGTCCCAGCTACTTGGGAGGCTGAGGCAGGAGGATCACTTGAGCCCAGGAGTTTGAGGTTGTGATAAGCTATGATCATGCCACTGCATTCTAGCCTGGGTGACAGAGTGAGACTCTGTCTCAAAATATAAAATAAAATAAGATAAGATAAAATAAAATAAAGTATAATGTAGTGTTGTATGAACTTAATATATGACATATAATAGATAATGTATAACTATTCTAAATCTATGAAAAATTATGTTAATGTTAGTTTTTAGAAATAGCTGGATGTACAACTGTTTGATATCCTTGCTAAAAGTCTCAAAGATGTTATATGTATGTCAGATATCTATGCCAGAACTATTCTCCAAGTAAGTTTATTATTCAAGACATGAAGGACATGATTGAAAACAATGGTTATCTTAGTCTGTTTGTGTTGCTATAAAGGAATACTCAAGGCTGGGTAATTTATAAAGAAAAGAGGTTTATGTGGCTCATGGTTCTGTATGCTCTACAAGAAGCCTGGCACCAGCAACTGCTGCTGGTGAGGATTTCAGGCTGCTTCCACTCATGGCAAAAGGGGAAGGGGAGCTGGTCTGTGCAGAGATCACACAGTGAGAGAGGCAGTGAGAAAGAGAGAGGGGGGAGATGCCAGGCTCTTTTGAACTACCAGCTCTTGGGGGAACTCTTGCAGGAACTAATAGAGTGACAAGGCACTCATTACACAGAGGATGGCACAAAGCCATTCATGAGAGATTTGCCTGCATGACCCAAACACCTCCCATTGGCCCCCACCTCCAACATTAGAAATCAAATTTCCACATGAGGTGTGGGTGGTCAAACATCCAAGCTATGGCAATGGCTATAGTAAGGGAAGGTCAGCTAGCAAGATTATATATTGTAGTTCTGTTTGGTCTTGAATTTCTAGGGCTAATAGTTGAATAAACTATTGCTTCCACCTTCATGATAATCTAGCCAATGTAACTGTATTGAAGTCTGTATTTCTTAGATTTATTGGATATATTTTGTAATTCTATATTTTACTTATTCTCATAAATCACATTCTCAATTTCTTAAATTTTGTCCTATAGTCTTTCCTATTCATAGAAAGTTATATAAATGTATAAAACTTCTAACTCATTCAATCTGCTATGTAAAAGTTTCTTATTTTTTATTCTACTGGCTAGCTAAATATTTTGGGTCCCTAACATGCCAAAGGGCAGGTATTCAGCTATTGGCTATCAGGCATCAGATATTTCAAAAATGCCTCAGTGAGATTCTATTATACATTTTCATATTTCCCTTAATGGATTGGTTTGGTCAATAGAAAAATCTTATCTTTGTGTTTCATAATTTTAGAATAATATCTGTTCTAAGTCTATTTAAAAAGTGACATAGATTATAAGTTTGTCCACTCTATATTTATTTTGGTATCATATGCATAATTTATGAAGTAAAATGTGATTACTCTAACAGGCTAGAACTGCTCCAAAAATCCTTATAAAAAACCAGCAAATATATATTCATATATATGCTCTTCAAATTACTACAATGAAAAATGTTTTCAATCAACCTATCCAAAATATGAATTGAACCCCAAAATTATTTGGATTGATGTAAATGGACAGAGGTTTATGCACCCTTTTTGGTAAAAGCAGCAAATTGTCAGTGATGAATGAGGTAAAAACTCCATGACTGATGCCTCCAGATGTCTACACAGAGTGTGGTCTGCTTACTGCCCCCATCGTGTGCGTATACAGAACTCTGCAAGGAGACTTACTCAGAAAGGCTGTTTCCTTTGTTTCTCCTTCAGAAGGCTGTGCAATGGCCTCCCGAAACACTGATGAGATTTTCTTAGACCAGCTGGTTCATGCTCTAGATTAATGAGTCCCTAGCTGTGGCCACAAAATCCAATGGGCCAACAAGTTATTGCAAGGAGAGTCCACAAATACATTTTCCAATAAAGTCAAGCATTGTCTATTGAATGAACAGTATATTTTACACATTTGTGCAATATCAGTTTCACATATAATGAATTTCTGTTTTGAATAACAAGATACTAATCATTAAAAGCACCACTGAATTCATTCATGTCTTTCCTCTTATGTTATTTCACAATCATAGGGTAGTAAAAGTATCACTGGTACTTTTATTGATTATGTGGAAGTTCATGGAATTTTTGATATTTACCCAAAGGAAAAAAGACATTCTATAAAAAAGACATCTGCACTAGAATGTTTATAGCAACACAATTCACAATTGCAAAGATGTGGAAACAATCCAAGTGCCCATCAATACATGAGTGGATCAATAAAATGTGGTATATGTATACCATGGCATACTACTCAACCACAAAACACAATGGTGATCTAGCATCTCTTGTATTACCCTGGATAGAACTGGAGCCCATTCTACTAAGCAAAGTATCATAAGAATGAAAAAACAAGCACCACATGCACTCACCATCAAATTGGTATTAACTGATCAACACTATGTGCACCTATAGTAGTAACATTCATCATGTGTTGGGCAGGTGGAGGGGGAGGTGGAGATGGTTATACTCACATCTAATGGGTGCGGTGCGCACCGTCTGGGCGATGGATATGCTTGAAGCTCTGACTCAGGCGGGGCAAAGGCAATATATGCAACCTAAATATTTGTACCCCCGTAATATGCTGAGATTAAGAAAAAATATGCTCTTCATACAGCAAAAGTTTGAGACTAGAGGCCTTAAACCATTGTTTTCTTTTAATTTAAATACTCAATACATTAATAAGAGCAAATGCAAAACACTGTGATATTAACTATAACTTTATGAATATGGCAGTCCCCCCCTAACTGCAGGCGGGGAAGACCCCAAGTGGATTCCTGATACAGTGGATAGTGCCAAACCCTATATAAACAATGTTTTCTCAATCTCATAACCTAGTTCGCCACTAAGTGATTAGCGGGTAGGCAGCGTCTACAGTGTGGATCTGCTGGATAAAAGGATGAGTCATGTCCAGGACAGGACCAAGCAGGAAGGCATGAGATTTCATCCCGCTACTCAGAACTGTGCACAATCAGAACTTATGAATTGTACCTTTCTAGAATCTTCCACTTAATATTTTGGACCATGGTTGACCTCAGGTAATTGAAACCTCAGCAAGTGAAACCACAGATCAGGTGGAGGACTACCGTAAAATCACAGCTTCCTAAAATTAGCTGCCAATTTGACTCAAGATGGGCTCACGAAATCACTTGCGTAGTACTTCCTGAAAAAAGTGTTTGAGTTTTTAGACATGGCACAAGGAAAGAGCCTTGCAGGTGACAGTCCGACTTCAGGAGAAAGCGGACTTGCTTATATTATGCTGGTGTCCTCACAAACCCCCTGCCTTGTAGGTCAGTGCCGAACATCACGATACTGTTTAGAAGAACTCTGCTAACTAATCTGCCACCCCACAGAGCACCAGCGACTTCTTCGATATTCCCCTAAGAACTAACTTCCCAAGTATTGAAGGCTTAGCATTGAAATCAACAGCACGTGCAAACAAATTGTTTATTAGAAACCCTTTCCCATTTTCTGTAATTAACAGTCATTAATCAACAGCAAATACTTATTGAGCACATCTCATTTGACTTATTATTTCTGATAAATTGATGATAGACAAAGGGGCTACCACACGTATGTGTCTATAACAACCTTTACCCCTCTGCCCCTGTGTTGAGATCACTGTAGCATGGGCATAATGAGGGGAAAATACCCTTCCTAGCTCCTGTGTTTCAGGAGAAAAGGGTCAAATCCATCTGTCCGGAGAGGGTCTGAACCAGGCTAGCAACCTAGCTGATCTTTATTGAGTTAACCTTCTTGTTATGAGCTGATCTTTTAGAGACTCACTTATTAATCCAACATATTTTTTTCTTAAGACATTTAAGGCTGTATGACATATATATATACATATATATATAACATATATATGTAGTGATCTGGTGATAAAGACTCAAGAGACAGAGAAAGAATATCAATGAACTCTGATCACACTCATACCATGGAAAATGCATTTCACTATTTGCTGTGTAGTGATTTGATGTGTAGCAATACAGAGAATAAGAATGTTAGAGCTAGACCCTAAACACTTACTTCCTCCATGGCAGGAAGAAATGTAAAGTACAGAAACACTAATTGCTCTTCTTTCTTGGCATTTGAAAGTGAAACCTGGTGCGGGAAGCTCTGGGCTAGCCTCTTGGTCGTCTGCAGGGCTGTTTTACATAGATTCATCAGCTCTGGAAACTGCCAGGGTCCTCCAGAGAGAAAGAGGGGAAATCTGGCTCATTGCACCCTGTCGAGTAAAAGAGAAAAATTCACATTTGAATCAGCTTGAAGGTTAATAGAGAAAAGGATCACATAAATGCATTCTTTTCCCTAAGGCTAGGCTACTGTCAGCAGAGGATGATTGAGTTAGCAAAGGCATTTCCCCTTTTTTCCTGAAATTTTCAGCATTTTAAATTCCACCCATGCATGCTGCCCTTATTCGACACCCGCTCTACACACCCTTTAAAGAGAGCATCTAAGTCTGCCAACTCTGTAAACCTCCCCAGAGAAGTAGGCCAGATTTCTCATCACAAACACATAGCATGATGGGGGAAATGGCTGAAATTGATTTAAATGGTTTAAACTAGCCATTCCATTGTGCTGGTGAGGAAGGAAAATGGGAAATGCAAACAAACTAAACAATTATGCTCTGTTAGCATTTATAAAATTGATGCTGGCTTATGCAGACTTTACTTTTTATTGTTCTATCATAATATTCTCGAAACAATTGCTCTATTTTTCTTATAGTTAGTGATCAGTACAGAGGACCAGAGAAAAGGTATCTTTCTGAAGGAATGAATGATCACATTATATATGTCGAGCATTTAATTCTTATTCATTGGACCAAGAATTAATATACAATATACATACTACAGATTTATTTTTCTTACTTTTCAATACTTAGTAATCATGCCATCACATATTTTAAAACTTTAAAGATTTAATTTGGGACCAGATTTTGGAAAAAAAATGACTACTTTTGTACAGATGAATTTGTAAGAAAGATGCAGTATCTTATAATTTCTTTCTCTTTTACTGTTCCAGTGAAAACCAACCAATTTTCTACCTTTTCTCATTGGCTCAAACAAGATTAGAACTTTTATTAATCTCTAATGTTTATCTCATTATTACTTTTTGCTCCATTACTAGTACTCACAAATAAGATTTTAACACATGCAAAAACCATTTTGTGTACTCCAGACCCTGAGATCCAGCAGACCCACGCTACCTGGAAAGGACTTGATTCATTTAGCATTGCTCATTTAAAATATTTTCTTTGGTTGGTCTAGTGCTTGTTTTAAATACTTGAGTGCTCCAGTTTAAGATTTATTATGCCCATTAGTATTGCTTTGTTGAAACTGTAGTATGTATTCTAACAAGTACCTACAATTTATGATGGTAAGTTCAAAGTTGTATAATTACTGCAATAATTTCCAACTCATTCACTTGTCATTTTTTATTTCCAGACCTTCCCACAAAAATTTTCAAAATTAAAAAGGCTCTTGTCCAACTTGGTCTTTGTTCAGAAGTTAATAATTTTAGCTTTTGGTAAATCAAAAGTCTGCCTTAAAAATATATCATTCATTTTTTTCCTAATTTAGCATAGTAAGGATGGATCACCAAACCTCAGAAAAACTGGAAAAGTGACTGAAACACTCAGATGGCTGATTTCCTGGAGGTAACTTTTCCAGAATGTAATCGTTTGGACTAACGTTTTAGATTCAATGGATGAAAGTGTAGTAAGCTTCCTTTCAAGATGTTTTTGAAATCCCAGTTAGGAAGACCTAGCCACTCTGCACAGAGAAATGAAGTCTTTAGTCTTTTTGCTCCCTCTGATTCGACCACCACTGTACATAAAGCCACTGCAGTCAGGATGTGCTATATAAGCAGCATTGCCATACATAGCATTTGCATCAGCATCCTGGATCCCTAATATTGCCTATTTTTTTTTTTTTTTTTACCATTAACACTTTTTACAGCCAGCACTGTGACTTCGACTGAAAGATCATATTTGCATTTCACAGAGGTATCCATGTACTGCACTTTGGGTCCAGTAGAGAGTTTTGTCGTTTTTCAAGGATGTGTCTTCTCTCAGAAAACAAAATTGTCTTTTGATGATTAGAACAAATCAAGTTATGAGTAACTGAAAGAATATGGCAGATACATATTTTATTTTATTTATTTTTTTATTTGGAGACAGGGCTTCCTTCTGTTGCCTGAGATAGAATACAGTGGTGTCATCACAGTTCATCACAACCTCAAACTCCTGGGTTCAAGCAATCCTCCTGCCTCAGCCTACTAAGTAGCTAGGACTACAGGTGCACACCACCATGCTTGGCTAATTTCTTTTCCTATTTCTTGTAGAGACAGAGTCTAGCTCTTGCTCAGGCTGGTCTCAAACTCCTAACCTCAAGTGATCCTCCCACCTCAGTCTTGCAAAGTGCTAGGATTACAAGAGTGCACTGCACCATGCCACGGCATATATATATTTTCAAGAAATTATTTGATTCTCGCCATAGCAAATTCTTGGAGTTAAAAAAAGAGACTTTTTTTTCTACAACAATTGTATTGTCCATTGAAAACTTTCATGGGGGTTGTTTGCCTATGGGTAATCCTACTATTTTTCAAAGTTTTCATAGGGGTGAAGACCTTTCTCCAAATAAAATACATATCTCAATACATAGAAAGACAAAGTGGAGTTCCTCTGCGAGAGTGGGGATTCAGAGCCCCATCAGCTCATCCCCCCCCTTTTTTTTTTTGCTGTTCAAGATGATTTCTGAGGCAACTCCAAGCAGTCTTAAGGCTCTGAAAAGCAAAGCTTCAAAACCATTCTCCTAATGTTTTATTTTCAGTCTTTTATCTATAGATACCATGCAAGTTAATAGGTATAGGCAGATACAGTTTTATGCAAATTAACTACAAATAAGGGAGGTAACATTTGTATTTTTCACTCTAGACTTAACCCAATGGACAGATCTAAATTCAAATCTTTTTTTCCATCTATTAAAAATTAATTTTTTTATTTATATAGATTTAGGGTGAAAGGTGAGTGCTGGTCCTCATGTCTACTCTGCCAGCCCAATGGAATTTTCTAAAAATATTAGTATTATTTGTTTTAGTTCACTAACATACGGAGGACTGCCCTGTTGACTTTGGTTCTGATTTTGGAGTAAGAAATGTCCAGCTTCATCTTGATTGAATGCCAGATGAAAGTACATAGCCTTTAGGAATGGGTAGAATGAGAAAAACTTGATTGTCAAATTTGGGGGATTTTCAAAAACAAACTTCTAAAACTTTCCTTCAGATTCTGGTTCTAGCTCAACCACTCAGTTGAGCTTCCTTAGTTACGTTGTTCTTCTTCTGGTTTTCTTTTCTTGGGTCTATGACTAGTCTTTAGTTTTTTAGATGAGGTGAGAATTTTCTTCTTAGGCTCCTAAAATCCCTCCCCAACCTCTGGACCATCCTGATAACCTTTTTCTTTGTTCTTTTTGAATAACTACAGTATTCTATCCTCTCCCACTCATTTTCTCTGATTCAGTTTTCTGTTCCTGAAGGCGTTACTTCTGTCTTTAGGTGGTGTGGCACAATTTATATTCTAAGCAACGATCTGGATCCAGCCTAGGCACTGTCATCCCAAAGTCTGCTGACTGTCACTCTGTTCCTCTCTCTGGCCACATCTAACTTCCATCCACTTTTGTCCAGACCTCTTGCTAGGCATTCTGATATGTTCTTATTTCCAGTCTGAAAGTCATATAGATGCTACTTCTATATTGCATCACAGGATGTATCCTAAATCCAATAAATATTCATCCTTCAAGATCTCAGGTTTATCAACTTCTCCCTGATTCTTCCTTATAACCAATTCAAGTGCCATCCAGGAGGGTGGTCTTCTGAAACCTATAATAATAGTTTCGTGGTACCAAAATATCTCAAGCAGACAATGAAGAAAAATCACTACAATTTTCTACAAAGAAAAAGGAAGAATTTTTTATTAAACCTTTATTATAGGGTAGCATTTCTGAAAAAATTTGATTCTGGAGAAAAATCATTGTGTTTTAACATTCTAGGAAGCAATAAAGTCATGACAAGATGCATTATGCTTTTGTTCAATTCAGTGGGATTGGACATGCATGCCACACCTTCGTAAGTTTTGTCTGCTATGTATATTCCAAGATAATAATACTGATCAAAGATCTCAGAGCTTGTTTATATTATATATGTGCTGCCAAAATGTATAAAACACCATGCAGGTGTCGAATATTGTTATTACTAAAGCAAATATGATCAGACCCTTATTTCATGGAACATAGCAGCAAAAGAAAACTATTTTAAAGTCAAATACAAATTTGTTAGTGATGGACTCAGTGTTAATTAGGGATCATATATGTTTGAGCTTGATTAATTTGGAGAAAACATAGTAGTATGAGATTTATGTTAATTTAGTAATCTGTCTCTGAGCTCGAGTAACTTGAGAAAATATAGCTATATAAGCTTAAGTAATCAATTTATTCAGAGATTAACTCTGATTATAAAGAATTTTCTTGAGTGGGTTTTGCATTTACATTGATATATCTATTATTAGCTATAGTCACTGGCTAAAAAAACAAAACAAAACAAAAGAAATAATTAAATTGATTTGGGCATTCTGCCAGGGCTGAATGTTTTTTGTTCTGGAGGGAAATGTGAGAAATAGAGGATGAAAGAGAAAAAGTAGAGTTAGTTTATTCAAGGGAGAAATAAATTCAAATGCAGTTAGACAAATTAATTGCTTAATTACATGGTACACTTGAATTCTTCTGTAATATGTGTCCTTTGCCATTTTAACTTTAATCTCATGTACACCATCATTACAAGTTAGAGCTCGCGACTCTCATCAGTTTGTTATTCATTTTTAAACAAATTTTCCTGTGTGTGAGTGAGATTGTTTTTCTTCTTCATAAGAGTGATTCTAGATATTTAAGGGGGAATATGTCTGAAAAAGGGGAGGAGTTATATGTTGAATATAAATATGGGGTCTAAAGTAATTTTTTAATGTAATAGAAATCTGTAATTGTTTGCTTACGTTTTCTAGGAGATCTGAAAGTTTCAGTTTCTACATCTAATAAGATAGAATAAATATCAAAGAAAAATAATATCTGGTTGAATCCTGAAGTATAGTACACTTATGAAAACCTCTATGGTCAGGGATATATAACAAGATGATTTATAATATTATCAGCCCTACCTCTCCTAGCAGAAAAGCTTGTGGTAGCTGTTGTAGGATTATTTAAAGTATACTTTTAATATCACAAAATATTAAACTATTAAAATATTGCTGTCAAGTCTCAATAGTGTAGATTTTGCAAGAGAGAAAACCACCTGCAAAGAATGGTATTCATAACCTCTCTCTTCAACAATCCTTAATACTTGGCAACAAGTAGTTATGATTATTCACCCAGTAATAATGTCCAGGAATTGTATCATAGTCAGATATTCCAAGAATATATTGGACTGCAACAATATTTACATAACATCTAAATTCGAAGTCACCAAACACTTAATTAGGCCCTTACAGTTTATAAAACACTGAATTAGGAACTGGGAATGCAAAATTAAATATTTAAGAATCCATTTCCAAAATATACCATATTTTTATTTAAGAAGGTCAATAGAAAATATTTTAAGAAATCTTCTGTGGTTTCAATAAAACAGGAATTAGAATTAAAAAAGAAAAGAATTGGGGTAAAAGAGACTTCTAGTATTTTCATTGTATTATTGCTCGGTACTCATTGTCTTCATGGTTTTCTTTAAAGAAAGGCCCCCTTTTTCTCCATGACAATGCCTAAACCTACCTCCAAGCCCGATTGTTTACTACTAAGACCATTTTTCTTTAGACTTTGTAACTACAACATACTTATATCCCTACCCTCTGGCTATATCACATTCCAGCATTCCTTGTGCCATTCATATTACACTTAATATGGGTACTTTACCTTAAGCTCACACTATCATGTGATTTACCACATTGGAGCTCTGCTTGGCTCATGTTTTGCATGAGGTGTGGAGGGGAGGGCAGAGCAGTAGTTTGTTATGCTTATAACTAAGTATTGTCTGATGTATGAATGGGACTATATACAGAAAAATTTAAAAAACTGATTTCTGTTTACTTGTTATGGAACTCCATCCTTTTTTTCATGCCTTTGTACATTTTCAATTTATCTAGAGTTTATAGTACATGACAACAACTCACGGTGATTTTCCTGGCAGTGTCATTTAGGATAATCATTTAGTTTCTCCAATATATCAGCCATAACACAAAATTGCCTCTTTCTTCCCAGAAACTGCACAGTTACAAATCATTCCCTATACATATACAATTGGATTTTTGCTCAATTTTCCCTATATCCCACAGATGTGCAGGACTTCTTATTTTTATGTTAATTCAAAGTATTTGGGGTAAGATAACGATTTCTTAAATTCACAAGGTTGAAAGTCAACCGATTTCTATGCCAATCATTAAAAATCTTTACTTCAATCCAACCTTGTAATTTCCTCTTAAAACTTCCAGTCTATCCTTTAATGCACAAATAAAGGTATATTTCAGGGGCTTCTTGTTGCTCAGACAGAATTTAATGGTGAATAACATTGGCCACGTACTGTTGAAATGAATATTTTCCCCATTGGTACATTATGTAATAAGCTACAACCTCAGAGTGAACATCTGTACTGCGAAAACGGCCATGTATAGAATTTTGAGGTCAAGTTATGTTAAATCTATGTTCTCCAAAGTCATAGTTTCCTTCATAATAAATGACATACAAATGTCAACTTTATTCTGTACCTAACAGCTACACATCTATTATTATTTTGACCCTACAATAAAATTTCCTTATGATGATGCCATTATTTTAAGTGCATAATGTATTCAGTATGCTGAGGGTCAAAGAACAGCCTGCCTCTTTTTTTCTCTTTTTATCAGCATTTTTTAGACAATGATTTCCTTTCTTGTGCTATTTTTGTATTTAGTTTGCTCTTCTTTTTCTAGTTCCTTATGGTGTGAAGTTAGGTTATTGATTTGAAATCCTTCTTTTTTAATGTAGATGTTTATAGCTATAAATTGCCCTCTGACCATAGTTTTTGCTGCATCTCATAAGTTTAGGTATGTTGTGTTTTTGTTTTCATTCATCTCAAGCATTTTCTAATTTCCCTTGTGATTTCTTCTTTGAACCACTGGTTATTTAAGACTATGTTATTTAACTGCCACAGATTTGTGGATTTTCCATATTTCCTTCTGTTTTTGATTTCTAGTTTCATTCCATTGTGGTCAGAGAAGATACTTTGTATGGTTTCAATCCTTATAAATTTATTGAAACTTGTTTTGTGGCCTAACATGTGGTCTATTCTGAAGAATGTTTCATGCATACTTAAGAAAATATACATTTATGTTATTCGTAGGGTGGAGCATTCAGTAGATGTCTGTTAGGTTGGAATATTCATTTTTGATAAAGGGACAAAAGCAATTCAGTGGAGAAGGGACAACTTTTTCAACAAATAGTGCTGGATCAATTGAATATCCATATGTTAAAAAAATGAATTTCTACTTATACCTAGCATAATATATAAAAAATAATTCAAAATGGGTCATACACATAAATGCAAACTTAAAACTATAAATGTCAAAAAAAAAAGAAAATTTATATGACTTGGGTTTTGTAAAAATTTATTAGAAATAACAACAGCAGTATGATTTATATAAGAAAAAACTAATAAATTCATTAAAAATTAAAAACATTTATTTGTAACAAAACAAGCCTCATTCTGGGAGAAAATTATTGTAAGTAATGTATCTAAAAAAGGATTTGTATCCAGATTGTCTAAAGAACTCTAAAAATATAGGAATAAGGAAATTTAAAAAAAATCCAAGTGAAAAACTGGCAAGATTTGAATCAATGCATCATTAAAGAAGATATACAGGTAGCAAATAAGTACATAAAAAGATGCTGAATAGCAGTAGTCATTAGTGAAATGCATATTTCACAATGAATAATACTGCATACCTATTAAAATTGCTAATATGTAAAAGTCTGACCACACTAAGTGTTGGCAAGGATGTAGAGGGACTGGAAATTTCACACACTAGTGGTGCAAATGTAAAATTGTATAACAACTTAGGAAAACTATTTGAAAAGCTTTTAAAAATGTAAAGATGATCTATGCTATGATCCAGCCATTCCACACCAGGTCTTAATACCTACCTAAGACAAAGAAAGCATATGTCTACACAAAGACTTGTGCAAGAACCTTCATAGCAGCTTTATTTGTAATAGCCGAAAACTGGAAACAATTCACATGTTCATCAACAGGCAAATGGATAAACAAATCGTGGTCTAGCCATATAATGGAGTATTATTCAGCAACGAAAGGGAATGAAACATTGATACATACACATGACTCAGAGGAGTCTCAAAATACTTGTGCTACCTGAAAGAAGACAGATAGAATGAGTGTATAGGTGTTTAATACTTTTCTATTCCATTCATGTCAAAATCTAGAAGATGACAGAAAACAGGTTGGTGGTTCAGTGGTTTCCTGGGTTTGGTTGTAGGAGAGATGGGGGAGGGATGGATTGTAAAGGGGCCCAAGGAAGCTTTTGAGAGAGGATATGTTATCTTGATTGTGGTTGTACATGTATACAATTCCACATAAAAAATAGTTTATTGTATGGCAATACCTCAATAAACCTACTTAAAAAATAATCAAACAAAGGGAATCTAAAATTTTTCATAGCCTCCATAGAAGTCACCTCCCTGGCATGTCATCAATGTTTTTGATGATACGGTCTCTTGTACCTCTTCCACATTCGTCTTGTCTTCCTACCATGTACAACATCAGTCCTTCTAAGAAGCCATAATTTTTTAAAACCTGCTCATTGTGCAAACATTGCTCTTCCTTGGTTTAAAGCCTCTAGCTCTCTTACATGCCAGACAGACACTTGCTTAGCCCTCCGAGACTCAGTTCCAATCACTGTTGTCAAGTTCTCCACTCCACCCCGCAATTCACCAAGTAGCGAGGCCCTGCCTTTTCTGTCACCCCACAGCAAGCTACCAAGCTCACATCCTCAATAAAATGAAATAATTTACCTTTTAGTTTTCTTCATTAGATTGTGAGCCTTTGAGGGCAGCTATTCTGCTTTATTTCACTTTCTCCCCAGCAGGATAAGTAAATTTTTGTTAAATGAATGTATGATCTCAAGACCAATAAAGTAAAAAAAAAAAACTAATAAACTGCTTATATGGTACATTAAGAGCCAAACATTGTTAATGTTCTAAGTGTGTCCTGAAGATAAAAATTATCCCACGAACCATCCAAGCATCTCTCATAGAAAGGAGAAACAAGTTTATATCATATTTTCCATCAATAAATTATTCCAAAGGCGTCATCACCTAGATTTGTGTCTCTCTTTGAGCCTAGTGAGATAATGATGTTCACACATCTCAAGTGTCCTAGCTCAACCATTATTGAATTTAAAACAAATTTATTTCATTATTATTATACAATTATATATTATTAATTATAATATAATTATTTATTATGATATATAATTATATATTATATATTATTATATATTATTATATTGTCAGTGTTTTTCAGTGGGAAAAATCTATAAAACTATAATAAGGGAAGTAAATTGACTTAAGTCTAACAGGAATAGTATAAGTACATTTTAATTCATTTTGTCATATTTTCTTTAGGTAAGCATAAAAAAACAACACAATACTTTAAAAATAGTTCCTGCTTCCTGGTTTTCCCACTTTGATTTTATATAATGGCTGCTCTTTCTTAATTAAAAGGGCTGCTGGAAGATAAAGGGGTGGTAATACAATCAGCCCAAACTTTTTCAAATTTCCTTCTTTACTGCCTTCTACCTTAATGAAAACATTCTTATACTAAGCCACGGTGATATCAAAGAACAACATGGCATTGCATTCAGCATTAGTGTAAATCAAAGAAAACAATCTTGTTTTTCTTTAAGGAATCTGAAAGCAAGATAAGTCTATGATTTTGAACATTGGGATTTGTCACAGAAATATAACTCTTACAATTAAATTTGCTGTTAATTGAACCATAATTATTTTCGCCTGTTGAATCATGTGAGAAAGCCACCTTCTCTTCAACTGGGCTTGAAAGCCAAAATGATGGCTGACTTGGAGAATTCAGAAGGGACAAAGTCACAAAACCAGCTTCAGAAGAGAGATTCCTAATCCAATTCATTATGCCTCAGAGAGTCTGTAAGTTCCTTTTCCAGAGCTGAGCAATGCTTGTCTACTCAGCTTTAAATAACTGTAAAATCCAGACTGGTGGAACTATTCCAATCTGTGGACAGTGTGATTAATTTAGAAAACTTTGGCATGGTAACAAAGTCAAGTGTTTCTCACTGTGAGAAATTTTCAACTTATTTCATGGGTAAGGTTGAACAGATTTGGAAGAGCTCTACTATGGGAATGGCACTAGGGAGGGATGCATGGTAAGAAAGGGAGCTAGAAAAGCACTAACTTTGCTGGCAGTTTTCTCTTAGAATTTCAAGGAAAGCTTTGAGGAGGTCTAAGGAATCGTAGACAACCAGTCGGGGGTAAACCTTCAAAGTTTGTTATACTGCAGAGAGGTGACTCATTAATCAAGCACCAACGTTGACTCAGTTATTGACTACATACTGAGCATCAACTCTCTATGCAAGGTGCTCCTGGGGATACAGAGTGGAGTGAAAAAGACTCAAAGTTTCTGGTGTGATTTTAGAACTACCTGCAGCAGAACTGCCTTACATGTGTGTCAATTATCTGGGCATCACCCAGGTTATTGAATAAGAATTTCTGAGAATTTGGCTTAGAAATACATGCTGTAGTTTAATCTTCTTCCTAGAAATTTTTATGCATTATAAAGTGTGAGACTCACTAATTGTGAGCTTCCATTCAATGAAGAAATAAGACAAATAAACAAGCTACTGTGATACATGGCATAATTCAATTTCTGTAATGGGAGAGTTAGAAACTGCTATTTAGGTTTAAAGAAGGGGAAAATTATGCCTGGAAAGAAGGATCTGAAAATACCTAAGAAAGAAAGAGTGTTTGAAATAAACTTCCTGGGAGAATATATAGGATTTGTATAGTTGGCATTTGCAAGAGTCATGCTCCAGATGAAGAGAATATATGAATAAAGGCAAAGTGCATTCATAAAACACTGAATGTTTTTCTTTCTACTAGAAAGATGGAGTACTATTTCTCCATCTTTACATTTTAACATCTGGAGAGCTTTTGAAAAATGCTGATACTCAGGCTCCATTCTCAAAATTCTCATTTCATGTATCTCTAGGAGGGCTTTGACACAAGATCTTTAAAAATTATTGAATTGCATATAATTATTATTTAAAACATTTTTTAAAAAAGAAAAATCAAGAAGATGAGCTATTTAGAAAGGGAAAAGAGGATTTGGTGAGTAAAGAAATGATGAGTTTTAATTTGGGAGCTTATTAGGCTATTCAGGTGCCTAGTTTTATAGCTAGGAAATACAAACTGGAATTCTGGAAAGAAGCTGGAGCTGACGGTGTTGACTGGGAAGAGGATTTTTAAAGATTTGTGTGTGGATTAAGAAAGACATGCAAATAGGATTTAGAGAGGTGAGAGGAGAAAAAGACATGGAAGTGATGAGAATCGCAGAGCAAGAACCATGACACAATCTCCAAAGTGAAGAGAGGAACGGGCTTCAGGTGATCTTTAGTGTTACTCCCTACAGCAGTAATTCTCCACATCAGCTTCACAGCAGAATCACCTGCTGTGTGGTCACACTGGAGGACCACTGTACTATAGGGAAGGTAAGAAGGATGGAAATAAAGGAAAAGCCCTGGAATTTGGTGTTTAGGAGACCACTGGTGATTTCCAAGAGCAGTTCCAATTTATTAATAATAGTATTTGGGGTTGAAAGCCAAATACAAAGGAGTTAAAGAATTAGAGGTGGTGAAGAAGGGACTCTGGTTAGACTACATTGTTTTAGAAAAATACCTTACAATGAAAGCAAGACAATTTTTTAAATACTTCCTCAAAACTTTTAGAGAAAGTGGGTTATATTAAAAAATAGCGTTGAAAAATCAAGTTACTCTGTGACACACTAGATTTCTGTGACCCTAATTATCATGAGGGCAGGGCATAGATATAGCAAGAAATTGGGAGGATAGGTCCAATGTGGTAAATGCCTTTGGATGAAAACAGTGGATAGAAATGATTTGAAAGTGTCCTCCATGGTGATTCCTCACTCTCTTTCTTCTTTGGAAAGTCTTTTCTCCTTTTCATTTTCTCCTTTTATTGATTTTTTTTTTCTTTCTCATGAATGACAGTGAAGTATTGTTAGATTCTCCTGGAGAATCTAAGACTGAGAAGTTGTTTAATTTAAAACACAGTTGTCCCTGATATTCTCAAGGGATTGGTTCCAGGATTCCCTCGAGATACCAAAATCCAAGGATGCTCAAGTCCCTGAAATACAATGGTGTAGTATTTGCAATCTATGCACATCATCCGGTATACTTTGTAGACTTTAAATTATCTCTAGATTATTTATAATACCAAATACAATCTAAATGCTGTGTAAATAGTTATTACACTGTATTTTAAAATTATTTGTATTATTTTTATTGTTGTAATGTTATTTCTATCTCATTTTAAAATATTTTAATCCAAGGTTGCTTGGATCTCGGATGCAGAACCAAGGGATACAGAGGGCAGAGTGACTTTCTGCCACTAATTTTGTACTTGATTGAATCAGATTTTTTTTTCTAATTTCAAGGAAATTTTCACTTTGAGGGGAAAAGAAGAATTAAAATTTACATTCTCTGGCAAGTATCTGCATAAAATATACTGAGGTTTTGTGTCCATGGCCTACACTATGGTTCACATCTACATTTTTCTCTTCTTTTGTTTGGTCCTTTTATGCTTGGATTTAGGACCTAAATAAGTCAGAAAATAATAATTCTTAAATTTAAGTTAAAGTATCATTTTGTTTTCTTTTGAGACAAGGTCTTACTCTGTTGCCTGGGCTAGAATGGCATCACCATAGCTCACTGCAACCTCAAACTCTTGGGCTCAAGTGATTCTCCCACCTCAGCCCTCCAAGTAGCTGGAACTATAGGCAGACACCACCATGCCTGGCTAATTTTTCTATATTTTGTCGAGATGGGATCTCACTATTGTCCAGGCTGATCTCAAACTCCTGGGCTCAAGCAATCCTCCCTCATTGGCCTCCCAAAGTGCTAGGATTACAGCTACAAGCCACCACGCCCAGCCTGGTTAAAGTATCATTGATGTTATCTATGGAAGCTTCATTACTGTTTATGCTTCTAGTATTTAATGGTGATAAATTCTTGATTTACTCCAAATTGCTTCCTTTCTCCTCACTTGTCTAGGTGGCCTTTCGTCTCTTCTTTTTTTAAAAAAAGTTATGCCTAATCCCACTCAAACATGATATTTCTATCTCTCTCCATCTCAACTGTTGCTTCTGTTTCTACATTCAGTGATGAGTATTTGAGGTAGAGGGATTAAAGAGACATAAGACTATCACCAGGGTCAGGCCTGTAATCCTAGCACTCTGGGAGGCCTAGGCAGGAGGATTGCTTGAGCCTAGGAATTTAAGACCAGCCTGAGCAAGAGTAAACCTTGTCTCTGCAAAAAATAGAAAAATTAGCTGGGCATGGTGGCACATGCCTGTAGTCCCAGCTACTCGGGAGGCTGAGGCAGGAGGAGTGCTTGAGCCCAGGAGTTTGAGGTTGCAGTGAGCTAGGATGATGCCACTACACTCTATCCCAGGAGACAAAGCAAGACTCTGTCTAATATAAAATAAAATAAAATAAAATAAAATAAAATAACAAAATATAAAATAAAAATACAACTATCAACAGAAAGCAATAAAGAAAATAGCAACATAATCTTACTCCAATCTATGTGTTTGACTTCCACTTTTATTCTAAGCTCATTAAAAACTCATTATAAAAATAGCAACTATCTTTTTCCAGAACAATCTTTTCAGCCTTTATGCTCATCCTGGAAAGCTAGGGATGGACACATGGTCTAAATTGATTCTCTATGACTCTCCCTCCTCTGCCCAGAGCCGGTGAGACAGCACCTATCCCTGGGATTGTTGGCAGCCACTTTGTAACCAACAGTGAGGAAGGAGCCTACAGGGAGTGAAGGGGGCACATGGAAGAGAAAACAAAGAGGTAAAACAACAATCCTTTCTCTAGAATCCTTTCTCCAGTCACATGAACAAATAAACACTCTATTTTTTAGGCCAGTCCGAGCTGGAATTTTATATATTATTTGCAACCAAAACATTCTGGCAGATAGAACAGAAGAAAAATCAATGGATTAAAAGTTTAAGAGACCAAATGCAGTGTGTATCAGGAAATATTCGTTGAATAAATGATCTAATTTTCCATTACATCTTGATGTGAATTTGGGCAAATCACCACTTTAATGATTTGTATTGTAAAATAAAATGTTAATGGACATTTTCTAAGGTCACTTCCCATTAAAAATAGCTATATGTTTTCTATGAAGGTTACATTAAATATTAGCTATTATTAACATCAGTTTTGTATTTGAAGGACTGTTTCTTTTCATGTTCCTATTTTGTGATTCTCTTCTTTCACTGTTTCTTTAGCATTAGTATTTTATAACAAATTATCTCTGATAAAAGTAATAAGCATATGTGTCAGAAAATATATTTGCTCTAATACATTTAAAGACATGATTTTTTATATCCTTAAAAAATATATCCTTATATATTTTTTATATCCTTAAAAACATGACATTTATTATAAAATGGCTAAGAAAAAATTTCATATTAAATCACAAAAGGGATCTAATTGCTTCACTGTAAACCACAGATCATTGTTTTCTGTAAGTATTTCAAACACATTGCAATGCGTGACTACTATGTGGGTTGTGGAAACATCTACTGCTTCTCGGTATTATTTAATTTCTTGGCTTGATTGGACAGTTTGAATATTTTTGTTTTATACATTATCCCTCTTCTTTCCTTTTGCACATATAACAGATATTTAATTCCATTGAAATGTTAAAATTAGATATAATTGTTCTTACCTGACCAAGATTAAAACTGAAAATTCTACTTCCAAAGCTTTTGTAGGGAAGGTTAATAATCACATCCTTAGGGAAATCAGTAAGTAGCCTATTTAGAGAGAAGAGCATCATGACACCAATGAGAAGAGTCGAGGGCACTAGTCATAAACCTGCAGCCATATTGAAATTTCCACAAATGCCAGAAACAAACTATGTTGGATAAGTGGAGAATGTGGAATGATTTGATGGGATTTGTCATAGTTGCTACCAGGTTTAAGTCGGAAATTGTCTAAACTTCCTATTTGGTTGAAGAGGCGTTGCTTACATGAGATAGTAAACCCTACTTCCTAACTTCTTACTGTTTTAAAGATTTTATGGCCCTCTGTAAGAACATGACATCACATCCTAATATCTGCCCCTATTTTATTTGAACCCTGTCATCATTTTTTTCCATAAAAATGATGACTCTTGTCCAATACTTAAATACTGTAATTTGTGGCATTCAAGCAAAGACTGTGAGTCAACCTGAGCCAACTCTGCATTTTTCCCTTTGTGTTACAAGCTGGTTTCCAAAAGACACGTATATTCAGGCTCAAAACACTGATAATATTTATCAGCATGTGAAAGAATCACAATGAAGAGTTAACTACCATCTTTCTGTGGTCAAATTCAGTCAGATAGAAGTTGATTATATATGTAGTATAAATAAAAAATGGATATTTAAAAATCATGTTATCTCTTGATATCAAAATTTTAGCATAGAATGTCTTCCCTTTATGTCTTCCCATATGTTATGAACAGAGAGATTCAAAAATGATAATGAATGTAGAAAATAGCTTTAAAAAATCAAAGATAATTCTTTACTTCTTATTAAAAATCAATCAGATAGAACCCATAACTTTAGATGAAGGCTGTGACTGTATGGTGTGTTCTTTTCATTGCTTATTCATGAAGAATCTGTTTTCAATTGTTCTAAGTAACAATTTTTTGGTTATAACATAATGATTTATTCCATTTAGTGATATTCTTTTTGTTTTATGGTCTAACTCCCTAAAGGCAAGCAGAGATCATTTAGGAGGCATCCTACGGTCTAGATTTAAGATTCTATTCTTATTTAAAAAAAATAAAAATAAAACATTCAAAACTTACCAGCGAGTCCAATGCAACTAAGATAATCTCTCTATAAGCTATTTTCCAATTGAAAAACAATATTAAAACTAACAATAGTACAGGTTTTTTAAAAAATTGTGAAGAACACCATGATAAGATTGGAACTAGAAGGAGGAAAAATCACTTCATTTTTCCCCACTGGTTTATGCAGATTAAAACCATTTGCATAATTATTTTTAAGGAGAGGTTTATATCAGGGATCTGAAATTGATGAAGTGATCCATTTGGGTATAGCACGTGCTTAAAAGAGAGCTCATAAGACTCTAGCTGTAGTAGGCTACCTCTGCGTTCTGGCACCAACTGAACATAGTTTGAACAATGAAGGGGAGGAAAACTTCATCTATGGTAATAGAAGTCAGAATAGTGACAGTTTTTGCTGAGAGCAATGACTGGGAAGGAGCTTGAGTTAGGCTTATGCGTCTAGCTAATATTCCATGTCTTAATCTGGGCAGAAGTTACACAGAGTTACACAGGTGTGTTCACTTTGTAAAAACTCATGAAACAGTTCATTTAAGATTTGGGTACTTTGCTGTATGTATTATTTCAGTTACAAAGTTTACCAAAAAAAAAAAAAAAAAAAAAAAGAAGGGAATTCTATGTCAACTGGCCTAGATCCTTTAAAAAGTCATCATTTAAAAACAAAACAAGTAAAAAAAAAAGACTCACAAAACCCAACCAAATATACAACATGTGAATCTTGACCAGATTGTGGGTTAGGGGAAAAATAGTTATAAAAACCTTTCGGAGACAACTGGGGCTATATGAATATGAAATGGGTCATAGATTATATCATGAAATTACTGTTAATTTTCTTAGATGTGATAAGGTGTTATAGTACAGTTCTGAGGAAATGCTCACTGATGTGCTTAGGGATAAAATATTCAAATGGTTCAGAAAAAATTGCACGAGTGTGTGTTTGTGTGTGTGTGTGTGTGTGTGTGTGTGAATGTGTGTGTGACTTTGAGAGTATGTGTGAGAACATATGCATGTGATTTTGCATGTGTGTATGTATAATAGTGTGTGAATATGTATGATAGTGTGTGTGAACATGTATGAGAGGGTGTGAGTGTGCATGTGAGTGTGCAAGAGAGAACAAATGACAGCAAAGAGACAACATTTTAACAAGTGTTAAACCCAGGTGTAGAGTCTCTTATAATTTTCTTACAACATTTTTATATTTTAAAAAAACATTTCAAATAAAAAGGAGACTTTAAAAAAAATAAAAAGGGAAAAATAAAATGATTGCTTGACCTAAATCCCAAGCTTTGAGATTCCTGCTGAACCGTTCTGAAGACCAAGATGAAACTGAGAGAACTGTAGAAGAATCTGGAAACAATGGGCCCTAGACACACAGGATGAGTTATATTGCTCACATACGAGGCTCCGGAACGCTCACCGTCCTGAATTTTATTTTTACATGGCACACATTTAGAGAATGTAGGAGTGTTCTGGGAAGTTGTAGCAGCTGGTCTGCGAGTGCCGGCGAGGCTGGGGTGGTTGAATGTCTGAGGAATTCCGAGGCTGCGAGGGAAGTGTGTTTCAGAGCAAGGCCCCAAACTGCCTGGGAGCCCCCAGTGTGAGAAACAAGCCGGTGGACGGGCCCTGACAGATGTTATGAAAGGGTGGCGTTAAGTGCCTTTTTCAGGATATTAAACCAGCATCCTAACTGGCAAAAAAATGAATTGTCGCTGACATTATGTCGGCCCGGCGGAGACCCTGTGCGCTACTTTCCGCGATCTGGGAGCCATTATGCCCGGGCGATCGGTGCGCTCCTGGGCTGGAGTCTAAATAATGATTTCTAATAAAACCTATTTGAGACTGTAGAGGCCAGAGGACAGACACAAGCCACAAAACATACTGTACTTAAAGCCGCCCTTCCCTCCCTTTCTCTCTTTTTTAAAGACCTGAATAATGGAAGAGAGATCTGGTGATAACGCATTTAAAAAAAAAAAAAGAAGAAGAAGGGCTTTTGGTCCTGGCCAATGTGCTCAGCTAATGGCTGTAAACTGACACCCCTAATGAAATAAAAATGTCTGGGTTCCAGTGCGTGGGCGCACAACTGCTAACGACGCTGAACTCTGGCCGCGATGCTGGCGATGGGTATTAAGTGATACACTGACGATTTCCCACGACTTCCGTCCACCCCCAGCCCCTGCCCCGCTGAAAAAAGCAAATAAAGGAATCGTGTGCAAAATTTAAAGATGTTTCGGCCAGGGGAGCAATGGGCCTTATCATGTTCTCTGCTTGCAAGAGTGGACTGATTACTTTTCATCTGCAGTCTTAAGGCCCACGGTGGGTCACGAACGGGGAGTGCTCTGTCCTGCCGCGTGCAGGGGAGATGGGGACACCGAGAGGTGTGCGTCCTGCAGCCTGTGCCGACCTCTCCCTCCTCCTGCCCGGGCCGCGTGGCTCGGCCCCGCTCCTCCGAGCCCTGCAGCGCCCGGGCCGGACGGTCACGTTACCACGGGCTCCCCCTGCGCTCCCGCACGGCTTGCAGTTGTCTGATTTCAATCAGCGGCAGTTCCCTCCACATGTCCAGCCATCAATCTTCCGCCGCCCCTGGATGAGTGTGGCACAACACGGGGCATGTTCCAGTTAAAAAATAGCCTTTGCCGCAGCCTTCCCTCCTCGGCCACTGGTAAGTATGCCTTTGATATTTTTATT
Source organism: Microcebus murinus (assembly GCF_040939455.1). Lineage (NCBI taxonomy): Eukaryota > Metazoa > Chordata > Mammalia > Primates > Cheirogaleidae > Microcebus > Microcebus murinus. The sequence goes on from NC_134108.1 coordinate 29,136,080, forward strand.
AAAAAAGAAAGAAAACACGTTGGGGAATATGTTTCATTTCTTACAGCCCAGACCCGAGCCCCCGACGTTGAAGAGGATTGAGGTCTGTTGAGAGGCAAAACGGAGAGGAGGGCCGAGTCGCGCCTTTGAAATTCCAGAGCTTTGCGCGGTGGGAAGGCCCCACTGCCCCAACGCGGAAGCTCCGCGGTGGCGTTTTTTCACAAGCAGCAAACCAACGTCACCATCCTCCTCTTCAGACAAGGAACACGCATTTCAGTGGGAAACAGGGTTTTGAAAGACAGAATATGGAAATAAATTGTGGCCCCTGCAATTAGCTTTTTCCCCATACCCACTGATGGATTTTACAGCACGCCCTATAGACTGCCCGCGTCGCCTGCGTTGCTGCTCACCCGGGGCAGGAAGGCAGGCGCAGGGTGGCGGTGGGGAGAGGATGGGAGGCAGGGACTTGTCTCTCCCAGGCTGGGCTCTCCTGGCAGGGCTCCTGGGGATGCCTGCCCACTTAGTCACTCCGGGAGACTACACAGTAAACATTCTGTAGCCAGGTTCTGGTGCCTATTTTAAAACCGGCTATTCCAATTCACTTACACTCAGGGGGCCGCCTACCTTCCTGGCAGGGTTGTTAGAGAAGCCTCTGGAACTCTGGGGGCACAGGGACATAATGCACTGGATCCCCACGCCTTTTGTTTATCTCTGCCCCTCCAGCCTTTGTTCACCTCTAAGGCTAAGGAGAAGCTGGCCTGGTGAGGTTTATTGTAATTAGATTTTTTTACGTATGCTTTCTACCCCCGAAATATTAAGAGGGTACAAATGTTTTTGTTACATAGATACCTTTTATAATGCTTGGGTTGGAGCTTCTAGTGTGCCCATCACTTGAATAGTGTTCATTGTATCTGATTAGATTTTTAAATGGGGCCAGTTGCCCATTGCTGGAGAAACTTTCAAGTCATCAAGTCTTGTACCTGGCAACCTAAAAATGAAACCTAAGGTAAAAAAGGGTCTGGCCTATCTGTATCCCAACCACTCAGGCCTCATAGTCTTTGGGGGTTGCAAAATCATCTGCCATCCTCACGGTGTGCAGGGCTATCTAACAGTGGCTCAAGTGCTGAAAACCTATACAGGAACCTTGGGGAGGTGAGGAGGGAGGGTTTCTAAATGGCACGGTGTGGTAATTAGAGACGAACAGATCTGTGGGCAGAGATGGGGAGGGCAATTCTATTTTGGAAAACCTTAGAATCAGAAATAACAGGAAAGAACCTGGGATTTGAAGAAGCTGCCAGAATGTGTTCTAGGCATCTGGTACTGTGAATGCTTGGGATAAGGTTTCAGGGACATGGCAAGCCTTCTGTCTCGTGGGGGACCACAGGCAATATTTGTGGACGATGGCACCTCATTTTAAAGATGAAGAACTGACTCATGCTAGAAAGGGGGAGGTGAGTCATGTTATGTCCCTTTCAGAGGGACACAATGAAAGCAACCTTTTCAGTAAGTACAAATTTAAATCATTGAAATGGCTCGGCCATTTGGAGTTACCATGGACCCACTGAATCCAGTGGCTTCCTCCACTTGCTAGCTTGCCAGAGTCCATAATATTTTACTAATTCTGAAATTTTAAGTTGTTGCATGAATGAATGAGCTCAACTGCTGTTTGTATTGGTATTGATGAGTATGATACCTATGGTTTACGATGTAAAGACTGGCACAGAATACAAAAAATATTTTCACTCAACAGATATTTTTGGAGCTCCTGCCATGTGTTAGGCACTGTTCTTGGACATGGGGATGCAGCAGAGAAGAAGATACAGCATTGACACTTCCTGCAGCTTACACGCCAAATGAGGAGACCGACAATAAATAATTAAATGAAAAAATAAGATATGATGTTAGATACTGATAAATGCTACTTCTACAAATAATATAGGTGGTTAAGGATGGCCCTTCTGAAAAGATTTATTTGAATAGAGAACCAAATGGTGAAAAGATGTAAGCCATGAAGCTTCTGGAAGAAGAATGTTCCATGAAGAGAAATCAGCCTGCATGTGTGAGGAAAAGAAAAGATGCCCATGGTCGGTGACCAACATGCTGGTTTGCCTTGGACTGAGGGGGGTTCCCAGGACACAGGACTTTTCACGCTGAAAACAGGAAAGTCCTGGGCAAACTGGGAGGAATTGGCCACCCTATGTGTGGCTGCATGTGCCACATGAGAGGCTGTGATGGGGGTGAGGCAGGCAGGACGAGGTCACGTGGGCCCCTGGAGACCATGGTCTGGAGTCATTTTATTCTGAGTTTCATGAGCAGCTGTTGTAGGACATTTGTGGGTCTCAAGCTGTTATTCTAGAAAATGTTCTTACTGCATAGTGGCAGTGACACTCGAATGATATTTTATTTAGTACTGAATGGGTACTGGGGTTCAGTTATGCAAGGTTTTGATTCTGTGGAATTTTGAGAAAGTGAAAATATGAAAGATTAGAGCTGAAATGATCAGGCTTTATAATTTGCTGAAGTTGCTACACAGGTTGCTGCACTCTCTCGGCTGGCCCCTGCCTTCCTTCCCTCCAGGCTTCTCTCCTGGAACCTGCCTCTTCTTCAGTCCCCTCCACCCACGCTAGGTTTGCTGCATGTCCTAAAACACTCCACGCTTGCTTTCAGATCCAAGGCCTTTTTTTGTTTGTTTGTTTTTGTTTTTGAGACAGAGTCTCACTCTCTTGCCTGGGCTAGAGTGTCCTGGCATCAGCCTAGCTCACAGCAACCTCCAACTCCTGGGCTCAAGCAATCCTCCTGCCTCAGCCTCCCGAGTAGCTGGGACTACAGGCATGCGCCACTATGGCCGGCTAATTTGTTCTAAATATTTTGAGTTGGCCAATTAATTTCTTTCTGTTTCTAGTAGAGACGGGGTCTCGCTCTTGCTCAGGCTGGTTTCGAACTCCTGACCTTGAGCGATCCTCCCACCTTGGCCTCCCAGAGTGCTAGGATTACCATGCCCAGCCTCAGAACCAAGGCCTTTGTACTAAGTAGTTGCACTTTCTGGAACACCCTTCCCACACTTTTCCTGGAGTTATTCCTTCGTGTAGTTTAGGTATCTTCTTAAATGTCAATTCCCTAGACCCTTTCTGTCTCCCATATCTAAAATAGCCACCACCACCCTGCCACTTCTTTTCACCTTAGCCTGCTTTATTTTCTTCATAGCACTCAACAGTTATCTGTTTCTTTTATTCCATCAGAGTGATAAGAGATGCAAGACTGCTCTAACCATCTCTGGCTACCTCTTTCTTCTTCTTTTTATTTTTGTTGTCTGCTGAATGTTTACTCTTCTCCTACATGGCAGTTGAGGCCAGGGCTGCTGTCCTTGTCTAGGACATTGTCTCTCTTGGTCAACTTTTCCTCTTGGGTTGATGGCTGTGCCTTGGCTTGTTCTCTGCTCACATTGCAGTGGTGAGATCTGAGCCTTGGGTTTGGTCTTCAGGGTGGCAGGAGACAAAGCTCACATCTGGCCTGCTCTGGTTTCATGTGACTGGGCCTACTTGTAATAACAAGAAAAGGAGTCCTATGCTTTTATTCTTCCTAACTCACTGCATTAGGCAATGATTGTAGTAGCTATTAATAAAAAGCACTAATGCTTGCTTTGACCAGTCATTGTCTTGTACACACATCTCTCCCAGGGAGGATTTATTGGTCTGACAGATGATTCAGACATTCCTAGGTTCCCTGCTCAACACAGTATTAATGTCATATCTTCAGAATACTCCATTCTATCATTCTTAACATTTAGGCTTGCCAGAAGTGCCTGGAACGCTATTAATAACATCAAAAGATTGATTCCTTTTTTTTTTAAACCAGAGCAAAGGGAAAACTCCAGTTATGTTAGAATACATTGAAGGCAGTACATATCATTCCCATCTTGCTTGTACTTGGTCTTTTCAGTGTTGAAATGACCCATGATATACTGATAATTAAAGCACAAATAAACATCTTCACCAAAGAACAAGGCAAAAGGTTAAAAAAAAGTATTGTATGCTTTTATGTTGGAAGTTTACACTAAATAAACTAGGGTGGGTATAGCACATACTTAATTTCTATGTTATATCTTTCCCTAAATTATATTAATGTTGAGATATGTGGTAATTAAATTTAATAAGGAATACTTTGTATATTGCTTTAAATCATTTTTCAGTTTTTGTGTTTATTTACCATGGAAGCTATTTTTGTACTGGGTTAAAACCAAATTGCTAAGGCTGAACACAGTGGATATGAACTAGACCTGTCTGGTAACTTAATCCACGGCTTGGTTTCTGAAAATCTTTTTCTTGGTTTGATTTGATGGACCTTGAATCATTTATATTTGAAATTCACTCTCCATTAAGAGTGTAAAAGATGTTTTTAGTCTTTTACCTCTTTTCTGCTCACTTCTCCTTCCTCCTAGTCTGCCTGTGTGTTAATATCTTGAGGATCATGAGAGGCAAGGAGAGAGAAAAGAGAGGGAGAGGGGAGGCCCATTTTATAGTTGGTTCCCTTTCATCTCCTCCCTTGAAATCAAGTAACCCCTTGATTTCTTGTCCTGTTTTTAGAGGCCAACCTTCCTTTTCCTCCCTCAAACATTGCCTCATATTGCTTTCTCCTCACAACCTTTTGTTATGTAAGCAAATCAAACCCCACATTGTAGAAAGTAGAATGTAGCAGTTAAGCACCTGTTCTCTGAAGCCAGACTGCCTGGGTTTTGAGTCCCAACCTACAACCAACCCATTATTTACAAGTTGTTTGAAGTTGGCAATTTGGGCAATCTGTTTTAGCTCTTGGTTCCTTTCTCTGTAAAATGGGAATAATATCAATGTTCATCTTATGGTTACTGCTACTTAACTACGGTACTTTAATTAAATGCCTTTGTATATGTAAAGTGCTAATAACATGCCTGGCAGTTAGTAAGCACCCAATAAAGCCTTGCTCTTATTATACCCTCCCTTCCAAATCTTGAGTCATGCATATCATTATCCAAAAATGTCACACTTGACAAACACCGGGCTGCACAGGGCCTCCCACCTCTGGCCTGTGTACCCCTGCACAAAATGCTTGTCAGTTTAAATCAGGGTAAAATTAACACCGTGGACAGCTTGGAAGCAGAAAACAAATGACAACAGGAGCATCTACAGTGTGTCTAGAGGAGGGAGAATGGCGCATACACATTTGTCTTGAGGATGACAAAGGAAGAGTGGATTTGGAATTAATTTTGTGGCTGGGAGCGTTGGGCACCTGTCAGTGCTGGCTTGTGGGGGCCACTCTGTTCACCAGCAAGTTCTTCCTGACAGACATAAGGCAGATCCACCAACCCAAAGCCATCAGGCTGTAGGGCTCAAGACAGTCATTCTCATTTAATGAACCCTTGGAAAAACTGAACTTCCCCAAAATTAGCATCATCACCACGTCTCAGTCTTTTGTTTTAGGTAAAGGGTAATAGAAATATGTAATATTAATTTTTACCTACATTTCTGAAAACTAGGATTTCTTCATTAATAACATAATTATGTTTCCACGCTCATTTATTTTGGCATGTAAATTCTTAAAGTATAAGAAATCTACATGTATTACAGATACATAACTATATTATTAAATGTTTTTGAATGATAATTTCTTTATTTAAAAAGTACTGTCTAATTCATTAGGAAAGTTTAAGCATATAGTCAGGACAAAATTATTTTTATTTTAATTTTTTTAATATTTTGGAGATAGAGTCTCACTTTGTTGCCCAGACATGAGGGCAGTGGCATTATCATAGCTCACTGCAACTTCTAACTCCTGGGCTCAAGCGATCCTCCTGCCTCAGCCTCCTGAATAGCTGAGACTACAGGTGTGTGCCATCACACCCAGGTTATTTTTCTATTTTTTGTAAAGATGGTATCTTGCTATGTTGCTTAGGCTGGTCTTGAATGCCACCCTTAAGACATCGTCTTGCCTCAATCTCCCGAAGTGTTAGGATTACAAGCATGAGCTACCACACTTGGCCCCAAACTATTTTTATATTAAGAATATTGACTAAATTTTATTTGATTTTAGACATAATTTTTTTATTAAATTAAAGTATGTAGAAATCATACAAGAGACAGTGTGCTTTATCAGGGAGTTGCTTTTCAATAAAAGGGCAATTCTTTATTTGCAGGGTTCCTTATGATGATAGAATTAAGATTAATCCAATACCTACCTGATTTTAAAGCACAACTTTGCTTATATTGTCCATACAAAAATCCTTGCTTGGCCGGGTATGGTGACTCATGCCTGTAATCTTAGCACTCTGGGAGGCTGAGGTGGGAAGATCGCTTGATGTTGGGAGTTTGGGAACAGCTTGAGCAAGAGCGAGACCCTGTTTCTACCAGAAAATAGAAAAAATTAGCCTGGCGTGGTAGTGTGTACCTGTCGTCCCAGTCCCAGCTACTCGGGAAGCTGAGGCAGGAGGATCACTTGAGCCCAGGAGTTTGAGGTTGCTGTGAGCTATGATGACACCACTGCACTCTAGCTGGTGCAACAGAGTGAGACTGTCTCAAACAACAACAACAAAAAATCCTTGCTTAATGACCAAAGGCCAGATGTGTAGATTATAAATCTTGCTTTTCAATAAAGAACACTGCTTCTACATGAGTCTCTTTATTCTCAGTCTCTGATAAAGCCATCTTCCCATCAAGTCATTGGAAGTGGGATGACTTCTAGTATTCATAGTTGCTCAGGTCTGTCGTGGCACAGACAGTTGCAAATATTTCCTTCTGTCTCCAGTATCACAGGAAAACAACCACTGGCTTGGCATTGCACATCTACCAAAAGCGAGTTTATCTCCTAGGAATTCAAGGCTATATAATGTTCTTCTTTCTGAAAGTAATGATGTCTCCTAGCCATATTTTAATTATTAGTAGCAAACTATTCAACATACATTCTGAAAATTGAGCTACATCTGAGGGAACACATTAAAGGAAAACAAAATAGTAGACAGATTATTTCACATTCTTAAGAAATCCCATAAATGTTTGAAGTCTTATCATAGCAAATTTCCTTTAAATAAACTGATTTAACTTATAGAGATCTAAGAACAACTTTTAATGTTGCAATAAGAAAATAAATTTTAAGATAAAGTTGTATACTTATAAAAGTATAATTTAAGTAAAACATAGTTTAAAAAACCTCTTAGATATCACATTCGTGGGTCAAAATAATGGAAAAATATTTTAAATTTTAGAATAAAATCTCTAAGTCAATAATAAATCTGGAAACCTTGAAGAACCTGGAACCATCCATAACTATTTGGTTTTAAGAGACAAAACTCCAATTCGAATTAGCTCAAGCAAAAGATAAAATGTATTGGTTCACATAACAACAAATACCACACTCTCATTTCGGGCATAGTTGTATCCAGGCACTTATGCCATGTCTTTAATAACTGTCCTCTCTCCCTCCATTTCTTCTTTCTCAGCCAAGCCTTTTCCTATGTGAAGAAAAAGATAACCACAGACAGCACCAGGCTTATAGGATTTGTATTGCTTGAAATCTGCAAAAAAGAAAGATTATTCCCCTTCACTCTCTATAATAATCTCCCCCCAAAGCTCTGATTGATGCTGCTTGGGTCATGTGCCTAAACTGGGCTAAGTACTTCGCCTAACAGGATAAAATCATGTGCCACCCTTGTATTCAGGAAGCATGGTAATGAAATTGATGGCCCCATCACGATCACAGTATGAGGTAGGGGAAACAGGACAGAAAAAATAAAATAAAAAATAAAACCAGATGTTTGCCATGATGCAGCAAATATACAGTTACTCTGGAAGGGTGGTGTAACATTATTAGAAGTTGCCGGTCAGAGTCACTCAAGGGGAATTTATCGACTTCTGGCGTGGATATGGCAATGTATACTCAGGATTCTCCTTGTTTATTGTTCTGTACTATCAGAAAGAAAACAAGCAAAATTAAAAGTAAAAGGACAAATTCCATTTGTAACAACAGTAGGAGCCACAATTTCTAAAGGTTGCTGAAAATAGAATTCATGCAAAAGCTGCACGCGTGGAAGGGAGCCAAAAGGGATGCGTGCTGGTGGCGGACTTCTGAATGCGTAACCAAAATGCAGCTCCTGAAGGGTGAGTTACATCTGAGTGTGGGAAGACATTATATCTTCTGCAGAAACAGGACTGAGCTGGCTGAAGGTGGAATCTACCTTTCCTCACCCACAACTAAGTAGAATGATTTAGAAAAAGAGAGATGTGTTTACCAAAAGAATCATACAGAAACCCATATTTGCATGAAGCATCCTAGGTTTGTGGTAGCTGAGGATAAGGCAAGGTCTGTGTTACCAGGAAAACAAAAACTAACCCAAAACCCAGGTAGCTTAGAGCACTACCCCGCCCCGTCCCTGCTCACAGGAAACTTACATTATATATTACTGCTAGTCCACAAACTCTCAGTTCATACAACAATAAACCATAAAAAGGAATTAGCAACTATGCAGAGAAGCCATAAGAATAAAGGAGTAAATGAACAGCAAAATTTATTGTCAGAATCACTTGCCATGGACAAGATTAAATTTTAAACAAATATTTTGCTATAAAGATTTTTTTGGAAATATTAATGTAGCAGTGGCCTCTACAAATGAAGACTACAAAACAGAACAGTAAGAACATAGGGAAGAGATGGAGACATAATATAATAGTAGCAAATAAACTAGAATTAGTTAATAAGGAAGTATGAAAAATATAAGAATTAAAACATGAAAAAGAAATTAGAAGAAGCTCAAAAGTGAACTGTGGAAATACAGTAATGAAAACAGAAGAGAAAAATAAGAGAAATAAAATACAATTCAGATAAATGGCTAAAAAGAATTAGAGAGAAAATGTTGATAATAAAAGGCCATAAAAGGAGACACACTGTATGCATAATTATAGTCTGTGTAAGAGGGAAAAAGGAATAGAACAAATACTTAAAGATACAATACAAGAAAACTTTCCTAAAATAAAACAAAACCAAAAGCACTTGAGTCTAAATATTAAGGGCAGGTCATGTGTAATGGAGATTCGATACCTGAACACTTTTAGTAAAGTTCCTGGAAATAAAAAAATCCTTTGGGCAGCCAGAAAAAAATATCAAGTCGCTTATATGGTAGAAGAAAATCGGTATATTTTTATATGCTGATTTATATAAAAAATCATATATAAAAATATGATAAAAATATATTTGATAATATATGATAAATATATATGATAAAAATATATTTTTATCACATTTAATGTCAGAAGTCAGGTGATATCTATCAAATACTAAACCCTGAAAATAATAGATAATACAACTTGTTTTCAGATACCCATAAACCTTCCATGGACATGAATCATACTGGACAATAAAGAAAATCTTAGTATACTTCAAAAAATTCAAAAAATTAAGAAGTCAAAATACAAAAAACATTCTCTAATCGCAATGCAACAAAACTAAAAACTAACAGAAGCAATAACAAAATGCTCCCACTTCTTGGAATGGTAGAAAGTTCTTATGAATTTTCTGAAAGAGAAAATTTATAAAGTGTCTAAGAGTGATGATAATGAAAATAACTTCGTATTAGAGCTTATGAGATACAGTTAACAACATTGAGAAAAAAAACTTGTGGTATTAAATATTTTATCAATAAACAGAAAAGATTGAGAACAAAGCCAGGCATGGTGGCTCACACCTGCAATCCCAGCTACTTAGGAGGCTGAGGCAGGAGGATCTCTTCAGGTCAGGAGTTCGAGACCACCCTGCCTGATATAGTGAGACCCTGTCTCAAAAAAAAAAATTGAGAACAAATAGAATTAAGCATATGCCTTAAAAGATTATAAGAGAAACAACAAATACTAGAAATGAATTAATGAAGACTGTATTAACAAGAAAATAAATAAATCAATGAATAAGTAAATGAAACCAATAAATCCAAAAACTACCTTTTTGAAAAACAAATTGATTAAACTACTCACTGACCTAGTTTTTTTAAAGTTTAGAAATGAAGGAAATTAAGAGAATTATACTATATTTGTTCAATTCTATACCAATAAATTAAAATATCTGAATGAAAAGATCATTTTTATTATAAAATATAATTTACTAAAATTGACTTCAGAAGAAGTAGAGAAATCAAAGCAGGTAAAATTACATAGAAGAAATAGAGAAAACTGTCAAGGAACTTCCCCTCAAAAAAAGCACCAAGTGAAAACAGGTTAACAGAGGGTTTCTACCAAACTTTTGGAAGATAATATTATTTAATCAGATTCAAAGTATAAATAAGGAAGAAAAAATTCTGAGTCTTTTCCATGAAAAGTCTTTTCCATAAAAAACTGGATACCAAACCCTAATAAAGATTGTGTATGTATTTGTGGCTATAGAATTCACTGTGGTTTGCTATTTCAAAGCCCTCAATAGAGAGAGTGCCTCTAGGGCAATTTTGCTGGCAAGATGGAGATTTACATAGTGCAGTGTAAATATGGGAGGTACAGCTCATCACCTCTGCCATATTCTACTGGTTAGCAGCAAACCAGGGATCCAACCCACCTTCAAGGAAAGTTGGTTACACAAGGCCATGAACATGAGGAGGCCACATTAAGGTTTGTCCATGCCAGCCCCTTACAGAAAACTATATAGAGCTCTCACTTAATGGATATTAACACAAAATTCTTGGATAAAATAGTGACATAAAGAATACATAAGCGGCCGGGCGCTGTGGCTCACGCCTGTAATCCTAGCTCTTGGGAGGCCGAGGCGGGCGGATAGCTCAAGGTCAGGAGTTCAAAACCAGCCTGAGCAAGAGCGAGACCCCGTCTCTACTATAAATAGAAAGAAATTAATTGGCCAACTGATATATATATATAAAAAATTAGCCGGGCATGGTGGCACATGCCTGTAGTCCCAGCTACCTGGGAGGCTGAGGCAGAAGGATCACTCGAGCCCGGGAGTTTGAGGTTGCTGTGAGCTAGGCTGACGCCACGGCACTCACTCTAGCCTGGGCAACAAAGTGAGACTCTGTCTCAAAAAAAAAAAAAAAAAAAAAAAAAAGAATACATAAGCACCCTATAATATAGAACATTATGATCTAATAGAAATAATTCTATTAATAGAAATGCAAGGATGGTTTAATATTAGTAAATCCATCAGTATAGTCCATTATATCCATAGATGTAAAAGAAAGAAAAAAGATTATTTCCATAGATGCTGAAAAGGAATTTAACACAATTCAATCCATCTTTGTTTTTAAAAACACTTAATTAAATTGCTCCTTAATGTGATATTAATAAAATATATCTTATCTCAATAGCTAACCAGTTGATTGCCACTAAATTAAGAGAAAGAAAGATTCACAAATCCTAATAAAGATTGTGTATGTATTTGTGGTCACTACTATTCTTTAAAATTGTATTGGAGGTGTCAGCCAATGCAATTTAAAAAGAGAAAGAAATTAGAGACATAAAATTGGCAAGGAAGAAGTAAAATTATTACCATTATAAATGATATAAATATTGTACCTGGAACACCTAAGACAATCAATTAAAAAGTATTATAGACAATAACAGAATCCAGTAAGGTAACAGGGTTAAAAAATAAATATAAACCAAGACCAAGTTCCATCACTACTTAAACAAGATGAATATGGCCCTTTCATCTGGTCTTGTGACAGCAACCTCAGACTACTATTAATAGTTGTCCACCCTCTCAAGGCACCAGCCCCTCAATCTCACTCAATGACTTGAAAGAATTTAGTTTGATTCTCCATACTAGAAGGTAGCTTCCAGAATGTTGCATGTGCAAAGCCACACTGTTTATGACACCATATCTCTTTTCTCTCAAACCTGCAATTCAACTCCCTCAGGGAGACATCTCTGATTATACTCAGCAAATTCTCTGCGTGCCATTACTCTGCATGCTCCTAGCACTTACAGCAGCGGTTTGTCTTGTCCTAATTTGTTTACTTGTATGTTGCTTACCAAGTAAGTGCTAAGTGGTGCATGTTTTGTTTGCCCAAGTAAAGAATTTAAGAACTCTTTTCTATTCCCTTCACCCACAGTGCCCAGCTTTAGTAGTCTATATACAAGAATTTCATAAATGCTTCTTTTAGTTTTTTAATGAATTTTCAAAATAGGGAGCATAGTTCCATGGTTTGGATACTGACACAGATTTTCTGTTTATTTTTCCAGAGAGGGTTTATGCTTGATAAGCCAATACAGTTATAGTGTCCAGTTTTTCTTATTGTTTTTATAAAAATGGTAACATAACATATTCAATTCTCTAAGCCTGGTTTAAACGTTAACAATATATTTTGAATATATTTCCATTAACATATGGGAGGCTTTTTCAATTTTTAAATTACACATATTATTCCATTATAAGTATATATTTTAATATGTTTAACCAGCATAGTATTGATAGACATTATATTGATTGCAATTTTTTGCTATTGCAAACAGTGCCTTCCAATTGACATGATATATACAGATAGATTTGCATTAAAATTGTACATAGATAGATGATAGATTCATTTGCAATGGAATCCTGTATTGATGGCTTAGAATGGCCTTAACTCTCTAAGGTAACTTTTCATATTTATGTTCTAATTCGTGGTGCATTGATTTTTTATTTTAATAGCCAGAGATTCCTGGAGAAAGTCTTATTGAAGTCCAGCTCTCATACTTCCCATGCCTGCTACCAGATGTAAGAGTTTGATCCCACTTCCAGGAAACCACCTACTCAAGAACTATAGGCTGGAGGTCCTCAGCGGTGGCTCCCTGAGATGCCTGCATTTCCTGACTTCTCAAACAGTAGTAGCAGTTTTCTTCACTTTTGTGCACCCCGATCTGGTGATGGTTTTGTTAAGTCTTTAATTAGGCCCTGCATTTTAATAATTCCTTCCCACTTGAACATCTCAGGGCAGGTTCTATTTTCCTCTCTAAATGCCACTGATACATATGCAGTGGTTGGTATCCAAAGGAAAAGCCAGCAGAGTCTTTTCCTGCCTTTGGACCACGGCAAAAGTTTCCTGGCTCTTTTTGGCACCACCTTTCCATCAGGTGTGACCATATGACAGAGAGCTGGCCAATTAAATGGGAGCAGAAACCTGGTGTCTTGCCCCCACCTCCAGCCTGGTCCTTACAAAGCTTCCAGACATCATTCTCCTCTCTTTCCCCACCTCCTGCTGAATGGAGGCAACTCCTGGGTAGCAGAGCCTGTCATAGAGAAAGTGCATGTTCCTGATTGACCCTAGAATAGAGCACCTTCATATCTCCCCCCACAACCCACAGGAGTCTCACTGGAATGGGAAGAGTAGCACTTTATTGTGAGAAGCCACTGAAATGTTGGGATTGTTTGCTAGAGCAATTAACCTACTCCAATAAGTGACTGTCCTTGAAAGCAGGGACTACGTTCTTAATCTATTTGGGCTGCGATAACTATATATCACAGACTGGGTATCTTACAAACAACATAAAGTTAGTTCTCACAGTTCTGGAGGCTGGGAAGTCCAAGGTCAAGGCTCTGGCATATTTGGTATCTGGCAAGGGCCTGCTTTCTGGGTCATAGATGGTGCCTTGTGGCTATGGCCTCACATGGTGGAAGGGGCAAGGTTGCTCTCTGGGACATCTTTTATAAGAGCATTGACTCCATTCATGAGGGCAGAGCCTCCCAAAAGCTCCACCTCCTAACACTATCACATTGGAGATTAACTTTCAACATATGAATTTTGGAGGGACACAAACATTCAGATCACAGCACACTATATTTACAATTTTTTGTTTTTCCCACAGAGCTAAACATATCTCTATGAAGAGAATAAATCAATAAATGCTTGATTCATGAATGAAGGAAATAAGAGATAGGGATAAATATATTTAAATAAGGGTAATTTAATAATTGAGTGATCACTGGAGAAGACTAGCTACCATATATACCAGTGACCATATGACACATTATGTCACATGAATGAGAAAAATGTGCTAGTATTACAGGCTGTGTTGAATGTTATGCCTGAAGGCAAAGGTTAGCAAATATAAGAGAAGTTAAAATTGTGGATGCTGGTTCATACCTGCTCTGTCACTTACTAGCTGGTTATCTTGAAAAAGATACTTAAACTCTAGAGGTTTTCATTTTTTCATCCATTTCTTTCATCTTTGGAACGTAATCAGTAAAACTGACAGTGACAGAGCTGTTGTGTGGGTTCCATGATTTCACTTTATGGAGTACTGTGTAGAGTGCCTGGCCCACAATATTGTATTTGTTAATATCCAATATAAAAATATTAAAGGTAGCCCAGCCTTTCTTGTCTTTCATCATCTTTGATGCTATCTCTTTTCTCCAATATTCTTTCCTCTTACATGGATTTTGTTTTGGTTGCCATAGATTCCTTTCAGATAGAACCTATAGAAATACTTGTGCTTTTTTTCATCTTTGCAGTTTTCAGATTTATTGTGGTTGGCAAGAATTCTTGATTTGATTCTATATTGGTTTACTATATCATTGTTGCATTCTTACTACCTTAATATCCCAGTGAACAGTAAACGTCCCTTTTCTTCCTCAATAGCTTTGAAACTTACTTTGTTGGATTTTATTTTTCTCTCATGAATTGTAAGGACCTTATGGAAATCTTTAAGCAATTTTGAGTTTTATAACCTCAATACACCAAGGCCTGTGGCACAGGTCATTCTTTCCATTTGTATTTTGTTGCATGATGTACGGCTAATTTCCCTGCTTGTTATAACAATTTTCTCACAATTACATGTTATGACAGTCAATGTCTATAACACACTTGCCCACCACTACATTATTCATCACACTCTTAGTTTTCCTGTCCTCCCTTAACTGATTCTGAATGCCCAGTTTGCTGACTTTAACGTCATTTGGCCTCTCTGTGCTCCTCCTTCCATTTATTCACATGCAGAGCTGTGGCTTCCTTTCTCCTGTTCACCTTCTTACTTGCTGAAATCAGCCATGTGTCCTCAGTAAAACTTTCATCTGCCCTCCAAAAGAACTTTTGTATGTAATGTATAGTTTTCTGTCACTACAGCAGACAGCACTCATGAAATACTGTTTTTAATTTGTGCTGCAGAACTCAAACACATTATGTTCCTCTCTGAATTAGAGATAGTGAGCAGGTCAACTACTTGATAGTATGACAACCTTCAACTAAATAATACTTCTTCCTTCACCCTCAACCACCCAATATAGTCATATAAACTCACAGAAGTCAGTGTAGAAGTGTAGGAAGGACCTTCAAGAAGATTGCAAGCCACTGATGCCTGTTTGTTTCTGTCCTCATCTTTCAAAAAGAGTGATAGACACTTAAGAACCTTAAACCAAATGTTGTGACTTTTTTTTTTGATTAGGAAGAATCTTTGGTTTGATTTTGTCATCACTTATTCCTGAATTCAAAGGAGGAAGAAAGAATATCTCATGATAAAGAGACCAATATTCAGTGTTCTGTATGCAAGATACTTGGCAGAGCTACAAAGTAAAACCTTTACAAGTTACCAATGCTTTCTAAAAAACTATTGATTAAAAGAGCATTTGTTAAATGTGCCAATGCTTTGTACTCGGTAGGTGTTGCCTTTAAGAGCTCCAGAATCTGGTAGTAACAGGTGGAATTGGGCCACACAGAAGAGTACTGGGTATGGGTAGGGATGAACCCACAGTGGAAGGCTTTTTGTGGTATCTGTGTACATTAAATGGAACAAAGCAGGCCCCAAACAAGGGGCCACAGTGGGGATGACTCAGATCTCTCTAACATCCTAATATCACTGCAGTTTGTCTCCGTCATGCCTGTGGCAAAGCCCTTCTTGCCCTCTATCTCATCATTCCGGTGCTGCCTTGTGTCCTCCTACTGGCCTCCCTGCATCCCCACTCGCTGTACCCTGTCCTGTCTGGGCTCCAAGGCCACATGTCCCAAGTCTTTCTTCCCCCTACTTCCCTGCATTCCTCGCATCACATGTTTTATCCTCTCAGCTTCTTACTCAATTATTAGCTTCTTGAGAGAAAGAACTAGATCTAATTTATACTTTCCTTCCAGCATATAAAAGAGATACCATGCGGGGATAGAGTAGAGTGCAAAGGTTCAATGTTTGGGCGGTAGCAAGAATGAATATTGATCTTGTCCTTCAGGATCTTGCTGTCTTAGGAGCTGACTGAGGAAGAATGCAGCAATGTGTTATCCTTCCTAGAACATATTTAAATATTTTTCTTATAAAAAATTTTAAAAAAACTCATTTTGAAAACTTCAACAAAACAGAATTACATAAAGTAGAGCTCTTCTTTTCTTCCTCCCCTCTAGCCCACTGCTAGAGGGATCCATTATTGGTGTGTATCCTTCTGATCATGTTCCAGGTGTAGACAACCACAAAAACACATTTATAATATGTGAGTTTCTCTAGATCTATCTATATTATTTATTTTAACAACTGTGACATTCATGACAATCCTGACCATGTTCTTCAACAGTGAATATGGAACCTGATCTGCCCTCATGACTCAAGCTTGTCTATATGAACATCTGTCACTATACGCTGACTATTTAGAACCTCTAAATTCCTAAAATCCTCTGATGCTCCCCAAAACTGTAGAGCTGGTAAAAGTTCTGCACCTAGAGATGGCAGAGAGTGCTGTATTTTTTTCCTGTGCCTGGTTTTAGCATCTATCCAACTCTTACTCAACCGTTGGTTGTTCTTTTTGCTGTTTTCAATTGTTCATTTTTTTCCTCCCGATTTTTCTGTCCCTATTTTATTATATGCTTGCAAATTAGATTTCCAGTCTTACTAGCGATGTGCCTAAAGTCAAGGTTAAGTTCTAAGAGAGGGCTTCAGAGGGTTCTTCTCTAAATCAGATGCACACACCTTTGGCCATGGCCTTTGTGATTCAAGAGTTAATTCAGAAGGGTTCCCTGTCAGAGTGTTGACAGGTGAGACCAGCCAATGCAACCCAGACCACCTCTGTCCCCAGCACAGGGCTCACCTCTGACCTGGGGAGTGTCGCTGATTGGCAGAGACTCACAGAATTCAACTCTGACCTAAAACAAAACAACAACAAAAAACAAACCAAAACTTACAAAAACAACAACAAAAATAAACTTTCTGCCTAACAGCTACAGGATTGCTTAAATGTCGAAGGCATGTGAATTATGAGAGTAACTAAGAACCATCAGCTTCAACATACAGACATATTGAAGGCAAAAATAAATAAATAAATAAAGGGTTGGGGGTGGGGAGAGAAAGCCTTGTCAGTAGCTTTGAGCTGCCTCATTTTTTTTTTAATGAAAAAATTGTTACAAATGGGTTCTTCAGCATATGTTATTAATTTCATTATCCTGGCTTCTTGCCAGTTAAGCATCAAGCCCTGGTTTTTGTGATTTCAGTTGCAACTAGTAAAACTCATGTGGGCATTAACAGAAACAGACACGAGAACGTTTTTTCAAATCAACTCCAAGTGACTATTTTAAAGGTTTTTATTTCATAAAACTAGTTGAGACATTTGTTTTTGTTGATGAGAATTATGCTTTCCTAAAATGTGCTATTCCCAGCCTTCCCCAGACTTATTTGAGGGACTTTGAATAAGTAAATTATTGACACTGGCAGGTAAAAAAATATTTATGTTGTGTTTTAAAATGTATAAAACTTTATAAATGTTCATAAAAGTTTTACTTTTTATTTTTACTGCACGACATAGGTTTTTTTTGATAATAATGAACACTATGAAAACAGAAATGTTTTTCTTCTAGATGAAGAAATTATCGTAAGTGCTTTGGGAACAGAAAGGCAAATGCAGTATTAAAATGTCACTCTGTGGGCTTCTTTATTACACCTTTGAAATAGGTATAATATTTTGAAAAGTCATTATCCACATCACACACACACACACACACACACACACACACACACACACCAAAAAAAAAAAAAAAAAAAAAAACACTCAGAAATTAGCATCTACCCTTGTCTTTAAGCTGACATTTATTGAGTCCCAGTTATCAACCAGGCAATTTAATAACATCACTTGCTGTTGATCCAGCACACATTATGTATTGGCAATGTGTTAAGTGTTTCACATATAGTCTTTTTAAAGAAATCCCCACAAACCTTTGACACAGGTATTTACATCCCCAATTACGAATGATAAACTGAAGTCAGAGACAGCATGTCTTGCCCAAGATCATATTGCTAATAAACATGAGTGGGGAATTCAAATCCTTGAGAGCATTTGACTCTAAAATCCAGGGCTACCAATAGTCCTGGTTTGCCTGGGACTGTCGGCTGGCATGGGATGAGGGATGTTTCCTCCTAAAACAAGAAAATTCCTAGCTTCCCCTGATGAGTTGGTCAACCTGTTAGAATCTGCCATCCTCCCTGCTGTGCTGTCTGACCTTGCGTGTCCTGCTCCTCCTGCTGTCTTCCCTCAAAGCCCACCAACCACCTGAATGGTGCATTCTCTCTTTCTTTCTTTCTTTCTTTCTTTCTTTCTTTCTTTCTTTCTTTCTTTCTTTCTTTCTTTCTTTCTTTCTTTCTTTCTTTCTTTCTTTCTTTCTTTCCTTCCTTCCTTCCTTCCTTCCTTCCTTCCTTCCTTCCTTCCTTCCTTCCTTCCTTCCTTCCTTCCTTCCTTCCTTCCTTCCTTCTTTCTTTCTTTCTTTCTTTCTTTCTTTCTTTTTTCTCTTTCAATCTTGAGTGATTGTCCTCATACTATAATACTTTATATTTTTAAATTTTCAGAATCCTTCTAAGAACACAGGACATTTGAAACGAATACATCCATTTACAGATGCATTCATTCTTTTGTTCAACTCTTATAATTTATTGAATGCCCTCCATAGAGCAGGCACAGGGCGTGCAGTGCTAAACAAAGTCTCATACATGTGGAGCTTACATGGTTGGGAAAGGGGACAGATAAGAAACAAATAGGTGTGTTCTACAACCACTGGTGACTGAGTGTTGTGAAGTAGAACAAGGACGATAGAACACGATCAGGCGTGTTTTGTTTTTTCCTATGTTGTTGTCAGGGAAGCTGTCTCTGTCCAGGTGACCTGTGAGCAGAATTGAGGCAGAAGGGGCTTGGCATGGAGGCAGTGTAATAGGGGCTGAGCAGGATTGGGTCACACAGGGCCTCTGGGGCTCTACTAAGGAGTTTGTTGGGAGGAAGGTCTGTATAACTGTAAGGGCCACCTGATTTTTTTTCTTTCCCTTTCTCTATGCAAAAAGCGTAAAAGCAGAGCACACACAGTTTAAGGAATGCTCCCATGAAATCTCCTACTTTGCAATTTTTCCCTGGTATCTAAGATCAATTTAGGAGTTAGGGGGAGTGGGAAGGATCAGAGGGTGATGAAAAAGAATTATTCTTAAAGTCTCATGTTCTTGATTTTTATCATGATTCTTGATGCATGACTTGGTATTGGTGAAACTTAATCATACAAGTTTAAGATTCCTTGAGCCCCTGCACCAAGTAAGACCTTATTAGTCATAAGCAAGTTCTCAGATTTTTCTGGACCCTATGCTCTTAGTTGAGTGAACGCAGCAATAATAATGACAATAACCACACGAATGCCTCGCATTGAATTGTGATTTACAATGTTCAATGCCTTTTTCTTAGCGTTATTATTTCCTCACAAAACCCAATGGGGTAGGCAGAGAACATTAATAACATCATTTTATACATGATGAGATTAAAATTCACAAAAGCGAAAGTAAGGTCATTTGTCCAAAGTCATACTTGTAGGTGATAGAGCCAGGACAGCCAGGACTAGAACACGGAATTTATTCTTAGTTCACTGGTTCCCTGTCTGGTCTGCATGTTATTGTGAAGTGATGACACGATTCGGAAAGTGTGCACTAAGCTCAAATCTATAAGCTCCTGTCTCCTTTGGCAAGATCAGGCACCATTCCACGACAAAACTAGAGTGACTCCACCCATTCTTCTGCTTTCAGGGTGAGTTCTCTGCTCATCGTGGAAACTCCTCTTAGTGAAAGGTGAGAGGCCAGGTCAGGGTTCTTGACCTCATTGTGTCAGGCACTTTCCTTCCAATCATCTTCAAATCCTCATCTCCCATTCTTCCAAAGCTCCTATGTAGTCTAGATGAAAACAAATCTCTGATCAGTTCTTTTTATCTCCCACCTCAACCCAGGAAAAATTAAGACATTAAATATTTCAAACACATTGGGTCTCAATTTAGAAAAGTTTATTACTCTATCTATGTTCCCCCCCAATATCTCCTCCTTTATCTTCATGCTTGAATCTCATTTAACCTTTAAAAAATTTTGTTTGATTCTAACCCTTCAAATCATTTCCCAATCTCTCTGATTTTCACACCCAACTTTCTTTTAAATTTTTTCTTATTTTATTTCTTCCTCACTCTGTTCTCCCTTTCATCTGTTAATCATTAAATATTTTTACTGATCAAATCACCTTCCTGCTCTTCATCCTCAGAGACTGCCAGAGTTTTTGGCCCTTCTTATCTCTTGCACTGAACTCAGCCTCTCACCAGTGCTCATCTTACCTGTTATTCCCCAATCTGTTCTGTCCTCCCATTGCTGCAGAATGTTCTTCCCAGCCCAAACTGATCTGGAGAGTCTCCATGCAAAGAAATCTCCGTTGACGTCCCGTGACCTGCAGCACGTCATCTAAATTCCTTCACTTGGCACGCAAGACCCATCGCAAGTTGATCCAAAACCCCTTTTCGAACTTTATATCCTGCCCCAATCATTTTTCCTCCTCGCATAGCTCCCTGCAGGTGCAAATGCTGTTTCTTCTGCCTGGTAAATGCTCATTCATCCTCTGACACCCAGCTCAAGGGTCACCTTCTCCCATCCCCCTGTGTGATTCCAAAGCATTTTGATTATAAAACTTCCAAGAGTTCTTACCATATGGCAATACTGTTTTTCCATTTAGGTGCCCTTTTCCCTGCCTGCGCTGCGTTTGGCTCACTGCGTGGCACATAGTAGGTTCTTTATAAATTTTACAGTAAATATTGATATGAATAAAGAAATGCATGAATGAAGTGAGGGAATTGGGTAACTTCATTACATAAATATCAACACATATGTCTTCTTTTTTAACCACAGGGGAAAAAAGTTCAAAGTTACAATAAATAACTTACATGAAAGTATGTGTGTGTATACACACATTTGCCCCAGTAATTATTCCCTAAGTGTATTTCAACTACTGTAGTTTTAACAGCTGTCATTTATGTAAATATTGCAATAAATTTAAGGTTGCAGTTTTATAGCATTGAAGTGAAAATGAAAAATTCCAGTGAAACACTAGACTGCAATAGTACCATGGAGCCTAAACATTGTAGATCACTATCACAGGATGTAAAACCATAGGAAGTAGTGAACGTTTTGTGACCTCTGATAAAAATACACCATTGAGGGACTAATAGCTCACAGTTTTTATAATAAAATATGAAGAGATAAAAGTACATCAGAGTGGATAAAATAGGATCAATAAAATGAAATATCCAGTAGGATGTAATTTATTTCCCTTTATTCTTTGTATTTTCTAACATGTCTATAACATGCATGTATTATATAATAATGAGAAAGCAAAATAAAAAACAGTGCACTTACATAACTGAAAGTTCCTTAGGTCAAAGAAACAGTTAAATTACTCAGTGGCTAGATAGAATTTTTAGCTGCTTATATTAGATATTTTAATTTTATCATTGATTTAATCATTTAACATTTCTTTTAAAATAAGATTTTCTTCTAATTTTAATTCAAACATTTTTTTTTGAGACAGAGTCTCGCTTTGTTGCCCAGGCTAGAGTGAGTGCTGTGGCATCAGCCTAGCTCACAGCAACCTCAAACTCCTGGGCTCAAGCGATCCTCCTGCCTCAGCCTCCCAAGTAGCTGGGACTACAGACATGCGCCACCATGCCTGGCTAATTTTTTGTATATATATTTTTAGTTGGTCAATTAATTTCTTTCTATTTTTAGTAGAGACGGGGTCTCGCTCAGGCTGGTTTTGAACTCCTGACCTCGAGCAATCCGCCCGTCTCAGCCTCCCAGCGTGGTAGGATTACAGGCATGAGCCACCATGCCCAGCCAGATTTTCTTCTAATTTTAAAAATCATATATTTGTTATAGTGAATTTCTAAAGGACGAAAAATTAAGGAATACTTAAACTACTCACAATTACACTAGTTATAGCAAACCACTGTTAATGTATTGAGTTAATAAGTTCACACACCACTGTTAATGTATTGAGTTAATAAGTTCACACTTTCAGCCATTTAGCATATATCTTTTTGTGTCCTTTTATTTTAACCTGTAAGTCTCTGAATTTCTGATTATTTCCTTAGGAAAGTTAGCATATGCATGGAGATGATTCCTAAATTTACATCTCCAGGCCTGACTCTTCCATTGAGTTCCAAATATAAGTTCACATATAAAACTTCTCCATTAGCAACTCTAGGCATTTCAGGGTAGCAGGCATCTCAAAGTCAATAGGGCCAAAGCAAAAACTGACTCCCCCTCTCTTCTGCCCCAAATTTTCGTGCTGAAACTCTCCCTCCTAAGTGTTCCCCATCTCATCAATAACCCAGGGGTCATTATGAATTTCTCTCCTTGTACCCAATAACTATCATCAGCACCCCATCCAAAACATCCCCTTTGAAACTGTTCACCTCTCTCCTTGTGCCTCCCACACTCTAGCCTAGGCCTCATCATCTCTTCTCTAGACTTCTTCAATCATCTCACTAGTTCTCCTACTCGGGCTCCCGCTGCCCTACAAACCATGTGTACCAATACACTGTGAATCCCTTTGACTCATAATATGACTTGAAAATGTCAATCATTACACTGAGCTAAATTTTTGGACAAGCCCACGCCTACCCCTTTAGCTCTTCCCGTCAGTACTATGCTGATAAATGCTTAAAAAGTGGGAAAATAAAAGCCCTGGTTTGCAGCATTTGCTGATTACTCTAGTGTAAATACTCTCAGCATTGGTGATTGCAAGCTACCAGTATGATATTACTGACCTTGGAATTGGAAAGAAATGTTTGCAATTAATTCTTGGTAGGTGGTATGAACAGGCTCTGGCACACCACGGGGACCCAGCACCCGGGCCTTCTTTTTGTTCCTCAACACCTCACACCTTTTCTCACCTTAGAGTCTTTGCATCTGTTCCACTGGGACCACACGTGGCTAGTTATATCTTATTCAACTGTCAGCTGAAATATCACCCGTGATGATTGCTTTGATGAGTCAACTTGGGTAGTGCTCTGTTGCTTGGTCAAACACCAGTCTAGGTGTTGCTGTGAAGGTAATTTTAGATGTGATTAACATTAAAGTCAGTAGACTTTGAGTAAAGCAGATTAACCTACAGAATGTGGGTGGGCTCATCCAATCAGCTGAAGGCCTTAAGAGGAAAGACTGAGGTCCCCTGAAGAAGGAATGCTGCCTTCAGGCTCAAGACTGCAACATGAGTCTTCCCTGGGTGTTTAGCCTGCTAGACTGCCCTGTAGATTTCAGACTTCCCATTCTCCACAATGGTGTGAGTCAATGTGTTAAAATAAGGTGCATTTTCTCCCTCCTTTTCTTTCCTTCTTTGCATTCACACACACACCCCCCCAACACACACAAGCACATATATACACACACAGCACAAACATATGTATGTATATACCGATCTATCTATATATGTAGAGAGATATACACACATGCTGTTAGTTTTGTTCATGTATTGGTATATATATGTAGCATATTGATTGCTTCTCTGAAGGTTACCTCTTCAATGGGAATTTCCCTGACCATCTCCTGCTCACTCACTAAAATATTACTCTAGTTTATTTCCTTCACTCCTATATTGGCTATGCTAATTCACTCTATAATATCTTGCTTACTTATATATTTATGCAGGTTTATTGTCTATTCTCCCCCTGGCCCCGCCAGAACCTAAGTCCCATAACAGCAAGTACCTGGCCTGCCTTGTTAATAGCGCTATGGACTTCTCCTAGAAAAATGCCTGGCACAAAGTAGGGCCTGAAAAAAAAATTTTTGTTCAATGACTAATTCTAAGAAATACAGTTAGGGGCCAAAGAAGACGCTTTTTAAAAAATGTAAAACTCTTGATACTTTAAATGCTTTATAGAAAGGTTGTATCAATGAAAGCTCTTATCAGCACCAGTATCAGGCTAACTGTCTCAACATTTCTTTCACTCACATCGTGTGTTACCATTTTGGAAGAGCTCTGCTAATGTAACCAACCATTCCTTATTGCTTATGAGTCCATTCAAGAAAATCTTCAGATTAGACAACGTAACATACACATGTGGCCCATAGAATGGTACAAAGTACCTCCTCACTTTCCATCTAAATGACCAACTGTGCATTTTGAGTCTATCTCAGACAGACATTCAGGGATTCTCCTCCCTTTCCCACCATCTCCGTTTTGCTTTTTTCTCTTTAACCAGACCCTTAGGAGACCCCCTGAGCGTCTCCTACAAAGAGTCACAATACTACAAAAAGAGGGGTAATCAAGTAAAACAGTCTCTCTGGGCGTAATCTCACAGTGAAACATCGATGTGGCAATAAACCTGCTCTTAGAACATGGCGCTGGTGCTCTGTCCTCTTTCCTCTACCTGACAAATCTTTCTATCTTTGGATGAGGGTCTGAGCCCCTCTTGTAAAGGGACGGGCTGGAGGGTGGGGTAGAGTACGTGTGAAATCCCATGGTACTTCCTTTTCCCCCTACTAATCCAAGAGTCAAAGTGTCTCATTTTAAGTTGATATGTCCTTATTTATCAGTGTGGGCAAACATGTTTTATTATATTTATTAGTCACATGTATTTTCCTTGTCTGCCAACTCTATTTACAAGCTCTTGGCCCTTTTTCCCACTGGCAAACTTACTAGTTGGTTTGAGTTCTATTTAATGACATAACTCTTTGTCATTTTTCTGAAAAACTTTTCAAGTTTATTGCTGACCCCTAATTTTGCTTATGATAGGTTTTGCTATAACACAGTTTGGGCTTTTTATGCACTCAAATACTAATTTTTCCCCCTCCCTTAGTGATTACTTCTTTTTTCTAAAATCTAGGATTAGATTATTATTTATATTACTTATTTCTTTTTTAGAATTTTATTTTTGACACTAATTTTTAATTTATCTGGAATGTGTTTGCCTGTAATATTAGGACCTAGTTTAGTTTAGCCACTGTCACAGCATCATTCATTACATAGCTCTCCTGGTGATTTATTAGATTTTTCAATTGTATTTTTATTAAATGATTTCATTTTGTTAGATTTTTGTTTGCTTATATTTATTTGTGATGATACTTTCATCAATTAGAAAATGTTAATCATAATTAAGATTTCTTTCTCGATTTTCTTTTCAATTTCTTTGATCTGCCTTTTGATTCTTGAATCCAAGTCACTCTCCCTTGTTATTGTAGCTCTGCATTGTATTTTAATAACCAGTGTAGCAAGTCTCCAACATTCTTCTTTTTCAAAAATTTCTTTGATTTTCTTTTTGCCTTTCTATTCTTTTATGTGCTTATGAATTCAAGAAAATCTCACAAGGATTTCTGCTATCATAATACCATATCTATAACCTAAGTTGATAAAAAATTGCTATCTTTAAAATGTTAAGGCTCTTATCTGGCAACATGAAAAGATTACTACTGTTAAAATGTTTTAAATTATGGTAAAGAGGTTAAACAGTGAGATGATAGGTTAACACTATAGAGGAAATTTTAGGCAAATGTCTGATTTCTATATCCAAGGCCATAATGCCAATCTCCCCATCCTGTATCTCCCACAATTAAACATTCTGATTCTTACTGGGTGCGTATTCTGCATGATGAAAAAGATTTCGTCTTCTTTCAACTCTTAGTTGTATATTCTATAATTCAGATCACTTATGTAATTTTTTGACCTTGCATCTACAATGTAGTGTGCACTGAGAATTCATTTTAACCTTCATTTGAAGGGTGCAGGAAGCATCATATGTCTTATAATACAGGAGGCAGATTACCAAAGGAAAGAGGAAAATGATCAAATTAAGCAAATCTCATAACTCTCGTCTTTAAACAGAGGGGTAAACCAAAGCTAAAAGCATTCCGGTGCATGAGTCAATTCTCCTCTTGATCCTGCAGAGTTAAAGATTGTGTGTTCTCCACGGAAGGCTCGCTTCACTAAGGAAACCACAGTGAATCTATTATGCGAGAGCTCTTATTTCAGGATGTTGCTGCAAGAATTCCTTAGGGTTTTTCCTGTAACCTTGAGCAACCCCTTTAGACATTATTCACCAGTCACACACGACTACATATAATCATACATTACAAGGCAAAAAAGTTTCCTTTACCTCCAATTAGATTAAAAAACAGTATTTTTAAAAAAATATTTTTAGTCCTTCTTTCCCCCAAAGTTTATAATTATTGCTTTTATTTATGATTGTATGGAACAACTACAATTCTTAAATTAAGAGAATTTTTTAATGAACTCTAATTCTGGCATTTCTGTTGCAGTGCTAGCATAAATACTTGATTGTTATTTAGTTATAAGGGCTGAAATGTCGCCACTGAGTTTCCCATGGCACTTTTTTTACTTACTAGATGTTTTGGAAATACTATAAGGACAAAATATAGAAATCAGAAAAATGTAGTATCTGAAGAAAATATGAAAGTTTTAAATGTTATTCTTCCACCAATATTAATTTACTTGTAGCAATTTTCTTCTCACTTAGAAAAAAAATTACTTCCTGGCCCCTAGCTAAAGAGTCAATATTAGTAAATACTTCACAGAGGCATAAATACTGGAATTCAGAAAGACAAAAATTTTCCTTAACTGGGGTTAGAATATATTAACTCGTTGATAATGACAAGTCTCTTTTTTCTTCTACTCTTGCAATAGTGCAATAACTGCAACTCTGTTAATCTAAGAACTAGTTTGTCCACTAAATTTGATCATGTTTTGTGATTTTTGTCACATAATCTCTGTGCCTACTTGTCAAATACAGTATATTGAGTGGAGAATTGTTAAATTTGAGAAAAGTAGTATATAATATTGCTAACTCCCCTTTAAATGTTAGATTAAAATTTTTAGAGCACCTTAGAGATAATTGTTCACAGCAAGCAATTCTGACATTAACACATATATAAAATATACATATTTGTTATTTTAATAAAGTAAGAATGTCATGAACCTCACAGTGTCTGGTAAATATATGAATTGTGTCATGAAGCCTCTATTAGTAACGTAGGACCAAATAAAGATTGTTAAAAGTGAAAATGAATCTGGTTCAATCAAATTACTTCTTGGAGACAGCATGTTATGAAACTGTCTCATCATGCTCTGTACTTTGCCTAGAAGAGTTTCTACAGTTTAGAACTGGAGAAACCTTGCATAATAATTGGTTAAGACATCTGAAAAGCTGGCATTTAAAATATAGTTACACTTGACTTTTTTCATTGGCAGACTTCTTAGGCCATTTTTAGAAGCAGTACATTTTACCTAAAACATTTAGACCATAGAAATAGGAAAACGTGCACATTCTGAAAAAATAGCTTAAATCATGTTTAAAGCACTTGTGTTTATATATATGAGGAAAAAGAAAAATTAAAAAGAAAATTAAAAAAGAAAATTTAAAGCATGAGATAATCAACTGATTTTGTGGACAGTTAGCACTACCTGTAACAAAGAAAATAAGGTCACTGTGGCATTTTTTAAATGAATAAATATATTTTTATAAAACATGAAAAACTGGCAACCACTAATAAAGATATCTGGTATATGCAGCATCAACATTCATTTGGCACATTTTTATTACAAATTTAATATATACCAGATTATGCTAAAAAATGCCAAAGGTTCCCACTGGCTCCTGGAGCTGTGGGTCTCAACTCTAGCTGATTTACCCTGAAAGCTTTTTAAAAATGCTATGCCTGAGTGACTTTCTTGACTAATCAAACTAGTATTGGTGTTTTTTACGAGTTCTTCCGGTGACTCAATCATCCAGCAAGGGTTGAGAATAGATCCCAAAGGCCTGAATCTGACATTCGAGGCCTTAGCTATTCAAGCCTTGGCTCCCATTTTCCTATATGAGTCTGTGTTTCACTGAGAATGATTTAATAACTATATTTGTCTTGAATTTTCCAATCTGTAGACATACCTTTGCTAATACTCTGTAGACTTTCCATCTATCATACCAAAGTTTAACTACTTTTTAAGGGTCTTACAAGAAACTAACAACTATTGAGTGCTTACTCATGTTCAGTTTTCCTATTCTATAGTAGTATTCACATTCTATACTACAAAATAGTTCACAGGCAAGTGGAGAATGCGAATAACTTAAAAGGCAAAATGACACGGGGCTGTGACAACAAGGATGGAAAGTACTAGGGAAGCACATTCTAAGGGTGCCTGATTCAGACTTAGGGATCCAGGAAAGTGCCTAAGAGGCTGAGTGAAAGTCAGTTAGGAGAGGCAAAAAGTGCATGTGATGGTTTAGAGTTAACACAAGAGACCATGGGCTCTTTCAGCACAAGAGCAGGAAGTTCAAGGTAGGAAGTGGTTGGTGAATCTTGAGGGGAAAAACGAAGGCCAGATTATGCAGGTGTGTCAGTCCCTGTTAAGAGCTTGGATTTTAATTAAAGAACAACAGTGAGCCAGGGCAGAGTTTTAAGAGAGGGGTTAGCACAATAACATATGCAGTTTAGAAAGATCTTGTTTGCTGATCATGTAACACAGAGGCAAAATGGATTGGGTGGAATTAAGACCAGAGATAGGGAAACCAGTTAAAAGGTTATTGCAATAATCTAGGTGGAAGATTACGGTAGCTGGAGCTGGGCAGTGCCAAAGGATTGGGCTGTGATACCGTCCTGCACACAGCGGGAAATGCAGGCTTGTTCTTTGTAGGAAATTTTCTAGAAAGCAGAAGACAAAGTCTTCTTAAGTACTAAAGTGAAACAAGTTAGTGATATACTGACTAAGATTAGCTTTTTAGATTCCTCCTTGACAACCTTGTCCACTGCTAGCACAGGAATCTTTTCCTACACTATATTGTGTATCTGTGAATTCTTTATGAAATTGGAATATAGATTAAATTAATTTTGCTACCTCATCTTAAACAGGCAAAAGTTGAGTTCAGTGTAGCATAACTTGTGTCACTTCTATACAATATAATTAGACAAAAACAAAACTGAAGACTAGAAAGTTGAAAAATAAAAAGAGGGGAGGCAGAAGAAGATAATGGCAGAAAAAAAGTATAGTTTTAACAATTGCTAGAGGTTCTCTAGAATTGTATTAAATGGCAGCTGTAAGGAAAGTGCTGTCCCTTACTTCCCAGCTGGGACAGATCACGCATTCTCAGACACTGTATGATTCACCTTTGTGGCACACTTCAAAATTTTTATTAAATATGTGATTGTCTAATTAGTTAATTAAAGGGTGCTCCCATCTCAGGCTTGAAAAGAAGCATCTAGAGGTCAAGGACTGATTCTGTATATTCGGTTATTAGGATAATATCTGATACGTGGAACATGCTCATTAAATAGTTATTGAATAAATTAGGGAGAGAACAGAGATCCATATGAAAAGCACTGAAAGAGAAAATATGAGATGAAGGAAGATGGGATTCATAGAGATTCGAAGCATGGCCTAGAATGCAGAAGTCAACAACTGTTGTAACCCAAAAAAGCACTAATCAAGAGGTGGCCATATGTCCTGGTTTGCCTAGGATGTTCCCAGTGGACACCTGTTACCCTAGTGTAATTATTAAAAGTCCCCCCTTTCATTCTCAAAAGAGGCTCAGGTTTTTTTTAAATAAAGTATATGGTCACCTTAACTAGATATTTGAATGGAACATCAAATAAAGAAAAATATTATATGTATGTGTGTGGGGGGGAACACACACACACACAAATACATATATTAAAATAATACAGCTTTGCATGTATTTCATTCAGGGTGAAAGATATAGTGAGTAAATAGAAATTAGCATAGCATATCAATTAATTATAAAATTTAAGATGTATTAAAATTCATTGATATCTCTTTGACTAAGGGCTATCACCGTTGTTGTAGTTCAAGAATATAAACTTGTTCATAAAGTCCTGATTTTATTTTCTCCAATTCTATTTTCCCTGTTGCACAATGACATTTTTAGGGGCCTAACTTTGCTTTTGATGGACAGCACTATCATGCTATTCTCCTACTTCACACAGCTGTGTGTAAACCCCATTCTTGAACATCCACCACCTAAATTTGCAAAGCCTTTGGAATCCTTTGGATCAAAGCATCTTTTGACTGTCCCTTACTATTATTAATCTGAATGTGAGCTTGAAAGTTTGCTTGGTGGATGGAATTGAATTGCACTGCTGATTTTATTAAGCTGATCAAACTTCACTATCTTGTAGCAATTCTTTTCTATCTACTGTTCAGGATAAACAGATGCTCAAACTAATCCCAGAAAAATGCCAAGTAATAACTTTTCATTTCAGTGCGGGCCATGACAGGCACAGGTGAGGAGAGTTAAGCAGTTGCAGGCTGTCCTGCTGCTCAAAGCAATTCCTCTAGAATCTTGTCATCATTCTGCAGCAGATGCCTTGGTTTGGGGAATAGTTGGAATTTTTCCTTGCCAGGAGGTGCTATAAATTTGTCTTACTCATTTTGTATCCACAATACCTGGTATATAGTAGTTGCTCATTATAAAATAAGGAATAATGACAAAGGGACATGTTATCTAGCATTTTTTCTATTTGTTTAGCAAGTTTTTTTTTAATATAATTTAACTTGGCATACAGAGAGCACTTACAAATATTTGTTGAACTGCTAAGATTGCTGTCCACCTATTTTCCTGGGAAAGGATTTGAGAGGGCTTTCATGAAAGTCATTTATCAGCTGTTTTAAGAATTAATTGAGGTCATATTTTCAAAAAATTATTCTTGGCTTTACAGATGTGAATAACTATCAGCCTTATTATTATCATAATCATTGTTCTGACACTTAAACATTAAAAGTCACATAGTGAAGGAGTTGTGCAGAGGTCATTGGATCAAAATCAACTGATAGCCTCTGTCCTCAAACTGCTTCGCTAGACTTCAGCCTAATATTACCTGAGATCCTTGTTTCCTAAGTAGGATGTTTTAAACGGCTGTGGATCAGGGTTAACTCATTTCTGTTCCTGCTTCTATTACTCATTAATTGTGTGAATGCAGAGATGTCTCTTAGCTTGCTAAGTCTCGTTCTTTAAAATCTATACAATGCTATCATTATCTGCTCCTCTGTGCTCTCGTAGGACCTTAAAGTTACCTCTGTTATCTGAACTGAGATGTATTGATTGCCCACTACATTTCAGGTGCTATTCTAAGCTTTTTATGTCTATTAACTCATTAATCTTAACAAAACCTCTGTACATTTTCCTCTTTTCCTTCCCTCCCTATTTTCCCCCCTCCCCCCTTTCTTTCTTTCTTCCTTCCTTCCTCCCATAACAAATTTATACCCTTTTCCCAAAGTCATACAGTTACTAAGAAATAGAGTTAGGATTTGAACTCAAGCGATTTAGTGCCCCAAATTCAAACTCTAATCACTATTTTCTAACTTATTCTATTTTTCATTTTAATTAAAGGAGCATACATCTTTCAATACCTTATTTTCTCCCTGTATTGAACCGGGTTCCCTCAACACAGTCAATTAGCAATCTATTTTTTTCTCCACTCGTTTGTGGTATCATCTTTTGACTACATATCAAGTACAATTAAGGACATTAGTTTCTGGCCATCCATTCTGCTTTATTGGTCTGCTTGTTTCTGTGCTAGTGCCACACTGATTGATTTTAAAAACAATGACAACTGCGTAATATGTGTTAAGTTTGGGTCCTGTGAGAAGCAGACACCAAGATGGACAGAGGGCTAGGACCTGGGAGAGCCATCTGTCCATAAGGCTAGTCTGACCTTAAGCACAAACACACCAACATGGCAGTGGATTTCAGAGTGCAGCAGCTACGGGCTGGGGCAATCTCACGTGCTGCCTCAGAGATCCTAAAAAGGGCATCCTTTTGCTAGCAATGTGGTGAGTCCACATGTGGATTCAAGAGTGAATCTTCAAGACTGACATAGTGAGTCCTGGATCTTAAAATAAGTTTCAGCATAAGTTTATCAAGTTCTTCAAATTATCCTGGTGGAATTTGTATTGGGATTGGATAGAACTTTTGGAGTAATTTGGTAAGAATTTTTGTACTTAAAGTGTCAAGCTTTGCCATTCACAAACATAGCATGCAATTTTATTTATTCAGGTGCTCTTTTATGTAGTTTAGGAGGTTTTGAAATTTTTCCCATAAAAACCTGGTGCATTCATTGTGGTTAAATTTTAGATGACTTAGAAAATTGATTGCTACACAAAGAGTATTCATCACTTATCTAGTTTATGACTCATCAACATATGCTTTCTGCATTCCATACATAGATGACAATATTTTTTTTTTTAGTTTAAACTCTATCCTTATGATTTCCACTGCCACTATTTAAGTGGACAAGTTTTCTTTTTGTTTAAATGATATTATTAATAATATACTTTCTCTATCTCCATGTGTTTCTGAGTATGTCAAATAAACCACAAAGTATATCAAGTAAATGGAAAATTGCTATAAAGACTAGCATATTCACAGGGCTTAGCAGAAATTGAGTGCTGAAGAAATGATGAGGACTGGAGATGAGATGGAATATTAATAGGCTATAATAAAATATTTTCATTTGCTATCATCCAAACTGTCTAGTCACTGTCTTCAATTACATTGGACATATCTACTTGGGTTTCTCAAACTCAATATCTGTTATATTTCCGTAAATGAGTAGTGCCCCATTCTAACTTCTTTGCCACAGTAGTTTACATTTAATAAGAGCATCTATGTACGTGAATGATATCTGCCTCCTAGGATGCATTGCAGCTTTTCAATATTGAGGGTGAAAATATCCTTTCTGTGCAGGTTCTGGTAAATATCTTGGATAGTGCCTTCAACTATAACACCAAACTTTATGAAGTATAGCATCACCTACCTGTTACAGACTCAAGGACAATGAAACTGAACATAAACAAGGGTGTTAGGTATATCACAGCCAGGTACAAATCATGACTTTGAGGTAGCCCTCCAAATTTTCTTCTAAGTGTAACACAGGGAAAATGTTTGTTAAAAACTCATAGCATTCCAGCAGTTCTTATAATTTTATTAATTTATTAATTTGGTTTCTAAATTAATTTATACATACCCATAAAATTATTCTAGAATGTGTATAATCAGTAAAGGACAGCTTCCCACTCTAAGTCCTCATGCCAAAAAAATGACATTTTATGGTTTCCTTTACTGCTAATTTGCCATAATATGTCTACCTGTTTTTATCATTGACTTTGGTTGTTTCTGTAGGTTCTGGAAATATTGAATTTTCATTTTCCTCTTAAATATTTCCCCATGATTTTTTAGGCCATCAATTGGCTACTTTCCTTTAGCTCAGTAAAAACTCAAAAACAGTGTCTGCCTAATCCCCTATCACCATATAAATAGGCAATAAAGAATTTACAGCAAGGTCAGACCCTATGGGGAAAACATTTAAAAGATCATTAAAGTAATTATTCCCTGGAAGCCAAGGTAATTGTTTTAAAATCAGATTTCTAGAGCTGTATGGCTAGCGAATGAGCGCTAAGTTGAGAAAGTTAAGCACAAAGCATGTCTTTGGCACCACATTTAGCAGCCTTTCAAAATGATAGTTTCGTTTTCCTTGTGAAATCATACAGATTACACGGCATACGGCACGTCATTGGGTTTACTGCTGGGCCGATGGTACAGGTGCAATGTTCTCTTCTGCTTCCGCTTCGTGTGCTTTGAATAGTTGGTCAGGGCAACTTTCTTGATGGCTCCGTTTTCCGGTTCATACTGTATTTGTCGCCCACTTAAGGAAGCCCTCAGCGGAGAGGATGGAATTCAACTTGTTCATTCACTGGGGCTGCTCAGTAACTGTCTCCCTCCCACCCACGGTGGTTTATTTATACAGACCTTTCAGACAGCTTCTTTTGGTTCTTGTGGGCCAGAACTTTTGTGATATGGATGGTCCCACAGCAGCTCTCACCACTGTAAATAAATCTCCATACTACAAGTGGATGGAGTCTGGCACAGAAAGAACAACCAAATAGTAGCATTGTCAAGCATTTAATATTATCTAACCAAGGTAAAGATTTAACAAATAATGAATGTGTAATGAAGCACTTAGGAAATACAGAAGAATATGTAAGTGCCAAATTATCAAAAAGATTACTTACTGACAAAATGTAAATGTTAAAAGACCACAGGATATGCAAGACCACAGGATATAATAATTTATGTGTTTATTTCTATCAAAAACATGACTGAAAACCCATACCTGAGTGATTAAAATGCATTTGAAGGTGTATTCATCTTTTTATTTCTCCTGTAATAAATTACCACAAATTTAGCAGCTTAACACAACACACATTTATTTCTGTAGAAATCTGAGTGGGCCTGACTGGCTTCTCTGCTTTGGGTCTTACAAGGCCAAAATCAAGGTGTTGCCAGCCTGGGCTCTTGCCTGGAGGCTTCTGGAGAAACCTTTTCCAGACTCGTTCAGGTTGTTGGCAGAATTTAGTTGCAGAACTGAAGCCCCCATTTCCTCACTGCTGGGGCTGGGGGTCGTGTTCAACTCGTAAAGTCTGCCCACGTTCCCTGGTTCGTGGCCTCCTGCATCTTCCAAGCCAGCAACCGTGGAAGTTATTCCCACCCTTCAAACTTTTCTGACCTCCCCTTCTGCCTCACCTGCCCTGCCTCCAGCTAGAGAAACTTCTCGGTTTTTAAGAACTTATGTGATTAGATCGAGCCCACTGGATAATCCAGGATCATTTCTCTCATTAATTACATCTGAAAGTTCATTTTGCTGTGTAACATAACATAGTCTTAGGTTCTAGGAATTAGGGTATGGACATCTTTGGAGGGCATTCAGCCTACCACAGAAGGTAAATTATAACAGAATAAGTCATTGCACTGGATTCAGTGTACATGCATCCATGTTTTGGCATGCTTGAGAGAGAAAATTTATTATATGATGTTTCCAATGGAAGCCTCATCTATGAATCACCTTCCAATTGAGAAAAGACTTCAATGGCCCTTGTAGTCTACTTACTCCCAGTGGACCTATTGAGCATCAAGGCTCTTGAAGATGCATAAAACCAAACAAAAAATTAGTGGATTTTGCAGTTTTTAGTCTCTAAAATGCTTTAGTGTTATTATTCAAAACCCAATATCCCAATTTCTGTCTTTGGTCCATACTTTGGTAAAATTATCTCCCTAAAGTGGATTTTTAATAGATAACTCTTAAAGTAAAACAAAAGGCAGCTATCCAGAATTTTTAGCATGCTAAATGACATCAGTTTAACCAATGCTTCTTGGACTAGATCTCATGTGCCTTGTGCCTCTTGAACTCATAGTTACTGAAAGGTAATGAAAATTTCCATCATTTAAACTAGGTTGGCAAATAGAAATGGAGAATTCACTAGAAAGTAAGTTCCCTAAGAACAAAGATGGAGGATTTCATATACTGATGCATTCCAAGCTCCTAGCATAGTTCCTGACAAAGTATGATCATTCAGGCAATATTTTGGTTGGATGAATGGACGATGACTGACTGAATGAAAGAAATTATATTATCAGGTACAAATTAACGTCATCTGGACAATCTGACATGATTTTCATTTGTTTGTTTGTTCATAGACAAGCTGAAGATCTGATGTAAAAATAAATATAAGGAGACATTTTAATAAGAGTTCTCTTAAAGTTTTCTTAATCAACACTATAGACCTATTATTACATTATGATACCCTTCATGACTACATTGTAGACTGCATTGTCTAAATACATTAATGGAAAAGTATTAAATGATTCCCAAACCCTGAATCATTTGTGCTCAAAATCTACATGCATACATATGCCAACACGTCTCTGTGTTCATTATTTCAGACTGTAACCACAGAACCAGCCCTATCTGGTTCAACATTGTGTAACAAAATGGTGAGATGTTTTTCAATTGCCATGGACTCCAGGTTGCAAGTTATCTAACCTGAGCATGCTCAGATGAGCCACGTGAGTGACCATGGGTAAGACCTAAGTGCTTAGACCAAGGAACAAAGACCAAATTAAGAAATAGACACCTCATGGATTGATCCATGATCCAATCAGATCAAGTCCTGGCATGACGTCATTGCAAGATCCAATCATATCACACCTCATTACACTTTGCCCCAAGCTCGGGAGATTGCCTCCTGTCTCCTTGCCAGTCAACTCACAATAAGGCCTTTTGCTTCTCAAAAGCTGGTGACATAGTATTGGCTTCTATGCACGTTGAGTACCAAGCCTGTTGCTTGCTTGGTAACAAAACCTCTGTATTTATAAGACCATTTCCCATAATTGTTAAATGCAGCAACATTTCTTTTTTAAAAATGAATAGAAAATGAGAACAGAAAGTGATATGCTGGCCGGGCGCTGTGGCTCACGCCTGTAATCCTAGCTCTTGGGAGGCCGAGGCGGGCGGATTGCTCAAGGTCAGGAGTTCAAAACCAGCCTGAGCAAGAGCGAGACCCCGTCTCTACTATAAATAGAAAGAAATTAATTGGCCAACTGATATATATATAGAAAATTAGCCGGGCATGGTGGCGCATGCCTGTAGTCCCAGCTACTCGGGAGGCTGAGGCAGGAGGATTGCTTGAGCCCAGGAGTTTGAGGTTGCTGTGAGCTAGGCTGACGCCACGGCACTCACTCTAGCCTGGACAACAAAGTGAGACTCTGTCTCAAAAAAAAAAAAAAAAAAAAAAAAAAGAAAGTGATATGCTAAAATATTAATGGTAAACACCATGGATGATTATTTATAATTATACGTAAATACTCTGAGCATATTTTACTTCTATAACCAGAACACAATATCCTCCACAAAGTAACAAAGGACTGGTCTTGGTTTGTCCTCTGACCCAACTGGCACTGTTTCCTAATGGCCACTAAGGCGATACAGAAAGCCAAAGGAAGATTTCACAGAAGTCACAAAACTGAGATGCAAACTATGAAAACAAATCAAGATTTAATATGCCAATAAAAATATTTTAATAACTTGCATAGTCTTTCTGCATAGATTTTTTCATTTTAATGTTTTACATATTCACAATAGTTTTAAATTGAATAAAAATAAGTACAAGATAGACAGAATTAATGATTTAAGGACTTGTATTTCTTAAATTCTATGGGTTTGACAGACACCTACAAAACAGGCTGGGAAAATATCCCCAATGCAGACATCCAGGCAGTTTTCCATTCACTATGTTTTCCTCCCTTGCATAAAAAAGAAAGCAGAAAAAAATTATTTTACATTTTTCTAGATAAGTACTTGCTTCCCTTGGGATAGTCCACTATGGAAGTCTGCATGGATTTAAAATGTTAATCAGAAAATCAAAGGTTTTTAAAGTTTATAAAACAAACCTTATACCTCTCAGCAATACAAAGTAAGTTTGAATTCTTCAATAGCAAACAGAGTTTGAGAATTTGGACTGTGAGTTAACTATATACTATACGTGAGAGTGTGTGACAAGGTCTTTGTAGAATAAGTTG
The DNA here is from genome assembly GCF_040939455.1 of Microcebus murinus. Taxonomy (NCBI): domain Eukaryota; kingdom Metazoa; phylum Chordata; class Mammalia; order Primates; family Cheirogaleidae; genus Microcebus; species Microcebus murinus. The sequence goes on from NC_134108.1 coordinate 29,173,665, forward strand.
GCTAGTGCAGAAGGGAAGTCACGAGAGCATCACTTCCTTCCAGCTGTTGTATCAACACGGAGAAGTGTCAGCCCTTGACCATAACAGCTACTATAAAAGACTGTAATCTACACTTTCTTATATGCAATCGCTTAAAGTTTTCAAAATTATGAAATGTTCAGGTTAAAGTTTACAGTTCATTTTGCTTTTGAAGAATGATTTGAAAAACTAAGAAAGCTGGACAGAAAAACATTTACAAAAACATCAAACTTGTATACCCTTAATTTTTATATTTGCTTTCCACATAATATTTAGAGCATTTAAAAGAATGTTTACATCCTAGCTTCTAGGCATATATAGTCTCAGAAATCTTCAAACAGAAGGAAATATTCTGAAAAACTGTGAATATAATTTGATATGTGATGCCTTTAACAGCTGGAAGGATTTCACACTTAAAGCCCAATTTATAAAACTTTGGAGTTGGCATTGTATCAACTCTAGTCCTAGAAGTCATAATTTCTCAAAGAATTTTTTCTGGATTTGGAAATCATTTGTGTAAGGAAAACGTATCATTTCAAAAATGAAGTTATCATAGCAGAACCTGGCTAAGCATAAATGAACAACTTTAGAAGAAAGGTCTGAGAGCATTATCCCACTGCCATTCAATTCAGAAAGCCAGCTTCATTTCTTAACTATCAAAGTTCTATCTTTGCAAGCAAGCAATCTATGTTTTCATATCCCATATCCTTAATTAGCCTAAGAAACTTGCTATGTTAAAAGAGAAAATACAAAATTCCAATATGATAAATGTTAATAATAAAGGATAAAAACAAATTCAATCAATTCTAATTTGTATATGTATGTGCATGTTTTGATGGTGGTGATGTGAAGACTGGTTAGAAAGTGAAATTAAAATGAAGAGACTCTGGGCCAGCTGTGGTGGCTCGTGCCTTTAATCCTAGAGCCTTGGGAGGCCAAGGCAGGAGGATCCCTAAAGGCCAGGAGTTCAAGACCAGTCTGGGCAACATAGTGAGACCACATATCTAAAAAAAAAATTTTTTTTTTAAATTAGCCTGGTGTTGTGGTACACCTCTAGTCTCAGCTACTCAGGAGGCTGAAGTGGGAGAATCACTCGAGCCCAGGAGTTGGAGGCCACAAGGAGCTATGATTGCACCACTGCACTCCTGCCCAGACCCTGTTTCAAAAAAAAGAAGAAGAAACTCTGAAGGACCTGCAGTGGGTTTGCTTTTTCTGGCTTTTATTTGTAAAATTAAGGATGGAAAAAAATAGTTGCCCAAGAGATTAACAGCAGCAAAGTGAACTAACCCCATTCTGCCATTGCTACTAGTAGCTGATTTGGTCTGAACCAGATCTTGTGCTTCTAGAAGGCTGACACATTGACAGAGAGTGGGAAAAGTGGGCATGATATCCCTCTCGTCACAGCCTCTCCTTGGAGAGAGGCCCCCTGGCCAGAGCCTCCTTACGTATCCAGATTTCTCTGGATTCAAGAAAATGGATCAAAGCTTAGACTCTGTTTTCAAATTGTAATTTGATTCAGCCCCAAAGAAAATTTTACAAAATTGCCAGTAATACAACCATCATCATTAGGCATCAAGTTGTCTCGGCCTTGCCTAAACTCTTTGAAATCTCTTGTTTTGACTCTATGAACCATTCCCTTTAACACTATTTGGGATTCCAGTTTTTTGAACCTCACATTATTATATAAATCTGTCTTGCTCTCATTTGTTTTAACACCTATATTCAAATGCTTTCTTTGAGGGAAGTTTGAGATTTTTAATCTTATGAAAATTGCCCTGATGTAGTGGAAATGTCAGGAAACTGGGCAATGGATAAAATGTTTTGTATCCTGGTGCTACAATTTATTTGCTGTGTGATTCTGAGAATTATTATACTCTGGGACTCAGTTTACTAGTTTGCAATGTACTGAGGGCTGTCCAGAAAGTATCCAGCTGTGTAATATGAAAATTATATACTAACAATGGCTGGATATTTTCCAGACAGCCCTCATATTTCTCAAATATAGAGAAAGCACCTAAAATAACACATAAAGGGTGTGTTATATCATTAGTTTTCATTCTATGTCATGTCAAATGCTGTACCAAGTTTTCAAGTTTTGTAAAAAGTGCCTACAGAATGATGAAAATAATTTTAGAATTTTTGTTTTTGACATTTAAAACACAAGTCATGTGTATTAGTACATCAGCCTAAAAAAATGAGGCAGAGGAAATAAAGCAAATACATAAGCAGGAATTTTATGCCAATTGTTGGAAGTATCAGCTTATAAAATGAGTTGTTCAAAAGATAATTTCTCAAGGAAAATTGCAGGTGGAACCAGTAAAGGCCTATGTGATTGGAGGTTTTCTAACACTGAAGTCCATTTCAATTAACAAATTATGTTGAATATCATGAAGACACAATTATTTTAAATCTTGAATATAATTATTTTGAAGCTTGATATATAATTATTTTAAACCTCAAATATAATTATTTCAAACCCTGATGCAACTGGTACAAAACTGAAGACATAGAATATTTCAAAATATTATTTTCTATTACTCTACCACTTTCTTTAAACAGACCTTTGGCTACAAGCCTAATTAAGTCAGTGGAAGTATACTGTGTCCCTGGTGATGTCCTACTTAATTCCTGTCCAGCCACTATGAGCTGTGCTGTGAAAACAAGCCGCACGGCTTCTGCTTGGCTCACCACACACAAGATTACAAAATCTGCTTATCCCCGTTTTGTTTTAACACCTGTGAAAAAAAACACAAGACTGTCACGTGGCACACAAAAGGCTCAGGTGTCTCCCTGTTTAGAACCTAGCAGTCCTGAACAGCAGTAGGAAATAAGGTTGTAATATTAATAAACACCTGCCAGTATTATTATACTCGTTGGCTTCATCCCAGTGAAATAGTTAATCAACTAAACCTAACAAAACAATTGTCTAAACACTAAGCTGAGGCAGTTTATGTTACCACATAGCTCTGAGTCCGCCCTGTGATAAAAGATGAGAAACTCATGTACTGTACTGTTTTGTAAATGAGGAGAGCTGAGTATATCCCTGAGCATTAAGTTAAAAATAATGACAGTTATTTTGAGAGCAGTTTCTATACGCCAGGCACTGTCGTGGGCGGGTCCTGGGGAAACTGCAGTGAATGGGGGAAGAAGGACCTCTGTTTCCATGCAGATCACATTCCACTGGCAGAGAGGGGACAGACCGTAAGCTCAGCGATTCCCCATCCTGTTGATCTAGGATCACTGGGCTCATTCCCGTGTAGTATTCATCCCTGAGGCTGAGAATCACAGGGCTGAGTAAGGAACAGAAGGGACAGAGACAAACAGAGGGGACAGAGGGGACAGAGCGAGGCCAGGAGAGACCCGACTGAAGAAGAGATGTTTGAACTAACACCTGAAAGACGAGGTGCTCCCAGCCCTGGACTAACGAACGACTAACTGGGAGAAGACAGATTTCACCAAGGCAAGTGCAGATGGCCAGGGAGGTGACACAGAAAGCAGAGAGAGTGGCAGTCAAACCGATTAATGACCAGCTCTTACAAAACTGGTCAAGTCCATGACTCTTACAAGTCCATGCTCTTTCCATGACACCAGGCAGCATTGCTTCTCAAGAGTAAAGGAAATACGGATGATGCTACAGATATTCATATTAATATATGATTTTCACTTCCTTCGCTTCCTTGTTTTTAGGCTTGAGTATGTGTGATCATCTCAAGCCCCAATGCTCAGGGAGGTTTTGAAGCACCACAGAAATACTAGTTTTAAAATATTCTTTTCCAAAGAGTTTTTCCACTCTACGTTTGTAGGACTTATTGCAAGTTAAGTCTCATTTTGTGAATGATTCAAGTGTTAGGTTTCGAAAGGTAGCATGCAATACATAAACCCCATTTCCACACACGGATCAGATAGTTGAGAGGAAACAAAAGACATCCATCCAATTGTGGGGAAGAAAAAGGATAAGAAACCACAATTTTAGAAATATCTGTTACTACCAAATATATTCTACTAATTCTGTTTTGAATTAGACAAAACATAAAGATAAAATAGAAAGGAGTTATGCATATTATTAGGTATAAGCTGGTTGAAGACAGGATCCATGGCTGCTTTATCTTTGTGTCTCAGACTGTGTCTTGCACAAAGGAAGAGTTCACACAAATATTTATTTATAAAAGAATGAAAAATCAGTGATAATCAAGCAATTGACCAGCAAATACATTCTAAGAGAATGATAAAAAATATTTCTATTATGTGGATAAAAAGTACACAAAAAAATGCATTAATATTAGATAAAGAAACCACAAACTAATAAAACAATGGCATTGCTTTCTCTTAGGAGAAAACGTAGCAAAATACTGAATTAAAAAAAAAAACAGATAATACAATCTGACCAAATAGTTGGTATACATATTCATTTTTCTTTATTATATGGGACATTTAGCCTCAGAAAATAAAGGAGACATCATGATTTCTCCATACGAATGAAGATAGGGAGATGAAAATTAGTATTTAAAATATCACCACTGGCCTACCTAAGGCTTTCAGTTATGAGCAGCTGAAGGGTTAGAAGCTATGGAAATAGAAAGGGGAGGCTGGAGACCCAAGCTACAAACCTGGTTTCTTTTATATTTCCCAGTTGGATTGTTAGCAATGAATTAAAGAACTTTGCTGAATTATTCTGTTGGACTAAATGAGTCTGGCCAGAGGTGCAGAAACAGAAACATGTTGCAGAGGGCATAGTGGAGTCTCAGACAAAGGACTGTGGCTTCACTCACATGTACCTACACACTCATGCAAAAACACACATACAACTTCTTCGCTGGTGCGTAGAGACAGCAGCCTTTTTAAGCTCTTAAGATTAGAAAAAATATGTGTGAGCACCCTGAATCAGAACTACTTCAGGAACATTACAATCCATTTATCTGTTTCAATAATTATTTAATGACACCATTATTAATCATTGTATAAATATAATTATAAATGAAAGATAATGTGAATCTATTATAGTGACATCACATGCCCTCTATATTGAACCAAACATATTCTGACCTGAGCTGGTTATAATAATGACTATTTCAATTTATTAGTGCCATAGTGGTACACAATTCTATTATTTTAACATGCAAAAAAATAGTAGTATTAAAGAGAAGTCATCACTTGCTTATTTATCAGATCTTAGAAAACTAAATAAGCACGTAAGGGGCCATCAACTCCATTGCAGATAAAAATGTGCATACATGCATATGTTAGGAAACTGCTAAAAACTAAAAAAGAGAAGATTTTAAAAGGCATGATTAGTGGTGACAATAAAACATAAGATGTGATCAAACAAATTTAGTAAGATGTTAATGGTAGAATGTAGATGGTGAGGATATAGGTGTTCACTATAAAATTATTTCAACATTGCTATATGGTTGAAAAAATTCTTAATAAAGTTGAGGAAGTAAGATATAGGAGAACATTAAAAAGTGATAATTAAGAGAAATGTGTTAAGAGCACAAGGACTCGGAATGGCGAGATGATAGTATGGAGTATCACTGCCCGCTAGGGAGGCAGTACATACAGCACAGTAGCTGAGAGCATGGCCTTTGACGTTAAATACATCTAGAAGCAAATCTCAGCTCTATCATTTACCAGCTGTGTAACTTTGAGGTAATTACTCTGTAAGCCCCTTTTTTGGCATCAGTAAAATGCAGACAATGGTGTCTACTTTATAAAACATAAACACAAAAAAATCTTAATAGATATCAAACATTATTCACAGTTGCCACTACTAACGACTATGGAAAACAAATTCCACCAATGAGGGTATAGAAGTAACCCCATAAATACTAGCCCCTTATGTGATACATACAGAGTGCTAATGATATGATATGTCAATTGAGATATTCTTGAAATAATTTCAAGCAATGAAATACTCAAATAAAGATCAATTATTTTATAGCTCACATCACAAGGAGTGCAGAAGTAGAGGGTTTCATGGTTGGTTTATACAGCAGTTTAGCAATGCCAGAGCTCAGGGAGAATCATGGTCGCTACAGCAGCTTTCATCCCCATTTCCTTTCTGTGTAACGTCCAAAGGTAGGAATAAAAAGGAAGTTATTCCTTGCACACCTCTCCTGTGATCAGAAACTATTTTCCTAGAAACCCTATAACATACTTACCCCTGCATCTTACTAGCCATAAATGGATCACATATTGCCCACTAAACATTCACTGACAAGGGAGAATGAATTGCAAGGATTGGCTTAGCACAGTCATGGTTGAGCCCCTAGATTTGGACAAAGAGCCCATCTTCCCTGAGTGCAGTATTGCCAAATATCTGGAAAAAAAAATCAGGTTTGTGTTGATAAGAAAGATGAGGGAAGTGGCTATTGAGTTGACAACCAACAGTTATGTGCTACCTATGGGACACAATAATGATATGCTAATAAAACACACACAAATTACATGCTAATCATAGCTCCCAAGGGACATGACATAAATTGACAAGAAACTGTGAAACAAGAGAGTTTTTAAAGCTGCTAAGATTATTTATGTAATAAAGGTTCTGCCAAAGTATTCTACACTGAAGTTGATTATTTGGTGAATATATGCTATGTGCACCTTTGACTACAAAGGAGGAAAGATTTTCATAAAACAAAGAGATCCACTTTTAAGACCAATGTCTCCCTTGTCAAAATGTCTCTGATAAACCAAAATATAGGTAAAAGCACTTTTGCTTTATATGTTTCTTCAGGGTAAATTAATTAATGGATTAGTTCCTATTATGAAATAAAAGCTTACAAATGCCTATTGTTAGGGAAAATAATTTTGATTGTAGTATGTGATTTTATTAGTTGTAAATCGCTACACCAAGAAACTAGACATAAATGGCACAGTTCGGTTCAAACTTACATCACAAAGATATTCTGCATATAAAATGTGATATCCTGGATTATTTGGTTAATGCAAAAATACAGCTTACTAATATTTAAGGAATCATTGAGAGAGTTGTTAGAATTGTGTTAACTAAGACTAAAGTTCAGGTGGATCATCAGATGTTAGAAATGCTAGGAAGGTGGGTAGAGGCGGGTAATGTAAGTTATGAAACTTTTGGATAAACAAAGTTTTACATGAATAGGGACCAAGCAGCCCTTTGGAAAACATGCCCTAGGTCCCCAGCTAATAGTGTTTTGTGAGCCTTGTATTCAGGCCAAAAATCTTTGAAAGTCCTGAGGGAGCTACAGTACCTAAGTTTCAGCTAATTTAGCATCACTTAAATGGGGCCATGCTGTATATCTTACAGTCTGGATTTCTTTATTTCCAATTATTTAAGGGACTCAAGGAAAATCAGTTTTATAAAAAAGAACTATATAAAAAAATGACCCACATGATTTTCTTCTTTTGTGTATTGAAAATACATCTACTGCTTTGAGTTAAATTCATTTTAAATCAACAAATATTTACTGAGTTCCTATTGTGAAACCCTGTGTTAGGTGTTATAAAAGAGAAATGGAACCTAAAATATAACTCCAGACTTCTAGAATTTCAAGTAACCTAGTATTAAGTTATAAGAATCCTCAAAAATGTTTTCTCCAGAATAAGTTCAAGAGATCTATTGTACAGCATGGTGACCATAGTCAATAACAATGTATTAATACTTGAAAAATCTCTGAGAGTGGATTTTGGCTTTTTTCACCAAAAAATAAATAAATATAAAATACATAAGTATGTGAGGTAATGTATATGTTAATTGGCTCAATTTAGCCATTCCACAAATATACATATTTCAAAACATGCTGTACACAATAAATCTATGTAATTTTATTGCCAATTAAAATAAATACATAATTTGGAAAAAATCTTCTTATAAAATGTTCTGTCAGTTGGAGACTCTTTTGGGATAATATGCCCCTAGATGAAAAAAAACTTTTCAGAAAATGAAGGCAAGTAGGCTAGAGGAGCACATTGCAAGGAGACTTCTCCTGTTTTTATGTACATCTATGTTACCCAAAACCTTCATTTCAAAATGAACATGTGTTTCTTTGTAATAATGCGATATACATTTGCCTTTACCTTAATATTTTTGTAGCACTAATGGAAATTACATACATAAACTTCAAAGAGGTTATGTATGTTGTAGGCAGCCTCCAGCATGGCCCCCTAAAAATCTCCACCTCCCTGTATTCTTACCCTCATGTATTCCCTTCTCACATTGTGCTGGGTTTGGTCCGGATGGCCAGTAGACTATGGGCAGAGGGATGGTATTTCGCTTCTGCGATTAGGATATAAAAGACTGAGGCTACCCTTGGGATAAGGCTTTCCTCTGGACTGTCTCTCTCTCTCTACTCTGCCCCATTCCTCTCTGTGGGGGAAGCCAGATGCCCAGTGAGGAGAACACTTAGGCAGCCTAATGAAGAGCTAGAGGTTCATACGATCAGGAATTAAGGTCTCCAGCCACCATGGAGCTTGAAAACAGATTGTCTAGCCCCATGTGAGAGCACACAAATGAGTGTAGATCCAGCCAACATCTTGACTGCAACCTCATGAAACTTCCTGGCCCAAAACTAAGAGCTGATTCTCCTGATTCTCAGAAACTGTGGGAGATAACAAATATTTGTTATTTTAAGATGCTTAGTTTTGGGGTAATTTGTTAGGTAGCAATCAATAACTAATAAAATATACAATGTCATCCCCCAACAGAGATACCATAATAGGGTCTTATTCAACAAATATTTATCGATCTCCTATTATTGCCTAGGTTAATATGCTCAGAGTTTGTACCTTAAAATTTTATTCTAAGAAATCCATTATCTGTCAAAGCTAAGTATCTTTCATGTTTATTTTTCATCTCATTTATTAACAGTTAAGAAATTATTAACATAAAGTATTTTATATGCAGATTATAATTTCTTATCTTTCAAAGAACTTTGACTGCTAGATATGTAGGGTTGAAATACTTCTTTTAACTTATTTTTATTAGTTATGTAATGTTAGCTAATATAACAAACTCCCAAATCTCAGTGACTTAAATCCATCAAACCATTTCTCACTCATATGAGTCTAAAATTGAAATCCTGGTAAGTGAGAAGTTTTCCATGTGGTTCTTTCCAGTACTCTGGATTCTTTCATTTCACGGATCCTTGGTTGGCCATTTGCATCTGCCCAGTAGACTCCAAGAAAGAGTGTGGAGGATCAAGTAGGTTGGTTTAATGCACCAGATATGGAAGTAGGGGACCTCGCTTAAGTCATATTCTACTGGCTAGATCTTTCTACTGTTTCAATCCCAGACATCTTTACAAAGCCTAAGGCTCAGAAAACTGACTCTATCCTAATCTTTAAGGATAGACTGTTGAAACTTGAAAAATAGGCCAAGATGAGAAGATCACTTGAGGCCAGGACCAACCTGAGCAACATAGCAAGACCTCATCTCTACAAAAAATAGGAAAAATTAGCTTGGGTACGGTGGTGCATGCTGTAGTCCCAGCTTCTCAGGAGGCTGAGGCAGGAGGATCACTTGAACTGAGGAGTTTGAGGTTGCAGTGACCTATCAATGATGCCACTGAATCTAACTCAGGCAACAGAGAGAGACTCTGTCTCAAAAGAAAAAAAAAAAAAAGCCAACAAATCAAATGCAGTCTATCAATTTTTGTCCCATTTTTCTGCTGTAGCAAGTTGAATTTCTCCTTGTTTTGTTGTTTTTGCTGTTTGTTTCTTTTAAAATCCAAATAATTCCCAAATAGCTTAGCAGAACAGATGGGAATACTATATCTTTGACATAGTCTTTTTAAAAAGAGGTAAGACAAATACAATGATAATAAATTCTTTGAAATTTAAATTTCACCCAGTTTCTTTTTGTTTTTATTTAAAGCACAAATAAAGGTAGAATCCTTAAGTTGGACAGTATATACAAAATGAGTAATTTTTTCTCATATGGTCATTTACATATAAAGTAAATCACCCCAGATATAAATGTAATTTATATAAATTTTTATTTTGCTGACATTTCTGTAGTTCACACAAATAGTGTACTTTTAACACATTATATTATTAGTATTTACTCATATATGTGCATTCATATGCATATACCTGCTACATGTATTTTCATACTATACATATTTTTACACTGATTCACAGGCCATCTGTTTTATGTGATTCTCACATTATTCTGCTAGTAAGCAAAGGGCCACCAGAGCAAAGACCATAGATATATAAAATTTTCATAATTTCTTGGCATGAATATTACTGCTACTCAGGAGGATAGTAAATTAGTCACTCTACTACAGAAAAACCTTCTAAACTTTTTTTCCTTGAAATAAAATACATATTATTGATGTAAAAGAGGCAGGAAACAATCAAATCTCTTATTTCTGGGCCAACTTTGTAGTTTCATAGTCTTATTTCAAGTATACCACAGAGGAGCAGAAAATTGATAAATCACGAAAAAAGAAAATTACACAGAACTATGAATCTTATGTGTCCTTTTCTTCTAAAGAATAATTCAAGTGATTTAGAGTGATTCTGGTTTACATGAGAAAGGAGAAAAATGGTCCCAAAATCTGGATAAGCATTTAGCAATAATATAAAAGGTGATCTAATTCAGAATTGTAAAATGACAACCAGTGAAATATTAATATTAATATAGTGAGCAAACATATAGTATGGGAAATTTTGCTTTCAAATAGAAATTTTCAAATGACTCTGGAAAATAATTAGATTAGTTTATTTCTTTGAAGAATAAATAAAATGGCTGTGATGATCATGTCTCATTTGAGTGCTGATCAAATTCTTTCTTTGGAGTTAATTTTTTTTTTTTTTTTTTTTGAGACAGAGTCTTGCTTTGTTGTCCAGGCTAGAGTGAGTGCCGTGATGTCAGTCTAGCTCACAGCAACCTCAAACTCCTGGGCTCAAGCGATCCTACTGCCTCAGCCTCCCGAGTAGCTGGGACTACAGGCATGTGCCACCATGCCCGGCTAATTTTATATATATATCAGTTGGCCAATTAATTTCTTTCTATTTATAGTAGAGATGGGGTCTTGCTCTTGCTCAGGCTGGTTTTGAACTCCTGACCTTGAGCAATCCGCCCGCCTCGGCCTCCCAGAGAGCTAGGATTACAGGCGTGAACCACCGCGCCTGGCCTGGAGTTAATTTGTGTGTGTGTGTGTGTTTGTGTCGAAGATTCGGTAATGACTATAATAATCTCCATAATCCAGTATTCTGAGAACCAGAGGGACAAATATTCAAGAATCTGAGTTTCAATTCTTCCTAGTTTTATGTGTTTAGCTTAAGATCCTACCAGAAGCAAGGTTATGCCTCTTTCATTCATGTGTAACAAAGTATTATGACGACAGCCTGTAAACCTTCCTACCTCTAACACCTAGAAATTCAAGATAAAATAAAACCTGTCTTTTAAATACATAGCTGAAATGTACAAAAAATAGGTTTCCCTAGGTGCTGGGAATAAAATTAGAACTGAACATGAGAGTGATTATCTCTTGAGCTGATGGGGCTCCTATAGTCTATGCCTTATAATTCAGAATTATAAAATATCCAGGAATATAAACCCCCCAACAAGGTTTAGAAGGCATAGTAACAGCATATTACCATAACTATACTATACTATTACTATACGATTACTATAACCCTAATAACATGAAATAATAGAGATAATTTGACAACGCATACAAAATAAGTATTTTCTAAAATGACTAAAAGCATAAAAAGAAGAGTTGAAGCTATGCAACAACCAGAAGGCATCATGAAAGCAAACTTACAAGACTTGAAAAAGAATCAAATAATAGACGCAGATAAGATAAACTTTGATAAACTAGAAGATAGATATGTTTATCTTTAAAAAGACAGAAATAAGAAAGTGACCCAAAGATAGCAAAGATAGAGATTAATGTTAGAGCTGGAAAATGTGAACAAGATTAAGACATATGGAACACAAAATGAGAAAATACAATCTATTCATAAGTTCCATATGGAGAAAAAAAAGAGAATAGGAGGAAGGCAATATTTAAACAGTTAATTTCTGAACAATTTTCCTAAATTGATAAAGACCTGAATTCTCAAATTAAAGAAATATTGAGTCCCAAGTATGATAAATTAAAATAACTCCCCATCAAACAAATAATAGCAAAATTGCAGAATACCACAGGTGAAAAAATATCTCCAAAAAAAAAGGGAAAATGTTACCTACAAAGGAACTATGATTAGATTAAAGCAGATTCCTTGAGCAACATTGAAGTTAGAAGAAGATGGAATAACAAGTTCATTGTATCAAGTGAAAAGAACTACAGACAGACATAAACTCCATTTATTCAAAATGAAACATCTTATTCAAGAGAGCAGGTTTAAAAGTCAAAGACTCCGAGGGAGTTTATAATTGACAAGGTCTTCTCTGATAGAACTCTTTAAAAAATCCATTTTAAGAAAAAAATTGAACCCAGGAAAGATAACACAGAATGCAACAAGCAATGGTGTTAAATGAAATTGGTCAACAGATGAGTAATTATAAATAAAATTCACCTGTATATTTTTTTAAAATGAGGAATTTAGAAGTATATGAAAATAAAGTGGGAGTAAAATACTGGATAACTGTTACAAGTTGGAGACAACAGACAAGTTGGAGTGAAACTGCTGCAATGTTTCTTTATAGAATAGGAGAAAAGTTAGATGCCTAAGAATCTTAGACTGTGTTAAGAACAGTGAGCATGTGAGATTTTAGGGCTATTCTTTTATAGAGAAATAGATTATAAGGCTTTCAAATTATAGTGAGGAGAAAAAAGTAATAAAAAAACTTGATCAATGTAAGAGAAGGCAGGCAAGGGGGAAAATAGAAAAAAGTAGGTTAAATAAAATAAGATTTTCTATGGCTCTCTATTTTTAAGAATTAGGTTCAAAATCCTTACCATGGAATAGAAAAAATATATTGATGAGAATATTTAATATTATTTTTTCCCCAAGATATTATCAAATGGAGAAGAACCAACCTATATTACTATAATATATTTAAAATAATTTAGTTAAGATTAAATTAATAACTTGGAGAAATTTCAAATAAATAATTTTATTATCACTGAATAGTCTAAAATTAAAATAAGTTAGGTGCTCAGATTTTGAGATAAGATTTTGTGAGGTGGTTTGCTGACCTCTTCTCTAACCAGCAGAATATCTGGCATGATTAAACAAGCACAAAAGGGTTTTGGAATGTCCAGTTGTACTTGAACAGATGTGGTGGCTGAATGAAATAGTTCCTTCTGATGTGGTTTTTCCTTCCCTCTTCTACCCAAGGTTGCTTAAGTAAAAAAACCATCATATTATATATTTAAAAATATAAGACCATTAAAAATAAAAGATACATTAGTTTTATTTTCCACAGTTGCTCCAGTTCATTTTAGATACTCACGTAGCACTGGCTCCAGTCGAATTGTGACGTTTATGTTTTGGTTCCTTTCATCTTAAGATCATGCCTCATCACCCATGAGCTCATTCAGCCCCTCCCTTCAGCTGTCCAGAGTGTGACCTAACTTTGACCTTCCAAACCAGTGCTATAAATGGCAAAATTTTCCAGTGGCCTTTTTACAATAAATGTACCTGTCCTGTGTTCTATTCCATATGAGGCTCTCTCTTTTAGCTTTCCAATGTAACAGCAGTAATATCATCAAAAGTGTGAGTGCAATTGGACTTCCTTAACCCTACCTTACTTAGGTAATTTGTGAATTTTAGTTGTAGCCTTATCATGGGATCTAAGACCTGTGTTCAATGTCAGAATAGGTCTCTAGCTATGAGACTTATAGAAAACAACTAACCTTTTAGAGCCTTAGTTTCTTCATTTATAAAATGAGACAATAACACCTGAACTGCCCACCTCAAAGATTTATTGTGAATAGTAAATGATATAAAGCACATCAAAGTATTTGAAACGTGTAAACCTCTGTATGTTACTTTTTATTTATTTTTTTAAAAATTTTATTCAAATGGTTTACTTTACTAGAGACAATTTTTAATATAAAGAATGCTTGGACCCTGAATGTTTTTAAGAAGGTATTCCCTTTAAAACATGCAAGTAAATAGTTGTCTATAGTTTCTCCAAATGTTTCAAAAGTCATCTCGAAATGATTTAGTATTCCATATTGAGAAATCCAATTGTCCTCCAAATAATATATTCTGATGTCCTCCCTGATTTCTACTCACTTAGATTCAAGAAGACCAAAAAATTATAAAAAGTCATCTAGAGAAAATGGGAAGCTTAGCCACCCCCAAATATTCTGTTCAAGAACTAGTAATGTCCTCTTTTATAACAATGTACAGGATATCAAATTAGCCCTCAGAAGTATTCTATGAATTAACTAAATGATATGACAATTAAAATGTAAAAGCTTTTTATTAGCTATTCTGCAAGTTCAGTAAGAGAACCAACTATAGTAGTAAATATAAATACATTTAGAGCTAATGTAAGAAATATTCCTCTTTTTAAAAAAGAATGATTTACACATGCTAACTGTAGTACACTATAAATCAATGATAGATTCCTTAAATCAAAGTGATATTAACCACAGAATGTTCCTAGGACAACTCAAAATGTACCTAAATAGATACAATAGATTTAGTAACTTACAGGAAAAAAATAGACACCAGGCCCGTCTCAGAATAAGGCTATATGCACAGAACAGATACACACACGAATACACAGGCACACACATACATACACACATTCTCATGCCCTATTGCTATTTATTTTTCTCAAATAATCATAATAAAATCGAAGTGGTTTTTATATACATTTTTAAAATATTCTTTACTAGGTAATAGAAAAGAAACATGTAAACATTACCAACTAAGACTAGTCAACATAAACCACAAGAAGGGGAAACTGTGACATTTTGTTGCTATTACACAAGTAAATAAAGTACTTCCATGTGTGCTCTCTCTTACTGCAAAATTCTTACATATTCTGTTGACCAAACGACAGTGCTTACTCTGCAAGTCCTAATTTTAGGCACCACGAAAATCCACAAATGGATAAGAGATGGTTCCATCTTTCCAGAAGCTTTAGAAGGCAGCCATATTTACTATAACTTAAATGCCATCCCTGCTGTGTTACTACCTTGTTTGGTCCATGGATAGGTCTCAGTACAGAGAAAGAGTCATGCATTCCTGTGCCAATGTTTAAATTTTAAAAATCCTCTCATAGCATTTCTATAATGCATTCTTAACTAGTCCGCTGGTGGTCTTTTCCATAAAATGGTTTTTAAAATAAATATTTCAAAATGTCAGAGGAAAGGCAAAATTCCCCCTTAGCAGATGAAACGTCTCAACTTGGAAATGTATCCTCGTTACACGGGAGACAAATCTTCCAAGGTATGCCTGTGTAAGAAAACACTATATCAACACTGTAGGTAAGTACCAACATCCTGGTGACTTATTTGAGGAATACCGGGTGTTCAATGGAATACCAGTGGTCTCTGCCTTAGAATTTTAAAAGCAGAAAATGAATTGCCATTGATCCTTCAATTGAGATTTATGAAAACAATGCACAGTGAGAGTGAAGTAGGTTTTGTTGGTTTAAGCTGAGTCTGTGGTAAGTTTGCCCAAACCATTGCGTTGGTTACTCACTTGGCCTGTTCCACTTTCCCATTTGGAAACACAGCAAACATTTCTACGTCAGATTTTTCTAGTTGTTTTCTAAAAAGGTTTATGATCACAGCTGCAGTAGTTATGGGTCGGTTTATAGTACATGGCCCATAGATGGGCCCATATGTCCAACAGAGTTTGTGTGATACCATACCTTCCACAGACGTGGGCCGCACTTGAGGAGTGCCTATAAACCCGCCGTTAAATGGACCAGCTGTACTCATAAACTTACATTAGCGGCCTCAATCCACCCGCCTTACAAAAGTCATTGGCAATAAATCTATGTTCAGTCTATATATGCACTTTTAAGTATTTCTTTTACACTTCTGAAAAGAAAATATAAAATGTATCCAAGGCTTCTGTGATCCTGACTGAAATAAGAGCTGATTTCTTTGGGGTGTATAAACAATGTCTTTAAAGGCCTCATTTTCTACTTCTTGGCAAAATATCCATCCTTCTTGACAGCCTTTTTTCCTCAGATTGAAAAAAAAAAAGTAAATGATCAACATTGTTCTTTCCCCCCCACACACCTGAATTCCTTTGATAGGAACTTTGAGGGCTTGGGCCTGGTTTGAGCTGTAGTCACTATGTCATTCGTTCATTCCAGCATGGTAGCTCACTGCGGAGCCATGAGCCAGCATGTGAGAACGAGCTATGCTGGTTCAGCTGTGTGTCGAGTGTGCTTCCGTAGTGTGGTGGCCCGGGGACCCCAGCACTGGCACAGCATGGACCTTTCTCACTCTCTTCATTACCCGTCAAAAGCTAGTGGTGATCACTTAGTTCCTTAAAGGAAGCAGACCATCAGAGGAAGCTACTTTTCCATCTGAAATAGAGTTCTGACTCATGCTGTTTCTTAATCAAGTGTATTTTATAGTGGTGTACTTCCATGAAATTTTTTATGCCTTATTTTAGCTTTTTAAAATTGTATATAATTAAGGTATACAACATGATATTTTGATACATATGTACATAATAAAATAATTACTATAGTTAAGCAAACTAACATATCCATCATCTCATGTAGTTACCTTTGTGTGTGTGTGTGTGTGTGTGCGTGTGTAGTAAAAGTACCTAAAATCTACTCTCTTAGAAAATTTCCAGTATACAATACAATATTATTAACCTTCATCTTCATGCTATATATTATATTTCAAGTTCTCTGTCATTGAAACTTTGTACCCTTTTACCTTTATCTCTTCATTTCCTCACCCCCCTGTTCCTGGTAACCACTTTTCTACTCTCTGTTTCATTGTACCAGGCTTTTTTTCTGTTGGGAGTTTGTTACAGCTTTATATTAGAAAAAGCCTTGCATTTGAAATCAGAAGTCTAAAGTATGGACTTACAACTTATTAAGCAAGTGTTTGGGGGCGGATTATCACCTCTCTCTGAGTTTCTTCTCCCACAAAATGGAGACATTTGCTGAATCTCAACTCCATGCCTTCCTTTCTATTCAGTCACAGCATTCTATCAATTTTTCGACATATTTCCAGAAACTCTCATTTTCTTTCGATTCCCATCTCCCATTCTAGATGTCTAGAACTATAAATATTTCATGTCTGGACTACTGCAACAGCATCTGATCTAGTATCCCACTTGGCAGTTTTTACCCTTTCTAGATCAGCTCTCTATAAGAGTCTCATGATCTAGTCATTCCTTTGCTCAACTCACTTTAATTCCAAACTATGCATATACTTAAAGTTTTTTTTTTGAATTGAAAGACATTTCTGCTAGTTTCAATGAGGCAACACTAAATATTTTGTTAAAAACAAGTTTGAAAAGAATTTTAAATTACTTTGAGGAAGTAAATGAACTTTCCAACTGAAGCAAATGGAAAAAGCCTTATAGAAGTTTTCTTTATCTGAAAGTTTCATCTTGAAATGTCTGTGTGTTTGAGAAATTGCTAACAGTAGGCTTTCAAACAGTTTTACAAATATAATCAACATAATTTATTTTAGATAGCATGAAAGATCCTTGGACAAATATATTAGACATTGCTTTATTAATATAAGCACTATCTCTATGGGACAATCCAGTGGTGACAAAACTGGGGGTAGTGGTGGAAGAAATAGGTACAATAGCCCTTATTAAGGTCTCCTTGGGTAGTGATTATTCACAAATGGGCTAGGTTATATATCTATCTTTATCTCCCTCCATCTAATCTTTTTAAATAATAATAAAAATACAGAATTTATATCTCCACCTCAATTCCTTATGGCAGGAGTGTAAGCAATTAGAAAGTCTTTTCCCTTCCCTCTCTGGCTTGACATGAAATATTTCAGATGACCTTGAAAAAGCCTTCAATATTTTTGGGCCATTCCTTTCTTATAATACTATTTTCCTCCATTTCCAGATATCATGCTCTTCCACTTTCTATCTCTCCTCTGTCTCTTTAAGAAGCACATTTTCTTCTACTCTGCCATTAAATGTTGTTGCTGCTCAGTGCTTAGCCACTGGCCCTTTCCTCTTCTCGCTCTGTATCTTTCCCTAGGTCACCTCATTATACTCAACAACTTCAATCACCACCTACACTCAGATGACCCACAAATTTCTCTCTCTAGCCTAGACCTTTCTTTGAGAAACGGATGCATATATTCAGTAGCTGACTTCACATGTCTATCAACTAGTCTGAAATGTCCTGCAAATCCAGTGTCAGAACCTAAACTCAAGTTCTTCCCGCCCAAACTTTTGACTGTTTCCTATCACATTGAATGGAACTGGCACCTATTATTATGTAAATCAGGAGCCTGAATGCATCCTTGAGATTTGTCTTTTCTTCAACAAACTCCTTAACCACATCCAATCCATCACCAAATTATGCTAATTTATCTCCTAAATAAACTCTGAAATGTATTCTTTTTGCTGGATCTTTATTACCAACTCTGCAGTCAAATCTGCGACAATCTCTTGGCTGGCCTGCAAAAAGCCTTTTTTCTGGTCTACCCAAATCAACTTTGGCCCCCTCTAGTCCACCTCCACATTCTGTCATATGTTCTCTCCCAGGGCTCCCTCAACCTTATTACATCCCAATTAAAACTCTTCACTGGCTTGCCATCTATCTCAGAAAAAAGACAAAATACTCACGATGACTTTTCCCTTTTGCTCTCTCAGCTCAATCTTTACTGTCTATAGTTAGTCCTTCTTAATCATCATTTGCACTTTTGCTCCACATCCTTTGGAGCTGGAATAGTCTTTATTTTCCAAATTGCCAAGTTTAAACTTACTTTTCTGATTTTAGGATCCTGAACACACTGAGCAGATTAAGCCTATCTGTTTGTCATAAACTTTCTAGCACCATGTATATCTTTTTTTCCAGTACCATTAGAATTTCAATTTTTTCATCTAATTTTGTGCTATTTTTATTGAATAGACTTTACACTTCATAAGGGACATGGTCCAGTTTTACTCGCCATCATGTGCCCTGGTACAGTGTGTGATATGTGGTGAGTAGTCAGTAAGTATTTGTTGCAAGAATGACTTAATAAATGAACATCCCTACAAGGGTAGACCCACCTTTTCAAAGTGGCCATAGTGAAAGCATTCTGTCTGCAAGAAGCAGTGCAGTGGGGGAGGGGAAGCATAGATCTGGGGTCGCACCAATATGGATGTGAAACTCCCTACTGTACCTCTTGCAAAGCTTGACACCTGGAGCCTCCATGAAGGTCAATTTTCTGCTCATCAAAAGTGATGCTAATGATGCCTTCCTTTAGGGCTGTGATGAAGATAAGGGACATGGAGGAAGTACTTTTTGGATAATTAACTTAACAAAAATATTCATTCAAACAATGATTATTGAGCATCTAATATATGGCAGGTTCATTACCATCATCTTTGTTCCTCTATATTGCTTTTCATTCATTTACATCAGTGTTAACTTTGTCACTGGTTTGATACTAAGTGCTGCCTTATATTATAGTTCATCTTTTCTATGTGTGCATGTCTTATTTTCCTAATGTACTAAACTTGTACTAAACTTGTTCTTCTCTTAAATGACCTTCAATTCTTACTATGGAATATATCACATAATAAGTGGGCAATAAATACATGTTGGTTGATTTATTTAACAACTTGCATATACCAAATACACAGTTAATCAGCAGGAAGAAATGTTTTAAATAACAAAATGTCCATAATTTCTGTTCCTAGAGAATTTAAAATCAAGTACATAAATGAGAATTATTTTTAAAAAGTATGAAAAATATCTAAAAGCATTAGTATTACAGTGTATGTCAAGAACTTTGTCATCATAATAGGGTTTAAATATATGAAATGTAAACCTAGAACAAATTAGTAGTTGCCCATAAACACCTTTAAAATATTTATGGCTCTAGCTCTTTTCCCTGTTCAAAGTAACTTTTAGGAGACAGTCTGAAAATTAGAAACATTTCCTCAAATATCCTTTACATGTTTTGTGGGAGGCAGAATGGTGGCAAATATGGAAAATATTCAATTTTATTTTGAAAGAAACCCTCAAAGGAATATATTAAATGCCAGGGTCAAGCTGTGAGTTTGTTAAAGCCTTAGCAATAATTTAAAGGCAAAAAAAAGTAAGATGACTTAACAAAACTAGAGGCATTTAAAAATCAACTAAGGGCTTAATTTCAACTTCTATTTATTCAATTGAAAATATCCATAAATGTTGCTTATCCTTTCTGGAATGAGGTAAAATGCAGGCCTTGATCTTTAGCTCAGGGAAAAGGTCATGCTAATTATTTAACATCCCTGAGCTATGAACTCATAAAATAAAATGTGTATTTTTCCATCTACATAATATTTACTCTTTAAAAGGGCATTTTAAAGTTACAGAAATAATGCTAGTTCAGGTGAGAGGTTGAGAGACAATTTTAAACATAAGAAAAAAATCAAATCCATTTTATGGGTATAGGATTAAAAAAAGAGGTTTTCTGAACTCAACTCTAAGGGCAATTCAGACAGGGGTGGATGTGCTTGGAGTGAGATTCAGTTTATTTGCAAGAAGCTTGAGAGAATCTGACCTGAGGGAAACTTAGCCTGACCTCAAAGGAAGACTCAATCGCTGGGTGCAAGTTGTCGTTCCAGATTCCGAGTGCCACATGGAGTTTGATACCTGAAATGGTCTCTCAGGCCAGTTCTTATTAAAATCTAGTCCAACAGAGAGTGGGGGATTCATGAAAAGCTTTTCCAATAAAACTTAATAAGTCCCTGGGGAATAAAGAAGATGGTGCAGGTATTCCCCTAAAAGGAGGTATCACAAAAGGGAAACAAAGCACATTCTCCTTTTATCTAAGCCACAATGAAGAGGTATCTGGTAGCTGGAGGGTCCCAGTGTTTCAGCTGGCATGGGAGAAAATGTCCAGCAAATGCTAGTGAGAGACAGCTCTGTCCCGCCCAACCTAGGGTAGCAGCAGAAGGTGAGGCAGGTCCTAGAACAGACCTCCAAATGCAAGAAAGACATCCCTGGCATGTGAATTTGGCAAGAAATGTCTTGTTTTTATTAGCATATTTTCGATTACTAGAGAATTTTTTAAGTGATGCATAAATTTATCCATCATATAGATCTCATGACTTGTCTGTTCATGTCCCTTTTTATGCTCTTATGCCAGGGGTCCCCAACCTTTTTGGCACCAGGGACCATTTTCATGGAAGGCAATTTTTCCATGGACCATGGATGGGGAGATGGTTTGGGGATGATGCAAGTGCATTACATTTATTATGCACTTTATTTCTATTATTATTACATTGTAATATATAATGAAATAATTATAGAACACACCATAGGTTGGGGATCCCCTGCTCTACACCACATGAATAAATTTTTATACAATAGCTATCTAACTTATTTTTGCATTTTTAAACCAATGACCTTACTATCATTACTTGGATAATCCATTACTTCCTCAGCAATTCAGAATTTAATCCATCATATTCATTTTATACACATCTATTTATGTATTCATCTAGTTAATCTCTTTATATTTCCAATGATGTGCTGTAAATTCTAATGCCCATTCTAAGTAATGTGATTTATAACTTGTTTTAATATTTGATAATGCAAGTGGGCCTCATTATTTTTCTTTTAAAAAATCTTGACTACTTTCCTTCATTTGTTTTTCCAGATAAACTCTAGAATTATGGCCAAATTTCAAAGTAAGATCTTGTAGACATTGGATTAAAATTTCATTAAATGTATACATTAACATGGGAGAGAAGTGATAACTTTACAATCTTGGAAATTCCCCTCCTAGAAAAAATATATATTTCCATTTATTGTTATATATTTTCCTTTTCAGTAAAGCTTTATAGCTTTGTTTTCATTCATTTCTGCATATTGCTATTAAGTTTGTTCCAAATTAGCGTATATTTTTGTATCTCTTGAAAACAATCTTTTCAATCCATTTTATTTTGCTAAATGATCTTCTCTGCCATATGGGAAAATAATCTCTTTATATTTATTTTAATATAGAATTCTTAAAAAATATCTCCTTATACAGTCTCTACTTAAAATGCTTCACAGTTGATGACATTTTAAGTTTTAAGTAAAAAGAAAAAGCCATGGACTCTGGCATCAAAGATACTTACTTTTGACTCTTGGCTTGACTGTTTCCTCACTATGTAAATTTGGACATGCTATATAGACTCTGAACCTCAATATTCCCATGTACAAAATGGGGTTCATTTTTCCCTTGACATGGTCATCTTGAGACAAAGTAAAAGAATATTCACAAAGCACAGAGCTCAAATGTAGCTAGCATAGAGTAGGAAGCAAAGAAAAATATCAGTTTCTTATTCCTCATCCTGTTTCTTATAGAAAAATGATTTGGGAACGTCATCCATTAGACATATAAACTAGAAAAGTAATTATGCATAAACACCCACATATATAGTTCTTAAATGCAGTCAGGGACTTAATTCATTAATTGCCCAAACATTCACTGAGTGAGCACCAACTGCCAGGCACAGTGCTAGGCACAGAGGACGGGATGGTGACAATATCTGCCTACTGAAATGTGTGGTATTCTCAACTACATCTTAAGCAATCAGCTGGCTGACTGTCATAAGGCAGTGGTTTCCTCTTCTGGACCTTTAGATAATGTGTCTGATCAATCTATTTCTTTATCCAGAGCAGCTGCTCTCACGTATCTTTCCCCATCTAGCAACCTAATAAATGCTTTTCAGCCTGAGCAGACTAAAGTCGGACTATTGGACATGCCCATTTTTAATTTCTGAAGCTACTGCCCAAATCTTTATTTCATTTCATGTCGATGCATCAGGAGCTGACCTAGGATAAATGGAAGCTACCAAATGCCAACTGTGCTGGCAGCTGCGTGGCCGTGTCAAAGGTGCTAGCTGAGCTTGCAAATTCTGACGGTGTGCCAGCGGCGAAGGTATTTGCCTTAGAGGGAAATGGTGCCCCGGACATACCTCGCCCTGCAGTGCTGCTGAATGCGCCGATTTCAGGCAATGCCCAATTTGGAGAAAAGAAAGAGTGCAAAGAAAGATGTTTCCTTGACCTGCCCTCCATAAATCCATAAAACCACCTGCGGATCCCTCGCCACTCTAATCTTTGCCTTGGGCACACCCTCGTGCATTAACAGTAGAGAAGAAGCGAGTTTCTGTTTCCTCCGAGTGCTGGGAAGCGGCGAGACAGCTGGTTTCCATGAACAGAGCACATATTCCAACCCTGCAAAGAAAAAAAAATCTCCCCACAACGCTCTTTTATCTATTAATCTAAAGAAGGTTTATTACATTCTTGGTGCATTCAATGCATTTATCTAAATTTTTCCTCACGCTGAATTCTTGTCAACGAAAGCCTGTTCTTGCATTTTAAAAAATTTACTTGTGATAACAAGCATAACTTAAATGCAAATTTCTGATTTTTTTTTTTTTAAAGGAGAGGATGATATTTAGGAAAAAAAAAATCTATTGGCTAAATAAAATCATTTGACAGCTGAGGTCAAGCCTGAATTTAGCTGTAGGAATCATTGTCGTATCAATGTGGAAATAGAAATAGCCCTGAAAGAATGTTCTTTTTCTCTTGAAAGATGCACCCTCTGACCCACTTGTGACGCATTGTGAGGAGTTCAGTGACTATAAATGTTACCGATGACTCTTATCCCTGGTTTAACTCTGGGTTTTTCTAAATGCTTATGTAGCGTACAAATTATCTGCTGAAGCGTAGCCAACGGTGCCAAGTGAACAGTGCTGGAGACGTCAGAAGGCAGTGAGGTTTGGAAATGAAACAGCACCCTTTAAATAGCCCAGCTGCAGGCACCATGACATGACTTCAGGGGGCCTCCTGTCATTAATGATAGGATATAAAGGAAAAACCCTCTGAAGGGTTTAATCCAAAAGAGAATAACTTTTTATTCAATTACCACTAGTATGATTACTTAGCTATTATTTAAGATTTTATTCTTTCTTTCTTTCTTTTGGCCACTTTCTGTTTTCCCTTCCTCTAGAAAATTGAAAAAAATTCAGGCCCTGAATGATTTGTCATTTGAATCAGTTTGATCACGGCAGTAATTAATTTATGTATCACTTAGAAACTTCTAATGGAAAAACGACATAATTAAACATCATTAATTTTAATGATTGAAAATATCATAAACCAATTTTTAATAGTATTTTTGCTAATAAAACTTCTGAGACATTGGCTGAATTAAGATCCATTCATATGAAGGAAGGTACGTGTAACTATTGAAAAGAAATGAACATTTATTAGCATCCTAATATATGTGGAGCATTATACTAAGCATTTTACATATATTTTCTCATTTATACTTTTTAACAGCCTGACAAAATGCATATTATTGTCCCCAATCTACAGCAAAAAACTGGAAACTCAAAGTGATTAAATAAAGTATTCAAGCTTTGAGAGACATTGCTTTTAAGTGGCAGAACCTGAATGAAAACCCAGGTCAACTGACCTCAGGGTGCTTCTCTCTCTCTCTCTCTCTCTCTCTCTCTCTCTTTCTCTCTCTGTCTCTCTGTCTCTGCATTATCTCCCACAGGATCTTCCATTCAACCAAAAGTTGAAAAGGTAAAAAATCGCAAATATGTTTTCTCTCAGTAACAACAACCAAAAAACTGAGAAGAATAATCATAATTGGTAATATTGACATCAGTTTATAAAAATATTTGTTTCATACAATTTAACAAAATTTTCATCTTTAGGTAGTGAATTATTCGAGTGGTAAATTTACCACCATTGTTATTAAAACATAGTTTAAATGATTTTAATATTTCTAGCAAGATTAAATTTGTTTTAGGCTCAAATCATAAACACAAAATGCATGCATATTTGCCACATTTAATGTAGAAGTTTTGTATTTTTCCATCTTTTTTGAGGCATACTTGATAAATAGAAATTGTATTTATTTAAGCTGTACAACATGATGATTTGATATAGGTATATATTGTGAAATGATTGCCAAAATCAAGCTAATAAACATATCCATCACCTCTCACAGTTATGATTTTTTGTGTGTGGTGAAAACACTTAAGATCAAATCTCTTAGCAAATTTTAAGTACACAATTCAGTATTATTAACTATAACTACCATGCTGTACGTTAGATCTCTAGAACTTATTCATCCTGCATAACTAAAATTTCATCCCTTTGATCAACATCTCCTCATTTCCCTCACCCCTCAGCTCCTGGCAGCCACCATTCTACTCTCTGCTGCCACACATAAGTGAGATCATTCAAGTGTCTGTCTTTCTGTGTTGGCTTATTTCATTTAGTATAACGTCCTCCACATTCATCCATGTTGCTGCAAATGAAAAGATTTCCATTTTTTAAGGCTGAATAATATTCCATTATATATACATATGTACAGTCATGGCTCACTTAACAGCAAGTATACATTCTGAGAAATGTGTTGTTAAGTGATTTTGTTGTGACATGAACATCAGAATGTACTTACACAGACCTAGAGGGTATAGCCCCCTCCATACCTAGGCTACATAGCCCATTGCTCCTAGGCTACAAATCTCTATAGCATGTTCCTGTTTACACCACCATCGCCACAAACACATGAGTAAGGCATCGCACTACAATCTTAAAATGGCACGGTGGATACAACATACAGGGTGATAGGAATATTTAGACTCCATTATAATCTTATGGGACCACAGTCATATAGGTGGACCTTCTTTGGCAGAAATGTCATTACGCAGTGCATGCCTATATAGAGAGAGACCACATTTTCTTTATCCATGCAACATACTTTCTCTTGATTTATTTTTGGATTCTTAGTGATCAAAAGAAAGGAACATTAAAAGGTCTTTGCTCTGTCCTCTCTCAACCTAGTCACTCATTTTTTTATTTAATATTCCCAATTTCCAAATACATTGTGTGCTATTGGTTATGTTTATATTTAAAAAGGAAATATAAAACCATAGTAAGATATGGTTTATGGTATAATTTTTAGTAAAAATTATTTTCGAAAAAGAAATTGTTAACATGTGAGTGGTGGAAGTGTCAGTATACATCTGGTCTGTGCAGGGCACACAGGTATCTAAGTCTCTCCTCCCTGTCTCCACTTGTCATTGGTGGTGTTGGTGTTCCCTCTCAAAGGGGAAATGCCCTGGACAGGCACATGGGTTCCCCTGGACAGGCATAGTCTGTGCACTGTTGGTAACGGCCACTTTAAGAACATAAACCCATCAGAGAATATTCTCTTGCTGACCCAATGATGTTTAGCCCTCTGGTAAGTTAGAAATTGAGAGTCAATGTTTATTTTTTGCTTCTGCCTTGGCAACGTGCCTGGAGTAACAGGGAGAACAAAATTTCATATGTTAAATTCACCTTAATTTTATTTCCTGGGTTTATTTCCAAGGAATACACATCTATGAAGAGTTTACTCTCTGTAGCTTTGCTATTCAATATGGTAGCCATTAGACACAAGAAGCTGTTGACTGCTTGAAATGTGGCCGGTGCAACCACGGAACTAAATTTTTTAATTTTAATTAATTTTAATAATTTAAATGTTAAAGCTGAACCAGTATAAAACATATTTCTCTTAGACATAACCATGTTAATTTGGCCAACATTAGTTGACCTTGAACAATGAGGGGGTTAAGGGCACTGACACCCCCAGTAGCCGAAATGCCCTGTGTTAGCTTTTGATGTGCTCAAAACTTAACTAATAATAGCCTATTGTTGACTGGAAGTCTTACCAATAACATAAACAGTTTATTAACACATATTTTGTATATTGTATTATTATATACTGTATTCTTACAATGAAG
Organism: Microcebus murinus; assembly: GCF_040939455.1. Taxonomy (NCBI): domain Eukaryota; kingdom Metazoa; phylum Chordata; class Mammalia; order Primates; family Cheirogaleidae; genus Microcebus; species Microcebus murinus. Next base: position 29,200,527 of record NC_134108.1, read on the forward strand.
TAAGCTAGAGAATAGTAAATGTTATTAAGAAAATCATAAGGAAGAGAAAATATGCTTACTGTTCATTAAGTGGAAGTGGATCATCATGAAGATCTTCATCCTCATCATCTTCATGTTGAGTAGGCTGAGGAGGAGGAGGAGGAGGAAGAGGAGGCATTGGCCTCGCTGTCTCAGGGGTGGCAGAGGCAGAAGAAAATTGGGGTATAAGTGGACCCACACAGTTCAAGCCTGTGTTGTTCAAGAGTCAACTTTGTACTACATTTCACTTTAACTGTTGCATCAAATGTAAGATATTATTTAAATTAAGTTTTATTTTGTACTTTTTTTTAGTGCGGCTACTAGGATATTTAAAGTTACATGTATGGTCCACATTACATCTCTATTGTACAACACTGTTCAGAGAAAGTAGGACAAGGATTCTGGTGCCAGATTGCATGTCATCGATGCTCTCCATCTACCTGTTTGGCTATGGGAAATTTACTCAGCTTCTCTGTGCCTTTCTTATCCCTAAGTGGGTATGATAATACAGGTACCTACTTAATAGGCTTATAGCATTAAATGCATTCAAATGTGTAAAGTGCTTAAAATAGTGCCTGGCATATAGTAAGCATTATATATGCATTTGTAAATTAAAAATGAAAGCAAATTATTCCTCTGTAGAAGAGGTAGATCAAAATTCTCATGGATACCCAATGACTACAGAGTTACTGCAGTTAAACTAATGCTCTGTTAAATATCTGTAATTGATGAAGAATTAGAATAGCTCGCCTTTTTTTATTGTCTCACAAAAAAGATGCCCATAATAGAGATGAACCAAAACAGACATTCTTACAAAAGCGTAGTACTATTTTGAAATATATTTTAAAACTCTTTATGAAAAGCAAGTATAGATACTTGTTCTTGTGGCGTGCTCCTTTCTCTTTGAGGACCGTTGGAACTGTCAGAGCACAGAATTCTCCTTAGGTATTGCTTGCTATACATGACAATCAGCCACAAACACTTACTAGATATAAATATTGGCATGTGTCTATTTTAGTATTACAAGGAGTTATGTCACTTAGATACATAATTACATTACTTAAAAAACATCACAGATGAAATCATGATTCTTCATTCAATATATATATTAAAATACACATTAAAGCTTAGCCAAAGAAATAAAGTATAAGATATTATTTTATAATTTTTTATAGACAGAGGGAACAATAGACAAATCTCATTTATAAAAACACATACTCCTTTGATATCCTCAATTCATTAGTCAGACATATTGAATACCTGAAACATGGCCCCACAAAACAAGACACGATCTCTGTGCTCAAAAAACTTACATGTTTTGTAGAGTAAAATTAAGACTAAAAGCGATCAATTGTAATTGTAGATTTCTTTTAACCAAACATAAGATTCATTTTGAATGGTCTACCATTTAAAATATGTTCACATTTTTGTGTTTCTTTTCTTGGGCAATTGTTCAAAAATATAATATCTAATTTGAGAAGGTGGTTATCTCCATGTTTCATCTAACTGTCTTTACTTAGTGTGGTTATAGGTAAATGACTATAGTCAATATTCTATAAAATATTGTTATGTTTCCCTAGAGGGTAAAAATACACACATATGCACACACACATGCACGTGCACAAACACACAGACACTGTGGGAAGTGAAAATAACCCCCCCAAATAAAGTTCAGAAAACCCCAAAAGTAATGCGTTGAGCAAAATTAGGAATATATTGTGCTTGTCATGCTATTTTCAGAATGTAGTACTCCTCTCACCTCCCCCTCTTCTGTGAAACACATCTGTGATTTCTTTACTAACCATTTTCCAGCCTCTTTCATAAAATAACGGTTGTGTTCTGGTGTTTTTCATTTTGAATACTTAAAGCATGTCTCCCATCTCATCCACCACCACGTTGTTAAATCTAAAGTAGAAAGAGAGAGTGATCACTCCGGTGACTCCAGTTGGCAGCAGAAAATGTGTTGTTTTCAATTACTGTGTATAAAAGCTCAGCCGGAGGGAAGGCAATGTTTTAGGATGATGTACTTAGAGAAAGAACTACCATAAATGTAGACTGAAAATGACAGCTCCAAATTAAGCCTCAATAAAGGATTCTCAAAAGCGACACTAGTTAGGTCCGCAGACTCTTCACTTGGCTTTGCCCAGTCACATCAAGGAAATCTTCCCTCTAGGCTGAACGACACAGGCAGACACAGCCTGCATCCCTCTGGAGAGGTGCTGGACAAAGGAAGTTCATTTGCCCAGCCTTTTGCTCCAAAAGGATGTCTGCTCCCTGCAATAGTAAAAGTTAACACAATACAGAAGTCTTGCTAATATAAAGGATTTGCGATTAACACTCTACATCAATTCTGATTTTCCATATTTTTTTAGTAGGACCAGGTTTGCTAATAAATTGCCAGCTGTTAAAGTCACTAAGCCTATTTTCATCGCAACCACCACATAACAGGACCCCTGCAAATACCTGAGGCCTGCTTTTCTCTCCTTGTACGCTTTTATATTGTTTCAGATGAAACGCACCCTCCGCCAGCCAGCGTTGCCGGGCCTTCGTCGTTAATGGCTTAAAATACAGTTACAAGATTCGGGGGGTAGGTTGGCAGACCTGCAGGCAACGTGGCATCTGAGCCAATCTCTCTCCCTTCTAAAAGGCCTGGAGATGATTTCACAAGAGAAAAATAGGAATAATCAGAAGTCTGGGGAGCCACCAAAGACTTTGATTGGTTACTGCTTCACCAAAAAAAAAAAAAAAAAAAATATGGATTTTCAAAATAACACTTGAAAAGGGCAAGTTGGAAAAGAAGAAAGCAAGAAATAATTGATTAGAAACAAAAAACTGGGGGTGGGGGCGAGCAGTGCTCTCTCAATCAAATTTTGTACAACCCTGTCCAAATTAAGGAAGCATGTAAGGGTTAGATTTTGAATTCTGATCAATAATATTTATCCTTCATAAAAAATCACAGATTTTCTGCCTTCCCTCCTCCTTGCCAACCCCCTGCAAGAGAAAGTTAACAATTTACTAGAGAAGAAGCTTTGTTTTTTTTTTTTTAAAGATTATATAAAGATTTTGGCTATTTGGAGGAGATGTAGTGAAAATCATGTGCTAACAGCTCTAACTTCTCAATAGCAATGAGCTTTGCCCCTGAGAAAACAGTATTTTCATCACGCCACTGCTCTAGCTATAATGCTGGTTTTGACAAGCCGCGTTCCTGGTAAAATGTTATTGTTGGCAAATGTGGGACGTGGGGAGACAGTTTGGGGAGGATCCCTCCGGAGTGGAGATGTGCAAATTGACGACAGCACCTGTGGGAGACTCAGGTACCCCTGACCCAGATTCGCTCTGTTTTCTAGCACCCTGTCCCTTTGTTCTGTAATGAGAGCCAAATGTTCCCTTTCTCTAGTCCCTCTGGCCCTGTAACGTGACGCCAGTCAGCTTGCACGGCCCCCCTCACCCTTCCCAGCCCTGGGCCCTGTTGCCACCATGGCCCTGAAATTGAAAAGGGGTTTAGAAGCCAGCAGCTCCCGGGCCGCGCTAACCCTCTTTACGCCTTGCGCACTGCTATGGCTCTGCCCTCCTGACGTTTTTTTCACAGTGAACCAGAGGGTTAGCAGGTCAGTTATGAAGCTAAATTTTTGTTTTCTTTTGTTTTGGCGGGAGAGTGGATTTTTCAGCAGGATGGACGCCAATCTCTCCCCAATGCAAAGCCCAGTGAATTTTACTGTACTGCATAGGACTCAGAGCAGGAAATGCTTATGCCTAACCTAAATCACGGATGCTGCAGTTTAAATCCATGTTTTTCTGCCTGTTCCCCTTCCCCGTCTCAGGAAAGACATGCGGAAGGAAGTGAAGCCCCAGCCTTGTGCCAAAGCAGCTGCGTTGGGCTCCAAATTGCCTCTGAAAATGTCAGTACAGGGCCTGGTTTGATTTAGAAAGTTCATCCTTTACCTAAGCCCGTCTGACCAAAAGCCGGTGCCCACACAGAGATCAATCAACTGCACTTCTGCTCAGCGGACAAACAGGAATCTGCCCCGAAATCAAAGCAAGTCTTGGGAAGGTTTCAGAAAAGAGTATGGGAGCCATAAACGCCATGCACAGAGGACCTTTGTAAAGGATTCCTAACACTGCCCCCAACCCCCAGCGCACCTCCGTCTCAGTGAGGAAAACCAGCCTGGAAAGTTCAAGAAGATCTTTCCTTTTGTCACTTTCAAACAAGACCCCAGGAATTACATACTGGAATTTGTTAAATCAGGCCCTGGTTTTCTAAGCCTCTCCGTCTTCCATTTCTGTGGGCCCACATAGAAATTGTATTATTGTTGTTGTAATGTCACATGTTTGAAAGATTACCTGTCTTGCTGGGGCAAAGAGTGAGACTAGAGTTAAAGAAACCAATTCGGTTTCAGTACTCCAAGCAAGAAGTGTTAAGGCATGAGGATAAAAAGGAAGCGTTAGATTCCAGAGCTATTTGGAAGGGAGATTTTTAATATTTATTTAAACAGTAAGCATTGTGCTAAGCACTTCACATGCACTGTCTACCTACTTCAATTCCCATCATGATCCTATGACATAAACACTATCGTCGACCCGTTTTCTAGATGAGGAAACTAAAGTGCAGAGAAGTGACTTCCCTTATGCTGAGCTGGGATTTGCATCAAAGCCCATTTGATTCCAAAGGTCAGATTCTTACTGGAAATAGTAAACAGGATTTAGTGATTGATTAGAAGCTGGAAGAGAAACAGGCCTGGGAGTCAGAGTGATGATGTGATATTCAGCCCAGAAATGCAAATCAAGATTTACAATAATACACAGTTTGACCTTAAAGGAACTTTAGCAATCTCAACCAATTTCGCCATTTTATAGATGAGGAACCTGAAGGTCAGAGGTGCCCTAGTCCACGCAGGTTCATGCAGAGTAACACTGGCAGAGTTCAAGCTGCAAGGCAGCTCCTCCAAGTCCCTGGCTGTGTTTTTCCACTTTATCAATTTATTGGGCTAGGACTTTTGAGCATCTCTCTTTTCAGTGCACAGTCTGTTTATTAGAAAAGTTTTGACTAAAACCAGAACATTTTATCCACAAACAAGTCTGTTACAGCACAGGAATTTCGGTACCTGCTGTGGGTAGGCACTACTGATCACATCTCTTCCATGTCATTTTCAAGTGCCAGCTATAGGGCCAGAGGAGGGGAACATTCAAGTATCAGGCACAGAGTTCCCTGGACCAAATGATCCAGCTGGCAGGCATGCAGAGAACATTTTGTTCAGAATCTAATTCAGTGAAACAAAAGAAAGTTTAAAAATCTGCTATTCTCTTTTCCAGTGTAAGTTTAGAGTATTTTCCTTTATGTACATTCAAACATTCTCTATGCCTTTCAAATTTGTTGAGGGATCAGTGTATTATCTCTTGGCCTGCATTTTCCTGACCCATGTGGGAGACAAATGGGCCAACCATTCCCTTCCCCTGACTAACCCAGCTGACTTTCTGTTTGAAGGGGTATAAGCAACATTTGTGTGCATTTGCTTTGGACAAACATTAACTTACCTAGCCTGTGTTTGGGTGCTGTGTTCTGGGTGAGGTGCTTTACATGTATAAATTTATTTAATTCTTACCACTGCTGTTATATCTATCTTTCAAATAAAGAAACTGAAGATGAGAAAACCTTTTTGTTCAAGGTCACATAGCTAATAAATGGAACATCTGGATGTCAATTCACACGGCTCCCTCCAATGTTCCCGATCTTTCCAGGATAACACAACTCCTTCCCTTTGCAATTGTTCAAAGGCCCTTGTGGCCTATGGTGCAAAGTGCAAACTGCTTAGGGAGACACATCACCTCTCCTGTCTTCTTTCTCGCTCTCTCTCTCTTTCCCTCTTTTTCCCTCTCTCTCTCTGCATTTTCTAGAAACACCCTGCCTACAACCACAGCAGCTTCTTGCAATTTCTCTCAACTTCCAAGCAATTTCAGGTCACCTAGCCACCAATCCCATTTTTCCTTATTTTGAAGATCTCTCCCCTCCCCAAACTGACAGCTACATTATAGACACAGGCTCTTTCGCTTCTGGAAGACACTGTTTTTCCTCCACTGTTTTGTTTTGTTTGTTTGTTTCCGAGTCACTGAAAAACTAGGTGATTGTGATTGGAAGAATTTTTCAGTGCACATACACAAAAATGACAGCCTCATTGGGAACAGAGTGAGCACTTGTGTCTGATGCTGCCTCAGTGCTTCTCCACGTGCACCCTCTGTGACTGCAACCCAGCCATTCCGCCCAGCCCCACACACAGGGACAGTCATCGCTGGTTGCCAATCTCCACCCACAAGGGTAGCAGGAGCTGGTTCTGCACTGTGTCTGGTCTCAACAAAGCCAAAAGAAGTGGCCCAAGGCATGTGTACCTGGCCTGGGAAGGAAGGTTATGTCCACTGTCAGCAGAACAAAAATATAACGTCATCTGCAATGTCTTACTGTCCCCAGGAGTGTGCAAGAAGGCTTTTCAGGCTGAAGAAGTATGCATCTTGTCCCAAGAAGTGGCACATATGTTAGGAAATAAAAAAGAAATATGCCCAAACTGAGAGCTCAGAGATAATGATGCTAGAAACTTGTTAAAAAAAAAAAAAAAAAAAAAGATAACGAAAGTGAATAACATTAAACCTCAAACCCAACAATGAAACTATGCCCAGGGATTCCTGTGCCTGTGGCCGGACATCATGCTTTACCATCTCCCCCCTGCACTCTGGTCTGGAGAGACTTTCAGTCCTTCCCTCCATCCTCATTTTAACCTCTTGCAGAACAGCATGGGCTTTTCCCTTACATCCTCAAGAAAGCACAGCAGCTCGTAGCAAGTTAGATATGAACAATGTCCTTTTCACAACATGATTTTAGCTGCTGCTACTCAGGTATCCACCCGCTTTAAGAAAGACAACCTGTGAGAAATCCAAAGGGCTGCACAGCTTTTCAGGATTGCAGATACCACTATGGGACTAAATCTTGTTATATTGCATTAGTGAAAAGTCTCCTGTGAAGGTATTTTTGGAAAATTCAATTACATATCAATTGACCTCTATGAACTAGCTATAAAAAGAGCTCTGCTGAGAATAATTCTGTAGGAGGAGGTACTTTTTTGATATATGGACTATGACCCCTACTTTATTTATTTTATAAGTTCTGTTTTTGCTCATATTTCTCTTTGTTCACAGCAGAGACTTTCTGTTCCAAATAATCTGAAGAGTTGAGATGCTCATGCACTGCCCAGAGTTCCATGTTATTGTTTTTTGAGAGGTCTCTCCTGTTTTTTCTAGATGGCACAGAAAGTGCAGTGGAATTCTGAAGTAAACGTTTTCTCAAATGTATCAAGTATAAAAATGTACAAAGCAAATGTTTAAACCAAGGGCAAGTGAAGGCAAAGGCATGGGAAATTTGAGGAACTCAAGTTTCCTGGGGATATTAGGGAAAAAAATAGTATATATATATATAACAGATACTAGTACCAAGGCATGACATAAAATAATGTTTAAAAGTCTAACACAGACCTTCAACTACTATCAAACAACTTATAGAATTTCCTTTAAAGTTTACTGAAATTTTCACCAAAAGCAATCAATAGGCATAAACAGCAGTTTATCAGAGATGGCACAGGCCTAATGATTCACATTTATCCATCGACTCAAAAAATGCAGCTTGAAATATGCTAAGCCAAATGAAAGGCTAATGATAGAGACCCCCTTTCCCAAAGGTTTACACTGCAATATGCACAACAAACATTTCAACAACATAGGGAGTTACAGAGGCGGTATAAACAATAAGAAAAGCACATACAGAACACAGTGGGGCAGAGAGGAAGGCGTGGTTACATGTCTGGAGGATGGCCAGAGAAAGATTCCCAAAGAAGGTGACATATCAGCTGATGAGTAGGATGGATGAGTAAGAGGATCAACATTTCGAAATGACAACAAAGATATCACATACTATAGTGAAACCTGCACAGGAAGCAGTTTCATGTACAAAAAGGAAGGAGCCATTCAATGACATTGAACAAGTATTTGTCCAGGCTTTATTTCTACTGTCAGCACTATGTGGAGTTTCTGTGGATGCTAAGAAAAGAAAAAGAAATAAGAGACAGATTTGTAATCATGCTGGGAAAACAAGACTTACATGTATAAACCAATAAGAGAATTATATAAAATAATACAAGTCAGTGCCAAAGTCTGTGTATAGACACTAAGTACTGTAAAGATCAAATTTTGCAGTGTTACCATTTACAATATTACTAGGCAAGACAGTGGGGGGGTCTATTTTTAAGAAATATAATGGGTAAGAAACTGGTCATTATCGTTTATCTAATTAACATTTGTTCCAGATAGGACATCTGAATCAATCATTGGAAATGAAATGCTTGATTATTTAGATAAAAATTAGGAATAAAACAAAACTTACCAAGGAATTATTTACCAGAAAAAAATTTAGTGTTCTTTCTTTTAACCTCTAATGGAATAGTTTGTGAAGAAGTATCATTTGCTTTTTCCTATAATCTAGCTGAACTTCAAGAAGGATTTTGAGAACACATGGTCAGCTTCTACTGAACCCGACTGAGTGTACTTAAGCAATCGTTGAGGTTGAGAATTGACTATCAGATGGTAAATGAAGAACAGGATTTTATTAAACCACAATATTCAGGGATGGGGCTATTTCTCTGACCCTTTCAGCAGGGGCTGGGCCTTGTCAAGCCGTGGGACTCTTTGGGAATAAATGATAACAAGCACAAGTCAACAGAGATCAGAGCTATGTAACTGGCCAGCTGTAGTCTACTGACCACCAGGAGGTAATGGAGAGGAAGAAAAGGAGATTCTCCCCAGCAGAGCTGACACACTAGTGCATAACTGCATAAATAAACAAGCACTCCACCTGGAGTTCTATAAATATAAGAAACATATTCCTATCTGGCAGACTTTCCTTTTAATGGACTAGCTCTAACAAATAAATGTCTTCAATTAATGTTCCAAAATGGATATATAAATTATTACTTTCTAAATAAGGTTTATTTAATATGTAAATATGTCCAAACAGTTCCTTGGCTAAACGGGCAGAGGATAATGACAGAGTCTTTGGTTGTATACGGGTGCATGACCACTACTTAGTGCCATCGATGACACAGTGAAGCTGTAATGTCAAACATAGCTGGTTATGAACACTTCTTCATCCTTTGAAAATAATAAATAGGACTTTACCCCCAAGAAGATCTGAACACCTAAGCCCGGAGCATGCATTCAGAATTCTTTCTGTGTATTTTCATCTTCTAATTCTGCTGCTTTCAAATTGATCCAGGCTGGAACTTGGATCTCTTTGTGTTCTTCTTAAAATATGATGCAGTTCCAAGAATAATTTACTTCCTTTGTCTTCCTAAGGGTCAGACCTCATTGGCTGTGTTTCACCCATCACCCTGCCTAAAAAGAAATCTTGGGAGACGCCCTTCTCAGGGACAATCTTACTCAACTTCGTGAAGTCCGCAGTCTGTCTCTCCTCTGTGATTCCATCTGTCTCGTGACTTACCAGATGCTGTGACTTTTCCCTTTCTTCCACCTCTAGACTATAAATACCTTCTCTCAGGATTCAACCCTAAAGTGCAAATAAATAACTAAGGAGGTTTCCACCCATTTCCACCCCCACTCTTCATGTTTGGGGTGAGGAGAGTATTTATCGCCTCAAAGACAGAAAAGCCTTTAGCCATAGAAATGAAGCAGTAGTGCAAAAATTTCAATCCCTGGTGAGCAGATGAGAAAAGAGTTGTCATCCTTGATAACAATGCCTTCTTCTGAGCAACTCCTGAAGGACCTACCTGAGACTCTTCTTAAGAGGTGTCACTCTTTTCAGAAATACACACATGGTGGTTTGCTTACTCTTTTCAGAAATATGCGCATGGTGGTTTGCTTGTTTGTTTCTTTTCTTCATCATAGTTTTGTGTGAGTAATGCATTGTGCTATAACTTTACAACAGCTATGATGGCACTAGGTGATAGGGATTTTTCAGCTCCATTATAGTCTTGTGGGACCACTGTCATATATGCAGTCCATTTTTGACCTAAAGGTAATTATTATGCAGTATATGGCTGTGTATGTCTACCTGAAAATTGTTGGAACAGCACTAATATACCACCATCCTTATCCGTTATTCCTAAACAGAATGTAAACTCATAAGTGAGTTTAGTCATCAGATATACCTCTATCTACTTCAAGTCTCTCAATGTCCACAGCGACTGAGTCATCATTCCCTTTTCTCCCAAACTAATCTGAGGTCTTGCTGATTTAAGTCCTCCTGATACTCCTTAGGTACTTTCAATGCAGCTTGTAGTTTGGACCACAAAGGAAATTAGAATAATACATGACAGACCAAGTAGGCTGAAATAGCCATCATAATCAATCTTGCTGACTCCATGTACTTCAAAAGCATGGAGATTTTCATTCTCACTCTTCTTTTATCCCCTTTACAAATTGGCATTTACCAAAATAAAAGAGGAAATGAAATGATATAGACCACTTTCATGAAATATTGTTGGTCTGGCTTACATTCCCAGTAATCTGTATGCATATTCAGTTTTATGGCTTAAAATATTATGATTATACTTCACATTTTTAAGCTAAAGTGGATTTAAAAAGTAGGAGAAACCAAAGGAACAGAAGAAAATATTGATATTATGAATGAACCTTCAATTCTAAAGGTTTTACAGTTCTTAAAGATTGCAAACCAGATACCCAATCTCACACAGAGGCTGTGGGATGTCATTGGGTTGTGGAAAGGATAAAAATCCTTCCAGTCTCTGGCTTTCCCGGGTTTTGTGGGTTTGAACAAGACCCTTACAGCTATTTGGACTTGGGTTATGTGGTTAATATATGATAAAGGGGTTATTACACAGTGATCCTTGAGTGTTTAGGTCAGCTGTGGCCATCAATCAAGGGACACCTCTTTTTTGGCAGTACACACTTCCATAAAAAATTATCTGGCTGATCCAAGTTAGTTAGTAATGGCAGAGTAACCTCCATGTCAAGTAACATACATGATAAATTTTGCATGTGCTGTTGACTGACAGAAGCTCTGGCATTCTGGTTAGTAGTACACACAAGCCTCAAAGAGCATAGAAACCTCTTCTTCTTTCCAAACTAAAGTTGGTTAAATTAAACACATAATATCCATAAAAGTTAAAACAGACAATTTAGGAATAAGTTTACATTTTGGTGCCTATTCTTTCTAGTTGCTTTTTTTTTTTCATTCTATTATAAGAAAGTCTCCCTAAAATATCTTTTTTATTAAGGTAATTTATATTTCTGAATGATTCATTTCAACTTAACAAAAATTTCCTGAACTCCAAATATACATTTGACACAGGGCCAGGGCACTGAGAGGATAAAAGATGAACAAGATACTGGATGCGACCCCAAAACATCTACCACCTCATCCATACTCAGCCAGTTGGTTATTTTCATCTTTCAGATCAATAAGTTCAAAGAGATGGTCAAAGAGGAGGGCAGTCTTTGTATTCAGTTCTAGGTTTATTTTGGCTTGTTTGTGTTTCCCACTAAAAAGATACTGGCATACTGGTGATCTGCTTCTCTACCTTGTGAAGAAAAAAATAAAAAGAGCACCTATGGAGCAGCTAGATTGCAACTAGATCACCCTCACATCTGTCTTAGCCATTTCAAGTAAAGCAACAATGATTCCAGTTTTGGACAAGGATAGGAGAACCTACTAGAACCTATAGTGATCTGTTAATGCCAGTCCTGTTCTTGAAAACTTGGGAGAAAAACTGATTTAATTTAAACAAAAATTATCATAGATTAATAAAGAAAAATTTAAAGAGGTAAGACCAATGAAATAACTGCTGGGTTTAGCTTCTGAATTAACTCACTGATCCATCAGTTACTAACAGAACCTGTTAAGAGAAGAAAGCTCAACTCTTAGGGTTGGGTAAAGTGCCCACTGACTTCCATGTGATCCTATGCATAATTCAGTATGGGATTTAGATGATTTGTTTCCAAGTTGATTTTTCTAAGAATATACTAAGGGAGAAGTGACAAAGACTGTATGTATAGAATAACTGTATGTATGGAATACACGGCTGCACTATCTAATTGAAATATAATGTGAGCCACATATGTAATTTTTAATATTCTATTACTCATAAGTAAAAAGACAAGAACATTTTTAGAAATGTGTAGAAAAGAACAATCACATTTTGAAATGATAATGTTTTTAATATATTTAAGTTAAAACATATTAATATATTATTATATATTATAATATATAATAATATATTAATATTTTGTTAACATAATTATAATATTTTGTTAACATAATTAACAAAATATATTAATATATTATGATATATTGTAATATATAATAATATATTAATATTTTGTTTACTTAAATATATTAAAAACATTATCATTTCAAAATGTGATTAATACAAAATAATAAGATATTTTATGTTCCTTTTCTCATATGAACACTTTGAAATCTAGTGCATCTTTTCAACTTATAGCACATCCCAATTCAGACTAGACAAATTTTAAGTACCCACTAGTCATATACGGCTAGTGGATGTCTTATTGGACAGCACAGATGTATAGAATTCTTAAAAGCAAGGGATGCTACTATCAAATTAAACAAGACTATTCATATTGACCTTTTGGGTTGGAGAACCAATTAATAATGAGAAATTTTGAATCATTTAACTAAGCTTCAAGTAGTAAAAACAAAGTCAAAACCCATTTTTGAGATAACAGATAACCCAATTTAAGTCTTATACTATATATAATCCAAGCAAAAGCTTCAATTTAACTTAACAAGACATTAAAATGTTCAACAATATTTCCCTACCCATTACCTAATAGCCTAATATGATTTTGTCATAAAAGTATTTTCAATTTCAGATGTTATTTGCCGCTGCACAAAACCCCAAACAGTTCCCACCAATTCTCTGGATGAAATGCAGTCACTCCTATCAATCCAAATGAACATGTTCATAAAGAAAATAGGGAACTTTAAACTAACATTTATATTATAGTGGTATCGTCAAACTGCTCGTCAGCAATAACAACAGTTCCTGGTGTAGTTTGGCAGGAGGCAAACATGCAATGCAATTCACCACGGACTTCTAAAGATCAAAACCAACCAGATCTATAATCGTGTGTTCAAACATTCTCATTTTGAAAAGATAGAGTTTATTTGTTTCTGAAACAGCTAATTTGGTATTCACATAACTATGTCCTTAACTTCCCTTCTAACACAAGTATGAATTCCTCAAAGACCACAAGAGCCAAGTTTATACTTAACTATAGTGGAAAGGTTTGTCAAAATGATATTTTTCTATTATTGAACTTTTATTTTTGTTTGTTTAAAAACTTTTATATTTTTAAGAAAAATGCAAAATGATTGTATAGGCAACCCAGTAGTAACGGTGCATCCACCCTTCATGTAAAAAGTTGATAAAGGCATTTTAGGAAAACTAAATCTCTTCCAAAAAAAATTTTGAATTTCCCATCATGATTTTCAGAGTTGATGTTCTCTTCTGTCGTGTTGCATGATTTTAATGACAAATGCTAAGCAATCACTGAAAGGGAGGTAGCAAGGTGGTGCTGGACATCAGTGCAGAAAGCCAAGGACTAGTGTCAAGGATCGCCCCTGGCCTGCCATGGACTAACTGCAGGATGGAGCATGCATTGCAAGCTCCTGGGTCTCAATTTCTTCATCTATAAAATTTGGGGATCGGAATAAACTGACTCCAGGGTTTCTTTTATTCTGTGAATTATTAGTGAAAACTGGATAACATTTTAAAAGATTAGTCACTTTTTAAAAATCAAAGAAGCTTTGAATTTTCAAAGGTCCTAACTTTAAAAAGTAACCCAGGTCAGGTTTTCATTGTAGAAAAAAATCACCTTTATCTATACAAAGATTAAAAATAGTTGATGCTGCCACTTCCATTAAGAGCCTAGTGAGTTCCATTTTGACTCAGTATCACCCCTTCCAAAGCTGACACATCACAAGGAAGACCACTGACATTGGTTATTTAAGTGTATGAATGGTTGTGCGTGGACAAATTCCCATAATCTTACATAAGGAAAGCCACAGGTGCTACTGGTGGAATATATTTTGGCTACACCCTGTCAGTAGACAGGAGTAAACCATTTAGTTAATATGACCTGAAACATAAGTTAAGTACTATACTCCTTGCCAAAACGTAAAATTAAGTGTGTCATACTGAAAAGATCAAAAAGACTATTATTCTTTTGATTGTGTTTACTTGTGTGTTAAATTTGAGAAAAGACCCAAAGATTAAGTTTAGTAGCTTTCCTGTGCATATTTATGGAAAAATCTCCATTCTTCAGTGCATAAAATGTCCAGTGTGGACAGTTTTTTTGCTTCTAATGCTCTAAAAACAAGTATCATCTACCCCAAAAATTATAGAAATAGATAGACAGATAGATAGATATATGATTGACAGTGTGTATGTACACACACATATACATAATAACATCCTTAACATCCTTATAAGATTTTCGTTTTGACTGTAATTTCATAGACATAAAACTTAATGAGAAACTCGCCTAATGACCAACCTAAAATGGAACAGAGAAATGATTAGAAGTCCCTTGCTCCATCTTCTAATGAAAAGCACTACTTTTAATTGTCATATGTTTGCAAACAATGGTTTATATAAAATTCGGTCCCTTGTTTATATATGAAATGTCTAGTTTATTTGGTTGACATGTGCATCCATTGATTCTCCTTTCCTGTTTCTTCTCATTTGATGATTTTTACACAGTAGTTAATATTTTTAATTATATGATAATAGCACTGGCTCTAAAAATAAATTCTTAAATTTTTTTCTTGGCATGCCTTGATGTATAGCCATGCATTTATATGTATGTCACTCATCAGTTTTCAATTTTTTCTTTTGAATAAAAATTTGAAATTCAAGCTAGTGTGTTCTACTTGACAACAAAGCCATTTTTCAATATAGATTACATATATTTGAATATGTATTACATATATATTTTTGTATTTTAAAGCATTTCCCTCATCTTTATAATAAAAATGTGGTAATAATATAATTTTAAACAAAATGAACCATTAAGCAAACCAAAATAATGAAAAATCAAAATATGCACACTATGCAAAAACATAGTCACATAGATTTTGCCTTGTATAAACTTCACTGTGCCTATGTGGGTTTTAACATATTTCCATGGCTTTAAATAGGAAAACATCTTAAAGCTCAGCCCATGGGAAACCCAAGCTTGATTAGTTTTCCCTTTTACTATAGCCTGCAGAGTGTAAAACACAGCACATCAGAATTGAATTTGTCATCTCCAGACCTCACAGGAATCTTAGGAACTAAATAGTTAGGAAGCCATCCTGGTACTTCTCTTTGCTTTAATCAAAGTCGAAGTTTCAATTTAAACATTCAGGAAATCTCCCTTATTTAAAGCAATCAACTCATTGCTGACAAGGTCTGGCCTTACTGTGTTTAATTTTTTGGCATCAAGAAACATTTGATTGGTCACAGCCAGTACATCAGGGGTCCTCCCCTTCCCTAAAAGAAGAGAAGGATTCCAGATCTTTGCTGCATTCAACATTAGTCTAGAGATATGGTGAATTTTCAAATCAACACTACACTGACATAAGCCTCAACTGAAAAATGGAGCTAAGGCTTAAAACCTACAACGGGTTTCAGAGTCAATGAACTCTCAAGCTGTTTAGCTGTGAAAGAATATTCTGAGACAATATTGGGCACGCTTCTTCATTCCTCCAGTGATTTCTCCCTATTGTGTCATGCTTTGGGAAATATGTGGCCAGTCACTAACCTGTATTCTAATTTGAAGATTTTGATTTACTATAAAGTAGAAAACAGATTTAGTGAGGCATAGATGGGGAGAAGTTATGCCATGCTTAAAAGCTAGGCACCAGCATCTCCCAGGAAAATGTATTTAAGGCACAGTCTCATATGATGTAGGTGTAGAAGTAGAGGTAGATGCTGATGTAGAGGTTGAGATGCAGATAGAGACAGACATGTCCCACTGCACCTCGGAAATCAGGAGGGAAAGGATAGCTAACAAATAAAACTAAACCAATTTCCCTAAGATTGAAGAGCATTATTAAAGGTCTGGAGAATAAATCATGCAAGAGTTTGGAATGACTGCATCTATCCTCGGAGCTATCAATGGCCCATCTCCTTTTGTTGAGCTCCCAAAGATGGAAAAAAAATAGCATATGGGCTCTTTAGTTTGGTTACTCAATGGAGATACAGCCAAAGTATTACTGAATATCTTTCATACTAGACTCAACTCTGATCCTTTGCAACCGTCTCTTATAGCCTTCCAGTAATTTGTCTTTCCTAACAAGGTAAGAGATATGATGAATTATGCAATGAATGTACTAATGCAATGAATGTACTACTTCTTGTAAGATTATCTAGAAGGTACTATAGTAAAACATTTTGAACTTTTAAGATGGAAAATTTTGATAAAGATTAAACAGTGAAAATATTTCATGTTGTCAAAATTTTTTAAAATGCACAAGATTTTAGGGTACCACTGAAGTTAAATTCTACATAGGATTCTGTTATTTCCCAGAATACTTACATGGCCTACATAGTAATGTTAGAGTTGCCATAACAAAATACTTACCATATTGGGTGGCTTAAACAACAGAAACTTATTTTCTCATGGTTTAGGACGCCAAACGTACCAGATCAAGACCTGGCAGGGTTGGCTTCTGGTGAGGTCTATCTTCCTACCTTCTGGGCCAACATCCGGCTGGCTATGTTGTCCCACGGCTTTTCCTTTGTGTACACTCAGGGAAGGGCAATCAGAGGGGTCTCTCCTTATAAGGACATTAATCCTGTCATCTCAGGGCCCACCCTATGGCCTCACTTAACCTTAATTACTTCTTATAGGCCCTATCTCAAATACACTCATAGTGGGGACTAAGGCTTCAACATAAGCATTTGAGAGGAACACATTTCAGTCCATAGCAGCCTATTAACAAGATTTCAGATGTTTATGGTGTCTACCTACCAGCAAAAGAAAAATTCTCTTTCTCACTATGAACTCACAAATTCACATATAGTTTCTTCCTCCAAATGCACACATGAATATCATCAGAGATAAAGTACATTTTTGGAAATTAACCTGTGCATCTGTGTGCAGCAGTGCAGAAATCTGATACATTTTCACTAGAACATGTGATGTTTCATTGCTGCTACTGATGGGAAAAAGATCAATTTAACACTTAATTCCACTCATGTTCTTGTCAAAACCAGATGCTATAGAGCAAAAATAACATCTGATCAGGAGATTCAGACTCTCTAAAACCCAGATTATTATTTGCCAAATGGCCTATGATAATCGTGCTAAATAATTTTATAGTTATTATAGAAAATTTTTTTCTCTTGCCCAACAGGAAAGAAAACTGCACAGAAATGGCTCACAAAATGTGAGAAAAGGTGTTACCCATTTTTGAGACACAGTGAAATGCCTGTTACATTTTCGTTTTTCCACTATGGCATACCACAGCTCAAAACCCAAGGGCAAAGAACTCACTTAACTAAGATACATCCCATACATCACAGAAATGAGGCTGCCTTTCCTGAAAGATGATGTCATATTTAAGGCAAGTATATTGTGTTACTGGGTTTTCTGTATTTTTTCCTTGTAACTGTCACCATTTGGATATGATAAGTGAGGACAAGTGTTTGATATACTGTATTTTATTTCCTAGTCATGCATCATTTAATCCAGAGCTTCTCCCGAGTGTGGTCCAGAGAGCCCTGGGGGCCCTCTGGTTAGTCTATAATGCTTCACAAAGAGGAAGAACTTGACCGGAGTGGGGCATTGAGCAGAGAGTGATCCTGCAGAAAGCAACTGAAGTCGTGGTGATTCTTACCCACAAAAGGGGGCCAAAGAGCAGAAGCCTGACAAGTCTAAAACGGGAAGATTTATCACCCAGGCATCATGGGTAGAGGGCAAACGTGAGACTATTAAGCCCTAGTGCCGCTCCTCTGTCCCTGGGCTGTGTTTTCTTCCTCTCCCCTTCTCCCCGGCCACACCATTGTCTCCCTGGGTGTTCTACATCGCCACCCCCACCCAAGGCTTGCCCCAGAATAGGCAAGGTCCTCTGAGCATTCTTCTTCCATTTTGTCAACAAGGACAAGACCTTTTCATAGTGAGCTGCCTATGACTTGGGGGGAGACGCAGGAAGTAGAGAATTTTAAAAGTAGCTAATGTAGAAAAGTCCCAGATATCCTGGAATGCATATACCCCTCTGATGATAACTGGATTTCTGTCCTTTATTTTTACTTCTGGGAACAGGGCTCTCTGCCCCCTCCCCACGCCCATTCTCCCTGCCAGGACGGCAGAGCACTTAGCTGAGGGAGTACTGGGCATATCTCAATGGTGTTCGCATCCCACAAATGGGTATTTCTGCATTTTTGATTTGATGGTGATGGGCAAAACTATGTTAAATAGCTTGTTTAACATATCCCACACTAAAGTCGCTTACAACCATTTTTTCACACAGCATTATAAATATTTTTTCATATTATTATTTTGAAAAAATACATGCAAAGTAAAAAAAAAAAAAAGGTGTAAACACTGAAATGGGGCATAATAAAAAGTATATCCAGCCCCTTTACCTAAGTCCCACAATCTGTCCTACTTCCATGCCCAGTGGAACATATTAGGTTGTCACTGTATATGAGGTGTATTATACATGTACACAAATCTATACATATATGAGGATATGTGTGTATGTGTGTGTGCATATATCTTTTTTTTCTTAATACAATGCAGCATTCTAGGCATTGTCCCAAAAATCATAGTGAGATTTTAAGCTTTATTAGTTTTAGAAGTATAAATGCTACCAACTTTCATAAAAATTTAAAATTTTAATCACTTAAATTTCATTTATACTTATTTTGCCTTTTATATTTTGAATAATCATTTTAATCTTAATCTTTGTTGTAGCCAACATTTGCCGTTCTTAATCTGAGGATCTGAAGTGTACATAGCACTCTGCCCCTTGCTTCTTGCACTTACTGTATCTCGGTGATTGTTGTATCCCAGGGTGTGTAGATCTCCATCATCCTTTCTCAGAGTTGCACTGCAGTCCACTGTATGAATGAATCAGAAATTACTTAACCAGCCTTCTGTTGGTACACATTCAAATGGACCATAACTACACTCTGAAGACTATTCTTATGCTCATTTATAGTATAGGTAAAACAAATGTTGACTAATGTGGCAATTCTGTTTTTAATAGGGTTTTATTTATTTATCACACAATAGGAATTCCAGAGGTTTATGGGCTTCTGATGTGGTTGGAGGCATAGCTTCCACCATTCTTAGTGTGTCGGACTTTTGTCTGCATCTTTGTTGCTTTATGGTCACAAGACAGCTACCATAGCTGCAGGAATCACATCCACAATACAGACAAGAGGAGGGGGACAGAAAGAGTGTCAACTACATCTGTTCCTCTTATCAGGACTGGAAAGCTCTCCTAGAGCGTGCATTAGACTTCCGATTATAATGCTCCTATCTTCCAAGGAGACAGCACAAGAATGAGCGTGCTGGAAACGGCTAACAGTGTCAGCCACCGCCAATACATCAAGTGGATGCATTTCTAGACCTTTTCAAGTGACTTTCTGCGAGAAACACATCCCTAATTCTTCCCTAAATGCTCTGTCTCCCCCAGACTCTCTGAAGGTTTTTCTCTGGATTTCAGCCCTCCCTGTTGCTCTACCATGCAGTTTACAACTTAGTAAGTTCTCTAATTATTTCATTTATTTTAGTCTTTTCTCTCCCACTTGCTTGTCACATGCTTTCAGGCAAGGACTTTTGAGTTATTTGTTTCTCACAGCAATGAGCAAGTCATTATTCTAGAATATGTACAGTAAAGAAAAATGTAGAAAGCTACATTTATTTAATGGTATTGAACTCAGACATTTTTGAAATGTTGGTAGCTGTTTCACCCAAACTACTAGGTCAGAAAGTATTTTGCCTTACGTTGTTAAGTAAAAAATGAAAATGAAATGAAAAAAAAATGAAAAAATGTAAGTTCAATGTAATATGTGTAATATGATCCTATTTTAGTAAAGGTGAACATACTATACATGTGTGTACATATTGCATAGCTATGTGTGGGCAAAAAGACATAGATACACACCCATCTATTACTGTTGGGGAGCTGGGCTGGAGGGAAGCAGGAAGGAAAAGGAAGAGAGAGAAGAAAGAAGGGTTACCTTTTACTTTATTATTTCACTTGGTAATACAAGCATAGAGTACCTTAAAAACCAAATAAGAAAATCAAAGAAAAGAGAAAAGTCTCACTTTTTAAAATAGTGATGCATTTTATAATAAAATGCCAAAGATCCATAGATGGAGTTCCCAGATGAATAACTAATTATGGGAGTTAGAAATAAGTAGATCAAATTAGCCCCCAGTATTTGTAGTAACTCTTCAAAAGTAATTCCCTTTACAAAGAAAAACCTAGTATAACTAAACTGTGTAAAAGTCAATATTTCAGACACAAGCCTTCTGTCCTCCTCAGTTTATTACACAAGTCAAAAATTATGTGAAAACTGTTACTAATGTTTTGAATACTAAGTCAAAGGCAGGAGGGAGAATACACTTCAATAAAATACATTTAATATCAGTAGACTGAGTAGACTGGACTAGCAATTCAAATGGACATTGTGAGCCTACCCGTGTAGACATGCACAGCATCAACCTTATGCCAAAAGCAAACCAGGCAGCAGATCAGAAAGATTTTATTAAAGAGTCTTCCTCTCTTTTCTATTGCTGCATTTACTAGGCTTTGATGGGAATTTGTGTTTATACAGAAAATGAATATACTTCCTTCCAGTTTGTAGAGATGTTCTCTATTGCTTAAAAGTTCCTGAATCTGTTTCCTTTGCATTCCAACCAAGATTGCATTTTATGAGCAGTAAGCACACCTACAAAAAAAAAAAAAAAAAATCCTACATTGAGGACTAATCTTTACCCTTTTTTTCCTTCTCTGCTTTTTTCTCCTACTCCCTTTCCCTCCAGCTTGAAATAGAAACATCCAGAATAATAAACAAAGTAGCATTTTAGGCAATTGTGAAGAAAGACTGGAGGGGCACTGGGAATTGGATTGGGGCAATGATGATAGCTAAAAAATTATTGAACACTTATTATATGCTAGGCCCTGTTTTGAGTATTTGACATGTATTAAAGAATTTAATCCTCACAACAATTTTTTTCCATATAGGCAGATCTATTTTATCAGAACCATCAATGATAAACTAATCAACAAAAGCTGTAATATCCTGGCAAAGGTGGGCAACTTCGTAGGTTCTAGCCTCAACCCTCGTAAGCACTAAAACAGAGAGATTGTTTCAATGACTGCATCTCCTTGCTCTGCCTCCACTGCCCTTAAAGCTCAACCTCTGGTTGGCTTCAGAGGTGTCGGACTCAACAGGAAAGCAAGCCGGGCCATCCTTACCCAGGGGAAGTACTGAAATTGCTCTCTTTGTCTATGATCTTGGCGATGTTCTGGAAATTTCCAATCTGATTTATTCTTTTAATGCCTTATCATCTTCATAATGAAGAAAAGTCTCAAATTATTTTTTCAAAGTTTGAATGTGTGCTTTTTAGTACACTACACAAAATGGTAAACTAACAAACTTTAGTTTGGCCTTTTCTGGTGGATCAAAAGAGCAAGGTTGATGGCCAGTTATCGTCTCATTTGATGGTGGGGGTCAGGGAGCTTGAAAAGTCACAGACAACTTTTAGTTGACCAGTTGGGAAACTTATAGAAGTAAAACTTTGTTGTCCTTAAGAAGAGTTGCGGGAGTCTAATCCCAGTAGTTCTCAAGTCTTGATGCAATCTGTTGCTGCAAGTCTTTCTTAGCTTTTACGAACACTTCACCAGCAGGAAATTCTACCAGGAACTAGTGCTGCTTCTCATGTCACTGGGATCGGTATGTCCAGCGGGGTGTCTTTCAAAAGGAAAACAGTAACCGATAGTGAGGTTTGCTGCCCATCTCTAGGGGAACAGTTTGCAGAAGCAAATTTCAGTAGAGTGAGACACAAAGTCCTTAGTCTCAGAGCGTCACCTGCATGCCTCCTCATGTGTTCCCACGTCTGGTTGGTGAACTCTCTGGTCTGGAACTAAGGTGTGCAATGCAAGATCTGCTTTCCCTGAGTAGCTTTCCGTGCAGCGGAAAGCTACTCCCGTGCAGCCATGCCCTGACCATGCCTCACAAAGTCTCATGGGCTCTGCCTTCCCCGGTGCCTTGACTGCCTGTCGTGTCACAGAAAAGGGGGCATTGAGTGGAGTCCCTACACTCTCTAGATCTCAGCCTCTCAACACATCCTGGGACATTGGGTTTCGGACATTTCCAACTTAAGAAAAGAAAGCCAAATCACATTTTAATTTTGGTGTTATGAATCTGCCAGAAAATAGGGGGTCTGGAATAGCCGTATGCTAAAAAATACCAGTCAAAACCACGATGAGACCTTTTTAAAGAAATAAGAGGTTACGCAAAGTTCTGGCTCCTCTTCTCTCGCAGCTGCTGTCTCACAGACCCCTTCGCTATTCTAAGGGCCGGAAAGGCTTCTATACACAGGGTCATTTGTGGTCAACATAAAGTAGACTGTAGACTTGGCCCCACTCACTTTGCTTTGTTAAAAATAACATTAATACACATTCATTGCAGAAAACTTGGAGAATACAGAAAAGCATGAAGAAAATCAAGATTACTCCTAGGCCCACCACTCCACTCATTTTCATACCTGCTGATCTAAAAGCGAATGGAGAGATCAAAAGAGCAGATAAATGTCCCCAAAGTTTGCTGGTTTTTTTTTTCTTTTTACATAATGTATACCTGAACATTTATTTAGTCAAGACATTGTCAGCAAAATGACTAAGCAAAGGAACTGCCTCAGAGCACAGCATCTTAGAGGCAGAATAGACACTAATAGTCATCTTTTCCAACCTAAAATGCTACCCAGGCATCTCCCCCATGCTACCTCTGATAGAGGGCATGCCAGATTCAGCTCATTGTTTCCAGAATGCTTTTCTAGATAGTTGGCTCAGCTATATGAAGTTCTGTTTGCTGAGAAGTTCTACCTACCTGATGTGCCTCCTACCCCTTGGTCCTTAGTAGTAATCATGCAACAGAGAATAAGTTTAATGCCCACTTGTGTTACCTGCACAAGCAATCATTGAGTCCTCCTCTATCTTCTTATTTTAAGGATAACCTATTCTAGACATTCTACTCTGAATGAACGCTACTCTGTTCAAATTGTGGTGTTCAGAATCAAACAATGAACTCCAATATTAATGAATAAAATGGGAACGTCATGTCATCTTCTGTGATATTGACATTGAACTTCTATTAATACCAACCTAATAGCCAAAATACAAAACATATATTCTAATTACAATAACAATCATTCAACCTCACTGGCCACACCCTCCACTGTTGATGTCTGCAGTGACATTGGCCATAATCACACCACTCCAACATCCCTGAAAGGACACTTTAGAAAATTTTAGTGCCTCCACATATGCTCTGATGGTTAATTTTATATGTCAACTTGGCTAAGGTACAAGGCCCAGCTGTATGGCCAAACACTAGTTTAGATGTTGTTATGATAGGTATTTTTTTTTAAATGTGATAAACATTTAAATCAGTAGACTTTGAGTAAAACTCACACCCTCCATTCTTAAGGTGAGACTCATCCAATCACTTGAAAGCCTTAAGAGAAAAGAGTGTTCCTTCTACCTCCCAAAGACAAGGAATTCTGCTTCTTGGTTGCCTTTGTATTGAAGACTGCAGCACCAACTCTTACTGGAATTTCCAGCCTTCCAGCATTCCCTGCAAATTTTGCAATTCAAAGCCCCACAGTTGTACGAGCCAATTGCTTAAAATCAGTCTCTCTCTCTCCCTCTCTCTCTGGAGAACCCAGACTAATACAGGTACATACCACATTTTCTATTCCTTTCCTTTCCTTCCTTGCTATTCCTTACTTTTTCCCCAAATCTTGGCACACTCCATCAAATATTGACCCTTAGCCGAATATGGCCTCAATTCATCTTTTGTTCTCTAGACACATACCTTCACCTCTATATATGAATCATGGTTTTCTTGGCCGAATTTCCAAGCAAATAATTTTTGCCATTTCCCCTTTCTGAAATGCTTTAAAACTTGCTGTCTAATGAACCACAGTTCTCCTCCCTCAAAACACTCAGTAGAATCACTTCACAGAAAACTTTATGATGTAAACTCATGTGGCTCTGGTCATTGAGACCTCCAGCAACTCCCATAAAACCCAAACCTCTGTCAAATGTCTACTTCTAGATCCTTGTTTATACGCTTTCTTCTTATTTTGCTCATGTTCTTTTCTTTTGGTTTTATCTGAGTTTGTATTTTTCATTTATATTAAAAGCTCCTTAAGGACAAGGAACATATCTTGTTCTTTAAAATCTTGCCTAGAACTAAATTCAGTGCATGGAGGCTCCTTAATAAATATCCTTCACTATAGTTTACTCAAACAACTTGAGGTTTACCTCTGTGGATAAAGGAAAGAGTTAGAGACAGAACTAGCCAGAATTTCGATGACATTAAGCTCCATTTGTACCTTAAGACCATTGAGGGATTTAAGTTCTTGCTATTTAAGTTCTACCAAGCTTCTATTATGAAAGATTTCCTAGGAGTCCATTGTTAAACTTTTTAAATTCTCCCAGTCCACATGTGCCAAAATTATACATAATGGTGCAGGGCATCTTAAAATTTAATGTGTATAAGACTCACCTTGTTAACTCTTGTTAAAATATAGATTTTGATCAGAAGATCCGAGATGAGCCAGAAATTCTGCATCTCTAACAACCTGCCCAATTATTGCTACCAGGTGATGCTGACAGTGTTGGTCTAGCAGAGACGACATAGGCATTGAAGTCAGAGTTGAGCCCAAGTCATGACTCTCTCACTAGCTCTGGACAATGCCTAGAACAACAAAACATTGTCAAGATTAAATTAGCAGATATATGTGAAAGCATGTAGAGTAGCACCTGGAACGCAATAGGTGTTCAGTAACCTTGATTTCTTTCCCACCATGGTCATGACTATCCCTGTCTGTGTGGGTTACACCTGTCATTATACCTCACGCTTTAAACCTTGTCAGTTTCTAATAAAGGTATCTTTCCCCCAACGCCTGTAATTATTTTCTTTTTAATTTCCATTTAATTACAATAAATTGGTTTTTAATAATCTTTGTAAAATGAGAAACTGTCTCTGCACTCCATTCATTTTCATGTCCGTGGCATACCGCGTATCATTGTATAGCCTTTGAAGTCAAACGGACCCAATTATTCAAATCCTGGCTCTACCACCTATTGGCTGAGACCATGTACAAGTTATTTCATCTTTGTATATTGATTTTCCTTATTTTAAACATGAGGATAAGTTAGCCAGCCTACAGAGGTATTGGGAAGATTAAGTGAAAGAATGTATGAAAGTTTATGAGGGCCTAATTCACAGTAAGCATTTATATCAATATAGTCCCTACTTTGAGACAAAATATCTTACACACCAAAAAATTTCTGAACCTGGCAAAAATATAAGGGCAGGGACCAGGAGACATATGTGGGTGTGGTTTAAAGATATAGGACTAGAAGGAGCAAAATATAAAGGAAGTAGATTATGAGGTTGGTCGGAAACATTTATTGACATGGGCACACTCTCCCATGACTAAGGGTTCGATGTTGTATCAGTCTGCTGTTGCTGCAAATAGCCACATAGTGACATGCCACGATAAACATTTATTTCTTTTCTGAGGTTTGGCTGATATAGCCTGGGCTTGACTGGGCTTGCTCCAAGCAGTGGGTTGAATCCAGATCTTCAACTCATGTCTTTCATCTTCCTTGTGCCAGTGGTTATTCAAGGCATGGTCTTCTCATGGCCAAAGACTGGAGTTCAGAGGTTTAGCCCATACTTCAAGCCTCTGCTCCTGTCATGTTCAATAATGTCCTAATGGCCAACACAAGTCATGTGGCAAGTCCAAAGTTCTAAGTATATGAAAGAAAGAAAATAGTTTTATTATTTGCAGGAAAATATTATTATTATTTGCATATGATATGATTGATTATCTACCTAGAAAACAAATAATGTTTTCTAGGATAACTGGATAAAATGTTAGAATAATAAGAGACCACAGCAAAGACTAGTATCTAGATCTAAAATCAGTATGTACCAGGAATTGCACTATTATCTGATAGAACATAATATTTAAAATATAATCTATAAAAAGATACCATTTATAGTTGAAACAAAAAAGAATAGGTATAAAGATACAAATCTAACAAAAGACATACAGAACATGTGCAGAAAGAAAATGGTGAAACTTTTCGAAAGACTAAAGAAGACCTAAATACTTAAAAATATATCTCATGTTTGAGGCTAGGAAGACACAAAATCATAAGGCTATTATCAATTCTTTTCCACAAAATTCCAAACTTAATTTTAAAAACCCAAGCTGATTTTTTCCATGATTTGGCAAATAATTCTAAAATTTATGCAGAATAGACCAAAGATGAGCCAAGGCATCCAAGACACCAAACAAAAAGAACAAGGAGGGAGGAGAGATGTCCTACCAGATATCAAGATCTATTATAAAATTAAATTAATTAAAGCACTGTAGTATTACAATCAAGATAAACTTGCTTATCAAACAGAATGAGGAGCCTGGTTTGAAGTCATGTTGGGGGCTAGGGTAATTGGTCACGCATATTTTAAAAAATGAAATCAAGTCTCTTCTGTATGTCATAGCCATTCTCTCACCAAAGAATAATACCAATGAATTAAAGACTTAAATGTGTAAGACAAAAATTTTTAAATTTTAGAAGTCAGTACAAGAGATCATTACAAACTTGAGATATGGGAAATTTTGATGAAAGAAAGTGCAGAAAAAAATTAACTATAAAAATGTTGATAAACGTGACTACATTCAAATTATCCCCAGTGGTCAAGGAGGGTTGCCATGGGTGTGAATTCTCCCAGGTAGTGCACACATGAGTACCAAGTGAGCTCCCATGTTGTGGTGTAAGAGGAGTCCCAGGCAGGAAGCAGGAAGTCAGAACCTCGGGGTCTGAGGCAACGTGCTGACAAGTGCAAGGGCACAAAGCTGATTACAGATCATGTGGAACTGAGCACGTATCAATGTCTGGATAAGAGGTGGAACTGAAAACATATAAAGTGGTGCACAGGCCACCAAGTGAGAGTCAATTTTGCCAAAGTTAGTCATAATTCATTTTTGTTTGTTTAAAGATTTTCCTAACTATTTTATATTGATTATTTGGTAATTTTAATATCACAAATTGCTTGTGGTTTCTACTGAAATTCAGTCATAGAGATTAATTTTCTTATGCACTTAGTGGTCTTTGATCTGAACACTACATACTTTATCTTTATACATGAAAATTTAGCAACCTAAATTAGGGTGCTTACGTTTGGAAAAGAATTATGTTTGTTTCTACTAGAAGCAGGAAGGTACTACTGACCTTAGACAACTTTATCCTTCTTGGAAAGTTCTTGGGTTAATAATCCTAGAGCCTTTGATTCATTTCTCCCACCTTGTTCTTGTCTCAAGACCTAGTTGCCCAGTTGTAGCAACAATTCAGGGACGTGCCTTAAAAGCAAACTTATTTTGAGTTTGTTCATGGTTCCATTTTCAGCACATATTTTTGTGTTTTGTTTTGGCAGTTTCTTTAGAGTTTTCCTTTATTTCCTGAGATCCCAGAAATTTGATAAAAATGTTTAATTCAGATCTCTTTCTCTCTCTTTTTTTCTTCCTAACAGGACCCTTCAGAGTATCTGGCTTGTCATATTGACAGAAGCCAAAGCCCTGGATACATAATTTTGGACAGAGCCTGGCAGCCTGCATTTGGCTGCTCTCAGACTGCATCAGTGCCTATTCCCCTTGTATAAAACATTCCATGCTTGCTGCCAGCCATGCATTGCCCTTTTTTATTAGTTCAGTCACTTTCATCTCTTCAGGGTCGAATTTTTAAAGAATCTTACAAACACTACAAGATAAGGAGGTATGAAAGATTGGCTGTCCATGGTTTTCTAACTCCTTTCCTGAAGCTGCAACTCTTTCTCTGCTGCTTTTATTCTAAAAGCAAAAAGCAAATGAGTCTAGTCTTCATAACTTGCACCTTGATCTAATTAAATTATATTACAAGATAAGAACAGAGAGCTGACCACAGTGCTCATGGGAAACAATTGAGAATTTGGTCAGCAAATTCCAAAACAGTTTACAATTCTGTTTTAACTTTGTAATTCTGGCCTATGGCCAGACAGAAAAATGCAAGCCACTTTGCTACTCAAATATGAGCAGAGTTCATTTCAAATTGAAATCACATATTGAACAACTCCATTAAACTACTATAATTTTCTTGTTTTGCTCTAGTTCTGGAATATAAAATATTCTCTCTGCCTTTCTTTCTGTTACATCCTGGAACCCACAACTACAAAGCTATAACTACAAGCTACAAAGCCTTGGAACTTATAGTCAGAAAAACAAAATCAACCATGGTGCCTTTTCTGTTTTCTTTCACATGTAAACCAAATTGTGCATTTGAAATTCTGGCTCCATTTAGAATACTAAATGCACTCTAGCTAAGATCCAACATTTTTCCCCCTCCATTGCTAGTTGAAAGCATACTTTCTAAACTCTTGTTCATTTAGGTAGCAGTGGCTCCTTTGTAGAGTTTCTGGTTGTATTTTGTTAGTAGTTATAATTAAACAAAGAAAAAAAAATAAAGTGAACAATATGATCATATCAGAATAAAAATCTTCCTATTTCTGGTCTCCTAAAAATATTATTTTCCCCCAGCTTTGAGTTAAGCTATGAAATATTTATAATTTGACCTTCAAATGTATTTATCATACTTGAGAAGAGGAGGCAATGACTTCATGCTTAGGAAAATGAACTCATTTTCTAAGCTTCAACTCCAAATAGAGGTAATTCTAACCAATCTTCCTACCTAGAAAAAAAAATTAGAAAAATTGGACAAAATGTTATACTTGAAGGAAATGAAATCTACCAAGAAAGTGAAGAACTGTTACAGAACATGGAAGAGGATGGAAGCCCTGGAAGGTGAGTCTGAGAGTTGAGGCTATTCTTCACCCAAGAACATTTCCTCATCCTGGATGGGGCAGCTGTGAGGCTGAGCTCTGCTTTTGACAAACTAGCAGGACGAGGGATCAGGAATTAGAGTTCCGGGCTTGCCGAAATGGTGGAGTCCTGGTACTTCTCCTTGTTTTTGCTTGACTATACCTTTGGAATTAAGGGTGAACTAGAAGTAAAGAGACCTAAGACAATGGCCAAAACTTAGTTTTAAAACATGAAATCCTTGAATTGGAATGAATGAATCCCAGGTTGCCAGTTCTGCCCAGACATCTGGCAAAAGCAAATATAAATCCTCCCTGGAGGAAGATAATATCCTCTTAAGCCTCAAATTATTTTGTAAGCAGTTTTACAAAATCAATTTCTGGCATAGAATGAAAAATAATCAGTCACACTAGGAGAAGATAACACATTCAAGGAAAACAGAAGAAACAAAAGTAAGAAACAGATACTGGCACTATAAGGAGATAAAAGGCACAGACTGGAAAATGGCATGTTTTCTATGTTCAAAGACATAACAGACATGATTATTAGAACAGACATGATTATTTCTTTAGTCATAAAGAAAAAACACAAATGGAAATTTTGAAATTTAGATGACATTTGACAAGATTAGGAAATCAGTGTGTAGGTATAATAGCAGATTTGACCCAGCTAAAGACAGAATTAGTAGCTGTAAAATAAGAAAAAGAAAATATCTAGAATAAGAGAGAGGGGGAAAAAGAGAGAGGGAGAGGGGGGAGAGAAAGAAGGAGAATACAGAAAAGTAGAGACTAAGATTTAACAGAAACATTGAGAATTCCATATATAACTATTTAAAACATCAAACATAGAGTAAAGGAGGACAGAAGAAATATTTGAAGAGATCATTGTTGAGAACTTTCCAAAGTTGATGAAATATATTAAGCTACAGATTCAAGAATGCTTACAAACCCCAAGCAGAATTTTTTTAAAAATTTATACCTAAGTGCAAGAGCATACTAAAAACAAAGAGCTAGTGAGAAAGAGAGAGGAAACTAGAATAGAATAATCTTAAAAGTAGCCAGAAAAATAAGACAGATCGTCTTCAAAGAAACAAATACACAGAGAGCTGTCTTCTCCACACACACACAAAAAAATTGTTAAAGAGAATGGAATAATGTATTTATGGGTCTGAGAAAAATACCTGGTAATCTAGTTTTATACCCAACCAAAATATACTTGAAGAATGAAGAAGAAGTAAATATTTTTCAGACAAACAGAAATTGAGGGAATTCCTCTCCTGAGGACTTTCACTAAAGAGTAGACATCAAGTAGAAAGAAAATAAGTTCAGTTGGACGTCTGAGAAGCAAGGAGAAATATAGAGCAATGGAAATGGTGACTATGTGGGTAAATCTAAATGAATATTGGCTATGTGTAGTTCTAACAATGTGTAATTGAAATAGTGAGGTATTGGTGCAAAGATAGACTAGATCAATGGATTAGAACAAGAATCACACAAACAGACCTATACATATACAGATTATTGATTTATGAAAAACTTACCTGTGAAGAACAGTGGAGAATAAAATGTCCTGAGACCACTGGATATCAGTATTTAAAACATGGAAGTTATCCTCTACCTCATACCATACACATAAAAAAATAAATTATAGGTAGACTTTTAGATCTAAATGCAAAGAGCAAATAAAAACAAACATTCTAGAAGATACTATAAGAGAATATCTTCATGACCTTAGAGTAAGGAGGAACTTTTTAAAAGAAAATTTACTAAACTTAAAGGAAAATATTGATAAATGAGCTACATTAAAACTAAAAATCTGTTTATCGAAAGACACTTGCAAGGGAGTGAAGAGGTGAGGCACTGTCTGGGAGATGATATGTGTAGCACAAGTACCTGACAAAGGGCTCACATACTGAGTCTACAAAAGACACCTATAGATCAGTAAGAAAATGATGTCCCCATAGAAAGATGGGCAAGAGATTTGAATAGGCACTTCAAAGAGGAGAAAATCCAAAGTGCTCAGTAAACATCTAGAAAAGGGTTCAATTGCATTAGCCACCAAGAAAATGCAAATAAAACAAAAATAAGTGACTAGTACATGCCCACAGGACTAATAAAAGGAAAACAACTGACAACCACGAGAGTTGGTGAGGACATGAAGCAAATAGAACTCTCATAACCTGATGATTGAGGTATAAGTTGGTATAATTTCTTGAAAAATGTGTGACATTATTTACTAACATTGAATTTACACATAATTTATTGACTCATCAGTTTGACTCCTATGTATGTGCCCAACAGGAGTGAGTGCATGTGTGCCAAAAGACATACACAAGAATGGTACAGTAGCATTGTACCTAATAACCCTAAACTGGAATTAACCCAGATGTCCATCAGAAGTAGAATGATAGATTAAGAAATTCTGGGACATCCATAAAATTCTTATGAATTATATAAACATACAACTAAAAACAATACTATGGATGAATCTCACAAACATAATGTGAAACAAAGACCCCAGACTAATAGAACAAATACTATAGGATTCCATTCATATAAACTTGAAAAATCCAGCACTTAGCTATTTTGTTAAAGGACGCATACTCATATGGTATATATATACAGACAAACATGAATGTGGTTATCATAAAAATTATGGTGATGGAGGTTTGGAGGAGAAGGAAGTAAGGGATAATGGCTGGGATACAAAGAGGTGCTTCGAGTCCTGACAATTTTCTATTTCTTCTTGCATCCTGATTACAAGGTCGTTCATTTTGTAATAAATCATTGAACTTAGCATTTTTGTTCTGTTTCTTTTATGTGTATTTGTTTCTATTTTATAATAAAGAAATTAAATACTAAACCAATCTAAATTAAATGAAATTTATTTTCTCTTGAAAGTCAACTTTTTTGTAGGGAGTCATCTTTTGTGATTTTTCTTTTCAGAATATGAAGAGTGAGAATGATATGTAAAATGTAGAATATTTCCTCTTGCAAAGAAAATGGTTTCTACAATGCAGAGATAACAGAAGTTCATGTGCTTGTGGTTTTGTCTTGTTTTGTTTTTAATAATTCTTAAAGAGATTGAGTAGCAGTATGTTGAGATCAGAACACACTGAAAGAGGCTAGTTTTTTTTTTCTCTTTCTTACCTTTCTAAGTTATACTGAAGGAAAAAAGCTACTACAAAGAAGACATGGCTATACAAAAGCAGCTGAAATTTGGTATGAAAATGTGTTGACCTCTCCTTTTTCCTTTGTTGACACTCAGCTCATTTCAGCTGACTGCTTTTGAGTTTGTACCTTCATCTTTAGTTTTCCCCTTTTCTCTTAAGAGTTTATTCAAATTACAAGTACCCCCAAACAACCTTAATTCAACTGTCTTTAATTATAAGTTGAAATGCATGTTTTCCCATTTTCTACTACTTTAAAATTTCCCAACAATGATGACCTCATTGCCATTCTGAAGTTCAAAACCACATGCATAGCTACTAATCCATGGTGGATTTGTGCCAAGAGCTCCTGTCCTCCGAGTTCAGAGCACTGATGAGATTGTGGTCATTAAAATCTCTCAAGGATGAGAATCTTACACTTTCATGAGTGTCTTCTGCCCAATCTACTTTTGCTCAAACACAAGGCTGTTTTTGAATTATTCTTAATATGGAGTTGGTTTATTATATATCGGTATGTTGGTTCTGAAGGTGCTCTCTTTCTCAGATTATAGATATCTTGAATAACTATGACTAAAACTTCTGTTCAAGTAGAAAGGAGTTCTATGGAAGTAGGTCTTGTGGGATCTGACACCTATTAAATAATGTATTCCCACCCCAACTCTGCACAATACCCAATTAATCACTAAATCCTATAATTATTCTTCTTGAAAAAACTCAAGCCACTATCATTTCTTGCTCAAATTACTGCCAAGGCTTTCTTATTGTGTTCTTCCTGGTGCTAATCTTGATCCCTTTTGAGTGATCATGCTAAAAGGTAAAGATATCCTCTCATGGACCCTGTTTAACAGTTCTTCCTTCCAAAGTTTCCCAATGTTCTCAGAATAAACTTCAAATTAATTATCAGGCCTCCAAGGCCCTTCATAATTGGCTTCTCATAACATGAAGATGCTCTATGCTCCAACATTTTGAATTACTTACAGTTGCCTAGATGGTACCATGTTCTCTTCTCTCTGTGTATGTGTGCACTGTTCCCCCAGCTAAAATCTCACTTCTATGCCTTCTCTCTTCCTCTCAGAACTTCACATGGTTAACAGCTATTTCCTGCTTGGTCTTTCAGTCTCAGCTCAGATGTTACTTTTTCTGGGTCTCCTTCTTTATATACCAAGTCTGGATTACATACCACCCACTACGTGTTTTTGTAAGACTCTATACTTAGCCCCATAATATTCTTATCATTTTGAATTAACTGTTCATTTCCTTTTCTGTCTAAACCACCATCAATAAGCCCTTAGAGTGTAGGTTTGTATCTGCAACACAGCTAATACCAATGGCTAGCACTCTGCTGGCACAGACTGGGTACTCTATTAAATTAAACTCTACTAAAATTAATAATCGTTGAATAAATGAAAATTTTCATCTAAATGTGGGTTTCAAAAAGCTGTACTACTTTTCACTATTAAATTGTAGTTAGTATTAGGGCACTCTAAATGGAAGGATGGTGAGAGAGAGGGATATATAAATAGCTACTTCATGGCAGACTGAAGCAATGATACATAAATCATAAACAGGTGGGAAAATGTTTTAAGAATGTTCTGAAAATATGCTTCAAGTACCTTGCCAAACCTGAGAAAACCATATCAATAAGCATTAGCTCCAAAAATGGAGACTATGCTTTTCAAACCCCAAATCAGAATACATGGTTTGACAAATGATTTGTATGATTTATATATCTATTTATATAGACACTTGAAAATGTTTTAAAATAGATCATATTTAATTTGACACAATGAATTGCCCTTCCTGAAAAAAAAATAAACTACTTGGGAAGAAAAGTATGCTAAAAATCTGAATATGTGATTTCTGCATCTGTAAGTATGTCAATTTAAAATGATTTTGATGAGAAAATGCAAACTTGCTACGCTATGAGGAAATTTACATCATGAATTTCAGAGGCAGAGCGAGCTGTAGCGTTGGGTCATTCAGTGGCTGCATCTCCATTTCTCTGCTATGCCTTTAGCTGTGCCCATCTGTGTGGGCTGCATCCTGAATTTGGTGGCTACATGGCTAGGGCAGTCCAATGCATCACAATATATTTTAAAGAGACAAAATATCTCTCTCGGAAGATCTTAGCAATCTTTCCTCATTTCTCATGGACCCTAATTGGATCACATGTGAAATAATTGCTGAGTCTGCATTGGTTTAACCCTGAGTTTCTGAACCTGTTCCTGTGGTAAGAATAATGGGATTACAGTTTTCCAGACATGAGCTTTCTTTGAAGCTTCTGGGTTGCCAGGGGAGAGGTGGACACATAAATAAAAACCAGGGCATTCCCAGGAAGGAGAAATGGGGTAACGAACGTTGAGAACACAACCAACAATTTATGCTATAATGAAAAACAGCATAATTGTTTTTCAATTATATTTTCATAATTTTTTTCAATTATGCTATTCTTACAGAAGATATTTGAGAAGCATAACTTTATACTATGTAGATTTTTAGTGGAATTAAAAGGGAGCTAAAACCTATCTTCTAAACATGAAGGCTCACATGTTAGCACATCTATGTTAATCTGAATAGCACATTCAAAGGCTCACCATTTCCCCTTTTGAGAATAATAAACAAATTAGAGGCAAAAGTCCAAACATAAAACATTGTTCAAATCCAAAAGAAGTATGGCCATTTAAAAAATATGTTCTTACTGGTTAAAAATATAGTTTGTTTTAGGAGAGTATTATTAATAAAATACATGTGCTTGGAAAAAATGTGTACAATTCTTAAATTCTATGTGTATTTTAATGGTCAGGATTGAAACAGACATATTAAGTGGCTTCAGCCTTTTGTCTCTCAAGAAAAGTAAAATATACAAATACCACACAAAAATCTGTTTATATGTCTAGATTAGAAAATGCATTTAAATTGCATATTTCACTTTTCTGGCTTCCTCAAAGAAATCATATCCCAAATTTGACAATGTGAGCAATATAAAGACAAAGTAAGCAATATATACAACTCCTTTCTAAATTGAAACCGCCCTGAAGCACAAAAGAAATGATTTGCTTTGTTGTGTGCCTGACTTGGCTGTGTTAGCAGACCCAGCTTGGGCCACGTTTCCCTAAGACCTTCACTTTATGCCTTTTCCCACACACAAAATCTCATCATATTATAGGTAACATTCAAGTTAGAAACTTAAAAGAAAATTTTAAAGCCATCTTTATTTTCTCCATGAAGTCATTATTTATAGCGAGAATATTTTCCTTGTGTTTAATTAAGATATGGTTTAAATTTTTTATCAATAAAAATAAAACTTAAAATATAATAAATTTCACATTATGAAATTTTGCTTTAATAATTCTAGACTTTCTTCACATAATGTTGAGGTTATATTTTCCTACCCATATTAAATCAAAGTAAACACTAACTATATTTTTTCATGTTCAGCTCAGAAGCTTCTGTAGATACCATTTTTAAAATGGACAATAATACACCATACAACAGGCATTTAAGAACTTTTCATATATTAAATTATATTTAAAAAAGAAATGAAATGTTGTATGTTAAAATGTATATATATTTTTTTAGATTCTAAACATCAGAGAATTTCTGTGTATATGTGTGTGTGCAAGAAATAGGAAGGAACCATTGTTAGAAGATCCTCAGTGAAAGTGAACTTATTATTTTCCTGTTTTTATGTGCGTAGAGTTCACTAAAGTCCTCCCGTTATAAGAAAGACACATGGTTCACAAATCATTTTAAACTGTGGAACTTCATAGCTTCTTTTAGTGGCTCTAAACTGCACTTATTGCCAAGGTCACTGTGGTTACCAGAGCCTTGCTTTTCTAGGATGGAAAATATTTTGTTACCCAAAAAACATGTCCTATTATTTACATAAATATAAATAAATTATATTTATCATATAATTTAGATAAAGAGAGCTTAGGTCAAAATCAAAATAGAAAACAGGTTATTTGCACTTGAAGTGACATCTCTTTGAAAAGAGTCCAAGGTATTTATAGACCAGTCCTCAGGATGCTGTTCCAGCCTGACTCCATCACTCCTTTCTTGAGAGTCTCCAGCTTGGTTTTTCCAACTTCCAACTGTCTTAATCATTCGTGATGCTATAACAGAATACCACAGGCTAGCTAATTTATAAAGAACAGAAATTTATGTCTTCAGTTCTAAAACTGGGAAGTCCAAGATCACAGCACCAGCATCTGGCAAAAGGCCTTCTTGTTGAATCCTCATATGACAAAAGAGCAAAAGAGAGAGTGAACTCACTCCTGCACTGTCACTAATATGTCATGAGGGCTCTCTAAACACCTCTCAGAAGGCCACACTTTCCAACACTGTCACATTGGGGATTAAGTTTCCAACACATAAATTTTGGAGGAGACACATACAAAGCATAGCACCAACTTTCCAAATTATGTCTCTCACATAAGAGAGAATATTATGTGAAGTTCTTCAAATATCTAAGAACTGAGGGATAAATGTAATACAAATAAAATACCAAGGAAGGTGTACTATAAAAGGGCCAAATTTTAAAATTATTCCAATGTTCCTTAACTATCCTAGATCATAGAGAAAGATAAAAATCTTCCGAATTTATTTTATGAAGAGAGCATAAATGTATTGCTGAAACCTGTAAACAATGTTCCAAAAGTATTAAAATTCAATATGCAATTGAATTGTACATCTCTAAATGGATTTTGCCACCCATCATATACCGATATGTAAACAAACAACAAACAATCTTAAATTCAAGCTTTACCCTGATTGGGTCTCACCATTCCTTCACCTCCCCTCATCTGGATCTCCATGCTTTATGCTTAGACCACATCACATCTCTAAGGCCAGTTCTGACCTTAAGTATTTAATCAGAAAGAAGTAATTTTTCAGGAACTCAACATCAAGTCACTTTTGTGGTTCTGCTTCTTTGGTCTGGTTCTGAGATTTGAGTTTGGGTTCTGTTTCTTGTGTCTGAATCTCTTGATTGACAGTCTGCTTAGCCCTGGCCAGCATCTGTCCTGTGGAAAGGAGTTCTGAACCTGAGCCCCTTTTCTTAGCTAAGGTTCCATAACTGCTGACGCTAATCCTGAGTAGGCTCTGACTCATGTTCCAGGTGAGCCACCTGGATGCTGACTTGTTGGAACTGGACTGATGGGAGAACTGTTACTAACTCTACTTCCCTGGGCTGGACAGCTTCTCAGAACATACGACTGAATCTGACCCTTCACAATCTGACCAGTCCTCATGGCAGTTTTAGTTTGGGGTATCAGTCCCTCCAAGCCTGACTCCTTTTGTCTACCTTTAACCAAGCAGTGTCTGACAATGAGAGAACTTGCTTATATATTAATATTATCTCATCATCCTGAACCACTAATCTTTGTATATATCCCCATAACAACATGCTAAAGAAAAGGAACACTACTATCACTAAGTCAATTTTCCCATGGAGAGACACACAAACATGTATACATACATATGGAAGCAGATAAACACATATATAGACACACAGGAGACTAGAAGACAATTAGTCTAATTTTCTAAATGGGTATAATTATATGGTTGCAGTAGTATCCAAGGCAGTTTTTTTGTACCTGGCAGTACTTTGGCAAATGCTTATTTAGTGATTGACAAACCAGATGCCCAGTTCTACTCATAGCCCTGCTTTCTACATCCTACTTGTACTTTCTCATGACATGGCTTGTCAAATGTTTTTTCACTATAAAGTCTTTGTAATCCTATTACACCTTTTCCCCTCAATTTTCAGGAGTGAAGCTTTCTGAGTGAAGTTCTTCTTTAGATCTTAACACTCATTTTGGCCCCAATGTTAAAACTAAAATGCCTTGAGAACAGGAATGTACTTTGTGAAAAACTGTTTATGAAAACCACATTTTATCCAATATGCATACTTCAAGATACATTTGAATACATATTATTTAATAACTAATATCAGTAGCATCTGTCTTCAGATTAATAGGCACATTGTGTTTATTCAACACCAAGAAATCACTTATTACACTATTTAGAGGAATCGACAAAAATGTCTTAGGGAAATAGATGTCAGAGGATCAGTGTTGGCACCTACAAGGAAGCAATATTTCTGGTTGAAATGCTTCAATATCATTTGGAGGGAGGTGTGTGAAATTCTACCTGCTACCCTATTAATGGGAGCAGCAACATAAATAATTTCTCAAGCTGCAGTTTTGTCTGGCTTTCAGCATCATTAGCAGTAAATTTGAGACATACCATCTGAAAAGTTAACTCATAGCTTGTCTGAATCAAATGTCACCCACCATTACCCAGCCATCTACACGCATTTGCACCCTCCTGTAGTTGCTTATCAAGACCCACCTTTCATGTCTTAGCAGGTCTGTCCTCCTGAGCAGCTCCTGAGTTGGAGTTTCTCACAGCTTGCTCCTTATTTTGTCCCTCTTCAACTGTTTCCTTTTTGCCCTGCTCTCAGTTCTCTCCCTTTGGTCTCTAGACTACCCTGTTCCCACTGCAAACCTCATTTCTAAATGCTGAGAAAGGAAGACCGAAAGCTATTTGACTTTAAAACATACGAGTAGAACCCATGCCTTAGAGTCTTAACCAAATAAAGAGCTATTGCCTTCCCTCAAAGCAAAAAACCATTCCAGATTTATATGAATTAAAGTTACATGTGGATCAAGAGATGTTTGACTTTTTCTCTATCTGAACTTGATTGCTAGGCAATTATGAAGAATAGAGAATAATAATACCAAACTAAAAAGGTCATTATGAGGATGAAACGAGATTTTATTTGTCAATGTGCTTGTACTCTAGTCAGATAATGCATTAGTTTGATTTAACTCGGCTTTTCCATAACAATCAAACCCTTGTCTCAGGACAAAATGGCATATAAGTTTAAAATTATTTACATAATTCTGGCCCAACATTTGTAAACACTTATATTTAATCAGAATATAGTCTTCATATAAAAGAGTCATCTGTTGGTCTAGTAACTGACTTCATGCTATATTCAGAAAAAAATTCATCATAATTATAAACATAAATGAATACTATTGTTTTAATGTATTATGTTTCACTAAAATAATAACTAATGGATCAAATTAACAACCTCAAAAGAAATATGTAAATTGAGTAAATGTTGGGATAATACTCTTCTTATGTATGGGATTTTTGCCATAACTCTGTGGGCAGAGTTAATTATTTTCTTTATGTGAATTAGATACCATTTTCAAAATAGAAAATTCAAGTAAAAGAACTAATAAAATATCTCTCAGTAAGGTAGTTAAATTATAAATACTAAATCCATAGCCTTTGTAAATGCTTCATAGCAATGGTTCTGTTTGAGAAAGGATTTACAAAAATATTTCATTCAACATGACAGCCACAAAAATTAGAAAAAGCAAACAATGCAATAGAAACTTCCAGGTAAAATTGACAACAAAAATGAAGAAGAGGGAATAGAAGGGGAAGAAGTGGGATGAGCAGGAGGAGAAAGAAGAAGAGAGGAGGAGGAGGAATAAGAGAAAGGATAAGAAAACACATGGAAAATAATTTTTCAAGGAATTAATCCTTAATTTTATCTAACACAGTAATTTCACAAAAGGAAGAAATCATTTTATCAGCTATTAAAACACACTGTAAGGCTATATTAATTAAGAATTCAATAGTGATTAAGGAATAGACAAATAATAGAATAAAACAAAGACAATAGTAAATTTCATGCTTATATAAGAGTTTAGTATCTTTGAAAGGTTATCTTTCAAATTCTAGGGGGAAAATGGACTATAAATGATGTTATTAAAACAAAAAAAATGGGAGGATTTTATTTTAGGAATTTGGGGAAAAAAGAAACTCCCTCTATACATACAATAGGTAAAGAACAATTTCTAGATAGATTAAATATCCTAACATAAACATTAAGAATAATAAATAATAGAAGATATCGTAGTAAAATTATTTCTATGATTTACTTAATCAATACATAAAACTCCAAAATCATAGTGCAAAGAAATTAGAAAATTTTTTAATTCTTTGAACTTTCATTTTAAACAATGGACTGATGTGTCATTACTTCTAACTGTATCATTCGTTCTATCAGACAAAAATTAGAAACAATATAAACATAGTCCATACCTAATACATAATATCATCTGTCATTAAAAGAATAAAGTATATGTTCATATATTTCATAGAACAATGCCCATATTATGTTGTTAAATAAGAACAGCAAATTACAAAATATGTCTTAAGGTGATTCCGCTACTGTGAGAAAAGCAATGCTTACACACATACATACATTGATATGTGCTCAGAACATTTTTAGAAAAATAGATACAATGAGAGATTCACCAAATTGTTAATATTGTTCTCTCTAGTGATTGAAACTGGAAGAGGGGCTGAGGAGCTTTCATTTTATCTTCCAATACTTCTTGATTATTTTAATGTGATTTTAAAACAAGCATACCATACACTACATGTGTAATTTTCCTTAAATAAACTTTATTTTTTAGAATAGTTTAAGATTTATAGAAACATTAGAAAACAGTACAAAGTTTCCATAACCATACACCCAATTTCCCATTGCACACATTAGTATGGTACATTTGGCAAAATTAATGAGCCAGTATTAACATGGTATTATTAAATAAAGAACACAGCTTATCCAAATTTCTTAAGTTTTTATCTGATGCCTTTTTCCTGTTCCAAGATCTCATTTGAGATGCCACATGACATTTAAAGGCCACGTCTCCTTAGCTGTGACAGTTTCTCAGACTTTTCTTACTTTTTATGACCTTGACAGTTTTGAGGTATACTGGTCAGGCTACTTGCAGGATGCTCTTCTATTAGAATTAGTTCAATGTTTTTTTCATAATAAGATGGGTTTTGGGTTTAGGGGAGGAAGATCATGAAGGTTAAGTGTCATCTTCATCATGTCACATCAAAGGTAAAAACCATCTATCAACATGATTTATGATCATTGCTGTTGGCCTTAATCCCCTGGCTGAAGTAGAATCTGTCAGGTTTCTTAACTGTAAAGTTACTCTTTCCCTCCAGCCCTCTCCTCACACTGTAATATGGAAGAAAATGACTGTGCATAGACCATTCTTAAGGAGAGGGAATTTATACTAGCCCTCCTTTAAGGTGGAGTATTTATACAAATTACTGGCATTTTTCTGCATAGATTTGTCTCTTCTGCCACATTTATTAATTTATTCAATCATTCATTTATATAAGTTTGAACTCATGGATACTTATTTTATACTTTGAGTTATAAGCCAATACTATTTTATTTATTTTATGCTAAAATTGTTCCAGTTTTGGCCATTGGCTCTTTCAGTTGGCTCCTGTACTTCTTTGACATGCTTCCACTGATGTGTTCTGTTTTGGTCTTGAATAATTCCTTACTTCCTGGTACTACAAGATGTTCCAGGCTTATTTTGTATATTTCCTTCCCCAGCCTTAGAATCAGTCATTTCTCCAAGGAGCCCTGGTTTCTTTTACTGGAGAACGGAGTTAGAAACAAAGATGTGGGCACTCAGAAAGTTCTTCACTGCTCAAGTATTTTTGCTTCTAGACCTTGTCATTGACAACATAAAAAAAAAATGTGTATATATACAAATAGCTATAAATATTTCTATATGTAACCACCTGTTTCTATAGCAAGCTAAACATGAGTTCATACTAATTGTCTTCAACTCTAAGCCATCACTGCATCATGCCAGCCTCTTCCACTTGTGTATCTGTAGCTTCCCACTTCAAGAAGGAAAGATCTGGCTCGTACATCTGTCATTCATGTACTTAATTTTTCAATTCTATTTCATGCATATCAGTAGAAGAATTGCTTACTTGTACCCCCA
This sequence comes from Microcebus murinus, assembly GCF_040939455.1. Lineage (NCBI taxonomy): Eukaryota > Metazoa > Chordata > Mammalia > Primates > Cheirogaleidae > Microcebus > Microcebus murinus. The sequence continues at coordinate 29,242,758 of NC_134108.1, forward strand.
TGAGAAAAAACTTTATCAACCAGGGTATAGTGCTTATGTGCAGGCCCTTTCGCCATTATTCTTACAGACTCATTTCCAAAGTCAGAATCTTTTGCCCTCACTCTCTTCAGTAAGCTTTTTTAAAAAAACTTTTGCAATACATATATTCCTGTTAATAGTCTCCATTCCTCCTGGGATCCCTCAACCTTCTAAATAACTTTTTTTTTTTTTTTTTTTTTTTTTGAGACAGAGTCTCGCTTTGTTGCCCAGGCTAGAGTGAGTGCCGTGCGTCAGCCTAGCTCACAGCAACCTCAATCTCCTGGGCTCGAGTGATCCTTCTGCCTCAGCCTCCCGGGTAGCTGGGACTACAGGCATGTGCCACCATGCCCGGCTAATTTTTTATATATATATCAGTTGGCCAATTAATTTCTTTCTATTTATAGTAGAGACGGGGTCTCGCTCTTGCTCAGGCTGGTTTTGAACTCCTGACCTTGAGCAATCCGCCCGCCTCGGCCTCCCAAGAGCTAGGATTACAGGCGTGAGCCACAGCGCCCGGCCTAAATAACTTTTTTAAAAATTTCATACATTAAGGTTCACCCTTTCTGGAGTAAAGCTCTATGGGTTTTGACAAATATACAATGCCATATATCTACCATTACAGTATCATACGAATAGTTTTGCTGCCCTAAAAATTCCTTTGCTTCACCTATTCATTTCTCCCCCTTCCCTCCCTGAACCCTTGGCATTCGCTGATTATTTTATGGTCTCTATAGTTTCACCTTTGCTAAACTGTCATATAATTGGAATCACACAGTATGTAGCTTTTTAAGACTTGCTTATCTCACTTGGGAAAAACAATTCTAAAGCAAGTAATGAAGATATAATTGATTTAAAGTTTAGAAAAAAATTATAAATATATAGTATGGATTAAAATTTGTAAGCATCAAATTTAAAATGCATAATCTTTGTGGCACTCGGAGCCACTAGGATGTGATGGGAAATACTCAACAAGCATCCTTCGTTAAAAAGTCCTTAATTCCAAGTTCCTGTAAATCAAGGCAGGAACTGTCACCAGCAATGCACTGGCCAGTCTTAATTACTGGGATGGCTGGTCTAATGGGGAGGGGTCACTTCTAAAGTAACTAGGATTTATCCACAGCTGGAATTCAGACCATTCTAGGGATATGGTTAAGAGAGTAATTTTATTCTAAATTTGTTTTCTCAATCCCAGACCTTTTAAGAGACCATATTATGTTTAAAAACCAAATACCCATAGGTATGATACGGTCAAAAATACACTCACCATGGCTTAATAGTGTACTATTTAAAGGGCAAAAATTATACCACACAGAAGCATGAAAAAAAATGTAATGAACAGGCGGTTAAAGGGAATGTATTCTACTTAAGGACAAACGATTGTTTCTTGAAAAACGGCATTTAGGCAAACTGCAAGTAAAAGTGTACTTAAGACATTAAGTTTTTTTTATTGTTAAACTAAAATCATTAGGTAGAAAATGTTATTTAAATTTGATACTGGTGTAGGGATAGATAAAAATAAATCCTTATGAATTATTCAAATAGAAGATGCAGACAGTATTTTGATTTTAGACTTCTAGGTACTGTTCACCCTCCAGTTCTGAGTCAACTACTTGTTGTATTGTGGTGTCCTTGTTTCATGCCAAAGCCAGGAAGTCCTGAACCAGAAATCTTCCAAGAAAGCCTATTCTTATGCGATATTTAATCTGATCTTTTTGGCAAGTAAAAACTAAGAATACTTTTGGATTGAGCTTCTGAACTAACTTTCTGCTTATCAAAACTGAACTACTGAAGGCTTTTGTATTTTTAAAAATGTTTTTAAAAAACATTTCCTGTAGGGAAAGGAGATCATTATAGTATTTCTTTAGAAACTAAATCAAAGAATTTTATAGATTTCAGTTAGGTCTTCTAGGTTTAGGCCAGAAAACTTAATTTTTTCTTTATTACCTGAGTATAAGAAGAAATAAATATCTATTGGCTCCTCTCAAAACAGGCATATTTTTCTCAAAGTCTTCAAGATATCTTAGGTAAAACTATATCATTTTTTTTAATGACACCTCCAGGGGTTATTTAAATTTGAGAGGCTTAGGGAACTGAGAATGCAAGAACCCAGATAGAGTTGTCAAATTATCTAAGATTTTATTTAGTTGAGACCTTTAAAAATTACTTAGCCAATGCAGTAAGGGGAGTTCTCTATAAACATTCACATTTTCCACCTACACATTGGCAAATATTTTCAAAATATATTTGATAAAAGTGGGAATACAAGGAAATGGACAACTATACATTATTGGTGGAAGAATAAATACTTCCAGAATATTTTAGTAATAAAAATAAAAACCAGTAAACAATGCATATCTTTAACTCAGTAATTCTATTTCTACTCAGAGAATGGGTCTAAGGATTTAGTTACAAGAATATTCATCACGTTGTTTATAACGGTAAATGTCAAAACATTGAAATGTTCAACAATATGCATTATTTGATTTTAATAAATAAAAATAAGACATCAATGACCCTTGCAAACTTTTTAACCTACCCAATAACCCTATTGGGCAAATGCTATTATTATCCCCACTGAGAAAATTTACACACAAGGAGATTAAGTAACTTGTTTGAGCTCATATCCCTGATAAGCAGCAAAGCTGGGATTTGAGACTGGGCTGTGTAGTTCAAGAGTGCATACTCTTCTTAATCACAATGAACTATGGGTACAGCTAATATGGACTGAGTTCCTGCTATGTCTGTCAAGCTGATCACATTACATGTAGTATTAAGCTATCTAGTTCTCCCAACAACTCTATGAAGTGGACACTCATTGTCGCTATCTTATAGGTAAAGGAATTGAGGTCATGCTCAGTAATAGTAATGTTTCTTCCCAGCTTGTTTTCTGCCATTCCCCCTCACCTCTGTTCTTGCTGTTCCAGTTAAAGAATAACCCATTAGGCATGGAATAATCATACTTACTTCACTCAGAGAAATCCATTTCTTCCTTAAGATCTGAAGAGGCGCCTGTAGACTTGGATGTCTTTACTTGATTCATTTCAGAATTATTTCTTGATATGATATTTTTTGTAGACTTTGTCTTAAAGAAATAGCCCTGTTCTGGACTCTTACACCCTTCCTGCTACCCCATTCAGAATGGATTAATATTTTATTCATATCAGTATATTTCAGTTAGGCAAATGTAGTCAATGTTCCTTTTATGCCATAATCCACTAGTTACAATCTATATATCACATTTGAAATAAATAAATATTGACATTTTTTTCCTTTTCAAAGAGCATATACCTTAGAGTAAAAGTGAAGAACTTCATGATTTAGAAACCAAATCTCTGTCCCAAGCTCCATAATATATTTAAGCAACAACTGATCCTGTCTGCAATAGTGGTATAGCATCATATTTAATAATTTCATATTGTGCTTTTTGGCCTCACTAGTTCTCTTAATTTATGTCCTTTAATCTTCTTTAGGAAATAGCAAGAGTGGGTTTTTCTTTTTTTTTTTTAGAATTTTTGCCTATGGAAAAAAGATTAAAGATTATATGGCAGAATAAAAAAAGAGGCCTTCCTCCCTTAAACTTTATTTCTGAGTCCTCATTCTGGCTGAATGAATCAGACCAAAGTTTAGTCCTTATTAAAAGTGTTTAATTTTTGTAACTTATAGCAGAGACAAGAGCAAGAAAAAGTTTTATAACTCAGAACATTTTGATAATCAAAAAGCAAGGCCTTAAATAACCCTGGTTAAGAAAAAAAGTAGCCCTAGTTAATAAACTAAATGTATAAACAACCAATTTAAAGGATTCTTTGACTGCAAAGAGAAGGGTGAGAGTTGAAGAGGAAGCCAGGGATTGATGCTGCATTGATAAGTATCCCTGAATAGGAATCTTGCACCTTCCCTCCAACCCCAGGGCCAGAGAGGCCATGAGATGCAGGGGTGATGATCTGGTGGGGGAGATAGAATTACACACCTCATAAAGGTATTGCATATTTTAGAGTATAGGTGATGATCCTGTATCATATTTTAGCATGCATCAGAATGACCTGGAGGACTCCCTAAGCTGCAGATTGCTGTATCCACACTAGTGGTTCTAATTTAACAGGTTAGGGGTGGAGCCTAATTTGCATTTCTAGCAAGTCCCAGGTAATGTTGATGATGCTGGTTAGTGCACACACTTTGAAACCACTGGGACATAGGACTTGTCTTTTATTTCCTGGGTGTAACCTGTTGTGCTGAATGTTGTCTTTACTCTTCCAGATCTACTTTCTGTCCTTCTCCACCTTGCTCTTGGTTCCAGGAACTTGTCCCTGAGCTCTGGGAGTGAATCAACGGATTTCCTTCTCCTTTGACTCCCAGATGGTTTGAACTAACGGAGGATATTAACAGAAGGGAAAGAAGAGAATGACACTGGGGACTTATTCCCCAGGCTCCCTCTCTGCCCTGTCACTGCAGATTGACTACCTCCCTAAAGAAGGACACAGATGTTGTGACGTTGTGAGACCCTCCGCAGCCTCATGTAATTGTTCTCCTGACTTGCCCCTCAGGTCTATGGGTGGTAACAGCTTCCATTGCTTTTAGCCCTGCAAGAGCAATTCCTGCAAATCCCTGTTGCTTTCCCCAAATGTGCCCACATCTTTATAAATAGTCTATTTATCGGTCTCCTTAAATTAGTATTTTCAGATGTTTCCTACCAGTGCCTACCAGATGTTTCCTACCAGTGCCCTAACAGAGCAGGATAAGTGGTCGAGCTTATATTGTTTCCCCTACATCCAACATGTCCAAGATGAAAAGGTCTGCAAGAGCCCTACTGAGTTTTTTGCAGTCTTGAACTTGAAAGCTTTATATATCTCTCTCAACAATGTGAGAAGAACGGTATTAGAAACTGGAGGAAAGAGGATCCTTATTATGTAGTGGCAGGGAGTTTAGCAATGCTGCTACCTGTGGTAACGTGGAAAGTGGAAAATAGACTGTTAGGTTGGTTCAAAAGTAAATGTGGTTTCAGACCATGAATTTCAAGTCAATATAACTAGGTTCAAACACATCTTTATTAATCAAAATAGGAAAAACTTTACAATCAACACATTTTTGTCAATGTGAAATAAGCTTGTTTATTCCTGTAGCATAAAAATCTATGCTTCAGGATTCCATGAACTCTTGGAAAGCATTTTCTGCACCTGCTGGCTGTGGAAGTGTTTTCCCTGCAAAAAGTTTTCAAGATGCTTGAAGAAGTGGTAGTAGGTTGGCGAGAGGTCAGGTGAACATGGCGGATAAGGCAAAACTTTGTAGCCCAATTTGTTTAGCTTTTGAAGTGTTGGTTGTGAACATGGAGAAGAAACAGGCCCTTTCTGTTAACCAATGCCAGTTTCAGGCGTTGCAGTTTTTGGTGCATCTCAGCAATTTGCTGAGCATACTTCTCAGATGTAATGGTTTCACCAGGATTCAGAAAACTGTAGTGGATCAGAGAGGCAACAGACCACCAGTGACCATGACATTTTTTGAGTGCAAGCTTGGCTTTGGGAAGTGCTTTGGAGCTTCTTCTCAGTCCAACCACTCCGGTGTTCATCGTCAGTTGTCATATAAAATCCACTTTTCATCACACATCACAATCCGATCAACAAATGGTTTGTTGTTGAGCACAATAAGAGAAGACAACATTTCAAAACAATGACTTCTTTTGATTTTCGGCCAGCTCATAAGGTACCCACTTATCAAGCTTTATCACCTTTCCAATTTGCTTCAAATGCTGAATGACCATAGAATGGTTGACACTGAGTTCTTCGGCAACTTGTCGTGTAGTTGTGAAAGGATCAGCTTAGATGATTGCTCTCAATTGGGTGCTGTCAACTTCCGATGGACGGCCACTGTCCTCCTCATCTTCAAGGCTCTCGTCTCCTTTGCAAAACTTCTTGAACCACCACTGCACAGTATGTTCATTAGCAATTTCTTGGCTAAATGTGTCGTTGATGTTGCGAGTTGTCTCCGCTGCTTTATGACCCATTTTGAACTCAAATAAAAAAAATTGCTCAAATTTGCTTTTTGTCTAATATCATTTCCATAGTCTAAAATAAATATAAAATAAACAGCAAGTAATAAGTCATTAGCAAATAAAAACACATACAGTGAGAAATGTGCATTAAAGTGATGTAATAACATAACCAGATTTATTTAAGAATGTATTCCAATATCAAACAGCAAATTTCAACAATGCAAAAACCACAATTACTTTTGCACCAACCTAAATGCTTAAGTACATCATTTAAAACTGCAGACACAAGTATGTCACTTTAAGTGCAAGTGATAACTGACCATTCCGCACATGACACTGTTACAGCATGTTGATGAAAACTTAGTTACTTTTCCTTGGTTTTTTGCACAACTCAATTTGAGCCCTCTAAATTTATATCGGCAACATTTTAATATTCCAAAGGAAAACCCAAATTTGGCTGGATCAAAACTGAATTGTCATTCGCTGTTTCATGGAATGGAATTGCCCTCCATCTTCTCAGTCACTACTTAGGCCCTTCTCCCGGCTCTCAACTCCTAACTCTCTCTCTCTCATTCAATTAGTTCCTGGATATCATAGATTCTGCCTCCTATTTAATAACTCTCTGCGTCACTCTTGTCTCAGTGAAACGCTTCTTGCCTAGGTTATTGCAAATCTGACTGGTCTCCTGGCTTAGTTCCTGACAGGTCCATCCACCATGTTACTACAGGAGTGACTGCCCTAAAATGGAAATCAGGTTATATTCCTTTTCTTTATAGAGAACTTTATTGGTTCTTAGGGGCAAACTCTCATCAGCACACCAGTCTTGCCGTGCTTTCATTCCTAAGTAACTGCTTCATCCTCCACAGCCTTCCCACCCGGATCCTTTCCTCTGACCACATCAGGGTAGAAGACACACAATGTTTTTTCCTCTGTGCTTTCATACATATAGTAGACACAAGGTAGGTTGCTTTCTTTATTTCTCTGACTAGCTAATTCCTTTTCATATTTTGAAATAGCACAAAGGTAATGTCCCTAACTTATTGGTCAAATGACTTAAAATCTCTAAGACTTTATTCTCTTATAAATGAATGGAGATCATAATAGTATCTATATTCTGGGCTTGAAGTGAAGAATAAATGAGATATTGCATGAAGAGTGTATTAGAGTTTCCCGCATCATATCATGGTTATTATGTGTTTTCATAGCACCACATGGAGAAATTTCTTTTCAGAGCACTATGATCCTGTTTAAAGAAAAGCGATATCAGCATGCTAACATCCTATGACACCAACTAAAACCTCAGATGCATACAAACATGTCACTTCAAGTACAAACAACACAGTCCTTCTTCTCATCTGGGCACTCTGAGCCTTCAGAAAGAATGCAGATCCCTCCTGCCATCTAGGTATGCCCAAGTAATATTATTTCCATGGTCTTAATTAACCTCCTTGCTAATTCTTTTCAACGTGCCTTTTGAAAACATTTTCTCATCAAAATAAATTCTGCATTCCTGTATTCCAAAAACACTTCCTCTACAATCTTATATTAAAATCATGCTCTTGCTTCAAAGCCTTTTGACATGATGGGTGTTCATTTTCTTCCAGTGTGTTTACCAAAACATCACAAAGACAATATTTGCATTTTCCTCTTCCCCCTTTTCCGTGGCTACTTTTAGACCATTGCTTTTCCACATTCATGAAAAATAAAAACAATAACCACAAAAAAATCTTTAAAGTTCTTGACATTTCCTCACAATACACCTAGTCTATTTGGATAGAGTCTAATACTGATTTCATTTTTATACCTTACCTTTTGTTATCTTTTTAAAAGCACATGTAGCCTTTCTTTAAAATTTTTATCATTTGAAGTTCTTATTGGTCTATCCCTGAAATGTCTTGTGATCTGCTGACGTTTCATCTTGGTGGACTGTTTCCTGCATGTGTGTGTGTGTGAGATCTGGTTGTGACCTTATCTTCAGAGAACATTGAGAAGAATTGTGTTATGTTTATATCACTGTAAAATTGAGCGATCATCATAAAATTATTATAGAAAATGGATATCATTCCTCTTAAAAAATAGTTTCACAATTTTTGCCTTCCAGATCCCACAGGAAGAATGAATTCAAATCTCAAAATCACAGAGCAGAAGGCTCATGGGTACAAATAACCGAGGAGACCCATTTCCCACCCTGACCCCAGGGCAAGACAGACAAACCCCCATGCCCTCTCCCGGTGCTGACCAGCAGTTTTTTTCTGGTTCACCATTTCATTGAGGTTGTAGCCCTGGCTTTAGGCAGAAGACTCAGAACTTCTATCTTGAGGTAACTTGAAGCTTAATATCCTATTTCCAAGGGTGCATAAAGCCAACTCGTTAGCTACTAAGATTGAAAAATAACCACAGGCAATCCTGATCTAAACTCCCTCTTACTGCTCTGGTTTTCATTTTCTTCTTGAGTTCAAGCTTCCAGAGATTTCTTTTATGTATGAATAGATGTATGCTTATATGTATGTATATGTATATGCTTGAAAGCTCAGTTTGGCATTTAAATGGATATTTGTTGTATTTTATCCAGCATTTCCAGGTGATACAGAAAGATTTACAGGTTGTCTAGTTTACAATGTTGCCAGAAATGCAAGTCTTCAGGTCTATTTCACCTACCCTTATGTTCACTTTGTGGTCTCTGCTTACTTCTAATTTCAGCTCATTCAGAGCTGTTACTTCTCATAGCCTCTGCTAACAACTACCTTCTCCTTATCACCTGAATATTATACTTCATAAATTTCACTATTTATATGCCCAAGAGAAAGGAGGGTTTGTCTTTGCCAATGTCCATTATTCCTTGCTTAAAAAGAGCTTTGCATGCCAAGCCACCTCCTTAGTCCACTGGTCAAACTATGGATTGGCTGCCCAGAGCTAACGACTCACCACTTGGTTCAGTCAGCTACCACCACAGCAGTGTGGCCATTCGCATATGGGACGAGGATATTTCAGCAGGCTCTGTCAGTGAGATGATTCTCTTACAGAGCAACTATAATTATGAGAGTAATTGTGAAGTACCTATATAGTACCTTCTCAACATTTGAAAACCCAGGAACATGACTTACACACAAAGAAGTTCAAAGTCAGTATGATAAAGCTGTTTATTCTGTTTCAACCTACTCCAGACTGGTCCCTGAGTTCCTCCTCCTTCCTTTCCTATATACACCCTGGTGTCCTTCCTCCAATTCTCATTTCAGCTTAGCCCAAGGCTCCATGGAGTAGAATCTTCTCCACCCTCAGTAGGTTCCTACAAATCGTGTAATTACGTTGTTGCAGAATCTCAGATCCTAGAGCTAGAAGGCATTTCAGAGACCATCTCCATATAAGGTTTGAAACAGGTTGCCATTAGCCAGTAACTGCCCATAGGTGGTACTTCTAAGGTCAGATATCAGCATTTTTTTTTTTTTTTTGAGACAGAGTCTCACTTTGTTACCTAGGCTAGAGTGAGTGCCATGGCGTCAGCCTAGCTCACAGCAACCTCAAACTCCTGGGCTCAAGCGATTCTGCTGCCTCAGCCTCCCGAGTAGCTGGGACTACAGGCATGCACCACCATGCCTGGCTAATTTTTTCTATATATATTAGTTGGCCAATTAATTTCTTTCTGTTTATAGTAGAGACGGGGTCTCGCTCTTGCTCAGGCTGGTTTCGAACTCCTGACCTTGAGCAATCCGCCCGCCTTGGCCTCCCAGAGAGCTAGGATTACAGGCGTGAGCCACCGCGCCTGGCCAACAATTTTAACCATGGTTATCTGACACGTTTGTTTCGATAATTGTAAATACTTTGTTATTAACAATAAATGTGCTGTACTTATGAATGATTTGCTTTTTATTTTATAATGTCACTTGCTTTGTGATCATTTGCATTCAGAGTGAAATTTTAAAAATGAAATTATAAGTGACATTTCAGTGAAATCTCTTTGGTTGAAAACTACAGACATAGAATTTATTGGAAAGAAATCAGAAGGTGGAGAGGGACTCAAAATGTACCACAGGAGAAAGAACAATGCTTCAGAATGCACATAAAACAAGTCAGTTCCCAAAGCGAGGAACCAGAAACCACCACAGTAGTGCCACGGCTGGGAAAGGCTGGTGAGGACCCACCACCACGAGAGTGAAAGTCTAACCATGAATGTCTATTTGTTCTTCTACTCAAGATTAAAATTTGGAAGCAGAGAATCTGATTGGTCTAGATTTGTCCTTGGCTAGAAGACATCTAATTAGAGCAATAAGGATACTGTTCGAAAAAAGAAAAAGAAAAATGAATGCTGGGCAGTGAAATAGAATAAAATATGACTGCATATCAATAGCAGTTTCAGTGAGCAATGCTTGTCTGCCCTACAGTTTCTTTCTCACTGGGAAGAGCAGATGGAAAGTTCCAAACAGTAGGAACCAAGGATTTGCATAAAGCCCTAAGCACTGAATTTCTTAGAAAATGTCAATGCTTTACAAATATTATGTGTGGGATGCAGATAGCCCTTGATTCAAATTCAGAAGCATACCTAACGAGAATAATGTATATATTCTGTGTAAATATTCTCAAATCAGCAAATGAACACACCTACCACTTGTTATAAAACAGAAAGGAAAGTTAAGCTCCTTACTCCCACCTCTACAGCCTCCTTTGTTTACCCTGGATTCCCATGGAGGCTTTTAGACCCTCCTCTCAGTTTCTTCACGCTCTGGACTCACTGTGAGTGAGTCATTGTGAGGCCCGCAGAAGCAGGCTTGCCAGAGTGGAGCTGGCATCAGCGGTCATTCTTGAAGTGCCACTGGGCATGATGTGTGGGCAATTCCAGACTCTTCCTTGCCTTCACAACTTTTGGTAACAGGTGCAGCAAATGAACTTCTGCCACTGTCTTCCTTAAATGCACACAAATAAAGCGTTACCATGTCTTGGATGTGAAGCAATGCCTACTTCCATGAATCATATTTTGTGTTCATGACTCTGCAACTGGGAATTAGTCATTTAGACTTAATTAGTTTTTTTCAAAATAGAAAATGTTTGTGCCAATAATTTAATATCCATATATAATTTATATAGCCAGATTACATCTAGGAAAATGCCAATTTAGATGCTCAATCAACAACAAAAAAATATGTATTTTTTTACACTCTGCCATCAAAACCCCAAATGAACCCCAAGGGTCAGGTGTTTGAAACTAGCTGCTCTCCTACATTTATAGAAGGCAGTTAGAATTGAGGGCTGGCTTTCAGCGATGCTGAGCCCAACCTAGTACTTGACAAGGCCCCATTCAAGGAAAATGCAAATAGAACAAATCGTGCTTCATGCACTTTGTAAAAATTATATTTCGATTTGACAATTTTATCAAATTTCAACCAAATGACAGAACTACATGACGGACTTGCATTTATCTAGGTATCCAAGTCCCAGCTACTAAAGAAGCAAGCATGCCACCAGAAATATAAATAACTCTTTGAATCTGGTGCTTGGTTTTTCTATAGCAAACACATACCCAAATGTACAGAAATGTGTCCAGTCCTTACCTTTATTGCTCTATGCATTTAATATTTGTAGGGACAAAATAGAAGAAAATTTAAAGTGTGGGCTGTCATTGAGATATTTTTAAAGTTATTTACAGTCCTTACAAGAGTATGATAATCTATTTTCCTAAGGATGAGCAAAGCACATTTGAATTTCCAGATAAACCAACAACATTTTTTGAGTTTCCACTTTGGTTGAAGTACATATAACATCTCCAAAAGTGACTGGAAAATATTTTCTAGACACAAGTATTTGTTGCTAACTTAATAAACAGTTGTTTAACATCCATTAATATAGATGCAATTGCTAAGCAAAGTAAACCCAATATAATTTTTTAAGTGGGGAATGTATGCTTACCAGTTTTGACCATTGGAGTCTTGAATAATTTCCATTTAATAAATACTTGATACAAATATCAATATATGATAATAAATGGAAAAAGTATTTAATTTAGTGCCTGCTAAGAGGGTTAGTGACCTATGTCATCACTGGGCAGGAAAAGATGAGCTGGATTCATCAGAGTCACCTTGGGGAATTTGAATTGAGAGATACAGATAGAGTGAGGCAGTTAATGGTGAATCTAAAATTGAAAGATCATGATAGAAGTGGACAGAGAAATCATGATGAGGCAGTCCAAGGAAGCAGAAGCAGACAAAGAATAAAACAGTTGGTAAAGAGAAAGGGTAACCAGTCCCAAGAGCTATTTTTTGTTCCTGATGGTTTCCTTCTCCAATTTCGGTGCATATACTTCCTTAAAGTTCCCTTTGTTCTACTAGATTGTTTGGCACATGAGTCTTTTTCCCCTTAAAACAACAACAAAGAAAAACAAAAAAAAACAAAACAAAAAAAGAGCTCTACTAAGATATAGTTTGTGCCTGTTAATTTTGAGAATGGTTGTGTAAGGCAGCAGCTCTCTCCAAGAATGCTGGGTCTGCAATCTCTCTGACAATTAGGTGTCCTTTGCACAATCAGCCACCTTCTGCTCTAATGATGGAAGGGAAGAAGTTAAAGCCCTATTTGACACTGAGAACCTCTTCCTTTTTGGTGCTCTAAGCAACGTTCAGACAGCCCACTCGAATAAATGCAGACTCAATAACACTTCTGGTTCAGCAACTTTACATTTCTCTCCCTGGCTATAGGAGCTAGGAAGTAGCTAAGAGAAGGTGTGTTCTGTTAATTATTCCAGGCACTAAAATATTTTTTGGCAGTGCTATGTGCCTAAAATGTAAAAATGAATTTAAAAACATAGTACTTGCTTTCAAAGGGTTCAAGTTCACAGTCTAATGGGAAAATTCATATGCAAGTAATTGCAAAAGAAAATAATAAATGCCTAATAGTTATATTAACAATGTTCTAACAGTGAATGATTTCTGCCTAGAAGTATCAGAAAAGAACTCACTAATTGAACTGAACATCAAAATGCATGTAGAATTTCATCAGGCAGAAAGTGGTAAGGAAATTTTAAGATAGGATCATTCATAAAAATGAATGACAGTGTGGAGCTGAAAAGTGCAAATCTTTAGAAGCAGCACCCCTGGAACACAAGATACATGCATCAGGTGAAGCACAATGAACTTGAAAAGTAGAGAGTTTAAAGTAAAACAATAAAGGGCATTCATTATGTGGCATGCAAAAAAACCGGGGGGACCTATGGGGAGTTTCCTAAATATTTTCATGTAGAATCCTTTGATCCTGAGTGTAATGAAGTTTAATATATAACCACCATTGCAATCAAGATACAAAGCATTTGAAGTAGCCCAAAGGTTCTCTCATACCCCTTCTAGGTGAGACCCTCCCCATCCCCAGAGATAACCATGAATTAGTTTTGCCTATTCTTGAATATAATATAAATGGCATTATACAATGTGTATTCTTTATATCTGGCTTTTTTCCAACAGCACAGTATCTTTGCAATCCATCAGTGTGTGGATTAATAGTTCATTCATTTTTACTGCTGTGGAGTATCTCATTTGCATAAATATATCACAATGCATTTGCCATTTGTCTTAGTCAGCTCAGGCTGCCGTAACAACATGCCATGGACTGAGTGGCTTAGACAACAGAAATTTATTTTCTCACTGTTCTGGAGGCTGCAAAGTGCAAGATCAAGATGCCAGCAGAGTTGCCAGCAGTAGTGTCTGGTGAGGGCTCTCTCCTTGGATTACAGATGGCCAACTTCTCACTGTGTCCTCACATGGCCTTCCCTTGGTGCCTGTCTCTTCCTCTTCTTATAAGGTCACTAATGCCATCACGAGGCTCCACCCTTATGATCTCATCTAAACCTAATTATCTCCAAACTTATTGCCAATCCCCAAATATACCATTATATTGGGGGTTAGGGCTTCAACACTAATTTTGAGGATATCCAGTTCAGTCCATAGCATTGTTTTCCTGTTTTGATTATTTCTAGTTTGGGGCTATTATGAAGAAAGCCACTATAAATATTTTGGTACAAACCATGGTATGGACATAGGCACCCATGTCTTATATATACGTAGCAAAGAGTGGGATTCCTAGATCATTATGTTTAGCTGTAGAAGATACTGCAAAGTTTCTAAAGTAGTTGTAGTAGTTTAAATTCCCACAGCAATATATAAGAATTTCAGTTGATCTGTGTCTGTACTGGAACTTGATATTGGCAGTTTGTAAAATTTTAGTCAAACTGGTAGTTTATAGTGGTTTAATATAAACTGGTAGTTTATATTACTTGTGGCTTCAATTTGCATTTCCCTGATACTAAATACTGTTTGAAATGTTGATTAGCATTAGAATACTCTCTTTTGTGAAGGGTCTGCTCAAGCCTTTATCTATTTTTTAATATGTTGTTTGTCTTTTCCTTATTAATTTATGAATTCTTTATTTATTCTGTATGTGAATCCTTTGGTGCACATAAGCATTGCAAATGCCTTCTCCCAGTCTGTCATTTGTTTTTCACTCTCCTAATGGTGTCTTTTGAATAACATAAATTCTTAATTTAAATGAAGTCAGATTTATCAAAATTATTTTTTAATGGTTAGTGCTTTGCATGTCCTGTTGAAGAAATTTTTGCCTATCATAAGGCCATGAACATATTTTCTATAAAATATAAGCTTTCTATAAAATATAAGCGTATAAGCTTTATTGTTTTACCTTTCACATATTTAGGTCTATAATCCATATTTAGGTCTATAATCCATCTTACATTAATTTTTGCATATGGCAGGAGAGAGGGACCAAGACCCATTTATTCTGAATGGATATTCAATTGTTCTAGTAAAGACCATCATTTCCTCATTGCAGTGATGGCATCTTTCTCTAAATTAAGCGGCCTATATGTGTGGGTCTACTTCTAGATTTTTTATTCTGTTCTATCGATCTTTTGTTAGTTTATCACTGCAATGATAATACTATCTTAATGAATGATAGTAAGTCTTGAAATCTGGTGGTATAAATCCACCAATGGCGTTTGTCTTCTTTAAAATTATCTTGTATTTTCTCAGATTTTTGCAATTCTGTAAAATTCCAGAATCATATTGTCAATTTTCCCACACACAACCACATACATGCAATTGAGATTTCATTTGGAATTTCATTGACTCTGTAGATCAGTTGAGGAGAATTGAAGTCTTCACAATATTGAGTCTTCCAATTTTTGAAAATGATATGTCTCACCATGTATTTAGGTCTTCTTTCATCTCTCAGTAATGCTTCATATTAAAATAGCTTTTCAGCATAGAGATCATTTATATCTTTATTTAAAGCTATTCTTAACTATTTAATTTCATGATGTTAAAATGAAATTGACTCATTTTTATGTTTTTCCTATTGTTTCTTGCTGGTAGATTAAAAATAATTGATTTTGTATGTTTATCTTATATCTATCAGCCATATTAAATTTATTTATTAGTTCTATTAGATTATTTGCAAATGCTTTTGGGTTCTATTTCCACAATCCTGTGGTCTATAATAATTTTTTCTTCTTTTTTCAAATATTTTAACATTTTGAAAAATGTTAGTGTCTTACTGCACTAGCTGGCATTATGGAATAATTTTGAAGAGAAAATTGACCTGATTGCATTAGTATTTTAAAAGATAGAGGTGTGGTAGAGGTGTGAAATATTTATTGAAGTGAGAAGTTCAGTCTAGAGAAATCTAATTAAGGAAATACATGTGGGAATTCAGAGAAAGACATCCAATCAAGAGACTTCTCTGAAATAGATTTGACAAGCAATGGCGATCGGCTATAGGAACTGAAGTCTTTAGCCAGGGTGGCTAGCCATTACATGAGATAAGGGACATTTTAAAAGAAAAAGAATGAAAAGTAGATTGAGAAAGAGTAATGCAGATTAACGCATTTTAGAAACTTTTGATATCCAACTGAGACCTTTTTTTCCAAGTCCTATAAAACTAAATCAATAATTTTAACATCTAGATAGATTAGGTATCTGCCTCACCCAAGGAAGAGAGGGCAGATAGCCCTGGGTAACCACGATTTGAATTCTAAGCCACAGCTGAGCACCCTAAGTAGTGTGGGCTCCAAGGAAGCTGATTACAGGACGGCCAGTGGCCTGGAGTGGTACAGCCCTCTGTTTCCTACCTCCCTTCCTCCGTCATCCCTTCTAGTCTTCATTCACCTGTCATTACATCCCAACCAGCCTCGGTAGCTGGGCTTCTGGCACAGAACAGATGTCCACCCCAGTTCTAACAACAGCACTATGGACTGATTTTCTTGTTCTAAGTCATAAGTTTAAGATTTTCTTTTTAAAATAATATTTCCAGAAGAGAAACTGACTTCCACCAGAAAAGCTCACAAGAGAGCAACGATTATTAGAGATCCCTCACAGCCTGTGAACTTGCTTTGGGAGCTCGGTCAGTTCTCCTTTCCTCAGGACGGCCACAGCGTTGGCAGAATTGTAATGATGTTGTGGGTCCAGGTGAATCAGACAGAAAAGAGCTGCTTAATTCCACTTCGTGTAACTTTGGTCTTTCTTCATGAGCTCAAGTCACGGGGCATCAGCTCTGCCTCTCCAGTCAGGATGCTCCCCTCAGGTGGACGGTGAGATGACCAGTGCGGTACCTTTGTTCCTTTGCTTTAGTCTTTTACTCTAGTTCCTTTGCACACATGGAAAGAAATGAAAAGCTGCTATGTTCATGAGGCCTCAGAAGACTTAGTTCAAGAAGGAGGTTTGGAACAAAATATGTGGATACATTTATAAAAAACAGTTAAACCAACTCCGTTTTTTTCTTAATGTAATTGGCATCTCCAAAGAAATGATAGAGACGTAGCTTGAAAACAAAACTCCCAACGTAAAGCAAGCTTAGAAGACAATGAGGCCAGGTGCTGTGGCTCACACTTACAATCTCAGCACGTTGGGAGGCCAAGGCAGAAGGGAGGATCACCTGAGCCCAAGCGGCTAAGGCTGCAGTAAGCTGTGATTGTGCCTCTGTGCTCCAGTGTGGGCAACAGAGATCCTGTCTCAAAAAAAAAAAAAAAAGAAAAGAAAAGAAAAGAAAAAGAATAAAAAGAAGACGTTAAGATGGTAGAACACTGAAGTTGGCTTGCCTTCAGACTTCAGTAAACAGCAAACTGCAGGGGTTTTTTGTTTCATCATATTATGGGGGTACAAATGTTGTTAAGGTTACATATATTGCCCTTGCCACCCCTCCCCGTCCCCAGTCAGAGCTTCAAGCGTGTCCATCCTCCAGGTGGTGCGCGACACACTCATTATGTAAGTAAGGAGTAAAAAAATATCTCACAGAAAAATCATTTAAAAATTTGTGATGACTCCTGCTCCCCTAGAAGTGCTAACAAATTCACGATTATCTAACAGTAAGCAAATTCAAACCTTCTGAACAAGTTTCTCCCAACTTGTATAAAATTTTTTAAGTTGAATATTATTCCACATAGTCCACATAGAATTGGCCCAAATAAACATATATAAAAAGCTCTAGAGAAAATCAGGAAACTGAAACAATGCTAGTGTTAGCCATCTGCATCATGAAAGCCCAACTCTGCTGCCCTAGTTAGTCAGTGACATTGGAGGCAGGCAGTGGGGTAGGAGGCCAAGGTCATTGTGGATGCTCAGCATTACTACAGGGTGGCACGCTGAGTGCAGACTGCGGAGAGGAAAAACAATTAGACTTGCTCCAGGTGTCCTCAATTTGTAGAATTAAGATCAAATGTTGGATGCTACAGTGAAGTGGATTTCACACAGGTAAGAGCAGGATTTTAAGATGTTCAGAGGTTTCCAAACATAGAGTGAGCTTCCTGGTCCAGCAGTGAGTTTTTCATCTCTGGATTTGTCAAACAGAGGCCAAGTGGCCATTATACTTCACAGATGGTTGTAAAAAAGTATTTCCTAAACTTCCATCAGTTAAAAACTTAAACCATGAATTTATCATATTTTATGTACCATGTCTTAATTTTTTATATTAAAACAATATCTTTTTGCTGAAATAAATTAATGTTGTTGAAAGCAATAATGTTTTTCATATTAAAGGGTTGATATCTTGGTGGTTTTTTTTTTCCCTAAACTTCTTTAAAATAAGCACATAACTTAAAACATTCACTCATGTACCATCTAAAGTCACCTCAGGTACCACTGGTGATTTCAACTTTAGAAAACTTGTTACAAAAGATACTTCATCATAGAGAGGGACCTTTAATATCCTTTTCCCTCTGAGATCTAGGATTCTAAATAGTTAATAGGTGCTGAAGCTTGACTTCTTTTCTTTTTTGCTGCTAAGCACAGAGGAGTCCATATAGTCACATAGAACCTTCAGCATCAGCAGACTTTCATCATTTCAAAAGTGCTTTTACTTTTATTATCTTATTTTACCCACTGAGCTCTGCATAGAAATAGTAGGGATGAGAAAATAAAAGCACATAAAGTTGCATGAAGCCCAACATCACACAACTAATTCATGGATAAACTAGATCTAAAGTCAACTCTGAGCCTAATGCTCTTTCCATTAAATAAATTAGTCTTTATTGAAGAGAATTAGTTACACCCTCCTGTTTAATAAACCCTTTAATAAAAATATGTTTCCAAGTTAGTTTTTCTTTGTTACCTTTATTTTCCATTATTTCTCCAAATGGGAAAACCGTGGCTCAAACAGCAAACAGAACTCTGGGAAAATATTTTCTTGAATACTTTGTCTTTATGCATTCATATAAAAACAGAGTGAATATAAAATGTTATTTCACTTAAAATAATTATCATGGTAATAAAATTTCAGTGTTTGAAAGAGGGATTTGGGCAATGCCACATTTTTTTTGTCATATAATTTTTCTTGATTTTGTTTTGAATGACATTCTGATATTCCAATAAATCAATCAGGCAACTTATATTTCTGGAAGACCACATTTGTGCTCATCACTAGAATAGATGTCATGGAAATTTAGGTAGATGTATAAATTAATTTGTCAGCAGCAAGCTTATAATCTAATTAGTAAAACAAATCTAATATAAGTAGAAGAAATAGCAAATAGCTCATTTAATGGAAAAACCATATTTCAATAGATTTTCTATACCTTTGAATAAGACAATTATCTTCTCTGAGTTCTTTCATCTGTAAAATAAGAGGGCTGATTTTGTTCTCCCCGATTTCTGAAATTCTAAGATCTATATCTTAGAGTAGATAAAATTAAATAAAAGAAAAATATTATTTAATAAACTTGGGTATTCTTTTCTTCCAAAGAATGCAAAAGAAATTAATTTGATAGTCATGAAATACATTTTGCACAGTACTACTGAAGTGATACCAATAATTAAAATTAAATTCAATCATAAGAATGCATTAACGTAGTGGTAGGTTAGTTAACAAATACTTCTTGAGCAACTACTCATGCCAGGTACTGTTGTCATAGCTGCTGGTGATACAGGCAAGAGTGCCTATCTATAATGGGGCTTATATTCTAGGATTAGGGAGGGATGAACCAAAGACTAAACATTAGTACAGGTATTCATAAGTGCTACCAAGAAAGCAATGTACAGTAACATGATAGAGTCCGGCTAGGGCGGGTGTGGAGGGGGCGGCTATGGATTGCTATGGGGACCCTTCTGTTATAGCAACTTCTGAGTAGAAACCTTCCCAGATGATTAGAAGTGGCCAAGCAAACATCATGAGAAAAAGAGTTTCACAAGGAGCTGACAGCAAGTGCCAAAGGTCTGAGCAAGGTACAACCCAGGTATTTCTTTAAAAAAAAAAAAAAAAAAGGGAGCAAAAATCATAGCAATAGCCAAGAAGATTAGAAGAAACTAAGGTAAAAATGTTGACAAAGCCTTGTGGACCATCATCATTGGATTTGGATTGTATTGAAGGCATGTCAGCAAGAATCGAGTCATATCTGACTTTCATTCCTTGGAGTTTTCATGGGGTATTAGGTGAACTATGCCCTGACAATCACAGCACCATCAATGGCTTCTGATTTCTCTTTGAAATTCCTTTATCAAGGGCAAATTCATGTGTACTCTGGTTGCTCTCTTATTACTTTTGCCCCGAGGCATCTGGTGCCTTCTTTCTAGTCACCTTCTTGTTAGAATGTAAAATAATCCCATGCTTCTCTTATACACTTACTGGTCCACAGGATTATCTCACACATCCTCTGGTCTGACAAACTTCAGGAGTGGAAATCTCAACACAGCTACCTCATTTTTGCTCCATAATCAAAGAGCTACCCCATGCATTTACTGGCCTTATAGATTTCCCAGAGAGGATTCAAACACTGACCAAAAGCAAAGGTTAGAGTGGTCTTATCAAAGCCTTGTCCTCTTGATTTAAAGTGAAAGAAAGCTCACTATAGACCAACTCCTCTCTCCTAATATTCTCTCCCATTTCTAATCCTAACTCTTTCTACCCTGTATGTGGGTGATGAGTTGAAAGGATTTAGTTTTTGACCGTCATCTTTGAAAAATGTGGTGTTATTCAAGTTTTTAAATCTTTTTTTTTTTTTTTCTTGAGACAGAGTCTCACTTTGTTGCCCAGGCTAGAGTGAGTGCCGTGGAGTCAGCCTAGCTTACAGCAACCTCAAACTCCTGAGCTCAAGCGATCCTCCTGCCTCAGCCTCCCGAGTACCTGGGACTACAGGCATGCGCCGCCACCATGCCCGGCTAATTTTTTCTATATATATTAGTTGGCCACTTAATTTCTTTCTATTTATAGTAGAGACAGATTTCACTCTTGCTCAGGCTGGTTTCGAACTCCTGACCTTGAGCGATCCACCCGCCTTGGCCTCCCAGAGAGCTAGGATTACAGGCGTGAGCCACCATGCCCAGCCTCAAGTCTTTAAATTTTATTATCAATTTATGAGCAACACAGAGGAACACATTAAAGAACTATGCAATTAGTAAAATCCACGATGCGGGAAACTATAGAACAACAACAACAAAAAAAACCCACAGTGTCTTCAACAAATAAATTGCTAGGGTGAAATATAAGGAGGGGAAAAATCTGTAAATGAAGATAGACTGAAGAGACACACCAACCAAATATGAGTTGTAAACTTTGGATCCTAGGTCAGACGTGTGATCTATAAAAAAATTATGAGGCAATTAGGGAAATGTAAACACTGGCTGATGACATTAAGAAAATATAGTTAAATGTTTCAAAGGGATAAGATATTGTGAAGTGGCCTTATCTTTTAGCATTATGCACTAAGATATTTATAGATGAGGTAATACAATGTCTGGAATTTGTTTTCATGTAATGAAATAGTGGAGGGAGAGGCATAGAGATGAAACAGGACTGGCCATGTGTTGAAGCCAGGCGATGGGAACATAGGGGTTCATTACAGTACTCCTCCATATTTGTATTCCTTATACTATTCCTACATCCTTAGAATTTTCCATAAAAATATTTTAAAATGCTGTTTTGTGGTCTCAGAGTTCTCTTTGAATTGTGGCATTGATTGTCTTGATGCCTTAATTGGGACATTCATTTGACATTGTTTTAATATAATGTGTCACAGGTGCCAACGTGGCGAATTTGTGGGCTATCTTATATCCTTCTCACTTCTGCCATACTGTACTTTTCCTTCTTGGAAACTCAACTTGGAGAACTGGTCTATCCTCCCCCCAACATTTTCAAAATGGTATTCTGCAGTCATACCATGTGGGAGCAGCATGATATGGAAAGTAACTCCCTGAATTTTCAGTCTGTAAGTCACTTTCTTCTACTACAGCAATTCTGAGATTAAACAAGTTCTATCATGAAGTTGTGTGTAGGAGACGATTGTTTCTTATCAGTCTCAAGGGAGTGACTTCATTTTTGAGGCCAAGCACTTTAAATTACATGCATTGATGCCTCCATTTTTATAACCCTTTAACATAATATTTTAACCTAGATGATTTATGAAATATCAGTTGCACTTCGGGAGTACACTGGAATTAAATGCCATTTAGAGCCTTTCCCTATGATGACATTGTGCCATTCTAGATCCTTGCTCTGTAAAATTGCTTCTCTTTTTTTAGTATCTGTTGTAAATTTTATGATTGATTGCAGATATTTGTCTGCAGGGTCCAAAGCCCGTACACTTCTTTCTTGTGTTGCATTCTTTATTAGGTCACCCAAAAATAACAGTGCCAAAAACTGTTATAAAGACAGGCATTTAGAGGAATTTTAGGGTAAAGCTCATGGAAAGCAAATAAAAAGAAGGAGCCACATAATATTCTCTGCTTAGTGTTTCACTTTCTCTAAACTCAAGTATTCTTCTTTTTATGACATGAGTAAAAGAGAGGGCAAATTAAACTTTCTCACCACTATAAAGCATTATGAGTTATAGATGTATTTCAACTAGGCATCATTGATATGTTATAAATTATCTAAATTTCCTTTCTATTCTTAGGAATGGCAAAGAAATCTCTCTCTCTCTCATACACACACACACACACACACACACACACACACACAGAGCCCCAGAATGACATTGAATTCATATCACTAAGTAAAATTCCCAATATCCTCATTTCATTTGTTTGCATACTAAAATAATATGCATGGATATGAAGGATAAATAAGAAGCTATAATCTCATGGACCAGAATATTTAGATAGTTCCAACTTAATCTTGTATTAACAATTGGGATAAAGACCAAAGGTTGACATTGTTATATTCTTCAATTAACAGAGGATGACACAGAACAGATCATAGCCACCAAAATGATAGAAAAAAGTTTGGCAATATATTCAAACTCACCACCCAAAATCCATTCATAAGGAGAGAATTCATTGGATTAAGTAAAATTATAATGTGATGAATGAGAACAATAAACCAAATTAGTCTGGTGAAGCTTTTCATAGAACTTCAAATCTAACAGCTCAGAAGAAAAAAATAGGCATAGGTTGACTCTGAAAAAATTATCTAAGCATGCCCTATAAATGAATGGAAATAACTGGAATCATGTAGCTTTGCAAATTATGAAGAACCATATACCTAAGAAGGTGCCTGGCCAAGGAATAACTGCTGATCCTAGAATATTGGTCAGAAGGAGAGAAAAAGAACACATATAACAAATGCAATTGAGCACAAAACAAAATTTGTCTTCACAGTATTTTGTATTTTTATCAGTTGCTTAGACTTCAAATGATACTGTTATAACATGAAATGGGTGACTAGCTCTTGATAGTAACTATATTTACAGGGCTTATTATGTATTAGAAATTGTTCTCAGCATTGCAGCAATCTTGTAATCTTCATAACAATCCTATGGGAAGATATTGTTATTATGCCTGGTATTACCTGTAATAAACTGAGGCATGGAGAAGTTACTTAGCTTGCCCCAGGGAATGGTTGAGTCAGAGCCACCATTATCTACTACCTCTTGCCTTTGAAAATACAGGATGAACTTACATTAAATAATTAGAGAGTGATTATTGTATAAATGTATTATAAAAGCTTTATGTGTTAAATTGAGTCCCATTTATTTTTATTGCTGCTGAAATTGCCTTTGGGATCGTAGTCATAAATTCTTTGCCTAGGCCAATGCCTGCAAGGATTTTTTCTACATTTTCTTCTAGAATTTTTATGGTTTCATGCCCTACATTTAAGTCTTCTATCCATTTTCAATTAATTTTTGTAGGTGGTAAGAGATAGAGGTACTGTTTCATTCTTCTGCATGTGGCTATCCAATTTTCCCAACACCATTTATTGATTAGGGCTTCTTTTCCCCTGTGTATGTTGTTGTCTGCTTTGTCAAAGATCAGTTGGTTGTAGGTAGATGGTTTTATATCTGGGTTCTCTGTTCTGTTCCATTGGTATATGGCTTTAGTTTTGTACCAATACCATGCAGTTTTGGTTACTATAGCCATATAGTATAGTTTGAAGTCTAGTAATGTGATGTCTCTAGATTTGTTCTTTTTGCTTACGATTGCTTTAGCTATTCAGGCTCCTTTTTTGTTACAAAACAAGCATGGAATTATTTTTCTAGATCTGTGAAATGTGACATTGGTATTTTGATGGGGATTGTATCAAATCTGTAAATTGCTTTGGACAATATGGACATTTTAACAATGTTGATTCTACCCATCCACAAGCATGACATGTTTTTCCATTTGTTTGCGTCATCTGTGATTTCTTTCCAAGAAAATGTGGAGAATGGATATGCATGCAAGAAGGAACTTGGCCAAAGAATGAATAGAACTCATAATATTTAATTGGGATCATTGTAAAATAAAGTACTTTTACATCTGTCATCTGATTCAAGGGAGCAATAAAACATAATCTGCACAAAGATGGCACAGAAAAGAGATATGATAGAGCAAACTCTCAACCTGAGTTAGCAAAACAAATTAAAATAAATCCAAAATTTATAATGGGACCCCAAGAAATAAGAACCCGGAGGATCCTACGAACATACTTGATAGGTTTATTCTTTGCCACCCTGTGATCTCTGGATATAGCATCTGGAGCTCAAAAATGCTGGTAAAAACTACCTAAATAGCTAGTAAATACACTCCAGTCACTGTGCTTTATTAGTGGTAGTGTTGTTATTTTCATTTTTACTATAAAAGATCAATGTTGTTTCTGGTTTTGTACAAAATCACTATAAATCACCGCAGGAATGCAAGGAAAGGCCAGCCATAGTCAGGACTGTGCAAGGAAACACTGGTTGGAAAACCAGCAGAGGTAAGGATGCCATTCATTGCCTTATAGGAGAGAATCAGGACCAGCCAGCCTTCCCTAGTGTGAACTTCTCCTATCCAGAATATTCTTCACAGTCATCTCCATAGCAGAAAGTTGTGAAGGGATATTTTATGGCTGATGTTAAAGACTTACTTTAAAAAATGCAACAGTGGGCAGAATGAAATGCTGTCTTTAAAATGATAGGATCTACTTCAGCTTTAGGAGAAGTTTTTTGGCTGTAAAAACTTTCGATCTCTATAATAACACAGCAAAGCAAATTACAGACGCACCTTCTCTTAGTATTTTTATGGTTGAAAGAGAAAACGATATTGCTGGCCTGCCTGGAAACAGGGAAATGGACTGAATGACTTCAAGGATTCCTTCATGCTAGCTGATTTGGGGATAACTTCAGGGAAGAACAAACACAGTCTGCTGTCAGGTCTTTGGCTTATTCTCAAGTGACTGCAAAGGTTTAAAAAGATCTGAATGAAAACATTCGGATACATGAACTCTTTACGGTACCTTCAATACACTTACATCAAAATCCTTGAGGATGTGAAAATATGTTTCTAGTGCCCTTCTTGTATCTAGTATCTGCCGTCCTCTGCAAATTTAGCCCTGGTGTATCCTTAGCACTGAGGCAGGGGTTTCAAATTACTGATGAGGTCTTCTTCCTCTTTAAAGGTGGTATTAAGAGTACCTAGGAGTTCTGAGCAATATCGTCCCTTTTTAGATCTGTCCATTCATCATGATCCCATGCCAGAATTTGTTAGGTAAACATGATTGACAGACAGCCATCTTTATCCTTTATATGGCTGGAGGTCAGCCCTGGTGGAAAGTAATGCTTTTTTAATTAGCTGTTAAAGGATTGGGTTTCCTTTGTGTGGATTGCACGCTGCTCTCTCTCTCTCTCTCTTTCTGTCTCTCTGAGCCAGTATCCAAAGTGGATATCTCTTATGCCTTGCATGCTCAGTATAACTCAGATGACTGAAGAACAGTCATAAAAGATTCATATTGAAGCTGTTTTATAAAAATTTGCACAGCTGGCAAAAAAATAGAGAGAGAAAACATACTCGAAATAACAGTTCTCACAAAGAAAAACGAATGACATTTTTAAAGGCTATTTTGGCAAATAGTGGCTGCAAAAAGAAAATTGTTTTGTTGCAATCCCTCTGCTGCAAAAATAAAATAAAATAAACATAATTTTTAACTGTAATGTGCAAAATACAATTTCCTCCTAAGAATTGGTCCTTCCATTTAAAGGTAAAATAAACCCCCTGAAACAGTTTTGATTTGGCAGAGTTTGCAAAAAAAACAAAGCAAGCATTTGTGACTAATTCAATGGCACTGAACTTCTTCCGCATATTTTGTGAGGCAGGATGTTCACTTCGGAAAAAGCTGATGATTTTTACGCCTAAAACAATTAATTCAGCAATATATGAAACCCCTGTGAAATGAAAAATGGGTGTGCACAAAATACTTATACATATACAAAACACATTCTTTTTACTTAAATGTAAAATTGTTGGGCTACAAAAGAAACACTTTTATAAACTTCTGAGTAGTTTATACATACAGTGATTAGACATGATGGTCTAGGGTAAGGGTTAATATTACATGAAGATCCTAAAATGAATTTTCTACCTTATAAACCAAAAAAAAAAATATCAATTATTTGTATAAAATGTATAAATAGACCCAAAGTCTATCTCTTTTGTATATTTTCATCTCTAATCTGGTCTTCTGATTTTCTCTATTTTTTTTTCAATTTCATTTATTTCTACTTTTATCTTTATTATTTTCTCCTTCTTAGATTTATTATACTCAAACATTTCTTAAGCTTTCTTAGAGTGAAAGCTTAGGAAGCTTAGATAGTTGATTTGAGAACTTTCTTCTTTTGAGATCTTTTTCTGTTATAATCTCTCTCTCTCTCTCTCTCTTTCCCCCCACCCCTTTTCATTAAGACATAATATAGTATTTAAGAGCATGAGATCTGGAGCCAAAATGCCTGAGTTTGAATCCCAGTTCTGCCACCTACTAGCTGTGTGATCTTGGTAAAATTACTTAAGTTCTCTGGGCCTGAGATTCTTAATCTTTTAAATGGGGCCAAAAATATTTTTGCTTATTAGATTGTTTCAAGAGATATATGACTAAAAATATGTAAAGAACCTAGAAAGTTTTTTGTAATATGTACAAGTGTTATTAATACTGCAAGGAGCATGCATTCATAAAATATGTGTGCTCATCAAGTATTTTTTACCTTAGGTAAGTTAACTTCATTTAAATAATACACCAGCATTAGTAAATAAATCCTTGGGTTTTTTTCCCTTTATGTCTCATTTCTCACCGTATAAACAAAGTATTGGATTGTATTTAGGAATGAGAAGGAAAATCCATTGATGGTCTTGATGTCTACCACTAAATGAAAGTCTCTAAGACGATCATATGCAATTTCAATCAGAAAGACTTGGAGAGGTCTCTGCTGCATGTCTTGTTTATGATAATAATTGATTAATTATCAATTGTCCTTATTAGCTAATTGAGCTCCAGAAAATTAACTCATTAGTAAACTATATTTTTTTCTCTTTTGAGTGACCTGGTGCATATATTATTTAAACAAACAACAGGCCACAAAACAAGTAGTTCATTAAGAGCAATGACTATAAGACCAGATGAAGTGCACAACTTTTAAAAAATCAAGAATGAAATGGTTTTAGGAAAAATCCCAAGATGTAACAAGCTAGTTTCACGCTTGATGTTAAGCAGGCAAATACTTTCTTCCTGAATCTTGCAACTTCAGACAGAAAAATTGGTCTGTACCATCTGAAACATGGACCACATTATATGTCACTTGAATTTTTAGCTTGCTAAGGTTGAGTTTTTCCCACAAAAGGGTCATAATGGCTGTCAAAGAAATCCACATATAAAATTTGTTTACCACAGTTTAAACAAGCCATTTAATCCGCAACTGGTCTGGCTGCACGTGACAAAGCAGAGCAAAGCACCAGCAAAATTGCACGGTGTTCCTGGTAGAGGTTCATGTACTTGCATGACTTTTAGCCAACCCATGGCATCTTTGCTTTTGGTGTGTGTACAGAGGAGTGGTAGCCAGGAGTTGTAGGTGAACACGATTAAAATGCGGAGAGGTGCATTCATTTTATTGAGCACTTACTATGTGCCAGGTACTGTGCTAGGTAATATTATCTCATTTGGTCAATTAAATGAAAATTGAAATCAGAAAAACCTTTCAAAACAAACAATGGTTTAGGGATTGCAGATATGAATCATTGAATAGGGTTTTAAAATCTTCATTTGGAAAAGGTTGTTTATGCCTCTTTTCTTCTGTGTTATATGACTATAAAGCCCTACCTGAAACACCTAGGATTCTCATTGTTTATAGGCACACTCAGTTCCAAATATTAATGATTATATAAAGTTTACATGCATTGATTTAACTAAAAGAAAACTGTTACAGGAGCAGATTTTAGCTGTACATTTTTGTCAATCTTAATTCATTTTGCTGCAATCTAGTTTTAAAGTGAAAATGCTGCTGCTTCGGTGTTTTGTCTCATTAAAATATTCCATGGAAAAGGGTGTGCTAGAAATGTATAAACAAATGCAGCATTATGGGTCTAATTAGCTGGAAGAATACCTGTATAAATGGAATTTGTCGGTCACAAAGCAAGCGCCCTTCCCCCACTTACTTATATAATAATCCTGGCTTTCAGAAGACTAATCGCTACACATCATCTACACAGCATCTAATTTCCTCATCAAATTTCTCTGCTGGGTTTAGCCATGCTTGTCAACTTCCCAGCTCTCTCTTCAATAACTGGGTTTATTCTTAGTGTCTCGCCAATAAGCATTCCTATGAGCAAACCCATGAAAGAATGAAGTCCAAATTTCTTTATCGCTCCCTCTTTTAAGAAGGGTTTTCTGCTCACACTCCTGGGAAAGGTCACAGGTAATTTTGGCTGGTTGCTTTTGGGTGGCAGGATTGCAGCCAGTACATTGGGCTCTTTTGTTTAATGGTCTCACTGACCACCAAAGGCGACCACAAGCTGCAGTGAGACCGTTTAGGAAAGCAAACAGGCAAGAATGTAAGCAAGTGTGCTCAACTCAGTCTCCCTTTAAGCACAAAGTAAGTTGCTCATGTTCCATTTCAGGACAAATGCAGCTTTTCTGCAAGCAAACTTATCTTCTTTATTGTTTATGTCCTGTACTTTACTGAATTTCTGTGAGGAGTTTTAGGGACACTTTTTGTGATGGAGAAAAGTCTCATGAATGACTTGAAAGCAAACTCCTTTTCCTATTAAGTTTACAAGGGAAGTTCAACATCTTTCCCAATGAATCTCTGCAAGATGGCTGCCTTCCTAGCTGCACAGAAGGCAAGTGGCCCCTCAGTAAATTCTGGACATGCACAACCACTGAACTGACCATTTCTATACTAGCAATGGTCTATGGTGCTATACAGGTTGAATTGCGTCCCCCTCTAAAAAGATATATTGGAATCCTAACTCCCAGTACCTCAGAATGTGACCTTATTCGGAGATAAGGATTTTACAGAGGAATCAAGTTAAGTAAAGTCCTTAGGGCAGGCCCGAATCCAACCTGACTGGTATCATTATAAAAAGGGAAAATTGGACAGAGACACGCACAGGGAGAATGCCACGTGAAGATGAAGGCAGGCATCAGGGTGATATGGCAGAAGCAAGACTGCCGGCAAACCACCAGATGCTGAGAGAGAGGCAGGAAACAGACTCTCACAGCCCTCAGAAGGAAGCAATCTTGACAACACCTTGATATTGGACTTCAAGCCTCCAGAAGTGTGAGACAATAAATTGCTGTTGTTCAAGCCAATCAGCGCATAGTACAGTACTTAGTTACAGCAGCTGGAGGAAACTAGCCTACATGTTAATGATAAGTTCAAGGATATATATATGTATATATGTATATATATACATATATACATATATATATCCTTGATATATATAAATATATGCATATATATATGTTCATTCTTTGCCCACAAATAAGTTGGTAGTCATTATAAAGGTGAGGGCTAGATTCTGCTGTTTTATACACTTCTTCTTAAGCAAATTAGACCTACTGTCTCCTGCTCTCTATGTGATGATCTAAACTGAAGAAGAGCTTCCACTGACTGCCCTCAGACACTAATAAAACCTGTGAGCCAGAGTTGCTCAACCTCCACACTATTAGCACGTGTGGTGGGGGCTGTCCCATGCATTGGAGTATGTTTACTCCATTGGAGAGGCACCCCTGGCCTCTACTCACTAGATACTAGCAGCACTCTCCCCTGGGTTGTGACAATGTCTGCAGGCATTCTCAACGTTCCCTGGGGTACAAAATCGACCCCAGTTGGGAACTACTGCTCTAAATATATTTTCAGGGAGCAATACAGTCTTTTAACACACACACACAAAAAAAATTGGATTATATTTCATAGTCCTTCATCTTTAATTTTCATGGCCTTCGGAGACTTTTTCCAAATTTTAGTAACAAAAGTCTTGCTTTTCCCACAGGCAAACCAATCCTATTCAGCTCCATTACCATTTACTGAAGGCCTCTCCTTGTCATCCATAAGACAGAGACTCCTTGGTACATGAATCTTACAAAACTAACCTTAGAAAAATATCCCCCTTTATAACTAAAAGTTCTTGCCTAATAAACATGTTTGCTTGGCAGGTATTGTCTTTCCCTTGTCCTTAATGTGAAAAGAAAAATGTATGTGAGTAAGCATTATTCTGTTTGGAGGATAGGATGGTTTTTCATGGCAATAGGGTAGCTTGTCACAGTAGAAAGTCAATAGATGTTTGTTGGATCAATGAATGTCACTTATCCCTCACAGACAGGAAACAAAAATAAGTTTCATGCATAACCTGCTGAAAAACTGTCATATTGTTGATGGCATATATAGTGTGTTGGAATTTGATGTCATTTTTTATACTATACATTTCCAAGCCCAAAATATCCAACTGGGCCAGAAATAGAAAGATTTTCTTCTCTTACGGTGGCCTTGTGTAGGAGGTTCCAGAATTTATTATCTGGATCCATTGCTGTAGTGTGATGTTTAGATCCCAGGCTCTGGACCCAGGCAGAGATGAATGAATACATGGGTTTGAATCTCAGTTGCAGCAGGGAGCAGTCTTTCGCCAGGTCCTTGTCCTAACTCAGCTTCAGCTTTTTTATCTGTAAAATGGGCATGATAATACCTGATAGAATTATTATGGGATGGAATAAGGTAATGCTTATAAAGCACTTAGCTTGGTAATAAGGGCACAGTAACTGTTAATTATTGTTTTCAGGGCTAGTAAGGGTTTATTAGATCTTCCTTAGATCTTCCTTAGATCTTCCTTAGATCTTTCTAAATGATCAAACCTTCCTGCTGCAAGGATTTTTCTCATGGCTTTCTATAACAAGAGAGGTCTTTCTAAAATATAGGTCAGCAAACTTTTTCTATAAAGGATCAGGTAGTAAATATTTTAGGCTTTGTAAGCCAAACAGTCTCTGTTTCAAATACTCACCTCTGCCATTGTAGCAAGGAAGCAGTCATAAACACTGTCATCAAATGAACATGGCTGTATTCCAATAAAACTTTATTACAAAAACAAGGGAAGAGATGGAGTTTGGTCCACAGGCTATAGTTGGCTTACTATTATTCTAAAAAGAATAAACAGCTTTCCCTTTTGATGTGTCACTGCTCAAACTTTATATGTTGGTGCTTTATGAAAAATCACTTCAGATAGAAGCCATTCTATGAGCTTTTTGTTCAACAAAGCTTTAAATTCCTGTATATGAGTGAGAATAATAGTAATTAAATTTGATTTGTCAATCATGGGATGAAATCAGGCTGAAGCCATCACTAATTCATTGTAGTAAAGAGAAAAAGGGTTGATTCTTATGTTTCACTGTTGCTCAGGAGGACAGATTGGACCTTCCTGGGCTGCGGGCCATTGCACCATCCTCCCCATGGTATGGGTAGCAGGAGCCTCTGCTGGAGCCTGTGGGCATGTGTGGATTAGCCCCTTGCCTGGTGACCTCATGAACAACACGTGAGGACTGTGTTCCTGGCCTAACTGCATCAGGAGCCCTTAAGGCAGGGCCTGCATTGCATTCATCACTGTGTCTCCAAGGGCCCTGTACCAGGAGCATCAGAAGCACTCAAGAAATTGTGTTCAATTCATGTTTACAGCTCTTTGATCTCCATGGTCCAGACTTTGAGTGGTATCACAACAGTAATTTCAAAATAACCCCAATAAACAGAATACAGTTCAAGAACAGACTCCAGGACCCAAAAGTAATTTCAAAATAACCTTAATAATTTATTTCAATTTTTAACACCATAAAGAGGATTTGTAGAGCAGAGAATACATCTTCAAAATCTCCCTTTTGGTGGATTAGGAGGGAGGCAAGATGGTAGATGAGAAAAACCGCCAGCCTACATCTAAAAGACAGAAAGATCACAAATCAACAATCTAATGAATCGTCCCAAAGAACTGGAAAAGGATGAGCAAACCAACCCCAAACCTAGCAGAAGAAAAGAAATAACAAAGATCAGAGAAGAACTAAATGAAATCAATAACAAAAAAACTATATGGAAGATTAATAAAACAAAAATTTGTTGCTTTGAAATCATAAAATTGACATGCCTCCTGCTAGATTACCAAGAAGTAGAAAAGTAAGGACTCTAATAAGCTCAATCAGGAACAAAAAAAGGAGAAATTACAACTGATACCACAGAAATACAAAATATCATCTATGAATACTATAAAAACCTCTATGTACATACTCTTGAAAACCTAAAAGAAATGAACAAATTCTAGAAACACACAGCCTCCCTCGGCTCCATCAGGAAGAAATAGAATTCCTGAACAGACCAATATCAAGTTCAAAAATAGAAGCAGCAATAAAAAACACCTTCCTAAAAAGAAAGCCCTGGACCAGATGATTTCACACCTGAATTTTACCAGACCTACAAAAAAGAACTGGTGCCTATCCTGCAGAAATTATTCCACAACATCCAGAAGGAAGGAATCTTCCCCAACACATTTTATGAAGCCAATATCACCCTGATACCAAAACCAGGAAAGGACACACAAAAAAAGAAAACTACAGACCAATATCCTTTATGAATATAGATGCAAAAATTCTCAACAAAATCCTAGCAAACTGAATTCAGGTGCTTATCAAAAAAATAATCCATCCCAATCAAGTGGGCTTCATCCCAGAGATGCAGGGATGGTTCAACATACATAAAGCTATAAATGTAATTCACCACGTAAATAGAAGTGAAAACAAAGACCATATGATCCCCTCAATAGATGCAAAAAAAGCATTCAACAAAATTCAGCACCCTTTTATAAGAATGCTTAACAAAATAGGCATAGACAGGACTTACTTAACAATGATAAAAACCATATATGACAAACCGATAGCCAACATCATACTCAACAGGGAAAAATTGAAAGCATTCTGCTTAGAACTGGAACCAGACAAGGTTGCCCTCTATCACTGCTTCTATTCAACAGAGTGCTGGAAGTCTTAGCCAGAGCAATTGGACAAGAGAAGGAAATCAAGGACATCCAAATGCGGTGCACACTATGTGGGGGATGGACACACTTGAAGCTCTGAGTCAGGTGGGGCAAAGGCAATACATGTAACCTAAGCATTTGTACCCCATAATATGCTGAAATAAAAAATAAAAATAAATAAATAAATAAATGTAGGAGGCCTGCAAAAAAAATAAATACCTGGTGTTCCCTGGTTTTTGAGTCTTCACTGTGACGTAAAACTTTTGTTAAATAAATTTTTCATGCTCTTTTCTTGTTAAAAACAAAAACAAAATTGTCCAAAAAAATCCCCCTTTTGCCAGTTGTCTACGTCTTTACCCAAAAGATATTGATTAATGCCAACTACATGTTAGACAACATTCCCAACATTAGGGATATGGAATCCTGCTTTCAGGTCAGGAAGTTCTCTGACTGTCCCACAACCAATTTCCCAAACCCCCAACCCTGGCATTTGTGCCTCCTGACATCCTTCCCCTTCTCTTTCCTTCTAGTTCTTCATTATAAAACCAAAAAATTAATCTGGTGACAAGCCAGGCTCCTCTTCAGAAGGTAATGCAAACAAAAGCTGGGAACTTACATGAGCAATTATTTAATCCCAAAACAAACACTTGCTGTATCTTGCTGTATGATGCTGTGTTTTGAAGCCTTAAATCAGAATTCAAGCACACTTCTTTTTCTTTTGAAAAGTGAAAGAGTAGCTACTAACCCTGAGGCAGAAGAGAAAATGAGATGTTTGACAAGAAGAAGAACATAACAACCGCTACCACCATTTATAATTTGATGTTCTTTATAGCAGGTAATTTGTGGCATGAACAATGTGGACACACTTTTCCCTCTCTTGAGAATTCCAGTCCCATTGATGTTTAAACCTAGACACCATCTGTCCAGAGCTTGCGTGTATTAGTTTTCTCTTGCTGTCTAAAAAATCACCACAAACTTAGCGGCTTAAAGAACATCCATTTATCATCTCATAGCATAGCTGAGTTTCTGCCCAAGGTCTCACCAGGCTGAAATGAAGGTGTCGGCCCTGGCCACCATCACAGCTAGGGCTCCACACCCTCTCCACACTCACAAGATCATGACTGAATTCAGTTCCTTGCCCCTAGAAGCTTGAGGTCCCCTCTTTGCTTCTGGATGCCAGCTAGGGGGTCTCTCTCCGCTTCTAGTGGCCCCTGCAGCTCTTGCCACATGGTCCTCTCATGGGCTCTCTCCCAACATGGCAGCTGACTTCTTCAAAGCCAGCAGGAACAGCTCGATGACCTCAGGGAGCGCCAGTCCCCCTTTTACAGGGCTCAGTTAACTAGAATAATCTCCCTTTTAACTCAACATCAAATGATTAGGGATCTTAATTATGTCTTCAATGCAATTCCTTCAACTTTGCCATATAATACAACATAATGCTGGAGGTGATCTCCCACCATCTTCACAGTTCTAACCCAAACTCAGACAGAGGAGAGTATACAGGAAGTGGCATTGGGGACAGAAATCCTGGGGCCCATCTTAGAATTCTGCCTACCATCACTACTGTGATGACATTAGCAAGAATCTATTCCAAACCACCCTATATAAGAGTTTAAACAGGCTGAGCAACCCAAATCTAAAAATCTGAAATCCAAAACATTCCAAACTCTGAAACTTTTTGAGCACTGACATGAGGCTCAAAGGAAATGTTCACTAGAGCATTTAGGATTTCTGGATTTGGGATGCTTAATTGGTAAGTATGATGCAAATATTCCAAAATCCAAAAGGAAATCTGTAATCGGAAACAGATTACAGATCCTGGTCCCAAGCATTTTGGATAAGGTATATTCAACCTGTATATGTACTCACTCTATGTATGAGTTTAAATGTATACTCTCTCTACTACATGTAAGAGTTTATAAATAATATATATACACATTCTCTCTGCATGTGTGCACACACACACCCTTAGGAACTCACTTCTAAAGATGGACTCCTAAAAAGTTTAAAACCATGCACTTAATATCCACAATGATCACATAGAGTATTATTATTTATTTATTAGACTATTCCACCAAAGGGCACATTCATTTAATGCCCTCACTCCACGAAACGAAGTGAAATCTTAAGATAACTTCGATGATGTGGACAGGAACCCAGATATGCCTTTCAGGCAATGACTTTCTCTTGCCTGGAAAACTACAAAGTGAATTTGAAACCATGGGCAACACAGTGGCAGTCACATGGATGAGATAAAAAAAAAAAAAAAAAAAGAGGAAGAACAGTAACATCAGGAGCCTTTAAGCTGTTTTCTAAATTCAGAATCGGCAGAATATTTATGTTGGCAGCGTCTCTTAACTCACAGCAGGAGATTTGACAGAATGTACTCTATACATAACCCATGCAAGCCCCAGCTCAAGAGGAGAGTATTTGCATAAACAGAATCCTAGAGACCATGTCATCACTATCTTTCTCTTCCTCTTTCTTCCCTCTCTACCCTTCAAGCCGGTGGTATTGGGTTTCCTGGGCTACCTTCCATGAACATCAAGGAATGCAACAGAGATGGATGTTACATCGACACCAGCAGTGCCACCACAAGAGAAAACTGTTTGTACACTCTTTTCATTTCTCAGTACAAGCAGGCATCTAAAGACTTTGCACCTGTTCTAGTTAGCCCTGGCAAATGCTGTCTGTATTTATATTAATAGAATGATGTTTTCATAACAAAATGGATGTGCAGCGATCATGGCACTCACTTTGGATGCTCTCGTAAGTGAGCAGATCGGGGGAGGGGTAACTCTTACATAAAGTCCCATGGCAAGGCTAAAAGATCCACGAATCCCAAGCTGAATCATCAGGACAGTTTGAGAACTACTTCTGGAATGACCAGACTCCCATATTGGAAATTAACTTAGATATTCAATAAAAGAAGAAAATATGCTGGACATAAATGGGCTTTTCATGAGTAGTTCGAAGCTATGAACTCTTTTGTATTCCATCTCCTGTTTCTGTAATTTGTCTTATCTCCCCAGAGTAGAGCTGAGAACTGGTGAGATCATACTTGGCTCCATTCCTGAAAGTTTGTTTTGAGTCACCAGTGTAAATATTGCCCACCCAATCTGTACATTTGCACAAATTAACTGAAACCAGCTACCCAATTCCTTGTTCATATTTGGATCTGTTGATTAACCCTGACAGCTGTAACCTCATTAGTCCAAGCTCTGGCCAGAGCAGAGCAGCTGTCAGATTAGAAGGAAGTGGACTCACTGAAGTCGCCTCTGTGGACCAGGCATGTTAAAATCAATAGGCACTCTAAAAGGTTCCAGTTACAATTCTAATTCTAATTTATTTTGTGCTGTGGGCTTTTCCCCTCAATATACAATATGAGCCTGAAATCGGTTGCTTACGGAGAAAGCAGGGGCTCTATCACAAAGCGGGAACACAGGTTTTACCTGAAGATGTTGGATCTGCATCAGTCAGAAATGGGTCTTTAGCATGCATTATAACATAGACATTGTAATATATTTTCAAATATTAGTTCTTAATGTATTTCTTGGCATGAGAGATTTTGTTAGTTTTGACAAGGAGCCAACAGTGTCCTGACTAGAGAAACAAGAAACAATCTACAGCTGGTGCTCACTAGAAAAGTAGAGATAAAAAGTGGGGGAAAGTTAGAAAATACTCCAATAGGTATGTGGTTTCCCTAAATAGAACATGAGGTCCTTGGAGTGAATTCTGTTCATGTCTATAGGAATCTGTAAGGGAGAAGTGGAAAGAGAAAACTCTCAATATGTACTGATTAAAACCTGCAGGCTCATGGAAAGAGAAGGTTTTCCATCCGCCAAAGTATTGAAAAGGATGGGGGCCAGGGAAAATGCAACGTGTGAATTTCCCTGCAGCATTTTCACAGAAAGGAGATAGCATATTGCAGTGGAAGATGCTCTGAGAAAAATCTGGAGACCTCAGTTCTGGTCCCAGTTCTGCCACAGCCTACCCATGGGGTCTTTGGACAAGTCCTCAATCTCCCTAAATCTCAGTAGACTCATTTATAAAATAAGGAGGTTTGCTAGATGATTGCAATGGTCCTGTCCACTTATAGTGATATCTTTGCTCAAGTACATTATTACAAGAAGATACTCCACCATGGCCCAAGGTGTATCTATGCATTAACTTTTTGGCGTTGGGGTAATTCTCTTCTACTCTTCTATAGTCCCCATTAGCCTATTATGCAAACAGGTGCTGTCCTTTGGCACCCCCTGGTGGTATCTGCAGCTGTTACACCTGCTTTAACCATGGGCCCCTTGAAGACAAGAATGCTAACCATGGGGCCTGGTAGAATAGGGCCCAGACTGCTGTTAACAAGGGGGAAAAAAAAATCCAAAATCTCCTTGTTATTGCATTATAGCTTCTAATTCACTGCTTCTTAGAGGCTTAAGTGAGAATTCTTATTTTTAAAAGAAGCTATATTAATCAGATGCTTTATTAACATCATTACAAACTTCTAGATTGCTTCAGGCTGAAGGATTTACCAAATGGCAAGAACTTCCACTTCATTATTGCTAGAAAATAAACTACGAAAATAAGGAAGTTTTTAGGTATCCAGTAGAAGCCAAATGCTTCCTTTGCACGTGACTAAAATTCGGAGTAATATGGGATAACGTGTACCCTGACATTGCCTAAGTATAGATTAAGGTAACAAGAAAGTATAAACAGTTTACTGAGCCTTTCCCTATACCTTTCCTTTACTCTAAAAATCATTTACTAATAAAATTCTGGAAGTTAGAAGTTAAATGGAAAAAAAAGTGATTTTTTTTTTGGTTATAGAATGACAAGTAAATACATTTTAAGTATTGTGAGTCATTATAAACCAAATTCTGTCCTCAATCATGATCATCTACATTTAAGTTACCAATTAGATTATATTTGCCCTAATCACATCAGTCCTATTCCTTTTGTTTACAATTATATTCTGTTCCTGTCACTTTGGAACTATATTGAAACTTAGTAAAAAAAAAAAAAAAAAAAGTCTTTGATTTAGTATAAAAACAGATACAACATTCTTAATCCAAATGATTTCAAATGCCAAAAGTTATGACCATGCAAAGAAACTAAGCAAATACAGTGTAAAGGAAAAGGAAAAAGCCCACAAAACTTTAATTATTCTAAGTTATGTTGATTTAGTTTGATATGATTATAACAACTATAACTGTTTCCAGGTAGGGTTTAAAAAAAAAAAAAGAAACAGTCACAGGAAAGAGAAAAGTCAATATTCCCTAAAGGAGAAAAACATTTCTTTGCCATGTTTACTTGACTCCTTCTGGCAAAAGGCTGTTAACAGTTGTACCACACAGTTCAACCAGAGCTTGTCTCCAGAAAAAAATATATATAATTGCATCTCGGAGATTTGGTTTGGAAAATCTGCTTTTGTTTCCAATGCCTTGTCTCTTTTCAACCACGTTTATAAGCGTTTTCCAAGCTCTTTACGAGCACTTTGCCTGCCTCGCTACACTCCTAAATATCACCCTGTGCTCACTATGGCCAGCCACGTTTTCAGCCTCCGCCAAGGAATAAAACATTGGTTCACCTCAAAGGCTGCCATTAAATTTACCTCATTTATTGACCAGCAGGAGGTGCACCACCCTACTGAGGTCAGCCTTAACTACAATGCTGTGCAGCTCTGCGGCGCCCCAGACCGCCACCCTGTTAAATGACTGGCGGGTCCCCTGGGCCAGGTAAATCCTACTGTTGACATATTGGTGGCCATGCCCTTGGAACACCTTTGATCCATTAGTATGCTCTCTCCATTCAGGGGGGTATTTTACTGTGTGTTAAATAAAAGTAACCAGGTATAGAGAAGTGAAGGAAACAAAGTGAGCTCCTACTGGAAGAATAAGCCATTTATACTTCTCTGCAGTAGATACCAGGCCTATTAGGACACCAAGTTAAAGGAAAATGAGGCCTTGAGAATTCCCGTCTCTGGATAGAGCCACCCTGGTGCCTCTGCTGCCCTTGCGGTGGTCAGCAGTAAACTGCCCACGAGCGTGCCAGCTCACTAAAAGCCGTGCTTTCACTGCCAAATGACCTTTTGGCGCGCGTTTCTTTGCTTTCCTCACCATCACTCTGTCATTCTGCAAAAATGTGAGCTCTCTCAGCGCAGTGACTTGTTTAAAACAACCTTGAGTGCTTGAATACACTGTTACGTAGTCACAGTGCCTATAATATCTGCTTGTATTTTTTTAAGAGGCTGATAAAAGATCATATTCAACATAAGGGAGGAGGAGGGATTTCCTTTTCTCGATGCAATTAAGTACATAAAAATGTGCCAGGTGGGAAACCCTAGATATCCGAATAATCATTTTATTCACAGACTATCAAATGGCATCAGGCAATAATCCCTTAAATGCTCCCCTTTTAAACCCTGCGAACATGCCTCTCTCAGCCCTGACCCAGAGTGACCAGGTTAGATGGTCAGGGCTCTCAGAGCTGAATGCTGATTCAGGCCTTCTCTCTTTGCTGCCAGTAATAGTTCATCGAGGTGCCAAATTTAGTGGTGGTTTCTTATGATGTGGATACCTGTCCAGCAGGAATTGGTCTGTGACCGCAAGCCATTTTCCTTAAGCCACAGAATAGCTGTCAGATGGTGAGTGCTGATAGTTACTACTCGCTGGGCTCAGCAGCCTGCACGTAAAAGACTTTCACATCTAATACTCAGCCACAAGGAAGCACATTTTGTCAGTGTGTAGAAATTCCCTGGGTAGTAATGCATTGTTTGATCCTCAATTCTTTAAAAAGACAAACGAAACACAACAAAAAGAACAACAACAAATTCCTCCTGTCTTCTCCCCTAGAGCTTGGTTCTCTTCTTCTTACTCTTATATTAATGATTTTCTCTTCTATTGCACTTATGTATTTTACTGAAAGCCACATCAAATCCTTTTGGTCACCAGTGGGAACTAAATGTTTAAAAATTACAGGTTCTATTCATATATTGCCTTCCTCTGAGAGCTAAAGGTATTTTTGAAATGTTTTTCTTACAATCTCTTTCTCGTGTAGGCAGAGTCCTATTTTCCTGTCATTTTATAGAAGAGGAATCAGGACTCCCACTCTGGCATCGAACCATGCTATGCAGAAGGTCGTATCAGTAGTAAAGGGTAGAAACAAGCAAACAAACAAAATCAGAAAGATAATTGAATGCCGCTAATCATTTCATGGCATGTTGAGACCTCCACGTGTATCCTTGAGTTGAGTCCAGCAGACTTGGTCAATATGTTTTAGGTTAAGTGTTAACAGGAACAGACAGAAGTTTACTCTGGGTAATGCTGACTTCCTGGACCCCAGACTGTACCAATTTCTGTTTCATTTCCCATATATGAATAGCATTGTCATGCATGTTAGTATCTGAAAAATATTATTCCTGAAACCACAAAGCAGCATAAGCTCTCAGTAGTAAAAATGTTTCAAATAATGAATCAAATATAAATATGTAAATACAATTATGTATATATGTGTATATATACACACATTTATCTATGAAGGCAAACACTCAAATGTATTTGTAACTAGAGTGATTTACATTTGGACCCTGAGATATAAAGTGCACTCAGTGGGGAAAGTAAACTAACCTAAGCTTCCCCTAAAGTGAGAAGTCAGACTACTAATGACTTAGAAGCTATTGTACTTCTTTTGACTGCAATTGGCAGTCTTCCCCAAAATAAAAAGCATCACCATCTTTTGTTAGAATAAGTTTGAATCTCTATGATATTTTCTCAGAAGCAAATTTGCAATTGTAAACTTTTTTTTGTATGTAAAGCAATCTTTCTTCCTAAATTTATAGAATTTTGGAACTGAAGGGCCCTGGGCTTCACATGCTCTGACTCATTCATCTTACAGAGGAGGACACGGAGGCCTAGAGAGGTTGAGAGAACTCCCCAAGGTCACACAGCTTGAGTCAAGACCTTGCAGGTGATGGTGGACCTTTCCACTCCTATCTCTGGCTCGCTGTTTCAACTACATCATAAGAGCTAGATATTGAGATTTATCTGTCCCTTTACAACATCTAACCTCTTCTCTTGCATTTCTCTTATGGAAAACCCAATTTAAAAATTTTTTGGTCAAGCCTACTGGTTCCATGGACTCCCAAGCTTGTTTCCCAAACTGCCAGCTATAATTAATGCCTACTAAATACTAAAATTGTCTTATGCGTAGACACCCACTGAAGTAAAGTTCTAAAGCTTACAGTGTACATTTTACCTATAAACATTGGAGTAAAAAAACAGGGAAAAAGACCAAGTTGCCATAGACCAAACTAGAGAATAAAGAACAAGTTTCCTGTAGATTTGAGGACTAAGAGTGGGCTCCAAATGCCTTCTCTCCATCCTCATCTAGCTTACCAAAAGTGTCTTGGAAATAAGTGTGATTTGGAATGAAAAACATAACCAGTTTTTGATAATCATTTCAATTGCTGTGTTTCCTTGGACACATTTTCAAAGTACTTGAATGAAGCCCCACATGCAAATTATCTTCCCTGAAAAGAAAGCCTCCACTGGCAAGTTGGCTGTTCAGTTTTTGTGGCAATGGCATAGAGACACAACGTATTTTTAACATTCTTGTTTTGTTCTTGTCTTAACTGACACTAGTAATTTGAGAAATGTTGAGGGCGTTTCTGAATATAAATTTCAAGAAAAATAGCTTTTCAAACTATATTGTTAGAAGTAGGATGAATATTCAGTCAAAGATGAATCAAAAGGCTTAGATTCCGTATGCGGGCATTTACCTTCCTGAGAAAGGACTCTTCCCATGCTGTTCCCTACTGTAGCATCCACGACAGTGACACTGCAGTTTGCAGCCGGTTGTGTTCTGGATGATAAAAATCTGTCCCCACACTCATTTGAAAGCTCTTTTTATAGAATTATTGAATTTCAGTGCTAGAGATGGTAGCTCAACTACCTCAGTTTGCAGAAGAGGAAACCAAAGTCCTGAGAGCAAAGCTATTTGCCTGAGGTTAAAGATTCTGAACCCTTAGCTGAGAAACCATCTCTCCACCCTTCTAAATGGTTAACACCATCCATCTCTCATATTTAAGTTTTCTTTAATGCTGATATTTTGGTGTTCATTCTTAAATTCATTCTTGTCCCTCCCGACTTCCTTCCATAAATATTCATTTATCATATGCCTGCTGTTGCAATGAGCTCTGGAATGCTAAGAAGAAAATATGGGCCAACAAACTGCTTATTTTCAGAGAGGACTGACATGGGGGCCAACAGGCCCAAACTCTTGAATACGGCTTACATGGTCCTCTACTGTCTGGCTCTAATCCTTCTCTGTCTTGCTCTCTATGCTCCAGCCTCACTAGATCCTTTAGGATCACTGAATAGATTCTTCCCAGCT
Organism: Microcebus murinus; assembly: GCF_040939455.1. NCBI lineage: Eukaryota > Metazoa > Chordata > Mammalia > Primates > Cheirogaleidae > Microcebus > Microcebus murinus. The sequence goes on from NC_134108.1 coordinate 29,285,340, forward strand.
GTGCCATCCCATGTGCTTACTTCCTAGACATATGTGATGCCCCTCCCCTGTCTGCCTCCTTTGGTTGGCACCATGCCATCCCTCCGGTTTTAGTCTAAATGCCCATTCTCTGGGAGTTCCCTGAACCAAAAGACTAGGTTAAGTCTCCCTGCTAATTTGCAAACATTTGCATAACCCCTTTCTTCCTTTCTTCCCTGGTGAGTTCAAAAGGACAGTGATCAGTAAGTGACTTGTTCACTTTTATATCTTCATTTACCTAGTTCAGGGCTTGGTACTTAGTAGGAATTCAATAAATGCCTATTGAAGAAAAGAATCTGGGTAGCATACAGTGAGAACAAATAAAAGAGTAGTCAATTCTACTTGGGGAGACAGTCGGTGAGTGTCATCCATGTTTAATTCATTTGAAGGCTTAGGATGAATTTCATAAAATCAGGTGGGTACATATCATGCCCAATTTCCCAAGTTTCTGTTCTGGTAAAAATAAAAACCAAAACATAAGACTAGTTTTGATCTGCACTATCTATGCGTCAATGATTTTACTAATATAGGTTCATAATCCCTTATCTACAATTCTAAAATCCAAAAGAAAAAGCTTTTTGTATGTATGGGTAGCAAACGTGATCTTAACTGACATTATATTATAGTCTTTATCTCCCTTCTTATGAATACCCGTGTTTGGCTGCAGAAATATCAATGTTATTAGTCTTTATCCACTTCGTAAGAATGTTTGTTTTATGAAGAAATGTTTGGCTTTGAAGCTCGCTCAGGATGTCATATAATTTTAAATTTGAGACACACTTGGCCTCAAAAATTTCTGAGAAGAGAATGTGAACTTGTATAACAATTTACCACCTTGTGTTGCATTCAAATTTAGTCCAGTAAAGTTATCATTTTTCTTCCAATTTTCTCCTTGATTTAAATTCTTTTCTACTGAGTATAATAGTAATAAACCTTACAAAATTTTAAAGACCTAAAGCCCCAGTAATAAGGTATCAAAACACAGACTATCATGGGAAACAAGGTGGTCCCAGGCCCTAATTGAAGGTCCCAAACCCAAAGATCTTCTTCAGGCTTCATTTCTAGAGTTTATAGGATTAATAAGGTGATGTTCTTGCCCCATTGCCTCATTTTATGATGGAAGAGAATTGAGTACTACGCAGGAGTAATGACTAGAATACAAAATGTGTTTACTGGAGAAAATTACTGAATAAGAATTGCCACTTATACCTGCTAGTTTTGTCTCTTACTTTGGGAAGTAAATCACAGACAAGAGAAATCGTTTTATGAACAAAATGGGTGTGGTTGGCCTGAATACTGTGCAGTTAGATGGATTATTAATCAGAGGGAAAATCAGAGCTACCCAGTAGCAGCATGGAGGGAGGCCAGCGCTGTGTTCTTAGTCTGTCAATTTTTACATTTTTATTGGAGAATAAAGAAATAAAGGTGACAAATTTTCACTTACTACAAAGCAAGTCAAGTGATATAGAATAAAGTTTTTTGGCAAAGGAAAGATAATGGTTTACAGAAAAACATGAAACTATCTAGTGGTTTCATTTTGAGTTAAGTGATTGGTAAGTTCAACCCTCCCTAAAAAGAATTCATGCCCCATTCACAGAATTAAAGTCCCCAAATGAGGAAGATACAGTCTTTCACTGGTCTACTCTGATCGGACATTCCTGGGTGCTGTGTCCATTTCTGGGGCTGCACTGTAAAAGAGACTGCATTCAGAGGACTGCAATTAAGAATAGAGACAGTGATCAAAATTACGTTTTCTGGAGAAATGTAAAAGAATTACAGATCTTTAACCTCAAGAATGGACTTCTGTAGAATGTGATTGTTGCCTTCAAATAAGGGTTTGTCACATGAGAAAGGGATTAGGCTTGCTCTGTGGGGTCCAATGATCAAAACTTCAAGGAGACAGATTTTGGTTGAACACAAGCAAGTTCTCCAAGGAACAAAGCCATATCACCTGCTTCCAGCTTAGAGCTGGCAGCTGAACAGATCACTGGCTGAGAGTAAAGGATTCTCAAACTAGAAATAAGTCATGCTTTGAATAAAGATTTCAAAAGGAGAGTAGAGAATTATATCTCAATAAAGTTGTTACCCAAAAAAAAACGAGGATGATGGAAGAGGAGATTTTTTTTTCTTCCTTTTCTTTAAAACCTCATTGAATTAGTCTAAAGAAATATAACAAAAGTGTTACTGAAAAGTGGACAAAGATTAAAAAAAAAAAAAACTAGGCTAAAAAGCGAGTGTTCACGTTCTTAGGCTCTCAACTATCTACCCTCGACATGGAAACTGAAAATATGAACTATGGCTTTTATTTTATTACTCCACCAGAGAAGCACAGAATGATTACTGACCACAGTACTTGCCAGCCCGTTTCCACAACACACAAAACCAAAGGCTTTAGGTCTACAAGAGTGTAAGTCTGATAAACCATTCATCCAAACTCCCTCTACACATAACTCTGCGTTACCTACACTAAATTATATTCAGATTTTGGCAGGCTAGCATCTTGGAAATAAAATCATTTTTAAAAGCACTGATTTTTCCATTAATCTCAAGCATGAATGGAATTTTTTAAAATGTCAGTCGAATGTCCACGGTGGAAACTTAAGAGTAACCCACACATTTCCTTTCAATATATATGTGAAAAGGGCTCCCTGAGTCCATGCATATCTCAAGAAATTCAAAGACAGTGAACTAAAGACATAGAAGAATGAACATGACAAATAATCTGCTCTATTTTTCACAATTTCTAAATGAGACTGAATAAAAATTGCCACCTATTTAACATGTAACAGCTATCTAATCAGTTGCAATGCTAAGAATATTTGCCAAGGAGAGGACTTCTGCATTCTGGTCAATTTCCAAAAGATAAACAAAAACTCTACAAACTCCATCCTGTCCCAACGTGGTTTTTCGATGACAAAAGATGACTGAGAGGAAAGAGGGCAGCCTTACTGTTATTTGGTGAAGGTCTAGAGTGGTTAGTAATTCTTTGTGGAAAACATTATGGAAGATCCATTAGAAAGAGCATAGATTACCACATTCCTACTGCCTCAAGATAGGACAGCAATATGCTGGCCGTATTTCCTTGGAGGAGAGGAAAACAGCCAGTCAGAGCCTCCTTTAATGGCAGTGTAGATGGCCAGGGAAGTCTCCAGAGCTTTCCGGTTGACTGGCAGCTGGGGTATTCCAGTCCAGTGTATGTAGCCATGGACCATTACAGATTGGCACGCCTAGAGAGGAGAACTACCGCAGTCCCAGATATGTTATGTTTGCTCAAAGACATGCTCTGCGGTATCCAGAAATTAAGGGAAATGAAATTTATGGTATGAATAGGTGCTTTCTGGAATGGCTAAATTTAGAGTTTTCCCAATATATGATGGAAGTTATGTAACATGTACTACTATTCCCCCAGATAAAACTATGTAGGTTTTTGTGTTTCTTTCCTTTTTCTTTTTTTCTAGAAGACTGAGCCAATAATGATAAAATACACTGATTATCTCTCTACGTATTACAGTATTAATAATACTCCTGGGATACATTAGTGAGATGGTTGTCCCCAAACACCAGTCCAGACTGATGCATGACCATGACACAATTTTTACTGGTTTTTACAAAATAAGAAAAGGAGAATGTAGTGATTTGTTTAAAAACCTAAATATATACTATCTAAGAATTTGTTATTTATTCTCATACCATATCTTTCCCATTCTGTTGGTATTTTTTTAAAACCCCTCTAAGAATAGAATGATGGCAACAGGGTCAGTATGAGCTGTTGATGTTTTGGTGCCTGAGGTTACAGACAGGCAGGAAGGGACAAATCTGGAATCCAAACTCAGGCAACAACACTCCAGAGCCCAAACTCTTAATTAATCTGCCCTGCTACCTTTTGTACCTCAGTTTCCTCATTTGAAAAGTGTGTGTCTCCTCAGATTATGAAAATTAAATGAGTTACTATTTGTCATGTTCTTAAATAATGCGTGACATTAATATATAGCAAGTTCTGAATAAGTGATTATGTAAAAACAACAAATAAATTAGTATTTTATCTGAAGTCACATACCCAGTGTCAGAACTGGGACCCAAACCCATGCAGTTTAGCTGGTACCTAAACCCTTAATCTGCATACCCTACCGTCTCGGAGTCGTGCTGATTCACACTATTAAACGCTAAATGAATGTGAGAGGCCACCACCAAGTTAACTTAATGGCATAACCAGTTTCAAAACTTTCTTGAATACCCATGGAAATGGGTAGTTGTCTTGTTAGCAACTAAGAGACTAAAAATTTCATCTGGGTGGGAGGAAAAGTATGGAACCAGGTGGGCTGTATTCCCTAGGGGTCCTAACACTTGCGCAGCTGTTCTGTGAGGCTAAGGGGCTTAAAATAAAACCGAGCACAATTGCCAGCATGGCCCATTCTTCAGCCCCTGCAGGAAAGAAAATGTTAATATAGGAACATTTATTGGTTGGTGTTTTTAAATGCTAGATTTAGCATTAGTCATTGGTTTCCTTCTAAATTCTCAAAGTCCTAAGAGGAAGAAAGTTATGTTTCCTAAAAGCAGGCACACACAAAAAGAACATTTGCAATTGTCACTGAAGCTCTATTTGTGATAAAAGAGTAGGAAACATGTTCCTGTAGATGTGAATGGAAGAAAAGAGATATTTTGAGTTTTTTCCCCATCATCTCCTACTTAGGAAGCAAATTGAAAGCAACAATGACGGAATTTTTACAGGTTGCTGGTCCCACATCTCTCTATGTTTTGTCTATGACTTGCACTTCATCAGCTCAATGTAAACATCACTGCTCTAGCCCCTGCCAGGTTAGGAAAAACTATTTAGCCTTCAAGGAAATCACCAGCACTTTGAACTTATATCTTGATGAGTGAAAATTTGATGGAAGAATGAACCAGAAGGGCCAACCAAATGTTTTGGGACCCATTACATTTTGTTATTTGTACAGTTGATCATACTGGAGAACGAGCCTGCCAATTAGCACAGCCCTCGCAAAGCATCCCACATCAGGAAAGTTGGCTAGTTAGCATCCTCTCCTGCAGCCTCAAACTCAAAATACAGCTCAAGTCTTTCATCGCTTGTCATAGTTTTGTAAATAACTCTAACCATATGAAAGGCTTTTCTTTCTTCCACTGGTAACCATGTTTACTGTATGTATACTGTACAACATAAGTTATGGCTTTTTGTTTTGGACTTCTTTTTTAATTAGTTTTTCTGACCAGGGACCCTCTGTTGTTGAAACAGATGTTGTGGAGCCCAATAATAGCTCTCAGCTGCCAAAAGCAAAATATGAAACTGTGCTCAGACCACGCAGAACAAATGACTATAATGAGGGGATCCAAAGAATAGACAAGTTGACATTTCATACATACAGCAACTTATGCATGAGCCTGGTCTGAACATGCTGGCAATGCTCTTCCATCTTCTCTTCTCTCTTTTGAGTAACTAGCCTGAAGGGCAGGTATAAGTGAGCTCTAAGCCTATCCATTCCCAAAACAAGTACACTAATAGGTACACCTCGGAACTATAGCCTAGCTAACGCACAAATTGAAACTAAAAGACTTGCCCTCATGCTCTCACCCAGTCTATAAAATCAGACAAAGATAGCTCCATGTAAATTAGTTCTGTGTTTTGAAATAACCACCTGATTTTTCTTAACTAGTAAATATAAAGCGTAAATGCAGTAGTATATTCTAGTTCATGTAGTATATCCTAGTTCGGTTTATTTAGTATATTCGGTTTATTTAGTATATTCTAGTTTTCATCGGACTCCACCATGATCAGTTTCAAGCTCCCAATATGACGTCGCTGAAGACAGACCTGGGAAGAGCAGGGCTGTAGCACACCCTCCCAGAGCATTTCCACGGGAGACAGAAAAGACGTCAAGAGAAATTGAAAGTATAGTGAAATAATTAGTAAGCAATGAGTCTGAGTATTTATTCCCTTTGTTTTTAATACAATTTAATACAATCGCTGTAACTTTACACAAAGTGTTAATAATGACTGTGCTTAACGATCAGCTCCCAAGGTTCCTGAAAATTTAGCAATTGGCTCTCACAAGCCAGTAGGAGCTGGCTCTAGCGCACAGCAAGTCCACCACCGCCATGTCAATGGCCACTTGATACTTTTCTATTCTGACTGTGGTCCTCGGACCAGCAGCATCAGCATCACCTGGGAGCTTATTAGCGCCCAACACACATCTCCGGACTCAGAATCTACATTTAACAGGATCCCTAGGCATTTGTAGGCACATTAAAGTTTGAGAAGCACTGAACTAAAAACTTCAGTGGATATTAAATTAGGGAATTTTGAAAATACATATACAGCTGACCCTTGAACAACACAGGTTTAAATTGTGCGGGTTCACCTATGCACAGATAGAAAATACGATATTAACAGAATGCAAAAACTGAGTATACGGAGGACCGACTTTTCCTATACACGTTTGGCAGGGCAGACTCCCGGAATTAAGTATGTGTGGATTTGGGTATATGCGGGGCATCCTGGAACCAATTCCCTGAGTATACTGAGAAACCACTCACTTTTGTAAATGCTAGAATCAAATGGATTTGTAAAGAAAACTTCCAATAATCATGAAGTTTTAAAGCAGCTGTAAAGAACTTCTATAAAATCCATAATACCCTGAGATTTTTGTTTGGGTGAATTCTGGATAAAAAGCCATGTTGGCATCCCTGGGGCTTTGGGAGGCAGGGATTCTGCTATTAAACCTCTTGAGTTCAAATCCTACTTCTCTGCCAAATTTAATAGCAGAGGGGTGGCAGAAAAATTAGTTAACCTCTTTGTACCTCAAATATATCATCTGCAAAATGGGATGCTATTAATAGTACCCACCTCATTGAGTGACTATATGGAGCAGTGAAATTAAAGTGCTTACCCCCGGGCTTAGAATATAGTAAATGCTCATAAACTTTAGTAACTATTTCTATTTCTTGCATGGGAAAAAATTCAAACCTAAAACATGTTTTAAAAGGAGAAATATATGTGTCACTTGATATACCTTCTATGAATTCTGATTTTTATCAGAAACTTTTATATTATCCTTATTCCCTAATACTTATAGCCAATAGTAATTAAAATTACTTCTAAAATATGTCCAGATTTCAGAGTGATTCATTTCAACTTCAAGAGTCACCTGTGGTACTTCTGGGCAAGAGTCTTGCATTCATGGAAAAGAAACCCAAAGAGATATGGCCTCTTCCCGATTTTGCCTCAGTTGCATGTGCTGCCTTGGTCTCCGCGACTGCAGGACAGTTCAGGATGGCAGAGACACAAAGGGAAAGGACTTGGACTTTAGTTATGCCACTGAGTTCTGCCTTACCAAACCTGGACAACTTCACTCCACTTAGCGATTTTTGTTATTCGAGATAATAAACAGTTATTAATATACAAACGGAATGAGTTTTAGTGTTCTGTTATTCACAGGGCTGCATCTGAACTCATGCAAATCCCACTATGTTAAAGTAAGGTTCAAGATGGTAGAACGACTTGCCCAAAGTGGCAGTTAATGACAGTCAGTCTTCACAATACTCATATGTTGTCAAGTGGGCTTTTTCTTTTCTCTTTCTTTTTTCTCTTCCTCTCTCTTCTCTTCTCCTCTACTCTCCCTCTTTTTCTTAATAAACACACAGCAAATATCATCATTTCAAATTTTTCAGACAGCTAACACTATCGGTTTTTATGCTCAATACGTCCAATGGTACGATTGAGGCCAAAATGTCCACAGGATGTTGTAGACAGCCAGTGGGCACCCAATTCCAAATGTTATGCCTTGAGTAGACTTCCTCTTACTAACTGTAGGGAAGACAACTATGGGATAAAATTACACCAACACAAATCCATATAATTTTCAATTATGAAAGAAAAATAAATCTATTCAACTGGCTGTTTAGTATCATGTAGGAAAAAACTCTATTGATTTATTTTTTAACTTTTGCAATATACAGCCAATATTGTTCGTATAACCTAGCCCTTTTTCCCCCTGCAATATTTTTCCCCCCTGGGAAAATTTGTTCAAGAATGATTTACAAAATTAAGTTAGATCAGTGAAATTCTAACCAGGAATAAAGAAATTATTTCAAGTGATTTTAATGCAGGGAACTGCATTAAACTGGTTATATAGGTGATAAAGGGAACTGGTTATATAGGTGATAAAGAACCTGAGAAACGATGCTGGGGATAGTGAGTAAACCCAGAGATTGTTAACAAAAAGGAACTCATTGCAGGAGAGACAGAAGAAGAAGATGCTATAGTAGAAGCCAGGGCACGAGATTACTCAGGAGAGGTTGGGGCACAAGCAGGAAAGTCTGGTGGAGCTGGAGCCACGAATGACATGCAGTCACAGCTGCAGATGCCAGAGGCAGAGAGATGGGCTAAGAAATACGCTGGCTTTTCTCTTCTTCTGCCCTCCAATCTCCCACCATGGCCGCTCATTGGTCAAGTCTGGCCAGAAGCCAGTTGACCCCAGAGCCTGGGAAGCGTAGCCTGCTGGGAGTGGGAGAGGAGCAGTTCTCTGGAAGAGTAAGCAGTGGATCTGAGGGCAACAGACAGAGGACCCTTCCAAGGGCTTCAGTAAACATTTTTTAACTCCCTGTAAGAAAACTTCTTTACCGATTCTATTTATTATTACATTTCCTCTCAATTCAATTGAAAATGTCCCAGAGGAACATGGAAGTCAAAGATACTACCCTTGTGGGCTTCCAATCAGAATACTTAAGAATTAATTCATCCTGAAGATGACAGTGTGGAAGATTCAATAATTATTTCCATTATTTTAATTCAGTAACTGTTTTAATCAGACACCAAACTCCAGGTGGGGGTTGGGTATTGTTCCAGGTTTAAAAACAAATTAGGGAAAGACATGGAGCACAACTGGAAACCCCATGGATCTATTCTCCGGAATATTGAGAGAAAGGGAGAAGGAAGAAAAAAATTGCATTCAAATCAGGAACATTTTAACTATTACACAAATCAAAATATGGATATTAATAATGACCATTAAGCCTGTAATTCTCTAATAATTCACATTCTTTCAGGATTTTATTCTCAAAAAAAATGCCTATTTTTTCCCCATAGTCTATCTATATTTCTATTAGCTGGGTTGAAGTAAGTGGCTGCAAATTGTGTTTTTATATATTTGAAAGCCTCTGTGTATCTTTCCTCTCCTATGTGCTATTTGTCTTAAAGTATAGAAACATATTTTCTGAAGATTGGAAATTTTTATTCTACCTGTTTTTCTATCTTTCAGGATGAGTTTGCTGGCTCAGAGCCCTAGCTAAAAAAGACAGATTCCAGTCTTATTCTCGATTTCAGACTAGGTGGAAAAAAAGTCCGATTTTAATTGAAACTGAAATCCCACAATTAGGTTAGAAGAGCACTTTCTCAATGGATTCTTCGGAAGGTTATCTTCTTCTAAGCTGTATAACTAGGAAATGAAACGGATCATCAAGGAAATTCCCCGGGTCTTTTTCATTGCCCATCAATGAAATGTTTAGCTCATATATCAATTCTCTTTTTTCCTTTTTTTTTTTCTTTTTGTATGAAGTGATTTTTATCTACAAAACAAGATGACCCAGGGCACTACAAAATGACTTGTAAGTTGATATTAGAAAGTAGGAAAAAGAGGGAATTTTAAACAAGATGAGTATAGGAGACTGAATACCAATTACTTGAATAAGGCACATACTTTATACCCTACATAGAAAATCAACAATGTGTGTGTTAAAAAAAAAAAATCCCATGTATTTAGTGAGTGTTTGGAAATGAAATGAGAATATTAAACTTTATAAAGTGTTTGGTTGGTTGCATTAGATGGGTACCACTGCTTCATGAGATGGATTGATGAAACACCTTTATTGCTGTCAGAACTCAATACAACAGTTCTCATCAAGCAAGAAACACTACAGAAGTATTGTTTGGCAAGAATTTAAAGTCATGTTTCATATCAGTAGAAATTATGCCTAAGGGCTTATGTATATATGTGTAGACTATGTATTAAGTCCAAAAAAACGTGTTATGGCTCTACCCTGAGAAGATACTCAAAACCAGGATATTGAAACATTTGAATGTTCATGAGATTATTAATATAAGGATGACTTCCAACCAGATTCAGAGAGAAGGAAAGAATGGCCTCCTGTAACACTCGGAGCACTTTTCTAGAACAGTATATCACGTAATGACTTATTTGTCTGTCTCCTCTATTAAACCTTAAATTCCTTCACATTAGGGCTTGTATCTTTTAATCTCTACCCCTGGTGCAAGCATACTCCAAGAAACATTGGGAATTTTAATCATGGGTTTTAAATAATGGAATGACAAAACAGTATTATGTTCACTTGCATAAGACCTTTTATAAATACAATTAAAAAGAGTAATGTCATAGAATCCAATTCTCAGATTTTATCTGAAACACTGACCTTTAGGGTAATAGCTACATTTGTTTTATTTGCTTAGGCAGTTTTCACAATATCACTGATACTAGTCATGCAAATTAGCCCCCTTGATAAATATACAATATTTGATTTTGCTTTGTTCAAGAAAATAATTAAATATATAAATTGGGACAAAATTTGTACATAAATTTCTTATCTTGGTTTATGAATAAGATTTGTGACTTATAATAAGTTATGTGGAGCTACTTGGTAAATCATAATAATTGGTCAGGGTAGATCATTGCCTTTTAGAATTTATAATGAATCTAACTTTTAAATTGGTACATGGACAAATTAATATTACCTTAATTTTTATTAAACAGATTTAGATTAAATTACTTAAGTTGTCATTTTTAAATTTTATTTTTCTATCTTCTTTTATTTATAGTTTTGTATAGATTTGCATGTTACATTCTTGAAGCACAAATTTATCATATTACACATGCTATAAAGAATTTCTAAATGGCTTTTAAAAATGCACAGCACAGTGCACAATGGTCTGGGTATTTATTATGCACCTGGAGGTCAAAGTTGCTATTGATATTTGATTATTTCAATACCTGACTTTTCCTAAAGTGAACAAAATAGGTTTCACTACAGAATTTGATTTTTGTCACCTATTCTTTCTGGATTTCCAGTGTTACACAGTTACATAGGGGAAATTCTGATATTGTTTCCCCTAATATCTTTTAAAGTTGTTAAATTATTATTTTTTCTATCTGCTATACCTGATAAAATTGTTAAATTAATAGTCATATGAAGTAAATAGGATAGTCACTATGTGATAGTTTTAATTGCCAACTGCATAGAGAGTTGATAATCCCTGCTTGCCCACAAGGAATCCTTTTTAATGGCAATGGCCTTCCTCCTAGCCCCTGCTTGAAGGTCTGACCTGGGACCTGGGTTTCCTTGGTATTGTGACACCCCAATTAGCCCCAGGTAATTGTATGGAGTGAGGATCTGAGCCAAGGATAAACAAGTCATATGCCTGCCAATGACATTGGCCAGGGTCATTCGGATTTCTTTTGTCAGTGATTTCAAGTAAGAAGAAATGTTCAGAGAGCAGCCAGGCCATGAGCAAGCTAACATAAATGCTAAAATGGCACCATGACACTATGGGTCATGACTAGCCAAAGACATGTGTAAGACAAAGCAAGGCTAGAGCAAAACATGTTTGTGGTAAAATAGAGAGCAGAGTGGTTATTCAGCAGGGGCAGAGATGCTCTGAGACTGTAAAGTGTTGTAAGAAGCTTGAGGAGCACTGGTCTCAGAATCACATTCTTTCCATTTCCACTCCATTCTGTTCCAGCCCATGCACATATGTCCTTCCAACAGTTTCCCCAAGGGAAAATAGCTGTCCTGCTTTTCTGGTAGTAAACATGGGGCATTGTAAAACAAACAAACATTTAGATACAATAAAAATTCTTAAAAAATAAGAAATCAGTGTAATGCTACTAGTGTTTTGATTTTTCACAGCTGGTTAGGAGCTTGCATTTTTTATTTAAATGTCATGTGCACATTTCCATGCCCATAAATGTAACTTTGCAGCATCATTTCTGATCGTTGATAGTATTCCATTGTACCCATATACTATAATGCCTAACAGAAATGCCTTCATGATAGACATTTATGTTGTTTACAATTTTACTCTATAATAAATAATGCTGCAATAAATCTACTACAGCATTCTATATATCTTATACAGATATTTTTATTTAATTGTCTATTTTCTTAACTTAAAATCGTCAAGGTGGAATTATTAGGACAAATAGTATACAGGTTTTTTAATAGTTGATTTAATGAAAGTATTAGCAATTTGTCTTATAAGCTATTTACTTTTCCAAACCATTGCTAACACAAAGCATTGATCTTTTCCAATCAGGCGAAAAATGCTATATCTTTCCTGTTTTAATTTGCTTTTCTTTCATAATTACTGATGGGTTTTGACCCTTTATATTTCTCCTATTGTGAAGTACTTGTTCATAAACTTTATCCAATCTGTTATTAGAGTATTGATTATTTTCTTATTGGTTTAAAGTGTTCTTTATATATTAAAATCATTAATATTTTGCCTAGCATATATGTTGTGATAATTTTCCTAGTATGCTTTTTGACTTTTAAATTGTTTAAATTATATCTGCAAATATATCTTTAAAATATAAAATGTTTCATAATCAAAGTTATTAGTCCTTTATGATTTCTGGTCTTCTTGTCATACTTAGAATGGCCTTCCCAAGAATATAAAAATATCCATCTTAATTTTTTTTAGGATGTTTATGGATTCACTTTTTACATTTATATATTTGATCCATCTGGAATTTATCTTGGTATGATTGAACTAAATATTCAATTTAATTTTTCCCACAATTTATAGAGTTAGCCCAGCACCATTTATTGAATAGCATATCATTTTTCCACTGGCTGACTTAAAATGCCACTTTTATCATGTACTAAATTCCATGATATATTGGAGAGACTGTGTAGCATAGTGGTAAAGCAGTTTGACGCTAGAATTAGAAAGACTTACGTTCACACTAACTGTAACTTCAGATGAGTTACTAAATCTTCCTGTATAAACCTCAGTTTCTTTGTCTCAAATGTGGAGATAATAATGTCTCCTCGTAGGGCCATGTGAGGAATAAGTGATAAAACTATGCACAACACTCAGCCTGGCATCTGGCAGTATTGTGAGAGTTGGATGCTAACATTAATAAATTGCCTGATAGAGTACCTGGAACATGGAAGATGTTCAATAATTGGTAATATTATTAATATTGTAATCTTAATTTATTATCTATCATGGTATTCAGGTAAATTATTACCATAATAACTTTATTTTAGAAATTGACAAGCAGAATTCTGGATTGGTAATGATTACTGTGCAAAGATGAATTGCAATAGTCAACTTAAACTTAACTGACAAAAAGATTCCTGAAGACCATCCTACTAGAGATGCAGGTTTAGTACTACAATTATTAGAATACATCACTGAAGGATGAAAAAGAGGAGGAGGAGGAGGAAAACAGTGGGTATTTCACCTTCCATTACTCTCCTGGGCCCAAGATAAAACAAAAAACAAAAACTTGGTGCTAAAATTGCAAAGATCTAGGTATTTGATTGACCTTTTTTTAAAGATATGTGTGCAAGAATATAGATGGAGGGACCATGGTTGAGAGCATTTGTTATTCTTTACCATACTATGTCTAAAAGGTAAGTACGAGTATGCAGATTTTTTAATGATGCTGCTGGACTCCAAATTGAAATAGCTTTGAGAAAACTAATCATTTTCCCTGAGAGCCATTTCCTAAGGGTAAAAAGACCTCTGGGCCCAATAATGAAAATTATTGGGTTTTCTTTCATTCATTCATTCACTCACTAATTCATTCAACAACCAGGATTGTCTCTTACAACTCATTATCTGTCATTAAGAAAAAAGAAAATTCTACTCTCTTCCTTGATCTCTGTGAGAAGAGAAAGGAAAGAATTTCAGAACTCTAGCCAAGATAAATATCAAATGTATTATTATTTTTAACGAGTCTTCCAGGGTAGGGGAGGTCTTCATCCAAACCACCCACACAAAATACCTAAAGTATAGTATCTTCTCACTACAAGCATAAATCTCCTAGTAAAAAAGTAAAAAAGCAGAAATAAGAAACAAGTGCCAAATATATATATTTTTTCTGGTAATTTTCTATTTTAGCAAATACATTATAACCAATTGATGTAAGATTGTTAAGTTTAAAATATCTACCATCCACTGCAGTCACCTTACTTTTTGGTACTGAGGTTATGTTCATGAAGAGAACTGCAGTTGGTATCACATTGCACAAGCTCCCGGAGCTTGGGGGAGAATAATGACACGAATCAATAATGCTGTCTGGGAAATGGCTTAGAATAAAATATTACAGAAGGGCACGAACATCACCCAGGGGGAGACTTCAGTGCTGATTAAATATGGCTGCCTCAGCTCTCTTCCACGCGGTGACAGATGGGGAAGGAGTGCTTACTTTGGCTTTTGTTGCATTTTTCTGAACTAGGGTTACTCAGGTAGCATGAAAACACAGCAGGGCGTGCCAGATGATTTAGCTTCGCTGCACTTGGGCGCCCCCTGAAGGCCAAAACTACAAATACAAGCAAAATATTCCTCTATCACAGTTCAACAGAAGCGGTACCTCACAATAAGTTTCCAGCTCTATTCTTTTCAAAGCACTTTTGTAAAAAGAAGTTAATACACAAAATAAAGCACTCACACTTACTGTTCTTTTCACCAATCCCCACACCCTAAAGGAAACAAAAAATAGAGTTCTTTGTTTGAGTTAGCAAAATATATTAAATAGTATATGAAGAATTGACAAAATACTCCAAATAGAAATTAGAATATAAAGACTATCTAGATAAAGGTCAACTTGAAATCACATTTGAATGCATGAAAGAAAGAAAAAGTGAACACAAATTTTCACTGACAGTGTCAATAAACTGTTCTTTCTTATTTCCTCCATGTGTGAACTGCAAAGTTTTGAAAACATATTATGCCATGCCACAAAAAAGAAATATGTTCTCCATTCCATCCAACTCTACTATGAACTTATCATAGTGCAAAGCTAAAAAATTCGATGTCATTTACCCTACAATAAAATTTATTCTGCCAACCCTTTTATTTTGGCCTTTTATAGAGGCAAAACAAACAAACAAAACTTATTTTGTCCCTGGGAGTAAAAAATGTGGGTGGCAGAGACATTAGTCATCAGTGGTATGGACACTGGATTTCCTCTGTGTGTGAGTGCCTGTGTCCCTGGGTACCCTGTGATTGGAGACATAGGTCCAGAAATGCTTGCTGCCAACTCAGCTCTGTTATAAATTTGATTGAAACCATTAGCTAGAATATAATGAACTCCATGTGTCACTCTTATTTGGCATTTTTTTTTGAAAGATAGGGTTTTGAGAACACATAATTGTGATAAATCCATTCCAGATAACTTATGTTTTTCTTTTTTTAACTAGGATTTCTTCCATGTGCATATTTTAAAGTCAAATAGGTGTTTACATATAAACTGTTGAGCATGACTCTGCTCTATAAATTTACACTTTAAGCCATTTTTTGCCAATATCTTTCTCCTTAGGAATTATTGAAACATCCAGAAAAACAAGCTAGCTTTTTCAGGCCACTTATAACTGTTGATAACTAGACATACCTGAAATTCTTCCTCAAATGTATTCCTTAAAATAGTTAGATAGAAATCATTTTGTGCTATTAATCTAAATCTCCAAAACTCAAGCATAATAAATGTTCTGTTAACATTTTTGTGTCCTAAAAATAGCCTATTTTAAAGAAATTACCTATATTCAAAAGGTTCTTTTAGCCAGTACTATGTATGAAAACTGAAGAAGAATCTACTATAACTTGAAAACATTAATGGATCATAAATCTAAATTAAATCAGTCACTCCCTAAAGTTTCTAATTCAGATTATTAGGTAAAGATACTAAGTCACATCTTTTAACAAAATATTTTCTTCAAGGGTATAGTCATGCTCCTTTAGAATATGTACATGCAAAGGCATACCAATAAAACAAAGTACAGGGGGGCCAGGGTATAATTTGAAACCTTAAAATTTGTAGACACATAATATGCTGAAATTTAAAAAAAAGGAAGTACAAATCTCTCCTGTACAACTTTTATAATACAGTCTTGAGAAATAGACATTCTGTGAAGAAACAGTAACTGAAAGTCAATTTCCCATTATTTTAAGTAGAAAAAATTAAAATGTGCTACATATTAACCCCAAACCACCAACCAAGTTATTAAAACTCAGTAAGCCTCCTATATACATATAACAAACTAATAAGTTAGATTATAAAATGCTTAAAACATCAATTTCTAATTATTGAGCAGTTTAATACACTCAGTTGCTTTGTGTGGAGTAAGGTAGCCTTTCTTAACACAAGCAGGCTTCACACGCAATTCTAATACCAATTGTATTTGGAACAGAACTTGAGCCTTTTCCCACACATTAATGTGTTTGGGGGAATAGTTTTTTTTCCTTCACGAACATCAGCAAAATAACACACTAAGGAGATATGCATGTTTGGCTATTGAAAACCAGGTTTTCTTGGGAAAATGATCTCAGGGAGACCTCCAGCAGAATGTGCCTACATGGCCAGTGTGACTCAATAATTCAATGGGCGGCCTCAGAAGGAACTGATTTCTCTCTTACTGGAGAGCAGCAAGCCCAGACTGTTAATAGATGACCCCGTGATTACAGATGTAGCACACGGCCATTGCCATCAGGGATTAGTTACTGCTAATACTCCTGGAGTAGTAGTAACACTGTTTCCTGCGGTAGTAACAAACTGCCACAAACTTGGTGGCTTAAAATCAACAGAACTTCGTTCTCTTACAGTTCTGGGAACCCGAAGTCCAAAATCAAAGTGTCAGTGGGGTGGTTCCTTGTGAAGCTCAGAGGGAGAATCCAATCCATGCCTTTCTCCTCATTCCTGGTGGCTGTGGCAACCCTTGGCATTCCTTGTTTTATGGACACATTCCTACAGTCTCTGTCTCCATCTTCACATTGCCTTCTTCCCTCTGTCTTCTCCCCTCTCTTCTAAGGACACTTGTCATTGGATTTAGAGTCCACCCCAACCTAGGATGACCTCATCTCGAATTCCTGAACTTAATTATTATACATCTGCAAAGACCCTTTTTCCAAATCGGGTTATATTTACAGGTTACGGGTGCATATGCCTTTGTAGGGGAAAGGGGCACATTCGCCCCACCAGGCTCCATGGTTTGTATGACAACATGCCACCTCCACTGGAGATCAGACCTGTAGGGGCAAGGCCACCATTTGCCCCAATCTCCTTCGTCCACTTCAGCTACGACCTCTGTCATAATCCTCACTTACTGAAGAAAACTAAAGGAGGGACTGAACTTCATTCATATCTTTACTGGAGATAATCTGATGTAACTAATTCTGTAGGATTTCTTTGTGCTACCACAGTCTACACATCTAAAAATGGTCTGAAAGCGCCAGGGGCCTGAGGGCCTTCTAGGAGTGACCCCGTGGCAGGCACCATGCAGAGGCTCTGTGGAAACATGTCAAGAATTCCTGTGGTTTTTCTGACTTCCTTGCCTAGAAACTGCTTCTAATGCACCTCCATTAAAATAGTCAAATAGAAATCGTTCTAATGAGGACTAGTGTGTGGGGGGAAAAAACAAGAAGCGATCCAAAGAAATGGCATGTTTGATGGTGCTCTAGATTTTATCGCTTGTGACTAAGATGAAAATGAGAGCACTTACGTTATATAGCCCACCAAGAAAATGAGCTCAGCGGCTTGACCCAGTTTCTATTCATGTGTAAAATAAAATTAATTCATGATGTTTACAGACGAGGACAGACGAAGAGTTTATACGTTTTCGTAGGCACATGTATTTATATACTGCTCGCGTAAAATTTATAAACGAATATTCATTGATGTGGCTGTCGAAGCGTGTTGTTCTTATCAACTGAGGGTCCCCTGCCCCCGCTCCCCTCTTTTCCTTTTTTCTTTTTTTAAATAAAGTTTTCTTTCAAGTCCTCTACTGTTACAGTGTTTCGGCCATCAAAGTCCCCTCCTAGCCATTTTCACTTACCTTGTGACTCTGACCCTTTGTGAAGCTGAGCATTTTCGGAGTAAACTGATCCTGCGGGTCCCCAAGGATGTTATTCTCATTTATTCACTCAGCCCTTTGAATGGGGCAGCCCTCACTTGGCAGCCGTTCAGCAGAGCAAGATTCAAAGAGCACACAATCCTTTTTCTTCCAGGGGCCTTTCAAAACACGGCCCAAGGTTTGTCGAGGAGCTTTAATGGATGTCAGTCATTTAGCATGTTACATTTCATTCATGGCTGCCAGCGAACGTGATGAGTAGAGAAGGAATAAAAGAAAACAGACAGACAATAGGGGGAAGGGATAATTTTCCGAGCCTTTTGTGACGTGACATTGTAGAGGGCATTCTCGAGCTGCCATTACTCATGTCGGGGGGAATTAAAATAGAAGAGTTAATGTGCTTGTATGCAAAGCCCCACCAAAGCCTCCTAAACAATTTTAGAGCCAAGATTTCAGGAAACCGGGGATCCATTTGAAACACGAATGCTCTAGATCTGAGACAGCTGTGGAGTTGCAGGGGGGAGAGCTGCTACTTTTTCCCCCAGGTGGGGTGATGGAGGGCTGGAGTCCCTTTTGTGCCATCTGCGTGGTCCCCTTTGACAGCTGGCTCTCCTGAACTTCAAAATGTTTGGGGGTGTCTCTGGGGACAAGCAGCAAGACAGGGAGCTCAATGACAGTCCCGGGGGGAGGGGAAGAGAGGCGAAGGCCCAGGGCTGCGTACCTCTGTACCTGCCAAATGGTGTGTCACAGACAGGCTAAAATTACGGGCTGGTCAATTATCTGATTAAAAAGAGCCTTTCATTTGAGGTTTTTTTGTTTTTTTTTTTTAAATCCAGGCTGAAATCTAAACCTTCTAGCAACGTACCAAAACTTTTTTTTTTTTTTTAACTTAGGCATAATCAACTTTTGGGGGGAAAATGATAAAAAGGCACAGGGAGAAACACTTTGTTACTGGCTACAGGCCATAAATTGTTCTAGGATTTTTTTTCTTTTTCCTCTCTTCTTTTTTTTTCTTTTCATCCAACAGTGATGTTACGTACTTGAAACTACTGGCATCAGATTTAATCTTACTTATCTACACACACACACACACACACACACACACACACACACACACACACACATACACAGAGCTACCAGGCTGATTGTATTTTAAAATTAGTAGAATCAATTGATTAAACAAGGTACCAGTGTTTCCCAAAAGGAATTCATTTTTTATTAGTTTTACAATTGCATCGAAATCCCTTTAAATTATAGAGTACATGAATTATGCTTCTGTCAGGCAACATCAGAACTACGTTTTTATGGCTCTTGGATTCCACAGAGGCTGTTGTGGTTTGAAAATAACAGAACAATGTGCTGCTGCTTCACCAGCCGGTTAATGACCTGCCTCAGAGTTAAAGGCCTCAAACCGCACAGGGCAAGCTGGGCTCAGGCACTCGGGCCAAGGCTGCCTGGCAGGAACTGTGCAACAATAGGGAAAACATTCCAAATTTCGTTATTCAATATATGCTGAGTTGACTTCTTGAAATTTTATTAATAAATTCTCCATAGTTTATGCTGTCCTGTTTGCTTTACCAAAAAAAAAAAAAGACATTGCAAAGTTGTGGAGTCGGCAAACAGCAATGCACAGGAAAAAGCCAAAATGCCAGACCTAAGCCAAAAATCATTCTTAATCTCTAGACTGAAGACTGGGGGTTTCAAGGGTAGAAAAAAAGATGCCCCTTTGTAGGAAAAAAAAATAAGAAAATGAAAAGAAGGTGGAGAAGGAAGAGGACCTGAAGCCAGGGAAATAGGAGAAGAAGAAAAGGAAGAGGAAGAAGAGGAGGAGGAGGAGGAGAGGGAAGAAGGGAAAGAGCAAAGGAGGGAGGAAGGAAGGAAGAGGGAAGTCTTGTCACCATTTTTCAGTTCATAAATATATGACTTGTCTTTAGATACCAGCATGAATGAAGGATTTACACTAAAGAATATAATCGTCACTAATACACATATAGAAAAACTTTAGAAACCTACATAAAGAGGGATACTGACGATATTCATTTTTAATCTGTTCTTTTCATACAATGTTTCCACTCTACAATCCCCAAGAAAACACACACATCTCTGCAACATGATTTTTGTCATCCAGGCAAACATTATTAGTGTTTACCTCTTACTCTGTCTCCAGTGTATCTTTTCACACACACAATACAAGCCAACAAACTGGTTGCCATGTGCCAAGCTAGATCATGCCCTGTTTGCTGTTAAAGTCAGAAATAAATGTTGGGAAAATATTCCTGGTAGAGTTGCTAAATGGGACTTGGATTCCCACCTACCTTGACTCCTTTTTTCTCAATTAAGAGATGGTAAAGGCTGGGCGCGGTGGCTCACGCCTGTTATCCTAGCACTCTGGGAAGCCGAGGCGGGCGGATTGCTCGAGGTCAGGAGTTCGAAACCAGCCTGAGCCTGAGCGAGACCCCGTCTCTACTATAAATAGAAAGAAATTAATTGGCCAACTAATATATATATAGAAAAAATGAGCCGGGCATGGTGGCGCATGCCTGTAGTCCCAGCTACTCGGGAGGCTGAGGCAGGAGGATCGCCTGAGCCCAGGAGTTTGAGGTTGCTGTGAGCTAGGCTGATGCCACGGCACTCACTCTAGCCTGGGCAACAAAAGCGAGACTCTGTCTCAAAAAAAAAAAAAAAAAAAAAAGAGATGGTAAAGGAGGAAAGATGTAAAATACAGGTACAGAGTAGCACTGTGTATGTGAGAGAGGAAGAGAGAGAGACAGAGAGACTGTCTGCCTGTCTGTGTTAAGGGAAAGCTCCACTTGAGGGAAATATTCTCTCATTCTCTCCAACGACATAAAAGAATCTGAGTGGGTTATCATGAAGATGGACCTCAGTTTAAACTTAAAAGAGAAAATTTTGCCCTAGACTCTGACTCTGCTTTTTACAGGAAGTAAACATGAGGTTTGCCATAGCTTCTACCTCAGACTTACAACGCCAGCACCTCACCATTGTTGAGCTGGCCTGTTTCGTGAACAACTTTGTTAGCATTTTCTTCTGGGGGCCTAAATTTACTACCTTGCGACTCCCTCATTCATTTAAGTTCTGTAACACTGCAGAAAATTCTATTCCCTCTTCTCCAGAACAGGCTTTGAAAATGTTAACACAACTTGTCATTTTCTCAGGCTACATGGACACATTCTCCCAGTTATCCTCATATGATATGGTTTCCAGACCCTTCACCGTCCCTCCTTTGAACATGTTCCAGTTTGCTGTCAACCTGTCTCTTAAAATGTGGTGCCCAGACTCAATCTCTCACTTCCTGTGTGACCAGCAGCAAGTGAGGTTAGGCTGCTAATTCCCTAGATATGGACACTATATTTCAATTAACAGAGAATAAGACTGAGTTAAGTGTTTAGCAGCAGATCCATGCTCTTGGGTTATATTAAAACCCAAAGTATATTTTACATATGCTACCAAATCAGATATCCACCATTCTCCACACAAGAAATTAATTATTTGAAAATAAATCTAAGATTTACATTTATTCTGTTAAATGTCAGCTTCTTTGTTTCAAACACTTTTTAGCTTATAAAATTATTTTTAATGAATTATTTTTCCCCAACTAATTAGCTGATTCTCCTAATTTTGTATTACTTGCAATTTTGGTAAAACTTTCTTCTTTGTCAAAGCATTGAACAAAAGAGAGAACAAGTGCTTTTACAGATAAAGAGGTCAATGAAGTACCTGACACCTAGCATTCGATAGATGTTAGCAATGACTGTCATTAAAACGCTTCAGAATCCTTCCTCTGCAAAAGCATGAATTTCTTCTCTCATGACAATAACTTAAAAAGATTCATTAAAAAGCAAACAAAAACACCCCAAAAATATTGTAAACGAAAGAGAGAGATCAGAACATAAAAATAAATATACACCCAATTCATTGTCCTTACTGCTGGACCCATGGCCCACAGCAGCTGGAGAACAGGAGTCTGGCCCACCTCACACCCTCAGAGCTCCCTCTCAGGTATGTGCCCTTTTGCTCCTGATTTTCCCTCTCACTATTTTAATTTAAAAAAAGAAAAGCAAGAACTAGTAAGTTTAGAGTATAAGTTCAAGAGTTTGCATTTATTTCAATGAACAACATTCTCAGCATATCCTCATCCATAAAATGATGGTTGGAAATGACTGGTATAAGAATTATTGATTTATAGTTTAGGAAAATGAATACTTTTACTGTGGCATGACAACATACTACAGAATGTTTCCTACTGACTCCAGCTGCATCTATAAGCATTTACTTAAAGCAAATTCCCTTTGGTGAAATATAAAAAGTATACTACTACACATTTTCGAAATATATCAAAAAATAGTATCAAAAGCACTGAAAAAGATAGTTCTGAAATCTGGTAACTGCTGTAACTGTTATATTATTCCGTTTCTTCAATGTATCTGCATTCATTCTTTCCTTATAAAGTATATAGATAGTCTTTATAATATGTGTTTCTAGTGTGTATTAAATGATTTCAAATAAGTGAGGATTTTATAAAGCAACATACTATCTCTTCTTGTCTATGTCCCCTAACTGCTTGTCTGTGTTGTGGAGAAAGACTAAAATAATGATCATTTTTAGGAAAATAGTACTTATAATACTATCTATAGAAGAAATATAGATTTTCTATTTATGAACTTTAGACCTCTAAAAAAGCCATACATTATATAGCAAAATTCATTTAATCAGAACTTGGGAGCACTGATAATTTTACATATCCAAAAATAAATGTAAAATTTACATTTCTGCCAAATTCGTATATATTTTACTGTTTTAAGGTACTCAAGGACTTCATTTCTAAGAGACTGATTTTTCTGTTCATATCTATGTTTTCTAATTGAAAAATAATTTTATATGAAAAAAACAAAATTCTAATTATGTAACATTTGAATTCATCAAAGTATAATAGCTTCTTAACCGGTTTATGAGAAACAAACAGACATGCATCAACATCCTCAGGTAGGATAAAATAATGTGAAAGAGTAGGGAAAAAAATACAAGGATGTGATATTTTTTAAGAGTCCCACAACTGAAAGATATGATGGAAAAGGGTTTTTTATCATATTGTGGCCACATATCATATACGTCATGGGGAATCTTCCACTTCTGAAACTGCCTTAGGCAATTTGCCCTGTTCTGTGCCCACCTCCATAGTCCATGAGTGACTGGGCTTCCCACTGTGACTTGGAGCTCATTCATCAAGTGCTATCTTGTTGACCAACCTGGCGTCCTGTAGTTCCTGAGGCATGAGTGAATGGGAGTGAATGAAGAACAGGAGTCCTTGGTGACCCAGGTTCTTCCTCTCCATGACGACCACCTTCCAGGCCACCTTAGAGATGAAGCAACTTAGAGATAGGGTACCTTCACTTACTAATGGTTTTTTGTGACTTCAGTTATTGATTCTCTTAAGGTTAGCTGACATCAGATGCTTTTAATATCTGTCTGCATAATGATGGCTGGGAAAACCAATAAGATATTCTTCCAGACTAAGACATCGTCCAAAAAGGAATACTTTTAAGTAGTATCATTGTGCTAGGGGACCATTTTGGTTTTGTAAACCTTTTTGTGGGAAAGAGGACAAGCCTTTATTAGCTCTACTTCTGCTATAAATCTTCTTCAGCCTCAGTTATAAGTTATTTTTTTCTTACTCCTCTGTAAATATCTTTATATTATCTAAAAAAGCTTTCTGAAGAATTAGTTTTTTACACATTCCTTCATGAAGGTAAAAGGACCTGTTTGGTCATGACTTGATCTTTACTTTGTAATTCCTATATTCTAAGCATGTTATTCTAGAATTCAAAAATCTCTCCTATAATCCTTTTTTAGATGTATCCCATTTACTTTTCTTACTTTTATCCACTTGAATATTCCCTTATTTTCCTTTGATAAAAAGCAATCCATCTACCGCATACCCCAAAATAGAATAAATATGTTATTTGAGAGTTTGCAGAGCACAGAAATACTTTTATTACTGGCAACAATCCTAAACATAGATACTACATTTATACTCACATTACAAAATAGGATCCTATGCTTCAGAGCATTTAAATGACTTTCCCATGGTCACATGGCTAAAATATATGGAGCTACAAGACAAAGTACAATTCCTTTTGAGTAATACTGATTCCTTTCTGTGCTTCCTTCCCTCAAAACAGCTTCTCAGGCTCCAGCATGGGCCCATATTTAACACCAGCCTTCTCTAGTGCGTAAGTAAGCTCAACGCATCAGTCAAGACCATGATGATCATACTCAACATGAGAAATACCTGTATCTTCTACTGATGTGCTCAGGGGTCATGTGTGTGTATGTGTGTGTGTAAGAGAGAAAGCAAGGACTTATTTCTATAGTACTTAAGTATATTGGCAATGATGGTTATTTCCATTAAAAAGCATTAAAAAAGAGCAAAAGAGATCTTTTTCTTCATTGCCAGAAGAAAAAAGTATATTACCCATGCTGTCTTAAAACCTATACAGACGTTACAAGGTCAAACTCACCTTATCTTTTTCCTAACATGCATTTGATTAGACAATTTTAAAATTGATTCTAACTACAGCACTATACTTTTATGTATTATTGTGTACTGCTTTGCAATTAAAGGGTGTACTGCTTTGGCAGTTATAGGGAGAATTTAAGCAAAAAACTAAACTATGTTCTACAAAAGACCAAAATTACAGTAGTGTTCAGTTGTACACTGATTTAATCTAGATCTCAAGAAGAGCAATAGACCTTAAAATATCAACCTTTTACTTGCATATTGAGTTTCTAATCAGAAAGAAAGATCAAATATGCATTGTAGACAATAAAATCTAAGAAAATGCTGGCATAATGTGAGCAAAATATGATTGTTACAGTGACGCAGTAAGGCTACTATTTAAAAGAATAAATAGGCCCTCCAGAAACTACTGGGTTCTCTACAGGGTGTCATCAGCATAGTATCAGTAAATGTCAAGAAAATGTTATCTTGCCATATGATAAGGTGCATTCTAAATTCTACTCAGCACTAGATTGAATTCTTCAGCATTGGAAGGCATTTTATAGCATCTATTTGATCTATACATAGGAAAACAGGGGTCTGAGTAGCTTGTTTAAGAAAACATAGATAACAAATGGTTGAGCCAGACCTCAAACCAGGGACTTGGATTCCAAGTCCAATATTTTTTCCCATTGCACCAGGCTCATGTAAAACTCCAAGGCATGTATTTAAACAGGATGTGCAATTTGGAAAATTTACTTTGAATTATAACCTTGTGCCCTGATTATTTTCCATCACTATTTATCATTAAATCTTTCTCTGTCCTGAGGGTTCTCTCTTTTGGATCACTGTTATCTGATTTTTCTAAACATTCCAGCTTGTCTTTCACTTTCTCTCCATAACTGATTTCCATTTTTAGGCCTATCTCTACTTTCATTCTGAGTTTATTCTTTTTATATTGTTTTGAAAATACCAAGAGGAAGATTATTTTAGTTATGAAGTTACCAACTAACATGACTTTGTTATCAAGAACTTGGATGCCACTTCTATATTCCAGATACATAGTTATCTTTGAAATTGATTTCCTCTTTCTAATTTTTGTAAAGTCATCTAAGCCCTTTCTCTTCTTTAAATATCTGTTTTGAAATATTCTTTGTAGGTTATGAGAATTCTGTAGATGAAAAAAATGGGATGAGTGTGGTTAGGATAAAGAACAAGACTCTGGTGTGCAATCAATATGATTCAGTGGATAAGTAGAATTTCTGATTGTTATATCAGTTTAAAGCAAATTATGCATTGCCCAATTCAGGAAGTTTGATTCTTCCAACATGTTTGAACTATTCCTTGGCAGAGAGTGAGATGCTTTGAGAACAGAACAAAAACCAACAGAGTTTATGGTGTGGTAGAGTCCCATATGCTCACAGTTATTGAGAAACATGGGCACTTTAAGACAAAAGATTTGCTCCACTGGATATATTAATGCTTAAAAGGTACTATTACCATGCTTGGATAGCTAATATTTTAGATTTTGATAATTTTACATATTTCATAATTAGGGACAGTGAAGAATTTTGCAAGAGACAAACATGACATCGAGTTCTATCACCATCACTTATAAGCCCTGGAGCCCTTGGAGGGAGCTTTATTTAGCTTTCTGAGCCTTATCTGTAAACACTGTGAGGTTATTATGACAATTAAAAGAATGCATGCAAAGTACCTGGCACATAATGGCTCCCAGTAAGTGGTATGATGATGATGATTATAATGATGATGATGATGATGTTACTAAAATCTCTCATTGATTAAAGGAGAGGGAGGAGAAAACCATACTTCTGGATAAACCTTCCTAGCAGAGGTAATTGATACAAAATAACTTATAACTGTGAAAATTGTAAAGGGTAACAATTAGAAATTAGAATAGGGATTCAATAAATAATATTGCTGGGGAAAAATTACTCTTAAAAGATGACCCACAAAAGCTAATCTGACAAATTTATAAATGTTTACATTTGTCCTTGTATAATAATTTTTAAAAACAATTTTACAGCACTTTACAAAGAGTAATATTAAAATTGGTTTTTCTAATGCCTTTAGTTTTGCAGTGTGGGATTAAGGAATCATAAAATTTTCTGTAAAATTCACCATTTGAAGTTATTTGCAAACATAAATGAGGCAGACAGTCCTGAAAGAAGGAATATGCCTCAAAATATAGTTTCTAGAAAATTATTTATAAGATTTCTTCTACAATGTTGTATTTGCTTTGTGGGTTTTTTTGTTTGTTTGTTTGCTTTTTGTTTTCAATTTTTTGAGACAGGGTCTTGCTCTGTCACCCAAGTGACAGTGCAAGTGGAGTGCAGTGGGCTCAACATAGCTCACTGTAGCCTCAAACCCCTGGGTTCAAGTGATCCTCCTGCCTCAGCCTCCTGAGCAGCTGGGACTGACAAGTGAGCGCCAACATGCCTGGCTAATTTTTTTATTTTTTGTACAGACAGAGTCTCACTATTGCCCAGGCTGATCTCAAATTCCTGGGTTCATGCAATCCTCCTGCCTCAACCTCCCAAAGTGCTGGGATTACAGGTATGAATCACCTTGTTTTGTGACTTTAAATGGTAGATACTCCAGGGAGAAACTGACCCCAGGTAAGGAAACACATATGTATACTCTATATGTTATGGTTCGTATCTAGAGACAATTTTAGAATAATCAAATCTCAGAAAGCAAGGAGGGGCCAGGCGCGGTGGCTCACGCCTCTAATCCTAGCACTCTGGGAGGCCGAGGCAGGCAATTGCTTGAGGTCAGGAATTTGAAACCAGCCTGACCAAGAGCGAGACCCTGTCTCTACTATACATAGAAAGAAACTAATTGGCCAACTAATATATATAGAAAAAATTAGCCGGGCATGGTGGCGCATGCCTGTAGTCCCAGCTACTCAGGAGGCTGAGGCAGGAGGATCTCTTGAGCCCAGGAGTTTGAGGTTGCTGTGAGCTAGGCTGACGCCATGGCACTCACTCTAGCCTGGGTAACAAAGCGAGACTCTGTCTCAAAAAAAAAAAAAAAAGAAAAGAAAAGAAGGAGGATAGCAAACCCCTGTGGAAGAGCTAACTGGTGAATCTACACAGCAAAACTTTTTCAAGTTTTCAGTTATCAAAGCAAAGTTCTTAAATGTTGTAAGAGCCCCTTATTTTGTTTTTTATCTCTAAGCCAGACATAACAATAGCCTGACAGCAGCTAGTGGTCCCTCTGTGGGCGCTGATGCGCCACCCTCTCTCCATAGCAGAAGGGCCCTCCAGAAAGGGCCTCAGGGTTGGTAGGAAACCCTCTTGTGCCGCTCTCTTATTCAACACCAAGTGGCTAATGCTGAATACAACAAGCAGATGACCCTTTCTGTTTGCTAAACCTAATGCTGCTATCCCTATTATTCTATATTTTTATTTTTAAAATGCAAAATAATTATTTGAATCAAGCAACAAATTCCTAAAAACAGAAGACATGCATGTTTTAATACAGACTGCAGGGAAAGAAACATTGCATTGTAGCTCCCTCACGTGGGTCTTAAGTGTTGAGTAACAGCCTCCAAATAAGTATTTCCTCTATCCCACACTCTTCTCCCTTTTGGTGCACTGCCCAGGTAACCAGCCAGTACTAAGTATCTGATAACATGTCTTGTCGGGCCATGTAGAATAATATTTTCTTCTGAGCCCTGTAATTTTGCCCCTCCACAATCTAAGGCTCCACGCCCAGCACGTCTTTTCTCTTGGGAAACCCAGAGTCTCGGTGGCCAATAGTTTATGCTATTTCTACTTCTTCCAAACCAAGATGAAGATGATTTGAAATTTCTGTTTGTTTATTGCCCATGGAACATACTCACATTCCAAAAATACTGAAGAAAATACAAAGATGAAGTATTCTCTGAATTAGAAAACAAATGTCTCCTCAAAGCTAATTTTATTAGTTTGTTATATATAGCTCTTTAAAGACTGTATTATGAGAAACCATCCTCATATAGCCATCTAATCTTTGACAAAGCAGACAAAAAATACACTGGGGAAAAGAATTCTTATTCAATAAATGGTGCTGGGAAAATTGGATAGCCACATGTAGAAGACTGAAACAGGATCCGCACCTCTCACCTCACAAAAATCAACTCTCGGTGAATGACAGACTTAAACCTAAGGTGTAAAACTGTAAGAATTCTAGAAGAAAATGTTGGGAGAATTCGTACAGACATTGGCCTACGGAAAGAATTTATGAAGAAGACCCCAAAGGCGATCACAGTAATAATAAAAATAAATAAATGGGACACGATCAAATTAAAAAGCTTCTGCACAGCCAAGGAAACTATCAGGAAAGCAAACAGACAACCTACAGAATGGGAGAAAATATTCACATGCTACACATTCGATAAAGGGCTGATAACCAGAATCTATATAGAACTCAGAAAAATCACCAAGAAGAAATCAAACAATCCCATCAAAAAGTGGGCAAAGGACATTAACAGAAACTTTTCAAAAGAAGATAGTCTAATGGCCAATAAACATAGGAAAAAATGCTCAACATCTCTAATCATCAGGGAAATGCAAATCAAAATCACAATGAGATATCACTCAACTCCAGTGAGAATGGCCTTTATCAAAAAGTCCCAAAACAATAAATGTTGGCATGGATAGGAACACTCATAGACTGCTGATGGGACTGCAAACTAGTACAGTCTCTATGGGAAGCAATATAGAGATACCTCAAAGAGCTGCAAATAGAACTACCATTTGATCCAGGAATCCCATTACTGGGTATCTACCCAAAGGGAAAAAAGACATTCTATAAAAAAAGACATCTGCACTCGAATGTTTATAGCAGCACAATTCACAGATGCAAAGATGTGGAAACAACATAAGTGTCCATGAACACATGAGTGGATTAATAAAACGTGGCATATGTATACCATAGAGTTCTACTCAGTCACCAAAAACAATGGTGATGTAGCACCTCTTGTATTATCCTGGGTAGAGCTGGAACCCATTCTACTAAGCAAAGTATCACAAGAATGATGGCCGGGCGCAGTGGCTCACGCCTGTAATCCTAGCTCTTGGGAGGCCGAGGCGGGCGGATTGCTCAAGGTCAGGAGTTCAAAACCAGCCTGAGCGAGACCCCGTCTCTACTATAAATAGAAAGAAATTAATTGGCCAACTGATATATATATAAAAAATTAGCCGGGCATGGTGGCGCATGCCTGTAGTCCCAGCTACCCGGGAGGCTGAGGCAGAAGGATCACTCGAGCCCAGGAGTTTGAGGTTGCTGTGAGCTAAGCTGACGCCACGGCACTCACTCTAGCCCGGGCAACAAAGTGAAACTCTGTCTTAAAAAAAAAAAAAAAAAAAAAAAAAGAATGAAAAAATAAGCACCACATGTACTAACCATCAAATTGGTATTAACTGATCAACACTTATGTGCACATATAGTAATAACCTTCACTGGGTATCAGGCAGGTGGGAGGGGAAAGAGGGGGATGGGTATATCTATACCTAATGGGTGTGGTGTACACTGTCTGGGAGATGGTCACCCTTGAAACTCTGACTCAAGTGGGGCAAAGACAATATCTGTAACCTAAACATTTATACCCCCATAATATGCTGAAATTTTTTTAAAAGGGGAATAAAAAAGACTGTATTATGAGAATTAATTTATGTTCACCTCTGCTATCAAATTCAGTAAGTTTTAATTATATTTCTGATATATAGGAGAAGGCAGAACTTTAAATTTATTTGTATATTCTCTGCTAAGTATTTTGGTTTTAGACATACATTGAATTCTCATCTTCATATTTCACCAGGCATTCCTAGCCCTATTTTAGAGATTAGAAAAAATTCAGTTTCAGAAAAAATAGGTACTCATATTAAAAATACTGTTTTGCTTTGATGATGTTTAAATGATCTTTGAAGATGTCTCACCTTGAGCTCTTTTTTTTATCTTCTTAAATTGCTAGTGACTTCTCATAAGTGATATGTAGGTAAAGATCACATTGTTTGAGTTATTGAGTTCTCAAGGGAAAGGTGGGTGGATGGAAACAATACTAGGTGTTTTTTTTTTTCTTCACAGGCTAGCTACAGAGCAAAACAGGAGAAGTGAAAATTATCATTATCTTGATATGCAAATTAGTATTTGATAATTGTATGGTTATATTGAACAGAATTTGGGGCAACTTAGCTTCCCACGTACCACTCCAACCAATTCCTTTCCCACTTTTGCCCAACTGTTCTCTTGACCTCACCAATACTTTATTCAAAGTACAACTCAATTTGCGACTTAGAGTACTCCTAAGCAAACCTCTTTGCAAACCATATCAGTGTAAATCAAATCATATTCATTACCTGGCAGTAATTATAGTTAAAAAAGACAGATTCTTTGGTGCTGTGATTATCATTCCCTAATTTACAAACCTAATGAATCAAGACACCAGTGCAACTGATTGTCTTCTGGCGTAGAATACATGTGCCTTTGCAACCTACCAAGTCCGGGGTGCTCTAGTGCTTGGCGCTTTAAGACCAGGAACCACAGAGAAGGCTCCCTGAGGAACTACACACATCTGAAGCAAACTCTTAGGCATGAACTTGAACCAGCTGGAATCTTAGGGATCAGCAGGAGAGGTAGGAAGGAGACCAGTAAAAATTCTACAACTTTTTAGAAACAGTCTCTAGAACAATGCATTTTATTTCAGTAGAAATTTCTGAATCTCTGAATTTCATCATCACTGATGGATAAGTCACTCATGGATAAAATGATGAAGGCAGATTTGAGACAAACTAGGAGGAGGAATTACTTATAAAACTTCTCTTGACTATTGAGCATTTTAGATGCTCATAATTTTTTCTGCCCCAATTCAACTGTAGAAACATAAACACATGTGTAAGGCGCATTCATTATACTCCCAAACACTTATGTAAACAGGTCTCCAGTTTAACAGCAACTAGTGAAGCTGATAGGAAAAGGTTGGTTTTATTTCCCTCCTGCCTGTGTGATGGGATGGGATTCGTATCCTACCTTCTTGGGCACATGGGAATGTGATAATAGCAGGGATGTCTTCAGTATGCTGAGTGCTGGACACCAGGTATGGGGAAGTCGAGGACTGGTGAAGACAGGAAAACCAGCAATGGCTCTCTTCTCCTGTACTCTAACTTTTGGGGAAAGGCCCATGTAGTTAGTCTCCCAGGGTATTGCTTAATTCTTCCTCCCAGTTTAAATGATTCGTGGGTTAGCAGTTGACCTTCTCTGCACAAGACAGGGTTGAGCAATCGCCCCCTGAGAAACAGGCTGGGCAAGGCTCCACATTCCAGGGCTCTTTGCTGGAGGGATGGGACGCAGGAAGAGCACAAGTGACCGCTCACTTGCTGTGCACTAAGCCAAGACCACCTTCACTTCTGCATACTGTAAACATCTGAAAGGCTGTGTAGTGTTCTGTTTACAGGAGACGCTAACAAAGGTGCCAGCAAAATAAATACAAGTTTCCTAATCTCCAATTATCTATGGGAAAGTAAGAACTTTCCATTTCTAGCACCAAACTTTGGGACATTTCACCTGATGTGCTACTTATTTATTCTCCTTAAACTTTAAAAAAAAAAATTTTTATATTCTCCTGAAATTTTTGATTCAGATGATCTACTTATTTTAAATGACTTTAGGGCCAAAAGAGTACAGCAGTTAGAGCTCTCTGACATAATGTTTGTAACCAGAAAAATCAGCAAAGCCAGAAGCGTTCTGCTGTGAGCACTTTTTGTTTCTCCTCTTTTGTTTTATTAACCTCTCCACAGCTGGTGCAGTTGAAAACACTCTTTCATCACATGCTTAGCAGAAGTTCAAGTGTAGCGGAGAATGCAGCCAAGAATCTGTCTGTTGGATTCACTGTCAGAATGTCATGTTTCACTTCTAACTTAGCTCCTATCTGATACAGCTGACGGAAACAGACAAAGAAAATCTGCAACAGGAAAGGCTTTCTCTAGACCTTCTCAAACTGATTATTCCCAAGAAATCGAGGACGTCAAGTTTAGCAGAGTAGTAATATTTTCACATTCATATGAGAATTCAGGATTCAGAAGATTTTCTGCTTGTCTAGCCCTTTTTCAATGTAGTAAATAATCTGCAAATCACAGAGCTGCTGGGTGACAAAGTATTATAATAATGTGCTCTTGTCTGATACTACTGAGAAATCATGGAACTGATTAAAAATTAAAATAATACCCAAAATTTACCAGATTTCTTATTTTCTACTTTATTTTAATAAAGTATTTTACATTCTTACTCTTTGCACATCAATATCTTTTTTGTAATCTATGGAGTCTTTACGATGACTAGTTAATATTTAGGTAAATACACACATATATTATTGTTGCAAGGTGATTATTGGCTGCTGGAATGTTTTCTATAAAATTAGGTGAGTACTCAAGTTACTTTGCTTAGAAAGAGGATACATTTTCAGTAGCATTCCCCAAACTACATGGCTTAGGTAAAGATTTGCCTTTATTATAAGAGAAATATTTTACCTTCTTTGCTAATATATTTATAATTTTTACAATACTTCAAATTTAATGAATAATTGATGGTTTCATCTCCCAATTGTAGGTACATATCCTCTTTTTTCTGTTGTGACATTCAATTCATAAGCACATTGACAGAAGTTAAATATTTCCTAATACTTGAGAAAAGACGGTACCCAGGCGAGGAATGGTTAATGCTACAGTCCATGATGCATGTTTGGTTCATTCATTCAATCAGAAAATAAACATTTATTAAGAGCCTACTATGTGCCTGGTACTGTTCTAGGTCCTGCCTGGGATACTGCAATGGACAAGAGAGGCAAAGTTCCAGTGTTCTGTTTCATTTAAGTGGGGGAAGTGAGACATAAAAGGAAAATACAAACACAACAGGTAGCAAGGAGTTCCATGGAGAGAATTAAAATAGGGTGATGAGTTAGAGAATGACTGGCAATGCTCCTTAATATTGAGTGGTTGGAAAAGTCCCCTCTGAAGGAGTGTGATTACAGCTAAGTTCGACCCCACAGTAAGAAGGCAGCCATGTGAGGGTTCAAGGAGAAATAAAGCCATGAGCTAGGAATCCAGAGAAGATTTGTAAGGTTCAAAAGGTGTGGGTTTTATTGTAAGGGTAATGGGAATTCCAAGAAGGGGAATAATATGATTTGATCTTTGTATGAAAACCATCACTCTGGAAATTACATGGATAGTGGAAACTAAGAGACCCTCGGAAGAAGGATAGCACCTAAATGCCTCCCACATTCATGTCCCATCCTGTCCTTTGCCCCAGGATCTCCAAACTGCCCAGTGACCCAGTAACAAAA
Organism: Microcebus murinus; assembly: GCF_040939455.1. Lineage (NCBI taxonomy): Eukaryota > Metazoa > Chordata > Mammalia > Primates > Cheirogaleidae > Microcebus > Microcebus murinus. The sequence continues at coordinate 29,319,314 of NC_134108.1, forward strand.
GGATTAACCCCTGGTGCAGCAGGGAACGTAGAGGGCTTCAGCACTCCTGCTGAGGGTGCAAGCTCCTGCCATATCTATTGTGAAGTAGTCTGAATATCACTGCTAGTAGGGTAATGGAAATATTCATTTTACAAATGTTTATCAAGGACTTGTGATATACCAGATACTGTTCTAGGTCCTGGGAATGATAGCCCTAAATGAAATAAACTAAAATACCTGTCTGAAAAGTGGACAGAGTCTGGTTGTGTTTTAGAAATACAGTCATCAGGACTTGCTGATGGATTTGGTGTAGGGAGAAGGAAAAGAAAATTCAAAGAAACCGCCTAAGATTGTTACTCAAGCAGCTCGTAGATGATGGTGCTGTTTATTTAGGTGGGGAAAAGCGGGAAAGTATGGGTGTGCTAAGGTTTGCTTCAACAGTAGACTTGAATTCACAGAAACATATATGGGAAAGCCAATGAGAAACCTTTGATAAGAACATAGAATCACTTATCCTAGGTATGTGCCAATTCTTCATCTATAAACCTGGGATGTGAATATCTACCACTCATACTTCAGAGGGTCAAGGTGATGATCCAACGTGGTAATAGATATGAAGTCTTTTGTTATCACAGGAGTAATTAGGGTCGTTATCACTAATGCCATCACCAGATTTCTGGGAACCATCATTCTTGGCTCTCTGAGGCTCTCCCCAGATGGAAATGTGGAAGGTAGGAGTTCCCAAGGATAAACATAGAAGAGCTGGAAGGTAAGACCAGCAAGTAAAATCTCCTGAAAGTTAAGAGATATGTACAGATGGTCTGTATATCAATTATTATCATTGCAGAAATGGTTTCTCAACCAATCATGTTTCTTACCATTAATTAAAAACTGGACCAATTTTGATATTGTTTTACATTAGATAATTAGTATCAATTGCAATTAAGCTGTTTTATCTGATATAATTGTAAAAAAGCAAGATAAGGGGGGAGAGAAATGGAGCAAATGATGTCACTCACATGCCTCCTTCATGCTTTTTACATCTCCTCACTTAGACCTCTGGACAAGTTGAGTCTTTGTGTCCGTAAGACATGGCCCATATATGCACTGCTTACCTTTCAGAGTTGTGAAAAAAATCCAATGAAATAGTGCATGTGAGCATGCTATTCAAATGTGTATTGTTATTCTACCAGCAAGACATATAGTATACAGTGGAAAAACTATTTGCAGACTTCAAAGAGTTGGTTATTTGTTTTATATCTTCTTACCTCTCCCCACGACAACCACAGCATCTTGTATTTATTCCAGAGCATTTACCACCCTTCACTGGATTAAATGAATTATTATTGAAGGGAGCAGATGACAAAAATATCATGTGTCTAATTTACTGTACCTAGAGGCTTAAGTTCAAAGCTTTGGCATTATTCCTAAGGTACTTTGCACTCTCCACACCATACCAAACAACCCTTAAAATTTTCAGTAGTTCAGATTCTCTGCCAATATTTCCCAGCTTCCTCCTTTCCCCTCCCTTAAGGAATGAATAACTTAACTTTCTGCAGCTTAATAAAAATTAGGCAGAAGAGTATCATGGTTAAAAGCAAAAAAATTGGAGTTAGGCTGCTTGGGTTGGAAACCTAGTTATATGACTGACCTTCAGTAAGTTATTTAACCACTTTGTGCTCAGGCAACATGAAGAAATCAATAATACCCATCTCTAGGGTTATCGTTAGGAGTAAATAAGTTGTTACTTACTATGTAAAGTTCATAGAAAGGGGTACTTGGCATCTAGTATGAATTCAATAAGTGATAGATATTATTATGACCTCGGACTATGATATGGTATCTACGATAGCCAAGATGAAATTGGGGTGGATATATTCATGTTACTACATCTTAATACTGGTGTGGGGGAAAATGCTGTAAAGGATCTTTGTCTCTAAATCAAGCAAGACCTGGGGCTCAATTAAAATATTTACATATAAAATCCATTGATTAAACAAACATTTGTGAGATGCATACTATGTGCCAGGGATTGCAATTACGCAGGGAATATAAAAGCTGACATACTCAAACTCTGTCCTCAAGCAACTCATACTGCAGGAAGGACAATCAATTAGCAGTCAATGAGGACATTCATTTACGCCCACCTAGTTCTAAACTTCTGTATATGTTAATAACAGGGTGGGAAAGGTGCTAGGACAGAAACTCCAGAGAATAGTGCTGGGGGACTGTGAGCAGGTTGCATAACATGGGGGAAGCCATTTATAGGGCTGTAAAAAGAGGAGGGGCTTAAAACTGACCTGTGATAATAGACAAGATGGGTTAAAAACACTTCTAAGAAAATACGACACTGGTTCTGAGTCTTAAAGGATAAGAAGAAGCTTCACCAAGTGGACAGAATTGGGAAGCAAGGCATTGGTATTCGTGTCAACAAACAAGAAGATGCAGGAAGCATGAGATGACTTGGCCTAATCTGGGAATCTGTTGAACTAAATATGGCAGCAATGGAGAGTGTCTGGACCCACTGAAGGAGTTGAGGATGGAAAGCTTGTCAAGAGTGAAACTGTGCAGGGTGGAGCATTTGAGGGTTAGAAGTGTGATCTTGGTGCTGAAGGTAATGGGGGACTTTGAAGGATTTGAACAAAGGGACATTGTAATCAGACGTGTGTTTTTGACATATTTGATTCTGGACTATACCACACTATCTCCACACCATACCAAACAACCCTTAAAATTTTCAGTTCAGATTCTCTGCCAATATTTCCCAGCTTCCTCCTTTCCTCTCCCTTAAGGAATGAATAATATAGCCCCACCCCTTGCCCAGCCTTCCCTATTCTTCTCCTGCTCTGTATCTCTCTGTGGCACTTACCACCTGGCTTATTATTTGATGTGTTGGTTGCCAGTCTCCCCCTACCAGAAGGAAAGCTTTCTAAATAGAGACAGAGAAGCACCTGTCTTACACAGAATATTTAGTTAAGAAATAAGTAGCTGGCATCTGGCATATAGGGAAACCTTCATACAAATTCTCAACTTCCAACTCACCCATTTATTTGGTTTCCCTTTCTTATGGGGAGCAAGCACTTTAGGTGGACTAGCCAACATTCTATAAACATGAGGATTAAAATTTTAGGCACAATGCTTAATTGGCATTAAGAAAAGCCACTTAAACATCAATGATCCATTCTGACTTTCTCCTTAATTAAAGAGATTAAGCATCTAGCATTATCCAAAATAGATCTCAAAGGCTAAGTGCTTTTAAAAACAGGTAAAAATAGCACAATGAAATAGCTTTATATGACATTTCATTTCAAAAAAATAATATTTATAAAAGCTTATTATTTCCACAGGTTTTTTTTTACTTTAATGCCTTAAGGAAGAAATTTAATATGATGATTTCTGAATTAGCACACCTCACAGTAAGAGTGTTTTATTGGCCTATAACTTTAATCCCTTAAGTGTACATTAAATTCCTAAAGTATATAAGTGTTTGCATATTTAAACCATTAGTTAATTATATTTAGTGAAGTTTTAACATGGGCAATTCAGGAAGCCCATTTAAGATCCACCAGATTTTCCAGAATTAGGCATGTTCTCGTTGTTTTATGACATTTCCTTACCATTTGGGAAAGAATTCAATTGGATTTCACTGCTTAGCATGCATCATGGGTCTGAGCTGCGCTGGGACCTTTATTTACTTCCTGTCTTTGATCACCAGTCTTGTCCCCTGACTCATTTTGAGTAGGAAAGTTCCATGCTTGATTCTATCAACCCACATCCTGCAGTCCTGAAAGCACAGGATGTAATTTTCTCTTGCCCTCTCCAGAGCATTTCATGCTACTCATGTCTCACTCTTTGATGACTTTCAAGACCCTCTCTTTGGTTGTATCTCTTGAAAGAAGCCAGCTGGGCCTTCCCTGGCTGCCCCATTGACTGACCCTGCTGTCTACTAACCCTGTACATGCTAGGTCTCATTTTACTAAGTCTAAATTTGGTAAACCACAGTAAACCCACTCTCCATCATCAGTTCAAAGCGGTCCTCTACTTATCACTGCTGTCACTTGCATGATATTTAGGGAGGTACTTAGGCTTCTATTCCTTGGGAAATAGTTTGGCTGGAATGTGATCTTCAGAGTTTTAAAATTCAATCCATTGCTTTCTGTGACTCAGAAGCAATTACTATTCCCACCCAGAAGAAAATTCTTCTGAAATAACTACCCTTTAAAAAAGACAAATTTAAGAAATGCTGTCATTTTTAAAAGCCAAGCAAATAACTTAAACATTATTACTTTAATGCAATAATGACTTTAAAACATAAGATGAGTGTTAAATGTTGAATAAGAAAATGAGGTGTTTAAATTCAATCTTGAAAATTAAAAATAATGGAATAACAAAAGAAAGAAAAAAGGAAAAAGAAAAGGATTAGGGGCAGAAGTAGAATTCCAAAGAATAAATGAAGAGTGCCTTATGTTTTCTAATGGTATTAAATGACTGTGCTGATGTAGCCTTTTGAAATGTCAGGAACTGCAAGGGTCTGAGATATTTACCCTACTTGTAAGTTAACAAGTTAGCCGGCCATGGTTTCATAAATGCTGTCAGAAGACATGAGACTTCTGGATCAGAGACAAAAGGCTCCGTTATTCACAGCACGGCAGGCAGCATGAGCTTTATGTTCCCATTATTCCCCCTTTCCTCCCAAGTCCTGTGATGCAGGTAGACCTAGGTGGGTGCCACACACACAAAGGATATATGACAGCCAAGGAATTCCAAGGTTAGGAAAACCCCAATCATATAAGGCAGGGGTCCTCAAACTTTTTAAACAGGGGGCCAGTTCACTGTCCCTCAGACCATTGGAGAGTGAGCACTGTGGGCCTGGGATGAGTCAGCTGCTAAGCAGGACAGGCAGCTGTGGCAAAAACACAGGGCAGGCCAGATAAATGTCCTAGGCAGGTGGCATGTGGCCCATGGGCGGTAGTGTGAGGACGCCTGATATAAGGGGTTGCTAACAAATCTGCTCAACCTCTTCCAAAGGGAGTTATTATCTTTATAACCCTCTTCAAGAAGAAAATCTGCCTTCTATCCCAAAGGGTTCTCTATCTTTCAAAGCTGTTTGCAAACATGCATGGCAAACAGCCTTGAAAAGGTAGTCTGCAACAAAAGCTGTCACAAGATGTGTAGAAATGCCACAGAGACTTGATCTGAAAACTATTAATGTAGTTTTTAGCAATATAAAAATGTTGCTGAAATTTCATAGTAACTATCAGTCAACTTTATAAAATTTGATTGCAGAGTTCAGCAAAGTAGAAACATAACCACCATTAATTCAACAACTATTTTGAACCTCAAAACTAGCAAATAGTCAATACCAGCAATAAAAAGTTTGACATATTAAGCATTTTTTTGCATGTGGCACAACAAACATGTGTGAGACAGAATGTTCAAGTAGTCTATATAATCTGACATTAAGGAGCAAAACTTCCTATGGACTGATATAAAGTAATGAGCAATAATGACAATAGGGAAGATTTTTACAATTATGTAAATTTCTAGGGATTAGTGTTTTGATCTTTATACAGGAACTTGAAGAAAAAAACCTATTACACTAAAAATGTAAAGTGAAATATACAGTAATGATTTTATACCTTTTCCCTTCTCATAACTCAAACTCATCTGCATCTCTTCATTTTAGCTAATGCTTCTCTTACTTCACTGAGAAAGAGACTTGATTAAAAAAGAATCATCTCATTTCCCACCAATAAATCTACCAACCTACCTATCTGTGTCCATAGCCTTTGTCTTCCTTCCTGTTAAACTGAATCAACTCTCTCCCCTCTTCTAAGGCAATTTTATACCCCAATCTTAACCCCCTTAAGCTTCTCCAGAGATTTTCTTCTTGCAATTTTCCCTTTCTATCTTGCATCATCTAGCCTCTCTTTGTAACCGGCTCATTTTTATCGGCTTGTAAACATGCTTCAATAATTTCTCCCTGGACCTCATGTCCTCCTCCAGCTATCCCTCTACTCCCTATAGTCTCTAAATAGTCATTGTCCTCATTTTCTCACCCCCCTGTCTTCTCACTCGATCATCCTCCCAGCCCCACCACTCCACCGAGACTGATATTGTCTAAGTCGATATTTGTAGGTAGCATATAAATAAAATTCCAACTTGTGATGCTAGATCAATATTCAGTAAACAATTCTACTCAAAAACACAACAGTTATCTAATCTATAAAATACAGACAATACCTGTCTTCTCTGCCTCAGTTGTGAATCAAATGACATCATGCAAGTAAATAAGCCACAGTGCACCACACATGTATTATAATTTTCTAGGCTGTAAATCAAGGTATGGATTTTTGTAATTCTTAACAAGCCCTAGTGTAACCCAGGTAACTAGAAAATAGTGTATTTTCCACAGACATTTTTTGAACAAATAAATGAATGAATGAATCAATGGAAACACTTGGTTGGTGGAGAGTTCTGGCTGGAAATGAGTAGAAGCACATAACTAACATGGTGTTAAAGAACATAGCAGCATTTAGAAAACATAAGCAGAAAACTCATTCCTTCCATAGCAGTATGAAGAACTCCCCAAAATTATCTAACACCTTGAATAACTAATAAGCCCTGATTTTGTTCAAGAAATTATCTGAGCCATTGAAGAATCCTTCTTGTCTAAGCTCCTATTCAACTGAGGATCTATCTCAAACAGCCATGTAGCAAATAAAGATAACAAATATACACATATAAAACATGCTTTTTCTGCTTAGCTAAGATTCAAATATCAACGCTAATCAATATTATCAACAAAAATATCTAATGTAAAATACAATAAACTCAGTCAAAATGCATTTATTATAATCTAGTAAGGCATTGCTTTAAGTTACAGTTAAAAATAAGCTAATGGCCAGGTGTGGTGGCTCACACCTCTAATTCTGGCACTTTAGGAGACTGAGGCAGGAGGATTGCTTGAGCCCAGGAGTTCAAAACCAGCCTTGGCAACACAGCAAGACCCTATCTCTACAAATAATAGAAAAATTAGCTGGACATGGTGGCACATGCCTATAGTCCTAGCTACTCAGAGAGGCTGAGCCAGGTGGATTGCTTGAGCCCTCAGTGAGCTGTGATCACACCACTGCACTCCAGCCTGGGCAACAGAGTGAAAGACTTATCTCAAAAAATAAAGAAGAAAAAGTAAGCTGATGAACATCTTAAGATCCTGAGCTACATAAACCACAATAGCTTACTTTGCAAAGTCACACTTAAATTAAATTATGATGGTTTTCTCTCCATAAAATATTTAAATTTTGGTGACCCATACTATAATGTTCTCCCAGACTTTGAAAGCTTTTTCACATAGTCTAATGAGAAACTCGGAGACATGACTGGTCAGCATTAGATTGAAAATAAATGTGCTGTTTTCAGATATTTCCTTCAGGCTTGGCTGACATCAGTCTACCATGTAACAGTTTATGGGGGAGAGCAAGAAAGCTTGACTTAAGAACAGCCCTGCCGCCAGAGTAAACAGTGCCACAACCCAAGGAAATTTAAAGCACATGTCTTATTGTCAAGTTTAACTTGTTTTACAAATCGAAACAGCCATCCAGCTTCTAGAAACCCATTTCTGTTTCAATAATTTACATTTAATCATGAAGATAAAATAAATATATTTGTGCACATAAATATATGGTACTTAAATTTTTGCCAAATAATTTAACTTTTCAATGCACTATGTGGGAAATTGTTGGAGGAAGTAATAACAATGACAGAGAAACATCACAGAGAAATGTTAACAAAGCAGTATCAGTAAAGAGCTAAGACACATTCTATTTCTTTCTAAACCAGAGATACATACATATATACCTAAAACATAAGGTGATATTGTTTTGTCAGCATATTCTCTCTTCCTACATATTTATATGCTGCCCTTCTAAGGTATGCTATACAAATCTTTGTAAGAAATGGACAATTATACTTGAAAATTATTAAAGAGAAAAAAGTAAATCGCAAAGATTATAAAGTGAAAATTATTCCAAGAACTTTAAATATGTATTTGTTTAGAAATGTTACTATTTAAATAATATATTTATATTATACTCATTATATATACATATGTGTATCTAAAAAGACTAGAATAAAATATAAGTTAGATTTTATGGGGTTATGCTGCAGTAACAAATAATCCCAAAATTTAGTGATTTATGATAATAAAAGTTTAATTCTTACACATCATTCATGTCAGCTGTAGCTCTACTCCAAATGTCTTCTTTAGGAACAGCCACTTTTTGGTACTTTGTCCTTCTCATGGTCAAGAGAAAAGAGCCAAAGAGGAAACCATGTGATGATTTCAAGGTTGTACTCAGAAGTAGCACATCAGTTACGACATATCTCATTGGCCAAGGCAAGTTCCATGCCAAGACAGGCTTTACCGGGACAAGAACAATAATCCTTTTACAGGGAGGACCCCATACGTCACATGGTGAAGGAGTGAATATTAGAAAAAATAATACAATTTACCACAATAACCATTATCTGTTGGTGGTGATATTGGGGCCAATTTTTCTTTATATTTGTATATATGTTACTTTTCTATATAATAAACATATTACTTTTAAGAACAAAAAATAAAAATAAATGCCACACATAAAAAGAAATCTATTGTGTCATACCACACAATTCACCTCCCACTTCACGTCCCTCCTGATTTGAGTAGTATACTGTGGTGTATATTGAGTTACATGCTGTGCTGAAGCGTGTTCTGATGCATCACTGGTTACGGATGTTGATCTGTTTGGTCTGCCCATTCTTTCTCACTGAGTCATGTGTAGGCTTCCTTTTAACACCATGCAGCCCTATAACATAGACCTATAAACATTATCTATTACATTACTGAAGAGTGAATATCAGTATGTGTGGCCCAGTGGTTCTTAGCTTGGTACAATTTTGTTTCCCAGACATTGTTTTGACAATGCCTGGAGATATTTATGCTGGTCACAACTTGAGGGCATGGGGTACTTCTGGTATCTAGTGTGTGGAGGTCAAGGATGTTGCCAAGGGTACCCCCCCACACACACAGCATAAAATAATCTGGCTCAACATGTCAATGAGTACCAAGGTTGAGAAACCATGTGGTCCCATGATAATGTAATTCCTACTTTAAAAAAGGACTGGGAATCTTGCAAGTTCTTTGACACCCAAATCCTTCAGCCTTCAGACGTGGATGATTGATAATTCCCTAGAGGTTGACAATCATACAAATGTGATCTATGACTAAAGATGTGCACTGGAATTATTGAACCCGTCAAAGCATATAATCACATGTCCTGAGGACCTTTTTATCAGAAGTTAGAGGCTAAATTAATATTTATAATAATCTAGACATAATATCTGAATGGTAACTGTGAAACTGACTCTTGAGAGAAATTGCTCTGGTATTTTGCACAGGAAATTGTTGCCGACATGAGGAGCAGGATTTGGAAACAAGCAAGGAATGTTGTGACGGTTTGTCAGACATGAGTAACTTCAAATTATACAATTATTACCATCATTTGTGTACATGTCTGTCACTTTACCTTCATCTGTTATGGATTTGGGAGATGGAGGGGAACAAGAGTGACATCACCACAATATTCAGAGGTATCTTGTAACATTTGTATTACACATTGTGTTGTCAAGAGTTATTAATTGGCTACAATCTTGATTCTAAATTTAAAACAAATGTTACACGAGTGCCTCAATGTAAGAGATTATTCTAGAAACGTTCCCACTGATGAAAATTATTTTTAAATAATTAAACTTTGATTTGTGCTCTCTTTCCTTTATCTTGCCTTATCCTTTCCTATTCTTTGAACTAGAAATTCCCTCCCACCAAAGCTGTGCCCACTTTTTGCCATTGCCCCGTGCCAGAATTCCATATCCTCACAAACATCCTACCTAGTATGTTAATTGGAATTGCTCTCCCTGTAACACTTCCCATCACATCACAGTGTTAGAGTTTGTCTTCCCACTAAATTCTCTAAAAGAGAGACCGCTTATAATCTGTCTTTGTAACTCAGAGATTTACTTCATGTCCAGTATATGGCAAGTGTCAGTAAATTACTATAGGTTAACGTATCCCCTCAATGACTAGGTTCAACTGTAAAGAAGGAAAAATGAATTTGAGCTATTTTTTATATTAGGAGGCAAATGACTGGCCTTTCAAAAGAGCACATATGCTGGCCCAAAGGATTAAATATCTAAGAGTGAAGTTTAGATATTTGAAGTCAGAGACACGGTAGAATAGGAAAGGAATTTTGAGGCGAAAGAGGCTTCCTAGGTTCCTCAAGTAATTACTCAAAGTAATGACCTACTTCAGTATGTCCAGGTCCTGCTTTACAGTAAAGAACTTAAGCTACGTCTAGCACGTTGTCCCTTAGAGTGCAAGAGAGGCTGAGAACACTGGCTTTTTATGCTGTCTCCCTGTTACTAAACTCACCACCCCTGAAGCCTGATTAACTTCTGGGATTTTGAGGATATAATAGAATAATCTTCCTTTATGTGAAACCAGTTTATGTTAGGATTTTATTACTTGCAGCTAAAACTATCCTAAACAACCCAATATCAAACCCTTGGGAATTGAGAACACTGTATTCTTCTATTTCTCTTATTCTGATCCTGGGAGTGAAAGTCCATCTACAATTTCTGAGACCTAGGTTTCTTCTGAGATATCACTGAGCTGATAGCTTATTGCTTATAGAGGAACCATTCTTGATTACTGTTAGAGCTTTTGGTGCCTCACTATTTCCCCAAACCAGAAAGAAAAAAAGATCTTTAGATACTAAAAGAGGCAAATGGCATGAAGCCCAGAGACAAGCTATTTTTCTTTTTCCACTTCAAATGATGCTCAAATCTCAGCCAGTTTCTTTTCAACAGTTCACCACCACATCTAAAAATCTAAATGTGTGCTCTATTGGTAGTTGCCCTGAATTCCAAATTACCCCGAACACCCGTTCCTAATCATGGAGATCTTGATTGGAACTAAATTTGTTCTCTGTGTAGAAATCACTCATGTTCCAAGAGCAGTTTCTTCTCTGGTCAAATTAGCTGTGTAAATATTACAAATAAAAATATATGTAGGAGCAAGTGGATTACAAAAAGGCATTTCCTTATAAATGATCCATGTGACCCCAAATTATAATGTGTCTTACAAATAGGGAGAGCCTGGGAAAGATTAGTAGACCATAACAACTGGTGCCCATAAATGGCCCCAGACTTATAGACCAAATTCTCACCAGTGGAGAGCTTCAAAAAAATAAAAATAAAAAGTGGGGAAAAACACAGGGTGTAACATAGGAAAAAGAGAGGGAGGAAAGTGTCAGGTGTAATATTTTAAAATCCTAAATACAATCTGGATTTTGAAAAGCAAAGAATGGAATAGATTGGGAAGAATGCATATATTAAGGATTTCCTTGGCATTTTCCAAATTTCTGCCTTTAATGTGTTTTCATTTGATTGTAAATAATTTAAATCATCCTTTCATAATTTTATAACAAATTGTTTATTTAAATTTGCATAGTGCTTAGAAAAGGGGTAAACAAAATATATTCAACATCTCTTATCATTATATTAAGCCTAGAGAGAGGCTTCAGTGCGGCACTGTCTTCTCTTATGAAGATAGTCAACCATGTTATAAAAGGCTTAAAGGCATAAAGGTATATGTTTATAACATCATAACATTCTTCTTCTTTCCTTGGGAAAATCCTATTTCTTCTCTGTATGAGTCAGGACCATGAGACAAAACTGCAAAATCTTGGACCTCAAGTCTCAATATGGGGGGAAACACCAACAATAGAATGCAGTTGCTCATTTCGATGATCACATTATACTATATAATAGTATATGATATAGCCGTCTACTTCTATTATAATATCCACTTAGAATTTGTTCATTTGATCTTGGTCTAAGGAGAATAAGTAAAAAAATCTTGCTAAATGTTCAGCCTGCTTCAAAATCAACCAACACTGCTTCTTCAGTGTTGGACTGATTCTTAAGCGACAATGATTATATTTTGATGCTATAATATTCAGTGAATCCTCTAGGCTAAAGAAATAAATATATATATTTAGTCAGAGAAAATTTTCTTTTGAATAAGTACCACATATATGCCTTACGCTACTTACGTATTTTTAAGATAAAACTATTACTGTGAACAGTGTTCATTATAGGTGACAAGCAGGGAATTGATTGTGGCTCAGAATGAACTCTCTTACTAGAAATAAAAATAAATATACAAATTACACTTCGACTCTTACCCAAAATAGTTTTTAAAGCCATAGATCAATTCTTTTGGGTTTAACTGTTACACAAATCAATAGTTTATAGACTACCACATAATAAATCATGCAAGTTCAGATTAGATACAAATTATTAAAAAATCCATCCTACAAAACTCCTGGACAGTGTAAAGAAAATTACTCTTTGTTTGATGAAACTGCTTGTAAAAGAAAGGCACCGTGTGTGTGTGTGTGTGTGTGTGTGTGTGTGTGTGTGTGTGTGTGTTTGTGTGTGTGTGTTTGCTTTTCCAAAAAGATGAGGTATCTGTTAGATAAATGTGCACAAGGAAAGATGTTCTTAGCCATGGCACACAATGTCTTTGTTTTTATTTTTATCCAAGAATTTTACCATATCATATCTAACTTTCTCTGCCTTCATTTCAAATGTTCTCCCGCCCCCACTAATCCAATGGATTTCCCCCTAATCCCAAACATTCCCCTCACTCCAGGCCAGTCTTATAAACTTATCCCTCCAGATGCCATGCTCAATTCTGCTATTATTATTATTATGACTTTGTTCCTGCTGGAGAAAAGCTGAAAAGTTCAGCCTCACCCCCCACCACTCTTGCTTACTTGTCTCGATCCTTTGCATTTTAACTGCCTCCTCTTTCATCCCTTCTCTGTGGCCATTGAGCCTTACTGATATTTCTTGCATCTCTTCATGGCAAAATCACATAAACCAGTCCATGGCAATTCAGCTCTTCCTCGCTCTGACTCACTAGTATTAACTTTCTCTTTCTCACCACACTGTACACCTACTGAGAGCAAGCACTTTGGTCCTCTCATAGCATAGCAATGTAAGCTACCAAAGCTTATACATCAATTGGTGCTTCATAAGCATATTTTCTGTTAAATCCGGGCTACAGAAATGTGTCTCACAATATACTTTAGTGGAAAAAAGCAAGTAGCAGAGATAGTATAGTACAGTGAAGAATAGAACATAATTTTATTTGTGTTAAAAAATATATATATGGTATATTTATATGTGTTTCTATAGGCTGCAAAAGTTCTAGAAAGATACTCCCCAAACTATTCACAGTAATTATCTCTGAACAACAAATAAAGTAAGCAGGGTGTTGGTGAGATGGCAGGAAGTGGTAGGAACTATGAGAGGTTTTAAATTTTCCTTTTAAAAAAATTGTTATTATTATAATATTTGTTTTTGCTTTTATATGATGAACATTATTATTTTGATAATTTCACAAACTTAAAAAAAAAGGGCAGAATTAACAAGTACAAACACTATATCATTGCTTCACTTCAGTTTTTATAAATACTTCATGATGTTTTTAGAAGTCTTACCCAGCAAGTTTACAACACAAGGCCAGATCTTGCTGCCTGGAAACCTTTGGAATTGGCAATTCAACCAATTCAGCCACTACTGATACATTTGCACTGAGAAGCTTACTGCCTCACAGCAAACTATTATCTTTGAAGAAGTGCTACATGAAGATAAATGTATTGATTCATAAAACGTGAATAGTCTCTTTGTTTGAATCAATACATTGTAATGCAGGGAAAAATATAAAAGTGATCACTGATACTTCCTTTACCGGGTAATTTTTTACACTATAACCTGGAGCAACTCCTTCTGAGACTAGGCCTGGGTATGATCAGTTTGGGTGAGAACAGGTTTGATTCACTACCAGGACCTGAGAGAAATGTGAGGTTTGCTTGAATGCGGTGGTTCTTGAATTTTAGAGAGCCTCAGAATCACCTGCAGGGCTTGTTTGTTTGTTTTGGTTTTTTGAGAAAGTCTCACTCTGTTGCCCAGGCTAGAATGCCATGGTGTCAGCCTAGCTCACAACAACCTCAAACTCCTGGGCTCAAGGAATCCTCCTGCCTCAGCCTCCTGAGTAGCTGGGACTATAGGCATGCGCCACCATGCCCAGCTAATCTTTCGTATATATTTTTAGTTGTCCAGCTAATTTCTTTCTATTTTCAGTAGAGATGGGGTCTCACTCTTGCTCAGGCTGGTCTTGAACTCCTAAGCTCCAGGATCCTCCTGCTTTGGCCTCCCAGAGTGCTAGGATTACAGGCGTGAGCCACCGCGCCAGCCTGCAGGGCTTGTTAAAACAGTGTTGGCCCCACCACCAGAGTTCTGATGCAGGGGTGGGATTTAAGCCCAAGAATTTGCATTTCTAACAAGTTCTGAGGTGATGGTGATGGAGAGGTTAATTTTTATCCTTTACTTTTCAAGTAGCAAGGAGACTGTCTTTCTCAACTTAAAGCCTATAGCCATTTGATTTAAATGAAATTGATAGATTAGCCAATTAACATTTCAATAAGAGTAAAATATCTAGAGCTTCACAGTCCCTTGAGATTTCTTATCTTTCTTTAGTTGATAAATTTCTCTGTCTTACCACAATCGAAATTTCTAAATTACCATTTACCTCTGCATCCCCTTCAACCTCTCATCAATTAACTAAAAACAAGAATCCTTGAAATCATATGAGTAGGTTGAAAAAGGAGAACATTTTTTTAAAAAAACTGCTGAAAAAAATTACCATCCTTCTCCTCCTTATCATCATCTACTTAAAAGCATAGACACTTCTTGTGAACATAAGTCCTTAAACCCAAAGAAATTTCTCCACAGCACTTAAAAATTCTGGCAGGTTTCATGATCAACAATAGAACAATTTTATTCCAAATGAATTGTAGCTCATTTGTTTGATGAAATAATTTGTTCTTATATGCAAATTGTGTATTCTGGTTATGTTCTCCAGAAGATTTCACTTACTTAAATGTTTGTTGAGTTAGCAGTTACAAGATATCCGACGTCTATTAACTTAGAAACATACCAGTTGCTCAGGGGGACAGCTTTTCCTGGACTAGGCTTAAGAGAAATATCTCCTTTGGAACTCATAAAAAAGACACTGAAAGAGCCAAGAACAATGGTGCACACTCACAGTCTCAGCTACTCGGGAGGCTGAGGTGGGAGGGCCACTTGAGTCCAGGAGTTCAAGGCCAGCCTGGGCAACATAGAGATACCCTGTCTCAAAAACAAAAACAAGGCCAGGTGCAGTGGCTCATGCCTGTAATCCTAGCACTCTGGGAGGCTGAGGCGGGCAGATTGCTCAAGGTCTGGAGTTCGAAACCAGCCTGAGCAAGAGCGAGACCCCGTCTCTACTATGAATAGAAAGAAATTAATTGACCAACTAACATATATAAAAAAAATTAGCCGGGCATGGTGGAGCATGTCTGTAGTCCCAGCTACTCGGGAGGCTGGGCAACAAAGTGAGACTCTGTCTCAAAAAAAAAAAAAAAAAAAAAACCCAAAAACTATAATCATTTCCTAAGACTGCTTCTCCTTGCTTGCCTCCAAGCCTCCTGAGGGCATAATGCCAAAGGCAGTTAGTAACAGCCCCACAAGGGGCCAAAGCAGTTTGGTCAAAGTATGCAGCTGTCTTGGTAGACTGGCAAATATTAGGAAACTTGGAGAAGCAGATGGAATGCAAATCCTTTTGGGACTGCTCTCCAATATTATTTCTTGAGACGAAATCTATGATAAGAGTAAGGCAGCTGAAAAGGAAGAGAGGAAGCGGCACGAAGTGCCCAGAGAGATCGCAGGGATGTATGGTGCTGCTGGCGTCCCAGCTGTGGTTGTGGGGGAATTGCTGCCATTGGAGGTGCTGTGGAAGGTGACAACTTGGAGTCAGAGAAAAAATTGTTTCCTTCACTTGTCCTCATTTTTCAAATGTGCAGGCAACCCTGGCCTTGGCTGGAGGTCACCCTTGGTCATTCAGCACCAGCTGTGCATATTCTCCACTGGAGAACTGTAAAGTTTCAAGCCCGCTTAGTGGGACAGCAGCTGATTATATGGTTGATTTTCTGTTGACCTGCACGCTAAGCCCAAGTCCCCTCCCTCAAGAAGAGTTTTTGATGTGTAAACCCCAGTGCCTGCAAGGCAGCTAAAAGGACATCTTGGAGTGACTGTCCAGAGCACGTCCAAATTAGTTACATTGACCTTCACAGGGAGGCTTGAAGACCCACATTTGAGTATGATCATATGTACTCTGAGAAACACAAAGAGGAAAGAAAGAAATACTATTCTCTGCCACTGTTTACAAATACTAAAAAAAACATTTAAACGTTGTATATGTTGTGCAGTAGAGAGGTGGGAGAATATCCAAGAAGGATTATATGTCTTTATAAATAAAATATAAATAGATCCAGAATTGTCTATGAAGAGGGACCAAGAATAAGATACTACCAAATAGTGTATCACAAAAATGGAACTACCTTTTTCCACCCTTTCAACCTCCTCCTCTCAGTCAGATGGCTCCAAATAGGGAAATAAAGCTTTCAATAAATAGGGACTTGCAGTTTCCAAGAGTGCTGGACTAGCTCTTTTATTGGCATATAAACACAGGGAAGCCTCAAATGCCCAAACTGATTGCTGATGGTTTTTTTTTTCCCCTTGCATGTGTGTTTATTGAGGTAAAATTCATGCAACAAAATATTGATGAATAAAGTATCATTTAGTCAATTAACAATGTTGTGCAGCCACTACCTCCATTTAGTTCGAAGACCTTTCATCACCACAGAGACCTTCCACCTCTCTACTCCCTCTCCTCTGGGGAAAGCCAACTGAAGAGTTTCTTTAGGGTCTGGATCTCTTTCCAATTTCTACTTTCCTAATAGCTCCCCTTTCCTTCCAAGATAATCAAGAAATTGAAAATCAATTTGAATTTGAGAAGTTTTGATTGGATGTACACTGTATTCCAAAAAAAAAAAATGCAACTTACTGTTCTGGAAAGGCCAAAGTAAGAATACATTTTTATTCCATTAAATTGTAGTCCTATGTGTTCCATTTTAGCTTGAGATGAAATATACACATTTATTGTACATATCTACTTAGAAATGGATATTAGACACCAAATCAAGTTTTTAAATGATACTAGAAAACTCTATTCTAAAAAAGTAAAATAAAAGTTAACTTCTGAGCTGACTTAATATTATAATGATGTCAGTCCTACTACATATTGCGTGGCAAAATTGTCACAACAAAATAATGGAACTTTACTATTAAGTTAGATTTTGTATACAGCTTATTTCTCTTAAACATTTCTTTTTTTTTTTTTTTTTTTGCAAAATCCCATGGGTTTTTATTTATTTATTTTTATTTCAGCGTAATATGGGGGTACAAATGTTAAGGTTACATACATTGCTATTGCCTTCCCTCCCCCCCTCGAGTCAGAACTTCAAGCATGTCCATGCCCCCGACAATGCACAATGCACTTATTTTATATATATATATATATATATATATATATATATATATACATAAATATATATATAAACCCATCCCCTCCCTCTCTTAAACATTTCAAATGGAATCTTATTAACTCAAAATTTTATGTTAGCACTATAAGTTTCTGAAAGTTAGAAAACTTACACCATTCTTATTTGCATTTTACAGAAACCTGGTGCAAAACACAAGCCTATGATTTATTTCTGGCTATACAATATTTTTGTTGTTGGAGCAAATGGGCTAAATTATTTGCACCTCAGTTTTCTCCTCAATAAATAAGGATAATAATAATGCCTATTTCATACATCAGTCAGTGGGAGAATTAAGTATTTTAACTCATGAAGAAATTAGAACAATGGTCAGATATTACTATTATTAGTACTTTATAAAATGCCTATTCCTTACATACTGCATCTCTTTGTATTCCATTTTATATGAATACCTAACTTAAGCCCCAAATCCTCTTATTTGGCCAAAAATTTTTAGTATCCCTAGGATGGCAATACTTAAACCAGAAGAGAAAATAATTTATGAAAAATCAGGATGTTTAGGTTAACAGTAGCAAACCTGTACTCCCCAGAGGCCCTGACTATAAACGCTGGGCCCCAAGGTGTCCAGAGTAAAGATGTTATCCTTAACACAGGAAGAGCCTTTTGCATTTGTATAAGCAGAGAAGGTAGATGAGTGGACAAACTTTTTCAATAATCTTGTTCAAAATCACAGAATTTCCTTAAATTATTCCCTAACTCCCAAAACAATGTCTAGTTGAGCAGAAAAGAAATACAAAAATAACAAGCACCCCAATTGCAAAGCAATACAATGAGGGGGGCTCTTCTGATCACTTTCACTGCTTAGTTGTTAGACATTCATCCCGATATTACTGCTGTCCCCCCCCCCAAGTCCTTCCCTCCTCCAAAGGGGAAAGAAAAAGTTACCACAGGTGGAAAATTGCTTCTGGCATTAATCCTCCTAGCGCAGATCAAGAAAATGGATATCAGTAATCTCTTCTGGAATAGCTGCCATTATTCATTTTAGTTGCATGGGGAAAAAAAGGCTTTTTGGCCACTTTCAAAGAAATTCACTGAAGAAATAAAATGAATGAGCATATCTATGCATACTAAAACCCCAATTTCATCCAACTTGATTAGAAAGCAGAAGCAAGGCCCCCTCTTTTTAAGAGTATTTTATTCCCTTAGGGGTTTTACCAGAAGGCAGACTCCTAAGTTATCAAACTCAGAACTTTCCCCAATTCCTTCTTTTCCCAGCTAGCTTCTTGCGGTTAACTCCATTACTAACTTATAGCGATAAACACCTGGAGTCCATCAAAAACAAAGAGAGGCTTATTCAGTGGGTACAGCCCTGCCTGGTGAACACCCTGAGCAGAAACAAACTACATAATATAAGACTTGAGCAGGAATATGTTTTTTATGATGTGCCAGCATAAGTGGGATCAAAGGCTAAAGCCAAATAAATAGCAACTGGGCACCAGCAGAGGAAACATATTTAGACTTTAAAATAATCAAAAACAAACCCAAAGAACACTAACACCCTCCACATTCAGCAGTCAAATTTTCCCTCTTTTTGGACATGGCTTAAACCTGTCAAGAGTTTTTGAAGCTAATCACTAAACCTAAAGAAGAATCCTGCCTTTCACTGAGATTGTGACAATAACCAAAAAGACTAGGTATGAAGAGACACCCCTCCCCAGCCTTTTCATGCCCATCCCCTCCTTCCTCTATTGACCTATTATTGAATTTACCTTGGCTACGTTATGGAATTTGCCGGCTGACATTAACCCATTTATTGAGCTTGACTCCTCCTTATCTAAAATATCTCCAGGCAAACTGAAACAATCTGTCTGCCATCCACTGATTGGCAGGGGAAATTTTTCCAGGTGGTACAACTAGCTCCCTTCAAGGGACTTGCCAACCTTATTTTAGGCTGGCAGAACAATCGAAAGAAGACTTGAACAGCCAGTGTTCACTGCCATGTTTAGTACCTGCTATGTATTTACATAAACAATTTTGAAAGATTAGTAGTACTGAAAAAAAAGTTGAAGATGGGGGGCCCAGCGCCAAGAGGAGGAGGGAGATATGAGAGCCCAGAATTGACAGGCTCACCCCTGAGGGCAAAAAGCTACATCTGTATTTGATTTGTCAGGGATTTACATTAGTGAAACTTTAACTCTGCAGATGATACATAAGATTACACTTACAGAACAAGCTTATGCAAATATAGCTTAAACTCCATGGTATGTGGCCCAGACAGTGAATTTGGCAGATTTCAGTGAGTCTGGTGGCTGGATCTAATAAATTCATTTATATGAAGGATGAGGACATCTGGAAAAGTAGCATGGTGGTTTATTGAAACATAAATAACATTAATTGAAAGGTTACAGGCATGCAAAACACTTCATGCAGGCGATGCAAAATATTATATAAAGCCGCTTCCCTATTTGAAAAAAGCAAAAGAGAAAAATATCTTGCTAACATAAACAGAAAAGGTAATTACCAGGATGTAATTTAAATGTCACTTTAGATAGTGAAAGTGAGAGAGGCAACCTATTTCTTCATCTTGCCTTTGTAGTGACCCCCCCTTTTCCAAATCTGCACTGGACTGTTCTGATACACATCTTAAGCATAATGAACAGCAGCAAGGTAGTAACATAATCAAATTTATTTTCAGTTAGAAATCCCCAAACTGTCATGCCATTATGCAGACTGAAAAACATGGTTGAGATCTCCAGCTATTTCTTCCACAAGTTTATTTTTATTTTAGTGCTGTAATGTATCCTTGCTGGTAACGCAGATTGCCGGTTAATGTCTCACGGAGTTGGTTACCATCAGCATAATAACAAATTACCCAGAGGAAAATGAGCAAAGATTGATATCATATGATTTAAAAGCTGAGAGGAAAGCTCAGGTGGTTTACAATCATTTGAGTACCTCAAGATTAATTTATAACTTGGTAACCCATTCAAACTCCCCTTCATCATTTATCCTCAAATAAAGAGATGACTTGGCTGCTCGGTCACTCAAAATGCCTCCTGCCCAAAGCAATAGCCAGTCATTCCTTTTTAAAGGGCTGTTTTCATTATAAGTCATTATCAAAATGCTGACTTTGAGAAGTCATGCAAATGAGAAAGCAGGAAATCTGGCATTCTCTCGGGTATAGAGACTTAGTGGGGCCCGCACCAGAAACTCTATGTGGATTTGTCATGAAGTCATCAAGTAAAAAAGAGCTGTTTGACCAAAATTGAAAATGGACCCCTGGCAAAAAAAGTTTAATGAAATATAAGATTTAATGGAGTGATTGATATACTTTAGAGAATAATTTAACTAGATTTTTAAAAAGAGGCTAATATCCTAGATGACCTTGCTTCCCATAATGTAATCAGAAATTAGATAACATGGTTTTTGTTTTTAAAGCAGATAATATGATCAAAATATAAAAGGAATTTTTACTGACCATTCATATTTCAACCATTGCCATGATGAGTACAATTCAAAGAATGTATAAAATTTTAATATGGCTCTCAGTAGGGTTTCTATTAGAAATTAAATTTAGCTGGTAACAAAAATTGGTCAAGTACAATATATTGCCACATTACGTTTTTTCCCCCACATGGATGTTTTAAAAAAGACATTTAAAAAAACCTAATGTTTTTTAAAATAGCTAAAAACAATAGCTACATTACAAAAAATCAAATCATGTTTATTCATTATCATGACTCTCTAAAGAACAGAGAATTTGATATTTCCAAATTTTTACATGGAAATGTCATTTGATTGCATAGTCATAGGATATGAAATATTTGAATGTATTTCAAATAGATTGTCCTTATTGAGATAGTTTATCCAATAGGATGTCTCACTGCTGCTTGTCACATGGAACAGCTGGCCACCAATACTGGTGGGATGCCAGGAACACTTCTTTATGTACACTGATAGCAGCTAGTCTGAAATGTTTTTTAAAGTTTTGCCTACAAATAGATTCAATGCTTGGAAGAAAGGTGATGGCCTCCTAACCAAAAAAGAAAAACAGTAATTTTCATATTATATTATTATTACACCAGGCTCAGTGGTCAGAGTAACTTATGACATAGCAGAATGACCAGCAAATAGCCTACTCATCCAATTAAATCCTCAAGATGATTTTAACTAGATCCCAGCTATCCAGAAGGTTAGTTTTCTTAGACACGCTCACAAAAACCAAAATTAGATCTTAAACACCAAATATCACTTGATGTTCATCAATGTTTTTGCATATTTTTGACCACGAGGAAGGCAGGGTTCAGTAGGAACCCTCATTCACTGACTTCCATTAAATCACTGAATGAGGTTCCAATAAGAGTTCCTCAGCCACATGTGATTTTAGCATGAAAAGTCACAGGTAATAAGAGGCAACAGACATAGCTCACAGAGGTCAAATTCAAGATTTGTTTCCTATTACAAATCATCTGTAATAGTTAAGAGTTTGGTAAATAAGAAGGCCTGCTCACCTATGTGATTGAGACTTCACCTATGTGACTGTGATATGTGGATTACAGAAAAGATGTCAGGCACCCTCAGTACATAAAAACAGGGCTGCACATCTACAACATGCTGTGATTGAAGAAGACAACTTAGGGATGCCAAAATGGCAGAGTGGAAGAGCAAACTTGGTTGATGCATAGCTACAACTCTGGCTGACAGCCACTGTTTGGACACTGCAGACAAGTTATTCAATGTGTCTCACTTTGCTCAACTTCAAAGTAGAGATGATAATAGTGCCTACCTTATGGTATTGTAGTAAGAATTGAAGGTCTATATAAAATATATATATATATGTATATTCATGCACACACACACACACATACACTTATATATGTGCCTAGCACACATATAAGACTTTTTTATTGCTGCTACTACAGCTACTGCTGCTGCAACCTAAGTGCCCAGCAGAGTATGGCACATAATACTGATCTCTTCTTACTGATCTCCACTTACTGATCTCTTCTACTATTTATTGTTTCTAGAAGAACCAAAAAATGATAATAGGTTGTATACAATAATATATCAAAGTAAACTCACTTAATTCCAAAACAAGTAACAACCAGAGGCCTATGAACAGCTCGCCAACATGGAAAAAGGAAGAAAGTATTTCTTAAAGAGAAATCTTGGGATGATTAAGAGTGACTGATTTGTGAGACATACTCCAGAGTGAGAAAAGCCTTAGACTAAAGACATCAGTCACAAGAGTCAACAGAACAAAGAGAAAGAAAAAACTGGAAGGACAAAAAAAATGTTTGTCAAAGAGATAAGAATGAGTAGGAAAACACTGAATCCAGGAATTGAAACAAAGATGGAAATGAGACTATATAACCATTTAAAAGTTGCGACTTCCCCAAAGTGGTCTTCAGCAGAGTCATTGGGGGAGTGAGGTTCTGAGAAATACTGACGAACTATCCAATTAACCAACTATACAGAATCCATTTCAAGCTCAGTTATAAATTCAGAAAGATATGAAAAATATACCAGTATCACCTCTAAAAGAATGAAGACACTAAGTCCTAAATATTTTCAAAGGAAAGAAATATTAAAAGACCATTTCCACAACTTCAACAGCTACTTTCCTCCATGTTCACAAGCCTCATCTTGCTCTCTCCTGAGCGCCAGGCCCATAACAATACCTGGATATACCTGAGGCTCCTCAGCTGTCACTAGCTCAGAGGTAAACACATCCATCTCCTCCACTGCCCCTCCTCCACAAAGCTGCTCCTTGTTTGTCAGCAAATGGCATCGCCATAGAACCGAGTGCTCAAGCTCAATGCCTCCCTTCCTCTCTTTCATTCACCTCCTTAGCCAGTGAAACGGGAAATCCTGTTGACTCTGCCTTTTCCATTTCTCTCACATCTACCCAGCCCATCCTCTTTCAGCCACCGCCATGTCTAAGATGTGCCATCATTTCATTAACCTGCTTAAGGTCTTCCACTGACTCTTGTTTGCCTAACGCTGAAGTTCAAGCTCCTTGGTACAGCATACGTAGCATATGTGGTTCTTTACTGTATGCATGGTGGGAGTGGAGAACACTTACCGAGGCGAGTGTTTTGCCAGTCTGTGACGTAGAGTGCTTGGTTTTGCTGGGATTCTTCTCAGCCTGACAAGAGAAAGAGTACCTCACCAATCACATTGCTCCCTGCTGAATCAATTCATTAAACTCTCAATCACTGCAGTCTGCGGTCCCCAGTCCCCAGGCTGTGGACCAGTGCCAGTCTGTGGCCTGTTAGGAACCAGGCCACACAGCAGGAGGTGAGCACTGGGGGAGGGAGCAAAGCTTCATCTGTGCCGCCCCAGCCCCCGCCACCCTTGGGTCCGTGGAAAAATTGCCTTCCATGAAACCAGTCCCTGGTGCCAAAAAGGTTGGGGACCACTGCTTTATCACACAACATACCATGAATTTAGCTCTAGACATCTGAACGTGTTATTTCCTCTCTCTCAAACTGGCAGGCTCCCACCCATCCATCAAGATTCAGCTCAAATGTCACCTGCTCTACGCAGCTTTTCCCAACTTCCCAAGGCAAAGTTTATTCCTCTCCACTGTGTTCCCACAGCATTTTTGTACTTCTCTAATGAAATATATTTTTCATTGAAAATCTCAATAGCCAGGATCTCCAGGGCCAGACATAATTCAAAGGAGGTGCTTAATAAATGTCTATTGAACAAACTGAATCTAGAGGTGTCGAAAATGACAGTTCCATCAGAAGCAGGTAACGGGGCAAAGGTATCAATTAAAATAATTCCTTAAAGATAGATGGATGAAAATCAGTTAAGCAGAAAAGGATTCCCAGGAGATGTGGTTGGCAATAAAACAAAGTTAAAAATGAGCTGGAAAAGACTTAGAAGAAAAATAACTTCCCTTTCAAGTCATTATTTACTGTGGTTCTAACCTTGAGAATATTTTATCTGGATAAATGTATTGATACTTGTGGGGAGAAATGCAAGTTTTTCATTGTCTGGTGTACACTAATCACTCGTTCAGCTCCAAATCTTGTCCATAAATGTTTTCATTATCTGCCTTTTCACGCTCTGCATGCTACTTGGCAATTCTTGTCCTTACCACATTTGTGAGGGTGGCAGCAACGACTTGGTATTGCCATACAACTAGTGGGAGTGAAGAACCAGGCCCGGATGGTCCAGCCAGCTGAAGTCATAGCTCTGACCCTGCAGGGGTATTGGGCAGGCAGTTTACCTTCCCTGCTGCCACACTCTCGCTCCCAGCCATTGCAAACGATTCCAGCAATTTCTTTCCCCCTTTCTCACCTCAGCCTGCCCTAGTGTTGCCTATCTGAAGGTGGACACCACCTATATTCATGTGCTGAGCCTCCCATAAGAGCTGCTTAAATCTCCAGACCCAAACATCAATAACATTTATTCCAGTTATTTTCATAAAATAATTCTGTAATTTGAACACCTGTCCAGAGGCTCTGTGAGTGATTGCAAAGAAGGCAGTTTGAAAACATGGCCTCATAGTTCTTGACACCTTCCTAGGGAGAGGTGGGGCCTGTGTTCTACCCATTGTATCTGGGCTGAGTGACAGCTTGACCCATAAACAAAGGAAATGGTGTTGTGCCAGATTTTGAGGGCAGACCTTCAGAAACTGGCAATTTCTACTTGCCATCTCTGGGGACATTTGCTCTTGGAACATGGCCATGCCCCTAGGAAGCCCAAGTAGCCCAGGTAGAGAGGAGCTAAGGCCCCTGGTTCACAGCTCAGGCTGAACTCCCAAGCTGACAACCAGCACTAACCTGGCAGCCACTGTGAATGAGTCCTCATGAAAGTGAACCCTCCAGACCCAAGGTGCGCTGCCCCAGCTAATGCTGTGGGGAACAAAGAAGAGTTGTCCCTGCTAGCCTCACCCAGATTGCAGATTGAGCAATAAAATGAATGATGGCTGTTACGCTAAGCCTTTAATTTGGGGGATGGTTTGGTATACAGAAATATATAATTGATAGAGCTAAGTAACTGACTAATGAATGATAAGAAAGTGCTTAATTGCAGACCAGGTTTTCATGGAAGAAAACCACACTGGACTTGTAAACCATTTTGCTAAAAAAATTTTTAAGTTTTTACTCTTGAAAAACTCAAATCACACAAAAGTGATGAGTCTACCCATCATGCAAGAACTCATGACCCAGCCTAAATAATTTTTAAGTAATGATAAATCCACCATGAATTTTAAAGAAAATCCAAGGCATTATATCATTTCATTCCTAAATACTTCAGGTATATCTTGAAAAGATAGCAATTCTTCTAAATAACATAAAAATACCACTTTTATATTTAAAGAGAAATTGACAAGTTCTATGTTTAAGACTTAATATTAGCAAATATCTGATCACTACTCAAATTTTCCCAGTTTTCTCCTATTTTGTTTTCTTTTGCTTCACTTTTATTTGTGAGAGTCAGGATCCACACAGGGCATTTAATGGATTTGTTGTTTGTCTTATTAAAAATCTATAGATTCACCCTCTTGTTTTATTTTTTCCTTGTGCTTTATTTATTGAAGAACTCTAGTCATTTGTCCTGTAAGAGTTTCTCATATTCTGAATATTTCCAACCATATCTCTGTGGTTTCGTTTAACAAGATTCTCTGTCCCCTATATTCAGGTTGTATCCAGAAGCTTGATACACACCGATTAGATTTTTAAAATTTCTTGTTTCACTGAAAATTGATGCTTTGAGAGTATTCTCAAAACTTATGTATGGGTCCTGAAAGACACAGTATGTCTTTGTTCTACAATCTTATTACTCAGAGAGCAGTGGCCCAGTTCAGACTTGGTTACAGTGCCAGCAACTTACAAAACAACTCCTTGTGTCTTGTGATAGCAATGTGGGCTCATTAGACACAGATCAAATCTTCCCCTAAATAACTCTGACTTCTCCTGCCCTGCCCTCCACAAAACAAATAACATAAACTCATTCATTTCACAAACAGTGAACAAAGATGAATAAAGTAAAATACTTGCTTTCAAGAAGATCATACTCCAGTGTGACACAGAAATGTAAAATTTTTAGACCAATGTGGCAGTTGGCATTACAGAGATAAACAGCATTGTAGAGACACCTTGCCTGGGATTACTTTTCCTCTGCCAGTGAAAGCAGCTTTCTCTAGGTCATCAGCAGAGTGGTACAGAGTGTGGTGGCTGAGAACAAGGACTCTGCTTTAAGCCACTGTCTGATTTCAAGTGCTAAGAATGCCAGTTCCAATCTCCTAATCTCATTCTGCCTCAGTTTCTTTATCTATAAAATGGGGAAAATAAGAAAATAACAATGGATTTTAAGGTAATGATTAGTAAAGTAAGGATCAGCAAAAATAATGTATGGGAAACATTTTAATCAGTACTAAAACACACTAGGTATTAATATTTGTTTGTTCCTATGGAAGTTACCATAGAAGCACATGGATCTAATAAAATGTCTGTGATGTCTTTTGAGATAATAGGCTACATATTAGTACCAAAGAGTCCTGCCTGTTAGGAAAGGCTCGGTCTTGTCTGCAAGAAGCATGAGTCCAGTGTAAATTTTTTAAAAGACTGTAACAGAATATTTAGACACATGACCTTACTCTACAAGCAGAGTAAGGAGTTGCCTATCCAAGTTTGTTTTAGGACTTTGCCCCTGTTCCAATCAAACTTTCTTCCCACCGGGCCATTCAAAATGCCTCTGGGTCAAGAATTTCAGGATACATGAACTCACGTGGCCAGGAAGAGATAATACACCCAGATCATCATCCTGGCAAAGATTTATTTTTCAGATTAGACATTCCCCATTCTTCAAGACCTTCCTTGAGGAAACAAATGCAGGAGAAATAGGTTTGATGTTAGGAGGAGGTCAGGAATGTTTTAGGTCTTGAAATGTGCTAGCAGAACAGATTCCTGTAGGGTAATGGAGTAAAAGGCTGTAGCCACCCAGTGAGCAGCTTGATATCAAGTATCCAAGATGGGAGTGGACAAGTGTAGTGAAGACGACCTTCACTGCATAGTTTATGACAGGCTAAGTCTTCCTTCAACTTTAGCCTCCCTTCATGCCCTCTCCTTCACACATGCCCATGTCGTAGCTAACATCCTTCACACAGCCAGTAACTTTTTCCTTAGCAAAACCTACACTCAGGAAAGGACCTGATGTGAACTACTTACAGCTTTGCTCTTAAGATATCTTTTTAGTTCAAGAACGAAAAGTTTTACCTCTCATTAAAGAAATTCCAAGCCTTTGGGGAGAAATACAGCTTGTTTTTACTAGGAAGTCTTCCTCATGCCCTGGTGCCCAGGATCCAAACATTTAAGGAAAATCTGTGTGCCTAGATGACATGGGACATGTTATCTGAGTATTTAATTATTAAGGAAAATTTCCAAGCTTAAAAGCAAACAAACAGCATGAGCAAACTGAAGACAGGTCTGCATTAGGATGCTACAGGCCTTGCTTGGCCCCCTGCTCTCATTGAGGAGCAAAGGCTTGCAATTAGCTCATATCACTCTGTCTCTGTTGCTTTGGGTTTGTTGTATATCAAATAGTTTTACCAAAGTAGAATCACACGGAAGAAGCATTCTACATCCTGGTTTAGGGAGATCAAGAGGGAAAAAAATTTTAATCTAGTTTAGTCTAGTCCGCCAGATTGGGGGATGATGGTTAGGGAAGAGGGAATTGAAAGTAAAGACATAAACTATGCTTAGGACAGTGGTTTCCTGATTTGGGACATTTTGAATACCAGAACCATACATCTGAGTCTGATATGAAAGAAGTCATTATGGGCACTCAGAGAAAGTCCAGGCTGCAAGGAATCAATATGTAGAATAGAGAGGAGTGAGAAAAGGCCAAAGGCAGGCAAATCAGAGTAATCCCAGCAGGAAGGGTTATGTGCACAGGCTAAGATAGAGTAGAATCCATGTGGACGACACATAAAGACAGAGATTGATGACAGAAGGCTGTAAGACACAAGAGAGAGGAAATAAAGGTGACTACATTTTCAAACCTGGACAACCATGAAAATGGTGAATATCCAACTAAAATAAATTAAAGTCTGGCCAAGCGCGGTGGCTCACACCTATAATCCTAGCACTCTGGGAGGCCGAGGCAGGAGGATCACTCAAAAGCAGGAGTTTGAAACCAGCCTGAGCAAGAGTGAGACTCAATCTCTACTAAAAATAGAAAGAAATTAGTTGGCCAATTAAAAATATATAGAAAAAATTAGCCGACCATGGTGGCACTTGCCTGTAGTCCGAGCTACTCAGGAGGCTGAGACAGAAGGATCACTTGAGCCCAGGAGATTGAGGTTGCTGTGAGCTAGGCTGACACCATGGCATTCTAGCTGGGGCAACAGAGTGAGACTCTCTCAAAAAAATAAAAAATAAAATAAAATAAATTCAAGTCCTAAATATTCTAAAATATTATACATTGAGTGAATTTATTGGTAAAAATTTAGTTATTAAACATGGAATTCATCTTGGACTGCTGCAATTAAATTTTATAGTTTTTTTTTTCTTTATTAAATACTCAAATAAATATAAAAAATCTCTTTGAATTTATTATTAACTCCAGCTATATATAAAACATTGAGTAGGAATAAATTATTCTTATTTTTAAAAATAAACAGTAGCAGAACACAATGAATACAAAAAAGTAATGATGCTTCACCAAATCAAAGCTGAATGAGAGTAACCATATTCGAAAGTGTTAAGCGGCCGGGCGTGGTGGCTCACGCCTGTAATCCTAGCACTTTGGGAGGCCGAGGCGGGCGGATTGCTCAAGGTCAGGAGTTCGAAACCAGCTTGAGCGAGACCCCGTCTCTACCAAAAAAAAAAAAAAAAAAAAAAAAAAAAAAAAAAGAAAGTGTTAAAGGTTGTATCAGATCTCTCTGTGAACTTATAAAATGTAACTTTTTTGTGTGAAACACTGAAGTAAATGGCTGATCTTGTACTCAATTATTAAACTTGCAATAAGTGAAGAATGAGTAGCAATAAGTTGAACAGTAATTCATAAAATTGAGTCCAGAATATTATGATTTGTGATCATTTTGGATTGCCTTTATTGTATCTGAGCACAATCTAAATCCATATTTATAAAAGTAAACATTTTAGGCTGAGATTGGTGGCTCACATCTGTAATCCTAGAACTCTGGGAGGCTGAGGTGGGAGGATTCCTTGAGCTCAGGAGTTTGAAACCAGCCTGAGCAAGTGTGAGACCTGTCTCTACTAAAAGTAGAAAAATTAGACAGGCATGGTGGCTTGTGCCTATAGTCCCAGCTACTTGGGAGGCTGAGACAAGAGAATGGCTTGAGCCCAGGAGTTGGAAGTTGCAGTGAGCTATGATGATGATGCCACTGCACTCTACTCAGGGTGACAGAGTCAGAGTCTGTCTCAACAAAACAAGGAAACTAGAACAGTAAACATTTTAATCAGGACTATACCTTTAGTGACAAATTTTCATCTAGAATGATTTTTTTTGCAAGATTTATGGTCATTTTAATCCCTTGATTAATTTCCAAAGTGGCACAGTTAACCATTTCCATTTTTTGTTATTTTTTAATGTTACTGAAATTATTTTAAGTAGAATAATCTTTTCAATATAGGTCTTCAATAAAGATTTAGCTGATTTGTGGAATTTTCATCCATATTGATTTTTACCTATACTGGCTTAAGCTACTGTGGAGTTTTTGTTTTTGATTTTGTGTATGTCTGTGTGTGTGTGTGTGTGTGTGTGTATGTGTGTGTGTGTGTGTGTGTGTCTGTTATATGTCCAAGAACAATGGCCTTTGATCCCATTTTGCACATCTAAATTTAGATTGGAAAAAGAATTATGTACAGGTTTGACCTTCATCCATTTTATTTTGAAGTATCAAAATCACCTTAATTATTTACCAAGACCACCTCTTTTCTGAGTCAAAATGGCAAAGTAGAACAGTCCTAAAATGTTGAGATCAAAATTTTCTGCTTCACATAACAAGACACCTAGAGCAGGGCCACCATCAATGGGGAAACATGTCTGAGCTCTTTTGGAGATGTCTGGTATAATAGCCTGCTTCCACTGAAGTAACCAAATCCACCTCATTTGTCTGATTTTCAATTTTCAAATATGTCGTCTTTGTTTAAGAGTATACAAATATTCTTAATCTGCCAACATTATGAGAGCAATATACTCTATTATAAGACTTGCTTCATGCTATAATCTCCATTAACACCTTAGTCCTACTTGTTTGTGATCAAGTTATATGCTCTCCAGAAAGACTTGTTTTCCCAAACTAAATGTGTGGTGATTTCTGGGACTATTTCTATATCTAACTGCTGTATGATCTCTGAATTCTGGGCAACCAGAAAAAAAATAGTAAGTTCATAGTTTTCACCACTTACGGTTCAACTGACCATGGTTCACGCTACAGTAAAATGCGTTGGAAATTTCCTTGCTCTACCTTCTGAACACCTAGCAAGCATAATGCTGTCTATGACTTTCATTCCCTCAATTATTCATTTGTCATTGGCAAAACTTTTTGAATGTGTTTCTTGTCTTTGAGATACAACAAGAGAATATAATGTTTCTCTAGTATGAATAAACTGGTAGCATGATGGATGAAACTTCAGGAACATAATACTAGCTGGTTGTTTAAGCCTTAATAAAAAACACACTTGGGTCTTCCTTGCTAGATTTGAAACTTAACAGGAATTGGCCTGCAAGGAAATCTAAGTACTGTTGTTTGGGCACATTTGGATTTTTACCTGTATCAATTGCTTAGAAAAATTGTTGTTTTCCAATTGCTTGCTGCTATAGTTTTTGAAAACCCTACAACAAAAGAATAATTTGTTTCTGATGCCTTAATATAGTATCTTTTCAAACCTAATCCTTATTTAAATCATTCCTCATATTTCCTTTTAAAAAGTTGTTGTTGATGGCATTAAATATATTTACTCATATGCTGTTTAATGTATATTGAAAGTGTTTATTTAAATCCACTTGAAACAGTTCATCTGTAACTCTATTTCTAATAATTTCTTGAGCTGGTCAAGGCCTGGAGCTGAGACAACCAAAATGAGATGTAATAAATAAAAAGAAGTATTAAGTCCAAATATAAACTAATAAAATAAAGGCATTTTTTATAAAACAAATCTGAGGCGGAAAATTGACCTTTTACTTCTATTCTCTAGATCAACCCTTTTAATGTGTGATGTAATTGTTGCTAGCTCAATAACCAGACCTGTGATTTCGCTGATAATTATGAAGTTCTATACAACATGATTCTAGAGTGCACATGCTATGATTATTTAAATGCACAGTCAGATATGAGACACAAACTTGGGCGTTAAGAATTTCCTTGCTTGCAATTTTCATCCCAAGAAGCATTTGAACGATGATGCTTCTTTGTTTAATCAAACCTTAATTAAGATTAGATATTAATTAAACTTTAAGTTTTATATGGTTCTTATTACTTCATCTAAATGAAGCAATAAGAAATTTTAAAAAGCAGAATGTGTTCATTTAAAAGTATTCAGATTAAGTTCACAATTATTAAAACTAATTAGATGATTGTTTACTTTATCCAGATACATATACCTGTTTCTTAAAAAAAAATAACTGTATTTTAAAGTGTTAAGATGAAAGAGATTACATTCATCTCATTAGATGATAATAAACGTATTGTTCACCAAGTCAACTCATTTCTGAGAGCCTTGTGATTTTCTTCCTGATTAGCTCGTCATACCAGAGAAGGATTATTCTGGCAGCAATTTGTTTCAGATTTACTCTGTCAAATCAGCTATTGATGACTTGGGACCACCCTAATTTGAGACAGAAAATGGAGCCTTTTGTTGAGAGAGAAAAAAAATGTTTATTATTTAGCCATCTCATTTTTTCTGTACAATACAAAGAACAGCAGTAGATATGAATCTAATGAGTGCATTTTAAAGTCCTGTTCATGTACACTTGTTTTATATATTTTTGTTCCCAATGAACTTTGATTCCATTGACTATATTGAAAATAAAAGACAAAGTAAAACTTCAAGTGCTTTAGTTCTCCCCAGGAAACATTAAAGAAAGTAGCTTGGACTGAGTACTAGGAAGAAATGATAAAGGAATAAAGTTTGTAATGAAATACTTTCTTTTCTTTTTTTTTTAAGGCTAGTCAAGTGAAGCAGTGGGAGTGGAGAGGAATATGGGAATCTGTAACTGGTTGTGATCAATTATTCGTAAACACCACTGCACTCAGACCACCCTGTGATGAAAGTTTTCAAATTATATGACTAGGTCTGCTACTCCAGCATTTTTGAAATTTCCCTGCTCTAAATTTCCCTGTCATGCTATTTCCAAAAGTTTTATATGAGAACAGTATCCAAGTGTTTACTGTGCATATGTTTTTCAAATAACTTTTCACCTTCTTTCATCCTGATCAATAATGACTCTGTAAGCTTTTAATCTGATATAGACAAAGTTATTGCACATTAGCAATTTATTAACTAGGTAAAATAGTTCAACTTTGACTATGTTTTCCATCATCTAACAGTCATCGTTTAAGTGTCTGATTGGCATTTTCAAATTAGCTAATTCTATACGTGGTGTCCATATTTAACTCAAAATTCAATACATGGTGGTTAAGTGCTCAGGCTCTGAGTTACATATTGTGTGATCTTGGGCATGAAAGTAACCTTCCCAAGTTCCACATTCCTCAGCTGCAAAGGGCCACTCATAATAGTGCCCTCCTCAAAGGTCTATGTGAGACTTATAGATGAAAATGTTTGTAAAAAGTTTAGCCCAGGGCAGGGAATATGACAAGCTCTCAATAAATGCAAGTTGCTGTGTTTTGTTTAATACTAGTCTCTTTCCAGCTAAATGCATCGAGGAATAAAATTAAAAATAATGTAAAAAAATTTTTTTTAAAGTTAAAAAAATTTAAACGAAAAAAATATAAAAAAAAATACTAGTCTCTTTATAATTCTGAGAGTTCTCTAAAGCTCCTTAGGCACATAGTAGGAATTCCTAGGTAGTAATTAATTTTATTATCTCCTAAGAGGATGGGTGTTTTAATTAGAAATTTTGTGTTTGCAAACAACAAAGAACAATTTATGTTGGCTTAGGCAAAAAAAAAAAGAAGAGAAAAAAGAAAGGAGGGAACATTGATTACAAGAATGCAGGAGTGTCTCACAGAATCCAGTGCCCAAAATAGTTAAACCTCCAGGCAGAAACAAAGTGGAAACTGGGAAGCTCCTGGGAAACAGGGACTTCCTCTTTCAGCTCTTCCCACTGCTTCGCTCCACCTCTGTCTTAGCTTCTCTTACAACTCTGTTCACCAGGCAGAAGATGGCCTTGCCACAGTCCCACAGCTCCACGCCTCCTATATTCAAGAGGCTAATCTAGATGCAGACTTAAATCTCTTAGTTCCAATTGATATTTCTTTAAGGAGACACTGATTGTCCCAGCTTAGGGCCACACATATCTGCCCCAGAACAAGTGAACTGTATCTGGAGACTACACAGCAAAGTTAGTCCTGCTTTGAGACCACTTCCATGAATATATAGCCAGACTCCTCTAAATGCAAGTTGCTGTGTTTTGTTTAATACTAGTCTCTTTCCAGCTAAATGCATCGAGGAATAAAATTAAAAATAATGTAAAAAAAATTTTTTTAAAGTTAAAAAAATTTAAAAGGAAAAAATATTAAAAAAATACTAAAAAAAGAG
This sequence comes from Microcebus murinus, assembly GCF_040939455.1. Lineage (NCBI taxonomy): Eukaryota > Metazoa > Chordata > Mammalia > Primates > Cheirogaleidae > Microcebus > Microcebus murinus. Next base: position 29,353,551 of record NC_134108.1, read on the forward strand.
GAGCTGAGAAGATTGTCTATTACAGCATTAACTCTAAAAGCAGGAAGTAGGCCTCATCTTCTGGTTTCCCTAGAATGTGTAGCACTACACAGGGTTTGCAAAATACTTAAAAATGGTTGGTTGGTTTTTATTTGCTTCGGCTTTTACATCCTGTCTTTTTCTTCTCAGTGGAGTTGAGAACATTTTTTCTACTTGAGGATTGGGACTCAATTATGCCCTCAACCCTGGCTTCTCCAATTGATAAGTCTAGTTTTTTTTCAGTGTTCCTTCTAGTGGTATTTTCCTAGTCTTTAAGTATATTTTTTTAAATTTTTGTAATGTCTTCACTTGTCTCTTCAGAAAAGAACTAGGGAGTATACATGGTATTCTATTAATAGTTATGATCTGACCACTATTGACAACACAAAATATTTTAAAAATTGTTTTTCATTACCTATTCAGTTCCTGACATTGTGCTTAGTGTTGTAACAGCATATACTTCTTATATTCTCTAGAGGATTTTCTCCTATACTTGAACATTTTCTAATTTTATTTGTGCAGTTTACCATCATCTCTAAGTAACTGAAAAGAAAGTAAATTAAATATAGTTTATATAACAAGGGTAAAAAGAATCACACACACACAAGTAATTCTCACCAATTGTATTATCAGAGTATTGTTGATATTGTTATTCTGAGGCTGTTGTGTGAGTAATGCATAAATGCACATTAGTAATAACATGATGACATTCTAATTCTAACAAACCCTTAAAATCAGGATTCTTAGGATGAGAGAAAAGAGATGCATATGTAAAACAGAAGAGATTATAACCCTGTAATCCTGTGGAAGTATTGGTATAAATTTAAGTTATATTCTTCTTTTATATGTATGTGCGTGTGTGTGTGTGTGTGTGTGTGTGTGTGTGTGTGTGTGTGTAAATAATAGCTAGGGTCTACTTCAAAATAATACAGAAGAAGGAAAGTAAATCAGGGTATAGATGAAAAAAAGATTGACCATGACTTGATAATTATTTAAGCTGGATTTTGAGTATATGGGGTTTCTATACTATTGTGTAATTTTGTATATGTTTGGAATTAACAAATTCCATGCAACTTTTTTAAAGTCAAAAATAATTAACTAACTAATGAATTAAATAAAATGCAGTGTGATGCAATAAAGGAAACTCTAAACAAGATAGTGGCAAAGCTGCTTGCATTCTAGGTTCCCATTTACAATATGCAAACAGGATGCAAGGCCTGTATTTAAGTCCCTTAACTTCTCAGAACTTTTGTTGACTCCTCTTCAAAAGTGGAATATAATTTATCAGCCCCAGAGCAGAGAGTAGACCAAATTTTCCATTGAGTTCATTTGAGGCCCTAAGTACTATTATTTTACAAACCTCTCCAAATTCATCAAAACCTTCTTGATTAAAATTATATCATAACAGCACAAATTGATGTTTCATAACAGGCATCAATCCAAATTATTCAGACAAAAAAATTGGTAAAACTTATACTCTTGACTAAAAACTATGGCTAGTAAATAGAAAACTATTGTTATTTAATCATGAAGTTAGACTTACATAGATAGGTGCATTGATTACCAATTTTGCCTTAAAAACTATACTTAAATCAGTAAGGAAAAAAATTCAGCAAGATCTGAGCAATCTTTATTCTTACCTCAGAGTAGCTTAATAATCATAACCAAATCCAAATATAATAGAAAATATAAGAAAAATTGCAAATTATTATTTAAGAGTGACATTGTCAGGATCAACTTCGCAAATGGCGTTTTAAAAAATCTCATATGTGCAAAATAAATAACAAAAATACTCACTCAAACCAGGCCTAAACCCATCCATATAATGTGGTAATGAGTTCACCTTTCAAATTGCTCAATTATATATTTGGACATATGTATATGTATATATACATATGTATATATACATACACACAGATAAACACACAATTATATATGTATATGCATCTGCTTGGATGGGTCTATTAAGTATGCATAAATTGTAGGATTTTCCCCTCACTTAGTACATCACAGTTACATTGTACTTTCCCAGCCAACTAAATAAAAAAAGTTTCTAAACTCATTTGGGGATTTGCTGTCACATACACACTCATTCAGCAAGCACACACACATGTGTGAACACACACATTTCAGTTGTACTAAACTTAATGTGAAATTTTAGATTAGAGTCTCGTTTATTGGCAATTCTGGGAAAGGGTTTTAGCTTAATCCTCAGTTAATGAAACCCTTGCTAGTGAATTTCCTTTGTCAACACTGCATTTAATGTATAGTGCTTCATACCTGCTAGATCTTCAAAACCCACAAAATGATTAGGCTCAATAGAAAAGCAAAAGTTGGAAGGCAGGATTTTTATAAAGTTTTATAAAAAGATTATGCTCAGAAATTACATGGGCTGGCTCTACTGAAAAACTATTTTCCAGCTTCTGTGTTTTGCTATTAAAAGCAATGAATAGCTATGCTTTAAACATAACAAACCATTTCTTGGAAATCAAGCCTGATTGATGTATGGTTCCTTGAAGGAAAGCAATCAGGTCAGATACTGGTTCAGAATAATGCAGCATAGCCACAATTCCCTCTTTTGCCTTTTCAAGGCTAGACACATGGAAATGACTCTAAAAACAAAAAAAGAAGAAAAGAAAGAAAGAAAGAAAAGGAAAGAAAGAAAGAAAGAAAGAAAGAAAGAAAGAAAGAAAGAAAGAAAGAAAGAAAGAAAGAAAGAAAGAAAGAAAGAAAGAAAGAAAGAAAGAAAGAAAGAAAGAAAGAAAGAAAGAAAGAAAGAAAGAAAGAAAGAAGAGAGAGAGAGAAAAGGAAGGAAGGAAGGAAGGAAGGAAGGAAGGAAGGAAGGAAGGAAGGAAGGAAGGAAGGAAGGAAGGAAGGAAGGAAGGAAGGAAGGAAGGAAGGAAGGAAGGAAGGAAGGAAGGAAGGAAGGAGAGAAGAAAAAGAAAGAACAGCAAATGATTACCCAGAATTGTTGACAAATGTAGTACAAATAAAAAGCAAACAATAGGCTTAAAGAAAGCTATCAGTGATTCTTATGCTATTTTACATTACCTGTTTTCAAAAGGATGGGCTAAAATAATATTCAGTAAATGCAAAGTGCACATAACAATTTCTCTTTTGAAGTACAAGAGGCACTTCTCAATTTGGCATTGTCTTCCAATACAGTACTCCCAACTAAAGTAGCATTTCCTCTAATAATGGTAAAATCACAAGGCAGAAACAGGTATTATAGAGATTATCAAAACAAAAATACTTGGCTGTTAGTGTGAAAATCTATGATGAAGTTGAGGTTTAATTTTAATTTTACTTGATAATACAAAAGCTAGGGGTTCTTTGTTTGTTTGTTTTTCTGAGACACAGTCTCACTGTCACCCCGTGCAGTGGCATTTCACAGTTCACAGCAACCTCAAACTGCTGGACTCAAAGGATCCTCCTGCCTCAGCCCCCCGAGTAGCTATAACTACAGACAAGTGCCATTGAGCCCAGATGATTTTTCTATATTTAGTAGAGACAGGGTCTCCCTTTTGCTCAGGCTGGTCTCAAACTCCTGAGCTCAAGTGATCCTCCTGCCTCGGCCTCCCAGAGTGCTAGAATTACAGGCGTGAGCCACTATGCCTCACCTCAAAATCTAACTTTCTGATCATGATGTATAATAAGAATTTCATTTTGATCCCTTTACCTTTGGTGTTTCTTTAAGGAAATGAGTTCATAATTCCTACACAGTGACACTTTAAAATAATAAATATTAATTCTTGTTCAAAATAAAGCAAAAGATAGAGAAGAGATCCAAAGTTTATTTTTAAAAAACTTTAAAATACTGTGTATTTAAAGCTGGTCTGTTAAAAAGGATCTCACTTCTTGTGTTTCTATGAATGTTTTTTTTTTTCATTTAAAAAGTTGCAGGATAGTAAATTAGTATGTGGTTCAGTCAAATGCTTTTCAGAAATTTTTGAGTCTTGTCAGTTTAATTGTTACTATTTTCACCTGAAGGAAAGCTAAGTAACTGAATAATTATGACTTTAATCCATAACTCTTTATAATTTCAGATATAATTGCTTTGAGTGAACTTCTTCAAAGCTTGGCTACACACACACACACACACACACACAATCTAAAATAAGAACAAAAAAATCAAGATGGAGGGCTAATCTCAGTGTAAAAGAAAAATGTCTGCCACTTCTTCACAGGGATTGGCCTAACCTTTTAGGCAATGAATGGTGTGAGATTTGACGTCCTTATTCTGCCCTTTTAGAAATGTATCAAACATTTGTTTCTATGACCCCTCATCCTGAACTCATCATCAACCTGTTCCTTCAGTTTGTTAAAAGCTATTCTCTTTTCTTCCCTCTTTTCCTAATAAGTATTAATAAGCTATACTACTTATTAATAGAAAATAATTCTTAGATTCTTTGTTCTACATAAAGAGATGTCATGATAAATATTACTTTAGACCTATTATATAATACCAAGAGGAAGAAGAAGTATACATACATATGCTCACATAATATATTTTATAGCACCTTATATTACAATGAGGGGATTAGCTTGCAAAGAAAACTACTCAGCAAAACAGTAAGGGGGAAAGAGTGCTCGGCCCTTTCTCCTGTGTAGTGCATACATGTGTGCAAATAGTCTGTCACCACTTTATTCTATCCAAAGAAACAATGATCTGTGACATGTCAATAGGCTTTGCCCGGTGTGATCAGAATATCCTTTCCTTTCCTGCAGCTGTTCAAGTGTGGATTCAGAACTCTTCCTCCCCCTTGAACTGGCAAAGAGGGAATGTGGTGCACCCCTTCTTTACACGAATATTTTGGAATATATAATAATGCACTGATTTAAATCTTTGCAATAGGTGCTGTAATATTAAGAGACCCTAAAGAGCCTTGAGCTTTTGTGGAAGTAAAATCTCTATAAATATTAATGAGGTCAATTCTCTTGTATTTTGAAGGGCATGCATGAAGGTTTATGGAAGGAGATGGAGCAAAGGGAGCCTAGGCCTGGATATCATGATTTTCGAGTGTTTACAACACTTCTGCTCCAGGGAGAGAGCAAAGCTAAACTTACAGTCCCTTTAAAATATGAGACTCAAGCTCATTATTACCAGGGTGGGTATTCTCTCCATTCTTTTACTGCACCGTGAAACCATTCCTTCAGTTTATAGGTGAGTTTGCAATATTTTTAAAAGAAAGGGAAAAGTGTCAAATAAGCCAATTAAAGCAGCAATTCAAACAGATAGCAAAAACACCATTTGGATGCAAGTATGTACGCATAGAAGATAAGTAGAGCAAATGGGAATTTTTTAAATCTTTCATTAATGCTGGTTGGAGATCTGGAAGCCTAAATGAATAAATGATGCCTGTTATGCCTGTTATTGGTAGGTCACAAATTTGGCTCTATGATTTCAAGCAATAAAAGTATAAATTCAAACATAATAGGTTATAAGACTCAGTATCCATAAGACCAAAACATATTAACTATTTGGGAAAAGTATTCCTTATAGTGAGGCTAGAGAAAAGCTTTCCCCATAGGTTCTCAAAAGCAGGACTCTGTATAATATAACAAACAACATCCTTAATATAGATATAACAACAAATTTAATAGGGCATATTTGCTATAATCGAAGCCAATGGCCTCATGCCAAAGTACAATTCCATAAAAGCAATGGGAGTGAATTTGGGGAGGAGAGGTTGTAATAAATGTTGTGCAGAATTGTGGCTCTCTGTGGCTTCATCTTGGGATAGAATTTAAAATATTTATGAATGGATAAGTAATACATATTTTAGGCAATATTCCATATATATTCACCTAAGCTTTTGAAAGCTATCAAGTGACATTAATATGTAGATTAAAATTCCTATCAAGTACTAAGAGTTGTCAAACAACAAAAATACGTAACTTTAGAAAGATAGTTTTAGATGGTTACTAAAATATCAATGAAAATATCAATGTGATATTCTTTATACAATGGAAGGAGAAAAGATACTAACATTTACTTAAGGGAAAAAACATGTAACTGTTTTTGAAAAAGGCCAGTGGAAACTGTAAATAATGATGACCATTACAAAATTATATTAAAATCCATTATAAACCTACAATGATTAAATTCATATGGAATTGGTATAAGATCAATGGAACAGATCCTGAAACAGATACTACTTAATATGTATAAAAACTAATAAATGCTAAATAAGGTCTAATAAATGAAAAATTTTTTAAAATGTATAAATTTTGCTGGAACAAAATAATCTACTTAGAAAGAAAAATAATCTAAGATATCCAGCAGAAACTATAACCCAAGTAAACTCTAGTTAGATATAAAAGTTTGCCATTAGGAAAAAAGGAATTTAAAAACCAATAGAAAATCTAGGTGAAAACCATTTTATCCTTTACTAAAAAGGATTTTCTTAAACAAATTTTGTTTAATAAACTAAAGAGAGGCTGGGCGCTGTGGCTCACGCCTGTAATCCTAGAATTCTGGGAGGCTGAGGAGGGAGGATCTCTCAAGGTCAGGAGTTCGAAACCAGCCGGAGCAAGAGCAAAACCCTGTCTCTACTAAAAATAGAAAGAAATTAATTGGCCAACTAAAAATATATAGAAAAAAATTAGCTCGGCATGGTGGCGCATGCCTGTAGTCCCAGCTACTTGGGAGGCTGAGGCATAAGGATCGCTTGAGCCCAGGAGTTTGAGGTTGCTGTGAGTGAGGCTGACTTCATGGCACTCTAGCCTGGGCAACAGAGTGAGACTCTCTCTCAAAAAAATAAATAAATAAATAAATAAATAAACTAAATGATATGACAAATGGTTATATTTTTAATAAACAAAAGGTTCACAAAAATTCTTAAGGAAAACATTAGTAACCCAAAAGAAAAAATGATGCAAATAGATGCTCCTTGGAAAACCTTCAGGTGACTAATAATTATGGGAAGATAATACATGAGAAAAAAATGTCAAGCTCACTAGTCATCAAAGAAAATGAAATACTATTTTCTCCTATATAGGTAGTAATTTTTGTTTGTTTTGTTTTGTTTTTAATGGTTGTACTTAATACTACAAGGGTACCAGAAGAGACATCTTTTCATGGTTGCTGGACTTATAAAATAGTACAAAGCATTCTGGAAATAAAGTCGGAAATGGTTTCAGAAACTTGAAGAGCGTATAACCTTGGATCACATAATTGTTTTTCTAGAAATTTATTCAATGAGAATAACAAAAATTTGGACAAAAATTGCACACTAAAAATATGCATTGTCACATATTATAGTCATAATAAAATAATAAAGGAAAAAACTTCAACATCTACTGTTAGGGTATAGATAAACAAAACTTTTACTACATGGCGTATCCATATAGTAGAACATTATGACATTGTTAAAGATGTTTATGAAAAGTGTAATGACATAGAAACTTCATATTATAAAATGTTAAGTGAAAAGACAGGGTACCAAGCCATATATGCAGTATTCCTCCTTTAGGAAAATAAATTTATTGAAAAATACTGAAATATGTAAAAATGTTAACCACAGTTGCCTATAGGTAGTGTGATTATCTATGTCTTATTTCCATCTTTTATACTATTCCATATTGCCCAGACCTCTTGTTAGCCGTATATGCTGCTAAAGTTTATTTAGAAATACTTAAAAATATATTAATAAAGATGAAAAAGAGAGTCTCCATAGTACTCAGGTAACCAAAACCACACTGAAGTCCACCTGATGCTGACTTGGTACTATAAATATATATATAAATATATATAACATATAAATATTGCATAATAACTAATATATTTATATATAACAATGTACAAGATATATTACACATGTTATATATAACAGAAATAAAAGCAAACCATTTGGGACAGACCATATCCTTCAGAAACCAAACACAATTTTTTGAAAACTTTCCAACAAGCTTTCTCATTCTGTGTTTTTATTTTTTTTTTTTATTTTTATTTTATTTTTTTTTTTTTGAGACAGAGTCTCGTTTTGTTGTCCAGGCTAGAGTGAGTGCCGTGGCGTCAGCCTAGCTCACAGCAACCTCAAACTCCTGGGCTCGAGCGATCCTTCTGCCTCAGCCTCCCGAGTAGCTGGGACTACAGGCATGCGCCACCATGCCCGGCTAATTTTTTAATATATATATCAGTTGGCCAATTAATTTCTTTCTATTTATAGTAGAGACGGGGTCTCGCTCTTGCTCAGGCTGGTTTTGAACTCCCGACCTTGAGCAATCCGCCCGCCTCGGCCTCCCAGAGAGCTAGGATTACAGGCGTGAGCCACCGCGCCCGGCCTCATTCTGTGTTTTTATAAGGATCTAGATAGTCCCCAGAGTTTTTTGTTTGCCCATTTGCCTTGTTTTATTTTCTTTTTAATTTTAGATAAAAGAGCTAACAGTCAAGTGAGTGGGCAATCCTGACGTGGGAAAAAAGGAAGATGTGGTATTATGATCAAATGCAACACTCTGAGTACACACTCCCTGTTGTATAACTCCATACTTGTAAATTAGACACTTGAGCTAAGTTAACCTTTTCAAGTCTTAAAGTCAATTATCATAACAATATAAATCTATTTCACATCAACAATCAAGACACTGAGAAAACTACACAGATGCTTGGTTTAAACTTTTCACATATTAATTTTAATCTCCAATTAAATTTAAAGAACGGAACTGGAAAAGTCAATCGTTTTGTTTGCAATTATTTCCCCATGCTTCTTAACACTCTTTTAAACAATCTGCCCAGACCCCCTTTCTCAGAGAGAATGATCCCACAGGAACCACCAAATGGGCAGCAAGACATGTGACCCAAAATCCAGGCATGGCTGATGGGACCAAAAGGATACCTAGCCCAATTGAGGTCTCTGATGTTCTCTCTTCTGGAAACTGGCAGTTAAAACGAATTCATTTTCTGAGAGTATTCTAGCTGACAAGATTGGTGGCTGTGACTACCATCTCAAGATTATCTGTGTTAATGAGCCAACCAACAGTGCAGAGACAAAAGGGTGGATTAAGAAGCAATGGTTTCTGAAGGATTTCTAGTTCTGTATTTCAACATCTCACTCATGCCTAGCTACATATCCAACCTTTGGTTCATAAGATATGTCTAAGGTTTTATTAAAGTGTTCCCTTTATTAAAACAAGCTTTGTTATTTTGTTCTTTGCAACGAAAGTATCTTAGTCCATTGCAGCTGCTATAACAAAATACTAGAGGCTAGGTGGCTTATAAACAACAGAAACTTATTTTTTATAGTTCTGGAGGCTGAGAAGTCCAGATCAAGGGAGATTTGGTGTCTGGAGAGGGTTCGTTTTCCTGTTCATAGATGGGACATCCTCACTGTGTCCTCACATGGTAGAAGGAGGAAAAGTGGCCCCGAGGGCTCTTTTATAAGGGCACTAGTCCCATTCATGAGGGCTCTGCACTCATGATCTAATCATTCGCCTTCCAAAGACCTCGCTTCCTAATACTATCATATTGGTGATTAGGTTTTCAATGTATGAATTTTAAGAGGACACAAACATTCAGACCATAGCAGCACCCTTGGGTAAAATGAATACTTTTCCTTTCTAAATTCCATTGAAATGTGGGCAATGTACTTTTTTACACATCTTTAATAAATCAGGAACTGAATCAAATAATTTAACATTACATAGCCAGTTACTGAGTCCCTGGAACTTGAACTTAGATCTTCCAATTCCACTTCTGCTGTTAATTGTTCTGTGTTCAGAGGGCAATGCTGTCAAATAAGCCATTGAACACAACAGCAGAGGTCTGTTAACAAGGTGGTGTAAATGAGTAATTTCTACATCTGAGTCCTGTCCTGGTAGCATGATGCAAGGAAACCATGGATGAACAGTTCAGTTGAAACTCAGGATGACTTACTTGGAATTCTACCATCAAATTTGTACAAAAACCCAAATAAATTGTGTTTTGATGTTAACTGTTAACCAAAATTTATTGCAGCTTCTATTTTAACTAGAGCTATAGTGTCAGTGTTGAATGTTTTTTTTTTCATCAAGAGAAAAAGCCAATGAAAACACTTTCTAATTCTAGTGTTAAAAATATTCTGCAAGCTCAATCAAGCATTTTTAAATCTATCCAAGGAGGAATAAACAGCTGAAGTCAGCTAGAACCTATTATATGCTCCTGAATATGTGTAACTAAAGAAACACAGTTAATTTACTAACAAATATTATAATAGCAATCATTTTTTTTGTGCCTATATTGTGCCAGGTACCGGTCTAGTTGCTTTGCACACATTATTCATTCATTCAACAAGCATCTATTTTACTGAGCATATTGTGTGCCACTCACTGTTCACACATGACACTTTTTGTTCATAAAAATGAAAAAACAAATTACCTGCTCTTAACAAGTTTCTAAGACTTCATTTAATTGCTACAATCAACTCACTGTTGTTAACATTTTTTAAAGGAAGAAAGCGTCCCAGAGAGGTTAAATAATTTACTCAAGGTCACACAAGTGATGAGGGGCAGCCTAGACCTCAGGCTTAAAATTTCAGGCTCTTTCCATTTGACCACACTGCCTCTCATTAAATCATTGACTACAGAAAGTGAGACATATTTATAGCTGAGAGAACACCATTGTGAAGCTGATAATCACTGATAATCCATGCCAGGACCTTCTCACGTGTATTAGTTACTTGATGCATTTACTACAAATGTAGGTTACTTCCCATAAGGGAATGCTCCCATTGAAACCAATATTTCCTAAAACACTTAAACAACATTTGAAATATATCATTGGATTATCACTGGATTGGAATCTAAAATACTCTAAGGTCAATATAAACAGCTTTCCAGATGTTCAACATAAGGTGAATGCAAGCAATTTTATTAAATCAAATTACGTTGATTTTGTCTTTATTTTTATTCATTCATACATATTGAGTGCCTATTATGTGCCAGAACCAGTTCTAGCTGCTGGGATACTACAATAATGAAAAAAAAAAAAACCTACTCTTAGGAGTTCATATAAAAGATATATTTTGTCATATGATAGCAAGTGTAGCAAAGAAAAATAAAGCACTGTACAGGACTGGGGACGTTAGGGGCAGGTCAACGAAGTCCTCCTTGAAAAGATGAAATTTGAGCAGATTGCTAAAAGAATTGAGACAGCGAGCCACATGGAGGGAGACCCAAGCAAAGGATACATCACGTTCAGTGTCCCTGCAGTGAGCATGTTGAAGTTATCTGGGGTGTCGAGACCCAGGAAGTAGCCAGCACCAGGTTATGTAGAGCCCCATAGGCCATTGTGGGAGTCTGCCTGTCACTCCAAGTGACATAAGAAGTCATTAGAAAATTTTTAACAAATAAATTTTATTATGTGACTTAAATGCTTAAAAGGATCTCTGGCTGTGGCGTAGAGAATAGACCCTAGGAAAGGACAGGGTCGAAATAGGGAGATGAGTTGAGAGACTTGTAAAAACTAAAGTGGGAGATGATGGTATCTTCAATGGGTTGGAGGGGCCGTATTTCTGGAGGCATTTTGATTGTAGAGCCGATAGGTTTTGCTAGCAGATGGGATGTAGGGTTTAAGAGAAAAAAAGTAGTCAAAGGTCACAATGAGGTTTTTGTCCCAAGCAAAGAGGATGACAGAAGAAGCATGCTTGAAGGATCAGTAGTTCATTCTGGGGCATGTTAAGTGCAGTTCGCGCATGACGAACTTATTTCACAGGAACGACTGCCTGTGTCAAAAGCCACTGATAGGCTGATTGAGAATTAACTACTAGATTTAGCAATGTGGAGGTCAATGGGGACTTTGACAGAAGCTGTTGTCAAAGTCACCACTAACAAGCTAAAATTGAGGAAATAGCATGCTGATATGTTGATGAGAATGATCCACTGGAAAGAAAAGAATTGATGGAATCTGTTCTTGCATAAGGAGAGTGGATGAGATCTAGTGAAGAGTGGGAAATTCATCCACATCACAGTATACGTGCTTTTATGATTGCAGTAGCTTAATATATTACATGATTTTTATTATAATTTTTATTCTACTGCTATTGAGATTAATTTTTTAATGTGCTAAAAAGACTTTACCAATTTTCTCCCATAAAATAAATTTAATTAGTCAAAATGATAATCTTACTTTATTTTTCATCACTACTTTTCTAAATTTACTCCATGATAAGTATTTCAATGTTTACATTATGTAGCAATATGTGCATGATTATTGGGAGGCAAGCTGTGAATTAAAGAGATCATAGTTCTCCCAGAACCTGCTCCCTATTTCTCTGCTACATGGTATACTATTAATTACTCAGCCTTCAAGAAACCCTTCCACTTTGCCTTCTGACTGATTCATCTCCTACCACACTGGCCACTCCTCCTCTGGCCCCAGTTAATTCTTTACCTCTTTTCATGATTTCATTCTTAGCTCTCTGTATCTTCTTTTCAAGTTATCCCATTGGACAATTTATGTAGTTGTACACTTCAAGTATCACTTCTGTAATGCTTCTTCTCAATTGTATTCCTTGTCCTTCTTAGATAACATATTCAGCTGACAACAAAGCATCTCCATGTAAAGATTCTGGAATTACCTCAAAGCAAGACATCTAAAAGCAAACAAATCATCTCTTGGCTTTGCCATGTGTGACACCATTCTGCCACTTTGTTGGGCTGGCATTCTCCATGTTTTTAGGGTGGATTTCTCCCATTCTTTTATTTCTCCATATGCAAACAGACAATATAATGCTCTGATTCTTCTAATGCAATTGCTTTTCCTCTCTTATTCTGTCCTCTCTATCGCCACAGCGACTTGTCTAGGGTACCACTTCTCACCTCCCACTGCATCAATGCATTTGACTTCTGAATGACTTCTTGCTTTCGATCTCTCCTGGATCCAAGCCATTCTGCACATCCAAATGCCTGGATAATATCACCAAAGCATAAATTTCATCATGTGATTGCTCTAATGAACAAGGCTTACAGTGCAAATCTCTAGCAGGACTTCTAAATCCCTCCACCACTTGGGATTTTACAAATTCAGCCTTACTTATTCCATTGTACTTATCTTTCTCCATTCCATACTATGGATAGGCTATGGACAGTTCACTTAAAAAAGTCAGGCTCTTTTCCTGATATACATAATGTGTTCTTTCCCCTCTGCTTTTGTTTTCTTTTAGTGTCTCCCTCCCTTGGAACTATCTATATCCAGCATCCTCTTCATGACCCAGATTCACACACATACTCTATGAACTAGTCCTACAATTACCTTTCTCACATCGACTTCCCTCAAGCAAGTTAACAGCTTAAACTCTGAAAACCAAACCTTGAGAAACCAAATAAATCTGAGATACCAGGATTTGTCAATGATGGAAGTTAAATACCTGAAGTCTTGGTTCCACATTCAAACTCTCTCTAGATTTCAGACACATACACAAAACAAGTTTTAGAATTACTTTAGAAGACTTTGTGTATATTAAGTTAGCCAACAAGAGTTAATGAGTTTGATATTTCATACCTTCTGGAAAATGAACTCTTGATAATTACAAAGATCACAGATTATTTTTGAGTTTTTTTTAATAAGAAACTTCCAAATTTAAAAAACAATAAATACTTGTTTGGAAGGCACAGGAATTCTATGTGGTCTTTGTAAATATAGAAAATAAAAATTTTTTAAATCAAAAAACAAATCTTAAAGCTTCATAAAGCAGACTTTAGAATCATATTCTGTAGCTTTTGAGGGTATATATTTATCAATTCATCATTAATCTAGTCACTCAGCACCTTATCCTTGTGTACAATTTTGAGATTGATGTTAACATGTGATTCACCATGCTATATTTTTATAATCACAAGCATATAGTAACTATTCAATGCAAAACAAATAGTGTTGTTCTAAGATTTATTGAACATTTAATATTAAGAAATAAGTGCTACCATTTACTCTCTTTGTATAGAGATTAGATAAATTTCCCAGGCCACATAAATTGTAAATTCTGGTATTCGAATCAAGTCTGCATGTGATTCCAGAAGCCATGCTACAAACCACTACTTCATGTTGTTATTTGCAATATGGTACTGCCTATCCATTCTACTCAATTAAGATATATTTTGACATATTTTCTGTCTAGGAAAAACATATCCACAAGGTAATTATAGTAAAAATCAATTCTTTCTTTATAGTAAATGTTCTCCCTAGACAAATGTGTGGAGATGGGGTCTCACTCTTGCTCAGGCTGGTCTTGAACTTCTGGCCTCAAGTGATCATCCTGCCTTGGCCTCCCAGAGTGCTAAGATTACAGGCATGAGCCACCATACCTGGCCACAATTATAGAGTACAAAAAGAATACATTATAGAGTACAAAAAGTTAATATATGTATATGTGTGTGTGTGTGTGTATATAATATATCCATATGCACACTAACTGAAGCCCTGAGATATGGATTGAGACGGTTTCATTTGATTGGGGGAAATTCTTGATAAAAATAAGTTTTTGAATTTTGAAAAATTAGATGTCTCCAAATTAGTAGAAGGGAAAAGATGGCTAATTAAACACTGGGGACAGATGGACAGATGTGAATAACAAATATGAAGTGGAAAAGAGAGGGCTCAATGCAAAGCTCGGTATGGAGGTTTCCCTGACCAAAGCAATGGCAGATCTGGGTGAAAGCATATGAGCAGCAGAGCCACATGACCACAGAGACACATCTAGCAGTACCATGAGTCTTACAGTCACTCAAGGGACAGCTTTGAAGATGGCTTTTAAGAAGTACATTGCCCATGTATATTCAATTAATGTTTATTTATACAAGGTAATATCTAGAACCTTGCTCCTCCAAGTATGGCCTAGCAAGAACCACAGATATTGGCATCACCCGACAAGGTGTAAGAAATGTAGCCTCCTTAGCCATGCCATTAACCTACTACATCGGAATCTGCATTTTGACAAGATTCCCAGGTGATTGTTGAGAAGCCCAATGACTGTGTTCCAATGCTGATTTGGTTATTTCCTACCACATCAATTTAGGCAAATTCTTTCATTTCTAAACTTAAATCACTCATCCCTAAAGGCAGGAGAAACTCTGTCATACTGATTCAGGGGATTTCTAGAAGGATCAAATAAAATAAACTATGTGAAAGCACTTTGAAACCTGTAAAGCATCACTAGACATCTCCCCTAAAATGGGCATCTGTATCCAAGAGAGATTCAACGGCCCAGGCCAGTGCCTGGACTGCTGTGGCCAGTCCCCTCACACTGGCCTCCACTGTCCGTCCCTATGTACAGAGGAAGGTTCAAGGAAGCGTTTCACTTAGTAAAACAAATGCTCAGGTGTGTTAAAGTGTCATGGAGCTGTGTTAGCCCAGCAGGTTCATAGGGTGATGCTTGACCCAGCTGCTCTCCAAAGCAAGGTGTCCTTTGAGCACACCTGCCCGCACTCTATGATGTTCCTGTTACACCCTCACAGTCTTCTCACACCTGATCAGCAGATGATGGTGGGGAGGCTGAGGAAACAGAGCAAGCCAGGAGCTGGGATTCATGGGGGTAAACATGGCAGGTAAAAGGTTTACAGGCTCTGGATGCCCTCCAGCAGTGAGAGCAAAGAGTCCCCTTGAAGACCTCTCAGCCCCAGGAGAATTGTCACTTTGGAACTTTCTATCCTAGTACAGCCCTCTTTAAGTTTTAAAGTTATTGAAAGTTAACATACCACTTTTCCAAAATTTGTATTACACAGAACCTCGCCTCTGAAGATGTTTAAGGAAGAGGATTCTGAGGTCAGGTAAGTTTGAGAGAATCCTGTTTAACTTTACCTAAAGATGCATTTTCTAAATTTATTTGATCACAGAACACTTCTTGCAATATTGCTTGTTAATATGCTGCAGTTTAAATAGAAGTTCCACTAAGAACATACATTGAAATTCACTATCTGTTTTTGGTTACAAGATCTAATGTAATCCCAATAAACACAAAAGAACATAGCATCACTTGCATTAGTGGAGGCATACTATTCTAGACCTGAAGATTCTTGACCATAGAAACTGTATTTTTTACTCTTCAGCACTTAGCACAGTGAAAGGCACTTAGCCAACTCTCAGTAAATGTTCATTCAATTTTTAAAAATCAAAATAGAACTCATGAGAAAAGACATCTTTAAACCAAAAGGATGCCAAGAGTCCTTAAATGGACATTCAGCTTATTTGGGCTGTTATTTGCTACCATAAGTAATATTAATAAATAGGATAAGGCAATCCTAAAAAGAAATTTATACATAAGAATACTATCAAATCAATCTTCCCTTCCATTATAATTTCTTAACATTTGGAAAATATTATGTTTCAATATTTGTAAAGAACCAGAAACTATTTTTTTTAAGGCAAGAGCCAGCATTGTTCTCTATAAAATAGTGTAGATGTTGAATAGTGAACAGAATAGTCTCCAGGGACTTGGACTCACTATTCAAAGTTTATAGTCCTTAGTTATCAAACTGCTGGTAAAGTAGAAAAATACATCCAGGGGACCACGATTGTTCTAAATCATGGCTGGTTGTTTGGCATCATGTCCCTGGCCTCTACTCTGTGTCCTGAGAGAGGCACTTTGAATCTGCAAACTACCAGAAAAACAGGAAGGGAGGGGTGAATGGGGAGGAGAAACGCACACTCTAAACTAAAAACGGAAACATGGATGCTGATGCTTACAAAGTTTCTTCAAGGAGAGAGCCCTAGGTAAGCATGCGTAACTTTGAAGTGACCCACAAACATTACCCTCTAAAGAACATTCTCCATCTCACTCAGATTGTATTTCCCATAACGGGAAACAAAAGCCCTTTGGGTTCTGCTCAAGTGAATGATTTGCCACAGTCACAAGACCAAGTGTCTAAATATTCCTAGCAAGCTCATGTATTTATTGAATCCTGCTTTTAGAGCTTTTTTCAAACACTGGCCTTGGAAGAATGAGAGAAATACAGCCTGGAAGCAAATGGCCAGGTTTTCTTTGGGCTCAGAAGGGGATTTCACATAAATTGCCCTATTAACAGAATGCCCTTTGTTACAGCCCCAAGGAAAAAAAGAAGTCACCATGTGCAAAAACATTTTCTAAAAGACTGCCCCAAGAATCCTTTTGGTTCCTCACAAAATCTCAAAGGTTTCATTCCATTTTAACCCCCTCTCCCATGTTCTTAACCTTCTATTATATTATTTTCAAATGCTTCCATGATGCTACTAGTAAATGAACAATATTATCTTAGGTTTCTAATTGAAATTTAGTATTTCCTTGTTATCTTTACATATGGTATCAGGCTTTACACACTGTATTTAGGAAAGAATTTATATGGATATTTTTTATACACACACATACACAAAATCTTTCAAACAATGGTGATAGGCACTAGCTTTGGATTTATAGACATACCTATTATCACTATATTATTCATATAGGACAAATACCGAACAATAAGAAAAAAGTCCAAAGGAGGCTTAATAACATTGGCATCCAGAGCATTCCAATCCAGAAAAGATGAGGAAACTTTAGTTTAAATGATTGCTGAATCTGAACGTTGTTGTTTCTTTACCAAAACAACAACACAGAATTGTAATGAACTGTAATGGCGCCTGTGATATTAAACCCTTTTCTCTGCTGTCACACCTGCTGTCTCAGTGTATTGGCTTCCTCTTGGGCAGCAGGCAATGAACCCAGCTGGATAGTAACAATGTCAGGGAAGTTATGTTGAGAGAGATGATGAGGAATTTTTGCTTATTTTGGGAAGTGTTAGGAGGTAGCTTTGGGCAGATGTGCTTGGTGGAAGGTAAAAATTATATAGGACTTTGAAAGTCAGTCTGAGGAGTATACACTTTATATTGAGAGTGTTGGTAAACTATTGATTTGTGGATTGACTTTTAAAGTATAGCATCTTGATGAAAGGAGGTAAAGGGTAGCAGAATATGCCACCCCCAAACATGCAACTTGGCATAACAATTATTTTGAGCTAAAGGTGCTTGAAAAACAGTAAGTGCAAGAAGAGTGCTCTGATCTCCCCTTTTCTTCCTAAAAGCAGGAGATAAACCTCCCATGTGAAAGATGCCCTTCCTATAATAGAAAGAAAGAAATATTCTTATCACTAGAGATGGGGAATCAAGGCTGAGGGAATTCTGCACACACAGACCTTGTTAAAATAACTCTTATTTTTCTTTAGCCCCTTATGCTATAATTTAGATATTTGACCCTCCAAGCCTCATGTTGAAATTTGATCCCCAATGTATGAGGTGGGTCCTAATGGGAGGTGTTTACACCATAGTGGTGGATCCCTCATGAATAGATTAATGCCTTTCCTGGGGTGGGGGGTGAGTGAGTTCTCACTCTATTAGTTCCTGGGAGAGCTGGCTGTTGAAAAGAGCCTGGCACTTCCTCCTCTCTCACTATGTGATCTGCACATTCTGACTCCCTTCTGCCTTCCACCATGAGTGGAAGCAGCCTGAGTCCCTCACCAGGAGCAAATGCTGGCATCATGATTCTTGTAGAGCCTGCAGAACCATGAGCCAAATAAACCACTTTACTTTATAAATCACCCAGACTCGGGTATTCCTTTATAGCAACACAAACAGACTAAGACACCTCTAATAGTTTAGTTACTTTTCCACAATTGCCTTTCTTTGTTCAACCGAGTATAGAAGCACTTAGGATTTGCCACTTCTTTGGGTCTTCATTTTCCAAGGGGGACTCCATATACATATAAAAAAAAAAAAGAAAGAAAGAAAAGAAAACTGTATGCTTTTCTCCTGTTAATCTGTCTTATGTCAACTTAATCTTCAGGCCCTGCCAGAGACCCTAGGAGGGTAGAGGTAATATGTTGCCTCCCATCCAGAAGGTTTTAGGAAGATTATTTGTCTAGCAGAAATGCAGTTTGGCTTGGAGAGTAGCAAAACCAGAGTTAGGGAATAAGCTGAGGAGCCATGCAGGTGGGGCTGACAAAGGCCTTGTGAAAGTAAGAAAGGTAGAAGGAGGGAGTGCTGTGTTGCAGCAGTTATGAAGTTTATGACAGGACCACATTTAAGAAGGATCATTACTGCAATAAGTGACAAGCACAGTGCTCCAACCTGAGAGAAGTAATCAACTTTATGATTTGGAGAAAGAGGATGAATATCTCGATTTTATGTGGCAGATGTACATAATACAGCTAGTTTTGATACTGGGGCTCTGGGCTCTAAGTGTTCCCACTAATGGACATTCTGGAGAGATTTTTCTAAGAAATTAGTTCATGGAGCATTGAAGTCCGTCACCTCTCTGTTGATTCTAACCTTTCTGGCATGATTTTACTGGCCAACAGTAGGTACGTCCGTTTCAATTTTTAATCACTTTGGATAAAAATGTTTTGAGCAGGAAAGCAAATTCTATGGCTCATGCTTTTTAGGTGCATGGGTTTCAGTGGTCTCAGATGGTTGCTACTTCTCAATTTCTACAATCTCTCAAGCTCCTCATCCTTGAATTCCTTTAAAAGACAGCTTCAGAACCCTAGGAGATAGTCTAAGACATTAGTCAGCCTCCAACCCCTCCATTCCTCTTGATCCTAAACTGGATTAGTGTGATTTCATTTGTTTTCCCAATGCTTATTGACAGCCTATTATGCACAACGGAGATTGCAGTGAAGAGAGAAACTCAAGATAACCATACCGTTAATTAAAATAAAGTCTCAGACATACCATGCTAGGTACAGTGCAGAACAGGGCTCTGGAGCCAGGCTGCATTTGAACTCCAGCACACACTGGCTGTGTGACCTCGGGCAAGTTACTTAGCATCTCTGCATCTGTTTTGCCATCTACAAAATGAAAATAATAATAGCACCTGACTTATAGGATTATCTTGAAATTTAATTGAAGTGAGAAAAGTATTTAAAACAATACCTGGTACATAGGAAGTGTTCAGTAAAAAGCAGCCAGTATATTCCAACCCAGAGGAAAGACAGGGTGAAATGAAACACAGCATAGGGGCAGCTGGTTATATTATTGTTAGTACATACTGGTGCCAATCAGAGTTCAATAGCCAGAGTCCATTTTGATGGCATCTGTCCTCACTGGTCACTACATCCATTTTGATTGGTTGGTGACTGTGATGTATGGATTAATATTTTTTATATCATCTGAAAGTCTAAATCAGTGGTCCTGGAATATTTTTTGTGTCTCAGAATAAGCAGAACGCTTTCTTGGTCCTCAGCCCCAGAGATTATGATTCTATTAATATGGAGTGGGCCCAAAAGTATTTTAACCAAGTGCTACAGGCCTCCCCTCTGAGCAGCTCTGATTTAGAGGGTCGGAAAAGGTCATCTGGAAGAAGGAGCATTTAACCAAGACCTGACATTCTAGCAACTTCAGGCAAGGAGATGGGGAGAGCAGGATGGAGGAGGAGATGATTCTTCTCAGAGGGAACAGCATGGGCAAAGGCACAGAGGTTATGGGAGAAATGTTCAGAATGGCTGGAGTATTGAGTGCAGGGTGGAAGTCTGCAAGAGTGGGGGAAGGCCATGTTTTTAATTTTACCTTCAGGGTAATGAATGGGAAGTCACTGAAAGTGCTTTATGAATGGGGTGACAGGATCATATTTACCCACCGGAAGATCTTTTTTTGTGCAAAGTGAAGCAGGCAAGCCAGAGGCAGGAGGGCTCAGTGAGCTCTCTGGTGCAAACTTTTAGCTTGGTGGCCTTGCCATCTATGCCCACTCTGGCTCTTGGCACTTCTCCTGATTTTTCCCGTCACTACTTGACATCTGGTTCTCTCTGTACCTACTCAGTCACTCAGGCCTTCACGGAGTCCCTGCTCT
The DNA here is from genome assembly GCF_040939455.1 of Microcebus murinus. Taxonomy (NCBI): domain Eukaryota; kingdom Metazoa; phylum Chordata; class Mammalia; order Primates; family Cheirogaleidae; genus Microcebus; species Microcebus murinus. The sequence continues at coordinate 29,374,334 of NC_134108.1, forward strand.
AGCCTTTGACAAGACATACATAGAAACCATGCTGTGGCCTCCGTGCTTGGCCCCACTAGCATGGAAGGGCGCAGGGGAAGCAGGTAAGGTGACTGGACTGTAGGTAGAGAAAAGCAAGGCCTTACCTGTCTTGTTCATCTCCCTGTGGCTACAAAGGTGGCAAGAGTGCAGCAGTGGTGTCTAGGGGAGTAGCATAGAGTAAGTGCTCAGTAAATATTTGCCTAAGAATGAGCACTGTGTGTGTCCAACAGTGGATCTATTTGTGCATATCGGAGGGCAATTCTGACTTCTACAGATAGTGTGGAATGACCGTGATGACCCACCTGTCATTGTCCATTACAGGTCATTTTTACTTATCCTTTTGATCATTCCTACCTCTCATGTTCCAACTTATTTTTTGAGTATTTTCTAACAGGAAAAGGGGATTAGATATCCTTTCTTTTTCCAATGAGCTAGTCAACCTCAAAATATTGTATTTTTGCTATAGAAGCTATCCTGCTGTTGCATCTTTGGCTTATTAGGAGTTACTTTGCCAAAGCAGAGAAAGTACAAATCCTAGAAACCTGCTTCTCACTAAACTCACTTCATAAACCCATCCAGAGTCATTTTCCACAATGGGGTTGAAAAAGAAAGAAAGAAGAAGAGACAGTAATCAATGGTAGCACTTGCTAGTTTACCCCATAGATCTTAGCCTTTTGCCAGCACTTAGATGCAGGATCCCAGAGGGGCAAGAAACAGAGAAAGAGGGTTAAATAAGCTTCTAAAATGGTCATAATTTTCCAAAGGCCATGTTTTAAAACCCTGGGATTAGTCCCCGGAAAACCATTTATTCAATTATTAAAACAAAGTTATGGATAATGCTCTTTCCCCCACCAGCTGACTGGCTATTTGTCAAAACTGAGTTGTACCCATTGATAATGGGGATTAGGAAGGACTTGCTATTAAGTGCAAACCCGTGTGTTTAATTGTTACTGCAAAAAAAATATAACTTACTGGTAAACTGTGCAGAATTTGAAACAAAGTGCCCTTTTTACTTTTGTAGGAATGTGGATGCTAACCAAATGTGTCCGCATGGTTTCAATTAAGCAGAGGAATGTTAAATGTAAAGCTAAATTGATGAAAATAACCAAACTTTCTGACAAACCAATAAATTGGAGTCTAGAACTCATTGCCCATACTGTATGGCAGCCAGAGAAACATTGCTAGATCATCAATTTTTACTTAATTTTTGACTTAGTTTATACTTGAAAAGAAAAAAGGAATGCTAGGAAAGTAATTTAAATTCTTCCCAGCTATAAACAGAGAATATGCACATTCGATGTGGACCTTATTCTTCACTGTATGCAATTGAACTGATTGTTTATTCTTTTAGCAATTTCCTCAGTGAAATTTTTGGTAACTTAAGACAAAGTTTTCAAGGAACTCCCATGTCAACATCTTGGCAAATGATCTGGCAAAAATGCTAGTCATTGGACTATTTTTCTGAACTCCTCAGAACTACTTATTCCATGGCAATCGTTATTCTTTGAAAATGATGTTTTAATTTTTCTTCCCTCAAATTTTTTATTCCTTCAAGTTGCTGTCATGTTTTGAGATGTATTAGAAAAATTATGAGTTTGGAGAAGAAAATTCTAAATTTCTTACTGAAAATAGAGGGTAAAATTACATAGTCAGAAATCTGATTCTCTGCACATTTCTGTGTATGTCAGAAATTTCCATTTCTAATATGGAAATTTACCTCTGAATAAGTCTTTTTATTTTGTGGGAAATGGCAGGAAAAAAACTCTTTGAACCAAAAAAGAGGAAGCTGAGGCCATCATCCTTACCATTGTGAAACGGGCACCTCTTGCTGAAAGATTGCCCAGAAACCTGGCCCCACATCTTGGTCTGAGCTGCCTGCAGGGGCAGAGGTCTCCCATAACCCTCTTGCTTAGAAAGTAGAACTGCTGTCAAATGTAAGGTGAGGTCTCTTAGTTTTCATGGCCCCATCCTAAGCTTAGCTTATGCCAAAGGGTCCCTGTGTCCTAATTTGGTCCAAATTTTGGTCCAGCAAAGGGTCTATTTCAAAACCTATTAATACTACAATATTCATAACAACTGGAGAATAATCAATTTTTCAAGTTAGATAATCACTCAACATATTTTTAGTGGCCATGTAACAAATATTATTTTTTTGCAAAATTATATTTTGGGCACTGCAATGCAACTGTTCCTTATTGTACTTTTCTATTAGAGCTTCAAAATGTTTCTCAATGTTTGTTCAAATTCACTTGAAATTTTAAATCAGAGTCAATTAAATACATTACATGTTTATGAGTACTCAGCCTACATTTTAAATTTTCATTACTTATTTATAAGGTATTCAGAGGGGAAAAATGAAGTACTATTGTTAAGGGCTGGCAACTTGGTTTTCCCTAAATTTACCTATGCATCTAGTTATTGCTAACAGCTCTGGGTTCATATAAATGCTCAATTAATATTGCTGCTACAGTTCCCATTGACTGGTGTATTTAAGATGAGTCATGGTGCTCTACTGATAAATCAAGTATTTAAAGCATTTTATCCTTTAAGCTTTGTGTCATCCACACATTTAATTTGCTTAAACCTCTTAGGAATTCATTCAAATCACAGATAAAAATATTGAACATTTTAGTTCTGAGATAAGCCACCGGGCATCTACCTCCAAGTTCAGTCTATCTGCAAATATTTATTGCATATTGAGGCTCTTTGCTCAGCCCAGGGATGCAAAGATAAGGATTGGTCCCTGCCCTCCAATACCTCAATAGAGGTGACAGTAATGCATTGATTAATATATTTTCAGTTAGCTACAAATCCATTTAATGTGGTATTCCATAGATCACTTCTCATTCTTTCAATTTCAGTGTCTACTTTATGTAGGTCAGGCAATAGCATAGTTCTTTTTAAAATATCATGGCCTATAATCTTTATTTCATCTTTATATCCTGAAAGGTTTTTATCAAGCATTTTGTTATAATCAAGGTCCACTATGTCTACCGATTTGGGATGGTTCCAGCCATGTACAGACAGGTACAGCCTTTAGGGAGCAACCTTAGCTCTCAAGTTCAGGATGACAACTGAAGCTTTCTGATACTCTGATTCCTTAGTCAGACACTTCTCTGGCCTTTATCATCCTCTCTTCTGGGTTTTATCCCATTTTTCTAATTACTTCTATGTATTAATGTTTCTCATGCATCCTTTCTCTAGTCTTTCATAACTCATACCCTCTGGCTATATCCAACACTGCTCAATTTTCACACTAGTGTTCAGCCTTTGGTCAATTTTTTATCCACCCCAACATTAGAACTTTCAAAACACATGTAAGGCCAACTAATAAATGTATTGGGCATGACATATATATAAATTGTTATACATTATCACCCTCATTACATACATTTGCTCTAAAATACCTGAGGTAGCTTTTGTTTCTAGCCAAAAGATATTAGGTCATATGTAATCAGGGATAAGTAATATTACTCTTTATACTGTACTTCAACCTATGGCTCCAGGACTGAGAAATACAAGGTCATTATGAAGATGGTGGGGCAGTGTACGTCAAAGTGAAATTTCAGGAAAGTGTTTGTGTACCATCCTGTACTGAAGAAACGCTATTAGGCTCCCTTCATCTCATTTTCCCCTCATGGCCTACCTAGAGTACTCAGGAACCTTCCAATCACACCATAAAATGAGATGCAGTCTAGAAGGTTTTCCATTTAACTGATGGTCAACCATAATCCTTTCAACAATCATTTAAAACCCATCTCTACAAAAATTGGGGAGAAAGGGTTTTTAAAGACAGTTTGCAGGGCAAAAGGCTAGACAATTGAGCCTGCTAATTGGTTGGGTTCGGGGCAGAACCATAGGAGTGTAGAAATTGTCTTCTTTGCTGTATAGGTTCTTGAGTGGGGGTCGCAGTACCATCATCAGAGTCAGTTCCTCAGTATGGACCCCTGGTCTTGGTGGGTCATCCAATCCACCACAATGCAGGACTTGGAAGATATCTCAGAAACTAGCCTTAGGTTTCACAAGGGTGATATTATCTTTGAGGAAAGTTAAGAATCTTTATGATCACCAGCTATGTTACTCCACAGTAGAAATTATACAGAAGCAAACATGGGGACAGTGGCCGATTATTATTAATATTTTTAGCTATGCCTGTGCCTTTGCAGAGTTTTAGGCCTTTACTACAGTTCTTACCTTGCATCCCTATATTAATTTGTAATGGGCAGTTTCAACATTAGGGAACACAAAAGCTTCTCTCTGAAGAAGGTCCAGTGAGTGACATCTCTCCCATAATGGCCCCTTAACCACTCAAGTCCATGCAATTCTATTTTCTAAATTCCCACAATACTCATCCTTGGGACCAATCCCTTTTGACATTGATTATATTCTGCATTAACTTGTGGCTGAACTGCCCATACTCAGCACACAGCACAGTCTAGTGCTGCTCAGGAGCCTAATACTTCTTGAGTACTATTCAACTTGTAATGGGTCCAAAATCTTTCTCTTAGTGACCCCCTTGTTACTTAAAAAGTATTCAGATATTTGGGGACATCTAATAACATTCATTTATTAGAATTATGTTAATAAAAATCAGCATCTTGGGCTGGGTGCGGTGGCTCACGCCTGTAATCCTAGCACTCTGGGAGGCCGAGGCGGGCGGATTGCTCGAGGTCGGGAGTTCGAAACCAGCCTGAGCGAGACCCCGTCTCTACTAAAAATAGAAAGAAATTAATTGACCAACTAAAAGTATATATACAAAAAATTAGCCGGGCATGGTGGTGCATGCCTGTAGTCCCAGCTACTTGGGAGGCTGAGGCAGGAGGATCGCTTGAGCCCAGGAGTTTGAGGTTGCTGTGAGCTAGGCTGAAGCCACGGCACTCACTCTAGCCTGGGCAACAAAAGTGAGACTCTGTCTCAAAAAAAAAAAAAAAAAAAAAAAAAAAATCAGCATCTTGGCATTGAGCTCAAGGAAGAAATCCAGAAATCAGTGCACAGAATAACACTCTGGTGTATCTCCAAGGCTGCAACAGGAAGGGGAAGTGGAGGTACTACTCATGGGCCAGAATCACAAATTTTGATAATGTTTGTAAGTCATTGCACATTATTCCAACTACTCCAGGAAGCCACATTCTTTCCCTATCCATCCAAACACCCCACTTTGTTAGCTGAGTTGCAAATCTTTGGGATTAACCCCTGTTATCTTTATTTGTCTCAGTTTCCTAAATTTTCTTTAGGAAACTTTGCTTGAAGGATTCAGCTCTTTCTCTGATACTCTGACTACTTTCCTCTCCTTAATCACAGACAGCTCCCATCCTAATCCTAGGAGATTTTTCATTGTTTTCCATGCCTGAACTGTATGTATCTTGTCCCTGTTTGGACTTGATCTCTCATCATCGGTCTTCTCCTAGGGTAAGGAAACAACTAGGGAGAGGAGTAATTTGAGGAATAAAGGTTAGGATTCACTTCCCTAATTTCATCTTGACCTGAGAGCCTATTAACTTACACCCAGCCCATTTTTGAACTTCCCTCACACACCAATGGGTGCCCATCCTCATCCCCTACCATTTGTTCCCACCAAGCTTTGGTGCCTGTGCCCCCCGGAACTGTGGTCTAGTTCAGTGATGGAAGGGAGCACAGCTGATCTAAGTAGAGAACTTGGGTAACTGAAACTGATGCATTAAACGGACATAAGCAAAGATCGAAATCATGGAAATTTTGTTTTTAAGAATGGATTATGTTGCCTTAAGAACTGGGAAGAGTAAAAGTGTAGAGTTCCAAGTGAATAACCCAAGTGGCTGAAAGACTCAGGAAGCCTTGTGAGTAGTACTGTACAGCAACAATCTGGAAAGGTTCACTTAGATGGCTACAGTTTTTTTTTTTTTTTTTTTTTTTTTGAGACAGAGTCTCACTTTGTTGCCTAGGCTAGAGTGAGTGCCGTGGCGTCAGCCTAGCTCACAGCAACCTCAAACTCCTGGGCTCAAGCGATCCTTCTGTCTCAGCCTCCCAAGTAGCTGGGACTACAGGCATGCGCCACCATGCCCGGCTAATTTTTTCTATATATATTAGTTGGCCAATTAGTTTCTTTCTATTTATAGTAGAGACGGGGTCTCGCTCTTGCTCAGGCTGGTTTTGAACTCCTGACCTCGAGCAATCCGCCCGCCTCGGCCTCCCAGAGAGCTAGGATTACAGGCGTGAGCCACCGCGCCCGGCCCAGTTTTTTAAAGTACACATTTCCATTACAATCCTGTTCGCGGTTTTTAATCAGTTACTTTTTCATAGGTAGAACAAAGATTAACTGAAATTTAGCCCTTGTTTGAATTGCCACAAATTTTCTATCCTTGGTCTACATAAAAAACATTCCCTCTATTACCCAGTGAACCCACAAAACTAAAACCAGTTGGAGGGAGAGTCAACAAGGATCCCAAATACCACCTTAGCTGCCTGGTGCTTGCCCTTTCCTATAACATCTTCTACCATCCAGAGTCTCCATCTCAGGATTTCCCTGATCTATATTTAATATAGATATGCCTTCTAAAAAGCAAATTATTACAATGAAAAACATACATACATTCAAGGAGTGCTTATGCAACTCAAATTACATCTAGCTAGAGGCTTGTTGACATTGATAAACCACTCAACTTTTGTTCTTTCAGTTTGCAAGATCATTACGCAAGTTTAGTGAAACTACAGTCTACATGTGCCATGGGGCACACTTGAAGACCCTCATGATTTGTCAATAATTAGACTCCTCCAAAGAAATATTTTACATTTATTAAACACTTTCCTCCTCAAAGTCTGATTAGAATACCCGCTATAAGACTAAAATCTGGGCAGTTTATCATTGTCAGTAGGTGTTCCCAAGAGAACAATCTTTATGGAAAATAATAGCACGCATTTATGTTGGTAACTTGATTCTATTATCAAGATATCAGATGAACTGGAATTTCTAAGTTACTCATGGTAGATAGACATGCAATTAAGTTTTTGTCAATTTGAAAATCCTAGATAGAGGGAAGACATTGGAATAAAAGATAAACAGTAAGATAATTTAAAATGTAAGGTAAGGTAAATACCTAATTAATTTTTGAAAAAATATGCCATATACATATTGCCACATCCAGGGTGGATACTGAGATGGAAGTTTTTCAAACAAATTATTTATACATTTTTATTTGTGTTTTTGGCTACTTCACTCTCTATAGTCAGATACCAATTATAACATTTAAAAGACTTACACATAATACATTTAAAAATTTGCTATCTTGAAAAGTCCCTTTGGGGAGTTTAGGATGGCTTCCTTGGATTCTTGCTTTCATGGATATTTCATAAGGGTCATATTCACAAGTGAGGTCTTAGAAATCGGGTAACCAATCAATTTTTCACAATGCAATATAACTAATTCCCATAACAATATGGTGCTAAGAACAGAAAAGTGAAATTTCCTCCGTTGTCTTTGCCTATAGCTATGAGTTTCCTTTCAAAAAGACCACAAAGTGGACCCAACCAGTTTAATAATCCTGATAGAAACAGAGTGAGTAAAAGTAATGAGCACAGACAGACTGGGGAAAACTAGACTGGTAAGGAAGGAAGCGGACACATGGTGGCAAAGACAATCAGTCACCAGCATCAATTTTACACTGGTTTATGAACCAGGATATTGGGGAAGGGGAGTGGGGCTTGAGATTAGGAGCTGTGAGGAGGGGATGTTTTTAATATAGTGTTTTTCCTTTTGGTTTTTCCTTTTAATCCTATGGTGTTGAAAGCACAGCTTTCACAAAGACAATCTGACCCATAGCAACTTTATAAATCACTCCCCTAACCTTATAAGCTGAAGGTTTGCAGTGAAGATCTGTAATCAACACTGTAACCCATTCTTCTAACCACATAAGTTTTGTTGTTTTTTTTTTTACACTAAAAACCTCTAACATCCTCCTTATGGTCAATCTAGAAAACAAGTTTCAAGATGTAGTGCTTTTTCTTTTTCTCAGAAAACTTTATGTACATCAACATAACTTGAAGCTATTACTTGCTGATTCAGGGGTCAATATCTTGAACATAAATTGCCACTGAAATTTTCGAAAATCAATAAATGTAGGCTGCAAAGTAATGAGAATATTGTTAACAGTAATGCTAAGAATTAGGTTACCATCCCCAAATTTAAAACAATGAAAATTCTGCTTTTAAAATTACAATTAATGTCACCTAATTATCTTGAGCCATTCCTACATGTAATTTCCACATCAATCTACCAACTTACTTACAGTAAATACGCTGGTTTCTGCATATCACGCAACCAACCATGAATCTGTAGGACAGGATGTGAAAACCTAAGGTACAGAGAAGCCACAAAAGTGCCAAAGACTGTCAACAGCTCTAGAAAAATAAACATGAAAATATATGACAGGATTGCAATATGACAGCATGGTTCCTGACTTAGGAAAACTTTTAGCGTCATTCTGTTGTGTATTGGTTACAGCACTGCTAGATTGCTGTGGCCACATGTGAGTATTATATTTTAATGAACAATACAAAATGAGACAGTGTCCAGTGGAGGAGAATTGGTTTAGAAACAATGAGCTATGAAGAAAAGTTGCAAAAACTCATTTCTGTGACAACTTGGGAAAGAAAAGATGAAGGTAGAATATGATAGTACATGTCAAAGATTGAAGGAGTAAACTAGTCTCCACAGGTTCAGAAAACACAGCCAGACAGTTTTGCTATTATGATATTTTACTCTAGATAGAGCAAAAATGGAATGGTAAAAAGAAATAGAGGCAGCCAAGTGTTACCTTGAGCATCAGGCAGGAATTATATGATCATATGCCAAAGGGGGATGATGAAAAGATTCTTAACTTTTCACCCAACACATCAAAAGTATCAATGAATGATTATTTGCCAAACATAACTTTTTATTTAGAATTTTAGAGATCAAAAAGACAGATATCACTTAAAAGTTTAAATTTAGCACATGACAAAGATACATAGCTATCCTTTAATATTCACTAAGTTTATCCTGTGCTTATGACAGTTTAGCGCACATCAAATGTTATAAAGCGTACACTTAAGGTATAATAAGACAATAAAGTCAGATACCACTTATGCTATTAAACATATTAATAATAGTTTAGTAATGTTTTTTAGCAGGTGAAGACTATATTACATGAAATACAACATGAGAACATTTTTAAACATAAACAGTGGCACCAGAATTTGAAGTTGGCAAGGCTTATGCTATCGCTAACATTTCACAGAAGATTTCCATATGCCATTTTTTGCATGTAAAACAAAAATGGCTATAAGTGTGCTTAGGTTGGACCACACACAGAGAGGGATAATTCAGATTCCCTTGTTCCTCAGACCCATTTCTTTAAGTCACTAATTAATCTACTTAGTCATCAATTATCTAAACATATTTATGTTATTACTATATCAGGACATAAACTCCCTTTATTTAAGTCTACCTCCTTGGATTTTACATACTTTAAAGGCATTAACATCCTACTAAATCAGGCTACATTTTTTTTTTTTTTTTTTTTGAGACAGAGTTTCACTTTGTTGCCCAGGCTAGCATGAGTGCCATGGCGTCAGCCTAGCTCACAGCAACCTCAAACTCCTGGGCTCAAACGATCCTGCTGCCTCAGCCTCCCGAGTAGCTGGGACTACAGGCATGCACCACCATGCCTGGCTAATTTTTTCTATATGTATTAGTTGGCCAATTAATTTCTTTCTATTTATAGCAGAGATGAGGTCTTGCTCTTGCTCAGGCTGGTTTCGAACTCCTGACCTCAAGCAATCCTCCCTGCCTCAGCCTCCCAGAGTGCTAGGATTACAGGTGTGAGCCACCGCATCCGGCCTCATGCTATAGTTTTATCTTCCATTATATTTCAGGAATTACTTGGTGGGAATTGATTAGAAAACTTCAATTACTTTTCAAGGGTTTTGGGGGGGTTTTTTTGCACAAGTCCCTCTGTCTTCTACCAGTGATTTTATCTCCCCACATTAGTGACTACTACTAGAGTTGAATGCATGCTGAGAAGAATCATAAAATTCACTTTTTGGATCTATATAGCATTTCCCACTTTTCTCTAACTCCTTACCTTGACTAATTTTTGTTCATAGCACTTAGCACTCCCTGACATTTTATAATAGGTCCACATCCCATACCCAAAACCCTTAGAACCACTTGTGTTTCAGAATGTAACTTTTTAGGAATTTTTACAAAGGCTTTATGGCATATTCCCATTAGGGTCCATGACAGCTCTTCACGATCAAACAATAACACTTTTTCAATGAAGTACATGGATATTCCTACTAAGAAGGATAAAGACTACAAATAGCGTCACCTTTCTTCAGGTCTGGTTTTGCTGCCTGATGAGTTCAAGTCAGGTCAAGTTTGCTGCTAAATGAGTTAGGAAATACTTTTTAGTTTGAACAGCTTTTTGAAATTCAGAATCACAGATAAGAGATTGTGGATCTATAAGTATTTACTTTTTGACTATTTTCTGTTCATGCCTACAACTAGGATTTAAGAGCCATAGATACCTGAATATTTTGTCTAACTTCTTCACTGTATCTCCAAAGTCCAGAATAATGAAAGACACAAAGTCTTAATAAACACCTGTTGAGTGAATGAATGAATGAATGAGGTCTGCCATGGGAGTTCTGCCTAATATGGGAACTCTGTATTTCATGCCAAATCCTCTCCAAGGGACCGTAAATAGTAATACAAAGAGTGAGGTGTAGGCTATCGACTGATGCTAAAACTGAAAAACAAGACAAAATAAAACAACCCATGGAGAGAAAAGGCATTAAGCAAAAACAATGAAGCAATAAACAATATAAGGAAGCAGAAGCCATGAGGTAGAAGGAGAGAAGTAATTAATCAGAGGTATTAGAAATAACAGGAACAATGAAAGAAAGACACCTGAGTCCACATAATGATAGCGTCTAAGACTTGGTATCAGTGACACCCTACAAATTCTTATAATAAATGATTATTATATGACTTTATTCCTTGCAACTTGAAACAACTCATACCTTAGATAAGTCACATAACCTTACTGAGCCTCAAATCTTCATATATTAGATGATGAAGTTGAAACGATAATGTCAAAATTTCCTTCCAACTAAAATAATTATGTATGGCAGGGCTTCTCAAACATTAGTATGCAGACTTGCCTAAAGGGATTGTTAGAACTCAGATTACTGAACCCCACTCCTCAAGTTTTTAAGACTGGGGTACTTGAGAATTTACCTTTCTAAGATGAAGCTGATTATATTAGTGTATTAGTCAGGATTCTCCAGAGAAACTGAACCAATAGAATATCTGTATCTATATCTATATGCCCCATGGCCCAGTCAAGTTGACACATAAAACTACACTGATGCTTCTGATACAGGGACCATGGTTTGAGAACCACTGGCATACTACATAAGCAATATTTATTTTACAAGGTACATGTGAGACATTATTCAAATTCCAGTGCCCTCTGAAAATAATTTGAGTCTGTCCATTTGTAAAGACATGTCAATGTTCCTATCCACTCTTGATATTCAATTTGATTTCCAGGCCTAAAATGCATATCTTCTACAAAAAATCAAGAGAATCTCTTCTCACTGCAAAGCTGATTTAATCATGAAGCTAACATTTTTGAAATTAAATGAAACGCACGTTTAATATTGTCTCACAGACACCCAAGACAGGCCTCACAGAAAGAGAAATTTCAGTATTCCTGTTTCCTTTCGACCTACTGGTGTGGCAACTGCTTATTTTCTGGCAGCCAGAAGTCTTTAATTTCAAGTGACATTGCATAGCCAGTCTAAGTCCTACTGACTTTAAGGCTCTCACAAAGTTGCTCACTTTCTTGGTAACAAGTCTATGCACTGAAAACTTCACAGAATAATTTTGATTGTTCTTACGAGTATAAAAGAGAAATTATACAGCTTGATTATTTTAACACTCAGATCAAAATTATCATTATAAAAAAAATTTTCAAATGTAGAACGCTTAAAAGTAAAGTCTCAAAAAATCTATACCCACAAAATCAATAGAATAACCTCTTTGGACATAATTATACTTCAAAGAAAGTAAATGCCATTATTCACTTGCAAAGACAAGAAAATAGGTATAAATCGCTGTAAGTGCTTTGTACCTCACTGGAAAACTTTTTTGAAAAAATATTTTATTACCAAATGACACCTAGGCAAAGCTACCCCTGCAGTTTTCCTGCAGGAGGAAAAGTGTGAGAGAGGCAGAGATAGCTTGGAGCAGTATTTTAAGTGATTGATCCATGAGTGAATAATTATCATATACAAACATGGGTGTAACAAAGCATATAAAAGGTACTCAGAGTGCTCATTTGGGTCATCTGATGCTCTTCTAGAAATGAACAATGGATCCCTGAAGACTGAAGTAAGCATGGTATCATAGTCAAGAAAAAGAAGATGGAAAACGAAGGATTAAAAGGTTGACAGCAGGTTTTTTCTTTGTGAAGCCAATTTATTTTTCTTTGAGCTAAAAAGACTCTGCCTCAAGGCTGGTGTAAAACAGCCCTGCCAGGAAGCCACATTTATCACGCCAAGGAAAAGCACCACAAAGGAGACAGCATGATAAATACCTGGTTTCGGGAATCCCAGGATAGAGTGTCCAGAAATGAGGATAAAAATGTGTTTATCTCTTTGAAGCCTGCACTCGAGCTCAAATAATATTCTCAGCAAAGTTTGCTTCAAAACAACCAATCTATTGATTGGAATAAGACATTAAATATATTAATTACATGATGTTCATCATAATCTAAAAGGGCTGATAGAGTTGTTCGCTGATGCAGGACACACATGCAAGTTATTTGTTATGGTGACTGCTTGCTTTGCAGAGTCTGTGCCCTTGACCCAGCCCCATAGATCAGTGTCAGGCCAAGTGAGATCCCCAGCAAGGAACAACATGAACCCTTTCCTCAAGGTTAGGCTTTCAAAGCTAAAAGCTGATCCTGGATCTTAGATCTGTCTGGCCTGGGTCTGAATTTTATCTCTAAACTTAAAGTTGGGTGACCTTAAGTGACTTAACCTCTGGAAACCTTTATTTCTTCGTGCGTAAAATGAAGCCAATTATAAAGCAGGCATCAGAGTGCAATGTGAGATATTACATATAAAGTGAGTATGTTTGGCACATAGTGAATGTTCAATAAATATTAGTTACTATCACTACATTATTATTTTTTATTGTAGAGCTTCTCTTGATGACCTGAATGAACTGATTTGCCAGGTTACTTCCCCGTGCCTTCTATTCCTTCTGTTAAACACGCAGACTCAAACTCAGGACATTCTAAATGTTCTCAACAACAAACTACATCTTAGAAGACCTGTACAATATTGCTCCTGCCAGTTGAGTTTTATGCCTAACAAAAGTCAAATAAATTTATTCCCAAAACTATTTATGATGATTGTAACTGTTATCAAACATTTGTAATAAGATGTAAACTTATGAAAGATAAAAGCAAAACCAAAAAATTATCTCCGTGAAAACTAAGTTAAATACTTTGAATATATAAGTAGAAAAATAATTTCTGCCAAATTAAATGACAAAATCATAGAAAGTTAGAAAAAAATCACAATAATCTAGAAAGTGTTACACTCACTTTGCTTGGTAGTACTTTAAGATCTTTCTATATTTTAAAGAAACTGGAAGTGAAAATTGTAAAAGGTACATTTTAGGTGTTGCTTAAGAAAGAAAGATACTGCAGAGCTCCAATCAGCAAACCAGTATGTCAAAAAAACGCCAGCCATATGTCAAAAGATTGATAATGGAATGTCTATACATATTTTTTGAATTAAATAAAATGTTTGATATATGAATCCTCATTCCCCCATCCTCTAAACAGAGTTTTAGAAGGTAAGTGACCATTGCTGGTCCCAGCTAAATTAGATAAGACAGTTTTCACAGCATTATGTAAATACTTTAGTCATTAAGCCCCTTCTTAAAAAATTCTGAATTTAAATAGGGAGATGTTGGTCAAAGGACATAAAATTTCAGTTAGACACAAAATTTCAAAAGTTCAAAAGATCTACTGTACATCATGGTGACTACAGTTTAAGAATGTATACACTTGAAAATGCTAAGATAGATTTTAAGTGTTCTCACCACACACACAAAAAATGAGGTAATACATATGTTAGTTAGCTTGATGTAGCCATTCTATAATGTATATAAATACCAAAACATCATATTGTATACCATACATACTTACAATGTTTACTTGTCAATTAAAAAATAAAGTATATGAAAATAAATGTAAATAGGTTAAGGGAAGTAAACTACTTTAGCAAGCAGGTAAGAGATTGTTTTTTTGTGATTTACCCACAACCAAATTCAGTCACATAAAAGAGTACTTCCTGTAGCATATGGGATCCAGGACCAAAACTGTTGCCATAAAGTGGTGAAAAAAGATCAGATAGGAGTAGAAGTTTTCCAGTGTTGTTCTACTAATTGACTGCCTCAAAATCATCTGGAAATTTTCCAAAAATACAGATTCCTAAGAATCATATCCAGGATTCTAATTTAGTAGGTCTGGAGTAGGAACCAGGAAACTGTGGGGTGTTTTGCTTTGTTTCCTACATGCCTCTGATGGGTAACTAGGTTTGAGAAAAATTGATATTGAGCACTGCTGTCTAACAAAACATAATGTGAGCCACATTTTCTAGTAGCCTCACTTAAATGAAAAATTTTAATAATATGTTTCAATTTCTTAACATTTTATTTGAGCCAGTAAGCCCCAATATTATCATTTTAACATGTATTCAATATAAAATTATTAATAAGCTATTTTACATCCTTTTTATTTCTACTAAGTCTTAGAAATCCAGTGTGTATTTTACATGTAGAGCACATCTCAATTTGGACAAACCCCACTACAAGTACTCAACAGTCACACATGGCTGCTGGATACCACATAGGGAAGGGCAGATATAGAACGTAAAGGGGTAGACTGTCTTAGTGATGTAGGCTGTCTTGGTAATGCTACTATATTTTGAAAGTTCACAACCATTAAGTGCTCAAGGAAAGGAAATGGTTAGGAAAGTCAAGAAGCAGAATGAAAGGGCATGGAAAACTCAGGATAAATATGACACTTAACTGGAAGGTTTATGTACTTTGAGTTAAGGAAGTGCACATAAATAAATTCAAGGGAAAATAAGTAAAACTGATATTCATGCACTCAAAAAGTTTGAGAACTCCTGTAACTAGACAACAGTAAAAAGCTGTCTGCCATATAACTTGTTTTTAAGTGCAAAAATAGAATTCCCACAGAGTTCATGCTCACCTCTCAGAAACCCATGGAAATATGGAGTATGGAATAGAAATACCTTTACCAAGAAAGTAAACTTCCCAGTATAAAAGCACATAATAGAAGTATTTCCAAGTGTTTTAAGCTATGCACACATTTCTTGCATTTATCACACTATTACGTTAGTGAAAACACATTTTGGAGGCTGAAATAATAAGTCTGAACAAAGAGCTTAACATAGAACTGATGCATATTCTCCTATGGGAATTCAACTAATTTTTTTTAAAAGACCTCAACAGTAAAGTATTCTAACCAGGAATATCACAGCCCAAAATGCTGTAAATCAAATGAAATATTTGTGAAGGAAAGCACCTTAATTTCTCACGAAACACTTGTATCAATGAAAAAAACAATGAGAATAGAACAAATTCAATGTTGGAGGTTAATGGAGATGTGTGAGGTATCAGATTGCAGACTTTTATTATAATACGTAAAAAATTCTATAGGAGCCCAGTTTTTCATCTCAAGCCTAAAGTTATATATGAATTTATATAAGAATCTATCATATTTCCTGAAATGTATTTTCTCATTTTTTCCTCTCGCCCAATAAGCAGATAGCACAAAATTAGCTTTTAAAGCAACCATAGAGGCATTGGTAGAATTCTAATAATTCAATTTAAAATGGAATTTTTTAACATGCAAATTCATAAATACATGAAGATGATGTTAGATATCCTCCATCTGGGGCTACATCTTGTACTTGTTCATCTATCCAATAGAGGTATTGGATTTTCACTGCTCTGTCATCTATACTTTTGCTTAGGTTAGAGTGGCCAAAGAAATTCAGGATCCAAACAGGAAATAAGCAGTAACTTTATAACTTGAGCATCTGGTTTGTATATTTATATGCACAAGTCCCGATGGCTGTATGTTAATGATTTAAAAATGTATAAATTTATCTGTTAACTCCTATAGGGATAGATCCAAAAAGTGTTGGAAATCCTACCAATTAACTTTATCAAAGTAAACATGCTCAACATATCTCTTTCATACGCTTACTATTATCAATAAAGCCCAATCAAAACAATCAAAAAAACACAATATTACACTGAGTATAAAAGTGTTAACTTATTAATATGCTCATGGTTAGTGCCATTTTCCAGATTAATTTTTATTCATTCATTCAACTAATGTTTGCATTTTTAATATGCAAAGTTCTTTGTTAAGTGCTGCACTAAGTTAAGACATTACAATAATTTGTTATGTTCGACCCATGAGCATTGAGCATACTTGTAAATACAACTGCAAAATCAATGCACACATATTCGATAAAACTACATCACACTTTTAAGACCGTGCTGATTCCCTGAGATGCCTGCTCTCTCCATCATAGGTGAACATCATTTTTTGTTCCAAAGCTTCCTCTACCATTGTAGAGTTGGTGTATAAATTGCTTCCTAAATCCTGCAACATCTCAGGTTTATATTCTTTCCCCCTTCTGTTTATTTTGGATTCCTCTGGCTACATAAGTGGTCTCTCATTTATCCTCCACAGATGTCTTCCTTTTTAGAGCTATTGCCTGACACAGGTGAACTGGTGGTGGCCCATTTGTTAATCCTATTTTACAAAGAAATATCATTCAAGAATCACAGAACATGCTAAATATATGTAACAATGAAGGAGATATTTGGGCTAGAGGGTATGGATGCCAAAGAAATAGAAAAAGTGAGTTGTTATCACCTTTCTATGAACTTTTGGCTGTCTGGAGATCAAAAAACTGCAGGAAGGGCATTATGAGTCTGTACATTTCAGCAAAATATATCCTAATTCATCTTTCCATCTTTGTGATCAGCATGGATTTGGACCACTTGACACCCAGACTGCTTTATCCTCTGTTTGCAGATGTCTAGTTTCAGTAAGCGTGCATGTTCTATGCTGGGCATTTTGCATTAGAACCTGTTTCCTCAGATTTGTCTCCGTATCTCTATACAAACTCCATAAAACAATCTGTAATCTTTCTCATCTTCTTTAGCTCCCCAAATTATTTCTTTAGTATGCCCTATATCCTTATGTCAGTCTGGGGCCAAGCAGGAAATGGATGGCATGTTCAAATTATAATTGAGCAGAGTTCAATAAAGGGATTATTTACAAAAAGAGCAAGCAGCGATAGTATAGGATCCTAGGGCTAGCAATAGCAGAAAACTGCTACTACTCCTGGAGAGCACAGCGGCTGCCCTAGGGGCCTACAGGACTAGGGTGAACCTGCAGGAACCTGGGGACTAGACACTCTGGCCTCACCCTCTTCCCACCCTGCTGGTGTCTCTCCCTGGTGGAACATGAAGGATGCTCATGCAGGTTATTCAGGTCAGCCTCCCCACAACGCTGGAGGATGGTAGAGAATGGATTTAGAGAGGCAAATAAAACACCAAGCCCAAGCCTGAGATGTTATTTAAATTTTGAAGAAAAAAATGGTGCTAACATTTTCCCATTTTCTCGATGACTTGCCTTCTCACTCTCCTCTCCCCCCACCCCCCGACCTCTTTCTCTCTCTCTGAAAAATTCCAACTCCCAGTTCAATTCACAGTCAGCATACATGATTTAACAACAGCTCCTGCAGGCTTCTATCAAATCACTTCTCCACAAGTGAGAACACATCTCATCTTGTCAATCCCATCAGAACCACTAGCACAGCTTTATATGCAAAAGACTTTCCCTGGGTCTACATGGTATTTACTACACTCAGCAGAAATCAACTTAAACCTAAAATTATCACTGTTCTTCAAGTTTACTTGCTATTTCCCAATAGAGGAAATCATTTCTAAAGTTTTTTTTCTCCAAAAGCTCCAGCAATGGCATCACCTCCTTGCTTCCCTGAAGACTATGTCTCCAACCTCTGGATTCCTGTACTGCAAAAAAAGCTCTCATACCTGGTTACTAAAGCAGGCGTCTGATCAGTGTAGCATCGCCACTTTCATTTGGGGAAATGTACCTTTCCACCATGCTAACATGGAGTTTGAGGGTGGCTGTCATCTTTTCATAGACCACACCTCCCTGACTACATGGACTGGTCTAGAGGTGAGGAAGTGACCCAAGCTGGACCAGACATACTGTTCTGCCTCAGCTAGTTCATTGACCCAACAGGCCTTATTAAAGTCCTGTAGAATATTTGAACTTGAGATCACAGAGACAAATACTGAGTTACTTTCTAGTCATGGGTGTGGTGAGCTGAGCCATGATTTCAACCATCAGGCAGGGGTCCCATATCAGGGAGGAAGCCTCTGCATGCATATTTCCTTTGCCTAGAAGGATCTTCTCTCAGCCTATTTAGTTTTTCCTCCTCAAGTTTAATATTTCTATTCAAGAATTACTTCCTCAGGAAGGGCTCCCTTACTTTTCCATTTATAAAAATGAAAATTATATTTTAGCAGAGGGAGACATATAATGCACAAGTAATTTAAATATAGGGTGTCAAATGGTAATGAGTAGTACACAGACAAATTAAGAAAGTGGAGAATATGGAAAGGAGTTCTAGGGTATGGGAAAGGGTTGCTATTTTACATAGGGTGATCAAGAGAATTCCTTAATAAGGTATCATCTGAGCAGAAACCCAAGGGAGATGGAGAAAGTGTGCAGAAATACAGGGGAAGACCATTCTGTGCAGAGTACAGCAAGTTCTGAGGTCCTGAGGCAGGAGATGCTTGGTGCTAACAAAGAACAGCAAGGAGTCCAGTGCAGCTAAAGGAAAGTGAGTCAGAGAAGAAAGTAGGAGAATAGATCACAGAGGAAGCCAACAATCAGATCATGTAGGGCCTTGTAGGCCATTGTGAGGACTGGCTTTTACTCCAAATGAGGTAGAAATTCACTAGAGGATTTGAGCAGAGTAAAATGACCTAATTTAGGTTTTCAAAAGATCCTTGTGGCTGCTGTTTGGGAGAACAGACTATCAGGGTCAAAGGTGGAAACACTGATTTGAAAGCTACCACAGTTACCCAAGTGAGAGATGACAGTGATTTGAACCTGAATGTAAGCACTCAGGTGCTAAGGAACCACCACGTGGTGACTAAATCCTGAAGGTAAAAACAATAGGATTTGCTTGAATCTGGAATAAAAGATTAAGAGAGGAGGTAAGAGACTCCAAATTTTGGAATATGGTTGAATATGGAATAAAAGAGAAAGAGAGGAGGTAAGAGACTCCAAATTTTTTGGCCTGAGCAATTAAGAAGATAGAGTTGTCATTTACAGTAATTGGGAAGAACCAAGAGTAGAATCACTTTTTCTGAGGAAAGATCAGAAGTTTGATTAGAGAAGCCTGTTAGACGTCTGAGTAGAGGTAACTAGTGAACAGTAAGGTATATGCATCTAGAGTTCAAGGGGAAGGTCTAGAACAGAGATATAACTTTGGAAGTCCTCCATGTAGACACGGATAAAATCGCCAAGAGTGAGTGTGGACAGAGAAGAGATCCAGGGAGCAAAGCCTGCACACTGCAATACGCAGGACAGAGACAGGGGGAAGACTCGGTAATGTGACTAAGAAGGAGAAGCCGATGAAGCAGGAATAAAACAGAAGAGTAGAGTGTTCTAGGAGACACGTAAAAGTATTTCACAGAAGAGGGAATGATCAACTGTCAAATGCTGCTGAGAAGTCAAAAAAGGATTAAGAATTGACCATTAAATTTAGAAACATGTAAATCACCAGCGACCTTGACAAGAGATGTTTCAGAGGAGTATTGAGAGTGAATACCTTATTGGAGTGATTTCAAGATAATTGAAAGCAGAACTAACAGTGGGGAGATAAGACGATTTTTGGGGGGTGTTTTGCTATAAATGGGAATTAGGAAGTAGGGTCAACAGCTCAAGAGAATATGGGATCACACGCATTGTGTATTCACTCCCTCACTCTCCTGAATGTCTCCTCTCACCCCAAATCTCCATCACCTACTCTTTCATTCTGGCTGATGAACTTACTTCCTTATGTCACTAAGAGAAAACAGAAACAATCAGAAAGTAGCGTCCCTAAGTTGCCACCACTTCTAACCTCCTACCCACACCCTTATGTATTTGACATAAAACAAGTTGGCTTGATTGTGTGCTTTTCTGCAATGGTGTTCAGCTGTGTGATGCAGAAATGGACCAGAAGGGTTGTATGAACCAGGACTGGGGCTTTGTTAGATAAGGATGATGAAGGGTGCTGGAGACAAAGACAAAATAATTATAAAATTAAAACTGCGATACATTCTATTCTTTATAACTCCTAAAAGCATAACAACTGCCCTACTATCAAGCCCAGGTCCTAACAGTCAGTAGAATGGCTCAGTCTTTGTGGAGATTCCAAGATGGTGGCAGCTGACATTAGCTTTCAAGATTAGAGATATACTCAAAACATGCAGCGTCCTGTACTATTCATTCTACATTTGCCTTTATATTTATCCAAACCTTCTCTTTTCAGTGTCTATTATCCGTTGGAGTAATGTGTTATCTATTCAATATATAAGGTAGCTTTCTGTTTTAATTCTTTCATGGATTAGACTAAATTATAATGGAGAAAAGCCTATCTATGTTCAATCTATATTTTCCATGATCTCTGTCATAGTATTCAATTATCACCTTTCCAGAATGAAGGGCCCTCATTTTAGCCTAATCATACTTAGCAGTGCAAATCATACTTGGCATACCCAATCCATGAAATATGACCGTGGTTCATGTTCGTTTCCTCACTTTTTAAATACCTTTTGAACAAAACATCATATTAGCCATTGGGAAAAGCACATAAGAATATTCTCTACCTTTAAGAAAATCTTTTATCAAAAATGCAATCCGTAGGCTAATGTTGGCTGCACAAACGAGGAACCAAAAGAGGTAAGAAAGGGCAAGGGCCGAAGAACGCAAAACAAGGGACAAGATTACCTGAACTCATTGCTCAAAGACCTAAATTGTAATTGAAAGAAAATACAAAGAATTCAACATAAAGAACTTTCAAGGCAGAGGCCTAGACTTTGTAAGTATTGAAATGAAATAGTTAAACTTATTTTGTTTCTTAGATAACAAAAAAAAGAATTCTACGTAAATATAAAGTAAAACATTGTGTAAAGCACTCCGTAAGTAGTGTGCAAAAATGAATGTTCTGTTTGGGAAATGCTGCTCAGAGCAACAACGGCTCTAAATGGCCACAACCAATGCTCTTAACAAGCATGCTATCTCCAGAGGCACAAAGCGACAGTTGAGAGCTGAAGCCAAGAGCAGGAGTCTGAACATACATAAACTCCCATTGGGCAGAACAGTTTTCTATAATCTTTATAAATAATCTTTAGACTGGCTTCTATGGACCCCTTAGGACTGGGACCCTAATAAAGTCCATGGGCTATGAAAGCTATTTATAAAACTTTTCTGAGAAGGTTACACAAATATATTGTCTCAAGCACTGTGTAACTAAAAGTTATAACTTATTCCATAGGGGATATCCCAGTTTTAACAGATCTTAAAACTATCTTTATATACATTAGGGTTTTGCAAAGAAAAAGTAATCCAATTGTATTCTTTCAAAAGAGCATATATATTTAACTCTATGATAATTTTGTATCATCATCACAACAACCACCATCATTTATGTCCCGGACACTGGGCAAAGCACTCTATACACATCATCTCAGTTAATCTTCACAAAGACATTATAAGACAGGTATGATTATTCCTATTTTAGAGAACAAGAATTGAGGTTCATATAAACTAAATGATTTCTCTATTGTCTCACAATCACTAACTGGCAAAACCATGATTCATACCCAAGCTCCCCTGACTATAAAGCCAGTGTGTGTTGAACCACCACAATATAGATATAGATATATATAGATAGATACACAGACACAGAGATATTTTTAAAGCCATTGCATTCCCCTGAGTTATCACTTTTCAAACGGATTGATATAGACACTGTAAGAATCTCCAATCTGATGCTCAGTGGTGTTGGCCCTACAAATACACCAAGAATCTCTCTCAAATATCCCATTTTAAATTTCTTAGTATGTCAAAGGGGGTCAGTACCAGTACCTTTGTACTGTACCAATATCTTTGTTAGTACCAGTATCTTTGTTCACAATTACTTAATGAGGAGACCTAGTATATTGAAAAATAAAGGTAAAATGGGTTTTAAAACCAGATATGCCCTCCCTGCTACTTACGGAGCCCAGGATAAACTTCTGACTGCATTATGATTAAACATCTATGGTTTTCATTTATTCAACCTCACACTCAAGTCATTATTTCTGATATAGTAACCCTGCCAGTGATATAAGCTGCCAAGCGGTAGACTAAATTTCAGGTTCACCTTTGGGTCTCTGGCGAACCCATAAAAGCTATATTTATGTATGTGATAGCCTTGGATTTTAATGGAAAAAAGGTTAGCATATTAATAAAATGTTCTGTTTGGTTCAAAGTTATGCCATTATGGAAGAGTTGCTTTCTCTAAATAGAATAAAAAAGCAATCATTGCCCAAAGCAGATTATATGCAGACATGAGGAAATTAAAGCCCAAAGGTTAATTAAAATGAGCAACAGAAATCCATATTTTAAAAGTAGGGTTTGGAAAAATATCTCCTAAATGAGACTTCTAAGAACATAGAATTTTAAAATGAAGATAAAGGCTGGAATGCAAGTCTCCAATTTAAAACAATTCTTTGAATCTTTTCTTTCTTAACTAGCATAAAAATCTAACATAGGCATCAAGAAAACGAATATTTGGGCCTTCATTTTCTCCTCTTTTTCTTAAAGTTAATAAACCTTGATTTTCCCGGTACTCTTCTAATAGCTGGTTAGATTTCATGAAGGAAGCTAAGAAAGAATATCACAAGTTCTTTACAAATAAAACATATATAAACTTATTTACAGATATATTTTAAAGAGGCATTTCAGCAACATACATCCAGTTTGCATATTACAGATCTGTGTTCTTTAGAAGTTTCCTCCTCAAGGAGAGATACAAAATTGAATACAAAGAAGGAGCTGAGGCTTTGAGGCTCATGAATTTACCAATCTAGTATTTTCTCTGCTGAATTACAGTTGTAACAAACAGAAATTAATGGTTGGGTTCATGTATGTATTTTTATTGACCTGAGATCCAAATTCCTTATTCATTATCATCAATATCGACTTAGAAATTTAAGAATAAAGAAGATTAGTGTCTAGTGTTCACAGAAAAGTACTATTCCATTAAAAAAAGAGATTAAAAATCCCACAGCTGTAGAGCCAAGCTCTTTGTTATACATGCGCAGCTTTCTAAGTCCCATAAAAATCTCAACATCTGACCCATTTCATTTTTACAAGGGAAGGGCCTATTACACTGGAAAATATGCATAAAAATCTGCACCATTCAGAGGCATTAAACAGTTTTATTTCACATTTGTTTCCTATGTACTGTACATAGGAAACAAACATTCCTGTGTCCTGTGTACACTGTAGCACCTGCTGCTAAAACTCTGCTGTCAGCTCCTAAACTTCTTTTTAGAAGGGATTAATTTTAGCGACTTTTTTGAACAGCTGAAGTAATGCTGCCATCTCCTGTTCACTGAATAGAATGTTATGAAATTACCCTCCAAAGGAATGGAAAGTAGAATTCGATAAAACTACAAACCAGAGACTGACGCTCTTTTATAAAATTTTTTAGCCATAGATTAAAACCAATTTTATTCAAATTGTCAATGTTATAATAAAATTGTTTTAATCTGATATGTCTTTTAATAGAAGTTATTCTAGAGAAGTTTTAGAATCTTTACCTAAACATTAAATTGGTGGTTCATCTCATTTTTCTGAATATTGTTCTCATTATTACCTAAATTTCAATGTTTTTTATAATATAAACATAAATCACTATAAAACTTTAAAAATAATAGCTATATTAGCTAAACATTAGCTAATATATAGTTAATTTGGAATTTTTACCAAAGCAGATACAAAATAAGTAACCTTTTCAAAAATGTTTCATCTCTAAATTTTAGAATCTGAAAACATATCCACTAGAAAGTTCTATATCTTCAAATGTTCTGTTTATAGAATATAGTTTTTCCTTTGCTCTTGTTCTTGCCATAAGTCAGTAACACTGGAGTATTAATGCAATAATACTCCACAGATTTTTGAGAGTAGGAGTTACCTTCTAGTCTAGGATGGGAATCTGTTTTTTATGCTCATTCATTAAAGAGATCCTTAAGAGACATTCTCTTGGCCAGGCACAGTGGCTCACGCCTGTAATCATAGCACTCTGGGAGGCCGAAGCAGGCGGACCGCCCAAGGTTAGGAGTTCAAAACTAGCCTGAGCAAGAGTGAGACTCTGTCTCTTCTAAAAATAGAAAGAAATTAATTGGCCAACTAAAAGTATATAGAAACAATTAGCCGGGCATGGTGGCACATGCTTGTAGTCCCAGCTACTCGGGAGGCTGAGGCAGGAGAATTGCTTGAGCACAGGAGTTTGAGGTTGCTGTGAGTGAGCTAGGCTGACACCACTGGCACTCTAGCCAGGGCAACAGAGTAAGACTCTGTCTAAAAAAAAGAGAGAGAGACATTCTCTTCTCAGATTGCAAACATTAGCAACGTTCTGCTGACAGTTGTCTCAGAAGAATGGATGACTAACCAGTATTACAGTATAAAGCCCAATTCCCTCACCAAATGGAGTGACAACACTCCTCATCTAAAGTTATTTATAACCTACTTTGAAAATTAAGGCTAATTTATTTACTTTATTTGATGGCAAGGCAAAAAAGGTAGCTGTAAATCTTTTATGAAATGTTCCTTCATCATATACTTCAAGACAGGTTTTCTTCAAATCACTCTATTCTGGACAAATAGCTCCCTATCTCATCCCTTTTTTTTAAAGGCACCTCGTGGCCCCATTAATTCACCTGTGTTGCTCCCTTACTGAGGGACCAAAAGAGCTCTCTGTTGTAGATCCCTCTTTCTAGAGACTTTACCATTCTGAACCACTGGTGTGGGTCTGGATGATACGGAACAAGTGCAGATCAAGAAAGTGCTACACAGCAAAACTCAAGGGCACAGCACTGCAAATGAATGACCTGTGGAAGATTATGTTTGTACATTTTAGCTTTAGCTTTGTATAAGCAGATTTCTTCCAACTCTGTTCATGCCTCTTGTACATGCAAAATAATTGTTAGCTTATTTTTCAGGCACTAAAAAGTGTTGATGTATTCATATCATGTTTATAGTTCTCATCACTGGTATTCTTCACCAACAAACAAACATTAATTTATAAAATACAATCTTTCAACATATATTAAATACAGAATATTCTGATCTTCAAAATGACAAATCCTATAATCAGTTTAACCATGTATTCAAAGGCTTCTTGGGGTATATCCTGGGACTTGGGGCTCTGTTTTCTCAGTTGGAAAGTGAGGGAATCAAACAAGATCATTTCTTAGGTTTCCTTCATCTTGAAAACTCAGATTCTAATTGCAGTAGAGTCTACAGTGGGAAAACATTGTCACAGCAGGCCTAAATTCTCTCTAGGCAAGGGAAAGCATCTTCTCCAGAAAGAAAGGAAGAAAGTAGGAAGGTCACATTTTCTTCAGGCCATATAGTAACTTCTAGAAAATAACAAAACTGATCATGATAATAGAGGCAAGGTGGCTACAGACTCTCAGAAAAGTAATTTACCACAATTGCCATTAATATTTACTTTAGGTGACGACAGTGTTAAAAAATATCACTTATGTCATTATGAAGAATACTTTAATAGTTTGCTTTAATTCCCTAAATTTTGTATCATTTAGCAGTAAACTAACTTTGAGAGGGAAACATGATAGAGATTATGTAAACATAATAAACTTTTTTTTTAAACAGTAAATAGTCTTAAAAAAAGACCCTGGAATTATATAAGAGTCCCTTCCTGGTAGATCCTCTTCAAAGGACCAAAATCAAACATGAAGCAATTTGAAAATTACCTAAGATTACAAGATATTATGATAAAAGAAATATCCATTATTTCTTTGCACAATTATTTAATTCATTACCAAGTAACTGAGGCAGAAATCAAAAACTGATAGAATTCTAGAATCATAGAACAAGATTAAAAGGAACCACTCTACCTGATCTCCCACTCAACTCTATCAGGTTTTGTTTCTATTAAATATTTACATGTTATTTATATGTATGGGAGGATTTTTGCTCGGCTATTTTCCAATTTATTTAAAGCAATATAAATATTATTAAATGTATTGTTTTTCTATAATAACAGTTTATATCTCTCATACAAACTAGCTGCTAATTTCCAAATTAGAACATCTTACTAGGAGGACAAAGTTAAAGTGCACAGGTAGGAAAATGTATTTTACTTTGCTGCCCTAGGAAAAATTTTCAGCACAACAAATACAAATCTGTGGACTGGCAATTATTATGAACACTTTTCACTTCAATAAAATGCCATTTCAGTTGAAACTATCTGTGATCTCCAGGGAAAAAATAACTACTGGAGTTGTGCCTAATACAATAAAAGTAGAATTGGTCAGATAATATTCAATTTTATACTTATTTTCAAGTAATGATTTATAACATCAAGCAATTTCTGACCTTCCAAAATAAAAGCTGAATGCTGGCACTTTTTTCATTTTTTTTTTAACTCAAAATAATCAGTATGGAGCAAAAAAATAAATAAATCTTTTGTACTAATTTATAAGGAACTGAACATTTCTCTCTTTCTCTCTCCCTCTCCCCCCATAACTCCTTCTCTTCCTTTTTCCCCCTCCAGAAATACTGCTTGTTTTGAAAATGTTACCTTCATTTGCTGCAAATAAACTTTGAACACTTACTTTAAAATTGCCATGATGTTAGGTGTACTGGCTTCATTGGCCAGGCTGGTTTCTGGTCATGTTGTTGCCCATCACTATGACAGGAGAAACCTCAGCAGTTTTACCACAAAACAGAAGTTTCTTTGAAGACCAGCTCATTTCTTACCTGTTTTATTTTTACTGCAATCCAACACAATAGTTTCAAACTGTAACTGAATGTTAAGCTTATATCTGTCCCGCATTCTATTACCCAACCACTTCCAGATGGTAGCAAGGCAACCCAAACTGCTTTGAATGAGACTCACTTCACAAGACACTAAGCAACAAGGGTAATATAACAAGAATCCTTTTTATGTTTTGATCATATTTAAAAATCTAAAAGTTTTCATATATATCATTTCCTCTTCACATAGGCCTCTGAATTCCAATTTTGCACTTTAGTATCTTTCATATTTTATGATTTTTATTATTTTAGAGTAAAATTTTCTCTACTCTTTACATGATAGAAATTTGGAATAGAATATTTTGAATGTGATTTTATTTCAAAATGCAGTTTGTAGGAAAAGGTATAAAAGGTTTTCTTTTTAAAAATTATACATGTGGTCCCTCCTACAATAATGGCATAGCTGCATCCCTTTATGACCCAAAGGGGGTGAGTACCTCCCTGTAAGACACAACATGTACCCATTTAGCAAAACATCTGCTGATCCCTGGAATTCACCAAGTTTATCCAGCATGAAATCTAAAATAGAAAACAAGGTTTTTAATTTCTAAGATTTTGTATGATAATATTTTATTTTCCCCTTATGGATCTCATATTTATTTATTTTTTATGTGAATTTTGCTTCTTTTAACCTGGTGGCAGCACTGTGAAATATCACAGGCCTTTTACTCGGTATTTCTCTAACAAGCCAACCAGGTACACATAGGATTTTTATATCCATTTGTAAATTTTAGTGGGGGGTGGCTGAGTTGAGAGAAGGAAAAATAAAAAGGCAAATACTACATTTGTGTAAGGTTTAATTCACATCATTTGTACGATCCTGTGCTGTTGGCATATGTCTTAATAAATAGGCTTCAAAAAGAAATTATTGCAATATAAAAATAGTTTCCCTGAATTCACATGCTTTTTACTATTCCCAAGTCTCAAAATGGCTTTTAAAATTATTTTTTCAGACTCTTAGAGCCATGTACCCCATATTGATATGTTTTTCTGCCCTGCTCCCTAGAGTGGAGCTGGAGAGAAAGGAAGTTGAGACAGCTTGGCACCACACTAGTCTGAAAGAGGTCCAACTTGAGAGACTCGCTTTTGTTGCCAGAGAAAAAGGAACATGAGAAATTAAAGGGCAAAAAAAGGCTGCAGAGGTTAAGTCTGAGAAGAAAGCCCACAAATAAACAAACAAGCAGGTGAAATCTACTCATCCAGCAAAAAATACCTGAGTGACTACCACACCAAACACTGTTCGAAGCACCAGGGAAAACAGCTCGGAACAGTCAACACTTTCATGGAGCTATGTTGTAGAAGTTATACTCTCCAGATGATGCGCATTTTCTAGACTAGGCCTTCTCTGGAACTTTTTTTTCTTCAGGTAGCTCTGGGCATATTCTCAATATAGTGGAAGAAAAAAACCCTAATAAAAACATAGAATCCACTATTACAGACCAAAACCTTTCCTTCTAGGAATATGTTATAAATTTTTTTTTTTTTTTTTTTGGAGACAGTCTCACTCTGTTACCCAGTCTAGAGTACCGTGACATCATCATAGCTCACAGCAACCTCAAACTCCTGGGCTCAGGCGATCCTCCTGCCTCAGCCTCCTGAGTAGCTGGGACTACAGGCATGTGCCTCCATGCCCAGATAATTTTTTCTATATATTTTTAGCTGTCCAGCTAATTTTTTTTCTATTTTTAGTAGAGATGGGGTCTCGCTCTTGCTCAGGCTTGTCTCAAACTCCTGAACTCAAATGATCCGCCCACCTGGGCCTCCCAGAGTGCTAGGATTACAGGCGTGAGCCACCCTGCCCGGCCCATTTTTTTAATTACATATGAAATAACTGTAGTAACCTCAGCTGACAAGCTCCCAAAGCACATGATGAAACACTACCCTCTACTGACCTTACCAACTAAGGAGTGTGGATTCTGCAATACAGGTTAAAATGTTCAATCTGACTTCAAGCCCTGGGATGAATTCTGGATACTCTTGCTTCTTCAAGACAAACAAAGAATGAAACTATCTAAAATGTGATTAAGGAGTACATGCTGACATGGAAAAATATCCATGATACATTGTTAAATGAAAAATAGCAAGTTACAGGGCAGTATCTAAATATAACCTCACTTATTTCTTTGTAAAAGCAAAAACGTATTGAGCATATCTTGAAGATAAAGAAGGAAAAAAATCAAGCAAAAAACAAAACTACACATGATTTATCCTATTAACATTTGCTGATGCTTCAAAGTATGAATATTGTCTTATAAAAAATAAGACCTTTAAAATTAACCAAAGAGAGCTCATAATGAGATCCATTTATTCCTGAATTAGGACATGAAAAAGGAAAAGAAGGGGCATTAGGAATATAGATCAAGTGAGGAGAAAGCCAAGCTGGCTTTCATCATTATGATTTACCATAGGCATCTACTGACAATGAACCACTTAAATATTTATAATTTGATTTATAATCCTTATTTTATACATATATATTGCAATTAAGCAAAATTAGTAACCTTTTAAGATGAAAAACAACCAATGTCCATCAGTAGTTACTGAATTCTAATTGGTACTGCTATTAATAATTTTATTTATAAAACTTCATTGAATTACTTAAAATCACAATTACTAATAGAAATAGTTTTGCAAGTTAGAAAATTCCATTGTCCATTAAATTTAAGCACTTAAAATTTAAATGGTCTAAAGGCAAGGCTAATTAGATCTATATTCAGGTATTATTATCGAAAACTTATGAAACTAAATCCAAATGATACCTGTTGCAAAAAAAAAAAATGCAACCAGTGGTAGTAAACTAAAGCTCAGCAATGTCCTTTAGACTCTTATCCTACGACTGGAATTCCCCAAGTCTTCAAAGAGTGGGAGAAGGATATTTTTCTAGGGCAAATCCACTGTAGTCAGTGCTTCTTACCTACTTCATCTTCCTATCTTTCACTGATAGGTCTCTCACCAGCATCAGCTTCTTACTGCCCTCTGCTGGCTACGTGTGAATTTAGGTTGTATTTTTTTTAACCAGTTGTTTTATACAAGCACAATTTTACTAGACAAGTTTGATTCAAAAAACAAACATTTTTAAAAACCATTATATTACTGACAATCAGAATTAACTCTAAGAACATACTGTACTATTATTTCACTTTTTTTAATTAAAAATGTTTATACTACAAAAGCAATATACATTGACTAAAGAAAATAGAAAACAAGTAAATGGAAAACCTTTCCAGAGCCATTAACACTTTGATGTATATCCTTTCAACTTCTCTGTTGGCATGTACCCTTTTTTTAAGGGATAGGGTCTTGCTGTGTCACCGTGACTGGAGTGCAGTGGAAAGATCATAGCTCAACGCAGCCTCAAACTCCTGGGCTCAGGTGATCCTCCCACCTCAGAGTTTCCTGAGTAGCTAGGACTATAGGTATACACCACCACGTCCAGCTAATTTTTTAAATTATTTTGTAGAGATGGGATCTCTCTGTTGCCTAGGCTTGTCTTGAACTCCTAGCCTCAAGCGATCCTCCTCCCTTGGCTTCCCAGAGTGCTAGGATTATAGGCATGAACCACAGCACCCAGCCTATATTCTTTTATTTTTCCGTAGTTTTTACAAAATGCTATCGTGCATGTTTTGAACATTGCTTTTAAAAGAATATTCCTATTAACAAATGTTCTTCCATATTGTCCATTTCTATGGCATCCTAATATTCCATCATGTAAATATACATTTCACTTAATCATTCTCCTTAAATTACAAAAGTATGAATAGCTCTGTGATTAATATACTTACAGCTACCTATTCTTTTATTTGAAATCGGTCTAATAAATGTGTTCTCTAAAGACATTCCAAATTGACACTTTACAAAGGTTCTCTCGGCCAGGCAAGGTGGCTCGAGTCTGTAATCCTAGCACTCTGGGAGACTAAGGCAGGAGGATTGCTTGAGCTCAGTAGTTCAAGACCAGCCTGAACAAGAGCGAGACCTCATCTTTACTATAAATAGAAAGAAATTAGCCGGGCATGGTGGCGCATGCCTGTAGTCCCAGGTACCTAAGAGGCTGAGGCAGGATTGCTTGAGCCCAGGAGTTTGAGGTTGCTGTGAGCTAGGCTGACGTCACGGTACTCTAGCCCAGGCTAGAGTGAGACTGTCTCAAAAAACAAAAACAAAGTTTCTCTCTTTATCATCAAAAAATGGAAAGCTAACTGAACCTCATGGATTCGCAGGGCCCCAGGATCACCGGGGTCTCCACCTTTACATGCTTTATAACTCAGTTTGGTTAGTTCAAGGCAGAGGGGGCAGCTTTCATCTGCCAAGATTAGGCTCTATAGACTGGAAAAAAAAAACCCTGGTTGATACATCTCGCTTGTGAAGAGCGGCGTGTCAATAATTATGTGCCACAAACACTACATACCTGATCACCCTTTAGAAGATTCATCTTCAACCTCAATGACCCTTCCACCCTCAGCACCTGGGCACCAGCAGTGAGTCAGACTTCATTCAACAGGTTCTGTAGAAGGGGATCAGAGAGCCTGGTGGCCTCTTCTGAGCACCTCCTTAGCCCAGCCATGCTGCCTCTATTACTCTCACTGGATTTGATGCCAGTTCTGTTATTCTGGCATGTGGACTGAGCTTTCTGAAAAGGCCTGGCTGAGAAGACAATGTCCTGCCCCACTCAGTCTCCTCCTGGAGTGGTAAAAGCTGAGACCTTATTTCCCCTCCTTGACCAGATATTCTCCCCTTCCCTCTACAGTTCTCAAGAGTGCTTGTACTTAACACATTATCTTGAGCCTCTGTTTAAAAGTACATTCAACTAAAATACAAGCTCCACTTTAAGGGCTAGATTAGTTCTTAGTAGACCAAAAGATGTTCCCACACTTTTCTAGGGTTAACTCCTCCATCTATAAAATGCTTCCATTGCCTCAACAATCAAAGGCTGACAAATTAATTTTTTAAAACAAAAATTAAAATTTCATTCCTTCTTATATTAAAATCTAAAATCCTTGTTTTTAATAGCAGCATAACACAGCCTTTTAACAATTTCTCTGTGAACATCCAGATCCATTTTTCTAAAGCCCTTACAGTGGCTTATCAGAAATATGTACACTTTAATACAATCAGAAAGAGGCAAAAATAAATAGAACAGAAAGGAAATGAAACATTTGGCTTGGAGATTTCTTATAAAGAGGGACTCACCAGCGCTACTGTCCATGGGAGCAAGAAAACATCAAGAGCTTGGCTCAGATACCACGTTTTGGGCGAATGAGCAGTCTTCAAGATTCTGAGCATACACAGCAACTAGTTTCATAAAACTGATTTTCCCCAGTAAAAAAATGAAGACATCTGCTTCTGCCCTGGCACATTAACTCTGATGAGCTCCCTCATAAATCTCATATAACTATACAAGTCAAAGTGTTTAAGTTACATTTGAGCTGAGTTTTGAAGGGCAAGACATCCAGCTGGAGAAAGTTCAGACAGAAGCAGAAATGAACAGTTATGAAGAGGTGGGCATGTTCACTTTTTAACTGAGGCAGAATGTATTACAGCATGAAAACCATCTGCATGAACCTCTAAGATGGCTGTAAGACAAGGTAGAGGCAGGAGTTGAAATGTCCTCTGGCTGCGGAAATTGGAATTGGTAGGGAGTACCAATGTTCTTCAATAACCATCTCTGAGGTAACAAAGCTCACAACGAGGCATACAAAAAAATTTTAAGTGGAAGTAGGTGCACATGTGAAGCTGTCTGGGATATGCCATGAGTCTAGAATTGATCAAAGAAAATAGATTTGGGAATCATAGGAGGCTGTGGGAGTGGGAGAATGCCCCAGAACACTGCAAAGTAAACCAATCCCAGCCTGACCTCTAGAAACCATTACAATTGACCGGAGGGCAAAGGGAGCTACATAAGGGACTGAGTGGCAAAGGTTAAAAGTGGGAACACAAAACAGGGCATTAAAAAAAAAGCCTGGTAGGCATGGTGGCTCACACCTGTAAGCCACTAGCATTTTCTAAAGCTGGGGCGGCAAGATCCACTTTTAGCCAGGAGTTCAAGACCCGCCAGGGTAACCAGGTCTCCACAAAAAATAAAAAAAAAAATTGCCAGACTTTGTGGCACACCACCTGCAATCCCAAGCAGAGGCAGTTGGGGCAGGATGATTGCTTTAGCTCAGAGCTCAAGGCTGTAGTGAGCTATTATCTTGCCACTGCACTCCAGCCTGGCCAACAGAGTAACACTCATTGAATTTTGCAGCTGACATAATATAGAACATTGAAACAATGACAACTGTTGATTCCAAGAGTAGGTGGGAGGGTAAAATTTTCAGAATGGGCATAACATTGGCTGGACAGTTTTCCTAATAACTTCAAAAA
Organism: Microcebus murinus; assembly: GCF_040939455.1. Lineage (NCBI taxonomy): Eukaryota > Metazoa > Chordata > Mammalia > Primates > Cheirogaleidae > Microcebus > Microcebus murinus. Next base: position 29,407,999 of record NC_134108.1, read on the forward strand.
TATGCAAGTTAAAAAAATAGGAACACTTGAGAGCCTACCAAAATATCAATTTATAATTTTTAGCAGTGCTATTCAAAAATAAATACCCCCAGCCTGAATTATGGCAGAATTTCCCATAAGATTGGAAAACATAGAAAAAGATATTTACCTGTTTTCTCTTCTACTGTATTACATTCTAATAGTACCAGATAGAATAGGTAGTGTTTAGAGTAGATGGTGACACAAGTAGAATTAAAGGTAAATGATTGTTCTTACGAAAAACAAATAAAATAGCACCTAAAGTTGACAGAATATTATCAAGTAATCCCAGGTCACACCATCTAGCATGCTCACTCACTAACATTATACTCATGTGAACATTAGCTCTATAGCTTCTTGCTTTACATCAGTGGCTACTCAATCCATAGTGAAATCCTAGTTTACTAAGGCCAACCAGCTTTTGGTTACAGATTACAATTAAAAGCACCAAGCTACCCAGTATACAAGGCACTACTTTATGGTAAATTCTAAATAAAGGCCTTACACCTGCGAATACTCAAAATGCAAAGAAAAATCATTCAAAAACCAGGTTTGGCCCAAGTGCATGGCCTGAAGACTCTGTAGCTATATAGAAACTTGACAAATATGGGTACCATTTCTCTCCCTGTGGGAACGGTTCCTAGGACTGGGATGCCATCAAAACATCACTTGCTTCTCTGCAAAATACTGATGTCAGTGAAATCTATGGTGGTAATGACCCTCCCTATAGGAACATCCAAAAGCATTCCTGGATACCATGCACTGCTAATATCCCACAGCCTAAATTTGATCCTGCCCACCTTTGTACCTTCCCAACTGCTGCTCACTGTCCCAACATAGGATTATAATCTATTAACACCCACTTACCTAACTTCAGCCTTTCCCCAGGCTCTAGGTTGGTCTAGTGCAGGGGTCCTCAAACGCTTTAAACAGGGGGCCAGTTCATTGTCCCTCAGGCAGTTGGAGGACCAGACTATAGTTTAAAAAAAACTATGAACAAATTCCTATGCACACTAAAAAAAACGGGCCAAAACACCTGCATGTGGCCTGCGGGCCGTAGTTTGAGGATGCCTGGTCTAGTGAGTGATAAATGCCCATATCCAAGTACATCTGGCTGTTACCAGGTACCTCACACAGCAGGTCTATCTTTGCTTAGGCTGTCCATGTTTTAATTGCCCCAACAGTCACTGATCAGCCTTTCTTTCATTCAGAAGGGTCAAACAGGCATTTGTTTCTTATAGAATGTTCCCACTTAATCTGTACTAATCATTTTATAATTACCTTTCCCTTCACTAACACATTACTACTGCAAATAAAAAGTCAGAGATAAGAAACATGAGCCAAAGTTTTTATTTGTTCACTTCTTGCATTTGAAGTACTCTTCGATGACATCCTTGGCCTGAGATTCTTTGCCATAGTCCTTTAAAAAAATTACATGCAATCTCTTATTAACATTTATAAATTTCACTAAGTTCTTAGCACTACTCACAGTGAACCCTTAATAATTAACTTTGTCTTATGAAAATGTGTCCCATCATTAAAATCTGTTATAGCCATTTTTAGGGACCTTAACGACTTCAATGTCCGTAAGGCTCGTACCATGGCTTTACTATTGCCAGCTTTGTTAAAATTTCTGCAAAAACACATTCAGGTAAGCAGATTAATTGACTGGCTTCTAAATCATTAGCTATGAATCTTTTGTAAAATACAGGAAGTATTTTTAAACCCTTTGAGATTATTTTTTCCTTTAAAAGGTCCTCAAACTTATTACAATACAGGGTTGTGCAGTTACCCAGCACAAGCTTCACCCCAAAGATAAAGTTACTTACCTTAACTACTACACAACTGCAACCAACCACCTTACGGGGTTTCCCTTCTCTGTCAATTTTACAAAGGCCTACCCATTCCCCTAGTTTCTTGTTGTCATCAACCTATTGGGAGAATTAGAAAAAAAAAATCACATTAGTAGGCATTTATTTATGCTACTGACAATAATTAAACCCAAAAGGTGGCTGTAGTCAGAAGGGTGACATGGCATTTTCCTCACAGCAGTTCAGTAGAGGGAGCCAGTTGTCATCATGTACAGCACCAAAACATCACGTAGACACACACTCTACCCTCACTTTTGACTATTATCAACACTCAAATAAGCATTTAGTTCTGCAGGTATAAAATGCTTCTACAATTAGCCTTAACATGATCCACAAGTGAAATTGATTATACGTTCACATCTGCATAAAGTAATAGCGTGAGAATTGGCAGAACTTACACTGGTATGAAGTATCATTACAACCCTTAACCAGTCCAATTCTCACAACACTAAAGCATCTACTAACAGTCCAGGACACATCAAATTAGATTAGTAACTTACCTTAATTAGATTGATTTGATGTTCAGCACAAAGGGCCTCCACCAACTTGACATACATGGGCTCATCACAGTTGGATGCAAGCACACAAAGATGGGCTTGGCGCCTGAAATTCAAAATGTAATTAAAATGAAGTTAAAATCCAGTTCTAAATCCATCACTCTTGCAACTTATTGGAGAATACATCATAAATCTTATACACAACTGCTTAAGCCTGATCAATCTGTTACAGCATAAATATTAGTCACTTCACTTGTTTTATCTACAGAAACACTAAATCTTCAGTAAGATTTCCCCCAATATACCAGGTTTGTAGAGGAAGTTAGTTTAAAAACTTGTGGCCAAAACAAAACCACGGTAATAAACCAGTCTCATATCCCATAAGGGACCTGTTATATCAACTACCAAGTAAGAGCTGTGATGTTACTGATCCAAACATTGAATACTGTGCAGCACCGCCAAGTTGTAAATACTACACAATATTCACACCAAGACCTACTACACTACATCAAACTAAAGTATTGTTTCCACGAGATACAACTGGCTACCCTGTACCAAAGCAACTGGTGAAAACCCTTAAAATGCATTTAAACTCAGCTCAAATATAAAGTTGGTTTGCCAATGTAGTCAGCCTAAACAGTATTCGAACCAGCCTAACCCAAATATTTTTACAAGTATTCTAGATTCAAACAAATTTTCACAGCTACTATACTTACTGAATTCATCTAGGACCAAATGCTTCTACAACAAATATCAGCACAAAATTCCTTTAGTTTAACCAAATATTTTGCAAACTTACTAAATTAAACGAGGTTCCCCAATTATGCTCCAAAAAATGTAAAACTAACCCCACAACCTACAGGTTTGTCAGACTGTTATGTTTCACTCATAAGGGGAGTGAAGGGGTATCCGACAATTTAAGTCATCATTCAAACACTGTAGTTTTTAACTTTGGCTAAAAACGAAGCGCTTATCCCCACTCCAAACGACAAACCACACATTTTAAGTGGGCTATATAGATCTGAGTTCCGATACCTTTTCCTAGGTTTCCTGTAGGACGGATACGGATGCCACTCAGAACTTTTGTGCTAACACCATGAACTTCACGCTTTCTTCCCTCGGTTGCAGTTTTGCTCCGGTTGCAACAACCCACAGTATTGAGACTGATACACGTACTTGTCTAAGGCTTTGGCAGCTTCGCGAATTCCACGTGCAAGGCCATCGTGGATGAGGGCGGTCTTCAGCACCTCTTGTAAAGCAGTGTTAACGTCCATTACACCTCCAGCAGCAATGCTGAAACGCGACAAATCAGAACGACCGGTTAAAATCCTCGCACCATTTAACGCCTTAGCTTCTGCAGAGGCAGAGGCGACGTACGGCCGGCGCGCCTACGGCGACTCGGCCCACGCCTCACTGCACGCCAACCCCAGCCCTTGGGCTCACCCTTCCTCGGCCATGGCGGTGGGTTACGGGTGAAGCCGAATCTTGGAAGCACTGGAAAAAAAGGCGAAAAATAAAAAAAAACAATAACTTATCAAGTAACTCAGCTTTGACTCAGATACCCACCAACAATCCCGGCCAGGGCACGCCGAGCCACGAACCACCACCAATAGACTCCCCGCAAAATCGTCCAACTCACCCCAAGCCTCCGCCTCCGCACGACTCGGCGGCGGCAGGGAAAGAGGCCGCAAGAGCCCGCATGACGGTATTTAAGGGCTTTTAGGCCCCCTGTGCGCATGTGCACTCCTTCCCTCGAAAGAGGTGGCTCTCGCCGTGCCGGGCTTCGGAGTTTCTGTTTCCGGCTTGAGGCAGTTCTGAGGCAAGATGACTACCAATCTTCTGTCTCTGCGCTCCTCCAGTCCTTGGCGTGCGCAACAGGCATCACGCGGGCAGCCTCGTGTCCTCCTTCCTTGCCGGGGGCGTGGCCTGTGGAGGCCCAGAAAGCTCTTTCTACGGAGCGCGAGAGGGGCAAATTTGGGTGTCCGCGTGGTCTCCTAAGTCCCGAAGCCCTAGCTCCTTCAGCACGCTAGTTTATTTAACCCACGTGGTGATTTGCATTCGACTCCACTAGATTGAACCTTCCTGAGAAGCACACTTTGTTCCTTCGCTTCTAAGTCACTTGGAGTGTCCGTGAATGTGTCGTTGTGTGGGTGATCTCATCTTTTTTTCCTAAGAGGAGAGCCAACACGTTTTCACTATTTCCAAGCACTTCCCAAATCCCACTCTCCTAGCCTGTGTTGGTAAAGTGGACCCTCCAGCGTACGGTCGGTTCTGGTTTCTACATATAGTCGGGGAGTACGTTCTAAACGAACTATTTTTGTTCTTGTTTTGTGTTGAATACTTGATTGTGCCCGAGATTCGTAGTCCCGCGCAAATGAGGATTTTTTTAGGTGCATTTTAAACACTTAACACGTGCCTGACACAGGGATAGGGTCTGGGACTACAGAAATGAAAAATCCCGCATCCAGGACCTGGAGGAGTTAGGGATGGAATAAGAGAACCCCAAATCTCTTTTTTCCCTTAGAAGCAAAGTTTTAAATTTTGAAGTGATGGGCAATTTCCCTACCCGCACTTCCAAAGCAAAGACACAAAACGCAGCTGTATGTTATCAGTACTTTTTTTTTCTTTTCCTCTAGCTTCCCTTTCATGAGAAGTCGCCAAGCCACTCAGCAATTATTAAGCGCTTGGTATGTGCCAGCACTGTGGATACAGTGAACAGCTCATGACAGATTGATGCTGTGAAGAAAACAAAAATAGGTACCACAGTAATAAGAGTGCCAAGAAGAGTTAACCAGAATAGAGACATACTGGCGTTTTAATATATTGATAAAGCTCATATTTAGATTTTCAAATGTTTCGTTTTCATTTTTAAAATGTTGAACCTGCTTCTCTCCATCAGCAACTCATGCAAATGTTCATTGAGCTTTTGCCTCAAAGAAAAATAAAAAGGCACAGATTTTATAACGATGAGAATTATTCTTTCCGCTCTGCGTTTTTGTGGTAGGCTTAAGATTTGAGCCAAAGATTAGAATATCTCAGGGCTACAGGGGACACATGAGGGACTCCAGGGCATGGAGTTAGGAAACAGGTGTGATGTGGAAAGGTAAGAGGACTTTAGGCTGTGGCAGCGTTTGTAAAGGGCTTTTAAAAAAAAGGATTCCAAACAAGTGAGCATAGGAGGAAAGTAGAGGGGGTATCCTAAGTGGACGAAAGTGTAAGGGCCAAGACATGAATGCTTTCTTGGCTTTTTTGGAGGTTACCATAACATTTGTATTTTTGAAAGAGAACGTGGTAAATATTATTTCAGTACATTTCTCATCTAAGGTACATAAAAGTTAATAAGCTAAGTATATTAGATTTCTTACCCTGAAAAAATTTTAAGAAAGAGGCAGGGAATTTGGTAAAGACTTGGGAAACCTAAATGGGGAAAATAATCATTGCCAAACGACATATTTATGTGGGAGGAAAATGTTAAAGGGCCTTTTAGCTTATGTGGTTATTCCCAGCATAGTACCAACTAACTCAGACTTGCTTTCCATCTTCTAGCAATCCTTACTCTGTTCTGTTGACCCAGATATCATGGACCTCTGCCTTAATGCCACTTAAATCCAGTGATATAACCAGCTCTAACCCACCAAAGGAAGTTAAAAGGGCACACTAGTGAAACAAAGATTCTTTCATATAAATTCTCCGAGTTCACTTTTTTGAGATTACTTCCTCTCAATTTCAGGTATTGGCAAAGGTGGGAGACAATACTAAACAGAGGTTAGTGCCCAGCTACTCTTACACCTGCAGATTATAACACTTACATAATATATACAACTGTGAGTCTGAAATACATATGAAAAATAAATGTATTCTAAAGTTTGTTTTAGGAACAATAATGATAATGGTAGGAATTCTGTTTAGCATTTTCGATATTCCAGGTAACATGCTAAATTCTTACCATGTATTTTCTTCCTTGACTATCGTAGAGACCCTGTGGTAGTGCCAGTACTAGCCTTTTAGAACAGGCAGCTAAATCAAGGCTTAGAGAGTTGCCCAAAATCACACAGCTAATAAATGTGGAAGCTGGTATTTAAGCCCAGGGGACTTCAAAGCCCCTGTCCCTAACCCTTCAGTCACTTAAATAATTGCCCAAATGTGGGAAGGAGATCTCTGTGAATTCAAAGATGACTCTTTACATCTCACATTTGGCAGTGACACAACTGGCTGTAGCTCACTGCTAAAAAGTTGCATAGAAAGGGAATGTTGCTGTTAGGCAGAAAAAGAGAGCATGGTAGAATTATGGATTTCTGAATGATCTAAGTGTCGATGTGGTATAGTTTGCTAGGGCTGCCATAACAAAGCACCACAAACTGCATGGCATAAACAACAGAAACTGAACATTTCATAGTTGTGAAAGCTAGAAGTCTGAAATGAAGATGTGGACAGGGTTAGTTCCTTCTGAAGCTGTGAGCAAGATTCTGTTACATGCCTCTTCCCTAGCTTCTGGAGGTTTCTTGGCAATCTTGATGTCTCTTGACTTGTGTTAGCATAACTCCAATCTTCACATGACATTCTCCCTGTGTGCATGTCTGTCTTTGTGTTCAAATTTTTCCTTTATATAAGAATACCAACACCTGTAATCCTGTCACTCTGGGAGGCTGAGGCGGGAGGATTGCTTGAGCTCAGGAGTTCCAGACCAGCCTGAGCAAGAGCGAGACCCCGTCTCTACTATAAATAGAAAGAAATTAATTGAACAACTAAATATATAGAGAAAAAATTAGCTGGGCATGGTGGCGCATGTCTGTAGTCCCAGCTACTCAGGAGGCTGAGGCAAAAGGATTGCTTGAGCCCAGGAGTTTGAGGTTGCTGTGAGTGAGGCTAACTCCATGGCACTCTAGCCTGGGCAACAGAGTGAGACTCTGTCTCAAAAAAAAAAAAAAAAAAAAAAAAAAAGAATACCAAAAGCTGGCCATGGTGATATATGCCTATAGTCCTAGCTACTTAGAAGGCTGAGGCAGGAGGCTTGAGCCCAGGAGTTCAAAGCTGCAGTGAGCTATCATCACGCCTGTGAATAACCACTGCATTCCAGGCTGTACAACATAGGAAGACCCCATCTCTAAAAAAGAAAGAAAGAATACCAGTCATATTGGATTAGGGGCCCATCTGCTCCCTTTTAATTAATTATTAATACATCTACAACAACCCTTTTCCAAATAAGGTCTGGTTCTGAGGTGCTGGGAGTTAGGACTTCAACATATGAGTTTTGTGGGAACACAGTTCAACTCATAACAGATGCCAAAGAAGGAGGAAATATAGAATAGATTAAATGATAGAAAGAATCTTTGAGTTGAACTGTAAGAAACTTTCTTGAGCACTCTAGGAGGCTGAGGCAGGCAGGTCGTTTGAGGTCAGGAGTTCGAGACCAGCCTGATCAAGAGCAAGACTTGGTCTCTCCTAAAAAAATAGACAGAAATTAACTGGACAGCATACATATATATATATATATATAATATATATATGTATTAGCCGGGCATGGTGGCGCATGCCTATAGTCCCAGCTACTTGGGAAACTGAGGCAGGAGGATCACTTAAGCCCAGGAGTTTGAGGTTGCTGTGAGCTAGGCTGACGCCACGGCACTCTAGCCCAGGCAACAGAGTGAGACTCTTGTCTCAAAAAAAAAAAAAAAAAAAAAACTTTCTTGGAAGACCAAAGCTGAGAAGAAAAGCTGGGCCAAGGCATATTAAAGATTTTGTATCTTGGAGTGGTCAGAACTCACCTGAGATGAGTTAAAATTTCAGCTCACTTGTGGCCTTTGGCAAGTTATTTACATTTCTGAGCCAGTAAAATGGTAATAATGCTATAATACCGATGTGAGGATTAAATGAGATGGTTGTTTAAAGTGTTTACCATTGTGTCTGTAAAGTAATTTACCTTATAAAGAACTTCATATGAAAATATATGGAAAGGTTCTTACATATTACCTTTCTCCTCTCCTAAACCATACTGCACATAAAACAGTGACTTGCATATTGGAAGCACTAAACTGAATTCATTGAATGAAATAAAATTAAAGAAGCCTATGGAGTAGATGCCATAGTTAAAGGAAAGCCATGTTGACAACTATCATCATAAATTAATGTCTGTTGTGAGTTAGCTGGAGGCTTTCAGCATCCCTGAAAAGTACAGTAATTTTTTTTTCTTTCTTTTTTTTTGAGACAGGGTCTCACTTTGTTGCCCAGGCTAGAGTGAGTGCCATGGCGTCAGCCTAGCTCACAGCAACCTCAAACTCCTGGGCTCAAGTGATCCTCCCGTCTCAGCCTCCCGAGTAGCTGGGACTACAGGCATGTGCCACCATGCCCAGCTAATTTTTTCTATATATATTAGTTGGCCAATTAATTTCTTTCTATTTATAGTAGAGACGGGGTCTCGCTCTTGCTCAGGCTGGTTTCGAACTCCTGACCTCAAGCAATCCTCCCGCCTCGGCCTCCCAGAGTGCTAGGATTACAGGCATGAGCCACCGCGTCCCGCAGAAAAGCATGTCTAATTTGAAAACTTTTAAAATGTCCCTACCTTTGGGGGTAGAAATTAAATACAATGCTTGGAAATGAATGCTAAAAAATAGGAGAAAAAACTAAAAAATATCCTGCTGCAACTCAGGAAAATACAGGTCTAACCCTTTATTATAGTGTGTAGGTTCAAGCATACTGAAGAAAAATTAGTCATAGTTGAAGAGAGGTTTGGATAAAATCCCATTATATCAAAGGATGAATCAAAAGAGAAAAATAATTGGTAAGGGAAAAAAATAAAAAAGAAAATAAGAAAGTAGGTGGATGAGTAAGAGTGTAGACTAATAAAGCCCGTTGGTAGTAGCCTGTAAAGTTAATATGTAAAAGCTTTCATTGCAAAACCCAGTTTATTAAGGGAAAAAAAGGTTGTGGGGGAGAATGGAGCTAGATTATTATATAGCTAAGGATGAAACCTGTGCCAATAGTTTTTATTTTTTGAAGGTTTTGTGTAATTCTCATACAACTTCTCATAAGTCTTACTAAGAATGTTTCTTTACTTGTTTTTATTGCTTCTAGAACATGCTACCCAGACTGTTGGGGTACTGTAGCTGCTTACTATAGGGCTGACTTGGTGTCTGTGGGAACTAACATACTGTGGATGATAATTAGAGATAATACTTAAAGTTTATAAATAGGCCAATTAAAGACCAGCAACACAGCAATTTATAAGTGAAATAAAGAGTAGTGGCTGATAGAGCAAAGTCTAAATTGACACTAGATTTGTTCCTTTGGTATACAAGTAGGGCCTGAGTGTGTGGGATTCCAGCCCCCAATACTGCTTCCTATAGAGTAGCTCTACTGTTGTCTGAGTAACATTTCTTTTGAAAATGGGATTCCGTTTTTAGTATGTAATTTTATTTTAATTGTGTAATAAAACCCAAAATTTACCATCTTAACCATTTTTTTTTTTGAGACAGAGTCTCGCTTTGTTGCCCAGGCTAGAGTGAGTGCCGTGGCGTCAGCCTAGCTCACAGCAACCTCAAACTCCTGGGCTCAAGTGATCCTTCTGCCTCAGCCTCCCGGGTAGCTGGGACTACAGGCATGCGCCACCATGCCCGGCTAATTTTTTATATATATATATATCAGTTGGCCAATTAATTTCTTTCTATTTGTAGTAGAGACGGGGTCTCGCTCTTGCTCAGGCTGGTTTTGAACTCCTGACCTTGAGCAATCCGCCCGCCTCGGCCTCCCAAGAGCTAGGATTACAGGCGTGAGCCACCGCGCCCGGCCTTAACCATTTTTAAGTATACAATTCAGTAGTGTTAAGTATATTTATATTATTGTGCAACAGACTTCCAGAACATTTTCATCTTGCAAAACTGCAACTATACGCATTAAACAAGCCCCCATTTCTCTCTCCCACTAGTCCCTGGCAACCATCATTCATTCTGTTTCTATGAATTTGACTACTTTAAATATCTCATATAAGTAGAATCATACAATGTTTATCTGTGACTGGCTTATTTTATAACACTTAGCATAATGTCCTCAAAGTATATCCATGTAGCATGTGACAGGATTTCCTTCCTTTTAAAATGTGAATATTTCATTGTGTGTATATACCACATTGAAAATGGGGTTTTGATGCTATAAAAAGATGTGTTTGATAATTTCACTTCTTATTAAAGAATCATTAGAATGAATGAAGTCTGTATCACTCCTATCCTGAGAACTGGAGCTACATTATTGAAAAAAAAAAAGTCCTACTTATATAACTGGTTCTAACCCCAAAAAAGAATATGTAAAGGGATGACTGTTATTCAAGGATTCTTTGATATATATTCTCCTTTCTATCATGTTCTGACTCTGTAGCCTTGGTCAAGAGACATCCAGTCTCTGAGCCCCAAGTGCTTCCTCTGCAAAATGAAATAGGGAATTGAACGAGATACCACCCTTAAGCACTTTTTTTGGTTTAGGCATTCTATGTCATTATAAACTTGTTTTGAAATAAGTTTAGCTGTCAATAAATGTTGAAAATCTATGCTGTTTGATACATTTGTTTTCTGGTTTCACCTGACTTCAGCCACATGACACTGAACTATAGCTAATGTCAGCTTCCCTCCTGTGTCTCCAGCTTACAGATGGTCTCTTTATTTGTAAATGACATTTGTTGCTTTTTAACAGGACATGTAGGCATGCTCATTGTAGAAAATGTGGATAATACTTTATCAATTATAATTCTTTGCATGCAACAGAATGAGGTATGGACAACATTTAAAAAGTGAATTTATTAGAAACGTACTGGATGGCTTAGAGAATAGAAGGGTTTGCTGAGCAGTCAGGTCTGGAGAATGGTAAGAATAGGATGGTTCCAGGGAACTCATCAAAAGTCTTATAAGGCATTACTTCTCAAACTGACTGTCTGACCATCTACCTGAGGGTTTTTCACCCAATCCATCACAGATTATTAGTTTAATAAAATACAGCAAATATTAATTACTGGGAAGTTGTGCAAGACTAACCTTGCAGATAATAAATGTAACTGAAAATGTTAAAAACAACTATCTGAAGATACTAGAGAGTAACCAAAAGCAGAAAGAACTTGGAGGTGAAGCTGGGGATCAACACTGGGAGGAAGAAATGGCACTGACTGATTTCTCATTTTTATGGGTTTTAGCATAAGGGCACTCCTAGTCAGTGCCACATGGAGCAACTAATAGTCAGAGTTCCTCAGTTTTACTGCCTTAAAAACCAAAGAACAAAGTTTAGAGCAACCACAGTGCTGGAAATTGAGGGAAATCCCAGAAAGGAGAGATTTGGAGAGGGGGAGATCAAAATTATGTGTATAAATTTTTCCTAAATCTCTGGCTGATTCCTAAACTACACATCATGAGGTAGACTTTCCTAAACTACACATCATGGGGTAGACTCTAAGCAACAGCTAGGGCTAAACAAAATGCACAGAGATTTCAGCTGTTTCTCTTGCCATAACTGGGCAAACAAATTGTAAAATTTGAGTCAAGGAGGGTAGACTGTCTCCTAAAACTTTTTTTTTTAATTAATATTCTTTGGAAGAATATAACTGAATCCAGAATCTCTGCAATGTATCATTAACAATGCCTGATATGGTCTAAATTATCATGACTTAATACTCAAGAGACAAGGATCCCAAGATGATCAAATGTTATGTAGATTTCTAATTTCTTTCAGAAATGTTTCACAGTTTTCATTGTGGAGGTAGTACATGCATTATGTTAAATTTGTTCCTAAGTAACTTAGTTTAAGAAACTATTAAGTTTGATTTTTTACATTTAAATTTCAGTCATTTGCTGATTATATATAAAAGTAAATTAACGCATCCTGCAATCTCACTAAATTCCCTGATTTCTATTAGTTGTATAGATTCTTTTAGATTTTCTACCATGTTCATGGATTAAAAGACTCAATAATGATTACATGTCAGCTCTCCCCAAATTGATCTACAGAGTATAAAAAAATCCCAGTAAGAATACCACCAGGTTGTTTGGAGAAATTGAACACTGATTCTGACATTTTTATGGAAAAATCAAAGACCTAGACTATTAAAACTGCTCTTGAAAAAGAAGAACAAAGTTGGGGAATTTTTACTACCTGACTTCAAAAACGCCAAGTCTTGATAAACAATGGAAGCAAGTGAGTGGAAGAAGCTAGCACTACCTAAAATCTCTTCTGGTGAGGGTGGCAGTATTCCAGGGGAGTAAGGATGAGGTTCTAACTATAGTGTCTTGTGCTTGGCTCCAGTGATATTGGCAACATGTGCTGCTAATCTATGTCCGGCAGTGTCACAGTGGTATGTATACTAGACCACTCTGATGGTGTGATTTTAGGTAACTAGCCTCTATGTGGTGTACATGATCCTCCTGGTGATTCTATATGCTACCTAATAATCTATGATAAATTTGTTTTCTGCTTAAATTAGCTACAGTTGTTTCTTTTACAACTGACTGACACAAATGCTAGGAAGAAAAATAAAGAAGGGTGAAAGGACAAAGGGTGACTGGGGCTGTATTGTGAATAAGGAGATATGAATGAATTTCTCTGAGAAGGTGGCATTTGAACAGAGACCATGTTATTCCATCTTAATTTGAAAAGAAAAATGTTCCATATGTGTATATATATGTCTAAATGATCATATAAAACTATGAATAGATAATTGTGGTAGGCTGATAATGACTTCCAAAGATATGTCTATATCCTAATCCTAGAACCTGTAAATGTTACCTTATTTGAAAAAAGAGTCTGTGCAGATGTGATTAAATGGAAGATTTTGAGATGAGGAGATCATCCTGGCTTATCCAGGTGGGCCCTACATGCAATTACAATATCTTTACAGGAGAGTAGCAAAGGAAGATTACACATTCAGAAGAGAGGAGGCAAAGTGACTTCAGAGGCAGAGATCAGAATAATGTTGGCACAAAGAATACCGATAGCCACCACTAATGTTGAACTTCTGGCCTACAGGACCTAGTTTTAAGCTATAAAGTTTGCAGTGATTTTTTTACAGCAGCACAGAAAACTAACACAATAATATATTTGATTGCAATACTGATTCTGGAGGGATAATGGGAGCTAGAGATTAGAAGTGGAAAGGTCAGGAATATAAGTAGCCTTTATATAAATTAAAAGTAGATGGACACAAAACAAGAATACATATTTTTTGAAGATGTACAAAAAGATTTGCATTAAACATGCAAGAATGGTTGCTAATGGGGGAAGGGAATGGCAATGGAGAGAGGGAAATAGATGACAACAGAAATGAAAAATACAGTTGAAAGATTGCAAGATAAATTTGTGAAAACTTCCTACAAGATGGAGATGGAGAAAAAGAGATAGAGAAGAAAAGTAGAAGGAAAAAAAAAGCAATAAGTCACCCAGCAAGGAAATACCGTGATCACAAAGGTGATTTTCCCAGGGTGAGGTGTATCCATTGCACTCGGATATGCTCACCCCTGTGTTCCCCAAATATGGGAAACTCAGCTGCATAATTTGCGGTAGTGGAGGACTGTGTTTGAGCTCTTTTGTGACATGAAAAAGAATAAAAAATATGTAAAAAAATTTAAAAAGACCAATAAGTAAAAGGAGCAGTTTGAGTGACCCAACATCTGTATAAAGAGAGCAAAAAAGGAAATGTAGTCATCGAAGAAATAATTCAAGAAAATCCCCCTCTACAATTTGATATTAGATTAGAGAGAGAACATAGAGTTAAATGAGATCGGAAAAGTTGACAGCAGTTAAATCCTAAAGATTCTGTAAGGCCACTTTCTAAAGGATCTCCCTACTACTTTCTGCCCAGGAATTCTTACATAAACTTCAAGACCCAAGGTAACATCACTTCCTCTGGAAGCCATCCAGGACCCATTTCACCCAAGAAACCAGTTCTTCCAATATGATTCTATATAACCCATTGCATTATAGTAAATTAGTATTATTATTATTAGAGACTAGGTCTTGTTCATTGAATGGGCTAGAGTGCAGTGGCACATTCATAGCTCACTGCAACCTCAAACTCCTAGCCTCAGTTGATTCTCTTGCCTCAGCTTCCTTAGTAACTGAGGCATAAGCACGCACCACCACACCTGGCTAATTTTTCTTATTTTTTTGTAGAGATGGGGTCTCGTTATGGTGCCCAGACTGGTCTCAAACTCCTTGTCTCAAGCAGTCTTCTTGCTTAAGCCTCCCAAAGTGCTGGGATTACAAGTGTGACCTGAGCCACCATGCCTGTCCTATAGTAAATGATTCATTAGTGTTGGTTTTATCTGGTAGAAGGAGGTGTGCTGCTTGAGGGCAGAGGCTGGATGGGGTTCATTCATCTTTAAATACACAATGCCTGGCACAAGGTGGTAACTCAGTCTTTTATTTTGCTTTGGCTTCAAAACAAGCATTTCCCAGTCCCTGAACTTTAACCCTTCCCCAATAATAAATAAGGTGAAGATAAATGAAACATTTTCTGTCAGAAAATTGTTAAGTGTGGGAGTAATAAGGTAGCAGCCATGATGTTCATGTGCCAAATAGTGACAAGCTTTATCACCAATGCTCACAGCCCCCTACAAGACCAACAGTATAATCTCAGCTGCACAGTTGGAGAAACTGACCTTGTCATCCAGAGTCACACACACAGCTAGTAAGTGCCCTCGCTTGAAACCCAGGCATCTCCCTCCAGAGGCCGTCCTCCTGGCGACTCCACCATGCTTCCTTAACTTTCACTACCATTCTTGCAATTATTTTTCTGACGCCAGGTGCTTCACATTGGTTAATTCATTTCCAGTTTACTAGTGCCTGGCTTCAGCGGTTACAAACACCGCCTCGTTTACCCACTGTGAGAAATACCTGTAATTTTCGAATTAACTTTTGTGTCTTTCAGTTGAGGTACTCCTTTCCTTTTGTGGTTTACCTTTCTTACTTCCAGTAGGAAAAATATTGTACTCATTTTAAAATAGAGGGGGCCCAACTACATGGAATACAGACTCGGGTTGGTTGGTTTGCTTGCTTTTTCCTCACACGGAATTCAAAAGCACCTCATGAATTCTAGCAGCAGAGACGGTGGATTGCGGTTTTAAGGGGGGAAAAGCTCCGCCCCCGCCCCGCCCCGCCCCCGCCCGCCTTCCCGGGTGTCTAGAGCCCCGGCAGGCTCCGGAGCTCCCGGGCGACCGCGGCCGGCGGGAACCGGGGATGCCAGGGCTCGGCTGAGCGGCTGCCGCCCGTGCGCTCGCTGGAGCTCGAGTCCAGCCACGCGGGTTTGGAACCGGGGCCGGCGGCGCCGGAGTCCACGCACCGGGCATGGACGCGCCGGGGGACGCTGAGGGCCCGCGCCCACCAGGTGATGACAGCGGCGTGGCCCGGTGGCTTCGGGCCTGTCTCTTTAGCAGCGATTGAATTGGCTTTAGTTTGGTTTGTTTCTGAGAGATTGGAAAGGCTGCGGCCTGAATATGAGGTTTCTTTTCTCTCCGTAAAGGGTAAAGTTCAAGGGCAGTTTGTGGTACGGTCTCCAATGACTTTCTTCCCTATAGGTCTTCTTTAACGTACTGTGTGTTTAAGAATGCATTCAAATAAGTATGCCATTGGGCAAACGTAAAACATCTTTCGAATACTCGCTGTTATTCCCCTCTTTAACTTTTCTCATTTCCCTTTCTTATCTACTCCAAAGTTTTTTCAAAGATTCTTGACTTCCTCATGTTGCACGGATTTTTTTTTTCTGGACTCCTGTGGCAACCAGTGAAAAAATAGAGCAAATCAAATTTATTTGGGAATAAATATTAAATGAATTGACGCATAAGAACAATAATTATTGTAAAAAAATTATTGATTTACAGATTTGTGAGACTTGTTTTTCCAGAAGCATACCTTTTTAAGTGTTCATTCACCAGTTGAATGATTTAGCTTGTTTTCCCCTGCCTACACTTCATTTGAATTCGATACTGTCTTAGAATTCTTAATAAATAGCTAACATTACATGCTTAAAACGTTATTGAGTTCGTGAGGCATATGAAACTAGTGACTTGAGAAAATAAGGGACATGGTACTTCAGAGAGCAGTACCCTTTGAAGATCACCCTGCTGCCTCATCCTTCTTGAAGGGACTTATGAAAGAAGACAGAAATAGGCCTTAAGGTGGAGGGAAAACAGGTCAGATGGCTTGATAATTTCTGGATTGAATTCTAATAGGGAATAGTATGTAAATGAAAGTGATATGGTTTCAAAATTGCAGTAATATACAAGGATTGTGCTCCATTTGATCAAATGTGCTGTATTCAAAATAGCCGTAAGCTCAGCAAATGTTATCTTCAGAGTGCTTCTTCTGTGCACAGAAATGGCACTTGTATATTTCCATCAGTAGTCCAATCACATGCCTAATTGCAGTGTGTTTACCTTCAAGGTGATGGCCCTGCAGGAAGTACAAGGGAGACACCCAGGCGACTCTCAAGAGAACAGCTTTATGTACTGATATCAGCAGCTTCTGTGAACTTAGGTTCCATGATGTGTTATTCTATCCTTGGACCCTTTTTCCCCAGGGAGGTAAGACATTTTTATATCCTTATGAGCTCTAATTTTTAAAAAAGACTTTTGAATTATTTCATTCTACAGTATGTAAAATGTTAAAATCTGCACATAGTACAGATAATGTATAGAACTTCAGCCAACAGAATAGTTTTTGTAGAATACTTGGAAATACAGGAAAAAATATCCAATCAGAAGGAACATCCTCTTGGAGGTAATTCACCTAAATATAATCGATCTTCTGAGGATTACTTTTCATATCATATAGTTGATTAATCTTTTTTTTTTGAGACAAAGTCTCATTTTGTTGCCCAGGCTACAGTGCCGTGGTGTCAGCCTAGCTCAAAGCAACCTCAAACTCCTGGACTCAAGCAATCCTTCTGTCTCAGCCTCCTGAGTAGCTGGAACTACAGGCATGTGCCACCATGCCCAGCTAATTTTATATATACATATTTTTAGTTGTCCAGCTGTTTTCTTTCTATGTTTTTAGTAGAGATGGGGTCTTGCTCTTGCTCAGGCTGGTATGGAACTCCTGAGCTCAAAGGATCCACCTGCCTCAGCCTCCCAGAGTGCTAGGATTACAGGCGTGAGCCACCACGCCCGGCCATGAATAAGAGATTTAAATGTGAGAGTTTGAAATGTGATTGCAAAGGTCTACGTTAAGACAGTAACTCTCTCTGGGAGTTTTTGGTTTATTAATATTTTGGAATTAGGAAGTTGTGATTTACTGGATCCTTTCTGATTTGAATTTTTTTTTAACAAATGTAATGCAGGATTAATGTCTTTAATATATAAAGAGTTTCTGACTTGAATTTTGTATGGACTCTAGCGGCAATGTTTACACAAAGGAGGAATTCTGATTAATAGTGCCTAGTTCCCTCTAATCATACATAGCCTTTTATATAGTGTTAGGATCTACACTAATGGCACAGACTCAAAGAGAAAACCCCTAGTGAGACCAGCTGGATTCTGGTTGTCAATGGCATATAATATGACATGAATGGTACTGGCTTGGGTGAATGTAAATAGCATGTCCATGCGTTTTGTTTTGTCCTCTTTGCCAAATACTCAGCTCACAATGCACTAGCAGCTTCTCAGTCCTCTAACTGCTTTGATAAAGTGTAGTCCTTCATTCAGTGTGCTACAAAAGAGGATAAAGTGGCTTCTCTACTAAAGGAACAATACTGCTCTGTAGTCACAGAGTACTCCCTAGTTTTTAGTGCACATTTCTACCCATTTATCTGTTCGGTTCCTGCCACTATCCCATAAAGTAGATAGAATAGTGCGAATCTCATCATGTCACAAATGAAGAAACAATTTCAGAAGTTATGACTTTCCCAGTTCAGTTCTATTAACTAGAGGTGCAGCGAGTTCCGACTCTGGAGTGTGCTAGGCATTTTATGTGTTAGGGAAGAAAAAAAAATCAGGGAAATGTCCTTCCCTTATCTGTCCATTGGGAGTGAAAAATATATTAAAAAAAAAAAAAAAGGTTTCAGGTTGTTTGGATATCCTTTAAGAAAAGGATGTCCAGAATGTTATGAGACTCCAGAAAGAGGAATGGGGCATGGGCAGAGTGGGGGCAGGAAAAGAAGGGGGCTACTGAAAGGTCCCTCATGGGATAAATCTAAGGGGGATCTTGAGATACTGGCATTCTAGGTAGTCACAGAAATAACAAAGCGAATGGCATGTTCTTGTGAAGTAGCAGACAGTTTGAAGTGGCTTGAGCCTAGGGTGGAGTGAGGTCTAAGAGATAGAGGATCTGAGAAGGCAGGCTTGAGCTAGAACGCAAGGGTACTTGTATGCATGCCAAAGACTTAGTGATTGAGCAAGATAGAGTAGCCTGGCCAGATTTGGATTTTGTAATAAATAAATAAATAAATAAACAAACAAACAAATAAATAAATAAAATGGGAGTCTGTGGAATTAAGATTGAGAAGAACTAGAGTAAATGGATCAACCAGTTCGAAGGGCATTTCCCAGCTCAGCTGGAACTCAGTGGATGCAACTAATGTTAGCTTCCTCTGAGTGAATAGGGACAAAGGAAAACCAGGCTGTGGGTGGGAGTTTTAAGTTTTTGATCGAGCATTTTGCTTATAGGAGGTGTTGACTAAAGAAAACAAGTCAAGCTTTTAAAGAATTAAAAT
Organism: Microcebus murinus; assembly: GCF_040939455.1. Classification (NCBI taxonomy): domain Eukaryota; kingdom Metazoa; phylum Chordata; class Mammalia; order Primates; family Cheirogaleidae; genus Microcebus; species Microcebus murinus. The sequence goes on from NC_134108.1 coordinate 29,427,057, forward strand.
TAGTTGTATTTAGAAGTCTTAATTTAGGACTACAGACTGAGATGTACAGTCTGGGAGCAGTTCTGCCAGACTGCTCCAACACAGTGTTTCAGTTCAGAGCTTAAATACAGGTGGTGAAGATTCAGTACATGTAAAATCACATCAGAGTTTGGGTGTAAGAGTACACCTGGGTATAGATTACTAAAGCACATCTATCTGGTTATAAATTATAGAAGTGTAATCACTAACCCTGGTAGACATTATCTTACTGCAGGAAAAGGCAAGGATTGGGGTCATTTATCTTTTAGGGTGGTGATCCCAAACATTTTAGGCACCAGGGACCGGTTTCATGGAAGACAGTTTTTCCAGGGGGAGGTGAAATTCAGGAGGTGATGGGTGGCCGGGTTCCTAACAGGCCATGGACCAATACCGGGCCACGCCCTGGGGTTGGGACCCCCAGTTTTAGGGAATGTAGTGACTCAGGCAAGAGATTTGGGGGACTGTGTGCTCTCTCCTGTTTTGTCTTCAAAGGATCCCTCTGGAGAGCTGCCCATCGGCACAGGGTCAGGGGCTTCGTGAAATTAGCTGGCAAACAGAAATGAACAAACATGGCTTCTTACGCTGGCTACTTTGTCTTGCGGAGTGAAGGCTGAGGGAGAGAAGACAAAGGCAGGGAGAGAACATTCTAACTTTAAAAGCTATAGATAAGAAAAGTGGGCTCTGGTTTTTCACTTCTCACTAAAATTTTATGGTTGACAAATGCAATGGTAAAGCGTCTCTGTCCTCCTGTATGTTCTGTCGTCCTTCCTATTAGCTAGAGCTCACTGGGGAAGGAGAAATAGATCCCTTCTTAAATTCTGGGGCAGGATTCCTACTTCTAATCAACATTTTTCTGGTCACTCTCCTCCTTTGTCAGAGGATTATACGTGAACCAGAAATTGCTTTTAATAGCCATTCTTGCTTTCCTAATGTGAAGCAGGACTCACGTTCCAAAGGTGGCGTTTAGTTGCTGCCGCGGTGTGTGAGTCTAGCACGTCCTGTGTAATCGTTCCATTTCCACAGTCAGTGCGGGAACATGTACGCGATGGAAACCGTAGTGGCTCCATGACTACATAACCTTTGCAAGTGCCCGTCCTCATCTCTGAATGGGGCCACCTAAAAATACATTCCTTATTTGATAGGTGTTAGATACCACGTAAAACAGCACTTACTAGAGATTCTGGCTCATAGTGAGGGTCCAGTAAATATTAGGTGCTATAACCATCGTATATTTCCTGCTAGATTCTAGAATTAAATACTTATCAGATCCATTAAGCAAAGAACATGGATAATGTAATTTGACCAATGAACATTCTGCCTACATTTTAATTGACTCTTTTGATAATACTTTCCCTTTGAGGAACCTGACCCATGTGTAGTAGAAATGTTGACTTCACGTTCCTGTCTACATACAGCATAACCTTTTCCTACGATGCTGTTAAAGGCATCTTAATAATGAGACCTCTGTTATCTTCACACTATTATCGTATGTGGTTGTTAGTACATGAAGGAGCAAGGTCAATTATGAAGCCAATAGAATTATGAGCTTCAAATCCTGCCTCCGTAATTACTGCAGAACGGTAGGCCCATTCTCTGCCCTCACCCACCACCAAGTACTTAGGGGCCACATCTCTAAGGACCTTCCTAGAGTAAGGAAGGACCCTTCCTAAATTTTAGCTTAGACCAATAGAGTTCACCTATCTGGTTTCCTGCAGTATGATACTATGAAAAATGTAGGGTTTAAAGAGGTATAGTCTAGGCCGGGCACTGTGGCTCAGGCCTGTAATCCTAGCACTCTGGGAGGCCGAGGCGGGAGGATTGCTCAAGGTCAGGAGTTCGAAGATAGCCTGAGCAAGAGCGAGACCCCGTCTCTACTATAAATAGAAAGAAATTAATTGGCCAACTAAGATATATATAGAAAAAGTCAGCCGGGCATGGTGGCGCATGCCTGTAGTCCCAGCTACTCGGGAGGCTGAGGCAGAAGGATTGCTTGAGCCCAGGAGTTTGAGGTTGCTGTGAGCTAGGCTGACACCACGGCACTCACCCTAGCCTGGACAACAAAGCGAGACTCTGTCTCAAAAAAAAAAAAAAAAAAAAAAGAGGTATAGTCTGACATGAAAAGAATGTCCTTGAAAAAGACAAGGATTGAATGATGATGGTATCTTTACATGGGAAGGGATGGAGAAAATTTTTATGTAAAAATTATAGTTAGAGAGAAAAGGTAAAGAAATGTGATTATGGCTGTCGTAGAGAATGGATTTTGAATGGTACAGGAGTGTGTGTGTCTGCATGTGCACACACACACATTTCAGTATTTTTTTTTATTTCTTTTCTCACATTTCAGTATTAAGAGTGAAGTTATTTGTGAAAAACCTGAAACTCTGGTGAGAGAATGGTACTAAATTGGACTCTTAATATCATAAATATTCACTACTGGTACTGTGCCTGTCACACAGAAGGTGTTCAATAAATGACTTCTGGCAGAGTTGTGTAGCTCAGGCTTTGCACCTCATAGTGTGCTAAGTTGTCAATCCTATCTTAAAGAAATTAAACTCATATTTTATCTCTTTTAATTGCTACAGTTAGAATCTGTTGTAAAGACCTGCCATATTTCCAGAGTTGGAAGTTTTTTAAACCTTCTCTTTTTTTTATATATGAATTTCGTGGTACATAACAACAATTCTTCTATCTTAAAGAAATTAAACTCATATTTTACCTCTTTAAATTGCTATAGTTAGAATCTGATGTAAGGACTTGCCATATTTCCAGAGTTTGAAGAAGTTTTTTAAACCTCTCCTTTTTTTTTTTATGTGAATTTAGTGGTACATCACAACAGTAGTGTTTGACATTCAAAAGAAGTAGATTTAAGATAAATACTTTATCAAATTTAAGATTTGATACTTTAGCAGATTTAGAAGCTCACTGATAGAATAGGCTATAAACAAACATTAATTGTTATAATTGATGAATGCTAAACTACCCAAGGTGTTTCTGGAGAATGTAGAGTGTTAAGGGAACATCTTTTGTCTGTGTTGTTGGTGTCAGGAAGGAAAACTACTCTCCAAACTGTCAGGTAATTGGTATTGATGCCAGAAATAGAGAACCAGACTGAATGCGCCTTGGGGTGACCCATATGCCAGCTCACGGGACTTCCTATTCTTAAGTTTTTTTGACTGGCAAACATTTTTTGTTTGTTTCCTATAAATAAAATGTGATACCAAAAAGGAAGTTGTGTCTAAGTCAGCTGTTTTCTCAGTCCTGTGACTGAGAAATGGAGCCCAAATTTCCACATCAAAGGTTTTCCGTGTTTGTTTATGCTATTTAATTCTGACTTTTCCCAGCTAAAGCTAACAATACTTTATAGTCAAGGTGAATGAATTTCATGTCAGGGACTAGGTTTTACTGTCTTAACTAGTTACCCTTCCTTCCCTATCCTGTTTATTATAAAATAATAATCTTTGAAATTGCTATACGGATAAAGGTCACAAAAAGATGATGCTCTGATCTAATATTCCATTTTTCCATACTGATGCTAATTTGTCTTTCAACCTTTGTTCTCATTTTTGTTTCTTTAAAGGCTGAAAAGAAGGGAGCCAGCAATACCATTATTGGTATGATTTTTGGATGTTATGCTTTGTTTGAGTTGCTAGCATCTTTTGTATTTGGAAACTATGTAAGTATTAAAGTTCAGGTACATGTTTTAATTTTTAAAAATTGTGTAATGAGTTATTCTGATTTACAAGTCTAGAATTTGCATTGATACAGAAATAACCACTGTTATAGTTTTATAAATTGTGCCACTGTTGACAGTTCCCTCCTTAGGGTTGATTGATTTTTAATTCCTTCCATGTTTGTAAGCAATATGTACTGGCACTCCATTAAAGAGTTATTATATTAACTGAACATGTCTTCCCCCAATCCTGTATTTTCCTGTAGTAGATTTGTTTGAGTCAATATAGACTTATAGAAGTGACCAATTTACTACTCTTCTTTGACATTTATTATAGATTGTACATATTGGAGCAAAATTTATGTTTATAGCAGGAATGTTTGTCTCAGGAGGAGTTACCATTCTCTTTGGGTAAGTCATTTTCTGATATGTTTGGGAGCTTGAACAGATTTCATAGTCTATCTTCAGTTTGAAATAGTAAGGGCTTTTTAAGTCAATGTTACCATTATTGTCTGTTGAATACCTATCATGAGACAAATGGCAGAAGGAGCTGTGTGAGTAGAAAACAGAAATGAATGGCATTGCTCTTGAGGAAACGGTCCTCCAGGGACCACCATTACACTGGTCACTGAATTTATTCTTAAGGACTCCTGTGACTGTGAGTGATAGAAACCTTTTGGCTTAAGCTAAAAAGTGAATTTCCTTCCTAAAAATCACCTCAAAAATTTCAGTATACGGGTGTTGAAACAGTGTCATTAGAAATTTTTCTTGACTTCACTGGCTTTACTTTTTTCTTCTTGTGATTTTTTTTTTCCAAACTGGAATGGAAAGTGATTTGTTCTTGGTTGAGCTTTCCCTTGTGGTGGGAAGATGGCCCCACCAGCTCCAATAGGTAGTGCCACTTTCTCAATAGTTCCTGTTAGGTAGGGCCTCGGGTTGGAGCCCCAGCGGCCAGATCTTTGTGGGTGGCCCATCCCTGTAGCCAGCGGGAAATAATGTTCTGATTGGCCAGGCTGGGTCATGTACTCACTTCAGGGTGGAGCAGCGTGGTTTTCCCTGTTGCTGTTTCCAGAAAAAGAAGAAATGAGTGCCAGAGGCAAAAGAGCTATCGAAGTTCTTAAACTTAGAGTCCTTAAACCAGCAGCATAGTGGCAAATAATATGGAAGAGCTTATACAAATACTTGGGCAACATAAAGGAATGATAGGACCGTGTTTCCCTGAAAATGAGACAGGGTCTTATATTTATTTTTCCTCAAGAAGACACCCTAGGGCTTATTTTCAGGGGATGTGTTATTTTCCCTTCAAAACCTCAGCTTGCAGCACATACAGGATGGCGGGACCTGACAGGGGAGCCAACCTTGTTGGTGGGGCTGCCTGCACCTTTCCGGTCACCTGTGGGATAGTAGCTGTCATGATGGGGCAGATGAGAAGGGCTGCTGGTCTTCCTTACCGCTCCACAGGAAATGCATGGGTTGTGCAGATAAGCTGCGTAGCCACGCCCATCACCAGGTCTTATTTTTGGGGTAGGGCTTATATTGTGCAAATGCTTAGAAATCCTGCTAGGGCTTATTTTATGGGTAGTCCTTATTTTGGGGGAAACACGGTAGTATGGTAAAGTTATGATGAAATAAACTCAGGAAAACCATTAAATGAAGTGGATGTTTTTTAAAAATTTTCTGCACAGGGAGTTTTCTGTTCTCTGCATTCATTCTTTTTTTTTTTTTTTTTTTTGAAAGTTTGAGTCTCACCATAGGAGAGACCTGAAACTAAGAAGTCCTTCTATATAGGTCTTGTCAGAGTGATTCTGCATATTCCAAAAAGGCCTATTTACTATTGTCATCTAGGAGACCAATTGTATCAGCAGAAAAGGGCAACCTAAGCTGTCATTATGACTTAAATTGTTACCAAAAATAAGAAGGTAATTTCCTTCTACTGAAAATATAACAAAATAACTCTTCAAAACATTTATATTCTGAATAGATTTATTCTAATAACTGTGGGTGATGTACTACTCTTTTCTTTGAGCACAATTAAAAAGGAAAAACAAATAAAAACCAGCTTAACATTTGAGAATTGTCTTATTCTCTTTTAGTATATTGGATCAAGTTCCTGAAGGACCAATATTTATTGCTATGTGTTTTCTAGTGAGAGTAATGGATGCAATAAGCTTTGCTGCAGCAATAACTGCGTCGTTTTCTATCCTTGCAAAGGCTTTTCCAAATAATGTGGCTACAGTATTGGTATGTGTTTTATACATTTTTTTCTATTTTCCTTTGCGTGTAAGCCAAAATATTTCTTTGATCTTCCAAGTTAAAGCTGGGATCCATTCCTCTATTCTTGGTTTTCTCTACTTACTCTGTTTTGGTTAGCTTTTACTCCAATTTCTACTTGTCAGCAAGGCTGTCCCTAAATGTACCATTAGTCTTACTTAGGTGCTCTTCCTGGTCTTAGAATTTCCTGACTGGACAGTTTGACAAATAAATGTGGTCCAAACCAACTATTCTTTCTACCACTTTTTCTATCTCCCTGTAGCCTAGATTGTGGCTGAGCTGCCTGAGCTGCATTCCTCTGCTTTAAGAAAAAGAGTTATCCCTGTGGCAAAACACCCAATTCATATGAGTCCTTCTTCCACTTTCCCCTGATTTGTACAAGGGATCTTAGAGTTCATCTTGAAGTTTTTAAGTGTTTCTGTGCTGTCTATCTGAGGAGTGCCCTCTCATTTTGACATAAAAGCGCAGAACCTGGTGGTATCATATTGACATACGTTCTTGTGTATTGATTGCCTAGATGCACGTAGACCTGGTATTAATGACACACTGGATTCCTGTCTCAGCTCTGTGCAGCTGCCTCCCTGACCCCAAGCAAGCTTTCCCATAGCACTTTCTCTGAGCTCGTCTTGTCAGACCAAACACTACCAAATGCCACCCTCATAGCATATAATTGTTCTCTAGACTTCAGAGTCTAATCATCTTAGTACCAAGGACTCCCTTATTTAATACTCCCTCATTTAATACTATAGTTTAAAATTTTTTACTGTTGATAAACTATTTGCTGTGTAAATAGTTTTTCCCACTTTTCAATTTCAAAATATTAAGGGGGGTACAAATGTTTTAGATTACATGGATCATTTTTGTAATGCATGAGTCCTTGGCTATAGGTGTGCAGTTTTCCCCACATTTTCATTAAGCACTTGGGTATACAGCTGGATAGGTTCAATTTAGGTTGACACCTTACCATGCAGGGTTGGGCACAGTGAGAGGCATACTATTTACCCAGAAATGTGTTTCTCAAAAAGGGTTCAGAAGAACTCTAGTCTATTGACATGGTCTGTGAAGCAAGGGTTTGTGGCTAAACAAGTTTGGAGTGTACTGTGTGCTGTCCTCCAACTTACAGATGTCCAGTTTACATTAGTGTTTTAAGACTTCAGGAAATCCTAGAGTAAAGATACTTTATTAACTGTTCCACAACTCAATTTGACCATGGAACCATTGTTTTCAAATAAGACTTGTTGACCTTTAAAACAGTTCGTGTTCTGTGGAACATTCTGGAAAGTGCTGTCCAAGAAAGTCCTGTGCTGTTGGCAATACTCCATTGGATTTCCTGATCAGGAAAGGACACCAGTGTTGCCATATGATGTTTCTAAATGAAATTGCAGCCACTAGCCAACACGCCTGACATGGTAGTTGATCTGGATGGCCTTGTTGTGGTTAAAGATAGAATTCATATGTTCTTTATGAAATGCTGAATGTTATTAATGGACTACTTTTGTGCATTCCATGAGGTCTGAGGATGTAAGGTTGCAAGCCACGGGTCTCTGTTTAAAGCCCCTAAAAACTAGATTGATTTGAAATGGTACAGTTGCTGTAGTAGTAAACTTTTTTTTTTCCCATAGCACTGTTTTGTTTACTTTAACTTTAATTAACAAAACAGTTTTATGTGTTAACAAGGGAATATAGAATATAGTAAGTATATTCTACATATTACTGTTGCTCAGTGTTCCTATACACACCTGTTGTCCAGGTGCCCAACCCTCTGTCCCCCTCTGGGAAAGCAACAGATATTATAGGTTTCTTCCAGAGAGATTCCATGTATATATGTATGTACACTCATATACACATGTACACACACACAACATGATTTCCCTCCCTCCTTGTTTTTATACAAATGGTAGCATACCACAAATACCATCAGCACCTTGCTGATTATACTGACAGTGAAATCATCTTGGAGATCTTTCTGTACCTACATATAAAGAGCTTTCTTACTCTTTTCTTTACTGTGTGTATACTATTTCATTGTGTGGACACAACCTAGTTTATTTACATTGTTGATGAACATTTAGATTGTTCACATATTTTGCTATTGCAAACTGTGCTACAATGCATGAGCTTATATATATATATACCATGTGACATCTTAATGGGTATACCTCTAAGCTAAATTCTTTTTTTATTTATAATTTTATATTTATTTAATAAAATTAATTTCTAATTTTTTAAAAAAATTGTTTATTTATTTATTTTTCAGATTTCTGTCAGAAAAGATGTAAGCTAAATTCTTAAAAGTGGAATTCTAGGTCAGCGAGTATGTGCATTTTTAATGTTGATAGATTTGCCAAAATGCCCTCCCATGTTCACTTGCCAGCAGTGTATGAGAGTGCCTCTGACCCTACATCCTTGGAAACATAGTGTGTTTGATAAGTGATAGGTGAAAATTGGTATCTTGTGGCTCAAATTGTTCCCTTCTTTTATTTATTTATTTATATTTATATTTTTATTTTTTTTGAGACAGAGTCTTGTTTTGTTGCACAGGCTAGAGTGAGTGCCGTGGCGTCAGCCTAGCTCACAGCAACCTCAAACTCCTGGGCTCAAGCAATCCTCCTGCCTCAGCCTCCCGAGTAGCTGGGACTACAGGCATGCGCCACCATGCTCAGCTAGTTTTTTTCTATATATATTAGTTGGCCAATTAATTTCTTTCTATTTATAGTAGAGATGGGGTCTTGCTCTTGCTCAGGCTGGCTTCAAACTCCTGACCTCGAGCAATCCGCCCGCCTTGGCCTGCCAGAGTGCTAGGATTACAGGCGTGAGCCACCGCGTCCAGCCTTGTTCACTTCTTTTAAAAAATAAGGGCAAGCTGCCTCTTCCAAGAGCTATTTGTATTTCATTTTATGTGTCAACAGTTTATTTATACCATTTGCCCATTTTCCTATTGCATTGCTATTTTTTGTCTCATTGATGAGTAGTAGCTCTTGATATATTTGGGGAATTAGTTCTTGTCAGTATTTTTTTTCTTCTATTTTTCATTTGTCTTTTGATGTATTTTTCTATCTATAGTTTTTTCATATTTTCATGTAAGCAGGTTTATCAATCTTTTTATGTCTTCTGAGTTTTATGGCATAACTAAAATATCTTCCCCACCATAAGAATTAAAAAAGTAAAACCTCCCATATTTTATTTTCCTATATCTTTATGATTTTAATATATATGTTTAAGTTTTTGGTCCATCTTGTGTTTGTGTGTGTGTGTGTAAATTGTGAAGTAGATAAAATTTTTTTCAGATAGTATCTTGTTAATTCTTCAAATGAAATATATTAACTCAGCTTTTTTCCCCCCACTTTTAGGGAAGTCTTGAGATTTTTTCTGGATTAGGACTAATACTGGGTCCTCCTGTAGGTGGCTTTTTGTATCAATCCTTTGGCTATGAGGTACCTTTTATTTTTCTGGGATGCATAGTTCTGCTGATGGTACCACTCAACATGTATATTTTACCCAGTTATGGTAAGCCCACACTTATTACTCATTTTAAGAATCTTGAATATATTTCTATGCCTTTGTAAGAGAACAGTTTACCAGATATTCACTTTTATTTTATATAATCAATAATAGCTTTTTAGAACATGCTTAAAGAACTGATTCTCTTTTCAGAAATACTGTAGGCAATTAGGTTATAGGAATTCTATATATCACAAATTGTTTTCCAACCTTTAGAACTAGCAAATATTTAATTTCTGATCATAAGCCATTACCACATGCACACCAGAGGTCTTCTTGGAGTGAATTAAATGTCAGAACAAGGAGTTATCATTGGCCACATGTGGCCCCAGTCTTCCTAGAAGGTTTTCTTCCCAGCAGCCCTTGCAGCTGTCCATGCAGTGATGCCCGGGTACAAGGACACAGGTCCACATTAGGCGGCAATGGGAATCACCTTGGCTTCAAAACGTCATGCTCCACAGGAGTCACCCTGCCCTGTAATAAATGCATGGGAATCGCTGCTAGAGTCTCTATGGAGAGACAGGCCAGGTGCAAGAATCAGCGCAATCAGGGAGGCACAAAAACATCTTGTCCTCATCAGGTGTTTATGGCTTATTTAGATTTCCTTTTGTCCAGATGAAATGTACCAATCAGAGTTATGCTTATAGTAGACAACATTGCCTAGTAACATGGTGGGCATTGTACGGGCAGCCAGAGCTGGAAAGTTAACTGAGAGTTGGTGAACAGCCTTAGAGAGGCAGTGCCATAGGGAGCCACACGGTGGCGCTTGTCCTCTTTCTGAGTGTGACAAGGCTGTTGGTTTTGTAGTTGAACATCCTGGTTGTGCTCAGGTTGGTTTGTTAGATACTTGGCTGTTAAGAAGCAGACACTAGGGCAGATTCTCATGAAGCAGGAAAAAAACCTTTGTTAACTCTGTACCACACGAGATAAGGAAAAAAGACTTTGCTAAGACATACTAATTAATTAATGGTAGAACTGGGTATTTAGAACTTCTGTGATTAGGTGCCGGACTGGCCCCAGCGTCTGTTACCCCTTAAGGCCTGGCCTGCACTCCTCATCCCATCTCTGCCTCCCTCCCCTTGGTGTCTTTTGCAGCCCTTTCTAATCGCCACCAGCCTGCTTACTTGGTACTTATTTCTCTTCTTTGCTGTTATTTCTCAATTAAAATTTCCCTGCTTCTTTATTGAACTTAACAAAATCCCAGTTAGCTATATTTTTATGAACATAAGAGTTTGACAAACTCACTGTTTATCTACTGAAGGCTTTTTTAATTTAGATTGAATTGGAAAAAAACTAGTATTTTTAAAAAACTCTCGAGGATTGATAATATTAAAGCTGTAAACATACATTTCAGTGTTCCCATTTAGAAGTACTTTTAAAAATTATTTTAGGAGAGTTTATAGATAGAAGCTAGAAAATTAAACAAATTTGATTTTTCTTACATTGGCAGAATTTTATATTCTCTAAGTTCTACCTCTCCCTTGTCTCCTTCTAGAACCACGGACAATGTGGCTTTAGCTGTGGGTGGCTGAGTCCCTCTTCCTTTTCCTTTACATCTGCTCACCATGTCCCCTGTTCTATACTACTTGAAAGAAATATTTCTAAAACAGAGCCATGGACATATCACTCCTCTTATTAAAATCCTTACATCCATTACATTTAAGAGATCTATTGTACATCATGGTGACTCTAGTTATTAATAATAACAATATATACTTGAAAATTTATAGAGTAGATTTTAAGTGTTCTTACCACAAAAAATAAATATATAAGGCAATGCACACATTAATTAGCTTGATTTAGTTATTCTACAATATATATCTATACCAAAACATCATGTTATATACTATAAGTATATATAATTTTTACTTGTCAACTTGAAAAAAAATCCTTAAATCCATGAAATATGAACTTTATCCTGGAAGCCATTAGAGGCTACTATTAAAGATTTAAGTAGAAGAGTCACACAGTCTAAAATATCTCCCTCGCATTCTAACCCCTACTCATCCGGAAAACTTAATTTGTATTACCTTTTCTGGGGAGTTTTTAAAATCTTGATCATTGGATTAGATGTTGAGTAAGTAGTGTTACAGGGCTCAGCTTTCTTCCTGCTCCCCCACCACTGAGGACCACCCCACGTCCCATCTCTAACAGGAGCTCTCTGTGGCAGGCATTGTCAGCCAGGAAATCATATCCCTCTAAGAAGAATACAGATGTCCCTCAGTATCCATGGAGGATTGGTTCCAGGACCTTCCGTGGACACCAAAATTCACAGATGCTCAAGTCACTGATATAAAATGGTGTAGGATTTGCAAATAACCTGTGCACATCTTCCCATATACTTTAGATCATCTCTATGTCACTTATAATACCTAATATAATGTAAATGCTATGTAAATAGTTGTTATACTATTAAAATATTGTTTAGGGAATAATGACAAAGGAAAAAAAACCTGTCTGTGTTCAATACAGATACAATTTTTTAAAAAATATTTTTGATCCATGGTTGGTTGAATCCATGGATGCCAAACCCATGGATATGGAGGGCCAACTGTATTTGAGAATTTGGAGGAGGCAAAGAGTACCAAGTAGCTTTGAAAAGCTCCCCAGGTAATTCTGCTATGTGTCCCTTGAAGCAGGTACCACCCCATGTTTTCATTACTTGGTCTTCTTCCACTGCTTAATTATATTAGTTGTGTGTTCATTTTCATGGATTTTTAAAATATATTCTTATTATGGTAACCCCTTTTCCCACCCTGGATTTTAGAGAAGGGGACAATTTATACTATAATAGTGTGTCTTATACTGAAAATACATAATAATTTTTATATGCATAATAATGTAACCAATGAAAATTGGAATCTTTTGTAATTTCTCTTTTAAAGGTGACTAACATCCTTAGTATACAATTCAAAATTCACACAAATCTCCCTGCTGGCAATACCTCACTGAGCCACACGGTGGTGCTTGTCCTCTTTGTAAGTCAAACTGTATTGTTTCTGTGGTTGCACAATGGGAGCTGTGCTCAGATTTGGTTCGCTGTGGGATACTTGGCTGATAATTAAGAAATTTTATTTAGATTTAACTTTACCTCTTGTATCCCAAAAAAGTCTAAGTGTAGCACATAAAATAGTTGAACCACACTTCATGGTGTTTTTTGTACTTGGCTCCATACTTGGCCATTATCCAACAAGTATTAATATTTGTGGAATAAGGAACTGTGCTGGGTGCTCTTGGAGACATGAGGATATATGAAGGCTGATCCTGGCTGTCAAAGAGCTTCCGTGTCCAAACCCAATATCATCTCTGGCCAGGGTCACTATAGCAGTCTCCTGACTCGTAACCTGCCTCCATTCTCAGGCATCCTCAAACTACGGCCTGTGGGCCACATGCGCCTAGCACATTTATCCGGCCCTCCGTGTGTTTTTGCTGCCGCTGCCTGTCTAGCTTAGCAGCCGACTCTCCAACGGTCTGAGGGACCCTGAACTGGCCTCCTGTTTAAAAAGTTTGAGAACCCCTGCTCCACAGGGTCAGAGAGAGAACTTCCTAAACCATACATCTGATTCCTATTCCCTGCTTGAATTCCCTCATGATTTCTCCAGCTTCTTAGCATACAAGGTCCTCCTTCTTCATACATCCTTCTGCAGTATGATCTCTTCTTGCTATGTTGCTGTCCCTTACCCCAATCTCAGTCTTCCAACTTTGCTTCTCTTCTTTCATTTTCTCAAACACAGAATAGTTTCCCTTCACTTCTTCGAATAATATACCTGCATTATTCTTTCTCCTTTCTTTGCTTGCTCAGTGCAAACCCATTCTTTAGGCACCAGCTTTATATATTGCTGCTTTAGAAAGTCTTTCCTACAACACCCTCCCTGTGTTCAGGTAGCTCTTTCCTCTGCTCCCATAGGTGCCCTCCTAGCCCCATCCCAGCTCTTTCCCCTCCTTATTGGAACTTCACTGCAAGGACAGGAGCTGGGTCTGTCTTGTATGTTTTTGTATGACAAGCATTTTGCATGACTCCTGGCTCAGCAAAGATTTTGCTCAGTATATTAATTGGAAGATAGGAAAGCCACCAAACAATAGTAAACAATACAAAGCAAAATATAATTTTGGTGTTAAGTCGTGTAGTGTAGACTAGCAGTGCAGTAGGAAACCAGGTAAAGGTAAAATTTATGGAAGAATCAGGGCCAGTGCTAGACTTATAGAATGAATAGAATTGGAAAAATGAGCAGGGAAAAAAGAAAGGAGTCATTCTTATGACTGGAGGCTTGAAAATAACCATACCTGCTGTTTGGAGCAGTGAAGAAGTGGGAAGTAAGGTTGGTACTCCACTGACCTTGAACACTAAATGTAATTTATGTAGGATTCAATAGCCCCTCTTTTAATCCAGTGTTTGCTTTGATAGCAGAAAAAAAATTGTCTTTTTTTTTAAGTAATTTAGATTCCTCCTAAGTACACATGGACTTTGTTTCTTGGTAAAGTTCTGTCGATGCCTTTCCCGTGTACCAAAGCAAACTTGCCATAGTCTCTATCCCATCTGACAAAGGCCTTACTTCTAGGTTATAACCTGCAACCCAAGACCCTTTCTACCCCTCACACTCTGATTCCAGTTGATTCTTCATACATCTGGGAAATTATTTTTGATAAAATTGGATGTGGCCTCTAGGTTTGAATAAGTTATATGCAGATGTAGATGATAATTTTAGGCAAACTTAGAGGTACAGTTATTTTTTGATTACCAGATAAATAAATTGCTATTATTTATTTTTTTTCTGTTTTCACCTTTACTCCAAAGAGTCTGATCCAGGTCAACACTCATTTTGGAAACTGATCTCCTTACCCAAGGTTGGCTTTTTGGTTTTCATCATCAACTCACTCAGCTCGTGTTTTGGCTTCCTTGATCCTACTCTGTCTCTCTTTGTTTTGGAAAAGGTAAGTAGCCTGATTATTGAAGACCTTTGCATTGTAGCAGGTGGATGTAATTGCTTGGTCTTAGGCTCTGCTTTGTGGAAAGATCTTTGAGTGGCAGGGAATGGAGGCAGAATGGGAACTGCACACTGAGGTAGCCTGTGCCTTCCCTCTGTGACGTCCCCAGGAACTAGGGATCTGATTTAGTATAAAAGAAAGAAGTCTTTCTCTAAGTGGCCAAAACATTGGTCTCCTTCTTTCCAAGACCTTGCTTGTGTCATTGTAGGTTTGGCTCGGGCATACTTTGTGCTACTTAATAAGGACACTTTTCCTCTGTTTGAGTTTCGGTAGGCATTGGTGTCCTCAGTAGCTCGTTTAATGTGAGGTGTTCTTCATCTCTAACAAATCCACTCTGGGTCCACTCACTTACCTTTTAGTCTATTTCATATAATCAGATGAACTATGGATTATATTAATCTGGGATGGGAGAAGGGAACCAAGAATCCCTAGTGCTGAAAAATAAATGTTGAATTCTGGAAGTTTGATGTCATAGAAATTTGTTCTTAAGTATTTTTGAAAAAACATTGTTAATAATGCAATAAAGTTCAAGTCTGGTAGTTAATTATACTGGAGAATTAATGTGTGTCCGGAAGAGGAGAAAATGAATAACTTCAGCCTGCCCCCATTTTATTTGAGGCACTAGATTTAAAATAGCCCAATTGCCAGAAACTTACATTTCATTTAAGTATCTAATATAGTCATTTCAAATGCTTTGACCTATCATAGACCATAAGGATTAAAATTAATTTTTCTTATAATTTCACACTACCCCTCAAAGTCACTAAAAACAGTTTTGGGTATTTCACAGGTAAGATTTAGAAAATAATATAATATTGTGTTTAGCCAATGAGCATCTATTAGGGAACTCATAAGAAAATACCTTGTGATTATGGTGACACAGTTCATTTATATCATCAACAACATGTCTCTCTGAACCGTTTTTTCTGTGCTCTTAACAAGTTGCGTCTAAACAGTGAAAACAAATCTGTAATCGCTGAGAAACCCAAGTTGTTAGTGTATATCTTATAAGAAATCTTTTTTTTTTTTCCTCAAGAAAAAGTAGTTTATTCGTAAGAGAAGAGGAAGATAGATTTCTCTAAAGATAACTGTAGCTGACCATTTGTCGCACGATAGGTAGGTAGGTAGGTAGGTAGCATCAGTCCTGCTCATGTCTGGATGATGGACTGCGTCAGACATTGTACAACCCCACGGCTGTTGGTGGTGACACAGGACTACTGGCAGTTTTCAGGTTGGAGTGCTGCTGTGCCATCCCATTAGCCAACTCCAGCCTAAGACATGTTTAGAAATTTATTTTCCTGGTTTTTAATCATTTTTTTTATCCTGTTGCCTCTCTTTGGACTTCTTTTTATTTAATTGGTAGTTTGCTGTACAGTCATTGGTTGTCCAGTCTTTTAGGGTAGGAAGGTTCTACCTTTTATCCCTCCAGTTATAAAATGAGAAGAAGACATTTCTGACTTTTGTATCTTGCGCCTGTCTTTAAAGGACTAATTTCTTAGCAAGATTCATATTTGTCATAAAAACTGTTAAAACACATATTGACTCATAAATAAACCCCGTGGGCTTAAATAAGAAAATGAGTTAAGAAAATTAAGGAAATTGGAAACAACTTAGATAACCAAAAAAGACAGGCACTTATATCATGTTGTTAATATTAACAGTATCAGAGTTATGTGATAGTTTACTTTTAAGCTGTCTAGGCTTTTAAAACATGTCATGTCATCCAATTTTTAAATTAGATATGAATATCCCTTTGAGATGGTTAAAGGAGCTATTATCAGTAATGTTTTTTACACCAGTATACCTCAAACTGCAGCTTGTTGTCTGTCAGAATCACATGGGAGCTTGTTTGAAATGCAATTTCTCAGGTCCCATCCCAGACTTTCTAGATCAGAAATCTTAGGGTTGGGATCCAGGAACCTCTTTTAACAAGCTCTCCAGGTAATTTTTATGCACTGAAGTTTGCAAAACACCAGTTTACCTATAAAAATGCTATGATTCAGAGAAGCAGAATTCTGTTTGGTGTCAAAGGCTAAAAGCAAAATCTAGATCTTCTGACCTCAGGTTAGGTTTTTCCCCCCTCTCATGGAGAGAAAGTAACCCATTTACAAAAGTAACACAAACATTAGGAAGAATGCTGAGTGTTATTAGTAGACTCATGGTAATAACAAGAGCTGAAGAAATGGTAGGAGGAAAAGGTGGATGTTTATTTAAAATGACTTAATCATGTAATTTTAATGTAGGATTTCTTTTGCAGTTTAATTTACCAGCTGGATATGTGGGACTGGTATTCCTCGGTTTGGCACTGTCCTATGCCATTTCTTCACCACTATTTGGCCTACTAAGTGATAAAAAGCCAGTACGTACACTTAACTTATATTTTAGTTGCTTTTGTATGTTTAGACCAGTGGTTTTCCAACTGTTCCTCTGCATCTCTAGGAGTCCATTGGTTAGAATCGACATATTCAACTGGACTGATGGAGAAATTCCAGTGTCTTCCAAGATCAGCCATCACCCTGAGCAGATGCACTTTTCATTACTCCATCTGGGAAAAGAGGAGTCTTATGCTAAACCATTGAAAACTATATTCCAAATAGAACAATTTAGAAACAGTGACCACAAGGAACCCACTAAGTAGTTACAATGCCTAGAAAAATTACATTATTAAAAATGGCCCCTCTATAGATTGAATGTTTATATCTTCCCAAAATTCATATGTTAAATCCTAACATCCAATATGACGGTATTTGGAGTGGCTTTGGGAAGTGATTAGGTCATGAAGGAGGCCCTTATAAAAGAGGCCCCAAGTTAAGTGTGGTGACTTTCACCTATAATTCCAGCTACTCCCTTGATACAAAAAAAATGGATTAATCTTAATAATTAGGGCAGAGTCCCAGAGGTTACTATGGGACTTGATAAATTGAGAGATTCTACTTTAGGAGGAGATAGTTTGAGTTTTCTGTGGGAGTGAAAGGATTGGCAGTGTAAATATGCATTGTTCATGCCATAGCCATCCTGACAGAAATTCCCTTCTGTTCTCTTTTAACTAGGTCTCAACCATTCAGTCCAGACGACTAATATGCGGAACTGGTATTATTAGCTAAATCTTAAACTTCTACGGCTTTGGTGCTCATTTTTGGCATTTCCCCTTTTCATTAGATTTGCATATATATTTATCAAGACCTAAATTACATGGGAATTACTAAGTAACCCAGGTGACAAAAAGCAAGTATCTTAAACAGTGTTTGGAATTTGATTTTAAGACGTAGTCTTGACCTCGTGCAGTGGCTCACGCCTGTAATGCTAGCACTCTGGAAAGCTGAGGCGGGCAGATTGCGCAAGGTCAGGGGTTCTAAACCAGCCTGAGCAAGAGTGAGACCCTGTCTCTACTAAAAATAGAAAGAACTTAATTGACCAACTGAAAATATATAGAAAAAATTAGCCGGGCATGGTGGCACATGCCTGTAGTCCCAGCTACTCGGGAGGCTGGGGCAGAAGGATCACTTGAGCTCAGAAGTTTGAGGTTGCTATGAGCTAGGCTGATGCCACAGCACTGTAGCCTGGGTGACAGAGCAAAACTCTTGTCTCAAAAAAAAAAAAAAAAAAAAAAAAAGTAGTCTTATATAACTGAGCAGATATTGTACCCCTGTAATTTGGGGGCTGATTCAAGTAGTTTATAAGGGATAAATTGGGTACAGTCTTAGTGTGTTCGGGATGCTATAACAAAATGTCATAAACTGGGGGGCTTATAAAGAATAGAAAATTATTCCTCAGTTTTGGAGCCTGAGAAGTCTCAGATTAAGACTCTGGCAGATTTGGTGTCCGGTGATGGCCCATTGTTTAGTTTATAAATGGATGTCTTTTCACTGTAACCTCACTTGGCCGAAAGGGCAAGGGAGCTCTCTGGGGCTTTATTTATTCATTCCTTTGTTCATTCATTCATTCATTCATTCATTCATTCTTTTGAGACTGGGACTCGCTGTATTGCCCAGACTGGTCTTGAACTCTTGGGCTCAAGTGATCCTCCTGCCTCAGCCTCCTGAGTAGCTGGGATTATAGGTAAAAGCCATGGTGCCCAACTTGATACCTTTTTTATAAGAGCACTAATCCCATTTATGAGGGCTCCACCTTGATGACCTAATCACTTCCCAAAGTCACCTCCAAATACCATCATATTGGATGCTAGGATTTAATATATGAATTTTGTAGGGACATAGGCATTCAATCTATAGAGGGACCATTTTCTAATAGTGTCATTTTTCTAGGGATTGTAACTACTTGGTGGGTTCCTTATGGTCATTGTTTCTAAATTGTTACATTTGGAATAATTCATCCAGTGAAAAATCTGCAGTACACTCCGTTTCTAATGAATCCTTGTCCTTTACTCACTCCCTATGTTGTGGAATATTGTCCTGGCTTTGGAGTTTATCATCTACTTATTATCTCATTAATATAAAATTTTGTTTTCTTCATTGTATTTTTTTAATATCATAACTTGTGTTCTTTAATAATTTTTCATATTGTTTAATCGTGGAGGTCTTTACCTCTGAGAATTTCTTTGGACTCTCTTTCTCTTTACCAGCATGTAAGGAAATGGCTCCTGGTTTTTGGAAACTTAATCACAGCAGGGTGCTACATGCTCCTAGGACCTATCCCAATTTTGCACATTCAAAGGTAATTTTTTTCTTCTTCTGTATTTTTGGTTGAATAGCATTAGGAATTATTTCAAAAATTTTGTGGAAGTGCTGGTTTGGCTTAGTATTTTGAGCCTTCGTATTAAATATTTAAATAATTATTTTGATTTAGGACTCTATTGAATTGCTTGTTAGACTGATGGTATTTTTCCTTCCTAGAAGCTAGTAGTGATACAAACAGACAGGAATGCATAAAATCTATATAAATGACAAAAGTGCTTATTCTCCCTCTGTTTCAATTGTATACTTGATTGCACTTTATTTTGAAAATAGCATTTGTTGCTACCCACCTTTAGTTGATAGTTCTCAGGATATATTTTTGTTTTTTCTACATTTCCTTCTTCCTTGAGGCAGGGACTAAATCTTTTTTTGTTTCTGTGTCATTTTTAGCATGCAACATTAAAGCTGTTCATTAAAGCTCGTTTAGTGTAATTTATTTACTAAAATAAGTGAGCTCCTTAGATCTTTTCTGGTACTTCTGGGTTAAAACACAATATCATAGAAAGAGAGGGATTTCAGAGTTCTTCAGACTTGGGTTTGCATTTTAGCTTTGCCACTTACTAGTAGTGTGAACTTAGGCAAATCTCTTACTTTCCAAGAGCTTTAGTTTTCTCGTCTACAAAATGGAGCCGATAATAGTACTTTCGTTCCAAGAATTAAATGGGATAATGTACATTAAGTAACCAGCATAGTGCCCCAACATGGAGCAAATGTTAGTCTCCTGTTCTTCCTTTACCACTTCCCTTCTATGCTATTTTTTAGTTGATTAAATTTCAAAGCCAAGTGATCAAATGAATGGTATTATTATTGACATTTTAACCAATTTTGAAAAGATTTTGTATGGTGAGAAGGCAGGTTGTCTTCAGACATATGATTTATGTGACCAAAGAGATTGAGATATTAGGGTGATTTTTTTTTGCCCCCAAAATGTAAGAGGCTAATGGGAGCTCTAACTGAATGAGATGGGGTCAAATGGGAATGAGAATGAGACTAGGCGCAGAATCTGTTTAACTAACTTCTCTGGATCCTGCCCTCTTTAACATTAAGCTTCGTGTCTCTTAAAATACTAATGTTTTTGTTTTTGTTTTCTCCAAAACCCCTTTATAGTCAGCTCTTGCTGCTCGTGCTGATATTAGTTGTACATGGCATCTCTGCTGGAATGAGTATAATTCCAACTTTCCCGGAAATTCTCAGTTGTGCATAGTAAGTTACTGCTGTTGTGTGAAGAGCTGTATTATAAATAGCAGTGAGCATCATAGGCTTTCTAGAATTTGTCAACATTTTTGAATGTCGGATATTTTTTCCACAATATTAAATCTTCATGATTTCATAGTTTATAATATTGTGATATAAATAGTCTAAATAATAACACAATAATATATTGGCCGGGCATGGTGGCTTATTCCTGTAATCCTAGCACTCTGGGAGGCCAAGGTGGATGTATTGCTCGAGGTCAGGAGTTCAAAACCAACCTGAGCAAGAGCGAGACCCCGTCTCTACTAAAAATAGAAAGAAATTAATTGACCAACTAAAAATATATATACAAAAAATTAGCTGGGCATGGTGGCACATGCCTGTAGTCCCAGCTACTCGGGAGGCTGAGGCAGTAGGATTGCTTGAGCCCAGGAGATTGAGGTTGCTGTGAGCTAGGCTGATGCCACGGCACTCACTCTAGCCTGGGCAACAAAGTGAGACTCTGTCTCAAAAAATAAAAATCAATAAATAATATCACAATAATATAAATGGTAATATATAGTAATATTAACATAGTAATAGCTAAAATGAGTTGTGGATAGATGGTTGGCTTGGTTTATGTCTCACTATATATATAATTTTGAAAATCTAAAGCAAAATGGAAAGGGCTCAACATTGTTCCTCTTTCATGGAGGAAGTCCATACAAGAGCACAGAGCTACCAGGCATCTGTCACTTGGCCATCATTCTTTTGTTTAGTAGAAGATAATGAAGAACACTATGATACTCTGGCTGTGCCAGGTCAGTTCAACAATTCTTTTAGGAGTAAGAAGCTGCCTCTGTGTTTGCTAAAAGTTGCCATTATTCTCTTTATATCTTCATCTCATTTTAAGAATTTGTTATTTAATTATATATTTTTATAAGCATTTAATGCTAATGGTTCATGATTCTTGATATCATATCTTATATATGTAATAAAATTATTTTTAGAAAACCATGTAGTAAACCGAACTATGATAATTCCTTCAAATTAGATTCATTATTTATCTTAGAAGTACAGTGTTCTCGATATTGGTTTTGTCCAGATTATCCCTGGTTTATCTTAATTTATCTATAGTAAATTTTTTCTTTCATACAGGTTTTCCTTTTAATAATGGATACTCATGTCTCTCTTTGCAGTGAAAATGGATTTGAAGAGGGATTAAGTACGTTGGGACTTGTATCAGGTCTCTTTAGTGCAATGTGGTCGGTTGGGTGAGTAGTCATTCAACTTTATTCACACCTGAAAGATGGAAAATACTATTCCCATTTTACAGGTGAAGAAATTGAGATGCTGAGAGGTCAGATGAGTTTCTCAAAGATAAATAGTTCATCTAGAGCAGAGCCAGAGTTCGAATCCATACCTTCTGACTCCACAGTCAGTGGTTATACCAGCAGTTTTAATACCTAATCAAATGGTTTCATATTACCTTATACAAGTGATATTTATAAGTTCCTTTAACAGAAATATGCCTTAGATTTTTTTAATTTATTCAATTATTCATCATTTGTTTATTTTCTTATCCTCTATCAGAAGGGTAACTGTATGCTAGCAATGTAGTATATATAGTTAATAAATATGTATTAAATTGAGATATATTAGATATAGTACTGAGAACAGAATACTTTAAAGAATTTTTTAAATGTGTGTCACCTTTTTTATTTTTATGTAAGCTACCAACTTTTCAGAAGCAGTTATAATTTCATAATTGCTTAAAAATTTTAAGCATCATCGTTATCAGGTAGAATTCTTTTCTTTCTTTTTCTTTTTTTTTTTTTTTTTTTTTTGAGACAGAGTTTCACTCTGTTGCCTGGGCTAGTGTGCCGTGGCATCAGCCTAGCTCACAGCAACCTCAAACTCCTGGGCTCAAGCAATCCTTCTGCCTCAGCCTCCTGAGTAGCTGGGACTACAAGCGTGTGCATTGGCCAATTAATTTTCTTTCTATTTTTAGTAGAGATGGGGGTCTCACTCTTGCTCAGGCTGGTTTCCAACTCCTGACCTTGAGCAATCCATCCACCTTGGCCTCCCAGAGTGCTGGGATTATAGGCATAAGCCACTGTGTCCGGCCAGAATTGTTTTCTAATACCCAATGTTATGCCCAGGAATTGGCTTTTTTTTTTAGTATTTATGGTTCCAATTTAAGGAAGCCCTGTGATTGAGGGATCACGCAACTTTTATGAAGTAATACTTAATTTGCACTATTGTATACTCTTTCTTCTTTCTATTGTTAGTGCTTTCATTGGACCAACACTGGGTGGATTTCTTTATGAGAAAATTGGTTTTGAATGGGCAGCAGCTATACAAGGTCTGTGGGCTCTGATAAGTGTGAGTAATCAGTCTTTTATTTTCATTTCCCTCACATTTGTGGAGAAACTTGACTTGAAGAATTTACATTAACCAATACCTTTAATTGTGTTAAAGGGATTAGCCATGGGCTTATTTTATGTACTGGAGTACTCAAGGAGAAGAAGGAGGTATGGTCAACTTTTGGACTTTTTTCTCCCTTTAAAAGTCAGCCTGTATGAATGGAAAAGAAATAACATTTTATATCCATTCTTCTAGTCACTGGATTTCTGGGCACTCTGAGGCTCATCAGTTGATAGACACTTTTAAGGGGGTATTTGAATAGAGATG
This sequence comes from Microcebus murinus, assembly GCF_040939455.1. Taxonomy (NCBI): domain Eukaryota; kingdom Metazoa; phylum Chordata; class Mammalia; order Primates; family Cheirogaleidae; genus Microcebus; species Microcebus murinus. Next base: position 29,450,064 of record NC_134108.1, read on the forward strand.
CAGATGCTGGGGTTTTTTTAAGATGAGAAATATTGAAATTCTTTTCTTCTTTCCCTCATTGTAGATCTAAATATCTAACCATCCTCAGCACAGAAGAGGAAAAAACTGCTCTCTTGCCTAATGAACTGTAGCTTTACAAATCCTGGATTGATATGAGGTTGGGAGGTCAATGTTCCCGGCCTTGAACATCACTGGCTTTGAACATCGCTGTTGGAAGGGTTTTCTTAATTTACGCACAGACCTCCCTGGGCACCACATCAGCATTTTGGACAATCCTGTGTTGGACTGCACTTACTGTTGTCCTGAAAAGCTGGCCGGCTGAACCAGCTATACTTGAAACATTAAGTGTGAGAATTGTAGTTGAAAACCAGCACAAGATTGTGTTGTTTTTTTTCCCAAGACAGAGTCTCACTCTCTTGCCTGGGCTAGAGTGCCGTGGTGTCAGCCTAGCTCACAGCAACCTCAAACTCCTAGGCTCAAGGGATCCTCCTGCCTCAGCCTCCGGGTAGCTGGGACTACAGGCACATGCCACCGTGCCTGGCTAATTTTTTCTGTTTTTAGTTGTTTGGCTAATTTTTTTCTATTTATAGGAGAGAGGGGGTCTTACTCTTGCTCAGGTTGTAGTTTGTGTTTTTAAGTGACCAAACTTGTCCTGGAAGATGTTGTTATTGACTCTCTTTAGGTCTCTTGTTTCCTCTGTTTACTTTTTATTCCAAGTACACTAATTCTGTGAATGTACCTTTTTTTTGTTATTAACAGGGAAAGAGATGAATTGATTTGATATGATCTAAATATATAAAAAATAACTCAAAATATATAGAATAATTACTATAAAATCAGTTTTTAAAAGATAGACTTTGTATCATGAGATTTTTGTTCTTGTTCAAAAAGGCAAAATTCCTGCCTTTTGTGTAAAAACTCTATAGCATCGTTGGTCTTAAGCTTTTCTAAAAATTTTGTGTGAAAAGTACAGGAATAACAATATTTACGATTTCTATTTTTGTAACCTACTTTCAATTATAATCTGAATTTATAAACATTACTTGATATATAACACTATTCATTTCCCTTGTATTTCATTTCCCTGTTTTTCAGTTCTGCCATCTGTTTTGGTTTTGTTTTCTCCCCCCATATTCTTGGTGGGTGTATTCCATCAGCAGGTCACTCCCTATCTCCCCGTGAAAGGCTTTTTCCAACTTCATTTGAAATCCATGCTGTTGTTTGATATGAGCAAATGCCTATTCTGCAGCCTCTCATGCCTCCTGATCTATTTTCATGGTGTAGTAGCCACATTTACAGTAATTTTCTTTTAAAAGAAGGAATGATTTTATCTATCCATTCATTCAAAAATATCTATTGAATGCCTGGGCTGACACTGTGCTAGATGCTAGGGATTTAGCTGTGGTCAAGATAAACACAATCTCTGCTTTTATACCAGTGGAAGGGACAAGTAATAAATATTAATAAATACAGAATCTCTAATTATCTTACAGAAGTGCTAAGAAGGAAAACATGGTGATGTGATGGGCTAGTTGGCTGAGGTCATTTAGGGGTGGGTGCCTAATTTGGGTAAGGCTTGTCCATGGATGTGGGACTTCTGAGTTGAGATCTGAAGGGTGAGAATGAGACTGCCATTCATTCATTCTGAGGGAGAACAGCCCATAGTTTGTGCAGAAGGGCTTGGCACTGTCAAAGGTGAGACAGGTGGTGGTCAGCCGGCTGGAGTCTAGTAAACCCGAGGGTGGGGTTGGGGAGGAGCCAGCTTTTATTATTATAATAAAAGGGCGATGCCAAAACCTGAGCCCCATCTCAGGCAGCCCATTCTGTCTGCATGTGGACTGTGAGACAGTAAATATGAATGGAAGGAGAACTTAGGAAGGCCTGTAAATACGAATGGAAGGAGAACTTAGGAAGCTTTGAGAGAAACAATAATGAGTTTGACCAGGGAGGTGGCGGTGGAGCTGGAGAGAAAGGGATTTATCTGGAAGTGGAACCAACAGGACTTGTCCACGTTGGGGGAGGACAGAGGAATCTAGGGTGACTCCCAGGCTTTGGCTTCAGGGCGTGGGTGGATGGCGGTGAGATGGGGACGAAGGGGGCGGTGAGATGGGGAAGAATTGAAACCAAGATGGGATGCCAGAATGAAAACAATGGAAAAGGATGACGACACCAAGGGTTGGGGAGGATCGCTTTGGAAGACTACTTGGCATTAATCGTCAAAGTTGGGTGTCCATCAGTCTCCTGGTCTCTTCATGTCCCTGTTCCCTGGAGCCCCTTCGCCCTTGGACCTCCAGAGGGTGGTCCAGCGCGTGAGGAGCACGAATGGCCTGTCAGTCCCTTTCTCAGAGTGGCACAGAGCACTGCACCCCGGAGGAGTGCAGAGCAGGGCCGGGCTGGGATCGCCCTCCACTGCTTTACCCACTCTGGGTGCCGGCTCCCCTGGGCGCCTGCCCCTCAGCCCACGGGCTGCCGAGCACACGCAGTTCCCGCCGCTGCCGCGTGGGGCCGCCATTAAAGCACGAGGGTTGCTGTGACCCGGCTCGCACCTCCCCAACCTGGCATCTGGACATCCCTCTGCATCTCCAGGCTTTACTGTTACCAGCGCAGTAGGCTGTTGAGAGTTAACGGTCAAGGCAAATATTCTAGCCTTTCTGGTGAGGGAACTTCCTTTGTTCCCATTCTCAACAAGCTGCTCTCGATACATGCCTTGGATACGTACCAGTATTTAACCAAATTTACCTCCTACTCATTTTATGATTTTGCAAGTCCAGAGATAATTGTTGATTCTCGTGCAGTTGTAAGAAATAATACACGGAGATCATGTGTACCCTTTCCCCAGTTTTCTCCAATGGTAACATCTTGCAAAAACTATAGCACAATAGCATAATCATGATATGGAACATCACCACATCCCCCAGGTTGCTATTTGTAGCCAGAGCCACCCACTTCCTTCCCACCTTCACTTCTGGCAACCACTAATCCATTCTCCATTTAATGTGGATATTTCAAGAAATGTTGTATAAATGTAATCATATAGTATGTAACCTTTGGGGATTGGCTTTTTTCATTCATAAAGCCCTTGAGATCTACCTACATTATTACATGCATCTATAGTTCCTTTCTTTATATTGCTGAGTAGTATTCCATCGTCTAGATATCTTGTTTATTCACCTGTTGAAGAACATATGGAATGTTTCCCATTTATAGTTATTACAAGCAAAAGAGCTATTAACATTCAAGAACAGGTTTTTATGGGATAAATGTCCAGGAATACAAGAGCTGGGTGGTATGTGAGTTGTATGATTAGTTTTGTTTTGTTTTTTCCTTCAAATAACCCATTTATTTTAGATAGGAAACTTGATTTTAATAATAAATATTATACATTAATGAAATATGTCATTTGTTTATTAAATTATGAAGATTTAAATATGTTACATACACTCTTTCAAACCTTGCTGGCAAAAGAGGTCAATAAATATTGACATAGACAACTCATTTTCATTAAATACAATTAATAACTGGGAATTATCTCTACTTATTTATATATAATCACATAACAAAGGAATGATCCACAGACTAGTCCCATGATAGTTATCTTTCCTTTGGTATCATTGTCACATGTCCCCATTTTATGAAATAGATCCATATGAGACTAAGGCTCAGAAACAACATATTTAAATGGAAAAAATAAAATGTTATATAAAGTATTAACAGAGGAAACTAAAGCACTAAAAAGCCTGTGTATTCAGTCTTGATTAAGAACATCTGCAACTCAAATAGTGCACTAGTTTCTTTTAGCAAATCCACAGCTCCACTTCTAATTCCAGCCTATTTATAGGTGAGTGTTGTAGGGGACAATCCAGGAAAGTATGCTGTTCAGTGACAATTTTTGACTTATAGTTTAGTACAATTTTACCATCAATAATAAAAGGAGCGACTCCAAGTGCATTTCTTATTGACAATGAGTCACAGTAGCATGACAAATACAAAAAGCAGTACATTATATCTCTTGCAAGTTTTTGTCATTGAAGGTAAAAATTAACTACCAAATAAGTTGTCACAGTATTACATTATTTCAAAAAGGACAGCCATGAAATATCAGTAGTTGAATAATACAGGTAGGTTTTTTTTTTTTTTCCGCTTTCAATTGTATTAAAACCACTATACATAAATCTTCCATTTGAACATACTACTAATACCTTTCTTCTTATACTTTCAGAACTTTTGCCTATGTTTACTTCCTCTATTGTTTTCTGTTGTACTGTCACTATTACTGGTTTTCATTTATGTCTTTTGTTTACTTATCTGATAAAGATCCGATCTGAGTCACTTGTTTGTTGGGTGCGTTCCTGGGTGTTGATGAGCTGGCTGGGTCCGGTCTCTAGATTTGGAACATGATTTAGTGAGGAAGACCCAGATGTGAATTAAGAAGTGAGAGATCATTTCATGTAGGAAGGAAGCTACAGCATTGGGGCCTAGGCTTGCTACTGCATCTTCTAAAAGAAAAAATATTGTTGAGGTAAAGCAGCATTGTTAATTGGAAAGAACAGCATGGCAAAGGAAGAGCTGCCCATGGTTCTTCCTTCCTATAGACGTCAGATTTTAGTCTGAAATGTCAGTTCTTAGTGCGCTCATGGCAGAAGAATGACCAGATACACCAAAGTAAGTAAGACAAGCATGAAAATGAGGTTTATTGAGGAGAAAAAGGTAGGATTATAGGGCAAGAGCAAGATACAGGTTTACAGAGTGTGATATATACGCCATAAATGACAACTGGACCCACTGTAACAGCAAAGGAGAGCAAAAGGAAGGGCCCCCCAAAAAGGGACTGATTATGGTCTGCATCTTGTTGTTTTTTTTTTCCTTTTCCTCTTTTTTTTTTTTTATTTCAGCATATTATGAGGGTACAAATTTAAAGGTTTCAAATAATGCCCTTGCCTTCCCCCACAAGTCTGAGCTTCAAGGGTGACCATCCCCCAGACGGTGCCCATCTCACTCATGTATTTATATACCTGCCCCACCCCACCTGCCCAATACCCCATTAATGTGGTTCCTATGTGTCCACTTAGGTGCTGCTCAGTTAATACCAGTTTGCTGGTAAGTATATGTGGTGCTTGTTTTTGCATTCTTGGGATACTTCGCTTAGTAGTATGGGTTCCAGCTCTATCCAGGAAAATACAAGATGTGCTATATCACCATTGTTTCCTAGAGCTGAATAGTACTCCATGGTATACATATACCACATTTTATTAATCCACTCATGAATTGATGGGCACTTGAGTTGTTTCCACAGCTTTGCAATTGTGAATTGCGCTGCTATAAACATTCGAGTGCAGGTGTCTTTTTCATAGAGTGTCATTTGATCTTTTGGGTAGATGCCCAATAATGGGATTGCTGGATAAAATGGTAGATCCAGTAATGGAGATCAAATGGTAGATCCAGAAATCTGCCTCACCTGTCAGTTCTCTCAATAAATGTGAATGGCATAAACTCCCCACTCAAGAGACATAGGCTGGCTGAATGGATAAAAAAATACAAGCCAAGTATATGGTGTCTTCAGGAAACACACCTAACCTGCAAGGATGCATATAGACTAAAAGTAAAGAAGTATAGATCAGTATTTCAAGCAAGCAGAAGCCAAAAGAAGGCTGGTGTGGCAGTTCTGATCTCCAATGATTTAGTTTTTAAACCAACAAAAGTAGTAAAAGACACAGACAGTCATTATATAATGGTGAAGGGTAAAGTTCAACAAGAAGATATAACAATTTTAAATATATATGCACCCAACTTAGGTGTACCCAGATTCATAAAGCAAACCTTACTGGATCTAAGCAAATTGATTAACAGCAACTCGATAAAAACCAGAGATTTCAACACCCCACTGATGGCACAAGACAAATCCTCCAAACAGAAAATTAATAAAGAAATAATGGACTTAAACAAAACTCTAGAACAATAGGGTCTGCCTGACATTTACAGGACATTCTACCCCAAATACACTGAATTTACGTTCTTCTCATCAGCTCACGGGACATTCTCTAAGATTGACCATATCCTAGGACACAAAGTAAGTCTCAAAAAATTTTAAAAACTAGAAATCATACTATGTATCTTCTCAGATCACAGTGGAATAAAAGTAGAAATCAACCCTAACAGAAACTCACATTTCTACACAAAAATGTGGAAATTAAACAACCTTCTACTAAATGATTACTTCATAAATGAAGAAATCAAGATGGGAATAAAAAATTCTTTGAACAAAATGACAATGGAGAGACAAGTTATCAAATCCTCTGGGACACAGCTAAAGCAGTCCTGAGAGGAAAGTTTATTTCCATAAATGCCTATAACCAAAAGTCAAAAAGATCACAAATAGACAATCTAATGAATCAACTCAAAGAGCTGGAAAAAGAAGAACAGACCAACCCCAAACCCAGCAGAAGAAGTGAAATTAACAAGATCAAATCAGAGCTAAATGAAATTGACAACAGGGAAGTTATACAGAAGATTAATAAAACAAAAAGCTAGTTCTTCAAAAAAATAAACAAAATTGACATGCCTTTGGCTAGGCTAATGAAAAGCAGAAAAGAGAAATCTCTAATAAGCTCCATCAGGAAAAAAAAAGGAGATGTCGCAACCAATCCCAAGGAAATACAAGATATAATTTACAAATACTACAAAAACCTTTATGCACACAAACTGGAAAATGTGGAGGAAATGGGCAAATTTCTAGAAACACACAGCCTCCCTAGGCTCAACCAGGAAGAAATAGAATTCCTGAACAGACCAATATCAAGAGCCAAAATAGAGCAATTAAAAATCTTCCTAAAAAGAAAAGTTCCTACCCAGATGGTTTCACACCAGAATTTTACCACACTTACAAAGAAGGACTGGTGCCTATCTTGCAGAAATTATTCCACAACATCGAGAAGAATGGAAACCTCCCCAACACCTTTTATGAAGCGTACATAACCCTGATTCCAAAACCAGGAAAGGATGCAACAAAAAAAGAAGAAAAAGAAAAAAAAAAAAGAAAACTACAGACCAATATACCTTATGAATATAGATGCAAAAATTTTCAACAAAATCCTAGCTAACTGAATCCAGATGCTTATCAAGAAAATAATCAATCACGACCAAGTGGGCTTCAACCCAGGGATGCAGGGATGGTTCAACATACATCAATCTATAAATGTAATTCACCACATAAACAGATGCCCACATTAGGACCTCCCTTGTGGTTCAGAGGTCACCATAGAACCACTTTGATTGGACAGTTGGGAGTCACATGACCTGAGTCTTAACTATGCAGGCCAGTTATTCTAGGTCAATTTCCAGACTCTATGGTACCTATGCTGCTTGGCCTGCGGACTAGATAGTCCTCTGCATTCTTTCACAGTTTGTGTGCTAAATTCTGATTGGCAGATTCCTAGGGTGTTTCCTCCTACCCCTGGTATGGCAGTTACTCAGGAGAGGATTAGGGTGGACCAGGACCAAGATGGGGGCCACAGTACCCACTTTTGTCCCTGGGAGACTCGCAACCCCTCACTGTCTACCTAACAGTAACAAAGTGTTCAAAGCTTTAGTTAGTTTATTCAGAAGAGCAAGAGTTTCTGATATCACACATTAATTCATCTTCCATATAAATGAATTCCATGACACAGAACTATGGCATAAGACTTGTAGATGGGTGTTTAAAGCAGACAAATGCAAGACTTCCCCTTTTCTTTGTTTTTGCATGCCATCACTTTGGTTAATGGCATAGCCTATGAGAAACTGAAGAAACAGCTCACAAAGCATTTCTTTCTGCATTGGGGGTCTCTAAATTCCCCACAAACACCATCCTTTCGTGTTGGCCCTCCCCCCTCCCCCCAAGAGGAATCAAGAGGGTATATAATGGAGGAGGGTATATAATGGAGGTGGGTATATAATGGAGGGTATATAAAGGAGGTGCCATGACCTCACCCTGCCTTCCTGCTGCTGCCACCTTGGGAAGGAAGAGGTGAGGCTGTGATTCATTTTTTAAGGAATTGCCAAGCTGTTTTTGAGAGTGTCTTATAGCATTTCATATTCCCAATAGCAACATATGAGTAATCTAGTTTCATGTCAAGTTGTTTTGTGTAGGTGTGAGTTTGGTTTTTTCATGGAATGATGCCTGTAATAGGTGGAGTGAGAGCTCTTGATCCGAGGGAAAATCTGTGGTACAGTGGGAAGGAAAGCCATCATAATTTTTGGAGAAACCATTCAGATATGGTTGCCCTGGAAGAAAGGAAACTTGAAAGACTTTGTGGAAGCACTCTGGGAGGCCGAGGCAGGCGGATCACTCTAGGTCAGGAGTTCGAATCTAGCCAGAGCAAGAGCCAGACACTGTCTCTACTAAAAATAGAAACAAACCAATTGGCCAACTGAAAATATATAGAAAAATTTAGCCAGGCATGGTGGTGGATGCTGGTAGTTCCAGCTACTCGGGAGGCTGAGGCAGTAGGATTGCTTGAGCCCAGGAGTTTGAGGTTGCTGTGAGCTAGGCTGATGCCATGTCACTCTAGCCGGGGCAACAGAGTGAGACTCTGTCTCAAAAAAAAAAAAAAAAAAAAAAAAAGACTTTGTGGAGATGGAAAGAACAATGAGAAAATAGAGAAATTGCACTCATTGTGACTCATTTAACAAGATAGTAACCAAGAACAGGAGGGCATCTGACCAGGGGGAAATTAAAGACCTGGGGCAGAGCCAAATGGACATGGATGGCCCTTACAATTAGAACTCCACCTTGTGGGGATGAGGCCATGGTGATAATAACAGCAAATGTTATTCAGCACACATCATCACCATTTTGCAGGTAAGGGAAACTGAGGCACTGGGAGGACACTTAACTTTCTCATAGTCACACAACTAGGAAGTGGTTCAAACCCAGGCAAATGAGATACCACCATGACTCTTGTAACTATAGTGAGAAAAGTGTTCATCATAACTAGATGCAAGACCACCCATAATTCTCTCTATCTTGAAGAAAGGTCTAGAGTGGGATCTGTGTTACAGTGAAAGACTAATGTGCTAAAGAGAAAGAACATGACATAAACATAAGCATCAACTTTGGCATTATGGGCTAGCATCTCCAGCTTCTATTGCTCTGGTTCTTCTGCTAACCTTAATCACTGTTCCGTAGAACTCGTGTCAGTGCAAACTGGCCAAAAGCCCAGGAATCAGAATTGCAAGGCTAGGATAAAACAAGTGCTCTGTCTCCTGGTGCCTATGGGAGAGAATCTTCCAATCAGCTGCTGCTGGATTGCTCTCTGTCCTGCAGGGTATAGCCTGCCCAGAAAGTGAAACCAAAACAGAGAGTTGCCGGAGGCAACTGCAGGAGCAAGAGCCTTGAAAAGGAGAAAGCAGCTGGGATCTAGAAGACAGGGGGGCTTCGACTTGGCAAGAGCTGTAAGTAGTTATCTCAGTCTGCAAACATATCTACATATCTTTCCTTTCCTTCTTTTTTTTTTTTTTTTTTTGAGGGAGGGAGAGAAGGAAGGAGAAGAGAGAGGAAGACCATATTTTTTCTTTATGTCCTTGTTTTTCAACTTAAAAATGAACAAGTTGAATTATTGGCAAATTCTTGTGACATCCTCCTATTGCTCAATAAAACAATACACCACAAGTCTATGCTTTTCTTTTTTAAATGTATCTGTTCATTTTTTCCTGTGTCTGGGATTTCAGTTTCTTAGTTTCCTTTTTGAATAGTACCCTTTCAAATGCATGTCTCCCCAACAACTTGCATAAATAAACAAGGGATTTTCATCCAGCTCCTTGAGATTTATTTCTGTTATAGCATCCTTAGACCTCATCTTAACTTTACCAAAAGCTTTAAATTCAACCAAGAGTATTTTAATATTTATTTATTTATTTATTTATTTATATTTTGGAGACAGAGTCTTGCTCTGTTGCCCTGGCTAGAGTGCAATGGCATCACCATAGCTCACTGTAGCCTCAAACTCCCGGGTTCAAGCCATCCTCCTGCCTCAGCCTCCCAAGTTGCTGGGACTTCAGGCATGTGCCACCACACCTGGCTAATTTTTTCTATTTTTAATAGAAACAGGCTCTCACTCTTGCTCACGCTGGTCTCAAACTCCTAACCTGAAGCGATCCTCCCGTCTTGGCTTCCCAGAGTGCTAGAATTATAGGCATGAGCCACAGTGCCCAGCCAACCAAGATGATTTTTTAAAGGATCTGTGGTGAATACAATAAACTTTTGGCAGCGTTAATGATGGGCATAGTGGGTGAAATCTCCAAAAAGAGAGGTGGTTAATATTTTTCTTTTAAGGAAGTGGGAGCTGTCAGAAAGTAGGGGGACATGCCACCAACTTAGAGGGACTTCTGCAACTTCAATCCTGAACTTCTGAGAGAGGAAAGCAGAAGGGCTGGTTGAACCACATGAAATTAATTTTACTAGGTCAAAAACAGTGATCACTGGCAATTTCAGGTGGCACAATCATTTCTATTCAATATAGCGTTCAGAGAATCCAAGGCTGCCATATATGATTACCCTCTTGGATTTTTCTCTTGGTTTCAGTTGCATGCGTTAACTGTCTAAAGAGTTAACATCCATCCAAGTCCAGAGCTGGAGAATCACCTTAAATAGACGGGACCTGGCACCAAAAGATGGTTACAGTTCAGGCAGGTTCTCTTTAAGCAGATCTTTCCTTTCACAGAGGCTGATTCAAACAGTCTGCCTAAAGGCATGCAAGACTACAGAAACATTGTTCTTTGTCACTAAGTCCTTTTAATGGATACAGTATCAAAAGAAATTGGTTTTAAAATAAAGGCCTGGTTTTTCTGTTTCTTCTTGCCTTTTATTTTGATATGCCATTCTTGCTGGTTATGAGAATGCTATTGATAACAACATTGGTAATAATTATACATGCTATTTCTTTCTGACTCTTTGTTTCTCAGTTCACCTGTCATCATTTCCTAGCTGGGAGGGGGGTCAGACCAGGAAACCCAGCAACCGGTGTCGGAGCCTGGAGCTGCTCCTTCTCCTTCCTGTGGCCAAGTTCCTTGGTGTTCTTGCTTCACCTCTGCTGCTCCACTGAAGTTTGTCCACTATGCTGAGTTTGGCATGATTTAGGAGTTGATGCCCAGGTACCCTGTCACTCTCATCCCATCCCCAACAATTGTTTTAGCATAGTACTCCAGATCGACTAGAATTACTTAGTTGAACAATAGCAGTTCTGTGGGCCTAAGAATGAAATAATATTAAATGGTCAAGATCATTACATTACTAAATTGTCACCCACTTTTGTTAATTATTGTCATTCCCATCAAAATCTTACAGAGGACTTTCAGGTATCCTTAGGAGATAGAGCCGGTATGATTATCTCCACTTTTAGATGAGAAATAGAGGTTGAAAGAAGTGGAGTACAAACCTGAAACCACAGCTCCACACTTCTCTTGACAAAGTGGAAAAAAGAGAGATTTCAAAAAGTATAATTGAATAATATATAGCCCAACTGAATAATATTCTAAGAGATGATCACAGTCACAATTATTATAGAAACAAATATATGAGCTATGACTGTTTTTTATGGTGACTCTTAACTTTTCATTCTTTTATTAATAACTAAATCTATTAATCACAAAATGGTAATTTAGAAAGTAGGCTCTTTTAGCAGTGAATTATAATTAACTCGTGTTCCCTGTGGCAAAATAAAGTTACCTTATTTTATGACCCTGTTAAAGAAGTTAAGCCTTACTTGATCAATCATTTTTTTTAATGATAAAAACTTTATTGTTTTAAATATCAAATGTTTTACACACCACTTCAGAAAGTTCCTATTAAAAAAAGAAAAGTAAAATAAAGTGTTTTGATTATTTAGGGCTGACTTACATTTCAGTATGTGACAAATATTCAAACCCAAATACATCTAGTTCACTCAGCTGCAGACAGTTCCTATGTTCAGCCTCTAAACCAATGGCACAATGCAACCAACTTTGGGATTCCTGAGTTCGGTTGATCAATCATCTTTATATAAACAAAAATGCCATCTTTTGAAGTGCTATGTACTAAATTGGTTTCTACTTCTGAAGATTTAAAACAATATGAGCAGCCTCTATGTCAAATGTTTTCTTTATAGCTCAAGGATTTTCATATATTTAAATTGCTGCTTCATTTACTAACTTCTGATGCAATTTCCTTTGTTACTCAGATTCTCAGTTTCAATGACACAATTTTGAATTTTTTTTTTTTTAGCTCATCGTCTCCAGGGCAACACAATTTTGAAATGTTACCAAGAAAAACAGGGAAACTTAGTTATCTTGACTTTACATCTGAAGTGATTTCCCCATTTCCCTTACAGCCAATAAAAACAGAAAAACAAAAACAAATCTATAATCTCTAATCAACATCCTTTCTATCTTCTACAGCCATGAACAGAGAAAAACATCTTGGAAATTTGGGGATACTAAATGGTGAATGACACATATCCTTGTCCTCACTCCTACTGCCAACATGAACTTGTAAACACTGTTAGTGATTCTTCCTCTGTGGACCTGACTACTTCCAAGCAAAAGAGGTAATGAAATATTTGTTACTAATTGGTGATATTAAATCACATGAAGATAGTTCATGATCCAAATTAAACTTGCAGAGATGGAAGAGCTTAGTTTTTTTTACTAGGCATCAACTGCATCAAATATTCAGTTAGCACTTAGCAAATTTCTTCTTAAGGTGATCATTTTTTTTTTTTTTTTTTTTTTGAGACAGAGTCTCACTTTGTTGTCCAGGCTAGAGTGAGTGCCGTGGCGTCAGCCTAGCTCACAGCAACCTCAAACTCCTGGGCTCAAGCAATCCTACTGCCTCACCCTCCCGAGTAGCTGGGACTACAGGCATGTGCCACCATGCCTGGCTAATTTTATATATATATATATATATCAGTTGGCCAATTAATTTCTTTCTATTTATAGTAGAGACGGGGTCTTGCTCTTGCTCAGGCTGGTTTTGAACTCCTGACCTCGAGTAATCCGCCCGCCTTAGCCTCAGAGCTAGGATTACAGGCGTGAGCCACCACAAGGTGGTCATTTTGAATTGGGTTTTTTAAAAGACATAGGTGTTCAGACACTTGGATGCAGACATTAAAACAGAGTACAGGCCGGGTGCGGTGGCTCACGCCTGTAATCCTAGCTCTTGGGAGGCCGAGGCGGGCGGATTGCTCAAGGTCAGGAGTTCAAAACCAGCCTGAGCAAGAGCAAGACCCCGTCTCTACTATAAATAGAAAGAAATTAATTGGCCAACTGATATATATATATATAAAAATTAGCCGGGCATGGTGGCGCATGCCTGTAGTCCCAGCTACTCGGGAGGCTGAGGCAGGAGGATTGCTTGAGCCCAGGAGTTTGAGGTTGCTGTGAGCTAGGCTGACGCCACGGCACTCACTCTAGCCTGGACAACAAAGCGAGACTCTGTCTCAAAAAAAAAAAAAAAAACAACAGAGTACAGACACATGCATGATGTCTTGGGAATGAGGGAAAGATTCTAGAAGCAAGAGTGAGAAGTGACACGTCATGCTTTAAGTTACTGCCTCTCTATGCCTCAGATTCCTATCCTGTAATATGAGGGCATTTGGGTCACATGATTTCTAAACTCTAAAGGTGCTCATTATCTACTAAATGCCAATATCATGGTAATTTACTAATTATATATGTTCTATATATGGTATAATTATATGCCAATAATCAATTATACAATCTATTAAAAATTTATAAAAATATCTATCCTTTCACATTTTCCACTAAAGGGCTTGACCATTTTTATTGAAATTATTTTCAGTTTTCCAGTCTATAGAGGTAAGAAAAGTTATTCCTTTAATAGAAACTTCTATTCAAAGCAGAAAATAAGAGCAGATCTTGTTTATAGCCCTTAGATCTCATTCTTAACAAAATATTATCTCAGTATGCGGGAAAGCACAGAATGAATTTTGTTGATTATATTTGTATCTACTCCTCTATGCTGTCTAAAAGGCCCAGATAAAATAAAACAAAGCTTTTACCTGGTAGGATTGAGACTGGGAAAGGGAGAACATGGATGTTCTAGGAGGGCATCAGAGATCACATACTATATATGTTGTTATCGTTTTAAAACTCATTTTTGTGGTTATTTGCCTCTAACAAAAATGAACGTTATATCTTATCTTTTTTACAACAGTGATTCTCTTTATTATCACTAGTCCTAGACACTTCCCCTTTCCTGATATCTTCCTTCCACACCCATAGAAGACAGAATGACGAAAGAGAATGGGTGTATGTGGGGGGGGGGAGAGAGAGAGAGACAGAGAGAAGGAGGGAGAAGAAGGATGAGGAGAGAAAGGAAGGGTGAAAGAAAGACAGAGAGCAAGACAGAGAGAAAGAGAGAGAGAGAGAGAAAGAGAGAGAGAGAGAGAAAGAGAGAGAGAGAAAGAGAGAGAGAGAAAGAGAGAAAGAGAGAGAGAAAGAAAGAAAGAAAGAAAGAAAGAAAGAAAGAAAGAAAGAAAGAAAGAAAGAAAGAAAGAAAGAAAGAAAGAAAGAAAGAAAGAAAGAAAGAAAGAAAAAGCAAGCAAGCTGGGTTTCTTGAGGCCTGGGGCCTCTGAGCAGAGGTCTCCATATCTCCCCTGGCCTAACCTCAGGGAGCAGGTCCTGGGGGACCAGTGCTTTAGTCACAGACAGGAATTCCAGCTTTTAGGGAGCACACACTCTTAGTCTTTAATAGCAATAAGTAAGTCAGAGTCTTGATTTGGGCAAATTCTTAGTATTATTCCATGATGCATTCTCTTAGTAGCAAATATTTTAATATTTCTCTCCTCTTCTAAAAATAGACAAGATATAAATCACTCAGGGGAACAAAACAATTATTGACAATTTTTTAATTTAATAAATGAAATGTTTGTTGTGATATAATTTTTCACATGAAAGTTAATTTAGTTACTATCTTCTGTAAATAAAAGGTAGGATTGTACTATATTTGAATTTTGGATTTTTTTCTTTTGGAAATTTGACATTAAATCTTATCAATAGTACATGTTATTAAAGTCTGATAGTACTTTCTGATTGTGTTCATTGATCTGCAACATTTTTCTCCTCAAAATTGGTCAGGTATAAGATTATATTAATAAAATACAAGCCCAGCAGCTGGCAGCCGTATGTTACGTAAATGTTCTCCCTTCTGTAAATACTACGTGGATGTTATTTTCACTTTCAGAAATCACTACACCTTGGCCATGATCACTTCCTCTTTTCTAACCTCTGCGGCAGTTTTTGCCCTAATTACTCTGCCTGCTGCTACTCAGGACACTTTTATAGCTGCAGTGTACGAACATGCTGTTGTATTGCCAAACAAAACAGAAGTACCTGTTTCTCGAGATGATGCCTTGCGTCTCATGAACAGGAATATAGATATTCTGGAGAGAGTGATTAAGCTGGCAGCTGAGCAGGTATTCTTTTATTTCTGCTAATCATAATTGATGAGAGGGACATGGGGGCTGGTGGAAGATGGGAGTGTTGAATTATCTATGTTGCACATGGAAAAATAATTTTGATTTTACTTGTTTTGAACAGGGGGCGCGAATCATTGTGACACCAGAAGATGCACTTTATGGATGGAAATTTACCAGGGAAACTGTTTTCCCTTATCTAGAGGATATCCCAGACCCTCAGGTGAACTGGATTCCATGTCAAAACCCCTACAGGTATTTAAACTATCCTAGTTGTTTGTGCAAAAGTGCTGTAATTCTCTAAAATGTGCATGCTCACCAAAGCAAAATGAGTGATCCTGAATTATCATATATGTGGGGTATGTTATGATTATATTTATCTTGGCATTTGTTAGATTTTTAAAATTTTTACTTAGATACCATTTAACAATATTTCATGATTGAATAGCTTTATTAAATTTGGGGAAATATGTAAACAAGGCATTTATAGGAAGAAAAGCTAAAGGAAGAGGATCTCATGGATACAAGTTGTAACTTAATTTCTGAAGTAGACAGCTGGTTGTATTAGGAAAATATTCCAAGGTCTCTGTTGAAGGGACTATGTTTCAATTTCATAGAGTCTCTGTGTCCCAGAATCTGCTTCCCAGGCAGAAAGAGCCTCATCATGTCCTTTCATGTGAATCATAAGGCTTTTTGCTTTGAAATTGCATTTCTCTAGGCTCCCAAAGCCAATTTTCCTGAGAGAAGGTTATGTAGAAACCTTTTAATATAAAATATCTAATATATAGTGAACATCTAAATGCTACTGTCAATGTGAAGATGTCAACCTGGCAGTTACATATACGATTTATTTCAGGAAAGGACAAGGGTGTATCTGGAGATAGGGAATCAGGTAACAGGGTATAGACTGTTTTTAACACATAATGATTTCGCATACGTAGTAAGTTAGAGAAGAGTACAGGTATGGGCTTGAGTACTAGGAAATTCCAATGTCTGGACTCAGGAGAGATGAGGAGGAAACAGGGAAGGAGTCAGAGAACAACGAAGGAGTAGGAGAATGAGAAGGTGAGCCCAGGAAGGGAGGGAAGTGTTTCCAGGAGGAGGGTGTAATTGACTATGTCAACTGCTGCAGGTAAGTCAACTAAGATGAGATCAGGTGAGATGTGGAGATTGTTGTTAGCATTAGGAAGAGCTGGGGTGTTAGAGATGAAAGTTATTTGGAGTGCTTCACAAGAGAATTTGAGAGGAGGAACTAGAGACAGCAGGATGGACATCTCTTTTGAGGTGTTCTGCTCTAAGAGGGAGCTGAGGACTGAAGCAATGTTTGGAAGGCCATGTGGGGTCAAGAGAGATTTTTATTTTAATTTTTTTTTAAAGATAGGAGCCTTTATTTATTTATTTATTTATTTATTTATTTATTTATTTATTTATTTATTTATTTATTTGAGACAGTCTCACTCTGTTGCCCCAGCTAAAGTGCTGTGGCATCAGGTTTGCTCACAGCAACTCTTGGGCTCAAGTGATCCTCCTGCCTCAGCCTCCCAAGTAGCAGGGACTACAGGCATCAGCTAATTTTTTCTATTTTTGGTAGAGATGCAGGTCTTGCTCTTGCTCAGGCTGGTCTTGAACTCCTGAGCTCAAATGATCCGCCTGCCTCAGCCTCCCAGAGTGCTAGGATTATAAGCGTGAACCACCTATAAGGGGTCTTTAAATTAGCATGACATAAGGCATGCTAATGGAATGTTCCAGTAGAGAGGATACAACTAATGATGCAGGAGAGTGAATAATGAATTGCTAGAGCAATAGATATATGTTGAAAATAGTCATCAAATTTAAGTATCATTTATGGATTTTAAAATATCTTTTTATGAGTAGTTTTTATATTGACTTCAGTTACACGTAAGCTCTTAAAGTTGTTACAGTCTCTGTATGAAGTGACTAAAATGCTTTTTAAAAATTGAAATGTTTTAAGCACCACATGTACTCACCAGCAAATTGGTATTAATGGATCAACACCTAAGTGGACATATAGGAGTAACATTTATCGGGTGTTGGGAGGGTGGGAGGGGGGAGGGGGGATGGGTATATATAACCACAACAAGTAAGATGTGCAACATTTGGGAGATGGTCACGCTTGAAGCTCTTACTCGAGGGGGGAGGGAGGCATGGGCAATATATGTAACCTTAACACTGTACCCCCATAATATGCTAAAATAAAAAAAATAATAATAATAAAATTGAAATGTTTTAATTAAAATTTGGTTTAGATTTGGTGATACACCAGTACAAGCAAGACTCAGCTGCCTGGCCAAGAACAACTCCATCTATGTCTTAGCAAATATTGGGGATAAGAAGCCATGTAGTTCCCGCAACTCCACATGCCCTTCTAATGGCTACTACCAATACAATACCAATGTGGTGTATGATACGAAAGGGAAACTGGTGGCGCGTTACCATAAGGTGAGGGGGGCGGATGTGTAAAATGGAGGCTGATATGAGAGTAGCCAATGCCGAGGTTCAGGAGTTGGAGCTTTATTCCCTATGTAATATGACATGACTAAAGATTTTTTAATGTAAGTGAACAATAAAGAAAATGACATCTTAGAAATTAAACTAATCTGGAAAAATATGTAGACAGAAATCTCTTAGAAAAGTGTTGTAATGGTTCAGGATTGAGATAATTTGTGTGTATGTGTATGTGTGCACACACACCCATGTTCATGCCTATGTGTATAAAGTAATTTTAATATTGATGCAAAAGATACTAAAGTGACTGTAATTTGGATACTATTTAATATTGAAATGGTGTAAAGATGTTTCAAAATTGTATGACTCAGTTTCACATAAGTTAAGTTGTATCAAATCATAGAAACACATTTTCTATGCCAGTTAATTTAATTACCCTTTTGTAGATTTAAACTAGAACCATAAAAAATTTTTGCTTTAAACTCTGAATTGAAACAAGAGTAGAATAACCTTTAACTCATAATTTTATACTACTCTGGATGGGGAGAAAGGCTGGCCTTTCACATGGGCATGTGATGTACAGGCAGTGTGCCTGTCCTGCCTCCTTCTTGACCGTAGCCAAATCTGTTACTGACTTTGGAGGGGTGGAGTTTATGAGTCACCTCTTCAATAAATAAGCATTTACTAGTTTTATTCTATGCACTTATTACAGTACCACCTCTACTCTGAGCCTCAGTTTGATGTCCCTGAAAAGCCGGAGTTGGTGACTTTCAACACTACCTTTGGAAGGTTTGGCATTTTCACATGCTTTGATATACTCTTCCATGATCCTGCCGTTACTCTGGTGAAAGACTTCCACGTGGACACCATACTGTTTCCCACAGCCTGGATGAATGTTTTGCCCCTTTTGACAGCTATCGAATTCCATTCGGCTTGGGCAGTGGGCATGAGAGTTAATCTTCTTGTGGCCAACATACATCATGTCAGCCAAAATATGACAGGTAATTCTTGACCAGCATAGGTTTCATCTTATATTTCTAAGTGCAGAGAAATTAATGCTTCAGATATGCCCTGTATTACATTTTTGCTTCTTTGTTGGACCTCCTCACTGTGTTTGCTATGTTTTTGCAGAAAAAAAGAAAAGCTAGTGCTTGATTACAAGTCATGGTTTTACTAAGACCTTTATGTGTATTATTTCATCTAATCCTTATGACAATTCTATGAGATGGGTAGTATCACCCCAATTTTATAGATGAGTAAACCAAGACACAGACGGTGCAAGCAATTTGCCAAATGCCACCCAGCTAGTAAAGGACAAAACAGGGAACTGAACAGAGTTGTACTCTAAACTGGAAAAGGCAGAGTATAGTATTTATATGCTACTGTATACAAATTACTGTAAAAGTTAAAAGTGAATGTGGCCGGGCGCGGTGGCTCACGCCTGTAATCCTAGCTCTCTGGGAGGCCGAGGCGGGCGGATTGCTCGAGGTCAGGAGTTCGAAACCAGCCTGAGCAAGAGCGAGACCCCGTCTCTACTATAAATAGAAAGAAACTAATTGGCCAACTAATATATATAGAAAAAATTAGCCGGGCATGGTGGCGCATGCCTGTAGTCCCAGCTACTTGGGAGGCTGAGACAGAAGGATCGCTTGAGCCCAGGAGTTTGAGGTTGCTGTGAGCTAGGCTGACGCCACGGCACTCACTCTAGCCTGGGCAACAAAGTGAGACTCTGTCTCAAAAAAAAAAAAAAAAAAAAAAAAAAAAGTGAATGTGGCTTAAAACAAAAAATATTTATTATCTCACAGTTTCTGTTGGTCAGAAATTTGGGAGTGACTGAGCTAGGTGGCTCTGGCTCAGCCTATCTCTTCTGATTGTGCCAAGCTGTTGGCTGGTCTAGCAGTCATCTGAAGGCTTGACTGGGGCTCACAGATCTGCTTCCAGGATGACTTACTCACTTACCCACCATCACTTCTACCATGTTCCATTCATTAAAAATGAGTCACTAAGTCTAGCCCACACTTAAAGGAGAGGGAATTACATCCACCCATTGGAGAGAGGATATTGAAGAACTTTTGGATATATTTGAAAACCACCACAGTTGGGAATAGGAGATAATTTTGCATTACCTTCCCCCACCTTTCAGGGACTCCCGAATACAAACGTTTTTATATTTGGTTTAATTTCCCTTCATGCTAATAAATAATGCTATTATACTCAAAGTTCATTTGAAGTGAGGCCATTGAATGTCTATTTTTTTTTAAATTTTTATTATTTATTTATTTACTTTAGATTCCCCTGTCTGTTTTAATCTCTTCCAATAGAGAATAAGAGAAGTAGTTAGGTGCTCCGTGCAACTAGAAGTGTTCGTGCTCTCTCACTGTGACTAATAATGCGACATGATCACATGCCCAATTTTGATGGGGAAAATTGACCATATCGGTATTTTTTGTGTTGTTGTTTAAAAAAAAATTGTCTTCCATTCACAGGGAGTGGTATCTATGCACCAAACTCTCCCAAAGTGTACCATTATGACATGAAAACGCAGTTGGGAAGGATCCTCCTTTCGGAGGTGGACTCGCACCCCCGAGCTTCTCCTGCCTACGCGCCAGCAGTGAATTGGAGCGCCTTCGCCACCACCGTCGGACGGTTCCCACTGCAGAAAAACACTTTCGGAGGATTTGTCTCTCGGGATGAGTTCAACTTCACAGAACTTTTTGAAAATGTGGGAAATCTTACAGTCTGTCAAAAAGAGCTCTGCTGTCATTTAAGCTACAGAATGTTAGAAAAGGAGGAGAATGAAGTTTACGTTCTAGGAGCATTTACAGGATTACATGGCCGCAGGAGAAGAGAGTACTGGCAGGTAATCTCAGCTCAAGGGAGAGAGACTGTTAGGTGCCAGTAAATTCCAAGTTGACTTTTCATATTTGTTCTAGGAAGCCAAGTGCTTTTTCTTGGCATGATTACTCCATGCCTTGACAATATTACACGGAGGGACTTATCAAATATTTGCAATGGGAATTAGGTATGCTCTGATTGTTTGGTTTGAGCACATTTAAAAAGAATTATTAATCCAATCATGATGACTTTATTTGAAACAATTAGCCTACTGTGGTGAACTTCGAGAAGTCTTCCTTAATTAGATTTCCCAACACATCTGAATATAAATCTTATTTTCACTTTTTTGTTTCTTTTTTTTTTATACTCTAAGTTCAAGGTCTAGATTATTTTCACTTTTTAAAACCAACAATGAACAAGAATACTACTTTTAATCTTAGTTTGTCTTCTAATTAGATGTCCTAGTCTTTATATTACCTTCAAATGACAAATTTTAAAGATGGAAACTTTTTATAGAGTGTTGGCTATGAATTCGTATTTTCTTGTTATTCTCCATGTCCCCAGCTTCTTCTAAAGAAAAGGATATGGAAAAGACAGGCGAGGTGCAGGAGTGGTCAGAGTTTTAATCATCCTTTTGGCTTCAGTAATACTGTCGTCCAAAGACCTCCCCTTCCTTGGGCTCAATGACATCATCTGACATATCAAACTAATGGTTGAAGTCTAATTCTAAACTGACTTCTTTCTTTCAATTCACTTGTTGTCCAGGAAGTGGGCTGGTTCTCAAATCACTTGCCATTTCTAATAAAGCAGGTAATTATAAAAAACATGATCCAAATCCCTTTTTGGAGAAAGAAAATTTTGCCTTGCTGTGGTTAAAAACTAAGTCAACAGTTCTAGGACAATTAAGTTAGAGGTAAGACATTGTATTTTATCTGCTTCTGTTCCACATAGGTATGCACGATGCTGAAGTGCAGAACTACTAATTTGACAACCTGTGGGCGGCCGGTAGAAACTGCTTCTACAAGATTTGAAATGTTCTCCCTCAGTGGTACATTTGGAACAGAGTATGTTTTTCCTGAAGTGCTACTTACTGAAATTCATCTGTCACCTGGAAAATTTGAGGTAAAAGGATTTTAAGAGTATTTTCATTTTATATGTTCTCTGAAGCCAAGTAAAACAGGCTTTTGCAACTGCATCAGTTAACTTTTGCTGTCTAACAAACCTCCCCCCCAAATTGATGGCTTTAAACAATAACCATCTGTTCAACCCTGATTTTGTGGGTTGGCAATTTGAACTGAGTGTAGGTAGGCTGTGGTTCTGGTCTGAGATGGAATACAGTTGATATTGCCTGGGCTCATTGCATCTGCCATTAGTTAGTAGGTTGCCAGGGGCTGACTGGTGTGTGATAGACTTGTCTTGGACAGCTGGGATGATTGGGGTTATCTCTCTCTGGGCTCATTCACATGTTCCAAGAGCATCAAGAGGAAAAGCCACAATGGGCAAGTTCTTTGCAAGTCTCTGCTTGCACCCTATTTGTGAACATCTCATCAACCACAGCAAGTCACATGAACAATGTAGATTTAAGCAATAGAGAAATAAATGGCTCAGACCTCTCAATGGACAGAGCTATAAAATCACATTGCAAAAGGGCATGTGTAAAGGCAGGGAAAATTTTGTGGCCATTTTTGCACCTTATAGCAACTAATTCTAAAGTAAAGACATACTTCATTGGAATAACATTATAACTAATAATGCTAGAACTATGAATGTAAGACACCATTCATTGAAAAAATGTTTGTTTATAGATTTTTAATTTCTTTTGTCACACATGGAGACAAATAGAAAATCAGATTATTTATTTCACAAATTATAGTGGCTGTAACCAATTAATTCACAAATTAAGCTGGTCTCAAATTAGAATTATGACTCTGCAGGTTTATATCTGCCAGTACATGACACGTGCACACATACATACCTGCACTCCACTGTTTTGGACATTAATGTCTTCTCTGAATTACAGCAAACAGTGGCAGGGTTTCGGTATCTAGGATGAAAACATTGTATAGTCCATAAAAAAAAAAAAACAAAACAAGATCTAAGTTAATTTATGCAAAGCATCAAGCAAGGAAGTCTTTTAAATTGCAGACCGCTGATGGTCATATATCTACATCTGCCTGTGTTATTACATTGGGATATGTCACATTTATGAAAATATTTAATTCTGTGATACCAACAATTTAACATAAAGTACAGCCTTAAGGCTATGAAACCCAGAAAACAAGAATCCTTGGCTTCCATAGAACCTGGTGAGGTAGAATGTCATGAGCAAATTGAGGCTGGAATAAAAACTTAACTGCCAACTGCAGAAAATCATGATCATATCTGAAGTGAGGAGTCTTGGGCTAAAATCCAGTAGCTAAAAAGTAGCTGGACTGGAATAAATAAACAAAGATGAACTTTGCTTATTTATAAGCAAATATACGAAGTCACTTCAAGGAAGTAAGAGAGGGAAATACAGGGTCACACAGGTGAACTTAGGAAGGCATGGGGCCATATTGGCACATTATATCTTGCAAGTCCAGCCATGTAAACTGAGCACACAATCTAGTTTTTTGAGTGTTACTGTGACACATTTTCCATGTCATGTACTCATAGAAATTTATCCCTTTGAGGAATTGTCTCAGAGTAGGACTGAGCGTTTATCAAGAAACAAACAAACAAACAGAAAACAAACCTCATCCATGGGAGAAAGACAAAAAAAATTGCTAGATTTTTCCAGATAAGTTAAAAGTCCAGAGCCAGAAATACCTTCACTATCACTCTGAACCATATCAGTATTTGAAGAAGTTGGATGGTGATAGTGGGAGAGCAATATATTATTCCATAGCTACCTCCTTTCTTTGTTTTAAAATTTTCTTCCTAAATGGTTTCAGGCAGTTGGAAACAGTCGTAAATGTTTAAGTATTTAACTCTATAATATCTGTAAGTCTCAACTCTTACCAACTTTCCAGACTTGTCATGCTATCTCCCATCTCTGGCTTTTTACTCTTGGATGGAAGAAAGGAAGGAAAGGAGGGACAGATAGCACCTACCCTTCAAACTAGGCACTTAGCCTATTTATCATTTAAATCTTGTCTTGCCTACTCCAGCTCTTTTTCAGAAAGAGGAAATAAGATACTGATTATGTTACACCAAGAAAGATATACGAGAGGCATGCGGCAGGCAGGGTCTTTGTTATAGCAATTCCTTGGAGCAAGCACCATAGTGAGGGTGCTGCAGACTTTCATTTTACAAGTGTAGATTCTCTAAACATGACTGTACTGCAAGTTCATCAAGTTGTAAGCAACAGATAGTAACCAAACTCACCAGGTGAATAAAAGAGAGCACCAGCTTATTATTTTAAAAAATAGATCCACTGGAGAGCAACGAATTGTCATCTCAAGAAGGCTCCCCATTGGTAAATACTTTCAAAAGTCCAAATTATGGGTCAGAAGTTTGTTTTGTGAGCACAGAATTAAAACAAAAGGAGTTGGGCATTCCTGGAAAAGATTTCTAAGAAGCCCTGGTAGACTGAGGCAATGTGTTTTTCCTCTTAGGGCTGGTGGTCTAAAGACGGTGTAGGATGAGGGTGACTACTTTCCTCAAAAAGAGCCAAATAAACAGCGACCAATTCTTGATTTGTTGAGTGCTTCTTAGAGACCTTGCAGAGCCCGGCCTCTGTCAACATATTGTTTCTAGAGAGACCAGTTACAATATTGTAGATGACAAGGTTTTCACATCAGTCGTGTTCACAATGTCTTCTTGAGTATTTTCCTAGTTCCATTCACTCATGGACACTGCTTCAGCAAATATTTACACATTATCTTAGAGGACTACTATTTTTTTTAAATTTTATGTATTTGTTTATTTATTTTTTGAGACAGAGTCTTGCTTTGTTGTCCAGGCTAGAGTGAGTGCTGTGGCGTTAGCCTAGCTCACAGCAACCTCAAACTCCTGGGCTCAAGCAATCCTGTTGCCTCAGCCTCCCGAGTGGCTGGGAATACAGGCATGTGCCACCATGCCCGGCTAATTTTTTCTATATATATTAGTTGACCAATTAATTTCTTTCTATTTATAGTAGAGACGGGGTCTCGATCTTGCTCAGGCTGGTTTTGAACTCCTGACCTCGAGCAATCCGCCCACCTCGGCCTCCCAGAGTGCTAGGATTACAGGCATGAGCCACCACTCCTGGCCGAGGATCACTATTGAAAAGATTTCAACACACTTACTGTGTATCCTTCCTTCCCCAGTTTTACGTGAAAAGGGTGGAGTGTTATTGACCATGCCCGGAACTGTGCAAACATCATGCATTAGCACTATAGCACCTCTGGTGTTATTGTTGACACAATGGCAGAACCTGGTCTCCAAAACTAACTAGTTATATAACCTTTGGAAAGTCCCTTAACCTCTGAATTCCGTACCCACAGGACAGTACACCTTTCTCACTGATCTGGGGAAGGCACTTTGTTAACAGTGAAGCACAATAATTATCTTCTAGGTTATTTAGTTATTTTCTTCTTCCAGTTTTCTAAAGTACCTGTTTTCCCAGTTTCCAATTTCTTCCTATCCACACTGTCCTCCTCACAGCTGATGGGTTCATTTTCCTTTATTCTTGTTCTATTGTCCATCTGTTCATCTTTCTTTCTATTCTTAGTCAATTACTTTATACACATTTCTCCTTCACAGAGAACCCTCTGTGACTTTAGGATAGATCTAGTCCTTTTCGGCTTTCGGAGTCTGATCCCCACCTTGCTCTGACCATATGGCTTCTTCTCTTCTTCACTAATCTCCAGCTCTAAGCCAGCTGTAAATTGTAACAAACTGCTTTCTGAGGCATAAAAGAAAAAGCCTTGATTTGTGGCATTTGCCAATTTTCATGGTGTAAATATTTCCCATCATGATCAATTTCCACTTCCCACAGTGTCTTCTGCCATACAGCTCCTGGAAGAAGTTCTTAATTGCTCCTTTTTATGGCAGGTTGTGTGTCACTCTGGGAAGCAGACCAGTACAGTTTTCCTTCTCAGACTTCGTGAGCACATGTCCGCTTCCCTCTCTCATATACTAATAAACTGATTTCTCTCTTCATGTTTGGAACCGGCTCAGTTTCACCACTAGCTTTTCAGTTTCTTGAGAGAAGCATGTGATGTATACCTCTCTGGTTCCTGATTATCTTGCATGTAACTGGGTGCAATGAATCTTTGCTGCTGCTGATTTGGACTTTCCATGAATGGTTACATTCAATTGTTGAAACTCAAACCTTGGGCCCTCTTGGATTGCTCTAGTCTTTGTTACATAGAAAATAGCTGTCTGTCCCCTGCTTGTCCTGCTGCTTCTTCCCTCCCCAAGCAGGAATGACTTGATCATCCATTATATCTAGCATGGTTACAAAATCATTTGTCTGCTTGTAACGTATATTTTAATAAAGCTGACTGTACTTTTCTTACCTTGTCCTTAGGTGCTAAAAGACGGGCGTTTGGTAAACAAGAATGGAACATCTGGGCCTATCCTAACAGTGGCGCTATTTGGGAGGTGGTACGCAAAGGACTCCGTTTACAACTCATCTGGGACCAGCAATTCAGCAGTAACCTACCTGCTGATATCCACATTATTAATGACTGTGGCCTTCTAGGCCATCTCTTTATCACATGCATGTTTTGCATCATTTATTGTACTAAATGTGTTTATCAGGCTTCCAAGTTTTCCAAGGAACTTTGAAGGGCTATCTTAGTAGTAAATGGTTTGGTTTTTTTTTCTCATAAAGGATTATTTTTAAGTATTATGGTAATTTTGTCCCTTTTTTGACAATGTTGAAATGTTGCTGTGCAGGACAAAAGAAAGAGCATGGGTGTTTGGGTCAGATAAATGAGGATCAGACCTCAGCTCCAGCCTTATTTGCTGTGAGAACTTGTGTGTGCTTGTGTGTGTGAGAGTGCAGTGTGAAGAGTTTCAGAGTCCCAAACACAGCTATGCCCTTGGAGAGAAGAGTAATGATGAGAATTGGCAGGTTTATGACTGAATTTGCTTTAACATTAAGGACATTTTGAACTCACCTAGTTCTGTTGGCTTTCCAGTCGGAAGACAATGTGGAAGTTTACCTGAAGGCTATGGTACAATTTAACACAAATCCCATAACACAAAGACTATGATGTTTAGTGATAACACTGTTTTCAACATTGAGCAGTCTACTTTTTTCAAAATACATATATCCCATCTAGCTGAAGTACAGCAGTGTATTCATTACTGATTATTTAATACATATGTTCTTAAAATTAGAGAAATAGGTTTCAGTTTTCAGACTTTTTTTCTAATTTTATATCTCCCCAATTATATTTTAGGTCCAATATTTTTACATCAAAAATCACAATTGAGGCATTTACGTTTTGTTTTTATATATTGTCATAAATCTACTTATGGACTCAATTTTATTATTCTCCTAAAATGCACTAGAAAATTAAGACCATTTTTATAATCCAGTGGTTATTATTAAGAGGAGATATATAAAGGTTAAGCTATGTTTTGTGTTTAATTTTGAGAAAAGCTTATATGTTCCCTGTGTTCAACATTGGGGCTTCAAAGGTGGTAATATTTTTTTTTTTTTTTTTTTTTTGAGACAGAGTCTTACTCTGTTGCCCTGGCTAGAGTGCCATGGCATCAGCCTAGCTCACAGAAACCTCAAACTCCTGGGCTCAAACAATCCTTATGCCTCAGCCTCCTGAGGAGCTGGGACCACAGGCCTGGCTAATTTTTTCTATATATATTTTAGTTGTCCAGCTAATTTCTTTCTATTTTTAGTAGAGATGGGGTCTGGCTCTTGCTCAGGCTGGTCTCCAACTTCTGAGCTCAAAGGATCCGCCTGCCTCGGCCTCCCAGAGTGGTAGGATTACAGGCATAAGCCACTATGCCCGGCCCGAAAAGTGGTAATCTTAAAGCTGTGGAGAATGTGTATGTGTATAATCCACAATTAACAAATAGACATTGTGTGTTTATTTGTCTTTTCATAAAATATGGAACATTTCAGATTTGGGGAGGTTTATCTTGAGGCAGTTAGATATTGTGCAATGGTTTTGCTGTGTGTGTCGTGGCTTTTGGACAACAATGTTACCCTTCCAAAAGTTTAAATGTTGACTGGAAGTCAGAAGCTGACCTTAAATCAATTGGTTTAAGTAAGATATAAGCAAGGAGCTCCTCACAGATTCTAATGACAATTATTCCTCTGATTCAAGCTTGGAGCTGTCAGCTGTGCCTTGATTCATTAAAAAACAAAAAACAAAAACAAAAGCACAAAATCCCCAGGGAAATGGGGAGTACTTATACTCGATTGTAAAATTGCTTGCACCATGACCTTTTAACTCATCTTTCCACAGTGGTTTCGCATAAACATGTTATTGTATCAAACAACCCAAGCATAGTTACCCTTGGCCTGAGCTTAGGAAGCAGCTCTTTAGTTTCTAAAGAGTCTAATGTCAAAGTCCAGTTTCTCTGATAACTGTATTTTGTCTCACTTTATATTTCAATTGTTAGTTCTTGAATCCCCTGCAGCCCTGGAGCAAGGCTCTGGGTTTCTCCTATTTAGCTTTTTTTCTGAAATTCTGTTTTACGACTTACCTGTGACAACGCCCTGTATTACAACACTGCACCCACAGCCTCTGCCTTCTCCAGGGCTCACTCTCCACCCGTCGTTCACTCATTCAGGAAGCATTTACTGATTGCCTACTGTGTCCTGAGCACTAGGCACTAGGACAGTGGTCTGTGCATTCTCTTTGCCACTCTGTGACATTGCCCCTATGATATTGTTGCGGCAATGTGTATAGCTACCGTTACAGCTCTTATTCATTTGACCCGGGAAAGAACTGAACTGCACACGGAAAGTCAGAGAACAGCCTTTATTTTTCCACAGCAGACTCAGCAGACCTACTGTTACAGCTCCCTTCCTGTCTTCCGATCTTCTCACCCTTCCTACTGCTGCTTTTATACCCTTGGTGGGGCTCAAAAAGCGTCCAATCAACTACAAGCGTTAACATCCAATCAACATCAAGCTTTAACATCCAATCACCAACAAGCTTTAACATCCAATCAAAAACAGTGGGATTCAAAAATTACCCAATCGGGATCACACAAACAGCGTGGCCAGAGACAGGCAGTGGCACCCAGGTCCCAGTGGCACCCGGCAGCATGCGGGGCCCCAGGCGGCTCTCTGCCGGGGTGGGGGTGTGTGTGGGGGCCGGCCCCAGCAGCGTGCCCTCCAACTGGCCATGCACAGCACTGGCTCGTGGAGATGTGGAGCTACATGGAGGCAGCAAGCAGCCGCGTCCCAGCGCCCACCATTTTCCACATCAATATGATCTAGTCCTGTAAATTTTGTGACATGCCACCTACTCTGCAATGACCACTGCCCCTACTTTCTACTTTTTATCTGGTGTTGCTTCATTCCTCCACACAGGGGATTTCCACTGGCATTCTTTCTGTTTTGACCTCTTTCCTAAATTATTTTCACTTTTCTGACTCCATTTTTACCATCTTTCCTAGATATTCCATAGATGGCAATGTTATAAAAGAAACCTGTGGTCGGATTATTTAAGCACCTGGATCTAGCCAGGTGGAACCAACATTCCACTGGACTTCCCAGTTGTGTGAGCTCAGGAGTGTCATTTTTTTTTTTTCTTCAAGCTCTTTTGAGTTAGATTACCGTCTCTTGGACAAATGTACGTCCTCATTTTTGTCACCGCTATCTAATTCTGCATAGTGAATTGCACAAACCCTCTAGATGCAGAGGTCCTGTGTTTTTTTCTTTTGGGGGGTGGTGGTGGTGATGGTGATGGTGATGCTTTGTAAGGCTGCCAGTCTTGGGCATAATCTCAAAAATCAAAGCTGGCAGCAGTAGGTCTGTGGAGGACAATGCATGGCTTTTGTCATGTGGAGGAAAAGAGAGAAGAGAAGTCACACTGGATCTAAAGAAAGAGCCTGCCTGGGGCTTAGGAATGTCAAAGCCTGGGGGAGTTTCCTTATGAAACACTCACTTATTGAAAAATAGATGCGTATTCCAAGTTATTTTAAAGTTTTTTCTGCAGATGTTTCTGACACACAGAAGTGTATAAAGGATTGCATAACAATCACGGGCCCACCGCTCAGCATGTGCCATGAATATAGCAGAAGCGTCTGTGACCCCTGTCCATCCCCTTCCCCCAGGAAATCACTATCCTAAGATTTTCATAGATTAGTCCCATGACTTCTTGGTAATTTATTACATATAATGATATCACTACTTACAACTTTTTGCATCTTTTTGAAATTTGTATACTGTATATGGTAAATTATACCTATTCTGCATATTTCTTATTTTTATACTTGATACTGTGAACTCAAAGGCATCTATTTCCTCCACTTTCCCTGCAGTATGGTGTACAGTTATAGGGATGTGCTGATTACTAAGCTATTGTCTCTCAGCTCCAAACCCACCCTTCTATATTCTTTTCTGTGACGCTGTGACGGGGACCAAGCAATTAACATATTTCTCCTTTGCCGGCTGTTCAGTTCTGCCAGTAGGGGGCACTAGAGGGACACCAAAGGTTGGAAGAGGACAGGTACCTGCTCCTGGTTGTTCACCTGTCAGTGTCTTCCTCCCAAAGAATATTGTACCTGGCAGCAGGGGTTTCTTCCAGTACGAACTGGTTCTAGGCTCCAGTTTTTTTTCCACACTCTCAGCACCACTGCCATTATTCAAACATACCAGCACACAAGCCTGCGCCTCCTCAGGGGTATGAGTTCCAGCTCCCTGGGGGCCCCACGGACCTGACTCCTCTGTACCACCTGGGAGCGCCCCACTCCTCCCACGTCTGAGCCTCAGCTCCTCAGGGTCCTCTGGCAAGTTTCTAGCTTCTAACACCCTCCTCTTCCTTTTGTTCACTAACATCCGGAGTGGTAGCTGCTTCCTCTGCAGTTACTACTTCTGTTATGCCAGCGCTCCTTTTTTTGCCCTTCCTTCATCAAATACCCATTTATCAAATATTTATCCAAATATAGAAATCTTTATATTAAATTTTCTTAATATAACTTAATGAACTTAATATAACTTAAATTTTCTTAATACAAATTTTCTTAATATATAACTTTTTTATATATTCAATTTTCTTATATTAAGAAAACATATATATTCTGTTTTCCTGGTTGCATCCTGCTTGATACGATGGATAAAACATTATTCATTTGTCCATTCTTCTACTGATGAATGTGGTGAGCGTGGCCAGGCCTGCTGGATGGCAAACTGTGATGAAGTACTCACAAAATGTGTAGGCGTTCAACTGTGATGCAGTGGTGGACCTGGGCACGTTGTTATGGCCTCTCAGCCAGCTATCAGCAAAAAGATGGTATGCCCATTGTTGGACTTTCTCTGCCCTGGCATGTTCTTCACTCCTGGAAAGCTATGGAAACCATGACCTTTGAAAACACAGGTTTGGTGGCCACATATATGCTTGATGTTGAACATACAATGTACTTTATGGTATTTCTGTGATTTTTCAGTAATAAGGTGAACCAAGAAGCAATGATAGTCAACTCTGAATTATCATTTTTAACAATCTTTATACCTGAGCCTGTTTTTGTGGTTTGTCCAGTTCAACAGATGTTTAGGTTTTCTATCTTTTGGATTATTTTAAAATTATAATTATTATTGCTATTATTTTATACTGATAAAGCATCTTTAGGCATCCTTGTATGCGTCTCCTTGTGCATTGTTAAAAAGTAAAATAGACTGGGTGGGTGGCTCATGCCTGTAATCCTAGCACTTTGGGAGGTAAAGGCAGAAGGATCACTTGAGGCCAGGCACTTGAGATCAGCCTGGGAAACCTACCTTGTCTCTACAAAAAGAAAAAAATTAGCTGGGTGTGGTGGTTTGCACCTGTGGTCCCAGCTACTTGGGAGGCTGCAGCAGGAGGATCACTTGAGCCCAGGAGTTTGAGGCTGCAGTGAGCTATGATTGAGCCACTGTAATCCAGCCTGGGCAACAGAGCAAAACCCTGTCTCTAAAAAGAAAAAAAAAATAATAATAACATTTTTTAATAAAGAAATCAGATGACTTTGGGATGCCTACTGTAGATCAAGCAATTGCTATGCTGAATGATGATGATGAATAAAATAGAGTTCTGTTTCTTAAAGATCTCAAACTAGAAAAAGAGAACACTGTCACCACCACCATCATCACTCGTTATGATAGCAATTAAATAACGAGCATTTAGAACATGCCACACACTGTGCTAAGCATTTTCAAGCATCTCATTTAACCCTTTGCACTCGCTTGCTTTTTTCTCATTATCCACTCGACATTATCCACACTCGACATCCGAGGGCAAAGGGTTAATACATATAATAAAAGTCATAGAATATGATAGTGCTGTGATCAATATAGTGACCAGAGATGGATCAATTCTACCTTGGAAGACAAGAAAGATGTCATAGAGCAACTGGATAAGTCAATGATGGCTAGGTTGAGCTAGTCATGCATGCAAACACATAGATGAATAGCACACTTCAAGCAAAGTCTGATATACTGGGGAGAGGGAGGATATAAGCAGGAAGGACAAGGACAGACAATGCAAAAAATGAGCCAGGTCACTGAGCATAAATGAAGCCTGGACTTTACCCTGAAGCTAAAACACCCATTGAAGAGTTTTAGAGTCAAGTCGCCATGAGGGACTAAGCAGTTAAAAAATAAATAACTTTGAAGGTGGTTTGAAGGATAGAGTAGAAGGGGAAGTTCTAAAGGCAGGGTGGCCAGGGAGGAGACAATTGCAATCATCCCATCAGGGTAGCTGAGACAGAAGAGCACCTGGGAAGAGGGCTGAGGAGCAGCGAGGAGGTCAGCACACTGGAGCCCAGTGAACACAGGAAGAGCAGCAGGGGTTGTTGTAGAGGTAAGGGGAGGTCAATGATACTGGGCCTTGTAGGCATCGTGAGAACTTGCCCTTTACTCTGAGTGAAGTCAGATACTGTTGAAAGGTTTTGAGCACAGGGTGACACAATTAGGCCTACATTTTAATAGGATCACTCTGACTGCTGTTGTGCAAAAGCAGAAGTAGTGGAACAAAAACCAGCTAGGAGGGTTTTGGAATAATCCAGATTAGAGATGATGGTGGCTTGGACCACAGTTGCTATGGTGAAAGACCATGTGATTGAACATGAGAGAAAGAGAGAAGTAAGGATGACTCCAAGGGGTTTGGCCTGAACACTGGAAGACGAGGGAAGCCATTAGCTTAGCTCTGAAAGACTGCAGTACAGGAGCCTCAGGGGCTCAGTTTTGTTCATGTTGACGGATACGCCGCCATACGCCCAAGTGGAGATTTTGAAGAGATGGTTGTTGGACACAAGAGTCTAGAGTTCAGAGAATACATCTGAGCTAGTGATATGAAATTAAGTGTCACCAATATAGAAATGGGTGAAATCACCTAGGGAGTCAGTGTGGATAGGAACAGATTCCAAATATTGGGCCCTAAGGTGTAATAATATTAAGAAGTCAGGGACAATAAGAAAGAACCAGAAAGAAAATGTCCACAAAAATAAATACAAACACCAAGAAGGAGGAGAGGGAAAAACTAGGAGATTGTGGGGAAGGAAGTGAGTCAAGACTGGGATTGGCAGCATTCGCCTGATCATCAGGCTTAGTGATGTGGGGATCCACGCAGTCTTGGCAAGGCAGCGAAGTAAAGACATTGGGGTAAAATCCTGCTGGGAGGAAGGGAATTGAGACAGGAAATACAACCCCAGAAAGGAGTTTTGTTGTAAAATGAGGCTGAGAAATGGGGCAGGAACTGGAAGTGGATGTCAGATCAAGAAGTTTTTATTTCGTTTTAAGATAGGAAGATATAACAAGATATTTATGTTTTCTTTATTATGTCCAGTAGAGAAAAAAAAATTGATGATAAACAGTAAGAGGGAACTTCTACTCCTTGGGAAGCAACGTCCTTGGGATCCAGCGTACAAGCATAAGGGCTGGCCTTAGACAGGAGCACGAGCAGTCATTTGTAGTGAGAGGAGGGAGGCAGAGTTTATATGTACAGGTATTGGCAGCAGGTTGATACTTGGCCAGAGCTTGCAGGAGGTCTCTTCTGAGTTGGATGAATAGGCCTGGAGTTCAGGAGAGAAGTTTGAGCTAAAGATAGAGACATGGTAGTTATGAGTTTGTAGAAGGTAGTTGAAGGTGTAAAGTAGAAAAAGATCTGATGTAGGGGAGAGAGAGTAAAGGATTGAAAGACAACAACAACGTGGCCACTGACCGTAAGTGCATTTAGAGTTCAGAGAAGGGAATAGCAACAAGGACTGGAGAGGTGATGAACTTGAGCCAGAAGGGTAGGAATCAGTGAGAAATCATTCCAGGATAAGAACAGCGGTGATCGTGTTAAAATATAGTAAGAAGAGTGGTTTTAGCTAAGAATAAGAAAGATGAAATATGACCAAGTACAAGAAAGCTCTGATTGTCTGCCTTGATTCCATACACACGTGGGAACCATCTTAATTTAATGGACAACGGTTAAGGGAATGCAAATGAATTACAGTGTTAAGGTTAGAGCGGGAAGAGTGAGATCAGCAGGGACCCTGTAAGATGGATTCTTGCTCCTAGGTCAGGACCCTGACAATGAGAATGGAGGAGGTTTACAGTATTGGAAATAAAGACTCTCAGAGATTTTATTCCAGGACTTCTTTTCCTCTTTAAAATTTCCCCTTATGTATTTAAAAGAAGAATTATATTTATTTTAATACAAAACTTCATACTCTAAACTTTCTACTCCCACCATAATTCCAACCTGTCATTTGGATTATATACAAATACCTTGTTTAAAATAACTTGTATCCACAATCCTGATTCCTTACATACCTATGACGCAAAGTCATTGCTAATCACATTGGGTAATGGAACACCCAACTCAAGTTTCTATTGTTTTCAACACAATAAAAAGCTGGTACATTTCCTGGAATTAAGGCCTGGGAGAATCAAGGGGAATTCTCATGTTTCGTTTCAATTCTATTCAGAAAGTCAAGTGAACCAAGGCAAGAGGTAGAATTTCAATTTGAAATATGAAAATACTTTTCTTCTTATCACAAAGCAACCTGTGTGTCTTACACAGTTTCCTTCTTGTCTTCGGATATTTATTCTGAAAGAACTGATGTCCGATGGGTGCCATTTCAGGGCATAAGGACATGGGGAAGCACAGTGGGGTACCTGAAAGGAGGCATATTATAATGGAAAAGGTTATTAGAACTGAGGGACTTTGAATTATAGAACCAAACCAAACAGCCCCCCCCCATAAAAATCTCCAAAATTTACAAGTTTCCTTAGATCACATGAGGATTGGAAAGAATCCCAAGAGAGAAATAGTATTAATGACTCCAGAATCAGAGATTTAAATCTCTAAAGAAACTCTACATTTTAAATCAACTCATATTCAATCAAGGAGATCCAATTCAAAATTAGGCAAGGAAATTGAGTGTAACAAAAAACACTTACAGAGCTTAGCACAGTATAGAATTCCAAAGGAGCAGCATAGAATTGTAAGGTGGCCCCTGTCCTCAAGGAACTTAAAGGATGATACATCTGAGAAGTAAAAGATTTAAGAGAGAATTTAACACTCTGAATTATCTCATAGCCTATTATATTGCAGCAGGATTGGAGTTACTGTTTAAACTGTGGAAGATAGATGGAGTCAATTGCATCTCAATCCAAGAAAGAATGTTCTAAAAATTTGCAATGTTCAAACATGGAATAAATCGACCTGTCAGTGGACTCCTTCATTCAACATCCATTCATGTACTGGGCTCCCACCACCTGTCACACACGTGCTGGGGTGTGAGGTTCAACAGTGAGCAGGATGCTTTCCTTACCGTCCAGGGCTCACACCCCTGGGATGCATCATCTCTAGATGATTATTAGACATGGATGTCCTAGGAGCAAACATTAAGATGCCTTTTAATCTCCTTAACAAAACCAGGCATATATATACAAAATTAAGAATCAGTATAAGATTTAAATTAAAGGTCAAAACAACAGCAAGCAGTGAGAGACATTTAACAGTACAGGAAAAAATTTGCTGTAAGAGTTCAGAAATATCATTCAGGACTGAAGTGGATTTGGGAGACCTCTATGAGGAGCTGGAGCTTAGATAGATGGAGAGCAAGAGTCTTAAGGGAGAAACGGGTATACAGTCATCTAAGCAGAGGGTTCAACAAATTGTTGCTATGGTGGCTACCTTCTAAAACTGTCCAATTTTGGATCTATTAATGAAAAAAATTGTTTACCAGAAAAATGTATTTTATTAAAAGAAAAGAGTTCAACTGCCAGTGTGTTTTGGACTGGGGTGAACTGATCCGGTTGTCTCATTATTCTACTTTTAGAGTTGGGTTGACTTATGGGCAATGTCAACAACAGCACTGCACAATCCAGTTATGTACTTCTGGCTGTCAGTTTTCTTGCACAATATCCTTTCTCAGTGCTGAGTTGTGTAATGTATTAATGAGAAAATAAATACAAGTGGTTGCTGGAAGGGATTTAATGTAAATTTTTCCAGTGAAACAAAACATAAGAACCTAAATTTGTTTTTCAAAGATCACTGAATTTTAGCTATGATTAGATCATACTTTCCAAAGTGTGTGGCACTTTTTGCCTTCTTTGTCCTGAGTGTTGGTGCACTGGACACTTTTATTGGTGCAGTGTATGAGCATGCTGTTGTACTACCAAACAGCACAGAAACACCTGTTTCAAAAGAAGAAGCTTTGCTCCTGATGAACAAGAACATAGATGTTTTGGAGGAGGCAGTTAAATTGGCAGCCAAGCAGGTATTGACCTTTTATTAAAATACTGGGTGGGATATCGTAAAGGAGGTTTGCAACTTGGTAAGAATGCGAGTATTTGGAATTCATGAGAAACTGTTTTGTCCCACTCGTTTTGACTAGGGTGCACACATGATTGTGACCCCAGAGGATGGAATCTATGGTTGGGTCTTTACGAGGGAGAGCATCTACCCCTATCTGGAGGAT
This sequence comes from Microcebus murinus, assembly GCF_040939455.1. Lineage (NCBI taxonomy): Eukaryota > Metazoa > Chordata > Mammalia > Primates > Cheirogaleidae > Microcebus > Microcebus murinus. Next base: position 29,486,870 of record NC_134108.1, read on the forward strand.
ATACCAGACCCTGAAGTGAACTGGATTCCATGCAGAGATCCCCAGAGGTAAGTCTTGTCATTTCCCCAGAAGTAAGTCTTGTCATTTATTTAACTTTTTTAAATAAAAAGTTGTGATATTGTAAAATGCTAGTAGTAAGTTCACTGAGTTTGACTAGTCATTTTGTTGACCAATGGTCAATCCATGGCATAGGATATAGATACCTCTAGTGCTTCATGATGTATATCATCTGGCATATCTCCTGTTTGGTAAATGACTTGAGAAAATGATGCTTTGGTTGGTTATTTGTCACAATTGTCTTTAAAGAATAGTGTATATATACACAATTTTTATAATAAATGCATTTAATTGGGTTTCAGCAAAGTGAGAAAGTTGTAGTATCTAGCATTTGTGTTACCAAATACAAGTAAGTTGGTTCATCCATGAACACTGGCCCCTTTCATAGGAATAGTAAAAAGATGAATGAATGCATGTTTCCAAAGAACTTTACTGTCAATATCATTCAAGACAATCAATATGATGAATGGAAATTGCATAGAACTTGAAAAAGGAAGCACTGTTTCTCAGACCACATTTTATAACTTCCTAGCTGAGTGATGTGGGCTTATATAACCTAAATGCTTGAGGTTTCTGTTTCTATCTGTGAAACAGGCATAATAAATTTTCTGTTCTACTTCCCTTACAGAGTAAACAGGAGTGTAAAATGAAGGAATGCACATGGAATTTGCGCACTGTAGTGTGCTTTCCAATGCTAGCTGTCACTATTACTTTTTTATAATAGAAAAAAACAGAGTCTGAACTTGTTTATGTTCTTGTTCTTAGAGAGATTTTCGTAATTATTAATAGCTGTAGTTTAGACAAAATTTTAATTATTATTATTATATTTTGAGACAGAGTCTCACTCTGTTGCCTGGGCTAGAGTGCCATGGCATCAGCCTAGCTCACAGCAACCTCAAACTCCTGGGCTCAAGCGATCCTTCTGCCTCAACCTCCTAAGTAGCTGGGACTACAGGCATATACCACCATGCCAGGCTAATTTTTTCTATTTTTGGTAGAGACAGGGTCTCGCTCTTGCTCAGGCTGGTCTCGAACTCCTGAGCTCGAATGATCTGCTCGCCTCGACCTCCCAGAGTGCTAGGATTACAGGCGTGAGCCACGGTGCCTGGCCTAGACAAAATTTTATTAAAGAAAAAATGTATCATACATAAGAAAAATGTATAAAATAGATATTTATTTTTTAAAATAGTTCAAATGTGGCTGAGCATGGGGGCTCATGTCTGTAATTCCAGCACTTTGGGAAGCCAAGGCAGGAAGATCACTTGAGCCCAGGAGTTTGAGGTAAGCCTGGGCAGCATAGCAAGATCTTATCTACCAAAAACAAAAAACAAAAACAAAAATAAAAGCTTTATATGTAGTGCCTTTAAATGATGAAATTGATACATTAAAAGTAACATAATTTGCTGTACATGCACCTGTTTAGAACTACACCTATTGCACAAAAAGAGGAAGTTATTTGATAATTTAACTATGAGAAATCAACCGGAAAGTCAAGTTCAATGCTACAGCATTCTAGTTCTGCTATGAGAGTTGAGTCTCTCCCTGGGATTTTTACCTTTGGAAAATTATCCTGTAAATGTTGCCCGGTCTGTGTTTACAGAAACCACGTAACTATGACTCAACAGTCATTTCCTTATGTGGCTTTTCCCCAAACAGGAAGGGATCATTTGCGGTAATTCATGGGGCTTGCGCTAAAACACACCCTATTTGTGCTGATAAAACTGACTTTCCTAGGGGAAAGACACACTTAATCTGATAATTAGCCATAGATGAATTATTTTCAGTTGGGAAGGTAAGTGACTGATGAAACACTGTGGAGTGTTGCACATACGTATCCAAATGGTAAGCTTTTAGTTCAGTGTTATAAAAAGAAGAAATCCAGTATTTAATATAATGAAAGTATTGGAAAAGAAAACCAGTTTCTTCCCTGGTAATATTTATCCCTGAAAGGGATAATTGAGGGCCACATGGTCATCCTTGTATATTTAAATACTGCTATTTAGAATGCTGACAAGTCAAACACTTCTTTGGGCTTTTTCATGAGGAACTATTAGGAAATTCTAAAGAACCTGAGTTATTTATCCAAGAAAAGAAAAATTAAGAAAAGTGTATCACAGACTCATAGGTCTGAGTGAATATGAATATTGATAGTATTTCCCAGTTTTTCTTGAAGGCAGAAAAGAAAAGGTCTAAATCAGAAGTTTATTAATCTGTTCTATTTATTTATTTACTTTTTAGAGACAGGGTTTCACTCTGTTACCCAGGCTGGAGTGCAGTGGTGCAATCATAGCTCACTGTAACCTTGAACTCCTGTGCTCAAGCAAACCTTCCACTTCAGCCTACCAGGTAGCTGGTACATGCCATCATGCCTGGCTAATTTTTAAAATTTATTTGTAGAGATGGGGTCTTGCTATGTTGCCTAGGCTGGTCTCAAACTCCCAGGCTCAAGTGATCCTCCTGCGTTGGGTTTCCAAAGTGCTGAGATTACAAGTGTGAGCCACTGCACCCTGCCTGTCCATTTAATTTAAAGATTAGCTTGAAATCAATTTCTGAGGGGCTGAGAGATCATGGAGAGACCCTGAATGTCTTCAAAAAGCAATAAAGCCATCCCTACCCTTGGCTGCCTTCTTGTAATTACAAAATCCCTAATAGCCACTTTTTATTTATTGAGCATTTACTTGGTCCCAGTAAATGCACATTATCTCATTCAATTTATGTAGTAGATATTACTATTTGCATTTTACATATGACAAGAAAAAGGAGGCTTAAGGTCTTATAATTGGTAATTAGGTTGGCTGAGATTAAAACGTAGCCATTTCCATTAAGCTATGCTAACTGAATGGACTCTAAGTGCCTGCATATACCATATTATACTGAAATTTTCAGTGACTAGCAAATCCATTTATTTGACAGAGTGAGCTGGTTGCTAAAACTTTTTTTTAATCTTATTTTCTACAGAAGTCTGACTCCTTATAGCTTCCTTTCCCCTTTGTTCTGCACTCTGTATGATATTCACATATGCAAGCCATCGCCTCCACATTAAGCCTTTCACATATTTGAAGCCAGCTATCCTCTCGCCACATTCCGTTTTACTCCTAGGATAAATATCCCCGGTGTGGATGGATTTGGCATTACTTCGCAAAGGAATTTCATGTCTGTACTTTATCTCAGGATTTCTCATACGGACTCTGGAAGGCAGAAGGAAGCCATTATGTTACATTTGAAAGATGAGGAAACTGAGCCAGCAGAGTGCAGTGCTTTTGTTGTGTTTTCAAAATTCCACTACATAATGCTACATTTGTTCTCTACAGAAGATGATCTACAGGGGACCCGCTATTTACTGCTACCTGGTATTCACGTTTCCAACCTCATGTCGTAGCAGCAAATTTGTAATACCATGGCTTGGATTGTAGACAAGGGCCTTCCCATTAGAAGAATCTGCTAAATTTCAAGCCCTTCCTTTGCCTGTTTCTTTTCCTCCTCCTCCTCTGTCTTTTCTGTGCTTCAGGCTTGCTCTGTAATCTGGAGTCTGGCACATTAAAATAGGTTAGCTTTCATGAAGATGAACACTACATTGCCTGTGACCTTTAAAATCGTTTCTGTTGATTCTTTTATTTATTTATTTATTTATTTTGCGTTGAGACAAAGTTGAGACAGAGTCTCACTCTGTTGCCCAGGCTAGAGTGCCATGGCGTCAGCCTAGCTCACAGCAACCTCAAACTCCTGGGCTTAAGCGATCCTCCTGCCTCAGCCTCCTGAGTAGCTGGGACAACAGGCATGAGCCACCATGCCCAGCTAATTTTTTCTATATATATTAGTTGGCCAATTAATTTCTTTCTATTTTTAGTAGAGATGGGGTCTCACTCTTGCTCAGGCTGTTTTTGAACTCCCGACCTTGAGCAATCCACCTGCCTCGGCCTCCCAGAGTGCTAGGATTACAAGTGTGAGCCACTGTGCGCAGCCTATTTATTTATTTTTTATTTTTTTGAGACAGAGTCACTCTCTTGCCTGGGCTAGAGTGCCGTGGCATCAGCGTAGCTCGCAGTAACCTCAAACTCCTGGCCTCAAGAGATCCTTCTGCCTCAGTCTCCCAGGTAGCCAGGACTACAGGCACACGCCACCATGCCCAGCTAATTTTTCTATTTTTAGTAGAGATGGAGTCTCACTCTTGCTCAGGCTGGTCTTGAACTCCTGAGCTCAAGCAATCCTCCTGCCTCAGCCTCCCAGAGTGCTAGGATTACAGGCATGAGCCACCGTGCCTGGCCTTTTCTGTTGATTCTTGACCTAGAGCTGTTGTGTTATATGTAACAGGCAAATAAAATATCACTTTGGTATTTCAGAAACCACTAAAATATAGTCAGTTTGAGGAAATCTCTGTTGAATTAGGTTCGGCTACACACCAGTGCAAGTAAGACTCAGCTGCCTGGCCAAGGACAACTCTATCTATGTTGTGGCAAATATTGGGGACAAGAAGCCATGCAACGCCAGTGACCCTCAGTGTCCTCCTGATGGCCGTTACCAATACAACACTGATGTGGTGTTTGATTCTCAGGGTAGGCTGGTGGCACGCTACCATAAGGTGAGAATTACTTGTGCCTTAGCTAAACTCGATTTCTACCTTTGCTTATTTGTGGTATGTACGTACATTTGTTTGTTGAATGTTGGGGGGAGAACTCTCATAGAAGTGTCTCTTAATTATTACATTCTAGCTGAAAAGAGGATTTAATTTACTTCAGTTCGTTATAAGGGTTCTGAGTTTGAATTAGCCATAAAATAGAATATTAAAAATGGATGTGATAATAGTCTCACAAAGATTTTAATATTCTTTGAGAAAAAAGAAGAAATGCTTTGTTGCATTCATGATTTAATATCAGAGGTTTTTATGGCCCAATTTGTTAACATTTCATACCAAGCTAGCATTCATTATATTAGGCCTTTTTTGATTGCAATGAAAACAAATCCTTAACTGAAATTGGCTTTAAAAAAAGAGGAGAATTTCCTCCATCTGAAAAGATACAAAGAACAGGTCTCATTTCAGGTGCAGGCTGTCCTTAGAGGCTCAAAAGAGATCACCCATCCCTCTAGCTGTCCTAGCCCTTTGTTACAGCTTTTTCCCAGGGTAATTAACTCTCCTTTTGGAAGCCAATGGCTACAGCAACACAAAGTTCACATCTTCATGAATGACATCCATAGGGAAAGTGTATTTCTCTCTCCTAGAAACCCTGCAAAGGCCTTCTTACTCCTTTATTCCAATTAGGCCACACACCAATCCTGAAAGATGAAGGGTGAAGGAGGGGCTTCCACATGGGAGGAGAAGGGAGGGGCCAAAGGGCCTCAGTGGCCCATGGGGCTGGGCTCTCTGTTGCCAGAGCACGCGTATGCACACGTCAGGCCAAATGAAAACCTGAGCAAAACATATGCCGTACACCTGAGCCCAGGTTAAGTGGAGTTTGGGAGCAATAATCAGGCTGAAAAACAACAAAAAAAGAAATTACTGCCTGAGTGCGGTGGCTCATGCCGGTAATTCCAGCGCTTTCAGAGGCCAAGGAGGAAGGATCAGAGGCCAAGATTTCAAGAGCAGCCTGGGCAACATAGCGAGACACCATCTTTACAAAAAATAAAAAATGCTAGTGGGAGTTGTGGCATGCACCTGAAGTTCCAGCTATTCAGGAGGCTGAGGTGGGAGACTCAAGCACAGGAGTTTGAGGTTGCAGTGAGCTATGATGACACCACTGTGCTCTAGCCTGAGCAACTGAGAGAGACCCTGTCTCATACACACACAATATATATGTGTATATATATATATGTATGTATGTATATGTATATATGTAATATATATGCATATATGTATATATATGTATGTATTAAATTTACTAATTAGTAAGATGTAGCTATTGCATTGTCTAAATTAATTTTAAGTTGACTTTGCTTCTATAAACCTAGCAGTATCATAGGGAGACATGACGAAGTTAATTTTATTAACATGTTTTAGATTTCACCCAGGCAGTGCTGTTAAAATTTAAAGAATACAGTGGAAAACAATCTGCAAATCATAAGATTCAATATTTCAACCTTTGCTTTTTAATATAGAAATGCTCACACTTTAAATATCATTTTTGGATATGATTTCATTCACTGGTTATTGAAAAATGAAAATTTTTGATTAATATTATAGTAAGAAAACTCATAGATAGTGGCATAGTAAGCATGGTTTATGAAAATTTATGTGTAACAGTCTCGAATGTGCATGTCAACATTCATGGGAAAAAAGATTTGAGTATTGATGATATCTATTTGACAATTTTCTTACTAATTTTCCCCTTCTTTGCTTTTTATTAACAGTACAATCTTTTTGAGCCTGAAATTCAATTCGATTTCCCCAAGGATTCAGAACCTGTGACGTTTGACACTCCCTTTGGGAAGTTTGGCATTTTTACTTGCTTTGACATTTTTTCTCATGACCCGGCTGTCGTGGTGGTGGATGAGTTTCAAGTGGACAGTGTCCTCTTGCCCACGGCATGGTACAACACACTGCCCCTCCTCTCGGCGGGTCCGTTCCATTCAGCGTGGGCCAGAGCCATGCGCGTCAATCTGCTTGCTGCGAATACCCACAATACCAGCATGCACATGACAGGTAACTCAGGCTCGTCACGCGCCAATTGACAGTGACACTCTTGGCAAGTCTACATTGATTTTAAAGCCACACTTTTCTTTAATGATTCTCTCCATAACTCTAACATCACAAAATTAATGACAGCATGGGTTTCTGCTAAGGAACACTATCCTTTTGAGTAGAGGAGGCAAACATTATTATCTCAGTTTTACTTGAGGGAAAATTGGAGTTAGAAGTCTATATTCATGTGAAATATCAAAGCCAGATCTAAGGAACTTCCCAGCCAATGTCTATTAGTAATATTGAAATAAAATCTTGTTTGTCAAGGTGATAGGATCACTTTAGAATTAATCATATTTTTAGTGTTTATCCTTTATAGAATTTATGTTCAAGAAAATGCAAACTCTCCTCTTGACTGCTTTGTTATTTGTTGATCCAGATGAGAATTCTAAACATGAACAAATTAAATAGTCAGCAGAGAGCTAAAATCATCCCTCATGTTTAGAATTTTCTAGTTTGTTGTTAAGTTGGCTTAAGAAGGGGAGCTGGGTGCAGTGGCTCACACCTGTAATCCCAGCACTTTGGGAGGCTGAGGTGGGAGGATTGCTTGAGGCTAGGAGTTTTAGACCAGCCTGAGCAACATAGCTAGACTCTGTCTCTACAGAAAATAAAAAAATTAGCTGGGTGTGGTGGCGCATGCCTGTAGTCCCAGCTACTCAGGAGGCTGAGGTGTAGGGGGCAAAAAAAAAAGGGGAAAGAAAAGAAAAAGGGTAGTTTACATTTAAAGAACCCAAAAAATAAGTTCTCCGTTTCAAATGATAATTTAGCACAATTTAGTTGTACCTTATGGAGGATGCAGCATCAAATTGGAACTTATGCCAATGCCATATCTATCTCTACAACTATCTTGAAAATGTTTATGCTTTAATAACTCTCTATTTAAAGAAATAAAAGGAAATACTCACATGAAAATATTCTATTAGTTTTTCACCATAAAAAATCTGAAAGCAATATTTGTGTTTCTTTACATGGCCTATAGGGAGTGGAATCTACGCCCCAGAAGCCGTCAAGGCGTATCACTATGACATGGAAACAGAGAGTGGCCAGCTGTTACTAGCAGAGTTGAAGGCTCGGCCTCGCCGTGAGCCCACCTACCCGGCAGCTGTTGACTGGCAGGCTTACGCCAGAAGTGTCCAGCCATTCTCCTCTGGGCAGCCTGAATTTGCAGGGATGATTTATTTTGATGAGTTCACCTTCACCGAGCTTAAGAGAAACACAGGAAATTACACAGTTTGCCAGAAAGACCTGTGTTGTCACTTAACTTACAAGATGTCTGAGAAGCGAACAGATGAGGTCTATGCACTGGGTGCTTTTGATGGACTACACACAGTAGAAGGCCAATATTATTTGCAGGTAGAAATGCTTAACTATGTTAAAATGGCCCTATTATTAGTTCTTCTTCTAGGTCATCATTGCCTTTCTTCGAAAATTGTGCTGGGTTCAGTTAAATGGTATAATGCTGCCTTTATCACTGACTCTTGTCCCTAGAACACTTTATTTGTTCAGTCTTAGCAAGAACAGAATTATGGCTGCAAGGCAAAACTATAAAGCAGATTAATTAGTTCTTAGCAGGCAAGGTTCAAAGTTTACAAAGCTACAACTTCCATGCATTCTCTTTTTCAATCGGGTTACTTCAGAGTAGTGTTTTGCAGACTGTCTTCAACTAGAGTCTACTACACTATGAAGGATGTTTTACATGAGGCTCAGTGTAGCCAACTGGATGTGTGACCGAGTTAAAAGGGAGATTCACTTGAAACAGTTTATGAAATAGTTCAAATTAAAATTAGAAATAGCTATAATTATGTACAATGAACTCTGTTTTTTAAAAATTCTAGTTTATTCTACTTGGCTTCATTTAAAAAATAAGAACTAATGCTGACCCAGTAAATTGATTTTAGGATTCACTAATAAGTTTTGACATGCAGTTTGAAAAATGCTTCTTCTGAGACAACTTAAGTATTCCTCTATTCTTTGAAATTGTGCTGTTTAGCTGAGAAAATATTTGCAAGTTTTCTGACTCCTCTTTTTTTTTCCTACATAGGTATGCACATTACTGAAGTGTCAAACCACCAACCTGAGAACTTGTGGAGAGCCCATGGGATCAGCTTTTACCAAGTTTGAAGAATTCTCCCTCAGTGGCACATTCGGAACAAGTTATGTTTTCCCACAGATTTTTCTAAGTGGGAGTCAGCTTGTCCCTGAAAGACACTATGAGGTAGGAAGTTTTCAGGATGATAAATTCCTTTAAGCAGACGGGATAGACAAACAAGATTTCAATGAAATCTTTGAAATAATGAAAGTTTCACAATATCATGGTTCACATTCTACATGAGACACTTTAAAGACATGGAAACTGTGATATGAAACACATGTTGTGGTTTTATGTTGACTTTAGGCTGTGATGGAGAATTTGTGGTTCATTTTTCTGCATAGATAGGACATTGAGATCTGAGGCAACAGTGAATTCATAGAGAAATTAAAGTAAAAATATTGATTGCTGATAATGGCAACTAATGTTATCTTCATCAAGTTAAGTACATTAAGCAATGCACCCACAACTTATTTTGTGGCTGTGTTATTTTGAGTTTTTATAATGATACTTTAATAACTAATACTTTGCATTGTGATCCGTGAGTTTAAAGAACACACTTTTGAATACATTATCTTATCTGACCACCTGTGTAACAGATTAGTTGCTGCACTTTTACCCAAAGTCCTTCTACTATTGGACCTGAAAGAGGAATCTGGGTCTTCTGACACCAAGCACAGTGTGATTTTCACTATTCTATGCTGCTTTGTCCCCAGAGAAGGCCTGGAGCTGGAAACCAGCCCTGCATTGGAGTTAATCTTTTGCTTTCTTTGGCTAGATTTCAAGAGATGGACGTCTGAAGAGCCGAAGTGGAACCCCTTTGCCTGTCTTAGTTATGGCCCTGTACGGAAGAGTGTTTGAGAAGGACCCTCCCCGCTTAGGGCAGGGACCTGGGAAGTTACAATGATGTCCTTTACCAGGGCCCTTTTTGCATTAGCCTGGCAAAGAGAGGAAGAAAAAAAAGAGAGCCCTCAGTGTTTGTTTAGAGGAGATGTCATAAACTCACCAAAACAACAAATAAACTTAAGAAGATTTAAAAAGCAATGGATGTGTGTATAAATCTTACATTTTACATATTTGGTATAGCACAACCTCATTTTTGGGAGTTGTCTTCTACATTTGTGTGTTTAAGAATATGTAAGCATGGGTAAGTACGGTGGAACATGTTTTTAAATGGGAGGAAGTTCTGGAACAATCCTTTTGCAGTCACTATCTAACATATGCAAATGTTCCCATCATGGGATGGTTAATTTCATGCATTAATTTGACCAGGCCATGGTTGATCAGATACCTGGTTAAACATCACTTCTGGGCGTATCTGTGAGGGTGCTTCAGGAAGAGATTAGATTTGAATTGGTGGCCTGAACAAAGCAGCTAGCTCTTCCCACTGTAGGTGGGCTTGAATGGAGCAAAAAGGCGGAGGAAGGTTGAATTCATTTTCTTCTGTCTTCTAGAGCTGCACATAGATCTTCTCTTACCTTTGGGTGCTCCTGGTTCTCTGGCCTTCAGACCTGAGCTGGAATTGCCACCATTAGCTCTCAAGCTCTCAGACCTTTGAATTACACCACTGGCTGTCCTAGGTCTGCACTTTGTAGGTGGCAGCCTGTGGGACTTCTCAACCTTCATAATTGTGGGAGCCAATACCTTATAATAAACTTCTTTATATATATATATATAATAGGTGATGTACATACATCCCCTATTGTTTCTCTTTCCCAGGAGAACCTTGACTAGTACACTTCATTTGTAAATACACAGGGTGAACTTAGAATATACAGAGGGTATTTGATCCCAGTCAATTAATATACAGTAAGTTAAAGAACAAGGGCATCTTTTAAAGTAATTATGAACCATATCTGGCTAATTAAAATTGTTCCATTATATTTTTATCATAACCTTTTTTACTCCTATGATCTATTTTTATGGAAATTAGATACTTGGAATGGAAATAAAAAAAGAAGTAAATTATCTCCTTTAGACCACACCTTGTTTCCTTCTGAAATTATTCTATCCTAAGATCCTGTCCTGGTTGAGCCATCTGCTAGTGCTCGGGGGTTTGTTGCAGGCTGTGCTAGGCTGGGAGCTCCTTAGACAGGGTGGTTGTGTCAACTTTTCCCCAGTTACCTTTGGTCCATTGTCTAGGCTCTCTGAGTCCTTTCATGGGTTGGTCACTGATTAACTCTGGGAAGGGACACGCTGGAGAGCAGGTGGGTTCCCTGGGATATGTATGAGCAGTTGAGGGTCACTGAGTTGGAGACACCTCTTACCCTAACAAAAATGCTGACAGCCGCATTCCTGGACCACATTCCAGGTGTTTATTCCCATTCAATATAATTCAACCCAAGACAGAAAGCTGCAGACATTCGGGTGGCAGATAATGCCCATGGTCTCCCCATCTCATCCTTTCTGGATTCTCTCTCCAGGGACTCTGACACTCGGATCCCAGGATTGTACCTTCAAATACCTTATGCTTTTTATTTACTTTGACTTCTTGTGTCTCTTCCCTCCCCTCACCTCATTTCTCATTTTATTTACCATCATCTATACACAAAGAGCTCTGCTAGACTCAGCTCTCGCAGTTGTGTCTTCTTCATCTACAATCTTTCTTTGGAGAGCAAAGCCACTCTTATGGCTTCAATTTCTGGTACAGTAGAGTATAACTCACTGGTGAGAAAAATAATTTTTTTCCTCAAGAGAGCTAGGTCAGGCCACATCAAAAAAATGTAAAACTAGTCATATTAAGTCCTATGGCAAAAATATGTCTTCTTACAGCATAAAACAACTTTATCAACCAGATGAATGTCAACAAGAGAATTGACAGGTGTTGTAGCCACTAAATGTTTATATGTAGGCATGTATGTTTAGTAGCAATGTAGAGGCAGACCTCTAGTCTTGTATCATACAGTATGTGCACACATACACACACACATATGTTAGGTTTGTTCCAAGTGGGAACCCCAAAAATATGTATAGGACAGAATGTGGTTAATGCAAAACTTAGGCTTGTAAAAGAATCGCTACAGGAGTCTGGGGAGTCCCCGGACTTTGCAGATCTAACAGGCAGCTGCAGCCAGCATTCCTTCCCCTCCGTCCCTGATGGAGACCCAGGCTATGCCTCCCTAGCTCTCCTGATAAGGATGATGCCAGAGCTGAAGGATGCATGTGACTGGGACACAGGGGTCATAGGAGTTTATTGTTTCAAGAATTTACTATAAACAGCTGTTCTGTCCACTGTCCTCTGCTACACGTAGCAGGAAGTAATTCTTCACCTGCTAGCTTGGCCCAGAAACAAAGAACTGAACAAGGCAGGTGGGAGGGGGCCGACTATCCCCGTTTATAAAAACCCTCACTAAACCCCCTCTGTGCTGACTCTCTTTCCGGACTCAGCTCACCCGCACCCGGGTGAATAAACCAGCCATGTTGCTCTCACATAGCCTGTGTGTGAAGTGTGTCCTTTTGGTCATTCAAGCTTTCAATATGCACACGGCTCTTCAGAGCTTACCAGGCGGTATAGGAGAGGCAAGGCCTACCTCACTCAGTCCTTGTTCTCGCCTCCTTTTTTCCTGTGTCTGGTTCTCTCTGCCCGAGCTGCACAGGACTTGCTTCTGAGGACTTGCTTCCTTTTGGGGCCTGGTGGCTGGGTTGGTGTGATCACTGCTCTGTCAGCAAAGTCCAAACTAGTGTGGGTCCTGTCCCTAGGCTAGGCAGCGGGATGCCACGGTTTCCTCACAAGAGGCAATCTACTCCCTCCATGCAGGTTTGGTTGGAGGAGTCTGGAGGCATCGATTACGCCTTTTGTCTACATGCAAAGTTGTTTTGCTGGAGACCATTCCCCTGGTCTCTACTCTGTATGAGCCGAATGGTTGCATTTGGGGAGCTTGGCAGTCCGTAGGGATGCAGTCGCCTTAGGGATCAGGGGCCCCAGCTAAGAAATTGTAGTAGACTGTTTGTGTGTCTCAGTTCCAGGTCTCATGGTGCAAGAACTGCAATATTTCATCTGAAAATTTGCACTTGTCTAGTACACGCTAGGTAGACCCAAAACGCCAGATTGCTGTGGTGGTGACATATTGGGGGAGGGGAAGGGTTACAGGGTCCTGTGATTCTGTTTCAATCTTTCAGTAAGCCTATACCTCTGGGCTGCGACCTTCACAAGTGCTTCTCCATGTTTTTTCTTCCACCCTTAGTTGGGACAAGAACAAACTAGAGAGGGGTAGCTAGATCTGGGATTGTCCCTTCCCCCATGTCAAAGCTTAGAGGGGTTACAGTTGTAGCTTTTCCTCCCCCTAGGCAGGTTAGGCCTTGGTCAAATGCTTTCCCTCGAGGAGAACAGAACAGCCCACTCAGGGTTGTCTCCATGGGGCCTTTGGCAATTCACCAACTACCATCCAAGCAATCCTTAAGATACTGCACTGGCAGCAGAGGACTCAGCCCCAGTAAGCTTTTATTTTCTGTACTTGCCTGTCTCTCCAATTCTGGGAGTACCAGTTTGTAATGTGACCTCAATGCTCTCTCAAGCATCTAAGAAAAGTTGTTGATTTTCAGTTGTTCAGCTTTTTCCTTGTGAGGATGGGCTAGAAGAGTGCCAAGCTTTGTACAAGTTGAACTGGAAAGAAACCTTAATGGAAGATTCTTATTTAATAATTTTAACCTAATAAGGTCAAAGAAGTAATTTTTCAACCTCTTGGTAACTCATTCCAGTTTTAACTTTCACTTTAGAGCTTTCTTTCATGAATTGTTATGTAACAATTACATCTCCTTGCTAAGTATGTATTAATAGTGCCCCCACCTGCCTGGGTTTGGAGGGTCCACAGGTGCTGTGGAGGGTCAGCAGGCAGTCCGAGGGAGCTGGTGTTTACTGGTGACGCAGCAGGACCAGGCAACCATGACCTCTGGGTTATAAATTCATTCTAGTTCCTGAAGTGAAAATTCAGGCATGCGCATATGCAATTCAGAACTGTAAAAACACCATTCGAAATCAGATATACCTAAAAATAAAATGGACAATCATAAACACTAATTCTGTAAATATTATACTTCATCCACAATAGAAACAAAATTTGCCTGCTTATTCCACATTAAAATCTATAAACTTTTATTTCATTTCATATTATTTGCCTCTCCTCTCTCTGGCTCTTGCTCGCTAGATCTCATCCTTCATACCGCCCTTTCTGTCGCCTCTGTGGGAGGCAGTTCCTAAGATGGTCCCTAGGATCCCAGCCTCATTCACGCCCTTGGGTAATCCCCTCCCATGGTGTGGGCGGGACCTACGGACTTGCTTTTTAATGAACAGAATACAATAAAAATGATGAGGTGGCACTTCCAGATCAGATTACACAGAAACCGTGCCTTCCATCTTGGGATGAGGGGTTGTTCTCTTGCTCTCTGGCTCTGATAATGTGGGCGGTGACCATAATGTGGGCGGTGACCATAATGTGGGCTGCCCTATGGCGAGGCGGGTGTCATCGCTAGGAGCTCACGTCACTGGGCAACAGCCAATGAGGTCCTGAGCCCTGCCCTCTGCCCCGTGAGGGAGCGTGGAGCTTGGAAGTGAGTCCTCTTGGCGTCAAGCCTTGAGAGACCTCACCTTGCCGGCATCCTGGTTGCAGCCTTGTGAGACAGACTCCAAGCCAGAGCACCCCACAACCTGCCTTCGGGATTCCGGACCAGAGGAACGTGCGTTTCCTTTGTGAAGCCACTGAATTTTGGGGTGATTTGTTATATAGCAATAGATAATGAATAATTCTTTTGTGTTCCTCTTTGTCCTGGCGTCTCAATTTTGAGGAAACTAGAGTGAACGAAACTGGAGCTCAAATATGTACGTGAAGATAGTAAAAATAATTTCGAAATTATAAAGCTATCTATTCTTCAAATTATACATATTGCTATACATTGAAGTTCTAAAACATATGGACTTTAAAAATTCTTATGTTGTTATAAGGAAGCAAAGCCCTGGGCCCCCTAAAGTTTCCCTGAAAATCACGGATGTGGGCAGATCGATTAGCAGGGGAAAAGGCATACAAGTTTATTTAACGTGTATACACGAGCATCTTCAGAATGGAGACCCAGATATGCAGAGGAAATTGTCCATTTTTATGCTTAGATTCAATACAGTATAGACAACCATGTAGAAATACGACTAGGCAAAAGGATAAGCTGTAATGCAAATAAACTGAGTGAGGAAACCCAGCAAGTCCTGTCTGGCTGGATTCTTTCTGGCCTGTCTGTGCGAGCATTCCTTCCTTCTGAGTGTGGGGAAGCACGTGGACTCGGGGTCTGATGACCTACAGTCAAACAAGGTAGCTCAATAATGTCTTGATGGCCAGTTTTTACACAGAATGATTTTAGGTTTTATGGCTGGCTTTTCAGAAAAGGAGCTCGGGTCTCTATGACCAACCTTGGGGAAGAGGGATTCTAGTTTCTACGGCTAGCCTCAGGGGAGAGTGAGACTGAGAGACTGGAGGGCAGGAGAAGGTCAGAGAAAAACTTTTGCCTCTGAGGCTGTTTCTGAGGCTTTTGTTTTGAGGTACTGTTTTCTGAGCCCCAACAGTTGGAAGTCATAATGGCCAATACCTCAGAATGTAACCTTATTTTTTTCCTGAAAATGAGGTCATTTAATCTAATTAGTTAAGATAAGGTCATATGGAATAGAGTAGGCGCTAAATCTAATGACTGGTGTCCTGATAAAAAGGGGACCTTTGTACAGAGACACACACGGGACAACACGTCTGGAGAGACACAGGGAGAAGACAGCCATCTGCAAGTCAAAGAGAGAAGCCTGCCCTTATGGCCCTCAGGAGGAAGCCTGCTGATTTCATCTGGGACTTCTAAACTCCAGAATTGTGAGGAAATACATTTTTGTTGTTTACACCATCCAGTTTGTGGGACTTTGTTAGGCTGCCCCCTAGCAAACTAATATGCATATATTTCCTGATTTAATTCTCACAAATCCCTGCCATACAGGAGGGTCTCTTGTTGTCTAAAAATGGTATGAAGTCAAAAGTTTTTCTTAAAATTAGATTTTTGTAATTTATTTTCAAGGTACTGAGTTCTGGGAACCACGTGTTTTCACTTTGTAAATATCAGGACGTGCCGCTCTGTTTCCAGCAGTCATTGGACTTCAGCATGATCACTTCTCCGTTCCTGGCTTATGTGGCAATTTGGGTTTTCTGTGTCTTGAGAACCAGCTCTCTGGACACTTTTATTGCAGCTGTTTACGAGCATGCGGTGCTATTGCCTAATGCCAGCCTCACACCAGTATCTCGTGAGGAGGCGCTGAAATGGATGGATCAGAATCTGGATATTTTGGAAGGAGCCATCACGTCAGCAGCAGAGCAGGTACATGTCTGTCAGGTCTCTGGTGGATTCTGTGAGAAAGGAGGGGGTCCTGGGGGACAGGGCCCCTGTCAGGATCAGTTACACTTTTGGATGACATATATATATATATATATATATATATAAGGGTGGCCAAGAAACTTTGTTGTATAGTTAAAATCCTACTTTCCTCTCAAAATTATTAGAGCAAGGACAATATTACACTTCCCTAACAGTAAGCAAAGTTAAGAAAAGGATGGTTTCATTATCATTAAGAAGTAGCAGAGTTTTGAGGAACTGGCTGAAAAGTTAACATCTTTGTTCCTCTTTTCTGCTCCAGATGGAGGTTGGAGGATGATAAATGGATGAGGGACCAGGTGCTATTTATTCTTAGAATATCAGTGGCTTTGATAGATGCTTGTGCTCTTAAGAGTTTGCAGGTATTTTTTTTTTTAGGTAAATTTACAAATTGACAACAATTAAACTTAAGTTGCAAATTACTTACCAGTATGTATTATATTCTTCCTGTTTCATTCTAACTACAAAGAAAAATATATATGTGAATGCATAATAAGCCCTTGAGTTGAATGAAGAGCTAAGTTTAAAGCTAATCATACACCGTATATGTGGTTTTCATGACTATATGAAGTGTGATGAAAGTCGTGGATACATATTACATATGTCTATCAATATATCTTTTTATGTATGCTAAAATTTAAAAGGTTATCAGGACTTCTGATGTTCTTTCTCATAATTAGTCCAACTATTTCCTTGAAATCCACAGCAGCTTTGAAGGTGACTCTCCAATCAGAGGGTGCCCAGGTTAGCTCAGGCAGCACCTACAGGCTTAGCACAGTTCAGGTAAACCGTGTGTGACCCCTCTTTTTACAAGGAATGAGAATCGTGTTTGCAGGGTATGGCGCAGAGGCAGGCTGGGGCAGAGGAGAAAGTAAACAGAGACTTTGAGTTATAAATCAATCTTGACATCATCTGGCACAACCACCCACCAAAGTTCAGGAAAGGCGTTGAGTTTAGAAAGAGCTGGGTGTATATTTAGTTAACAATAGCAGTGGGAGGCAGAGCCGTGAGTGGCTTGGAAAACTGTTAGTGTCTATGAAAGGATGAGAAAGTTATATGGAAATGATGATGGCAGGATTAGGAAATTAAAGTGTTTATGAAAATAAAATAAATTATAAAAATATAGATAACAAAGGAATAAGATGAAAGAGAGGGAAAAGCCCAAATGGTTGTTAGCCACTCGATCCCTCAGTTCCTCTTCCAACCTCCCTCTTTGACTGCTTATGTGAGGAATATTTTAATTAAGCTTCATCTTTGACAGGGTGCACATATTATCGTGACTCCAGAAGATGGTATTTATGGCTGGCACTTCAGCAGGGAATCTGTCTACCCGTACTTGGAGGATATCCCAGACCCTCAAGTAAACTGGATCCCCTGTGATAATCCTAACAGGTAAAGCAGCAGACTGAAAAATCCCAATAGTAAACATCAACTCGTTTTAGCTGAGAAAGCTGTGTTGATGATTATTGCATAGATAGATCCATTATCAAATATCTGTGTTTCAATATAGTTTATTTTTTCATCTACTATGGATATGTTTATTAGGAAAGGGAATATCAATTATGAAATCACAGAAATTGGTGCTGGATGGTGGCATAGAAATCATCACATTCAATTTGAATATCTTTCTATTGAAGGAATGAGTCTAGAGAGATGACAGTATATCTTGCTTAGGGTCACAGAGGTAGTTAGTGGGAAAGTAAGACCCAAACTCTAGTCTCTGACTCCTTGCCAATGAACAGAAAAATACTTCCCTGTGTAGGTCTGTAATTTGGAAGTTGTGTGAGTAAATGGCAAAATAGAGCTATGTGTCAGTTTGGAATTAATAATTTTGTTTTCTCATTGGTAAGATAGCTGATGAAGTTAATGTAAAATCCTTAAAGCTTAAGCTGATTGTTAACCAAAGAGGTAATACAGCAGAACTGTTAAGTGGTTTCAATCTGGTGTAGACTAAAGAGATATAAAGTGTGCTGAAAGTAGCACTATTAATGTTAATGTAAGGAAACAAATATCTTACATACCTAAGAGAATCATATTAGTTAAGAAACTTCTTTCTGAATGCACATGGCTAACATTATTTTAGGAATTCTTTTTTGGGAACTGCTTTCAAAACCACACAAACTAACTACAGTAACTGCATAGAGAGACACTTTGATTTGGATAAAGTTTAATATCATTTACCTTAATCATTAACTTTATTCTCATTTCATTCTATCATAATTATTTCTTATTTAATCATCTGCTATGCCACAGCTTCAGTTTCTAAAAGGCAAGAATTATATTATGACTTTCCATTATGAGTTGAATTGACTTGTTTCTGAATGTACTTTCCTTAGAACCAAATTTCCAAGGGTCTCCTGAATATTCCTGTGAGAATGTCCAATTTGTTCCATTTTAAGGAGCATAGTTGCCCCTTCATGTTTTTCATCAACTAATGACATCTCCATTTCTTGCCTTTATTCGTTCATTCAACAAACATTTTTGAGCACCTATTATGTCCAGGTACTGTTCTGGGCAACGAGGTGAACACAACAAATGAAAAATCCCTGTCCTCTTGGAATTTATATTCTAGTGTGAGTAGATAGTAAATTTTTTTTTTTAATAATTAGCTATCTTTAGGTATTTATTATCTGTCTACTATCTATGATATGAGATGGAGATAAATGTATGAAGAAATATAAAGTAGGAAAGGTGAATAGGGTGGCAAGTGTGGGGCTGAAATTTTTAATAGGATATCAGAGGGCTTCACAGAGACCTTTCTGCAAAGACATGAAGGGAGTGAGGGAGTAGATCATATGAGTTTCTGAGAAAAGACCATTCTAGGCCAAGGGAATTCTAAACTCCAAGATCCTGTGGGCAGAGTACATGTCTATCCTATCAGGAACAGCAAAAAGGTTAGTGTGGTTGAAGTGGTGTGAGGGAGCTGGGGAGAGTAGGATATGGAGGTAGATAGGTAGGAGGAACTGATTACGTAAGGCTTCACAAGCCGTAATAATGACTTTGTTACTTGAATGAGAAGGTAGCCCTTGAGAATTCTGAGCAGTGATGAGATGACTTAAGTTCACTCTTTCAACTATGTAGAGAATAGATTGCAGGGGGGAAGGTCAACAAAGAAGCAGGGGGTAGTTAAAAAGTCATTGCAATAATCTAGGCAGAGAGATGATGGTGTTTTAAACCAAGATGGTAGAAGTTTGAGTATTGAGAAGTGGACAGATTCTGAATAAAGTTTGAAGGTAGTGTTGACAGGTTTTGCTGAAATATTGGATGTAAGATATAAGAGAAAGAGAGGAGTCAAGCTCCTTTACCTCTCATGTATTATCAGATATCATGTCTTGTTGAATATGTTTGACATATCCAGAATCAATTGGTTTCTCTTGTCACAGTCACCAGCCTTTTTGGCTGACATTACCCTTAGCCTAAGTATGATAGGAACAGGTGCTCAGCATGTCTCTTTATTTTATTTATTTATTTATCATTTATAGGTCCCACAGTTCCAGAAAGATTTGAGGTTTCTTATTATATCTAATATAATTACAAGTAGGATAGTTTAGTTATAAAAACAAACTAGAAGCCATATGAATAGAGGAAATAATTGTTACCAGGCATTATGATCATGAGCTGAAGTAAAGTTGTGAGAGTTTCTGGGAGGCTAAGAGAACAATTTTGGAAGGTTTCTGTTACCTCATAGAAGAAAGCTTGCATATTTCTTGAGAGACAAACTATGTCTAATAACCTAACTACTTATCCAACATTTTTTTCATTGACTACTTATCCCACTGTGTAGGTATCCTTGTACAAGAGGCATCCTTTGCTACAGAGAATGTCTACACCTACGATCAAAGTGATTTGGCTTGCAGATTTAAAAAGTAGGAAAAAAAACCCTACAAAGCTTGCCCAGATAGCTATCCTGATGAAAAAGCATTTATTTTATTGTTATTTTTTGTACTTAACAATTACAGCTTTATTATAAAGAATATAACTCAGGAACAGCCAAATGAAAAGACACATAGGACAAGAATCTGGGAGGGAGCACAGAGCTTCCATGTTTCTTCCTATGAAATCAGGGCTCGTCACCCTCAGCACATTAACATGTTCACAAACCAGGAAGCTCTGCAGAGCCTAGTGTCCAGGGTTTTTATTAGGGATTCATTATGTAGGCTTGATTGATTAAATATTGGCCATGTGATTAAACTCAATCATTGTCCCCACCTCTCCTTCCCCAAGGTCTGTTGGCTGAAAGGCCCAACATATAATCATGTGTCTGGTATTTCTGGTGACTAGCCCCCATCCTGATGCTATCTAGGAGCCCACTCTGAGTCACCTTTAATGATTGGTAATGTTGAGCCCTTTTTCATGTGCTTCTTGTCCATTTGTACAATGTATTTTCTTGAGAGAAATGCCTGTTTAAGTCTTTTACCCATTTTGAATTAGGTTGGTTGTTTTTTATTATTGTTGAGTTTTAGGAGTTCTTCATATATCCTGGATATTAATATTAATATCTAATGTCCTTGTCTTATGTAATCTTTTTGGATTTAAAGTCTGTTTTGTCTGAAATTAGTATAGGTACCCTTGCTCT
The DNA here is from genome assembly GCF_040939455.1 of Microcebus murinus. Lineage (NCBI taxonomy): Eukaryota > Metazoa > Chordata > Mammalia > Primates > Cheirogaleidae > Microcebus > Microcebus murinus. The sequence goes on from NC_134108.1 coordinate 29,507,654, forward strand.
CTTTTGATTACTATTTGCATAGAACATCTTTAACCATTTTTTCATGTTTAACCTATTTGTGTCTTTGGATCTAAAGGGGGTCTCTTATAGACAGCACATAGTTGGATTATATTTTTTTAAATCAATTCTGCCATTCTCTCTCCATTTACATTTACAGTTATTACTGATAAGGAGGGACTTAGTTCTGTCATTTTGCTATTTGTTTTTTATATACCTTATACCTTTTTGTCCCTCATTTCTTGCAATACTGTCTTCTTTTGTATTTAGTTGACTTTTTTGAAGTGAAACATTGTAATTCCCCTCTCATTTCTTTTAGTGTATATTCTATAGTTGTTTTCTTTTTGGTTACTATGGGGATTACATTTAACACTCTAAGGTTATAACACTCTTATTTAAATTTTTTACCAGTTTAATTTCAATAACATTCAAAAAACTATGTTCCTGTACATCTCTGTTCCTAGGCCTTTTCAGTTATTGATGTCAAAAATTTACATTTTTACACAATATGTGCCTCAAAACACAGACAAATTTTTTATGCATTAGTCTCTTAAATTATGTAGAAAACAAAATAGCGATATATAAGCCAAAGCTACAATAACACTAGCTTTTAAATTAATAATTTTTAAAGATGTATTTGTCTCTTAAATCATGTAGAAAACAAAAAGTGAAGTTACAATAATACTAGCTTTTATATTTGCTCATTTATTTACTTTTATTGTGATGTTTATTTCTTCATACAGATTTGAGTTACTATCTAGTGTCCTTTCATTCATCCTGCAGTACTCCCGTGGGCATTTCTTGCTCTTGGTGGTATAGTGGTAACAAATTACGTCAGTTTTTTAAAACATTTGGAAATCCTTAATTTTACCCTCACTTATTAAGGACAATTCTGCTGGATATGAGATTCTTGGTTGACAGTTTTTTTTTTTCCTCCAGCATTTTAAATGTATCAGCCTAATGCTTTCTGGTTTCCAAAGTTTCTGATGAAAAATCTGCTGATAATATCATTGGACAACCCTCGTATGTTATGAGTCACTTCTCTCCTGCTGCTTTCAAGATTCTCATTTTTGTCTTTGGCTTTCTACAGTTTAATTATAATGTGTCTTAGTGTGAGTCTCTTTGAGTTCATTCTATTGGAGTTTGCTGAGGCTCTTAGATCTTTATATTTATTCATGTCTGTCTTCAAATTTGGGAAGTTTTCACCCATTATTTCTTCAAATAACTGCGTTTTTCTTTCTGAGACTCCCACAATGTATGTGTTGGTTCATTTGATGGTGTCTCACAGGTCCCTAAGGCTCTGTTCACTTTTCTTCAGCATTTTTTTTCACATTTTTCCCCAGACTCAATAATTTTAATTGTCCTATCTTCAAGTTCACTGATTCTTTCTTCTGCCTTCTCAAATCTGCCTTTAAATTCTAACAGTGAAATTCTCATTTTGGTTATTGTAATTTTAAGATCCAGAATTTCCTTTTGGTTTCTTTTAGATTTTCTATCTCTTTGTTAATATTTCCTCTTTGTTTATTCATTAGTTTCTTGACTTTATTCACATCTTCTTTTATTTTCTTGAGTATCTTTAAAATTGTTGTTTTAAAGTCTGTGTCTACTAGGTCTGCCATCTGGTCTTCCTCAGTGATGGTTTCTATTGGTTTATCTTTTTCCTTTAAGTGGGCCATACTTTCCTGTTTCTTTGTATAACCTGTAATTTTTTTGTTGATAACTGGATATTTGAATCTTTTCATGTGGTAACTCTGGAAATCAGATTCCCCTCCCCCAGGGTTTGCTATGTTTGTTTGTTTGCTTTCTTTCTTTCTTTCTTTCTTTTTTTTTTTTTGATTGCTATACAATGTTCCTATGTTGGGTATCAGCTTGAAGTATAAACTTAAGATCTTCTCAGCTCTTTTCTGGACTACACCTTTCCCTGTGCATGTGTAGTGACTTTTGAAATTCTCCTATGTATTTTATTGTTTTTATATATCTTGGTCCTTAAATGTCTGGCTCCCCATAGGGGAAAAAGAAAAAAAATAAAGTGAAAAAAAGAAGGCACTGGCCCTTTAAATCTCCTGGATGTCACTTCACACAGAGGGAGGCTTGCAACAATGGTGTGTGTATGGGTATGTGTGTATGTGGCTGCCTGCCTCTGTGTTTGCACCTCTATGATCAGAAGCAATAATCAGTGACCAGAACACAGATCCCTGAGATCGGAAGACAGCATTTTTATTGCCCACCACGCATCCATAAGCTGCCTACAACCTACTCTAGGAACACATACATGGCTGCTCATCACAGGGCCATGGAATGGATAGTTATTGCTGAGCTAAGAGCTGAAATTGCCTGAAATTAACTGCAGTTCACCTTCCAAGCCTTTCCCTAGAAGTTAAGAGCCTTTGAATAGAGTCCGGAACTCTAAAAATGTTACATGGGACAGATTCTGCCAGTGCAACTGTTGCTAAAGTGGGGAGACAAATTCTTGGTGCTTCCTACTCTGCAATCTTCCCAGGATCCTCCTCCAAGTTTTTGTTCACTCATTCAAAATATTTTTTTAATGCCTCTTTTCTGTTAGGCATGGGTTCAGTGAACAAGATATGTAGATATTTGCACGATAGTATCTACAAGATGCAGTAGACATTATAAGATGTACACATAAGTGAAAATATGATAATAGATTATGATAAATGCTATGAAGAAACAAATACATGAGCTAGAGTGTTATCCTAGCTTCCTACAACCAAATTCTCACAAATATGGGTTTCCTCTAAACTTCCTTCTTGTCTTAATCCTTCTCTTCTTCCTACTGTTATTTAGAATTTACTTTTGTGTATATCAAATAATATGTTCAGGCAACTATCATTCAGAACTTTGTTAACTTTGCTTTTAAAAACTTTTTCCTCTTCCAATGAACATATACCAGATTTGGCCACACCCCAGTACAAGAAAGACTCAGCTGCCTGGCCAAGGACAACTCTATCTATGTTGTGGCAAATATTGGGGACAAGAAGCCATGCAATGCCAGTGACCCTCAGTGTCCCCCTGATGGCCGTTACCAATACAACACTGATGTGGTATTTGATTCTCAGGGTAGGCTGGTGGCACGCTACCATAAGGTAAAATTAATTTGCAAATAATTCAAATGAATTATAGTTATAGTTAGTGAATGCTTAATGAAATAAAATGGGCAAGAAGGAAAAAAATTGGTATTGATAATAAGAAGACTATTTTAGAAGTAGAGTAGAGGCAAAGCATAGAAATTAATGATTAGGTGTGGAAAGTTCCTATAAAGAGGCTCAATGAATTCCCTGTGCATTTAGGAACATAGGAGTATGTTGTTGGAAGTGTCTGAGAGCCAGAAGGAGCTACCTGCATTAAAACACAATCTTGCCTTTTGGACTTTGTCCTTTTAAAGACATGCCCTGGCAATAGGTCAAGGTAAGAAACTTACCAGATAGACTTGGTCTTAAGGAGAAAGAAACAAAGTTTTTTGCCTAGAGGAAATAGTTAAGTATACTTGGCAAATAGAATAGGCATATGACACTCCAGTGTCTTGTAAGATTCAAGAGGGTCTTTATAGATAAGAATACCTATGTACATATCAATCATGTGGAGATTGAACCAAAGGCTCCATTTAGCTGGAGTGGCCTCTGATTCTCTAAAGCAAACTTTTTCCTGTGAAGACAGTGGTCATAGAAAAGTTTGGCACTGTTCAATAGATATGAGCTTGCCCTTTTTCAGGCACAGTAATGTCCAGGTTAACTTCCTAAAATAATTTTTTTCTTCTTTTGTTTATTGCAGCAAAATCTTTTCATGGTTGAAAATCAATTCAATGCACCCAAGGAGCCTGAGATTGTGACTTTCAACACCACCTTTGGAAGGTTTGGCATTTTTACATGCTTCGATATACTCTTCCATGATCCTGCTGTTACCCTGGTGAAAGACTTCTACGTGGATACCATACTCTTCCCAACGGCTTGGATGAATGTTTTGCCACATTTGTCAGCCATTGAATTCCACTCAGCGTGGGCTATGGGCATGGGGGTCAATTTCCTTGCATCTAATACACATTACCCCTCAATGAGGATGACAGGTAATGTGTGATCTTTAAGATTTACAGGCATCATGTAAATGGAAAAGTGGAAAAAAAAAAGAAATCATGTTTTTCTAGCTAACACATACCCCTTAATACAATGTCTTCCAACTCTTAATTTTTGACCATCTAGCAGTGACATGCTATAAAATCAAACTCAATCTAAACTGTTGTGTAGATTTAGTTTTATTCAACTTGAATGTACTCCCCCCCACCAAATTTACCACTTCTTACATAAAACTCTCCCTTCTTGCCATCTTGATGTCATACTTCATTGGATTTCTTCTCACCCCTCTGTCTTTATCAGCATATTTTACTGAAATTAATAAAGTATATAGTCTAGAGAGAGTAAAATGTTAATGAGCTTAAAATAACAATAACAACTATGAAATCCCTTTTCACTTTCTTATTTCAAATGGCATTTTCAACTTATCACTTCTAGGAAGTGGCATCTATGCCCCCAATTCTGCAAGAGCATTTCATTATGATATGAAGACAAAGGAGGGAAAACTCCTCCTCTCACAACTGGATTCCCACCCACGCCACCCTGTAGTGGTGAATTGGACATCTTATGCCAGCAGTGTGGAAGCACTCTCAACTGGAAACCAGGAATTTAAGGGCATTATCTTTTTTGATGAATACACCTTCGTGGAGCTCAAAGGAGTTATGGGGAATTACACAGTTTGTCAGAAAGATCTCTGTTGTCATCTGAACTACAAGATGTCAGAGAAAAGATCAGATGAAGTTTATGCCCTAGGGGCATTTGATGGACTGCACACGGTGGAAGGACGCTATTATCTACAGGTACTGTTTTGGTGTCAGAAGAGTTACCAGATAAAATACAGACAGTTGAATTTGAATTTCAGATAAACAATGAAAGTTTTTTTTTTCATATAACTATGTTCTACTTTTTGGAATATATGTATATTAAAAATCTTGTTTATTTGAAATTCTGATTTTCACTGGGAAGCCTATATTTTTATTTGCTAAATCTTGAAATCCTAGATTTCAGTCCAATTTTAAGCTGCTTGGAAAAAGGCAAAATATTTATTTGCAGTACAAATATTAAAAATTATTCAAATTAAAGTTAATTTGAATGGATAATTGAATACCTATGATATCATGATATCTCCTGCCTGAACAAATTTTGTCATTTTCCCTATATGTTCACTAATGCCTATCTTGCTTTATAAAGAGCTTGACACTAACTATGTACTGTAGACAGATGGAGTTGACCTCTGAGATTGTTCAGTAGAATGGTTTATTGCTGCAAAGATTCACATCTTTCACAGCCCACAGTGGCTTCCATGTTCCTTTCATTCTGCTCTTCTCTTCCTTGATGTGGTCCCCATCCTATCTTACTCATATTATTGCAGTATCTTCCTACAGGGCTTCCTGTTGAGAGTCTCAGCTCCATCCAGTCCATTCCCTACAGTATAATTAGAAAAACCACAAAGAAACCCCATTTCTGATTATATCACTCTCTTGCTTAAAATTCCTCACTGACTTCTAATTGACAAATTAAATTTCTTAATATAGAAGGCTCACAAAATCTTATTGTGGGTCCCTTTCCATTGCCTATTCTCTTCTTTTACTTTTACTTGCGTATGTCCTGAGTCTTTGTGATGTTGAGACATTTTCCCCCTTCCAGTTTGCAAGCGTCTGCACAATCTGTGGGTACTTGCATAGGTTGCTTTCTTTATCCATGGTTAGCCCCATCTACTCAACTTTTGGAGCACTATTCAGGTGTTATCTTCACCAAGAAGGCTGCCCTGACACTTCCTGCAGCACCACTTCCACCCCCCCAGCTGGGTTAGGTACCTCTTTTATGGGCTGCGCCCTTTCTCCTTTCCTAGCCTCTTATCAAGGTGAAAGTTATCCACATCACCAGTCTCTAGGTCTTTCAGAATGGAGAAACCTATTTCCCAACAGTGTAAGGAATTAGGGATAATAACTGCTGAAAAACAAAAACTAAATGCAGGGGCTTGAGGTAACATGTTGAAAATATGGATTCTGTAATCAGAAAATCCTTGGTGAATCTCTGCTTCACCATGTAGTAGCCTCCTGGCCTTGGGCCAATGCCTCAGTCTCTTTAAATCTCAGATTATTTTCATCCATACATAACATATGGATTCATTTTCATGCACCAAATTTGTATGCTTGCTATGTTCAGACATTTGCTAAAACCTGGGGATATTAAGATGAGCAAGACAGATCAGCTTTCATGGAGCTTAAGTCTAGTGGGGAGACAGACATTGAACAGAAAAAAAAGGAAATTATTATTTAATTTTAGTTGTGACAAACACTTCAAGGAAAGGTACCATGCACAATTAGAGCTGTGGGGATGAGGGAAAACTTCCCTTTTCCCCCTAAAGTTCACTGAAAGCTCAATATACAATTAAGGCCGATTAATAAGAGAAAGAGGTTTATTTACCATGTGCATGGAGAAAATCACAGAGTGATTGCCCAATATCCTAGTGAGATCCAGATATTTTTATACCCTCTTTTAGAGAGGAGGGGGAGATGAGGAATGTAGATACGTAATTCTGTTTAGGTACAATAAATGATTCTTAGGAAGGATAAATGGATGGGGGAAACATTGACTTATAAATGATTCTTTTTGCAAATTAAATTAACCTTGAGAGACAGGGATTATGTTTAAAATTATTTGGGCTAGATCTGGTTGCATTCTTGTTTTCTTTCCCACAATATAGGGAGATAACAGGGAGGGAAGGGGAAGTCCATTTTTCTTTTGATGGGTCCGTCTGGTTATGCAGATAGAGAGAAAGCCCCTTCCAAGGGTCTGTTGATCTCTAAGGACCTTTAATTCAAAATACCGTTTATACAAAGGAGTACTATTTTGGGATGAAATTTCCTGAGCTCCTTCATTCCCCCTGTCTGGAACTTCCCTAGAAGTTTCACACATTAAAAGCGGAGTTGGTGGCTGTGGAAAGAGAGAAATCTGGTTAGTAGTCAAATAACAAGAGATCTGAAAAAGGAGACAAGAACATCATAGATTATAATGAGAATAAGTAGAAAAGAACAGATCTAAGCATAGTTCCTCACACCCCATTAAACCCATCTCTTCTTCTTGGCAGGGTTTGAAAGACTGGTGTAAAGGGGTGCAGGGTCTGTGACTGACCTGGAGAACCAGTAAGGGTTAGCAAGAGCAAGGCATAGTTTGAAAGAAGAGTCACAGTGGAAGATAAAAGAGAAAATGGGATAGGTTGAGACAAACTCCTCTCAGCTTCCAATATGCAATTCTCAAAGGGGAAAGATTAAAAGAAGTGTTTAAAAGGGACCATTTTGGGGGAGGGAGGTAAAAAGGAAAAAAAGATTTTTTTTCTTTCTTGAGACAGAGTCTCTCTCTGAATAGAGTGCAGTGGCATCATCATAGCTCACTGCAACCTCAAACTCCTGACCTTGAACGATCCTCCTGGCTCAGCCTCCCAGAGTACTAGGATTACAGGCTTGGAGTTAAATGAATATGGAGCTCCTTTTGGGAATTTTCCATCTACATGGTGAGATGACTCATATACTTAGATGTTATATTCAAATAGCTATGTAGTATAGTAGAAGAAAACTTCATGGAGAACCATTTCAGTCTTTGTTCAGATAGAAAAGACATGACTTTTGCAGATCACAGTGGTTGCCTCTAGGTGAACTTTAGGGCTCATTACAACTCTCACGTTCTTTCATTGGGTGAAATAACCAATAAAATAGAGATCACATCCCTATATAAATTAAACCTTTAAAAAAATTGAACACTTCTGATAACTAAAAGCATTGCTACCTTGAGAAATACTGAGGGTTTAGTTGTTCATGGCGATAGGCCAAGGATCTGATGGATTGTCTTTTTATGTGGTTAATCTGTTTGACAGTGAATTGCAAGAAACACTGGGGTCTTTGTTTTATTACTAGTTATATTTATTTTTCAGCAATAAAATGGATGAATCTAAGGAAGAAGTAATATTGTTTTACCAAACAAACAGGCATAAGCATTTTTGTAGGTCAGGAGAGTATTTTAATTGACTGTCTTAGGACTTTTTTTTTTTTGAGAGCATCTAGTATTTTATTTAATAAATTATATTATTTTATTTAAAAACTTTTCTCCCAGCTTTATTTGGGTGTCCTTAACAAATAAAAATTGTATATATTTACAATGTGCAATCTGATGTTTTGCTATATGTATACATTGTGAAATGATTAAATCACTTTAATTAGCAGATCCAGCATGACTTTCTTATGGCTTATTGATTTGCATTACTTCCCTAGATTTGTACTTTGGTGAAGTGTAAAACGACTGACTTAAACACTTGTGGTGACTCAGTTGAAACGGCTTCTACCCGGTTTGAAATGTTCTCCCTCAGTGGCACTTTCGGAACTCAGTATGTCTTCCCTGAGGTATTGTTGAGTGAGATACAGCTTGCACCTGGAGAATTTCAGGTAAGAATCTTTGCTTGATGTAGTCAATTAATTTTATGTAAGAGAAAGCACGTTTTAATGTCAAAACTTACCCAAGTACAAATATAAAACTTCCCATTTGGAAAGAGTATGATTTACCCTTGGGAATCTGGAAGGACACTGAACAGGCTGAATTTCTTGTTTGAAAATTCATTTTTTTTTAAAGGGTCTCTGTCACTCAGGCTAGAGTGCAGTGGCATCGTCATAGCTCACTGCGACCTCAAACTCCTGGGCTCAAACGATCCTCCTCGTTAGGGTGGAGAGCTTAGTAGGTGCTTGAGGTGCAGGGGAGAAAGATTTCTCATGCACAGACTAGGAGAGATATATATGTAAAAAAAAGTTTATTTCATCTTCTTATGAGACAGAGTGAGAGAGAAGGAAAGAGAGGGAGAGCAGGGGGATGGCGTGGCATCCCAAAGAAAGAGAAAGGGGGGCCAGCGCTGAACCCAAGTGACTTGTTGATTTTATGGAGACAAAGAGAAAGGAAAGAAATCGTGATTGCTGTCAGGTGATAACAGAAGTGGCTGTGAGAAACTGCTGCATCTGCTCCTTTCTTTCTTCTGGGTGGCAGGATATCAAAGTCCAAGAGTTGGCTTCCCCACCTTTCCGGGGAGACAGTATTATTGCAGGAGATGTAAGTCTAAAGCTTGTTTCCCTGCTGCTCGCTCAGGAACTCTGTAAAAACAAAAGCAATTCTCAAACCAATTAAAAAAAAATAAAAACATTTACATCTCTTTTCAGAAGTTGCATAAGACAGAACTTCTATGGGGGTGCCTGTTAGTGAGAGAACTCATAGGATTGATCTTTAACGTTTACTAGGAAATTGCAGGATTAAATATTTTCCTGTTAATTTTGTAAGGCCACCCTTTTACTCCTGTCTCAGCCTCCCAAGTAAGTGGGACTACAGGTACGTGCCACCATGCCTGGCTACTTTTCTATTTTTTGTAGAGATGAGGTCTTGCTTTTGCTCTTGCTCAGGCTGATCTCAAAGTCCTGGCTTCAAGCAATCCTCTTAACTCAACCTGCCAGAGTGCTAGGATTACAGGTGTAAGCCACTGAGCCCAATATAAGAATTACTATGTCCTTGAGAATTAAAAAAAATATCTTATTTGGGGGATTGTAGGGAGAAGGTTGGGCTGTTGAAGGTCTGCTGCGTAGAAAGAAGATTCAACAAGAATAGTTTCAGAACCAGTCCCACCAGAGCCCCGCAGGATCATGGGGGAGTATGGCCTCAGGAAGTTGAAAAAAATCCCTCTCATTGTGTAGGAGAAAGGGAGAGAAGGAAAAGCTGAAGGAGAGAGCATTTGACAGTGGTCAGTGTTGACGAAGAAGCAAAAGCTTTTTAAAGTCCAGAAACTAACCCACTCTGCACACGTGCTCTGCCCAGCACTTTCTTCCACCAACTTTTCCTGCAAGTTCCGCTGTCACTCTACTTCTACTTTTCCCAGTAGAAACCACTGCTGGGACAGGGGAGGACAATGGGACGGTGAGGGGACCGTGGTGAGCAAGGGACAAGGGATGACAGTTGCTCAGTTCTAACCCCCCTCAGTCAGTCACTTCTGACCATTTGGGGAAATCTTCATCTTGTCTAAGAGGACTAGATTTCTCTCTTATATACCACCAAATCCGTTGGTTTATGTTTATTAACTCATGGGATGCTTCCTCCCGTGTAAGTAAATGATGAGATATTGATGACAGGCATTTTAATTTGTATACAAATGAATCAGCCCTAATTTTTCGTGTACTCTGCAACATTTCAAATATTTCTGATAGAACGAAATTTGGCCAGTATTTTTTATTGTTTCTTCATCCAATTATACTGAATTTTAAAAGTATGTTGTTGGATTGTATGACTTAAAGATAGATCTTGTCTACTTTTCTGTGTTTTAATTAGGTGTCAAGTGATGGACGCTTGTTTAGCCTGAAGCCAATATCTGGACCTGTCTTAACAGTGACTCTGTTTGGGAGGTTGTATGAGAAGGACCGAGCATCAAACGCTTCATCCAACCTCATAGAGCAAGCACTAAGAATAATGCTAGCAGTTATAATATCTATTGTATACTCATTACGTTGGTAGAATATTGATATTTTCTCTCTTTTATTTGAGATAATTGAAAAAAATGATGGATGGCTTTTGCAAATAGTGTTTTCTGGTATAAGTGAATTACTAATTTCTTTTTATTTAGAAACACACACACACACATATACCAGATAATAAAAGCTTTATATCATATCTATTAAGATAGATTTAAAAAACTGTATTTGAGCATTGATCTTTCTTGGAATTGGGCTGTTTCTATCAAATGAGTATAAAAAATGTTTTATGCAGAAGAAATAAAAATTACAGTTAAAAAGCACCTCAAAACTATCATAAAATATAACTATTTTATGTATTACTATTTTTATTATAACATATATCTCTTATTCAATTCTGCATAAAATTATCAGTGATTTTATTTGTTTGTTCTATTAGTTATTTACCTAAACAATACATTTCAATTCTCTTATGGACTAAAGAGTGTCCTCCTCATTCATGTGTTGGAGCCCTAACCCCCAGTACCTCAGAATGTGACTGTGTTTGGAGATAGGGTCTTTAAAGAGGTAAAATAAAGTCATCAGGGAGGACCCTAATCCAATATGACTGGTTTTCTTATATGAAGAGGAGATTGAAACACAGATATGCACAAGGGGAGACCATACGGAGACACAGAAAGGACAACTATTTACAAGCCAATAAGACAAGCTCTCAGAAGAAACCAACGCTGCCGACACCTTGATCTTGGACTTCCAGCCTCCAGAATCATGAGAAAATAAGTTCTGTTGTTGACATCACCCAGTCTGTGGACCTTTGTCATAGGCAGCCCTAGCAAACTAATACAAAGACCAATTCTGCTCTCCTCTTCCCCACCACCACTGTCCACCAAAGTCTGAAGCTTGAGACAAAATTCTTACCTCCTAAGAATATTCAGCCAGTCTGGGTCCCCAGGATTCCAATAGACACTCTTAGAGAGGGATTGTTGATGGATTTATAGTAAAACCATTAGATCATCGAATAGCTCTGGAATTAGGAAACCAGAAAGTGCCATTTTAAGAAATTATGTATTTAATCTAGCATTAAATATTTGGGTTTTCTTTTTCAGTAATAGCAGAATCTCTTGACATTATATGGTTTAGTGAAACAAAGAACATCTTTTAAGTTGAAACATCTCTCCACCGCTAGACTATCACATAGCACTAAAATCAACTCACACCATGTAAAACGTGCACAGGACAGCAGGGAACTTGCAGCAGTGACCCATGCTGGCAAGACATCATTTTGAAACAAACACTTTCATGACAGATGCTTTTCCTAAAAAATACCACCTCATCCAAAAATTATTTGAATAAAATCATCTTGTGCTTTTGCGTGACATTAACTGACATTAGCTTTTTTGAAGTCCTAATATTAACAGAAAAATAAGAAAGAACCTAATGTATTTAGAAACAGGAATTATCTGAGCAAGCCTCAATACTGTCTTATAATTTTAATTTAAAGCAGAAAACATGCTGATGTGTTAGTGAGGGGTATGAACTATTAAAAATTAAAAAAAAAATTCTAAATGTGTTTTTTCTGTTCAACATTGACAACTACAGTAGTTATCCATTGTTGCATAATGAATTACCCCATCACAAAACAACAAACATTTATTATCTTACAGAGTTTCTGAGTGCCGGGAGTGGCTTAGCTGGGTTGTTCTGCCTCAGGGTCTCTTTTACGGTGGAGCTCACCCATCACCAGGGCTGCAGTCATCTCAAGGCTCCAGCCTCCAGCGGGGCTGGGAAATCTGCTTCTAAGCTCACTCACCTGGAGTTGACAGGCCTCAGTTCCTTGTTGGCAGTTGGCTGGAGGCCTCTATTCCTCACCACATGGGCCTCTCTCTAGGATGCTGGGAAGTTTCCACACAATGGCCGTTGGCTTCTCCCAGAGTGATGATATTTGAATTTTCTATAGAAAAGAATTTTCTATAATTACCTTGTATAATTAAATTAAATAATTTAACGATCTGTACTTTTGGTCTACAGTAAAATTTAAGTTGACTGATTGCCTTAACTACTACCATTTGTGACAAAATCATCACCTTTTAATATATACCTGTGACTTTTGCATTCATTTTTCAGAAGCCCACTTTATAAGGGAACATATATGAAAAAGCAACGTACAATAAGCATCATTAGTCCCAGAATCATTAATTCATAAAGTGACTAGCAAAGTTTTTTTTCCCCATAATGTATAAAATATACACATTACAAAAGTGGAAAAAAAGTGAGTCAAATAATCACAGTGTTCTGAATGTCAAGATGAATACTGAAACAATCAATTAGAATGTTGTTTCAATGTCAAAAGCTATTCTGAAACATGTCATTTGGCTCTTACACTGAAAGTTGACGCATCAGCCTCCCATTTCCCCTGCTATGGTGTGTTGTGGCATGTTCAAAATGTATCAGTTTAATTCTTGTTTTTGAAAAGACAGTAAAATACTTAGATAAAGGAAAGTATCCTATATCCACTAGTAATACTTAGCATGCTGTAGTGTGCAATAAGGTTATTCCTTTAAGTACAGACAGTGCCAACAAGTCTGTGTTCTAATAATATTCTTATCTATTTGAGGTTGGCATAATGAAAATGAAACCTAGTAGATAAAAATGGCTTTGTGAATGTGGATACCTGTGTAAATGTAAATACCTTTTGAACATAATTTTCACCAAAACTTAAAATATGAGGAAAGCAACCTATAAATTAATAGTGCTGCAATGTAGTTCTATTACTACATATATTATTTGTATTTTGGTAATTTATAAATTAGACATAAACTCTTATACTCTTGAAAATTGAGATCTGCTATTTATCCAAAGTTCTTAGTGGATCCATGGATAGGAACATGGAAAGGTAATTAACTCTAACATGAAACAACAACGAAAGAGGAGTGAAGAAAAAGGAGAGGAGGAAAACTCATGAGAGTTCTCCATAATCCAATAGAAACATGGCACTTTTTTTAAAAACTAAAAGATGAAGCTTCTTAAAATGGCAGTGCAAAAGAGCGTGTGCTCACACATGCACGTGCACACACAAACGTGCACATGCTGATGACTGCACACTCAGGCCAAAGTACATTTGGAGACCCACACTTGGACACGGATGCAGATTAAAATGTGAGTCAGCTGGGTTTCTGCTTCTGGAAAAGTGCTTATGATGGAAAGGCTTATTTGGATATGGTTATTAGATAGATAGGAACCAAACTGTGTATCCCTTCAAAAGCCAGCCCTCAAAAATGCCATCTTGCAGGGAAATGTGCCTGGCTTGTACTCTACAATGAAGTCCAGGTGATGATCACATTCCCCTCCATCCTCCAGGCATCTTGGGAGCACTTGGCTCAGTACTTGTCAAATTTTAATGGCCTGGTGTGATGATTTTGGAAACTTTCCCAATCATGGACCTTAGAGAACTTGGGTTTACTAGAATCAAATATTTCCTGGGCATGGTTGCTGGAGAGAAGGGCTCTCTGGTCCGGCTCATACCCCACAGGATCAGCAAGACTCTGTGTCTGGTGGGTTGCTGACAACAGCAGACCTGGACAGATGGGGTTCTGCATGTAGTCCTGAGACAGGACGTTGGGGTGAGTGGAGCCCAGATGATTGGATTGTGACTCTTTCCCTCCAGCTTTTTGTCCTTTTCTTTATTCTTCACCAAATGCATCTTCTTGATGATAGGAGAGCTTCAAAGGGGTCTCCAGTAGAGACTTAGGAAGCCAGTGGAGGTGGGGGAGAGGGATAAAGGTGGACTTCATGTCAGGACATTTTCTCCAGCTCAATTCACTGTTTTGTTCTTTATTTAAAAATCCCAAACCTCCCAAAATGTTGCTGTGGTCTTTCCCTCCTTCATTTACAAAAATGACTCCCTTTCAAGTTGACAGAGAAAACAGGTGATATAGTTTGGATGTTTGTCCCCTCCAAGTCTCATGTTGAAATTTGATCTCCAGTGTTAGAGGTGGGGCTGAGTGGGAGGTGTTTGCGTCATGCCAGCAGATCCGTCATGAATGGCTTGGTGCCCTCCCCGTGGTAGCGCGTGGTAATGAGTGGGTTCTCACTCTATTAGTTCACTTGAGAGTTGGTTGTTTATAAAGAGCCTGGAATTTCCTCCTGCCTCTCTTGCCACGTGACATGCCTACTCCCTCTTCGTCTTCCCCCTTTATTGGAAGCTCATTGAAGCCCTCGCCAGGAGCAGATGCGGGTGCCATGCGTCTAGTACAGCCTGCAGTACTGTGAGCTGAATAAACCTCTTTTCTTTATAAATTACCCAGTCTCTGATATTTCCTTTATAGCAGTGCAAAACTGACTAGGACAACAAGGGAGAGGAAAAGTTCTTTGAATCTCTATAAATATATCTGTATAAAAAAAATTGTTTTTGAGACAGAGTCTCGCTTTGTTGCCCAGGCAAGAGTGAGTGCCGTGGCATCAGCCTAGCTCACAGCAACCTCAAACTCCTGGGCTCAGGCAATCCTGCTGCTTCAGCCTCACGAGTAGCTGGGACTACAGGCATGCGCCACCATGCCC
Source organism: Microcebus murinus (assembly GCF_040939455.1). Classification (NCBI taxonomy): domain Eukaryota; kingdom Metazoa; phylum Chordata; class Mammalia; order Primates; family Cheirogaleidae; genus Microcebus; species Microcebus murinus. The sequence continues at coordinate 29,522,787 of NC_134108.1, forward strand.
GGCTATATCTGTATAAAAATTAAAAAAAGAAAAACAACAGCACAGAACTTTCAGTTCCCAAGAATAGTCGGTCCTTGGCAAGAGTTCCAAGTGCCTGTGTCTGCTGGCTGTAGGAAAAGGGTGCTCCCACGTGCCTTGAAGCCTTGGTCTTGCAAAATATCCAAGATTGCAAAAAAGAAAGAAAAAAAATCAAACAGTTGTAAAATACAAAAATGCCCCTGCAGGATTCCATAGCCCTCTCACCCTAACATCCTGGAGCCAGGGCATGCTCCACCCCTGGCACCCCTAGAGGATGGTGGCTGTTTTCCGTGCTTGACAGCCCCTCAGCACCCAGCCCAGTGTGTGCCGCCATCCAGGGGCCGCGGCATGAGTTACTGTGTTTGTTTTTAAAACATTTCAAGTGCGTGTTATCACTTCTGAGGTATAATAGAAAAAAATAAGCATTTTTCAAGTACATACTAAAACCAGGCACTTTGTCACACAAAACAATGGTCTTAAGCAAGTTCTATTTATTTTATTTTAAAAGGATAACACTGAGGCTTAGAAAGGCAAAGTACAGATGGTCCCCTACTTAGAGAAGTTTCAACTTATGGTTTTTTGACTTTACAATGATGTGAACACAATATGTGTTTAGTAGGAACCGTAATTCAAAATTTGAATTTTCAGCTTTTCCTGGGCTAACGACACATGTGGTATGATGTTTTCTCACCGTGTTAGGCAGTGACAGTGAGCTGTAGTACCCAGTCAGCCATACAACCATGGCGGTAAACAACCAATACTGTGCTCTACAGTGTATTAAATAAACTACATGAGATATTCAATACTTCACCATAGACTTTATGTAGGCTAATGTAAGTGTTCATATAAGGTAGGCTAGGCCAACTTATGATATTTGTTAGAGAAGGTATATTAAATGCATTTCAATTTATGATATTTTTGACTTCTGATGGGTTTATTATGATGTAACCCCATCATAAGTTGAGCAGCATCTGTAATATATTCAAGGTCAACCAGTGATAAGTAGTTTAGCTGGGATAAAACGTCCAGCTCCTTCTATCTAAAACATATATACCTTTGCACTGTGCCATACTTTCTCTTTGGAATGTGTATGAGTCAGCATAGGTTAGATTATGATGCAATAACAAATGATACCAAAAACTTCATGGCTTAAAACAACAAAAGTTTGTTTCTGCCTATGCAGAGTCCATTCTAAGGCAGCTACCCTCTGTGTCATAGCCCAGAACCCTAGGTTATTCCCCTCTTATGTTAACTCCTTATCAACCTGTGCTTCCATAATTTCTGAAGGGTGAGAAAACAATAGGGGAAAATTACACACTGCCTCTTAAATGCTTTCATTTAGAGTGATACATGTCATTTTCACTCATATTTTATTGGCCGAAACAAGTCATATGGCCATGCAAAATTCACAAGGAGTAGGAAGTGTGATTACCCTGCATGTCCAGGAAGGGGAAGAGATTCATAAATATTGTAGTGCACTGGTAATATCCATCACTGAATGTAAGTTCCTCAAAGGCATGGATCTTATATTCTTCTTCAACTTTAGCATACAGAAATCACTTAAAAAATGACTAATGTCTGTAATAAGTTACTAGGGCTGCTGTTATCATTCCTTTATTTTCCAACCTATAATAACATCCTTGTCATCTGCCCTGTTACTTGGTATCGCCATGTACCTGCCAGTTGCAAGCCAATAAAGACAGGCTAAGGTCAAGTTTACACATTCCCTGTCCTTTCCATGGATCCGAAGGCAATTTTACCTGTATCTTCTTGCCCAGAGAATGTAAAGCCATCTCTGATATTTTGTGTATAGCAATTTATAGTTTTCAAGACTTTTTAAAACATATATTTTATTATATTTTATAGGGTAGGTACATATTTCTCCATTTTGCATTAGAGAGCAAAGTATCAGGTTCAATGCTTCTAATTTATTTGTATCAAATCCTCAAACAAGAATCATTTAACTTCATGTTTAAAGCTTTGTCTATCACTCTAGGTTGCTAGTATTTTCTTGCATAGCCATGCTTGTCTGTGGCTTCCTGAGGCACTCAATGTCAATCCTGTTTGATTTACGTGTTGGACACTGATTTGTTGCTCAATGATTATTAAAGCCAGATTTTTATTGTATCCTTACCTTTCTAAGAGAGATATGTTACCTTCCTCACAGTCAATCTTGTAGCTTTAATAACTGCATACCTTGATACACACAGGGTAAGGTAAAAGTACACAATTAATATTAAAACATATATACATGGAACAAAGATCGAAGTTTGTTAGTCATATCTGTCGATGTGATATGGAGAGTAAAAATTTTCCTTGAGAGACTGAGAGAAGACTGGCAACGTAAAGAATGGGAATTTAAAAGGAACTTGAGATTTGAGAGGTAAGTTTAGAAGGATCAATGAAATATGTTAACAGAAGAGTTATATCTCTTTTAATTTTGCTATTTAAAAATCAGTTCCGTATGGTGGCCCAGCCACAGAAATACAGCAAAAGTGCTTATCATCATGAACAGCTATTTAGCTATCGATACTTTCTAGAAACTTTAAATTTCTGCCAAAGCAAACAGGACACAGCTGTCAGTATGGTGGTGGACTGTCTGATAAATAGTCAATGTTTGGGCAACATGCATTCAAGACATGTTGTGTGGATAAACTTTGAATTGAGTTATGAAAATATTAGTATCACAAGATACTATTTTAATAGATTACAATGTTGATTTAATAAAATTGGTTGTGACTTTTTCTTCTTCTTTCAGCTGAAAAATCAGCTGACTTTTTTCTTCTTGTCTATGGTAAAATTTTGTCGTATTCCATCAAATACAATTAACTGAAGGTTTATTTGCTATTGCAAAATGACTAAAAATTAACTGAAAAGCCTGTCATCATGTGTATCTAGGACTAGGAAACTGGTTGTTTCAGAGATCAATTATAAAAGCATTGTGGCAAGAAAATAAAATCTGATAGACTGAAAATAACTTCTTAAGTACACACAGATAGTTTAACAGAAATAAATATGTGAAAGTTATATTCAGAAACTGGTGATAAAAATATAATACTTTTAGCAATTAAGATAATTATAAATGCTATTTTAAAAATGTTTTGATGACCGGGCATGGTAGCTCATGCCTACAATCCTATCATTTTGGGAGTTCGAGGTGGGAGGATCCCTTGAGCTCAGGAGTCGGAGACCAGCCTGACCAAGAGTGAGATCCCATCTCTACTAAAAATAGATATATTAGCTTGGCATCATGGGCATGTCTGTAGTCCCAGATACTTGGGAGGCTGAGGCAGGAGGATTGTTTGAGCCCAAGAATTTGAGTTTGCAGCGAGCTATGATGACGCCACTGCACTAGAACCTGGGTGACAGAGCAAGACCCTGTTTCAAAAAAGAGTTTTGAAATTACTTTTAGCATCTCATCTGCCTAGCTTCTAATTAACAAGATTCCCTTGCCCACCCATTCATAGATGAGTATTAAGTAAAGTTCTCATTAATGGGGTAATCTCAGTTTCTTCTATCCAGGTATTTAGAGGGTCTGTAGGAGAAACCAGCTATAGAGAAGGAAAACTTTCATTCAATTTTCTTTTTTTCCCCCCAAATTCTTGGTAGTGATTAGGAGCTAGAACTCTGGAGTCAAAGAAATGTGGAATCAAATGCCACTGCTGCCCTTAGTATTTATCTAATTCTAAGTCGATTCCTTTGTAAAGCAATGGTTAAAAATAGTATCTATTATTTAGAGTTGTTCCAGGAATAAATTTGGGATTTCATGTCATGCCCTTAACCTTGTGACTAGTACAGGGTTAGTAAAAGTTCTCCTCTCCTTCCTTTCTTCTCTTTCTTCCTCTTCTTCCTCCTCCTCCTCTCCTCTTTCCCCTTCTCTGCCCTGCTCCCCTCCTCCTTCTCTTCTTCTTGCTCACTATTCTTCTTTATTGTGACTGACAATGGCAAGCTTAGGCTGTGCCTGCACAAGCACTTTGTTCATGTTCTGCCTTCGAGAGTTCCTAAAATGCGAGATGAGGGTGTGAGTGACACAGTATGGGAAATCCACTACTATAAATTGTTGCCCTAGTTTCTCCCAACCTTTCCCTTCCACAGGGGAGAGGATATGAAAGGGATAAAGTTATTTCATACTGGGTCACTCCATTCTGAGACTTTTGGGAGGAGGGACCTATTAAACAAACAAACAAACAAACCAACAAGAAAAAAAAACTCACATCCAACAAAACTTTGTAGAGGGCTGCCCTCTAGAGGTCCATGTGAGTATAACATCTGGGTCAGAGACTCAAATTCAATAAGAAATTAACATCCAAGGCCTAGTTTCTTAGGGGTGGTTCAGAATGAGAAAATACTCTTCCTGAAATGTATAAGCTGAGTGTCTTGTTAACACGTCCTTCTTCGACTTATGGAGCCAAATAAATAGATACACAGACAGCTCACCAAAGCTCCACTCTATAATATTCATGAAAAGATTCAGAGTTGGTGGCATTGAGAGGATATTATTTACCAGTTGATCTATTTTCTGAAAGGAGTTTTAGCAGATTTATGAGATCTGATAACAGTTGGTCTGTCCTCAGGGCTCTGAATTGAATACACTTTTTGGAGTACTACTTTGATTTTTAGCCTCCATATTATTAGTTTCTACAACTATTATTTACTGAGTTTCTACTAAGTTCCAGGGGCTGTGATAGACTTTTTACATATAAATATTCTAAATATGCTATTTTTGTATAAATGTTCTTGATATGCTAAGATATTTAGACAATGCAATACAGAGTCTGTCGTACAGTAGGCACTCCATAAATGACTGATTGCTTACTACTATGTCAACTGGATACTCATTTCAGACAAGCAGTAGCTTCATGAAATAAAGCTGCTTGGGAAACCCAATAATACGTATCAAGGACACTTGATACATATAAGGTCACTTAATAAAAATAATTTAAAAATTGGAGTAAGGGGAATTTATCTTTTTATGGAATACTTTTTAGAAGGCCATGATAGTTTCATCGTGTCATCTTTCTCCACAATAGGAATACAGCCGCCCAACTGACCATGTGCATGTCCTATTTCAGGAAGCATCTTTCTCCACAATATAGAGCTGCCCAACTGACCATGTGCATGTCCTATTTCAGGAAGCTCTCAGTTCTGCACAATGCCAGGGCTATGCCATGTGATTTCAGGGGCTTAAAGCCACATCCTTTGTACCAGGACCTTTTTCCCTGCAGGGCCCAAATTCCACATGTCGAGACATTTCTTTATGTATTGAAGCCCGTATGGTTTGCTTGTGTGCTTTTTTATGGCAAATATCTCTGGCCATGGTCATATTCATTTTGCTCTTGAAAACTTGGGGTCTCTGACAACTGTATCCTTGAAAATAAGGCCTCTCAAATGCAAAGAAGTGTGAGAGCATGTGAGGAAAGGAGAGGTGGAAAGATGTCAGACAAAACCGTCACTGGCTTTACTGTAAAAATTGAGGGATGAGTAGAAAGGGGAAGGACCCTCATATCAGGGCATTCTCCTGAAGCTGGAGACCTTTCTGGAACAGTTTCCTAGAAATAACTAATTATGTACACTGTAAGCTTATCAAGAAGTTTGTATAGTTTCTTGCTGAGATTAAATTGTTTTCTTTTTATGCCAGCAGAAAACAGCTAAGCCCAAATGTCAATATCAAATGCAATTAATTGTAAAGACTAGTATCCTTTCCCTTATTTTTGCCTTAGTCAACTGATTTTTTTTTACATTGCAAGTGATATTTCTACTCTAGTTCTTCAGTATTTTGAGTAGAAGGGAGATAAAGATCTTATCAGTAAAATGGCTTTGAATTTCCATTTTCTTGCTTTAATTGGTAGTAGAAAATCTCACAGCCTCTCTTCTTTAGTCTATATCAGTGGTCAGTAAACTATTTGTTATATATAAAGTCTTATTGGAACACAGCCACACTCATTCATTTGCCACTGACTGTGGGTTCTTTCATGTTGCTTACAATGGCAAAGCTGTAGGTGCCACAGATCTATGGCCCACAGACCTTCAGATATTTACTTTACAGAAACTATTTGCTGACCCCTAATCTATATGATAAGGACAATTTCTATGGATATAAAAGTGGACACTCTACTCCTTGCTTCTGCATTTCATAATTTGTCATCATTTGTTAGGATGTGATTTTTTTATAGTATTGGCTGATTATGGTACTTTTCTTCCATTATACTGGAAAATAGCCAATATTTGTGGCATTTTAATGCTGCCCTGTGCATCTGCTTTCAGTAAGTACCTTTTTAACAGCTCAGAGCATTTTAAGTACTCCTGTGCTGATACCCTAACACCATCCCTACCCTAACGGAACCAGCCTCTTCACTTACATGCATCAAGCTCCAAGTTTATCCTGAACCCTTCTCCCCATCTTAACACTCTGTTATCCAGAAGCTCTGCTTTCATAAGCTAGCTTGTGCAAAAATGTCTGTTAGTGGGTATTATCCTTGGAGAATTTCTACTTCATTCATTGCTTTAGACTGAAGGCACTGTGGGAAGTTTAAAATAAAAGTTCCAATCAATTATTACGATCAAGTACAACTGGGGCTGTGATACCTGCAATTTTAAATACCACCTTAATCCAAAAAAACTGCTGTAAGAGGTACATGTGCCCATTATTGGGCAAGATGGTTTAAGGCAGGTGTATTAGGTTCATGAGGTATTCAAATCATATCACCTGATTCTCTCTTAGCATTTAGCTGTAATATAGTTGCATTGAAGTAATGTGCAGAGGCTTGAGGACTGCAGAATACCTAGGTTAGGGCAAAACTGAAGAGGATTGACCATAAGTAGGCTGAGAAAAACATAGTCTAAAAAGACTCATTGCAGCATGACTTTGCAAAATGAACCCTAAGATATAGGCCACTGGGGAATCAGAGGGGCAAGACAAAATAACCAGAACTTGATGGCAGTTCAAAATTAGAACGTAAACTCTTTGACCTGGATGGTGGGGATTTTGTCTTGTTCGTTGTTCTTAAAACACTGTGAAGCATGAAACCATAAGCATTCTAGAAGAAAATATTGGAGAACTCTTCTAGATATTGATCTAGGCAAAGAATTTGTGAAGAAGACCCCAATGGCATTCAAAGCAACAACAAAAATAAATAAATAGGACTTGATTAAATTCAATAGCTCCTGCATAGCCAAGGAAATAAGTAACAGTGCAAATAGCCTACAGAATGGGAAAAAATATTTGCAAACTATATATCCAATAAAGGACTAACCCAAATCTACAAAGAGCTCAAGCAAATTAGCAAGAAAAAATCAAATAACCCTATTAAAAAGTGGGGAAAAGACATGAAGAGAAGCTTCTCAAAATAAGATAGACAAATGGCCAAAGAATCATATGAAAAAATGTTCAATATCACTAAACACCAGGGAAATGTAAATCAAAACCATGAGATACTACCACTTTACCCCAATCAGAGTGACTTTCTTTTTTTTTTTTTGAGACAGAGTCTCACTTTGTTGCCCAGGCTAGAGTGAGTGCCGTGGCGTCAGCCTGGCTCACAGCAACCTCAATCTCCTGGGCTCAGCGATCCTCCTGCCACAGCCTCCCAAGTAGCTGGGACTACAGGCATGCGCCACCATGCCCGGCTAATTTTTTGTATATATATTTTTAGTTGGTCAATTAATTTCTTTCTACTTTTGGTAGAGATGGGGTCTCGCTCAGGCTGGTTTCGAACTCCTGACCTTGAGCAATCCACCCGTCTCGGCCTCCCAAAGTGCTAGGATTACAGGCGTGAGCCACCACGCCCGGCCCCAGAGAGACTTTCTTTAAAAGGTTCAAAAACAATAGATGCTGGTATGGATGCAGAGAGAAAGGGATGTTTATACACTGTTGATGGGAATGTAAATTAGTACAACCTCTATGGAAAACAGTGTGGAGAGTCCTCAAAGAACTAGAAGTCAACCTACCGTTTGATCCAGCAGTCCCATTACTGGGTATTTACCCCAAAGAAAAAAAGTCATTTTATCAAAAAGTCACCTCCACTTGAATGTTTACTGTAGTACAATTCAAAATTGCAAAGATGTGGAATCAACCCAAATGCCCAGGACTTCATGAGTGTATTAGCAAAATTTTATATATGTATACCATAGAATACTACTCGACCATGAAGAAGGATGACTTAATGCCTTTTTGCAACAATTTGGGTGGAACTGGAGGCCATTATCCTAAGTGAAGTACCTAAAGGATGGAAAAACAAACATCACATGTACTTACTATTATATTGGAACTAATGGATGACCACACATGTGTATAGAGGGAAGTAAATCTCAAAGGAAATCAAGCAAGTGGGCATGGGGGATGGGGGATGGGAGAAAAACCTACCTAGTGGGTACAGTGAACACTATCCAGGTGATGGGTGCACTTTAAACCCTGATTCAAGCATTAAAAAAGTGATCCATGTAACCATAAATATTTGTACCCCCATAATACTTTGAAATAAAAATAATGTGCATATATAAGCAAAAAAAAAAACTAATGGTATAAATATTTGTAGCCACATAACCTCTAAGGCAATGTTTTTCTAATTGTGGTTAGTAACATTATTGGGTTATAAATCCAAGTAATTAGACGGCTAATTAAAAAATACATAGAATAAAATAGAAAATATCAGAGTGAATTAAAGTAAGGGTATTTTTTAATGAAAATTTTCCTTTTTTTATGAGTTTATACCTATATTTGTATTGAATCATGATATAAAATGTATTTCTTCCTATAGGTTGTGTTAAAGAAAAGTTTGGAAACTATTGCTTTAAAGTATTTTCTAACTATATGATGTTATTGGGCTTAAGTACATTCTAATTTTTTAAAAAATACTCATTTGGTAGGGACAAGTCATGTGTTTTGAAAGTGAGTTATTTTTTAAAATGCTAATTATTTCCTTTGTACAGATATCTGATAGAGGGGTACTTTTTTCCAGATCAATCAATAGTGAAGGCAGTTTTAATGGACATGTGTTTTCATTTATATACTGTTAACACTCATGACTATGGTTCCTGGTGGCCCATGCTTGGAATTATTTTTAAAGTAGTGATAATATTTACCTTCTCTATTTAGCTTGCTCACTACTAACTTCCTGATGCTGGTTCAGAATAAAAGCACCTGCCCAGTTATATTTCAAAATAACATATTGTTAGCTCATTTCTGGCAGATTTATTATCGGCTTATCTTTTTCAGATTTTAATATTTGCGTCACTCTGTCTGTACTGACTGTGGCCTACAATAGAACAGCAGGTGACTCCAGCCAGCAGCAGGTATACAGGACATTGATGCAGACAGCCTGGTCCCAAACTCAGTGTTCTTGTTTTCCCACTCATCCACTCTTTCCTGAGCAGGTAGGTCTGAATACACTGAACAGCCACACCAAACCTTAGGAGGCCTGGTGGAGTATTTTATAGGTCGAATCCTAAAGATAATGAGATTTTCCTTGGTTTGGTACTTATTTATTAAAATTTAGAATTATTTAGTGTGATGTTTAACAGTAATTTAGTTACTGAACACATGATTTATTAAGAGAAGCTAAAAGAATAGTTATATATTTTAAATAGCTGACTTTACATATGCTTTCAAAAAATGTTTCTCTTTTATTAAAAATTTGTATATGGAAAGCTAGGACATTTTAAAAGTTGAAACGTGGATTTTTTAAAAATCTTTTTTTGTGAATGAAGGACATCCGTATTGTGTACATTGGCTACTTTTAGTGTAATGTAAGGAATCTTCATAGAAATTTTTGTATGTTTTAAAGTTACAATGTATCTTATTGTTACCATATACAAAACTAAAGACTAAAATCTTATTTGAATAAATATTACTTAGTGGGGACAATTCTGACACATTTCCAAATGACTTCACACTTTAGTGTGTTTGTGTATGTGTGTGTCTATCTATGCCATATATTAGATCAATTAACTAAGAATCATCTAGTTATGATTACCTAAATCTGATTCATATTACCTTACCCATATTAAAATTGCAGGAATACTTCCATGTTTTGTCTATATACCATAATATTGCTGGAGATTGTTTTTCTTTTTTATCTGTTAGTCTGTGTTGACACATGAACAAACAGACGGATTTTGCCTTGTTTTCTGTTTCTTTGCAATGGAAATGGTTTGCTTTCAGGGATTTTCCATCTCAAGAATCATGACTTAAACATTTAAAAATGTTGTTTCTCCTGGCCCTTGTCTCTTTTCCCCTTTAAAAATAAGCATTTTTCAAAACTACTTTAGTATTTTAATAAAGAATACTAGATAAATTATAGAACCGTGAGCTTAATTTTGGAATGAAATTATCACTAAGTTCATTTTTTATTTTGTTTCCAAATTTGTATAGTAGAAAAAAACAAGAAAATTGGTTCAGTTCAGAAATTTAACAAAAGTGCAATTTTAATACAAAAGTGACATGAATAAATAACTCACGCAAAGAATTATACAAGCAAAAGAAACATAAATAGATAAATGTATTGATAATTATTCACCCATAGTTTTTAAAAGAAATAAAACTCAATTTACAGACAAGACATTTAATTTGATTAAATAATTTTTTTCTAGTTCTGAAAGTAAAACATTCCCATAGTAGAAAACCTGGAATATATCAGAAAAATACAGAGGTAAGTAAAACTCACCCATTATTTCACCACCCAGGAAAAAACATAGCTAAAAATTGGTATTATTTCCTTTTTATTATCATTTAATTCTTTTTAGTTTTTCAGTTTCAATCACATCCTCTCTGAATAAACAATGTTGAGAATTTGGAGTATTCCATCCCACACATATATCTCATGATTATACAAATATATATGTGTATATCCCTGTATATGGTAGTTTTAAATACTCTGAAAATGTTTTTTTCTTTACTTAACAAGACATCATTGACATCTTTCTATATCTCTCTATAAAAAGAATCAACTCATTTTATTCAGCATCTTGTTGAACATATATTATACATCTACTGCTACACATGTCTGATGTAAGTTTACACTATTTTACTTTTTACTTTTGTTGCTATTGCAAAATCTATTGCCCTGAACATTTGTTGGGTCAAACAACATGAGCATTTTAAACTTTAAAAAATGTGCTAGGGCAACTTTCCAAAATTAAATTAATAGCTTTACATCTTTCTAACCAGTCCAGAAGTTTTTCCTGCCAGCCTCTCACCAACCCTGATAACAACTGGTCCTGATAATATAGTGTCTTCATAGAAATTGTTATAGGTTTTAAAATTAAAATGTGTTTTTATACATTTTAATTATTGAGATAATTAACAATTTAAGTTTCAGGCCAATATTAAGTGGTTACTTGAAAAAATTTTTTTCATTTAAAAATGCTTTAACAAACATTACAGTGTGTCATATTATCATAATCCTTTTTGATTTACACTAAATCTTAATTTAGATAATATTACTCACTGTTGTTGCTTTTATTCTTTATCTCTTGCTATCTAGAAATTTTTGTTTTGGTATAATTTTTATATTGCTAGACTATTTCTTGGAGTTTCTCAGAAGGTGGTTATACATGTATCTTTGCTATCTTTCTTTCTTTCTTTTTCTTTTTTTTTTGAGATAGGTTCATTCTGTTGCTCCGGCTAGAGTGCCGTGGCATCAGCCTAGCTCAAGGCAACCTCAAACTCCTGGGCTCAGGCAGTCCTCCTGCCTCAGCCTCCTGAATAGCTGGGACTACAGGCATACGCCACCATGCCCGGCTAATTATATATATATATATAATTAGCCGGGCATGGTGGTATATAAAAACATATATATATATATATATATATATATATATATATATATATATATATGTTTTTAGTTGTCCAGCTAATTTCTTTCTATTTTTAGTAGAGACAGGGTCTTGATCTTGCTCAGGCTGGTCTCAAACACCTGAGCTCAAATGATCCACTTGCCTCGGCCCTCAGAGTGCTAGGATTATAGGCATGAACCATCATGCCCCGCCTGCTTTCTTTTACTCTTGTGTAATCATGTTTTGGCTGAATATAAGATTGATGAATTGCCATCTTATTTGCTTAATAGTCTCTAAGCTCATCCTACTACTCTCTGGCTTCCAAAATTACAGATCAGAAGTCCTATGTTAGCCTGAACCTCTTCCCTTTTAAAAGAACCAGTTCTTTCTATCTGATTACTTGTAACATTTTTCCCTTGATCTTTGGAATTCGGAACCAGGCTAAGTGTATGTGCTTGAAATTTTATTGGTCCCAGGCACAGACATAAGCTAAGGAACTCCTCAGTTCATTTGTTCCTTCATTCAATCCTGTATTCACTTTTGTGCTCAGTACATGTTCTAGACATTTTCCAGACTCTGGAGCTATAGCAGTGAATAAAATACAGGCCATTCCATTATGACACCTTATCTTTTTTTTTTTTTTTTTTTTTTTTTTTGAGACAGAGTCTCGCTTTGTTGCCCAGGCTAGAGTGAGTGCCGTGGCGTCAGCCTAGCTCACAGCAACCTCAAACTCCTGGGCTCGAGTGATCCTTCTGCCTCAGCCTCCCGGGTAGCTGGGACTACAGGCATGTGCCACCATGCCCGGCTAATTTTTTATATATATATCAGTTGGCCAATTAATTTCTTTCTATTTATAGTAGAGACGGGGTCTCGCTCTTGCTCAGGCTGGTTTCGAACTCCTGACCTTGAGCAATCCGCCCACCTCGGCCTCCCAAGAGCTAGGATTACAGGCGTGAGCCACAGCGCCCGGCCTGTGACACCTTATCTTTATTTGTTTATCTTATTGTCTCCCCCACCTCTGTCTCCCCACCCTGTTTATCTCCTTTTCTTCCGGGTTGGGTTGAATATGTGAACATATGTAGGCTAGTGGGCAGATATGGAAGTGGGATTGTGGATATTCTTTTCTGATTGCACTTATTTTCTCAGCAAAACAGAATGCAAAATCATCAGCTGAGAGTTAAGATGAGAGAAATATTTGGGACTCAAAAAGGGCAGAGGTATAAAATAGAGAGAAGGAGAAAGGAAGCAACAGGGAAATGATGGAATAGGCTTCTTGAGAAGTTCTAATGGTCCATATTTGCCCTGAATTTATAACTGTGTGTGTTTTCTCCCACCACATCCAGTTGCACATGTACAGGAGTGGAGAGAGAAGAAAACTGGATTTAACCAGGGTTCAGATTTAGAAAAATATGTTAACAGGAGAGGGTTTAAGATAATGCCAGAAAATACTGGAATCTACATTAAGTAAAGAGGTGGGCATGAGTACATGAAGAGTAATAGCAGAGTGGGAGGTGGGTTCAGATCAGGAGATGTATAGAGCAGTATGGGGATAAAAGTCTGAGCAATTAGGGAGGGTGGTTGATGGAACCAGGGACCAAGGGCATGATGGGATTAGTGTTCACGGCCCTCTTTGGGGAAGCGCTCTACCATTGTGTTCCTGCTCTGATAGGCAGATCTATTTTAAACTATAAATCCTACCATTACATTTTTAATTCATACTTCATTTTCAAACATTAGATGATTAGATGATTTGCACAGAACTGTTTGCTTAGCTAGGTAATTAAACAGATTTATTATCTTTCCATATTACTATTGTATATTCAACTTGGATAATTTGCATATACAGGTCATGATCATTTCTAGCCTATAAATTTTTAAAGCTGGAAGAAAAGAAACAAAAACATTGTTTTGCCAGGTCCATAGGTAAGCTTTCAACTCATAATGTCATCATAGGGCATTAAACAAATAAATCTATTTTAAAACAAATTATAACACTAAAATATACTCATGCAAATGCTGACGTTTAGTATTCTTTAAGTTGGGCAGACAAATTATTCTATCAATGTGGCGTTAATACTATCAACAATTTCTAAGATACTATGCTTAAGGCTCTATTTTTCTGAAACTGAGATGTGCAAATGGGGGTTTGAGTCATTCTGGTTTTTATTTGGGAACTGACTGAACATTTTGATCCACAAGGAACAAGGCATATGAAGTTGTCAGATGGCTTTTTCATCTTCTGTGAATTTCCTCTTCTGAAATGGAAACATTTATTTTGCTTCATCTCCACCTTCCCTTACTCCTTTTAGGACCCTACTTCCTGCTAAGAATCCCTACTCAGTATGACATCAGGTAGACAGTAATTAGCAAACACTTCTAAATAGTGATTTTGCATGTTCTTGATTCCTTTAATATGTCAAGGTGCAAGGAAAAGAAAGAAGTAAAAGGCAGAAAATAGTGAGCAAAAAAGGTCTAAGCAGAAGATTTATAACTTACCTGATAGAATTTAGTTAAACGCACACTTAAAATTCATAGTAAAAAAATCCATCTTTTTTAGTAACATTTTAATATTAGTTTAAATATTGCCTAGTTCGAATAACATAATAGTTTTAGTTTCCTGTTTATTCTGTCGTGGAATGAGCCTGTGTGTAGATTCAAATAAATCTTTATTTGGCATGAATGTTTCCTCCCAGGAATAGAAGACAGAGGGGACTGGGGGAGAAGTGTTTCCTATTTATTATCAAAATTTAGTACCTACATCTTGTTTTCCTCCAATTTTTGTTGGGTAAATTTAGATTACTGCCTGGTCTTCATCTAAACTATCAGCTCAGAGAGAAGGGGAAGAAGTGAAAAGGAAGGCAGATTCTTGGAATTCTAAGAATTATTGCTATTTTCTAGCATCCCTCGTGCCATTCCCACAGCCCACCTGGAGGCTCAGCTTCCCTGAGCTGTCATCGAAGAGCTCTTCACTAGACACTTCTTACCATAGCCTCTGGTCTGCATATTAAAAATTATTAATGAGAGGGACCACAATGTCATACTTCATCAATGTCATTATTTAAGGCATCATAAATTCTTGTATGAAAATTCAAAGATTAATGTTCTTTGATTGGTCTTGAAAAACTGGACTGGCAAAAAAAGAAATAACTATTAATAGTAATCATGACCTCAGATCATATTCCAGCCTTAAGGGTTTTATGAACTAAGCCTCAATTTCTTGCCAGTAAAATTAGGCTAATAAAACGTGTCATGTTTTCCTTACAAGAAATGATGCTGATATTATAGATGTCAAATAAAATGTTAAATGAAATAATGCATGGAATGTACATAAAAGTTCTTTTCAAACCAGTAATAAAGGTATATAAGATTTTTTAAATTACACATTAATCATAAAATAAGAAATACATATCTTATGACCAAGTGCAAAAGTGAGCACTAGTGGGTATTAATTTTGTACAAGAAGCACATTTAAAACATTTCTCTTTCATGAACATATTTTAATTCTAAACTTTCTGGCAATTTCTATCTACCTCCTAGACTGTAAGCCCCTTCCAGTAGACTCTGGCTTCCCATGGACAAAAACTGTTTCCATAGATGATAATAATTATAATTTGACCATCTCTGACCTATAAATGTGGTACTTTCTTATAGTTCCACCTACTAATTCAGCTTTGTATTTCTGGCATAATTTCTAGCTGCAAGTAGAAGTTAAAGAATTGCCGAACTGAACAATTGAATTAAACTTGGAAATAAAGCTCCTTCCAAAATAATTATTCTTCAACAAGAAGTAATAGGTAAAAGTGAGAGGAATCAAATTGACAATGATTTGCTCTTTTCTTTCTGCTCCTGGGTTTCTGGGATAAGTATGTGCAAATAAAAAATAAAAGATGAAGCTCTAACCTGATTATGGCATCGGGAGAAAGATTACTCAACACACAAAGGAAAAAATAAACTGGTGGATGGCTCTCAGGAACGATGCCTTTTTGCCAAAATATACTTAATATTTCCTGTGTGAAAAGCAGCTGGTCAAATGACATCCGTGCTTCCCTGTACAGTTTAATGGTGCTCATAATTGTGACCACACTGGTTGGCAATCTGATAGTTATTATTTCCATAGCACACTTCAAGCAACTTCATACCCCAACTAATTGGCTCATTCATTCCATGGCCACTGTGGACTTTCTGCTGGGGTGCCTAGTCATGCCTTACAGCATGGTGAGATCTGTTGAGCACTGTTGGTATTTTGGAGAAGTCTTCTGTAAAATTCACACCAGCACTGACATTATGCTTAGCTCAGCATCCATTTTCCATTTGTCCTTCATCTCCATTGACCGCTACTATGCTGTGTGTGACCCATTGCGATACAAAGCCAGGATCAATATCTCGGTTATTTTTGTGATGATCTTCATTAGTTGGAGTGTTCCTGCTATTTTTGCATTTGGAATGATCTTCCTGGAACTAAACCTCAAAGGAGTTGAAGAGATGTATTACAAACGTGTTCACTGTGTAGGGGGTTGTTCTGTCTTCTTCAGCAAGATATCTGGGGTGGTGGCCTTTATGACTTCATTCTATGTTCCTGGATCTATTATGTTATGTGTCTATTATAGAATATATTTTATAGCTAATGGACAGGCAAGATCAATTAATGATATGAATCAGAAGCTTCACATTGGATTGAAAGAGAAACATGGAATTTCACAAAGCAAAGAAAGGAAAGCTGCGAAGACATTAGGGATTGTGATGGGAGTTTTCCTAATATGCTGGTGCCCTTTCTTTGTCTGTACCGTCATGGATCCCTTCCTGGACTACACTATTCCACCCACCTGGAATGATGTCTTGATTTGGTCTGGCTATTTGAACTCTACATTTAATCCAATGGTTTATGCGTTTTTCTATCCCTGGTTTAGAAAAGCACTGAAGATGATTCTATTGGGTAAAATTTTCCAAAAGGATTCATCTACCTGTAAGTTATTTTTAGAATCAAATCCATAGAATCATTATATTTTACTGTTGTATAAAAGAGTTGGTGATCATATTTATGAACACATCATAATTTACCCTCCTCCCCCTCCCACCTTCCTGACACCCGGTGAATGCTACTTCCGTATGTGGGTGTGCACTGTCTGGAGAATGGGCACGCTTGTAGCTGTGACTGTTGGGGCAAAGGCAATTCATGTAACCAAAGGGTTTGTACCCTCATGTACCAAAGACATGGACTTTTAAAAATCAGTTATTAATACTTGAGTCAAATTATGATGCTTATATCTCATTTCCTATTTTTGTTCTAGCACATTTTAAAAACATGGGTTACTTTTCAAAAACATAGGTTACTTTTTAATTTAGTATAGGGTAATACAAATTTCCCCTAATCACTTTTAGTTTCAAAACTACCTTAACATTTTTCCATCTATGAGACCAGTTTGTCAAATTTTAAAAAGGAAACACAAGCATTTGGAGAGTTTTTAGACTTTACAGCAGATTAATATGGTTTTCTTCATTTGCTCCCACACATTCCTCCTAAGATTATTCCTAAATGTTTTGTACTTTTCCTGGGTGTGTTTTGTCTATTCTGAATAAATCTTTTTAAAAAAACCATTATATTTTTAATGTAATCATTATTGCTGGTATACAATAAAGTTTATATTAGCTTTTCAGTTGACTTGTTTGGGTTTTCATTATACATAATCATGTTATCCTCAAACAATGCTAATTTTTATCTCCTTTCCAGTAACTGTTATTCTTATTTATATCCCTTACCATACTTCATTAGTCAGCACTTCTAGAGCAATATTGATAATGGTGATGAGTCATCCTTGTCTTACATTTATTTTAAATTACTATTCAGATTTTAATATTGATTCCACATATTTCTGGGGACAAGTTCTTGACTCAAATAATTCTATATTTTTCACTCAATACTAAAGCCCTTATAGCCTATCTTTCTTTGTAGGCTATGTGTTTAATACTCATAAGAAGAAACAACCAACCTTGTCAGCAAAGCAGGAAGAAAGGCCTGCTTTGTCTTTCCACATCCCCAGCTTTATTGAAGCTTCCATTTCCTCATGTAGAAGGTATTTTTGTCTTTCAGTTATCCAAAGTCCATTTCCCAACTGGACTCCAACTAGCTTTTGAGAATTTTCTTATCCCAACTAGTTTACAGTCTGTTCGAACTGTAATGAAGAAATTGGCCCCCTGCCTCTTCCTTTAACTAAACAGGTGAGTAGATAATCCAGGCTAAAATTTTCAGAGGGTCTTTCTCCAGGATTTGAATTTTTAGCAAAGGGATAAATCAGTGATCTTTAACAGAAAACAATGAAAACATGCAGGTGTCTATTTCATCCAAGTGATAAGATCATGGCCAGACTGCTCTTGGTATTGTTAGAGTTCTTCCTTCCTAGACTCCAGAGCTTCCAACCTGTCTGTTGACTTCCAAACTGAGTTATCCAGCCTGTCATCAATTCCATGAGTCCCAGATAGCCTGCCAATAAATTCTCTTTGAGAATAGCTTTTGATTGCATCCACAGAAAGGACCTTAACTTGATATACAAGATTATGGTAAATGCCAGAAAAGCAATTTCAACACTAACCTCCTTCCCTAAACCAAGACAACTTCCAATCGAAATAGTCTCATTTTCCATTCTTCTCTCAGAGGAATAGTCACATAAATTTCCATTCAGGATCTGATAAAAAAGGTGTTAGCAAGCAGGTTTGTTGAAATTGATTTATTAATGATAATAAATAATGTCATCTTAAGAGATCAATGAACTGGAAGTTCCATTCTGATTTTACACTTGATGCTTAAAGTCAATAATTTGATGTTTGGAGAGTTATAAATACTTGCCAGAAAAGTAGGTCAAACCAGCTGAACTCTAATCCATTGTAGATTCTGGTGAGCCACAGTTTCCATTTAGTTGTACATTGTCAATGAGAGTGTGAACGTTAAAGGTGTAAAAATACATGAAGAATGGGAAATGTTTTTAAATTTAGCAAATGATAAAGCACACAGACAAAATGATTATTTAGTAGTTGGGATATGCACTCAATAATCTAGATGATGTATGAATCAGATTAAAGTTTTCTTTTCCCCCCCATCTTTTGCATTTTTAAAAGCTAAGGTGCACATTCATTTTCCAAAGTGTTTCCAGTACAACTCATTGAGTGCTTGGCCAGCTGTAAAAAAGCATTGAAAGAAAGTAAATTTGTCTATGACAGGTCCTCACCTTCTTTTTCACATCCTTCCTCTTCCTGAAACCCCTTCCCCAAGCTTCTAGGCTCGAGAGAGTTTAAGCTGCTCTGACATTCCAGCTGGTCATTCTATTGAGGCTGGTTCCGTCATGAGTCATGTCAGCCTCAGGTTCTCAGTTGTTTCTGTCTTTGTGTTTTTTCCAGTGGAAAGACATCATTGACTCACACACATTAAAAAGTTCTCAGCATATTTGTAAATTAAGGTGATTCAGGAGCCTAGAAGTTAAGCTGCTGAAAATGATTTATCAATGGCAGGCATTCCTCTTCATTCATGTACAAGTCGGACAAGCAAAAATTGAAATGCTAAACTCTGAAATTTGTTTATTGGTCAATGTGTTCACAGTGCGATATGGTAAAGTGGTGTTTCTCAATCTCAGCTACTCCTGGGGAGATTTTAAGGAATGTGGATCCTTGGACCCTATGTCAAGAAGATCCAGGGTGAGGAGGGCAAGCCTGGGAGCCAGATGCCATAGGTTTACATTCGGGCTCCAATGTTTATCAGTCATCATTTGGACAAAGTTACCTAAAAACTCTTAGATTATTCACTCATAAAATGAGGGCAGTAATATTGTCTACCTCAATAGATTGTTGATGATTAAATAAGAGATACTGCTTAGCATGGGCCTTGCACATAAAAACATGCAGTTTACATGTTATTAGTATTATTCCCTGTCATTTTACTGACGTGCCATGGTGGTGCTAACTCAATGTATGCTGAGATACTGCTCACAGAGAAGTTGACACATACAGACATCACATATGAGTTTTTTAAAAAAAACTAGTGCATAATTTCAGAAACCTCTCTCCTAAACAAATTTCATGATTACAATTATGCAAAAGGATAGCAGGTTTATGCCAAGTTCCACAAAGAAAGAAGTTACCTGGTGACACATTTGTGCATTGTTAGTCAGTGATGTGTCAGTTATTTGAGAAATTGGAGATTTTAACTTTAAAAAAAATTGTATAAGATATATATTTATATAAAATAATAAAAATGCTTATAATATATTTATTATTATACAGTATATAATATCTATGAATTATAAAATTAGAAAAATAATTTATATATTGCTATCTATCTGCAAAACACCGATCTATTATGTACTTATGTAATAAAGTTGCATGAAAATTTTGTGTAATCCCTGAAAAACACTAGTGTAGAGCAAAGTCTGGAGCACCCTGGCAGAGAAGGACAACCTCGGGCTTTGGAATCAGACCAACCTGGCTTCAAATCCCAGCTGTCTTTTAGTTTCTTCCTTTCCCTCCTTTGTGCTTTTGCTCTAGCAGTCTCCTATGCCTGAAATGCTTCTTCCCCACAATTCCTTTCAGTGCAACTGGCTGGACAGTAACTCAGTTTAAAAGACTCATCTTGGGGATCACCTTTCCAGGAAGCATCTATAATCCCCTCAAGCCAGGTAGGTGTCTTTTTCCCCAAATATCCGATACCCTCCCTTGTTCGTGCACTTGTTGATTATGCTGCAATGCCCTCTGCCCTGGCTGGACTGTGAATTGCAGAGGTTAGTGCATTATTCATCTTTGTACTCCCATGCTTAACACCACTGCCTGCATAGAGAAGCCACTCGATGCATGTTTTTTTTTTAAGCAAATGCATAAATAAGGGATAAAAAGGTGTCCAAAGGGTTACAGCCAATAAAAGTTAGAGACAGGATTTGAGCCTAACTGTATCAAGAGGCTACAAACTCTACCCTCTTTCCTATCTCAAGAAGTGGGGACAGCTATGGGTAAACTATGGGGATTCAAAGTTTTATCCCCAGCCACAGTTAAGCAGATATGCCTATATGGATTTAATTTTGGCAATAAACATGTATTCTTTATTAATAGAAAATGATTTTAAAAGCTGCTATGAAAACATATATTCTGAAACTAGGCTAGACTTGGCTTATGATCCTCTACTTGGGTCTATGTTTGAAGCTCTAACTGCCTCAGAATTATTTGGGATGATGAAACCGTGACTCAGAAAACTGCAATTTCAAACAGTGACTGGGGTTCTTTGGAATAAATACATTTCTTCTAAGAATGATTGATTTAGAACTTTAAGAAAAAAGAATTCTAAATTTTTCATTGTATGAAAATGGAGCCTGGCACAGGGTAGCTGCGCCATGAACATTTGTTCAAGGAAGGGAGAGAGGAAAGATCTACTGATTAGAAGGTAACAGTTTTGAACTATCAAGGGAAAATATTATTTCTTGAAATTTAGGTCTTTTAATAATTTTCTCAAACTAATGGTACCTTGGCAGTCTAACACAGGGATTCCCAAATCCTCAAGGTCTGAGGACTAGTTTTGGCTGCCACAAACTTTTTACAGGTTATTGTAAAGTGAGTAAATAAAAACAATGTGGTCGGTTTTTTATATTGGAAAACTTATTCAATATAGTAGAGTTTTTGTCTAAGATTATGTCCTTGCTAAACTTCCAGGATTAAGATGTTCTTTTCTTTTGTGAAAATGTAGTAATAATAGCAGGTTTTTAAAATGACCTTGTTTAACAAAACTGTTTGCACCTCTAATTTTAAAAAATGACTATTTATGAAACCCTGTAGTTCACTATTTCAGCTTGTCAGTAACCCTAGTAGCAAGAAAGGCATTTTTGGTAACAATTTCTTATAGTGGGCTTGAAATGTACCAGGGAAGCATATAGTTAGCTATAATCATTGAGGAAGATAAAGTCACAAGGATTGCTAATAACATATAGTCACAAGCCAGTGGAAACAGATGACAAAGCCAACAGCCAAACAGAAGCAAAACAATTCTTACTACCAAGATAAAGTTGGCCTTTTGACAGAAGAGCTTAATTTATTCCATGTATGCAATTTACTTATAATTTTAAAATTTGAAATTATTCATTAAGGAGCAAACCAAGTGAGTATTTAATTAAGAGTTTTCTTGTATCAACCAAACCAGGACTGAGGTGTGATGTTAGTTGAATGGTTTTCCTGAGACTTCTGAAATCTTCCAGATAGGTGACTCTTCTTTTTTGTTCATAATGCCAGATTTGTTAACATATTTACATCAAATAAAAAGGTAAATAAGGCACAAGCCACTGTTTTGCTTTTTTTGCATCAGCTAAAGTTTTCTTTACACTTGGCTTTTGCTTAATAGTCTGAGAATTCCCCAAGCATTTAGTTCTTCAAGTAAAGTTCTGTGATAAATGTTTTCCTATCTCCACTAAGTACAACTGCTTCCCCAGTGACTTAGAGTGTGAAATTATTTCCCATCACGACCAAGGCCAAACAGCAGATGTGTTAATGATGCCCTCTGGTCTCTATTTACTCTCAAGTTTGGCAAATGAGAGCAAAGTGAGAGAGATGCTGTTCATATGAGTCTCTTTGGACTAGTGGCTCCAGTTAACCAAATTGCATCTTCAAAGTGTCAAGCTGTGAATGAACTGAGGTGGGTATTGGTAAATAGTTAATCAACACATTTAATGTCTTCTATTAGCAATTCTCTCAAGATTTTACTTTTAACAAACAGAAAAGTTTGTGAACAGTGATCTCATTTGTTTGAAATGTGTTGATAACTTTATTCTTAATTAGCTTAAAGTTTTTATTTTGTCTGTATATTCTCCTAAGCATAGAAAATTATAAAAAAGTTTGGAGAAGAAGGAAAAACACATATATCATAAATTAGTTTTCTTTCCATCATTTATATTACTAGGAACAATAAGACAAAACAAAATGAAACACCACGGTGATGTTTGTTTTATTACCACATAATAGATTTGAGGTGGAATTACCACAATGCTGTGTTAGAGTATCTACAGTGAGGTTGTAGGTTAGTTCTACATAAAAACAAGTGAAATGAAAAATGGTGGTCATTACCTGGGTTATTGAATTGTCTGAATTCTCTTCTTCATCACTTCTATTACCACCATCAAACAAGACCACAAACAAAAGAAGCCAGAATCCTTGCTTACAGGGTGTACCTGGGACCCTATAGGCCTGGGTTTGTACTAAAACATTGGTGATTTTTGGCTGTTCAGCAATGTTCAACAGCAGAACACAATTCACTAAACCCTTTTTAAATTTCAGTTTTCTCTTTTGTAGAATGAATAATACATAACTGTCAGTGTTCTTGTGAAGATTTATTCATTCGTTAAATATTTACTCATTCACATGACAAGCATTTATTGGGCATCTAATATATGCCAGTCATTGTGTTAGCTAGATGCTGAGGATACACATGTGAACAAGACCAGTGTTTTCGAGAACCCTCTGGAATTTTCATGGATATCAAATGAGGTTTTCTGGAAATAAAATGAGATATTTATCAAGTATTTGAATAATGCACAGTACATAGATAATCGCACATGGTCAATAAATTAGTTCATTATTATTTACAATTCACTTTGCCGTTATCAACCTGGTTTATAGTTGCAGAGACAGAAATTAAAAATATATTTCTGACTGTCAATTCTGAGCCAAGATTACAACATTATGTCTCACCCTTTCTATTTTACTGATAAAGTGAACCCTGAAGGTCATTGTTGTGATCATATTCATACTGCCTTTTCCTAGTTTCCCTTTTTGTCTGTCCAACTCACATAAAACACACTGGTGTTTTTTCTTGTCTATTGGGCTTCTCTGTTTCAGCAGGCACTCAACATTTTATACGTGCCAAACTAAACAAAATCATCCCATTACCCAACTTTCTCCTCCTATGTTCTCTATTGAATGACACCACTATCCTTGCAATTGCTCAAGCCGAAAATCTGGAAGTAATTCTGGATCCTTGTCCTCTTACTTCCTACACCCAATCAAGTGGGGGCAATGCATCTTTGTTCAAGTCTTAACTTTCCTTTCATGGACTCTGGATAAAGCTCCAAACTGGTTTTCATTCCTGAAGTCTTAATCTCTCTAGTCCATTTTCCACACAGCAACCACTGATTCATCCAAAACCTGAATTTACCCTGTCTTTCTGCTATTGAACATCCTTAAATGGTTATGTATTCCTTTTTGTATTACACCATGATGTCCAAATTTCTTGGCTAGAAACCAAGAGACTTCCTGTGATTTGTCCTGCCTACTTTTCTCTCTGCATCTCCTGCTCCTTTCTTATAAGCATATTTTTTATTTGTATAAATTTATGGAGTACAAGTATAATTTTGTTTCATCAATATATTGCATGGTGGTGAAGTCAGACCTTTTAGTGTACTCATCACTGGAATAATGTACATTGTACCCATTAAGTATTTTCTCATTATCCACACTCCTCCCACCCTCCATCCTTCTGAATCTCAAAGTCCATCATCCCATACTCTACAGCCAAGTGTACGCATTATTTAGCTACCACTTACAAGTGAGGACATGTGGCATTTGTCTTTTGTGTGAGCTGTTTCACTCAAGATACTGGCCTCTGGTTACATTCCTGTTGCTGCAAAAGACATTATTTTATTTTTTATGGCTGAATAGTATTCCATTTTTAATCTAATCATCTCTTGATAGACACTTAGGTTGCTTCCATATCTTTGTCATTGTGAATAGTGCTGTGCTAAACATATGAGTGCAGGAATCTTTTTGATATAATAATTTCTCTTCCTTTGAGTGTAAGCAGTGGGATTGCTAGATCATATGGTAGTTCTGTTTTTAGTTCTTTGAGAAATACCAGTATTATTTTCCATAGAGGTTACATTCCCATCAACTGTGTATAAGTGTTCCCTTTTCTCTGCATCTTCCCCAATATCTGTTATTTTTTGTCTTTCTAATAATGACCGCTCTGATGTAAGACGATATCTCATTGTGGTTTTCAGCCATACCAAGTTACCAAAATTTCCTGAAAACTCCATGCCTTTTCGGAAACCTCAGGCTTTGAACAGCCTATTCCTACTCTTCAGAATGCGCTTTACCAAATTGTTTACTTGTTCTTGAAGCCTTACCTCAAGCATAACTCCTTTCTGAAGCTTTCCTGGTAGCACCCTGCTCAGGCCCAGGTGGCATTTCATTCTCTGACCTCTGAAGGCAATTTCCACATAATTTTATTATTGTACATAGCATATTGCATGGTGATGATTTGTCTTTTCAAAATAAGTAGTAAGGTATAAATGTTAGGTATGAAAATCACAGTAAGCATCCTTGGAGCCTACACTCTGTTTAGGAAAAATAACATTTTTGTTTTTTGATATTTTTATTGGTTTGTAGTTCTTTGCATATTCCTGAGGTTAACTCTTTGTCAATTACATTTGTGACAAATATCTTTTCCCAGTTAGTAGCTTATTTTTCCAGTCTTTTATGATGATTTTCACTATACATAAATTCTTCATCCTAATGTGGTCAAATTTATCAATCCTTTTCTTTATGTTTTATGCCTTTTGTGACTTAAGTAGTCCTTCCCTACCATGAGTTCCTAAAAAAATTTTTCTATATTCTCTTCTAAAAGTTTTATAGTTTTGCCTTTTATATTTAGGGTTTTAATTTACCTTAATTATGGAATGGATTGGAGATTTCTCAAAGAACTAATAGTAGATCTACCATTTGATCCAACAATCTTACTATTGGTTATCTATCCAAAGGAAAAGAAGTCATTATACCAAAAAAATTCCTGCACTTATATGTTTATTGCAGCACAAGTCACAATAGCAAAGATATGGAATCAAGCTAAGTGCCCATTAACTGATGAGTGGATAAATTTTAATACAGGAGGAAATGGCTTCACAGCTTTTCCATCTAAATTCTCAGCTTTATCAGATAGCTTAACACTGTGGAAACTGTAGAAGTTTTCAAAGCCATGAAAGCAGCCAATATTTGTCCTTCAGGAAGACTCCTAAGGTCTCCATGTATTGCTGAGGCTTTTTCTTCAACTGTGAAGAAGTATGGTGTGATCATTTCACAACATTAATGTGTTGGGAAAACTCACAACAGAAGCAACATATCATTCTGAATTATACGGGATGTCATCCTCCTATGTACTGATTGGGTATGAGCTCATTTGTGTTATAAAAATACATACTGTAGGCTGGGCACTGTGGCTCAGACCTGTAACTCTAGCACTCTGGGAGGCAGAGGTGGGTGGATTGTTTGAGGTCCGGAGTTCGAGACCAGCCTGAGCAAGAGCGAGACCCTGTCTCTACTAAAAATAGAAAGAAATTATATGGGCAACGAAAAATATATATAGAAAAAATTAGCTGAGCATGGTGGTGCATGCCTGTAGTCCCAGCTACTTGGGAGGCTGAGGCAGGAGGATTGCTTGAGCCTAGCAGTTTGAGGTTGCCGTGAGCTAGGCTGATGCCATGGCACTCTAGCCCAGGCAACAGAGTGAGACTCTGTCTCAAAAAAAAAAAAAAAAATACATTCTATAGAACCACAGATTGTTTTCTATTTCTTCTGGTGTCAGTTTTCATAATTCTATTAATATTTTTCTAGAAATGTTTCCATTTCACACAGGTTATACAGAATATTCTCATCCTCTTATTACCTTTTAAATATTTGCTGAATATGTAGTTATGCTGCTTTTTAAATTTCTAATATTGTTTATATTCCCTTCCCATAACCCATCTCTCTCAGTCTTTTAAAAATAAATTCTATTTCTAGGTCACTACAGAAATTAGCAAAATAAAATAAATAAAATAAATTCTAGGCTTTGTTGATTCTTTCTACAATGGTTGTCTGTGTCAATCATTGCTGCTATTTTTTTCCCTCTTATTTCTTTGAGTACTGCTCTTTTTCTAACTTCTTAATTTGAATGGTTAGTTAATTTTAAGTCTTTTTTCTTTTCTAATATGAGCATTTAAGGGAAACATTATTCCTCTAACTTCTGCTTTAGCTATCTCTTTCAAGACAATAAATTTTTCATTGTCCAATTAGAAGTAAATTCTAATTTAATTTGATTTTTTTTCTTCAGTCAATGAGGTAGAAGTATGTTGTCTAGAAGTTGTCTAGAAGTATGTTTCTTAATATTCAAAGATAGGGAGTTTTTCCAGTTATCTTTTTTGACTTATTACTAGCTTAATTGCTTTGTGCTTAGAGAACCTGATATATATGGTTTCAGTCTCTTGAAATTAGTTGATACTTTATAGCCCAACATTGTATCAATTTTTGTAAATGTTTTATTTATACCTGAAAAGATTGCATTCTGTGGTTGTTTCATACAGTGTTATATATATTTTCATGAGGTCTAGCTTATTTAAAATCTTACTGATATTTAATCTACTTATTCTATCAATTATTGATAGATGTGTATTATAATCTCCCACAATGATTGTGAATTTTGTAATTTTTCCTTGTAGTTCAGTCATTTTTTTCCCTTCTGTGTTTGGAAACTCTGTTATTAAATTTAGAAATATATCATTTTGGTACATGAAACTCTTTATTATGTAACTTTTTCATGAATAATGCCTTTTGCCTTAACGTATGTATTTTCTGGTATTAATATGACTATGTATGCTTCCTTTTGGTTTATATTTTTCCTACTTTTTTACCTTTTTTACTTTCAAAATTTTTAATATTCTTATATTGTAGACCTATCTCTTTTTTTTTTTTGAGACAGAGTCTTGCTTTGTTGCCCAGGCTAGAGTGAGTGCCATGGCGTCAGCCTAGCTCACAGCAACCTCAAACTCCTGGCTCAAGCAATCCTGCTGCCTCAGCCTCCCAAGTAGCTGGGACTACAGGCATTCGCCACCATGCCCAGCTAATTTTTTGTATATATATTAGTTGGCCAATTAATTTCTTCCTATTTATAGTAGAGACGGGGTCTCGCTCTTGCTCAGGCTGGTTTCGAACTCCTGACCTTGAGCAATCCGCCCGCCTCAGCCTCCCAGAGAGCTAGGATTACAGGCGTGAGCCACCTCACCCGGCCTTAGACCTATCTCTTTAAAATGGCTTTTGGCTGGATTTTTTTCCTATCAAATCTGGTCACTTCTTTTTCTTTTCAAAAGACGAGTTGTAGGAATTGAGATCAGATAGATAGCTAGGAGCCAGATCATGGAGGCCTTTTATGCCAAAGTAAGGGCTTTGTTTGCTGCTCTAAGAAGTGAAACCATCGGAAAATTTTGAGCATGATCATGTCACGCATGTCTTTCTCCCTCCATTCTCCCCTTATTTTGTTTCTTTTATCCTCCCTTCCTTCTTTCCTTCCTTCCTTCTCTAATTCCTTTCTTCTTTTCTCTAATTTTCCCTTTTTTGTGATATAAAAAGTTTTTGTTTAAAATCTACTTTATTAATGTGTATTTGGAGTGGGGCATGATAGGGGTAAAAATAAAGTGGGCACAGGGTGTAGTAATGCAGTATAAACTAAAAATCTCAATAAGGAGCATTTGGGTAACTACGAAAGCTGTCACAATGACTGCTTTAGTAATTTGATGAGTAAGAAGTCATCAGACTGAAGCAACACTAACCCTATTTTTTACAGATTAAGATGGTTAGTACACATTTTTACAAATATCTTTAATGTGTACTGGATTTCAGAAATAGTAATAAACATTTCAAGACAAATATCAGTGATAAACTATGATGTTTATTTTCTAGAAGTGGTCATATGTGGCAATAAAAGAGGCTGACTTATTTTTGGTCTGAATTAAAGATTGGCAGAAAGGCATTCCCAAAAGGGTTTTGAACTACAATATGATCTCTAAAAGACTTTTTAAATTTCTTAAGAGGTATAAATGAGCTTTCCAAAAAGCAGTTTCATCATATTATAATTGTACCTCAGTAAACATCATTCCAGAAGTACAATATATTAAAAATAAAGAATTGAAGACCTAAGTGGGTGGAAAGTGAGAAATAAAATCATAATTACTTGCAGATGATATTACTGACAACATAGACAACCAAGAGAAGATAGATATGAATTAAATTGTTAAAATAAGAATTCAATAAGTTGCTTGGATACAAAGTGGACCAACATACAAAATACAGTTGAATGTCTGGACCAGCAATAAGCAAATAAAGAATGCAGTTTTTAAAAGACACAAGTAAAAATCGTGAGGTACCTAGGAATAAAACTATCAAAGTATGTGCAAGACCTATTTGTAGAATATTAAGAAAGTTTATTAAAAGCATTAAAGAAGACCAAATAACTTCACATATCACCAAATGTAGTAACTGAGACAATGTAATTCATGCAGCATTAAACAAGTTAGTAAAAAGAATTAGAGAGCTCAGAGATATATATGGAATTTGATATAAAGCATATCTGTATGAAAGATCAGTGGGAAAAAGAAAGTCTGCTAAATAAATGGATTTGGCAAAATTGTTTACATAAAAAAATTAAATTCCATCTCTACTTCATGCCATATTTAATTCCAGATGGATTCAAAACTTAAATGTTAAGAACAAATTTTTTAAATTTTCAGTAGAAAATATGAATGAATATTTTTCTGACTTTAACATAAAGATTTCTTAAATAAAATCACAGAAAATCATAAAGATTAATAATTTGAGCTATATCAAAGAACTTTTATTTATCAAAAAATATTTGAAAGGAAAAGAAAAGGCAAGCTATCTACTGGGAGAATATATTTGCTACATACATAACTGATAAAATATTATTATTAAGGATATAAAAATAATTTCTATAAGTTAGGAAGAAAAGGAAAATGTGCAACAGAAATGAGGATTTCACAGAAGAAACAAATAAGCACAATAAATCTATGATTAAATATTCTACCTCACTGGTAATCAGGAAAATGGAAGTCAAGTCTACAATAAAATACTACTTTTCACTTGCTAACTTCTCAATACCATGTATTGTATATAGGTCAATAGAATTTCTACATATTGATTGTGAGGATGTAAATTAGAATGGCCATTTGGGAACACAATTTGTTTTTACCCTGTGAAGAGGAGTATTCATAAGTCTTTCTGACTCTGCAATTACTTTCCCATGTATATTTCCAAGAAAATCTCTTTAATGTATACCCCAGGAGACTTGCACTAGAATGTTCAAAATAGCACTGTTTGTAATAGCAAAAGAACTGGAAATAATTCAAATAACAATTGAAGAAAAGATAAACAGATTATTATATGGCAGTGAAATGAAAGAACTGGAGCTATATATAGCATAAAGAATGGAAAAATAAGAGCAAAACAAGTTCCAAAAGACAACAAAAAGCATGATACCCATTTATAAAGACTTGTAAAAGTAAGCCAAACAATATTTTGATTTAGTTATATAAATATACATGATAAAGCTATTAAATGAATACAAAAAATGATAAACACAAAATTTAAGGTAGCTACCTGGGGTGATGGGCAAGAGGTAGCATCTAGATGTATGTAGTCTATTGATAATCTAATTCATAGTCATGGGTATTCATTTATGTCATAAACAAAGCAAGCAAGACATGCTTGGCATGATTAATTGTAATTAATTCGAATTCTCCATGCCTGAGTTTGATTAAAAAATGTGAACATATGTTCATGATATATTATTTTTCCCCAGTTTAAGGGACAAAGTAAGATCATATCTCTTTGTAGTATTTAAATTAATTAGCCAGTTTTCCCACTTCCCTTTGGGTCTTCTCTTTTGGTTACATTCCCTAGGGACTGAATCCAAAGATTCCGTTCTCCAAGACTGCCTTAAGGTGTCAGTGTTGGTGGTCACGCAGCCTGAGGATGCCATTCCTACTGCCATAATGTGGAGATACTGGGTTATGAGGGGAAGCTATAGTTAATAAGAGCTTAGAAAGAAGAGGCGTGAACTGGCACTCATCACATTTCCATTCCTTACAGAGCTGTTATTTTTAAATCTTGCGCTCAGGATTAGAGAGGCTGGTTCGCGGTTTTCTGAGGCTCAGCCATATGTTGTTTCTAGGCTTTGGTTTTGACTGAGTGTCACCGGTTGTCTTTCTGCCTCTGTCATAGTCTGTCCCACTCAGGAAAGCCCTAGTGTCTTTTCTTGCTAGCTTGCCTGAAAGGGGTATATGAGGGATGTCCGGGAAAATATCCAGCCATTGTTAATAAAATGAGAACGGTTATATGGCTGGATACTTTCCGGACAGCCCTCATATTTCAAATATATTTTAATAGCATTGAACTTCAAAAGAGGAGGAGACAAGACTCATTCCCTTTGCTCCATGTAGGCTCCTTAGCTCTCTAAAAATAGCATTGAGTTCTAACTGTCACCTGTTATTTGTCTCTCATCTACATAATTAAAAGAGAATGCTTAAGTAATTCTTTACAGAACCAAGAAATTTTGTCCAAAATGATTTTCTGTCTCTTCTGGAAGTTGCTGGCAACTTTTGAGTACTGTGTTGCACCGAAAAGAAGACAGGGTCTTATATTTATATTTCCTCAAAAGATGCCCTAGGGCTTATTTTCTGGGGATGTGTTATTTTCCCCTCAAAGCCTCAGCTTGCAGCACACACAGGATGGCCGGGACCTGACAGGGGGAGCCGGCCTTGTTGGTGGGGCTGCCTCCACCTTTCCGGTCACCTCTGGGATAGTGGCTGTCACAATGGGGCAAATGAGAAGGGCTGCTGGTCTTCTTTACCGCTCTGTGAGGAAATGCCTGGGTTGTGCACATACGCTGCATAGCCACGATCATCACTAGGTCTTATTTTCTGGGTAGGGCTTATATTGGGCAAATGCTTAGAAATCCTGCTGGGGCTTATTTTATGGTTAGGTCTTATTTTTGGGGAAAAAAAAGTAGTAACATCTTTTGCAAACTATTAAGTTCTACCTTCTTGGCAAACAACTGTGCTAGTATTTGTAAAGCTTTCTTTTAAAACGTGTTCATATACATTTTCTCATCATACTATAATGTAAATATGAATATTCTCTGAAATAAAGAGATTTTTGCTTGTTTGTTTCTCTTTCTCTTCTTCAAGAAGAGCTACTGAGAGAGGTTGAGCCAGGATCAGTCTATGTATTCTGTGTGTCCCAGCACGAGCTGAAAATGCAGAGCTCCTTGTTAGAAAATTATTAGGAATTTCAAAAGGTCAACATCAGAGCATTAAATTATGCATGAGACCTTCGAAGTTTCCTGTATGACTGCGCAATTTGCACACCTGTGGCCCTGGGCTGAGTTGATTGAGATCACAGATAGTAGCTGTAATTTTCATTCAAGCAGGATTCACGTGTCTTCTAGTGACAGTGTTATATTTCATCCACATCTGAGGTATCTTGCCTCCCAAAGCTGTCCCATCAGGGCAACATGAACTTTTACATTTCAAAAGAAACAACAAACCAAAATGTGGGCCCTTAAACATATGAGTTGATTTAAACCAGTAACATCTGAGATTTGGGCATATTCATGTGAGTTATTTAAAGAGCTAATTATGCCCAATTCCTCCAGGTCTAAGAAGGCTGATGAAATATGTTCTTTTAATCCTATTTATGCAAATGGAAAAAAAAAGAGAGGAAAGAACGAGTGTCCAGTCTTCTTCTCAGTGACTGGAATGTGAGGCAAGATATGGACTGTGACCCTCTCAGATCTTCCTGAAATGACGGAGGACACACCTCCATTTTTCTTCTTGAACCACCGATCCCATCCCTGTGTGGTTGGGAACAGGCTTCTTAGGAGCCACCTATAACTCAGTGGTTCAGATTTGCTTTTGCAGCCTTTATGTAATAGCAGACTTAGGGCCTTCCCTGCTGTAGGTGACAAAAACATTGGCAAGCAGAGACTCCTGAGAGAATGGAGGAATGGTTTAGGCTCATTTAGCTGTTAAACTTTTGAATGACAAGGTTGTGTGTGTGTTTTTTTTTTTTTTCATTTTCAGATTCAATTCCCTCGAGACTAATTGTTAGGTTATAAATCAGCACAATTCACGTAGATCCATATAAACATTTACGGTGGTTAGAAAAGAAACAAACAATAAAGTTCCTCCGGTAAGGAGTTAAAATGGCGTCTTCCATAGCGCAACAGGTATGTGGTGAATGTGGGGTTATGAGAGAAAGATCTCTGTTTTCTCTTCCTTGAAGTTTTCTCAATCTCAATTTTGTCTTTCAGTTATTAAATTAATTCTATATATTTTCACAGATATGATAAATCTGTTTTTAAGTTTCACATTTTTCATTGATTTATATAACTGTTAATACATTTTTCAATTTTTCACACTAAAAAAAAAAGAAAGAAATTGCCACCCCAATAATGTAGTAGCATTGCTGGTGCATCGATTCTTCCTTTTTGAATTTTGGTCATGTGCAGAGAAAATTTGTAGGAATGGAGAAGATTTTAGAAGGTACAGGGCTTAATATGAATCTATAATAAAAAGCAGAGTCATTTTAATATGTGAACAGGATAATGTGCTGCCTTTTGGCAGTGCAGCATTTTTCTAGGGAAGAATATTTAGAATCCTGGAAATGGTTACTTCTTCATAAGTGCCTGAGTAAATTATTTATCACAGGTGTTCACCTAAGAGAAGCAGAGGGTTAAGACAGCTACTTGGGCTTTTTCCTCATAATCCCATTCCTTCACTTTCTTAGGGAAATCTTTTCTGGTCAAATGTATTCTTGAATGTGGTGTTTGTTTACAAGAAGGAAGGAATGTTTTGGCATTTAGCTTTCCATACGCAGTCAATCTGAAAGATGTGAAGAATATGGTTATTGAAGGGTTTAAAATGATGATAGTTGTCATGTGCAGAAATTATGCCAAATATACCATGAAGGATGTGAGCCTTAAAGGGAATTAAAAATATTGTTTGATAAACTCATCAGATGGTCATCTGCTGTGCCTCTCCCTGCTTTGTGATGGGTGTGTTAGGAATTAAAATATAAATTTAGGCATTATGTGTTTCAAAGAACTTTATTCTAGTACTTAGAGCTAACAGACTAATGAAAGTTTCTGACTGTTAACAGGAAAAGTAGCCAAGCTCTGTACCCTACAATGTGAGACTTAGAAAGACTGAGTATGACTTTTACAAAAGTGGGATGGTAGGATGATTCATAACATCAAAGTCACTAATCCAGGAACATAAAGAAATGTGCAAACAATTACATCTAAAACTGACTGTTGTTGTGGAGTTGCCTTTAGCACAAGAATCGTGTGTGTATATTATTTGTTTTATTGTTATCTCTCTTAGCTTTTTCTTTCTAGGAAATAAAGTGATTTTAAAATAAACCAACCACATTTCTTTTGGATCTCCTGTGCTTTTCCATGAGCATACTGAAGGTGATCCGAATCTCTTCTTGTTTCTAATGCTGCATTTTCTCCCAGTATTTTCTTCTGCTGTAATGCTTAACTAATCAAAAGGTAGCAAACAAGAAATGGCAAGTAGCTAAATATTTTGGTACCAAGGGGATGGAGAAATCTTTCACCTCTCGTTTTTTCCTCCTACCTTTTTTCTGTGCGTATGTTAGGAGGAGTAAAATGCCATGCACTTACTAGAAACCCTTATTTTAGCTGCTAATAATGAATATAGTTTGAGAATTGATTGTACACATCTGAAATTTTTGGTTAAAGATGTTTTGATAAAACCATCTTTTAGGAATAAGTCAATTGTTTCTGAAAACAGCATTTAGAGTGTTAATTAGCAGAGACCTCAAATGGGGTTTGGTTGTGTTCCTATTTTGTGGTATGCAATCACAGTGGTCTCAGGTACAAAGGTGGCTCCTTCAACCATCTTTAGCTCCATTGCACAATCAGGCCATTGGTTCTCTGTAATTAGGAATGGGGCCCCAGAGTGGGAAGAATAAAAAGGATAAAATTGCCTTGGACTCACCATTTGGTAAGAATTGGAGAAAACTTTTAATTTCAAATATGCACTCACTCTCTTATAGCTAAACTTAATTAAATTTTTAAAAATAACTACCCAAATTTAAGAACAAAGTGGTAAATCTCCTTTGACAGTAAACTGAGAACACTGGCTTGTGGGATAAACAATGAAACTAGAAACCCTCTCTTCTCTCACTCTGTCCTCTCCTCAATCCCCTATTTTTCATGTTGTGTTATAGAGATCCCTGAGAATTATGTTTAGAAGGGCTCAGAATACTTACAGCCTTGTGTCTTTTCCTCATCCTGCCATCCATATGGAATAGGTTTTTTTCTCTTCTGTTCAAATCCTACTCACCCACTGAGACCCTGATCAAAAGTCCCAACCTTGCTGGAACATCCTGTCCAGCCCAGACTGAAACTCTCTTGTCCATTTTGATCTTTGGTTGTACATTTTTCCTGGACATTTCTTTGGCCAATGAACCACCACTGAGGTGCAGAATCATTTAGGTCTTAAGTGTTGATGTGTTTTGTTTCTTCAGCTGTTTTGCAGAATCTCTGCCTCCAAGCACTGTGTTCATACTTTCTTGTTCCTTTCTTTTTGTCTTTTATATTGTGGGCATTCAGTAAATATTTCTTGCTCAATTTGTGGTGTGCTTTTACATCACAAAGACTGAGAATTTATTGGTTTATCTGTTAGTAACTGTTTGGGTCTGATATGTGTGAGGTCACTGAAAGCCAGAAGCTTTTCTGTAACATTAAAGGTTCTACTTTGCATATAGATAGTGCTTTTCTCACTAATGTACATTTTTGAAAGGAAATCATCCTAACTCATGAACATGTTACATTCCAAATATACATGTAAAGGATAACATGTGGATTTTTATAAGCAAAATGAACACAGCGGGCCAACATAAGGAGGGCATAAGCTTGTTTTTCTTGTAGTGGAAATGGCTTGCTTTCTAAAAGCTCCCTGGCCACCTGCTTGTAGCCCTCTGTGTGCCCTACACACCAGAACTTGTCAGGCTGTCGCTATAGCCTGTTGTATGCTGCACAGGGCTCTGAGGAAAGACAATGGGTCAGTGTACCTGCTCTTTGCAAAGAAGCGTGGGTAGTCTAGCCTTGGTCTCTGCCTACCTCTGATTTAGCTGCTCTGGCCGGTATGATGCTCTTTAAGTCTTCAGGATTTGTGGAAGAGGATGACTTGATAAGATAATTAGGGGTCATTAAATGATTCTTCCCTCTTGAAACAACCGTAGCATGAAGAAAAACAGTCAAAGCACAGTGAAAATAATAGAACACATGAATGAAACTATTCTCAAATAATAACCTCCTGGTCCCACAAGGCAATAGACCCATCAGATCAAATCTGATTACGTATTCCAGACACATTTGAGAAAGAAGGGCATGTATTGTGTAACAGACCTCTAGTCCTCCTATGCACATAGGAAGACCAAGTATAGTTAGTTCAACAATTTGTTTCTTCTTCTTCTTTTTTAAAATTTCAGACCCTGGCATAAAGTAAGAGCTTACTAAATGTTGGTGGTATAGAGGAAAGGATGAAGTAAGTAATGGTCATTGAAACCCCTTAAGCTAGAATGTCATGAAATTCCAAATAAAGGTTAAGGTAAATAAGTAGGAAAGATCATGCATAATAATTCAGCATAAATTATCTTCCTTGAGTCTTTTATGCCTTTATTGAGTTTTTCTATGCAAATATATATAAAATATAAAACATAAAATATTTTTGTTTATTTTCTGACAAAATTCTATGTGTTCTTGTGTTTTTGAAGGAAACATTCGATTGCTCTGAATATGGAAATGGATCTTGCCCAGAAAATGAGAAGTCCCTGGGTGTCCGAGCTGCCATGTATTCATTTATGGCAGGAGCCATATTCATCACGGTATTTGGTAATCTTGCCATGATCATTTCCATTTCCTACTTCAAGCAGCTTCACACACCAACGAACTTGCTCATCCTTTCCATGGCAGTCACTGATTTCCTCCTGGGATTTACCATCATGCCATATAGTATGATCCGATCGGTGGAGAATTGCTGGTATTTTGGGCTTACATTTTGCAAGATTCATTATAGCTTTGACTTGATGCTTAGCATAACGTCTATTTTCCATCTTTGCTCAGTAGCCATTGATAGATTTTATGCTATCTGTTACCCATTACGTTATTCCACCAAAATGACAATTCCAGTCATTAAGCGGTTGCTAGTTCTCTGCTGGTCAGTCCCTGGGGCATTTGCATTTGGGGTGGTCTTCTCAGAGGCCTACGCTGATGGAATAGAGGGCTATGATATCTTGATCGCTTGTTCCAGTTCCTGCCCAGTGATGTTCAACAAGCTCTGGGGAACCACCTTGTTTATGGCAGGTTTCTTCACTCCTGGATCTATGATGGTGGGGATTTATGGCAAAATTTTTGCAGTATCCAGAAGACATGCTCGTGCAATCAATAACCTGCCAGAAAATCAAAATAATCAAATGAGGAAGGACAAAAAAGCAGCCAAAACTTTAGGGATAGTGATGGGTGTTTTCTTATTATGTTGGTTTCCCTGTTTCTTCACAATTTTATTGGATCCCTTTCTGAATTTCTCTACTCCTGTCGTTTTGTTTGATGCCTTGACATGGTTTGGCTATTTTAATTCCACATGTAATCCCTTAATATATGGCTTCTTCTATCCCTGGTTTCGCAGAGCACTTAAGTACATTTTGCTGGGTAAAATTTTCAGCTCACATTTCCATAATACTAATTTGTTTGCTCAAAAAGAAACAGAATAGACGTATTCTGTATGAGTGAATTGAAGCAAAGAGACTAGAAATTAGAAGAATGAAATTAAAGTGTGTGTGTGCATGTGTGTGTGTGCATGTGTGTGTGTGTGTGTGTGTGTGTGTGCACAACGGTATTATTTTGGCTTGCATAGAAATCTCTGGGTTTCTAAGACTCAAGTAAAAAAAGGAATCTTTTCTTTGAGCCCAAACCTCTCCAACCCCTTTTCAAAATCTTTCATACATCTGTTACTTCCACGTAGAGAGAAAAGAAAGAAAATTAGAAAAGTAAAGAGAAGATGAGAAAAATCCAGGAATGGAAGAAAGAGGACGCGTGAAAACTTTCATACTATCCAAAAGGGATCAAAACGCAAGCTGAGTTTGACCTCTTTCACCACCACACACACTTTGTATGACGTTTCCATTTATTTAATTTTTATTCCTCAGTGTCTGATCAGAGGTATTAATATTTTGACACACCAACCACTAAGAATTATAGGTAAGTAAATCTGGTAATAATAATTTCAAAACCCCCTATGCTGTCAGGAATCAGTAAATTTTTAGCTGAAAAGTTAAGCTTTTACTAGATTTTACTGTTGTGAGATTAAATGTTTTTCAAATAAAAGAAGAAACGGCAAACTGTGACTGAGGCCACTGACTCTAGGCAAGTTTTCACTGATGTATCATCTTTTTTTTTAATTTATTTTTTTATTTCTATTTTTATTTATGTATTTATTTTTTGAGACAGAGTCTCACTCTGTTGCCCAGGCTAGAGTGCTGTGGCTTCAGCCTAGCTCACAGCAACCTCAAACTCCCGGGCTCAAGGAATCCCTCTGCCTCAGCCTCCCAACCAGCTGGGACTACAGGCATGCGCCACTATGCCCGGCTCATTTTTTTTATATGTTTTTAGTTGGCCAGCTAATTTCTTTCTATTTTTAGTAGAGACAGCGTCTTGCTCTTGCTCAGACTGGTCTCGAACTCTTGAGCTCAAATGATCCTCCTGCCTCAGCCTCCCAGAGTGCTAGGATTATAGGCGTGAACCACCGGTCTAATGTATCACCTTAATCACAGCAGTTGGCAATTTTCTATTTTATTACCAGTAGAATTCTATTCACTGTCTTCCTTTCTTCTAGGCTCATCCACATTTTGGATTGCTATTTGATATTCTGATATTTAATAAATGTAAAATATCTACAAAAAAAGTTGTCTTTTGAGTCCATCATTCCTTTTCTCTTAAAAAAAATGTATCTTTTTTTGAATAATAAGTAGTGGGAGGAGAAAGCAAAGAAAAAAACTATTAATTATAAGTTGAGACTCATTAATAACTGATGGGCTATGAGCAATGCTGTGTTGGTATATACCTGTCAATACCTGACTTGCAAGAAAAAAGCCCTGATTTGTAGAGTTTGATGATTTCCATAGGACAAAAATTTTAAAAATCGTCTTCCTATAACTGATTTTAAGCTATAAATGTAATATCAACTGGCTCTCAAAATCCCTGAAAAATTAATGATCTATTTTTTAAAATAAACATGGGTAATTCCAGTACACTACTGGCTGCAATCTCTTTAATGAAAAGCAAAGTAGTATAGAAGAAAATTGGTAATTTTAGAATATTTGAATTGTACTGAGGGTAAGTATTGCCTCCTGAAGTTTTAGTTTCAGATATGCATGTATGGGTGTGTGTTGGTGTGTTTATGTGTCTTTATATATGTAAGTGAACTGTGTCTCACTGAAATATTTCTTGTTTGATTCCTTCATTTAAGTCTTATCAATGAAAAAAGTGAGTTTCTGAGAAGGGAGTAATTAAAGCCAGGTGCAGTGATGAGAACTAATCTGGTATGCTGGATACTATTGAGTCTATGTGTTAACTTTTCTTAATGAAATGATAATGTTTATGCTGTTTTAGTATAAACACAAATACACACACACAAAGACTTTTTGTCCTCATTTTAAAAGACCCATTGCTTAAAAATGAGTAAAATAGATTTTAGCCTTACTGTAAGGTAGAATTATTTAAGCAAATATTTATTAAATTTATTTCCCAATTTATTAATATATGACTTTGGAAAATAAAACCAAATGTCTTGGTTGGAGGTTGCCTGATGTCATTTGCTGGAGTTTGTGATTGTCCTTATTACAATGTGGTGATGTTTATGTCAGTGGAGCTTGTTTATGCAAGTGATTATAGACAAAATAAAAAATTTGCAACACTATGCGGATCATAAAGTTTCTTATGATGATTTTTGCTCTTTTTATTAGGATCCTAGTAATATTTTAAAGCATGCTTCAAATAGCTCTTCTGTAAAGTTTTGCTAAGTTATTTTCCTTTCACTGAAACAGATGATGTTCTCTGTGCTTTCTACCTTTTTACTGTGCTTTTTCCCATTTCGGAATGTAATCACCCTGCCTTGTTTGCTAGGGAAGACAATAGAATGATCTAACCTTCTATATACTTGCCGCCTCCCACCATTCACTCTGCTTTCATTTCCCAGGGTTAGGAAAGGCATCTTCCTCCGTACCTAGATTTTTGTTGGAAGTTATAGATGAGAAAACTGAGCCTGGGAGATATAGTGATTTACAACTGGATTATACAGCTAATTATTAAATATAAAAGCAGAAATAGAACCTAGCTTTCTTGACTTCTTATTCTATATTCTTTGTTTACTGAACTAATATTTCAAAGATTTGTGACACTTTAACTGTTTTTTTTTAAAACTAAAGGTTTTAGTCAAATTCACACAAATAACTGAAGCAAAAATAAATCCTTCTCTCCCACCCCAATATCTTCTCATTACACTCAGGAATCAAAATGTAAACAGAAACCTTTTGTGATTCAGACAATTATTCCTCCTTTGGATATTACCCTACATTTAATGTAGCCTACGTATGTCTGTGTATTTTTAATATATGGAGGTTTTTGTACCTAATCTTTCCAGAATGACCATAAAATCAATGCAATTATTATCTTTCATTTGGAAAGAAACTGAAAACTGTCTGAGACATTAAAAATACACAGAGTATTTCAATATCCCTTGAGGAAGAGAGTTAAAAGAGAGATCCCACTGGAACTCTGCAGTTAGTGCCTGTCTTGGAGCTCCTGGATCTAAGTTCTCCAGTCCAGTTCTCTTGAGAGCTGAAGCAAACTTATATGAATCAGGTCTCTCAATCCTGTACAGGAAACTTTCCAGAATTTCCTGGTATCGCACCTGCGAAGCCACCAGAAGAGGCTCAATGATTCACAACTAACTTTTCAGGAGAGGGAAGGTACAGGGTCAATTAAAAGAACTGGAAACGTTCTATTCTTTTTATAATCATTATTGATTTATTCTCTTCTTCAAAATAATTGAATAGTAATAATTAAGTTTTATAGAGAATCAGAAATTGTTGCAAATAAGGTGCAATAGTGAAGGTAGGGCTTTTCTTAACTGAAAAATAATTATTATGATATTTCAGCAAAACGTCTTAAATTTTCCATCAAAATTTGTTTGACAAGGTTTGTAAATTTCTATGAGTTAACATATAATGATGTTTTTGTAAAGTACAAGAACCGTATAAGGTATGACTCAGTAAATGTAAGGTACTTGGGTATTTCAATAAGGCTAAAATGCACTTTCCTCCTTGGCATTATAACTCAATAACAAAATTACTTGTTATACACTACTTAAATCACTGCCAGATACTACCACATATTTCACTTTTGGTATTTTTTCCCCCTTACAAGCAGCATTTACTGAAGATATTCCGTTGTTCCTTGCTTCTCAAAAGTATTTTCTCATTTCAGGTAAAAAGAGTGTTCAAATTGAAAATGCAGTCTTTCTGTTGTCTAGAACAGTTATCGAATTCGATGGGCATAAAAATCACATAGGTATCTTGCTAAGATGTACATTTTGGGATGGGTTTGAGGTTTTTCCTTTCCAAGCCACTCCAGGAGATGACAAGGTGGCTGTTTAATGGATCATACTATGATTAGCAAGGGCTAGATTAGAAGGAACTAGAAGCACCTGAAGCCATAGACTTTCTTGCTGCCCAGATAGATCAGAAATGAATTGTTGCTCGTTATTAGAGATGGTGGGAGTTTCACCGGCACAAGAACCAGGAGACCTGGATTATTATGCTAGTTCTAGCATTTAGTAGCAATGGCTACTTCTAGACTTCAGTTATCTCGTATACTTGAAGCAGCTGGGAGGAGGCAGTGAAATGTGCTTGTTGAGCAATTTAAAAATTTAAGACACCCAGAACTTCTATTGTTAACTAAGTTTCATTTGTAATAGTTTGTATTGAGAGGGGGTTTACTACTTTCTAAATAGCATTTGCCGTTTTCACAAAGTTTTAATCTTTCCCAAACCAGATGTCTGTGATACCATCAGACAAGATGCTTATTAAGTAGGTTTCCA
Organism: Microcebus murinus; assembly: GCF_040939455.1. Taxonomy (NCBI): domain Eukaryota; kingdom Metazoa; phylum Chordata; class Mammalia; order Primates; family Cheirogaleidae; genus Microcebus; species Microcebus murinus. The sequence goes on from NC_134108.1 coordinate 29,564,597, forward strand.
TGATGTGCTGGAATTAGCTTCTTTCCACAAGAATTGAACAAGCAGTTACTAGTAACCTGCCTTGTACTAGTAACCTGTACTTGTAATCGGTCTTGTATCAAGTGTTGCAAGGGTTCCCAGGTTAATGGGATGTTATCTGAATTTTCAAGAAATTTACAGTTAAGGCAGTGTGCTAGAAGAAAGAAACAAAGATATTTGAAATCATGGTCAGCTGTAAGATGAGGAAGTGAAACCACCTGTCTCTAAGATCGTTGGCTACCCCAACGGTCTATATAGATTAACTCCAACTGGGAGAGTCAAGAAAGGTTTCTGGATGGAAATGATATTTGTGCTGAGCCCTGAAGTGTACAGAGATGAAGAACTGACAATTGGATGAAGGAAAAGGAGTTGGCCCAGCCCTGGAGTAGGCATTTGCAGGGCAACGGAGAGACTAGCTGAAAGTGGCCGGAGAATTGTAGACTGAAGGAAGGAGAGGCTACAACCAGGGTTTCCACGTATACAGAGTCTTAAAAGGTACATTTACAATATGCAAGACCATGTTCTGATGTGCTAGTCAAAATGTGCTTTCCCTTTTGTTTCCCAAAAAATAAATAAATAATTTAGATCAATTCTTCTTGCCCCCCCTCCCAACATATTCTCTGATACTTAGTTTTAGTAGAGATTTTTCTCCTCTGTTAGTTTTCAAATAATGCTACGGTTTGTAGCTAATTATAACAGAAATGCTTTGGTTTTCATGTTCACTTTTCCCTCTCTCTGAAATGGAAGTTGCTCTGCCTATTCTGTGTGTGTATTTACTATCATTTAAAATATGTTTCCTGTTCCCAGCTGATTTTAAGAAGACAACATTTTCAAGATATCATCTCTGCTTATTGCCAACTGTCATATGTTTTTGTAAGGCTTATTTATGAACTGTGAGCTATTTGGGATAAATAAGTTATTTATATACCATATTTTATTTTTCAATGTTAAGATGTGTAAACTACTATATATAAAATAGATTTAGAGGAGAAATGTTTGCCTTCTGTTTTAGTTTTCAGTGGTACATTTGAATATAGTCTACTGATTGTCAATCCTGAAATAGCTTCCAAGTGCTTTTTGCTATTGCCATCTTTAAATATTCATTGTAGTTTATATTAGATATTAGCAAATTAACCAGAAAAAATCCAATATTATGAATTTTCATAAATGTCAAACCTTTCTTTATCTTTCCTATAATACTACAGATACCATTTACACTTTTGTAGTAAGTTACTAGTCCATATTGTAAAATTACTCATGAAATTGAAATGCTACCTTATTTCATTATTTCAACAAGTTTCATTAAAAGTTAACACAATTCTGCGCTTTGGATGAAATTTACTTTTAGACTAATAATAATTTTGGTGCTTTGAAAATAGAATTTATATTTGAGAGATCAGTTTTTAATGGATTATATAAAAATTAGCATTATTTTTTGACCTGTAGCAAGAGAAATAATGGAGCAATCATTGCTAGGGTTAGTTCTAGGTCCTAAAATTGGTGCAGGTTTTGACAAGAGATTCTTCTTTCTACCTGGTACACCATAAGTAGGCATTCAAAAGAGCCTATGGTTTGTAGAGTCTAGTTTCAAATTATATGTGGTTCCACTTAGCAGTTACCTAATCAGCTAAAATAGCTTAGACTTCAGTCTTAAATTCCAGGAAGCATGGGGCAATCAGAGTTTAAGGGAGAAAAAGGAAGCACATTATATTTATGACATTATCCAAATTTGTGTTCAAATGAGAAACTTAAAAATTTGCATCTTAGTACATTTAATTTGAGTTTGCATATTGAAGAACTGTAACATTAATTGCTTATATCTTCCTTTTTGCTAATCTTTCTTATCTGTTTTTCAACAAAGAAAAATGAGATAAAATCATGATTTGGATAAATTTATATATTCATACATATATGTGTAAGTGGCAATTGTAAGTTATTTACACAAATATTTAGGTCCTGGAAGAGGAGTCTGTGTTATGTCAATGGTGATGCATGTTTTATTTGGTGCCTTATAAATAGCATGTACAAATACCTGCCACTTTTGTTAGAACCATGATCATAGTCTCCTATGTATTGCATTTATACTTTAAAACCATGAAAATTATGTTCTGCACCTAGAGTTTGCTGTTAGACAAACTCTGCCTCTTACTGAAATGAATGTGTCCAGCCTATCAAAGATTCTCTTCAATAAGCTTTAACTCTATGATATAATCTTGCATTGCAATTCTGACTTTTTGAAATGTATATGGCTTGAGATATGCCAACTTGGAAAAAAGGAAAAAGGAAAAGGTCACAGTGGGAAATTATTTAAAATTATTAATATTTGAACATTTTCAACTTATGAAAATGGCAATTTCATAGAGGCTATGTGGATCAACATAATAGATTACATGGAAGCCTAAAAAAACAAAATTGAAAGAGATGCCACAATTCTTATAAGGAATAGCAAGGAGGAAGGTAGGAATAATGTTAATGACCTCAAATATCTAAACAGGCAACTTCCAAACTTATAAACAAGTAATAAAACAACAAAAGTTTGTTTGCAAATCAATCATTTGGAAATTAGAATATAGTTTTCCAAAAGAACATTGTTAGTTTGTGAAAGCTGGTTAATGAAGGATTTATTGAGTGCTTACTTGATAGATGCCCTGCTTTTCATACTTTATCTCTAATATTTAAATCAAATGTGTGAAGATGGGTGCATTATCTCTATTTTATAAGGGAGGAAACTGAGGCTTGGGGACATTGAGCTCTAAGTAATGTGGTTAACTTGCTCTAAGTAAGTAATGTGGTTAACAAGCAGTGGAACTAATAATCACACACACGTCTGCCTGATTGCAAAGCCATACTGCAGAATGCACGATAACAAGCGTGCTAGAAACTGCACCACATAGTAAATATTTGCAAACATTTGAGGCCCTTGTCAGTTCCGAAAGTATATGAATTTTTCCTTCCATATATAGTAAGTTGCACATGAGGGAAGATTTGATCTCATGTTGAAATGCCTTATAGAATCCTCCCAAGCCTTGAAAAATGGAATAGTTACTTATATGTAATATCTATGTGAAGTTGTTTCAATGTCATGGCTGTGATCATTAAGATCATATGAACAATTGGGGTGTGGCAGAGTCTCCTGGGTAATCATATACTTTAACTGCATACCTATTCATGTACTTAAAAACCATAAAAGTTTGGATGTAAGTCTGTGCTACCCAACACAGCATTTTCTTTTCTTTTTGAGAGTGTGAGAGTGTGAAACTTTCCAGTTTCAGCTGGAAGAAATTCCTCAACTCCTCTAAGTGGTAGATGAGGTGCTAAGCATCACATAAAGGGATGAATAGAGCCAGTGCACGTCCATGACTCCAAGGGGTGTCATGACATCACCACCACCACCTCCCAAGTGCATTTAGCGGAAATACTGAGCAGTCTTGTTTTCTTCTACTAACGCTTTCATACTGCTATCCAGACTCAGAATCTTTGATTCTCTTCTCATGCTTAAGCGATCAGTAAAATATTAATGTATCTACACTAAATCTCTCAGCTCTGCCTGTCTAAATGCTACTTTGGGAAGGATTCTTTTGTAATAACATCAGATACAATTTAATATCAGAGGAAATTGTCGTGAAATGTGCTCCTGGAACTAGTCTATTCATCTACAGCAAAGTTTTAAGCACATTGAATCAATTGCTTTCATTGGAACAATGCAAATTTTTTGTAAAGCAATCATAATTTACCACGTATCTTTCTATTTATTCCTTCAAAAATATGTCTCTAGTGTCTCCTGTAAGCACTAACCTAGATACTGAATATCTAGGAGTGAACAAGATAGACATCTTTCTTGTCCCTTGGTAGTATATCAAAAAGATATGTCTGGTTAGTGGTCGTTGTTACTGAGAGTTTATTTTAGGAGGTAAAGGCAAGAGAAGACAAGATGTGAGTCCATGTATATTTTAACACAGATATTACACCAAACAATTATTTATCAAGTGCTATCGCTAGTATGCTAAGATGGGGCAGGCTAAATGCTCGCAACTTTTCCTTGGTGAAAATCAAAGAGTAAAGAAAGGCAACGAGGAGTGGAGCAGCATCTACAGTGGAGAGAAACACATCTAAAATCATTTTTTTAACCAAGAGAAAAGCATACAAATTTATGTAACGTTAATTTTTACATGACACAGGAGCCCTCAGAAATGAAGGGGAAACTGTGCATTTTTATGGGCAGTCATGCAGAAGTATGATTGCAGGACAGAAGAGTCTGATCAATGGTAATAATAAACCGGGGCAGCAGGGAACTTAACAAGGCCTATTTGTTCAGATTCTTCATGATGTCTCTGTTTGACATTGTTTTCCTCTGAGTATTGGGCACACGAGGGTCTTATGACCTACTTCAGAAGAAGGCTGGTTAATTGTTTTATGATCTGCTTCAGGGGAGAAGAATGGAGGTCAGAGTAAACTTTTGACTTCTGCTATTTTCTCAAATGTTGAGGTGCCATATTTTAGGATATGCTATCTTGAGATCCATCAATTATTCTTTTTAAACATTTGTTTGTTTTTAATTATTATGGATACAGAATAGCTGTACATATTCATGCTACTATCTCTATGAGTTCAATTTTTTTTTTTTTTAGCTCCCACATATGGGTGGAGAACATGTGATATTTGTCATTCTGTGCTTGGCTTATTTCATGTAACATAATGTCCTCCAGTTCTATCCGTGTTAATGCAAATGATGGGATTTCATTCTTTTTTATGGCTGAATAGTATTCAGTATTGATGAGATGTACTCCAGGACTGAAAGTACCCCTCAATCTCTGCCTCGAGACCCAAATTTTATTTCATATCTCTCTTTCATCTTGTTTCTTTGCTTATCTGTTTTCTACTTCTTTACAAAAAGATGATTTAAAATGAACCACTTTTCAGCTACCAATGATTTACAGACTTTTAGAGCTGGCAGTGTTTGTATGGCTCTTCTAGTCCAGCACACCTCATGCTGCTGAGAGCTCACAGCTGGCAGATGGCAGAAGTTGGACTAGGAGAAGAACTCCCAATCCAAGGCTCTTTTGCTATTTCCTCTTTGGAAGACAGTGATGTAAACCTTTAACCTAGAGCAGATAAGGGAGTCACATAGAACAATCAGCTCAAAAGAGATTCCTAAGACTTTCCAAAGAGAAACTTTCCTGTGTCTTGGAAGTAAAGAAGCATCTCTAACTAACATGATTCAGGTTCTTTTGTCCAAATGAGCTTCCTTTTCTTCCCCCTTAGGCAGGAAAGAATGACAGAATCAAAAGAAAGGAAGGGAGCTTCTAACACCTTGAGACAAGGAAGGGTCTTTTTGTTACTCTCTCTTAGGGTCCTAAAGGGAAAACTAAATTGAATCAACCTAAATAGATAAACTTGCTATGTATACTAATATATAGCATTTGTATACATATGTACAAATGTATAACTGCAGTTGAATCTCTGTTTTGGGAGAATCCAACATAGGTCCAGAATTTCTCCTGTGTCTGATTCACTCAAGATTGTGTCTGTTGTTCTGTGGTCCACTAAGTAGACTTGATGCTTGGTTACAGGTATTGTGTCAAACTTATCTAAAGGCTATTAGTGAGTGGTTTGCCAGGGTGATGTGTATCCCAAAGTAACAAGTTATTGAAAAATGTGGATTTATACAATCTGTCCAACCTCTTTTATTTGGCCCACTGTGACCAATAGGAGTCAGGTGAGATTTGAGTGGCTGTGACTGTGTTGTAAAATTTATAATCCTTATGGGTCCCTTGGAGACGGAGCATCTGACATAGCTCCACTAGTTAGAATCTCAGATAAGCTATAAGGTTCAAGAAATACCAGGAAGGAGAATAAAGAGGAGAGGACACAGGAGAGAAGGAGAGGGGAGGAGAGGAACAGAGTAAAATATAGAAAAGCTACAAAGCATTGATTCAAGTGCATGGTTTAGCCTGTAGGCACATGGCTTTCTACAGCCTTGTTAGTGGTGCTGTATATTTCAGCAGCCATATGCCATTTATAGCTGTTAAAATATCTCTAGACTTTTACCAAATGAAGGTTTCAAATTATTAAAAGAATGCATAAAGAAAATTGTGATTTTTCTAAGTGTATTAAGTATTTTTATGGTGCACCAGATGTCAGCTTATGTCAATAGATAAACCCATGTTGAATGAATGGATGGATGGATGAAATACAATAAACTAGAATAACAAAGGAAAGAATAAGCAGTTAAGTTTCTCATTCTAATGCAGCAAATAACTCAGAAAACAAACACAGTTGATACAATTTTAAATATTTAAATAAATTAGCATCAAAGTGGATTAATAACAAATGACTGAACTTTATTGTACTATTAGGAGCTGCAATTTACTGGAATCATTTTAAGAAGAGAAGAAACATTGACTCATCCCCTGGAAAGAAATTTGAAGTGATAAAGCACCATGGATCTAACCTATATTCCAGAAGACTTATCCAGTTGTCCAAAATTTGGAAATAAATCCTGTCCTCCCACCAATCGCCCTTTTCACGTGCGGATGATAATGTATTTGCTTATGACTGGAGCCATGATTATCACTATTTTTGGGAATCTGGTTATAATGATTTCCATATCACATTTCAAACAGCTTCATTCTCCTACGAACTTCCTGATCCTCTCCATGGCAACCACGGACTTCCTGCTGGGTTTTGTCATTATGCCATACAGCATGGTGCGCTCAGTGGAGAGCTGCTGGTATTTCGGGGATGGCTTTTGTAAATTCCACGCAAGCTTTGACATGATGCTGAGCCTGACCTCCATCTTCCACCTCTGCTCCATTGCTATTGATCGATTCTACGCGGTGTGTTACCCTCTGCATTACACGACCACAATGACAACCTCCACGATTAAGCGGCTGCTGGCATTTTGCTGGTCGGCCCCAGCTCTTTTTTCTTTCGGTTTAGTTCTATCTGAGGCCAATGTTTCTGGCATGCAGAGCTATGAGATACTTGTGGCTTGTTTCAATTTCTGTGCACTTACTTTCAACAAATTTTGGGGGACAATATTGTTCACCACATGTTTCTTTACTCCTGGCTCCATCATGGTTGGTATTTACAGCAAGATCTTTATTGTTTCCAAACGACATGCTAGAGTCATCAGTAATATGCCTGAAAACACACAGGGGGAAGAGAAAAAAAACCTTTCTAAGAAAAAGGACAGGAAAGCAGCTAAGACTCTGGGTATAGTAATGGGGGTATTTCTGGCTTGCTGGTTGCCTTGTTTTCTTGCTGTTTTGATCGACCCATATTTAGGCTATTCCACTCCCATAATAATACTTGATCTTTTAGTGTGGCTTGGGTACTTCAACTCCACTTGCAACCCTCTTATTCATGGCTTTTTTTATCCATGGTTTCGGAAAGCTCTCAAATACATAGTGTCAGGAAAAATATTTAGCTCTCATTCAGAAACTGCGAAGCTGTTTCCTGAAGCACATTAATAAAAAGCCATTATGAAAATGAATAGAATATTGAAAATGAAATTGTTATTATTTTGACCTGCAGAACATACCTTAAGCTCCCAGATCACTGCAAACCTTATCCTATCAAATTTCAGTAATCTAGGTAAGTGTTCTGTAACCTGCACAAAAGCTACATTCCGTAGCTTTGATGGGTCAATAAATAAACCCATCATTTCTTAATTGTTAGCTATGTTCCAATCCACATTCACCTCCGACTGGTATGGAAAATGTACAAAAGAAATATAAAACATAGTTTAGAATAGGTTGGGCTAGATTTACATACATGAAGCAATTGAAGACCAATATAAGAATTTTAAAAATAAAGTGTTTGTGGTTTTTATTCCTATTTGATTCCACTCTAGGAATTCAGAAAAGGGAAGTTCACTGTGACCTGCAGATCTACCGCTATGAGGAAGGGTGACTTAAGGTTGGCCTTTATTATCAACTAGAGGGCCACCTTATCATGTGGCTTGGGAGAAGCATTACCCATCATTATACAAATTATTCAGTTACTTCCTAAAACCCTCAGGCTCACTACCAAGAGTTACCCACAGGAGCAGCAGATTGATTACAAATCATTATGAGAAATTTGAGCTTTTACCCTTGTGATTTTTCTCTTTATCATTTATGCTTGAAATGACTTTCTGTTTCCTGTGTCTAGCATCTTAATCTGCGTGGTATGTCTACATGATCAGCCAGCAATCACAAGGCCTCTCCTTGTACTTGTTCCAGCTGCTTTCTCTGAAAGTCTCCCCAGTGCCCCGCCAAAACAATTGCACCCACACCACAATTCCTAGGATAAAAGTCAGATTGTTAATATTGGGTAAAAACCCTTCCAGTGATTTTTTGGTGAAACAGTAAGAGACAACCTTTTATTTCATCGATTGGGAAGTATATGATCCCGCATACGATCATGTCCACATCCCCTCCTACCTGGGATTATGGTGTGGGAAGGAGAATGAGGAGCAGGAGGAGGGTAGACTGTTCCTCCTTTCTGGAATCCAAGTTCTGCCTTAGGTCAAACTTTGAAATAGGTTAACTTAATGTTGCCTTTTCCTTGTCTTTCTTCTAAGTCCCTCTCTCCCAATACTCAGACACTCTTTCTCCTAGATCCAACCATGGGAAATTACCTTGAAGAGCAACAGGATTCAGTAAGGGCTACCTCCCTGTCACTGTCTTTATAGTCTTCATTCCCTCTCCTCGAGTAAATGTGTCTAATAAATGCATAACTGACAGCAGTGAAATATTTTCTTGTTTACTAAAAGATGATCCAGTCTAACTGCTGATCTTGAAGTGAACAATTTAGTCTCTGTCTAGGAAGAGACATTAGCATGAGAAACACCGCAAGGCTCCTTCGTCCTGAGAGTCGCACAGGAGAGTAGACATCACCAGCCATGCCTTCCTTCACAGGCTGAGGTCATCAAAATTGACCTGCCCCACTTCGGCAGTCACAGACAGCTCGTGCCCAGAGATTCTTCTACTTTTGGCCTCCTCTCAATGTCTGCTTTTAGAATTCTCATCTGTTTCTCTACTTCTGACCTATTTCTCCACTCTAAAAACTTCTGTGTGTGTGTGCACGTGATTGTGTGTGTGTACGTGCATGTGTGTGTGTACGTGCTTGTGTAGGTCCCTGTGCTTCTCATAGCAGCAGCACTGGAGGGTTGAAAGAGGAAAGAAAGCACATAGGGGACACTGGTGCATGGTTGTTAGACTGAGGACTGCGTAGATGTAAGCCTACCTAGGTAAAAATGGGAGAACATATTTGGATAGACCTAGCTGGCTAGCTGCACAAAACATGTAGCTGTACAGCTATATGGAGCCTGTGTATAGTCATTGAAACACACCTTGAGTACTCAGTGAAGGATATAAAGGGATTTATTTAGAGATTCATCTGTAACACATGCCTCCCCTCCCACCCATGTTAACTAGTCTTCGTGACTCCAGGTCCACTGCTTTCCAATCTACTCCGCCCAGTTTTCCAACATTGATACTTTTCTCTTAAATATCTCGAATAGATTCTATGCTAGATCATTTATTTTCCTCCTCTCTGGGCTTCTCCACTCATTTTGTGCAGGAGGCTGACCTGCATAGACTGGCTGAGGAATTCCCTTGCCTGGGGTTTAAGATGGCAGTTCACCCAAGGGAGAACCTCCAGGAGATCAGTGGATGGAAGGGGGGTGACATTAGGCAACCTTTCTGCCAACTTACCCCAGGCTGGCTGTGTTCCTCCAGAAAAGGCCACCTGGAGTCCCCCTCCACACAGCCACCCTCTTGGAATTCCTATAACTGCTCCCTTCCCCTGCCACTTCTAGTCTAGCTAGGGTGGGGCTTCCCCACTGTTGCTGTTGCTGTCCCCATGGGTTCTGGGCTGCTTCTTGTTGCTTTCCTCAAACACTGCCATGCCCTTGTTAATAGTTACCAGTAGAGTTACTAAACTCTCCTCAATCACCCAGGTTGATTGTGCCATCTGTTTCCTGTTGGACATCTGACGAATGTAGCTTTTCATTGCTCTGAGGTAGTGTTTCGAAATTCCTCCCAAAGGCGTCAAGCTCTGTACATGCCCAGCTTGGTCTTTCTTTGTACTTCCACATTTAATCCTTCCTCCCAGCTCCACACTCCTCTGAAGGAATTTTGCCCCCCCAATTACTCGTTCACCCCTGTCTTCCCTATATGAACACATATTTTGTAAGACTTTGACCAATAAAGTATATAAATCTGACATGAATCATTTGAATTTTGTATTTAATCCAAATTTATTTGTTATTTGGTACAGGAGAAAAATCTATTACAAATTCAAGTGTTCAGTTTATGAGTATCCGTTGTTCTGGTATTCTTTCTTTCTTTCCTTCATTTACTTTATTCTTTCACTTTTATTTTATATTACTTCATTCTTCTTGGAGGATAAACAGTTTTGAGTGGTTACTGAAAGAGTAACGCCAAGGAAAGACGTCTTTTAAATGTCCAAAGCATGTAATTATCTTTTCTTTTGCAAATTAAAATTTGTAGTTCCTACTTTTAGAAATAATTAAGCCCTGGGACTTTAAAGTCATTTTATTCTCCATAGAGCCCCAGCAGAGAACTGTCAGAGCAGCTCCTTGAGACAATGGGTTTGCAGAGGTCCCCAACCTTTTTAGCACCAGGGACTGTTTTTTTTTTTTTTAGTGTTTTGAATGATATATATATATATATTTTTTTTTTACTTATTTCATCATATTATGGAGGTACAAATATTGTTAGGGTTACAAATATTGCCCCTGCCCCCCTTCCCTCCCCCTGTACAATACAAATATTGCCCCTGCCCCCCTGTCCAATCCCCCGGTGGTGTGCACCACACACGTTATGGAAGCATACACCCCTTTCCTCCTCCCCCCTACCGCCTGCCCACCACCCAATAAAAAGTTTTGTTTTGATTTTTTTTTGTCTGTCTTTTTAAATTTTTTTTGACATTTTGGTTACATTGTATATCTTTGCCTCTCCCTAAGAAGGGTTAGAGTTATGCCCTTCCCCTCCAAAATACTCGCCACCTCCCTAAGATTGGGCCTCCCCCCCCAATCCCTGGTGAGCATTGCCACCATTTGAAAACCATAGTTTTAATCAGTCAGTACCAATTTGATGGCGAGTAGATGTAGAGCCCATTTTCCATGTCTTGTGTCGCCTCACTTTGGATAACGGGCTTAAGCTTAATCCAGGATAGCATAAACGGTGCTAGCTCACCGTCATTTCTTAGGATTGAGTAATATTCCATTGTGAGCATATACCACATTTTAATTATCCACTCATGAATTGATGGGCTCTTGGGTAGTTTCCATGACCATGCAATAGTGAATTGTGCTGCTATAAACATTCAGGTACAGATGTCTTTATAATAGAATGTCTTATGTTCTTTTGGGTAGATACCTTAAACAGCTAGAAATAGAAATACCATTCGACCCTACAATAGCATTGTTGGGCATCTACCCAGGGACTGGTTTCATGGCGGGGTTAGGGGAAGGGGCAGAGATGCGGAACTCAGGCCAGGCCTAGGGGTTGAGGACCATAGGGTTCGAGAATTCAGAGCCTGTGCATTATGCTTTGTCAGGTTGGAAGTTCACGAAGAAGCTTTTATTCAGCCAAACACCATTGAAACATTTGAGTTCTTGTCTGGGCCTGAACTTGGTCTAATTCCTAAAGCCATTAATAGATCCATTCCCTCAAGGAAGATTTGTAAATGTAATGTAACGAACCAGCCCTTTGGTAAAATAATTGATACCAAAATGATAATAATGACAATTCGCCTCCATAAGAGGATTCTTTCCAGGCTCCTGAGGAACCAGCTGTAGCGTCCCCACCTCAGAAGTCTGAGAAGCCATTCTGAGGGCGCCTGGTCTGTGCTTCCATGCTCTGACCTCACCACTGCCTTAGTCCCCACCCTAGCGGGTAGACGCTTCCTACAGTTACTGTTAGTGTTAACCTCAGTGTATGTTGTTTTGTTTTTGTTTGTTTTGCCTTTTTAGTTCTCAAATATCTTTCAAAACAATTTCCCAAATTAATTTCTTTCTAATTTTCCTGACTGGACTCTAATTGAAGCAATCAAAATTTATAAAAATATGCTGTAAAGTAATTAGTTCTCCATCTGGAAAGAAGTTTGGAAAGAGAAGTTTTGTTAACGCAGGTGAACATAAAAAGGAAACCCAGCATCTTCCAGCCATCTCCATTCACCAGGGCATTTAATTTTATGAAGAAAGTCTCAGAGAATGTAATGCAGTGAGATTTTACCAGTTGATTTAAATGTGAATAATTTGATTCTATTTTTATAAATATGTAAGCTTCCATGTTCTCTAAAGCATTATGGATTTAAATATGATGATTTTGTGGTCTTGACGGATGATAAAATTATCAATATAAACTACTTCAAGCTGAGTGTCTGGAACTATGGCACATTGATGGAAACACTTTCCCCAGTGATCACAAAAATACCCACGTGGTGATGGAAGATTCCACTTTTCATCCCAGTTGTTTCCAAACATCGTTTTTGTTTTTTAGGTGGGATAGGACCTTTATTTAAAAAACTGTAGATTTAAGGAACTGCAGTATGAAGGAATATCACTGACTTGTGCATTGTAGCAAAAGGAAAAGATAGAAATTTTGAGACAAACTTTCACTGGAGATTAAAGAATTCACTATTTGAAAACATTATGTAGCATTTGGTAATAAGTGGAATGAGTTTGTGTTAGATGGGAATTAAATTTTCTCTTTCCTCCCTCCCTCCTTCCCTTCCTCTCTCCCCATTACTCTCTCTCCTTCTCTCTTTTGTGTTCTTCCCTATCTCTGGCCTTGTGTGGGGCTAGTCCATGTTATCTCTCTGAGGTCATAACAATGATAGCACAAAACTGATTCCCCTGCCCAGAGCCAATTCTCTGGTGACTTACTGTAATCTCTTGCTAGCAACGCGGTGAAGGTTGTGAAAGGACACCTGTCAAAATCAGGACACAAGGTACTGCTGCCTCAAGGGGCATATTTTGTGCATAAATACTGATGACAGCACAGTCTGCAAGAAGTCTACCTACAGTAGAGTGGGGCTAAGTGCATTTACTGGAGGGAAATGAGCAGGGAGGAGAGCGAGAGAGCCTGGTAAGAAATCATAGCACAGCCGATGATGTTAACTCCAAATGACCTAATTAGCCAAATTTTGATCTACCGGAGGAGACTATTAGGAGAAAAACAAGTCAGCTAGATTTATTTTTTTCTTTGTTTACTTGCTATTTGGGCATGTTGAAAGAAACCACACTTAAAATACTGACTTATAAAACTATCTGGATCATTTTTTTAAAAATCACTGAGATTCTAAAGAGGACAATGACAGAAAGACCCACGGCAGGTCTTTTTTAAATCTAATTCACAAATAATCTCCTTTTCCTTCTTAGGAACTATTGTATGAGTGAGATATATCAAAGTAAGATAAAAATCATTAGTTTTGCTGAAATAACCCCAGAAGTGGAGTGTTTGAGCTATGTAACCAGTAAGAAAAAAAAAATCATGCCTGATAAAAGAGGTGTTTTATCTCTCTCCTAATTTTTTCCATTTATTTACAATGCCTTATTGAACTTGTTAAATATTTCTCCTTCTTATTTGAGAGAAATACACATATACTCATATAATTGTAGGCATTTAGTACTTAAGGAAAAAATTATTGCCTCATTTCTTTTTTTTTCTTGAAATTCTGAAAAGCTTTTACATTTTCATGATCATTAGTTCAGAGGCCTTAGTCTGTTTCATTAGTCTGTAATCTTTTCCCTTAAAGAACTAAATTTGAATGAAAAAACTATACAGTTCTCGCTCTTCTCCTCTATAGAAATGTTAGCAAATGTTTCTTTCTACCTTCTAGAAGAAATAACTTTCCTATGCTTTCCTTAGATGATTGTTTGCAATGTTGTAATCAATTTAGTCCTTTGTTGCTGACATTTGGGGAAATGTTATTGGCAAAGAGAGAAAACGATAAAACAATGTTCAATGATAAAAGTGATATCATAAAAAGGTTAACTTTATTTTATTAAAAAATTGCTATGTTTATCTTTTTTGAAGGTGACTCTCCAAAGAAAAGGAATCTCTATCCAGTTAGTTTTTTTATGTAACAAACAAAATTCTAACTCAATTTGATTTCCTAACAATTCCCTTTTAACAAAGTAGCATGCCAGCAGTCATATTCGTGTTTGGTTACTTGTTTTTATAATCTTAATTTTTGGCCAAGAGCTTAAGATATGGGTTTAAAGTTATTCTTATCTTTGACATTACCTTGATAATTCACCTATGTAGTAATTTTTAAAATAAACATGTGTGTCTGTCTTCTTGTCTTCATCTAACACTTAAATGTTTAAATATTCTTCTGTATATTGAACTATGCAACAGGAACATGAGAGAATACTGTTCATTTCTAGAAGTTGTTTCATTCCATGTTTTTTTTTTAAAGAAATTCACTATATAAACTTAGGATTAGGTTTTTTTAAATGAAATTTAAAGCTTCAAAAACTACATAATGAAGTATACTATTTTGCATGGGGAATGTTATATCTATGGATATATAGTGACAAGTGCTTAAGTGATTTTGTGGTAGTTGTTAGCTATCTTTAGAAATAATTTTCAAAAGAATTTTAAATTTTTCAAAAGAATTTAAATTTTGATTTAATTAGGTGTTTAAGTTTTTATTATTTTCACCCTCTTAGAGCTTAGGAATCAAACTGACAAGTGATAAAATAATTTGCGCTGTGCGTTCTGATCGATAGTCTGTACTTTATAAAGGAGCTGAATGATTCTTTGTCTTTCTTATGTTTTACTTCCCTATGGTTTGGTTCCGCAAGTTCAACTCAATTACATAACATTTAATTGGTACAGTTAAAAAAATATCTAAAGTGTAATCTGATGAATTAAATTACTATATCCAGATCAAATAAAATGTGCCATAATGTTAAGATTTCAAACAATACAACGCCATTGGAAATAACTGCTGGGCTACTCTAGCAAATAGTGGAACTGTTATTTTCAAAGGTGCTTGTATTCTCATTAATATCTTTTTCAAGCAAGTCTGGTGAGGATGTGCTGCTTCTGGGTCCATTTCCCCAACAGACCAGTGAGGTTTAGTCTATACTCTGGCCAAAGTCCACTTCAACTGGCCTTAGATCTCACAAATGCTTGCCGTTGGTCAGCAGAATTGCACGTCCAACTCTGACACTGGAAAAGCAAATAAAAAACCCATGTCATACTCCCGGGTGAGTCAGTCCCCTTATTTTCACATTATAAAGGCAACAACATAAATGATTGGAAATGACAGATTTAACAATAAACACTCACATGTTTCATGTTTGTTACCAAATGTAAAACTTGAAACACGAGGACAAGGGGACTTTGACCTGAATTTGGAATCATGAATGCATCTGCTAAGTGAAAGGAGAAAACCCATGAGATTTACAAAATCTATTATTTGAGGTATTTTTCATCATTTTTTTTTCATGTATAACCTTGTCATCTTTAGCATGTATTTAGTTTGCCATAATATTGCTCTAAGTTCTAAAAACTCTTCTTCACGTTGGAAACAGAAATGTTTCCTTAATCGAATAGCACGTAATAAGTGACAGGATCAAAAGCATTGACAAAACAAATGCCCACAGAGAAATTTTTTTAAAGAAAGAAGCAGCATAATTTTCAGATCATAATTATTGCTTAAGCTGAACATTAAATAATAGTTCCACAGTTCTTGATAATTCTTGAGGGGCTTTTATCCAAAAAAATCTGGCTAATGTAAAGTGAGACAGGAAATATTCTTGATCTGCCGTGAATATGGAATTCGAGTAAGGGCTACATGTTAGTGCAAATGGAACGTGCATTCACTTGCGTTACTTATACGCTGGATGACTGAATATGAATTGTTTTCTTTAACCCCTTCCTATTCAAAGAGGCCTTGGACTAACAGCATTGGCATTTCCTGAGAGCTGAGAGAAATGCAGACTCTCAGCTCTACCTCAGAGTCAAAATCTGTGCTTTAAAAAGATCTCTAGGTGATTTCTGTGCACATGAAGTTTCAGGAAGCAGTGCTCCTGGTCGGTAGAGAATTCAAACTTGGTTTGGAAATGCAGGCTAGCTGGGCCCTGTAAAAAGTTGTCCTGCCCATGACTGTTACTGTTTTTCTTCTTTCTTACACAGAAAAAAGAGGAAGTACTCACTGGACAAAGACGATGTATCCACCTGCCCTCTGGAATCCCCCGGAAGTACAGTTTTGCTTTGCTTTGGTTAATAATTCGTGCCCTAGAAACGTGAGGTCTGTGCCAAGTGTCTGGGCCATGTACGTGATCATGATCGGGGCTATAGTGATGACCATGCTGGGCAACGTGGTCGTGATCATTTCCATTGCTCACTTCAAGCAGCTCCACTCCCCAACCAACTTCCTGATCCTCTCCATGGCCACCACTGACTTTTTGTTAAGCTGTGTGGTCATGCCCTTCAGTATGATCCGGTCCATTGATTCCTGCTGGTACTTTGGAGACCTCTTTTGCAAAGTCCACAGCTGCTGCGACATCATGCTCTGCACCACCTCCATCTTTCACCTCTGCTTCATCTCAGTGGACCGCTACTATGCTGTTTGTGACCCACTGCATTATGTCACCAAAATTACCATCCCTGTTATAGAGGTCTTTCTACTCATCAGTTGGGCCATTCCCCTCGTTTTTGCCTTCGGCCTGGTGTTCTCGGAATTAAACACAATTGGTACAGAAGATTTTGTTGCAGCCATTGACTGCACAGGTTTGTGTGTGTTGATATTTAACAAGCTCTGGGGGGTACTGGCCTCTTTCATAGCTTTCTTTCTCCCTGGGACAGTCATGGTGGGGATCTACATACACATTTTCACAGTGGCCAGGAAGCACGCTAAGCAAATTGGCACAGGTCCTAGAACAAAACAAGCTGGGACAGAAAGCAAAATGAAGGCATCATCCAAAAGAGAAAGCAAGGCCACCAAGACCCTCAGCATAGTCATGGGAGTGTTCGTGCTGTGCTGGCTGCCCTTCTTTGTCTTGACCATCACAGACCCTTTCGTTAATTTCACAACCCCAGAGGATTTGTACAATGTCTTCCTCTGGCTGGGTTATTTCAACTCCACTTTCAATCCCATTATATATGGCATGTTTTATCCTTGGTTTCGCAAGGCATTGAGGATGATAGTCACAGGAATGATCTTCCTGCCTGACTCTTCCACCCTAAGCCTGTTTCCTGCACGTGCCTAGGCTGTGCACCTCATTCACTGGGATTACTTTCTGGCTGGGAATCCTAGATGCCCTCTCTCCACAAAAGTAGGGACATGGTTTGACTAGATGAGGAGATTCTTCCAGTTGGTGTAAAGGACCCCTAAGCAGGAGCAATGGTTCTAGCCTTCTGGACGTACCAGAGCTACAAAGGTGGTCCATTTCTAGGCTTCTGGGAAGGCACCTCCAACAACAGCAACAGCAACAACAACAACAAAGTTTTCTCCCAAGGTTTAGTGATTACTAAAATTACAAATTTAGGGATTTAGATTTCCACTTCTTTGGCTTAAATAGAATAAGAATTTTCTCCCTTTAACTTGTAAACATTAGACGTGGAGACACAGTCAGCCTTTCCAATGATTGACAGCCATATAGAATTGAGTTTATCTAAATCTTTCTTGAGGTTATTATTGCTTATTAGGGGAGATGGAAGAGAGTCTGAGCACATTGGAAGCCTAAGTTATGGGGGATGCGAGTGACATGGAAGGGGAGAAGGAAGCAGACAGTTGTAGTTATTTCCAATTTTATTGGTTCTGACTTAAACCTCTTTTCAGAAAGAAATGATGTGAGATTTGCAAATATTTGGTAAAATTGGACAGTCTTCCTAAATGAGAAGAACAAATAAAAAAAGAGTTTAGGAAAATATTCTTTCTTTCTTCTAATATATACTTCTGATCTATGCATCCATGCATCTTGTGTGTTTACATACAAGGGACGTGCCATGTCTTTGGATGTGTGTGTACACATATTAATTATTCACCCAGATTGACCTTTATTCATAAAACTGAAGCCTTTTCCTTCCCCTAGACTTTTAGGACAGTAACTATGGCTTCAATGAGCATCTCTTTTCTGTGTCTTTTTTGTTCTTCTCTTCTTCCTCTTACCCCATAAACTTATTTCACCAAATTTTGTCCTTTATAATCTTCTTTTCATCTTTTACACCATCTCTTTGTCTTTCTAATCCAGTGGTTCTCAACCAGGGCCAATTTTGCCCCTTGAAGACATTTGGCAATGTCTGGAGACATTTTGGGTTGTCACCTAAACATGCTACAATGCACAGGACAGCCCCCAACAATGAAGAATTATCTGAAAAAAAAACTTCAGTGGTGCCATGGTTGAGAAATCATGTTCTAATCTGATTTCATTGCTTCAGTCACCACCTCTATATAGATTATTCTGAAATGTATTTATTTTCAGCCCTATCATTCCCCTCAAATTCAAGCCTCTCATTGCTTACTACCAGTGGAGTATCTTTTTTGATACTACACCAAGATCTCAAATTCAACTTATCCAATACCTTTCTTCTATGCTCACCCCCACCAGTCCCAAACCCATCTACTTTGTATCATAGTGGGTTGTACATAGGTATGTTGGTTCCTCATTTAGACTATAAGCTTCTTATGTGAGAGACTATGTCCTGATACTATTCACTTCTGTAGCCAACGATGTCTGGCATGGTACCTTTCCCATAAAAATCTCTTAATACATTCATTGAATAAAGGAAACATAACATTTTGGAAAAAAATAGAAGAAAGAAATTCGAATTCACAGAAATAAACAGCAATTAGAAAACAAAGCATGGTGGGGAAGTGAGGGCTCCTCTTGGGAGAGAAGACAGAAGAAAGATCCTATTTGTAAAGAAAAAATGAAACTGGATTTAATTTTTTTTTTCATGGGCTTTGGTCACATGTCCACAATGTTGCACTGGGGATTTGGGGGACAGGGCCAGCAGAAGCACATAGTGGAAAATGACTAACCAACTCAAAAATATTTACCACATGTAGCATAAAACTATCATGCCCACATAGTGAGATTCTCAAAGATAGAAACAAAGGCTTCCCTTCCCTTTCCTAATGCCTCAATAGTGCAAGTGGTTTACAGAAAAATTTGCTCATGTAAAAATATTGTTGACTATTTTATGCATTGATAGATTCTTTGGGAAATTTCTTAAATGGAGTTGTTAGCTAGAAGGACACTTTCCATCCAATAGAACATACTCATAAACTTAGGATTTGTTTATATGGGTCTGAAACTATTCATCAATTCTAGCCTGTTTTACAGGAAGCAAGGTTGATTTTCATAATAACTTTAAGACACTGGTAGGTTGCAAAGAGAAAACATATCACCATTACCACAGGTTTAATGTTAAGTGTATTTTATTGCATATTAATTCTTGCAGTAATATCAGAACATTTAGTTAATCAAACTCTCTCCATCCTCTGACCTGATCAAATAACAGTACATCTCTGTGTAGGACATCTTGTCCTTAAAGTTTCTAATGTTCATATGCCTCAATCCTAAATACTTTTATGAACCATTTTGCTTTTTGAATTTACCCTAGCTCCAGTATTTATTTGGAAACTACTCATTACTACAAAATACCTTTATAACATCTAATCAGTTGAGAATTCCCAGTATTCTCTTGATCTATGTGTTCTGTTGAATGTCTGTGGCTTCCTGAGGTCAGTACTTGTAATTTGATAATCTGAATACAACATTTTAGGAGCTGAGATGTTTCAGTAAATTACTATAATTATCACAATATAGTATTTGAATCCAATAAAAATTGGATTTTGAGATGCTTAGCAAAATGCTGATTTATTCTCTTCTGATTATAGTAATTTAATCCTTTAGGAGATTTCTTTTGCTCCTAATTCTGAAGGCTAATGTACTCCTCCTTTTGTGGTGTCAAAGGAACAGAGTTCCTCAGGCTTCAGGCCCAGTTAGACCTCATCCCAGGTTCTGATGGGACAGTAGAGCACCTTCTGATGACAGGAGCATTTTATAATTCCCTTTCCATGATCAGCCTCCCTTCTTCTTGGAAGTTAAACAAGGATTTGAACTACTGAATCTAGGGACTGAGTAGGAAGAGCAGCCATTCATTCAACACATACCCATTTTCTCATTTGATCTTCAGAATAACAACATAAAATGTATGACTTAATATTACGGAACTGGTGTCTGAGGTCATAGCGTGGTACTACTTATACACCAGCATTTTCTTTTGCCCAGTAGTAACAGAGCTAAACAGAGGAGAAAGGAAGGAGCAGGTGGAAGCTTCTGCTGCAGTCATAATCATTTCTTAACTTACAAAGGACCTTTACAGGGTGTCTATGAGCATTAGCTCAATTGTTTCTCAGAACAGCTCCACATGCTCTTCCTAGGCTGGTTGATGTTCATGAAGCAGCCCATCATTATTCCTAATCCAACTCCTCTCTTTCCAAGACTCATCTAGGCTGAACAGAATAGCCAGTATCTCAGGAAGATGGTTACCACCATAGAAACTTTGCCATCTGTATTAAAACCCACTCAGTTCAATGAATATTTATTGACCACCTACTAGATGCCAAGTGATGCACTGAGTTCTTATGGTTCAGAGATGTATGAAACGCAAACCTTGCCCCTGAGGACTTATGGCCTAATAAAAGAGACCATAGCCACTCGATTACAATGCAGGGTAATATGTGTTACCATAGAGCCAAGCACAGGAAGTCACAAGAGCATGGAGGAAAAAAATTTAGCCTGCCTTGGGGTTTCAGGGCGACTTCCCACATAATAGGCCAAAGGAATGTGTCATCAGGTTGAGTAAGGGAACCAAAGCCTCAATTAGAGTTAGGTGAAAAACAGAAGAAGTGGAGTTGCACATCAGAAAAGAGGTCACCAAGCCAACTTCCTGAAGATTATTAGCCTGATAGAACAAGTTGGAGTAAGCACTTCCAACCACTGAGGTGGGATTACAAAGATGGACCTTGTGGGGGAGTCTGTGCTGAGCTGTTGCCTCTGGTTACCTACTGCCCTGTGATTCTTACCCACGAATTCGGTGGTAGAACTGAGACCACTGTCACTCAGCAGTACCAGCAGTCAGGAAGAGTAGCTGGGAGCAGAGCAGAGAGGAAAGAGGCCGGACTGGAAGGTTCCAGGTTGGGTACCTCTGTCTGTCCATCATAGTCTCTGCCTGCAGACACCTTCCAGAAGAATGGCTACAGATTCATGTCTGCTTTCCAAGTCTCACACATGTTCCTCTACCCTGGAATCTTACCCAGAAAGAGATTCTGGGGAATGTACTTCCCAGCTTCAGTTGACAGAGCACCATTCATCACAGCTGAGCAAAGGGAACAGCAGGATATCTGTGTGGGAATAGAATCAATTCAGTCACGCAATGTGGGGAGACACTGCAAGGATGTCAGAAGTGGCTTGGCAGCACCTTATGCACCCTGCTAAGAGGCTTGACTTTGTTTATTCAGTGTTAAAGAAGCACATGGATGGAACACATAGTGCAGACTTCAGAAATCAGGCATTAATCATTATAACATATAAGATAGTGCAGAGGAAGCTAGGTAGTGGGGAGATTTGAAAGGGGTCAAAAAATTCCTGTATTTAAGACCTTTACCAGCACACTGGGATAAAACATGAATTCCTTTATAACCATTCAAAAAGCAACATAGAAAAGAAAATCAAATGTATGGTATAGAGTATAAATTCAGAAAGGATTCAAAATAAAGGATATAGAAGAAATTAATACTTATTGATTGCCTACTATACTCCATGTTAGTAGTATAATTTGTTTTATTTAATCTTCTAAACATTTTAACACCCCCTCTATACCTCTAATTATTAATAGAACACCTAATCCTTAGGGAGGTTAGGTAACTTTTCCAAGATCACATAGCTAATATGTTAGAAGCAGGAATCAAAACAAGGTCTATCTCTTTGTAAAGCCTGTGCTCCTTGCATGTTTCCCCCTTAGAGCTTATTTCAGGGGAGCTTGACCTTCCTTTTATTGGAAAAACAACACCCCTGTCCTGCAGCCTTTCCCAGTAGTTTTAGTGTTGTTTAATTAGCAAGTTTACCGTTAAAATAAAATCCTAAATCTAAACAATATTTTGACTATCTTGTAAATATCTTCCTTCCCCCTCATTTCTCATTTCTAAAATACACAGCTGCTTTGATAAAACCTTTTCACTGGAGTATCAATGAAGCCCTTAGGTAAGCAAGAAAACTTAGAAGATCCAGAATCCAATTACTTTTTCTTTTGATTGTGAAGTAACTGCAGTGTATTTCTAAAAGTCAGTGGAAGATTGAGTAAGAGCCCTAACTTGAAAAAGTTTATGGCAGATCTGGACTAGATTTCCATTCATAGTCTTGCCTGCCCAACTCAACTTACTACATGCCAGAGACTGTTCTTAACACATTATGAATTTTAGTTCTTAATTGTGAAAATTAATTGTATTATATTCAACTGAGAAAATTGAGCACAGAGGGGTTAGGTAATCTCTGACATAGAGATCATACAACTAGAAACTGTCTATAAAATTCTATATTTCCAAATACATTTGTGATTACATATTGCATTTAAGTAGGTTTGATGTAACCTATCCCAGAACCAAAAGCCTTTAGGGAAGTTCCCTTCTTCAGCCCTATTTCAGTTGTAAAACATTTGCTGTATTTTGCACAGTTCTTAGTCAAATGAAATATAGAGTCATAGAACTCCCCTGGCAGATTATATGTGGATTATGATTTTTAAGCTAAGGGGATATCAGGGTACATAGTACTACAGGATCCTTTCTTGGTCTGATTATGTGCTGGAGTCAAAAATCTATTTATAAACACATAAAGTTTTACATGTGTTTTATATATGAAATAATAAAGTTTTATATGTGAAACAAGGCAAGTTTCCAGCAGCCACAAGGCCACAGGGAGCTTCGCTCTTGAAAATACTGGGCTGAGCAAGGCTTTGTAAAGAAGGGAGAGGCATAGGCCAACACCCCTTGCTCTTTTTGACCTGCCCACCTTGTCCTATAAGTCCCTCTGGCAGATGTAATCTGGCTTCACTTTAGAATTCTGTCATTTTCACATCAGTTGAATGTATATTGTGAAATTATTTCCCTCTGACCATAAAGAGGCATGCCAGCTTCCAGGATACTAAGAAACAGTGACAGCAGAATATTATTGAACCTGTTATTTTCCGCAACAATATCCCTATAAGATGGACATATGGGTATAATTGTATGCTCTCTTACCAATGGGAAACAGAAGGAGAGGTTAGATGATGGTACAGGAAATGACAAAACAAGATTTTACTATTCTGCCTCCAGGTGAACTGTTTCACATACCATGCTTGCTTTCACCATGACAAAACACAGAGCTTGAAAAGAACACCATGATGCAGCCCACATGGGGGTCACCAATTTCCCCTTCACGAACCAAAGGACTTGTGATCAATTATTCTCAACTATTTCTCATGTTGAAAGAAATATACACAATAATTCAAAAGCAGAAAGGATATATAGAGCTTACTAAAAATGAAACTAAATAAAAGAATATACAGCAGCCATCAGCAGGTAAGAATACCTTCATAAATATCCCAGAACTTAGGAGTTAAAAAAAAAATATATATATATATATATATACACACACACACACACAGATAAAATCCAGTGTCTTCAAATTTCATCTCTAATTAACTGTCAGGGTAAATGATCCTGTATTGAGAAGGAAACTTAAAACAACTGAGACTTGTGAATAGTGCAAACTAGGTCCCTTGGTACCCCTTCACTCCTTATTTGTATCACCCCACGAAAAGGAGTAGTTTCCAATGAGAGTATATAATCATTAACTGATTGCACATCCATCATCTTTGTTGACAGAAGAGGACTCTATATTCCTCACGTCCACCTGCTACAAAGAGACTTCTTCCCATGAAGTGATTCCTATTCCTACCTGTGTAAGTACCTTAGAAACGCTGAATTCAATTTATGAGAATTTGTTTACTAGCACACAAGCTAGTGTTAAGACAGATAAATTCTACTTCATATTAGATAGTTCTCTCAAAATGGGTAAACACTGAGTGTTATCTTTAGAAAATGTGCAGCATTCAAAACTAAAATAGGGCAATTTTCTATATTTTTTTTAGTTATCTGCATGCTGCATTCTTCTCTTGGAAAGAGTTGACATGTAACTAAATACCTTAATCTGATTATTTTGTTGCCAATATATTTAACTCTTAAAGGGAGGAGCTAGAAGTTACTCTTTCCTTTAAGTAATAATTTATTAACAAGAATTAATTCATCAATTGGTTCAGTTCCTAGCTTTAAACCTCACTTTACATTTGACAACAAGTACCTTATCAAAATGGAAGAGATATTGTCTCAATACCTTTGTGCTACCTACCATAACTTAATCAGTTTTCCTTTGAGGAAACATTTAGCTTATGTCATTCTTTTTCCTTAAGGACATTGTCTGCACTGGTTTCAAAGTGCCTGGTCATAGGAACCAGGGCTACCATAAGTAATTCAAGAAATCTTCACTCCCATGTTGCCTTTGATTTTCAGAGCATATTTGGTTCAGTACCCAGGGAAATTATACTCGATTCCAAAATGCCTTTTAGTTTCCTCCTCTTGATTTTGCTTTCTGATTGTTCAGCAGACAAAGAAATATTTTTTCTAGTGGAGAAGGTGGCCAGCTCCCAAACAGAGGGGAAGAAGAGGAACCATCAATGAGAGCTGTCCTCATCCAAGCCCCTGAAGAACACCCCGAAGCTTTCTGCTACCAGGTGAATGGGTCTTGTCCCAGGACAGTCCATCCTCTGGGCATCCAGCTGGTCATCTACCTGGCCTGTGCAGCAGGCATGCTGACGACAGTGCTCGGGAATTTGTTTGTGGTGTTTGCTGTGTCCTATTTCAAAGCGCTTCACACTCCCACCAACTTCCTGCTGCTTTCCCTGGCACTGGCCGACATGTTCCTTGGTCTGCTCGTGCTGCCATTCAGCACCGTCCGCTCCGTGGAGAGCTGCTGGTTCTTTGGGGACTTCCTCTGCCGCCTGCACACCTACCTGGACACCCTCTTCTGCCTCACCTCCATCTTCCACCTCTGTTTCATTTCCGTTGACCGCCACTGCGCCATCTGTGACCCCCTGCGCTATCCCTCCAAGTTCACAGTGAGGGTGGCCCTCAGGTACATCCTGGCGGGGTGGGGGCTGCCCGCGGCTTACACGGCCTTCTTCCTCTACACGGATGTGGTAGAGGCCGGGCTCAGCCACTGGCTGGAAGAGATGCCTTGCGTGGGCAGTTGCCAGCTGCTGTTCAATAAGTTTTGGGGCTGGTTCAACTTCCCTGTGTTCTTTTTCCCCTGCCTCATCATGATCAGCTTGTATGTAAAGATCTTTGTGGTTGCGACCAGGCAGGCTCAGCAGATCAGCACGTTGAGCAAAAGCTTAGCTGGGGCTGCCAAGCGTGAGAGAAAAGCTGCCAAGACCCTGGGCATTGCTGTGGGCATATACCTCTTGTGCTGGCTGCCCTTCACCGTGGACACGATGGTCGATAGCCTCCTTAACTTTGTCACACCGCCACTGGTCTTTGACATCTTTATCTGGTTTGCTTACTTCAACTCAGCCTGCAACCCCATCATCTATGTCTTTTCCTACAGGTGGTTCAGGAAGGCACTAAAACTCATCCTGAGTGGAGAGATCTTCTCCCCGCAGACACCCACTATTGATTTGTACCAAGAATGACTCCTTTCACTAATTGCAGGCAAGGGGGAGGGTGTCAGGGGAAGGGTGAGTGGTGTTGCAGCTGTGAGCAAGCTTCCTCGGCAGCATGCTTTCCGTGGAGAAGGAAATCAGACTTCTTAATTTGCAAAGAGATAGAGCACTCCTCTCATTCAATGCTTCTATAGTCAAATGTAGGAAAAGGAGAGCAAGAAGTCATCTTAACATCCACTGGATAAAGCCAAAATGCTGCAGATATTTGGCTCCTGATTTGTTGCTTCCTTGAAACAACTAAGAGGCAGGGAAGGAAGGAAAAGAGCACTGGTTTCTGAGTTCTCACTGTGGTGCCGCCACATGGTAGTGGTCGGGTAGGACCTTAACAGTCTTTGCATCCTTCCCCCTCCTGCCATGGAGTTTCCTTACCTATAAAATTAGGAGTTTGTACTGTTTCCTTTCCAAAATGTCCCTAAGTTAAAGTATTGCATAATATAACTTTGGGAAACCTTGTTGGAACCACAATTTCACTTCATATTTCATAATCATAGTCAAGTGTTTGGAATGTCTTATTTTCAAAATGTTCATTTTAGAATCCCTGTGTCCTTGGAACCTAACCATTAAACAGATCTATAAGCCAGGTTATCCATTTTAATGATTACTGAGTAAATGTACTATAATCTTAAAGGAATATTTTCATTTTTAAAAAAATAATTAAAAATTAAAATATTTTCAGTTTTAATTATTCACATTTTGCCATTTTAATATTTCTTCCTTGTAATTTTTATCACACACATTAGACCTACTATCTTTCTAGGAGCACCAGTACATGGTTTTCTTTAGAAAAACAAGTACTTGTGCCACATGCTTACTTAGAATTGAGCTAAGTGTTTCCCAGCAGCTATTACTAGTAGAGATACTGGCACCTTCTTTGTTCATCCTCCCTCTGTCTTCGTCCTGAACATTTTCCTAAAGACCTTTAGTCATCCTGCTTCCATATTTCTTACTGATTTTTTTCAAATTAATAATGCTTATTTGTAAAACTACTTTGTAAATTGGTTTGAAGCCTCTGGCATAGAGATACATAGATAGAGTGGATAAAGATACAGATACAGAACCCGGCTGGTTCACGAGGTGGAACCCTGTGGACTAGTCACTTTCACAGATGCAGGAACTGAGTCTGCTTCTTGCATATCTTATCATCTTCTGTTAGATGGAGAAGACTGTCTTTGCCAGATAGGCCTCCATGCTGAAGAAAAGGGAAGGATGGACAGAGAAGGAACTGACATTTACTGAGAACCTGTAATGTTCTACATCCCACTTAATGACCATCCATCCTGCAAGGTGGATATTATGAACCTTATGTTAGGGATGAGACACACAGAGATTCAGTAGTTTGCCTTGGTCTACTAACTTGAAAATTGTTAATTTGTTTCCTATTTCTCTTAAAGGAAACTGGACAGCTAATAGATCTGCAAGTTGTACTAACATTTAAAAGCAGGCAGGCAGGAGACTTCAGTTTCTTGTGGATCATAGGAACACAAGGACATGAGCATCATAGCATAATGTTCATACCACCAAGAACCAGGGAAGAATGAGAACAGGAATCACAGCTTTGGTAGACACCACAAAGGAAGGCATGAGCTGGTGGGTGAATAGATGAGGTACCTGACCCCAGGATTTAAAGCCCAGCTCCTTCATCATCTTTGACATGAGAACAGGAGGTAATAAGTAAATCTGTCGAACCTAGCAAATTTGTTTAGGCCCTTAGACAAATGAAAACCTGGATTTTCAATGACTTTGCTCTGAGATCTGAATAAAATATGCATGGTGATACTTTACACATGTGGGTGTTTATGTGTGTGAGTAGAAATAGATGTGTGTGTGCACAGTCCATATGTATGTGAGTAGAAATATATGTGTGAATGAGTGTATGTGCGCATGAGTGGGAATAGATGTGTGTGTGTGTATGACTGTATATCTCTATGAGTAGGAATGTGTGACCTATATGCTATATATATGAACAAGGGTTCTGAGCAAGACAGTTTTCAAGCAAGAGCCCCTTTGCATTGCTTCTGAATAGCTTTGTTCCACAAGGTTTGTTCTGGAGGGAGCACGAAGAATTACAAGGTCACACTAACAGCAGCCTACAAAGTGAATGAGAGAGTCCGGCCCCCTCCTCTACACAGAATTTTACAGGTTGCATGGCTTTTTTTCTGGAACGCTGATGACTGCAAAGTTGGAACTGTAGGGGAAGCCTTGATGACCAAAGAGTAGAGATTTACAGTCCTCACTGCTGTCCATGGGCAGCTGTTACATGTTGCCACTGAGAAGTTTGTCTTCTACATGTCCCACCTCTATTTCATGCTCTTGTCCCACTGTAATCTCCCCACTTCCTACTGCCTTGGAGGGAGCAAATGTCCCAGACCCACTGACATTGGACTCGGCCATGTGACTTGCTCTGATCAGTGCAACACAGGCTGATGTGACACTTGCCACGTTCAATCAGAAGCTTTAAATGTAGTTGTGTGATTCAGCCCAGCTCTTGTACTTCTGCCCCCTGCCCTGAGAACACACTGTCTCAGGCAGAGCCGCTCCTTTAGCCTGGGTCCCACAACGAAAAGACGTGAGAAGCAGACCCAAAATTAGCCTGCAGCTGGAGCAGAGCTGCAGCCCTAATGGGACATGAGCAAAAATAAACATTTGTTGTCACAAACTATCAGAGGTCTGTGTGTTGTGCTGGGAAGTTGACCAATACAGACAAAACTCCAGTGACTGTCTCCTGCTGGCCTCTGCCTATTCTATGCCTGTCCCATTAGAGTACCTGCCAGTGTTGAAATTGGCCTTTCTCTATTTCCACACTGCCCTCAGCCAAGTGTGTTGTGAGGCACAACGCCAGAATAGTTTGAATCCACAGGGAAGGCGTTCTTGAAAACACATATTTTCCTATATGCCTATTCAATTCTTCCCACCTAGTGGGTCTGAGACTCCCCTATGGACCTGGGTTCTGATCAGAAAGTCCAGGAGTGATGAAGGCCTTGCATATGTTGCAAAGATCCAAATTGTATGATATTGGGCAGAGGGTAGCCCTACCCATGAAATTTTCATTGTTCTTGTATAGGCTGGTGGACTTCATGTATTTCTGCTGATTGCTCAGACATTGCAACCTGCCAGGCCATTGCAAATCTGGAGACTCTGTCCCTGGTGCTGAGCCCTTGTGTGAGCTCCAGCAAGATGTCTTTGTCCCAAAGTAAGACTGGCCGTGGGGCTATGTTTGTCACCATAACCTTTTGGGGACTATCAAGTGTGTAGGGAATATCTATTAAAGTGGCCAAGTCTCATTCACCCTTATGTCTTCTACATTGTCAACAGAGTGTTTTCTACATAGCACGTATCTAATACGTGCTCACTGGTTAAAAAAAAAAAAATACTAAATAATACCAAAGGAAAAGTTTAAGAAAAAGATGGCAGAGAGGGCTTTGGGAAACCCTCAGTTATTTTTTCTCACTATCTTTTTTTCTCATATCACTTTCTTGTGGATTTATAGAGCAAACACTTTTGGAAGGGTTTGGCAAGAAGTTTTATTTTCACTTGTTAGATTTCATTTTCCAGATTACTTCATATGGCTTATTTTTCACCTGATAACCGTTTTCTTCTTCCTCTATAGCTTTAGAACCTTCCCTTCTTCAAAGAAGCTGAAGTTATTGAGTGGGACTGCAGGAAAGCCCCTCTTCCTGGTTCTTCCCCATCCCTGGTTCTGGGAACATGTGTGACTTGGCTGCAACTTCAGTGACCATTTTGAAACCATTAAAAACATATATCAGGAAAATCACAGCATCCTTGACTGTAACATACTTAAGTCACCCAGCCAAAGCCAGCAACTACCTAATTTAGGTTTACTATTACCTAACTAAAATAAACCTTAATGAGTTTAAACCATTTTCTGCTAAGTTTGATCCCTGGGAGACACAGCATACCACACAGTGTGACATTCCATTCACCAACGCAGTGTTTGGCTGAGGTAACAGTGTGCAGCGAACATTCCACTTGCTCCCCTACATTTCCCCAGCCATCAGATGAGCTGTCTGCTTGGTTCTGGCTAATAGACTGAAGTACTAATGTGTCCTTTCAGGCTGAAGCATAGAAAAGGTCTCTTGTTAAAAAGATGGAACTGTGAAATCAAAATCGCCTGCATCACTGAGTCACTGTGTTGAGGACAACTGCCTTGGATAACTCCCCAGAGCCTAGTGAACTTCATATGAGCAAGAAATAAACTCTTGTTGTGTTGGGTCATGAGGTAGTTGAGGTTGTTTTTATTTCAGCTAAGCCTAGCCTATGCCCCATGTGGAAGCAGGGAATCCATGATCTATTAGTGGCCCCAAGGGTTAGGGAACCACCAGAATAATATACTAAATATTGTGTATATGTGATGACATACACTTTTCTGGGGAGAGAATACAAAGATTTCAGCATATTTCAATGTGACTATGATCTAAAAATTATCAAGAACCACTGACCTATAGGATAAATTCTAAATGTCTTTTTATGGATTGGATTTATTTAATTGTACTTCTTTGTAATCGCTCTTCTTATTTATCCCAAACTCTCACTTCCATGTAGAAAAAAGAATTTGAGCTTAGAATTCAGATGATTTGGGTTCAAACTATGGGAAAGAGTTTTTTTTACTAACTGTATAATCTCATGCAAGTTACTTGGATTCTCTGAGAGCCAGTTTTCTCATCTATAAAATGGGCAGAATGTAGGATTAATATGTGTTTTAAAACATCAGTTGCTAAATAAATATTATTGAATTTTTATCATAGTTCATATGTTTTTACTTAATTGCTTATATTTATGTATTATCTCTCTATCCTGATTTTTAAGCCCTGGAGGGCTAGAATAGACTCTTATAATTTGTTTTTATTTTCTATAGAGCAGGGTTGTCCAGTAGAAATATAATGTGAGCTACATATGTAAATTTTAAATCATTCTAGCAGCTACATTTGAAAGAGTAAAAAGAGAAAGAAATTAATTTAAATAATATATTTTATTTAACCCAATATATCTGAAAATTAATAATTTCAACATGTAATCAATATTTTGAAAAAGAGACATCTTACACTCTTGTCTTTGAAATCTAATATATATCTTCTACTCACAGTATATCTCATTCAAACTAGCAAGATTTCAAGTCCTCAATAGCCACACATTGCTAAAGTCTACCTATAATATTGAAGAATGCAGATATAGGGCTAAAATAATATCTTAATTGATAGGTTGATTGATTGTGACTCTCCTCCCCATATACTCTGTTTAGACAGACTGGTATTATTGGCTATCATTTTTGTATGCTTAATTGTATTGGATGTGCCACTAAATTTGCAGATTTCCTGAAATTTTTACTCTGCCTAGAAATTCTTTTTCTACTTTCTTTTTTCTTTCTATTTAAACTAGTATTTCATTGTTTGGCTTTTAGTCCATTCTTCATGGAACCATCTCAGATTTCTAAGCCCACAGCATCCTCTTCTTACTTCAAAGTCACATCATTTGTCACATTTTAGGTATTATGTAATTTATCTCATATCATTGACAACAAATATGTCATGAGTGCTTACTGATTATTATAATATCTTAGGCTGGAAAACCATCTCTACTTTTGAGAAATCTAAACCAAACTGAGTGTATTATATGTAAAAAGAGCCAACGACCAATACAAAATAAAGCATAAATTTGGTAAGTTTCAAATCAGTGCTATGGACCAGTGTTCTCTAAATGTTTTCCTGGGACAATAGTTGTTATTCAGCCTCCCATGCCCAAGAGGTCTCACATGGTTAAATAAATTTTTGGAATGCATATTTAAACAAAATTGGACAGGTTTTTGTTAAAACACGACTTCTCAGAGTCTTTAATATGTCAATATATAATGTTATTCTCCAAGAGCAGGATATGGTATGCAGCATTTAAAAAACATTGTTGAATCAGAAACATTTTTCCTTGGAGCATTTTATGTAATGATTGTTCTACATTATTAATGTATAAATTAAAAGTCCATTCATTATTCAGATTTCCTCATTTTCCCTAATGTCCTTTTACTGTTCCAGCTTCCCATTAAGGACACCACATTACATTTAGTTGTCATTTCTTCTTAGGTTCCTAGACCATGACAGTGTCCTTCACTCTCCTTATTTTTGATGACCTTGACAGTTTTGAGAAGTACTGGTCAGGTATTATACAGAATATTCTTCGATGAAGATTTATCTGATATTTTTCTCTTGATTATGCTGGCGTATGGGTGTAGGGAAGGAAGATCACACAGGTAAAAGCCATTCTCATCACATAATATCATGGACACATGATATCCACATGACTTATCACTACTAACGTTAACCTAAATCACCTAGTTGAGCTAGTGTTTATTGTTTTTTAACATTTTCCACAATGACCAACATTGCTTCTTGCCTGAGTCACACTTCCTAAAGACAAAAGTGGGATGTTATACCTGCATCCAGGCCACCTAGCACTGATTTCAGTACAGTATAGGCATGAGTCTCATGTTTGCTATGTGAAAAAGGAAAATGGATGAGTACCTGAATGCTTCTCATTGATGTATATTCCACATGGCTTCTAAAACTTGCAAATTCTCTGTTATAATTAAGTTTTGCTATAGAAAAAATAGAAAACTAGAGACTACACTGGAAAGATTCTTCCTAAAGAAACAAGCAATATTCAGTGTGTATGAATGAAATAAGGTAATATAGGGTGCTATCCATACCAATTCTTTACATAGTTTTGTGTAGGTGCAAGAATGGCAGCCAAATAATCACTCTAACATCATTCTGGAGAGTACAATGGCTTCTGCTTCCTACTTTGGGGAAGAAAACAATCCCATAAGATGATAGTAACTGTTTGACCATCACAACAGCCTGGTTAAGATAAAGCCTACATTGCAAATTGTCTCCACACACTCAGCCCTCTTGCAAGACTAAAGAGATTTAATTGCTACCCAAGAGCCACCCTTGGGAAAATAAGCAAAGCAAAAAAGCAATAATTTGGTGAAGGCTATCCACAGATGAAATTTTTGGCAGGTTGGAGAGAGTAGAAAACTTGATTTAAAAAAAGAGGAAAGGGAATAAAAGGGAAAAAAAAAGATATTTTCAAGAGACATACTAGAACAAGGGAAAGAGTCAATGCATTAAAAAAGGAAAGAAAGGAAAAAAGTATCTACCGGAGTTAGGTATGCTATGTTCTGAAGGAGTTAACAAATAGGGGTTTAACATTTATTAGTCAAGAAAATATTTTTGGAGTAATGACAGAGAAGTGCACATTTTAAAAATATTGGAAAACATTGATTTATCCTATTTAATTTGAAGAATAATTTATTTGATCTTCATTAATAATCTTACTTAATTTTTTAAAACTCATTTTGAAGTTATCTTCAACTTCCTCAATGCAATTGCTTACATGTGTTCAGAGAACAAATTCATAGTGGCTGAACTGTTCTTTAAAACCCTACCACTCACAATAACTTTTATGGCTTTCCTAAACCACGGGTAAAATAAGGCATAAATCAAAGGATTCATGGCTGAGTTATAATAAGCACACCAACAGCAAATCTCATATATGTAGGCAGGGGTGATAAAGCCCATAAAGGCATCAATTAATGAATCAATACTATATGGTAACCATGAAATCGTAAATGCTACCACCGTGACCCCCAGGGTTTTAGCTGCTTTTCTCTCTCTCTTGGCCACTCTGGCTTTGTAACTCTCCGAGGAAGATTCTGCTTTGCCAGTAGTATTTTCAATCTTTTTAGCCTGTTGTCTAGCCACAAGAAATATATTACTATAGATAATTATCATAACAAGGGTAGGTATAAAGAAGGATAGGAAATCTATCAAGACCCAGTTTTGATTTACAACTGTCTGACAACCTCCTACACAGTTGACAGCACTGGACAATTCCTCCAGCCCATCGTCATAGGCTCCTGTGTAGAACACAGCCCCGCTGTACACCACGGGCAGGAGCCAGGAGACGCTGATGCAAATTCCTGACACCAACACCGTGAACTTGGTAGGATAGACCAGAGGGTCAGTAACGGCAATGTACCTGTCGATAGAGATGAAGCTTAAGTGGAAGAGAGAGGAGTAACAGAAGGCCACATCACAGCACGTGTGGAAAGTACAAAAACCTCTCCCAAAGTACCAGCAGCTCTCCACGGACCTGACCATGCTGAAGGGCATCACGGTCACACCCACTAAAAAGTCAGCACAGGCCAGAGAGGCGATGAGAAAATTGGTTGGAGAGTGCAGCTGCTTGAAGTGGAGGATTGAAATCATCACCAGGAGGTTTCCAAACACAGCCAGCATAGCCCCGAAGCCGAACACAGAGTACAGAATCACCCGGGACCCAGGCGAGTAGGGAGTTTTCACACAGGACCCGGTCACGTTGGCATAGCACAGCTGCACAGCTGCAGGCAGGGACGAGTTGCTACTCATGCTGCTTTTATTTACCTGTGGGGAAGTTTTGTCCTTCTTGGTTATTGTGAAGAATACAGGATCCTGAATTTCAGTATACTCCTGTAGGAAAAAAACATATTCACCAAGATGCAAGAGGAAATTATCATATATTATCTCAAATATAATTTTTCAATTTTCCATTTTTATTAGAAATCACAAATGTTTTCTATAACAAAATAAAATGTAACACAAAGTGTATTGCACGAGATGACTGGAGATTGACATCAACTAACAAATGCCTCATTTCCTTAACTTGATAAAATTCCTTTTTAGTCTTAAATATCTTTTCATATCTTATTTTTACCTCTCGAGCTCCTCTGTGCAAAAGTCACTAACATGGGATGTAATTATGGAGCTGAAGGATTGCCTCTTGTTAGCTTTATCTCTAAGCTGTCTGTCCTGCATTACTGACTCGAGGACACAGTCCTTCTGCTAAATAAATGCCATCAATGGGAAAATCCCTCGATGGAATCCCAGTAGTGCAAGGTGTGAACTATTAAGATTATTTTCAGCAGTGATTACGAGGGAAGTTATTCTACAAAACAAGTCTCTACATTAAATTCAATTTCCATTATGTATTTTAGGGCAAAGATTTCTTTGCCCTTAGTATATACATAAACCATTCTCCTTTTCCCAGTCACAACTTAGCCACCTTATAGGATTTTTGTTTCAAAGGTATGTGAGGGTCAACATTCGACTCTTTCTGTTAAGAAATATTTTCGCATCTGCATTGGCTACCAACAAGCAGAAAATGTAATGTGCAGCGAGGGCAACTTGAAATTGGTGACATATACTGCATAAAAGCTTAAAGAACTACATGGTGTTTAGAGGCACCAGCCTTTGTCAGGTGCTGGTAGGAAGGAGATCAGTACTCAGAAGAAGCTGTCATTGGCAGCACATCTGTAACATCTTCTCGTCCATGTGACAAATGGCAGTACACAGTCTGACTACGCATTCATTTGTAGTTCCTTGTGATTGGCCCTTCTACTTGCAATGCTAAGTCAAAAAAGGAATAAGAAGCAGGAAGCTGGAAAATAGGAACAGATTCTCTGGTCACATTCCCAACCCTGTAATGTAGAAACATTGCAGAGCAAGGAAAAGCATTATTCAGCTTTTCTGAAGAAGGATTTAAGTCTCTTTCCAACGCAGGGCTGTAACTTTAGAGATATTTGCAAACTTACTTTTCAAGTTATGAAGAGTGATAGATTTTATTATTAATCCATCTGGCCATCTGATTCTTAATCAATAAAATTAATGCTCAGTCAAATATTTGTTCAGATTCTTCCTAGTATTTTCTTGAGTGTCTGATTTTGTGAAGCAATGCCAATTGCTTCTATAAAAAAACCCCAGGATTTCTCAACTTTAGCTCTACTGACATTTGAGTTCCGATAACTCTGAAATGAGCAGTTGTCCTATATATCACATAGCATTTGGCAACATCCCTGCTCCTAGATGCCAGTAAAATTCTTCCAATTGTGATACCAAAAATATCACCAGAACATTATCAAATGTCCTCTGGGGCAAAACAACCCTCCCCCATTGAGACCATTGTTCTAGTCAATAAAAAATATCGAGTGATACGTGCCATTTGGAGTAGCAATAACTTTATATCTCCATCATTCTGAGATTCAGTAATTAATTGATTTGTCTATGCAACATAGATTTATTAAAGGCTAGTGGCTGGGAATAAAGCAATGAACAAAACATATATGATCTCTATCCTCATGAAGCTTGCAGTCTTAAGAGGGAAACAAATTTTAAACAAGTAAATATAGATGGATTTATGATTCCAAATTGTGATATGTCCCATATAGGTGAAAGACAATAGCTTCTACAGTAAGCACAATGACAGGCAGGTGAGACAAAGGGGTCCCTAAAAACAAGGTAGAACAAAATTGCTCCTTCAATATTTGTAGAATTTTAAATATTCTATTTTTTATTATACTATCTAAACTTATTAGAGGATTTTATTTTAATTTATACTTTCATGTTTGGGATTAGTCAATAAAGAACACTTAGGGCAGCACCAAGATGAGATGTTAATTGGAGGATATTCCCAAGGACTCCAAAATTATTGCATATATACAACTCTTTTGATCTTGCTCATAAAACCATAGTAACTAAATGGATTAGTTTCAGATAAGATCAAGAATAGGCAGAAGTCCTGTTTCCTAGGAGTTTGTGATTTTAATACTCAGGGCAGGACTTGGAGGCAAACTTTTGATTGCCTTGCATCAGCTAAAGTTTTAGACTCATTTCTACACTTGATCTTTAGTTTTCAGGTTGTGAATTCCTCAAAGAGATTCTTAAAATAAAAGTCCACTAAGTAAACTACCTCCCCAATGACTAAGAGTGTGAAACATTCCTCATTATGACCAAGGTGGAAGAAAGATGTGATAATAATGCCCTGTGGTCATTGCAATACCCAAACTCAGGAGTTTGTTAATAAGAGGAAGGGGAGAGAAATGTTTTGTAATCTTGTCTCTTTGGATTAGAGGCTGAAAGCAACCAGACCCAAAGTAGGGTCATCGTGTTAAAGTGTAAATGAAGAGCAGAGGGCATTGATTAGATGCAATCAAGTGATCTAAGTAATGGTCCAAGCCATGCTTCAAATTAGCATATAATTGAGTCACTTCTTAACTTGATTTATTACCTAACCATTTGCATTTGATAAGTATTTCTTAGAAATATAGATTAACTGCTATGGAATACTTCAAATAGGGTGAGAAAAATTACTTTTTCTCTAACCACAGCTTCTAAATGTGCCCTAGCAAATCTTCCTTTTTTATCCCTTTGTTACATCTTTCAGACAGAACTCATACCATTCAGTCATGTTTAGTGTTGAAAATTTTAATTTTGATCTACTCCAGTGTAAAACTTTAATTCACATCTACTTGAGTATCACTGTCCTCCCCGCCTGCAGTGCTACTCAGGTATAAGCTTAAAAGGTTGATTTTGAGAAAGGGCCATGTTTGCTTTTTTATTCCTCATCCTATCCTCCTTTTCTCCTTGTCTATCATGGGGAGTAGAAGAAAGTAGAAGAAAAAGAGCAAAATCATTTTATGCCAAATTTGATCTGCTTATAGCTTTCACTTGGTGATCATGACCTTCATGTAGTCACCTCCAAGTCATGTCTGGCTCATGCAGGGCAAACTTTAATTGTTCAGTAGTCTCTGCAGGAGGCATCCCCATTCTCTAGTTCTCTGATGCTTGTGATCAGTGGTTGTTTGAAGTCTTTTAACATCCTTAACGCCTGTGTGATGTATCATAGAGTCTAGGTGCACCCTGAATGGGATACCTGCAAGAAGAGCCAAGCCTGACTACCTTCCACATGTTCTGCAGACACATGAAACTCACCCATCTTTGCACCTGAAATGACATATAGGCTTCTCCCCCTACTGGCCCATTTCTCCTCCCAGCCATCTCTCTCCAACTCTACTTTCCCTCTGCTCAACATGAACACAGGGTGCATCAGCAGACTGCTGACTAAGCATCTCTAAACAGGGACTAAAGCCTGAAACATCCTAACGGTACCTTCTTCAATGGAGTGGTTTCCCAGAGAAAGTGAGACCAGAAGCAACAGCCTATACAGTTTCCTCTGCTGGACAGACTCTAAAGAGGAGGTGAAAGACGTCCACTGCACTGGCTCGCCCACACAGAGGACTGTACTATTTTTGTGTTTGTGATGGTGCCATAAATAGTGACATGTTCGATGAGTCAGGCTTCACAATACAGCTAGAGGGAAGAGTGAATCTGATGACTACAGTTTCATTCCTTATGCTTGCCTTGAATAATTTGAGAAATACTTATCACCGTTCTACCATACACTTTGAGATATCTTATTCATTTATTAGAAAGAACATAATAAATCATCTTTTAGTAATTTTGAATTCACACTTAATATTTTTCCTCTTCAAGCTACACAATCAAAAGATAAATTTGTTGTGGATAAAGTCTTCAAGTTGTGACCAATTGATTTTTGGGCCAATATTCGGATTTCACATTCAAACACTAAAATGCTGGCATGGCAAGATGTGAGCAATGACTTATCAGGAGAATGTTATTCTGGGAGGTAAAGCGAGCCCTTGAGTTGCCCTCCTCTGTTTTGCGTTGATGTTTCAGTCTCTGGATTATGAGGTGGCTTGGCTGGATGTGAAAAGGAGCTGGACGAAAGGTTGCATGTGGACTTAGAGCAATAGATATTTACTGGTAAAATTTAAGTGTTTCAACATTCTAATAATTAGAATGGTCGAATCGGTACATACCATCTGAACATCAGCCCTGTCAAGTTAACTGAGCACATAGTTTTAATTATCTTACTCCTAAAATTCTATTGAAATCTCCTAAAAAGTATATCTGAAAGATAAAAAGCAGATGGGAACAAATTAAAGAACGAGGTAGAGAAAAACATGGCCCAAAACACACACAAGAGGAGGTTGACAGAGAGGTAAGAGCTGTCCTCTCAATAGAGCTGGAGAGAGCTCTATTGAAATAGAGCTAAGTCCTAGGAAGACCAAACAGAGAGAGTGAAGGAAAAAATATAACTTTAGAGAAAGTTTCTTCTAGGATAAAGAAATATCTAAGGCTTCAAATGCAAAGTGTCTTCCAACTGCAAAGAAGACAAATGAAAAAAAATTAGACACTAAATTTAGCAGAGTATAAAAAAATAATTTTAAAAGCTCCCAAGAACAGGGGTCAGAGGAAACTAGCTTAAGACGAAAGAATGAGCATCACACTAACATATTAGCATTATTATGCTTTGTCACAGAGGGCAGTGGAGAAATGCTTATAAAATCTGAAGATTTCTTTTTGAACCAGAATTCTAAATCTAGTTAAAATTAAAGTTATAATTAAATCTTTCAAAGCTAATTGAAAACTAAAATATTTATTATAAAATATACATATATATTTTATTATATAGCAGGGAATAGACAACCATGAATTGGTAGAATCAGGCAAGCTAGATCTAAGGAGGAAAATTCAGGCAATCCTCAGAAAGGAAAAGTTGCACATTGACCAGATGTTGCAATAGATGAGGGTGAACCTCTGGGCTATCCTTGCAGGGCCCAATCCCAGCCTGTGGACAGTCAGATACTGCTAGAGTATGGCCAGCCTCCTACCTGTATTTATATAACTTGCTCAGGTTACTTAAGCTATGTCCTGTGCTAAAAAAGGATGGTTTAAATCAGATCATTTTAAAGATAGTTTCAGTCCTAATATTTTGTGTCTGT
This sequence comes from Microcebus murinus, assembly GCF_040939455.1. Taxonomy (NCBI): domain Eukaryota; kingdom Metazoa; phylum Chordata; class Mammalia; order Primates; family Cheirogaleidae; genus Microcebus; species Microcebus murinus. Next base: position 29,604,101 of record NC_134108.1, read on the forward strand.
TATCACAGTTTAATGGTAAGGGAAATGTGAGAAAATACAACATTCTTGGTTTGCAAATTTTTCTACCACTTGAATTCAATAACCAACATCCTACAGTTAGAGAAGGCTGCTGTGTCCAGAGGACAATTCAAGTAAAACTTATTTCTATGAATGGTCACACTCACATGCCACAAAGTTAACATGTATAGGTCTACAACTTTGATAAGATAACCACATTGATGCATAAAAATGATCCATTCAGAATCATATTTTCTTATAGTAACTATGCACATTCTTATATAAATTCATTAAAATATTTCTATATTTAAAGGAAATTCACATTTATTTAGAAAACATATGTTTATTGACTATATATTACATTCTAAGTATGATGGAAGGTCCATGCTGGAGGTATAAGGATGAGTAAGAAGGTACATTCTCCTGAGAAAGTTTTTTGGGGAAAATAAATATATAGAACAGATCAGTAGAATGCAGAAATAATGCAATATTCATGATGTACATACTGGTTCCAAAAAGGGCAGAGGCCACATGAAAATGCCCCACAATCTTTTTTCTTGAAAACTCTTTAAAATGGAAAAATAAAGAAAAAATTTCCATGGTACTGTTAAATACATGAGCTCCTAAAGTTGTATCTATAGAAAAAAAATTAAAGGAATTTTGTAATCCCAACAATGTTGAAGTGGGTGAAGTCATTTGAATACACTAGTCTAGCTGTGGAGAAGAGGTGCAAAGGAACCAAATAATTAAATCGTACAAAATAACAAGATCGTGGTTTTGCTGGATGTGTAGACAAATCCTGCCTTAGTAGTCAAGATATGGTTTACCTGAATGACCCTCTTTTCATCCTCAGGGGAAAATTGTTGAACAATAAAAATACTATTGTCATAATGAAGAAGTAGAGATAAGTGAGAAAACTATATATTAAAATGTTATATCAACTGGAAGAATCACATTACCTGACTTCAAATTTTACTATAGACCTGTAGCAACCAAAACAGCATGGTACTTACATAAAACCAGACACATAGCCCAATGGAACAGCATAGAGAACCCAGAAATAAATCCACACATCTATAGTGAATTTATTTTTGATAAAGTTGCCAAGAACATACAATGGAGAAAGGATAGTCTGTTCAATAAATTATGCTAGAAAAACTGGATATACATATGCAGAAGAATGAAACTATACAGTTATTTCTCACCATATACAAAAGTCAAATCAAAATGGATTGAAGACTTAAATCTAAGACCTGAAATTATTAAACTACTAAAAGAAAACATTGGGGAAATGCTGCAGGACATTGGTCTTGGGCAAGGACTTCTTGAATAATACCCCAAAAGCGCAGACAACCAAAGCAAAATTGGACAAATGGGATCACACCAAGCTAAAAAAGCTTCTGCACAGCAAGGGAAACAATCAACAAAGTGAAGATACAACCTACAGAATGAGAGAAAATATTTGCAAACTACCCATTTTACAAGCGATGAAGAACAAGAATATATAAGGAACACAAACAACTCAATAAGAAAAAAATCAAACAATCCTATTAAAAAGTGCTTAACATCTCTAATCATCAGGGAAATGCAAATCAAAACTGCAATGAGATATCACTTATCTCCAGTAAGAATGGCCTTTATCAAAAAGTCCCCAAACAATATGTTGGCATGGATGCGGAGAGATAAGAACACTCCTACACTGCTGGTTCAACCTCTGTGGAAAGCAATATGGAGATTCCTTAAAGCAATACAAGTAGATCTAACATTTGATCCAGCAATTCCACTACTGGGCATCTACCCAAAAGATCAAAAGTCACTTTCTGTAAAAGACACCTGCACTCGAATGTTTATAGCAGCACAATTCACAATTGCAAAGGTGTAGAAACAACCCAAGTGCCCATCAATATATGACTGGATTAATAAAAAAGTACTATTCAGCTTTAAGAAACAATAGTGATATAGCGCCTCTTGTATTTTCCTGGATGGAGCTGGAACCCATTCTACTAAGTGAAGTATCTCAAGAATGGAAAAACAAGCACCACATGTACTCATCAGCAAATTGGTATTAACAGATCAACTCCTAAGCGGACATATAGGAATAACATTTATTGGGTGTCGGGCAGGTGGGAGGGGAGCGGAGGGGATGGGTATATACAAACATAATGAGTGAGATGTGCAACGTTTGGGGGATGATCACACTTAAAGCTCTGACTCCAGGGGGGAGGGGAGGCATGGGCAATATATGTAACCTTAACATTGATACCCCCATAATATGCTGAAATAAAAAAATATGTGACTTTGGGCCAGCAGCTGTGGCTCATACCTGTAGTCCCTGCTAATCAGGGGTCTAAGGCAGGAGGAGCACTTAAGCCCATGCAGTGAGCTATGGGCTTGCCATTGCACTCCGGCTTGGGTGACAGAGTGAGACCCTGTCTCTAAAAAGAAAAGAAAGGAAATGATCTTGGCCCTGGTCATGTGACTTTATCTCTTTATGTCTCAGTTTCCTCATTTATAAAGTAGAAATGATAATATTACCTACCTCATAGGGTTATTTTTAAAGATGAAATGAGCTAGTACTATTAATGCAGTCCCAGGCACAAAATGAGTGTTTCATAAATTCAGATATAATCATTATAATATTTAAATTGTTTTATCTTAAAGTAAATAAAATAATTATGGGACATATACATCTTGTAATCTGTTTCTACGTCAGGGGAAGTGTTGTTGATGTATGGTACTAGTTCTTAATGGTAACAAGGCAGAATTAGACAAATGTATTTTCAGTCATGTCATTTGCAAATAATAATAATTTCTTATTTTTGAATTTCTATATTTATTCCTTCCCTCATTTAGTTGTATTAACTAGTACTTCTAAAACAATGTTTATACAATGTGAAAATATTAGACCATCTTATCTTTATCTGGACCTAAAGAGAATGCTTCTAATGTTTTATACCTAAGTATGTACTGAACTTTGGTGATAAATATATTTTGTATCATATTAATAAAGAAAACAAAAAACAATCAGAACCCAGAGAAATAGAACTTAGGTAAGATCCAGGAACCTTCATAATGCTCAGTATTAACATGATTTGATGTCTTAGTTCATATTCTCTTGAGCAATAATGTGATGGACTTAACCAAGCCTATTGATGAGTTTCCTGGAATCATGTGTCTAACTCTTATTTCATCATCTACAGCCATGGAAGTTATTATGTAATACTAACAAAGGCACTATATGCTTATATAATCAGAAAGCCATGATCAGCACACCTGGGGTAGTCATTTAGGAAAGACTATGGTGAAGGATATGGGAGATGCTAATCTTCTGTCTTTTCTCTCCTTTGTGAAGTTCCACATACCTACTACACATTCAAAAGAAACTCCATAGTTGGAATTAAATTGGAGGATTTGGCATCATTCATAGCAAAATAATGTTTTGCTTGCCCACAGAATCAATTTCAATAATTTTTAATTTACCTTTAAATTTTGATAACTTTCATTATCCATAATTAAATTTAGCAACAGTGCATTTCTATAGGACATTTATTGAATGAAACTATTATTCAACTCTTTCTCTTAATTTTTCTATGTTTGTCCTCTATACTATAAAAATAGGGAGCATTATATCTTTTTTTGAATCTGCCACAGTTAGGCTGATCTGTTGAGTATAGTTAAGTGATAGCATGAAATTTTAGTTACTGTTATCATGCTACTAATCTACTCATTGCCTTCCAATTTGCCAAGCCCAATCCTCCATTTGTGGAAGTTAGTCCTTCTGTTAAAAAGAGGTTTCCACATTCCTGTCTACTTGTTTCATGTTCAAATATGCTTGAAGACCAATCAAAAGTGCTCTCTGCTCAAAAAATAAAGTCTCCTTTAACTCCTTTTTACAATCCGTCAGGTCATAGGTGAGAAGACAATTTATAGGAAGAACCAGCACCAAGTACTAGCCTTAAACTGGTAACTGGTTCTCTGCTCACAGGTCTTAGCATCCCTGATAATCTTTTGGCCTTCAATAATGTAATTTAAAATATGTTGTCCATATTACCCTCAAAATTATTTTCCTTGAGGCAAATACTATATATAATACAATTTTTTCCTTAGCCATTCCTGATACAGGTATTTACATATAATTAATGCTCAAAATTTATTTGAAAAGAATTAAAAACCTTTGAAACCAATGAGAAAAAAAGTACTTTGATAATCTTAATTCAATAAACATAAGAAAAAAGGAAAGTGTTTATATCTCACTACTCCAATTTAGTTTCTTTATACAAAATACTCTAGATACGCATTCCAAAATGACTTTTATTGAATCAAGAGCATAAAACATTCCAGAAAGCAAAATATAAAATTATAATATGTAGTGTTTATCCTCTTTGTAACATACTTTTTTTGCATTACTATCATAGAATTTTTGACATGGCAACCTTTGGGGAAATGAAATACACACTATTTTTAAGTAAGAAACACTGTTGAGAAAAGTTGTGGAAATGAATTAAACACTATTGCCAGGTGATAAAATTTGATGTAGAAATGACAATTGCTAGTGATAACTGATTATGCATTTGCAGAGTTTCCATTTGCTAAGGATCATTGCACCAGGCTTTTTGTGGTAGATTTTTTTCACTTGCAAAATTTCTGGGTAACATCTGTAGTTACTACTGGCCCCAAGGCTGAATTATTGGCCCCACAATATTGTGGATGGAAATTGCAAGGTTCTGCCCAGTCATGAAGCAGGAGAGACTTATCTGCTGCTCTTAAAGCTCCTGGAAGGTACAAACATTAAGGAACAGCAAGGAATAGTCACAGAAACAGCAGCAAATAAACAGACCCTTTGGTCTGTTTGGAACCTTTGGTCTGTTTGGTCTGAGTCTAGGTCTCACCTAGACTGTGTCTGTGACAGGCTGAATTGTGTCACTCAACATTCAGATGTTGAATTTCCAACCCCTAGTACTCCAGTCTTTAAAATGAGGTCATTAGGGTGGGTCCTAATCCAACAAGACTGGTGTCCCTGTAAGAAGAGGAGTTTAGGACACAGAAACACAGGGAAAAAAAAAAGCATGTGAGAACACAAAAAGAAGACAGCTATCTGCAAGCCAGAGAGAGAGGGCCTCTAGAGAAACCAACCCTGAGGACAAAACTTGATCTTGGACTTCCAGCTGCTAGAATCATGAGAAAGTAAATTTGTGTTGTTTTAAGCCACCCAGTGTGTGATATTTTGTCATGGCAGCCCCAGCAAACTAATACAGTGTTGCAAAATACTCATAAACAAAGGCCACTTATAGATAAATGAGAGTTGAGCAGAAAAGAAAAGATGATTTGAGATTTCACATCTGAGAATGAGATTTGGGTTCATCATCACATTGGGAAATACAAGTGCATGTGGCAAGAACGTGTATAAAATATTGAGACAAGGGACATATGTACACTACTTGATCATTTATTATTTAACACAGCAAATATCTTTACAAGCATTTAATGGTTTAACTATTCTGTGACTTTTTTCCTGGCTAATTTGAGAAAATAATATATTGCCCTAATTTTGAAATGTTTTATTTATTTCTTATATTTAAATTCATCATAAATTCATAATTTTGAAAATATCAACATTTTTCAAGATATCAAAATTTTGAAATATCTTAATTTTCCCAATTTAGTGCTGACACTTATTCTACAAATAAACTAATGGCTGATGAGTTATCCTTTAAAACTTCCCCACTTAAAATAAGTTTTATGGCTTTCCTAAACCAAGGATAAAATAAAGCATAAATTAAAGGATTCAAGGCTGAGTTATAATAAGCACACCAACAACAAATTTCATAGATATAAGCAGGGGTTATGAAGCCCATAAAAGCATCAATCAGTGTCTCAATTGTATATGGTAACCATGAAATCATAAATGCTACCACTGTGACCCCCAGAGTTTTAGCTGCTTTTCTCTCCCTCTTGGCCACTCTGGCTTTGTAACTCTCTGAAGATGATTCTGTTTTGCTACTGGTAGTTTCAATTTTTATAGCTTGTTGTTTGGCTATAAGAAAAATCTTACTGTAAAGAGTTATCATGACAAGGGTAGGGATGAAGAAGAACAGAAAATCTATCAAAACCCAGTCTTGATTGACAGCAATTTGACAGCCACCTACACAGCTGAGAGCACTTACTAAGTCCTGCAGCCCATCGGCACTGGCACCTGTGTAGATCACAGCCCCACTGTACACCATGGGCAGGATCCAGGAGATGCTGATGCAAATTCCTGACACCGACACCGTGAACTTGGTAGGATAGACCAGAGGGTCAGTAACAGCAATGTACCTGTCGATAGAGACGAAGCACAAGTGGAAGAGAGAGGAGTAACAAAATGCCGCATCACAGCAACTGTGAAGGGTACAAAACTTGGCTCCAAAGTACCAGCAGCTCTCCACGGACCTGACCATGCTGAAGGGCATCACGGTCACACCCACTAAAAAGTCAGCACAGGCCAGAGAGGCGATGAGAAAATTAGTTGGAGAGTGCAACTGTGTGAAATGAAGAACTGAAGTCATCACCAAGAGGTTTCCAAATATAGCCAGCAAAGACCCACAGCCAAACACTGTGTACAGAAGCACACGGGACTCAGGTGAATAGGGAGTTTTCAGACAAGATCCGTTCACATTCTCATAGCAAAGCTGCACAGCAGGTTGGGAAAAATTGCTGGTCATGGTTTTGCTGTTTGATGTTTGCTGTTTCTGTTCTTCCTTGTGAAGGACAAGGAATTCTGAAATTAAAAAAAAATCAAACTGCATATCTGAGTAACTGCTTTCCAATATTGTGTTCTATATTCTTTTTCAATTTTAATTATAAAGACAAATTAAAAGAAATTCAAAAACTCAAAAATCATTCTGTCTTTAAACACATAATTATTTCTATAACTATGTCTAAACCTCATAGCTAACCCCAAGCAAATCTGCTCTGAATTTGCATTAGCCCAGAAATCACATTATCTGAATAATTGAAGAAATTTAATTTACATACCTTGTTCTTTATACTCATGAAGCTCTTACTTGCCAAAGTAATTACATATTTGAGAGTTCACCTTTTAATAGGCTTTTACCCCCTAGGATGTTTTAGAAAGCCAGCCAATCAACCTCATCCATTATAAATTCTTCACAAGGAATCCCTACAGTGTAAGGTGTGAATCATGAAAGAAAACCTACTTTGGATAAATATAATTAAAAAGTTCTTCTGCAAAACATGTTTCTCTATGTTGGGATACTTTGTAGAAATAATTATAATTTTCATAACCAAGAGATTTAAGTTCAACTGTCCTGAAATAGCCTAGGCCAGGATTTGTCAATAATATCACCTATTCCCTATTTATAAGACTGTTTACATAATTTGCATGGCCCAACAAAATAAAAATGCAAACTTCGAAGATACAGGAAAAAATTGTCATTAAAGATACTGAAGTAGAAGGTATTTTCTTTCTTTTATGGTTTCTCTTGATCTGCCATGATGTTTGGTATTTGCTATGTAATATCCTACCGCCTTGGGCAAAGAGATATTAGCAGGGCAAGTGTATGCACACGAGCCGCCCACTGCGAAGTTCCCCCTCCTGCCAGCCACTGAACTAATCCGCCATGGCCAGGATTGGGTAAAGCAAACTAAGCCAGACATCTCACAGGCCCGTCACTTCAACCACAGGCAGACAGGCGCCCCTAAGGGATTGCAAACTCCATACCAGAAGGCACTTGATGCTTGGATTGAAGGTGGTGAGAGGATTGGCCCTTCTGAGTGGCTCTTGAAGTGCGCTATGGCTCTACCACCCTGGGATGGGGACAACAGCCTATGCTTTGCCCTGAGACTGTAGGAGGGCGTGCCTGACTGCAACTCTCCCTGTGGTTGAGGTGACAGGCCCGTGAGATCCCTGGCTCAGTTTCCTTTACCCAACCCTGGCCATGGCATATTGGTTCAGTGGCTGGCAGGAGGGGGAACTTGGCATTGGGTGGCTCATGTGTCCAGCCCTCTGCAGGGGTGGAAGGAGGATGGCAGTGGTCACTGGTCAGGGTTGGGAAGGACAGGTTGGACAGGGGCCCAAGGTGCCAGGGTGCAGGGAGAAGGGAAGAGATGTAATGCAGGATCACAGATGATTTGAGGTTCCAAGCACCCAGCACATGCTCCATTGTCCCTTCACTTAACAAAATACAAATTGAAAGATAAAATTATGAAGAAATTCAAAACAACAACTACAGGCATGAAACTCCAATAGCAGGGCTCTGTGCCACTGCTCTAGTCACAAATCCTTAGAACAATCTGCCTATTTCATTTCAGATTTTAAATTACCTCTCTGTAACCTCAGCTCAATGATGAAGCAAAGCTACTCCACATGAAGGTAATTGCAAAACTTCCTGACTGGCAGGTGTGGTGGCTGACAATGACAGTCTTTCCTGAAACAGAGCTTTACCCTTGCAATATTAACAGGAGCTTAGAGAATTAGGGAGGGAGATTAAGGACTGAAGCTCCATAAAAAGGATTTCAGGTCTGGGAAAAATAGCTATCATTGATCCCACACAGCACCTATTAAGTAGGAAATGATAAAGACTTCTGTCCCCACAATAGTATATGCTGAACTTAAAAACATAAATATGATCTGCCATTTAGGATAAAGATATTTAAAATATATTGGAATAAATGTAGGAGAACATATATTAAAGGTATGACATGAAAACAATTGTTCAGTTGATCATCTGACAAATTCTTCTTGGTAATGCTATCTTACCTTCTCTTTAAATTCTTGAATGTAACTTGATCTCACCCCACTCTTATTCAGTAATCTTACCTCCCTATTTTCTGAAATATGAAATATGCAATTTACAGACCAAAACTATGTAAGGGCTCAGGGGTGCATGATGGAGGCAGGAGTCAAAGATGATTCCCAGGTTTTTAAGTTGCCAAGAAGTAAGACACAGTGTACAGGAGAAAGGGAGAAAGAGGACATTTGGGAGGCAAAGATGATGAGTTAGGTTTGGACTGATTAGAGAGACATAAAACTGGAGTTCTTCAGTAGGGAGTTTGGCCTATAAATTTTCAGCTCAGGAAAGAAATTCTGCCAGAGATAGTCATTCAGGATTTCTCACATTCTGGTGTTTTTGGAATCATAGAAGTGGATGTGATTGCCTGGTGTACAACAGCCATAGTGCCTAGGTTGTACCAGATACTCTGTATTTGTTGACTGGATTAGAGTGTGCACAGCAAAAATAGAAGGAACCGGAGTATTGCCAGCCTCAAAGTTATTCCTGCAAAAGAAAGCATAGGCAGTAGGGCGACTTCCGGGGGCCCCACTCTTGGGGCCCCAGAACCTCATCCATAAAAAAAAAAAATCAAAAAAAAAAAAAAGCATAGGCAGAAATACAGATGAAAAAACAGGAGAAAGTGGTTCCATAGACACCATGGATGAAAGAAGTTCAGGAAGAAGGGCATAACTCGGTGTCTTAGAAGTGTCAAGTTAAATCACAACTGAGAATTGTTTGCTGGCATTAACAATTAGACTAATGATGAGCATACTGAACTTCTTTTGGTGGAATGTTGGAGACAGAACCAAGATGGCAGTGAATTGAGAATGAATGGGAATGGGAGGAGACAAGTGAGATCATTAACAATAACTGATATTGCTCAACTGTAAAGAGGGAGAAAGATACTTAGTAAACAGCAAGAGACAAGGATTCTGAGAACATAGGGTTGCCATTTTTGTTTAGTTTTGATTTTATTTATTTGTTATTATACTCTGGATGTTAAATAAAAGCTAATGAAGAGATAAGACCAAAGATTGAGCTCTAACTGGAAAAGTTTTACTGCTAATCAAACACAGATCGATCTAGGGTCTGTAAAGCTGTGGTCAAAGGAGTAGAAATAGGGCAGGTTTCTTAAAGCCAAAGGGCCATGAACTGCCTCTGTCCTATGTTAGGAAAGTAAATTCTCTGAAAGTTGCTGATTGGCTAGTGATGCCCGGGCTCATTGGGTGGGTCAGCACCAGACCCACTGGGGGTGGCTGCAAGATGTGTGTGGCACCTGCTTTGGGATTATGGCAGTTTGGGATTATGGCAGTGTACGGGTTTCCTATTGCTGTTGTAATAAATTACCAAAATTGTAGTGGCTTATATCAACACAAATTTATTATCTTAGATTCTTACAAGACTGGAATTCTAGAGGTTAGAAATTTGAAATGAGTTTCACTAAACTAAAATCAAGAAGTAGGTAGGGCTGCATTCTTTTTGGAGACTAGGGGAGAATCTGTTTCCTGCCTTTTCACACTTCTTAGTATTCTTTAGTTTGTTGTCCCTTCCTCTACCTATAAAACCAGCAGTTTAGCATCTTCAAATGTCTTTCTGACTCTAACACCAACTCTCTTCTTTCTCGAGTACATTTCTAATGACTCTTGTGATTACAATGAGCCCACATGGATAACCCAGGGTAATCTCCCCATCCTGAGTTTTTTTTTTTAATTTAATCACATCTATCTACAAAGTCTCTTTTGCCACATACAATCACATACTCACAGGATCCAGGGATTAGAATGTGAACATCATGGAGCAGGGAGCATTTTCTGTCTACCATGAGCATACACCTGCTTCTGCCGCCCACACCAAATGAATTCTATGGATAAGAGACACTGCTGCCACCATCTCTATGAGATACCTGTCTCTACATTTCTGCATCCCATGAGATATAGAAGTTAGAAAAGTTAGAAAGAAGAGCACCCTTTTCCAGGATAGATAGAAAACAAAACCTCCAAATGTTTACTTTCTAGAACCAAAGACCTAGTCCAAGTAAAAAAGTAGATTAGAAAATATATGCAATCCCATAAAATAGGTTTTTCCTCTTCCATCTTTACTTCCCAGACAAGACAAAGATTTCATTAGGACTGTCTGCCAAGATGCCTCCATTAGTTCATTCATCAACCCCTGTGCACCAAGTATATGGAAAAGGCAGGCATATAAAAAAGAAGAAATGATAAAGTTCAAAGATAAGATAATCTCAGTGTACAATGAAAGAAATAAGCACAACATGTGAGCAGAGCAGAAAATGAGGACCTATTGGTTTTCAGGTTCAGAATAATGGAACCCAGGACTTTGATTACTTTAAAGAGATCTAAAAATGCCCCAGGCAGACAGGAAATAAGACATGCTCACTGCTTAAAGTTAGGGGCTGGAATGAGTCTTCTCAACGCACAGCACATATGAAAGGATGCTAAAGCAATGTGACTTTGCCCCAATTCCACCTCGGACTTTGGCTTTTGGAAAGCAGTTAGTCTAGGGAGATATAAGGACACTATAGATTCACAACCAGGAACTGGGCTGAGCTGCCCAGTGGCTGATTTCCTGGATCTGTGTTTTTTCCAATATGACAACAGAACAAGAACCCAAAACACCATTGTAGAGCAAGATTGTATTTTGGGAACCTTCAGGGCTGGATGGAGACAACTTCAAAACTACCAGGCGGTAATAAATGTGAAAAAAAAATCTATCAAATTTATGCAGCAAATGTCTTTTCCTACCATACGGTTTCATTTTTCATAGTCTTTATGTTGACTTTTGGCAAACAAGTTTTTATTTTAGTGTGATTGAATTTATCAACAATTTCTATACTTTTAATGTTTTTGTATCTTATTATATTTCATTTTAGGTACTTTCTGTTTGTACTACTTCTTCTATATTTCCAGATGGCTTCAATCCCTGAGACTTTCCACAGTTATGGAGCACTACTTGTCATCTGCTTACTCTGATAAGCAAAAGCTGTCTGAATGGAAGCTGCTCATGATCAGATTTTTATGGTTTTTAACCTGCTTCTTCAAGGCTAGTAATCTTTGTTATCCTGTTAGATACTAGTATATTTTTAGTAAAGTTTTTCAAGTATAAAATGTTGTTTTAGTGTGACAGTTTGTCTGAACCACTTAGTCCTAAGGTTAAAACAACTTTGTGCTTCTGTAATAAACTTAACTTGATCACAATGTTTTATCTTTTAAGATATATTGCAGGATTCAGTTTGAATATACTTTGCTTAAAATTTTGGAAGGTATGTTTATGAGTGCTATAAACCAATTTACTTCATTGTTAAAAAAACAAAACAAGACAAAAAACAACTACCAGACACTTAATGTGTACTTTGGCTGGGGATGGGGGTGGGGTAAAAAAAAAAAAAAATGAAACAAACTCACCCATTCAAAACAAAAAAGCATAACAAAAACCCAAAGGGCATGAAGCAATATAATGCTAAAATACAGCCAATGAAATCAACTACCAAAATGTAAAACTTTCCAGAAGAAATTAATTTTATAGAATAGTTTGACAAAGGTAAGCACAACTTCTCAGGTGATGTTTCTATACAAATCTCCTGCTCATATGCAGAGTCCTTGGTAGATGAGGATCGGGAGATCTTCAGTGGAATCTTGAGAGCTATGTTTTTAAGAAGCAGGGGATTCAGATGCTAATAACAGCAAATGATATTACAAGAGACAAATCTTTCTTTTGCGTTTGACATTGTAATGTTAAATTCAGTGCAAAATGCATGGTAGGCCATACATAAACATGTATTGAGTTGGAATCTAGTGTGTGATCTATAACTTCATTTTCCTTTTTTGGAAGGCAGCTAAGCTCACCACTATACCACCAACGCCATTTTCCTTTTTTGTATTATATACTGTCTTCTGTCTAAATCATCCACGAATACTTCTCCTGATTGTGATTGCTTTTTCTATTTCTCATTATTAATTGTAGCCAGAAATTAGTCAGGAACAAGGAAGGAAGAAGAGGTTTGCTCTAATGAGAAGCTCAATGAGAAAATGGCAGCCACTGATTGCGGAAGCTCACGTAAACTCTACACCCACCCTCACCAGGTTACGGAGAGGGTAAGCCTTTGAATCACCATAGAATGTGTGGACACCACCATACCCAGAGCCCGTCTCCTTCTGAAAGATAATTTATTCACACCTGGGTTTGAGTTGATGCTCTCCAATCTTTTTCACTTTATTGTACATGGTAACATAAGTACCTCACAGTAGGGTAAACGGGGGAATTTGGAGTATCAGTATAAGACATCTGTGAAAATGATACATTTTTCTTTGTATTATATAATTATTATAATTGACCAAGATATCCAACCATAATGTTTCCCTCAGCTTAACACAGGTTTCTTCCGACTCTAGGACTCTGACCATCCCCTTTTTCTCAGAGCATGTATTTTAGGAAGTTTTTATTTATAAATTCACTCTCTGCCCCTTGGAGATTTAAGTCTTTTTAAAAGTTTCTTGCCAGTTTTACAACCCAGGAATGTCTTGCTCAAGGACCTGGCAGCAATCCTGTTGAAATGCGATCATCAAGGAAGACAGATTCCTGGTCTCACGGTTTCTGTAGTAATCTAACCTGGAGAGGTCCTTGCTCTGTGTTGGAAGACTGACTGTCAGGAAGACATGAGAGACTTTACTTTTCCTTTTGGCAAGGCCAATTAGCAAACACAGGTGGTCTACAACATCCTCTTCATTAGCTCTGAGAAACTCTTCAGCCCTTTGTTTCAGTGGAGTTGAGTTCAGACTGAGTTCTGGCCTCTCTCCTCTATTGCAATAGTCTTGAATAAAGTCTTCCTTGACTTTAACTTTGTCTGGTGTAATTTTTCACTTTGACATAATAAAAACATAGCACAGTGTTCATCAGTTGGCTACTGCATGTCACAAAGAACCACAAATTCTCAATCACATATAACATTACACATTTATTTCTCATACATTTGAGGTTCATCTAAGTTGACCCTACTTCAGGCTGGGATAACCATGAAAGCGGAGGTGGTAGCTCTGGTTAATGGTGCAGCTATACTTCATGTATCTCTCACCCTCCTTGGATCTGTGGGCTACCCCAGCATGTTCTCATGGCAATGGCAGAGGTTCAAGAGAACAAACAGAAACAAGATCTCAGGAGGCCTAGGCTCAGAGCAGGCACACTGTCTCTTCTGCTCTCACCCTGCCTCCTGTGGGTAGAACTGCAAAGTTACACAACAAAGATCATGATTACAGCGAGGGGTGAATAATTAAGCATTCTCTATTTTAGAAGACCAAATAAAGAAGAAGGTGGCAATTTTTTTTTAATATAAAAGACTAGTGTTAGGTCACTAGGTAACTGATGGATGAAAATAAAGAAGAGTTGATCATTCATTTATTTAAAAATATCTTTATGAACTTAATGAGTGTATAACACTGTGCTGGGTATGGAAATAATGTGAGCAAAAACTTAGCAAATAAAAAATATTTAGTAAACATCAAATTACTTGCTTTATAATGTATACGAATATATCTAAAAGTGGAAAATACCTAAAAATTATTGCTGATGTACTGTAATTTTGAAACAGAATACATTTTCTGTATGTCAAAGGTCATATCTGTTGCTTTTAATGCTCACTTCAAAACAATGTGATTTTTAAATTAATATTACTAGTGTAGTTCTGTTTTTCAAATGCAAATGCAATGCTGAAATGTCATTCTTTAAGACTGACCTTTAAACAGCTTGCAATGTGTTCAAATGAAGAGTGAAAACATAACCAAGAGTGTTATAACTAAAGAAAATAAACACAGCATCTTAAAAGCTTATAAACACATGAAGAGTTCATGACATCCAGTTAAGTATTAATTACATCAGTAATAAATGAAGAAACTCTGTTGTAGTAATACACAGTTACACTAGTAGCTCTCTGAGAGGACCTAGGTGTTAACAATGGTCTATTTTGTCTTTATGATGTGTTATTGATGGACTATTTACAGCTATTCACAGCCTTACCAATGGATAACTGCCAAAGTTGCTTTAATCCTGTCCAACACTGGTACTAACTACAGCAATTGTTCTAATAACTTCCTATGTCTGAGCACTCCATTTCAATATTTAAAAAAATACACAGAGCTTCACATAACGTAATAGTTGCCCTTTTAATATCAACTAATTGAGAAAAATACATGTAGACAAAAGCTATTATGAACTCAGCAATGCTTGTAAATGTGTATTTTATTAATAAAAAATAAGCATATATTTTAAATAATAGTACATACATGTGGGAGACACAGTATTTATATAGATACCACCTGGGGCATAAGTGGATTAATTACTTCTTTGAAATAGTTCTGCAAGCTTCCATTGGCTGAAGCAGACAGTTTGGAACCAAAGTTCACCAGGATTAAGAGACCAAGATCAGCAATATGTTCCAAGGTCAGATTTTACTTTGCAGACAGTCTTGCAAAATGAAGCCTACTTCCATCCTATGTCTTGTTTCAAATATATCCATGGCTCTCCAGCAACTTGGTAGGCAGCTGACAAAGAAGTTTATAGCTTGTTTGTATAAATAAATGAGGAGAGAGGAGCGGTATTGCACTAATAGTCTAGTTAGTTTGTGGGAAAATAAACAAGTACTTTTTAATCGAAATACTTTCTTTATGAAGGGCTACAAGAAGAGTGGAAAAACAAGAAACAGTAGATCAAAAGTGTATGATGTGGGTAAGAGCTTGAAAACATCACTGGACAGCACTTATGTCTGTAAACAGTTCATCTAAAGATTATACTCTACATAGTGCAAGTGAATGGCTGGTATATATTTTTACAGTCTCCCAATATGTTTTCCTTATTTTTTTATGGGTATCAAGATAAGTTCATACTTGCAGTCAAGGGATGAAACACACATTTCTATGAAGATACTACTGACTCCCAAGCTGTGAGCTCCTTCTTAAGGAATGAGAATAAAGGACCTTAATTGTGAGCATTTGAAAGGTGGTCAATAAACCTGTTCCTTGACAACATAGCCTGAACACCAGATACTCTGCTACAGAGATTTTCATATATCTTTTGTCCTCTTTTACATTTAAGCTTTTTCCCCCTCCTAATTACTCTCAGCCCTGTTTGAAAAGTATTAACAGACAAACATGAAGCAGCTTAATCTTGTATAAAGTATTACCAAACTGGTTCATCTATTAAATATATAAAACATAATTTTATGTAACTCTTTTTACTTATTTACCTTTTCTTTTCATTTCACAAAACAAGCATGTTACAGAATAGTTTGAAAAGCAGCTATATAAACAAAGATTTAAGACAGTGATTCAGGGACTTGAGAAGGCAAACAACCCTATTTTTAGTTTTTTTCAAATTTTTGCTGTATCTTGCAACATTCAACATATAATTAAAATGAATTAAAACTTCTGTTGATGGAGGAATATATATCAGATGAGAAAACTAAAGCTATTCCTTAAGTGTATAATACCAATTTGGGTATTTACTATGTTGAAATAATCTTTCATTAAATTTGGATCACCCAGCTTTATACATTTGCAATGCCAAATACAGTGTCAGGTATAAAGTAAGAACTTAAAAGTAAAAAAATTTTCATTTGAATTGGCTTTTTTAAATAAAATTCTAAATTTACTTCAAAGCACTTAAAAAGAAGTACACAAACCATCTTTTTGTTCACATTCTTATTCTACAATAAGTTATGTTCTCCAAAAGTAAGAAAGATATAGTGTGTAATTGTATAATCACTAAATATGCTCTTTGTAAACACACTGTCTAGAATAGGGAGGGGAAGAATTACTGGGTTGAAAAAAACAAGAGCTCAAGTGTTTTTCAGATGATATTCAATCATTAGAAAGTTTCACATTCCACCTCTTTGTAATGTCTTTTTAGATTGAAAAAATTTCAAGAATTTATCTCGTGTTTACATCTCAAGCAAGATATACTTTAAAGAAGATTTTTGTCTTTAAAGAATCTTGCTTACAAGTTAAGCAAGACCTTTATTTTCCCCTTTATGTGTTTTGGATGATTGAACACTGATCATGAGTGTGGGAGAAATTACAAAGCTTCAAATTATTTGAAGAAACAAGTAAAAATATCAGAGGAGGAAGTAGAGAATCAGAAAACTGTAAGAGAATACAAGATAAGAAGGAATCAGTGAATCATATTCACCTATTACTAAATTCTTAAAATTGCCCAAATTTATGAAGACAACAAATACTTTAGAACAACTGTTGAATGCAATGTCCTCCTACTCGGCAAATATTACTCTGGTTTCTCTAGGTCCAAGTGTTTATTTTTGCACTTGAACCTAATTCCAAGTTAGTTTTGAAATCCCTGTAGTAATCTTTTTAACCTGTATCTACTTCTTCAGAAAATAAATTAATTGTTGATGAATCATTCCTTAGGACTTTGCCGCTTACAATAAGTTTTATTGCCTTCCGAAACCATGGGTAAAAGAAAGCATATATCAAGGGGTTCATAGCTGAATTATAATAAACACACCACACTAAAATCTCATAAACATAAGGAGGAGTTATGAAGTTCATATAAGCATCAATCACTGCATCAATAATGTATGGTAGCCAGGAGACTAGAAATGCTGCCATAGCAATACCCAAGGTTTTGGCAGCCTTTCTCTCTCTTTTTGCTACCCTTTCCTTGTAGCTCTCTGAGGAGGACTGAGCTTGGCTGGCTGTGCTTTCTATCTTCCTGGCCTGATGCTTAGCCACCAAAAATATCTTCCCGTATAGAAACACCATGACAACAGTGGGTACAAAGAATAGAAGAAAGCAAAGTAGAACCCAATTTTGATTCAGTGGAGCCTGGCAGCCGCCTACACAGGTGAGAGCAACTACTAATTCCTCAATTCCTTCTTCATTGGCCCCTGTGTAAAAGATAGAAAAGCTATAGGTGACCGAAAAAAACCAAGAGAGAACAATGCATATTCCGGAAACCGACACAGTAAACTTGGTTGGATAGGTCAGAGGATCAGTAACAGCGATGTATCTGTCGATAGAGATACAGCACAGATGAAATAAGGAAGCAAAACAGAAGGATGTATCAAAACACGTATGGAATTTACAGTAACTCTCCCCAAAGTACCAGCAGCTCTCCACAGACCTCACTGTGCTGAAGGGCATCACGGTGACTCCCACCAAGAAGTCGGCGCAGGCCAGGGACGCGACCAGAAAGTTTGTAGGTGTGTGCAGCTGTCTGAAGTGAAGGATGGCAATGATGACCAGTAAGTTCCCAAACACCGCCAGCACAGCCCCCAAGCCGAGGATGGTGTACAGGATTGCCCGGGGACCCGGCGAGTAAGGGGTTTTAATGCAGGATCCATTCACATTCTCATAACAGAGCTCCACAGTGTCCGCTTGGGAGAAATTGTTCGCCATTGCCTTCTTGTTTGGATCAAAGTTCTCAAATTCCTGATTTCAGCAATTCGAATAAAGGAGATGGCAATTTCAAAGTCTTCTGGGGGGGGGGGGAACTCTAGTTAAAATGATAAAAGTATATGATTTTTCTATCTCTTAATCTTTCCAAAAAGTATTCCTACATTTTTAATATATTAATATTTAGAGTGGGAATATGTTGCTATATTACTAAATAAGTGGCTGCCAATATACTTAATCCAATGCTATCTATTGTACAATATAATTTGCTAATCACTAGAAAAAGACCTTTTTCTGTGTGTTACTTTACCTTTTGAGAATTTCATCTGTAACCACTTGAGTTAAGAAATAAATAGGCTACCAAAGGCTGGGTTTTATTTTCTCTAAGTTATCTCCCCAGAGTAGCTACTTAAGCAGTAATGACAAGCTATACGTCATTTTTTTCAAGAAGGAAGAAATAAATTATATCTCCTTCACAAATACAACTCCAAAATCCCTATAGTATTGAGTGTGAAGACTGAGGAAAAGTTTACTCATAATAGCTTCAAACTTACTTTATGAATACATTTCTCCTATTGCTTATATTTTCAGAGTTTGTTTTTTTTTCCTTTTGTATTCATTCCTGGTTCAGACAGCTTGAAATGATTTGGAGAACCATTCTTATCAAATTGATACTAAAATAATCAGTGTGAAACTATTTTTCAGGCTAATAGTTGTAGGTATCTAAAAATCAATACGAATTTATTGAAATAAGCAATAACTACCTACTACCTCACTTTCTTATTTTTAGAAAAACAGTATCATTTTAAATCTATCACAGAAGAGTAGGCAACAAATGGGCTGAACTGGAGTGGTATTTTTAGGTAAGTCAAGTCCCTGGAAGAATGGATTCATGCTAAGTCATCCAAGGTTCAAATAGAGACCAAGTTGGTTTCTCCAAGTGTTTGAGTTTGTTCTTATGCGAGGCTACGGTCTTAAGAGGGGTTGCAGAGTGAAGAATTATTATTTACTGCATTTCACCAAGAATAAGTGTAACCTTGCATGTGAATCTTAGTCTTTGCACTAATAACTGCACTACTTTTATTGCCATTTACCCCATGCTATAGGTCTGGGATCTGTTGAAAGTACAGGATCCTAGAAAAAAACATATGCATATACATATGTGTGTGCCTTTTTAAAATCTATATAGCTACACTTTTAGGTAATAGGCTTCACTATGAGTTTCATATGACTATGACTATGAGTTTCAATGGTACATTCATGGTATTTTCAGTATTTCCAGGCTTTGCTATTCTGTGAGGTTTTTTTTGTTTGTTTGTTTGTTTTGTTTTTTTAGACTGAGTCTGGATCTGTTGCCCTGGTGTCTGCCTAGCTCACAGGAACCTCAAACTCCAGGGCTCAAGCAATCCTTCTGCCTCAGCCTCCCAAGTAGCTGGGACTACAGACATGTGCCACCATGCCCAGCTAATTTTTCTATTTTTAGTAGAGACAGGGTCTCGCTCTTGCTCAGGCTGGTCTCGAATTCCTGACCTCGAGCGATCCTCCAGTCTCGGCCTCCCAGAGTGCTAGGATTACAGGCCTGAGCCACCATGCCTGGCCTGTGAGTTTTAAATAAATTCATTTTTACTTTTATTTCCCAGTTCATACTTACTTGAGCTTTCACTGGTTTGATGACACAAAATTAAATCTTCTCCTTCTTCTAGGATTCCCCAGATTGGGCATCTATGTGCTCACAAATCAGTCTACCCAATAAAATCACATATGACTTCCCATATTCTCCTCTTCTGCCCCAGATTTCCCAATAAGGTTCACTACATCTCTTGTTTTATTCTCAAGGTGGCTAAAGGAATTTCATTATTGACGCATAGATGGTGCCCACTCTGAGAGTTTAGTGTCTATGTAAAGGATGCTGTATCCCTAAGCTTTAAAAATCCTCATTTCACTAGTACCCAAGTAATGCTGCTTTTGTGCAAGAGGAGAATGACCCCTTTTCTCAGTTTTTATACCCAGGTCCTAAAAGTGCAACCTTCAGTCTCACAGAGTGTCTTAAAACTTACCATTTCCTAGAAGCCAAGACACTTGAGTAGCAATGACCCTCATCTTGGTGTTTAATACTTTTAATCAGTAAGAGGAACTAGAGTTTCTCAAATAAATGGTTCATTCCAGCATGGGATTAGAAAGGAGGTACAGGAAGAAACTGGAACACATTTTTATGCCAGCAATTAAGGAAGAGATTTTATTTTAAAAGTTGGAACAGTTCATAAGGACAATGTCGTCAGCATGAATGGGTTCCTACTGCCCAAATCTGGGACAATTTGAGTTCCTAAATACTTAGGAAGAATAAATAAATAAGCCTTTGAAAAAATGGGAATCAATGAGCCTGTATTAATTAGATATAGATAGATCAATAGATCCATAGATTGAAAGACAGATCAATAGATTAAAAAGGAGGGCCATCCTTCCTTGCAATAGACTGCAAAGTGCCAATGATACATATAGAGAGAGGGCTGGATTTGGAACATTACAATTTTGGAACCATCACATTAATATTGGTTTTGGCAAGAATCATCAATGGATGCTAAATTGGAGAGGGGATGGAATTTGATAAGAATCATGTGGTATTTGCATGGTTAAAAGTATTTTCGAGAGATTTCTTATTAGTTGCAAAAGAAAAAATAGTAGCTATACAGTTGGGGAAAACAAATAAGACCTTGACCAGATGATCAAAATTAACATCACTGATGAAGGGCAGATGGCCAAATATGCCTCTGGATAGCACACCCTGAGACGCACACAATATACTGTATGTGGTATTCCGGTCAGGAATGCCCAACCTGAATCTAATAATGAAGAAATTTCAGACAAACCCAAGTTGAGAAACATCCTATTTTTAAAAGGTAGAGGGTTTGGGGAAGCAAGGTTATATTATTTTAAAAAATGTCAATGTCATAAAAGGCTGAAGAACTTTTCCAGAATAAAGGGGACTTAAGGGCAAGACAGTTAAAAGAAATATATGATCCAAGAATGAAGTATATTACTGGGTCAACTGACAAAATTGGAAGAGGGATAGTGGTTGGTGAAGGTATCCTATCAATCTTAAATTACCGAAATATATAGGGTTCAACTCACTCTCTGGTGTTCTGTCAGCACCCCCATCTGTTGGCCTAGTGAATATCTGATGCACCATCGTGGTACCCACACAACTATGCTTCTGGTCAAGAGAGGTCCTTTATGTTGAAAGAGTGAACTAGTAGGTGCTGATGCTGTAGGATTCATGCTTGTATACTCAAAGACCTAGAATCAGCTTGTCTTATGGACTGCTGGGACGGTCTGTTGAAGACTTTAATGTAATGGTAGTTGAAAACACTTTTGAGAGGATACGATATTATCCTAGGGAAGCTGTAATATGCTCTTACTAGCTAGCAGCACACAATGCTTTTTATCCCATTGCCACATCATGAGTCTTAAAAGTCAAAAGTAGAAATATTGGTGATATTTCCCCTAAATACCCGCTTGAAATTGTTTTCTTCCCATAATAATAACTGTGGTCTCTGCTGGTTTGGAGATTTATCAACAATTGGAAGAATGCTTCTACATTAATATCGATAAATTCAACCAATAGTTTCATTGAATTTGGAGCTGAGATTGCCATGTGGCCATTTTGGGTTCCTAATGTCACTGGGCAAATCATTGTAAAAGGGGTTAGGATATTTGCTGTGGTCCCAGTAATCCTGGTTGCTGCTATGCAGTGAATACAGTAAACTGTATGGCTGGTACCCATGAATGTTAAAGAAATGGTAAATGTTAAATGAATAACTTAATTACCCAATAAATGTAGGATTCCTAAGGGCTCAATTTTCTCAGAAATGAAGCACCCCACTGAATAGAGAAATCTGACAGCTGAGCTGCTGACAGATTTAAAATATAGCAGGAAAGAAAAGACAGACTTATATTATAACCCCATGACCAATCATAGAAAAGAGGATTGTTCATTAAACAGGATTTTTCCAGTTTTCCAAATTTTTCAAATTATATAATATGATTCCTTTTATAACTTTATAATTTCTTTTACCTCCCATGATCTTACTATTTTTATAGGGTATATAACAGGTTGAGTATCCCTTATCCAAAATGTTTGGAACCAGAGTGTTTTAGATTTTGGATTTTGGAATATTTGCACTATAGTTGCTGGTAGAGCATCCATAATCTGAAAATCCAAAATCTGAAATGCTCCAATGAGCCTTTCCTTTGAGTGTCATGTCAGCACTCAAAAGGTTTTGGATTTGGGAGCATTTTGATTTCCTATTTTCAGATTTGGGATGCTCAACATGTAGTGGTGTTTACGTGTATAATTTAGTCTGTAAGTTATTGAATATTGACAGAGGATTGTAACCGAACTAAATGAGCAAAGCATGCCACCCAGAAATCATGAACTTGAAGCCAGAAGCAATAGCTTGGAGAACTGAGTTGCCATTTGAGCAAGAGGTGTGTGTGTTATGGGTGGTATAAGGAATTATTTATTACAAGGAGTGAAAGAGAAGCACGTTTAATTGTAAGTATAGAGGGGAAAAAGTGTGTGGGTTTTAGGAGACATATATTAATTTGAGTGCCCAATATTCAAATATTCTTCCTATTGGTGAGGAACACAAGAGAGGGGAAATCAGGCCCCAAATTATACTATTAGCCCCCTGCCTCCACCATTTCTCCCCGGTGTCTGCAGTGTTCATGCAAGTGCCACTCGGAACTGAAAGGCGCCAGTGACAGACTCTTCACAGCATTTGCAGCGACACTGTTCCACCATCATGGTGACAGGGTTTAAGATGGCAAGTTTCTCTGTTGGCTTTCTAAGTAGATCACTCAGTGGTGGAATATTCACTCGGTTCTTCTCTGAACCTGGTTAGCTTGCCTCCCTGTAGATTTTGGGATCTTCCCTAAACTTTTCTAATAAGTTAAATTTCTGCCTAAAACAACCTGAAAATAGGTTCAATGTTGTGGATGAGAAAGAATGAAAATTACAGGATGATTCCTTGCATTCTGGCCTAGATTACCTGGTGGAGGAGAAAGTTTGGGTAGAGGGTGAGGAGGGGAGAGGATTTCCAGTTGGGATGTGCTGAAGATGAGATGACTTTGGACAATCAAATGGAGATATGTCCAATAAATAAATGGATAGATATGTACAGAGCTCAAAAGACTGAAGAGAGTTACTCAGGGGCCATCGTCTTATATGTCATAATCACATGGAATGTTAAGGGAGTGATTATTCAGTATAACTCTACTGTGTGTCAGGCATCTACTAAATGTCAGTATGAAATCATGAAACACACCAGGTGTGGTGGTTCATGCCTGTAATCTGAGTACTTTGGGAAGCTGAGGTGGGAGGATCTCTTGAGGCAAGAGGTTCAAAACTAGCCTGGACAACATAGTGAGACCCCATCTCTACAAAAAATTTTAAAAATTAGCCAGGCATGGTGGCGCCTGTCTGTAGTCCCAGCTACTCAAGAGGCTGAGACAGGAGGATCACTTGAGCCCAAGAATTTGAGGATTTGAGGCTACAGTGAGCTATGATCATACTACTGCACTCCAGCCTAGATGACAGAATAGAGACTCTGTCTCTTAAAAAACAAACAAAAAACCAAAAAAACCCCCAATTTTTCTCAGTTCACATGCAAGACAATTAACAACTTTACAATTCCATACTGTGACCTGAATAAAATTATTCAAGATGTTGGATTTTATTTTATAAAGCATGGGACAGTTAGGTGTAATAATGGTTCTGAAATTTCCATTATTAGATTCTTTCTTGACCAAAATCTAATTGATACAATATTCTCCATCACATAGTTCAAATGACATAATGCTTTTTTTCAACAATTTAAAATTTTCCACTTCTTGATCAGTGTCAGAGAATATCTTTAGTTAGGATAGTTCCTTTGACTTAAAAAAAAGTTTCCAAACAAAATTATTTTGGTTTTAAGGGAAGTTTATTCATAATTTAGAAATAATTTACTTAACAAAAATATAAACTATGATGCTTGAAAATAAGATCCTCAAAAAAGTAAGCAAAAGCATGAAAAGGATTGGGCCATATTACTCATTTCTTGGCATTTCTTTATTATTAAACTATTTCAAAGGTAATAGCTCCATTCTATAGTATGACCCTCTTATTTTCCCGTACTCTGCTGCCCCTTTGTGGCCAAACTAAGCAATGGTGGCCTGATCAAACTGAGGACTCAGCTAGACAGGTAAAATGCCCACAGGGAAGTGATTGTTTAAAAATGAGCCCCACACAAAACACTTTAAAAGCACGCCAGTTAGATGGCTATCTACTTTCCTCCTTCCAAGCCACCTCTTCATAAAAATCACTCAAAGAAAGGCTTTTGAATGGTTATCTTCATTAGAATCACGTGAAATTCTCGTTTAAGGTTTCCAGTTCTAATCTGAGTAATTAGAACTACACTCAGAAGTTCTAATCTCTAGGTTTAAAGTGAACCCTAAAATATGCTTTCAAAATCAAGCACCCCAAATGACTCTAGCATTCCACAGACCACTTGATGAGAAACACTGCTCCAGGAGAAGTAGCACTATTATAAAGGAAAGAACTCTAATCTAGGAGTTAGAAAAATCAGGTGCATTCATTTCCACTCACTCTTGCTAATTACCTTCTGGTGCTAGGTATCTATACCAGGTGCTAAGAATGCAGATAAAAGGCTTAGTCCCTGGCCTGAACAAGTTCATAGTCTAGTTTGGGAGAGGCCAAGTAAACAATCACAATGCCTTGAGATAAGTTCTCTGGAAAGAGAGAGGAAGAATACTCCTGGGGTGGGGAGAGGGCCTTGGAGAGAGCCAGGTTGAAGGCATTCCTTGTAGAAAGTTCTCCAGTCAAAGGGACTCTGAATTGAGTTAGTAAGGGACAAGTGGCATTCAAGTTTCTAATTTGTATGACCGTGCACCCATTCCCAAACTCTCTGAGCTTCAATTTGTTATTCGTATGAGAAGAAAACAGGTTATATACATGTGGCTTTATAATTGTTTGCTGTTTCTGGGACTTTTCACTTTTACTTGGGAGTGTATTTACAGTTTACAGTTGTTACAGTGTGTTTGTAATAGGTAAAAACCCCAAAGATGCCATTCACTGACTCCAAAGTGCCGGCCCAGTGCTTTTTGGTGTCATTTATATACATGATTCACATGTCTTAGGAAGAGCAGTTTGCTATTTTTCCAACTAAAACAGGTAAGATCCTAGCTGCTCATCAAATTTCATTGTTAATTTCACAACCAACTACCCAACTGGAATCTAGAAGACATCTTTGTTTATAGTCTTGCCATTGACCGTGAAACTTCATTTGAATCTCCATAAGGTCCAAATGAAAAATAAGATGAGATAATATGTGATGAGGGAGACTGGATCCACAGATGAGATGAGTGAAAAGAAAAGGATAGAAAGACAAAGAGACAGAGGGAATTGGAGAAGTGATTCCCCACCATGCCAATCTCCACATTCCAGTAATTCTTCCTCCTTTGGAGCCTGGCAACACAAATGCCTTCCTCTTTCCTGCAGTCCTTCCTGAAGCAACATCACCATCCATGGATGGTGTTTTGTCTCGCCTATAACTCTTGTAGTAATGAGAGCTAACACCTACTAAGCACTTACCTGGTGCTAGATACTCTTACAAATGTTTTACATTGTGAACTCATTGAACGGTCACAACTGTGTGACATAATGTTATAATCTCTACTCAACATATGAAAACCAAGGTGCACAGACTTTAAGTAATGTACCCAAATTCAGAGACTAAGTGGCAGAACTAGGATTTGAACCTGTGTTCTTGTCTTCTATCTCTACTGTAAGCTACTTGAAGGCAAGGGTCATAACTAGGAATATTCAAGGCCAAGGCTTGGCTGGTTTTCACTGAACCTTTAAAGTGTGGATTAGCGGATTAACTATTGTAGGAAGTGCTTCAATATTTTTAATACTTATGCTTTTAAAAACTGCACTCTAGAGTAATCTTGCCACAAACTGAATCTGTCAAAATTATTCTTTCTTTAATTGCAGCAACCAGAGAATTATTACCTCAGGGCTGACTGCTGTATAGCCCTGAGCTATGGGGTATCCTTGTCTTCCCTACTCCCTGATTATCTGCATATCTTTTATTTATTTCCTTTATGTGTTTTATTAAAAGAAAAAAATTGAACAGTTCAGAAGTCTATGTAGTAAAAAGTTATAATTTGCATGTGTATTCTTCTAGATATTGCTTTTCTATATGTTCTTTTTCCAAAAATGCTACCATAACACATATTTCATTTTGTAACTGGATTTTCATATTTAACATATAGCAGATGCTTTGGGATGTCAATAATATAAATCTAATACTAGCTATTTTACTATGTTTATATTGCAATGCATGCGATATTACATGTATTAACTCATTTAATCCTCCCATTGAGCCTTTTAAAAATTTTTTTTTTTTTTTTACCCCCATCCCTCTTGCCTCTGGCCCCAGTGGGCGAGACCTGAGCAGGGTAGACTATATCTCTGTTTCTTAGGGGAGAAAACCGAGGCCCAAAGAGTAAGTGAATTGACCAAGATCACACATCTCCAAGTGCTAGAGCTGGGGCTTGAACCCAGGCAGTCTGACTCCAGGGAACTCTCTCTTAATCACCATGCTTGCTCTGTTATCTTTGTAAGGTTTTTCGGCAGCGGCGAAAAGAAAAGACAGACACAGAGAGAGAAAGAGTGGGGGCCAAACCACGTAGCTTTATTATACACTCATGGACGAGGTTCTGGGGCCCCAAGAGAGGGGCACCCCAGAAGTCACTGCCATTTGAAGGGGTGGGGGCCTTTTATACCCTTTGGGCCTGGCTAGGGACTTTTGGCGGGAAGAGCTGGGGATTTTAGGAGGGGCTGGAGGTATTTGTGGAATCCAAGAGCCGAAACATTCTTATCCAGGTGGACATCTGGGTGTGGATCCTCTCAGCGGGGCCTGGCAGTTTTGTCCTTGGCAGGTCTGGTCTCATGAGCCTTTTCTTTTTGATCTAGGGAAGGGAGGGGGCCCGCCACCAGCCTTACATTCCGGCCTTTTGGTTATGATGGGCGCCGCTCTTTCTGACTACTTCCTGCTAGGAGGGGGCGTAGTTAGGGGCTATAGGCCGGGTCGGCTGGTGGAGGGGTGATTGGTAGTGGACAGTATGGATGAAGAAGTAGTTGGTTTACCGCCACTCGTGACAGCTCTTGTAGGCAGCGCTGGAGGAACTGTAAAAGACAGGGAACAAACAGAAAGATTAGGCAGATGATGACACTAGGTGGCAATGACAGGTAGCCAAAGGGAATTGTATCCAGCCAAAGAGGGACACATCCCAGCGGTGGCAGTTGTGCAGGTCTTTACTCAGGTTGGTGAGCTTGTCTATGTTCTGCTCCATAAGGCCTGATTCGCCAACATAGTAGCAGCATTCTTTATGAAGGAAAAGGCAGGTTTTTCTTTTTCCAGCCATCAGGGGATCTGCAAAATCTTGGGCAGAAATGACACCGTGGCCCAGGGCACCTCCCTGGAGCCCTGAGGCCACAATGGAAGAGGCCAAGCTGAGACCTACCATGACAGGTAGAAAGATGGCTCGTCTTGGCTGGGGCCCTGGGAGAAGCCATCCAAACTCAGACTCACCGTATAGAGTCAATTGAGGGACCACCATGACAGGGAAACAGGGACCCGGGGTGGATGTATTGACGCAGCGGGTAAGTGTCCCGTTGCACCAGAAGAACTGTCCCGGAGCAGAGGAGGTGGTTGTGGTCACAGGATGGTTGGTAAGGTGGCGTCCATGAAGTTGTAGGTGGGGGTCAGTGCGGGAGGTGAGAAAGCACATGCGATCTGTGTAGGGTTGGCCTGTAGGCTCAGGTTCCCAAAGGGGAACGCGAGTGAGCGGAGTGGATGGAGCATGAGGGAGTTGATGAGGGAGTTTGGGGGTTAGAAAAGTTTAGAGGGACAGCAGCCAGCAGGGGCTGCTGAAGGGAGGCACAGAGGAAACAGTGGGAAATATTAGGGATTATTTCAGAGGAATTTAGGAAGGTGAGGGTACACTGTATGATATTTAACCAAGAGGTGAGAGTGGGGTTATGGGGACAAGAAGGAACAAGTTGTCCAGCCAGAGTCTGTTCTGCCTTCTGGGAAGTGGTGCCTTTGGGGAGGCAGGATGCCTCTGTAACCTGAGAGGCCGAGACAAGGGCATAGGCTGCCTGGCATTTGCCGTCATCTCCCACGGTTGAGCTGCCATCCACAAACAGTGTTAAGTCTGCTTCTGAGCGGGGCTGGTCCGAGAGGTCGGGCCTAGAGATGGTGGCAGCATTGACCGTCTCAGGGCAGGAGTGAGAGGAGAGAGAGGGTTAAGGATGGGATGGGCAGCAAAGTAGCAGGGTTTAAAGTAGCAGACTGTGTTAGGGTAATGTTGGGATTTTCTATGAATATGAGATGGAATTCCTGTAATCTAGAGGGAGTGAGGGGCGCCAACGAGCGGTGAGTTAGGAGATCTTGAAGTCAATGGGTAGAAAAGACATGAACGTCCTGTCCTAGGGAAAGCTTTAGTGCTTCCCTGGTAAGAGAGGCTGCCACGCCCAGTGCCCTAAGGCAAGGCGGCCAGCCATGGACAGTGATGTTTAGTTGTTTGGATAAATTAGCAACTGGAGTACAGGTGGGTGGGCTCCAGGAGCCTAAAGGCTGAGTGAGGACACTGAGGGCCAAGCCCTGGTGCTCATCTGTGTGGAGGTAAAAGGGTTTTTTAGGATGAGGGAGGCTTAGTGGTGGTGCCTGGAGTAGAGTGTCATGAAGCTTTAGAAATTCATGGCTGACAGCTTGGGGGTTTAGTAAAGGGCCAGCGGAGGCATCATGGGCTGCCTCACAGAGGGGTTTAGCAAGGAAAGAGAAGTTAGGGATCCAGTGTCGGAAGAAACCAACAAATACAAGGAAAGACAGAATCTGTTCAGCAGTCGTGGGTTGTTGAAGATCGCGAAGAGCCCGTTGGCGGTCAACAGTGAGATCCGGGGACATGGGGGTGAGACAAAGCCCAAGATAACTGACTGTGGGATTGGACAGCTGGACTTTGGAGGGGGACACTCGACAGCCCTTGGAAACAAGGAAGTTAAGTAGAGAGGCAGTGTGGGTCTTAGAGTGCCGTAAAGAGGAACTACAGAGCAGTAGATCATCAACATATTGGAGAACAGTGCTAGGCTGTAAGGGACATTGAAGTAGGTCCTGGGCCAGAGCCTGACCAAATAGGTGGGGGCTGTCCCCAAACCCCTGGGGCAGGACGGTCCAAGTGAGTTGTCTAGATGTATTTGTGTCAGGATCTCCCCACGTAAAGGCAAAGAAATTGTAACTGGCTGGGTCTAAGGGGTAAAGAAGGCATCTTTGAGGTCCAGAACAGAAAAGCGGGCAGTGGAGGGCAGAATATGAGAAAGTAAAGTGCAGGGATTAGGCACCACAGAGTGTATGGGGATAACAGCCTCGTTAAAGAGCCTCAGGTCCTTGACCAGCCAGTAGGACCCGTTTGGCTTCTTTACCGGGAGAATGGGTATTTTATAGGGAGAATTAGTTGGGATTAAAAGTTTTTCAAGCAGAAGACATTCTATAATGGGTTTTGGACCTCTGCGGTGGATCATTGAAACAGGGAACTGGGGGCGGGAAAGGAAAGATGAAGGGTCTTTGAGTCGAATGAGGACAGGGGTGTGGTGTGTGGCCACTACTGGGGTAGAGGTGTCCCAAACCCGAGAGTCTACAAGTTCAGGTGGGAGAGGGCACATCTTGGGAGAGGTGGAGGGTGGGGGTGAGGAATCTAAAGAGAGGGATAGAAAGGAGAAGGGCAGATGTCCCTGAGGAAAAGTGAAGTGTGGTGCCTAATTTGGCTAATAAGTCTCTTCCTAAAAGTGGAACAGGACAGGCGGGCATGATAAGGAAGGAGTGGGTGATGGGACGGTCGTCTATAAGACATGTCAGAGGACCAGTAGTAGGAGGTCATGAAGGACTGCCATCAATACCCACAACCGACACCTGGGAAGGATAAGTAGGGCCTGAAAAAGAAGGCAGGACAGAGTAGGTAGCCCCCGTGTCAACCAGAAAGGACACTTTCTTACCCGCTACCTTGATTGTTACCCTGGGCTCGGTGAGGGTGATCCGGGTGGCAGAGCCGGGGCTTTGTCGGTCTTCTGCAGCCAAGCCCCAAACCGTCAACGGCAGGTCTGGGGGTGGAAGGACTGACCCTCTAGACTTTTGTCTCAAGGGGCAATCACTCTTCCAGTGTCCCCCTTGACCACAGGCCGGACAAGGCTTATTGGGCTGACGTGGCTGCGGGCATCTGTTGGCCCAGTGGCCTTCCTTACCACACTTGAAGCAGGCACCCGGCGGAGCACGGCTGGTGGCTTTAGACGAGGTCGATGGCTTTCCAGACCCCACCAGCTGCAGGGCTGCAACCGAGGCTTGGGATTGCAGGTGTGTCTTTTGGTGGACACGGGCTTTCCTTTGGGTCTCTGCCTGTTTATCTCGGGAATTAAAGATTTTAAATGCCATGTTCACCAGGTCTCGGATGGGGGTCTGAGGGCCTTCTTCTGCCTTTTTAAGTTTGCGTCTAATGTCAGAGGAGGACTGAGTGATAAAGTGAGTTGCAAGGATGATGGACCCTGCTGGGGAAGTGGGGTCTAAGCGGGTATATTGGATGAGAGCATCAGTAAGGCGGCTGAGGAAGGCCGCGGGATTTTCATCTGGCTTTTGCGTGATTTCTCTAAGCTTATTAAAATTAACTGCCTGGTGGGCAGCGGCCTGGAGACCAGCAAGAATGCATTGCAGCATGCGATCTCTGCGGGTTCTACCATCTCGGCCGGCGGGGGTGTCTGGCTGGTATTCCCACCCTGGCTCACTGCGTGGGACAGCCTTGGCCCCGACCGGCATGGTGCGGTCTGTTAGGTGGACTTGATCAGCATGTCCCTGAGCTGCCGTCCAGACACATTCCTTTTCATCAGTAGTAAGAGTAGAAGTCAGAATAACAAAAATGTCATGCCAGGTCAAATCATATGCCTGTGTAAGATAGCGGAACTCTTTGGTGTAGGTCGTGGGGTCGTTAGAAAAGGAGCCTAAACGCTTATCAATCTGAGAGAGATCAGAAAGGGAGAAGGGAACATGGACGTGCATGACCTCTTCGACACTGGCTACCTCTCTCAGGGGACAGAGAAATGTTTGGCCTGAGGGCCCTGCGTGGGATCGAGTGTGGTGACTAACAGGGGACGTTGGCAGAGAGCCAGTGCAAGAGGTAGCGGAGGACGGTGGGGCCCTAGGAGGAGGAGGAGGAGGAGGAGGAGGACCTAGATATGGTGGAGGCCGAGCAGGGGGAGAGGTAAGGGAGTCAGGTGGGTCAGAGAAGGCGGAAGAGGTTTCTAACGGGTCTTTCAACTGAGAGGTGTATGAGGCCAAGGACGGTGGAGGACTCAGCGCAAGGAGGATTTGTGACGGGTCACAGGTCTGACAGAGGGAAGGACGGGAGCGCAGATGGAAAAAAGCCTGGACATAAGGGATCTCCCACCATTTGCCATTTTGGTGACAAAAGTTATCAAGATCTTGTAAGATTTTGAAATTTAAAGTCCCATTTTTAGGCCACTGTGATCCATTGTCTAATTTGTACATCGGCCAGGCGGTGTTACAATAGAAAATGAGTCGCTTGGGCCGAATATCAGACTTGAGGCCCAGGGCTGCAAGATTGGCTAAGAGACAGCCCAGAGGCGTGTTAGATTTGATTTTGGAGGGTTGACTGCCCATGGTGTCCTAGTCCAATGAGGGGAGGAGATCGGGAGCCGGCGTCCCAGGTCACCGATCAGGCCTTGGAGAGAAGGCTCTGAGCCTTGGAAAGGACCGACTGAGTGGATCAGGCGTCCCTGAGGCACTCAGGGCCTTATGGATCCTTACGGATGGAAGGACTGACTGAGGGGGCTCGGGCGTCCCCAAGACACTCAGGTCCTTATAAATCCTTACGGATGGAAGGACTGACTGAGGGGCTCGGGCATCCCCAAGACACTCAGGTCCTTAGGGTGGAGGATCTCTGACTTGGGCTATGGACAGAGACCCTGGAGTGGACTCATTGGGCTAGGAACACAAGGGCAGAGGGACTTACCCAGGCCAATTGGTCGACTGGCGTCCGGTGGAGGTCCCAGTCCAAGGTCTGGAAGACACGAGAGGGGTCGGCGCGACCACGGCCCTGAGGCAGGCCGGCGCAGCCAAGTCTCCCCTCCCGGGTTTCGGCACCAAATGTAAGGTTTTTCGGCAGCGGAGAAAAGAAAAGACAGGCACAGAGAGAGAAAGAGTGGGGGCCAAACCGCGTGGCTTTATTATACACTCGCGGACGAGGTTCCCAGGCCCCAAGAGAGGGAACCCCAGAAGTCACCGCTGTTTGAAGGGGTTGAGGCCTTTTATACCCTTTGGGCCTGGCTAGGGATTTTTGGCGGGAAGAGCTGGGGATTTTAGGAGGGGCTGGAGGTATTTGTGGAATCCAAGAGCCGAAACATTCTTATCCAGGTGGACATCTGGGTGTGGTTCCTCTCAGCGGGGCCTGGCAGTTTTGTCCTTGGTGGGTCTGGTCTCATGAGCCTTTTCTTTCTGATCTAGGGAAGGGAGGGGGCCCCGCCACCAGCCTTACAATCTTGGTTAAGGATCACATAATATTCCATTGTTATATGTGTGCAAATATCCTTAATGAATCCCACTAGCAGATATGTTGTTTATGTTGTTCCCAATGTTTGATATTTAAAACAATACTGTGATATGTTATTTCAGCTTACTTGTCTGAGCATATCCTCAGTATAAGTATCTATAGGTGAGGTTAACGGGCTGAAGAGTTAGCACATTACAGTTAAAAGTTGCAGAAAAGCTGCAGCAATTTCCAGAGCTGCCACACTGTAAGAGTACCCATTCCCCCACACATCTGTCTTTTATCAACAGCAGGTATTGTAATTCTTTCTCAGATTGCCTGTCTCTTAGGTCTGACAGTGCTGAATTTAATGTGAGTCCTGCGTTCCTGGAAGACAGTGATGATTAAAGAAATCCCATGTTTTGTGACCTGGGAAATGACAATAGCGAAGAACCAACCACCTTGGTTGCATGTGACTTAGATAAGACTCACGGATGTCCCTTTGTTTTCCTATGGACATGGCCAGACACTAACCCTCCAAATTCCTATTCATTGCCTCATAAATGATTAGCCAAACGTCTGATCTCCACCGATCAATAAGAACAGAATGCTTGTTAACAAAATTTCAGTTAAGATTCTCTCCTTTCCCCAGGTCCCTGAACTTTGGTCCACCCTCAGCCTGAGCCAGCACTCAGCCAGCTCCTTCTTAATAGCCACCCCGCCCCCAAGAGAGTAAGCAGGATCTATTGTTTGATCTTGTCACTCACATTCACCCCACATCCCCACACCCAATTCTTTCTAGTCTTGTTTACTCCTTTCTATAAAAGTCCTTTTGCCTAACCCCTGAGACACTTGCAAATCTTATGGACAAAAGGTTTTCACTTTTGTAATAGCTCCTTCTCCCCATTGTAGTAACTTTTCAGCCTCTTCTTACTAAGTCCAGATTTGGTTGGTTTTTTTTTTCAAGCCTAGATCCTTCAGGATTTCTTTTTTCAGATTTGTTTTTTATTTGACAAGTCAAAACAACAACAAACAAACAGCTTGTTTTATTTTTCTTGCACTCTTCTTTGTGTACCTTTTTTGCTATTCATATGTGATTATTGGCTACTTTGGTTCCTTTCCATATCATTTATAGACCTCCCGAGATTAATATAGCCCCATATACCTCCAGGACTTTAGCCATTTATTTGTTTCCAGGAGATTCCCCCTGACCAGAGCCATTGTCTTTGTCTACTTAAAAGGAAGAAGTTGAGGCATAATTAATATGGAGAGTTTATCTGGGCCAAGGTTGAGGACTGCAGCCTGGGACACACTTCCAGGTGGCCTTGGGGAGTGCTTTGGGGAACAAAGGAGAAGCTCAAGTTTTTAAACATAAAAGGACAAATCAGGAGAGGAGGCGATTACAAAAGTTGTTCATTAGGAATTCTCAGCTGTTTACAGAAATAACATTGGTTAGTCATTGACTATATATTGCTGAACTATGGATAGGGGTTATGGTGTCCAGCTAATGGCATTTTCTGGCTATTTGGTGTCAGTTAGAGCCCACATAGCAAGTGGTTTTAAGAGGTAAATATTTAGCTCAAGGGGAAGTAGGATGTGACTGCTGTTTCATTTAGTATGCCTCTCTGGGCATACTAAATGAGATAATTTAATTTAAAAGGGCTTGCATTTCTCAGATTAAAGATTTTTTTCCCTTCTCAACTTTATTAACTCCGCTGGGTCTCTGCAGCTCCTCTGCACTGAGGCTGGGTTTCTGCAAAGCCTCTATTGGGCTGTGAGGGTGAGCCACACCAGCACCAGCACACAGTTTCAAACCAATCCAATACACAGAGGCTGTGGCTTCTCCCTGACTCCCCACCTCCAACAATGCACAGTTCTCTGCTTTGGATCTGACTTTCCACAAAGCCTGGGTAACACAACCCGGAAGTACAGGGGGCTTACTGTCCCACAGGGTGAACTTTGATCATGAGAATCAAGAGAAGGAAAAAAAGCAGCAGTAAATTCCTCTCCCTCTCTCCTATCCCTCACAGCCTAACAAATTTTGTTGCATGGCACAGTGGTTCTGTAAGGCTTGCCTGGAAGATGTCCCAAGTCACTGGTCCTAAGTGCCAAAGCCACGATACCTTGGAGATACACCACTGTGTATTTGCTGTCCCTCCCGTCCAGCCTTGCTTCCCTTCTACCTTGCTCTTGCTGCCCTAGGATTACTGTAAAACTTGAGCAAGTCAAGTTTTGCCTTAGGCTCTATTTTTTTTAAGAAACTTGGACTAAGACTTCTGTGAACTGTGTATTCGGAGCTAATCTTTCTAGTGTGGTGTTTTAGGTTGATTTGTCTAGTAGCAGAGACTGAGGTGGGGAACAGGAGAATTTGGGAAGTATGTTCACAGGAGAAGGGGAGTAAGGAACGTTGGATGGTCAGCAGAAAAAAAGCAAAGAATGTGGTCTCAGCTGGAGACTAGCTTAGGTCAGATCCCACAGGGAAGCTCTGGAGCACAAGTTGCACCACAGAATTAGTTCTACCATAAGTCCAGGAGCCAATGTCAATTTGTCATTGGCTGAGGTCTGGAAGGATTAGAGGGTATTGACTGTGGGTGGAGCAGCTCCCCTTGGGCCAAGGGCAGTTTTCCAGAGAAGGCAGCTGGTTGGGGTATCAATAGCATCTAGCATGTGAGGTTTGTCTTTCTTATTATTTATAAGAGGATGTAAACCATTTGTATTAGAGCTTGCAAATATTTTCTCTTCATTTGTCATTCTCTTTCACTTTGCTTATGACTTTAATAAGAAAATGTAAAGTTTTATGTCATAAGTACAAATCATCCTCTTTAAGGTTTCTGCTTTTCTTGCCCTTTTTCTTACCTTTTTCACTTCAAATAAAAGAAATGGGTAGAAAGAATATGATATATGTTATAAACTTAGGTCTACACAAAGAAGTGGAGAGATTCCAAAATGGAATATGTAAAGGTAAATTTTATTTTCATTTCAAATTTTGCTAAAAAATGAATGTAGTAAAAACAGAAAAATATGTTGTATTTTTCTAGTATATATGAAAGTGAACTGTATGACAACACAAGGTATGAGAGGGAGGACTTGGGAAAATACTGGAGAATGTCCTTACATTATTGAAGGTAGATTCAGATTTATTTGAAAAAGAGGCATACATTTTTTTTAAAAAGTAGTACACATAAGAAGTCAATAGGGGAGATAAAATAGAATCATTTAAAAATTCTTAATTAAACCCAGGAAAGAAAGAACAGGAAGAAAAAATAATCAAAGAACAAATAGAACAAATAGACAATAACTAGAAATATTTTGATTCAAACTTGTCAATAATTTAAAATGTGAATGGTCAAGACATACCAGATAAAAGGCAAAGAATTTGTTAAAATAAAAAAGCAAGACACAACTGTATGCTGTCTACAAAATACTTTTAATGTAAAGACATAGAGTAAATATAAAAAAGTAGAGAAAGATATACTATGTAAATCTTAATCAAATAAAATCTGTGGTAGCTATAATAACTTCAGACAAAGATGTCAAAATAAAGATTATTATCAGAGAGGAGGGGCACTATATGACAAAGGGGTCCGTTCACCAAGAAGATATAACAATCCTAAATGTGTATATACACAACAGAACTTCAAAACACATGAGGAAAATCCTGATAGATCTGAAAAGACAAGTGTCAGGGACAGGTGCAGGTTGGCAGCACTAACCACAGGAAAAAAGGAGGGGGCCAAAAATGAGGAGGCCAATGAGCATGTAGAACCAAACCCTCAACAGCCCTAACAAGGAGCCAAAGAACTGGAACAACAGCCCTCAGAAATCAACCCTGTCAAAAAGTAGAGAAATTGACAGTTACAGTTAATGACTTCAACCCTCCTATCTTAGTATCTGATGAAACAAGGAGGCAGAATATCAGTCAAGTCCCCCCAAACACTAGCAACTAACTTGAATGAACCAACATTTGTAAAATACTCCACCCAAAAGCAGCATTCCACATTCTCTTCTCGTGCACTTGAAATAATCATAGATTATATTGTAGGGCATAAAACAGACCTTAACAAATTTAAAAGATAGGAATCATACAAAGTTGGTTATCTCACCATAAAGAAATTAAACAAAAAAATTAATAAAAGAAAAATATTTCAACCACCACAATATTTGGAAATTAATTAATACATTTCTTAAAGAAAACAGCATTGGTCAAAGAGAGTATTTCAAGGGATATTTTGAAATACTTGGAAATATTTATTAATATTTTATTAAAAAAGTAAAACTACAACACATCAAAATATGTGCAATGTAGCTAAAACAGTGCTTAAATGGAAATTTATATATGAGTATATGCTTATAAGAAGAGAAGAAAAGGATCTCAAATAAGAAACTTAAGGTTCCAGCTTAAGAAACCAGAGAAAAAAGGAATAAATTAAACTCAAAGCAAGTGGAAGGAAGGAAATAATGGATATTAGAACAGAAATCAATAAAATTGAAAACAGAAAAATAATTTTTAAAGTCAATGGAATAAAAAGCTTAAAAAAAAAAGATCACTAGTATTGATAAACC
The DNA here is from genome assembly GCF_040939455.1 of Microcebus murinus. Lineage (NCBI taxonomy): Eukaryota > Metazoa > Chordata > Mammalia > Primates > Cheirogaleidae > Microcebus > Microcebus murinus. The sequence goes on from NC_134108.1 coordinate 29,641,500, forward strand.
TCTATTCAGGCTGACCAAGGAAAAAGAAAGAAGATACAAATTACAATATCAAGAATGAAGGAAAAAAATATTACTACAGATCCCTGTAACATTAGAGAACGAGGGAATACCTACAAACAGCTCTATATGCATAAATTCAACAACTTGATGAAATAGAACAATCTCTTAAAAGAAACAAACTACTAAAACTCACTTGAAAAGAAATAGATCACCTGAGTGGTCCTGTATCTATTCAAGAATTTGAATTGTGCTGTATAGTTAAAATTTTTTTTTAAATAAACAAAGCAAAACTCCAGGCCCATATAATGTAACTGGTGAATTCTACCAAATTTTTAAGGAACAAACAATGTCAATTCTATAAAATCTTTTCCAGAAAATAGAACAAGAGGGAATACATCTCAACTTGTCTGAGATCATCATTATCTTAATGCTGAAACCAGACAAAAATGTAAGAAAAAACAAAACAAAACAAAAAACAATAGACAGTAACCTTCAAAAATACACATACAAGGATTCTCAACAATATATTAGCAAATCAAATCCAGCAATATATAAAAAGGATAATGTCACAACCAAATGGGATTAATCCTAGGAATGCAAGGCTGGCTCAATATTTGAAAACAATTAATAGCAACTCACCATATTAACATACTAAAAAAGTAAAACCATGCAATCATCTTAATAGATGGAGAAAAAGCATTTGATAAAACTTAGCATCAATTAATGGTAAAAGTTTCTCAGGAAACTAGAAGTAGTAGGAAACTGCCTTGACCTAGTAAAAGAAATCTAAAATCCCTACACTAATTTACTGCTTAGTGGTAAGAAACTCAGTGCTTTCCTCCTAAGATCAGAAACACATAACAGATGTCCTCTCTCATTATTACTATTCAGTATCATACTGGAAGTTCTAACTAGTTTTCCAGGGCAAGAAAAAGAAATAAAAAGAATATAGATTGGAAAAGAAAAAATAAAACTATGATCACAGATTATATTATTGTCTATGTAGAAAATCCCAAAGAATATACAAAAAAGCTCATAGAACTAATAAATTAGTTTAGTAAGATCATAGAGTACAAGGTCATTATACAAAAGACATGCTACAAACTGGGGGAAAATATTTGCAAATGACATATTTGATAAAGTACCAGAATACATAAATAATTCTTAAAACTCAATGAGAGGAAGATAGTTCAATAAAAATGGGCAAAAGATTTGAATAGATACATTCCTAAAGAAGACATATGGATTTCAAATAAGCATACATAAAGATGCTCAACATCATTATGGACATAAAGTTAAAACCACAATGAGATGCCACTACAAACCCATGAGAATGAATTAAAAAAAAAATCTGACAGTATCAGAAGGTGACAGATTTAGAGTAACAGAGATCCACATTCATTGCTGGTGGGAATGTAAAAGGATATAGTCACCTTGGAAAACAATTTGGTAGTTTCTTATAAAATTAAATATACACTTATACAACTCAACAACCCCACTCCTGGATATTTACCTAAATGAACTGAAAAAAAACTGTATTCAAGTGTTTATAAGCGCTTTATTTATAATTGCCAAAAATTGGATACAACCAACAGGTGAATGATCAAATAAGCTGTGTTATATCCAAACAGTGTAATACTATTCATCCATAAAAAAGAACAAACTATAGATGTATACAACAATGTGGATGTAGTTTAAGCGCATTCTGCTAAGTGAAAAAAATCAGACCCCAAAAGTTATATATATTGTATGATTCAATTTATATGACATTCTGGAAAAGACAAAACTATAGGAAAAGAAAACATCAGTGGTTGTCAAGGGTGGAGAAGAGGGGTGGGTTGAATAAAAGTTTCTGCAAAAGGGAATTTTTAGGGTGACGGAACTATTTTCTATGGTTTGGGGGTGATAGATACATTGCTCCATGCATTTGTCAAAAATCCATTGAACTGTATACCACAAAGTGTGAGCTTTACTCAAATTAAAAAAAAAAAAAAGTCCAGTATGTTTGGGAATCCCAGGATGGCATGCAGACCACAGCAAATGAATCTCACCATAAAACAAATAGATCACATAATTTCACCAAAGGGGGTGGGGATAAAAAGCTGACCTTGGTAATGTTGGAAAACATTGTTTTAACTCAATTCAGAAAGGCTAAAAATAAAAAGAATTGTCCATAAACAATGCATTCAAGTGTTTTTGTTTTTGTTTTAACTCACAGGGCTATGAGCTAGCAATTCTGGAACTACTTTACATTATACAAATAAGTAAATAAATTGTAGATAATGGGAGCTAGATTCTTTACTGTTAGAAGTTAAAAATAAAGATGAGGGGAGGCTAGAATGAACTCTGTGATACTGGATTGGAGTTGGAAATACCTGTGTGAAGTCATATTATATATACACAGATAAAATGAGACATAATTACAGATATGTGTACATACAAGAGTTAATATATATCCACTTATTTCCTAGCTCTGTCCATTGAGAGGGCACAGAGACAATGACATCCAGTAATAGCGAGAAGGCTAGCACTCAGATCTTGATTTCTAAATAACATTTTCCAATAAAAGGAACGAGGGCTCCATAGTACAATGACTGATTCTAGAGCTGAAGCAGGGAAAATATGAGATAAGCCTGAAGCATCTTCTTGTACCAACAAGTAAGTGGGGGGCAATAGGGCCTGTCAAAAGGACACAGGAGCTAACCTGAAAAATTTCCCAATGAATTAATTATAATATAAAGAATATAATAAATATCTATAAAACCATACTATCTAAATAAATAATGGAAAAAATAAATAAATTTAGGAGGAGTGACAAATGCCCCTTACAGAAGAATTGAAGGAAATAGAAAATCACTGACATAATAGTACTAACTGCTGTAGGCAAAATATACTGATGCAAGCTAAAGTGAGTGGGTAAAACTTTAAGGAAATATTGGGTTATAGACTGGACTTGGTGATTGTCTTCTACTGAATATAGTATAGAAATAGAGACACGGTAACTTTGCATTGGAGAAAAGGTACAGACAATATCTTAACCAAGTGATTAAGGTTAACATCACCAATAATAGATCATGTTGATATCATGTACTGTGTGAGATAATATCATGAGAAGAACATTTCATCTCTGTGGTATCCTTTCCAAAAATCTATAGCCCAGTCTAATCATGTGAACGCTTTGGACAAAACTAAACTGAGAGGCATTCTGCAAGATACCTGACCAGCACTCTTAAAAAAAGTGTCAAGATCATGACAAATAAGGAAAGACTTGGAAACTGTCACTGATGGGAGAAGACAAAGGAAACACGCTATATACACACAGCGTGGTATCCTGGGCTGGATTCTGGAGCACAAAACAAACTTTAGTAGAAAATTGGTGAAGTCCCAATAAAGTCAGTAGTTTAAGTTGATACCACTGTCCCAGTATGAATTGCTTAGCTTTGATGGTTGCGTAAGATGTTAACATTGGGAGAACCTGGGTGAAGTTTATATGAGAACCCTGTACTATCTTTGCAACTTTCTGTAAGGTCAAAACTATTTCAAAATAAAGAATTTACATAAAAGATGGGGAAGAAGAAAGAATATATTCTAGTTAAGGGGAACTATATGAGCAAAGCACAGAAATAAGAAAATCCTGGGTGTTTGGTTGGAGAGCTAGCTGCTGGGAGGGAGGTGAGAGCAAACAGAAATGAAGATCTTTAAACTAACATATTTCAAAGCACATTTTGATGTATGAAAAGGCAGCACCCAGATCATGTGGTCTTTATAGATAAGGTGACCATATAATATATCATCTGGGGCACTTTTGAAAATGAAAGAATATGCTCAGCAGACAGGAGGCCAGGAAAGCAAGCATAAACTAGGACTGTGCCAATGAAACTGAAAGTATGGTCACCCTACTTATATGCCATGATAAGGGGCTTGGACTTAATTTTGAAAGCAGTGTTTTCTGTAATGCATATTTAAAGGTCTTTTTACTAAGTGTGGAAAAGTTCCAGGGTCAAATACTCTTAGAAAATACTGGGTAAAAGAAATTTTATGTTTGTTTCTTTCCTGAACCACTTCTCAGAGCCTTTAATTTATAAATGTGCTCTGTGAATCTTCAAGAATATAATATATTAATAATATGATTCTCAAATATTTCTCATAGACCAATTCCCTGATTCCTTATCCCAACCCACACAATCCCCCACCTCTGCCCAGTCCAGGCACTTTTATTTTTGAGAAATACATTTTGAGGCATGCTGCAAACATGGTGATGGCATGAAGCTTGGAGTGATGTTTCCAGATTGGTGCTTCAGATATTCAGTGGTGGCTTTGAAGATAATGATGGTTAGGAATGGAAGTAGCAAATCCAATGAGGAGGCTGTTGCAGTGGATTAGGATGTCATTGGTAAGGGACAGAGAAAAGAGAGCACATAAGAATACTTAGGAAGTAAAATTAGAAGTGACTCTACCAATCATCATGCTATCATTCTCCATGTAAGAGTTCCATGAGATGAGATGCCTATTTATTACCTCCATGTTTAAATGCCAGAGCAAAATTTATTCTGTGTTTGACATATGACTGGGCATTTGTGTGGTCTCGAATAGAAACCAAGTAGACTGTAGAGAGACAAGAAAGGTGCTTAAAAATAAAGCATAACTAAATTAACTCTTGTCTATTAAAATATTAGTTTAAGCTAGCACAGATTTCTTAAAACAGCTGTGGTTTTTCCATTGTAGTATAAATCGAAAACAAACTTTCATAAGTCAAATGTGTACCTCTCATTTACTAATAAGTTTCTATTGTTATATTTACCTTTTTGTGTCTTTTACTTCTTTGGCTTTCCCAGTAGATAACAGTGTCCATTTAAAAAGTATTTTTAGTTCAGTGCCTATTAAATGAACAGGTAAGTATCTCCTTTCATTCACTGGGATTGCTATTCCAGACACTGGAGATTCAGCAATATGTAGTTCTCTGTCCTACATGGCAGAGGTTATATAGGTGGTATTTATATTAATATGAACACAAGTATGCAGATAATATTTCTCATTCAAGAACTTCTGATTGCCCTTAAAAATTTCTCCAGGAAGGTCCAAATTCCTAAAACTATTAACTCTGAAAAATCCAAATTGCAAGCCTGTAATCCATAGGTAACTTCTGCACACGTAAAGGATTTGTTTTGGGAGAAGTGACATTATCACATGTCAAAGCATGAGACTTTTTAAGCCCTACCAGTTTCCAGGCACCTGGCTGAATTTCACCTGGTAGCAGGCAGATGCTTTGATGGAATACTATAAATGTCAGGGACTCTTTTATAACTAATTTATCTCTAAATTTTGCAAGGTTATTCTAGACTATACTTATTGTTTTCCACACACAGGAATGAAATCTTATTTTTAGGTTTTCCAAAGATCTGGAAGGAATCCTCTCATATTTTAAAATGACAAATTGGAATGAGCCCAGGAGGAGGATTCAACCAGCTAAGCTTTGGTCCTAGTGCAGTGAGGAACTAGCAGGGCACTTGACCTCAGAACCTTCTTCTGTAGTGCATTGTTGTACCCTCCCCTCCCACAGCCCAGGTTCTACCAACGGCAACATGAATGTACGTTTGGAAAGTGCACTAAACCTCGTGCAGATGTAAGGTCTTTTCGTGGGAGTTCCTTTGATAGTTGAAATGCCTCTTCCTTAATTTCACCAGTCATTTCCTAATTCTCAAGCCCAATGCACAACTTTCGGTTTTTAATTTGCTTGAACTTCCTGTGACAAGTGACATGTTTTTGAAAATTTTTCCTTCATTCTCTAATTTAACTTTTCTTTGTTCATTTCCTATCTCATAGATTACTCCTTTTCAGGATTTTTCTTTCTCTGTCTGTCTCTTAAACACATAACATTCCACACTTAGTGTTAATGCACTTATCTCTTCCCATAGCTCCATTCAGAATTCTGTCCTGAACTCCAGCTCATATTTTCAAGTACCTGTAGGACACTGGACATTTCCGACTGGAAATCACTTCCCCAGAATCTTAAATATGACAAATCCAAAGCTAAAGTTACTGTCACTTTGCTCTGTCACTTTACCACATGCATCCTCAAACTGATTTTGCTGTATTAGCAATCTTAGATCTCAGGGAGTGACATCATGTTCAGCTCAGTTTCATGTGTCCTAAGAGTAGGAGTCATTTCTTTCAAACTCCATATCTAGTTGATTTCCAAGTCTACTTAAACATTTCTGAAGCCAGTTTTTACCTCTTCTCCAGTGTATTTTCCTGTGCAGTCCTTCAATATTTCTGATATCGGGAAGACTCTTACTGGGGACGTGCTATTATTACAACAGCCTCTTCCATGGTCTCTCTGCGTTCAGTCTCAGTGTTGTTTCCTTATAATTTCCCCCACCTCCCCAGAGTTTTCTTCATTGCATGGAATTATGAGCACATCACACCCTTGCTTAACATCTTTTAATAGTTCAACTCCTGTTAGATAGTTGCTTAACATGACATAGAGGCATTTCATTATAAGAACTCCACCTGCCTTTCTAGTCTCATGTTCCTGCAATCCATTCACTATGTTTCATCGAAATGAGCTTACATACAGATCCCTAAAAGTTTGCACTTGCCTATGATATTATGAATTTCCATGTGCTCTTCTTTTTGCCTGGATTGCCCTTTGCCACCTTGTCTTCCTGGTGAACATCTTTCAAGATTCTGTTAACACTTCTTCTTTAGAATTGTCCTTGACCTCACAATAAGGCACCTCCATCACTGAGCTTTCATGGTGCTTTGTACAAATCTGTATCATAGCACCTCCTACAGTGTCCTGGGAAGGATCCTACTTTTTGAGCTCCTTGAGGGAAATTCTATATCCTACTCATCTTGGTATCTACAGCGCCTGGCACAATACCTGGCAGCCGCTCAATGAACATTTACTGAACGAATGGTATGGGAGAGAAAAACCTGCAGATTCTGAATTAGCCTATCTGGACCTGTGCTACTCATAATTATTTACATGACTTCGATTAAGTTTCTTTGTGTTTCACTTTTTTAATCTGTGAAATGAGGAAGTAGAGCTAGATTTTCTGTGAGAGCCTCTCCAGATTTAATGGTTGACACTCAACGCTCATTATAGAGGTCGAAACGCATATTTTGACTGATCACCGAATGTTTTATAGAAATTTAAGAATATGAAGAAAAAAAAGGGAGAGATTTGACATAAAAATCTGAATTTCCACCATATCTTGAAACAGCAGATATTATGATTTCAGTGTATTGGGCCGATATGCCTTTAAACGCCCACGAGGGCTCGGGCAGAATCGCAGCGCCGCTCTCGGCGGGCGCGCGCCTTCCGCGAGGTCAGCAAACGCGCCTCCCTCTCTCTGTCGCCCGGTTGCACAGAGGCCGAGCGAAGGCTGTTACGGTCGTCACACTTGCGCGGTCGTTTTCGTCAGTATAGAAAAGATAAAGGACACATTTCTTGTACCCATTTTTCTGTCAAAAGCAGAAAAATGAAAAACAGACTGTGAAACCCTTGTCTTTCTTAGTCCCGGCTGACATCGCTCATTTGTGTTCATGTGTGTCTGGACTTTCGATGTCACATGCCCTTGAGGGTCCATCCTTTCAGAAAATAGCGTTGCCTTAAGTATAGGCAAAGGCTAAGCCAGTTCATCTTCCAATTCGCTTGGTGAGGTGTTTCTTTCACTTGAAGCCATTGATGCTCTTCGTGTAACAATTGTTTGAATATTTACCATTGGAACCATGTCTGCTTGTTTCGAACCCTGTGGAAACTACGCCCTGCCTTCCAAGTGTGCTTAGAAAGACTTGTACGTGCTTGGAAAACTTGTCGACTCAGGGAGCACCCTAAGGTGACTCTTCATTTATCCCTTCATTGTTCCTGCTAGGACTGCGTATTCGCGTTTGCGTTTTTTACGTGGAGCTGAGAATATGGTCTACTGCAGAGTTATACGTCAGGAAACAAAACAGGCATGAGCCGATGGGGCGGGGTGAAGACCCGAGTCCGGGGAGGCTGGCTTCACCCGATAAAGAAGGCAACTGCCCTCCATTCCCTCCTCTTCTGTTCTGCACGCCGCTTAAGGCGTTCACCATCTGCACGTCAGGCTTCAGTGAACAGCTCCGTTGCAATTTTGCTGATACCCCCATTCCTTAGCTCGGAAGCAGAGGGGGCGGGAGAGGGCCGCCGTCACTCAGCCGCACGGGCCAATGGGAGAGGGGCTAGCCCCACCTCCTAACCTGGGCTGAGCTAGGGGCATGCGCACTGGGCGTCCCAGCGCCGCCGCCCATCAGCTGAGAATTGGCCCTGGGGGCTCTGGGGCCGGAGGGTGACCCCGGCTGGAGGAGGAGGAGGAGGAGGAAGCCCTGGAGGTCGGGGTAAGAGACGCCTGGCGAGCCTCGGAGGCGCGGTGCCACCGCGGCTGCCGCGCCGAATGCGTGCGCGTTGTCAGCTGGCCGCCGCCCTGCGCTCTGAGGCGGGCGCTCGCGAGGCGAAGGGCCGGCGCTGCCCGGGCTCCCGGGCGCCGCTGCGCCGCACGGCCCCGGCCAGGTGCGGGTGCGCGGCGCGTTCCGCATTCCTGACGCGGGGTCAGGCGGTGCCCGGGCCGCGCTCCCGAGGCGCCGGGGCCAGTGGCGCGCACCGGGCCGGGCGGGCGCCGGAGCCGGCTCGGGCCCAGTCTTGGGATCCAGGTTCCGCCTCGAGCAAGACACGGCCAGTTGACCTCTTCCTCTTTTTAACTCTCGGCTTGAAAAACACACTTTAGACTTCTCTTCCCGAATAGAGAGAGAGGAACTGAAAAATACATGGCTATAGCAAGCGAGCCGTATATACATTTAAACAAATTTTTTACATCTGCTTGGCTCTTATTTGTAAATACATTAATTTTTCTTTACTTCAAGTCATTTCTGACTGTAATTATATATAATTTAAAACTTGCCCCAGATCTGGAAGGAAAGGTAGGAATGATGAAGTGCTGTGCTGTTCAGTAATGTTGGAGGTGGTCGGTTCTTCTGCTCTGAGGTGCCCAGAGCTGAGAAGTGTGTCTTGTGATGCGAACGAGCCTCTGCTTTGCAAGCCACTTTGAGAAGTTGGCCTCAGACGCGTGACTCCTTAAGAATTGTGCTCCAGTTTCAACCTTTCTGTAGAAGTTAATACAACACCATATTAACTCATTAATGTCTACATCATTTTTCTTCTGATGTTTGACTTATGCTGCTTCTCATAACAGATCCATTTTGGTTATAATCCCAAACTTCAGCCAGAGAGCTGGTGGTTACAAATTAAATTGTAGAAAACATCCACAGAAAGCCTGGGTAAAGTTTGCTATGATTCCATTTAGGTTGAAAGTTTAGTGTGTGAAAGGGTGAAAGGAAATCCTTGGTATTGTGAACTAAAAGCAAATAGTGTAAATAGTTCTTTAGCTGAGCTAAAGAATGCAGTTATAGTTGGTATAGAGAGATATTGTAGACTGAGCACCTTCACATTCAGTTACCATCTATGTTCTGGGCACTGTAGATACCACAAGATGACAAGGTTGTCTCTCTCTTGTTTATGTTCCAAAAGTAGGGATTGATAATAAACAGTATACTAATTAGATCTATTATGCTATTAGACCTAATTACACTATTTATTCTTATTAATTAGTGATGAGAGTTATGAAGTAGTTAGATTGACGGAGAGTGGTGGGGTGGTGAGTTCTCACTTTAGATCAGAGTGCTCACTGGAGGCTTCTCAAGCATGTGATGAGATCTTGCAGAGGAGAAGCCAGTCACATGGAGATCATGGGAAGAGCCTTCTAGAGATAGGAAATGTCACCCAGCAAAGGCTCAAGGCACCAAGAAGCCTGGGACATTTAGGATCTGAAAGAAGGCACTGGAATTCAGTGTTTCAGAAATGGTAATATTTAACAAATAAGGTGTGTGTTCTTAGGAAGCAGGTATATTTATTTATTCATTCTTCAAATATTTATTAAGCACGTATGGTGTATCCAGGTACTGAGAATAGAGCAGTCTACAAAATAAACAAAAAACTGTCCCCTCTCCCCCAGTGACTTGAGATTTGGGGACACAGGGTGGAGGGAAGTCCAGTTGTTTATGCTGGCGCTCATGATTAAGAAAGTGAAAATGACCATTTCTTTGTGCAGTCTGAATTTATAAAGCATGAGATTTATGTTTAATAGAAATCTTAAGCATTCCATAATATATCCAATAGTAACTGAGGGGAGTGTTTGACACTTTAAGAGTCCATTTTAAAATTTCCTTTGTTCATTCTTTTGTGTTTGTTACTCGCAGTCTTAAGAAGACTCTCATTATGAGCATTGCACTTTGATCCTCCCTTCCCCTCTTTCTTTTTATAGTGTTTGTATCTCTTCAGAGAAAGATAATTATTGAGATGTTGTGATGAGCACTGTGCAATAGAACATTCTGTGATGACAGAAATGGTCTGTACATGAGCTAAGTTGCTGGCCACTAGGGACATACAATTTTTTCAGCATTTGAAAGGTGTCTAGTGTGACTATGGAACTGAATTTTTTTTAGCTTAATTTTAGTTAAGTTTAATTTTAAAAAGTAGGCGCAATACAAAAGTGATATACAATATAAAAAGATGTAAATTGTGACATCAAAAACATGAAATGTGGGAGGGAGCAGAGGAACAATGTAGTTTTTAAATTTAATCAAAGGTAAGTTGTTAGCTTAAAGTAGCCTTTTATAAGATTTCTTTTGCTTTTATTATTTTTAATTGACACATAACTGTACATATGTATGGGGCACATGTGATATATCGATACATGTGTACAGTGTGTAGTGATCAGAGTAGTTAACATATTCATCACCTCAAACATTTATCATTTCATTGTGTTGAGAACATTCAAAGTCTGCTCTTCTAGCTATTTGAAAGTATATAAAAAATATTTATTCTAGTCACCCTTTAGTGCTATAGAACGCCAGAACTGATTCCTCTTGTCTAGCTGTACCTTTGTGTCTATTAACCAACTTTTTCCTATCTCCCCTCTCCCATCCCCTCCCTTTAGTGACCACTATAATTTTAATTTTAATATCCCATTTAGTTAGTGGCTACTTTATCAGACAGTGCAGGTCTAGATAGTAAGTTATATAATTATTAGTCTGAGCAGTGAAACTAGGAATTCTGAATGTGCTTTCACAAATATTCAATAAGAGCATTTTTATACATAGCAGCTCTGGGCTAGGTACTCCAGACTGATGTGGAAAGGAAACATCTGAATAACTTGGCATTCATTTAGCCTGTATGCAAAGATCATAAACTTTTAAGTCAGTTTATAGTTGGTTATCTATATATGTATTTGTGTGCATATTTTTTTACAATAAATATAGCCATTTGGCTCCCTTTATTTCTCACATCTTATCATCAGAAGAGCCAACCATTGTGGACTTTTAGTTTTCACTTTATTAGCAGAATAATAGAGAAAAGGAGAAAGCTGCTCTGCTGTGTTACCTTGATCAACTGATGTAGCTATCCCAAACCTATTTCTTCATCTTAGGAGGTGGGATAGCAAAACTTCATATGGGGCCTGTAGAAAGGTGGTAAATTTGGTTTTTGTAATTGAATGAGTTCTCCTGACCTTAATTTTGTTACACAAGAAAGCATTATGGTTTAATGTTTTAAATATGGGTTCTAAAATTTAGTTTCAAGTTTTAGCTCTTTTGCTTATTCTCATTATGCCTCAGTTTCTTTGTATAAAAAAGTCACAATAGTAATTATACTTATCTCATAGGCTTGTGGTAAGAATTAACTGAGAAAATAAATGTAAAAGTCCTAATTGCAATGCTTCATAAATAGTAAGTCCTGTTGAAGTGTTGGCCAGTGTTAATCTTGTTTTATTTTTACATATCTTTGCTCTCCATCTAGCAAATTGTTTTACATTATTCACACAAGACTGAACTGGTCACCTTTGTGCCCTTTCTCTAAGGAAATTCCAGACAATCCAAAAGTAGCAGCTCTTTGGGTGAATGAAGCTCAGTTATCTCACCAGCAGAAACTTTTTAAAATTTAGTTGTTTGAGTAAAAGGGTTGAGAAAAACTGTGTTTGTGACGAAATTGGTAGATTTTCTGGAGAGGAGAGGTGGGCTTAAAAGAAAATAATGAGAAGACTTTTAAGCTAGACTGGCATGAGTTTTGAGGGTTAAGGAAAATGCTACAATACTATGCTTGTAATCACAGAGAGATTATACTCACTCTTTGAGGGAGAGAGTAGGCCTTTTGTGATTGTGTGGTTGTGTGATTCTGAGGCAAGGGAGGTTTTCATAGTCTCATGCTGAAGCTGGCCCTGCAGATTTAAGAGCAGATCATACCTTTCCTCTGTGTAGGGTGGAAAAGCACTTGGTCCCTGGATGTACTTTATCTCTTCTTGATCCCGGCAGCAGGCCCTAATGCTAAGTGTCTCACCTAAGGTAGAGATTTCTGGTTGCCAGACATGTAGACACTAGAGAGAGTTAAGAATATGACTTGGAGAGATATAGTCTACCTGTGAGACTCATTCGTGTATAATAAAATGGAACCGTGAAGGTGGAGGAGCTCCCCAAGGAGAGTATATTAATAAGAAACAAGCATTTTCTTTTATAATATGTTTCTGTTGGCTGTAAGCTAGTCCTTCCAGAGGAAAGGAAGATGTCATTGAGCAAGGGAAGTCGTCTTTATCCATGTGGTGGACTATTACTTGGAAATAAAAAGGAATAAAGTACTGATACATGCTACAACACAGATGGACCTTGAAAACATGATAAGAGAAAGAAGCTAGTCACAAAGGACCCATACAGTATGATTCCATTCATATGAAATGTCCAGAATAGGCAAACCTACAAGGACATAAAAGAGATAAACTGTTTCGTCTGGTGAGGAGAAGTGAGGAATGACTGCTAATGTGTATGGGCTTTCTTTTCAGAGTAATGAAAGTGTTCTGAAAGTGATGCTGTGATGGATGTATAACTTGGAATATATTTTTTAAAAAATCTGACAGTCGTGATTGTGGTGTTGCTCCTGGAGAGGACGGACCTCTCTAGAGTCTTTGCCTTGATATGTCTGTGCCAGAGTGGACAACTGGCAGGGTGGGAGGTGGAGGGGTGGTATTTAAATCTATTCTTCTGAAGTATTGTTATTAAATGTATTTTTAAAAAGTGAAATATATGCATATAATTTTACTAATAAAATATTCAGTTTTTCTAATGAAGTAGAGCTTGATTTCATGTTTTATATGAAACATTCACACACACACACACACACACACACACACACACACACACACGCACCACCCTCCACACACACACACGCACCACCCTCCTGCCAAAAAAGGGGGAAATGAGGGGACTGTCTTTAAAACCTTTGACTTGAGCCTGCTGGTTAAGCTTCTGAATATTGGATTTATTGAGAAATGAAAATGAAAACTTTTCTTTAAGCCAGTAAAATGAAGGGCCCAGCCAGCAATGGTATCCTGATGCTTTACTGGACACTTTGTTTACTTGTCTGCCACTCTCTTTTTTGTTTTTAGTTAGTTTTCATTATGAGCATGCACAATACCTAGTTACATCTTCAGATGAGATTTACAAAAGTCTGTCGAGTAGTGCAGTGTGGTGTGGAGTGACTTGGAATATAAGCTGTCAGGGAGAAAATGTGGTTGTACTTTTGCTAAGATCAGGGGTTTTCTCCAGATCCCTGCTGCTGGAAGCATTGACCAGAAATGCTTGCCAGTACTGCTAAAGCACTGATGGGAAATGTGAAACATTTGTTTCTTTAATGGTTTTGTTGTTAATTGTCTTTTTCGGTTCCTTTATTACTATGTACATGGTTTGGCATCAGAAGTGATCATCTTTTTATGTTGTTTGCAGATTGAAATAAAACAGTGTGGTACCAAAAAAAAAAAAAAATAGGATTGTATGAGTGAGTTATGTGATATGTGAATTGTATAGCTCAATGAGATCATTTTTTTTTTTTTAATGCAGAATTTCGAGATCCAGTTGGTGATTTGTAGTGCTTGGTTAGTGTTGGCCACATTGAATCCCCCAGTCTGGTCTTGTTCTGTCTGGGTCCGAGTCCAGGGCTATCTGGAAGAAAGTTTATTTCTGCCGCCCCACTGCAATGGTCCAGCTGTCTAACTTGAAGTTTGAATTTGTCCTTTTATGAAATTGGTTTTGAGTCTATCTCTAGGGTTTGGTGGAAGCCAGAGTAGATAAACTGGACATGTAGATAAACTGGACTTATAGAACAATGAGGGAGATTGGAGAGCATTTTAAAGCTCCCTGGACTTTCAGGGTGGCCAGGCACATTCTGTGATGCACTGGAGTTCTAGGCGTGGAACCTGTCCTTTTCTTCTGCTGGTCTCAACAGTTCAAGTATTGTACTTCCTACCAATACTATCTGTTAGAACAAAACACATATTTCTTTGTGACCTCTTTCCCCTGCCAGAAATCTTTAGTAGTTTCTTCTTGAAACCTAGTTCTGTGTGGTAGCAAGCCTGTGTAGCTTGGGAATCAGAACCCTGGGGTTGAATCCCACCTCTACCTGTGGGTTGTATTACCTTGGACTGGTTACTTAATCTTTATAAGCCACAGTTTACTCATTACTAAAGCAAGCATAATGCTGCCTACTTTAAGGGGGAGGTTGTGAAAATTAAATTAGTCTATGTGAAATACTTTTCATTTCACAGATGTGTGATGAATGTTAAGTCATTCCTCACTTTTCTTTTCTGTGTCATCTCCCACTTGCCCCAGCCATGAATCATCTGATCCATGGTTGGCCAGGAACCTCCCCTTCCTTTTGTAAATACCACACTGTGTGTGCCCTTTCCATATGTTCTGGGTCTGTCCACCCTAGTCTTCATGTCCTTGCCTTTGTTTTTCTTCACACTTGTCATACCCAAGTATCCAGATGATACATTTCTGTTTCATAAATTCTTTCTAGGCAAGAGCGATAGTGATGTTTCATTTTTCTAATCACTCTCACTTTTGCCTAGCATGTAACCTTATATTGATTTGAATTTTTTTGTTGGTTTACATTATTAACTTTATGCTAAACTTTTCTCCTATATGACAAACTTGATTTGCATAGATATTTTATCATTGTTTTTTGTTTGTTTTGTTTTGCTTTGTTTGCATCTCCTAAGTGCTTACTTTAAAGCTGGGCTTGTAGCAGGCTCTTAGCAGTGACTTGGCTTACTAACTGACCACCAACAACGTGGCAGTATTCCTCTGCACGCTCAGTGAAAGATGGGGTAAGAGTAGTTGAAATTCTTTGCTGTGCATAGTTCTGTATGCAGGGACATCTCTTTTCAACCTTCTTTCCAAACCCTGAGTGGTGTGGTGTGGATTGAAGAAGGAAAGGGTCATCTTTCCTCCTTCCTGTAGTGGTATCCCAGTATTCCTTTTATCCTGAGATGCTGACTGCTGGAAGAGGGAGGAGAGTCCTTCTTTCTCCTTGCTCTGCCAGGAATGTGTGATGAGCATTTTATAGGACATTCTTTCTCTTCTCAGTAGTTGGCTCTGCTATTTCAAATTTAACCTTTCCTGTTAAAATTAGAGACCTGTTAGTCATATGTTCCTGAGCTGTTCCTGTGTGTGTTATCTTAGATGTAATGAAATTTCTAGTGATAGCCTGAAGTCTGCATTCCATTTAATAAATATTTAAATGCCTTTTCTGTGCTAAGAGTTGTTTTAAATGTTATGGAAAGATAAATAGCATGTGGGCCCTGACTTATAATTGTTCACATTTAGTTAAGGAAAAAATTTATAAATAATTAAATTTGAAATTTTCAAAGGGAATATATAATTTGAACCTATTTTAATGGTTTAACATGTTTAACATGACTCTCTCCATTTTTTTTTTTTAATAGACATGAGAGTTTCGCTATCTGAGGCGCTAGTTGCCAGATTTCAACTCTATTGGGTTAATCAGGTCTGTTCTTGTAACCTCCCAGATTGATAAGTTGGAAAATGTGAGCTGATGACTTTAAAAATATAATTATATGGTTTTTCTTTCCTATTCTTTAGGTGACTGCTTAAGAAAACTGCTCAGCCCGCCAACATCTGATGAAATTAGCGAATAAGCAAAGCAGTCATGTCTTACATTCCAGGAATTGGTGGCGATCCTGCCCAGCTGGCACAGCGTATCTCTTCCAACATCCAGAAGATCACACAGTGTTGTGAGTTGAGTTTTAAATCGACTTTACTGATTGTTTATATTCTTATCTGGACTTTGTGGAGGTTCGTAAAAGGACAACTCTAGTGAATGCCAGGACTAGGAGCATTCCTCTAAGAACAGATTTTAAAAACTGTTCTTATCACTTTAAAAGTGATAACTGTTTAGAGTAAATAGAACAGAATTATATTAGAAGAGATAATACTTCCTGCATTTTTCCATAGAGAGGCAGAGGCAGGCACATAATACATTATTTCACTAGTGAAATAAAGATTTAAAAGGATGATAGATACTTGCATTTGCTCTAAAATCATCTGGTTCTAGATGAGATGATGAGACTGTTGACTCAGTTGCATAGGTTTGAAACTGAGAAGCGCTATGCTACCAAGAGCTTTAGGGACATATGTTCATTAAAAATAAAATTTGATCAGATATTGATTAGGTTGATTTTATAAAGGACAAATACTTGGCACATTATTAAGGAGCAAGGAAGAACTAAGGAGGTGATGTTTTAATCTATTGAGGCAGATATGATAGGAAGTCACAACCTCCATTTCCCACAAATTATCTTTTGCTACACTTGTCAGAGACAGAATCCCAGTAGACTGATCCAATGTGGCACTTTGTTACAAAGTATTTCTTCTCAAAATATGTATAAACATTAAAAAATTTACTGAAGCATATTTTAGCCTATAGATTTTTTTTTTTTAACTTTGTTTTGTTTCTAAATTATGGCCAGTCAAATACCAGGGATTATTCTAGTCATCTTGCTGTTAGTGTTTGACCCCCTGGGCATTACCTGAACTCTTTCAGAGAGTGTTAATAAAGTTTAATCTTCAGCCTGCTTCCATAAGGCTACTGTCTTTACCAGAATGTTAACACACTGCTGAAATACAGTGTTTTCAAATGACCAAACTGTGTTTTCCTTTTTTTTTTTACCTAAATCATTAACTCCCTAACAGTTATTACTCTACCTGAATGATTTAAATGAGATGCTGGTGTGTTTTGGAAGCAAAGGGAGTAAAATTAGATTCTAGATGGTTCTATAAAAGGTACTGCTGTGCACAATGGTGTAAAATAACCCTTATTCTGATTTGGCATAATTCCTGTTTTTTTTTTTTTGGCTATTCTTAGAGGAATAAGGAAGTGAATAGTGTTGAGGTGTTGTGTTGTCCCCAGCAGGGAATGTAGGAATGGTATATCAAGGACTGTTCCAGTTTACACTAGCTTTGCCTTGCCCATCCGGGTTCAGATGTGTTCTGACGTAGCCACAGAAGAGCATCTCCTTTTTGTGACTCCCTTGCTGCTGGCCAGAAATATCACTGGTCTTCCTCAGTTGAATCTGGCTATCTATGTGAAAATTAAGGTAGCTTATATTTTTAATTTACATGGGTGGAAAATCAGGACCTTTATACAAGAGAGGGGGCCAAAAGGCCTTTCTCCAAGGAAAAGGGCAAGCATCTTGTGTTGGGGAAAGCTAAATGGCATGGAAATCTCAGAAGAGGATGAGGAGTAACTGTACTGTACCAAGATTATAGAAGTAGTAAGCACTAGATGCTATGAAAGATCTGTGGATTGGAGATTGTGTGTGAACTTGAATTGGAAGGAGGTAAGGGTTAACTTAAATCAGCCTGTGCTCCCTAAGAAAGAGATCAGTTGATCCAGCCAGATGAGTAGTGAAAAATTGAGCCACAGTTGAATAATCGTGACATGGTTGATAGCCAGGTATGTGACTATGTCCAAGGGCAATCTTGGAGTGTGTGGAAGGATAGTGATAAGACTATGTGAAGAGTCCCATGTGAAGAGTTGTTAAGGAGATTAGGACTCTTCAGCCAAGAGAAGGGATAGTCACCATCTCCAGATGTTTGAATCCCTGTCATGTGTGCAGCGGAAGCTATGTGTTCTGCATGAATACAGGGGCCTCCACAAATGTGCAGAACCTGTATGTAGGTAGTTGACTTCAACTTGAATAATCCAAGTTATTAAGGGAGAATTATCTCCCTCAGGAGGAGTGAGATCACTGTTATTAAATGCCCAAAAAGGATGGTCAACTGTTTCTTAGGTCTGTTATTAAGAATTTTAAACATTGGAATAATGGTTCAAACTGAGTTTTAATTTTGTTACTCTGTCTTGGTTCATTCAGAAAATAATTTAGTAAGCACATTCTGCTTGCTAGATACTGTTCCAGACTATGGCAATCTAGCAGTAAATAAACTGTGTAAAGTCCTGCTCTCATGCACTTTACAGGTAGTAAAAAATAAATAAATAAATAAATAATAAGCAACATAATTTTCTATGAAGAAATCACAGGGAGAGGAGTGACATGAGAGCCAGTGACTGAGGAAAGCTGCCTTTGCCTGAATGATCCTGGACTGAGGATGAAGAAAGCTGGTAGTGAGAAGACCCAGGGAAAGAACATTTTAGCTAGTGTTGAAATTCCTAAAGCATTCCAGAGCTTGAGGTGTTCAGAAGATAGGAAAAAAAGATAAAGCCAGTGTGGCTGAAGCGCAGCACCTGAGACAAGAATGGCAGGAAATGAAATCAGGGGAAGCTGGGGGGGTCACCTGCAGGCTGTGCGGGAAGTTTAGATTTCATTCTGAGAGGCAGTAGAAATCACTGGAAGCGTTTAAGCAGAGAAGAGACATAATCAGAGCTGCACTTTGAAAGATTACTTTGGCTGCTGCTTAGAAAACAGATGCTGGGGGAATCACGGGTCATCATCACAGAGGTCTGGGGAGAGAGATGTTGGCTTGTACCTGAGTGGTGGCCGTGGGGAGGGAGAGAAGTGGTGGTGTATTTTGGAGGCCAAGCCAGCAGGAACTGCTGATGAATGTCGGTGGGGCTGGGAGGAAAAGAGAGGAGTTAAAGATGCCTCTGTAGTTTTTGCATAGAGCCCCCGAGTAGATGGTGTGGCGAGTGTGTACTGAGATAGGAAGGGCTACAGTTAGGACAGTGGCAGAGAGTTTTGTTTTGGCCAAGTAAATTTTGAGTTGTCTTTTAGACATCTGTGCGGAGTTACTGTTCATCTAGATTAGATATATGAATTTGGAGTTCAGGCTGTCATTGCAGTTGAAATGGTATTTAAAACCATAGGTGTAAAATAACCACAAAAGAGTGAGTGGAGTTAAGAGAAGAGGGTTTTAACGTTAAAATATGTCAAAGTCAGGAAGGCAGCATGAAGAATCTGAGGAGTGACCAGTGAGGTAAGAAAGAAATGAAGATGTGATAGATTTCTAGAAATCAAACAGTGTTTCAAGAATGAGTGAGGCAGTAACTGTGTCTAATGCTGCTGAGAGATGAAGATGAAGGCAGAGAATTGGATTTGATAAACGGATGATAAATTGGATTTGAAAAGCCTGGCCTCATCTCCATATTCCAAGTGTAAATGGAGGACAGGGAGACGGAGCTACTCTTAACCTTTTAAAGAAACTTTCCAGAATCCTACTCACTTCTGTTGTGTTACTGATCATGTACATGGCCACACTTAGCTGCCAGGGAGACCGAAAAGTCTTTGAGCTGGATTTCAGTGTGCTCACTAAAACTGGGCCATTTGAGAAAGAAAAGCAAGAATCAATATGTATTAATACTAGGCAACTAGTAGACTCTATCATGGAAGGAGAGAGAGGGTCAAAGAAGGGGTTGCATTTTCCACCACAAAAGGAAAAGTCAAGTGAGAATAGAATTGCAAAAGAAACATCTTTGTGGGCGAGAGGGAGTGGGGAAAGAACCACTAGGGAGTGATTTAGCTTTCATCCACTATAAAGAGGCCACAGCAGAGTGTGATGCAGATGGAGGTCTGGGGGCAAAGACGGAGGAGTTCCTATTTGCGTGGGTCTGTTATAAACGAAACATGAGGCAGAGTCATCAGATAGAGAGTGGGAGGGAAAGCTATTGGAAATTTATGGAAAGAAGAGAAAGTGGACAATTGAGAAAAGAGAAATTGAAAGAAGAGAAGGTTTTGACAATTGAGAGACTGAACCTCCCAGGGAAGTAGAGAAAGGGGTTTGGCAGGTTGAGTACACATTTGAGATTTGGGGTTGTGAATTTGGTGAAACCAGTCATCATGGTGTATATTTTCTAATTCTGAGATTCAATGTCTAAATGAAGGGGAATTTAGATTTAGATAGAGTAAGTTATTGTTAAAAATGTAACCTACCGTCCAGTATGCATTACTGGTAAGGGCTGTGCAAATATCACGTGAAAGGCAGAAGTGTGAAATTTCAGTTCACTTTTCTTCCCCCACCATCTGGTAATGCTAATAATACTAGATGTGAGAATAAAATGGTACTTTGCACCACATTTAGGTTCTTCTCTTTACACTACATTTGCATCTTTTGAAATTGTGTCAGTACAAATTATCTGGTTTTATGAGACAAATTTAAAGAGAGGATCCTATAAGTAAGGTAATATGTTAGTTAGATTATGGGCTTCTGTTCAACTAAAGCTAAAGACTTCCTGAGTATTGCAGTGGGAAAGTTTATTTTTACGTTACTTTTGATCAAATAAATTAAAACTTATAAAATATTGAATTTTGTGGTTTAATATATGCCAAGAAGGAAAATAGCAATTAAAAAATTTTTGATTCTGGGAGGAGCCCAAGAATAACAAATAATAAGATTGGAATTTTGTTTTCTTTTACCAGTATTATATTCTAGCAGTTCTGTTTTGCAAAGAGAGTAGGATGGATGAAACAAAATGTTTTTAAACTTAAGTTTTGTGGATTTTTTTGTTAATCCACTTTTTGTTAAAAATAATGTGTAGTTGTATGTATTTGCTTCACTAGTAAAGCATTCACTAGTAAACCATAGTATAACCATGCAATTTATATTAAACATAAAATGTGTAAATATTATAAATGCTTACATATAAAATATATTAGAAATATGATTACATTAAAATAATACAACTTTTTAAGAATAAGTTAAATAGATATAACACATTAGAACTTTATTACTGATTTCTCTGTAGAGAATTTAAAATGATTAAGAGAATATTTTACTCCTATGGGAGAAAATATTAACTCTGTAACAGTCAGCAAGGCATTTGTGCTTTCCATGCTGCATCCTTTGCCCATGGCGTGTGTAGACAGTTTCTCTGCTGCAGGCCTAGCGTGGCATCTAGTCTTTTTCAACCCAGTGCTCCAGGCAACCATTCCCTGTAGACTGGAGTTAGCATGCAAATAAAGCCATTTGTTATTCCAGGTCTAGAAGATCATTATGCATCTAAGGAATGCTTAGATTTAATTCTTACACTTTGGATTAAGACGTTCAAAAGTAACGTTTTTATTAGCAACATCTGGAGATGATATATATACCCGTTTAACTTCTCTCATCCCTCTATGTTTTCTTTGAGACAAATCCCTGTGATATATAGTATGAAAATAAATAAGCCTCTGTGGGTTGAAAGGGCTGAGCCTATTATGTAGGTAAGGCAGAGTAGAATATTTTCACAGGGGCCATTCATCCTTGCCCAAACACAAACAATATAGAAGAATGTTTTCAGAATACACTGAACTCATGTTTTTAAAAGAGACAGAATAAATATATTAAAATTCATCACAAAGGTAAAGATGGGTTTTTTAGTTCAAACTTTTTAAAAATAGCAGTATTATGTATATATTGAGTAGTACACAGATTATTAGTGTACAACTCAATGAATTGTCTCTTACAATGCCACAAATGTTAAGGAATAGAAATTATCAGCCCTGTGAAGCCCTTCTTATGCCCCCTCCATGCTCTTTAAAGATAACTAGTATCTTGACTTTAAACATTACTGGTTAATTTTCCTTTTTTTTTTTTTTGTAACTTTATCTAATAGAAATAAGGATTGTATTTTATTTTGTGTTGGACTTCTTTATCTCATTATGTTTCTCTCATTATGTTTGTGGGGTTCATCAATGTAGCTGTAGGTCATTTGTTTTCCTTACTCTTTGGTATTCAATTTTTTGTTTTGTTTTATTTTTTTGAGACAGAGTCTCACTCTGTTGCCCAGTCTAGAGTGCCATGGCGTCAGCCTAGTTCACAGCAACCTCAAATTCCAGGGTTAAAGCAATCCTTCTGCCTCATCCTCCCAAGTAGCTGGGACTACAGGCATGTGCCACCATGCCCGGCTAATTTTGTTTATATATATATATATATATATTTATTTATTTATTTTAGTTATCCAGCTAATTTCTTTCTATTTTTTAGTAGAGACGGGGTCTTGCTCTTGCTCAGGCTCATCTCGAACTCCTGAGCCCAAATGATCCTCCCGCCTCGGCCTCCTAGAGTGCAAGGATTACAGGCATGAGCCACCATGCCCGGCCTGATATTCAATATTTAAACATGCTACAGTTCATTTATTAATTCTACCATAGATATCTGTAAAGTTTTAGATTTTTTGTTTTGTTTCTGCTGTTACGAACAGTGCTTCTTTGAACATTCTTGTATGTTCTTTTGTTGCATGTATATACCTAGGAATTGGGTTACCGGCTCATAGATACGTGTATGTTTAGCTTTCATAGATAAAGCTAAACAGTTTCCTAAAGTTATTCTACCAGGTTATACTCCTGCCAGCCAGTGTATCAGAGTTTGTATTGCACAGAATCCTTACCAATGTTTGGCATTTACAGCCTTTTAAATTTTACCTATTTTAGCAATAATTTTATCTCATTGTGGTTTCATTTGCAATTTTCTGATTAGAATCATATTTTTGAGAATACAGCTGAGTTAGAAAAATCAGTGAGACAATAGGAAAAGTTTCTAATCAGGCAAGCTATATGTGCGTGCATGTCCATTCCTGAAATCAGATCCAAATGGCAATGTGACTTTGAAAAAGCTGTCAACTTTCCAGGACGTGGTTTTCTTGTGTATATATTTGTGGGCTAGATTATGGTCTCTTCCAGCTTTAACAGGCTATAATTCTAATTCTAATGAAAGTTTTAAAGAGTCCTAAACCCTCTTCTAACATATATAGGATTATTCTTTTTGCTATTAAGAGGCCAGTTGCCATATCTGGATCCAAATGCATGCTCACAAAACCCCCCAATAGAAGCAGCCATTCACAAAGCCAGCTAGAGTTCCACCAAGACCTACTTATTTCTAAGTGTTAGGAGATGGGAGAGTTGCAGCACAGAGGTTTCTGGTGTGAATCTTGTCAGAATTAACAAAATTGTGTATTGAAGGAGATTGAAAAATAGAAATGACAATAGCTGACCATGAAACATTGTCCTAGAGATAAATTATTGCCATATATAACATAGCATAGTAAGTTTTACCACTAGCGCTGATGAGAATTCTAGTATTGTAGTAAGTATTTTTTTAAACAATAATACATAATAGGAATTAGCCACTGGAAAATGAACAAAACAGATACATTGGAGATATAAAACTACTCATCAAAATTTATGAGTGCAGAAGTTTCTGCTGAAATATGCATCATGCTTTGCATGTGTTTGTGTGTTTTCCAGAAAATTTGGGAAGACCGAACTTTCTAGAGGGTCATAAAGTATGAACTTAAGCCCATGTTATAAGTGATAAGAGTGGGTGACTGAAAAATATTTTTGTTAAATCTTCATTTATTTCTCTTTTGTCATATATCTCCTACAGTTAAAGCTGCTTAACAGTCTTGTTTACAGTTGAAAAAATACTATTGATTTCTCTGTGTTGTAATTAGCTTGGCGTGCTGTGTGTGTACTGTTTGTTTATTAAGAAGGATCATTCTATGGCTCTTGTCCCCATAAGGTTCTTATGATTTTGAGATGAAATAAAGTCTATGTAAAAGTGTGAACTCTTTTGTTACTTTTGAGAATGAACACAGTTCTTTTAATTATTTAGGGTCTGCTGAAGGGGACACCTGTTTTTGCACCTTAACACATAACTGCACAAAAGGGAAGCTAATATCATCAACTTCTCTTTTTAAGGGTGCTAGGGCAAGCTTTTCTTTATAAAGGAGCTCTAGTCCTCAGAAGTTAATGAATTTATTGGAACTGTATGTTTACTCAGAAATTGAGAATGCTTCTTTTTTTTTTTTGAGGCAGTGTCTTGGTGGGATGGGAAGGCAGTTTATAGAGGAAAAGGAATTGAAAACTTATCCCTTTCCACTCCCTTAAAATGCTGTTTGAGATGTTTACTTCTAAGGTCACACATCTGAAAATATTTGGTTGGGTTTTTTTTCCCCCTTGAGGAGAAAAACTTTGGTAGCTTTGATTTTGTTGTGATTTTCTTCATGCCTAAGGCATTGACATAAAACAGGTGTGAAAATTAATGTCTTATCCATGGGAATTTTAACAGAGCGTGACAACTTTTCTTCTCTCCAATGACTTTTCTTTGTGAACATGAGTGGTGTTTATTACCAAATGTGAATGAACTCTTTTTTGTTTGTTTTATGAACTAAATCTTTCAGAATTGGCTCCAGGGTGCTTCAGGGAGTTTTATCCCTCACTGCTCTTGTCTGTGAACTGTCCACATTCCTCTGCCTTGAACATGAACTTTCTTAACCCTTGGTTCCAACCCCAAATCATGATAGTGGGTGTCTTCACTCTCTATATTCAATCCAAGTGCAAATTCTATTGGTTCTACTTGCCAAATTTATCTGTTTCTCTTTATTTCTGCCATTACTGCTGAGGTCCAAGCCCCTGTAATTAATTAATTCCTTCCCTCCCTCCCTGCCTGCCTGCCTTCCTTCCTTCCTTCCTCCCTCCCTCCCCCCTCCCCAAACCACTGTAATTAATTCCTTCTTTTTTTTTTTTTTTTTTTTTTTTGACAGAGTCTCACTCTGTGGCATCAGCCTAGCTCACAGCAACCTCAAACTCCTGGGCTCAGGCAATCCTACTGCCTCAGCCTCCCCAGTAGCTGGGACTACGGGCATGTACCACCATGCCCGGCTAATTTTTTATATATATTTTTTTAGTTGTGTAGCTAATTTCTTTCTATTTTTTTTTTTTTTTTTTTGGTAGAGACAGGGTCTTGCTCTTGCTCAGGCTGATCCCAAACTCCTGAGCTCAAATGATCTGCCCACCTCGGCCTCCCAGAGTGCTAGGATTACAGGCGTGAGCCACCACGCCCGACCTTGCTGCTATTTCTTTGGATGACTGCAGCCTCCAAATTGTTCTCCCCGCTTCCATGCCTGTGTATTTCAGTCTTCTCCACATAGCAGCCAAGGTCAATTTTTAAAACTATAAATCACATTATATCATCCTACAGCTTAAAACGCAACAATGACTTCTGTGGTTCTTATAATCAAATCTCGACCATGCCCCACAATATCCTCTAAGATCTGACCCCTGTCCCTACTTGTCATCTACCACTCTCCCCCTTGGTGCTGCCACATTCCAGCCACATAGGCCCTTCTTTCTGCTTCTCAAACAGCCCAGCTCATTCTTACCTCAGGGCCTTTGCACTTGCTACTCCTTTGCTTCAGATATCTTCCCAGACATCATACAACTGACATTTGGGTCTTAAGGCACAAAGCCCACTTCCTTAGGGATATCTTCTCTGACCTGTCATTTTGCTTCTTCCAGTCATTCTTTTTCTTGTTAACCTGTTTTGTTTTTATATTTTCTTTTTACCAATAAATTCAAGTAATGTTGTTGTTTGCTTATTTTCTGTGTTTTCTATTAGACTTTTGGCTCCGTGACAGAAAGGTCTTACTATGTCTTAGCTGCAGAAGTATTTACACCTTGTTGTATTCTTTCATTTTTTTAATGAAAATGAGATCATCCTGTATATATTTTTTTGCTGCTTGCTTTTTTTGTCTTTTATTTTAGCTGCATAATTTTCCATTATTTGGATATGTCACACTTTATTTAATCTTCTGTTAATGGACATTTTATCAAAGGATTATCTGTTTAAAAGTTGGGAAACTTATCATTTATCTCCACAAATGAATCCTCTGAGTTCTATATAGAGAAAATAAAGTACAATGCTGACCATGTAAAAATCCTCGTATGTATGTTTCTACACTGCATTTATTTAAAAATTATTATTAGTTTTTCACCATAAATATAATCAATACTCAGTAATTGTGTTGAAGTGTAGCTTCTCTTTGATTAAAATATAGTTCATGGTTAGTTGTGTAACAACCACTCAGCTGTCCTGTGAGGCTGCTCCCTATACATTTTAGTTGGCTTGATGCTGATATGGGAGTTGAACAGTATAAGTTGGTGTGGCTGGTTAGTTTTGGTTTCCCACAATAGTTTTGACAATTCTTATCCTCATCTCTTTGATCCCTTTTTGTTGTTTTCACCAATTATTGAGCAATATTTTCATTAAACAGTAATTGCCTTTTATATTTATTCCAAATTAGGTATTTTTCTTAAAGCATTTATTAATTGGTTTGCCTGTTAATTGCTTAGGAAGAATCCAAATATCATACAAAATAGTGTTCTGCAAGTCTGGATATATTTCTTTTTCCCAGTCTTCCTTCTTGTTATAGTGTCATTACCATGATCATTATTTGAAGAAACTACCAGTGCAGTAATGTATCAGTAATACTGAGTATGACCACCTACTTCTCTATGATAGTTTGGTGTTCATCCCATATAAAGTTAAGAGAATGCCCACAGACATCACCGAGATCCCCTCCAATCTGAGGACTATGATTCTCCTATTTGGGAGAATGTAAGCCTTCAGCTAAAATCCAACCATTGTCAGAGGATTTGGAAGAAGAGTAGGGCCGGGTGGCCTGAATACATCCACTGATTTTAGTTGTATAGTGTTACCTATACACCCTGCTTTACTCAATAGTCTCTTTCTGGAAGAGATGTAAGCTAGTATTTTTTACTATTTTTTTTTGTTGTTGTTATTTGTTTGAGCCTTGGACTAGATATTTTGTATCCCTTTTTTGTCCATTGTTATTTGATCTTCCAGTCAACCCTGTCCGATGAAAAAATTTAGATTTGGAGTGGTTAAGTCACTTGCTCAAGTTCATAAGACAGTGAAGTGGGGAGGCTGATATTTGACCCAGGACAATCTGGTTCATAGTCTGTGCATTTGGATCATGTCTGATTATATATTATAATACTTGTGGGAATTACTTGTGCATTTATATTCATTCACTCCATGTGCATTAATTAAGCACCTGTGATGTGTTAGGGACTGTCTGAATGCTGGAGATTGGCAGGTATTTTTTGCCTTCATGGAGTGAACCTTAGAGCAGATAGACATAAAAGAAATAAGTAAATTATATAGTATGTTAGAAAGAGGTATTAAGTGTTATGAGTTGCAGCAATGACAACTTACCGGTGGGGCTCCAGTGTACTGGAGAGGGGGTTGCATTAATAGAGTGCACCAGGAGTCAGGCTGGGCCTTACTGAGGAGTTGATTGTTGGGCACATATTTGAGGGAAGGAAGGGAATATGTCCTGTAGTACCTGGGGAGTGTTTTAGATGAGGAGACAGCATGTACAAGGGCCCTTAGATGGGAGCACGCCTGGTGTTGGAGGAGTGGTGAGGAGGAGGGCAAGTCAGAGCTGGGCCAGGTTGGGTAGAGTCTTGCAGGATGAGGACTTAGGCTTTGCTCTGTGTGGGACAGGGGCTTTGAGCAGAGGAGTGCAGTGCTGGTGAAGAGAGGCATGATGTTGGGCTCCACCAGAGTTTTAGGTTTGTCAAGTGGTTAGAATGAAGGGGGAGAGGGCCTAGAGGATGTACCGAAGGGCGTGGATATGGAGCTTAAATTGGGTTGGGAGGCAGGTGGGGAAAGGTGCAGAACCAAGAGATGTAGGTTGGAGGCTCCTTAGAGTTAGGGCTAGAGGAGGGAGGTGGACACACAAGAGGTAGTGATCTGTAAGTGGAATGCATGAAACCAAGATGACAGAAGCGTGACAGTTACCGGCAGTGAGAAGGTGTTTGATGTGATTGTAGAGTGTGTGGCTGAGGTGGGGAGAAGACAGAATCATTCAGGGAGAAGAGTGCAAAGAACTGAGTCCAGGAGGGCAGAAGGACCATTGATGTGTGCATTAAAATCACAAAAATTAAGATAGGCAGTCTCGTTGGACTGAATGACAGTGAGGCAGGAGCTACAACCGTAAAAAAGCTAAGAGGCAGCTGAAGGGACCAAAAATGACTAAATCTGCCCTACAAATGGTGATGAGGTCGGATGCTTTCTGTGTGTCTGTTCTTTCTTATGCTCCTTGGCATTTAGCCTTTATTTCTGAATTTGTCTATGTCTTTCCTGAGTTCCTTTAGTTTCTACTTCATTACTACACATTATCTGGCCATCTTTTCTAGGAGTATTTTTGTAGTCTTCCGTTAAAACTGCAGTTGTCCCATTGGGCTTTTATTTTTCTTAATTCTTTGGGTATTTTGGTGTAATTTTTACCTTATCCATTGTGTGGCAACATTTTTTTTTCCTGCTGCATGTTCTTTGGAGGAAGTTTCACTGTTCTTTTCCATATTTTTAAATAGTCTTATGTATGGTTGTTATACCTATTTTTTTGTTACTCAGTGGCATGAGTTTGATTTTCCTGGCAGGAGATTCCTGTGAAGGGAGAGGGAAGTGCCCAGTTTCTCTGCTTGGGGTCCCTTTCCCTCCTCTATATTGCCCTGAGGGACTGTCTGCCCTCTGCTGCTCCCAGCACCTAGCATGGTATTGGAGGGCCTTCCCTTCCAGCCCTGATGCCACCCAAGAGGCCCAAGCCACATCTCTCCCAGGCATTCCCCTTCTTTTTGAGAGAGGGGACAGCCTATGGCCTCCCGAGCATGTTCTGAGCCTCATTTTCCCACCATGCCCAGTAGAGTGCCTGGGTCCTTCTCTGCCCTCCTCTGCAAGCTCCCACCCAGGGTGGGACCTTCCCCTCCTGGTCATGACTTTTTTGCTGGTGACAATTTAGAACTCTTCCTCACCTACTTTCCTCTGCAACCCCCATATTCCCTCTCCCAGCCACATGGCTTCCTGCTCAGGATCAGCTCTTTTCTGTTGCTTTTAGCCATATTTACACATTTTTGAGAATTTGTCCATATTTACATGTTTTGTGTTCATTTGTCTGAAAATGTAATATCTATGTTTTTTCCCCATTCCTGTTTAATATGTCTTGAGGAGAAAAGAGTCAGGAACAAGCTTCTACCACGTTCCTATAGGAAGCAGAAATCCTATAGGAAGCAGTGTTTTAGAAACATCTGAGTATGTATATGTTGGCAGTTATAATTGATCAGAAATGAGGACTGAAGGTTTAGGAATCACTGCCGGAGTAACTGGAGGTGAACTCCTGACATGGCTAATCCTCAGTTGCTTTTGGAGCATAATAGAATTATTGGGCCATCTAGAGGATGACAGGAAGCCAGTGCATGGAGGACACGGCAAAAGGGGCCTCACGAAGATTGGAGAACTGGAAGGCGCAGGGCCTCACCACTGCTGAGTTGAGTCCTTGCCTCTTTGCTCCTTTATACTCATGACATTCTCAAGGGGCCGTTGTTATTCCTGATTCCAGACTTCCTCAGAGCAGGTAAACTGGGCAGGTCTATGTGATAAATGATGTTAGGACTTACCTTTGCTAAAAGAGACAGCTTGTCATGTTCCAGCCATCTAGAAATCCAGATTATTGCTTACACATAATTTTTATATGACTTGTTTATGTACTTTATTTTTAAGAATTATGCCCACAGATTTAACCTTTTATTAATCTACAGTAGCTTTGAAATGCCCTAAATTTCCACTTAGTCAACCTTTATGCCTTTCTACCTTTAAAGTATCTGGGAAGAAAACCAATGAAAAATTTAAGATTAAATGTGTTCTAAATTAAGGTTTCTTCCTGGAAGTAGTATATGCCTGCAGATGTTCTGTGTTGGAAAGGAAAGCACAGTAAACCTGGACTTGGCCTTGAGGGTAGAGACTGTCCCGTCAGAAGATCCTTCTCCACCTCCCTTCTCCTCTCTGCAGTTTGCATCAGTGCTTTTACTCACAAAGAAGATAAGCTTTCTGTTTGGGTCATAAGACAAAGCATATTGAAAAGAAAGCCACAGTTATTTTAGTAGTTGTCTTTCAGATTCTCCAGGAAGTTCTTCCACTTATGATGTGCTTTTGAGAATTATAATACACTTTTCTTGGTTTTCCTTGATATAGGAAATAGATAGACTAAGTTCATTTGATTTTTTTCTTAGAACCCTTTTGTGTTGATAATTTACTTATTTTCAACTAGCTGATATAGTTATTTCTAATGATATATTTCCCTCTGCACCTTGCACTCTGTAGTGAACCTGGATTCTAACTCTAATTATAGTCAACTTACTAGTAGTAGCATCTTGTATTCTTATAGAAATCTATGTCATTTCCAGAATATTTTCACATATATCATCTTGTTTAATACTCTCTAAACCACCCCTTAACACAGGTAGAGGGTTTGATAGATGAGGAAAGATTTGGGTCTAAAACAGAATTTGTTTCTTTTAATATTTAGGGTTTTTAAAAGATCTTTTTCAAGTATATCACTTATGTAACTGCTAGATATATGCTACTGTCAGAGAGGAGCTGACTTTTCCCTTTTAATTATGGGATATAACTATTTTGTATCAATTGATATTTATCATTATCTCTACAATTCTAGTCATTATATCACAGATTATTAAATTTTAGTACTATTTAAGCATGATTCATATTAGTTTAGATATATTAATAAGATGCTGAACTCTTAAAAAAATACATAATAGAACTGTATAATAAGAAAGCTCCAAAATACATGGAACAAAAACTAATAGAACTGCAAGGAAAAATATCCAAGGCCACAATTATAATTTTCAATTCACCTTCTGAATAATTGATGGAACTGGTAGATAGAAAATCAGGATACAGAAGATTCAAACTGTTCATCACCTTGATGTTGATAGCCATTTATAGAACACTCTATTCAGAGCAAGCATGTTTCTCAAGTGCTTACGGAAGTAAGATAAGATGGACTGTATTCCTGGCATTAAGCAACAGTTTCAACAAATTTTAAAAGATTCAGATCATATAGGGTATGTTCTCTGACTATAATGAAGTTAAATTAGAAATCAGTAATAGAAAGATCCCTAGAAAATCCCCAAATGTGTTAAAAGTAAACACATTTCTAAATAAGCCATGTGTTAAAATCAAAAAGGGAAATCGGAAAATATTCTGAAGTGAATGAAAATGAGAATACAACATACCAGAAGTTTTGGATGATAAATAACTCAGTACTTAGGGGGACATTAAGCACCTGTATTAGAAAAGAAGAAAGATCTCAATGACCAGCTTCCATCTTAAGAAACTAGAAAAGAAGAGCAGATGAAATACAAAGTTAGCAGAAAAAAGAAAATACAAATTATACTGGAAATCAAAGAAAACAAAACAAAAAGGTAGAAAAAAAATCAATGAAACCAAAAGCTCATTCTTTGAGATCAGTACAACTGATAAACCTCTAATGTTACTGAACTTAAAAAAAAAAAAGCAAATTACTAATATCAGGAATGGGAGGGCTGATGTCATTACAGATTCTACAAATACTGAAAGGATAATAAGAGAATATTATGAACAACTTTATAACAATAAAATTGACAACTTATATGAACTGGATAAATTCCTTGACAGACACAAATTATCAAAGCTCACTCAAAAATCAGTAACCTGTACTCAAAAATCAATAACCTGCCTAGCTCTGTATCTATTAAAGAAATTAAAATTATAGTTTATAACCTTCTCACGAAGAAAACTTCAGACTCAAATATCTTCACTAGTGTAATCTACCAAATAATTAACTAATTGTATACAAACTGACAAAATTGAAGAATTCATTTTATTTATTTATTTAAGACAAGAGTCTCACTCTGTTGCCCCGGCTAGAGTGCCATGGCATCAGCCTAGCTCACAGCAACCTCCAACTCCTGGGCTAAAGTGATCCTTCTGCCTCAGCCTCCCAAGTAGCTGGGACTACAGGCATAAGCCACCATGCCTGGCTAAGTTTTTCTATTTTTGGTAGGGATGGGGTCTTGCTCTTGCTCAGGCTGGTTTCGAACTCCTGAGCTCAAACAATCCGCCCGCCTTGGCCTCCCAGAGTGCTAGGATTACAGGCGTGAGCCACTACGCCTGGCCAAGAATTCATTTAATGAGGTCAGTATAATCCTGATACCAAAACCAGATAAAGATGTTTTTTTTTTAAAAAAAGACCATTATATATCAATATCTCCTCATGACATAAGTGTAAGCAGTATAAACAAAATCTTAGTCAAATTCAACAATATTTTAAAAGGAAAATACATAATAAGAAAAAGCATTTGGCAAATCCTACTTCCTGACAAAATTTCTCAGCAAACTAGGCATAGAAGTGAACTCCTTAACCTGATAACAGTCACCTGTGAAACTGACAGCTAACATCACACTTGGTGGTGAAAGACAGAATGCTTTCCTCCATAAGATCAGGAAAACAAGGCAAAGATGTCTTCTCTTCCCAGTTCTATTCAAAACTGTGTTGGAGGTTCCAGCCAGTGCAGGTGGGCAAGGGAAACAAATAAAAGGTCTCCAGATTGGGAAAAAATAATTAAAATAGTTTATATTCATGGATATGATTGTCTATGTAGAAAATCTCATGGAAGTACCAAAAAAAGCCAAAAGCCTACGAGAACTAAAAAGTCAGTTTAGCAAGGTTGTAGGATACAAAATCAATGCAGAAAAGGGAATTTCATTTCTCTATACTAGCAATGAGCAATCACAGTCAAAATTTGAAATTTAAAAAGAAGGCATTTACAATAATATCAAACATTATGAAATACTTAAAGGAAATGTGACAAAATAAGTGAAAGACCTATACACTGAAGAGTACAAATGATTGCTGAAATTAAAGAAGGCCTAACCATTTGGAAAGAGATACCTTGATCATGGATTAGAAGACTCAGTATTTTTATTTGAAGAGACATTTCACCAAAGAAGATATACAGATAGCAAATAGCACAAAAAAAGATGTTCAACATCAGTAGTTATTAGGAAAATACAAATTAAAAGCACAAGACACCACTATACACCTATTAGAATCCCAAAATTTAAAAGACTGACCATACCAGGTGCTGGAGAGGATGTGGAGGAACAGGAGCTTTCATATACTGCTGGTAGGAATGTAAAATGGTACCACTCTGTAAAACAGTTTGTTTCTTAAAAAGCTAAATATACACCTACCGTACTATCTAACCGTTACACTCCTATTTATCCACACAAAAAGTAAATATATGCCCATATATAAAGATTTGTGCATAGATATTCATAGGAACTTTATTTTTAATGTATAAAAACTGTAAAGAACCCAAATGTCCATTGCAATATAGCATACAATGGAATACTTCTCAGCAATAAAAGGAATGAACTATTGGTATATATAGGAGGGATGAATCGCAAAACAATTATGCTGACTTAAAGGCCAGAAACCACCCTCTCCAGAAAAGAAAGAGTAAATACTGTATGATTACATTTATATAAAACTCTAGAAACTGCAAGCTAATGTAAGATAATACCATATTAGTGGTTGCTTAGGGATGGAGAGAGGAAGAAACAGAGGTGTAGAGGAGGGAAGAAATTACCAAGTACAAAAAAACTTTTGAGTGTAAAGGATAAATTTTCTATCTTGATTGTGATGATGGTTCTATAGGTGTATACATATGTCCCAACTTAGAAAACTATGCAGTTTATAGGAACTTTATGTCAATTACATCTCAATCAATTTTTTCAAATATAAAAGATATGTTAATATTATTATTGTTCATTTCTGACCTTCAAGAGAAAAACATAAACCATTTCATACTGTTAGCTCTTGTTTATTGAGCTAGTAGAATGTGCTTACCTGCATTGTTCTCAGTTAAAGTTTATAACAACTGAGAAAGAGATGATTTCTCTTCATTTGGCTGTTGAAGCAGTTGTAGCTTGGAGAGCTGCCTGAGGTCATCAGCCAGGAAGAAGTGAGATCAAGTTTCCAAATCAGGCTATCTGGCTCCAAGTCTACTTGCTGGTCAGCATTAAATTGTACTTCTTCCTCATTGTACAGTGTGATGTGTGTAACACTGAATTGGAATCACAGGATCACCTGTCCAGGGTTTTACTAACCATTATTTATTTCTGTGATTAGCTGTTACAAGCTAAGTTATTTTGGGTTGAGCAACAGAGATGTTTTCTGTTAAACAAGAAGATAGCTGTATTTTGTCTTTAGTTATTTGGAGACAGTTATTTGAAGGCGCTCTGTGTGCGTGCGAGGGCAGCCTGTATATTAGCCCTGCAGCCTGGCCACTCTATTGTCAAACAGCATCCTCAAGAGTTCCCTGCTCCCTGGTGGCCCATGACAGGTTGTATTATTATGTAGCCCCCACACCAACTTACAATTGCTATAAAGCTTTTTTCCTGAAGTAATCCACTAGATGGCAGCAGACCCATGTGGAACAGAAGGGATCTTCTGTGCTGAAAATGATGAAGAGCCAAAAATGGGACTGTTTGTGATGAAACAATAATGTATCTTTTTGGATATGTAGGAAATAGTGTACTCTTTCTGTTATAAAAAATTTAATATATTCTTTAAAGTCACCTCTCTGGAAGTCATGGTACAAATAATTCAAAATAGTACAAATAATTAAATAATTATCTACAGATGATACAAAAATAATTTGTAGTCTCATAGAGGTACATCTTGATTTAATTCTATCTCTATTAGATAAACTTTTCTTCAAGAAACTGTTTATGCTTAAAGAATGTTTTTGTACTTGGAAAAATTGTTTCTTAATTTTCACGTTTCATGAGGTTTTTTTCTTTTTTAGTTGGACTTTATGCCAATTAAAATAGAAGTGACTATCCTATAAACTCACAGCACCCTAGGGTAGATAATGAAATGGAACTATAAAGAGTGGACTTGGGGGAGACTCGGAGGATTATCAGTTTTTCCATCCTGATCACCATCCTGCTTGTCATCTGCCTAGAAACTCCTTGTCTCCCTCTTTCTAAGCTTATTTTTCTCAAGGATTTTTGAACATGGTCAACGGGGGTGTGGCAAAAGATCCTATGAATCACTTATCCTACTATTTTTACTTTCCAGAAGAAAAAGAACTTAGGAGATAGCCAAAAACTGGAGAGTAGTAAAATAATAGAGTGGTCGTAATATAGCAATTATGCTACAAAAATGCTTCTCCAATACAACGAAAAAGTAACTGCAATTCTTTTTCTAAATTAAGAGCAGTAGATGAAAATAACCTTCTCAAGCCAACACCTATGATATATTTATAATATATTCTTTCTGAAAATTTCAGAAATTCAACTCAGTATACATACATGTTCAATGGAAATATTGCAGCATTGTTAAATATTTTACCAGATAGACTTAGTAACCTAATGAATATAGTCACCCCTCCATATCTATAGATTCCTTATCTGTGGATACAATCAATTGTGGATTGAAAATATTCAGAAAAAAATAAAAACAGTAAAAATAATACCATATAACTACTACGTACATGGCATTTACAGTAGATATTAGAAGTAATTTAGAGATGATTTAAAGTATACAAGAGTATGTGCATAGGCTATATGTAAATACTATGCCATTTTATCTAAGGGACATGAGCATCCATGGATTTTGGTATTTGTGGGAGGTGGGGGGAGCCTATAACCAATCCCCCAGAGATACTGAGGGATGACTCTACTTGGTACATTGAAATAACATGCTGAGTTGAGTTTGTGAATACAACGTTTTAGTAATTTTTAATAATTAAGGATAAGGATCAGCCAGTATTTTATGTAAAGGGCCAAATATTTTAGGCTTTGCAAGCCACCTATAGTCCCTTGCATATTCTTCTTTGTTTGTTTTATTTATTTTTAACCCTTTAAAACAGTCACAGTTATTATTAGCTTGGAGTGCGAGTGCTATACAAAACCAGGGTATAGGCCCCTGCAGGCCATAATTTGCTGACCTTGGTGTAGGAGGGTAATGCTAGTTATGTAAAAGAAGTCTCTGGAATCTTAGCAGTTCATAAAACCTGAAGAAAGGGTAGGCCTTTATTTCTTGATCAGTTTCAGCTGGGAAGAAGGACCCTTGTAATTGGTGGGGCCATGAACCTTACTTTAAGCACTGCTGGAAACGTCTAAGTATCTCACATCAACTCCTTTAAATTACTTCTTGAAGCTAGACACACTAATTTTTGCTTTGGCAACTGTCACACACCTGGAGTATGAAATAATCTTTTTAAAAGTCTTCTACTTTCAGTCCTTTCAGCACATGGAAAAGTATTTTTTGAAAATCAAGAAATCTACATTCTAACTATAGTTCTGAGACAAGTTACCTATTTTCTTTGATTCTCAACTTCTTTGTTTGTAAAATAGAATTGAACTAATACCATATGATATTTTTTCCAAATTTGATTTGGTAATTTTAGATTTATGTTTTCGTAGGCCCTTTTTCACCTGATCAGATGATTCCTTTAATTGATCCCTCAAAGTATAGACATATTCAAGTTAAAAGAACACAACCAAATTAATGTTGATGTCCCAAAAACCCTCCTACTGTGTATGCCTGGCACATAGTAGATACCCAGTAAATGTTTGTTGAATGAATGAATAATTGAATGAATAATAAATGACCATGATTCCCTTTCTTAACTCTCCTCTTGTTTATGCCTTATGCTTTAGAAATATATATCATTTCTTATATAAGTTTCCATCTTGCCAATGCTCTTTTATGGTTCAGCTATAAAAATACTCATTGAAGGGTCAACAGTGTAGTAAATTCTGGAAATACAAAAATGAATAAAACTTAGTCTTTGCCTTTAAGAGGTTTAACTTCTAGTTGGGGAGACTAATAAGTAATCTGATCATGTTAATTTATGTCTAAGTATGATATTAGAGGTTTGAATCTCCAAAATAAAGTATCCTGTTTCTTACCCTTCAAAACCAATACAAATGCCACCTTCATTAAAGCTTTTGGTATTGTCCTCCAATAGAACACCCATAGTTCAGACAATGAGGTATTTTTGTGGCATTTATTGCTAATGCTGCCTCTTGGGGTTTATATGATGTTTGTACTTTTTTTCCCTTTTCTATCTTCCATTTGTGTTAATGAGAGGAAACTGGCACTCATTAATTAAATATATTCTATTAGGCAATAATATAATGACTACATTCCAAAGAAACTTCATTGTATAAAACATTCTGTTATTTAAATAATTGTTTCAGAGTGAAAAGGAGGTTGTTAGCCAAAGTATTTGATTTATAAGATATTTCAGTATCTATAAAAACTAAATAATATTGAGTAAATCTAGCTTTTGATTATAACTAGCTTGTTAAAGAGTTTGGCCTTTCTTTTGTGATAACTACTATTAATTTCATTATTAATCACCTGTATTATTCATAAAGAAGATAAGCAAAGCCCACCTCAAAGCAGTTTTGTTGCTTTAACAACCAGTTCTTTTCCCTCTCCAAAGACTAGTTTGGTGGTGCTACTTCCCAGTCCATGGTCATGATATTATAACCAAAAAGATCCCAGTGTAATAAAAATCTTGAGTATTAGGTGGCCAAAAATAAATTTCTATTACAGTTCATCCCTTTTGTTTCCTACAATGAACGTACTTCCTTTTGTTTTTTGTACTTAAGCTTGTGTGTGTGTGTGTGCTACTTTCCCACATACAACCAGAATTGCTCTTCCTTTAGGGATAAAACTTGCCTCTTCAGTTTCTGCATCCAGTGCCAAATCTAGTTGGTGATTTCCAGTCCATTCCTTGTCTCTTTCAGCAAAACTGAATGGCATGATTCATTAGCCTGTGGAACAAAGTCTAAGTGTAACCACTAACAATACACCCTATATAAAACAGTGGTGGAAATGAATAGGGAAGGAGACAAATATCTAAATACATACATTGATGAGCAGGAAAAAAAAATATTGGCAGGTACTATAGTTGCCACTCTGTTGTCTCTGCATAACCTTGAGGAATGGCAGAAATTTTACAAATGGATAATTAGGCATAATTGTGAAATACTTCACTTCTACCCCTAACTTCCCAAATCTAAGTTTCTTTCTGGCTGTAGGTGAAAACAGCACCCTGGAGTGGTTGTTCTTTGAGACCATGAAGATCCTATAGGACAGCACTTCAACTTCCCAAGTTACGGTCTCCCGGGTGACACCATAATTGAGTCTTCAGTAAGCCATTAAACATTCTATTAATAGAAGTCCAGCAGCTTCTGGATAATGGAGTATGTGGCAGAGCAGTGACTGTTGTCTTTGGGACATCTATTAATTTTTTTTCTCTGTAAAGTAATTTCTTGACCAGAAGCACTGGTGTGTAGAATACCACAGTTGTGACTA
Source organism: Microcebus murinus (assembly GCF_040939455.1). Classification (NCBI taxonomy): domain Eukaryota; kingdom Metazoa; phylum Chordata; class Mammalia; order Primates; family Cheirogaleidae; genus Microcebus; species Microcebus murinus. Next base: position 29,679,898 of record NC_134108.1, read on the forward strand.
ACACATGGTATAGGACTCTGGTAGAAGCACGAAGGGGGAAAGGGTAGAGGAAGCGTAACTGAGTCCAGAGCCATACTATTTCAGTGAATGTAACATTCTGTCTCCTCCAAGATAAGAACATCATACTTGTCTTGCCACTGGCCAGATGGCTGATACCCTCAAGAATGACACTGTATCACCAGTTTTTGATGGCTGTTACAGATTAGTATATGGCAGCACCAGTCATCATGTTGGTCTAAGTAAGGGAAAGTACGTGTTAGTGAGCCTGTATGTGGCTTTTATTCCTATAACCATTGCTGGTTTCTTATCCTATTGAACGTTCAAGTTCTGTAGGAGGTAGAACGAGAGGCAGGCTGATTGACATAGAGCAAAACATAGAAAGGGTATCCCAGCAAGGTAACATATAGCCCACTCCTGGTGGACAGCTTGAATCACTTGGTTCCTGGTATATCACTGTTTACTCTTTATCCAGGGCTCAGTAACAAGGCCAAAACCAAGTCCTCAAAAAGATCACATTGTTTGCCAAGAGAACATGGTTTTGCTCCAGTATTCTAGGGATTGTTGTGTTTTTCCTATTGTTACTTGCCAGTAGTTTTCTGCAGTCTCCCAATATTACACAGGCTTGTTACCATTGGACCAGCTGGTTCATTAAAAGTAATTTGTAAAGCTTCTTAACCACCACTTGAATTAGCTGGATAGCCTTTTCCTTTGGAGGTTGAAGCTAACGCCAGTAAGTAACCTTTTGAGTCCTTCAGTAAAGGGTGGGAGCAGCATAAAAGGTCTCACCAAGCACTATTTTCTAATTGTGCTTGAGGCTGCAAAGAAAAGCACTTTGTAGAATTATGTCAACCATCCATACAGATTAATTGACCAAAATTCTTCACTGAGAAAACAGTACCCTGTATTTTCATGGAATTTATTTTCTACCTACTGGTATACTTAGCCTTCCTTACCAGGCATCTAAGAATACAAGTTTCTTCCTGCTTTTCAGGTCATAAAAGCAGATGTAACCAGTGTATTGGAGTAGTATAGTGTCCTGTAGAAAGGGGAAAACTAAATTGTAGTATATATGGAGAGAGTATACATAACCCTGAGATATGATTGTGAATGCTCGCAGCTGTCCCATCCGACTGATAGCAGATCCCTTCTTATGTTCTCTATTTTTTAGGACTGAACAAAAAATATTTGCTATTTCAGCAGGTGTGTACAAAGTGTCAGAGATTGCAATGATCTATTGTAGTAAATGGATCACATTTTGAGGAGTATTACAGTTGGAGTCACCATCTAAATAAGCTTCTGCTCATTGTCCTATTGCTGAGTATATCTGTTTAGAAACTGGGGAGTTACCACGTGGTGGATTTAGGCTCCCACTGGCTCTATCAGAAGTTGTTCTACTTAATTCTTTTCAATGGATAAATAATTTTTATATAGTGTTCATATAGTATAGTTTAACTACACTTTTTCTCATTGTATCCTGGTTATTTATTTTCTCCCATGTATACACACACACACTTAAATGTATTTGTATTTAAGTACATATTTTTTATGTAACACTTAACAAAATGTTGTTATGTAGTCAAATTTGTCAATATTTTCCTCCATGATTTTTAGTTTTGTATCATGCTTAGCTAATATTTTATCTCTTTCTCCAAGATCATATATAATATCATTAAATAAATATATATTTATATTTTCATATAGCAGTTTAATGTTTTAAATTTTAAATTAATAATTTATTACAAATTTATTTTGCTATATGATGTGAGAGTAGAGTTCTGTTCCCTCCCCAAAATAGTTTTCCTGCTGTCATTTGTTGAATAATCTATTTTTTCTCAATTTGACGTTTTTTAAAAAACAAGAACTCTTAGAGTTGAGATAAATACCAACCTTTATTCTATAGAGGCCCACACTACAGTTTGCATCATCAACATGCTCTTTTTTTTTAATAAAAGCTTTAATCCCTACATAAGGTAGTCTAAGAAAATATGTTCAGGTTGAGATGGAAGTGCATAACTTATTGCAAGCAGTCATAAAAACAGCAAACAAAATTTCTCCATCCTACAAAAGGAAAATTGGCACAAAAAAAGCAAAATGAAATTCATTTGAAATCAACCAAATGGTAACAGTTGCTATTAATATGTGCTATATGATTCCTCTCTAGAGTTTGTGTTTTTCAGCCTTGACTTGAAAGCAATGTTTATTACATCATCCTCAATAACAAAAGTTATCCTGCTGTTTGGAATACTTTATCATTCCCTTGAGTCCATAAATAAATCATGATTATTTAAAAAGAGTTTAAGTGCAAGAGCCAGGTATGGTGGCTCATGCCTGAAATCTCAGCTACTCAGGAGGCTGAGGCAGGAGGATCACAAGTTGGAGGCTGCAGTGAGCTATGATCCTGCCAGTGCACTTTGGCCTGGGCAACAGAGCAAGACCCTGTCTCTTAAAATATAAATAAATTAAATTAAAATAAAAAGCATTTAAGCTATATAAATAAACCATTCATTAAAATAAAAAGAATGGGTAGTTTGGAATGTTTTCCTCTAATTCTTGGAAATGAACTAGAGAGAGATCTTTGAGACTAATTTTCAACTTATTTCTACTTTACTTTTTTTTTTTTTTTTTGAGACAGAGTCTCGCTTTGTTGCCTAGGCTAGAGTGAGTGCCATGGCGTCAGCCTAGCTCACAGCAACCTCAAACTCCTGGGCTCAAGCGATCCTTCTGTCTCAGCCTCCCAAGTAGCTGGGACTACAGGCATGAGCCACCATGCCCGGCTAATTTTTTCTATATATATATTAGTTGGCCAATTAGTTTCTTTCTATTTATAGTAGAGACGGGGTCTCGCTCTTGCTCAGGCTGGTTTCGAACTCCCGACCTCGAGCAATCCACCCGCCTCGGCCTCCCAGAGAGCTAGGATTACAGGCGTGAGCCACCGCGCCCGGCTCTACTTTACTTTTTATTTATACACACATAATGTAAAACTATAGGCCCTTCTCTTTTTGTGAAGAGCCTTTTTCATTTCATTGCAATAGTCATAGATTCCTGGATTGTGAGCTTAGCATGACTTTTAACCCCTTGGTTTTTCATTTTAAAATCTTTAAATATTCTAAACATCAAAAAAAGAAAAGTATAATATCATGAACCATTTACCTGAATTTACCAATTGTTGATATTTTTCAACTTTTGTTTAATATATTCCTCTCTCCATATTCAGATTTCTCCAGTTGTCCCTACAGGTTTTTTTTTATAGTGCTTGCTTTTTCCTGATTCAGAATCCAGTCAAATATCATACAGTGCCTTTTGGGTCTATCAGTTTTAGGTGCTTTAGTTATTTAATTTAGAAAAGCTCCCCTGCTTTTGTCATATTTTTTTTTCTTTTGTGACATTGACAAATTTTCTAGTCCAGGCCAATTGTCTTGTAGATTATCCTACAGTCTAGATGGGTCTTATTTCTTCCTCTTGATAAGGTTATACATTTTGGCAAGAAAAGTACATAGATCATATTGTGACTTTCTTATCGCATCATGTCAAAAGGTTCATAATGTCACTTTGTTCCATTGTTGGTGCTAAATTTGATCATTTGTTTTTAGACAATAGATTTATCTATTATGAAGTTATCTCTTTTATATTAATGGCATCTCTATGGTGGTAATTGGAATAGTGTGAATGTCCTGTGGTTTTAGCATCATTCAATGATCTTTGCCTGAATCAGTTATTATATAGATAATTGAAAAATGACTTTTTAAATTCTATTATTCCTTTCTCATTTATTAACTATAATCCATTTACTTTATATTCTAATGAAATATGTATTTGTTACAGTTAACACAAATTTTCATGCCTCTAGAGTTACATGATAGTCTGTGTGCCATTGTATTTATTTAATGTCTTGGTGGAAGAGGTAAGAAGATAGCATTTTTGGATCATAGATACAGTTTCACAAGTTAATGTTCCCACACAATTTCCTCTTGAAAATTAATTCATTTTTTGTTACTAATTAGATTTGAATAAACCATTTATTCTTTTCTCTCAATTAATGTTTGCTCTTTTTATCTATTTATTTTTCCATCTTTTAAACTGCCAATTGTTTATAGGTATTAATTTATAACTTATTATTTCTGTTGCCCTAACATTTGTGACAATTAATATGTCAATTTTCTATTATAATAGCTGTGGAAATACAAAGAGCTCTGAATCAGCTTGGAACCCCTCAAGATTCACCTGAATTGAGGCAACAGCTGTAAGTATTTAATTAAACAAGCAAAAGTGGAAAAAAATGAAACCTTTTGCTATTATTATGTTGTTTTGACAGGGTACTGTATAGTATTTATTTACTGGAGGAAACAGTGGAAATTTAATAAAGTTTTTCTTCTACGTTATCCATACATTTGCACCAAGCTTTTGGGTAGGGTTTTCCCTGTCCAGAGTAGGCAGGTGCTTTTCTTTGTTTTAAAGATCTGGCTTACTCTATCAAAGCAGAATTTCTTTAGTTGCCTTTCTTATACCTCTTACACTGGTTGTTTCTGGCAGCTTTTGAAAAATTACCCTCTAGCATCTGAATGTATGTGATTTACTTTTCATAGCTGGCAATCCCTGCAGTGACTGGATTTTTATTTGGTTTAGCTCCAATACATATCCAGTTATGTGAACTATCTCCCCCCAAATTTATACCTATTTCCTTGAATTTTAGAAAGCAATAGCTTCTGTTAGAAAAGAAAAGTTGTAGTGAAGTTATATAACACATATTCCAGGAAATTAATGTGATATTAGTATAACAGCCATATTTTGTCTATAGTATGTTAAAGATTTTTCAGATGTTTTTACATATTTTCTCATATACTATACAAAATAAGAGTGGGATAGATGATCAAAAGAAGTATTTCCATTTTGTGCATAAGGAAAACATGTCTTTTGTAGGTTTGATGATTTGCCTAATATCATGTAAAACCTGTTAAATCTTATTTATTTCAGTGCTGTTACTTACGGCTATAAATTTAAAGTAATATATATCTAGGAAGCAGTATTTCCAAACAATGTTAACTATAGAAGGAAAATTGCAAAGAGGAAGATATTAAAAGACAAGTAATAGAACTCATATTTTTATGAAATACAATATGAAGAATTACAGTCATCTCTATATTGTATTTTTTTAGGTTGATTGGTGTCAACCTAAATATGAGGATTCTGAATATGTAGACATGATCATTAAGATCTTCTTTTTAAAGCTTTGATTATATTACTACTTCTAAAGATTTAACAAAAACATATTAAAGATAAAGTATTTGGTAAATAGAGATATAAATAGATAATTATTTTCCCTTATCAGTCAAATTTAGGTATCTATACTTAACCATATTCTTATCCTAGTATCTCATTGTTTTAAAGGATTCTAAGTGTGGCCAATCCATGTTTAAAATGAGAGGTAATATATATTGAGAGGTACTGATGTTGTAATTTGTAAAACAGCACATTAATACAGCTTATTTTTTAATGTAATGTTTTTTAATTAGAAATCTCACTTTTTAATAAGATAGCTACATAAAGTATGGTCTACAGTTGGCCCTCCATATCCACTCTTTATGCATTCTCAGACTCAATCAACTGTGTATCAAAAATATTCAAGAAAAAAGCCATAAAAAACAGTAAAAAATAATACAAATTAAGCAATACAGTATAATAACTATTTCCATAGCCTTTACATTGTATTAGGCATTATAAGTGATCTAGAGATAATTTAAAGGATATGGGAGGATGTACCTAAGTTATCTACAAATACTATACCATTTTTTATCAAGTACTTGAGCATCTGTGGATTTTGGTATCCACGGGGGTCCTGGAACCTAGCCCCAAAGGATACTGAAGGATGACTGTAATTTACTTCTTTTATTGTGTTCTGTTCCCTTTATGAGGAAATGCTGTTATTTTTTCCACAGCAAACTTAAATAATAGTAAATTTGTTGTACTATTATTAGCATTTCCCTCCCCTTTTAAAAAAAGTATCTATAGCATATAAATGTCCACTTAGAAAAATAAAAGCCATATTCCTAGGGCCTATAAGCTGAACAGAGTCTAAGGCAACAAATCTTTACTTGCTCAACTGACCTCCCAGGTGTGGGATGCAGATAAAAGTCTCCCACACCCCCAGTATCTCAAACATAAATGATGCAACATCCACTGATCTCTCAGTTAAGTTTCCTTCTGACTTATCTGTGTCTCTAAATGGCTGCTGCTGTTTATTTCTCTAAGCTCAGTTACCCTGTATGAGTGAACAACCTGCCATGTAATATTTGCTCAATATTTATCAAAGAATAGGATCTGAAAATGTTGTTTTACTAGAGAAAGTTAACGCCAGTCTATGAAAAAGCAATTTTTCTAATATCAAGGTTGATTCAAGTGGCAGAGTTGTAGCTTAAAGAAGTATATTAGTTCTTTGGCTGTAATGTGTGTTTTCTCACTTTAGGCAACAGAAGCAGCAGTACACTAACCAACTTGCCAAAGAAACAGATAAGTACATTAAAGAGTTTGGATCTCTGCCCACCACCCCCAGTGAACAGGTATCAAGCTTTAAGACACATTTTTGATGGTATTGAATGTGAAAGAAATCAAATGCATTGTAGGATCTTTGAACTGTTATGCTAGAAAGGAAATTAGGGGACAAAAAATTTCTGTTTGAGATTAGTTCACAAAACACAAAACTGTATTTAATTGCTCAGGTAGTATCCTGTGGTTCAATAAAGCAAAAATTATTTCCATGCAGTTGCCCTGACCCATAATTAAGTAAGCTTTCAGAAAATGCTTCCTGAGTAATTGTTTCCTGGCCTTCCGGGACCGACTCCATGCAACATGCACACTCATTCAAGATGTAAGGTGTCCTAGGGGTGCATATTTATTTCCTTGGTTACTTAATAGAAGGTATTACTTAGGTAAAAGAATAAGGCTTTATTTGCCTTAAAAAATAACTACTTTAAAATAACCTCAAAATCATCACCCAGTTTTTAGCAGCATGAAAATTTGAGGTGAGAAATCTAGCAATATGGGCCTTTTGCCTCCAGATAAATATATGCAGTGTTTGGACACATTGTCAAAATGTTGAGAGTTAATTGGTAAGGCCTTGTAATTGAGGAGTGAGTGAAAATTTCAGAATTTAAACTTCACAGCTTGATTCTAGTAGGCTTTTTCTCTCTTTCCTCTAGCGTCAAAGAAAAATACAGAAAGATCGCTTAGTGGCTGAATTCACAACTTCACTGACAAATTTCCAAAAGGTCCAGAGGCAAGCTGCTGAGAGAGAGAAAGAGTTTGTTGCTCGAGTAAGAGCCAGTTCCAGAGTATCTGTAAGTATTTTAAAAGGCCTTCTAAAAATGAACATGCTGTTTTCAAGGGTCCCATAAAAGTCCGCATTAGCATGATGTTTTTAAGTCATAAAGATCTGTGGCTATCTTAGAAATCAACATTTGACTATTTTTATTATTTATATTTATTATTTTTAAAAAGGATGATAGTTATGTATTACCATATTTTGTCTATGTTGCAGAACAAAAGATTATGTAAAACTATAGAGACATATTTTGTCAAAAAAGATTAGAGATCAAATCCTGAGTAGTATCCCCATATTGCCTTGGCACTGAGGCTTCCTATTTGTGTACCTGCTAGTCTAGACCACACATTACTCCTGGATTACATGATGCTGATGGAGATGAACAGAGCAAATATATTGTATGAATGTGGAATATAAACCTAGAGAAAATAAATGAAAGGAAGATTTACAGTGGAATTTTGAATAAATCTAATTTTAAATTTCCTTAGAAACTATTACAAGTTGTTTCCTTATTCTTTAACATATGGATTCCAAGACTAGCCAGGCATGGTGGCACATGCCTGTAATCACAGGTACTTAGGAGGCTGAGGTGGGAGGATTGCTTGAGCCTACAAGTTCTTTGGGCAACATAATGAGATCCTGTGTCAGAAAAATAAAACAAATTGGTCTGCCAAGACTGCATTAAATTGTAACATGATAATATTTATTATTTGGCCCTTGAGAATATTTAATGAATTCCTTCCTTGTTACATGATTATATTATGACTTGAAGCAGTTGACCTAAAAAATTAGAACAGGAATTTCCCTCTCTTTGTCAACACACACATATATACACACGTACACAAATCAGTTTAAATTATTATAAGGGAAAATGCGAGTGTTACTTATTTTTCTTATATTTGCTTTCTTTGTCCTTGTCAATCCATACGATATTATTCAGGGTGGTTTTCCTGAGGAAAGCTCAAAAGAAAGGAATCTTGTATCCTGGGAAAGGTAAGAAATACAAAACATTTTATATATCAAAAGATAATTTTTCAAATCTTATACATTATTGTCCCTGGAACAGAATTAAAACTGTCAGTATATAATACCATAAATATCCTAAGTTATTTACAAATTAAAAACAGTAAGTTGAAAATTTTTCCAAAATAATTACAAAGTATTTGTTATAAAATATATAAATAAATTATCCAAATATTTATTGACTTGATTTTTAATATAAATTATTCCCTTATGTGAGATTTACATCAGCCAAGAAGAAATATTCAGTTGCCAAAATATAGCTTCCAAAAATTAAATACAAACTCTAAACTCAGACAATATAAATGGAATGAAAAATGAATAAAATTTGATTAACATATCTGTTATATTCTTATAATTGTTTTAAGTGAGCAGTTCTGTGACTTTGAAGAACAAAATATCCTATTTAGTGAGTATATCTTAAGTAGGAAATGAGTCCCATTGTTTTGAATACCAGTCTTTGTTTTTTCCATATTATTTTTTTTCTTTTAGTCAAACTCAACCTCAAGTGCAGGTGCAGGATGAAGAAATTACAGAGGATGACCTCCGCCTTATTCATGAGAGAGAGTCTTCCATCAGGCAACTTGAAGTAAGCCTTACATTGTAGAGTTGGGCTGCTGCTCTGTTCTTAAGATGCTTAGATCATGCTGGGAGAAGGGTTAAAAAAGAAAACTAAATAAATATATCAATTTTGTGGCATTTCTAATATATAAGTTGGAATAATTCCTTTTTTTAAAAAAAATAATCTCTTTAGTATTTGTGCTAGGATGAGAGAACATACTTTTTCTCCCACCCCAACTTTTTAAAATTGTATTAAGTCATCTACAGGTCACTTTGGTATTGAGAAAATATCAGTCTAGAGATAAATATCTGTCCAGAGAGTCTGGAGTCTTCCCTTGGCAAGTGATATACATCATAAGGCTTTAAAAATATTTTATTTTTCTTTGCTATATTTATGATATCAAAGAGATTTAAAGGATTTAGTTAAGCCATAGTTCTTATGGAACCTACCTAGTTCTGGAAGGTGGCCTAATAGTAGTTAACAATGACTGCAATTTATTGAAAACCTTCCTTGTACTAGGTGCTAAGTGATAAATTCTTTATGTTAATGATCTCATTTAGTCCTCATAGAAACTCTGTGAAGTAGTTAACTGTGTTATGCTCATTGTCATTTTATAGATGGGCAAACAGTCTGGATTCTAAGACTATATTAAGTTTTAACCAAATACTATTTGTTATTTGGCCTTTGAGAATATTTAATGAATTCTTTCCTTGTCAACTTAGGATCCTAAATATTGCATATTATCTTGGTACTTGTTGATGGATATGTAAATTGTCCCACCTACCTCAAAAAAGTATTTAGGCTTTTTTCTCTTTAATTGGGCAAAATATTAAATAATAGTTATATGTTGAAGAAATAAGTAAATTTATAACTTCTTTATCTAAGAAATTTATAATTTAGTTATCCAGTAATGACATTTATAACTTCACTAATCCATTGTACGTTCAAATTGGTTTATGTGAGACTTTAAATTAACACCTACTACTTTACTTATTATTTATATTTTTAACCATTCTGAGAGCATTAGACATTTTATTTTTTAAATTGTAAAATTAATGTATACATTTTTACTGGAAATATGTCATAGAATATTTTATACTCTTGTAAGCAGTTACTGCTTGTGACAGCAAAACTATTAGTGAATTGCATAAAATAAACTCAGTAGCCCATGGCCGTTTTCTGTTATAGATCCTTCATTTCCATCCTACCTTACTTGATATGTTTCATGTCACAAACATTTTAGAGAACTGGTAGTGGTTGTTCAAAGTGCTTTTAATTAGGATTGCTCATTGTAAAATATTTTCCTGATATTTCCAGAACTTATGTGTTAAATCTAGATGCATGCTCACCTATATGTGAGTGCTGGTTTGGGGTTTTTTAATATTCCCCTTTTGTGGAGTGGGCACTGACTTTCTGATTGTAATAATATATCCCTTTTTTTCTTAGGCTGATATTATGGATATTAATGAAATATTTAAAGATTTGGGAATGATGATACATGAACAAGGAGATGTGATAGGTAAGATCTACCGATTCAGATTTTGTGAGGTGGGAGCAAGCTACATGCAGTTTACCTGTGATGACTTTCTTATACAAGAGTGACTGCTTCCTTTCTCTTGTGGTTTCCCTGGAATCAAAGCATAGTCTCCGCAGCAGACAAAGCGTCACCCTTGACATTATCTAAAAAGGAACTTGTTTTTGGCTTTTACTGGCTGAAATGACCAGCTTCATTTACTTCAGAAGCCCAAAGTTAATCAGTGCCTGCTGCTGCCAAGACCATGGAAGGCACCATGTAGAATCATTCCAGCTTATTTCCAGGGCTTCTGCTTTCAGTCCTATTCCAATTTAATTCCCATCACACCAAGGACTTTTGGGGGGAAACTTTTGGTATTTATAAATGTGTATGCTATCTTGTCTTTTAGGTAGGAATAGGTAGCCATTTTCCTGATTATTCATTCTAATAGGTTTTTGGTAGATTAATTTAGTAGCATTACTTAGATAGATGCCAGGAATTCTTTCTAAAAATTCTTTAAACAAATTTACCAAGAATCCCTTTCAGTTTTGAATGTAATAATTCTTCAGTTAAGATATAATCATCAGCATTGATCAGAATCCTAATCATTTTGAAATAAGGAGCTATCTGTGGGTATGTCTAAAGATGCATTTTATGTATTTTCTGAATTTGGTTCAATTGAAATATTTGCACATTTAGTTTAATATAACAATTCTTTGTCCATTCTCACCCTGTTCTGTATCCCCAGTAGATAACAGAGTAAAATTTTAAACACCAATTTATTTATTCATCCAACAAATGTTTATTGAGTGCCTACAATAATATATCTAGGTGCACATCTAGGCATTGGGGATCCAGCTGAAATTAAACAACAGATAAAAGACTCTGCTTTCATGGATCTTATAATTGGGAGAGACAATTTTTTCATAAAGGAAAGAAATGCAAATAAATGGTGATAAGTCCTATGGGGGAAATAAGACCAGGGCAGGGGGATGGGACTGCTGGGGGTAGAGGATGTTCCTGCTTTATGCAGAGAAGTCAGGTGAGGCCTTACTGATGGTGACATTTTCATAGACCCTTCTTAGAAGTAAGGGAGCAAGTAAGAGAATGTGCTGTAGGCAGAGCGAACAGCAGATGCAAAGGCCTTGAGGCAGAAGCACACTTGACATTTTTGATTAGTAGTGAGAGCAAGAGAAAGGTAGAAAGTCTACATAGAAAAGAGAAGGGTCTGAGGACTTAGCCCTAATCCTATGAATATTTAGAGCAGGGTTGGCAGAAAACATCCATTCATTTATGTATTGTCTATGGCATAGTTGAGTACTTGTGACAGAGATCATATGACTAAACTATTTACTGTCTGGTCCTTTGTAGAAAAAGTTTGTTGACCCCTGAATTAGAGCCCAGAGAGCTGAGGAAGAACCAATAAAAAAGAGTAAAAAGAATAGCCAAGTGAATATATTGTCCTGGAAAGGAAGTGAAGAAAGTGCTTCCAGAATGATGGCTGGTCAGCTGTTTCAAATTCTGCTGTCAGGTTAAATAAAATGAGGATTAAGAATTGCCTGCTGGATTTAACAATGTGTGGGGCATAGGTGACCTCAATAAGAGATGTGTTGGTGAAATAGTGTAGGCAAAAGCATGATAAAAGTAGATTCATGGGAGACTGGGAGAAGAGCAATCGAAAATAGCAAGTTTAGACGATTGTTTCCAAGAGTCAAGAGGGAAAGTGGAACAGAGAATGATGTCATAGCTGCAAAGATGGATATGGAATAAATGAGAGATTTTTTGGTTTGTTTTTAAGATGGCAGCTGTGGGATTGATGAGAATGATTTACCAGGGAAAGAAATATTGATGGTAAGTGAGAGACAGAGGGAGTTCATTGGACTGAGGTCCTTGAGTTATGTGATAAGGAATGGGATAACATGCACAATGCTCAATGGAGAGGCTGGCTCCTGCTCAGGGCATGGCAGTTCCTCCCTGACAACCAGAGAGATGTCAGAGCACACAGATAATGCATACAGTTGGTAGATAGGATCATGAAAAATGTAGAAATGTCTTCTGATTGTTCCCGTTGTCTCAGTGAGCTGGAAATCAAGCTCACTGTCTAAGAATGATAATGCCTGAGGAGGCACGAGAAGTTTGAGGGGAGAGGAGAAAGTGTGACACAGTCTTCCAGGAGGAGGAGAAATGAGGTTGGCAGTCGTGACTACCATTGCTTGGCAGTCATGACTTTAAAGTGAAGTAAGTTAGCATGAAGTTAGTCTTTTTTGCATCTGTGATCATTTGCATGGGTACTGGTTGGGGTTTTGTCATGTAAGTATGACTGAAGTAGAGGGGAAGGGAGCTGAGGATGAATGTGATGCTAAATGATTGCCCATGGAATCTAAGCTAGGCAAGATGAGGACATGAAGTATGTGAGGGACAGTGAAAAAGTGGTAGGATCAATGAAGGTCAGAAATTGTTGGAGTCAGGGTATAAGAAGGAGTAAGCTGTCAAGACAGCAGGTGGTGGATCAGAGAATGAAACTCTCAATGTTGAGATTATGGAGCAGCTGCAGTTATTGGTAATATGATAGGTTTTAGGATATGACCATGGAAGTGGGTGGCTGAGAAAGGGTAACAAAGTGTTTGAAAAAGTTTGGTCAGTGAATTGAGAGGTCAGAATATTAGAAAGGTCAGCAATTGAATATTAAAATCTCCAATATGTATAATAAGAGAATTGTTAAAGAAAGCATCAGTGAGTCAGAGTCTAAAATATTCAAAGAATGAGAAAAAGAGACCATTAGATCTATAGATGTCTGCAAGAAGGAGGAGTGGCTAAGTTTGATAGCATGAGCTTTAAAACTGAGAGTTGGTGGGGAGGAGGAAGACACAAGGGTCTCTCATGCTGCAAAGTGACACCTGTTCCACCTCCAGGTCAGAGAATGGCGGGAGGAAAAACTGCCATCACTTGAGAAGGCTGCATGGGCCTTCAGGGAGGGCTAGGTTTCAGCACACAGTAAATTGATGTTGGTCACAGAGCAAATGGTTTTCAGTACTCTATATTTACCCTAAGTAAAAGTTGTCAAATGATTGGTACTGAGTTGGCCATTATGGAACACAAACTGGGTAGAACAGAAGTGTTAGGCTGCGATAATTTAAAGTAGATTGCATTTCTAAAGACAAAGAGGGGTAAGAAACTGGAAAACACTAAGGACTAATATGACAATTTGATAATAAAATATATATACAGGGAGATATAGATATATAACAGACAAAATTTTAGCATTTGGGCCATTTTTTTAGTTTCCCTTTGAGGAGATAGCAATCTTTGAAGAATCAAGGTACCAAGTTTTTCCTTTGTGGTAAAGAGAATCCTCAATAGTGGGAAGAAGAGGATTGATCTCCTATTTTGCACACTGGTCTTAAGGTAAAACAAGCTCAGGAGTTTGAGACAAGACAAGCCCTTTTGCTAACACTGATTTGGTAACTGCAGGGTGACGGTACTCTTCTGGGGTTGCTGGATAGATCTGGAGTTGCGCTGTGATGAAGATGACCAAGGTTCTTTTCTTCAAATGTCTGTGTGTTGCTTGGAACACCTGAGAAATAGTATAAGGAGGAATTATAGCCAGCTTAAAATACATTCAACTTTGGTGTACTACTAATACTAACCTTTGCATAATAAGCATATTTAGTCTTATCTTGAATGAAATGTAGTGATTTGTTACTGGAGTGTCAGTACATGTTTAACAGTTTTGTGTGTGTATGTGTGTTTTATCTTAAAGATAGCATAGAAGCCAATGTGGAAAATGCAGAGGTACACGTTCAACAGGCAAACCAGCAGCTGTCAAGGGCAGCAGATTATCAGGTAATATTAACTGTAGTGAATTTTCTTATAACTTAGCCTGAGGAGGAAGGGAAGGGATGGGGGGGGAGGGAGGGAGAGAGAGAGAGAATATGAATGAGAATTGATCAAGTTTAAAGTGACTGGAGGAGATGTTGAATTTTAACATTTTAAACTCAGACCCCTGCAAGGGATCAGAAGTAATATCAGTCAGCTTAAAACAAGTTTTAGCCTGTATATATATTCTCATGGTTGAACTAGACTTGTGGCCCACAGGGGAGAGAATGTTTATTATTCGAGTTTCAGTAGACAACTGTAGGCTTTGCTGATGGCTGGTGGTCTCTGATGTCCTTGTGACATTTCTACTCAGAAACCTCTTTGATAGACTTCTCCCTCCATTTCTCCCTGTTCCCTTTTACCTTTCCTTTCTTTTCATCAATGGTACTCTGGACCACAGAGGCAAAAATTCTTATTTTAGAGAGATATCTTCAGGTCTTACGGAAATCATACCAGCTTGGAATGTCATTATTCATTATATATTCTGTCAACATTCAGCAGACCCTTCACCAGGAATGAATTTCTTTCTTCAGTGAAGCAGGTTAATATAGGGAGCCCATATGTATGTGTCAAATATAAATTGTGTCAAGTACTATACAAATACTAGAACCATGAACTATTAATAAATCATACAATATGTAGACCTTTGGTGTATAGCAAGGATAAAGCCAGGTTTTTTGGGGAACCCTAAATACCATGTAGCATTTGATTTCCCTTTTAGAACTCCCTTTTCTGTTGTTCATGATCATTTTCTTAGACTTTGTTAATGTCTTACAAAATATCTAAGATATTGTCACCTTCTTAGATATTTTCAGTTGTTTTTCACTTTTCTCACTGACCTTGGAAGTTGCCTTTCATTTCACTGCCATTTTTTCCCTGGACAAATCACTACATATTCAGTGATATGTAAATAACAATGAAGCTGTATGAAGATTCCTGAGTTATAACCAATTGTATTCACTAACAGGACAGAGTAACTCCTGTTTGTCATCTTTGTGCATGTAAATCAGATATGCAGCTCAGCAGAATTGATATCACTGTGTCAGGGACTTTAGGTGTCCCTCATGAGTAGTTGAAAACACGCGTGTGCACACACACCTGTGCACACATGGTAATCTGTAAATGCCAGAAGTCTTGTGGAACTGATAGCATATAACTGCTGAATCTTAGTGTTTAACAGGATTCATCACTGACTAGGTTCACGTGTTATTTTGTTTTATTTTTGGATTTTGGGGAGATGTAGATGCATCACCAAGTTTTACTTTTCCTCTTCCTTATGGAAAGATATGCCTAGAGCCACCCTGGGGAAAGGCACATGTCTTCCCGTGCTGCACCCCAGATCTGAGAGCTACCCCCAAACTTAACTCCCGTAGGCCCTGAAGGGCGGGAAGAGGGCCAAGCTACACAGATGCTGAGAAAAGTGGCGGCTTTCCAATAGTTCTACTTGGAAGCCTTGATATGTTTGGGTGAACCATGAGCAAAAAGGAAGGGAATAAATGCTCCTGTCACTGCAGCACCAAGGACCTCATTACCCCACACTAGGGCGCATACCCCTAGGTAATATATACCATAGTGGAATACCCGTGATGACTCGGAAAGGTACATTGCACATTTTCTGTAGTAACCAAGTGGAGTATGAGGAAAATATTTATGTATGATGGTATTGAAATGTTAAATTATATTTAATATTTGAGGAGTCTTCCTCAGTTGAAAAATTAGATAAGTATGTGGAATACTGAAAGTATTCATAGTTTTCAGGGTAATTTCAGACTCGGAAACATATCTTTTTATAAATTTTATGGTACTTCTAATTGACACAAGGTAAATTTACAAATTTTTAGGATTCCTGCTTCTTGGTGTGAGATACATAAGCCATTAAAGAAATACAGAAATCTACTAGTGGGCCAGGAATGAAGAGTGGAACAAGATTCTTAACCTTTGTATTTTAAATGACATCATTATAATTTTGTTTGCTCTTTGGTTTTTATTTGTAGAGATTTTGAATGCAGTTTCCATTAATTTAAAAAAATGGTAATAATTTTGGAAACTGACATAATTATTTTAGGAAAGGTTGTCAAACATTTATATTTGTGAATATTTTCAGAGAACTCATTTTTAAGAGAAATTTTAAAATAAAAATTAAAGAATTTATAAGCTTTGAAGCTGTTCTTTACTTTTATACATAGGTATACCTCAGTCTATTGTTAAGTCAGTAACTTTTATTTCTCAATGTCATCTGTTTTAAGCCCAGCCATACTCCCCAAAATATTACCAACAAAAGTTGAAAAATTGCTTCCTGAATTATAGCATTAATTCAAGAAGAATATTTTTTGAAAGAATAGTGCCATATATATTGAAGAGAGTTTTAAGAAGCAACAAACACACCAAAAATCTGAGAGCAAAAAAACTACTGTGATTTTACTCTAGAAATGAACCAGATTATTTTCGGTTGCTACAGAGATACTCTACTAAATCTGTAAATGTTTTTTGTTTTTACTTCTGCAGCGCAAATCCAGAAAAACCCTGTGCATCATCATTTTTGTCCTTGTCATTGGAGCTGTGATTATTGGTCTCATCATATGGGGAGTGCATGGCTAAGATTATAAAAGAGCACACTATTGCACTACATTATCTAAATTATGTAGGAAGATTCCTGTAATTATGGGGGTTTTTTAATTATTATTTTAAAGCTATTGTGAAAAGGATGGTTCCCATACTTTGTTATTTTTATTGGGGGAGGGGGTTCCTTTGGATTAAATCTGATATTTTCTAATGAAAGTTTTTCTAAATGTTGCTGATACAACTTTCATGCTTTTCGATTTAGTAAGTGTTAAGTTTTTGCCCAAAATGTATATACTTTTCATTTATAATTTATTTACCCTGTTTGACGTAGTTTTTGGAATTAGTAAATTTAAAGATGTGTGTGTTCTGTGTGCATCTCTCTGTCACTATGTAATATCCACCCAGATATGTGTTACTTTGATTAAAAAAATCTCACATTTAATTTTGATTTGGTTCAGCAGAGGAAATATTCTCAATAACTTAAAAAAATTAACATGTCCTTTTGTTTTTTTTTTCCTGGTTTACAACAGCACAAATTATTTCACTTTTACTGTTTTCTTTTAAAACCCTTATTTACTCTGAATGAAATGAATGAATAACTTCTTAGTGTATTTCATACTCGTGATGTGTATATATTAAGCATTGCTGTAGATTGCTTAGTAAAATTACTAAGGATAGATTGTTTTTACATATGGTCTATTTAAGTCTGATGTTTACTAGGGAAAATGTAGTTACTATAACTGTTTAATGTAATTTGGAGGAAGAGTATGAAAAATCAATGACTGTTGTGTTTGGATTCTAAAGATCCCAACTTATTATTCCACTAAACTATCTTAACAATACTATCTGGGTTTGCGAGCCATTATTTATCTTCCCTATGTCCTATAGAACAATGGTTACGTAAGTATCTTTGGGTCAAAATTACTTTTGGGAAGTAACTTCCTCACAATTACTGTTTTTGAGCACCTGACACTTAAAATTTAGTGTTTACCTTGTATGCCCTTTTGTATTATATCATCCTTCGTTAGAAAAGCAATTGGATGTTTGCCAGTTGACTCACCTGCCTTTTTAAATCAATGTTGTTTTAATGCACTAATCTAAATACTGTAAAGAGCATTATCTCAGTTTATAGTTTGTATTTTATAATGTTCTTATATAGCAGTTTGGTAGTGGAGGCAATGTTTAACATGGGCAAGCTCTGAGACATCAAATGGGAACAAATAAACATTAAGAAACTAAGTAAACTGTGTCTTTGCAACCAAAATAAAGGTAATTTAAAAGGTCTCTGGATGGGCCTGTTTCATAAGGACGCTTCCTTCCAGGAGACCAGTGCTTGCCTCCCATGGTGGTGCTGTGCGACCTGAAGTCTCCACCCTGGAGATGTAACCACATGCACTCTAGCCATTGTACATCTTTCTGGAGCGTTGGTTTACTCAAAGTTTTTATTTGGGGAAATCAATAATTTTGCCTATTTTGTCTCTAATAAGTAGAAGCTGCCTTTTGCATGTCAGCAAAACTCAATTTTTTCCACAAAAGAGACTGTTGGAGACTTTTTTGTGAGTGAGTGATTGGAACTTAGAGCCTTCACGTTGCCAGAGAATTACACAAATACCCCTGTTCTGAGGCCAGTGCCAGCCCACCAGGCCTGCTATTACGTGGTCTTTGCAGTTGCTCAAAGGTTCATGCCGTTTCATGTGCTAAACCATGAAAGTCCTGATGGCTTCCACACATCAGTTCAACTTTTTTTTTTTTTTGCCACAGTTGTACTTGATAAAATGTCTATTCTTACACTGGCCAAGTACATTTACTTCTTTTCACTTCATGATGAGTTCCCAATAACAACAAAAGCACTTGAAAATTGGCATAATTTTAGTACCTTTATTTAAAGCAATAATTTTAAATTATCGCTTTTACTGGGACACTGATCAATGATTTAAAACAGGAAGTTGAGTGGCTTGCATTCTCTTAAACTTCGAGGGAGAAATTTATGCAAAATATTTGGAACACAAAAAGAGCGGTCTTGATTAGAAAAAATTAAATGAAAAAAACCGTACAGTAGCCAAATAAAAAAATTCTTGGAAGTTTTCCCTTAGCTCAGTTTTAGAATTGCTGTGAATGGTGAAAGATACACTATGGAAAATAAAATGAGAGTTGTTTTCATGACGCACAGCATGTCTGAATCTGTTTGAGTCAAACTGAAGAAGTTTCCTTATCAAGTGGCACATGTTCATTTTAGTGTGCTCACAAGAAATACTTGAACAAAAATTGAGATTAAGCAGCCTCATAAATCGAATGACAATATGGCATTAAGTATTTGGCTGTTGTTTCTGTCATTAAATGTTATGATAATGTTTTGGTTTTGCAAAATGATGGATGGCAAAAGAGTAACTGGTATCATTTCAATGCAGTGCAACTTGTTTTTCAGTAGGCATGGGATCATCTATTTTAAAAAGTATAGATGTGGGCACAGATGGAGCTCAGGCTAGGATAGCCGCCGTGGACATGGTGTCTGGAGTCAGGCTCACTGGGTGCCCCGGCAGCAACTACGTCGATGACCAAGAACACTGCATCTTGAAGAGGTTGCCAATGGGTTGTAAAGTGTCTTCACTGCTTTTGTTAAAAATGATGAAGTTCTGTACACAGAAAAGGTTGTGTTTTGAATATCCATTTTTTAGGCAAACCTATAATGAAGAAAAATGACTTTAAAGGCTTCTTGCTCCGTGAAATAGTTGTGTGGCTTACAGAATAGTTTTTGTAGTTGGTGTAATTTTTATTTGTATCTTCATGTAGAAAAAGGAATGTCTTAATAAAAGGTAAAACATGTATAAAGAAAAGAAAGTCATTGTCCACCTTTGTAGCTAAGATTCGAAAGGATAACTTATTCAGCATTTTTTCAGCAAAGTCAGAATTGAATGTATTTCTTAACATATGGCCAGTTTGATGCAATATAAATAAAGTTTCAGAATGGGCTGAAGCAAGGTGAGTGGGAAATTTATGAGTTGAACGAGTTTATTAATAGTAAATAAAGAACATCAGTCATTTTTCTTTCCTCAAAAAAAAAAAGTTGTGTATTTTCATGATTCATTTTTTAAAAAAATGAACCTGTGATTCTCAGACCTATTAGGTCTACCATAAGATTTTAGCAGTTTGACCTGCCAGCAAGGAAACACACTTATCAAATTTTATGACAGCAGGAGCCTGAAAGTGTTGCAGTATACCACTTCTCTGACAAAATTCGTGATATCTCTACTTAACAACTGCCCTAACATAGTTTATAAATCAATGAAGATAAAACCATTTTTCCCAAGTATTTAGGAATTTGTGTCCTCAAGATACTGTGACACAAATTACCTGGAGATAGAAAAAGAAATTACCTGGTTGTCAAACATGCAGGGTTATCTTTCTTCATTTCAGCTGGATTTTCTGATGTCAGTAGACTCCATGAAGCAGCATCTTTCCCTAAGTTAACAAGACAGGTAGGAAACTTTTTTCTTTAATGCTGATGTTAAATATTCCAACATTTCGTTAGGAAAACTAGCCACTTGATGCATTGTTAAGTGTAAAATGTTTTAATATATGGAACTAGAAACTTCCAGCATCAGAAGGGTGGGTGAGGGAGGTATCTGCAGCACCAAAGTGGGTGGATCTCAGGAACTGCCCCAGGGACTGCTGTGAATTTTGACTTCCAGAAGCTTCTGCTGTCTCAGCCTGCAGCACTGACACTGTGAATCTCAAGGAGCTGTCATCAGCTGTCTCAGCTGTTAATAGCACCAAAGCAGGCTCCGTGCAAGAGATCTTGAAGCTGCTGTGAAACCCATGTCCGCTGCCAGCCCACACAGCCTTGGAGGAAGGACAGCCTCTCCTTTTCTCTGCCTTCCACATTTCATGGAAATGTTTCTTATGGGTCAACTCTTAACTTAGAACCAGAGAGCAAAGAAGTTTGTGGGAAGTGTGGTTTCTGGCTTTCCCTGCAATCCGGAGGACATTCTAGAAGGCAGGGAGCAATGATGTTGAGGTTACAGTCCAGCACAATAGTGAAACAAACACTGATACGCAGAGAGTATAAATCACATGAAGCAAGATCTCTTCTCTTCCATTAGGGATTCTTTGATGGAAAAATTTAGAAACACTGCTTCTAGGTAGTAAGGTAGTTAATTTTTCCAACCAAAACAAAATCCAAAGACTCTGGGACCCCAAAACCTAGCACAGTTTCCTTCCTTTCCTTCTTCCCTCCCTCTCATAGTAGTTGCTCAATAAATACTTGACTTAATGTAGCACTTATTTGGGATCAGTTTTTTGCCATGCTGCTACATGCCTGGGCACAGAACCTTCAAGAGTGAACCTAAAGAATATGGTCCTTGCCCTCAGGGAGCTTACAGTTTGGCATTTGGCAGATAAAAAGCACTTACTATATTAAAAAAAGCACCAGGTGAGAAATTTCAGAAGAAGGCAAGGAAGGATAAGAATGTGAGAAATAATTCATCACCTTTTGGATCATCTAGTACCTGTCATTTGGGCACCATTCACTCTTAAGGACCAGCCTCCTGTTTATCATATTTTCCCCTTACCAATTGATTGAGTTTCATTTTCTTTTCTCAATTAACAGACTACTAGTAAATTGCTCGTTTTCTAAAGATGAGCTGCTAAGTGAGTCATAATTTGTGTGTGATGTCTCCAGAAAGGAGCTATTTTGGTGGCTGTGGCTGGATTCAGAGCTAGGGCATCCTGTTAGTCAGGGCTGACATTTATAGGACATGTATAGAGTTATTGCTCCCAACAGAGGGCAAAGCACTGGAAAGAAGGGTAAGAGCTGATGGGAATTTGGTGTCTGTATTTCATCAGAAAGCACTCGGCAAAAGCATTAAGTATATTTCTTGTAAAATATACCTTAAAATGTTTTAAATTTAACCCTATCCCATCCCCTGGCAATTTTTTTTTTAATCAAAAGGGAATAAAGAAGAAAACTCTTAATGGCTCACGCTAATGGCTCATGCCATTTTCTCATAATTCAAATACTGAACTGATATGCCAATTTTAATTCTTTGTTTTTATACTTATTTGGTTACCATGAAAATTATGTAATATTTATCTCCAAACAATCTTAAATTTGAATGCAGAAATAGAACTAAATAACACACTAAATAGGTTTTACAGACACTGTTGTTTCTGGCAAGTTTTTAAGAGGTTGGTCACTTAATTACTCAGTGGGATTCCTGTAGGTTTTGTGTAGTGATGGCATTTCTGCTTAGAATGTAAGCGGTGGAAGGCAAAACCAGATTTCCTGTGCAGTCGTTACGTGAATAACACTCCTACTTGTTTTAGAGGGAGTCTGCTAGAACTGAACTGCGTCTTTAAATAAACTTGAAAGGACATTAATTCCCACTTTGGCCAACCCAAAGTACAAATTTTTAAGTGTTTACTGTAAGTACTGTTAGACAGTAGTTACTAACTCCAAAACCTATTAACATTGGTAGAAAACTTAGAAATGCAGTTATTTAGACTCAATTAAGACTTCACTGATCCCTAGTTTCACTTTCTGGAAGTTTTATTTCAACTGTAATGGTAGATCCAAAATACTGAACTCAGACTAGGAAAAAGAGAATCTATTTTCTAGATATTAGAGTTTCAGCCCAATAATAAAATGCAAGCTTTTGCTTTTTTATTAACTTGCATAGCTAAAGACTTGATGGCTTTCATATCAAAACTGTTTCTCTGTCAGTAATAATAAAGCTAAATTTTAGTGGGGAATATTTTATTGTATTTTTTTTTTTGAAGTTAGGTGCTATGGTCATTTTGAATTCATTTCAAGGCATTTTCTGTGTGCCTGACTACATCTGACCTCTCTGAGGGGCTACATTTAATGTTTTAACTTCACTAAAGTTTACCATGGTTTTAACATTTAATTATTAATATCTTGCAGTGGGAGGTATACACCAAAAGTTAGTAAGATAACCTTAGTAATGTATCATTCATATTAGTTCTATCTTGGATACAATAGAATATTTCTTGTTTAAAATTAGAGCTACACTGTTGTCTTTATGTCTTTTCCTGGTCAGTGGTCAAACATTTTTCTTAATAATTTAGAAACTTTCTATGTTGTATTAAAATTTTTAAACTTTTTTATTTTTCTTTTGAGACAGAGTCTTCACTCCTGTTGCCTGGGCTAGAGTGCCATGGTGTCAGCCTAGGCACTCTAGCCCAGACAAGTGACCAATGTCTTTTCCTGGTCAGTGGTCAAACATTTTTCTTAATAATTTAGAAACTTTCTATGTTGTATTAAAATTTTTAAACTTTTTTATTTTTCTTTTGAGACAGAGTCTTCACTCCTGTTGCCTGGGCTAGAGTGCCATGGTGTCAGCCTAGGCACTCACAGCAACCTCAAACTCCTGGGCTCAAGCAATCCTACTGCCTCAGCCTCCTGAGTAGCTGGGACTACAGGCATATGCCACCATGCCCGGCTAATTTTTTCTATACATTTTTAGTTGACTAATTAATTTCTTTCTATTTTTAGTAGAGATGAGGTCTCCCTCTTGCTCAAGCTGGTTTCAAACTCCTGACCTTGAGTGATCCTCCCGCCTCAGCCTCCCAGGGTGTTAGGATTACAGGCATGAGCCACCACGCCCAGCCTAAATTTTTTTTTTTTAATCTGGAATGGAGGCAAGTGACCAACAATTTTCTTTGGAATGGCATGGTGGTTTAAAACAAGGAGTCCATTCTCTATAAAGCCTAAAATATATTTAATGCTAATATTTTAATTAAACTTATTTCAGCTAACTATATTCACATGCACTTGTAAAAAATAATGTGGAGATCTCTCTCATGTACCTTTCACTTAGTTTATCACAAAGTGAGTATCTTGCAAATCTATGATATAATATCACAACTAGGATATTGACATTGGTACAGTTGAGATACAGAACATTGCCATACAGAACATTTTCCAGCAGGACAGTCCCTCTTGTTGCCTTCTGTAGCCATCTCCACTTCACTCCCATCTCCACTCCCTCCTTAACCCTTGGCAACCATAATCTCTTCTCCATTTTTATATCTTTTTAATTTCAATAATGTTATGTAACTGGAAATGTTCATAGTATTTAACCTCTTGGGACTGGCTTTTTACATTTAACGTGATGCTCTGGATTGTTGTGTGCATCAAGTCTATCAGTAGTTCCTTTTGAGTGAGAGTATTATCCCTTGGTATGGGTGTACCTGAGTGTGTATAACTGTTTACCTGCTGAAAGACATTGGCCAGTTTTGGCATTTATAAATACAGTTGCTATAAATATTTGTGTAGATTATGTGAACATAATCTTTATTTTTCTGAGACAAATGCCCAGTAGTGCAATTGTTGGATCATATAATAAATAGTTGAATGTTTAGTTTTTAAGAAATTGCCAAGCAGTTTTCCCGAGTGGCTGTACCATTTTACATACTCATCAGTGGCTTACGAGTGATCTGGTTTCTTCATGTCCTTGTCAGCATTCGATGGTGCCACTATTTTTTATTTTATTCATTCTGATAGCAGTATCTCATTGTGGTTGTGAAATACCCTTCACTCATGGCTAATGCTGTTGTTTTATATGCCTATTTGCTACCTGTATTTCTTCTTTAGTGACATATTTCTTCATGTCTTTCCATGTTTTTCTAATAATTGGATTTTTTGAGTAGTTTTTTAAAAATACATATTCTTGATATAAGTCCATTGTTGTATATGTTGATTAGCAAATATTTCTTCCCAGTCAGTAGCAGGTCTTTCAGTCTTTTAACTGGGGTCTTTCACAGAGCAAAAGTTTTAATTTTGATGAAGTCCAGTTAATCAATTTTTTTGTTTGTTTGTTTTGTTTTTTTTGAAACAGAGTCTCGCTTGTTGCCCAGGCTAGAGTGAGTGCCGTGGCGTCAGCCTAGCTCACAGCAACCTCAAACTCCTGGCTCAAGCAATCCTACTGCCTCAGCCTCCCGAGTAGCTGGGACTACAGGCACGCGCCACCATGCCCGGCTGATTTTATATATATATATATTAGTTGGCCAATTAATTTCTTTCTATTTTTATAGTAGAGACAGGGTCTCCCTCAGGCTGGTTTTGAACTCCTGACCTTGAGCAATCCGCCCGCCTCGGCCTCCCAGAGTGCTAGGATTACAAGCGTGAGCCACCACGCCTGGCCAGTTAATCAATTTTTATTTTTATGGATCATGCTTCTGGTATCACGAACTCTTTGCCTAGCCCCAGATCACAAACATTTTTCTCCTTTGTTCTTTTCTAAAAGTATTATAATTTTATATTATACTTTTAAGGCTATAATCCATTTCAAGTTAATTTTTTATAAAATGTGAGACAAATCTAAGTTCATTGTCGGGGGGAGGCATGGATGTTCCATTGCTCCAACACTGTCTGTTATGAAAAGGCTATCTTTCCTTAAGTATTAGTAAGTCTTCAAATAAAATAGACTGATTGCTTCTACTTTATTCTTTTTCAAAATTGCTTTGGCAACTCTATTTTCTTTGTCTTTCCGTATAAATTCTAGAATAATCATGTCCATATACAAATATCCTGTTGGGATTTTGATAGGAATTATGTTAAACCTGTATATCAATTTAGGGAGATTTGACATCTTTACTATGTTGAGTCATCTAATCCATGATCACAGGATATCTGATTTTTTTAAAATCAGTATTGTGTATTTTTCAGCATACAAGTTCTATACATGTTTTGTTAGATTTATACCTAAGCATTTAATGTTTTTCTTTTGAGAGATTATAAATGGTATCATATTTTTAAATCCATGTTCACATATTTATTGTATGTGGAAATACAGTTGATTTTTATATTTTATCCTGTACCCTGAGACCTTGCTGAGCTCACTATATTACTTTTAGGAGGTTTTTATTGATTCTTTGGGATTTTTTCTTACGTAGACTATCATGCCATCTTCAAATAACCAATAATTTTATTTCTTCCTTTCTGTTCTGTATGCTTTTTATTTCATTCCATTGCCTTAATTAAGTGACTAGAAATTCTAACACTGCTGAATAAGAGCAGTGAGAAGGGATATCGTTGATTTGTTTCTGGTTTTAGGAGGAAAGGATTCAGTGTTTCACCATTAAGTATGATGTTAACAGTAAGATTTTTTGTATATGCTTTTGATGAAGTTAAGGAAGTTCCCTATATTTCTGTTTTCATGAGTTTTAATCATGAATTGGTGTTGAATTTTATTAGATGCTTTTTCTGCAGTAATTTATATGATTATGTGATTTTTCTTCTTTAGCATGTTAATATGGTAGATACATTGATTGTTGAACAAGCCTTACATTCCTGGAATAAACTCCACTTGTTCATGGTGTATATTTTTATATATTGCTGAATTCCATTGTCTAGTATTTTGTTAAAGATTTTTGCATCTGTGTTTATGAGAAAGAGTGCTCTGTAGCTTTTCTCCTTTGTAGTGTTTTGTCTGGTTTTGGTGGGTAATACTACCTTCAAAATGAATTGGGAAATATTCCTTCCTTTTCTGTTTTCTAAAAGAGGTTGTTTCACATTGTTGTTAATTCTTTTTAAGAATTCCATAGAATTCTTTAATGAAATCATCTAGGCCTAAAGATTTTTTGGGAGGGAATTTTTAATGATTAATTCAATTTTTATAAAAACTATAGGGCTATATAAATTACCTATTTTATATTGAATGAGTTGTGGTAGTTTGTGTTTTTGGAGGAATTAATCCATTTTATGTAAGTTGTCAGATTTATGTGTATAGAGTTAATAGTATTTATATTTTTGATGTCTGTAGTAATAGTCCCCGTTTCATTCCAAATATTATTAATTTGTGTCCTTTTATTTTTAGTAAATCTTGCTAGAAGTTTGTCAATGTTGTTGATCTTTACAAAGAACCAACTTTTTGTTTCATTGATTTTCTATATTTTAATGTTTTCAATTTCGTTGATTTCTGCTTATATTTTCATTTCTTTTTTCTTTCTTTCCTATGGGTTACAGGAACATTTTTTAGAATTTCATTTTAATTTGTCCATATTGTTTTTGTGTGTCTTTTTGTATAGCCACTTTAGTGTTTGTTCTAGGTATTACATTATAAAATATATAACTTAAGACATCTGTGGTATCATCACTTTATCAGTTATAGCCAAGTGTAGAAATCTTACCTCCCTTTATGTCTCTTTCTCTCCTATGTATAATTGTCTTAAATTTTTCCTCTGCAAACCTTGAGAATTTCTTTACTGTTTAATTTTTGTTTCAACCATCTACCATGCTTAGAGTTTTCAAAAGGAGAAGGGACATCTATTGTATTTACCCATATTTTTGCTTACTGGGCTTGTTCCTCCTTTCTAATATTCCAAAACTCCTTCATTTATCATTTCCTATTTCAAGAACTTCTTCTAGCCTATTAATATTATTATTTTTAATCTATTGGCAACAAATTCTGTTAGTTTTTCTTTATCTGCAAATGTCTTTTGATTTTTTTCCTTCATTCCTAAAAAGTTTAACTAGAATTCTAAGATGATAGTGCTTTTTTTCAGCACTTAAAAATTGTTGTGTCACTCACTTCTCACCTTCATAGTTCTTCATAAGAAATTCACAGTTTTTCAAATTATCTTTTCCCTATAAAGATAAGGCATCATTTGTCCTTTTTCCAATATGTACAGTTTACAAAAGATGAAAGCATAAGGATAGAGAAAGACAAAAAGTAGGATTAGGGAAAATAATATAATGAGAAAAAAATGTAGTCTTTTAATCTGGTGAGGTAGGCCATTTATATTTATTGTAACTATTCATTTACTATGCTATTTCTTTGCTTTTTCTATGCCTTTTCTCCTTTCTTGCTTTTTTTTTCATCAACCAAAGTTGAGATTTTTATAAGTTGTTTTCCTTATTTCAGAATATTTTCTCTCTACTGATTTGGAAGTTATACTTGTTGCTTTTTTTTAATGATTATCATTGAAATTTTACCATAAATACATAGATCAACAAAGTCTGTCTAAAGTTATTCATTATCTTAACATCCATCCTAAAGTGCATTAAGTTCTTAAAACACACTATGCATATTGATATATCAGTATCAGCTCTTATAAATATTAAGGTGAAAACATTAATAAAGATAGAGTCTCAAAAATAATAGCATTTTCAACTAACGAGGCAGGTATAACAATTCTAAACAGTTACTAAACAAAGTCGAAAAATTAAAAACAGAACGGCAGAGAAAAGTGGAGAAACCTATTATATTGTATTTCACATACCTCTCAATTTTCAGCGCAAGCAGCAGAAAAAGTAAGCATTTAGAAGAACACAATCACGAAAGTTGATTGAATTAATACCTAAAGAATCATGTGTCCCAAAATTAGAGAAAGTACATTTTCCTCAAGCATGCATAAAAGATTTAGAAGGAAAATGATAAAAGAATGTTTTTATGACCTCCAATTAGGGAATGACTTTTTAGAAAATATGCAAAAGATATTAAGCATAATCTACATAAAGCCAACCACAATTTATTTAAAACGTCTCTGGAAATAGTGTTAACTGATTAAGAAACACTCCAGGCCAGTCCAGCTGGTGGTCAATGTCTCCTTAATCTAAAACTCTTTCCACTACGCAATAGGTGTCATCTGATTTTAGGGTCTCTTTCTTAAAAACAAATACATGGTGTCAAATGTCACACACACCAAAAAAACCTATTAGTATTTCTTTTTACTGATATAAAGGAGATTTTCTTTAAATCTTAAGAGATATGGAATTATTTCTAACACGGTTTTATTTATTACTTTTCACTGAGTCGTAATAAAAACAGAAATTGTCAATATTTCTCAGTTTCCTACTCAGGCATCTATGATGCCCATGCCAGGTGTTAAAGGCTCCTAGGCTTCCCTTTGGAGTATTCTCTGTCTGCTGTTGGCTAGCCATATGCTTTGAGTGGAATATACTCCATCCTGACTCCAGAGGTCACAGGGACTGCTTTACGTAAATGAGCCATCCTAATTACATTGCTTTTGCCACAGAGATTGGTTCAGGGATGTGCAGAAACCCAGTCTAAGCAATCACCTAGTGACTTTGCTCTCTTCCATCTGGTGATCCAGTTAGTGCAGTTTGTGGGATGTGGTGCTCTGGATGTGAACCCAGACATTAACGAAACATTTTAATACTATGACGGAAGACACAGCTTCAAGACAAAGACACGAGGTTGGGTAGAGTCATTCATTCAGTAAGCATTTGGTGAGTGCTTAATAAATGCTGGGCCCTGAGAAAAAGCAAAATCTCATTCAATGCATGCTGACACTGGGGACAATGAAATAGTTGATAGTTTCCACACTTAATTAGAAACAAAGATTATCTCTTAAAACCTCATCCTTGTATCTAGGAAGACTTTTGTTTTCGCAATCAGAAATTTAAGTTCCAGAAAAAGAATAAGACAATGGAAACATTGTATGAAAGGTTTCTTTCAAACTTTTTTTTCAATGGACAGTTTTTCACCCTGATCATCATGATGCCGAGAGGCTTGAGAAACACAAGTGACTCTGTGTTCAGACCAAGTACTTGGCCTCAGGAAGATGAATGATCAGGCCGACTCACCATATGATTATAAGGGTCAGGTAGTTTAAAAAGAAATTACAATCTGAATTGAACCAAGGATGAACAGTGTTGCTATTGAGCTACAAATCCCAGCTAATAAGCATAACCTTGTAAAGAGAGGTTAGTGTTTGGGAAACTGCATGTTCTTGCAGAAGGGCAAAGCTTTTGCAATATAAATAGTTGTAAGGGTACTAGCTTTCATCTTTAAAGCCTTCACCCTCTGTGTTTAGAGTTTTTGTATGCAGGGCTGAATTGGGAATTTTAAAAGTCCCAAACACTGAAAAGATTGTGATGACAACCCCATATGCAATTCAAAAGAAAATTTATGTTTTCAAAATGTTATAAAACTCACATGAATGCTGAAATGAAATGGCTTTATTTGCAGATTTTATTTCAGGACACGACATAATTTCATCAAAGTTAAGCCTTTCTTAGTCATTCCTGATTCCACTGTTTTGCTGGTGCCCTCAAATACTCAGCCTGTTGGGTGATAATCCAGCATTGATTGCATTATAAGTACTTACTGATCTTTCTGTAATTTTCCAAAATACAGATAGAGAGGAAGAATGCTATTTCAGAGAGGAATTGAATCACTTATGGCAAACAGTATACTTTGATTTGGGCTCCTCTAGATTCATTTTCTACTGAATAAGCCTACTAAGGAGTACCCTTCAATCCTGAATGTATCCCTATATTACATGATGACAGAGTAATACGGGTTTTAGAAAAGCAATACAGGTATTAATCTTGACATTGTAGGATGTTTAGTTTACACTGAACATGATTGGAGGAGACACCTAGGCAGGTGAGGGTCTCTGTGACTCACTGAGATTCAAAAGGCCACATCAGGCCTGTTGCTCTGGCAAACTTTAATTTCCAAGACTTGGTAGAAATGTGCCTCGGAGGAGGAGAGTGAGGTTGAGCCAGTCATTTCTGACTAAATAAAGAAGAATGCTTGAAGATCTGCTCTTTCCTCATCTTCAAAGCTGTTTAAAATTTGGAAAGTTTTCTTTCTTTTTTAAAAATCATAATATTAAGAACAAATTAAAAGACCAACAGCTCCTGCTTAATGATTCCAATATGACATTTGATTATTATTAGTTTGGGGGTTTTTGTTTGTTTTGTTTGGGGGTGTCTTTTTAGCCTAAAAACCTCCGAGAGCTCTGTGGAACAGAGCAAAGAAAAACTGACTCTTTCTTGGTGGGGGAATGATTTGTTAACTGGAAAACATCTGCCATATCAAGATCTTCAATCAAAAGTAAATATTATCCTCATTGAGGAAAAGAAAAGAATCTCAGTTCCTTACTTTATATTTTCAATACTTTTAACCTAATTTTTGTTTCTCTCTTTAAGACTATTTCCAAATTATCTAAATTTCATGGCATAATTGTCTTTTATATAATAATATTCAGAAGGCATTCTTTTTCACTGAAACATAAGTCATTATTGAGAAAGGTGCACACAGACATAAACAGACACATATTAAATGGCACAGTTTTTTTGTGATGAATAGCATTTAAGTCATCGTTTAATATGTGGTGCTTTTCTCAATAGTATTAAGTTCCCTCAGATTCTTAGCTTCTTTGCTCTTGTAATTCCTTTAAAACTATGATGGCTGTTGTGCTAGAAACGCAGTTATAAGAAAAAGGATGAACAGTCTTTCAAAAACAGTCTTCTAAGGGGATAAGTTGTCCCATTTCAGTTATGATACTCAACTAGAGGATCTCAGCAGAAATGCAGATATTATAATTGAACCACAGTGCCTGCTAGTTTTGCATCAACACTTTATCACCTTCCCTTTTAACTATCAAGGAGATAGTTTTCTTTTATTGAAACTCTCCCCAGTGAGTATTGACTTCAATTCTGTACTGAAACAACCGGAGGGAGAACTCATGCTTCTTTCTAATAACTGCGATAATGTAAGAAAAATTACACTGGACAGGTTAGATAGGCAAGGAGGACTTTATTCAAGACTGTTACAAAAGGGATCAAGACTGTTGCACTAGGGCAGAGATTGAACTCAACAACACTGAGACAAAAGGGGGGAGGTTTTTTAATCACTGAGGTGAGTTAGTGGTAAAATGCTGAAGGACATTAGTGGGAGGTTGGTGAATGCGATTAGCCTGTCTGTGTTTGTTAATTGGCACTTACTGAAATTAGGCTTCTTTCTTTTCGCAGATACTGGGAGATAAGGTTGCTATTTTTATTGATGATTATGTTTCAAAGGGATAGCTTCTAGGTCTTTGAGAAAGACATTTCTGGGTTGTAGAAGATTTACTTCTCAAAGGGGGAGAGAGAGAATTTATAGTTACAAGATTTCTAAGATAAGTGATTTAAGAAAAGGGATCTATAGTCAAGAAGAATCCTTCTAAAGTTTAGTTGAGCTGAGGGGAGTGTTAAAGCTGTCTCAGTCAATAATTGCTATCATTTGTCCAGCTCTGCATGTCAGGTACTGGGCTACATGTTTTACTTAGGTTACTGGCAATCTTCCCAACATCCCTTTAGGGCAGGTTGTGCTATTGCCTCATTTTATAGATGAGGGGTTTTACAAATAAGAAATCTAAGGCTTAAAGAGTTTAAATAACTTACCCAAAGTCACACAGTAAGTAGGTACTACAGCCAGAATTTGAATCTAGGGAGCCTGCCTGTCTCCCGAGACCATATTTTTAATCACTAGACAATCCCACTTTATCTGTACTTCTACTGAATGTTTAGAGAAGTGGTAGGATCATTACTAAGCACTTTTACAGGAGGGGCTTATAAAATATTTGCTACTGTCAAGTCATCTCAAGATAAACCACTATGGCAACGCAATATTTAACACGTACTTATCTGGACCCTGGAGTATGCCTACAAATGCAATAGCATATGCCTCTTAGTGTCAATTTTAGAGGAACCTCAGTTGATATAGTTCTATTTGCTCATAAGGAGTAATTCTAATAGGAAAAAATGAGGAAAGACTAGGTGTAGTCATTAAACATATAATATTGGAATGCAAGGTTGATTTAACATCTAAAAAGCAACTAAATGTAATATATAATTTTAATAGAATAAAGCAAAACCCATATAATCTAGAAATGCATTTGACAAAGTTCAACACCCATTCATGATAAAACCTCAACAAATTAGGAAGAAAGAAAACTTCTTCAATCTGATAAAGGGCATCTTCAAAAAACTCAAAGCTAACACCATAATGGTGAAAGACTAAATGCTTCTGAGATTCAGAATAAGTCAAGGATGTTCATTCTCATCATTCTTATATAACATTAACAATGCCCTGGTGATTGTAGCCATTGCAATAAGGCAAGAAAAGAAAGTGCATCCAGATGGGAAGTGAAAATGTAAAACTGTCATTACTTGGAGACAACATGACCATTTAGGCAGAAAATCATATGGAATCTCCAAAAAACCTAGTAGAACTAATAACTAAGTTTTGCAAAGTTATAACATACAAAGTCAGTATATAAAAATAATTATATTTCTATATACTAGCAATGAACATTCTACAGATGAAATTTAAAAAATTTATTCACAATAATTAAAAGACTAATATACTTATGAATAAATTTTACAAAAGAAGTATAAGACTTGTACACTGAAAACTATACAGTATTGCTAAGAAAAGTTAAAAGATATATAAATAAATGGAGATATATTTTGTGTTTATTGATTGAAAGCTCAATATGGTAAAGATGGCAAATATCTCCAAGTGGATCTATAAATTCCATGTAATCTCTATCAAAATCCCAATAGGAATTTTTGTAGAAATTGACATGCTGACTTATCCTAGAATTTATGTGGAAATTCAAAAGATATAAAGGAGCCAAAATAATTCTGAAAAAGACTTGGTGGACTTATACTATTCAATTTAAAATTTACTATAAAGCCACAGTAATAAAGAAAGTGAGGTATTGGTACAGGAATGGGCATATTGATCCATGGAAGGGACTTTAGAGTCCAGATATGCATCCTTACATTTCTGGTCAATTGATTTAATTAATTTGCACCTCATAAAAACAAAAAATGTGTGTCTTTCTACATCTGTCCCTGCAGGATCATCCTTTAGTAAGTCATAGTCTGAATGGGAGCCAGACAATATCTTGTGTTCAACAGATCAGAACCAGGTGGATAGACCCTTTTTAAGAAAAAGAATATAAAATTAGCTATGAAAGTCAGTATTTAGCATGAGAAAATAAATCAGAAAAAAATAGTATTTTTTAAAAACATAAGTAGCACAAAAACCATAAAATCCAGAAAAATAACAGTTATTACTTAACTGCCTACCTATCATTTCTATAACAATTTTTTCCCTACATTTTTGGGCTGCTCACCCTTTAATTATCTCTGCATACAAACAATTTTGCAATATTGCAGAGAGACTGGAAATATAATTAATCTCTCCTCTAGTATCATGGGTGGAAATAAGTTTATAAAGCTTTCTTGCAGGTTCACCATTCATTACTAGTAATGCAGCCTCTGAGTTTCTGGCTCGGGCAATGCTCAGGAAAGTCATGGAAAAACTCTGGCCCTTTGATATCACTGGTTATGGACCCTGATGGCTACTGCTGTGCAGATGGTCCATTTTTGTTAGGTCTTTTGCTGCCACCTGTTCCCACCGGAAAGTACCTAAAAAGGGAAGTGAGGGAAAAATCATTTTCTTGAATCCTGGGTCATAGTGGTTCACAGGGAGACATCCCTCTGGTCATTTCCCCTTAGGATCGAAGATTGGGTCCTGAAGCCCAGGGTTTTGTCTGGGGGCTCAGCTGATATAGAGGTATTGCTGGCAGCCTGCTAGTCCCACTAGTTCCAGTACCACCCCCAGATTGTAGAGGGTAAGCTCTGACTGGGCAGTACTTCATGTCTCCTGTGCATGGCTAGGACCAGTGCTTCTTCCCTGGTTACCCCAAGAGCACACCAAGTCTTTGAATGGGCTAGTGCAAGTGAGAAGCCCTAAAGATTAAGCTTCATTAAGAACCTGGTAAATCTACACACACTCCTCTGACCACAGTTGACATCCTTCTGGGGGACGTCTTATGGACATTGCCAAGCAGAGCCTGCAAGCTTCTCTGTCACAGAATGTCAGAAGGCAGTTAGCTTTCCCATGAAAGACCTTTCAGTCCATCCAGAATTTGGATTTGGTCAAAAGGAGATGTCCCAACAGCCAGACTGAGTAGGGCGAGAGGGCTGGGGAGTGTAGAAGTGAAGGAAGACACATAGCAGGGAGGGACAACAGGGTGCCTTGAGGAAATCCCCAGTTGTAATTAAACTGGCTATTAGACTCCTCAACAGGGCTGGAGTGTAAGGAGAGAACTGTGGTTTGTTTTACAACGTGTGGCTGCCCTGGCAGGAAAGAGAAGAGCAGAACAAATTGCCACTGGTGCCACTTCTCTGCTGTGAGAACTTCCCTGGGAGGGGCTGGACACAGGAAGGGGACAATGTTTTCCAACTGGCAGAGAGAGCAGTCACCATTAGGGATCAGGAGGCATATTGCAGCTAGGATCAGAGACAGGGGACAATAAAAATGAAAGTGTCAAGGTGTCCTGGGGTATCCCAGGCCAGGTCTCCATTAGCATGGCCATAAGCATGATGTAGCTGAGTCAAACAGCACTATTTAAAGTCCAGAGACCTGCAGGCAGCGGGGGGAAGAAAGTAGACACCAACGAGATCACACTGAAGTCACTGTCTCCTGGTGGGTTCCCCAGCGTGCCTAGGGGCATGTGCTTGAGGTGCTGGAGGTTGTCCAGTGCAGATGGCTCTCCTGAGGACAGAGCATCTGCTGTGGCAAAGAGACAAATGAGTTGGCTCGTTGAACACAGCACATTCTTTCTGTTTCCTGGGGAAATCCAGATAAACACAAGAAGGAAAGCCTGAGATTTTGTCACTTGACAAATCAGGGATAGTCATCTATCAAATTTAGAGTTAAAAGTCACCATACACGAGAAACTGCTGTTGGCGGACATAAGGGACCATCCGATGACATACTCCGAATTGTCTACACACTGAAGATTCTCCAGGGCAGAGCCACCTCTACTGAGAGAATCACCTGGTTCCCTCCAGACCAAGAAACACCCCCTTCTATGTTCCTGGTTCTGGCAGTCAACAACCTCTGGTGGCTAATGAGGAGGTGCTATTATTCTGTTTCTCATAAGCGTCTCCTAGCACATGTGGCAGGGATGAAGGATGCTTCCATGCTCCTAACCACCAGCCAGTAGAGGGAGTGAGAATGACAAAGTTTATGCCTTCCAAATACCACCATCAGCTAAATGATCACTGGGGAATGATTTTACACCAATAAAAAAAAATCATGATCATAAAAATACCTTCATTGGTTTTCATATTGCCAGAAGACCAAGGCCACGTTGCCTCTGACCCCTTAAGCTAGAGTATCTTGACGTGCAGTTGAAAGACCCTGAATTCAAATAACGTCTTGAATTTTAACAATGCAGATTTCTGAGCCTGCACAAAACCTTACAGTATCAGAAGCCCCTATGTTCATGGCCTGGGAAATTGTCTTCTAATGACCTTGCCAGAAAATTTCACAGACTGAACTGTGCTAGGTTATCACATTCTCTCCTCACCAGCCCTCCGCCTCCTCCCTTCTCCTGAAGTGAGGAGTGCTTGTGTTCCTAGTGCTTGAGTGAGGGGTTCCTAGTGCTTGAGCTGGCGTTGCCTCCCTGGCCCAGCTTCCCTGGTCCTGCACCTCAGCTTTGGTTTCTGAGGCACATGCTCATGAAGAATCCTAGGACTTCTGGGTTTTAGAGTTCTGCTTTTCCACTTGCTTTATAGACTGCTTAACTTAAAAAAAAATCCTGTTGAGAAGCATTCTGTTGCAGCTCTGTAGCTCTCTAGTTCGGCAACTAGACCCCATCCCCTCTGTCTCTCTAACACTCCCCACTCTGGTCTGCAGCCCACTCACCTTTGGAAGGGACATGAGGAATTTGGGAAGATCAGTAACATCCACCAATGCCTTCCTTGCCAAAAGTTCACCACTGTCTACGTCACATTCCTCTGTTGACATATGACCGAGGTCTCCCCCCTCCCTGGCGCCCCAACCCAATATAGAAAAGCAAAACCAGACAAATTATATATTCAAGTCATCTTTCGGTTTCTTATTTTAATTTATCAAAATATTAAAGAAGATTTGCATAACCTCCAGTAAAGAAAGTCCTTCCTGTTTCTCAACTGAATCATCCATCCAACAATAACATTTATTTAAAAGAGAATGGCAATTATATTTTAAAAATTCCAAATTGGCCTTGCTTTTAAAGTTTCCCTATTAAAAATCATCTGTTATCTTTTCTATTAAAATAAACAAAAAATCAGAAACAATTTGACAGTGATTTTCTATGTTTATCCTCTGTATTTTGGGAAGATAAAAATAAAGGTCATCATGAAAAAGCAAGATAACTCTATATATCCCCACAGAAATGCCTATTTATGTAGTAGGGGTATTGTAATGTGTTCAAATTCAAACATAGACTCTGGTGCACACCACCAAAAGGTCGTTCATGACTCAGGGAACTAAATAATTTGTGATTGTATTTTCTTATCTCCTTCTATTAATGCCTGTAGAAAAACACTTCACTTGATAACAGAAGGATAGATGAATTGAGACTTTTCTCCTCCCTCTAAAATATTTCTGGGCCTCCCTTAGTGTCTCTTTGAGTGTAAACAGCTCCCATTGCTCCCCTGCCCTGGGGGTGGGGGCGGATTCACCCTGGGTTCCGTGACTTGAGCTCTTCCACCTACACATTTTGTGAACATTCAAGTTTGGACTTGTGTTCTTTTATGACACTCTTCTTGTTCACTGATGCTTAATTTTGTTTTTATGGGGTGCATGAGTCTAGCATTTCCCAAATAAATAATAATAATGATGATGTGACAGCTTAAAAAAGATTGAAATATTACCAGGCATGGTAGCATATGACCATAATCCTAGCACTTTGGGGGGCCAAGGAGGGAGGATCACTTGAGGCTGAGAGTTCAAGACCAGCCTGGGCAAAATAGTGAGACACTGTCTCTACAAAAAATTAAAAAAAAAAAAAAAAGATTGAATCAAACACATTAACCTAAAGGTAGCACTTGGCACCCTTTACTTCAAAACTGCAATTTCTTCTGTGGAACATGCTGTCCCATTTGAGAGAAGGTTACAGGGTGTGCAGAGAAAAAGATTGCTTCCTCTTCTCAGCTTTAGTAGAGGGGCTCCCAGGTTATTGGCTCAATGAAAAGCTTCCGTGAGTGAATTGACTCATCTTTCAATCCAAAGACCTGCTGATGACATCAGCTCAACAAACTGTGTCAGGCTGTCTCACCTTCATGATAATCTCTGGGAGGTATGATTTTTGGTCCTGCAGAGGCACTTGATTGTGGGTATATTTAGCCATGCCTACTGAGGTTCATTTATAATCTTAGCTGTGGTAGATCAGAAAACTTGTTTTAACTGGGTTATAGTTTTGAGGGTATTTGTGTAGTGTTATAGTTTTTAAACATATTTATGTTTGTATTTCTATTCGAAGAGTCAAGCTCATGCAGGATGAATGGAGTAAGCCTGACAGAGAATTCATAAACATTTTAGTTTCAACCATAATACTATGAGTTTTCTCATAGTAGAACTTGAAAAGTTGAATGACATGCTTATTTTTTTATTCCTAATCAAAATAATTAAATCTCTTTTTAAAAATATTGTAGTTCATATTACTTGACATCTAATTTGATTCAGTTGAATACAAGTAAAATAAAGATAGGTAAAGAAGAGACTTCACAGAAAAAAATCAACACAATAAACCAGTTAAGCAGATGACATATCTTAATATTAAAAAGCATATTTTAAACCAGTAAATGAAAGAATTAGGAGATATTGAATATCTAGAATAAAGACCACAAAGAATAAAATAGAAAACACCAAATTTGCATTCTAAATTTCTTGACATTTAACTTTTAAAGAAGAGTGGGAGTAATGAGACATTTTCTGTTTGCAGCCTCAAATTTTGTTTAAAATAAGATTATACAATAGTGATTACTATACCATTCAGCTTCATCTGAAGAAAGACCATGATTGAGTGAACAACTTTTGACATTTGAAAATCAACACTGTTTACATATAAGAAAATTTGCTATGGGTTGTTTTTAATGAATTTTAAAAGATTTATAAACATTTAAGTAAACTATATCCTATGTTCATATTACTTCCCTTCAATTATATTTTTCTTAAAGTTCAATAACCATAAACACTCTAAATGAAGCCATATGTACAGGGCAGGCAACAATCATAGTTCTCATTTGCATTACACTTAAGTTCAAAATGATTTCTCCACTTAAAAATGATTTAAAACACTGACAAAAAGGTGAACAGTTGATAGGTTCATAATTAGGGACACAGTTATCAATAGAGTAACAAATTGTGAATTTATATTTAGAATATACAAAGAAAGGAAACACAAAAATATTTTACCCAGGTAATCTAATGAATTCTAATACAAAATAGGGTTTAAAACTGTGTAGAATAGAATACATTATGGCTATAGATATTTTACCAGTCTGACCTCGGAATTAAAAACATTCAAAACAAGCCAAGACATGAAATCAACCTAAATGCTCATCGATGAATGAATGGATAAAGAAAATGTGGTATATTTACACAATGGAATACTATTCAGCTGTTAAAAGGCTGAAATCCTGTAATATGTGACAAAATGGATGAGCCTGGAGGACATTATGTTCAGTGAAATAAGCCAGGCACAGGAAGACAAATATCATGAGATCTCACTTATATGTGGAATCTAAAAAAATTGATATCATGGAATTTGAGAGTAGAATAGTGGTTGCCAGAAACTGAGGAGAATCAGGGAGACGAGATGAGGAAAGGTTGGTCAATGGGTACAATGTTACAGTTATATAGGAAAAATAAGTTCTGGAAAAATATATATAGGAAAAATAAGTTCTATCCCTACAAAATAGGGTAAATATAGCTAACAATAATGTATTTATATTTCAAATAGCTAGAAGAGAGGATTTTGAATGTTTTTGTAACAAAGAAACAATAAATGTTTAAGGTGATGGATATGCTAAATACCCAGGACTTGATCATTACACAATGTATACATGTATTGAAACATTGCATTGTACCCTATAAATATGTACAATTACTATCTTTTAATAATAAGTTTTTAAAAATTCAAAACAGAATGAAGTTGTTCAGTTAGGGATTGAGTTTCTTTTTGTTCTTTTCTTTTCTTTTCTTTTCTTTTTTTTTTTTTGAGACAGAGTCTCGCTTTGTTGCCCAGGCTAGAGTGAGTGCCGTGGCATCAGCCTCGCTCAGCAACCTCAATCTCCTGGGCTCAAGCAATCCTCCTGCCTCAGCCTCCCAAGTAGCTGAGACTACAGGCATGCACCACCATGCCCGGCTAATTTTTTCTATATATATTAGTTGGCCAATTAATTTCTTTCTATTTATAGTAGAGACGGGGTCTCGCTCTTGCTCAGGCTGGTTTCGAACTCCTGACCTCGAGCAATCCACCCACCTCGGCCTCCCAGAGTGCTAGGATTACAGGCGTGAGCCACCACGCCCGGCTGAGTTTCATGTTTACATTTTTACTCTTCATTCTTTACTCTTCAGCCCCCAAAATATTTATTGAGTAATATTAATATGTAGTCAGCCAATACATATTATTTTCCATTTGGTGAGAGCAGCTGAGTGGTTATAATTAATGAAGAAATGTCTCAGGCACTCACGTTCCGGGACTCCCATAGAGCTACAAGTAAAGATGTGTTGGATGCCAATGTGAGTAGACATAAGGGGCTACTACCCCTTGGGATAGGAAATCAACTCCTTTATCCTGTATTCCAAAAGCTATCCTAAGAAAAACCATCTTGAGTTCTCGCAGGCTTGTGGTTGGTGGAAGCAGGGGCCCAGAGACCTAAATACTTGGGTATTTCCACATAAGGGCTTGGGGTCCTACTTGTGTATCTGGTCTCATGTTATATACTTTCCTTTTTTATGTTGCAATATTCTATCCCTTCCACAACTATCTCTAATGATATATATATTCTAAAAAATTAAGAGAATCATCCCAAGTTCATCTTCCTCATCTGAGTTTAGGGATTCTCTAAAAGTTAGAACAGTCTTTTCCTCTTCCCCATCCACTGAGATATGAGTCTATCTTCTCAATAGCTGTTGCCCCTATAGCCAGCCCCAAAGCTATTGCTGATTACTCTAGGATGTGTATATAAATTCTTGCATTAGTTCATATTAAATTAGTTTAGCTCAGATTTTCCAGAAGCCAATAGCCTGAATACCTACTGTAATAGCGTATGCAGGCACAGGTGCAATGGGGAGCTTTTCTCCAGGAAAATGACGTATACCTGGGTTTTGTACAGACTCAGCAGAAGATGTTTCATGTGCTGAAAAGACACAAGCCTGAGAGCTCAATCCGAGGGCTGCAGGAAGATGACAGATGAAAGGTACGCCCATCTATGCTCCCTCCCTATCTCCATGCACGTTCATGTACACACTCGTGAAAAAGCTTTCTCTTTAGGGAATTTGACACTGTCCAAACTCATTTCAGAGTTGGCCTCAATACTATATGGCTAATCTCAAAGAAGGAAGAATTTGGGACGTTTTATGTGTACTTATGAATTGTAAAAATGTATTTGCTGTTCCATTTAACTTGACTATAACAATAATGGTAGCCTCATAATTGGAATACACTCTGGGAAATTGGTCCATATTTTCTTCTTAAATTTTCTATATTATCATGAAAAACACCCCTGAAAACTAAAAATGTATCCAGTTTTGGTAGACAGATTGTTGATTCCAAGTGATTTTTGAGTCTCTGGTGCATCGTTCCACTACCCTGCCGGCTGAATTAATCTAAAAACAATGAGCATTTTCTGTATAATTGGCTTGGTTCATTTGCCATGTGGAGATCTGACTATTCAGCCAAATGACAACCTCATGGCATATTTAAAACATCCAAATGTTCTTGGATACAGAAATAACCTCTCCCTCCATATTTTGTCCAAGCAAATATTACCTAGTACTATATCTAAGGGCAATATTGCTTAAATCAAAACCATTCCTTTGTATTCTTTTAATACACTAAATGGCCATCCCTTGATCAGTGTTCTGTTGGCACAACAAAACTCTGTAAGAGGAGAGCGAGGAATAAATCTAATTAGGCTGGTAATTTGGAAGCTAGCAAACTTCTCCACTTTCATATTTATAATAACAAGCACAAAGTTTCTTTTTTTAGTGAAAAATAACCAAATAAACATATTCCTTTTAAGGAATTTAAACCGATGTAAAAGATCATTTTGGCTAAGGAAGAATAAAATTCTTAAAAGCCTTTGTATTCATTTTTCCTTCTGAAGTTTTCCAATGTTACTTTGCACAGATGTCTTGTTCTTAAAATTGAATATTATGAGGACCAGGAATCATGTTGTTTAAGTTAAAAAATTAGGTGAGGTGATGGAGTTAAGTGCTGGACCCAGATAAATGAATGTACTTGTAAAATTTACTCTGTTTTTCCCATGTCAGATAACTGAAAAGGGTTAGTCTCAATAGGGAGTGATTTGCTCTACCTAAAAAAGATTAAGAAGCAGAGAAGAGATATCGAAATTGAGCCAAAGAAAATCCTGTCTAGAAAAATGGGAAACTCAGAGAAATTGCCTAGTCAAATATTTTCAGTGAGTAAGAGCCAACTTAAAAAAAATAAAATAATAAGTAAATAAATAAATAAGAGCCAACCAAACACTATAGACATTTAGAGGAGTAGAAATGAATGGGAGAGCATGACACACTTCGCCCTGAATCTGGAGAAGTGGGGCCTCACACTTGATGTCTTGGAGTCATGAAAGCTTTGGGGATAGAACAGACAATAATGGGAGAAGGTTTTATCAAGACAATCTGACTGAAGTGTAGGCTGAAATTTCATTCTACTCCTTTACTAATTCTATAAACATTTATTGGGCACTTACTATTTGCCAGGCACTGTTCTTGTGTCCTGGATCATAGCAGCGAACTAATCAGACCAAAATCTTTGCCCTTATAGAGTGTATGTTTTAGTTGGCATATAGACAATTAAAATGCATAAAATTGTTAATATGCTCAATATTGATAAGTAGTAAGGTGGGGAACAAAAGCAGGGGAGGACAGGAAGTACGAAAAACAGGTTTGAAATTTTACATAGAGTAGCCAGAGAAAGCACTAGCAAGTGAAAAAGATTTAGGCAGGAGGATATCTGATGTATTTCATGGCCAAAACTTCTGTTTCTGACTACATGGTACCCTAAAAAATGGTGAACGCTCCCTTTGGAAACATCTATAAATGCTGGACGCAATATAACAAATCCACCTATCTTAGATTGATATCATTGTATAACAAATTTTTCTCAAACTTAACAGCTTTAAACAACAATGAGCATTCATTTTCCCTTACATTTTTGGGGATCAGGAATTCACGAGCAGCATAGTTGGGGTCTATTTCCAAGGTGGCTCAGTCACATAGTTGGAGAGCTAATGCTTGTTATTGATGGAAGTCTCAATTCATCCCCATGTGGGCCTCAGAACAGGCTGCCTGGATGTCCCTAAAACATAAGACTTGTTACCCTTAGAGCAAGTTATCCATGATAACTTGGCCAAGATGGAAGCTGCAATGTTTTTATGACTTAACTTTGGAAAACATACTGTCATATCCACATTATCTTAAGGGTCACATGGGTCTATCTCGATTCCATGTGGGAGGGAACAGCACAAGTATGTGAACACCAGGAAATAAAGATCATTGAAGACCATCTTGGAAACTAGATACAACATCACTGCATAAACACGGTTGTAAACTTAAGAAATAAAGAAAAACAGGTAAAAGAAGCTAAAAGTCTTAGTGCTAAGCAACACTGAATTTATAATTACCCTCAAAGGATTTGCCAGTCTTTATCTTCCTGGGTCTAAGGCATAGACTTATAGACACAATAGTGGTTAGAAGGCTTAGATCCAGAAAGATAGAGATTTGTAATAAAAACCTAACAATATAACTGAAACCCTAAAAATACTACATGTATTGCAAAAGGGGAATCAGAAAAATCTGCCCCCCAAGAAGGGAAAACAATAAGAAATGTCATCTATATTGGTTTAGGTTCTGCTGGGGGAAAAAATGTTTCCTCAGAATTTGTAGCCACCATCAGACATTCACATGGCTTCCGGTTTGGATTTACACTTCCTCCAGGATCCATTAACCCCAAACTATTAATAAAAAATTCACAGAAAGTCCTTCTGAGTTGGTAGCCTTAGGGTGCCTGGCAGAATCAATTATAAACCCTCTCTGGACTAACAAATCTTCAAGCCATGCCCTCCAAGATACCTATGTGGTATATGCTTAACAAACATGGGACTACACTACTAAATTATAAAGCACACAGGGAAACATGCCATTTTGAATGAGAGTCAAAAGGAACAATAAGCAACAGAATTACACACTCAGAATTTTGGATTAAAGAACTGTTAAAACAAGAACATAATGTAACTGTTTATAAAACGATAAAAAAATAAAAATGTAATAAACACATAAAAAGATCAGGCAGGTTTGAAAAGAAACAAGAACAATAACAATCACAAACTATGAATAAATAATATAATCAAAATTACAATTTCATTCAGATGTCCTACTTATAGCATGTCGGAATGAAGAAGTAAACAAATCCTCTTCCCATAAATCTGGACAAAACATCATATGATCATTTCAGCAAGTGCAGAAAAGGATTTGGCAAAACCAGTTCTCATTTGTGTTAAAAATATCTCAACAAAATAGAAATAGAAGGAAAGTTCCTCATCTTGACACAGGACGGCTAGTATCATAATTAATATGAAAAACTGAAGGCTTCTTCCCTAATTTCAGGCACAAGGCAAGGATGTTCACTCTTATTACTCCTATTCAACATTGTAGTGGAGGTTCTAGCAAGAAATAGAAGGCTTCCAGACTGGAAAGAGAAAAGTAAACTTGTATGTTCATAGAGACACTATCCTGTATTTAGAAAACCCCAAAGATTCTACAAACAAAAACTATTAGAACTAATGAACAAGTTCAGCAAGGATGGCTATAAGGTCAATACATAAAAATCAATTTTATTTTTATGTTAATAATACTAGCAACAATCTTAAAATTACATTAAGAAAACAATCCCATTCACAATAGTATTAAAAAAGAATTAAATACTTACGAGTAAATTAATCCAAAAAGGTACAAGATAGGTGCACTGAAAAATATAAAACATTGCTGAAATAATGTATAGAAGATCTAAATAAATGAAGAAATATTTCATGTCGATGGATTGGAAGACTCTATTAAGAGGACAATTCTCTTCAAATTCTCCTTAGCGGAAGACCTTCAAAAATTGATAAACTGACCTTAAAAGATGTATGTGTGTGTGTGTGTATATATATATATATATATATATATATATATATATATATATATATATATAT
Organism: Microcebus murinus; assembly: GCF_040939455.1. Classification (NCBI taxonomy): domain Eukaryota; kingdom Metazoa; phylum Chordata; class Mammalia; order Primates; family Cheirogaleidae; genus Microcebus; species Microcebus murinus. The sequence continues at coordinate 29,724,791 of NC_134108.1, forward strand.
ATGTATGTATGGTAATACAAAGAACAGAATAGCTAAAACAATTTTGAAAAAGTAGAAAAAGTTGGGGAACTTAGAATTCCTGATATCAAAAGGTAGTATAAAGCTACAGTAATCAAGACAATGTAGTATTGGCATAAGAATAGACCTGTAGATCAATGAAACAATTTAAAGACCTGAAATAAAATAAACCCTTACATTTATGGTCAGGGGGATCTCTTTTTTCTTTTTTCTTTCACTACACCTACAGGTATCAGTGGTCAACTGATTTTCAACAAAGGTACCAAGGCAATTCCTTGAGGAGAAAGGTTAGCCCTTTCAAAAAATAATGCTGGGATGAATGAACATTTCCATGCAAAAAGAGGAATTTAAACTCTTACCTCACACCATATATAAAAATTAATTTAACTGGATCATAGACCTCAGTGTAAGAGCTAAATTTCTTAATTTTTACCCTTTGTGTGTTGTTTGCTTAGTCTTCCATGTCTTTGGCAGATGCTTATCCTTAAACTCTGCCGTATGTATGAAATACCTCAAACACATCAAGTACTCTGTTAATTTCAGTGTTTTCAAAGTTCTCCTGAAGCCTTCTGTTCTATGCCAGTGTGGATTGGTTTCTTTCAATTGTTGAGTTGTCATCTTTGGAGTTCTCTCCATCAAATTCTTTGTCTCTTTTGTGTCTGAGACCCTGATTTGTAGTTCCATAATTATCCTCTTTCTTTTTCCAGCATATACCTCAACATAGATGCATAGGAGATAAGTTTTGGGGATTTTAGCAAGCTTGAAAATTCTTTATTTTACCCTCATCCTTAATTAGTAATTTGTCTGGGTTAAATTTTTAGGCTGGAAATAATTTTCTCTAAGAAATGTGTTGGCTTTGTTTGAGTAACTTGAGGTTTTCAGTGAGCTCTTGGGAAGTTCCAGCCAATCTGTTTCTTTTATAATGCAAATTTTTCCTTCTCTGGAAATTTTTCCTTCTCTGGCAATTTTTCAGAATTTTTTTACCCATGTGCAGTGATCTCATGATGACTTTCTTTGACCATCTCCATGATGAGCCCAGTGAACTCATTTCTAAATTCTGAGAGATTTTCTTGAATTATTTGATACCTCTCCCCTTCTTTCCAAATTTCAATGCTTTCTCTTTTGAGAACACTTCTTTTATTTGGATAGAAACTACTTGACTAGTTTGGTCTTATTAAAAATAGTAGTTTTACATCTTATTTTCATGTCTTTTTTTTTTTACTTTACTTTCTTGAGTTTTTCTTTTTTCAACATTATCTTCCTAGCCTTCTTTTGAGTTTTTCATTGGTGATATTTTATTTTTTAATTTCCCAGACTTCTGTTTTTCATTTATTTATTTTATTATTATTATTTTTATTTCAGCATATTATGGAGGTACAAATGTTTAGGTTACATATATTGTCTTTGCCCCACCCGAGTCAGAGCTTCAAGTGTGTCCATCCCCCAGACGGTAAGCATTAGATGTGAATGTACCCTTCCTCTCCTACCCCTCTCACCTATCCAAGACCTGATGAATGTTACTACTATACGTGCACATAAGTGTTGATCAGTTAATACCAATATGATGGTGAGTACATGTGGTGCTTGTTTTTCCATTCTTGTGGTACTTCACTTAGTAGAATGGGTTCTAGCTCTATACAAAATAATACAAGAGGTGCTATGTCACCATTGTTTTTTGTGGCTGAGTAGAACTCCATGATATACACATACCACATTTTATTAATCCACTCATGTGGACTGAGGGCACTAGGGTTGTTTCTACATCTTTGCAATGGTGAATTGTGCTGCCATAAACATTTGAGTGCAAATGTCTTCTTTATAGAATGCCTTTTTCCTTTTGGGTAGATGCCCAGTAATGGGATTGCTGGGTCAAATGGTAGATCCACTTGTATCGCTTTAAGATATCTCCATGCTTTCCACAGAGGTTGTACTAGTTTGCAGCCCCACCAGCAGTGTATGAGTGTTCCTATCTCTCTGCATCCACACCAACATTTGTTGTTTTGGGACTTTTTGATAAAGGCCATTCTCAGACTTCTTTTATTATCTGATTGTTTCTTTCTTATAGCATCCTGATATTATTTAATAGATGTAATAGTATTTCTTAGCTCTCTGTGCATATTAATGATAGAGTTTTGTCACGTTTTGTCTTCTCTGGATAATATCTACTTCTTCAAGTTGCATTTTTTTGTATTTTTAAAATTGATATATTGTTATACATATTTTGGGGGTACATATGATATTTTGATGCATCTATACAATGTGTAATGATCAAGTCAGCATAACTAGGATATCCATCACCTCAAACATTTATCTTTTCTTTGTGTTAGGAACATTACAATTCTTCTTTTCTAGTTATTTTATAATATACAATAAATTATTGTTAATTATAATTTTCCTACTGATCAAATACTAGAACTCATTCCTTTTATCTAAGGGTATTTTTATTACGCATTAACCAATTTCTCTTCATTCCCCCCTCCTGTCTTCCCTTCCCAACCTGCATTTTTTTGATGGCCTGTTTTCCTCTTACAAGTTTGTTGTTGTTTTTCTGATCTCTGACTTTAATTTTAGAACAGTAGAGGATTTCCTTAAATACATTATGACCCTTCACAGTTCACTCATAGCAAAAGCTGGAGAGCAAAATGGGAAGTTGGAGGGCCGAGCAGGACTTGTATGCTGTGGTCTTCATGGAATCTGACTGGATAGTTTTAGTGAGGAGCCTCCAACATTAATGTTTTTAGGAAGAGTAGATTCTCCAGTGAATAATCTTCTCTTTCCTGTCTGGAGGGCTTATGTCAGCTCTCAGGGCTCCAGGAGCTAGTGGAGAAGAAGGCACAGACATTCGACCTGTAGACTTATCCCCCTCTTGCCTTATAGGGGGTTCCTCTCCCATCCAAGTACTGACCAGGCCCAACCTTGATTAGCTTCCGAGATCAGACAAGATCAGGCACATTCAGGGTGGTATGGGCGTAGATAGGACTCCTCCTCTCAATGTTATCTGGTGCCTTCCTCCCCTAAATGGAGTTGCTGTGTTACCCTTTCTTCAGAATAAACCTTCAGTTTGGGGCTAGAATAGAAAAAAGTCATTGGGTTGGTGTGGTGGCTCACACCTGTAATCCCAGCACTTTGGGAGGCCAAGATGGAAGGATCACTTGAGGCCAGGAGTTTAACATTAGCCTGGGTAACCTAGCAAGATCCTGTCTCTATAAAAAATAGAAAATTTATCCAGGGGTGTAGTCCCAGCTACTCTGGAGGCTGAGGCAGGAGGATCGCTTGAGCCCAGGAGATTGAGGCTGCAATGAGCTGTGCATGATGCGCAACTGACTCCAGCCTGGGCAACAGAGTCCCTGGAGCAGCTGAGTAGAATGGGGGGGGGGGGCGTTTCCTAACTGCTTCCTAAGTTTTCAAACACTTCCTTTATTCATTGTCTCCCCCATTCCCATCACTTTCACTTGGGGGCTCTCTGGAGTTCCCAGTGCTGCCTCAGCTGGGGGTCCTGTGACATAAATCACCTTTCTCCTGGACTTTCTCTATTACCAAGTTAGGATTTAACTTTCTCGGGTTCACCGTTAGTTAGTTACCACTGATTCATATGCTTTATGGTTCCCCCAAAGTTGGCTGCTCTTTCTCCTCTTGCATCTTCTTTTTCTTCATGGGTTTAAGGCTCCAAAATCTTGCGCTGTGGGTCTCAGGGTAACACAGCAACTCCATTTAGGGGAGGAAGGCACCAGGTAACATTGAGAGGAGGAATACTATCTATACCCATACCACCCTGAATGTGCTTGATCTTGTCTGATCTTGGAAGCTGATCAAGGTTGGGCCTGGTCAGTACTTGGATGCCCCTATAAGGCAAGAGGGGGATAAATCTAGGCAAGTCAAATGTTCAGTTGAACACCTGCTCTCAGAAGGATGTGATAGTATTCCTTATCTCTTTTCATGTGTCAGAAAGTTTTCATGGTTTAAATTAATTAGTTAGAAAATTTCATGCTCAGAAATAGGTACAGCCAGGGCCAAACTGTGGGTTGGTTATTGGTAAGGGGAAGTTGCGAGTCCCAGAAAGACACTGTACGGCCAGCGTAGTCACATGGGACCACCTTTCTTTACCACAGAGAAAAATCACAATTCTCCTGATCTCAAAGGAAATGACTATTCTTTTTTTGAAAAATGTCCATAAAGATACTTCTTGGCCTTTTTTCTTGTTACACATTTTCACATTTTACTACTCCATTTATTTATTTGGGTTTTCTTTTTTTTTTTTGGAGAATAAACAGCAAATAGCGGTCTAGTAAATGTAGCCGTTATGAAGCAATAAAAAAATAACACAACATTCACATTTTAAATTCCCAGAATTAATGAGTATTTCCAAACGATTTCCCAGGCCCACAGACTTGTGTTTGAACTCCCTTGCAGATGAATAGCCATCTCAGAACCCTCTCAGGAACTAGATCTTTCCCACCGGGCAGAGGTCAGCCTGACGTAGCAGCTCAGAGAGGGCAAGCTCTTCGGGAGTGATGTCAAAACCCTTCCGGGGAATCTGCAAGTCTGAGAGGGCCTTTATTCATCCAAGTCAAATTTAAGGATCCCAAGAAGTCAGCACTGAGGAGACAGGGGACGAAAAATTCTGTCTCTAATTTCAGTGGGCCTCTTGGTCCCCAGGAGCAACCGCCTGTGACGCCACTTGCAGGCTCATCTGCCAGAGTTGGTGAAGAATTCACATTTAGAGTCAAAGCTGCTGGTTTGGTTAGTCTGCTGGAAAATTGTGTTAAACCCAGCTCATCCAGGGAGGTTGGGTGGGGCTCCTTCGCCCCATCCCACTTTCCCTTTGCCTTTGATGTTATTTGCCCTGGAACTCTTTACCTCTGTATTTATGGCTAACGACATGCTGGAGTAGACATTTCTCTTGTAACTGTGTTATTGGAGTCAGCCGAGGTTAACAGAACTCTGTGCACGCACCTAATTACAGGGTTTTTAAACTTTTCTTCTGCTTTCCTGTATTTCGCTTTTAGTCACTTCTGCTGCACTTTTCTCTCTTTCCACCCTACCTCTCCACACTGTTATCTGTAATAATTTCAGAAGGAATCCTGCCTTTCCTTAATGACCTATGGAATGGACACCATAGGAAACTTCTGGAACTTTCATTTACACATGCGAAGTAGATGGACAAAAAGGAATATATTTTAACTTCTTGAAATAGAATGTATTTATTGTTCAACAACAGGTGCAATGTGGGAGGTAAACAAAAATTAGGCGGCCTCACTAAATTTTCCATGGTTTTGTTCTAGAGATATTATTTCTAGAAGTGAAGAAGAGTTTTATCTTTAGGCATATATATTTATTTAATTTATTATATACTTATATAGCACTTCCTAGTGCCAGGCTCTGAGGACTTTACAAATATGAGTTCTTTTAATCCCAACAATCCTGTGAGATAGTTATTAATTTTATCCACATTTTATAAACGATAAAAGTGAAGAACAGAAAAGTTAACTAACTTTCCTAAGGTTGCACAGCTGGTAAGTGGTAGGGTTAAGATTCAAATCTAGGCAGTACCTTGTTTCAAAATCCATGATCTTCCTTTCCTAAAAAATTGATATTGAAGTCAATCTTTGTTGCTTATGGGTATACTCTGCTTGCAGAAACTAAATAGGGAAGGAAGAAAGGAAGGGAAAGGGAGATAGAGGAGACAGACAGTAAAGGCAAGGAAGAGAAGGAGAGAAGAGGGAGAAAGGGGACTGAGGGAGGAGAAAAGAGAATCACAAATGACAATGATCAGTCACTTTCATTGCTGTTTTCACAAGCTGAGCTTATTTAATTCGACAGCATACATTTTAAGTATGTGCCATTTGAAAATGCTTCCAATGTAATCTTATATATGCAGCAAAATAAAGTGTGCCTGTATTTGAAAGCAGTGAAATGATTCATTAAAGTCTGAATTTGCTTTCAGTCAAACATTTTAGTTTGCTGAGTAGAGTTTGCTGAGTGTAGGGGAATAAAGAGGTAATTTCCTTGTATTTTTCAGGATACTCAAAAGCTTCTCAATATCTGATTAGGGAAAATATGCATAATAAAAGAAAGGTTTCAGTTTCTACTCTATTCCTAAAAATTGTGTTCTGTTTTAAAAGGCAGACTCAATAACTGAGTTTGAACTTTTGCAAAAAATGGGTTAAATAGATGATAGAGAAATGCTCTCTGTGCACCTATGTTTTCTAGGCAAATACAGTTGTCCCATAACATGTGGTTGTGGAATACAATACACAATTGGAGACATATTTAAACTTTGTGTACGTGTGGTGTTGTGCAGTCCGTGGTCTGGAGAGTGATGTGAGGCTGCAGAGGAAATGAGTTTGGGAAGTGAAGCTGGGGTAGTGAGAGTATTCAAGAGTGATTGTGCAAGTGTGGATCCCACTGAGTAAACGCAGGGGAGGAGGAGGCTGAGATTTAAGTAACAAAACTAATGATTCAAAATGGCCCCATACACACCCAAACACTCATTTGGTTGACTGAATTTGCTTCCCCATAAATTAATTTGATAAGTATAAACAACATCTATGCTTTTAGCATATCACATAACAAAATGCATTGGCATTTCGGATCTTGATGAACACTATACTCAAGCCCTGATCACAACCACACGTCTCTGTTTCTTTAGTGATTGGGCACATTATTTCTTTATGGTGGTTTAAACTTTGTGTCTTGGCTCCAAGAAGAGTATCTTGATGTAGTTTTCTCTTATATAAATACTCTTCCCCCAAAATTTTGTTTTGTTTTAGTTACCGTCTAGGTTCCGATAATTCTTACCACATGGAGAAAACACTACAATGCATTATTTATTTAGGAGAATGAAGGCCTTTATTTTGCTCTTTTTCTCTGAAGGAGTTCAAAATAACAAAGTGATAATATTTCAAAAATTGGTTTATATTAAAGAAAAATGTGTGCCATATCCAACTTAAAAGGGGGGAAAGACTTGTCAGGTTTGCAACTATCTCTATTTTGATTTTCCCTCTAGTGCTGCCCAAGTAACTTAAATTACTAGAAGGCAAACTTCAGAAGGGGTCAAAATGGGTTTTGTTTGGTGCTAAATCTCCAGTGCCTAGAACCTATGGTTACACAATAAATTCTTAAACGTATTCATGAACAAGTGAATAAAGTAACGTCCTGCAATGCAATCTAAGTGAAAAGTGCACAAATTTCAAACAAGCAAAATATATAAAAGGATTAATCCCAATGAATGGAAGAAGTAGGTTTCTTAGAAAGGTTTTGCTTCACAGCACACTTGAATTTTTAAAAACGTTGGCTTGTTTAGCGGTTCTCTAGTTGCATGAAAATCAACCGCTTTAACAATTTTTTCATCATTAGTGTAATAAAAATATGGAGATTTGTAATTCATGGAAGCTATTCACAAAGGCTTATTTTCTTTTAAAAGAATCTTTTCCAATATAGAATGAATACTGTGACCATTTCCTTCTATTAAATATTTGAGTACTATCTTTTAATTTAAAGTGTTCTTTCCATAAAAATCACAATTTTCTTAGACTTTCTGATTTTAAGATGTGGTGCTCCTCAATCTAAAATTTGTAGTCTAGAATAGAGAACTTTCTTCTAATCAAAACTACATAAGAGACTCCTCACAAAACCTGACATAATATCTCACATATATTTCAATTGCATTTAAATCTTTAACTTCCCTTTTCAGGTTGGATTGTGAGATCAGCTGTACTCCTACTACCATCTCTGCAGCAACTCCTCTTACTTCTCATTAATGTGTGTCAGTTGGGCAGGGATGTCTTGGGTAACTTGGGCTAAATGCTGTTTTCTGTTGGCACAAGCCAAGCCCTTGCTCTCCTGGTTTAGAAGCACTGTTGTGAAATGCCATAAACTAACCAAGTTAGTGCAGTGGCCACAATTGGTGGAGAGTTACCTGGAGACGTGCCATCCAAAGGAGGTGGAGATGGCGTGGGCTGAGGCCATGGGCTTGCTGTTGGCAGGATTCTGGTATCCCGCTGTCACCCTTGTCCCATGCCTTTTTGCACATCTCCCACTCTTCTGACTCATTCAGAGCAATTCAATCTGCTACTTTTAATAGTTCCCTCCTTTTCTCACTTCAGCCACCAACGAGACATACAGAATTGACACTACCTTAAACAAACACTTTTCAGATAATTTCTTCCTATTGAAGGGGTCATTTGGTCCATCAGACAATGCAGAACTGACAATAAATATGCTTTAAGAATGACTACCATAGGATTGATCGGTGTGTCTTACTTCACTACACAGCATTTGCTCTTGTTCACTGTGAATTATAGACTTCAAATAAATGTTTTTTACTCAATATTACTCATTCTTTCCTTGAGAAATAGATTGATCCAAGAATTTCTGTGAGACTGAATTAAGACATTGCTTTTAAAGAAGGAGGAAGAACAAAGCAGGACATGTCTGTGTTCGCTGGTCATTTGGTGCCCTCTTTGTGGGAGGCAGATCAAAGCCATTCCCATAGGTCAAGTCAAAGCCCCTTTCCTTGAATATTTATATCTCCTATATATTTGTTACATGGATAAACCTACCTTACAAGAGTCGATATTTTTGAATATTTCCAAATCAAAATGTTGACTCTGCTAGTTGAAAAAGGCTTTTTAACAGTATTGGAGATATAAAAATAATACTTGAATTTCTCTGGTTTAAATTCCAAGTCATGATATCTTTTGACTCCCTTTTTTCCTCTGATTTCATAGTCCTGCAATATAAGTAGCAATAAAACACTATTTCTCAGTTTTTTTAAAAAGGAAAACAAATTTTCTTTATTAAATTAGATTTTAAAAACATTTTGTATCCACTAACTGGTTATAGATACTATACTGTTGTCATGGTCTGAATTAACTAAATGCCTTCATTCTCTAATGTCATGTGGCGCCACAAGATAAACTCGCAATTTAAAAAACATGATTATGGCAATTTTCTCCATAACTTTTTGCTGCTATGAATTCTAAGCACTGATTATTAATATATACTTGAAAAAGAGAGCTAGATTACTTTTTTCCCCTGAGTTGTTCCTTACAAGACATTCACTCTCATTTTATGTTCCACCAAGTTCAATTTTCAATATAATTAGCTCTCCTTTTCCTAACACTTGAAAAGAGGAGAAAAATGGGTTTGATGATTACCATTCCCTCTAATAAGAATAACTGAACTTACTTTAATATGTGTGTGCATGTGTGTGTGGAGAGAGAGAATAACAGACAAAAAGAAAAAAAGATGACTTGCTTTCTTCGATTTCACTCAATCTCAGTTCTTCTCTCCACATCATGTCCCCCACCGTGAGGTTTTGAACATTAACTTTTTATATGTCCCATTGCCATATAGCTAATTTCAGTAAATAGCCACTCCTCTAGGAACTCCGCAAACACATAAAGTCTTAGACCCTTGTGTCAAGAAAAGCTCCAAACATCTGTAGCAAATTGGCTCTCTGTGGTTTGTTTATTTGCATCCAACAAAAATACTAGGAACAGAATTATGTGATAAGAGATATCAGAGCTTTCTAAAACATGTAAATGTATGGTATTGCTAAATATTTAACATTATAAGAAATTTCTTCCTTCACAATTGAGAGATCTTATTATCTTTGCTTTTATATCAGCTGAAGAATAATGTTTTTCTTCAGTTTCCTCCAAATGCTGAGAAGAGCAACACTGGCCTCATAAAGTTGCAGTGAAGATTAAATAAGATAATCTATGTAACATACTCATGGCCCTCAATAAACATATTATTATTATGATCACGGTTTTACTGCTAATGCTAACAATGCCTGTCTCCTTCCATATCCTCCTTTTAACAGTCATTCCTTACTCTTTTGGTGTCTTCAGTCCACTGTTAGTACTGGTTTTAGCAAATATTAATTTCCATAAACACATGAGAAGGAGAAAGAGTAGAGAAGAAGACAGCATTGTAAATATAATGATATTCTTTCCAAGCCTAGAACTCCTTAGCAATTACTTTTCTGGAGTATATTCCTATGTTACCATAATTACTGATGGTTGTATTCCTAAGGCTAATTTTGTAGTGATCTGGGGTTTTGATAGACCCTGTCAGGGCAAATACTAATTTAAGTGAAGTGATAGCAGTTATCTGATCAATTATAGCAGTGACAGTCAATCTGATTATTTGGTTTAAAATGTATAGCCTTTTATTTAAGTATCTAAATAAGGAAAAAGATGCCTTTTGAAGATCAAGTTGTATTTACGTAAAACTAAGTTAATTATCTAATTTGGACCTTTGTGGAAATTTCAAAAGAATTGAGACTAGAGCTTATATTAAGAAGAGAGAAAAGATTAAAATCTTGCAGCATAGAAAATAAACACATACATATTTCTTCTTTATCCGTGTATTGGTTAGAAAGTTTCAAAGGCTTGTTTAACACTTACTCCCCAAATGTGCCTTATATTTTCCAGTTTCCATATGGAAAAATTATTGCTAATTATTTCAGTTTGTTATTTAAGAGAAACTCTACTCATTGTTTTTTATTCCTAGTAATGATTGTAATGACTTTACATTTTGGATAATTGAATTTTTCTATGTATATTTCCAGTCTTTATGTTTTTTCACTATAGTATAGATTTCTTTAAATTTTTCCAAAACCACATGTGGAATTTTGGAATTAAATGAGTAGTACTGAACCCTCTCATCATTCTCAGTGTGGAGTTAAATTTGTATTCAGTTTCAAATTGATGCTAGTTGCTTATTTTGACTAAGCCTAGATTTTTAAATTCATGGCCATAGAAGTATAAGCATATAGAAGCACAGTATTTAAAGGCCAAATCTACTGCATAACCAAAAGGATTCTAAAGAGTCCTACGTGGGGAGAATATCACTATTTTCACAATGCCCTCTCCCTCTCTACTCTTTATTGCAACACATTTATGGAAGCTAAAAGTTGGTAAAAAAAAAAATACCAATGATGAACTGTAGACACATAAAGGATTAAGGGGAGGATAGAAGTCAGATTGTTAATAGTGCAGGCAACTTCCTGCTTGTATCCATTAAAAAAAAATTGTAGCTTTAAACAATTCACTTGTCTCTAGGACTTGCTTTCCTTGTCTGCAGATGAGGGTCTGGACTGCAGAAAACCCTAAGGTTTTTTGCAAGACTGACATTCCTACAACTAACTCAGCACATTCTTTTTTTTTTTTTTTTCAGCATATTATGGGGGTACAGATTTTAAGGTTTCAATAAATGCCCATTCCCCCCTCCCCCCACAAGTCTGAGTTTCCAGCATGACCATCCCCCAGATGGTGCACATCTTACTCATTATGTATATATATACCCGCCCCCCTTCCCCCTCCGCCCTGCCCAATACCCTATTACTGTAGTACCTATGTGTCCACTTAGGTGCTGCTCAGTTAATACCAATTTGCTGGTGAGTATATGTGGTGCTTGTTTTTCCATTCTTGGGATACTTCACTTAGTAGTATGGGTTCCAGCTCTAACCAGGAAAATATAAGATGTGCTATATCACCATTGTTTCTTAGAGCTGAATAGTACTCCATGGTATACATATACCACATTTTATTAATCCATTCTTGGATTGATGGGCACTTGGGCTGTTTCCACAGCCTTGCAATTATGAATTGTGCTGCTATAAACATTCGAGTGCAGGTGTCTTTTTTGTAGAGTGTCATTGGGTCTTTTGGGTAGATGCCCAGTAATGGATTGCTGGATCCAATGGTAGATTCACTTGTATCGCTTTAAGGTATCTCCATATTGCTTTCCACAGAGGTTGAACTAGTTTGCAGTCCCACCAGCAGTGTAGGAGTGTTCCTCTCTCTCCGCATCCACGCCAGCATTTGTTATTTGGAGACTTTTTGATAAAGGCCATTCTCACTGGTAACTCAGCACATTCTATCACTCTAATTTCTACTCCTATAATTAATGACAGTTTCTGTTGCCTGGTCCCTCTGGAAGTGCAGTTTGCCAAAATGTGAGGACATGGATATTTTTCTGGTGCTGAAGATCACTCTGATAAAGAATGGAATTCCAGAGTCCACTGTTCTCATCAATTGCTAAACAAATTTTTAAACACGACTCCATAATAGTATAGACTGAACACTTAGTGTAAATCAATTTCTTCCCCTCCACATTATTGATAATGTTATGGTTCCCTGTAAAGGAAAGTTGTAACAGATGGTCATTAGTGATAAAAAGAACATTGCTGTGTTTTTTTTTTTTTTTGTCACAGACTTTTTTTAGTTGAACAGTTTTGTTTCAGAGCATAGTTTATGGATAGTACTAATATGTAAATTTTACACAAAGAAAATGGTTTGCTTGCTGTGATTTTTATAATGAAGAGCCTAAGAGTGATTTTCAGTGCCAACTGGCACTCAATTTCAAAATGATCTCAAGAACTCAGTTAAGCACATCTCAGTTTCCTGATAATAAAAATAAATGCACTAAATCCACACCTTCTTCATCTATTATACCATCGTCAATAATATCATCCATTATTAAAGTGAGAAGCATAACATTGGGCTAATAGTAGATCACAGGATGTCACTCATGTGAAAAATAGCCCCGCTGAAATAATGTTTCAGGGTGATGACCTAGTGGCTTTAAAAGTATGATTTTTTAATGGAGATGAGGTGAGAGCACAAAAAGTATGTAGTTGGAAAAAAAATACACACACACCAAAGTTCTCTATTTTTGGCTTTTCTGCCACTGACTCATAGTATGAACTTGAACCAGTCACTTGTCCACACAAGTGACTTAGTTTATAGACTAAAGTGAGAAAGTGCTTCAGTTTCTCTATTTTGGAGAACTGCTGAGATCACTTATATAAATATTTTTCTTTAAGCTCCCTAGAAGACAGGAACTTATAAATATTTAGTATTATTGTTGCGCCTTAGGTACAAGTAGACAGGGAAATTATGATACTCTCAAAAAGAAATACCTATTTCAGACCATCCTAGTTCATACTTTGCATTGGCTTGTAACCATCCCTTGGGCTTTCTTTTCTCTTCATCCCTTCCCCCAGCCTCTTGCAGTTGACTAATGTAGAAATATAAATAAACCTTAGCAACAGAGGGTTCGGAGGTAAGAAAGCTCAGCATGGATGTAGTCACACTGGCAGATTGCAGGCTATGTATCAGAGTGAGGAATTAAAATAAATACTACATTTTAAATCCCCGATTAAAAAGTGTGCGAAAATGATTCATTTTAAGAATGAGTAATATGGTTGAACATTCTGAACTTAAGTAAGACCTCAATGAATCTCTAGTTTGGTCTATTCTGTTTCTTTTCATGTATCCAAAAAACACATGTGGAAAGAAGAAACCTTACAAAATATAATTGTAACTGGGATGTTTATAGTTTCTCTGTTTATTTCAAGTGGAGTCTTACAAAATTAATTCACCTGTTTCTTTGCAAATTCTTGCCCAATGGACTGTTCCTCCAATCCTTTAATGGAACTGGGTTCTGAAATGATGTTCTTGGAATGCATACAAGAGTTATTTTGGGGTGGCAGAATTTCAGGTGATTTTTTTTTAGTTTACTTTCTTATTCATACTTTTCTGCATTTCCTGACTTTTTTCCTTTAAATAAGCATCATTCATTTTTAACAAAAACAATAGCTGTAAAAAAATTTTTGAAGCTTTTTACCACTGAATTCATTCTTTTCTCTGCCATATTCCCTAAATTTTTGATGGACCTATGCTTTCTTCCTGCTTTTCGTTCAAATTTAAGACAAGTTGCAATATAGTAATTGATTTCCAAATCAGGAAACTGAGTCTGCTAGAACTTGGTTTTGATCCAGAAAACTCACGCAGCTTACAAAGAACACAAAGATAAAGTTTTCTATTCTGTCTTAAGTTACTGGGGTAATTGAAGCCAAAACAGAGTGGGTCTCTTGAGAATGAATTATGCTAATAATGTTCTGTTTGTTGACTTAATCTCAAGATGAGTATATTAATTTTAATGTTTCTTGAGTATTCAGGGCATGTTTGGATGTAATGCCAGTCACAACAAAAGATAATAACTTACCACTCAATGAAATAATAAAATCAATTTAAAACTTTCTTTTTTGTGTATTCATGCATGGTCTTTTCTATTTTTGTCTCAATACCAATGCAAAGCAGAATATTCCATATCTGGGGCCAAGCTTTACCCCAAAGTCCAACTTTGTTAAGAGGATACTTCCAGGAAGATCTGGAAGTGCATCTATTCATTCTTGCTACAAATATTTATTAAGTGCTTATTTATTGCATAACTGTCCATATTCTAGGCAATGGGGTTACAAGAAGGGACCAGATGCAATCCCCGACCTAAGGAGGCTACTGGAGGGGAAAAAAAGCCTGTAGACAAAAAGTGTCAGGAGTGCCTATGAGGTCTGGGCAGAACATTCCATGAGCACCACTGTGGACGAGTCGATGCCGTCTGACTGTGAAGTGTGGGGAGGAGGATGAGCAAATACTTCCAAGGGTGGAGGGGAGAAAGGACGAAGAGCAGAGCAAGCAGTCTGAAAAGGCACAGGGATGCAATACAGCATGGCCCTCCGTTAAGGAAGCTAGAGGTGGTTTTCATGTGTTTAGAAGACAGTGGGCGAATGAGGTGGGAACGATGGATGGCGAAGCCAGAACAGTCAATGGGGGTCAAATTCTAGAAGGTAGGATACCATTTTGTTTTAATAAGGAGACAGAAATGTCTTCTGATAGATGTGAATCTGGGGTTTATATAATAAACTCCAGGAAGCAAATGTAGCAATGTATTTGTTGCAGGTTCCTTCAGGCTAGGAATAAGAGTATGGTCAAAAAACAGGAGGCTTGCCTTTGATCACCCTGCAGTAATCTGAAACTCCCATCCAGTGTAGTGAGAGGCTGCTCAGTATAGCGAGTGCATTCACACAGTGCCATAACCTACTCTTCCTGGACCCTGTGTCCCTCCATTTTTATTTCTCTTCCTCTCTGTATCCCCTCCTTTCTTCATGGCTGGAGCCAGCAGCAGCAGTCAAGTCCCTGGTGCTTGCAGAGACCCTGTCCCAAGGCTGGCACCCTTACGTTGTTGCTGCGGGGGATGTTTCTGCCCTTGACGTCTACCCAGCAGGTCCTGGTGGAGGGGAGGGACCTGGCTACTAATATTCCATATTCTCAATGCTTCAGTTGTTTTAAAGCTTTACAGGTGTTTTTATTTCTCATCTTGTCCAAAGGTTTCAACATCACTCTTCTCTGATGCTGACCTATTGTCATTTGCCAAACCCACCTTGCTCCAGTTTTTTCTTAGGATGAATCCCTTTCCAGGCTACTCTTTGAATCCCCTGGTAAGCAGGTCCACCTAGGGGTTGCCTTCCAGACATGGTCAAATATGCCTGAATCCATAAAGGACATAGTTTAGATGCACACTGGTAACTCTGGAAAAGTTATGGGAAAAGAAAATACACGCAAGAAAAAACAGGATGGAATATGACCAGCAGAGAGAATAAGTAGTATACAGGTGGCTCGTGTATGCTCGAGCCTGCAAACCCAGAGTCAATAGTACGTATTTGTAGTATTCTTCTTATCTGTATTTTTCATCTGATATTCTCGCTTATATTTGTTTGACTTTGTATTGTTTCTATTTTTATAAGCCACTTTAGAATTTTTTTTGAAACATAGCAGAATATAATAGACAAATAAGGAAGGTAACTTATAATTGCCATATTGAATATTTAGCATTCCGAAGACAGGAGTGGTCAAAGGCAGAGGCAAAAACAACACAAAACAAAATAAACTTTTGATAAGCAAGGCTACAGCCAGAACTTGAAATAGAAGGAAAAAAAGATTTTTAAATTAAAATCGAACTCTCAAATGACGATTCAACCCTGATGTACTCTGCAGATGGTAAAGTAGTTTGGCAGAATTTGTCACATCAAAGCCAGACCAACCCCAAACCAGGCGGAAAGCAAGCATCAGGGCGCGGACTCTCGCCGTGAGGAACAAGATCTGGGCCCCGCAGGAAGAAGGGGTGAGAGAAACGTGCTGGGGGAGGTGAACCGTGCCCCTCCGGGGCGGCAGGGGCGTCGCCGGGTGCGAGGACTCTGGAAATTCGACAACTGATGCAGAGGTGATAAGGTTGCGGGGACGGACTTTCTCTCGCTTTCTCTCCACCACACCCCAGGATTATCCCTTTTGCTCACTCGGCTCCTCCCCTCCCAGGCTAAACTTGCCGTCCCTCCCCAGTTTCTCGCTCCGGGCTTGCTCGCCCCCTTCCCCGAGGGCCCGCGCTCTCCCGCTGCGGACCCCGGCCGCCGCCCTCGCCCCTGCCCTGGGCCCTCTCCTAGGCGTCTGCCTCCTGCTCCCGGCCTTTCCTCCCACCGAGTCCCGACCCCTGGACCGAACGGGAGCGGGGGCGGCAGGTGGGGCGGCGGGGAGGGCCCCGCAGGGCGAGAGTTCGCGGAGCCGGGCCGACGGGGCGGGACGGGGCGGGGCGGGGCGCGTCCTGCCGGGCGCCCGAGGCGGGCAGAGCGGCCCTGCCCCTCCCGGCCGGCCGGGGGCGGTCCCTGGGCTCCCGCTCGCCGCTCCGGGTGCGCTGCTCGCTCCGCAGAGGCTGGCGCGGGTGCCGGCGGCAGGAGGCGCCGCGGGATGTGCGGCTGGGGGCTGCTCTTGCTGTGGGGGCTGCTCCCCGGGGCGGCGGCGGGGGGCTCGGGCCGGACCCTCCCGCACCGCACGGTCCTCGACTCGGAGGGCAAGTACTGGCTGGGCTGGGGCCAGCGGGGCAGCCGGCTCGCCGTCCGCCTCGAGGTGCGCACCGCCGGCTACGTGGGCTTCGGCTTCTCGCCCACCGGGGCCATGGCCGCGGCCGACATCGTCGTGGGCGGGGTGGCCCACGGGCGGCCCTACCTCCAGGTAAGCGCGTCCCCTCCCGGAGCCCGCCCCGCCGAGCCCAGTCCAGTCCCTACCCCAGGGAGGGTGCAGGTGCGAGGAGGCTTTCCGGGGCCACCGGCTCTCTCTCTGGGGCCGAGCCTGCACACCCTCGCCCCCTGCAGCCCTGCACACTCTCACCGGCGGCTGCTCCCCCGGAGCCCGAGCCGCGGGGGCTCCAGGCTTTTGTCCCGGGAAGCTGAGCGCGGGTGACCCCAGGCAGTTTACCTTCTCTGGACACTATCCTGTTCCCAGCACCCCACGTAATAGACCCCTCACCTGCACACCTGCCCCACAGCCCCCTTCATCCCTGATGGGACAGGAGAAGGATCTCGGCTTTGGGGACCCAACGGGACGGCGCTCAGAGGACGCGGGGTGCGGGGTGTGGAGGGACGGAGAGCTTTAGCACTTGGCGGTCTTGCAGTCTACCGGGGGGAATCTCAGAACTTCCCAAATCCTGGCTCTTTTGGAGCCCCGAGGCGCAGTGCTTCGTTGGCAACGCCATCGTCCAGATGAAAGGAGGGTCCTTAAGCGCTTAGGGACTTTGCTCTTCCAAGAGCTGTTTAGGGAGCCACATTTAGACCTTCAAAACCTGAGGTCCCCAGGCCAAATCTATTATGTGGTAAAAATTTTTCACTTTAATAGCTAAGAAAGTTAATTTGACAGCTGCTGGTTTGCTATGAAAGAGCCTAAGTAGCGACATTGCCTGTTCATGGGTGTGCCTTTCTGAATAGAAAAAAAAAAAAAGTTGTGAGATGACCAGAACCATTGGGTGGTTAGGTTTCCTGGACATCTTTGATCGTGACCAAAGTTTCCATTGTGGTGAGTATACACTCTTTGTTACTTATCAAAATTCATCCAAAAATACTGTCCTTTGCTAAAAGTCTCTTGATCCAGATGAAAACTCCTAGTTGTTCTGGCATTGCATCAAGACTTTGATAGTATTAAAATCAGTGTTGCCCGATGGATTTAGAGTGCATTTCTTAGTAATTTTATTCTCGACTTCTGAGCTCGATTTCCTCAGAGTTCTGAGATACCATCAAATTTGAGCCCTGATTCTGGCGCTGAGCTCTGGCAGGAAAGAAGTGGCAAAAATAAAAAGTTCAAAGCCACCCTGTTATTTTTCTGTTCGTAAACTAATCATTTCCTCCCCAAAATAGGTAACTCTACAACTCCAGTAAAATAAAATTTATGAGGATTGCATTCTGCTGAAGTCACGGATGGGTAAATTTTCTTCTGTTGGCAACATCTCAGACATTAAATTTTGTGAACCAACAATATTTGATCTCAGACACAGGCCTCACTAGAAGAATGACTTATTCTCCTGTGATATGAAGTAGACAATACCTTATTAAAATACGTATTCGCGCCAAGGCTACTTCTTCTTCTTCTTCTTCTTTTTCTTTTTTTTTTTTTTTGACTATTTGTTTAGGGTGGAGAATCTGATATGCCCTATAATTATCCTTGCACCTTCTATGGAAGGAGGCATGATAAATTTTACTTTAGTAATATTATCAAACAGAGCACATAAACGTTACCTTGATATTACTTTTCCCCAAAGTATAGCAGTTCTAGAATTTGATGTCAAATGAAAGGCCAAGAGTAGAATCCTGATCCAACATGCCGTAATGGGCCCACTACAGCACAGACTTTATTAAACTACAGAGTGTTTTCACACTGCTAGATTTTCTTCATAGGATTGCATAAGCCTTCATTAAGTACTCTTGAGATTTATTTTGAAACATGGAACTTTTCTTAAAGTAATTAGTGAATATATATCCATATGAGGTAAATTAGAAATGGATGCTTTGTCAAATATTTAATGAGCAAGAAATAGGATTTTCCCCTCCATTTTTATTCTTAAGGAAATGAAATCCTTACTTTCATTTATAAAGGATAGCCATTTTCTTATTTTGGTGACATCTTTTGCCATTCAGTTTCCTTAAACATTGTATTCATTTTTTGACATATAAAATATAATTTAATTCTGCTAATCAGTTAAGTGGAAAGACAATTTACTTACAACCCATTTAAAAAGATGAAAGACACCAAATACTATAAATAATTAAATAAAAAGAAATGTATTAATTCCAGCTGTATCATCCAGGCTGGTGATTCTGTTTTCTAATACTTGAAATTGAATCTTCTCCCTAGAAACTATTTGAAATTTTTCCTATAATAGTATGAGAAGGGTAAACTAAACCAAAAAGTGAAAAGGATTCTTAAATGTAGTGTATATGATTCTATCAGTGGACTTAGGATTTTGTGTAATTTTGTTCCCAGTGAGAATAAACTTTACATGGAACAATGAAACAAAAAACATTGGCTTCTGGGGTATCAGTATACATGTAGCAGCCACTGATAGTTGGACAGTGACATCAGGCTACTAATAACCTAAGTTAATATTCTAGTCACCTCACCTTTCATCCATAAGACAAAGGATTCTATTTCATCCTTTCTTATTTAATTTTAAATTTAAATGTAGACTTTTAAAATAAAATGTAAACTTTTATTTTTTGGATTGTCTTAAACTCTTTATTCAAAAAGGTGTTAATTCCTTGATAACTATATAAGTACATTTTAATCAACCAAGTAGAGGATTATTGGCTAAATAGATATCACAAGCCCAAATATTTGTAGATACCAGGAAAGAAATGAATAAGAACATGCAATATTTGTCTTACTGTGCCTGGCTTATTTTATTTAACATAATGACCTCCAGTTCCATCTAGGTTTCTATAAGTGACATGATTTCATTCTTTTTATGGGTAAATAGTATTCCACTGTGTATCTAATGTGAGTGCAGGTATCCCTTTGATATATTGATTTCCTTTCCAAATAGATCTATACCAAGTAATGGAATTGGTATATTATACAGTAGTTCTAATTTTAGGTTTTTGATAAATCTCATGCTGTTTTCCATAGTTGCTGTACTAGTTTATACTTCTACCAACAATATGTAAGAGTTACCTTTTCTCTGCATCCTTGCCAATATCTGTTGTTTTTTGTCTTTTTATTAATAGCCATTCTGACTGGAATAAGATGATACTTCTTTGTGATTTTGATTTGCAGTTCTCTGATAATTAGTGATATCAAGCATTTTTTCATATACCTGTTGGCTACTTATATGTCTTCTTTTTTGAAATGTCTATTCATGTCCTTTGCTCATTTTTAAATGGGATCATTTGTTGTTGTTTTTTTTCCTGTTGAGTTGGTTAAGCTCCTTGTATATTCTGGATATTAGTCTCTTATCAGATGAATAGTTTGCAAATATTTCTCCCATTCTGTAGGTTGTCTCTTCACTCTTGTTGATTGTTTCCTTTGCTATGCAGAGCTTTTTAGTTGAGTATAGTCTCATTTATCTATTTTTGTTTCTGTTGTGCTTTTGGGATCTTAACCATAAAATCTTTGCCTAGACCAATGTCCTAAAATGTTTCCCCTAAGTTTTCTTCTAGTAGCTTTATCGTTTTGAATCTTGTGTTTAAGTCTTTAATCCATCTTGATTGAGTTGATTTTTTTATGTGGTGAGAAATAAGGGTCCAGTTTCATTCTTTTGCATATGGTTATCCAATTTCCCCAGCACCATTTATTGAAGAGGATGGCTTTTCCCCAATGTATGTTCTTGGTACCTTAGTTGAAAATCAGTTGGCTATAAATACATATATTTATTTCTTATTTCTCTATTCTGTTCACTTGGTCTATGTGTTTGTTTTTATACCAGTACCATGTGGTTTTGTTTACTATAGGCTTGTAATATATTTTGAAATTAGGTAGTGTAATGCCACCGGCTTTGTTCTTTTTGATCACAATTGTTTTGGCTATTCAGGCTCTTTTTTTGGTTCTATACTATTTTAGGATTTTTCCCCCTAATTATGTGAAAGATAACATTGGTATTTTGACATCTCTTCTAGAGGGGAGGCAGGGTTGCTGCCAGTGGCTTCAGGCATGTGAACATGCAGGGACTGTTGGGCCCCAGGACAGAATACAGTCTGGTGGAGATTGGATTCTTAAAATGGTGCCATGCTGCAGCTGCTTAGGATTTGGGGTTGTTAGGAGTGAGCATGAGCTCCCTCTCTAGAGCAATACTGCTATACGGTCCCCAGGCAACTCTCTTTGTCAGTCTCAGGGTCTGTGAGGGTTGAGAGGCTCTCCCTTGGCTCAGACTGTAGGAGTCCACAGCGGGAATGGGGACCACTGGGGAGCTCTCACTTACCCTTTCCCTGCATTACAGAGCCTCTCCCGGCTCCCAGTCAATCCTGGCTGAGCAGGCTGCCTTGCTTTCCTCACTTTCCTTGCTTTTGGGGTTTCCTGTCACTTAATTGTTGCATTTCAGCATTATCTCTTAAATCATCTATTTTAAGTGTGATTATCTCCTTGCTATTTTGGTTCCTCTCCATGGAAGAGGTAAGTACCAGATGCATTAGTCAGCCATCTTGAAGCACCTCCCTTACCACCACTTTTGAGTACCTGTCCACATGTATCCATTCTCTCTTGACACTACTGAAATTAAGGGCAATGTTTACTTAGTCACCTCCCACCCCACCCCTCAACACAAATACACACCCCCACACACCCCTGCACATCCCACTCACAAAGAGTTAGTAAACAATTGGCAATTTTTCCACTGTCCTTATATTCCATACCTCCTTCCCCCAACCCCCTAGAGAAAAGATTGCTGAACCTCAGCAACCCTATATTTTTCAGTGGTTACCAATCACTAATTCAGGGCTAGAACCAGTGAGCCTACCTCCAGAGGGCACTGTGACATTTACCTGCAGATTTGTGGAGTTAAAGAATCAGATTATGAATTTCCTTGCCTTAAGGCAATAGGCTTAGCTACCCTTTAAAACTATATTTGGTACCTGGCATTATAAAAATTTGCCCTGTCCATTTTGTACCTTTTCTGACCCTTATGGAGATATTTCCTCAAAAGGTGTATAGCTAGGTATGATCAAAATGGGGAAGAAAAGAGAGAAATGTTGTGGTTATGAAATGGAGCGATTCTCGGTGTACCCTAGTGGGTAAATTGTTCTGGAGCAGCTTATGCTTGTGGGAACGTTACCCCTGGGGTGCTGCTGAGGTCAGTTTTCACGCTATCTTTCCCAGAAGTGGCAGAGGTAGGAGTGGGAAGCAGTCTTTTCTTTTTGCATTGGCTCTTTAGAACCTCACTGTTTTGTGTCAGTGAATCAGCGCCCCTCTCATTTCCCTGATGGATTTGTGTCCTTTCCTTGTTCTTTGCCCCTTTTTGACACAGAGCAACTCCACCCCTACCCAAACCATTTAGCAACTCTGAGTGCCCATTTGAGGCAAGTAATCCAGTTGATGAATGCCGAGTTTGTGTGAGTTTGAGAAGAGAGCAGCATTGTTGGATGTGCCTGTTGAATTTGCACCCAAATTGATTCACCCTTCCTCTGGGGGGGCATACATCACCAGTGAATGGAAGCTGAAACATGTCATCATTCGTTACAGCCTTGCTTGCTGGCTGTCTCTAAAACTGAAGCCTTTCTGTGATGAGAAGTGTCTTCAGCAGCAGGGTAATTGCTGCTGGGCCACTCGCGGAGGAAGTGCTTGCAACCGATTTGAAATCACAGAAAACACTGAGCATTCTTTGTGGTTAACGATGTGCTTCTTTTAAGCGCACCCCGGCCAACGGCAACAAAGAAATGTTTGGAAAGCAAATTGAAAGGCTGTAAGGGAAAAATGAAGAGAGTGTGCATCCCTGACACAGCTCAGCTGGTGCTTTGTTAAGAGATATTTATAAGTCTTCGGATTATGCCCCCCAATTTCCAGATGACGAGGGACCTGTCCAAGCTGCATGCTTTGTGCATTAGTAATAAGGACACATGCTTCAGTGTAATGCTGGAACCTGGGATGATGCTCTTCAGCTGTATGCGTCTCCCTGGCAGAGCAGAAGATTTCATAATTAGCCTGAGGAAACGGGAAGACTGAACAGCCAAGGGAACAATGCACCTGAATTGACAAACGGAGTTCAAGGCTTCAGGCAACCTACGGCATATTTCTGGGGCGTTGAAAGGAGAGGCAATAGTCCACTTTAAAGAGAGTGAACAGTGGTTTATTGGTTCATCATTCATAATAGAGTCCTGTTAAAGTTACTGACAAAAGGGACGAATTCATTACATATCATCATGTTTCTGGAAATGTTTGATCCATATGTAATAAAATATTTCCATATGGATGACTCACAATGCTTTTTATTGTAACATAAAGAAATAATTAGTAAAGAACTTTTAAACAGAATAGTATTTCTCCAGGAACCTTCTTCCGTATCTATGTCTTTTTAACTTGTTAAATTTCAGAGCTCATAAAAAATCTGCTCATAAGGATATCATCTAGCATGTAAGGAAACATTTCTACAAAAATGATTTCAAAGGGGTAGTGTTTGTTAACTGTAAGCTTGGGATTCTATATCTGAATGCTATACAAATAATGTAGAGACCAAATTGAATTTACTATGGAGGTCTTTCTTATTCATCTAGTTTGCCAAAAATGATGAATCTTTATACCATTCTTGTTTCTACCAGTTAAATGTTGAAGTTTTGTGTACTTACTTGCTGCCCCTTAAGAGCTCAGGGTTTGGCTGATTTTTCTCAACCCCCTGCCCCGATGCCCCCAATGTTTCAAGTGAGGAAACTAAGCCTTAAGTAACTATTACATGGTTTGTTAGGGGCCATATAGATCAGCAGCTTGGATTTGTTTTCTCTGAGCCTGGGTTTGGTGCCTTTTTTTCTCCTGCAAGGAAGCTGTAGCTCATGTAAAAACATATTCCAATTTTCTTCCTACGTAGTGGAAGGACATGTATACTAAAATACATATATAAACAGAATGAAAAAATAAAATCGGAGTATTTCTCTTACTACTTTGGTTCCACTATAAATGTCACAGTTATGAGTTTCTATAATATGATTTGTTATGATTTATCACTCATTGAGTTCTCAATATATGCCATACATTGTGATAAGTCCTTAAAGTGTGTTCCCATGTAATTCTCACAGTAGCCCTATGAGGTCAATATCTAATTTCCCTTATTGTGCAGATGTACAAATATGGGGTTCCAGGTCACACAGCATGGAAATCATTTGTGGCTTTCACATGGCTGTCTCAATAAAGTAGAGATCTATAAGCAGAGAATGTTGGAATATTATTTAAGCAATATTTATTGAAGGTTTATTGAGCAGCTCTAAGTGCTGGGGACATAGCATTGAATGAGATAACATCAGTGCTATTACGGAGCTCATATTTTGGTGAAGGGTAATAGTTAACAAATAAATAATCAAGACAAATATCAGAATGTGATAAGTGCTATGTAGAGAATCAAAATGGAGTCCTGTGATAAGGAGTGTGTCTATGTGGCTCTGATAATCAAAACATCAAGGCAAGCAAGTGTTCCAAGTTTTGAACATTGTCTTTTGAGGTTAACCATAGTGCTTACAATTCAAAATATTGTATACTATGAAGAAGATTATCTGGCGTGGGCATCAAAGAGCTCAGTAGACCTTAAATATAGAAAACTGCCTACCTGTAAAAAGTATAATTAATGTTTTTTCACATGTGTCTGAACTGCATGAGCTCTCTTTTCTATTTCTGTGGCACTGTTACACAGATGTTTACTAAGCTCAACTAGAATCTTTCAAGCTTTGATCTAGAGACTCTTAATTCTGCATTCTCTCTCATCTTCAATAATATTTGAGAGCTAAAGGCCTTTGAGAAGTTAGAGCAACGAAAAATGGTCCTCTGCAGAAGATTTCCATCTTTTATTCAGTTTTTAGACTAAAACTTTGACATCTCAGTTTCTTAAGAAAACACTGAATTGCTGCCTTTTTTTTTCCTACAAAGTTTATTCACTGAAACTTCACCTGTGTACAAAGAAACTCATGGTAGATTAAAACACATAGACACTAGGCCTCCTGGTACTTTGGACACCCAGTTCCTTTTGGATAGGGACAAGATGAATTCATGCTAGGCAGATTGCAGTCCAGTAATGAGCTGGCAGAGTTAATAGAGAATTGAGAACTGGGGAAGATACTTACTATTCCTATGTCAAAGTTTCCAACTCATCTGCACATTAGAATCACTCGGGATCTTTTAAAAATTCTATTGCCAGGCAACTCCCCCACCCATACCAATTAAAGCACAATCTCTGTGGAGTGGACACAGACAGTAATATATTTTCAAGTTTCTCAGTTGATTTCAATGTGGAGGCAAGTTCGGTGATTACTGACCTTATGTGGTTAGGTTCTTTGAGAGGAATCAGGTGACTGAGCTTGCAGAAGCTTGGAAGATTCCAGACCCAGGGCATGGTGATACAAAGCAGAATTCCACAGAGAACCATTTGGAGTGAATAGTTGGTGTTTGAAGCAAAGGCTCTCGTATGCTTGGACATTTCAGATTATTTATTTTTAATAGGAAAATAAGGTGGATTTTCCTCACATGAAAACACTTGTGAGATTAGTTTAATGAGTTTGTTGATAACTCTAAGTATTTTCTCTCATTTATTTACTGAGACAGGCAGCAATTGTTGAACTGAGAGTAGAGGTGTGTTTTCAAAATATGCTGAGCCAGGAATCTTTCGCTCATCCTCATAGCCCTCCACCATTCCTGGGCACCTTTTGTCACCTGGCACCAGGTGCTGTATTTCTGAGCAACGAGAATAACTGCACACACAAGCCTCAAATGTGTCAGTGATGCACAGTTACAGGGCATCAATGCAACATCATTTCATTAATAAATGAAATTCCCTGGTAATTCTCAGTTTATGTTTAAGCCAAGAGAATTATTCTGCTTTAAAATCTCTTATTAAAACCAACGGTAACAAAATGGACTCCCTTTGTATTTGGAAAAATTCTCGAGTGTCTTTCCAGTTATGTAAATTCATATCCTTTCCCTTTCCTCTCCGTTTTCCAAGGTTACTAATAAGCAATGAAATGCCCTCAAGATACAGTTACAGAAGAGAGGAGGAGGAGGAGTAGCAGGAGTGCTGGGTAATAGTAATCTTGTTTGGGTGTGCATGGAACATTTGCAAGTTGATGACTGTGTCAATGCTGCCAAATCTTCCCGAGGTACCAGAAACAATCTCACATGCTTGGCAAATCCCCAAGAAATACCTGCTGAATAACTGCTAAGCAGTTAAGAACAGGAAATCTTCTAGACTGAATGTGAATCCCAGCACTGCTTGCTACTTATTGTGTGGCCTTTGGCAAACTCTTAACCTCTCTAAGTGACAGTTTCCTTCTGTGAAGAAGGGGGATCATTATATATAACTTACAGGCTTTTGTGAGGATTAAATGAAATAGGCATGTAAAGCTCTTAGTAGAACATGTGACACATTGGAAGTACTCAATAAATAGAAGATACTATTGTAATGAATTAATCATTCAGTGTCATGTGAGACTGGTCAGAAGACCACATGAAGAAAAATTTCCGAGCTTTGCAACTTGGGGAGAAAGTGTGCACTAAATGTAGAGATGGGGGAGATTGATAGTAATTTTTGAGAAAATTTGAGAACAATCTTTAAGCAATTGGTTGGGGAACACTTTGCAATCTTTAATGACTTAGAGGCCAGCATGGTTTCAATAAACATAGATTATATGACAAGACTGCATTTTTTTTTGCATTTGATTTGCTGGACCTGTAGATTAGTGTATTAACTAAATGGTGCATCTGAGTGATAGTAAGGTATTTTGCAGAGTTTCTCATATCCTTGTAGAATATGGACTACATTTGAATTAGTTATAATTGTAAATATTTAAACACCTATACCTAAAACTTGTTAACACACTGGCTACATTAGGTTACAGAATGAGGACTTAAAAGATAGTGGTATACTAAAATGATAACAGGAAACTAATTGGGAATATAAGTTCAACAACTTGGTTAAAAAATTAGCTATGTATGTACAAATGTATAAAATTGTACTTTATTGAAATTCATATGAAAAAGCTCTAGGTATTTGCCCATTTTGAGTTCAATATGATGTGGCTTCTAAGCACAAAAATGCAGTAATCACCTATAAACTCTGCTGTTCACATCAAGGGAAGTGATATTGACATAGCACTCAATCCTGCGCTGATAACATCAGAGGATCCCTTCTAGGAATAGCATTTTTAAAGGACATGTAGGTAAACTGGAGCATACCGAAGAAGAACTACAAGGATGGTTGAAACCTCTGGAAATCTGGGCATCAAAGGAATGGGAAATATCTGGCCATATATCTGGCCTGGAGGAAGAACAATGAGAAAGACACGAACAGTGTCTTTGAAGTAGTGTACAGTCTTCCTCAAGAAATATGAATTAGATGCTGCCTGTTTGGCTCCAGAAGAAAGAAAAGAAGACCCAATTAATATACATGAAATGGTAGAAGATTTTAGCTTAGTATAAAAAACATTTCTGACAATAAGAGGTGTTAAAACTGAATGGGTTGCCTTGTGCGACTGTGAGATCATGAACTTTGTCACTGGAAGTGTTAAATACTGTGTGATCATCTCCTAAAAATATTTTTGAGACAAATCCTCCTTCCGTGGGAGCCAGGATTAGGTATCCTTTGGGTTATCTTGCAAGTTGAGTGTGATGCTGAAAATCACTTCACATTTATGCTTTTGGGTTGTTCAAGAAATGAAGAGAGGGGAAGGCATTGGCAACTATAAAACTGTGTTGTTTTTTAGTCTCAACAAGTTCGCCTGGTCTGTGTGGATAAATTTGCCCTGGACCATAGTGTGAGAGTATTTTACCTCTTTTCCTAATATGAATTTCAGTATATTTGATTTCTGTATAATGGGTATATATTAGTTTTGAAATCTGAAAAAAAATAAGAAAAAAAAAGAAAAGGAATGTTTTAAGATTTGTATATTCTCAAAGGCAA
Organism: Microcebus murinus; assembly: GCF_040939455.1. Taxonomy (NCBI): domain Eukaryota; kingdom Metazoa; phylum Chordata; class Mammalia; order Primates; family Cheirogaleidae; genus Microcebus; species Microcebus murinus. Next base: position 29,752,559 of record NC_134108.1, read on the forward strand.
GAGGGTGGGGGGCTTCTAGAGCAAAGCTGAATGTGAAGTTGGGGAGGTTCTCAGCCCCTTCCCGGCACCTCCCCCACTGGTGCGATGCTTTGAGCTGTCTTAGAACAGGCTGCGTCTTCTCTGCCTCCTGACCTGCCCATCTCAATGTCTAGGTAGACATCTTAAACTTAACCCGATTTACCTACAAAGTGTTTTCTTCCCAGCCTTCCTCTTGTTAGTAAATGCCACTTCCTGTTAGTGCCAGTCAAAAATTGGGAGTCATCCTTGTTTCTTCTCCTTCCTTCACCTCGTATATAGAACCCGTCTTTAGGTTCTATTGACTTTTCTCCAGAATGAATTTCAAACCTGTCCACTTCTCTCCATTTTACTACCAGTTTGAGGAACCCACGGGACACCTGCCAGCTCCTAAGTGTCTTCCAGGTCTTATTCCTTCTTCTCTTTATTCTCCATATGGCAACCTTGTTGCTGATAGCTCCCTACAATGACCTATAAGGTGTCACAATGTCTGCAGCCTCATCTGATCGCTGGTGACCTCATGTACCCCTTTGGGCTCTGTCATTCCACCTCATCGGCTTTTATTTGCTTCATCTCACTGGATGACCCAGCCTCCTCTCCAGGTCCTTTTCGATAGCTGCTCTTTCTGGAATCTACTTCCTCCACACTTTGCATGGCTCCAAACTATAGTTTATTTCTCAGCCTAAGGATTAATATCATTGCCTCGGTGTTAATTTTTTGATTACCCAGCCTGAAGTAGCCTTCTGAGCCCTCTCTGTAATCTCTGTTTTATTTTTTTGTAAGCATTTATCTAAATTTTTTTGGTTATTTTATTATTTAAATTTCTTTAAATGATACAATATTATTTAATATTACTAGTAAATTATAAGTTCCATTATAGTAGGGACCTTGCCTACTGTCTTGTACTAATCATGTACCCTCAGCTCTGTAACAGGGTCTGAAGAATAATAGTCACTCAATAAAATGTGTTGAAGAAAGAAAGGAGGGGGGGAAGGAGGAAAGAAGGAAGAGTGGAAGGAAGGGAGGGAGGAGGGAAAGAAGGAAGGAAGAGATCAAGGAAGAAAGGAAAGGGAAGGAAGAAGGAAGGATTGAATGAAGGAACCAGATTTCTCCTCAAAATTTATTTCTCATATAAAATGGTCATGGACAGTTAAGTCATCTAAAAATTCTTTGAAAATTAGGATGATGGGATAGGATGAAGGTAAAATGATATCTTATTTGAATGGTGAACTCTGAAGTTGTTTTTTCTGCTGAAATTTATTTTGTTCCAGATAAAGAGTCAAATTTTTAATTTTATACTATATCTCCGATGATTCTATAATTATAGCAAAGTATTAAATTATTCTACATGAAAACTAAAATGAGATGACTGGCTGTGGGAGAAAATTCAGGATGTGTGTTTTTAGAAGGTGGCCTCTTAAGAACTTAAAGAACAAACAAATTGCTCAGGTGGGCCTCTTTCTTATTGGAACACAAGCTATAGGGTTCATATTTTGGCTTTCTGGTAGGTATTTAATAGAGCCCTTATTAGACATAGAAAGTTTCAGTTTTATCTGAAGTGGTTTCTAAAAGGCAAGCCTCTTCTATTTTGCCATTCCACTCAAATTTCTAAGATTAGTGAAGAAATAACTTATTAAGATCAGCTTATATTCAACTCTGAAGATTGCATTTATATGGTTGTTTATACAGATTTATGATTTTTTTAGGATCAAAGATTCTCTTTCACCCCAAAATATTTATTATTATACTATCAATATTATTAGATCACCCTAACACTTATAGAAATTGATATTACAAACAGAAATGTTTGAAGTAACAAGACTCTTGAGATTTAGGAAAAGAAGAAAAACTACAGGCACCTGTTGAAGAAAATGATGACAGATGGTAACATTTTTCTCAGCAATCTCCCTGCAGCTGTGCTTACATTCAGTTCTCCAAGCTGAACTAAGGTCTGTTCGTATCATTTATTACACCCATAAGAGTTTTCACTTCCTCCTATTCAACACAGCACCAAAGATTTTATTTAAGAGAGAAGAATAGACTGACAATGAGTGAGAACCAGTTTAACATCTGCGTAATCATGTTTTTGAATGAGAAGTCACAGCCATCTTGGTATCTTAGTTTGAAAGTGATGGTTGGTACTCGTGCTATCATGCAACATAATAAACGTCAATTTCCTGCCAATTTCTGTTTGATGGTAACTTCCATTACTGTTGCTACATGACATTTTGAAACCTCAATTATATATTTCTTAATTTTTTTCAAAGCATAAAGTGTTCAAAAGAAGAAGTATCTTGTGAGAACACGTTTCAGGAATGATGTTTTTTATGACACAACTGAAGATTAGCCTTATTACTGGAGTCTAATTATTAACTCAAATTTTCAAAGGTAACAGGTAATTTTTTTTATCTAAAAAGTATAAACAAGCTAAATACATGATCAAAATAATAATCCACAATAAAAACAAAAAAAAATACCTCAATGACAATTCATATTGAAGCTGGTCTTAATCCAAGTATTTGAATTAGAATATGAGACCTACATCAAACCATTCATACAAGATAACATAACTTTACATTTCACTTTGCAAAACGTTAAAACTGAATAACTGAAAATAAGAATGACTTGTGCATAGCATCTTTGATATTCACATTATTAAAAAAATTGATGTATTTTTATTCTTAAACTCCTACAAAATTTCTGCAGAATCATGATTATCTGAATCTTCTCCAACTCTCTTACCCTCATAAAGTCCATTTTTAATGATTCCTAATTGGAGCTTACTTTCATCAGTATTTTATGTTGTATTTATGATATGTACAATATATTGAATATGTATATTACACACTTACATTATAATGGCTGTGACATCAGGCCGTGACACTGACAGCATGCTGCAATCAATATTTCTGTTTTTATTTTAAAAGTACTGGAATATCCAGCACCATAGGAAAATGGCTAACGAATAGCCTTCCCCACGGATGTACAATAGAGCTGCATGTGATTCCATTCACTAAATGGGACAGGCATTGGGGCCGAGGGCATCATCTGGTTCTAATTCTAAAGGTGAAAATCAGATGTAGTAAAAATGGTTTAGGAAATTTCCTTAAATATCTCATAAGTACTATACAGTGTGGTTTTCTGAATATCAACTTCTTGATGACTTTACCAGTATTTGAACTCTTAATTGGTCACTGTTTTACTGTGTTAGCTTCATTCTACAGTACTTATTCCTTGAGGGTCATAGTAACACAATAACTATTCATTTGATTATGCAATTGAATAAGGTTTATCCCTTTGTCAAACTGTTAGGAAACTCAAACTCATTGCACTTTTTGGGGGATTTAACCAATCTAGATCTCAAGACTGATGGTTTCCATGCTGACTTTTCTTTGAATGGCTTGCTTTATTTTTCGCCTTTTCTCTTTCCTCTTTTCTTTCTTTTCCTGTTTTTATTCCTCTAGCAAAAATAGTTGAATGATAGGAAATTTGAGACGCAGATTTTTTTTTTGTCTTTTTCTCTCCTTTCGCCTCACTTAATTGTGCTTTTGAGATTTGCCAATATGCCATTTCTACTGTGTAATAGTGATGCCATTAAGGCTGTATTTGATAACAGTCCATGAATTTTCTTAATACAGAAGGAAGAACTAAGGTTCTACTCCCAAATACTTTGGTTCCACCAAATTAAACTATTCCTATACCACAACGCTGTGAAGATTGATATTGAGTTCTTGAATTTTTATCTTTTTTTTTTTTTTTTTTTTGAGACAGGGTCTCGCTTTGTTGCCCAGGCTAGAGTGAGTGCCGTGGCGTCAGCCTAGCTCACAGCAACCTCAAACTCCTAGGCTCAAGCAATCCTCCTGCCTCAGCCTCCCGAGTAGCTAGGACTACAGGCATGCGCCACCATGCCCGGCTCATTTTTTGTATATATATTAGTCGGCCAATTAATTTGTTTCTATTTATAGTAGAGACGGGGTCTCGCTCTTGCTCAGGGTGGTTTCGAACTCCTGACCTTGAGCAATCCGCCCGCCTCGGCCTCCCAGAGTGCTAGGATTACAGGCGTGAGCCACCGCGCCCGGCCTTTATCTTTTAATTTTAAAATTATTTAGATTTAACAAAAGGAAAGGCAGGACGCTCCTTTTTAAAGTATTCACACATATTTAATGAGCATCTTCTGTAGGCAAATCTCTCTGTTAGGGACTGAGGATATAAATTAAGACTAGACAACATTCTGAAACATGACTTCTCTCTCTCTCTCAGATCTATTGTTTCTTTCTTATTTATTTAAAATTGGTAGGAAATCCCTTCCTTGCGTAAAAGGATTTCAAAGAATTGTTGCATGTATAAACTCCTTTTTCTAAAGTCCAATGTCAGTTTCCTAAGATTCATGTCTGTATGGGGGCTCACAGGTCATAACAACGTTCCTGGATTTCAGTGCCAGATGTGGCTGCATGGCAGATCGTCAGACCCAAACTCATTCTAGCATCTGGTTAAACACATTCCACTCCAGGTCTTAACCATATGTAAATATAATTAAGAGCAAGTGGGAAAATAATCAATTATTCCCCCCACACCTTTTTTTTTTGTTCTACTTATGATGTAAACAACTATTTTAAAGGCACAAATTTATAGCCGGATTAACAAGATTATCTGTCTACTTCTAGGCAATTATCACATGGTTGAAAGATAACGCAATATCTAGAATATATTGCATGTTACATGGGAATGTAAATAGAGGAATTCAGAAGGGGAATGATCACTTTCAGTTGGAATGATCAAAGATAATTTCATAGAGGAAATAAAATCATAAGCCTTGGAGGAAAGGAAGAGATTAAGTATGTGGAGTTAGTAGAGAGGATATCTCAGGCAAATGAAGAGAGTAGAGGAGACAGCAAAGAACAAAGTAAAGAGCTGGAAAAAGGCTGGGTATTTGAAGGAGCCATAAATAGGTAATAGAGGTTATGTCATAAGATTAATAATAGGTAACCTGGAAAGCCAGCTTTGGCAAAATTTTAGGGAACCTGGAATCTAAATTATAGAATTTGGTACTGTATACTGTTGAAAACAATGCAGTGACACAGAGAGTTATTATTCAAGGAAGACCTTAACAGAAGGATATAAATGATAGAATCTGAGCTGAGATAGGAGAAATTGAGATGAAATAGAACTAAAAGGTGGATTATTTTTCAAAGGAAGACTTGATAGGAACAGAGGCTATAGAAGAATGAAGTTGTGAATATGGATGGCTAGGAGAATGGCAGTATAATTAAAGAAAATCAGGAAAACTAGTCTTCCAGGTAGAAAGTGAATATAATTTTGGATTTATTGTGTTTGAAATGGCAATGAAAGTTTCAAGTGGAAATAGACTTTTGGATATGTGATACTGAATAAAGGTGATAATTTGAGATTGTTGGAGTAGGTGAGATTACCAAAGGATGAGATGTGAAGATGGAAAAATATAACGTCAAGGGCAGAACTTTGAAGTCCTTATTTAGAGAATGGGAGGGCAAAATAGAGCAGGGAAATGACTCACATAAACTGTAGACAATCAACAGAGGGGCTTTCTGCAAGTGGAGACCATGGCTATACTTGCCTTGTTCCGGGACTTACTTCTTCTTAAACTTAGCTGGGAAGAATTCAGTCTTTCATCATTAAGTCTGATGTTAGCTGTAGGCTTTTTTATAGTGCCCTTTATAAGGTTGAGGAAATACTCTTCTATTGCTAGTTTACTGAGAGATATTACAATGAATGAATATTTTCAAGTGGTTCTTCTGAATTTATTGAGATTATCATCATTTTCAAGACTTTTGATGTGATGAATTCTATTGATTGATTTTCTATTGTTGAGACAACTGCATGGTTATGCTATATCATCCTTTTTTATATTGTTGAGGTCTATTTTCTAAGAAATATTTCTATTTCTGTTAAGAAAATCTGCATCTAGGTCCATGAGAGACAATGGTCTGTAATTTTTCAGTAATGTCTTTAATTTTAGTACCAGGATAATGCTAGTATCAAAAAAAAATGAGTTGGGAAGTACTCCATCCTCTTATTTTCTAGAAGAGTTTGTGAAGAATTGGTATTACCTCTTCCTTAAATAGTTGGTAAAATTCCAAGTGAAAGCATTTTGGCCTAAAATTTTCTTTGTAGAGAGGTTTTTTTGTTTTTTGTTTTTGTTTTTTCCTTTACCCATAAAGGCTATTCAGAGTGTCTCTTGTTTTCCTGAATCAGTTTTGCTGGTTTGTGGATTTTGTTTCTTATCTAAATTATCTAGTTTTTTGGCATCAAGATATGCATAATCTGATTAACCTTTTAGTGTCTGTAGGCTCATTGTGATGTATCTCCTTCATTTCATTTATGTCTATTTTCTGTGTATCCCATCTGCTCTTTGTTTTATTTTCATTTTTTCCTGCTTTCTCTTACAGTCAGTATTTTTTTTTTATTCCATAAAGTGGGTATTTTTTAGGCTACAGAAAAGGGAGATGGGAGGTTTTGTGTATCATAACTGAAATTCTCTTTGTATGATGTGATGTGAAGGTGGGCAAATATTGTCATCTTATATAGAGAAGGTTTAGAATAGTTATTTGGGAAGGTCTCCTGAAAAAACAGCAAGAAACTAATATGTGGTTTTCCAAGCATTAATGAGGGTCGAGCTGAAGTAAACATGGAAATCATTTGGACAGCTAAGGTATATTGTAGTCACATCTGAAGATCTGCCTCCAAAACAGGGCCTAAAAGTTGGAAAATGTGAAAAAAAATTATAGTGGAATTACAGTGGTGGTTAGGTTAGTTCACATTTTAATTTTAGTTTAAATAAGATCCAATCATATTTTCCCTCATTAAGGTTGACGATATCAGCTTCTTTTAGAGAATCACATTTTTCTGAGAGTCAAAAACTTCGAAATAATTTGGCAGCTGTCTTTTCTAAATATTAACCACTCAGCTAATTACATAAGGCAGATGAGTGCAAGGAATCTTCAATAGGAGTGAGGGAAGTTTCTCCCATTTTCTAATAGGTAAGTTATCTCAAAAGTGACGAAGGTGTAATAGCTGGAAGGAGTTGGTATTGTTGAGTTGTTGAGTGGAAATAAAATGAATGGAAAATTGGCAATCCAGTTGGATATTTTGTGGACTAATGGTTTGGGAACCATATTTACGAGACTAGGATAATTACTCTACTCTTTGAACTGATTACAGTTTGCACTGTATTCCTTTTGTTTGCAAAAACTGTGATTGCTTGAATCACATAATGAAATATGAGTTCAGTGAAAAGGCATAGTTTAGTTGAGCCAAATCCTCCTTTGTCCATAGACATTGTTATTTCACTTACATATTGAAAATCTATGTGAAGAAAAATGGGGAAATCATAGTATTGTAGGAGCATTTCATTTAAATTGCTTTCAAAGTTACAAGAAGTTTCTCAGAAGAAATTTTTTGACAAACCTCAACCTGAGCAGTAGAAAAGTAACATTTTATGTGAAAAATTGATGTGGCTAGTTTCTATTGACAGAAAAAAATAAAAATAAAAAAAGTAAACTGACCCATCCTATTCTAGCAGTAGCCCCTATAATATAGAATAGTGAAGAAGAGTGCAGACTGGGTCAGAATACCAGGGTTTGAATATTGCCTTTACGATTTACCAGCTGTAGAATCCTGGGCAAGTTGCTTAATCGCTTTTTGTTTCTTTGTCTCTATCTGTAAAATGGAAAAATAGATTCGCTGTGAAGATTAGATTAGTTAATATATGCAACATGTTTAAACAAACCCTGGTGCATAGAATGTACTCAGAAGTTGTAGTTATTGGTACTGGGGCGAAGAAAGGTTAGATTCTGTGCATTGTCAGTAATTTGGGGTTTTAACATATTAAAGAATATCTAGATCTGGTACTCTGGGTGCCAAATTTATGTATACTCAATAATTTACCTTACAAGGGTACTTGGAATGAAAATGTCAAATGCCATCCATCTGAGTGTGACTATTATAGACAATTTGTGGTTTTAGCTTGTATATTGTATTTTTTTAGTCAAGCATACAGTCACTTCTTTGAGTACAATTTTAATGTTAGTAAGGTAATTATAATTATGTTTCTACATGTATATTCTAAATCAACTCTATAATTTTTCAAAAATAAAATATCATTTGGCACTGAAAAAACAGTATAATCAAGGCAAATTTTGTGTCTTTTTTAAGTGACCAAATGAACACCATGATTTTGATAACTGTCAACATCATAGTTAAATGGTAAAAGGTACGGGAAGATACTTTGGGGATAAAATCAAACTGTAGTGTAAAAGAGGGAAGAAAATCAGCATTGAATGGGTGGTAACCATGGTAGACAGTTACACCCCCCCATATATTATCTCATTTATTTATCTTCCAAAATCCATAAAAGGGGTACATACTATTCCCGTTTTACTAATGTTAAAACTAAAGCTCTCAGAGTTTGATTTCAACAATTTTTCCAGGCTGTTCAGGAGCACAACTGGGGGTCGGATCCCAGGCATTTGCTTTCAAAGCCCATCCTCTCTCTACTGCACTTGCCTGCCTCCCAGAAATGATTTGTACACCACTGAACACGTTTAGTACAAAAATTATGACTGATTCACAAAATAAAAACTTCCCTAGTTTTTAAATATCTTTTAATTCAACTAGTTTTCCATTGCCTTGAATTTTATTAAGAATGTGCCATTAAAACTCATGCTGAAACAACCCTCCCACCCTGGGTCTTTTTGCTCTTATGAACAACAAAGGGAGGCTCCACAGGCACACTCGTGGAAAGAGTGATAACTCTGGGGCTGATTCTGGCTTTGAGGCTCACTAGTTATCTCACTTTGGGGTAAGACATTTTACAGTGCTGAAGGCCCTCTTTTAGTTGTACAATGAAAGAAAAGTACTAAATGATATCAAATGTTCATTCATTACATCTCTTTTGATGCTGTATGATGTTATCAGTCTGCGCTGCCTTTTCCTAAAGGGCCAGAAGTTCAAAGATGCACCAGTTTTCCAGGGAAAGATTCCCTAGTTGGTAAACTCTAGCAAAATTCCTGGTTGGAATTCCCCAGGATTTATAAAATGACTCTATGTACAAGATTTTGTAATAAGCAAACCTAGAATCATTTTTTTAAGATCCTATAAATTCTTTTCACGCTGTATGTGGGATATCCTGATTTTTCTTTCTTTTTTTTTTTATTTCAGGATATTATGGGAGTACAAATGTTAAGGTTACATATATTGCCTATGTCCCCCTGCCCCCTCGAGTCAGAGCTTCAAGTGTGACCATCCCTCAAATATTGCACATCTCACTCATTATGTTTGTATATACCCATCCCCTCCTACCCCCTCCCACCTGCCCAACACCCGATAAATGTTATTCCTATAATGTCCACTGAGGTGTTGATCAGTTAATACCAATTTGCTGGTGAGTACATGTAGTGTTTGTTTTTCCATTCTTGAGATACTTCACTTAGTAGAATGGGTTCCAGCTCTATCCAGGAAAATACAAGAGCTGCTATATCACCATTGTTTCTTAAAGCTGAATAGTACTCCATGGTATACATATACCACATTTTATTAATCCACTCATGTATTGATGGGCACTTGAGTTGTTTCTACAACTTTGCAATTGTGAATTGTGCTACTATAAACATTCAAGTGCAGGTGTCTTTTTTGTAGAGTGCCATTTGATCTTTTGAATAGGTGCCCAGTAGTGGAATTGCTGGATCAAATGGTAGATCTACTTATATCACTTTAAGGAACAGACATTTTTCAAAAGAAGACAGAGTAATGGCCAAAAAACATATGAAAAAATTCTCAACATCTCTAATCATCAGGGAAATGCAAATGAGAACTACAATAAGATATCACTTATCTCCAGTAAGAATGGCCTTTATCAAAAAGTGCCCAAACAATAAATGTTGACATGGATGCAGAGATAGGAACACTCCTACACTGCTGGTGGGACTGATTTTTCTTTTCTATATTTTCCACAGGATTATTTTACAAATGCAAATAGAGAGTTAAAAAAAGATGTTCAGCAAGATTACCACCTAGAATATGCCATGGAAAATAGCACACACACAATAATCGAGTTTACCAGAGAACTGCATACATGTGATACAAATGACAAGAGTATAACGGTAAGGAGTCTGTCAGTGAATGCATGCATGAAGAAATTGTATCCTTACACTTGTGAAATGCTTTGCAGAATAAAAGAAACAAATATTTAAAGATAATCTTTGATAACAAAGTCACATAGTCTTTGGGGGAATATTTAAAAAATCTTTTTAGAAGACAAAAATAAAATCTAAGACTATAAATTTCAATAATGGCAATTTTGTATGAATTTAACATTTTGAAGAGCTCTTTAAAGTTTGTATGATTTAGCTATAAATGCATTTTGGCTCCTCTGTAAAGTTTGAAAATAGACAGTAGATAAGGTTTGAAGACATGTATTACACAAGAGAGAATTATGAATCTGAATACTGAGATATAATTGGAATTTATAACCAATTCATCTTTGTAACTTTCTAAAATCAAGATGAATACTTGGCTGATTATAATTGCCTATTGCCATATTATATGAGATCTCTTATTTTCAGACTTCATGCAAAAATTAATATCTTTATGTGTATGCAAATTAAATATTTAGAGGATATATAATTCATGTGGTACATCAGGAATTTCCATGAATTGCTTGGATCAATTTTATTTTGTATAGACCAATATAATTATCTTTTTTATTTGGTAAATTAAAACTTTAAAATGGAAACATAAAAAATATGAAGCAGTTCTGATTAACATTCAGCATAAAGAGTAAAAGAGAAAGAGAGAAAAACACATGCAAAGACATGGATCACTTTTTATATAATATACAGTACAATTATGCTTTAATTAGAATAATAATTATAGTCATTTGACTTATTAAGAAAGAATATAGCAAAGAGAACATTTAAAATAAATAGCTTTTGCTTTATTATTTCTTTTCAAAGTTCTTATTATAAAGATCTGGCAAAAGCACCTCAATCTGTGGGAGGACTGAACAATTTCTTTACACCCCAGCGAACCTTCCCCACCCACAACCCTTTGGGCAATCTCTCTTTTTGTTGCTCAATGGAAACCAATTTCATCTGACAGTACTTTCCCTAGTTGGGGTACCTGAGTCTCTTGGAAATTCCCAAGATTCATAAAATGACAATAGAGCAACTCTTGTGTAATAAACAAACCCAGGATCAGAAATCTTTCTGTCTTTATACTTGCTCTATAAATTCATACATGTGACCAGGCTAGTGCCTAGGAAAAAACCTACTGTGAAAGGTAAAGTCTTAAGGTAATTTTAGTTTTTATTCTATTTAGTTATTTTTCCTAAAATGTTCCATGGTACTAAAACTGGTTCTAATTTTCCAAAGTCCCTGCTGCTTAACAAGAATATTTGCTTGGTAACTAGTAGATGCTAGTTTAAAGTTTTGGTATGATGATGATTTGCTATTGTCATATTCATGAAAGTGTTAATTACTAAGTCATTTGCCTTTCATTCTATTTTGGAACACCTAATTTTGCCAAAAAAGATGATTTCCTTCCAAAAAAATAATAATAATTTGTCTAGTTGCATCCTTAATAACTAAATCAAATGTATACAATTAATGTCAGAGACCATGTTAAAAATGCCGAGTGTCATTATTCTCTCTCTATTTTTGTTTTTTACTTGTATATCTTGTTTAAAATAGAGTTCTTTAAACTCAACTCAGTGGTAAGGAAAGTGCTCTCATGAGACATACTCTTGCCTATGTCTGGTCACCAGGATAGCACCGTGAGAGTGATCTGGGCCTACCACCACGAGGATGTGGGAGAAGCTGGCCCCAAGTACCACGACTCCAATCGAGGCACCAAGAGTCTGAGGTTATTGAATCCTGAGAAACCCAGCGTGCTGTCTGCGGCCTTACCATACTTTGACCTGGTAAATCAGGATGTAAGTTTTTTTCAGGTTTTGTGATTGTAGGGATGGGTGTATTAAAAGTGTATAAAAGCATTTCTGCTTACATTATTGTATTTAATAGCATGTCAAGAGTATGTGACATTGTTTCTTCTTCCCCTTTTTATTAAGACAGGTCCCCATCCCAAACAAAGATACAACATATTGGTGCCAAATGTTTAAGATTCCTGTGTTCAAAGAAAAGCATCATGTAATAAAGGTATGTCACTTGCTGACAGGCTAAAATTAATTTGTAGGAATGGAGGGAAAACTTGATGTCATTAATATGAAAATAGTAAAAGAAATATAGAAATGATTTTCAATTATATGGAAGTTATTTAGAGAAGAAAGAACTGGCTTAGCTGAGCCACATACCATTGTAAGAGTCGGAAAGCATGCTATTGTAAGAGTCGGTATTTTAGTTATCTCCTAATTTTACATATCAAAGGTAAAAGTTTGAACATCACTAGTTATTTTTTAGAAAACTTCTACAATTGGAATTGCTAGAATTGCAACTTAAAATAATATGTTTGTATATTGATAAATTATATCCAGGAAGGTTACATTCTCTACCAATAATTTTAAAAAATATGTGCTTCATTGAAAATGCTGGATATTGTCATAAAAATCATTAGTACAGTATTTTTTGAAAATAGAAAATATACAGAATCTGGTAATAAATAAGTCAAATTTGCCTTTGGCATACAATTTCTTTCCACCTTCCCTGAAAAGGGCCTCCTAAAACTTTTGCATCTAGTTAGTGAATGAACAAGTATTTTTAAAAAGTTACAAGTCGTTGGCTCTGTGCTGATAATTGCTGGCAGTTCCAAAGAGGCTGAAGATATGATCTGTGCTTTCAAAGAACTTACAGTGAGATTATGGTAGACGTGGCTGTGACATAAAAAAGAGTAAGACTGGACCAGGTGCAGTGGCTCACGCATGTAATCCTAGCTCTCTGGGAGGCCGAGGCAGGCGGATCACTCAAGGTCAGGAGTTTGAAACCAGCCTGAGCAAGAGCGAGACCCTGTCTCTACTAAAAATAGAAATAAATTAATTGGCCAACTAAAAATATATAGAAAAAATAATCTGGACATGGTGGTGCATGCCTGTAGTCCCAGCTACTCGGGAGGCTGAGGCAGAAGGATTGCTTGAGCTCAGGAGTTTGAGGTTGCTGTGAGCTAGGCTGATGCCACAGCACTGTAGCCAGGGTAACAGAGTGAGACTCTGTCTTGAAAAAAAAAAAAAAAAAAAAAGAATAAGACAGAATTAAATAGTGTATCCAGAATATCGTAAACATTCAGAAGGCCAGATATTGCTTCCTATCAGCCCCCATACAATGTAAAGAGGTAGTGTGGATATAAGAAAGTTGCAAATTTCTAGACTTTGGAATGTAGAGGGAAATATGTGGGTTTGAATTACAGGTCCACCCTTTAATTAACCATGTACTCATAGGTTAAGTCACTCTGGGGTAATGCTGTAGCTCTAGGTTTCCTAATCTGTAAAAGGTAGACAGTCATAACACTTTCCCTTCCAACCTCAAAGCATTTTAGCAGAGATGGAAACACTGAGAACATTCTATAAAGTGACTTACATTTGTAAATTCCTAATATATTTGTCCAGCTGCACAGATCTGCCTTTTGTTTACAGAATGATTCACAACTACATAGAGAGGCAAAAGGGGTGGGTTGAGGGAATGCTAGTGAGTTAATATGTGGTCCTAAATATTTGTAGGATATTTTTGCAAACAGAAGACTTACCAACAGTATGACTGTAGATGAGTCATTTCCCTCTGTGCAATAAATTATTTTCTACTTTAGCATGTGAAAGGGGGATGCAAATTCTAATTTTATATACTTAATACAGTACTTAAATCCTTCCTTCATACCAATGAAAAGTCTTTCTCAGAAAAGAGAATGTTATATGTACTGTGTGTCATATATTACTGTGTGTCGTTTGCAATAAATTTAATTGGGACCTGGCTTAAGGGACAAACATAAAACTGAAGGTTCAGAAATGAAAAGAAATGTTTCACAAAATAGGTCCTTTATTCATTTTTCAGCAAACATCAGTTGAAAGGATGTAAACTCCTTCACCACTTATGTTAATGCATTTTATTCTTGTCATTATCAATGCCAATAATAATTGAGTTGAATGAAATAAAAGTAATTACCTACATTTCAAGGAGGTCAATATATATGTTCCAACCCTCGGTGTAGGATATTTGCGGGATACCTCATCTAAGAATTTTTAGCTAACTTTTCTACAACAGGCATATTATAGTAATACTCAGCTAAGTGGGCTTAGAATTAAGCACTTATGGGACCACGTTACTGTCTTCACAAGGCATTTGCATCAAGAGGGATCTTAGTGACATGAAAGACTCTGGAGCATCTTTTGGGACGTTTGGAACTCTACCAAACAACAAAAGTTCCTTACCTTGGGCAAGAGGGGATTTGAGGGAGGGACAGCAGGTCAGAGGAGTGCTGATGTCAACAGGAGTGCTCTGTTGCAGGGGACAGAGGTTTGGTGACTAGAATTTATAATTATATTATTATGTAAGAATATCACTTATAGGATAGATTCCTGATCTTGTTAAACCCTAAAATATTTTTAAAATTCATTAAGTATTATGAAACATTTTTCTTGAAAATGAACTCAAGTAGGACAATATATATAAAATGAAAGCCTTACCGGAAAAAAGAAACTTAAAATATTTAGGTTATGTAAATGGTTTTAAGGCAGTTTTTATTCGCAGCTTATACTATTACCATAAAATCTCAATGAAGTAGAATGCAGAAGGCTAGCACTTGCGTTAAGAAATGACCTAATTTCCATTCTCTTTTCCCTAGCAGAGATGATTTCTAAAAATTTAAGAAAAAGTACATATTCTTTTCATAGAATCAAAGACACCTGTTTTGAAAAGCCATCAGAGCTTAAGAGCTTCTCCTTATTCTTTATTTTATGTCTCACAGATCTCTGTATCAAAAAGCCTCAGTCCTTCTCTGATACAAACAAAAAGTACTTTCACAGAAAAGAGAACATGGCTTTTACATTGCATTGTGTGGTGTGCCATTTGACATGAGTGTTAAGAATATGAATTACACTAGTATTGTGAGAAATCAGTTTCATTGTCTGGAGTCTAATTCAAACAAAGAAATAGTTTGTATTTACAGTTTAAATGTTGATAGTACATAAGTATCCCTTTATCTGGGGTTTCACAGTTTCAGTTACCCATGGTCAACCACACTCAAAAAATATTAAATGGAAAATTCCAGAAACAGCCAATCCATAAGTTTTAAATTGCACCCCATCGTAGGTAGCATGATGAAATCTCACACGGGTTGTTCTGTGTGACCCGGGACTTGACTCATCTCTTTGTCGAGCATATCCATGCTGTATCCATACTGCCCACATGCTAGTCTCACTTAGTAGCTGTCTCAGTTATTAGATCTACTGTCGCAGTTATCAGATCAGTGGCCGTGGTATTGCAGTGCTTGTGTTCAATAACCTTATTTGACTTCATAGTGGCCCTAAAGTGCAAGAGTAGTGATGCTGGCAATTTGGATATGTCTAAGAGAAGCTGTCAGGTGCTTGTTTTAAGTGAAAAGGAGAAAGTCCTTGACTTAATAAAGAAAAAAAATCATGTGCTGAGGTTGCCAAGACCTATGGTGAGAATGAATCTTTTGTCTGTGAAATTGTGAATAAGGAAAAAGAGATTCATGGTAATTTTGCTGTTGCACCTCAAACTGCAAAAGTCATGGACACGATGCAGGATAAATGCTTAGTTAAGATGGAAAAGGCATTAAATGTGTGGGTAGGGGCCACGAACGGAAACGTGCTCCAATTGATGGCAACGTGCTGCGTCAGAAAGCAGTGAGTCTGTATGAAGACTTCAGCAAGGGATTCCCGAAATGAGTGTCACTGAGCCATTTACTGGAAGTAAGTGATGTTTACACAGATTCAGGAATGCAGAAGGTCAATAGTAGCCTAAGGCTATGTCACAGTGCCCATGTCATTCATCTCACTTCATCTCATCACATAGGCACTCTGTCATCTCACATAATGAGAAGAAAAGGGTAAGTGCAGTATAATAAGATATTTTGAAAGAGAGGCATATTCACATAACTTTTATTACAGAATATTGTTATAATTGTTCTGCGCTTAGTTGTTGTTAATCTCTTACTGTGCCTAATTTATAAACTAAACTTTATCAAGGTATGTATATATAGAAAGAAATATATATAAGGTTCGTAGTTTCAGGCATCCACTGGGGGTTTGGGAACATATCCCCCTTGGTAAAAATGGTACCACTGTATACATTTTGTAGCTGTAATAATTGACTAAGCAAATAAAATACATCAGTAGTTTGATGGCAATAACTAAATTTAAAAATATTAATTACATTTTAAATTTAAGTCTTAATCATGTAAAAATTTGTTTGCTTCTAAAACTATGAAATAAGATAAATAATCTTTAAAATTATCAAAATTTTAAAATAAACATAAATGATTTTATCTGCAGGAAAGATGAGATTATAATAAAAATGACTGGCTTTTCCAGTTCATTTGTGATTCCAATTTCTTGATTTGTATTTTGATTCCTGAAAAAAATCTTTACAATTTTGACTTGAAAATGTGGGTATTGTCAGATGATAGCGTGTCACACTTGCAGGAGGATATGGAAATTGTAGAAAAATAATATTCTTGCTAATTTATATTAAAACTACACTTATCAGAAATCAGCTCTGTGACAGACACTTGAGACCCTCTCCCTAGCCCTTCTCTCTGTATTTCAGCATGAGTCTCTTTAAGCTTTACCATAGATGTGACTTTACCCTATATTTAAATATTTGAGAGAAGGTGATGCTTTCTATTCTCTTTAGTCAATAGTCGTGTCATTGTCACCACTCATAGTCATGTTCGGATATGCTCTGCTAGAGGCTGGGGTTATCAGCTGGTTGAACACGCTGCTTCTTTTGAGGGGCTTTTTTTGTGAGGGAATTCTCCTCATAGATGAACATTTCTAATTCATGGGTTTGAACATGATGTGTCTCATTCAATTTAATGAATACTTGTTGATGGCCTATTATGGTAAAGAGGAGAAGAAGGGAAACCAGCCAGCTAAAATCACTATCCCTTAGTCCTCTTTCCTTAAAGGACCAGCTTCCTCACAGGGAGGCAGTAAGCCTCATGCTCTAGTAGGTGGATTCTGCGATTGGATGGATGGTCTTTTTTCCATTTATTGGTCACGTAACTATGGGAAAGTTGTTAGCTACTTGCAGATAGATCTCATTTAAATGGAAACAAGGCCTTCCTTATGGGATTGTTTAAACTATGGATAAAATAGGAGGGTTTTTTTTTAATTAAAAATAATTTTTTAGCACTTAGCACAGTATGCGACACTCAGAAAATTAATCACGAGCCCAACTATTATTATCAGGCAATTTATTTTTAATGTTGCTCTCTGAATGACTTTTCATTACAAACTAACTACTTATTTAGTGATGAGGCCCAAAAAAGTATAGAACATCATGTTCAAACATTTTCTTTTGCTGAGTTTTAAGAGAAATTTACATTTACTAGTTGTGTGACCTCAGGCAGATTATTTATCTCTCTGTGTCTCAGTTTCCTTATCTGGAAATTGGGGATAATAATAGTTCTTATCTAACAAGATTGCAGTAACTAATAAATGAATCAAATAAGTTTACTATTTGTAAAGTATTTAGAATAGTGCCTGACACATGGTATCTATTAAACAAACTAAGTAAAAAAAAAAATGTTGTTGATCACTAGCAATACATAATTGGCTAATCTGTTGATCATTTTGTTAGGTTTCTGGGTTGCTGAGGGATCACAAACCAGTCAACCCTTTCTAGACAATCAGATTTCCAAATAAAACCTAGATTGTCAATTATTTCATTTAAGGAGGTCTCCTTGGAAACTTTCTGCCTTGGAGAAATGTGAAGTTGAGGTAAACAGAATGCAGTCATCATTCTCTTCATCAGTAGATGTGGGAAGGGAAATGCTATATGCTTTATAACTTGCTACTGAACAGACATCTTTCCATGAAATTAGATGCTGTTGTTCTCTTCTATTGGTGACATTTATAAATCTCAATGATTTAATTTGGGGAATGTTTCCTAGGACATGAAAATCTAAGAATAATTGACATCGAATAACCATGGAAATGTCCCTGAAACCAGAGTACTGTAGAGCCATGAAATAGTCACTCCAGAATTGATTTCCCCATCCTGACAAATAACATGAACATTTGGCTTAATACATCATATTAAATGGACATTGCTGCTCTTTTTTTTTTTTTAAAGAAAAAGACACCATCAAATGGAGAACTTTATCATTAACACAATTCTGAAATGTGATAAATGGTTTCTATTTTCTGAAAATGTGTAAGCCTTCAAAGTTAAATTTAGTAAACTGTGGGAATATAAGCATTCTTAGTGCCAAACGACATGATTTTGCAACTATTAGAATTAGCTCTTCTCTGACAGGATATCTCTTTCGTTTTTTCCCCCGAAATGATATTTTGAAATATATTTTAATTGATGTGGTTTTTTTTTTCCCCCGATGGAAATAGAATTTTTGGCTTGTTATGAGGATGCGTTTCCATGGACTCCCCGATCTGGTTCTCATTCTCTTTTCATGTGTTCACCTCCTGCTTCACTTTATCACATGAGACACCAGTGGGTGTTTGCTATTGCCTATTGGCTGAATGGTTCTGTGTTTTTTCATTCATATCCATTCCAACTCTGTAGAAGTTTTCTTTTGCTCACTGATGTTTCCATTTTATCCTTGACTAATTTAACCTTATTTTCTACAGGCAAACCTTTGGATAGATTTACTTAGCGTGTTGAAACAAATTAACTTTCACAATATACCTGGTATGAAAATACTTTCTACTTTTAAACACTTTGCAACACTATATTTGATTATTAAGTTCTTAATACCAATGGGTTACCATTATACCTGTGGGTTTTGTCATCCATTGACAAACTATGAGATTCTTGATCTTCTAGAAAAAGTTATGCTATAAAATCAGAAGAGTCCCCTTCTTTGGGAATTTGTGGCATAGTGTTTACAAATGCAAGATAATTTTATCCTTTATGTCCGAGTACACATGAAGTTTTATATGTTTTTTTTAATCTACTACAGAAGAGATGAAAATATTTGGGCATTTACTGTGGCTGAAACTATCTCTTTGAACAGAGAAAAGTTGGTGGTAACACTGTCCTGACAGTAATGATTTAACTCAAATTCTTGCATTTGAAAGATTGCTGATTTAGCTAGCTCAGTGCTGTCAATTCATGTTAGACCTCCTGGGTTATGTCTGCTTTGCAACACCATATTGGTTATCATGGACACTGTAAAGATTTGTGGTTCCATAGTTCAATTTGACGTGAATGCTTTGAATTTTCATTGTCTTTTTGTGTGTGTTAGCAGTTGTTATAGAAACTCAATAGACATTAAACAGTATCGATAACAAGCTCACTTAAGTTTATGAGAATTCGCAGAAACATTGGAGATTGTCTAGCTACATGGGTGTTCTTAACAGCCACTTGAGAGTACAAGGTAATTAAATTTACTCTGAAGGCATGTCTTTTCATGGAAGTGATTTATTGCTAACTCTGTCACTAATTAGCTTTCTGACCCTAGAGAAAGTACTTAACCTCGCCTGGTCCTCAAGTTCCTTGTCTGTAAGATAAAAGGATTGGAACAGATGATCTCAATTCGCTCTTTCTACTTCTAAATATCTTTGACTTGATGAAAACAAAAAGTGAAGTCTGTGCTGGGATTTGGACCCCTGTGGTCTGAGTTCCCACATACTTGCTTCTCCCAGTTCCTGGGCACATCGATGTGAAAATGCCTTGGACCCCATTACCTCCCTTGAAGTTAAAAGGCCTCCTTTAGCACCTCAGCATGGACTCTCTTAGTGTAACTCTTGAGGCATCCCAAGAGCAGGCCAAAGTATCCCAGAACCCCCCAGAGAATTCAGAGTGTCTAGAGACATCTGCGGCTACTTGGTCTATTAAGAGAAATACTTAAATTTTTAAAAAAGAGGCCCATAGACTTTCTTATTTCTGGGCTATAACTCACTCTTTTTAATCTTTAAATTCCAATAAACTTAAGTGAACTTGATATTATTTAATGACTGTTGAGTTCCTATAACAACTGCTTATATACACAAAAAGACAATGAAAATTCAGGGCATTCACATCAAATCAAACTATGGAACTGAAATCTTTACAGTGTCCATATTATCTAGTGGCTGTTGTAGAGTCTACTGGGCCAGGACACATGGGTTAAATCTTGGCTCCGCAACCTACCAGCGTGTGATAATCCAGGGCAAGCAATTTAATTTCTTTGAGTCTTTGGTTTCCATCTGTACATAGGACTAATAATAATTTTTTGACTCAAAGGTTAGCTGTCATCAAATGAGATATCTGTAGAGTGCTTATATGTTTGGCATGTATTAGATAGATCAGTAAGTACTGGCTATATCCCCAATTTGCTTTGGTTTTCGGCTACCTCTTAAATCCTGCAGATGATGTCATTTAAAAATAAGGATAAAAATGAAGAGTGCCAGGACAAGCAAAACTTTACTGAGATAGGTTGGTGCAGTGCACAAGGATGGGATCTGCAGATGGGTGGTGGTTGTATTCTAACTCTGTATCTCATTAGCCCAATAACCTTGGGCAAACTAAACTCTGAGCTTGTGTCTTCATTTGCAAGACAGGAAAAATAATTTTCAGTGAAGATTAAATGAATACAAGTGAAAACACCTGTTGCATAATAGGCTTGTAATTGCTTGTTTTCTTCCCCTGAAGAGGATTATAGAGATGGATGACTAAAATTTCATCTAGTATTTTCTCATACTTAGAGTCAGGGCTGCATTGAAACGATGGTAGGCAGTAAGTCTCAATTTTATTTCGAAGAAAAGATTCCCTGGGAATTAGATTTCATAGTTTGCTTCCATCACTCTAAACCAAATGAAATTTAAGCTTATTACCTCCTGTTCTTGTCTAAGTAAGGATAAAAACCAACTGGTAACTTTCCTCTGGGAAATATTCTTTTACATTCTTAGGCCACCCATTAGCCTTCCATTCTATGGCCTTAAATAATGCCATTTTCAACAGACATAAAAAAATTTTTTTTAAGTTTTTTTTCTGCCACCCACCTCTAACTCCAACCTTGTATATTTTTTTCAAGTAGTCCAAAAGGTTAGATGACAAAATTGAAAAGCACTAGAACATTGATTGGGAAGTATTCACTATAAAAATTAGTAAATAATTTAATTAACAGTATTTTATTGAAAGACTACTAAGATATTTATGTTGAATTCTAGATGTTGATAGCACAATAGGGTTAGAAGTTGTGGTAAAATTTACTTACGTACAGGGAAGTATTAGGTAAAATACTTACATATTTTTTGCTACTTTAAATACATTATCTCATTAGATCTTCAGTCACAGCCTCCCACAGTGTAAGTTGAATTACCACCACTTTCCAAATGAACACACTGAGGCACAGCAAGCTTAACCACTTCAGTACGAGTGTCGACTATGGTTGATAATCACAGATGAACGCACATAGCCAAGCATCGACTTTAGTATTAATAACAAAACTTCTACAACAGTACTCCGAATCGAGGCAATATAACCCTTGTACTGCATCAGAAAATCTCATGTGTTTTAGAGAAATACATTTTTCAGCACCTTACAATAGTGATAAAACAAAAATGGAAAATCCATTAAGATGTATTGTATGCTCAAAAAAATAATAAAAGGCATAGTACTAGATACTATTGTAAACAATGTAATGTTGGCCTATGTGTAGCCCCATGCTTTGAAATTTATCATACCAAAGAATAAAATTTATCATAATATTCAAAAACTTGCCTTGTTTCTTTATGATATGAATGAAATATAACCATAATTTTGAATTGACTTTTCTAATTTTTCATTTATCAAAATAAAATTATGAACATTTAAAAAAAATAATAAAAGCATATATGTATATGTCACCTATTATGAATTACAATATAAGTAAAGCTGCCTATAAAGTAAAACAAGCTTTCAGTGCTTTAAAGTTTTCCTCATCACACAAGAGCAAAATGGATTTGTCGTCAATGCACAGCACAAACTATTTTTTGTGAGTGGACTCTGAGTGCTGGCTGTGGGCAAGGGTTCGCGGCCAGTGAGCGCCTTACCGAAGCGGTTAAGTAGCTTGCTCTTCATTAACACAAATTAGGTGAAGCAGAAACAAAACTTGAACACAGATCTTCCTGGAAAAAACTAGTTGATCTTTCTCTATATAATTTTGCTACCCCAGGCATTAAGATTTTTTCAAGATGTGTATGTTACAATGAAAAAGAATTTGTGTGAGAGATATCTGATAGCTCATATCCTTTGAGTAAACTTCTCAGAGTCCAGGCTACTTTTTATTCTTTGACAGATTTAATGAGGTATAACAGATACACAAGGAACTGCATGTATTTAATGTGTGCAATTTGATGAGTTTAGACACATGCAAAAACTTGTAATGTCATCACTAAAATGAAGGTAATAGACATATTCACCTTCCAAAGTTTCCTGTGTCCTTTTATTTTTTTGTTGTGCTGAGAACATTGTACATGAGATCTACCTTCTTACCAAAGTTTGAAGTGCACAATATCATATTGTGCCAGGGTACTTTTGAGTCTTACAGAATTAATGCATAGACCCAGGGCTCCATGAGCAAAATCTACCAGAATCTTCCAGAGACATCAGTTCAAAGATCTTGGAAACGGACTTAGACCTAGCTAGTGGCATCTGAGTACACAGCGGCCTGATGTTTTCACCCTTAGGGGTTGAAAAATGCTCCTTAACAATAGATGACATATGGAAAGTTTCATTTGTGAATTAGGAAGTCACTTAAATAAGATTAGCATTAAAATGATTAGGCTAAAGATTACACATATAATTACAAAAAGGGGTGGAATGTTAAATCTCAGTGATGATGGTAGAGAGAAAGGAATTGGAAATAATTTCAGTGGAAAGGAAGCAATGAGCCTGCTAATCTTATCGGACACATCTTGTAGCATAAGGATCATTGGAAGCAAGTCAAAGCCTTCTGTTTAAGCTGAGTGAACATAGTCTTTTAGAGTTAAGTGAAAATAATGGTAATAGACTATTTTATTCCTCTTCACTATAACAGTCTATAAAATGCAACTTTTGAGAGGAAATACTAATATTTTCATTTGGTGGTTAAGTTTATAAGAAAAATGCCCAGTGTAGAGTACTCTACAAGAAGAGATATGTTGCCTGAGAGAAAACTAGAAGTGTTGGGATCTCTGAGTGGCCTAAAAACCAGACTGAGAGTCTGGGTTCTAATCTTTCCTTAACCACTGATCAGCTGAAAATTAATGTAACTATACCACAGTGCCTCTCATGGGATGGGACTCATGCTAATAACACAATTCGAAGACGATAAATCTGTATAACTGAGAGATTGTTCTAAGTGATTTTTACCCTTAAAATTCTGGCTTCTTTTGTTAAATGTTGGAATTGACAAAGCTAGAAATTTATGAGATAAATTTATAAATATTTATATGTTTATAAAATAAGCTGTAGTAAAAGGATGTCTTAAAAATTGTAAAAGTAATATCAATAATTTTTTTGTGTTACCATAGGATATAATATGCAAATTTTATTTTTATTTCTATAGTCAATATAAAAAATTGCTTACTTATCAAAAGAGGATGCCATCCATTACCTTATTGAGGCAACAATGAAATTTTTATGGCACTTTTTTACAAATGGCACTTTTAGAATTTAGCAGAAAAATTATATATGGGGACTTGCTTTTAATAGCAATATTAAATGAGATATTTTATATTCAAGTTTATGAAACACATAAATCAGAGTGAATGATTTTAACCACATCATAAATGGCAGCACAGTTGTATTGTTTAAAATATCAATTTGGGGCATTTAACATGACTGTATTTCTACATCAAAAAATTCAGATCATACTTAAAAGTTTAATAATATATCTATTTTATAAAGAAAAATATTACACTAACGTATCAAAAATGTTATGATTGAGCCTTGCTTCTTTGAGTCATTACTGTATATTCCTTGATTCATAATGCAAGGTGCACATCAGAATGCTCCGCATCAGAATCTTTGGGGATGAAGCCCAGGATTTGTGATGGTCTTTGCTATTATTTGGAAAAGTTTCCCAAGTGACCCTGATACAAACCCCCTGTTTGAAAAATCACTGTTTTATATTTGTTAAAGTTTCCCAGGACACTGCATTTGTTAAGTTATATTTTATAGGACGTAAAATGCTATAAATGCCCTTTGCGCCCTTTATATTAAGTAGCATTAATACATATTTTTATGGTAATAAACTATTTTATTCAACAAATATCATAAAGAGTGAACACACGTGAAACGTCTACTGTTGAAATGCACTAAATTAGTTGTCTGCATATGAAAAAGAGTTAAATAGTCAGTGGTTTTGAGATAATTTTATTCCTTGATGCATTGCATATTTTTTGTGGAAATGAAGAGGAAAAAACACCAGCTGTTTCGTGGAATCACAGCTGAATTTCATTATAAAATTTGAACTAATTCATAAGGGATAATTTCTTCTATGAAGGGAAAAAGATTTATGTTCTAGTGAAATATATGCATTTAAGTTAACTCTCTATATTAATGTCTGTAATGTAATGGACCCATTTTAGAAACTACATACTGAAGGCCACCTCACTGACTTTAAAATGCATCCTGTTGCAAATAAAAAGAGATCTTTTCTTCACTGAAATCTCCCTTAATTGCTCTGTGTAAAATTTAAAAAATTAAGGAAAAGCAAGACCATGTAAATAACTGTTAGTGTGTAAACGCTACCTGTAGTCTCTCGGACTGTAGCGTGGCCTGAGGAAATCCTGAAAATAAAGGCGAGACGGTGGTCGACAGTGTGTTTCAGAAATTAGATGTGTACTCAGTATGCCCCCTATGTATCCCAGTCAGCTGGAAACATCCCATCACACTGCACCTCTACATTGCAGAGAAGAATCAACGCATGTCTGCAAGTGCCTGCTTTGGACAGCGCTCCGTGCCATGTCTTTTGGCAAATGTAAGGTGACATAAAACATCACCCTTCACCCCAAGGACCTCACAGTCTCGATGGGGAGAAGAGAAGCACACACAAGTAACAGAGAACACCCAGAGCTAGCAAAGGAACATTCGTGTCAACCTACATTGTAGCGGCAGGAAAGGACACAAAGACAGAGGGAGCAGTGATAGCTTGGGCACATTCTTATGCCATATGGAAAGAATAACTGGGGAAAGTACAAAGTAGATGGGTTTTAGGTTAGGGGGAAGTGACCGTATAGTGAGGATGACTGCAAGGCAACCTCTTTGTTTATGTGCTTAAGCACCAAAATGAAATTGGATGATGGGAACTAGAATTTATTGAGAGCACTGTCCATTTTGTGGGCCATCAGTCTTCACAAACAACCCATGAAGTGGGTAGTATTACAGATGAGGAAACTGAAGCCCAGGGAATTTAAGTAACTTGCCCATTGCTAATAATTTTCCTGGTAATACTCTTTTCCCTGAGGAAGATAGTATATTTTAAAAATGAACATGTATAAGCACTTTTGCTGATTTAGCCTCAAAACATGACTTTTAGGTCTAAGGAAAATAGCATTCATTGACTAAAAAAATAGGACTCTGGTTTCAAAGTATGAAGTATTTCACATTGGTCTGTGTGGAAGCTCTATTTGGTCCCACATGTGGCAAAGAATATTTGATGCTACAACTGACATCTGCCCACACTAGAGCCAACTAGCAGCTGCTGACTAAATCCATAGTCTAATGTGTCAAATTAGAATGCAGGGTCCCTGCAGTGACTTGTTGTCAGGGTAACTGCATTTTTTGATCAGAGAATGCTTTAACTATACCAAAGCCCCTAGTGTATAATATTGCAGGAACTGCAGCCTGTGGCCTTTATACCTAAATGGGGTCAGTGATTTTATCCTGAATGATACCATTGTGTGGCTTTAACACATTTTACTTATTGTTAAAACTCTGGCAAATTGCGTCATATTGTCTAAAATAGAAATAAAGGCTACCACTTAATTGCACACATGTGCATGTAACCATTTAGTTCTTGAAAGTAAAACTATAGGCAGTTCTTAAGAAGAGGATGATGGACTTTCAGTTATTGTAAAAAGGAAAAGATCTTCCCTAAAGCTAGGGACTTGACTGTGGGGTGTGTGGAAATAATGTCCACTGCCATTGCCAATGTCAGTCATGTTTCCTGAATAGTTTAAATGCATGTGGGGCTCTTTATATTAATAGAAGAGGTTTGTATCATTTAGCTTTTCATTTTGTCGAAACATGGGCCTAATAAAGATCTCAAGAGATTATTTATTTTTTGTCCAAGATTTGACAAAAATACTGCTTTAAAGCCATCCTCCAAAGATGTATATTTGTGTTTCTCCAAATTATTAAAATCTTCCATAGGTTTTCTAAAATCACCTTTACTAATGAAATTGGATATTTTCTCTAAATAGCTTATTTTAACCTCATGATTTCAATGTGAAATGAGTCCTTTTGGATGGAACTGAACAAGAGTTTTCAACACAATAATCAATATTATGGCCTGTCATTGAATATGCCTCTTTACTTTCCCCTAAACTTTTATGATCTTGGTGTCAGCATGCACCCGTATGTAAAATGGAAATAACAATCCCTATCTTTTCAAGATTCCTCTGAAAATGCTTTTAAAATATTGAATTTTAGGAAACAGGTATTTATTGATTGCTCATTATGTGCCAGACAGTGTGCTTTACGTAATTACTTACGCCACTTTGCAGATGAGAAAACTGAAGTTCAGGAAAATTAGATGTCTTTTCTAATGGCACAGAGCTAGAAAGTGATAGACATGGGATAGGACTCTGGCCTCATCTGATTCTAATGCCCACGCTCTGAATTACTGTGATGAACTCTTTTCGATATAAATGTGCTACACATGTAGGTATGATTAGTACATGTATCATAAAATACCATTCATTTAGTCTAATGGTGGAACCTTGAACACTTTGAGTGAACCATGCGAGCCTATGTTTCTTTCTGGTCACATAGATCTGGTTTCAAATCCTGGCTTCACCACTTACATGGCCTTGAATAACTTAAAGAACTTCTATGAATTTCAGTTTTCTCATTGGCAAAATGGAGATATGACCTATTCACAAGATTACAGTGAGAATTGTTTGAAAAGTGTTTATAAAGCACTTGAAGTATAATAGATATGAAATACTGTCATTTTATAATAAAAATGTTCCTCTAACAGTCTAAACTTTCTATTTGCTCTTGTCAACATTTATTTCATGGTGGCAGAAAATGAAGTCCAGTCGAAAAAACTGCCTTACTTATCCAATGAATTAATTGAAATTGGGATTTAAATTTAGGTCATAATTTATAGTTACTTATCTGTATTTCTCTTTCAACATATGAAATATAAAACAATTTCAAGGTGAAAAATATACCTAAGATTTATATGCCTTTGTACTGTGGCATCTTTTGACAATCTATAATTAAATAATTTTTAGAGCTTTTGAAAAAGCTCTAAATTACTTGGATGTAATTATCTAATAATTTAGAGCAGTTGGAGACTCACTTTGATTTCATTGACTTTTCTAAGACATTTAAAAGAGGGATAGAATTGAAATTTATTTGTTTATATCCAACTGTATTTTATATATTAGTTCCTTTAAAACTTGGAATTCATTACTTCCACTATCTTTGCTTTTTATTTCTATATTAACTTTTAGGGTATTTTGAGATAAAGCGTAGTTTCTTTAAGAACTAGCCTGCCAAATGCACTTTATTTGTTTAGTAAGGCAACTCTCATTGCAAGGATTTGTAAGATTCACAATTGAATTAAATTTACAAGGTTAAAGAACTAAGTTCTTTTTATAATGATAAACAGGAAATGTCAGTGCTCTGAGTAATATTTTTCACTCCTATAGCAAATAAAATTTTCCAACAGATTGTTGGTTCAGTCATGTTATTTCAAACTATATTTACTACAAGTGATAAAAGATATTTTATGGAATAATTTATTACTTCTTCAGCTTGAACTCATAATCATATAAAATTTATATGCGAGATGTGTTCTCTTGAACTGGCATTCAACAATCTCAAAAGAGATCATAACTGTTAAGCTTTTATCTTTCATTTGAAAGATTAAGGAGTTTGTTTTGTACACTGTTTCTTGAGAGAATGCTTTATTTTCTAATGTGAGAATATTTTCTAATGTGTGTACTTGTTTCATTTCCAATGTAATATGTACTTGTTATAACAAGTAAAAAAGTGGAAAACTTGTATAAAAGAAAAATTATTGGTGCTCTCCTCTCCAAATTTCATTTTCCCAAGGTGACCAATGTAAACAGATTTATTTCTATCCTTCTATAACTTTATGCTCAAAAAATTTACAAAATTATATAGGATTTTATTGGGTCAATCTCCCTTCTTTTTTTAAAAAAAAATTTAAGATCACGCTATGTATTACTTTGAAATTTGCTTTGTCAAATTTCTACCCTTATCATTGAAGGTCAAAATATAATATCATTTTCATTTTAATATTTACATAATTGAATCCTATTATGTATAAACTGTAATTTTTGCAGCTATTCACTATTGATACACATTTAAAATGACTTAATTTTTTTGTTACTATAAACATTACTTCGGTAAATGTCCTCGTAGGTTTATCCTTATGTATTAGCAGTCTCATTTCTACAAGATAGATTGCTAAATGCAAAGTCAAGGTTATATGTATTTCAAATTTTAATATGTTTGTCAGATTACTTTCTAAAATTCACACACTAGCAATGTGTCAATATTTTCTCATTCCCTTTCAAGCACTGGATATTTCAGTCTTTTGAACTTATTGCCTATAGATTAGTGAAAACTAATATTTCTGATTGCTTTGACTTGCATTTCTTAGACTATTAGTAAAATTGATGCTCTTTTTATTTATGTTTTCTCCTCTGTGAATTTGCTGTTCAACTCATTACCAGTTTCTTTTTTAAGTATTTTTTTTTTATTGAATTGCATATGTAAAAGAGCACAAATACTGGTACATAGATGGGCGAATTTTCATAAGGTGAACTGACTCATGAAATCAGAATCAAGACCAAGACACAGAATATTACCCCAGAAGTGACCTGTGAGTCCCTTCCCTGGCGTTATCTGTCCTCAGAGGTAACCACTATTCTGATTGGATCACTGTTTACTAACTTTACCAGTTTTGAACTTTTTATAGATAGAATCAAACACCACTCTCCTGTGTCTGGCTCCTTTTGCTTAACAAGATGTGTAAGTCAGCATGTTGTTTGTAGAAAATGTGTTCATTTTCATCTTCAGATTTCATTGTCTGAATATATCACAATTTGTTATTCATTTGTATTAGTCAGCCTATTTCTGTATGCCAAACCACCCCAAAATTCAACAGCTTTAAATAAGCTTTAAATAAATGAGCATTTGTTGTAATTTATAGGTTAGCTGGCCTGTTCTTCTGTTCTTAACTGGCCTTAACCTCAAGTCTGTAAACAGTTTGGGTTTAGTAGGCAGTTCTCTAAAGGTGCCTGGGCTCTCCTGTATGGTTGGAAGTCAGCTCTTTGTAACTGATCTTGGAAGACTCAGCTGGAACAAGTGGGCCCTCCTTTGTAGTATCTTGTTCTTCAGAAGTCTAGACTAAGCTTGTTCAAATGGTGACAGCCAGGTTCCAGGAGAGAGAGTAGAAACTGTCAGGCTGGCCACTTGAGCCTGGTTTGGGATTAGCAGACATTTTCCTTTTGCCATAAGAAACAAGTCCAGCCTAGGTACAGGAGATAGGTAAATAGAATATACTCCTTGTTGGAGAAACTGCAAAGCCACAATGAAATGAGCATCAATATGGAGGGAGGAAGTAAGTTAGGAAAATCTGTATAATCAATTAAGAAAAGTTTTGAACTCAATCTACATATCATTCTACTGTTGATGGATATTTGGATAATTTCCAGTTTTTGATTATGTCAGTTAACACTGCTATAAACACTCTTGTACATGGGTTTTGCTGAACATGTTTATGTGTTTCATTCATATAGAGAATGAAATTGGTGTGTTATAAAGCTGCATATTAAACTTTGGTAAATACCAAACAGTTTTTGAAGGTCTTTAATAGTTTTGGTTTCTCCATAGCCTCATCATACTTGATATTATCAGTACTTTACATATTAGCCATTCTAGAGGAGTATAGTGGTATTGTGTGGTAGTTTTTTGAAAAAACAACTTTGTTGAGGTGTCATTGATTATAAATTGCACGTATTTAAAGTATAAAATTTGAGAAGTTTTGATCTTTGTGTACACCTGTGAAATCATCACAATAAAGATAATGAGCATATCCCCAAAACTTTATCATGGCTTTTTGTAATATCTTTCTCCTGTTCCTTCCCTACCCCAATTCCTAAGCAACCATAAATTTGCTTTGTGTCTCTATAAATTAGTTTACAATTTCTATAATTGTATATAATAGAATCACAGTATATGTACTCTTTTTGGGAATTGTTTTGAGATGTATTAATATTGCATGTTTTAATAGTTCTTCTTGTTGACAGTAGTATTCTGTTATATGGATATAAAACAATTTGTCTATCTGTTCACTTGTTGATAGATACTTGGGTTGTTTCCAACCTGAGGATATTCTAAATAAAGCTGCTGTGAACATTTATGCATAAGTCTTTATACAGACATATGCTTTCTTTTTTTTTTTCGGTTGTATAGCTAGGAATGGAAAGACTAGGTCAGATGGTAGGTAATATATTTAACAATTTTTAAAGCTACTAAACTCTTTTCCAAAGCCGTTGCGCCATTTTACATTCCTAGTAACAAGATATTATTATTGCAGGTACTCCACATCCTCAGTAACATTTGGAATAGTCAGTCTTTTTAAGTTTTAGCCATACTAACAATTGTATCTTTTGTGGTTATAATTCACACTTCCCTAATGATGCTGAACATCTTTTCATGTGCTTATCATTCATATATCTTTTTCGGTGCAATGCCTCTTTGAATCTTTGTTCATTTTTTAAATTGGAAGTTTGTTTTTTTATTACTGAGTCTTGAGTATTCTTTAATATTCTAGATACAATTTCTTTATGACATATGTGACTTGGAAATATTTTGTCTTAATCTGTGGTCTGTCTTTTCATTCACTTAGTGATTTTGAAGAAGAGAAGTTCTTAACTTTGGTAAAGTATTGATCTAGCTCTTTATTCTTTTGTAGATCATGCTTTTGGTTGTAACTAAGAAATTTTTGCCTGACCTAATGTCATGAATATTTTCTTATTTAATTTAAGCAATAGTTTTAGATTTTAGTGTAGAATTCTTATATGTTTTTTGCCAGATTTATTCCTAAGTATTTCATGTTTTTGATGCTATTTTAAATGGTATTTACTTTTAAATTTCACTTCGATTACTGCTAATATATACAATTGATTTTTATATAGTGATCTTGTAGCCCTTACACATGCTAAACTCACCTTTTAGCTTTAGTGGCATTATGATAGGTTCTGCTGAATTTTCTGCATGAATGATCATGTTATTTGGGGATAAAGAAAATGTTACTTCTTTTTCAATCTTATGCTCATCAGTGTTTGTTTTTTTTTTGCTTGTATATGTACTTTATTTTATTTTTATTTCAAAGTATTATGGGGGTAAAAATATTTTTGGTTATATGGATTACCTTTATAATGTTTGAGTCAGGGTTAAAAGTGTGCCTGTCACCCAGATAGTGTTCATTGTACCTGTTAGGTAGGTTTTCACCCATCCCCTCCACTCGCTCCTCCCTGCTTGATTTCCTTTGAGATTTACTTCCTTCTATGCACATATGTGCTCATCAGTTGGTTCCAGTTTAATAGTGAGTACATGTGGTGTTTGTTTTTCCATTATTTGGTCTCCATCTACATTCAAATTGTTGCAAAAGACATTAAATCATCCTTCTTTATGGCTGAGTAGTATTCCATGGTATATATATACCACATTTTGTTAATGGATTCATGAATTGGTGGGCATTTGGGTTGATTCCACATCTTTGCAATTGTGAATTGTGCTGCAATAAACATTCATGTGCAGGTGTCTTTTTGATAAAATGACTTATTTTCCTTTGCGTAAATATCCACTAGTGGGATTGCTGGATCAAATGGAGGGTCCACTTTTAGTTCTTTGAGGAATCTCCATACTGTTTTCCATAGAGGTTATACTATTTTGTACTCCCACCACCAATGTATAAGTGTTCCTTTCTCTTTGCATCCATAACAGCATCTATTGTTTTGGGACTTTTTAATAAAAGTCATTCTGACTGGGGCAAGGTGATATCTCATTGTGGTTTTGATTTGCATTTCCCTCATGATTAGTGACATTGAGCATTTTTTTCATATGTTATTGTCCATTTGTCTATCTTCTTTTGAGAAACCTCTGTTGATGTCTTTTGCTCACTTTTTAATGGAGTTGTTTGATTTTTTTCTTGCTGATTTGCTTGAGTTGTTTGTAGATTCTGGTTATTAGTCTTGGATTGGATGGATAGCTTGCAAATATATTCTCCCTTTCTGTAGGTTGCCTTAATAATTAAACATACATTTACCATATATTCTAACTATTCCACTACTAGATATTTATCCAAGAGTAATGGAAGCATATGTTCTACAAAGCTCTGTTGTACAAGAGCTCCATTTTGCCAGATTTAGGATTGAAAATGTGGGAGTGTCAAGACCAAAGGCACAGAGAAAAGATGTTCCTGGAAGAGTCTGGGGGTCTTGTGACAGTCTCACAGAGAGTGTGACTAGTAGGCCAAGAAGTAAGGATTTTTAAGGCAAAGTGTAATTATTGGGTTTTCACTGGAGGAATGGCATGATGTATTATAGAGATTATAGAAGACAGATGATTCGAGCCAGGAGTTTAGTTACACATATTAGGACAGTGTAGGTGGGAGTAAAGGCAGCCTCAACTGGGAAAGTGGCCTTGGAAATAGGGGACAGTGCGCTCAAGAGTTGTTTTGAAGGTAGAAGTTGAAAGACTTGGCAGCTCATTTAATGTTAGGGGTCAGGACTTGAGTAAAAATTCAAAGAGAAATGCTGATTCAGGGGGGAGTGAAGATGATAAGGTGTTTTTGGGGAACCATTATCATAACTTGATTTATCAAATTTATTAGCTTTTTTTATTAGATTTCTTCCTTTCTCTGCCAAAAAGTACTATTGGCTGCATTTCTGAAACTGTAAATTTTTCTTGGAAAACCCTTGCAGATTGTGAACTATGAAGTTTAGAGTGTGTGGTTTATTTCTGATTGGGAAAAATAGGGAATAAATTACTAGTGCTTTTTATATAGTTCCTTCATAAGTAGATCCATTTTAATGTAGTTTCTATGACTGCAGACCTGAAAATATTTCAACTCTGATAAAAAATATTAATTGCAAAAGTTATTTCAGGCCTAATTTTGAAAAGTTGGTTGACATGTTTAGGGAAAAAAGCAGCTCAGACCTGTTAAGACCAATGACCCCCGAGTTTGTCCCTGAGACCCACCTCGGTCTGCGAGTTTGGCAAGTCAGTTTACCATTTGAGTACCTGATGGGAACAAAGAAATGTGATGAATTAAGTCAGGGCAAAGAGGAATAGCAAAGTAAAATATGACAAAATTCGGGCTGATTGTTATATAAATGGCGTTATGTTATTTTCTCTGTATTTTAACTTTTCAAGTTAAAGCAAATGTAAGAGAACAAATAACCCCAAAGAGTAATAAGGCATTTGCCTTTCTCTCAAGAAACCTACGTCTATAGGAGAAGACATTTATTCAAATAGCTGGAAAGCAGCAGGAGATATAAGGGCTTTGAAAAGATAAATTCAGTGTGAACCTATTTACTAAGATAAACAAAGACTCCATGGAGTAGGGGGTTGTCGATCTAGAGTGGAGATTCACCCACAGACCTGAAGATCAGTGGTTAATTCAGCCATGGCTTGAGAAACAGTACAGTTTGTTGTTTTCTCTTTTTTATGGAATTGTCCTATAAATGAGGATTTTTTTTTTTTAGGGAAGCCTCATATTTAAACATATAGAGCATAAGAGAAAAACAAAGAGAAGAGCCAGAACTAAAGAAGTCATTTTGTCTTCATTTATTTGTTTAACTTTTATGAAGCATAAAAGACTATATTTCCCAACTGTAGTAATGATTAATCACAAATTCTGTGACAGGTTAAGTATAGTCTCTTTCATTTTTAAATCATCTTTTCTCCAACTAGAGGGCAACACTCTTTCATGTAAATCAAATGACTTTTTGAAACGGTATTGTTTAAAGTACAAAATTATTCTGAGCCTTATTCCAGTTCTTTTTCTGAGCATATCTCCCTACCATGTGCCTCCACTGTAGCTAGTACAGATAAGAAAGGTAGACAAGCACAGTCACACATAGAATGAGTCTTCAGCCACTCAACCCTGGGTACAAATTCGAGCCTGCTACTCAGAAGCTGTGTGAATTTGTTCCGTTTACGTAACTGTGCCTCAATTTTCCTGTTTGTAAAATAAAGACAGTAACATCAGTCCTAGGGTTGTACAAAGATTAAATGTAATAATACGTGTAATGTTCTTGGTTAATATAAACACTCACAAATGATAGCTATTATTGGTCTAATAGCATCTATTTTTTTATGGGATTTATCTTTTTATCTGACCATAAAACTTTAGCTCCTTGACAATTGTGCCACATGCATCTTTGGATCTTCAGCCCTGGGCACAGTTCTCGACAGTGCTTAGTAAATGTTTGTTGGATGAATGACTCAAATCTAGACTCAAGTCAATGATGATGAATTGTAAACAATATTCAAAAAATCTATTTTATCCCTGAGACAAATGAATTTTGAATGATGGCATGATGGATTATGTAGCTAATGAATTTAAGAGCTAAACAGAACATCTCTGGTGTACTACTCTACACATTTTGTAGAATAGGCCAGCAATCCAGTAAACTATGATTTGAAAACCTGGGCTTATTATCAGTTCTAAAGAAACTTTATTTTGTATCTTAGAGAAAAACACTTAATACCAGTTTCTCCTTTCATTATAGGATAAAACAGAACTACTTTGCAGTCATTTAAAAGAACATTACATTCTAGACCTTTGGATAAAAGCCAACATAGAATTCTGCATGAGGCAATGTTATTAATTTGTATTACCTACAATTAGATTTAATCTTTAGACTATGCCTGAAGACATAAAAAATGTCATTAATGTAATTTCTACTCCTAGAAGAAGAAACAATAGCTGGCTCATTTATTAAATTTCTCCAGGAAATAAAATCTTTAAATTATGATGAATAAGTGCAAAAATAATATACTTTATTTAAAACTGCCAAAATTATTATGACAAATTATATATAAACACAGGCACTAGAAGCTTCAGGATGTGAAAACATTTTTTTTTAAAAGGAAGTTAGTTTTATTACATGCAGAATGAAATTGGTTATTTTTACATGTAAGTTGTATTGGCCTAAGTGAAAAACTAAGTTTTTTTTCTTTCTCCTAATTTGGGGCTATGGCATTTTATCGTGAGGATCATCTGTTAGTTACTAAGTTCTGTCCTTTCATGGATAGAATTATTAGGTCTTGAAATCATAAAAAAAGAATCCCTCCCCCAACAACAACACCACAACAGAAACCAGACAAGCAACTGTAACTTCAAAGGAGGCCCCAAAGCAAAAAACAATCCAGAAAGACAGAAAATGTTTGAGGCAGAACCAAGGAAAGGTCCTGGCATCTCTGCTGGGCTCCCTGCGTCAGGAGATGGGACTGGTGAGGAGTGAAGTCACGTGTCCTGGCATCTGTCATGTGGGTTGTGAAGCCTTGACAGTGGGTTTAGGTTAAAAAAATAAAACAAAACAAAAAAACTGCTTTAGTTATTCTCAGAGCCTGAAAACTCAGAAGATATAATTGGGTTTTCTGAGGAAAAATATGTTTTTCTAGAAACCTAGCTCCAAATCCATCGTAGTCAATTATTACTCTAAATACAAAGTCCACATTAAAAAATTATAATATATAATATCTGCTAGAATAATAGCGGATAAATTATGTTGCATTGACTCAGTATTAGGAAAATAAATATTTTCAACAGTTTTTTAGAGACTCTCTCATGTAATTATGATAGCATACCATAAATGTAATACAAATATAATTTTCGAGGAAAAACCATAGACAGATTAGGGATGGGAATTATGAAAACTAACATTTGATGAGTGCTTTGTGTATACCCTGTACTGTATGGAACTTTCTCACAATCACCTTGAGAAGAAATAGACTCATCTAGTTAACTAAGTTGTCATAGGCCATTCAATCAGTAAGTGATAAAACTAGACTTTAAAAAAATATACTATAAAATTAATATTTGTTCACTGTAAAAAATTCAAATACAGAAGGTCATAAAGTGAAAAGCAAAATGCCCTAACTTCTGCCACTCAAGTTCTACTTTGTATAGACTATCACTAATATTTTCTTGTATTTTTCTGAAATTTTCTATACATATGAAATCTCATACCTTTATGTCTATTTCTGTTTATATTTTCATTCCTCTATGAAATATAGTTTTTCTTGTTTTAATTTTAATTAAATTTAAACTGGAAGCAACACTTAGCTGAGCAAATTTAATTATTGCATCATTCTGTCTCCCCTGTTGTTCTGTGACATGAAACTATGTTCCTGTAAGATATTACCCATTTCTGCAGTTTTCATCTGCCATAAAATATGATTGTCCCATGTGCAACTGACAGAAATCCAAATATACTCATACCTTTGATATATTGCTGCATTGAAAAGCATATATTGACCAAAAAAAAAATATTGGAAAAGTTCTATGAACCATTTTTCGGCAGTATGGAAAAGCAAAATCATATATATCTGCTTTATATGAATTGCATTCATATTTGACTCTACAACTTTCCAAAATTTGAAATGCAGTTTAACCTAAAAAACAATTCAACTTATCATTTAAAAACAGCTCACACTTTTAGAGATATAAGAAATAGCATGTTAAAGAAAAATTAGCAAGATCTAGTCTTCATGTTATATTAATATTTCCTTAATTATAGACAAATGCACACACAAATAATAAAGGCTTTGAAAAAGCCAGATCCATGTAATGAACTGACAGAAAGTAGTAAAACAATGAGCTGCCACTCCAACTAAGGAGAAAAGAAAATGTATATATGAAATAATTGCCTTCAATACAAAATTAAGTATATAATAATTTGTATAAAACTGAGTATAGTTTTAAACTAGTGTTTACTACAAATTATGTGCTAGACACATTTCTCCTTTAATTTTTATAATGGATTAAAAGTTGATCTATATTTCTCTTTTATAAATAAGGAAACTGAGTTTCAATAAGGTTAAATAATTTACCACAGGTTACACAGCTAGTAAGTGACAGACCTTGGATTCCAAACCAAGTCTTTGCCTTCAAGCTAACACACAGGATTGCCTTCTGAAAGAAGTTCAGAGAAACAAGACAAATGTGTGCCAAAATAATCAGAGATGGCATCCAGGGAAAACAAAACCTGGGCTTTCAAAAATGAATAGGTTTTAAATAAACAAAGTTGAGTAAGAGGGACTTACTGGATGGGGAAAATAGCATGAATGAAATCCTGGCAGTAAGAATGAATCCGGTGCATAAAGGGAAGGGTCCCTATGACTGGGAATTCATGCATATGGGGCTGTGTAGGTAACACGCAGGCAATGACAGTGGGCCCTGGATATCAGAAGAAGTGTTGATTTTATAAGCCACAGGATGGGTGGTGTAGAGCCATTGAACATTATTGATCAGATTAACAGAGTGAAAGGGATGATTTTGTGAGATTATCTGGCTGGGGTCTGGAGTATTATTCAAAAGGCAAGTTTCTAAACATCTGTCTTAGTTCATTTGTGTTGCTATCATAAAATACTTTAGACTGGGACTGGGTAATATATAAAGAACAGAAAATTACTTCTTATAGTTCTGGAGGCTGGGAAGTCCAAGATCAAGGCACCAGCATTGGTATCTGGTGAGGGTTACTCTCTGCTTCCAAGATGGGGCCTTGCTGCTATGTCCTTACATGATAGAAGGTGGAAGGGCAAGAAAATGAACCCATTCTCTCAAGTCCTTTTGTAAGGGCCCTAATCCCATCCATGACAGCTCCATCTACATGTCTTAATCACCTCTTGAAGTACCACCTCTTAATACTATCACATTGGCAATTAAACTTCAACATATGAATTTTAGGGGACACATTTAGACCATAGAAACATCCAAGAGATAAGTAGGTGGCTAGTGGTATCATTTACATAGGATGGATGGGAGGTGTGGATTAAGATGGTGGCTGTGACTAGAAAGAAACTTGAAGGACATTTTGAAGATGAGAAATAGGAAAGAGGATGAGTCATGTTGTTTTGGCATGTTCTAAATATTCAATGTTCTCTTGGAAAAAAATTGGTTTTCAAATGCATTATAGGACCAGGATCAGCTATTAGTTATTTTGGTAACTCCTTTTTTATATTTACTTTTTCCAGAAATCTGGATTAACAAAGCTTCCAACTTAATCCAGATTCGGGTAGTCACCTCAGCTTTCATTGCTTATCTGAAGAGGGGGGAAGAAACAAAAGGTGATTGAAGAAAATAATTGTCATTGACAATTACTATTAGCATCAAATCCATGTTTATTTCAATTGTATGTTGCTTGAATTTCTTTGAAGCAACTTCCTTAGTCTAGAGATTCATGATATTTCCAGAGGTATAGCTGCATTCTGAGCTTGCCCTTAATGTTGTGCTGTCTTCATCCTTACATGTTTTCTCTTATGATAGAGAAATGGCAGAACAAACTCCAGAGGTTGTACACATTCTCTTGCACATCTGGTGGAAAGAAGCCACCATGTTACCACGTAAAGGTCCAGAGTTTCCCTTTGATTGGGCCAATGTCAGCTCTTGTCAAGGGTGGAGTCACATAAGTGGGTTTAGGCCACTCAAGGGAGTTGAGGATTATTCTGAGCCAAATGGTGTAGCTCAGAAGTTCAGGTTCCTGACAGGAAAGTCTTCTGGAACAATTGATGCTGAAAGACAACCAAAAATTATCATTCTCTGGCCTTAGCTTCTCTACTGTTCTAGAATATGAATCATATGACTATCAGATTCATATTTGATGCATTATTGTTTCCTCCCTTGACACCTAACAAAAAGCATATAGTAGATAAATATAGGTGGAATATTTTGGCGGATAGGAAGAGCAGTGGGGTTTGTTAGTTAATGAGTTAGGAACTTCTCTTAAGAGAAAATATTTTTAGCTCAAAATGATAACAGAAGTTTATATTAAAAACCATACATATACACGCCTGAGAAGTGTCAATATAGATAAGTTGCCTTTGGAGAAAAGTGGAAGGTTGTATTTCAGAAAACAATATCTTTGTAGAGAACATATAGTTAAGTCTTATATTTAATACATAAAAATGAGAAAATCAAATCCTTAATAAAGTAAGATGGTACACAGAAATATAGATTTCATATGATTACATATTTTTCAATAACACATTTGACCATGTCAATACTTTTTGCCTGAATATTTGTGACATACAAGCCTTAAAATTAGATTTTGAAATACTGGAACTTGTGAATGGATTACTTGTATAGATTTACTCAATGTCTTATGAGGGTACAATGTTAAAAATTTATTTAAATTCTAACTTATAATACTAATACTAGTATTATTGTTTGAGCACCTACAAGGTGCCTGTTGCTTTATTTGTACCAGCCATTTAATTTTCAAGTAATCTTATAAGAAGCCTCATTTTTTTTGTCACTGATTTACTGATAAGGAAACTGAGATAGAGGGAAGCTAAACTGCTAGGAAACAGAGCTAGAAAGTAATAAAACAAGACTGAAACTCAAGAAAATGTGTTCAAAAAATGCTTTTCCATTGTGTTCATTGTCTTAGATTGGATTCCCAAATGCAGTCGCTTCAGACATGGATTTATGTGCAATTTATTAGTGCCAGGAAAAAAACTGCTAAGTAGGGGGGGGGCTGGGGGAGTGGAAGAGTAAGGCAAGGGAAGAAGCAGCTGAACAAGGGTGTGATTCAGTTGCAGTTCCAACCTCAACCTAAACCCATGGAGAACATGTCCCATCTGAAGCACGGTGGCTGGGTGTTACCATTCCCATACCTTTCAGCTGGAATATATGTTTTCTGGCACTTGCTCTCTGCAAGATCAGGCCTCCGAGGAAAGTCACAGGTGCAAGTGATTAGAAATGAGGCACCTAGCAACCTTTGTGGAAAAGAATTTGGAGATACCTCAAACAGCTAGAAATAGAAATACCATTCGACCCAGCAATAGCATTGTTAGACACCTACCCAAAAGAGCATAAGACATTCTACTATAAAGACATCTGTACCTGAATGTTTATGGCAGCACAATTCACTATTGCAAGGACATGGAAACAACCCAAGTGCCCATCAATTCATGAGTGGATAATCAAAATTTGGTATTTGCTCACAATGGAATATTACTCAATTCTAAGAAACGACAGCGAACTAGCATCATTTATGCTATCCTGGATGAAGTTTAAGCCCGTTATCCAAAGTGAGATGACACAAGATCAGGAAAATGGGCTTCACATGTACTCACCATCAAATTGGTACTGACTGATTAAAACTATGGTGCTCGAATGGTGGTGGTGCTCACCAGGAATTTGCAGGTGGGAGGGAGACCCACATCTTAGGGATATGGCGAGAACCGTGAAGTGGGAGGGCTTACCTCTAACCCCTCTAAGTGAGAGGCAAAGATGTAAAACACAACCAAAATGTCAAAAAAACAAAAAACATAACAAAACAAACAAACAAACGTTTATAAGGTGGCGGGCAGGTGGGAGGGGGAGGAGGGGGAAGGTATATACTTACACAATGAGTGCGATAGGCACCACCTGGGGGATGGACATGCTTGAAGCTCTGACACGGGGGTGGGGGTCGGGTGGCAAGGGCAATATATGTAACCTTAACAATATTTGTACCCCCATAATATGATGAAATAAAAAGAAAAAAAAAAGAAATGAGGCACCTAGAACAGAATCTGGGTGATATGTGCACAGAAAAGGCTAAAGGGACCAGCATCTTGGTAGGGCACTGGCACGGTCCCATCTTCTACCTGTCAATAAAGAAGCGAGTCTCTCTCAGTGTGGTGGATGGGAGCACATTTCTGATCCAGAGCTCCAGGGTCAAATCTGGGCTCCAACAATTGGGAAAATTTCTTAATTTACATGTGCTTTACTCTGTGCATCTATAAAAAGTAGAATAATTCTGTTACCTAAGCGCATAAGATTGTTTTGAGGATTCCGCGGATATATATTCATCTAATCTGTATATAGATGAGAGCCAGATGAAAAGCAGAGCTGGTGTGATGTGACTGACTCATGGCATGTCACACAGCTGGTAAAAGGTACAGGCAAGACGTAACCTCTAGGAGACCACTACTTCTTGCTTTTATTTTAAAGTGTCATAGAATTATGGATGGATGATCTCTGGCTTATTGAACAGCTCAATTAATTGAAAGTTAATATATACGTTAACATAAGTCCAGAAGCCACCTTAGAGTTCATGAATAATCTATTAAAATTCAAAGACCAGTATATACACTGAGCATGCTATGTTACAAGTTTTTTTAAAGGTAATTTTCTGTTTTGTTTGGTTTGTTTTATAGTCTTGAGGTGTTTGGCAAAAGGACCTAATTAATTCACATTCAAAAATAAATGACTGTGAATCATAATGTGTTACGTCTCTCAAGGGTACTTGCATATTCAGCAAGTAGAACAGCCTTAATGCTAAGTGCCCAGGTGGAAATTCAGAAATCAGTAAGCCAACGAGAAAGACATTCGTGTGTATTAGAGGAGGTGCTTCCCGCCTCACCCCATATCACTCTTCAAGGGCATTTACTGAAGTAACTTTGTTTTTAACTTACCCAGATCCAATTAAGAATAGTAAATAAACTGGAAGAGTAAAACAAAAGCAAAGTCGTCTTATCTGGCAATGTTCTAAAGAGAAGAAAAAGGCAATTTCATGCAATACACGCTGTAATACAATACAATTACATGTAATACATGAATTCACATACATATTGATGAAGATGACATACACTTAACTAGCAT
Source organism: Microcebus murinus (assembly GCF_040939455.1). NCBI lineage: Eukaryota > Metazoa > Chordata > Mammalia > Primates > Cheirogaleidae > Microcebus > Microcebus murinus. The sequence continues at coordinate 29,794,790 of NC_134108.1, forward strand.
TTGATTATTAATCAGGACTTTTGTTTGCAAGTAACAGAAACTCAAGTTGAACTGGATTAGGAAAAAGAAAGGAATGTATTGACTTATTAATTAAGAGGAAAGGTTGAGTAAATAAACCACAGGATGGCAGCGATGCAGCTGGTTTCAGGAACAACTTAAATGAGGTATTCGAGCTCTGCCAAGCCTGTCTTGTCTTGTCTGTGGTACCTCTCTGTTTGCTGACTTTCATAGCTCGCAGCCGCCTGGCTTCTTCCATGTGCTAAGAAACATCTTCCCTGTGAGTTGCTGAACCTCACAGAGTCCAGCTTCTTGAGGAAGATGGATTCTTTTTCATAGTTTTGAAACTTCCAAGATAGGCTGGGCATCCATTCCTGACCTGGCCAATTGTGGCCGGCAGGGCCAGGCCATATATGAAGATGGTGGTTCCCATAAGAACTTAGGATTGCAGTAAAGGGTGAATTCTTTCCCAGAAGCCTCCTCTGACTCATTTCTTCCCTTTTTTTCATCTCTATTCCACTTGACCTCTTCTTGCCATCATCTCCTGGGCTTTAGCTGCCAAGTCCGTTCAAGCTGTGGCCCCTTGACAGCACAGCAGCAGGTCAGGCTTTGCTTTGAACCCTGACCTTCTTGAGAGTGGAGTTCCTGTGGGGCAAAGATGCCATTTCCTTGCTCATTTTGGTTGCCTCTCAGAAGTTGGATATATTGTCACAGTAAGGGAGCCTTCTCCATTAGAGACAAGGATACGAGGATACAGCAGGAGAGAAGATAGGAGGCAGATAACCTCTGTCCTCCCATTGTCACATGAGCATGTCAGCATGATCACATCATCTCCATCTCCACTGCTAGCTCTGGCTGAAACGTTCCCATAGGTAACTTATCACCTTAGGAGCTAGCTGACCTTTCGTAGCTTTTGTCAGAGAGGGATTATGGGCTTTTACGTGGGCAGCAACCTGTGCCTTGGGTGGATACATACAGCGGGGTGCCAGGAACAAGAACGGGCAGGAAGAAAAGTGATGGGGATTTACAAAATTTCCAGCTCATTACAGATTCCAGCTATCACTTCTCTCTTTTGTTCTAATTTTTAATTTATTGAGTTGTGCGTTGGTTTTGTTGAGCTATGTTCCACTCGTCCTCTCGTGTTTTAACAAGCAAGGAGCCACATCTTAAATGGGCAGACATGGAAGGATGAGTATAGGAAAATTGTTCAAAAGAGCTCTAATAACGTCCCTGTGTTTCTCACATAGAGCTTAGTATACTGAGACAAGAAAGGCACTTCCCTGCACTTTTACCCCCCAGATTAACAGCTAAAGCAAGGTACACATATCTACGGAGCCTCAACAGTATAAGAAAAGCATGTATGTTTGTGATGAACCTGTGTCACAACCAATTGCAGGGACAATCATGACCTAGGAATAAATGAATGTACCAATCTTCAAATTGTTAGTTTAGGATAGAGAATTGAAGATGTATTAGCTTCCTAGGGCTGCTGCAATAAATGACCGCAAGCTGGATAGCTTGAAACAGCAGAAATTTGTTCTCTCACAGCTCTGGAGACCAGAATTCTGAAATCAAGGTGTGGACAGGGCCAGGCTGCTTCCCAAAGCTCCAGGGGAGAATGCTTCTTTGCCTCTTCCATATTCTGGAGGCTTCTGGTATTGCTTGGCTGTGGCAGCATGACTGGAACCCCTGCCTCCGTCTTCACTCAGCCATCTGCTTTCTGTGTGTGTCTGTTTCTGAATCTCCCTGTCCTTTCCCTTATAAAGACACTCATCATTAGATGTAGGGCCCACCCTAATCCAATATGACCTCATTTGAACTAATTACATCTGCAAAGACCCTATTTCCAAATAAGGTCACAGTCTGATGTTCCAGGTGGACATGAATTTTGAGGGGACATCCTTTAACCTGGTACTGGAGAATTAAGCAAAAAAAAAAAAATAGGTTTCTTTTAGCAAGTGTTATTAGCTGTTAGGTAACTGGCTATTTGAAGTCTCCAAAATCATGTGGATTTTTAAGTTTGCTTGTGCTCAGTGGCTTTCAGAAGGAGTCCTTTCTGAACTGAGTACCCTGAGCCGGTGGCCCTGTCCTGTGCTGATCGAAGTGCTCCCATTTCCTGCAGTTTGTTCCCTCTATTAACAGGTTATGCCTATCCTAAAGGAACATTCTTGGTGTCTCAGTTATCCCTCATGGTGGTCTTAAACTTCCCTCTCCAGAAATTCTTAAACTTCCCTCTCCAGAAGATTTGTTCTTCTATTCTTCAGGAGTTTGATAATGAGGCATTTTTTTCCTCCTATATTAACATCCCCTTAACCCTTGGTTATCCTTATAATTCCCAAGCACTTCTTTTTCTTTCTTCTTCCTTCTCATCTCTCATGTCCTTTTGCCAAGGCTTTGCTTCGTCTAAGCCTTCTTATATTCTCCTTCCATGATCAATACGCAGGTTTGCAGAAAGTTTCTCTGTTTTATGGGTGGGGTGTTTTTTTTAGGACATCCTCATGTTTAGGCTGTATCCCCAATTTGTAATCTGTAGTTCAGATTACAGTTTAATTCTCTTTGAAGCCCTCACCAGGTTTCAAAGAGAGATCTTGTTATTGCCCTCTTGTTATTTGCCCTCTTTAGGAAAGAGCACATCGAAAGGTCATGGGTCTGTCTCCTTGCCCTGGAGGCCAAGGGGCACTTGGACTGGGGTGATAGGGAGGCCAGGAGACCCCTCCCCAGGTGTAAGACTCCCAGTCTGGTGCTGCTCCTCTGATGGCAGTGATGTGTGGTGGTCCTTACTAGTGGCTTCCAGAAGTACCTCCTAGTACTGGCTTGTGGTGTCGTCACCCTCATTAACGACAGCAGTCGGCAACTTGCCTTATTGAAGCCTTTCATCCTCTCCTCCACTGACAGCAATTTTCAGGGTCCTTGGTGCATCTCCAACACTTCTTCCTGTAAGAATGGGTTGCAGTTAAGAGAGTACAGACTTTGGTGTCAGACCAGCCTTGTTTCAAACCCCATTTTCCACTTCCTAGCTGTGGTACTTTGAGCTTGTTGTTTAATCTTTCTGAGTCTCAGTTTTCTCATCTGTAAGATGGGAACAATGATGTCTATCTTATAGATTTGTTGTAAATATTAAATGAAATATGTAGAATAATTAATATGTGGCTGGAAGATAGTAGATGTTGAATCAAACATAGATGTTACTATTATAATTCCAAGGATGGCCTTGGTAGCTGGTCGGCTTGGTGTTAATTTCAGCACTTCCTATAAACCACCTCGTTTTCCCAAAAAATACATAAAAAAACCCTTGCTTTTCAAAGGTTATTTTAAGCAGTTTATTTGAACCTCCCTAAAGTTGGGTACAACCCAACACTACACATCTTAGCTCCCTCTTCCTATGCCACTAATTTCTAGAGCTGCCTTGGCAATAGCCAACTCTCATTTGCCCTAGAGGCTTGTTTTCAGGACCTACCTTGTAGAGCTTAAAGTTCTGCCTGAACTTATAAGGCACTTAGCAAAAATCTCACACATGCCTGAATATTTCTCTACTGACATGTTAGCAGTGTCCTGTTCCCCAACAGAGTACTGAGGCACCCAAATAAATCAACTCTTACAAGAAAGCTGAGACTAGATGTAGAAAATAAATTCTAGTAGAAATTCTGGGTTACACTTCTGTGCAATCATTGTTTGTTATGCAATCATGCTTGAACAATGATTGCCATTTTCAAGAAAAATAGAAAAGTTCCTGCCTTCAGGGCTCATGACCTTTTAGAGACAAGACAAGTGCAGACAAAACCATGTGCAATGTTATTGACATGAATACGATGTTAAAAATGTGTGTGTGGCTCAGGTGTGGCATGACTCACTAGGTAACACAAAAGAAAACTGAATTTAAGAACTTGAATTCCTTGGCTGCCCATTTAGATCTCTACCCACTACATACCCTTTCCCCCTTTGGCTGCTTAGATTTTCCTATAGAAAAAAGAAACAATACGGGGAAAATGGAAAGTCCTAGGAGAAAATAGCTGAAGATACTTCATCTAAACATGCATCTTTTAAGTAGAGAGCAAGCAGGGCTTTCAAAATGCAGTGTCTGCGTTTGAGTAGTTAGGACCAGAAGCAGAAGTGCTGATGAACTCCAAGGCAACTAAGCTCTTAGAAATTCAGGAGCACGCCAGAGCTGCTTTATCAGTAGAAGGAAAGATTAAAGAACCCTGAAAATCAAAAGGAACCCTATAACTCATGGCAACACCTGCAGCCCACCTAGATTAAGTACGGGGCTCTTGTTTGGTCTGGATATAGGAATCTGGGATGTTAGGATGTGCTTAGCTCATTCTGAGTTGGTTCTCAGGTTCTTGGACTGAAGTGGGCAGGTGTTATGAAGGGAACTTACAGAGACACTGTGTAATAGGATATTGAAGTGAAGAGGCATTAAAGATGTATATTTGAATCCTGAATTTACTTATATAATATTTCAAAACCCCAAATAAGGACCACCATTCTATTCTAACTGGGTTCCAGTTTCTCTGTCCTAATTTGAGCAGTGTCACAGGAGCACATCACTAACAATGTTTTCTTTTCTCTTCCAAATTCTAATAATAAAATCACTATTAGAATTTGATCTTAATCACTAAAATAAGTATATTCGTTACTGAGCCCTACTTTGTGCTGAGCACCATGGATAAGAGAAAGAAGGAGAGACATTATCTCTCACCTCCAGTATGAATGGGCAAACATAAGCTTTTGAGGTAGAAGAAAGGGAGACTGAGAGAGTTTGTTCCTATATAGCCTTGATTTCCTTTTTCCATGTGGAAAAATAAAAGTAAGAGGGAGGAAGAGCAAGACAAGGTAAAGCCTAGAAGAGAACATGCGAGTTTCTAAACAGTTGTCCTGCAGAATGGGTAAGGGAAACAAAGCGAGTTAGAAACAAACCAAAACAAACAAAAAAAGCAGATTAATAAATTCCTGTGATTCTCGGAATAAATGATCATCTCATCTTTGTTATTGACATTGTCATCTTCATCATTACCATTGTTGTCATCTCCAGAACAAATTATACTTGAACTGTATAGCCTTTACATAATTGAGAAGAATATTCCTTTAAAAAACCAATAACGTTTATGCTAGTTTCATGCCTGTTGCAGGATGTTGTAGGGCGGTTTTATTTATCGCATCCTTCCTCTCATTTGTGTCTTGTAGATTGAGCCAGTGATACAGAGAGGCCACGAGAGTCTGATCCACCACATCCTGCTCTATCAGTGCAGCAGCAACTTCAACGACAGCATTCTAGACTTTGGTCACGAGTGCTACCACCCTAACATGCCTGATGCCTTCCTCACCTGTGAAACCGTGATTTTTGCCTGGGCCATTGGTGGAGAGGTGGGGCTGATGATTACTGAGATGTAACATAATTAATTGACCACCAATATGATTCGAATATTTATAAGCAAAGCTCTGTGCACTATTTTTGATATGTGGGTAGCCTGTTTCCATTGTCATAGGAAGGGATTCTTTCCTTAACTCATTTTTATTTTATTTCATCAGTTAGAGATTAATGGAGTTTGAGAAGGTTGAAATATCTTGGAGAATGGTTGGTTTTTTAATGGAGTAGAGCTCTCAACAACTTTCATAGGACACTGTCTCATGGAATTTTCCATCTTTAGGATTTTTCCTATCCACCTCATGTTGGATTATCCCTTGGGTCCCCATTGGATCCGCATTATGTGCTCTTGGAAATCCATTATGACAATCCAACATATGAGGAAGGTGAGTTTATTCTTCATGTATTTTATCTACGACTGAAAAAGTTTTGTAGCTCTTGTCTTTAATGAAGTTGAAACAAAATAGCAGCCATTGTTAGAAAGAATTAATCTATAATTTATCATCCAAATTAGGATACTTTTTGAAGTGAAAGAGGGTACTATTCATAATTAGACTGCAACAATAGGCATTAACCAGCACCAGGCAAATGAACACATGTGATCACTAATCTTAAAAAATTCATTCGCATACTACCTACCAGAAAGTAGAATATTAGATATTTTCCTTTGTAATATACATTAATTTCATGGTATTTATAAAACATTTTCTTTCTAACTGATGAAAAAGCTAACATTTATTACACTAAAAAATATTAAGCATTTTGTTGTGATAGGCAAGTAATAAATATACTCAAAGAAATACTTATGCAATGACACTGTGTAGTACAATATTGAAGTGAAAAGGTGTTAAGGATGTACATTTGGTTTCTGAATTTACTTATATAATATTTCAGAACCCCCAAATTAATAGATTTAATATGAAATTATCAACATAAGCAACTCCAGGGTATTATTTTATATTGCTTCGTGCAATTATTCAGCAAATACTGAGCACCAGCTATGTGCCAGATCTGAGCTTGAGGATACAACGTGAGTGAAAAATAGACACTGTTCCTACCCTTATGGAAATTGTATCCAGTGAGCATGAGAAATAATCAAATAATCACACCATTAATATAAAATTATATATATGCCAACTGATCCAAAGGAGAGGTACCTGACACTATGAGAGTATTCAACTGTTGACCGAATCTAGGCAGGGGTGTGTGGTGGTGGGGATGGTCTAGAAAGGCTTTGTTGAGGAATCAAACTCTTCATCTGGTGAGGATGTGCTGACAGTTTGGGGGTGCAGTAAAGAAAGATGCTGATGAGCCTGGAGATGAAGGCAGAACCAGAGCATGTAAGGCCTTGTAGGCCATGTTAAGGATTTTGGCCTTCATCCTGAAGGCAATGGGAAGCAATTGAAGAGTCTGACACAGTGGAGTCAAATACCAAAATTAGTATTTTGAAAAGACCACTCTGGCTGGTGCAGAATGAAAAATAGATTATGAAAAGAGGTAACGTGGTATGATATTTAAAGAGTGCTGCTTCTATAAAGGTGTCAAAGCTATTTTGTTTATGAGCAAGCTAGTAAATTATCTTTTTTTGTCTTAATTAATTCATATGAAATAGTAATATTTTCTCTGAATTCACTTTTATTAACCATGAATTTAAAATGAATTAAATTTAAAAAACATTCATAAATCCAAACATTTATAAAATAACCTATGAACAAATTCTAAAAGTTAGATTTCCCATGAAATCATCTGTCTATGAAACACATAAATTATAATTTTTAATAATAATATAAATAATTCTTAAATATATCTTATATTGCAATTTTTATTTTTCAAAAATTTCACATCTTTGATTTTGTTATTCATAGAATATCTTATATAATGTATAATACTTCTTTAGAAATTTAATGTGACTTCTCCCTTTTATAGTCTTTATTATAAAAGTATAGGATTTGATTCCTTTGGCTTGTCTGTTTTCAATTAAGTTGACTTTCTCATGGTTTCAATGTAAAAATGGAATGTAAGCTGCTTTTCCTAATAGGTTAATGAAGAACTCAAGATCTTTTAGTACTCTATTAATTCATATTCATAATTAGACCAAATTTTATAGTGATTTGGCCTTGATAAACATAGTAAACATTGTATAATATGAATTTAGGTTTTTACAGAAAGGTTTTTAACCTTTCACAGAAAAGTTTTTAATAATCATTTTATATTTACTTCATAAATTATTACTTTGTTAATAGATGATGTATTAGTGATCCAGACCCCAACACAATTAATAAAATGAATTACAGTAAACCCAACTGGAACTCCTGCTTACCTTTTCCTCCCCTATCAAACTTAAATTAGAAGGAGTTGGATCACAAAAATATAAAATACAAAACAAATTCTCCAAGATATAGAAAAAGAAATCCTAGGGTCAATATAAATGTTCTGCATTGTCATGCATTTATATCTGCACTGGTAATAACATAAAAGGAGAATTGATTTTCATGGTATATTTGTTTAACAATTGATTGATTTCCGGGTATATGTGTGAGCACTAGACAGAAATACAGACATGAAAAAGACACAATCTTTGGCCTCAAGAAGCTTTTGGACTAGCTGCTATTTATTGAGCACTTCATTCATGCCAGACAGTGTTCTAAGCCCTCTGTGTTTAAGCCTCACATCAACCCCAGGAAGAAGTAGTGCTACTATTATGGCCATTTTCCATTCTTAGTCTGTTTTGTGCTGCTGTAGCAGAGTACCACAGAATGGGTAATTTATAATGAATAGAAATTTATTCCTCACAATTATGGAGGCTGGAAAGTCCAGGATCAAGGTATCATCATCTGTCGAGGGCCCTCTTACTGTGTCATCACAGGGTGGAAGGACAAAGGGAGAGAGCAGGAGCGGGCAGAACCACTTCCAAAATAATGGCCTTAGTTCATCTAGGAGGGCAGAGACCTCACAACCTGCACACACCTTAAAGGTCTTTCCACCCAGAACCATCAGAATGGCAATTGCAATTCAACAGACATTCAAACCTGCTTTTGGAGGGATCAAACATTTAACCCCCAGCACTTTCTCAAGCTCATACAACTCTTAAGAAGCAGAGCTGGGATCTGTAGCCAGGGTGGTCAGCTCCAGAGTCAGCGCTCTTAATTGTCACAGCACAGTGGTTTCTTGTGTGACCCTAAATATCTGAACAAGCTTGAGTCAATGAACAAATGCCAAATGATTGCATGCTCACAATAACAAGCCCACTAAACAGGAAAGGAAGGTCGGATTTTTCAAGGCTGTTTAGGAGGTCAAGAGATAAGAATCTCCTGAGATAATTATTGGGATACTTAATTTTATCAACTTATTGTGCCCTAAAACATTCAAAGTAATACATATTTTCTAAATATGTGTATGAGTGTGAGTCTGTGTGTGCATGTGTGTGTGAGTTAGGCATATATAATATATTAATACAATGAGAAACATTTGATATAAGACCTTGGTGTTTAAGAATGATTATAAATAGATTAAGCTGTTTGAGTAAAAGGAGTTGAGAAAGCAAACTGTGGGGAAAGGGCCAATCTGGTAGTCACCGGTAGATAAGGCAACACTGCAGAAGGGAGTCAATTAATTTTGAAGTTAGTAACACAAATTTCTGCAGTGTTTGGGGCTGATACTGTCCTTCCTTATAATAAATAAGTCATAGCAAGAAGTGCGTCTTATTAAGAGAAGGGTGACAACCTATAAAGAAAGAAAGTTAATATTTAGTGGTTTTCTCCATTAGCAGATAGTTTCTAGACCAAGGGGTTTTTACCTCTAAATAAATGTTAATGAACTTTACCTCAAAACAATATAAAATGAAACTTTTATTGAGTTATTCCATATTAGAATGAATGACTTTAGAATTTTCATTCTGCCTTCATGTTAGATCATTGTGGACTACAACAGCTAGGTAACACTTCCCCCATGGTATAGCGTGTGAGTTCACGATGGTTGCAGGCAGTGTGGCTACTCATCTTTTAATTCCTTTCTGTGAAGCTGAATGTTTTCTTCTGTGCCTCTCTGTTTGTGTTCCTTTCCCTTATGAGAGTTTAAAGAAATTTAATTAACCCATTTCAACTGAATATGAACACACTTTCTTAAAAACTCAAACTTCACTTTTAATTATATGCTTTTGTTCCAGGCTTAATAGATAATTCTGGGCTGAGGTTATTTCATACGACGGATATAAGGAAATATGATGCCGGGGTGATCGAGGCTGGCCTCTGGGTGAGCCTCTTTCATACCATTCCCCCGGGAATGCCAGAGTTCCGGTCCGAGGGTCACTGCTCTCTGGAATGCCTAGAAGAGGTACGCATAATCTGAGTCTGTGAGCTGCCACCCGGGGACTCATCAGTGCTCTTAGAGACTGTGGTGTGAACAATTCCTTGCTTATCGATTATTGATCCTTTTCTTGTGGGTGCCTTGTGAAACTTATATTGCAACTTTAGCAGGAAATTTGACTGCTTTTTTAAATCTCGAAGGCTGTAGAAGTTAGAATTCTGAAGACAAGAATACCTTGCAGGGTGTTTTTCTTCCTGCTTCTGCCTCCTTTGTTGCATATTGACGTTTCATTTCATCTTATACAATTTCTACCTTGTGTAGTCTCTTTTTCCTTTCTTTACCTTTTATCCATATTTATTTTTTCCATCATTCATTTTTATTTTTTCTCTTTTTCTCTACTCTATAGTTTCCTTCTTTCACCAAAGAGCAAGAATAACTAACATACAAATACATATTAGATAAGAGAAAAGCATGTATAAGCATTTAATAATGACTGTTTTCATTTAGTTTTTTTGAATGAAAATATTTCAACATGGATTATATTCTTTGCATATTCTAAGGTACTGTGGTTCCGGACAGTATGGCAAACTGGAGAAGTGGGAAGATTATGCTCTTCTGAGTTATTTAGACCACGATCCAATTGCAGCGACATCATTTACTAGCTGCAGGACCATGGACGACTCATTACTTGCACTGACTCACTTTGGCTTTCTTATCTGGAAGAGTGGGAATAATTTCTCCTTTTCAGAGTTTGGACTTTCAGGTTGCCAACACACTGGAATCATTATGCCAGGAGCATTGTCTACTTTACTTCCTGAAAGATGGAAGCAAGATAACATTTAGGAAGGGACTGGCATCAGTTCCCTTTCTTTTCTCCCAGTTATGTTCCTTCACAGAAATCACACTGAATAATCCAAATTCAAAATGTTTGGCAGCTCAAGCATTCACTTTAAGTTGCTTTAGTTTTCTTCTCAGTTGTCCCTCCAAGTGTGTTTGAACGTGAAATGTCTGAACATGCGCTTGTTTGGGCTAATCGGGTCTTCCTCGGCTTGGCCCGCAGGCTTTGGAAGCTGAGAAGCCAAGTGGAATCCACGTGTTTGCTGTGCTGCTCCACGCCCACCTGGCTGGCAGAGGCATCAGGCTGCGTCATTTTCGAAAAGGGAAGGAAATGAAATTGCTCGCCTATGATGACGATTTTGATTTCAATTTCCAGGAGTTTCAATATCTAAAGGAGGAACAAACAATCTTACCAGTATGCATGCTTTTTGTTCTTTTTTACTAACTGTTATAAAAGCCATGAGACATATATCTGCTGAGGTGTAGCAAGGTTTCCACTCGTGAAATGACTTGTTCCTTGTATCTGTATTCTTGAAGCCACCCACCAGGGGTGTTGCACAACTCAGATGGAATGCCTTTGATCTGTTTTCCAAATTTGAAACTCATTTTTATTACTATTCCCAGAGGCAATTCAGGTTGTTGATTCAAAAATTAAAAAAAAATTTTAAATCTCAAAAACAAAAAACTCAAGGTTCCGAGCACTAAACATTACTTTTATTTTCACTTGATGTTCCAGTTAGCAATCCTTTGGGTTGCAATTCTGGAAATGGTAAAAAGATCCTTATTCTGTTTCTTTATGCTATCTCGAAGAAATGGGATATGTTTTTTAGAAGTTTCATTTCAGTAAAAATGAATATAAGGATAATCCTTTTATTTAATAAAGGTATTTGAATGTAGCTAATTATACTGTGCTGCATGATCTGGCTTAAAATAATACTTGCGGTTATGGCATAGAAGAGAATCATATGCCTTACAATAATGAATGCTTTTTTAAAAAATTTTACAACTATTTTCTCAAATTTTTTATTCCATGACCATGAAGCTTAATAGTCCTATAATTTTCTACCCTTATTCCACTCTTAAAAGTCAGATTCTTATACTGTTTATGAAATGAGAGTAATAGTCATATCTTTTCTATGTGGTGCTGAGGGCAAGACTTTTAGATGGGCTGAACTGTCAGGGAGAAGGCATTACACAATGTCATATAAAGGGAAATGTGAAAAACAGAAGTTTTGATGAGAAAAGGGGTCATCTTTTTTCTAATGGCTGATCTTCAATCCACGGTGTTGGCTCTATATTCCTTTCACAAATTATTGGCTATGCCCTGAGGGTAGAAAGTTTGAGAAACAGTGATCTTGTCAAGGTCCTTAAAAGGACTATATTCTCCTTTATTATGTCATCTCGGGACTTTCCAAACAGTGTTATCTAGAACTTTCTATTAATAACCATGCTATGATTACAGTGTAAGTATGTTGGGATACTGATCTCTGGGCCCTCTGGGTCATCGAACAGTGGGGACAAATCCAATGGCTAAAGCCCAGGGATGGCTGGCTGCTCTGGCCCATGAATAGTTTCATTCATTTACCTGAGTGGGGAGCCATAAAAATCATATCATTTTCCATGTGTTCTGTAATGTTCAAAAGGTTGGAAAACTCTAGAGCAATACTTTACTATTCATTTGCCTCTTAATTGTGTTCCAAGGAAGTAAAGACATGACTAAAGAAAGAGCTTTGAAGAAAATAATGTAAATGAAGAGGTGATCACTAAAACTATTATCTATGGCTAACATTTATTAAATGTTTATTCTGTACTAAGGACTAAGTATGCATTATGGCATTCAATCTCCTCTCAACAACTGTACAAAAATAACTGATATTTTTTATCATTATTTTCTGGATGAACAAATCGTAACCAGTTTATTCAATTCCTTGCCAAGGTTATCCAGCTAGAATGTTGTAGAGTCTGGCCCAAACACAGAGAGACTTACTTGTTTATTTGCTTATTATACTAGCAAACCTAGAATTAAACAAATTGAAAGTTTTCTCCTGAATCAAATCACATGGTGCATCCATTCATAGAGGGAACATTAACTTTTGACCTACAATTAGACAAAACAGCATAAAACTTCAATCTGAAAGCTTTTACTTTTATCTTTTAGGGAGATAACCTAATTACTGAGTGTCGCTACAACACAAAAGATAGAGCTGAGATGACTTGGGTAAGAAAACTTTTATTATTATTATTATAAGTTAACATAGAAATAAAATCTAACATTAGATGTGTTTGATCTCTATGGATAATATTATAAATATTTATCGCAAGACATTAAAGAATGCCTAAAGAGATTAAGAGATACCAAGTTCATGGATAGAAAGGCTAAGTGAAATAAAGAAAATTCTTCTATACAAATTGGTCCAAAAATTTGATATTTCAGTAAAGGGAAATTCAGAGAGATTTTATAATTTGGGATTTTGGTATCCTAACTAAGAAATATCTCTTCTAGCCAAAGTTGCAAATATTTTCTTCTAATTTTTCATTTTTATAAAAATTTCATAGTTTTAGCTTTTACATGGAGTAAGTTGATTCTAAAATCTACATGGAAAAGCAAAGGATTAAAAATAGGCAAGACATAATTAAAAAGAACAAGATGGGAAATAAGCTACTAGATATGCATGATTATTTTAAAGCTGTGGTGATTAACACAACATGGTTGAAATCCACAACACAATAGGGATCTTAGACCTACAAGTGCTATATATGAAAACTTGGTGTATTAATGGACATAGCATTCAGATAAGTTATTACTTTTCAGCTTTAAGATTTATTAAATTTTAATACTGGAAGGAACTTGACATTAATGACTTAATGAGTTGTAAATGTCAGAATTGGTGGAATACCTACTTTGCTAAATAAAATATACCCATTTCCAGGGAGGACTAAGCACCAGGAGTGAAATGTGTCTCTCATACCTTCTTTATTACCCAAGAATTAATCTCACTCGATGTGCAAGTATTCCAGACATCATGGAACAACTTCAGTTCATTGGTGTTAAGGAGATCTACAGACCAGTCAGGTAAGTAGTAACTGATTTCATAGTAGAGATTATATACTTCAGAGAAGGATGGGCTTAATTTTCATATTCAGTTTATTAACATGTTGTAGGAATTTTTTATGTGCTGCTGTTTTTGATTACTTTCAACTGTGAAGACCAGGTAAGCTTCTCAATTGCTATGTCCAGGGTCGCCAAGACCTCCTCCCTCAGTTTCAGTGATTTGCTAGGAGGACCTAAAGAACTAAGAAACTAGTTGTACTCACAGATAACATTTATTACAGTGAAAGGATACAAAGCAAAAAGAACAAAAGGTACACGGGCCAAAGTCTAGGGAAAACCAAGTACTAGCTTCCAAGAGGCTTCTGCCAGTGGAGTCACACAGAGTGTGCTTAATTCCGCCAGCACAGAATTGCGACAACATGTATAAAATGGTGTCTATTGGACAAGCGCATTAGAGACTCAGTGCCCAGAGTGTTTTGGGGACTGGCCACATAGGACTCTCAAAATTCCAGACTCCCAGAAAGAAAGCAGGTGCTCAGCACAAAATGCATTGTTGGCAAAAACAGTTTAGGTACAATGAGTCATGCTTACCATTTAGAGAAAGTTTTATATCACCATAGGAAATTGTTTAGTATTTAAGTTCCCAGACGCCAGCCATGGGTCATCCTTGCAAGCTGGCCTTTCTGAAGCTAGCATTCTTAGGCCTGCTATGTTAACTCATTCTGTACAATTGTGCATCAAAGAAATTATTTATGATAAAATAAAAAACCAGATAAATATTGTTTCTGCCCTCTTGAGATTATATTCTTGAGTGGGGAAGAGGCAATAAACAAACATAAAATTTTATATAGTAGTGGGTATTATAAAGACAAATCAGCAAAGAAAGTGTGGTGCTATTGTCAATAGGGTGGAGAAAATCTCTTTGGGGTGGTGATATTTGAGCAGAGACCTTCATAATGAAAGCCTTATAGAAAGATACACAAATATATTTTACACAGGGAGAAGAGCCAGCATCATGACCCCGTGGTGAGTATGAGCAACAGCAAAGGGGGTGCGTTTGGCTGGAGCCAAGTCTGGCAGAGAAGAAGTGATGAGGTCTTGAGAGCAGGTAGGACCAGATTATGCAGGATTAATGGGCAATGTGAGGCCTTTGTGCTTTAAGTGCAAAGAGAAGCCATTGTAGGATGTAAACAAAGTTAGTTGGGCTACAATACTGAGAAATAACTCTAGGAGGACAAGATTGGAAAGAATAATACCAATCAGAAAACTATTGTGATTGTCCAGTTGAGGGATGAGGGAACCTTGGGCCAAGGTGGTGACACTAGAGTTGATGAGACGTAGTTACATTCAGGTTACCTTTTGAAAGTAGCACACACAAGACTTGTTGATTTCATCTCAGGGAGGCTATGAGGGTAAGAGAAGAATAAGAAAAATCTGTTTATGTATTTTGACCACTTTTTGATGGGATTATGTGGGGTTTTTTTCTTTCTGATTTGTTTGAGTTCTTTGTAGATTCTAGATATTAGTCTTTTGTTGGGTATATACTTTGCAAATATTTCCTCACATTCTGTAGGTTGTCTACTTACTCTGTTGATTACTTTCTTTGCTGTGCAGAAACGTTTTAGTTTAGTTAAATACCATGTATTTATTTTTGTTGTTGCTGTGTTTGTTTTTGGGTTCTTATTCATAAATTCTTTCCTATGCCAATATCTAGAAAAGTTTTTCCAAGATTTTCTTCTAGAATTTTTATGATTTCAGTTCATACATTTAAGTCTTTAATCCATCTTGAGTCAATTTTTTTTTATCTGGTAAGAGATAGGGATCCAATTTTATTCTTCTGTATGTGGTTATCCAATTTTCCCAGCTCAATGCTGGGAAATGCTCAAATTTGAATAGAACATCCTTTCCCCAGTGTATGTTTTTGTCTGCTTTGTTGAAAATCAGTGGATCATAGCTATATGTTTGTATTTCTGGTTTCTCTATTCTGTTCCACTGGCCTATGTGTCTACCTTTATGTCAGTATCATGCTTTTTTAATTGCTACAGCCTTGCCGTATAATTGGAGTCAGTTAATGTGATACCTACAGATTTGTTCTTTTTGCTTAAGATTGCTTTGGCCATTTGGGCTCTTTTTTGGTTCCATATGAAGTTTTGGATTATTTTTTCTAGATTTGTGAAAAATAACATTGGTATTTTGATGGGAATTGCATTGAACCTCTAGATCACTTTGGGCAGTATGGACATTTTAACAATGTTGATTCTTCCAATCCATGAGTGTGGGATGTTTTTCCATTCGTTTGTATCATGTATGATTTCTTTCATCAGTGTTTAGTAGTTCTCCTTGTAGAAAGCTTTCACTTCCTTGGTTAAGTATATTCCTAGGTATTTTATTTTCTTTGAAGCCTTTGTAAATAGTACTGAGTTCTTGATTTGACTCTCAGCTTGACTGTTATCAGTATACAGAAGTACTACTGATTTGTGTACATTGATTTTGTAATCGGAGACTTTACTGAATTTATTTTTCAACCCTACGAGCATTTTGGTGGAGTCTTAAAGGTTTTCTATTAATAGATATTAGATCATCTTGTCAGCAAACAGGGATAGTGAGACCTCCTCTTAGACTTTAAATCAGACTTTCAGGTCTAGATTATCATTACAGTGACAATTAATAGTGAAGGCCAAACCAACAAGGTGCTGGCTAAAAGATGAGAAAGCGAGAAATGGTTTAGGCACTTTTTTCTATTTTGCTTAAAAGAATATTACTAACTGGTTTTCAGAATACTAAAAAAGAATATCATATAACATATGACCACAAATCTTCTATTCTGTGCTTTCATTATTATGACTAATTAGGTGCCACATTTTATATTAAACATTTGGTAGCAATCCTAGGATTTAGAGGATAGGTTGATGGAAAAATAGAGACAAAAACATCTTGTCTCAATGTTGTCATCTGTTCTGGGGAGTTCTGCCTTTCTCTGTGTCCTACACATCTGGAAAGGCTTATGGAAAAACAAAAAAACTCACAAAGATCAGATAACAAAATAGATAATGTGTTTAGATATATTTAGATATTTCTGTTGCACCACACATCAACGCTGAACATGCAGTTCTGGTGAGATTTATGTGTGGGAAAGTTCCTATGTTACTGGTTCCATTTTTAAAGGAGAATCAAGAGGTATTTCTCTTTTTCTTCACAGGAAAAATCACTTTGTATTTTTGCTGTTTAAAAATCATGTTTTTATAAAATGTTCAAGTAATACAGAACACATTTTTTAAAAGAAGGCAAAAGCAATCATTTCAAATTCTGTTAAAAATAAACATTGCTAATGTTAATTGAGTATTATTATAGACATCTTTATATGTATATATTTATATAAAGATGAATAGATTAAATATTTTTGTAAAGATTATAATTTGTATAGTGTTTTAAACAAAAACATTAAATTTTAATTTTGTTTTAATTTATCATAAGAAAGAAACTAAATTAAAACTGAACATTTATTGAATTTCAGATAAATGTTGTTGCTATTGTTTTTCACCACAAGAAATAATATTTTATAAAGGGGATCTCAAATATTGAGAAAATAGATCACACAAGATATTAAGATATTAGACTATTATATTAATTATATGTCTCAATTTTAGGTCACAGAAGATTAGGACATTAATACTTTCACATTTTTTTAACCTCCCTTTTCCACACCACCAAATATTTATTATTTATATTATAATTTTTGTATTTTGAAGATTTTTAATTTTTACATGTAATTCTGAAAACATAATTCCCACAATATTTAACATGAATTTTATACATAAATAGATTCAATGAGAACCCTGAATCTTTATATGATTTCTACATTTCTGAGTTTTTAAATTTAAGTTATCAAGATTTTATCTTCATGTTATTAAATCAGGCTTGTGGGTGCCTTATGCCCCAAGTTCTTTCTAGTTTAAGAATTTCTACACTTTTATTTGGACAGCATTTGGGCTAGATATAATATTTTGGGGTCATAACTTTCTTTCCCTTGGTAGATCTCTCTAGATGAATGGAAAAATTCTTCCTTCACCTGCAGGATTCATATATACTTTAGTGTTGAGCATCTGAATCCAGTTTTTCTGAGCACAAATTGTTCTTTCAGTAGATATATTCACTTTATTTTATTTTAGAGAAATTTTCTTGTAGTATATCTGAAAACATTTTGTAATCTATTTGGAATTTTTATCAGGCATTTTCCTTTATAATTTTTTCAGGAGTGTTTCTCTGCTTCTTGATTTTTCTAATTTATTTGATGCTAAATTTATTTTTTCTTAAATTTATTTTCTTTGGTCTGCAATCTTCTTTTGTATCTCATTCTGTTATTCCATCATCTTGTTTTTGAGTACATATTGCATTGAAATATATTTATATTAATTATATTATGTTATTAATTTGTTATTAAACAAACTCATGAAAATTATTGGAATTCTCTCCAGCATAATCCACTTATATTTTTTTCCAGACTCAGTATTTCCTGTTTCTTTACAAGTAATATTCTATAATGTCCTTTTTACCCTATATTTGCATGATTGTTATCTTATTCTTGCTTATGCTGGTACATGTCTGTCCAAACCTTTTTTTCACTCTGGTAAAGCATAGGTGAGTTCTTGATTTTCTTTTCACCATACCAAAGAAAACCCCAGTTTTCTTTCTCTCCATACCACAATTTGAGATTTGAGTGGTTTACTTTATGTACGTATTGAGAGTAAAGGGTTTTGGGTGTTGGGGTGGGATTGTATACTCTATATTAGAAAGCATTTATTAAGGTTCTGTTCAAGGGCTTTTTTGTAACTAGTCAGGGCTGAATCATTTTTCCATGGCGGAATGACCCAGACCTTATACCATGCTAACAAATCTATTGCAGCCTTCAATCCTTCCTTTCTATCTGGGAGACTCAAAGTTAAGTTGATCCATTTTGAATCAATTTTTGTGTATGGTATGAGGTAAATCTTAGGTTTGTTGTTTTTCATTATGGATATCAAGTTCTTCAAGAAGCATTTGATGAAAGAAAACTACCTTTCTATTATTGAATTTCTTTGGAATATTTGTAGGAAAATCATTTTACCATATATGACTCTATCAGGACATTCTATTCTTTTTCATTGTTGTATGTGTTTAGCTTTACTTTAATACCACATTTGATTATTATAGTTTTATAGGAAGTCTTAAAATAAGACAATGTAGGTCTCAAACTTTGTCATTTTTCCCCCAAATTATTTTGATAAATATATATTTAAATCAAACTGCAGGTTTCTTTTTGTAAAATAAACTGCATGAATTGATTGTAATTATGTTGAATTTCTAGATCAAATTGAAAGAATTGATATCTTAACAATATTGAGTCTTCTAATCTGTGAACATAGTATGCCTCTTCTATTATTTAGTGTTCTTTCATTTTTCTTAGCACTGTTTTGTAATTTTAGTATTGAAGTTTTATACATGCTTTGTTAATATTTAATTTTATGTTTTAATATCCCTGTCTGCTAATTTTTAAATCTCTGCTATTTCTAGATATTAAAAGATTGACTGATTTTCCTCATGATTTAAGAGTCACATTTATATACTTATTCATTGTGTCCAGTCATTTTTGACTAGACATAGATACTAGGCATTATGCTGTTGGATTGATTAGTGCTAGATTGTTTTTGGTTGTTTTGAAGAGTCTTGTTAGTGTGCATCTAGAATAGATGTTTACTCTAAGGCATATTTAGCTTTACTACTAAGGTATTACCCATGCTCAGATCTCTACTAAATGCCTGGTTATTCAGCAAAGACACTCCACTCTGGATGGTTTAAGCTCAAATGTCTGTCAGCTGTCTGTGAGCTGTGGGAATTGTTTGGCTTAGAGCCTCCCAGTTGTTCTTTGCCCAGTTTTGTGGAATTTTACCCTGACTATAGTTGGCTTATTACTCAGACACAGATTCAGTCGATTCTTACACAGATTTTTGAAGAGCTTCCTATGTGTACTTTTTCCCTCTGCAGTACTCTACTTTGAAAATGAAAGCTTCTTCAACTCCTTTAGCTTTAATTTTGATCTCCTTAACTCTTTGAGATTGTTACTTTTGCTTGGAAATGCCCTTTCCTGCATTACAGTCCAGAGAGAGCTTCCAGGCAAAAGGTTGGGATGAATATGGCATTCGAATACCTCATTTGTTTCCTTTCTTTTGGAGATCATAGTTCTGTGCTATATCTTTTCCAATGTCCAAAACTAGCTGTTTCATAGTTTGTTGAATGTTGAGTATTTTTAATAGTAAGTTAGTATCAACATGGCCAGAAGGGAAGTCTGGTAATGAATTTTTGCCTGTCTTACTGATTTTCGATCACATATCTATTTGCTTGATAGAAGGAGAATCTGTGATGTAATTCAGTAAACCATATGTACATAAACACAGTTTCTTGGTTAAATCTTCCATCTCTCTTCTTTCCTCCACCCTCTCCCCTCTCAAGAAAGACACTAGCAATGAAACTTTTAAAACAGAAGTGGAGTTACCAGAGAAGCTCAGATAAGAAATGTAACCACAGATTATCTTTCTCTATCTGCTTTTTAATTTAGAGCAGAGGGACCAGGTATAAAAATCATTAAACTTTTTAAAAAGTTTAAAATTTCTATTGATTGGTCTGAATTTACAAAAATTAATTGCTTCATTTGTTCTGGAAAATTACAACTTAACTCCACCATCATGTATTGCAGTAAATCTTGCTACTTTCTTAGAAAAACATGTCTCAGAATTTAAATTGAATTTACAAAGGGAAATTACGCGACAATATTAAAACATAACAGTAATACTGTTTTTATCAAATACAATGATATATAAACAATATCTTTTTATTTCTATGTGTATCTGGGTAGACTTTTACACACTTCCCAGAACAGAAGTGTAACTTTTTTTCATTTCTATAACATTCCTAATATTCTAACTAACTGCTAGTCCCAGTAATAGAAGAAGTACTTGCTACTTTAAGGTTACCTGTTTCTGCTTAAGGTTTCTGCTTAAGGTTACCTGTTTATAGCTTATTAATCTATAAGCTTATTAGTCTTTTTGAAAAAAAATACTCAGGATAAGTATTCACTTTTTCTTATTTATCCTTTTTCTGTCTTCTCTTCTCTCCAAGGGGTAATCTGGAAGAGTGGTGTAGGATAGGCTGGAAAACTTAACAATGGCAAGTGGGATGCTTATTATTATAAAGTTATTATACAATAAGGGCCTGAACAAAGTTAGTAGGAGTGGGAAAGAGACCATAAATATGAGACAAAGATGCCATCTCAGAAAGGTTGACGACCACATCTCCAAGTCACCCAGCCTCAGTCATTCTGTCTCCAACTTACGAGCCATTAGGCTTGCCCTTTTCCATGTCTGTACTAAAAAAATAACAAATGTGGTTACACATTTCCTGTCACTTTATGTTTTGCAATAAATATCAATAAATGGTAGTTTACAAAATTATTATAGCACAAGACTTTTAAAGATTTCATCTATGTGTAATGGTTATACTATTCACTCTTACCGGTGAGGCTGCAGAAATTGAGAGGATTTATTTCACCTGAGCACCTTGGTAGAGATCAAGTGCCACCTGGTGGTGTTTTAGGTGGTTACAGCCTGATGATTTCTCCCTAGCATGTCTGATTATAAAGTTGATTTTCTCTTTTTCAAAATAGGCACCATATCATTTTGAAAAGTAAATTTTATTTTTAACGTTTGATTTTAAAATGATTTTATATTTAATAAAACCTATCTGTAGCTTTTCGTGTATTCGAAAGGACATAGTTTGCAAATATCATAGTCCCCTTTCAAGGCAAATTTTTGTTTTATACTAATTCTGGATTGTGTCTCTGTATAAGTTGTTTAATTTTAAAATACTACAGATTTTAAATCATTGCTAGATACCTTTCGTGTGGTGTGATGCTGATTGCTCTTACTTTATGGTACTTATTAACTTTAAGGTCTCTGTATAATAATGCATTTAAAACTCCACAAAGATATATTGATTTAAAAGGAAGTTAGGATTGTAATGATGTAAGAATGTAAAGATATTCATATATTACCCATTGTTTTACTCATTGTCTCACTTATTTGATATGGAGGGAATAATTCAAATTTAGGCATTAAAAATTCATCTTTGTAACTCAAAAAAACCCGTAAAAGATGTTTCATTTGCTTAAGAAAATAATATTCAGTGTGCCTGAGTAGGTTATGTGTATAAGAGAGAGAATAATGACATAAATAAATGAAGAAACTGTGAAGATCAAATATCAAAAATGTAGATTCCTCAGCTGAGGTTAATTATTTGGTGATTACTGGAAATCATGGGAACATCTTCTTGGGGTGTCATGGGAGCCGAATACTTACTAGCCACCCATGATAACCTCCTGTAAGGTCCATGGATTAGTTAATATAAATTTTTGTGATATGCCAGTACTTATACTTTTTATTTTTTCAGAAATCAATAATCTAAAACTTGTATTTAATCAATGGCATCACCTGAAGAATGTCTTTTCAAGCAGGTCGTGTCATTCTTTTGTGATTTCTGTTTTCTTTCTTGGACATTTAAAGTGTGTTTTTTAGAGTGGCAAGTGGAAGCAGAGTATTGTCTACAGAGTATTTTTTCTCAATAAAATTTTAAAAACACTCGTCAAATTCAGGTGTTTTCTATTTATCTTCTCACTTAGCCAAGCCAAAACAAAGCAGCCAGCAGGGGTCAGGCTTTTCTAGTGTATGGATTTAAATTTTTCTCCTGTTACAGTATCTTTTAGGAACCTGCAAGTTTATTACACCCTTAGCATAGCAGTCTTCAGAAATAAATGCTTACCAGTTATATTGCTAACTAGAGTCAAAACAAATGAGCGAGGAATTATGAAGGTCTCCAGAAGCTTTCTGAGCCAAGATTATTTGTATTTAAAATCAATATAATCTGCTACTAAAACAGGGAATACCATTTTTAAAAAAGACTCCTTATTTGGTACATATTTCTTCTAGTAACTGCTGATGAGCTCATCAATGCTTCACATTAGGTTATTTGTATGTGTAACAATGAACAAGTATGACATTGATTTTAGAATGTCGAAAAGGAAAGGAAATATGTAATGCATTTGTTCTGAATATGACAAATTATTTTTTTATTTTAAATTCAGGACCTGGCCTTTCATTATCAAAAGTCCCAAGCAGTATAAAAACCTTTCTTTCATGGACGCAATGAATAAGTTCAAATGGAATAAAAAAGAAGGTCTCTCCTTCAACAAGCTGGTCCTTAGCCTGCCGGTGAACATGAGATGTTCTAAGACAGACAACGCAGAGTGGTCGGTAAGCTCGACTTTGTTTTAACCTCTGAGAAACCAGACGGCACATTTTACCTGAAACCATCATAGGAAAACTAAGAAACAGACATATATCCATAGATCCAGTGTTCGAGTTGCCTTTGGGTATGTCTGATAATTTATTTGTTTGATGGTAACTTGGATTGACTGAAAACTCTTGATTCCGCTCCTTTTGAAGAGAGAAATTTGTTCTAAAATTAAAGTTGGGATGAAGCTGGGATAGAATGGTTGAGTGCTTAAAAAGCAATAGAGCCTGCTTTGTGGTTTTTCTTCTCCAAAGGAGTATCTGGCCCTCTTTCTACCTTCCTCCTAAACCCTAAGTTTCTGACTTCCCCGGTATATGACCTCTGCGCCCCCAACCCAGTAACCTTTCTCTGCCGCCTGCAGCCCCTGCTGAAGCCACTGCCACTGCCCTCTTAAATCGTACGCTCATTTGCATTGTCTTTGCTTCCATTTTCAGATTCAAGGAATGACGGCATTACCTCCAGACATAGAAAGACCGTATAAAGCGGAACCTGTGGTGTGTGGAACATCGTCTTCCTCTTCTCTGCACAGAGCTCTCTCCCTCCAGCTGCTCGCGTGCCTTACACTACTCTGTGGCGTGCTGAGCACCAAGTGCTTGTGACTAAACCTCTGCTGTCCTTGGTGACTATGTTTTCTGTGGTCTGATCCTGCCATTTAAAGCACGGGCTAAAGACCGTGTCCACTTTGGGCATGAAGAGATGGGCGTGAAGAGTGCGAAGACTTTTCTTCCACATTTTCCCCTCCTCTCTCCTTCCCAGTCTACCTGAGAGACACCAACTGGGGTCTCTTCTTTTCCTTAGAAGTGTATATACAATAGCCAACAAAACTGGCCTGACTTAACATAACCATTTTTAAAAATTGGACAGTCAAATGGAAATAAAAGAATTCTTTTTTCCTTCCACATTCCATTTTATTTAAATACTCACTGTTGCTATTTCACTTTTTGGACTTGACTTTTATATTTCTTTTAAAAAATGCTTTCCTCTGAAAAATATAAAAGGAACTACTTTCCATTCATTTTCTTTCCTGTTCTTTGAGTGTGACGTTGTGAGTGTAACAACAGCCCTTCCTGTCTTTAACATCCGGTTCTGGTCTTTTGTGTGAATTGCCCATGGGCCCCTTACCTCAGTGCTGTTTGGTGATGCCCACTCTAGTCTCCTCATTTTTCTGAATCTGTGGGTACCCAGACCATCCCACACCCATCTCAAAGTACCTTTTTTTTTGCCTTCCCTGTTCAGTACTGGCTAGTTGAGTTTTTTTGTTTGTTTTTGTTTTTGTTTTTGAGCTCTGCCACCATTGGAAAAGAAAGAAGCTAAGGGAAACACAGAAATGGTGTGTGGCTGAGGAGAAAATGCAAACCCAGTGCTGTGAGGGGAACTTTATGAAGCTCCAGCTCAAAGACAAACAAAGGGAATGAGGTCCTTTTATTTCCTCACTAACTGTTAGGTGACACCGTGGTGCACACTGGCTCAATTTAAGTCATGATTGCAGTTATAAATTTATTTTTATATTAGTTAAGAAACTAACTTTCTATATAAAATTGTCATCAATTGAAAAATCTTGTCATTCTTTTGGTTCTCTTTCTATAGTTCAGCCAAATCTTGTTTTAGGTCCTGTCCTCATTTCTTAAGCTAAATCTGTTTGGACCATATTAATAAACTAAATGAAATGAACTTTTTGTGCAGTATCTTGTATACTCCTTAAGAAAAGTGAGTGATTCTGTACTGGTAGTAGTGTCAGTAAAATCAATAAGGAATGTTGCATTTTTCCATTCCATTTTTAAGCTCTTTGTGACCCAAAATGTCTTCAATACACATTATATTGTCTTTTAAATAAATATTATGTTTTGGAGTGTTTCCTTCTTGAATCTGAGAATTTTCCCATTTGATGAGATGTTTATAATATTTATGAGGCATATTTTGGAGTTAACTTTACTTCTTTTTATTTTATAAGTGCTATATCAGATTCTATGACTTTCCATTCAAATATTTGTATGAGAAATATGATAATCCCAAGTGCTCCCTATTTGAAATTTCATGTTTATTTTTACTTCAGAATTTCTGAACCTGAGGTGTCAAAGTCCAGTGATTTCCTTTGGAAATTCTGTAATATTATATTTGTTTTCATTGTTCTTGGTAAGGAAAGTAAATATACCAGCTAGAAAAGGATAAAAAAGCTTTGGAAAGTTACATTTGTGGAGCCAGGCAAGGGGATCTGTTTTTCCATTGATATTATTAGGAAGAAAGTTGACATTCATCTTCTAGAAATTCTCATGAATATATGTGGTTTCGAGGAACTGACTCTTTATTTTAAATTAGGATAGGTTATGTGCTGCACATTCTGTAGAATTCTGATGGTATTCTAAGTTATTTGTTCTTATATTGAGCAGACCTTTCTGAACAGCCCAGGCATTTTATTGTTCCTTTTTCATAGAGGTTTTTTATTGCTGCCCTGGATCAAATCTCACTGCCTGATTCGTGGGCCATGAGGCCTGAGACTTGAGGAAGAACTGAGTCTCTATGTTCAGTGGTCTCTGGTCTGATCCTTAGGTGCGGGGGGGGGGGGGGAGAGACATTCCTGGTGAAACCAATATTCATCAAGGCCATGTGAGGTTGAAGGTGTCCTTGGTGATCAGTTTTTTTCTGAAGGTGCTTAGTAGGCAGGATCAAAGGAGTCCCAGTGGTGATACAGTCAACAGACGCAGGCATATTAAAAGCTGTGAACTTTGTCATAATGGCTACAGAGGCCAGTGACAGATGGCAAACAGGAGGGCATTTGGAAGCAGTATATAATTGCACCATATACTTTACTCAACTAAACTCTTATTATTGGGCATAAAGACCATTTCCAGTTTTTAATATCACAAATATTGATTAACAGTTTTATAGCTAAAACTTTCTCATATCTCTATTTTCTTACAATTAAGTTACAATAAGAGAAAATAGAGAAATATTCATTGCATATTTTCAAGAATTTTGATAAATATTACAGATATCTTCAACTTATTCTCAAATGGTTCAGAAAAAATATCTATCTATCATCTATAAACAGGGTAATAATACAAATATGGTATAATAATAATTGGGGAGAATGGGCAGAGGATTATATAAGTCTTTGTACTATTTTTGCAACTTTTTAAGTTTGAAATTATTTCAGAATAAAAAGCTACTAATGCAAATCATATGATAAAGGATCCAGCTACAGTAAGGGGATCCATATAAGTTTTCTTTAAACAATACTCTTCCATTTTGAGGTGTCAAAGAGAGAAGTTGGATAGTAATTACCCTGAGATGCCAATGTGAGAGGGGAGGGATGACTGGCAGTTTGCCAGTTCTGACTAAAGATGGGCTGTGTTCCCAGTTTGTAGGTCCAAAACAAACTAAGAGCTTGAAGAATACAGGGAGTGAGGAAGGATCTCAAAAACAAAAATGAAAAAAAAAAAATAGGTTTTGCAGTCTGGGAATCATTAAAAAATATATAACATTTATTTTGTTTTCTCTCTGATTATAAACCTAATGTGTAATAATGCCTATTTGCTGCAGAAATTTTAGAAAATATGATAATTTAGAAGAAAATTAAAATCTGTTAATCCTATCACCCAGAGAATACCACATTCAAATTTCTGGTGCATATGCTTCTAGTATATGTCTGTGAAGGTATATCTGTGTGTATTATATATAGTTGGGGATATAAATGTTAGACAACACTAGCTTCCAAAACAAATTCCAAAACATCAGTGGTTTAACAAAATAAAGTTTATTTTATATGCAACTAATTGCACCATGTGCGTGATTCATTCAGTAATTGGCTTTCCTTCTTGGGGTGATTCAGGGACTCAGGATCCTGTAGCCCCAACATCTCTAGAGCCTAAAGGTCTTCAGCATTTAGCTTGTTAATGGAAAAGGACTTGACCTAGAAGTGCCATTGATCACTTCCACTTTCATCCTGCTTGTTAAAATTAGTCACATGGTCTCACTGAAATGCAAGAGAGATTGGGAATGTCATCTCTGGGTACCTACAGAATGACAACGCTATAGAAGGGAAGCTATCCCTACTGCAATATATATTTTTAACAAAATTGACTTTCATTTACTCCCATGATTCCAAGATTTTTGAGTTTTATTAAACCAATATAGGGTTGTCAACTATATATTTGGCAAAATAGGCTATTAAACAGAATAGTTACTATTCATTTAGTTAGTTAAACATTTTTATTAAAAATCCTACCAGGCTCTGTACTAGCGTGTTAGGCTTACAATTGTGATCAAAACCCGATATCACCTATGCCATGATGGGCATCAGAGTCTTCATGATGGAGTTCATACTTGCATAAACTAAAATTTCCAGTCACCATTTCATTAAAAAAAAAAAAAAAGGAAGGATTCAGAATAAATGTCAGCCCTTCAAATTGAATAAATTTAGCTATATGAAAATCTTACTTCTTTATCATGGACCATCACTTCTCCATAGATTATTTGGACCACAAACCTACTTTATAGCTTTTTGATCATCTCAGCCCTACAAGACATTGATTGACAGTTATATCTAAATTCAACATAGTCAAACTGGTACTTCATGAGTGGAAAATAGTCAATTGAATAGGCTCATAGCAGCATTATTCCAGGCCAGTGTTCCATGGAAAATAAGAAGAGTCATGGAAAATTGTTACAAAGTTAAACAGGCGTATGGCAGAACTTCTCTGTGTTTAATATGTTAATGTACATTTGAAAGTCCAAGAAAAGTTATATACAGTATGAAACATTTCTCAAACTATAATAATTGACCACCAAATCATGTTGTGGTAGAGTAACATTACCCAAGGAACAAACTTTGGAGCATACAACTTTCTGAGCAGAGCATGTCGCAGGTTTCTGTGATGAGTCTTCTGAAGCTTCCAAACTGTTCATGGGAAACTATAAAACATAGCCCAACAGACATGGGTCATCCACCTGGGTTCACTGGTCTATTCCTTATTTGCTGTTCTATTTTGCCAGCAAACGAATACACACTCATTTTTTTTTTTAATCAATCTAGAGTGGTACAATTTACAGAGAGAGAAAAAAATAATTTTCACCTCTGTAAAAGAATATGCTAAAATGAATTACTTGTCATGAACTGGGTAGTTAGGAAATGTTGACTAATAAGGTTGTATATCTTTGGAAAGCTTCAGACCTATCAATACAGAGTACTTTTATTCAATAAGTAATTTTAGTCTGCAACAGAAGGCTACATTTTAAAGTCATGACTTATTTCCCAACAATGGAAGAAAAAAAAATAGGAAACAATACCCATCAGATGAGTTGTAAGTGATTTTTTGACTTTTGACAACCTTTTAACTTTATATTTGCAGTGATTTTTTAAAATTTCTTCATATTATGGGGTACTGCAGTGATTTTTTTTTTTGGTCATCATGACGTAGCTGAATTGCTTTACCATAAGGAAGACCTTACGTTAAATGGCAACCCTTATGTGGAAGCTGTTTTGTTAGAGTTTCATTCATTGTTCTTTAATTAACAACAGCATGAGGACTCTGTGTCCTCAATCTAAGGTTTATTTAATAATGACATTTGTTTCCAAATTTCTTTAATATTTAGTGTGGAATTGATGAAATATTAAAAAAATTCAAAATTGGGGAAAATAATCTACAAATGTAGGATGCAAACCTGAGTTGAACCAATTTCCCCCTTAATATTTTTTAATAATCCATTAATTATTGCCAGCCTAATAATGCCACACATTTCTACAATGATTTGGAATTTGCAAAGTGCTTTCACAATATTTCTCATTTAATGCTTAAAACTGCTTTTACAAGTGGATAGTTACATTCAGAAAAACTAAGTAGGTAGGGTGTTATACTGCAACAATAATGGGAGACCTAATTTCCAATCACTTTAAAAACTACCTGGGTGTGAACGATATCCAAATTGCTTGGACTTACTAAGCTTCTGTTTTCTTGTCAGTAAAGTGGGGATAATAATTTCTAACCTTGAAAAGTTGCTGTGGATTAAATGTGATATGAAGATAACTACCTGACACATTGAGCTCAGTCAGTATTAGTTTTCTTCTTCCCTTTGAAAGATTCCAAATTTAGAGTGCACGACATTTGACAACAAATGCAGATTTTCTTTCTTACTTTCTACACCATCTTTCAGATGTAATCAAATGAAATTTGGCTTTAACTGAATCAGTTTTGCCAAATTAATGACAATCAAATGAGTATTAGATCTGAGTGAATCTGACAATTATTCCTCCCTAAGAAACTCCTTTAAGGACTGGCTACCTGTTATATTTATGTTTCTGAAAAAGAAAGAAATTAAATTGTGCTCCGCTTTTTCCTCTTGCAAATAATCTGCTCTCATTCAAACTCATAAAACTGAAGAATTAAAATGAACAAATTCACTTTGCTTGTCTTTTCTGTCATGAGTTTTTTATGTGGAGAGCTTTATATAATAATTTACTCTATTTTCTGTTGCTTCATAAGGTGTTTTCTTCTACATTTGATTAATATATCTTTGCCTCACCTTGACTATTCTTTAGTTGTTTTCTCTTATTAAGATATATCTAGAAAAAGAGTTTTCTAAATAATCCTACTAAACAAAATGATATTCTATTATCTGAAAATAAGGAAAGACATGGAAATAAAGAGAGAGGGAGGAGGTGTCTGTATTAAACAAGGGAAGTGTTTCTCTCCCATGGCCATCGGAGGGCGCTTTGTGTATCTGGTCTAAATCCTGAGAACACTGCCTTGGTGGTGGTGGACTTTTCTAAGAACCTGCCCCTGACACTTCCCAGCTCTCACTCTACCTACTTCCTTCCCTATTACCTTTATTCTGGCTAATTCTAAATTCAAATTACCTCCAGTTTAATGTTCTTTTTGAGAGTTTAGCTTTAAGATCCAATTTGTCTCTTAAAGGTTTACTATAATGATTCTAAGCCTCTTATTAAAATTTCTAAATTATTATTTTGTTGTGCATTTTGCACTTCACCTTCTATTTTAGGATAACTGTATTTAGATCTTTAACTTCCTGCATTCTTATTTTTTAATTTAATTTTCAGTTTAACTCTGATCTGACCATTTTAATCATTGTTTGCTAATCTCTTCATTGTTTAATATGTCAGTTTTCTACTTTAAAAAGATATTCTTCTTTATTTTAATAACAGCTTGACAAAGTGCTTAAGTGGATTGTAAGTAATGGTGAGGATGCACTTTGTAAACAAGGAAAAGTGGAAGAGGTTTTTTCCTTTAAAACTCTCGGCATCTACATCACTGGCTCTGTGTAAAGGATTTCCCAGACCAGAAGATAATTGATAATTCTCCAGTGAACTTGCCTGAAGTCATTTGCTAATCTTTCCAGGGTCATAAGCACTATCACTCAGATGGTGTACTGGAGTTGCAAGCATGGAATTGCTTTCCATAGATCACTTAGTCTTCATATGAAAAACTGTGGTTTATCTTTCATTTTTTTTTTTTTTTTGAGGCAGAGTCTCACTCTGTTGCCCAGGCTAGAGTGCCATGGCATCAGCCTAGCTCACAGCAACCTCAAACTCCTGGGTTCAAGTAATCCTTCTGCCTCAGCCTCCCGAGTAGCTGGGACTACAGGCATGTGCCACCATGCCCAGCTAATTTTTCTATTCATTTTTAGTTGGCCAATTAATTTCTTTCTAATTTTAGTAGAGACAGGGTCTCACTCTTGCTCAGGCTGTTTTCAAACTCCTGACCTTGAGCCATCCACTCACCTCGGCCTCCCAGAGTGCTAGGATTATAGGTGTGAGCCACCGCGCCTGGCCAGAAAAACTGTGTTCTTTCAAACTCCATGTTCTCTAAATTATAAAATTAGTAAACTACCACAATTTCATTCCCCTAGTTGGAAGTTGTATATGGGCAGTGCACTTGGAGAACTGAGCAAATAAGGCATAGTAAGCCCACTCCCAAGGGTGCCAGTTTTCTTCTGTTACTTTGGTGATTGTTAGAGAAATTTTCTTTTTCCTCCTTTTAAAATCTCTCATTTTTATAGTTAACAGAGATTTCCTATAGTCTGCCCTTTGCTTAATTGGCATCTGGTTGTACATATGGGCTCTGTAGGAAGTCCATATGCAGCCTTTAAATAATTTTAACTTTTCATCAATCATTCACCCTTGAACTCTCTCTACATACTTGAAATACACTAGTAAACATGAAAGCTAATGTGAAAATCTAGTGAAGAAAATAGAGATTGTAGTTATAAATATTTTTAAAGTTTCTGATTTTTGAGTACTCTTTACTTTGCTAAAATAGCATCAATTCTGATGGCCATAGAAGGACATAGTTTCTTTTCACCTCTAATATATGTATTTACTTGTCATAATAGTTGACATATATATTGCATTCAATTAAATGTTGTGTTTGTCCTCAATACTAGTGGTGTTTTTAGAACTAACACATTTTCTATATTATCTACAGAAGAATTTATTTAAATTCAATAGTTTAAAAGATCTTTAAGTAAGATATGCTTGTGTCTCCAATAAGAATATTATTTTTTATGTTATTTAAATCGATTCAACTCTTTCTAATTTATAAGTTATAATTTTGATTACTCTTTGTACAGGAATGAAGGAGAAGCTGAGATATGGGATTAGTGAGCAAAGCGTCTATAGAGATGGAGAGTTTTGGTTTTGCACTGTAGCTACTTGTGCATATTTATAATATAAGAACACACTTGGAATTGTTACACAATTCTTAGACTCTGGGTAATAATACATTTTAGTACTTATTCTGATGTGAAGAACTGACATTAAATCTTTATCTTACTGCATTACAATTTATAAAAGGATTGCTTTAAAGTTAACCCAAATACAATGAAGTGGGAAAAAAATATTAAATTTTAAAAAATCATCTTAAAATGGTTATCTAAAAATTTATGTGCATTGGACTGTCTAATGTGATCTAACTGAAAACTTTTCATCGTTTCTCTTTGTAACTCCTATAAAGTTTAGCACAGTGAATTGCATGTAGTGATTTTATTATAAATTTTAGTTGAATCATTCTGAAATGTATAGTTTCAGATGATCCTTAATGATGATTTTTTAAAATTTCTTCTTAAAGTGTATTGTCAAAGCTCAATAGGCTAAATAGGCTTGGCATAAATATGCTTTTTAAAACTTTAAAAAATCTGAATTTAGAATGTTTTGTACCAATGTGATGTAGAGCATGCAATGTCAGACTAAATCAATCAAGCTTTTCCATACCAAGATCTTTCATGGGCCATCCTATTGTTAGTAGAAAAACATAGTAAACATAACTGTAAAACTAGCTTACGGCCATACCTTATAGGCAGGGATTACATTATTAAAATTAATAACCATTCACGTGATTTAGCTTCATGAACTCAGAAACCTACAGGATGGATGATTAACCAGTGTCTGGATAGATACCATCTAAATGTCTAAAATTCCAAAAATAGAATATCATTATTTGGTAATGGCAGAGGGGATATATTAAATCTTATTCTTATTTCTTCCTGAGAGAGAAGGAATACAAATGGAAAATAGTGGAGGAAAGAAAGAGTTATTGGCATGCTCAGGTTAGTATTATTGGCATGCTCAGGTGAAAGAATGAACAAGAGGACCTGCAAAAGATAATGGGTGTTAAAAGGGAGTTTAAAACAACTTTTTTCTCCTGTTTTCCTTGGTTAACACTATACATGTGCATACACTATACATCCAAGATCTTTCAAGATAATTTGCATTTAATGATTCTCTCCTGTCATCTACTAAAGTAGCATAATATTTATTCCAGTGTAAAACAGGAGCCTGTGGATTAACATGTAAAGAGGGGAAATCTAACTCAAAGTTGAAAATGCTCCTCTCCCTTCCCCCATACACAACAGAAACATTTTCCTTCTGTCTTCTGCAACTAGAGATGGGCTTGATTCATCAAAAACAAGATTATAGGATCGTAGGTCTGTGGTACCCGTGTCATGGTGCAACGAAGAATGCTCCAGGCCACAGTCTCAGGCTGAAGGAGGAGGAGAGTCTCTTTTCCTTGGAAAGAGCTCTCGAACCTCCCCATATCTCCGTATTTATTATAGGCAATGGTATATGTCTTTACACCAAAGAACATAGTAGATAAAATCTTTTGTGTCATATAGTAAGCATATTGTTGTAAACAAATCTATTTAGCGATATACATTAAACTTATAATCATCTTGTTATTTCCTTGTTGTTCCTTAAGGCCATGAAGGAAAGGGCAGGACCCAGCACCAGTCACGCTTCCATACATTCCAAAGCCTGTTGCGTGCACCCGGCTAATAAGGCTCATCTCCCAAGTCCTGTTTGCAGGACTGTCAGATATCCACCTTTCTCACAGCCGCTTTCCCCAGGCCTTTATGATTTTTCTAATATCCTCCACATAGGTCAAGGCTTAAGAGATGCTTTTTTCCCCTTTTTGGCGGTTGGTGTGACCTTACCAAGAAATAGAAGGAGTGACATATCACTGAGGCTCTCGTTTGGTTTTTAAAGACATGAGTCCCACTGTGCTGGCAGATTCCCAGGCAGCTGCAGATATCATTACTGGAGGGCCCAGCAGTCTGCTTTTGCAGACAGAACAACAGTGTGGAGTTTGAGCAAACACTGTGGCCCCGCAAGTTTCTCATCTTTCTTCATTTCTTCCTTGTTCTCTCCCCTCCCTCCCTCCTACACTCCATCTCTCCCTTCAGTTCCTTGTCTTTCACTGCAACCTCTCAGCTACACAGCACATATTTATTGAGCACCGAACTTTGCCAGGCCATAAATAAGACACCCCTCCTGAACTTCTAGAACTGACAGCCTATTTGGAGAGAAATACAACGCACAATAGTAACACCAATACCCCATACATATATCGGAATGACTAAAATTAAAACATACTGAAAAATGCTGAAGATGTGAAGCAATAATGTATATTAATAAGTTTCTCACAAATGGCAGGTAGGACTATAAAGTGTCACAGCCACTTTAAGAAAAGGTTTGCAGTGCCTTATAAAGTCGATCATACACTTATCGTCCGATGTAGCCGTCACTCCTGGGTATTGATACTAGGGAAATGAAAACTTATGTTCACATAAAAACCTTCATGAAGGCTCATAGCAGCTTTAAAAATAATAGCAAAACCTATACAGAAACAACCCAAATGCCCTAAAATGAATGAATGGATAAACAAACTGGAGTACATGCAACCAATGAAATACTACTCAGCAATAAAAATGAATGAATCACTGATATACGAAACAACCTGGATAATTCTCAATGGCATTATGCTGAATGAAAAAGGCAATTTTGAAAGGTTACATAATATATGACTCCATCTGTATAACATTTTCACAGCGACAAAATATACTGATGAAGAACATATCAGTAGTTGCCAGGAATTAAGTTTGGGCTAGGGTTTGATGATAAAGAGAGAAAACAAGGAAGTTTCTCTGTGGCAGTGTGTTTTGTCCTGCTAAACCCGCAGCTGGAATTGCCCTGAGAGTATTGCCAGAGGAGTTTCCACAAGGGAGTGCCCCAAACCTTCCAGAGATGCGGTTGGCTGAGATTCCAAAGAGAGAAGCACTAATGCCAGGATGATCAGTCCAATGCATTTATTAGGGCAGGTTACTTACAGAGCGCTGCAGAATAATTGGGAGAGATAGCAAGAGAAAGGACACGTTCTACTTAGGTATGTCTGCAGCAAGGAGATTGGGGTGTGGAGTTTATAGGAGGGTTTAAGGAATTTGGCTTAGTGTCAGGGCCAGTTTCTTTCAGATACCTTTATCAATGCCTGGGAATATTCAAGTCCCCAGTTTGGGTTCAGGCTTGCTAGGATAAACCTCCAGCTGGCTGAATCACAGAGTGGTCAAGGCACTCTGTGAGTTTTGGTCAAGACATGAAAAGTAAGTAGGGAGGCACTGGGCGACCCCCACAGAGTGGAAGAATGCTATATCCTCATCGTGGTTCTAATTACATGAGTATATATAGGGTATAAAATTTCATAGACCTACACACTCCCCACCTACAATTGAATATGCAAATACTGATGAAATCCAAATATTGTCTGTAGTTTAACTTTATTGTACCAATGTCAATTTATTGGTTTTGACAATGTATGATGATTATATATTATTAATGTCAATGGAGGAAGTTGGGTGAAGGATACACAGAAGTTACCTGTACTAATTTTTCAACTTCTTGTGAGTCTTAAGCTATTAAAAAGAAAATGTATAAATGCATATTTTTAAAATAATAAAAATAATTCATTGTGCATTTGTTGGGAAAACCACACACATAAATAATTTAGTAGAATTATGACCTGTCCTCAATGGAAAAGCACAAGGTATTAGGATGTTTAATTTCAGGTTGAGAATCGAGAAAAGTAATCTAGGACATTTGCTTTGCTGCAGCCTGAAGTCAGCTGCAGTCATACTGAGGACAGAAGTTGCAGTTGCCCTTTATTCAGCCGAGCCCCTTGTAGTGCCCTCCTGCCTTGGGGCTCACCTGGCTGGAGCTGGGAGGGCCACCCCAGACTCTTTGAAACTGCTCTGGCCTTTCAGTTTCACTAGTAGGGTTGATGTGACTTCAATGAACATCTTCCCAAAGAATGGCCAGACCTTAGTTTCTACAGAAAGAATCTTTCTTATTGAAAGACCATTGCCAACTTTAAGCATTATTTAAAGAAACAGTGTGTACTAGGCCAAAATAGCAATGATGTTTTCTCTTGATGGCTGGATATTTACAATGTGAATATTGCTGCTCTCCCTTTGAATAGCTCCATTTCCTTTAGTGGATGCTATAAAATGTGATTATACATTAACCAAGTAAAGGTTTCTTTTCATCTGTCCTATAGTTATGAGCAGGCTAGTTCCTGTTCATAGTAAAATAATTTCCATGTACTAGGTTGATATTGGCTAGTGGTATGTATTTTCCCATCCTTTTAACTGATTTCTGTCTTTGTATTTGAAGTGAGTTTCTTTGGAGCAGCATATGGTTGGGTCTTGCTCTTTTTTTAAACCTGATAATTTGTATTTTAATTGAGGTATTTAGGCCATTTATATTTCATATGATTATCGATAGGTTGGGTTCAAATCTTCCATCTTGTTATTTTCTATCTTTCTTATCTGTTCGTTGTTTTCTTTTCCCTCTTTTTCTGCCTTATTTTCAATTGAATGTTACATATGGCTCCATTTTATTTCCTTTGTTGGCGGCTATAACTCTTAGTTGTGTTATTTTTGTGGTTGCTGAAGGGTTTAGAGTATGTACCTTTAACTTATCACAAGTTAAAGTCTATGTACAAGTAATACTTCACTATTTTACTTACAATATAAGAACTTACAACAGTGTTTCCTATATCTTCCATTCAGATCTTTTGCTATTGTTGTCATATATTTTACTTCCACATATGTAATAAACCCCATGATACACAATTTCATTTTTTCTTTAAAGTGTATATCTGTAAAGAAATTTAAGTAATAAGCAAAGGTCTTTATTTTAATCCATGCAATTAGCAATCCAGTGATGATCTTCGTTCCTTTGTGTAGATCCAGGTTTCTATCTGGTATCATTTTCCTTCTGCTTGTCAGATTTCTTTTAACATTTCCTATAGTGCAGGCCTACTAGTAATAAATTCTTTTAGCTTTTATACTCTTTTTTAAAAATCCTTATTTCACCTTTTTGAAAAATACTTTTGCCAGGTAGCAAATTCTAGACTGAGAGTTTTCTCTTTTAGTGATTTAAGAACGTTACTCCTTTGGATTGTTGCTGATGAAAATAGTCTGTCATCAAAATCTATATTCTTTTGGTGTAATGGATCTTTTTCTCTGACTGCTTTCTATTCATCATTAGTTTTAAGCAGTTGGATTATGATATCCCCTCATGAAAGTTTTTTTTTCATGTTTCTTGTGCTTGAGGTTCTGGGATCTAGTGTTTATGGTTAGTTTTTCATCATATCTGGAAAATTTGGGGGTGTTACATTTCTTCAAATAATTTTTCTGTCCCCAACTTCTTCTTTCAGAGACTCCAATTATTAATATATTAGTATATCAATGCCCTCTTGATATTGTCCCACAGTCAACTGGTGTTTTATTATTTTTTTTCAGTGTAGCCTTTTTTCTTACTATATTTCATTTTACATAGTTTTTATTGCTATGTCTTTAAATTCAATCTTTTTGCTAGCAATGTTATGAGCAAGTATCACCATCCAGTATAATTTTCATCAAAGATATTGTCATTTTTATCTTTAGGAATTGGAACTGAATCTTTTTTATGTCTTCTATGTCTCTGCTTAACATTCTTAATCTTTCCGCCTGTATTGAACATATGGAATACAGATGCAACTATTGTAATGTCCTTGTCTACTAATTCTATCACCTTGACAGCTGTAGTTCAGTTTAAATTGATTGCTTTTTCCTCTCATTATGGATTTTATTTTCCTGCTTCTTTGCAGGAATTTTGCAGTAATTTTTGGCTGAATGCCAGACATTTTAAAATTTACCTTGTTGGTTGCTATAAATATTCTTGAACTTTATTCTGGAACACTGTTAAGTTCCTTGGAAATCATTTAATCCCCAATCTTGCCTTAAAGCTTTTTTGGTGGAAATAGTAGCATTTAGTCCAGGGTTAATTTTTTCCCCACTACTGACACAAAATTCTTCTTAGTATTTTAACTGACACCCTATAAATTATGAGTTTTCCATCCTGGTTTTTGGGAATAGGTACTAGCTTCATTCCTAGCTTTGCATGACCTCCAGGCACAGTTCTCTCTAATCCTTTCAGGTTTTTTTTTTCCCCCTGGCTTCGGCATGAAATGATTAGTCAACTGAATATGTAATGGGGGCCCCTGCAGATCCCTGGAGTTT
Source organism: Microcebus murinus (assembly GCF_040939455.1). NCBI lineage: Eukaryota > Metazoa > Chordata > Mammalia > Primates > Cheirogaleidae > Microcebus > Microcebus murinus. The sequence continues at coordinate 29,832,568 of NC_134108.1, forward strand.
TCTCTCTGTGCATGTCTCTTCTCTCTCACACTCTTCCCATGAGCTCTATCAGCCTTGGCTTTCCCATCCTCATCCCAGACACTACTGGGTAGCCATGGTACTGATAGCAGCAGCCTGAATTAATACTCATAAAATTGATAAGCTGATATATCAAAAAATCTCATTCTGGCCTGATATTTGAAATGACTTGGTTTCTGTCCAAATTCTTCCTCTTATCATAAGTGAGGAGAAAACTTTATCTGGTTAATGAGGTTCCTTGGGCCTGGGGGAGGAATAGGAAGAGTCCACCCATTTCAGGGGGCCCAGTTTAAAAGGGAGTACCAAGACAGGAGAGAGTGAGAGCCAAAGAGAGCAGAAAGCCAAAGGCTAGGCCAGATAGATCTAGGTGTAGGAAGCCAGATGACCAAACCAAAGTGGCAGCAGTAAATGATCTTTCCTCCAGGAAACTGTCCCTGTCACTCCCCATCCCCTACTTCTGGAGTAGTTGCTCTTCATCTATTACTGATAGCACCATGTTCTCTCCTTTTTCATAGGGTTTATTACTGTATTTGCCATGAATATTTTTCTATGTCCTCTGGCCTTTAAATTCCAAGAAGACAAGAATTATATTTGTTTTTTGTCATCCTGCTTGTTGCTAACATACTACCAGGCACAGAGGTGTTCAATAAATGTATGCTGAATAGATGCAACTCTATCCTGAAGTATTAGAGGAAAAGTCAGGTTTCTTCTGAGATCAATGTCATTGAACTTCTCTATTACATTTAACATAATGATTTCTGTGTTCTTTTTTCTGTTTCACACTTTTCTCCCTTGGCTATGTTCTCTCCTCATTCTTTCCCAATCTTTCAGCTTCTCTTAGACCCTGCCCACTCCTTAAATCTGGGCTGCCAAACTCAGTAACTATGGTGGCCCAGGAGGTGGTGTAAACAAACATTCTTGTTGATTATAAGAAAATTTGGAATGAAGTAGTCTATGGCCAAATTGGAGAATATAAGCCTTAGCTAAAGGTTTCAATATATTTTTTAATTAAAAAAATGCTGAGCTGGCTATACTATATGTATTTTTGTGATTCAGCAGCTTTCAGGCTTAAATGTTGGTTCTTAGGGTTTTGTTTTCTCCCTGGGGTTCAACATTGTTGGTATCCTGATAATTTCTGACCTCCAAACTGGACAAGACAGCAGCTTGGAGTTATATATTCATTTCAAATTTGTTATGTCCCCAATAGAATTCATCTTGCTCCAAAAATTCTATGTTCTCATCTCTTTCGTTTTTAGTAAACTGGCACCGCAATCTTCTCACTTACCTAGCTTGCAATTTGGAATCATCATAGATTTCACTCATATTTTTCAATCCTCACAATCTGTCCCTTTGTCTAAAGTGGTTCTTGTCATCCTCACTGTTATAAGTTTAATTCAAGTTCTTATTATTTCTCATCTGGTCTTTTGCTTTAGTTCTCTGTCTGTGATCCCCAAACCTGGATGTGAGTCAGAATCACATGGGGCATTTTGTAAAAATAAATTTCCCAGTTCCCATCTCAAACCTACTGAAGCATAATCTCAAGGAATGTACCTACAGCACTCACAATTAGTTAACTAAACCAATGTGATAGATTTTTAAAAAATTCATCAATATTCTTATTGTTATTCAACATAGTGCTTGAAGTCTTACCCAGAGCAATCAAAGAAATCAAGGGTATCCAAATGGGGGCAGAAAAGGTTAAACTATGGCTCTTTGCTGATGATATGATCTTATATCTAGAAAATCCCAAAGATTCTGCCAAGAGACTTCTGGAATTGATAAATAAATTTAGCAAAGTCTCAGATTACAAAATGAAAGTACACAAATCAGTAGCATTCCTATCCACCAACAACAGTAAAATTGAGAACCAAATCAAAGACTCAATACCCTTCACAACAGCAACAAAGAAAATAAAATACTTAGGAATATATTTAACCAAGTTGATGAAAGACTTCTGCAGGGAGAACTATAGAACACTGAGGAAGGAAATTACAGAGGATGTAAACAAATGGAAAACCATACCATGCTCATGGGCAGAATCAACATCATTAAAATGTCTATACTACACAAAGTGGTTTACAGATTTAATGCAATCTCCATTAAAATACCAATATCATTATTCACAGATCTAGAAAAAATAATTCTACAATGCATATGGAACCAGAAAAGATCCATATAGCCAAAAGCAACCTTAAGTAAAAAAAAAAAAAAAAAAAAAAAAATCAAATTGGGAAACATCAATTTATCAGACTTCAAGCTATACTACAAGCTATAGTAACTGAAATAGCATGTTACTGGCACAAGAACAGAGACATAGACCAATGGAACAGAACAGAGAACCCAGATATAAAACCATCCTCATATAGCCATCTGATCTTTGACCAAGCAGACAAAAACATACACTTGGGAAAAGAATCCCTATTCAATAAATGGTGCTGGGAAAATTGGGTAGCCACATGTAGAATGAGTGAAACAGAAGCCACATCTCTCACTATTCATAAAAATTAATTCAAGATGGATAACAGACTTAAACCTAAGGCATGAAACTATAAGAATTCTAGAAGAAAATGTTAGAAAAATTATTATAGATATCAGCCTAGGCAAAGAATTTATGAAGAAGACCCCAAAAGCAATCACAGCAACAATAAAAATAAATAAACGGAACCTGATAAAATTAAAAAGCTTCTGAACAGCCAAGGAAACAATCAATAGACAACCTACAGAAAGGGAGAAAATATTTGCATACTGTATGTCCAATAAAGGGCTGGTAACTTGAATCTACAAAGAACTCAAGCAAATCTGCAAGAAAAACTCAAACAACTCCAATAAAAAGTAGGCAAAGACACGGACAGAAACTTTTCAAATGAAGATAGACTGATAGCCAACAAACATATGAAAAAATGCTCAATGTATCTAATCATTATGGAAATCTAAATCAAAATCACAATGAGATATCACTTAACTCCAGTGAGACTGGTTCTTATAAAAAAGTCCTAAAACAGCAGATGCTGGTGTGGATACAGAGAGAAAAAACACTTATACACTGTTGGTGGGACTGAAAACTAGTACAACCTCTATGGAAAGTAATATGGAAATACCTCAAAGAACTAAAAATAGACATATCATTTGATCCAGCAATCCCACTACTGGGTATTTACACAAAAGAAAAAAAGACACTTGCATTAGGGTATTTATTGCAGCACAATTCACAATCGCAAATACGTGGAAACAACCCAAGTGCCTATCAATACCTGAATGAATTAATAACATGTGGTGCACCATGGAGTACTACTCAGCCATAAAAAATGGTGAACTAATACCTCTTGTATTAACCTGGATGGAACTGGAGACCATTCTTCTAAGTGAAGTATTGCAAGAATGGAAACACAAACACCACATGTGCTCAATACTAAATTGGAACTAATCCATCAATGCTTATGTGCACATAAGGAAGTAAAACTCAAGAGAAATCAAGCAGATGGAAGGAGGAGGAGGGGATAGGTAAATTCACACCTAACAGGTACCATGCACACTATCTGGGTGATGGGCACACTTATAACTGTGACTCAAACTGTACAAAAACAAATTATGTAACCAAAACATTTTTACCCCATAATATTCTGAAATGAAAAAATATATATTCTTATTGTGACATCGTATCAGTCTGTATTTCTTATATAAAAACCCGTTGGCACCCAGGCTGCTCTCTTCTTTCCTCTTCCTAGTGGAGAGTGCACCACTGGAATGTGACAAAGGGAAACCACAGTCCCAGGTGCTGCAGTACAGCCCAGAAATGCCTCAAGCTCAAGAACTTTTATAAGGACTGTGTAAGTCAAGACGTAAAATGATTCAGTATTATGAGTTAGAAAATCATCCAGCTAAACTCTGTAGAATTGAAAACCTAATTGCAACACTGAGTTATGAAATCCTCAAAAAATAATTTATCCTTTCATGGATGGATAGATTGTTATTGATGGATTATTTGTAATAAGACTTTCTGTCGGGTTTGGTGAGAGTTTTGACCTAGTTCTGGAAACTAGTGACAATGTGAAACTCAGAATTGCCTACATTGAATGGAACCTCTGCTCAGGAACTGGTGAAAACCTCTCAGATACAGTGAAAATAGCTCTCTTATTTTAGCATTTGATCTGTAACAGAAAAACATTCTCTAAAAGTAGCACATTTTTATAAGTAGATGAAAAATAAAGCTAAACTAACAGTTTATTAACTAAATAACAGGCAGTTTTTTTCTTAATAAAGCTTCTACTTATAAGAAATAATCTGTTTTCAAAATGACACTGCTGATTGACAACCCAATTTTTTTTTTTTTTTACATGTTAACATAACATTTTAATATAAAATAACTATTTTGTAAGACAAACATATTTAATGAGAAGAGGTGCATTGTGTTACATTTTTGCAAATGTAGTATCTGCCTTTATAGATGACAGCTAGATTCTCACATTTACTCTTGCATTCAATCCACTGTGATATGATGTTTTGGTTGAGATGTATAGTAAGAGGACATTCTGGCCTCTCAAAGATAAGTAGTTGGAAAAGTGAGGAGTGATTTAGTAGCCATTTCAGAAAATTTTAGATATTCTTCTTTGGTATTACACCAAATGACAAGAGGTAGTTTTCTTTTTTCTGTCTCTTCTCTTCTCTTCCTCTTCCTCTTCCTCTTCCTCTTCCTCTTCCTCTCCTCTTCCTCTCCTCTTCCTCTCCTCTTCCTCTCCTCTTCCTCTCCTCTTCCTCTCCTCTTCCTCTCCTCTTCCTCTCCTCTCCTTTCTTCTTTTCTTTTTGAGACAAGATCTCACTCTGTCACCCAGGCTGGACTGCAGTGGCATCATCAAGTTCACTGCAGCCTCAAACCCCTGGGCTCAAGGGATTCTCCTGCCTGAGCCTCCCTAGTAGCTAGGACTAGAGGCACGCGCCACCATGCCCAGCTAAGGAGGTAGTTTCTTAAAGGTTAGTTGCAATATGAAATCCGAAACTATACCAAGAAACTTTTATACTCAATTACATGAAAAATCTATTGGTCTATCTTGCACTTTGAATGAACATTTTATCCATTTATGATGTTACAGTATTGGTTCACTGAGTTATATAGATCTTTCAAACATGGGCACATTTTAATATACAACATAAAGACATCACAACCATTTCTATCAACCCCAATCTCAGAAAAATAATTTGAGGAACTTAAAGACCAAAATGTCTTTAAATACTGAGAAGCTATCAAGTTTGTGGTCCAGGTACAAGTTTCCAAAATTGTAATTTTTGCTTGAAATCTCAAATGTTATCATTGGCAACAAATACTGTCAGTTGTTTTTCTTGAAGTGACAATCTTGCTTTTTTAATTTTCAAGAAAGATGCCTGTCAACTAAATCTGAATAAGAATATTTGTCTTTTAACTAAAAAAACTCATGTTCCATGAAAAAAAGAAAATGGCCAGTTTAGCTTGCTACTCAGAATTACACCAGTGTTTTTCCTCAAGACAAACATGTTACTTTGATATGTATTTAACACATACTGCCAAATTCATCACACAGAATATTAAAAAGAATCAAGATTTAATAAAATTAATACTCTTTACTGCTTCATCAAGGACATTTTAAAGTGAAACTGGTGTTCCACCTTGTGAATTTGTGGCAGTAAGGAATGGTGACTGGTCTACTAGCACATTTTGGTGTCCTGCCTTGATTTGCATGAGCAATTTCACCTATTACTTTTGCACCATCAATCCAAATATCAGTGCAGTGAAAAAGGCATGATATCTTAGTATTCTTATGAAAATAGCTTTTATCTATGGATCTTCTGAAAGGCTCTCAGGGACTCTATCGTGTATACAGACTATGCAATAGATTCTCCTGGACTCCTCCCCAGCTAAGGTATTGGGGAAAGTCAAGGCCTTCTGATTATTTGAAATGTCCCCAGTACTAACATAGAGCTGCCACAAGACATTAAGTGCAATGCCACAAAGAACCTGGACTTAGGACCTGCTTCTTGGGATGTTCTTTATACCTAGATGAGCTCAATTACCAGGAATGGGAAAGTGAGCTCCTTACAAAACGTTTTTTTTTTTTTTTTCTTTTCAGGGGTTGGGAGGATGGGAGCAGGAACAGCAGGAGGCCTGGAGTGTTGGTTTGCCAAGTTTCTGCAGCCCCAGGCTTCCTGGGAGGCATAATGGGCCCTGGACAACCCAATTTTTTAAAAAAATTTTGACCCCTGGAGCCAGCACAGCTGTAAGTGATGAAGCAGCGCCATCGTGTGGCTTGAGTGAAACATGACTTCAAGTGTTGCCCAACCAATAGTTCTCACGTTTCCTTGCTTTTGGAACTTTTGAACTCATAATGGCTTCCCTGTTTTATCTCCATCCAAATACAATAGACACGTGCTGGAATCTTCTCGGGTAAGCTTGGACAGAGTGCTATTTCCGCAAATGAGAATTTTAGCTTCTTTTGGAGTGAATTAGGAGCACAGTGCCCGCCCTCTTGTGGTAGATCTGTCACTTTGCAAAGACAGTGTTAAATTCCAGAAACAATCCTAAATTAGACTCTATGAACTTGAATACTGTCATGTGGTTGGGTGGGCATTTGAGAATCCGCATAGAAATCACAAAGGCAATACTAATAGGCTTTCATATTTTCTATTAGTATTACATAATGACAAGAAATTTTATCTTAACGTTTTAAAAGAAACTTGTTATAAAGTATTCGTTTTGAACCCAGATAGTCTTTCCTTTACAGTGTCTCATGTACATTAGATAAATATATTGAAAGAATGACATAGCTAACTATTTTTATCAACTTCAAATTGAGACAATTAAACAGACACTAAAACTGACCAAAATTTATTGTCTATGTCCATTTGTGAGAAATGCTGCTAAATTTACATTTTTTCTCTCAAGAACCTGCTAGCAGGTGTCTGGCATAATAAAAACATATTTCATTCATTATTTTTTAATGAATAGAGAATTTCACATTATATTATCTGTCTACTAGAATTCAGATATCATGCTTCTTATGAAATAGATGGGTTAAGTAATGAAAGCTGTATAAATTAATTTTCATATTTTAAATGCACTTAAAAGGCACTTATTACATTAAAAGATAAAGTTCTAGCTTTCAAGGAGTGTACTGACTAATGAAACAAATAACTACCTACTATATTTTATTTTTTTTTGAAAAATGAATCAGATTATTCACAAAGTGGATTTGTCTAATAAAAAACTACATATTCAGTTTTCCCCAAAGGAGGTGTGCTTCTATGGCTAATTTTGCTATTTTTTTAAACTTTCTTTGATAGAGTATCAATGAATGTTTAACTTAATATAAAATTGTTTGCATATATTCCTGCCTCCTGAAAAGTTATAGAGGTTAGAAATTTGAGATCATTCAGAGATGAGAAGTTTCATTTTTCACATCATTGTCTTACCACACAATCTTCAGAACAAAGTAGGTGACACTAACTTCTACTTTAGGGGCCACAGCTAGCCATTCTACAAGTTTATAGGAGCTACATGGGGCCTGAAAATTAGCAGACTAATTCTGGGAGGATCGGATTCTGCAAAATTAAATACTCATAGAAAATAGCCAGGTGAGGTGGCTCATGTCTGTAATCCTAGCACTTTGGGAGGCCAAGGCAGGAGGATTTCTTGAGACCAGGAGTTCAAGACCAGCCTGAGCAACATAGCAAGATCCCATCTCTACAAAAAATAAGAAAAATTAGTCAGGTGTGGTGGCACATGCCTGTAGTCCCAGCTACTCAGAAACTGAGGCAGGAGGATCTCTGGAGCCCAGAAGTTTGAGGTTGCTGTGAGCTATGATGAAACCATTGCATTCTAGTCTGGACAACGGAGCAAGACCCTGTCTTTAGAAACAAAAATAACCACAGGAAATAGCTAAAAGAGAGAATTTTTAATGTTCCCAACACAAAGAATTAATAAATGTTTGAGGTGATGGGTATGCTAAGTACCGTGATTTGATCATTAAACACTGTTTATGTGTATCAAAATATCACACTCTGCCCTATAAAGATGTATAATTACTATGTGTCAATTAAAAATATACTCATAGGATTTTGCTTCCTCAATTTGGGGGTTTGAGATTGAATTTATGGCACATCTAACATGCTAATACTTTAAATCAGGAAGAAATAAAGCATGCCAAGAGTTAGGTTTGTGCTTTTCCACAGAAGAGGTGGTGCCCTGTTTCTGGCACACAAAGCTAGAAAGAATATTTCTTTATTTGTTTTCCTCTTTGGTTTTGATTGGAAGGATTCTAGAAAGATGCTAGGTTGAAACTTTCTCCCACACTGGTTTGCTTTAATACATGACTTTCCATTATTCCTTTCGTACAGTGATTCCCAGATAGTCTCCCATGTGCATAGAACATTCTAGGTACTTAGACCACAGTAGCATGAGGGGGGGAAATTTATAATATGCTTCTCAGTATTTACAGTCTGCTCAAAAAAAAGTGTCAATATAAGAAATAATGAGGAGCAGTAGAAAATGAAATACACTCAATGGCCTAAGGTGTATTTCCTGGTGGGCGGGGGGGATGCCCTTTCCCAAGGCCACTCTCTTCATGTCCATTTTCTCATTTAACCCTCAAACGTCTGTGAGGAATTTGCAGACATAAAAGAGTATCATGCCCAAGGTCATGTACCAGTCAGGCAGAGACTCCGGGATGATAATTACAAAGGTACTAATAGCATAATTATAAAAACAAAGTGATACAATGTCTTGAGGTTCACCTGCATGCCATTTACTACACTAGATAACAATCCCATGAAGTAGGAATTCTATGAAGTACAATCATTTTCATTTTGTACAGGAGAAAACTGAAGTTTATTGAGATTAAATTACTTCTCTTCATTTCCCCTTTAAAAGAATAAAAACTACCCCTGTTTAGACTCAGCTCCATCTGAAATTTAGGCCCTTACTCTTGGTGCTTCTCTGGGATTCTCTTACGTCTGGACACTGAAGCCTACAATTTCAGCACTATTCTGCCTTCTTCAGTATTTCTTCTTCTTCCACGGCATGAATCATCACGCCAGGGAGAGTTCTGTGAGGATATCTACAGCCTAAAAAGTTCTTTAGGGCAAGACGTAACGTCTCCAGGAGCTTCTTGTTCAGAGCCACGTGTCTCTAAAGGGTTTCATTTTTCAGTGTTTCCCATTGGTCACCAGAAAGGAAATCCTGGCAAAATAAAGTTTGGAAAACACTTGGTTCCACGACACTAAAAAAGGTGTTTTTTTTGTTGTTTTTAATTGCAGGAATGGTCAGGATCATTAAAAAGTTGTAGTAGTAGTAATTGTAATACTGCTTGTTAACATTTATTGAGCACATGAGAGATGAAAGCTTTCCTGCTGCATGTTTCATATATGGCACCTCATTTAGTGCTCACAAAAATAATGAGAGGAAGAAACTATTATTAGCCCCAATTTGTAGGTGAGAATATGAAGGCAGAACAGTTAAGTAACTTGTCTAGGGGAAAAACTGCCTCTGACCTTATAAATCTCCATGGGACCTTGGGAATGCTTCAGTTCACAGCATTCCCCAAGCATATTTGAATTTTGAGCCCTGTTTGGTTACCGTGAGTCATGAGATTAGTTTCTTCAGGACACGCTTTGATAAATACCACTGAAATAATAAAACATAATATTAAGAAGCACTATGTTGCCAGCCCAGTACTAAACGCTTTGCATAAAATGTTTAATTAGTCCTTGGGTATTAGTATGATCTCCTTTTAGGGTGAAAAACCAAAACCTGAGAGCAGGTAAGAGACTTGCACAAGAGTAGGGAGATGAGTAACAGCGCTCCCCAGGCTGGGCCTACGACTCCAGCGTCACCCTGCTCTCCTGCCATGTGTTCCATCAGCTGCCAGGTTTCTAGGAAGCAGAATCTTGATTTGAAGGGCGCTGGGAAGATACCAGAGACCCGGAGAGGAAGGATCACAGAACACAGGCGCGCTTTGTCAGCAGGAAAGGAAGACTGCAGACTGTAGGTCTGCATGGGACACAGAGGGACACTGGTAAAGGCCAGGCCAGGTGCGGGCGCCAGGGACAGACCTGAGCAGAGGCTGGGAAGTCACCTCAGGCCAGAGCAAGAGCTAGAGGGAGCGGGGAGAAGTGAGGAGATCCGAAGTTCAAGGTTTGCGTTGGGGCTTGGAGTAAGTCAGGGGTAGGTGCAAAGAATGCCTCAGAAGTCTAACATGGCCTTGACGCCCTCTCTGAGGGGACCAAGTGACATTGTGGGGAGCTGGCAGCACCATGCCTGTTGTCACGTGTGGAGCATGCTTCCTGCCTGCCAGCCTCGGCTGCGTGGGGGTGGGGGTCAGGTTGGGAGTCAGGTTGGGGATCAGGTTGGGGTGGGGTGGGGGTCAGGTTGGGGATCAGGTTGGGGGTGGGGTGGGGGTCAGGTTGGGGATCAGGTTGGGGGTGGGGGTCAGGTTGGGGGTGGGGGTTGGGATGGGGTGGGGGTCAGGTTGGGGGTGGGGGTGGGGGTGGGGGTCAGGTTGGGGGTCAGGTTGGGGGTGGGGGTGAGGTTGGCCTGGGTGCCCCTAAACCGGTCTCAGCTATCGGGTTCCTTCTCTACTCTCCCACAGAAGGCAGAAAAGGAAGGTGCCTTTGTCTACAGGGGACATCATTAGGTAGGAGGCACTACAGATAACAGACACAAGCCCTGGGAGGTTTTATTTCTGCTTTAAGTTTCCTAGGGCTCAGGCTGCAAATGTCACATGCGGCCTATACAAGAAAAAGTCACAGAAAGAATCTTTCTGTTTGTGCATCACACCTGGAATTAGTATAGTAAAAAGCTCAGTTCACTAAAATGTCCATTTGGTCATTACAGGAGAGTTACAAGTTTAGGACACGACAATTATAAATCCTTCGAAATGCCCAAGACAGCTTGCTCCCGAGGCAGCCAGGAGAACAGCGCCCGAGGAGCTTCTGGTTAATGTCCGCGCATCTCCTAGTGGGAACGCGGGTGTCGGCGGGCCCCTCTCCAGTGCTCGCTGGAAGGCAGCTCGGGGGTGAGGGGACACCCACTCCTGTTAGGCCCGGCTGACTGGTCCAGAAAAGGAACATAAAGTGCTTCTTGTACAGCTGCTGGACCCTCCTGTCATGACACTTGCTGTCCCAAGTTCAGGGGTCTTTTTCAGTATTATTAATTTTCTAGAAAGTTCTCTGGCTCATAAAACCGGAGAGGTCAAAAACTTCTTTTCTGTCTGTTGCCGAACTATGGCAGAGCAGCAGCTAACCATGTCATGACCAGGTTCCTCAAACTGGGCATTACGACCCCCCAGGGTGATGGCAATAGAATAAGAAACCACAATTACGAGATGTCAAGGGGGCCTTTGGAGACATGAATTGACTTCCTTCAGCTCTAAAACCAGTCCAAGAGATAGGTTTTCCTAGCTGTCTGGATCTCCACAGCTAAACCTAATCTATACTCTGCAGGAGAAATTAGCTTCCTTAATTAGCAATGTCCCCTCTGATAGTGTGATGACAACAGTGCGGGGTAGCAAACCTAGTTTTGAACCACTCTGTTGAAAAAAAGCCTTTCCCACTGCTTGGGTAGACTTTGAAACCGTGGGCATGGAGTCATAAAGCTCACGTAACTGCGTGGTCCTGAAGACACACACACTGCAAATTTGTAAGAAGAAATATAAATGGGAGAGGATAAAGATTAAGAGATTTTGAAATTTATTCCCATATATTAAAAAGGCAATACCGATACAGTTTTTTAGAAAGTGATACCATATAAATTTCATCCAAAAGCATTTACGTGAACACGTTTTATTTGCAGCTAGATATACAATGGCTATTATATGTACTATAGTCGACAGATTTGTTAAAAGTGGATGTTTTTATCGATAGTATTTCATCTAGAGTATTAGATTCACTACTGAATATTATGTAAACTTCTTTAGTGAGATACTTATCATCAGCTTCCTTAGTGAGTTACTAAATTTCTTCAGTGAGTTACTTGTCATCAGCTGGTGACAAAATATTCTATCCTAAGTTGATTATTCTGCTATAACATTGGCTTATAGAACAGCTTTAACTTCCTTTCTGATTGATCTCCTTAACTTGTATTAGAAATTTATCTTTTAGAAAAAAAAATGATGTATATCCAATGTTCTGATGCAGTAAGATATTTTAACAGCTTTATTGAGATATAATTCGCATATCATACAATTCACACATTTATGTGTACAATGGTTTTTAGTATGTAAAAATGTACAGTATGATTTTTGAAAGTCAGTCCATTAGACTGTTTTTCACCTTACAATAATGTGTACAAAGCAATTTCCTCTCTCCACCTCCTCTTTTCTATTCCAAAAATAAACAAAGATGATTTCTGCAGGAAGGTGCGTGTGTATGTGTGCATATGTGTGTCTCCCTTAGGAGAATAAAATAAATTGTCAATTTCCATTTACTATTCAGAAGCCAAAATGTGGATAATCTTCACAAGCAGTAACTTTGAGAAATGCCAAAGGAGTAATACTATTCTAGAAACCATACTTTCTATTTGTTCTTAAAGGTCTGGACAGGTATTGCATTTGCTGCCTGACACCCCACTCTGCCTGTTCATCCAAAAAGAGCCACTAGAAGCAGGCAGCTGGCATCTTGGAAAGGGAAAGGGAAGGGCTGGCGGCTGCTGGTGGGCTGTGTTTACCCACACTGAGTTCATCAATGCGACGTAGGCAATACATCGTGACTTGGGAGAGTTGCCATGAGCACTTGGATAAAGGGAAAACTCAGGGACACAGGAAGAAGAAAGGTCAATATTTGCTCTTGATATCTGGCTGTTAAAGCAATTTACGCAAATCACACTGGGCTGAGTAAGAAGAGACCAACCAGCTGAGCAGCAGCAGAGGAGGGAAACTGTCTCAAGAGGTGGAGGGAGTTTTTACATCCTGTTAAACTTGAGACCAGTGGTATTTTTTTGCAGTAAAGCTATGGAAAATACTGGAAGGTTTGGGCAGACAGTTTGAAGACAAAAACTGTGCTGCTTGTAATTGTATGCCTGCCCCTTTGCCAGCGTATGTAGACGAGAACCAGCCCAGCTGAAGATCATTTCCTCTCGCTTGAATGCCCATTTGCAATGATTGATTCTTAAAGGTCATGGGGGGCGCTTGCCAGCACATTTTTATATGAGGAGTCCAGCTCTCTGTTTTGACGTTAGTCAGATGCGTATGTGGCACCCGAGGACCAAGGAGGAGACAGGGAAGAATCAAATTCTCTTTTGGCTCAATCACTGTCAAGTTCAAAACTCTTACATGTCTGAGTGCCTTATTTGGCCTAGACACCCTCAGGCCTACAGGGGAAAAAATACCTCTTTTGTAATATTTTTATACCACGTCTTAAATATTTATCCTTTGACTTTTTTTTCCCACTCTTTCAAACTCTTCCTTTTTTTCTTTCCCTCTCCAGCTTTTTCTAGTTCCTTTGTCTGTCAAAGGCGGTGTGGCTGCTGTATATAAGAATACTCAACAGTCTTGGCAGCAGTGTGTTTACAATCTAGTGGATGTTTGAAGATTAATAGCAACACAATCATATAAATGCCATTAAAGGACCCAGGTACAAGGTGTCCCATGTCCAGGACAATGGCCTACAAAATATTACAATTCTATGTTAATTGCCAGCATGACAAAATTATTTTTTGCCATCTATCTTTCTGATTAATACATTTTTGGAGCTTTTTGTTTTTAACTTTACTTTCTTTTTAAAGGAAGCCTTCCTAGAAGGCTGCCTTGACCGAATGATTTCAATCAACATCTGTTGAATGCTTATTAGGCACCAGCCAGGCACAGTGCTAGGATATGAGGTTACAAAAATGAATAGAAAAGGCCCCTGGGCCGGGCACGGTGGCTCATGCCTATAATCCTAGCACTCTGGGAGGCCGAGGCCGTCGGATTGCTCGAGGTCAGAAGTTCGAAACCAGCCTGAGCAAGAGTGAGACCTCGTCTCTACTATAAATAGAAAGAAATTAATTGGCCAACTAATATATATATATATGTATATATATATAGAAAAAATTAGCCGGACATGGTGGTGCATGCCTGTAGTCCCAGCTACTCGGGAGGCTGAGGCAGGAGGATGGCTCGAGCCCAGGAGTTTGAGGTTGCTGTGAGTTAGGCTGATGCCACGGCACTCACTCTAGCCTGGGCAACAAAGTGAGACTCTGTCTCAAAAAAAAAAAAAGAAAAGACCCCTAACTAAAAATAGCTCATGGTCTTACAGGTGGGACAGATTTTCAAAGCAACACTATGATTCAGATGGGTAAGTTCTGGAAGTTATGTGCAAGGAGAACACAGAGCAAGAAGAGATTACTTTTTCTCCAGTGGACTCCCTGGGAGATGGATGGGTCAGTGAAGATGCAAAGAGGAGATGACATTTCCATGCTTGAAAATGATTAAGAGCTCACCAGACCAATGGGTGGCACTATGTTTATTTCAGATTTTACCAAAGTTTAGGTGGAACACAATGGGTTTGAACAGCTATGGAATGCAAACACCTCAAAATTGGCCGGGCTCTGTGGCTCACGCCTGTAATCCTAGCTCTTGGGAGGCCGAGGCGGGCGGATTGCTCAAGGTCAGGAGTTCAAAACCAGCCTGAGCAAGAGCGAGACCCCGTCTCTAATATAAATAGAAAGAAATTAATTGGCCAACTGATATATATATATAAAATTAGCCGGGCATGGTGGCGCATGCCTGTAGTCCCAGCTACTCGGGAGGCTGAGGCAGGAGGATCACTGGAGCCCAGGAGTTTGAGGTTGCTGTGAGCTAGGCTGACGCCATGGCACTCACTCTAGCCTGGACAACAAAGCGAGACTCTGTCTCAAAAAAAAAAAAAAACAAACAAACAAAAAAAAAACACCTCAAAATTAATTATTGCCCATGCTTGCTCTCAGGTCTTTGGGTTGCCCTGACTAGTGTGGTCATGTAATTAGCCCCTGTTTTTCTCTCAAGTCCTCTCCTAGGTCACCCTGCCCCTCCACTTTTCTAACTCATGATCTGATGGTGTCTCCAAGTTAACTCTCCACACTGCTCTCACTACTGAGCCTACTTTTCCTCTTTGAAGGACTTGTTAATTTGTACCACTCAGCGAAACACCTACTCTGGGTCTTAGCATATAGCAGAGGCTTGACATTTCAGCCTTTCCTCTTCTTCAACAGCTTCTGTAAGTGGAAGGAGACAGAAGAGATATTTTTTTCTCTCACTATTAGTTATCCAGACACCTACTCAAACCCTAGACAGTAGAAATCGCCACTATCAGTTTTCATTTCTAATCATTTTCATCCCAGTGAATTACACTTGACTCCTGACCTCAAGGAGGTCAGGTATTTTGCGGTAATGTCTACTAGAATCACTAGTTCTTATTTATTTGTAACTCACTGTATCACATCCATACAATAAAACATAAATGCAGTGACTGCATACCCCGCCAGACCATAGTGTGCTAATTTTTCTCAGTATTAGATACCAGTGAGTTAGGATTTGCTGCCAAGTTCCCAATTTTTTTAAATGGAAAAACTAAAAACAGTAACTGAGTCTTTTGAGCTGCTGTTTTCTAGACTGTCAAGACTGTCTTGACTGGGAGAGACAGCGACAATAAGGGACCAGCTACGAAACAAGGTAAGTTAATTAACACTAAGGACATAGATGTTTTGAAGGGACAGGCGTCTGTGTTTGCTAGTTTAAAATTTGTCAAGTTATAGTTATGACAACAAATTCCGCGGTTGCCTTTATTCCTTAGGGTGACTGAACTAAAGAAACCCAATTGTTTTTAAGTTCTGAGAAGAAACAGGCCATGCCCAATTTTAGGGAGTCTGTTTTCTTGACCTTTTCCTAAATTTTCTCTTTGAAGGTGGAGAAAATATTGCTTTCTGAGAAGAGGTATGTTCTTGGAACAACTGCATCAAGCTAAAAATAGTGGGAATTGAACATAAGAATCCTTGCAAGAAAGAGAGCCAAACTGTAGATTCTGGTTACTATATTTGATGAAAAAGTCTCCATAAAAGGAAGAAGGTAAAATCCTATTAGGTTTTATTAAAAATCCAATTGATGTTATTTGAAAAACAGCTGTCTTTTATGGTGTAAGGTTTGCTTCCCTTAAAACAACCCATTTTGTTTCATTTATTTTTCTAAGAGTTCAATGTCATTCGATTGGCTTAGGATTTTAGACATTATTGGCTGGATAACTAAATTTAGTTTTGTAATCATAAAATGAAAATCAGAACATTCTATTACAAAGTATAGATTAATTTCCTCCATGATTTTTAAGAATGTCTGGTTTCCTTTCAGTTCATAAATGTAAAGCATTTGAGGTTTCAAATGAGGAAATGAGACTTACCAATTGAAAATGGCTATTGATCCATCTAAATCCAGTGCTGTGACTTTTTAGAACAACTATTTAGATAGTAAAGAGAGAAGAACATTTTTATATATCTGCTGAAAACAATATCTCTACAGCCATAAGTTCTAATGATGAACTAGGAGAGAGCTCATTAATTTTAAAAAATTCTTCCTCTAAGTCCATATTTTTTAATTTTCACAGTAAATGACATTGTGACAACACTCTACCTCTGAGTGTCTAAATTTATCATCAGGCTAATTGACTGGATGTCATTTATCCTTGTACAGTAGCAATATAGCCAGCAGTATGTTTTGAGCTACACAGTTTTTTAAAAAATATATTAATATAGTTGAAATAGAGATGCTTTTCTCTCCAAATCTGGGTGCTTAGGATTCTCTTGAAAACCTAACATTGAATAAACTTTAGCAGGATGGGTGGGACTGTCTAGGTGGGACATGCATTCTTTAGTCCCTCCCGCTACCTGGTAAATGCACCAACCCACTTCGTCCAGGTGTGTGCAATAGCAGTGCAAAGGAGAAAATGCGAGAATCTATGACTTCATAATTCTAGGGATTTGAGAGAGACTATGGGGAGAATGGTGAGCAGAATTTTAAGATGGTCCACATGACCCTGGCTCCCGAGTGTTAGTCCTATGATTATGTTACATTATATGGCAAAGGAGAGGTTGTCCAGGTGCTCCTAATCTCACCACAGGAGCCCTTTACAAGCAGAGAGCTGTCTCTGGTTGGGAGCAGGAGAGATTTCACGAGAGATTTGAAGCATGAAAATATTCGACACCTGTGAGGACTTCACATTGCTCGTTGAAGATGGAGGGGGTAAGCTGAGGACCGCCTCTAGAAGATGGAAAAGAGCCCCCACTAGCAGTCAGCAAGAAGACAATGACCTGGGTCCTACAGTGCAAAGAAACTGAATTCAGCCAACAATGCGAGTGAGGCTGGGTGGGGACCCTTCCCCCAGAGCCTTCTACTAACAGCCCAGCCCAGCTACCGTGTTTCCCTGAAAGTAAGACAGGGTCTTATATTTATTTTTCCTCAAGAAGACACCCTTGGGTTTATTTTCAGGGGATGTGTTATTCTTTTTTTAAGTACAGTACAACAATCTACATTTATTCAAATATAGTTAAGTCGTCTTCTTCTGGAACATCATCATAACTTTCCAAACCCCAAATTCCATCCTGAATTTCTTGCAACTCTATTTCCTTTAGAACCATTGGCTCCAATCTCTCATGTCGAGCAGTAGAGTTCTCATGGGGCAGATGAAAAGGGCTGCTCGTCGTCTTTACCACTCCACGACAAAATGCATGGGTTGTGCAGATGTGCGGTGTAGCCATACCCATCACTAGGTCTTACTTTTGGGGTAGGGCTTATATTGTGCAAATGCTTAAAATCCTGCTGGGGCTTATTTTATGGGTATGTTTTATGTTTGGGTAAACACGGTAGTACCAAGCTCTCAGCCTTGTGGGGCTCTGTGCAGAGAACCTGGGTGAGCTCACCGTGGCTTTTAAGCTGGAGAACGGCGGCGATATAACAGATTGGTGTTGTTTTAAGTCACTACATTTATAGTAATTTGTTACAACAGTAATAAAAAAACCAATCCAAGCAAGGAAATGCTTGGGTGACTAGCAACATACAAGTGTCTTTAAGTAAAACAGTAAACATGAGAAATGGAATCAGAATGAAAAAGAAATACTATTGATCTTAGTTTCTAAGATCCTTGAGTGGACCATCCAGTTTCATGCAATAATTTTTTATTTGCTCAGAAAGCATTTTATGATGTATACACTTCATGCTAGGCCTTGAGCTTGTCTTAAAGATAGTGATAAAAGTTACCTAGATCCGATGTCTGGCACATGAAAGCACTGAATGCATGTTGAATTGGGTTGAATTGTATTAAATACCTTTGAGAAGCCTCAGTCTGGAAATTTAAAATTCTCAAGCTGTATAGTGAATAAATGTCTGTATCTTTGTAGCCCTCACCCTCCACTGCCATGCTCTGTTTTGATCACTTTCCTATTATCCTTGTTGTATATTTTCTACATACGTATATTTACCTTGTTTACTCCTGAACACAGAATTACCATAATTTAATTCTTCACTCTACAAGGTAGGTATGAGATTGTATGTGTGTTTGAAAATCACAAATACCATTCTTACAGTTTACCACTGTATTGATGGGCTGGACAGACTGGGTTCCCTTGTCTGCAGGTTGCTCCTCTGCCTGAGATCCGTGGCAGATATTAGGCCATGGATTCTGTCCCCTGATCTGCCATCATGATATATCAGCAGGAAACAGTGCTGGTTAGGAGAGGATCTTGACATCCTGCTAAAGTTTGTTTTGTTTCATACAGTCTCATTGCACCAGTCTTCAACAACCATACAGTTACAGGACTCTTTGCAAGACTGTCTGTCCTTGGGCCTCTGTTTCAGCATTTGCTGTACATCTGGTCTTGTTACAGGGAGAAATTCTAGATCTCTTGAGCTGTGCATTGCTTGAATCACAAATTTCCTCTTAGACATTTTTTTTGGGGGGGAATCAATAACCAGAATTCAATAAAATTCTGGAAAAATGGCATGTTCATTTGAGTCTGCCTCACGATCTTGTCTTGTTTGATCTTGTCCTGTTTGTTTTATACATTTGGTACACATATCTTCATAGGATTGTTATGATACAAATAGCATTTATTAAAAGGACAAAATGAAAATTTTTGTTTCTAAAATTTTGATTAGAACTACAAAGGTAGAAAAGATTTTAAAATGCCAGCACAAATAATCTCACTGTAAAATATAATTATAAGTAGCTTTAAAAATACTAAGAATTAGCAACCAGTTTTAAAAATTAAGGGAGAATGGCTACAACTTAATAAGTATAAAGACTTTATAAATTGATACAGACTGCTTAAAATTAATAATATTGCAAAGATACAGTGTAGATAGAGATGTATAAATACAGGTATCTTTTTTTTTTAATTTCAGCATATTATTTAGGTTACGTGTGTTGCCTTCCTCCAGAGTCAGAGCTTCAAGCGTGTCCATTCCCCAGATGGTGCGCATCGCACTCATTAGGTATGTATATACCCATCCCCCCATCTTCCTAACGCCCGATAAATGTTATTCCTATATATGTGCACCTAGGTGTTGATCAGTGAAACCAATTTGCTGGTGAGTACATGTGGTGCTTATTTTTCCATTCTTGGGATACTTCACTTAATAGAATGGGTTCCAGCTCTAACCAGGAAAATACAAGAGGTGCTATATCACCATTGTTTCTTAAAGCTGAATAGTGCTCCATAGTATACATATACCACACTTTATTAATCCACTCGTGTATTGATGGGCACTTGGGTTGTTTCCACATCTTTGCAATTGTGATTTGTGCTGCTGTAAACATTTGAGTGCAGATGTCTTTTTTATAGAATGTCTTTTGTTCTTTTGGGTAGATGCCCAGTAATGGGATTGCTGGATCAAATAGTAGGTCTACTTGTATCTCTTTATTTCCATATTGCTTTCCACAGAGGCTGTACTAGTTTGCAGTCCCACCAGCAGTGTAGGAGTGTTCCTATCTCTCCGAATCCATGCCAACATTTATTGTTTGGGGACTTTTTGATAAAGGCCATTCTCACTGGATATAAGTGATATCTCATTGTGGTTTTGATTTGCATTTCCCAAATGCAGGTATCTTAAAGCTATTTACAAAGATTGATTGAGAGAAAAAGTAAGGCTGTTTCTTAAACACTTCACAATTGCCCTCTCTCCATTTGCCTTTTCAGAAGAGCCTCTCCAATCAGCCCTGTGAAAGCATTAACCTCCCGTCATGTCCTATATTCTATCATATTATTTCATTGTATTTTTTCAACAAATTATCAATAACTAAAAAGATCACACTTATTTTTCCGATGTTGTGTTTCTTGTCTGTGCTCTTCAATCCCCAAATAGAATATGAACTTCTTGAAAAGGTTCTCTCTTGCTCACAGCTATATTGCCAATGCCTAGTAAATAGTTGGGTGCCAGTAATTATTTGTTCACAGATTAACTTGTTAATATATATGGCAAATAATTTTTGCATAAACATATAGAAAAGGTGTAAAATCTAGAAATAGATACAGGTACTAAGATAGCACTTTAATTTCTTTGATTTGATATAACAGAAAAAGCAGCAGACTTAGAATTTGTATAGCTGTTCATACATACATCCACCCATCCATCCACCCACCCACCCAACCCACCCCTCCATCTAGCCTTCCATCCATTCAGTGTGTATTAAGTGCTAGCCATGTATGGATGCTCTTCTCTTTCTTTCATTTACTGATTCTGTGACCTTAGACAAATCCCAATCTGCCTGAACATATTTTTCTTTTCTATAAAGTAATGACAGTGATCCCTATCTATTTCACTCATGAAGTCTAAAATGAATTCTCTTTTTTGGTAAAAGTGCTTTGAAAACAGGTACTCTGCAAAAGTAAGATACCGTCATTATGACCAATATAATTGTCACTAGGAATGACCATATTCATATGAAGGCCAAGAAAATAAGAAAATTAATTTACTTGTATTCAAATAGATCTTCCTACAGTTCTCACATATCCTCAGGAAAATGGAGGCTAAATATGTATGTCTATGCGATTTTTGTATGGATTTTGAAAGAACAAATTATATGCTCTGTAGTGGACAGCAATGCGTTATTCCTTCATTCAACAAACATTTATTGTACCAAATCATACACAAAACATTATGTTAGGCGCCTTATGTGACATAAAGTGTTTACAGAAGGCAATTTAAGGACAAGTCTGTGTTCTTCCAAGTTAAAAAAAATCAATTAATTAAATTCTTTCAAATATTTTAATATCCTTAATAATTTGAACAAAATTTGGATTATCATCTTGTTCCCACTATTAATACAGGGTATTGGCATCTACTATATGTAACACTTTGAGAACACGCTATCTGTGTCAGTACTGAGAGTACTCTGTATTATTGCATTATATAATTTAATAATTGCAACAAACCTAAATGGGATAGATATTCCCATTTTACATATTAGAAAACTATAGTGACATGACTCTTATCAACTATTTTGTACTACCTTAGTTTTTGTTGACTTAATGCACAGACACACCACATTATATGCAGATTAGTAGCTCAGTAATATAATATTTTAGTGCTAATTGCTCTCTGGATCAGGCTCAGGTCCTAACTTGTAGGTATAGATCATAGAAACACATAGGAACTAGAATCCTGCAGGCATAGGCAACTTTCCATGTTGTCTCTTCCATAGACCACATTTTGTCAGCATAAAAAAATGGATCTGTTATACATGGAAAATATAGTAATGCTTCTAAGAAATTGGGAAATGTTTCAAAGCATACCATGCCAAAGCCTGCAGCAAATCCTTCTTTGACATCACGCAACTACAGATGTCCCAACATGCCTGCCTCTGTTGTACTCAACAAGAGTGATGTGGATCATGGAATACCACATGCTTGGGAGGCATGCTGGATTCCAAACAGCACTGGGCCTTTCTCATCACTTTTCCCTCTAGTGCAGATGCAATAGTCATATAAAAATGGTAAGAGGGACATGGTTCAAATGAGAGATACTTTTTATTTATATCATTTTTAGTTTTTATTTATACAAGATGGGTAATTCTCCTTAGCTTAATATGATAAAAATCAGATGTATTGTTTTTCTACTTACATAAGTAGAGTTTTCATTGACATCCATGACTGAGAGAGATTAGAACAGATAATAAGCACGAAGTAGTTTGGCTTTCCTAAAACTGAGATATGCCAAGAGGAAGATTATCTATCAAGTGCCTCATTCTGAGTCTGCTCCAGAAATTTCTTGTGCAGACTGGAGGATCTAGTCTGCAGTTGCTACAAGCCTAAGAGTAAAACAGGTTCAGAACTCACTTATGATTAGTGTTTAGTCTAACGACCTGCTGAAATCTGCTTGTATGATTGGCAAGACACTAAAAAGTAGCCCTTGTTGTCTCATTCATGGAGTCATCTAGAAGTGCTCGGCACGATGGCTTGGTGTATCTACCATTGTCTTCTGTGTACTATATACAACCTAGAACAATGTGTCCAGCTAAGTCTTGATTTAGAAAGGGGCCACTATTGTCACTGTCCTGTTTATTTTCATTGGCATGATTTCTACATGCCAAGAATCTCCTCCACTGTTGCAGGAAGGTCCAATGAGCTAGAGAACAGAGATTCTTGCCTCTTGTCCCACACTGCTACCAATATGTATGACCTTGCTGGTGTTTCTTGCTTTCTCTGTGAATGAATGAGAGTTTGGGAGTTTCCTTCCAAATCTAAAAATCTCTGTTAGTTTCTTTGAAGTTGATATTTCTTTTCATCCATGGACATCTCCATGCCTTTGGCATGGATATTCATGTCCCTTTTATCTTGAACTCAGTTCAAGTGCTGTGTTGAGTCTTCAAACACACCCATTCTCTTGTACAGAGACTTTATTCTTCAACTGACACGCACCATATATTTTTCAAGTTAATGAATCTTTGGGAACAAAGTAGGGTGTGGGAGATATCAATTAATTTATAGGATTTTTATTGGAAGAAAAAGGAATAACCACAAGCCTATGATTGGTACAGACTATTGGAGGAGGCCTTTGTGTAGGAAAGCAGAAGTACAACTAATTTGGTGACCTGTAAAAATGCTGTTCTGAGACCACATGTGAGAATGAAATTTTTGAGACCCTAAGCTGAATTCAACAAATCAGTATACGATTCTTTCTCCACATCTTTCCCAACATAACAATTTTATATTATTATTATTTTATATATTTCATATTATCATTGATTCACTGATACAATGGTGGCTCTGTTTTAAGTTTTTGTAAACTGAAAAAGAAGTTTATATTATAAAATTTCATTGTGAATTGGTAGCACAAAACTAAGAGTACACAAATATGAACGACAATAGGATGCCTTAACAACAACCTGTGCTATTGAAGTAAAAATATTGTTATGCTATTTAATGATTTGAAGCAAATTTTTGTAATATTATATGGGTTTTTTTTAAAGGCTTGTTTAATTAGAAAAGGAAGAGCTAGAACTCTTCTGAGTAAAAGAACACACAAAAAAATTATTTTAAAACGTTTTTAGATATTGCCACAAGGTGGCATGATAAGTTCTGTTCAGCTTGGTTGTCTTGTAGCAAGGAGAGTCTAGTGGAGGTTAGAAGGGGAAGGTGCAGCCTCAGAGAAGGTGAAGCAGAGAAGTAAAGCAGTGGAGGGGGTATAATGGGAGGGGGTGCTTTTGAGTTAATAAACTTGGGATGGGCCTGTAGTACTTTCTTCAGAGGCTGAGTTCCTCCCTTTCTCCAAGACAACAATATTTCTGGTCACATCTCCAACCTCTTTAATTGACCTGAATCCCTCTTTGTTTTTCTAAAGTGTCCTTAAAGATGATTTTTGTTTATAGAAATAAACACACAATGCATACACCCTGTGATGTGCAACTTTTCTTCTTTTTCCATAAACCATTTTTGATTTGAGTTCATGAATATTTTCATAGAACATGAACTGTCCAAGTACCAAAATCTATAACCAATGATCCATAAAAACTAGTTATCACTGATAAGTGTTACACATTTAATTTGTATTCATCCCTTATTAACTTGAGAGAATTGGAAGAGCATGAAAAGAGTGTAGTTATATCAAAATGATATTCCACAAGCTTCAGCTTGATGTAGTTGGAAGAGCACCCTGTGAGTGTTTCAACATTTTCCATCTGGGCTGTCAACATGGGTTGCCAGAATAGGGCAACATTGCAGGAAACCAACCTGGAAAATCCCCTGCAGGGTACTGAGTTTCCTTTTCCCAGAGAAATGTCTGGGCATGAAAGGAAAGCCCTGATGCTCATACTGAAAGTCACATTCTTTGGAGTGGTTGGTTTTTCTACTGGTTTGCAGATCTGAGATTTAGCAGTCCAAAAAAGCACTTAGAAAACTTTATTTTCCAGGTAAATATTATCCACTCCTAGGGTAAGTTTTCCTTTGGAAGGTTATCGTTAGTCAGGAACATTCCTCAAGAGGCAATTTGTATATAACTTTTGAGCAAGAGAGCTGCCTAAAATATAAATATATATCTACTTTCAGTATTGAAATATCTAGATATATAAAAAGATATATAATATATATAGAAAGATATATGTAAATACATATCTACTACCAGTAAAAAAAAAAAAACAACTAGTTTTTTACTAGTCTTAAGTGAGGGTGCTTTGGGAGCTGGTGATCAATACTACAGTTCTTGCCCTCTACCTAGTTTTTTCCTACTATAAAGGTGCCCAAGATTGTAGGTGTAGGTACAACAACATATACACCAAAAGAAAAGTAGATCAAAGTTCTGGTATTTTAAAAATAAGATTGATTACATTTGGGAAAGATCATTGCAGAAAGCAGAATTACTGATGGGCAATGGATATTGAGCAACTGTAGTGACTCAACACTGAAGATCCACAATCCTGTTTGCAATGGCAATGATAATAAAAGCCAACATTCACTGAGTTGTTAGTATGTGCTAGGCATGGTTTGGAGGATTCTACATATTTAATCTTCACAGTAGCACCATGAATTCGGTGCTATTATTATATCTATTTTATAGACAAGACAGCCATGGCATATAGGTTAAACAACTGGACCAAAGTCACACAGCTGTTGAGTGTCTGAGCCAGGATTTTCAAAGAGCCAGGCCAAGTTATTAACTACTACATGATACAAGCTCTGGTTGGAATGCTGCAAAGGAACATAATTGTATAGGTATAAGATAAACTCATAACATCAGCACCTAATCTATTAAGAAATTCATCCATTTGGCAGCTGTATATATTTGAAATACAATTTGCAAACCGGCAGAAAAAAATAGCAGCTTGTGAGTAGCTAAAGTGCATACCAAATCAAGGCACCATGGATGAGGTATAGTATTCTCAGGAGGGTATAGCTTCAAATGTATTTACTGTTACTGCACATACATTACACATCTGTTATTTTTGTATTGACAACTTATCTATTGTTACTATAGACAAGAATGGTTTCCAAATCCAAGGCAATCCAGATCTGCTGTCATAGAGATCTATATTTACAGTAGGGAATGAGTTTATATAGGACCATTTGGTGAAAGGGCCCAAATCCTTATCAGTTTTAATAAACCCTAGAACCAACATATCCCTGCACCAGAGTTCATTAAGAAATGGTCATGTTGGTGATACTATGTGATGGAGAAAATTTCAAAATACATTTGACTATTTATTCTAGAAGAGGAAAGCATAAAATGATTTTTGGAATGATTTCTGTTCAAATTAGTTAATAAGTTTTGAAAGAAACAAGTAGTACTTTAGGGCTATGGTCCCAACCCCCAGGCTGTGGACTGATACCAGTCCATGGACTGTTAGGAACTGGGCGGCACTGCTGGAGGTGAGTGACAGGTGAGCGAGGGAAGCTTCATCTGTATTTACAGCCGCTCCCCATCGCTTGCATCACCACATAAGCTCCACCTCCTGTCAGATCAGTGATGGCATTAGATTCTCAACAACAAAAAATATTGTTTTCCATACAGGTTGCACTAATTTGCAGTCCCACCAATAGCGTATAAGCATTCCTTTCTTTCAACATCATGCCAGCATCTATTGCTTTTGGCTTTTTAGTAATGGCTATTCTGACAACAGTAAGATAATATCTCATCATTTATGTTTTCCTGATGATTAGTGATGTTGAGCATTTTTTCATATGTTTTTTGGCCATTTGTCTATCTTCTTCTGGAAAACTTCTGTTGACGTGTTTTGCTCACTTTCTAATGGAGTTGTTTTTTTTTTTTTTTCTTGCTGATTTGATTGGGTTCTTTGTAGACTCTGGATATTAGCCCTTTATTGGATGTATAGTGTGTGGCTATTTCCTCCCATTCTGCAGGTTGTCTATTTACTCTGTTGATTATTTCCTTTGCTGTGTAGAAGCTTTATAATTTAATCAAGTCCTATTTCTTTCTTTCTTTCTTTCTTTCTTTCTTTCTTTCTTTCTTTCTTTCTTTCTTTCTTTCTTTCTTTCTTTCTTTCTTATTGTTGCTATCATTGCCTTTGGGTCTTAGTTATAAATTCTTTGCCTAGGTTGAATCTAGAAGAGTTTTTCCAACTTTTTTTTCTAGAGTTCTTAATGGTTTCATGTCTTACACTTAGATATTTTATCATCGTGAATTGATTTTTGTAAATGGTAAGAGATAGGGGTCCTGTTTCATTCTTCTGCATGTGGCTATCCAATTTTCCCAGGATCATTTATCAAATAGGGTTTCTTTATCTCCTCCTTCTCTTCCCCACATATGCATGCCTCCCCAGAGATCTCTTTGGTCTTGCTGAACAAATCATCCTGTCACCTTCTCCTTCACTCTGAATTTCTCCTGTCACTTCTCCAGAGTTTTACAATATTCTTTCCAAGAAGAACCATCCATAGGTAGGCATCTCCCTGCAACTTTTGATCCTCTCCTTGAGAGCAGCCTGTGTGGTCTGCTTCTAGTCTGCCATCTTCCTCAACAAAAAATCATTCTGATTCCTGTTGATGAGCTTTATCCATTTGTTACTTTTTGATGTTTGAAATTCTAGATGGAAGTTAAGGATAGCAATACACCAAACTATCATTGCACTTCAATTGGAATTTCACTTCTTGCATGTTATGTTAAAAGCAAGCAAACAAACAAAAAACCCTTGTGCCTAAAGTTCTGAAATGTAAAAATTGAGAAATGAATTATTTTCCAATCAATGAGGTTCATTAGAGTGTCACTTGTTTCTCATTTGCTAATTGTATCATTTAAAGAGATTGTAGGTTTGGAAGAAGAAAGCCAAAGAGGTTTAGCTGTCGTATTAATAGCTGGGTATTAATAGCTGTTATGGGTTCAATCGTGTCCCCCCCAAAATGTTAAAATCCTAATATACAATACCTCAGAATGTGACCTTATTTCCAGATAGGGTCTTTACAGAGATAATCAATTTAAAATGAGGTCATTAGGGTGGGTCCTAATCCAATATGACTAATGTCCTCATAAGAAGAGAAAATTTGGACACAGACACATATACAGAGAGAATGCCACATGAACATCAAGGCAGAGATAAGGTTGATGTGTGTACATGCCAAAGAATTACAAAGGTTTTGGCAAACAAGCAAGAAGACAGAGGCATGGAATGTTTTCTTCCTCACAGCCCTGAGAAGGAACTAGCCCAACTTACACCTTGATCTTGGCCTTCTAGCATCCAGAATTGTAAGGAAATACATTTCTGTTGTTGATGCCATTCAAAGTGCCATTTGTAGTACTTGGCTACAGCAGCCCTACCAAATTAATACAACAGGTGAACACTTTAGGGAGGAACTATCTGAGTTAACAAAATCCTGATAACCCTCCATAACACTGTTCCAAATCATCCTAATGTGGTATCTAAAGCTGTCTCCTGCTTTACTATCAAATTCTCTTTATTGTTACTATTTTACCTATGGCAAAACTCTAGACCTTGGATTCTCAGATGTAAATCAATAGTGGTATACAAAGTTGCTGATTGTTCCCTGTGTAATGCTAAAATCACTTTATGATGCTGTAATGATCTTGGTGACATAAGTCTTGGGGCCTAGGCTAGCTATATTAATTGCAAAACATTAATACTTGTAAATAGATTGTATTTTTTAAAAGGCTAACAGCTAGACAAATGCTAGTTGAGCTGTTCAAATTCAGAAAAACTGAAATTTTGTACTTAATCTGCAGATTATAATAGTGATGTCACTATTTTCTTTACGAAACAACCTATTATTCCATCAAAGTAGCCAAAGCTGTTAATGACTAAGAAGGAACACATGGATTAGAGTGATTCAGTATTTTGGTATGGAGGAATTTCGTTCGTCTGAGAATAAAATGTTAATGGCACATAAATAAAATTTTATAAATCTTGCTTGTAGAAACTGAGTGAGTCATTCTAATTGATTTTTGAAGATAATTCAATTTATTGGATGGTATACAAAATATCAAAATATATGCTATGAAGGACAAACGAGCTTCTAAAATGTAGAAGTTAAATTTAAAA
The DNA here is from genome assembly GCF_040939455.1 of Microcebus murinus. Taxonomy (NCBI): domain Eukaryota; kingdom Metazoa; phylum Chordata; class Mammalia; order Primates; family Cheirogaleidae; genus Microcebus; species Microcebus murinus. The sequence continues at coordinate 29,861,044 of NC_134108.1, forward strand.
TATATTGACTTCTCATTTCTAATCCACATAACATAATCAAACTGAAGATAAGATGTGAGAAAAAAAGATGAATAAGACACTCCTTATTTTAAGAAATATGTGGTTTATGGGAAGATATGAACACTTGTAAACAGAGTTATAGTTCAGAGAAATCAGTGCCGTAGTAGGACTAAGAATGGGTGGATGAGGGTCTCCCAAACCATAGTCCAGTCTACTATAAATTCAGTATTCTTTTAGCATGGGGGATGCTATTTGATTAATAACAGTCTTTAGAGTGATAACTATTTCTATCCTTGGTCTGGGAAAATTGGAGAAGGATCTACTGTTCCCATAAAGTGTGGCAAGGATTGAATTTTGCATTTCCTGCTAATTCTGTTTTTCCAGTGATTTCTCTTCATCTCCTTGATTTCTCTTCATCTCATTGATTCTCCATGAGAGGCCAGAAGAGCAATTATCATATCAGGATATTGAAGCTGGACATTGGTTCAAATTTGGCAACAATTCTGAATTTCTTCCAGCAAAGGCTACACTGGTTAAGGAGATTCATCACTAAAGTATACAGAAGAGAATTCTAAACTGTATGTGAACTTAAAGGTTAACTATTGTCATATATGATTCGACATTTGCACATTGTGAGACTGAGAATTCATTTGTGCCATGTTCAGCTTTGATACATACATAAAAACAAGCCCTCTCCTCCTGTTCCTTCTACAGTGTCACAGTTGCTCAGTTTCTTCATTTTTCATAGGTGTTTCCTGCTGGGAGATAGTTCATGATTGTCTCCCATTTCTGCAAATCTTGCAAGCAAGGCACTGGATGCCCATTGTTCTAGGTTATTTTTACAAGGATATTTGTGAAGTGAAGAGCCTTGATGATAGAGGTAGGGTCTTCCTCTGGAGCAAAGTGCAGATTTGTTTACAGTCTGGAAGATAAGGATAGTATCTCCCTCTGGTGAAAAGGGAAGGCATGCTTAATGCTCATGATGAAAGTTTTGGGTTCCCTGAACTCAGGGTTCTTTTTCTGTAATGCAAGCTACTATGTTTGCAAGTGTTATGTGGCCTTTCTTTGTGTTACCCTGTGGACATAGGAGCTCAGGGGATTAGCACAAAAATGCAAATAGTCTGGTTATTGCTATTGCTATGAGCATAAACTATATTTTATACTGACTTAGGAGACTGGTGTCTGCTATCAGCATTCTTAAAACCATGACAGGCTAAATTGCTAACTTGCAAGTAAGGTATAGACTTACTATAGTTCCTGACATTTCCTTCACTCACGTACCTATGCCTCTCCTACATTAGACATAGAACTTTATATAGTATTTCCCCTGCAGAGTTCTAGAGTTGTTATTTTTTTTGACACCTAATTTCTGTAGCTGTTTAACATCCCAGAGATTCCCTCCCTAGTATTGCCTCTTTCTTCTTCTTAATAGTCCTTAATGTTGCTGCCAAAATAATCTTTCTAAAATAAAAAAAACTGTAGATTATTCTCCTGATAAAATCTTGCATTGACTTCCCATGGAAGGTGATTATGGAGTGACCACAAATTCACGGCTCACAAATTCTATGGAGCGGCATTGAACCACTCCCCTACACAATTCTTCCACCTTAATTTCTGCTGTCCCCCAAATACCTACTATCCTCCCATCTTAGAAAACTATGGCTTCTTCAAACTTCCCCTCTTTCATATTTATGCCTTTGTATACCCCGTGGTAGAGAGTGGGACAACCCACACAATGTCCCCCTTATCCAGGCCTGATAAATCAATCCATCTGTCAGAACTCAACAATGTTCTCTTCTACAAAGAAATTTTTCCTGACACCCCATTTCTTAATCTGACTTAATGTATACCTCTTTGTCTTATTGCATCCTAAGCACACTTCCAAAATTATATCCACAGCGTTGTATCATAACTGCATCTGCATTATCTGATTTGCTTATCTGTATTATCTGCTAAGGATGAAAGTCATGTCTTCTTGCCTTGTATCCCCTGTGTATCACACAGTTCCCAGAAAAATGTAGGTGCTTATTAATCCTTTCTTAGGTATGTGATTGACTACATAATTGCTGAGTGAAGCGGAATGTACTCTCATTCTGGAAAGAGAAACATACTTAACTGAGTGATATGAAGGCTGTTGATGAAGTTGTCTTCACTATACACAGACTATAGATCAACTTTTCCCTACCTGTTGATGAGGATAATTACCGGCCTATCAGTATACAGGAATTATAAAATATCATCAATGAATTAGCCATTCAATAATTTCTTGGGCTCTGTTGACACAGCTGGCGTTGGTCATGTTATTAACTTCATGCCAGTCGGTTTGAAAACACTCAAAACAGCGATTGCAACAACTCTACATGAATGAACCCAAGTTTAATAGTAAAAACAGGATCTTCCTGAGTTGCACTTGCGGGAAACCGGAGAACTACGTCTGGGAAATGTACGATAAAAACACCCAAATTTTTCTCCTGTTTCACCTCAGAGGAATGTCGACCTTCAGAAAGAAGGAACGCTCTGTGGCTGCTTCCTAGTGGATTTAAACACATCCCTCTGCTTCCTCTCTGAAGTTTACCCTGCATTCCCAGTAAACACAAATCAAAGGAGGCAGGAGGATATCTTCTTTGGGGCAGGACCGAATGGGGAAAGGCAAGAACAAGAAACCAGAGAAAGTTATGACTTTGGATCCCAGGGGAACAACACATGCCCTTCCCTCAACTCTCTCTCCTGTGTGTATTTTCACAGCCTCTCTGTTTCAGTTCACTGGCAGCCCTGGGAATGGATGCCAAGTGGGAAGATGTGACTGGGTGATGAACTCCGAAAAGTGACAGGCCCTGGCCTCACTGCTTTAGCCCTGGAGGCAACTTACTCCCTACTGAAGGCCGGACCCTCTCAGCTATCAGCCCAGAGGCACACACTGACCGGTCCCCTTCAAGCTTGGGCAGCAGGAGGGACTTGTGATTAGCTCAGTGTTACCCCATCAAAGTGCAAAGCAAAGGGGCCAGCAGCAGTCTCTCAAGGGAGGGAAATCCAACCACGACTCCTACCTGAAACTAAAGGGCTGTTCTCTGGAACAGGGGTGGACATGGGGACACATACTTCCCGTGGGGGACAGCTTTGAAGCTGCCCTTTAGAAAACATGCCTCTTCTCCAAGCTCTGCACACACACGGGGCTGCCACCCACCATTCCACCTCTGCCACCCAGGAGAAACCCCCAGGTGGGATGGCTTTCCCTCACACCGAAGAGAAAGCCGAGGGCAGCGGGGATGCCAGTGACCTCCCGGCGCTGGGCACAGGGGCCGGTGGAGCTGGTTTCCCGCCGCCCGCAGAGAGCTGGTGTTGGAAGGGTCCGCTCCAAGTTTGCACTGGCATATTTCTAAAGTCGTTTTTATAATGAAATATTTATGACAGGAAATCAGGTTAGACATTCCTGCAGCTAGCAAGAGTTTATGAACACACTGTCCTATCCTCCCCGGACATGTAAATGCAGCTGCTTTTTTGAAGGAAGACCCAAGTACCTCATTCCTTTACATTTAACCTGAGCCCTGGAAGGAATGCAAACACGGAGTTGGAGCCAGGCCTCTGGTAACGGATGGCCATGTGCGGGCTGCACAAGTAAATTCCTGCTTGCCGCCAGAATTTATACTGTGGGGTGAGCTATGAATAGAAAGTTTGTGCATGGTTATGAATATGGATAAAATATATCACTCATGGCCAGGGAATGGCAAGCAACATTGAAAACACATATTTTGGATCGCAGAGTATTTTCAGAAATATATTTAAAAGAAAATAAACATAGATTGTGTGTGTTCATTTACTGCTTGAAGTACCTTTGGGGGAAAGAGACATCAACAACTTTTCTTTCCAAACCATTGGCTTTTCCTTGTGCTTTTTAGCACAGAGCCGGACCCTCTGGGAAGGAATAAGGATCTTGTAGAGTGCGTGGTAAGTAGTTTTCCTGGCAGCAGACATTATACCCCCTTCCTGTGGAAGACAAGGAGCTGAGTCTTTGGGTTTGCCCAGGAAGGACGGTGCGGCTTGGGGAGATGTGTTCAGTTCGTTCCTATTAGTGCTTGTTTACTCCTCCTTCAATCTCGGAAGGATTCTGCTGGCTTCTGCATTTTATGCTCTTCATCTTTTTCCCTTTTAGATTATTCACGAACATCGAGCTGCATCTAATATTGTTAAGCATTCTGATGAAAACTGAAAATTTGCCATTTTGTGTGACACAGAGAGAGCTGGCCTCTAGCAAAATTATGAAAGAGGACAATGTAGGTTTTGTAGCCACCCACTTTGACAACTACATTCTGTGATAGCAAGACTCTCCCACCCCCTGCAAGGGTCCCAGTCTTCTTGTGTTAGCTTTGTATGCCCAAAGATTCCCTCATTGACGTCCACCCAAACATGCCCTCTCTGGTTAGATAACTTGCTCAATATTCTCTCTCTCTTTTACTCTCTTTCCCTTCAACTTCTCTCTTTCTCATTGCCTTGGGACCCTGAGCTCCACTATAGGATAGCTGATTATAGTGATAACTCGGTAGGCTATTTTTCTGTGGTCAATTCCAGGAGACATATTCTGTTTGATATGAATACTCATATTTTTCATTTCCTTTCCTACTCACTATCTCATCCCGAGAAACTCCCCCACTCGGTGTTTAGTTAAAGCAACATGCACCACAAGACACAATAGCATAGCTAATTGGATCATGCATTGATGTGTGACCTAAGGAAGAATAATCTATAGTCTGACCAGCACCCTATCACATCATCTTATACAAAAGACTCAGCCTAAATAGAGATATATTGTGCTGATGTTATTTCTCAGGGATTTTAAACAAGAAGTCTGCCAATTGTTATCATCTGAATTGAGTGGTCATAATGTGGAGAATTAACGGCCATGGGTAGGAATGTTAGTGTCGCCAGTTCACAGGAGACTCAGCTGTACTTTTTTTTCTATTTTCAATTTGCATGATATCCTTCCCAAAGACTAGAGCTTTCCCAGTGAGCAAGGTCGCATGGACGAGAACAAGAAAGATCTTCTGGGGATGAAGCCTTAATCCCAGGAAGGAGTCTCCCTTGTTCATGCCAACCTTCGGCTCTGCTTCAGCATAAAGTGTCAAAGGGTTACCTAAGAGTTCTCAGAATAATCGAATAAGGGAAAAACATCTGTGATGACTCCCTGAGTTAAATAAAAGTCTGTTCCCAAGTTGGTGAAAACTTGAAGAAGTCAGTTTATGACCTACGAAATGAAACAGGCACGTATCACCTCCTATTCCTTCCAGAATTATGGCCCCATATTCTATAACACCAACTGTTGAAGATACATTAACTTTGCATAAAAATTAGATGTTCCTTTGTTGACTTATGACAATTTCAGATTCATAAAATAGCCTCCAGAATACAGAGGTATATCTTTTACCTGTTTTGCATGTCACCTGACCTAGTTAGTGGTTATTCCCATGAGTGTTGAATAAAAGTCATTGAAATGTGGTCATGCCGGTGCTAACATTGATGTGTGTGATGGTGATATTGATAGACTTCAAACCTAAGATGAGTAGCCTGTGATGATAGCATATAACTAACTGATGTCCTATTATGTTTATTTTCTGTCTTCCCTACTAGAAAGTAAGATCCACGTGGACAGTGGCTTGTTTGTTACTGCTACATCCCTAATGTCCGGAACAGTGTGTTTAATGTAGTAGACACTTAATAAATATTTGTCAAATAAATGAACTCAAAGATTAAAAAAAAGTCTTGAAGAGGAAGTCATTTTCTCTTCCAATATCCAAACTTTAGTGTTTGGTCTATTGCAGACAAAATGCTTTTCTCTACGCTATGCCAGACCTACTTTTTCTTGACATTAGTCTGTGACTGCTCTTACTCCAGACTTTAATGAACGGTTGACCTACTTGGTACAATATTTTTTTTTTGATAATGTGGTATTTTTGGAAGGCACATACCTGATAATATTTCTTATCCTTGACACTGATGTGGTAACTACAAAAAAACACCACAAATATATGCTCTTGCAGCTAAGTAATTTGCCAATGTTTGAATAGGCAGCAAAGGAGGATGTTTTGGTAGTATTTAGGAGTAGAGAGACTAAAATAAACTGTTCATTTTCCTCTCTCAGATCTGCCTTGTTCTTTTGTAAACAAATATTGTGCACATATATATGTATGCACGCAATATGCACAATATGCACACAATATATATGTATGCACACATACATATGTAACATACATAAAAAATAGATAATTAGAAAAACCTCTGGCATGTACCTCAGTTTAAGAATGTTAACGTTTCCACAAAACTTTCAGGAAAATTAATTAAGGAAGAAATATCTTCCAAATTGCTTTAAAGTTACTTGGAATGTTGTCTCTATGTGAAAAATGGCTTAAATACTGAATTCAGGTTGATTTTCTATGAGTTTTGTTTTTACAGGAGAGAAAAAACAGTCCAATAGTGATTTATAAAATTTTCATTTTCTGCTTTGCTATTATTTTTACCTGAGGGAACATTTCTTAAGAATCACTCAAATTTTCAAAACTTAGTAGCCTTCACTTATTTTGCAGTAATCCCAGAAAAGAAATAAAGAGCTAATTTACAGAATTGTTGCAACAAATCAATCTTCTTGAATATCATTTTCCCCTTCATTGTTTGGAAAATAATTTGGAGATAAGAAAGACAGCCTTATTTGAGGGTGGAAAATGAAGATTCATAAGCGAGTGAGAATCATTTAAGCTATTGTAATTATTTGTGCAATGGGTACATACATTACATATCTCCTACAAATATTTGCAGCAGGAATTGTATCTTCTTTGTGGTTGTGAATATCTAGTCATCTTATGAATAGCTCACTGGTGCATTTTGGCATCAAAAAATATCAATATTTTATCAACTGCGACAAATTCTTGTTAATGTTATGTTTACTCTGCATTGGTGGGAAATAAAATTTTCTCAGAAATGAAGGAGGCCAGAACATCCGGTTTGAAATGTGCAACAAACAGGAAATATGAGATACTTGACTCCACTATTTGACGTAAGTCATTTAATGAACTGCAGTTTTTAGCCATGGAAGAAATGGCTGCCTAATAGGTAACCTGTGATCACCTAGAGCTATTTATTAAGTTCATAGTATTATTTTTTATGTTATTTTTCTTTCATTCTCTGTGCTTTTTCTTTTTTTTTTTTCAGTTAAATTGTGGCCTATATTTGTACATGGATCAGATAACCAAACTATCAGTAAGAAAGTATAAGTAGGAAGTTGTAAAGGGAATTCATCCTTTTATAAATTTTCAAGACAGTAATAAAATCTGTTTTGAATTTGATACAACAAAACAAGATGATTTGTATGATCACTGGACTATAAACTTCATAGTGGCAGGAACAATGGAAATCTTGTTTACCACAGAATGCCAAGGGCCTAGCACAATGCCTGCAATGTGGGAGTTGCACAACAAATACTTGCTGGTAGACTGGAACATAAGGAATATGCTCTGATAGCAAAGTCAGTTCAGTGATGTTTATACCTCCTTAGCCAAGGGGCATGCCAAGCACAAGCAGTGCAAACTGGAAGTACCCTTCAAGGGAACGATGAAACACATACGTAATTCAGAGAAGTGAACACCTTCCGAAGTTTTAGTAGACCCCTCCTGTACTTTATTATTTTTGATTCACATTTTGTGGAGTGTTCTCTAAAGGGATTAATTGAAGTCTGGGTTTTAAGTGTTCTTCCAGAGAGGATTCGAATCTGCTTCTGCTAAGTGCCTAGAAGTATTGCTAACCTGTTATCACTTTAAAGTTTTGGCCTGAAGTGTCCCCAGAGTAACTAGTTAGTATAAAATTGGCCTGCAAAACCACATGAGATGTGACTTGTGATTACAAATTTAGGGGGGGAAATTTCTCTGTCTATACCTTGCACCAAGGTTTGGACATATGTTTTTGTTTTGTTTTTCTTTTTAGCCCCCAGAGTAAACTTAAATAGGTTTTTTTCCTAATTCAGCCTTCCACTGAGGGTGTAAACTTTGGGGTTCTATATTTGTGCAGGGTAGGGGAGTATATTCTGGTCTACAATTGGATAGACCTTGGGTTTTATCTCCTGTCCTCTGTGTAACATGAAGCCATGGAATTAAGTTCAAAACCACTAGGTTTAGTGAATACACTTAGAATAAAAGTAGAATTCTGCTTACCTCTCTGGTTTCTATTCCTTCTCATTTTTGCCCTCTAATTATTCCTTACTTTATTGCCAGATTATTGCTACATTTGTCTTACCCAATATTTTAGTTATTTTCAGTAGGAAGTTGATCACTAAATCTAGTCCACCATACTGCCATAATCAATAGTTGTTTTTAATTTTATTTTTTTTAAGATTCTCACATTCAAAACAATTTTTTTCAATTTATTTATTTCTTTTTTTTTAATTTCAGAATATTATGAGGGTACAAATATTTTGGTTACAGATATTGCCTTTGCATCACCCAAGCCAGAGCTACAAGCATGCCTATCCTCCATACAGTGCGCTTGGCACCCATTAGTTGTGAGTTTACCCATCCCCTCCACCCTTCTCCCATCTGCCTGGCACCCAATTAATATTACTTCCATGTGAGCACCTAAGTGTTGATCAGTTAGTACCAATTGGATGGCAAGTAAAAATTGTGCTTGTTTTTCCATTCTTGTGATACTTCACTTTGAAGAATGGGCTCTAGCTCCACCCAGGATAATATAATAGGTGCTAATTCACTATTGTTTTTATGGTTGAGAAGTATTCTGTGGTATACATATACCACATTTTATTAATCCACTCATACATTGATGGACACTTGGATTGTTTCCACATCTTTGCAATTGTGAATTGTGCTGCCATAAGCATTCAAGCGCAGATGTCTTTATTATAAATGTCTTTTTTCTTCTACCTAAAGTGATCTACAGATTCAACACAATCCTTATCAAAATACCATCATCATTTTTCACAGATCTAGAAAAAATAATTTTTATGCTTCATATGGAACCAGAGAAGACCTCATATGCCAAAACAATATTAAGCAAAAATAACAAATTGGGAAGCACCAGTGTTTCATTTTTTAAAGAATAAAAACATTAAATGTGACATCAAAAATATGTATAATTAGTTCACTATTCTCTCTATACCTGTATGTTAATATATCTCATCTCCAACACATACTCCCTTTATGCAGGAGTAAGTTACTTAACCTTTATGTCTCATTTAAACTGAGAATAATCCTAATGCCTATTTCATAGGTTTGTTTTGCAGTTTAAATGAGTGACTATACATACAATAGCATAGTGCTTGACATGATATTAAATGCTGACAAAAAACTAGCTATGAGGATTGATTTTTATTTCTATACCTTAGTCAGAACAAAAAATTCTGTGGCTAATAAGCTCTCTATAAGTGGCTAGAAAAGCCCTGCTCAAAGTCATATATCCACTTACTAATTTGAAGCTAAAAGAAGTCTGAATGATATTTTTTTGTTAATAAAATGCCAGAAATTGGCTTGTGCAAAACAGTGAACATATATATAATGTGTATCCAAAATCAAGTATAAATAATAATATAAAAGAAAAAAGTTAGACTGTGCTATGAAAAATGAACTAAAGAAATAGGTGGAAGCAATTAATACTGGGCTGTTAACACCTTATAGCAGAATAATAGTTTCATGAGCTCTGGTGCTCATGATTTGTAGGTAGCTAGATGACTTTGCTAATACTCATGAACACTTTAATATAGATGTCCTTAACTTCTTTGCTGTATATCCCTTCTGGATTTAAACTATTGTGATACCTTACATTCTGAGAAATGAGGGATTTGAGCAGGTGATTTGTGAAGAATTCCAAACCATTAGATTTATGTCAACAAAGCATAATTGTGCTCATTGATGATAGAGAACTAATTTTGGGAGCCATTGGAATCTGGGCTCTAAGAACAGTAAGTTTATAAAACTCAAGGCCAGTGATAGTCAATAGTCTAGATTGCAGAGAATCTAATGAAGAGACTAAAGCTCTCTGCTTGCTGGGTTGTCACCGGCTGCCTCTGCTCTTGTGGACGTTGAGGATAGTAATGACTAACAAAACCTTTATCTCCTTGATAACCTGGATCATTTGGATTAAAACAAATGGATCTCTTCAGCATTTTCTTTTCTTAATTTGTAAAATAAATCTTCAATTAATGAAAGGTGATTTAGGGACGATAACTCTGGAAGCAGCGGGCTGTTTATGCAGATTGGGGACAAGCGTGTGTGGCTTGCATTTTCAGCTTCCCACAGTGTTATGGAAACACACGTTAGCCTTGGCCTGGAAAAATGGCTCCCTGCCATTCTCTGGATGTGTGCATCTTCAGGGCACAGGCTGCCAAAACAAGCAGGCACCATCAGATTCCTTTCCACCTCCCACGGAAGAGTGGCCTTATTGAGGATGAGCTCTAGAATGGTGAGAAACGAGATTTCTTCACCCATCACTGCCTGCGCCCTCCCCACATTCTTAGACCCCTCGCTTGAGCCCTCCAGGGGATGCAGACAATCAGCAGAGGAATGTTTTTGTAAACACGATTTTTCAGACAGTCCTTCATCAGTGAAAAATGAGGATGTCCTGGACCTTTCCTCTGCCTGTGCTGGTGTTGACTAGCTCAGCAAATAAAAGGAAAGGTGGCATTTAAAATGTCACCTTGCTGTTAAGCGTAGCTTTTATAGACCTACATATACATACAAATATGTTTGATCTAACTGTAGTCTTCAGTGGGGTCTGAGATTTGTCGTTGCTGTTCAATAAGAGAGAGTGTCATAATGTGAAGAGCTGGGAAAGACCTTAGGGATTAATTAATCCAACCCCTCTTTTTATGTATAAAACATACCTTACTTGTGTCCCAGTGATTCATAACCACTCAATGAAATGCTTACTATGTGAAATTTCTCAAATATTTTCATAAGTTTGCTTAACATTCCCCAACCCTTTTGAAAACATTTCTTTTAAAGGGCAATAGGTCCAAGTGACCTGTTAAAAATTACAGTGAGAAATTCACTCTTTTTTTTTTTTTTTTTGAGACAGAGTCTCGCTTTGTTGTCCAGGCTAGAGTGAGTGCCGTGGCGTCAGCCTAGCTCACAGCAACCTCAAACTCCTGGGCTCGAGTGATCCTTCTGCCTCAGCCTCCCGAGTAACTGGGACTACAGGCATGCGCCACCATGCCCGGCTAATTTTTTATATATATATATCAGTTGGCCAATTAATTTCTTTCTATTTATAGTAGAGACGGGGTCTCGCTCTTGCTCAGGCTGGTTTTGAACTCCTGACCTTGAGCAATCCGCCCGCCTCGGCCTCCCAAGAGCTAGGATTACAGGCGTGAGCCACAGCGCCCGGCCCAGAAATTCACTCTTAATGCATATGTATTGTGAGACCGATGAGAAAATACTTTGAATTTGGGGAAAGAAAAGTATATTGTTAAATATCAGCAATATAAATATCATTATTATAATCATCTTATCCTAAGTGCATTTTTTTAGTCATGTGTTTCAAACTAACAAGCCAAAAGCAAAACTTTTCTTTTACAGACTGCTATGTTCTAAGCCTTAAACTGGGTATCTTCATTGACAGACATGAAAAAAATGAAAGGCAATTCTTGCTCACTGACAGCCGGCAGAGGTAGAGATATTGCAATGCTTTTGTGGATCAGAGAACAGAATGAAACATAGCAGGGGACCAAATTGCATAGCACACATCAGTAGCAGATCTGGGTGAAAAGGAAGATCAAGGGTAATTGGGGAAAACCTCACCAAAAAAGGTGATATTGGAGTTTAATTATGATTACAAAGGGAAATCTTTTGTTTTTGCTCCATTTAGCATGGTTATTAGTGCACACACACACACACACACACACACACACACACACACCCCTATTTGAATTGGCATTAAAGAGCTATTACTGACTGCTTCACTGAATGAAGTGACCGGCCAAATCATGGTGTGGATTTTACAGACCACGCTCCCGCTAGGCATTAATTGGATCTTCTGGTCTCTAAGTAGTGCTGTTTCAATTACCAATTCTGTTTCCTAGGTTTAAATACAGCACCTAACAGAAAGACATGTAGGTCTTGAAACACTGACACAGCAGTCAATAAAAATTATGTAACTTCTTCAATTATAATAGCAATTTAGTCTTTCATAGCAATTTAGTCCTGATATACTAAGTGTACTTTCCAGATTTCCCCATATCAAGTCTTTCAGCAGTAGTTGGTAGGTTAAAAACAAAAAATGTTTTACAATTTATTGATGATATCATAATAGGCACAGCAAAACCAAATTTCCAGAACAAAAATTCTTGGCTGAAGTTTGTTCAGTGGCATGGCAAAGTATATAAAGCAAAGCACTGACTGCCCCATCATATAAAAGAATTTATAAAATCATACCACACATAATCAGATGCACAAGTCAGCACACTAATCACTTTACCCAACATATTTTCAAACTCGTTTGAGATATATCCTGTTAGTTTACTCAAAGACAGATGGCATTCATCACTTTTTATGAAATAAAAAGATATGTAATTTACTGAAACTAGGGCTAATTTTATAGTATGCAGACACACAGAAGTGCCATACATCTATTTATAATGTATATGCAAACATATATAAATAACATATAAATCTATGACATACACACACATATATACACATACATATATAAATAGCAAAAAAAATCAATTTATAGCACACAAACATACTTTTTTCTGAAATGGAAGTCAGTGTTGACTTAAACAGACCCTAAAGATCTTTTTATTGCAGAATTCTCCATTAAGTCAAATGTTTTCATAAGTTAGTGATGGCTTCAGAGTTCATAAGAAATCTCTAACTTATTTTGCAAATGAGTTGAATAGGATCCAAAAGTCTGTGTGCATCTATTAGGATTGATATGACTTCTAGACCAAGTTTATGTAAGATATGCAGATGAACATCAATTAGGAGAAATACGAGAAACTGTTTCCTAGGCCTTCATAAGGACCTTTCATTGTAACTGTCTATGTGGTTAGTATAAAAAGAGTTCTGTTATGATCTTTCTAGAGATCTGCTCTACGACTTTAAATGCAAACAAATGCCATGCCCAGTTTTCATCTCTGAGAAGAATTTTGGTATAGGATGTTTTTTTCCCAGTTAGGTTAAAAATATTCCATCTCTACAAGGAGCTCATAGACTTGTTTCTACTTGATCAATGCCTTGAGTAACTTAAAAATCTGTGTGTAAGACCAGCACTGGAAACAAGTTCACTTTAGGAAAATATCTCTTAGAGATGAGCGTTTCTCCTTCAGGGAATAGTTTAGTCACTTGGATCAGGTACCTTGTATTAATTCATCACTAACCATTTTTAAAATGATTTATAACCACTGCAAGAATTATTTTTCAATAATAATTTTTGCTTACTACCCAAAAAATACAAATTAATCATGAGACACTTTCTCAAAAACATAGGCCACTGGTTTCTAAAATTGTAAAGGATATTTTAGCATCTTTAAGTGAAGTTTTGAGAATCTAAACTTCTTTAAATATTTGAAAGAGTGCTATGCAGAGCACATATTCAGCTCATTTGTATTAATAGCTATTAACTGAGATATTTGTTAAACAAAGACATAAAATATTACTTAAGAGAATTATGTGTTTTTTTAAATGTGTGTCTTAAAAATTTAATAGACTTATAAAACTTTTCAATGATTTTAAAAATTTTACTTAAAAAATAGCCATTTAGAAAACAAGTAGCTGATGAATCCTCCTGGGAAACTGTCCAGGTTTTGGGGATACAGCAGCAAGAAAAGATAGACAAAAATCCTGTCTTCATGGAGCTTACATTCTAGGAGGGAAAGGCAGGAACACACCATATGTGCGGGCATGTTTATATCACAAAAACCGTGGTCCTGAAATTTAGCAAGTTAATGTATTTTTTCCAGAGATAAAAAGGCATAGAACAGGTGTGATTTTCAGCTATTTAGAATTCTTTTTATACATTCCAGAGAACACAATAAAAAAAGGTCAAAGGTTTTTTTTTCCAATCAAAAATAAGAAATGAATGAAAGAAACTATAATAACTACCTGCCTACAGAAGATCCCGCAAAAGGATAGGTTTTTGACCCTGCAGCTAAGCCTATCTTTTGCTCATATTTCCTCTTTTATCAACATCTGTTGTCTCTATTTAGATTTGCTGTTTTATTTGGCTGAACTCAGAATTATGTTAAATTTTCAAGCAATTTATTACTTATTTCTGCTAAATTACCTATTTGTTTTGACCACTATGTAAACCAATTAATTACTTGCTCATTGATTAGTTTGCCTTAATTGGAACACATTAGTCTGGTAGTCTGAGTGTATAGTCTTGTTTTGAGGCATCATGACAAGATTGCACCTCAATAAATGTGAGCTATTTATTGCAGCCTCATCAGTAAATAGGATTAAAAGACTTGTTGAAGAGTTGGCTAACTATTAACAATTCTAAACCTGTTACAGAGGTTAGGGGTGAAACAAAATTGAGCCCTTCCATATAGGGGAACTGCATCTGGGAATCTTCCTTTATGTATCTGTTAGCTTAGTGCCATGATCACTCCAGCTGCTAGGAAAAAAAAAAAAAAGCTCTGAGTTATGATACCATCCACTCACTTGTCCCCACGTTTGGTCATAAGCCTATATTACAATTAAATGTTCCCTTCTAATACTTCTAGCATCTGTTATGTTTATTCCCCCAAATCTTAGAATGAACTAACTTTCATGAAAAGGCTGGTCACAGGCAAAGAACTCTGACATGTCCTTCCCTGATGAGCAGCTCTCACCTGGAGACTCAGGCTCCAGCTGTTTGCTTGCCCATGAGAAAACACGTGCAATTTGAAGGAGGATTGAGGAGGCCATAAATATTCTGGATATAGGGAGATCTTCTCAGAACGAAGTAAGGCTTTCTAAATATCCTCTGCAATTTAGAGAGTCTGGAGTCAAGGAAATATTCCCAAATCTAGAAGATGACCCAAGACTCAGCCTTTTGCCTAGGTGTTAATTTAGTGGCTAGAAACATGAACAGTTCTGGGTTCCTATCAAAGCTCTGTCATTAACTAGCTATGTAACCTTTGGCGCAAGATATTTGCCACACTATGACCTTCATCTATAAAATGCTTGTGTAGTTATTATGGAGATTTATAGGCTAATGAATAAATGAAAAAGTTGCTTGGCTTCGCACTTTATAGGAGTTGGCTATTACTAATCATTTTAGGTGCAATTTTATTTTGTGCCAGGCTCTCAACTGCAGAGTGAAGGCCGTGTATTTCAAATTACTACTCATGATACATAAATAGGTAGCAAAAATTGCTAAATAATTCACATTAATACAGTAGTACAGAATAGAACACATTGAAGAGCACCACATGAAATAAGGATGAGCATTATTTTATGAAAGTTTTGTTTCAGGTTATATATATGGAATTTGATATAAGATATATTTCTTAATGTGAATCACATTCCATAAAGCTAGAAAAACACTAATCAAAAGTTCACTGTGGGCTGGTCTGAAGGTAGTGAGTTATCTCACTTGAGTGTTCACAGTCAGTTACAAATGAAACTCCTTGTTCTACTACTTTCCCCCCTCCTCACTATGGCACTTGACTAATCTTAAAAAAAAAAAAAAGTTCATTCTGTTAAACCAATTTGTTTAATCTGATAGAAACTAACCTCTGCTCTTGGTGAAAAGGAGATATCCATCATGCAAAATACTATATAGCCTAGTAGGTTTTATTTTGTTATTATTGCTGAATTGAATTTGCCAGTAATTTAGTGATTAAAAAAAATAGAAGAGGTTCTAGGGGGGAATTATATTAGGTGATTTAGCTTCACACTGGCCGATGGTTTCATAAGACTGGCCCAGAGTCTGTGATTTTATTGCATAAAATCAGATATCTTGTGCCAAATGTGCCCTTTCCAAGAAGAAAGGATTAGGACATAAATCACATTAAATCACTGATTCCAAGGAAGTTGTGGCAGGGCTGCATTGTTGTAATAATAGTAAAGATATAGAGTTGGTGAGAAAAACATTTTTTTAAATGAACAGGAACAAGCCAATCTTTCCTATGTGTTCTCAGAAATCCGTTGCATATAATGTAACGATACTGCTTTTTATAATTAACTTCACCTGACTTGTGTTAACCATATCCAACAGATGAAGGGGATTCCTAATGAAGTGGTTAAAACCAATTGCACAAACATTCTTGGTAACTAATGACAACAGTCCAAGAGTATAGGGACCTGATTCTTTCACTTTCCCAGCTTCAGGGAATTGAAGTCTCACATAACATGGGTTTCGTTCAGTGTTTTCCACTCCAACAGAAGTTTTCTTTGTAAGACTCCTGCAAGTAGCATACCAATGGGTAAAGGAACAGCTTTTAAAAAATCAGTTCTGTTTTTTTCCCCAGATTTTTCAAATATATTGAGTTTGGTTTCAACTCATCTTTCCCACAGAAAAAGTGGGGAAAAAAGTGCTTGTTTTCATCTGGCCTGGGCTGCAATGTTTTCCTTCAGTACAGAGAGAAGTTGAGAGGGCATCTGTCTGGGTCACAAAGACAGATCTCAGCTGTGTTTTTCAACATGCAGGTAGGTGGTCTCAGCCTCCTTGAGTCAGATAATAAAATGACTTCAGGGACAGAGTGCCCTTGTCAACCTGCCATCAAAGACTGTAGTTCCCTCTTCTCTTAGTATGACAGGGTTGTTCTCTTCAATATTGCAAACCTTCGGAAAACCCCAAACCTTGTAGAGTAAGAATTCCAAAGGAGGCCTTCTTTGGAAAGAAAAAAAAAAGGGAAAAGAAAAACATTCTTTAGGACATGTGAGCCCACATCAATGATACATGAACCACTGAACCACAGCTGAATTTCACAAGTATCTTGTGAACAACACGAGAACCACACGAGTGACCGATAGCCATGGCGAACAGCTGTTAAGAGAATCACATGCCAACCACATAAAATATATACAGAGCACTAGAACTGCACAAGCTAGGTTCCCTTATGCAACTGATAAGGAGTAAAATTCTGCCAATCATCCCAATCATAGGAAGGATGCCATGGCAATCTTGTGATCAATTAAATTGGCTCTACCATACTCTTTTGCAAAAATCTTTTATATGATTTGAATATTTAGAGATCCCTGATTATGCAAATTGTGACCAATGAACTGTTAGTGGCTTGGTGAAGGTAGTTGATAGCCCTAATTAGTTAGTTTCACATGAAGTAATCAATTTATTAGCATACCTGTAGGAAAATACATTTCTTTCAGCCTATTTATTTCAGTTCCATTCCCATGTACTAGTTTTATAGATATGACAAAAAATGAAAAGCAAATAAAACAGATACTGAATTCTCAGTTCTTTAGGCAAATGGTCACTAAAGGATACAAAAGAGCTGTATGGGAATCTGGAATGCAAATACAAAAAGAAATGGTACTTCTCCAAAGTCTAAGAGGAGAGAGCAGAAGATGATATATATAACATTTTAAGGAGCTTATATTAGAGGTGTGCTAACTCATATATTTTTCATGGAAACATCTATAGTCTGTTTAGTATAATCATCCAGGCAGAGTGGAAGTTTCTGGATTAAATAACTCCAAGAGTATAAAACATTATATACTACTTTTAAGCATGAAGTCACTACTCAAATACATAATTTTTATAGTATATTGTTATTATTTGCATCTTTAAAGTCATTTTTAGTTGCACAATAGATTATGATATTAATCATTTTATGACTAAACTTAGTTGTGACAGTTATTTAAATTTAGATACCACCTGGATGGCTTCAATACTATTTATACTTATACTAGTTTCTTAAATGGCAATTTAATTCTACATTTTATGGTTTGAATAGCATAAAGCTAATGAAGAATAGATTATGAGTTCTATCTATAGGCAATCTATTTAACTTTCTGCTTTTCCAAGGTCACAGAAAGCAGCTTTGTTGCAGCCAGTCGTCTCACACACAGGAACCCTTTGCCCAGCAGTAGATTGGATAGGAAACAAGGATGGAGTTCCATCACCAATGCTGAGCATACCACTGCTCAGAACCCCGGGACTTAGAGACGGTGGTCCAAAAGAACATTTTCTTTTCATTTCAATGATTATCAATAATCAGATGGGCTAGAGATGCTGAACTAAAAATACAGAGGCAAGATTTACCCTCATAATGTAGAATTCAAGAAACAAGTTTAGATAGCAAGAAAAAATGCAAGGATTACATGAATCTCTGAGATTCTTAGTATTTGGAGAAAGGAGAAAGTTCTGCTCTGCGTCCATGTTATATGTGAGTGCTATTTTTACTGTTCAGTGTTTTGTCCAGTGTGTTTTTCAAAGATTCCAGTGATAAGCTTCCCATTACTTTTCTTGAGGGGGATTCCATGGTCTGAGAGAGCTCATCAATAGGAAGTTTATCCTAGTGTGGTTCTTATGTTTTAAATGAGACATTTTTGAGGTCTTGATGTAGTCCAACTATTTCTGCATGAACCACATAAATTTTATGGGAGTCAGTCCATTTATTTTTATTTAGGGAGGAACCTGTCAGGAATTTTTTTTTTAACCACAGAACAGACACTTTTTGTGATTATTATTTGTTCTTTGTAGAATACTAATGGAGCTTTTGATGTGTTAGAAGGCCAACAAAGCTGAGAATTTTAAGGTCATACTTATTGAATGGAAAATAATTTCTAGCTTGGCAATTGACATAATGAAAAATTATAATTATTAGTTTGGGTCTCATGATTCATTGCTATTTATACAGCTACTTCAATTATTTCTACTCTATTCATTGGTAGATTTGGTAATTAAATGAATCAGTTTGCTGAAAAATTATTCATATTGAGGGTTTAATCCCTCAGAGATGAAGTGGTCATTTGGTTGACCTTTTTTATTCAGTTTTCTATCATTTGTTTTGACATATTAGAGATAAGAATTAATCTAGAGTCATGAAGAAAAGTCAAACCTAAATGGAAAACATCCTAATGGTATTTTGATTGGTTTATAGAAGATAGAGGCTTAAATACAAAGATATAATGGAAGGAAATATCATAGACAGATCTTCATTTTAAAAGCACTGGAATAGTATAGAGGATATTATATTACTCATGCCATTTAATCATAAAGGAAAAAATAAGGAGGAAAAGGAGAATTTTTTAAAAAGAAATTTCTTACATCACGATTTTCTTGGACTTCATATAATCTCTTCTTTCATTACATTCATCTCCTTATAAGATCTGCAAACGTCATATTTATTTTTCTTTATCCCTTATGTTTTTTGTCCTTTCTGCAAATAATGGTTTCCCTTTCCTCCCTGTTGGTCAATATCTAACCCACTCTTCAAGTCTTACATCCTTCACGATACCTCCCCTGACTACTCTAACCCAACTGATCTCAACCTTCACTGGTTGTGAGCCAGAATTTTCCAACACAGAAGAATCTAAGCATTTGTGTAAGACTCGAATTAGATTGCAAGTGTTTTGTGAGCCAGGGCCTTAATTATCTAACAATAAACTAGCTCACTATTTCCAAGAGATATTTTAAAAACCCTGATGTGATAAAAATGCAAGGGGAGACACACTAACAAAGGAAAAGACCATGAGCAGAAAGGTTCTGGGAGTGAATAAAGAAACTAAACTTGTGGATCAAATGAAAGTTTAAAGAGATAATAACACAGCATGTCTAGTAAACAATAAAAAATCCTGAGACATGCAAAGGAAACTGGATAATGTGATCCAAAACCAAAAGAAGAATCAGTCAATAAAAGCAGGTATCGTAGATGTTGGAATTACCAACAAAGCTTTAAAATCTACTGAACAGGTGCAATGAACACTACTTGGGTGTTGAGCACACTAATAGCTCTGATTTAAGCATTATAAAATCTATCTATGTAACAAAAACATATGTACCCCTTAAATTTTGAAATTAAAAAAGATAACTATGACAAATATGTTAAAGAGTTTTATGAAAAAAATAAACAACATGCATGAACAGATGGGACAATTCATCACAAAAAGGAAAACTGTAAAAGGGAACTAGATGGAAATTATAGAACTGAAAATATCAGTAAAAAAGATTTCATTTCTAGGATTTAATAGTATACTAAGCACAGCTGAGGAAAGGGTCAGGTCAATAGAATTTATTTACAATGAAGGGCAAAGAAAATAATGCAAAGAAGAAGAAGGAAGAGGAAAGGGAGAAAAAAAGAAGAAGAGAAAACCCTGATCAGTGTCGGAGATCTGTGGTATTCAACATATTCATGTTCTGTGAATCCCAAGGAAGATAAATATAGTGGAAAACAAAACTAAGTACATCATAGTCAAACTGTTGAACTCTGATGATAAAGTCATGTTAGATACATTACATTAAAAAAAATCACTAACATTGAAAGCTCAGTTCTCATTAGAAAAACACAAGCCAGAATACAAAATAACAACTTTAAAGGACACAAATAAAAATAAGACAGTATCATAATAAAGCTGATGAAAAAATAAAAGCTGAGAGGATTTATCTTCAGCAAACCTGCACCAACAAATGCTAGAAGTTCTTCAAATAGATGGAAAGGTAGTCACTGATGGAAGCTAGATTGAAGAAAGAAATATAGAGCACCTGAAAGGAGGTCACCCACAGTAAAGAGAAGAGCAGTAAACAGAAGCCACTCTCCATCTTAATGTAGCTCTGAAACATCTTGGAACTCCAAGGCACAAAAAAGGAAAAAGGGCTCCCAAAATAGTGAAGGTCAAATAAGAGTGTGTGAAGAGAGAAGGAAAGGAGTGGCTGCAGAATTCAGCAAAACCTCGTGGACAACATTTTCCATAACAAGTAACACATATGATGACTTTCAAATTAATATCTCCCATTTATGACTATGGAAGTCAGCTGCAAGGATTGCCAGAAGGAGCTTCTATGGACCCTATTTGAGGTTAAGTCTTAAAAGCTTTGATGAACAGGAATTACATAAGCCACACTGGCTCTCTATTTCCAACTTGGTCTCCTATAATCTAATCTCAGCCTAGCAGGCAAACAATCCCTTAGATCTATTGGTCACCCAAATTCCAGCTATGTTCCCCTGCTGTCTATCTTACAGCATCCGAAGGGATTTGAAAATAAGTCAGAGAATGTTATACTCCCCATTCTTCTCACTGAATCCAAAGCCAAAGGCCTTCCAGAAGCTTCCAAGGACTTGTATGATCTGACCCTTATAATGTCTCTGCAGCTCACCCCACCATGACTCCCAGTGAAGTGATCCTAGGATCCTTGCTGTTCCTGAAACACACCAGGCATTCTCCTGCTTTAGGACTTTATTCCAGCTATTCTCTTTAACTGGAATTCTCTTCCCCTAGATACCAGTAATGCTGGTGCCTTTTTCAAAGTCATCTTGGAATCTTAAAAAGTCTAACTTGTACAAATAGAGAGTAGAATGGTGGTTACTAGAAACTGAGAGGGAGGTGGACAGGGAAAGAGGAGATGTTGGTCAGCTGTCACAAAGTTTCAGTTAGACAGGAGGAATAAGTTCTATTGCACAGCATGGTCACTATAATTAACAATAATGTATTGCTCATTTCAAAATAGCTAGAAGAGGGGATTTTCAATGCTCCCACCACAAAGAAATTGTAAATATTTGAAGTGATGGATATGCTACTTAGCCTGATTTGATCATTCTATGATGTATATGTGTATTGAAACATCACATTTTACCCCATAAATATATACAATTATTGTTTGTCAATGAAAAATTCAATAAAACAAAAAATCTCAATATCATCTTTTTTAAAATTTATTTTATGAGGCTTTCCTTGATTCATCCATTGTATTCTCCTTGCCCCTTGGCATGCCATATTCCCCTTTCCTACTTTTGTTCTGCATAGCATTTAATACCATCTGACACACTATGCATTTTACTTGTTTCTTTACTATTTGTCTCCTTTTATTAGAATTAAGCTCCATGTTTAGTTTACTCTTGTATCCACAGTGCCTCAATCAATACTTGAGATATAATAGGTAATCCAAAAATAGTCATTGAGTAAGTAAATAAAATAAAAGATAGTATAATTGTTGCATTAGAGAAAGGAAAATTTATGAATGGAGTTGCGAGTGATTCAATAGAAAGTTCTTCTTAAGGAATATAAAAAGATTTTTCTTCTCTAAAATTCTAGAAAATGTGTTTACTCTCTAGTTCTCTGAGTTTCAAATTCTTTATCTGTAAATTGAGAATAATATAATACATATATCGTGGGATGTTGCAAAGGCTAAATAAAATGAGAGAGAGTAAAGCACCAAGTACAGTTCATGGCATGTAGGAATGTATGATGTCTTCAATATATACCACTCCTCATATCACTTTTATTTATTGTTGTCTAGGGAAACTCTAAAATTATCTCAAGAACCATACCTGAGACAGTATTATTCTTCTCCTTAGGTACTTACCTAATGGAAAATGTGTCCTAAAGTGGATAAAAAGCCTAACTCATCCATCCATCAACCAACTAAACAAAAACAGTCATTAGTAAAAAGAAAGCTTCAAACTTTATGCTTTTCAAAGTTTTTATTGCTCCTCCTTTTAAAAAATTAGCTGGTCTTTATCCAAATTCTAAAAAACAAACAATTTATATAATCACTTACATACTTATAACTTATATGCAGATCTGTTTGTAACCCATTTATAAACTTATCTCCATATATATAGCTCTACTTCATGTATATAGCTCCATCTCCATGTAGCTATGTATAGAGAGGCTCTTCCAAAAATCATTTGCTGGATTTCTTAAATATGAAAGACAAATTAGTAACATGTTTACCTAGATTTTGTGATGTTTCTTATTATTTTGGAAAGTGGCAAATAATTGCAAAAGGAAAATGTAAATATAGATTAACTGTATGGCTATCTTCAATGTAATATAAATGTAAATATATATTTACATTATGTAATGTAATGTAAATATATATTAACTATATGGCTATCTTCAATAACAGTCTGGTATTAACAAAGCACAGGTGAAGGGATTTGCATTTTTAACATTCCTTCCCAGCCTAAAAGAATTAATCCTTGATTTGGGAAACTATAAAATCTGTGCTCTATTTCTATATATAGAAATTTTTTTTATTGTTCGAGATCCTCTGAATTTTGATATTTTCCATCCCATGTTCTGGGTTTGGTTCAGGGAACAGTTCTTTAACAACATTACGATGTCTATGGACTAGCATAGGGTTATTGTCATGAACTTGGAAACATATTTTAGCAGGTGTGTTTCAGCTCTATGAAGGGCCCTTATACCACTAGCCAGTAATCAAGCACAGAAACATGTGAGTCTTCCTCTCTTTTCTTGCTTCATATCTGATGAGGAAATTAAGCTTCCTATGTCAGTCTTCTTTTTCTGGAGAATAGCTTCTTTGAACAGTTTCTTTGACTTCCATAAGAACATTTTAATTGGGCAGCTTGACAATGGGGTGTGAGAGAAACCAGTCTTGTTTTCAGATACATGAAGCATCTTGGTTGTCCAGGTACGTGAAACATCTGGGCTGTCCATGGATTTATCTCTACTACTCTGCTGTTTGACCTGCTGGCTGCCATTTTGTTTGTTTGATAGTTGAGTTCAGAAAGCCAATAGAGTTGTTATATAGTTAGGACATAATGAAAAAACAACCTCGAGAAAGGATTACTGCTAATCTTTGGCATGAGAAACTGATTCAACTTGTTTTTTAAATTAATGCTATGCCTTACACAAATAATCTATTGGCACCAGGAGAATATTTCTTAGCAGCTAAAGATTGAGTGGACCAGGGAAAAGGGATCGGGAAACCAAAGGCAGGCACAGGGAGATATGCTAAGTAAAACTGTGCCGGAATTCTTCAGCATAACTACACTCAAATAATTATATATTTGTTTCCATTAAAGGGCTTTTACTCTATTCTTTTCCTGCCTCCTCCCATTTTGGCCCTTTCTCTCCAAATTTCCCTTGTTATCCAGAAGATCAATTCCTTGCTCCTATTTTTTCAACTGAAGGAAAAAAAATGAGCAACGCTCTCCCAACTCAGTTTTCTCTTGAATCATTTTATTCCAGATTGACTTTTTTCCCCTTGCTAGAATAAGAATCTGTATTTGATGGGGAGAGATAGATATTGGGGAAAAAAATCTGGCCATTCTTGGTGTTATTTGGGAATTCTTTTTATTTCTTCCTATGTCACTTAAAGGGCAAATGGAATCTTTTGAGAAGTAGTCTGTCTCTATTAATTGTACTTAGTCATGTGGGACACAGAATTTATAAAGCATTGTGGCTCTTATTCAAGGAAATTTTATTTTCTGTGTGGTTCAGGAGTTTTGAGTATCTGAGTCCCGTTGAGAAATATGTAAAATGTCAAATGAGTGCACAAGGAACATCAGCAGGTAATTCCTGCTCTCAAACTAGCTATGTAAATCTGAGAAAGTTAGTTAAATTTTCTAGGCCTTGCCTGTAAAATAAGGAATTTTGACTACATGCATATGACTATAGGAACTTGTTGTAGGAAAAGTTGACATCTAAGTGAGATGACAGTAAATTGGAATTTCATTCACTAAAGTATGCTACTGAGAAAGCAATGTGAGGATTACTGTGTGTAGCAGAGCTATCATATTACTTATCCTAGATTGGCTTCTCAGACTCAAAGTGATAGAAGATCACTGAGGTAGGTCTTATGAGACATTATAAGCAACTGCCAAGAGTTTAGGAGACCAACTGAAGCTCCTGGGATAGCCAGAGTCAGTGCCTGGAATACCTCTGGACCCTTCCTTGGCGATTCTTCAAACAGGGTCAGATGCTTGTGGAATCATATTCTACTTTCCGGATGATCCCAGAACTCACCTTGTGACATAAGAGTGAAGGTCATCCTATTTTGTGTGTGTGTGTTTCATTTGCTCTGATCTTTTATTCATTTTGTAAAAATTCCCGCCCATTACATCTTTTGGGTCATTTGGCTTCACTCTTTGCCTGACATGACATCTGTATCTTGTAAAATTTTCCTAGTTATATATTTTCAGTTTAAATCTGTTCTTGACAGTTTTACTGTTACAAAATGAAATTGTTTGTGCTAGAGTTTGCCAATCCACAGATGTCTTATTTATAGGATAAGAGAGGGCATTTTTCTTCATTTAGAAAATAGATCATGAGCCTTCATAATCTTAATATTCCCTTTTTCCATATAAACTATGAGAATAGCACTGATCCAAATCTATTTAACCTTTGGTCAAAATTCAGAGCAGTGGAGTTAAAATGAATATTTGGAAAAGGAATCCTCACTGCCCAGATCTATTTTTTAATCATCCATGTATTTCAATAATTTAGTTGGCTGAGAGATTTATGCAATGCATGCTGCTCTTATACTTAGCTGAAATATATTTTGTGTGGCTGCCTTTATTGGAAGCTGATTGTCAAATGGTATGACAAGCAAGGAGCTTCTTCCTAGTGGAGTCAGAGATCAGTGTTTACAGAAGAAACACATTCATTAATTCAGTGGATTATGTCTGTTTATTGCCTACTATATTTACCAGGCAGTGTTGTGTCTGAGGGTACAGTGATAATCAATTCAGACAAGATCCTTGTCCTCACTAAACTCCAACAAAAATAAACAGGCAATTATAATGCAGTATGTAAACTGCTAGGATAAGATAGTACCCATAAGGGATATCTAACCCAGGCTATGAGATCAGAAAAGGCTTCCCAAAAGGTGTGACATCTATATCGAGACCTGGAAAGTGAATGAATGGGAGCCCAATGTCCTGGTTAACCACTTCTTCATAACAAACAAACCCCAAACTTAATGATGGAAAGTAACCATTTCATTACATTTTTCAGTTTTATGGGTGAGGAATTTGGACAGGGCTTGGATGGGAGATTCTTCTGTTCCACGTGATTTTTCTATGGTGTGTTGTATTCTAAGCCCTGCCAATAGAGCACTCTTTCTTTCAGAGTGGCTCAAGGCTCACAGAGAGCTCCCTGAGAGACTAAGATGAAATCTGTAAGACCTCCTCTGACCAAAGTTCTGATATCATCACTTCTTCAGCATCACTTCTTCAATACTCCATTAGTTCCAAGTGATTCACAAGGAAACCCCAGATTCAAGGGCAAGGGATACACAAGGTTGTGAATATAGGCAAGGTTCCCTGGGAGCTACCTCACCAGGTGAAGGGAAAAGAGGAGAAACAGACTTTTAGGCAAGGAACACAGGACTTTTTTGAGGAATTAACTTAGCTGTTCTACACATTCAGTGGCAGTGAAATACATGGTATTTGTATCCTTTTCTCTCTATCCAATATGAATTATACTTGTCCTTTAGGAGTTACTGTTGGTAAGAGTTTTCTGAAAACATCTAGTTATTTTGCTCCCAGGAAACCTGAACAGCTTCCAATATCCCAGAAGGAGAAGAAACCACTGAAGTCACTGGCCATGATCTGTGGCCGTTGGACCCTTGTTTTATTTGCTCAGAAATGTTAATTATTCAAGGCAAGTTTAACCTATAGAATAAATATTTCCTCTTATGACATGAAAAGCCTTGTAGGGTCTGTATATGACACTCTTACTAATGTAATGAGCTTACTAATGTAATTAATGGGTCTTTACCATCATTCCACACCATGTTACCTCTTTGTATAACATAAAGTCCTTTTCTTAATTTGGGGGCAATCCTCTAATATCATCTGTTTATTCTGTTCCTCAATCTCCTGTCTTTTCCTCTTGGTAATCAGGGCCAAAGATCTGAGCAGACTGAGGGGAAGATATTTCATACACCACATTTTTTAAAAAAACAATCAAGCCTAATCTGGAAAAATTAACATGAGATCCACTATTTTCATTGCTGACGAAAGTGAAGGCAGGATACAGCCTTCATTTTTAATATTTTGAAAAATTTTATCTAGGTATAAAAAATCCCTTTTGCCAGATTTTAGGCCCTCAAGGCAAGCAATTTCTAGGCTACAAAAGAAAACTATAGACAGTTTTGATTGTGCCACAAATGGCTTAATCAAAAACAAAAACAATTTTTTGTGTCTCTTTCTGTTCTGAGTCGATCTCTATTCTGAGTTGCTTGCACATTAAGTCTACAGTTTGTATAAGAACATCTCACCTGACATTTTTTTTTGAATGATTTTTAAAAAATTTAAGCATGTCAAAATATAAGATTTTGAAGTCCAAAGGCCATCTCTACTCCCTTACGTTTCAAGTACTCAGCAAAGTATTTCTGTGAAACTGCACCTGAACCTAAATTTTTTCTCTATGTTAAAAATAAAAAAATTACAATGTCTTCCTAAGGAGGGCATCCTGTTTGTTGTAAAGCCCTTGGTGTGAGTCAATAGAAAGGTCATTGTAAATTTCCCAGTGGAGGAACTGCAGGACATCTTTGGAACCCAGTTACCTGATGTTTACTTTGAAGTTTTTATGGATATGATCTATCTTTGGCAACATCTACTACATTCACAAATTCTAAGATTGAATGGGTAATTTTTTGGAAATGGAGCTAAATATCATGTCTGTTTCCATATTATAGAGCACAGATGTCTCATATGAGCGTAGGAGCACAGAGACGGAGATGACTTTGAGAATGCAAGCCCAGTGGACATTTTTAGAAATTGTTAGGGAGGACTTTGAAATTCTAGAGGCATGAATTAACATCCAAGCCACTGTTACTAAAATTTTAATGGGATCAGAGATAAACCAGACACCCTTGTTTAATGAAAATGAGGATAATACAATTGTAAATTGTGACATCTTACCAAAATAAAAGGTGGTATTATTTTTATAATACATTTAAAATTGTAAATGGTGATATCCTACAAAAAAAGAAAGGTGGCAATATTTTTACAATATATTTTCAATTAATATGTGATGTATATTCTTATCTCTAATTTCTCATCTCTAATAGGTTTACAAAAAAAAAGAAGAAAAGGAAAATAATCATTATGAAGAATAGCACATTAAAAAAAAAAATCAGGTATTTCTTATGGGACAAGAGACCCATTAGGAATTAGTGTCCTTATTTTGTGTGCAATATTTTAAATTTAATGAGAAACAATATGTTCTCTGTTAGTTGAGAACAGTCCTAAACAGTGTCATTGACCTTCAGGACATGTTAATGAATATTATTTTACATGTAGGTGTCAAAATGAAATGCCTAATAGAAAAATAAAATTAAGCCTTTTGATGTATCTTCCTATAAAAATGCCATTGAAGGACCTGGGAAAACTATGAAATTATATTTTTCTGGGCAGAGATCAGACCTTTTTATTTTTTTTAATCAGAGAAATAGTTTCATGGAATTTTGAAAGTGTATTCAAGCCATGTATTTCAAAGTGTCTGTTTCAAGATTGTGTTTCTATCTGATTATTTACTCATCAGGTTTCATAGCCATGATTAGAAAGTAACAACAGTATCACAGTTAGTATCATTTTTTTCACCACAATCAAGAAAATAAAATGTATATAATATTTTGATTTTAGAATAATAGTGATGATAATACACTGACCACTAGATGGAGACAAGTCCTCCCAGCTGTGCTCCCAATAGTTTTCTTATGGTTGAGTAGAAACCTGAAACAGAAGTTAGTCTAATTAGCACTGAACGTTAAGAATCACAACAGATACACTATTAGAAGGTTTCATTTACTCTAAGCATCACAGGTCTCAGGGGCTGTTTAATCTGAGGAATGTGCCATGTGTTTATACAAAGAATTTTCTATTATCACTGGAGGTAATTCTCAAACTAAATAATAATGACATTATAAAGGCAAGTTTTTTTCTCAATAATTTATCAATGCATTCAAAACTCACAGATTTTGTTTTGTTTCTTTGAGATTCTATAAAACCTATTTTTATGAATGATAAGAAAGAGTTGCTTTATCACTGTATTCTTGAGAGGACACTTGGTGTTCAAATTTCAAGCAGGTTATTTGCTTTGAAATAAATATAAAGCAAATATTTAGGAAAAAGTAACAAATTCATACTCAACTATTTAAGTGATATTTCATCACATAAATGAAATTGTTTACTAAAAGTCAAAGTCTAGGCACTACTTTATAGGTTAGCATTCTTCTCTGCCCTCCCCTAAGGTCAGAATTTGTGCATTCTATCCAGTGGTCTTCATATTGTGTTCGCTCACATAGTTTCATAAACCTATATTATGCCTCATACAACTTAAAGAAGATATCTAAATTTTTCATAGTTTTCAAAGAGTGAGATTTCCTGTGTATTGTAAAAAATTAAATAAAATAATTTTAGGACACTGTTATATCACTGTTTTTAATATTCCAATGAAATCTAAAGCTATAGCTATATGATCCTTATCATTATCTATTTTAAAAATGCATGGTCAAGACTTTCAATGTTCCTTTTTTACCTCCTTGAACTCATGCTTTTCATTCTATTTTCTTTCACAGAATATTATTTTAACATAATGTATTTTATGCTTGAAAGTCTTACTAAGCACCCATATTTTTTCAGGCACAAAACTATGTATCTCTGCCATTATATTATATACACATTTATTATTTGGTTTTTGTCTGTCTTTACCTACTAGAATACAAATTCAATATGAAAACATTTTTTTTTCTGTTTTGTTGCTGTTAAATTCATATCACTTGAAATAGGGCCTAAGACAAAGTAGACACTGGCTAAATTTTTTTTTTTTAATGAATGAAAGTGAAATTTAAAAGTTTCCAATTTTTGTATGACCATGAGGCTCTATGTTTTAAAAGTTTTGTTCTAGATTGAGCTATCATGATAATTACTATTGTTTTTTAATTTTTTTATTTGTTGAAATTTATAGGGTGCAAGTGCAATTTTGTTCACAATAAATTACATAGTGGTGAAATTAGGACTTGTAGGGTATCCATCACCCAAATAATGTGCATTTACCCATCAGGTAATTTCTCATCATCTACTTCCCTCCTACAAATTCGCCCTTCCATGTCTCCATTGTCTATCATTCCACACTCTACATCCATGTGTACACATTATTTAGCTCCCACTTATGAGTGAGAGCATACAGTATTTGTGTTTCTGTGTCTGACTTGTTTGAATTCAGGTAATGACTTCCAGTTTCATCCATGTTGTTGCAAAAAACATGGTTTCTTTCTTTTGTATGGCTGAATAGTATTTCATTGTGTATATATACCACATTTTCTTTATCTAATCCTCTGTTTATGGACACTTAGGTTGATTCCATATCTTTGAACATAAAAGTACAGGTATCTTTTTGATATAATGATTTATTTTCCTTTGGGTAGATACCTGGTAGTGGAATTGCTGGATCAAAGGGTAGTTCTGTTTTTAGTTCTCTGAGAAATCTCCATACTATTTTCCATAGAAGTTGTGCTGATTTACATTCCCACCAATGATATACAAGAGTTCCCTGTTCTCCACATGCTAGCCACCTGTTATTTTTGTCTTTTTAATATTAGTATTCTGACTGGTGTAAGATGACATATCATCATAGTTTTAATTTGCCTTTCCCTGATGGTTAGTGATATTGATCATTTTTTCATATGCCTGTTAATTATTTGTATGTCTTCTTTTGAAAATGTCTATTCATGTATTTTCCCACCTTTTAATGGAGTTATTTTTTTTATTGTTGAGTTGCTTGAGTTCCTTATATATTTTGAATTTAGCCCTTTATCAGATGTATAATTTACAAACGTTTTCTCCCAATCTGTGGGTTATCTCTTCACTTTGTTGAGTTGTTTCAGTTCATTGTATATTTTGGGTATTATTCCCCTTTCAGATGATTAGTTTGCAGATATTTTCTCCCATTCTGCAGGTTGTCTATTCACTCTCTTGATTATATCTTTTGCTGTGCAGAGTTTTTTAGTTTAATTAAGTTCAATTTGTCTATTTTTTATTTTGTTGCCTGTGCTTTTGGGGTCTTAGCCATGAATTCTTAGCTTAAATCAGTGTTCAGAAAAGTTTTCCTTAAGTGTTCTTTTAGTACTTTAATAGTTTCAGATCTTACTTGACAATTATTATTAACACAGTTTTTGCAAAAACAATATAAAATATATTAAAATATTGGTAATTATTAAGACAAAAAGTAAAATGTTGTTAGAAATATAATTCTTAATGAGATAAATAGAGTTGTCCTTATTTTAAGTAAGTCACATATCCATGGGTGAATCCTTATTGCTGGAATGCAAAAGAGCTCATTATCAATTCTGTTTCATTTTTTTATTTTCATAGGTGTGAAAAATAAAAAAAATTACATAAAAATTGTCAAGATGACTTATAACACTAACATTCAGTTCTGTAAACTATTCCTTTCTTACATGCCAAATAGCATATAGTTATCTGTCACTGAAATACTTGTAATGATCCATCAGATAATAGGTTGATTAGGTTCTTCTTCAATTTTGCTGAAAGTTGAGTATCTAAACTACCTGATTAGCAAAATGATGTCACCCAGAAGCACCACTGTTTCCAATTGTCCATTTGTTTGTCTACCTGGAAGTGTGTACACTTGGATGAACCTGTGTTTTAAAAGATTAAAGTGGGCAATCACAAAAAAGGAGGGTGGTATTGAAAGAAAGGGAGGGAGAAGAGGGGTCCCACTTCTATCACTTTTTTGGGTCCTCAGGCAGATCATGTGGATGAAAGTATACAAATAGAATTAAAGACCTAGAAATGTATTGCCTTAAAATTGTGCCTTCTATTATTTGTTAAGTTTTTTGCATGTACCCAGATTACTCTATTTAAAGGTCATAGTTCTAGGCTACCATTTAATCCCACTGTGACAGCCTGATTCCAACTACCCTGAGCTGACACAGCTAAAGCAGAGTAATGCTCTATCTGACAATAATGGAAACTGGTCCAGTTTGAAATACCCCACAATAGTGTAATGCAAGCAGTTCCAGTTGGACCAATAAACTGTTACACTGAGCATTAAATGATGATCCACTCATCTGATAGAACAATCTTCCCATCTAATGATCATGACTTGCCATAGGTCAATTAAGGGACAGTTGTGTTTTCCAATAGATTAGTCATTTGAACCAAAATAGGATATCTAGTTGATATAAGAAATATACTTTATTTAAAAATTATGGAAATGATTGCTTAATTAAGTACATTATTTCTAGTCTTCATGGTAATCTAAACTAACAAGATAGGTATTACTATCTCCATCTACTAATGAAAAATATGAGGATGAAAGATGTTGAGTAACTTGCCCAAGGTCACCTGGATAGTAACAACCAGCACAATGGTCACATAAAAAGCAATGCCTGCTCCAAATAACAAGTAACATTTATCAAGCACATACTATTGTTAAACTCAGTATTCTAGTTTGTGAGCATTGATGATGAAGCACCAAGAAGCTTCGTTCTTTGAACCCTATGACATCAAGGACATGACACTTGAAATCCTCTTGTGTGAAATCATATGCCTTCAGGAACTTGGCTGTTTGAAATCATATAATAACTACAAGATTAAAACAAGCCAGCTTTAGGCTGGAACATACCAGAATGCCAGATAGTTAAAGCAGTCCTGCTTGAATCTAGGAGCCAATCAAAACTATTCCCCATTTTTAATAGCGTTATTCAAAATAGTTTGTACTTGCCCAAAATTGTATATAAGACTCTCCAGGTTTTGTATGAAGAGGTCATATGCCTGAATGCAAGTCTCTAATTCTTCACCAGTTTAACATAATTGGCATTGTATTTTCTTTTCTTAATTTTTTAGTGGCAAGGTCTCGTCTGCCGCCCAGGCTGGAGTACAGTGGCATAACCTAGTTCACTGCAACCTTGAACTCCTGGGCTCAAGTGATCCTCTTGCCTCAGCCTCCCAAGTAGCAGAAACTACATGCACGAGCCACCATGCCTGGTTAGTCTTTTTCATCTTTGGTAGAGACAGCATCTTGCTGTGTTGTCCAGGCTGGTCTCAAACTCTTGGCCTCAAGTGATCCTCTCTCCTCAGCCTCCCAAAGTGCTGGGATTATAGGTGTGAGCCACCATACATGGCTGGCTTGAATTTTAGAATCACACTTCACTCTGAATCAGGCAGTGTCCTGAGCATTTCAGATGTCAATATGTTTAATCTTTGTATCAATCCCATGAACCATATTCATCTTCATCTCACAGTTGGGGAAACTGAGGCACAGAGTGGCTAATAAACACATGGCCACACAGGATATAGCAGAGCCAAGACTCAACCTAGGCACCCTGAGTCTATAGCCCACACTCTTATTCACTATCACATGGTACCTATGAAAGAAAATTTTAAAAATCCATAACTACTGTAGAACAACAGAAAGGAAACCTCTCATTATCTGGGGAGTACCTGAAAGATAGAAAGCAAATAGGAATGGAGAAGCATTAGGTAGATAATGAGAACAGATGCTGGAGAGGAGACAGAAACAGTGGTAACCCTCAGGGTAATTAATGGGGTATAGCAGCAAGAGCATCTAGGAAATCAGACTCCTGGCACATTACTTCTTGGCCAGCCAGAATGTCTGCATCCTGGAGGCACCAGTATGTGAGAGCTTGGGTCTGAGAAATAAGGCAGAACTCCAGGTGGTTGGCAAGATCCAGGAGTGAACTCACACCCAAGGAGACTGGCTGCTGATGTCTTTGGTCCAGTGGCACATTCTGCCTCTTCCAGGACATCTCTGCAAACAGACTGCTGCACAAATTCCAGTAGCTCATTACAGCCCTTAACCCTTCCCTGGGTTATGCAAACATGCAGCGGACAATCTAATCAGAAATTTCAGCCATAAAATTAAAAGTACAATCAAGAATCATCAAACATTTAAGAATACAGTAAAAAGGAACACACACATTTAAGTACAATAAACATTATTTATACCTGAGAAACTCAAAATGCTACAAGAGAACATTTAACCCATAAAAATAATTAAAAATCATGAAAATTAAAATTTGATCAAGTTAGTGCTTATAGATGAAACAAAACTGGTCATATGTCAATAACTACTGAAGATAATTTAGTAGTAGATACATAGGGTTCATTATATTTCTTTCTACTTATGTTTGAAATTTTCCATGATAAAAGACTAAAATATCTTTTTATAAAAAGCTAAATAGAAAAATCAACATGGTGGAAATCAAGCCAAGGGATTCTTAAAGAACATACCACAGAAAATAAAGAATATGAAAACATCAAAGAAAAATTATAGGCTGGTCATGGTGGCTCACACTTGTAATCTCAGCACTTTGGAAAGCTGGAGAAGGAGGATCACTTGGAGCCAGGAGTTAGAGACCAACCTGGGCAATACAGTGAGAATCCATCTCTACAAAAAAATTTAAAAATAATCCAGGTGTGGTGGTGTGTACCTGTAGTCCTAGCTTCTTGAGAGGCTGAGGCAGGAGGATCTCTTGAGCCCAGGAGTTTGAGGCTGCAGTGAGCTATGATCGTTCGTGCCACCATGCTTTAGCCTGGGTGACAAAGTGAGATCCTGTCCCTAAAAAAAATAAAATACAATCAGAATAAAAAATTGAAAAAGAAAAACTAAATGACATGAAAGGTAGAGCTAGAAGTTGTTGCATCATCCTGTAGAAGTTACAGAGTGATAGGCCACAGTATGCAGTCATGTGCCCCATAATGCTGTTTGGTTAATGGCAGACAGCATGTATGACAGTGGTCCCAGAAAATTATAATACTATATTTTTACTGTATTTATTCTATGCTTAGATATGTTTAGATACACAAATACTTACTATTGTGTTACAGTTGTCTACAGTATTCAGTACAGTAACATGCAGTACAGATTAGTGGCCTAAGAGCAATAAGACATACAATATAGCCTAGGTGGGATAGTAGGCTGCACCTGCAGTCTCCATCCCCTGGGTGGCAGCCTGTACTGGTCCATGGCCTGTTTAGGAACCAGGCTGCTCATCACTACTTAATCTCCACCTTCCCCCAACCTTGCACCCCCTGCCTCCCCATTCGTGGAAAAATTATCTTCCATGAATCTTAGGAACCCGGCCACACAATACGAGGTGAGCAATGCGCAAGTGAGCAAAGCTTCATCTGTATTTACAGCCATTCCCCATTGCTGGCATCGCAGCCTGAGCTCTGCCTCCCATTCCCTGATCCACACATCCCTGTCTATGAAAAAATTATCTTCCATGAAACTGGTCCCTGGTGCCAAAAAGGTTGGGGACCACTGGGCTACACTATCTAGGTTTGTGTAAGTACACTATACTATCTAGGTTTGTGTAAGTACACTAGCATGTTCAAACAATCATGCATTTCCAAGAACATAACCTCAGTACAAAGAAATAACAAACATGAACTGATTGAAAGATATAGACTGATAGATAGATAGGTGATAGATAAAAGACAGAGATAGCTAATACCAACAACACCACAATATGTTGTGTGGACATCACATAGTGAAATTTCAGAATACCTGAGTAAGCATCAGAGGCAGTACTTAAAAGTGTGTCCAATTTCAGAAGTTGGTATTATTTTCATTGCACCACATAGAAAGTTAGATTTATAGGCTTCTGTATTAGTCTTTCTTCATTGTAAGTCTACTGTAAGAATTTATACTGAAACATAGGATCACAGTTGGGGAAAGTGTCATTAAAAACCTGCAAATAAGAGAGATTAAATAATTTGAAGTTCAAGAACACTAAATGTAAAATTTCTATGGAAAGCAAAACAATTGCACAGACTGAAGTTCTCTGTTATGTTTTTATAATAGTTTTAAGTGAACTTTTCAATTAAAACATATGCTATTTCTGGCATTTTTCTTCTTTTTGCATTTATTTTTAATGTTAACTGACAAATTAAATTGCATATATTTATGGAGTACAATGTGATGCTATGATATATGTATTCAAGGTGGAATGATTAAATCAAGGTAAGATATCCATCACCTCAAATACTTATCATTTTTTCTGATGAGAACATTTAGAATTTACTCTTAGCAGTGTTCAAATATATAACACATGATTATTAAATATAGTCACCACTCTGTGCAATAGATCTCAACAGGCTTATTTTTCCTGTCTAAAATGGAACTTTGTACCCTTTACCCAACATCTCCTATTCCCCCATCTTCAGCCTCTAGGAATTACCATTCTACTCTCTGCCTCTATGAATTTGGTTGTTTAAAATTCCATGTATATAATGAGTGAGATGTGCACCATCTGGGGATGGTCATGATGGAGACTCAGACTTTTGGGGGGAGGGGGGGAAATAGGCATTTATTGAAACCTTAAAATCTGCACCCCCACAATATGCCGAAATAAAAAAAAAAAGATAATAGATAATATTTTTGCAAAAAAAAAAAAATTCCATGTATAATTGGGAATATGTGAGATTGGTCTTTTTTTTAACATAGATATTCTTTTCACACCCCAATTTTCTCAGTTATGATTATCCTTATTTTCTATATTTCTGTAGGCCTCCACATAGATAAAACCTAAAAAGTTATGTTAAAATATGTTTTTTTCTAAAAGGAATTTTATTTCATCATTCACATACATTATGATTTAAAGCAGAGGTGCCAACCTTTTTGGCACCGGGGACTGGTTTCATGGAAGACAATTTTTTCTATGCATGGGGCGGGGATGTCTGGGGGGAAGGCGGAGCTCAGAGGGTGATGTGAGCAATGGGGAGTGTTGTAAATACAAATGAAGCTTCACTCACTCAACTGCCGCCAATCTGCTGTGCACACACAGCCCCCTCACTCCCCCACCCCCCAACCCCCCACCGCCGCCTAAGTTTCATAGAATACAGTTTTTCCATGGACCAGATCCAGGCAGGGGTGCAGTGGAGATCTGCTGCCCAGTCCCTAATAGGCCATGGATCAGTACTTGTGCACGGCTCTGGGGCTTGAGGACTGCGGATTTAAAGGATACTTTAGCTTAGCAAGTAAATGATGTGTTCCTTATTATTAGAAACCACACTCGTTTCATTTTTCAATCACAAGTGTCCAAAGATAGTGCCTGCTT
The DNA here is from genome assembly GCF_040939455.1 of Microcebus murinus. Classification (NCBI taxonomy): domain Eukaryota; kingdom Metazoa; phylum Chordata; class Mammalia; order Primates; family Cheirogaleidae; genus Microcebus; species Microcebus murinus. The sequence goes on from NC_134108.1 coordinate 29,898,004, forward strand.
ATTTTCAAATGGCAATGGATTCTAGCTCTAAATTTTCTTTTCTCTGCCCTGTTATCCCATTCAAGTGTTAATGATCAATAGGTACATACAGAATATTGGAAAAGCATAACAGAAATCATTAAGGTAAATATTTTATCACTTTGTACATCATTTCCCCTCAAGTTCTTTCTCTTATTTGTAAATGTTTTTGTGTATCAATTTTTCATAAGAGGAAATAGTTTTCTTAACCTTTTGAGTATTATTACTAATGATTTATCAAAAAGGTAAAATATACATGACTTTAAAATTTTGCTATATTCTTGACTGTTCCTATAATGGAACTATCCTTATCCTCTGAAAAAAGAATTTTTTTTTAAATCACACATCCCTTTTCTCAGCTTATTGCCCTAGGCTGTGGCTCTGTAGAAAACTGTTATTTCTCTAGATCAGGTACTGAGCAAAACCACTTTCTGGCTTGTGTCTGGATCCACAAATCTCTAATCTTGCCTTAAAGCAGGAGCCTTAGGCTGACATCAGATAACCTGGGACTGAACTATTATGGAGGAGGTGGCAAACTATCATATAACAAAAGATAGTGGAGACCTTGACAACCCTTTTCTTGGTCTCGTTCCTTTCTCTCGCCCATCTCTTTCAGGCATGGTCCCCCTTGACCCCCGCGAGTAACAGAAGGTCCCGCGGGTCGGGACAAGTGGCACCCAACGTGGGGCCCCAGGTGACGCCTCGGAGCGCTCTTCGGCCGAAGGAAACCCTACAGACACCCTCGTTCTGTCGCTCACAGAGTCGACGGTCTGGTGAGTAAATTTTTACATTGTCACCCCATCGAGATGGGCCATTCATTGTCTAAAGAGGCCGTTTTTATCAAGGATCTCAAGGCCTCACTCAGAGACAGAGGAATTAGAGTTAAGAAAAAGGATCTAGTAAAGTTTTTTGTGTTCATTGATCGTGCTTGTCCTTGGTTTATTGTTGGTGGACCTGAGATTCACCCACGCAAATGGCAGAAGGTAGGCAGAGATTTAAACAATTTACTTCTGAATCAGGGCCCAGATGCCGTCCCTGTATCCGTTTTCTCGTACTGGGGACTAATTAGAGATATTGTTGAGGGGGCAGATTCAGACCCCAATAAAAAGCAGCTGCTCTCAGTAGCAGAATTCTGCCTCCGACCTGTGTCGCGGTCCCCTTCGAGAACGTCTTTAAAGACGGCTGAAGGGCCAGCTTCTCCTAATAATCTTGAGGGACTAACATGCCCTTCCCTTTGCCCCTCAGTTTGTATTAATATGCCCCCTCAGGACCCCTCGGCTGAGCTCCAGACATCTAGGGACGAGCCCCCGATTAGTAGGCCAGACACCAAGACCCTCTACCCTCCCTTACCCGAGGGTACAGCCCCTCATGCATTTAATTACCCGGTGTTCAAGAAACAACCCCTCCGAGAGTCCCTCGACCCCGTAGAAGAGGCAACCCTCGAAGAGGAAGCTGCCCGATATCACAATCCCAAATGGCCGCCTCCTTACGCGCCCCAGATTTGCGCACCTTCATTAATGCCTCCCCTTACGATGCCCTTACTTTTGCGTGCCAAAAAAGACTTAAGTCAAAGGGTTACGCAATTAAAGGATGTCTTACAGCTTCAAAAAGAGTTTGCCCAGCTTTCCAATGACTTGTCCTCCCTCCAAGTTACGCTTAAAGATTCGGTCTTCATTAGCCACCCACATCATGAGACCGCCCAATCATATGCCACCTTAAATAAGAAATCCTTAAAGTCCTCCCATAAAGCCCTAGCATTTCTAGTAGTTACCAGGTCTAATAGGCGAGGAGACCTTGCCGCCCCTTCTTCGAGCCAGTCCCCGCCCCAAGATTCAGATAATGAGGATACGGAAGGGAGGGAAAGAGAAAGTGAGAGCGATGACCTCCCAGAAGAAACAGACTCAGAGCCCACTGAATTTCGCAGACTAAAATTCAAAACCTTAAAAGAACTGAATTCTGCTGTTAGGGCGTATGGGCCCAATGCACCCTTTACCTATTCCCTCCTGGAGGCAGCCTCAGGGGGCGGCTACCTGCTCCCCGGAGAATGGGTCAAACTAGTACAGGCGGTCCTTTCTCGCGGATAGTTCCTCTCATGGAAAGCCGACTTTCTCGACCGCTGTCAGACTACGGCTGCTAATAATTTAAAAAACCCCAATTCTGCATCTTGGACCCTTGGAAAACTTAGTGGACAAGGGAAGTTTGCCACTGAACAGCCCCAAAGGGGACTCCCGATTGGGCTCTTGTCTCAGACCGCCACAGCCGCCTTCGGCGCCTGGCGAACACTTCCCTCTACGGGATCTGTTCTCACTCCCCTGACAAAAATCACCCAGGGAGCTCAAGAGGGCTTTAGTGAATTTGTAGGTAGGCTTTTAGAATCTGCTGAGAGGACCTTCGGACAGGAGGGTGGCGATAATAAACTTATTAAACAATTGGCCTATGAAAATACCAACAGCGCTTGCAGGGCCATCCTCAGGGGCAAACTCAAAAATAAAGACCTTAATGACATGATTAGGATGTGTAATGATGTTGACCCCTTCACCCATAAGGTATCGCAGGCCGTGCAGCTTGCGATTGGGGCCGCCATCCAAGGGACTGCAGCACAGAAAGGCTGTTTTAAGTGCGGTCACCCAGGGCACTTTGCGAGGCAATGCCCCTTGGCCACTTCCTCTGGCGACTCTAACCCTCCTAAGCCGCCAGGCCTCTGTCCTTGCTGCAAGAGGGGAAATCATTGGGCCAATCAATGCCACTCCAAGACTGATGTCTTTGAAACCCCTTGCCTCCCCTTTCGGGAAATGGCCTGAGGGGCCAGCCCCCGGCCCCTCACCCTATTCAATTTCAGTCGGCCTCGAGGAACAGCCGACAAGAGGATCCCCAGCCCCTAGACTCCTCCGAGCAACCACCGAGAGCGCAGGAGTGGACTTGTGTGCCTCCTCCAACACAATATTAAGACCTGAGGATGGTGTTCAAATTTTGCCTACTGGCTCCTTTGGACCCCCCCCCCGGGCTAATATGTTCTTTTTTATTCTGGGCCGAGCCTCCTCCACTCTTGCAGGGCTCATAGTCCACCCTTCCATAGTAGATAGTGACTTTACAGGGGAAATTAACATCTTAGCCAGTGCACTTACTGGCCCTGTGTATGTCTCTAAGGGACAGCGCTTAGCTCAGGCATTACCCTTGCCCCTTAATACATCCTTCCCAGCCATCGCCTCTAACCGAGGTGCTTCTTGCCCTGGCTCTTCTGATCTTTATTGGGTCCAAGCTATCACCAAGGAGTGGCCCACCCTGTGGCTAAAATTAGATGATAAACTTTTTGAAGGCCTTCTTGATTCTGGCGCCGATTCCACAGTTATTGCCCAGGACGCCTGGCCCCAATCATGGCCACTGCAGCCTTCCCTTACGCACTTACAAGGTATAGGACAGTCTAGAGATACTCTCCAGAGCTCAAAAATTTTAACATGGGAAGACTCTGAGGGAAACAGAGGTACCACTCAACCCTCTGTAGTCCCAAACCTACCCGTTAACTTATGGGGGCGTGATATCCTTGCACAAATGAATGTCATTATGTGCAGCCCCAATGAAGTTGTAACCAGCCAAATGCTTAAACAGGGATTCCTCCCAGGACAGGGTTTAGGCAAAGAGGGTCAGGGACTAAGAGCACCCTTAACCACCCTCCCTAAGTCAGACAGATCAGGACTAGGGTTCGAAGAACATTTTTTGTAAGGGCCATTGATCCCCCTGCACTTCAGGCAGATAAAATCACTTGGAAAAATGACTCACCTGTCTGGATCAATTAGTGGCCCCTCCCATCTAACAAGCTGGCCGCAGCTACAGCGTTAGTGCAGGAACAATCAGCTGCCGGACACATAGAGCCCTCTACTTCACCATGGAACACCCCCATTTTTGTCATTCAAAAAAGGACTGGCAAGTGGTGGCTGCTACAAGACTTACGGGCTGTTAATCAAACAAAGACTGCTTTTTCTCCATACCGTTGCACCCAGATGACTGTAAGCGCTTCGCCATCAGTCTCCCGGTAGTAAACTGTATAGGGCCCTCCCTGCGTTTCCAATGGCGAGTATTGCCTCAAGGCATGGCCAACAGCCCTACCCTTTGCCAAAAATATGTGGCTCAGACAATTGATTCTTTTAGAATTCAACATCCTCAGCTATATATAATTCATTATATGGATGACATTCTTCTCGCTGGGGACGAGGAGGCAACCTTACATCAAGTTACCATGCAGGTTGTCTCGGCCTTACAGGCTCGAGGCCTCCGCTTGTCCCCTGAAAAAATTCAGGTCTGTCCCCCTCACCTGTTCCTAGGCTTTGAATTATTCCCCAATAGGGTCCTCTCCCAAAAAGTACAGATCAGGAAAGACTCTCTTCAATGCCTTAATGATTTTCAGCGCCTTCTAGGCGACATTAATTGGCTTCGCCCATATTTAAAACTCACCACAGGACAGTTGAAACCCCTATTTGACATCCTGCAGGGAGATACCGATCCAACCTCTCCCCGCTCCCTAACTAAAGAAGGGCAGCAAGCGCTTAATTTAGTCGAGCAGGCCATAAATGCCCAGGCCATTGGCTACTTCTCCCCCGACTCCCCTTTGTACTTTATTGTCCTCCCTACCCCCTTTTCGCCCACGGGACTCTTTTGGCAGGGCAAGCCTCTTTTTTGGGTTCACCTATCGGCTTCCTCCCCTAAAGTCCTTCCCACCTACCCTCCTCCCCAACTGTGTCCCCTTCTCCATTCAGCACCTCCCTATACCGACCTACCCTTCCCGAGGGGCCCCCTTCCTCGGCAGAACTAATTCTCTCCTTAGTCAACGCCTCTGTCAGGACCATCCAAGAAGCCAATAATTCAGAATATCAGGAGTGTTGGGTATGCTACTCCCCCCGGCCTCCCTTCTATGAAGGCGTCGCTACATTTGGTGAGCCATTATTTACTAATGACACCAGCAGACTCAGATGGGGTCTTGAGACCCATGGTGGCCTGACACTCAGCCAGGTCACAGGCCTAGGCCTTTGCCTTCTTGGCCCAAAAATGCTCCCTCCTGCACCCTTAGAGAAAATATGTAATCAGTCAATTACTGTCAACTCCACTTTTCAGTATATTCAGGCATCTAACACCTCTTATTTTGCTTGTTCTTCCGGCCTTACCCCGTATGTAGTCACTGCAACATTTCTTGAGCATAGAGAATATTGTGTGTTAGTCATGCTTTTCCCCAGACTCACTGTACATCCTGCTGATGAGTGACTTCAGTTTTGGGAGCGAGGCACCACAATGCCCCGGGTAAAGAGAGAACCCATCACAGCCATAACACTCGCAGTTGTTTTGGGCCTTGGTGCCACAGGGGCTGGAACAGGCATAGCCTCTCTGATCACCTCCAATCAACAATACCTGCAGCTCTCTGCAGCCATCGATAACGATCTCCGAGAGCTACAGCAGGGTCTAAAATATCTCAAAGAATCCCTCGCTTCACTTTCTGAGGTAGTGTTGCAAAATAGAAGAGGCCTAGATTTAGTGCTCCTCCAAGAGGATGGTTTGTGCACAGTACTTAAAGAAGAATGTTGCTTTTATGCAGACAAAACAGGCCTGGTAGAAGATAGCATTCAGAGAGTTAGACAGCGCCTTGAAAATAGAAAGAAACAGAGGGAACAAAGTGAGGCATGGTATCAAAATTGGTTTTCCACATCCCTCTGGTTATCCACATTGCTTCCCAGTGTCTTGGGGCCGTTTATAGGTTTTTTGTTGCTTCTCACCTTTGGGCCTTGGGCATTCAAAAAACTAACCAACTTTGTCAAGTCGCAGGTAGACACAGCCACACAAAAATCGGTCTCCGTGTTTTACCAACGGCTGGAACAAAGAGGCTCCAGAGAAGACCTCCATACAGAGCCTCCCCATACAGCCATAGAGGGTCTAAATTTTTCAAACCTTGCCTCAGACATGGAACACAGTTGGTTCCAAAGGCTGTGGAGACGCCCATGACGGGATTATCGCGATGCCGTGTACCAGATGGACACCCCACCAGCAGTGAGGTAACTCCATGACGGGAATATTGTAGGTCCATGCCCGGGGGCACACTTCATCATTAGAAGTGCCGGAGCTGGATGCCACCTACATAGCCTAAGACAGAGGCCTCACCTTCACATTGATCACACGATCTTGTTTGAGGTGCTGGTCGCGGAAGCCCATCACGTAGCCTAAGACAGGCTCTCCACCAACCTGTGTAAATCTCCCTCATATTAGTAAAAAGAGGGGGAGATGTTAGAGACTAAGACCCTCAACACCCCAATGACTTGTCCTACGCACGGGCCTCGCCCTAGAAAAATTCCTAGGACAAAAACAGCACCCCACCCTCCAGCTATAGCTCCGAGAAGAATGCATCCCATGACGTGCTGACCATGGAATTCTCCAGGGTGTCCTGACTGCAATTGTTCCCGACCACCTGCCAGGTTGGGGTTGGGTAACCAGACAAACAACCTCAATAAGATACTGATTGGGGCTGATTAGCCCAAACCCAAGCCTCATCATCCCCCCACTCTATTTTTCTGTTCATACTTCCTTGTTTCTGTATGATTATAAAACCAGCAGAAAATCTAAGTAAAGTAGACCTTGACAAAAAAAAAAAAAAGATAGTGGCAGAGTGAGAAAGAGAGAGAGAAAAACCCCAAATCAAAATCCTCCCCCTAAAATGAATATGAAAATAAAACCATTAATGAGTGATATTTAAAAGAAAAGATCATTTTTAAATGAGTTTATTAGAAAATAAGAGTACTTATTAGAAAATAAGAGTAATAGGTCAATATAACTGTTGATTCAAGAAGATAAAATAAAAGAGCAGAAGGAGCCTAAAGAAAAGATGTAGGTTTGGTAAAATTCGGCTGTGTAAACATGCCAAGCAATACTGGATATTGCTTTTGTTATAATAGCATAAACATGCATAAGAACAATCAAAAACCAGACCAGGTTGGTGATTGTGTCTATAAAGGCAGAGAGAGAGGAAGGAAGGTATTAAGACATGTGAGAGTTAGTCAGGAAACCTCAATCGTGTTTGTAATAAAGTTTTTATTTAAAAGAAATTAAAAGGTAAAGCAAGTACAATAAACTGGTAGAGCTTGAGAGAGCTTGGTAGCTGGGTTCCAGACACTTGTAATGGGACAGTCTGCACCTTTTTATATATTTGAAATATTTCATGATATCTAAAGTTAAGTGCATTAAAAACACAAGAGACTGGAAAATATTATTTTTTATAAAAATGGGTATGGGTAGGGGTTATATACAGTGTGGAGTTGAATTAAAATATCTAATTTCCTGCTCTAAAAATCTGGGACCCTCATTTAAGGAAATGACGTCCTTATCACAACCTTTATCTTCTGGATAGAAGTTTAGTCCTATTTTCCCTGACCATCTGAATTTTTCCGATGGGAGCTTCCAGCAATATATCTTTCAGCAATAATGATTCAGAGGTCTTGTGGCGGACGAATGTGATTGTAAGAGAAGGTGAAACTGAAGTCAGAAGAAGAGAAAAATTTCATGGGATTCAAATCTAAAATTAGATATATGTTAAGGAACAAACAAGCCATATGTATACGTTTCATGTGATTGGAGGAAAAGGTTTGTATTGATTTTTAGTTGTTTCTGGAAAAGCCTTTTTTAAAAGACCTCTTTAAAGTCTCATTTGAGCATTTTGTTTTCTTCTTTTCTGGGCATGGTTAACAAATTAGAGAGCCTATTTCCTCTACACAGCTGTGCATCATTGCCTTAGGGAGTAAAATGGGAACAGATTCTAAGGGAGTTCTGCTGTCTAGCAGCAAGAGCTCTTAATATAAATAAGCCAGCAACCTACCCACAGACTGAACAGATGTCTGTGAGCATTCCTGCAGGCTACTCTGTCCTGTGGCCGTCCAGGTTATATTCCCTGGTGGCAGAGCCCTGACCTCTGAATATTGCCCTAAAGATACTGCATGCAAAGACAGGTCTAAAGGAAGCTCGGTGAATTTGCTTCCTTGTGCAGTCTTTAGGAAGTGATGGCTATGATACCTGGGAGTTATAGGAGATTGGATTGTTCAGCAGACTGTATTTTCTATCTATTTTTCTAGATATTTGTTAATTTTTACTATTTTCATTAAAATGGGAAACTCTAAAACTAATGCCTTTTGAAAAACTAATAAATATTTTCCAGTAGGGAAAAAAATATATTTTTAAGTTCCAAATTATTAAATGGCTTAAATAGGAATGTTTTACTGAAGACCCATTCATAAAATGAGAATTTTATTAAGATTGTTAATGTGATAATGAAGTGGATGCTGATTTTGTTTGCAATGTACTAAAGTAATTGCACTGACTTTGAATATTTAAATTTATTTTATTTGCTAGATATCCTCACCTTATTAGAAAAGAATATGTCTGCAAGACACATTTGGAGAATGGAGCAAGTGAGATTTTAGGAAATGGAACAAGAGTAGAGGCAATATAATTCTCTAGAATGTTCAGCATTTACTTCCTTCAAAGGCAAAGAGAACAATATGGATGCTTGAAGGTATCTGAGACGTTTCCAGTTTGCTGAGAGTGAACCTGATTGTGTGTCAAAGTCAAGGGTTCTTTCTAAGTGACTTTGAACAGTAAAAGGATGTTACTAAATGACTCTGGAATATAGTCATCTCAAACTGAGATCACTGACCTCATAGTCTTGAACTTTCAGAGTTTGGGAAGCTTTTAGTATCCCTAAGGAAATGTGGCCCAGGCAGGTTAATAGACTTTTACATGATGGTGGTATAAATATCATTTTAAAACAATTTTAGTCTTGTCTTTGGTTTAATTTTTTGAGTTCTAAAGGTACTTGCTTTTCATAAAAATTTGGAAATATTTATATATAATTTATAACAAATACCACTTATGACTGAGTTTTGACAAAAACAAGGGAAAAAAATCAAGTTTGAACTTAACCAAGACTCTAGATCTTTGTAATAATTTATAAGAAATTTAAGAGAAAGACGAATATTTTAGATGATATCATGGGGATATAATCAGCAAAATCCAGACAGTGGGAAACTCTACTGGGTAAAGGATTTTGTTTTTTCAACATACAAAAATAACTGTGAAAAGGAAAGCTTTAAATTAAAAGAAACTTAACAGACATAATAATCTAATGTCAATTTTATTTATAAAAATGTATGTGTGTGTAACAAACAGGGAAATGTGAACAATAATTCCTTTTTTGATGATATTAAATAACTGTTAGAATTATTCATTTATTTTTCCAATTTAATAACTTTTTATTTCTTAAAATTTTTTTCCAGCTTCTTGAGGGATGATTGACAAATAAAACTGTATATATTTGAGATGCATAACATAATGATTTGATATATGTATATATTAACAAATAATTGCCATAATCAAGTTAGTTAACCTATCTATCACTTCACCTAGTTACTATTTTATGTGTGTGGTAAGATATTTAAAATCTACTCACTTAGCAAATTTCAAGTGTACAATACAGAATTGTCAGCCATAGAAACATTATAATTTTTTAGGTATTATGGCTTTTATAGAGAGTTCTTATCTTTAAAAGATACAAACTATAACATTTATAGATAAAAATAATGGATGTCTGAGATCTGCTTCAAAATAATATGACATGTGGTACACAGTGGATAGGGATATAGAGAAAACAAAATTGTCCATATGTTAACAATTATCGAGAGTAGGTAATGGGCTCATTGGGTTCATTAAACGATTCTCTCAGTATTTATGTATGTTTGAAAATTTCCCTAATAAAAAGTTAGAAAATTTATTGAACATTAAGCTAAAATATCCATGAAGGCCAAAACTGTGTCTGTCTTATTTATCCTTACAACTCCAGAACGTAGCATAATAGGTATATACAGGAAAGTCTCAATAAATATTTTTAGAATTTATTAATTTACAATATTTGATATTTTATGCTTGAATCTGAAGAGTTTCATTTGCAAGAAAATGCCTTCATAAAACCTCTGAGAAGTAGAATTCATTAGACTTTAACAGAGGGTGGCAGAGCAAAGAATAAACCCAGTCTATATATTGCGTTGATTTCTTTTATGTCCCAACCATGCCTTGGTTTTAAAGGATCCTGTCAATTTGAGGCTGTGAATAATAGCATGACTATTAAAGAGATATCCCCAAAACTCTTCTGGAGTCATCTTGAGGGATATTCATCTAGACTTCTAAAATACCCAGCAAGTTAATTAAGTTTTGTTTAGAAATTAAATGTGAAAGATATTCCCCTATGTGCTTGGGGTAAAGTAAACTAAATGGTTGTTCTCAAGAAGCCAAACTCCATGGTGTAGATAAGGAACTTACTGTCTGCATAGAAACCTACTCAAACATTTTTAGGAGATCTTTGCCTGTGAGATATTGGGGACTTTTTTCCCCCTTAACTTATTGTCATGAAGCAAAGTTAGAGCAGCTGAACTCTAGTGGGATTATTGGTTATATGAGTCAGCTGCTGTAGTCACATGACATTACTCTAGGATATATGACCTAATATGTTTGAAATAAGGGTTTTATAATTGACATTACCCTAACTTTGGTTGTGGTGTTTTCTTTAAAATCTCACTTTGCTTGATAGACCTAGGTAGTCCTACACAAAGATAGACCTAAATAATGCTAGATGGTTGTCAGGAGTGGTGGCTCACCCCTATAATCCCAGCACTTTGGTTGGGAGGGCATGGAGGGAGGATCCCTTGAGGACAGGAGTTCAAGATCAGCCTGATTAACATAATGATGTCCCACCTCTACAATCAATTGAAAAAAATTAGCCACCTGTAGTGGTGCACACCTGTAGTGCCAGCTACTCAGGAGGCCAAGATGGGGGAGGATTGCATGAGACCAGAAGTTTGAGGTTGCAATGATCTATGATGATCTTACTGCCACTGTATTCTAGCCTAGACAACAGAGCAAGACCCTGTCTTAAAAAAAAAATAGTTCTGGATGCTGGATAGAAATTATCATTTTTTGGTGTTTTTTATTGTCACTGTTGGTTTTTGATTTTGTTTTGTTTGGTTTTGTTTTTGTCACTGTCTTAGGCAGAAATCTATTCCAAATTATGATGGATTTCTGACTACTCATTTGAAAAATGGCCCTCTGTTTGCCAAAAGTTTAATGAGATTTTTTATTGTGTTATAATAAAAATTTCCACTTTTTTTCCTTTAAAATCTAATTTTCTTTAAGATTAAACCTGCAAAATAGAAGGTTGTTGTCCTTTAACTATTAAAAGGGAAAAAGTCCAAAACCCAAGAATGTGATTATAACTTGGTCTAACCATGAGAATTCATGACTCCAACCCACACACAAGACCAAATTTTATTAGTGTACAGTTTGTACTGTATGCTTCTACATTTCAGTTTGTCATGCCTTAAAAATGTGCTCTTTTACTTGGATAAGTAATTTAAAAATTACCCAATGGCTAAGGTTGTTTTGTGTCTGATTTCCACCGTGTGGCTGTACAACTTTTGGGAATGTGTGATCAGTGCCAAACAGGAACAGAACTTTACCAACTGTAGCTCATTTAGCAGAGTGTTGGTTTTGGGGCTTTCTCTCCCACTGAGGATTTTATCCTTACATGGAGTGTGTTTATTTTTTACAAGACTAAGTAACAATTTTATTCTAGTCTGCCACTAGGTTTTGACAGTGTGAGTTTTGAGCAGACTTTTCAATGAACCCACAAAAGTTAACATATTAAAAATAAGATATACACAATAAACAATAGACATCTGGATGTTTAGAACCATGCTTACAGAGAGATGGTCTGGTTGGTTCTATCACTAGGTACCCCACCTGTTTAAGAATTCACCACCAAAGACCAGTTCTCCTCATTCCCACGTAATTCACCAAAATCAGAGAGCTTTAAACACACACACACACACACACACACACACAACATATAAACCCTCTTTTAAAGCCATATCAATACAAAAATTCAATTAGCCTAACTGTGTCATCATCAGCCAATTCCATTGATCAAGCCCAGTGCCCAGTTAGAAAAAAGGCAATATCTTTGTGTGTCTATTTTAAAATTCCTAGAAACAAATTTTTTTTGAAAGAATGAAAGCACAGTATCTTCGGCTATGCAAAGAATAAGCAGTGCATAAGCACTATAAAGCACACAATCTTCTCCAGAGCAGCTATGATTGGGGGAATCCTAGCTATAGGCTGTCAGTCTAGAATCTTCTTTCCCATGAACACTTTACTGTGTCAGCGCATGGTGAGCAAATGCCAGTGGCTAAGTCAAGTCTGAGGCATACAGAGAAGGTACCTCTGCCAAGAGTGGAGCTGTCTGTGGGACAGCCATGCCTCTTGGTGCCATCCTTTATCTCTATTCATAACCAAAATAAATTTTGATCCCTATGTAGGATCAGTTTACCTGCTTTTCAAGATCAGTTTTTTCCCCCTAGGAAGTAGATAGACATGCTCTTTTAAAATAACATTAAATTTCACTTTTTAAACATGCTATTCTTGTTATAAAATTCGAGGATTTTGGAAATGGATTTAAATTGGGATTTTGCAGCTGCAGTAGCAGCTTAAGAAAAACTATGACACATAAAGGAATATAAAATTGTGAACAAAACCTGAATGGGTTAGCCAGGCATGGTGGCCTGTGACTATAGCCCTAGCTACTGAGGAGGCTGAAGAAGGAGGATCGTTTAAGCCCAGGAGTTTGAGGCAGTAGTGAGCTATGATTATGCCACTGCACTCCAGCCTGGGCAACAGAGCAAGATCCTGCCTCAAAAAAAAAAAAAAAAAAAAAGACAAGAAAAGAAAAGAAAAAGAATTGAATTGGTACTTAATGATGATGAAAAAGTTTGCTAATGCATATTTACAAAGTTTATAATGTTATTTAATTAGCAATGTAGTATTCAAAATTCAAAGCTAGAAAGTAATAAACTGTGACATAAACAAAAAATTAGAACAAAAAATGGTAAGTTTTAAACTCAGATTAGTTTAATTGATACAAGATAGTCTTTGACCAATCATATTGTTGCACAAAAAGGAAAGGCTTAGGGCACTGTCTCAGCAGCCCCATAGCATGGACTCAGTCTATTGCCATCATAAATGACATGAACATTTTAGTGATCTATGGCCATTGGAAATCTAACAGTCCCCTATGGCTCTCGTTGCAGATGTTCTGGCTCTGCTAATGCTTCTACCAGTAACCGACTGACTCTCTGTATGTCTCTTCTCAAGAGAGAAGATTTGATTTGGTTATGCAAGCATTACTCATGACAGAGAATTTTAATGGCTCAAACCATCTCCTTAGCCCCTGGAAAGTTTATAGGTAGCCACTTCAGGTCAGATCCCAATCCTGAGTTGATTTGGCTAGGCCCAGGGAGATAGAGTCACCTGGGTCAAAGCCCAGTAGACTCTAACAAGAAACCACTCATTGAGGTATGGCTAGACTTCTGAGGCTTTTTAAAGGAATGTATTGTAATTTGCAAATTACTTAGGGACATGAGCTGTCTGTAATAAGAAAAACAGAAAATATTTTATTATGTAGATACCCACAAGTGCCATCATCGTGTATTTGTGAAGAAAAATCTCTTATATTTCAATGTTTAGAAATTTTGTAATAAGAATTTACTATTGAGAAACAAAATTATTAGTACTGGTCTTCTTAACAATTAAAAAATAATAAATGTTTCTCTATTCATTCAATAAGTATTTATTATATTACAGACACTATTAGATATGGAGGATACGAGAGAGACTTTATCAACATAAAACTTACGGTCTTGTTGGAGATGTAGGTGTGCAAGTTGGCAAATTTAATAGCGTTATGCAGGCTATGGTAAGGAAAACAGAGGAATGCTTCCGGGTTACCTAGGACAGGCATTTAACTGTAACTTGGGTCATCTGGGAGGGCTACCTGCAGATAATTACACATAAACCAGAGCCACCTAGAATTGAGGTATGAGAGAGAAACAAATACAGAATATGTCCAAGTTCCTGCCTTGAGGGATCACATGGATGACAGTGATATTCACAAGGGAAAAAAATCCAGGAGGAACAGCAAGATTGAGAGGAAGATAATGCATTTAGTTTTGAACACGTTGAGTTGGAAGTATTTGAGGAATCTCCAAGAGGATTGGAACAGTAGGTAGATAAACTCATAGTTCTGGATCTGCTAAAAGCTAGATCGAAACTGGAGATGAAGCTGTGGGATTCTTCAGCCTATAAAAGATACTTGAAGTGATGAGAGTGAATGAGCTCACCCAGGGAGAGGGGGCAGAATGAGAGGGAAAAGGCCTATAAGGCAAAACCCTGAGAAAAATCCTTATGCAAGGATAAATGGCAGAAAAAGATTGGCTAGAGATAAGAAAAATTAGGAAAACCAAGGAATTGACAAGGACAGTTGAATGAGATAGAAATAGAAGCCATATGACAGTGTTCAAGGTTTTATTAGACAGTGAGGAAGAGTCATTATGCATGATTTATTTTTGAGAAAACTATTTGTCAAAAGAGAGGAAAGAGATAGGGCAATGACTAGGGAAGAAGGTCAAAATTGAGAAATATCTTAAAAGTGGAAGAGGCTTGCACACATTTAAAATGTTGATGGAAAAAGTCCAGTATAGAGTAAGACACAGCAGAGAGGTAGCAAGTCAATAGAGCGAAATTCCTGAAAGTAGGGAGAATCCAGGATCCAGATAGTATATGGAGACATTAGCTTCAAATGGAAGGAGAAGCATCTCTTGCATTGTAAAACAAAAAGAAAGAAAGAGAAAGAAAAAAAGGCAATAGAATGGCTTGTGAATGCAACTACATATCTAATTTTGGTAGTGGAAAGTTCCCATCTTACTAACAATTTTTGTTTTATATCATGATGTTTAATGATATGCTTATAACTTTTAAATCTTGTTTCACATTAATATTTTTATTTAACATAATTCATGTTGTTAAAATGATTTTTCTCCTTTTGGACAGTGTTTTAGAATTTTTCATATTTAAAACATTGCTTTGAAATATAAAGTACCCAGGTATACAAACATTTTACATCACGTAAACAGTTTCATTTTTATTTATACCTTGTGTAGTTTCTGCCTTCTTAGTGAACCATTAGTGTGGTGTTCGGATCTCTCTCTAATGTATAGAAAATTCTAATTTTTTGGCCGGGAGCATTGGCTCATGCCTGTAATCCTAGCACTCTGGGAGGCCGAGGTGGGTGGATTGCTCAAGGTCAGGAGTTTGAAACCAGCCTGAGCAACAACGAGACCCCATCTCTACTATAAATAGAAAGAAATTAATTGGCCAACTAATATATGTAGAAAAAATTAGCCGGGCATGGTGGCACATGCCTGCAGTCCCAGCTACTCGGGAGGCTGAGGCAGGAGGATCACTGGAGCCCAGGAGTTTAAGGTTGCTGTGAGCTAGGCTGATGCCACGGCACTCACTCTACCCTGGGCAACAAAACAAGACTCTGTCTAAGAAAAAAAAAAGAAAATTCTAAATTTTAAATTTAGCTCTATTTCTTAGACTTAGTTGGTAATTTATATAAATAGCTCCAGGAATGGAGCTTAAGCTGCATTAGTAGCTTAAGGAATAAAATAATCAGAAGTACAAACAAAATGTTTATAAAAAGATATTTTTTGAATCATTGTTCATTCTAATGAATATGGAATACAAAATAAAATTCAAAAAGGTAGAGGATGGTGAGTATATTATGATTAATAAAATACATGTAACTTAAAATATTATTTACAAAGGATTTAAATAATATAAATATTCATGACAGTAATGAATAAAATTAGTGTACGCATTTGTTAATACAATATGATTTTTGTTACATTAATATAAGCATACATTGTAAAAATATAGATTATTTGATAAATTGTTATCTATTTTGATTCATACTTCTAGTTACCTGTGCTTTCTAAAATGGAAATGTAAAAATTTTATAAGCAGCCCCAAATTAAATTATATTATAAGAAATATACTCTTGGATAATTATATTTTGAAAAACATATGGTTAGATTGTTTCCAATTACTAAACTTTCAGATGATATGCATATTTTGAAATAAGTCCATTGTTTCATCTTGTGTGTCAGACCTGGTATTTACCTAGCTATCCATATTTTGCTATAAAAATGCTTTCTTTGTCCTCTAAATTTGCCAGTAACTTTTCTTTTGCTGAGAGTTAAAGCATTTATGTGTAATAAAGGGAGTTCAGGATAAATGCAAAGGCAACAGAAGGGTCAATAGTATTTAATTTAAGATTTATTATATTTAACATGAATCACCTCCCTCTGCCTTTCCTCTGGTTCTTTCCAGTTGGAGCTCCTCACTTGGCCTGTGCCATGAGACTGAGTACGGTATGTACTGTACCTGTACTGGGGCATTTTATTATTTGTTAGAATTTTTCCTAGTGCTAGGTCATTTTGGGCAGGAAGTCGTTACCAGTTAGAAAGAGGCAGAAAGGAAAGCAAAAATAATGTACTCTAAAAAGGGTGGTATTTGC
This sequence comes from Microcebus murinus, assembly GCF_040939455.1. Lineage (NCBI taxonomy): Eukaryota > Metazoa > Chordata > Mammalia > Primates > Cheirogaleidae > Microcebus > Microcebus murinus. The sequence goes on from NC_134108.1 coordinate 29,914,508, forward strand.
AAGTTGCACACAGCTGTTATTTTAAACCGTCAAGAGGTGGGTTTGGTGGTGGCAGCCGCATCTACCCTGGAGCGTGTCATTGAAGAGGAGTAGGCATTACAGGAGCCACAAGCAGACTGTGCAATTAGGGTTAGGTGAAAGGATTGGGTAATCCTGCAATAGTCGCTGTTACATAACACATCGGTCGCTGCCCGGGGATAGGAGCGGTAACTGAATATTATAGCCGGAAATGGTAGTGTTGCTGCAGCCAAGGCTCACTGGCTGTTTCCGTTATAAACCTTATTTTGTAGTTAGTTTATAATCCAGACAGCTTAATTTACATCAGGCTGAAACCTGGCATTCAAATTAGAAGCCTAGAGGCACTTTTTTTTCAATAATAGAATTTTGAGCTAGAAGGCGCAAGAGATCACCTAGTCCAACTTCTATTTTACAGACAAGATGAAGGCATAGAGAGAGTGTGAGACATACATAACATCACACAGTTACCTAGAGACAGAACCAAACTTTAGGGCACAGGTTTTTCTGCCCTCCAGAATAAAAAACAAAACAAAACAAAGCAAAAACATAATCACCTTACCATCCCATGCAATTTAATTTATTTTTAATATATAAGGGAGCTGGAGGAATTTAAGGAATGTTGACTATTGACTCTCTTACACTCATCAGAGATCCCTCTTAACATTTGGACTGACTTGTCCAGGGAAATAGAATTCGTTCATTGGCACAACAGGAAAGCATTCGGGCCATCTTTTATGGATCTTTTGCATTTTTATATCCTTTTCCCTCCAGTCCTGTTAGTTGTCTATTTGGTTGATTCATTTACTATCTGAAAAGGAATGATTGTTAAACCATTAATACATGGGGCTAGTTTCCTACGTTCTCATGGTCATAAAATGAACCATAAATTGCACTGGAAAAGAAAGAAGGGCTGTGTAGTCAGGATCATATTTCCATAAAACCACAATTAGTTAAAAAGTAAGTTTGAGCAGTCAACCACACAATCATCGTATCTCCACGATATCAAAAGTGTCATGGTGGGTTATTATTGTTTGATAAATTCCAACAATTATTTTGTCAATATTAGATAAAGTCAGAATTTTCGATGTAAATGAAGGGATGACATTTTCTCGAACTATGTATTACATCTAGTTGGCTGGAACTTAAATTATAGATATATGTCATGACTTCATGTATAGCTGAATTTCCTAAAATCCAACCCAGAAGAACATCCTACATTGATTATATCATGGCCCAGTATTTAGAAAAGATGTGTTCTTCCAGACCTGAAAGAACGCTACACCATGGCAGTAGAGTGGGGCTTTTAGAAAGTTCATGTCATAAAATCAGCATGTTAAAATCTAGTTCAATGCCCATCATACAGTTAGTACTCCCACCTCTCTCTATTTTCACCTCTTTGTTTATACCCAAGGACCTGGAACTTTTTTTGCACATGTCTTTTACCTCTACTGGATGGTAAGTTCCTTTGAGTATTGGAGCCATGCACTGTTTTTCACATTTACATTCTGCCTCTCACATACCACACCCACATTGAGACATAGTGTTTTTCATATGGCATATACACAATCAAAATTTATCATGTTTGTAATGTTATTTTCTTGGAGACACACCTCTGCAGAGTATTGGATTATTGTATTAACAGGTGTTCGTTTCCTATAGAAAAATATGATGATAAAATGAACTAAGCCCAATTTAAGTTTAAAATAGAAGAAAGAGGAACAAGCTGAAGAGCTTTAGACTTTGACTTTTGTTTATGAGGAGTCAGAAATGAGTTGGAACATAGAAATTTGAACAACCAGTGTATAATTTGCTAAGTGTAACCCAACCAGGAATTTATCTATTGTTTATAATTTCATGTCATTTTTTACCTCTATTCCCAAATTAAGATGATTGTATTTTTGTATTTTGTTTATGCTTTGTTCGTGATCATTATTATTCTGTAAGTTTACGACATTGACAGCCTGAAATGCCTATAAACCACAAAAACCATACTGAGGAAGTGGGTGGTAATTGGCAAAAGGAAAGCATAATATGGAGAGAATTAGTCAAAGGCTGTTGTAATAATTTGGCTCAGTTAGAGGATTCATTTGTTTTGCATTTCTTGTCCAATGTATTATAACATTATTGGAGATGACTTCATAGGTCAAATGTCACTAAGAAACCTCATATTTTTATTTAGCATGAAGAGATCCAAACTTGCCAGAAAGTCAATATTTATCAGGGTCACTTTGTTTAATATTTTTATTTTCTCCATAACCTAATGCCCATTTCAGGAGTTGACAACTTTAGTCAGTGGTTTAGTTATCCTCATTTTGTCAGAAATGGTGTGTGCCACCAACCTAACTTCTTGTTGCTAACGGTGAGAGTAGGCCAAATTGTTTTTTCACTGAAGAGCATGTCTCTGTGGCTAAAAGCTTCCGTAAAAGCATTACTTTCAGGTTTCAATGGTGTTCGGGGTTCTATTTTAGTTTGGGGCTATCAAATTGAGCATTTAGATCTTATAGGAAACATGGGTCTTTAAGAAAAATCCATGTGCAGACACTCAAATTGCATAATAACAAAACCTAATGGCATTACAAGGAGTTTGACATGCAAACGAACTTTTCTCTGCTATTCAGTTTCAAAGCCACTAAAAAGGAAAATTGGTTTGGGATGAAATGAAAACTGCATAATCCTTGTAAATATGAACTCGAGTCACCCTGGAAGAAGTGGAAAAAACTGACTCATCATCCCAAGAGAACATTATATGTCTCTGGTATGTTCCTACCCCAAAGCCTTGCTGTTCTATAATCACATAAGTGTCAGAACATGTATGAAACTTCATGCTCACCACATTTCCAGCCTGTATGAAAATCTATCTTGTGATTTCTAGGAACCTATATTTTTCCACAATCCTAAGAATAATTCTACAATAAAATGTGTCTTATGAATGAGATTTAGTGATACTGCTCAACTGTTCAATTAGATACGTATACATGGATATAATCACATATTTGTACATAAGATGAATATATGAATGAATATATTTGCCCCAATTCTCTGCTCAAATATTCGGAATTCTTCCCTTTTACATTATATTTCATTAGAGTGGTAATAGTACTACAATCATGCCTTATATATTATCAATATATATGATAACAGTTTAATATCCAAAACACTTTCACATTTATGATCTGGTTTTCAACTCTGTCTTTTTGCTACTCATTTGGGGAGATTTTCCTTGATATCACTTTATTTTCCAGATCACTAATGAGGTCTTTTGTACCATTTTATTCTTTCAGTATCTTTATGAATAATTTTATTTCCACAATCACGGTTTTAAAATATTTTATTTCTAGAAGCATAGTTTTAAATTCTAAGAAACCTTTTGGTTTCTGATTATTCTTTTTGCCTAGCAGCATATTTTTGTTTTATTGGTTTAATCTTCTCTGGAATACTGTTGAGGATGATTTTTTAAAATTTTCCTTTCATAACAATTCTTGTCTTTTTTTTTCTTCTATGATATTGGTTTCCTTCTTTATTCTTGTTGGTTTTCCCAATCCTAGATGATTTGTGTATACCTGTGTTTATGTATATGAACGGAGGACAGAAGAGAAGGAGAAAAAAAAGTATGAGGAAATGGTATGTTGATTTCTCCACTGACCAGGTTCATTATCCTCCCAGAATCTACATTGTGGTATTTAAAACCACACAGTATGTGGGAGAGGAAAAGTCGTGACTCATACTTATGGTTGAGTCTTAAGTGAAGATCAATTTGACTTCCTAAATCTGTACACTTTGATTCAGCAATTCCATTTCAAGAGGTTTACATTACGGGAATAGTCAAGGTTATATGCACAAAGGATTAGGTTCAAGAAATGTTCATCACAGTCATAACAATGCAAGAATAAGATAATGCAATGTCAAAATTAACATGCAGGATAAATAAGTGATGGTGATTCCGGTAATGGAAGATAATGTAGCTCCTAGAAGTTACGTCTTAAGCACTATTTAAGAAAAGAAAGAAATGCTCACACAATAATACTGGGGAAAAGAGAAAGTTCGTAATAGTCTAAACAATGTGATTCTATTTAGAAAAACAAGACGAAGGAAATGTATGTGTGTATGTGTACTAAAATGAAATGCACCAAAATATTAACTGTGGTTATTATTGATAGTAAGAACATTATAGTGGTTGGCGTGTTTTGTTTCATTGTAATTATGTGATTTCTCTTGTCTGTAATACATAACTTCTAAGTTTTCATTATATATATAAAATATATAATAATATACATGTATATAAGTTTTAAAACATAATAATAAAATAAATAACAGTGAACCATTTCCAGGTTCAGGAACTGGAGTATTACCAATAATTTTGGAACTACCTGTGTACTTGTGTATTTCTCCATATCTCATCTTCCTATTCCCAAAGGTAACCACTCTCATGAATATTGAGTTTATGGTTCCTTTGCTTTTTTTGTTTGTTTGTTTGTTTTTTAAAATATGTTCCTTAACAAGGTATAATATAATCTTTATTGTTTTTGAATCTTATAAAATTGAATCATATCATATGTAATCTTTTGTCACTTTTTCCCCACATATGTTTCAAAACTTCCTCACTTTCACTGCTATATAATATTCCATTATGTGACCATACCCCTATTTATGTATCACATTTTCTCTTCATGGTCATTTGAGTTCAAGTATTTTTTCATCATATGAATAATGGAATTATGAAAATTACTGTGACTTTCTCAAGATTCAGGGTAAAAAGATTTACCCTGTGAAAAGATTTCTCTAGTTGTTAACTTGGAATAGAATTGTAGGGACATGTATTATGTACATATTACTTTTATATTACAGTGTTAAATTGTTATCTCCTAACAACCATGGATAAGAATTTCCATAGCTCACTTGTTAATGATAATCATTGTCATACTTAAGTTGTACCCATCTAGTGGATATAAAACAGTGTAGCATTATACTGTGAAATTGCATTACTGTATTATTAATGATTTTAGCATCTCCATATATTTTTGGTTATCCAGTTTTTCTCCTCTGGGAAAAAATGTCTATTTATGTCTTTGGCCAGTTTTTCCATTAGGTTCTTGGTCTTTTCTTATAAATACTAGGAGTTGTACTAGGAGATTTTTGGTGGATTTTTTAAATATACATAATCTTTTGCCAATTTTATGTGTGGCTGATGTCTTCTTTTAATTTATGGCCTGTATTTAACTTGTTAAAATGTCTTATAATGGACAATAATTCTTCATTTTAATGAATCAAAGTTATCAAACTTGTATTTTTTAAGTGGTATTTCTTTTTGCTTTTCAATGTATTGTTTTTTAAATTTTTAATTATTATGGGTACAAAATAGTTGTATATCTCTATAGGATACATGTGATATTTTGATACAAGCATACAATATGTAACAATCAAATCAGGGTAATTGGGGTATCCATCACCTCAGATATCCATGACTTCTTTGTATTAGGAACATTCCAATTCTACTCTTTTATTTATTTTAAAGTATACCCTAACTTATTGTTGATTATAGTCACTTTGTTGTGCTATCAAATATTGTTCATTCTATCCAATTATCTAACTATATTTTTGTACCCATTAACCATCCTCACTTTATCTCCCCTCACTACCCTTCCCAACATTTGGTAGCCATCATTCTACCTTCTGTCTCCATGATATCAATTGTTTTAGTATTTGGCTTCCACATATGAGTGAGAGCGTGTGCTTGGCTTATTTCACTTAACATAATGTTCTCCAGTTCCATCCATGTTGTTGCAAATGGCAGGATTTCATTCTTTTTTATAGCTATATGATATTCCATTGTATATATGTCCCACAATTTCTTTATCCATTCATCTGTCGATGGACAATTAAGTTGATTCCAAATCTTGGCTATTGTGAATAATGCTGCAGTAAAAGTGGGAATGCAGATGTATTTTGTATATTTTGTCTTATTGAAGAAATTTTTCCCTAGCCTCAAGATTATAAAGAAATTCTCCTTATTTTCTTCTAAAATTTTTAATAATCTTGCCTTTCAAATTTAAGGATTTAATCAATCTGAAATTGATTTGTGGGAATTGTGTAAGATAAGGTTCTAGTTCCATATTTTGAACTAGAATGATCTAGTTCTACTAGATGGTCCGCTGAACCAGCATCATACATTGAATATATTTTTCCATTCATCAGTCTCCTCAATTGTATAGCATTTCCATATATGCATATATATCCTGGTTTCTCATTTCTACTGTCAGTTTCCTTTTTGTTTGCATACCAATACCACACTGTCATTGCCATAGCTTTTTACAAGTGTTGATGTGTAATAGGGGAAATAGCCTCACATTATCTCTTCCTCAAGTATGTCTTAACTAATCTTGGACTTTTCTTTTTCCTCATCAATTTCAGAATCAGAGTATCAGGTTTCTTAAAAAATTTTAGGAGATTTAAATTGAAATTGAATTTAGGAAATGTGGGAGCTTTGACTTCCTTATAACAGCAAGTCTTCCTTGAAAATGGTAAAGTTTTAAATTTATTTAGGTCTTCTTTAATGTCGCAATAATATGTAAAAGTTTTCTCCATGAAGGCCTTACATAATTTTGTTAGCTATACTTTTAAACATCTCAAATTTTGTGTTGATATAGAAAATGGTATCTATTTTAAAGGTACATTTCTAACTCCTTATTCCAACTGTACAACTTTTTGTATATATATATTTTTTTTAGCACCTAGATGTATTATCTTATTAATTCTGTAGATTCTTTGGAGTTTCTGTGAATTATAAAGATTTGTAGTTTTTTTTCCCAAACCTCAGAACTTCTGTTTCTTTTTGCCTTACTTTACTCTCTCAGAATTCCATGTTGAAGGAGCATGGTCTCTTGTTTCTGATTTTAAAGGAACTACTTTTAAAGGTTGCCTCAAAGATTAAGTTTGATATAGGTTTTCTGTTGATCCCTCATCAGATTATGGAAATTCTCTTTATTTCTAGTTTACTAAGATTAATTTCAAGATCATAAATAATTCTTGAATTTTAGCTATTGTTTTCTGTATCTACTGAGATGATTATATTCTCCCTTTTTCTCTTAATACAGTATTAGGTTTACAGATTTGTCGGAGATATTTAACAATGCTGAATTTCTTGATCATAATATGATCATGGATAAAGAGTCCCAAAATATTATTTTGTCAAAGTATAGTTTAGAATATCTGCATATATGTCCATGTCTTTTAAATTTCCTTTCTCATATTTGCTAGTTGATTGTGGTAGGCAGAATAATGACTCTATCTGGGTTAATCTGATCATCCACTAATTTAAGTTTAAAGGATATATTTTCATTCTTAAAAGTTGTATTTTATTTAAATCTATCTGATAGTTTAAAAAAATTTTATCTTCTATTTTAAAAATATTTTATAAATATGTCTTATGTCTAATAATCTCACTATCTATAGTTCTTGAGATCCATATCTATCATTAGTTGATTCTATTGACTCACTAATGACGGTCAGTTTCCTTTTGCTGTGATCTATGATCAGAGATTATATTCGACTTACATGAATAAATAAAAATCCTGAGAACCTGAATTTTCTCCAAAGGGTATTAATACAACAATAAAAGACTATTTCTCATTCTGTAGAAATGACTAGAAATTTACAAGTGATAACACCTGGTACTTACACAGATTTTGCTAAAGGACACATGCTTGAGTAGTTATTGTTTGTTAGAATTGAACATGTTAAATAAATAAGGTTTATTGGGATTATATAGTATGAAACATTATATAATATAAACCACATTGTATAGAAGTAGCATAGGTTCTTGGTGTGTTTTTGATGCTACAAAGTAAATTCAAACTACTACCAAGGAAGTTACAGAACAAATAAGTAAAATCTTAAAGTTAATTATTACAAGACTGGTGGGTAACCTCAATCTCATACAAGAAACATAATTAAAAACAAGTGTATACAGTGTTTTACCAGAAACATTAGCAAATGTACTTTCTTATTTTAAGAAGTCATAAGTTTGAGATTACAAGCAAAAAGTCCCTGGAGTCTTTTAATAATACAAAAAACCCTTTGTCCTCCTTTTTGAATAAATTTGAATAAACAACAACTCAAATTTCATGATGAGAAGATACAGATTAAATGTAGATGTATCTTAAATTTTATGGAAACAAACATGCAACTATTTCCCAGCCTTTGTTTTATCCTTCTGATAAGATACAATGGCTATATGAGAGCCATGTCTTTTCAAAACTGCTATATATTAAATGTATTTCTGTTATTTTTTTTTTTTTTTTTTTTGAGACAGAGTCTCACTTTATTGCCCAGGCTAGAGTGAGTGCCATGGCGTCAGCCTGGCTCACAGCAACCTCAATCTCCTGGGCTCAGCGATCCTACTGCCTCAGCCTCCCGAGTAGCTGGGACTACAGGCATGCACCACCATGCCCGGCTAATTTTTTGTATATATATTTTTAGTTGGTCAATTAATTTCTTTTTATGTTTGGTAGAGACGGGGTCTCGCTCAGGCTGGGTTCGAACTCCTGACCTTTAGCGATCCGCCCGGCTCGGCCTCCCAAAGTGCTAGGATTACAGGCGTGAGCCACCGCGCCCGGCCTATTTCTGTTATTTTTAAGGTGATTTATTATACTTCTACTTAAATTCTGTAGTCTCTACCTTTGGTTACCTTCCTAGAAAAGATTACATGAAAGAATATGAGGTTCATTATTTATTTTTTCCACAATAGAAAATAAGTCACTCTTGGACACATCTGTTGGAAATGTTAATTTTAACAATTTCTTGGTAGACCAAACTTGCAAAACATATTAAAATTAAACATGTCCACTTCTGCTTAATAATTCCATCTGGTAAATTATCCAATAGAAATAAACAATACATATGGATTATTCCATCAGCTAGTACTGGTCTTTAATAAAAGAATGCCCACCAATGGTAGGATTGGGTAGAGGGAGTAGTTGAACACATTTAAGTACATCCAAACCATAGAGTATGTTTGGAAACAATTTTCCATGGGTCTCTCACATTTTGACACCTGAGAACAGAGGCACTAACTATCTTTTCTTCTGTACTATCTTTTTAAGGATGTTATATAATAAATAACTTTGAATGATATAGTGTCTGTCCCTAGAACAGAGAGGAGGCATGCTTGCTGTTTACTATAACAAAGATCATGTCTCTCTCTGGAACAAAGGACAGACATGCTTACTGCTTATTATAAAATATTCATGTTACTTAGGTAGAGGGTTCCTCTTCTGGACTGCAAACCACTGCATGTGTAGGCTATAACTGAACCTATCTGGGTCACCTCCCTTTGCTTGGTAACAAAGGGAACTCTGAAAAGTAGGCTGATGATCATGCTGCTTACCATGCTGTAATAAAGTTCTTTGTCTTTGTTTTAGGAGTCTTCCTCATCTTTTATATCCATAAAACAGTGGCAGATGGGCTTGTTAGCATGAAAGTTAGAGAACATATCAGATCCTTCACAATTCTTAATAGTTTTGGTGCCAATAATGGGATGCTGACTTAGATACGGCTTTCAGGAAGAGAAAGGAGAAGAGTCCTGCAGGCCAGCTTTGGGAAGATGACAAGACTCTCTGGAATCTAATAGCAAATGCTGGGCAAGAGGGAGGGGACATAGTAAGGGTCCCCTGCTGTTCTTCCTGTTAATGAATGTTTAGAAGTTAAGCTGTGAGAGACAGGATTGAAACAAGCTATCCCAAGGGTGCCTTAGTTATGGCTCACTTTCCTCTGGAAGGGTGGGTAAGCAAATGTTACTATGACAAATGAGCAGCAAACCTTACAGCCCTAGGCAAAAGGCAATGAGGTGGTGGCTGATAAAGCAGAGTCCCCAAAACAGAAATAAATGCTGTCAGCACTGGAGACCTTGCTATTAATACAGAGCTTTGGGCAGACCAAAATAATTAGAAGTTCTTTTGGTTTAGCCATCAGCTGGCACCTGCTCAAAACCTGCTCAAATTAAATGCAATGCTTTATTTACTGGCATAGAGGCCTTCTCTCCTTTGTTACCCTCTACTCTCTTCCCTTCCACCCTGACTTCAGCTTCTTCATGGAAAGATCTCCCTATCTTCCAAAGAGATTAAAGGTCATATACATCAATCTCATTATGCTGGGAAGCTCTGTTGGGTACAATTGCCCAAGTCACCATCTTACCAAGTCCTATAAGGGGAAGAAGGCACCAGATTCAGTGAATGGGGTTTGGGTTGAATTCACATGGGGAAGAGAAGCTAATGTGACTTTGTGCTTAAATGATGTGAACCAGTTTAATGTAGTGTTGCAGCTTCTACATCTAAATGCACCTTCTTATTTCAAAAGCACCAAGGGCATTTTCCCAATCATGGAAGAGTTTCATGCAGAGAAGTGCTCATGGAAGACACAACCCTAATACACCTCTGAGCTCAAGTTTTGGAAAAAAGTTATAGTCAATTGGGGTTTCTGGCAAATAAAGCCAGCCTCTACCTTGAGGGGCCCTTGGGATTTTGGGCTTATCTCCTCTCTCACATGGCTACTTTTAAAAAAATTAGAAGTAGCTAGTAGCTTGCTTCTGTGCTCTTAGCAAAGCTGAACACCTGATCCATGGAAGCCCTGTGACTCTTGGCTTGATAGTCCCCTTTTGGGGATGGGTCAACTGGGACTCAATGACTAACAAAGTAAGAAGGGCCCAAGAATCCTCACTTGCCAAATTAAAATGATATATTCAAGAGCAAGGTCAGCCTTGCTCCAGCAGCATCTCGGCGTTACTCGAAAAGTGGCAGCTAGCCCTCTGGCAGCAGCCCTCCACCCTGCTTCCCAAAGCCATGCCACTGGCTCGATGGGGACCGCAATTCACAGATGTTTTCCTAAACATCTCCTAAATGCATCTGGCTCACTGATGTGAGAATCTGTGTATATTGTGTTTTGATCTAAGTCACTCGCCTTCTAGCAATTAGGAATGCAAGCATATTCCCATAAAGTCACCTTAGCAAGGATGTTTAGTGCAGCATTGTTTTTGACGGCAGATGATGGGGAACTACCTAAAAATCTCTCATTTAGGAATTCTACAGAGAAATTACATGTAGTTCCATACAAACCATGGAAAATTATAACAAACTGTACAAATATTATTAAAAATTATGTTAATAATTTTTGTTTTTAATGAACAGTGACTATTTTCTCAGTGTTATATAAGGTGCGAATAAACATGTGTCATTACCTTTGCCATTTTGACCATCTACATACAACCTAACGAATAACAGCATGCTTGATTAGCAGAAGGCAGCTGTAAGGCAAGCACCTTAGTCTCCTCCCTCAAACCCCCAATTCTTCAGCCTACAAGACTGTCACTACTATGTTGCCCCATATGCATTTTGGAGCTTACACTGATTTCAAGATTTATTGTTATGTGAAAAAGAAAAGAGCAGAAAAATGTAAAATTTATCATTTTCCTATAAAAATGGCATACATAAATATGTTTGTGTGGACTCTTCTGAAAGGAAATATAAGAAACTGGTAATAGCTTTGCCTCTACAGAAAAATACAGGGGACCTTTGGATGCCTTTGGTGAAAGTAAGACTTATTTTCATTGCTATGTATGAAGACTCATACTTAGGTGGAAAAATATTATCTCTGGGTGATAAAAGTCCAAGGGACTTTTTATTTATTTGTTTTTACTATTGCCTATTACTCATTTTGTATTATTTCTATAATAAACTTTCATTTAATCCAAGGGAAAGCAACTAAAAACATTTTGAAAAGAGTTATAGGGCAAGAATATAGGTGAAGGAAGGATATATCTGTATTTTGGTAGCTAGGAGAGCAACATAAATTGTTGTGAGCCCTATCACTAAAAAGGAAAATACAATTCTGCATGTAAACCTGGATGTTGACATCAGAATAGGAAAGAGGTAAAAATGACATACAACTAGAAAGGCAAATTACTGGCAGACAGAGTAACTCCAGATGCAAAATAACTATAAGAAAATCTCTCTGATAATATAATCAAACAAAAATTCAAATATGTTGCTTTTGTTACTTATTTTGTTGTCTTCTTAGACACGTAACCAATCAAAGAAACAGTATTGTAACAAGAAATTCTCAGTTCCATTCATTAGGTTTCAATAGCTGAGTTTCTCCCAGAATCCTATCTGAAATAGTCTCAGTCATTACCATACCGTACAGACAAACATATCACTCTGGGGCTTTTGGTTGGGATTCTTTTATTCTAACAATACTTTGAAGGATTTGAGATGGAGAACGCTGTGCCGTTGCCTTCGCACATCTTCCAGACAGTGGAGAATGCCTTTGGGAGCAGCAGATTGAAGTTCATTTTTTGGGGGGCCTGTGAAAATATCTTTTGCCTTTGTAGATTGGTGAAACTAAATGGGAAAAAGATACCTTAACTCATTGGATTGCTACGACACACTACTAGTACTCTACTCATGTTAATAGTAACATACAGAAATCAGTTTATAAAACTTCAAGAATGTAAGGTAGAGCCTTCATCTTTTAGGAAAACAGCACTTCTTAAAACAATTATTTTATTTCGTTCTTGGGGTTGTTGCTAATGGCAACAGGAAGAATGCACTGGAGTGTCATAATAATCCTCCATTAAATCCCTACTGTTTAAATTTTAATGCTATAATTCAAGAGCTGACAAAAGCCCATTGAGTGTGTCTATGGGGAGGAAAACAGGCAAGCCCATTTTCTCAGGGGTGATGCTATAGCAACATGGAATGAATTTGGGGTCAGGGAACACGCAGTCGCCAAGCTTTGTTTGCATTCCTGGCTAAAAGTAGAATCCGACATTATAAATTTTACTCAAATAAGTAGTTATTTTGAGCAGCAGGAAGATAGCTCACTTTGTACTGCTGTTTACATTGAAAACAGAGAGAAGGTAACAAAACCAGAACTGGAAGAAAGACATGCCGACAAACATATTATGAAATGACTACTGAAGTGACCACTTTACAAACCCCTAGACTCCCTCCCCTGCATGCTTGACACTCAACCCCTCGGTTCTGGACGGGCGAGGCATTAGAACACGAAGAAGCATTACAATTTGCAAAATGCCTTTTTGAAAGGAGACAAAAGAAGTCTGATCAACAATCCCTGAATGTGACCCCTTTACAGTCATGCAAGACATGGCAAAGTAGGGTGTTGTTGATTTTGTCTAGCTCTTTATAATAGCACTTTTGTTTTAGTGGGAAGATTTTTTTCTACCAGAATAAACAAATACACCTGAATCACAATTGCCTATTGTGCAGAAGAAGGCCAAGAAAAACTTTACCCAACTCCCAGAAGTTTGTGCTGCCAACTTTTCTTTCCCTAGGCATCTGTGTTTTCACTTTTGGTTTTCGTGTTGAACATGAGCTTATTGAGTCAGTCTTCAATAGCATAAAATACTGCATTTGGGGTGGTTATCCAATGAGGTGTATCTAGTTATAGACTCTATTTATAGGGCTTGCAATACATAAAAATAAAGACTTGGGTTTTCAACTGCTGAGTCTTAGGTGAAAACAACTGCAAACCATGCAGCCCAACAAAACTTACAGCTGTCCGTTCCTTCTTTGCCATCTCCTTGCTCAGGCCCTCACTGTTCACCTTAACAATTAAAAATCCTTGCCTCTCCCAAACCTCTCATGACCTCTAGCATAAGATGGAGAACTCTGTGCCATTGCCTTCGCACATCTCTTGTAATTTACCCTAAATATCATGGCAATATTAATCATCTTCCTAAAACAATAGCAAAATCTCTCCCCTATTCAAAAAAATTTTATGCCTATAGGATAAAATTTATACTCCTACAAGTTAACTCTGCTATTAAAAGTAAGCCAGACTATATACCTTACTGATCCATTCCTGTATCTTTTTTATATTTTCCTTACAGTCTATTTAGTTAATGGACCCTGCCTAGAATTTTCCCATCATTATTCTGTTCATCTTTCAAGCCCAATTTAAATGTTATCTATTTTATGAAGACTTTCTGGATTACTCATTCTAAAAAAGATTTCATTTTTTCCCCCTAAACTCACATGGCCCATGTAAAGTTGTCTTTGGCAATATTTAATTTCTCCTAATAAACACTCACTATTATTCCCTAAGAACAGGGACTATATGTTCACTTATTCTTCTTTTACCCATTTTGCTCTTAGAAAGAAATGTTTTTTAATACAAATATTTTCTAAGCTGAGTTTCTTACCTGGTTTTACCTACTAGAAATACAAAACATGTTAAATTCAGGATATGATATTATCAACAGAAGAATTTGGAGATAAAACTTACTCAAAGCTACAGAATAAAAATATGAGTAAGTAATGTGTTATGATCAAGAGCAAGAGCCTTAAATATAGTGATGATCTGGAATAAAAAGAAAAATAAAGGATAGGTTAGATTATTCTGCACAAATAAACAACTCTAATGTCTGAGTGGTTTCCCATGACAAGAATTAAATTTTGTCATCTCATCTTACCCATCCAGTGTACATTGCCAAGGAGACTTTGCTCAGCCTAGTCACTAGGGGATTCAGGCTGATGGGAGTGCCTTCTCTACACATATTTACACAATCTCTGTGTCAGAGAAAGGGAAATTGGTGAACCATTCCACAATGGCTCTGAAATTTTTTGCCCAGATGTGGCACAAATCTCTTTTGTTCATACTTCATAAGCCAAAGCAAGTCGCATGGCCAACCTGAGTTCCAGGGGACACAGAAGTAAAATCTTACATGTCTACAGAAAAGGAGACAGTTTAAAATGTTTGAAAATAGCATCAGTGATTATTTCTCCTCATCTTTTCCCAATAGAGAAAAATAATAAATTTCAAAATCTACTTTAAAATATCAAAATATTCAAAATAAAGAAACCCCCAAAATCAATTGAAGATATCTTTCAATAACCTTAAATAGCATCCCTAAATGTGAAGTTTTAGATATTTTCCCCTTAAGATAGATTACAGACAAGGATACTTTATTGCCATTGTTAGTAATCAATATAGACTCTGAGTCATGGCCAACACAAGACATAAAAACAGAAAATGAGGTGTAAGGTTTGGAAGAGAATAGACCCACACTGCCATTCTTATATATATGATATGAATTATTGATATTGATTAACTTTTGATTTTTAGAATTTTCTATCATAATAATTATGTTCTAATTTGCCACAAAAAATACTTTAAAATTCGAATACAGAATATTTACGCCCTATGGAACAATAGCAAAACCACTAACATCTATGTAATTGTAGTTCTAGAAAGAGAAGAGAAGAGAAAGAGTATGGGACAGAAACATTATTTGAAAAAATATTGGTTAGAAAATTTGAAAACTTAAATCCACACATAATTACAAGAATCTAAGCACACATCAAACAAGGGAAACATCAGCAACATTATATTAAACTGCTGAAAGCAACACTTAAACAGAACATTAACAAAGCAAGAGGGGGAAAAGCAAGACATATTACACATTAAATACAGTTGACCAACACTAAGAAACAAGGCTGACCTTTCATCAGAAGCAATGAAAATCAGGAGACAATGGAACAACATCATTTCACTAATGAAAGATGAATATACAACTTGTCAACCTAGAAAAGTATTAATCAGCAGATATGCAGGACAATAAATGCTAGAGGAAGTTCTTTTGGTTCAAGGTAAATGATATCAGATGGAAATTTGGTTATACAAGAAATAATGAAAGATTAAATATTATAGTCAATTTTATGAAAATAGATCAAATGACAAATTAGATGAAAGGGACAAACTTGTCTTGAGAAACATACCAAACCAAACAGACAAAAAGGAAAGAAAAAAATTGAATAGTCCTATTAAGTAAATAAAATTCATGATTAAAAACCCTCCCTCAAGGAAAATGATGATTATGGGTAAATTTTACTAAACATTTAAGAAGAAATTATATCAATTACACCTTTTCTCTTCTGATTTGTTGTTTTTCCACAGGAATTTACATTTAAGGGAATAGTCTGACTTTATTTGTTGAATGGAGATATATAGATTTCAGGTCTGGCCAATAAAGAAAAGAATTTGAGTAATAATTTCAGCTAGACTTTTCTATTGTTGAAGTTATCCATTTGTTGTTCAATTGGCACCATTAGCCCTTAACTTCAGCCAGTTTCTCTCCTGGTATAGTATAATTTAGAAGAAGAGAATAAAAAACAGAAACCTGGCACAACATAAAAAACCTGGCCAAAAAAAAAAAAAAATCAAAGTTATAGCCTTTCTGAAGGTAGTTGATATTAATATCAATCTATACAAAGTCAGTGAGTTTGAAAGGAAAAGAAAAAAAAAGAAGCCCAGATAAATTTGAGGCCAGACTAAGGTGAGTTTGCATTTCATAAACAGATGCTTTAGGCCAAATATTTGGTGGACTAAAATTAATTATAATTCCTATCAATCTTTTTATCACAGAGTACTTGTTGCAGATAAAAAATACATAACAAAGGACAGCTTTTATATACTTTTCTTTGTAGTTCTATTAATTGGAATTCTGGCTTCTAGCAGAACATTTTCCCAAACATGAAAGAGAATAGGCAAAAGTGGAGACGAGAATGATCGTGTGTGTATATAGGAACAGACATTTGAAAGATAAACTTCCAAGGAAGAAAGTTCTGGCAAGCTTAAGCAATACATTTCCACTAAATCTTTAAGTACGTGGACTGTAGTGAATGTATTCAGTTAATGTTACAGGTCAGGTTCCTCAGAAAGTTGACTCTGAGATAGAGCTTAGTTTACAGAAAGTTTCTGAGGAATTGCCGCAAGGATCAACAACTGGGTGATGGGAAGAAAGCAGAATTAGGTCAATGGAGAAGCTGGATTGCAGTACAATAACAACAAGAACTAAGGCAACCCCAAGGGGAGCGCCGAGGCTGGGATGAGCCTTTAGATATATCCCTAGGTGGGGAAAGAGGACCAGGTCTTCATACCCCACTCACCAGTCTTTGGCTGCAGCTTGCCCTCTGGAGGAAGAGTGATCTTGGGAGATGTGCCTTTCTCTAGAAGAGAGTGACTTCCAAAGAGGACTGACAACTGAGAGCTATCAGCCAGCAATATCCCCAGAAGCTGAGGGAATTAGTTCTTCTCTCCCGGAATGGAAATCTGAGCAGTATAGCAAAGCATCCGCTACTGTCCACTCTTGCACAACTTGAGTCTTCTTGCTTAACCTAAATTCTGAAAATCATTTCTTCAGGACTCTGATGGGTCTCTTTCCTGAAGTAAACTTATTATGAGGAAAATTAAAGGGAAAAACTATAGCTCTCACTGATGCAGTTTGGCTTGAGGCCACCCTGTGAAAAGTTATTGTCTCCTTCTGCCACAATCTATCCTAGATTCCCTTGTACCACATTTAGCACCTGTGCTGGTCTTGGTGGCTTACCTGGTAGGATGACTCGAACACATGTCTCTGTTTGTCTAAATACTCAGTCATCAAACCCTTCTATGACTAAGGCTACTTACTGGATTGTCAATTTATAATCAAAAATTGTGCAAAGGAGTACTAAGAGATAACCAAGTACCAAACATGTTCTCCCCATCCCCAATGTGTCATAACAGTCTTTCTCTTGATGATCAGATCAATCACTTCTATCAATATGGTGTTCCCTTCTTGCTTGCTGGTCTCTTGGCATTTGGAGTCTGAAGTCCACACAAAGAAATCATAGCTTGTATTTTACTGTGGATATTCCCCACACCACTAGGAACCAAGACCACTAAACACACAGAGATCAGGATTTCAGAAAAAGGAAGTAGAAACTTCCTACAAGTCAATTTTATTTTCAACTCCTTGTTCCTGGCACCATGCAGTCAAACTTATGGGGCACCACATATTCTAACCTAACTAATGGAGCACAGCACTATGCAATGATTATTAATTTGAGTACATAATGTATCTTGGAAGATGACTCCCTATCATTGTATGGTATCATTTTCAAGGTTTCACCTCATCTGTGCTTTCTATAAGCTATTCTACTACTCTTCAGTGGAAGCTGCTTTTGGATGGTGTGGTTTGTGATAGGATCTCATGATCATGGGCCCACTGTTGCACCTCCTTTGCAATGAAGTGAGTCTCCTATACAGCAAAGGATACAACCAACAGAGGTAAGAGACAACTATGGAATGGGAGGGAATATCTGTAAACTGCTTATCTGATAAGGGGTTAATATCCAAAGTATCTAAGGAACTCAACTCAATAGCAAGAAAACAATTTGATTAAAAAAATGGGTGATGAACCTGAATAGACATTCCTCAAAAGAGACATAAAAATGGCCAACAAGCTCAACATCACTAATCATCAGGCAAATGCCAATTAAAACCACAATGACGTATCACCTCACACCTCTTAGAATGGACGTTATCAAAAAGACAAGAGATGGCGAGTGTTGGCAAGGCTGTGGAGAAAAGGGAACCTTTGTACATTGTTTGTAGGGATATAAATTAATACAGCCATTATAGACAATATGGAAGTTCCTCTTAGTTCAGAGTTTCTGAACAGTGGCATATTGACATTTTGGGCCAGGTAATTCTTTATTGACGAGGGCTAGCCTATGCATTGTAGCATGTTTAGCAGCAACCCTGGCCTCTAGCCACTAGATGTCAGTAATATCCTCCCATTTGTGACAACTTAAACCGTCTCCAGACATTGCCAAATGTCTTGGAGGTGGGGTATGGGAGATAGGGAGTTGCCGCTAATTAAGATCTACTGCCTTAGTCTGATGCAATGTTTTATGGGACCTCATGTTGATGGACTAAACTCTCTGTAATCCCATGGATAATTGTGCTGTCTGCGGCTCTTCGCCAGGAAAGTCAAACCCATAACTGACATGTGTAAATTGAAAAAGTGTTAATTCAGAATGAATTGCTGCTCCTTCCAGGATGGAAGGAGTCCAATTCACTCAGCTCACCACCAGGTAACTGGTTGGTCTCCTGAAGGAATGCTGCTACATCTGAGGCTTAGTGTTGGTCTCTGTTGCTAGCTCTTGGACACTTGGCAGTGGCAGAAGTTACAACAGCCTCAGTAACTAGGAGCTTATGTGGTTGGATTCATGTAAAACCTGTGACCTGCATCACTCACATCTTACTCTGTTCATGTGACCAAACACTGAAGGCTCTGATGACAAAGGATGGCTGACATTGACTGGTTGACACTTTGTCCACTCCGATTACTGAGTTATTTAACGTATGTTCCAGGGTACATTTTCTCCCTTGGAGGTTAGCATGCAACACAAAGATCTTCATATTTCATGCCCACTCCCATCCATCTGTCTGTACACCATGGCCCCAGACTTTCTTGTCCCTGATCTTCCCATCATTTTTCTTCCAAGCTATTTGCCACCCATGAATTTACATATATTCAGATCTTGGGCCATTCTTTTTCCACTGAAAGAGGATGATCAGTTGTGCCACCTGAATCTCTGCCTATAGAGAAGATTTTTCCCCACCACTGTCTTTCAAGGCCACTACAGACAGGAGCTGTAGTGAAGTCCCAGTCCATTTTTAGCTTGCACATGCATACTGAGGCGATAGTTTGTACACCACACTGGTTTTTTACTCTTTCGTTAGCTGTCATGAGGTACCTCCTATGCAGCTATAGGTAAACACCGATGAAGAGATATTGCTCAGTGAGGGGATGGTGTGCAAGTCTGGGCCACCAGGCTGTGCTGCTTCTTTGGGTCTTCTGGTGCAGCTTGTGCTTAATCCTAGATGTACACACCACTTTCCTCTTAAGACTTGGTGGGTCAGACAAAGCATATAATTTGAACTATTTGATTCTTATTTCCTCATCTCTAAAATGAGAAGTTGAATGGAATAAACTATTTATATTTCTTCCAGTTCTACAATTTATGAGAGGAAGCATAATGTTATATTTTCAATGATAGACTTTGGCAGCTATTGTACCCGGCCTTTATGACCAAGGATGCATTTCATAATTTTACTTGGGAACTCCTCAAGTGGCCCTTTTATCTCCACTTGACCGATTAAATTATCATTACTATGAGAAAATCAGTGTTTCTCAAAGCCAATAAAAACCCCTTGTACTTGCAATAGCAACATTATTTCAAATGTTCACCATTCAGTTACTTGTACCAACTTGAACAATAATTTATACACCCAATTTATAGCTAAATGTTATATTTAGAATTATAGAATACAAGATTTCCACTGGAGAAATCTTAAAGATGAAATATTTCATCTGAGCCCTCTGGCCAAATATAGGCTTATCTGACAGAGGGAAAACTCAGGTGCATTGACCCTACATGGGACCCTTGTGTCTTGAGTACTATGGTGCACTTTAGTCAGGTCTGCAAGAAAGAAGATTCACGAATGGATTTGCTAAGCAAGAAGTAACAGCCAATGGACTAAGTCAGAGATGATGTTAGATGGAGTACTGTCGGGCACAATGATTTCCACTTATTTGCAACAGGAAAATTATTTTTAAGTTAAACCTGCTATGACAAAAAACATTGTTGTAGTTAAGCAGATTGCATTAGTCAGGGTTCTCCAGAAAACCAGAACAAATTGTGTGCGTGAGTGTGTGGATTGATTGATTGATTAGAATTGGCTCACGTGATTATGGAGGGTGGAAAGTCCAAAATCTATAGGGTGGGCCAGCAGGCTGGAGACCCAGGGAAGAGTTAACGTTGCTGTTCAAGTCCAAAGGCCATCTTGCTGCAGAATTCCCTCTTGCTTGGGAGAAGTCAGTCTTTTTAGGCCTTCGACTGATTGGATGAGGCCTGCCCATATTAAGGAAGGCAATCTGCTTTACTCAAAGTCCACTGATTTAAATGTTAATCTCATCCAAAAACGCCTTTGTGGAAACATCTAGAATAATATTTGACCATATGTCTGGGCATCATGACCCATCAAATGGACACATGAAATTAACTGTCACAAAGATTATAAATTATCTTCAGAAGTATTTTCAAAAACAAGTTGTTCAAGCCACAACATTATCATTGGATACTGTATGTGTATCATTTATGAAGTTTTTGGAAGGTTGGCCAACATTTTAAAATGCTCAAGTGACAGTAAATTAATGAAGGACTGCTTAAGCCCAGTGTTAGTGCATTTCCAGATTTTTGAAAGATATAATTTCCATTGCTAAAAATGTGACCTGTGAATACCTTTTAAAAAAACTTTGACCTCGTGTCATCAAGTTTGCTTACTACTGATTTAGTATACCCCTACCATTTTTTTAAGATGAGAAAACCAAAATCCTGAAAAATCTATGATATGGTGAGGATTTTAATTATAGTCTTATTTCTTCTTGTGCATTTGCATGATTATTTTTTTTTAGGTTGGATGTCTATAACAGCCATAACTGAGTTAAAGGGTATAAAATTTTACATTCCTAAATTTATTACCAAGTTTCTCTCTAAATAATCTGTTGTAATTAGCATTCCTATATGAAAGTGCCCATTTCCCTACCAATACTGGAAATTATCCATCTCTTAATATAGTAAGAATATATGAAAAATTTTTTCCAACTAAAAATTCTTTCAATGTTGTATGATTCCACAATGTAACAATAATTATTTTTAAAAGCCCAAATTTATTAATTATAATCATTCTTTCATGGCCTTTTATCATCATGTCATTTCATTTCCATAAAGGATCAGTAGGTATTCATTCCATTTTATTAGTCAATGCCTATAGGAACTCATACCTCCCAATAATCATGATCTATTTTGCCTGTCCTTACCATTGTCTTTCTGTAATTTGGCCCAAGCATTAAATTTACATACAATTTTCATACAATAATCAACTAGTGACTCTGAAACCCCCTAATGCTAAAATAATAGTAGGCTCTCACCATTTTACAAGTGGCTCCTGCAAGAAACTACTAGAGATTATTCAATATGATTTCAGTTTTATTATTGAGTCTCATTTTACAAAAACAGAACAACATTGCATATATTTTCAAATATAGACAAAAACATAATATTGTTATCAAGCAACACAATAGTAATAGATGTGCTTAGTGAAAAATGTATACCATAACCATTATGTAATCATAACAACTTATACTTGTATAATGATTGAATACAAATTCAGAATCTATCACTGCATTATCTCAGACTGTTAATAACTTTTAAAAATGGCATGGAAAGAATTTCTCTAATGCAAGATGGGAGAAGTAACTGATAATGAGAAGTAATATGATTTTAGGTAGAAATTATCTTAACTCCAAATACCTCCAGGTAGCATGATTTTCACTCTAAAAATTGAAAATAAATTTTTAGTAGAAATTGATATTATAATGCTAATTTTAATAACTTTTACTAGATAATTTTTAAATTAAACTTTATATTTGTGGTTATATATTTGTATGTAGTTATAAAGAATAAAGTAGAGAGTTCCCATGAACACTTTATCCAGCTTCCCTTAATAGTAACATCTTGCAAAACTATAGTACAATATCCAGGATATTGGCATTGAAACATTGAAGATACAGCACATTTCCATCACAAGAATCTCTCGTGTTGCTCTTTTAAAGCCATCCTACTGGCCGGGCACGGTGGCTCACGCCTGTAATCCTAGCTCTCTAGGAGGCCGAGGCGGGTGGATCGTTTGAGTTCAGGAGTTCGAAACCAACCTGAGCAAGAGCGAGACCCTGTCTCTACTATAAATAGAAAGAACTTAATTGGCTAACTAATATATAGAGAAAAAACTAGTCGGGCATGGTGGTGCATGCCTGTAGTCCCAGCTACTTGGAAGGCTGAGGCAGGAGGATTGCTTGAGCCCAGGAATTTGAGGTTGCTGTGAGCTAGGCTGATGCCACAGCACTCACTCTAGCCTGGGCAACAAATCGAGACTCTATCTCAAAAAAAATAAATAAATAAAAATAAAAAAATAAAGCCATCCTACTATTTTCTCCTCCTTCCTTCACTCCTCACCCACTCCTTAATTACTGCCAACCAATAATCTGCTCCCGATTTCTACAATTTTATCATTTCAAATATGTAATATAGATGGACCTATACAAAATGCATGTAAACTTTTGTGATTTGGCTTTTTTTAAATTCATAATTCTTTGGAGATCATCCAAGTTGTTGTGTGTGTCAATAGCTCATTTATTTTACTGCGGAGTTGTATTCCATGGTATGGATATACCACCATTTTACCTTTCACCACTGAAGGACATGTGGTTTGTTTTTTCTCTTTCCAGTTTACATTACATATAAAGCTGCTATAAATATTTGCATTGAGGTTTTTGTGTGAACATAATTTTTCATTTCTCTGGGATAAATGCCTAGGAGTGCAATTTTGTTGCTTTGTATCTTGTGGTAGTTACATACTTAGTTTTGTTTTTTTTTTTCTTAAAACTCTGTATGCTGCTGTAATAAAACACAGAGTTAGAAAAGGATTTTTAACACAGAAATTTATAGAAAAGTTTCAGGGTATCTAGTTTGTTTCTTGTGCTCAGGGTTGCTCTTTTTTTATTGTATACAGACATACTTCTTGCTATTAAAATTGCTCCAAATTTATAGAATGGTATTAAATATATGTATTTTAAGATAGTTTCTATCCAAAAGACATTAAGACTTTTGTGTTTGCCAGGTGAACAAGCTAGAGAACTTTTGTGACATGGCACAAAACCTTTCCCATAGGACCATTTTTGTGGTTGGTGTTAGGCGTCATGTTTCTCTTGCCCATTTAATCCTTTATAAATCTCATGAGGGAAATATTTTCTGTTTTTCTTTTTATTTCCTTCTGAAAATAATTGCCTGAAAAGCCAGCTGGTAATATAAATTTCTTATAGATTGTATGAATTGGCCATATTATCATTAGGTCAGATGTCATATGTGCACGGGGGCGGAGTGATTATGCATCACTCATGCAGTAGAATTCTTCTGAAGAGAATAAGATAAACTTAATTGCAGTTAAGATTATTTCCTTTATTGAAAATAGCTGTCACTAACTATGTGGTCTCTCCTCATAACATCTTCCCACCAGAACATCCCCTCAGAGTAATATTGACTTAATAAGAAAAATGTAATTTGGACATTTTGAATAACTCAGTTGTTCTCCTCAAGATCATCAGAGAAGGAAGCTTTACATTTTCAGGTTTGGTTAAAAGCTTTGTTGTACCCCTTATGAAAGTATGTGAGCAAAGCAAGAAATATACTGGAAAAATGCATTCTAAAGTAATTTGCTTATGGGTTTCTAGGTATTAATGCAAATTCTTTAGAAATTTCTCATTAAGAGAGTGGAAAAAATAAAGCAGAATCCACAATTATAGATCTTTAATTATGCAAGTAACTTCCACTAGGCAACCAACACTCTATGTTCTATGGTATTATTTCCACATTCATGCATCTACCATAAATTCACAAGAATATGTATCTATGGTTTCTTTTATGAAGCCATCTGATCCAGAAAAATAAGTATATATGTGTTTGTATCATGTCTGGACTTAAAACACATGCATATAGTACATCTTTTCATACACTTAATAAACAATATTGTTGAGAAAAAAAGATTATATCCAAGTATAAAGAGATAATTTTATTCTCAAGTAATAAAGTCGGCAGAGCTGATTTCAAATCATCTCTTTAAAATGAAAATTCTCATAGAGGGAGGTTGGAGTTTAATCAAAATTGGCAGTAACAGGACACTTCCACTCCTGAGAATATGGAGTAGGCATATATCCAAAAAAAGATAATCTGAAATCAGATATAGACAAGCCTACAATCGTGGTTAAATATCTCATTACCCTTCTCTCAGTAATGGATAGAACAACTGGACCAAAAAATCAGGAAGGTTGTGGAAGAATTCAACAAGACCATCAATCCATAGGCTCAAATGGACATTTGTGTAGAAAGAGAAAAGCCTATTCTAAAATTTTATGGAAACTCAAAGAAACTAGAATAGCTAAAGAAATATTCAAAAGGGTTTTAAGACACATATAGTGACAGTAATTAAGACTTAGTGACACTGGTAAAGAGATATATAGAGATTAATAAAATTGAATAAACAACCCAGAAATAGACCCATACAATTATGCCCAACTAATTTTTTTGCAAAGGTGTAGAAGCAATGCAGTAGAGGAAAGATAACCTTTGCAATAAATGGTCATAGAGGCCGGGCGCGGTGGCTCACGCCTGTAATCCTAGCTCTCTGGGAGGCCGAGGCGGGCGGATCGCTCGAGGTCGGGAGTTCGAAACCAGCCTGAGCAAGAGTGAGACCCCGTCTCTACTATAAATAGAAAGAAACTAATTGGCCAACTAATATATATACAAAAAATTAGCCGGGCATGGTGGCTCATGCCTGTAGTCCCAGCTACTTGGGAGGCTGAGGCAGGAGGATTGCTTGAGCCCAGGAGTTTGAGGTTGCTGTGAGCTAGGCTGACGCCACGGCACTCACTCTAGCCTAGGCAACAAAGCAAGACTCTGTCTCAAAAAAAAAAAAAAAAAGAAAAGAAAAGAATAAATGGTCATAGAGTGATCGTGGGAAAAAAACTAACCTCAGCCTAACCTTCACACCTTACATATTAATAAAATATAAGTCAAAATGAGTCATGAATTGATTATAAAATTTAAAACTATAAACTTTTTTTGAAAAATAAGCATAAAAGAGAAAATCTTAGGGATCTACGACTGGGCAAAGTTTTATCAGACTCAATACCAAAAGCATGATTCAAAAAGAAAAAGAAATAAATTGGATTTCATCAAAAATTTTAAAACTGTTGCTCTGCAAAAGACCTTATTAAGAAGCTTAAAAGTTACACTACTCACTGGGAAAAAATGTTTTCAAACCATATGTTCAAAATAGAATGAGTATTTAAAGTATGTAATTAACCAAAAACTTTTAAAAAACAAATTCAGTTAGAAAATAGGCAAAAGACATAAAAGGACATCTCACTGAAGAGGATATACAGATATTAATAACAAAGAACATGAAAATATGTTCAACATCATTAGCTATTAGGGAAATGCAAGTTAAACACTATGAATTAGCCCTATGCACCCATAAAAATGTCTAAAATAAAAAAGAGTGACAACTCAAATGCTAGCAAAGATGTGGAGAAATTGCTGGTGGGAGGGAAAGGATGCAGCTATTCTGGAAACAGTTTGGAGTTTAGGAAAACGAAAAAAAAAACTAAACATGTAACTACCACAAGATACAAAGCAACAAAATTGCACTCCTAGGCATTTATCCCAGAGAAATGAAAAATTACGTTAACACAAGAACCTCAATGCAAATATTTATAGCAGCTTTACATGCAATGTAAACTGGAAAGAGAAAAAACAAACCACATGTCCTTCAGTGGATGATAGGTAAAATGGTGGTATATCCATACCATGGAATACAACTCAGCAGTAAAATAAATGAGCTATTGACACACACAACAACTTGGATGATCTCCAAAGAATTATGAATTTTAAAAAAGTCGAGTCAGAAAAGTTTGCATACATTTTGTATAGGTCCATCTATATAACATATTTGAAATGTGGCCCTGCTGTAGGGGAGCAAGAGAAAGAAAGGAGAAAGTAAGGGAGGAGAGACTAATGGAAGGAAGGGAAGAAAGAAGGGAGGGAGGGACAGAGGAAGGAAGGAAGGAAGGAAGGAAGGAAGGAAGGAAGGAAGGAAGGAGGGAGGGAGGGAGGGAGGGAGGGAGGGAGGGAGGGAGGGAGGGAGGGAAGGAAGGAAGGAAGGAAGGAAGGAAGGAAGGAAGGAAGGAAGGAAGGAAGGAAGGAAGGAAGGAAGGGCCTCAAATATTTCAAATAGCCAGCACTTCTGGGAAAAGGTGATTGTTTTCCATAAATGTACCTCATTGGTTCTGACTTAAAGAATAAGCAAAGTAAATAAAAAGGACTGGGCACTTTTAATTTTTTGCCTTCCTAGCCTTCATCCTATTCATCTGGTAATAAATGGCACCTCATTTTTGCTTTGGAGATCTACTCTGTGGATCAAATGGGATAGCAATTACTCAAGCTGGGTCAATCAGTTATTTATAATATAGAATGTTAAAAACCTTAATAATATAAAATAATGCAACAATATTTGTTTCCATCCAAAATATTGTTCATCAGCCCCATTTAACTAAAATATAAGGTCCATAATCATTCTGAATAGCCCATCTGACTCTCCAGTTGTGTGATCCTCTATGGCCTTTCAGAGTATCCAGGGTCCCACATGTAGTAACAATTATAATTCCATATGAATTTCAATACCCATAAGGATGTTTACTGCTTGAAAAATGACTTTCTTCTTTAAAAATTCAACCAGAGTGGTCAAGACAAATGTCCTTTCAGAACAGTTAATACAACTGATCTGCCTTAAATGGCACAGGCTGGAATTCCACAGACAAACCACTGTCAAAACTCTTCACTGAATGATTTAAATAGGTAGGTTGGTTATGAGACTTGAGTATAATTTGCACTATGTTGGAAGGGAATGTTTGTGGTCTCCAGTAGACTGCTTATGTAACATTTTTCAAAAAAAAACTTCTAAGAAATCATATTCACAGAAGGTATTACTTGAAGGTACCAGAAGTCATCAGCCTTTGATTAGAGGGAAAATATTTCTTTTGAATAAGAATAAGGACTAGAAAAATATGCAAGTTCTAATAGATTAAAGGTGCTTTCTACAGTTTGTATTGAAAACCACATTGCATGGCAATTGAAAAATCAGATAGATATACACTTAAGATGAAATTCTGGAAGTTTTCATATTTTTTTTTAAAAATGTAGAACTAAGCTGAGTGTAATAACGTCAAATGTTGAGCTGAGAAAAAATATACTTAGTTAGTTGGTGAATAATTTCACACACTTCATTTGCCATGATGTATCAACGCCTACCATAAGCTTAGGCTTTAAAGCAACATCCAACAGTTGGAGAAACATGCGTTTGTGCGAGAGAACCTAACACAGAGAAACTCATACAAGACATGATTCTACACCCACTTTTGGTTTCATTGTTCTGTCAGTGCCACATATTGGTGCTTACTCTCCATGTCAAACAGAATCATCATTTCACTCCCTGCCAGATCTTACTATTTTTGAGTCACCAAGGTAAGCATTTCCATCTGATATGTCACTTCAAAGTAAAGTATGTGACTCATGACATTTACCAATACAAATACTTTTCTTAGTTCAATAAATTTATGGGACACAAGTACAGTTTTGTTATGTGGGTATACAAGGTGTCCCAAAGTCTCCATAGGAAGGAATAATTTTGTAAAATTTGTCATTTATATTTTATAAATAAAGGTACATTTAGCACAATTTCCCATTTTCCCTATGTATGGCAACTTTTGGGACACCCTGTATTATTAATATATAGTGGTGAAGTTTGAGTTTTTAGTGTACCCATCACCTGAATAGTGTACATTGTACCTATTAGACAATTTTTCATCCCAACCCCCACCAATTCTCCCACATTTGGAGTCTCCAATGTCTATTATTCCTCTCTGTGTGACCATGTGAACCCATAGCTTAGCTTCCACTTATAAGCTAGAACATGTAGTGTTTGATTTTCCATTCCTGAGTTATTTCACTTAACATAATGGCCTCCAGTTTCACCCAAGATGCTTCAAAAGACATTATTTCATTCTTTTTTCATGGCTGAGTAGTATTCCATTGTATATATACACCACAGTTTCTTTATCTACTCATCAGTTGATGGACACTTAAGTTGATTCCATATCTTTGCTATTATGAATTGTGCTATGATAAACAAATGGGTGCAGGTACCTTTTTGACATAATGACTTCTCTTCTTTTGAGCAGACATCCAGTAGTGGGCTTGCTGGATCAACTGGTAGATCTATTTTTAGCTCTTTGAAAAATCTCCAGACCATTTTCCATAGAGGTTGTACTAAGTTACATTACTACCAGTGGTGTATAAGCATTTTTACCACATCTGCATCACCATCTATTGTTTTTTGAAATAAGTTATCTCATTAACTTTTAGTTTACCTTTCTCTGATGATGAATGATGTTGAGAATTTCTTCCTGTTTCTTGGTTATGTGCATATCTTCTTTTGAAAAATATCTGTTCATATCATTTGCCTACTTTTTAATGGGGTTGTTTGTTTTCTTCTTGGTAAGTTGTTTGAGATCCTTGTAGATTCTGGATATTAGTCCTCTACCAAATGCATAGTTTGAGAATATTTTCTCCTATTCTGTAAGTTGTTTATTTACTCTGTTAATTATTTCTTTTGCTGTGCAGAAGTTTTTAAATTTAATGAAGTCCCATTTATTTATTTTTCTTGTTGCTGTATTTGCTTTTGGGGTCTTACTTATAAATTCTTTGCTTAGGCCGATGTCCAGAGAATTTTTCCTAGATTTTCTTCTAGAATTTTTATGGTTTCAGGTCTTACACTTAAATCTTTAATTCATCTTCAATTATTTTTTTGTGTATGGTGACAGATAGGAGTCCGGTTTCATTCTTCTTCTTATGGCTATCTAATTTTCTTGGCACCATTTATTGAACAGGATGTCCTTTCTACAGTGTATGTTTTTGTCTACTTTATAAAAGATCCATTGGTTGTAGGCATATGGATTTATTTCTGTGTTTTTTATTCTGTTTCATTGATCTATGTGTCTGTTTTTGTACCATTACCACTCCATTTTGGTTATATAGCCTTGCAGTATAATTTGAAGTCAGGTAACATGATACCTCCAGTTTTGTGCTTCTTAGGATTGCTTTGGTTATTTGGTCTGTTTCATATAAATTTTAGAGTCATTTTTTTCTAATTCAATGAAAAATGATATTGGTATGTTGATAGGAATTGCAGTGAATCTGTAGATCGACTTGAGCAGTATGGTCATTTTAACAATGCTGATTCTTCTAATCCATGAGCATGGGATGTTTTTCATTTGTTTGTGTCATCTATGATTTCTCTCATCAGTGTTTTATAATTCTCCCTGTAGAAATCTTTCACCTCCTTGGTTAAATATATTCCTGAGTAATTTTTTTCACAACTATTGTAAATGGGATTGAGTTCTCGATTTGGTTCTCAGCTTGGTTGTTATTAGTGTATAAAAAGTCTAGTGATTTGTATACCTTGATTTTGTAACATGAGATTTTACTGAATTCATTTATCAAATCTAGGACTCTTTTGAAGAAGTCTTTAAGGTTTTCTTGGTATAAGATCATACCATCAGCAAACAAAGATGATTTTACTTCCTCTTTTCTAATTTGTATCCTCTTTATTCTTTCTCTTGCCTGATTGCTCTGGCTAGAACTTCCTGTACTATGTTGAACAGAATTGGTGACAGTGAGCATCTTTGTCTTGTTCCAGATATTAGGGGGAATGTTCTCAACTTTTTCTCATTCAGTATATTGTTGGCTATGAATTTGTCACATATCGTTTTTATTATTTTTAGGTATGTTTCTTCTATGCCTTGTTTGTTGAGGGTTTTTTTTTTTATCATGAAGGGATACTGGATTTTATTGAAATTATCATAGGGTTTTTGTCTTTAACTCTGCTTATGTGGTAAATCAAATTTATTAACCTGCACATATTGAATGATCTTTACATCCCTGGAATAAGACCCACTTAATTGTGATGTATTATATTTTTGATGTGCTGTGGGATTCAGTTTGCGTATGTTTTGTTGAGGATTTTTGTGTCTATATTCATCAGGGGTATTGGTTTCTAGTTTTCTTTTTTTTTGTTGTGCCCTTTCCTGGCTTTGGTATCAGGGTAATGCTTTGTAAAATGAATTAGGGAAGAATCCCTCCTTCTCAATCTTTTGGAAAAATTTAAGTAATATTAGTACCAGTTCTTGTTTGTACATCTGATAGCAATCTGGTCCTGGGCTTTTGTTGTTGTTGTTGTTGGGAGTTTGTTTTGTTTTTTTGTTTTTTTTTTCACTGAATCAATATCACCACTCATTATTGGTCTGCTCAGGATTTTTATTTCTTCTTGATGCAAGCTTGGCTGTTTGTATGTTTCCAGAAATTTATCTGTTTCCCTTAGTTTTCTAGTTTGTAGGCACAGAGAAGTTCATAATAGTCTGAGATGATCTTTTATGTTTCTGTGTTATCAATTATAATGTAATGCCTCCTTTTTCATATCTGATTGAGCTTATTTGAATCTCTCTCCTCCTTTTTTTGGTTAATCTAGCTAGAGATCTATCAATTTTGTTCATATTCAAAATCAACTTTTTGTTTTGTTGATCCTTTGTATTTTTGGGTCTCAATTTCATTTAGTTCTGCTTTGATTTTTGTTATTTATAAATAGTTATCTAGTTCCCTATGTAACATAGAGGGAATAGAAAATATACATTTTTCTAATCACTAGAATAAAGCATGAAATGAGATACAGCCTTAGGATAATAGTATTTTGAAATCATACAGATACAAGGATGAAGCTCTCATTAGGAAATAGTAAAAAGTAGCATTAAAATCCAGGTCCCTGGAAATTCGTTCTGCCTTAACAACACTGCCCCCTCAAAATAAATATGTAAATTAATAATATGTAAATAAAATAATAAAATACCCTTTCTCATTACATTTCAAAAACTAATGAAGATATTTTTTTAATTTCATACTCTCCAAACAAAAAGATAATAACTAACTGTTTGGTTGTGTGTTTTTACCTAGTTTATTTTTATATTCCAGTTAAAAAGCAATCATAGTTGTACTAGTGTAACATAATATAATTTTAGACCCTACGTTTCCATTTAACTTTATAATAAACACATGCCATAGTTTCAAAACATTTGTAAATATGCATGGGTGCTATTTCATTGAATTGGATGTTCCATAATTTAGAAAATGCTTTCTATTTTGGGTCTAATTTTGGAGTTGAGTCCTCCAGTTTTAAATATTTTGTACAGATGCCTGAAAATAAAATAATTTTGACTTGCACCTCTTGTGACTTTAGAAGTACAGTGTTCATTCTAGTTAAACTCAACACTTCTCAAAAAGAATCTTGAGAAAAAAAACCTCAATGGCAAAGTGTGAACAAGCAAAAGAACTGCCAATAGTAGGAAAGAGCTATTCCTATGATGTTGCAATTCTCAGAGCCAAGGAATAAGTCTTGGATATTTTGGGATTGGTTTGCTCAAATATCAGATTTAAAGAAGTCTTCAGGTTCACAATTTTCATGGATTAGTCTGTCTTTGAGTCTTTATCCTTATATAGTAATGACTGAACTGGTCACATTTTAAAAAGAAATGAAGAAAAGGTTTTTCAGAATAAATCAAATTTTATGTTTCTGTTTCTCTCAAATTATTTTCAGATGCAAGAAAAAGCAAACCACACAGAAGAACTGAACACTGCAGTGAAACTGGAATGCAAGACTTCATCCGAAGGAACAAAATTTGGATAATTCAACCACAAAATATGTGAACCACAAATAAGTGTAAATACATAAGCAGACACAACACACACACACACACGCACACACACACACACACAGAGGTCTGCTCTTTTCCCAGGAATTTTCATCAATGTAGTAAAAAAAAAAAGCCTATTCATTCCCCAGGAAAAGTATATGAAAATTCCATGTTTCTTTCCATGTTTAAATGTTAGCTTTGCAAATACTATGAATATTCTTTAAAAAAAAAAAAAAACACAAAAGACATGGAAGAAAGTTTCTTAGGATCAGGCCATAAATTGCACATTAAAGTTAAAAATAAATTACTATTCCTCAAATCTTCTTCCAAAACCTAGCCCCAAAATGTTTCTCTAAAATATAGAAGTTTCTAGTGTGAATCATTTTGTTCTTCTCTATCATGTATGCTCATTTGTGTCAACATCCATCATATTGTCTCTTTTTTGGGTGCAACAGTTAAGTCAAAAAGTAAGGCAACTAGAGCATAGTGGTCTAATTTCAAATTGTACTGTCTCTGCCAGTTGCCATAAGTATTTTTAATATCTTAGTTATGCGTAAATTATAGACTTTAAGTAAAATCTTGACATTTTTGTTTTCTCAGATAATTAAAATTTTCACTGGGCCATGCAAGTTCTTTTAGGAACTTTTATAGTAAAATGAAAGCTTAATATGACTTCTAAATCCCTTGGGGAAATAATAATGTCCTATATTTCTAGAGTGGCTTATAGTTTTCGAAGACTATTCATTTCTTCATTATCCCTTATGTGTGTCAGGTACTGTATTAGGTGTTAGGAATTTCTGCATGAATAATAAAGTACGCACCCGGGAATGGTGTTGATGTGTGTAGAGGTAAGCAGACAATTTAAAAGATGATTCAGCACTTTTATTTCTGAAAATATGATAGGATACTTGTCTAGAAAAAAACCTTCCAGAAAAGAATACCTAAAAATACTGAATACATTTTTGTAAGATAATATATTTTTGTGTTATTTTTCTGATGAGAAAGTCAAGGAAAAGTTGATGGGCAGAAATGACAAGAAGGTGTTAATCCAAAAGACAAGCACCAAGACCACTGTTTGCCCTGAGGGCATCTGCCATACATGGTGGCCCAGAACTACATGGACAGAGCAGAGTCTGTGCAGGGGAAGATGTAAGAGAAAAGAAACAGCCTGAAACCAAAAGCCTCCAGAAGGAGACATCCCTAGTTGATGAACTAGGAAAGAATTTTCTAAGGAGATTGAAACTATGAAAGGAAGTATTAGTGAGAGTTACCAGAAAAGCCAAACTGATGATTCCAACTCAAAATATTGTAGATTTTGGAAAGATACATACACACTATGAAGTAAATACCAACCATGCATTTTAAGGAAAGTAAAAGGATATTAAGATGTTTAAGAAGGAAATCTTTTAGAAATCATTAGGTATTTTTGAAAAATGAACCATATTATGAGTCTAGAAATTAAAGCATTAAGCAAGGTATGAGGAGAAAGAGATTGAAAATATAAAAGATAGTTAAGCAAAACAGAAGATAATGAAGGTCATTATACTTCTGAAGTATTAGAA
Organism: Microcebus murinus; assembly: GCF_040939455.1. Taxonomy (NCBI): domain Eukaryota; kingdom Metazoa; phylum Chordata; class Mammalia; order Primates; family Cheirogaleidae; genus Microcebus; species Microcebus murinus. The sequence continues at coordinate 29,948,399 of NC_134108.1, forward strand.
GCATAATGAGAGAGAGAATGGGAACAAGGAAATGTTGAGAGTTAATTATTTAGGATTTTCTAGTATTGTTTGTTGATAGATTCCAATCTTTAACTCCAAAAGTCCACCAAATATAAAGCAGAGTTAAACAAACACACACCCACACACACATGCTTTTAGACACATGGCAACGAAACAGTAGAACACCAAAGACAAAGAGAAGATCTTGAGAGACAAGATGAAATAACTTCAAAAAAATGAAACTTAAACTGAAACAGACTTCTCAATAACAGCAACAGATTTCAGGATAATATCTGCAAAACTCTGAAAGAAACTAAATTTTAAACTAGAATTTTAAGCTAGAATTTTAAACTCAGTAAAATTATATTTTGAAAATAAGGATGAGATGAAGACATTTTTCATGTTCCCAGGAACAAACACTTAACATACAGAATACTGGAATTTGAAATATAAATCAAATTATTAAAATAGTCCATTATATTTGTTTTCTGCTTTAGAATTTACAACATACTTTCACATTTTTTTCATTACAGCCTTATTAATGTGGTGATGCCATTGCTTCAAATAAGAGTTGATGCTTTTTCAAAGTTGGAAAAACAAGTTTTATTACTCAATAATTTAAAATGACAAAATAATATGTAATTAATTCAGCTAGCTTAGAAAACTTTGAAAAACATTTAGAGGGGAAATAATAAAAATTATTCAATATCTCATTCTCCAAAGGTAAACACTGGTAATATTTTGCTCCAAAATTTTCCTATAATTTTCCATGCATGTCTTTTTATGGTATACTTTTTCCCTTGAACATAGATCATAAGCATACTACTGTGCCAATCCTTTTTAACAATCACATTTTTAATTGATAAGTAGTCTTTTGTAATATGACTACTATCTAATCATTAAGTTATTTACTACTTAGTTGCTGTGGTGATTTGGATTATTGTACAGCAAATATTTACTTCCCTCCCCTCCTACTGTGGAAGACTTTCTAGCCATTGATATTGGAGCTTGGTCATGGCACTTCTTTTGGTCAATAGTTAATGGATTTTATGAAGACAAAGGTTTTAATTGTGTTTGCACTAGTTAGTTTAGCTCTGGTGCTTTGATGCAAAGGTAGTTACTGTCCTTTTAGCTTGAGTCCCCAAATAAGCACACATGGAACTAACCCGAACACAAATGGGACTTTGGAGCCAAGCCCCACAGATGCAGAGCTGCCCAGTTACACTTAGTCTAGATCGGCCAATCCCAGGAATATTAGAATAAATGCTTGCTATTATAAATCATTTCCTGACTTTGAGGTCCAGGGACATTATTGCCAAAGGGAACAATTATGGCACTGGGGATCAATTTGTAAATACAACAGTTTCTCAATATGGCCCTTACATTACCTGACTCTACAGTGATGCATATAATATTTGATTAGTTGTGTTCAGTCACACAAAGATAAGTTAACTTCATGAAAAAATACAGATCAGGTTTGTCTTTCACAAGAAAATCTTTCTGCAAAGTGAGCTAACATATCACTTCCAAATTTTAACATACATATAAGTGTGTACCCTATGTCTTTGAGCATGTATTCAAATGATGATAACACAAGATGGAATGGAATATAAAGTGAAAAAGTGAAAGCAAAGTTCTAGAAGCTAGAGGATAGTGTCATTGTCCAGTTGGATATTTTAACTTTCCAGTTGTCTTGAAGACTTTTCATATCTTTTTAGTTTTCTTAAAGGAGAAGTATAGATGGAGAGGTAGTGATACTGGCCTGGGACAGTGGGGGAAATGTAGAATAAAGGTGTGATAGATGGAAATAAGCCTAGTTTAGAAATCCAAAAATTTAAGAGAGTTGTCAAAATCTAAGAGAGTTGTCAAAATTAATACAAGCAAGTAGGATGGGTGTCCATAATGAGTGATTTTATAAAATACACACACACACACACACATATATTGCTCTGAAAGTATATCTTTCCATATAATGCTTAAAATAGTATAATCATGAAGACAAGTATAAACATTTCCCGAATTTATTTCTCTGTCCAGAATAAGGTTGTGTTCATACCCCATGCATGTCAACAACACTCTAACATGGTGTTAATTGGTACCAGTGACACTGGGCATCCGGGTCTTAGATTTCAGGCTCCTCACAACAACATTCTCCACTGAAGGGTTCAGTTCAGGAGCATCTCCTGCCATATTAATCTTATTTGCTGTAATGTATTAGGGACATGTGGGGCCAGTATGGGATTTGTAGACGTATCCAACTCCTCCCTGAAAATAGCTCACGCTGAAGGGTGTAGGCCTGGGTCATGGCCAACTATTTCTCAGGCCCTAGGAACTGTTTAAAATCACAGTTTACTCATTGGGCATTCAAGACCATGGATGTCTGTGGCATTTCCCTTCACCCCAGGGAGTCTCAGATCTTTTGGGCCACAAATTATTCGACTATAAAATGATGTCATAGTGAATGCATCGAGGAAGCACTGCCAGATGATACTCACAAGGACAGAACAAAATGACAGCACTGTCAAAGATTTCCACGCATTCCCAGAATCATTTTTGGATAGTCTCTATTCACCAGATGTGAACTTAATCCACTGTAGTCAGCTAACTTTGGGATGACTCTACTCCCACATTGCTGACCATAATTATTTCCTGCTGTAAGAATACTACTCTCACCGAATGTGAATCTTACTTTGGTTTTCCCATATTGGCTTCCATGTCAAGTTATGTAAAATAGCATTTTTCAAAGTATAAAACTGATAAGATTTATATAAATTTAAGGGATTAATTAGTATGCCAAAAAGCCTTGCTTTACTACTGTTTCTCTAAAGAGAGAATTCCTTTTTGGGGTTTGTGAAATGATATTTAGTGTCTCTCACTTAGTCCAAAGAAGCTGATTCACTTCATTTAACACATAAAGGGAAGATGAGAAAGAGTCCACTCAAAGCAAGATTAGCCACATGGTGCTTACCCCAATAATCTTCCCATGGTGCCTGAAGACCTTCCCACCTTCCTCCTTACTCAACAATCAAATGGCAAGTGGGTGTTATGTCTTAATACATTCAGGCTGCTGTAGCAAAATACCTTAGACTGAGTGGATTATAACAAAAGAAATTTATTTCTCACAGTTCTGGAAGCTGGGAAGTCCAGGATCAAGGTGCCAGCAGATTCAGTGTCTGGTGAGGGCTCCCTCTTTGCTTCAAAGATGGTGCCTTCTTCTAGCTACAAATTTACATGTTGGTTGGGGAGAACAAGGTCCCCCAGGCCTTTTTTATAAGGGCACTAATCCCATTCCTGAAGGCTTCACCCTCATGACCTAATTACCTTCCAAAGGCCCCACCTCTTAATTGTATCACTTTGAAGGTTAGGTTTCAACATACGAATTTTGGGGGACACATTTAGACCATAGCACTGAGGGAGCTATACTATCACAAGAATACATTTTAAAGCATTTTAATTTTTTTCCATAAGAACACACTTTTAAAAAAATTCAGAATATTAGGAGGGTACAAACACTTTGGTTCCATGAATTGCCTTTGCACTGCCAGAATCACAGCTACAAGAGTGCCCATCCCCAAAACAGTGCATACTGCATCCCTTAGGTGTGAATTTACCCATCCCTTCCTCCCCTCTCCCACCTGCCCAATACTCGATGAATGTTACTTCCATATGTGCATATGTGTTGATCGATTAGTGCCATCCACTTATGTATTGATAGGCACTTGGGTAGTTTCCACATCTTTGCAATTGTGAATTGTGTTGCCATAAACATTTGAGTGCAAGTGTCTATTTTATAAAACATCTTTTTTTACTTTGGGTAAATACCTAGTAGTAAGATTTCTGGATCAAATGGTAGGTCGATTTTTAGTTCTTTGAGGTATCTTCATTCTACTTTCTTTAGGGGTTGTACTAGTTAGCAGTCTCACAAGGCACAAGTGTTCCTTTCTCTCTGCATCCACACTAGCATCTGTTGTTTTGGGACTTTTTGATAAAAGCTGTTCTCACTGGAGTTAAGTGATATCTCATTGTGGTTTTGATCTAAATTTCCCTGATGATTATAGGTGTTGAGCATTTTTTCATGTTTGTTGGCCATTAGTCTACTTCTTTTGAAGTTTCTGTTCATGTTGTTTGCCCACTTTTTACTGGGATTGTTTCATTTTTTCTTGCTGATATGAGTTCTTTGTAAATTCTAGTTATCAGCCCTTTATCAGATGGATAGCATGCAAATATTTTCTCCCATTCTGTAGGTTGTGTATGTGTTGTATTGATTATTTCCTTGGCTGTGTAGAAGCTTTTTAATTTGATCAGGTCCCATTTATTTATTTTTGTTATTGCTGTGATTGCTTTGGGGATCTTCTTCATAAATTCTTTCTTAGACTGATGTCTATGATTTTTTACAATAGTTTCTTCTAGAATTCTTACAGTTTCATACCTTAGGCTTAAGTCTATTATCTATTGTGAGTTGATTTTTGTGAGTGGTGAGAGGTGTAGATCCTGTTCCTGTCTTCTACATGTGGCTATCCGATTTTCCCAGCACCATTTATTGAATAAGGATTCTTTTCCCCAGTGTATGTTTTTGTTTGCTTTGTCAAAAATCAGATCGCTATATGAGGATGGTTTTATATCTGAGTTTTCTGTTCTGTTCCATTGGTCTATGTCTCTGATCTTGTGCCAGTACCATATTGTTTTGATTACTATAGCCTTCTGGTATAGCTTGAAGTCTGGTAAATTGATGCTTCCCAATTTGTTCTTTCTGCTTAAGGTTGCTTTGGCTATCCTCCATAAATTTTTTGATATAGACAGTGATAGATACATCCACTTGCTTTCACTCCTAAATAAATAGTCAAGATAATTTAAGCCTGTGTTTCTTAAATATTAATGCTCATATTATCATACCAGGAGATCTTGGCAAAATGCAGATTTTGATCCAGGTGGTCTGAAAATCTGCATACTAACAAGCACTCAGGAGGTACTGCTGCTGCTCTTCCAGAGACCCTCCTTGGAGAAGCAATGTTCTAGAGGACAGATGATGTGTGCTGTAGAGGGCATCCCTGCGACACATTCTCATGGATTTTTAGTGGCATACTCCTTCACGGTGGCTTTGTCCCAACATACAAAACAGATGCTAACAGCCTTTGATGTCAGTTTAAATTTTACAATTTCAATATTGTGCCAAACAACCCAAATTCAAAAAGGAGACCAACTCTAGAGTAAAACACCAAGTGTTTACCATAGCCACATATTTTTAATGCTTTTTTTCTGGAGTCCTTTGTAGAATCTGACTACAAATAATTTTTTAAATAATATGCACAGTAGCTCTTCCTCCAACTCGAATGAGAACAGATCAAAAATTGCAATCTGAAGATGTAATAATCTATTCTTAATATCAATGTTTTAAAGATTCATTTAATTAAAACAAACAAAAAACAAAAGCCTTTTCCTTTCTCTGAACCCACAAGTCTGATAAGTAGCTGGCATCATTTCTCAGTGTAATCTTAGTATAATACATCCCACATCCCAAAAAGCCTTTATAAAACCATTCAAATAATTTCAACCATTCTCCTTGTTCTATTATCATGTTACTTAATATACACCAACACACATGCTCATGCACATACATAGTCAGACATACACAAATGAGTATACACAAGCCTACACATTGTCTAATGGTATTTATTATACAAATATCACACCATCATTACTTTTCTTTATCTTGGATTCAAGCATACTACATTTTTCAGACTTTTCAATAATATGCTGATAGTGAATTAGGATTTTATATAATCTATGGATTAAGTTTTTCCAGGAACTGCCAATTTTACCCTAAGCTGACTCCAGTATGCTGAAAGAAAGTTATTCCAACTAGAATGTGCTGAAGCAATGAACATGGCTTCCATGCAATGATATTTCAGTTTTTTTCAAATAACATTCTTGTAGAGATTAGAGGATAATCTAGCAGCCAGACCCAGCCAATTAAAACAGTAATTGAAATGGTTCGAAATGTTTTCCTTGGCAAATTTTTGTTATTTTACTTCATTTTGGGTTTCTTCGAATAACAAAAAAATAGGGTCAATCATAAGACTCCTAATTTATTTTCTCAGTTATCTTTTCTCATCAAATAGAATAGAGCTGCTGTGGAGCCTAAATTAAAAACCGAAAACTGTGGTATGAGGTGGTATGAAGGCAGGCATGAGAAAACACAAAATGATTCTTAAGCTAACACAAGTAAAGCTCCTCTAAGCATAGAATATGTGGGAATTTCTGTTTTAGGTGGTAAGGGCAAAATGAGGAAAGAGATTCAAAAAGAAAAAAATATAAATACAGATGAGGCATTCTTGGAAAATGTTCTGAACAACTGCACTATACATTTATCTATATTTTCATTGAAAGTGCTCTGAAGCATGGTTATGTTCCACCCTATTCAAGAATGAATCCTGTGGCTGGACTATATATATATACATATATATATATGCGTGTATATATATATATATATATATATATATATATATATATAGAGAGAGAGAGAGAGAGAGAGAGAAAATTTCCTTTTTCCTTTATTTCTTTTCCCATTCCCACAGCCCTGGCAAATGTGGTCAATAAATAAACACCTTTTATTAAGTTTTACATGGACTAGAAATATGATACCATTTCTATGGACTATAGATTGGTCTCTTGTTTATTCTCATTTTCTTATTTTTAAGTTTTAAACCAAGCTCAGAAATTTTTGAGATGGCAGATTCACCAGTAGCATGCGTTAATCAGTAGTGATTTTTAATTACTCCAGGCAACATGTGCAGAACAAATTCCCCTTTTACTTAGAAATGGAAATGAATTATAAATTTAATTTTATGAATGATAAACTCATGGGATTTATCTACATTATGCTGCTATGAATATTTTTATGCAAATCAAGGAAAGAAAGTAAATATTCACTCCTTTAAATAATATAAAATATATTTTTAATAACAATATATCTTTAATAAAACACAGAGGTTTTAACTTTTTCCTGGAAGAACAAACTATATAATTTTGTATCATTCAATTTTATATGATTAATTTATTTACACACTTCTTACTGTAAGAAAATCTCAAGCTATTAAAAAATGATCCTGGTCTATTTTCCAAATACGCAGTCATGTCATTAGGAGCTGCATTGATCTAACTTCTATCCATGAATCTTGGAAAGCTGTGCCTGGTGTGTAGAAATCTTTGCCACCCCCCAGGCAATGCAACAGAGCCAAGAACAGCAAGAAGCACAACAAATAGCAGCTGTGGCTCTTTGCATGTGTGGTACCGTTTAGGCTAATGCCCAAGGTATCATATCATTCATCCAAAGGGTGCAGCTGCACCAGTTGGCATACTGTTGAAGGCGGCAAAAACACAGAAGGCAGAAACTGGCACCAGTCCTCACCTCTCCCCACACCCACGCAAGTTCTTACAGCACCATTCTGGGCAATGTTCACAGACAGTCATGGCCAGCGTTTGGGCAAAACATGAACTATGACTCAACTGCAAAGCAGGTGTCATCCCTTGATTCTGTTACTGGTAGCTCTTCTAGGTAGGTGCATCTGAAATAAAGTGTATTAGTTCACTACAGCTGCCTAACAAAGCACCCGAAAACCCAGGGGCCTTAAACAGCAATTACTTATTGCTTACACCTACGTGGATGAGATGAGGTTCAGATGACCTAGGTTGGACTTGTCTGGGTGCCTTTTTTTCCTCACTATGATCCTGTGGTTTGACCCAGGCAGCTCTAGCCAGCTCTAGCCTGTGGGGCCCAGGCTGAAGGGGCTGAAGCAACCTGGAAGAAATCGCATGGCAATGGCAGAAATACAAAGATGTAAGTGGAAATGCACAGAGCTTTTAAGGCCTAGGCTTAGAACTGGCAAATTGTCACTTCTGCTCATATGCTATGACCAAAACAAGTCACATAGCCAAGTCCAAATTCAAGCAGGGAAGAACTATACTCTTCCCATGAAGAGAGACCATGGCAAAGATATAGATTTGGGGAGAAATAAAGAGAATTAAATCCAACATATCTATCTGCCACATAAACCTATTCATTTTTCAGAAAAGAGTAATGATGATGATGACAATAATAAGGATAATAGCAGCTATCCTTTATTATGCATTTACAATGGCCCAGGCACTGTTCCAAACTCTAGATAGACAGATAAAATGTTATTTAATCCCAACAACAATCTTGTGAAATGAGTAATATTATTTCCTCCTTTTATCAACAAGCTGAGGTAGAGAGAGGACTTAAAAACAAATAATGGACAATTATTAAATTAAAAGAATAATTGTTGCTAATTTTCTTAAATGATTGTACAGGTGTATTATATAGATAATGTTCAGTACCTTTAGGATTGCCTGCCATGGTATTTACCAGGTTGGGAGTAAATATGGACTATTTGGACTGTCATGTCATGGTCACCAAGGAACAGGGACATGAACATGTCATGCTTATCACTGGGGTTTACCTACAGAATGTGAGCTTGAGTAGAACTTAGTAGCAGTGACCACCAAACAAACTAGCAATACCCTTGCCTCAAAAGCCAAAACAATTAGAATGCACTTAAAGAATATGTCAGTGAAATTTTGAGGAGGAATTCAATAGGATTCTCCTTTGCTTTCTATTTCGTTTAGGTTTGAGACTTACAGAAATTTGCACTGACTGAGGGACTGACTTCTGGGGGTTGATAAGAGAAATCCTTTGCTCATTGATATTTTAGAGCACATTGGTAAAGGCAAATACTGCTGAAAGGGGAGGAGCAGAGGGCATTATTGTCTCTGCAGCAGAGGTGGGTGATGTGGGAGCTGGACCAGAAACGGACATGGGGCTTCACTGCAGTTTCTAGGAAGCCTCCTGCACATGGCCTGCCCAGTGCTGCCACCCGCTGCTGACATCAGGAGCAGAGGGGCAGTTTCCTGTAATTCCGGCACCTTCCTGAGTTCCTGAAAGGTCACAGTGGCTCTCTGTGGGCCTTACTCCTCCAATGGACAATTTTGATCCCTAATTTCCTATGTTTTAATATTCTCCTGGTTGAAGAAACTAGTTGACTAGTTGATTAAACCTGATTGTTTCAGTGTTGAGTGTTAAAAGCATGTAAACACAAATAAATCTAAGCAATTATGGTAAACTTGTCCAAAACAGAATGATTATGACAAAACTATCTGTAGAAGTTAAAAAATCTATAAACAGAAAATGATATCTTAATAACAATAATTTAGATTTTTAAGGTAGTCTTAAGAAGAAGAATTGCCGGCCGGGCGCGGTGGCTCACGCCTGTAATCCTAGCACTCTGGGAGGCCGAGGCGGGCGGATTGCTCGAGGTTGGGAGTTCGAAACCATCCTGAGCGAGACCCCGTCTCTACTAAAAATAGAAAGAAATTAATTGACCAACAAAAAAAAAAATTAGCCGGGCATGGTGGTGCATGCCTGTAGTCCCAGCTACTTGGGAGGCTGAGGCAGGAGGATCGCTTGAGCCCAGGAGTTTGAGGTTGCTGTGAGCTAGGCTGACGCCACGGCACTCACTCTAGCCAGGGCAACAAAAAGTGAGACTCTGTCTCAAAAAAAAAAAAAAAAAAAAAAAAAAGAAGAAGAATTGCCAAGTGGGAAAAAAATGTATACTTTAGTTTGCAATAATGAGAAAGTGCTACTCTTAAAAAACACTTTATTGAGGTATCATTTGATTGGCACGTAAAAAGCAACACATAATGTGCACAACTTGAGTTTGAAAATAAGTATACATCTGTGAAGCCATTACCATAATCTATGCAATAAACCTGTCCATCACTTCCAAAAGTTTCCTCCTGACCTCTTTATTATTTTTTGTGTGTATGTGATAAGAACACTTAACACAAGATTTATACTCCTAGCAAATTTTTAAGTATATAATACAGTACTCAACTACAGGCACTCTGCTGTATAGTAGACCTCTGGGGTTTACTAATCTTGCATAATTGAAACTTCGTGCACTTGGACCAGTACCTCCTCATTTCCCCCATACCCCAACCCTTGATAGAGCAATATCTCTTTGAGATACTGATTTCAATAAATACCCAGAAGTGGAATTGCTGGATCATATAACAGTTCTATTTTTGACTTTTTGAGGAATCTCCCTGCTGTTTTCCACAGTGGCTGCAACAATTTACATTCCCACCAACAGTGTATAAGTGTTTCCTTTTCTCCACATCCTTGCTAAACACGTGTTGTCTTATTTTTTGGAAACAGTCATCCTAAGGAGTGTGAGGTGGTATCTCATGGTGGTTTTGATTCGTATTTTCCTGTTAATTAGTGATGGTGAGTCTTTTCATATATATGTTGTAGAAACTGTTATTTTTTAATTTATTTTGAAAATATGCATTGAAGAATGTTTTTGAAAAAGTTAACAGTAATCATTAATAGAATTAAAAACTAGATGTATCAGTCTCAAATCATTTAATAACATTCAATAATACTCAAGTATAACAAATTTAGAGAGCAAAACTCACTTATTCAGCAATTATTTCTTAGCAACCTATGAGTGCTGGGCAGAACATTCGTGCTGGGTAAACAACAGGTAACAAAACAAACAAATCCTTGCTTTCATGGAGCTTGGTTCAACGGTTGTGATACTGACAATCAAGATGTGAAATACACCATACAGTACTTTAAAAGAAGATAGTTGCCATGAAAAATAAAATGGGTGGGGAATTCTGGAGTGTAAATGTGCAATTTAAAATAGGGCGGTCAAGGTAGGCTCTATTGAGAAAGTGATATTTGAGTCAAGACTTACAGTAAGCAAGGAGAGAGCCATGCAGATAATGAACACAAGACTTTTCCAGGCGTTGGAATCTGTTTCTGTAAAGAACCTGCAGCTGGGATGTGCCTGGCATGTTTGAGGAAGAACAAGGAGGCCAGTGTTACTTAGGTATAGAGTTTCTGTGAAAAAAAGAAAAAGGAAAGGAAACAGGATATAACCTATTTAAGAGTTAAATTGAACAGTTAGCTAAATAGTAACATAGGAAGATCTAAGTGTTTCCAGTTATTTGGCTTTTCCTTCTTTTTAAAAACATTTTACTAACTTAATTAGGTGATTAATTAGCTGGGTAGGTAGGTAGGTGGCTAATTTTAAGGAAGTGATATGTGCGCAGGGTATATATTTTTAAGTTTCCAATTGTGCAAAGGGGTGGACGTGGAGCAGTAAGCCTCCCACTGTCTTGGCTCCCATAGCCCAGAGGCTACAATGTCACCCAGTCTTCTATGTATGTTTCCAGAGACATTCCATGACTCTTTCTAACATACACTGCCAATTGAGGTCATCTGGAAAAGTAGAGTGTGTCTCTGAGATCTGGACAGCGTTTGCTTTCATAAGCACACCTTCATCTTTGTGCTGTAATTACAGACCCCGAAGGAGGAGAGCAACCGAGTCGTGCTCATCCCAGATGGGTGGGGTGGGGCCTATCTTGTGAAGTCACCAGGTCACCTCATGAAGAAGCTACCTGTGTGTGGCCACTATTTATTCTCAGAGCTATTTCTGTTCCCACATCCAGAGGAAGATTCCACAGCTGTCATTTCTTGTCTGTCATTTTCTCCTAAGGATAAGGAGTGATTTCACCCAGCCTAAGAGATGCAGGTGTAATGAAGTGAAAAATAAAACAAGCTGCAGGCAAAATAAATAAATAAATAGAATAATAAGGAAGTGGAAACTAAATGGAAAGCTTCTGTGCTTCAACCAATGAATGTGGAAAAGGGACAATAGGTTCTTTGATAGAAGTTAGGAATCCAAGTTTTTACCCTACGTGTAGTCAAAGTATGTATAATATATATTTCAGGCTTCCAGGCATTTCCCTTGCAGGTAAACAAATAGCAAACCACAAAATCTGTATTTCCTTGATGTTGCAGCCAGTCTTATATTTTAACATAAGTCTGCATAGTCTGAATCTGCTTTTTGAGATGTCCTGTAGAATTTTCTAATAGTGTTAGGGAAAATGTCATACAATCATGGTCTCTACTCCTCCAATCATAGTAAGATAAAGAAAAGGATGCTTTTTTCTTCAGAATATTCCTATGACCATAGCATTGTCAACATTCAACAAGCTAACTCTATAATTATTAATACTAGTTTCTGTAAGTTTTCTCAGACTAGGTCATCTCAGGTAGATGCTAAATCACCACCACTATCATCATCATCAGCAGCAGCAGCAGAAAATGAGGGTAAGAATAGTACCAATTGATTGTAACTTTGTGTGTTTTTGGAAAAGCCTGTGGCAACATGTCTCAGACTTCTCAATGCCACCAGAATGTATGCTCTATGAGATAATGGCTATATCCATGGTGCTTGGAACTGTGCCCAGCTCTTACATGATGGTTAATTTTATGTGTCAACTTGACTAGGCCATAGTACCCAGGTATTTGGTCAAAATTCATTCTAGATGTTTCTATGAAGGTATTTTTAAAATATGAAATGAATATTTAAATTAGAAGATTATCAGTAAAGCAGATTATCCATCATAATGTGGATGGGTCTCATCCAGTCAATTGAAGACCTTCATAGAAAAAGATTGACCTCCCCAAGCAAAAAGGAATTCTGCCAGTTGACCACCTTGGACTCAAATTCCACTCTTTCCTGGGTCTCCAGCCTGCTGGCCTACCCTGCAGATTTGGACTGGCCAAGCTTCTTCTACAATTGTGAGATCAAATTTTTTAGAATTAAGTCTCTCTCTCTCTCTTCCCCTGCCCACTCCTGTACACACACACACACACACACACACACACACACACACACACACACTCACACATCCTGTTAGTTCTGTTTCTCTGGAGAACCCTAATATACCTTAGTAGATACAGAGTAGTTACAAATATTAATAGCATTTGTCAAACAAAGGAATGAATGAGCCACGAATTCATGAGCACTGTAGGTTTCTTCAGTTGATATGTTTTACATGTACTTAAATTTTGATTTTAGAAAACTATTAAAGCCCTTATCATACAAACTCTATAATTTAGAAGTAAAGTTTAACTGTTCAGACTCCTGCCATTATTTTCCTGATGACCTACTTAGGTGGCATCCAGCTTTCTATACAGTAAGAAGAACAGTGACAGCTTTGTTTTAAATTCCACCAACCCACCACTCTATTCTCAACTCGCTCTATGGTGAAACTGCTAGGGGTTAACCAATCTCCAAAATCCAAATTCTAGAAAGATTTTGTCCCCAGAAAGAAGCCTTTCCTACAGAAAATTCCATTTCCTGGAAAACAGTGGCTATATATCACTAGGATTTCTCTGATCTGCAGGACATAAGTAGCCAATTCTAGCTGCCATTGATCATTTTTCATCAAGTGAACATTAGAAATATAATGGGTATCTGTGTATGTGTCTGTTTCCCAAAATCTACCTCAATACACATGTGCGGAAGAATAAAACTGCTGATATACTAAAAGTGCGTTTTGCTGCTTTATCTGAAAAGAATAGCCATGAAAGCAGGGCTACAATGGTGTCTTAATCTGGCTGAGTTGAGATTTTCAATAGCCCCCCTTATCCACAGTTTCACTTTCTGTGGTTTCCGTTACTTGCAGTCAACTGTAGTCTGAAAATATTATAACACAGAATTTTGGGAGAGAGAAAAACAGTGGGCCACTGCTGTGGCCCACTTGCTTCTTTTCTCAACATATTCTATCCAGACCATTTATGTTTACTATCCAAATGCCACTCTCCTTTGTCTCATGCTGAGGTCCAGGATGTAAAGCTAACGTAGTCATGGGTGCTAATGGGTTAATGCTTTGACCCTTCTAGATGCCAAATGGCACGGTTTCCTGGAGATGATGTCTTAACATTAACTTTTACTACAGTATATTGCTATAATTGTTCTATTTTATTATTGTCACTGTTAATCTCTTGCTGTACCTAATTTATAAATTAAACTTTGTCATATGTACATAAAGGAAGAAACATAGTACATATAAAGCGCTTGAAGCTCTTACTCGAGGGGGGAGCGGGGCATGGGCAATATATGTAACCTTAACACTTGTACCCCATAATATGCTAAAAGAAAAAAAAAAGAAACATAGTACATATAGGGTTGACTACTTTCCAGTTTCAGGCATCTGCTGGGGGTCCTGGAATGTATTCCCTGTGGGTAAGGGGTGGGAGGGGGCTACACTATTTTCTAAGAGACCATCTCTCGAATTAAGATATATCTTTAGCTTTGTACTAATGTTTCCAGTCCTTGAATTCCCTCAACTTACTTTTCCTTAGGCCAAAAAAAAAAAACAAAAAAAAACCTAAATTCCCTTCTCTTATTTGCCCCCCCTAACATACATCAACCAACATAAAAGTTGAGTATTAGCTCTCTTGTTGTGCTCTTTCAATTTTTTACTTACTCTAATGCACATTTATTCTAGAAAGACTCTATGGTCCTAGAATAACCTCAACTGATGACATCATAACTTATGAGTCTGACTCCATCTGAAGATTCAAATCAATTAATGACAGTGAAGACCTCTGAGAGAGTAGTAAAGAAATGCATTGAGGTTGCTTGAGATGCAAATACTATAAACACAGACCTCCAAACAGGTGAAGAGAAAGATGTGATTCAGTGATGGCCTTTTTTGGCAGCCTGTGTCTCATTCTCAACCTGATTCTCCCAGTGCTGTGGCCCACTTGCTTCTTTTCCCAACATATTCTATCCAGACCATTTATGTTTACTATCCAAATGCCACTCTCCTTTGTCCCATGCTGAGGTTCCAGGATGTAAAGCTAATGTAGTCATGGGTGCTAATGGGTTAATGTTTTGACCCTTCTAGATGCCAAATGGCACAGTTTCCTGGAGATGATGTCTTAACCTGAACAATGGAATCTACTAGTTGGAATTTTCAGTTGCTGTCTGAGACGCAGAAGAAATGTTTGGAATAAAAATGCCTTTTAGAGTCCGCTAAAGGCGGAAACAACTAGAGTCTGCTAAAGACGGAAACAACTAGGAAATTGCCTTTTCAGACTGCATGAGGGAGTCCAGCTTCCGCCTTCAAGTGTTTTCCTGACCTACTGGGGCTTCCTCCTCAGCACCCAGCGGGAGACAGACAGCCTCCTGCCTTCCTGTGGGCTGGCTGTACAGGCTCAGCTCCCCCGGGAAATTCAATTTCCTCTGAAATTATGATTTTCTTGGATGTCCAGCAAAATAAACTAAAAAGATGAAAATATGAAAGAAGAAAGTTATTGTAATATTAATATCAACTTTAAGTGAGAATTTTTTCATTTGATATAATTATTTCCCTTACCATTTATCAAAAATGCTGGCTTCCTAAAGTCATCCATAAGGAAACGGATCTGTGAGGCCTGACTTCTGGTCTAGAGCAGAGCTGAGGAGGCCCTTCGAAGGCAGTATGTGATGAGAAAACCAGAGGAAAAACTCAACTGACTTCCATGTGAAATGAACAAAGCATCCTTCAAGATTAAAAAAAAAAGAAAAATAGAATTTATAACTTGGAAATTAAAGCTGTTGAATGTCATCTAAGATGAGGCAGCATTATCCATTTCACAGATCATAAAACAAGAGAGAGATAAAATTAGGTACAAATTTGTATTTGTTGTAGAAATGAAGTAGAACTTTTTCTAAGGAAAGTTCATAAATTTGAGATTAGATATCAGAGAAGTCCCTGAGTTTGGGGAGAAGGAATAAATAAAACTGATTCGCTTGGGGAGTTGCTGTGTATAATCCTCTGATGTTGGGTTAAGCAAAGGAAAAAAGTTGTTGGGTCTTGAGTTTATTTTTTAAATTTTTTTCGTGAGTAGAAATGAGTTCATATAAATAGCATTTCCACTTTTGTACTTTTCCTAAATGACTCTTCTAGACTGTGATATTTAGCCACATCAATACCCAGAGCTCTTCATATTTCTGTCTCAGTACTGTTCGTGTAATAAACAAAATTCTTATAAAAGCATTTCTAGAATGCAAAATCCATAGTGGTCCAGGAAAGTAGAAAGGGAGCTACATCTTAAATAGATTTATAGTATTGGTGAAAATAAGATGTAGTAAAGCATACAGTATGGGGAACATGAGGGGTTTGAGTTTTAGGCCTGGCTCTTCTGCTTGGAAGCCAACACTGATCTCTCTGAGCCTTGGTTCTTTTGCTTGGAAGCCAACACTGATCTCTCTGAGCCTTGGTTCTTTTTTATAGGTGAAATAAGATGGATGAAATGAATGACTCCTCAGCTTTCTTCCAACAAGGGCAAACTGACTTTGTTATGTAAGAATAGCCTGGATCTCGCTGAGGCCTGACCACAAATGACAATCTTAATAGTGGTGAGTAATGCACGGAATCACTTTTCAACAACTTGGAGAATCTTTATATCTTGATGAAAACCCAGGAAACCATATAACCTTGTCCCCCATCTCCAGTCCAGGACTGCATCTTCATCATTCAAATATGCTCTTCCAGGCTAATCATAAGGACTCTCCCCAGGAGGCAAACCTCACAACTTCCTCTGTGTCCCGAATGCCTCCAGTATTTCCTTATGTCTGGCCTGAGTCTTTCTGCTGGATTTTCAACTTATTTTCATTTATTGTATCCTTAGCAGAAAGGGAACACAACTAGGGCAGACCATTCAAGTGTTATCTGTTATTAATCTGAGCCATGGTAAATTTGTTTGTACTAGAGTTTCTGTGGACTTACGTTGCATTCCAGTGAAATGACAGAAACTGATCCCCTGATGGAATGTTCCCTTTCAGGTCTAAAATGACTGGATGATAAAGGCTAACAAGCTGGCAGGAATTCTGAGCTGCTCTTGATAGTGGTCACAGGAAAGGGCATTGTTTCTCGGGCTGACCAGTCTCTTAGCAGCCTAGTATATAGCGGCTCTTGACATAGCGCGCTCTGAAAGCCTAAATTTAGAAATATGAAACCATTTTTTCTAAAATGAAATATGGACTCAAAGAATTGTGTTTAAAAGCATCTGACAAAAAGGGGCTCTTTCTAGCAGTACTCAGTGCTTAATAGAGATAGGGAAAATTGATGAAAGGGATATAATGATATTGTCTAATCCCACCCCCAAGCCCACTTTCCAAAAGGTGAGCTCTGATTATGCCCATTTTACAGACAAGGCAGATGGACACACATGAGAAACAGGCAATGCTGTTTCTAACCACATAAATACTACATAAATTGTTTAAGAAGGAACCGTATGGGATTTTGAAAAGAAAATGAAAGCAGGTTTAGTTTGCTGACACTCAAAAAGTAGTAAGAAGGAGCTCGCTTATTCACTCTCTTCCTCTTCCTAGTTGTGTGGGTGGCCTGTGAGAGGCATGGAAGAGGTATTCCCTGAGGATGGACTTGCCCAGCCGCCTCCACAGCTGTCCAGGGCTGTGACTCAATGTCAGGGGCGGACTGGGGGCGGGGGTGGGCCAGGCGAGGTTTTCCCTTTGCCCCATGGGCTGTGATTAAGAAGGCATCCATCTGTCAACAGAAGCTCTCAGCTGTATTTCCAGCCCAGCTTCCTCCCAACTGACTCATTCGGTGATGCCACAATCTAATGTTTATGACCTAACAGTTGATCTCCATGGAAGTAGGACAAACCTTAGACTGTTGAGGAGCAAAACCAGTGTAGAAAGTGCTGAACAGCTTAGGAAAAGGGAAAAAAAAAAAAAAGACCCTTATTCATAGAGACCACATGTTAAGACTGAACATCCCATTGCCCATGCGGGCACTTCCACCGGTTACTAAAACTGATATTTGAATGCCTTCGTGCCTACTGGAGAGCCCAAATAGGGATTGAAGGCGGCCAAGTACAAACAAATACCATGGCATTTAGATATAAAGAGCAAGAAGTAGAGGGGAAAATGTGTATGTAGCAATTTAACAAGGTTTGGATTACAAATTCAGTTTCCTTACCTTCTTGCCAGCGTGTGGCAATGGTTCTAAAAGAGTAAGAAAACGTGCTGAGTGCCAGGAAAAAGACTAAGATCCCCCCACATTCGACTTTACCAACAGTCCTGGGGGGATACTCACGAACTGGGCGTGTTGGGATAAACCGGCTATTCCATGCCCCCATCCCCAAAGAAAGAAAAGCCAAAATGAAAAAGAAAGTCAGTGGGAAAGAAAGAAGTGCTTTTTAGTAAAGACCATCGCGCTTTCTGCTGTGAGCCGCAGGAGGCCTTGGCTCAGGCTCGGAGCTAGATGAGGACTTCTGCGGTGTGCTGTGGTCAAGGTGAAGTGAGCCTGACTTCCTGGCCTGCCCTCCCCAGACTAATAATCAAAAAGAGCTGCCCTTCTTCAGCCCCAAACAGCCCTGTGTGAACAGAGTGTCTCCTGGTAGTGCTTGTGGCTTCAAGTAATGTGAGAGTCTTTTTATAACTGCTGAGGTTTAATTTAAAAGGAAGCTCAGAATCAGCGGTAAAAGGAGGGGAATGTTGTGAACTACAGACCATCTGAAATGGGGAAAATCATAAATACCAGAGTGTCTGATTATTTGAGCGTCTCTTGAAGTCGAATAATGAACCTTCTTCATGTTCTGCTTCTCTGGACTTGGCTCCCTCTGACAAATTTGCAGGCATCAGGGTCTGTCTGGAATTCATTCCAACTTGGAGGGATATTTTTTCCCTTGACATTTTGCAGCTGAGACAGCCCGAGCAGGAAGCTGAGGAGCGTAACATTACCAAATATGTCCTTTCTCCTGCCCGTAGGTTTTTATTTCCACAGGAAAAGAAGGTAGATGCTGGCCAGGGAGAGCTGGCCAATAGAAATGCAGCTGCAGCAAGCGACCTCTGCTGGAAGTGGGGAAATTGATCAGATGCCATTTTTTACACACAAAAAAGAAACTGTTCTGGGTGCCACCAATGAAAATTTGTGCTACGATGGAGGAGGAAGTTTGACAAGTTCCTACAAGTTGCCCAGATAGTTCAGGGAATTTGTTGATCACTATACTGGTCTCGTTTGCTCAAGAGCACTGGAGTGGGAGTTAGGAGAGCTGCTCTCAGTCGCTGACAATCCTATGCCTTTGATTAGATCATCCCACTGAGGGTGGGGTTGGAAGGGGGTTTCAGATGCTTTATTTGTAAAATGACAGTTTGGATGTGATGAGCTCCTGGATCCCTTCCTAGTTACCAAGACTATGGTGCCCAAGTTGTTCGGTCATACGCCTCAACCACTAAAATAAATTCGAGTACCTGCCCAGATGCTCTCCTTTAAAATATTAGCCTCAAACTATCATATCTACATGGGCTAGAAAAGAACATAAGCTATTGAAGTAGCTACAGATTGCATAGGCTTTGCTTGCATATTAAATACAGTTCAGCCCTCTGTATTCATGTTTCCACACCCTTAGATTTAATCAACTGTGCATAAAATACATATTTTTTAAATCAATGCAACAACTGGAAAAATACAGATAAAAAACAGTGCAACTATTTGTATAGCATTTAAATTGTATTAATATTTGATATAATAAATAACCTAGAGGTACTTTAAAGTATATGGGAAGATGTAATAGGTTACATGCAAATACTATAGCATTTTATTTTATTTTATTTTTATTTTTTTGAGACAGAGTCTCACTCTATTGCCTGGGCTAGAGTGCCATCGCATCAGCCTAGCTCACAACAACCTCAAACTCCTGGGCTCAAGCAATCCTCCTGCCTCAGCCTCCCGAGTAGCTGGGACTACAGGCATGGGCCACCATGTGCAGCTATATTTTCTATATTATATGTTTTTAGATGGCCAACTAATTTCTTTCTATTTTTAGTAGAGATGGGGTCTCGCTCTTGCTCAAGCTGGTTTCTAACTCCCGACCTTGAGCGATCCTCCTGCCTTGGCCTCCCAGAGTGCTAGGATTACAGGCGTGAGCCACAGCGCCCGGCCGTATAGCGTTTTATTTTATATCAAGGACTTGAGCATCTGTGGATTGGAGATGGGAGCCTTGGAACTGACTCCCTGTGGATACTGAGAGTTGACTGTAGGTTAGAAAATTCGCTTTTTATACATATCTTCTTTGTTAATCTTTTGTTATCCCATTTTTTTTTTTTTTTTTTTTGAGACAGAGTCTTGCTTGTTGCCCAGGCTAGAGTGAGTGCCGTGGCGTCAGCCTAGCTCACAGCAACCTCAAACTCCTGGGCTCAAGTAATCTTTCTGCCTCACCCTCCCAAGTAGCTGGGACTACAGGCATGCACCACCATGCCCGGCTAATAATTTTATATATATATATATATTAGTTGGCCAATTAATTTCTTTCTATTTATAGTAGAGACGGGGTCTTGCTCTTGCTCAGGCTGGTTTCGAACTCCTGACCTCGAGCAATCCACCCGCCTCGGCCTCCCAGAGTGCTAGGATTACAGGCTTGAGCCACCGCGCCCGGCCTTGTTATCCTATTTTTAAAAACAGAATTATTACAAAGAAAGTTCCTCACTGAGGAAAATAGCAGTTTATGCATGTTGTAAATGGGAACTGGCACTTGACCTTGAGACAGGGAAACATCAGGCATGGTAGAAATTGGGGTGATCTAGAGCACATAAACCCTTTCTATCCTAAGGTAGAGCTACTTCTTACTCCAATGAGCCATAATTATGCAGAAATGGAGGCCTAGTGCAGCCAAATATGAATTTTCAAGACAATTGGAAAACTAAGACTTTAATGTAAAATTAATTTCACAAATAAATTTTGGCCAAGCATATGATGACATTGGGTTATACTCAGCCAACGGGCAGCCCCTTAGTGATCTCTGATCTAATATTCAGTTGAGTTAGCACTGTAATTTGTGATAATACTAGAACTTTCCAGTCAGACATCTATGCTCTGGCTAGGGTAATTATGTGTGTGTAAGACATAAAAACATGAAATCTCATTTCATTAAGATCACAATGTTCTTATCTCACTGTTTCAAAAGTGACCACTTCTTGAATCCCCTTAAGGCTGCCCCATCAGACTAGTGATCTATGTTGTTTGGTCATAAAAATAAGGAAAACATTACATTACTCTTTTTATACTTGTCACTTTTGCATATGGAAATATCATAGAAAAATATATTAAATGATTTTATTATGTTTTATTAGGTGAGATTGGGAAATATTTTTTGTCAAGGGCCAGAAAATAAATGTTTAGTCTTTGTGTCTCTGTTGCAACTACTCAACTGTGCATGACTCAACCACCACAGACAATCCATACACAAATGAGCCTAGCTGAGTTCCAATAAAACTTTATTTACACAAATAGCCTGTGGGCCAGACGGGACGTGGACTGTGGTTTGACAACCCCTGTATCAGATCAGAAGCTCTTCTATGGTGTAACCTGTGCCTGACTCAACTCTGTGTCTTCAGTCCCCACAATCCTGGCACAGAGGAGGCATTCTACGAACATTTGTTAAAATAAATTGAAGGTCGTTAAACTTTATTGGCAGTTTATGCTCATAAAAATTAACTTCCTATTTGGATGATTGAAAACTCATAGCAGGGTTTGTGTTCACCCTGAGACTTACATCAGGACTTGAATCTCCTGAGATAGTTTTGGTTCGTCTAAACGTTCTGAAGGAGGGAAAGTGGTTTTGCTCCAGACCCATGAAGTCTCAGGGACTGCTTAGATCTCAGACTGAAGGTTTAACAAGCAGGGGCCACAAGAAGACCCTCACCATTTTACAGAGAGGTTCATTTCCCAATCTTTGCCTCTACTCTTCTTTTGATAAATGAAAGGATCCCAAATCAAGCATCTATTGAGTCTTTACACTGTAGCACAATGGCTTTCAAAATTTTGGTTATGATCCAGTGCACATACGCTAATAAGTTTTTCAAAAACAATTCTCATCCTTACTAGGATAGAACACTGGGATGTTTTATTTTGTGTATATTTTATTTATCTTTGGTGTTGTTCACAACTCTCCAAATTAATTTTAGAGAAATTTTTCGAAGTGAATTTTCCTAAGCGAATATGAGATCAGAGGGGCTGTCCATTGGCTGGGTGCCAGCCATTATAATCATATGGTTGGCTTCAATACTTGGTTTTAAAATTTTTGAGCCAAAACTTATTTTCAAAATGCCACGGGGTGTGACATTTGGTTTGAAAACCAGAGAAACAGACTCAGTTTTTGTCCGTTAGAAATTTACAATCTAACTGGAGACATAAGACACATGTATATCAACTTCTATTGAATACTTCCTGAGACCTGATAGGAGACAACTTAGAGCATTTGTGGTACTTGGGGTTCTTCACTGGTGATAGCTGGAATTTTGAAAATCATAGACAAGCAGAATCATTGGTCTGGGCTGGAACCTTGACCTATGGAAAACCTGCCTAAAAGGGTGTGATGAGTGGGGGAGAACTTAATTGGGATAAAGCTCCACTTTAGGAAAAGAAACAATTTCCGAGTAAAATGGAACCATTTTCTTTTCCCAGTTTCTTTTCCCCTGATTCCATTCCTAGGGTAAAGGAGAAAGATTTATTGATGACAACATCAAAAGATTTATTGATGAGAACAATAAATCTCATCAAGATTTATTGATGAGAACAGTGTATAAGAGGATTCTTATACACTGAGAAATGAGAGCTCAACCTGATTTATTTCCAAAAGCCAAAATAGAGTTACTGGAGGAAATGGTCTGGGGAAGGGCATGATTTTTCTAAGTGAAGGTAACTCTTTGGAGAACAGAGAAGATAAAATTTGGAGACCTGTGAGGTCATTCTAGACATGAAGTTATAAAAAAAATTAAAGTATTTTCTTTTTGGCTAATAATAAAGTTGTTAAGTTAGGAAAATGTAGAAACAAAGTTTCCTTTGGTTAGAGGCCCATGATTTGTCAAAACTGGCATGTTATTGGGTGGATAATGGGGAAGAGAGTCAAGATAGAAGCTTAGTCACCAGGTAGATTAATTAGCTTTGATAGCCATATTCAAGTTATGGGTAAAAATATATTTATTACTATTTGGCAGTAGGGGTGAGGCTGTAAGGAATGAAGGGACTGCTTTGACAGAAGGGCCCAGTAGTCAAATATATAAAAGCAAGCACATGGATTTTCATCAAGCTGAAGGAATTAGAAAGCAGAGAACACTTGTAGAAAAGCTCTGGAAATGAGAACCAAACTAGGTTGGAAAAAAATAAATAAATAGAAATGCCTATAAAATGGCTTGGAATGGTTAAGTTATGCTGGAGAAAGATATGTCCATTGAGAATCAGAAAAAAGGACTATATGAGATGGCTTAAGAGAAAGGGAGACAGGATGGAGATAAAATAGTATTGAAACCTAGAAGAGGAGGAAATAAATATTGATTTTTATTATTGCTATATACTAAATGTTTATATCCCATCCAAAATTCATAAGTTGAAATCCTAACCCTCAGTGTGATGACTTTAGGAGGTGGGGCCTTTGGTAGGTGATCAAGTCATGAAAGTGGCCCTCATGAATGGCATTAGTGCTCTTATAACAGAGACTTCAAAGAGCTCCCTTGACCCTTCTGTATGGAAGATGCAATGAGAACATGGACATCTATGAACCAGGAAACCAGACAACAAATCTGCCAGTGTCTTGATCTTGGACTTCACATGATCTTGGACTTCACACTCTTCAGAACTGTGTGGAACAAATGTCTATTGTTTCTAAGCCACTCAGTCTACAATAGTCTGTTATAGCAGCCCAAATAGACTAAGACAATTATATATGATTATAATTTCATGGAGAAAAAAGTCATAATGGCAATGAATATCTTAGTTAAAGATTATTTTCACTTTCACAATTCTAGAATGGGGTTCCCACTTCAAAGGGTTTTATGAAATAAACAAATAAAAGAAATAGGAAAAAATAATGAAGCCGACTGATGACGTTCTCTATTACACAGAGGATGGCAAGTAGTCCGATTACACGGACGTTAGTAGTCTGGTTTTACAACACTTATGGGAGGTGTCTAGAATTACCTCCCAATGATGTAAGCTTCTGCCAAATTTTTGTCAAAATATAATTAATTTTAAACTATTTTTAAGAAAGCTTGGATGTTATGGGTAAGTCCAGTCTACTAATATGTTCATCAAAAACTAGACTTTATTATTTTCTTGACATACTATGTTTCACACAACACTTTTATGAAAAACCAGGGATATTGTTAAAGTCTAATGTTATATCTCCCTTAAAATTTGGATATCATTACCCAAGGATTTATCCTAGGAACAAACACAGAATCTTTAACATTGATATTCTCAAAGTTATAATTTTAAGGGCAAGGCTTATTGAATAGCTCAAAGAGCTATTCAAGATCCCTTAACTTTTCTTCAGAAGAAAAGGCACAGGGATTTCTGTCCCAAGACTAAGTGAGAAATAAATAAGAGTAAAAAAAAATTGGTAGTCCAGGTCAAAATAATTTTGGACTTGCAGGAAGAAAAGGGGAGAGTAGGTGACTCCTCTTGGAACCTGAAGCAAGTGTCCCATTAGTGGAGACATATCATGTTGGATGGCTCATTCAAAGATTTGATCATCTCAGTAGTAAAATGAGGAGTAGCAGGAGGCATGAACACACACAATCCCAGCAGTGAGACTCTCACCTAGGATGGGAGTCCCATCTTTGTCATTTGCCCTTAAGGACAGCCAATCATCTTCTCTCTACTCTTGCCTTAAGAGATGACTTTTACTTAATGTTGTAGGAAAATTTTTCTGGACACCACATCAGCTCCCAATGTAGACTTATCTTTTTTGGTTACTTTCCCCCTCTCTTATTGTCTTAGTTTATTTATAGAAGTAAATTCATCATACACATATACGTAATATATATATGTGTGTATGTATGGTATGTGTATACATGCAGACAGACTCATTTGGCATCCTATTTTATTATCCCCACATGCAATTTATAAAAGAGTATTTCCAGAGTCCCACTCAGTGAGAGATGGAGTTATTATAAAAGTGTTGAGGTGCTAAAGTGAGTATTTCCCCTAATCTTCTCTCAGCACAGGACCAGAATTTATTCTGCACATGTTCTGTATTGCAACTTACAACATAGAAATTGCCATGACAAAACTTTATAAGAGGCAGAACATAAAAATGGCTGAAATCTTTAGAAAGGAAACTGCATCACCAGAACCCAAGGCACCTAATAATATTCTCTGGGTGAATAAGTAAAATGCTATTAAGTTGGGAGGACACCACTTTCTTTCCTTGTTGAGATGTCAGTACTAGTAAGCCAAATCACCCAACTCTGGTAATTGAGATAGTCCTGGGTCAGGTGTGGTCAGACAGGGGCTTAAGATTGTAGGGGTCAATGGAAGACTGAAATTAGAAACTAACACACTTTATGTTTTAATATTTAAGTTATAAATTGAGCTAACACACTGCAAAAGAAAATATGGTTTATTCTCTTACTGTGACATACATACTATCAAAATGACAAAATTGAAAACCTGTATAAATCTGCTCTTTATATGACTGAATGCCAGCCAACTACCAAAGACAAGTGCATTAATTTTTATTGTGTATGCCTGGGCAAACCGTTGATGGCCTATGATATTTGAATGAGTTATAAAATATATAAACAAATTAAAGAGTAATATGAATTCTTTTTTTGAGAGAGGGTCTCTCTCTGCCACCCAGACTACAGTGCAGTGGTGTCATCATAGCTCACTACAACCTCAAACTTCTGGGCTCAAGCAATCCTCCTTCCTTAGCCTCTCTAGTAGCTGGGACTACAGGTGCCCACCAAGACGCCCAACTAATTTTTCTATTTTTTGTAGAGATGGGGGTCTCACTCTTGCTTAGGCCCGTCTCAAACTCCTGGCCTCAAACAATCCTCCCACCTGGACCTCCCAGAGTGCTAGGATTACAGGCATGAGCCACCGCACCTGGCCGGTGATATGAATTTTTGATATTGCAGAATGCCCCACAGCCACCATCCACAACTGCTGTGGATACCACCCTAGCTGGTGAGTGTTTCTGGAGCCACGAATTGGAACATGAAGAGAAGTAAGAAAACTTGCATCTTAAAAAAAAAAAAAGAAAACTTGCGTCTTAAGTTAGAAAGTTGCTCGGCACTACTCTAAAACAACACTTTGTTGTGAAAGAAGGAATTGCATTCATATTATCTCAGAGAAGGAGTTTGACAAGTTACTGAATATACTTTTTCTCTTGCCTAAGGGCTTCTGCTTTGCAAATCCTGCCTCCGCTCCAAGGCAGCTTCTCTGTTCGACATCAACAGCAACACAGACACAATTGCTTTTTCTAGGACACAGGGCACAAGACAGGCACAGGCCTTTCCCTGGAGCCTGAAAACTATTAGTCAGGAGAGCAACGCTGAGGGCTCCCCGTTGTGCTGTGGTGGTGCTGAGCACTGGGTCCATAGTAAGGGCGCCCATGTGTTCTTTCCTGAATGTATTTGTCATGTGTTTGTGCTATGCAGAGCCCACAGCAGGGGCTCCTTACTTATATATAAAGGCAGTACTAGATTTAGGTTATTTCTCAAGTGCTTTCATACACGTGCAGCATCCAAAAAGGCTTAAGACATAAACAAGCATCCACAGAAAGACGTTGTTATTATGGGGTTCCCTGGCAGACTAAGATTTGAAAATTCTCTGTACTATTAATACATTGTATTGTCAAGATAGTCATAGCCATATGGGAAAAGAGTTTACAGCAGAAGAACTCAGTTGATTGTTTTTCCCATGGCCACGGTCAAGTCTGTTGCAGGGGAAATCAGGTTTTCTCCGGTGTTTTGTTTTGTTTTCTTCTGAGAACTGGTGATCCAATTGAATTTGACAACTCCTTGATCTTGATCCCTGTTTTCTTGCTCTCCTGCGCCTGTGTCTTTTCACCCAAAAAAACACTCTGTCACCACTGGTTTAATTTCAGTTTAATTACAAGCATTTCCAATTTCTGGTCCATCAAAAGTTTGGTCGTCACTAAGCATGCATTTCCCACCCCAGACTCATAACTACTTTACAGGCGTTGAACAATGGGTATCTGTTCCCTCCTGTTAGGTTTCCAGAAATAGGCTTTAGAGAGCTGCCATGTGTTTCTCTTTTTTAACACTCCAAAAAGCACCCCTCCGTGACTCACACACGCAGAAAGCCAAAGGCCCTGAATGGTTGTTTATTCTCACCAGCTGGATGCCCCTGGCACGTGGCTGTCAGCACAGGCGAGGATTAGAGAACCTTGGAGTGGTGCGTCATGTAGATTTAAGTACAAACAAAACCACATCGGCTTGCATTTTGCTTAGCTCCTTTAAGGAAGTTCAGAGTTAACCATGAAACCCAATTCAGCTTGCTATCTTTGTTTTTCCCCATGTATGTTCAAATGAGAGAGGAAGGATCAGGTATGGGAGCCAGAGAAATGTAAGTACAGTGGGGGCTTGTTGTCACGTTTAAAAACTTACAACAGTATTTAGGCCTTAGAACTGACACTGAATATTTAGCCCATGACTCTTGATGGCCTGAGTTGATCAACTTGCTATGCTTGCCTTAGAGAAATAAAGATGGACAGTTTTGTTTTGTTTTTTTCTTAAGAGACAGAGTCTCATTCTGTTGCCCAGGCTGGAGTACAATGGCGCAATCATACCTCACTGCACCCTCAAACTCCTGGGCTCAAGCGACTGAAGTTGGACAGTGTTTTACCCCAATCACAAATCGTATGTGAGCTCTAGTAATTGTTCAGCTTAAAGATCTCCTGCATCTGGCTGTTTTCTGCCTGGTTGTGTGGAGTTTTATCCTATATATGCAGTTTAGTATTTAGCAACAAGTTCAAAGGACCCAGTACAGAAATGTGAAGGTCCTTCTCTTCACAGCATTTTCCTCTCTGGCGGTCTGCTCTGCAAATTCCAGTTGTCTCGGATTTCTGGAACTCCAGTCTCTGTCACCTCTACTCTACAAGATTGAAGTTCTCTGCTTAGTAAGACCCCATGTTTGCTACATGCTTGCTGCATGCAAGCCACATGCTTGCTACGTGCACCATGTAGTAGCAAGTGCCTTCAGACAGGAAACAAAGATGTTCACTGTTTTCCCTCTCTCAGACATCACAGTTCCAGCTGCCTGTTGTCCACTTTCTGTAGCCAATGCTACATGTTTTATCCACTTTCTAGTTGTTTATGATGGGAGGGTAAGTTTGCTACCGGGTACTCTATCATGGACAGAAATAGGAGTCCCTAATCATGAATTATGATTTAATGACATTAAAACTGACATAAAGGCAACCACTGTTTACCAAATACATTTTCTGTTTTCCTAGACTTCACTTCCCTTGCTAGAAGCCAGGTGTAAGAGGTCAGTTTTATAGGAAAAAAGTGTCTTAATCTTAAGATGAGCCATAATTAATAGGAAAGCCCTTTCTCTATCCCTGGATATTTTCTTGAGGATGTGAAATTGCTGAAGTCAACTCACAACTAGTCTACAAATGAGGTATGTATGCCAAGGATGGCTGCATGGAACGATGAAAAGTGTCAATATTCTTGATGATGATATTGAGACAGTGAATTAATCATTTATGAAGTACCCTAACTTCAGACTTCTTATTAGATGAGATAATAAATTCCTTACTATTAATATCAGAGCCTGTAGAGTCAGGATTTTCCATTACTTACAGCCAAAAACATTCTAACAAATACAATCCTTCTTGTAAGTAGGTTAGTAGGTGACTTTGAAAGCCCTTAACTAAAATGAGGGGGAAAATATCGATTTTGAGGACATGGAGAAAAAGTGAGGAGTTCACTTTGGCACATGTGGAGTTAGAGTTACTTATAGATCATCCAGTGGCATGTTCAATAGGCAACCAACATATGTAACCTGAATATGGAAATGGTATATAGATTTGGGAGTCATCAGCGTATGGCTTTTAAAAGTACGGTGCCAGAGAATACTGCTCAGGAGAATGAGCAAGGATAAAGATATCCGTCAACTCTGATTTCAAGGAAAATGTAGTGCTTGCATCGTAGAGAGTAACCTACCTTCATCCTGCCATTTCCTCTCAGACATCTGAAAAAGGCTAGAACAGGATCAGAGAGGAATCAGAGGGCCTGGCCTAGGAATAAGGTCAGGAACACACACTGGCTGAAAATGGAAAAGTCTCGCTGGGCCTTGTGGAAACAGAGACGGGTCTCTAAGATTCATTACAGCCAGGTCATGTTCATTCTTATTAACTTTGATTATGCAACTGTGTTGTTTCCTACTTTTTGTTTTTAAGGTGATACATAAAGGAATCCAAAACAAAACCATAAAGATCACAGCTCTCTACAGTCAAGAAAAATTTTAGTAACTGCAAACCTATGTAGTTTATCACTAGTGCTCATAATTCTTAAATGTACTTCTCTGAATTTGACAAGTTTATGCAATAAATCAAACCCTCAACAGTTTGTTTCCCAAGGAACTTATTCCCTAGTTAGTAGACTCTAAAACTTTCTAAGGCCAAAGAAATGCAATCTGAAATTATCATTATAAGAATATTGATTTGGTAATTTCTTAATATCTTTCTTCATAGAATCTTGAGTGTCTTCAAAATAGCCAGACTCATAACATCTAAATGCCGCATCACAACTTTTTTAAAGAAATTAAGTTTTGATTTAGGTTCAAATAGGTTTAGAGGAGGATTATTTTCCTAAACTAGATTGGGGAAAGTTATCTCCTTTTGATAGTCAACCACAAACTAAAGTCTTAAGCTTCGACATATGTTAACAACGATAGACTCAACCAATAAGGTTAAAACTTAGAGTAATTTGGTATTTATTAAGTACCTTAAAATACACACACAAAGATAAGTAACATTAGAAGCAAATGTATCTGGATATGTAAATTTGGGGATTATTTTCCTTTGGACCTTAAGATTATGCGTAAGGTTGCAGTGATTTTTGATTTTTTATTTAATGAGAGAATATACATAAAGTACTTGCCCCAAGGCCTGGCACCTATTAACACTCAATAAATGAGAACTATTAGTATTATGATATCATCATTCCAGCTAGGCCAGTCCAATTATGTTATTATATCATTATTATAAACACTGTAATATTGTATTTCTGTTTCCACTTAAGACTGGTACAATCTAATTATTTGTCTGCAAAGACAAGTTATATGAATAGCCTATTTACCTATAGGAAGTGGTAGGTAAAGTTTATCAAACAAAAAGTCTCTCCCTCAAAAGTCTGAGTATTGAGAATGAGTCAAGAAATATTGAGGCTAAGGACTGAAGTAGCTCTCTTCTAAGATGTTACAGTAACTATCATGAAGGTTTTCCTACCTGCTCAGCCTCACCTCTGCCACACCATCTTGCCCATCCCTCCCCTTTCTGGATACCAGAAAGTGCCAGAGGAAGACAACTTGACTGCTCATTCACCAACCTGATCTACCTATCTCTTTCCAAGGAGTCTGAAATAACATGAGCCATTGCTTCAGACTAGTTATTATGTCCTCTTTTGGATTTTTTGTACTATTAACTCTAATGCCCTCTGTTTGTCCTTTCCTTGTTTAATCTTAATTCTAAACCAGATGTCCCTTTTCTGATAAAAACCTGGAAATTCTGAAATGGGTTTAAGATATGCCTCAGTTTGGGTCACAGAGATCACATCATTACTACTCTACCTCATTTTGTTTAAGTGAACATTATATAATTTCCATAATCATAAATATATTGACCCATTTCATTTATAAAATTTATATACAAATGACATAAAGAAAATATATAAAACAGAAGCCAAATGTACATATCAGTAATGTTATATAAGCTCTACCTCATTTTAATTTCTAGGTTTTATTTTTCCTTGAGGGTCTTGGGAGGCTGTAGTTTTTCTGAATGTCCATATATTTGGTGTTTTTTCTGTGCTGAATTCTAGGCTCTCTCATCATTTCCATTATATTATCTCTCCAGAAAAATCTTATCTTTCCGTATGTTTCAGTTATGATCTAGATGCTGATGACTTCCAGTATAAATTTCTAGGCCAGCCCTGTATCTAGAGCACAAAGTATACATATCTCCAATAATCTAACTGCTCTTGAACATCCCACAGATATCTTGTCCCTGAAGCCAGAAGCCTAATCCTCTCCATTTCCCCATCTGTAAGGGCACCCCTGAATTAGTCCACCAGAGAGAAAAATGTCACCTCTAACTATTTCTCCTCATATATCCAAACTATCAAGTTCTATTGATTTT
Organism: Microcebus murinus; assembly: GCF_040939455.1. Classification (NCBI taxonomy): domain Eukaryota; kingdom Metazoa; phylum Chordata; class Mammalia; order Primates; family Cheirogaleidae; genus Microcebus; species Microcebus murinus. Next base: position 29,979,462 of record NC_134108.1, read on the forward strand.
ACTTAATTATCCTTGAGTCTTTCCACTTCTCCACCATACCACTGCCTTTTCTGTGGTTTTAACCACTCCTTAGTCTCACCTAGAATCCTTGAAGAGCCTCATAATTTTTCCCATTGTCTCTAGTCTTGTCCTTCTTCTGTCCGTACACTCCAGTCAGGATGATCTTTCCAAACAAAAATCTGTGATAGGTAATAACAGAAACTAGAGGTTAAAAATGGGATTAATGCCCATTGATCAGCAATACTGAATTTATTAGAGTTTTAAAGATTCATCATGTCATTTTAGAGTCCAGGAGAAAAATTTGCTCACATTCACTGAGGGGTCTCCTCATAATCGCTTATAAAGCTGACAAAAGTGATGATGATAAAGAAGAAGGTGATAATGATGAAGATGAAATAAAAAGATGACCTCTAGGTCCTTAACTCATGCAAGCAGACAGTGGGGAGGTAAATAAATTGGGAAGTAGTGGGGTTAGGACAAAGGAAAACCAATCTATCTTTAGGGCTGGCCTCAGGATGGGTGGAGAAGCCATAACAAATCTGTGTCCAAACATAGGCATCATTCAGGCAGATGTCCATACTCTAGGACTCCTGACCTCCTAGCGAGGGACTAGAACAGCAGAGATATAGGCAGGCAGTGCACAAGAACAGATAGGGGCAGTATTTTTGTTCTGGATACGTGAGCAATTTAGAGAAGGACTCTGAGCAACACTAATGGATATTGGAAAGGTAGCTAGAGGCATCAGAGTCCTAGCATAACAGGCTGAGATTCAAGGTAGGACTGTACCTAAAGTGTAGGTAGGGAAGTTGAGAACAGAGCTGCAATCAAAACACTGATGCAAAGCTGAGTTGTGAATCCTGAGCAAATAGCCCTCTTCAGTCTCACTGTACACAGGCTGAATAGAGAAAGGATGGACCTTATCTAAAAGTAATGGGCTATAGTGCCTGCAACGGGATATAAATGGATAGAACTGATGGAGAATCAAATAACTCCACTCTTAAGTTCAGCAAACATTTCTTGAAAGCCCACAGCTAGTGACTTAACGTGTCTATATTCTAATATCTGAACATGTCACAATTATGTGAAGTTGGGAAAAAATGCCTAATTACCCCATCCTGTTCGTACCACCCCTTCTGTGAAGATGAGCATCCATAGTGCCACCATTTCCAGCCATGGAGACCACGGATACATAAACAAACTTCCACCCTTTCAAGGAAGTCATGGATGTGCCAAGATTCTCATTTCTGTTTACATGGGGAGAAGACTCAGTCTCCCCTACAGGCAAAAGGATTTCGACTTTGCCAGTGCTGCCTGGAAAGTGGGGAAGTGGAAGCTATATATGAAATAATACAAGACAGTTTCCTTTCCAAAGCTGCAGGTCCAGGAGTGGAGTAGAGGAAAGGGAAATGCAGGCAACTTCCCAAGGGGGTAATATTTCAGAGCATAAAGATGGAACGTCTCAAGTCAGTGGCACTATGTAGTGTTCTATGTCATTACATTATGACTGCCATTAAATGTGCCATTTGTAACAGTTACCAGAATGAGTGAAGGTGGTCTTTTTAGTTTTACTTTATTTACACTGTGAACATAAATAGTGTGTCTTATAGAAAATTCCAGAAATGATACCAATCTCTCAAATGGATGACCAATATATCATCACCACCTCAACTGTATGTACTTAAACACCAGGCATAATGGTTGAGTGGATCTGCAATAAACCTAAGAAAATAAGTCATGTTTATTGAAGATCAGGCCAATTTATATTCTATTTAGCTATCTTGTTTTTAAACTCATATTAAAGGTATTTAACACATATTAAAGGTATGAGGTGAGTTTGAATTTACTGAAGCACAAGTCAAAACCTGGGATTTGTGTTGTAACTGTGTGAAATAACAGACTCGCCAAAACTTGCAATGACTGAGACATGCAATTCTTTCTTTCTTTCTTTCTAAGCATATCAAGTGGTCCTGGGTGTATCTACTTTCAAGCTTCTGCAAAGATATTCTCAGCTTATGAGTAGTTGTGTTTCCCATGCAAGTAAGGGAAAAATAAGATTGCTTACTTCAGAATAATGGTAACTCATTATGGTAACCCAGAAAACCAAGATATCAACAATCTGATGAGATCATTTATTTGGTCATCTCCTCTGATGCACCCACATCACTGTAGGGTAGTTTGTCCTCATTTGGCTCTTGGTTTTCCCATAGGGATTATTCTTCAGAAGTACTTGTCTTTCGTTTTCCTTTGGACTATTTTGTTTTTGGTTTTAACAGACCCTCCCCCTTGCTTATTTTCTGTGAAGGCCTAGGTTCCAATGCTCTTTTTGGGTATCTGATAGTAGTAGAATATTACATTTTAGAATCCAAAGAAATAAAATTTGTATTGTTTTGTGAAATGGTTAAGAATAAGAAACAAATTTCCAGACCAGTTGAAAATATATACTTTCATGGGTATGAGGTTCCCCTAAATAAAGCCTTCTCATTTTTATTCATATTCATTTCTGAAACAGAGACTAAAATATCTCAAAAAGCTTTCCAAGAATATTATCTTTTACACCCAACTCAGGCATTGATTGCCAATTACAAAGCTTATTTTATGAAGATAAGCTCTGAATGAATGGGAAAAGTATATCAAATCAATTATGCATTATTTAGCCATTTTGCCCACATATATATTTATCTGCCCTACTTTAACTCACTTGTATGCATCAAAAAGAATGAATTTTGAAAAGAAAACATAGAGCTTTAATTGATGGACTATTACGATACTCTTCCAATGGTTCACCAATCAGTAGCCTTTGTTTACCTTCCATTTCTGTTCTGATTCTTCTCCACGAATCTTTGACATTAGCAAAACTTTCTTCTATAAATTATTCTTAATAAAAACCTTCATACTCTTATGCTTTATCAGATCATGTCAATTCATCTCCTGAAGCTCTGAGAGGCTGTTATACTTATTAGCAAAAATCCTTTGTCAATCACTGACACTATCTCTCTCACCAGCTGAATTACCCGAGGCAGAGGATATGAGTAAGCCGAACAGTAGTACTTCTCCCTGGCAGCTTATCTTATCTGTCAGCTCTTGGCTTCAGCATCTTGGGGAATTCTGACATGGAGAAATGCTTCAAAGACATTGTATGCTCCTCTGGATGGCGCCCAGTTCTAGCTGTTTTCAAGGTATTAAAATGTTTATCATCTTTTTTGTTATAATACAATTATTAAGCACCTTCCATATTCTATTTAGGCTTCTGGAAGGACTCTTGGAATACAAATATGAATAACATAAATAGAACAGAGTCCTTGATCTCAAGATGTGCAGAGTCTAATAAACAGAGACATCATGGAGATAATTCAGTATAGGTTGTGAATATGATGTATTCATTTACACATACCATATAGTATTTGTTGAGAACCTCCTATGCCAGGCACTGTGTTGTCCATGATAGCAGACAGGAACTCAGAGGGGAGTCCCTTAGCCCAAAGGAAGGAGTGAGGGACAAATTCTTGGAAGAAATAAGATTTCAGTTATTGTTATATAGACAAAACAGGAGCAAGAGCATTCCATGTAAGTAAAGGGTACAGTCAAAAGCACAACAATGTGAACTGTCATGGACAATGTAGGGATCTATAAGCTATTTCTAGAACATAAAATTGTGGATTTAGAAAAATGACAGATACATTTGGAGTTCTTTGAACAAGAAAGAGCTGGGCTTAAAAGGATCAAAAAGTGCCCAGCTTACCAAGACTCCTTGACTAGAAGGAACTTAGAAAGGCTGGAGGCATTCTCTTATCAAAGTATCATCAACTCATTGGGTTAATTTATTATAACTATTGTATAGAATTTAAGTAAGAAATTCCTATCATGTACAGATAACAAAAGGAGGCTAGATTTATGTGATGGAAATAGACAGGAAGGTTAGCTTGACCAAACAGTGGAATTTTTCACAGACATACAACACACACATTCACACACACACTCACAAATTTTAGCAGTGCAATTTATTTATATTAGCTAAAAAATATTTACTTAATATCCAGTGTGTCTAATCCAGGTCATGATTATCCTGAGGGTGAGTGAAAACAGATTAAATCAGACTCCTGTTCACTTCAGTTCCATGTACTCTTCCTAGCCTCTGTGACTTCTAAGACTAGAGACACCTTTATTATTGGTTGAAAGAAGGTAGAGAAGTATTACCTATTTATTACTCACTTTTTCCTAATCCTGTCCTTCAAGGGACTGGAGAAAAGTCTGTTCTCTGATGTGAATTGCATACAAACTATTCACAGTTGACCACATCCGCTGGGCAAAACTCACTTACCAATCCCAAGGAATGTACAAACTCAGGTTCCAAAACACAGGCTGACTGATCATGCTGGCCGTCTAAATTGGGAACTAATTAAATGTTTTAACTGGAAGTCTCTCCTCATTGCAGCAGAACAGAGCCATTTTGAAGCAAACATGTCAATGAAACACTTCTTTGGGAAAATCTAGTTCAACTACAAGAAACAACCACTTTGGGCTAGTGGCACAATCTATTCCTACTTGACTTTTCTCCCCCCATTATATACACGCAGGCCAAATAACACATATGCAAAGAAATGCAGCCACAGAGAGAGAATGACATTATATCTCATTGATGTCAAAGTGATCAAAAACAGTTTGTTATTACCTATGCAGAATTTCAAGCTAGTCCACTGGGGCTGATGAAAGATTGTATAAATAATTTAGGTAAAGGAGCTTTTAGAGCAGCTCTTAAACATGTTGAATAACATTTGAATGCAGGAAGAGTGGGAGTCTAAGTCATTCATTTCATTTCCATTAGTAATTAGATGTTGTTTGAAGCATTTCTCCTTCTTGGCAATCTCTTAAAGAAGTATACTGTTCTGACGCAGCAGAGCTCTAATTCTCTCCAGAAAGGAACCTTGACTTGGACTTAGAGTCCAGGCTTCTTTAGATGGGTAGCTGCACTTACACTGGACTATGTGGATCTAAAAAGGAGTCCAGTCAGAAATCCTGAAGGCCATAAGAAGGAAAGTTGCTAAGTGTCTCAAAGTGAGAATCTCCACTTAGACTTATAGCTCAAGCTTCTTTAGAAAATCAGAAGCCTTATCTTTAAAAAAAATTGCTAGATTTTGACATTTTTTAAATCATATTATGGTGGTACAAATATTGTTAATGTTACATATATTGCCCTTGCCACTCCTTCTGCCCCCTGCCGAGTCAGAGCTTCTAGCACGTCCACCCTCCCAGTGGTGTGCATCACACTCATTACATAAGTATACGTCCATCTTTTCCTACCCCCTCCCACCTGCCTGACACCGCTAAATGTTTCTTTCTCTTTTTTTTTTTTTTTTTGACATTTTGGTACCTTTTATATCTTTGCCTCTCCCTATGAAGGGTTAGAGGTATAAATCCTGCTCTAACACTTAAAAAAAAAAGCATAGTAAAATGGAGGAAGTGATACAAGATGAAGCCAAAGAGGTAGATTTGGAACCAGATTTTGCAGACAACTCAAGACCCTGGTGGAGGTAGATTTTTTATTCAAAGTAAATTCAGAAACATTTTGGAGGGTTAAGCAGAAGTGTGATATGATTTGAAATGTATTTTACAAAGAGATCACTCTGGTTGGACTGAGAATGATTGTCGTGAGTCAAAAGTAGAAACAGGGTGATAATTTAGAAAGCTCTTCAAAACTCACAAATATTTAAGTGAATAACTAGTAGGTGCTAGGTACTTATCTGTGTAAGGAATTTAGCAGTAAACCAGAGAAAACTCCCTGTACTCAGGAAGCTTACATTTTAGTGGATGCATGGCAATTGCAGAAATCCAGGCAAGAGATGAGGTGGCTTATACTAGGGTATAGTACTGGAAATATAGAGAAATTGGCAGATTCTTGACATGGCTTTAAAGACAGAAATGATAGGATTTGTTTATAGGTTGATCAGTGAAGAAAAGAAAACAATAAAAGTTGACTTCAAAGAAAGAAAAAAGAAAATCAGGAGCCTTTAGCACCACAGAGACTCATGTTATTGATTGTTAGGTACCATCAAATCAATTGTTTTGGATGCAAAAATTAGTGTCAAACATAAAAACAGCTGCAAGAAATATACAAATAAGACCTCAATTTGTTCAATAGCTGCTGTTGGGCAAGAATGTGTCAAGATTGGAGTCTGCCATCTATGTTGAGTGACTTCAATACTTAACATGAGTGAGAAATTATACCAGGTGATGGTGCACAGATATGATAAAGACACAAAAAATAAGGCAGACCATAAAAGGATAAATTTGATATAGCAAGGTAAATTCCAAGGTAGAGACAAGCATAGAGTGGCATAGAAGCCATCCTAAGGGGAGGGGCTCAAGGAACAAATTATGAAAGGAAATTTGAGAGCAAATGCAACTCTCTAAATTTTCTACAATGAGTAGGAGTTGTCCAGTTTAAGAAGGAATGCAGTGGGTATACCAGTAGAGAGAACAGAATAACCAAAATAACTTATGTACAGTTATAAATAAGCAGTTTGATAATACTAGACTGCACATTGGGCAATGATGTTTGGTAGCTAATGACAAGAGATAAACCAATGAAGTTCTTTTCTTTGTTAAAAAAAAGAACTCTTGCAAATCAGAAAAGATAGGAAAGACAGAAAAGGCCAATTTTTTCAAATGGTCAAAAGATTGAAGGGACACATTAGTGAATATCTGAATATCCAAGAAAAATACGAATATTTGATTGCCTCATTAGTACTCATGGGAATGCAACGAGACTTTCATGCTAGGATAAGAAATTTGGACTTTATCCTCTGGACCATGGTAAAACCATCAAATAATTTTGACAGAAAACCAAGAAAACGAACCAAACAATAGAAATAGATCCACAGAAGGTCCAGATAGTGATACTGTAGTTTATATGGAAACATAAAGAGACAAGAATAACCAGAATATTCTTGAAAAAGAGAAATAAAGCCAGAGAACTTACTTTACCAGATATTAATACATATTATAAAGCAATAGTAGAAAAGTCAAAGTGTAATGATAGACAACTAGACCAACGGAACAGACTAAAAGGTCCAGAAATAAACTCACACAAGATGGACACTATGGTTCTGAGGAAGGAGGTACCACACAGCAGGAGGGAATATACTATCTCTCAGTGCATGGCACTGGGTCATCTGATATGCATATGGGGAAAAAAATAAAACTTTACTTCATATCACACACAAAAATCAATGTTGGATATACAGTAGACTTCAATGTGAAAGGTAAAACATTAGATTTTCTAGAAAGAAAGCATAAGAAAATATCTTCATGTTTTGGGAGCTGGCAAATATTTTTTAAACAGGGCTCATAAAGCACTAGTCTCAAAGGAAACAATTGATACATTGGATTACATTAAAATTCAAAACTTGTGCTCATCAATAGACTATTAAGAGAGCACAAAGGTATAATATGTCTATATCTATATATTAATAAACATCTATCCAAAAAATAAATATCCCACAAAATCTTAATTATGGATTATATAAAGAACACTTACAAATTTAAAAAAAGGCAATGAGCCCAGGTTTTTAACTAAATAGGCATATTACAAATATGAATATTTGATTGTCTCATTAGCAATCAGGGAAATGCAAAGTAAAACTCCAGAGAGATAGCATTAGACTCCCCCTAGACTATGTAAACTTAAAAAGACTGACAATATCAAATGCTGACGAGGCTATAGAACAACCGCAACTCTCAAACACTGATAGTGGGAGTATAAGTTGGTGCAATTGCTTTGGAGACTCCAGTATTGACCACCAACTGGATAGTAATGTACTCTGTGACCTAACAGTTTCACTGCTAGGCAGATACTTAGCTTATAGTTTTCTCAATAGAAATGCCTACCTACCTGCACCAAATAAACATTTAGAGTTTCATTATTTGTAATAGCCCCAGACTAGAAATTTCTTAAATGCCTGTTGACAGTAGAATGGCTAAATAAATTATGGTATATTCATATAATGGAAGCCTACCCAGTAATAAGAATGGCTATTCTATGACTCCATGGAAAAATGCGGAGGAATTTTATAAATACAATGTTAGGGGAAGGAAACCAGACCCCCCCCCCCAAAAGTATATTCCATATGATGTCATTTTCACCAGAATACAAAAGTAAGAAAAACTAATTTCTGTTGTTAGGAATCAGGATGGTAATTATCCTTGGGGGTAAGTAATTAAATAGTGACCAAAAGGTGGCCCCAAATGGAGGTTTTATAGGTGTGGCTAATATTCTGCTTTTTTCTGAGTGGTGGTTATACAGGTATATTCAGCTGAGAAAATTAATCAAGCTGTACATGTATATGCACTTTTCAGTATATTCTGTATATTTTACTTAAAAGTAAAGTTTAAAAAACACCTAGAAGAGTCAGGGAGGAAAGTAAGAGTGAATCAAGTTGGGGGAAAGTAAAGTATGGACTATACTTCTTACCAGGGTTTGTTCTTAGCAGCATCTTAGATAGTCTTTTGATAAACACATCTGCATGTAAGAATATTCTTTACTTTAAAATATGAAAGAAATTGGTATACCCAACAGCATTGCTGAATCTGACATAATGCTAAGTGGAAGAAGTCAGATGTGGAATTACTTTATAATTCCAAGTATATGAAGTTCAAAAGCAGGACAAAGGTAATCTATGCTGTTAAAAGGCAGCTTGAGCAGGGTTTGGGAGGTGGTATGGTGTGTAATTATAGGATGCTGGCATTGTTCTTTTGACTGGATGGTAATTACAGTGTTTCTTTACTTTGTGCTACTTCATTAGGCTATACACTTACAGCTTGTGCACTCCTCTGTATATGCCAATGAAAATTATATTAAAACACAAACATAAATAATACATCTTGTAAGAGAGTTGGTAAAGGATGTAACATCACTATTTAGAACTGAGAATATAAAGTGGGGACATGAAAGAAAATAAAGGAAGAACAACTGACCCACTAAAAAGAATATTGCGGGGCTCCTGATACATCATGTCTATCCAAAGTCATCCACTGACACTTGACCTAGTGGACTTTAATGAAATGTGCTCCCATTCACAGTTGTAGCAGATCAGCCTAGTCCATTTTCCTGAAGGAAATTTCTGAGTTTCAAAGTCTTCCTTGAAAAATATCTATTCATAGAATAAACTCAAACTTTCACATTTAGGATTTTTTTCCCTGGTTATTTGTAATCTGTGTCAAAACATTGAAAATATGTTTGTACCAAAATAATTTTGTTTTCTAGCTGAATTTTCATCTTCAGAATTAGTTATCTAAATATGGGCAAAATTACCAACATATCCTAAACATTTTGCTATACAACTACAGTCTGGAATTCCAAAGTAATATATATTGAAGCCTGGTTTGGTTGATTTTTATTCTTTTTTATATGAATGTCTTTGTCTTTGTTTGTTTGCTGTTATTCTTTGAGGGTGTCTTGCAATTTGCCTCGAAGCATCTCCATCATGTGTTGTTACTTTTATGCTATTATTGCTTTTCAGTCATCCACAGCATGAATGAATCTTTTGAATCTATGCTTCATATAACCACGAATAATTTCTTTGCTATGCCTGCTTGTGCTTTCCTTCTTCAGAGTGTGACAGCTGCCTATCACCACTAGCCTATATCCTTTGGATATAGCCACCCTAGAAAACAGTACAACTAACCTAGGGCAAGACATAGGGACAATGTACTTTTTGCAGCCTAAAGTTGATACTGGATGTCTTCTTATCAGAAGTGGTCTCAAGTTGGTAGTTAACAAGCTTACTGTGAATTAGAGTCACCTAAGAATTAAGAAAACACTGATACTTGGTCCCCACCAAGACACACTGAGAATAGGGCCCTATTATTCAGAATAAGGCCCTGAACTCTGTGTTCTTTGAAGCTCCCTGGATATTATGATGCAGCAGCATTAGGGAAATCACTGCTCTGGAGAAATTTGGAGATAGAATGGGTCTCTCACTAGCTTTTTGCAAAACTCCAGCATAAATTCATTAGAGCAAAGGGGACAGGTTGTTAGTTATTGAAGATAATGGCTTCCAGGTAGAATATTTGCTTCACACACTGATGGAGGAGAGCCAGGTTAGCATAAACCTCCTGTCATGGAAATAAATTGAGAATGATGTCTATCTTGGGAATCTTATTTGTAGAACTTCTCTGTGGTTATTTTAGATGAAACATTTAGAGAGCAAAAGAGAATGGCAATATGCTATCACATCATAAGCTGAATATTTGGTTCTCTTTGGTTACTATCATGGAGGGTGATAACATTGACTTTTTCAACTAAGGAGGGAGGAAAATGAACTAATGTCAAGACAGCTGGACTTCAACTAGCCTATGGGTAGCTACAGAGGGAGCTAGACCAGGAACTCCGAAAGTCAAAAAAGAGGAAATTGCTAAGTGTCTAATTCAGGGACAGAAGAAAGCACCAAGACTTGGTTACCTAGCAAAGAGTCCCTAGCATATGCCAAACACTTCCCCACCTCTCCGGATGACAAAGCAACACGAAGAGCTTGAAGCAGGACGCTGGGCTTGTTGAAACGAGTGTGCCTGTGTGTCCCTGGCTCCCTCTCCTCCAAGGCTGGCATTGTGTCTGTGCCATTGTCCCTTTCACTAAAACCAGAATCGAGGGAGCTGAGGTAAGCCATTGACCAGAGTATTTCCTCAGTTCTTGAGGAATGTTTACTGAGGTGTGGTGTTTTTCAAAGCCTTTAATAAGTAGTACGCCATGTCCTCTGTACCTTTATTTTTCTAAATGTGTGGGGAGGACACTGTTTTTTGCTCCTTTGCCAGCATTCCAAAACATTTCTTGTTGCTGTGAATTCCATGCCATCCTCTGAAAGTTGACAGCATGACCAGCACTTTGTACTGCAAGACTATATTCAGGTTTTCCAAATAAGAGAAACCTAACTTTGCAGACAACCCAAAGCTAAGGCCCATCAAAGTTGTAAAATGAAAATCTTTCTGGGAAAAACAATGTGGGTAGGAATAAGAGTACAATTCACGTTTACCCCCAGATTCTTGAACAGAAACAACAACAAAAATATGTTTTCTTTAAGATCCTCTTCATCTCATTTTGTTTCATCCTGAAATTAATTTAGCCAGACCATAAAACACTGTATCAGAAAGCAAACATTAGGTTTAATGATACAAATATTTGTTTTTCTAATGTGAGTACTAAAACTTTTACTGATATTACCACTATGCACCAACCTCTATAAAAAGGTTCTCTCCTTGCAGAACAACTAGCCCGGATGGGGTTTTGATTCTCTGCCTACTAAAGAAAATATGGAAGTACATTTCACCCAGATGACAAGTAGACTATGAGACAAAGTAGAGAAGGAAAACCATTTCATTTTTATCTCTGTCAGTGGAGAGATGGAGATTCACCAAAAATATATAGGGAAAAATTTTTCAACTGACCAAAGAAGAGTTTTCAGACTCTATCAAAATGCTTCCTAACCTTGAAGGGTACGAGCAATTATGAGCTTCATGAGCCAAGGGCTTGGAGAAGGACAAGTCTGCTTTCAAGTTTGGATTTCTTTTCAGAGCATCCTACAGTTACATTCATGCATCATTTTCCAAAATGGGGCAGCAGGGTGCCCTGTGATTTATACGTTAGTAAGAATTAAAGTCTAGAAAAACATGAAGAGGGAGCGCACACAGTCTCTGTAGGAACCATTGCAGTCGAGTGGTTGATGTCTTCATCAACCAGGAAAGTAAATTCTTAGCCTTAATTTTTGAAAGAGATAATTCCACAGAAAGTGGGCAATGAACAGCAAATTATAGAAATTGCCTTAAAATAGAAGGACTATAACTTTAGATCCTAAATATGAAAATAAAAAAGAGAATCATCTGTGAAAAAGAAAGATACTTCATAATTTTTCAGTAATGAGAGAATTAGAATAGATATAAAGATTTCAAAAAAGTAGTTTGCAATTTTAAAAAGCATGTATTTATTAGGAAGGAAAAACTTATTTTAAACAGCTCTATTTTTTTTAAAGGGTATAAAAATATACTCCTCTATTAAATTAGCATAATTAGGCTATTTATCCATTAGTCATTAGAGTACAGTGCCAAAGGATTGTGAGATTTTTTAAAGGTTTACAAAAATTATTGAAACCTGGGGGTGGGGAAAGGAAGTATTGGCTCCAAACTACAAAATGAAAGCTGCAAAATGGAAATTAATAAATGATTAATTAAATATTTGTAAAAAATACCATTACATCAACCAGTCAACTGCAACTCTACTCTTGTAATTACAGTATAAATTATATTTAATATGGGACATGGGTGGATTTTAATTTGCTTGATATATTATACATGTGGAGTGGCCAAAAATAAGAGTTTCAAGGGCCTCAAAACAGCCCTGAATAACATCAATATCATCAAAATGGAAGTCTGTGTTTTCCTAGAGACATTGGAAGTTAAACAACAGAAAATAGGAGAATTAGGAATGTCAGCGTTAAGTACCAAAGCAGCAGGCCTTGGTTGCAAATACTGCCACCCTTCCCAAGAACAAGCAATAGTAACTGAAATCCTCACCTCTGTTCCTCTAGATTAAGGCACTGCTGTAGAAGAGTGTCTTTCTATTTTATTTTATTTTATTTTTAAAGTTTTCTCTGTAATAGGTAAATATGCCATTAACATCTCATTGTGAATCCCATTAGAAAATCAATTAGATCCTGTTCCCTGAGGGTTGTGCCCAGTAAGTGTACAGAGTAGTAGGGAGTAGGGTAGATTTTATAACATATAGGATGACAGATCTGGCTCAGAGCAGGCCAGGCATGAATGAGATGTCACATTAGGAATGCCTAGGATATGAATAGACTGGGTGTAGAAGTTTAGTATGGGACTAACCTTGGATTTAGATATCTTCACCTGATCTCTCTTCTTAAAGGAAAATGACTCACTTTTCATGATCTGCTTGGGTGATCTCATGACCACCCAACAAATACAGTAATTCGTCAGTTGATAGCCTAGCAACATAATCTACATTCAATGGAGAAAGCCCAAAATACTTTCCTTAAAGGACTTTGCTCTCTCTGTTTCCTCTCTCCCTCCCTCTCCCCACATAATCAATCTTCAGAAATTAAGTGAAAAGTTATGTGACTTGCTGGTTCAGCAGCTATAAAGCTAGCCCGGAGAAACACACAAAGGACAATTCAGCTCACAACTAAGAATCTTGTGATTAGAAGAGTTGTGGTAGTTTATGCAATGTTAAATCACGCAGACTATCATGGAACAAATCATTTTTAGGTTTTTATTTGTCATACATGAAGTTGCTTCCAGACCTCTTAACCAAGAGGGTAAAAATAAAATCAGACCACGAGGTAAGCTAGGAACTCAAGGAGCCATGCATACACAAAGCAGGGGTAGGGAGGACAGGAATGAAAGTTATTCAATTAATTTAACAAAATTAATTTTGATTTTCCAATAACTCCTTGTGTTTGGCTTTTTACATAACCGTCCTCAACTTGGAACAGTTCTGTTGGTTTGAAGAGAAATCAGGATTGAGGTTAAAAGGCAATTTAAATTTATTTTTCATTCTCGCTGTTTAATAAGTTGATTACTTGGACAAGATTTCCCCTATCACACTAGAGTTTTCAGAAGCAGCTCTTTAATTAAACTTTATTTAAAAAAGAAAAACCCAAACCTGTCATTTCTCTTGGATCAATGAAGCCTTATGCTTTTCACTGGGACAATACAGCTTTTGAAAATTTATTTAATTTTAAGTAAAATGAAAACATACCTGTTACAAACAATTCACATGGTATGGAAGGGAAAAGTAAAAGTTCCCCTGCTGCCAGCTTTCTATCTTTTCAAATCCCATCCCCTCCAATTATTTCTTGTGTTCTGTACATTTATTTTCCATTGTTAGAGTAATAACAGAGACTTCTGCTTCTGATAAAGGAGCAATACAGCCATGTCCTAGAAAAATTAGAACAAACTATTTTCTCTTTTACCATATACTTTTCCACTAAGTTAAATTTTCTCAGGATGTTGAGATATATCCTATAATAGGCAATGTTTGTCTATATACAGTGTAACCAGGTATTTTGAATTAGTAACTGGGAATCTACCCCACAGCAATCCCTACAGCTGTGCAAAGACATTTTCAAGACAGCATGCATCATTTTAAACACTGAAATTTGGAAGCAACCTTGAATGTCCTTTCAATAGAGACGAGGTACATCTTTCCTAAGTAGTCATTAAAAGGATGAGATGAATTTATATGTGCTTATATGGAAATATATTTTGCTTGATGACAAAAGGAAAAAATGCCAAAAGAAAATTACTGATATGTGTTGCACGATTACACACATGCACAACACACACATGCAAAATGAGCCTATTTTATTGTAATTTCCAAACTTTTCTATGCATTTTGATATATATGTAACACAAATACTATATGTAACATAAATGCATATATATGTAACATAAATACTATGAAATGAATATAAGAGAACAACTTGAGGGTGGTTAATCTCAGTATTAGAAAGGTTTGTTTCGTATATACTTCACCCTTTTGATAAATCTGAAAGAATGGCTTTCTTTTATCTTCTAGGATTCATGAAGGCAGGAATTTTTCTCTCTTTTATTCACTGCTGATCTCCGCATCCGGAACATGATAGATTCTCAATAAAAATGTGTTGAAATGAATGAGCAATCTTCTTCTTCCCATATTTCCATATTAGGAAAACTGCATGTGATAATAATTAATAGATTAGGTGCAAAGGAAAAAGAAATAGGACACTAGCTATAAAAAGACTCTGCAACAAGAATTCTATGAAAAGAAATATTAAAAAGTCAGGATGGTGAGGAGATGGAAGGGCCACCCTGCAGGGAGAGGAGGAGGAGGGGAAGATTTGGGGAGGGACTATTCAAAGGAAAGCAGAGAGCTGGTCTGCACCACCCTCCTCTCTGTGACTAAGCTCCATTTCCCAAAGGAATGGGGTCTGTCTCATGCTCTTACAATATTAAGAATAGCAAAAAGGAGATGCAGTAGTATTAGCAACTATATTTAGAAAGACAACTTTGACATTGCAGAACAATTTCAATATCAGAGGGGGAAAAAGTGGCCCAGAGAATAATGGCTTATATTTATCTACATATGGTCTTTGATTACAGTTTTTGGTCAATACTTCCTTCTTCCTCTTTTAGTGCTAGATGACTTTTTAAAATTTTTGAATAAAGAATTCATGCTTGTGCTGGAGATTCAGACTTGAGGGGGGTGGGGGAGAATGGGCATTTATTGAAATCTTAAAATCTGTACCCCCATAATATGCCAAAATAAAAAAAATAAGAAAAATTAAAAAAAAAAGAATTCATGCTTGAATTATAATTGAAGAATTTAAAGCTTAAATTGTTTAGTTTAATATATGGGAAAGGGAAGACAAAAATATGAATGAAACTCACCATAATGTATTTCTGATGGTTATTGACTTAAAGCTTACTCTATAATAGATTATAGAGTATAAAAGCTTAATCTATAATAGATTATAGAGTAAACTATGTTACTCTATAATCTATGTTATTCAATGTTCATCATTCATGAAGCACGTAGTTCCTTGTAGATCACTCTGTCCTATGGCCTACCTAACAGAGTAGAAATCTGTATGTTTGTGACCTCTTAGAACTCTTTAGAGTCACTTATTTAACAAATATTTGTTTTAACTCTTCAAATCGTAAGTTTCTATTCTTGATAATATCAGAAGTACAGGGCCTACGTAACACCAAATAGTCTCACAGAGATAAACAGTGTTGAAGAATAAAGAGCTTACACTCTAAAAAGGCTAGCTACATTTAGTTCTATTCAGCTAGTAAAATATATAACAACCAAAGAAATAATATATTAGACTTGGAAATTCAATTTTCTATGACTAAAGTGACTATACATCCCATTTGCCTGGGCCAGTTCCTAATTACGCCTGTTGTCCTGGCATAATTCTTAATAGGGCCCCTTTGCAAATCTGCCCAAGTCTGAAAATAAGTTATACGGTTACCCTATATTAAGGAAAAAGTTGTTGGCCTTCTCCCAAATTTCTGTCTTTTCTTTGTTTTATTCCATTTCATATCAAATTCTCAGAAGCCAGAATTTCAGGATATTGGTTGGATAATGATTTAAAAGATAATGATCTGAATCTCCCCTAGGATGTTGAGGAACACACACTAATTTGGACTGCAAAAGGGTCCCAGCTGTGATGTGGCAAAAACTCTTAGCATGACTCTTTTAGGTTGTACTTTTGTACAAAGAGACAAGTTACTTGCTGTTCACGTTTTATTAATATATTGAAATGAGACAGTATGTGCTTCTTTCTGTCTACCCCAAATTCCCCTTATTAAGACAAACAGCATTATAACAAGGAAGCTGCTGTTTTACTTCCTGCAAATCATAATGAATAAACTAAAACTCCAGTACAGTGAAATATAATTTGCCCTTTTTCTTGAGATAGCTCTTAGCCAGCACAACAAAATTGATTCAATACACTGATAAACTTAAGAGTCTAAAAAACTTTAGCCTATGTAACTTTCCAAGCTTATCACTCCACTATTTCTTATTCTTTCATCGAATGAGTTCATTTATCTGATATGCTTAAGAAGTCCTTGACATTCCCAGGATTTTTTTTCTGCTTCATAATCACTTTCTAGATCCAATCTTTTATTTTGATACTAAGTTAACTAGCACACTTTAATTAGGTTGGAAGCATGTATTTAATTAAAGGCAAGAAGGAAGTTAACTGAATTGGAATGCACCATAAAAGATTGCTCTGCATTTAAAAAAATGGTGGTAGTAGTGATGGGTGGTTTGGGGGGTGGGGTGTTGTTTTGTTTTGTACTGTGTAAACTATGACTATTATCATGGCTCTCTGATACAGTGTATTGGAAGGAAAACTTTACCTTTTCACAAGCATTCAGTAAGCAACTGATATTTCATACAAATATTTAAAACTAAATATTCTTTGAATTTAAATGACATTATTGCATCAATACTCTTGTAAATGGTTATCTTGGCACTTTAGATTTTAATCATGAGTTATTAAAAAATCATTAACTCCTACTTTATTTCCATTTCCAAATATGTTTTGCATTTTATTTGATTCTAAGTGTCTTCATATATAACTTTAACTTCCAGTAGATCAGATTCTCTCCCTGCCCATGTTCTCACTGGCCATTGGAAGCATCTTTGCAGTCTTCACGGGGGTCATGTTTGATAGTCTCACCTCTACAGCAAGCCTGGCTGCTGGTCCTCTGTGCCTTAGCTTCTCCTCCTGTGTGGCTCTTTGCTTCTGTTCTCTTCTCTCTGTTTAACCTAAACCCATAGGTAAATTCAACAGTTTGATAGCCCTCCTCAAAGCTGCAATCACAAGGTGCCCAAACATGACTCAGCTCAAGTAATGACACCTTGTTTTAATGTGAGGTCTTCTCAGAAGAGCTTCCCATATCTTCTCGAATGGGTTAACCACACCATAAGGAGTGGGAGTGAGAAATGTTGGCAGCCTAGGAACAGTAGCCATAACCCAGTGGAGCTTTTGTGTAGACCTGAGTGTCCAGATCCTGAGACATAAATCTCAGACTTCTGTCTTCAGTTTTTGGTCTTGCTGTCTTCTTTCATCATCAGTTTGAAACTGGAACATTAAGCCATGGCTACATTCTCAAATTCTGCTCAGGACTGACTTCAAGTCCACATTATGGCCCCCACCATCTCCTCACCCTCAAGACCCTACTGCATTATCCATGGCAGCCTGCTATTGTAGATCTCTGATCTCTACTTCCTATTCGAGACTCACACCAATAAAAAGAACACCTCTGGTTTCTAGAACCCTCCATCTGCTTCAAACTCTGGCTAATCTTCTCAAGCCACTTATGACTGCTGCAGCTCTCAAACTCATTCTTCTCGTGCAGTCTTCTCCCATTGCAATTGCCACTGCAGTGTTATCCTAAAACATAGATATGGGGGGGAAATAGAAAAATTAAAAATGCCCCAGTTTATCTGGTCTGGTGACTCCCCACAAATGATAAGCAAATTGTTTGCTTTGGTAGAGAAAATTTCTTAAAATCTTATTCCAAACAAACTTTCCAACTCCATTTCAAATCTCTGGTATTTTATAACTATCCCCATGTGCCCATGTATCCCTAAATTCTAATTAAGCAGGGCAACTAAAATGGTTTCCCCAACTTATCATGTATTTTAACACCTCATGCCATTACTTTTCGCTTTCATTGGTCTGGAAATGCTTTCTTTTCATATTTTGCCTAGTCAACTCTATTCATCCTCTACAGACCCACTGAATTATCCCTTACCCTGGAAACCCTTCCCCAGTCCATCCAGAAGGTAAAAACGGCTTACATATTACTTATTACAGTGCATTAATTTTTAGTGTTCTTATGACTTCTCAAGGCTTTATTAGTTCAGAGAAAATATCATGACTACAAGAGGCATATCCACCTGCTGAACTGGAAAGAACATGAGTTTAAAATATGGGCCTTTATACCTGCAAAGATCATTTGTGCTTCATCTATGATGTCAGTCTCTCACTAGGCCTAGTCCAAAAAAACAAGACTCTAGACAGGAGCAGACTCTTGCAGCACAGAAGAGAGAGACACTATTGGAACTATTTGGACTCTTAAAGTGAACCCGCCTTCTATTGAAATCACAGGATCTACAGAACCCCATGTCAAAAAGCCTTTTTATACTTTCATCAATAAGGTTGATTTTAGCCAGAACAGAGCTCCTCTGCTCTGAGATTAATAACTATGCCTCTACTCTGGTATTTTTGGAGAATCATCAGGCTGGCCATGTTCTGAGGAGGTTTCCTCAGTCTTTCATGTATTAATTCATTCATTTAGTAAAAAGATCAATTACCAACTGCTAGGCATTAAATAAGACAGATCTGATTCTTGCCCTCATGAAGTTTGATTGTATACAAGTTGGTAAAATGTTAATCAATCAACTATTTAAAAAAAATTTCCATCATCATAAATGTGTCAAAAGGAGAAGTATGGGCTACTGTGGCTTTGTTTATAACAAGGTCATCTGATCACATTTAAAGATGAGAGAAACCATCCCTGAGAAAGTTCAAATTTATTTTCTATTTGACTCCTTTGCTCAACTTGAATCTTAGACGTTGGCCTATATCTTCATGCTTCATATTTCTTCTAAGTTCTATCCTATAAAGCACAGAGAATTCAGGCCCTTCCTCATTTGTAAAGATCAGGCATAATTTGAGATTTGCTTCAATGTTTCCTCACTTTCTGTTCCATTATAAATTGTGCTTTCTATGTTTCAATTTTTATGTTATATTTTTGCTACTCCAATTTCCCACTAATAAATAAATTTAAAAAGTCAGTTAAATATGAAACATATTTTATAAGAGAAGAAAGCACCAGAAAAAAGCAGACATCCTGATCTTCACTTTCTGTATTTTGTACTGTTGTTCAACTAGTAGTTTTGGGAAGAAAAATCTCATTCTACCAACATGGTGAAATAGTCAGGGTTAGGTTGATGTAAAACCTACTCTTTTTTTCTGGGATGTTAAAGGGTATTCAATACCAATATTATTTTCATAAAAAATGTACAAGCACTAATGTGAAAGGTTTCTGTCATCCAAACTCATAAGCCTAGAAAAGAAGTTATAGCTAGTAAGCAGGTGGATGGTTGAGTAGAAGACAGATTCACCATAACATATTGACAACATTTAAGCCACACAAAAGTGTAACTTCTTGGAAGTCCATCAAAGTGAAAGCGAATACTCACCTCCAGGCAAACAATGGTTTCCCCTATCCCATGTCCTGGCACCCTTACCCATTCTGGTTAACTTGCATGGGGACAAAAAGAAGCATGGCCAAACTCTTTGTAAGAGTGTAAAATGTGCATCTAGTCCCTCTTAAACCTTTATCTTCAACTGTTCTCTCTGAATTTGTTAGGAATATAAAATTCATTTTCCTAATTTAAGTTTTTGCATAAAAGTATTTCTTAAAAAATCAAGAGCCTTTTGGCTGCAGTGGACATAACTATTAGCTTAGCTTCTATACTCTCTAACCAGGTTCTTAAACAATTACCAGGCTGCTTGGTAAAAGATGGCTCCTCCATTTATCAGTCCTGATAGAGTTTATAGAATTTCCTTACTTACTATATTCTTTAGCCTCAATTGGAATCTTCCTGAGTTCAAGGGAGGTAGACAACACTGTTAGTAAAAAATAAAAAGGTGATCTGCTTTTAAGAAGGTATCTGTGCCCAGAAGGCAACTTGGAAAACACTTTGCAGTTTTTCTGCCTGAACTCCATTAAGAGACTCTGGTCACCTCTAGACTGCACAATTTGCTCTGCCAGATTTAAAGCTGGCAAATGACTAACTGGAAATTCGATCCTTGGGTTAGTCACATGGCTTCCAAGGAAATATGACTCGAAGATTCCGTGTAAATGTGATGGCAACTTTGTGTCTTTTCCATGTAAAATTGGATTTCATTTCTTAGGGAATGAACATCACAACAGTAATAACGATTCACAGCTTCCACTTCACCTACCAACTTCCATCCCCCTTTGCTTTCTTCAGAGGACTGGCATCTTCTCACAGATACTCTTCCACCTGCAACAGTACGATCTTATGTTTCTCTGTAAGCTCTAAATATTTTTTTATTTATATATTTAATCTGTTCCCTCTTATCCATATTGAGGCCTGGATGTCCACCATAAGTTCTGTAAATACGATTACTTGTACCCCAGAGTACTATGACTTCATTCTGAGAATAACAAAACATAAGGGACAAAGAACTAAAAAGTTTTGTTTTGTGTGGCATCATCTCAAGTAGGTATACAAATGTGTATGTAATTTAAAACATATTCTTGGGCAGGGAGGAATAAAAACATCACATATTGTATACTATTGCTGTATAAGAAGGCACTCTAGAATTCAGTGGCTAAAAAAACAAGGGTTTACTCTTTTCCATAATTCTGAGCATTGGCCCAGGGGTTCTTCCGCTGTGGCTGCATTTTATTAGAGGGTTGGCTGGGATCACGTCAGGGAGGCTAGACCATGATTCCTTGAAAGATAGTTAGTTCCAACACAGCCAGCCCCAATGTGCAAGCATGTATTAAGCCTCTGCTTGTAACACATTTGCTGATGTCCTATTGGACAAAGCAAGTTACATCTCCAAGCCTAGAATCAATGTGGAAGGGACTACATAAGAGCATGGATGCCAAGAGGCATCATGTATCAGGACCATTATTGTAACAACCTAACACAAATGGTCATAGCATGAGATCGTATTTTATTCCCACATTTAGAGAAACCCCTAAACAATAATGACTTGTGTTCTAAATGTAGCACATTTACACACCTCTAGAGAACATAAACTAATCAATGGGTTGTCAGTATAAGAAATAGTATTACTGATTAAAGGGTTATTAGTGGAGAACTTTGGCATTTTTTAGTTTTTAGAATGAAAAAAAAAGACATGAGATTTCTGAGACTGAAAGCATATACCAAGTAAAATGTGTGACCAATAGAAATAAATTCACATCTAGATACATTGCAAGGAAACTACATATAGTGAATCAAGGATAAATTAAAAAATTGTTTAAAAAGAAAAAGAAACAGGAAGATTAATTATAAATGAAAAAATTCATAAAACAGAACAAATCTTATTAGTAAAAATAGATTGTGGAACAGAGTGGATTAATATCTTCCAGTCACTAAGGTTAAATAACTTTACATTAGACTTCATTCAAGAATAAGAACACCTCTTAAAAATTTTAAACCATAAAAGCTTAAGAGTATTTTCCACTTCAAAAATTATAGATAAAATTCTATATAATAGGTAATAAAGATGATATGGAATTGGGGTTGAATGAATAGGTAAAGCATATCATGCATTCTGAAGTATAGATAGATATTTTGAATAACTTTAAACTTTGTTAGAAACAAATATATATTTAAGTAAGTAACATAAAATGTAATGGATGTTCACTAAATGAAAAGAAATATAATCCATAGCTGCCAAATCAGCAAAGAAAATAAAGGCAAATTTGACAGTAGTTGCCTTTGAGCAAGAGAGAGGGTGTTTTAGTTAGGATAGTCTATATTGTGCTGCTAAACAAATAGCCCCCAAATATTAGTGATTTAAAAGAACTAAGTCTGCTGCCAAGGGCAACTGTTCTCAGTATAATGGCTTGACATTTCACCTTCACATTAACATGTCCCTCAAATCCACAGTAGCAAAAGAGAAAAGCTTTGGAGATTCTTACATTGGCAATTCTACATGAAAGTTATACACATTGCTGCTGCTCATATTTTTTTGGATAAAAAGCCATTTATCAGGCCAGAACTATACCCCAGGGGCAGAGAAATGCAACCCCACCTGTACTGAAAGGAAAAGAATCATGAATATTGGTGAGTAGTGCTAGTGTGTAGCACAGAGGCAAATGCTTACATAGGAGAGTTATATCTGTAACAATTTTCTTTAAAAAAAATTGAAGCAAATATGGCAAAGTGTTTGTTTAAATATGATCAACACATGGATGATTGTTACATTATGTTTGGTACATCTCTGTAGCATTTCATAAAATATTAAAAATCAAATGTCTTTAATTTTGACAATCAGAATTTTATATTTTAGCTTTATTACTAATTATCCTATGTCTGCAGATAAACATAAGCAATGCTGTCCTAATAATTAATCTCATAATGTTGACTAATTGGCATTTAACTTCAATGTTTTACCTATTCCTTGCTGAAAGACCACATGAACGCATTTGGCCACATTAGAGTTATTCCTACTTTAGCAATTCTTATAAGAGATGGTTTAAAGCTTCTTTTAAAAAATACAAGACAAAATAAAATAAACAAAAATCCCTTCTAAATCTAGATAATTATAAAATTATTTAGGTAACACTGGAAAAAACATTTGTTTTAGGGTTAGATAACACTAAATCTGAATCCCTACTTAAGTAGCTGCATGATTAGGGCAAGTTGCCTAATCTCTATAAGTTTTAATGTCCTCAACTATAAAAATAATGACTATAATGTCTATTTCTAATACCATTGTGGGGATCAAATGAATGATGTAATGAAAAGCACCTTGTATCTAATGAACCTCCAATTATTCAATCCGATGCAATTATTACTTTAAATAAACTCTGGAAGTAGGAGGTGAAATAAAGAAATGCTAGACTAGCCTTTTGAAAAAATGCCATCAGTGATGGTAATATCAAGAGTAAATCCTGCAACATTCCCATGGATCTAGTACAAAAGCTACTTGGTCTTTCCCAAAAGTTACTATTTAGCCTTTTTAAAAAGATTTTCTTGATATATTTGGTCTTGGTAGTTTGACTATAATGTTGCTAGATTTTCATTATATTTATCTTGTTCGGGTTTTGCTAAGCTCCTTAGATATGTAATTTGCTAAGTTGTCATTAAATCAGGAAATTTTTAACTGTTAGTTCTTCAAATATTTTTTTTCCTGCCACTCTCACTCTCCCTCCAATTACAAATGCCTAATAGAGTTTCACAGGTCATGGAGGCTCTGTGAATTTTTTAAAAAATATTTTTATCACTGTTCTTCAGATTGAATAATTCTATTGATTTGTCTTCAAGTTCATTGACAATTTTCTAATTTCTCCATAATGCTATTAAGCCCATCCAGGGAATTTTTCATTGTGCTTTTTGATTCTAGAATTTCCATCTGGTTATTTTTTATAGATACCATTTCTTCCATTTCTGTATAGAGATTCCCCTATCTGTTCACTTGCTATGGCCATCTTTTAAGTCTTTAAACATAATCTATAATAGTTTTTTAAATGCCTTTTATGTGTTAATACTGATAACTAAGTCATCTCAGTGTCTATTTCAATCAAATGCATCTTTTCTCCTTTATAAGTCACATTTTCTTGGTTTTTTGCATGTCAAATAACTTTTTATAATAAGTTGAACATGTGGCTTGTATGTTGTAGGAAAGCTGGATTATGCTGTATCTCTTTGAAGAGGACTGCCTTTTATTCTAGTAGGCAATTAAATTACTGGAAGAAATTTTTTCTCCTCTCAGACTTACTTTTATTCCTCGTAAAAGTATGTCTATTTTGTTTTGATCCTTAGTCTTAGAATGAGATCTTTACTACAAAATGTGGTCCTTATTCAAAAGGTATGGTTTTCCAAGATCTCAGTTAAATGCTCAAAGCCTTCAACAAGGACTCTCCAGTCTGGCTCAACTGGAACTCCAGTGTTTCGCAGTACTAAGTGACCTCTGGTATCTCCATTCCATGCTCATCTTCTCATCAGCCACTGTAGCAGGCCTTGTATACACAGCCCAGCTCTTGGTTAAGAATCTGAAGTGACCCTCCATGCAGATTTCTATCCCCTTCACTTCCCATCTCACATATACATGAAGCTCACTTCTTTTTTTTTTTTTTTTTTTTTTTTTTTTTGGTATCTTGCTATGCAAATTTAGCCATGTCAAGAACCCAGAACTCTGAGTTGCAACTCTATTTGCCTCCTCAATTCAGCAAGACTGCCACTCTACTTGGATTCTATCTCTTGTGCCACAGGTAGAAAAGTATCCTCAGGCCAAAAGGTAGGATGAATGTTGGTACTCACCTCATATGTTTTCTTGCCCTCAATTATCAAAATCCTATGCTTCCTTAAATGTACAAAATCTGTTGGTTTGTATACATTGTCCAGTTTCATAGTTGCTTATGGTAGGAAAGCAAGCCTAGTAATAGGTACTTCGTTATGGCCTATAGAAGTCTTTGAGTTAGTTCTTTTACTACTACACTGTTAGCATAAAGTAGAAGATAGTCCATGGCTTTGAAGAAAAAAGACAATCTATAGCTTATCTGTCTCAGACTCATACTTTCCTTATCTGGGCTCCATTCTAAACTTTCTTTATCTTTCTGATTTTAGCACTCTCTGTTGGAGGTAAAAGCAAGTAAAATACAATAAACTCTCTGAGTTCTGGTACTCTGTGATGGAGTTTCTTAACCTGTTAGAGAAACCTGAGCATTTTCTGGGACAAAATATGCTAGATTTTCCTGCAGATATAACATTCTGATGTTTTGTGCAGTGGGTTTTTGAATTAATAATTAAGTTTGGCTACTTTATAAATCAAAGTACCCAAGTACTTGGTTATCCAAAGTATACAAGTAATGTTTATATTGATATTTGCCATATGATAAGAGGCTTAATCAGTTTGGGTTGACATAAGAAAATACCACAGATTGGGTGGCTTAAACAACATAAATTAATTTTCTCACAGTTGTAGAGGCTAGATAGTCCAAGATCAAGGTTTTCCAGGGTATGGCTTATGGTGACAACTCTGTTCCTAGCTTGTAGATGGCTGTCTTGTCCCTGTGTCCTCACATGCAAAGGGAGAGGGAGACAGACAGACAGAGAGAGAAAGAGAGAAACACACAAGCTCACTGGTGTCTCTCCTTATAAGGGCACTAATCCCATCATGGGGACCCCATCCTCACGACTTCATCTGAACCTAGTTATCTCCCAAAGGCCCCATCTCCAAATACTATCACATTGGGGGTTAGAACTTCAACATATGGATTTGGGGAAGGGGACATGATTCAGATCATATCAACAAGTCTTTGTACTTGCATTTTATGAAAGTTTTCTTATGTGATATATGAAATAAGGGAGAAAAGGGTTCGCATGAAGATCTCTCCTGTGATAAAGGTATGTTTATGCTTTTTCCAGTTTCAGTAGTTTCAGATACAAAAATAATTCCTCAAATAATTTTTACCTTCAATGGGCAAAATGAGGTCAAACATAAAAAAAAAATCCTATTTTTAAAAGGCTTAAAGGAAATGTGGCAGCAATCCCTTAGGGGGGAAATTCTATAGAGGTGTCTACAAATGCTGGGCATATGTTTTTGAGGTCTTGTAACCCTGTGGGTATTTGTAAAAGAGGAGAGTTTCTTAAACCTCCTTGGTTGGGCATTTATAGAGTATCTCAACCCCTGCATCATTTGGATACTGATGAGACCCACCTGTTAGCAGCAAGAGCCTAAACAGGATGGCCAGAAATCCCAAGAAAATAATCAAGATGGAAAAAAAATGCCATCGTCAGCTTCTGAATAAGAAATTGGCTCACAGTCACACACAAAGCCATAGACTAAATAGAAATTTCCCGTCCTAAAAATGAAATGTGTGCAGAATTCTTGGTGAGTGATATCCAGTAAAACATCCACATAACTATCATGATTTACGTACTTAGTCTGAGTTTTCTTTGTAGAAACAGGCTTCCTTCATTAATATATTGCTCCTGGTGGATGGGAGAAATCTCCCGTGGGACAATGTGACAGCTGACAGCAAGATTGCAAATGGCATTGATACTAGAAAAACTGTATCTTCTTAGCTCAGTAACATGACATTCATTTTGAAAAAGAATCAGTAATTTCCTAACTCAATTTGTTTTTACTTTAGCAGGAGATATGTTAAAACACTCTTAGCAGGCTGACGTCCAAGATGTAAGAAAAATCTAGATGCTTTGAGAAAATTTACTTTCTGTGTGTGTGTTTCTTTACTTTGTGCTTCTGTGTGTATATAAAAGAGGAAGATACGATATTCTTCATTTATAAATTGACTCCACTGACACTCTTATTTTTAGCAGCGATGATCTATTTATAATCTCAAAATTTTTTGTGAATAAGAGCAAAAAGAGAGCTGGGCAAACTCAATGTCCACAAAAATACTTGTAATTGGTCCATGCAGTAATAATTGAATCCAAAAATGTAGAAGTTTCACATGCTATGCCATACATCATTATTGCGCTAAATTAAAACAGCACAGTGACTTTTTGTCCTTGTGCTATTTAGTAACAATATGCTATTTAGTAGCAGTATGTGCATCTAGACTTTAATTTCAGTTCTGCCAGTGACTGGGTGACCAGGGATAAATAACTTATCCCCTCTCTGCTTAGTATTTGTATCTATAAAATGGGAAGGAGAAGGACAGAAACATGAAAGGAAGTTGCAGAATGCAGTGTCAGAAGAATCAGGCTGAAGTTCTGAACAACTTCTCTCTAGAAGCACCTTCCGTGCATGTGCACCTGAGCACACTGAACAACTTCTGTGGCATCAGCCCTGCACTAAAGCTGCCATTAGGGGACAGCTAGAGGAAAGATGTTCAAAAGCTGTATGCCAGGAAGCATACCATATACACTTTCTCCATTAGATAAACCTCTTCTAACATCGCACTGACAGTTATCAAAGTACCTCATATTGCATGTTATTATATTTTTACCTTAACATTTTACTTTCGTCATTTTAATATCAATTGACTGCTACTGCTTTTCTGAGAAATAATGTTTCAATGGGAACATGGTACTCTTATGTGTGAGTTTAACTTTACATATGCATATGGGTTTTATCAGTTTTATTGATATTTAATTCACATAGTATAAACCTGGCCCATTTGAAGTCTACAATGCAATGGCTTTTAGTATATTCACAGAGTTGTGCAACCATCATCACAATCAATTATGGAATATTTTTCCATGTTATTTGAATTACATAAGCCTTTTAAATAAACAATAATAGATCTTCAAATGAAAGACTCTGTAAGAAAACCATAGAATTTCAGAGCTGGAAAGAATATGTAGACCATGTATTCTGGCAATATCGTTCACATAATTTCACAGTCAGGAAATGGCAGATTCCTGGCTCTGGACCCTTAGACTAACACTTCTTCTATCACCAAAGATAATTGTCTTTCACATGAATCACTGATGTTTGCCAGTTAATGACAGCCTACTCTGTACTGAGCTCCCTTCATAAAGAACATAGAATAGTTTATCTTCTGAGACTTCTTTCTCATTAAAAAAAAAAAAAAAGAAAGAAAAAGACCTAACCAAACAAAACTCCATAAGCTTAGCATATGACCAGTAGAGTTATAAAGTTCTCTACTAAGGGTATGTATGGTACAATGAAATAAATCATTTTTATTTCAGGTAATATAACCTACTGGTCAGAAGCATATATTCTGGAGTGATAAATATCTTTGGCTTTGCCACTTATTTGTTGTATGACCTTTTTGAGCCTTAATTTTCACATTTAAAAATGTAAATAACAATACTAGGTATTCCTCTTACAGGGTTGAGAAGATCACGTGAGATAACCGATATATATACTGAGATCAGCTAGTAATATAGATCAGCTATATTACTGGCTAGTGTAATACATACACCATTATTATAATTTTCTAATATGTATTTATCCCTTATATTTTACATAGTTTAACACTATCAATTAAAACAAACTTCCTCAAATTAATGTTTAAAGTCACCATAATATCTTTAATTTTTATAGTATTTTAAAGCAAATTTATGTATATTATTTCACTTTATCACTGAAAAATCTGCTAAGATAAAATCTAGAATAAGCAAAAGGTTGATCTAGTTTTCCTTTCTCCTATATTGTAAAGATGTTTGATCATAGTATCTAAAAAGTGGAACTTAGGAAAGACACTCAATGAAGACTCAAATTCATAACACGAACTGATAAAGATTCAATACTGATTGTCTAATATAGGTCTAACGGCTTAGCAGTGTTGAATTAGAAGAAAAGTTGCTTTCTGTGGTTATGCCCTTGCATAAAGAAGAGATGCTAGAGTTAACAAACACTATCCTCCATGCTGATTAATTTCAGAGATGCTAAGAGCACGTGGACATGACTGTTTTTATGGGAGAGTTCAAAATATCAATTTAAATAAATACTTTTATAGAAAGAAAGCAGCATATTTGTCATATACAATTTCAGCTAGGAAGGCATGTTCCAGGTTTAAAAGAATAGGTTCTATTAAAGAGGCCAATTCTCATAGTATTAAATGCCTGCATAATTCAAAGAGGATATCTCAATAACAAATAAATAAAGCAAAACAAAAATAAAAAGGGAAGACTGTCTTCTCTGCTTGATCATCTGGCTTAACTGCCTAAATTTACATATATATATATATTTTTCAGCATCATCTTCCCTTTAATTTGAATAGCTATTTTTTGCCCCTAAAATGCCCAACTACTTTATTCTTCCTGGGGGTATCCAACCAGATTAGCCTGAGTATCTGTAGCATCAAGATGCTATAGCTTATTTCTGGCTGCTGCATAGCTTACAGGGGCCACAGATTCAAGAGGTTTGGGGACTGCCGATGGATTGGTTACATTGCTCCAACACCATGCAGACATGCTATTTGTAATTCCTGCTACGGTTTGCATTTCCCAATGAAAGGAACCCTTGGACTGGGAGACAGGAAGTGATTTCAATTCTGTTATAATTGCCTAGTTTATCCAGCAAGGTATTTTAGTTTCTGTGTCTTGTTCTCTTCCTTTGCTAAAGAACTTGGACTAAGGACTTTTGGTTTCCTGTCCAGGTCAAGCATTCTCTAATTTTTTGTAGATTATCATTAGTTTTCCAATAACTTACAATGGCATCTTGCGTTTGGGGTTTTATTGTTGTTTTGTTTGTTTCCTTTGTTTTGCTTCAGTGCTTTAATCCTCACAATGCTGAGGTAGAAACACAATGCAAGGTAGAAACTTCTCTCATGTCTTTAAACGAGCAGGCCAGTCTTTGTGTCCTCACAAAGGGCTCAGACCCTATTACACTGTAATCATATTTTCTAAAGTCAGAGTGAAAGCTCAAATATAATTGGCTGAGAGATGTTGCCTGGGAAAATTCACAGAGTCCTCTCACATACTTTTACATTATCCTCCAGAGTGCCTCAAGTTCTGTTTATTCTTGTAGCACTGAAATAACCCCAGCATATTTCTGTAACTGCTCAAGAAAGAGTTTTTTTTTTTTTTTTTTTTTTACTTCACCATGTATGGTTGCAAACCAGCGGTTTCCATTTTCACATCACATGCTGTTTCTCAGCTGGGTTCTCACAGGCCTGACCTAGAGCCATATGTCCCCAAAAAGGGTAAAGGATGCATGCTGGGAAGAGGCACATAGAAATTCCATCCAATTACTTGAGGGTTTTATTCTTAACACAGTGCCTAATAGTTTAATATCTCTTCTTGCTTGTTATAAATAGGTTCCAATGCCTGTCGCTCTAGCTCACTGGGAAAGAATGCAAACAGTCCCAGGAATGAAATACTCAGGAAGGTTGTTCTGCTTGGTAAGAGCTATTTTATTTTAAATGACAACAGTTTCCTCCAGACACAGAGAAAGCCTTAAATTTTTAGTCTGTGAGTGTCTCATCCTTAGGAATGATGTAATGTATCATATGAGAAAAAACAAAAAGAAAGGAAGGAAGAAAGAAGGAGGAAGTTACATCAGTGATAAAAACGTGCTGAACAGTATCTTTATTTCTCAGTTGGCCTTTAAAGGAACATTCATTATTTTGACCAAATCTGTGTGTTCCTGCTGCATTCTCCAGGAACCAGTATCGTTCATGTAAAGGCCTGTTCAGAAGGACATCTAGGAAACCAACAGCATAAGGCAAGTAGAAATACATTACAAAAGAGTCAATAAAAAAGAAATCTCAGGAACAAAGTTTCAGAAAACAGACTTGTCCTTTTTCTCCCACAAGCACATTATTTTTTCTTTGAATTGAAACCAATCAATGTAGCATAAAAGAAACAAATGCAGGAAGACAGCTACACTTGTAAAATTTTCTGGTTTAATTATCAGTAAATGGTCATATATTTGTAAAAGGAATTTTGAGGTTTTGATTTCTGAGCCTAGAAATATTTCTCATTCCTGCTACAAGATAAAGAGAAGGCACCTGATAAAATTTTATGTCTCTTGATTGTGGTAACAAAACACAATTATAAAGGGCTTTATGTCTTTCAAACTTACAAAACTTGCCTTCCACTGAGATTACCACATCTCAAACCCAGCTGCACATGGCAGTGACCTCCAGTTTCTGTGTGGCTACAATTCTTCTCTTGACTTGAATACCGAGCTCTTCAGTTGGAAGTTGCGTGCTGTGTACATTTCTGAATTTACTCAATTTTAATAATTCTGGATCTTTTGAAGAGTCTTAGAATAAAGAGACTTTGTCGGAGCTAATGGTATACAGAAAAATCTAAACATGCAAAAATGATGTTAGGTGATGTTTGATTTCGATCATTATTATAGAGAGTTTTGAATTCTAATCTGGTCAATATTTATAGTGCAAATCAGAATTCTAATAACACCAAAAAATAGCTCGTGACTATATGTGTAACAAATGACATTATTCTTGAAATCAGAAACAGGAGATAATTAGAATAATTGTCCTAACGGGTTTTTTTAGTTGACTATTGGTCTAAGAAACATAAACCTATTCAAAATCAGGGAAACATCAGTTCAATAGCAGTGCTGGAGTCATGGAACATTCCAAAAAAAGTTTACTAAGTTTTTTGCTAGCTCAATCTTTGTGTTAATCAAACTCTAATGACTTGCATACATGAAGGCTTTATTTCAGGCCCTTGAAATTTTCACATAAATTTCATAGAGCACACTAAATAAAGTTATGTTTAAACCAAATCTTCTAAACTGCTTTTACTTCCTTCTGACCTTACAATGTGAAAGTCTCTGTTAATTCTCAGCCTCACCAAGGTTTAGCAGATACCCAAAGTGGCTATTAAAATGCTTACTAAATTGACTCTGCCCCTGTAAGAAGCATATACACATGACTATTTTTTTCTAATCTCAATGGATTCTTCAAAGAATTGTTATTGAAGTAGACTTATTTCAGCTTCTTGGCATTTGGGATGTTTTTCATGGCCTTCATCAATCCAGCCCTAAGAAGCCACCTTTCTCCTAGCCAATTAATTATCCACCAAGGTTGTGCCATCTTCAACCAAAATACCTAGATAAAACCAAAATGTTGCTAATTACACAAAGTGTAGTCAACCATTGTATTCATGATGTTAACTCGTGTTCCTATAAAGTCTAAATCTAAAGACTGAATTTTAAAAAGCCATTTTGACCCATTTGCTTTTCAAAAGTACAAAGGCAATTCAAAAAGAAGAAAGATCACAAAGTAGAAAATGTGAAGGCGGAGTTTTGAAGTGGCTCAGATCCATACTTGAGGCTCAGTCCATGTTTACAATTTCCATATACTTAGGAAAAATGGAAAGAGATACCTCTAGTCCATTTTCCCTTGTCAAAGTAGGCAGAAATAATTTAAAATCTGGACTACAACTCTTCTAGGTTTTAAATCAAGAAACCAAATACTTACAATATGGTGCTTTATAATAGATGACAAGTGCCATAAGGCATATTACAAGGTGAAGTGTATAAAGGTGTATGAGATTTGAATAATATACTGACCTTTCTAATTGCTAAACAAATGGACTTCACTGCTAATTTACTACCATTAACTTATAATCAAGTTAAAAGAAAAAGTCACTAAAATATTCTTTTCCCCTACAAATACAGACACTTCAAATCTATGTAACTGCAGAGGCATGAGCCAATAAAAAAAATTAGAAAACTGTTTTATATTAACGTTAGAGCAATCACCAAAGCCTCCACTTAGTTTATACTTGGAAATGATGAGCTTTGATCTTAATTTCAGTTAAAAATCACCATCTCAGATACTATTTCCCTTTTCTTTACAATTTAAACATTTTAAAACCAATGTCAGCAATTTCACATCCTCTCTCACACCTGGAAAAGTGCTGTTTCAGACTCACGGGTCAGCCTGCGGTTCTTTACTCATTTCGCTTTTTAGCTCTAAATGCAAAGTTCGGGAAAATGTTCTCGCCAGTGTGAGTATGTTTAGGATATTCCTTGTTTATCTATTTCATTGTGGCCATATAGTTTCCTGGATTTGTCACCTCAAGATGTTAAAATTGTTGAAGATCTTTAACCTAAAGATTGTGCTCTTCGCAGGCTGAGAAGGTAAATCATACAAAGATGCTTCCAAAAGAAGCATCACTGTCTAGAGGCAGAATATGGAGGAAGGTTCCAAAAGGAAGACAAAATTTCCTTTCAGAAAAGTTCAGATATCATTTGATTAAGACATAGCATGCAGACTTGGCAGGTCATAAAAGGAATTTTGACAAATGATTTTAAAGTTTTAGAGAAAGACTGCATGTTCGGAAGTGAAAGGATATTAGATTGGAAGAGTAAAGTGGAGTTATGTAGAATCCAAAGAGGACTATAAACCTATGTGATAAGTAATGAAAGACTACTGTGCTTTCTTTAATATAGCTTAAGCCAGGAGTAAAAAAAGCCTTTTTGAAGTTTTTGTAGGGCTCTTAAAAAGGTTACTCAAATTTGGGCTTGCTCTGGAAAATTGTCTAAAATTAGTACTTACTTATAACCTAAGTCCTAAATTTTTGTAAATGAATGGGATTACTTTTGCCTCAGCCAGTATCTTATTCTAGTAGCATAAATCATGCTGCCTAATCCTGTTGGATACTTTATGGTGTTCTAGTGCTGGAGAATTATTCTACACATATTTCTATGGAGGGTAAACTTATATATGGACTCAACATGAATGTATTTATTCAGTCCCTCATTCATTCATTCATTCATTCATTCCACATTTACTGAACACTCTCCCTCTGCTAAGTGTTTTACTATGCACTGAGGATGCAAAGAGCAAAGAAAGAGTCCATGACTTCAGTTGAGTCCAGCAGGAGAGATAAATATACAAGCAGAAAAAAAGGAGTGTGACAGAGGTATGAGTTCACTGCAGCACCTATATTGAGTAAGGAAGAAGGTTTTATTTTTAGCTGCTTCTTTTCTTTCTTTTTTCTTTTCTTTTCTTTTCTTTTTCTTTTTCTTTTCTTTTTTTTTTTTTTTGAGACAGAGTCTCACTTTGTTGCCCAGGCTAGAGCGAGGGCCATGGCATCAGCCTAGTTCACAGCAACCTCAATCTCCTGGGTTCAGGCAATCCTACTGCCTCAGCCTCCCGAGTAGCTGAGACTACAGACATGTGCCACCATGCCTGGCTAATTTTTTGTATCTATATTTTTAGTTGTTCAATTAATTTCTTTCTATTTTTAGTAGAGACAGGGTCTTGCTCAGGCTGCTTTCGAACTCCTGACCTTGAGCAATCCGCCTGCCTCGGCCTCCCAGAGTGCTATTCAGCCACTTTTTACCGGAGATCAAAGTCATACAAAACACACAGGCATTCCAGGATGTCACAAGAGTAGGGTTTCCATAAAAGCTCCTACTCAGTGCTGCTTACCAAAATGTCACAATATCAGAATGCAAAAACAGAAGGTTTGAGCTGTTTGATCTTGAAGCCTGTATACAGGCAGGAGAGGCGAGCAGAGTATCCAGAGTGAGTGAAGGCACCCCTGGGTGCTCCCATCTTAGAAAAAATGTTGACAATAATAATGAGATATGTGCTTTTCTGTCCCAGAAACTCTTGGAAGATGTCTGCTTCCCCAGGTGAGGGACCACTGTTAGCCTCCGTTTCACCAGAGGAGAGTAATTCTAAATAAGCAAAGAAACTGCGCAGTGCTCTCCCTCTAGGCCGTCTCTACCCTCTCTCGCGCTCACTAAATGGAGTAACTTATGAAGATACGGAGTTATTTCAAGGGCCTCTCACCCTCAAATTATCTTGCCACACGTTCATGGAATGCTGATGTTTTAATGGACTCAAATACCTCCGTTAGAGATAAAACCAAAGGCTTGAATGAAGATGCTCAGTGGAGATAATGCGGATGACTGAAGTTCACTTACACCAACTTAAAGAGGAATCCGTATACCACACTATAAAGGCTGGGATCAAATTCTTCTCTGTTTATACAAGAGGGTAAGGTTAGAAAGCAGTTGGGCATAGTGTGGCAAGTAAAGGTCAAGAATGTAGAAAGGCTGTGAAGAGGAACAAAAATTTCATCGACTTCAAGCCGGGCGCGGTGGCTCACGCCTGTAATCCTAGCACTCTGGGAGGCCGAGGCGGGCGGATTGCTCGAGGTCAGGAGTTCGAAACCAGCCTGAGCAAGAGCAAGACCCCCGTCTCTACTATAAATAAAAAGAAATTAATTGGCCAACTAATATATATAGAAAATTAGCCAGGCATGGTGGTGCATGCCTGCAGTCCCAGCTACTCGGGAGGCTGAGGCAGAAGGATTGCTTGAGCCCAGGAGTTTGAGGTTGCTGTGAGCTAGGCTGATGCCACGGCACTCACTCTAGCCTGGTCAACAAGCGAGACTTTGTCTCAAAAAAAAAAAAAAAAAAAAAAAAATTTCATCGACTTCAGAGTTGGGTTCGAGATTAGCTGTGTAACTTGGTGTAAACTGATGCAATGTTTGTGGGAGGCGACCACTGTGTGCGGCTGGAGTCCCACCAGTTAAGTAAGGATCATGTCACATGACAGAAATCACCCCTGCTAGCCGTGATTATAAGTATTTTATCTGGAGTGCTGTCCCCTCAAGATTCTTTCCAGATGAAGAGTAGGGTAATATTTAAAGGTGGGTCCTCCTTTAGGTTCAGATCCTAGATCTTCTTCTTTTGGGCTATGTGATCTTGAAGATATAACTTGACCACCCTACACTCAGTTCTCATCTGCAGAAAGAGATGGGAGTATTACTTAACTCAGAGGGTCACTGTGATGCTTAAAAGAGACCATACAGAAGGGGAACTTCATATATAGAAAGCTCTAACTTTATCGGTTAAAATTATTTTTGTAGAGGACTGAAAACATTGCCCAAAGCCAATGCATTGACTTACCTGAGACAACATCAGGTATGCTCCATTAAAAAAGAAAGACTGAGGGCCGGGCACGGTGGCTCACACCTGTAATCCTAGCACTCTGGGAGGCCAAGGTAGGAGGATTGCTTGAGGTCAGGAGTTCGAAACCAGCCTGAGCAAGAATGAGACCCCATCTCTACTGTAAATAGAAAGAAATTAATTGGCTAACTAACATATATAGAAAAAAATTAGCCGGGCATAGTGACACATGCCTGTAGTCCCAGTTACTTGGGAGGCTGAGGGAGGAGGATTGCTTGAGCCCAGGAGTTTGAGGTTGCTGTGAGCTAGGCTGATGCCACAGCACTCACTCTAGCCTGAGCAACAAAGTGAGACTCTGTCTCAAAAAAAAAAAAAAAAAGGAAGATTAAGTAACTTGGAATAATTATACATTTGCATCATGTCCTGCAGGCTATTCTAAAATATTTTGCACTTTTACAAGAGTCATGGGGTATGGTATCATCAGTATCTAGCCCTAGGAAACTCTGCAGAATGAGCAGAAATCATAGGAATTTTTCTTGGGAACTTTCAGAAAGAGTTTCTTAAATATTTATATCAAAGTACCAGGATAGCAGAGGAAATAGAGCACTGAGGGTCTTGGGCTAGGATATAGTCCAAAGGGATCTGTGGCAAGTGGAAATTTCTTTTATGTCTCCTTCATGCACATGTTGTGTTCCACACCAAAATATATCGACTTAAATATAGAGAGTCTTCACAAAAGATGGATGCTCCAGGAAGTCTTACCTCATTCATCCTGAATATCAACTATTTGGCAACCTGCAACCTGGCATGGGTCCTTAGGGGATTCAGTTACTCCAATTTGAGAAGCACAACAGGACATACAAACAGAATTTTATTTAGCATACTGCCATTGAAATAGGTCACATGAATTATTTAACACACACTTGTGAAATAAGATAGGCACAGAAAGGATAAACCTTGAATAGTCTGCATTTCTGGTAATTTTCATATGTATCAACAAATTAAAAAGAATTAAAATGTTACTCAGTATATTTTTCATTTGCAAAATGAAATTTAATTTTTTAAATTTATTCGGAAGACATATCTGATTCTCAACATAATGTCATCACATTGATCCTCATTTAATCCCTCAGATTATCTAAATTACTCTTATTAAAGGTTTCAGGTTTTTGTATAGGGAACATTTTACAGTATGTAGTTTTTTAAATATATGATAGTGTATTTCTTCTTTAATTTTTTTAGTTGATCATTTTTGGCCAGGGAAAGGACAGAAAGATATGGGAAATATCTAAAAAATATATATATAAACAAATCCAGTTAAGGTTTGAAATTTTTCTATGAAAGAGAAAAAAAGAAAAACAGCGACTAGCCAATTATAGCATAAAACTTTGATTTGCCATGCTCAAACAGGATAAAAAGCAAATTAACAAAATAGTGATTTTTATAATTTATGCATTTATCTAGCTCCTTTAATGGATCCTTCTCATACTTCTCAAAGAGAAGTTTTAAATATCTACTCCAATTTGTTAGATGTTTTCTAATTCCTTTTGGAATTATGCAGGCTATGCAATATCTCTCTTGGGGTACATAAAAGTTCTTGGATAATTGCCATCAGTCATTCCAGGATATAAAAATGGACTAGTTAATTATGGAGATGTTAATTCATGGATATCACATTGGCAGGGGCATGAGGATAAAAAAATAATCTCTCTCCACGGAAACCAAATACAACAAGGAAATTCTAATTGAATCACATGTGTTGCATGGACATGAGCCACGCTGTTTTGGTAATGGACATGTCTTCCATCACCTTTGTAAAAATAAAGTATCACATTACAGTGACATTCCAACAGTGTTTCTTCCCTGCAAATCAAAATTAAGTAAAATTAACTTATCAGACAACCTATGCGGACTTCTCAGGAAACATGTT
Source organism: Microcebus murinus (assembly GCF_040939455.1). Lineage (NCBI taxonomy): Eukaryota > Metazoa > Chordata > Mammalia > Primates > Cheirogaleidae > Microcebus > Microcebus murinus. Next base: position 30,017,022 of record NC_134108.1, read on the forward strand.
GAACACACAGGTTTATCATTGCTCCAACTAAAAGCCCAACTATACTGTCATTGAAAGGATACAAAAAAAACCCCATAAAGCTATGAGGATAAAAAGAAGAAGAGAGGGGATTAAAATAGATAGGAGATGATGTAGAACTGAACCATCCTTCCAGTTTCTCGAATCAAGCATTATCTCGAATTAGCATTATCCATGATTTTACTCTCTCTCTTTAATACTCATTTCTGTCCATCAGGCAGTCCTGTTAGATCTACTGCCAAATGATTCAGAACTGATTCATTTCTTACCACCTCTGCTACAATCACTTCCACTGTTACATAATAGTCATGGCCACCATCATCTTTTTGCCTAGATTATTACAGTAATCTCTTCCTTGGCCTCCAATGGCTCACTACGGTCCCTTCTCAGCATAGCAGTCAGATTGCTTCTTATAACGGTGTCCTATCTCCTAACAATATCAGTCATGTTTAAATACTGCCCTCCTGCCTCACTCAGAGAAGCCTAATTTTCACAATGGGCCACAATGCCCTACTGTGTCTGGACTCCTGTTCCCGTCCTGACTTCTCCTTACCACACTTGCCCTTGCTAGATTCCTTGGGCCACTAGCTGCATTCCTGCCTCTGGTTACACATGCTGCTCTTTCTGCATGGAACATATTTCCCCCCAAAATTACACAATTCATGAGCTTGCTGTGATTTCACTTTCACTTTGATGCCCTTTCAACATATCTAAAGTGAAATGTCATATTCTTGATATCCATTAGCTGACTTCATTTCTTTTCCATAGGATTTATCACCCTCCAACCTAATATATGATTTACTTATTACATGTAATATCTGTCTTAGTAGAATGTAAACTCCTGAGAGTAAGGGATTTTTTTAACATTTTTTATCTCCACTGTATTATTAATATCTATGTCTACAACATTACTGAACCCATTATAGGGTTGTCAGATAAAATACAGGAAGTCCAGTTAACTTTGAATTTCAGATAAAAAGTAGATAATTTTTGTATAAGCATGTCCCATGTAATATTTGGAACATACCTGTTCAGTATGGAAAAATAAATCTGTTCGTTGTTTATCTGGAATTCAAATTTAACTGGGTGTCATATAATATTTTTGCTAAATCTGGCAATCCTAACTCAAAAACATTAGCTGAATGAATGAATAAGAATTTAGGGGTCTGGAAAGCAGAAGGAACAATGGTAAATGATTTAGCAAGTTATAGAAAACTAAATACCAAGTGTCAACAGAGCTGGGTAAAGGAGGAGAAGAATGACGAAGACAGAACAGAAAGAAAGCTGATTTGTGATGCAGACCATGGAAACTGAACAGAATTAAAAGCATTAAGTTCTCTGAAGTGGGGGTAGGGTACAAAAATGCATAGTAGTGGGGAATGAGGACTACAAACAAGAGCATCAGATACAGGTATTTAAAAGAAATAGACATTTAAAGCTACCTACATGTTGACCAGACAGATGAAGGCTTGCTTTACTCTGGCACAAGACTAAAATTTTACCTTTTGAAAAAAAAAAAAAAGAAGAAGAAGAACTATAAAGGTACAGTAGACAAAACAATTGATGAGAAATCTTGATAAAGAGTAACAGCAATCCATTATAAAAAAAATCTTAGCAAACTTAGAAATAAACTGGGCTTTCCTTAAACTGAAAATAAATGTCTAAAAGTGTCTAAAAGAAGATATAGCAACCATAATACTTATTGGTGAAATATTGAAAGTTTATACCAGATTTTGAAACAAAACTAAGGTTTTAGCTACAACCACATATACTCACTATCCAGTGAAAAGATGAACGGAAAAAAAAATGAAGCATACTAAGAACCAGAAAACATGATCGTGAGTGTAGAAAATTCAAATATTGGCAGATAAAATGATAGAATTAATAAACAAATTTAACGAAATTTAAATTATTTGTATATATACCTGTGCTAGTAAAAACAGTGGAAAATGTAATTTTTAAAAAGATAACATTTACAAGAGATAAAATTAAATACATAAGAATAAATCTTAAAAATGTGTATAAGACCTCTATATAATACTACAAAACATTGCTGTTGAGGATTGAAATTAAATCTGCCCTGAAGGCATTTGCTGATCCCAGGAACCTAGGCTGAGTTTTAACATAGATACTTGCAAGGTGGTGAGTTAAAATGGAGATCCTGCCAATTAAGTTGGACAAGAAAGTTAGACCCTTCTGGGTAGAAGGCAGGAGAGGGCATCAGAAAATATTTATCTCTTGGAAAAAAAGAAGTATGGAGGAAACTTTTTAGTCTTTATCTGGACATTGGGGAAAGATATTCAAAACTACAGGTTTGGGGTTCAAACTTAAAATTACCCGTGGGTTCTGAGAAAACCAAAGATAAGGAGTAAAACATATTAACTGCCATGTGAGTTGTATTTAACTCACATTAGTTTTGACCCCAGGGCCTTATGAAATATACATAACTCATACATCTCTTCACCTTGGGGGCCACGAGAACTATTTTTCAAGTTGCATATATTCATGCACAGAAAACAATAAAAAATAACAAATTTTTCATTATATTAGAAAGGATCATTTGTTTTCAAAGTTTTTATTCTATTTTTGTAATAAAACACCGTGGCCCCAAGGAAAATTTTTTTTCCTAGCATGGCAGTCAATGTGTTAAAGTATTACTAGATAAATAATGTCCCAGGATGCTTGACTGAAGCAAACAATATCTTATCTGGAGGAATACACTCCCAGTTCAGGTATAAAATTATCACAGATTAAGTTCCAAAGATGAGCTCAAAATACAAAATTGTTAAAAACAAAAAAAAAAATCATACAAGTAAACAAGCTATCATATACTCTCAATGTCACTTAGAATGAACTTTAAATGAAGAAAATACAAGTCTAAATTTCCTTTGTTGATACATGAATATTTAATAGATGTAGGTGGCAACTGTTGCATGGTATATTTTTAGGTAATAGATGGGAAACTGATTTCTTTTCAGAGCTACAAATGGAAAAGATGAACCAAATATATAGGAGACTGACACAAGTCATAACTGAAAAATTCTAATAATATGGATCCTATTGATTTTGTGTTTGGACTTTGGAAGACCTTGATATGTCATAGCTGAGAAGACAAATACCTGGCCAAATGAAAAGGCAAGTTCATTAGAAAGGTGACCGACCATCCAATAAAATGTAAAACTGTGTATTTTTGGTTCCCATACACATCTTTACTCTATAGAGCTATTCATTATAAGACTTTTAAACTTAATGAATAACTGTGACTATCTATATAATATCTCTAGTCAATATGTAAAGCCATTCTGCATGATCCTTTTTCCCTTTTCTATGCAAATGGGCTTGCAAACATTTGAGCTAACAGAAAAGTGAAAAAAAAAGTGGTACCAGTAAAGTTGCTTAGTTGCTAGGAATAAACATACATAAACTGTTCTCTGTTCAGCATGAATAACCCTAGATACACACAATGCAAACGCAACACAGAAAGCTAAAACTGTGCACTATAAAGATAGCAGAACTTTTGAAAAGTCCAAACAGCTGTGAAATACACTTAGCGTCTGGGTCAGAACCTATTTTATACTGTGAGGTCTTCATGCTTTTGTACTCTGCAAATAATTCAAGATTGTGTTTGTCTTATACCTATTTTTCATCGTCTTAATAACACACACAACATATACAACATAACTAAAAGTAACATCACTCTAAAAAAAACAATGACTATTTTTTATTTTCCAGAGTTTCAAGATGTTTGAGAATAAAAGCATTCAACTCAGGAATATTATAGATGTCTACCTAAATTTAAAATCATTCCTAAAAAATACAATTTCCTTTTGTTCTGAATTTTTAAAAGTCTTTTCAATGTTTTTAAGTCTACACCAAGGTTTTTTGTACATAGCAAAAGAGTATGACATTTAATGCAAATATAAAAAACTAGGCTGAATTTGTCTTGAAATTTCAATTCTTAAAAACTAAAGCTGAGAAAGTTCATTAAAAAAAAAAACGGTCTTGAGAACTGTCAAGCCCATATCAATTTCTAAATAATTTGAGTAGTCTGTGAATTCAAACTTCCTCTATTTTGTCTCAGTACTAGATTAGATTAAGATTACTAGTAGTAGTTTCTGAGATCAGGTGGCCTCTGCCAGTTTCTTATCCATTGCTTTAGAAATTAATGTTAATTTCATAATTGTAGGACTCAACAAGTCATGGAGAATTCTTTTCCTAGGAATTACTCCAGTGAGACCTGGGGAACGTCCACACTTTGATACAGACATTTTATATTACTTTTTAAAGATATATATATATATATATATATATATATATATATATATATATATATATAGAGAGAGAGAGAGAGAGAGAGAGAGAGAGAGAGGAAGAGAGAGAGAGAGGAAGGGAAGAGAGAGAAGAGAGAGCAAGCACACTATTATCTAAGTATATGGACATAACATACAACTGATATGTAGATATATATATATCTTTTATTTGCTCTCTGATTGGGCCAGAGCTCCACAACCTCTGCCATCACTGTTCAGTCTTGTAGCAGGAGATCCCTGGTAGACCTCATGAAATCTTGTCTTGCTCAAGCCAGATTAACCCAAGCCAAAGATCCACGGTAAATCCTCACACAGAGTTTTGGTGCCCACCCTCTGTGCAGTTTGGTCTTCTCTGGGACCCTGCCTTGCAAATTCCAGCTGCTTCAGGCAACCTCAATCTCCAGTCTCTGCCTCCAAAGCTCATCAAGACTGTGACTCTGTTTGGGCTTCCTGCTCAGTGCCATAGCAAGAACCTGTCCTGGACAAACAAACAAACAAAAAGCAACAACAGGGGAAATCCTAGGGCTTACTCCATGTTTTTCCTTTATCTCAATGATTATAGTACTGTTGTTACGCCTGCTCTTCAATGCTTAACAATTGTTTTCTTGCATATTTTCTTTGGTTTATAGTTGTTTTTAGCAAGAAGGCAAGTCTGATACCAATTACTCTGTCATGATCGGAAACAACAGTCTTCTGTGCTTAACTATTAATTTTAGTTAATACTTATAGGAATATTTAGGTTTTATGGATTTTCTTAAGTAAATTTTAGAAAGTTGTCTTTATTCAGGAATTTGCCATTATATCTAACTTTTTTTCATATTTCTAAGCAAAACATTGCCCATAGTATCTTCTTGTTTTCATTTCAATGTCTACAGTATCCATTTATTTCTGATAGCATTTTTGGGGGACTTCTCTCTTTTACTTTATCCAATTCAACAGAGGTTTGTTAAATTTATTAGCCTTTTCAGTGAACTAATCTTTTTGCTGTTTTGGTCCTCTATATTGAGTGTTTCTCTACTCTTTTATTATTTTATGTTCTTTATTGTTTCCTGCCTTCTGTTTTCTTTAGGTTAGTTTTTCAACACTTTGCATAAGTCATTAGCAGTTCAGTCATTTTTTTGGCAGTATGATTGACATCAATTGGATATACTACTCATGACAGCAGACAAAACATGTTTTTTGTTTGTTTTTTTTTACTTTTAGCACCTAACAAGTGCCTAGGATACAGTAAGGCCCCAAATAATGTTTTTTTAAAAGGGTCTAGAAAAGTACTTTTTAAATATGATTAGCTTTGGAAAAATACAAAGCATTTGTTCCATGTTGCAAAATTTACTCACAAGATAGTCTTTAAAAAAATCACTGGGTTGTTCACAGCCATGTTATGAGGTAGAATAAGACATCATATTTTGATCAACTCTCAAATGATTGTCCATGTCAATGGATAAAAGCAACACTGTTGAATTTTTTTTCACAATATCTCCAATTTTCTCTGAATTATCTCTAGATAATAATTGTCTCTAGATAATAATTATCTCTAGATATCTCTGAATTTATCTCTAAAAAAGGTGAAGCAGTTAAATAGCATGTTTTAAAAATATGTTTTCTTTCTAGTCTTCCTTCTGATTTCACTTGGATCTGTGAGCAATATTTGAAATATTGACACCCACATGTAACTTTAAATAACATTAAGAAATCAAATAGTTTACCTATAAATAGGTCATTAAATAAATAAATCTACTGTCATGATCATGTATTAATAACTATTACTAACAATCAGATTTAGATTTTTTTACAAGAAAAAATCTATAAACTTACCCCAAATGTTATTTTTATATGGGTCAGGTCATCCTTATATCAAGAACAAGGTAAAAATACAATTATTCAGTTTTTAAATACTCTGAAGGGTTAAAATTGAAAACATAGACCACAGACCCCCGGACTTAAATGTCTTCTCTTGCCAATCTCATTTCCAAGTCCTTCCATCCTTTAGCTGTTAATGAACTCTTAGATATCCATACATGGAGAAGAGTAATCAGACAGAGTGTTCAAAGTTCTGAATCCTTTGAGAATTATAAAGACCTAAGAGGCAAAGATACTATTTTTTTCTATTGAACTTTGAACCTAATATGTGAGTATTTAGATCTCAATTTTACATTCTACTTATGTTTTGATTGGAATAATGTTAAAATCAGTTTGCATTGATTAAACAAAAACAAAATATTAAGGGCCTTCATTGTTACAGGCTATAGACACATTTCCTTAAGCACCTAGAGTCATGCCTGGTGGTAGAGACAAATCATTCTAGGGTCCATTTACATTTATACAGATCACCCACAAAGAATACAACACATGTTCACTTTGGATCAAATAACCTACATGACTGAAGATGCCTGATTTCAAACCGTGTTAGGAAGGGCCACTGTAGAAGCTCATCAAGTGGGAATGAGGCAGGATGGGTTTTTGGCTCTCTTCTGAAGTCTTTAATGAAATTTTATTGATACTGAAATAACTTTTTGAATCTCACGTTTCACTAAATATAGTTTTCTTGGAAAAGAATTGTAAAAATACCACCACCCAATCTTCTGTGCCTCTGTGCTTAAATTGAATGTTGTTATTCCAGTGTGTAACCAAGGAGGTACATAAAAGAAAGAACAAAAAAAAAAAAACCAAAAAAACAATATGAGTCTTAAATAGATAATTCCATATATACTCTAAAGTATCTAACTGTAGAAACAGCCAAGTAGTTGCTGAGCAGCTGCAAAGGTAGCTCTGGCAGAGAACAGATATCTCTCTGGGGCCCCCATGCCTTATAGAAGAGACCAAGTGAGAGCAGCTTAATGAAATGAATTGCTGAAATATGAAGATATAAATGGATTGATTTTTTAAATTCTTTTCTACAGTTTGGTCATACAAATGTTTCTTTGCCAATTATGAATGTGGAACTTGACAAAAAGAAACTCAAAAATTTACAAATCCTTGTTCAAATATGATATTCGTTTGATTATATGAGTCTGCTTTTAAAAAACATGCATTTATAAATTTAAATTATATTATACAAAATAGAATACTATGAATAAATATGAAAATATTCAATAAAATACATCTAAAGTAGGATTAGCTGATATGGAGAGAATGCTTCATAAAACAAAAAAGGTTTAATATCAAAGAATAATGATGTGAACAGGAATATTAAGCATTATTTTTACTAATTTTTAGTCATTATTTTCTAGATCTTCCATGTCCTACATTAATTATATATATGTATAAATAACACTGAAAAATCCTCTGATTAAAATGTGGTATAGTCCAATTTCCCCTCTAAATTTAGGAAGAAATATTCAACCAGATAGCACCTCCCACCAATTGGTCTCCTTCATCTTGACAATTTGACCACTCCATACTTACTACTCTTGTAACCTGAGCATGCTACCCACACTTCAGTGCCTCTGTCCATTCTGTTCCCTACATCTAGATCAATCTTCACATAAATCTCGCCTTTCCTTTTAAGGTCCATCCCAGATGTGACATCTCTATAAGCTCTTACTTGATCTCTGACCCCTAGTCTCCAAAACCAAGTCTGAAGTCATTTTCCCATTACAAAACTCCCACGGGCTTCTGTTCTAATCGCTCATATTTGTTACACTTTGTTTTTAAGTGGGTGAGGAATAAATTTGCCCAGGAAACACAGGAGCTCTAAAGGGGTGGGCAAAAATACAGTAATTCAAGCAGCTACACATGCAGGTTTGGGCTATACTCTATATTAGTCTTTTCTTCAGATATGTGTGCACCCATGGTAATAGGATTATATAAGGAAGTCTGTCAACTCTTGCCACAATAATTAACTAGGCTCTGTCTACCATGTTCAATAAAACTCTCCACCACAGCAAAAGCAGCAATATTGAAGCCTTATTTCTAAATACAGTTCTAAGCAAAAAATAAGAGGGGTAAAATAGTAGCCTCTTGCTATTATTTCTATGTCTACTTCCTCCATTCAACCCTTCACCATATTCACGACACCATAAGGGACTCCCCCTGGATACCCCTTGAGGGTCACATACCTAGTCAGGAGTCTACTTCCTTCCCCAAACCTTCCCCAACTCCTCCCTCCACTCACCACCCTTCTCTAAACCACTCCCTCACCCACTGGCAACTTGTTTGCTCATTCCATAAATTAACTTCATATGAGTGCTTATAAATGATGAGCTCAGTGTTTTATCCATTCACAAAAACATCCCATACCTACTCCCAAAGTGTCACCCAAATGAGTGACTCACTGTATGTGGGCTTCTCAATTATAATGATAAGAAGATGCAGTTTTATGCTTGTATAACAATTTGAAGTCTGCTATAGCTTTACCTATAGTTTGTGGGAGTCAGTCCTTTTAAATGAAAGAGCTCAAAGCAGTAATGGCTGTTCCCTCTCCCTACCCCCAAAAAGCAGAGGCATATGGGTAAAGGGGGGACCCATTTAGGTGCCACCTCCTTGTTATGTGGGATGCAAACCAGGACCAGACAGAGTGGCTACACAAAGATGTTGCCAATACCTGAGGAAATGAAAAACTGATAATATAAAGTGGAAGAAATTTTAAAATCCAAGTAAGTAAGGTCCAAAAGCTTCAAAATGAGTTTGCAAAACATACAACTCACGGAAGAATCTGTTGCAGAAAATTTCCAGAACAATTAAAGACAGTCAGGAAAATGATTACCTCTTGGAGCAACTTTTCAACACCAAAAAATTTAGTTTGTTTTAGTAGTAGATGCCTTCATGAACTTTATGAACTGTGATCTTTAAAAAAACAAACATTCATACTGTGTTTACTGCTGTTCCCACAAAAAAAGACTGAGGCCTTTTTTCCTTAGGGCCTCAGTCTTGCCATCCATAGTTTTATACACCATGGTCCTTTTCACAAGCATGCCACATGGGTTTATGAAAGATGACTATTCCCAGGCAGATCTATATGCCCTCCCCACCTAATCACTCCTCTAAGCAAACTCCTAGATGGGGCCTACATGAAGTGTAGCCCTGCTGAAGTCTAACTTTGCTTCCAGTGGCAGTCGAGAAAACATGGAATTTTAACTAAACCCACCATCTAACCCCCTGGCTTATAAAAAAAATGCCCTTTTCCCAACTGTGTATAATTCTCCACTCTAAAACACTTTGTTTTGAGTAGGTAAGAAAAAAAATACAACCTGTTCTTAATAATTTATGTGACTATTGTGCTATCACACTTTCAGGGTAGATATACAAACATCCCACCACTTGATTTTCTACTATTCAGGTAGTTAGTATTATTATTTCATAAGTTAGCCTTGTATCACACGGCTAGAGTTGAGATTAAAATCAGGTCTTTGGATTCCAAATTTATTGCTTTTTCCATTGTATTCTTTCACTCTACTTTATTCAAATGTTTGTTGTTCTCTACATGTTTCTCTAAGTATTGATTATACTTAGATTATTACTTAGATTATACTTAGATTATTATCTATCTATCTAAGATTGATTATACTTACTGGGTTATACTTGAATAGAAGGAGGGCACTCTGTTTCTCTTTATACAGCACATAGTATAGTTTAACTAATCTTTTAAAATAAAATATGAATCTGGTAAAACCAGTGTTATTGTATTTCTTTTAGATAAGGAAAGAAATATTTCTGTAGATTAGCCAGTGAAATTCTTTAACAAGTTTTCAAGCCAAGGAAATGAGAAAGAAATGGGCCTATTCAGTGCCATCCAGGGGCAAGAACATATCTTAATCCTTTTATCTTCATAGCAACACCACAAGTAGGTTATTATGTTTGATAAACAAGAAACCTGAGCTTCAAGGAAGTTATGTATTTTATCCAATTCACACAGTATGTGGTGGAAATGGGATTTAAACTGAAGTCTATCTGACTCCAGATCCCATGGTCTTTCCACTGAACTATCACACCATTCTTCAGGGTGGTCTCTCTGGCCAATGCCACCAGAGGAAAATTTATTTTGTGCAGTAAATTCAATCTAAACCTATTCTGATCAAAAGATCATGGTCTGTCCCTGTTCAGACAGTACATCCGAGACAAAGTGCCTGTGCACTCAGCACTAACTGTGTTTCGTCCTGGAGATTCGCTACAATAACAAGAGTTCCTTGGGGAAAAGTCCAATTCTTTAGCCTCCCTGGCACAGTCGGGGATGACTCAGGTCGGACTACAGGAGCTCCAAACAACCCTTTTGAAACAAGACCTTAAGAATGTCAATGACTAAGGTACTATTGTTCTCAGATGACCTTGGACGAGGCCATGCTCACTCAGAAGTATAAAAAAAATAAGTGATACGAGTTGGGGAAAGTTAAGGTGAGATCTTTTACTGTTTTTAGGATTCCTCCCCCCCAAAAAATGTTTTAATGTACCAAATGAATGTAGCCTAACCTGATAAATGGCAGTTCTCTCACAAATCTTATTTTTTCCTCTTTTGGATGAAGAGAAATGAAAGATAAGACTTAAGTGAAGTTACCCTCTGAAGCCCTACAGGAAGTGTTTATTTTGTCTTATGTATAAAACCAAAACTAGTATCCAAAAGAACTTGATGTCCCCGTTAAGAATGAAAAAGACCGTGGTAAACAGCTGGAGGGAGCTGATAGCACGTTGCCCCTGTGCATTCCTCACCAGCCCCTTGAATTGCTCATTTCAGAAAGGAGAAAACATTTCCTGCCTCAGTGCATAACAGGGAAAGGCAAACGGTCTGGAATGACCTCAGAAGATTTCAGCAGTTTTCCAGAGAACTTAAACAGCATTTGTTCTAAGCTTCAATCAACTGAACATTTGCCATACCACTTGGAAAATCTCTGCATTCAGAAAATAAAGAAAGATCCTCACCATGAAAGATGTTCTCAGTAAGAAATCATTATAACCACTGAGAATATTTTCATTTCATTGATGTGTATGAGTGATTATATTAGAATTTTTGGTATGTTTCTCCAAATCCCCTCACTCTATCCAACTACAACTTTTTGCAATCAAAGACTATGATTTACTAATGTATGTAATCCCTGCAGAATTTAACATAGTCATTCATTTACTCATTCAACAAGCAACTGGGCTTAACACTCTACCAAGCACTAGGGAGACAGAGACATTTGATAGATAGATATATCTTGAGCATTTGCTGGGTTTCTGGCACTGATCTAGAAAATGGAGTATGAGTATGAACTAGACAGCCAATGGTCCTATCTTCATGGAGCTTTCAGTCAAGTTCAGGAGGTCTTAATTCTGGCTGTGAACCTGAATCCCTAGGGAGCTTTTAAAATAAACCACTGACCAGGACTCACCTAACACCAGTTAAATCAAACTCATTGGTTTGGAGGTAGATACAACAATAAAACTGAGGATTACAGTACAGTGTGATAAACATAAATGATTGAGGAAGATAAGAGATATTTTGAAAGTACATAGAAGGTACACACAACCCAGATTCAGGGTTGAGTAGCATGTTTTACATGATTTGTCAGTTAGCCTAGAAAATAAAGAGAAATAAAAGAAGTGGGGACATTCTGAACAAAAGGAGTATGAAATTCCAAGGCAGAGAGGCACATTGCTAAAGTAGCACAGTGATGTTGCCATTTCTGACATATAGCAGGTCCAAGGAGAGAAAGACCACCAAAGAGATTGGATAAATAGGTAGGGGCCAGAGCAAGAAAACCCCTGATTGCCATGCTGAGGTGTTTATTCCTGAAACTATTGGAGTTTTGGAGGAAATTTGAACAAGAAACTAATGTGATATTCCCCATTCTTTTACTTTCTTTACTCTCAGTTCATGGACATGTAAATTTTGCAGATCTATCAAGAGAAGCAACAATACAGTAATCCCAAATTGTGTCATCTCTTAATCCCTGCAGAAAAATCAACACTTGATCTGCTAAAGCTATCTGTCATTATCCAACTTAACTCATAACCAGCTTTCTCCATTTCCCCTCCAGCAAAACCAGTCATTTGTCTTGCTCTTGAGACTTGCCCAAGCCCAAGCCCTGAGTGATGCTGAGGACATTTAACACCCTTGTTCCCAGGAAGAGGAGAAAGCACTGGGGTATGGAAAGAATAATTTGAGCTTTGTACACAGGCCTGCAGTGGAAAGGGAAACCAAGTGCTCTAAAATTGTTTTTAAAGCAGTTTGTCAGCTTGCTTACTTGATAAGGCAAGAAAGAAGATCATTTATTTTCCTGGGAAATGATGGTAATTTAAACTTTTTTTTCCAGACGATCCTATAATTGCCTTCTGGGTTTCATGAAGCCCAAAACATGTTTTTGTTATTTATAACCCCTTATATTCACCCCACTATTCATAAAATAGTGAAAAACAGTTCTTACAAATAAGGGAAAATTCAAGTACAGTGCCTGCTTGTTTGACTCAATATTTTGATTTGATTTAAAAATCAATAATTTATTTTAACTAAATGACAGACATTTTATTCCTATGTACAAAGAACTCAGAAATTCCGCCCTACCTCCCACATCCCGTTTGGTCACAAGAGATAATGGCTGCATTGACAAGAACTATTTCCAGTTCCTGTCAAGGGTCATTTCAGAAAGAAAGCTCAAGCAAATGCCTCACACTATTATTTTTATTTTAGAACATTTAAAAATAAATAACTAGTTATTGGCCTCAAGGGTCTTCTTGTTTCTGCAAATGAAAACCTTGGGAGAAAGTAGTTTTATGCTAGTGAAGCATCAGGTTGGTAAGATTAAAAGGGACCAAAGTGTGCAGCCCAAACCTAAATTCTAGTCCTCTGGAGCTACAAGTCACACACCACACACTGGTTTTGTTCACATTTGGTTTTGCTAGTGGCCTTCTAGGGTCAAACTTGTGAGACAAATACCTAAGACAAATTTGGGTATTAGTTTCCTTTTGAGAAGAGTCAGACAGCAGAACGCTACATCCTTCGACATAAATACTAATAGGAGATACTGTTTGATGTCTTCCTCTGTTCTAGGCACCATCATGCCAAATGTTTTACATACACACATTTATTTCACTTATACAATAACCCTGTCCCAAGAGCCTTATGTACATCCTACTGATAGGGAAACAGATGCAGTTTATAAATAGCACAGAAGAGATTAGAATCCACTTTTTTAATGACACAGAATCAAGAGCTCACAACCATTATGCATTTCTGCTTCTCTATCATAAGTGATTTTCATGCAAAATCTTGTTGTTCAGTATTCATACGATGCATGTGAGACAAGGTACCAAGGAATGAACTGCTGTCTGACTCATTGCATATATACATTTGTACTCTTAGTAATATGTCATAAAACTACAAAGATGGACAGTATTTACATCTCCAAAGAGGCATTAGCAGTTGACCATGAACTGGGCCTGCAAAACAATTCAAAGTCATCCACTCATGTAGCTCTTTCCAGCCAGGAAACGGAAATGGAATAGTATTGATGATGGTTTTGTTTTAGATTTGTTATCCCTGAGATGGATTAATTGTCTGCTGAAATATTTACTCTTTTCTTCTCCTGTAATATTACTCCCATAGCTACTCTTGATATAATTAGATTATCATTTAAAACTACTTTTTGTTCTCTGAATGCTTCCTTCTGCTAAAAAGCAAACAAACAAAAATCTCAAAACTGTTGTGTTCTTCATTCTATTGTCCATTCTCTGACCTTTCTAGTTCAGGTCAATGTTAAGCAATCATCCTTAATAGCCCCAATGATAATCTGTATTCAAGTCTGCGTTTGAGAAAGCAACTTGTGCTGTCAGGAGAACTGTGTATCACAGAGTAAAACTGGTTTAAACCTTGTTGCTAATGCTTAACCTGTACAGTCCATGAGATTCTCATTTTTTTTTTTTTTTTTTTTTTGAGACAGAGTCTCACTTTGTTGCCCAGGCTAGATAGAGTGAGTGCCGTGGCATCAGCCTAGCTCACAGCAACCTCAAACTCCTGGCTCAAGCAATCCTTCTGCCTCAGCCTCCCAAGTAGCTGGGACTACAGGCATGCGCCACCATGCCCGGCTAATTTTTTCTATATATATTAGTTGGCCAATTAATTTCTTTCTATTTATAGTAGAGACGGGGTCTCGCTCTTGCTCAGGCTGGTTTCGAACTCCTGACCTCGAGCAATCCGCCCACCTCGGCCTCCCAGAGAGCTAGGATTACAGGCGTGAGCCACTGCGCCCGGCCGAGATTCTCATTTTTAAACTTGAATATTAATGTCTTCTATGCAGAGTTGTTAAAAGGATTAAGTATATAAATCCTTTTATAAATATATAAAGGTATCTGAGGACCAAGTATTTCACATTCTCAAAATAAGGGGTAGACATTTTATAAATAATAATACTTACAGTCTTATCTTTGCAAGCTATTTTAAAATTTTTTTCTTTTAAGAAGCATATTTTTAAAATGCAATAATGTCAAATATATATTGGACACTAATCAAATGTCATCAAGCAGGAACCTTAAGTAATATCTATATCACTGCTATATTTACCCAGTCCAATCCTATTAAACATCACAAGAAAGAAGCAAGTGCAAAGCTTTTAAAATATAATCAGGAGCCTCCTTTTATGTCAGTGTTTCTGTGACTATGAATTCCATAAAGACACTTTTTAAAACTTCATTTTTTCTTTCATCATTTCTGACAATTGTGTGTAAAATCTTTTACATCACAATCACGAGAGTGTCAGTAAATGTTCATGAACATTCCACTGCCTAAACTGTGAACTCCTATTGGGTGAAGAGGCATCATGCTATCGTGGTCATGACATAGGATTGGAATCACACTTGAGTTTGAATTCTAGCTCTGACACATAAAGTAGTTTGATCTTCCTGAATTGTTTCCTTATCCATATGCTTCAAATGGAACACCTACAGTTGCCAGTATTAAATACAACAGTGGTGATAGAGGTGTACACATAGTAGGTGCACGCTCAGTAAATATGTTTCCTCCTCCCATCTCCCTATTTGTCTTCATTATCTAATATTTGTATTGATTAGGCTAATTAAATAGAAGCAATATTGTCTTAATATTTGAGATAAAAATATTTTACAAAACCCAACTAAGCACATTGACCTTTTCTTATAAGTAGGAAAATACATCTTTTCTCACTCATTCTCCACTAGGCCTGTGAGTGCAGACTGGCACACACGCATGTGTGGACACACATCACACACACACAGGCTGACATGTGAGGTGCTCAGTCTGGCTCCTGTTAATAACCAGGCAGCACCACTACAGGCACAGGTCTGTTTAGAGCTCCCCAGTGCCCTCAAAGCTAAGTGAACTGTTTTATGTTTTAATTGCTGGTGGGCAGCAAAGCCATTTCCAGTGTTGTAGTGGAAACTGCAATTTTCCAATAAGCCTCTGATTAGCCATGTCAGAAAATAAGCAGCAGCCCTTATCTAATTTTCAGCTCAAAAGACGTTGTAGCATTCTCCTGAGGCCAATATCCGGTTACATGATTCCTAACTGAAACACAATAATAATGAAATTAAGAAAAAGATATACCTCAGTATTTAGCTCAATGTTACAAGAATCTCCAAATTTCATATGTCACTCCAGACCCATTCTGCTCCCTATGGGAAAAAGTAGAAAATAAAGTAAATTCTTTTATATCCTTCTCAGACAGGGGATTTCATAGCGACAAAGTTCAAAATACTCTAAAAATAAAAGCAAAGCAAAAAAAAAAAACCAAGAAATTTCAATGATGCAACTTATTTATTTATTCTTAAATATATTTCCCTGATCTACTGTTATACTGGGAACCATTAGGAGATGCCTTAAATTTCCAAAAGCTTTGGGTGTGTGAATCTTGTAAGGTTGCCCAATAATTACCTTTGTTTATTAATTTCCAGTTTCAGGATATTTAGTAATAAATTTTGCTGGTAATGGAGAACCCCTTACTAATCACACACACACACACATCCCTGGCAGAACTTTTGCAGCCTGAGGCTATTAATAGGCAGATGGGCCCTGTTTTATTAGACTTTGCCACCAAATTGATGATGTCAACCCATTGCTCTTTCATATTATGCTAGTAAATACTTGAAATGGAAATCTTGGGATCATAGATGAAACATCACAAGGTAAAAACATTGCAATGTAAAAACTTCATTGCCTCAATTAGAAATTATTCGGCTTAGCTCATATTTTCCATTTGAAACTTTTTTTAGAAGTCCCAGTTTGTCTGAGGTTTGCTCAAGAGGCTAACATTTTATGTCTAACAGAAAGCTACTTTGACTTTTTTCCTTTCTGTTTCTCAATTGAAACAGAGAATTTACATTGTAAGGCATATAGAGACCTTCACCTGAATATAAACAAAACTCCGATTTCTCCAAAACTTGATTGTGTGAGCTATCCCACTGAGCATAAATCATAAGTAACCTACTGCATATTGAATCCATTTCAGGGAGAACTAAAAGTATAATTAAATAGCTGGAGATGTTGTTAAAAAGTATTATGTATTCACTAATGGAAATTTGGCCCGGGCCACAAGTTATTATTATTCCAAAGAACAAGAACTTGAAGAGTAAGGTGCCCTTTTGCTGGTAGAGGTCATGTAAGAGCAGAGTTGAGAATGTAGATAGGGAAGGGTGGGGAAAACTGTACTATGATTTCCTATACTGCAAATAATTCAGTAGAGAGACAGAGTTTGTCCCAATAATACCAGAATTACCTTAAAAAAAAAAAGAGCAAAAATTATTAATCACACATTTAAATAAAAATGGAATGCCTCAAACGATCAGGATTGTTCCAGAAATTTGATCTTAGAGTATTTTACATAAACATAAGGAATCAGCTTGCATTTGGGAGACCTTTTCAAATACCACATCAGTTTTCTTTTCTTTTCTTTTATCCCCACAACAAACCACCCAATCTTTAGTTAAGGTGCTTAACCAACCTTTATTTAATTCATCATTTTGCAGATTAGCAATTTGGGCTGGGCTTAGCTGGGTAATTCTGGTCAGAGCTAAACCCACTTATATATCTACAGTCAGTTCCTGGGTTAGTCAAGTACTGGCTGGTTAAGTTTGGTGTCATGGGCAGAATAATGACCACTCTCCTCCCCTATATGCACACATACACACAAATGTCCACATTGCATAAACATTTGTACTCTTTAGCTATGTGTCATGAAACTGCAAAGATGAACAGTATTTACAGCTCCAATGTAAATACTAGAACCTATAAAT
Organism: Microcebus murinus; assembly: GCF_040939455.1. NCBI lineage: Eukaryota > Metazoa > Chordata > Mammalia > Primates > Cheirogaleidae > Microcebus > Microcebus murinus. The sequence continues at coordinate 30,034,523 of NC_134108.1, forward strand.
ATGCTACCTCACATGGCAAAGGGGACATAAGACTGCAGATGGAATTAAGGTTACTAATCAGTAGATCTTAAAGTAAGATTACCCTGGATTATTTAGGTAGGCCCAGTATAATAACAAGGGTCCTTAGAAGTTCAATAGAGGGTTAGAAGAGGAGGTCACAGTGGTGTGATATAAGAAAGATTCCACCTGCTGCTTCTGGCTTTGAAGATAAAAGAAGGGGCCATAAACCAAGGTATGTGGAAAGCCCGCAGAAGCTAGAAAAAGTAAGGAAAAGGATTCTGCCCTAGAGACTCCCTCCAGAAAAGAACACAGCCCCGAGGACACCTTGACTTTAGTCCAGTGAGACTTGTATTGCACTTCTGACTTACAGAACTGTAAGATGATAAATTGATGGTGTTTTGAACCACAAAATTTGTGGTAATTTGTATAGCAGCCATAGAAAACTAACACAGGTGGTCTCATCTGGAACAGTTTGTCTCTGCTCCACATGGTCTCTCATCCTCCAGCAGGCTAGCGTGGGGCTGTTGACATGAAAAGTGGGCAGGATTCCTAGAGTGTGATAGGCAGTATACGAGGCCCGTTGATATCTAAGCGCAGAATTGGCACACCATCATTTCTGCCATATTCTATTGGGAGAAATTCACAAGGCCAATGCGTATTTAGAGAGTAGGAAAGTAAACCACACCTCTTCCTGAGAGGAACTGCACAGTAGCTCAAATAAAAGGAGGGAAGAATTGAGTCCAGTTTTGCAAACAAGCTACCACAAAGACTAAAACCTTCATGTCTCGCTTTTACAATTTTTTAGAAATAGTGTTTAAAATTTAAACAATGGAATCATCTTGAACATAAGAATAGTATGCTGTAGACTTTGAAAATAATTTATTAATTTTGGATTGTAGTACTATTACTTTTCTTGAAAAGTTAAATTCTGTTTTTTTCATTTAAATTACATTAACACTACTCAGGGTGTCCAGGTTATCTGATCATCTAAAGCAGTGCTGTCTAATGGCAATATAATGCAAGACGTATGTAATTTTAAAACTTTAGTAGTCACATTTAAAAAAGTAAAAAGAACTGTCATTCTACTATCTCCATGAACCAGTATTTGTAGCTTCTACATATGAAGGAGAACATGTGATATTTCTGTGTCTGGCTTATTTCATAACATAATGTCCTCAAATTCCATCTATGTTGTTGCAAATGACAGGATTCCATTCTTTTTATGGCTGAATAATATTCCATTGTGTATATACCACATTTCTTTATTCATTCATCTGTTGATGGACACTTATGTTGATTCCATATCTTGGCGATTGTGAATAGTGCTTCAATAAAAACAGGAACACAGATATCTTTTTGATATAGTTTCCTTTTTTTTCCTTTTTTTTTTTTCTTTTTGGATATGTACGCAGCAGTGGGATTGTGGAGACATATGGTAGTTCTATTTTTAGTATTTCGAGGAAACTCCTTACTGTTTTCCATAGTAGCTATACTAATTTACATTGCCATTAACAATGTATGAGTGTTCCCCTTTCTCACAACATAGCCAACATCTGTTATTATTTTTTTTTTTTTACTAAAGCCATTTTAACTGGGGTGAGATAATATCTCATGGTGGTTTTGATTTGTATTTTTCTTACAATTAATGATGTTGACCTTTTTTTTTTTTTCATATGCCTGTTGGCCATTTATATGTCTTCTTTTGAGAAATACCTGTTCAGATCTGGTTTTTAATCAGACTTTTTGGTTTTTTGCTATTGAGTTGTTTGAGTTCTTGGAGTTGGGTAATGAGTACAAAAATACAATTAGAGAGAAGAAGTGTGATCAGTAGCACAATATAGTGACTATAGTTAAAAATAATTTAGTGGGTATTTCAAAATAACTAGAAGAGTGGAATTGGAATATTTCTAACAAAAAGAAATGATAAATGTTTGAGGTGATGAATATCCCAATTACCATAATTTAATCATTATACATTATATGTTTGCATCAAAATATCACATGTATCCCACAAATATTGTCAACTATTATGTACCCATAAAATTTTTTTAAATAAAATAAAAAAGAAAGCAAAAAATATAAGACAGAAAAGTAAAAAATGAACAGGTGAAATAAATTATAATAGCATGATTTATTTAAGCCAATATATCCAAATATTGTCAGTCAATGTGTAATTCACATAAAAATATTGATGAGATGTCTTACATTCTTGTTTTCATGTTCAGTCTTCAAATCCCAGTGCTCATTTTATACTTTTAGTATTTCTCAACTTGCATTGGCCTCATTTCAAGTGCTCAGTAGTCCCATGTGGCTAGTGGCTAGACTGAGTGTAACTAAAGGAGTCACAGAAAGCTCCAGGCAAAATTATAAGGTGCTGAAAGTTTGTCCTTAATGCTTTCTTTTCTCCATTGAGACACCTTCCTGCTTCCCCTTTCAGGCCCCCCTCCCCTTGTTTTATTGTCCGTGCTCTGCCTCTGGGAAGAAGAAGAAACACAGGGCATGGAAATACATTCTGATTCAGACAACCCTGGATTTGAAATCCAAAAAACTATTTACTAGACTTTGTAACATAACTAATCTGAGCTTCAGATTCCTCATCAATACCTATCTCACTACTCATCACAGAGTTTTTATAAAGTCCAAGTGCAATGATACATATATAAAAGCATTTAGCACAATGCTTGGCATCGTAAAGGTACTATAAAGAAGCTACTATCAGTTTTGCTTCTTAAATCATGTCTGCCAGGGGAAGGCAATACCCAGTATTTAGAGTTTCAGGCACCAGTCACAGGCTGTAGAGGATATTTCTTCTGGGGTAGAGAATGAATCAGAGATTTAAACACATGCTGGAGGAAAAGTATGTTAGACAGCAAGATTTCCTGTGAGACTCCTGATATCTCTAGATTCTCCTCTCATGATATTATAAAAGAAAGATTATGAAATCATATTTCCATTATTTGTTCAAGATAAAATTATTTCCAGTTATTTTCATTGTGATAACATTCTTATTAGAATATGGAGTAAACTATAAATTTGATTTACATTTTCTTTTAAGCCAAGAAGCATACTGACTTTCTAAAATTGGACAAACCAATCTGGCTAAATATGGAAATGAAAATCAGGACAAAAGGAGAAATGGATTGATGATTTACAGTTGTTTTAAAACTTTACAGTTTTTCCTACAAGGTAGGCAAACCTAAATGCAGTTACATAATACTAGCATAGTTCATACTGTCTTAGTGAATCACTGCCCCTCCAAAATGAAGAAAAATATACAATTATTAGCTTCCCAGAAACTGAATACAATGTTGGCAGATTCAATAAAATATTCACTTTGTGAGTCAGTCAGGGTGTTCTCTGATCTTTCCAAGGCATGCTGAAGAAATGGCAAACATATTGTCTTTGGCTTTCAGCCCATGCGACCAGGCACCATGAAGGTATCTGACAAATGTGATGGGGGCGGGGGGTGGCCGATAAGTAGGTGAGGAATGCTCATGGGCCAACTGGGCACCTGGTCCAACACTGGAACGCCTTTCTAAGTCACGAGGTCTATGATCCTCCTAGGGCTGCTGTGACAAAGTACCACAAACCTGGTGGCTTAAAACAACAGAAATTTATTGTCTTACAGCTGTGCAGGCTAAAAGGTACAGACCCAGGGTGCTGGCTGAGGTATGTTCCCTCTGAAATCTGTAGGGGAATCCTTCCTTGCCTCTTCCTAGTTTCTGGGAGCTTGAAGCTGCATAATCTCTGCCTTCATCATCCCATGGCATTCTCCCTGCATGTCTGTATCTTCACATGGCCACCTTCTTAAAAGGACTCGAGTCTAATTGTTGAATTAGAAGCCCACACTACTTGAGTGTGACCTCTTAACTACAGGCTTACCTTGAAGATGTTGCCAGTTCAGTTCCAGACAATAGAGTGAATATTGCAATAAAATGAGTCACACAATGTTTGGGGGTTGCCCAATGAATAGAAAAGTTACATTTACACTATGCAATAGTCCATTTTTTTATTTTTAATTATTATGGGTACATAATAGTTGTATAGTGATAGTCTATTAATTGTGCAATAGCATTATGTCTAAAATGCATATGCCTTAACTAAAAAATACTTAATTGCTAAGTAATGCTAATGTTCATCTGAGCCTTCAGTGGATTGTAATCTTTTTGCTGTGGAGGGTCCTGCCTTGATGTTAATGGCTGTTGACTGATGAGGGCGGTAGCTACTGATGGCTCAGGTGGCTGTGGCAATTTCTTAAAATAAGACAACAATGAAGTTTGCCACACCAATGGACATTGCCTTTCATGAAAGATTTCTCTGTAGCATGCAATGCTATTTAATAGCATTTTACCAACAGGACTTCTTTGAAAATTGGAGTCAATCAAACCCTCTCAAAGCTGCTGCTTTATCCACTAAGTGTATGTAATATTCTATACCCTTTGGTATCATTTCAACGATGTTCATGATCAGAATCACCAAGAGTAGATTCTGTCACAAGAAACCACTTTCTTGGCTCATCCATAAGAAGCAACTCCTCGTCCATTAGAGTTTCATCACAAGATTGCTGCAATTCGGTCACATCTTCAGGCTCCACTTCTAATTTTAGTTCTCTTGATATTTCCTAAACAATATGACTTTAAAGTCAAAATTATTCCTTGATCCATCAGCTGCAAAATAGATACTGTGTTAGCAGGCATGACAACAACATTAATATCCTTGTTCATCTCCATCAGAGCTGTTAGGTGACTAGGTACATTGTCAATGAGTAGTAATATTTTGAAAGGAATCTTTTTTACTAAGCAGTAGATCTCAACAGATGTGCTGTCATCCAGGTTTGTTGTTCATTTATAGAGCACAGGCAGAAAAGATATAGCGTGATGATTCTTAAGGGACCTAGGATTTACAGAATGGTAAAAGAGTGTTGGCATAAAACTTCAGGTCATCAGCTACATTAGAGCCTCATGAGAGAGTCAGCTTGTCCTTTGAAGTTTTAAAGCTAGTCATTGACTTTTCCTCTGTAGCTATGAAAGTCCTATATGGTATCTTCTTCCAATAGGAGGCTGTTTTCTCTAAATTAAAAATCTGTTGTCTAGTGTAGCCACTTCTACCAATGATCTTAGCTAGATCTTCTGGATAACATGCTACAGCTTCTACATCATCACTTGCTGCTTTACCTTGCACTTTAATGTTACAGAGATAGCTTATTTCCTTAAACCTCATGAACCAACCTCTGCTAGTTTTCAGCTTTTCTTCTGCAGCTTCCTCACCTCTCTCAACCTTCACAGAATTGAAGAGAGTTAGGGCCTTTCTCTGCATTAGGCTTTGGCTTCAGGGAATGTTGTGGCTGGTTTGATCTTCTACTCTTTCCATATCAGCAGCAAGGCTGTTTCACTTTCTTATCTTTTGTGTGAAGTGGAATAGCATTTTTAATTTCTTTCAAGAACTTTTCTTTTGCCTTCATGACTTGGCTAACTGTTTGGCAGAAGAGGACTAGCTTTCAGCCTATCTCAGTTTTCAACATGCCTTCCTTACTAAGCTTAATCATTTCTAGTTTTTGATTTAAAGTGAGAGACATGTGACTCTTCCTTTCACTTGAACATTTGTAGGCCATTGTAGGGTTATTAATTGGCCTAATTTAAATTTTTTTGTGTCTCAGGGAATAATGACTCCAAAAGAAAGGGAGAGGATGGGGAAATGATCAGCTAGTGGAACAGTCAGAACGCAAAACATTTGTTGATTAAGTTCACCATCTTATATGGGCGTGGTTTGTGGCACCGCAAAACAATTACAATAGTAACCTCAAAATTTACTGATCATAGATCACCATAACAGATATAATAACATGAAAAGTATGCAATATTATAAGAATTACCAAAATGTGACACAGAGACATGAAGTGAGCACATGCTGTTGGAAAAATGGGGCCGATAGATTTGTTTGTTGCTTGTTGCCACAAACCTTCAATTTGTAAAAATCACTGTATCTGTGAAGCACAATAAAACAAGTATGTCTGCAATTACACCTGCAATAACCCTATTTCTAAATAGGTCACATTTTGAGGTAATGGGGGTTAGAACTTCTTTTTTTTTTTTTTTTTTTTGGTGAGGAAGGATACATCCAACCTAAAATAGTTGGTTCCATTGGGATTTGAATAGAATGATTGAGAGGCAATGCAGTATGGTTGTTAAAAACAGACTTTTGAATGCCCGTTAGGCTGGAGGAACCTAGGTAAATTCAAATCCTACCTTTGCTGCTTAGCCGTGACCTCAAGCAAGTTCCTTAATTCCAGGTGCCTCAGTTTTGTCTAATTACATGATGCAGGTAACAGTAGTGCCTAACTCACAAGGCTACAGTGAGGATTAAGTACTTATGTAAAACACCTAAATACTACCTACCACATAGGAATACTATACAAGTCGTTGCTGATTATTATTTATTTTTTTTCTTGTTGTGTATTGAGGTTTAGCTGTTCACAGTTATTCCAATGCAAATTTGAAGTTCTATTTTTCATAGAGGCAGCTCTGCTACCATTCTGTTTTGGTTTTGAACTTTAATGTATAATTCTTTTCTTTGGAAATTAAAGGACTCTCCTGTCCTTATGTTTAGAGCATGTAAACAGACAAACTTTCTGAAGAGGAATTTGACCATACATATCAAAAGCTTTAAAAAAATGTTTATAGCATTCTATCCAGCCATTTTATTTCTATGAATTTATTCTAAATAAATAATTTAAGAGGACAGTGAAAATTTTGGTACACAGGTATGTTTTTAATCATAGTCATGATTATAATAAAAAAGTTACAAAAAGCTATTTTTGTAACAATTGATTCTTTTAAATCATTGTAGATTAATATAATCAAATATTAATACTATTCAATTATTAAAAATAGTTTCTGAGATCATCTTTAAGAAGAAACTATGTTCATTGTATATTGTTTAGTAAAATAAGGACAAAACACTACCTACAGTAGCACTGTTCAATAGACTTTCTGCAGTGATGAAAATATTCTATATCTGCGATGTCCAATATGGTAGTCACTAAACACACGTAGTAATCAAACACTTGAAACTTGGCTAGTGCCACTAAGAAAGTTGATTTTAACTTTATTTCGTTTTCATTAATTTAAATTTAAACAATCTGATGTGGCTCATGGCTACCATAACAAAGTGAAAGTCTGTAGTATCTGATTCCTCCGCCCCTTCTTTCTTCACCTTCCTAAAAAGACTCTCTCCTCTCTCTGTCTTTCCATCCAGACCTCACATTGCAGATAATGCTTACTCTTCTCCCTGTATTTTTTTTTAACTCAGTATCATAGATAACCAACCTAATAAATGAATCTATTTCAAGGCATAATGAGATTCATGCATTTGGAATTTAACCAACATTTGACCTCCTGCCAAAAGAGTTTCATGAAAATTTCATGCATGAAACTGAATATGGGGACACTATAGGAAGTTATTTCTGTCCATACAATAGAAGACCTTCCATACTCACGTTTCCAAACATTCAATGTTGCCCTGAAGACAAGCTATTAGACTTATTTAGTGAGGACACTGAAGTGCTGAATTAGTAATAAAGAATAGGGCAATTACAATTTTACTGTGTGTTTACTTGCTCTAGTAGCTTTATTGTGGATTCTTTAGGATTTCCTACATACGGAATCATGTCATCTATCAATAGAGATAGTTTTACCTTCCTTTCCCATGTGGATCCTTTTATTTCTTTTTCTTATCCAATTGCTCTGGCTAGATCTTCCAGAACAATGTTGAATAGCACTGGTAACAGTGAGGGTCCTATCTTGTTCCTAATTTTGTGGAGAATTTATGATGTTAGCAGTGTTTTTTTTTTTTTTAATAAATAGGCTTTATCATTTTGAGGAAGTTACCTTATATTCCCAGTTTCCTAAGAGTTGTTTTTATAATAAAAGGGTGTTGGACTTTGTCAAGGTGAATTACTTCCAGGTCATTAACATCTTGTAAAACAGCATCTAGCATTGAGCTTTGCGTAGTTTAATAATTTTATAAGTGTTTGCTGAGTTAGACCAATTGAAAACAGCAAACACCAAAACCTGGAATTACACGTTAAGAGACATTCTTTGAATAAATTATCCTTAGAGATTTATTTGAAAAGGTTGGCTTTTTTTCATCCCACACAAGCCATATAACTCACATAAGAGTAAAAAAAAAAAAAAACAAGAAAAGAAAAGAAATGAAATGACCTCTTACACCAAATAAGTTTTAAAATATGAGAAGGGATATCTCTGACACTTAGTACCTTTAGTAAATATAATTGTCTAAGAACACTCCAGAATTTAAACTGGCTCAATCAAATGGGGGAGGCCTATCTGAAGCCTTCTGTAGACAAGAGTATTTGCAGCCTCCGTACGTAGCCTGTGCCAAATATAAAGGTTCCTCGACAGCTTGATGTCGAATTTGAATATCTGAGAGTTTCCTCTCATTAGATCACATGACATATATTTTTAAAGTCTATCAACATCAGAGTAGCATTTTGCAGAGGCACTCTGTGGCTTCCACCAGAGCTCTATATTTTTCCTCCTGGGTACATCTGTGGTCTTTCTTGCTAGGTATGATGGCCCCAGGTATGTTATTTTCCTTTCAGGCATCCTAATTGGCTCTTGCTGATGAAAAAAAAAAAATCCACAAGGAACATGCAGTACAAAATAATATTTGTCACTGATGTGGTAGAAATAGAAAATTACACAAACAATTTGGGAATTATAGGTTCATCACCACTGGGGTGAAAAGTTATAGACCATTTCTCACCCTCAATTATCCATTGGTTCCCTGTTGTGCTTGAGCCAAATACTTGGTCTCTTTGCATGCTTCTCAAACTTCTTCTCATCAACATCTAACACTCAAGAATGCCAGCCAGGAATGACACTGGCCAGGTTCTTGGTGAATACCTTTGAGGGCAATAATATATGTTTACATGTAACTCATAATTAATCACTAAACTTCCTTTTAAAAAAAAAACCATTTGGGGGTATATTTTACTGTCTGAGGGGCAAGAAATGACAGGATGGGAAGAGAAGAGATGCAATGGGGGTAGGGGATGATTGAAAACATTTGACTTGGCTTGAAATAAAAGTACATATTTCACACATATTTTTAAACCAACCCCAAAAGACAGCCTGACTTCGAACACGCTGAACAGGAAGCCATTTACTGTTGGAATGCTTGCTCAGCCCATCCAAAACACACATGCTCTTAATACCCCTGGGCTATCTAAAAAGGGTTGGGGTGAAAATATTTAATTTATACGTGCAATCCTGCTTCCTGTTTTATTTTTTTCCTTGTTGCCAACTCTGTTTCTCAAACTTTGTGAAAAATGATAGGAAATCTATTTCATTTTTCTTCCTACCCTCTATTGACCCAGCTGTACATTCTAACCTCAATTTATAGGTCCTACCTGGCTTGAAGACCAAAGAGAGAGGGAAAGGTAAAGACAGATGTTAAACCCTCATGGTTTCTGTGGCTGAAAAGGAATTTACGTGGAATAAAGCTTGCCATGGTGTCGATACCAAGGACAGGGGGTGTGGAACAGGGGCCTGCCTTGGCTTTCAGAATGTGTGCATTCAGTAGTATGTGTTCAAAAATGGTAAAAGAAAGCCTATAAAGAAGAGAGGGAAAAGAAGAATTTTTCTAAGTATCAGATGAGTAACTGGAAACACCTGAGTCCTATTAAATTTCAAAGTTCTGGTTATCAAGAGGAATTTTAAAATATTTTGGAGAAGAAATAAGAAAGACCCACATAATTAAGAATTATAATTCAAGCAAAAGATTTTCCAAAATTTTATTTAACAATGTTGGAGCTCTTTATACTTGGTTTAACATTGAAGGTATGCTCTTTTAGAATAAAATGAGCTCCAGATGGGTATACTTTACACAGTCTACCTGTTGCTCTTATTATTATATTTTGATTTCTTGAGTATGCTGAATCAATGTGCCATAAAACATTTGAAAGAAAATCTAAACCCAAATGGAAATCCAGAATGTTTGAAGTTCAGATTTGTAAAAGTCTTGAACTCAATCTAATTTTCCCAGAAAGCTGACCACATTCTATGGAAGTCCATCATAGAAAAGTTTATAATTGAGCACTTTGTTTTAAATCCTTCAAGAGAATTATTTAAATACTTGTAAATACTTGAACTCAAATAAGTATTTCAACACTGCCTCTTGAAGCTGTGCTTCAATTTTAATTTTGTGTCAGACTAGTAGCCTAAGTGGAACACCATCCTGGCAATTTTACCTGTCACCATGAGCTTGACAATCCTTTAGTGTCTGGACAACTGGTTTGTCTTAAACTTTTGCCTAAAGTTGATAAAGGCAAGGCAGCAAGTCACTTGTACAGTGTGGAAATATTCAATTGTACAGTAATACAGTGCCTTATATCTTTTGTTAAACCAGCTTTTAAAGTTTATAAGCAATAAATGTGATAACATCAATTTGTACTTTTGAATTTGTAAAAAAAGTCAGACTTTCTATTGACCTACAAATACTGTGTGGCCACAGCTTCACACTATGGTCCACATGGAGCAGTTCCATTTAAGATCGCATGACTGATTCTTATCCCCATAACGTATTTTCACCATGGCTTCTTTCAAGGAAAGTGAAGTGAAAGTAGATTTCTGATGTATTTTCAAGGTAAATCAGAGTGCATTACCAGTCCTGCTGCACAGTCCTACCTCTGTGGCGGCATCTACAAGAATCATTAAGACTGCTACAAAACTCTCAGGAGCAATTTTTACCTTAAAATTATATCTCCTGGAATTACATACTATTGCAGTATTGTATCCAGTCACCTGTGAATCGTGCCAGTCAGTGGCGTGCTCATAAACCAGCTCTCTGGGTAGGGGGAAGAGGCTGACTGTAGTCTCTTCTGATTTCTATGACATAAATACTCCCATCATGGTCGATTGCAGGCTACCAACTTGATAATGTCACTGAACATAAGTACAAACCAGATCCAGCACACCACTCAGAACAACCCACCCCAGATATCCCTCTCTCTCAACTGTACCTGGGTCATTTTAAGGTCAAGAAATTATTCAACATGCTCCATGTGTAACTATAATTTTAGTACATTTTAAAATAAATATATGGTAGTAACAAAAACTACCATGATTCGGAGAATTTTTATTCTAATTTATATTTTTTGGATCATGACAGCCCCTCATACATTGGAAAAATAGTTCGTATGTGACTAAGTTAGACAATGTATCTAATGCCTTGAATGGTGCCAGTTCACAATGGTGCAGCATCAGCAATGAAAATCACAGCTAACATATATTCTGCACACACTACCTCACAATCAGAGTACTGAATGATCTCCTGTCTCCACTCTTGTTCGTCCTCAACCCACACAGCAGCGGGAGTGGTCACTCTAAAACCTGAATCTGATTGTCATAAAACACAAATTTGTTTAAGCTTTCCAATGTTTTCCCCCAAAACAAGAGTAAAATGCCAACTTCTGGCCTACATCTACAAACCCCCGCATGGTCTGGCCCTTGCCTAACTGTCTAGCTTTCTTTCTGATCCTCAGATCAAGATTCTAGTCTTTATAGGACCATTGCCCTTATTCTCTTCTGCATGGCATACTCTTTCCCCAGATCTGTACGCGATGTCTCCTTTTTAGTCATCAAAGCTTGGTTTAAATGAAATCACTTCAGAGAGGCCTTCCCTGACCACCTAATTTAAATAGCTGTCCCCTTGCTTTCTATTACTTTATCTCCTTTCAATCCTCTGCATAGCAATCTTATCCTTATCTATTTGTGTTATTTATTCATTTATTGTATACCTTCCTCACCAAAATATAAGCAGAGATCCTATCTTGTTCACCATTGTATTCTAATTTGTAAAACATCTACTTCATTCAGACTACAAAGAATACAAATGAGAGGCATGCAGTGTTTCAGATTCCTTGAAATTAATTCTTAAACTTGTCCCGTCTATGGCCCCACTACATTAAAGTATACTTCCTTTGAAATCTAACAAATCCTAATACTTACTCAATAATTTGAAACTGAAGGCAACAATACCTATGTTCCAAGCCTTGACAGTTAGTTCCTATGGTTGGGCTGGTCAATTATTATTTCCCACAGTGGTCAGTCATTCAATCTACTTTTTCCCAGGCCCCAATCTTGACATCACCAGCAATCGGGTGTTAAATGCCTCATTATGCAAATGAGAAGGTATATACTGTAAAGTCTGACTCTCTGAAATCTGGAATTTTAGTGTTTTAAGAATCCATTTCACAGCGAGTAGACTGATTCATCTCTCATTACTGCAGTAAAAGGAACCTGGTCTGAGGGAAACTGAAAGGTACTTTATAGAAACAGAGCCTTCTGCATCATGGTGGACAGTCTTGACTAGGGAGCACTTAAACTAGGAGAGTTGAGATGGAAGTCATGGACGTTCTTGGGCAAGCTATATACAACACCTCTGCATCTTATAGCAGGTGTTTTTGCTGAAGCTACTTTCACATAGAGGCAGGTTCCTCTCCACACTGTGTCTATATACAGTTGACCCTTGAACAATGTGAGTTTGAACTGCGTGGGCCCATTTCTGCATGGAATTTTTTCAATAAATATATTGGAAATTTTTTTTGGAGATTTGGGATAATTTGAAAAACTCACAGATGAACAACATAGCCTAGAAATATTGAAAAAAATTAAGAAAAAGTTAAGTATGTCATGAATCCATAAAAGATATGTAGATACCAGTGTACTTTATCATTTCCTACCATGAAATGTACACAAATCTATTATAAGAAGTTAAAATTTATCAAAACTTATACAAACACAGACCACACTTGATGCCATTTGCATGTGAGAGAAATGTAAACAGATGTAAAGAGGCAGTAATAAGTCAGAACTGATTAAAGTTAGCTGTAATACACACTGTACTACTGTAACAATTTCATAGCCACCTCTTGCTGCTATTTAAGTGAGTCAAGTGTTACAATTAGTCCCTTAAACACCACATGACCATAATCATCTCCTCTGAGAAGTTCATCTCTCCAATAAATTGCATATCACAAAAAGAAGTAATCTCTAAATTCTTACTTTTTTTTTTTTTTTGAGATGGTGTCTTGCTCTACTGCCCAGGCTAGAGTACAGTGGTGCAATCGTGGCTCACTGCGGCCTCAAACTCCTGGATTCAAGTGATCCTCCAGTCTCAGCCTCCCAACTACCTGCAACTATGGTTCTTGTGTATTTTTCATTGTGTTTGTTGCAATACTGTTAACCTTGAATGTCACCAAGGGACCCATATTACTAGTGAGGCTGGAAGTGCTCCCCAGAAGCAAAGTCATGATATTATAAGAAAAAGTTTGAATTGCTTAATATGGATCACAAAAAGTATCTCCCTCCCAAAATTTAAAAATTTAGGGGAAAGAGTTGCCAAAAATATGACAGATTTCAAGTTGAAATAGTAACATATAAAGAATTTCTACAAACAAATAAGGAAAAGGAAACAGACAATTTATAGGGGAAAAATATATAATAAAACATATTTTTAAAAACTTCCAAAATAGTAGATGAATAAATACAAATTTAATTTAAGACATTATGGTATAATAAATGTTTTAAATAAAAATAATAATTATAAAATGTTTTAAATAAAAATTCTCAGTACTGTTAACAGCATGGTGAAATAGGCTTATAAGTTGGGAGTGGGAAAGCTAAAGTCTTGCAATCTTTCTGGAATGCAATTTGGTCATATACTAAATTGTTTTGACTTTCTAATTCTACTTCTAAGTAAATTATGCTAAAGAAATATTCAAATGGAAAAAAGATATAATAATTTTCATTGCAATTTAGATTTCAATGATAAAAATGAGAAATAGTCTATCTATCCTTATATTAATCATTATAATAATGTCTAATGTTTATTTTGTGCCAGGCACTGATCTAAATGTTTTAATGACTACATATTAACCCATGTAATAGTTACAACAACATTATGAACTTTATTTTCAAACTCATTTTTAAAGCTATGAAAACTAAGATAAAGAGAGGTTAAGTAACTTGTCCGAAGGCACCCAACTGGTAAGTAGCAGAACTGGGATTCAAACCCAGGACATGTGACTCCATATTCCATGGTCTTAACTCCTATACATACCACTTCACATATCTGTCCATATTATGGCACATGACATAGTCACTAAAATGTTTTCAAATACTACCTAATGATGTGGGAACATGCTGACATTATGATTAGGGAAAAATTCACTATACAAAAATATATATGTGGTGGTATTAAAGAAGCAAAATGCATACAAACAGAAAAAATTAGAAGGCAATATATGTAAAGATCAAAGTGATTATCCCTGTCTGGTAAGGAAATTGCAATTTTAATTTTCTTCCTTATATTTTTATGTGCTTCACAAAGTTCTAATGAAGATGTTTTACTTTTATAAACAGACAAGAATAATACAAGTCATTTTTAAAAAGAAAATCACAAAGTATTGGTAGATATTTTTGGTACCTAGATGTAACTGAGAACAAACTAGGTATAAAATTCTAGTTGTAACTAGAATAATTTATATCCATTTGCATTCTCAGGCTAGTACTCATTGGCCTTACCTATACTTATAGTGTGAGAGCTATAGCTATGTCTTAAAAGCTGGCACAGTGATGGAAGTCTTTTCCCATTAATGTATCTGAAACATTGCTTTTATTAATAGCACATTCTTCATAGCCCTGCTGAAGGCATCTTTCAAAAACACCATACTGCCATTGCTGAAACAAAAACTTCCAGAGATTTAGAACTTCCATCTATTGAGAGAAAGAAATAAGATTTATGAAAAGTAATTTTTTTCTTTCTTTCTTCTTCTATTTTTTGGCAAGGACATTAAAACATTCCTGTCTATAGCTAGGCTTCTTTCAGCTATAACCTATTACCATGTTAAAATAGCCAACTTGCCTCTTCAGTTTGTTCCATGGAATTCGGATACAGCTTTGGCTTCTAAACCAATTGAAAAATCTTATTGTGTAAAACTTGCTTTTCCTTGAAACCCCAAACCATTAGAGACAAATGAAACACACACATACATACGTATGTACCACCTATCTCTCTATAAAAATTTAACACACTTTTACATGTCTCACTTTATCTTCACAACATCCCTTTCAGGTAATAAAGACGCAAATCCTTAGGCCATTGGGAGGCTTTCAAAATAAAGTTAAATTATGACTTACTTATAAAAAAAAACTGAAATATTAAAGCTATTCACATACCACAGAGTTTCAAAGGCTAAAAGCTGACCACGAGGAATAAAAAGCAGTGCACAAGTAAACGAATGCAGGAATTATGGTCAAGGCAGATTGCTATTTGGGGTCTGGCTAAAAGATCTGCAATAAAGCACTGGCAATGCTAGAACAGTCTTCTCATCCTACCGGGGGAATTTTTTTTTTATACATCCTGAATGTAAATTATTTGTTTATTTTTTCCATCAGCTCTTTTTGTCCTTGTCCTTGTCAAACCTCACTTCCCTTGAAAACCACCCTCCAGCCCCTGGATCACTAGACAAGAGTTTTTAAATCCATCAACCAGCTAAACACTAAAGTGGGTTTGCGGGGACCTAGACGTGACTGTACCACCAAGGGAGGACACAAATGTCAATAACCCAGTTAGCCAATGACGGCCTGCAGTTTGCCCCGAAGGAAGACAGAAATAACAGTGCTAATTTTAACTTCACCTGATTGGGAATACAGAAAGTGGCTTAAAGTATTTCTCCCCCACCCTACTTAAATGAAAGGACTTGGTAGGCAAATCAAAGAAGGAACGATGGCACAGGTAGATGATCCCAATCTTAACGTGAGCACACATCTAATTCAGCCACTGTCTCCCCACGAATTTCAGTAGCTTCTCTATTCCAAGGGGAATAAAGTCCAAACCACCTGATCTGTCCTAAAGGCCCTACACAATCTGACTTTCCATTTTTTTCCCAGATTAATCCAGCTACCTCAGGTGCAGTTTATACACAATTCCAAGAATGCATCCCACCCTGTCTTGCCTCTGAGCCTTTGCTCATGGTGCCTTTCTCCCTGGTGTGCTCTTCCCTCCACTGTCACCAGTAATGACAAAATCAGTTCTAATTGTTAACTGAGCTCCTGAGGAATGCCAGGCAGTGTTCGCAAAGCTTAATATCTGTCCCCCTATGCAAGTCTTGCAACAATCCTGCATTGTTCCTCTTATTATAATTCTTATCACAAATAAAAGCACACAGAAGATAAAAATTTTATGTTTCTTCAACATCCAATCTACAAGAGTTGTATTTTTTTTTGTCTTATTGTAGCTTATACTCATTGAATTATTGCTTGTCTTCTGTTATGTATTATTTGTGCTTGTTAGGCCATTGTCACAGCCTGCCTTGTATGCCAGCTACGTGCTCAGTGAGCCCTTGAGTACAGAGGGGTGTCTCTCAAACTGATGTCTGGGCATCTCTGGGGTCCCTGAGTCTATTTCAGGAATTCTGTGAGGTCAAAACTATGTCTACTAAGACTTCGTTAGTCTCTATGATGTACAATAATACCACAATGACAGATCTAACAACCAATGTAAACACAATAATCTGCTAAACCATTAAATCTGAACATAATCATAAAAGAAATGGAGACTCAAATCTGAGATCCTGGGAAAGTTCATGTGATCGAGATTCTTTTTTCTTTTAATTCTACAACTGCAGACAGAGTTTAAATTTCCCATTTTCTTGTTATAATCAATATCAATTTTTTCAAGCAAGAGAGAGTTCTCAAGTAACTACCATCAGAGCCTTGGGGAATTTGTGAATCGCCTTTTCTCTGGAGTAGAATGATACCTTAAGACTCACCTGTTAGTAACATATTTCGAATGTAAACAGGACTTTGTGGCCATCCACCTGCCTTTCTGTAGCTATACTGGCTTTAACCTTTCCACATGGACTCTGTTGTCCAGTCCTTGTTGATATACTCTGGATAAATCTTAAATTCTCCACCTCTTTGGGAGACACTTGTGGGTTCTACCAAAGCTGCTTTTTGGCAAGTCAGGTTTGGATTCTCATGTCCTAATGTCACCTCCCTGTAAGCTTCAACAGATGATTGCAAAAATAAGGGAAAACTACCCATCTAGTCACGTGTAGTCAGTGCCCTTCCCACACTAAAATAGTCCCCAATCTTTTCCCTGCATCCCAACCCCCACTTCCCACAAATTGTCCCCAGACCTAAAGGGAGTGCCCTGACATCACTGGCTTTTATCACATCCTCATCTCTGCCTCCAGGATGGAGTGAGGGTGACCCTGCTAATGATGGTATGGAATGAAGAAATGGAAAGAGGCCAGAAAAGTGAGTTCAGGTGAATTATTCCTTGACTCCTCCCTGCCCCCCCCCACTGCCCTTCCTCCAGCATTGCCACCAGGTCTCCCTGGCTGTCCCCGGGCCAGGCCTTTCTCCCCACCCTGCTCTGATTCTGAAAGGAAAAGCCTGGCACAACAGAGCCTACTTTCCCATTCGAATCCTTTGTGCACCCAAAACCCCAGCAATATGCAACTGTGTCTCTCTTTCAAGATCTCATAACAAAAACAAAACACAAACAAAACAAAGACAAGGAGGAGACAGAAGAAACTTTTTTATGCCTTTTGTGTTTGACACTGTTCTAAAGCAAAACAAAAACAAAAATCACTCTGAATAGGGCTGAGGAAATCTAATGAGAACACTTTCACACACAAAAAAATTGTCTTAAACATTATGATACGTTTTATATTTTTATTACTAGAATATTCCATTTAAGGAGCATAGTATACTTCAAGGGCATGAATAGTATAATTCTGGGCATGGTTGATGATCTGAAGAAGAAGAAAAAACAACTCAGTTTTCACCCAATGGCGCTACCACCTACATATGCGTTCAAGCCAGGTTCAGTTTAATTCTTGACTCTTCTGTTTTCTATCAAAAATAAGCAACTTGGAAAAGTTATTTAATCTTCTGGTGACTCAATTTTTAATAATCTGTGAAAGATGACACCTACCTGATATGGTTATTAAAGAGGGACAAGTGAATTAATACACATTAAGCACTTAGAACTCTACCTGGCACGTGGTAAGCATGCAACAAATATTGTTCCTATATTATTATGTAACACATTATTTCTAAATAGGTTGTAAATTTCCAAACATCCTTATGAACCAGAATCTGTATACAAGCTGGAAATTCTTATAAATTCCTTTGACAGGAAATTTTAGGAGCACGTTCAAATTAGTAGTGAGTAGAATGATAGATTGTTCTCTTTATGGAGCTAATAAATAGTAAGCTAATAGTAAGCTAAATATGGAGCTAATAAATAGTAAGAAATTAGTTTGATTTAAAATCCAGGATTTTAATTTGATGTAAGACATCTTTGGGGATAAAAGCATGGAATGAACTTTCAGGGGATTATAAGTAGTATTTCCTTCTGGAAATATTAAGAAAGGAATGGATGACTCTTTTCTGGATTACTTAAAATTCACCAGCTCAAAAGCAGATGATTAAGTGAATCCTTTGAGATTCTTTTGAGCTCTTTCCTCCATTTTGATATAAGTATTAGTGATCAGGCTCTTAGTGGGTATCTATAGCCCTCTCTGTTTGAGACCTCATGAAAGCTCCACTTTAGCTCACCTCCCTCTGCTTAATACCAACTTTCAGGGAATGGATAGCATTTTAGGACAGGAAATGACCGATGGTTTCCAGGGTCTCTTGGAGCTAAGATAATTTCGCTGCTATGGAGGGCCAGGCCTGGGCCTACCATAGCTAGATGGCAGTGAGGAGATCACTGTAGCCTGTTAACTGGGGTCCAGCAAACGATCATATACCTGGCAGTATAGGGGCCTTTCTACTACCCTGTAGGTACAAATGGTAAAAGTCTCCATTAACCCCTAGTTTCATTGCCCTGGTGACCTACTGGGTTCCAGTGGAGGCTGCCTGGATAGACACAGACCATCTGCTGTGACAAATCAGGGAGTGTCAACAAACCAGTGCATAGCACTTCAGTTCTTCTCTGTTAAATATCCAACACAATGCTAAACTAAAGGGAATAAACTTGAGCAAGTAGAAGTTCTTCTAACCCAGACAGAATGTTAGTCTCTGCTACTTCCTATAACATTTGGCATTAATAATGGGTTTGACATTATGCCAATCCAACCAGATATGTTCATGACGGTCCATTTAGATTTGGAAAGTAATATGTGCCAGGCCCCATGCCATTTCAATAATATTTGAACAATATTAACAAGATGACACCTAGCAAAAGCAAGCTATTATGTTTCTATCATCCAGGCTGCCATTGTGATATTTAGGAATCCTTCTTTTTCTCCAATAACACCAAAATTAAGCAAATGCAAGTCAGTTATGAGAAACCATTCTCCTCTTTTAATTTGAGAGCCACTGTAATTTTGAAAGCTGTTTTCTGCATCCATGGGAAAAAGCCTTCCCCCAACTCCTAATATATTGGGTATTAAGCGGTAACCATGTGTCAAATTCTATAGAAGACATAATATCCTTCTATATCACCTACTGAGTTCACTATCTACGCTACAGCTGGCTGCGATAGCTGGAAGCTGTCACCTGAGATTTTTCTGCACTTGGAGTAAGTCCAGTGAGAAAACCCTCCCCATCAAGATAGTCAGGGTCAATAATACCTCCTTGAGAACACTTGTTCAGGTGATATTTTACCATTCCAATGATAGCATTAAGGAGATATAATACAGAAAAAACAATCCCAAGAATGCCACAAATTCCGAGAGAAGCAGAGTGCCTGCCTATTCACCACCTGACAATCACAGCCTGGGAGCCCAGAGTCTGTCTCTTTGGTCAGGCCCTGGGCCTTTAATAGCCTATGTCCCTGAAATTAACCTATGAAAGGGGCATTATGCTCACAATACACAGGGCAGACCTGAATTAAATTCCTATTGAGACCCAAAGTGGAAACCACTGAGCCCCCTCTGCTCTCCCCCTACCCTTTCCCTTTTTTATATTGGCTAAACAATGACAAAAAAATGCTTTTCTTGGCATTATTTCGTATAGTCTCCCTGCTGTCCCTATTCCCCTAGTCTAAAACCCTAAGGGTCTCTGGCCTCAAGGGTGCTAGTCTGTTACCTTAGAGACTGTTTCTTTAGGAGGCAGTGGAGTGGCAGAGGACATGCCTTTGCTGCATACTTTGGCAACCATGCATTGCTGAATGCTGCTCTCATGAATGCAGGTCTTTCACTGCCATCTGGACAGGCCCACAGGTATAAACATTTTTCCTATGAAGAGAACCAGGGACTACACATTGCATCAGTAAACCTCCTGAATGACAAACAAAGCCATCCCATATGCTGGGACAGCTCTGTCACATCAGAGTTGATGGAATGTAAGTCTGTCCCTAATGGCAAGGTCAAATTAAATTTTCAATGTACACACCCTTCAGCCTTATCAGGCGAACAATGTGAACTAGCTTGGGGAAAGAGGTCTGTAGAGGGAGGTAGGAAAAGGCTGTCACTGCAAAATGGAAGACCATTACATTTGGCCCAAGAATAAATATGTTACCTTAAAGAGTCAAGGGGAGGCCACACATTCCTCCCTAGCATTTCTACGGTAAGCCCGAGACAAGGGGCTCTTTCCCTTGGCTTGGTGAAATAAGACTGGCACTTACCCCCTTCAAAGGCATTCTTAGGTTCTTCATAGACAAACATTACAGTTGAAATTCTTAACATATTTATAAGAACACAGACTTTGTACTCCATTGGGAACTGTGGGGGGAGGATGTAACAAGGGCTCTATTATGTTTTCCTACAAACAAAGTTGCTATGAACTTGGAATTCAGTCATATCCAGCTTTCAACTTTATTCGTCAAGGTGTCTCCTTTTATGTTTAGATGTTATTGCACTTTGATATAAAACTAATAATTTACTAGTTTCTCAGATACGATGTCTTTTACCTATCTATAGTTCATTCCTACACACACAGACAGAAGTCAAATATATAATTCTTGCCACACTCAAGCTTATATAACCAAAATAAAATTTTTCTCATGAACCAAGATTTCTCATAGAAAGAGAAAAGAAAGAGAAATCTTATGGGGTAAAAGAAAAGGGGGACAAGAAGAAGAAAGAGCCAATAGGCAGGCAGGGAATCAGCACGTGTCAGAGTTTTCTAAATTTTGCCACTTCTGAAAAAGACAAGTCTTCTAAAAATCTTTATGGACGGATGAAACGATCAATAAGATGGGCGGGCAAATTTTTACAAAAATTATATCATGCCTAATGCCCCTGCCACAACCACTGCTCTGGTCCCTGACATGACTCGGAGTGGAACTTGGAGGTTTGTAACAGTATGTCCTCTTGCCATAACAAGCAGTGATATTTTTTCCTTCCTTGACGATAAAGCTTTCCAGTTCAGTAAAAATCTTTGTTTACCAGATATAAAAATGTTCCTTTTCAAGCTGTGAAATTGACCCTGGGCTTTTTCCTCTCCCTTCCCCCTCCTCCTTTTGCCTTTAAAAGTTCAGGATGTCTCCAACAGTAACTGTTACATTCTGTCTAGCAAGCCTGGACTGTGGACAGTGATCTAACCTCTTGGAAAAAACATGGAGTTCACCCAAAAACTGAGAGAGACATTCTCTCGCCCCGGCCGCCAGCTCATCGGTTTCAAAGCTCCGGGACAGACCTCATGCACGGCTCGGGGCCCTGGCGCGCAAGCGGGCAGCGCCAACTCAAACACGGAAAGCACTTCAGCAGGTCTAAACGGCAGCCACACTCCAGGCCCCGCGCAGGAGGCGGGCGGGGACGGGGAGACACCGGCCAGTGGGCCTTTGCCTGCGTCACTCTCCCTCAGCTCTCTCCTGTGTCTGGGACATGTGGGGAAAAAAGGAACTCCTCCCCTCGTTGGACTGCAAGGTGAGGAAATCGGACGTCTCAGATTTAATGCACATAGAAACATCTTAACTCTTGAAAAGCAAACGGTCTTGCTGATGTGTATATGCACGCACGCACGCATGCACGCACACACGCACGCACACACGCACGCACACACGCACGCACGCACGCACGCACGCATGCACACACGCACGCACGCACGCACGCATGCACACACGCACACACGCACGCACGCACGCACGCACGCACGCACACCTTGGCAGCAGCAGGTCATCTATAATCATTTCGATTTGCTTGAAAGCAGAAAAATTGGCCTTTGATAGGAAATGTAAAAAATAAAGCCATTTCTTCCTCCTTTGGGAATTCAGCTCAGTTTTCTAAGTATTCTCAGTATCCATCCTTTCCTCAGGGCCCACCCCACCATTTTAAACATACTCAGCTTTCAATGTATTGATATCTTTTGCTGGCCTCCCCTTTCAACACTGACACAGGCGCTAATCCCAGGGGTTCCGGATCAATGTGTATGATTGCATATTTAAAGGAAAAAAGAGAATGCCCCTTCCACTGAAAGAGAAGGCCATGAGTTTATTGACATGAAGATACTGAACTTCCTTGGGAGCATTCCTCTAGTCCTCTGCCCACTGAATTTTTAAAACTATTCAGTTTTTAAATCATTTCAGATGTTATTCATTGGCATACAAAAGTTTTCTAACGAGGACATACCACTCCCCTAAAAAGAGTTTATTGGTTAATATGTCTTCTTACAAAGAGAATTGTTTTAAGTTTACATTTCTTTATTCTTTTACACTATTTTGTATTAGTTGAAGTTCCCTGAATAAACTTTATTTCAATAACTGCCAAATTGATTTTTGTTCACTTACTCAACTAGCATGTACTGAGCACCCACTAAATGCACTGCATTGCTCTTACAGATATAAGTAATTTACAGCCCTCTCATTAAGAATCATAGCACCTAACTAGAGAAAGGTTGAATTTATAAATTATAAAGTTTGCCATAAAAAACCCCTACACCAAAGGGCATTTATTGAAACCTTAAAATCTGTACCCCCATAATATGCCGAAATAAAAAAATAATAAAAATAAAAAAAAAAACCTACACCACTCAAATATTGTACTCACTAACTGCCGCTAAAATATCTATGGCAGCACATATTGTGTTCTGAATTCTCTACTGAATTCTATGGGGACGCCAGTCACAGAAACCATAGTCCCTGCTACAAGGGACACATGATCTAACTGAGTAGATTAAAACATGTTTCACTTGTTTCATCCTTTTTATCTTGAAACTGAGACATATGAAATGAGCATCTCTCTAAAAGCTATGGACTGACAATACCATAGAATGTTATAACTAATAACAACTAATAGGGTATATGTATAGATATTTGCCACCCAAATTATAAATGACAGAGTGGGACTTGCCCAAATTTGAAAAACTATGTAGGACAATTCAAAATCATTTGATCATTAGTTCTGACTTGAGCTAAGCAGAAGAAACAAAGCCTTGTTGGCTAAGTGGTGACTGATCTCTGCTTTTCTAAATTATCAAAATCTGAAGATGTGTAGCAATTCATAATGGGTTCGTTGGTTTCTATTTTAATTCTATTTATTAATTTAGTAGAAACTTGATCCTTACATCACTAAGGAACCATACTTCAAAATAAAGTGACCTTTACTTTGGTTTTGAACACTTCTGAATGACTTCTCAACTCTGGGTGCAGCCATTTGGCCCTTAAAACAAAAAGGCTTAGTGTAATGAGATTTTTCGCCATTTGTGGATATACAAAATGAATTAACTTCATAAAACTCTGGAAGACAGATTTTTTTCTTGTTCCCAACACAGGGAAAGGGTAGATTTCAGCGGCCCACATCCCCACTGTGGAATTGTGCAATCCTGGCTACAGAAGAGCCCTTCGACCCTTTTAAGCCCTGAAACTAACATAGGGAACTGCAGGGAGAGTGTGAGATGGAACCGTCCCAGGGAGGGAGCTCACACTGTGTCCCACGCCCTTTCTGAGATCTAGGAAGCTATACAGTAACATACAATTTTCAATCCCAGCCTTTAACAGATTGCACACTGTCCTGGGGACCAGTGGTGCCAAGACTAGGCGTTAGGGAAACTCAGGTTGTCAATGCTTTGACTGGGGCATAGCTGGGAATAAACCCCTGCAGCCAGGGCTGAGAGGCAAGCAAGGCAAGTGCCACCAGGACTGAGACTAGAATGCAAACAGGGAGTAAGGTGCTGCTGTGCTTAGTCACAAGTTTGGCAGGGGCTCCTGCAGCCTGGGCTGAGGCAGGAGCTAGGCACAGGCTACTGCCACCAGAGATGGTGGGCGAGCCCCGAGGGAATGAGGGTGTGAGAGGGATACGTGTTCCCCACCTACCAGCCCAGGCTGTGTCCACTGAGGCCAGCCCCACCCTCATCAGTGGCAGGGTGTCAGTGTGGCTGCTACTGCCCCTCACCCAAGCATTCTGCCTGGGAACTAAGGATCATCTTGTACTCCCCCCACCCCCACTACACACACACACACACACACACACACACACACAGTGGCTGGTGTCTGCTCTCACCATTGGAGAGCATGAGCACAAGACTGCCTGGCCCAACTTTGCCCCCACCCTAAGACAGAGAACATAGCCTGGGGTCCTGGGAATAGCCAACCCAATCCACCATCTTGAACACCTGAGCACTCCTCCTGGGAGCCTGACCTTAGGCTAAAACTCCTGCCTGCTACTCCTAGCTGGCACCTACCTGCAACTGTCACCTGTGGGCTGGGCCTGGATACTGGCCCACCCAGCCCATCAATGTGCACTGCTCAGGACTCAGGGAATCATGCTGCCACTGCTACTGCCACCACCCATGCCATGCTGGCTGCCCAGGAGCCCAAGAATCTACACGTGTGTCCAGCCCACTGTGTCACTACTGGCATCTAAGCAAGCCACCAGGAGGCTCAAGGATCAGCCCACCAGTGACTGACAATACTGGTGCTAGTGTACACCACCCCAGGGCACAAGGGTAGGCGTGCTCAGCCCACCACTGCCACCACCAGGGTGTGAAGAGTGGCTCACTTGGCATCCCAGTCCCCAGTACAAGGTCACCTCATCTTCCACTAATAACCAAACCCTAACCCCCAAGGAAATCACAGATACCACTGAAGCTGTGTATAGCCAAAGAAATCATACACAGCCTACACTGCTACATGCACCCAGAATCAAAGCCAATGTGCCCTATGCAACCAACACCATAGATATATCTTAATGAAAGGTCCTCCCCTAGGAAGTAAAATAAAAAATAAGAGGAAGTAAATATCACACCAGATGTGCATATATCAATGTAAGGACACAGGAAATATGAAAAAGCAAGGAAATATGATGCCTCCAAAGGAGCACAATAATTCTTCAGCAATAGATCTTGGACAAAAAGAAATTCTCAAAATCCCAGATAAAGAATTCAAAATATTGATTTTAAGGAAGCTCAGTAAGATAAGAGAATTCTGAAAAATAATACAAAGAAATCAGAAAAACTATTCAGAATATGAATAAGAAATTTACGAAAGAGATAGCTTTAAAAAGAATCAAAAAGTAATTCTGGAAATGAAGAATTCATTGAAGGAACAACAAAATACATTTGAAAGCTTTGACAATAAACTAAACCAAGCAGGAGAAAGAATCTTAGAACTTGAAGACAGGTCTTTTGAAATAATCCAATCAGACAAAAATAAAGAAAAAAGAATGAACAGGCTGGGTATGTTGGCTCATGTCTGTAAGGAGGCTGAGGAGGGAAGATTGCTTGAGGCCAGCAGTTTGAGGCCAGGCTGGGCAACATGGCAAGATCCCATCCCTACAAAAAACAATTGGGGTGAGAGAAACAAATTAGGACGAGGTAGGGACTCAATGGAGGCCCCCTAGGCTAATAGATATTCTGTCTTGAGCTGGGTGTTGGTTACACATCTGCATTCACTTTGGTGAGCCAAGAACAATAATGTGCACATACTTTTCTATATGTCTGTGATACATCCAAGGAAAAGTTTAATTTAAATGGTGAAGGGAAACAAATATTCTTTATTTCCTGAGCAGAGCTTCGGAGATCCTCTTTGGGGGATAATTTGGTAATATTCAACAACTGAATAATTTCATTTCTAGGAGTTTGTCTTATGAATATATTCATGAGTAATGAAGAAATAAAAAGAATAATAAATTTATAACTTTTTGAAGCATTGTGTGTCATGCATTCTTTTAGATATTTTACATGTATTAGTGTATTTATTTATTAGTTCTAATAAACCTGTGGAGATAGGTGATGTTAACCCTCTGTACAGAGATGTACATAGCAGCATTACTTGTAATAATAAAATCTAGAAACCTAAATAATCTCCATTAATGAAATAAATTAATTCTATCTCATTCATACAATGCAATGAATGAAGTAAATATGTATTTAAATACATACATAATTTATTAACAAAATTTAAAATACAGAAGCTAATTTTGTTTCAAAACTAAAGATTAATACACACTCATTAAACTGCTAAATTTGGTTATCTCTGTGAAGTAGGATTGTGGGGAGGACTTGTTCTTTGTAGGTTATATATTTCTCTGTTGATGGGATGTTTTACTATGAGCAACAAATTCATGATTAGAAATAAAAATGTAAAGCTCTTCCCCATCAAAAAAAGAATAATAATACATCTTAATTTGTCTATTTTTATGTTCAAACTCAAAACAATATGGAATAAATTCAAGAAAACAGAATCACCTTAAAATATATATATAAAATATATATTAAGGATTAAATGAGTATGTCTCAAATGCTAGTACCTAAACCCCTTCACATTTTTCCAGCCAACTCTTAAAAGTGATCTTTAAATCCATTTCCTCTAAATACAAGCCAACACCCCAAACGAGTATGGTGATGGATATTTTTATATTCTCTTTATGAGAAAACTATGTCTATATTTCTTTACTCTTTGTTTTGGTGATACTAAATGGAAACTTTAATTCAGAAGATTTGAAAGTAAATTTTGCAAAACGACACAAGTGTAAAAACCATTAGTGGCAACAAAATTTGCTAAATACTGACATCTGACTGTGTGATAGATCAAGTTTAGCAGCTTTCGGGTATCTGATTCGAAATATGAAGGTATATGGAAGAAAAATAAGTCCTTGGCACCCAGAGCCAGTAGAACAACTTCTGACAGAACTGTTTTTCAGCCTTACCTAATGAAAAAAGAATGTTTTGAAGTGATGGATTTCAAAATATGTGGGCCAAACTGCAAGACATAAACAGTGTATTTATATGTACACAAAGAATTTAGAGAAATCCATAGCCAGGAGAAATGTATTTTAAATCAAAATCCTTAAAATCCCTCTTTTTCATTATGGCTTTCTGATTGAACAATTTATCAAGAAGATAAATTGCAAGCCCTTGAGTATTCATGCCTCAAAGGTCAGAATAGACTGGCAAGAAAGAGAAGAAAAAGAAGAAAAAAGAAAGAAACAAAAACAAACAAGGACCTGAAGGAACTGTGAGCATCCGAAGCCTGGCATTAGATTTGGCAACAGGTGAATTTTCTTTGGAGGGTATTAATTTTGTAAGTCAAAGCTATTAAAATCCGACTTCCCTTTTCAGGTCTGGAAGGCATAACGCACAGGTCTCTTGCTCTAGTTCTCCCTAGGGGCTATATTTTATCCAACTAGCCTCACTCCCTTCACTGGCTCATATTTTAAGTGCAAAATCTACTGGCCAAGACCATTCATGTAGTCTTGCCACATGCTGTGAGGAAGTCTCTGTCAATGTTAATCTGGCCTTTCCGGATGAGTATACATGCCCCTGCTAAACGCACAAACCTACAGTTCCCAAAAATGTCTCATGATACTTTTAAACCTCAGGGAAATGGTCAACACCCTTTTTCTTCACAACTCAGCTGGAAACAGATTAATTCATTCATTTCTAAAACAGTTATTCACCCCCCTCTATTTTCAGCCTACCCCTTCAAGACGTCTGACTCCAAGAAGCCTCTGACCCTGGAATCAATCCATCACATTTCCTCAGTATATAGATTCTCCCACTCTCTCTCCTAAAGGATTGTGGTGGACATTCTCTACTTTTCTTCTTAAACCTCTATTCCTCCTGCAATTTCTGCCATCAGTCCCATTAAAAGGGGTGAATCTATGACCCGGTCTGATGCCAACTCTTTGGCTTGTGCCCCAGCTTCCATCTCCTCTTGCCCAAGTCTGCCCTTGCTCTCCTACGTCATCCATTTTGTTTTTCATTCTACTCATTATTACTCAAAAATGAACACCCATTCTCTCTCCATCTCACTTTGAAGAGGTTCCCCCCTCCTACCACTCACAGAAAGAGCACAAGGACTCCCGCATTGCTAACTCCAATGGTCATCCCTCAATCCTCATTGAGTTCGTCAACGTTGTCAACATTTGGCACAATCATCACCTCCTCCTATAAACACTTTTTCTCACTTAGAGTAGCCCTAAGACATGGCTACTTTTCTGGTTTTCCTCTTACCTAACTGTCCACTTCTTCTCTGTCTCTCTTCCTGCTTGCATCGCCTCTCCCAACTAGTAGCTCCCCACAACTCTGCCCTTAGTATTCTCTGAGTTTACTTGCTCTCTAGGGGAATCACATTCAGGCTCATGGCTTTAAGTATCATCTATTTGCTAAGCTCTCTCACATTTTATATTTCCAACCTGACCTCTTCTCTGACCTTCAGACAGCCATGTATTCGACACCTCCCTCTGGTGAAATATCAAATGGGGATCACAAATTTAACTGGTATAAACTGAGCTCATTCCCATCCTGCTGAAAACTGCTCTTCTCATAGAATTTTCTACTGCAATTAATGGCAAGTCCATTGGTCTGCTGGCTCAGGCTAATTAATCCTGGAGTCTTCCTTTGCTCCTCTCTCTCCTTCACCTCCCTCCCATGTCATCTTGAATCCATCAGACAGCCCTACTGTCTCTAGTTTCAAAATACACCCGGAATCTGAACAATGTTTACCACTTCAACTGCTATTGCCCTGGTCCACATCACAATCCAATAATCATTTGGACTGTTGCAACAAATGCCTAACTGGGCTTCCTATTTTCACTACTGCCCCTTCATTCACTCTATTCTCAACACAGCTGACAGACCAACCCCTTTAAAATATGTTGTATCATATAACTCCTCTTCTCAAAACCTTGAACTGGCTCCCTATGTCACTCAGAATGAACGACAAAGTCCTTACAATGATCTCCAAGAATTTCTTCTCTGTCCTGCCCCTTCCTACTACTTTATCCATCCCTCACACTGCTCCAGCCACACTGGCTACTTGTTTCTGGAATAAACCAGGCTCACTCCCACCTCAGGGCCTTTGCACTCACTATTACCTCTGGCAGGAAGACTCTTTATCTAGAACAGAAACATGGCTCACCACCTCACCTCCTGCAAGTCTTCACTGAATGAGACCATCTCTATTTTTAAAAGTGCAAGCCTCCAAACTCTACTATCTCCTCTCCTCTGCTTTTCTCTAAAACATTTATCATCACATAACCTGCTTTATAGTTTATGTACAATGTTGAGTGTTATGAAAGCAGGAATATTTGCCCATTTTGTTCATTGCTGCATCCACAGCACTAGAAATAGTGCCTGGGACACAGTCAATGCAGTCAGCTCACTAACTGCCAGGAAAGGTGCTAGTTGCTAAATACAATACAGGTTTACTCCTCTAACCACATTGCCTTAGTCCATTTTTTGCTATTATAACACAATTTATAGAGAAAAGGAGATCACTTATCACAGTTCTGGAGGCTCGGAAGTCCAAGAACATGGCGAGGGTCACCCCAAGGTGGAAGGGAGAAAGGCGGAAGCAACCACAGAAGACAATGGGAAGAAACGGGGGTCAAACTTCATCTTTTCTTCAGGAACTCACTCCCTTAACAACTAACCCACTCCTGCAATCAATCCATGAGGGAGAAGCCCTCAGACCTAATCAAATCTTAAAGACCACGCCTCCCAATAACATTACATTGGCAATTAAACTTCAACACGAGTTTTGGAGGAAGACATTTAAACCATAGCATGCATCGTGGTTTTTCTGAACTCAAAATTTCCCATTCAGCAGATATCTCTGAAAACATTTTCACTCCAAAAAACATACCAAATGAACTCATCTCTTTCACTATCAGACTTCTAGCCCTGACACATGCCAGGTTAAGACCCTTGTGGCTAATGCCTTCATAGATCTGCCTGAGAGAGTAAATCAGAGTATCTTTTCTTGAAAGGATATTTTCTAAGAACACACTATAGAAGAAAGTAATAAGAAGTTCTCTGACTTCCTTAAAATTAAGTGAAAGAAGTACTCTAAAAACAAACTCAAGTATAATGCCACTTTCATAATTTTTTAATATGTATAACTTGGGTCTTTTTCTGATTTTTGGCACCAGGATTCCTACATTCTGTGAACTGCTTGGCAGAAACTACATGTCGTATTTCCTGAGGGAGGGTTCATTAAATTCTCTAGACTTGTCAAAATTTGAAGGGAAAAAAAAAAACATTTATAATGAAAGTGGAAGAAATTTAAGTGAACTAACAACAAAGAATTAATTAACAAAATATTTTTATTCTTTTTTTCTGATTCTGAAGTCTCATTTCTTTACATAAAGCACTGTTAAAGCTAACTGTTGTTGAAACAATAGGCTTTGGCTGGTGGCTCCCAGATCGCCTCATGGCTAAGACTGCTCTATGTTCACCAAAGTTCTTTTCTTCTACCTCTTCTACATCTATGTCAACAATAGATGACATTGCCATTCCCTTTGCACTTGGTTGTGGCCATGTGACTGGATCCTCATGTGTATTTTTGTACTGTGGTCCAGACTGAAACATTAAGAAACCTCTTCTGTTTCTCTCTGTTCCCCCATTTTCTAGCTGAACATTAAAAGAAGCCTGGGTCCCTGAAGGGCCACAAGACAGACTGCTCACTGACCAGGAACACCTATTTTGGATCTGGCATAAGAAAAAAATACACTTTGTGTGTGTGTGTTAAGCCATTAGGATTGGGGAGTTTATTGTGGCAATCATTGTTACTTATTTTAAGTAAAATATTACTAGAAATTGTGCCCACAGAGGTAACTGACTCATAGTCCTATCATAGGCATATCCGCCAGATGTCTGGCGGGAGCACATGTAAAATAAATATATTGCACAGCATCAAGAAAAGCTGCCTTTCATCTGTTTTGCTCAATAACTACCACAGAAGAAGCAAATTAAAGCTTCCCAGAACTAAGGGATTATTTCTTAACTATAAGTTGAAATGGTTTGGAATGGAGTTCAGTGAATAAGAACCTTTCTTTATTTCTTACATCAAAGTTAAACTTAATTCCGCCCCCCCATTACTCCAATAGTAATGAATCTAATGAGTATTTTTTAATCTTTTTCCCCAATCAGAAAAATCTTCCCAAAAGTTGTATAAACATCCCTGCTATACCACGACCTATGTCCTCTGAAAATTATAAATGAATCCATTCACGTATGTTTTTTGAATGTCTACTATGTCCAAAGCACTGAGATAATCCCATAGAGGAAGAAAAGGAAAATATAGGATGCCTACTCCTACTCCTGAGCTTAACTTTCCCAATTCAATCCCTCCATAATTCAAACAGTGGTTTTTTATATTGGAATATATGTGTCTATGGTGACCAAGAAAGATGATTTGTGATTATACCTGAAAGTAGCAGAATCTAGGTGAGACAGAAATGAAACAATGGAAGGGTGAGAACAGACTATGGACTAATGAAAACAGTGAGGTAGGAGCAGCTATTAACAAGATATTTTTTTCTGGTTGGAGTTATTGAGGTTTCCCCACAATCATACAAGTACTGCCTATCTCCATGGCTGTTGAGTTATACTCCAGCCTTGGACTGAGGCTGAGTTAACAGGGCTGAGGATCCTAGAACAGGTCCACGTGACAAGAGCAGCCCTGAAACAGGCCCTGGAAGAGGCCGAGGATAGACTATGGCCTGTGAAGGAATGCAGGCCCCAGTGTTCTTAGAAGATGGAAATGGAGCCCCGTTTCTGACTCCTTTACAATTGCCAATGGAACTAGACAGATCAAGGTCTGCATCCTTAATCTACCACTTGTGAGCTGGTG
Source organism: Microcebus murinus (assembly GCF_040939455.1). NCBI lineage: Eukaryota > Metazoa > Chordata > Mammalia > Primates > Cheirogaleidae > Microcebus > Microcebus murinus. The sequence goes on from NC_134108.1 coordinate 30,066,578, forward strand.
ATGTGATTTACATGCCATTCCACTGCTCTGAACTGCCAGCTTCCTCAGCTGTAAACTGGGAATGACAAAAGTGCATATTTCTTAGGGTTATTGTAAGAATTAAATGGGATGATATGTATAAAGGGTTCAGCAGTGTTTGGTACATAGGAAACCCTTCATAAATGATGGCACTTCATTATTTAAGTGCCTCATATGTGTAATATCCAAGGTTTTCAGAGAAGATCTTTTGACTTCATCCATCCTTTCAACCAACTAGAAAATTTTTAAAACCACCACCACCACAACAAAAAACTCCTCCATTATCTGAATAACCTCATTATGGGCACATCTGAAGAACGCTCTGAAAATATTTTTAATGCAATAGGAGAAGCTTTAAAGACTTAATAAAAGATCTTCATAAAGATTTCCCCAAACCGTATGGCAGAAATGAAGAAGAAATTATTATAATTTCCCACAACTTTTTACGGTCATTACCAAATAACCTGACCCACTGAAAGAATAGATTCTGGGGATTGCCCTGGGTGATGTGAAATAAGTTTGTTGGACCAAACTCACATCATTTTGGCTAAAAATTAATTCTCAGTATACAACCTACAAAGAGAAGATGTCAGCCTTTCAGTTGCAATATGAGGAAGAGAGAGAAAGAGTGTGTGTGTGTGTGTGTGTGTGTGTGTGTGTGTGTGTGTGTGCATGTGCGCGCAGGGTCAGGGCAGCCAGGGCACAGGGAGGGGTGGGGCAGAGGAGGGGCATTCAGGGGCTCAGAGTAATGGCTGATTAGCAGTCAGCATGGGAACCCTTCTGAACTATACCAATCAGAATGGCTACTCCAATGCCTACCAACTAAACACCAGTCCTGCTTATCTCACCTCATAGCTCACAAGGAATGGCTGGTAACAAAGGGAAGTGAATTCAGAACTCTTAGTACTTACCTCTTAATTCTGATCATCCCCTTTGCTCTTACTAGAAGGTATTTTTGTTCCAAGCCCTGTGAGACACATTCCCATTGCCATAAATGTACATGCCTTTTTCAAAATGAATAGAAGCTTAAAATATAGTTACCTCTTAGTTATTCATGCACAAAATAGGTTCTTTGTGTTATGCATGTCAGATAAAGGTTAATAAACCTGAAACAAGAGACTTTCTGCATTCAGCAGGTGTCCAGTTTTCCCTACACCACATAGGCAAACAGATCACTGAGGATATAGTTACATTTTACTGGGTTCTAAATAAAACCACAAGGATAGCTTCCTGTCAAAGAAATCCTCTAAACATATTAGCTACTGGATGAGACATTTGCCTCCTCTGGGGCTCATTTTCCTTCTCTGAAAGATGAAAGAGTGGAACTAAGCAGTTTCTGCAGCTCTTTCCAGATGCACTATTCTGTCATTCTCTCTTGAATGACAGAACCTCCATCGGCAGTGAATGAATCATAGGACTTCCAAGATAGTCTAACCGAACGTTATCCAATGCTGAAAGCCCCACTAAAACATCTGATTGACTACCTCCATTCACAGGAAATTTACTACCTTCTGGGGCAGTCCAATAAAACTTCCAACAGCTATTTTCAACAGTAGGTTCTTCCTTATACTAAGTTGAAATCTACCAGTATTCATCAGAGCTTTCCCGAGAAACAGAGCCAATAATGTATATGCTACGAAGAATAGGCTCATGTGATTATAGAGGCTGAGAAGTCTCACAGTCTACTGTCTGCAAGCTGAAGACTCAGGAAAGCTAAGGGTATAATTCCGGCCTGAGTCCAAAGAACTGAGAACCAGTAGAGCCAATGGTGTAAATCCTAGTCCAAGGGCAGGAGAAGATGAGATGAGATGTCTCAGCTTACTCAAATATATAGAATGAAAAGAAGGAAAATTTCTCCTTCATCCACCTTTTTGTTTTATCTAGGCCCTCAACATATTGGATGATGCCCTTCTAATCTACTGAGTCTGCCCATTCAAATGTTAATCTTACCTAGAACACCCTCACAGACAAACCCCAGAAATAATGTTTAATCTGGGCACCCTGTGGCACAGTCAAGTTGACATATAAAAAAATTCTGCATATAGATCATGAAAACTGAAGAGTCTAATTATACCTCTCTATAACTATATTGAATGTAACAATCTCTTTATCAAGTTTTAGAATATAGACCTATAATTTAACTTTTATATTGCTATGGCTAGAGAGAAAGAGCTTCATTTCTTGAATGATGCAGTTCTGAACTACATCCTATATACCTACTTTCCATACTTAGCTTCATTCCAATAAATATTAGAACAGTCATCCAGATGTTCTGAGGCATACTCATGTTTATTACATCCATACATCTAACTAAATTTTCATGTGGGTTTTGTGTAGATATACTTTAAGAATAATTAAGTGAAAGTTTTATGGCATATTCATATAGTCATAAAGGGCGATATTCAAATATCTAGAAAGGATCATCAGATTGATTCAAACAAAGCATTACCACTGGGGCTTAATAATATCTCTGCAACTTTATCACATTAAAAATGTGTGAGAGAGATCTTACAAACCAGGTTTTAAGCTAACAAGTTCGATTTTGTTAAACTTTCTGAATAATTACATACTTTTTTTATGTGCTTTTATTTACCATAGTTCTAGGCATCCACAACACTCTGTAAATGTTTGAATCCAAATTCTTCATTTTATTTTTTTTATTTCGGAATATTATGGGTGTTCAAACGTTTTCGTTACATAAACTGTTTTTGTAAAGTTTGAGTCAAAGTTATAAATGCACCCATCAGCCAAATAATGTGCATTATACCCATTAGGTGTGAATTTACCCAACCCTCCTTCCCCTTCCCACCTGCTTAATTTCCAATGAATGTTATTTCCATGTGTGCACACAAGTGTTGATCGATTAGTTCCAATTTAATGGTGAGTACATATGATGTCTGTTTTTCCATTCTTGTGATACTTCACTTGGAACAATTTGGTCTCCAGTTTCATGCAGGTTAATACAAGAGGTTTTAGTTCACCATTTTTTATGGCTGAGTAGTATTTCATTGTATACATATGCCACGTTTTATTGGTCCACTTATGTATTGATGGGCACTTGGGTTTCTTCTTCATTTTAATCATAAACTAATCATATTTCTTAGAATTGGGATCTGAGTGCTTATATTCTTTCAACTCAACATTGAATTATAATCTCTTATAAAGTCTGAAATAGCAGAAGGATTTATGGAATATCTTGATTCTAGGAGCATATGCAGACTGAGCTCAACTACATGCATAGTTAAGCATTTAACACATCTTTTTCTTTTTTAGATTATTCAAAAAGTGAGGAGTTGCATTTGTACTCACAAATGATATTGGGAACAGACCTCAACACTACTAAGTTTCAGAATAAACTTGATCTACAACTGTGTCAAGAAATTTAGAAGTATATATGAGGGAATGACAGGCAAAAGATACTGCCCTAGGCAAAGCAACAAAACAAACTTTGCTGTGAACATTCCGCTTCAGTTTTCTCATTTGTAAAATGGAAGTAACACGACCAAACTTTGCTGCCACCAGAGGAGAAAAAGAGTAAAAAAATACTGAAAACCTTAGAAAATACCACGTAGGTGTAAAGATGTTACAATATTTGCAATTATTGCTATCCATGTAAGTTCCCATTCTTATTTGAATATTAACCTAGTTATCTAAATCTCATATTTAAAAAAACAAATTCAAGCTAGAATTTTCTTCAGGACAAACTTTCTCAAGACATTTTAGAATTTCCTGCTTATTTTACTTCTAGACAAACATACTGCGAAAACAGCCACTCTCATAATTCCTTCACACCTCTGTTTCCAATCCTGGCCAGACTGTCAAATACGAAAAAGATGTGTTACGATAGTAGGGGGAAAAGTTCAGTGGATGCTACTGAACCTCTAAAACAAACTTTGGAAGAAAAATGATGGCAGTAATTTTTTGGTAGTCAGCTTGCAGTTTTTCCATCTACTGAGATAATAAATTTGCCCTAATTTTTAGAGTTTTGATGATTAAACATTTTAATTGCTTATCATGTCTTCCATATATATTTGTAATTCTAATTTCCAAGACTAAAATCCTGTATCTGCCTAAGGCAATGGAACAGACAGGAGCATTCAAACTCTGCCAGCCTTGGAAGCAAGTTCAAGGACACATGTCATATTCAGTAACTTTGTAATGGAAGCACTTGATAACAAATTAAGTTTTGTTTATTTCCTTTGACACCAACTCTAGTGAGAATTCACAAGAGACTCAGAAGAGTGTGGAAAGGGGATAAAGGTCATCATGTGTTGATGGGATAATCTCAATGTCAAATGATTTTCCTCTAATTTGCCTAAACTCTTAGGAGTGCTGACAGAGTTTAGGACAACCTTCTTCAGCTAATGGGAGATACAGAGCTTTAGAAGACAGACAAAGGGAAGGATGGGAAGTCACACTAGGAAAAAAATAGAATTTTTATGGTGACAAATTGCCACAAATTAGATGGAAACTGACAGGTCGATTAATTTTAGGGTGTTTTGATGATGTCATTCTTTTAAAGACCATTGGGAGTCAGTGAGTTATTTAAAGGAAAAGGTTAGAAGGGCTTATGGCCAATAAAACCCCATAATTTCCAGGAAATACAAAACATGCACCTACCCCAGTATATCTTCAAGTGTATAATTAAAAGAAGAAAGGTTTAATGTTTTTCTAGTTGTGGTAGCCAAGACTTCTGTGCTTTTTTTTTTTTTTTTTCATCTAGAAGAAAAACAACAACAGTGAAACAAAAACCACCCGGTTCAATTCCATGGGCCAAATCCTAAAAATAGGTCAGACTCAGCTTTCTTATGGAAAGAAATACAAAGTAAGAAAGAAAAAAACAGAAAATCTGAACTGCTTTTCGAAGTCATGTGATTTTAATGCCAAGCCTACAAGGTAGCCTGGTTTTTCAGGGGCCCCTTGTGAACTGTGTTGAGCTTGACACAGTAAGTCACTGGAGACTGGGCACGCAATGCTGGATCCTGATAGGAAAACAAAAGATTATTAAACACATACATGCTTAGTTCTTTATACTATTGTTTAAACATGCAGTTTCAATTATTACAGAAGAACTTCATAGCTGTATTTTAGAGTTTTATATGTTAGTTCTCTATAAGTTCACATGCAAAATGGTGGAATAAAAATATAAGACAGTTCATACTTTGCATTTTGCATATTGCTTTCAGTATGTTTTTCTTCCTGTAGCATAAGGACCATGGTTTAAAAAAATAAAAAGAGTGGTTTGTTTTTTTTTATAAATATATTTGCGTATCTTTGTGTCACTGTGGATAAAATAGGAGACACTTTAGGATTATGATTCAGAACTTTTCTTCATTATCACTTCATCATTCATAAATGCCCTCTTAGGTTAGAACATACTCCAAAACAAAGAAATTTACTTTGGAAATTTACATTAGGAAAATTACGTTTTCCTAATGAATCAATTCAGTCATCATTTTCTTAAGGTGATACGCCTATTGAGATCAAGAGAAAAAAATCAAAAATCTGATTTTCAACATGCATTTGCCATCTAGAGTCACCTTTCAGCGAATACTTATTGAGCCTCTATACCTATGCCATGTGCCATGCTGGATACTAGGATAAAGAAGAACATCAGCACACATTAGTGAAGAAAATCTTGAAGTAATTTAGGTAGCATGCCTAGCTCACTGCCTGGCAAAGAAGAAGCCTGTCCTAACCATTAGCTGCAGCAATGACAATAATGCCAATGAAGACCCCTCTAAATATGAAGCATCCCTGAAATTCCGTTCTTTCACTTTTCACAAATACATTATGCTACTGATTTTGTTTTTAATAACAACCAACTTTCTACCTACCATTTACAGTGCTGGGCCAGGAAGAGAGCATTAGACAAATACACAAAAACCTATAATACAATGTGTAATGTGATTAGAGAGATATAAACAAAGTATTATGGTTGCTTAAAATAGAGTGTGGAAATGAAGAAAGCCTTTCTTCTTGTGGGAGTTGATATGTGAGCTGTGTTTTGAAAGATGGAAAACAAACAGCTCACTAAAGAGTTCAGCTAGATTGCGGAATACATTAAAGGGAGCTGGCAGGCCAGACCGTAGCCAGTTTTGAAAGCTAGGCTAAGAGCTATGTTAGACATTATTCACCAAGGAATAGGGAGCCAGTAAAGATATTTGAAGAAGAGAGTTACACGCACACACACAAGCATATTTATAGCCATTCGTGTGTGCATGTATGCATGTATATATTTATGTATCTCAATGTACTGCTCCAAAAATACTTTCTTCCTAAGTAATCAATAATTTATTCTTACACTGGATATGAAAGCCCAATTCTTTCTGATTATTAAGCAATAATGAAAGAGCATTCTGGGGAGATGATGGTCTGGCTGCAGAAAGCAAGCTAGAAAAACTGGGGGTGCACATGAAGCTCTGCTGACAGGCCCTGTGTTCTCGTCTGTGGCAGGCTGCAGCATAGGCCCACAGTGGGGCAGCTGGATGATGATGCTTCTGCCCCTCAAGACCTCGGCGTGTGCTCCAGCCAGGTCGAAGGCTGCCTGCTGCGTCCCAGGAGGAATGCCTAACTTGTGCTCTAGCTCTGGCACTGGAAGGGAGATACTGGAAGATTCAAAATGCTACCCCTCCTAGAGGCTGGGAGAGAGCTCCTACCTAGACCTGGAGGGGGTCTGGGAATAGAAAGGTTTCCTGTCTATATCATCAATAGTTGGATGATTCTTTTTTCTACCGGGTTGGCATATTAGTTCCAAAACTAACTGGGTAAGTTAAAACGACAGAAATTTATTCTCTCACAGTTTAGGAAGTCAGAGGACAAAAATCAAGCTGTTGGCAAAGCCATGCTCTCTCTGAAGTTTCTGGAGGGGAGAATCTTTCCTTGCCTCTCTCTACCTTCTGGTGATTGCTGACAATTCTTTGCAGTCCTTGGCTTATAGATACACCATTCCAATCTCTGCCTCCTTCTTTACCTGGTCTTCTCCCCAGTCTGTGTCTTTGTGCAAAGGTTCTGCTGGTCAGGACTCCAATATATCATTTTGGAGGACACAATTCAACTTCTAACAGTTGGCTTGTTGATCACTAAAGACAACATGTTGTGTCTCCCACCATTCAATGGCTATCTCTGGTCCAGTGACCCTAATAGCTTAACTAAGGATATGCAGAGCCATGAGAGAGCAGGATTCCAGGAGCTAGGGGGAGAAAGTTGCATAAGTGCCTGGAAAAAAACAGCCTTCAACCTCCCAATAGTCCTGACCTCCCCCCACTACAAACTGCCCAAGAGTTCAGTCTCAAGAACGAAGGAAGCCAAAATCAGAAGCGATGATTCATCTGAAGTGATGAAACCTTTAGGATAACCCCATCCTGTTTTAGATCTCTGTTAACCTCATTCCCTCAGGGATTTCTCTCCAGGCACTGCTCAGACTCAGCACAACACTTCTCAAAAGTTTATGCCTGTAGGCACAGGTGAGAGCTCTCAGGAAAGTAGGATCTTCTCCTGCAAAGGGGACATGGTTAAGCTATTTGTCCTGAGGTAACCAAAAGAAACATACCAGAAGGCAGTGTTAGGAACATTACTGACTTGTGCAAAAATAGCCATGTCGACAAATTTCCACTTTTTTCTTTCATTTCATACAAAACCTATAAAAGGGCAACAAAAACTTTGAATTTTCCTCCAAAACAAAAAGGAAAAAAAGCCATAGGTTTTACTATATTTTTGAGTTACCAGCTCATAATCAGTTAGAATCTCAACATATTAGACATATGACTCAAGAGTGTTGCAGGGAACTCTATTCTTAAGATGTGTTTAATGTTTACATTGACCCAGGATAACAACTAGTGACAGCTGATGGAATTTATCAAAATTACAATATTTTTTTATTTATTGCCTTAAGTAAATAAACTATAATAGGTTCTCTGTTTAGTAACTTGTAAAAATTATTTCCTTCAAATCTGTTTACCTTACTAATTTCTCAACTCTATGAAGATTAAGCCTCTATTTGATTTGCTTCTATATCCCTAATTTAAATATATAAATAAATTTGATGCCAGTAATAAATCAATAAAAAATCAATAAATCAATATCATCAATAAAAAATATGATGCCAGTTATACAGTAGAGGTTTGATAAATATTTGGAAAATGATTATAGGGCAAAAAAATCATAGAAGAATCCCCTTATAAGATTTAAGGGCTACCCTTATAGGGAAATGGAAAGGAAGATCCCTTGAGTCATTCTGCAGTTATGGACCGTGTCATGAAATGAACATGAATCACAATCAGCCCCCAGGATTATTGGACTGGGAAACTGTTTACTTCGCAGCTTGGCCAGCGTACAATTGATTTGATCTGTATCCCACACAAAATTAAGGGACCAAATCCAAATCCAGCATTAATTCAGAACATAAGTGGTTTAAAAATTTTGCTTATATCTTAAAATTCAAATCCAAAGGTATTTTTTAAAAAAGTAGTAAAATCTGTATTCATATTGGTTTACAGAAAATTCCTAACTATTGAAAAAAACTAATTAAATAAATTATAGATGAATCCATTGCACTATAGCTAAGAATTTGTATACAGTTGCAAAATATTAGTGTGATTTTCTTTTTAGTTTTTTACTTTTCCAATGCTTCCTTGGCCTTCCATGGGAATAGACTGCTATATCTTCTAATTCAGGGTTTTATAGACAATATGGACATCCTAATTTTTCACGGTTTATTCATTAAAATTAGTAGGTATGAAGGTGTTTACTGTACAATTTTTTCTATATGTTTAAAATGTTTCATAATAAAATTTTGAGAAAATTAAATGCATTAAGAAAAAAACAATCCAATCGAAAAATGAGCAAAAGAATGAACAAACATTTCATAGACGCAAACAGAGAAATAGCCAACAAACATATAAAAAGATAATCAACTCTAACAATAGACAAGTAACTTCAATTAAGGTAACAATGAATTAAGATAACTAACAAAATCAATATATGAATCCGTGAGAATTCTTACACATTGCCAGTGGGAGTATAAAACTGCACATAGAAAAATAAATTGGTAGCATCTTGAAGAGTTGATCATCTGTATACCCTATGACCCAGTAATTTCATTACAAAATATATACAATCCAGAAAATCTCTTTATTTACGTGTCAGGAGAAATGTTCTAGTATGTTCAGAGAAGCATGTTTCATAGTAACAACAACAACAAAAAAAATCGGGAAACCAAATGTTCATGTACAAAAGAATGCACAAATACGGACATTTTCACAAAAGCTAATATTACACAGCAATGAAAATGAATGACTTACAATTACAGACATTACTTTGCATTATCTTAAAAAACAGTATCAACTAGGAAAAAACTAAATACAAACAAGACACTAAATAATATATTATTTAGATGCATATTACAACTATTTTCTAAAGAGAATGATATTTGAAAAATGGTGCCAAAAAAAAGAAAAAAGAAATAAATAAAGAGAATGATAATCGAAAAATTCAGCACAGGTTACTTCTAAAGGGGAACAGAAAAGTAAGTATAAAAGGTATTGGTATTTATCTAATTATTAAGGAGCTGATCGATTTGCAAATATTTCTTTTATATGTCACAAATATAATCTTTTGTATGTATAAAATAATAATATTTTAAAGTGTAAAAGATGTAGAAAATGAGAGGAGCTTGGAAAGAGATGAACAACAGCCTAGTAGCCAGAAGGATATCTTACTGCCATATTTTCAGCCGAGGTGTATTTATTTGGCTAAATATATTTTTTGTAAATCCTAACTAGCATGACACTTAATTAACCAAATGTTTTTTAGAATTAGCTCACTTTTGGAGCAATAAGACTTTCAAATTTCCTGCTTATGTTAAAAAAATGATAGTCTAAGTATTTATAAACTAATAACTTGCATAAAACATATTTTTGATGACTTTGACATCAATTTTATGTATAGACACAACTTAGTTCTTTATCTATTATGTAAATGGACCCTCCCCTTTGGTTTACAGTGAGTTTGAAAGTACTATGTATCAAGGAACTATTCTCATTGAAACAAAGTATTAAAATATATCATTCCTACATAAAGTTTTTGAGTTAAATCCTCTCCTTCTTCAACATCTTGTTTAAACTGTAAGGTGCTTTTTCTTTTCAAAATGTGGGTCTTTCAAAAAGAAACAAATCTTTTCAGAAGAAAATCATGTATGGTTAGTGCTAACTAGAAAAGAGACCTTAAAAATTTTGTGAACTTCTAAAGATCAGATGTTGAACGAAAGCTATTTGGGATCATATTCCAGATTTCCCAAAAAGGCCATGGAGCTTTTTTCTAGTGATGTTATAGAGTTCCTCTTGAAAGCATCTGGGAATATTTAGGGAAATAGTCACAATTTGGAATGTAATTAGATTCTTAGTCATTAGGGTAAAGAACATACCAGACAACAATCAATATGCCAGGCTTTCTCAGAGCAAGGACAGAAAGTAATTGTAAATCTATAAAGAATCCCAGAGGGGGAAAAAAAATTCCTTATTTGTTTATTCAACTTACCAAATATGTTATAAGTTCTCATGGGTCAGTTTCTCTAATCTGATGATACTGGAACATTAAGAAAATAAAAGTCTTAGTGCTTAATAGCAGGTAAGGGGCCTAAGTACAATAAAACTGAGATCTTATTCTAGTGTGGTCTGCATACCAGCTGGAGCTTAATAGAAATGCAGAATCTTGGGTCCACTCAGACTGACGGAGTCAGAATCTTCATTTCCAAAAAACCCTCAGGTGATTTATGTGCACATTAAATTGAGGAATCACTGGTGTAGATTAAGTTTATTTCGAATAAGGTTAAATAAAAAATCATTTGCTTTTCTTCAGGTCATAAAAGTCCACAGAAATGCACATGAATAATGAGGAAAGCCTAGAGAGAGGTATTGTTATTTTCTTGTAATCTCTAGTCTAATGACAAAATTCTATTATTATAGCTCCTTTTCTGGATATTTGGTTTTGTGAACTTGGAAAGCCAGAGAAGCAGGTGTTTCCCTTAGGTTGAAGGACATATACAAGGTCTTCAAGGACAAATAGGAAGCTTGAATTATTGTTCTGTTAAAAAAAAAAAAAACTTTCCTTTTTTTTTAATTAAAAAAAGAGGAAAACAAACAATTATCCTAGTAGATATTGATCTTTTAATGTATGAAGATTGGGCTAAGAAGAAGAATTGGAAGTACTCAGTTAAGATGTTTCCATTAGAGTTTACCCATAATACAAAATTTGACATTTCTAAAATACTTAGAAACTAGCTTTTTCCTTATTCCCCAGATGTCATCCATCAGCAAGCCCTGTCAGGTCTAGCTGCACTGTACAGCTCCAGTTGGTTTCCGTTTCCTTGAAACCCTCCCACCCTAATCAGCATCATCTCTGTCCTGGGCCAGAGCCTCAGCCTCCTCACTGGTCTCCCTGCATCCCTCTTGCCTCTCCCTAGTCCTTCTCTGGCACCCGTCAGAGAGACCTTCATACTGTAAATGTAAGTCAGACGGTCACTGCATGGCTGAAGGCCTTCCACTGGCTCCCTTACCTTGGCCCACTGGGCTCCGTATATAAAGGCCTGGCCTCTCTCACCACATGGCCTCCCTCACCACATGGCCTCCCCTGCTCTCTGCCTCGGCCCTCATTTCTGGCCCTTTCTTGCCTCCGGGTCTCTACGCCTCACTCCTCTCCTCCCAGCCCCAACACACACACTCTGGCCTTTTCACACCGGATTCATTCTTACTCTTCCACTCAAAGGATATCTCTGCAGAGAGGCTTTTTCTGGCCTGTCCACCTTCTCTGAAATACCACCCGGCTCCTCACACCCTGGTCGCTTTATCACATCACTCGGTTTATTTCCTAGTAGCCCATAGTATCGTCTGTCGTATCTTTGTCTTAGTTTGGGCTGCCATAACAAAAAACACTACAGACTGGGGGGGTGGGTTAGATGACAGACACTTATTTCTCACAGTTCTGGAGGCTGGAAGTACAAAATCAGGGAGCAGCATGGCTGGGTTCTGGTGAGGGCCCCCTCCCCATAAAAAACAGAGGTGTGGAAGGAAGAAAGGAAACAAGGAAAAGGGAGAGAGGGAAAGACAGAGGGAGGGAGAGAGGGAAATTAACACCAGAAAAAAAAAATCTGAATACTTCTATATCTATGAAAGAAATTAAATCTGTAATTTCTCTTTCCAGGAAGAAACCTTCAGGCCCAAATGATTTCATCGGTGATTCCTATAAAACATTTAAGGAAGAAATAATACCAGCCTCACACAAAGTTTTCCAGAAAAGAGAAACAAGGAATTATTTCCAGTCTCATTTAAAGAGGGCAGCATAATGTTGATACCAAAATTTGACAAGAATTTTATCAGAAAGAAACAAAACAAGCCAATCTTCCTCAAGAACATAGATGTAAAAACTCATACACAAAATATAAGCACAGCAAATCCAGGGGTATATAAAAAGGATAAAAATTCACAACCAAGATGAATTTCCCTCTGAAATACAAAAGTGATTTAATATTTGAAATCTATTAACAAAATTCAACAAACTTACAGGGGAAAAAAAGGAGAGAAAAATTATTTAGACATCTCAAAAGATCCAGAAAAAGAAATCATCTGATAAAACTCAAGATCCATTTAAGGTGACTCTTTTAAGGCCTCGATTTTTCTTATTATAAAAGAAATATCTCAGCCGGGCGCGGTGGCTCACGCCTGTAATCCTAGCACTCTGGGAGGCTGAGGTGGGCGGATAGCTCGAGCTCAGGAGTTCGAAACCAGCCTGAGCAAGAGCGAGACCCCATCTCTACTATAAATAGAAAGAAATTAATTGGCCAACTAATATATGTAGAAAAAATTAGCCGGGCATGGTGGCGCATGCCTGTAGTCCCAGCTACTGGGGAGGCTGAGGCAGGAGGATTGCTTGAGCCCAGGAGTCTGAGGTTGCTGTGAGCTAAGCTGACGCCATGGCACTCACTCTAGCCTGGGCAACAAAGGGAGACTCTGTCTCAAAAAAAAAAAAAAAAAGAAAAGAAAAGAAATATCTCAATAATACAAAATGCTGAAGGACATTGTTCTTTCCTATATAAAAATATTTTCTTCTTGAAAAGAAATTTAAAAGTCTCTCTCGAAATGTAGATATTACATACAAGAATTCCCTGTAGGCTTTACTTTGGTAGACATGGTAGGAGGGGCAGAGGTTATTTGTGAATAAAATTACTTCCTAAAGTATTATGACAGTTAGTTATTAACATGGGACATTATCCATTTGTACGGGGGTTCTGGGTTATTTAAATCAGAATGAACCTTTCCCTGCAACTTAAACTTCATAGTCCACATGAATAGTAGAAATAATGATATTTTGCATTCTTAAATCATATTCTAAAATACAAACTGCGAAATTTTGTGTATATTCTGCTAACCTTTAAAAAGTCTTTTTTTTTTTTTTTTTTGTCCCTAACATTGGAATGATTCCCAAAGCACAAATACTGTGGCTAGGCTCTGAGCTCCTTGGGAGAAGAAGCTGTGTTAGTCAACTGGAACACAGTAGGCACTCAATAAAGAGATGTCCAATGAATAAATCAGCTTTAATTAATTTTATTTTAAAATAGAAGCACTAAAACATGCTTGTTATGAAATAAAATTATCATTGGTGATAACTGCTACTAGAAAATATTTCCAAATTGCCTGTTAAAAATAAATAAAACATCCAGACTGAGAGAGAAAGGTCCCTTTAGCCAGGAGTTCACGTTCAGCCTGGACCACATAGCGAGAGTCCCCCATCTCTCAAAAGATAATAAATAAATAAAACATCTGACGATAGCACCAATCTTTGGGAACTTAGCCTGGTCAGTCACTTTATATTTGTTACTTTATTTAACCCTTACAAAAGTCCTCAGAAGCAGATAATTAGTATCCACATTTTACAGATGGGAGAAGGGAGGCTGAGAGTTACCTGATTTGCCTAAGTCACCCAGCTACTAAATGGCAGAGCGAGAATTTGACCTCAAACAATACCTCTCAGGTTCACACTTTTAACCACTATGCTATCCTATCTTCAGTTATTCAAACCACTTTTCATTTACTGTATATAGTCTTTGAAAGCCAGTAAGAAAAAAAAAAAAAGCGACAGACTCCTGCTTCCTAAAAGGAGATACGAGACATAATGGAGACATAATGAAAGTGCTTGTAATGGCACATATTGAAGCCAAGATGGTGGTTTTCAATAAAACTGAGAAAGGGTGGATTGCTTTCCCACAGAAATTGTGGAAACATAGATGCTATCCAACCTTAGAAATGTAAAATTGTTCATGTTTTTGATCTTAGGACCAAAGGAAAAACTACAAATTCCACTGTTTGGAACATTTAATGGAAGAGTTTGAAAGGAAACCATTATTATAATCATGGTACCCACCAGCACTGTGAGAATCCAAGCTCTGTCAACATTTTCTTTATAAATTCACTGTTAGGACTTTCTAACTCATCCAGGATTATTTAGCTAGAGCTAAAAATCTGAAATGTAAGATCTTAAATTCTGAGTGATATTATTCCAAGAATTAAGGAAGAAAATGGATATCATGTGATTCAGACACAATAGAAGAATGTTTGGCCTGTGCAGCATTTTAACAGGTATTAGCCGTCTTTTACTTTGTTTTTCTTGCTTTGGAGGAAGGTTTGGGGAAGGAGGGTTGACCTGGAGTGGAAGATTGTAACATCAACTAGCCATGAGAAAAACTTTAAAAGTTGAGTATGTTATATACAGTTTGATAAATTCTTTAAAAACCTAGATGTTGTCTTCACTTTCTGAGTCTGCACAGGGCTTGGAATCTCATAAAGAGAGATTACTTTTAAGAACTCTGGCACTTTGCTTTTAGTCTGAACCATAAAAAAAAACTGAAAGAACAGCCATTTCTAATCCTGTCCAGTACATTCCAGCTAAATGGAAGCAAGAAGACATGGAATAAAAAGAACTATTCAGTCATTTCAGAACTTCCACAAATAGTGAATTAAATTCCTTTTTTAATAAGGGTTAAAGCTGAAGGGTTCTGATTCTTCTAAATGTTTCTGTTACCTCTATACTCTATTCTCCTTGACAATATTTTTTCTTCTTCCTTCCTTCAAACGACTTGCTTTTAATACAAAATCAAAGGTGAAAAGATAAATGTAGCAAATCATATCTGACTAAAGCAAGTGAAATAAATGTATTTAACAATTCAATCTGGAATTATAGTTATTTCGCCATTTATCATGCTTGAAAAGCATAACTGATGTGTAGGATCACATTAGA
Organism: Microcebus murinus; assembly: GCF_040939455.1. NCBI lineage: Eukaryota > Metazoa > Chordata > Mammalia > Primates > Cheirogaleidae > Microcebus > Microcebus murinus. The sequence goes on from NC_134108.1 coordinate 30,081,884, forward strand.
TGGCCACATCAGAAGAGAACAAATAAAACAATGTAATCCACTGAATTTCCTATGGCCAATCTACACTGTTGCAAAATGCAGAAGACACTGAGAAAGATTAAGTTAGTCACCAATGCTGGAAAATAACACAACAAATTGCCCAAGGCCATTCTACTTACCTGGAATTAAATATAATCTTATCTGGCTTCTCTGGCTAATCCAACCAATTAGACTTTTATCTCAATGCATCTAAAAATGTAAATATAGTCTACATAAACTTGCAACTTTAAACTGTCTCCTAGGATTACTAAAAATCAGTTGAAAGATTATTAGAGCACAAAGTAATTTAGATTTATTTTCTGGTAGGGCCTGGCATTCCCTACCAAAAGAGTCATCAGACTATTGAACTCAACGAAGAGTTTTTTTCTCCTGGGTTTATTTTAAACAGTAAATTTCTTCATCAAACATTCACTAATGAATATAACCTTTGAATAATAGACCTGCTGTGGTTTAAATGCATATCCCTCTGAAACTCATGTTGAAACCTAATCCCCAATGTGGCAGTATTGAAAGGTAGGGCCTTTAAGAAGTGATTGGGTCATGCGATCTCTGCCCTCACGAATGGATGAATCCATTCATGGATTAATGAATTAATTGCAGAATAAACTAATGAGTTAATATCGGAGTGTAGCTGGTGGCCTTATAAGAAGAGGAAGAGAGACCTGAGCTAGCACGATTAGCCCCCTTGCCATATGTTGCCCTGCACCTGCTCAGGACTCTGCATCATCAATAGATGCAGCCACTTGACCTTGGACTTCTCAGCCTCCACAACTATAACATAGATTCCTTTCATTTGTAAATTACCCAGTTTCAGGTATTCTGTCATAAGCAACAGAAAACAGTCTAAGACAAAGACCCGTTTTAAATAAACTATCCAATAAATAAGTAAAGTTCTGCAACTATAAAACTGATGGCTTTTTCCACTATGAGGCATTGTATCTTATAATTCACACAATTTTATGTACATTTTTGGCTACAAACACATCCTGATATTAAGTAAAAATTATTTAAAAATAAAGTGAGTCATGCATCAGCATAATCTAAATACAGCTGGCATCTTCTTATAAGTAGGAATTGTGCTAAAATTCTGAAGTTAGAAGGTTTACTGTAAGTAAGAAGCCAAAAGTTCAGACACTCAACCAAAGTTGATCCAAGCCTCTTGGGTTGGAAATATCACAAAACGGGCTTTTCCACGAAATGGCCTCTACTTCCTGTTTTTAGCCAAGCTGGAAATGCAACAGGAACAACACTTCTTAGAGCATGTCATTGCTTCTACTTTTGGTCTGAAAACACCAAGCAGAGACTATGAGTGTGACGAATCAAAAGAAAAAAAGTTGAGTGGAGAGGTGCTCTGGGCTAAGAAAGGGAGAGTTAATGGGAACAGAATTTCCTAACTTGACCACCAGTTAACCATAGCTTGGACGCCCATTGCACTATGAGTCACTAGCAACTTGCTCCAAAATAACACAAGAATATCTTGGGCTAGATCATTACTGGAGTATATTGTTAATAATATTTCCAGAATAAAAAATTAAGCAAGAAACGGTTATTTAGTGGGTAAAATGGTACTTATGTAAACTCCTTCTTACAGAATAATCTGGAAATGAGATAGCACAAACAACTTGCTAGACATATAGTCTGATAATGTTATTCATCACGTTCATGTAGAAATTTTAGGCAAAAATCACAGCTACCATCAACAGGGTTGATAATAATAACTCTTCACAGGAAGAGTGTGGAATTGTTAAAGACAGAACACACACTGAATTCTCAAAAGCAAAGTCTCAAAAGTTTTATAGATTGTGAATAAAGAGATATATTTCACATTTTCCAAAAGGGCACTTGATACTGTCTCTAACTTAATTTCTTTAAATGAAGTCTTTAAAATGTCTTAACTGATTAACTCAAACCATTAATGCTCATCCATTTGGTTAATATATCTGTAGGATCTGTACCTTGATTGTGCATTCTCAATTAAGAAATCAAATTTGGAAGCTATTGCTCTTTTCTACTTGATTGCACCACAATAAGAGGCAGGGTTTGAGGTTGGACAAGTCCCTTAATGATGCAATATGGAGATGTCTTCTATAATTTAGAAATATTACTTGCCCCCTAATAAATAATTCCCAGAGATAAGGCACATACCCCTCACCCCAAAACATAAATAAACAAACATAGGAGAGAAAGAAAATAAGTGTTTAGGATTTGCACCTGGGATGACAGCACCTTAATAGTATATTGACATCAACCTATAAAAGAAATGTGTGAGTCCCTGCAAAAAAGAGTGAAAACTTAAAAAATAATGAAATGAGACAGCAGGACAGAGACAAAGGTCTAGGTGCCACTGGCCTCCTCATTTATACCTTCATGAAGGCCTGTCAGTCCTAGCAAAAGGAACAGGCCACGCAGCCTGGTGGTCAAGGTGGGGTCCTGGGGGTCTAGGACTTGGTGATCCAGTGACCCAAACAAGGCAATGTGAAAGAGCAGAGGCTGCATAGCTCAGAACTAGTCCAGGTAAGTTCTCCACCGAGATCACTACAGGAAGGCAAGCAGGCCAAGAGTCAGCAAATTCTGACTCTGGCAAAGCGAGCAATGCCACAATCAGAAACAGAAAGATAATGAGAAAGCACAGACCTTTGGCAGGATTAAAGATGACAGGCTAGAATATGCTTTAGGTGGGTGCAGAGAATAGGGACTTGCCCAACAGGCTGGGCAAAAGTGAGGCCTTGGCATGCATTGTTTTGGCGGTCTCTGTTTGGGCACACTTCTGGCCTCTCCCTTGGTTTACACACTTCATACTTCTTCATATGTGTTTTTCCTCAGTGTCCCCAAGAGTTTGCACTCCAGGTATGAATAATACTTAACATGAAAACAAGTTAATCAAGTGCACATACAGTATGTTTATAATTCATTTTTATAGCTGGGTTAATAATTTCATAATTTTAGTTAATGGTTTTAAGAAAAAGAGATAAAGTCATAATGCATCCTTTGTTGGGTGCAGTCAGGCTTCCTTCCTGGAGCCGTGCTGTTGGCAGACTCTGAAACAGTCATGAGCTATACTGTGGAAACATATTTAGTTGATGGTAAAGCCTGGAATAGCATTTGGAGACTTTAATCTAGCAAACTGCCTGTATTTATCTGTTAAACTTTGACACCATGACAAAGACCGCGTTTGATTTCTTGAGAACTGGCCTGGCTGAGGTAATCCTGAGACAACGCAATTCAAACTACACAGAAACAAAATAAATACATAAAGAGCGGCTCTCCTGATTTATAAATTACATGACAATGAAACCTTTATAGTGAGCTATTTACTGGGGGCAAAGACCATGTCTTATTCATTTTTTATTTCCCAGCGTCGAAGCATGGTGTCTGGCATATGGTAGGCACTCTATAAACATTCATTTAACTGAACTAAACTGCACCGCTTCATGTCCACACTGCCGCTGGGCCTCTTTCATCAGGTTAACAGCTGCACTTGACCTTGGCTCAGCCATCACTTCCTCAGAAAGACCCTCCCTGCCCTTCTAGACTCAATCAATTCACTGTAATAGCTTTACTGCTATGCACTCTCCTTCAAAGTACCTATCACACCTATAAATTTACACTCACAGCTGTGTGTTGCATAAGGATGTTTTGGTCACCAATAGACTGCATATAACACAGTGGTCCCATAAGATTAAAATGGAGGTTTTATATCATATTTTTACTGGATCTTTTTTCTGTTTATATATGCTTAGATACACAAATACTTAACCATTATGTAACGTGCTGTACAAGTTTGTAGCCTGGGAGCAATAGGCTATGCCTTGTAGCCTATGTGTGTGATAGGCTATACTACCTGGGTTTGTGTAAATACATTTTATCATGTTCAACAACAAAATCACCCTAAGGACTCATGTCTCAGAACATTTTCCCATTGTTAAGCAACGCATGAGTGTACTTACAAAGCTCTTTGATATAAACAATTGCAAAATATAAATAATACATTCCAAGGAGGCAAGGACTGTGTCTTTTTGTTTTTTGGTCATGTGGTAAATATTGTTTTTATTGGTACTCAGTAACTTTTTGTTAAAGTAGTGAACCAAAAATCCATCATTTCCATGATTTCCTCCCATTCTGATAATTCGAGGCCTCAAATAAATTATCCAGCACATATGCACATGATAGTCAGAGCTGGGAAAGCAGTATTTGGTGATGCAAGCCATCCAGTTAGGGAGAATTCTGATAAGAAAACGAAAAAAAACACAAATAGCATTCACTATGGCCAGAAGTTGTTCTCCATCCTAAAGTATACCATGGAAATGTTTGTGGAGAAATGTTTATTCTTTTATGGGCATTTCAGTTGTTTTATTTTTTAAAATAACACAATCCATTAAGTTTAAACAAAAGGATTTTGACTAAAAGTTAAAAAGTTAACCTAATAGTTTGGTCATATGTAAGTAGTTTTTCAATAGCATCATTCTCTGTACCTTCAGAGTAAGAGTAGAGAAGGACTATTCTGATTCAAAATACAATACTAAAAAATATGAAATCTAGTGATCAATGAGGTTATTTTCTGGTTCAAGAAAAGGAAATAGCAGAAACTAAAACAATCATGTTTTAAAAACACAGGAATATTTATAATAAGCCTAAATATTCAATTATCCTAATCAACAAATTAATGAATAAAATTCCAAGGGAATGATTAAGGAAAAGAGAACACCCAAGAGAGCTGTTGCTTTAATTGAATCTGACCTTACGAAGCAACTGCTGTGTGTCAGGTGTACTCAGCATAAAGGCAGCAGCAGAGAAAGACACAGACACAGTGCCTGCCCTCATGAACTTACAGTCAATGAGAGTTTCCTCAGCCTGTACCTCATACCCTTCCTGGCTCCTCAGTCTTCCTCGCCATCCCTGGAGTAAACTCCTGACCTCTGGCAGGACCACGGAAGATGCTCTCCTTCCCTTATGGAGAATTACTTATCTTCACCTGGCCAGTATTCCTTAGGGGCAATGCCATGCACCAAGTCAGGTTTCCATAAATATTTTTACAATCAATTATATCATTAATTAATCAATTACCCAATTGATAGCAAAGGGAGATCTGTAAATGAGGAGTTGGCCAGAATACCAATGGCTTGCTTTCAATAAGAGTCAGGTTTGTCAAGCTTGGCTCTGATCTTCCAAGCTTTCAACTATGTTATCTGATGACCCTCTATCACTTGAGATAAAGAAGACAATTTTATGACTGATTTGATCTAGCCTCACCCAAAAGCAAAACTTCCACTTTCTTTTTAACCATGTAGCATGTTCGGTAGATTCTCCTGGCTCTTAGAAAATGGTGGAATCTCAGTTCTGTCACTGAGAGACTTCAGAAAAATTACATAATCCCTCTGTGTCCATTTATATATCTGGTAAATGTTGATAATCATCCAGTAACTTTGTGAGGCCTATATGAGACAGCACCTGCGAAGAACTTGGCATAGTAACTGGCATGTAGTAAGCACTCAGCAAATGCTGGTATAATGATTAATATTATCATATTATCCACAGCATTCTTATTCCTTTCCATGTATTTCTTATTGGGAAAATTGAAGTCCTAGTTAGATTGAAGAGCTCTGGGGAAAGGCCTCCAAAAACACTGCATGCCTTCATTCAATCATTCCACAAATTTTTATTGAGCTTCTGCAAGGTATCAGAGTGACCAGCTCCCCAATTCAAATGGGTAACTTACCAGGGGCTCAGAAGAAAGAAGTAGAGTTGCAGAAAAATAAGTGAAGCACTTATGAATGGGACCAAACTAAGGTTCAAATACAGAGTAAACATAAATAAAAAGTCTGATGGGGTCAGGTATAGAAATGCATGTCAGGTTTGTCGGCCATTGTTAAGTCACATTGACCTTGAACCAGAAGAGAACCCAAGCTTGGAGAACTTTCTTATTCATAACTGGGCCCTACTTAATCTATGATGCTAACAAAAAATTCCCAATCTTAAATGAGCATAAATCTCATCAGAGATGCTTTGTTGTGGTATTGGTTCATTATCATAAATAATTAAGAGACAACGTGGTTATACTGACAAGAATTATCATGCCAACACAACTGGAGGTCTGTTCAGAAATGGAATCCAGCACTGGGTTAGGGATCAAACTCCAGCCTGGTGAGGAATAATGAGTATAATTTTCAAATGTGCTGAGCAATAAAATGGAAAAATGAAAGCAGCTCAGACTGAAGACCTATATTCTAGGTTGCTCACAGCAGGTCTTGAAGGGACTGAAGTCAGCAGTGGTGGATGAGCAATGAATTATCTGAAATTCCCCAGGATGTTTGCAGTATTGTTATTTGCTTACTGTTTTTCACCAGCTTCATATCTGGTTTCCACAGACAATGGTTAATTGTGAAATGTCAGAATCATCTTGCTACAAATATGAAACAAACTCAGAAAACGGCACATGCACAAACTCTAAATGCCTTGTGATTTTTTTATTTTGCATTAGGCTAGAGATGGGGTAGGGGAATGCCCTGTGATTTGTCAAGAACTGCAAAAGCTACTGCAAGCTAACAATTAGCCTATCATACTTTCATGGGTGCTGGAAGAAAATGTGACATTCTTGCATCAGAAACCACTGATTTTATTACTCTCAGCAACAGCAGCCGCCAGAGTGCCAATTCTCATAGGACAACATAAAGAGCAGCAGGTGGCACTTGTACACAGTAAGAATCAAAGGTGAAGGACCCCGAGCTTAGGGAAACTGAATCTTTTGTAGGGGACAGGATACATGCCTGCCCTTTGCTCTGGAGAGAGACATTATCTCCACCTTCCAAAGCTGTTCATTGTAAAAAAAAACATTCTAGAAATGATAGAATGGAATAAAATCAGTTACTCTGCTCACAAGATATGTAGAAATGTGAGAAATCCATGGAGAATTGTCTACCAGCATGACTTGGATACTAAGAGTACCTACACAGAACATGCATATGTGTTTGGCATCATGCTGGTAGACAGCTTAAATGACTCGGAATCTCCAAAGCCCTTATCTGGACAAATCATTATTACACATTCCCAAGAACATATTCCTGAGTTTCTCAAACCACCTGTAGGTATCCATTTCCTCCTTCCTGAGGTCTGAATTACAACAGTAAAAGACAAAAGTTTTAAAAATTTCTAAATGTAGGGATTCACATTGGAAAAGGCTTCTGCAATATAGAACATCTATCTTCCACTAGCACTAAAATAGTATTCCAAAATATAGTCTATAACTACTATGGGTTTGAGGTAGGCACAGTCTTACTGCAGACTGTGAAAGCATTTCAATAACAATGCCGCTTGCATCCCCCTACCAAGTTACTCAAACTTCCTAAGTATGTTAACACAGAATAGTAACAACAGCCTGAGTCCCAGCTTACTGCTTACTAGCTGTTGCTTGGCTGAGTCACTTCTTCTTCTACCTTAGTCTCCTCATTGCAAAATGGGGATGATAATATTCACTCTTCCTACCTCACATAATTTTTTAGAAAGTCAAATGACATAGCACTTGTGAAAGCATTTTATAATCTAGAAAAGATCTTTAAAGCACTTCAATACTGTAATTAGTATTTCCTACAGCTTTCTTGTGCCATCATTTATATACACCAAACCTAGTCTTTTCTTACCCTCAGAAACTGGGGTATCATTGTGCATAAGGCAGAGTTGTGGGGTAACCAGTTACTTGCAATTAGATTCATGTGTTATTGATGTCCAGGGGGTACCTCTTTGCCAGTAAGGATTTGGGAGGAGGTTGTGGGGTAAGTAGGGAGATGGAGGGAATATGTTATTTCTAGGCCAGGAGCCATTCCTGGACATACAAAATAGCCAATGTTTTATGATACCAAACATTGGCTTTTCGTTAATTTTCGTTGGTCGGTGAATAGGAAAGAGATAAAACATGCTATCTACTTTTCATTAGAGTCTTCATAAACACGCCTTCCATATTTTTATCTTTCTCTTAAGGAACCAATAAGACTATTGTCAGAATATATTATTTTTCCCCAATGGTGTCAGGGTGGGTCTACAGGCAAAACACAAAAAGTCTCAAGAAAAATAGTTTAAGACTCATAAGAGGTGCATTGCAGCTGATGAAATTACACCATGCTGTAACTTACAAGGGTTTGGATCAAATATTCTGATTTCTGCCTAACTTTCCAATGGTGGAAAACCTTATAGACTCTTAATATAGTAAAAGGGCAGGGAGCACAAGCTCCAGCAGATCAAAAATGGAAAGCAAACAGGAGAAAGTGAAGTGGGCAGGGACCTTCCACTGATCCAAATAGTTTTAGAATGAAAACCAGAATTAAAAAAAGAAGAAATAAAACATGGAAATATTAATATATTCTTATGACACTGTACTATTTCCTTTAGGAAGAAAACTTGATCCAGATTGTTCCTACTTCCCAGAATCTTTTACTCAGTTCTCTTTTCAGAAGTTGTCAAATGTTGGCAAAGATACTACTTTAAAAAAAAACAATTTTTTCCATTAAAATTAAAGTTAAAAAAATATCTCTCAATTCCCTAAGTTACCTTGAAAACTCAAATGCTTTGAATCAGCACTGGAATTAGATTTGTCTGAGTATGTTCCTAATAGCATCAAATGGTCTAGAAAGAGGTGATTCATAGAGCTAAGTATGAAGTCTCTTTCCAAAGAATAGTGAGTCCAGAAGTCCATTTGTGTACCATGTGTTTTTTTATACACTATTCTGGTTTTTTTCATCCTTCTTCTCTCTTTGCTTCATTTTGACCCGTCTCCCAGTTCACTCTACTCTGATGAATTCACTCAGCTGTTCAAAACATCCAAAATTCTTAACATTAAATAATGTAGTTTTCAGTTCTGGAATATCCATTTGGTTATTTTATATAGACTCCAGTCTCTGAAGAAGTTCTCCATCTCTTCATCTATGTTGTCCATCATTTTCTCTATGTTCTTGATCATGTTACTCTTAGTCACTTTTAAGTCCCTACCTAATATCTAAATTCTCTATGGGTTGTCTTTTTTTCTCTTGGGCTGAGGTCATTTCTTCCTGTTTGACATGAGGCCTTGCAGTTTTTTTATTGAATGCTGAATATTGTGGATGAAAACCAAAATCTGTGAGGATCTGAATGATGTCTTCCTTCAAGGAGAGTAAAATTTTCTTCTGGCAGTCAGAAAACAATTACCGGTAGATCACCTTGATCCTGTGTAGGCTTGACTGAAAATTCTGTTAGAGCTTGTCTATTTCAGGTTTTCCTAGGGCATGGTCCCTACTCCTAGAGCTTGACAGACAGGGTCTTACTGAAAGCCTGAGGTGGTTTGCCTCCATGTTGGCAAGACTTTAATTCCTATGTCTCTCCCCAACACCATAGGGCCCCAAAATATCTCAGATCAGCTATTTGGGCATCCAGATGTTCTTTTGTTCTGGGTTTCCTGGGGTCCTGAGTGCAGATGAGTAGTTAGCAAATGACTTGAGAAGAATTTATATGCAGATATTTGGGCTACTTTTCTGTGGTTTCCACCTCTCCAGAATTTTTCTCCTATGGTCCTAGTCACTTTGGTTGCCCCAAATTCTTTCTTCCTCCTTCATCCAGTAAGAATGCCACTTTCTTCCCATATTTGATTCACCTGTGCTGTGATTTAGAAAATGCCCTCAGAGAAGAAGCCAAGGAGAATTTAAGCTCATCTCTTGTGCCTCTCTTCTCTCAAGGACCATAATTGTGCCCTAATTGTTTTGGTTGCTCCCCAATGCCTTCAATCTATTAATATTATCTTACACATTCTGTCCTGCTTTCATGACTATTTATACAGAAGGGTTTATCTACTGAAAATGACCCCATCATGGAAATTGGGATTCTGACTCCTACATTGCAGCCCTTCTTTTATCCTTCCAACTCATCCTATGTTGACTGAGGTTGAAATAGCTCATCTACTCTCTTCCCCCCATGCCAGAGCATTCCCAAAGTCAAGACCGTTCACACCACTCCTAAGATCTGAATGGTCATGCTATTCCTCACTCCCTTATCCTTTAACCCAGCTGTGTCCATAAAAAAAAAAAAGTCAGGCCAAGGTTTTGCATGTTGGTTACTTCTTCCTTTTCACTCATGGAACACTTAATGCTATATCCCTCCATGACCACTTAATAACTTATCACTGACTCACTGATACTTGAGCAAGAGCTCTCAAGCTTCATGGCACATGGCTCTATTATAATCTATGTCTCGAAGCTCCTCAACAGTTCTAATTTCAGGTTCATGCCATATCCATTACACCAATCCTTTCAGAGTTTTCAGTGTCCTGTGGTTCTCAAGTCATACAACTGTAAGGACCATTGGTCAAACTTTTAGTCCAAACAGATCATGCTTCTGCAAATAGATCATAACCTCCATGTAAGCAAGAACAAGGTATCTTTTTATATCCCACTGTGATTAACACAATGCTAGAAATATAACAAACAATCAGAATATTCATGAATTACTTATTTCATTGAGAGGTAAACAACAACGATCAACCGACTAACTTTTAATCCAGGGCATTTCAATGTATTTATTAGTCTGGAAGAGTTTCATACTAAGATCTTTTTGTGCCTAAGGTTAGGCAACTTTGACAACTACATTAATTTTTTAAATTCCATCAGCAAGTCAGTTAATCAGCAACTTTTCCTAAATACCTACTAGTGCAACTATCCAATTTTCTAGAGAATCCTTTACTCATAAATTATAGCTTGAATAAAATAAACACTGTATTCCTTAGTATTCTGAAAAACATAAACTTACCAAGTATGAATACATAAACCTCAGACATTTTTTATATAATCAATAAATACAAAATACCCACCTATGAATTGATATAAATATGCTCTATTATATACCATCATAGTTTCTAACACCTTAGTAATTATGCAATTTTAGTCAAATATAGAATATTTATAGAATATTTTAAAGTTCAAGCTTGTTCCCAAATTTTACATAAGGAATCCATTCAATGGTGGGTTTGTTTGTACTTGATGCTATGTGAGAGGTTATTCACAAATACTCAGAAGTCAACTTCCAAGAAATACCTTAAATTACCTAAAAACTTTTTTAAAAAGTAGCAATTTACCAGTAAGATCCCCTATGATCTTTGATAGCTTTAAACCAAAGAATTTCTATACCTTTCCCTTATAGAATTTTAGAGCTTTCAGACAGTCTTTGCCCCAAAATGCCATAAAACGTTATCATTTTCTATATATTCCATTAGGGGTTTTTTTGTTTTTCAAAAAAAAAAAAAAAAGGCTGGAAAGCATTGGTATATCCTAATACTATGATAGTATTTGAAAATGCTATAAGTAATTATGTTAGAAAATATTAATATGACAGTAAAAGTATACTTTTCTGACACTGGTAAAGTCTGTATGAGGTAGGACAGGGGTGGGGAAACCTTTCATGCTGGAAGGCTGCATTAATTTAGCTGTAATCAAATAAGGTCGCATTCAAGAAACTTCAATTAGGCCAGTTGCCCAGCTCCACACTGTCCCTTGCCCAAGGATTTTCACACCTCCTTCCTGGCTAGGGGTGCATGCAAGGATAGGGACTGACTGATGGGGAGGATTACTTGTGAGCCTGGATAAACCCAAACCACATTTGAACTGCCTTGCCTTACCCACAGTTTTAAAAGGAAGTACAGCAAACTGGAAATAAAAGCAAAATTAAAGAAACAAAACTGAGATCCATCAATCAATAACATAACGATGAGAATACCTTTAAAGGAGCCTGGGAGACCAGTTAAGAGATTCCAGCACCTCAGAAGAGCAAAAATCTCCAAGAATAGATACATTGATGAGGGTAAGAAAAATATTTCAGTTTACCGACATCATCCCCCCTGAAGGCAGCACAGCTCAGGGCCAAGAGAGGCCCCTTTGGCCCACGAGTTCTGCTAGGGGAGAAAGTAAAAGTGAAATGAGTGCCTGGCTTTCCCAGCCTTCCATGATTCTGCCCAACAGGCCCACTTCTATTTTGCCCACCCAGAACACTAAGGAAATTTTCATGGATGAATAGTCTGGGGATTGCAAAGAATAAGGAAAAGAGGTGGAGGTTCACAGCAACCAACACACAGTTCTCCACAGTTGGCCACGAAGTCTCGGCTTGCAGCAGGAGATCTGCCCATGAACCCCACAGGGATGTTTCACTTGCAGACGGCACACAGAAATCAACAACTGGCACCTGCTGGACTGGAAGAAGGCACACAACCTTGAACACTTCAGGGCACTGCCCCAGGGAAAATGAACAGGAGATGCTCAGCACCTAGCCAGGCTTTGTGGGATCAAGAGAAGGCACAAAATCCTAAGATTTACTTCCATGTCCCCAAAGAGGAACAAGAGGAGTGGCGTGGATATATATCTGTAGAAAAGGTCTGAGAGAACCATAGAATCTCTAGTCAGGCTGACTGGCAAAGGTCTTTCTTTCCTGAAGCTAGTCAGTAAAGACAAGGAGGTGACTGTTTCTTCACATGTAAAGACGGTAATGCCAGGCTTCAAAGAACAAAAAATAAATAAAATAAAGAAAAACAAAGAAAAAACATAATACCACCAAAGGAACAAAAAGAAGTTCTAGGGGCTTACCTCAAATAATTAGAGACCTACAAACTGCCTGCCAAAGAATTCAAAATAGTCACTTTGAAGCTCAGTGAGCTACAAGACAACACAGGCAACTAACCAAAACGAGGAAAACAATACATGAACAGGCATGTGGCTCACGCCTATAATCCTAGCACTCTGGGAGGCCATGGTGTGAGGACTGCTTGAGCTCAGGAGTTCAAGACCAACCTGAGCAAGAGTGAAACCCCATCTCTACTGAAAAAAGAAAAAATTAGCCAGGCCTGATAGCGTGTACCTGCAATCCCAGCTACTCGGGAGGCTGAGGCAGGAGAATTGCTAGAGCCCAGGAGTTTGAGGTTGCTGTGGGCTAAGCTGACATGACAGCACTCTAGGCAACAGAGTGAAACACTGTCTCAAACAAACAAACAAAGACAAAAGAACAAAATGAGAATTTCAACAAGAGATAGAAACCAATAAAAAGAACCAAATGAATTCTGGAGCTGAAGAATATAGTGACTGAACAGAAAAATTCAAAAGTGAGCTTCATTCTCAGACTCAATCAAGCAGAAGAATCAATGAACTGACAGATCATTTGAAATTATCCACTTGGGAACAAAAAGAAAAAAGAATGAAAAAGGCTGAAGGAAGTCCATAAGACTGTGGGACACCATCAGGTGAAACAATATATGCATTATGGAAGTTACAGAGTAAGTAGAGAAAGAGAAAAAGGACAGAAACTTTATTAAAAGAAATAATGAGAGAAAATTGCCCAAATCTGGGTACAGAAATGAACATCCAGATCCATGATGTGCAAAAAACTCCAAATACTTTGAATATAAGGGGATAGAAGTAAAAATGTAGAGTTTTTAGATGAGACTGAAGTTATCAGCCTAAAATAGAATGTATACCCAAACTCATTGTATTCTATACAGAAAGTAAGTACAGATTTTTATACAACAATCATATTTCAGTAAAGTGGATTTAAAAGAAAATCATGCTGTCTCCAGAATTGTTGCCGTACAATGAGAGTCATTAACTCAGAAGCTTTATTTACCTTCCAAATGGATATAAATAGAACATTTTTTAAGTTGAAAATGAAGTCACCTTGTCTAGTTTCTGAAAATCATCTGATGCTCCCAGAGATGCCAGATCTATTTCTTGTTAAAAGTAAGCAAAGAAATACTAGAATCCACAAATAGTGCAACATGTCCCAAGAGTTTGTCACATGTGTCTCTAACAAGAAAAACATCACAAAGAATTGTTATACGCGCTGTTTTAAACCACCACTGGTAGAACCCTTAAAATCCTAAATATAATCCTTGTTATTATAATTAATTACCATAACCATATTTCATAAGTTCTAAGACTTTTTATCCCATTTTAAAATCTCACAATTCCAGATGCATCTTAAAATCAATGGCATCTTAAATTACATAATATACAGTATTTTTAATAAAATAATAGTAACTACTAAAATAAGAAATTTCAATTAAATATACTTAAAAATGTACATTATTTTGTAAAAATATAACTACTATGTATTTAATATTAATAATTTCAAAAAATGAAAACTCTGTTAATTTTAAAGTTAACTAACCCTTTAATGACTTTGTTGTGTCTGCTTTTCATTGGAAGCATTTGAATATTTGGTTGCAGCATGGAGGTCCACAGTTTCAGTTGATCCTCTAGATGGGTATCAGTCATTTGTGACCTAAGGGCATCTTGATTTGGGTTAGGTAGGAGAATATAGCTTCACAGCAATAACTGTTTGAAAATCAAGAAAGTATTGTTTGGGCACGTTGCCAAAGGCATGAGTATTCTACTGCATTTTTCCTTATTTCAATTGGTTCTTTCTTAGCATCTAACAATGACTTTAACATGCCTTCTACTGAGAGCTCAATCAATTCTATCTGCAGTTCTTTAGGTGTCTTGGTGATATCAAGGCACCTAGGTGAGGCTGAAATGCTAATTTGAGTGAGATGTCATGATTCTCAAAGTCAATGAAACTTTCATTGTAGTCTCTAATTAATAGGTCCATAATACCTGTATATTCTTCAAATGATTCACGTATATCATCCTGCTCATCAATGATGTTTGCTAACTGGGGAAAATGTTTATCCAATATTTTCTTTTGAAGAAGTATTTTGAAAAAAGATAGCTTTTTTGAAATGCTTAGACTTTTTTTGCCACATGTCATATATAGACTTAGTTACTTAGTTTACCTTGCAAAGATATATTCAAGTCATTTTGATTTGACATATGATACAGAAATTCTGCATTCATATAGAAATCTTTCAATAATTCACGTTGCTGCTTCTGTTTTTCATAAAATTTAACTATCTGTTCTCACAGAGACAAAATCTGGGCTAACACCCGCCCCTACAATAGCCAACACACTTTGGAATGATATGGCAAATCCACACTGAATATTTCATTGTTCAACTTTAGCATGTTACAAAACTGACCATGCCATGCTGCATTTGCATGAATACAGTTAACGATACCTATAACTTGTTGCAAAGTGTCACTTAAAATGGTAACGTTAGCACAGAAAATTTGCTGATGCAGGATACAATGAAATGAGAGCATCTGTTAATACTTATTTTATCTATGCAATAAACCGTTTATGTTTTCCTGTCACGGAAGGTGCACCATCTGTATATACACTCACTAAATTTACCAAATTCAGTTCACATTTATCTTGAAAGTTGTTAAAGATATCTATCCTCCATGTTCTATTTGTAAGAGTGCCCAAAGCAAGTAACTCTTTGAAGCAAAGAAAATCTGTTATGACCTGAATGAAGCATAAAACCTGCACTGAGTCAGTAGTATCAGTTGATTAATCCAAAGTGATTGAATAACACATATTTTCCTTTTGAAGCATTGCATGTAGTTGTTCTATTAAGTTAAAGTCTAATTTATGTTGCCAATCAGTTATGGTTATCCTTCAAAGAAGCAGTTGTTTGTACTTTGAAACATTATTGGGACCTAAGCATCCTACAACTTTAACAATGCATTCTTTCACAATTTCTACATCACTGAAGAGCTTCTCTTTTTTTCCCAAAGATGTAAGCTACTTTATAAGTTGGTTCAGTGGCATTATTTCCAGGTCTTATTGCTGCTTGAAAGAATTGTCTTTGCTTTTGCTTTTCATCTTTTAATTTCTGCAATACAACCTTTTGCACCTCTCCCTTTAATTTAAAATATCTGTGGTCCTTACTAGTGTTATAATGCTGATGAGCATGGAATTTCTTTAATGTTGGTATTGCAGTATCACAAAGCAAGCAAATCATCTTATGTTTAGCAGAAAGAAGATAATATTGCAATTCCCAATCTTCATTTAAAAATCTGTTTTCTTCCTTCCTTCAATGTTCTCTTGGTCTTCTTTGACATGATGAGCTCATAAGCAGACAGAATTAAAAAAATACTGTTGAGCTGTGCAACTATTCACAAATTTCACTTCAAACAGAAACACAGTGCACCATTGTCAAACACTGATAGTAGACTGTTGTACTCAACCTCCATAACCTCTGCCCAACTACCCTCCGCAGCTGTGGCACCAGTCAGGTGGGGCAAGTTAGAACTAAATCAGGGGGACCCAATCTTAGGGATGTGGTGAGCACTTCTGAGGGGAAGTGCATAACTCTAACCCTTCTTAGGGAGAGCCAAAGGTATACAATGTAACCAAAATGTCAAAAAAAAACAAACTTTTTATCCGGTGGTGGGCAGGTGGGAGTGGGGAGGAGGAAAGGGGTGTATGCTTACATAACGTGTGTGGTGCACACCAATGGGGACTGGACACATCCGGGGGAGGGAGTGGGGGCAATGTTTGTAACCCTAACAATATTTGTATTTCCATAATATGATGAAATAAAAGGAAAACAAAATAAAATACATGAAAAAAAATAGAACTAAATCATGAGCATAGCAGCTGTCAAATTAGCTCTTATGGCTTACTAATGTTCTGATCATGCCAGTCAATCTGGAAGGATTATTTTATTGAAACTTATTTTATTCTTTGATATTTTAAATATGTTAATTTTAAATATAAAATATGAACAAAAATGTATTAATAAAAATAACAGGATTTGTTCTGTTAAATTTGGATTCATTCAAAAGGCTGCACTTAAGGACCTAGAAGGCCACATATTGCCTTAAGGCAGCAGGTTCCCCACCTCTGAGCTAGGACATTTTGTAGTACACAATACCCAGATCTATATTTTAAGTGGGGGTGGGGGGGCATATTGGCTCATGAAACTGATAAGTTGAGAGACAGGGATAACTTGATTTAGCACCAAAAATTAAGGTTTTCTTCTGCTCTGTATTTTGGTGTAGTGCCTTTATCATTGGTCTCCTAGAAACTACAGGTGATCCCAAAATATCCACAGCATCTCCACATCCCCTAACCTCACATCCTCACACCATCTCCCTCTACTTCTTATTCAGATAGCCTATCCTGATCACTTGGGATTCAAAAATGAATATATATATATATAAATATATATATATATAAATGAATATATATAAATGAATATATATAAATGAATATATATATATAAATGAATATATATATATAAATATATATATATAAATATATATATATATTTCATTACACACACACATATATCTTATTTCCAATATTAGACTCAATTAGACAGTAAAATAAACTTGACCAAAATTTTCTTTTGGAATAGATTTTAAAATACCATGGGCAGCACACATAGTAACAATAAAAATTTTTTTCTATAAAGTTTTTTCTATAAAGTTTTTCTATAAAACTTTTTTCTAAAGTTTTTTCTATAAAGTTTCTGTTTCGCTGTGTATGTGTGAGTATATATTTATTGGACCAAATATAAAAAGAGCTTCCTACTATAGTCAGACGTTTATTTGATGTGAGTACACCTTACTGCTCCTCCTAGCACTAGAAGAGCAATGTGAGCAAGTTACAAAGGCATTAAATAGCATGATAAAATTGTAAGTTATTCAGATGGACTGGAGCAAAGTAGGAGGTAAGAAACAAGGAGTAGGGCAGGAGTGTTAAGCAGTGGTGGAGAAGAATGGAGAAGACAAGAGCCAAACAAAGGGCCTATCTTAGAGGTAGGGGAAGCCGTGTATAGTTTTAAGCAGATGAGTAAGCACTTTGCATTGGTAGATTCTTCGGGCAGCAGTGGAGAGAATGAATTGGAGAAGGCAATAATGTAGGTCAGACAACCAGTTAATAACAGGAATACTAATGCACTGATCCAAGTAAAAGATGTTGAAAACATGATGTGTTAGGAAGATATAATGAGAGGTGGAGTCCATAGAGCTTTGTGACTGCCTGAATATATGGAGTGAAAGAGAAAAAAGAGTATTAGACAATGTGCCAATTTCACTATGAAGTGATTGAGAAGATGGTGGTTCCAATCACTAAGGCAGGGAACATATTTGAAAGGAACAGATTTTGGAATGGGGAGGGGAGGTAATTAGTTTACTTCCAAATATTCTTATTTTAAAATCTGTGTAGGACATTCACATGAACATCCTCTTAACAGCACAAATGAACTCAGAAAAGAGTTTCTGGTTGGGATCCAGAAAGCAGGGAACCATCAATAATGTGGTAGTTGAAAGAAGAGCAGGGACAAAAGACTATGGGTCACCCACATCACAGGGGGAGGCAGAGGGAAGTGAGTCTGCAAAGGAGATCAAAGGAAAGGGTAGAAGAGATGGAGAGAACAGGATTTAATGCGTTACCTACAGAGTGCTCGTTACATGAGAGCTGAAAAGAACCCACTAGATTCAGCATCAAAGAGGTTATTTGGTAAAATTTGCTGTGCAACAATCAGGAGGGTTATTGCCGCGGGCAGAATGGCAACTGGAAGGTGTGTATTTGGAGATGGTAGACATAGGGGATTTGCTTGAGAATTTGTCATGAGTGTGAGTATGCACGTGTTTTAGGAGCTTCACAGTGAAAAAAGCAGTATCAAGAGGGCTGTATAAGACAAAGGGAGTGTTGTTTTATTTCATTTGTTTGGGTTTTTTTTCTTTTTCATATGAGAGAAATGTGCACCTGTTTATAGGTTGAGAAGAAACCACTAGAGAAAAACAAATTGAAAGACAAGACAAAGGGGGAAAGAGAGAACATGGTTCCACAGAAGACAGAAGGAAGTTGGATCAAAAGCACGAGTAGCGGTCTGTCTCAACCAGCACCACCCTGTTGAACTTTCTGCAATGATGGGAAGATTCTCCACACCATCCAGTACAGTAACCACTAGCCATATGCGGCTCCTGACATGCAACTAGTACAACTGAGGAATTGAATTTTTGATTTTCATTAAATTTAAATAGCCATATGTATGTACATGTGTATATTCATATATGTTTATGCATATATACGTGTGTGTGTGTGTATATATATATATATATATATATAAACAGATTTATTATAAACTATTGGCTCACACATTTATGGGGGCTTAGAAGTCCCACAATCTGCCATCTGCAAGCTGGATACCCAGGAAAGCCAATGGTGTAGACATGAGCCAGGAGCTGACAGTTTAGATTCCAGCTTGGGTCTGAAGGTTTAAGAAGCAGAACCACCGAGGGCAGGAGATCAGTGTCCCAGCTCAAGCAGTCAGGCAGAGGGAGAGGGTGAATCAAACCTTCCTCCACCTTTTTGTTCTATTTAGACTCTCAATGGATTAGATGAGGCCTACCCAAATTGGGGAGGGCCATCTGCTTCATACTGGTCCATCAATTCAAATGCTAATCTCTTCTGGAAACACTCTCCCAGACACATCCAGAAATAATTTATAATAAGACATCTAGGCATCCCTTGGCCCAGTTGAGTGGACCCACAAAATTAACCATCACAGGACACAATGGAAGGAAGTGAGCCATGTACAAAGGCCTCAACAAGCCAGACAATCAGTAAGCCTGGTGTGTTGCAAACAGGAAAGACATACATGAAGGAATCCCATTAGAAAAAAATCTTTAGAATGGGGCTTCTTCAGAACACTGCACCAAATGGGGAAGGGATGAAGGTGAGGAAGAGTGTGGTCGAGGTAGCATCAACTGTGGCAGATCAGGAAGTCCTACGCAAAGATTGTTGGAAGAAGCAGAGACAGAAGGAAGGCTGACCAACCATCTGCAAAAGATGATCACCTCCCAACAGGAAAGGGTCACATTGGTGCCATCATCAAACTACTCAACCCTAAACATCCTCCATTTTGTTTCCCTAAGACTTTTGCTGTACTTCACTTGTTCCAAAGAGGCAGAGGAAATAACCATGTCTTTGACTATTAGTATTATGAAATTAGGTCACGGCTTTTGTAGCTGTTGAATGCATTGTATTATTCAAAAGGATATTTCATTTTCCACTTGAACAGTTCTCTCTATTTTGGAATTGTCTCATCTAGTTATTGAATTTCATAAGGCTAAATACCCCCATATGTACAGAATGCGTTCGGTATTACCCATATTGTGAGGCCATATGACATTATTGTATGCGAGCCATTCTCATCCTCATTTTATACAGACTAACACTATCCCATTTTCTTTCTTTCTCCCTCTCCCTCTTCCACTTCATGACTTTAACGGCAAAAACTAGAAACTCACGTTTGCCCCTTCTCCGACACCACCAGTATTGTGCACACAAACACACGCACACACTCACATCTTGTCACACCAACATGTTTTCCAGATACGGCTTTTGCAGTTATCACAAAATTATTAAATCCAAGATTAAACAGTGGCTTACTTTATTATTTTACCATAAATATTTCTACTTTCTCCAGATTATTAATATAATCTCTTTAGATGCTTTAGATATGGACATTTTTAATAATAATTGGTACCAAAGTCCTTGAATTGCATTCTTCACTTCTTTCAAGAACTTATACTCCCCCCTGTGGCAATTTGATGACAAAAAAAAAAAAGTAAAAACAAGATCCCAAAGACAGAATTACAATTCATAAATCATTCAATAACAGCACATTTCTTGCTAGAAAAAGGCTATCAACATGAACTGTCATGACATTCTTTTTTTTTTTTTTTTTTTGAGACAGAGTCTCACTTTGTTGCCCAGGCTAGCATGAGTGCTGTGGCGTCAGCCTGGCTCACAGCAACCTCAATCTCTGGGGCTCAGCGATCCTACTGCCTCAGCCTCCCGAGTAGCTGGGACTACAGGCATGCGCCACCATGCCCGGCTAATTTTTTGTATATATATTTTTAGTTGGTCAATTAATTTATTTCTATTTTTGGTAGAGACGGGGTCTCGCTCAGGCTGGTTTCGAACTCCTGACCTTGAGCAATCCGCCTGCCTCGGCCTCCCAAAGTGCTAGGATTACAGGCGTGAGCCACCGCGCCCGGCCTATTTTTTTTTTTTTTTTTTTTTTTAGTGTAATCTGCATAGTACATGACGCCCTAAAGCTACTGGATTAAGGGCTAATATATGGCAAATATGCTAAGGCAGAAATTTAGTATCTGAAAATATTTAGAGATGAACTAAAAGGAAAGTTTTACTTTACTTTAATGAACATTTATTGAGTACTTAGTCTTAACAAGTATTGTTCTAGCTGCTTTATGAGATTTTTGGTACTTAATCCTTGCAAACTGTCATAACAACTTTATGAAATCTCATGAAGTGGGTGCCATTATTATCTCCAAGTTAAGAGAAGCAAATGGAAGCTTAGAGAGATCAAGAAGTTTGCTTAACATCATGCATTTAATAATAGGGCTAAATGTACAGATGAACAGAGGGAAAAAATCTCTCCTAAAATAATGGAGAAACAAAAATACAAAGTCCAGCAAATGCTATACTCAGATCAATTCTACATTATTACCTCTACATATAGAACATTTGAAATCAAGATAAAAATTTGGCCTCTCTAAATCCAAAATGGTGGCTAATGTTATGAAATGCTTTAAACTATAAAATGCATTTACTTTAAGTCATAAAATTTCATGCTAGAATGTCAAACTATAATTGTTAAAAATCTTGTATCATTAATTAAATCTGAACCCCATTTATTTTGTCAGGCTCTATTCTTAAGATCTTAAAAACAAATTACAAACACCAAAGTTTTTGTAAAATGATCTATTGGTATCTTCCCCACCCCACCGCCCCTTTGCTTTTGTAGGCCTAGCTTGGTTGAATAGTGGACTGCCTGAAACGGTATGACAGCAGTATTTCCCTCCCGCTACCGGTGCCAAGAAAAGTAAGAAGGCCTAAGCAAAATGGCCCCCAGCATTGCTGCTCTAAAGGATGCCAGGCGATGTGCCTGTCCATGCATTTGGTGGATTGCTGCTGCCTTGTGTCCTCCTGCCCTCACATGCAGAGACTAAGAATCCCCCTCGTCCTTGGCATTTATGGCAGACGAAATGGCTTCCATATGGCCATTTCTGCTCAACATAAAGTCATTTTCCCTACTTGGAAAGTTGGATGTGATGCATGAGAAACATAGGAGTTTGGAGTTCTTGAGTCCTCTTCAGATTAAGGCGAAGCTTCAGTGTGTACAATGAGAACATATGAGAGACAGAAGTGCTACCGCCATGCTGGGCCACTCTCTCCACCCCATCCAGGGGTCCTTCCCGCCACCTCCCGTGAGAGCTGCTTCGAAAGTTGGCTAGAAAAAAATTTGTTTGACCCATGAGGGATGGGCCTGCCTGGAAAGGGGTCAAAGCTAACAAGGGATTCGTTTGGCTGTGGCTGTGTCCAGCCCCACTGCAAAACAAAATTGGTTCAAAGTCTATCTGAAGCTGGGCCGGAAGTTTGCTTGCTTACCTACTGAGCTGAAAGCCAACACTTGGAGCTTCAGGAAATCAGCCATACATGGAACCAACAGGGCAAACCACATCAAGAACCAACACAGAGATGTTAGAAATGATGAAAATGCTGCAAAAAATTCATTGGGACAAAATAAGGTTTCATCATCTACATGTGAAAAATAGCTTAATGGTGAAATATTTCCAGACATTAGCAAGTCAATGGTTATATGAAACTTTATCCTATTGTCGTTAACTTTCACACACATGCATGGGTAAATAAGAAAATTCCCTCATTATAAACCTGTCATTCCTAGACAACACTCTCAATCTCTGCCATGTGTAGTTATGACATAAATTTCTTTCCATTAACAACATGAAACTAGTCATGATTCAAATCAAATCCTTGTACAGCTAAAGGGGAGAAGGGGAAAACTGTAAGCTTGAAACACAAAGTGTACACAGCTTGAGGGAAATGCATTTGCAATAAAGGCAAGTTCATAAAATAAACACTAAGTCAATAACACGCCGGGACATGTTTATTAAGGGATACTTGTGAAAACCCTATGTTTGTAGTAGATATTGCTTCAGTGCTGATGGCCTGTCCCATACTCTGTCATGGATATTTACTCATTAGGGTAGCTTATCAGTGAGTGGTGCAATTATTCAAGAAGAATTTTATGATGCCTGTGGTTGGTCCTGGTCTCAGCCTAAACAAGACTTCACAGCATGAGAGAAGACACTTGCCGTGTGGGCTGAAGCTGATGTCACAGCAGTGCACGCCCTGATATTCAGCCTCCCAAGCATACCTATCATGTCGATTCATTTTTCCTTTTTTAGCTGCATCAGTTCATTAGTGGATAAGAAGCAACACATCTGTCTACATAGCAAAATCACAAAAATCTTTATTGCTAAAAAATAATCTAAGCTCAGCTTTCTCTACTAATATAGTTTAGTAAACACTATCTTTCTACTTTGTGTTTCTCTTAGAACACAGAATAATATTGATTGCCCATTTGTTTTCTTTAGAAGAAATGAATTAAAGTTCACACATCCCTTCTCTACCTCTAACCAAGCTTGTGTTATGTTAGCATCCTTGGACCTCAATTTCCTCATTTGCAAAATGAGGAGAATAATACCTCATGGGGTTGTTATAAAACTAAAGTAAGATACTATCTGTGAAAGGGCTTTGTAAATGTAAAATCTATGTATGTAAATGGAAGGTTATATAGTCAAAATTGGATATCCATTTCATGTACCCAGACAGAGCTCTAAGAAGCATTCTTGTTAAATTGATCAGACAAAATCAGCATTATGCATTCTAATGGCAAATTAAACAATGCATTAGTTCACTTTTACTTCAAATATAATACTGTCAAGAGTTTAAACAATGTGATTTTCTTCTTTATGTATGGTAAAAGTTCTAATTTAGCAGATAAGATACTTTCTCATAAAGCCTTATCTATCTGTTAAGATTTTATGATTCCCACAGGCATAGTTATTTTAAAAGGTACGCATACAAAAATAGTTTAGCAACTCTTTGGACAATTTGAACAACCTAGTTTTCAGCATTCTGGGACACACTAGTCCCAGAGCTACTAGTTTGCTTTTCATTTGAAAACTTACTTGTCACTGTCATGGCTGTGTAAATTCACATTACAAATGAAATGAAAGAAAACTGTCAACCCAGCCCTTGCGGTGGCTCAAGCCTGTAATCCCAGTAGCTCAGAAGCCTGAGGCAGAAGAAGGCCTTGAGGCCTTGAGGCCAGAAGTTTCAGAAAACTGTCAACTCCAATACATGTAGAGTGTAAAGGTCTATGGCATCATGTTAAATAAAAGGATACAACCTTGGTCCCAAGAAATTCAAATCTAAACAAAACATCATGTACACAAGCAATAATAAATATTTAGTTGTTTCTTTATTATTTATTCTTATTAGTGGTAGTTACACATTTTTCATTGAAGAAAAGTGGACTATTTGGAACTCCCTAACCTCCCCCCAAAAATGAACGAAAACTACATACATATAATGGAAATTAAAGGATTAGATGCTATCAGGTAATGAAAATAAGGCAGGTATAGAATGTCTTTTTATGCATCCTGAAATCTATGATTAAAACAGAAACACACTGCCATATTCCTGACATACAGGTGACATATAAGAGATGTGAGAGGTATAAGAAATAAAAAAGTGACATTTGTTAAATATCTCTATCGATCCTGAACATCTAATCTAAAAAATACAGAAGTAGGATTTGATTTTCTCTGAGTTCTCACCTAGTGGTAACTCTTGAAAATCCCTGTGTAGTTGGACAGTGTTATAAAGTCAAACTCTGTTGGGCTTTTAAAGACATTCTGAGTTAGACTTAGTTTTAAGGGCAAGGAGGAGCCATTGAAGAATGGAAGAGAATGGCAATTTTAAAACTCTAATACCTTCTATGAAAGTGATTTCATAAATATTATTTCCTTGAGCTGCACAGCAACTATGAATAGGTGGGAAAGTTTAGGCTCAGAGAGGGTAAGTGCCTTCCCTTGAGTTCACCTGGAAGGTACTGGTAAATGGTACAGAACTCACACCTTCACCTCCTGACCAGTCCTCCTGGCTATATCTAATGGTTTTCTAAAAGTATCCCAGGGAGCCCAAAAGTTGTGAGAGGGGTCCTCAAGCCTCTTGGCCAGAAGTAGGAGTACATTTCTAAGGATGCATGATGGGTCCTGGCCTAGTTCACTCCCCTCCCTCTCCTTCCCTCAAGCCCCCCAAAATCCCTAGAGAAACATTCGTGTATATTTCATACCAGTCCCTTCAAAACATTTGTCCTTTCACTTACTCCTATTCTTTGAAATAAGTTAGCTAGTCCCAATTCCCTCTTCCCACTAAACCTATTGATTTGGTCTCCCCAAATCACACTTTCAAAGTCCCCTCCCCTCTTTTTCCTTCCCGCTCACTTAAATATACCTTTAGTATCACCAAGGGGACTCTTCACATTCAACTTGATAAAACAAGGAGTTGTAAATACTCCTGGCTGCTAAACTGGAATGAATTTCAGATTCTAACCTGGCAGGAAAAGTGTTAGAGGCCACAGTGGCTCACCCCTAGTGGCATCCACTTTCTGAGTCACCACCCTAGATTAACAAAAGCTGAGTACAGGCAGCACAGGATTCTAAGTAAACTAGTAAAGCAGGAGTCTAAATGAACAAAATCAGTGAAACGAATGGTATGCTGAAAGAATATCTTATTAAAAACTGAAACTTTCTTCCCTTTCTCATGCCCCCAACTCCACCAACAAGCAAGGAACAAGCAAACATAAAACACAAACCACATGCAACAGCCTTGACAAATACCTTTGCATCAGAAAATACCCCAAGAAAGTCAGAGAACTAATTATAAGGAGGGAAAAGCATGAAGGTAATGCATGTAATTTAGATAGTAAACATCCGTGCTTGTCCCCACTTCTGAATGCCCAGCGAATACGCCCTCTCCTCGACCTTCATCTGAAGCAAACAGAAGGTCACAGAAGCCAAGCCAGGGTCCCTGAAGATTTTAGAATAATATTTATTACTATTTCTCAAAAGCCTCTGGCATACCTTTTTTTTTTTTTTTCGGTGGAATTAATTTACATGATTGAATTTGAGGCTCACTAGAAACATCAGAAGCCCACTCCTAACCCATCAAAAGGACAAGTCGCTCACTGTCCACTGTCCAGATGCCCATATACGGCCAGACTTCCTTTAACTCTGACAGCTCAGTGTATGCATTGCGTATGGGTCTTGGCTCTGAGGCACATTCCTCCCGTATGTTTCCTTGGGAGCTTTGATTTCCGCTTTGAGGGCTGGCACTGACTCCTACTTGCTCTTATAAGAAAATGTCTACAACTAAAAGTTGAAAATGTGCAAGATTCCTTCTTTAAGTACACAAACACTCCAAGTCTGGCCACTTTTCTGTAGTCCTGCCAGGTTTTCTCTGTGTCTGATACCTGATCAAGTAACTTTTTTTTTTAGGGGGGGAAAAACAACAAAAAACATAAGGGAAGGAATGTAGTACATCCACAGCTGAATATCTTACAAGACTTAACCAAACGACCAGTACAAATGATGCCCTAGTAGACACACACACGCATACCTCATATAGCTCGGTAAACAGGACTCAGTGGCCAGCTTAGTGCATTCCTCATTTTACCAAGGGGAAAAAATGCTCTCTAAAAAGCATTTGCTAGATAAACACTTGCTTACAAGTCAAAATTAGTGCATTTTAACCATTTTGCACACAAATTCAAAGACCTTTTTCTCCCACTTCTGGCCTGCTGTTAATCACAAGAGTTGGGATAAGTCAGAGTTGGATGAAGTTATAAGAAGCCACTATTTCCACTTTTCCACCCAGGCACACACA
This sequence comes from Microcebus murinus, assembly GCF_040939455.1. Classification (NCBI taxonomy): domain Eukaryota; kingdom Metazoa; phylum Chordata; class Mammalia; order Primates; family Cheirogaleidae; genus Microcebus; species Microcebus murinus. The sequence continues at coordinate 30,108,614 of NC_134108.1, forward strand.
AACATTTGCTGAGTCATTTATAGTAGTGCAAGAATTCAGATTCCACAGCATGAATTAAGGATGGAGTGTCAGCCTTTCCCTTTAAATTTCCTGGCACTTAATGGTCTGTATCACAATGAAAACATACTTTTGAGTCTGTGAATGTCTTGGGTGTCTCGTCTTATTCTCTCTCTCTTTCTCTTTCTCTCTCTCTCTCTGGGTATATGTATATATGTGTCTTTCTCTCTCTGTCTCTATATCACTCTCTTAATAATAATCTTTTATATTAACACCTTCAAAAGAAGTTTTGATTATAAAGCCTCAACCTAACCTTAAAATGCACATAATCTTTTTCTATTCTGAGATTTCATATATTCTATATATTTCAATATACTTATTTTCTCTTCACTAATATTAAAATCATCTATTTAAAACTGACTATAGACTTTTTGAGACTTCAAGGGACCACGTGAATTTTATAATATAATCAAACTCTTTTATAATATAATCAAACTCTCTTGTTAAAAATGTCTTAACATTTTTAACAAGAGAGTAGAATGGTAATATACCTGTTATATATGGACAGAAAGAAAATCAACAAAGATAAATTAAAAAAAAAAAAGCAACAAGTCCCTGAGAATTTTCATCTATTTAACCTTCAGGAACCCCACGCAATAAAAAATTCTATAAATGGAAACTTGGGAATATGGCTCTTGCTTGTGACTTCTCTGAGATTTATGAAAGGCAGTTCCAAGAATACAACCTAGGTCACCCAGTACAGCAATTTTTCCCCTCCATGAATGAATCCTCCTGCTGCCTGCATGAAGCTATTGGTGGTAGCTCTCAGACTCTCCTGAGGATTCAAAAATTCCCGGATTATTGGCCCATCTACCTCAGCTGCAAGCTACAAGGGCTCACCACCAATCCCACATCCCACCCTAGGTGAGGCTCGCACTTCACATCCCTCCCCTTCCCCATCCACCACACCTTTCCAACCATTAGTGGTGGATGTAATTGGGGGTTTAGGTCTTGAAAGATTTCACTGTGGCTTCCCACATATTTTGGACTTTTAAAATCATCCACAAGGGAAGAAAACGTTGGGGGCCAAGTTGCCTTTAATACACATGTGGCTATTAACTTGGAATGTTCCTTCTTTAAATAGGAACTCTTAGGACTCTTCTCTTTGAGGAATGCTTGGAAAGAACATTAAATAACAATGAGGAAAATTCTTCCTGAGCTTCAGAGGCTCCCTTTGCTGGCCCTTCACACTACTGACATGCAACTACACTGTACAACATGTGGCTTGCTTAACGAGGTAATTGTGCACAGATGATGTGGCCAATGCTGAAGTTGGAGTGGTTATTCTTTTCTTGGCTATTTTTCAATTGAATGAATTGAAACTTTAAAAATTTGGCCAGTTTAAATAGGCTGTTTTCAAGTGATAAATCTATAATGTGTTGTTTCTAAAGCTGGCCTTTTGAATCAGAAACAGATATGCTTATCTTAAACTTATACTCTGAAGCATCAGGAACTTAAAGGAATCTACTCATAGGTAACATCAGTGTCAAATGATATGGCATTACAGAAAAAAGAAATGGCACGGCCCTAGAATCACTCTCTTTACACAAAATATATAATAACTGGCGTTACTAACCCCCAAAAGCCACTCAACAACTTATTCTAAATGAAAGCACAGTGAATTAATTAGGTCCTTAGTGAAGCTATGGAGATATGCTTAGGTTTATTGGTCATGCTTGACATATGCAGACAAGCAGGAAGAAGAAAACCTATTCTTTCCTTGACTTGACCTCCCTCCATTAGGCCGTATGCCCCTTGGGTAGTAAGCAGCATTCACGCGTCACAGATGTGTGGGGAATCACTGAAAATATATTATTCACTGACAATCTTAGTTTAATAATCAGATACAACAGGGTACACTACTCTTGTTATCGAAGCAAATTTTTTTACTTCAAGACAAACCGAATCCAATCCACATTTGAAGATTACAGATTTCAATATAAGAAAATTCACTCATTTCTCAAAGACTGTAGCGCACCGTGTTTAAAGTGCCCCAAGTAATCGCCAAGCCATTTGCTGTCCTCCTTCTGCCTTATCTCCTCTTCTCATCCCTGTGCTCCCATCCTGACACCCAGAGCCTCTACCTACCCAACAGATCATTCGCTCTGACATAACAACTGACTCACTTTTCAGGAAATGGTGACGGCAACTCGTCTTCTTTCCTTCCCTATACCTCCAACAATAAAACTCCTACATGTATTAAAGCAAAGCAAGAGTATTAGAAATGTCCCCCAGGAAACTGCACCCAGACTCAGACCCTTGGCTTTGTTCTCTTTTTTTTTTTTTGTCTGGCAATGGGCAACCAAACCGTTATCTCAAACGACAAAGGATCAAATTCTTACATTTCACATACATAGTTCAGGGGTTTTTGCAGGTGGGTCGTCTTGGAGATTTCAAATGGTTAAAAGCAACTCACTCCTTTTCTGCTCTCTGGAAAGTTTCAAGAGCCTATAGCAAATCATTACAAAATCAATAAAAAAGGAAACCCTTTTGAATTTTTAGGAATTCCTGGGAGCTGCCTCTTCAGCTACCTACCTCCTAAAAAGAGGATTTGTGTCAGTGGATAGAATAGGGAAAAGTTATTAGAAACCGAAATGGTATTTAAAACATAATCATTGCCGGTGTGTTTTTAAATGATATAAATCAGGAGTGGTGCGAAGAGGACAGGGGGAAAAATCCTATTTGATGCTGGAAATACTGTGTCTTTTTTTTTCTGGTGAGCTGGAGTGTGCCAGCTTTTTCAGACGGAGGAATGCTGAGTGTCAAGGGGTCAGGATCAATCCGGTGTGAGTTGATGAGGCAGGAAGGTGGGGAGGAATGCGAGGAATGTCCCTGTTTGTGTAGGACTCCATTCAGCTCATTGGCGAGCGCGGCCGCCCGGAGCGTATAAAAGCCGGGCCGCCCGCCCAGCCTCACACAACTCTTCCCCGCCGAGAGGAGGCAGCCAGCGCCACTGCAACCTCAGGCGACATCCGACCGCCTCCAGCCTGACAGCAGCCGCCCCGGACCGACAGCCCCAGCGACGACAGCCGGCGCGTCCAGGCACCCGCCTCCGGCCAGAGCCAGCGCCCGGTCCCGCCGCCGCGCCGCGCCCCCTCGCCGCCGCCGTCGCCGCGCCCTGCTCCCCGACGCCCGCAGCGCCCCGACCATGTCCGCCGCCGGCGTGGGCCCCGTCCGCTTCGCCTTCGTGCTCCTCCTCGCCCTCTGCAGCCGGGTAAGCGCCGGGAGCCCCCGCCGCGGCCGGCGGGTGCCGGGAGGGACTCGGGGCTGGCCGGGAGGGCGTGCGCGCCGCCCGAGCGCCTGCTCACCGCCCCTTCCTCCCCGCAGCAGGCCGCCGGCCAGGACTGCGGCGGCCAGTGCCAGTGTCCCGCCGCGCCGCGCTGCCCCGCCGGCGTGAGCCTCGTGCTGGACGGCTGCGGCTGCTGCCGCGTCTGCGCCAAGCAGCTGGGCGAGCTGTGCACCGAGCGCGACCCCTGCGACCCGCACAAGGGCCTCTTCTGCGACTTCGGCTCCCCGGCCAACCGCAAGATCGGCGTGTGCACCGGTAAGACCCGCAGCCCCCGCCGCCCGGCGAACGGCCACTTCCTCCCTGTCGCCCACCCGCCCGCTACAAAAAGGAAGCGCTCCGGCGGAGTTTCTTCCTCCAGCCGCGTCCAGCCCGCCCCCTGCAGCCCCGGCCCCAACTCACATCCCCAACGACGCGCTTACGGTGAGAGCGCGGGGAACCCATGCCTGACCTCCGCATCCCCCCTTTTTCCCTTCCTTCCTCCCCTTCAGCCAAGGATGGTGCGCCCTGCGTCTTCGGCGGGACGGTGTACCGGAGCGGAGAGTCCTTCCAGAGCAGCTGCAAATACCAGTGCACCTGCCTGGACGGCGCGGTGGGCTGCGTGCCCCTGTGCAGCATGGACGTTCGCCTGCCCAGCCCTGACTGCCCCTTCCCGAAGAGGGTCAAACTGCCTGGAAAATGCTGCGAGGAGTGGGTGTGTGACGAGCCTAAGGACCAAACCGTGGTTGGCCCTGCGCTGGCGGGTGAGTTGCATCTCGTTTAAGGCAGTGTTGTGACTCTCCCCAGGGAGTGAGTCCTAACTGTGCCAAGCAAAGGGGAGAGATCTCCTATCCAGGCGTTTTACCGTGTGTTTGTGCGCTCCGCTCTCACAGCTTACCGACTGGAAGACACGTTTGGCCCAGACCCAACTATGCTCCGAGCCAACTGCCTGGTCCAGACCACAGAGTGGAGCGCCTGTTCCAAGACCTGCGGGATGGGCATCTCCACCCGGGTTACCAATGACAACGCCTTCTGCAGGCTGGAGAAGCAGAGCCGCCTCTGCATGGTCAGGCCTTGCGAAGCTGACCTGGAAGAGAACATTAAGGTACGAGTTCTGCTCCTATGCACTAAGTTTCACCGAATTGACAGCAGATAGCACCGAAGTTAGGTCTCTTGTCACCCTTGTTGTTATACCCCCATTATATCCAAACATATCTAACCATTGGGCTGTTTTGCTTCAGTGAGATGTTGTGTAACAGGGTCCACCAGTTTTCCACTACAAAATCCTCCGCAGTGTTAGTTAATTCAAGACATTCCAAAAGAGGCCATGTCTATTTTTGGAAAACTGGCAAATGAGACTCAAACTTCCTCTCCTCAAAATATAAACAGAAGTCAGACAACAGAAGACTAGAACAGAGGGTTGAAGAAAGCCACTCCCCTTGTAAAGTTATTGATTTTTCTCTCTCTCTCTCTTCTCCCTTGCTTCCCTTAGAAAGGCAAAAAGTGCATCCGTACCCCCAAAATCTCCAAGCCTGTCAAGTTCGAGCTTTCTGGCTGCACCAGCGTGAAGACATACCGGGCTAAATTCTGCGGAGTGTGCACCGACGGCCGCTGCTGCACTCCCCACAGAACCACCACCCTGCCTGTGGAGTTCAAGTGCCCTGACGGTGAGGTCATGAAAAAGAGCATGATGTTCATCAAGACCTGTGCCTGCCATTACAATTGTCCCGGAGACAATGACATCTTTGAGTCACTGTACTACAGGAAGATGTATGGAGACATGGCGTGAAGCCAAAGAGTGAGAGACATGAACTCATTGGACTGGAACTTGAACTGATTCCCATCTCATTTTTATGTAAAGATGATTTCAGTAGCACAAGTTATTTAAATCTGTTTTTCTAACTGGGGGAGAAATTCCCACCCAATTCAGAACATTGTGCCATGTCAAACAAATAGCCTATCAACCCCAGACACTGGTTTGAAGAAAGTTAAGACTTGACTGTGGGACTACATGAGCACTCTGTGCCAGAATGTATACTAAGGTGTGGCTTTAGGAGCAGTGGGAGGGCACTAGTAGAAAGGCTGGTACCATCACATGTCATCTTAAAGTAGCTATCTGCCTGCTATTTGGAATGTAATTGAGAAGGAAGATTTTAGTATGCTCGCTGACCTGCCCGTAGCTCCAGCGACAGCTAAGATGTGCCAGCCATCATGAGGCTGAGTCAAGTTGTTCCTTAAGTCAGAACAGCAGATTCAGCTCTGACATTCTGATTCAAATGACAGTATTCAGGAATCAGAATCCTGTCTATTAGACTGGACAGCTTGTGGCAAGTTAATTTGCCTGTAACAAGCCAGATTTTTTTATTAATATTGTAAATATTGTGTGTGTGTGTATATATATATATTTGTACAGGTATCTAAGTTAATTTAAAGTTGTTTGTGCCTTTTTGTTTTTGTTTTTAATGCTTTGATATTTCAATGTTAGCCTCAACTTCTGAACACCATAGGTAGAATGTAAAGCTTGTCTGATAATTCAAAGCATGAAATGGATACGTAAATGGAAATTCTGCTCAGTTAGAGTGACAGTCCATCAAAACAGATTGTTTACTAAAGGTGAGGCAGCAATGTCCTTGGAAGTCTGAATTCTAGGTAGGAAGTGTGGTAGCCTCACTTTTAATAAACAAATGGCCTTTAAAAAAAATGAGTGACTCTATATAGCTGGTCAGATTTTTCACCTGGAAGCATTTGTTTCTACTTTGACTATGACTGTTTTATGGACAGTTTATTTGTTGAGAGTGTGACCAAAAGTTACATGTTTGCACCTTTCTAGTTGAAAATAAAGTATATATTTTTTCTAAAAAGGGCTTGATTATTCATTTATTCTTCTACACGTTTCTGAGTTTTCTTGCACATAAATAGGAAATATTTATCTTAAAATAATTCAATAATATTCTAAATTTTTATTCTATATATTAATAAATTGGTTATCTATAGCATTTTTTACATAAACATACTTCACACTGAATCAAGTGTACAGATTTGTAGATGTACATCCCATATTGAGTGCACAGGTATTTTTTGTTACCTTCATAGTAATTTATAGACACTTTAAAGTCAATTCTCTCTAGTTACTTCAATCTCGACTAACCCCTGCTATATTACACATGGTCCTCTTTACATTTAGGACCTCTCTAGCCATTGCAAGTTAATTTCCAACCCTTCACATCTCAAATTAGTCTACCTGCCTTGCACATGGAAAATGTTTAAATATTTTCTTAAATTATATGCTCTACTATAGGTCTATTTCTGAACTTCAGTATCCTACTGTTAAATCTGAAATGTATGAAATGAAATCTACATTAAAAGGGAGCCATTTAATAAGTCTTATTTTGTATAATTCTGTTTTCAGTTACCATAACAACCAGTGACAAATTATGGCATAAATAGGAAATAAAGGATAGGCAAATCTTCCATTCATTAACATTAATAGAAATGTCTTAAAAGAAATTCTTCCATGTTCCCAAGTCTTTGGCTTTCTCTGACCTCTAGATAAATAAGTCCCACCTTACCAAGTGGTTTATAAGTGACAAATGAAATTGTTCAAGAAGCCCTGGTGTGGAAATGATATTCTACCTACCCAGGTAGGTTTTTAATCTATAGAAAAGTGAACTGAAGTGAATGGAAAACAAAAGAAAAACTCCCAGGGCAACTAGAAGCCCATTTTTTCCAGATGAGAATAGCTGTGGATTATAGGGGGGAAAATTGCAGACAGACTAACCGTTCCCAGGTTAATTAGCAATGTTGTAGTGCCAGTGTCATTCTGAGACAAAAATACACCTGAAAATAAAGACTTGTTCTACAAACAGTGTCCACACCACAAACCCAAGGGAAAATTTCCCATGTTGAAAATGTGAAGAGTATTTCTGGTCAAAACATTTGGCTTTTAGAATCCGCCCACATATGTACATAGCAACGCTGTCAGCAGCAGCCCCCCTCTTCCCCAAATAAACACACATGCATACACACACACATACACATAGAGTGCATTGTTGGTTCACATTTATTTTCTGTCAATTGCCAAGTATAAAGAAGAAAGGCCATGGTAAATGAGCTTGACTGCTCTGAAAAGAATCAGAGAATTCTGGAAAGACAAAAGTAGTAGTAAAAGCATAGATTTCAGATTTTCCAAATCCCCACATAAAAACAGAATAACTAGATTGCAAAATCAAACACCATAAGCAATATTTATAACAAAATAAGGTGACAAGATACCCCTTGGCCCCTAAAATATGAGTGGGGACAAATCATCAACCACCGTAAGGACTGTTCTGTGTCAGCGTGTATGTGAAGAAAGCAGAGAAACAACAGAGTATCAGATGCTTCTGAGAACAGGAGACCTCAAAAACAGCCAGCAAATATCCGCGGGAAATATAGGAAACTGATTTGAGAACAACTGCTGAAACTAGTAGGGGTTTTGGCTGACCATTCCAACAAAACTTAAACGCCAGGGCACCTTTCCAAGAGAGGACCACCACACTGTTGGGAGTGGAATCAAAATTGAGCAGGTCACTAAATAAATATTTCTCAAAAGAAGGCACACAAATGGTCAACAGGTACATGGAAAAAAAAAAAAAGCTCACTAATCATTCAGGACATGCAAATCAAAACCACAATGAGATATCACTTCATTGTTAGAATGGTGATTATCAAAAATATGAAAGATAACAAGTATTGGTGAGGATGTGGAGAAAAATGAACCCTGCACAATGCTATTGAGAATGTAAATTAGTCCAGCTATTATAGAAAATTATAGAAAACACAATGAAGGTTCCACAAAAAATTAAAAACAGAATTACCATATGATCCAACAAGACCAGTACTATGTATATATCTAAAAAAAATGAAGTCAGTATGTCAAAGAGGTATCTTTACCCCCATGTTCATTGCAGCACTATTCACAATAGCCAAGTTATGGAATCAACCTAGGAGTCTATCAACATTCTTTATCTGAATGGATAAAGAAAATGTAATATATATGCATGACGGAATACTATTCAGGCAGAAAAAAGAAGGAAACCCTGTCATTTGTGACATTAATGAACCTGGAGGACATTATGTTAAGTGAAATAAGCCAGGTACAAAAAGACAAATGCTGCATGATTTCACTCATATGTGGAATCTAAAAAAGTTGATCTCATAGAAGTAGAGAGTAAAATGGTGGTTACCAGGGGCTTGGGTGGTGGGAGAAAGGGGTTGGGAAGGTGTTGGTCAAAGGATACAAAATTTCAGTTAGGAGGAATAAGTTTAAAAGATGTATTGTACAACCAGTGACCCTAGTTAATAATACATTGCATTCTTGAAAAATGCTGAGAGAGTAGATATAAAGTATCATCAACACAAAAATGATAATTATGTGAGGTAACACATATGCTAATTAGCTAGATTTAGTCATCACACATGTATACATGCTTCAAAACATCATGATGTACATGGTGAGTTATGACTTTATCTGTAAATATAAGAAGATAATATGATACAATAAAACTTGAGAAGGTCAGGAATAACAAAGACATTAAGAGAAGACCCAGATTAAAATGAGGAGGGGAACAGAGGCTCAAAATCTCAGGAAGTAAACTGCCATATTTTTAATACTGCAAGAAAACAAAGAGGAAGCTCTGTGAATTTAGAAAAGCTATCTAAACCAAGCCTCCTTCTTCAACAAAGTTTAGGAAAAGTAATTTTACATGAATTAGGAAAAGAAAATTACTTGAAGCCAAATCACTTGCAAAGTTACCATATAAAATAGAAGATAAAGGACAGAATGACATCTGTCCAGATAATAAAAGCATGTGAGATATACATGTATACAAAGCATAGCAAAACAGTAACATACTGTTTCAAAAGAACATTAAGGAAATGACGTCAAACATAAATGATAATGAGGAAACAATGTAGCATGCCACGTACTTAATAAAATCAACCAACACCAAGACACATTCTAGTAAAATTGCTGGGATTTAAAGAAAAAGGTAAAACTGTCTGGACATGAAGGCAGAAAGAACACAAGCCTTTTAAGTAAAAAGAAAATTAGCTCATCATTAGATTTTTTGACAGCAATACTTTATGCCAGAAATAAATAAATAACATATTTAAGGGAAAAAATGTGAGCCAAAGAATTTTTTTCCTTCAAAACTGACACTCCAGACTGAAGGACACAAATAAACTATTAAAAACATGCAAGAACTCAGGGCATACTGTTCCCGTGAGCCCTTCCTGAGGAACCTACCAGCAAACATGCTCAAACAATGAAAATGACTGAGGGATATTATTAATAACATAAGTACTGGTGGTGAGAATTGAATATAACTTATCTTTAGAACTAAGACTAAATTAAGGTTGAAAAGGAGGAAGTATAGTTTACTGTGGCTATATGTTCTGACGGGGTAAAGTACAACCATAGAAAGTAGGGGAGAGAATGGAGATAGCATATGCCTTACTCCCTCAAAAATTTAACTGCTTTTATTGATAGTGGTGATATTAATATTGTTATTTTGAGACTGTTGGGTGTGGGATTTGGAATAAAGCAAATTAGCCACTGTGGGTATTCTCATCCTATCCCCAGTGTTCATAAGTACTGGGATTCCCAGTGAGCAAGTCAAAAAATATAGATATAATATAAACGCAGTAAGTAAAATTCTGTAGACCTGAATTTGAACTGGAAATATCAGCATATACTCACGAGGTATTTTATCTTTTAAAATGCACACACACGTGCACACACAGACATATATACATATTTATTTCCTACATCTGCCCCCTGAAGAGACTTAGAATGACAATTCAAGAACAATGAACATCCCTAGGACCAGATTGTACTCTTGAAATGTTACTTTCCTCTGAAGAAACTAGTTTCTTGGAGAAAGGCTGATTCCAAGTCTGGAACAAGAAATGTGTATGATAAATACATTAATGTTCAGAACATCTTTTCATATTAGGTAATAAAGAAGTTGACAAGTGCCCTTAGGAGCATATTGAAAGGACTCAGAAGATAAATGGAAGAGATTCCTACTAGAGATAAGGCAATCTGAGGCAATTAAGCTTCAATACGGATGGCAATAACAGTGCACAAAGTTTGTCCACCATGCTTACATATCATTAGTTCATAATAATAAAGAAAAAAATCTAATTGGTTACTTTCTAGGGATGATTTAGGGAACCAATTCAGCATACACAAAATAAAAATTTTTAATGATGACTTTGGTGTCATTTTTTTGTACACTTCACATCTCAGAGTTCCGCAGAAGATATTGGTCCAATCTGTACCAATCCCAGGCATAATCTAGAGATGCTTTTTAAAAAAAAATAAATCATTGGTCAATAGTATTCATCTCATGATGGTTAGTTTAAAGTAATTTTATATTCTTTTTAAATAGTTTTTTGTACTTTTCTAAATTTTCTGAAATGAACATGCATTATTTTATCATAAGAGATTTTTTAAAATAAATATTCCACCTATTCTTTGCTATTAAAAATAGCAAAGAATATGCCAAAAAATGTTAGAGTTTTTCATGGTTTTGGATTTAAACAATTTATAATAATAAATAAATAAATGGCTTAGCTATTCAGACCACTGTATCTTAATTAGCCATGTGCCTAGGAGTATGTGAACACACATACAACCTCTAGGGAATTCATATTCATTGTATATTAAGTATATTCTTTTACCCCATTTTGCCATGCCATAAATAAAATCATGGAAGATTATCCTCTGTCGTTTATGACTATTCTTTGTCTCATGAATCATACTTATTATATGTAGACTGTAACACTAAGAATAAACTAAACGAAGTAAAATATATTCTTAAAATACTAAGTTAGATTCAAAATCTAAATACAGGATCCAAATAGACAGGTAGACCAATCTTCTATATTAGATGTTTAAAAGATAATCAAAGAAGAGCTACTAAGAAATGTAGAGTATCACTGATTAATTAGAATTTATATCTCAAGAACATAAAACATGTTAAGACTTGCATTAGGTCAACAAATTCTAGCACAATTTTTGTCAGCACAGTTAACATGTATAATTTAGATAAATAGAATAACTTTTTAAAAAAAGTATACAGTAGCATTTACTAAAGCTAAATATACCTGTCTATGACATAGCAAACTTTTACTCTTTGGTGTATAAATTGAAGAGAAATAAGCAAAAGACATATATAAAATTCTCAAAGCAGTTTTATCTATCCAAAAACTTAAAACAATCTAAATTCTATCAACATGAAAATGGATAGAGTGTAGAGTATTTATGCAATGCAATTTCTGAGTGAAAGGAGCATATATACTGAATAATGCCATCTATATGAAATTGAAGAATAAGCAAAACTAATCAACAGTGATAGAAGTCAAGCTAGTGGTTACTTTGGAGGTGGGGGCATAAGAAAATCTGGCACACCTTATTAAAGTATATTATATTTCAATTAAAAGTTTAAGAATTAAATAAATGCATTCAGGTACTTTTTATAAAGAATTTTACCAAAACATTAAAAGGGATTATCAGGGAGTTATTTCTTTCATCTTTATAATATTTTATATTTTCCAAAGCATTTACAAAGAGTAGTTATTACCTTATAGTCTGAAAAAATAAACTTATTTTTAGTATCTCAGATGATGAGTTCCAGAAAGATAACACATAGTGCATATACCAAGTTTCATTTCATAATTAAACTACTACAGCACCATATGCATGCAAGATGAGATGAACCATTTAATGAGGGTAGAAACTCAAAGGTAGAAGTACCGCTAAGAAGAAAGTCCCTCGAAGTGCACAAGTATCTTAAGGCAGCATTAGATGTCCCTTTTAATGTCAGATGGACTCATTCCAATTTTATTTAAATTTCAGAGGACAGGTTGACCTCTTTTGACATTTATTTTATTAACATATCAGCAGGCTCATTCATTAAAACATAATTCCAAAATGAAACTAATGAATAGAAACTATGAACTATTTATTTGATGTGTATTTAATGGGACACAATAAACATTATTTAATTATACAGCATGGCAAGATATTAAAGTTTCTAGAGTTCATGTAGAAAACAACGTCCCACTCTGTATGTTCCACTTCAGTAATAATGGTTATCAACATATTATATTGTATGTGCATTTTGTTTCAACAGGATACTGACAGGCAAATGGATAGAAAATACCACTTTTATGAAAAACAAGAATTGCTCTTATCTACTCTGCCTTTACCTAATTAAGAAAAACAATTACAAAAACCAGAAAAACCAGCAACTAGAGACACTCATTTATGAAGCATCCCGGAGCAGGGTGGGAGAAGCCCAAAGAAGGGAGGAGGTGATACTTTGTCATTTTTACTCACTTGTGAATAAATACATATTTTAAACCAAACCCAGATGTTTGGGTTTTGTTTTGAGTTTGTTTTTTTTACAAGTTACTCTGCAAAAACTCACTTTAATATAAGAAACTAGGCTTGATAAATGTCACATAGGACATCTAGGTCGGTGCCCTACAAAGGCTAGGCTACAAATACATATTAATACTATAGTATTAGTACTATAGTATTAATACTATAGCAAATATGTTTCTAGCCAAGATGTATTAATAATAAAGACAAAGAGAATTATAATAAGGTCCATGAATCTAATTGTTTGAGGACCATCTTATATTCATTATCTTGTATTTTCAAGTGACCTCCAGTCTGTCATCATCTTTATAAAAACAATATACAAAAACACATAAAGTTCCCCAATTAAACTGCTGATGTGATGGGTGCTATATAAAGAAGTTCAAATTTAGAAAATAAAGACAAATTTAACACAAACCAGATGTAACCCAAGATTCAGAAAAGCAATTTGAATTGAGAAATTTTGATCCACATTTTGAATTTACAAATCTTCATTCGCTGTTGACAACGTTGACTGTTCTCCATTTTTCAATCCAATTTACACTGATTTATTCAATATTTGGGATTAAAGTCCTTCAAAATTGAAACACTTTGCATTAAAAAATAAAAGATAAATTGTTATTCTGTTAGTCTTTTCAAAAGTGTTTTTTTATGTCATTCCAGAAGGATTTTTTTTAAATGAAAATAGGCCCAACTCTTTATTTTTCTCCCCAATCTGAATTCCTCCCTCACTAAATTCTTTCTGAGCTATGTCATCCTGGTTCAGTCTTTGTTATATCCTCTCTAGGGAGGTATCATCAAGCACTGAAAATTACATTAACTTCAAGGGTTTAGGAAATATTTTCTGCAACATGACTGCTGCTATTTTATTTATATGCTTTTAAACTTTGCCCATAGTGTGGTCTGATGAATCCCAGTATGAAGATCATTCCACATCATTCATAATTTTAATCTTAGTGTTATTAGGCAAGTTTGCATATTTATCATAAGGAGCTCTGGAAGGTCTGGCCAATTCCCAGGACTTCATTTGCATAAACGTCTCAATATCAATATCGGGATATGGCAAGAGAAGGGAGGCATGGAAGGCATTAGCCAACGCTATAGTCTTCTAGATTTGGATATTTGGGGGAAGGAGTTATGGACTTCCTACTGTGACCTTTGGAAGACAACTGCTGGAGAGGACAGGAGCTCTGCTTGAGCACTGAGAGAGTCAGTCCGTATGTTCAGCCTTGGTGATCAGCCAAGAAGTGAAGAGCCAACAAGAAAGTGAAAAAAGCAACTGGGAATAGAACCCTAAGTAATATTACACACATTCATGATTCACTCATACAGTTCTTGGTGGCTTTCATCCTTTTTTGGTACAAGTCTTTATCTATTTTCTATCTATGGTGGTAGTCTTTCTGTTGCACCATTCCAAGCATGGTTGTTTTAGTGACCTTGGGTATGCACAAATTGCTCAGCTAACCAGAATACACACAGCATCCTCCTGATGAGAAAACACTCATCATTCTTTCAAGCCAGAAGCCCAGCATCTATGTCCATGGGACTTTTCTACCAGAGGTATGCTTAGTAGCTGAGGGAGATGCAAAGGACCTTGAAAGAACAATGCGGCATTGTAAGTAATTGCTCCTAAAAGGCTTTGTAAGGGGTGCAGCTAAAAGTCTCAATAATGCTCCCTCTAGCCATTAAGGGAGTCCAGAAGCTTTTTTGAGAAGATGTTTGGGATCGAGGTCCTTTAAAGTTGAACCTTTTATAATTGAATGAGATTCCAGGAGAAAAGAAGTCAGGAGCTGCAGGTAATCACTTAGAGCGGCATTCACCAGCAGGAAGATCAGCGGGAGGTGTTGCCGTGGTAGGGACCCAGGCCAATAGGAGTGGCCCCTGGAAGCTGCTGCTATGGAAACCCACGCGAACCACTGTTGGAAGCTGCCCTTGCCAGGAGCAACAGCCAAGAGCTTCTACTGGGAAATGTCTGGAAGCACCATTGGGTGTATCTCATAGACAGCTAGATCTGGGGACTACTTGAAGAGTTTTTGGGTGGAGGGTGTTGTTTTGGTTCTGTTTAAACACGCTGAAGTGAATCATCTTTGATTTTGGAGAAAAAGAGAAAGACTATTGGTCTTATTACCCTCCACACTAAGACAGCTTCATAATTTCCCTCAAAACCAGCTTGTCCATGTGGTGCTGCATTTCTATTAATAGCAGTATTAATATACTTGTTACCCAGGTGGAAATATTGCATTATCATTGAATACTCCATATCTTTCACCCACATTTAAATATTTTAACTTCAATTTAGAGATTCATTTCTATAAAAAGTGGCCCCAGATCCAGCCATGGGGGAATGCACTTTGGGGAGTTTTACCTTCCAAAATATTGGAGAAAAATCCCTTAATGCTTCTGGCAGTGGGAGGGAGAAGCAACCATTTTGAAACATGAAAGAGTATTGTTTCCACAAGGCCTGCCATCAGGAGAAACTATTTTGCCAGAGTCTAACTTATTGATGTTTTATCAGTGGCTTTCTTATGGACAAAGTCATTTGGGTCTTGTTTCTGTTTCTACTCTGACAAGCTCTGTCTTTTAATTGGTGTATTTAGACCACTAATGTCTAAAGCGATTATTAATATAGTTAAATTAATATCTACCATATTTGTTACTGTTTTTGTTTGTTGTCCTTGTTCTTTATTCCTACTTTTGTCTTCCATACTTTTTTTGTCTTTTGTGGTATTAATTGATCATTTGATATTATTCCATTTTTTCTCCTTTCTTAGCATATCAATTATACTTGTTTTTTCTTTACTTTTTGTGTGTGTGTGTGTGTGGTTGCCCTAGAATTTGCGATGTGTACATTTACAGCTAATCCAAGTCCACTCTGTAAGGTAGTGCAAGTACCTTACAATAGCAAAATAATCCTAGTTCCTCCCTCCTGTCCCTGGTATCACTGCTATCACTCATTTCACTTATACATAAACATGCATAAGCATATGTATAGATAAGCATACATAACTGGTGTAAAAAATAGAGCTTATTAAATTTTTTAAAAAATGTGGTCCTGGACTGTGGTACCAACAAGGCAGCTGGTAGGAAAAAAGGAAAATGTCTCTGGAGGAAGACACCCTTGATCCACATCTCACCTTCTTCCTTTTCTACGTCTAGTTCCTAAGGATTGAAAGGAGGTCCTGGAGAGATGACAGAAGCAGGTTTATCTTATGTATCTGGTCACTTGTCAGTGAAAAGGAAGGTTTCACCTGGGATCACCCGGGCTGCTATTGACAAGACTGTGTCAAGACTGTGTAAGTGTTGGGCCCAGCTTCTGTGGCTTGGTGATCCACTTTATTCCAGCCTCTTTTGTCAAACTCTTCAGAGAGGGACAATTATGCCTCTCTTTAGCCACATTATCTATACAGACAGCCCACATCTGCCTCAGTGTGGCTTCCTAAGGGAACCAAGCAGTCCCTAGATAGTCGTATCACTTCTGCCCTTCCTTGAGCCTTTCACACGCTTCAGTAAGCAATAGAAATTCTGAAGTTTTCTTTCCTTTTTCTCAGAAGGCTTCATAAAACTGAAATGAAGTCAGGGTTTCTCCCATCTTATTCCCAGGTGCCTAAGTCCCCTCTCACCCTGATGGGGGTTGAATTTATTACTGCAAGCCATCCTGTCTTCAGACATTTCTAGATTTGGAGAAGCAACTACCAATCTCTATTCCCATATTCACATGCCTTCAAACTTAGGAAATCTCTTTAAAGCATCTCCAACTTTCCATTTCCGTAATTCTCATTACAAGTCTCACTATTTTTGACTGCAATATGTGTATGAGCCTGCTGGTTTGTTTTCCTGTTCCACCCCAATTCTCATTCTTATTTACTGCCACCAGATTAATATCTAGGCTTATTGCTCAAAAAAATAAAAGTTAATGGCTCCTTAACTGTTATCAAGGTAAATCTATCTTTTCAGCATGGGTATTAAAGATCTACCCATGACCTCAAAGGACTTACTCAGAAGAATCTCAAATTACTCTTGTACATAATTTTTATACAAAAGCCAAACTAGACTTACTCATATTTTCCAAATAGTTTCCACATTTTACCTTTACTCAATCTAGTCCTTCTGCCTGAAAAATTCTTCTCCTGCTTTTTCCATAATGTATGTGTTTGTATGTGTGTATACAAACATACACACATTTATATAAAAATCAACCATACCCATCCTTTAAATGACATCCCAGAAGTCATTTCCATGAATCTTTGCATCTTCTCCTGAATCTCCTAATCTTCTAACAGCCCTCTTTCTTTTTAAATATTCTAACAGTGTTTATAACTTTATTTTATCACTACTGTCAGTTTTACCTATACTCTAGTTTTTTGCTGTCCATGGTAGTCAATAAACAAATGTGGATATTAAATTTAAATAAATTAAAGTTAAATAAAATGTAAAAGTCAGCTTCTCTGTCACACTAGCAATATTTTCAATGCTCAGTAGGGACATGTGGCTAAAGCCTTCCATATTGGATGGTACAGATTTGGAACATTCTCATCATCACAGGAAGTTATACTTGAAAGCATTGTTTTAGTTGCTTATGAATTTATGTTAGTCCTCCCCCTTTCGGTGCCAGAGCTTTTAAGCTCAAAACTCATCTTAGACATGGAAGATTCTCAATAAATTTGTTAAGTAAGTTATGTAATTATATTATCACATGAACATATGGGTAGTCTCTTAAAAAATAACTTTATCAGGTCCAATGTCATTAGTACACCATTTAAAGAATTTAATTATCTTTTTAAAGAATTGATACTTTGCATTTAAATTCCAAAGTCAAAAAATGCAAGACAAATAATCAGCTATAGCATATGTAAATAGCTTATAGAATGGACTGAATTCAATAAAATAAAACTTTATTTACAAAATCCAAAGGCAGGCCATAATTGGACAATAAGCCATAGTTTGCCAACCCCTGCACTAGAGAGAAATTGAGTACAGTTATCAGAATGGAAGTGAGGCAGTAAAAACAAATGACAAATGTCTGCTACATGCATGGTGTAATATAGATATACCTACTTCTCTGGGCCTTTAACCTTTCTCCCTCTCTCCAATTAGAGCCATAACAGATGACTTTTAGGAGCCTCTTTTTCCTTCGAAATTTCCCTGGCTTCCAATAGAAATGGTCTATGGAGTGTCTAAGTGGCTCTTGCAAATGCTTGGAACCAGGAGGAAAGGTGACAGCCTCCATGGCAGGAAACCTATGGACAGTGGCAACCCCAGCAACCAATAATTTTCATATGCCAAAATATGTATTCTCCCTCCCCCTCCACACACACACAAAAAATACTCCACTTCTTCCCCAGTCATTCCCATGCCAGGTAGCAGCAGCAGCATGGTTTATCCAGTCATTTAGGCCAGAAGCAGAGGTGATATCCTTGATTTGTTTTTCCTGCTCACATACCACAGCCAACCTGTCAGCAAGTCCCAGTGGAGAATACATCCTGAACCTGACTACTGCTCCCTACCCCACCAGCACAGCTCCTGTCCCCATCAGCTCCTGTCCCCATCAGCTCCTGTCCCCATCAGCATGTCCCTGCCCTGGATTCCTCCAATAGCCTCCCCACTTTCCCTCCTCTCCTCTGTTCTTCTACTATATTTTCTCAAGTCAGCCGCTAGAGTAATCTTTCTAATATCTAAATCCTCCCGTGGCTTTTCATTAATATTAGAACAAAATCTAAAGTCTTTAGAGTAGTTCACAAGGCCTCTGTGACCTAGACTTTCTCAACCTCCACAGCCTCATCTCCTAACACTCTCTCCCCTTTTAAACTTCCTCCCAGCAAGGTTGCCCTCTGGCCGTTCCTTGAGTGCTCTCAGCTCAGCCCTGTCTCATGGCTTTTGGACTTTCAATTTCCTCTACCTAGGTAAATCTTTTCCTGAGAATTTCTAAGAATATTAAATCCAAGAGAGCAGGGTTTTTCCCTCGTTTTCCACTAAATGTGCAGTGCTTTGCCGTGTAGTGGGCAATGCTGAATGAAGGGATGAAGCCCATTTGGCAAGACAAATAAGAGCACGTACACAGACAATGGGGTAGTGCAGAAATGTTCAGAATCGCGCAATAACCCCAAGCCTCCAAAAGAAAGACAATTGCTTTGTTTAAAATTTAAAATTAGAAAATTTAAAATTAGCATTCAACCCATCAATAAAAATAAACCAGAGACAACAACAACAAAAAAACTTCGTAATTGCTACTTTAATTAATAAAAGATTATGTTCTTCTGAGTCAAGGTACTTCATTTATTTAGAGCTCAGAGAAGAATGAACAGTTTCGCACCCTGCGGAAATAAGCAGTGTGCTAAATGAAGCCATTGGGAAAGGAATTGGTTTATTTAATGTTGCTTTTCCATGAAGTGCAGAAATTACCTTGCAAAGAATTCCTGACACTAGCAAAATTGACAAGACTATGTCATACTTGTAATTGTCAAATGCAAAATGTCTACATTGGTAAATCCTAGAAGATGTCATTAGGGACAAGTAAATAACTTTATTGGCCACTCATATGTCTCCATGACTTCACTTCAAGCATTCTGCTGTGGAACCCCGGACACTGTGACATGTGCAGCACAAGGATTAACTTTATATTAACTCTCTAATTCCGTTAAAGTGTTAGTTACTATAAAGTACGTGCAGCACTATTCTTGGAGAGTGGAACACACTGGTTTTCTTTACTGCTGATGAATACAAAAACGCTCTTTTTCAAATTAGATCAATAAAAGAGCTATTGGGGAGTTTTCCTCCTGAACACCAATATTAATCAGCTTTCCTGAGTAGCAAAATCCTCCAATCTCAGTGGCTTGTAACAACAAACATTTGTTTCTAGGACAATTACAGGACTTCTAGCTGTGGCTTCGCTCCATGTGTCTTGTTATCCTAGGAACCAGGCTAAAAGAGTAGCCTATTTGGGACATAACATCATTCTTGAGGCAGAGGGGAGAGAGCAAAAGGCAGAGACCAATCTCACAATTGTCCTTAAAGCTGCCACTTAGATGTGGCATCATACACTTCCATTGGCTGAAGCAAGTCACGTGGCCAACATGACATGGTGCAGGAAGTGTATTCTGCCAAAGAAGGCACTGCAGATCACATGCCAATGGTTGGGAAGTGCATGATTATCTTACAGGGCCAGGAAAGAATCCTTGGGACCAGTAACGGAATCTATCACAGGACAAAATTTGTCCAATCATCTTAAATGTATCCTTCCCCCATTAGGTTACATCAAATGTTATAAGGTTTGAGGTTCTGAAGCTTCCTGTAGTTTTTAACTCCTGAGTTAAGTGCTTGATCCTAAGTTCATTCCTATTCTGTTCAAATCTATTCTCCTTTAACCCATCTTCTCTCTTTTCCAGACTATACTACCGATCTACTAGGTCACATCTTCTGAAACCCTCCCAGGATTATCTATTCAAATAAATGAAAGGATGGAGGGCCTAATGAAGTTGCCAAAATTCTTGCTGCTGGAAATAGATATGTTCCACTGGCTCTTTCCAACACAGCATGTTGCCTACTATGTGAACTGGCTTTACCCAAGATAGGGGAAGGCCAGGTATAGGATGGATAGACAGGGGGTTTCAGGGTCATTTTAAGGCCGTGGTAGAGAACCTAAGAACCCTTACTATGGAGGTTCCACTCTACATCCTACAAAACATATCAAAACAAACCCTCATTCCACATTAAATATAATTTTTGGCTGTAAATTTTTTGAAAGGATGTTTATAATTTTGCTTTTGAAGTTATTTGGCTACAAGTAGCATTTGATTTACGGTTGGTTATGATTTGTTAGCTCTCATCATGTATACTTAGGAAATCTTTCAAAGTAAGAAATTTCATCTTTCAAAATTATTTTTGAATGCAATGAGATTTGTACAAATCCTAAATTTGACAATTAATACAGTTGGCATAGTGTTATATTTGTAGATTTTA
Organism: Microcebus murinus; assembly: GCF_040939455.1. Taxonomy (NCBI): domain Eukaryota; kingdom Metazoa; phylum Chordata; class Mammalia; order Primates; family Cheirogaleidae; genus Microcebus; species Microcebus murinus. The sequence continues at coordinate 30,129,322 of NC_134108.1, forward strand.
ATTAAATATGTATTACTTTCAATTTTCCAGTTTTATGACATTATTTTAAGCATATATATATATATATATATATATATATATATATATATATTTTTTTTTAGGACTTGGACATTCTCATGGGCCTCTGAAAAGCCCATAGGCTCCAGGTTCTGTGCATATGTGGGCCAATGAATAAAACAGCCCTGTGGATGCTTTACCCAGAACTATTCTGGGTGAGGAAGAACACATTCTCAAAATGGAGCTCAGAAATAGAGCCTTGAGAAGAAACTGCACTGAAAAGTCAAGTATTGCCCAAAAGTCAAAGAATAGAATCCACGTGTGAGACACCAGGACACAAGCTAGAAACTTGAGATTAAAACTGAGAAACAGAGGTGAAAACTAATGGATGCTGCGAGCATTGTATGGGGGAAGGGCACACCTCTAGCCCCGGCTTGGGTGAGGTAAAGTCAGAATTTGTAACCAAAATGTTTGTACCCCCATAATACCCTGGAAAAAAAAGTCAATTGAAAAAATAAAAAAAGGAAATAGAGGTGAAGGGGTGGGAGTAGTGAAGAAACAGACATTAGCATCTCTGTGGCCTCCTAGAGGTGGAACCTGTTGAAGAGCTTGCTTTAAGTACGTGTTTTTACACCTTTCACTTTCTGGCTCCAAAGAACAGCTCCCCTAGACTCCAGAATTCCTGCCTTGACACCTGTTCCTACCATCTCCAGTCTTCCAAGAGGCCTCTTAGCTCCTGTTCCAGGCTCCTTGCATAAAGTATTTTCTTCCTGGAGTGGCCCTAAGGGTTCCTTCCTTGGACATTTAGCTGTCCTGAACTGATCTTTCAATGAAGGGTCTCTGATTGTCTTCCCAGAAAAGCCCATATTCTTTCTCATGTGTTTCTCTCTTCTTGATTTGATTTGTCTAAAGCAAATAGTCTGCCCAGTGGCAAAGAGCTCGTCTAGAGAGAGTGCCAGCAAAGGAACCATGGCTACTCTTCCCAGCCAGGGGCAGGTTTGGAAGGGGGTTGAGGTGATCAAGCGAAGTGCATCATGGAGGAGGCAGAGGTGCTGGATGGCCTGAGACACCAGGCCAGGCTTTAGGTAAGGAGGCTGCCTGGCCCGATGGTATCAGCTGGAGGCCACTAGCAGTGCTTGACAGTGTGCGTGGTGTCTCATGGAATTATGCAGTGTGACACCTGTGTCATTGCACATTGGGAGCCTGACACAGAGAACAGAGCCTGGGAGCAGGATAAGCTAGCAGGAACAGTAAAAGCCATCCTCTGAAGTCTGTGAGTGGAAATAGAATTTGAGACTCCATGGAAATATTTCACCACTGCACTGTCCAGAATGGTAGCCACTGGCCACAAGTAGTTACAGACCACTTGAAATGTAGCTAGTGCAACTAGGGAACTAATTTTTAAACTTTATTTAATTTTTATTCATTTAAGTTTAAGAAGTGATACTCAATTCACTTTTTATAAAATGTTTTTTATACGACTAGAATAACTTAGGTATATGAGTCTGTTTTTTCAGCCATAAATTTTACAAAATCTATGTAAAGATCAGCTATTTCCAAAGAATATTGTGTCCAAATTGAGATGTGCTATAGGTATAAATACCAGATTTCAAAGTCTAAGTATGAAAAATGTAGACTATATCAATAATTTTATGTTCCTTACATTTTGAAATAATGTTATATTGGGTTAAATAAAATATGCTACTAATATAGTATTACATAGTATTAGCATATTATTAATATATTATTAAAATATATTATTCATAGATTAACTTAATATATACTTAAATATAAATGTTAGACATTTATAAATTTGATATAAAATATAATTATATAACTATTAATGTATAAATTAATATACCTAAGAATATATTAATGTATTATTGAAACTAATTTTACTTGTTTCATTTTATTTTTTAATAAGACTCCTGGAAAATTTTAAATTATATATGTGGTACATATTTTCTGAATAGCATTGCTCTATTACATGTTAGAGTGTACATCCATCTAAATTGTTTAATAAATATAACATAAATATAATTTTCAATGGTTAAATACAGTACAACCTATTTGATGATAGTTCTACTGCTCAACATATCAAGAACATCTTGCCATATCCATAGATACTCTTCTATAACTTCATAAGGGTCAAAACAAATGAGAGCTGCTTATTTGCTGGGATGAACTTATTGCTGAGCAAATTTTATGTATTGGATCTTCATTCCTTAATTAGACTTCCTCCTAAAATACTAAGGGCAGAGAGGTAGAAGGTAGGGGAGCCCTGGGCCATTAAGTGGGATGTTTTTCCAAGAATCTGAGTAGGGACTTGGATGAAAAGAGTGTTTGTGAGCTAAACCTTTCATATTACGTTTGCCCTAGTTGCAGTAACAATAACAGACAATCATCTGTCAATAGTGTCAATGGGCTATTCTGTCATACAAGCTTATGATCAAGCCATAAATACTATTTTTAGGAGGTGACTATATAGTTGACAAATCATGCAGTAGCCACGGACTACCTCTAAGCAACCAATACAAAACAGATTGATGGGACTTGCTGCACTTAAAGTCTTATAAGAGAGCAGGGAGTAATAAAGTTTCAAAATAGATGTTCTTAAATGAAATTTTTCCCTTAAATGTCAACTTTTGAATTTCAACTCAAATATAGCAAATCTGGACTTCTCCTACTTAATGAATAATTATTTTGTACATGTGCCTACTTATACTGGCATAGAAAGGTTAAATTATTTCACAAATTTTCAAGTCCCAAAGGAATAGTTGACATCACCAATACTTCTTGCACAGTAAAAATTATCTAGAGACAATATTCACTGTTGACGCTACTTCTCAGAGAGGCAGCAGAGTATTGTGGGAAAAACCCATGGGTTTCTAGTGTTTCAAAGACCAGCATTTAAATCTTGTATATACATTTACCAGTTTGTGACCTTAGAATGTAATTCAACCTTCCTAAACCTAGGTTTCCCGTCTGTAAAAGGAAGCAATAATAGATGCCTTGTACGTCAATGTGAATATCAAATTTAGTATTTCATTCAATGGACCCTTTTAAGCATGTATTATGTGCTAGGCACATAGTAGCTGATATATAACAAGAACTCAGTAAAAATTATTTTTCTTTTCCACCTTATGTTATTTAACATCTAAGCTGGTTCATTAGAGAATACACAGATAAAAGAGAAGGGAGAAGAAGAAAATAGAAGAAAAATATGACACCCTGCCACAACAGACTAATAGAATTATATATAGCTTTGGTGCAGTTTTGTTGTTGTTGTTGTTTTGGGGTTTTTGTTGTTGTTGTTGTTGTCGTTTCTTAATTTTTACTTCCCTATAATGCTTTAGTATTAAAGGACATTTTAATGGGAGTCTATGGCAATTGTCATTTGTTCTTTCTTTTGTGTTACACTGACATCTTGTGGTCATCCAAAGACATCTCTGGAAATCGACAATTGTCATTTCATTCCCAATTTTTTTTTTTTTTTTTTTTTTTTTTTTTTTTTTTTGAGACACAGTCTCACTTTGTTGCCCAGGCTAGAATGAGTGCCATGGCGTCAGCCTATCTCACGGCAACCTCAAACTCCTGGGCTCAAGCAATTCTACTGCCTCAGCCTCCTGAGTAGCTGGGACTACAGGCATGCGCCACCATGCCCAGCTAATTTTTTCTATCTATATTAGTTGGCCAATTAATTTCTTTCTATTTATAGTAGAGACAGGGGTCTCACTCTTGCTCAGGCTGGTTTCGAACTCATGACCTCTAGCAATCCTCCCGCCTCGGCCTCCCAGAATGCTAGGATTACAGGCGTGAGCCACCGCACCCGGCCTCATTCCCAAATTTTTAACCTTAATCTGCAGAGACTCCATGTAAGTAGTTGAGTCTCTATATTCAAGAATTAAATAACAAAACAAGGCTCATTTACACACTTACTTTTGGAGGCTTTAAACATACTATATATGTAAGAATTCAGTTTAATTAATTTGACATATTGTTTTGTGCTATCTATATTTAACGAAATATTTATTACTCTTAATTTACAGTTTAGTATTTTTATCTTGTGATGTGGAGAAAAACTTTGTTTTTCAAATTATAAATATTTTTGTATGCCTTCAAAACCTTATGTCCATAGGCGCTCTATCTAGAGTTCCTAACAGACAAAATGTTTTATGTGTTAGACTTTAATCAGAATCATTAGAATCCACAGGGCAGGGCTTATTAAAACAAAGACTGCTGATCTACATCCCCAGAGTTGTGGACCCTATAGGTCTAAGGTGGAATCTGAGAATTTGCATTTCCTACAAGTTGCCTGGTGATGTCGATACTCCCTGTGCAAGGGCCACACTTGACATCCATTAGTGTTGTGTTTGCAACTGCTGGAATCTAGAAGCTCAAGATGAATTAGCTCAGAGCTGCAGACCATTAGAGAGGGGAATTACATTTAAATGAGCATGGGTATGTGCTGACATATAGGAGATGTCTGGTTTTTTTTTTTTATTGTTGCTGTTGTTGTTTTTTTATCTCTGACTCCTTACCAAGTGTCCAAAAGACATGTTGGTGATACAGTGAGCAGGAACATTCTAGCTCTTACATTAATTTGTAGAATTCCCTGGGTAAAGCCACTTCCCCTCTCTGGGCTTCAGAGCTACCTGCATAGAGTGGGTTTTAAGGATCAATAAATTATGAAATGGTAAGACACTGTATCAGTGAAAGTTATTATCTTTATTAGTATTAAGTAAGAACTTAAAAGAATGTGGAAACCTCGATATCCTTGAAAGAAATATATACAATCTAAACAGATTGCAATTCAAGAGGGCAGGAAAATTTGAGTGAGAAAGAGCCAGTTTGGCTCGGGCCAAAGGGCCCTCAGGACTGGCTACTCTGTCATACTTTACAATACAATTGCTGAAAATCTGGAGTGAACCAAAGAACTGCAATCTTGTCCAAACGAGGCTACCAACAAGGATGAAATTGTAGCAGCTCACTACTGGCCTCCTGACCCAGCAAGACCCATGTTCAACGGTGACACCACATGGCAATGACTGGCATAGCCACACTGAGGGACAGCAGACTCAGTTCTCTCTGGGGCTTAGAAGAGTACTGATGATTCTCTTTGTATTGAATGATCCCTAGGAGTTCTTGAATAATTTGTAGGAGAGAGTAAGGCCTCAAAGCAAAGACAATGGATTCTTTTGGTAAAGGCAGTTGTGTTTTTAAAAATTACACAGAAAAATTGTGATGATAATTATACACTAAAAATTGGTGATGTGGCTCATGCCTATAACATAATGTCTTTTTATGTCTTGGGGAGAGTCAAGCAGGACTCAGTCTTCTGTATCTAGATTGTAAAGGGTTCAAATAACCAGAGAAGGAATAGCTGTCACTGGTTTCACTCTGTCGTTATGTGCCCATGGGTGCTAAGGACTGCTTCAATGACCTTAGGTATTAACCACTTCGGTAGGCACTCACCAGCCACCGCAAAACCTTGCCCACAGCCGGCACTCATAGTCCGCACGATAGTTTGTGCTGTGCATTGATGATGAATCCGTTTTGCTCTTGTGTGATGAGGAAAGCTTTAAAGCACTGAAAGCTTGTTTTACTTTACAGGCAGCTTTACTTGTAAATCAGAATAGGTAACATATTCATGTATGTTTTCATTACATTATTTTTAAATGTTCACAATTTTATTTTGATAAATGAAAAATTAGAAAAGTCATACCATGGCTGTTGGCTAAAGTCACTGTGCACGTTCATCTGTGGCTATCGACTATAGTAAACACTGGTACCAAAGTGGTTAAGGATTTGCTGGATGAATTTCTGTTTCTGCGCTGTAGATAAATTAACATTCTCCCATCACTAACCTACAAATGCTGAGTAAAATATATCCAATGTTCTTTAAAATCCATTTTTGAGTTCTCAAGAAAAAAGGAAAATTCTATAGGGCCTTCAAATAATAAGAAATTTTAAACTATTGGTATGAGTGCCAAATAACACTGAGGCCCTCCTAGAAGTAAAGAGTGTTTCCAATTCCAGTAATCAAGAGTCTTGTGTCTTAGCATTCACATGAGCACAGAATATGAAACCCTGAACCAGCAGGTGAAGCTGAAACTACAACCACCAACCCATGGCCATCCCCCTAATAAAGCCAAACCCTTAGTGAGCCAGAGCCTTGTTGGTTGAAGAGATGGACTAGAAAAAAATCCACTCACTAGCACAAAGAAAAACAGTTTGGTCTTTCTAGACAGAAACAAATTTTCTCCTGGCACATATGTATCTGCGAGTCTTCTCACTAAACAGCTTGGGGTTTGAAATAGCACCACCTACATAGTCCAGGAACCCCCAAGCCAGGAGATTAATATAAAAGGCCCAATATGCTAACATCTCCAGGGTGTCCAACTAAAGCAAACTGGAAATGTCTTTGGACAGGTATATTTCCAAGCCAGGCTGTGGAGGATTTCCACAGATAAAGCCTAGGATGAGTTCACGATTCAAAATTATGAAACATATATCAAAATAATCCTTCAAGAGAGAATGGTAAGGCACAAAAACAGGAATATTAGATCCTCAACCCAAGAGTTAACAGTAAGGAGAAGCAGAACATCAGTTAGGGATGGGAATGGGATGAAAACTAGTTTTCTGCTGTATACAAATGGGAATTTCCTGGTAGTGTCTCCCCCAAGCTCTGTGTTGAGAGTATTCTGAAGTCAGTTCCAGGTTCGGTGAAAAAGCTTAATTGTCATATACAGTGTTTTTTTCCTATTGGAAAAGTGTCTTTATTTTCTCTGTCTTTGTTTATTTTATATGTCTGTCTTCCCAGACAAATGAAAACCATCTACTTTACTCAAAGTACCAAAAAAAAATTAACATCACATATTTATCTTTGTATCTCTCCTCTAACACCCCCCACTCCCATTCTAGTACCTGTCACTCTTCTTGGCACATAGATGGTGCTCAACCAATTCTTGATAAGTGATAGACATATCAGCTTTCCCAAAACAAAGCTGCTCTTACTCTGTGCTAAGCTACCTGTCTTCCTAGAACCTTCGGCCTGAGTAATGACAACAGCTGGTTAGAAGCATCAAAGGCAGCAACCAGCCCTCAAAGGACAGTCCCCATGGGGCCCGGGCAGTCAGTTAATGAAAGGGTTAGCAGCCGAACCTCCTCATAAGCCACCTAAAAGCTACTATTTTTACTCCTCACAAGATATTTTCTACTTCAAAATTGTTGCCTTTCCCCCCTTGATATATCTCCTACTTCCCAATTAAGTTTCGGGCTTTCTTTCTTCCAGTTTCAAACCAAAATGCCCTCCCAAGAGGTATCTCTGCAAACATGGTTTTATGAGGAAAGCTAACAGATCTGGACAACAGGGCACCTTTGATATGAACCAGAGCACAAACAGCCCTCTCACCTCCAGGGGTGCTGCCAAACAGGCGACCACTATAAATAGATAGACTCTGCCCCTGCCAACCTTGCCTTCCTCCCTCTCTTCATAGCCTACATCCGAAATCTCTATCCATCACCCACACTCTTCTGTTTGGTCTGGACAAGGGAGCGACTTTGGCAAGGCTCTCAGAATATTCTTCAAGAACTCCGACATTCCACTTTGTGGTCTAGTCAACCACAGTGGATTAGTTCAGTTTCCCCTTTTAACAGAATTGTAGAAGTCAGTGGACAAATTTAAAGACTCATGCTGTTGAGAGATCAGATTACTTAGAGTGGCAGAATTGAAAGGACAAGGAGAAAAGAGCTTCATAGAGAAAATGGCATTTGAGCAGACCTTAAGGAAGCGGGAAAGGCAGTCCCTGGGGAGGGAAGGGCACACCCAGACATGGAGATGTGTGGTAGATACGGGGCACACCAAGGGCCATGGGTGGAGCAAAATGGAGCAAATATAACAGGAGGAATGAAGATGAGAAATAAAAAATAATGTTAATAGGTTTGTTGGGGTCAGATAGTGGAATGTAAAAGAACTGGAAAATTACTCTGTGGTGATAATCAAAACCACAACCATTTAATGAGCATCTGTCTCCTGTGTGCCAAGATCTACCGCAGCCACTGAGGTTACCACAAAGTCTCAGATGCAGCCTCAAAGCCCCCTGGAGATGCTTAGTCTAGGGTCTATCACTAGACTCTTGAGAAACACATTCAGGAAGCCCAGGCAAAGGAGGAAGAGGCAATGGTAGGAGGACAGCCAAGTTCAGTGTCACTGCAGGAGGAGGTGAATTTGGACTGGGCTTTGTAGAGTGAGACAGTGAAAAGGTTTGGGGATTGATGGGATGTGTGGACAGGAAAAGGGGTGTTGTTAAGGGAGCAGCCAAGTGTGTTTGGATGGGTAGAATATTGGTAAATAAGCTGCTGAAGAATTGGGGAAGGTCTTGGTTGGTAACTTTAGAGGATTCTATTGCAAATGCTTCCACCATGGCCAATTTCAAACACCAATGTGAAGTCAGCCAGCTTGCAAAATCCCGGACAATGTATCAATTGGCTCTTGCAAGCAGGTAGAGGTTGGCTCAAGTATACTACTGCTTGGTTTGAACATGCTGAGTCTGAGATGACAAGTAAGAATTACAGGCCTTTTGTTCCACTGAGAAACTGAGCCAGAGCAGGGTCTTCAAAGTCCCCGCCTTCTGCTGTATTTAGGGATGATGACACCAAATAGGTAGGATCCACGCCTCATTCCCCTATTCAACTGAAACAGCTCTGCTTCCAATCTGCTTATACTCACACAGTGTGCATCGCTTCGCCAGCTTAGAGGCACCAAATAATACAGTATTTCAGTCTATATCCAAATTAATAGTTCACTTCATATTTTCAGGATGTACAAGAATTACCGTTTCCAGGTAGCCCTGAGTAAATGCCAAGGTCCCTTACACTTATGCCTGTCACAGGATTTCTCATAATCGCTTACTGCCACCTGCTGGGGGAAGAGATGTAGCACTCAAGGACAAACTGTATCTCAAGATCCAACTTTTACTCTAAGCAGCTATAACTTCCAGCTCTTGATCCTCTGGTGTCACTACAGTTGTTAAAACAGAATCCAGTTGAAAAATCTAGACAGTTCAGAGAAATGTTCCCAGTGGCAGATGCAGGCTTTGACAGTCATTCTGAGAGCTTCCACAAGCCTGGTAAAGATCCCACTGATTAGTCCAAATTTCAGTGGCCCTTGAGATACAAGGGAATGTATGTTCCTTCTCATATGACGTTCTGCTCAGTGTTCAGAGTTCTCAATGAATACTCAAAAGAGACAGCCCCAGGCCTTAGTTCCTAAGGAATTCCTATGGTATCTGTGTACCTAGTTCACAAGCACTCTTGCATCAAATGCCCCTAATATTCCCTAAACTAAAAATATCCAAGGGTGATACTTCACTGAGATCTAATAATATTCTTAAAGTTTTGTATTATCTAGTTTACCCTGTCATTAAGATGAAAGTCAGCTCAATTTTTTGGCAGAGTGATTATGCTTATCTAGTCTAATAAAACTTCATTGCAAGGGACAATTACAGTTGCCAACTTATTTATTTATTCACAAGAATAAGGACTTCATTATGAGAAGGAAAAAAAACAAGAAAAGACACAAAAGATATTTTAAAGTTATTGATGGGTTAATTATTAATGTGATCACTTATTTTCATGTAATCACTGCAAGGTGGAATTCAAAATTATTTATGAATATACTAATATGATTATTATAAAATTTTATCAGACATGCACATTTTTTCTTTGCATTACCTATTACATTTTCTAAGTGTTTTTTTGAAAAATAACTATTTTATACAAAAAATAGAAGCTCATATGCATAGCAACTAATATTCAGATTTAATTTGATTTAAAAAATCAAGATAAAGTTGTATTTCTTGCACCTTTGAGTAGTAAATAAATTAAAATGTTACATTCCGCCAGGCACGGTGGCTCACGCCTGTAGTCCTAGCTCTCTGGGAGGCCGAGGCGGGCAGATTGCTTGCGGTCAGGAGTTCAAAACCAGCCTGGGCAAGAGTGAGACCCTGTCCCTACTATAAATAGAAAGAAATTAATTGGCCAACTAATATATATAGAAAAAATTAGCCGGGCATGGTGGCACATGCCTGTAGTCCCAGCCACTTGGGAGGCTGAGGCAGAAGGATTGCTTGAGCCCAGGAGTTTGAGGTTGCTGTGAGCTAGGCTAATGCCATGGCACTCACTCTAGCCTGGGCAACAAAGCGAGACTCTGTCTCAAAAAAAATAAAAAAATAAATGTTACATTCATTCCTATCAACAGAGAATACTAACATCAAAAAAAAAACAAAAACAAAAACAAAACCCCCATAGCTAACATCATTCTTCAGGGTGAAAGACAATGTTTCCCTGCTGGAATCAGGAACAAGGCAAAGGTATGCACTGCCATTCCACATGGTACTGAAAGTTCTAGCCAGTGAAATAAAACGAGAAAATAAATGGGATACATATTAGAACGGAAAAACTAAAACTGTTCCTATTTGTAAATGGCATGGTTGTACATGTACAAAAATCACAATGAATCTACCAAAAAAAACCCCTCTAGAACAGAAATTATTTGCATTTCTATATACTAGCAATAGACACTTAGAAACTAAAATTTAAAATACAATGTCATTTACAACCACTAAAAAAACTGCTTAGGTATAAATCTAATGAAAAATGCTGAAACTACAAAACATCAATGAAAGAAACCAAAGATCTAAATAAACAGAGAAACATATTGTGGTAGATTAGACAATTCAACATAGTAAAGATGTCAATTGTCTCCAAGTTGATAAATAGGTTTATTGCAATTCCTATCAAAATCCTAGCAATCGGCCGGGCCTAGCGGCTCATGCCTGTAATCCTAGCACTCTGGGAGGTTGAGGCGGGCTGATTGCTCGAGGTCAGGAGTTCGAAACCAGCCTGAGCGAGACCTTGTCTCTACTAAAAATAGAAAGAAATTAATTGACCAACTAAAAAATATATACAAAAAATTAGCCGGGCATGATGGCGCATGCCTATAGTCCCAGCTACTTGGGAGGCTGAGGCAGTAGGATTGCTTGGAGTTTGAGGTTGCTGTGAGCTAGGCTGATGCCATGGCACTCACTCTAGCCTGGGCAACAAAGCGAGACTCTGTCTAAAAAAAAAAAAATCCCAGCAATATATTTTATTGATAAAGACAAGATTATCCTATAATTTATATAGAAGGCAAATGAACTAGACTATCTAAAACAGTTCTGAAAAAGACGAATAAAGTGGGAAGATTCACTCTACTCAATTTCAATACTTACTGTATAGACACAGCGAACAGATTAACTTTTTGGTGGAGGGACAGATAACAGAGCAAGGGGAAAGAATAGAGAACGCAGAAATAGACCTATAAAAATACACCCAACTGATTTTTGACAAAGGTCCAAAAGCATTGCAATGGAGGAAGGATAGCCTTTTCCACATAAAGTGCTGACTATTGGTTATTCATAAGCAAAAATGTGAGTCTTGACCTAAATCTCACACATCATTCAAACATTGAAGCAAATATTTGGATCATAAATTTAAAAGTAAAATGTAAAACTATAAAATTTTAGAAGAAATTATAGGCAAAAGTCTTTAGGACTTGGGGTTTGGTGAAGAGTTCTTAGACCTGACACCAAAACCATGATTTACAAAAGAAAAAAAAGTAATAAATTAGACTACATCAAAATTAAAAAAGTTTGCCTTACAAAAGTCCTTGTAAAGAAGTGAAAAGACAAGCTACAGACTAAGAGGAAATGTTTGCAAACCACATATCTGATAAAAGACTCATATCTAGGGTTTATGAGAATTCTCAAAATGTAACAGTAAAAAATTAAGCCACTCACTTAGAAAATAGTCAAAGATATGATGAGATATTTCACAAAAGAGGATATACAAATGGCAAATAAGCACATGAAAACATAGTGAACATCATCAGCATATAAGAAAATTCATATTAAGATTACTATGAGATACCACTGCAGATCTATCAAAACAACAAAAACAAAAAATAATGAAACACAGAATGCGGGAAAGAATGTGGAAAAACTAGATCTTTCATACACTGGTGGTGGTGATGTAAAATGTTATGCCCACTCTGATAAATAGTTTGGCAGTTCCTCAGAAATAAATACACATTCACTTATTACACAACTTAGCAATGATCCTCCTGGGCATTTAGCCCAGAGAAATAAAAATTTAAGTCCACACAAAAACCTGAACACACTTGTTCATAGTAGTTTTGTATGTAATAGATAAAAATTGGAAATAACTCAAAATGTCCTGCGCTAAAGGGAATGATTAAACAAACTGTGTACATCCATACTAAGAATACTACTCAGCAAAAAAAAGCAACAAACCTAGGACATGCAACAACTTGGATTGATCATAAGGAAAACGTGCTAATTGGAAAAAAAATTCCAATCTCAAAAGATCACATACTATGTGATTCCGTTTATATAACATTCTTGAGATGACAGCCTACCTGCTTATTTTCTGCATTTGATTTATATGATTTACATGTCTATGTCTCCCTATGTCATCTCTGGTGCCAACATCATCTTTTAACAGATTAATAATAGTTGCCAGGGTTTAGGGATGGTGGATAGTATTGTGAAAGGGTAGCACGGGGAGATCTCTGATGATGGAATAGTTCTGTATCTTGATTATAGTGATACTTACCAAATCTAAACATATGGTAAAATTACATAGACTATGCACACATTTCATACCATTGCCAACTCCCTGGTTTCATGGCCAGGCATGGTGGGTGGCTCACACCTGTAATCTTAGCACTCTGGGAGACCAAGGCAGGAGGATCACTTGAGGTCAGGAGTCCGAGACCAGCCTGAAAAAGAGCAAGACCCTGTCTCTACAAAAACAAAAAAAACTCCCTAGTTTTGATGATGTAATCACTGGGGAAACTGGGTGAAGCATACATGGGACCTCTCTGTACTGTCTATCTCTGCAACTTCCTGTGAATCCATAATTATTTCCAAATAAAAAGATGTTTTTAAAAAATCCAACTAGCAAAAATAGAGAGACAATGCTCTTTGACAATTAATGTATTTGCGTGCCTACTTATGATCAAATTACCTCTTCTTGGGGATTTCTAAAGGCAGGGATCTGATTTATTAATTATACTCCTGCTGAATCTCTTTACTGCTTCCTTCATGCCTCAGTTCTTGTGATCTAGTATATAAATGGTTTCTGTCACACTTACAAGTCTTTACTGAATTTTATGTAATTATTTACATGTCTGTGTTTATTAGATATCAAACCTGGGACCACACCCAATGTCATCTGTGAAACCCCAGTGTCTAGCACATCAGTGTATATTACAGGTTAAATAAAGGTTGGTGAATGAGTGAGCTATATCCAGATAAATTTTACATTCATTTTAAGAAATGGAGGAATGTTATTTAATCATTCCACAATGTATACATATTTCAAAACATTACATCATACACTGTAACATACAATTTGTCATTTGTCAATTAAAAATTTAAAAAAGAAATGAAAGAATTCATGAGAGAATAATTTAAGAGAACAGTTATGGAAGTTTGGTATTTTTAAAGGAAATATTTTGGTGAACAAAAGCACCTACATTTTAAGGAAAAGAGCAATTTTAACAGAATATTTTCAGTCTAGCTGTCCTGGTTACGTCACAAAATTGAACAATTCCGGGACTGGCCAGCAGGGGGAGAAATAAAACAGTTTAGAGTTGGATTCTAACTACTTCCGGCTTGTGATGTCTTCATTTGTGGTGCTAATGATGTTTCTAAAGTGACAATTGTATTTACTGCTGTTATATTTATTATTGCTGTGGAACAGACTCATAACAAACTTGCCAATTGCCCATCCCAGCAGGATTTAGCATTTATCTTGTCAACATGTCTTTTTCCTCCTCCCTGCCCTTCCTCCCATTTGTACATGCTGATGCAATCCCGTGTTCATAGCAGCACTATGTATACACAACATTTCATTTATCCATTCATACATCGATGGATATTTAGGTTGTTTTCACCCTTTGGCTTTTGTGAATAGCACTGCTATGAACCACAATCAGGTTCATCCACACAATCCAGGGACGGATGCCAAAGCTGGTTAAAAATGACAAATTGTATTATAAGAATGAGCATAGAAGAAGACTGGTTTATGCCCCACTTAACTGGAGAAACAGAGCTAATGCTTCTGAAATATACAGAAGATTCTTCTGAATGAGAGAAACAAAGCCAGAATTGGCTCTAACTCTGCCACTTAACCCTTCAGAATCCTGATTGTTCTCACTAATTCTCTTAAATACAAAGAAGAACAAATTGACTGTGTATCTTTACCTTTTTCTTTTTGTGACTACTTTGGGATAGAAGCCAGTTAGCTTATTTAGCTAGTGCTACATAACAAATTATACCCCAATTGGTTTCACACAATTTTCTATTTTTTTTTTACAATTCTGTAGGTTGTCTGAGCTCAGCTGGGTGGTTCTTATGGGCTTCTGTGAGGTAAATAGTATAACAGCAGTCATCTGGCAGCTCCACTAGTGCTAGAGGGCCTAAGTTGGCCTTATTGGTGCCAGGTGTCAGCAGGGCCAGTCTCTCCACATGGTCTCTCATTATCCAGTAGTCTAGCCTGTACTTCCTTACATGACTGTAGGGAAGTTCCATGGGAGTACACAATGTCCCTTCCACCATGTTCTATCATGCAAGATGATTAAGTCCTGGAGACCTGCTGTACAGCATTGCACTTACAATTAACAATTTTCTATTATACCCATAAATATTTGTTAAGAGGGTGGATCTCATATTAAGTGCTCTTGTCATAAAAAAAAACTTGCAAGGAACTATATATAGTGTGACAGATATTTTGACCATTAGCATTTATTACACTAGTACCATATACTAAAAACAAAACAAAACTGAGGCATAAGATGAGTCCAAATTCAAAGGGTGGAGACATAGACTCCATCTCTTAATGGATTAAGTGGCAAAATCACATTGCACAGGGGCTCATATGGGAATCTTTGCAAACAATCTTCCACAATCTGCTCTCCGGCCACAATACTTTACATTCCTCTCACAGGCAAAATACATTCACTCCCTTCACCAAATCCCCAAAGTCTTACCCCATCTTGCATCAGCCTGGAGGCCGACAACCTGCATAAGGTCTGAATGCAAATAAGGCTCTGTAGGTGCAGGTCCTCAGGTGTGGCATCTCTCAATATAAAGATCCGTTAACTAAAAAACAAGTCCTCTTCCTTCCATGCTCCCCACATACAATGGTGAGATTAGGACGAGATCACTGCCATAGATGCTTCTGCTTGCAGAGGAAGAATGGGCATGTCAGAGCAGTCACTGGTTCATAGTGATTATAAAATCTGGCTGGGACTAGTTGCTCTTTCCTGCTCATTCAGGGGCAGGAATAGTTCCTTGATGAGACTCTGATGGGCTTCCTGGGAGTGAGGTCCTGATGCATTTTATCCTCAGCTCTTGGCCCTGCCCTCTCAGACACACTTGCCTGTTTTTTTCCTTTTAATAAAACATGACCCATCTTTGCAGCTGAAAAGCTTTCTGAGCTTACTACTCATAGAAATTTGAGGTTCCAGAGGCCTCTTTTTAACTGTCTCTATATCTTTCCGTCCAATCTGATACAATTCTCTCTAAAACTTTGGGTTTTCTATGAATCTTATTGGGGTTCACTCTAAGCCTTGAAAGCCATATCCACCCATAAGTCTTTTAGATGCCAATATCTCACTTAGGATGTATAAAGTACTAAGGTGTCTATATTTTTTCAATTCTGGTTCTCTCTTTAGCTCATCACTCTCTTTCAATACTTTATTATATACAAATAACAAAAGCCAACTGGCACCTACAACTTCTACCTGAAAATCTCCTTAGTGAGAGCCCCTGGCTCATTAGGTATCTATTTTCCAAGTTACTAATGGAGTTGGATTATGAATAATTCCAACACTACACAACACATGTGCTTTCTTCAGTCTTCAAAAGTCTCTTTACCATTTTTCAGCCTCTGCCAATGGCTTGGTACCAAAGCCAATGATACACGTTTTCAGTTGTGCTTATAGTACCACCTGCTTTCAGATAGATGCCCATATTTGTCCCATTAAATAGTGTTGCATAAAAACCACACTGAGTCACTCAAGGGAATGATTTATTATTTCTCATGATTCCATGACTGTGCTCACTCAGCTGGAAGGTTCTTCTGGTGGTCTCAGCTGGGACCATGCATTCAGTTGTGGTCATCTGGCAGCTCTGTTGGGCATGGAGGACATAAGATGACCTTACCTCTTCATATGGGGCCATGGTGCTGAATGTGAGCTTGAGCCTCTCTACTACATAGTCTCTCATCATTCAGTAGTTTAACCTGGGCTCCCTTACACGGTGGTAGCAGCATTTTCGGAGCCTAACGCAGAAGCTGCAAGGCCTCTTATGGATAGCCTCGTAAGTTGCAAAACGTCACTTCTAACAGTTCTATTGGCCAAAGCAAGCCACAAGTCTAGCCCACATTCAAGGAATGGGGAAATAGATTTCACCTGTTGATGGGGGAAACAGCAAAGTCACATTGCAAGGGGACATGCAGGATGGAAAAAGCAAAAAATCCACTACAATGGTGCAATGGGGAACATAATGGAAACCACTTTGGGAAAAAAACTAGGGAAAGAGGGAACCAGAAAATAGGATTGACAGAGATGGTACATCTTCTGGGTCTGCAACGAATTGGGGAAATGAACCAAAGTCCAAGAGTATCCACCACAGGAATTACTTATACCTCAGATGAAAAGAAACTTTATATGAGACCATCTCAGAAAAGATAAAGGGAACAAATATCATGGAAAGTCTGAAGACAACCTCAATCCATCTTTTCTCCTACCCCTACCCTTCCTTGGGGCTTCAGAAAAGTGGGCAGGGCACAAAATGTTCCTCCCTGACATGGTGATTTAAAGGAAGAAACAAACAAAGACACAGTTGGAAGATGGTCATCTGTGTACCTAGAATAAAATAGAATGTCAGTCATTAATGAGATAAAAAGGAATGCTATTAAACTCAGCAAATATATTACAAGATTAAAAAGAAAGGAAGAAACAAAGAAGAAAGGGAGAGAGGATATAGGAAAGGATGGGAGAAAGCAATGTGTCCCGGCCCCGCAGGACCTTCTGTTACTCGCGGGGGCAAGGGGGACCGTGCCTGAAAGAGATGGGCGAGAGAAAGGAACGAGACCAAGCAAAGGGTTGTCAAGGTCTACTTTACTTGGATTTTTAGTAGGTTTTATATACAGAAAACAAGGAAGTAGAAACAGAAAAATAGAGTGGGGGGATGATGAAGCTTGGGTGTAGGCTAATCAGCCCCAATCAACATCTCAATGGCACCGAAAGCTGTTTGTGATGGATCACTCAACCCCAACCTGGCAGGGGGTCAGGAACAATTGCAGGTAGCATGCCCTGGAGCAAGCACGTCATGGAATGCATTCTTCTCTGCACTATAGCTGGAGGGCTGGGTGCTATTTTCGGTTTTTAGGCTATTTTCCGTGTGTAGGACCAGTCAGGACAAGTCAGGACAAGTCGCTGGAATGTGGAGGGTCTTAGTCTCCAACAGCAATGAAGGGAAGAGGAGAGGAAGGGAAAAGGGAAGAAGAAGAGAAGGAGGAAAGGCTCATTCCATCTACTCTACCTAGAAGAAAATATCAAAGAATGGTCAAAGAATGAGAAGAAACTCCAAAGAAATGTTTCACATTATAGGATAGGTTAATAGGAACATGAGTCAAATAATTTCAATTAAGATATGATAAAACAATAGGCCGGGCGCTGTGGCTCACGCCTGTAATCCTAGCTCTTGGGAGGCCGAGGCGGGCGGATTGCTCAAGGTCAGGAGTTCGAAACCAGCCTGAGCAAGAGCGAGACCCCGTCTCTACTATAAATAGAAAGAAATTAATTGGCCAACTGATATATATATAAAAAATTAGCCGGGCATGGTGGCGCATGCCTGTAGTCCCAGCTACCCGGGAGGCTGAGGCAGAAGGATCACTCGAGCCCAGGAGTTTGAGGTTGCTGTGAGCTAGGCTGACGCCACGGCACTCACTCTAGCCTGGGCAACAAAGCGAGACTCTGTCTCAAAAAAAAAAAAAAAAGATATGATAAAACAATAGAAGGAGATTTAAAAAGAGAGTAGGTATGGCAAGCTCTAAGAAATAATAATGTAGAAATAGTAAATTACAAATAGCAGAAAATAGAATAAGCATTGCCGAAATATGGAATCAGGGACATAGAAGAACTTTTGAGATAATCCCAGTGATTGAAAATATAAAAGAAAAAAGATGAATGCAATAATCAAGAAGCTAATGAAGAAGAAAGAACGTTAACAGTGGTAGGCTGTGGGGATGACTGTAATTTTCCTCCTTATAGTTTATAGTATTTATCTTAATTTCCCAAATAAAAATAAAATCTGTCAATTAGGAAGTCATTGTTATTTTTTGAAAGGGAGGTTATGGGAGGTGGTCAGAAACCAACTTATTAGGCGGGGTGCATGGTGGCTCATGTCTGTAATCCCAGCATTTCAGGAGGCTGAGGCAGAAAGATCACCTGAGGCCAGGAGTTGGACACCAACCTGGACAAAACAGCGAGATCCCATCTCTACAAAAGCTAAAAAAATTAGCCAGGCATGGTGGTGTGATACTGTAGTCTCAGCTACTTGGGAGGTTGAGAAAGCAGTTTCACTTGAGCCCAGGAATTTGGGTTGCAGTGAGATATGATGATACCACTGCACTCTGGCCTGAGCAACAGAGAGAGACCCTGCTCAGAAAACAAAAACAAAAACAAAAAACAAAAAAGAAGCCAACTTGTTAAAGTTTTCACCCCAAAAGGATTAGGAAATAAAGTCAGGAAATGTAAACCACTTATGTGTCCAGTCCCACAGTGAAGGGAGAAGCTGAGAGAGAGGCAGAGGGAACAGGGCAAAGACTTAAAAATATGGAGGGGCAAGTGTATATTCAAGCAGAGAGATGGAAACAGTACAGAGGTAGAAATCACAGATGAATGTGTGAGAGAGAGTTAATAATTAGGAAAACAAAGCCCTTCAGGAAGTGAGAAGTCACGTCTGAGAGAAAGAGACACACTTCCTCTGTGAGGAACTGGAAGGAAGGTGGGCAGGTGTGAACACAGAAACACTTGAAAGTGGAAAGGAAGATGATAAAAAACAACTGTCTTGTGCAGTCTAGCAGAATTCAAGCCAAAAGAAGCCTTTTGGAAGTGTGTTAACATCGCTAAGGCAAACAGCAATATAATAAGGGAATATCACTTATGCATTCTTAAACTGCACCTAAGCAATATTCTTAGGTACTGGCTATTTTCTGCTGTTTGAACATTTATTATTACATATATAGATATGGGTAAAGACACTTCAAATACTTTAAGTGATTTAAAGATTTTTTTTTTGCCTAAATGAATTTTACTGATGTTTTCTTTCCAGAACATAAAAGTAATGCATTATAGAAGAATAAGAAAGTGACAGTCACTCCAAACCCCACCACTCAAATATAACCACTGTTAACATTTTAGAACATGAACTTACAGAGAGAACGAGGACAGATAAGGAAGCAGAGAAAGAGACGAGAGAGGAGGGAAGAGAGGAGGAAAAGGGACTCTATTTTTTCACTCACCAAAATGCATATATTATCTTATACTACTTTAAAAGCTATTGTTTCCAATTACTATATTGTGAAGTTTTCCACTTCAGTAAATTTAGATAAACATCAAATTTTTTTAAAGGATTTTGTTATGTAAACATACTATATTATTACCATTTCTCTAAGAGTCAACAATTTAGATTAAACATCACTTTGCATTTTCATAAAATTGTACAATGGTTTTTTTCAGAATAAATTTTAAGAACTGATATATGAATCATAGTTTATGAACAAATTTTAGACTTTTGGAACACAAGTATAAAATTGCCTCTATATACATCATCCTATAATTCCATCTTTGCAGCACTGGGCATCTGAATCTTTTTAATATTCTCCCAAAATATGTCATTTGCATATCATATATTTATTAATAAGCTAAAACATATTTATTACTTTCATTATATTTTATTATTTTATTAGCTCTTTGTATTTGTTTCCTATGAATGTCTTAATCCACACTTTTGCTCATTTTTTAGTTGAAACTTAACTTTTCTTGGTTTTGTTTTTAAGTGCACTCTTTCATTAGTGGTATTTTGTGTTATTAATATACCATTAATCAATTTATCTAAATAACTGGTTTAGAATGCAACTCTTGATGGAGAAGAATTCATGAAGGAACTTGAACATTTTCAATGTGCTTTTTTTTTAGTGTATTATGGAGGTACAAGTGTTAAGGTTATATATATTGCCCATGCCCCCCTCCCCCCTCAAGTCAGAGCCTCAAGCATGACCATCCCCCAAACGCTGCACATCTCACTCATTGTGTTTGTAGATACCCATCTCTTCCTCCCCCCTCCCACCTGCCCAACACCCGATAAATGTTATTCCTATAATGTCCACTGAGGTGTTGATCCGTTAATACCAATTTGCTGGTGAGTACATGTGGTGCTTGTTTTTCCATTCTTGAGATACTTCACTTAGAATAGGTTCCAGCTCTATCCAGGAAAATACAAGAGGTACTATATCACCGTTGTTTCTTAAAGCTGAGTAGTACTCCATGGTATACATATACCACATTTTATTAATCCACTCATGTATTGATGGGCACTTGGGTTGTTTCCACAACTTTGCAATTGTAAGGAGGCCATATGACATACTGTTTAAATGCATTAGCTTTGCCAAGACCTGGGTTAAATTCTTGCTTGGGTTAGGATTAATATTTTCACACCACAGAATTGTTGAGAAAATATATGTAAATCATTTAGCACAATGTCTGGAACAAAATAAGCAAAGCACCCCGTGAACAGTAGCTACAATTATCATATTTTATCTATTTTCAGAGATGTCTGACAATATTACTGATTCCTTGGGTCTATGAAAATTGATGTTCCATATTTTAGTTTCACTATCAACTTTCTTCTAGACACCTGGTAGATAGGATTTTAGTTACCTCTAACACTTCTTACTTCACTACTGTCTTAGTCAATGCCAATCCATTGTTCTGAATCTCAAAAATAGAAGAAAGGGTGGGAAAATGTCTTTCCTCTTAGGTAAAATACATGGAAATTTCCTGAAAACTCCAGGGATTACCTGGACTTGATGGATGTGAGAACCAAGAGACACTTCCATGCATCTCCACCTTGGCCAGTGAATATTTATGACAGCAGCTCGTTGCTGGAGAAACACTGTGTGATTTCTAGAGAGGTTTTCATTTGAGATGTCAAAACTCTGAAAAGTTCATTCTTTCCTCTTCAGCTCACAAGGCAGAGCTGGATGGAGTCACTGAGACAATTGTGAATGACTCTTGAAAACCATTCTTGATTTTTTCTTATTTTTAAAATTTCTGCGGTGTGCATTGGGAAGGTATCTACAAATGAACTCATTTTTAAAAATCCCATTGAAAATATCACCTGGCACTTAAAATCTAGGGAGGTAAAAATTATTAATTGCTATGTGATTGTCCTCTGGCTTCATGTCTATAATCTATAATTCCTTAGCTATCTTAAATTGTCCCATTGGTTTACATTCATCTGGACATTTTTTATTAAGCAATTCTTCTGTGCCAAACACTATGCTAGAAATGGTGGCTATAAAGATGTTTTCTGTCCTCAGTAATAGATGACTTTGGAGACATGACCATCAATATATGAAAGGAAATCTATCAATATAGGAAATATATGCTAAATGCTGAATGTGAGTTATAGCCACTGAAAAAAAATCCCACAGTACTGATCTGTAGAGCTTGTAAACTAGCACACTCTGGATGCATAAATCTCATCATGGTTGTGGTTTTCAGAAATAAGCTCAAATGACATAGTCTAGGAAATACAACAGGTATCTATCTAAAAAAAGAAACTGAGGCAAAATTAATTTAAGCAGAGAGTTTATTTGGGCCAAGTTTGAGGGCTGTGACCTGGGAGCATAGATTCAAGTTGCCATGGATATGTTGCTCCCATTAGCAGCAGTTACAAGTGGGTTTTTAAAGGAAAAAAGAAGAGGCAGTTCATAAGTTGTTTACCAAGAAGTTACATTAAAATAACAGAAGTTACTGATTGGTCATACATTGTCCTTTGTTATCACAAATTCCAGGAACATGAAGATCATGGGTGAGGCAGCAAATCAGGAACAAAATG
Source organism: Microcebus murinus (assembly GCF_040939455.1). NCBI lineage: Eukaryota > Metazoa > Chordata > Mammalia > Primates > Cheirogaleidae > Microcebus > Microcebus murinus. Next base: position 30,151,578 of record NC_134108.1, read on the forward strand.
CCTTTAAACGATTGCCCCTGGACATTTGGGGAGGAGGATGTCCCACACTCGTTTCTCTGGCCACATACATTTTGCATACCTCACATAGCTCAGACTGCTCAGAGCTATTTTTCCCTTCTCACAAGAGGACCACAGGCTGGGAGATGTTTAGACAGCGCAGCTTCTTTGGACTTTCTTATTTCCTTATGAGGTCTGTGTTCTCTTTAGGATGAGATTCTGCCAGGTCCCTGGATGCCCAGAGTGGAAGCTAACAATTCCCTTGTTATCTATAACCACACTACCCTGAATTTATTTCATTGTACGATTGCAAAGACTGCCTTTAGCAAGCCATGTATTTGGATTTAGAGCCTGGGGTCTGGGTACAATTTCTTAGTAGGTCACAATGCCATCTAAGAACATTGTGTACAGGTTATGGAGCAGTAAATTGAGTTACATATCTGGACTAGTATCACAACTACGTAAGAACTAGCCTGAGGGCATGTGCAGTCTTATCTACAATGTAGGAGAGGGCCTCCTCCCATGGCAAATGCCTCAGTGGTAAAGAACGGGACTGGGCTCATGAAGACTTAGCCCTGGGCTAGACCTTGAAATAAAGGTAAAATGTTGATAAGTGAACATCAAGGGGGCACACATCCCACCTGTCCTGTTCCCCATTTTACCCCTAATGCTTAGCACCCTGACACAGAGTCCGCACAGCTTTGAAACCTATTTTCAACCCCGATCTGGTCAAATCCATTCTATTGCCAGTGTTTTAAAGTGTGCTACTGAGTGAGACTCCAGTGGTATCTTTAAAACAACTGCAGGGAAAAAAAAAAGCCACACACATTTACCCCCTTGTTTCTGTTTGGACCTTAATACCAGGAAGTAATTTTTCAAAACAGTGAAATTGTTTCAAGGTATAGAATACTTTATAATAGAGAACTCAAAAATGTACATGTCCTCTGACATTTTAAAAACTGAAAATTTGAACAACGAGATCCAATAACTGGACCGAGAAAATTTTAGTCTCACAATTCTTTCAAGTTTTTAGTAACTTATAAACTTTCAGTTCTGAAATCTCTGTTTTATTTCCTTTATGTCATACCCAGCACAATGCCACCCGAGTATGTGCATAAAAGTTTTTTGAGAGTAAAAATTACCTGGACATTGTGGGACAAAATTATCAAGGAATGTAAAAATCTTATTTCCTGTATATTTATTAAATTGCTTTGTATCTCTACTATGTGAAAACTGAGGTACATTCCAAATTTCTGATATATAATGAAATATATAATGAAATTAAAAATACATTATAAATGAAAGCATTAGTTTTTATTAAAATACAATTGTCCCTTGAATTGGTAAGTTATGGACAAGTGTAAAATCAAATTTAAAACAACAGCATTCATTAGGCTGGGCATGGTGGCTCACACCTGTAATCCAAGCATTCTGGGAGGTTGAGGTGGGAGGATCACTTTTGAGCTCAGGAGTTCAAGACCAGCCTGAGCAAGAGTAAAATCCCATTTCTTTTTTCTTTTCTTTCTTTTTTTTTTTTGACAGGTGGTCTCGCTCTTGCTCAGGCTGGTCTTGAACTCCTGACCTTGAGTGATCCTCCAAAACCCTATTTCTACAAAAAATAGAAAAATTAGTTTGGCACAGTAGTGTACGCCTGTAGTCTCAGCTATTTTGGAGGCTGAGATAGGAGGATCACTTGAGCCCAGGAGTTGAGGTTACAGTGAACTATGATAATGTCACTGCACTCTAGCTGGGGCAACAGAGTGAGACTCCATCTTGAAATAAATAAATAATATAAAACAACAGCATTGAGATGGTATGAAAAGGGTTTCTTTTATGTTGCTTCCTTTTAGCATCCCATGGGTATAATACCCGAAGGAGTGAAGGACATGCTACCTCAAAATATGCCAGATTGGTATATTATTGCAAGTTGAAAACATTGAAGAAATTTTAGTTTTAGAAAGGGCTTGCTGACCTATCCCTTCCTGCATGCAGTAAGCCATAAAGATCCTTCTGGAAGGGGTACTCTCCCTGTACCAGGACGAGAAAAGAGGCCTATCACCAAAGCCTGAGAAGCAGTGACTGCAATGGACCCGAATCTATTTGGCAAAGTAACCCTCATCTTCCACAAGTTTCATACCTCCCCATAAATCTCCTGGTGACTCCTGTAGAAATGTACTGCCCCTAGCCAGATCATCTTTATCCTGTCATTTCTTCTCAAATTTATAGTTCTTTGTCTAAAAAGTATAAAGTCATCTTGCTTTGGCCACATCTTGGGACTTCAGTCTCTCGTGCTTGTGAAGATCCCCATATACATGTAAAACTAACAAAATCTGTATGCTTTTCACTTCACTTGTTAATCTGCCTGCTGTCAATTTGGTTTCTACAAATGCACAAAGAGCCCACTCACAGCTTATGGTGGGAGACGTCAGAGGTGATCTCTGGCTCTCTATATACCTATTCCAGAGATGCTTCCATTTCTACCTTGCTAAGACATAGTGTCTGCATCTGTGGGTTCTGGTTTGGACATGATTTCCAGTAAACATTTTTTTTTTCTTCAATCACTATCTATAATGGAAAGGATAAATACAAAAATTTGACATTGAAAGAATCTCTGTGGAAGTTACAAGTTCTGGTTTCAGATCATTCTAAACACTAGAAGAATATATGTACCTGTTACTTGTTGTTACCAGGAAGTATGATTAAATTAAAAACATCAAAAGCAAGGATTCGAGTTATGGATCAGAAATGTTTACTCTGTGAACCTAAAGTGAACTTTGGATCTTTTTTGTCCCTCCAGCAATACAGCCGTGGTTAATTGTCAACAACCCTTGGACTCCCTTGAACCCATTACCATATCCTTAGAGCTACCTCTCACCCCTCTGCTCCACCCCCAACAAACCACATAGGAAAGCAACCAAGATTCTATATATATGTAAGTTTCATTTGTAAATCCACATTTCTTAGCTGACAGTCAGGTATATTCTGCAGAAGTTTCTCTCTCTTACAATATTTAGACTGGCCAAAAACCAGGGGAAATGTCCTTGGGCTGTAGCCATAGTAAAATTTTCCTTAACACTTATGAAAGGACTCACTCACCAAATTCCCGTGATAAACTTCAGCACAAAGTTTCAAAGTTCAAATGCCCATTCCTATGATAGATAAGCACATATCACAGCATAGGGCAGGACAGTTACTGTGGCTCATGAAAGAAAAAAGTCACGGTGCAGAGGAGAGGGTCGTGTCTGCTTTATACACCTTTTTTTTTTTTTTGAGACAGAGTCTCACTCTGTTGCCAGGACTAGAGTGCTGTGGTGTCAGCCTAGCTCACAGCAACCTCAAACTCCTGGGCTCCAGTGATCCTCCTGCCTCAGCCTTCAAGATAGCTGGGACTACAGGCATGCGCCACCATGCCTGACTACTTTTTTCTATATATTTTTAGTTGTCCAGCTAATTTCTTTCTATTTTCAGTAGAGACGGGGTCTCACTCTTGCTCAGGTTGGTCTTGAACTCCTGACATTGAGCTATCCTCCTGCCTTGGCCTCCCAGAGTGCTAGGATTACAGGCATGAGCCACTGCGTCCGGCCTGCTTTATACACATCTTATGTTTTTAAACAGAACCTGGCCAACTGGTAACAGTCATTGAACTCTACAGAACTACTTAGTCTGCTGGAGAATGAACATTTGCTTTCTCCCCCCTAAGGTTTGTCCTCTTTTCTCTGGTTCTTAGAAATATTTTAAAATTCTGCCAGGTTCTTTGTTCTGCCATGAATGAACTAACTAGCTACGAAATTTCCCATGGAAGTTACTTACCTCACTTAAGAAGTACATACTCAGTTACATACCTCAAGTAAGGTATGGCAGGAAAATTCAGAGTAAATAAAGGTTCACTTTGCATTTGAAAAGCAAAGAATAGCCTTTACTGGAAAAAGTAGGATAAAGACATTTCCATATACGGTCATGTGAATTTACCATTCAAATTGGGGGAGTGGAGTTCAGTCACATGTTTTAAACTGCTGAAATGGTGAAAGGAGGAGTCTCTTTCAAGAAAAGAAAAAAGGAATACTGTGTGAGAACAACAGAAAGAAAGCTAAGTAGGAGATGTGGATGCTCTTTCAAAAGTCAGCATAACATTTACAATCTGGCATTTCCTTTCAGAACAGATTATCATAATATAGCAAGAAAAATAAAGCAGTTGTACATCATAAGTTGGTCACAGTGACACTGATAGAAAATATCAGAAGTTGCTGTAAATGGGAAAATGCCAAAAATGTATCCATACAAGAAATGTCAGAATGCCCCTTCTTTATCTTGCTAAAGAGCTTTGATTTATCCTTCAAGTCTTAGCCCAAAAACTGAGTAAGCCCAGCTGATATAGACAAGCACCCAGTGTCTCCTCCGTGCTCCTGCCCATGGCTTCATTATAACATCAACCATTCTTTAAGGGTCATTTATACTTCAATTGCCTCCTCTCCAAGACTGTCAGGATTGTAACTTGTTTTTTTTTTTTTTTTTTTTTTTTTTTTTTGTATTCTCGGTGTCTAGCAAAGGGAACAGGCATCTATCTATCCTATGCTAAGATGCTTTAAGTAGAGTCAATGATGTATCTACATGTTTTGGAGAATACATAAAAATCTGTGAGACACTTCAACAAAGAGAGTGTATATATCCTTCTGCTATGTACAGATAAAGATCCTGGATATAATGTATAGAACAAACATAAGAAGACTCTGAATGGTGGAGAAGGTAGATAGGCTAGGAACCTTGGAAACTGAGGAACAACACTGTGATGAGTTCCCTGAGTTTTCTTTTCAGCTCATATATCTCAGAGTTGGCACTGAAAAAGTCGGCAACCTAGAAATGCCAACAAGTGCAGATAAAACAAAAAAGCCCCAAGAGAGGCCTAGTCTCTCACTAGACAAAGGTCCAAAAAATGGGTAGACTAGCAAGAACACTCCTTTATCCTAAGAAAACACCATGGGAAAAAAACATGGCTCCACCTACCCCAGCAAAGGCTCAGTGGGGAGCCCAGCCCTCCACTCTTACCAGGCTATAAAGAGGTACCCCAACTCCCCGGCCAGAGTGGTGTCAGAGAAGGCTGAGTAGGGAACTGGGAATTTCATCCTCAGCTGGTGATAATGATGCCTTTTGGGTCAACCCTGTCCCATAGCATCAGTGGAGACCATAGGGAGTATGAAAAGGGACCCCACATCCTAGCCATGGAGGCAGCAATGGAGGCCTAATAAGGAGGTGAATTCCCACCCTGCCCAGCAGTAACAAGGGGCCCCTCACACCCCAAGTGTCAATGGAGACCGAGTGGGGAACCTGGACTCCTAGCCACACCTGGAAATAATTAGGCAGTTCCCCCAGTTTCCCTGCTAGGGTGGTGTCAGAGAAAGTCAGCTAAAGCAAATGTTTCAATAAGATTCACAATCTCATAACATAATACCTAAAATATACGGCTTTCAATTAAAAATCATTCATCATATTAAGAAGCAGGAAAATCTTTTTTGAATGAGAAAAATATCATCAATAGATGCAAACACTGAGATGACAGATGTTGGAATTATCTGACTTTACAGCAGCCATCATAAAAATGCTTCAGCAAGCAATTACAAATATACTTGAAAGAAATGAAAAACAGAAACTCTCAGAAAAGAGATAAAAATTCACAGCTAATAGAAGATATAAAGAAGTGAATGAAATTTTAGAAATAAAAAAGACAATAACTAAAATATAAAAATCAATGAATGAACTTAACAACAGAACAGATTTAACAGAGAGAAAAACCAGTGAAGACAGAACAATAGAAATTACCCAATCTGAACAAGAGAAAAAAAAGACTGAAAAAATACTTATACAGAGCCTCTAAGAAACCGTGGGACTAAACCAAAAACCAATGAAACTTTTTAGCTATTAAATAATTTTCAGTTACAAATTATATTATTTGAAGGTCTTTGTTGGCTGGCCCTTAGGTTGTCAAAGAGTGATCATATGAAGGACGTGTAAACACCTTTAGTGAACTAATATTATACCTCAGTAGGACCCAGATAGCCTAAAAGTTAATGTAGTCTTAAAAGGTTCACAGGTAAGCACAAAAAGCTATAGTCAACACAGTGGTGAAATCAAGTTCATTGCATCGTTTATCATGTCCACCTTGAAGATATGAAGATACTGGTAACATATTCTCTTCAAATCTATGAAACTTCAAAATACAAATAAACTACTCAATACAAAACAGCTCTGCTGCTGGTAGGGTCATTCTTGTGCACAGAGAGAAACATTCCTATCATGCCAATGAAAAATGCCTCCTGTGTGCTGACAAGTTCTCTGAGGTTTCACCAAGACAATTTTTTGTATATATATTAGTTGGCCAATTAATTTCTTTCTATTTATAGTAGAGAGGGGTCTCGCTCTTGCTCAGGCTGGTTTTGAACTCCTGACCTCGAGCAATCCGCCCGCCTCGACCTCCTAGAGTGCTAGGATTACAGAAGTGAGCCACCGCGCCCGGCCTCCAATCACAATTTTTAAAAACCCACAAGATTAATAATTTGGCTTTTGAGGGGGTATACAGAAAAGGTAGAAATAAGGTCTCATAAATATTTTGGCTTCCATTAATGTCTACTTTTTGATTAAAACTGTAAGAAATGAAACTCCCAGTTAAAAGGAATACAGAACCACTTTTAAATCTTATAAAGATAGTAACGTAACATGGATAGTCTAGTTAGTGTTTGCCAATGCCATCAAGGTTTATTACCAATAAGAAGATTCAAAAATCTGGTGTCCAGACAATTTTTTCACAGCCGCTTCTCCCTTAAGAGAAGCAGAAAAGCAGTTTTGGGTACGGTCTGTCTTTATTCCTCAAAACTTGAATATGTACAATTCTTACACATTCACATATGTGCAAGACTCAATAGGAACACCCTCCTACGGCTGTGCCGAGTCCACAAGTTTCCCTGAGATGTCTGTATCACAGAGGATTCCATTCTAACGCTGGTAGACAGTTTCCCAAACAATGCAATAGTGTAGATAGAGGACTGTATAAAATATAAGGTTCTCTCAAAAAGATTCATGGTGTTTTGGGAATAAAAATAATTAGTCTTCTTGGCTAAATGTTGGTAAATGTGTTTTCAACTTTAAAATGTCTGAAACTGGCTCTTTTCTTTGTTGATAGAAGCTGAGTCCAGTGATATGCTCAACATCTGTGATCCGTGCTCTGTGCAATATAAGCAACTCTTCAACCCATGAAGATTCATGCTTCTTGTGCTATGAGGATGGGAAATAAAAAAGAAAAGTCACCAGAGAATAGTCACTTCACATATATAAGCTCTCCATCTCCCCAATCATTTATGACATTTTGGCTCTGAAGTGGCAGAGGCTGCATGACCTATTAGATATAATCCCCACTCTTGAGAAGTTCACCCTCTAATATATACCATGCATGACTGTTTAAGTGGGAAATTAAACAAATTGGGGAAAAAGAAATTATACCCATTCATGCATTGCATAGGTGCAAGAAACTTCAAAAGTGCAGGGTTAAAATAAATATTGGAAAACAGAAACCAAATGGCATGGTAGAAAGAATATGGGAATCAACATAAAGAAAGTTGGATCTCAGTCCTGGTTCTATGACTAGTCTATCAGGTAAACTAAGGCAAGTCATTTAACATATGAGTCTTGCTTTCCTTACTTGTATTCTCTTTATGGGGTTATTTTGAGGATCAAATGTAATGATGAGTGCAAATGTACTACACAAACACTAGTTCTTATGAGAATACATTATCTACATAGTTGCATGAACAATGGGTTGGGGGAATTTCATTTCAGGTGACAGGGTAAGTCTTAGATGATATAAGAAAAGAATGAAAGGTAGATATTTGGCAAATGGAAGCAGAGATGGTACTCGAAGCAGGTAATAAAGGTGGAAATCATACACCCATGTGTCAGTGTAAGTTTTTCTGAAAATGGCCATTGGAGAAGACGAGATGAAGAAAGTATCTACCAGTTGATGGGCTATGATTGTACTTTAAAGACGCCCTTCAATAAAAGTTCATGTGCCCTTGGGACATTATGAGTTGAAACTCATAAATACAGACGTCACATAAAAACACAGACCGACAACCTCCATTTTCCTCTTTGCCTCCAACCACCCACTATCCAATACTCAGTCTTCCTCTTTGCAGCAACCCTTAGAGACAATCCTTCGGCTCTAAGAGGGACAGCCCTGACTCAATGGACTACTTGACCAGTGGGTAATGACCATCTCTTCCAACATTCACAGGAGCATATAAAAAGTACATGCAAGCAATCTGTTCTGTCAGGCCAATACCCAACTAACCCTTCACTACTTCAGAGCTGAAACAGAAGGCATCAATAAATATGTACAATATACCTTAAAATAATCCTCTCTCTGGTTCAAGTCCAGTATTTAGTATCTTCTAGGCACATTGCCATTGTAGAATTTGATATAATGTTTTCATTTAAGGTAACAATATAATAGTTTTGGGAATAGTAGAGTTGGAAAAGGAACTCAGTGCCTAACTCATAACACTTAACATCATTTTGGTCAATGAGACATAAGCACAAGCCTATGGCTGCCTTTTTTATTTTGGGGGAGAGGATAGAATTAATACATGATACATAAAGAAACAGGCATCATCTTTAGCCCATGTAGGCGAAAGCCACTGCCAAAAGCAGTAGAGCAGAAAGAGAGGAAAGGTCTGGGTCCCTTATGGTACCACTGACCCAAGACTCCATACTGCTGGACTTCCTGTTCCAGGAGGAACCCCTGACTTGCTTAAGTCACTACAATGGGGTTTCTGTTATTTGCTGCAGAACCCAACTATTAACTAATACACCTAATGGCAATTAGAAAGGAGTAGTTGGTATGTGGCCAACATTGCCCCAGTATTGACCTTTTAGCAGAGTTAGATACTCATCAGGCATCTAACCAGTTAAACCCCTGCTATTCTGTATTTGAGTCTGAAGAATAAGGAAAATGTCTTTCTTAATGAGAAATGTGTTCTATGAGGTACACAGTCAAATAATTCTGAAAGGTTATCACAGAAGCAATAAAGGAAAGACATAGCTTCATGAATTTTAATGACCACTACACAGAAACAATATTACATCCAGGATGGCAAATGGGTTGTTGTATTCCACGCCTGAGCCCATAGCAGAGATTACTGTTTTGTTCACGGCTGTGTCCTCACTACCTAGAGAGGATCTGAGAACAAATGTTTAGAAAGGAATGAATGGCTGGCTCAAGGAAGTGATGAATCAATGAATAAATGCCAACACTCTTTCCTGCTGGGCTCAGACTGACTCTCAAGATCCTTTTGACCACAGAACTCCAGGCATCCACCCATCCACTGGGACTGGTATGAAAGCTAAATCTTTTGCCAACTCAGGTCTAGACTTACTTTGTGTAACTTCAATGGAAAAAAAAAAATAGGAAATGTGGGAAGGACTCAGAAAGAAAAACATTTTGGCTCACAATAAGAAAAAATGTAAAAATTGCTCAAGTTTTATATAGTTTTGATGTTTAAATCTATAATTTTAAAATTCTGAGCAAATAAGATGATATAAAACAATTGTTTCCAATCATAGAATGACAATAGAATAAGAAAAGATAAGATTTTTATAATAAAATGATATAGAAAATTTATTTTAAATGCTGTCTAACTATAACTTTAAGACTAATTTATAACAATGCTGATACTTTTGGAATTATAAATCCAGTTTTGAAACAGGAGAAAATTCACCCTTCACATAAGTCTAGAATTCAGTGGCTGGGCTGTACAAAGTTTGATTCTGATCTGATTTTTAGTGTCTTTAATAGACAAGGGTAGTCTTTTCCAAAGATGTCATCTTAAAAGATCAGTATAAAACTATCTTGTAATCCCAAAGTCCATGTGTATTCAAAAGTTGTGTTTTCTCCCACAGTAATGTCAGATGTAAGACATATACACAAATATACATATGTTTATATTTTCAATTTATAAAACGAACATACAAAGGCTACTTACCCCACAGTTCTCACTGTTATCAGTCCTGTGAGGCAAAATGAAAGCTAAGGTATCTAAGTTTCCACAGTGCAAGGGAATCTCGGATTTACTTTTACAACTTGTTAGCACAATGAAGAAGTGAGTTGGAATCAGAATTTCTTGATTACGGATAAGTCTGACATTTCTGAAAAATACATCAATATTCGCTTTTAAAAAGGAATAACTATCACCCTTTTAATGACTATTTCAGCAGAGTAAGTTTTTAATACAAGACATCTAAAAATCAAATTCAGACAAATACTTCAATTTATTATAAGAAGCTAGTAATCAACTAACATAATGCTTAGTTGATTAATGCTTCAACATATTCTGCCAGATTGACAGTAATAATTAGAAGACAGAAAACCAGAATCCAAACAATTTTTATTTTATGTAGAAATATACTGGATTTTGAATTTTTTTTTTTAGTTTTACCTAAAGACATTGGAATCGAGACACTAAAGAAACTATCATTTTTTGAACACTTACAACCAAGAGTCTAAACCATTATTATTAGTCTTTTAAATTCTGTGCCATTATGAACAAATAATGCGCAGGGAGTGAACTGGTTAGGAATGTTTTATTCCTGTTCCTTCAGAGAGGACATGTTGTGAATTCCCCTTTTATATAACTGCATACTCTCTCCTATCGTAATGACTTAATTTTTTCTAATTGTAGCATATTATCAAAGACTTCCTAAGCATCTTTACCTCACTATCATTCTCCTATTTTCTTTGGTTTTAAAGCCATGTTTGTTTTTTCACCATCTTTCAAAATTTAAGGTAGTGGAATCATTGTTTTCAACTATGATCTTATGTGGAATCATAATATATAAAATGGATTTAAACAGAGAGTACTAGTTGAAGCTGTAAGTACGATGCATATGAAAATCTCTTTTACCCAGTCTAGTGCTATACCCTGTGAGGCACCTTTATGCCTCAAGGGCTATAATAAAAAAATTGCAACTTACAAACTGATGTGCTCCCAGATATATACGTGTAAGTCACAAATACCTATGTCAGCTTGGGAGAGTAGGAAGGTTCTCAAGAGAAGGGCTGAATCTCAGTAGAGTCTAAGGTCTTTTTCTTATAGCTTTAATAGCAAAACTGCTTCAAAAACATTTTGTAAATATTGTTTTCATAAAGATCAACCGGTTTCTAAAATGTTTTCCCTTCCTCCCTTTCTCCTTTTATGAAAACAGCACCACTGACAGTTTCTGCAAGACGGTCGCCCTGTCATTCCCCTCCAGCCAGAGTTGAGTAAAAGCCATGACATTCGCCCACAGTCTACCAGACTTGAAGCACTACAGTGTTTAAACCCTATTCATTCCTAGGCTCAGGGTTACCTGTAGCCACACCATATAGTCCTTCATCTCACTGACAGTATATGAAGAAGACTGCATCTTAACAATTAGCCACACAGAGATCTTAAACACTGAGTTCCAGCACTGAAACTGAGCTCAAGCATTACTCAACTAAACTGAATGGGGGTGAAACACCACTTCTTTTACCTAAAAAAATATTTTACTGAACATTCAGCAAAACATCAAAATTAATCAGATATCTCAAAAGGCTCCCATTGTAGTCAGAAATGTCATATACATAAATATGAATAGTACCAGATAAAAAAAAGTTCTGCTGACTCAACTGGATGGTGATTCCCTTTGGTAGCTTTTTTTTTTTTTTTTTTTGAGATGGGGGTCTTGCTATATTGCCCAGGCTGTCCTCGAACTCCTCGGTTCAAGCAATCCTCTCACCTCAGATCTCCTGAGCTGGGATTGCAGGTGCACACTCCCATGCCTAGTTCAATAGCTATTTTTAAGAGTAATGAAATATGTTCTTACTGCCTCAGTGTCTCCAGAGAATCATAATGTCCATCATAATCAGAGTCAAACACAGGACCGCTGACGACATTGACACCATTTCTTTCTTCCGCGTACCTTCGCAGTAGGGTGTCATGAAAATAGCGCCATATAACTGAAACAAGAAGGACAATAGCATAGTCTCAAAAGAACAAAGTACCATGTTGTCATGTACTAGAGATAGAGTCAAGTTTGGCTTTAGTTTTTGTGTGAGGCCAAAATTCCATTGTTCAACTTTGGCCTTTGGAAAGACTAATAGGCAAATGTTGAATCTAACTCTATTTCAGACATCCCTGAACAAATCCATCATGATGAACATGTGTTCACATATCATCACTAAGTATAACAACATCACAAACAAGATATGTTATTCAGATTTACTGTTAATATCTGAATAGTCCCTTTAAAATATTCAAAACTATTCTAAATGTAGAGTAAAAATCTCCTTATATGCTCATATTTTGATATTCTAAACATCAATTTAAACATAAATGTATATTTATTCTTCTAAGAGTCAAATGCTACAATAGTTAACGATGATGTAAAATCTATTCATTTTAAAAACAAAAACAATTATCAAGAACTTCCAAATAGTTAAATAGGGAAACAGACTGAAAATTACTGTAAGTGTTAGTAGACTGTATTAGCTAGATAACTTTTGGAAGAAAATCATATACTTTTTCACCAAAAATATTTATAAACATTTAAATACAAAGCAGAGTAAATATTAGAATATATAATAATTCTAATATTTGTAGAATTTTTTTGTGTGCTAGTATTGGCCAAGTTAAACAAATCTTTAAGAATGTATTTGTATTTATTCATTTAATTTAGACCATTAAGTCTATTCCATGTAAATTATACCTACATTTATAGAAACTCATTAAAATCATAAAATATAGAGTTAAAATTTTTTACCTTGAAAACTCTGGTACATTGGTACTATATTAGTAGAAAGCAAGGCTTCAGAATATATTTGACTTGAATTTTTACTTAGTTCTACAAAGAACACAAAAAGGAAAACTTTATAGTTTCTCATGGTGTGGGGGGAAGAAATTTTAAAAAATTAGCTGAGTATCATCTTAAACCTGCAAAACTACCCCAGGTACTGAGTCAAGGGAAAATGTAACGTGTTTGGTCAAGTTCTTAAAAAAATAAAATATTAAATCTTTTTATTTCAAGCTGAATTCATCAAAGAAACAAAAACTTTAATAAGAAGAGCCCCAAATTAAGCATATTCAAATTTTACCTTATGTGCCTTATTTCAACTAGAGTGAATAATGTTGACAATCTCCTTCCCTTAAACTTTTTCATAGTGAAAAGAAAAAAGAGAGTATCTGGCTTCAGAACAACACCTACTACCCAGAAAAAACATCACGGGATGTCTGCCTCAAAATGACGCACAAGGCTTCTTTGTATGAATTTGAGTCTTGGACCTGGTCTATTTTTACAATGCGATAGCCAAGTTCTGACTTCAGACTCTTACTGGGGGACTGAACTGGATGCTGGGGGCATCTGAGCACCTGGAGCCTTCTGATTTTTGCCTTTTAAGGCTGGCCCCAAAATGTGTTCTCATTAACATACAAATTTGCCACTTAGAAAAACAGAACAATTAGCTTCAAAAAGGTCATTCCCTAGATGCTCTGTAACAGTGAGAAAGCCAGCACACTTTAGCCTCTACCTTAACCTAATTCTCTGACAAATCACATTGTCTTTTTTTTTTTTTTTTTTCTGAGACAGAGTCTCACTTTGTTGCCCATCAGCCTAACTCACAGCAACCTCAATCTCCTGGGCTCAAGCAATCCTGCTGCCTCAGTCTCCCGAGTAGCTGGGACTACAGGCATGTGCCACCATGCCTGGCTAATTTTTTCTGTATATGTTAGTCGGCCAATTAATTTCTTTCTATTTATAGTAGAGACTGGTCTCGCTCTTGCTCAGGCTGGTTTCGAACTCCTGACCTCGAGCAATCCGCCCGCCTCGGCCTCCCAGAGTGCTAGGATTACAGGCGTGAGCCACCTTCGCCGGGGCCCACATTGTCTTTTTAAACAACAAAGTTATATCTACTTCCTAAGAACCCTGACATATCCTTCCAATTTTACGCAGTTTTCTCAAATTCTGTTCAAAAGAAATGCAATAAAGGTAAAGAGTGTTCTACCTACAGTATCTATACTGTATCAACTACCCTCTAAACAAAAGTAAAAAGTTCTATAAAATTCACTTTTTAGATGATTAAAATTTCTCCCTGATAGTTTTATTTCTACTTCACAATTGTCACCAATACATAAACAAGGTTATGTATATGGCCCCATAAAGTATGATGGATTTACAAACAAGAGAGAAAACCAAAAAAGAAGAAGAGGATAAGGAAAGTGGAGGTTGGGGGAAGGAAACACTTACGTGGTGGACAGAGGAATCCATAACTCACTTTGGCGTTATTTTTATAAAATGAACATTTATGGACAGGACTAAGAGAAATTCGGAAGTCCTGGTAGACACAATTGGAAAAGTCTTCTGTAGAGAAATTGTCCTGAAGAACAAAATTAAAAAACCATCAGTTGTCAGGCATAGAGAAGAGAAGGAAATTGCTTTATAAATAAAGATGAGCTAAATCATCACATTATGAAGCTCTAGTTGTCTGTTCATGTCTTTCTCACCCATTTTCCACTTTTTTACTAGTATACTCATCTTTTTTCTAACTGAACTGTAAAAATTCTTTACAATATTAATTGTTAGTTATATGTGTGCAAAGAATTTTGTATTCTGCTGTGATAATTTTGTTTATCATGTTTTTATATGTACAATCTTAAACTTTCATATTATAAAATGCTGACTTTTAGACATTTGAGTCTATCTTCCAACCCCAAACACAAAACCAAAAGTTGCTGGGGGAAGGAAGGAAAGCCACTGAACAGTGACGTAAAAACCTCAAGAATGGCGATGACTGTGAATTCATGTAGCTTTAATGATATAAGAAAACTGAAAATTCCAACGAAATCAAAGAACACAATAATTCAGGTATCAAACAATAATAAATAGGATGTGGTGCTTATAAAACATTATGTAGATTGCTATATATTATAAAGTTTAAAAAAATCATTTGAAGCGTTTGAAGGCCGTCTTCAAAAATTAAAATCAAAGTTCAAGAAACTTCATAGAAATATATGAATGTGTATATATGTTTTTTAACATAGAAATTATGTACATATACACGTCTCTGTCTTTTTTTATTTAGCAATCTCACTGAGTATTAACCATAGTAATTTTTTTAAATCCAAGTGGTACCCTCAACCATGCTCTCTCAAATCTCTTTTACCCTTCCTTAAGAGAAAATAGCTTGCCACTCACTTTCAGTTTCTGAAAGTCTGGTCAGTCTAGTTTAAAATTTCAATTCCACAAAAAATCTAGAGCTAGAACTGAATTTTTTAACTCCCTGGTTCGGTATTTCTCCAATTTGGAAACTGATTACAGAGTCAAGATTAACAGTGAGAAACTATGCTTTCAGTGTTTTGCTTAATGATAATCTGAAATAGCTGCACATAGCTAAAGAGGTGACAAATACTTGCATTTCTGTTGACAGTGTAGGATGTCCAAAGGGGCATATGGATGTCCTGGCTGTAGCCACTCACAAACTGGTGCTGGTAAAGGAGGCAGACGGTGTGTCTCTTCTGGAGAACTCTAGGTCTTCCATAGGGTAAAACTTCATGCTCAATAGTCTTCTCTTGGGTCGTAGGGAGAAAATGAAACCACCATTTAAATGCAGTTAGTGTGCATTAAGTGATAATATATAATGATACACTCATCTAACCCTTTCCTCTACTTAACCATACTGAAAATTTTTAACTAGTAACAAAACTAATTATAAGGAGCAGAATCATAAACGACAAAACAAATGAGGTTCACTGTAAGTTTTACCTATAAAGATACTGAAAGGTTAATGTAATATCAAGATATCACAGGACAACACTACATGAAATTGCTAGATATTACAGTTAATTAGAACTTACATTCTTTAGCATTATTTTAATTACTAATTCTTAAGGACATGTTCCAGAAAGCAAATTTTCTGGATGCTATGTGTACTTAGAAAGCAAAAAAGTTCAGAACCAAAATTATGAGATTAAACTGAATGAAACAATAACAATATAGATACTGTTTATTGCCTTTTTTCCAAGTGTCAAGTGCTTTGTAGAGTGCTTTGTATACATTATCTAATTAATTTTTATATCTCCCTATGAATTAAAGTTATAGGAATTTTACAGATGAGGAAACAACAGGAAATACCTTTTCCTATACCTTTTCCAGGTATAGGAAATACCTTTTCCATGAAGATATAGTTTCTAAATTCATATTCAAACTCAGATTTACATAATTCTGAAACACAATAATTCTGTTATCCTTTACCACAGTACTTTGCTACCACCGGGCTGTCAAAGATTTTTCTAATTCCAATATTTAGAGTAGGAACTTTATATAGACAAGTACAAGTCAGGATTAATGCAAAATTTACTTCTTTATTCCAGCAGGAAAACAATGTGAGCCAAGGAACTTAAGGACCAGAGTGTATCAAAGTGGCTCTAAACATTCAACGCACAACTGAAAAATTTCATCAATTGAATATTCTTAATTATTATTCAAAAGTTAGGAAGAAATTATTTTAGATAAACAAATCAATTTATAATCTTTTATAATTAAGAACCACAAAAACATTAGTATCCCCTTAATATTTTAAAATTAAACATACAAAAGAACCAGGTGAGATAGGAACATAGGAATTTTAAATGGAAATGATTCTCTACTACAAACCTATAAAAGCCTTCAAAATTTCAAAACACCTCCATCATGTTCATAAAGTGTGATTCAGCTTCCACTAAATATATTACATATTATTTACATTGTAAAATACCTTTTCTTTCCTTATGACTAACAGCCTAGACTATCAAGCAAAGAGATCTCTACATTTCATCAGGAGATCTATTACTCCCCTTATGTTATGGTTACTCTCAAGTGATGCCCCAAACCAATTCTCTGTGGCTCACACTGTTCAGAAAAAGCCTGCTTTCACTTTCCCAGCTTGAGAGTAACATGCCTTACCTTCTTCCTTGGTCAGTTCAAACTGTTTCTGAAAATCCTCAGTTGACGAAATCTATAAAAGTTTATAAAAATATTTTTAAAGATCAAGAGACATGTTTTAATATTGTAACATACAACTCCTATAGATTAATCAAGCGAACATAGGACCAAGATCAAATTTACAATAGTCTTGTATTATTAAAAGTTTTTTTTTTTGATGAGGATAAAAGGAGAGGAATGACAGCTACAAAAAGACAGAATTGTTAGCACAAGTCTGACACCAGTAATTAAAATATAAAAATACAATTGCTGCTTTGTAATTTTTATTTATACTCTAACAGTCTTTCATCAAGCCTAAGTTAAGTTTAAAACAAAATGGAAAGCATAAAATAAACTACTCTCCAAATTGCTAGCTTTATGGATGCTATCAATTTTGTCCCTAACTTGTCTGGTATTTTTATCTTCTTACAACTACTATATATTAAAATGGAAGTTTAAAAAAACAGTGTACATATCTATTTTGTACCCTAAATTGGTTAAACCAACCCTAAATGGGTTTTTCTCCCTAAATCAATTTTATCGATTGAGTGCATGAGGGAGGGAGTGATTGACTGAGACAGGGTCTCACTTTGTTGCCTGGTGTGCAGTCGTGTCACCATAGCTTACTGCAACCTCAAACTACTGGGCTCAAGTGATCCTCCCCTCTTGTTTCGGCCTCCCAAGTAGCTGAGACTACAGGTGCTCACTACCAAGCCAGGTTAATTGTTTTTATTTTTTGTAGAGATGGGGTCTCACTATTGCTCAGGCTAGTCTCAAACTCCTCACCTCAAGCGATTCTCATGCTTTAGCCTCCCAAATTGCTAGGATTACAGGTGTGGGCCACCAGACCCACCCTTCCCCCTAAATTTAAAATACGTTGAACTGTACTTTAAAGAAGGAACATTGTGATTGTTTTACTTTGAACTCAAGACCTCACTGCTAGGATAACAGCACAGATTCCATAATTCAGGATGCTTAAGGACTCAACTAGACTTCCCATGTGCACCCAAGTCAAGCCATGGCACCAAGGGACAAAAATAGAGTTGAAAAATGCAAAAACTAGGAAGAAAAAAATAAATTATAAAAGATCTACATGCGTCCCTAGAATTAAAAATGTATGTTTACCCCCCACTCATAAATTTTAATTTGATTATTAAGTATTTCCACAGCATATGCTATACAGGAGGTTCTATAAAACCATACATACCGGACTAAACTTCTCCATGATACTTACCAATGGGTTACATGAACAACCAAGGTTATCTCCAGGGTTTGTTGCATAGGGGCAGTGTGTGAGGGGATACGCTTCTTTGGGATGTTTTGGGGTATAAACAGGATTCTTCAGAAGGTGGTTAAGACTTCCATGAGTTCCATTATTAGGAGCTGGTGTCAAATTCAGTAAATCTGCATAATTTCAAGAATGATAAAGAGTTACTTAGAAGTTTCAAAACCAAATAAATAGTAGACTTGTACTATGATCTTTATTTTTTTAAATATATATGATTCCTTTATAAAATAAAACTATAAAACTCTCAGGTTTAAAATCATTTATGACTGTGCTATTCTCAATAGAAATACTGATATGTTTTACTTCACTATGAAATTTCTGAATTTTAAAGTATATAATAAGTACGGTTACTATCTGCTGAACGTGTATTGTATGCCAATAACTGGGTTAATATTTTTCTTATTTAATTCCCAAAATAATTTAATATGTTATAATCAACATTTGGCAGATAAGGAATGGAAGCACTTTGCCCAAGGTTTCAAATGATTAATGTAGTAGACCTAGGATTCAAAACCATCTCTGAGTCTACAACTCTTGCTTTTTTTTTTTTTTTTTTTTTTTTTTTGATGGGGTCTTGCTCTGTCTCTCAAGCTAGAGTGCAGTGGTGTCATCATAGCTCAAAGCAACTTCAAACTCCTGGGCTCCGAGTGATCTTTCTGCCTCAGTCTCGCAAGTAACTGAAACTACAGGTGCATACCACCATGCCCAGCTAATTTTTGCTCTTAATAATAATAACAGCAAATACTTATACAGTAAAGCACTTACTATATGCTAGGTGCTGTTTTAAGCATTTTAGGATAATATTAACTTATTTAAAGTATATAGGCTCTCACTAAAAGAATTACACTTAAGACATATTTAAGGTTTGTAAATGCTCAGTATCAGTATCTGAAAAAGGAAATAATATCTAAAACTCAATACCTCACCATAAAAGTACTAAATCAGAAGGTACTGAGTAAGCCAAGAAGATCCCTAATGGGTCTGCCTTCATTTCTATAACCTTGACATTGACATCCATTCCACTATCGCTACCAGAGGTTCTACCTGTTCTGTCCACCTTTCACTGCCCCCATCTCTTTTCCCTGGCTTCTATCACTACTCTGACTCAGGAGTCATATGATTAAGCCCAGGGCCTAACGCAGTGTGAGACACTGGGGCTGTACACACCACCCCGCTGTGAATGTTGTGTTTCACCAGTGTGCAGCCTCGGGGAAAACACAGGTAAGTCACAGGACAGTATGTTGCCCACATTTCTTCAGTGACTCTGGGTCAGGAAGAAGAAAGGTGAGAATATGTCTTGCCTTACCATCATCTCCACAAAAGTGCCCACTTTAAGACCTACTTTTGACAATCCTATTCCAGCTCTGTTTTCAGAAGGGAAGGAAGCTACCTGTTCACACTTACCACACATTAAGTTATAGACTTCAATATTTTCAAAGGTGTCAACCTCAATGCCATGCTTGAATCCAGGTCCGTAGCCAATAAAAAGGGCCTAGGTTGGCCAGAAAAGTTAAAGAGTATATCAGTGCATTTCAGTTATGTATATAGTTGGTCAAAAAATTATATTATCCATATTGTACATCTATAAACTGGTTATGTTAAGATAAAGAGAAAATTACCATGCCCAATGCCTCTTTAGGGATATTGTTTTAACCCCCAGTGCACATATAACCTAAGAACATCTGGGATATTTCTCATAGTTTTACTACAATTCTTGACTTGACAATCAGGAAACAATGGTTGATAAAATTCTTTTTCATTTATGACATGGAATATAAACCTCACCCTGCCCACCTCACGCAGTGCTGCAGGGATCAAATTAAGTAACTATTTTGACTGTATTTTGAAAATTTTAAAGTACTAGGTACATATAAGATATTATCTCCTTTCAGAACATAAGCATGATACCTTCTTGTCTATTAAATCACTGCTTTCTTTTACTGTAGAGCGATATTCTCAATGGAACACAAATAAATGCAAAATAATTATTAGAAATTTATAGGAGGTATAAGTCACATGTTCATGAAACATGAATATAAAATTTTAACAAAGTTCTTTACTTTCATGTCCAAAGAAAAACATCTCTGTGAAAGTATATGCTCCATAAATTCCCATTCAAGACATATAATCATAGTCTGTTTGTAAGCCTAAAACTTTATGTATCAGTTTTTTTTTTAAAGTATAATAGGTTTACTCACTTGCATATTTGAAAATGTATTATCAGAGCCATGAAATCCACTTGTACAAGATTTCCTTTCTGAGGGATTCCTAATTTTGACATATACAAATTAATAATGTAAAGTCCATTCATAACACATAATTGATAATCATAACATTACTTTCATTAATAAAGAATAAATAATGATTATGTTAAACATACAGGTAACTAAAACTGCTTGGCTTTGAAACGCAGTAAGGGGTCACCTCTGTCTTTTATTTCATGGACAGATCAACTATAAGTAACATTGTAGAGGAGAGAAAAACCACTAGCTGAGACAGAAGTGGTTTTAAATCCTGACTATGCTATAAACTAGCTGTGACTTTAGAACATTTAATTATCTTCTCTTGGTTTCAATTTCTCATATTACTTATTTGTAAAAATTCCATGATATACTTGGAACACAGTATTTAGATATTTACTAAATATTAGTTCTCCCATGAGAGTAAGAACCGTTCTTCCTTTCATATTCTTTTCCTAAACACTAAAAACCTAGTGTTCTAATAAGCATGGAGACGGTGGAATTCTGTTGACTAGATTCTGATTTACTGCATAAGTTTTGCTTGACAGGAATATTTATCATGACCAGCTTCTTGGTAATCATCAAAAAAGTTAATGAATAAGTTTTGAGATATTAACATTAACCATCCAACTAATTTGCCAAACACACCAATTAATTAAGGCTTATTGAATGTATTGGTATGAGGAGAATGAAAAAAACAACTGTGTATAATTAAGATAGTTGCTCATTATTATAAAGTAAAGTGCTTTTTTACCAAAGCGTGCTGAGCTTTGATAATACGGTTAGACATAACTGTAACGTGTAGAAGAGAGGTGACATCAAGTGGTAACATTTAAGAAGGAACAGATCATAAGAAGTAATCAATATGGGTATGAAAGGCCAGAGCAATGGTTATTAGCCATTAGGTAACCTCCCTTCTCCTGGGACTTCTGGCTATGGCTATGACATTTTTTGTTGTCACAATTAGAGAGGGGTGCTACTTTCATCTAATCAGAGAGAAGTCCAATATCCCACAAAGTACAGGATTACAAAGAATTGTTCAACTCAAGTATCTTTATGCCAAGGTTGAAAAATCTGGGTTAAGGTGAAAAGAATCATATTTGCACAGTTTTCACATAACAACGTTATTTAAAAGGGCCCAATGGTTACCTTGAATTACTAATAGATCAGGCTAAGTTTACCTGGGAGACTGTCAAAACTTACAATGCAAGTTGCCACTGAGGGTCCAGATAGAATGTCAAGGGCTCGATCCTCTCATTTTTGGCAAAGTGGAAACGCTTAGGTAAGAAATGTTTCAAGTAAGGTTTGAAATGCTGGTTTGGTTCCAGGCACTGAAATTGTAAAAGGCAATGAAAACTATTATTGAGAGTATAAACCTTTCTTAAAATTGCTTTCTAACACATGAATTTTTTTTTCACAAACATTTTACCAGCCTGCTTAATAAGTCACAGATGGAAAACTAAGAGTTCTTTACTTGTATAATGTACAAGGTGAATGTTCCAAGCCAGTTCAGATTTTTACAGGAAATCATAATTATTATTGCATAGAGGCCCCAGGAGTCTCAGACTGTCACTAGATTATATTCACATTACCACTGAGGATCCTATTTTCAAACACCCTTATAATTACAATTGTAAGAATTTTCTTCATGACTTAAACAGGGGTCCTCAAACTTTTTAAACAGGGGGCCAGTTCACTGTCCCTCAGACTGTTGGAGGGCCGTTGGAGAGTGTGGCGCACATTCCACACATGCGCACTGTGGGCCCGGGACCAGTCGGCTGCTAAGCAGGACAGGCAGCAGTGGCAAAAACACTCAGTGTGCCGGATAAATGTCCTCGGGGGGCTGTAGTTTGAGGACACCTGACTTAAAATGTATCACGTATAAAATGTAGTATGGATAACTCAGCACTAGAACAAAAGTCTATGTTTAAAAAAATCTGCATAAAGAAGACTGGAAAAAAATACATCATAATAACAGCATTTATGGTGATACAGTTATAGGCTTTTTTCCTTCCATTTTTAAAAATTATCTCTTATACTATCATATGAATTTAACAAAGCTAATAAATAAATTCTTAAAAACTTTCAAATGTAGGTTGTTGGGACATAGCCTTAAAGATCTTTAAAAAAAATGTACATCTTTACCCAGATACTCCAAAATTCTAATCCTTCAATTTCAAGAACAGATACTAAACTTTTCTCTAAATATATATTATACAAAACTAACAATAACTAGATAATAGAAAAATAAAGATACTCACAGAAAGATTTCTGGCAATGCCTTCATAATTAACTGTAGAGGTACAAACATAAGAATTAATCGTTGATGGCATGCTATAATTCAAAATAAAAATAATACAAAAATATACAATATCAGTCTCAAATTCTATGTTTAAATGCCAAAGCAGGTTTCAAATAGTTCATTTAAGTCATTACATATTAGTCATGGAAAGGGATAAGACAGATTTATAGTTACCACCCTATAATGACACCCATGATATAATGTAATGTTATTAAGTGAAAAGAAGTTACAGAACATCTATCTACCCATCTGTTCATCCATGTCTGTTCATTCATCCATCTATCTATTCATCTGTCTGTCCATCCATCTGTTATCAACCCATCCATCCAAATATCTATTCATCTTTAAATATATCCATCTAAAGCTAGTATGATTTCCTGTGTAAAAATAAAAATGTTTTTATGTATTAATCTGTATAGTAAATATCTGAGAAGACACATTCCAAACTTTACAGTGGTTGTTTCCAGAGAGGAGAACTGAGTTGGGAAGTAGAAAGACTTAGGGTGGGAAACTATTACTTTTTAATTTGTATACTTCAATATTCAATGATAATTCCAAAATTTTTGAATAAGAAGGGTATAGGGAAACTTAGAAGAAAGGGCAAGTAGACTAGTTTTAAAACTGAATTTGCAAAGTAAGCCCATGCATTTACTTAGGGTACACGTTGGGCTACAAATCAGTAACCGTCTATCTTTCTAAATTTTCTTTTAGTAATATTTCATGTAAGTTTGAGAAAGTTATTCAGATAAAAGAATATATGATATATATTTTATGTACATATATAAATAAATTGATATTCTTATAGTTTTTGCTATAATTTGGGAAATTTGGGGGCCTTAAATGAGATAAGAGTGGGACTAAAGCTTAGCTATCCTATATCAAACAACTCTGGGGACTGCCATTGCCTGTACAGTTTTCTAACAGGTTTTACAACAATCATGTGCTGCTTTTCCAAATTTAAAAGAAAAACACTACTTAAAACTAATCATTATGTTTACAGAGCCTATACTTTGTGCCACTATGTTAATATATTTGCATAATTATTTTCCTACAGTGAAATCTATTTTTCCTCATTAATATTCACTAGTATCTATTGAAATATATCTTATGGCAGTCTTCAAACCCAATTTTGGTGTCTGTTGGAAAAGCTTATTTTTATTTTTCTTATAAAGTTAACTGTAACAAAAAAATAAACAAAATTTGCTTACATATCTGAAACCTATCAAAGATGGTAATCAAAAAGAGAGATAGGTAACAGAGGTAGAAATGGGTATGAAACAGTCTTGACTTGCAAAAGAATAATTTTTTTTTCTTAAACACTAAGATGGAAACAAAACAATGAATATTTTTAAACATTTCTTAACAGTTTGTGTTCCACATGTGGTCGAGAAAATGTGTGACTTCTTCCTTAAAAGATTATTATTCTGGCCAGGCGCCATGGCTCACGTCTGTAATCCTAGCACTCTGGGAGGCCAAGGTGGGCGGATTGCTCCAGGTCAGGAGTTGGAAACCATCCGGAGCAAGAACAAGACCCCATCTCTACTATAAATAGAATGAAATTAATTGGCCAACTAATATATACACAAAAAATTAGCCGGGCATGGTGGTGCATGCCTGTAGTCCCAGCTACTCGGGAGGCTGAGGCAGAAGGATTCCTTGAGCCCAGGAGTTTGAGGTTGCTGTGAGCTAGGCTGAGGCCACGGCACTCACTGTAGCCTGAGCAACAAAGTGAGACTCTGTCTCAAAAAAAAAAAAAAAAAAAAAGATTATTTATTTATTTATTGGAATGGTTTAAAGAAGGCATTTCTGGGAACAGGAATCAATTGCTTATAGAATTAATCACTACTTCCAGCATTCCTCCTTATAATAGAATATTATTCTAAAACTAAATTATTTTAATGGAGTGTCATGAATTAAACTTGAATAAATGCAGTTGAGTTTTTCTCTTTAACTTTTTTCTAGTATAATCTTTAAGCTGATACAAGTAAAACAAACACTACAACATAAGATAGCACTAAGCTCATCAAATAATACGTTTAGCCCATGAATAACAAATAGATTATTTGTTACAAGGTTAGTCTTGTGTCCTCACATCCAGTCCCATAAAATCCCTTTGGGCACAAAAGGTCTGCGCTGATAATTTGATCATGAAAAGGAAATTAACTTTAACTGATTGCTTTTAGTTTAGAAATATAATGTATCTCTATAATGCATCTCTATCTATATCATGTATAAGAATACATTAGAGAAATATATTCTTTTTTTTTTTTTTTTTTTTTTAGACAGAGTCTCACTTTGTTGTCCAGGCTAGAGTGAGTGCCATGGCGTCAGCCTAGCTCACAGCAACCTCAAACTCCTGGGCTCAAGCGATCCTCCTGCCTCAGCCTCCCGAGTAGCTGGGACTACAGGCATGCGCCACCATGCCCGGCTAATTTTTTATATATATATCAGTTGGCCAATTAATTTCTTTCTATTTATAGTAGAGACGGGGTCTCACTCTTGCTCAGGCTGGTATTGAACTCCTGACCTTGAGCAATCCGCCCGCCTCGGCCTCCCAAGAGCTAGGATTACAGGCGTGAGCCACAGCGCCCGGCCTGAGAAATATATTCTTAATATGACCATATTCAAAGTTATCATAGAGATATACTTACATGAATAGTATTTATCTGGGACATCGGAGGGTCTCAATCGAGCTGCAGGTCCATAAATAACCTTAATATTTTTGACATCCCCCAAATACTTATTCAGATATATATATTTCTTACAACTGCCTTGTTCCATGCCTAAGAGAAAAAAAAATCCCAAAATATGTTAGAACTTTAATGAAAAATTTAATACGTAGAAGTAGAATTTCTTGCACTTCCAGAATTTAATTTATTAAACACAAGCTTAGCATTCATATTAGTTAAACACCTAGTAGGTAAGAAACAGAATTTCAGCTATATCTACCATTTCACTTTTTTCAAAATCTTTTCCCTTTCTTTCACCCAAAATTAGTTTGATATTTATTCTTATTTATGTATTAAAATATTAAAATATTTATGATATTAAAATATCATTATGTGAGTGAAGGGGAATGTCTTTTCACAGTTTTAGACTGAATATAAAAAGCCCAGTTATTTGCCCAAAATCATTGAGGATATTAACTGGGAGTGTATGACTGACTCAGTCTCGTTCTAGGACTGGAACTTCTTTAGCATGTAACTTCATAGACTATTTCTAAAAACAGCTTTCTATAATTATTTCTGAATCAAACAACAAGAACAAAAACAAACAAGAACCTACTTTCTACTTCTTTGTATGCATACTGCTGCTATAGTCCCCAAACTGTACACAAATGTGTCACAAAGATCATAACAAGTAAAAGCGAAATTAAAATATTATCAAAATTAATATATACTGCCTCTAAAGTCAGATTTACCATGCTAAAGAGAGTTGAAGATGTAATAATCTATTCCAATTAAATCTAAAACTGTAAAGTTATCAAAATTTAATATTGAAAAAAAATTTTTTTTGACTATTCAAATTCCTGCTGTAGGCCTTTTCCAAATCAGAAGATAGATGCACTGTGGTTGGCGGACTCTTAGGTTTCTGTGAATTCTATGTTTCACTAATATTTTATATTTAATATAATTTTTTCCTAAAGACTTTTCACAAGAAACTACATTTTAAAAAAAGAATTAACTGTAACATTCAGAGGAAATCAGGAAACAAAAATCAAGCAAGCAAGCTTTTTTTTGGCACCATTTAACCTGGAGAGTAAATGATGCAAATTCAGAGTACCATGATCTGAAATAAGGATGAGGTTCAGGCATTTATGCAAGTTGAGCTCTTTCAGACCATCCATCAGCATGCCAACCATGTTGTCAACCCTCTGCAAGGCTTTGATGACCTGAGAAAGGGAAGCAATCTCATGTGATACAGTCCATACTAACAGCTATCTCTATATAAAGCTATCTCTGTTAAAAAAAAAAAAAAAAAAAAAAAAAAAAGAGTTCAACGGATTTAACTATGAAGAGCTGATTCAGGTTAGATTAGGAGAGGTCAAGTTCAAAAACATAAAAAGCAGTAAATAATTGCAGATCATTAACAATGGAAGGGCCCAAACTCTAAACATGCTCAATCTTAAGTTTTGAAAATGATATTAGCTAATCTGATTAGCTCTCCCTTCCTGAGGTTAGCATGCTGCTATTTAGACTAGACCCAATTTACACCAAAATATTATAATATTAGCTCAACTCCAGTGTTCAGCCAGAAACCAATGTATTCTTAATTACCACTTCAGTTTCTACAATCAATTTCTTCTTGTACTTTCTGATTATTTAAATGGTCACTATGTAAATATAATGTTTCCTAATTTTCAAAAATGTTAAAATTATTTATAAAATGCTTCTTATAAATCTATGTACTTAACTTTTTAAACTAGAACTCATAGGAACACAAACCATCATTTCCTTAAAACTGCATACATTTGCATATGAATATCATAAGAATA
Source organism: Microcebus murinus (assembly GCF_040939455.1). NCBI lineage: Eukaryota > Metazoa > Chordata > Mammalia > Primates > Cheirogaleidae > Microcebus > Microcebus murinus. The sequence goes on from NC_134108.1 coordinate 30,178,913, forward strand.
AACAATGACAAGTGCTTTTGGCAAATTACTTTCTGGCATTTATCTTTTCTTCTTTCCTCACAAAACCACGTGAGGAAAATTCTTGTTCCATTTTCTGTGTATTTTCTGCAATGTATCAAATCAGTTTAATCCTCATTCTTGGTCAGTATATTTCACTGTAATATGAGAAAAGGTCTTCCATTCACTCAAAGATATCTATGCAACATGAATTGCAATTTTTAAGTATTAAAATAAAGTGGGCTACTCTACTTCCACTGCTCCACTTGACCAGCCTTAAAAAAAATAAAATAAAATAAAGTAGGCTTGATGTGCCAGCAATGTTAGAGTTTAACAAAGTTTCAAAATGGATGAATATGATTTGAAAAGTAATGGTCTCAATCTTAAATGAAGATGAGTCAGAAAAGCAGATGATTTGGCAAACTGTTAGGAATTAAAAAACTCAGTGCCAATTTTAAAATGTATATAACTTGATAATCAATTACAAAATGATCTTAAGACTTATTTGTAGTCAAACTGACCTCGACACAGGTCTTAGGTGTCAGTGACTTTAGTGAAAGAGTAAAAAAAAATCACACTAGCATCTGGCCAATTGTTCAAACCAAGACAACAGCTACAAGAAACTTTTCTCTTTGACCAATTAGGACATGGCCACTTTGTTGGCCACACATCTTATTTACCCCACCTCTAAGAAGGAGCATCTCTGCTTAGTGGAAGGACAGAATGAAAGCAAGGAACAATGGGTTACTAACTTCAGTGGGGTTGGTGGAGATGGATTTTGATGGAAAGAATGCAAAGGGAAATAACAGACAAAGGGGAAGATCAACTTCCTTCTCCCTTCGCTCTTTTATCTGAGGTGATTGCAATCCAGGCAGTATCTACTCTTTAAGAGGGGCAAATCTATGGCAGATCCAGGGTAAGGAAAACCAAGGGAAGATGGTTTAGGCAGGTGTTTTAAATTCAAGAGAGAAAAATGAGTCTGCTTTTTTTCTCTCTTCTTTCCTCTGATATTACTGAAGTAAGCATTTAGACCAAGTAGCATCCCAAAATCAGGGCTCACTATAGACATGTCAGGCAAGGCATTGGTCTGAGGAGTCCTTGAGGCTCATAAACTATCCAGTTTGGGATACCTGGGCAGGAGAACTGATAGAAATTTGGGGGTGAAGCCCTTGCTATTAAGGAATCCTGTGTGTTTGTAGTCTATTACCCCTGGAATCACATGGGGCAAAAGATAACCAGATAAGGATTCTGACATGAGGGATCCTGGCAATATCTCTTCTCCCTTTTATCATGACCAACAATATTCACAGATCCTCACTTGCTGTTTCTTTTTACATCTTAGGTCACAGACAAAATACATATCAGAAGGAAAGTCAACTTAGAGGCACGAAAAAAAATGCTCAAATCATTTTCTGTTCTAAGACTTCCTGTGCTCCAAGATGCAAAAATAATATGGCCACAGGAAAAGTAAAAACAATACTTGTTGTTTTAAAGCACTATGCAGATCACCAACATAGCCAGGGGCTGGCTAAGTTCCTGAAAGGCTGTCAGGTCAGACAAGATGTTGCACTGAGACCGTTAGTCCATGAGCTTATCTTCCTATTGCTAGTTTCCTAGGAACTACTCGATAAAGAATAATCATTTGAATATCTCTATACTTTCGATAAAAATCTCTCATCCTTTGATGCCCAAGCTCTGTTATAAGCATGGTTATCTAGTGGACAAAGACATTCTAAGGACCGTTCATATGAAGTTTCTTCTGCTATTTGACTTATATTTGCATAGCAATCTGGAGTCTTACCTGTTTATGAAATTCTCAAAAAGCATTTAGTTTTTAGGCCATTGGAGAGGGCTATAGAGTGGATAAAAACTTTGGAATTGAAAACAAAGGACTTAATTCATCATTAATTCCAATTTAGCAATGTGGAAAATACATGCAAAACAATTCTCCCAACTCTTATTTTGTTTAAAGTACATCCTTTGGTTTAGTGCACAAAACTCACTCTTTCTAGAAATCACAGAATTTTACAGAATGGCCTACAAATCTGCTCCAAAGCCAGGGTCAGTTAGCGGACTAGATTTAATGAAGTAATCACTGGTAAATATGTACTTACTTCACTGCTGACTGGTCCATATGAATGACCTGAAGAATCTGGTTCTTCTAAATACAGAGTGTAAAAGTGTGGTCTAAATCAAACAGTATCAAAATGTAATATTTTACGAACACATTGAAAAACAGAATGGAAAATATAATTCAGCAATTGATAGTGACTAAAAATTCCATAACACTGGGGTAACAAATAATTTACAGGTTTAAAATTCTTCAAAATGTGTCTGTAGTAGTTCACTCAAGAGTTTATTTGGATAAAAGCATCATAGCCAATAGCAAAGTTTTACTGTAGTCTATTTTTAAATAATGTCATCTCTACTAGACAAAGGCATATTTACAATAGCAATCAGTTGTCCACATACCTTTCATCTGCAGGAAGCTGTAGCCACTGAAGAACAGCTAAAATTCTTTCTTCAAATGGCACTGAACTAAAATTAAAAAAAAAAACAAAATGAAACAAATCTGTGACAACTGTATGGATTTAAAATATAAATTTATTTCATCAAAAATAGCATTAAGAGGCACTAAAGCAATCCAATGCATCTATTGTGCTTGAATTCATATAAGAGTTTTATTTAAAACCTTAAATTTGTTTTCCCAATGAAGGAACAAAAGTTAAGTTTTACACAAATAAAAGTTGTAATTGGGCTTAACTACTTCGGTAAGGCGCTCACCAGCCACGAACCCTTGCCCACAGCCAGCACTCATAGTCCACACGACAGTTTGTGCTGTGCAATGACAACGAATCCGTTTTGCTCTTGTGTGATGAGGAAAGCTTTAAAGCACTGAAAGCTTGTTTTACTTTACAGGCAGCTTTACTTGTAATGTAAATCAGAATAGGTAACATATACATATATGTTTTCATTGCGTTATTTTTAAATGTTCGCAATTTTATTTTGATAAATGAAAAATTAGAAAAGTCAAGTTTTATTATTAACGCTAAAGTTGACGCTCGGCTGTGCGCGTTCATCTGTGGCTATCGACTGTAGTCGACGCTCGTACCAAGGTGGTTAAAAATTTGCTGCCTATCCTCTCCCTGAGGGTGTTATGCATGCACCTGAGAACAGTCACGCGCTTACCACATGGGTAACCCATGTGTTCACACATTCTACAAAGGGTACCTCATGAAGAACTCACTCATTGAGAACTGTTACTATACTTGGGAAGTAGGCACCTGAGGAGCAGATAACAGTCCTCCAGGCAACATTTCCTGAGCAGAATTAACTCTGCCATCCTGAACACAAGGTTTTGTTTCTACACCTCCATCAGAGCGCTTGCCCAACCCCAAGTACAGTTAGTTGTGTTCTCTATTAGACCTTGAAAAGCCACAGACCATATACTACTAATTTTTGAATCCCCCAAGACACATATTACTATCCATAAAATAAAAATCATTGCAAATAATGAGGAGAAGAGGTACCGCACTGTGCTCATATGGACCATGAAGAACACAAACCAGCATATTATTACCAAGGAAAATTGTTATGCATTTCTTGTCTGGGATTTATGATCTTTTCTGTTTGCCCTTCCAAATACATTGTTGTGTTGATTTTGTGATAGAAATTTCATACTTATAAAATAAATAAAATTTATTTGGTAGTCTTGCTAAAATTAGCAAAAGAGATTCTTTCCCCCACAAAAAAAGGTGTTTTTTTTTTTCTCAATACATCATGGATTTTGAATGTCACTGTTAAGTTATTCTAATTAGATTCTTACCTTAGAAAGCTGATATATTAAAGTAATTTGGAATTATAAATCCAGAAATGCCATTAATATTTCCTTTTATATAATATTTCCAGACACCAGAGGGTAACTCCTACCTGTGTCCTCCTTTTTGTCCTCTTTGATTCATTCATCTTTTCCTTCTCCTAGTTCTTTTTCTTTCTAGAGTTATTAAGAAAATATGCAGTGCCTCCAATCTCAGATCTCTGCTTTTACCAGGACTTCATTTTTTATTCCTAACCCAAAGGTCTGAACTCAACATGTTATCAGTATTTCTAGAAAAGCTCTAGAAAACACTTGTCTAGTTTTACTGTCTATTTATCATCCATCTAAAATTCTTTGAGATAGAGTTCTTAGAGTTCTTATGCCAGTTCTCCTTTTTTAACCAACATACCACTCAAATGTTAAAGCTTAGGACTCAGTAGAAAGGAAAAGATGACATAAAAATAAGCAGTTTTGCATTACAGATCCTAGAAAAAGTTCAGCTACACATACCCATTATAGACTTTATAGATGTCTGGGAAAATTCCATTAATTCCCACATCTGATCCTGGCCAAAAATATGTGCCAGACTTGATGCCTTGAAGCTTAGCTGTGAGCCAAATCTGGAGGAGATAATGAAGGAAAATTAGGAAATCATGCAAACCATTCATCTCTCAGGAAAATACATGTTCATGCAGCACCAATGCATTCCTCTCTAGTGCTAGAATGTCTCTAAGGTCAACAAGCTCCAGCAATTAGACTATAATAATCACATAATATGATTCTTAAGCACAGCAAAAATATATTAAATAATCAGAGATTAACTCCTGCAACTTTTAGAGCTATATCCCTAATTAATATAATAGGTTTCTCTTGAAAGAAGAAAAATTCACAAACATATATGTCTTTAATTTGATGACACCTTTGCTTTTGTAACTAATATTTATTAAGCACTTATTACTGCCAATCATGGTACTAAATAGTATTCCTATAAGCATCCTATATTACTAACTTACATAATCCTCACAATAACTTTACAAGGTAGTAAACAATATTATCTACAGTACAGATATGAGAAAACTGAGTCACAGAAAGAATGATTTACCCTCAGTCACACAGTTTTAAATGTCAGAACTAAAATTTTAATTCATAACCTGCAAATTAAACATATGATCTTTTTCCTTCTAAGAAGAATATCAAAATTATTCAAATAGATCCTATGTAATTATTGTGGCAATTTAAAAAAATAAAATAAAAAGAAGAACACATCTAAATCACAGAAAGAACCTCCTATATGAGCACATGCAAATGAAGCCAATGCTTACCTCTTTCAAAAACAAAGTAGCTTTGTGTAGATCAAAACTATTACCCCCAGACTACTGCTATATGCTACTATTACAAGAAGGAAGAATCAATCAAAAAAGAAAAATGGCCCAGCACAGACCAATCCATCTCTGGGGCAAACTACTTTCATTTTATGCAATCATATAAGTTATATTAGTTAGGATTATCAATATTCATTTTCATTTATGAAAGGTTGGCATAGACATAGTAAATTAAATAAATTCTAAAATATTCCAGGGAATCTGCTTATTTTACTCTGATTGATGAGCATTGCAAACTATTTCAGTGGTTAAAATAAACAAAGAACTCACTGGTTCTCCTTTGTACCATTCAGGATTAAATTTTTCTTTACTCTTAAGTGAAAAGGAAGCATTCATTTGGGGATCATACATTTTATTGTCAATTATGCCATGGGATTCTGGATAAAGTCCCTAAAAAAGATAAAATACACATTTTATGCAAGTTATGAGTTTATTTAATGTTAAATAAAGTCACAGAATAATAAAACTATCAAAGAGAAACTGATGACGAAAGCTACAAAGAATTATAATAAAGTTTAAGGAGGGAAGAACCAAAAATTGAGTAATGGCAAAACACAATCAACCACTTAAGATTTTATGTAGTATTTGTGTTTTAAGTTATGTAACAAGAGAAAATAAGTCAGTAATGCCATAGATGACAACCTAAATAAATAGGCAACCTCCCAAATTTTGAAAAAAAAAAAAAAAACACTCTGTTGTCTTTTTGGCTTCCTGAGTAAATCATTTCTGCAGAACAAACTCCTTTTTGGCTAGGTACCAGAGTAGCTTGTATCAATACAAGCTATCATACTAATTTTCTGGGTTCAATTCTAAAGGTTAATGAATTCTACTTCTTTTCTTGATTCAAATTTAATTCGGAAACTTTGGTAGAAACAAAAACGGGACTGTAATCCTATCTGCAGTCAGGCAGAGTGGCTTGCTTACATTCCTCATCAAGATGATTGGAAAGACAGGGTGAGAACACAGGAGTATGGGCCAGTGTTTTTGGCTTAAATAAAGCAAGCTACAAAACTAATGAGAAAAAACAGGATACAAGAATCAGAGACTCTTAAAACTGAAAGGAAACTAAAAAAAATCATTTCTCTGAGTCTTTAGACACCTCTTTTCACAGATGAGAAAATGGAGAAGGTAAAGAGACCTTCCCAAGATCTAGTTAGTGGCAAAGACCAGTACCTAGGTTTCCTTGGTTGACTATCTCTTAAAAAAGAAGTTATTCTTTTTTAATCTGAACCCAATTAGTCCCTCGAAAAATGTTACAATTCCATTTCACTTCTGTGACCATATATATAACAGTTGAAATGTAGAGCTTACTGTGACAATGCTGTAGTGATTGGGAAAAGTTTTTGTCGGATATACCGGTCTCAAGTTTTTAGTATACGTTCCACAGTTTTCTAGAAAGAAAAAAAATAAACAGCGTTATTAAACACATCTGACAATCCATTTACCTTACTTAGCTTTGGAACCACAGCAGTCTAAATTATGTAAAAAAAAAAAAAAAAAAAAAAAAAAAGAGCCCAGGAGAGACTTATAACCAGATAAAAATTCAGGATAAATTATAAAGCAACACTGGGGATACAAATTCAGTGCTAAAGATAAGAATTATTTTTTCTCTTAGTCAGAAAATCATTAAACAAAATAAGCCAATTAAATAATTATCTCATACTTATCAATATATTAAGTTCAAGATAGACAAGTTATAATAATGTGATGTTTGCTAGATCTTTGATACTACTTAGTAGTGTTCAAATACCTAAATTACAAGAGGCAGTAAAAAACAAAAAAAAAGGGCACTAGTAGCTAAATGTGCAAATTAAAATAAGAATGAAACTGTGGCAGGGGAGATAGTGTCCCAGGCTATGGATCCAGATCCAGCCAACCCTGGACAAACTCAGTGGCATTAAAGACAATGGACATCTTTTGGTTTCAAGTCAGAGAAAGCACATAAGTCAGATTGTTCCTGATGCCCTGCAGATTTAGCCTTGATGTCTCTCTCCTCGTTGCCTTCCTCTACTATTAAGGAAGGAACACATAACTAATGATTCTAGCACGTCAATACTCCATGCCTGAAAATGTCCCTTGGATTTGGCATGTGTCTATATACTTCACTGCCTTCCCAATGATTCAGAATTATAGGCTACATTCCTCAGTTCTCCAGAGCTAGGGCTTGGGTTCAGTGTGTATTGATTTCTTTTAAACTTCATATACAGGTACCTGTAGCTCCTTAGTATTGAACTCAGGATGCCATGTTTGGTACCAGGGAGACCAACTCTCCTCCTAATAGTAACAAAGGGCTGGATTCAAACTTCAAAGCCCATGGGCCTGCTGGTAAGAACAGAGCTTTGTCCGTAAAAAGCTAAAGACTTTTTATGGGGAATGATGAGTTATTAAAAAAAAAAAAAAAAAATCTATTATTTTCCAGGTAAAAATTAAAAACTGAAATTTTACAAGGCTCTCCAAAAACTATTTTCACCCTTCACAAGACAAGCATAATGACATCCATGTGCATTAACTGAGAGTGATTTTAATGTTTAAAGCAACCTCATGTATTCAATTGTAGTAAATGATATTTTAGAATTTTAGAAGAACACTAAAATAGTTGTATTTACTTACTTTCTTTTCAGTCCAATATTACACTGAATCTACTTAAATATTGAAGACTGTTGACTGGCAATGTTCTACAGTTTGTATACGCATATATGATTTTTTTCCTCTTTCAATAACAATGATGAAACAACTGACACATATTTCTGGCTGTTAATGTGATTTAAAACTTTGGCATCAATATTAAGAAAAGACCATTCTAATATTTCGTCAATAACATATACAATAATCATTCAATTAAGGCCTTGACTGAGATTAAAAAATAGAAGGATTTAATTCAATTCAAAGGATAATACGGGATAACTAGCAGACAAGTATCTATAGTCTGTACTACTATTATCATAACAGAAATACCTTCAGTTTTTGAAATTCTATTTTTAAAATGAAATGTTTATAAATATGGGATTGTTCTACAAGAGGAATCCAAAATTCTAAGAAAGAATAAATATGTATAAAAATGGACAAAAGTCAAAATCCTAAGGTAACTACATTAACTTAGAAGTATTTAAAAGTCAGCTTCAGAGTAATCACAATATTAAAGACTAGTGCCTTGTTGCCAGGTTCAACTACTTTGCCATAGAGAAGTTTTTGATAAAACAGTTAGGTTCTGCCAGTACTTTTCCCAAAAAGTCTGCCCTCCTACTCTATCTTACTGAAATCACGACACACCAGTAGTAAACTCTGAAGTTACTCACTTAGTTTGCTAATAACAGGAAGAAGTCCACCCCAAGTGTGTAAATATTCTGCCCTGAATCCATCCAAAGAAAATAAGAGGGTAGGAGGCTTTTCAAACCTAGGTAATGAGGGAAAAAAATGTTTAAAAATGCAAAAAAGAAGACACAGCCAATGAAGATATTCTCCTTGTCTTTTCAACCCTATCTCCTCCTATCTTACCCTCACACACAAACACACACACACAAAAGCCCATAAAAAGGAAGAAATTTTTATACAATTTCAATTAATTAGTATCTGTGACATAGCTCCACTGGGAAAGTACAGAATCAGTTGCCCATAGCCTCAATGGTCCATATCTGTATAAAACCATTTTTATTTAATCAACAGAAAACATACAATTAGTTTAGCGGGCCACCAGGAAAATATACTGTACTAATTCCCAGCATAATAAGAAGAGTTCTAAATTATGATCCTTTGTAAAGAAAGGAAGAGTTACATTTCCCACTAAAAGATTCAACATTGCAATTGAAAAACAAAGATCAATGTTTAGAAGGCAAAGAAAGATTCAAAATTCACTAAGTCTAAAATTTCCAGTATTCCTTGGCCTTAAAAGACGTTTAGAGTATGCAAGATGTTTCCCTTGAAAAAAGGTTCTTCTGTTGAAATTATTTAGTTTAGGTTTAGTTTTTGCTGCTGTTATTACTGCTGTTTTAAACTAAAAAATGTACTCTCCCATCCAAAAGCAAAATAAAAGACATAACAAAAACTAAAACATGAACAAAATGAGCTAAAATACAGCTTTAAATTTTTTAATAGTTTGGAAAACCCATTATTTTAAAGAGGTAAAAATATATATTTCTGAAGACAAATAATTCAAATTATATGAGATAGTAGACCTCAAGTGGAACAAAAATAAATATGTCAACACTTTTATAAAATCTCCACCCCTTAAATTCCACACAAATGCTTTTTGATGGCCTACTATATGTAAAGTCCTGTACAAAATATCTTAAGTATAAAAAGAAGAAATATGAATCATAAAAATTATGTAACATCTTCTCACGGACATGTTCCTTATCCCAAAAATTTATAAATGGACCAAAATACTAAAATATTTTACAAAGCTATAAAATAATTTGCTACATGTTCACCTCTCAAAACTCCAAATGAAAGTAAAGATCCTTTCTTCCTAAGAAGATAAACATATTTCTGTCTAGCACTCATGAATAGTAAAGACTAAATTCATGGCCTTTTTTCCATTAGCTTCCAAAATAGAGGTCACTCTACAATCATCTCTATACGATTAGTGCCAAACACAAGATCTGGCTAAAAAAAACAGGTTGAACATCCCAAATCTGAATGGATAAAATCTGAAATGTTTTAAAATCTGAAACTTTTTGAATATTGACATGATGCTCAGAGGAAATACTCATTGGAGCATTTCAGATTGTGGATGTTCAGGTTTGCAATGTTCTACCAGTATAATGCAAATATTACAAAATCCAAAAATAATCCAAAATCTTTTTTTTTTTTTAATCCAAAATCTAAAAGACTTCTGGTCCCAATCATTTCGGATAAAGGATATTCAACCTCTTTAGTAAACATTTCATAAACCAATGATTATTATATTTATCTTAATTTGGAAAAAGAAAAAAAGGGTACTATACTTCCAAAAAAGAAAAAAAAAAGAGTATCTCAGAATATAATCTTACCCTGCTGGGCACTCTGGCACACTAATGTTTTCACATGGTTCTTCTACCCAACTTGTCTCACCTGAAATATTTTCAAGAAATAAAATGAGTTGTTCATACTTAAAAGTAACAATAATTGTGATGCTTGCGAGACACATTAAGACAGATTCCAAAAACAAAGCATGTTAAGAGCTATCTAGATAACATGGGACATAACACTAGAGAAATACGATAAAGGGAGAGATTCTGTTTCAAATAAGAGTTAGTTTATATCAAAAGGAAAAATGGATGTATAACTGCAAGACTAAAATATATTACTGTATTTGTGAGAACTTAAAAGTATCCTTTCCATTTTCAAATTCTTAATATTTTCAGCCGAAATGTACAACGCTCCTTTATCTCCCCCATCAAAATCCCATCAAAATCTTTGGTACTTTGATGTCTCAGTTCTTTCTCATATAGAGCTGGGTTCTGTCAAGAGAGTTCAAGGAAACCTGTAATACCTGAATAAGACGTTATAATCATACCAGCTTACAAAATGCCCTACAATCTTTTCAGGTAATTTCACATCAACTCTCAATGCATGGCAGACACTGTCCTCATTTATTATGAGGGAATCGGGGACATAAAAGTCAGCCAGGACTGGAAGAATGATCTTTCCACAAATCAGCATGAAGTATGCAGCTATCATCAAAATAACATGAGGGGTTAGTGGGAGAGTGAGTGGCTAGAGATAAAACAAGATTGGTCATGTGTAGATAATTATTATTAAGCCAGGCGATTACATACTCTTTCTTCATGTATATGTTTGAAATTTTTCTTTAATAAAAAGTTTTAAAAGTATTTTTTCAGCTAATATAGTTGGCCAATAAATACGACTCCCACTATTAATATAAATGATAACAAAGAGCACGAAACCCAGCTAAGCCCCTGGAAGATGCCAGGCTGCTGCAGCACCCAGTAAGATCACGGAAGCCTGACCTTGGCACACAAAGCTGTAGTTGATGCAGCAGTTGCCCTGGTCTTTGCAGTCATCCGAACAGGAACAGAGGCTTCTAACCATCCTTTTCTCGCCACACCTAAATTTGTTGCAAGTCCATATATGTTCTGGAAACAAATATCAACAAAATATGTTTTATGGTTCAAATTCAACACATCCAAAGTGAACACAGAATTGTTGTCCTCTGAAGTATGATCCATGAGAGACAATGAACTTTTTTTTTTTTTTTTTTGAGACAGAGTCTCACTTTGTTGCCCAGGCTAGAGTGAGTGTCATGGCGTCAGCCTAGCTCAAACTCCTGGGCTCAAGCGATCCTCCTGCCTCAGCCTCCCAAGTAGCTGGGACTACAGGCATGCACCACCATGCCCGGCTAATTTTTTCTATATATTTTTAGTTGGCCAATTAATTTCTTTCTACTTATAGTAGAGACGGGGTCTCGCTCTTGCTCAGGCTGGTTTCGAACTCCTGACCTCGAGCAATCTGCCCGCCTCGGCCTCCCAAAGTGCTAGGATTGCAGGTGTGAGCCACCGCGCCCGGCCAACAATGAACTATTAATATTTCATAACTCTTGGTTACTCACAGAATCTGCCTCTGCTATGGCCAGTCTGAACAGGGATAAAACATGCAGGCATCAATTTATATTATTTCACTAAAACTCCAGAATTTTGTCATTTTCTAACTTGGACACACATAGTGATTATAGAACTCACATGTAGACTTGGCTTCTTCCACCATCTACTTTCAGGGTTCTAAAAATTTAATCTGAATCTGATTCTTTCCCATTTAAATATTATTCCATTTCATATGTAGATCAAGTCCAAATCAAACAGAAAATGTTCATATTCTGATAATTTTATTTTTAAAAAGTGGAAGTGGACATCTAAGAATTCTTACTGTAAAAGATTTATAGTGGAAATATTTACATATTTCAAGCAGCCTTTTAGAACTTAATTTAAATGCAAATTAGACTACAAAGGCTTTCAGCACACATTAAAAATAGCCCTAATTTTGCTATCCATAAAATGTTTCACAAAGGCACATTATGCAAAATTTTTTCTCTAAGGAAGTGTTGGAAAGAAAATGAGACTAATGTTAAAATGTGTGTGCATGCTAAATTAATTAAAAAACTCAAATGAGTTAGGTAGGTCACATAATCAAAGACGCAGACCTTTCCTTGATCTTTTTCTTTTTTTTTTTTTTTTTTTTTAAGACTAGTCAAGTGCAGTAGTGAGGAGGGGGGAAAGTAGTAGAACAAGGAGTTCAATCTGTAACTGACTGTGAACAATCACGTGAGATAACTCACTACCTTCGGACCAGCCATCCTTGATCTTTTTCTACTGCCCATAAACTCCACTTTTTTCCCTGCACATCTTTACCTGGCTCTACACATGTCTCCTGGTAATCTAGACAGCAGTTTCCAAAATCAACACAGGCAGCATCACAGCGACAGTTCCCAAATGTTCTCTCAAAACAGCGACCTTTGCAACTTTTAACTGAAAATATTGAACAGTGAGTTAGATATTTCTAATCATTACATAATTACAAAGCAAACATCAACTAATATAGCTGAGTTAGTTAGGTATAGAAAAGGTTCAAATACTGCTTTAGAAAATACAGATGGGATAATAAAATGACCCAAGGATCTTTTCATAAATATACGCAAAAAGTGATACACAACAGAAGGTAACCTTAAGAACAGAGTTTGTGATTTTATCTCTTGCCATAGAAAAAAAAGAACTCTCTTCTTTTATTTATTACAAGCCTTACTGGGTCTGATAAGACTTAAAAACCTATGATACATTAAAGAAAAGGCGGAATAAGGACTTTTTCTGGCTTAAGCAGCCATAGGCTGTTGGCTTAAGCAACCCAAATTTAGGTTCCCCTAAATTTTTAAATGTGGGGAGAGATGTTTTTAAGTGATTAGGAATATTGTAGAAAGGGAAAGAATACCTAATTTACTTAACCCTCAAGCTTGGTATAAAGAAGTAGCGTGTTTGTGCAGAACACGTTCCTCAGCACAGCCTCTTCCGCCATGACACCCATTTCACCTGCAGATTCAGCCTGGCTCTGTCTCAGAGAGGCTTCCCCCAGGCTAGACCCAATTGCCATTTTTAATCCCTTATAAAACCTCGTACTTTCCCTCAGTCACTTAATTTCACTTGTAACTAAGTTATTTGGTCAATATCTAGATATCATACTAGACAACAAACTTCCCAAGAACACAGACCACATCTGGATTTTGCCCAAACTGCATCCCTAGTATCCAGCAAGGTGTCTGATGTGTAGTTGGTACTAATAACTTTTTGCTAAAAGGATAAATGGTGGATATGGAAGGGAAATACTTTTCATGAAAAGCAATTTTACTGTTCGAACTCTTCACTAGTTACCTTGGATAAGGTAGATTTTGATTGGATTATAAGAAAATTAAGATAGTGAGAAAAAGTAACAAAACATATGTAAAATAATGGACATCCAACAACAACAACAAAAAATCTTAGTTCTTGACTACAGTCTCCTGATCCAATAAGACACTGCCATGGAATTGAACTCTCATTTGACACTGGGAAATTAGGCAATTTTAAGAACATCAAGTAACAATAATAATTTCTAGGGTCAGAAATACTAACTTTCCTGGCCCCAGGGATGGGAGAAGAGGCTATTAAAATAATACGTTCCTATTCATTTTTTAAAATATGATGCATACTATAATGGGCTTGGATTAAAATTGCTATTTTCAATCCTTCATTTTTAATGTGTCATACTGAACTCGGGATAAATTACTTCATGTCAAAAGACTACATGAGTGAACACTAAAATTTGTAACTTTTTACTTTTTTAAAACTTAAATACATTTGTTCTGAACAGTTTACTGACTAAATATATAAAATTACTACATTGCATTCATTTCAACAATACATGACAGCTTAATAATCACTAAAAGTTTTTAAGTGACTAAACTTACAATTACATAATGGTTGAACAAGAGATTTTGTTCAATTTCAAAACAGAATTCTCTAGGATGACCATCAATAATTTAATTTTATGGAGAGAAAAAGCTACCTCAGAGCCAAAATAATAACCACTATAATTTACTGAGATTCGGTTTATTTATAGTCATCTTGTCAATGTTATGGAGATTTCTGCAATTAATATAAAGAAAAGAAGTATCCAAAAGTTTAAAAATATCACTATTGCTTTGAAACCACCAATGTCTATAATTCTAAAAACCTTGAGAGCATGTATTGATAAGTTTCTGGTTGCCCAGGGATGCTAATCAGTAACCTAGTAACCTCCACGGCTGCTTCAGCAACTAAAACTCCTTAGGGGAAAAGAGAGCTCCTAGGAGTCCCTGGAGCAGAGGGGACTCCTGGGGCCATAGCACCAGAACCTCCCAACCCTGTCTGTCTGTATCTTTGTTCTTAGTTGACTTTTTATTATTTGGGGGTTTTTTGTTTGTGTTTCAGTCATAGGCCCTCTTCCCTGTTCTGTGATAAGTTTTGTAAGTTAATAAGTTAAGTAAAATTTTATATGGCTACAATAATAAAATAGCTTCAAGAAGAAGGCTCAAATAAGCATCAAATTTGTAATATGTATCAAGAACCCCTTGGATTAGGAGATAACATTTAACCTCAATCACATTCTGAACAAGGCTGCATGTGGGCACACACACATACAGCACTAATTACCTTCTTGGTACAGCTTGGTTTCAACCCAAATACACACACACACACACACACAGAGCACTAATTACCTTCTTTGGCACAGCTTGGTTTCAACCCAAATATACAACCAAGGATTGTTGTTAACACACATACTGACAATACCTGTGGGGGGGAAAAAGAGAAAATTATATAGTTTCAAAATCCCTTCATTTCTCTAAAATGTTTTATTTGTTTAAATGTTCCTAAACTTGCTGGTGCTACTCTTTTTCCTGATCTGGATGTTTTCACTTTTTGAAAATTCAAACTATACACATGATTTATATACATTTTTACAGGTATGTTATACTTTAATAAAAAGTTTACTTAAATGTCAGCAAATGAGCCTATGCCAGCCAAAGTTAATATAATCAGAAACTATCCAGTTAGTAGAAATGAGTTAGTCAGAAAAATTATAATTAAGGGAAAGAGAGAGAAAAATCTACTTAGAGACTCAATCTCCTATCGTTAATCCATTAAAGGCAATGAGAATATTATAAGCCTCTTTTAACAGTTCAACTACACAAAGCTAAATATAATCTAACATCCTCATGTGCACAATGGCAGCTTGTGGAAACAAGCACAGAAGAGAGTTCACTACATCCCAGGCCCAAATGTTACCTCAAACTGGTTGTGTGATTTGCAGCAGATCACTTACGCTTTCTAGACAGCAGTTTATTCATCTATAAATGTTAAGAGTTGGACTACGTGGATCTCTAAAAATCTTTCCAGTGCTCACACTAGGCCACTTCCATTCTCCACTCCTCTGGCCTTTGGTGTTTTAAAATAACTGGCTACACCACTATTTAAAATACAAATGGTTCATATAGTTCTTTATCCTCTTGTTAAGTAGCTGAAGACACATGCTGATTTTTAAAAATCACCTCTTCATTGTTAAAAAGAAGTTACTTAGATTTACCTTTAATAAGACAGTATAGCATGGGACTGATACAAAAGTATGACAATAGAATCATTGCTCATTTAAAGTCACAGCTGTAAGAAATGAAATTTAGACTATCTACTACTCTATTACAAAACACCCAGTCAGAATAGTTTTCAGTAGAAAATTTCTCTTCAACAATTTTCAGAGCTGTGAAATCAAATTGAGTTTAAATTTTCTTCTCAAAGTAGTTTAATTCAGAAATATCAAAATCTATCATCCATTTTTATCTCCATAACAATGTAGATATTTTTGATATTTTCTTTGAAACTATAGAAAAAACATCTTACCTTAGAAAACATGAAGTTGGGAGACATAAAGTCAAAACAAAGTTTTCGGAATGTTTTGTCCTTATGTTAAAAGAATACTTGTTTGGAGTTTCCTGCTTGTTTAATTTGAGTCCCCAAATCTTTAGGTCTTTCTTAGACTTTAGTGAGCCAAAAGACATAGATACTTAAAAAAAAATTTGTTTTCTGACTGATTCTCTCAAATATAATGGCATTAATATAATGTGTATTATACTTTTTAAATCAAGATTCATTCAAATAGGAGTGTCAATCGCTTCTCGGCCTTTTGGCTAAGATCAAGTGTAGCAAATAGGAGTGTCTACTGTGCATAGTCCCTGTGCTAAAATGGTGCTATTGGCCAGAGATACAATGAAAACAACTCCTACCCTTACAGAGAAACAAAGGGTGGGGGAGTGGACATTAAAATGAATGACTGCAATGGAACTAGTCAAGAACTACAATAGAAATATGTAAACAAAAATGTTAACATGCTAACATTTAACACAGTGGAGAAAAGAAAAGAAAAGGAGAGAAGGCTTTACCAAGAGAGATGGAAAAAAAGGGATTTCCCCCTCTATCAATAAACAAATGTTTGAGTGTCCGCAATATGCCCTGTATTTAGATTCTGTAGGGAAGTATAAAAATAAAACAAAACAAGAACTTGTGATGACACCTTAATGTCAGTGTATACAATCTAATAAAGGCAACAACAACTCTGGAATGATGCCATATGTTTATGATAAAAATGAATTAAAATAATAGGTAGCTTAATTCGTAGGGAAGCAACTTAAGAATTAAACCACACAGTAGTGACCATATATGCAATGGTGCTTCATGCAAAGCCTCGGAAGTATGGAAGACAACAGTGGGTCTAAGAAAGAGTAAACAATAACGTCAATAATGGCTGTCACTTCCATGCCAGGCACTTTTGCAGGATCATTTAATGCTTACAATAATGTTATAAGATAGAATATGATTAGCCCAGTTTAGGGAAGCTGAACTGCAGAGAGGTTAGAAACTTACCAAGGACCGTGCAGATGATAAGCATCAGTGGCAAGATTTGAACTTAGGGTGTAAAGGGAGTGGGGCAGGAGGGGGAATGGGAGGGGATAAAAGGTGACTGAGTCCTGGGAGGGGTCAGTGGGGAGCTGCTGAGACACTTAAATATGGAAGTGACACAACTGGATTTACAAATTCTAGATTTGGGTAGATGAAGGCTTGTATCCCTCTGCCTCTTCTCATGGGAGAGGCCAGGTATGCTCCTCCAGATCTTTCCTCACCCTTAGTTACTGCAGCCCTGGCCACATGCCATGACATTTGCTTATTTGCCCGTCTCTCACTGGACTGTGAATTCCAAGGAAGCATGGATTTACTTATTCATTTCTGTATTTTCAACATCTAGCACAGCAGACACAGGAGTAGACCTTCAACAAATAATCATTAAGTTGAAAATCAGCAAGAGGTGATTTAATTAAACATAATTTTGGGAAACCCATAAATCTTCCAATTTTTCCCATCTGGGTTGACAAAGTCAGTCAGTTTGTTAATAAGTGACTTTGTGTCTGCTTTATATAAAAGATACCTACTATATATATATATATTTTTTTAGGAAATGGTAGATTGCTGGATTTGGTATTCAAACATGACAGATGGAACAAAAATGCCATCTGAAATGAATTAGCTGACCAAATTGCCTATCAGTTCTAACCTTTGACTAAAGCTGCATGCTTTCTGGGGGAAAAAAACACTGTTAGACCTCAGACCAGCACAATGCTGTGAGTCTTTATGGGATTTTGTTTCTTGGAAGATGGGGATTAGATCCCTAATGAGTACATCCAAGAACCTTCTACAGGAGATTCAAAGGGAGATGCAAAGATAACACATTCTTGAAGAACCCGTAAGCATTACAAAGTTCAAAGCAAAGGTCAGAATCTTTTCTTTAAAAAAGTTTCTGAGTCAACTCACCAGTTGTTCATGCATGCTTGGCTTCCAATGCATTCAACATCATTTTAGTGACATTCGACTTAATCTGAAGACAACCCTCCTAACCTCAAGTGAAATTTGATGTGAAGCCATTTATATAACTGATTACATGAAAATGGAGAAAAGAGACTTCAAGCACTGACAAGCACATCACTTAGGGGCAAACCTCACACTCGGTCTCTCATTGAAACACTAAAACTCTGAAGAAGTTCACATCTGCCTGGTAGAATGAGCTTCAGGTTCAAAATGACTTGGGTTCAAATCTCATCTCTGGCAATTCGTCTATTCAGCATTTAACAAATATTTCTTGAGACCCTACTACACCTCAAGCACTCACCGAGTGCTGCATATATATACCCATGAACAAAACAAGTGCAGTGCTCTCATGGAGCTTACATTGTTGTGACTCCTAGACAACCACCAACTGCGAGACCTAAGAAGGTCTCATACCCTCTCTAAGCCTCATTTTTAATCTACAAAGTAGTGATAATACTCACCTCACAAAGTTGGCAGGATCCTTGGACTGAATGTACAGAAAACACCTAGATAGGTTACTGGGAGTTGGCTACTCTCCCAGCAAAACAGGTCCCAAGCAGGATTGTCATAAGAGATTTGGAAATAATAGAGATAGAGACAAAGTGTAGTTTAAAGTGGTGGGGGAGTCAGGGGTCTTCCACTATTTTCGTGAGCCAGGAGGCACTGAGTGAAGTCCCACATCAGTAATTATTGTGACAGCAAGAGTTGTCCTTGGTCATAGAATTATGTGTACAGATTATCTGTTAAGGTTTCAAGCTTCCCCAAAGGTTTCAAGGGACCCTTACCTATTATTGTCTACAAGAGTAAATGGCTACAAAATTTTTCTAAGATAAACATTTTAAGCTCTAAGATAAGAACAGACCTGGCTGAGCATACAAATTAAAGATAAAAATGTATAAAGTAGGAACACTGAGTCTGCATACTAATCTAATCTGTATCTCTATATGCCGAGACATGTGGTCAGGAGTGAAGCAGGATAGCCTTGAAGCTTAAGACAGTTCCACCTGCAAGTTCTCTGCTGGGCTGGCATCTTTCAATCAGTTTCTTAGCCTTGGGCCCTATGCCAAGCTCTGTCTTGCACAAGCTCCAGGCACTAGCTTGCAGGCCTTGTGATCCACCACTGCCTTGCAGTCACCCCTGATTGGTGGAATGCCCCCCCTTTTTGTTAAATAGCTTCTGGTCTGTGATCTAACACGCCCACAGATTCCTTTAAGGCAAAGCCCTGAAAAACTCCTGAAACTTTCCATGTCTCTTAGCTCTATTTTCCAATAATAGGTGATGGGGGCACAGAATTGCTAAGTAAATGACAGTTTCTACTAAGAATATTCAGCTCACTAAGAGGACCAAGTCCACTATAGATTCTGCCAAAGGGGCAATACAACTTTACCACTGTTGATCAAACTGCAGGATACCCTTTCTATTTCCTATTAAAAGAAATGCCATAAACCAATGCATTAACATTTTTCTATCTTTTTTAAAAATTTTACAGTAATCTGTATTCAAAAGTAGTTGAAGACTATACAGTGGTAAAGAAATTGGTCCAAAAGATATAATAGAGTATGGGAAGAAATGTAACATATTATTTTACATGAAATGATGCTACTGGACATTTTAGTTACATCTATCAGCAACTCCCCAACCCATGCTACTGAAAAGGGAATCCCCTTAAACACCAATTTGTATATTAGAGATTTCTATAGATTCAGGTCCTCACGTTTCATAAAGTGTATAGCCTTACACTGATCCAAGCATTTTGGGTACAAGAAGCTATTAAAAAACTCTAAAACAAATGTCTTAAAATATCCATAGCTTTGGCTCAAAAATGTTACCTCCAGGAGTTTATCCTAAGGTTAAAAAATTATGTACAAATGTTTAGATGCAACTATATATGTTGCAGTACTATTTGTAATAATAAAAAAAGACACACAATGTCCAACAATAGAAAAATGATTAAAGAAAACATGGGCCGGGCGCGGTGGCTCACGCCTATAATCCTAGCACTCTGGGAGGCCCAGGCGGGAGGATTGCTCGAGGTCAGGAGTTCAAAACCAGCCTGAGCAAGAGTAAGACCCCATCTCTACCATAAATAGAAAGAAATTAATTGGCCAACTAATATATATAGAAAAAATTAGCTGGGCATGGTGGTGCATGCCTGTAGTCCCAGCCACTTCAGAGGCTGAGGCAAGAGGATTGCTTGAGCCCAGGAGTTTGAGGTTGCTGTGAGCTAGGTAGGCTGATGCCAGGGCACTCACTCTAGCCTGGGCAATAAAGCAAGACTCTGTCTCAAAAAAACAGAAAATATGGACTAGTTATATAACTATTATACAGCCATTAACAGTGACAACTTAGAATAATATTTAATGACATGGGAAAATGACACATTGCTGAGTACAAATAGCAAATTATAAAACAGAATAGAAAATATCGCTATAGTAATACATAATCCATGGTTGATGAATGCACTTACAAGTGATTCTTGTTATCTTCCAGTATTTAGACTATTTTCCAAAGTTTCCACAAGGGACCCATATACTTTTAGAATCAGTAAATGAGACAACTACAGGGGCTAGAATAGGTGTTAGTGATCCAGAGTGACTCCCCACTCTAACATTTTAGGGGTTTTCAGTATAACAGTAAACTCCCTGCCTGCCTATTTACCTTAAGCAAACTCCAATCAACAAACTGAATACTCAAAGCTCCTAATCTACCTAATCCACCATCATTTTTAAATATAAATGAACAACCATGATTCATCAGCCATTTGAGATAAGCCCACAACAGAGATCAGCAAACAAAAAAGGTCTAAATAAACACAGAAGGGGAAAAAAGGGGGAAAGAAGAGAAAAAAATATATATTAGAAACAAACACCTAATTAAGTATATCCAATGAGATTCAAGAAGATATATACAAGTCTTCAAATCAAAATGTCCTAATATCAAGTATCCATAATCAATCAAAGGCTTATACTATGTACATCATTATGAAATTCCAAGATACCAACATTAAAAACAAATCATCAAATGAAAGGCTATGCTGACTTCTTAAAATAGGCTGTTAGAACGAATAAAGAATTAGTCTTTCCTTGGAGGTTTGGTAGAATTCAGTGGTGAAGCCATCTGGGCCTAGAAAGATCTGTGTAAGAAGTTTATTGATTTCTGCTTCAATGAATGATCTGGTTCATGGGTTACAGAATTACTTATATTTCCTAATTTTTCTTGAGTCAGTTTTGGTAAGTTGTATTTTTCTTGGAATTTGTCATTTCATCTACATTTTCAAATTGTTAGTATAAAGTTATTTATAATAATTTCTTGTCTGTATCAACTCTATTTGTGTTCTTTTTTCATTCCTAATATTATCTGTGCCTTCTTTTTCTTGTTTGTTTTGTTTAATTGTGCTCACCAAGGGTAACATCACCTTTTCAAAGATTCTACTTTTTGCTTTGTCAATCTACTCTTTTGTATGCTTTTTTAAAAAAGTTAATTTCTGATCTTATCCTTATTTTTTCTTTCTTTCCATACCAAGGTTTCATTTTCTGGGGTTTTGTTTATTTGTTTGTTTTACTAAGCTATTGATATGAATGCTTATGTTATAACATTTTAGATTTTCTTCTCTTTTAATATTATTTTATTCTAACTTTTAAATCATTTAAGACATTATTATTTTATTAGTTCATTTAGATTTACCCAAATATTTACCACTTTCTTTATGCATTTTCCCTTCTCACCTTTCATCTGAAATCATCTGCCTAAAGTACACCTTTTAGAGTTTTCCTGATGGCAGACTCTGTACTTGTTAGTCTGTACATGTCTTTGTTTTGTTCTCCTCCTTGGAAGATATTTCTACTGGGTATATAATTCCAGTTTGGCAATTATTTTCTTTTGGCACAGTGATGATATCATTACACTGTCTTATGCTTTAATCATTGCTATTGAGAATACAGCCATCAGATTGGAAATGTCTATTTTCTCCAATACCTTTAAACTTTTTTTATTTTTACCTTTGTGTTCTGTAATGTTACTCTGTTGTTTGTCAATATATATTTATTTATTCTGCTTAAGATTTAATAAACTATTTGAATCTGAGGATTGGTGTCTTTCATCAGTTCTAGAATTATCAACTCTTCAAATAGTGTCCAAGACAAAATAAAGCAAGATGGATAATGGTTAACAGAAAATAGTAAACTAGAAAATATGACCCAGAAAGTTTTTTTAAAGAGCCAAATAAAATTTCTAGAAATGAAAAATGAAATGAACAAAACTCAATGCTTAGACTCAACAGAAGAAGAGACACAGAAGATACTAAAGAACATTAATGCCTGCCTCTACAGTGCTAGAGAATAACTGTCTTAGAGCAAGATGCTCTTTTTCCTCATAATTATGACAGCTTTGGCAATTAAGAGAACAGTAATATTTATTATCTCATTAACAGGTGTCAGTATGCACAGAAATTATAGGAATATCTACCAATTTATAGTTAGCATAGGCGGAAGACTACAATGATAGAAGAGGAAGTGGTAAAAGAAAAGAGTAAGGGAAGAGTTATTCTATAAAGTTTGAAGCAATTTATTAAACTACATACACACAATGACAATAGAAACCCAAAATAAGCCAGTAAACTCACTATTGTTCTTGGCCAACAAAGCCATTATTACCAAACCACTGCTTGTAAAACTGATTAGAAGGAGCAGTCAGAGGCTAGTGGCAACATAACAGAGAAGATCACTGTTGGTTTTCTTTGGCTCTGCACAGATCTGTAGAGGTAGAACTTGTTACTACCTGCTCAGG
The DNA here is from genome assembly GCF_040939455.1 of Microcebus murinus. NCBI lineage: Eukaryota > Metazoa > Chordata > Mammalia > Primates > Cheirogaleidae > Microcebus > Microcebus murinus. The sequence goes on from NC_134108.1 coordinate 30,201,805, forward strand.
CTCAGCCGCTAAACCACTTTTAGGACCTCTCTGTGCAAGATCCAAGCAAGCTAAAATCACAAGCACTTTCCCTAAAAGAGACTCCTACTTCTATTGGTAAAAAGAATCTCTACCCTTTGGATGCCAGTTCAGCACTTTTCACAAACATAAAAGAGAAAATATTGGCTTTACAATGAGTAATGTTAAGAAGACAGGTGTCTACAAAAACCTGCTTCAAAGACATACCACAGCAATTATATTTGACTTTCCAAGAATCCACTATAACACATTTTCTACAATAATGATTAATGGAAGTGCTGGATATATGCCATCATTTCAAATAGTCTTTGCTTCTAATTTATGTCAGAAATAGTGCTGTGAACCTGGTGCATTTTTTAAAATGCCAAATTCTTCTCTTCTTTTAGTGAGTAGGGAAAATCAATAAACAGGTTGAGTTCAATAGACTTATCAAAGTAGATTATAGTTGTGAGTAAAGAGAACCATATTAACATCGAAAAACCACATACTCTTCTTTGGGATCTTTTTTGGGTTTGTTTTTTTTTTTGTCATATCTTTCTTCTAAAAGAACAGAAGAAAAATGAAGTCAGAGGAAGTTTTGTGATTAAGGCACAGAATAGAAATCCTTAAATTGTTAATTTAAATACAAGTGTTCCTAACTGTTCCCCACAAGTCACTTAGGGGCTCCTGGGTAGTTCAAAACAAGTATTTTGAATAAACACGGTACAGATTTGGTTGAACTCGTCTGTTGGATAGATAAAAATATCAGATTCTTCTCTATATTAAAATTGGTGGTCCATAAAAAATATTTTGGTACCTTTAATATTTAAGCAAATAGTCAAAAATCTTTTCCCAGCTTTTCAATTAATTATCCTGGTAAATAAGTATTTGAAGAAAAGACTCAAAGAAAACTCCTATCAGTAACCCATGGGAGTTGGTAATGACAATTGAAAAATAATTTTTTAAGAAGACAGGTTAAAATGAAATATTAAAAGGCTGGCTTAAGAAAGCAGAAACAATGTTAGTACTGTACCAATTACATATTAAAATTCCAGCCACTGTCAAGTACAGATATAAGTATGGCAAAATTGTGGCTATAATCACAATGGGATCAATAACCCTCATGCCTTTCTATCTAAATTAAGAAATACATTACTTTTGGAGCTTTGTGAACTTAAGAAAGTCACATCATCTAAGTCCCTTTGCTGGTAAAAACAATAGGGCTAGACTGGATATTTTCTGTGATCCCTAAAATATCTATAAATCTACTTCTCCCTGGCAACTGATTCTACCTTTATTTGGATTACTTCTGACCCTAAATCCTATACTGTCCTCTCTTAAAGACTACTATCTTAAATATATACAGGTTTAAGATTCTTGGTTGAACATAGGCCATTGGAATAAACTATCAAGCCTGACGTAACAAGCACCTGGAACAGCAGTTCTGAAGCTTTACTTCCCCAGGTAAAGTAGAAAAGGGGTCGGGAACTCACCTGCAACACACCCTTCATATCTGAACTCCTTTCTGGATACCTGCAAGTCCTCTACAGAACTGATTTATCTAAGGCAGCTATTCTCTTCTCCTATCATGCGCATTTATTTTTTTGTTCAGTAAATACCAAGCATTTTCAAAGAAAAGAACAATCAGTGCTTATAATTTCTGCCTTGGTGACCAAATCACTTCTCCAAGATCTCACCAAGTGCTTTCACAGACCATTTGACTCTGAAGTTAAAGGTCAAAGAACAAAACATCCATTTGATAGTGTAAAGCAATGGTTTTCCTCAGCTTTGATGTCAACCCACACTCCAGGACTTGTATACCTTCACTGAGCCTTGAGACACAAGCACCTCATCAAGGAGGTCAGTGACTGAAAACACCTCAACAACAAAGCAGTATCACTCTTTAAAAAGCTGGAGGGTCTCTCTTCAGATACAGCCTCCTGCCACGAGAGCTTCTATTTATAACCACAAATAGTTAGTTAACACCTAGGAGGGATCGCTGAATTATTAAATATCAACACTTCTGTTCTTGGTTTGATGGTTTATTTAAATGTTTTCTCTCTACAATAGAACTGCCATTATAGCAAAAGGCTTTTTTGTGGCCTTTCTTTATACATTCTTCTGATTTACTTCTTAAAAGCAATCTATTGAGGAAAAAAGACATCTTAAGGAAAGTGTCTAGTAAGTGAGATTTCTATCTCTTGCCTTCTAGCAAAATAAAATGTCATGGTATTTCATACAGCAAAAAAATATAATATAATAAAAATAAAAATGGTACATGGAGTAAATATTTAAACATAAAATAAAATCACTAGAAGATGAGGAAATAATTATAAGTGGTGGACACCTTTACAAGCATGGCACAAAAATCCAAAAATTACATTGGAAAAGTCAGTACACAAAAATTGGAAATTTCTGTAAAGCCAAAAAAAAAAAAAAAAAAGAACATCCACCACAAGCAAAATTGGGTAGGATAAACTAGTGAACTACATGAAATATTTTCAATAAAGGACAAAAAGCTAATATTCATGGTAAAGAATAAGGTATAAAAATCAAGTAGAAAGAGATGAACAACCCAAATTTTTTAAATTCCAAAAGTAATAAACCAGCTATTTAAAGAAATTAAAATAAAATAAAAATAAAACATTCACCTTCATTAAAAATCAAAGAATTATAAATCAATGAGTCCCTTTTCTACCCAATGAAATTAACAAATGTTAAAAATACTGATAATTGCAAGTGTTGGCAAGGATGTGAGGAGAAATAGGCACTTCTACACTGTCATATAGAAGTATAATTCCCTTTCTAAAAGGTCATTAACCTGTCCATATTTTCCACTCCAGCAAGTCCAACTCTATTAATTTATACACTAGAAACATTCACTTAAGCACATAAAGATATGCACACACATATTTGTTTATTGCAGCATTGTCTGTTATACCAAAATCTTGAAATAACCCAAATTTCAGTTTAAAACAATGGAGTAAATATAATACACTATGGTGAATCCAAACATAAAATACTATCCAATTTCAAAATTATGTAGCTCCATCTCCGGAATACTTTCTCTTAAAAAGCCTTAAGCTTCCATGTCAATGGCCACCATGTAAATAGCCACCACGCTGTGAGGTAGCCCAAATTATCCCATGCATAGAGACCCTGAGGCTAAATGAGAGAGCTGCCTGGGCAGCCCCTAGACACTCAATCACCTGATGTTCCAACTCTAGTTACCTTCTGACTGCAGCTGCATGAGAGACCCTGAACTGCACCTGCCTGGCCACACCTTTCCCGACTTCATGACCCACCAAAAACCATGAGAGATTTTTGAGTCCACAGAGTTGATGGTCAGACGCTGAACAGACATAAATCTATCAAGGTGGTAGTACAAACCAAGATGACTCCCTTGAGGGAGCACATTTGTCTTTCTCCTTCTCCCAGATTTTATGCCAAAATCATTCCCAAGGTAAGATGATCAATGAAGGAATCTGAGTTGGCTCTGCCCAAAGTACACACCCAGCCAGCCTCATTCAGAGGTGATGACCTGGCTCTTCATCACTTCATTGGAAGAAGAGAAATACCTGAAAACTACTCCACACACATAGCACTATGGGGATGTAGGCGATGTGATGTATACTTTTCTTCCTTTGGTAAAGGCATAGAGTTCAGGCACTAAAGTTTATGTGAGTTCATTCCCAATTTGCAGGTGGAGAAATGGACTTTTGATTATGAACACTAATTTTTATAGTATCAAGAATGTTAGTAAACCTGTAAGAAAAAAAAAAAAAGAAGAAGAAGAAGAACAGGACAAGATGAGCCTGAAAGCCTGAAACATCTTACAATGCCATAAAGTTAGTAAGTGCTAAGCACATACACACACACATATATATACAGAGAGTCACAGAAGCTAACTCCCAAAAAAATAAGCAACATAGTACTGGGTTATAATCCAAAGTATAAAACAAAGATCAATGAGTTCACACTGATTTAAAAAACACTGAATAGACATATGGGGGAGAACAGACAAATCTCCACTACAGGAGAATTCCAAATAATTTCTGTCAGCAAGGAGGTGGAACATAACTCTCTACCTCGTAAGTATGGGCTGGGCATAGTGACTTCGTTCCAAAGTTACAATGTGGTAAGGGACAAAAAAAAAAAGTATCTTTACAATGGAGAAACCTGAAAAAGACTACCTCAGCCAGGTAATTAAGGTTAACATCATCAATGATACATCATTTTAATAGCATACACTTTTGATATGATGTGCTGAGAATGGAACCTCTGGGGTCTCCCTCCCAAAAATACATTATTCAAGTCTAATCATGAGAAAAACATCAGAAAAATTCCAATTCAAGGACATTCCACAAAATACATGACTCATACTCCTCAAAACTGTTAAGGTCATCGAAAAACAAGGAAAGTCTGAGAAACTTAGCCAAGAGGAGACTAAGGAGACGTCACACCTAAGTGTAATGTGGTATTTCTGGATGGGGTACTGAAATAACAAACCGAAAAGGACACCAGGGGAAAACTAGGTAATTCTGAATAAACTATGGACTTTTTTTTTAATCATAATGTATCATTATCATTTCATTAGTTGTACAAAATGTATCATACTAATGTAAGATGTTAGTGACAGAGAAACTGGATGTAGGGTACATGGGAAATCTCTGTACTAGCTTCACAACTTTTCTGTAAATCTAAAACTATTCTAAAATAGAACATTTATTGAAAAAGAAATAGGCATGATTCCATATTATTCTACCACAAAACTTCCATTGTTTAAAATTTTGGTCCATTTTATTTTCATTGTTTTAAATGCAGCTGTGTAATCAAACTCATATATGTACATAATTGAGAAATTATTCCATATATAATGTTGACTCATCTTTTTGCATGTAATACTATTCTGTAAATATTTTCTTATATTATCAATAAATCTTTTTCAATATATTTTAATTTAGGTTGATCTGTCTATAAGTGAAGACTGAACTTTCACTTCATATATTTCAGTAATGTATAATTTTTTAAAATCAACACTGCTTTCTTATCTGTTCTTTTCTTTGATAGACACTGTGGTCAGCTGCCTGCACTCCCCTTCAGGGATGAAGCTGTTGCTCCCCCAGCTGCTGGCAGTGGTCCCCTACAGGGACTGTCTCAGCTGAAGAGAGCCCCCTTGCCCAAGGTCACACTCCTTCCCAGAGCAGGATGGCCCATAGAGTGGGTGAGGCCTCCACTGAGCATCCCTTGCATTGAGCATCCAGTGAGCACCACAGCTCACCTTTCCCTCTGCATAGTCCTGCATCCTTGCCGTCCCTTCCACAGGTGCTGCCCTCAATCACACACTCCAGTAAAAGCCCAGGCATGCTGTCTCCATCTGCAAGTCTGTCTCCCAAGAAACCCAAACTGTGACACTGCCTTTCCCCTGATGGGCTAGATCAGTGAAATGTCTTTGGCTACTACATCTTCCAGGCTCCCTACCTCCAGGCATCAGGCCAAAATAAGCCAATGGAAAACAATGACAAAAACTGGAGGGTGGGAACAAGGGGAAAATCAGAATTGGCTCCCCTGTTCTCCATTCTCCATGAGGGCCCCCTAAAGTGACTGCATCTCCCCAGGGTCCCAGCTCCTACAGGGAAGCTCTAGCTCCCAAGCTCTGGCTTCCTCCCCTTTCCCTTTGCCCTTCCTGCCCTCCAGGTGGTAGCAGCTTCCTTCAGTAACTCTTCTCTGTGTTGCCTCAGGGACCCGCCATCCCCTGTTGGGCTGTGAGCATATCCAACACTTTTGCAATTTGTTTCCTATATTAAATTATCTTGATTAAGTTATTAGGTATGGCCTTTGTGTTTCTGATTAGACTCTAACACAGTAAATAATCAAAGATAGATACACATTCCAAGGCACAATCTAATTTAATACAGGCAAAGAACTCTTCATTTGGGGGGTTTACGTGTTTTATAATTCTCAAATCTCCTAGGTACAAAAAATTAATTAGACCTTGCTTCAGTTGGATTTCCAAGAAAGAAAAATTGCCTCCATATCCTGAAAATGGTTTCCCTTTTGAAGCTACTATCAGAAAGATATGACTCATTAAATAAAAATAGTACTGAATGATTTTTGAAAAGAACTTTTAAAGTTTAGTTCAGCACAAAAGACAGAAAAGAGAGGAAAGCAGTTTGTTTGTTCATGGTGCAGAACAGCCCTTCCAACCCTCTGGCGGTGGACAGGTAAAGCCTCAGGAATCTTGTCCAAAAGACATGGTTTTGTTTCTTGCTAGGCAAGTATCTTACCTATGCAGGAAGTGGGTCAGAGATAAAAAAACAAAAGGTGGAAAGAACATCATGTGCAGTTTAAGTTTACGTAATTTTTTTTTTTCTGAAATAATTTTTGGAACAGTCACTAGAGCACCTTGTGTTTATCCTTGAAAAATGGGCTCAGTGGAAACAAAAAGACAACTATACAGAGGCCTTCTAGCAATTCTTACTGAGCACAGGAAATGGGATAATAGGGAGATTAAACAACCATTTAATTTCTGTAAAGGTGCAGTGGTTAATCAATCACAATTACAGTGGCAACTTAAACACAGAATTTAAAATTTGGTAATGGATGCATGGGTTTATAGTTTGGGAGGGAACATAATTTTATAAATGTATCACCTCTTCATGTGTATATTTAGGGTTAAGTCAATTAGATTGCATAATCATTTGTAAGGACTCTTAAATAGTCATAACATTCACAACTTAACCATTTTAATTTGTTTTGTTCTTTTAGTAAATGTTTCTTGAACAAGTGCTCTCTGTATTATACATTTACATTATTACAAGCTAAAGAAGTATAAAAGTTTTTTTAAAACTCTGATATCACAATTTTTATGTGCTATTCAATAATTTTTTTGTTTTTTTTGTTTTTTTTACATATATGTATATATGTGTACACACATATATATATACATATATATATATATATATTTTTTTTTAGTTGTCCAGCTAATTTCTTTCTATTTTTTTAGTAGAGTCAAGGTCTCGCTCTTGCTCAGGCCGGTCTCAAACTCCTGAGCTCAAACAATCCACCCGCCTCGGCCTCCCAGAGTGCTAGGATTACAGGCATGAGCCACTGCGCCCGACCCTCAGTAAGTTTTTAAGATGATAAAAATGCTCCATGTATCTGTGCCACCCATATGGGAGCAATGAGCCACATGCCTCCGCTCCGCTCAGCACTGGAGCCAGTGTGATTAAGAAACTGAATTTTAAACTTTATTAAAAACTTTAATGAGTTTAAATTTTAACTTAAATAGCCACAAGTAGCTAGTGGTTATCACCTTGGCCTGAACAGGTTTGAGAAGTTAAAATGTAGTAGAAAAGAAAATCAGAGTTATAAAATGGTCAAATAAAAAACATAAGATATTGTGCTTCTTCTACACCCACCCTTTGGGCTCCTTTTATTTTGTTCCTGCCACCAAAGCTATTATAAAATGATGTAAATCAGATCTTATCTTGTCTCTAAGACCAAAAATAAAAACAAAATAAACAGAAAAAGACTTCAATGATTTCCAATTATTCTTAAAACAATACCCAAAATCGCTAAGATGGTCTGCAAGGCCCTGCCTGAGGTGGCCCTGGCAACACTGCCTCCTCGTGCCCCATTACACACCACTCAGCTCTGCATGCCAGCCATCCTGGCCTTCTTCCAGTTCTGGGATGCAACATGTTTCCTCCTACCCCAGGACCTTTACCCATGCCACTGTCTCCCCTCAGAATCTCCCAAGATTCGCCTGTCACTTCCTAAGAAACACCCTCTCAGACCTCACGACTGGGGCAATTCTCACTATTATCTCTCTCAGCCCTGTGCACAGCTTCTAGGTTGCTCTTATCACAGCTGCAACTTGAGATATTCTTGTGCAATTCTTTGATAAATATCTGGTGCCCTGGAGATGGACTATGAGAACAAAGAGTACATCTTCCCTTTGAGCATTTGGCCCCTGGCCTCTTAGACAGGACTGCTCACACGGAGTAAGTTACAAACCATAACAATAACAACAGCAAACCCCAATCTAGCAACTACTATCTATCAAGCGCTCTTCTAGTTTATAGTTAATTTGTTTAACACTAAAAACAAACCTACCCAAGGAATTATTATTATCCCCTTTTTATAGGCAAGGAAACTAAGACAGAGAGAAGTTAAGGGACTTGCCCAAGGACACACAGCAGTTACTGGCAGGGACAGGATTTATACTTCAGCAGTCTGGCCCTTAACCACTGCGCTGGATGGCTTCTATGAGATTAAGTGGCAATGGAGTGGCTCTGAGACAGGGAAGATGGGGCCAAAGAGCATCTAAGGAATACTGCATACAAGAGGATACACTGAGTTAGATCTTAGGAAGTACCTGGTGTTAGGTGAGAAAAAGGAGGTAAAAAAAAAATCACTCCTGGGATAGAAAACCGACATAATCTGTATAAAGTATGTTCTGATAACAAGTCTGAGCTGACTGTCATATGTGTTTCAGCAGAGTTGGAATATTTGAGAGAGATATACATGAGTCCCTTTTTGACTCTCTAAACTGGCAAAGTACCAGAAGCAGAAGTTGACTGAAAATACTTGAGCCCTTCAAACTCCTAACTCCAAGTTATGCATATAACATATGCATGTCCCATACCATATATGGGACACTGGGTCCCACTGAAGTGTGGGTACCAGACAAGACGCACTCCCCAGCCAACAAGTTTTCTCCTTCCTACCTCCAAGAATTATGCCAGTTAGAGGAGATAAACTGCTTAGTGTAGGGTCTGACAAACAGTAAACTCGATAAAGGCATGTAACAGATGTTGGAGACTAAGACCCTCCACATCCCAACGACTTGTCCTACGCACAGGGCGGCCCGGAAAATAGCCTAAGACTAAAATAGCACCCAGCCCTCCAGCTATAGTTCTGAGAAGAATGCATTCCATGACGTGCTTGCTCCAGGGCATGCTACCTGCAATTGTTCCCGACCCCCTGCCAGGTTGGGGTTGAGTGATCCATCACAAACAGCTTCCAGTGCCATTGGGATGCTGATTGGGGCTGATTGGCCCACACCCAAGCCTCATCATCCCCCCACTCTATTTTTCTGTTTCTACTTCCTTGTTTCTGTATATAAAACCTACTAAAAATCCAAGTAAAGTAGACCCTGACAACCCTTTGCTTGGTCTCATTCCTTTCTCTCGCCCATCTCTTTCAGGCACGGTCCCCCTCGCCTCCGCGAGTAACAGAAGGTCCCGCGGGCCGGGACAAACAGACACTTATATGCACTTACTACGAGCAAGGGTCTACTCTAAGTGGTTAACAAATATTAACTCAAATGACTACATGTATAAGTCACAGACCTTCAGGACTGGTACGAATGGATAAAACTGTTCATAATCACTCAAACAATTAAGGCTAGTGTTACCCAAGTGATGAGAAATAACCCTAAAACGGAAGTTGGGCTTAGGAGTACACATCTTCCCATGTATGTTGTGGCAGTCCCTGGAAAATTCTGAGTGGGAACATAATGTAGGCAAGTCATTGTTTCAGGAAAACTAATAATCTAACCATAAGAAAGAGACATGGGCAATGGAGATGGAGCTGAGGAATGAATAAAACAGAAAACACATACAAAATAATAATAAATTCCTGGGGACTGATTATGTCTAAAGTACGAACAGAGATAGTTTCAAAGACTTTCTATTAAACTAAGGTTAGTAAAATAAAAGTTTCAAAATCTTGTGAAAAGCACATTAAAAAGCTGTCCATCAATGGTAAAATCTCATAAGTGAAAAAAGGCAACAGAACAGTATATATAATACAATATGATCCCATTTTTGTTACATACATATAGAAAAATCCTGGAGGAGAAATCCAAAATATTAAACAGCAAATAGCAAGATGAAAACAATTTTTATTTTCTTCTTTACACTTTTTTGTATTTTCTGAATTTTCTGCAATATATATTAGTTTCATAAGAAAGGTAAAAATATTGTAAGTTCTCTATACAGGCATTTTAGAACTAGAAGAAACGCACCTAATGCGAACCCCTCATATTTTGGGTAAGGAAACTGAAAGTTAGAGAAGCAAAGTATTATAATTGTTCACAGGTCACATGGCAAATAATACTTGTGACTGGAGTTTAGACTCTTTACATGATCCCAATCTCTCAAGACCTTTGCTTGAATCATTCCTTAAAAAAAATTAATGTTATTTTTCTTTGAAAGTTTCCAAGAGATGACAAATGTATAAATACTTGCATATGTCGACATTCATCACATTTATTTCCTTCGAGCTGATTAATAAGGTATTTTTAAAAAAAACATGTACAAGTAGAGTTGTTTCATTCTTATTTCCCTGGTTAATCCAAAAATAGACAAGACTACCAGAGCCTATTCATGGTACTCCTAACCCACACCCTTCTTCTGGTATTTCATTCACCTGTTTCCTAGTCTCCTGGAGATTTCAATCTAGATAATTCTGGGTGGCACTTTATAGGAAGCTAGCATGTTTGGATGATTAAGTATTATGGAATAAAATCTGTGCCAAAGACATTTAACCTGATTCAACATCACCTGAAAAAGCCCTGGTATTGGTATTTGTTTTGATTTTGTGTCAAGTATGTTGTTGATTATTGAGAAGTTATTGCAGTGGAAACTTTGAATAGGAGAGTTCTATGTATGATGTGTTGGAAAGAGAAATCTATAGGATGTTCTGATAGATGAAAGGCTAAATTGGAAAAACATCTGAATGTTATCACGTAACAGCAAAGGCAGAAGACTGACACAGCTGAGACCAACAAAAAGCAATTAAAGGACAAGCCAGTGCAGAATAAGGAAAAGGCAATTAAAGCAAAGGCAGCAAACAAGAGCACAGGTAGGTTCATGAAAGATGAAAACTGTGCATGTGAAGGGAAGTAAGAGACTACGCAGTGTTCTGTACATACAAGAGCATTGGGGCTACTTGCATCAGTGGCCCGCCAAGGTCTAAGGAAGGAAAATGGGCCACATGCGACCAGTTCAACCCAATGCAACCAGTTCAACCCAATGCAACCACAGCTGATATAATGGAGAAACATTTAGTTCTTTTGTTTTATTTTTTCAATCACAGCACCATGTATGCAGGCAATGGCACAGCAAGTGTTAATAAGAATTTCCAGCTACAGAAATCCCAGTTGCATGCCTTCCATACCTTCTCCTAGCCCTCTGGAATGCTGTTCCTCAAACTTTAGTGTGCACACAAATCTCTGAGGATTTGTGAAAATGCAGACCTTGGTTGGGTAGATCTTGGGTAGGCCCCAAAATGCTGCATTTCTTACAAATTCTAAGGAAATGATGCTGATATGCTCGTCTGCAGACCACCCTTTGGGTAACAAGAATGTAAAAAGGAAAAATAAAAAATTCACAGTCACGCTGAAGTTTTTCAATTATATAAAAAAAAAACTATCATTTATTCAGAGTACACTATGTGCCAATTTATATACCTTACAAAATTTATTTCTAACAACAATTTAATATGGTTTTGTCTCTGTTTTATAGTGTGGAAACTAATATTTAGGAAACTTATTTGTCCACATTCAAATAGATAATAACAGTAGCAGGATTTAAACCCAATTCTGTCTGACTCCAAAACTATTCATCAAGATGAGATTAACAGAATTATTCATTTTGTGATCTTGGAAAATCCCCCAAACAAATTGAGCCATGATTATTTTTTTCATATCTAACATTGGGATAATGATAGACTTGTGGTTTGGACCAAACAAGGTAGTAAATGTAGAAGTATTTTAAAATCTACAAAAGAACTTAAAGATATAATCATTTTAACCAGCTTAATCTCCACTCCTCCTCTCCCTAGTTCTTAAAATATTATTGAATGTACACCTTTTCTAAAAGCAGATATTCACAAAACTTTTGGTATCAGGATTCCATTATACTCCTAAAAATTACTGACCCTAAGAAGCCTTTTCAGATGATGGTGGACATTCCTCTTTAAAACTACACCCAAATTCTACAAGTGGTAATTTCTTAAGAGTAAACTGCAACATAAAATTTTAAATGATACTAACAAACTTTTCATACTGTTACATTAAAATCCATTAGTCTATCTTGTACTTTGATCAGAACTTATACCAATGCATAATTTTGTAACATCATCCTTTGGAAAATACTGGTTCACTGAGTTATATCATTCTTCCAAATGTTGACACATGTCATTAAATAATACTTTTTTTTTTAATCCCATGCCTTACTATCATCATCAAGTTCATCAGAAAAGTCTTTACGGACTGGAAAGCTCTGAAGTTCTCAATGGCACATACAAGTTTTTCCAGACTCTAATTTTTGCTTGGAAACTTAGATTTTATCATAGACAACAGATATCTTCACTGATTTTCCTTGAAGTAACAAGCTAACGTCATTCATTTTTGAGAAAACGTGTCAAATACCCAAGTCTGAATAACAACAATTTGTCAATTTCTTCTCATAAAAATGCTATTCCTTGGGATGTGGGGGGCAGCTAGTTCAGCTTCATACTTAACCACACAACTGCATTTTCCCAAGAAAACAACAGAACTTCAGTATACAACAGATATATTATATGGGTACTTCCAGTTTTGTCACACAGAATACTAAAAAGGTGATCTAGGTTTGAGACTTAACAAAATCTGCTTCATCAAGGACATTTTTAATGACTCACCTAAGACATTCTTTTTAGTTAAATTGCTTTTTTTATTGCAAGTGCATGACTACTTGCACAATTGGTACCATGCACTGCCTTAATTTCTAAGGCACCAACAGTTTTTACCCACTGCTACTTTAATACCATCAGTGTAAAGTCAATACAAGGAAAGTGCAAATAATGTCTACTATTGTCAAAAGAATTTTGACTTTGAGGTATTCCTGACAGGTCCTTAGGGAGCCTCCAGAGATCAACAGACCACACCTTGAGAACTGCAACCTTAAATATTTTAGCTGAAACTTTGTTCTACTTGTGTTGTCTTTCACTTATAAACATATTTACCCCAAATCACATAAAGATATCTAGAGTAATATGAGACTGTATTTGGAAAAAAAATCTCACAATGACAAGTTTTATTTATTTTGTGTCACAATAACATCATAAAAAGCTACTGAGTTTCTCTTCATTTCTCTTTCTCCATGAGAGACCACAGGCTCCAGTTGGTTCATTAAGACCACAAATGCTTGCTAATACCAAAAATCTTTCCAAGGCAAAGAAACTAGCTTTTAGAAACAAGCTACTTTCTCAAGAATATTCTCCTGAAAACCAAGATAGAGTGATCTTAAGGCTCCCAAACACACTTGTGACTGAATGAATGTTTACCAGCTAAATTTGTGTAAAGTCCGAACATATGATGAGAAAATGATCTATGAATAAATGAGATAAGCATATGAAAATTCACTCTCTCCACAATGACTTTCTATCATGACTCTATTTTCCTACTCTAAAAATGTATGAAGAAGGAAACTCAAAAGAAGAAAGCCAAAAGTTTGCATACTTGGAAGCTTACAAAAACACATGATTATTGGCTTAACGCTAATATTAAAAAGTGTACTAATACTGCTTTCCACCCAGGAAAATGTAGTCACTAAACACATATATCTCACTATAGCCATAATCTTTGACATTACCACACTAGAAATTTCTCAGGCTCTACTTACATATTGTATACATAGAAGTGGACAAAGGAGAGATGGAAACCCAATGGCAGACTAAGCTTGATCAACAAGATATAACATCTAGTAATCATGGAGAAGGCAAATGAATGGGATGGCATTAGCCATTACTCCATAATAAAAATCTGTAATTAAAAGTCCTTCTTGTTATCATAGTCTATTACTTACCAAAGGTGTGGCTTTTGCCTATAAATTGAACCCATTGTTTCTAGAAATGGAATAAGTGTACTACCTACATCTGAATAACATGAGGTGCTTGTGAAAAAAATGCAGATTCCTTGGATCTGTTCTGAGATTAGAGCTCAGGAATCTGTCTTCAACAGTGCCCAGGTACTTTTTATGCACATTAATATTTGAGAAACTTGACTGAACCCCTCTGAGCCTCAGTTTCCTTATCTATAAAATAGAAGTGACTGTCACCATACTTTCCTATTTCAGAATTGCTGACATATTGAAGAGCAATTAAAAATGTACAGGAAAATGCTTTCTAAAACCTGGGAAGTGCCATGTAAATGATTATAATCATCTAAACTTTTATAACACCTACATTTCCACCAATGGTCCTTTTAAAAACTAAAAGAACAAGAACATAATGAAAAATATTATAGAAGTTATCTTAATTGTTATAACTAAACCTCAGATAACTAAGAGACTCAGGAAGTGGAGTCTTGTAGTTAATATAATAGCTGAACATTCTGGTCACTCTTTTGAAAACCCTTCTTAAATGTGTTACTATACTGTCTTTCCTTGGTAAATACGTAACAGTTTTTATTTGATGCCAAAGGATTTTTGTGTTGGGTCAGCATTCTGAAGACCAGTTCTTGTTGCACAAGACTTATGCTTAGAAGAGTAATCTATGTTCTGCCTTGGGCTCATTTGCTAAAAGGTTTCTTGTTTATTTTCTCTTGTTTGGGGGACATTTCATGGTTGATAGAGGCATGTTTATTTTAACCAAAAGCAGAGATCTCTAATTACAACTTGTATTCCAAAAGCTTACTTGTTCCTAGGTTGTCTGGAACTCAAAATGCCTCTTCCTCTAGCAAAAAGAAAAAAAAAAACCTATGAATAATGATTGAGCCCTCTGGTTTGTCCAAAAAAGCCCATAATGAAATTCTTAAAAATTACACAAATATTTTGCAATTGTATTAGTCAAACTAGAAAAATCTGAATATGAAACTATATTCATTTATCTTAAATATTAATACCTGAGGGAAAAATGTTAGCTAGAGAAAAACCTGATATATAAAAATTTCTATAAGTATTCTAGAAAGGTTAATGGACCCAGTCCTTTATTGTACAGAACATGTAAGGTCTCTCAACACGGCCACTAGAGATTCTCTTCAGGGTCGTCATTAGGATATGATGGGAGCAGGAGGTGGCAAAATGAATGACAGATTTAATGAACAAGTGAACAGAAGGGAAATAAAAAAACTGCTGACAGGGTAGCGGTGGAGCCCTGAGAAAGAGATTACATGGAGTGGAGACAGCTGAGACATAAACAGTGCCAGTGCGAGACATACCAGAACATGACTAAAGGCAGAAGAAAAGAAAGCAATGCTGGAGAAGAGAGTTGCCCACAAGTGTCAAAAAGACTGAATTCAGGGCATGATATCAAAGTCACCAAAATAAAAGAAGCCTTAGTATACCTGAGGGAGACTCTCGTTTGTACCTGCAGGATGACCTTACCTGTATATGTCAGACAGCCACACTGGGGGGGGGGGGGGTTGTACCTGAGAAAATGCCCAGTAGCTAGATTTCTGATTCTGAATCCAAGTTATGTCAGAGGCCCTATCTGGCCTCTTCTTAGACACACAGGCCTTAGTTGGGAACTTTTGTTCATTCAGTACTTCTTCCATCTCCCTATGCCCAAATAAAATGATAGCCCAGTATTGATCTTACCCAAGTGTCTTCCTATCTGGATTCCCGACCTTCACAGGCCCTATGGGTCTGTGGTTATGTGTTCAGTCTTCCTATCTCACCCTTTTCCCAGTCAAAATATGACTCAGTCTAACTAAAAGTACAGTGCATTCTTTCAGCCAACCAAAAGCTGACATTGTTAGGTACTATTTTAGCCCTAGTAAACACAACAGTCTTGCTGGATTCCTAGAAATCCTTTGTGCATTTTATTATAACATGTGAAGCAAATATCGTAAGGGACACAGGATACTTCTCTGGCCTCTATGATGCTCTGGTTAATTTGAAATAAAATGCTAAACTATGGCTGGACAGATACTAAATTTTATAAACCAAACAGCAATGTCAATTCCAAGTCTGATTAAGAGCAGGGAGTTATCTGAAATATTCTTCATGCTGTATTCCAGAGATAAGATAATGGGCTGCTAGGGAAGGGAAAGGAAGCTAACTGAATCGATAATTTTCACACCCAAATCTCAGATAAGCAAGGCCAATTTCTGACTGTTATAAAGAACTATTTTACCAAAACATGAATATAGTTTTCAATAACCACCACCCAGATACAAAGCCCTTTATACACAGAGAGATATATGTATTCATAAGTATAGCAGGTGGCTGGGCGCTGTGGCTCATGCCTGTAATCCTAGCACTCTGGGAGGCCGAGGCAGGCGGATCACTCAAGGTCAGGAGTTCAAGACTAGCCTGAGCAAGAGCGAGACCCCATCTCTACTATAAATAGAAAGAAATTAATTGGCCAACTAATATATATATAAAAAATTAGCCGGGCATGGTGGCACATGCCTGTAGTCCCAGCTACTTTGGAGGCTGAGGCAGCGGAATTGCTTAAGCCCAGGAGTTTAAGGTTGCTGTGAGCTAGGCTGACGCCACAGCACTCACTCTAGCCTGGGCAACAAAGCAAGACTCTGTCTTAAAAAAAAAAAAAAAAAGTATAGCAGGTCATAAATGCACAAAAATACTGCTTTAGAAGAGCTAAGTGGGGAAATGTATTGCAATGTGGTTGAAAATTACCTGCCCCTTAAAACTATGCCAGAGAACAAGAGGGATATTTCTAACACATCTCTAAATCTGACCTCAGTGGAAGTCTGCACTTGGTTCAAAACTTGATTTGGAAGGAAAGGCATCTAGTATTTAACATACATACCAAAGACTATAGAGAATAATACTTGATTTTCCCTTTTGCTGTTTTCCTCAGTCTGGCTCAGTGCCTAGGCATAAGCATTCCCAGGGCTCAGGGCCAAAAGCCTCTATAGCACAGCTTTCTGGTCTGCCCCAAGACCAAACACTAAACCAATGAGGAAGCAAGGGTAGGACAGGATCTTCCCTTCTTCATCCACTCTCACACACCTATAGCATTTTACTTTATCTGAGAAAACTGCAGAAAAATCTAACAATCATGTGTCCACTGATTAATCATTACCCTGCAAAGCAACTCTTGTGTTTATCCTGCTAGATTAGAACTATGTAGCTGAGGACCACAGTGGTTAACCTCTCCTAATCCAACCCCCAGGATGAAATTAGTCCAATCCACTTCTTCAGCTTTATGAAAAATGTGATGTTTAGGCCAGGCTCAAGCCTGTAATCCTAACACTCTGGGAGGCCGAGACAGGCGGATCGTTTGAGCTCAGGAGTTCGAGACTAGCCTGAGCAAGAATGAGACCCTGTCTCTACTAAAAATAGAAAGAAAGAAATTGGCCAACTAAAAATATATAGAAAAAATTATCCAGGCATGGTGGCATGTGCCTGTAGTCCCAGCTACTTGGGAGGCTGAGGCAGGAGGATAGCTTGAGCCCAGGAGTTTGAGGTTGCTGTGAGCTAGGCTGACGCCACGGTACTCTAGCCTGGGCAACAAAGTGAGACTCTGTCTCAAAAAAAAAAAAAAAAAAAAAGTATGATGTTTAATCTGAAAAAAGGAATTCTATAATTCCAGCCTTCTCTCTAGAAGACATGTTCCTGAGCTCTTTGTTGACAATTGTCAAGCTCCTTTTGGGAACTTTTTCTCTTTGGCAGCCCATCATTTGGAGAATGCCTGGGGGAAGAAAGGTATCAAACTAGGGAAGAAAAGAATGAGGAAGAGGTTTCACTCTCAGTAGTCATTAAATAAGAGTTACAACAATAAGGCAATGAGTTTGTTGATACTTATATATTAAAGTCCCACAGTATTGCATCAAAAGATATAAGGTAAGAATTCTTTCCAATTCATGTTACAACAAAAGACCCCAACTAATGGGATGAAAAGATCTATGATAGTCCTACTTGTGAAAATTCTAAGACACTTCCATGCCAAATACCCAGATTTGCATCATCAGAGCACAATGGATGCTGTTTGATCAGCTGACAAGTGTCAAAGACTGAAAAGCTTGTTCCAAATGTAGACCTTTGCTGACACCTATTGTGGATCTGTAAGTAAACTAGTAGGAAAAATATAAAAACTGAATTTAGCAAACAGAAAACCTTTCAAGACCTCCAAACACATAGAAATGCTTTTACACCGGAGTTACATGCAGAGTCAATGTACAATTATTGAATTGAATGAGGTCATAGCGTGTGAAACACCCAAAGGTACTGATACTAAATAATTTAGGTGATCATGTTGTAAAAGCTAAAGTCTTCCATTAACAACAACAACAAAAAAAGGTGACTCAGACCAAAACTAAACAAATTGTCTTCAATACTGCATTATTATAGACTCAGTAATATATGGTGCAAAATATATCTGGAGATGCAAACATCATGTGGGTTGGGACACTTATTCTTTGAACCTTAGCCTTTTTTTAAGTGCTCAGTATACAACACCATCTCTTGTCTAGGAATGTGGTTCCTCAAAGTACTGCAAGAATCACAAACGTTTCTTCAAGTCACATAATGTGAATATTGATGGAATTTCTGAACAGCTGCAAGGAAATTCCGAAACAGAGCCAAACAGAAAAAGTGTCTTCTAACGTTCCGGATAAAAAGAGCTCCGCTAAATCTTTCCAATCGGAGTCAGTTAATCCAGGTAGTCCTCGAAACTGCACCCAGGGCCACCCAAAAGAGGGGGAAACACTGCTGCACGTTGCTAACGCCAACATCTTTCTGGTTGGTTACCTTTCCCCGCTAAGAACCCGGTACTCTCTCGGGGAGGAGGAGAGGGAGCAGTGTGTCTAAAGATGACAATTTTTAACAGCCTGTTCGCTCAAGCATTTGTGACACACGTGGGCGGGAACACCCCGCCGGGGTCCGGACCGGGCGCGGCGGCGCGGGGCACCTGCGAGGCCCGCGGGGAGCGCGCAGGCGGGGAGCACCCCGAGGCTGCCCGGCTGCGGGCGCGGGAGCCCCGCGCCGCCCTCCCGCCCTCCCCGGCGCGCGGCCGGCCGGGACCTACCAGCGACAGCACTTTATAGGTGTTGGGGTCCTTGGCCGGGCGGGCGCGCGCCGCCTTGTCCAGCGGCTCCTCCCCCACGTCCATGGGGGCCAGCAGGGACGCGGCCGCCTGCGGGTCCCCGGGCGCCTCGGCCCCGCGGTCGCGGCCCGGGTCCCGGCCGTTCCCCGCCGGGCCCTCCCGGTGGCCGCGCCCGCCCTCGCCGCCGCGGCTCCCGCCCCCCGCGCAGCCGTCGCGCTCCATCGTGGCCCCCGGCGCTCCGGCCCCGCCGCCCGCAGCGCCTTTAATAGGCTCCGGCCGGCCCCGCCCCGGCCGCCCGCCCGCCCTCGCGGTCAGACCCTTGGCGCGGGGCCCTGCGCCCGGGCTCCGAGTGAGGGCAGAGCGACTCTACGCCCCGGATTATTTGGCTTCCTGTCTGATTTCGGGCACTCTGCGTGTTGGTTATTTTGGGTCCTTCACGTGGGCGTGTCTTGAACCCCCCCGCCCCCCGCCATCCTCCCCCGGCCCGCGCCCCGCCACCGGCCGAACGCTCGCAGGAGTCGCCCTGCGTGGCCTCGCGGCGCGGCCGGGCTGGAATTGCAGCGTGTGGTCTGCAGAGGGCATGAGATCATGGGGCCCCGAAATAGGGCCGGCGGGAGGGGAAGGATGCAGCCGCCGATGCTGTTCCGGCGTCGCAAGGGCGGGACGGCGGAGTCTCGGCACCCACCTGCGTGTTTCTGGGGAGAAATGCAAATGACCCCTTGGGGGGAAATGCAAATGATCCCTGGGGGGAAATGCAAATGACCCCTGGGGGAAATGCAAATGATTCCTGGGGAAGGCGACTTTGTTTCTCCCACGTAAGAACTAGCAAAACTTCCCTCAGAGTCTGGGCACCCACTACCTACACCACTCTGAGAGTCTATCTTAAAATATGTAGGTTTACATATACTGTACACACACACACATACAAGGCATATTTACTTTCCCACGGTTTTATGTGGTTTCTTGAGTTTTGTCGCTGCTGTTGTTTTAATGTATGTAGTTATTAGTTCTTTTAGATTTTCTATAGCTAAAAGTTTCAGAGTGCTGGTGTTGCGCTTTCCTGAGATTGGCACTGAGGCTTGGTTAACAGTATAAAAAATGTTAACGCAGTCCGAAAGACTTCGATAAACCTTATTTTTGAACTAGGACAGGAACGGAAGCCTATAATTCCTGGCGGGTTTCGTTTCACCTTTGCTTCTAGAACTTCTACACTTCCTTGCTCATCAGCAAAACCACAAGTGCTAGTGAAGTGAGTCTTGACTTGTCAAGGGCAAACTAGGGACTTTGAACAGCTTTACAATTCTCAGGACGGACTTCAGTAACCAGGAAAAGTTTTGCAAGCCAAAAACGATTAATTTTCAATGTATCTTGATTACATGTATCAACGGAAAAGAAGCTAAACTCGGTAACATAATTTAAAGAGGTTTATTCTGAGGCGAAGTTGAGGACTATGGCCCAGCGCCACACCGTGATTGGGTTACAGTTTGGTCTTATACATCCTAGGGAAACAGGAATTACAGGTAAAGTAAATCAATACATGGAAGGTATATGTAGGTTTGACCCGAAAAGGTGGGACATCTCAGAGTGGGGACCATAAAGGTTATAAGTGGGTTTAAAGACTCTGATTTGTAGTTGGTTGCACTAATGAAGCTTTGTCTAAGGCTTATAATGTTTTAAGTTAAGATAAGAAAGCCTGTTAGTCTTCAGAGACTAGCCCCAGGCTATATACCCAGATTCAAGTGATTTGTTATGTAAATTGAGGACCTGCAGGTGGGTCTTGCACAACCTTGGGCCTCTTAGTGGGTTGCAAAGGATGTCTCCAAGAAAGAAGGGGGGCATGAGGATGCATGTCTGATCTCCCTTCTCATGGCCAGTAACTCAGTTTTAGGGTATCCCCTTGGCCTAGAGGGGATCCATTTAGTTGGGGTGGGGATGGCACTTAAAATTGTATTTTAGTTCACAGTTGAATATATACAAATATTAAGAAAATGAGAGTGGATGTTATTCCTCTTAAAATAATCTACTTGGGATGCTCTCCATTTATACTGACTCATTTATTCATTAAGTAATGAATCCTTCATTAAGTAATGAATCCAATGTTTTGGTCCCCACTGTGCATACTATATAAAAAAATGAATCAAAATGCATCTTTCTTTCAAGTGACACTCAATCTGGTAAAAGTAGGGGGGTAGGACCAACTTGTAAACAAAAAATTAAAACCAAAGTCATATCTGCATAATAGAGTCCTAATAGGATATTAGGAGAACTTGGTATAATAGCAAGGGCAGTTGACATCTGGAAGAAGTAAAAGCCTTCCCTGAAAGCATTATTGAACTTTTGTTTTTAAAGTTACCTTTGAGTCAGCTTATACGCCACCCAAGAGAAACAGGTTTTGACTATTTCATAGTCACATATTTTTAACCCCAAACTTGGCTCCAAATTTTCCTTTGACTGTTTCCAAAAATTAGATTCAAGGACAAAGATTTGCTCCACTGAGACTGGTCAAATGAGCGTCAAAACTTCTGAAAACAACTCAGCAGAGACATTCCAAAGTGGCTTTGAACCTGACAAAACAAGCCGAAGAAGTATACTCCCTGCATCTCAAGGCAACCAACTGCATTTAAGACTTCACCACTTGGAAAAGTCAATGTAGTCTCTCAGGGTCACAAACATCTCAAACATCTAGGGACTGTCAGGAGCCCTACATTAGTGAGGCAGCCCCCTGTAGACACGGCAAAAGGCAAACCATGTGTCTGCCCTGTTAAAGGGTACAGCATTTACTCAACAGGATTGTGTGCCTCCTGTGGATAGATGATCAGATTTTTCAAGAGAAACAGGAAATGTAGATGTTTGTGTGAATTCTCCAGATTGCAAAATGTTGTCTACAAAATTCAGAAAAACAATTTCTTTAAACACTTTAAAAGCCAAACAAAATGTAACACATCTGCAGGGTGGGCCTGGCACACAGGCTACCAGGATGTGGCCTCTGCCTTAAGTTCAGGCCTCACCTGTGCCAGCTGGGACTTTTATGGGTGATTACAAAAACCCAATTAGAAGTCTAAAATCAGAGGAATAAAAATGGGTCAAGTATGCCACTGGTATGATTTAGCTATGGACATTGCAATGCTTGTCATGAAGTCTTGCCTCAGTCTTCCTTATTCTAAAATGTCTGAGGGGCAGCTTCACACTCCAAAGTACAATAAGGTCATGAGACTTAAAATTACAACACAACTTCTCCAGTTAGTGCAAAGGTGAACAATGGATGTTTCATCCTTAGTTCTAAATCACTGCTTTCGTGATTGAGAACTCTAGTACAGCAGTAAAGATGATAGTTTAAGATTTTATAAGATTCCTTGAGTTTTACTATAATACATAAATATTTAAACATTTCTCCCTTGATGACTGAAACTTTAGATGTAGATAAGGCCAAAACATCAAACAAAACCAATTTATCTATGTTTAAACTGTGACTTCTTGAAGTTGAGAAACAACTCTTCTTAGCTTGTAAAAAAGCGAAGTCTGCTGTAGGGTAATTATTTTAGCAGCTGCTCCAGGGCTTCTCCAGCTCTATTCAATTTGCCAGTAAAACATGAAAGACATCTAGCCAAGTCTAAAAAGAAAAAAAGCCACAAGCCTCTTTAATCTTTATGAGGCCTAGAAAAAAACATTTTTCCATGGCATTAATTTATTTTGAAGATTTTGTATGACATCCTGATTTTTCTGTTTTCTTTTGAAAGCACAAAAATATGCCCTCTGGAGCAAGAAGCTTGGATAACTATGTGACCTCGAACAAATGACAAGACGTCTCTGAGCCTTAGTTTCCTCATTTATAGAATGACCTTACAAATAATATCATAAAATGACACTGCTATCTCTAAATGCCAACAAAAGGTTTTCTATTTCCCCAACTTTACATAAAAATTCAAATCTATCCTTTCCATTTTTGCATCACTCTAACATTTTTAAATCTGCCAGTATGGGACATCTATTATTTTTCTACTGATGTAGTCATCAAAGCTGGTTAGGTATGACCATGGGAAGCAGAGGGCTTAGGCATGGTTAGGTACAGGGCCTTCCTTCTCCTCTGTCTGAGAGAACATTTCCTATAGAGATGCCATAATTGTAGAATACTCAGAAATCTTAGGAGTTAGGGAAGAACATTTTAGCTGAAGGCTCCAAGGCATGTATTCCTCCTAACTGTGCTGGTGACATCCTCCAGGGTATCACGCCTTGAGATCTGGCCCAGTATAGGACAGATTTGTTATTTCTCATTAAGTGGAGCACGGGGAAGGGGAAGCTCTCTACATGTCTATACTTTAAGCCACCAAAAACAAAAATACTGGCAAAATAGAATTTTAAAAAAAAGATAGCTCTCTCACATTTTATTTCAAAATAAACTTCTAACAGATAAAAATGTAAACACATACACTAAAAATGTGTATGAAGAAAATATGGGTGATTATCAAAAATTACCTTGTAGCTCCTAATCCATTCAAACTAATATTTGTTGACAAAATGAATGAATATAAGACATAAAGTACTATCTTTCTTAATATCTAAAGAAATTTATAATCATTTAGGGTTAATGACATTTTTTAAAACTTAAACATTTATTGGACCTGGTAGTGCATGCCTGTAATCCCAGCTTTTTAGGAAGCTCAGGAGGATCACATGAACCCAGGAGTTCAAGACCCACCTGAGTGACATAGTGAGAGCTCATCTCAAAAAAAGAAAAAGAAAAAAAAAAACAAAAAAGGAAAATAGTTTAAACTTTTTAAAAAATGAAACAACCCAATAAATTTTCTAAATTGCCTCTTAGCAGAAATAGAAAAGCACATAACCAAAAAAACCCAAAACAAAACAAAACAAAAAAAACCAAAGAAATTCTCTCATGAATAGTGAAAGAATTGACAATCAAAGAAACAGACCCAGAAATGACAGGGATGGTGGAACTGCAGATAAGGTTTTAAAATAGATATTATAAGTATTCTTCAAGTTTTATGAAAGTTAGAGGAAAACATCAGCATAATGAATAGAGAAATAGAAGATACAAGACAGACCCAAATGTACTTTCTAAAGATAAAGAATACAATATCTGAAAAGAAAAAGACACTGGGTAGGTTTAATGCCATACTAGAAAGAGCAGATGAAAACAGCAGTAAAACTGAAGATACAGCAATAGAAATAAAATTTAAAACAAGCACACAGAGAAAAGTAATAAAAAGCAATTAGCAAAACATTAGGTAGCTGAGGGACATGTAATTGGCATACACATATTCAAATTTCAGGAAAAGATGGAGAAAGAAAAATGTTTGAAGAAATAATGGAACCAAATTTCCCAATTTTGAAGAAAACTATAAACCCACAGATTCCAGAATTTTAACAAATGCTGAGTAGGATACCAGAAAACATCAAGGCACTTCATAATCAAATTACTGAAAAATAGTATTTAAAAAAAATCTTTAAAACAGCCAGAGAAAAAAGATACATTGTATTCAGAGGGGAAAAAACATAATACTACTACAGACTTCTTGTCAGAATGCATGTGAGCCAAGAGATGACAGAGAGATATCTTTAAAGAACAGAGAAAGAGAAAACATTTGTCAATCTAAAATTCCTTACCCAATGAAAATGTCTTTGAAAAATAAAGGCAAAACAAAGGCATATCCCAGACAAACCAAGCTGAGAGAATAAATCCCTAGCAGAATTGCACTACAGGCCAGGAGCGGTGGCTCATGCCTATAATCCTAGCACTCTGGGAGGCCGAGGCGGACGAGTTGCTTGAGGTCAGGAGTTTGAAACCAGCCTGAGCAAGAGTAAGACCTCACCTCTACTATAAATGGAAAGAAATTAATTGGCCAACTAATATATATAGAAAAAATTAGCCGGGCATGGTGGCACATGCCTGTAGTCCCAGCTACTCAGGAGGCTGAGGCAGCAGGATTGCTTGAGCCCAGGAGTTTGAGGTTGCTGTGAGCTAGGCTGACACCACGGCACTCACTCACTCTAGCCTGGGCAACAAAGTGAGACTCTGTCTCAAAAAAAAGAATTGCACTACAAAAAGTATTAAAAGAGGTGCTTTGGGCAGAAAGAAAATGATATCAGGCCAGAATTTACATCTACAAAAAAGAATAATGAATATGGAAATAGTGAATGTTTGGATAAATATAATTTTTCTCATTTGTTTCTCTTTAAAATATAATTCAATTGAGAAAAACTAATGACAATTTATCACGGGATTTATAGCATATGTAGGAGTAAGAGACTTGACAATAGCACACAGGATGGGAGGGTGAAATGGAAATGTACTGTTGTGAGGTTCATACCCTATATGTGAGTGGTATAAAATTATTGGAAGATGGGCTTTTATGTGTTAAAAGATGTATGGTGTAAATCTTAGATTAACCACTATGAATATAAAACAAAGAGCTAATATGACAATAATGGAGATAAAAAGGAACCATAATTAATTATCCAAATTAATCCAAATGAAGGAGAAAACAGGAGAAAAGAAACAAACTAAAACCCCTCAAAACAAAAAACACCAGATGGGCCAAAAAGCAACCTCATACATTTAGTCCGATTATATTGATAATCACCTTTACATTTTTTTTTTTTTTGAGACAGAGTCTTACTCTTGCCCAGGTGAGTGCCATGGCATCAGCCCAGCTCACAGCAACCTCTAACTCCTGGGTTCAAGTAATCTTACTGCCTCTGCCACTTAGGTAGCTGGGACTACAGGTATGCACCACTGTGCCCGGCTAATTTTTTCTATTTTCAGTTGTTTGGATAATTTATTTTCTATTTATAGTAGAGACAGGTCTCACTCTTGCTCAGGCTGGTCTCAAACTTCTGAGGTCAAGCAATCCTCCCACCTGGGCCTCCCAGAGTGCTAGGATTACAAGTGTGAGCCACTGTGCCTGACCAATAATCACCTTTAAAACAAATGGGTTAGAATCACCCCAATTAAAAAGAGAGATTTTCTGATTGTATAAATATGTAAGACACAACTATATGCTGTGAATAAGATACTGCTTTAAAAGTAAAGACAGGTAAGATAAAAGAAAAGAAGGAAAAAGTTATATCATGAAAACACTAATCAAAGGAAACTCATGTGGCTATAATAACATCAGATGAAGTAATTCTTAGAACAAAACAATTTTCCAAAAGTAAAGGACATTTTATTATAATAAAGGGACCAGTTCATCAAGAAAATGTAATCCTAAATGTGAATGCACCTAAGTACTTGAAGCAAAACCTCACAGAATTGAAAAGAGAAATAAACAAATCTATAATAATACTTGGAGATTTCAATATTTCTGTTTCAGTAATGGATAGAACAAATAAATGGAAAATCAGCAAGGATATGGAAGAATTAAATAGCAATATCAACCAAACTGACATACTTGGCATGTATTGACAACACCCAATAACAACATGTACATAGCACATAAACAAACATAGATGCTAAGCCTTAATAAATTTGAGAGTACTGAAATCATGCAAAGTGTGCTCTCAGAATATAACAGATTTAAGCTAAAAATGAAAACAAATCCTAGATATTTAGAAATTAGATAGCATACTTCTAAATAACCCTGAGTCAAAGAAAGTATCTCAAAAAAAAGGAAAATATTTTTAACATAATAAAAATGAAAACACACATCAAAATTTGCACTATGCAGCTAAGCCAATTTTACAGGAAAGTTTATAACATTGACACATATTAGTATAGAAAGAAGTCTCAAATGAACCATATAGAAAAAGATGAACAAATTAAATTCAGATAAACAGAAGGAAGAAAATAATAAAGAGCAGAAACTAACAAAATTAAAAACAGAGAAAAGTGGAGAAATCAATAATAGCAAAAGATGTTTATTTGAAAACTTAATAAAATTGATAACGCTCTAATCACATTTAGGGGAAAAAGAAAGAAAGAAGCTACAGATTCCCAATATTGTGAATGAAATAGGTGACAAAAACACTACAGATCCGACAAATAGTGCAAAAATAAGGAAATATTACAAACAATTTTATGTGAAATTCTAGAAAGGTGAAACTATAGCTTCAGAAAGCAGGTAAGTGTTTGCCAGGTCATCGTGGAAGAAGGGGGTTGACTATAAATGGGCACGAGGGGACTTTTTGGGGTGGTGAAAATGTTCTTTATGTGGTGAATCTTGGCAATCCTTGGTGTTCTTTAGTTTGCAGCTGCATAACCCCAATCTCCATCATCACATGGCATCTTCCCTCTGTGTCTTCACATTGCTTTTACTTCATATGTCCAAATTTTTGTCTTTTGTAAGGACATCAGTCTCTGTATTAGAGCCCATCATAATACAGCTTATCTGCAAAAACCCAATTTTCAAATAAAGTCACATTCAAATGTACCTAAGGTTGAGACTTCAACATATCTTTTTGGGGGACACAATTCAAACCACAACTACTACATAGGTCATGAAGTTAGACATGATGGGTGTGATTGGGAGAAAAGAAAAGGAGTCACGATAATGTCAAATATCAAGAGTGGAAATGAAGGCAGTTGAAAGAATCATTTGAACAGTTACCTAAAATAAAAAGAAAAACGTATTGTATATAAAATATGCCTTACTAAAGGTGATTTTCAAAAATGAAAAATGAAATAATGCTAACAGGGATTTCTGGGGAAAAAATGATGGATCGAATATATATATTTACTTTCACTTTCTTGCAAAACTACATTAAAACACCAGAATGACTTTTTTAAAGGCACAAATTCACAAAGACAAAGAGAATTGGAGAGGTAATTAATATAATGTTAGATGGACGAACAAATGGACACTTGGTAATTGTTGTAGTAGATCCAAGAAAACTTAACCCTAAAACAGAAGTGAAGAAAGTTAAGATACAACCAGATTTATAGGCAAAATGGGCTGCAACAGGTACTTCTGTTAGAGGAGGGTGAAGGTAGGCTAAAAAAAAGACAATTGGCTGAAAATCTGTTTAAGAAGCAGTTAGAAAGGCAGATTCTCTTTCTGACTACCATACAGCTGGTAACTGACTCTTCCTTTTGCCAGCAGAAGACTGGAAGTTTATTCTGTGGAGAAAATAAGGAAGAGCCTTTGAACGCTAGGACTCCAGAACAGAGAGGCAAGAGATTACCATATTAATATATTTAATGAATTACCATATAATTACCATAACACTATGGAAGAAAGATAGCAAGTGTTCACACGGAATGCTAATATACTTGCCCTTTGAACACACATATCTTGATTACTTACTGTATATTAGAAACACTAGGGATAAAGAAAAAATTAAAATGGCCCATCCTCCACAAGAAATTTCTAGCCCAGTGGGAAGACAGATACATATATTAACAGTTAATTGCAGTTCAGTGTGTTAAGAGCTATGAAAGGGAAGTATAATGTAGTGGTAGCCCATAGGAAAGGTACCAATCCCAAATTGAGGGCCATTGTCCTTTTGACCATCATTGGTTACACCTCCTGGCGTCCACTTTGGAAAAACTATTCCCCTGGCAGCCACTAGAAGGGGCAGCCCACAGACTCTGGGACACAGTCCTGTCCCTGTGGTCATGATTGATTTGAACCGAGAGGGAGGCCTCAGAAATCCGGCAACTCAGCTGTGACTGAGGTTTTCTTGGCTTGGCTTGAGGTTTTCTGTCACTTGAGAATTTTGCACCAGACACATAGCTAGAAGGTCATGGTGTAGAAAAGGGGCTGAGGGAGATTATGCTGGGTTGGGTGCAAGGTGAGTCAGCGGAGAAATCTGGTATTAATATAAACAGAAAGGGAAGCATGCCGGAGGCACTGGGAGAGAAGCAGAGACAGGAGAGAATATGAAGTGACCTGATTTTCAGTGCCCGAGCCCAGGACCTGTGTGGCTGAACTATACCTTGCTTACTGTCTTGGGATTTTACCTGTTTCTTTATTCTAAAAAAAAAAAAAAAAAAAAAAAAGTCCCTTCAATTTGCCACGAACCAATTGTAGTGGGTTTCTTATATACAAAAAGTCTTGACTAGAATAAGGGTCATGGAAGACTTCCTGAAGAAATGATGCCTGAGCAATTCTTGAAGGACCAGCAAGAGTGAGGCAAAGAATGAGAGGAAAGACAGTATTCCGGGCCGAAGGAGCCATACCCACAGATCTATAGGCGTGTGACAGTATCGCTCCCTGGGAACTGTGAAGCAAGCAGTTGGGAACAGCTGAAGCTTGTTACAGCTGGACAGAGCGAGACCAGGGATGTGCGGCTGACATGTAGGCACTGAATGAATGAGGTAATTCAGTGAACCCTTGGCCCATCCATATCTTGAAACATTCCTTTTCACAGCTCGAAGAAAATATAAGTAAGATTACTAATAAGTTTGAAAAACCAGTTAAAAGACAAGTTGTGATATTCTGGTTACCAGAGAAAGATTTACAGGAGTATTGCTATGCGTAAATATTCTATTTACAAAATTATTCCAATGGGGGGGGGAAGCTCTCATAATATCATCATTGTTCATGAACTGTACGTGAATTCATTTTAAGAAATTAAATGTAAGATGAATGGAATGGTAATTGTTCACAAGTCGCAAACTTTCTATATAGATCTATAATCAAGCAATTCTTAGTCCTTACGATGGACAAAGTTAAAATTAGCAAAGGATCAAAATTAAAATTAACTTTATTATAACAGAAAATCATGAAGTATCCAGAAATCTCCCATATTATTTGGATTATCATACTTTTCCTTAAAAAAAGTCTTAAAACTATAAAAATTGTATTAAAATATTCAAATTAAAATAAAAGTCGAAGAGTGAAAAATGTATGAATAATTAACTTTGTTTCCTCCTGGCAACATGTTAATATTTTTTGCATGATTATTAGAGAAAATCTATGAAAATTATTTCACATATTTTTCAAGTCTAATTTCTATTGATATATGCTTTATTAATACACATTCCCACATATATACAACATATGTATATCTTTCTTTATATCTTTCTATATATCTTTCATACAACTATAGGAAACAATTCAACTATTAGAAAGAATATATTTGAAGGAATATTCAAATATATTCAAATATTCAATATTCAAATGTACTAATATTCAAGTAACTTTCAGTTTCTGCGGTCATAATCAGGTCTTCAACAGACTGAGATACTCAGCAAATCGATCTGGAATGAGAACTGACAATAATGTTAGCTATCCCTTTATTGGGTGCCACCATGTGCTGTGGTGATAGAGACTTTAGTCATTTGTTCATTTTTCACTTCTTTGTTCATTGACTTTTAAATACATTTATTTTATTCAACAGTTTTTTATTGAGTCCTTATGGGCCAAGCATTATTCTAGGATCACAATACAAGAGTAAGAGAACATTAGCCTCATCAAGGAGTTTTGTCTAGTGAATACAGATAAATATTAATCAAAGTAAGTGCAAAGAAATATAATTTTAAAAATTGTAATAAGCACTCTGGTGAAAAAGTATAAGCATCTATAACTGAAGTGTCTGCACCAGTCTGTGGCTGGGCTAGGATGTGGTCAAAGAAGGATTCCCTGAGGAAGTGATGCTTGAACCAAGATTTAAGTTATAAGTAGGGCTTCCAACTAGAGGAAGTGGAAATAAGACCACAGACCCAGATGATTTTGAAACATGGTTTTTGCTGGTTGTGTAAGATCTGTATATAGGAAGAAAGGAGACAGATTGACCATGAGTCACGAACTGAGACTATTCACACATCGGTTCTTAAGCCACCAATTTTATGGGTTCCCTTTTATAGATGAGAACAATTCAAGATACCCCCAACATTGCCAGATATAGTTTTAGAAATCAGAGGGGAGGGAGACATTTGAACTCATAAGGAAACAAACTCCAAAGGACCTATAATGATAATATACATTTGAAATATGATTTGGGTATATGCATTTAGAAAAAAGGGAGAGAAACAGTAAATAAATAGTAAAGGGAGTCACAGTAAATAAGAAATGTTATACATTTGAAAGGAGATTGGAAAAGAAAGCAAGTCACAGAATGATGTTCAGGAAGGAAATCCATAAAGGTATTTTTTTGTAAGTAGCAAGTATTCTACCATAGGTTATAATGGAGAATTGAATGTCTTGTGCTTTTTCTTACCAATCCTAAAAAGTTGAACTTTTAAAGACATTTTATAGGAATGAGTGCTTGGCAACTGAAAAACGCAACATAAAAATTCATTTTGGTGATTTTTACACTTTCTTCAGAATGGAAACATTTGAACCTTAGAGATCACAAATTGTAAAATGTAGCAAAATTTTATTTTAGTAAATTATTATTTGTCTTTTAAAACAGGGGGATGTGGACTCTGTTGGTCACAATGACAGGCCATTTTCCGTCTGTCCACAAGGAAGCAGCTGGCTCCCCAAGTCAGAGCCGAGGCTGCCATAAGAGATGAATGGGCAGCTCAGCTCGCTAGCACTTGCTGTATTACAAACACAGAGAAGTAATGATAAGCAGAGACAAAAAGGACTTTAAGGATTCACTCAAGTATGCTCTTCGGCAGTAAGCCATGACTGGGGCCGGCTGGGAAACAGCTGCTGGTGACAGGCCAGTCCAGCCGGCAGCTGGGAGAGATGGAGTTGCTTTTTTGGAGCAAAGGCTTTAAGCCAATGATGACTTTAATAAGCACTGATACAAACAACTCAGAGAGCCTTGTTGTGATACGACTCCATTATATTGAGGAAATAAGTGATAAATAATAAAATCATAACAGCTGCCACTTATTGGGCATTTACAATACTCTGGCACTGAGCTATGCGACTGCAGATTGCCTCTGCTTGGGACTTCACTTGCGTTTACAAAACAGCAACGGCTAGAGAGCTGTAGTACTGTCATTCCTCTGCATGAGGCAGTGAGCATCCTCTCCAGTCATGAGCAGCCTATAAAGTTT
This sequence comes from Microcebus murinus, assembly GCF_040939455.1. Lineage (NCBI taxonomy): Eukaryota > Metazoa > Chordata > Mammalia > Primates > Cheirogaleidae > Microcebus > Microcebus murinus. The sequence goes on from NC_134108.1 coordinate 30,233,714, forward strand.
TCAATAGTTTCACAATATTCCATTACACCGATGAACCTCATTTTAAACCAACCTCCTTTAATGGAGCCAGATATTAGGTTGTTTCTAATCTTGCTAGGACAGCATTACAAAGAATATACCTTTGCGCGTGCTGTATTTCCCACATGTGTGACCACATTTGTAGGGTTCATACTTACAAATGAAAATACTGGGTCATTGCTTTTTTAAAGGTCCTTGCAAATAGTCCTCTATTTATGATAAACAGATTTACTCTTCCACAAGTGATGCATTTGAGTTCCTATCCCATTACCCCACTTCTCAATATGCAGCAATAATAATAACAGTAATCACACGTTGATGTCTCCTACATTCTAGGTGATATTGTAAATAGCTTTCGCGAATTAAGTCACTTCATCAAACTCTGAGAGATAAGTACTATTATTTCATCACCATTTTGTAGATGAGGAAGCTGGGGGAAAATAGAGATTAACAAATTTGCCAAAGGTGACACAGCTAGTCATTCAGGCAAGTTTCGGATTCGGGGTCCCTGCTTTAAAATTCCTCAGATTGACATTCTTTTGTAAGAATTTGCTTTGTTTTCTTTCTATGAATTGGCTATTCCTTTTTTTGGGTTGTTTTTCTGCTGGGTTGCTGTTCTTTTTATTATTGACTCATCATACAGTCAAGATCTTTTGACTTTGCCTATGACTTTTGCTTGTGTTTTTTCCTATGCAATATATTAGTATTTCTATGTAGCCATATGTATTGGTTGCATATGGTTTAAGGATTTTATATTACACTTAAAAAACTTCCAAATTGCTTTTCTTTTTTAATTATCCAATCCTATCCTAGTAACTTTTTAATTTAAGTTTTAACATTTTACTTTAAGATTTAACATTTTACTTTTTGACCCATTGGGAATTTATTTTGGTGTAAGATACAGGTTTTACCTTTCAAATAGATACCTATTTTTTTCTAAAACCATTTATTGAATATTCTAACTTTTCCCTACCTGTTCCAGTTATCACTGCTGCATACCAAACCACCACAAAATTAGTGGCATGATTGAAAAACCATTATACAGTCATGTGATGCATAACAATGTTTCAGTCAGTGGTGGACCACATAAACAGCAGTGATCCCAGAAGATTATAATATCATATTTTTACTGTACCTTTTCTATGTTTAGATATGTTTTGACACACAAGTATCTACCATTATGTTATAATTGCTTACAATATTCAGTACAGTAACATGCTGTACAGGCTTGTAGCCTAGGAGCATACCATGTATCCTTGGTGTGCAGCAGGCTGTACCAGCTCTGTTTGTGCAAGTACGTGCTATAATGTCTGCACAACAATGAAATTGCCCAATGACATATTTCTCAGAATGCATCCTGGTTTTAAGTGATGCATGACTATATTAGGCTCACAGGTTCCGTGGATCAGGAATTTAGAAATGTCACATCAGCAAAGGCTGTCTCTATTCCTCAGTGTTTAGGGGCTCAGCTGGGAAGATTTGAGGGCCAAGGTGATAGACTGATGGGAATTGGAATCGTATGAAGACTAAAGACTTTCTTGCTCATTAGTTGCTACTGGCTATTAGCTGGGACCTCATCTGGGGCTATTAGCCAAAATACCTATTTGTGGTCCCTCCATGTGTCTCTTGGGCTTCCTCAGAACATGGTGGATGGGTTCACTTCACACAAGAAACAAGTGGTAGTTATTACGCTTTATGATCTAGCTGCTAAAGTCACATAGTGTCACTTCCACATTAATTGCAAAGCCCATACAGATTCAAGAAGAAAATACAAATTTGACCCATAGAAATCAGAAGCGTCAAAATTACATTATAAGAAGAGAATTTAAGACATCTTTGAAAAATATAAAAGGACATGAAAGGGACCACCACCCAGGCATCCTTTGGGTCTTTAAGGGTGGCACTAACTTCTGCAATTTCTCTTAGGGTGTGAAATTATTTCAGGTGTTCTATAATATATTGCTGGGAGAGGGAGTTTTAGAGGCTTCCACTTGGCCCTCCCATTATGTGATAACTTCAATTGCACAGACCAAGGAACCCAAATGAGTGTTCTGACAACGACCAAGTGTGTCCACTCCAGTCATACATTCAGGGACTGGGGCACCGAACACTTTGTTAATCCATGGGTCCCATGTGAGCTGGACATGAGCCAGGACTCCATTTATTGCTTGGCCCTCATATGCCCCCACTCTACCAGAGAGGCCGTGAGGAGGCTTCAGGTCTCTGGCTGTGAATAACAGGCCAGACCTTAGGTTTGACAGTTCTCAAAATGTCTGAATATATCCCTTTCCCCAGGGTATGCTTACCTGAGTAAATGGCTGTAGATCCCTTTGGGAAAGAACTAGGAAGAATCATGAATTTATCTACTTGCTGTGGTGTTGTGGACCCTGCCACTCCATGAATCAATGGATTATGGGTCTGAAAACTGGCTTAGGTCTGAAAACTATGTTAGAGACTGCGACTTTGTTTTTTTTTGTTCTCTGCATTCACCCTCCTGATTAGCCATCTGTGATTTCTTTTGTAGTTTAGATTAAACAATACCCTTGTTGTCTGCCCAGCTATCTTGCCCTAGGAACACCACACTCCATTAATCCAGTACGTTAGTTCTTGGTGGCTCAGGCTTTTATGGTTGCCACGCCTAAAATGCTGTTCATTATGATAATTGCACCCACCTTGCTCCTGAAGGTTAAATGCCACCACCTGGCTTACATTATCACCATGGATAATGTAATATCCTTTCTAGGAGACCATTTCTGTAAAGCTGTTCCTGTCCTCAACCCTGTCCCCCCAGAAGAGAAGATCACTGAGCTCTGCAACAGGGCTGGTGTCTGCTCACCAGTACGTTCCCTATGGGTTTGGTAAACTGTGTTCTGAACTCCCCCGTAGAATACAGCCAGTTAATGAGCTTTCGGGCCCTACATAGTATATCCACTCCAGCATGCCCCTCTTGATCTCTTGCTCAACTGTTTACCGTGGAGTTCCAGAATTTCTCCTGAGGTGAGTGTAACCCATCGTTTCTCCAAAGTTTTCAAAGCCAGCCTAGCAATGCATTAGCATCATCTTCAGTGGACTCTGCCATGGTAAATCTGCTGTCAAGAAAGGGGGGCTCCCATATCGAAAAGCGCTTTATTATGATATTATATAGAGTATTGTATATTATATTCCATCCCCTGTGATTTGATACACCCACAATCCTGTCCCGTAATTCCCCTCCTAGAGACTCTGGTATGTGAGCTAGATCCTGCATCTCATCTGGTGTCAGTCCTTTTCCTCCCCTAGCAGGCCAAGCACTTCCCCTACTGGGCTATGCCGTGACTTGGCCCTAGTTATTGGTCTGGCAGGCACGTGACAGGGGAGCTACGTCCTGAGATGGGCATTTGTTTTCTTGCAATGCCTCAGCTCATCTTCAGGGCACTAGCCTAAAAAAGGAAGAATGGGTCCATTCTGTAGATTTGGAAGCCCTGTTTTCAAGCAGAGAACAGGTAGCTTTTAAGGAGTAGTGTGATCAGTTCTTCTAAGATAGAGGGCATGGACCCAAGGCAGAATGAGACATTGCGTGATACAAAATATTAAAAATTGTTGTGAATTCTTCTGGTCATCTCTGGGATGGTCATGCAACTATATTTTTTTTACATTTTTTGTTTGTTTTTTTGAGACAGAGTCTCACACTGTTGCTTGGGCTAGAGTGCCACGGCGTCAGCCAAGCTTACAGCAACCTCAAATTCCTGGGCTCAAGCAATCCTCCTGCCTCAGCCTCCCAAGTAGCTGGGACTACAGGCATGTGCCACCATGCCCGGCTGATTTTTTCTATATATTTTTAGTTGTCCAGTTAGTTTCTTTCTATTTTTAGTAGAGACAGGGTCTCACTCTTGCTCAGGCTGGTATTGAACTCCTGACCTTGAGCGATCCTCCCGCCTCGGCCCCCCAGAGTGCTAGGATTACAGGCGTGAGCCACTGCACCCAACCTATTTTTTACCTTTTGAAGCAACAGCAGGGAAAGTTATTGCTTGTATTACCGCTTCAGTATTTCACATCCTTTTTCATTGTTCTCATTTATATCATGTCTTATGATGTGCCAAAGATATCCTAAGTACTTATGTGTCCATCTGTTTATCTGAAATCCCAGAGTAGTCTTAAGTTGTATTTAAAAATAGTTGTTTTTCAAACTTCAGTGTATTTAGAGATCTGCTTCCTAAATATATTTATTAATACAACTTCCTCTTTGGTGGCAGATATTTTATTAGGAGATTTGTGTTTGAGGAGTGGGTGAAGAGAAGGGGAGCGGGCAGCAGGAAGGAAGGGAAGTACATGGGTTGGTTGTGCCCAGCATCCATGAATGCTAACTGGACTGCACCCAAAAAGAATTATTTCTTGGGCTTCTGCAGCTGTTTGTAAATACAGGTAAATAAATATCATGATGTGGTGAGAAAGGTCTTTGGAATCAGAGCAGCTTTCTTGAAGTCCTACTTTCTCTATTTAATAGTGGGATGACATGAGCCAAGTCATTTGACTTCTTTCTGCTTTTGGTTTCCACATTTAAAAAAATGAGCATAATACTACCTGCCCTGCCAACCTCAGTAAGGGCTCTTTGAAATATTAATTAACATTCTGGACATGAAAGAACTTTGTAAATTGTAAGGAACCATGTGGGTTGGTGATGATGTTCCTGTTGCAATTACTATTGAATAGTTGCAACTGAAAGGCAAACTATTCCTAAAGGGTGGATTGGCCACTTTGAGGTGGTGGTTTGTTTCCTCTAAAATTTCTAGGTGTTTCAAAAAATAAATACTGACAAATAAAACTTGTAAGCATTTCATGTTTTAAGTTAATATTCATTTCTAATTTCATGCCCTGATATTGGAAAAAAAGGTTTATTATTTTTTAAAAAATTGACATGTTATAACCACAGAGAAGGCAAACTGGTTTTTCTTGAGTGTTCCAAAGCAAGTTCTACCCTGAGGTGACAGTTGTGTTAATTTGTACACATGCCTGGGGCTCCAAAATAAATTTTGAAATATACAGAACTCTATGCAAGAAAATGAGCCCTTATTTTAAAGTAAAATTTGGGATTAAAAATAAAAGTCAGTGTGTTTTCTTGGTAAGATCTGTGCAGAGATAAACAGACCTGCCCTCTCTCCCCACTCTCTCCACCTTAATTATCTTCATTCCTAAAGAAATCACGTAAGGTTTGTTTGCTGCTTAACGTTACTTCTTTCTGTCCCCATCCTGTCTCTTCTCACTTCCTTTGAGTCTGTTGCTCCAAGGTGACATGCACAGCTTTCAAATAATAAGCAACATTCAAATATCCTTTCCTAAGGAAAATTCTAGATATTCCTTGACTTTACTTCCCTGCCATCAATATCTCCTGTATCTCTTGTTTCTTTCTTTCCAAAGATATAATATTATTATATAATATACACAATATAATTAGACATAATAACACAAAGGTTTATTATTATTATGAATAATTAATGATGTTGCTGATTTTAAATTACTTTTTAGCTAATAGTGGAAAGAAGTCCTTGAAAGATAGCCTGCCAAAGAAACAGAACTTTGAAATGATTCTCTTGCATAGATAAGCTTGCAGAGGAATATAAGCTCATAAGAAAATAATCCCTTGGCTTGCATAGCATCCTTGTTTCTAAATTTTCCACCATTATAAGAACCAATCAATGCACAAGTTTTAGATTCAGGAATCATCTGCTTTCTGCAATAAGCAAGAGGCAAACTAGAAGGAAGGAAAAAAAATATGCTTATCAAATTGCATTATCCCAGTTGGTTGTTCCCCTTAATCTAATCACTGATATAACTTTCAGATCCATTCCCTTGGAGGCATGCCACACACTCCTAGTAGAACCAAAATGCCAGGAGTGATAATAAAGATAATAAAGATAAACCAATCCAAGGCAGAGCAGGGAACTGGGCAAGTCCAATGTTCCTCACCCACCACTGTAAGCCCAGGGTGGCCAGGGACCCCGCTGAGATCACCCACATTTCAGATCAATGATCCTCTGCAGGGCATGTTAGACTTTCAGGGAGGCATGTGTGCTTTGAAAATAAAACATATTCAATAATAAAATACAAATTTGCACTTAGAAAACCAAATAAAAGTGGTCATTTTGAAGTTCCAAATCATTTTGTGTAGGCTTTTTTTCCAAGGGAGGGCATAGATTTTGAAACATTGAGAATTGCCATCCAGATTCTTTCCTCCTTTCTCCTCCTCATGAGAATTTGCCTGACTTTTATGCCAGCGCCACAGTCTGTATTGACGGTGGGGGTCAGGAGCACCACCAGATCCCAGGGCACAAGAGAGAGAGGTCCAGCCTCCATGGGCTCCATGGCCCAAGGCGCAAAAGCCCGTGGCATTTGCCCTCACCCTCCTCTTCCCCAGTCTGCCTTTTAATGGAAACTGGAAATCCAGTGCCCATGGTGGCACAGGAAGCCCCAGTTATGAGCCTAGAGGGTGGGCTGAGGGAGCTCTGGATAAGAGTCTGGATACAAGGAGGGTCACCAGCCCATGACAGAGTGAGTTTCTTCTACACCTTCTTCCCTAGACGAAGAAGGAAAGAGACAGAATATGGGGAAGGGAAACTTGGCAACATTTATCAGTATGGGCTTACTTAAGTCTTTTGCTAAGTAACCATAAAAAAATACATTGAAACCAGACTTCATTACTATATCCAGAAAGTATCTTGCATGATTAACTGCTTTTAAGTCTCTAAATCCTGGAAGCTCTGCAGAATGCACTAACAGTTCTCAGAAAACCCATAGGAAATTTACAATCACATATGCTAGTGGTATCAGTAAACATTAATGTATACATGTTGTAATGTCCTTACAGACAAATAAAGACAGAAGTCTTCACCACCTTTATCAGACAAAGTAACCAATTGGAATTGACAAAAAGGGTAATGAATTGGCTAACTTTCTATGCCTAAAATTTGCTAAATATTTAAATTTATTCTTGATCAATAGTGATTCCAGAGGAGTGAAGTTTAAGGACTTTATGGTCTCTACATTCTCTAAGAAAAAATGGAGCACCCTGTATGGAAGTAAGACTCAATGAAGTCGAGCAGATGGGAGGGAGGAGGAGAGGATGGGTAAATTCGTACCTAACTATACATTTAATGTACCCTATCTGGGTGAAGGGCACACTTACAACTTTAACTCAAACTGCACAAAAGCAAATTATGTAACCAAAATGTGTGTACCCCCATAACATTCTTAAATTTTAAAAATGGAGCACCTACTGTACATAGATTAGTCTTCGAAGGATCCAGAGGATCCCCAACTCAGAAAGTACAGCTCTGAGCATGGCAGGCTCCCCAGCCAAGGCCAGCCTCATCTCATCTACTCACACACTGGCCTAGACTCTAATTTCAGAAACAAAGTTTCCAGGTTCTACTATCCCACCATTAAGCAGCAGATGCTGAAATTACATACTTGCTATATTAGAGATGCCTTTGATTAGCCTAACTCCATAAAATGCAAATATTCTTAAAAGGATAACAGAACATATTTCATTTAGAATTCATATTTTTGTTTTTGTTTTTTTTAAGACAGAGTCTCACTCTGTTGCCCAGGCTAGAGTGTCATGGTGTCAGCCTAGCTCACAGCAACCTCAAACTCCTGGACTCAAGTGATCCTCCTGCCTCAGCCTCCTGAGTAGCTAGGACTACAGGCATGCGCCACCATGCCTGGCTAATATATATATATATATATATATATATATATATATATATATATATACATTTTAGTTGTCCAGCTAATTTCTTTCTATTTTTTTTTTTTAGTAGAGATAGGGTCTTGCTCTTGCTTAGGCTGGTCTCGAACTCCTAAGCTCAAACCATCTTCCCACCTCGGCCTCCCAGAGTGCTAGGATTACAGGCGTGAGCCGCCACGCCCGGCCTAGAATTTGTATCTTAATGGAGAAAAGTTTATTATAACTCTGGAGCTAGTTCTGCTAAGTGAAGGAGGAGAGAAAGGCTGAGGGCCCTGAGCAGCTGAAGTGACAGTGACAAATGAGGGCACACACAGAGGGCGCTGTGGACTCTGACTTCAGTCTGTTTATTTATTTCCCAGCCTTGTTTTATTGAACCTTATTCCTGGCACCACTCTCCCTGCAGGATAGCATAGGTTATCTGGATAAAAGAAAGAAGCAGACTAATAAACAAGACAAACCAAGATTCCACATCTGATGATGCAAGTGGAGCAAGATGAAACACCCCTTAGTCAACAGGGGATGAAGAACCACAGTCAGTGGCTGGGTACCCCTGGAGAAAGGTGATGCAGAAAGCACGCATGGAACAGCTCTGCGAACACACATGGCCTCTGTAGGAAATGATGTTCCACATTCCCAAAGTATTCAGGTAGCCTTGGTTCCTGCTACATCCTGGCATTCTCTGCCCCCTACCCTGCTAGGTCTGTCTTGCTCTGACAGCCTAGAATGTCTACCCCAGTGGTCCTTGAATTCCTGCGCTGTCCTCCTCATGGCTCTGTTTTCAGAAAGCTGTGCTCTTATTTAGTATCAGTCACAGGGTTACCCAGAAGGCCTCACGGGACCTCCAGTCTAGTTCCAATTTAGAGCTGGCTGGTCAGGGAGAGGCATAATCTCTCCAGGCCCATCAGGTCTTTCCCACCCTGTGTCCACTGCCACCATCAAGGCCCTGTGCCCATTTCTCGTGGGCATCCATACATGTAGCAGACAGACATTTGTAAACTCACTACATGGCTGGCACTGGGACTGTGGCAGGGACCAAAACAGACACATGCCCTTGCCTTCCTGGCATTGGAGTTCAGCGGGCTGAACAGTAAGTAGACAGTAAGTAAAATAAATAAATAAAACATGTAGTATATTTGCAAGTAGTAAGCTCTATGGAGGAAAATGAAGCAGGGAAGGGTAGAATGCATGTTAGGAAAAGGTGTTTGCAATCTTAATACTGTGGTCAGGGGAGGCCTCACTGGGAAGGTGACATGCAAGTAAAGACCCACAGGAGGCGAGGGAAGATATCTGAGGGATAGTGTTGCAGGAAAAGGGATGCAGTGAGTGCACAGCTCTGAGGCCACAGCCTGCTGGCCTGAGGAAGCCAGGAGGCCCATATGGCTGGAGTACAGTTAGGACAGGGAGATGAAGTGGGTCCCTCTGAGTGAAGTGAGCAACAATTCTGCCCATCCCCTCTTCACTGTCCAAATCCCACCACCGCAGAGGCTCCCTAGAGTGTCCCACCCCTCTAGGGAGCCACTAGGACTTCATACTCTAAGAGCAGCCACAGGATTTACTACCTGCATCTAGACCTTCTGCCCTGTTTGGAGTCTCTGCCAATTTAAAGCAAGACCCTTATGTATTTCTTGATCTCCTCAATGGCAGTTACAGTGACAGGTTTTTTAATCAGGAATTGTGTTTGCTCTCAGTTGCTACAGAGATATAAGTTTGTAAGAATTTGTTTGCTGTTGATTTTTTGGCCAATTATTAATACTTCAAGGGCAGAGGAAGTATATGGGAAAATTTACAATCAGAGATATAGGGCATTTTTCTATTATGTCATTAAGAATATGGAGATAAGATAATGAGCTCTGGGAGGAGGGAGATGTGGTTATGAATTTGAAAGGAATACAATTTGCCTGCACCTGTTACAGGGTGTTCCTGGTGGCTGGATCAGCTATGTTCAACCCTACGCTGAGGAAATGTGTGCTTCTCCACACGATAGCAATATTTGATAGTTGAGACTTGCTCTCTTTCAAACTATTTTAATCTGTTTTCTATTATATTTCACAGTATCTAGATGTCATTATAATATTTTTAAGGAGGAGAATCCTTTTAGGAATAGTTGAAGGTCATACAGATTGAATCCAAGAGTAGGAAACATTCAGCAGAGAATGGAGATGACTGAACTCTGGATTCTAACCCCACCCTACTCTTTTCATAATCACAATGATGTTTCATACAATTCTTCTGCATTGAAAGCTTCTATTTAGCATGTCTATTTAGGGCCAGATACTACACTAAACATGCATTAACTCTTTACAGGTATTAACCCACTAAAAAAAATCTCTGAAGTTTTCCATTATGATACTATTTTATAAATGAAAAAAAATTGATGCTTAGAGAGTTTAGCATATTTGCCCATTCTCCCAAGCCCTGCGCTGTGCTGCTATGTGCAGAAGTCAAAGGCACACATTTTCGCCTACTTTACAGCAAGCCATGGAGAACAGTAAAAAAATATGTTCAAATCTTTTTTTTTTTTTTTTTTTTTTTTTTTTTTTTTTTTGAGACAGAGTCTCACTTTGTTGCCTAGGCTAGAGTGAGTGCCATGGCGTCAGCCTAGCTCACAGCAACCTCAAACTCCTGGCTCAAGCAATCCTTCTGCCTCAGCCTCCCAAGTAGCTGGGACTACAGGCATACGCCACCATGCCCGGCTAATTTTTTCTATATATGTTAGTTGGCCAATTAATTTCTTTCTATTTATAGTAGAGACGGGGTCTCGCTCTTGTTCAGGCTGGTTTCGAACTCCTGACCTCGAGCAATCCGCCCGCCTCGGCCTCCCAGAGAGCTAGGATTACAGGCGTGAGCCACCGCGCCCGGCCTTGTTCAAATCTTAAGAAGCAATAAGTAGATGAATATCATTAGATCTGTCTTGTGCTTTTTAGTCTGTCTTATTCCCGGATGGATTTCTCTGAAGGATGGGGGGAATGCTCTATTCAGAGAGCCAGGAGTAGGTCAGGCAAGCTGCAGGAGATCTTGGCTTGTTCAGATTTTACAGGCCTGCCCATTGGCCTGACAACCTTGTAAAAATAGATACAGACACATGATTTCACTTTTTCCATATCTGAGTCCAGTTTCTACCAAGGAGTTCAGAATTGTGTGCTTAGGCAAAAATCATGGAAATAAGCTAAATGTACTGAAATACTCCCAGGTTACACTGTAGGTCCTACTGGAGTTTGTGCAGCACTGCTCCTCTGAGATTTAGTTGTCTTCCTTATCTCAGGATGAGAAATGCAGAAAAATCTCCATAGGAACTAAGTAAGTAGGATATACAATAAAGATCTTGGCCATTCTTTTCATTTGATACAAATCAAACAATCACACCAATAAACACAATTATAATCTAAAAAAGTCAATGATGGAACAATATCCAAGGCTCACCAATAATTAAAACTATTTAAATGTAAATAATTAGTATCAATAATCTATATTAGGATGCATATAATTGCTTCAGGAGAATACAACTGGTTACTCAGCCAACTCCATTTAGATGTTTAATCAACATCTAAACTTCATGTCAGAACTAAGCTCCTTATCTCCTTTTCTGTTTTACTTAATGTCAACTTTATCGTTTCAGTCACTTAGAACAAAACCTTGGTGTCAACTTGACTTCAGTCTTTCTCCTTCAACCCTTTTAACCAATCTTTCAGCAAATCTGTGGCTCTCCCTTCGAAATACATGCAGAATCTTACCCTTTCTTACTCCCTCCACTGATACTACTGAGATCTGGATTATCAGAACACTATATGACATTAAATCTTGCCTGGATTCTTGTATGAAACCTCCTAAATGGTCTACCTTCGTCTACATTTTCCCTGTTAATGGTCCATTCTGACGTGGTTGATCCAATGAGCCTGCTAAAAGCCAAGTTAAGAGTGTGTCACTCTTCTGCTCTGAATATTCTAGATTACTCCCCTCTGTTAAGTTCAGTGAACTGTACATCCCTACCCGGGGATTATTTCCCCTCTGACTTCACCTCCTGCTCCTCTGCCCTTCACTCCTTCTGTGCCACCATCTCAGCCTCCTTGGTGGTCTTGGGACATGCCAGGCTCATTCTGGATTCAGAGACTTTGCTCACACTGTTCTGTCTACCTGGAACAGCCAGAGATGGGCTTGGCTTTCTCCTTCCCTCACCTCTTCAAGTCTTTGCTCAAATGACACCTTTCCAATGATGCTCACCCTCCACCTAGTAGGACGACCTTCCCACCCTCACTGCCTGGCATCCTGGTTCTTCTCATTCTGTTCTCTGTTTTCTTTTTCCCCTGGCACTTGGCACCTGTGAACATGTACATAATTGTACGTAAAATTATTTTTTTTCTTTGTCTCTTTCTCCCACTAGAATCTAAACTTTATAAGGCAAGGAAGCTTTGTCTTTATTCACTGATATGTCCTAGACACTTAAAACAGTGCCTGGCATACATTATACTCATAAATATTTTTCAAATACATAAAAGAAAGTCAGAGGCAGGGGAATGGAGTGGGGGAGTGCAGGCTTTGAGTAGGCAAACCTGAGTTCCAATATTATACTTGCACTGTACTCTCCAGTTGGAGGAGCTTGGGTGAGTCACTGCATATCCTGAAGTCTCAGTTTCCTCAACTGCAACAATGTGAACATTAGTGTCAGTGTGAGAATTACAGATGATGCACCCAGTGTGGCGCACATTTCACAGGTGTAGTTATTATGGATATCACAATATTTTATATGAAATAGTTAAAAAATAATGCTGTATTTTTTCAAATGATGTTCTATAAATCATAATATAGTTTTAATACTTAAAGATTATTGCTCACTTTGGCACCCTAGGTACTACTCAAAATGCTAAAGCTTATCAACAGCATAAATTCTTCTGATTCCTTCGTGAGAACTTCAGCAGTTCAGTTAGTTACTAGAAGGCATCAGCAGCTGAAAGATGCAATTCTCTAATTATAGGACTTCTTAAGTCATGAACACCTAATGGCAACAAAATGGCCTCATTAATAATATTCAAAGTTATAAGAGAAGAATAGAAAAGACTGGCCCATTTCTTGGAGCAAATAGTGTAATATAGGCAGATGACAGAGAGAGAGAAAACAGGAATGAAAATTTATTCCATTTTGCTTTTGGGTTTTCTTTCAAGAAGATTGGCCTTTAGACCAAGAGTGGTAGAACAAACATTAGTGGGAGGATATAGAAGCATAAGATATGCAAGACTGTAGAGAGAAAGGGATGCTGCTATGAATCAGGTCCCCCCCCCAAATTAAAGTGGCAGCCACCCAGGGAAATGGCTCTTGAGATTTCTAAGCCATCTCCGATGACTTTTGAGAAGTAGGCTGCAATATATTTGCTGAGGGACAGATAGTAATGGAGTTGCTACCATTACAATTACCTAAAATAAATGGCACAAGCCATAGCTTGGCTATAAAATGACTCACACATTAAAATGACTCAAGAGGAAGTAACAGGGGCCCATGTAATTGATGAAGTACAAATCCATTCGTTCATTCAAAAGTCACTTACTGTCTACCATGTGCCAGGCACTCAGTGGATGTCTTTTGAATGAAAATGAAAAAAATCGGCCAGGCACGGTGGCTCACGCCTGTAATCCTAGCTCTCTGGGAGGCCGAGGCGGGCAGATGGCTCAAGGTCAGGAGTTTGAAACCAGCCTGAATAAGAGCGAGACCCCGTCTCTACTATAAATAGAAAGAAATTAATTGGCCAACTAATATATATACAAAAAATTAGCCGGGCATGGTGGTGCATGCCTGTGGTCCCAGCTACTCGGGAGGCTGAGGCAGCAGGATTGCTTGAGCCCAGGAGTTTGAGGTTGCTGTGAGCTAGGCTGACGCCACGGCACTCACTCTAGCCTGGGCAACAAAGCAAGACTCTGTCTCAAAAAAGAAAAAGAAAAAAACATCATCCTCATGAGAAATAACTCTATGCTCTGTTTTTGGTACCAGTAAACAGAGGCACTGCAATAGCCAGAACACGGCTGGGTCTCAGAGCATTTGGCAAAACCTTCCATGGGATACTAATAAAGTAGGTGTCTTCACAACTGACTGAATGGCAGGTTCCTGGCTAATGCATGGGGAAACTTGTAGGAGACTCTTCTGGCTTAATACAGAGCAATAGTGTATTGAGTGGGACAAGAAGGTCACTTTAATTGGATACTCCATTCTGCAGAGGTCTCTTACCTGGAGTATTCGATTCAGTTCCACAACCCATGACTGAGATGAAAACGAGTGTCATTAAGTTGAGGACAATGACAAAGATGCTGAGGGGATACAGAGACTGTCCTATGAAGAGCAACTGAAAAGAAAACCCCAAGCACTTGCCCTGAGATAAAAGAAGCTCCGGGGAGTGCACACTAGCTGCCTCCATTACGGACAGTGTCCTGCAGGGCGGGGTGCAGCGGGAGGAAGGGGCTGGGCATTTATTGAACATCCCTAAGTCAGGAACTCCTTGGGTGCATTCTCTCATTTAATCCTTTACATTTAGCTTTTAAGTGTGTGGTCACCGAGGCATGAAAACACATGACATCTCTCCTCAAAGCACGCCAAGGACACGGACAGACAGCTCTTCCACGTGGCCAGTCTCATCCTCCCAGGGCTCAAATCACCACTCTTGTGTTAATTGATTCTCCTTGCTTGGAAAGTTCTGAGCAGTTAAAGTCAGTGATGATTCAAACGAGAAAAAAATAAGTATGCTTAAGGGCAAAAGTTTAAGACATGGAGGTAGAGAAACCGCTCCAGGACCTCACAGCTGACTTTGCCATCTGAAAGGACACTTGGAGTGCAGCCTAAAATGTCACTTGGAACAGCCCAATCTCATATAAAAGCATACTGCCCACATAGCATAGGCCTGGGCAAAGGATGCAGGAGCTGGTCTCTGATTTCATAAATGGGACCTTAGGGCTTTAAAATATTCTGTTCACTATAGAAATGAAAAAACTCAGTACGCCTATATGGGAAAGTCAGTTCAATTACTCCACTTCAATAAACATTTCTGAATCGGGCTTCTATTTCTTTAAAGATCAAATTAGTCTTGAGTTAGGCCCTACTTAATAGCAATGTTCCAGAAGAAAGGAATCCTTTCAGAGAAACCTCAGAAAATATATTAAAGGATTCTTTGAAACTTATCACATTTTGAAACTGACTTTTAATGAGCTGCTGCCAGCTGCAGTGATCAGTTTAAGTAGATTCAGTGACTTTCCTCTAATTAAGTATTTAAGCATTCACTTTTCAAATAAATCGAACATTCTAGCTTTCTGGTGTTCTCTTTACAAGGAAAGTGTCAGCATAAGATGCAGCGTTTCTTTTTCCCTGGTAACTTTCCCAGCAGATTCTGCACATCTGAAATCGTGTGGTTAAAAAGAGCCATAAACACAAATTTAAGAACTATTCGAGAAAACAGATATCTAAAGCATCGCCTTCATTAAGTAGCAGAGCTGTTTTAAATATCATGGTTTGGGGTTATGGAATAGAAAGGCATTGTGTTTACTGACAAAATAACTGCTTGGATTAACGGCTTGGGTGGGGCTAGGGTGGGCTGGGATGGGGATGGGAAATCACATTCCCCAACCCCATGGGTTGCAGTTGTAGACTCCATTCAAACAGTCCTTCCACCAGCTCCCAACCTGGAATCAGGTCAATCCTCAACTCCCCCAAGGCTGTTCTTTGCTAATGTTAACTTTTATTAAATATACATTATATCCCAGACATTGTACTAAGCACCTTAAGTTCAGGATCGAATTTAATCCTTACAGTAATCTCTTGAAGTGGGTACTCTTTTTATTCCCATTTTACAAAGTCAGAGACTAAGGCTTAGAAATTCTGCTTAAACAATTGCAAAGATGTGGAAACAACCCAAGTGCCCATCAATATATGAGTGGATTAATAAAATGTGGTATATGTATACCATAAAGTATTACTCAAGCCATTAAAAACAATAGTGAACCACCTCGTATATTACCCTGGATGGAGATGGTATCCATCCTTCTAAGTGAAATATCACAAGAATGGAAAAACAAACACCACATGTGCTCACCATTAAATTGGTACTGATGGATCAAAACTTATGTGCACATATGGGAAGTAACATTCATTGGGTGTTGGGCAGGTTGCTGGGGAGGAGGGGTTAGGTAAACTCACACCTAATTGGTGTGGTGTGCACTGTCTGGAGTATGGGCAGGCTTGTAGATTTGACTCAAGCGGTGCAAAGGCAATATATGTAACCAGAGTGTCTGTACCCCCATAATACTCTGAATTAAAAAAAAAATTGGCTAATAAGTGGTGACTCAAATCCAGAGCCCTGGCACTACCTTGTTATACTGAAATGCTTCTTTTTTTTTCCCCTCTCTTTTTTCTCTCTCTCTTTTTTTTTAAATTTCAGCATATTATGGGGGTACAAATGTTAAAGTTACATATATTGCCCATGCCCCTCCTCCTCCCTCGAGTCAGAGCTTCAAGTGTGACCATTCCCCAAACATTGCACATCTCACTCATTATGTTTGTATACACCCATCCCCTCCTCCCTCCTCCCACCCGCCTGACACTCGATAAATGTTATTCCTATATGTCCACTTAGGTGTTGATTCATTAATATTCAATTTGCTGGTGAGTACATGTGGTGCTTGTTTTTACATTCTTGAGATACTTCACTTAGTAGAATGGGTTCCAGCTCTATCCAGGAAAACACAAGAGGTGCTGTATCACCATTGTTTCTTAAAGCTGAGTACTACTCCATGGTATACATATACCACATTTTATTAATCCACTCATGTATTGATGGGCACCTGGGTTGTGAAATGCTTCTTTTGGTGGCGGTCCCTCCAGCGAGGATAGATACCTGAACTCAATCAGTCGTATTCTAATAAAAAGGAAAATCCCAGGTAGGAAATGAGTTAATGAGATCTATAATGTCTGGCCTCTAGAAACCAAGCAAACCCTTGCCAGGGGTAATAATGAGCTGCAGGTGTGAGATCAGGTCTTCAAGCTGATCCGCCCACAGCCCTGGCCACAGCCTCAGCCTGGAAGATGCGCTCAGTGCTGGCCATGGAAGCACTGAGAGAAGAATTTCATCTTTTGCTGTTGTTGTTGTTTTTTTTCTTTTTCTCCCTCCCACCCTACTTCCCCTGCCTGATTTCTGGACTTTGGAAATCTGCAAGCCTGAGAACAGCCTTAGATGACCTTTTTGGCAGCACCCGTAGGAGTTGTTAGCCAAAAGCTCCAAACTCAAATCCTGATCACTGAAACTTGTCTGTTGGGAGTAGCTCAAAGATATTCTTTCAATCAAGATAATTAGTTTAGCAAAAGAGAGCCATTGTGGTTTAGAGAGCTCACCATTGATTACTAGGTCAAGATAACGATTGTTGTCTCCTTTTTTTCCTCTTGAGACCTTAGATTGTAGAGTACTTTTGACCTTGTGCAATAGATATCCTCTTTCCCATTGAGAATGATGTGGGCAGGGAGGGGAGGGAGGCAGGAAGAAGGACATATCCATTGCGCCACTTCGCAGCACTCACGTTTACACCACCAGCCTTCACCTACGCCACAGGCAGTTGCCCTTCACTATAGAATCAGGAGAAAAATGTGATATTCCCGAGGCAAGCGATGGCCCTCTTGTTCCTCAAATAATTTCATGACAAAAACTAGCCAAAGAGATGTCATTCATCTTTCAAATATTTTTCTTCTTTGCTTGCCCTTATGCATTCCATTTGTGATGACTGCAGAAAATTTAGAAAATACAGATAAACAAAAAGAATATAGGTAAATTAAAACTGCTCAAAATACCACCACCCAGAGATAATTATCATCAGTAATTTTGTGCAGATTCTTTCAAACCTTTTCTATTTAAATATAAATATATTAAAATTACTTCTTGAAAAAAATTGGATCAAATTCTACACATGGCTTTGTAACTTGCTTTTTACCTAACCATGTATCATAAATAATTTTTTATATAAAAAAATTGACATTTCTCTTATTTCATTTCTCTATAGCATGTAATATATGAGCACACCATCATGTATTGGTCAGTTTCCTATTGTTGCACATTTAGGTAGGGCCTCACTTTTCACTAATACTTTAAGCAACATCTCAACAAGCATCATTCATGCATTTTTGAGCACTTGCCAACTATTACCACAAGATAAATTGCTAAAGCTCAAACTAGCTCGTTTATTAAGGCTTCTGAAACACTGTCCCCAAAAAAGATGGTGTCCAATAGCAATTTCACTAGCAATGCTACAAGTGCCATTGAGCCCTTCTAGAAGAGCAGAGCAAACCAGTAAGCCTGAAAACAATGCCAGGAGAAGGAAGAGGCAGTTTCACTGCTTTTCCTGGAGTTCCCTCCACTGGGCCTCTTACACTTCACCTAAGATGATATAAACAATTTTTACTCTGTTGCCTTCATCCCCAACTTGTAAAATGAGATAGTGGCAGAGTTAGGTTATTACCCAGAACAACGGAGAGTGCCCGGGGGACCGTCTGAGAAGGCGTTGCTGAAGTGTGCAATGCTGTCAAGAAAGCAGAACAAAAGCCCATGTTTGCTGTAAGAAGCTCATCTTCAGGAGTTGGTAAAACTGGTGCTTTAGGGGTGCAGAATTGACTTATTAATCTAACACATATAGCTTTTTATTACGTGCCACCCAATCTCCTAAGCACTTTATAAATCTCAAATTATTTCTCATCACAATCCTATAATAAGGCAGATACCATTTTAATCCTCATTTTTACAAGAAGAGGTTAAGTATCTTAACTTGTTAGAGTTAGTTCTAGAGTCCATTATCTAACCACAAAGCAGCGCTGCCCATCAGAGTATGTCCCTGATGCAACTAAGAGCACCCTCAACTACATATGTATACATACACACACACATAGCAGCAAATACTCAATTTTCCAATCAAGCTGGAAGCATCAACTACTGGTATTACCTCAGTAAATACAATAAAAACCGAATTTTGCATACAAAAACCGAATTTTGCATACAAAAACCGAATTTTGCATACAAAAACCGAATTTTGCATACAAAAACCGAATTTTGCATACAAAACTACTTAACACCTAAAATAACTAGAGTAATTCTAGATAACACAGCCTTGGTTTCATTTGTCATTTATTAATTTTAGCTATTTCTTTTCCTAAATCCGATTTTTTTCTTCAATAAATCTTAATTGGACTATTTAAGATTTTGTACTTTCCAAAGCCCTTTGACATCCCATTTAATCCCCCAAAACAACCAGTTTGGAAGGTTCTGAGGCTTAGAAAGGCTAAGTGACTTGTTTGTGGTCACTTGGCTAGATAAATAGCAGAAGCAGGATGTGAACACGTGTCTCCTAACTATGACTTCCTGCTCCATCGTATCTATTACACTCAGCTGCGTAAGCTTGAGACAGGCACTGACAGGAAACAGAAATGTGAGGGAGCGTGCTGGTGTGTTGAAAGACATGGGTGCGTGGGTAGACACATAGGTAGACAGAGAGACAGATACTCACATACACATATACGCGCTATAACATTACATGTATTTGGAATCAACCATCTGATGACCTCACCTTCTAGAACTCAAGACTGTTTCATCTTTTTATTTGCTCTTTAGTCAGCCTCCTCTTCCATGCTCCAAAAAGCTTATTTTTAATTTTTGCCACATCCCAAGCCCTCTGGCTTCTTTTCTCTCTGTAGCTGACGGAGAAGGTAAAGGCCATCTTTCATTTGTGTATTCATATCCTCACTCGTCTGAGTGAAACAGCGCCGGCTCCTTCTGTAGAGCTCACCAGCACGCCCTCAGTCTTTCTTAGCACACACACACACATGCACACCCACAAACACGCAGGTAAGTGCACGTCTGCCTGTGCACTTGGTGCACACTCCGCGATCTTGCATTCCCCCTGGCCTCTGTAGCTTACAGATAATGTCAGAAACATGTCATCTCCAGGTTCTGGAGGCTAGATGTCTGATTTTAAGGTGTGTCAGCCTGAGCTGTTTCTGGCGAGGGCTCTCTCCCTCCCGCTTATCAATGGCTGACTTCTCCCTGCGTCCTCACATGGCAGGGAGCGAGAGTGTATCTCTTCTTATAAGGCCACTATTCCCATCACAAGGTCCCCACCCTTGTCACTTCATCTACACCTAATTATCTCTCATAGTCTTCATCTCTAAGTACCATCACATTGAGGGTCAGGGCTACAGCATATGAATTGTGGGGGTACAATTCGGTCCATACGTACCCCAAGTGTAATGTTCTCTCATCCCTTCTGTGTGTGCTCAAGAATCCCCATCTCCATAAGTAGTTTCCAGTGAAGTGAACCTCTTCTTCCTCTGACACTCTATGTACCAGTAGTACTTTACTGCAACTAGTTTCTGACGTGACTGTCTCCCTCTCTGAGACTGTGAGCTCCCTAAGGGCTGCACCAACACCTCATCATGCCATGTCTGGTACAATGCCTGCTAGGTAGAAAGGATTCAATAAATATTCATTGATTGAGTAAATAATTGGATGAATGAATACTAGCATCTAAGAAGGCAGCATGAAATGACTTGGGTAGCCAATATTCATATCATGAAGCTCAGAGGAGTACCTCACAGGATATTCATTCTTGGACTCTCCCACAAAGTCTATTTATAGTTGGTTTGCATGGTGTTAATTATTATGTGTTACAGGATTTCCAAATCAACCTGTTTTGCTTTGCTAGGGCTATTGTAACAAAGTATCATGGACTGAGTGGCTTAAACAACAGAATTTTATTTTATCACAGTTCTGGAGGCTGGAAGTCTGAGATAAGATCTCAGCAGGGTTAGTTCCTTCTGAGGACTGTGATGGAAAGATCTGTCCCAGGCCTCTCTCTTTGGTTTATAAATGGCCATCTTCTCCCTGTGTCTTCACATGGCCTTCCCTCTGTAATTACTTAAGTCCAAATTCTCTCTTCTTATAAGATAAGGACACCCATCATATTGGATTAGAGCTCAGACAATGACCTCTGTAAGAACCCTATCTTCAAATACAGTGGCATTCTGGGGTACTGTGGATTAGGACTTCAACATATAAATGGGGGAGGTTCGGGGGTGGGAGAACACAGTTCAGCCCATGACACAACCTCTGTTAGCCAAGTGAGAAAAGTGATAGGCAGAGCTGATATAACAAGTCACACACAATGGAGAGAGAAGTAATATCCAGCAACCTGAAACCAAGGGAGAGAACACAATGACAGTTATGTGTGTTGGGAGACAGAGGTTCAGAGCACAATAAACAGCAAGCATAAAATATAAAAAAAAGAGGAAAGAGACTAAAGAAAGGGCAGAATACACTGATGTGCATGACAACGAACAGGGTCTTTAGGGACATAACTGGTTCTGTTTAGAACAGCCTATTTAAAAGAGCAGAAAAGGCTGTAATACATTTTATAAAGTGGTCCTTGGAGCATGTTATATGGTTTTAAATATTGCTTCTTAAAAGGTAAGTAAGCCTCCAGGCATGAGAAAAAATTTAACTACTTATAAAGACTCAACCCAATGGTTCTTGGTAATGTGCGTCTCAAAGTGAATTACCACAAATCATAGAGAATGAAAAAGCAAAGTATCAAGTAGTTCAGCAAAATAGGTGAAAATAGCAGGAATATGCATTCGGGTAAGAAACACCGATGTGTAAAATAAGACACATCCTTAGTGTTTCTTCTTTGCCACCCACCTTCTAGGAGGTCCGTGTAACCATCCTGGAAGAGTGAATCACCACCCGTAAGGAAACCCAGGAGTACTGGTTTCTTGGAAGGCTTGTAGGTGACTCATAGATTTTGCCTTTAACAATTTCATTTGGAAAAATGCTTTCACATTTCCCAAATATACAGTGTGTCTGTTAAGCACATTTAAATTAAATTAAGAAATTGAAACATGGTCAAGTAGTACATAGCTTGTTAAACCTGGGAAATGTTATACTGTGTGCTTTTTGTAACAAAAGATATTTTTACTTCATCATGTTGTCTTCTACCTTTATTTTTGAACCATAACAATCATCAATAATTGTAGTAACTAGGGTAATGCTAACTGCTTTAACAAATACACCCAAAATAGAAAAGGTTCAAGCACAGTATTGAGTATTTTACTGGGGACTGCTCAGCTCTTGCCTTGGCAATCCTAACACTTCCAGATTTAAACATGGGCCAGGTATGAGGATACAATCTATTATATTCAGAGAACTCTTTTTATGTTGGATACTCTTGAATTCTTTCCTCAGTATATCAGGAGGTTTGTCTTTGGTCCAGATTTCTTGATATTCCTGAAACCTCCTTATGGTATTTCCTGGCTTCAGCCCTGGGTCCAGGCAGCTAGAGTTCTGGTTGGTGCCATAAAATGAGTGGCCATGGAGCTTACCTGTTTAACATGCCATAGGCTTTAAGTAAGTAAGACTTATCTCTGGGGAACGCCCAAAGGGGTTCATTTCTACACCTTTGAACAGCCAAGTGTTTCCACATCTATAAAATAGCATGTTCCTCATAGTATAAAAAGAAGATTAAATGAAATAATGTATGTAGAGCACTTAGTACAGTGCTTGGGTATACGCACAGATAATAATCAATACACAAAATATGACCTTATACAAGCAGCATTAGAAGGATATGCATTCTGATATTAGCAGTAATTTGTTCTGCTTGGTGGTATTACAGTGTTTATTTCTTTTGCCTATCAGTATTTCTCTGTTTAAAGTAAACATTTATATAATGGCTTTATAATAAATAAAATAATACATAAAATTAATAAATGAGTTTTAGTTTTTAAGATCATATTGTAAATTCAGTACAAGTGTTTCATTCATCTCTTTTTACACTTGAGATTGCCCTGATAATTGGGTAGTCCAAAATATCCATTTGTAAAATGTCCTATTTCTCAATTAGGAGTTTAATATGTTTAAATTTTTGTTAGTGACATACCAATACAATTATAAAGCACATGTGGAAGAAAATACTCACCTAGGCATGTAGTCATCTTTCTGTTTCAACACTGATTTAGAGAGAAAGTATTAGCAGATAGCTTGATAATCATAACAGCATTTTCAATTAAGAAGAAATGGATCATTACCTGAAAGGCTAAGTAACCCACATGTGCCTAAAAGTCTCTGATAGTTTCTCTTCTCACCTTGTGGCCACTCTATAACCAAACTCAGCAATTTTTCTACATCCCCCAAACCAATCCAACACCACTTTGTAAGTAAATACCAATTTTACTGAAGATTTCTAGGGGCATTAAAGATGAGAAATCATATCTCACACAGCACCCAGCAAAACTTAATCAAAATTAGACTTCATTATTTTCCCCAAAACTCCTTTCTCTCTTCTGCCAATCAAAAAGTCCTCTCAATTGTCCTAACATTCAAATTAAGCCTTTGGTTTGAATTTCTCAGTTACCAAAAAGGAACCCAGCCAGGTAGCCAACAATGCCCTCCACAAACAGCATCTATCACCACTGCAACAAAAACATACACAAATGAAAACAAAAAACAGACCGATAACTATTTAGTCAAATCTGGCCCTTGAGTATTTTGGCCTCCAACTCCAAGCAGTTTACCATAATAGTCATACAACAAGACAGGGGTGTGTGTGTGTGTGTGTGTGTGTGTGTGTGTGTGTGTGTGTGTGTAAGGGTTGGGGGAGTGTGATGGTGGAAAATTCTGTAGCTTAAGAGAATACTATTTTCACTAGATGGATAAACATACAACATGGTTATACATCCATAAACATATAGGCAGAAGTGTACAGTATGCAAGTGACAAGGACTCCCTCAATTCTGCTCTCAGCTTGTCCTTTCCCTGAGCTTTGGTGTCTGATGACAATGACCTGGGCATCCCTGGAGACTCAAGTGATGGGATTGAGTTTTTTGACTTAACTTCCCTCAGTGTGGGAGCCTTCTCCTGTATGGCCTCTCAAAATTCAGGATTTTTACTAAAAGAATAGATTTTAGGTGCTATAGCCACCACCAACAACAAAAAAAGGGTAACTATGTGAGATGGCAGATATGTTAATTTGCTTGACTATGGTAACCATTTCACTGTGTGTGTGTGTGGGTGTGGGTGTGTGTATATTTATCTCAAAACATCATGTCATATACCTTAAATATATACAATACAATAAAATAAAAATTTTTTAAATCCATTGTAGTAGTTTCTGTAAACCTATGGAGCCTTCAATGCAAGTATTCTTTAAGATTTTTTAAAAAACTAAAAAGACCTTTCCTCTATATACTATTGTATAACACATTTGACCTATCAAGATGAATTCTAATAGGAAATACAGAGACAACTTCTACTTTCTTTCAATAGCCAAGTGTCCTAGTAGCATATAAGACTATCTAGAACAGGAGAGAAAGAAGACTTACCTTGATAGCTGTCATGAATCCAAATTCAAGCTTTTTTCCAACTATTTACACCATCACTCAGCAACCATTCAGTAATTACCCAGTTACTATTTCCAAGTTTGTGGGCTCTGGCTTGTAAAGTCAGAGTGGGGAAAGAGGACAAGCCGGCCTACAAAGTTTCCATCAAATAAGCCTAAACTCCAGACAAGTTTTGAGTCACTCTGACTCTACTTGGTTATTGAAGTTATATGGAAACTTTTCTCTTCTCATTGGCTCTGCTAAAACCTCCAGACAACTGGTTTCCAGTCTTACGGTGCCATGTGCTGTTTTTCCTTAATTGCTTTTTTGAAACACAGATGGTTTTATTCTTCCACATTCATCCTTGATGTTTTGGGGCTTCAAAATTTATGCTTGCATATTATCTAGGTTATTTTTATTTTAAAATAAAGGCAATTAAATTTCAGGTTTTACTATTTGAGTTCCTCATTAGCCTTTGCTTCTCAAAACTTTTAGCCATTGCTTCTCAAAAGCTAAGTCAGCCACCCTGTCTGAGGTGGCCACAATCTGCAGTTGTCCCAGACATCCCTAATGAATATACCTCCCAGTCGGCAAATCTGTGGGAAAGGAGAGAGTGTTTGCCCTGGAGAGCCCCAGATGCCCCTTTTCCCAATCCTCCCTTCATTACCACCGTGTTATCCTCAAAGCTTTACCCACAGCTCTCAGGCAATTATCACCTCTGTCCAGAGCCCAGAGAAAAACAAAATTAAAAATGGAATGAGTTCATCTCTCAGGGATATCTGCTATTCAAAAAAAGCACAAAAAATACAATAAATTTAGCAAATTTATGATGGAATACTTAAGGCCCAGAAAGAAAAGCTTTCAGGGCAAGGCCCTTAAATCCAGTTGGTTTCACCCTGTTGGCCAGCCCATACTCTGCACAGAAGTGGACGGCACACTGTAGTAGGGACAGTACCCTAAATTCTCTGAACCTCACTTCCTGCATCTGTACCTACTCTCAGGGTTGTGTAGAAAAATTTGATTGTGTAAATATAAAGAACTAGTATCTTATGAGTATGTGTAAAAACTGGTAAAATCTGAGTGAGTCCTATTAGATGAGTTAAGAATATTATTCCAATGACATTTCCTGGTTTTGATATTTTACTAATATTTTACTACAGTCATGTAAGATGTTACCATTGGGGGAAATTGGGGGAAGGGTATAGTGGGCTCTTTCTACTGTTTTTTTTTTTTTTTTTCCCCAACTACCTGTGGGTCTGTAGTGATTTCAAAAACAATTTTTTTAATAATTCAAATCCAAAACAGGATTTTCATCTTCCCAGAAAGATAGAACATTAAAGAAATAATATTAAAATTTTACCTGCCTCATTTCCACTATCTTTTATGTCCTTAAGTGCTCTGTGTATTATATTAAAGTAACTAATAAGTACTCTCCTAACACAATTCAACAAGAAGCATTTCCAGCTCTAAAAAAAAAAAATTTTTTTTTGAATAGCATTAACATGATTTTTCTCCTTGGCCTATTTTGAGCACATCCTGACTTGCCCAAATGTGGATTGGAGTGAGGTGGGGAAATTAATATATTTTGCATTTTTTAAATTAAATACCAAAAGAAAGATTGGTGTTCTGATATTCAAAAATAGGACTTTGCATAAAGACACTAGGCTTGTACCACAGATTATTGTCTGGAGAAATGATTATCGAAGTTTATTGACCTACCCTTCAATATATCTTGACCGCCAGACCATGGAATTTTACCTGGGAAAGGTCCAGAAAGAAAGAAGAGTGGGAAAAGGTTATCCGTTTTTGGTCTTGGCAAACTGTGGGAAGAAGGAGAGAAAAGGAAGAAAGTAGCAGGAGCGATCAGATATGTGTATCAGTTCTCACATCTTTGAGCTACAACCCAAAATGTGTTAGATTCTCTAGGATACCATTTAGGAGGGTTGGGGGAAGTGGTCTTTCATTTCAAACTTGGGGAGGAAGCCGCCCTGAACCAATGTCGGGCACAGTCGTAGCGAAGTGGGCAGAGTGGCAGCAGAAGTTTCCCTGTGGCTTGGCTCCTGAGTTAAGGCCCAGCCATGACTTGCGTTGAGTGGAGAAATCCCACAGTCAGGGATGGGATCTGATCTCCGTGCCAGCTGGAGACAGGGAAGATGTGGTCAGAGACTCACAGCTGAGGTACCTAAAGCAAATAGATGGATCTTGAGTTTACCATGGTAGATTTCAAGACTGGAGACCAATGGGACGATTCCATGCCAAGACAGAAAGGAGTGTTGTTACCTCTGAGTCTGAAGAGGCCAGCCAGAGCACACTCATGGGCAATGAGAGGCCAGGGGTCTCTTCCCTCCAGTACCACAAGCTCACAAAGACCTAGATACTATTCAAGAGATAAAATGAAGGGAGTAGTCACACAGGTATTGAGTATTTTAATTATAGAGTGACTGAGCACTGCCCCTAAAGGCTGCCTATATTATAAGGCCACACTATGCTTTAAATAGGACTAGACTTTCAGTCAATTGTTTTCCCTGCCAACCACCATATGAGGACTCCTCTGCACATCTGACTTACAACACATTAGGTCATTAAATATGCAATGTCTGATTTCTAGTCAAAGGTGTAGTTTATTGTATCTCCAACAAGAAGTAGGACAATTAATCAAAGTGTGCACCTAAACTATAGATATAGTTTTGCTATCTTGAAGATAGCTTGCTTATGCCAGCAGCAAAGAAGCCTGGAGAACAAGTGGCAATGAAATCGTGAAAGGCATTGGAGGTTTGTTGAGAGTTGAATATTTTTTCTTGCAAGTTGTCCAAAGCCTGGCAGAAGTGGTAGTCAGTTGGTGCAAGCTCTGGTGGATGACAGAGAGTTTCTAAGTCCAGCTTTTGTAGTTTAAGCAGTGTTGTTTATGCAGCACATGGTCGAGCATTGTCTTGCAAAAAGATTGGCCTGTCTCTATTGACCAATCTTGGCTGCTTAATCATAAGCATCCTCATTATTCCATCCAGTTGGTTGCAGTAGACATCCACTGTCATAGATTGACCAGGTTTGATGAAACTGTAGTGGATGATACCAGCACTGGACCACCAAACAGACACCACTAGCTTTTTTTGATGAATATTTGGTTTTGGACTGTGTTTTGGCATTTCGCCTTTATCTAAGAATTGTGCTGAATGCTTGTGATTATCAAAAAAAAATCCATTTTTCATCACATGGAACAATATGGTGTACAAATGGTTCACCTTTATGTCATGACAGCAAAGAAAGGCAAGCTTCCAGACAATTTCTCTTCTGACTCTCATTTAATTTGTGCGGAACCCATCCATCCAGCTTCTTTATCTTGCCAATTTGTTTCAAATGGTTTAATATTGTTGGAATAGTAATGCCAAACCTTGCTTCTAATTCATGCGTAGGTTGAGATGGATTCGCTTCCACTACAACTTTCAGCTCATGATTATCCACCTTGGTCTCAGGTCACCCACATGGCTTATATTCAAGATTAAAATCACCAGAATGGAACTTCTCAACCATCGTCATACTGTGTGTTCATTAGTCACATCCTTCCCAAACACTTCATTGATATTTTGAGCTGGCTGCACTACATTGATTCCAAGACAGAACTCTTATTAAAAAATAACACAAATGTTTTACTTATCCATGGTTTCACAAAAATTGCTCTAAAAAAAATCTGAAAGATAATCACAAGCCAAAATGTGTGTTTGAAAGAAAGAGGATGTACCTTCACAGTAAAACAAAAAACAAAAGAAAACAAAAAACCAAGAAGTGCCAATGTGAAATGTCAGAGATATTTAAGTCAAACTTAGTACTTAAGGAAATTGGACAGTCCATACTTAATAACCTAATAGTTAGTTATGAGCTAGAGCTAGGTTTTTTTTCTTTTAGTCTGCTATGTGTTCTATAAACTACAGACACCCACTGGGGTACATGGGTGGCTTTTAGTCTGCTATGTGTTCTATAAACTACCACCCACTGGGCACATGGGTGGCTAAACCACTGGGTACATGGGTGGCTAAACAAAGAAGAAAGATTAAAATTGAGCAGAACTTGTAAATACTTAGATATAATATATGGCAGGACAAATCATGCTATTGCATAGTTACATCCAAATCCTCTCTAAGCATAATTTAGCATAGCCTAAGCTCTTGGCACTTCTAACACAAGCTTAAATGGGCCCAGATAAGTTTTATTTAGCATTTACTGAGGCCCTCTTCAATCAGACACACTGGAAGTTACTGGTACAAAGATGAATAAGATAAGGTTCCTACGCTCAAATTACTGATAGGCATCTAAATAATTAATTGTGATACACCTATGCACTGAAATTACTTTTAAGAGCAGTGGTATCATCAGAAGTTCTGAGGTTAAGGCACAAAACAAAAATCCATCAGTTAGCCTTTCACTAAGATTCTAACCAACAATGAATTGGTAATGTGTCTAATAATAGCACCATCAATAATGGTTCAAATACTTACATTTGAAAATATGTGCATTGTTTTATATTTCCAATAAAATGCATTTTTCCCTGCAATCTTATTTTTAAGACTAATTTAATTTCTTTCACAATAATATCTATAGGCCCATGGTAATTTTCAGAGCAAGTAACAAATTATAACAGCACTTTTTTTTCACTTTCCTAAGCATGTTTCATGGGTTATCTCACTTAATTCTTACAACAATTATTAGTATTAGCCCATTATACTGGTGATGAACATGAACCACACAGAGGCCGTGTGGTCAGATGCGAGAGCATATCCCTTAATGCTGCACTTCCTCTTCCCTGTGCCTTCCCCAAAGCACTTGGTGGGTCCTTCTTTGCAGCACTAGTTCATACAAATCAACTCCATTGCTCCACATTTGCAAAGTGTATTTTTTAGAACAGTAGAACTATATGCATGGGTTGTTGGTTGCCTTTTATTTTTAATTATAGTCAAAGATTTTTTTCATTTTTTAAGCTGAAAAGAATCATTAGAGCCTTTGCTATATTAATGTGCACTATATATATTTCCAAAAGACAAAATAGAGGTTGAATATCCCTTATCTGAAATACCTGGGACTTGGGAGCAAAAGTGTTCTGGATTTTGGATTTTTTCTAATTTTGGAATATTTATCCAAAATCTGAAATGCTCCCATAAGCTTTTTTTCCTTTTTTTTTTTTTTTTTACATAGGTCAAAGAATGGCCTAATGAGCATTTTTGGGGGGTGGGGTGAAGCGTAATGTTAGTGCTTAAAACTTTTGGATTTTAGAGTATTTCAGATTTCAGATGTTTGAATTGGGATGCTTGGATTTTGGATGCTCAACTGGTAGTACTTAGTGTTTTTTCAAACACTTAGTGTGTTTCCAGAACATATAGATTCTTTTGTAACAGAGCATCCCAGGTGTATTGGCCACTGTTCTCCAGAGAAACAGAACCAATAAGATCTGTAATATACATATGTGTCTGTGTGTGTGTATTGTGTATATAGAAAGAGATTTATTTTAAGGAATTGGCTAGTGAGATTAGGGAGGCTGGCAAATCCAAAATCTGCAGGGTGGGCCAGTGGGCTGGAGACCCAGGCAGGAACCAATGTGCAGTACAAGTCCAAAGATTCTGTGCTGCAGATGAAGTTTGAAGGCCGCTGGAGAATTCCTCTTGCTCAGGGAGCGACCTTTTGTTCTAGTCAGGCCTTCCCTGATTGGATTAGGCCTACCCCCATTATGGAGGGCAATCTGTTTTTCTCAAAGTCCACTGATTTAAATGTGAATCTCACACAAAAATGCTTTCATAGAAACGTCCAGAATAGGCCTAGCCAAATTGGCATGTAAAATTAACCATCATACCAGGAGATTAGTATTTCATACAATTCACATTAGAAAACATCACCCTAGATGGATTACAAACTTCTTATTTTTTAATTTCAGGATATTATGGAGGTACAAATATTTTTAATTTCAGAATATTACGGAGGTACAAATATTTTGGTTACGTGGATTGCTTTTGTACTGCTTGAGACAAAGTTATAAGTGTGCCGTCTCCCAGATAATGTACATTGTACCTGTTAGATATGATTTCATCGGTTCCCCTCCTCTCCCCTCCCACCCGTTTGATTTCCCTTGAGTTTTACTTATTGTGCAAGTGAGTGCTGTTCGGTCAATTCCAATTTAATAGTAAATACATGTGGTTGGATTACAAACTTCTTGAAGGCAAGACTTGGGTTTTGAAATCCCATATCCTTAAATGTCTTCATTAATTGATAGTTATAAACGGCAATTGTTAAGATGAAATAAGCACTGGATTTGGAATCAAAAAACATAAAGTATAATCCTAGCTCAGCATGCTAGTAACTCTATGGGCTTGAATAAATAATTCAAACTCTATTCTTATCAGGTTTGTTATATGTGTACTGTGGATAATAACCTGTATCCAAGGATTGGTGAATTATATGAGGAGATACATGAAAGTGTTTGGTACAGAGTATGAATTGAAAATATGTTTCATAAAAGCAAACAAGTATAACTCCATGGCAAAAGATCATGTGAAATTATGACAATGTAAAGGTATGTCTCTGACAAACCATACATTTCATGTTATTTAAACATTAACAATGTGGAGTGCAGGTCAAACAGTGTGCAATTGACAATATTCACCAGTTTTTGATGTACAAGAATGACAATTTCATATGGATTATTCTAATACTGTAATAAAAATAAGGTGTAAAATACAGAGTTATATTTGGGGTTATTGCTAACAGACTTGTTTTTGCTAACTAGAACTTGATATACTCCATTCATTAACATCTCTGCCTACAAGATTTTATTCTATAACAAGGTGACTTGGAATACCTGTTAAACACAACAAAAAGAATAAAAATATGAACCCTTTTTTGAGTTGATTGTAGCTTTAAAAAATAAATTCTCATTTATCTAGATTCTTATTCTTGAGGTGGATCCCAGGAAGTGATTATGAGAGGTCTGAGAGGAGAAGAAATTTTTCCTAACAACCATGCTGGTTTCCTCTGCTCCTTGAACACGACAGGCACGTGTCTGCATCGGCCACTTCCCATATCTGCCTGGCTAATGCCTCTCCTCCTTCAAGTCTTTGCTCAGATTTCGCTTCCTCAGGGAGGACTACCCTGGCTGCCCTGTTTAATGTTTTTGCAACCTGCACCCCACATCCCGACACCCCATTCTCCTGATCCTTTTTCTTTTCTTTTCTGTGACACTTATCACTTTCTAACACTTAATGTTATTTTGTTATTTGTTATATCTGCAGCTTACCGTGTGTCTCCTTTGCTACAAGGGTAGGGATCTTTGTCGTGTTTGTTCACTGATTATCCAAAGCCTCTAAAATAGGGCCTGGAACACAGTAGGATCTCAATAAACATTCATTACTTAAATAGATTTAATGAGATTTTAAATAGGTAAGATATGGAGCTGAATGACTAAGCGAGGCAGTTGGTTCCAGATTCAGGGGGAGGAAAAGAGAAGAAGGCATTGAGTCTTGCTATGGGCTCCTTCTATCAAAGTAATCAATAGAAGATTTGATATCCGTTCTTATTTTGTGCAAAACTTTGCTTAAATGCTGTAAGACACTGAAGTCAGAATCTGAGGTGATAGCTGATAATGAAATCTCTGCAGAATATACCCACTTTCTGAGGTGAGATCCAGACAGATTTGGAGGATAGATCTGAATCTATTGCCACAGCCAGTTGATCTGAGCCATTGTGGCCAATCCACTGCAGCTTTTTTTTTTTCAGTATCCCAAAGTAACAGGATTAGCCTGAAATGCTTCCTTTTTTTTCTAATTGCTAATGTGGCCATAAGATAAAAATATCCTTGGACCTGACCAATAAATGGGGATAGCAATAGAGGCAGGCCAAA
The DNA here is from genome assembly GCF_040939455.1 of Microcebus murinus. Taxonomy (NCBI): domain Eukaryota; kingdom Metazoa; phylum Chordata; class Mammalia; order Primates; family Cheirogaleidae; genus Microcebus; species Microcebus murinus. The sequence continues at coordinate 30,265,702 of NC_134108.1, forward strand.
TTTAAAGATCAGGGCAACCACAAACCATGATGGAGGATGCTAATTAATATGACTAACTCATCCTGGCAGGAAATATGGAAGTCAAAACTCCAAATGACAGGGCAAAGATCAACCTAACACAATCCACAAATTTGAACCACTGAGACTGAGCCTAAACCCAAGTGAGGCAGAATTGCCTGGTTCTTTCAAATAGAGGGCTTTACATATGAGCGAGAGAGGATAATGCTACCATGTTGTAGCCCGTGTTGTACACAGTCCGTATTTAGTAAATTAGTGAATTCCTGCAACAACTCTGTGAGGTAGATGTTAAATGATCCCTATACAGAAGAGAAAGCTAAGTTATAGAGTTTAAGGAACTTGTTCAGGATCACACAGCTAAGAAGGCAGAACTTAAACCCTAGGGGCTGTAACTTGGGAACCCATGCTCTTATCAAAACACTACTGCTTTATAACACATGAGATTAGATGATTCCTCAGGAATCATTAAGTGGTGATATTGTAGTTATGCCATTAAGTAGATAAAACAGGAGGAAATCACTATGCTAATCATCACATAATTTTCTTAATTTCAAGAAATATGAAAAACTATTGTAAAGGCTTTGTTGACTACTTAGAGATTAACATTATTAACATATAAATAACGATAACAGAACATTATTTGTTTATGGAGTAAGCCTTAAGATATGGGCTAGTTGACCTCTCCAGATTTCTCCTACACCTGTGAATCTTCACACCTTAATAAACATAGTATGTTAGGATGACAGAACCAGCCCGGCTCTAAGTCCGGTGTTGGACTTTACTCGTTGTTATCCAGCTGTTTATCCTGTGGGTTTGGGACGAGTCTGTATCGCCCAGATTCTCTGTCATTGGAAGGCTGAGGTTTGTTCCTGTCTGGAAGTTTGTTCAAGTGTGAGTCCGCTGATTGAGGGAGTGATTGTGGTCTGCCAGGGATGCTGTGTAAGAAGGAAGTCGTTTCATCCAACAGCCTTGTTTGTGTTTTTGAAAATGGTTTCAGTTTATGTCCTGTTTCCATTCCCATGCCCAGCCCTCCCAAAGTAAACAAGTGACAAGTGGTGGTGGTGGGAGTAGTGGGGACGCAGGGGTGGAGGTGGAGGAAGGAAAGAGATTTCCCTGGGGCAGAAGGATTTTCAAAGAACCCAATGTAATTTGGAAATAAACGTAAGCACCAAAACCAGATGGAGTTTACATCAAGAAAATCTAATTTATAAGCATAAACACAGACTCCTAGAAACTCCATTTACTGGTTCTAAAAAAATCAAACACTGATGGGCATTCTTACATGAAATTCCAGCTAAATTAGTAGCTAAAGAAGAATCCTTGGCACATCAAGAAGTGCACCTCTTCATCCCATTCCTCCCCGCCCATCTACCCAGCCCCACCCACCAGCAGGGAACCAGAATACTCACTTGTTTCTGATATTTTCTAGAAGAACAGACCCCGAGCCTTCTTAATTCCAACTATGGCATGAAATACCCCCGAAATGTTAAAAAAATGTGTTGAGAAACCAAAATTTTAACTTAATCTGGAAAATAAGCCAATATTTAGAATTTCTCTTCTTTCCAAGTCAGCTCCCAAGACCTTAGCTGCCCTCACTTGGGTCAGAAATTCCCCTTTCTTCAAACAAGAATTAATTGTATTCCTTGATTCCCTTACATTGGAACTCACAAAAAATATCCCTCCCATATGCCTGTCTCTCAAAACACACACAACTAAAAATAGCAGTAATATGTGGTCCCCTCTATTCAAAAGCAGGCAATTCTGTTGTATTACATGCTCATCTATAAAAAAAGCACTTGTCAAAAATTTGGTTGATTACATATTTCAATGTCAGCAGAGTAAAAAATAAAGGGAATTATACTGCCTGGGATAATTCTATCATTTTAAAAGTCAAAAAACAACTTGAGAAGACTGAGGTGATGATTAGTCATGGATGCCAACATTATGGATTTTCACTACACCTGCATGATTCTACATTAATTCTTAGCTATACATGTCTTAGGTATGTCTTGGGTACCAATTTGTAAAACAATCGAGGCATTTATTGAAATGGCAAGCAGTCATTTCCTTTTGCTCTAATAAGTTATACTTTCTGCTGGAAAAAAGTTTCTAAATCCCCCAAACACAAGTACTTTCCTGAAAAATTTGAAATTTCCCTGGGAAAAAAATATTTGAGTCTGAGCCCAAGTGACATGAGTTGACATTTCTCCAAAACCTATATTTAAACACTACATTTCAAAGGAGAGATATGCCCAGGAAGCATGGGTTAATAGGGTTTAATTATTGTAATCATTGGTTATGGGATTATCTGTAATTTAAATATTTGCGTGTATAAGTATATGATATATTAACATATTATAGTCATATATTATACAATATATAGTTTAGTCTTATAATGAATATATGTTACTTTTATAATGAAAAAAATAAATTATTTCCATTTTAGGTGGGGGAGAACTACATTTCAGTGAATTCAGGTTATGAATACACCAATTTAAGAATTAAAGTTGTAGCAATAGAGTACTTTTATTGTCAAAGAATGAAACTACTATATGTGTTACCCACTTTTAGGAATTTGCCCAGAAGATACACTTCCAATAATACAAAATTGCATATGTATAACATCACTCATTACTGTATATTTTTAATTTCAAAATGTTGGAAACAGCCTAAAAGCCTTTACATAGGAGATTGATTTAATAAATTATGACACATCTACACAATAGGGTATCATGCAGCAATAAAAGATGATGAGGAAGATCTATATATATGGAGTGATTTCCAGGATATATTGCCAAGTTTTTTTAAAAGGTGCAAAAGGAATATATAATATGTCTTTTTGTGTAAAAAAGGAAAATAAGAAAAATAGAAATACTTGCTTATTTTTGCAAATATAAATACAAGAATGATAAACCAGAAACAAATGTCATTGGTGATAACACAGGGTAGATGGGAAAGGACTAAAAGAGGGGAGGGAGGACTCTTCTGATCGTCCCTTTTCACCTAAGTTAGGCTTTTGAACCCATGTTAATATTTAGATACTCAAAAAAATGAACTTGACTCAACGAGGATGGGGAAACTCCTTAATGGAATATAAGCAGAAACAAATGAACAGTACTATATTTCAAATGAATAATTTAACTACACTGAAGGGGGAAAAAACCAAATCCTTTTGGAACAGTATTTTGACACCTTAGTAGATTTGTTTTTCTGAGTGGTATTGGTTAGCAATTCCTTCTCTGTGTATTGTAGGACTGAATGAATGAGTAAATATGTTGATGATGTTGAGAACCAAATTTCTCACTATTAGAGAAGAGAGATACAACTATGAAATAGGAAAGGGTGCAAAAAACCCCATGCAGTACTGGATGGTAATTAATTCATGATTTTTTTAGTTATGTAGTTTTAAACATAAATAAAACTAGGGATAGACACAGGCAAAGTGATGTAGATATAGATTCTACTTTCATTGGCTGAAAAGACCTAGGTGCAATGATAGCCCAGAAGCCACTAGGGTACCAGTGCCCACTAAATGGAACCAGGGCTCCTTGGAGAAATTGCTCATTCCAAAATTAGTTCAGGGAAAGTACAAGATGATCCTGAAACATTTATTTTTGTACCAGAAAATAAGGAAGTGCTCAAAAAGTGATGAGAATAGGTCAAAAGGACACAGGGGCCCACTTAAAGGAGTCCTGCTGGCTGAATCCAAGGACAATTTGAGTACTAAAATAAATAACAATTATAATGTATTTTAATCCATTGGAATAAAAAAGAATCTATGAGTCTATAAAGACAAACAAATAATAAGCAAATAAGAAGAGAACACATATCCTTACAGTAAAATGCTAACAAATGTAAAATAATGGAGTTTTAAAAATCACCTCTTTTGTAACTACCACAGTAAAAGTTGGATCAGGGAAATTAGTGCATATTAAAGCCAATGAGTGAAAACTTAATGAGAAACAGGATATGGATAGGGTCTCAAGTGTCCTCCTACAAATGATTTATAAATTACAAAGGGAAAAATGCTATCTTTATAGAAGAGAAGCCTCATGAACACCAACTTTACCAAGTGATCAAATCTGGTGTTAATAATAATGGCACGAAGGAATATCATGTGCTTCCAAACATGGAGCACCAAGGACAAATATCACTAACGTACTGTTCCTGCCAAAAATGCATTGCATGAGTCCAATCATGGGGAAATGTCAAACAAACCCAAACTGAGGGATAGTCTACAAAACAAATGACCTAGACTCTTCAAAAATACCACCATTATTTGTTATAGGCTGAGAAATTGTTGCATATTATAAGAGATGAAAGATTTAAAAAAACAAACAAACTTAATGCAATGAATGATTCTGCTTCAAATCCTAGACCAGAAATGAAAATATCATAAAGGACATTATTGAAAATATCAGAAAAATTTGATAGATCTGGAAATTAGATTATGTATAGTATTGCATTAACATTAAACTTCCTGTCTTTGTGTGAGTTAATGACCTTGATCTTGTCAAATATACACTGGGCATGATGACTACAATGAATTCTCGGAAAGTTCAGGGGAAAAAAAAAGATACGTGTAAATAAATATACACAGTGAGAATGTTAGCAATTGGTGAAGTTTATAAAGAGTCATAAAGACTTCTTTATACTATTCTTACACCCTTTCTGTATACATAAAATTCTTTCCAAAAAATATTTTTAAATTCTAACTATTTACATTTTCAGATTTTTAAATAAAATAAGATTATTGTAAAAGGTATGCTACATACTGAAAGTTATAAAGTAGAAATTGCAAATCCCCTATAATTTCATGACCCATTAAATCACTGGTATTTATTCATGCAGAATGATTTTATACATACGTATTTCTTTTTAATAGAATAAGGAGTATGCAAAGGAAGGTATGACATTGTACAATCTCTGAGCAAAAATATGTAACTTTAATTTTTCTCAGACTGACCTTTTTATTTCTATGTTGAACACTCAACAATTGAGCCACTTTCAGAGACACTCAGAAGCAATGAGACATCCAGAGTTATTAAAACTTGGTTCAGGATTGTAACCATCCACCAACTTGTCTCCCCAGAGTGGGGTGCAAATTCCAGGTGACCCTATCTAGTTGCCAGGCCACAGTGGGGGGCAGGAGCACTTTGCTTGGAGAAATTGTGTCTATGTAAAGGAACTTAAATTTATTGCTATATATCTGGAAATAATTTTCTATTTAGGTTTTGTCTTTCAGCCTCATGTGTTGCACATTTTACCCTGCATAAATTTTAAAAATAAATCTTACAAGTGAAGAAACTATGTAAAAAAAGTCCAATGGCAATAAACTAGCATTTCATTTAGTTGTAATTAATGACCATAATTCAACTGAATATCCTCCTAATAGAGGAGCAAAGCCTCTGTCCCTGGGTGAACTCATCTTTATATCAGAGAAGAATCTATAACATTGCCAGTCTGGCAATCCAAAAATCTGACCAATAGTATTGCCCCTGCAATAAATAGTGGGATATCTTTGGTTCATAACCTTGTTTTGAAAAATTAAATACATGTAGTTGTGTTTTTATTTTTTTTAACTTCAGGCAGTAAAAAGAGCACAAAATAAAAATTTTATCTCCTTTTCTTACTATTAATTCCTGCCTCTCCTCACCCAGACTTTATTATGTAAATTAGGGGCTGACAAACTATAGCCGGAGGACCAAATCCAGCCCAAGACCTATTTTTGTAAATAAAGTTTTCTTGGAACATGACCATTCCCATTCCTTTCTATATTATCTATGACTACTTTCTTTTTGCAACAGCGGAATGAGGAGTTGTAACAGAGATTGCATGGCCTAACAATTCACTGTCTAGTCCTTTGCAGATGTTTGCTGACTTCTGAAAAATGACAGCATACTATGCACATTGTTCTACCATGTGCTTTTTTTTTTTTTTTTTTTTGAAACAGAGTCTTGATTTGTTTCCCAGGCTAGAGTGAGTGCCACGGCAGCAGCCTAGCTCACAGCAACCTCAAACTCCTGGGCTCAAACAATCCTCCTGCCTCAGCCTCCCGAGTAGCTGGGACTACAGGCATGCACCACCATGCCCAGATAATTTTTTCTATATATTTTTAGTTGGCCAATTAATTTCTTTCTACTTATAGTAGAGACGGGGTCTCGCTCTTGCTCAGGCTGGTTTCGAACTCCTGACCTTGAGCAATCCACCCGCCTCGGCCTCCCAGAGTGCTAGGATTACAGGCGTGAGCCACCGCGCCCGGCCTACCATGTGCTTTTTCATTTAACAATAGCCTTACATTCAAGATATACATCTACTGCTTTCTCTATAAAGGGTGAAATAGTATTCTACCGTTTGTGTAAACAAATTCCATAATTTGTTTAATCAGTCTTTTAGGCTGTTTTCTGGTCTTTGCTACCATAAAAGATATTTTTATGAATTCGTGCAAAGTACATTTGTTGGGACAGTTTTTACGGCTAAAACAACTGAATGAAAGTTATGTACACTTTTATTTTATTAAATATTGCCTCATTGTCAAATGTAAAATGTTTTATGACAAAATGGATGGAGAGTTGATTCAATTCCCAAGTGACACCTACACTTCTCTTGTTCTCCCTTTAGTTTAAAGAATTCTGAGCAGAATTCTAGCTAAAGATTATGAATGGGATGACAAATATAATAAGGAAGGTATAATCTATCATGGAATTAGAGTTCAAGAAACAAAAAAAGAAAAAAAAATGAAAGACATAACATAACACCATACAGAATTCATAATCTCTGTGCATAAAAAAACTTTGAAATAATATATATTCATGGAAATGAAAAAGAGAAAAGGTAATAATGAAATCTGGCTTTTAGTGGACTTGAGGAAAAGTGAAAATCTTTATTTTATAATTCTCCAGAAAAAAATCATTTATATTTTGGCAAAATTGTTTTAAACATTAGGTATACATTATTAAGTTAAATAATGGTTTCAAATGTGGGTAAATATGTCTTTAGTTGCAAAATTTCAGAAACAGGCTGTACTTTTTCCTGGTAAAAGTCAAGCCCAGTAAGAAGTTCTACATCTCGGACACGTGCAATGTGTGCTTTAAATCTTTCTTCAACCCACAGATCTTCTGGTTTATTTTCCTGAAAAAAAAAAAAAAACAAAACACAGACTATTTTTCATAGGGCATGGTTTTTTCATGAGCAGCAATATTTTTTATTACTTATAAGTTGGGTACTGTGAGTTTTTTGTTTATTTTATTTTTTTATTCAGAATAGATCATGTGAAGTCTTTAGGTGAAGGAGTACGACAGGATGAAAACTAAATTTTAAGATGAATAAGTTGATAGTAGCACACACAGTTGAATGGGAGGAGTACAGGAGACCCCAAATCTACTTAACATTCATTTCCAGAAATCCTGATAGAAGGTCATGAGGGCCTAGACCAGGGATAGCGAATAGTTTCTTCTTCATAGACCCATCACACTCACTCTATAATGGCTACCTAGAACGTCTGTAAGAAAGAACTATTTAACCCTGATTTCATGGTATAGAGCACCACACTATATGGTATCAATGTCTGCCACTGGAAGAGGAGGTGAAGAACGATGGGTTGTCTTTGTAACTCAACTAAATAAAATGCTGAGAAGAAAAGCATAAAGTGATTTTTCAACTTAACATCTCCTGACAGTTTCTTGTTTGGAAACTTTTCTTCCTCATTTTAGGACCATGAATGGTTTACTGTTCAACCTCTAACATTTGGCCTCCATCTTTAGTCATTGAAAGATCATAAATTCACTCAAGTAAAACTCTTTCTGTAAGATCCAGCTAAAATGTCACCTTCTCTCCTTTGAAATCCTAGAATAATTTATGTGTCCCTCTCTTGTGCCATGTATCTCCCTCTTCTATTTTTCTCAGCTTTTAAGCGCTAGTACCTCCCATAGTACACAGTATGGTGAAGGCAGTCAGGCCGTTGAACACCTGAAGGAATACAGATGAATCCCTGTCTGGCCTAGAACCTAAACTTTAATTTCTAGTTTCTAATAGCCTATGAGACTTTCCATGTCAACACCCATTTCCACAAACTTGACATGCCTACACTTAATTATCCTATCTACCTGCCAAAAAGCTCTCATTCCTAACTTTCCTGTTTCTGTCTTTTTCTAATTATCTACATTTCAAAATTCTGATTCAGCTTTGAGTTTCCCTTTTCCTTTGGCTCTTGCCAAAAGGATCAGTCACCAAGTCCTCTCCATGGAAGACTCTTCAGAATCTTCTCCATCTATTCAAATTCTTCCTATCCTTTAAGGCCCAGCCCTATTCCCACCTCATTTTATGAAATCTTTCTTGAGCATTCCAGCTGAATATATTTTTAATTTTAAACACTAAAGCCTTTTAACAGTTTTTGACAATTGATTGCAAACTTTGTGAGGTCCATTCCTTATTAATGTTTAAAATAATTCTTATATTATTGACTGACCCTATATCTCATTTATGTGTCAAAGTTGTATATAAACTCCTCAAGGATAATGACAATGTATTCCTCCTTTGTGTATTCTAAAGAGTTTCTATAATAGGACCCAATATATTTGTTGAATGACTTCAATAAAAAACAATTTCCAGGACACATATTTTTTTCTTATAAAGAATATATATGGAAGCTGAAGCAACTATTTACATATAATTTCCTTTGATCCAAAAAGATTTTGAAGTGGCCTAATACATTATGTTAAAAAAAAGAATGTTACTTGAATGAACTTATTTTGTGTGTGTATGTGTGTATATAATTTCACAACTCATGCTTCCAGCTGATGGAATTTTATATTTATATATTCATTCAGGAAATATTAATTTTGTGCCAACTTTGGGATGAAACCTTAATATTTGTGTACAGAATAAGAAGATTAATAAGATATCTTACCCCACTCTGACTTTGTGATGGGAAAGGGGAGGGAAGGCAACACATATAAAATAACATTTGTACCTCCAAAATATGCTGAAATTAAAATAAAGATGTCTCACCCCTTCCCTTATTAGTGAGTGTGAATACAATGCATAAAAATAAAATACGTAAAGTATGCATATATAAACACATGTTCCTGTATGCAGATACATGTTTAACTGATATTAACTACATAGAAATCAATAGTCTAGGGAAAAGCTCAAAAATGAAGTCATTTTTATTATAACTATACCCATGAAACACCTAAAAAAGTATATTTTGGTCTGAGCCACCTTCATGGAAGCCCAAATGAGCTGTGAGATCGTCATTTTCTCTCACAAAGCATACTCACAGGACAGCTCTCCACGTTGGTAGGTCGGTGAGGGATAATAAAGGGCAGGACGTCCAGCCACCCAGGGCAGTTGTCGGGTGTGTGGCTCCTGTTTTTACAGCTTGTCAGCACCACAAAGTAGTGTGTTGGGATGGGAACACTGGTGTCGGCTACATGTCTAAAAACATAATTGAAAAGATTCGAAGCTATTATACTTTTGCTTCGAAAGACTATAAATGTCTTTACACAGTTTTAAAGAAATGCCAAGGTAAAAATCTCGTAAAAGAAAGTAATGAATAGAAAGCACCGAGTATTATCATGGTTTTTTTTTTTTATTTCAAACAGGCAGAACAGAGATTTGTAGTACAAGTCCAAGCTTAGTCATTCTAGCATTATGGGAAAATATTAGAAGACAAAGAAAAGCAGAGCTTGGTGTTCTGCCTCCTTTGTTTTCTAGTTTTGTTGACTTTATACTTCATACTGGTGTTTTCTAATAGAGCCGGCGCTGAGAATGTAGGAGCCAAGATGCCAACTCTAGCTAGGTACTCCATTAGATGTTCGGACTTACACTCATTCTAACATTCTATGACTTACTAAGTTCCCTCAACTTTAACAAAGAGGTGATCAAGTACTAGCAACTTCACAGTGTAGACATGGGGATAAATCCATACACCTGATATGACAGCGATTTGGTTTCAGATAATGAACTTGTAAAAGCGTTTTTAAAAGTTTTAAATGTAAAATAAAGGTAAGATATTAGTATGAGTCCACAAAAAAAAATAAAATACAAGTAGGTATAAATAGAAACGTATTACTGTGATTTAGAATATGGACTCAGCACCAGATTGTCTGGGTTCATATTCTGGCTTTACCACTTATTAGTTAAAGAAGTTAGATAAATTATTTAACTTTTTTGTGCCTCAGTTTCCTCATCTCTAACTAGGGGCTAATGGAACTTAACATGGGATATCTTCCTGGATTAAATGATGTATATGTGAATGTCTTAGAAAGTACCCAGCATACAGTATAGTGTATCAAAGTGCTTGTTAAAATTATTAAATGGCGAAAGGTGGAAATCAATAAACACCAGAATAAGGACAAGAACAAAATAGGAAAAGGCCACACACTCAGTATTCATAAAGGTGTAGTTAAAAATTATTGCTTTACATAATCTAGGCTTAGAAAGTATATTTGTTTAGTTTCTTCCTTCCTATATTTTGATAATAAAGAGAAAAGATGGATGAAACTTTTGTCTAAAACTCTATTAGTGTTTACTGTATTCAAAGCTAATTTTTAGCAACCTGCTTTAGCAACCAGGCTTTGTAGTAAGATGTACAATTTAGTAAAACTAGTTTTTTGCACCATCTCCCAGGAAATGCTTTTATGAATCATTCACCATTCATGTGAAATTTACCTTAGTCTTTACTTGATTTTTTTCCACTTGTTGGACTGGTTTTATGTTTATTGATAGTACATGGACTCTTCCCTATCCCGTTACTTAGCCTTTACAAAATCTTTATCTTTGCCCATTAGTTTAGAAATTTTTCAAATAAAGTTTTTGCTAAACTTTTCCTGGAAATGTTTTGTTTGATGTAGAGTTTAAATTTTTTGCCGAACAAAATTTTTGCTAAATATTTAGATGGACTAGATTGAAAATAGCAACATGAAAAAAAACAATAACATCTGCCTATGTATATATTATGTAATACTTAAAATACTGAGCTTTTATTTAAAATATTGAGAATTCTCCTCATGATACCCTATTGCTAAGTCAAAAAGTCAAATTACTTACTCTGTAATTTCATTTGGCGCATCAAAATGGCCATCATAGTTATAATCAAATATCGGTCCACTAACCACATTTACTCCATTTCTCTCTGTGGCATGTTTTAGAAGAAGAACACTGTGGAAGTAGTCCCACATTTCTAAAAATAAGAGAATAAAGTGCTGAAAATATCAACCTCTATAGAACATGGAAATATATTCTATTATAGACAAGTACATTTAAATAGCATAAAATTCTGCTTCAATGTCAGTGGTGATTGGGTAATTCTACAAAATAGTCCATACAACAAAAATATACAGCCACTCTGATGATAGCTTTTTGTTGCTATAGTTGTAGTCTTGAAATTACTATTAAATATGTCTCCAAATTTCTCCCTTGGGGTGAGTTGCTTATGAGACAGTAAGAGTTAAAAATAGTCAGAACACATGTGTTGCCTTATTAATTATTATTCTGGAGACAAACATTTACCTTTCATTTATTTACTTTTGGTGTCAAGAAAATTTAGTTTTGTGAATAGCTCTTTACGTTTAAATTAAAGGTTAAAAACAAATTATCAGAATTTTAGCAACAAATCACTCAAAGTTGAAGCAAGTTGAACAGAAACCATGTCAGTCATCCTTTCTGTACCTACATTTAAAACATTAGAAAGAAAAGTTTCTTAATATCAGGAACAAATTACAATAAAAGATATATTTAGTTTTGAGGTTCGGGGAGTCACTTAGGTATTTTAAAATTGATAATCTAAACACATACTTACTTTTGAATTCTTCATACATAGGGACCAAATTACTTGTAATTAAGGCGTCATATTGACTATCAGAGGTTCTATTGTATGCTGCAAAACAAATGGATCTTATTGAATCTAGCTATAAAAGAAAATATGGCATACTACATAATAGGCCTATTACTATTAATGTAAATTTATATGTAAATTAAATGTAATATTAATGTAAATTTAACAACAATCAAAACACGGAAAGACTGAGTACTTTCTAGTAGAAGTCATCTACAATGCCTGCAGTTTTATGCATTTGATACCTGAAGTGGGTTGATTTGTGATCTGCAAAAAGATAAGCTCAAGTCCCAACTCCCCCACACCTGCAAAGATAAACTTATTTGGAAACAGGGTCTTTGCAGATGTAGCTAAGGGTCTCTAAATGAGATTATCTTGGATTTAGGGTGAGCTCTAAATCCAGTAACTGGTGTCCTTATAAGAGTGAGATTTGAGAAGGGGAGAGACACCTGGGAGAAGGCCATGTGACGACAGAGGCAGAGATTAGAGTGATAGATACAGCCATGTGCCAGGCAATGCCCTGAGCCAACAGAAGCTGGAACAGAGAAGGAAGGATTCTCCCCTAGAGCCTTCAAAGGGAGCATGACCCTGTCAACACCCTGATGTTAGACTTCCGCCCTCAGGAACATATTTCTGTTGCTTGAAGTCAACAGTTTGTGGTACCTTGTTACAGCAGCCCTTGAAAACAAACATAATGCCAGATATGGATGCATAGTTATTGCATATGCACAAAACAATGATGCTATTATAAGCGAATCTCTTCCCAAATAAAATTTACTTAAGAAAATGAGTTTTTGGTTAATGAGGACTACAGACAGGAACACCACAAATGATGGGCTCTGAGGACTCACGGACGCGCCGACTAGCACGTGAGTGTTCAGTGAGTGCTCTGGAAGCAGAGAGCCCGCGTGGGAACCCCAGCTCCAAGCGCGCACCATCTACACCCCTTGGGTAAAGTGCTGTGTCCCTGTGTGTCTCATTTGTCTCATGGCCTCCATCATAGAATTATTGTCAGGATTAAACGCTGAAAACCTATAAATGCCTATAATTATAATAATTATATAATAATATGTTATACTACTTTTTTTTCATTTTATTTTATTTTGGTAAGTACACTTAACATGAGATCTACCCTTTTAATACATTTTTAAGTGCACGATTCAGTATGGTTGACTCTAAGCACAATGTCGTACAGCAGATCTCTAAAGCTTATTCATCCTGCTTGACTGAAACTTTAAGCCCATTAATTAGGAATTCCCCATTTCCCTCTTCCCCATGCCCTGGCAGCCACCATTTCACTCTGATTTCCTGAATTTGACTATTTTACATAATTTGACAGCATAGATCAACCTGAGGTCACCGTCTTAAGGGAGATAAGCCAGTTCCAGAAAGACAAATATATGCATGATTCCACTTATATAAAATTTCAATTAAGCTTTTTATATTTAAACTAAACTCGGATATCTTAACTAATTCTTAGATGAGAGAACAATGGGTGGGCATCAAAAGGCAAGGAGAATCAAGTAGAGTTTTTCTTAATATTTCACCTGGTGTTCATGGTCTCAACATCCCGAATAAGACTTTTCTCCTTTTTAAACTAAGCCCCAAAAGTTGGAAGGGCAATAAGCATAACATTATCTTTGTTTCAGAGAAAAATAAGTTTATAATAGAATTTCTATTTCTAAAAAATAGCTAGAATTTATAGTGGAGAGTTAGAAGGGAGTTTCATTTTATCCTTAATTTTTTTTGAGACAAGTTGTTTAGTTATTAATTTCATTTCATTGCCAAGGCAACCATTTATATATTAACCAATATCTTATGGTACCCCTAATTGTATCTGGGTACTTAAAAAAAATGTCAGTTGATTTATCCTATTCCTGTTAGGGGTTTGAAATCGATATGCTACTTGCTTCTATGAAGCCTTTTTTTCCAATATAAATCCAAGAATCCCTAAATTATAAATCTCTGAATTGACCACCTTTGGCCATGGCTTGAAGAAAAAAATGAGGCCAAATATCAGCAGTTTCCCAGAAACTAAAATTGTTGAAAATCTCATGGGCAAATTAATGAAAATGACATTTCTTGCTGCACAGGGAAGAGGCTTGAGTTTTAGACAAGTCACGCTGGCTTTTGCATGTTCCCAAGAGAGATCCTTTCTTTAGAAAATAAAATAAAACTTAAAAGTTCATTTGGCTGCTTAATCTGCAGCTGAAAACTGTTGGACACACAGCATGAGCGATAGGCCAGATTCAGCCTGATTTCTTTTCATAGGCACAGCTGCAGCTGCGTTCTCCGTGCAGACCTTAGCTTGGTCAGGAGCCAGAAGAAATGGTTTTTTAGATGCTTATGTCCCTCTGCAAAGAATTTTGAGTTTTAAAATTAAACTTAAACCTGCTGAACTCTCTAAACATCTGGGCCAGATGAGAGCTGATGTGTGGGTCCCACTGCAAAATTTCTGCTTCTTTTTTTTTTTTTCCCCCTGATTCTTTATTATAGATGCCATGCTGCTCTGGCCAGCCCATACCACTGGAAGCCTCTCGGGCAGCTAGTGTAGCCCAAGCAGGTAGTTTTGAGGGGAGTATATGTTTAAGGCACATGCCCACATCCAGCTGATGAGAGCTTTCTAAGCTACCACTCTAAAAAAGAGTTCTACCAACCAGGAGGATAGAGGAAGCCGTGGGTGATATTCTTGTCTGCTAAATAGAAGGAACATTTTTGGCTCTCAGAAGGAGTAACCCTGACATCAGCCCGCAGACAGTCTGGAACAGTGGGAGGAAGAGGAGATGTGTCTCCCTGTTGAAAGAGAGAAAAGAAAAAAAAAAAAATTACGCCCACAGTTGTGGCTCACCCACTGCCTTATATGGTTCGTCACTTCCCTAGAATGTTTTTCATTTAAGCTTTTCCTATTTTCTTAGTGAATCAAGTCTACGCAAGCAATGGGAATGGACGTTTTCAGCAATGTTTTCTTCTGTGGTTCCCTTCTGGGTAGGGACATCGGGAGGGCAAATCAAATACACCTTGGAAAAAAATATTTGCAGAGTAAAATCTGAATAGAGAGCAGAGGAATGATGGGAGCTATTGCTGAAAACCAAAATCCTTTTTCAGGATCTAACTTTTAGATGATGCTATATATTGTACTTGTAAATAAAAATTGAAAGCCAAATATAAATCATTTATTTTTTAAATACAGATATAAACTAAGTATATTATTCTTCAGGTGGGCAAGAACTTCTAATCAACCTAAGATTAATTCAAAGAAGGTGTAGTTGTCTAAGCATACTTATTTTTGGATTCAAATAAATTTGAAGCTATGTTTCACTCATTATGAAATATAGGGATACACTTTTTATAATTTCTTTGTAATTTTATTTATTTATTTATCTATCTATCTATTTATTTATTTAGACAGAGTCTAGCTCTGTTGCATGGGCGAGAGTGCCCTGGTGTCAGCCCAGCTTACAGCAATCTCCAACTCCTGGCTCAAGTGATCCTCCTTCCTCAGCCTCCCAAGTAGCTGGGACTATAGGCATGTGCCACCACTCCAGCTATTTTTTTTTTTCTATTTTTAGTAGAGGTGGGGTCTCACTCATGCTCAGGCTAGTCTTGAACTCCTGAGCTTAAGCAAGCCTCTGCCTTGGCCTCCCAGAGTGCCAGGATTACAGGTGTGAGTCACCGTGCCTGGCCTATAAAGTCTCTATCTAAAGACTAGTATGATAATTTATTCATGAGACGGCATTCTATAAATGTGCTGCCTAACTCAAGTATTTAAGGTAATACCATATTACATGATCATCATATTTTGATTATCATATAATAACAGGTACATTTTGCTATTGGTTTAGTTTTTTCAGAGATTTTGATTTTTATACGCCCTCTACTGCCCACAATGGATATCTTTCTTAACAAAACTTGAAATAATTTACATTTTTAAACAGTTAAGTTAGATTAGGATGTCCTTCCTTTATCCACTGCATTGTGCTGAAAACATAAATTAACTATGGTGTCTAAAATGCATGAGTTTGATTCACGAAGGAAAAGGCAATATGCATTGTATGCTATGTTCATGCTGTGGTTTAGTACAGGTAGGAGCTGAAGATTAGTGGGAAAGCCAAGCAGAGACTGTATCCCCTGACATACTGTAATGCTCCAGCCAGAATACATTACACAGAAGTTGAGTAAACTTCTCAATGTGATTGAACACATATATTTATCCTGCTCCCTTCTAATTTCCATTAAAAGGACAATAATAATGAAGACACATAAAAGATGACAAGAAATAGTCAGAAACTGGAAATTAGATAAACACATAGAAACCTGACTTAGTAGATCAGTATACACTGACTACCAAGAGCCTATGTTTGGGGAAAGCACCAAGGAGAGGATTCCTACTGTAGAACCCCAGAGAGGAAGAACCTAGAGTCTCCTAAAGACAGTCAGTGTGTATAAGGCTAGAAACAGAGGATAGATTGAAAGTCTGCAAAAAAGTCCAGACGGTATGTTTACTCTCTGGAGAATCTGAACTAGAGGGATGACAAGATTAAGGACACAGGCACAGTGAAGAGCAGGGTCACCACACTGAAAGCAATGGGATTAAATAAAACTCTACATAATGAATGACAAGACCCTCCCAATCTCATTGCCTTAGGTAGCCTGCATATCATATACACTGGTCAAATCAGAAGTATCTTCTCTTTGCAAAAAAAAATCAGCCTGAAAGGGAAACTAGATACTTTCAGTTGGTAGTCCCAAACAAAATAGCTGATTCTCTCCCTGATCAACCTATATTGGAGCACCCCAGCCATGTAGTTTAGTGTCTCACCCTTAAAATACAAACTGATAGCCAAGGTCTACTAGATATTGGGGCAGAGGGAGAAGAAAAAGAGTCAATGCAGAGAACAGAAGAAAACTCTCTTCTCAGAGAGTATATATGGCACCCATAAAGAAAGAACAGAAAGCAATAAAAAAAGATAACAGAAAGAGCTCTTGAGATTTAAAAATATAATAGTAGAAAGAAAATATTTTATAAGATCTAGAGGATGAAGTCGCAGATATGTCTCAAAAGTGGAATTAAAGACAAATGGATGAAAGTAAGGAAAACATAAACACATTAGATGATCAGTCCAGGAAAGTCTAATGTCCTATTCATTTAGAAAAAAAATTTATTTCTAAAACACCAAAGCCAGTTAAAACATCAATTAAGTATACAGACAGAATGAAAACATTTTGAGACACACAAAGCCTCAAAAATGTATCTTCTCTTCTTTCTCAGGAAGCTCCTGAGCGATATAGTCCACCAAAATAAGAAATAAACCAAGCAATATGAAAATATTTGTATGAAATGCATTAGATTAGCTATCACCATTTATTTCACTCTCCTTCAGGTGGCAGAGTCTAGAAAACTAAAAACACTTGTTTACATTCTTTCAAAAATGTATCATAGCAAACAATTCAGCCTGACCAGGTTTCTCCATTGGTATAAACAGCACATAAGTTTGTTGTAAAATGTGGAAATGAAGAATATCAACTGCTGAGTCAGCCCTATTGATATTTCCTAAAACACACCTTTATCATTTTATTCTAATGTTCCACATTAGTTTTACTTGAAGAAATACATGGTACATAAGCATAGCCATACATGTATTTCCCACAATGTAAGGAAATTGAGATGCCTGTATTCAATAGTTAAAATTATGAAAATGTTAAGAAGGGAAGTTTATTGTAATTTTTTAATGAGACTGTGGCTGTAAAAGTTGTGCTCAAACAATTTAGTTGGGCAAAATGTTTACCATTTTCTCAAAATAACATGGACTTTGGGTTTTAGGAAATGGGATGATAGCTTCAACCAGAAAGTACTAAAAAAAAGTTACACATTTTCTGCTAACTGAAAATCTTGAGATTTATTTCAAACTTTAACCTTCAAATACAAGTGCATCAAGACCAAGAAAGAGGATGTGGCCTCCTTTATACAAACAAGATTATGCAATACTCAGCCTTCAGCAATGATGGAGGGGAGATATGGGCACATAATTTCTGAGCCTTGCTCTCATGAGAGAAAATAATAGTGAACCATTACCACCACCACCATCAACACCACCACCACCACCATCATCACCATTACTACTACCATCATCACCACCACCATCACCACTACCACTACCACCACCACCACCACTACTACCACCACCACCACCACCACCACCAATACCACCATCATCACCATTACTACTACCATCATCACCACCACCATCACCACTACCACTACCACCATCATCATCACCATCACCACCACTACCACCATCATCATCACCACTATTACCACCACCATGACACTCAGACACTGAGATAAAACCTGAACTCCCTAGCTCACAAAATCCTTCCAGAGAAGTAGATGATGAGCACAGACAGAAACATGAGGTGTTACTTCTAGTCTGGCATGAAGACAAAACAGAATTTGAACAGAGGATAAAATTTTTATTGAAGTTATAGATGCTTCCTACTTGTAGGTTTAATGTAAAAGCTAAAACTTATTTATTTGAAGATTAGATATTTATGATCTTGCCTATATATATAACTATATATATATATATATATATATATATGGTTGTATGATTTCTTTCTATAGGGAGAATGATTCCTCATAGTTCAAAAAAAAGTTTGCAACACACAATGATGTCCCTAGTTTTTAAAGACTCACAAAACATGATTAGGTCATAATTTATAATATTAGAGGTAAGCTTTAGAAACAAAAAAAGCCTTTTTAAAAATTCTAGGCCGGGCGCTGTGGCTCACGCCTGTAATCCTAGCTCTTGGGAGGCCGAGGCGGGCGGATTGCTCAAGGTCAGGAGTTCAAAACCAGCCTGAGCAAGAGCGAGACCCCGTCTCTACTATAAATAGAAAGAAATTAATTGGCCAACTGATATATATATAAAAAATTAGCCGGGCATGGTGGCGCATGCCTGTAGTCCCAGCTACCTGGGAGGCTGAGGCAGAAGGATCACTCGAGCCCAGGAGTTTGAGGTTGCTGTGAGCTAGGCTGACGCCACGGCACTCACTCTAGCCTGGGCAACAAAGTGAGACTCTGTCTCAAAAAAAAAAAAAAAAAAAAAAAAAAAAAAAAAAAAAAAAAAAATTCTATAGTGTGTGTTATATACATAAATGGAGAGAGAGAGAGAAAGAAAGAAAGAGGCATTTTTCAAAGTATGCTAGATTTTTCTCCTCTGAAAAAGATCTTTGATTTCTTATTAAATTCAGAAGTGTCTATTCTACATGATAATCATATTTCTTGCTCTTATTTTTAACTTTTTACCTAGCAACAGAAAAACTAGTTCACACCTTCCTACTGAGCAGGTCCTGAAGCAAAATCCATGTCCAGCCTGACCAGCCTCAATGGTTTTGAAACAGCTGTTGTAGGACCATGATTTCAAATCACAACGACTTCCCCAGAACTCTTCTGAGATAACAACAAAAGTTAGAATACCCACCAAAACCACAGAAAAACAAAAGCTCCATAAAACTTAAGGGCATAGGCCAATCGGGTCCATTGTCTAAAAAGTGCTTATTTAAAGTCTGATTTTTCAAACACAGAGCTGATTTACAACATTTTTATGTGAATCCCAAAACATTCTTGTATGTAATTTTCTTGAACCACAACACACTAACAGAGTAATTTCTGAATTAGAAAGCAGAAAATTGCTAGAATTCCATCCTGTCACATGGAGGGAGAAATACACAAGTAGTTCTGTGGGATCAGTGAAAGGACAGGAACTTTTGGTAACAAAGCAGCTAGTTTTAAAACAATAACAAAGAAGAATTGTACTAAACTCCTGGTCTGAGCCTACTTAGAATCTCTCTGCCTTTGGTTTCCGCTGAAGCTCATATAAATTCAGGAATGCAAGACAGCAGGGGAAAGTATTAAAAATATAAACATCCCCTTTAACGCCACACAAATCCTAGTACCTGGATTTTTCAAAATAAAGGATGGAATAAGACTGACCTTGAATATGCTGCCCCCCTCAAAAACAAAAATAAAATGGAAATTATTTTAAGAAGGAAAGTTGTATGATGAAGAAAATCACAAACAACTGAACTTTGTGCATATTAAGAAAGTAATGTTGCCACCAACCATGCACATGAACTCAGGTAACTGTTGGTAAAATGTTTGCCCACATTGGGAAGCAAATAACATTAGTACTTTGTTACCACTGACCACGATTGAACCACTGGCAGCAACAGAGCTGGCTTCCAGAACATACACAGCTTTAATAAGTAATAGGAAAATATGCTTATTTTTCTCTAAAAATCTTGAATTAGAACAAGAAGAATAGATAAACCAGATATAAGCAATTAGTTCCTTCCTATAAAAGAGGTGATACTCTTAACAAGATCAGTAATTGCTAGAGTTTGTCATTGGTCTCTGGATCTAAAATACTAAGATTTTTTTCTACAAAAACAGCTTCTTGATTATTTATTTACACTTCTGGTTGACAACAGCACAAATTTGTCATTAAAAGTCTTTTAAAATAATGATTGGGATTAATTCATCCAATGTACCATTTCATTCAATGAGCATTACCTGGGCAACTTTATTGTGCTGGTGACACACTAAATAAAACCATCCCTACCTTGAAGGACTGTTTGGACTGACTTTTGGCAGACTTTGAGCTTTAATGTATAACACATTTTCCTTATTGCCAATGAGGTTCAATACTTAGCTCATATCTTTTGTCCATTTATTAAGTAAATGCTTGTCATTCTCTTGTTGGTGGAAATATATTAGTTATTCTGGATTCTAATTACTATTCTAGACACTCATCATTTGTTTCTTATATGCAATGCAAATACACTGCCCCATCCATAACTTTGTCATTTTGTCACATGTTAATGTTCATATAGTCAAATTAATCAATTTCCTTTGTATTTTTGTTGTTATATTTCTGCCCTAAGAAATCCTTCTCTATCCCAAGGTCATGAGTATATGCACAAAGGCAAACATGGATTTGTTATTAATATTTAGATCTATTAATCTACAGTAATTTAATTTTGTGTGTGGTGTAAAGTAGGCATCTAATATTCTCTTCCTATTGGGTAGTCGGCTGTAACACCATTTAGTGAAAGGGAGTTTGCCAGATAGTCAAGAGGGAAGAGGATTTAAATAAATGGATTCTCAAGCTCAGTCTAGAAAGATCTGTGACATAACACATCTGTCCAGGTAAGTCTAGCCTGACTTATTAGAGTGCTAGATCCTTCAGAAAAGGGTTACATTTTATTCACATTGTGTTCCTCGAGCCAACTAGTAAAGTATGTGTTACATAATCAAATAAATACAAAGCCCTTTATAATCTAGTTACCTTCACTTTCTAGGTGCACCCACCATATACCACATGCCTCTATACTTCCTGTTGCTTCTGTTTAAAGAGTTCTTTTCTACCTGCCTTACCAATTGGCTGATTGGTCTGTAAACATTTTCTACTTTCTCCAGACAAAACACAATGCATTCCTCTTTTGTACCCACACAGCACCTAGAAAAACCTTTACCTAGTGCCTGGGACATTGTCTTACAAGTTACAGTAGGCCAGTGAGCTCCCTGTGGGGTCTCTGCTGCAAAACAAAATTCAGTGCTTAGAATATTACAGGGTTACAAATTTCTCTAGCCTGCAGGGCTCAGTGGACTCTGCAACTCACCAGCGGGGACAGTGTATAGGAGCTCCACATGGGCATCTTCATAGCTTTGCCAAATCCACTGACGTATTCCTTATGATAAAGGAGACAGTGGTCCACATTCTCCTGAATAACCCTGGGCCTTCCATATGGCAAATTGACTTTCACTGTTGCTGTTACTAAAATTAAAATAACATAAAAAAAAAATTGTGAAATCAGCAAATGCTTCTATGCATATAACAACTACCACTTTCCTATGGCTTATTACGGGGTCAGGTACTCTAACAAATGCTTATCATCTTTAACTTCTTTTAATTCTTACAGTAACCCTATGAGGTAGGTGTTATTTTTTTCCATTTTTCAGATCACAAAATGAAGACTTAGATAAGTAACTCGGCCAAGCAAGAGGCTAAGCAAGGATCTGAGGCCTGCTCTCTCTGGCTCCTTATGTTTTATAGCTCATGGGACATATTTGAAGAGATAAAACCTCAACATCAAAAGTGCATACTTGGCCGGGCGCTGTGGCTCACGCCTGTAATCCTAGCTCTTGGGAGGCCGAGGCGGGCGGATTGCTCAAGGTCAGGAGTTCAAAACCAGCCTGAGCAAGAGCGAGACCCCGTCTCTACTATAAACAGAAAGAAATTAATTGGCCAACTGATATATATATATACAAAAAATTAGCCGGGCATAGTGGCACATGCCTGTAGTCCCAGCTACTCGGGAGGCTGAGGCAGAAGGATCACTCGAGCCCAGGAGTTTGAGGTTGCTGTGAGCTAGGCTGACGCCACGGCACTCACTCTAGCCTGGACAACAAAGTGAGACTCTGTCTCAAAAAAAAAAAAAAAAAAAAAAAAAAAAAAAAAGTGCATACTTGATAACTAAGATCACCTACTTTAGTAATTGTCACAGAAAAGATATTGGAATTTTTTTAAAGTATGCCTGCTATGGTCTGAATGTTTATGTCCCCTCCAAATTCATATGTTTAAATCCTAACCCCCAAGGTGATGGTATTAGGAGGTGGGGCCTTTGAGAGGTGATTAGGTCATGATGAATGGGATTAGTGCTTTTATAAAAGACACCCCATAGAAACCCTCACCCCTTCTGCCATGTGGATTTTTCAAACTTAGAGTGAGAAGAATGAGAAAGTCTCATTTATGAGAAAGTCGGCCCTCACCAGAAACCAATTCTGCTGGAGCCTTGACCTTGGATTTCCCAGCCTCCAGAACTATGAGAAATAAATTTCTGCTGTTTATAAACCATCCAGACCGTAGTATTTTGTTATAGCAGCCAGAATGGATTAAAGAAACATCCTAATGTATTTATTTATTTTTATTTATGTGCTACTATAACTTAGAAATCTATCAATTATTGATAGTTTAAAAACCTGCAGACTATTCATGCCATGGAATAATACTTGGTAAATTATAAGAAGACTATCAAAACAACTAACACATTCACTGAACACTTGGCACATATATTAACCCATTTAACCGTAACAGTATCTCTATAAAGTAAGTATCCTCATTTTATACAGGATGAAACTGAGACATAGTGAGTTTAATACAAGAATACGTAAAAGATAACAGGTAATAATCTTGCTACAGAACAGGCACTTCTGCAACTTCTTTCCATGCATTAATTTTTTAAATGTTTATAACTACATGAGGTGAGTACAGTTATAGATGAGAAGAGTGAGGCACAGAGAGGTTAAGTGATTTCCCCCAGGTTACACAGCCAGGAAGCAGCAGAGGTAGGACTCAGACCCAGGCAGCGGAGTCTGTTTACATCTAAGAAAGGGAACAGGGAACTGCAGATGAGGCAAAAGCGTTTCAAGGAAGTTGTTATTTCCTGGAACCATTGTAACTACTCTCCCTCCCCCGTGCTTACTACTGTTGTTATTAGATGTTTTGTGGGGTTTTTTCCCTCTTGTATATTGGCAATGAAGTCTTTATGTTCAAAAGCCTCTGTGAGCTTATTTTGGAAAATCCCAAAATAGCAATGTTGTGTTTTGTTAGGTCTACACATCAAAGACTTACAGGTTTTCTATTGACTTACTTTCTTCTTGGGTGAGATTTAGCATTTTATTCACTTGTTCTAGATGAGTACTCTGCAAGAAATTGAGGGGCAGAAGGAGAGGAAGTAAGTCAAAGGAATAACACGTTTTGAAAGGTGATCAAGATTATTTCTGCTGTAATCACATTAAGTGTTTGATTACTGAACAAAGAAGCCAGTCTCACTTGAGTTTAAGTTCTGATTCTGCCACTACTCAGAAATACAGAGATACTGATGCCCCCTGCATCCTTTTTTTGTGTGTATGCAAAGATATTATTGATAATGGGGCAAAGCATTTGACCACAGCTGGAATCAACGCCTGAGCTGGAATGACAACAACACAGTGATTCTCAAGATTGAACATGCATCAAGTCATTTGAGGGCTTTGTTAAGATATGGATTTTTATTCAGTAAACCTGGGTTGGGGCCTGAGATTCTGAATCTCTAGCCAACTCACAAGTGATCCAGATGCCGGTCCTATGGCCACACTTTGAGTATCAAGGGGCATTCTTTACAGAGAAGAACCCAGGGTTTGGAGTCAGAGAGACCAAGCTTCTGTGACCTTGGACAATTTACCTAACTTTTCTGAGCTCTCTTTATCTCTAAAATGGGGAATGCCCACTTTGTACTGTTATTATGATGATTTTTTTAATGGCTGCTTCATTGCGGTTACCAAGAGTAGCAGGTAGGAAAACCACACCCTTACTCATATTTGCTGTGGATTTGACTTTTATTGAGTAGTTTGACTAGACTATTGTGCCTTAAAGCGTCTTTTAGTTGATTATTTCTGTGATATAATGTTATTTTAAGGATTAGAAAATGTAAAGTCTTTACCTATCCCTTTTATAAGGAAAAATTCTTACCTGAGGCAGCAGGTGTTTATTTAGCTCCACAACCGCAGTTTGAACTTGACATCAAACATACTTGACATTAGTTTTAGTTTGATAGACTCCTGATAATTGGGCTTCAAGTTCATTCTGAAATCCCAATCCCACCCAGGTGCTCTGATTTTCACAGGTGGACTTGGTTCCTATATTTTGAGCTCCTATTCTGACCCCTTGCCCTGCGGATCCTCCTAGCACTAGAACTTCAGCTTGCTGAGTCTCCTGGGATCTGAAGTCCTACTTGTGAACTCAGCCCAGGGCTTGATCTACTAAAAAGACCTTCCCAGTGTCAAGTATCTGGCAGTCAGATCCAACCCTGCTACCGAAAGGAATACCCCACAGCACCTACGCTAGCGGGTGTGTCAAAGCAGGTTACAACAGCCTCCTAGTTCTTTGTGCTCTAAACAACCAAGCATGACCACCTAATTCTTCAACTGTAAGAAGAATGGTTTATGAGGGAAATCAAAGAGAGCTCCAAGATCACTATTTTGAATGGTTAAGGACAGTTAACTCACAATGCAATTAAAAATTACTTTCCAAATAATGCCTTCCAGTTTACAAAGAACATTCACATACTTAATTTTATAATGTATGCATTATAATCTCTCCTTTCAAGATAGGGTTCAGAGAAACCACATACGTTTACTAAGTAAATACTGAAGCCAGAACACAAAAATGGTTTTCAGCCACCCTGGTTTAGACTAGCACGTCCCCTTACATTCTCACGCACGCATCAAGTTATTACTTACGTTTTGTATCTGAGGGCATGAACAGTCTAGAGGATCTGTGGGCAAAGGAGCAGTAAAGCCACAAACAGAAGACCTTGACAATTCCTCTGCATGAGATGGCTCGTAAAAAGGCACCTTCAGAAGATGGTTTAAACTACCATGGGTTCCATTGTTTGGTGCTGGTTGAATGCGTAGGAGATCTGTTTTTTAAAAAAATAAGTTCAAAGTAGTTTTAAATTGGAAGGTAACAACTCCTGTGGGGAGATGGGAAAAAAACAAACACCTACTATCTCATTTCCTTTAATAAATTCTGCTGTAGTGAGGTCATGTCCTACAGATGCCATTTGTTTTACTGACTTTCTTCCCCAGAGTTTCCAGCATCTAGTCTTTGTAAAGAATAAGAGCTAGCTGGGCCCAGCTACTTGGGAGGCTAAAGCGAGAGAATTGCTTGAGCCCAAGAGTTAGAGGCCAGCCTGGACAACATAGCAAGACTCCATCTCTAAAAAAAAAAATAGGAACAATCACTGCAGATGAACCTCAGGAACTTTCATGAAGTATTTCTGTTTCTTCAGAGTAAAGCTTCATTGCATAAATGACCATTTTGTCCTTGAGCATATCATGGTTTTCTAGTATAAAAAACTATACTCTTGGCCAGGCGCAGTGGCTCACGCCTGTAATCTTAGCACTCTGGGAGGCCGAAGCGGGTGGATTACTCAAGGTCAGGAGTTTGAAACCACCCTGAGCAAGAGCGAGACCCCGTCTCTACTAAAAATAGAAAGAAATTAATTGTCTAACTAAAAAATATATAGAAAAAACTTAACCAGGAATGGTGGTGCATGCCTGTAGTCCCAGCTACTGGGGAGGCTGAGGCAGAGGATTGCTTGAGTCCAGGAGTTTGAGGTTGCTGTGAGCCAGGCTGATGCCACGGCACTCACTCTAGCCTGGGCAACAGAGTGAGACTCTGTCTCAAAAAAAAAAAGCTGTACTCTTAATAAAAACAAGTTTAAAGAAGTCAAATAATTTACAATCTTACTTGTAGTATATTTACTTAATTATATGAAAATTCTGTATGGATAGATTTTTTTTAAATTAAAATTTTGCTCAATGTTTAGAGAATTTTATCTAATTTTTTTCTATGAAGACAAAACATACAAATATTTTACAAAGATAGCCTTTTAAGTGGCTCCAGCAGACTTCCACCTACTAGAGCTCTCCTAGAACTGGAGGCCTATCTAGTTCCTTCTAACAGTCCCACAAAGGGCCAGCAGTCCTGATCGCAAATCCAGCCACGGGGACTAAGAATGTAAGTGGTTAAGGCTACAACATACCATGTTTAGACGGATCCGTTTGGATCTCTAAGTCACATTCAATTATCAAAATTAAGAGAAACAATTGTGAACAGGTTTATGCCCAAATTCCTAAAGCTAACAGTGCAATTACAGCTTACTCATTGCCTTGCCTACGTAAATGACTTGTTAATATAATGGGCCGAGGAACGCATGTAGGTACAGAGGTAGGTTAGGCTCCGAAAACCCTAAGGTTTAAAAAACCTTTAAAGTTTTTAACATTGAGTGAAATAACATGTCTACCCAAATAAAAAAAAAATAGGACTTTCTTACCATCCTTTTATACCAGATACCTTCTCTTTGTAATTACAAGAATATGTTTGTGTTTTTAGTGTACTCATCCTGCTTTGAAAAGTTGGAAGTGTTATTTTATTTATCTACGTTTTATTAAATTGTCATCTAGTAAATAATTAATAGAAAAGCTCGGTCTCCTGAGTTTTAAAGTTTACCATTACTAGTAAAACAGAAAGAATTCACTCTTAAAGCTGAGTAATTCTGAATAATAAATACTTCTTCCTTGTCTTTTTTTTTTTTACTTTCTGTCTTCTTACTGCAGAGCATCTAGCCTCAGGGATTCAATTTATCACTAATTTCAAATTATATTTAAAGCTATGCACACTTTGCTGGGGAGCTGGTGTAAATATACTTACCGCACATTAGGTTATAGACTTCAATATTTTCAAATGGTTCAATTTCAGTCTTCTCTTTGAAACTGGGTCCATGTGCCATAAAGAGAGCCTGGATTGTAATTATTACTAGATGTCAATGAAACTCAAAAAAGCAACACATCTTTCTCCTGTAACAACTCTATTTGTATTAGGCCTCTGTGAGAATTCGTTTTTGGATTTTCAAATGATTTTCATATCATTTCCATCCCTGATGTTTACCAATGAAACATAATCCGTGCTGTGTTTATTTTCCTGTCTCTACCTGCTTCCATAGCAGGTCACATGCCAATGGAGAAAGAGGATATAAGCAATAGTGGACAACTAGTATCGGTATAATATCTGGACAATATATATTAGAAATTAATCCTATAACGTCATATGTTCTTTTCATATTTCTTTCATATCATTGCCCAAATATGTTAATATATGATGAAAAATGTTGACATTTCTAAGCATCAAATTTTTTGCAACTTCCTAACCCACTTATTTCTCCTCTTTCCTTTTGGGATGAAGAGACTTAAATATTTTGATTTATATTTAATTAATTAAAGTTAACCTAATTATATTATTTATAACAGATCTCATTGGTTTAGACTATAAACAACTAGAAGAAAAGTATCAAACATAGGTAAGCAGTTCTCTTTTGGTAATGGAGGTATATATAAATATATAATTTCTTTTTTATTTTTTTTTGAGACAGAGTCTCGCTTTGTCACCCTGGGTAGAGTGCAGTGGTGTCATCATAGCTCACTGCAACCTCAAACTCCTGGGCTCAAGGGATCCTTCTGCCTCAACCTCCCAAGTAGCTGAGACCACTAGGCCCATGCCACAACTCTTGGCTAATTTGTCTACTTTTAGTAGAGATGGGGTCTCGCTCCTGCTCAGGCTGGTCTCAAACTCCCGAGCTCAAGCAATTCTCCTGCCCTGGCCTCCCAGTCTGCTAGGATTACAGGTGTGAGCCATACCAAGATAATCATCAAAGAATTGGAGACATAGGTTTTTCTTGCAGTAATTAATTGTGTTATCAAAGAGTACCCTAATTAATGGAAAAGCTCTGTCTCCAGAGATTTTTCAAATATTTACAAAAAGATATAGCTCACCATGACAATGCTAAGAAGCAGTATAGTCGTAAAGATCCTAACACATGTTATATACATTTGGAAAATAGGGTGTGTGTGTGTGTGTGTGTGTGTGTCTGTGTGTGTCTGTGTGTGTGTTTTTTACAAATGAAATTAGATAAGATGATCAAGTTGCAAAAATCATAAAGCTTTACCTATGGGAGAATATGAGCTGCATTTTACTCATAGACTCAGATACACTCCCAACTTAGGGCCTTTGCACTGGTTGTCTCTTCTGCCTGGGCCACTTGTCCCTTGAAAATTTTAAAGGCTAATTCCTTTACTTTCTTCAACTCTCTGCTCCAATGTCACCTCAAAGACTCCTACTCTTTCTACCCTATTTAAAGTTGCATACTGCCCCTGGGGTTCCCCCAAATACTCCTAGTTTCCCCCTTACCTTGCTCTACTTTTTATTTATTTCCCATAACAGTTATCACCTAACATACCAAATAATACATTCTTTTGTTACACCTACTGTCTGTATCCTCCTCTTAGAAAGAAAGCTTCATGAGGGCAGGGATCTTAATCCGTGTTGTTCACAGATGTATTCAAGAGTCTTGAACACTGCCTGTCATGAGGTAAGTGCTCAATAATTACCTATTTATAAAAGCAGTACATTACCTCCATGCTCTTAAACTCATTGTTATAACCGTGGTTGCCTCCTCCACAAGATGAACTTGTTTTGCTCCTATAAAGAAAAATATTATTACACACTGATCAACATACTGATGTGAGACCTTTTTATAACAACTTTCATGGATTTTTATGTAGCCTCTGCTTTTATATAGGAAAATTTTTCTGTCAACAGCAGCTTGAATATGTTTATTTTCATGCTCAAATTCATAAGCATAAAGGAAAAAAAACAATAGTAAAAGAGAAGAAAGGAAAATTCCAGAATTCTATAGAATTCAAAAGTCTTTTGACTCTCAGATATTGAAAAATGGATAGTAACAAAGGCACAGATTAAAAGAAAAGAATTTCTCTTCAAGCTCACCTGTACCTTTAGTCAGGGCAAGTTAATGATAACACAGTCATGTGTCGATTCATGATTGGACTATGTTCTAAGAAATGGGTCATTAGGCGACTTCATTGTGCAAACATCATAGAGTGTGCTTATACAAACCGAGCTGGTGCAGCTTACCACACACCCAGGCTCCATGGCATAGCCTATTGCTCCTAGGCTACAACCTGAACCGCATGTTACTGTACTGAATACTGTAGGTAACTGGAACACAATTGTGTCTAAATGTATCTAAATATAGAAAACGTACAATAAACATACAGTATTATAATCTATGGGACCACCATCTTTATAAGTGCACCACTGTTAACCAAAATGATGCTATGTAGCACATGACTATACTTGGCAAGGAGCAGTTTGAGAATCTGAGTTTCATATTCAGAGTTTATTTTTAGCTTTTGAGATTTTCTACCATACGCTGTTACTATATTATTTGAATAACTTTCCAAATTTAATTAATTTGATTTTTTTTGCCTGCCTTTTCATATTTTAATCTTTGAATTGAGCAATGTTTGCGATTTTACACATAGTTGGTGTTCATACTTAGAAAAAAAATTGGGGTAAATGAACCTAGATCTTTTAAAACAGCAATGTTTTATTGGGTCGAATTTGGTCTCTGAAGGAAACAAAAGACTCCTATTTCCAAAAGTCAGCCTTAAAAGGTTTCTCTCATTTGCTTCCCCAACCCTCACCTTCTACCCCTGGGCAAATACACACACACAAACACACATGGGGTTTCTGTTTGTTTTTACATTGATGGCTCCATTGAGAACAGGACAGTAATTTAGTGTTTTAAAAAGTCAACATTAAAAACATTCATAACTGACTCTCACTCAGTTTAAATAGAAAATAAAAATAAATCACACCTTTGACCAGGCCACACTCAACTCTACCCAATAGAGGGAAGAAAAGAGAAGCTAAGGAAGTACCTGGAATGGGCAAAGCAAGGGTAGTACTATTTTATAAGGGGTTTAAACTCAATTCCCCTAAGGGAATTTTATGTCCTTGGTTAATTCCAATAAAATTGTTAGTATAAAGTAAAACTTGTTTTAAAAAATATTTTTAGGCCAGGCATTGTGGCTCATACCTGTAATCCTAGCACTCTGAGAGGCTGAGGCAGGAGGATTGCTTGAGGCCAGGAGTTTGAGACCAGCCTGAGCAAGAGTCAGACCCCAACTCTATAAAAAATAGAAAAATTAGCCAGGTGTGGTGGTGTGCACCTGTAGTCCCAGCTACTCAGGAGGCTGAGGAAGGAGGATCTATTTAAGCCCAGGAATTTGAGGTTGCAGTGAGCTGTGATAATGCCACTACACTCTAGCCAGGATGACAACAGGAGATTTTGTCTCAAAAACAATTTTTTTTGTTGTTCTTATTGCATAGATACTTGGTTTCCCAAGATTACCGAAATTACTTGATTAGAGATAATGAAGTTTTAAATTCTATGAGGATAGCTACAGTATTCATTAATGAAAAAAAGAACAAGGTTTTTTGAACCAAGTCTTTAGTCTTTCTAAAAAATTTTAATATTTCCATCTCTTAACCCAGCTTAATTAAAAACAATGGTAAACATTGCAAAATTTCACTCAGAAGCAAAAGATTGAAGTATTTTTTGTAAAAGCTTTATTTTCTATTGCTTTCCAACTGAAAACTTTGGAAACTGGCTCTTGTTCATGCCTTCCAACTATTAATTTGGCTCTGGAAATTACATATGGAAATATGGTAGCTGGCATTTGGAAAAGATGAGTTGATTTGATCTGTCGTAATTGAGCTCCACTTCCAAGTCCTATATGAAATCTTTTGGAACAAGTTCTCTATTATCTTCTCCATGTCTAATTAATACAGTTAAAATCAAGGCTGGGTTTCTCTGCCACAGTAACCGCACAGGTGGGAGGGAGATGAATGAGACTTCTCTCTTGCCCTATCACTTGGCAAGTCCTAGCTTCCTCTGCACTATCTTTATTTGTCATTTCCCTCCTTTTCTCTTCCACCGCCACTGTTCTAAGCTAGATCCTCATTACCTCTGACCTAATTTAATCATCCTGCCTTCAGAACTTTTGGAATCTTCCCTCATAACACACACACACACACACACACATCCTTAATCTTATTTAACACTATTTTTCACTGCTGGAAATAGAAAAACACATGTTCTAATGAGAACAAATGTGGGTCAGAATATAACGAACCAGAATTTAGTACTATCCTGGAAAATCTAGGTCATCAGTTAACCACAGTACTTTCCTGGAGATGCGCTACGTAGCTATTTTCACCATCGCCATTGCTCCTCAGGCTCCAGGGCTGTCATAAGGCTGAGGAATGGGTCACTACCGAGCTCTCTAACAGACCTTCTGCTTCTCCCCAGATCCTCCTCCATGTGGCAGCTAGACGGAACTCTCCAAAATGCAAATCTCATTATCATCACTCAAGCCACCTTTGACCACCAATAACTGCCTACTTTCTTCAGGATCAAAGTCACACTCCTTAGTCCTAACATACCAGGTCCTTCATGCAGACGGCAGCTCCAGCCACTCAGAGCTCCAGCAATGCAGAACTACTAGCAGTTGCTGGACTCTAGTTCTTCTCTCTGGAAACCTTCCTCCTTCTCTCTACTCTTCCTTGCCCTGGAGCTGCTGCTGGTTTA
Source organism: Microcebus murinus (assembly GCF_040939455.1). Lineage (NCBI taxonomy): Eukaryota > Metazoa > Chordata > Mammalia > Primates > Cheirogaleidae > Microcebus > Microcebus murinus. The sequence goes on from NC_134108.1 coordinate 30,297,674, forward strand.
GAAAAGGTGCCCAGCTGCTCTGGGCAGATTATTTAGAGAAAGAAGCACCTCTTGAAGGACACAGCCTGGTAGAGCTCAGGGCGTGGCAAGCAGATGTCAATTTTGGCAAAGAAAAGGGGTTCCTTTCCTCCTGCCAACACAGCCCCCTTCAGGGCTTGGGGAACTGAGCAAGGATTGATTTCTACTCCCACTCACCCTCATGGCTGGCTGCCTCTGAACAATGCACAGGCTGCACCGGGCAGGCCTGCTTCGTGGCAACATATAGCCTGCTCCATCCCAAGTCTTCAAAACCCAGATCAGGAATCGCCCCTACTGGGAAGCATTCTCTGATGTCCCTCGACATCCACACCTGGGTGTGTAATCTTTCTTTTGCTTCTTTGAACATTGTACTTGGTTACAGTGGAGCAGTTAGCACGTGATTACAACTATTTTCTTCCTTCCCACTGGGCGAAGATCCTTAGGGCAGGGTCTTTGTTATCTCTAGTTCTTAGAAAAGTGCCTAGGATGTATTTGTCAGTCATTTATTCCAAAATAAAAAGCTAATATTCATGTTCTTTAAAAATGCACTTCAGGCCGGGCGCAGTGGCTCACGCCTGTAATCCTAGCTCTCTGGGAGGCCGAGGCGGGCGGATTGCTCAAGGTCGGGAGTTCGAAACCAGCCTGAGCAAGAGCGAGACCCCGTCTCTACTATAAATAGAAAGAAACTAATTGGCCAACTAATATATATAGAAAAAATTAGCCGGGCATGGTGGCTCATGCCTGTAGTCCCAGCTACTTGGGAGGCTGAGACAGAAGGATCACTTGAGCCCAGGAGTTTGAGGTTGCTGTGAGCTAGGCTGACGCCACGGCACTCACTCTAGCCTAGGCAACAAAGCGAGACTCTGTCTCAAAAAAAAAAAAAAAAAAAAAAATGCACTTCAACAATACTTTGACTATGCTTTTGAAACATCAGCTTTCCCCAAATTAGTAAAATCTAACAACTTTTAGGGAAAATAAATATGATGATGAAAATAGATTATATGAACTATTAAAATTTGCTTCAATTGTGAAAAATGGGTCTAATCTAGTTATCAAATAATGCATATTATTAATAATGATAATATACTTTCACTTAGAAAATAGGTAGCCTGAAACTCATGGTTTAAGTGTTGGAGAAAAGAGTGAACCCAGGATTTAATCAGATTAGATTCTTCCTAACTTGTTAAGGCTGTATTCAAAATTTCCTTTGATGTAGGTTAGTTTATTTTGTATATTAATAGCAAGAGAATGATAAAACTAGACTAATCTTGTGCTACAGAGGAGAAAAGTTAAGCTCTAAGTTATTAATTTTTGCATGTTCCATAACTATCTGGGTGGGGAGCCGGGCCGTGAACTCTCAGGCTGCAGCTCTTTTTACATCTCACTGCTGGTTGTTTAAAAGGATACAAAGCTCATCACTTGAGACTATTAATGCATGATACCCACAGGTATTCTGATGGCCAGACTCTCACTTTATAACCCTTTCTTATTCTGCTTCTGCACAGTGGTCTAACTTCTTTTTTTTTTTTTTGAGACAGAGTCTCGCTTTGTTGCCCAGGCTAGAGTGAGTGCCGTGGCGTCAGCCTAGCTCACAGCAACCTCAAACTCCTGGGCTCGAGCGATCCTCCTGCCTCAGCCTCCCGAGTAGCTGGGACTACAGGCATGCGCCACCATGCCCGGCTAATTTTTTTTTTAATATATATCAGTTGGCCAATTAATTTCTTTCTATTTATAGTAGAGACGGGGTCTCGCTCTTGCTCAGGCTGGTTTTGAACTCCTGACCTTGAGCAATCTGCCCGCCTCGGCCTCCCAGAGAGCTAGGATTACAGGCGTGAGCCACCGCACCCAGCCTAACTTCTTTAATCTCATACTTTTAACAGTGAATATTTGGAGAACATAACTCCATTTGGGGCATATATATATTTATATATTACACACCGAAATCACTAACAATATTATGCATTTAATATCAGTAAAGCTTAATTTTATTCACATATTTGAGAGAAATACTTTTAGAGAATGTCCTGAGCTACAGGGCAGCCACTCACTGGTCTATACAAAGGGCTAAGAAACTTGGATCCCGAGGAGACAGGCCAGTGCCATCTAGTGACCCAGTGTGGAACTGCACTCTCTGGCCAATAGTGGGTTCGAAGTTATCTTGTAGAACAGGCCAGTTCCTTAACCTGTACATGTATGTATCAGAGCTGACTGAGCCCAACTCCCTTGTCTTCCTTCATCTCCTCTTTCTTTGTCAAACATATCTTTCAGCCATTGTATTGCAATTGTCATTGTATCCCCTGGCATTACGTTCATACATATAAGATAGGCCAGAAAATACCATATGATCTGGATACTGTTCATACCCACTTATGCATGTGGAAAAATACTAGAATGAAATACAAAAATAGGAATCATTAGTTTACCTACCAGAAAGTGTATATTTATTCATTTTCTGACTTATTATCCTTTGTTTCCACTACAGTATATATGCCCCATGAGGGCAGGAATCAGGTTTGTATCCCAAACACAGGAAGCATTCAATAAAATTTTGTTGACTCAGTGAATTAATTGGTTATTTGGGATGGAATGATTCAGAATGGTTTTTGTTTTCTTTACATTTTGCGAATACTCAATGGTCAACATGAATTACGATCATAAATAGAAATAAGAGGCCGGGCGCGGTGGCTCATGCCTGTAATCCTAGCACCCTGGGAGGCCGAGGCGGGCGGATAGCTCGAGGTCAGGAGTTCAAAACCAGCCTGAGCAAGAGCGAGACCCTGTCTCTACTATAAATAGAAAGAAATTAATTGGCCAACTAATATATACAGAAAAAAATTAGCTGGGCATGGTGGCGCATGCCTGTAGTCCCAGCTACTCGGGAGGCTGAGGCAGGAGGATTGTTTGAGCCCAGGAGTTTGAGGTTGCTGTGAGCTAGGCTGATGCCACGGCACTCACTCTAGCCTGGGCAACACAGTGAGACTCTGTCTCAAAAAAATAAAAATAAAAAAGAAATAGAAATAAGAAATAAATGTTATAACAAATTCATTAGCTCAGCTGTACAGCCATAAAAGTGCTCTTTTGTAAAAATCTTGAAGCTGACAAAGATCTTAAAGAGCTGTCTAATTAATCACTCACTACCAGCCTAGAAGACAACTGATACCACCTCTCTGCTGCACATTACAGTGGGGGAAAATGTATTGATGCTAACAATCTCCAGAACAGTGGCAGGAACAATCTCAGCCTTCTTCCTTATTCTCATCTGTATTGTGAAGACTAGGATGCTAAGACCAGTAATCTAATAACAATAACTTGCAATATACAAAAGTGCTAAACAGCATTTAAAAGATCAATAAAATGTCAATGCTCAGGAAAATATACAGTGATCAGAATAGCAGGGTAAGGTTAAGTCGATTCATAATGAAAGATGGTTCTTCAAAATATTATGAGATAAATAAATAGACACACGAACCTTGCAGCCAGCCATTGTCGATCCACCACAAGATTAACTTTGTCAATTCTGACGTTTTTGGCATAGTGTAGTCGTTTTGGCAAATCAGGAGACAAATAGGGTTTGAAATGCTGATCAGGTTTTCGGCACTAAGAAATGAGTAAATATGTCATGACATATAAAATATGCAAACTAATTTAATGAGTGACATGTGCACCATCTGAGGGATGGTCATGCTGGAAACTCAGACTTGTGGGGGGAGGGGTGGAAAGGGCATTTATTGAAACCTTAAAATCTGTACTGCCATAATATGCCAAAATAAAATTTAAAAAATTTCATCTTCTAAGGCAATTTATGAAGCACATTTTAAAAGTAAGGGGATTTAAGCTTGGCTAATCAAATAGAAATATTAAGTCTATTATTAACATGGTCAAATAACCTAATTATGATTTTTGTTATTGCAACAATAATCAGGTTGCCATTAAAAAATCTGGTTTAAGTTTGATGTTTGGTGTTCTAAGTTTTTATTCCTGGGTTTTTATTTTAAGCCACCATAAATCACCTTCTATTTTTTCACAGAAAATAGATATAAGTTTAGATTTAGAGCAGCAATTACAACTTTCAAGTCTAAATTATATATAAAAAGTATGCATAAGAAATTCTAAAAATCAGTTTAATTGCACCAAAAACCCCTTCCCCACTGCCTCAATTTCCCTTTTAAATAGCCTACATTTGCTTAGTTTTCACATCAAGTCAACAGCTTTTGAAACCTACCATGGTCTCCCTACTTGAAAGACTTACAAATTGGAATAAAATTTTGTTTCTTTAATAATACTACTGTAGCTATATGGCATATTTTAAAACTATAAAAACACTAATCACATTGGCATCCATGTGAAAGAAAAATGAGGAAATGAGAAATAGAACTATAAAGGAACTTTCTCTCATGACCTTTTGTGAGAAAGAAGATGGGAAAAACAGAATAAAAATAATGGAAATGAAATTTTTTCTATTTCCTCATTTCCTCACATCTCTTAAACCACAATATCCCATGTATATTAACAAGTCTGTGTCACTAGTGTTTCATGCTCAATTTATATAATAACAGTAAGAGAAACTATGAAACCATTTACAAAAATAAAATTTAAAAAATATATAGCAAATGGGAGAGCAAGGAGAGTTGACAGAATGAGGGAGGAAAGAGAAACTTATTTATTGCAAATATATTTTTGTCAGGTTTCTTCTTGCCTATTTTGGCATCTTTTCCAGGAATATTATTTTTCTCTTTTTTCATTTTTCATTACTTCTTTCATAAGCCAATATTTTTGTACCTTCAGGCAAACACATGCTGGCAGCTGATGAGTTTGCAGCTTTCCCCAAGATGCACGGCATTAGAACAAAGTTCTGACGTCTCTCATGCAGCCAGAATGTTTCAGAATGTGAAGAGTTGCCAGCTCATGTTTGGTTATGTTTGTCTAGTATGAGCTCAATATAGGCCCCCAGAACTGCATATGAGGAATATTATACAGCATCTTCACCAGGAGTAGATTCAATCTCAAGAAACCAATTTCTTTGCTCATCCCTAACAAGTAACTCTTTTTTTTTTTATTTATTTATTTCTTTATATATATCAGTTGGCCAATTAGTTTCTTTCTATTTATAGTAGAGACGGGGTCTCGCTCTTGCTCAGGCTGGTTTTGAACTCCCGACCTTGAGCAATCCGCCCGCCTCGGCCTCCCAGAGAGCTAGGATTACAGGCGTGAGCCACCGCGCCCGGCCCAAGTAACTCTTCATCCATTAAAGTTTTATTATGAGATTGCAGCAATTCAGTCCCATTGTCAGGCTCCACTTCTAATTCTAGTTCTCTTGCTATTTCCACCACATCTGCAGTTACTGCCTCCACCGAAGTCTCAAATCCCTCAAAGTCATCCATAAGGGTTGGAACCAACTTCTTCCAAGTTGCTCTTAATGTTGATATTTTGACCTCCTCCCATGAATCACAAATGTGCTTAATGGTATCTAGGATGGTGACTCCTTTCCAGAAAGTTTTCAATTTACCTTGTCCAGATCCATCAGAGGAATCATGATGGTAGCTATAGCCTTACAAAATTGATCTCTTAACTGGTAAGACTGGAAAGTCAAATATACTCCTTGATGTATGTGATACAGAATGGATGTTGTATTAGCAGGAATGAAAACAACAGTAGTCTCTGTATAATCTTGCCTTAATCACTCCTTATAGATCTCCATAAGAGCTCTTTTTGGGGTACCAAGTTCACTGTCAATGAGAAGTAATATTTTGAAAAGAATCTTTTTTTCTGAGCAGTAAGTCTCAATAGTGGGCTTAAAATACTCAGTGAACCATGATATCAACAGATGTGCTGTCATCTAGTCTTTGTTGTTCCATTTATAGACTACAGGCAGAGTGGATTTAGCATAATTCTTAAGGGCTCTAGGATTTTCAGAATGGTAAATGAGCATTGACTTCAACTTAAAGTCACCAGCTGCATTGGCTCCTAACAAGAGAGTCAGCCTGTCTTTTGGAATATTGAAGCCAGACATTGACTTCTCCTCTGGAGCAAGGAAAGTCCTAGGTAGCATCTTCTTCCAATAGAAGGCTGTTTCTCTACATTGAAAATCTGTTATGTAGTGTAGCCACCTTCCTCAATGATCTTAGCTAGATCTTCTGGATAACTTGCTGCAGCTTCTATTAACATCAGCACTTGCTGCTTCACCTTGCACTTTTATGTTATGAAGACAACTTCCTTCCTTAAATCTCATGAACCAGACTCTGCTAGACTCCAACTTTTCTTCTGACGTCACGTCTCTAAACCTTCGCAGAACTGAAGAGAGTTAGGGCCTTGCTCTGAATGAGGCTTTGGCTTAAGGGAATGTCGTGATGAGTTTAATCTTCTATACAGACCATTAAAACTCCCTTTATATCAACAGTAAGGCTGCTTCATTTTCCTGCCATTCATGTGATCACTGGAGTAATAATTTTAATTTCCTTCAAGAATTTTTCCCTTGCATTCACAACTTGGCTAATAATTTGGCACAGCGATCTAGCTCTTGACCTATCTTGGCTTTTAATATGCCTTCCTCACTAAGCTTAATCATTTCTAGCTTTTGATTCAAAGTGAGAGACATGTGACTCTTCCTTTTACTTGAACACTTACAGGCCATTGTAAGGTAATTATTTGGCCTAATTTCAATATTGTTGTGTCTTCTGGGCATAGGGATGCCAGAGGAGAGGCAGAGAGACAAGAACAGTCAGTCGGTGGAGCAATCAGAACACATACAACATTTATTGATTAAGTTCACCATCTTATATGAGCATGGTTTGTGGCACCCCAAAACAATTATAATAGTAACCTCAAAGCTCACTGTTCACAGACCATCAGAACAGATGTAATTATTTAAAAGTTTGAAATGTTGTGAGAATTACTAAAATGTAGCACAGAGACATGCTGTTGGAAAAATGGGTGCTCATAGTATTGCTTGACACAGGGTTGCCACAAACCTTCAATTTGTAACATCTGTAAAATGCAGAATAATGAAGTGCAATAAAACAAGATATACCTGAAACTAAAAACCACATGTACTTAAATATTTAGTTTCATTCCAACAGTAATGAATTTATGAATTCCTTATAATAAATATAAATTTACATAATATATAACTATTAAAACTACCACACAAGAATACTCCAGGTCTCTTTAAGGGTAGTGAGAATTACCTTGAAAAATATTGCATTAAGCTATCTGAAATTTTCCCTGCTCATTTACCTACAACCTGAGATGTGAGAACCAATCAAAATCAGTTGCAATTATACTTAGGAGATTATGTTTCTGCGATTCACCATTTTCTGATATCAAGTCACACAAGAAATGAAAAAAAATGATAGTACCTGACGCTCACTAGTTCAACCCTTTCAAATGGGATTAGCCCTTGCAATGAATATCAGGAGTTCCTTCTGTGACCCCACTGTTACCCCAAACTAATTTCCTACAGGTGCCAACTCCAAAATGAAAACGACTAAGATAAAAGCCAGCTAATATGCATATAAAATAATGTTGTAGAGGGTTTTTAAAAAATTACAATAGCTTAGACTCAGAAATGTGGAATACAATTTTCTCAGAACCCAGATTAAAGTCATTACATTAACTTAAATATACGTATTAAGGAGACTGAATACTTACACTGAGGTTCCTAACAATTTCTTCAGAATTAACTATTTCAAAAGAAAAAATAAATAAATGACATTACAATAGATACTTGACAATTGCAAAGAATGTGAATAACACAAGTGAATTGGACACACACATTTACTAATAACTATGATCTAATAAAATTAAACTTAAAATTATTTCAAGTAAAGAATTATTTTGGCATTTAAGAATGGAGTAGGATATATTTTAACCTAACAATATTAGATATTACCATAAATTGTACTTAAACATGGGAATTTCTCATTTGCTTCTGTGTGGTCTTCCCAAGAAGTCAGTAAGGGGTGTGATAATCCCAACATCCTTTCAGAATCAAGAGGCTATGGTTATTCATTTTCAGTTTTATCTTTTTTAAAAAAAATCTATATATATATACATGTACAGGCATACATGCCTATATATATATACAGGCATGTATGTATATATATATAATATATACATACATGCCTTCATACTTACAACTAAAAAAGTCATGAGGTATATTACGAGTCCTGATGCGTGGGGCAGGCCCTTGAAACATGTAGAAGGTTATTTGGGGAAAATAATCAGTCATATATTCCACCTTGTCACAGTAAGTCTGGTCCATTCCTAAATGAAAAAAAAAAATCCACTAAATATGTATAGATGGTAACAATTGGTTGTCAAATAGAAGACATTTTATGTTACAAATCTCAAATCGAGCTGCACAATTTACCCTATGACTCTACTTTAAATGGCAGAAAACATGGCAGTGGAGAAGGGCTATGTTTATGAGGGAAGAATAGATGGGAATTATGAACAGATCATTTGTTCAAAGTGGACCAATGAAAGTAAAAAGAAAATCCTCTGTAGGAGGCTAATTAAATCTTTATAATACCTGATTTGTATGTAAGACAACATTATACCTTTTTAATCAAAAAAGCAGCATGCATTTTTAGAAAACAATAAATACATTAAGAGAGTAAGGATTAGAAAATATTTACTTTTAGATGTATATTACTTAAATTTATATGAGCAGCATGTTCTCTAAGAAGATTTGGTAGTTAAACATTTTTTATTTGAAGACTCTTCAGACCACATGTAATTTTTTTTTTTTTTAATTGACAGGACCTCACTGTGCTGTCCAGGCTGCAGTGCAGTGGTGCAATCATAGCTTGCTGCAGCCTCGAACTCCTGGGCTCAAGCAATCCTCCTGCCTCAGTCTCCAGAGTAGCCGGGACTACAGGTACGTGCCACCATGCCTCACTAATTTTTTTTTTCAAACTTTTTGTAGAGATGAGGTTTCTCTCTATGTTGCCCAAGCTGGTCTTAAACTGCTGGCTTCAAGCAATCCTCCTGCCATGGCCTCCCACAGTGTTGGGATTACAGATATGCACCACCCACCCTGCCCAGCTCCACATGCAAATTTTTACTTTTATCAATTTCTTTTAACTAAATTTGCATTAAAAGGTTTCTGTTTAATTTTAAAATAATAAGCCAAAGTGTTAGGGAACTATCTTAGAAATCTTAAAAACATATTACTATGTTTCCCATTTCTCTTGATTCTAAAATATAAAGAAAATTTCTGCAGACACAATCTTTTACCTCCTCACGTGTTGAAGCCTAGCTTTGAATTTGAATGTCCTCCTCAAGAGGACAGTTCTAACCACCCCAGCTAGGAATGATCCATATCTGCTTTATGCACTTCTGAACACTCCATATGTAGTAAAGCACCTAGCGCTGCGTAGGCACTTAGAAAATACATGCAATAAATGAGCACATATTTTAAAACTCTGTCAATGCATCCTGTGTGAAGTCAGAGAGTGTGTGGCTGCTGCCTCACTTCCTTTACCATTCAGGTTATCCAAAATCGAGAGTTAACCTCAAGTAGAAAAATGTGAGGTGATGGGGACTTTAAAGATGAGAAGTTATGATTAAATATATATATATCTATTCACATAACTAAAAAAAATCCACATGGCATGGCAAAGCTTGCCTATATATAATCATAAATTGTAGCCAATGTACATGAAGGAATCACTGGCTGAAAGAAGGCCCCCAAAGCACTTTATAGACTGAATAACAATTACCCCACATCCCTGTTAAATACTACTAACTCCATTGTTACAGAAAATAAAGTATATATTAATAAATAGATTTCCCGGGATGTTAGAATTATTCAACTAGACACTTTAATCTAGTCCTCTTTTCACCACAATCTACCACAAAGTTCATTCTTTGCTTCTTCAAGAGCTTCTAGTCCTGAAAATATCACCATTATGTTTTGTATCATTCCTGAAGTGATATAATATACTCAATGATAAGATGACTTTTTAAAGAAAGCATACCATGGTCAGCCAAAAGGATTATATTGGCACAATTGTGTAAATTCCGCTGCTTTAGGCCTTCCATCAACATTCCAACAGCATCATCTACTAACTCTAAGGCTTTAATTACCTAAAAAAAAAAAAATTGGAGTTCAGATTGTCCTCATGAATTGTTTCAATTAACCAAATCATTATCTAACCAAGTAAAAATGAAACACATTTTCTTTTCTGAAATAGCTGGTTCTTAAAATCGAACATCAGAGCCCAGAACCTATGCTACCTCATTTACCAAATACCAATTCCATAAATTTCTATAAACAAAAAATTAAACCATGTTCCTACCAAGGAAGATGGACTACTGGCCAATAGATACATGAAACAATGTTGAATGTCAACAAACACTATTCAACTGTAAAGGTTTTCATAATGATGACGGACACTTAGACAGCCTACATGGTTACACACATTCAGGAGAGGCATGGGACTGTGGGTCACCAGATAGTTAAAAAGGAGTAGACTCTGTAACCTAACAATTCTACCTCTGGGCATTTGTCCTAAGTAAACACATAGAATATAAATGGAGATTTACATACAAACATATTCATCACATTATTGATTTATAATTTAAATTCAAGGAAAAGTAAATCACAGCACATCCTTAAGAAGGCATAATCTACAGCCACTAAGAGCCACTTTTTAAAGAACAGTGGCATAGGAAAATGCTCATGATAAATACAATGTTAAGCATAAAAAATCAAAACCAAGCTGTGTACACACCCATGCATATTGCATAATCCTGATTTTATTTTGAAATATATTTAGCATTTCTTAGTAAACATGCGTACACCGAAAACTAAAAGGAAATAAATCAAAGTACTATTAACAGTGATTGTCTCTGCATAGTGGAAGGGAGTTCATTTTTATTTTATTGTTTACTCTATATTGTTTTTAAATGTTTCCATACTTTATGAACATAGTACATTGAACTGACTTAAGGCTTAAGTAAATTTTCCTGGTATAACTTTTCCATATTTTTTCCCAATAAATAATAAAGTGTAATAGCAATGGATTGGGAAAAAATGTTTATCTCTCATAGTACTATGATAATAATGATCACCTTTTTTTTTCTTTTTCAAGAAAGAATTTTAATGAAATCCTCACATCAAGCATTCATGGATGGTGGGTACTATTGGAGCTGCCAGTTGTAAAGGCCAGAAAACTTGAGGTCCTACAGGGACTTGAACTCAACCCACGCTCTGTCTCCCGCTTAATCCATCATCAACTTCAAGATGCTTTCTTGACCCTCAATCTTAGGGTGATCTGAGCTCGGGTTTGCCAGTGAGAGTCATGCTTTCCATCTATTGTCATGACATAATGTGCCCTTTCACGTTGTCATCCTACTCACTCCCCCCAACCACACAAAGAGCCCCTCCTCTTCTGTCGTCTCCCGGCACCCTGTCACACTGCTGCCATTGGACTCTTCACAGTTTTGAAATCACCTGTGCGTGTGTCTGCCTCTCATGGAGAGCATGAGCTCCTGCAGGGAAGGGACCATGCAACCCAACTTTTGACTTTCAGTTTACAAGTCCTATTAACTCTGAATGAGGGTATGTGATTAAAAATGATAAAAAAAGTCACGAAGACTTCAACTTTCTCCATCCATTTTGCCTCTTCCCGAGTTTTAAATGAGGCTTGGTCTTAGTCCTTCTATTTTCACTCTTCATGCCCTCCTTAGGACATCTCTACTTCCAGCCACCATTTATATGTTGCCAAACTCCCAGATCTTCATCTCCTTTCAGCTTTAAATCTATATTCACTTGCCTTCTGGACACCTTCATTTGGATGTCATAGGTGCCTCAATCGCAAAGTGAACATCTTCCCCATACTTGCCCTCCATCCTGGTCTTATTAATGTAAATGGAGCCACCTGCTGGTGTATAACACAAACCAGGAAATTATCCCTCATGTTCCATGCCCCTCATGAAACTCACACTAAGTCATGCCAAGTCTGTCTCCTAAATGAATCTCAAATGGATTTTCTTCCATCCTTGCTGCTTGCCACTATCCCAATCCAAGTCACTATTATATCTTTTCTGGAACATTGCAAAACCTGTCTCTCTCACTTTCCTTGCTCATTCAAACCCATTTCTCTTACACAATACGAGTGATCTCTAAATACACATGGATCTGCTCATGTCACCCCTCTGATCACAGTGCCTCAATGTTTCCCATTATAATTTTTATGGCCTGCAAGATTTGTTCTGCTTCCTCTGGGCTTCATCCTAGCCCTCTCCTCTGATTCACAGTGCTCCAGACATTGGTGGGAGATAATACTCAGATAGACTTCCAACAGCACCCGGCAGGCACAGAGTAGCATACAATAAGGATGCTATTACTATTCTTACCATTATCATGTTGTCTATTTGTCAAGCCATCTAGCCATTAGTCTGTCTATCCATTTTTTCATTCTGTGTGTTCTTCCAATGTGCCCAGCATCTTCTTCAATCAGGACATTTGAGAATTCCGTTTCCTTTTTGTCACTCAGAGGAGAACCTCCTAACCAGCCCCAATTCCCACCTACCCCTCAGACTAGCTCAGGACCTCCTGATAGCCCTCTCAGGGCACCCTGATCTTCTCTTTCACAGCACTTTTCAAAATTATATTTAAAATGTATTTGCGTACTAAACTATAGCACTGAATGGACAAAAAGGAAATGGTACTTAAAAGTCAGCTGTAGAGTTCAGACAAAAGCAAATAGAGGGCCCCATCTCAAATTGTTGATCATATCAAACATGGTGCACGGTTAAAATAGAAAAGAAGAAATGATGAATATGTTTTCGTTAGTTACCAAACCATTCACCCTTAGGACAACCTGAATAAGTGTAAAATTTTGTGGTACAGTCTAGAGCACTGTGGGAATACAGAGGTCTGAGGCTTAAAAGTGACAAGGCTTGAGCAGAGCCCTATGTCAGGAATCCTTTTTTTTTTCTTATTTATTTATGTATTTATTTATTTAATTTATTTTTTTCAGCATACTATGGGGGTACAAATGTTAAGGTTACGTATATTGCCCTGGCTCCCCCTCCCCCCTCAAGTCAGAACTTCCAAGCGTGTCCATCTTTCTGTTCTAATAGGAAGGAAGAAAAAGGGCTGTTCTGAGAAATGGGCAAGGCGTACTGCCAAAATGAATACGCTTGCATTCCAACAGAGGACAACTGCATTCCAGTTGAGGACAATTGTTAAATGAGTTTCCATGGGTTGGGGAAATGCCATATTCACGGGAGCCTGTGCAGCTTTACATTGTGTTAAAGGCAATAGAGGCTTCAGTGGAGTTTAGAAGAGAGAATGGTTTTTTTTTTGCTAAAAACCAATATTTAAAGATTATATTAGCGTAGTAAAATCATAACAGAATGGTCTGGATAATGAAGAAACTTATATTATTGAGTCCACTCCAAAGATAATAGGAACCTAGAAGGGGAATAACTCTCCCTAAGTCAATAACATAGTAAGTTCAATCATAAGGAACTTATGAGTGAAACTGTGCAGGAACAGACAGCTAAAGCACTTACAGGTGACTTAGCTTGAAACACACCACATGAACAAGTTGAATTGCCTTATGCATTATCTACCCTTGATGCCTCCATTACAGGAAATAACAATGCCACAACTAAGTAGTCAATAAATGTTTATCAAATGAATCAAGATATGGTTAATAAAGCAGTTGTCCTTTCCAGAATTTTTAACTATTTTATGGTTAATAAGGCAGATTAACCATAGCCATTCTTTTTTAGACTTTTAACTATTTTGATTTTGTCATGTACATATCAAATACATTTCTGTTCAGTAGACATTAAAGAATACTCTTTTATTCTGTGGGTTAGGGCTAGAAGATTTTGAGACAGTACAGGGATAGGACTTGGGCCTCACTTCTGACCAAAGGCAACATGGGCCAGCATGACCAAGCCAACTCACTGTAGAAGAGCAAAAAAGAAATGACCTCCTAGCCACAGGAATCTAGCCCATATGACACAAGGAGGGGGCCAACTTATCTATTTCTTGAGTAATGTCTTCCAGGACCACAGAAGCAAGATGCTGATACCAACTGATAAGGAATCTGGCTGCAAAGAAACCAGACCTATCTGGATCTAACTGCCTCAAGCCAGAAAAGACCCTATATTGGCTTTACCCTGACTTTTCCCTCATTATAATCTCATTTTAATGCTAAAAATCACACCCACGGGTGGAGATTTAAAATGCAAGAAGCAGACACAAACAGAACCTTGCCTCTACTTGTGATGACTTGAAAGCTGACACTTGCTCTTTACAACCCCAAAAATGTTCTCCAGCCCTTTGTTTAAGGAGCCAGTCTGATTGCCCCCATAACCAGCCCTGTCTCCCTTTTTGTTTGAACAAAAAGCCCCAGTCAAAGCCTTGCCTGCCTAAATCTTTCTGGTCTCGTGCCAATAATCTATTGACTCAGGGACCAAGAACCTAAAGTTCAGTATCAATTTTTCATTTGTTAAAAAAAAAGAAAAACTTACCCTGGCACTGACTGGTCCACTTTCATGTCCTGAAGAATCAGGCTCTTCCAAATACATGGTATAAAAACTGGGTCTGGGGGTAAAATTGAAACAGAGAAAAACATCATCCATTGGGAATGAACCTACAGGCTGGATTTGGGGATTTTGTAGCTCTCGAATTGCAGGCTATTGCCTTTTCTTTCTCTCTGGCCTCCTTCTCTTCATCCAGACCTGGGGGTTCCAGTTGGCCCAGCAGGGGCTGGGTCTCCTCCTAATAGGAAGTAAATAAGACCTTCCCAGATATAAGCACTGGTATGGCCCAGTTTTGTTCTTGCAGTTGAGACCATTCTTGGTTTGCCCCAGCCATTTATATTTCCTGGTTTCTGACTTTTTGCTGACTCTTGGTTCTGCCACACTGAGTTCTTTCTTTCAATGTCTGGTTTCTGATGCTCTGTTGACCTGGTGCTCCTGGCCACGATGCCCTCACTCCGGCCTGTCGACGTGGCCTTTCCGAAGCACGTCTGGCTCCTGGAGTCAGTGCCAGATCCCTCCTGGTTCTTCCCTACCCCATTCCGGCTCTGTGATGTTGGCCTCTGCTCCCTGGGACTGACTCTATTTCTATTGTTCAATAATGTCAACCACGTCCTCAAGAGCAGAAAGTAACCAGCTCTCAGGAATAATTCTTGAAAAGTGCCCATTAAAAGGCAATGCCGGACGGACACAGTGGCTCACACCTGTAATCCTAGCACTCTGGGAGGCCGAGGCGGGAGGATCGTTTGAGCTCAGAAGTTCGAGACCAGCCTGAGCAAGAGTGAGACCCTATCTTTACAAAAAATAGAAACGAGCTGGACAACTAAAAATATACAGGAAAAAAAGTTAGCCGGGCATGGTGGTACATGCCTGTAGTCCCAGCAACTCAGGAGGCTGAGGCAGAAGGATCACTTGAGCCCAAGAGTTTGAGGTTGCTGTGAGCTAGGCTGATGCCACGGCACTCATTCTAGCCTGGGCAACAGAGCAAGACTCTGTCTCAAAAAAAAAAAAAAAAAAAAAAAAAGGCAACGCCAAGTTTTGAAAAATATAGCCAAAAGTGGTCATTTAGCATAAAAACAATAATTTCATTTTTTACCCACATATATCCCACTATACCAGCACTTCTCTGACACTAAATATTACCTTTCAGCTTCGGGCAAGTCCAGCCATTTTAACAATGTGGAGATCCTCTCTCCGTATGACACACTCCTGGAAAAAATAGTAAGTTAAAAAATTACTCAAATAAAGAACTCCATTACATTCCTACTTATAAAGATTAATATAATCAACTATCCATTTTATGTTCCTATACGATCAAAATACAGAAAGGAATTCAATAATATTCAAAGGGATTTCTGTTTTCAATATTTACATATAGATATACTTTGCAGTGCTATAAATTAAATGTATATTGTTTTGTTTTCCCCTCCCCCTTCTTTCCTTCCGTTTTCCCTAGCTAAAATAAAAGGTCATGGATTTCTACGTATTAATTCCATTTTTTTCATTTATGCATTCATATATATTAAGCATCTATTACGAGACACACTTTTGCTTGATTGAAACAAAAGTTATCAGTGAGCAAAGCAAAGACTACCTTCCAGTGGAGGAAGACAAGCAACAAACAGACCTAATACATAAACTAATACATAAATAAATCATATGGTGTATTGAAAAGTGACAAATGCTATGAACAAAAGAAGAACTAGAGCAGAGTAAGGGACCCTGAGAAACTAGGATGGGGGTGGTTTGGAATTTTAAATCTTAGTATAATTGGGGTAAGGCAATATTGAGAAGGTAATTTTTTTTTTTTTTTTTTTTGAGACAGAGTCTCACTTTGTTGTCCAGGCTAGAGTGAGTGCCGTGGCATCAGCCTAGCTCACAGCAACCTCAAACTCCTGGGCTCGAGTGATCCTTCTGCCTCAGCCTCCCGAGTAGCTGGGACTACAGGCATGTGCCACTATGCCCGGCTAATTTTTTATATATATATATCAGTTGGTCAATTAATTTCTTTCTGTTTATAGTAG
This sequence comes from Microcebus murinus, assembly GCF_040939455.1. Classification (NCBI taxonomy): domain Eukaryota; kingdom Metazoa; phylum Chordata; class Mammalia; order Primates; family Cheirogaleidae; genus Microcebus; species Microcebus murinus. Next base: position 30,314,224 of record NC_134108.1, read on the forward strand.
AGACGGGGTCTCGCTCTTGCTCAGGCTGGTTTTGAACTCCTGACCTTGAGCAATCCGCCCGCCTCGGCCTCCCAAGAGCTAGGATTACAGGCGTGAGCCACAGCGCCCGGCCGAGAAGGTAATTTTTGAACAAAGGCAGGAAGGAGGTGAAGGAGTGGGTATTCAGATCCGTAAAATGAGTCACCTTGGGCAGGGGGAATTGGAGGCCCACCGAGGTCAAAGTGAATGCCTGAGGCAGCAGTATGTGACGAGGTCTAAGAGGTAGGGGGACGCTGGGGTCATGCCACATAGAGCCTTGAGGGCCTTTACTCTGAGTGACACAGGGAGCCGTGGAAGTTTTTGGTTCAAAAGAGTGCCATAGCTGCACTTGCATTTTAAAGAAATCATTCTGGCAGGTGAAATGAGAATAGATTATAGAGGATAAGAAGCAGGGAGATGTGTGAAGAGCCAACTGCAGTAACACAGCCAAGAGTTGATAGCTCAGTGTGGTAATGCTGAGGTGGTAAAAAGTTCTCAGACTGCACAGATTTTGAATTAGAGCCCAAAGCATTTACTGACAGACTGAAGGAGGGATATAAGGGGGAAGAATCAATGATGGCTCTAAGAGTTTGGGCTCAAACAGATGGAATAGAATCATCAAAAAGATTAAGACCAAAAAAAAAAAAAATCCTGATCATTTCCACCTCGATGGGACCGTATCTGAAAATGCTTCACTACCTGTTATAGTTCATGTATATGGAAGGAAAGGAGCCATTTATAGCCACCTCTGACCCTGGCCAGAAGTAGGTAGCAGCTTTTAAGCCTTGATACATTGCTGTCAGCCACATCTGTAAGAAGAGAAAATTTAGGATAAGTGAAATTTGATAATCGGTTTGGGTAGAAATGGTACACCTTACTAGAAACAACGTTAACAGCTGCAAAGTTTATTAAAATTTGTTTAAATTATTTAAAATGTGTCTATGTAGCAGTTAAAATATATAGGTATCCAGGGATCTACCTTCAAAATCAAAAACATAGTAAGATAGTAAGAAGCAAGGTTGTTTTCCAAATTGGTAAAATTGTACAGTTCCTCTTTTCCTTTAAAAGAATTAAAAAAACAGAATGAGGAAAAATATTAACAGATAATCTTTCTGTATAACTTCCAGATTGATACCATTATAATACAACACCCAAGTTTTAGCATAAGCTATTCGAGTTAACAATCACAGAAACACTTTCCTACCCTCAGCCCTTAGAAGCTACATGAATAACATAAAATTCAAAGTGGATCAAGAAGATTGATCCACTGTCACATTGGGAAATGGAAGTTACTCTGGATGTCACATGTAGAATGCTACATACTGGTTGCCCAAGCCACCACGCTGGATTATTTTGCTCCGTTGAAGACAATGAAAAATTCTTGTTGAGATTTACATCGTACATATTATTATCAATGATGCCATGTGATTCTGGATACAAGCCCTAAAATGATAATTTTAAAAAAGATATAAGATAAAATAATATATTAATAAAATATTTATATTAAAATAGCATAAGATCTATTACTCATATTTAGGAAGGATTTTATATGCCTTTCAATGTAAGATACCAGGATCTGAACCCAAATATCAGGAGTTAGAGAGTCATCCTTGGTATCCATGAGGGATTGTACCCATGACTTCCCTCAGGTACCCAAATCTAAGGATGTTTAAGTCCTTCACATCAAATAGCGTGGAATTTGCATATAGCCTATGCATGTTCTCTTGTACACTTTAAATCATCTCTAGATTACTCATAATACCTAATGCAATATAAATACCATGTAAATAGTTGTTATACTGTATTGGTTAGGGAATAATGACCAAAAGAAAGTCTGTACATGTCCAGTACAAATGCAATTTTTTTTGAATTGCTTGAATCCACAGATGTAGGAGCCATAGATCTGGAGCCTGACTGTGTATATGTATACATACATAGTTTTTTTTGTAGTTCTACCGTGATCTATAGCAGCAAGTGAAAGACACACAAGTGAAAGCAGATGGTTTGTGTTGATGGTGTTACTACAACTCTTGTGTGCTTAATATTAATAACTCTTGTGTGCTTAATATTAATATTAAAGTTTGCTGTATTATAATAATGATTAGCCATTGGTTATATTATCAATAGTAGCAAGAAATTTACTAGATAGAAGCTTTATGGATTAAAGTATTTTACCAGCACTATAAAAGGGAGCCTGTCCAGTCTCTATCCAACTTCCCTTCAATCCATACATCCATCCACCCATTAGTCCAGTCATCTATTAAGTCCAATCACTCATATTCATCCCATCATTCCACACATTTTCATTGAATTCCATTATATCACCTGTAGTTGTAACTACTTTTAATAGATTTTAGGATCATTGTTTCAGAACATTACTCTCTCTCTCTATATATATAGAAATACACACACACATACACACACATATATACACACACATATACAAATATAAATTAAATAGGAAATTAATCACACTCATGTATAATCCCTTATTTGTATATATACTTGCATTACATATGTGCATTATATATATTACAGATGTATATTTATGTGTGTATGTATACATATACTGTCAAAACCTGTTATTCAAGGTAGTTATATTCTATAAAGTTGCCATGAATGCTGAATTAGTGAAGACTGAAACATCCTCCTAGAGAAAATACAGGGTTAGGTTCCTAAGAGGCTCTGAGTACATTTTTGTCTGCCAATAAATACATAACCTTGTTCTCTGTGTGCTTCTGTTTAAAGATACCTCATTTACTACATACTGTCAGTTTATGATAACGCATGCCTGAACAAAATTTAGCTAATGCACGTATTTTCTCTGTAAGGCAACTCAGAGCATTCTTGCTCTTGGGAATACCAGACAGCGCTTCAGCACTATGCTTGGGGGCCATTTTAAACAGTGAAATAACCAACAAAAAGCACAAATATATAAAAAGCATGGCACTGAATAGATAAGAGACTGTGAGAATGACACTTGTTTATAATGTGAGAGCTAAAACAAGGCAGCAGAATGTCATCTTGTTAGACCTCAGCTAGGAATATGTGTATCAGGCAACTCAAATTTTTTGCTCCTCTGTAATGTGCACAAATGACCACAAAGGCACTGCACCTATTGATTTGGAGGTTACATATAAATTTTAGTGAGTAAGAATCTGCAAATAATGAGAATACATAATACATAAATACAACTGCTTAAGGATTAAAATTTAAATGTTATAGTTGTTGTTACATAGTAATGAAAGGCTAAAATGCAAAGTAGTAAAGACATGAATATCCTTTGGTGATAAAGACTGAGGCAGAGGACTTCTTAAGATGTGCTCTAAATCCATGAGTCTTGAATAAATTAAATTTTCATTGAGTTAGTTTTAATCATTTCACCTATATCTTTTTAAACATTGAGGAGAATTCACTTGTTTTAGTTGCTTTATCTAAAGAGGTGTAGCCAACATGGATTCATTTATGAAATCAACATCATTTTCAAGTTAATTATAATGAAAAGATTAGGAAAGAACAAAATTTCTCACATCAAAGTAGTTGTCCTCATATATAGCCTATCATTCCCAGCAGACCTTCAGATAAGTGAAGTGCAATCAAAAGACCAGAGGAAAATGGTATCTCTCACATCGAAGAAGCTATCCCGGCCTCTACAGAGGTGAATTTACCTAATGCTTGGGACACTCATTCATAGTTAATGCCTCATCACACCAGATTGACCTCACGTTGAGCCATAACTTCCCAGCCCGAATTAAGCCATGAACTATCACCACACGTGCTTGTGAAGTGTGTGTCTTGGGACTTGGCCAGTTGCTATCCAAGCAAGTCTGTCTGGTGTGGTCAGTGGCCTTTCAGTCTTGCCACTGGGCCAAGCACTTACCGTAACAATGGTGTAATGATTTGGGAAGGTTTTGGTAGGATACATAGCTCTCATATATTTTGAATGAATTCCACATGTCTCTGTAACAAAATATAGGAAGAAATTAGAAAGTTGTTTTGTACTCAGAGTTTTTTTGATAACTAAAATTCTGAACATGAAAGTTTCTTAGAAAAATAGAAAACTAACTAAAGAGTGGATTGAAGATGGGAGGAGGTCACAATTCTGACCCCTAAATTTCCTCCAAGCCAAGGAATGTCAGCATTTTGGAGCAAAGTGAGCTAAATCAAGGTCTATAAAATTGTTCTGTGAAGAGTCAGATAATACATATGTCAGGCTTTGCAAGGTCATCTGATCTTTGTTACAACAGCTCAACTCTGCCACTGTGGCCCCCAGGCATTCATAGACTCTCCTTACAGAAATGAGCATGGCAGGGTTCTAATAAAACTTTATTTATGGATGTTGAAATTTGAATTTCATATAACTGTTATATGTCACAAAATATTCTCCTTTTTTGCCAACCACTTAAAAATGTAAAACAATTCTTAGTATATATGGCAGGCCATACAAAAACAAGCAGAGCGGACCAGATTTGGCCTGTGGGCCACAGCTTGCTGACCCCTGAGCTGAACGTACTCTAAATTACACACTGCCAGTTTGCTTTGCTCTGGCTGCTTCCCTCTTTCTCTCTCTGGCAATTACAATGAGACTTTCTACATAGCACTTGCATCTAGCTGACAGTTCTTATATGTAAATGCCCTAACATAACAAAAGTCAATAAAAAGGGATTTGGGATTTGACTTGCATAATTACATATGATATTGTTTACAAAATGAGCTGATTTTACTGCTTATTATTTCCAGTACAGTTTCCATTTAATCAGTGTAGTTTCCTGTAATTTGTTTTTCACAAACTATGGCAATGATTTTGCTTCATTGTTTTGCTTTTTAATCTGTGCAATAACCTTATTTAAGGAGGTCAGAAGCACCAGGGTGCATTGCTATTTCCTCCACAGCAGTGAAGGGACGAGGAGTTTTCCGTACCAAAATCCTGTTACCTCTAGTTCTGAAAGAAAACATCACTATTATAGGTTTTGTTTAGGTTAAAACAAAAAGTGAAATTGATAGTTGTCCAAAGAGCAACGATTTTTGCATCTGGACACAACAGATGTTTTTCTCAAATAGGTATGAGGTTGGTCTCCTTATCAGCCTTTGATCCAGGAATTTCCTTCTTCAGAATATTCTAGGGCCCCTTCAAGTCCACTAAATAGAACTCTCTGATAAGAGTCAGAGGGTGGGAGATGAAGGAAAGGGAGTTCAAAAAAAAAAATTCCGTATTTTTAACAAGTACACCAGGTGATTCTGATGTACTTAAGTTTGAGAACTGCTCTAGGAGTTGATCTATAAAATGTAATTTAAGATTAAATTAACTTTTATTTTTCTTTTTTAGTCAATATCACCAAAAAATAAATATTAACCTCAATTAGGGAAAGACACATTTGATACTGTTAAGAAGTCATATGAGAAGAAAATAAAATGAGATCTAATCCACTTACACAATCAAAAGAATTCAAGTGAGGGGAAAAATGTTGTACAATGAACGGAGATATGAAGTCAGTCTCTGAATTTATTTCTTGGAAACATGAGTGGCAAATTCAAATTTTTAAATACCTAAAGTCACAGGCTATAAAATAAAATGCAAACTAAGCTACCAGTGTTGTAAAAACATGGTACCGCCCTAGTCATGATATCCTAAACAGGACACATCTGCTGTCTACAGACTCCAGCTACCATTTCCTACCACCTGCCTTTGAACCAGGGATACTGGAGAAAAGCCCACAGAAAGCACGATCTTCTACCATTGTTTCTTCCAGATCTGAATAATCTAAATTATGATCGAACAGAATACTTCTGGAAGTACACACAGTAACCCAATAAGAATGGTTGTTTTGCAAAGGAAAAGTAGAAAGGTCAGGAATGAGGTTTTGTTTGTTTCTTTTTTACTATGTACCTTTTAGCATGGTTTAAAAATGTTTAGCAGGTGCATACTTTACTTCTACAAAATTTTCTTAAGAAAGAAAGTACCAAACAAAAATAATTTGAAAATATAAATGGGATAAGCCTGTGTAATGTGGCTTTTAGTAACTATAAATTATAAGAAGGGGCAAAAGACTAAACAGATGAGTAGCTGAAGCAGCCGAGGAATGTACAGATCAAAACTACCTTGTATTCTTTATGCAATTCTTATAAGGATTGACATGATGTCAGCAAGACAGCAGAATAGGAAGTTCTGGACTCCTTTTCCCATCACAGACATAACCATTCAATAGTAACACATGAATCAGTTCCCTCTGTGAGAACTCTAGAAACTACTTGAGAGGCTCCTGCTTACTGGGAAAGTTCAAAGCCAGCCACATTGAGACCAGTAGAAAAAGTGGAATTATTCCTTTGACATAATCCCTACCCCCAGTATAGCACTGTATGATGAGGAGGGAACCCCCCGACTTCTAGTTTTTCCCCAAGGATGGAAAGAATTGGACCACACATTGAACATCCCAACTTTTTCTGGTGCTATCTGAGGGCTGGCTTCTACCTTTCCTTTCTTAGAGAGCTGACAGGACCCAGCATACTCTAGTCTCTTAGGTACTACAGAGAACAAAGAGGAGTTTTGAACTAGCTTGGAAGAACTTATCACAGTTCCTCCCCTTGGCTCCAGTGAGCAGGAAATGAATCCCAGTTCCCAGCTTCTCCCTGGGGAGAAAAAGATTTGGACTACATACTAATGTCCCAACTTTTCAAGGGACTGCCCGAAGGACTTGCTTATATCCTGACTGTCTTGGAGGACTAACAGGACCTGGCATATTCCAGTCACCTGGATGCCTGTGAGAACAAAGTGGTTCAATCTAGCACAGCCCCTCCCAAGCTCAGCACAGAGAAAAAAGGCAAAAAAAAAACCCAACCAACCACAACAACGAAAGGAGCATCCAGATCCCAACTTATCTCTGGGGACAGCTTAGCTCAGCACAGAGAAAAAAGGCAAAAAAACCCAACCAACCACAACAACGAAAGGAGCATCCAGATCCCAACTTATCTCTGGGGACAGAAAGAATTGGACAGGGCATCTTATGATCCAAATTCTCTGGCGACTGCCTGCAGAACTGGTTTCAGTCTTGCTTATCTTGAAGGAATGATGGGACCTGGCATACTCTGGATACCTGGGGCCCGTAAGAACAAAGAAGGTTGGACTAGCATGAAGGTTTGTGGGACCTCCAAAGTCTCTGATCAGGCTGACTGGTGAAGGTTTCTCCATACAAATCCAGTCCATGAAGACTGAGAGAAGTAGCTGTTTTGTCTAATGTGTAGATATCAACACAGAGAGTAGAGGAAAAGGAATAAACAATGAAGTATGTTCAAAGCAAAGAAACATAAATAAATAAATTGACCCTTAGGAAGCAGAGATATATGATTTATCTCATTGAGAATTCAAGATCAAAAAGATGCTCACTGAGGTCAGGAAAACAATGCATGATAAAAGTAAAAACTTCAACAAAGAGACAGACAATATAAAAAAATTGCCAAAAGGAAATCATCAAGCAGAAGAATATAATAACTGAACTGAAAAATTCACTGGAGGAGTTCAGTAGCACAATAGATCAAGCAGAAGAAATGACCAGCAAACTCAAAGATAGGTTGTTGGAAAGTATTAAGGCAGAAGAGCAAAGAGAAACAAAAGAATGAAAAGGAGTAGAAAAAGTTTAACACACTAATGAGATACCATCAACTGGGCAAATATATGAATTGTAGGGTTTTCAGAAGGAGAAGAGAAAGAGAAAGGATGAGAAAGCTTATTCAAAGAAATAATGGCTCAAAATTCCCAAATTGAAGAAGAAAATGGGCATCCAGGTCTAGGAAATTCAAAGAATCCCAAATAAGATGAACGTCAATAAATCCACACCAAGACATACTATAATCAAATGTCAAAAAACAAAGACAAAAAATTTTGAAAGTAAAGGAAAAGTAGACTCTCACCTCACTAGAGTGTGATTCTAAGAGCTACTTCCTTATGCACTGAGTGCTCACTAATATGACTCACTGCTCTGTGGTATTAGTTCATGCTCAGTTTGTATGACCACTGATGCTCAACCCAGACAGCTTCATGTGACACTAGAGATGGAGCCCTGGACCTCTTAACAGTGGTACCTGCTGTCACATAACTCACCTCACGGTTACCATAATCTTAATCTTATTTCACCACATCTGTTCCTAATCAGGCCTCCTAGAAACTAACAGCCCCGTTTTGCCTTGGTAGATCTACTTAGTAAGATCTTGGGGATAGAGATGTTGTCTGTATGTTTAAAAAAAATTTTTTTTTTTTTTTTTTGAGACAGAGTCTCGCTTTCTTGCCTAGGCTAGAGTGAGTGCCGTGGCGTCAGCCTAGCTCACAGCAACCTCAAACTCCTGGGCTCAAGCGATCCTCCTGCCTCAGGCTCCCGAATAGCTGGGACTACAGGCACGAGCCACCATGCCCGGCTGATTTTTTTTTATATATTATATATATTAGTTGGCCAATTAACTTCTTTCTATTTTTATGGTAGAGACGGGGTCTCGCTCAGGCTGGTTTTGAACTCCTGACCTTGAGCAATCCGCCCGCCTTGGCCTCCCAGAGTGCTAGGATTACAGGCGTGAGCCACTGCGCCCAGCCTAAAAAAATATTTTAAACATGAGAAAACAGAAAGGTCTCAATGGCTGAATATTTCATTGATGTCATTTCCAATTCTCAATGGGATGAGCAATTCCAAGAATTTCACTTCAAAGGGGTTTCAGTTTGGGCCTGGCTACTTAAAACCCCTTTTGGACACAGAATTTGATATCCAGCTTATCAATAGAAATTCTGACAAGGAAATAGGAAGTGAGAAGTGTTAATTAACCTTTTAGGGCAAAATAACTCAGTAGTAAGTGACAGGTCCTGGATTTGGAATCCATTAATCTCTTTGCTAAAGGTCTTCCTCAGGGAGTGAGAGAAAAGCTGAAGAAACAATGCACCTTGCTGTGCAGGAAGAAGCAGTTCATCTTTCTACAACCCTTCCATCTCAGAGCTAGAATTAATGGTAGAAATCATTAAGTCTAGTCTTCTTATTTTACAAATGAGGAAACTGAGGCCAAGGAAAGTCAATCATCTTACCCAGACTCGAACAGCTTTTCTTTCACAATTTGGAGCAAAATAAAAGCAAGAAGCCAGTAAAATTGACATCAAGTTTGAGAACTTTGGAGATAAAAGAGGACCTAGAAGGGAGAGGAAAGAGGAATTGCAGGCAGTGGCGAGTGTGGGCCCTGAAGTTAGCCCTCTGGTTTAACTGTGACACTTGTTAGAGTGTCATTGGATACTCAACTTCTCTTCATTATTACCTTTATTAAATGGTGTGCAGGACAAATGCCCCTAATGCAGAAGTGCAACATCATGATCAAGATGATAATAAAACAATTGTAATGATAACTTAACACCATTCAACATACACTACATGTCAAACAGCTATTTTTTTATTTGTGACACTACAAGTACATTCTTCCAATAATCCTATCAGGTCATTGTACAGATGAAGAACTGGGGCACCCAGGGATGACGTAAAATTGTCTGAGATCTCACAGCTAGTAAGTGGTAGAGCCAGGTTCCAGGAACTGGAACTAGATCCTGGACTTTTCATTTTCTGGAGTGTTGCTTGGATGCTGGCTCTTGCAGCCTGTCCAGGTTCCTTCAGGATCCTGTCTTTGCTGCTCAATCTACCTTGCTAAGACCCAGAACCTAGCTCTGACAAATAGAACTTTCAAGACACTATACATAAACAGTTTCCATAGGAAAGAAGTTATATTTAAATATGAAGCAAATCAGAATAAACAAATAAAAAGATGAATATGCTACCAAAGAAAGGTAGGAGGAGCCAGCAAGTATGAAAATGCACTCCCTATTGAAAACGGGTACCATGCAGTAAAGTTGTCAGGGTCTTGAGAGTACCTGTGCTAAGATAAACCTCCTATATTAACAGAAAGAAAATTGCACCAACCAGAGATTAACTAACTGGGGGTCATTTTTTTTTTTTTTCAGAAAAGTGACAAGATCAGGAAAACTGGGGGTCTTAATCTTTTGCATGCCACTAGTTGCAGAAGACTTACTCAGTTTATTGATGTTTGGCATTAAAGTACCCCATGTGTGTAAATATTCAGCTCTAAATCCATCCAATGAAAACAGGATAACTGGTGGTGGGTCAAACCTGAAAATGAGAAACAAAACAAATTGTCTATTATGTTGATTGGTTTAATATATATATATATATACTTTTCTGGACTACTTATAATTCTCTAAATTAGAAAATGCTTAGAAAGTACAGCAAGAACATAGTTCTGGGTCAAGAAATGATTATTAAATTCTACCATCTTTTGGATGTAATTATGATATGAAATTTAGAAACTATAGTTTATGATGTTTTATTCTTCTAAAGTTCTACATTTTGGTTCTTTATTATAATATCTCAGAATGTTAATATACACCTCAAAAGAATTACAAGCTCTTTTGGACTAGTATTTAAGTTAAAGTGATAGAAGGTAACTTTAGACTGTTGCCAGAGACTGCCATTCTTTAATTTGATTTTTTTTTCACTTTTTAAATTTGACTTATATTATGTACACACTCATTTCCCAGATCTGTAGTTTGATAAATTTTTACTAACTGAACTCTGCAGTATAAAAATCACCCAGATCAAGGAACAGAATATTATCAGCACCCTTGTGCCTCCTTCCAGTTTCTAAACCCCTCAAATCACACCCCACTGTGGATAATCAGCATCTAGACTTCTAACAGCATAGATTCCTTTTGTCTATTTCTGTATTTACTTTTAGATGCAAATAGAATTATATAGTATGTCTTTTGTTGAGTCTGGCTTTTTTTAGCTGACATTATGTTTGAGACTTCGCCATATTGTGGCAAGTAATTATAGATCGTCCATTCACATAGCTGTCTTGTATTCCAGCGAAGGAATAAACCACAACTCACTCATTCTACTGTTGATGTGCACTTGGGTGCTTTCCAATTGGGTCTATTAAGTACAGCAGCTATGAACACAGCACATTTGTTTTAAATTCCAAACATTGTGCAAGAATGTGAATATCTAAAAGAAATTATTTTCAACTCTGTGCCTAAGGAGCTTCACATCTACATTTTTGAGCAAAAACATATTTATCCAAGAAATTTGGTAATAATACATCTTTAAAAATTCCAACAATGAGATGGATCTGAGACAGTAACTATGGAACCAGAAACCACCCCTACTCCCAATCCCCTGCATACAGAAGAGGAGAAAACAGAACCTGATCGTAAGGTAAGGCGGCTAACTCAGAACACTGTATTAAACATCCTCTGAAGATGAGATGGGCACTCTGGTTTTTAAAAAATGATAAAAACAAAACTTGGCAAGCAAATTCCGCTGACTTCTAAGCTTGATACTGTTGAAGGCTTCTGGGCTCTCTGTACAACCAAATCCGGTTGTGCAGCAACTTAATGCCTGGCTGTGACGACTCACTTTTAAGGATGGTATTGAGCCTATGTGGGAAGATGAGAAAAACAAACGGGGAGGACTGGACGATGGCTAATTACATTGCACAAACAGCAGAGACGAAGTGACCTCCATCGCTTTTGGCTAGAGACACTTCTGTGCCTTTATTGGAGAATCTTTTGATGACTACAGTGATGATGTATATGGAGCTGTTGTTAGTGTTAAAGCTAAAGGTGATAAAATAGCAATACGGACTACAGAATGTGAGAACACAGAAGCTGTTACACATATAGGGAGGCATACTTGGGAAGGTTAGGACTTCCTCCAAAGATAGTGACTGGTTATCAGTCCCATGCAGACACAGCTACTAAAAGCGGTTCCAAACATTGTTTAAATGTCTATGCTACCCAAAGCGACCTACAGAGTCAATGCAATCTCTATCAAAATACCATCATCATCAAAAGTCACTTTATGATAAATACACCTGCACTTGAATGTTTATAGCAGCACAATTCACAATTGAAAAGCTGTGGAAACAACCCAAGTGCCCATCAATTCATGAGTGGATTAATAAAATGTGGTATATGTATACCATGGAGTTCTACTCAGCTTTAAGAAACAATGGTGATACAGCACCTCTTGTATCTTCCTGGATACAGCTGGAACCCATTCTACTAAGTGAAGTATCTCAAGAATGAAAAAACCAGCACCACATGTACTCACCAGCAAATTGGTATTAACGGATCAACATCTAAGTGGACATATAGGAGTAACATTTATCAGGTGTCGGGAGGGTGGGAGGGGGGAGGTGGGGATGGGTATGTACAACCACAATGAGTAAGATGTGCAACGTTTGGGGGCTGGACACGCTTGAAGCTCTTACGGGGGGGGGGCATGGGCAATATATGTAACCTAAACACTTGTACCCCCATAATACGCTAAAATAAAAAAAAGTAAATAATAAATAAATAAATAAATAAAAATGAAAAATAAAAAAATAAAAGCAGTTCCAGGCCAGCCTAGTGGCTCATGCCTGTAATCCTAACACTCTGGGAGGCCGACAGGGGAGGATCGCTTGAGCTCAGGAGTTAGACACCAGCCTGAGCAAGAGCAAGACGCTGTCTCTATTAAAAATACAAAACAATTAGCCAGGCATGGTGGTGGCTGGGACTAGAAGTCATGTTCCCGGCTACAGGTACACCATATAGTGTAGTCCCAGCTACTTGGGAGGCTGAGGCAGCAGGATTCCTCGGAGCCCAGGAGTTTGAGGTTGCTGTGAGCTAGGCTGAAAGCCACCGCATTTGACTTGCCCGGGCAACAGAGCGAGACTCTGTCTCAGAAAAAAAAAGGCAGTTCCACCACTAAAAATAGGTGTGTTGTTTAAGAAGACACATTCTGAGTATTCTCATAGGAGGCTGCATCAAGCAATTGAGATTTGGAAGCTGAACCAAAGCCTCTTCAAAAGCAGAGTGTGGACTGCATTTAAATTTGATTTCCATCTGAATGTTGCTAAGATATAAGAGAAGTCTCATTTGCCTTTTTCTTGTACGTCTGTGTTCATTTTTTTTTTAATTTTGGCTAGAGTGTCCACTATCCCAATTGAAGAATTACAGTACACATCATCCCCAGGATCCATAAATGTGTTCCTGGCCCACTCTGTAATAGTTTAGTAGAATTACCATTATAAACACATTTTAACCATCCACAATATTCAAAAAACAATTTGCATTTCTATAACTTACAGTTAAAAAGTTCTCTTTATGTTCCAGTGTATGCAGGAGCATATTTTGCTGGTTTGAAAGAGTATGATGCATATAGTTTTCTAGCAATTTTCTTTGTTTCTTTTTACAGCATTGTCTTTCTGTACTCTTGCTGATGGCTGCTAGATTTTAATTTATCTGTTTCCCTACTTGATAACATTAGTGATTCTGATTTCAGTTTTTCATTTGTTTTGCTTTTGTTTTTTTCCTCATGTAACTGGTGAAGGATCCAGGAATATGACACAAATGTGTAATAAACATTAATTTTTGCATTCTTTGGCAATTTTTTTGTTTTTTGTAACTACCAAGCTTTGCTACAAATTTATGTATTTCATTCAAATCAGTAATCTATGTTTGTGTGATTTCCTAAACATAATTGTGAATTATAAAAAAATGTAACATCATACTTATATTCCTAAATAGAATTAGTATGTCTGTTTTTGTATGGTTATGCTATATTTTAACACTCTGTATTACTTAGTTTATCTAGCTTTGGTGAAAAATGGCTCAAGTAGAAAAGCAGTCCCATTCATTTTAAGACAGTGTACAAAACTGTAAATAAATATGTGCACAGCGAATTGTCTTTCAGACAAAAAAATTCTGCCAAATTACCCAATATGATCAAAATGAAAATTCTGAATGCTGATGCTAGGTAAAAATAATAAAATGAGGCTGGATGCATTGGCTCACGCCTATAATCCTCTGGGAGGCCGAGTCGGGCGGATAGCTCAAGGTCAGGAGTTTGAAACCAGCCTGAGCAAGAGCGAGACCCCATCTCTACTATAAATAGAAAGAAATTAATTGGCCAACTAATATATATAGAAAAAATTAGCCAGGCATGGTGGCGCATGCCTATAGTCCCAGCTACTCGGGAGGCTGAGGCAGCAGGATTGCTTGAGCCCAGGAGTTTGAGGTTGCTGTGAGCTAGGCTGACGCCATGGCACTCACTCTAGCCTGGGCAACAAAGCGAGACTCTGTCTCAAAAAAAAAAAAGAAAAAAGGAAAAAAGAAAATGAGTTCAGATTTTTCAATGTGCTTGAGTAAAGCTAGAAAAAATACTAGCATAACCATCTAATTCCACATTATATAACAAACTGAGGATAATCTGGAGAACAAGTATACTTGGCTTCCTAGAATACAAATTTATTGTAGAGTACTAACAAATGTCTGAGTCAGACATTGTGCTGGACTCTGAGAAAAAAAGGTATAAAAGAATTACAGCCCTTATCTAGGGTATGAAGTTTAGAAGTAACCAGGAGTGGTATGGGCTAGATTTGAGTACGGGGTGCTATTCAAGTGCATTAGAAGGATGTCAAACTCAATCTGTGTAAGGTGAGAACAGTCTCTCTAGGAGGTGTGACATAAGCTAAGCCCTAAAGAACAGATAGAAATAACATGTAAAGAAAATGGTACTAATGTTTTAATCGGGGAAAATACTTTGTGCAAAAAGCCCATGTGAGAGATATGATACATGCAATAATCTTTATGAATCTCAAAAACATTGGGTTAAGCCAAAAAAGCCAGACATAAAAGAACCTATGGTATAATTCCATTTATATGAAATTATAAAACAGGAATTTGTGGTGAAAGAAATCAGAACAGTGGTTGCCCTTGGAGACAGGGGTGGGTACAAAGGGACATGAAACATCTTTCTGGGCTGGTGAAAATATTCTATATCCTAGAAATAGTCTATGTCAGAGAGTTACTCAGGCTTATGAATTTCTACATCTCATTATGCCTGCCAGACACTTAGGATACAAGCAATTCAATGTGTGTGAACTACAGTATACCTCAATTTGAAAATAAAAATGGAAAATTGGGATGGTTTCAACTGCAATGTGCAGAAAATTCATCAAGAAATCAAAGTGGCCTAGTGCAATTTGCATTAGAAATACTTCTTTTTTTTATAAAATCATTAGCATAATTCTGATTTAAAAATGTATGTTCATAAATATGCCATCAAGATAACATCACAACTTAAAAACAAGATCAGCCATGTATGGGATGAAGAGTGAGATCAAAAGATCCAGTACACCCATTTCTTAATACTTAGTGGCCTCCCTGCCTCTCCAAGCTAGCTCCCATAGAGCTCCATAGTACATTTTACACTCTGCTGTCATGAACATTATTATAACTAAAATACCCTGGATAAATTCCTGAAGATCAGATTTTCTGGCCTAAGGACAAACTTTCAAAGGAGACTGAAATACTTTGTCCCAATTCTTTCCTTACAGTCTATCACTCTATGTCAATTTGTATAGTACTTCCATAAGCATGACAGGTGGCTGGTACTTTATATGAATTGTGGTGTACTGATTATTTCATGGAATAAAAATTGTGTCTTCTTTTTATTTTTATTTCTTTGATTTCTAATGAGATTGAACATTGCATCAACATTATTTCTACTGCCTACGATGAAGTTTGAATAAGAGTTTGCTATATGCCAAAAATTGTCATCTCATATTTATTATTTCATGTTAGCATTAGCAAAAATATCTAACAACCAGGTGCTGATGTCATCTCTTGCTTACAAATGAGACAGGTAGAGAGGATCAGGTAACTTATTCAAGGTGTCCCGCTGCTAGTAGGGACAGAGCTAGACTATTGGCCCTCATCTGTCTAACAGTACACACTTCTTACTATACTATGATGACTAGCAAAATAGTAAAACAAACAAACGAAAATACTAGGCTTAAATGCCTAGCAAGAGGATATCCAGCCACTAAAATTGTTGCCAGCAAATATTATTAATAGTGGGCAGGATCATCATTGTACATTTGTCATGCAGGGACAGAGCACATGGGCGAAATTACTCCAGTGGCCTAAATGGGATGATGGTCAGTGTCCCGTTTACTACCACCATCCCTTTCCTCACCAGCTTCCTTTCTGGTCTATCTTGCTTCAGGGTTACCAAACCAGTCCCGTAGTTTCTCTATTACTCTGCTCCAGCTCTCAGATCCTCAGGTGGACAAGTGACTTGCCAGGCTGGAGTAGACCCTTCCAACTAATCACTTAATCACTTAGGCTCAGTCATCTAGGTTTGCTGAAGTTCTTTACAAGGACTTTAGTGAAAACCTTCCTGTTCATCTAATGTCTCTCCTCCCAATGATCAACCAGAGGGCGAGTCTTGGAGCCACAAACAATTCTTCCCATATTCCACTCCTTCACCCTTCTTCTGGTCAATTGCACAGTGGCACAAGCCCAGGCTCTGACTTGCGAGGGTGCCATGCCACAGAGACTCTGGGGCCTTCCTGCCTGGGTTTGCTTCCTGCCTCCAGCAATCACTAGCAGAGTAACCTTGGACAAGTGACTTCACAGCTTTGAGCCTCCATTTCATCATTTGTAAGATGGGAATGGAGATAATAGGGCCTCCTTCAAAAGGGCTTTTATAAGGAGTAATATATAAGATGACTATTGCGTAAAGCACATATTGGTACATAGAAAGAACTATATAAATGTTAGCTATTATTATTATGCTTTTGTCAGAGGTGAATTGTCAGTGTAATTTGAACCATGAGAAAAGGCCATCTGAGTCTAGGCTGTTTGGTTCTGGGTACACCTTAATAAGTTCAAATATTAGGTTCATTTAATAAAATAAGCCACCAAAGGAAATTCCCACTAGAAAAATATTTATAATTTTTTGAGTATCTACTCTATGTCATGCACTAGAACTAAAATTAACCTACTGTTTTATAACTTATCAAGCATTTCCCCTATCTTTAGATCATTTAATTCTCCCATGAAATCTTCTGAACCTGAGATCATTGTTTTTTTTATTCATATTTTATAGATGGAGCTCAGAGACGTGACTAAGTGCAAAGTCAACAGGCAAACTCAAGACTCAAACTCAAGTCTTCTTTTTATTCTAAATCCTTTGCTCTTCCACCTAAAAGCTGCTGAAGAGGGCAGCTGGATCTGAGCTACAAACTGAAGTAGCATGGTACAAACCCAATCACATCATCTACATACAATTTTTAAATAAGATTATCATCTTTAAAAAGCTTCCACCAATTCCTCCTAAAATCAGGTGTTCCTTTCTCTTTTGTTCACCTCATCACCATCCTCCCACTGGTTGGCCCAGAAATGTGTTAAGGGCAGAGTTGGGGATGGAAGAAAGGGGACTCCATGCTGGCTCTGAGGGGATATGGGGCACATTTCTAGGTCTGGGCAAAGTTGGGTGAGCAGTTGTCATGACCGTGTGGAGGAGACACAGGGTAGGGGTGTCACCTCACATGTATATCACCTGTGGCCCCTGACAAAGCCCTTTTCAACCACCCTTCAAGGTTCTCCTTTCATTGTGAGGCCTTCCACGGAAAAAACATCTTCCCTCCCTTCATAAGAAGAAATTTGAGGCACCAGGATGTGAGTTGAAGAGAGTTCTGGAAGGAGTAATTTCAATCTAAATTCCAGTCCTGACTATAGAACATTGGGAGTGTTAGTTATCCAAGTATCCAATACTCCTACCAATTTTTAAGTCATTGTTCTAAGACATGAATGTAATAAATTAATATAAAAGTGCTTTGTAAAAAACAAAAGAAACCAAAGTCCATTAGGACTTTGAAGACACAAGAAATCCAATCTTTTGTTAAATATTCTTTTAGGTGATATAAATAGAGTGAAGAAAACCCCTTCCTCTCAGCTACATTCCCGTGGCCCCCTGTGAAAGGAGGATAAAAATCCCCGTATTATTTATTCTCACCCTTTTGGACACTGAGATTGCTGGGCTGTGTCACAGTCTTCTTCCACCCATGGGGTTTCTCCTGAAAAGCATAAGAAGGAAATCTTCATACTGCTGCACCACAGCTAAGAGAAGCAAGTGTTCATCAGACATGATCTTCCTGAACTGCATAATTCCTGTTACTCTGATGACCAAATTCTTCCAGTGCACATTAAGTGCTGTTTCACTAGTAGACAAGGGCAGTCCCTTGAGTGACTTGCAGAGACAAGTAATCTACACTAACTGAATACAGGATGGCAATCTTTACCAAGAAAACACAGATGAGTTCTTTGGCTAAAAAGGGACATTAATTATTTCTATTTCATCTTCTTCTTCCTCCTCCTCTCCTCCTCCTCCTCCTCCTTCTTCATAATGTTTTTTTCCCTAAAGGACAGTATTTTCCCAGCTGCTAGAATAAATGGGTTTAATAAATATAGAGATACAGTTTAAAGAAAAGAGAAAAGAAAGCATCAAAAAAAGAAATAACCTCCTCCTATAAATCTGGTCTTGCTGCTTAAAAAAAAAGAAAAGAAATAACCAATAACCAATATCAAATGGAAGAAATTTAACAAATGTTTAAAATTGTAACAAAAAAATTCTTGCTTCATGGATGCTTCTCTTTATAGAACACTCCAGATAATTAATGAAGTAGAAATAACAGAATATGAATGTCACTGTTTGCAACCCCTAATGGATCTAGGCAATGATTATCCATGGCTAACATCCCCCAAAAGAGACATCAGCAGACCTGATAGGCCTCTTGATGAAAAGTGACACCATCACCTACAAAGTATACTTGCAAAAAATAAATAAAGAAATTACACCTAAATCTTAACAGTCCTCTGGCTCTAAGCACTAATTTGCAGAAAATACAAAGGATGACAAAATTCATATATCAAAGAGGTTGCATCATTAGCAAAACCCAGACTGGAAAACTCTATAGGACAAATAACCCCATTTCTTCAACAACAACAACAAAAAAATGACAAAGGGGGAAAAAGAGGAAGGGAGAATGTACTTTTAAAGGACTTGAACTATATCAGGCAGTTGCAATATATAAAATCTATTTGGATCTTGCTTCAGTCTTTTAGAAAAATTTGAACACTGGATATTGATGACTAAATAATTATTGATGATTTTTTAGATGTATGAATGGTATTGTAATTTTGTTGAATTCTTTTCCTTTTTAGATGCATTTTGAAAATATTTACAGGTGAATGATACTAACTCTTGAATTTGCTTTGAAACAATCTAAAATTCGGAGAGAGAGGTTAGGGGCAATGAAGAGTATATTTTGTTAAGGGGAAAAATGTCTAAAACTTGGAAATAGGCAAAAGGAGCCCTGATCACTAGATCATTTCTATGTCATGCTGGGAATTATCTAAAAATTCACATATGAATTATTTAATAACCAAGGGGTATGTATCTTTATCTAGTTCACTGTCGTTCATTTTACAACTCAACATTTACAACATCAAGTTACTCTCTCTACCTCTGTGTATGGTAGAAATTTATCACAACATTTTACAAAAGTCTAAACTTAAAAGATAACAGTAAATAGCTGGTTTCTTGCATAAAACGATTCAAATTCTCTCAAATTACTCTCTGAACATACAATTCAGACAAAAGTCATTTAACGTTTTAAAATTTAAAGTGTTGAACTCTCAAAGTGAGAAAACGTTTATATTTTTTAAAAAATATAATAAACTGAAATGATTACATTTATTTCATCAGAGTAAACCAACACTTCAACACTGCTTATAACGACTACTTTTGTTTCTGTTAAATTGAGGCACTACTATGCGATAAATACAATAGAAAAATTTACCACATGACCTAAGAATCAGTCTTGAGATTGTCAGGGGCAAGGGAAAGCTTCCCCTTTGCCCTCTGAAGGTTTGCTCAAAAATCAACTCAAAAAATGCTGGTTGATTGGAGGAAAGGCATATAGATTTATTTGATCATAGTTTTATGCCTTCAGAACAGAGATCCAATCCCCCATGGGGTGCAGAAGCATATTTACCATCTTGAGGTTACAGAAAGAATGGAGACATGGATCCTGGCAAAACAGGATAGGGGAGGGAGGAGAAGAGGAATTCTGTTGAGGGGCAATACAGGATTAGTAGGGAGAATGCAATGGGCTTGAAGAACATACAAAGGTCTGGGACAAAGTGTGCTGGGCTCAAAGAACAGGCAATGATTTGTGACAAAATTCTTTCCAGGTTTGTTGACAGATGTTAGTCTTCCTTCCTGCAATATGGGTACAGTTAATGAAAGCTCAGGGAAGGGACCAGAGGTAATTGTTTTCTTCTTTGGTAGGTCTAGACTTTAGGCAAATAAGGAAACTTCAGAGAACATCATCCTATGCTTTGGAAGACAGAGCGAGGGAGGAGTGGAGGTCAAAGACACTTTGAGGTTCCTTTATCAGTTCAGCATGTACTAGCACCATATTTGAGCACATCAGTTTCTGAACTCCAACAAGATAAAAAGTAAAGATTCATAAAATTGGAAAATTGCAAAAAAAAGAAAGAATATAGAGGTCAGAGGTAGTACCTCTAAGTGAACTTAGACGAAGAAGCAGACTATGTCCTATACTTGCCTTTATGAATTTAGAGGAATTTTTTTAATGATACAGCATTCACTATTACGCATTGAACAATTATTATTTTAAATAATTGTTCAGTCTTTTCTGACAACCTTTTTAAGTGATTTTTAATTATGTTTTGCATAAAAAGAGATTTTTCTATTAGCACAAAACATTTTCTACTAGTAGATTATAATTAATATTTCTGCTATAACATTTTCTTCTTATTTTAAAAATCAGAATTCAGCTTAATCTCTATTTTTTTTTTGGTCAGTGTCAACTCAATTGGGTGTGGTGTTATGAAAAAGAGTTGATAATTTGAGGAAATTTTGTAGCTATATGTATATATGTGCATCTTTCATAAATTTCATCAGAAATCCTGAGGAATTGGTGATTTTAAAAAAATTCACATCACTTATGAATGGGTGAGCAAGTGGAATAAGGCCTCGAATAACCTGAATTCTAATCTTGATTCTGCATTAACTTCTTGAGCGCCCCTAGCCATTTATCCTTTAAGAACACATTTGTTTTAAAAATAACCACATTGACTTAATAGGCTAATATTTGAACTTGATAACCTCTTTTGCCATGTTTTAGCTTTAGGATTGGCCATTCTGGGTCTCAAACCACAAGCACGTCTAGCATGATCACTAGGTTGGAAAAGACCTTGCCTTACAGACAAATATGGGACTTCAGGCTCTCTTTTCTTTTCTATATGTATGCTATGAGCTTCCTTACTCTATAGTGTACAAACCACACTTCCTCCCACAATAAACACATTTGATCTTTTTTTCTGTATGGAGTATCTAAAGAGTCTCTGACTTGTTTTAATTTTTGCAGCCTAGTAAACTTACAGAGTTCCACTGAACTTGCAGGGGCAAATGAGTCAACATCCTTCTGCTTACCTTGGCAAATGCTCTTATAGTTAGCACAGCAGTCTTTTCTCTGCAAACAGTCATCTGAACACGAGCAAAGGCTGGACTCTAATCTGGTCTCCCCACAACGAAATTTATTGCATGTCCATATTTGAGCTGTGAAATAACACAATTCATTGCTCAGCATTTATACATTTCCAATAGTAAGATAAGTATCCAATACATAAGATATGACTTCCATGCATTTCTTTCTCTATTATTGTAACAGTTGAATTCATGGTTTTTTAATATTTGCATTAGTAAATAAAAGTACATAATGCCAAATGAGGGGTGACATACCACTTTTCTGCATTGGCATAGGTGGCAGAGAGAAATGCAGCTTTATAAGCTGCAACTTCAGTCTACCTAGCAGGTACAGTGTGAGTTTGGAGAAGCTCTGAACACTGGTCCTTTCCCATCCCAGGGCAGAAGCTCCCCACGGTGCAGAATCACTAGCCCTGACTGATTATTGCCACCAAAAAATACCTTTACCCAGCCTTGTCTAAGGAAAAACAGCAAGGAAGAGACAGTGACAACAGAAGTAACAAGAGCATAGTCATGTATGCAGTGAGAATGTAGGCAGGTCAGGGTCCCTCCCAGTGGACAATGACAGAAGTAGCAGAGCTGCTCCCACCTCTGTCTCTGAGGTTCTCTCAGGCTTAGAATGAGATCAGTTTAAACAAATCCCATTGCTAAAAGCAGCAAGAGCCTGGAGGAAGGCTGTGCCCACTACCACCTGCTAAGAAACGGTGACTAAAGTAAACATCAGCCCTGTGCTTAGACAAACAAGTGGGATAGGTGACTGCAGTGTGCTCGGGCTGTGCATAGAGTTCTTCATTTCTAGCATTTATTTACTTAGAAAGAATCTTTGGAGATTAAGGAAAGGGAACGCAGATCTCTAACTATATTTGGTTATCCCCTTCCTCTTGCTCTTTTCAGAGAATAAAATGTAAGAAATTCTATTGCTCTACTCTTCACTCTCCTCCAACCACTAGACAATCTCCCCCTTCCCTGATTACTTAGAGAATTCAACATTGCGAGCTGTCTCTTCCACCTAGAAAACAATGTTTCTGAGCTGTGCTCTGTGGAGAATGACCAAGAATCACCAGCTTTCCAAGGGAGTCTTATGCACTATAAAGTTTGAGAACCACTGAAATGAAATGAAATAAGATGTTAAATTAAGCCATTATAAAACTCCATTGAAATGTATGTAATTATACAGCATTTCATTTAATGTAGTCTATTATCCCTCAACCTCAGTTAAATAAAGTGTGAACTCTGCATTTATCTCTATAAAAGGGGAAATGATAATAAGACCCCATAGAAAGGTGTTATGGGTTGAATTGTGTCCCCTAAAAAGACATTGAAGCCTTAATCCCCATTCCCTGTGAATGTGACCTTATTTGTAAATGGTCACATCCAAATCACTTGCAGATATTCATGTAAAATGAGGTCATTAGGGTTAGCCTTAATCCAGCATGACTGGTGTTCTTATAAAAAGGGGAAATTTGGACACAGATACACACAGAAGAAGACTACGTGGAAAGACACAGATTATACGAAGGTTAAGGCAGAGTTTAGATTTTCCTTCCACAAGACAAAGATTGCCAGCAGCCCCCCAGAAGCTAGGAAAGAGGTATGCAATGGATTCTACCTCATAGCCTTCAGAAGAACCCAACCCTGGCAATACCTAGATGTTGGACTTCTAGCCTCTAGAATTGTGAGACTGTGAATTTCTGTTGTTTAAGCCACCCAGTTTGTGGTACTCTGTTTTAACAGCCCTGGGAAACTAAAACACAAAGTGTGTAGGTGAAAATTTGGGCATGCATTAATGATAGCACAACCAACATGCTCATAAACTTATTCTCAGAATTCATACTTGATTGCACGCAGGTGTCTGCAAAATCCCAGCAGCAATCCCCTCGGTCTTTGCATCCCACATCACAGCGACAGCCCTCTAGTCCGCTGTAAGATGAATCAAAGCATTTCTTCCTGCAGCTGCCTGTAGAGTAGAGGAAATAAGGAAACCAACATTTAGGAGTTATCCACTGTCTCATACCTGGATGGTGGGAGCACACAGAAGTACTTAGCACAGACTAGGACAGACAAATAGAGGCTTCTTATGGTGCTGCATGATCCGCCAGTGCAGTGTGATAAATAGTGAGACACTGACACAGGCGAGGAGGACATAGGAGCACATGGAGAAAGGACAAAACTAGCAAGAGGCTTTGAGGACCCTATTGAATCTTGGGATGGGGATCAGGATTTCAAAAATCAGTGAAGCTTAGAAAGGCAAATCTAGAGAACGGCAGACAGGTCATGATGGCTAAGGGGTAGAGTTCAAAGGTCAAGATGGGCTGGTGAGAGAAATGGTGCATACGCCATACTAAGAAGCTTGAAGCCTAACCTTTGGTCATGGGAAGCCATTAATGAGTAAGCAGATGTGTGTTTTAGAAACTCATTCCAGCTGATAGGTGAAGGGGAATAGGGCGGGAATGGAAACTCTTGGGCCAAGCAGGAGATGCTAACCTAAACTTCCCTTCCTGAGAGAAGGGAAGTTCAGTTTTCTAGATATCCTAGCAAATACATATCTAGGAGGGAGTCTGACTATTTGGGTCAGAAGCTCAGACAACAGAGAGATAAACTAAAAGTTTGGAGTCATCAGCATATTAGTGATAATAAGCAATGGGAATATTATGGTTTTTACTGTGCAAGGAGTGTGTGCCCAGCTACGTGTAATTTCCCCTTGCTATGTATTCTTCCTGACTATTATCCTTAATTCCCTTATGATACTTGCTTTCTTCTTTGTATTCTACAGGAGTCACTCGAAGGCAAAGAGGGCACAGAATGTGTTTGGGGAATTCAACTACACATACTTTGTCCTCATCCCTTGAAAACTATGCATGGTTTTAAATTAATTAATTGATTCTATGTATATTTATTTTAACATCATTAAGTTTCAGGTACTGTGCTAGGTATTAAGGATAAAATGAAAAAGAATGCAGATATGTTTATAGAGACTTTATGTTAATAAGTGTTTGGTTTTTTTAAAAAAAGTGGTAACTACAAAGCAGTAGTGAATATTATATGGTAATGGGACAAGTTGTCAGCTATATGAGGAAGAGGAGTGAGTCTCTTAGTATTCTTGCCTAACATTATATACAAAAAATTAATTTTAAGGGCTTAACAAAATATAAATGTCTCAGGAGTTAAGTGGTTAAGAAAAGTACATTAGGATACTCATTTTCAAAATGTACCAAAAAGATTAAAGAAGATAAGGACTGATATAAAAGGCATTGAAAGCAATAGCTCTCAAAGTAATAAATCTCCAGAACTCATCCTACTGGTAGTTTGATCTTAAAGGATATAATACGGAAGACTCAGATTATTTTCAAAGTACTAGTATAAAAGGTTAGTGAACATATAAAAAAATAGTGCTTTGTCACTAGCAATCACATCAATGAGATTTACTGGTTTTGGTAGTATAAATTCACAAAGTCTTTCAGGAAGGTTATATGACAACATAAAATAAAATGTGAATTTAAAAAAAAGAAAGATAGAAAAGGTATAGAAAAAAAGAAAGGAAAAATGAGCTCATAAAAACACAAACGTGGCCGGGCGCTGTGGCTCACGCCTGTAATCCTAGCTCTTGGGAGGCCGAGGCGGGCGGATTGCTCAAGGTCAGGAGTTCAAAACCAGCCTGAGCAAGAGCGAGACCCCGTCTCTACTATAAATAGAAAGAAATTAATTGGCCAACTGATATATATATAAAATTAGCCGGGCATAGTGGCGCATGCCTGTAGTCCCAGCTACTCGGGAGGCTGAGGCAGGAGGATCGCTCGAGCCCAGGAGTTTGAGGTTGCTGTGAGCTAGGCTGACGCCACGGCACTCACTCTAGCCTGGGCAACAAAGCGAGACTCTGTCTCAAAAAAAAAAAAAAAAAAAAAACACAAACGTAACATTGCTATTATCTGCATAAAATCCCTAGAAGAATATATAATAATGTGATAATAATCTTAGTTACCTCTAAGGAGGGAAACGTGGTTTGTATAGGACAGTAATGAAAGAAACTCTTGAATGAACAATAGGATTATATTACCTATTCAAGATATTAATAATTTCAAAAGTCTGTCTACAAAGTGGAGGACATTTTCTTTAAAATATTTATGTCCAATATTATAGTACGCTTTTTAAAAAAAAGTCCTGTTTTAGAAATATACACTGAAATGCTTATGGAAATAAAATGATGTCAGGCATTTGCTTCAAAATAATATGGAGACGAGTTAGTGGATAAAGGTCCAAATAAAACAAGATTGGTCATGAATTGATACAGCAGGGTGATGAATACATGAACATTTATTCAACCAGTATTTTTACTTTTGTATGTGTTTAAAATTTTTTATTAATAAAAACACTTCATACTCTTTGATTTCAGTTATTTTACTTCTAGACTCTATCCTAAAGGAACACAAAGATCTACATTCAGAAATGTTCTCCACAGTCTTATCTATAATTGCAAAAATATTTGTAAAAGTGAAACAATCTTAACATACATTAAAGAGAGGGTATATTAAATTATTATATAGATCTACATAAAATAACATCATAGGCATTTTTGGATGCCAGTATAAGTTATTTTAAATAAGTTGTATCTGTTATTATTTCTAGAAAGCAAATTACAGAATAGTATACAGTTTTCTCATTAAATGTAGCTGGTTGAGTAATCTCATTTACCTTCTCAGTCTCCCCAAATCCCACAAAGATGTCACAAAAAGAATAAGGGAAAATAGTTTTTAAAAAGACATAAACACTTTAAATGGAATAATAGAAGATGGGATTTAGGAAAAAAAATTTGAAAGACAGAAATAACAGAATGAAGGAAGCAACAACTATTAATAGATGCCTAAGAGGAGGGAGTCCCGGGAAAGATAAAAGCCCGGTGACTTTTCCCCAGAACCCTAGAGAGAGGTCTTGGACTTGGAGACACCAGGTACCATTAGATGGGGGGAAGAGAGACAGGCACAACCCTAAATGTAGAGGAATTGAAGTCCGAATGTGGAGCAGTGACTGCCCACCCTGCCTCCACCCCAGACTAGGAGGCTCAGAATCTGCAGGAATTGGGAGTGGCTTTCATCACAGAGAAAACAGACTTAGAGCAAGCTAGCAAAAGGACCAACAAGTCTTACTCTGAAAAGGAACAGATGGTCACCAGACATTTGAGGATAGCATCCAACATGAGAGCCAAAAACCAAAACAAACAACGTCGAAGAAAAACTTGATTGAAAAAAAAAATAATGCAGTGAGAAGAAGAGTGAAAACACAGACACACAGACATACACATTATTGAGATCATCAGAAAAAAAGAGAGAAGATACTATATCCATACAATAAGAAAGAAAGCTAAAATTAAAAAAAAAAAAGAAGTAACATTCAGGGTGCCCTTAGAAATAAAAATATGAGAGAAGTAATAAAAAATTCAATAGAGGGGTGTGGTAGGCAGAATTATGGTCTGCAAGAAGATTTCATGTCCTCTGGCACTGTGAATTTGTCATCTTACACAACAAAGGGATTTTGAAGATGTAATTAAGGGAACAAATCAATTGATCTTATTTTTTAAAAAAATATAAATTTATTTTGGTTTAGCAATACTACATATAGGAAGACTCATCCGCAACATTGCTGATCCTAAAACAGGGAGCTAGTGCTTAAAAGTGAAAAAAAAGAAAGAAAATGGAGATGATGTTATTAAAGAAATCATATCATACAATTTGCCAGAACTGAAGTGCATAAATTATTATAAAGTTGCCTATCAAGTTTGCCAGGACAAAACTCGTGGTAAGAAACCAATAAGGTTATGAGATCTTGAAAATCTACAAAGAATCACCAATCGGAATGGTATAAAATTTCCT
The DNA here is from genome assembly GCF_040939455.1 of Microcebus murinus. Lineage (NCBI taxonomy): Eukaryota > Metazoa > Chordata > Mammalia > Primates > Cheirogaleidae > Microcebus > Microcebus murinus. The sequence goes on from NC_134108.1 coordinate 30,341,546, forward strand.
AAAAGCAACACTGGATGCTGTAAGATAGGGAAGTAATGTTTTCCAATTTCTAGAAAAAAATTATTTTCATCTTAAAATTCACTATCTAGCCAACTGTCAAATGTTAGATTAGGAAAATAAAGACATCTTTAGATAGGCAAGGACTCACATTATTTTTCTCATACATTCTATTTTAGGAAGCTACCAAGGATGTTCTTTAACAAATAAGGAAGTGAAACAAGAAAAAAGAGATTTAAAAGAAACACAAGGGCCAGGTGTGATGACTTAGGCCAGTAATCCTAGCACTCTGGGAGGCTGAGGCAGGAGGATTGCTTGAGCTCAGGAGTTTGAGACCAGCCTGAGTAAAAGTGAGACCCTGTCTCTACTTAAAATAGAAAAATTAGCCAGGCATGGTGGTATGTGCCTGTAGTCCCAGCTACTTGGGAGGCTGAGGCAGGAGGATCGCTTGAGCCCAGGGGTGTGAGTTGTGATCATGCCACTGCACTCTATCCTGGTCAACAGAGCAAGACCCTGTCTCAAAAAAAAAAAAAAAGAAGAAGAAGAAGAAGAAGAAAAGAAAAAGAAAAAAATATATATATCCTATAGATGGTGGGTTAACTGAAGTGGAGAATGATGAGAATGGTCCAAGGTTGGGGTTTAGGAGAACAGAGGTACAGAACAACGAGTAATAGAGATGAAAATGACAAGGGTGCTGGCATAAAAGGGGCTGGAGCTAAATACCAAAACTGGGTGGGAGAGAGAAGGAAATGATGCCACATAGGACTGATTGAGGTGAAAGGAAGAGAATAAGAAAAATGAACTGCGGGAAGCCAGCCAGGAGGTATACTAAAGAAAAATAAATAAATAAAGGAGTGAGCAGACGAGCTGGAACAATAGAAGGTTGTTTTTTTGGGGTTTTTTTTCAGAGATTAGGTGTGCCTTTTGCAATCAAGTTATGTGATTTGCAACTTAAAATAGCCAAAACATGATGCCCATTTGTGTGCACTAACATCAGAATGATACCCGCAGCATGGCCTGCCAACATTCACTGGATCTGGACTTACACCAAGACTCAGAAACATAATAGCGAGTGACAGAGAGGAATTTTCTAGCTAATGTTCACCTTTTCAGATCTGCTGTGTTCCCAGGCTATACCAGAGGATCTCAGTGTTTCTTCTGTGAAAACATGTCTGGAAAACTGCCAGTTAATCTCACCAAGAGTCTTCCTAATGAGGAAGGGATCAGACTTTTCCCACTGGAGTCAAACCAGAAGTCATCAGTCAAATTGAAAAGAGCCATGGATCACCTAGCAACTGGCCTCATATTTCACCTTAGCAAAAGCATCAAAACAATATATAAAAAGATTGCAGGAAATCCTATTATATAGTCACTTTTATATAGTATATTACTAGTCATACTACTCATATGGGATATGGCAAAAGGGATGTAGAAGTGTTTGTATGTTTTGAGGCATGTTTCTCCTATTTTTCTTTGCTTCTTAAGACAAAAAAAACATTTTGAAGCTCTTGTTTTGCATTACTTTTAAAGTTTCTGGCGCTACCTACCCAAGAAATAGTGAGATTTCAGAGACGGAACAATATTAGCGTGGTATCAAGGTGCAGAGTGGTGGCAGAAGGTCATGGGAGTGGTGCAACCAAGACTTTCAAGGCCTGGACACTTTGTCATCAGACGCTGATTACAGTAGGAGCTGAGATGGAAAGTCTGTGATCCAGCTGTCAAAGTCCTCTACAAAGGTGAGGAAGGGTAAGGGAAAATACTGGAAGGATAATGAATCTCAAAGGAGCAGGGGTGTTTGTATAAGAGTAAAAGAGGAAAGTCCAGAAATGACGTGGAAAATGCCAACCACAGTTGTGGTCTCCTGATAAGTGGGGTGTGGGAAAGAGAGACGCCCAGAAGGAGAGGACTGCATCCAGAAGAGAGGAGCCTTAGGGAGGGAGATAAGTTTTAATAGATTAAAGCCAGGAGAAAGAAAAAATAAGAGAATGTTTTGAGAAAATGCTGAGGGTTATACCTTGATTTTCTGGTTTCCTGAGTCCAAGTCCCAGACCTAATGCAAGCGACACAATCACCAACAAAGCAAGAAGAACCTATTGCAAAAAAGGAAAAGTAACCTTTACAATTAAAAAAAAAAAAAAAATATATATATATATATATACACAAAGATACAAATAACCAGCCTCTCTGAGTACGTTCTCTAAGTACCTACAGCAAGCTAGTTATGTGAGATCCCAGATTCAACAATGATAGACATGTGTTATTTAATGTCTGAAAATAAGAGAGGAGGTTTGGGAAGAACTTTAAAATGCGATTTATTACAGATCTTCAAATTCAAATACATTCACTATTCAAATGCAATGAGCTTAACCCCAAATTGAGTTGAAGTAAGAATTAAAACCACAAAACCACTTTGTTTGCCCATTTTTTCTTTTTTAATGAGACACCTGTTCGGAGATCATCTATCAAAGAACTTTCTAGGACTGTGAAATCCTTAACTGCCTCATTCCTAGGGAGCAGAGTTGGCTTTTTCCTCCCCTACTCTATCAGAGGATAATGAGAATATTTAATATAAGTAAAAAATATAGTGTCCAAATAATTAACTGGCAAGCTATCTGCTTTGTATCTTCAGCTCATATACAAATGATTTAGAGTAACTTGGAAACTGCCTGACCAAAGATTGTTTGTGTCATTCATTAGCACTGTGCTGACAAAGCTCTTTGGTGCAGTGAACTTTATGCTATGATTAGACTAAACTATGATATAATTGAAGGAAATTCTTCTCACTTCCCTCTTTCCCCATCCATAAAGTCCAAAGATAAGCATGCTGAAAGATCAGTCTTGAATACTATATATTGTCAGAAAGAATGGAAACAGACACAGAAATTACTTAGGAAAGTATTTTGCAATAACCTTTGTTTTAGCTTGAAACATAAATAGGCTGGGTGCAGTGGCTCACGTCTGTAATCCTAGCACTCTGGGAAGCTGAGGCAGGAGGATCACTTGAGCTCAGGAGTTTGAGACCAGCCTGAGCAAGAGCAAGACCCAGTCTCTACTAAAAATAGAAAAATTAGCCAGGCAACTAAAAATAGAAACAAAAAATTATCTGGGTGTGGTGGTGCATGCCTGTAATTCCAACTACAGGGGAGACTGAGGCAAGAGAATCGCTTGAGCCCAGGAGTTTGAGGTTGCTGTGAGCTAGGCTGACACCCTGGCACTCTAGCCAGGTGACAGAATGAGACTGCATCTCAAAAAAAAAAAAAAAAAAAAAAAAGCCATATACATACAGTAACTTTGACAAAAGAAAAAGCTGTAACCTCAAAATTTGCTTAGATAATTAAGAGCTACTACATAAACTACTGATTTTTGGAAAGTTTGTTTTCATTCTGAGAGTCAGCTGGAAAATGAACACACCTAACTTTTACAATGGACGTGAATTCAGTGATTGGGAAAATGTGCTAAAATACTGGGCAAACAGTTGTCACATGAGCTCTCAAAATTAGCCCAAAGGTCACAGATTTCAGTACGGATTCATTTAGTGGAAAGATTGGAGAGTAGAAAGTGAATTTAAACACTTATTAAATAACACCATGAGCAGCTAGTCCCTTGTCCTAGTGCTCTCAAGCCACAGGCAACCAAAACTAGGATCACTACAAAACAGCCAAGCAACACTGGGAATGCCTCATGGTAAACCTCATGTATCGTAGACTTAAAAATTAATATATTTTGGTTTGTATCTTATCTTTGATACTTTCACTGTTCAAACTTGCTGGAAAAATTGACATCATCTATCTCTAATATTTAACCTTTGAATCCATCTCTTCATGATTTTGTATTTGTTCCACAAATTTATGGCTTGCTCTCTGCATTATTCTGTAAGCTCCTTAAGAGTAAGAGGTGCATTTTTAATCTCTTATAATCATTTATTCTAAATGTGTAATTCTGAAGAAGTTTCTGGATATTGGGGTGCACATGTATCTTAAACTATCTTGTGCTGTGCATAAAGTGGGAAGGATACTTTGGACTCCAAAAATCACTGAGACCTCAACCTTTGGTTTTAGTTTGGCTAGATAAGGCTAAGGTGGGAGGATCACTCGAGGTCAGGAGTTCGAGACTAGCCTGAGCAAGAGTGAGACCTTGACTCTACTAAAAATATAGAAAGAAATTAGCCGTACAACTAAATATATACAGAAAAAATTAGCTGGGCATGGTGATGCACAACTGTAGTCCCAGCTACTCAGGATGCTGAGGCGGGAAGATTGCTTGAACCCAGGAGTTTGAGGCTGCCGTGAGCTAGGCTGATGCTATGGCACTCTAGCCTGGGCAACAGAGCGAGACTCTGTCTCAAAAAAACAAAACAAAACATAGTAGATACCTTTACATTTCTGAAATGAAACTTTAGTCCAAATTTGAAAACATTAGGGTATTTTTTAAACAATGATTTAGAAATATTGAACTTCATTATATGTACTTAAAACAATCACTAGAAGGATTCAAAGAAGGGAAATAAATGATGCACAAATTTTGCCTCCAAGGATTTTATCATTTCCTGAATTGATAAAGTAGGATAAACATACTATGCAGCATAAGAATGATCAAGAGCTCTCTAAAATTCCCAGAAGGATAAAGAGTAAATAGTATACATTGAAAGTAAGATGTGCAACATTTGGGGGATGGACACGCTTGAAGCTCTTACTCGAGGGGGGAAGGGGGACATGGGCAATATATGTAACCTTAACACTTGCACCCCCATAATATGCTAAAAAAAAATAAACCAAAAAACAAAAGAAAGTTTACTTTGTTAATTGGGCTCAATGCTTGCATATATTGTTTCATTTACTCCTTAAAACAACTAGAGAGACAGAGAGAATGATGGAGACATTAAGGTAGGCAATTTAGGAAAAAGATGAAACAAGATAGATGAAAAAATAATGCAATTGGTTTTGGCTTGAGGTACTGTGTGGGGAGCCAGGAAGCAGGCATTTGAAATTGGGTGGCAGGCTGGGCCCAGTGGCATGTGCCTGTAGTCCCACATACTCAGAAGGCTGAGGCAGGAGGATCATTTGGCCAGGAGTTTGAGACCAGCCTGTCTCTAAAATAAAATAAATAAAATAAAATAAATATCTAAAAAATAATTTAAAAAAAAAGAAATTGTATGAAAGAAACTCAGCAAAATATCAGAGCTAGGGCTTACGATGAACTTGCCAAAGGAAAGATCCTTATTTGGATAAGCTTATGTCATAATTTGCATTGAGAAGAAAGACTAACTGGCCAAGAATGCAGATAAGGAGAAAAGTCCTACAAATAAGAATTTCTATGACACTCATGGTGGAAGCAAGGGAAGAGAATAATCCAAAGTGAGAAAACACTCAATAACATCCATAATTATTTTTAGGGCTAAGCAGAGGAAGGACAGGGAGAGAATTAACTTTGGTGGTGGGGAGTGGGTGGTACTTAAGCACAGTAGAAACAAACAGCACAAGTAATCATTGGGTGAAGAGAAAACCCTGGCAGTGGAGACAGCCTCCCTTTTCCCCAAAGTTTGATGGTGAAAGGAAAAGAGAAAGTAATAAAATAAAATTTAAAAAAGCTTTTGTAGCCGGGCGCGGTGGCTCACGCCTGTAATCCTAGCTCTCTGGGAGGCTGAGGCGGGCGGATTGCTGAGGCGGGCGGATTGCTCGAGGTCGGGAGTTCGAAACCAGCCTGAGCAAGAGCGAGACCCCGTCTCTATTATAAATACAAAGAAATTAATTGGCCAACTAATATATATAGAAAAAAATTAGCCGGGCATGGTGGCGCATGCCTGTAGTCCCAGCTACTTGGGGAGGCTGAGGCAGGAGGATCGCTTGAGCCCAGGAGTTTGAGGTTGCTGTGAGCGAGGCTGACGCCATGGCACTCACTCTAGCCTGGACAACAAAGCGAGACTCTGTCTCAAAAAAAAAAAAAATAAAATAAAAAAAAAAAATAAAAAAAAATAAAAAAGCTTTTGTTTTCTTTTGGGGGAGGTGGGGTTGGGTAAGGGGTATAGCAGGGGAGATCTTGCAACATAAAATGACAAGAAAGAGAAAATAGGCAAAAGAGACTATCTCTAGGAGTGAAGTAAAATAGAATAAAACCAACTGTTCGGCAAAGAATATAAAATACAATGATTTCAATTTCTCACTCTCTGGTTTTAAAATATTCATGCAATAAAAAAGTGCACTGTGGCCAGGTGTGGTGGCTCCTGCCTGTAATCCTAGCACTCTGGGAGGCTGAGGCTGAAGTATCGTTTGAGCTTAGAAATTCAAGACCAGCCTGAGCATCAACGAGACTCTTATCTCTATAAAAAATAGAAAAATTAGCCAGGTGTCGTGTGCTCGCCTGTAGTCCCAGCTACTCGGGAGGCTGAGGCAAGACCATCACTTGAGCCCAGAAGTGGGAGATTGCAGTGAGCTATGATCATACCACGGCACTCTAGCCAGGGTGACCAAGAAGAGACTCTGTTTAAAAAAAAAAGTGTGACCGGGCACGGTGGCTCACACCTGTAATCCTAGCACTATGGGAGGCCGAGGCGGGCAGATTGCTCGAGGTCAGGAGTTCGAAACCAGCCTGAGCAAGAGCGAGACCCCGTCTCTACTATAAATTGAAAGAAATTAATTGGCCAACTAATACATACAGAAAAAATTAGCTGGGCATGGTGGCACGTGCCTGTAGTCCCAGCTACTCGGGAGGCTGAGGCAGCAGGATTGCTTGAGCCCAGGAATTTGAGGTTGCTGTGAGCTAGGCTGACGCCATGGCACTTACTCTAGCCTGGGCAACAAAGCAAGACTCTGTCTCAAAAAAAAAATTGAGGCTGGGTGCAGTGGCTCACGCCTGTAATCCTAGCACTCTGGGAGGCCGAGGCGGGCAGATAGCTCGAGGTCAGAAGTTTGAAACCATCCTGAGCAACAGCCAGCCCCCATCTCTACTATAAATAGAAAGAAATTAATTGACCAACTAATATATATAGAAAAAATTAGCCAGGCATGGTGGCGCATGCCTGTAGTCCCAGCTACTTGGGAGGCTGAGGCAAGCAGGATTGCTTGAGCCCAGGAGTTTGAGGTTGCTGTGACTTTGGCTGACGCCAGGGCACTCACTCTAGCCTGGGCAACAAAGTGAGACTCAAAAAAAAAAAAAAGTGAGACTCAAAAAAAAAAAAAAAAGTGAATTGGAAGGTAATTATAATCACACCAAAAACCCCAAAAATCAATGCTGCAAAATGTTTTGTCATGCATTTCAACTTTTTAGATTAATCAAATATTAATTTATTGTTACTCAAATTTATTGTAAAACATGATTGAAATATTAATTTGCATTACAATTGTCATAAAGGATAAAACTGAATATAATTACTGAAAATTTTACATTTAAGTAGCAACACAAAGAAATCTAAATGGGGAATCATACACTTTCAACATTTGTCACAAAGCTAGAAAGACTAAAATTAAGAACTATACTTACAGCACAAATTATTTTGTATTTCCTAAGAGTGTTCTTTTTAACAGGTTCTTCTGTTGACAAAGTCAGCATTGATTCCATTGTTCCGGCAGTTGCACAGAGCTGTTTAATCAGAATGGAGTAGTGCTCCTCCCTTTCTAGAGTCTGGCAAAGACAAACTGTGAGTTACATGGCCGTGCCTGACTTTTAAATGGCTGCGAAGATCACAGCTCTTAGTGATTGAGCAATCTAGAGAGAGGAAAAGTGCTGTAATCGTAATAGTGTCAAAAGATTAAAGTTCATGCCTAGCATATTGTAGACAACTGTTCTTACCCCCCTCAATGTATACTAAATGCTAATCAAGATATATGTAATGAGAATAATTCAATAATCAAATTTTAATACAATCTGATCATTTATTATCTTTAAAAATAACCCCAAACACAAAGCTTTGTTACAGAAATTCCAGGAAGTTTCTATTTGTTATGTAAACTTCATATCAGAGTTGAAAACCAACAATTCAAAAATGTGCCTTGAGGCTGGGCACAGTAGTTCATTCCTATAATCCTAGCACTCTGGGAGGCAGAAGCAGGAAGATTGCTTGAGCTCAGGAGTTCGGAGATCAGCCTGAGCAAGAGTGAGACCCTGACTCTACTAAAAATAGAAAACTTAGCCAGGCATCATGGCACTCACCTATAATCCCAGCTACTTGGGAGGCTGAGGCAGGAGGATCACTTGAAGACAGTAGTTGGAGGCTTCAGTGAACTATGATTGATGATCATACCACTGCACTCTACCCTGGCAATAAAGTGAGACTCTGTCTCAAAAAAAAAGTACTTTGACTACAACAGGAATTCTGAGACTCTACTGAACAAATATAAAGTACTTAATTCTGTGGCAATTATAGTTTTTTATTTTATATATGTCTATATATTCTTAAGTGAGGTTGAATATTTCAAATCTGTGGTAAGTATGTCTTGCATTCTACAGTGTTCACAATTTAAGATGTTTGTTTTTGTATATATTATCTCATGTCCAACATAACAACATCCTTTATAAACACTGTAGTCTTGTTTTTAGGTGAATTAATTAAGGCCCTGATTAATTAAATTAAGCTACATGACTTACTTGTCCAATGTTACCTACTTACTAGAACTGGAACCTAAGTTTTCTAACTCCCCAAATCCAAGGCAATTTTCACTAATCAATTTAAATTCACTGTTTTCTTATTTATATGGACTGAGACTTCCTAATATATATACTCCGTGCTGAGAAGGGGCTAGAGGATTATGATGAAAGAAGCTAAATTGATAATAGTGTGGCCAAAGAGAGTTATAGCAAACGATGGGCATTAAGTTATTCCAGTTTCAGGGACCCTAAGCCAGTGATTCTCAAAGTGTGGTTCCACAGAACATTAGTCCTAAGATAACCTGCTTGGTCAAATGTAGCTTGAGAAACCATCTCTAATGTAAAGAATATAAACATTCTGTAGGCTATGGTACATCCTTTGGCAAACACTACTTTAACTAAACTCTTCCAACACTAAAGGCAGTGGAAAAAAATATGAAAAGAATCTATCCTAATAGACAATGACTCCTAAATGTTAAGAATATTCCTGAAAATCACATCCAAATCTCTTTTTTTGTTACTGAAGTCCACTCCCTTAAGAAAAAGTCTGCATCGTGAGGGCCACATTTCCTTTTATTTGTGGATTTGAGGATTTGTGCCAGGCTTCTCCATCACCCGCTTGGCCCAGTATTCACCCACTGCGCCAATTCCCCCATGGGCCTAACCAGTGGAGACATTGGCATTAGTTGCTGAGACAGAAGGAGTTAGTTTTAGAACTGGAAGATGCCACAAGATCATAAAATCTACGGGCTTGCAGAAATATTTCCAGGAACTTCATGGACTACAAGGTCTTTATAAATCAGAAACAAACAAAAACAATTTTGAATAATTTTAGCATGTGGTTTTCCACCCTGAATGAATGTAGAAGCACCCAGAGAAGTTTTTTCTTGTTTGTTTGTTTTTTTAATTCCAAAGCCCAGGCTCCACTTTATTTGAATTATCTTCTGTAGTTTGGCCTAAGGCAGAAGTATTTTGTAAATATCCCTCCAAGTGATTCATATGTAATGAAGATCAGTCTAAGTACTTTACTTTTAACTTCTTTTATGCAAATATTCCCTAAGTATTCTAATCAAATTTTCAAATTTCAAAAGACCCACCCAAGGGGCTTGGTCGCTTGCATAAAATTCTCTTAGTTACTGATATCTCAGAAGTGAGATGCCACCAGGTCCCAGCTTCAGTGTTTTGCTGTTGTAGCTTAACTGATTTCATAAAAGAAAGATCAAGCCCACATCACAATTTGTCTCAAAAATTAGGAGATCCCTAGTATCTATGTTTTTTACCTAATCATTGATTATGTGCCTTTAATTTTTATGGGTTTCTGATTGCGGGTTTGCATTTATAAGTGGTGTTCTATCTACTCTGCCTTAACTCTGTTCCCCCGGGCTGCTACTTTTCTTCCCTTCCGTGGTGCTTAGTTTCATGTGTCAGCTTGGCTAGGCTGTAGTATCCAGTTACTTAATCAAACACTAAGCTAGGGCATTGCTGTGGTGACATTTTGTAGATGTGGTTACGATTATAAGTGGCTGACTTTTAAAAAAGAACATTATCTTTGATGATGTGAATGGGCCTCACCCAGTCAGTCGAAGTCTTTAAGAGCAAAAACAGGTTTCCTAGAGAAGAAATTCTGCCTGAAGACAGCAGCACTAGCCTAAGTTGCCAGCCTGCCAGCCTGCCCTGTGCCACGGATCTTGGACATGCCACCCCCCCACAATCAAATGAGCCAATTCCTTGACACAAACCTCTCTCTCCCTCTTTCCCTCCCCTCTTCCTCCCCCTCTCTCTCCTGATTCTATTTCTCTGGAGAACCCTACCTTATATACTCTTTGAACATCATTTCACATTCCTTGTTTTTAAGACTTTGCTTCGTATCTGATCTCTCACCGTATTGGACTACCAGGATTTACACTCTTGGTTTCTGACTAGTTTCTTAATTTTAAAATCTTTGTCTTGATATTTGTGAAGGTAACTTATATACCTGGACTCCAGAATATTCACCTGGTTCTGATACCCCAGTCGCACTTTCAGATGCTGATTCCTGGTACTCTCCAGGATGTGACTTGGTTCTATACCAGTTTTGTATGCCAGGGTACCACTGCCTCTGGCTCCATATCTTTCCTAAGTGAATCATTTCCTCTCACACTGCCAGAACTTCTTTCCTCTCTTCTTTCACCCTCATCCCCCTTCCCCATTCAACCCTGAAAAACAGGGAGGTGGGGAAAAAGAAACCACTAGATGAGGAAGTCAGGAGGCTTCTGATAATGTCTTGGTTCTGTCACTTACAAGTTAATAACTCTGAACATTAAATTCTTCACTTTAAAGAATTATTAGAGATTATTAGATTATCTCTAAGTCAATAAATTTGGGATTTTATAGTGGAGACATTTCTTAGTCCTTCAGGTCCTGAGGTGAGTAAACCTCAGGGAATGTACCTGTGTAAATTACAGTAGGTATAGTAAAGATGTTGGCATTGCCTAGCTGTTGGTCATATTTTCTGTGATAGCAATTCCCATAACTGAACCCTAAACCCCAATCTCTCTGGAGTCTCTCAAATTTTAGAAACTTCTTTCTAAGAGCTTACCTGATCGCTGGACACCAGCCAAATCTGCACCTTCTGTGCCACTTAGACTTTGGAATAGACTGCCTGTGTCACCTTGATCTGAACTTACCCTTTCTAAGTTAACTGGAGCTTGGAAGCCTTCCTATTCTTTTCCCTTTCAACTTCAGAACAGTCTGTACCTTCTTGGTTCTTAAAGCTTCTCTCTGCATATTCTAATGCTTAATGGCCTAGAACACTTGCACTCTGAGAGGCAGCTGCCATTACATCCTTTACCAATCTAAATCATAAACACTCTTCACATTTTAGAAGGTCCTAGTGTCTTCAAAATTCTGAGAAATTGTCTAAAATCACAGAAAATGTGATTTTAGAAATCACAAAGAGCATGTCAAAGAGAAATCAAAGAGCATGTCAGCTCCATGGGGGCAGGGGCTAGGTCAATTGGGCTTGCCATCTTGTTTTGCTGTCTAGCACAATGGCCACTTGTTGTCTCAGGAAAGCCCCAGAGGGCTTCCAGCATCAGCTTCCTTAAGTCTCAGCAACCTGCCCTTCCTGATCCCAGCGCTAGAGCTTGGGTAGCAAGTGGACAAGCCAGACTGAGAGAATCCAGAGAAACCAGACACTCAGAGGAGGTGTGGCCAAGGTGAGGCAGAGACTAGGTCCAGGTCCAACAGAGGAGGAAGAAGGAATCCATCAAGGAAGGAAGACCTCAAATAATAACATAACAACAGACATAGCTGGGCAGGTGATCAATTTCATAGAGGGCCAGCATGACAAAAAGGCAGAACAAATTACAGAGACATTGATAAGTATGTAAAGCAAGCAGGAAGCTAACCAGATAGGCTGTCCACAAGCAAAAAAGGAATCTTCAGGGAAAAAAGAACTTGACATCCAATCCTGGACATTCAATATTGGAGCTGAGTTTAGAACTAACTGTTTAGGTGAGAATGGTGTCAGCAATGCCAAACCAGGCCCAAGACACAATGGTACACACAAAGAGATAAGGCAAAAACCTCAGCATGGAATATGGAACCCCAGTTCCTGGAACTGAAATATAAGTAAAATGGCTGGGTTACTACACATCCAAACAATGACTGTGACAAAGTAGAATCAATGATTGTGCATTGATTTCAGTGTTTGGCGGTACTCAAATGTGTGAAAAGATATTTTCAGAATGCAATAAGTAAAATCTCATTACTAATCCACACAGATGAACATTTATAAACAATTCTAAAACAGGAAACCTGATGTGATGACTCCTGTAGCATTGCAATTGATTTCTACTGAACGAACAGCATTTCTAAAGTCATCTCTGGGTGCTGGAGGAGTGCTTCTCCTACTCTGCCTCAAGTGCAGAAATCTGCCCTCATAGTGTTGGATTTCTAGAAGCTATGTCTTGTTCATTTCAAAACTCAGAAATAATTTGGTTTCCAAAGATTTTCCAGGTTTTTGTAGGCTCTTCTTGTTTTTAGCACCTTCATGAGGACCCCATGGATGGCTCACCTTGTAGAGATATCTCCGGAAGAGACATCCTAAAATCACCATGCTACCAGAGCCCTCTGAGGCTGGGAGAGCAGCTCCACAGTGCTAGGCCATGAAACAGAAGGTACAGGTCATATACTATCTACTTTTCTGGAACCTTGCATGAGCTATTTCCAAAACCTGGAAACCCTCTCTGGCATGTCAGCTCCATGGGGGCAGGGACTAGGTCAACTGGGCTTGCCATCTTGTTTTTCTGTCTAGCACAATGGCCAGCACCTAGAAGACATTCAATGAAGACTTGCTGAATACATTATTTAATGGTTTCAGAAAATAACATTGGAGATCTAAGCCCACACACATAAATGCCTAGTGAAGCAAATAGTTATAAATTATGGCAACCTTACTAGGTATAACTTAATAATGCTTTGCTATACCTGCCATTCCAGAAATAGCTATTACCTGAGAGGAAGCCTTGCCCATAAAATAAAGTCATTTTTGGATGCTTTTGTGTAATCCAGAATATCAAATAACAACTGAGCACCACCAAGACCCAGACTTGTGGCAGGTGTTAGGAAATGCAAGCATGTTCAGTTTCTGTATCTATTCTAAAGAGATAAACTTTAATGTAGTAGAAGAAACAGGTATTTTAAACCATAATATAGTAGTTTACTATATAACATAGTGTTATATTTGATATTCCCCTGGTATTAATAAAGTACCAGGGGAATAGAGGAGGAAATAATAAATTTTTCTAAGTAAGGGAATTTAGAAAGATACCTATGTTAGTGTGCTCAGGCTGCCATGAGTAACATACTGTAAACAGCAGTGATATAAGACTCAGAATACAGAAAGCTGAGAACCCAGGCTTCTTGTTTTGTTTGGCTCCTGGAAGTTTGGCAGTCAGCCAGAACTTTACCTGCTTGTAGGAGATTGGCGGTTTCTTTTTGGGTGATGCAGATCAGCCTAACAGAAAAGACTTGAAGATACCAACTTTAGGGATTCCCCAAGAAACAATGCCTCCAGGCCATCCTATGATGATGTTCAAAGTTGACAAGCTCTGCCCACCTGCTAGGAGTTTCCAATTGGGTCTTTCATCCCCTACTCTAAATTATGATCAGAGAAGGAAGGATTCTCAGACTTCTAAGGAAAATCTATAACAAGGACAAAAGAAACCATAATAAATGACAAAAAGTTACTTGGAGATAACAGAGAATATGCAGAGAAAGAAAAATCTTGAAAAACTATCATTAATGTTGATAAAAATATAAGGAAAAACCTCAGAAAACAAGCAAAAAAGGAATCTTCAAGGAAAATAAGAACTTTTGAATATCAGATACATGGTAGCAGAAATTAAGAATGTAATACAAGTGGATCGTTATATCAAATAATAAAAGCCCTAGAAAGACAGAATCAAGAAAATGGAGGGGAAAACCACCAATGAAATAATCCAAGAAAATTTCCTAGAACTGAAGGTCATGAGGTTCAAGATTAAAGGGCTATTGACTGCCTAGGGTAATGGATGGGAAATAGACAGTCACCAAGAAACTTTGTAGTGCGGTTTCAGAACACTACCTATGGTAAAATAGAATTCCCAAGCTCTGGCAAGAGAAAATAAGTTACATGCAATTGCCTCAAGAATCAAAAGGCCTTAAGGACTTCTCAATACCTGAAGTAGAAGCAATGGGACAGTGGAATAATGCCTTCAAAGAAAATTATTTTCAACCGAGAATTTCATATACAGCCCATACTATTGCCCAAATATGAGAGTAGAACAAGAATTTTGCAGACATGCAAAGTTTCACAATTTTTACTGTATACCCTTTCCCAAAAAGTTATTGGTAGAGGGTTTACACTAAAGCAAGAGAAATAACTAGGAAGGTGGAAGACATGGTGTACAGGAAACAGGCAATCCAATACCAGATCAAAGCAACAACAACCCAGAATTAAAACAGAAGGAAGGCAAAGGCAAATGGGCAATGACAGATGTGGACAGATGTAGAAAGCAACCAGTCCAGATTGGAGAAGAGGAACTTAGGAGACAGACACATGATCAAGATGCTCAGTGCCATTGCACTGCCTTTGCATCCCAAGCATGAAATGTCACTCATCTTGACCATGTTCTGATGAAATGCTTCCTGTCCTCTCTGGGTCCTGCTGCTTAGGACAGCTAAGGGTAGACCTTTCATTTCATCCTACAATAGAGCCCCTGGAACTTGGAGGCAGGCTGCCTTAGATTAATAAACAATAAAACACAAGGTAGCCCACTCCCAGTGACCATATTTGGGCTAGCTATCCAGTACTTGGCTCCTACTAGAGCTGTGAAGGATGCCCAGAAGGTGGTGAGCTCTGTGTTTTCCAGAAATACAGCCCCATGATCTTTCTCACTGACTTTCCCAGAAGAGGCCCTTGTAAACCCTTCAGGAAGCCAAAGCCAGACTCTGATCCAAGGACTTTATTCAGCTTTTGCTTCTAGGAAGATTTTTACTGGCAGGGGTAATGTACTTTTTATCTTACACATCTAGCTTTGTGCTTGCTAGTCAGCTTTTGTAATGAGAGATACATATATAGTTGGATAAAAATATAAAGAAAATCAAGAGAATGATTGACCCAAGAGTCAAGATCATGGTTGTTTATAGGAGGAGGAAGGAGACACCACTGGGAAGAAGGCACACCATGGGATGCATGTGGTTCTGGCAATGTTCTATTTCTTTTTTTTTTCTGTATTTTTAATTATTATGGTTAGATAATAGTTGTATATCCTTATAGGGTTCATGTGATGCTTTGATACAGATATACAATGTGATTAATCAAATCAGGGCAATTGGTATATCCATCATCTCAGGTATTTATCATATCTTTTTGTTAAGAACATTCCAATTCTACTTTTTTTTTTTTTTTTGAGACAGAGTCTCACTTTGTTGCACAGGCTAGAGTGAGTGCCGTGGCGTCAGCCTAGCTCACAGCAACCTCAAACTCCTGGGCTCAAGCAATCCTTCTGCCTCAGCCTCCCGAGTAGCTGGGACTACAGGCATGCGCCACCATGCCCGGCTAATTTTATATATATATATATTAGTTGGCCAATTAATTTCTTTCTATTTATAGTAGAGACGGGGTCTCGCTCTTGCTCAGGCTGGTTTCGAACTCCTGACCTCGAGCAATCCACCCGCCTCGGCCTCCCAGAGTGCTAGGATTACAGGCTTGAGCCACCGCGCCCGGCCCAATTCTACTTTTTTAGTTATTTAGAAGTATGCCCTTATTGTTCATTATAGTTGCTTTGTTGTGCTATCAAATTTTGTTCATTCTATCTATTTATTTATTTTTGCACCCATTAACAATTTTCCCCTCCCGGCTACCCTCCCCAGCCTCTGGTAACCATCATTTTACCCTTTGTCTCCATGATACCAATTGCTTTTAGTATTTAGCACCCACATATGAGCGAGAACATGTGAGATTTATCTTCTTGTGCTTGGCTTATTTCACTTAACACAATGTTGTCTAGTTCTATCCATATTGTTGCAAATGGTCATTCCTTTTGTGGCTGTATAGTATTCCACTATGTATATGTACCACAATTTCTTTATCTATGAATAAATATATTTTGATGGACACTTGGTTTATTCCAAATCTTGGCTATTGTTATAGTGCTGCAATAAACATGGGAGTGTAGCTATCTTGTTGATATACTGAATTCCCCTCCTTTGAATGTGTGGGATTGCTGGGTCCCATATCAGTGGGATTTTGGGGTCATATGGTGGTTCTATTGTTAGTTTTTTGAGGAACCTCCATATTCTTCTCCACAGTGGTTGCCCTAATTCCATTCCCACCAACAGTGTATGAGGGCTCTCCTTTTTTTGTATCCTTGCCAGCAATTTGTTATTGCCTGTCTTTTTGATAAAAGCCATTTTAGCTGGAGTGAGGTGACATCTCATTGTAGTTTTGATTTGCATTTCTCTGATGATTAATAATGTTGCCCTTTGTATGCCTTCTTTTGAGAAATGTCTATCCAGATCAGTTGCCCATTTTTTAATCAGATTATATAATTTCTTCCCATTGAGTTGTTGGAACTCTTACATATTCTAGCTATTAATTCCCTGTCAGATGAGCAATTTGCAATATTGAATGGAATATTGCAATGTTCCATTTCTGAACCTAGTGAAGGGACACAAATATTTGTCTTATTACTCTTTTTAAACTGTATAAATGCTTTACGTACTTCTCCTCATATATGACTGATTTCATGATTAAAAATATAAAAATCTCAAAGACACTGCTTACCACCTAAAACTGAGACCCAAATCCCACACCACTGAGTTGTCCAAAATGCCTCCCAGGCAAAAGGTACATTCAGCTCTTAATTCTAAAAGAAGAAGCAGATTCATTACCTTGTTTATGTCATGAAAGTGTCTGCCTAGAGAAAGGTAAGTGGAACAGTTTTTTGAGGAGTGAGCCCTGGTGTTTTCTACACAAGATTATTCTGGGGATATGGGATGTCACTAGAGAATCTGTACTTCGCTCTCAAGAGACCAAATGGAAATAGTGAATAAAAAATATAGGCATAAATAGAACATGTGGCAAGCTGTGAAGTTCTAAACAAAGTTGTCATTTGTCATATTCATTATAATTAGAAAAATGAGGACTAAGAGGGAATATAATTAGTTTATAAAATGGTAATATGTACATGGAACTATTCAAGATATCTTGAAATATTTAATTAGAAAATGTCATTTGAAAATTGAAGGATGCAAATTAAATAGAAACAATTTCTCCATGGTATTATACATTCAACAAACCTGTGGAATTTTTACCACAAGGGACAATACAGGTTGAAAATGCATATTAGTGTTGAACAGTCTCAGTAAAGTTATGGACAGACCACTTAGCACAGTGCATGGTAAGTGTTCAATATACACACCAATAGGCTAAGAATATAAATAATCTTTTTTGTTGGTGTATATATTCTTATTTAATATCCTCTGATTCATTGAAAATCTAGAAGTAAAGCCAATGAGTAACTCAAAATGATAATTAATATATTCCTACCAACCAATTGAGAGACTATTACACATATACTGGCCAACTGTCCCCCAAATACATGTATCTAGATAAAAAATATGTACCTTTTAACACTTAAATGATTCTAAATTCAAATATAATACTAATAATCCAGCTAAAATTTGTAGAAATTCCTGAATTACTTTTATAGATAGAGAAAATAAAGGAAGGAAGGTAGGAAAGAAGGAAGGAAGGAAGGAAGGAAGGAAGGAAGGAAGGAAGGAAGGAAGGAAGGAAGGAAGGAAGGAAGGAAGGAAGGAAGGAAGGAAAGAAAATACTGAAAATATTGAACACAAACACTAGGGTATATAACTTTCCCAAGTAAGCTCCCAACCCCCAAGTTAATCTCTTCATGGAAGAAAAGTCTCTGTGGCCAATGCAATCAGAAAGTAGTTTTAAACCAAAAGGTGGGGGAGGGAGAGTATTTACCATTATTGGGGTGATGAAGTGTGCAGAACTATGATAGCTCCAAAATTTTGCCTTCCAGCCTCAGAGATAGCACCTGCTGGAAAAGGGTGAAACAGATATGCACAAGCTGAGAACCTCATGCATGGCCCTGGGGAAAATGGGCAGGTATCTCTTTGGTCCTTTCCTTCTGGATTTTCCCCTGATATAAAGGAAAACAAATAAGAGAAGGAATGGGGAGATAAGGAACATTAATGATTTCTTATATTTCTCTAGCTAATCCTCCACCACCTACATTCTGGCCCAAGGTTACTCTTGGATTCAATTCTTATTTCATAGCCACTGCTGCTTGTGGAGGATTCATTGGGGGTGAAGTTTGGATATAAGGGAGTCTGGCACTCCCCTGAGATACTAATAGATATTAGATGTTCAAAAGTACAGGGCAAACTTTACCACCATCTCCCTCCTGCAAACCGAGAGAGTGTTAAGTGAAGGAGAGGGGTTTTATTTAGAGAGTTAAGGGAATAGATGAAATAACACCATAGGCCCACACAAATGGGATATTGGGCCACCACTGGCCTTCCAGAGGTCTTGGACCCAAACTATTGTTTGTGGAAGGCTTCACAATGTCCTGGTTCATAAAAAACCTGTGGACAAGTTTCTGCATAGGCATTTTTGAAGGGACAGGTCAAAGTCCGAGGGATGGGTGTCATTCTCTTGTTGCTTATTCAATGAATATTTAGGAGAGCTTATTATATGCCAAAGGAGAGAACAAAAAGACCCAAATTTCTGCCCTCATAGATCTTATATCATAGTAGCGGAAAATAGACAGTAAACAAAAAGTAAAAGTCATTCTTGGCTTGCTACCATACAAAAGTAAATAGTAGGCCAGAATTGGCCTGCAGGCTGTAGTTTGCCAACCATTGGTCTAAGACACTGGAAGCATGGAGTTGTCACTTACTGAGATGAGGTCAGCTTCTAGAAGAAGCAGGATGTAGTGGGGGAGAGGAAGAGTCAGAGTTTGGCTAATCAACCTGGGTTGAAGTGAAGGTGGGTGAGGATGGAAGACAATTACCTGGGCTGATTTGTAGGTAGGTGAGGATGAAAAAGCAGCACCTCACAGCAACGGGAAAGACAGTCTCCCACCTGTCATGGATTCCTTTGAAAAGAAAATTATTAATTTTAATTCTTAGTTTCATCTTAAACCTGAACGTTTATTTTTCTGTGAGTTTAATAGCTATCTACAAATTTAAGCTTAATGATTTCATAATAAAGAAGAAAAGAAGACCATGCCTTAAAGGATACAAATCTCTATACTTGATATTCCTTTCTCAGCATCAGACTTCACTGGACATACCTTTCTCAATTCATTTGTCTGATTAAGCAAACCACAAGCAATCGGGAAGTCAGCATATCTGCTCTGTGTGTGTGTATATATACCCACAGGTATTTTTATATAAGAAAAGAAGCGTTGTTTAGAAAGAATGTGTTGGATTTTTTTTCAAGCTTATCAGTGGGAGAGGTCAAACAGCTATTTCTGTTGGGCTTTGTTTTTGTTTTTCATTGTACTATTCTGTTCTCACTGAAGCCATCATAATTCCCTTGGACACAATCTCACATTTCGAAATGCATAACTAATCTATTGATTCATTTGTCAAAAGTATTCATGTCCGTAACAAGTTTTAATAGAATCAGAATCCCAAGAGAAGTCTTCTAGAGGTCTTCAAATTACCAGGTATTAGGAACATTTAGTAACTGTTATGGTTCTTTGGTTATGGGTATGTTTTTAGTAAGAGTGATATTTACAAGATGATAAATATTAAATATACGAGATAATACATGTTATTTCTTCTTTTGAGATTTTCAGATACAAAATCACATAATCTGAAGTACTGTCAACAGTTTATTAGTATAAGCCATTCAATCTTCATAGAGTTGAAGGTATTTTGTGACAAAGCCAAGAAAGAAGGAAGGAAAGAAGGGAGGAAGGGAGGGAGGGATGGAGAAAGGGAGGCAGGGAAAGAAAGAAGAAAGAGTGAGCAAGTGGCTCGAATGGAAGAAATTTAAATGTGAGTGTGTTAGAAATGGAAAGCCAAAGTAGGATTTAGAGCCAGAGAGTAACATGATGAAAAATGTGCTTTAGGGATATATTTTTGATTCTGGAAAATGAAATGGACCAAAGTGGGGTAGATGGAGAGGCCAGGTAGGTATAGCTGTCATGTTCCTGGTGAGATAAGCTAGATCAAGGCAGTAGGAACAGAAAATAAGTGCTGGGTTTGAGAAACATTATGAAAGCAGCACTGCTGAGCTCAGAGAATGATTCTAAACCCAAGTAACTAGGAAAAGAGTCATGCCATTAGCAGAGAGAGGGGGCACCAGGAGGGGAGGCTAGTTTTCTAGAAAGTTAAGTTAAGTTTTGAATCTAATGAGGTTGAGTTATTTGTAGAACATGTATTTGAAGTCCTCAGCATCAAAAGTGAAGAGAATACCTTCTAGGAAAGAAGTGAACTTAAAACATTTCGATTAAAGAAAAATACTACTGTATAATAAATGGCATAACAAGTCAAACATCTATTCTGTTTTTCTCAGGCAATTTATGTTGATATGCTGGCATTGGATTCGTTTTCTGTGACTGCTGTAGTGAATTGCCACAAATTTAGTGGTTTAAAACAACACAAATTTGTTATTTTACAGTTTTGTTGATTACAATCCCATATAGATCTCATTGGGCTAAAATCACGGGGGCAGTGGGGGCTGGGTTCCTTTCTGGAGGTTCTAGGAGAAGAATCTGTTTCATTGCCTTTTCCAGCTTCTGGAAGCTTCCACATTCCTTAGCTAGTAGCTCCCTTCCTCCACCTTCAAAGTCAGAAACCTTGCATCTCTCTGACCATTCTTCCTTGCTCGCATCTCCTCCTGCCCCTCCCCAGAAGATGGATGTTCCAGTTCAAACAGAGGAAATGAATTTGCCCTTCATCTGTCTTTCGTTCTACACAAAAAAGAAATGAGTACCATTTCTTTTCTCAGTCCGCTGATTGAAATGTTCATCCCTTCCAGAATCGCCCTCACAGACATACCCAGAAATAATGTTTTACCAGCATTTCACGCATTCCTTAGCCTAGGGAAGTAGGCACACAAAATTAACCACCACAGCAACTTGGACCAAGTCCTGGAGAGTGAACCCTGGCTCTGGTTGCCAGAAGGGGTGTGGCCGCATGGTGGTGGGCTGTGGGGCCTCGCTTCAGCAGAGACAAGGAATGCTGGGAGCCAGGTCTTTCTGGCATTTACAGTGGGAAGTAATGTGAACTAACAGAACACTCCCCCCAAGGTAAGGACCAGAGATGAGGACTCTGCATGAAATGGAGATGACACAAAGACCTGGAAGAGCCTGTTGAGCACCTGTGTCAAGGTTGCTGAGTGACCTGTCTGTACATATAGTTGTATTTACACACACACACACACACACACACACACACACACACACACACACACACGGGGACTCATGCTAGCCCAGGTTCACATCCTGATGCTGCCACTCAACTGTGTGCCAGTACCTTAATCTCCTGAAGCTTCAGTTTTACGGGATGCAAAACAGCTAATTCCTGTCGGAAGCAAAAGCGAATATGCTTAAAGAATTCAGTCTAGTAACAGGCATACAGCAAGGGAGCTCTACTAGGGAACTCTTGCTAATTTAGGCACTTTTTCTGCTTCCCTCACCCTCTAAGATGACAGGGCCCATCCACAGAGGTCTGGTTGTACACAGAAGAATTAAAAGGAGAGAGAAAGTCCTTATTTCAGAGACAAAACCTTCAAAAGAGAAATTCAAGCTTTGTTTAATGCATGGGAAGTTAAAGCGGAAGTTGTCCTGAGACTGGGAAGAATGTTTGCTGGGAAGGGCATTCTGGGTAACCCTATAAAGGAACATCATCTCGGCAGCTCAGTGTTTGTGTATATGGTGGAGAGTGGGAGCAGGTGCAGGGGAGGCTGTGCAGTAATGAGTATTGTGTACGGTAAAGGTAAAGAACTTAACTTTGACAAAACAGAGGTCAGGCCTTTCCCCTTGACTTCAAATGTCATGCCTGATAGAAGTGTTTTGGTTTGCCTGAGGCCCTTGGGTCATTCACATAGCTCAGCAATGTGAGTTGGTATTGGGATGGGTTGGGGGGGGCGAGGGTGGTTGAGTCATGAGCTTGACCTCTGGACAAGCTGGAGACGGAGACCAGCCATGTGGGCAGTGAGCCTTGCCTACAGTAAAATCTCTGGGCACCAAGGCTGAGGTAAGCTTTCTTGACTGCCAGTGTTTCATATACTTCACATATATCCTCCTGGTTCTGTTTCTCTGGAAAACCCTGCCTAATAAATACAGTTGCCCTCTTTAACAACCACTGAGCCCTGATCACTTGGCTAATGGGATTCTCATGATCTTAACCACTGGGATTTTCATTTCAGAACCCAGCTTACTCTCTATAGCTTCCTTTTCAATCCCAATATTTTTTTTATTTCATTTCACTTATTTATTTAGTCATTCATTGCAAACATATTTAGTAAGCTCCTACTGTGTGCCAGGCATTATACTAGAATTTGGAGTAGAAAACATAAAGACACAGAAGATGCCCTTAAATTGAGCCCCTGCAGGTGGTGCATGCCGAGTTCTTCCCTGGACTCTACTCCCATCTGTGAAAGACCCTAAGCTGCTTCATCTCCACCTTCAGCACGCAGGGTGTGCAGCTTCCCATGAGAGTTGCTGTGCTCTGTTCCTTAGGGAGGCAGGTAGACCCCCTGCCCCTCAAATCTGGGCCAGTATTTCTACTAAACTGAATGTTATTTCATCTTTTTCTGTCTTTCTCATAGCTTACTTCACTATTTTTTTTTTTCCTGAGACAGAGTCTCAAAAGTGAGACAGAGTCTCTAGCCTGGGCTTTGTTGAGACAGAGTCTCTAGCCGTGGCGTCAGCCTAGCTCACAGCAACCTCAAACTCCTGGGCTCAAGCGATCCTTCTGCCTTAGCCTCCTGAGTAGCTGGGACTACAGGCATGTGCCACCATGCCCGGCTAATTTTTTCTATATATATTAGTTGGCCAATTAATTTCTTTCTATTTATAGTAGAGACGGGGTCTCGCTCTTGCTCAGGCTGGCTTCGAACTCCTGACCTCAAGCAATCTGCCCGCCTCGGCCTCCCAGAGCGCTGGGATTACAGTCATGAGCCACCGCGCCTGGCCGCGTACTTCACTATTTACAAGCCCAAGCAATCACCTTGTTAGCTGTCAACTCAAACTATGGGTCCAGCTTTCAGGGCCCTCTAGTTCTGAGTGTTGTGTACACTGGCCGCACTTTACAGGCTGTGTCTGAACCAACTACTTGTCATGAAAGTGGCTCTAACAATGATCTGACTATACTAGACTTTTTCACAGAAACATTCTGGGTGCTCCCACTTTGTTCCAGTCCTGCTTATAACCTCTACCTCCTTTCTGCCTCTGCTTGTTTCCTAAAACTTCTGACTGGGCTCCCAGTCCCAGCATCGAGCCTCCACCTCAAACCAATATAATTGCACTGGTTTGACTGAGCATATGTCTTTAGATGCATTTTTTTTAAAAACAAGATCTCTCTCTGTCACCCGGGCTAGAGTACAGTGGCCTCATCATAGCTCACTGCAACCTCAAAGTCCTGGGCTCAAGCAATCTTCTGCCTCAGTCTCCCTAGTAGCTGGGACTATAGGTGTATGCCACCACTCCCAGCTAAATTTTCTATTTTTTGTAAACACAGGGTCCCTCACTCTTGCTCAGGCTGGTCTCGAACACCTGAGCTCAAGCAATTCCCCTGCCTTGGCCTCCCACAGTGCTAGGATTACAAGCATGAGCTACTGTGCCCGACCTAGATACAGTTTTATACTCACCATTTTACTCAATCTGCTTTTAGCTGCTTCAAATAATTATTCTTCCTGATGAAGACTGAGTCATTTTTGAAGAAACCTTGGACAGTTGATACCTTACTCATTCAACCATATCTCTAACCAGTCCTTTCCTTGTATGCTTTCTTCATTCTAGTGACCTTTGTAGTGATTTGATACTTTCTGTTGAGGAAATCATATACCACTTTATAGAAATGCCAAGCTAAATATTTACAGTAATATTTAAACTGAACCGGCTAACCCTCGGTTATGGTGTAACAGAATTAACAGCGCCTCCTTGTTCTTGTCGTATCACTAAGAATTGGTTTGGAGGAATTCACCTTCCATTCCGATATTTGAAGGTACATATTGGATTTCTTTTTTTTTTTCTTTTTTTTTTATTTTTTTTTCTCACGATGATATTACACAACTGCACATATTGGATTTCTTTATTCTTATTTTCATTATTTGCAAATGTGGTTTGTATCTTTATTTTGAAATAGTTACAAACTAACAGAAAAGTTGGAGGTGTCAAATGCAAAGAACAATTTTCTCCCTGAACTATTTAAGAGTAAGTTGCTAAACTGCTCTCACATTTTCTGCAAGTACTTCAGTGTGTACATATTCTAGAAATAAAGGCATTTTCCTATATAACCGCAACATAATTGTCACTATCAGGGAATTAACACTGTTACATACTTACCATCAAATACTCAGATCCCATTCAAGTTTTGTCACTTACTGGTCCTCTAGAGTAAAAGGATTTTGTTCAGTATTATGTTTCACATTTAATTGTCACAAACAGTTCTTTCACTCTGGAAGAGTTTCTTAGTTCTTGACTTTTTAACTTTGACACTTTTGAATAGTACAGACAAGTTGTGTGTACAATGTCCCTCAGTGTTTTATGTTTCTTTATGATTAGATTCATATTATACAACTTTGGCAGAAAAATAACAGAAATGATGCAGTAGACTTCTTAGCACATCATATCAGGGTGACACATGATTTCAATTTTCCCATCACTGATCATGTTCAATTTGATCACTTCATTAAAATTGTAGCTGCCAGATTTATTTGCTATGAAGTTATTTTTTTGGTTTTTTGTCATTAATAAGTATTATCTATGGAGTTACATTGTAGCTGTGTAAATATATCATTTCTCATGAAACTTTTAATTTATCTGTTTATAAATGTACTGCTTTCTGGCTTCCTGTTTTATTCAATGGATTGTGATCCATCATGATCATTATTTTGATGTTTATATTGTCCCTGATATGCCTTCAAGTGCCTCATCATTGTTTTTTTTTTTTTTTTTTTTTGAAACAGGGTCTCGCTATGTCACCTGGGATAGAATTCAGTGGTGTCATTATAGCTCACTACTACAACCTCCAACTCTTGGGTTCAAGTGATCTCCCTGCCTCAGCCTCCCTAGTAGCTGGGATTACAGGTGTGTACCACCACTCCTGCCTAATTTTTCTATTTTTTATAGCAACTGTATTTCAACATGTTGCTCAGGATGGCCTCAAACTCCCAGCCTCAAGTGATCCTCCCTCTCCGCATCATTCTTTACAAATAGTCTTTCTTTCTAGTAAAACAAGATACTTCCTGCTCATCTCCTATGTTCCCTGCCTCAGGCATTATGCCAAAGATCCTGGCTCCTTGAAGTAAGAGAATGCTGTTTAGATCTGAGCTCAAGGTGTGATCACGGAAGAGTTGCTGCTCCTAAGCCCTGTCTATTGTCGGAGCTATGGAATATATGTATGAGTGTGTGTGTATTCATATGTGTGTTTGTGAGTGTGTACACATTTATGTCTGCTATCTATATTTATGTCTAAAACTATCCATACACTGAAATCCATGGGTTCATAGCAAAACCTCTGATTCCAATCGAGAACCACTTCTCTCACAGTGTGAGACCTAACTCTCATGGTCTTACTATTTTTGCTTCTTTGACCAACTCCTCCTATGTAGCTAGCCTTCCAACCTCACCACCATGCCCTCTCACACTTGGATGCCCACCTACTCCCGCTCAGACACCTACAGCCTCTGCTGGCTGCCCCCACATGCAAGCCCCCCATGCTCTGGCCACCATCCCAGGAGGACTGAAGGACAAGGAGGATGGCACTCAAGCCTTAAACCTAATGGACTTTCCCCTGCTGGGTTTCAGACTGGCTTGGGATCCGTGACCCCTTTCTTCTTTTCAATTTCCTCTTTTGGAATGTGAATGTCTACCCTATGCCTATTTCATCATTGCATTTTTGAAGCAGATACCTTGTTATCTAATGTCACAAGTTCACAGCTGAAAAGAAATTTTTCTCAAGATGAAACATACCTTGAGTCTCACCCATACCTGATTTAGAGGATATTTAGATAAAATTTTGGACTGGAGGGTTGATGCTAGTATGGGTTTAGACTTTGGGGGATGTTGGGATGAGGGTGAATATATTTTGCATTGTGAGAAGGACAGGAACTTAAGGGGCCAGACAGTGGAGTGTTTTGGCTGAGTTGTTCCCCTCCCTACACATTTCTATTTTGAAGTCCTAACCCTCAATACATCATAATGTGACTCTATTTGGAGATACAGTCTTTAATGAGTTAAATAAGTGAAAATGAAGTCATTAGTATGAGTTCCTAATCCAATATATCTGGTGACTTTATATGAAGAAGAAATTAGGACACAGACATGCATAGAGGGAAGACCACCTGAAAACACAAGGAGAAGACAGCCATCTATAAGCCAGGGAGAGAGGCCTCAAAAGAAATTGACCATACCAATACCTTGATCTGAGACTTCTAGCCTCCAGAATTGTAAGAAAATAAATTTCTGTTGTTTAAGCTACCAAGTCTGTGGTATTTGATATAGAAGCCCTAGCCTAACTCTTCAATCTAATACCCAATAGTAAATTTAAGTTATTTCATCTTAGTTTATAGTAGTTATTGTGTGGGTAACAATGACATGTAGTTGTTGCATGTGCATATTACAGTTGTTAGGAAACTAAGTTTCTGCCAGGTCAGACTTGTATAGAAACCACGACTGAGGAGACATCAGCTCAACATCCAGCAGCTGGAAGGGAGTGGCTCCTGCTAGCAGCTTGTGGTGTTCCATGGCAAATACTTTTAAAATTTTGTAATCATTTTGTAATCCATCCATCTGTGTTATTGCTGAGTAGTGGTCCAAAGAAGTTACTTCCAAAGAAGTTATAGGGACTTAGTGCTCCATGACTCTCATCAGTAACTTTCTTTATAAGGTAAAGAATGTTGATCATGAAAAGGTATAACAGATGTTTTAGAGGTTGGCAATGATAGTGGCCTGTGAAGAAAAACTCATAATCTCAACAAAATATTAGCAAATAGAATCCAGAGATATATAAAAAAGCTAATATATCGTGAACAAGTAGCATTTATAGCATGGAAGTAAAGTTGGATCAGCATTCAAAAATCAATCAATGGTGGCCCGGTGGCTCATACCTATAATCCTAGCACTACAGGAGGCCAAGGCGGGAGGATTACTTGAGACCAGGAGTTCAGGACCAGCCTAAGCAAGAGTGAGACCCATCTCTGTAGTAGTGGGAGTATAAAATGGTAACAAAGAAAATAATTTTTTTTTTTTTGAGAACTGCTTGGCAATCTCTTAAAAAGCTATACATATACTTATCATATAACCCCAAAATCTTCTAGGTATTTACTCAACAGAAAAGAGAACTTAGGTCTAGAGCTGAAGACTCATTGAGAATGTTCATAGCAATTTTATTCATAATAGTAAAAACTGAAAATAACATAAATTATATACCAACAGGTGAATCCATAAATAATTTTTAGTTTATTCATGCAATGGACTACTACTCAGCAATAACACAGATGGATGGATCTCCAAATACAATGTGTGAAAGAAGTGAGACACAAAAATAGTATGTATTGTATGACTCCATATAAACATCAAGAACATGCAAAACTAATTAATGATTATGAAATTGTTAAAGTATTTGCTTCTTGGGAGTGGTGAGGAAGGGTTGGCTGCAAAGGGACCCCAGAAACTTTCTGGGGTGATAGAACATTTCTAATCTTGGCTGAGGTGTTAAGTGTGAATAATTGTCAAAATTCATGAATCTATACATTCAAAATTTATGCATTGTATCGTAAATAAATTATACATCAATAAAAATGAGCATGGGGAAACTCATTAAGAAGGTCTGAAAATGGATAGTCAATTTTTTGTTTGTTTTTTTTTAAAGACAAGGTCTTGTTATGTTGCCCAGGCTGGCCTTGAACTCCTAGGCTCAAGCAATCCTCCCACATAGCTGGGGCTACAGGCCTGTGCCACCACACCCAGAAAATAGTCAATTTTTATTCAGTGACCGGAGTATCAGCAAATATAATGTCCTTAAAGCTTAATGTGTATTTTGTTGTGGAAAAAATAAAATTCTTCCCTGACCAGGGCCAATTTTAAAAGCCATGTCCAGTATTAAGATTAGCTGGCATTTGCTGAGAATACACTGATTGGAACAACATGGCGAGGAAGCATGGAACGCTGCCAGGTAATAGATGAAAACTGTCTTGGTGCTAAAATCTAATCAAAGATAATTCACAATAAGATAACCTGGTAAACATATAGTAAGGAACAATAGATTGTTAGGGTCCTTAGATTTTATTATAATAACACTGGCTCTGTCATCCATCTCACCCCTACCCCCACTGAAAAGGCCACAGGAATCCAACAATTGGTAAATATTATTCTTTTTAGGTCATTATAACTAAAAACGGTAGATGTTATTATTCCATGATTCTAATTAGAAATCATTAATAATGCATTCATTTGTTTTTTTCTGCATTCCTTGAAAGATGGCTATGTGTCCATCACTGTGCTAGGCACTGAGGTTATCACAGCTAAGAAGACATGGTCCCTGTGGTCAAGAAAAATGTGCTCTCAACTCCCCGCAGCAGTCTGCAGCTCCAGGCCAGCTGCTCACAGACATCTGCTGGGTGGGTCCTGGCTGCAACTGGAGCATTTCCGCAGGCTGCAGCCTCTTCGCTCCAAGATTTTCTCTCCCTAGAGAGAAAAAGGGTTAGCCCCAGCACCAAGCAACTTTCACTCCGGCCGGGAGGTGGCGGCCTGCAGTCGAGGCCTCCGCCGGGTGACTTACCTCGAGGCTCCGCTTGGGGCGCTGTCGTGCGGCTTGCGGGCCGCCCTGCTCCACAAACAGAACCATCCGGCAGAGCTCCTGGTTTCTGAGGGTTTGATAAACTGCGCGCACCGGGTCCTTCCCCGCTTCCGCGCTGGCTGCTGCTGTTGGCCGGGCTCTGCGGGGAACCCTCCCCGGGAGACGCTGGGGCAGGGAAGCGGCGCCGGGGAGCTGCGGTTAGCTCTGGACGTCCCCGCCCCTGCGTCCCTTTATTCCCGAAACTCGGGCCTGGCCCGGGCCTTGCCGGGCGCCCGGGGAAGGCGGAGGTGATGGTACAAATGGAGACGCAGCTGCAGAGCATTTTCGAGGAGGTGGTGGTGAGTGCAACTGCCGGCGATCCAGGACGGTAGCTCGGGGAGGGGAGACTCAGGGGGAGCGGGTCTAGGAAACTGGCCTGGGTAACCTCCTCTCACGCCTCCCCTTTGCTCCCCTTTGTTTTGACACCGAGTGTATGTGCCGGGGTTCAGTGATTCTCAAACCGCTGTCAAGTTCAATGCAGCCTTTGAAATCTACAGCACCCTTTGTGACTGGCCAGGCAGGTAGTGTTAGTTTCAGCGCCGATTAAGATGACTCGCCCTGTGTTACATTGTAACATTTCACTAAGGGAGGCTTCCTTTTAAAATTAACATTATTTACGTTTTTGTTTTTTTACAGAAGACGGAAATTATAGAAGAGGCTTTCCCTGGGTGAGTATGTGCCTGGCAGATTTTTGCGTTTTTACACGGCTGTATCTTTGTAAGATTTTACTTAGGTTCGTCTTGGAGGGTTATAAGATCCACTATTCTGGTTATGTTTAATTACCTTTGAAAAACTAGTGGCAAATAACGTATTTTTTGTTTTTTAGCATGTTTATGGATACCCCTGAAGATGAAAAAACAAAACTAATTAGCTGTTTGGGGGCCTTCAGACAGTTTTGGGGTGGTCTTTCTCAGGTGAGCACTACATTTTTAATATATTCAGCTGATGATTTTTGGCTTCTTCTTTTTTTACATTTACTCTGATGTTGCTCTTAAGATCCTTCTGGAAAGAGAGAAGTAAAATTGTCATCGTTTTTTATTCTGGTTACTATTTGTTTTAATTCGTATGCTTCAGTGGAGAACTTGTGTTGAGACATCAAGTTGATGTCTGCACAGTGACGTGTTTTTAAAACTCTCCCCCATGTTAAATTATATATGACCATTTTCATCCTATTCTGATTTCTTTGGTACACTTGAAAACAGTTGTATTTGCTGGGCATGGTGGTTCACACCTGTAATTCTAACACTCTGGGAAGCCGACGACGAAGAGTTACTTGAGGGCAGGAGTTCCAGACCAGCCTGAGCAAGAGGGATCATGTCTCAACAAAAAATAGAAAAATTAGCGGGGTGTGTAGGCATGCCTGCCGTCCCAGCTACTTGGGAGGCTGAGGCAGGAGGATCCTTTGAACCCAGGAGTTTTAGGGTGCAGTGAGCTATGATGAGGCCACTGCACTCCACCCTGGGTGACAGAGCAAGACCCTGTCTCAACAAAATAAAACAAGACAGTTGTGGTAAGCTTTACTTGGATAAGAATTTCTTTTTTTTTTTTTTTTCTGTTTACTAAATGAACTGGCACAGCATTGATACAAAGATACTAAAATCGAGATGCTATAGTAAAGATACAGAGATACTAAAATAGTAATGCAGAGTCTATAATAAACATCTAAAGATATTATAGTACAAATGGGGAAAGAGCTATACAGCTTAGGAACAAAGAACAGATACATTTGACCAGAAAATTTTTCCATGAAAAAGACAAAATGTGTGATCTTGAAGATCTCCTTTCAGGAATGCATTATATTGTCCTGGTGCACTGTAGGTACAGAAATGAGAACTGTGTTTGCATGCATCCACTGATGGTAAGATTTGCCACTCAGATGTGGATCATATAATGGCAGTATGTTCACATTTTAAAATTTTGTTTTAATAATTTTCTAACAGATGAGACATTCATCTGGTTCAAAATGCATAGGTACAAAAGGGTGGATGCAGTGACTAGTGTCCCTTCCATCTCTTAACCTCTTCTTTTTCCTGTCTACAGCCAGTATCCCCAGTTTATGTTTCCTTCTAGAAGTATTTTATGCATATAGAATTATTTTATAGACTAGTCATGTATCACATACACTGTTCCTTAATTAGCACCTTGCCTTTCCCCCCTAAAAATACATTTTGAAGGTAATTCCATATCAGGTCATTACAGTTACTTTTACGTTCCCTCCTTCCTTTTTTATAGAGGCATAATATTCCATTGCATGGCTGCACCTTCATTTATTTAACCAATCCCCTACTGATTGACTTTTAGCTTTCTTCTTAATTTTTTTACTTTAAACAATGCTGTAATAAATAATACTATGCATGAGACATAGGATAAATTCCTGAAAGTAGTATTGCTTAGTCAAAGTGTATGTCTATTTATTTTTAAAGAAATTACTAATAGTTTTGCACAAGTGTTATGCCAGTTTACACTCCCATCAGCAATGTATGAGATTGTTTTGTCTATTTCTTGTAGCTTCACAATAGTGTTAATAAACTTTTTGATCTTTGCCAATCAAAAACTTGAGAAAATTTCTCTCAGTATAGTTTTATTTCTCTCAGCGATGTTGAACATATTTGCATCATATTTTAATTAAAAAAATAACCTATTAAACATTTTATGAGTTAAAGTATGCCCCTTTTCTGTAAGAAGTTTATATTCTATTAGGGGAGCCAGGAAGAAAATAGGTATTTCTAAATCTTTATTATATGTACACAATAGAAGTGTACATATGTACACATTATATTGTATACATATAATGTACACAATAGAAGTGTACACATGCACACAATAGAAGTGTGCATGAAGAACAGTGGTCATGCAGAGAGCAGGACATTATAGGCTTCCCTTGGAGATATCCTAGAAGACAAACTTTGATATGGGCACAACATTTTGGTATCAGATTTAAAGTTTTGGAAGTCTAGAAATCTGATTTCTCCTTGAATTCATTATGGGCTCTTGTTTGGGCTCTTAGGGATTAAATTCATCCTAAATTCTCATAAGGCTGAGATACTGTTCCATAACAGATTTTCCCCTAGTGACAGGAATATTTACATCTGCCATTAAAGGCATTGTTGCCAGTACCTTATGCAATCTATGTTGGAGTTTTCTATTGACCATGAATATGTCAATAAAATCTTACTTTGGGAAATCCTACATAATAAAATTGGTAGAGTTTGATCTATGTAATTGCAAGATTTTAAACTTAATATAACAGATACTGAATCTGAATGTTTAAAATCTTCTTAAAAAATTATTTTCATTCACAGATGTTCATAGTGAAGTATTTCATCCATAGTGTTGATACACTTCCAGGTATAATATCAGCTACCTGTTAGTTTTAACATGTAAACTTAGTCTTAAAATAAAATATGTTTTCATTTCCCAGGAGTCTCATGAACAGTGCATCCAGTGGATTGTTAAATTTATTCATGGCCAGCATAGTCCTAAAAGAATTTCTTTTCTTTATGACTGCTTAGCAATGGCAGTTGAGACTGGTCTCCTTCCACCCAGGTATGTTTAATGGTGGGTATGAGCAATCCAAAGAATTGTTCTGTCTGTGTAAATGGTTGGAAGTCAGTTGAGGTTGTTGTGAGTGATAAAGGAAGGAAGAAAGTGAGGTTCATCAGGTTATTCTTCATGATACCTCAGGTTTTAGTTTCTAGGATGCAATAAGTATTCTTTGAATTGAGTAATGCTTATAGGCTCAAAACCAGGCAGCCTTTGCCTTCCTGCCCAGGGGCTGAGATCACTCACTTTAGTGATTAGTTTATTCTAGTTTACTTTTGCTGCACAACAAATTACCTCAATATTTCACAGTTTAAAACAACAATAATAATCATTTTATTATTATTATTATTAGTTACGGTTATGGTAGTTGACTAAGCTTAAGCAGTTTTTTCTGAGTGTCTCATGTGATTACAATTCAGAGTGGCTAGGGCTGGAGTCATGACAAAGGCTTCCTCACACAGATGTCTGGTGATTGATTCCTGGCTGTCATCTGGGACCTCAGTTGGGGCTATGGGCCAGAACCTGCACACGCCCTCGTCCTATGGTCTGGACTTTCTCACTGCATAGCAGAGTCCAAGAGCAAGGGTGCAAGAGAGGGTTAGGAAGAAGCCATATCACCTTCCCTTGAAGCAATACTGCATCCTTTTACCTTTTTTGCCATAGTCTTAGGCCAGCCCCAATCTAAGAGATAAGAGAGAAGGTACCTCCCACCCTCACCCCATGTAATGATTGTAGTGTCACATTTCAGAAGAGCACATGAGATCAAAAATCTTGTTGTTACCATCTTGGAAAAGTGCAATCTGCCACAAGGTGAAGGATGGTAAAGTAAACATTTAAGCAAAAGCTTTTTATAGACTTCTTTCTAGTGAAATTAAAACGTAATGAATATTATTTAGTTCTACTTTGTTTTTGACCATTCATACAAGTAAAAAATGTAAAATGGTGTATATCTTTAAAAGTGTGTTTAAGCAATAATGCTCCTTTATGAAAAATATTTGCTACAATAAATGTAATACTTGGAGTACACAGACCATGGATTTAGAGAACTTGGAAAATTTTGTCTTATAACTGGAATGGGTATTTCTTTTTTCTAGGATGGTTTGTGAATCCCTAATAAACTCTGACACTCTTGAGTGGGAAAGAACACAGCTTTGGGCCTTAACATTTAAACTGGTTCGGAAAATAATTGGGGGAGTGGATTACAAGGTATTTTTTTTTCTAATTATGAAAAGTGATTGCTTTCAGATATGATTAATTTTTCTGTATATAATTTTCATTTGAAAGAAATGAGGTGGAAGCATTTATAAAATCTATTTTTTATTGTGTATTTCCTAAAAACATTTAAAATTACTCAGTTGTTCCTATGGCTTCTCTACTCCCCTTTCAACATTCTCAAAAATACAGATGGTTAATATATTTTTACAATGAGTAGGGAAGGCACAAAGTAGAATCTGTGTTCCTACATTAGCACAAGTCTTATGATGCTGGGGCCCCTTGAGATGAAAGCACAGAGCAGGGATGTGAGGAGGGATATAGACATCAGCTGATGAAGGGAGCAAGGCCTCCTTCACCTCTACCTTGACCTTTGTTGGACTTTTGTCTTTACTTAACTAACATCTTCAGCACTCTGCTCTTGACCAGAAGGAACAATACACATTCTCTGTGTCTCATAATACAGCTCTGGAACTCACAGCTACAAAACCCATTCTTTAAGCCACTTTTGTTGTTGTCCTTTTTAAACGAATTACCAATACCTGACCTTATGCTTAATTTCTGCATTTTCTGTAATCTTAAATGACTTAACAGATAATTATCAGTTTGATAATTTAACATAACAGATTTAACTTAACAGATAATTATCAGTTTCATAATCTAACATAAAATTAACTCTAGCCTTCTCTGATTTTCTCTTTACTCAGATGTATGTCGTTTTTGCCTTCTTACTTGTATGGTGCTTTACAGTTGTTCTCCCATGCATATGCTCTGTCTTTTTACAAGCTTGGTCACATAGTTTATAGTCAGTAAATGCATGTTGAATGAAGTATCTTTTTTATATATCAAATAATGCAAGTGGTATTAGATATGTGGAGATGATTAACAGAATAGCTTGGATATGTTTGAGATATTAAGGCATGTGATAGATGAAAAGGTGGAATAAAGTTAGGCAATACCAAAGGGAGTGAGCAGAAAGAGTGATCTGCCAAAAAAAACTTTAATATCATTTCCCACATTTCCAGAGTGCTTTCAAGTCCTATTCTAATATATTTCCATCCATATTTATAAGTTAAGCTTTTTGACCCTTTTAACAGGAGAAACTTCATGAGAATATAATTGACTTTCTTTGTTTATTCATATTGCAAGACATTCTTTAGAATTCTATTTTAGAACGTGGCTTTTCTCTTAGGTTAATGTTAAAGACTCTGATTAATGTTAGCCCTGAATCAGAAAATTTAAAGATGTGATCTTAAAAGAGTTTATAATCATGAAACCTTTGGATATTTCAGCTAACAGAGGGGATCTTACTTAGTTTTAACCCATGTCTTTTTCTTACATCAGGGTGTTCGAGATCTCTTAAAGGTGATTTTGGAGAAAATCTTGACAATTCCTAACACAGTGAGCTCTGCTGTTGTACAGCAGCTTCTGGCAGCAAGAGAGGTAATTTAGACATGTCTGAACTTCATTGATCATAACCTCAAAAAAGTCTAGTTTTATTTAGGTTTGCGGTATTTTGTGGAATATTCCCTTTTTTTCTACCAAAGAAAAAGCACTTCTATTTTTAAAAATGCTCTTTCACTTTCATCATATTTCAAAAGGAAATTTGAAATTTTAATTCATGTTTTTTCTTTTTTTTTTTTTTTCTTTTTCCAGATGAATTGGTGTAGAATAATTCATGTTTTTTAATTTTGAAAACAACAATATAGACATTAAAGTATCTTAAACTGTTACAAGACATCAGCCTATGGACCACTTAAAAGACCTTTCTGCTTTGTAATTAATGTTGCAAGAATTGTTGCTTTGATTTGTTTTTCTCCTCCTGTTTAAGTCTACCAATACTTAAAGCATATTCAAGCTTACTTAGTTACAAACCATGAACAATCCATTCCATTGTTTACTAATCTTCCTTTTTAGATATTCTTTATATATAAGTGGATGTCTTTATGCTACAGTTTAAACCCACTAAGTCCATAAAATAATACTTATACTTTTTTTACAAATAACAATTGTGTGTGTATGTGTGTACACATATTGTGGGATGGCTAAATCAGGCTATTTAACATACGGGTTATCCCATATTTATTGTGTTGACAACACTTAAATACACTGTCATAGCAATTTTCAGGTATACAATATATATTTATTAATCATAGTCAACATAATGTACAATAGACCTCTTGCACCTATTCCTCCTAACTGACATTTTGTGTCCTTTGACCAACATCTCTCCCAAAAAGTAACATCTCTGCTTTTTAGTATCCTTTTTGTTGTTGACCTTATTGTAGTTAAAGGGCTTGTGTGTGGACTTTTCAGGAATAATGTTGCCTTTTTATTTTTCTTAGGTTATAGCATATATCTTGGAAAGGAATGCCTGCTTATTACCAGCCTATTTTGCAGTCACAGAGATCAGGAAACTTTACCCTGAAGGAAAACTTCCACACTGGGTAAATTTTATATTTCCCACAATTTTAATAAAAATTTTAATCAAACACAGCTATATTAATCTTATTTTTTGTGTGCTTATTTTTTAAAATGGTCATTTTTATCCTTAGATAGTTTTCATTTTTTGAATCATGATTAAAATCTTTCATTTCTTTGCTGTCCTGTTGAGACCATTTTTATGCCATGTGATAAAATATGCACAGTTTCATCAAATAGCTAAGGATGTGGTGATGTGACTTGGTTTAATTCAGGGACAGATGAACTGGTAATTATTTGGAAGAACACAAGAGAAGAACTAACCTTTGATTAATTATCATGTGCCAGGCATTGTACTAAATCTTTACACATATTTATTATCTCATTTTATGCAAATGATCACTATATTCAGGGCAGTCTCAATTTTATTTTTATACTTATTTATTTGATCTCTCTCCCCATCTCCCTCTCCCTGCCCCCTCCCTGTCTCTCCCCTGTGCTCTTTTTTTTTCCAGTTACTTGGAAACCTTGTATCAGACTTTGTGGATACGTTCAGGCCCACAGCAAGGATAAATTCCATTTGTGGTAGGATTATAATTTAAAATATACCAAAATAGTACCTGATGTTTAGTGATCTGACTATTGAACAAAGCTGAAGGATGGTCTCTTATACGTGTCTTGGTGGCTTATTTTTTTAATGATTCTCTAGGAGCTTAAATACAATACTGTTCACATGTTTTTAGGTACTTTGTGTGCTGAATGTAGGGAGGGAAAAGCAACTATCTGGAATGGTCTAAGCTTCAGGTAAAACCATTCTAGAGGCCGGGCGCGGTGGCTCACGCCTGTAATCCTAGCTCTCTGGGAGGCCGAGGCGGGCGGATTGCTCGAGGTCAGGAGTTCGAAACCAGCCTGAGCAAGAGCAAGACCCCGTCTCTACTATAAATAGAAAGAAATTAATTGGCCCACTAATATATATAAAAAAAAAAAAATTAGCTGGGCATGGTGGCGAATGCCTGTAGTCCCAGCTACTTGGGAGGCTGAGGCAGGAGGATCGCTTGAGCCAGGAGTTTGAGGTTGCTGTGAGCTAGGCTGACGCCACGGCACTCACTCTAGCCTGGGCAACAAAGCGAGACTCTGTCTAAAAAAAAAAAAAAAACCATTCTAGAAAGTGGGTTTCCTGTTGATTAGGAAGACCTTTTAATATAGCCAGTAAAGCGCCATGGAACCTGGGCAACTGAAACTCTCAACATACATGTTTCCCTATGGGCACAGAATATGCGAGTATCAGGCTCATTCCGCCCATTCTAATTCACACTTTTGCTTTTTATTTCATGTATTTTGTTTCCCATTTTCTTATATTTTGTTAGATTCTCTGAACTTTCTTTTAAAAATAACCATGTGATTTGGCAATTTTTTTTAGTGCCCACTGCCCTGAATTATTTCTAGAAATTATGGTGGCCTCAGAACTGTTTAGGATGATAGACAGTTATTTATTCAGTGATCAAATACTGAACACTTCTTGTGATCCAGGTACTGTTCTAGACACTGGAAATACAAAAATAAGCTAAATAGTTACTACACAGATAATTTGCAGGTTTCTAGGTTTTGTAACTGAGTGAATGTTGGTATCATTTATGAATTATGGAAGTGAAGCAGGTTTGAGAAGGATGATGATGAATTTATTTTAAGACAAGTTGAGCTCAAGGTGCTTGGGGGACATCCAAGTGGTAATATTTGTTAGGTAGTAGGATGTACAATCTGATGGTCATATGTTATATCTAAGGTCTCTAGGGATATCCTGCATAAAGTTAACCATGTTGATTGTGGACTAGTGGTCTCAAACTTTTTCTAAAAAGGATCATATAGTAAATACTTTAAGCTTTGTGAGATACACAATTCGTTACAGCTACTCACCTCTGCCACTGTACTGCAAAAGCACCTGTGTTCCAATAAAATGTTACAAAAACAGATGGCAGGTGGATTTGGCACTTGGATTGAAGTTTTCTTACCTCTGTCCTAGACACTTGGACAAAATGCAACATTTTTGAGTTTAGGAGGCCTGTACAAATTGATCTACAATCATGTGGACTAAACATAATCAAAGAAAATTCCCAAACTTCAGTCTCATTAAAACTTTTTAAAACAATTTTTAAACTAATGCCTGCTTTGTATATATATTCATGCTATGTTTCACATTTACTTAAAAACATCTTTGTGATACATAACAGGCCGCTGCAGTCTTCTGCCAGTTGTAAATAACTCAGGCGCCATTTGTAATTCATGGAAATTGGATCCCACTACTCTTCGTTTTCCTTTGAAAGGTCTTTTGCCATATGATAAGGTATGTTGCTAAATATAATGGAACATCTGGTCCATCCAGCAGACTTCATCCTTGATTATCATATGTATTTGCTAAATTGTCACTTCACAGTCTGAAGAAGTAAATGTTTAATAAAAGATAGTTTGTGATTTATCACATTATTTCAGTATCCAAATATACCCTGTGGTTTGTGCTGTTGTAGGTGTTTATGCCTCAGTGATCTTCTTGGGCAAAGTATTTGGAAATAGAAAACTGAAATTTTAAATTAATTTCCTGACTAAGGCACCCCATTTAACAAGTAGTAGAGCCGGGATTTTAACTCAGTCTGATTCCAGATGCTATCAAGTCATTTGTCCTCTCCAAATTTGGAAATTTTGTTTACACTTGTAAGAGAGTGTTTGGAAACTAGTCTCCGTTCCTCTTTGATTAGATTTCTGAACAGAAAATTCTTACCTTACCATGCTGCTTAGGACTAATCTGACTGTACCTGAAGTCACATTTCTGAGTTTAATTCTAAAGGGGAGAGGGTTTATTTTTCAAATCACTGAAATTTTAATGTACCATTTAAGGGGCACTACTCCTAAATTTTTCCATTAGTGAGCAATCTTGCTGACTGGACTGATAGTTCTTTTTGTATAGTTTCTCTTTTTATAACTATAGCTACATTCAGTCAGTTCTTGCTGTAAAAACTTCTACATAAAACATGCCTGATTATTCTGATTTAAAATGCCTTAAAGAATTCCTTAAAACTAATACATTGAAGTGAATGCTTATGTACCCATACCCCTTTCCCAGACATTTTAGTATTAAAATAAAGAAAGGGGCAGAAAACAGAGACATTATGGTACCTGGGGTGAATTGAGAGACTACAGCCTGATGGGAATCAACTTAATAGAGAAAATGCTAAGAAATTTAACATAGTGAATGTTTCTAAGATTTTTTTCTCCAAATTGCACAGTTTTTTTAAAGGTTATCTTAAAATCAGTAGATAAAGTGATTTTCTTTTTTTTTCTTTTTTCTTTCTTTCTTTATTTTATTTTAGCATATTATGGAGGTACAAGTGTTAAGATTACATATATTGCCCATGCCCCCCCTCCCACCTCGAGTAAGATTTTCTTTCTTTTTATTTATCCATCTGAGGGACCTTTAAAAGAATAAACCCAGATAACATTATGCAGATGGTATTTGAGATAAACTTTTCATTGACAGTATCAAAATGCTATGTCTCCAAAAACATATAAGTGGGCCGGGCATGGTAACTCACGCCTGTAATCCTAGCAATCTGGGAGGCCAAGGCTGGCAGATCCTTTGAGCTCAGGAGTTTGAGACCAGCCCGAGCAAGAGCAAGACCCCATCTCTACTAAAAATAGAAAGAAATCAGCTGGACAACTAAAAATATATAGAAAAAAATTCGTGGCGCATGCTGGTAGTCTCAGCTACTCAGGAGGCTGAGGCAGAAGAATTGCTTGAGCCCAGGAGTCTGAGGTTGCTGTAAGCTAGGCTGATGCCACGGCACTCTAGCCCAGGCAATAGAGTGAGACTCTGTCTCAAAAAAAAAAAAAAAAAAAACCCAAATAAAAACCCACAGAAGTGAAAAAGATGTGCTCTAGAAAACTATCAGATGGGCTGGGAGCAGTGGCTCATGCCTGTAATCCTAGCACTCTGGGAGGCCGAGGCGGGCGGATCGCTCCAGGTCAGGAGTTCAAAACCAGCCTGAGCCAAGAGCAAGACCCTGTCTCTACTGTAAATAGAAAGAAATTAATTGGCCAACTAATATATATAGAAAAAATTAGCCGGGCATGGTGGCGCATGCCTGTAGTCCCAGCTACTTGGGAGGCTGAGGCAGGAGGATTGCTTGAGCCCAGGAGATTGAGGTTGCTGTGAGCTAGGCTGACGCCATGGCACTCACTCTAGAAAGGGCAACAAGTGAGACTCTGTCTCCGAAAAAAAAAAGAAAAGAAAACTATCAGATGACTCAGAAGCTGTCTAGTTTTCATGGAAGAGTTGGAATAAACTAGGATGACATCTTTTATATTTAGTAAGCATAAGTTAATGTTTTAAATATGCATCAGCTAAATTCACCAATATAAATAAGCATATGACTATTTCATCTATTTCTCTAAAGATTTACTATTTAACAGCTATTTTGGGAATCTTAGTAGGGAAATGGAGGATTGATTAGCCTATAATCAAGACATATTAGATACATTTTCAGGCTGTTATTTGGAAAAATAGCTGCAAACTCTCAAAAAGATTTTTTTTAATATGTAGCTTTCTAGTAATATTTATTATAAACTGAATTTGATTATCAGAAATTGTATACTTACTTGCCTAGAAACACTTCTAGAGAATTGACCGGTCAAGTTTAACAGAAAGGAAGCAAAGATCTTTTTAATAATGATACCTCTTTATGTCTAAGGAACATTATTACCAAGGACAAAATCTATATAAATTGATGTTGTGAGACTCTAAAATTAAAAAAATGTAAACTTTTTATGTTTTCAGGAAAGTAGAGTGGAAAATATACTGGGGAAGGGGGACTGGAAGATCTGGTTCTAGTGTCATCTTTATGGTACCCTCTGTGTGACTTTGGGCAAGTCCCTTCACCTCAATTATCAAATGAGGGGTGGGAACAGATTAACTGTAAGAACTAAAATCCTATGATTTTTTTTTCTCACTAGATACTGCCTACTGTCTGAAGGTAACAAGTGCCTTTAGAGGAATTTTTAATCTCAATTTCAAATAATTTGAATTAACATCTGTGTTGATCTTGAAGCAATGATTTTTTTTTTATTTTCTTTAAAGGATCTGTTTGAACCCCAGACTGCTTTGTTGAGATATGTATTGGAGCAGCCTTATTCCAGGGATATGGTCTGCAATATGCTAGGTTTAAATAAGCAGGTACTGTACTATGCCAGAAACCTAGTACATTTTGCATAGAATCTGCACTA
Source organism: Microcebus murinus (assembly GCF_040939455.1). Lineage (NCBI taxonomy): Eukaryota > Metazoa > Chordata > Mammalia > Primates > Cheirogaleidae > Microcebus > Microcebus murinus. The sequence continues at coordinate 30,383,144 of NC_134108.1, forward strand.
TTCTTTTCTCTTTTCTTTGCTATAGCTAACTGAGCAAAACAGTTAAGAACTATTTGGTGATTTTTAAAAATATATAATTTATTAAACAACATATTATTCCTATCGTTTATATATTGCTATAAGAATGTTTAAATTAAAAAGGAGATATTTTAAAAGTTGGTTTATTTTGCATTGCTTTTTTTTCTATAAGGCCAGTTTCAAGTATACCTTTTGCCAGAGAAACCTACACATGACTTAACCATAATTTTTGACTGTTTTTTTTTTTTTTTTTTTTTTTGGGTGTCTATTTTTACAACCCTTGGAATCATCAGCATGGCCTCCTTGCTGATTTTTTTCTTTTTTTTCTTTTTTGGTGTATGTTTGCTTATTTTTGGTGGTTTAACATGTGGGAGGGTTTGTGCTGACTCTGGGTTCCTTGAGGCTGGCCTCATAGTCACTGTTTTGTCTTTTCTTTTTTTCTTCCTTTATTTTTGTTCTGTCCTGTCTTGTCCTGCCCATCCTCCAATGCTCTAGACCTTGAACATTGCTCAGGTATGTTCACAACCTTACTGTTGTATTGTGACTAACGATACGCTGGCCGCTTTGTAGCCACTGATTCCATTTAGAGAATACATGTATGGTCGGGGCTTGAAATTGGCAGGACCATGCTGAGACCAAGGCCACTAAAAAAAAATTCTTCTTGGGATATGAGAGTTATTTTTGGTGGATTGTTTTTGGTTTTGTGTTTTTGTTTTTTGGTTTTTTTGGTTTTTTTTTTTTTTGGTGTTTGTTTTTTTAAAATTCTTTTTTTTTAAACAAAGAGACAACACCTGGCACTCAATAAAGCCTGTCACTTTTTGATGGATTGTTTTCCTTCCCACTCCATTTTACTGTTTTTCATACTTTAGGGCTAAAGCTAGCCTGGTAGAATTTTCAGAGATGGAAAGATTTGTGGTGGCCTTTATCTTTCCAGATGGTTAAAACAAATAAATAAATAATAACAACAACAAAAATACTTAAGTTGCTTTGTCTTAAAACAAAAACAAATTAAAAATAACACAAAAAAGAAAAAAAGCACTTTAATAGAGATATGATGCTTTTAAAAGTTGGAGTGGTAAACTTTATACAGGAAAGGCTTTTTTGGAAACCTGGGGATTGACTAAGAAATGTCACACTCTTAGGTGACCCCACACCTGCTTGACAAACACTCTTCTTTGCCAGTCTTTGCCAGAAGTGCCCTCCTCCTAGAGTGAGCTCTTCTCAGCTGAAGCTCACCTATGGAGAGAGAAAAACACCGTGGCCAAACTTTATAAAGCAAACTCTTATACAGTCCCAAGTCTGTTCCAGGACTTTTCACCTTTGATATTTTAAACAAAATAGTGGTTCCAATTATTTTTGTTAAAAATTTTTGAGCCCAACATATTAAAATAAACCAGCTTTTTGATTTTAAAAAGACATTCTTGTCTAGGTTATATAAAATAGCGTTACTGTTTGCAATACTATAGTGAAGGTTGTGCCAGTGCTTCCATTTATAAAGCCCTATTTTTAAGGACATATAGCTTGGCCATAAAACTTGCTCAGTGTTGAAACTTTGCATGCCAAACCTCACCCTAGTAGCAGTATCTCTTTTATTATTTTAAGTTTTTTCTTCTGAAAAATTTGCCAAGTTTCCTTGTTTGGACAAGCCTTTGTACATGTGAAACTAAAACTGCTTCACACTAGCGTATCTGACAGTTAACCTTATCATGATCTGTCAAATAAACATCTTAAATACCAAGTCATTAATTCTGATCAACTTTCACTTGAATTAGAGGTAAGTATTCAGTTAACTTTGAAAGAATGCTTCATGCTATGTCTTCAAACTAATTTTTGTAATCAACTTTAAGTCACACTTGACTCAATTTTTGCAGTTCAGTGGATGTACCCATGGTCATTTGAGCTGCGAGTACTTTCCCCAAAATATCTTGAGCTATCCTTAGGTTTTTTCTTTTGGGGAACAGCTCTTCTCAAACTAGAAATTGACAAAACAATTGAGAGTATTTCTGATCTGATCATTTCAATAACAAGTTTCAACCTAAAAAAAGTTTATGACTAAGACATAAATCCATAAAAAATAAAGTTTATAATGGAAATGCTGACAGAACATTATTAGTATTGGTCCCACTGTAGTGTAAACATTGTCAAAAATTCACAATTCATCAGTAATTGTTTTCATAGAAGACTCTGTAGTGAGGGGACTTGTAGATGGAAGATTAATATGCTGAATTGACTTGATATATTATTTTTACCTACTGGAAAGTAGAATAGAAAATGAGAACTCACAGTATAAGAAGCATATGATTAAAAATAACCAAGTTATCTATCACATCTTTTATCATTACAGAACTATATCCTACACTATACTTTCTTGTCCTTTCTCTAGCAATGCAATAATTTACTTAAAGCTTGAAACCCTTTTAAGAGCTGTCCATACTGCATTTTCCAGTAGGAATTGGGCTTTATTGTATCCTAAGATCAGCCATATTCAAAAGGTTATAAATACCTCAGTTCTGTTACCAGCAAGGTGGAATGTTAGATCTAAATTCATAGTGGAAAAACCTCTATTTGTGTGCTTCATGAGAATTTGTATTCTCCTGCTAAGTAAAAGCATCACAGAACAGATACACTTCTCAAGTGTTATATGGTGGTGTATGATCTCTGGCTGCAGTCAGATAGTGAAATATTCATCATTCGGTTTGTCTTAAACTAATCACTTATAAAGTTATTTCAAAAAATCTTTGAAAGACACTATTGAAAGGGTATTAATTGGCAGAAGGCTCTGTTTTACTGCTTGGCAGTTTGCTTGGTTAAAGCAGAGAATTTGATAAATGATGTCGAAAGGGATTTTTCTTCCCAACTTGTCCTAAACAGGTATTGCTTTAAAATTGATTTATAGCATTGAAATTAGAATTTAAAATTAAGCTCACCTGAGTACAATAAGTTAAATTTTTACTGCAAAAGCATTACCAGAATTGTTACATAAAAAGTGTCAAGTAACACTCAATATAGAATATGGGATACTAGGACTGAAAAGCACTGTCATTTGCTGTTTGAAATGGTTGTGGGAAGGAAGCAGGGGCATGGGTGGGGGTTAATATTAATGTTAATAGCTTATGCCTGATTTTTAGCTTTTATCAAAGCTGAAAATTTAAAACAAGATTCCAGTATAGTTTATGCTATTATCTAGACACAGAATAGTTAAAATATTGAATTTAGATATTCTTATCCTTAAAACAGGTTTTAATTAAATATGCATACAGGTATGATGTAAACTAACAAATTCAACTTTATATGCCAGTATTTTGAAGCCTTAAATTTGCCAAAGCTTTCAGAAAGCAAGGTGCGAATAGCCATAGAGATAGGATCCATTGACTTACAGAAGTATCTTAGCTTAGTGATAGACAATGAACCTTTATTCATAGATCCTTAGACTGCTTTAGATTGTAAAACCACCTGTTAGGTGGTAGAGTCTTAATTTCAGTGTACCTATCTCTTATTATAACTAGTGAAAAACGAAAGCAAAACTTTTTATAAAGCAGTTAGCAGCACAAATTATATTTCAGACTTTTCTTTCTTTTTTGATATTATCAAAATTGACAGATAAAGCAACATGTTTAAGCTATCTCTAAATTTGGTTTGAGAAATATCCTTGGCAATAGCCAGAAACACCTGGGAGATTTATAGTTAATCCTGATAGATACTCTGCTACCACCAATTACCAGGGCATTAAGCACTGTAGAGATTTCTGACTGATTTAATTCTTAGCAGAATAGTTGGGGGTAGTCTTAAGTCTTGGCATGTATTGACAGACTATCAGCTTTAACTGTAAATTTCCTAGTTGTTCTTGCTTTGTCAAAATCTTAGTATCTTTGGCTTTCCTTTTTTAATCATTAACTCTATGACCATTACTATATGCCTAAAAATATACAGGTGAAAATCCAGTTTTTAAAAATAGCTAATATTAAAAAAAGAAACTCCAAAGTGACTCAAGTGCTAAAAACCAATTTTATTTAGTTTGCTCTTTTTTCCTAAAGCAGATTGATTGAAGATCCACATGGATGGAGAAATAGATGACAAATTGGTTAGTTTCTAAACTAGAAGCAAGTTCCCAACACTAGTGAAAAATTCCTACTGGAAATCCTGGCTTTACTTCTTTTCACAATTTTTTCTGACTCTTGTATACTTTGAATGATCTTACTCTAAATTTGTGTTGTCTGACACATTTCTTAGGTTGTTGGTGGTTGGCAGAACTAGTGAATTTCAAGCCCTGTACACAGTAGTTTTGCATGCTGATTTAAGAACTAGTCTGTAGTGTTGTCTGTTGCACTTTGCTCTGCTTCATAATAATGACATTTGAAGGAAAAGTACTGTAGTCTTAACTGGTGGTGTTAATATTGCTATTTGTAAACCTGTAATGTGGTTGAACTGTGATCATGGCATTGTGTTCTTGGAAAAAATATGAAACAACCATTGATGCTTACTGTTTGGATAGATGTTTGTTTTATTTGCATGTTTTAAGAAAGTGCAGCTATATTGGAGCTTTACAAGTTTGGAGCTGGCAAAGAGCATGCAAAAGAGGGGATGCTACTCATTATGTCTTGTTTATTTCCAAATTTGTCCCCATTTTGCATTTTTTCCCTAAATTTAAAGAAATCATATCCCTTTTTCATGGCAAAAGACTGATAATCACATCTAAAGCTTAGGGGGATATATAATATTAGTAATTGTATTCACTAGAAAGGCTTCCAACTGCCTTCTACTAAGTCATATAACATTTATAAAGGAAATACGAAAATGGCTTGAAATATGACTTAACATTTCTTTCAGTAAAAGTATATTTCTTAAATTACTTTAAAAAGCACAAATCTTTTTGCCTGTAGAAAGGGAAGTTGCATTTTCATGTTTAGTGTTTAAACTCAATTCTTTTTCTTGTTTTAGATTTTAAAATGATCTAATTTAAAATTAAAGCTGCATTATGTTTGGCTTCCAAGAGGGAAGAGCAGAGATCAATTTTTTTTTTTTTTTTTTTTTAAGAGGAGGTTTCCATTTCATTCTATTTCAGTATAGGATAAATACCAAACACTGAAAAAGAGACATTGGGTATTCTGGCAGCTATTCAGATATACCTCTGTATATAAAGTTACTGTAAACTTGTGGTGATTACCTCAAATAGATTCACATACTATATTTGCTGTATCACAACATTTGATCTCTGGAAATCTAGGGTTTTTATCTTTTGAGTTATATTGCAAAATTAATACTGCTACCCTCATTTCATATACCTTTTAAAACGTTATCTTTTTTCAAAGGATAAATAAAATTTTCTCTTGTATAGTCTGTTTTGTGGGAAACCTGAAAAACATAATTTTCCATGAAACTTATCCTCTATGACAAAATAACATGATGCAGCTTTAATAGACAAAATCTAACCTTAACTTCTTAAGTTCAACCTTCATTCCATGCTTCTCAGCCTCTTGTTACAATTAATGCCCATTAACTGGTAACTTCTAAAACTAACCGAGAGGCTTCTGGAATACTGTATTTAATCTCTGCCCTACAGCACAAGCAGCGCTGCCCTGTGCTGGAGGACCAGTTGGTGGATCTGGTGGTTTACGCTATGGAGCGATCTGAGACTGAAGAGAAGTTTGACGATGGGGGGACAAGCCAACTCCTGTGGCAGCATCTCTCGAGTCAGCTCATTTTCTTTGTGCTTTTCCAGTTTGCAAGTTTTCCACATATGGTTCTTTCTCTTCATCAGAAGGTGTGTACTAAATCTTTTGGTCAGAGGAACTTCAACTCTGATTAGTATGTTTTAGGCTTATATGGGCATTCCCCAGTGACTTCAGCACTGGCAGAAAGTCTGAGCCCTAATTTCTGTCCTGGTCAATGTTTTTACCATTTTTTAACATGTCACTGTAAGAAGTGGATTAAGTCATTCACTCCACATAGTCTCAGTACAGCCCAGGGGATACAAGATGAAAAGCCACTGTAATATCCTCAAGGAGCACCTTACTGGAGGGGAAGATAGATGCATAAACAACTTGATTATAACATGATGGTTGTCATAATGGAAGCATGTTTCCCTGCAACAGGAATGAAAGGAAATGGTCCCTATCAAAGACATCAAGGATGGCTTTATCAAAGAGATCTTTAAGCTAACGCTTGAAGGATGAATAGAAATTCACTAAGAGAAAAAGATAGGAAAGTGTTTCCCTAGCAACAAGATCATCATGTGAAAAGGGATATAGGTATATGAGAACTGGAAAGGAAGATATAAAGGGGAAAATTTAAAAGGGAAAGTGTTGGTGAGATAAGGAAGGCAGGAAGGCAAGGGCAAACATGGAGAACATTATATGGCCATGTGCCTGTTCTAAGGAGTTTAGATTTTCTTTTGGAGGCAATGAAGAAGGGAATGGCATCATCATGTATAGTTGCAAAAATTATTGCTAATGGCCACGTGGAGGAAGATGGTAGTATAGAGATGGATGGGGGCAAAACCAGAGGCAAAGAGACCCTGCAATGGGCCAGGGGAAAGATGCTAAGGGCCTAAACCAGGACAGGATGGGAGCCAGAGATCAGGTACACTGAGGAGGGTGAATAGGACCAGGTGACTGACAGCTAACAGAGGAGGGTGGAACTGGAGTCTAGGCTCGCTCACTGGTTTCTACTCTTGCAATGAATAAAAGAGTAGGACAGTGAATCTGAAAAAGGGAAGACAAGTGGAAGAGTAAGTTTGCAGGAAGAGTTGGTTTTCACTATAGGTTTTAGACATGTTGAATGGAAATAGAACAAATGTTATACTTATAACATCTCTATAGCATAAATTATTTTGGGGAAATTGTTTTATAAAAGTTGTTAAAATTCTTTTAACCACCATCTCTCCCCCACCATCACTGGTTTCTGTTATAATCTACAGGAAACCAGGAAAAGTGTTTTATGATAACCAGTCCTGGATAATTTCAAATTAAAAACAAATCCTTTTGGTATAATAACATATACCACATATTTTGGTGAGATATTTTTAATAAGAATTATCTCATATTAAGCTAGATTCTTATGTACATGTGATCAATTTGATTATATTCTAAAACATTGAATGTTTGATATGCATAGTCATTTTGGAGAGCAGGAGAAAACACATATGTAATATTAAAATAATTTAGCAGGTTTTGTGTAGTGTGTCTTGAATTGAGACCAAGCATTACTATTACTAAGTGCCAAAGTTAGATGCTTACCAAGAGCAGAAACCTAGTTTTCTCCTTTAAAAAACAAAACAACAGCAACAACAACAATGAAACCTCCTACGTTCATCTCTTTAAGTAGCTGTGTACACATGTATATTTAAACATCTTTTACAGTTAGCAGGGCGAGGACTGATTAAAGGCAGAGATCATCTGATGTGGGTTCTCCTGCAATTCATTTCTGGAAGTATTCAGAAAAATGCATTAGCTGATTTTCTCCCTGTCATGAAGCTCTTTGACTTGCTGTACCCAGAAAAAGAAGTAAGTTTTACTGAATAGTTAACAGTGTGATGAATACATTATGTCTAATTTATGTTTGAGGAGTTCAGTGTGATTTTTACGAAAAGAGCACTGTATTTGGATGAGTTTTTTCCCAATTCTGTGCCTAACCATGATCATGGGAAGGACATTCAGCCTCCTTTGATATTAGTTTATTCATGTGTAAGATGAAGGAATTGAACTAGATTATTTCTAAAGTTTATGCTAAATCACAATCTAATATCAAGTATAGCCAGCTCTTTACATTCTAAGTAGCTGTATAATTTTAAAAAGCACTAAAGCTATACACTGAATGGCCAAATAATAACAATGTCTATTAATATCTATTTTTCTGTTTGCCAGTTGAATCTCAGTGTGTTCCCTCAGTGTTTTATTATACAAGAAATTTGAGTCAAATGTGATGTATTTCAAAGATTCCCATTTTTAAAAAACATTTTATTATGGAAAGTTTTAAATATATGCAAAAAGTAGAGTAAATAGAACAGTAACTCCCCATGTACCCATCACCAAGAAATATTCTTGTTTCATCTTTCCTCCTTTTTTGTTAATGCTGGACAATTTTAAAGCAAATTCCAGGCATCCATATCATTTCACCCATCAATATTTAATATGTTTAATGATAGTCATTTAGATTGAATATTTCTTAGATTTTTATGTGTTTTTTTGTTTGTATTTTTATTTTTTGAGACAGGGTCTCACTCTGTCACCCAGGCTAGAGGGCAGTGACCTAATCACATCTTACTGTAACCTCAAACTCCTGGGCCCAAGTGATTCTCCCACCTTAGCCTCCTGAGTGGCTGGGACTACAGGTGCACACCACCATAGCTGGCTAATTTCTTTATTATTACATTTTTAGAAATGAGGTCTCACTGTGTTGCCCAGGTTGGTCTCAAACTCCTGGCCTCAAGCAATCCTCCCACGTTGTCCTCCCAAAGTGTAAGAATTATAGGCTTGAGCCACTGCACCCAACATCTGTTACATATTCTTGAAAAGTATTCTGAGACTTTTAGAAATTCTATGTTTTCAGTGTGTTTATCACAATAAGATTTCATAATGATGTGTTTTTAATTTTTAAAAATAAAAATTTTTAAATGATTTTTGTTTAATTAAGAATGCTCTGTGATAGTAGGAAAAGCTTGACTAAGCACTGGTGAATTTCTGTTACTTTCTTGGCAAGTAAAAACGTGCCAAGTAAAATATCTTATAATAGTTTCAAACTTTTATGGCTGTTAGACCTGATCTGTATTATTGAATAGTCAAAGAACCATTGGGGCTAAATTAAGGTAGGATATTTTAGAAAGGAGATATACCAGAAATGGATTACTAAAATACATATAACTATTTAATTCTTCTCTTTCTTATACTATGCAAATTGTTATTTTTCAGTGTATCCCAGTTCCTGATATTAACAAACCCCAGTCAACTCATGCCTTTGCAATGACTTGTATTTGGATTCATCTCAATAGAAAAGCTCAAAATGACAACTCCAAGCTACAGATTCCAATACCCCATTCCCTAAAGCTTCACCATGAGTAAGTCATTTGTTGTTTGACATTTAACTTTGTTTAATAAATAGTGGCTTGAAAACTAATAGCGGTCTCAGTATTTGTGTGAAATTTGGAAATCTCCCCACACCTGCTGGAGGAAGGGTAGGGATGAATATTTAGTGTATATGTCATAACAAGAGAACCCAAGCAGTACCTGTATCAGGAAACTACTAGAAGAATAATCCTGCTTATGTGTATAGATTTTTTTTTTAAAATGTCAATGCTGATCTTTGTTTTTATATGTTGCACTGTAAAGTTGTTAATTTAATGGAAACATATTAATTTCTATTAATGTGAAAATGTTTCAAAATTTCTCAAGTTTGGGGACTTAGGCATTATCTGACTAAGATATCTTTCATTCCCTGGGCTGCTGGGATTGACTGAGCTTATCTGACTGACGTGCTCCCTTACATCTCTTCCAAAGTTGTGATCACTCAAAGAAAATGCCCTTAGATAGTACTGTACTCCAGTCAAGGGTGCTGGGAACTTCTGAAAAGGACTGCCACGTCTCTTCATGAAAGCCTACAGGGTAGTCAGACTTGATATTTCATTTGGCTTTCACTTTCTGAGATTCCACTTAGCCATGTTTTCATGGTGGTATATATAATGAAGGCATAGTGTTGTGCTCAAATATAATAAATAGAAACCTAGTTCATGGATTTGTGAGTTATTTCTTCATTCGCTGAAACTTAGCCTAATACAGTGCTGTATATGTAGAACATACTTAACAAATATCCATTAATTTTTAACTTATAATTATTTAAGTGTCTTCTGAAATGCTACCCGAACTTGTATGTGTTTCCACTCTACTTTTTACTCAGAAATGGTAATACCTGTAGGAACAAAGATAGCACAAATGAATAGTTGCATAAAATTGAAGTTTCTTAAAAAAATTCAAGTTAACTTTATGAAAATTATTTGCATTTTTTCTGTTGAATGAAACGTGGATTTTTAGGTTTCTCCAGCAGAGTCTGAGAAATAAAAGTTTACAGATGAATGACTATAAGATTGCCCTGTTATGTAATGCATACTCTACAAATTCAGAATGTTTTACATTACCCATGGGAGCTCTGGTAGAAACTATTTATGGAAATGGAATTATGAGGATACCTCTCCCTGGAACCAGCTGTTTGGCCTCAGGATCTATTACTCCCTTACCAATGAACCTCCTGGATTCTCTGACAGTTCATGCCAAAATGAGGTGTGTTATTTTTATTTATTTGGTCCCATGTCAGGGAATTGATATCAGTATAACGTAAACTTTGATTTCATAATTGTATGTGTGTATTTTATAGTCAGGTGCATTTAAAAACAGTTATTAATACTTTTTTACAAAAATGAATATTGCTTATTATAGGAATTCTAGAGTGTACAAATAAACTCAAAGAAAATAATTGCCATAATCCCTTCATGAGAGATAAGCACTGTAAATATTTTTTGTATTAATATATATTCTTAGGGTTTTTTCCCCTGTGGATAAATATATAAATTATGTGTGGGGGGGTTATTTTTATTTTTTTGTTTTATAATCACCTTTTCCCCTTAATAGTCAAACACCTTTTCAGGTCTAGTTGTCTTCAAAAACAACTTTTTAAATTGCTACAAAGATGCTTTTTGTAGAGCTATATATGATGATTTATCTAGTTCTACATTGTTGAACATTGAGGTTATTTGCTATGTCTTAATATTATAAAGATAACTATAAAAACTATCTTTATGGCTGTCTTTCCAGCCATCCACAATTGCATTTTCATTACATAATTTGCTGGAAGTAGAATTGCTGAGTCCAGAAGTGTGAAAATTGTAAGGCTTTTCTGTATTGATTATGGGGACACATAGGGACACTTTTAGAACTGACATTACCGTTTCTAAAAGAAAAGGCTGTGTGTTGGCTGTGATTCTAGAACCTCAAGTGCCCCGTAGAGCCAAGCTAAGAATGTAGTTGAGCGAAAAAGCCTGGCCCCGAGTGATGGGAAACCAGGTGTCAGTGCATGTGGAGGTGTGTGTATGTGTGCAGGGGACTTAGCCCAGCTGGGGAGTGCGGAGTTCATCTCATGGGGCTGCCACTTTAGCTAATGTATACAGTATAAGAATGAGGATTAGTGTAGCTAGGTCTTCCAAAATTTTTTGAGGAGGCTAGAAATGCAGATTTTTATTTCTAGTCTTTTTGCTTTTGAGTACTTGCTCAAACTGAAAATGAGACTATATAAACCAAAGAGAATGCATTCGTGGACCTCCAGGTGTGGGGCATCGGTTGTAGTAAAGCCATCTTCTTTTTCAAATGGTAAACATTGTGATAGAATTATACCTGTGCTTCACCTGCATATGTGACAGATTTGAGCAAAGCCCTAATAGAACCTAGCATTTGGGTCTTAGTAGTGATATTAAGTAAATCTGTGACAAAAGTTATTTAATTTCTCAAATGTATTTTGTTACATCATTTGAAAAGAAAAACAGACTAAAATCAGTCAAGCATGCTCTTATGAGTTGTACCCAAAGTTTGTTTTTCCATGAACAGAGGGATCCTGATGCATATTGAAAGCACCATAGAAACAGGAATTAGTCGCAGGTTGTGCAGTAAGTGCATCATTACCAAGTGTCCTGTACAACTTAAATATCTTAAATGAATCAAGCTTCATTGCAGTCATTTAAATTCAGATTTATACTAGGTTTCCTATAAGTAAAGTAACCCGTGTATTTATGTCATAAATGTGGATTTTTATTTTCTTCCCCTTTTTTCTCCTCAGCCTTATTCACAGCATTGCAACCAGGGTGATAAAACTTGCTCACGCAAAGTCCAGTGTGGCCTTGGCTCCAGCCCTAGTGGAAACTTACAGTCGTTTATTGGTCTATATGGAGATAGAGTCTTTGGGCATCAAAGGATTTATCAGTAAGACAGGACTTTCTGGTGTTTATAACCATTAACCCATTCACTGATTCAGCAGGTACTCTTCCAGGTTCAGGGATGTAGCAGAGAACAAAAGTCACCACCAGCATGGAGCTTACATGCTAATGAGGGGGGCAATAAAGTAAATAAATGAAATGTGCAATATGTCAGGTGATACATGTTCTAGGGAAAAATAAAGCAAAAAAGAGGGATAGGAAATGCGAGTCAGGGGAAGGTGTTGCATTTTTAAGTAAAATGGTAAGAAAAGGTGAATGTGCTAAGTACTTAGAACTCAGTGAGCAGGATAGAAAGGGTCCCTGTCCTCAAGCAAGTAGATTCTGCCCCAGGAAGCAAAGCTGTCCTCCAGCGCGCACTTAGTCTGCCTTGCAATAGAGAAGGACTTTGCCTACATTGCAGAAGATACCTTATAATGTCTGTTAGTTATTATGCAGTTCTAAATAATAGATACTTTCTGTTATGGAAGTGTTTTTTTGATTCTGCTAATTCTCACTTTTTACCAGCGTAGCATAAACTTTAATTTTAAACATAGTAACCCTTCTCAGATAATAGCGAGTTGAATAAAACTATCACACCTACCCTGAACAAAGGTGGGTGTGATAAAATTTTCTGTATTAAAAAGTGAACCTCATACTATGAAAGGTTGGGAACATTAACTTTCCAAAAACAATTTAAAAGGTAACTGAGAAGATAATTTAAAAGTGAGAAAGTTTAGAGTAATTTTTTTCATACCTTTTCTCATTTTATTTTTCTAGATGAACTTGAGTATCACTTGTGAAATTCAAGAAAAAAAAGCAATATTATAATTTGATATTATAATTAGGATCTGGATTTTTTCCTTACTATTAAAGTATAAAATAAGAAGAAAATATGGAGAATTTATATGTATACACACGTGTGTGTGTATTTTCATGATCAAATCTTTACATACATTTTACTCAAGGTGACTTTCTTCAAATGTGTTTTAATGCATAGCTTTTATTGATGCCTTAAATTTTCTTGTTCCTCCAGGTCAGCTTTTGCCAACTGTTTTCAAGTCACATGCCTGGGGGATCTTACACACACTTCTCGAGATGTTCAGCTACCGGATGCACCACATTCAGCCTCATTACAGAGTTCAGCTCCTGAGTCATCTTCATACTTTGGCTGCAGTTGCACAAACAAACCAGAACCAGCTCCATCTCTGGTCAGCTCATTGAATGTTGTCTGTCCTTAAGATTTATTAGAAACCTTGTTGGAGATGGGGATCTTAATCCTTTACCTTTTAATTTTTTTTAATTCATTTGTCATAAAACTCCTTTGCTTCTAAGGTATTTTATTTCCAGTATAGGAGTGGAGTTGAGTTTTTTAAATAGAAATTGATTGACATAGTTTGAATTTTTTTTGACTGAGATTTAGTACTCCAAGGCTTTTATTATTATCTTCTAACTTAGCTGTTTAGAATGCTGGATTTAAATATACCTCAGATTATGGTTGAAGTGGTATGTCATTTTGCTTTTGCTTTGAATTAAAATATATTTTAGATAGAAAAACTACAATTTTTGAAATATTGTATATCCAGGTGATATTTTTAGTCCTGCAGGCTATTAGCTATCTTTTTCAAATGTATAAAAATGTCATAAGATTTTCACTATAAAATTTAGCACCTCACGTTTTTTTAAACAAATTAAGCAATGTTTGTTCTCAAACAAAAGATTTTTTTTAATCAAAAAGGAATATTCATAGTTTGCATGTTTTCCCTTTATGATTAGCCTAGAATTAGATTTAATTCCATAATTTTGAAATTTTACATGCAACTTTTTCACATTCCTTTTTTGTTCCCATACCTTTCAGTGTGGAGAGCACTGCACTCAGGCTCATAACGGCGTTAGGTAGCTCAGAGGTGCAGCCACAGTTTACGCGCTTCCTTAGCGATCCCAAAACGGTGTTGTCAGCAGAATCTGAAGAACTGAACCGCGCCTTGATACTCACCTTAGCTAGAGCAACCCACGTAACAGGTACAGTGAAAATGCAACCAACACTGACAGAAACAGATGAACTAAAGCGTGCTAGGATTCTACTACATACTATGGGTATAATATATGAAAAAGATACTTTTCGTTTCTTCAAAAAAAGCCAGTTGTTTTGATGTCTTCACTGTGTCACACAGTAATGGAAACTCATCTGTGTACCATCATTCTAACCGGCTTAAGCATCAGTTTCCAGCATGTTACATAATTTTTAAGTAGTGGTTCTTAAGCTTTTTGGTCTCAGGACTGCTTTACACTCTCAAAAAATAAATCAAAATTCCCAAAGACTTTCTGTTTATATGGATTATATCTGTGGATATTTATTCTATTAGATGTTGAAATAGAGAAGTTTAAAAATATTTATTTACTAATTTATTTAAAAATATTAATAAACTCATTACATGTTAACAGAAATAACACATTTTTATGAAAAAAGTAAAAAATGTGTTATTTCTAAAGCAAAACTTAAGTGAGAAGAGGTGCCATTGTTTCACATTTTTGCTTCTCTCTTTAATGTCTGATATAAAGGAGTATAGCTGGATTCTCATGTCTGCTTATCCATTTAGTCTTGCAATATGTTGTTTTAGTTGAAGTAAGTGAAAAAAATACTGCCTCAAACAGATGAGGTTGAAAAAGAGAAGAGTATTTCAATAGCCTTTTTGTATAATTGTGAAAATTTTTTGATTTCACACCAAAATTGGAATGGTAGTTCCTTAAAGGTTAGCTGCAATGTGGAATCCAAAATCCTATCAATGAATTTTTTTGTGCTTTGTTATATTGCAATCCATTCATCTGTTTTGTACATTTAATATATTTTTAAATCCTTACATATTTTATATGGATCCATTTTCATGGATTGATCGTTTGGAAAATATTGGTTCACTGAGTAGATCTAGTGAATATTGACACATTTCATTACACAGTATTAGAAAATTACATTTGTAATATTACTACAAATTTTATTATAAAAGTCTTTAAGTTTTGGAATGCTATCAGGTTATGCTGGTGGCTATAAGTTTTCCAAAATTCCAGTTTTTACTTGGAAGGTCAAATTTTATTATTGGTTAAAAGGTATTATTGTTTGTTTTTCTTGAAATGACAAGCTCACTGTTAATTTTCAAGAAAATGTCTGCTAAATGCCTAATCTGTATAACTATAGTTTCCTATCAGATGTTCTTTCAAGTAAAAGTGAAATTCCATGAAAAAAAAATCAGCTAATTTAACTCAGTGTGCAAACAATCACACAAGTATTTTTCCTCAAAACACCCATCTCTGGAACACTGTGCATGCTTCTCATTTTGTCACACAGGATATTAAAAATAGATGTTGAGATTTAATAATTTTTACTTCTTCATGAGCAACATTCTTTTTTTTTTTTTTTTTTTTTTTTTTTTGAGACAGAGTCTCGCTTTCTTGCCCAGGCTAGAGTGAGTGCGGTGGCGTCATCCTAGCTCACAGCAACCTCAAACTCCTGGGCTCAAGCGATCCTCCTGCCTCAGCCTCCCGAGTAGCTGGGACTACAGGCACGAGCCACCATGCCCGGCTGATTTTTATATTATATATATTAGTTGGCCAATTAATTTCTTTCTATTTTTATGGTAGAGACGGGGTCTCGCTCAGGCTGGTTTTGAACTCCTGACCTTGAGCAATCCGCCCGCCTCGGCCTCCCAGAGTGCTAGGATTACAGGCGTGAGCCACCGCGCCCGGCCATGAGCAACATTCTTAAGTGAAGCTGGCACTTTTTTTTTTTTCTCACTGAGAGCCTGTGGCAAAGAATACAATGGCCATTAATACAGTCTAGCACCACTATTTGATTTGTGTGTAGGGCCAGCAGTTTTACCACCATTGCTTTTGCACCATCAGTACACATAGCAACACAGAGAGAGCCAATGATATCTTGGTATTATCATTTAAATAGCTTTGACATCACTCATTGAATTGATATTAGGGACCCATCCCCCCAGAGGTCTCCAGATCATACTTTAAGAACTGCTGCTTTAAAGAAATAGTTTTTGAATTTAGCAACTTCAAATACATTTATGTAAAAAAATTGTATTATTTAACATAAAAAAACCTTTTCAATTTAAAAATTTATACTTGCAGCATATAGTTGTTTCACTAACTGGAAAAGAAATCTACTTTCTTAAATTCTATTCCCTTGGCAAAATAAAGTACTGGTAAATCTGGCAAAATAAAGTACTGGTAAATCATATCATTAGCACTCTGCAACCTAAAACATCATATTTACTAGTGTGATCATCCAAATCACTCATAACCTAAGAAAATCTAGGTCCTAAGCTGAATATAACTAGTTAAGCAATGACTACACTGCAGAGAAATTCTCTGAGTGTACATAAGTGTTTGTGATTTTTCTCTGTAAAATCTTTTATGAGCTGTGGATATGATCATTTATATCTAGATTACATCTATTTGTTTGTGTTTAGATTTTTTTACAGGCTCTGATTCAATCCAGGGAACTTGGTGTAAAGACATACTTCAGACCATCATGAGCTTTACTCCTCATAATTGGGCTTCACACACCCTTAGCTGTTTTCCAGGCCCTCTACAGGTAATTTTGTGTTGAATTACTTATTGAACACATGAAATCCTTCTTTCCATGCACAGTGTTATTCTAGAGAGTTAGTCTTGGTGACATCTGAAGAAAATTAGCTTTTGTTTTTAAAAAAATGTTTGTCATTACTTCCAAAATCTCTCAAGTTGTTCTTTGTCCTACTCTAAGACTGAGTATGTTTCTAGAAATTTAATTATTATTGTTTCATCTTAATTAACAGTTTTAGAATCTCATAAAAATTAACGCATTACCTGAAAAATTCTTTCTGTATCATAGAACTGAAATGGGGATAGACGTAATTTAATGGAGCTTCACAGAGTGCGCATATATTATACTTAACTGAATTTTTTTTAATCACACAAAAAACTGTAAACCTGGCTTTTATAATATGGAAAAAGGCAAATCTCATCTGTCTTCTACTTTTCAAAGAAAATTTAAGGCATGATGAGCATCAACTTTTCATAACTTTCAGTAGGGCTACAGCAGCACTTATCAGAATCACCTGGAGGGCTTCCTAAGCTAGTTTGCTGGGCCTCAGAGCTTGAGGCTGTAGATCTGGTAATGGGCCTGAGCATTTGTATTTCTTGCAAGACCCAGGTGATACTGATACTGCTGGTATTGGCACCACACTCTGAGAACCAGTGTAATGGATTTTTCTTATAGAGACACTAACATATATAACCAAAGGGGAAATACATATTTGCCCTCTTTTTTTTTCTTTTTTCTCTAAGATTAGCAGAAGTATCAACAGATGATTGAATAAGCTTTGAATTCAAGCTTACTTAGCATGTCTATTTAGGAAATCTAGGAAAAAGAATCTTGCAGATAATCTAGTCAAGCCTATGTACTTTCCAGGTATAGAAATTCAGGCTTTGATTACTGAGTTGCTCAAGGTAACCTAGCATTTATTAATGTCAGAATCAAGTCTAAAACTGGTTTCTTAACTCAATATCCAGTGCTCTTTTTACTATTACCAATGAAATAAACTTTTGGTCTTCCTTTTAGGCATTCTTCAAACAAAATAATGTACCTCAGGAAAGCCGTTTTAATCTGAAAAAAAACGTGGAGGAGGAATATAGGAAGTGGAAGTCAATGAGCAATGAAAGTGACATCATTACCCACTTTGTGCAGAGCTCTCCTCCTCTCTTTCTTTGTCTTCTCTGGAAAATGCTCTTGGAAACAGATCATATTAATCAGATTGGCTACAGGTGAGCCAAAAACCTAATTTACATTCCATTTGACAAATTGTTATAGCCAGACAGCACTGGCATTTATGTTTTACTCTCTGCCTTCCAGAGTATTAGAGAGAATTGGTGCCAGGGCCTTGGTAGCCCATGTGAGAACATTTGCAGATTTCCTGGTATATGAGTTCTCTACCTCAGCAGGGGGTCAGCAACTCAATAAGTGCATTGAAATTCTTAATGACATGGTATGGAAGTACAACATTGTTACATTGGACAGATTAATTCTCTGCCTGGTAAGAATAAATAAGTATCTAAACTTTCTTATTCTCTTTTGGATCAAGGTGTGTGACTGATAGATCTTATGCTGATCTACTCTATATTGCCTTAAAGAATTTAATGGATTTATACTATAATCTAGCATTGTTATCTCTTCCATCAGGAACTAGAGATTTACCGATTTTCTTATTCATTTATTCAATAAATGTGTATTGAGTATCTATTATGTTCTAGGCACAGAAGATACAGAAGTAAATAAAATGGATAGGATAGATAGGGTCCTACCTTGTGCTGCTCAAAAAATAGGAGTGGTTAGACCTTGAATTGATTTTCTAAAGACTCCCACTAGAGGCAGGTAGTAGTAACAAGTGGCTGCATTTCTTTGCAGAGTGGTAACATAACCATTTCTGCCCACAGTCATAACTGAATGTTTCTCATAGCCACCCAGCGTCCTCCAAATGTTTTTTTCTCCTGACTTTGTTATCTATTTTAAGCATATTTTTAAGAAAAGACACTGAACCAGGCTGGAAAATGCTGCATTTAAAACAATTCTATGATGGTGATGGTGATTCTATGATGGCTTAGTTTGTTAACATTAACCCCATAATTGTGGAGCATGGATATAAAGGTAGTCACAATACAAGGGATGTCTGGAAAGTATCCAGCCTCTGCTAATATAACAAGAATAGTTACTTGCCTGGATGCTTTCTGGACAGCCCTCATAAATCAGAGGAAATAAGCTAAATCTCTAAATCAATAAAACAAAAGGATAAGATAGAGATGTGGGGAAAATATTGCCAGGAAACAGTGAGCTATCACATCAGCCTAGTTAATGGATGGTGATGGATAGATTAAATTAAAAACAGTAAAGACAGACATTCTAGGCAGAAGGAATGGTAAGCTAAAATGGGTCCCCCAAAAAAGGTCAGAAACGTTTGAGGAATGCTGAAGGGTTGGTTTGGGATAGACTAGACATCTAAGGAAATTCTAATAATAGTGAGATTTCACTCTAATAAAATTTAGACTATCAAATGGCAGAGCCTTGCTTTTGCACAGTTTGGACATTTTTATATGATTTTTCTGTTCTTCAAAGGCCATGCGTAGTCATGAAGGAAACGAAGCCCAGGTTTGTTATTTCATAATTCAGTTGCTGTTACTCAAGCCAAACGATTTTAGAAACCGAGTAAGTGACTTTGTGAAGGAAAATTCCCCAGAACACTGGCTACAGAACGACTGGCACACCAAGCACATGAATTACCATAAGGTATGAATTCTAATTAGTGTTTCAAATAATCCTTTTAAAGCCATACTTAGGTGTTTGATCAATTGATTTGGCTGTTTTCTCTATGGTTCTAATGTTTTCTCTGTGGTCTGTATAGAAGTAAATTAGCTCTCTAAACTTCAAGGTTCTAGAGTTTCTCTAATGTTAGAAATACATTGTAACTGCAGTTTTAATAGACATAAGTACTTATAGAAAGAAGTAAATTATGCTAGAGTATAATTTATAATGTTTCCTTATAAAAATATCTAAACAGTATTTTCATGTTTATTAAGCTGTTTTAAGAGAATAAAAATAGATGCACTAAACATTTATCATGTCTTCACTTCCATAGAAATACCCTGAAAAGCTGTATTTTGAGGGCCTGGCAGAGCAGGTCGAACCTCCTGTGCAGATCCAGTCCCCCTATCTGCCCATCTATTTTGGAAATGTGTGTCTACGATTCCTTCCAGTATTTGACATAGTAATCCACAGATTTTTAGAGTTGCTTCCAGTATCCAAATCTTTGGAGACGCTACTGGATCACCTAGGAGGCTTATATAAATTTCATGGTGAGCTTTTTCAAATTTTATTTCATCTGGTCCCTGTGTAAACAAAAAATTGGGCATGACCATGCGGTAGTTGTGATTCTAAAGGTCCTGTTTTAACTGTTTTTAAAATAAAATTTTTTTGAGGATAACTGCTATGGATGATGCCATGAAGTATAACATACACAACACACAAATATGAATAAAGGTATGAGTTCAGAACAGAGTGATATTACTGTAAGTTAAATAGATCTTGGCAGACTTCTTAGATGGGTAGGATTTCAACTGTGATACATGTGATTTGTAAGAGAAGAAGGGAAAAGAGAGTATCCTAGGCAGAAGGGAGCATTTGGGAAAATGATGAAGGTAGATAAAATAAGATATGCTTAAAGAAAAATTATCTCATTCAGTTAAATTGAGAATTCTTACCAGAGAGTTCTAGATTCTAGAAATATGGCTGACAACAGAGATTCTACGTGTCTGCAGATCACCTAGAATGCCAGGTTGCTAAGTTTTTACGATATAACCTGCAGATAATAGTCAACTGGAAGTTATTGTGTAAGATCATGGCATGGGAAGCATTATTTTAGAAAGATAAATCCAATTGTAGTTGGTAACATGTCTTAGAAGAAGAAAGGCATTTCAAAAAGCTCAGATGTATAATTAGTATCTAAACAAGGATAGTGGCATTAAAAATGAGAAGGAACAAAAGAAGGAGCAGGATTTTATTGGCTGGTTATAGAGAGAATATTGAAAGAAGGAAATCAAATGCAGCATTAAAGTTTCTTTTTTTTTTGAGACAGAGTCTCACTTTGTTGCCAGGCTAGAGTGAGTGCCGTGGCATCATCCTAGCTCACAGCAACCTCAAACTCCTGAGCTCAAGCGATCCTCCCACCTCAGCCTCCCGAGTAGCTGGGGCTATAGGCATGCACCACCATGCCCGGCTAATTTTTGTATATATTTTTAGTTGGCCAATTAATTTCTTTCCATTTATAGTAGAGACGGGGTCTCGCTCTTGCTCAGGCTGGTTTCGAACTCCTGACCTCGAGCAATCCGCCCGCCTCAGCCTCCCAGAGTGCTAGGATTACAGGCGTGAGCCACCGTGCCCGGCCTGCATTAAAGTCTTAAGCATAATAACTGATAGTAGCAGGGTCAGTGACAGATGTGTGAAGGTCCTGGAGCAGCCACTATGGGGACAAAGTGTATTTGTCTGGTGGGCAGCTCTTCTTCTTAGTCTTTAATCTGAGGTACCTTCCACCAAAGCAGAAGTGTGTGAGTTGTGTTAACACTATAGGATAGGCATGAGGTGCAAGTGAGCATTCCTTTAAAAACATTTCTTTTGGATTAGGTAATATATGCACATGGTACAGAATGGTATACAGTAAAAAGTAATCAGTTAGTCCTTGTCCTCCAGCTAGCCAGTTTCATTTTCTGTAGGCCACCACTGTTACCAATCTCTTGTGTATCCTCCCTTAGATATCCTGAGGATTTTCTTTACACAAATAAAATGTAATAAACACATCGTTCTGTACCTTGTTTTTTTCACCTTTACAATATATTAGGGTTGATCATTTGTTTCAGTACATAAAAAGCTCATACATGCCATAATTTACATTATGTCCCCTGTTTTTGACTGGTTGGGTTGTTTCTAATCTTTTGATGGTGGAAACGGCTGCAGTGAAATTCCTTGCTATATGTCATTTTTGCTGGGTAAATTTGTAGAAGTGGAATTGCTTCCACTTAAATACAGACAGATGTATTGTAAATACAAAATGTGTATTACTAGAGGCATTCTGAGCCTTCTGCCTGTTCTAAGATTAAAATATTCATTGTATACAGTTGCCTAGCATATGCAATAGTTTCATAATCTTATGAGCTGTTTTTCAGTGATTTTGAAAGCAGAGGATTAGTTTTTCACAGTTGTCAGTAACCAGGTAAACATTGTGGTGATCTGTTTTCTTCTTGCAGATCGTCCAGTGACTTATCTGTATAATACTCTGCACTATTATGAAATGCACCTGAGAGAGCGCAAATTTCTCAAACGAAAACTTGTCCATGCGATCATTGGCTCGCTCAAGGATAATCGACCACAGGGCTGGTGTCTAAGTGACACTTACTTGAAAAATGCCATGAACGCACGAGAAGAAAATCCTTGGGTCCCAGATGATACCTACTATTGCAGATTGATTGGCAGACTCGTAGATAATATCCTTTTTATTGTGATTTAACAGACTCTCCAGAAATAACAGGATTTTGACTTATGAAAGCATATATTTTCTTTTTAAGGTAATATTTTTATATATTCCAAGGCTTCAATTTTTTTAAGGATTATTTTCACTTTTACCTCTGTAAAGGTTTGAATTCTTAAATTAGCAGCATCATACCAGATAGTCTGAAATTCTCTCCACTAAAATTTGTATTTAAAAACAGACTTTATGGAGGTTTGTTCCAAAGAAAAAATTCTATTCTTAAATAAATGTACTATATATTGTAGCATGTGCTCCTGGAGAACATAGGATCTTGTTGCTTTAACTTGAATACTTTAAAAAATATTATTATTATTATTTTTGAGGCAGAGTCTTGCTCTGTCTCCTGGGCTAGAGTTTGGTGACATCATCATAGCTCATTGCAACCTCAAACCCGTGGACTCAAGTGATCCTGCTGCATCATCCCACGTAGCTAGGATTATAGACACATGTCACCACACCCGGCTAATATTTCTAATTTTTTTTGTAGAGAGGAGGTCTTACTCTTGATTACGTTGTTCTCAAACTCCTGGACTCAAGCAATTCTCCTGCTTTGGTCTTATTAATATATCTTTTATAAATGATACAATTAATGATAAAACTTATTTTTCTTTTTTTTAGTGAAAAAACTGTTATAGTTTTATTTCTTCATTTTGATTTTATATCTTCAGTTTTTGGCCATATTCTATAGCTGTACAACTATTTGCTAGATAGGAAAATTTTACATAAATAAATGGAATTGACCTATTTTCCTATAAAGGAATTTATTTTCTGGAATAAAAGAATTACTCTAAGATAATTTCAATATTAATGTCTAATAACTATTATAAGAAATGGGCTTATGAAGCCTAGTGATACTTTGCTTGCATCTATAGCTATTATAATGCACAGTTATCAGAGTTATAAGTGAATAAGAGCACACCTATAAGACCAACCATTTATACCTTGTGGTTGATCAAATGGTTGATGTTAATACATTTCAATTGTGTAAAACTTATATGTATTTGGTTTGTATTATTTGCCTCTTAATCTGACTATAGATAAATCACTTCTTGGTAGCTCATAATCAGATAAATTGATAACCAGATGATAGTCAAATTGTTATTGCTTTAATTGTCCGCACCAATGGCTGGCAAATCTCCTGGTCCCTTCCCAAACTGTGACTGGAGATTCAATGAATTTCCCAACCCGGCTGCCCATGCTCTGCATGTCACTTGTGTGGAGCTCATGGCTTTAGCAGTTTCAGGCAATGAGGTCGGGAATGCACTTCTAAATGTTGTCCTAAAAAGGTATGTATCTTCCTTCATGCCATAAGAGTCATTGTTTATTTGTACAGATAATGGGATTTTATTTGGAGCTATTGGACAAACCTGTGGTCCCAAGGCCAATGCACACTGGATGATGGCTGCCTTCTGGTTCCAGATCTTGTCTTTGTGATACAGGTGTAATGGAATGAGCCCTGCACAGGGTCAGGAGACCTGGGTTTGTTCGCATTTCTACTCTTTAATGGCTGTTTGACATTAACTTAGAAATAATGTTAACTTGCCCATAAAAACAGTCTTTCAAGATCCTCTTAAAGATCAGCTTAGATAGAGTAAAGGGTGATGATTGGGGAAGAAGTATGTTTTCAAAAGCTTTATTTTTTGTGTATATATCATTTTTATTCAATATAAAAATCCATTGTCTTATTAGAGTGGATCAGTTGTCAATCCTCTGAATTATATACATTCTCAAAATAAGATCCATTGTCAACCATCTAAAATGTTTTTATAATTTTACATTTGTATTTTTTTTTGCCCTCTTGCAGTCAGCCCTTAGTGCCAAGAGAGAACATTACATCATGGATGAATGCAATTGGTTTGATCATTACTGCCCTACCAGTGAGTTAATAATTATAATTTGTACTTAGTCGTGAAATACAGCTAGCTTGTTCCCTGTTGGCCAAAAGAAAAAGTTGCAAATAAGATATCCTTATACAAGTACATTGTGTAAATTAACAAAGTGTTTCATATTTTTAAAGTCCTTAATGTTACTACTACTTAAAAAATCTGCAGTGACTATTTTTTCCCTTTCTTTATTAGATCTAAATATATCTACATGACTAACAAGTCTGTGGATCCCTTGGTACCACCTTACCTATCCAACCTTCATTTTTACATCATAATCTGATCTGCTTTTGGTCAGTTAACATGTTATGTATCTAGAGCCTTTGTTCATGCAAATAGTGCTTGTTGAGACGTGTTTTGGTATTTCTGATATGTCAGTGAATAAGACATTATTCTTAATTCAGAACCTTCTTCCTTCCATCACCTTCTCTAAAGCCTACTCATTCTTTGCTACCTTAGAGCCTCTTTCCTCAGTGAGGTCTTCCCTGACTTCTCCAGCTCTCCTGTAGTCTCCCCTCTCTGACCTCCACTTGTGTCTACTCAGCACCACACAGTTGATTTACTGCATGGTAAATAGGAGGTACTAAATTAGCTGAATAGAGTCATGTATGGAGTCCTCTAACTCAAAAACACCTCTCCTCAGTTTATTATTGACTTAATTTCACCAGTTATGAAGCCACCCAACTGCATTGTACTTATTATGCTTATTATATCAACTGCATTGATATAAACTGGATAAGTAGAAAGCTTTAAAGAAGGAGAAAGCACTATTACTTTAGGCTTTGGGGCAGAATACTGGATAAGTAGTATTTTTCACCAGGCTTTCCTCTGGTTTTGAAGGAACCCTATTGGATTGTTCTTCATGATCGAATTGTGAGTGTTATCAGCAGTCCCAGCCTGACGTCTGAAACAGAGTGGGTTGGCTATCCATTCCGCCTCTTTGATTTCACTGCCTGTCACCAGTCCTACTCCGAGATGAGCTGTAGCTATACATTAGCTCTTGCACATGCTGTGTGGCACCATTCTAGCATTGGGCAACTTTCTCTCATTCCAAAGTAAGTATCACACTTTTTTAAAGAAATTGATGTTTCATTTTTTGTAATCTTGTTAACAGATGAGATGTATGTCTCATTCCTTAGAACAACTTGCAAAGAAAGAGTGTTTTAACTAAGTAGGGTTTCTTGTTGATCAGAAAGCTTCTATTATTTCAGAATTATCTGACAAAAAAGTAGATTTGTATGTACAAGTAATAATCTTGTATCTAGTTTTCCATAATAATCGTTTCAGCTAAGGTCAAGTGTAGTTCCATTATAGTTTCAGGAGGCTTAGTCAAGTGTATGCTTATCCCAGAATATATTCTGAAAGTTGCCTTTTGAACTGAATCATTGAGATTAGCCAGTTTCCCGATTATTTTTCTTTGACAATAAAAGTGGTATTAATGAGATTCAAATTTCTTAGGAATGGCATTTATGTTAGATTAGTTGTTCTCTTTTTACTTTGAATAATTCACCTTCTGTCATTTGGTAGTTTTACTGTTAAGAATGACTCCTAAATCTGATTATTTTATTAATCAAATGAAAGTAAGAGCCAGAGGGAGATATGAGAATTATTAGAAATGTCATTGTTACCAAAATTAAAAGGAACTTTAAAAAAAATCATTACAAGTTTTGTAAATACTTATAATACATTTTTAATACTGTATTAACAAAATTCAAATAATTCACCTGATTTCAAGTTATAAGAGATTTTTATCTTCAAATTTTAGGTTTCTCACTGAAGTACTTCTTCCTATAGTGAAGACTGAATTCCAGTTGCTTTATGTGTACCATCTCGTAGGACCATTTTTACAAAGATTTCAGCAGGAGAGAACTCGATGTATGATAGAGGTAAAATATAATCTGGGTTTTCTGTGACATGATTAAATTGTCAAACATCTATTCAGGTTTCTTAACCAGTGTTTTTAAAACTGTAGATCATAAGCATTAGTAGTGAAACTGGTTTAGTAGCATCTAAGAGCAATCTTATGGGGATTAGTATGCCTATGAGTTTGGGGTGGAGTGTATTGAATTGGAGATGCAGGGAGAAATACCAGTCTTCAAGGTTGAGAAAGTTAAGGATGGAGAAGTACATTTGAGAATTTACGGTGTAAAGAAATTAATTAACATCATAAGAATGGATGAAGTCAATCACTTCTAGCAAGATACAGAAAAAGAAAATGAGCCAGGATAGAACCTTAAAAGCATGAGCTACCAAATGGAACTAAGAAAGTATAATCCAAAGGATCCCTAAGACTGCAGTTATCCCAAAAATTGAGAGATGGTGTCTAGAAATGGATTGTCTACCTCTTAAGAGAAATTACTAAGCTATGAAGAGAAATCTGATTTAAGTACTGTCAGGGGGGCATTTCATAGTACTATGGATTGTATTATAAATGCTGGTCATATCATATCTCCCATACGCATGGAGGTGTGGATGATCTGTGACAATTCCTACAACAAACAGGTTATCCCCAGTGTAATGGAGTCCAGGTGTGTCGTGTTGAATTATTTAATCACTTTGATCATTTAAATGATTTTACATTATTTGTTAAATAGATCGGTGTGGCATTTTATGACATGCTGCTGAATGTAGACCAGTGTAGTACCCATTTAAATTACATGGATCCCATCTGTGACTTCCTGTATCATATGAAGTATATGTTTACTGGTGACAGCGTGAAAGAGCAAGTAAGTTAAATTTATTTAATTATTTTTTTATGATTTTTAATTTAGAAAACTTGAACATATAGTGATAGACTTTTTGTTTGGGTGTGTATTTTTATTTTGGTTAATTTTTTTTAAGGGAAAAGGGTTGATATCAGACCTTTTTAGGCAATGGTGGCATATTATTCTAGATACTATATTAAAGTAAATACATGTTATAATTTCTCATACTTTTCCTTGATATTTGTAGCAGAACATCTGAAAAGACCTTGGAGGTAAATTGATAGTAATTTCATTAGGGAGAAATAGTGTGATATGGCTTCTGAAAAGACCAAAGAGGTGTTGTGTTATCTCTCGTGGCCCAATTACAGGACAGGAGATGGATACAGAACATAAAATAACAACACAGGCCGGGCGCAGTGGCTCACGCCTGTAATCCTAGCTCTCTGGGAGGCCGAGGCGGGCGGATTGCTCAAGGTCAGGAGTTCAAAACCAGCCTGAGCAAAAGCGAGACCCCGTCTCTACTATAAATAGAAAGAAACTAATTGGCCAACTGATATGTATATAAAAAAATTAGCCGGGCATGGTGGCGCATGCCTGTAGTCCCAGCTACTCGGGAGGCTGAGGCAGAAGGATCGCTCGAACCCAGGAGTGTGAGGTTGCTGTGAGCTAGGCTGATGCCATGGCACTCACTCTAGCCTGGGCAACAAAGCAAGACTCTGTCTCAAAAAAAAAAAAAAAAATAACAACACAGATACATATAAAGACTTTACATGTCTCGAGTGTCCAATGCACCGGTCGCTTTATTTTTATACCCCCTAGACCCAAGATTAGTTCCTTGTATGTGAGCATCTGAGCATAGCAGCAATAACTGTCAATTCTGGAGATGTTTCACAGGGGAACAATTTCCCATAATCTCAGACCTCGAAATGGTTACTTGAGGCACCAACGCCAGACATAACTCAAAAACCAAGGCCAAGATAAGCAACATAGAGCAATGCAGCCATCTGAAGAACTTCTTGTTCTCTCTCCCAGCCAGCAGCTGGCCCCCTAGGTTGTGTCTGTCTTAGGTCGTCTCCCCCTTGGGGAATCTTACCCGTCATTGACTACCAACCATCTCACAGGGCAGGACCTTGGGAATGTTCTTCTTATCTTTATGGCCTCCAGACTCCCACCACGGGGGCCCACCTTGTGGAGCTGGGCCACATTTGCTTACGTGCAGAAACTCAGGCCTCTTACCATGTCACAAGGCAGTAACCGTGTCTGAAGAAAATGCTGGCTACCGCTGCGTCATGCAGCACACGTACAGGCTATAGTGCATTATTAGTATAAAGCATAATGCCAGAAACAGCCCCCAGCAGTTATCGGTGAAGGAGGTCCTACTTTTCTCTACATTGATTAGGGTACACTTATGGGGACGCTGGACAGATTGCAGCATATTAGAAGACTGAAGTCAGGATTCTACACTGATCGTAACTACAGACTAACTCATGAAGAGTCTTTGAAGAACATGGAATACGTAACCTAAAGAAAAAAGTCCTAGGGAATAGTTTATGACCTCACTATTTGGAAGGTTTCCATTGGAATAGGTATTAGATTTATTCTTTGTTGCTTCATAGGATACGTGAATTCTGGGGAAGTTAAAAGGAGGCATACTCTGACTCAACATAGGAGAAGACACTTCCTAAGAGAGGCGCCTGAAAGTAGAAAAGACCTTGAATCATAACTGAGCTTTCTATGTGTGGGAAACAATCTGGGTTGTTTAGAGAGGTAGAGGTGAGAAAGATAGGGGAAGTTAAGTCCATTTCCCTTTTCCCCAATACATTAATGTTTCTTTCTATAATAGAAAGGAAGGCAAATTCCCATATAACCATGTGAATGAGTCCTAGTCTACTGGTTTCTTTCCTTAGAGCTGGGCTTGGGAGGATGTTGACTTCTTTGTGCCTCATCAGGAATATCATAGAGAATTGACCTATTCTCTCTCGTGTAAGAAAAAAATAATTGCATCTACTTTTTAGAACACAGAACATGTAGGGAACCAGTAAAGAAATGTTTGGTGTTTTTGTTTTTGTTTTTTTTCTTTTTTAAAATGTAGTCTTTATATTTGGGCCTAAGAAACTTTGACACAAGGGAATACAGAAAGGAAAAATTACTAATGAACTAAACTTTCCTAGTAAGGTCAAATAACATTTGAGTAAGGCTAAGAAAGCTATGAAACTATTTGATGTGTTTGTTTCCTTAAAGTATTTTTAAATAAGTAGACCTAATATTATTTAGTTTGGATTACAAGTATAAATCAAAACAAAAAGTTAGCTTTGTGGATAAATGTTGTAAACATGAGTTATTCAAAGAAATTTAAAATATAATTATGCTTCATGTTTCTGTGAAGATGGTATTTTTAAAAAATGATCAACTTGCTGGGTATATACAATTTCCAGTGTAAGCTATGCTAGCTTTTGGTAGTAGAATGACGGGCTACCTAGCTAAGTGGATTTGCTTTTGTGAGTGTATTCATATATATGTATATACACATGGCACATATACAGACATATATAATATGTAATGTGTGGGAGAGAGAGAACACATTCTCATGCAAGAAGGAAGTAATTTTATCTGCTTTTGTTAAAAGAACATGTAGAGGAACTTCTCATCCACCCCACTCTGCTCCTTAGTTTATTGTTTACATCCTTCTTTAAAGGTGGGAAGTTGAAGTTCACTGGTTAAACTGTTTTTCAATATGTTTTCATTTCTTAGGTAGAGAAGATTATCTGTAACTTGAAACCAGCTTTAAAACTCCGTCTTCGATTCATCACACACATTAGCAAGATGGAGCCAGCTGCGGTGCCTCCACAAGCAGTAAGCAGTGGGTCTCCAGCGTCTCAGGCTAATCAGGTGCCAGTGTCTTTACCTGTAACTCAGTGAAGCCAGAGTATACCATGGAGAAAATGGAAATACATCTATCTTTGAAAGCGGACTCCAGTCTATTAAATCTGAATGTGATCATGCTACAGCAATGTAGCAGAAGGAGCAAGGATGTTCAGATTGTTTTAGTTTGATTCAAGTGGTGAATCTGTTGACACTTTATGACTCCCATCTCCCTATCTATAATATTGTCTCGAAGACATCAAGTGAGCTACATGTCATTCATATTCATAACAATTTATTAGAGCTACCTAGGAACGTAACTTTTATTAGGCACTTTTAATCTTTCCTATTCTACTCGTTGTTTTTGTTTGTATTTTTTATTAATCACATATGCAGTTGTCAAATGTGTCATTTTAAGGGAACTACACATATAAAACAGTTATTACAAATCCTTTGATACATGAGCCTCCTTTGGTATATCTTCAGAATAATAGAGATTTTTATTAAGTAAAGGACTCTAGATTTTGTTGCGTTGTAGGAGCCAACAAGGTTTCATATTCTTTTAAATATGGCTTGAAATTTTATTATAAATTTTCAATGTTTCTATCAAGATCAATTGGCCATTTTTTGCCTTTGCTATGGACTTGAACTTACTATATGAAATGAGTTAGAGGCCACGTAAGAAAATAACATATCTGAAAATGTATAAACTTAAAATCATGCTTTAATTGTTGATTCTCCAATCTGTTATTAAAAATGAATTAATTGCTTTCACAGGTTGACACTCTCACCTGACAGATGATGTAATTCTTTGAATTTTTATAATCTTAATATTTTTAAATATTTATATTTCTAAATATAGTTTACATTTTGGCTGTGGGGTTTATTGTTAATTTTGGGGGGAAATGGCATTGTGAAAGACTTGAAACTAATTAGTAAATTCTGTTGAATGAATACACTATATGACTCTTTCTTGACTCAATTTGCACATCTGCTGTGTGCCTGGCAGTGTGCCAGCTGGGTTTCAGCAAGGGAATGGGCTATTCCATGGGTCCTACACTACAGTTGGTG
The DNA here is from genome assembly GCF_040939455.1 of Microcebus murinus. Lineage (NCBI taxonomy): Eukaryota > Metazoa > Chordata > Mammalia > Primates > Cheirogaleidae > Microcebus > Microcebus murinus. The sequence goes on from NC_134108.1 coordinate 30,413,751, forward strand.
ACTGACATTGGCTTAGGAATTAAGAGTTAATGATTTTTTAGAAAAAGAATTAGTGAATTTAACCAACTATACTTCAGACTCATATATTTCCAAATACATTCTTACTAGAGCTTTATTTTCCTTGTGGTTCATGTTATTGCAATAATTATTGGCTATGCAAGTCCAGCTAAAAAATAATGGTAAAAATAATTTTTCCAGCTTAATTATACAATTCCTCAGAAATACTATGCTAACAATGATTTTAAGTATTATTAACATAGTCTCAATATATTGTTGCTGCCTGAAGGAATATATTATTTTGAGATCCTGGAATTGGATTATTGTGACACTGGTATTATACAAACAGAACAGAAGGAGTGGAATTCAATATCCATGTCCCAAGTACATGACATTCCAATTTATTAAAAATTCATTTTTCCCTCTCTACCTTTGTAAAACAGGAATATGATTTTCCCTGTATACGCTTTTAAATAGAGAACAGAAATTTATTTGGGTTTAGGATACAGCTGAGGAGAAAAAAATGCCCTTGTATTTATCACATCCTAAAAGTTTTTCTTTTTGAAAATTACTAGTAACTTTAGAGTGGCTCTATCCAGTAAGACTTTCTGCAATGAAGGAAATATTCTATACCTGTGCTATCCAATACAGTAGTGAGTAGCAACATGTGGCTATTGAGCATTTGAACTGTGAAACTGAACTTTTAATTTTATTAAGGGTTAATATAAGTGACCACATGCGGTTAATAATGTATTAGACTGTACACAATGTACTCTTGCATAAGATCCATTGTAATTGCACCTACCTAAAAGTGATTCAATAAAACGTTTATCTTTGAAAGGCCTAGCAGTTAGATACAACAGATAAGTTTAAAGTTCTGAGTTGCATGTGAAAAGTCACATTGTAGGGGCTCTTTAACATATAGCTGTTAAAACACCACCACGATAAAAATCCTTTCATGGAGTCTACTTTATTACAGAGTCCCCTTGTGTTTTTATATAAGTTGGGGGCAGAGGGGAAAGTTTATTTCCCTTGTTTTGATTGCAGTTTACTCTCATTTGTTTGTTCGGCTTTCCTCACTACATTCCAGAGCCCAGGTGAGTGTTAGAATGTAGCTTATGAGACATGCTATAATTGCAATGAGTGAAGGCTGAAGTATCTGAAAGCCATAGATAATTTTAGGTGAAATCCTCATCTGAATTAGTAGGTCCTATACACAAAATAGCAGTTTGATTTCTCTAGCTCCTGAATAGCTTTTTGGGAATATCTTCTACCTCCCAAAAGGCTACCTGAATAGCAACCATGCTTAAAATATCAACCAATATTATGTTTGAGGTTTAGAAAAAGTAAAACATAGACATCTAACACTAATGAACTTGGAAATTTCCCAAACCTATGATTACCTATTTTGCAGTTGAAGAAATGAGAGCCTGGGAGTTTAACACATTTATCTCCTATATGAGTTGAATTTAACTCACACTAGTTTTGATCCTGGGGCCTCATCAAGCATATGTAACTCACACATCTCTTCTCACTTTGGGAGCTGTGTAAACTATTTTTCAAGTTGCATATAACTCAAACATAGAAAAAAATTTTTTTCATTAAATTAGGATTGTTTTGTTTTTAAAGTTTTTATTCTATTTTCGTAATAAAACACCATGGCCCCAAGGAAAAACAATTTTTCTAGTGTGGCTGTCAACACGTTAACTTCACTAAGGCCTTACAATGTTTTGGGGATGATGATTTCATTGTGACTTATTTTTAATTTTTTTTTAAATAACGTCTCACTTTGTCATCCTGGCTAAAGTGCAGTAGCATCATCATAGCTTACTGCAACCTCTAACTCCTGGGCTAAAGCAATCCTCCTGCCCCAGCCTCCTGAGTAGCTGGGACTACAGGCATGTGCCTCCATGCCTGGCTAAATTTTCTATTTTTATAGAGACAGGGTCTTGTAAAATGGGTAATCATAGGTTTGGGAAATCTCCAAGTTCATTAGTGTTAGATGTCCATGTTTTACTTTTTCTAAACCTCAAACATAATATTGGTTAATATTTTAAGTTAGGGTTGCTATTCAGGTAACCTTTTGGGAGGTAGAAGATATTCCCAAAAATCTATTCAGGAGCCAGAGAAATCAAACCGATATTTTGTGTGTAAGAACTACTAATTCAGATGAGGACTTCACCTAAAATTATCTGTGGCTTCCTGGCTGGTTGCAAACTCCTGGCCTCAAGCAATCCTCCTACATCAGCCTCCCAAACTGCCAGGATTATAGGCATAAGCCTCCATGCCCAGCCTTCACTGTGACTTTTTAAATCTTTATAGTAATTTTAAGCAGGATGTATATATGAACATGATATGTGTGTGTGTATTGCACATATTTAGAAATATAGAGATATAATCTTATAAAGAGTTTATTATAAAAATCACATATTTTTAACAACATGGACACCCAGTACCTTTGCAGATGGGGTAGCTCTCTCTTCTGATACCAGGAGTCCCACTCTATGTATGGGGGCTTATCTAAGTGTATATTCATTTTTAATGCCACTAAACTTTTAATTGGAAATTAATATATGCTTCTATTTCTAAGGATAAGTCTTTTGCCAAAATGGAAAATATTAATATAAGCTTTTTAATTTCACAAGTTAGAATTTTCAAATCTTGAATTTCAAACCAAGAGGGAAGTAGAGTTAATACTAATAGGAGAAACATTTTTCTGAAAGAGCAAATCTCTGGGAGGATAACTGTAGGCTTAAGTAAATTATTAGATTTACTAATTATGTCATTAGCTATGAGATTTTTATATAATGTTTCCACATTTATTTAGGTGGGTTAAGGTAGTCAACAGGCTTGTGATTACCCTCTCGAGCAACTCCAAAACAAGCCAAGGTTATTGCCACTGCTGTGTTCACTGTTCGAGTTGTTTCTTCTGGTGTCTTCCCCAGAGATGGGTTCACTTCCATTATATCTAATCCTGAGAGTAGCCCTAGAGCAACAAATGATAACAATGTAATTTATAAAACAATTGACATTTTAAAATCAGTACTGACTCACATGAAAGATTGTCCATGAACATAAAGAGGTGGTGACCAATGAAAAACACTTTTATTTATTGCATCATGTGGTTGATGGTTGATGGGCATTCAATTGGGGTTTGGTTTTCAGGTCAAGAAGATATAAATATATATTGGTCATGTATACACTATTCCCTGAGATTTTTACCTACCCGTTTTGTAAATTTCTTCTGTGATATAGAGACCTTCTCTGTAAGACAGACCTCCCATGACTGGAGTGCCAGTAGCTGGTGTGAGAGATGGGTCCAGTCCATCAACATCAAAACTCAGATGAATTGGCCTTTTCTTTCTTAAAGGGAAAGGATATGGCAGCAGATTAAAAAAACTGCCAGAATGTCTCTGCAAGAAAGACAGATTTTAGAAGAAAGTGAAAAAAACTAAACCAGCAGACAAACATAGATCAGACAAGAGTCGGAAGGAAGGGTGCCTGAAACTACAGGAGACTCCATGGGGAGAAGTTGCAGAGGAGAACTAGGCAGGAAAGGCCCCTGACAGGCTTGGAGACCAATGACAAGGGTAAGTGGAGCAGGTAAATTTCCCCTCCCTTGCATCTCAGACTGCTGGTGGGCTCCTGGGCGGTTGGGAGACCTGCCAACATCAGCCCCCCCCAGAGACAGCTGTCGCCACTGAGCTCTGAGTGTCTTGTGGACAAGGCACCAGGCTCCCAGCTCCCTCTGGGCACCTCCCAGCCTGCAGACCTGAGCCAATTAGCAGGTGCCATATTGCTTCATTCTCCCCTTCCACTCCCCTACCTGAGGCTGCCAATAGAGACAATTTAGCCACCACCCAGAGGCATCTGCAGGGAATGGAACCTTTCCTTTTGGGGCCCTACAGTGGGCTAAGGGGTACTCAGACTGTGAGTTCCCTACCCACCACCCTCCCAGGTGCTGCTTGCCTGGACTCCAGGGGAGGAAAGCAAATCCGAAGGTGGAGAGACAGTGATCCACCTTGGGCACTTCATGGGTGACTTGAGACCAGCACTCCTCTCCCTGGCAAGGTCAGGAATTGATCTCCAGGGCCCAGGGGACAGGCCTGCAGACCAGATCCCGTACACCCAGGTCTCAATTGCATTGCCCCAGGGCACAGAAGGGATATTTGGGAACCAGCCTACTGAGGTGTGTGTGCCTTCAGGGGCAGATCAGCATGCTTCAGGGGCAACACTCCTCCCACGGGAAGACCATGGGCCCAGCCCAGACTGCAATCCTGAGCAGGGAACCTCCGGCCCACATCACAGCCAGGGGAAATCCACTGGCTTGAGGTCTTGCCTGTTGGCAGAGGCCTGGGAGAAACTGCAGAATAGGGGAGGGTGGAAAGGATCAAGGCCTGCTCCAGACTGCAGGTCTCAGACAGCCCCACCCCCACATGCAAACTTTTTGGCTGAGTAAGGCCATTTCGGCCCCTCCTTGGCAGATTTGCCCAGAAGCAGAGACCAGATCTTTGAATCCTGCTAACATCATTTGTGGAGCTTAAGGGCAGGCTCACCCAACCCAGCTCCACCCAGACTCAACTCCCAGACCTCCCTCCACTGAGGTGGAGAATAAGGACAAAGCTAGAAGACGGAGTCCCACACACCACCTGAGGCACTAGAGTGCCTCTCCAGAGGAACAAGAGCTGGTTATAGGACCCCAAAACAACACTGCAGCCTGTTCCTCCCAGCAAGTTCCACCTACTGACAGAGAGGTCATTCTGCACATGCTTTTACTACATCTACTGATTCATCATAAAGAGTGTGCTGGAATCTAACCCACAAACACCACCTACTGGCTCAGAAACAAAACAGGGTATGTCATTATCCAAATGAAAATCTAAAGGTAAGAACCAATAGCTGATCCAGTTGGGAAGGAATCAGTGAAAGAACTCTGGAAGTATGAAGAGTCAAATGGAAAGCATATCCCCAAAGGGGAATGCCAGCTCTCTAGCAATGGAAATCAACCAAATTCAGAACACTAAAATGACAAGAAGAATTTCAAATGTGGATTATAAGAAAACTCAACTATGCAAGAAAAAAATGGATAACCAACACAAAGAAACCACAAAAAAAATCCAGGACATGGAAGAAAAGTTCACTAAAGAAATTGAAATATTAACAATCAAACAAAAATTCTGGAAACGAAGAATTTATTCAAGGAATTACAAAACACAGTGGAAAGCCTCAAGAACAGGGTAGATCAAACAGAAGAAATAATTTCAGGGATTGAAGATATCACCTTTCAAGGCCTACAAGAAGGGTGGGATTATGTGAAGAAGCCTAACATAAGAATCATAGACATCTCTGAGAGTGAAGAAGAAAATACACAAGAGTTGGATAAGCTATTTGAGGATACAATAGAGGAAAATTTCTCAGGCCTTGCTAAAAAATCTAGATATCCAACTACAAGAAGCTCAAAGGACTCCTGGGAGATTCATCACAAACAGGAAAACACCATGACACACAGTCCTCAGACTGACCAAAAGGCCCTCCTATGAGCTGTAAGGCAAAAGAAGCAGGTAATCTACAAAGGAAAAATCCACCTGAATAATGGCAGACTTCTCAACTAAAATCTTACAAGCCAGAAGAGACTAGGGACCCATTATTATTCATCTCAAAAGTGATAATACCCAGCCTAAAATCTTGTACCCTGCAAAACTGTTTTGTATATGAAGGAGAAATAAAGACCTTCTCAGATAACCAAAGACTGAGAAAATTCACTTAGACAAGACCTGCCCTCCAGGAAGCACTTAAAACAGTGATACACAAGGATCAGCACAATAAACACCCATAAGTGTAAAATCACCCAGAAGCAAAGGTCAAAGGCTAGATACCACAATGGCTCAAGAGAGAAAACAAAGCAACAAAGTTCAACTCAACAGGATGAACAGAAATCTGTCCCACTTATCAATTCTCTCAATAAATGTGAATGACTTGAACTGTCCACTAAAGAGACATAGCATGGTTGAATGGATAAATATACACAAGTGAAGTATCTGTTATCTTCAGGAAACACATCTAATGCACAAGAATGCATTCATACTGAAGGTGAAGGGATAGAAAACTATATTTCAAGCAAATGAAACCCAAAAGAAAGCTGACAAGGCAATTCTAATTTCAGATAACTTAGTCTTCAAATCAACAAATTAATGAAAGACAAAGATGGTCACTACATAATGGTAAAGGGTACAGTTCAAAAAGAAGACATAACAATTCTAAATATTTATGTACCCAACTCAGGTGCACCCAGATTCATAAAGAAAATCCTACTTGATCTAAACAAAATGATAAACAGCACCACCATAATAGCCAGAGACTTCAATACCTCTCTGACATAACAGGACAGATCCTCCAAACAGAAAATTAACAAAGAAACAATGGACTTAAACAGAACTCTAGAACAAATGGGCCTGACTAACATTTACAGAACATCCTACCTCCAAACTACTGAATATATATATTTCTCATCAGCTCATGGGACATTCTCTAAGATTGACCATATCCTAGGCCACAAAACATGTCTCAAAAAATATAAATAAATAGAAATTATACCATGCATTTTCCCAGACCACAATGGAATAAAATTAGAAATCAACTCCTACAGAAACTTTCATCTCTACACATAGTCATGGAAACTAAACAACCTTCTGCTGAATGATTATTTCATTAAGGAGGAAATCAATATGGAAATCAAAAGATTCTTTGAACTAAATGACAAAGGAGAAACAAGTTATCAAAATCTGTGGGACACAGCTAAAGTAGTCCTGAGAGGAAAATTTATATCCATAAATGCCTACATCCAAAAGACAGAAAGATCACAAATAACCGATCTAATAAATCATCTCAAAGAACTGGAAAAGGATGAGCAAACTATCTCCAAATATTCTCCAAGGAAAATATTTAACTAAGAAGGTACAAGACCTCTAGAGTGAGAACTATGAAACACTGAGGAAGGAAATAGCAGAGGTCGTAAACAGGTGGAAAACCATTCCATGCTCAGGGATTGGCAGAATCAACAGAAAAAAAGCAGAAGAAAAGAAATAACAAAAAATCAGAGTAGAACTAAATGAAATTGAGAACAAAAAACTATATGGAAGATTAATAAAATAAAAGGTGTTTTGAAAAAATAAAATAGATATGCCTCTAGTTAGATTAATGAGAAGCAGAAAAGAAAGAACTCTAATAAGCTCTATCAGGAATAAAAAAGGAGAAATTACAACTGATGCCATGGAAATACAAAATATCATCTATAAATACTATAAAAACCTCTGTGCATATAAACTGGAAATTGTGGAGGAAATGGAAAAATTCTCAGAAACACACGGTCTCCTTGGGCTCAATCAGCAAGAAATAGAATTCCTGAACAGACTGATTTCAAGTACCAACATTGGAACAATAAAAAATCTTCCTAAAAAGAAGAGTCCTGGATGAGATGGCTTCACACCCAAATTTTACCAGACTGACAAAGAATAACTGGTGCCTATCCTACAGAAATTATTCCACAACATCAAGAAGGAAGGAATCCTTCCTGAAAAATTTAATGAGGCCAATATCACACTGATACCAAAACCAGGAAAGGACACACAAAAAAAGAAAACTACAGACCAATATCCCTTATGAATACAGGTGCAAAAATTCTCAACAAAAACCTAGCAAACCGAATTCAGGTGCTTTTCAAAAAAATAATCCATTACGGCCAAGTGGGCTTCATCCCAGAGATGCAGGGATGGTTCAACATATGCAAATCTATAAATCTAATTCACCATATAAATAGAAATAAAAACAAAGACCATATGATCCCCTCAATAGATGCAGAAAAAGCATTTGACAGAATTCAACACCCTTTAATAAGAATGCTTAAGAAAATAGGCATAGACAGGACTTCTCTAAAAATGATACAAGCCAATATGACAAACCCACAGCCATCATACTGAATGGGGAAAAATTGAAAGCGTTCCCACTTACTACTGGAACCAGAAAAGGTTGCCCTCTATCACCACTTCTAGTCAACATAGTGCTAGAAGTCCTAGTCAGAGCAATCAGACAAGAGAAGGAAATCAAGGACATCCATACATGGACTGGAGAGGTCAAACTATCTGTCTTTGCTGATGATAAAATCTTATGTGTAGAAAATCCCAAAGATTCTGCCATGAGACTACTGGAATTGATAAACAAATTCAGTAAAGTCTCAGGTTACAAAATAAATGTACAGAAATCATTAGCATTCCCATATGCCAACAACAGTCAAACTGAGAACCAAATCAAAGACTCAATACCCTTCACAATAGCAACAAAGAAAACAAAGTGCCTAGGAATATATTTAACTAAGGAAGTACAAGACCTCTACAGTGAGAACTATGAAATACTGAGGAAGGAAATAGCAGAGGTTGTAAACAGGTCGAAAACCATTCCATGCTCAGGGATTGGCAGAATCAACATTGTTAAAATGTCTATATTACCCGAAGTGACCTACAGATTCAGTACAATCCCTATTAAAACACCAACATCATTTTTCACAGATATAGAAAAAATAATTCTATGCTTCATACAGAAACAGAGAAGACCCTGTATAGCAAAAGTGATCTTAAGCAAAAAGAATAAATTGGAAGGCATCAATTTACCAGACTTCAAGCTATACTACAAGGCTATAGTAACTACAGCATGGTATTGGCATAAGAACAGAGACATAGACCAATGGAACAGAAGTGAGAACCCAGATATAAAACCATCCTCATATAGCCATCTAATCTTTGACAAAGCAGACAAAAACATACACTGGGGAAAAGAATCCTTATTCAATAAATGGTGCTGGAAAAACTGGATAGCCACATGTAGACAATTGAAGTAGGATTCACACCTTTCACAAATTTCAACTCATGGTGGATGACAGACTTAACCCTAAGGCATGAAACTATAAGAATGCTAGAGGAAAATGTTGGAAAAATTCTTATAGACATTGGCCTAGGCAAAGAATTCATGAAGAAGACCCCAAAGGCAATCACACCAACAACAAAAATAAATAAATGGGACCTGATCAAATTAAAAAGTTTCTACACAGCCAAGGAAACTATCACAAGAGCAAACAGACAACCTACAGAATGGGAGAAAATACTCCCATGTTACACCTCCAATAAAGGGCTGATAGCTAGAATCTATATAGAACTCAGGAAAATCAGCAAGAAAAAATTCAAACAACCCTACCAAAAAGCAGGCAAAGGATATGAACAGAAACTTTTCAAAAGAAGATAGACTAATGGCTAACAAACATATGAAAAAATGCTCAACATCTCTAATCATCAGGGAAATGCAAATTAAAACCACAATGAGACATCACTTATCTTCCGTGAGAATGGTTTCTGTAAAAAATTCCCAATATAATAAATGTTGGCGTGAATGCGGAGAGATAGGAACACTCATACACTGCTTGTGGGACTGCAAACTAGTACAACCTCTCTGGAAAGCAATATGGAGATACCTCAAAGAGATATAAGTAGAACTACCATTTGATCCAGCAATCTTATTACTGGGCCTCTACCGAAAGGAACAAAAGACAATCTATAAAAAAGACATCTGCACTCGAATGTTTATAGCAGCATAATTCACAATTGCAAATTTGTGGAAACAATCCAAGTGCCCATCAATACACAAGTGGGTTAATAAACTGTGGTATATGTATACCATAGAGTTCTATTCAGCCACAAAAAGCAATGGTAATATAGCACCTCTCGTATTACCCTGGGTAGAGCTGGAGCCTATTCTATTAAGTCAAGTATCCCAAGAATGGAAAAATAAGCATTACATGTACTCACCATCAAATTGGTATTAACTAACCAACACTTAAGTGCACGTATAGTAGTAACATTCATCAGGTGTCAGGCAGATGGGTGGGGGGAGTTGGGGATGGGTATATTCACATCTAATGGGTGTGGTGCGCACTGTCTGGGGGATGGACATGCTTGAAGCTCTGACTCGCCTGGGGCAAGGGCAATATGCATTACCTAAACATTTGTACCCCCATAATATGCTGAAATGAAAAAGAAAAAAAAGAAGTGGGAAAGAATTTCAGTTTAAAGTTGGTGGTTTGGCGTTAGTGGATAAATATAGTTTTACTCTGGTGTATAAAAAGTAAAAATTGATGATTTTACTTACAGACTTTATTTATAACTTACATTGGTTAGTAACAGTAGGAAGTCTTTATGTTACACACACACACACATCATACCTTCCTAGTAGATAGCTGAGTGTTTCTTCCATCACCTTGCCAATTCCCAGTTTATCCACCTCAGTCATTGAAAAGTATTTGATACCCAGTGTTTTTATAATGTAGCTATGAAAGAAAACATATTAAGATAATCTATAATTAATAATGCTGACTCTATGCTTACCTGTTTTCTTTTAAAGAAAAGATCAATGTAAAATATATAAAATATTTAGGTTCTGTGAGTATATATGTATATCACAATGTAGTTTTATTTGTATTTATTTTTAACAGCAAGCCGATTAAGATATAAATTGCCTGAATGAATACACATGTTTGCACCTGCATATAAATATATATGTGTGTGCTCCCATACATGTGTGGGGAGTAGTGTATTGACTTGCAGTTTGAAATAATTTTCTGTTGTAGGTTTGGTCAGTAAAGCACACTTGGCACACAAAAGAACAAATATGAAGGTAAATCACATCAAGGAATAAACTTACTGTTCCCCAGGGTCCACGTCTCTCAATCCAATATACACAATATCCTTGGCGGATATGCAGGGAGTCACCCAGGAGAATCCTGGCACGTCAGGGATCTGAAATTGCAATTTTCCATTTGGTCACACGTACTTCTCTTGTGCCAATCCTACATTTAGTTAAGGACACTGTTGGATTGCTTATATCTTATATTTAGAATATACAGTTAGAGGAAATCACTTAGAGTAATACCAAATGAAGAAGGGGGTGCTTTGCCTCCTCTTTATTGCTTTGGCCTTACCAGCCTCCCCTGTAGCCCAGACCTACCCTGAACCACTGGCATTTTCCTGCTCTGTGCCCTGTTTCTGCTGGGCTCTTCTTTCCCAGGACTCTTCTATAAAGAAATGCGTGCACTGCTTTGGTAGCTTCCTGCTTTACCTTCCTTTCTCAGGAAGGCCTTAGTGCAGAGGATGGCGTGGAGCAGCCGAGGGAAACTTTTGAGCAGATCTTTGGTTGATCCTCAAACCGTAATGTAATGATACCTGCTTTGTCCTGGAGCCAAAATTAGTTGTTCCCATGTGCTAGCTAGACATTTTGCAAGGTTATAAACCGGTCACTTGGTCATTAATTCAAAAGATGTTACTTCTGAGCATTTAACATAAGGAGGTTTGAACTCCTTGTATCATGATAAGGACCAACATACTACAACTGTATCAATGAAAATTATTTTTATTGATATACTATGGCATGTCAATAAGAAGTATGAACCACAATGTTAAATCTTAATCTGAAAATTTATATCTTTTAGTAAAGAATTTTTTATGGAGCAAGGAAATAGCTCTTTCTCTTACGGTTTAGGTAGGTGCTTGTCTCAGTAAAGAGGTTAAATAACAAACCATTGTAACCTACATTTTAAAACTCCATTTTTGAAAAGGCTCTATGATGTAAAGGAACATTTTGTAAGACCATCAGGCCATGTGGCATGTAGTGGAAAGAGGCAGGGGTTAGGAGACCTGGTACTGGCCCTTGCCTTACTAGAGGCTTGGCATATGATCTTGGGCAAGTCCATTAACCTCTAAACCTCTGCTAACTTGTTTATAAAGGTTTACTCTCTGCCCCATCTACTAAAAATGGTAGTTTAAGAATATATATATATATATATATATATATATATATATATATACATGAATTCAGTTAGCAATCTTTCAAGAGAAGTAAACAGAGAGAGCATTACTGCCTTTATCAACCAACCCTTTGCTCACTAGCAGCAGAGAAAATGGTTTGCAATTACACCGAGGATATGATGACACAAAGGTTCTTACTTCCCTTCCACCTCCTGAACGTCTACTAAAGAGTATTCTTTTGTGATAGAATCCCAACCAGCCTTTTACCTTTCCTTTTAGTTCCTTCAGGAGGAAAGACACAGGCTGTCCGTGCAAGTTTCCACTTGTGGTTGTCAGTGGAGTGTTGATGTCAGTGTGAGCATCCACCCAAATGACTCCAAGATCAGGGTGGACCCTGGCATGGCCAGCGATGCTTCCGGTTGCCAAACTTTGGAGGAAAAAATTTCATGTAAATTTCCGGTTTGCAATGTCATTACATATATGTTGTTATTAACTCAGTGCTGCCACTTGGTGTTCCTTTAAGTTAAAGTGCTGATATTTCTAATAAGTTCTAAATTAGAGAGGACAATTAAACAATTGTAATAGTAGAGAAATAGCTTATACTTAATATTCACTAACTAGTTATCTTCACATTGAGAGCATTACTAAAAATTGGTGATTATTTTTTCAAAATCCATCTTGTAAAAATTACAAATTATAGCTTACCCCCAAATTAAAGGCATGTAAAAACTCTAATCACATAAGAAATCCCTTAGCAGGAGACACTGTTCAATTCTCAGAGTTAAATCTGGATTATTTTCTGCACACTCAGCTCTCTTGGTAAATATTTAATTTTCCCAAGTGAATTATGACAAAGTCCTTCCATTTTTCTAGAAATCCAGTGCTTTTATAATTGAAGAGCATCACTCAGAAGTACTATGTCCCCTTTGTCAGCATGTCGAATGCTCTTGCTCACTCTGTTGCATACTAAGATCCTATAGTCTAACTTTCTACTCTCCTACAGGCATTTAGTGAGCCCAGGAACCCTCAAGGTTCATCCCAAGTCCTCTAGCTCCAGCCATTTTGTCCGAATGGAAGAGCTAAGTAATATTTTGCTCAAAAGTTAAAAGACTAGGATTTTTTTTTTTTTTTGAGACAGAGTCTCACTCTGTTGCCCAAGTTGGAGTGCTGTGGCATCAGCCTAGCTCACAGCAACCTCTAATTCCTGGGCTCAAGCAATCCTTCTGCCTCAGCCTCCCAAGTAGCTAGGACTACAGGCATGCACCACCATGCCCGGCTAATTTTTCTATATATTTTTAGTTGGCCAATTAATTTCTTTCTGTTTTTAGTAGAGATGGGGTCTCACTCTTCCTCAGGCTGGTTTCGAACTCCTGACCTTGAGCAATCCTCCAACCTTGGCCTCCCAGAGTGCTAGGATTACAGGCATGAGCCACCATGCCCAGCCGAAAGACTAGGATTTACGATAGAAAGCCCATATCTCCCACTTGTGAATGTTCAAGTACCATTCAGAGAATTATGAACTTTCAGATTCTCAAAGTGGAAGCAACACGCCTGATGTGTGGGTATTGCCCATTAAACTTGCTCTTTGTTTTCCCTTGGTTTCTTGTCTTTGCCATTTGCCACTCTTAAAATTTCCGCTTACAAATTTTTCCACATGAAAAAGAAAGTGAGCCCTGATTTCTCAACGGCAGTTTTGTTACAGAAGCTGTGGTAACAGTTGGCTTTGGAAGAGGGAACCGAGGGTTCCTGAAGTGATGGACTGTCACACCAGAGCCACAGGAGTGATTCTCCATTTTGATCTCATCGGGCCTCTCCTGGCAACATTATCCTGGGACTGGAGACCAGATGGTCTTTCCCACAGTGTTTGTAATGGTGAAAACTTCAATATAACCTAAATATCTGACAATATGGACATGTAGAATGATGTCATCCCTTCGTGAAAAATCCTTCAGCAGCAAAAAACAATCGTGCTTACAATGCTCGTGTGCACACCAGGAAGTAACATAAGGAAACTCATACTATAGATTAAGAATAAAAGATAACATATCACACACACACAATTGTTAAGTGCAGTCATCGTGTACAAGGAAAAGATGCCATGAAAAAAATGTACCAGGCTGTCAATTCCAGTTGAAATGGTTGTTAGAGAAGTAAAATTACCACCGATTTTTTTTCCTTGTGTGTGTGTGCACTATTCAAAATTTAATAATTTAATTATTATTATTAGAATGGAAAACACCTACTTGCTAATTGTTGACCTGAGTCATATGTATTATCAGTAATTAAGTACAATAAGCTATGGATTTCCTCAGTGCTTATTTATGTAGAAATGTAAGCTGGTGCTCATTATTTTGATGAAATCCATTTATATTTATGTATTTTCTGCTGCACTGAATAAAAATAAAAATATTGTAAGACATCAAATAAAGCTGAGTCTATGTTTCCATAATAAAGTGGTGACCTATAACATCTTTTTTAAAAGGCAGAAAATCTGGAATAAAATATTTTGATCAGTGCTTTCCCATCTATATTTTCTCTCTTCTTACAGTCCTGGTTATATTCCTTTGCCATTTGTGCCAGACCCCCAGAGACAGTCATTCGACAGGACCTGTGGTCTCCGCCCAGCACCAGACTGACTCTTCCGTTCCTTTTGACTTCTGCCACCGTGCTGGCTAGCTGCTCGGTCGCTTTCCCCACAGTCCTTGGATTCTTCACAATTCCAAAGGGGCTGTCATTAGGGATGTCATTGAAAGTCAGGTCCCCATAATCTTTCACATCGCACTCTAAAATTAAAAGTTTCATGTTACTAAGTAAAAAAGAAGATTGCAAACCAGTCTGTATAGGGTGATATCAAATGAACAATATCAATGTATATTTCCAAAAGTACAAGCAAAGAAAATGCCTGGAAGGACTGTAAATATTGTGTAGGTAGAATCCACATCTGCTTTTGCCTGCCATCCTCACCTCGCCAGTACCACACACTGACACCTGCTATATACCAGCTGTTAGTGAATACTTCTTGAATCGGTGACAGTGATAACCTTCTGATTTGGGCTTAATGGGGGACATCACTGTGTTTGTCTCTGTTTCTCTGCTTATGTGCTTTCTACCTTTCTATAATAAGCATGTTTTGTTTGGTAATAAATAGTTCAAATATATATTAATATACATGCTGAAAATATAGAAAGCACTGGTTTATTTTGTTCTGGAGAATACACGCACACATACGTGACTTTGTATTAACAGTGTTTGGATTTAATCCAACCTGTCACCTGCTGAAGCATCTCAGCTTCCTGCTCTGCCTATTGCACCTGCCTCATGGTGGTGTTGTCAGAATTAAATAAGAGTATGTGTCAGCAGTCTATTCCTTTATGTTGTAGAGTAGATCTCATTGTATGAATGCACCACTCTTTGTTTAACCATTCACCATTAGATGGGCATTTCGTCATTTCCATTTTTTGCTTATCATAAGCATTTCCGCCACAACCCTACAAGTACACATCTTTGTGTGCACAGATCTTTTCACTTCTCATAGGTAAACACCTAGGAATAGATCTGATGGGTCAAAAGGTAAAGGTATGTTTACATTAGGAAACTGCCAAAGTGTTTTCCAAAGTGGTTGCATCATTTTGCATTCCCACCAGAAATATATGAGTGTTCCTTTTGCTCCACATCCTTGCCAACACTTTAACAGGGTTTTATATGTAAATATAGCATAAAATTAAGCCTATACTTTTAAAATACATATATAAGTTTGCATTTGCAGGCTTACGTATATATGTGTGTGTGCACATATATGCACACAATGCAAACACTAGGGGCTCTTGTTATTATTATTATTTTGTTCCCTTTCACCAATAGGGGTCCCCTTGCCTTCTGCTTTCAGTTCCCCCGATTTTCCCGGCATCCACCCCAACCCAGTTCTGGCACCCACAGAATGTCTCACACCATAGTTTGGCTGGAAAGACAAACTCTCTGAGGGAGGATGTCCGTCCAATGCCCACTGAGCGTTCTCCTCGTGCCCTGCTTCTTTTGTGGGATGTGACTTTTGGGTCACATCGGGTGTTGCTATTCTGGAATAAATGTCATTCCACACACCCCATTTTCACAGGCGCCTCCTCCTTCCTTCAGAGTGGGGAGGAAATCAGGCTGATGATCGTTCAACTTAAAATTTACCTTGTTCTTTAAGTTTCTCAAGCAGACCAGCCTTTCTCAATGCTCTAGGGCCTTCTTCCACCCCTCCTCGCGGCTGAACAATTGAAAAATAAATTACTTCAGACATTATCATGACCATGAGATGCTCACAGTAGGATCCCTTTTCATTATTTCATCTGTTGAATTGTAACTGTCATGGTTTGAGCTCCTACAGAGCCAGGAACTTACATTATCTTATTTTATCTTCACAGCAAAGTAGACTGAGTTACTCCTATGCATATAGCAGGAGCTACAATCACAGAGCCTACATTCATGCTCAGGTCTTTGAATTCCAAAACCTGCATCCACCCTTCCCATCACACTATGTCACCAACTTAGTGAATATATATTTTGTGCAAAAGCATGCCGACAGATGGAAACAATAATGAAAGAGAGAAGGCTTCTGACTTTGAGTTCCTTGTGAGCTAATAGGAGATTTGGGCATTTAACCCCAATTACAGTAGGCAGATAGTTGTTTCCATGCAGATATAAGATGTCATAGTAACAAAAACAAGATGTCCCCAACTCTGTTGGGCACAGGGCATGCCAGTGAAGGCTGCATGGAGCAGAGGACATTTCAGCTGAGTCTTGCAGCACGAGTAGGTTATCAGGAAAACAGGATGGAGGGAGGGAGAAACTCTGCAAACCAGGGAACAGCTTGGGCAAAAGCATCAGAGGAGAAAGAGCGGGGCATGAGACAGACCTAAGTGCAGGTGCCCACCGTGAGCTAGAGCTTCCTGGGGAGGAAGCAGGTCAAGGAGAAAATCATCACCTGAGAGCTGAAACCACAAACACCAACCCAGTGATTTCAAGTTTTGACCTTTTTAAACAGTGGAAGAGAAACTCTACCCTTGCTGTTTTGACATTAGTGACACCAGCAGTCTTTTACCTTGGGGCAAGTCTTCCTCAGCCCCCTGGCCAACGAGAGGCCTAAAGACAGTTCCTTTCTGTATCTTTCTTGCTCTAATGTCCAACAGGGCTTTTTACCTACGGTGAGCTACTCCTTGTTGTGAGATGAGAATGTGTGCCAAAGGACGCCTGTGTCTGGCCCTAGGATTGGGGCTGTGACACCAAACTAAGCAGATATTTCCTCCCCAGAAGACTTGCCCTGGGTGCCAGGTAAATCCTTGATTACTGTCCCCGAAGCAAGGGACCCCACAAGCTCTGCCTGACACATTCTGCTTTTCCACTCCACACCTTCTTCCCTTCACACGCTTCCCTCTCTCCAGGCAAATGGACATAATTTCTCCTTCTTTAAACCCCAGTGGGGGGCTGCTTGGTTCACATTCTGCCTTTACTGCTGTGTGTGTTTTGTCTCTTCCCCATCATTAGGTTGTAGTCCAACTCTTTTTACACGGGGGCACTATGTTTTATATCACAGAGCTGACATCTAACAGATGCTAAAAAAATTCTCAGGTAGATAAAACCCCTGACCTTCTTCCCCCATCCCTTTAGATGAGAACCCTTATAGACCTGTTAGTTCACACTGTATTTGCTATAAAACACTCATTAAATTTCCCAGAGTGACATTTTCTACCATTATTATTCTGTTTGATTCAAACTGCTTCTTGTGACTGGTCTCCACCCATTGCTGGTTTTACCTGTGCACTTCGGAAATTGCTCTGTCAGCCCCACTGACTGTCCAAGCTGGGCCCAATTCCTAACTGGCCACAAATGTAAGATCTGCTCTGGAGTGGAGGTCTCTCAAGAGGCGTCAGTTCAAGTCTGGGCACAGGCTTGCAATCAGTCTGTCCTGTCTGGAATCACGCAGCTAGGGCTGTGTGACTTTAAGCAAATTGGCAAACCTCTCTGAGCCTTAGTTACCTCAACTCTGAGGTAAAAATAATACCTACCTCGTTGTTTGCTCACTGCCTTGCAAAGGGGGTGAGGCAGGAAATGGAGCCCTTAACACATACTCAACCTTTTTAGTCATCTGCCCTTTAATCCTGTCCTTTTGTCTGCTTGCCAAACTTTTACCTCCTTCAGGTGGGGACAAATGCTTACATGGTGGCCTTTTTATCCTCTCTACTCTATGGCTTAGTGTAGAAAAATTTCTCTCAGTCCTTACAGTCATGAGATAGTAAGCTTTATTCTCATGGCCATGTTTTAATGGGAGAAGGACTGGGTGTGGTGGTGATTACTTCCTTTTTGTCAGTTTTTAAAATCTGCCTTTGTTATAACTTGTTCCAAGAAAGGTGAGCATATTGTGGATTTTACAAGAAACATTTCTGTGTCAGCACAATGTCCCCGTGTTCTGGGAAAGACCTTTGAAGGATTTCCAGGGGAAGAGAAATAGTATTTACTGACAGTCCAAATGCAGTTTGGGTCTCTAACCTCTGGCCCCTCTCAATTTGTTTTGCAATAAAAAGCCAGAGTGCACAGCAAGAGTTCAAAATTAAGAGGGTTAAAATGCTGTCCAGATTCTGATAAACCTGAAGAAAAACTCTATATATTTTTTTAAATCAACCTTAAAATCAACTCACACATTGTCTTGTTTGGTTTTGTTCTTTGTTTTTTTTTTTCTTTCTGTTTCTTTTTTTGTTGTTGTTTTGTTTTTTCTTTAAGCACAGACCCATGTTGCAGTCCAAGGTGTTCTATCATTTCATTCCATTTACTGGAATGAGTGTGCCCAGGCAGAAAAAAAAAGACCGTATCTTTAAATGTTGCTGGCATGTGCGGATTCACAGCTGGTGACTCTAAGGCAATCTTGGAGTTACATAGATCCATTAGTCTAGTCCTTTTAGAGTTGCCAACTTGCAGGTAGGGTTTTTCTTTCTTTCTGTTTTGTTTTGTTTTTTTCTCCCTCAAAGAAAGGTACATAAAGGATTCTACCTGGTCCATGAACTAACAATTTTATTAAACAATCATTAAAGCCATAAAAAATACGAACTGTTCACAAAGTTGAATAAAGTAATAATATTTAGGGTATCCAAATTACAGGAAGTCAGAAGGTTACCACTTATCTATCAAATTTTTGTAGACATTAATTACATAACTAAACAAATGTGTTTTCTTAAGATTGTCTCTCGCTGTACGTACACACAGTAACATCAAAAGCAACAAGAGCAACAAAACCTAAATGAGTATCTACAATGCAGAAATAGTCCATTTCAATTCAAAGAAAAATATTTTCTCTTAAAAAAACCCAAGGTGACATTCAGCGGGTTCAAATGAAATTGGCTTTGGCTGAACTCAGGAGCCACAAGAGTAAGTGGGTTTGTGTTTATAATTATACAGTGTTGAAAAATGGTGAGAGAACTTTGAAATATGGATTTTCAGGCCGGATTGTATCAGGAAACTTAGCTAACCAGATAATAACAATTTACAAATTTTAAAGTCCAAAATTTTCTAATAAATTCCAGGTATCCAAAGCCAGGCTTTTTACTCACCTGACCCTTTGAGAAGGGAGCTCCGATAACCCCTATGGATCTGGTCTTGGAACTCATGCTCTGACACGTCTCTTTGCTGCACCTCGGCTCTCTAGGCAGCCACCACCCTCTGCAACCATCAACGACGGGAGGGCACATCTTTCTCCTTCCATTTATAATTGGGTTGAATCTGTTTACCTTTATTCTAATGAGGTCGACTGGCTCCACCCACTAAACCAAAGAATGACAGAGTCAACAGAAAGTCTTGCCAATTCTTCATACGTGGAATGACCATGATTCCTCTGAGTCTAGGTCTTTGATGAAGTGAGCATTATTCATGTTTGTGGTTCACACCCTTTTTAAAAAGCCAGGCAGATAACATTAATCTTTCAACAACCAACAATTACCTGTGGTTTCACAACCTCATTCAAAAGTACTATGGGTCTAGCTGTGCAATCTCAGGGCAGGGCTGTTACCTGTGGGCCTCCACAGCCTCCTGTGGGCCTTGGAGACCTCCTTGTAGAATAAGGACAGAGACTGGCAAGCTAGTGTCCCTTCCAGCACTCTTCCAGCACTAGCATCCTGAGTTAAGATTTCACACACAGGATAAATGGTTAATCCATAAGATACATTTCATACACCACTAAGGTACACTGTCAGGGAAAGCATGTTACTTCCTTTTTTGAATATTACTTAAAAAAAATTAGTTGAGGCTGGTCCGATGGTAGTGGGTTATCAGAACTTATTCACATTAGTGTCACTAAAGTTGGTATTCAACCCCCCACTGCTAAATTTGACTGGCTTTAAAAAAAAAAAAAAAAAGAAAAAAGAAAAAAAAAATTAGTTGATTGATATGCCAAAGGTATTAGCATTTTTCAATATGATGTGCAGGAAAATAATTATTGCAATCATAATATCATAATCAAGGTATAGAAATAAAAATAATTCACATTGAGTTCTTATCAGGCGCCAGGTGTTCTGTTTTATATGACCTTATTTATTTTTATATATTTATTTAAATATTTATTTAATATTATTTAGTATTAAATTTATTTAATATTTATTTAAATATTTATGCTAATTTTATGCTAAATCTCATCATCAGTGCTATTGTACTAATGAAGAAACTGAAGTTCAGAGAGGTTGCCAAAGTTCACGCACTGGTTGTAGAGGAAGAGCCAAGATTTAGTCCTAGGCATTCTGGATCCACCTAACCACTGGGCTTATAGGCTAAGCACTGGGAAGTGTCAGCTATTAACTAACTTGTGCCCCAGGATGCTATTTGTCATTGTGCAAAAGTATGAACTTAGAAGGAATGCACCTTAAAAATTCTTCCAACTTTAAAATTTTATGATTGTAATTCAAAAAGAAAATTCACTGAGTAGAAACTAATTTCTTTTTCCTACTGGGGAGAAAGAACATTGTGGAGTTTACAGTCGATAAGGGAAGAGAATTTTGTATGCTGTACCCCCAGACCCTAGAACAGTGCTAATATATGGTAAGTCCTCAATAAATATTTATTGAATAAATGAATGAGGAAAGCAAAGTCTCATGGGTCCATTTCGATAAAAACATTTCCCAGATAAGCTTTTTATCTTTTACTTGTGGGTGTGCTTGTACATCCTAAATATTTACTTGTGGTTTTCCTAATGTAGCCTAGATATTAATCTCTTAGGGTATCGATATTGTAAGTAACTTTTCCCAATCTGTCAGAAATCTGATACCTTAATTTATAAACAGTCACACATAATTTTCTCCTAATGCTTTGCAAGTTTTATTTGTAAATCCTGCTTACCCCCCAAAATCACAAATATGTACTTCCATATTTTCTTCTATTTATTTTAAAGTTTATCTTTCACATTTAGTTCTTTAATCCATCTACACCCAGCTCTGTATGTTGTATAAATTTTCCAACTGTGGTTTTCTCTTCATCATCCGTCAATCAGTCTCCTCAACAACAGCCTTTGAACAGTCTATCTGTTTTGCCATTGATTTGGGTGTTATCTATTGCTGAAGTCTTTCTTCTGTTCCATTGACTTATTTACCTATGGCTGCACCAGGTTCATAATGTCCTATTATTATGGCTTTATGGCATAACTTATCATTGTTTGGACAAGAGTTACCTTTTTGCTCTTCTTTTTCAAAATTGATTTATCATGTGTATGGGTCTCTATCCTATATATTTAGAATAATTTAATTCCTTTAAAAATCCTTCTAGAATTTTTACTAAATTTATAGATTAATCCATAGAAATTTGCTAAGTTTCAATTTTCATTGCCAGATGTTTTCTTTGAATAATTCTAACATCCTGAAAGTTTTTACTAAGCTGAGATTGCCTTCTTGTCATTTGATCCGCTTGTGACAATCCTTTGATTCAAGTAAAACACACTATCTCTTGGCTTTCATGGTCTTCTTGGGTCTCTATACTTTGGGCCCAAATACCAAATACCTCCCTGGGTTCTCTTATTACACGATTACTACTCTCCTTCAGGTCACTCCCTCCCTGGCTTGCCTATGCCCTCCCTAAGTGGGGCATCTAGAACAAATACCATACATCCAACTGTAGGTGGAGTCATCTGACCCAATAAACACAAATTTGGTAATGCCTGACTTTTCCAGGTCACTGATAAAAATGGTGGACAGGACCTTAATTTTGTAAATGCTCTGTGACATTCCACTAGAAACCCCAACTCAGATTGGCAGAGCTCCAATAATTGGTTGTCAATCTACAGGTAAGGCTGTTCACTAATTTCCAACTCAGCCACTCCATCTTGCCCATCAGGACATCATAAGCTAATTTATCAAATGTCTCAATGAAGTCTCACTACACTTTACTACCTTATGTCATCTCCCAGTCTGTCTTCTCTATCAAAGCCAATAAGCCAACCCTGACAAGTCCTACTCTTGGGGAACTCATGCTGACTTCTAGTGATCACTGCTTCCTTTTTTGTTATAAACACAAACCTTCTTTGCAGTCTCCAAAGCTGTTATCTCAAGACTTCTAAAGGAAGAAGATAGGATGTATTTTACCTACATTACCCTATTCAAAGATCTACTTTTTTCTGCTCAGTGCTTTCATTTATCTTAGAGTATATATCGGGGTTTTAAAAGCCCTTCCCCTAACAATACAGCCTCTATACAAACCTCTTTTTAAAAAGTATTATCTGGCATTTTCCTGGGGATGAGACCACATCATATTTGATTCTTTTTTTGATTTTTTTTTTTTTTTGAGACAGTCTCACTCTGTTGCCTGTGCTAGAGTGCCATGGTGTCAGCCTAGCCCACAGCAACCTCAGACTCCTGGGCTCAAGTGATCTGCCCAAATAGCTGGGACTACAGGCATCATGCCTGGCTAATTTTTTTCTATTTTTAGTAGAGATGGGGTCTTGCTCTTGGT
Organism: Microcebus murinus; assembly: GCF_040939455.1. Classification (NCBI taxonomy): domain Eukaryota; kingdom Metazoa; phylum Chordata; class Mammalia; order Primates; family Cheirogaleidae; genus Microcebus; species Microcebus murinus. The sequence goes on from NC_134108.1 coordinate 30,436,550, forward strand.
CAGGCTGGTCTCCAACTCCTGAAGCAATCCTCCTGCCTCAGCCTCCCAGAGTGCTAGGATTACAGGTGTGAGCCACTGTGCCTGGCCAATATGTGATGGATCCAAAGTCACTGGAATGAAATTTGGCACATTAAAACCCTTGTTTTATTTTCCTATGGTTGTTGTGGCAAAGTACTTACATCACAAACTGGGTGGCGTAATACAGCAGATAGTATCTCACAGTTTGGAGGCCAGCAGTATGAAATCAAGATATTGGAAGAGCCATATTTTCTTTAAAAACTGTAAAGGAATCCTCCGTTGCTGCTTTTTCAGTCCTGGAAGTTTTCTGGCAGTCTTTGGCATTTCTTGGCTTGTAGATTGATTGCTCTAATCCTCCATCTTCACACGGTGTTCTTCCTGTGTCTCTCTCTGTATTTTCACCTGGCTGTCTTTGTATAAGGACATCAATCATTTTGATTAAGGGCCCACCCTACTCTAGTATGGCATCATCTTAACTAATTATATCTGCAATTGACCCTATTTCCAAATAGAGCTACATTCTGAGGTACTGAAGGTTAGGACTTCAATGTATCTTTTTGAGTGGGATATAATTTAACCCCTAAAAGCTCCCAATTAATATTTTTGAAAACATAAAGAGAAGATGAATTAAAAAGTTGCATAATGAGAAGGACTAAAAAAATGACATACCTCTTACCCTCTTGTTTCTCTTTCTGAGACTCCAAACTGTGACCCATTTCTTTATTGTCTTTTTATGAGGCAGCTGATAACAAGAAGTCTTTTCAGATGAAGTCCAGGATTCTTAGCACTTTTAAAGAAGACTGGATTGTACATAAAATCTAAAGGACTAAATCTTGAATGGGGTGATTTCGAGGAACAGTTTGTTTGCAGCATCGCCTAGACTCCTTAAACCCAATAGAGCAAGGATGCACCTGCTCCTGGAACTAATGATTTTATGGATGATAAAATAATGATTTTAAATGTTATGATAAAATGTTAATGATAATGATTTTAAATGTTCAAACTGGATGATCTCTGGGTAAGTTACCTAGTCATGGCTCTGAGTGGGAGCTCTCTTAACACTTTGAGGCATACCAGTAGCCTAAGCAGAGTGAGCAGCCACAAAAAGAAGGTTCACTCTTAGTGTCTGGCTTATTTCACCTCAAATTATATTTTTGTAGACTCCTTCTCTTTCTTTCCCATCTTTTTTTTCTTTATCCACTCAGACTTGAAGCAGTACTCTTGGGAGTGTGGGGGCCATAGGAAACAAAATATTGAACAGCAATGTCGCCGATCACTCTGTGAGCTTAGGGAACTCAAGATAGCACTGCTCTAGAGCCAGGTGGCAGGGGATTACCCAAAGAGGGAGCTCCATGCACTTCGGTGCCCTGAGGTCTCCAGAGAAATCACCCAATGTCCAACAGGACCCTGAACTTCAGCTTTGGTATCAGGGGAAGATAGTTAAGTTTTGTTTGGGAGGCTTCAGGTATAGACACCCACAAAGAGAGTCTAAAAATACAGAAGAAGAAAGAAGGTGTACTTCACAGGGAATTAAAGTCAGTAGGTTCAAATGTATAATAATTTAAGAGATGGAGGTGTTTTTGTAAAATAAAATATTTTGGCTCCTGCTCTGGGAACTATCTTACCTCAGCTTCCGTTGAAGCATTTCTGAAGCAAAATGGATTTTTCTAGTATTCTAAAATATTTTTCTCTTTGACTTTGACATTCTATACCATTGGTGGGATTTAGACTGGTGTGGGATTCTACATATCCTTCTTGGATTTGCTAGGTTTCTTGAATCTGTAGATTGGTATTGTGTATCAATTTCTTTAAAATGCCTGGTCATTTTTATGTGTTCAAGTGTCTTGTATTCTATGCCTCATATTCTCTTTTCTTTTTTTCTGAGATTAGGTTAAAAGTATGTTAGACATTCTGACTCTGTTATCTTACAAATATCTAGAAATATTCATGTTGCATTCTGGATAACAGCTTCTGACCTGTTTACTGGTTTGCTAATTCTTTCCTCAGCTAAATCTGTTTGATGAGTTCTCAATTTCAATTTTTGTATTATTAATATTTTAGTATTGTTTTCTTCTCCTTGTAGTTATTGTCATTTTTTTAAGTGTAGAAAATATAGTCAGTATGCAGTTTGTAGCTAGTAATTCCAGTATCTGAAATTGTTGTAGGCTTATGTCTGTTCTTATTGTTTCCTTCTTATGGTACCTTGTTTTTTAATGCCAGGTCATTTTTGTCTCTGTGCTCATTATTAAAGAAAATATTTTCAGGAATAATGTGAGGTTATAATGAGGGTATCTCCTCCAGAGAAGATTTCTGTTAGTTTCCAGGTTATTGGGGTCACAACAAGTCCAAGATCACCTTAAATCAAATTCAGTGGTTGAATTTGACCACTGGACCATCCAGAGAACAGAAATGTGGCTGCAAATCTCTGTGAAAGCTGATTAACTTCTTGTTCACTTTACTCTGAAGATCTAGCCCTTTAGAGTCACATCTTATTTTTGTGATCTCCTTTTTAAGTTCTGAAACTTTTATATGTCCTGAGCTTTGATTTTTCTTCATTTAGCTTCATGAGGCTGTCAAAACAAATGTTCAAATTTGCCTGAACTGTCAATTGCCCCAGAGCAAAAGCAGCTTCTGTTCTAGCTTACTTCATGAGATTCTCATTTTCTCCTTGAATGTTAGCCTAGCAATTCTTTACTGTCATGCCAGGTCTTCACCATTTTTAAGTCAGTTTTTTCCAGTATTTTTAGTTATTTTCATCAAGAGAGTCAGTCTCAATAATCCAGCCCACCATTCTCAGAAGATAAAAGTCCAAAGGTGGATCTATGAAAGTACTAAGACAACATACAATAGGAGTTTAATTTATGATCTTTCTAATGACATTTCCCAAAGGAGAAGCATACAAGGTACCCACTTTCTGTGTAGACACCCTGTGGCTGAGGACACATCAACAAGAAGGCTGTGCTCTCTAAAGTCAAAGACAAATAAATTGGGGTCACTGCTGAGATTATGAAACATTTTCACTTGGTAGAGTCTAGCTCCTTCAAGGCAGCTGTTCATTTTTTCCAGCCTATGTACTAGAATTTTTTTGATGAAGAATAGAGCTCTTCTTGTATACCTAACTGCACACCTATATTCTGTGAGTGATTTGAAACACATATTTCTACTAAGGAAGAGGTAAGCTGATGAAGACAGAAGACTCTACCCATCTAGATCCCTTAATAAATAATCAATAAGTATTTACTAAATACTTATATTATTTAGTACTTGCTTCTATTCTGTCTGCTCTGTGGGATCCAGAAGTATAATATGTTGTCAATACCCTTAACTCAGGATCACAGATTGGATGAAATTGCCATGTCTCTTTAGTCTCCTTTTAATCTGGTACAGTTCCTCACTTTTTCTTTGTCTTACATGAATTTCAGACTCTCAAATAGACTCTCAACTTAAGTATACCTGAGGTTTCCTTTAATTGCACTCAGGTTTTGCATTTTTTCAACAATACCAAAAAAAACCAATATTGTATACTTCTCATTGTATTACATAAGGAGGTATTTGATGTTGATTTGTCCCATTACTGTTGATGTTGACTTTAATCAGTTGTTTCAAGTAGTATCTGCCAAGTTTTTTCCATATAAATTTACTGTTTTTCCTTTTGTAATTTATAAGTATTTGAGGGGGGCCGGGAGCGGTGGCTCACGCCTGTAATCCTAGCACTCTGGGAGGCCGAGGCGGGCGGATTGCTCGAGGTCAGGAGTTCAAAATCAGCCTGAGCAAGAGCAAGACCCCATCTCTACTATAAATAGAAAGAAAATTAATTGGCCAACTAATATATATCGAAAAAATTAGCCGGGCATTGTGGTGCATGCCTGTAGTCCCAGCTACTGGGGAGGCTGAGGCAGTAGGATTGCTTGAGCCCAGGAGATTGAGGTTGCTGTGAGCTAGGCTGACGCCACGGCACTCACTCTAGCCTGGGCAACAAAGTGAGACTCTGTCTCAAAAAAAAAAAAAGTATTTGAAGGGATGATACTTTAATATTACATAATTATCTTGTTTCTCATCATACTTTGACCACCAAGTTTAGCATTCATTGATGATTATTGACTAAACTGATTACTACTGTGATGTTTGTCAAATAGTAATTATCTATTTCCATCATTTTTTACATTTATTAGTTAAATTCTACTGTAAGGAAGAGCTTTTATTTCCTCCCCAATTTATTTACTGATTTGATTATTTATATCACCGTAGACTCATAAATTTTTATTTTACTCTATGGGTTATAATTACTATCATTTATTTTGTTGATTTGATTGCTCCAGATTTAGCTAACCTTATAAGTTGACTCCTGTATCTCTGTTGTATGATCCCCACGTTTATCGACCACTTCTTTACTTTCTGATACCAAAAGATATTTCAAGCTCATCTTGTAACTTCACTTCTATCTCTTCTTCAGCCCTGGAACTACCCATCTATCCAAGGAGCCCAGGTCCCTTTTATTTGAGAATGTTATGTGGAGACCAAGATGTGTGTGCAGGTATACTGGCTGATGCTGGGAAATCAATGTCTATAAGCTCTTTCAGCAGAGAGCTAGGAACTATATGTATGTATGCATACATATGCTCTATTCTTCTTTATATATCTATTCACCTGAAAATACATTAAAACCATGAGCTCATACTGATCCTCTGATTCAACACCACAGAACTGATTCTGGTCTTTTGCCTTTCCTTATATCTAACTTTTTTTTCTGACTGTGAGAAACCTAGATTTCATTTTCCACAATTTATTTATTTGTCATATTTATTTCTTCTTTGACTTTCTCATCAGTCTCTTTTCCCATCATTTGTTCTCCTTTGTTTTTCCTTAGCCATTTTTAAAAGCTCCTTTTACATTAGGGCAATTGACCCTTTGTGGTTCAAATGCATTTCAAAAACATATATTTTTTTCTTTAATTTTTCTTTTGTTTTTACTTTGCTATAGCTGAAAAGATTCTTCCATTTTTGGAGTTGATGGATATGTTTAATACCTTGATTGTGATGATGGCATCAAAGATGCATACGCATGTCCAAACTCATCAAAATGTATACATTAAATATGTATATTTTTGTATATCAATTATATATCAATAAAGCTTACATTTTTCTTAATTTTGATTAAGAAATTAAACACAGCAAATTCATCAACTAGTATTTATTTTCGTAAAAATAAGTATAAATTAGAGAAAAGAAGAAAGTGATGTGCACTGACCAACTATATCTCAGTGCCCTTGCAGGTGGGTTGAATTTGGTTGGATTTCATTTTCCATGTGAGCCCAATCCCTCCCTTTGGTTCAGGAAAAGCAACTGTCATATAAGTATAGAAAATACACAGGCAATAACAGCTCACCAAACCACACTAATTTGGAAGGAGTCCAATTTGAGTAGAAAGTCTGAATTAGTCAATCATTCAAGAAAATGTTGCTTTGTTGCCTTCAAATAAAATAACTAAAAGTGTTGACATTTTTGTAGTAATACATACATCAATTTAACACATCAAATACAAGCAAATGATGGTGCTAAAGTACTACTTATTTTAAATTATCTTAACTAGGTTAAACATTCTCATAAATATCATGTCATTTACACTTCTAATGTATGTAGTCAGCTTCCTTCTCTACCCATCATTCAATTGTAAACAAGCCCAGAAAATAACTGCCAATGTTAAATGGGAAATAAATGTTTTTTCTATATATGTATTAAGTATATGAATTCATTGATGATCTGTATATTTAGTTGTAATATTTAGAATTTTCAACCTAGCTTACTTAACATCACATTTTGCTTTTAATTGTTAATAGCCTATCATAAATGTTGTAACAAATTTTATGCAAAAATTTATTATAATTGGTATTTGATCTTTGCACATATTAGCTAGGAATTTTGTTCCCTCAGTGTTAAGTGAAAACTTGTTGGAGAAAGGGAGAGGTAAAAAAATGTTTCTAAGTGAGGCCATGACGCAACTCCTACCTACCTCATTTGTTGTTAACGATTAAGGGACAATTGTGAAATGCACGAATAAGTATTAAGCAATTTATACTGGTTCAAGTGGCTCTGTGCATGAGCAGGATTGCAGAGGCCAATGTTCTCCAGGGGAGGGGAGGGGAAGACTAAGCAAACCCTGAAACAATCTATGCTGTGCATGGTTGTTTTTGGAAAATATATGAAAGATCATTCTCTAGTAGAAAATAACATTTGGCCTCGGGTTCACCATTTTTCCAGATTTATCACCAGGACAAACATGAAGAAAAGACTGCAGAAATACAATTATGTACAAGTGAGAGGGAATAATATTTTGAGACAGTAAATCTATCTTTCCTTTTTCCTTATATTCCCACTTTCTCTTACCCTTACCCAAGAGAAAACCAGGTTTGTGCTCCCAGGCTCAGAAGAGGAAGGTGACACTAGAGAGCTGGACAAGGTTGCAAAACTTCCTGGCTGTCATTTCCTAAAATCCTGGAATACAAAGAGGATTTGGGGAGTAAGTAGATAAAATGAGGATTTGGTCTAAATGAAGTGGTTTGGCCAAAAATGTGAAAGGAAATGAATTTCTTCCAGGAAAAACCCACAGATTCCATTGAGACATGACAAGAGAGGACTCTGGTCCCTTGGACAGTCTTGGCCTTTTGAGGCAGCCAGTCCTCCCTTTTGCCCCTCCCCATGCCATCTTACAACAGCCCTGCTGGGCATGACAGGAAGGTGTGTTTCAGCAGATAGGTGGAAAAAAATCAGAAACATTTCTGCTCCAGTCACAGCTTGGCAGCAACTGAGGACCACTGGGTCCATAGGTACTTGGACTCTGGTTTGTGGACACCTCCATGGCAATCTGCATGGACAAACAACTAGATGGGGCACTACTCACACTGAAACCTGGCCCTGGCCAAGGTTGTGCCCCAACTCAGGATAGGGCAGTGGAAGGAAACTGCAAGTGACTGAGGGTATTTGTTGCCAGGTGCAAGAAGGGCTGTGGCACAGAAATTAAGATGAATCTTAGGAAATCTCATTTTTCCAAAATTGATATAGTGAGCTGCATGCTGACATTATTTGATTTTTAATTAAAAAACAGTTAATAAATCACCTTTATTAAAAGGAAATGGAATAAGAACTATCCAAGGAAATCCAAAAATGTGGTCACTATTACTACACTGGGGGATTCTGCTAAAATTTAAAGATTTATCTATCAGCCTGCCTCTAAAGCTCTTAGATGCCAGTTTGTCCTGAAGTCAAAGGTGTGACTACAGGCAGGGAGGGGGAAGCTGTACCAAGGGGAGCCACAAGGAGATGTGAAAGGAATAGGAAGGAATAGGAAAGATGCAAATGCCCTGAAGAAGGGTCTGGTAGATTCTCTATTGGACCTAGGTCAATAGCCTTGGGTTTTGTTGAGGATCCTGTCATTGTTCTTATAAATGATCCATGAAATGAGATTTGAATCTAAAACATAAAAACTCTTACAGAAATTCCTAGTTATCATTTTGGAATTAACAAATGAGATTTTCTAATTGAATTGGTTGATCTCAGCTGATTTGAGAAATTAGCAGGTTTACTTTACTCCCAAGTGGCTGTATATTAGTATTTCTTAGATTATATCATCCTTTATATGAGTATAAGAATCTAATTTTGCTCACATTTCTTATCTATCCTAGTTTCTGAATTTCTCTCTCTCTCTCTCTCTCTTTCCCTCTCTCTCTCCTCTCCGTATATACACACACACACATTCCCAAATTTAAAAGAAGTGGAAGAGTTTTCTCATTCCTCACACATACTTAAATTAGTTCCCTAATCTACCTTGACATCTAACCATCATACATAGCACTCCCAGTACAAAGAAGGAAAATTGTTTCCCTTTCCTGTGTAATGTAAAAATGACTCCAATTTCATTATCTTTTGAGATCTAAGCTTAGGCAATAAAAATCAGCCTCACATAGAAATTGGAATATAGCTCTCAATCCTGAGACAATTAAAAAATTATTCAATGGACATTTTACCAGTCATTAAGTATTTATTAATGAAAACTGTATGACAAGATCACAGAGCCCCGATTAAGGGGAGGAGGAGAAACACTCTTTGGTGTCCTACTGCCTCCTTCCCAATCAGCCCAGGAGGCTCTCAACAGCTCTCAACTTGCAGAGTTGTTATTGCCAGGAACACCCATTGTATCATTTAGTAACATGTTATCATTGAATAGAATGTTGTTCTAGAGATGGCACCCTAATCCCCTGTGTATTAAGGAGAATATTTTCATTTCTTCTCTCCCACTGAAAGCATTTGGTAGGTGCTCAAAGAAATTCTTGTTGAACTGAATGGGTGTGTTGGGCATGGTTGTCCAGAGAAACAGAACTCACAAGAGATACACACATGTGCAGAAAGAGATTCATTATGGGGGATTGAATTACTAGATGATGAAGGCTGAGAAGTCCCACTATTTGCCATCTGCAAGCTGGACACTTAGGAAAGCCAGCGGTGTTAGGGTGTAGTCTGAGTCCAAGTCTGAAAGCCAGAAAATCGGGAGTGCCAATGTCCAAGGGCAGGAGAAAATGGATGTCCCATCTCAAGCAGGGAGAAAATTTGCCCTTTGTCTGCTTTTTGTTCTATTCGTGCCTTCAATGCACTGGATGGTGCCGGGTCACGTTGGGGAGGGTCATCCTCTTTACTCAATCTACCCATTCAAATGCTAATCTCTTTCTGAAACACTTCATAGACACATCCCGAAATAATGTTTTAGCAGCTGTGTGAGCATCCCATAGCCCGGTTAAGTGGACACATGAAATTAACTATTACAATGGGTAAAGAACTTTAGGTGGAAATTATTAGGGTCATTTTCAAAACCTCTAGTCTAAACTAAGTTCTAATGCTCATTTTAAAAACCCTAACAGATGTGATAAACTCTGATATTTGCTTGGAATTTTATAGTGTAAAATACATTTTCAAGTTATTTATGTCATTTGATCTTTGATCATATATTCCTATTTTTCAAAGTGGAAATAAGCTCAAAGAGGCTGGTTAACTTGCCCAAGCCTGATTTTAACTGGTGAAGATTGATTTGAGTTATTTTGAGTCCAGATATTATCATTTTACTGGATAATTTCAAAATATTTTGTCCCATTTGGTTGTAGGTTTACATCATACAAACATCAAATAAGCCAACACTTTAAAAAAGCAATTCAGTCTAAAAGTAGCCCTAAGATTACTGTTTGAACAAAACTTAACTTTCTATGCTAGGGCTTTTGTCAGTCGAGGTAGAATGGCTCCTCAGGATGGATTGGTTTAGCCCTTGATATTAAAAAATATTAACCTTCCTATTTGGTTGATATTAAAGTCTTTGGCTGGGAACTCCTTTAGTCAGTGACACTTCATATCTGCATCTATTGATAAATGAATAATCAAATGTGAAGCAATCCATATATTCTGATTTTTAATGTAGGTTTTATTCAGAGTTCATGCCAAAATCCAAGGCAGTCACATCTTTGGGCATTATTTTGATTCAATGCAGACTGATCTCTCTAGGTTACTTTTTAGTTTCATGAATTTGGAAGCAAGAAGCAGCATTATAAAGTCTATATCTATTATATGCTATACAGATAGTATTGAGGTCGTTGTGTTCCATATTGTTAAATGTTCCCTTCATGAATCCACTGAGTAATTTCTTTCAGAACTGAATGCTGTAAAATCTTTGCTTGACCTGAGAAACTACTTTTTTTTCTTTTGGACAATGAATACTATGTAACTGAATTTCTTTGGGGCTATGTTTTCCAGGAAGCTCAAAGCCAAGTTTATTTCCCACCTATAGCCAATTATGTCAGACAGTATTAGTTGAGTATTTGTGGGAATGGTTATGTTACGTGTGTGTGTGTGTATCTAGACAATCTAGTTTTATCTGATTATGATATTTTATTTATTTTTGATTATTATATTTTATGTGTTGCCTAAATGTACCCTAAAATTCTTCATAGTCTGAAAGCATGGAAAAAATAAGCAATTAAATAGTAAATTCAAAATGTTTTGAAATACCATTTCATCTTGAAATATCATAGGTTGATTTACTTTCATCTGTTGAAAAAGAGGCTCTAAATTGCTTGTGAAAGTCAGTGGAAAAAAGGGTCTTAGGGAGCAGCCACAAAACTCCAAGAGTATAAAAAATTCACCCCCCCATTAAGATATATGTCAATTTTAGTGTTAGTTGGACTCATATTGTTGTTATAAATATATTAAAGCTAATCTTCCTAAAGAATTTTTAGAGAAAATTATGATTCAAATATTTATAGAACAAATGCTTATAAACATATTTACTGGATGATTTAAAAAATAAAAAGGAATGCAAGTTTATAAGGATAAAACCATAGTAAAGTGGTGACTTCTTAACTCATTGCAGCCTGAGGAATCATCCCATACTCATTCATTTATTTACTCATTCATTCAACACATATTTATTGAGAACACACTTTGTACCAGGCATCTTTTACTCTATTTTCAGCATGGAAACAGTGGATTACGTACAAGCCAAAACTTTTATAAGATCAAACTTCCAAGGAAGGTGTAGGACACCTGTGGTTTTCTATACACAGACATACTTTCATAAAAGTTTTAAATCCAACAGAAATGAATATTTCTAGTGAGATTGATAGGGGACATTTATCATTTCCATTAGTCAACTCTTAGTCTTTGGATAATTTGTCAAGTTTCTTGTAATTTTTATTTTTCTTCCAGTTGATAGACCAAACTAATATTTTCTTCTGATTAAAAAGTAAACATGGCCAGCTGCTGTGGCTCACGCCTGTAATCCTAGCACTTGGGAGGCTGAGGTGGGCGGATTGCTCGAGGTCAGGAGTTCGAAACCAGCTTGAGCAAGAGCAAGACCCCGTCTCTACTATAAATAGAAAGAAAATTAATTGGCCAACTAAAAAATATATATAGAAAAAATTAGCCGGGCATGGTGGCACATGCCTGTAGTCCCAGCTACTCGGGAGGCTGAGGCAGAAGGATCACTCGAGCCCAGGAGTTTGAGGTTGCTGTGAGCTAGGCTGACTCCACGGCACTCACTCTAGCCTGGGCAACAAAACGAGACTCTGTCTCAAAAAAATAAAAATAAAAATAAAAAATAAAAAGTAAACATATGCCCTCATAAAATATTTAAAATATTTTTAAAAATAAAGAAAATGTATATTACCCACAACCTTACCTCCCATATATAAATACTGCTAGTATTCTACTATATTCATTTCTAATACTTTATGTATTTACCTATTTTGTTCATTGGGAACTATTTTATATCTTTTTTCCTCTTAGAATTTTTTTCCTCTTAGAACTATTTTGTGAACATTTCCTATATTATTAAAAATTCTTTGAAAAATGCTTATAAAGAGATAATGGCATTCTGTTAAATGATTATATCATAAATTAATTTTAATGATGAATATTTAGATTGTTTCACTTTTCAGTCCCATTAAAAATACTGTGTTAGATTTTAAGTTATTTCACATCTGATTTCCCAGGATAGCACAAACAGTATGAAAATGGTGTAATTAGTGCTGAATTTAGGCATCTCTTTTACCAAGAACTTTGATTCCTGACTGGATCAACATTATATGAATTAAAAACTCTAATTTTCTGAAGAGGTACCTTGATGTTATAAATAAGCATTAATCTGTAGATGGAGAAAGCAATATTCCTAACAAGCATGACATCATCTCTTTCTTAAAAATTTGGCATTTCTAGATCAGCATGAGATATAAGCATTTAGAATCTACTGATGTAGTTAGAAAACAAAGAACCTGGCTCAAAATTATTTTAACATTTTTGCTTTAAATTTTCCTTTCCCCCACTTTATTATTTTCTGGTTTTTTCCTATGATAAAATGCACCCCTATAATCTAACATGATAAAGTTGAGAGCTTAAGTTATCATTCATGAATCAAATTTACAACATATGGAGGTGAAACATGCTTATAGACATAATACACAATTGTATTAATTGTGTCAACCACATGTGAGTCCAAACAAGTCAATTAATCTGTGGGGCCAAGGGACTTCTAAAGTCTTCATTAGGAATTTGTCATGCAGTCCTTCAGGCTCCTAAGAGAATAAGTAGATAGATACAAAAACTTTTTTTAAAAAAAAAAAGACTTTGCTTCTATTGCCTATGTCTAGGGAACACAGTATGATCATTTTGTTGTAAGCCAAACAAGCCATTATAATTTTTAATATTTGAAGAATCATGGTGTTGTTAAATAGCAAGTAGTTTCCAGAATTGGGTTTTCCCTAAAACTCTCCCTTCCCACAGATCATAATCATGTCAGTATCATGTCACTGAGCAAAGATTTGGCAGATTTTTTTATCCTCATTTTAACAGACATATCACATTAACCAGGTCCTATGTGGACAGTTTCTTGCTTATGATCAACTTTTCTCCAGCTTATCAAAGAAAGCAGATACTTCTTAGAGCAGTATTTTACTTGAAGTTACTCGAATCCAGTAATAGAGGATGGTGTGACTGAGTTAATCAATTCTACAGGCTCTCATACAACTGCCAAGATAAATCCAATACTAAATGAGGTATCTTACCAGCTTACAACTGAGGCAGCTCTCATAGGAACCCAGAAACAGGGAGATGATGAGCATTTTGCAGTTATTTCTGGAGTTTGGAGTTCTTGGTAACTTAAGGAAGCATGACGTAAATATTGAGTCTATTTGTCCTAGTGCTATAGAAAATTGTGTAATAATGATGAAAAGTTCACAGATGCTAGAATCATAAAGGTCTGGGTTTGAATCCTGGGTAACTGTGAGCAATCATCTATAAAATGAGAATAATAATAACTTTGAAGGACTCTTATAAAGACTATTTGATTAATGTATATAATATGTACAAACCAGTGTCTGCCTATAATAAATGCTCAGTAAAATGGTGGCTGCCATTATTTTTTAAAATATATATATGATACACATAACATATATGTATGTATTCATTTAATAAGGACCATTCTATTGGGCAAGGTAGTGTCTTTTATTTGACTTTGGTGACCTCATGCAGCTATTCCAGAGAGCAGTGACTTGCAAAAATTGCTTTTCGTGTAAATTGAAAGCCTAGAAACTCTTGAAAACGAAGATTTTTTTCCATTAGTTGTGAAACAGATGTGTCTTAGCAAAACTGTTAGCAGAGTGGCTGATCAGTAACAAAAATTGATCTATTTGCCACTAAGGACAGCAATTGGAAGCTAAAAGCCTCCACCCCAAGAATGAATGTCCTATCCTCTAGTTTCATATAGAGCACTCAGAAGTATCTTTTCCATTAAAAAAAAAAAAACTCTGTAAGAGATATTAATATTCATTAATTAACTGGAAAGAAGGATTTGAGCCTTCAGCTCCTGAATAGTAAATTATTAATAATTGGCAGCGGTGGGAGCTGGGGGTAGATATTGGAACACAGCCTCCAGAGTGCCCACATGACTAAAGCGGGTATACCTCTCATACTGGACACCTTTAAAGCTGTAGCCTAGTGCCACTATGCATGCTGGGAGCCATAAATATGTAGGTGTGGACAATAGACTTTCTTTTCTTCCAGGCTATAAATGTTTATCAGGGAACAGAAAGCACGTCTCCACTTGAAACCAAAGGGTCTCATCTGTGCTTGGGTGGAAGAATTTCCTGGAGACGTTTTGAAAACACCAACGATTGGGCTCGCACACCAGACCAAATAAAGCAGAATCTCTTAGGAACAGGGCTTAAGTATGGCATATTTTGGTTTAAGCCAGTGGATCTCTAAATTTAGCATGCATCAGAATCACCTGGAAGGCTTGTTAAAACACAAATTACTACTGCACATCTAACAGAGAGCTTTTGCCTAGTATGGGTGCTTTACAAATACTCACTAAGTAAATATGGCCAGATATGCATTTGATAAAATGCAGTTTTATCAGTTTCTGTAATGGAGTTGATTAACTGCTGTCCATAAATGGGCTAGGTGGTCCCTGAGTTCCCGAAATTGTCTGCAGTATTTCATGGGCACACGCATTCATAAGACAGTTTCTCACTTCCAACAGATTCTTAAGGGAGGGCCTATGAGCTAAAATGTTACAAACCACTGTTATGGGAATGAAGTGTTATTTCCTCTAGGGTTTTATGTCTCTGTGAATAGAGTGAAGAAAAAAGTAGTCTTTTTGTTCTTTTGTTCCAAAAGAATAAATTTCAGTATTGACAAGAACAAAAGCATTTCATTTTGTTAAAAATAATAAATCAGCCACTAACGACTCTAGCCTCTTTAACTTTTTGCAAATAAAGGCCCATCACTTGAGAAATGCATCTATGTTTGTTTTATTGTGAACAGATTTATTGCAGTTTGAAAAATAGAGCACAAGACTGTCAGCTTCTCCCGGACAGGGACCTTGTCTTATACCCTAGGGCCTGCCCAGCAGAGGCACACAATGACTGCTTGAAAGTTGGATGATATTCATATTGCTCAGTCCTAGAAAAGCATACAAGAGATATTAATAAAATACCATTTTTATGGTGCTCTGCAATTATGGGTTAGAAAAGGTTTTTTTGATTATTTTTCAAAGAAACATATGTTTTTATTTTTTTCCTTCCTTCCAGCCAGCAAATTGCTATTCTCCAAGACTCAAAGATTCACCTACTTAAAGAAAAAAATTTTTTTCTTAAAGATATCCCCCTTTGGCAAGTGCATAGCAATTATTATTTTTAAAAATATTTGTCTCTTATAAACGAACACCCTATTACCATTGGTTACATACATCAATGTTACAGTGATACGTCATAGGAACAGGAATAGTAAGCGTTATAATTACAGTTAAGAACAGAGTTGTGGTGCTCCAGGAGAGAAGCCCCCAAGCAATGGCTATTGACCCCAATAGAGTTAGTTTTTTCTATCTTTTTCTATACCATATACTTCTCAAATTCACATACAACTTAATTTAGAGAAATTATCTCCTGGTGCTCTGTTCCATTTAGGGCCCAGTGAAGGTTCTATTGATTAGTGTTGACCCAACAGTGCCCGTTCCCCACCCAGGGTACAAAGCAAAATAGCAGTAACCCACATTTCTTACTCTCTCTCTTTTTGTCTGTCTGTCTGTCTTTCTCTCTTACCTTCTCTGTCTCTCTTTACTTTTAGATGTGTAGAAGGAAATGACCTTTCAGAGTTTCCCTTTTTTTTTCACAAAAGGATTATTCTCTACATAGAGTTCTGTAACTCATTTTTTTAAAACTTTACAATGCATCATAAACATTTTTCTATGTTAATAAAGATCTGCCTCATCCTTTCAAAGATTACAGAATATTGTACTGTATGGATGCATGATAGTTTTTTTTTTGTTTTTTTTACCAGGCTGCTATTGATGAGCATTTAGAGTGTTTCCAATTTTTCCCTCTGGTAAACATGGCAATGAACATTCATGCAAGTATGGGCTCTATGCCCTTGTTTTTCAGGGAATTAACATACCTGTTATAATTTTCCTCCCTGCAGCCCCAGCAGTCAAAAGTCCTAGATATGATCCATGTCTGTCATCTAATAGCCATAGAAACTTGGGGAAATCACTTAAGTTCTCTTTTTTTGAGAAATGGAAATACCAATCATTTCTCTGCCTTTCTCGCATAGTTGATGCTGAGAGAAAGCAAAGGATGTGAACATACTTTGAAAACTATTCAGCACCACTCACATGCAAGCCCATATTATACCATCAGTGTTTGTATTCTCTTTCTAATACACTTCCTGCATTAGTGTTTGTTCATGATGTACAATCTTACCCTGTTCACTCAGTAAATGCTTGTTGAATGAATGACTGTGAAGAGACCCTACCAGTGTTTCTCAGATTTCAGGCAGTGGACCACTTGCCAATGAGTCACCTGGTGCACTAGTTAAAAAGGCATATTCCTGGACCCCTTCCTGACCTAATGAATTAGAATCTCTGTGTAGGGGGAGGGTGAGAGTGGAGAGGCTCTAATTCTGTCTTTCCTTAAATGTCCCAAGTGATTTTGATACAGAAGAAAATTTGACAACCACTGGACCAGGTTGACATTGTCCCAGCTCATCCTCATATAAAGTTCCCTGGTGGGAAAAGGTAACACTATATCCTTGATTGGAGGATAAGCAAGTATAAGACAGAGAACTACACATTTTTTTCTTGATGTGAATCCCATCATGGGGTCATTAGAGATCCATCCCAGAATGAGCAGTCTGCCCAAATGAATGGCAAATGTCTTGCAAGTCTATTTCCCAAGAAGGACTTCAGCTTTCAGGATGTAGGGTTGTGTGGATGTCTAGATTTGACTAAAAAAAAAATATGACATGTCATGGCTGCTAACAATCGAACTGAATGTCGGCTGTGCAAAATGTCCCTGTGGAAATAAGAAAATAGGTCAGCCCTTTCTGGGTAAAGGAGGCCACAAAATGTACAGAGAATACAGTTTCTTTTCATGTAGTTCTTTCTGTGTTAATATTTGAGGACATTTTAGAATGTAGTAAGTGCAGGGGAAATAAGAGGAGCATACTTAAAAATATCAAGTATGGCATGTTCAACAACTTTCACATTAGTTTCTCTCCGTGATTACATCAGTGAATGATAAATGAGATGACTTCTCCAAAGATCAGGTAATATGAAGAGCTCAGAAAGAGAGAGCTTCCTTGGTGTCAAAGCTGTGTTAAGTGTTTTAAATATATTATTAAGCTTCATTAAATTGCCAATCAATACAAGGTTTTTGTAATAAAAATAAACATGGAACAAAGTCAAGAAATGTGAATAAACACTTCAGATACTTTGAGCCAACAGGTAAAGCCAGAAATCTGGTTTGTCCTAAAGGTTATTAGCTTTAGTTCCTATGATGTCATTTGCTCGGCAATTTTATTGGTTAAGGGTATGATTTGGTGAACCACTGGGCGAAACTGCTTAGGGAAGTGCAAGACAGTCCTCTTGGGAAAGAAAAACAAACAAGTTTGGAACATTTAGTGCTGTCGGATATTTTCACCTATGATGCTGAGGACAGAGCCTTGAGCATTCCTGTCAGAATCGAGGAGCCTAGATGTCACGCAGTTAACATTTTAAAATCCTCTCCTGTATGGCTGGGCATTGTGGCTCATACCTATAATCCCAGTACTTTGGGAGGCCAAGGCAGAAGGATGGCTTGAACCCAAGGATTTGAGGCTGCAGTGAGCTATGACGATGTCACTGAACTCCAGCCTGGGCACTAGAGTAAGACCTTGTCTCAAAAAATTCTCCCTTGTATGTGTAATTCATAATATAAGGCCTCTTGTGGAAGATGAATTTCCTCTCTCATAAGAGCTTAAAACCTTATGGGAAGGAGTACAAATCCCCACACTTTTATTTATAAACATGTATATGTTTATACATATACATGTATACAACAAGAGAACCCTACAGTTGGAGGCATCCCAGCCCTAGGAGGAGGGTTAGTGGACAGAGAAAGGAGCCCTAGGGAGCACCTGAGATCACCTATGGGCTATCGAAGAGCAAAAGAGAAGGAAGAAGACACTGAGACCCTGGTTACTAGCCTGTCCAGGTCACATTGGGCTTTACTCAGACCTGAATCTGGGAGCTCAGTAATGTCTGAATGTCCAAGTCCTTTCTCTGCACCTCATAGGATCCCCTCTTTCTACTCTCTTGTCCTGAATCTATCCAGGCTCCTCCAACATTGGATACTGCGGGATCCAACACCAGTGAGGGTGTGGTTCCCAGCCCCCCAAGAAGGCAATGTTGTACTTTATTCTAGCCCTGCCCCACCAGGGGGTCTGAGTGCACCACTGTGCACTGCGGCTCTCTAGGGCACCAGTGGTCTCCCTGCAGTTGCCGGCTGTAATTAGGCAAGTGCTTGATTCCAGTGGCAGCCCAACGAGTGCTGCTGCCCACGCGTCATGGTAATGACAACAGGAAAGAACGACATTATCACCAAGCTCCTAATCCAGGCAGTGGGCTAAGTGACCCACCACAAAGATCATGGATCAGGGGCAGGCTAGGATGTGTCATCTGTCTTCTCTGCTGACGCTGCTTCTGATGGTAGTTGTTCCTTCAGTCCCTTGTTGACAGTTTCTGCTGTGCCCCTCTGCTCTTGGGTGCCCAGATGTTCCAAGCTCTCTCCAGTCCTCCCCCATCACCTCAGGGCTTCTCCAGATATCCTATACCTTCAAACATCTGGCTCTTGGAATTAAAAATCACATTTTGAAGATGAACACATTCCTTACTGAGAAAGATTTACAAGCATCTCCTTAAGAACTCAAAAGTCAGAAATTTAGCTCTTCCATCTGCACCATTTTTACCTCGAGAGCAGTGCATTCACAAAGCCATCTTTGCTGCCCAAACAAAGGGAGAAGAATAACAGGGCCTGGGAAGAGCTGATGGGTCGAGGGCTGACCTTCAGCTTCATATCTCCAACTGCCACCCTAGCACACGAGGAGGAAGCAAAATAGGGAATTCAAAATTCGGGTGTTTTTTTAAAAGCAGAATAACGAAGATAAAAGAAGTGTCAAGGACAGGCTGAGAGACAGTAGGTCAAAGTTATTATAGATGATGAAAGGACAGAGGAACATTTCTCGCTTTCTATATTTAGCATTGTTAGTCATTATTTTTTCATAAAGAGTATTTAGGTCAGAGTTCTTAGATGTAAGCAAAAAAAAAAAAAAAAAAAAAAAAAAGCATACTTCAGTCAATTAAGCCAAAAAAGGAATTTTTGAAAAGGATCCCAGTCCACTCAGAGAAGTCTTCGGTGGGCTGGAACAGCAGGCTAAGTTTCTGGGAAGTTCCCAATATCACTGGCAAAGAGGGCCTGACAAGGAGACCCTCACCAGGACTGCTGCCCACACAGCACCCAATGCTACTGTTTGGCCTGTGGCCAGGAAGTGGACTTTATTGCATCTGCAAGTGCCATAATCATCTATCCACTTTTACACCAGAAACTGATCTGAGAACCAACCACTCAAAAGCCTGACAACCCTGCTTCCACCCATGCTGTCAAAGTGGGCATTATGCAAAGCCTCTTTCCCCAGGTGCTCTTGCAGTTCAGCCTGATTGGAGAAGATCAGGAAATGCATGTATGCCATTGTTTCAAGGTGGGCATGAAATCAAGTTTTGGGGGGCTATATCTATGAGGATACATAGTCCCTAAACATAGTGAGAACGTTCAAAAGGTGATCAATTAGGGAATCCAGTGGAACACTATATGCAATCATAAAAAGTTGGAGATACACTATCATGGCAAGATCACCAGGATGTGTTGTTATATGCAAAAACAAAGGAGTATAACAAGAAATAATATGCTACTGTTTGTGTAAGAAAGGAGAGAAATAAGACCAAAAATACACTTGCAAAAATGAACATTATGAAGATAAAGAAACCATTAAAAATGATTACCTGTGGTGGTAAGAAAGTAGGTAGAGTGAGGGGGGGGGGAAGGAAGATTTTAAATTTGGATTTGATTTCTGATTCATCATGTACTAAATAATAGAATGTCATTAAAATCTCAGCTGCTAAACTGGAAAGCCAAACAAAACAAGTAAACTTGATTGTGTGTTAGATCATTTGGGTAACTCGAAAGAGGAAAGATGTATTTCAAGTAAGTTTAAAACAAAATATCTTGACAGTAAATTCTTAATGGGATGCATTCTAAGGACAAAAAAAATTGACAAAAAATTTCTAAAGCTTTTTTTCAATAGTGGAACTGGTACTGCTTCTTAAAAGTATTTTCTTTATATCATAGGATAAAATATAAGGACAGAGATAAATTTGTGGAATTTAAAAAATTAAGTTAAAACACAGTAATGCTAAAATTGAATTGGAAATATCAATATGAACTCATGTTTTTGAACAATGTTTATCTTCTAACTTTGTTCATGGAAATATCCAAGATGTAATGTCACTACATTAGCAATTAGCAGCACTCTTAGGACAGGGATTTTGGCTGGCTTGGTCCATTTGTGCTGGTACATAACAGAATGTCTGAGACTGGGTAATTTATAAAGAACAGAAATATATTTTCTCACAGTTCTAGAGGCAGGGGATCAACAATCAAGGCACAGGTGGTTTGGTTTTCTGGTGAGGGCTCTGTCTGCGTCCAAGATGGCATCTTGTTGCTGTGTCCTCATGTGGCAGAAGAGATGGAAGGGTGAGAAGGAGGAGTATTTCTCCCTCACATGGTGGAAAAGTGAAAGAGAATGAATCTACTCCCCCAAGTCCTTCTCTAAGTGCCCTAATCCCATCCTTGAGCTCTGCCTTCATGACTTAATTGCCTCTGAAAGGTACCACCTCTTAATACCATTACATTGGTGATTACGTTTCAACATAGGAATTTTGAGGGAAAACCATCACTCAAACCAAAGCACTCATACTATTCCCCACTAAAGGAATGTCCTACCCAAAAGCAAGCAAAGAAACTTACCAAGTTAATGGATTCGTGTCAAAAAAACTCAGGAGCCAGCTTCGAGTGTCTTCCACTGATTACATTTGTGACCATTTGAATAGTCACCCCTGTCGTAGGATCATAGTTCACTGAAATTCACTGAATTTATTAAAAATTCAAGTCCATAATGATACTAACAAAAGGAAAAGTCAAGAATAGAAAGGACTTCACTTGTCATTATTTGAAGCAATTATTAAACTTTTTACTCTCCCTAACTAGAATGCAGTGGCATCATCGTAGCTCACTGGGACCTCTAACTCCTGGGCTCAAGCAATCCTCCTGCTTCAGCCTCCTGAGTAGTGGGACTACAGATGCACACCAACAAACATGGCTAATTTTTTCTGTTTTTTGTAGAGATGGGGTCTGTGTCTTGCTCAGGCTGGTCTTGAACTGGACCTGAGCAATCCTCCCATCTTGGCCTCCCAGAGTGCTAGGATTACAGGTTGAGCCATGGTATCCAGCCTAAACTAAATCTTTATTTTGAAAATTTGTGAGTAATGGGAAAGAATAAATTCTTAATCCTGCTTTCCGGCAGGAGCTATATCTCAGGGCAACCAAGTAGCTCTAGTTAATGAAGAATGCCCCCAATTAACACATGTGAAATGATAGAATTAGGAAATAATTATTTTGCAACACTTAATTATTAGTTCAGGCAAAGAACTGGTCTTGACACTATTAAATGAATGATTGATGGGAAAATGGACATTTGTGTGAGGCCACAATAACCCCACAGAGATTCTTTTCTGGTTGCAATGGAGAGATTAAGATATTCTCCCCCCAGCCAGTGGTCTCTCAGCACCCCACTGGTGAACAACCAGATATCATGAGATGCAATATGAAGTACACCACATCTGTGTTGTATTCTAGCCAACATCTAATAGAGCCTTTGTATTTAAGTTTTGAATTTACAGAAATAAGCTAAATGATGCCACAAGGAAACAATCAGAATTTGAAGTATTTTCTTCATTGTGAATCATTCTCTTCAGCAAGACAGTGCCATTAAAATGTGACAACCTGATTAAAAGCAACTTAAAGAAATAGCAAACAAATGCAATGTGTAGTCTTAAACTGGATTCAGTTTTGGACAAGGCAGGTATATATGATTTGGCAGACATTTAGGGGAATTTAAGTGTGGGCAGCTTATTAGATAAGACTGAAGATCTTAAAGCAATGTTTTTAAAGTGATAGAATGTTAGTTTGACTACATATGAAAATGCTCTTATTTTTAAAAGAGGCAGCTAATATACTCTTATTATATGGTGTAACTGATATGGTGGAATGTTTTGATGTCTAGAAATTGCTTTAAAATAATTCTACATAAAAATAAATATTTCCAAGGCTGCTGGGCAATTAGAAAACACTTTTACCACTGAGTTAATTATTTTCCACAATAGGATATTTATTGCATTATTGATGGGAATAAGACCACTGGGACTTAGGGACCCATTTCTGAGGCCATGGGAAAAGAGGAGGTGAAGGAATGCTGCCTGAGCAGGAGCCGGAGATAAGGGCAGAAGTTAACTGGCTAGTTGGGGACATTCCAGAGATCTACAAATACAACAAAACAAACGCCCACCTTAAAGCCTGAGGGGCCTCATGCCTAAAAATCTGCTTGACATGAAAGCCACCCACGGCTGTAGAGGAAGATTGCAAAATGTCAGCCTGGAAGAAGGGACACCAGGCTCCAACTCTTAAACACCAGGTCGAGTTCCTTCCCTCCTTTTTCCAGTAGAATGCCTCAGTTAGTGGGGAGCTAACCTCCCAATAAGAAGTAGTAATCTTTGTTCCTCAATCGAAAGGGCCACAGCTGCTGAGTTCAGAGATACTATCTATACATACCTTAAGACAGGCGTCCTCAAACTACGGCCCGCGGGCCACATGCGGGTGTTTTTGCCCGTTTGTTTTTTTACTTCAAAATAAGATTCACCACATAAACAGAAGCAAAAACAAAGACCACATGATTCTTTCAATAGATGCAGAAAAAGCTTTTGACAAAATTCAACACCCTTTCATGATACGAACACTTAAGAAAATAGGCATAGAAGGGACATACCTAAAAATGATACAAGCCATATATGACAGACCCATAGCCAACTTCATACTGAATGGGGAAAGATTGAAATCATTCCCACTTAGAACTGGAACCAGACAAGGCTGCCCACTATCTCCACTTCTGTTCAACATAGTGCTGGAAGTCTTGGCTACAGCAATCAGACAGGAAAATGGAATCAAAGGTATGCAAATAGGGGCAGAAGAGATCAAACTTTCACTGTTTGCTGATGATATGATATTGTATCTAGAAAACCCCAAGGATTCAACCAAGAAACTCCTGGAACTGATCAATGAATTTAGTAAAGTCTCAGGATACAAAATCAATACACAGAAATCAGAGGCATTCATATACGCCAACAACAATCTAATTGAGAACCAAATCAAAGACTCAATTCCCTTCACAATAGCAACAAAGAAATTAAAGTACCTAGGAATATATTTAACCAAAGAGGTAAAAGACCTCTACAGGGAGAACTATGAAACACTGAGGAAGGAAATAGCAGAGGATGTAAACAGATGGAAATCCATACCATGCTCGTGGATCGGCAGACTCAATATCATCAAAATGTCTATACTACCCAAACTGATCTACAGATTCAATGCAATACCTATTAAAATCCCATCAGCATTCTTCACAGATATAGAAAAAATAATTTTACGCTTCGTATGGAACCAAAGAAGACCCCGAATATCAAGAGCAATTCTAGGCAACAAAAACAAAATGGGAGGCATTAATATGCAAGATATCAAACTATACTACAAAGCTGTAGTAATTAAAACAATATGGTACTGGCACAAAAACAGGAATATTGACCAGTGGAACAGATGTGAGAATCCTGATATAAAACCATCCTCATATAGCCATCTCATCTTTGACAAAGCAGACAAAAACATATGCTGGGGAAAAGAATCCCTCTTCAATAAATGGTGCTGGGAAAACTGGATAGCCACCTGTAGAAGGCTAAAACAGGACCCACACCTTTCACCTCTCACAAAAACCAACTTACGCTGGATAACAGACTTAAACCTAAGATATGAAACTATTAGAACTCTAGAGGAAAAAGTTGGAAACACTCTCCTAGACATCGGCCTGGGCAAAGAGTTTATGAAGAAGTCCCCAAAGGCAATCACAGCAGCAACAAAAATAAATAAATGGGACATGATCAAACTACAAAGCTTCTGCACAGCCAAAGAAATAGTCATGAAAGTAAACAGACAACCTACAGAATGGGAGAAAATTTTTGCATCCTATGCATCCGATAAGGGACTGATAACTAGAATATACTTAGAACTCATGAAAATTAGGAAGAAAAAATCAAATAACCCCATTAAAAAGTGGGCAAAGGACTTGAACAGAAACTTTTCTAAAGAAGACAGAAGAATGGCCAACAAACATATGAAGAAATGCTCAACATCTCTAATCATCAGGGAAATGCAAATCAAAACCACAATGAGATATCACTTAACCCCAGTGAGAATGGCCTTTATCAAAAAATCTCCAAACAATAAATGCTGGCGTGGTTGCGGAGAGAGAGGAACACTCCTACACTGCTGGTGGGACTGCAAACTAGTTCAACCTCTGTGGAAAGCAATATGGAGATACCTTAAAGTGATACAAGTGAATCTACCATTTGATCCAGCAATCCCATTGCTGGGCATCTACCCAAATGATCCAGTGACACTCTACAAAAAAGACACCTGCACTCGAATGTTTATAGCAGCACAATTCATAATTGCAAGGCTGTGGAAACAGCCCAAGTGCCCATCAATCCAAGAATGGATTAATAAAATGTGGTCTATGTATACCATGGAGTACTATTCAGCTCTAAGAAACAATGGTGATATAGCACATCTTATATTTTCCTGGTTAGAGCTGGAACCCATACTACTAAGTGAAGTATCCCAAGAATGGAAAAACAAGCACCAGATATATTCTCCAGCAAACTGGTATTAACTGAGTAGCACCTAAGTGGACACATAGGTGCTACAGTAATAGGGTATTGGGGAGGTGGGAGGGGGGAGGGGGTGGGTAGATACATACATAATGAGTGAGATGTGCACCATCTGGGGGATGGTCATGATGGAGACTCAGACTTTTGGGGGGAGAGGGGGAAATGGGCATTTATTGAAACCTTAAAATCTGTACCCCCATAATATGCCAAAATAAAAAAAAAATAAAAAAAAAATAAAGTAACTAAAAAATGTCAGAAAAAAAAAAAAAGATATGTGCAGTGTGCATAGGAATTTGTTCATAGTTTTTTTTAAACTATAGTCTGGCCCTCCAATGGTCTGAGAGACAGTGAACTTTAAAAAGTTTGAGGACCCCTGCCTTAAGGTGTAGTTGTGCTTAGTAAAGAGCTATGTGTTCCTGCTTCTACAGATAAAAGAATCATTAGCTAAGACATCTCGTGACTATTAGGGGGAGACTTGAAACTTCTACACATTGTAACCCATGAGCTTTTCACATAAAAACATTGTGATCTAGAGCATGAAAAAGAGAATAAAAATGGGTGCTAGATTTCAGTCATTACCGCCTGGCTCATGGGAATGCTGGTGGTCCCCTGACCTCCCTGGTAAAAATAAATAAAATATTTATTTTTATGTAGAATTATTCTAAAGCAATTTCTAGACATCAAAACATTCCACCATATCAGTTACGTCATATAATAAGAGTATATTAGCTGCCTCTTTTAAAAATAAGAGCATTTTCATATGTATTCAAACTAACATTCTATCACTTTAAAAACATTGCTTTAAGATCTTCAGTCTTATCTAATAAGCTGCCCACACTTAAATTCCCCTATATGTCTGCCAAATCATATATACCTGTCTTGTATTATATACTATATTACAAAATTGTCATGTCTCTGGGGATTTTTAATTGCTCAGCCTAAACCTGAAGTCTGTGTTGGCTGTGCTACTTCAGCCAGCAGTAACAACCCACGGTGCCATTGGCAGCAAATGTGGATGTGCTGGCTTCCTGGGCCTGCCATAATGAAGCATCACAAACTGGGTGGCTTAAAACAACACAAATTTATTCTGCCACAGTTCTAAAGGAGAGAAGTTCAAAATCAAGGCATCATCAGGGTTGGTTCTTTCTGGGGGCTGTGAGAGAGAATCTGTTCCATGCCTCTCTCCTAGCTTCTGGTAGTTTGCTGGCAACCTTTGGTGTTTCTTGACTTCAAGGAACATCACCCCAATCTTTGATATTTTCACAAATTTCCCCTTTTCAATAAGGACACTAGTTGTATTGGAGTAGAGGCCATCCTACTGACTTCATTTTAACTTGTTAACTTCTATTTAAGGCCCTATCTCCAAGGCCCTATCTTAAGGCCCTGTCTCAGAAGAAGGTCACATTCTGAGCTGCTAGGGAGTTAGGACTTCAACATGCGGATTTTGGAAGATACAATTCTACCTATGACCGTGGGGAGGAACAAAGTCTGTGATTGTGTTGTCAAACTCTGATCCTGAGAAGCCCCAGGACTCACAAACCACACCAGCCTCAGCTGCCAGCTGGAGGACGGGCCAGCAGACAGGGCCTCCCTGCCCCAGCCTTTGACTACATACGTGGCACCCACCTCTTGCATTGATTTTCACATGAGATTTCCTAAAAAAGGAACGATTGTGAGAACACTGCACTCTGTGTAAAGCACTAGCATTGCCCTTTGGCCCTGTGCCCCCCGGTTCAAGGACAGCAGCATCACACCAGGAACACAAGTGCCAGCCGTTCCCTGTCCCTCACTGGATCGCCACTTTCCTTCTCCCCTAACATTCCAAGAATTGATCAGAAAGAATTGTCCTAGTCTACAATATTATTTTTCCTTTGCTTCCTAAGAAAGAATGTGATTTTCTAAAGAAATATATTGATTCATAAAAGTGTTTTTTATTCGTTTCTAACTTTTTATTATGCACTTTCGAAATATTAAAAAAATATAAAGAAGATAACATATAACCACTATCCAATGACTATATTCCTTTCAAAATTAGAAATAAGAATATAGTATTTAATATATAAATTCTCAAACTTTATGAAAACTTATTACACAAGAGGGCGCTAGATTAACATATAAGAGGGTGCCCCATGAAAGGACAGACATGTAAATTAGCTGTAGTGTATAATTTAACCTAAAATAAATTTGAGCCATTGTTTTTTCAGAATAGGCAATATTTACTAATTGGATATTTTTTTCACATTCCACATGGAATTTCATCTCTTCACATCTGAGAATCCAAAAGTCTATCTGAATAAGTTACCCCAACAGACACACACACACACACACACACACACACACAAATCCACAAATGCCTGGTGAATACACACACACCCCTCACTTGATCTGAAACATCAATTAATTCTCATGTTATTAGTGTTTTTGTTACTCATGGAATATGTTGTATTATTAATAATTTGAAGTAATTGTCAAAATAAATAAAGTAAATTCTGTTGGTGATGCAGTGTGTCCTTTAAAAGGTTATTCATTTAGGTGGTTGCTTAGTTGAAATGGACAGGGAAATTGTGTGTTGTTGTTAATGCACAGTTCATTCTGGCAGGCTTGTTCCTCCTAACTCTACATTTCCCCATCCCATGGAGTTATTTATAGACACTATCAGGCCAAATCAGCAAAAATTTTAGGAATGGGAGGAAATGTCCAGAAACATGTATGTCCTCATTTCAAATTTGCCCAATTTAAATATCCAAAGTATAAAGATTAGAATTTATGTGCCGGGGAAAAAAATCAGGAAGCTCTAGTTAAAGTTCAAGGGGAAAAGTGCTCACAGTTCTAAATCTCATTCTACAGTCAAATCTTCTGATAGGTATTTACCTAGGTTAGGTATAAATTTGCAAGGATAATTAGGAATTTTACTAAGTTTCTCCTCACCCCTATCACACTAGAGCAAATTAAAAACAGTATGGGCTCTGGGGCTTGGTGGATTTGTGTTTTTTACTATCATATTTAGAGACAGAGTCTTGCTCTGTCATCCAGGCTGGTATGCAGTGACAGGATCATAGCTCACTGCAGCCTTGAACTCCTAGTCTCAAGCAATCCTCCCCCTTGGCCTCCCAAAGTGCTGGGATTACAGAAGTAAGCCACCACACTCAGCCTGGCGTGGGTTTAGATCCCAGACTCTGAGGCTTGGTGAGAACTCACCTCTAAAATGGGATCAATATTTCTGACCTATTTGGTATATCTTGATGACATTTCAAATAAGACAATGCTTATGCATCATGCAGATTGAATATTTATAAAGTGTTAGATATTCTTCCCCTTTCTTTTTGCCCCCCTTTTCCTATTTTCCCTTCCTGATTTCCTCTGTCTCCTCTTTTCATTTTCCCCTCAATTGTCTAATTTAAAAAGGCTTCCAAGAGTGGCGAGCTTTATATGTTGCACTTTACAACCACGTTTACTATTTGGCTGTTTTTATCTGTAAACCTGTCCTCGCCCCTGACCCCATCCCACCCTCCACACCCATGTCTACAAACTCACATGGGCAGTTCTGTGGGGGCTGTACCACGAGCAGCATACCCTGTGTCTGACGCAGAGTAAGTGCACCAACCATTCTTAAGTGTCTATTTCCAAGGGCATACTCCTTTCCTGTTAGTGTTCACTTCAGCTCTGCTGAGAATGCAATGATACACTACGATCCCATTTTAGGTAGGGGTTTCAGTGTCAGAATCATCCACTCCATTAGTGGAAGACAGAGATTGTTTGATGGCTATAGACAGCTCACAGAATCGCTGGGATGATTACAGAATAGACTGGGCTTCCAGGAACTATTGCCTTTTCCATAATAGAAAGCTGTCCAGTGAGAAAGCCACCGCCTCAGCTGCCAACACAGACGTGTCACCTCTGCTATGATCTCTATTAACAAAATGGACACCCCAAGCCTGCCTTTCTCTATATGTAACCCAGCTATGGATCAAACTCTCACGTGGGAACCTCTACAGTAGAACCTGAGTTAGATCTGGAATTCTACCTCAAGAAAGACTGGGAAACACAACTGTTTTACAGAACAGGAAGGCACCGCAGAGTGGTGTTGGAGGGATTTTAAATGAGCCAATCTAGAGAATCTCTACATTCTGTGTTTTCTATTTGTTTTGCTTTTATGTGATTATTAGAGCTTCTATATACCTTACTAAACAGAAGTCAATACTACTCCTAACATTACTGGCAAGGAAGATGGAATATGTAGGGTCCAATAATGTGACCCTATGGTTAGAGTCTATTTTGAAACTGTGTTTCTTGAATATTTCTGCAAATGACCAAATACAATGATATCATATTGTCTGTTTTCCTAAATAGGACTCTACATTGTACTTGTGTTAGGGTGGGGACTCATGAAGAGCTCATGGCTGGGGTTGGAGAAAGATTTCTCACACAAGATTAAGATATAGAGAAGAAAAAAAATTTACTTCATCTTAAATGTTAGAATCGTTTTAAAGACAGAAAGTTTGTTTTACTTCCCAAATGTGGGTAGGGCATGACACAAGAGAAAGAAGTATCAGCACACAGAGGGTAGGGGTTTGGGGTTTTTATTTAGGGGCAAAGAGAAAAACAAAGTGATTGCAGCCAATTGATAGCCAAAAGAGCTGTGAAACTGCTATGTGTAATTTTTCCTTTTTTTCCTCTTCTCTGTGCTGCTTGCTTATCAAAGTCCTTGAAATTAGTCTTGCCAGAGCTGGAGCAGAGAGTTTGTACCCCTGCTGTCCACTTAGGGCTCTTGAAGGCTGTGAAAAAACTTTTAGAGATAACAAGTTAAGTCCTGGGTGTTTAATTAAGCAAAACAAAGGGCAGTTGTGTTGTGAGTTTTCTCTTCAAAGGGGCAATTATGTGCTGTGAATTTATTTCTCTTACTTTCTGTTAGATAGTTCATTTTCATCTATTAGATAGGTTATTAGGAAGGCCAACTTTTACCTTGTATAGATTATAGATAGAATTTTGAACACTGAGGAAGAGATGGCCTCTGGATTATTGTTTACAATTATCATTTTCTGCAGAGATATTTGTTTAACACCTAAAAAAAAAAAGAGCTGAACAACTATAGTTGTTGTACCTTGGACTTTAAAATTCACCTGAAATGTTTCTTTATCTTAGAATAATTCAAAATATACTACAAGAAGAAATATCATCAAATGAATGATTGCTACAGTTTTCTCACTGGGCTGATGATTATTTAAAAATTCCCCAGTTGCTACTTAAACTCCACCTAGCCAATTATGAAGTCTATGACCTTTTACAAAACTTATAGAAGACATTCCAAGATGAGAAAGATTGTTGGCATAACCAAGAGGGAAATCAGGGTAGATGTGGGTACCTTTTGATATGTTAAATAATTTCTCATATCTTTGCTTTCCAGATCTGACTTCTGCTCTATAATTTCCATAATAATATCACAGATTGGCGGTAATACTGGGTTTGCAGCACACAGTGAGCTTCAAAATTATTGCAATAGCTCAAATTTCCACTGAAAGCCTTTCCTAAGCCTTTTGTTCTTTCTTTTCAACAAGTGTTATAGTCTTTATATTCATTGCTTATTTAACTCTGATTTGAAAGCATCAAGTAATCCAAATGAATGACAGCAGAAAAAACAGTTTTGATGCCATTAGAGATAATAATCATTGATCTAATCATTTAAATCACTTAGGACAATGAATAGATGTTTAAGCAGAAATACTTGATTTAAAAACCATCCATAGCCATATCCAGGTGACAATGGAATGGAATGAATAATTTACTTAGCTCTGTGTTAGGTTCCTAGCATGAAACACAGGCGCACAATGAATGACGTGAAGTAAAGGGACAGCTTACAAACGTGTAGGCAGAGACTGAGGAAGCCAGTGTGAAATAGAGCAGCACCCAGAGGCTGGTATCTGTGGGTGAGGAGCTCTGTCCCCTGCTTGAAGGGACAAGCAGAAAGATGTAGTTAGCAGAGACTGGATCTGGCAGCTCTATGGGGAGGGCTGAGGTCTTCAATAGAAGGATGAAGATGACCTGCTGTGGCCTGGTAAGATGGCTGGAGGAATAAATATTCCAATTTCAGTAATAAATACTCGAGTCCTTCAGCAGCTTTCTGCCACCTTCCATTGGCTGAACTTAACGAGAAACAGACGCAGAGGAGCCCTTGGCCATTAGCACGGTCACAGGGCACAGAGCCAGAGGAGAGAGTGGATCTGGAGGGGAACGAGGAAGAGAGGGGGCCTTTATTCTGTGCCTACCTGGCACTTCTTCATAGGTGTTCTCTAATTCTCGCAAAAATCCTACAATGTAAACATTATTTTCTGGAGTTTGCACCTGAGAAAACTGATGCTCTGTTCTATTATGGTAATTCACCACATCCATTAATGTAAGTCATCACAATAATAGATTGAAGGAAAAAATTCTAAGTATGTGCAAGGTAA
The DNA here is from genome assembly GCF_040939455.1 of Microcebus murinus. Lineage (NCBI taxonomy): Eukaryota > Metazoa > Chordata > Mammalia > Primates > Cheirogaleidae > Microcebus > Microcebus murinus. The sequence goes on from NC_134108.1 coordinate 30,467,461, forward strand.
AAAGCACTATAAAAAAGTTAATTTCCAATGCTGAAATGTTTTAGCAATCTTTTCATAGAAGGGAACATTCTTAAATTAGTAAAGAATATATATTTTAAAATCTACAGTGAATATCATACATCCTGGTGGAAATGTAAAGTATGGCTTTAAAACCAAGAACAAATCAAGAAAGTCCCCTATGCTAACTATATTTAATATTTTAATGTACGTCTGAGCTACTGCTGGAAATTTTAGCTACCGCAGAAAATTATATAAAATACATAACTATTTCTATGGTTTGCATGTGCCCTCTAAGATTCACATATTGGATACTTAATTCCCTAATGCAATAGTGTTGGAAGGAGGGCCCTAATGAGAATGGATGGATTTTGCAATGAAAAGCACTTGTGGGAGTTGGTTCTCTCTCCTACGCTTCCGCGATGTGAGGACTCAATGTTTATCCTGCCTTGCCCTTCTGCCTTCACCATGCGAGGATGCGGTAAGAAGACCCACACCAGTCACCAGCACCTTGATCTTGGACTTCCCAGCCTCCAGAACTGTGAGAAATAAAGTTCTGTTCTTTGTCCGTATATTGTTGGTGGGAATCTAAATTAGTACAGCAACTATGGAAAACAGTATGGAGGTTCCTCAAGAAAACTAAAATAAAACTACCATATGCTCCAGCAATTCCACTGCTGGGTATATATATCAAAAAGGAAGGAAATCAATACATTGAAGAGATAGCTGCACTCCCATGTTTATTGCAGCACTATTCACTATAGTCAAGATATGGAATCAACCTAAGCATCCATGAATGGGTGAACAGATAAAGTATGGTATATATATATATATACACAATGAAATACTATTCAGCCATAAAAAAATAAACTCCTGTCATCTGCAGCAACATAGATGGAACTGGAGGATGTGAAGTGAAATAAGCCAGGCACAGAAAAATGAATGTCACATGCTGTCATTCACATGTGGGAGCTAAAAAAACTTGATCTCATGGAGGTAAGAGCAGAATGGCAGTTACTAGAGGCTGGGAAAGGTAGAGGGGAGAAGAGGATAAAGAGCAAGTGGTTAATGGGTATAAAAATACAGTTAGATGGAAGGAGTAAGTTCTAGTGTTTGATGGCACAGTAGGCATATTACAATAATTTATCATATATTTCAAAATAGCTAGAAGAGAAGATATGAAATGATGTTGCGACAGAAAGAAATGCTAAATGTTAGCTCCCACATGTGAGAGACAGCATGTAACATTTGTTTTCTTCTGTTTTTAACAGTAAGAAATATTTCCCCAGTCATGGAAAAATGAGGATAAAATATTTTAATGATCTCTTTACAATATGGGAGTAATAACAGCGCCTTTCAGAGTTATACACTGAATTCCTTCCACTGCACTTGTGTACAGTGTGCATTTTGATTTCATCCCAAGCTGAGAGTTGTTTTCTCTTCCGCCCACAGCAGCGCTGACTGCTAATGGGCTTATTAACCAAAGCCCATTGCATCACTGCCACCTGGAGCTATTAGCACGCTCTGTGAAACAAAAGATGCACAACAGGGCTCCGGAGATGAAAGAGGAAGGTCCACAGAGAAATATCAATGTTACAGTGACCTCAGGAGTCATCCTGTGGTTCCAGAGTCTGGCTGGAGATATATTGGTGCTACAGAGTGACAGGAAGTGGGTTTGACTCATAGCAAGAGAAAAGTTAATAACCCAAGATATCTAGCAAAGGACTAGAAATGTCTTTGCTTAATAAAATTTTCATTTGTAAAAATAATGCTATCAATGGTCTATGTGACAGTTGCCTTGAGAAGAAATCCAAATGGACTAACAAAGATGAGTACTGATAAGATCCAGAATATCCTCCACTTCACTGCCACCATTTGAGAGCTGGACAAGTTATTTAATCTCTTTAAGCCCCAGGTTCCTCATCTTTAAAATGGGGCTAATGGTAGTACATAGCTCATTAGATTATTATACAGATTAAGTGAGCTAATAAGTGAAGTAGGCGGATTGCCATGTCTAACACACACTAAGTGCTCAAAACTAACTATTATTATCATTATTATTATTACTATTCCCAGCCAGATCTGCAGATCCTCTATATCTCTAGAAAAATCTGAAGTATAATAATTAAGACAATATAAAGTATAAGTGAATAATGTGGACATTTTTTATTTTCTGAAAACTTTCCTGGAGCACATTTTATTGCATGAAGGAAAGGAAGATGCTTCTTTACCAAATGTATTTTGAAATGTAACATAAAGACAGCTCCCTGATTGGAATTCATACGCTGTCTTATTTTTCCCTCCTAATTTGACTGGCTTCTCACTTGACAAGTTATAAATTCTTCATTGTTATTTATCATTTACTCTGAGACTCTTGGAGTAAAATCCAAAACAAACGGCAAATGTAAGGAGACATTGATCATTGGTTGTGTTTGTATTAGGGCAAATGAGGGTAATGCTATCTGACCATATTATCTCTAATTTTAAGTTACAGATTCATACATCATACATATGAATATGTCAGCTGTTGGGTTATTAGTGTCCTGTTGGGTTATTATTAGTTATTAAGCAGAAAGGTGTTTTTGCTTATCTTTGTGTTTCTGGTACCTGATTTTATACCTACAAGATAGCAGATTCTCTGTTACTGGTTAAGGGGAAAAAATAGTTTTTTTTTGTTTTTTTTTTTTTTTTGAGACAGAGTCTCACTTTGTTGTCCGGGCTAGAGTGAGTGCCGTGGCGTCAGCCTAGCTCACAGCAACCTCAAACTCCTGGGCTCCAGTGATCCTTCTGCCTCAGCCTCCCGGGTAGCTGGGACTACAGGCATGCGCCACCATGCCCGGCTAATTTTTTTTTATATATATATATCAGTTGGCCAATTAATTTCTTTCTATTTATAGTAGAGACGGGGTCTCGCTCAGGCTGGTTTTGAACTCCTGACCTTGAGCAATCCGCCCGCCTCGGCCTCCCAAGAGCTAGGATTACAGGCGTGAGCCACAGCGCCCGGCCGAAAAAATAGTTTTTAAATGCTAAGTAATCATGACAGGTCTCACATGACTGTGTGAGCTATTAAATAAAAGCCTCATGAAAGCACCATATTATGAGTTTTAAAGTAAAAACTTAATATGGTATTTATTATCTCTGGTTTTATTACAAATTAAAGCAAAATTGGGTAGAATGAAGCTAAATATTCTATTTATAATGTATACCCAGTGGTCCAAATGAGAGTAAGGACAGAGTGTTGTCATGGTGACATTGCGTAGGGTTGTTATGCACAAAGTCAGTGTCAGTGTATAAAAGGAGATTATTTGGAAAAAATAGTCAATTATTCTTTTTTTATTCAAAGGTCCTAATAATCAGCATCTAAGGATGATGATAATGTAGTAAACTGGCCAGGGATTTAAATTTGAGGCTATATAATATGAACTTTAATGTAACAACTAAGGAGAACTGAGTCATTCACTCAGTAAGTCTTTAATGAGTGCCCCTATGAGCCAGGTGCTGTGTAGGTTTGGGTCTAAATAACTAGGATTCACTACTAATGATAGACCGACTTACTGATACTGGCAAGGGGGTAACATCAGAGAGTTACTTGGCTTCTTTGAACCTCAGTTTCCTCATTTGTTATATCCTTACACATACAACAGAGGATATTGTAAGAATGAAACAAGATATATATGACGGCTACTTCATGCCGCACATGTTATTTCATGATTATGATGCTGAATATTAGAATGTACAAGGCCACAGATGACATGTGCCAAGTGAGTAGACTCTAAACATAATAGGAGGCCAGGGACAATGGGTGACTGGTAGGGACCTGAACTGATTCTAGCAGTCATTTTCTTTGACTTATTCTATTCTCAAGCCTTTATTGTGTATTTCATTCAGAAGCATGGTCTTTCGTTTTTTTGCTCCTTGTCGTTATATGGTGATGTTAACTTATTTAAAAAGTTTATAGAGATTTTCCCCTTGAAATCAACCTAATTCATGATGTATGAACTATATGCTCTGAAGTCAAACAAAAGCCAACTATCTCTTAGGCATACTATCACAGTCTTTTATGAATAATGAAATTAATCTAAATAAATTTAGCTATAACTTTTTTTAGTCTTAAAGGGTATACAGATGATTTATTTTATATTATATATATGATGCATTCATTAGGATACTTTTGGTTGCAAGTAACAGGAAAAACAACCGAAGTCAGCTTAAGAAATAAGAATATTTATTTCCTCACATAATAGCAGAATAGATTCCCGTGTTGGTTAATTTTGCAGCTCACTTATGTCAACAGCCACCCATGTTTCCCCTGCCTGGTTCATGTACAGTGTCAGTTTCATGCCAAGGTTGGTTACACTCATATCAAGACATAGACCTTCAATAGTATGAACTTTCCTTTTCCATCCCAGTGGAAAAAACAGAAAACATAGCTACCTTCCCATAGTTTTCTCAATGAGTCTAAAAGTTTATTCTTTGATGACCCTGGCAAGTTTCTCCTTGCCTTTCATTGGCCAAAACTGTGCTGGGCCTGGACACTGTTGAACCTTTACTAACAGGGGGATGGGATTATCATGGTCAGTTTAGATTACTCAGTTGGGTTAAAATGGATGTTGATGAGTAAACAACAATGCCCAATACTATGAGTGACTGGAAACTTTAAGTTATAAGTTATTCTTCACTCATGTCTATTTTATTTCATTTTATGAATTGACTCAGGTCTTAGACTTAACCAACCACACCTGTGACACAATCAGAGACTACAAAAGGTTCTAATATAGTGACCTCAGCATTCCTTCACTACAGGTACATCTGAAATAGCAGTGATTCAGCAACACAAGAGGTCATAAGATATCTTTTCTGTCTACATGTTTTTGGTGATCTCAGGCAATCTCATGAGTCTAAATATCAACTATCTATTGATGACTCCTGAAATTTTATCTCTAACCTATATCTTTACTGACTCCAGCTTCTTATCATTCTTATCCACGAGCTTAATAACATCTCTACTTAAGTCTCTAATAGATATCTCAAACTTCAGACATTCATAAATGAACTGCTGTTCTTTCCCCTAAACCTGCTCCCATCCCAAATCTTTCCCATCTCATTAAATGGCAACTATATACTTCAAAGCCAAAGTAAGAGGATTTGTTTAGATACAAAATCAACTTAAAAAATTAGTAGCATTTATATACACTGACAATAAACTTTCAGAAAAAGACATTAAGAAAATGATCCCATTTGCAATAGCATAACAAATAGGAGTAAATATAACCAAGGAAGTGAAAGATCTGTATACCAAAAACTGTAAAACATTGATGAAAGAAAATGAAGATGACACAAATGAATAGAAAGATATCCTGTGTTCATAAACTGGAAGAATTAATATTGTTAAAATGTTCATACTACTCAAAGTGATCTATAGATTCAATGCAATTTCTATCAAAATTCCAATGTCATTCTTCGCAGAAATAGAAAACAAAATCTTAAAATTTGTATGGAACCACAAAAGACCCTAAATAGCCAAAGTAATCTTGATCAAAAAGAGCCAAGTTGGAGACATCACATTACAAAATCTCAAAATATATTACAAGGCTATAGTAATCAAAACAGCATGATTCTGTCATAAAAGCAAAACCATCAATTAATAAAATAGGATAGACAGCCCAGAAATAAACCCACACATCTATGGTCAATTTATTTTCAACAAAGGTGCCAAAAACACACAATGGAGAAAGAACAGTCTCTCTAATAAATAGTCTTGGGGAAACTGAATATTCACATACAGAACAATAAAAATGAACCCTTATCTCACGCCTTATATAAGAACCAACTCAAAATGGATTAAAGATTTAAATGTAGGACCTAAAACTATATAAAATGATTAGAAGAAAACATAGGGGAAAAGCTCCATGACATTGCTCTGGGCAGAGATTTCATGCATATGACCCCACATATTGTTATACAGGCAATGAAAGCAAAAATAGACAAATGAGATTGCATCAAACTAAAAACCTTCAGCACAGCAAAGGAAACAACTAATAGAGTGAAGAGACAACACATAAGTTGGGAAAAAATATTTGCAAGTCATACATCGGATAAGGGGCTAATAGCCAAAATATACAAAGAACTCAAACTGATCAATAACAAGAACAAATAATCCTATTAAAATCAGTGAAGGACTTGAATAGACATTTCTCAAAATAAGACATACAAATGGCCAACAGTTTTATGAAAAAATGTTCAACATCTGCTATAATCAGAAAAAATGCAAATTAAAACCAAAATGAGGGATCATTTCACAGCTATTAGATTGGCTATTATAAAAAAATAAAAGATGTCAAGTGTTGTTGAGGATGTGGAGAAAAGGAAATCCTTATACACTGTTGGTGGTTTTGTAAATTAGTGCAGCCATTTTAGAAAACAGTTATGGAGGTTCATCAAAAAACTATAAATAGAATTACCACATGAACCAGCAATCCACTATTGGGTATATACCCAGAGGAATTGAAATAAGTATGCCAAAGAGGTGTCTCACTTCTATGTTCATTACAACATTATTTACAATAACCTAAGTGTCCACGAAAGGAAGAATAGATAAAAATGTTATATATATACACAATAGAATACTATCTGGCCTTAAAAAAAGAGAGAAATTCTGTCATTTAAAACAACATAGCTGAACCTAGAGGACATTATGTTAAGTGAAATAAGCCAGGCACAGAGAGACAAATACCATATGATCTCATTGATATGTGGAATCTAAAAATTTCTAACTCATAGAGGTAAGAGAGTAGAATGGAAGTTAGCAGAAGCTGGGGAGTGGGGTGGTCAGAGTAAGAGGAGACCATGGTCAACTGGTACAAAGTTTCAGTTAGACAAGAGGAATAAGTTCTGGTGTCCTATTGCACAGCAAGGTGACTATGATTAATAATGTATATTTCAAAAGAGCTAAAAGACAATTTTAAATGTTTTACCACAAAGAAAATGATAACTATTTGAGGTGATGGATATGCTAATTAGTCTCGTTTGATCATTCCACAATGTGTATACATGTATTGAAACATCACATTATGCTCCATAAATATATATAATTATTATTTGTCAATTATAAAACCATTAAAATGTAAAATCTTGCATTACAATTTTAAAAAAGAGGATCTGCTCATATCTCAAGCCAAGTTTATGTGCTTCAATCCCAGATTTCATCAAAGTGCTGCCTTAGGACATTAGGAACCCATGCATGTGTTAATAAAGAGGTACTTCAGGCCGGGCTCTATGGCTCACGTCTGTAATCCTAGCACTCTGGGAGGCCAAGGCGGGCAGATTGCTGGAGGTCAGGAGTTCGAAACCAGCCTGAGCAAGAGGGAGACCCCGTCTCTACTAAAAATAGAAAGAAATTAATTGACCAACTAAAAATATATATACAAAAAATTAGCCGGGCATGGTGGCGCATGCCTGTAGTCCCAGCTACTTGGAAGGCTGAGGCAGTAGGATCGCTTGAGCCCAGGAGTTTGAGGTTGCTGTGAGCTAGGCTGACGCCACGGCACTCACTCTAGCCTGGGCAACAGAGTGAGACTCTGTCTCAAAAAAAAAAAAAAAAGGTACTTCAACTCACAAACTATTGATCTTTGAGTGTTTAATCCCATAGGAACTCTAGAGGAGTAAGACTTCTTAAAAGGGCAAGATTCAAGCATCGCAGGTGTCATTACGAAAACACCACAATTTTAACATAATATTGACAATATTAACTACTATAGAAGGAATTATCCAAAGGCACTATTTGGAAGAATGCAGAGAACACAAAGAACATACAAAAAAAATTTCTTTCAGATGTACCACAGGAAAAAATTCAGTGCCCTTGTAACGGGATGCTGAGGAATCATACAGCTCATCTAGATTTAACTTCAGTTATCACCCCTCTTTCATCACAATTTGAATCCTTCTCAACTCCCTGCCAACGAGAACTTACAATTTAATTGAGAAGTTGCACATCAAATTATCTGCAATATAAGTCAGACCCTTTGGCATAGGAATGTAAGCAATTTATTCTTAAACTCTGGATGAAGGAACACAGGAAGACTTTACAGAGAAACCAGGCCAAAAACAAGTATGTCCTAAATGATGGAGAAGTGGGAACATGTAGCAGAAACAACACTTTCAAAGCACAAAGCAATTAAAGAGACAGAGGTGATGGAATTGGATTTTCATGATTCATGTTTCAGGATGGATCTCAAAGCTGAGAACAATAGGTGACAATACCCTCCCACTGAAACAAAGAGCTACGTCATCCTAAGGACCTGCTAAGGGGTGGGAAAAATTGGTTCCATGACCAGAATCCTTACATTATTTAGACTGGAGATACAAATGTCTAATGTCATTTCACCTAGCATCCAGGAGAATGGCCAAAGCCTTGGTAGCATGTCCAACAGCACCAGCTATGTTACAAGGTTTGCCCTTTAACCCTCATCTCTTCCCTGGTTTGATTCTGGAGAAGTCATAAGTATCAGATTAGAAAACGAAGAAGAGAAGAGTATTACAAAGTGAATTGTGTTTCCCCACCTCCCCACCCCCCAAATTTATATGTTGAAGTCCTAATCTCCAGTACCTCAGGCTATGACTGTATTTGGAGAGAGAGTCTTTTAAAGAGATAGTTATGTTGAAATGAGGTCATTAGGATGGATCCTAATCTATATGACTGGTGTTCTCATAAGAAGAAGAGATTAGGACTTAGACATGTACACAGGAAAGACTATATGTAGACTCTGAAGACACAAGGAGAAGAGCGCCATCTATAAGCCAAGGAAAGAGCACACAGAAGAAATCAACTCTGCTGACACCCTTGATCTTGGACTTCCAGCCTCCACAATTGTGAGAAAGTGAATTTCTGTCGTTTTAGCCACCCAGGCTGTGGTACTTTGCTATAGCAGCCCAGGCTGACCAATACAAACAGCAAGATGGAGAGACAGCCAAGATCAGCCACTGTGTCAACACATTATAGGTGCTTGGTGAATCCTCCTTACCTGGTCCCTGAAAACAAGAGATAGTACAAGAGGGTCTGAAGGAGACTAGTGCAGTGGGAATAAAAAAGGCATTATAAGTAGAGTTGATGATGATTGTTTGGTTGTAAGAGGCAAATGAGGGTGGCAAAAAGTCAGAGGTGATTGAGGCTCAGAGGAGGCAAAATTGGGGCCACTGAGTACGTTAGGAGTCCATGAGTAGACACAGGAACAGCACAGAAGAAAATGGCTCGAACAATTTCAGTTTATGAGGCCTGTGGGGAATCACATCCTTGGGACTAGGGAATTAAAGGTGGTGGTGACGATGCAATTAACAGTGTTGGATGTGGCTGAGAGCAGCTCATATAAATGCATAATTATCTGACTTATATGAAATATCAGGAAATGATTTATTTGCTCTGCTTTAAAATTCAGTAAAACAGATATTATGATCTCAGAGGCATCTAAAACCAAGAAATTACTTCTCTAACATAGTCTGTAGTGTTTGAAGCCTGGGACAGAACCCTACATTCCTAATTCAATCTTATTCTTCCTAAATTATAAAAATGGTAGGAGAATAGTTTGTTTCCCTAGGGGCATAGAAATCTCTTTCCGCTCTTCAGGAATCTGCCTTTGTTTCAAGAAGGGAGAGATTCTGTTTCATCATGTGGGAAATACATAGTGCTGGTTGGAAGAAAAAGTATCACTGTATCATAAGATATTTCATGAATTTGAATTTAGAAATATAACCTTCTAAGCAATTTTTCCCTGGAATTCATAAAGCTATAAATTGCTTTAAGCCAATATGACAGCAGCCAGAGCAGGGTATATCTGCCTAAGTACCATTAAAATGTGCTCATTTTTTTTCCTTTCTGTCCTTTATGCTTGACTTACTCTAAACATCTTTAAATTATTCATTACACTGCAGGGAAATCACTCAAAAGGGCTATCCTTGGATACTACCCATAATAAGATGAAAGGGGTTCCTACCTCTCCCAGCTTTATCTACTGACCATTCCACACCTGACAGCCTTCCTCTATCATGTCTTGCCATCAATTTGGACACCTTTAATATTCATGTTGAAAATTTATTACCCCAAGTGTCTCAGTTCCTGAACCTTATGAGTTAATTGAGAGTACTCACAAAGACAAAGACAAACAAATTAATTAATAAAGTTAGTGAATTAGAAAGCAAATAAAATAATAGAATTAAAAAATCTAGAGCTTTTTCCTTCAAAAAAGTCAGTGGAAAAAAAAAGAATGGCTAATATTAATCAAGAAAAAGAGAAAAACAAAAATGTACAACTAATCAATGAGACAGTAAAACCACAGACAGGACCATATTTGAGACATAATAATGTATTAAGTATAGCTATTTATCAAAAAATTTGAAGGTCTAGATAAAATTACTGATTTTCTTGGAAATATAAATGTTAAACATTGACTCAAGAATAAGCAGAAAAGCTAAATAGACCACTAATCAATGAAAAAGTTTTAAAAAATTATCGACAATCTACTTTTTAAAATTTTCAATAGATTAAGGGAATACAAATGTTTTTTGTTACATGGATGAATTGTATAATGCTGAAGTCAGGGCTTTTAGTGTACTTATCACCAGAATAGCATACATTATACCCAATAGGTAGATTTTTAGCCCTCAGTGTCCTCCTAGCCTCTCCCTTCTTAGTGTCCAATGTCCATTACACCACTTTGTGACCATGTATAACCACTGTTTAGCTCCTTCTTATAAGTGAGAACATGTGGTGTTTGTTTTTCCATACTTGAGACACTTAGGATAATGGTCTCCAGTTCCATTCAAGATGCTGCAAAATACATTATTTCATTCATTTTCATGACTGAGTAATACTACATGATATATATGATTGCATATATATTTACAGATAGATAGATACATACTACATTTTCTTTATCCACTCACACATTGATAGGCACTTAGGCTGATTCCATATCAAAGATCTCCTTCTAAAATATATGCCCTGACCAGCTGATTTTTTTTATTTGTATAAGTTTATGGGGTTCAAGTGTAATTTTGCTACATGTGTAGATTATATAGTGGTGAATTCAGGGCTTTTAGGTTGTCTATCACCTAAATAATGTACATTGCACTCATATTAAGTAATTTCTCATTACCCACTCCCTCGCCCTTCCAAATCTCTATTTTCTATCATTCCACACTGTACATCCATGTGTACACACTATTTAGCTCCCACTTGCAGAACTAGCATTCAATAAGTAATCCCACTACCACATATCTACATAAAGGAAATGAAATCATTATGTCAAAAAGATACCTGCAGTCGTACATATACTAATCACAGTACTATTCACAATAGCAAAGATAAGTATCCATCAGTGGATGATTGGTTAAAGAAAATGTGGTATACATACAAAACAGAATACTATTCAGCCATAAAAAAGAATGAAATCATATCTTTTTTAGCCACATGGATAGAATTGGAGGCCACTATCCTCAGTGAAACAAGCCACGTGATTTTATAGGTAGGGCTGTTTTGACCTTCAAAGAACAGACAGCCCTGTGTTATCTAAATTATGCTGAACATTAAAAGATGGAAACCTTGGCGGGGCTCAGTGGCTCACACCTGTAATCCTAGCACTCTGGGAGGCCGAGGCAGGCAGATTGCTCGAGGTCAGGAGTTCAAAACCAGCCTGAGCAAGAGTGAGGCCCCATCTCTACCATAAATAGAAAGAAATTAATTGGCCAATTAATATATAGAAAAAATTAGCTGGGCATGGTGGCGCATGCCTGTAGTCCCAGCTACTTGGGAGGCTGAAGCAGGAGGATTGCTTGAGCCCAGCAGTTTGAGGTTGCTATGAGCTTGGCTGATGCCACGGCACTCACTCTAGCCAGGTAACAAAGTGAGACTGTCTCAAAAATAAATAAATAAAAGATGAAAACCTTTCCAATTCATTTTAGAAAACTAGCATATTTCTACCAAATCTGATATAGATAGCACAAAAGAATAAAACATACATCAATTTCATTTACAAATATGGTGCTTTCTTAAACAATGAAGTTTTAATAGAATTTTCATGCCAAATAATCCCAGGCTGCTGCTTCTTCCCTGGTAAACCCTGTATCCCTATGGTGTGATGTGAAGGAGAGTTAAAAGAGCAGAAAGTAAATTTGAAACTTCAGGAAAGGTCAAGGCACAACGAATGCATTGTAAGTGAGTTCTGAAGTATTTACAAAAGACTTGCAAATTTTCAGAGGCAAGCTTTAAAACTTAAGGGTATTTTCTGATTCATTAGCTCACAAAGTAAATATTGATTACAAGTGCATCTATATGGCGTCCTCAAACTACGACCCTCGGGCCACATGCGGCCCACCGAGGACATTTATCTGGCCCTTCAGGTATTTTTGCCACTGCTGCCTGTCCTGCTTAGCAGCCTACTTGTCCCGGGCCCACAGTGCGCATGTGTGGAATGTGTGCTGCAGTCTCCAACGGTCTGAGGGACACTGAACTGGCCCCGTTTAAAAAGTTTGAGGACCCCTGTTCTAGAGGGTGCAGCCTAAAGACCCACATCTTTTGGAGAAAAAAAAAAACACTCTCTAATTTGGCTCATTTATACTTTGCACTCAATGGACTGATTCTTAGACTTGGGGTGAGCACAACACAGTAGTCAAGTCTTACTCTTAACTTAGATCATGCTTAGAAAATGTGATCCAAGGGAGAGCAGATGGTAATATGAACACAGCTGGTTCAAAAAAGTAAGAGAGAAAGATTGTCATACTTAGGTGGGAAAGCATTGGAAATCATGCATGTACACCCTCCCCTCCAAATTATGCCATGGCTATGATGTCCTGAGCAGATTTTAGAAGCCCACTAAGTGGGTGCAACAACCTCTTGCATCCTGAATGCTGTCTTGCAATATAACCTTTCATTTCTTCATCAAAAAGTGGAGTCTGTTTCCCTTCCCTTAAATCTGGACTGGCTCTGTGACCTATTTCTTTTTAAATGTTTTACTTTAAAATATATTTAATTTATAGAAGAGTTAAAAACATAATATAGTGGGTCCCTGTGTACCTTTCACCCAGCTTCTCATAATGTTAACAGCTTCCAAAACCAGGATACATTTCCATGATGTATTTCGATGAACAGAATTAAATGGTGATATGTAACTTCTTAGGCTGGGTTAGAATGCTTCTTCATAAAGCCCAGCTTCCATGCAGTAAGGAAGCTCAGGAAACCATGTGGAAAAGCTCACGTGAAAGAGAACCAAGGCCCCCAACTAACAACCTAACTGAGCTCCCAGCTGGCATCTAGTATCAACTTCTAACAACACTAGTAAGGCCATTTTGGCCCTTCTAGCCTTCCCAGCACATCAGCTGACACCTCATGATACAGGAGAATGAGCTGGTCAACCCATAGAATTCTGAGAAATAATAAATTGTCATTGCTTTAAGCCACTAAGTTTTGGAGTAGTTCGTTATGCACTCACACATAGCTGAAACACCAACTCTAACTAGTTTGACATTTGTACTATGTACTAAATGGAACTAATCCAGGGAGGTTGGCTTACCAGAATGAAGAAGAAAGGATACAGAAAGGCAGTTTAGATAAGCAGTGTTCTATCTGTCTAATTCAAGCTTGCTCTTTTATTATCAGACTAAACATAAAGCAAAGGTGTTTTTAAGTGATAAACACTCAGCTTTAGCGATGGAAGCTTTTATGATCAACTTGACAAATGGAGAAAGACGGATAAGGAGCCCTCTAAATTCCAATTTGAATTAAATGATGAACCTCCTTACTTATTAAAAAAATATATTTGCAAAAAGAATCTATAGGCACCCGAACTAATTTGGCTAGTCATGCATTTCCTGTAAGCTTAGGTGTGAAATTAGCAGTTGCAAAAAATGACAAATAAGCAGGACTCTTTGTGAAATTTCTCTCAGTTTTATAGATCAGGAGCCAATAAACTTTTTGTTAAGAGTCAGCATAGCGTTTGTAGGCCAATAGGCAAAGTCAAGGATATTATGTAGGTATTACATAAGAAGAGAAATTTTTTAATTGAAAGTCAAAGTATATGGATAACAATTGCATACATTTTCTGGTAATGCAGATCAACTAATGAGAAGAATATAATTCTTTTTGGAGGAGTATAATAACTTTCTTAATTGGGGTTCAAATGTAAAAACCATTCTTAGCTAATGGGTCATATGAAAACAGGTCACAGGCCAGATTTCACACAGTCTGTAGTTTGTGAACCCCTGTCCTGTTGGAAGAGGCAATTCTGCCACAGGCCTTCAGTGTTCCTGCACATTCTTACTGGGTATTCCAGGAATGCAAGGCCCTGACTGCTCTTTACAAGGCCATCCTCAAGGTTGTTTGCAGGAGTACCCTTGAGGTAACATGTCACCCAGACGAAGAGTGGGCTTAGGATACAGTGGTAGATGCTCTAAGCTCACTGATCCTCTCTTGCAATGTGATTCACTGTGTCTACAGCATCCCTCACGGGCTCTGTGTGTTGTCCTGATGGACTTGACCATCATGGGAAACTGATGCAAATGAACATGAAGCTCTGGCTACTGCCTTTGTTATGAGTAATAATATCTTTGTCTCTGACCTAGGAGTCTGTCTTCTCCTATTATCCAAAATAACTTGTTAGCTTGTAAATAGACTAAAATCTCAGACCTGGCCAGGCACGGTGGCTCCCACATGTAATCCCAGCACTTTGGGAGGCTAAGCTGGGGGGATCATTTGAAGCCAGGAGTTCCTGACCAACTGGTCAACAGAGCAAGACCCATCTCTACAAAATATATTTTTTAAAAAATTAGCCAGGTGTGGTGACGTACACCTATAATCCCAGCTACTCGGGAGGCCGAGACAGGAGGATCACCTGAACCCAGGAGTTTGAGGCTATGATTGTGCCACTGCACTCCAGCCTGCCAGACAGAGAAAGGTGCTGTTTCTAAAAAATAAAAATAAATAACTTAAAAAAATAAAATCTCAAACCCATCACAGTCCTTGTCACGAAGCTGAGAAATAAGAGCAAAGGTAATTATGGGACAGTCGGTTCCACATTGGATGAAATTAGAATATAGGGAAGAGAGTGGCCTGAGATCCTAAGACTGGTGGCAGTATGCCATAGCCTGGTCATAAGGGACAGCCAGGACAAGTCACCATTAAGCCAGTATGTAGTCAGGCAGTGGAAGTAGTGGAGCCCTAGTGTCCAATATTGTGCCAGTCTCAACTGAGAGTTTGCCACTTTTAAATGTGTTTTAGTCAAAGATGTAAAACACCTTACTAGTAATCCTGGAGCCAGAGAATCCTATAATAAACAATTCCAAGTCAAATTCCAGGAAGAAATACTAGTTTTAGAATCAAGCACCCAACACTTAGCACACTAAGGCAGTAAAGAGCCTCTTTCACTATCAGGAGCCTGAATCTTTCTTTCCTGGTACTTATCTCACACCATGTAATAGGAAATAAAAAATATCAGGTTGTCTTAGTTTCATAGGGCTGCTATAACAAAGTATCATAATTTGGATGACTTAAAACAACAGAAATGTATTGTCTCCGTTCTGGAAGATAATGAATGTGAAATACCTACCACAGGGCTTGGCATGTACAGAGTGTTACATAGATTAGCTATTATGGATGTATTTTCTTTAAAAATTACTCATTGTTTGATGATTTCAGTTGAATGGGTGCAATATACATAATACATTGGGTAGGTTTAAGCCTATTGGCCCTGAAGAATTGGCACCACGTTGGAATAAGACAATATTTCTCTCTGTGTAGTTACTATGTATAATTTTTTTTCATTTTTTAATATGTGTACACTGATGATTGGCATTGGAAATTTTGTGCTTCTTTCAATATTATAGTTATAAATGAGCAGTTATTGGGTAAAGAGATCATGCAACAATTTAGAGTAGGGAGCAACTGTGCTGGCAACTTCAGGACTTAAAGAGGAACTTTAAGAAAATGGATCAGTGCCAAAGGACAGAGGAGAGAGGAGAGAATAACCTAGCTGTTCTCCTGCATAGGGGAATACTGTGATTTAGATATTTGACCTTCTAAACTGCCTGTGTGAATTTCATCCCCAATGTTGGAGGTGGAGCTTAGTGGAGGTATTCAGGTCATGGGGGCAGATCCTTCATGAATAGGTTAATGCCGTCCCTGGTAGAGGTGGGGTGGGGGATGGGTGAGTCCTCACTCTATTAGTTCCTGCAAGAGCCTGACACCTCCTTCCTTCCTTCCTTCCTTCCTTCCTTCCTTCCTTCCTTCCTTCCTTCCTTCCTTCCTTCCTTCTCTCTCTCTCTCTCTCTGTCTCTCTCTCTCTGTCTCTCTCTTGCTTCCTCTCTCGCCATGTGATCTCTGCACTTGTGAGTTCCCCTTCACCTTCTACCATGAGTGGCAGCAGTCTAAACTCTCACCAGAAGCAGATGCTGGTGCCATGCTTCCTGTACAGCCTGCAGAACTGTGAGCCAATTGAACCTCTTTTCTTTATAAATTACCCAGATTCAGATATTTCTTTATAGCAACACAAATGAACTAAGACAGAATATAAAATTCAGACCAAATCATCTCCTAATTAGACTAATGTAGGATTGGTGGTACTCAGCCTGCAAATCCTATCAGGTAAAAGGGTTTATAATTTTGGATGAATTAGTGCCTTTCTTTTATGAGTTTTTTCTATGTAAATCTTCTTTTTGCAAGAGAAAATAACATGTACTCTAAATTTGCATCCAGGAAAGTACTGGCAGAAAATTATGTGAGACTTGGAAATATCTAGAACCTTAGAAAATACTGCTTTTGTTAGGCTGGCATGCTATTGAGGAAGGGAATCAGTGCCATTTACTTTAAAATGGGCTGTTTTTATTGCAATTTAAAGGGGCAATTTAGAGAAAAATGTATTATACTTGATGCTATTATTCTTTGTGGCATAAATTTTTGTACCTTATGAATATTTTCTATTCTTTTATAAAAACTTTAGTTTTGGGAGAATAACTGTATCTTCAGCTATAGAAAAGTATAAAGAAAACAGCAAAAATTATGCAAATTCTACCACCTAGAGAGAGATTATCACTGCTAATATTTGATACCTATACTACTTCTAGGCAACACTGTAGAGGTGTCTGTGCAGTGTGTATACATCTCTTCTTTCTGTTCCATCCCTGTATATATACACATACACACACCATATATGTATTTTTTTACTGTGTATAATGTGGAATTTTTTCTTTGTCAACAAATCCGATGTACATCTTTGTTTAATTAAGAGACAGGTCATACTCTGGTTTCTTTTCAGATCATGTAAATCTTTCACCTTTTACTAATTAAGAGTAAATGCAGCTTTAAAGAAGCTCTTTAAAACAAATTTTTAAAAAATTAAACAAATTACTAACAGAAATTGTTCTAAAGATTATATATATACATGTGGATATATTTGAATATTTGGGTTTAAGTTGTGTTTATTTTTTTAAATAATTTCGCATTTAAATTCAAAAAGTATAAAGTTCTCTCTGACTCCTGCCTTCAGTTTCTTGGTTGTCTTTCCTGAAAGAAAAGAATTCTATCATTTATTCATATATCCTTCTAGAGATAGTTAATGAATAGCTGGGCAAATACATATATTTGCAAAACATATATTTATGTCAACATAAATACATATGAATATGAATGTAAAAACATATTTTCTCCTTTTTATATAAATGATAGGACATTATATACACTGTCCTATACTTAATTTTTTTTCATTCAAACAGTATATCTTAGAGGTAAGAACTAAAAGTAGACCTACCATTTGATCCAGCAATCCCACTATTGGGTGTTTACCCAAAGGAAAAAAGGTCATTGAATCAAAAAGACACATGCACTCAAATGTTTATGGCAGCAAAATTCACAATTGCAAAGATGTGGAATCAACCTAAGTGCCCATCAATACATAAGTGGATTAATAAAATGGACATCCATAAAGAAATATATTGAACTTAACTCCTGCCTCACACTGTAGACAAAAATTAATACAAAAGAGGTCATTGACCTAAATGTGAAAACTAAAACTGTAAAATATCTAGAAGAATAATGTATTTTTGACTCTGGGATAAGCAAAAGATTCTTAGATAAGGTACTATAAGAACTAATGATTAAGCCGGGCATGGTGGCTCACACCTGTAATCCTAGCACTGTGGAAGGCCGAGGTGGGAGGATTGCTCAAGGTCAGGAGTTCAAAACCAGCCTGAGCAAGAGTGAGACCCTGTCTCTACTAAAAATAGAAAGAAATTAATTGGCCAACTAAAAATATATAGAAAAAATAGCTGGGCAAGGTGGCATATGCCTGTAGTCCCAGCTACTTGGGAGGCTGAAGCAGGAGGATCGCTTGAGCCCAGCAGTTGGAGGTTGCTGTGAGCTAGGCTGATGCCATGGCACTCTAGCCCAGGCAACAAAATGAGACTCTGTCTCAAAATAATAATAATAATAATAATAATAAGCTAATGATTAAAGAATCCAATTTAAATTGCATTTTACCAAAATTTTTTTTTCTATAAGGATCTCCTAGCAGTACTTTATTTTTTTAAGTCTTAAAAAATGATGCTATAGGCCCTATTTCTGGTTTGGTCTTGTCCTATGACTTTATGGCCATGGCTATGATTCAGTGAGAAAGTTTCATTATACAACCCTGCATTGTCTGAAGTCTCTTTATTCCCTTCCAATTCTGCTTACAAACTGGCCTTTCTCTGTGCTAATTTCTTTCTTGCAGCAACCCCTTCATGCTCTCGATATTCCACTGTGAAATCTTTCTAATTCCATGAGTTCATTAGGTACATGTTCTGCCTTCCAAGGTATAGCAGGTGATAGTTTAACCAAATGTTTTGCCAGTACATGCCACAGAGCATAAGTTTTCCAACTTCCTATACTAGGTTTCATACTGCCTGCTTCCAGGTTCTACAGACAATATAGCATATTCTAGGTTTTTATAAAGGTGGCATCACACCTCCAATATCAATGTCTGAATTAGTTCACTTTAACTTCATAATAAACTCAAGATCTCAGTGGTTTACAACAATAAATGTTTATTTTCATCCTTACGGATCTACACATTTCAGGGGTTTGGCTGATCTAGGCTGGGCTTTGCTACACCAAGCTGGACGCTAGCGTCTGGTCCAGTTTATTTCAGCTACACATATATTCATTCTCAGGCCTTCACAAAGGGGTACCAGCTACCTGGGGTGTGCTCTTTTTTATGATAGTTCAAAGAAACACATTTAAAGACTTTACATGAGTCATGTCCATTGATATTACAAATAAGGTCACATGGCCAAGCCCAGTGTCAATGGGGCAGAAAAGTATATCCTACCTACCATGACAAAACGGGAAGGTGTAATTCTATAACCTGGATGTAGGGAAGAACTAATAACAATGATCTAATCCACTCTCCAAAAACAAAGGAAACAATTTAAATGAAAACATACTAAATCTATTTCCAACAAAATCAGAAATAAGACCAGTGATAACAACTATCAGCAATAATAGCCAAGGCAGCATAATAAAATAGCAATAATAGCCAATGAAGCTATTGAAATAAATTTACCACATTACCTGAGTAAAAACCATATGGCAAAATTAGCTGAATCAGACAAAGTCATATTCAGTGAAAGAGGAGGCCAAACCAGCATTAGAATTTGCACCTAATATCAGATTTTTAAAAATTTTTTAGCCATTTAGGCAAAATAAAACAGTGATCTTCCTTTTCTAAACTTAACTTTCAATTACAATTGTCTCTGTAAAAATACTTACTAAAATCCCATGGACTAGTTTAGTGTATAAACCAATGATCTAGACCAGGGGTCCTCAAACTTTTTAAACACGGGGGGGGGGGGCAGTTCACTGTCCCTCAGATTGTTGGAGGGCTGGACTATAGATAAAAAAAAAAACTATGAACAAATTCCTATGTACACTGCATATATCTTATTTTGAAGTAAAAAAACAAATGGGCAAAAACACCCGCATGTGGCCTGCAGGCCGTAGTTTGAGGATGCCTGATCTAGACCATTCAATAAAGAGGTAAAAGAAGGCAATAGAAAGAAAGTCATCTCTGTGGACTTCATGGAACTGGGGCCATCAAGCAGCTGTAACTCCTGCAAATTCCAAAGCAAACTGTTGCCCCGCCTTCAAATAAGTTTCCTTAAGTGCATCAGGTGCTGAGAGGGCTGTCTCTATTCAGACTCCAGGTGGGGTAAACCAAGGGAGGAGGGGAGGAGGAGAAGGAGCAAAACTTTTTTTTTTGGTTTTGTTTCCTGTGTATGTGCGTGTGCGTGCATGTGTGTGTGTGTGTGTTAGTTATCATTACAAAATTATGAAAGATATTTTACTGGTTAACTTAAGTTATGAAAAAAGAGACCAACTATCCTTTGAAGCTAAGTTCATGACCAGGTGTTTGAAATGTATAATGATGAAATTCAGGGAAATAGAAAATAGCAGAGACCTTGATGTTTCTCAAATGATCACATCTCATTTATCTTCATGCCGAAAATAATGCCACTTATTCATATAAATGAGTCATCATTGTAGAGCTTCTGCTATTCTCTGCCCTTTTTCATTTCTTCGTGTTGTTAATTTCTAGTGACTAAAAATTAGGTAATAAATCAAAAATAGCTGGAGGTCCTCCTACCAGCAACCCTTTGTTTTTAAGTGACAATGAAACATTGAAGCTTAGTCACTTAGCTGCAATAGCATAAGGACAACACATCCAGGGGCCCGTGCCCAAGGAGACAACACAAACCCCCTGAATAGACACAGCTTTCCGTGCCAAGGTACAGGACTTGAAAACTGCTTTCACGTTTTGTTCCTCTCCTCTGGTCAGCCCTGCCTTCAGCTTCTCAAAATCAAGAAACCTGCTGCATTTTTTCAAACAAGTAGGCTCTATATTTAGAAGGCATTTGAGAAATAAAAGCATCACCCTAAATCACAGGTATAGCTTTTGCTCTTGGGAAAACAATAGTAGGTTATTTTTGAGAGCTGCACAAGGCATGTAAGACAAAGCAAAGAAAACACAGTACTTGGAGGCGAGAGAGGAGACTAACGTGGGGATAGAGCCAATGAAATGTAAAAGGTACAGCAATCCTGTAACTTTATATATGTCAGTGGCAGATCAAGCAAATCTCTCTCCAGACTCACATTGTAAGACACGACTGAGTGAGACTGAAACCTGAATTTGGGAAACGGTAAATCTATAATATAATTTTGCCTTTACCATGCATCAAGCATTGTATTCCCCTCAGTGCATTTCACTGGAACCAAATGAGATGTTATTCCTGACCATGTTGTCTTTCTATTTGACTACAGTAGATGCTGAGAAGAGCTGGAGATGTTTGAGTGTCTGTGAGCTCGCTCTGAGTTCTTGGAGTCCTGGTTTTCTATCATCTAGTTTAAATCAAATACCCAGTTGGAGAGAAATATATATGTATTTCTTTATCTGGAAGCAAAATACTCAGAAAAGCAAAATAAGTTGACTGGGAAAACAATGATAACTGATTATTATAATAATGACCATAAGGCACTACTAGAGGACTTGAATGCCTTTTGATTCCTGAGAAAATAAATTATGAACACTGTGATTTTAGTTTTAAGAGCTGATTTATTCAAATTCTTTGAAAAGTAGTCATTTATGTATTCAGTCAATAATTTTTTTTTTTTTTTTTTTTTGGAGACAAGGTCTTACTCTGTTGTCCAGGCTGTAGTGCAGTGGCACAATCAAAGCTCAATGCAGCTTTGAACTCCTCTGCTCAAGCCATCCTCCTGCTTTAGCCTCCTCAGTAGCTAGGACTACAAGTTCACATCACCACTCCTGGCTAATTTTTAAAAATTTATTGGAGAACAATAAGATATTTTGAGAGAGAAAGAGAGAGAGAGAGAGAGAGAGAGAGAGAGAGAGAGACCACATTCACATAACTTTCATTATAGTATTTTGTTGTAATCCTTTCATTTTATTATTAATTATTATTGTTATTCTCCTGTGCTTAATTTATAAATTAAACTTCATCATAGGTATGCATGTATAGAAGAAAACATAGTATAGTCATGCATCCCCATGCATCTATAATTATAGAAATACATATATATTGTCATGTGTTGCTTAACAATGGTTATATGTTCTGAGAAATGCATTGTTAGGTGATTTTGTTGTTGTGTGAACATCATAGAGTATACTTACATGAACCTAGATGGATAGCCTATTACACACCTAGCTCTCTAATCTAGCCTATTGCTCCTTGGCTATCGACCTGTGTACCACATTACTGTACTGAATTCTGGCAATTGTAATACGATGGTAAGTACTTGTGTATATAAACACATCTAGACATAGAAAAGTTAATGTGCTGTGCTAGACATTAGGATGGCTATGACATCACTAGGAAATTAGGAATTTTTCAGTTGCATTATAATCTTATGGGACCACCATTGTATGTGTGGTTTGTCATTGATTGAAATGTTTTCATGTGCATTATAGGATTGGGTACTATCCATGATTTTAGCCATCCACTGGGGGTCTTATAGTGTATCTCCTACAGATAAGGGGGAAATTCTGTATTATGATTAAAGTTCTATGACTTCAGGAAAAAAAACATTTATTGGAGAGACTAGGTCTCGCTATGTTGTCCGGGCTGGTCTCAAACTCCTGGCCTCAAGTGATCCTCCTGCCTTGGCCTCCCAAAGCTCTGGGGTTACAGGCATGAGGTACCACAACTGGCTCAGTCATATCAATGTCTACCAACGCTTGTTTCAGCGGTGGGGGGAGGAGCCAGGCAAAATCACCCAACACATAGAATCACAGCCCATTCATTGACAGGAACATTTTCTCTTAGTACCTTGTGCAGCCAGGTAAGAAGTGTGAGTACTCTGAGGTCACATTGCTAGTAAGGTCACATGTAGGCAATCCAATTGACAGTCCCAGCTAAGCTTGCCCTTCCAGCCATCCCTCCAAAGAATGGGAGTAAAACCACCTTGGACCTTTCAGACCATTATATTATATTTTACAGTTTTGTGGGCCAGGAAAGCCACAGGGTTCAGCTGGGTGATTCTTCTGTTCCATGTGGTGCTGCTAATAGGGGTCATTTGGTGGAACAAAAGAACGAACCAGCGGATTCCTGCTCAGATACCTGATGCACAAAATTGTGAGATATGACACAATATGTTTTTTTAAATCATTAAGTTTTAGAACAGTTGCTATGTAGGTACAATAAGATCCCTCTGCTGATACCTCCTGAAAGAATAAAAAGAACATGAGAGTGATTTATGATGCTGCTGGATCATACTCTGAGTAGACAAAAGAACTGGCTAATATATAACCTCAACACAGGATTAGGACCATGAAGGCCATCAGGCCAACCTACTTAGAGGGTAGTAATAGAACAAATCATGTCCCATCAGTGCTATCAACAAGAATCCAATCTGTCCTACCCCAAATCCCCCATTCTTAAGGAATTTCAACAAGAATTCCATAAGATAATATTCCATGAGATGATACCCTTCAAAGTTTTTGTGATGGTATAACTATTTCCTTGATGATTAAGCATTTTCCAACTTTGTAAACATTTATAATACAGAAAGGTATAAGTGAATCAAAAAGTATTAATATTTATGTTAATATTGTACATTTTTATATTTATGAACTTGTTATAAGAATTTGGCCAATTAAAGTAACAGATCAGCCTTGTAATTCTAATTTAAAATGTATAATTGAGTAATTTAAACTTGTGATTTCAAAATGAAATCTTACTAAGTTTACAGTTTGAGCATATTTAAGAGGATTTGTTTCTCAAATATTACATATAATATTTTGTATTTTTAAAGTATTTTGAGGGTTTTTTGTTAAGATAGTTTATGTCCTAACAGAGAAATTATACATGTAACTTATAAATAAATTTAACATGTTTGAAGATATTTCATGAAGTTTCCCCAGATGGGACCAAACACTATTTAAAGGCAATATATTTCCTAATTTAAACTCCTTAGAAAAGAATTTCCTCTTGCCATAATTTGCTAAGAGCTATTCTTATTCTTCCTCTATGGGGTATTTAACTGAGCTGTCTTTAAGAAATATGACTGGTCACTGCCAGGGGCAAGAAAAAAGGAAATTCTCCCTGAATAAGGGTGAAGAAGAATCTGTTAATTATCAGCCACAGAAACAAGCTCAGCAGTTTCTGAACAAAAGAAACTTCTTCCTAGAAAACCACCAGCTCTGCCAGTGCGGAGCTGCTCAGGGTGCGTTCCCTTGAGCATTCACACACTACTTCACCACCTGCAGCAAGAGGAAAAGAGACCCTGCAGTCAGCGCGCAGGGAGGTTACCTGAAGGGAGCAGGGGCTGTTACCTATTACCAGGTCTTTCCATTTTAAGTGATGTAACAATATAAATCTTTCTTCCTAGGAAGAGGATATGGTTGTTAAAATCATTAGAGAATGGGAAAGCAAAAAAAATGAGTCCAAGGTACCGTGTTTCCCTGAAAATAAGGCCTACCCATAAAATAAGCCCTTGCAGGATTTCTAAGCATTTGCGCAATATAAACCCTACCCTGAAAATAAGACCTAGTGATGGGTGTGGCTATGCAGCGCATCTGCACAACCCATGCATTTAGTCGTGGAGCGGTAAAGAAGTCGAGCAGCCCTTCTCATCTGCCCCATGAAAGCTCTAGTGCTCTACATGAGAGATTGGAGCCAATGGTTCTAAAGGAAATAGAGATGCAAGAAATTCAGGATGGAATTCAGGGTTTGGAGAGTTATGATGATGTTCCAGAAGAAGATGACTTAACTATATTTGAATAAATGTAGATTGTTGTACCGTACTTTAAAAAAAAATAACACATGCCCTGAAAATAAGCCCTAGGGTGTCTTCTTGAGGAAAAATAAATATAAGACCCTGTCTTATTTTCAGGGAAACATGATAAAAGCCAGTTTTTACTAACTCTTGCACCCTAAATCTACTGGGCTCACTTTTGATACATTTCATTTAGACTTACTCCGTATGATCTGATGCGTGCCAGTGGCTTGCACAGTATTGTAATAGACCCCGAGGGGTTGCTAAAGAAATAGAGAATTTCTATTTCTCTTCCCAAAGAACTTGCAATGTGAAAAATATGATACGCACCTGGAACAGTAGTACAACACAAAGCATATTTAGATATGTGCAGATTAATATGTTACATGGTTAGGTTAAGTATAGCAGTGCTGACGTAGAGAAGGGTCAGTGGATAGGTATATCTGATTTGCATTTTAAAGATGTGAATTTCACAGAGATGGATTGAAATGTAGAGGAGAAGAGTTAAGTTTTGGGTGTTAAAAATGAAATATTGTTTATTTCACTTAGGTCCCATAATTATCTTAGATTTAAAATATTGCATAATAAGTGTAAACATGGAAGAATAAGTAAATTCTTAGGGTATGTATAATAGATAAACTAGAGGATGGAGACTGATAAAGATAGAGACAATAGTATGTAAATTTATCACCATAATTTCTAACATAGAGAAACACTTACAAATAGCAACCACTATTATGATTCTCAGTATTCATCTTGATTGGAGGTGCACTAAGATTTCTTCGGAGGTACCACCATACTGTCTCATCAACCCTCAGCAAAATCTGCCGTCCACTGGGGACTTTGCCTGAATGAACGTTTATGCAACATTCCCAGCTTTATATTTGGAACCCCGAAGTCTGTTTACTGTAACGATGATGATGTAACAACAACGATAATGGCCTGTTTGTATTTAATGAGCCCTCGTTTTGCTCCAGGCACTACATGAAGCATTTTATAAATGAGATTTCCCTCAGTCCTCACAACATCCACATGAGGTAAGCTTTGTTTTTCTCCCCTTTTTAGAGATGAGAAGACTCAGCAAAGGAAAGGGTAAGCAATAAGCCTACAGTTGGTCGCACAGCCAGGAAGTGGTAGCCCCGGCAGCCTAATATTCCAGAGGCCAATTGCTTGTTCATATGTCTGTAAGCCTTGACCACTCCTCGAAATGCAAGCCCCTCCAGTCACCTTGCTTTTTCCACACATTCACCCCCATTCTGTCCCGAACCAAGCAGCTACCACCTCACTCTCTCCCAGTTTTTCTTTTTCCTTGTCCCTTGTCTTTCTCTCCCAAGTCCCAGTCAAGTGTCTTGAAAGAGAATTCTATCCTGACTTGCTCTTCTTCCATTTTCTCTTGAGTCTACTTCGATCTAGTTCTGCACTCTTTGCTCCTCCCCTCTTTGCAATTTATCTGACAGTGCTAACACCAACCTCCGTTTGGTTCCAAAGTCAAGTATATATTTGTTCTTTCTCTTAACATTTGGTATTGTGTTCTTCTGAGACTCCGATTCCCTAGGCTTTCAGGACACTTCTCTCTACATTGCTCCCCAACATCCACTCCAGGTCCAGGTCACTCTATTGGACCTCACCTCCCCTTCCCAGATGCATCTAGAAATATGCACATGCTCTCTTGTGGGCAACAGCCTGATCTCTGTTATTAACCTAAACTGTGCCTCTTTCCTCTTCATGTTTTTCCTGGACTCCTGGACTCATTTTTTCCTATGTTCCCCAGCTCTTCATGTTTAGCTCAGGTCACTCTTAAGGATACATTTGGATATGCATCTATTCTCTTGGCTTAGAAAGCTGAGGACACTACTCCCAGGTTTACTGGCAGATGCAGAGGCTGGCCCTGCCTGGACAGCCCGCTCAAGGCTTCCCCTCACCCGGCAGAGCGGTACATGACACCTTCTCTTGTCTCAGCAGACACTCCTCAGTCTCCTCCTCTTTTCTCCATGTGTATCTTAAATATTCATTTCCTTAGAATTCTTTTGACCTAACACAAACCACCATCAGTTGGTGGATCTATGATACTGTCTGAACAAATCCCCTTCCAGCTCTGGGGAGTGACCCAGATGCCACTGGGTGGCTACAACAGGACTTGCCATCTCACAGACCCACTTCCTTGGCCACAGTTGACTGGCCCAGGGGCTTCACCTAATCTCCAGTTGGGCCATGAGCAGCATTCTTCAATTTGCTTCTAACTGGAGTTGAGAAAAAAAACCACCAATAATCTTTCATGCAATGGGCTGAATTGTGTTACTGAAGAACATTCGGTTTAATTTCCTCACATTTGGGAATTTTCCAGTTTTTCCTCTGATACTGATTTCTAGTGGTAATTGCAAATTGGTAAACTTTATTAAGACTTGTTTTGTGTTCTAACATATGGTCTATCCTGGAGAACATTTCATGCACACTTGAGAAAAATATGCATTCTGCTGGTTTGGGGTGATCTATGTCTTTTAGGTCTAGTTTGTTTGCAATGTTGTTCAGGTCCTCAATTTCCTTATTGCTTTTCTCTCTAGTTGTTCTGTCCATTATAAAAAGTAGGGTATTCAAGTATCCAACTACAGTGTAGAATGATCTATTTATTCCTCCCTTTAATTCTGTCCATTTTTACTTCATATATTTTGGGGGTCTGTTTTCAGGTGTGTATATGTTAATTGTATCTGCTTAATAGTGAAGACTCTCTATGTCCATTCAGAAACTTAAAGGGACCATAGCTGTTTTCCAAGATATAATAATACATTAAGTTTTATAGTTTAATATTTAACATAATATTTGGGATATACACAGCTTTTGCTATGTGGGATCTAGAAGCTTTTACATAGTTAATTCACATTAAGGGATATACAAAGTTTTTAAAACAGGAAAAAAAGAATGATCAAGACAATGAAATGAATTTTGTGATCAAATTTGAAATGAAAATTAATTATAGAAACCTCTGCATAACTTCCTTTTTGTGGAAATGTTACAATATTCAATTTATATTAAATATAGATACAAAGAATGCTTTGTAAGAAGTATGACTCCCAGTAAATGAATTTTATTTATGGAAGTGCCAGTCATGATATTTTTAGTAACTTTGTAACCCAAAGGTGATGCTTGTATAAAGTATTTTCTAGTTCTCTGTCATTAAAAAGTAATTTGATCTAGTTCCAGGCAGCAAAGAACAAACAGCTGTGCTGTGTTCCTTTGCATTTTCTTTGATGTTGTCCTCCTGTGAGTTGATCCCAGTGTCAGATGTGAGGGCTGCTGTTTCTTTAAAGGATATGGAAGATCAGTTCCCTGTGCTTTTGATGCCTGTCAGAAATTTCAATATGGTACATTAAGCAGCCTGAGTGAGCCAGAGAATCTTTAAATAATAGGACAACCAAAGCTAGAAGGTGTAAAGCAGCTTTAAAAAGGAAACATAAGAACAAAAGGCCCTATTTGATGTGTAAGTATCATTCTGGTGCTCCAAATAGGTAGAAATAATCCCTACGTTCATAAAATGAATGTATTATCTATTAATTATGCATTGGTTTGACTTGTTTTTACTTGCTACATCTGCTCAGTCCATAACTCCTGTATTGGAAAATGTACTCCCCCTTCCTGGAACAGTGAGGGAAGAAGGGAGGGCCAGAAATAGTGTGTAACCTAATTCTTGCCTGGTCTCCTGGTCTATTACCACCTCTCCCAACACACGCACACACACACACACACACACACACAGAGGTCATTCCTAGGTAGCCCTCATGGGAGTGAGAAATGGGGCTGAGGCCAGGGCTCCCATCACCAGATTTGAGGCTGGGAAGGGAAATGGGGGTGGGCTGGCAAAGGAACAAGTGGGTCAACTGGAGGAGGGCACAGGTGGCCTGAATCCTCTGGGGTGCCACTGAGCTGCGGCTGCTCTGCACTGCCAGCGAGCAGATAGACCGGGAGAGCAAGAACAGAGACAACACCAGATGAGAGCACGAAGGGAAGGCAACGTAGGCAAGAGGGACATTTATATAACCCTTTGCAATTCATGAGTGCTTGCTTTCTTCACTGTGCCATTTATTTTTAAACAAATGAATCACATAAGGGGCAGATAATATTATTATCACCAGATAATGTAATTATCACCACTTATTTTCACAAATAAAGAAATTGAGGCTTGCCTAAGAGCACAATTGTCCCAAGGATAGAGTCTATTATAAGTAATGGAGGAAAACTGGGGAAATCCAGGACTTCTAGGCAAAAGTAAGGGACCAGCTGAAGATCTGTGAGTTGTGTGATTTTCTCCACCACTGTGATGGATTTAAGTAGAAAAATAAACACAAAATTTTAGAAGTGAGGAATTGTGAAGTCTCAGAAGTCTAGCTATGAGAAGTGATAGTGATGCCTAAAGTTTGTAGCATAAGCATCATCTAATCTTCCACTTTTGTGAATATTCTAGCTTTTGGCTTTGAATCAACTTAGGGTCCAAAAAGACTACAGATATACCCCATAGTAACTTAGTCCCTCATGGAGGTGTCTTAAGTTTCAGGTACATTTTATGATTTCCTCTAGCTTATAGATTGAACCCAAATTCATTGGAATTTGTATTATAGTAAGATCTCTAGCTTGATCCTAAACTGTATTAAGCCTAAGATTCAAGTGAGTCTGAGTTTGTTTGGAGGGCTGATCCAGGGTGGGTCTCTAAGAATATCTTTACATGAAGCCAGATGGGAAACACATCTTAAGGGACAAGAGAATTAATGTATTGACACCTTGAATATTGATACAAGGAAAGGTCACCAACTATTATTTCATCAAGTTCTCTATGAGCACAAGGTATCAGCATTATTGGTATCCAGGATTATAATTTGAGTGCTTCCTTACAACCACAATGAGTAAGAGGTGCAACGTTTGGGGAATAGACACGCTTGAAGTTCTTACTCAAGGGGGAAGCGGGGCATGGGCAATATATGTAACCTTAACACTTGTACCCCCATAATATGCTAAAATGAAAAAATATATAAAATGTTAAAAAAAAAAAAGAAAAGAAAAAACTAGGGTTAGATGGTTTTACCAAAAAAAAAAAAAAAAAAAAAAAAAAAAGAGTTAAGCATTTTTCTAGGTCTATGACCTAAAGTGTCCCATTTAATTGAGCCATGTTTTAAGGAAGTATGACTATTGTTCTCCTTTAATGAATGAGGAAATTGGGGCTTGAGATGCTAAGTGACTTTTTCTGAGATCACACAACTGATTATTAGTAGCACCGGGATTTACAATATTCAAGCCAAAACAATCCTAGACCCTTTTCTGGTAATAGGAGTAACACAAGGTCAACAAACTTTTGAAAATTTTGATAACTCAGCTTAATATCTATTTTAGGAGTGGAGAGGGGACCGAGCTCAGGAGGGCATGCAAGCAACGGTGAGTGGCTGTAGATACCGATGAAGCTTTGCTCGCTCACCCACCAGCCAGGGGGGTTGAGGACTTCAGACTTATACAACATCCAGGTATTGGGGAATCTCCAGACCTTAGTATTCTGTCCATATTAAATACTAGTAAGATACATCATCCCACTCAATGTGGCCCTAATGAGTCCAATGTGGCCTTATAAGCCAAAAAGTAGTCAGGTACAATAGATCCATTTCGTTTGCCCTCACAGTAGTTTTAAATATAGAATTAGGTTACCTTTGGGCAGGGCACACACCCTAGAGTTCTGCACCACCCCTCCTGGTCTCCCAGTCACACCACTCCAAACCTGATTCTCATGTCTATGTTACCCCCAGGAACCTGGACACACTGGGTTTTGACCCTGGTTAGAGAGCCCACAAAGCCTTGGTGGCCCTGTAGGCCAGGCCTTAGTCCCTTCTGTTCTTGGAACCCAAAGACCCTCACAAGTCTTTCTCCCTCCCTGGTAGCTCTACCAGGTAGATGAGACCTTCCATCTCTTTCTCCACAGCCCTCAGCCCTAGAGAATACTTCTCATCTTGCTGAATCCTTTACCAACCATGCTTAGCAAATTGGGCCCACAAATTATACCCTCCCTCTAGGGCTTAGGATATAGAAAATAAAAGCTAGGATTTCCAAGTTTATCCTGCCCTTTCCTCTCCAGCAGCAAGGAGGAACAGACTTATGAGCTGTTTCAACAAAGGGGGAAAAGCATGATAAAATAGGATAAGACAATCCCCAAATAGTATCTTGCCACTTTGGATTCTATAGAAGAAAAATGCCACTTAACTGTACGGAACAAAGTATAGAATAAAGGTCCTTAGATGATTTGGGTGAGAGCTGTGGTGACTTATCCTCTGGCACCAGCCCAAAAACCAGAAAAAGAATAATATGCAAAATACAGCAGAGCATATTTAATATCCAAGAAATCTGAAAGTTAAAAAAAAAAAAGTTGTGCTTTCGCAGAATTTTCACATGAGGGCAATTGTACAAACCTCTTTCAACACATGTGGTAGCATTCTGATAGCCTGGCCATTTGCCTGGTGAAGCACTTTCTGGTGAGGTGAGGTCACAGGGTGCTGACACCATTTCATTCATTTTCTCATTTCTCGTATGTGCTGTGTTGACCCCCTCAGGGTTCTCATGAGTAGAATTATTTTTCTTTTTAAATTACAGGTCCTTTAGGTCTCTTCTCTCCCAAGTTAAAAAGTACTTGCCATTGTAAGATAAATAAGTTGTGGAGATCTAACATACACCATGGTGACTATAGTTAATAATAATGTATTATATACAGTGCTTAAAAATTTCTGAGTAGAAAGTAAGTATTCTCACCACAAAAAAAAAGATAACTATGTGACATGATGGATATGATAATTAGCCTGACTGTGGTAATTATTTCACAATTTATACATATATCAAAACATTCCACTGTACACCTTGAACACATACAATTTTTGTCAATTATATCTAAATAAAGCTGAAAAAATGATGAGAGAGTAAATATATGAAGAATTTATCCAAAAGTTGACTTCGCTCCAAAAAAAAAAAAAAAAAAAAAAAAAAAAAAGAATTTAGCATGGCATTGGTAGTTTTTGTCTATTTTTTAATCTAAGTGTGGCTTTGGAAGGTGAAGTCTCATGAGTCTTTCTATTCTCAAATCCTTATTATATGAGATGTTTTCTCCTGAAAGAGAGTGACACTTGCTGCTTCTCCTGCCATCCTGTACTCTTTAAATGCCCAGTTTAGCCTCACCTTAAGACAATGCACCTAAGTTGTACATGAAAATATACTCCAGATCTGTAGCTGGGTTCAGAAGTGTAGAGTGTGGGGATGAAAGTGGCCCCTAAGCAGGCTGGGTTTGGAGGGTGGGGAAGGTAGGTGATGTGGCAGGTGGGGCAGAGGCACAGTGAGGGTCTCGGTGAACAGGCAGAGTTCGTAGCACCTGGCAAATGCAACATTGGGGACCTGAAAGAACATGAAAGGATGCAAAACTGAGGTCTTCTGCAACAAATGGCAGATGATACAGGAAGCAGGACCCACGCACTGAGCAACAGAAGGCATAGATGTTAGTCACAGGACTGGGGCCTGAGCAACGGTAAGAGCTATGGGCAATCAGACCTCACGAAAAAACATTATTTTATCTAATCTTGAACAACCATTATGGACAAGAACTTTCCCTGTATGTTGAGATAAGGGAACTAAATAAATGTCAGGGGAGTTGAGTTGCCTGGTCACGCATCTAAGTTCATTGAAAGTTGAACATTTCCCATCTTTACCAAGATTGACAGGCTACAGACCTGAGTCTTCTCCTGCAGAATCCTGTCCAAGCCAGTTCTGGAGCTTGCAGTGTTTCTCAAAACACAGTCTGGGAACTTCCTCAATAAAAATCACCCTAACAGCTCTTAAAAATACAAACTCCTGGGACTCTTCCCCAGATATTCTGATTCAGAAGGTGTGGAGTGAATCTTGAGAATTTTAATTTTCTTAGAACTCCTGATCTGGAATGACCAATGACAACGTTTCATTACCCTGGCCATGGCAACTGATTTATGGTTGGGCTAAGACAGGCAGGGGCAATTGGTGTCTTCTCTAGCATTAATATACGTACATTTGGAAAGAGCAATATTCTGTTCACTGATATTGCTAACCTTTGAGGATATGAACTGTGTCAGCCAGGTTCATCTTTCTATCATATAGAAAGAAGCTTCCATAGAAGGTTGCAAATCAGAAATTAGCACATACAGTGTTTGAATTCCTGAATGCAGCAATATATGAAGCCTACCTTGGATCTCCCAGTTCTTTGAGCCTGTGCTCGCTTTTCTAAATCTTAAATGAGTTTGAATTGGTTACCTACCACTTGCCACCATATGCCCTCTTGTGAAACAAACCAGAAGGTTTCCATGAGTGCAGTATGAGTCTCTAGTGCAACGGGACTCTGACCTCATTGAGATTGTCCTTAGGCTTCAGAGCACAGTCTAAGTTACATCCTGTCTTGTTTTGTTTTAATTTCTTGATCTTCACAGTATCCTTGCCTGATTTTGTCTATTTCTGTGCCTTCAATGAACACAATGCTTCAAAAATCAATCTTTCTACCTATATCCTTCTACTGTGGTCTTGATCAATAATTCAAATGCCTTCTGGACATTTCCACTTGTGTGTGCCCAGGCATCTCAAATTCAATGGGTACAAAAGTGCATCTTTTCCCCTTTGGAGAAGATTCACCTCTTGTTCTCCTGTGAAAGGCACTGCCATTGTCCCACATGCCAAGCCAGAAGCCTGGGCATCCTATTGGACATGGCTCTTTCCACCACGGTCCCTATTCTCTGACCACATTAAGCTGTTTCTGCCATCAAACTCCAAAATAAGGCTTACAGTACTATGTATAATTTGGTCATTGTTACCTAATGTGTCCCTCTTTCCCATTGGATTATATGTGCTAGCCATATTAAACTTTTTAGTGCTTCAAAGCAACATCCACACTTGCCACTGGACCTTTCTATAAATTGATCTAGTTGTCTGAAACTCTCTTCTTCCTCTGTGTGTGTGTGTGTGTGTCTCTCTCTCTTTCTCTCTGCTTAGTGAACTCCTATTCACGCTCTATGACCCAACTGAGATGCCACTTTTGGGAAGCCTAGCTGTAATCCCGAGTCTGGCTTAGGTTTTACTGTCATAAGTTCTTACAGTACCCCAGTATTTCCCTATTGTTGCACTATTTAGTATGTTTAGTTTACTATTCAATTCATTGAGTGCTAGAAAATTTATGAAAGTGGAGAGAAATATGTCAAGCATGGAAAAGTAAACTATTTCTTCTCAAATTTATTTTTAGGTTTGACCCAATACAATCATTCACAGTGGGATTTTTAAAAATTGATAAAGTTATTTTTAAAAATTCATCTAGATCAATAACTAAGCCAAAAAACCTTAAAATTGCAAAACTAAAAATAAGGGAAGGCTAGCCTTATCAGACTTCTAACCCTGTTTTACAGCTATACATCCTGGAACACTGGTAAAATCCTTCCATGCCCCTCCATTGCATTTAGCAAGCACTTTCCCTTGCCTGAGTTGCATTTATTTAGTAAAACCTAATTTTTTTCCAGAATTCCATCTACAAAGCAGTCTGGGAAATGTAGTGTTAGCTTTCCAGGCTATGCAGAAAAGACAGGTGATGGGATGAATGCTGAGTGCCAATCAGCCATCCACTACAACACATTCTCAAGATTTGGAATTATTTCATTGATTTTTTTGTAACTTTCTTTTGGGGAGGTCTTTTCCCCCTTCCCCACCATTCCCCAAATACAAGCTTCATAAGAATAAGAATTATGTCTATTTTGTTCATTATTATATCCAAGCACATAGAAGACACTCAATATGTTTGAGTAAAATTTAGATAAAAGTGACCTCACTGTACTTTGAATTATTAGACACACCTCTTAAGATAGTGGTCCATTCTGAGGCTACAGAGAAACAATAACAAGGTAGACTGAATTACAAGGTGACATTGACTGTGAGAGGCTATGGGTACCATGTCATATAAGGAATGGAATGGGAAATATTTTACCTGAGTACAGAAACTCAAGATAAATGGGAGCTCTGACTTCAAAAATTTGAAAGTCTGATACATGGAAGAAGGAACAGACTGATTTTGTTGCTTCAGAGAGCAGGACAAGAGCCAATGGGTAGACGGTACACGGAATCAGAAATCAAGTCAGTGTCAGGAAGACTTGCTGCCTAACACGTTCACCAGGAGGTGGCGACTGTGTTCTATAGGAAATGGCCCTACTTAGGGAGGGGTTCCCATATCACTGGGCCTCTAGGATCTAAGGCTAAACTGGAAGTGGACATATGTCTTGCAAGTACTTGTTGAAATGCCTATGTAAGTGTTGATGTTTAGTTTCTTTAGGGGTAAAATGAGTTATTTATTTCCTCAGACCATGGCAAAGCCTTCAAAGGACTCCCAGGCTAGGCACTATCTGAACTGTAGGTCTAGTAACAGAGCGGGTCCTTTGTCATCTCTCCCCTTTCAGTCACCCTACACTGGATAGGGTTATCACTGGCCACCTCGCACATTGTTAACGTGTTTTCAGTTATACTCATTTGCATTCACCCCACACTCTCTTGCTGAGAGGCTGATATTATTTTCCTCACCTTAAATGCAAGCAGAGGCACAGATAGCTGAGGTCATTTTCATGAGGTCACTGAGGATCAGATGAAGGCTCCAGAGCCAGCATGATGCTTAGTTCCCCAAGTCACCACTGCTGTGCAGGGGGCATGCGCTGGCAGTTCCAGGAAAACATGGCAGTGGCCTTAGTTCCACTTTTCTGCCCATGCTTTTGAATGGGCAAAGCAATAATTGTATTTTTTAAAAATTTTTCAAAGAAATAAAGCAGCACAGAACCAGGAATGTAGTCCATTGACAGGATACTTATTTTGTAGTACTTACCCGGGTTCTAATTACTCTTTACATGTTCCGTAAGATTCTGGAGTCAGTCATGCAACCCATTAGGAAGGGTTTTAACAAATCCCTTTATTAAATTAAGTGAATGTGGTATTCAGTGTATTTAGTTAAGTGAATGTGGTATTTTAGTGGAAAAGTCGATTTTGTTAATTCCTGCCGTGTACTGCTTTAACCATGATGGAACTGAGGAAGGAATTCTTGACAGGAGTGAGGCTATATGAAGGCACACTTTCCATTTGTAGCTATAAGTGCACTTCCATCTGCCCATTCGTGAATTATTCAACCAACATGGAACAACACTGTTTAGGGGTGGGGTTTTTATAAATGGTGAAATTTAAATGAGTTTCTCTCAAGCCCACTCCTGTATCCTCAATTCCCAGAAATAACTAAAAAAGGAAACAACATCAGCACCTCCTCCATAGGCAAATGTGGCCAAACCCTGTTTATCACCACCAGCTCTGTGGAGTTTTTTAAATTTTTCTAAGAAAACAGAGGAGGTTGGTTTTCAAAGAAAAGAGGCATTTTATAAAAACATCCATTCAACTGTTAAATGTATTATCCAACATTCATTTTTTAATCTGAAATAATTTTCCTTGGAGGAAGAAAAATAATAGATTCATCCCTCATAGATACTTAACTTTTTCTGACCATGCTAGTAACTCTAGAGAGATGCAGCTATAGAGGGGAGCAATGGAAAGGAAAAGTTAGGTCCTGGATTGCTACCTTTCTATGCAAAGCATTGCAGTGAGAGCAACTGCAACTGCAATAGGAAACTTTGCCTTTCATCTCAAAGAGTATTTTTTAACTGTTTTTGGTTCAAGTGTGCATATTACACAACCAAAAGTGAAAACCTTTCTGGAAGAATCCCAATTTTAATAATCAGAAAGATATATGTCTTTGGAGTCAGACAAAATGCAATATAATTTCTTTCATCAGCCTTTTCAAAGACTCATTGACAGAATTTTGTAAATCGTGACATTTAACTGCCATTAATTTATGTGGAAACACCTCATAAGATGAAGAAAATCAGAGGTAAATTACAAGCTGTGGGGCTTTTTGTTGGTTTTCCTTGCCTCTTTTGCTCACTTTCTATTTAGTTGTTTGCTACAGAAGAATCAGAAAGAATGAGAAGTATTTGTCCTTACCCTACAGCTCCAACCTTGGTGGCAAGCAAGGATTTAAGGCTTGAAGGTCTGTGATTTCCTTGACCTCTAGTGCAGAATTGAAAGATTTTGAAAATATCTGCCTTATTTGGTGGTGAAAGGGAGGAATAGAGATTCATGAGGTTGGGAGTTGGGGTACACAGGGGCCTAAACAGTTCTGACCAGGAAAGCAGATAGGAGCCTGAGGGAGGAACAGGGACCCTCCCCCACCTGGCAGGTGGGATTGGGCGTGAGTATGGGGGGTAGTATAGCTGCCTCAGTAAAGTGAGGAGGTAGCAAGACCCCTGGGAGGGGAATGCCTGCCTCGTGCACCTAGACAGGCAGAACTCTGGGAAGGGGCCTTGACACTTGGCCAAAACCTCAATGCCCATTGTTGGTAAGACCAGCAGAACATATGCCTTCTAGGAGCTGCCACTATAATCAGCAATGACTGGGAACACCACACCCCAGAGGGCCCTTCATATGAGGTCTGGCCTGAATGGAGATTCCTTGGATCTTTGAATAACCTGGTCAAAATGGGGGGAAGGGGATCTAATAATGAGTGAGACTGAATTTCCCACCATTATAGCAAGACAGACTGGAAAATGTTACCTTTTACTTAAAGGGTGAAAAAAATGACATATTTTGTACCCTAAAGTAAAATATTTATCTGGGGTGTGTGTATGTGTACGTGTGTATACTTCCATATTATCAGGAGATTGCAAACCAGAAGTCAAATTCTAATAATAATTTAATAGTTTGGAACTATGGACACTATGTAAAACTATGTTTTTCCATAAAAACAAAGACAAACTTTTACTCATGGAAAGTAGATAATCAGACTGGCTTTCAAAATTTTAATTTGTTATATATTTACAATGAAAAATATTATTACAATAGTGATAATTCAATAAAAGAGGGAAGAGTTAGGGGAAAAATTTTATCTTTCTTTATCATGAATGCTGGCAGTTGAGGAGAAACAAATTGTTGGGAGCTGGGTTTTATTTTTTCTAATTTGCTCAAGAAAGTAGTGAACAACTTTTGGGTTGGTCGATCTGCACCACTAGTTAGCAGATGGTGACATTGACCCAGCACTGCTTGGTGGCTCCTTAAGGAAGGTCATGGAAAAGTGGTCTGTGGGTCCTATGATGGAGAACCACTCTCAGGCCAAGAGGCAACCACCATCGGTGTCTTGCAGTGGGCAAGTTTGACATGTGCTCTTGGGAACTTTGACCCTTTTTTAGTCACGTGGGCTAGGATACCACATACTGTGTGACCATCTGAGTTTCCACTCTGTGGGGAACTTTCACTTTTTTAAGCTTCCAGGATGAGCTTATGCAAAAACAGGGGGCAGCCACCCTCCTATGTGCTTGAAGAAACACTTTTTAGATGAGATCCTGCCAAAAAGCAGCCATCCCCACCAACCCTACAGAGTAGAAGAAACATAGGTATTAATGTCTTTGGATCAAGGCTCCTAGTCAACGTATATATTTTCTGGGAAGGTAATGCTTTCTCCTAAAATTTGAATTAGTATCTCACTTTCACTGAGAGTGAAAATAAGAAAACATGCATATGTCAGATGACCAAATGTCAATAGTGAATACGTTATAGGGAGACTTTTCTTCCCAGAGTTAAAAAATAGTATAAAACAACCAATTACATTTCATGCAGATATCTTTTCCCATCTAAAGAATACTGAAAATGGTGAGAAGAATCCATGGTAGTACTACCAACTAAAAAAGATCTGCCTCAATGAAAGACACAGACAGTCTTTTACTGGAGATTACCAATGGCTCCTTCTGCCCCTCTGCCCCTGGAAATGTGGGATCCCACACCTGCAGGACAGAGACGGTGCCCTGCGGGGGGCTGGCTGTGTGCCAATAAAGAAGAAGGAAGACAGGGAGAAAATTCATACAATTACTCTAGACTTAGCCCAGTGTCTAATTATCTTACAACAAGATTCCTGTCTTCTTAACTCATCTTAAATCTTAACCACTTCGGTACCAGCGTCTACTATAGTCGACAGCCACAGAAGAACACACACAGTCAAGCATCGACTTTAGCTGAGAGCCGTGATATGACTTTTCTAATTTTTCACTTATCAAAATAAAATTGTGAACATTTAAAAATAACATAATGAAAACATATATGTATATGTTACCTATTCTGATATTTACATTACAAGTAAAACTGCCTGTAAAATAAAACAAGCTTTCAGTGTTTTAAGCTTTCCTCTTCACACAAGAGCAAAACGGATTCGTCGTCAATGCACAGCACAAACTATCGTGCAGACAATGAGTGCCGGCTGTGGGCAAGGTTTCGCAGCCGGTGAGTGCCATGCTGAAGTGGTTAAATCATGTTTCAAGAAATAATAAGGCAGCATCTTTTTATAAATTAACATAATCACTAGCCAATTTGAGCTTATAATGTTATGCCCTTATCTTGAACTATTACTCGTGCATTTTAGTCACTTCAAATTTGGAGCAATTCTTCTTCTAAGGGCTTTTTTGAAGCTTTGAACAAATGATTATTAGCCTTTCATTGCATTATTGTAAGTCTCACCAAAGTACTGAGACTGAAACCCAGATAGAGACCAAGAGGGCAGAGGCAGAGTGGCACTGAATTCTGTGTGCTCAAGGAAGTGAGACAGTGTATTTCAGGGCTTCCATTAGTTTGCGAGGGATGTCATGACAAAGTGCCACAAACAGGATGGCTTAAAAAAACAGACATTTATTGTCTTACAGTTCTGAAGGCTGGAAGTCTAACATCAAGGTGTCAGCGGGGACATGCTTGCTATGAAGCCTACAGGCAAGGATCCTTCCTCGCCTCTTCCTAGGCTCCAGTGGTTTCAGCAGTCTTCAGTTTATAGATACATCATTCTAAGTCTCCGTCTCCGCGTGGTGGTCTTCCCTCTGTGCATGTTTGTCTCTGTGCTCCCACACCCCCTTTTCATATCGATACTAGTCATAGGATTAGGGCCTATCCTAATGACCTCATTTTAACTCTATTACTTCTGTAAAGACCCTATTTCCAAACAAGATTGTATTCTGATACTGTAGGTTAGGACTTCAATATATCTTTTTGAGAGGACATAATTCAACACATAACAGGGATGTCAATGAGTACCAAACAATGATCTGAACTGTAAAAAATATATCAAGGGGCAGCCTTACTACTTCTACGGACACTAAAAAAAGAAGGAAAAAAAAAAGCTTTTTTTTTTTCTGAATGATTTCTGAATGATTAGAGAGGAAAAATATACAGCAGTAGTATACCCTCAGAAAATCTTGTAAATAGGGGCAACAGAAAATGAGGATTTTCTGAATGATTATAGAAAGGTTTCTGAATGATTATAGAAAGGTTAGAAACATGAACTACTATCCTGGAGAGTTGCCCATAGAGTAATACTATGGTTTGAATGTTTGTGTCTCCTCTAAAATCCATGTTGCAACTTACCCCCCAGTGCAACAGTTTCAAGAGGTGGGGCCTTTAGGAGATGATTAGGCCATGAGGGCCCCGCAAAAGATATGTCCATGTTTTAAACCCCAGAACCTGGGCATG
This sequence comes from Microcebus murinus, assembly GCF_040939455.1. Lineage (NCBI taxonomy): Eukaryota > Metazoa > Chordata > Mammalia > Primates > Cheirogaleidae > Microcebus > Microcebus murinus. Next base: position 30,507,860 of record NC_134108.1, read on the forward strand.
TTACCTTCTTTTGAAAAAGAGTCTTTGCAGATGTAATTAAATTTAGGATTTTGAGATGAGGTGATCATCCTGCATTGTGCAAGAGGCCCTAAATCCAATGACAGGTGTCATTATAGGACAGAGACACAGACACAGAAGAGAAAATGAGGTAAAGACATAGGCAGAGATGACAGTCATGGAATGCCAACAGCCACCAGAAACTGGAGATGCAAAGAACAGATCGTCCCCTATGGCCCCAGAGTGAGGGTAGCCTCCCAAACTATGAGAAAATAAATTTGTCATTAAGCCACCCAGTTTATGGTATTTTTTGTTAACGGGCTTGGGAAATTAATACATGGTCATTTCCTTGCATAGTTTGGAAGAAAGTAGAGGCTCACTTTTTACAATATCAATTCTGATGGTCCAAGTTTGGGTCACAATAATTTCCCATCATGCAGCTCGCACGTCACATCATCAGACATCTGTGCCTATGACATGCACCAACTGACACAAACACACTCAAGTGCAAAGCAAATAGGACAATATTCATTAATCGAAAATTAACACATCAGGAAAGAGGTAGGTGCATTGAAATACAGCAGGATAAGGTAGGGAGCTGTGAGCTATTTAAGGAGGAAGGTCAGGAAAGAACTCTTTGAGGAAGTGATATTAGAACAAAGACTTAAAGGAAGTGAGGGAGTGAGCTGTGCACAGATCTGGTAATAAAGTCATTTCCAGGTAGAGAGAACAGCAAGTGACAAGGCCTCAGCAGGTATCAGTTGTTTTGTTTGAGTAACACCAAGGAGGACAGTGTGGCTAGAGCGGCCCGAGCTGGGCAGAGGTCCTGGAGGTGACAGTCCTATGGACTTTCAGGCATGATAAGGACTCTGGATCTATTCTGAATGTGCTGGGAGGGGAATCAACCTCTGTCCCCTCAGCAGGAGGGTGGCTCGCAGGTAGTTACGTCCCCTGGCCCAGGCTCAGCAATACCTTCCTCCCACCAGTGGAGACAGAAATTACCCACTCCCAGGTCGCAAGATTATACGTCTGCCTCACCTGGACCAGAAGATAGTTTCCCTGGATCCCAACACTTGGATCCCTTCCAAGGTGTCTGAAGAAGCCTGATTATTAAGTGAAACTTCCTTTTCACCTATTGGGGGACTGGGAGCCAGGACCAAAGTGGTAAAGTCAGGCTTTGAATCCCATTAAGGCCTTAAATGCCCTAAATGAATGGACGATGGACTTCAGGAGGGAGTAAGACAGGTCGTTCCTGGAGAACACTGAGCAGGTAATGGCGGTGTGGACACCACGCGAGGCGCGCTGGGGACAGCGCACCGTGCACCCGCCCCGAGAGGCCGCACCGCCTGGGCCCGGGCAGCTGCGCCCTGCGCCCTAAAGCCCCTTCTTTCTCTTGCCCTTACTTTCCCCTCTAAGCCCTCATTTTCCGTTGCCCCTATTTACAAGCCTTCCTGAGGTTGTACTACTGCTGTGTTTTTTTCCTCTCTAACTTTGTAATGGGGCTTCTCTCAGGAGAGTGCCCGAAAACTCCCGCCCTGCCCTGACGGGGCTCCAGGGGCTGTGGCTGTCCGCGGTGTGTCTTTCTCGGGACAACACTTTGTAGGACCCCACTTCACCCGCACGGCCTAGTGCCCAGGTGTCCGGCCTACGACCACGTGTCCCTCTCAGGTAACTTGATACCGGCAGACACCCTTGTGGCTCTTGTCCGCCCTGTGTCCACTTTATTCCTACCCAGGCAGCCACTCTCTAGGAGAGCCCTGCCCAGGTGCCGGGCGGGGCGACACAGAGGAGGCAGCCCCACAAAACACCCCAAATAACAGACGCAGCGCACCAGGCACGGAGCCAGGAGAAGGGGCAGCACACCTCGCCGACAGGGTGTGGGGAGCCATCCAGGACGCAAATATTTGACCCGCAGGTAGGGAGAAAGAGGAACTGGGGGGTCAAGGCCTCCATTGTGGTTGCCCAGGCAGGTTTCCCTGGGCGAGTTCCTATTGGTCGGTTTGAGGCGGGCTGGCGCAGGCGCGGTGCAGCCACCCTGTGACCGAGGGTGTCGATGTGGCATATCCGCACAGACCACGCAGGGCGGGAGGTGGGCCGGTCAGGTGGCTTGTGCCCAGCTGTCCCATAGGCAGGGGCTCACCAGGAGCTGTTGTGCAGAGCAGATATCTAATCTAGATGGACCACCTTGAGCAACGGGGAGGAGGTGGAGAACTGGACATCGTGCCAAGCCTGGCTCAGCCTGCTTCTGGTAGGAGACAGTTCAACTTATGTTCAAAATTGACGCTGAGGCACAGTATAAGAATTCACTACAATTCACCTCTGGAGGCCTTGGCGTCCCTTTTCAAATGCAAGACAGTTGTGGTTGAGTCTCTGACTGTCAGAGACTGTGGTGGAAACGCAGAAGGGGGAATGGTAGGAAAAGACACAGGGAGTGGGCAGTCCTGCCTCCAGGGAGCTGATAGGAGGCAGGGGCCTCCTGGAAAAAGAAATCATCTCCGTTAATTCGAATAACTTGTACCAGATTTCCCTTTAGAAAATGAAATGAAAGTATAGGGATGTGCATTTAAGCAGAGAGGGAGGAATGGGCGAAGGAGACAGTGAGTTCAGGATGAAAAGCAAAGAACGTCCTTTGTACGTGTTGTGTCTTAGGAGAGGCCGTCCATGGCATCACTGGGTGGAGGCTTTGGTGTCTGGGGTGAAGTAGGCTCCAATAGGGGGAGCAAAGTTATCTCCAGCAGTGAGGTTTCCAGCCACAGAGATGTGATCCAAGATGTGCGACTAAGGTATCCTTTTCAAGTGGGACCCTCTCGAGTCGATGTGGGGGCCTTTGGGGTGTAAACCATAAAGCACTCAAACCTGTAGCAAGAGAGCCAGCAGTCAACACAGCTCTGTGCAGCTGCACCCAACAGGGTTTTGTCTTGGGAAGAAGCTCAGGTTCAAGCAGTACCCATATCAAATGAGCAGCAGCCTGGCCTGTGGGGCAGTCTGTGGTTCATGATTCCAGGAGAGTAGTTGCCCTCAATCAGACCTCCAGTCCTTGTGGGATGGGGAAGATATTGAAAATTTATAAAAAATAAGTTAAAGCCTGAGGTGAGACAGAGAACAATAGGGGTTTATTTGTTGGACTGAAATTTGAAAAGGAATTATTTGAAGATATCCTTGTGTCTCTCAGTTAAAGTGCCAATTTGGGGCCTCTCAGGGACATAAATGTTCTTTCAGATGCCTCCTTCAAGAACCCAGCATTGTGGACTTTAGGAAGTGAAATGTGTGTCTGTAACTCTAAAGGGAATAAGGTGTGTTTTGGCAAAGCCTTGTGTTGTGGCCTTAGTATTAAAATATGTGGAAACATGTCATTTTGCGTAATGTTTTGGGTATCTATGAAGCAAGAGATTTTCAGAGTTTTTTGTTTGTTTGTTTGTTTGGGGTCTTTTGTTGGGGGGGGTTTGTTTTTTACCTTGAAGGGACAATTTTTAGATAATGGTTCAAAGGTTGATAATAAATGTGAAAATGGGACTATTTGCTGACCAGGGCATCCAGTGTTAAGATAACTGCCTAAAGTTTGATTAAGTGTGTTGCTTCTTGGGCCCCATCTTTTATTAAGGACATCCAGGCTAAGGGATGAAAAGCAGCAACATCCCACTAAGCTCCATCATGTATGATGAGTAGTAATGCCTTTGCATGGTCTATGAACTCCCACTGCTGTTTGCTTAGTTAATCCCAAGGGGCTTTCCAAATAGTGAAGAGTCTACGGGAGAAATGACCTCCTCCAGCACCCTGGCATCTGGCAAGGGACTGAGGACAGGGGAAGCCACCCCCTCCTGCAGGTGGAATACACCAGAGGGCCCAGGTTTGTCTCCATCCCAAATTAAGGTGGCCTTGGTAGCCGTGCTGAGCTTGGGGGTTGCTGTTGCCATGACCCAAAGCACAATGGCAGTTGGGTATGGGGGTCACAGGTGCAGGGTCAGTGAGAGTCTCTATTTCCAAGAGAGCCCTGTTGGTAGCCACACATTTGTTATTTAAATGGTGTAAAGTGCAAGGCTGAAAGGGGCAATTTCTTGCATCAGAAGCCGTGGGCACCACATGGCTGTCATAAGTGGTCCAGAGACTCCAGGAGGCATGAAAAGAGGCTGCCAAAGCTTCCATAGTGAAGGAAGGTCTGAGGTCACTAACAAGAGTGCCTGATTTAAATTTGTAACTATAATTTATAAATGAGGAATATGTTGGCACTAGGACCCAAAAAGTGCTAAAAGATAATGGATTTATATGTTCTTAATGAATATGTCAACTGATTCTCCTTGGAGGAGGATGCCATCAATGTACTATAATGTCATTCCTGTGTTTCAGGAGCGGGGGATGTCATTAAGATCTTGTCTGCAAAGATTGTGTATGACAAAGCTGTTGAGATGTCCCATGAGTAACCTGGAGAAGATATTCTATCTCATGTCCCTTTAGAGCTGAAGGCAAGCTGCAGCTGAGAGGCTACTGAAATAGGTACTGAGCAGAACATGTGGGCCAAATCTATAAGAGCAAAATATATACCAGATTGATTGAATAGAATCAGTAAGTTTAATAATATAGGGTATTGGGGCTGTAATAGATGGGCCCATAGCACTGAGGTTGTAGTAATTTATCATAAGACAAGCTTTATTTTTCCCAGATTGGAGAACAGAAAAAAATAGGGCTGTCAAAAGTAGAAACAGTGGGGATCATCAGCCCTTTATTAATTAGGTTTTATATATGTGATTTTTAATCTTTGAAGGCCCTATTTTAACTTACACTGGGGCCATATTAACTATCTTAAGGGGGTTCATAGGATTCCATTGTATTAAGCCAATTTGTAAGTGTCAAAAACTAACTTGAATTTTAATTTATTACTCGTTGTGTCAGAGCCTCTATGCCTAATAAAGAGCATATTACAGCAATGAGTACTATGACTACGGGAAATTTAGGAAGGGCTATATTTAAAGTGAGGCATACTCATTTTTCTCTATTTTATATCTAGTTATCTTCTTAAGGTTATAGGGGAAGGGTGTTTAAATTTAGTGGGATCTCCAGGTATAATTATAATTTGAACTCAGTATTGATTAAGCCCATGAAGTTTTGTCAGTTAGTACATTGTAGTGATTGTTAAAAATAGAATCTATGTTGTACAGGCATAAAGCCAATTAGTACCCCTTTTTCTTTTTGTTATATAAATTCTTTGGTGTATAAATTTCAGATTTCCAATTGGATCAAATTATGGGAATTTTTAAAAATTTAGTCATTCCTATATACAAATTTATATTTTATCTATTTATTACATATTTATATTAAAATAGTATATATAAGTGCATATAATTTATTTGATTACCTTCTTCCCCCCTGTATCTAGGGGTTTGTTTTTAAATTAGTGAGTAATCTAAGACTAACATTAGGTTTGTTAGACCTGGCATTTGTTCAGTACTTAAAGTTTAAAGTTCCATTTTTTCGTTGTTTTTTTTCTTGAACTTGTAGCTGCCTAAAGCTGCAGTCTTTTTTCCTTTTTTTTTTTTTCCCCTTGGATTTTTATTTGTTTGGTTGGAGTTTTTTTGTTTGTTTGTCTGTTTTTTTTCTTTTCTTTTCTGCTTTTAGGGGCCTGAAGCCCCAGTTTTAGTTTGTGTCTCTAGGAGGAGGAAGGAAAGGGCGTTGCTTCTCGACACTAGCCTCTATCTGGCATCCTCCCCCTAGATAGTCAGTCTCTCAGTCTCCCCACACCACTGCCCACTTTTTAAGTAACAGCTTTAGAATGGCTCTTTTTAGGCACGTAAAAATTTTTTTCCCTCTTTCTTTGAATGGTTACTTGACAAGCTCCTGGTTGTCCGAGGGGCCCCTGCTGGGAGTGAGGTTCCCATTAGCCAGTTTGTAGATAGCTGCCTCCCTCTTGGAGATTGACCTCATTAGGGTCCGGGGACAAAAAGGACAGAGCAAGGGAAAGCAGCAGCATAGAGGTTGCGGACCACAGTGGCACCCTTGCCAAAGTGCGTCATTATTTCCTTGTAAAGGGGGAGGCATCCGTGTGTCAAGCTGGGAAGTCCAGTGACCTCCCTAGACGCTGCCTCCCCAGCTCAGCAGTGGCCAGAGTGTGGGGCTCCCTCCTGCACTCAAGCACTGGCCCAGCATCTACCTGACGGCCCCCACGGGGACGGGGAGCAGAGGGTACCCCCGTGCCTCTCAGTAACAAGCCCTTCGGCCACCTGGCTAGGCCTTTAGCTTACAGTCAATTTCACTCTGCCCAGCAGTTCCTGTTCCGAGGAGCAGCAGCAGCTGCGGGTGTCAATCGTGGTCGCCTCTCTTGCCTTGTTAAGGCTGGCAGTTGGCGGTCCCTGAAAGCCCCCAGACGTTCTAGGACCCGCCCAACGTAGGGAAGGCAGTTTGGGAGCTCTCAACACAGTGCACACAGCGCAGATGCGCATTGGCCCACGTGGAGCCTTCCCAGATGGGTGGGAGGGACAGTTAGGACGGCAAGGGCAGTCTGGAGGCATTTCCTTTTGCCTGTCGTGGTCACGACTGCACACCCCGCTCATTGGGCCGATTGTTGTGATTTCCGCTGTGATAGTATCTTCCTAATTTGGTCTTGAGGTCTCTTCCTTGAGAGTGACCACAAGCCAAGAAAGCCACTCTCAAGGAGAGCCCCGGGTGGGAATAAGGGGAGTTAGGTTTAGGTGTCAGTCAGATGAGATACAATGAGGAGGTGAAATCAAAACACATGAAACAGAAGAAATTTATTACGTCAGATCCCAGGGAGGTTGGGGTACTGAGGGATGGCGCTGTGCAGCCTGGAGGCAGCAGGAAGCCCACCCAGCGGTGGGAGAGAGGACCGGAGAGAAAGGACTGACTGTGCCTTTATCTGTGGGCACTGTCCCTTAGGCTTTCCCCGGGGGCGCTGTGGATTGACTAAAGACATGAAGGCAGAAACTTATTTACATGACCTGGTTTTGTGTTGCAATGGGTTTTGGGTCAGTGGATGAGGAATAAGTGGTCTTTATCACAAACAACCGCAGGGGTGAGGTTTTGACTCTGCCAAAGATGATAGGTAAAACTGGGTTTCAAACAACTTATGTCAGGCCTAAAATTGGATGCGGAGGCAACAACTATTGTACACAAATTTATGTCAACTGTTCTGCCCTACAGAATAATGAGGTCATCCTAGTCTTTCAGAAAAACATTTTGCCTTACAATTTCCACAGCCTCAGGCAAGTGCTAAATGGCAGTGTTTTTTTCTTCAATGCTTAGTGTCAGCTGGCTCCAAAGAGAGCAGAGGTGGGCACGGTTTCAATTTCTGCTCGTTATGCTACTGGCATTGGGGGAGGCAATGGGCAGGCTCTTCCTATGAATGGAGGTGGATGGTGAGAAAATATTACATAGATTTCACCCTTGGCACTGGCTGCTTTTTCCAAAAGCATTTGGAATCAAATAACCTTTGTCATCATAAAGATTGTACTTCTGAGGGCCATCCCATTACATTAGAAATTCACATTCCTTCTAATAACATGAGTTTGACCATATTTTTTATGAAAAAAAATAGTAACTCAGGACTTATGATACTAAGGAAGCATACATCTTTTCCCTCCTTGGGTTTTACTACAAAGCTTCTTCCCACTGTAGACTATCCACCCTCAAATTGACCTTCCAGATGACAGCAGGTGCAAGAGCAAGCCTAGTAGAGATCAAGCAAGTAAAACCACCTTGCCAACTCAAAGGCTTCTGGAAATAATAAATAGTTTTTTTAAGCCACTAAGCTTTGAGCTTATTAACTTAAATACTTAACAGGAAAAGGGTCTATTTGATTCATTTTTGCTTTCTTTGGTAGACATGTACTAATGACAGTGAAATTCATTATTTTTAGGTAAAAAACATATACAGTAGTCCTCCTCTTCTCCACAGTTTCACTTTTCACAGGTTCATTTACCCACAGTCAACTGTGGTCCAAAAATATTTAATGAAAAGTTCCAGAAGTAATCAATTCATAAATTTTAAATGACTTGCTGTTCCGAGTAGCATGATGAGATTTCACACCATCCTGCTTCGTCATCCTGGAACGTGAATTATCCCTTTTTCCAGGGTATCCACACTGTGGATGCCAGCCACCGATCAGTCACTTTGTAGCCATCTTGGTTATTGGATCAAAAAACATAGTACTCTCTATGTAGAGTTTAGTAGTATCCACAGTTACAGGCATCCACTAGGGGTCTTGGAACATAGCCCCTGAGGTTAAGGGGGACTACCGTGTTACGTGTGTATTTATGTTGCTACCAGCCACCCATGAATGAAACACATAGATGAATGAGACATAGTTTCCACAATGAAAGATATATCATAATGTGAATTTGCTTTTGAGACTAATTGTTAGATAAATAAATTTGTAGTTTGTATAACTAACATGCAACACCTTTTAAGAGTTTTGAGTATAAATAATTATTAAGTGAAAAGTTTGTTAGACATGGGCAGAATTTATGAAATGCATTAAGTATAAGTAGTTAGCAAGTAGAATGTATGTTTAACATAGAGTAAGACTGATGGAAGGATCAAGAGATACCTAACATTGATGAAGCACCTGGGTACTCAATATATATGAGACTGAATATATCAGAGGCACTAAATATATCAGAGGATACACCATACATGAGCACTTAGTATTCATAAAGTCTTAATCTAGCCACCTATTGGCGACCTTCATTCTGGCTTCATATGTCCTCTGCCCAAGAAAGGTAAATAAAACTTGAGGCTGTTCAGTGGGCTGATTGGCTACAGCTGTGCCAGGAGTGCCTGTCTTTGTATCTCTTCAATAAAGCAAATGTGTGTGTTTGGCCCAAGAAACCTTCTATCTATGGGCCCCCTTGCTAGATCCTCAACTCGAATCCTCATAACCACCATCAGCTTCAAAGGATAATTCAGTGCACCCATGCACACGCACATACACAGAGAGGGCGCCAGGAGGCAGCATATGAACATTGCACACCCTAGGACTCAGGTGGCGTGGTCCTTTCACCCCACTTGCACTCAATCCTAAGTATATTTGTTCACCCCATCTCTTTTCCATTGATTTTTTCCCTGTGAGCTTTAAATTGATTTCATAAGCCATGTGATTCAAGCACTTGATCTGTGAGGCTTTCTGTTCTGTGACCTCTGGGGTCGCTTGTCTGTAGTAGACTAGGAGGTTGCCATTGCAACAGGTGATTTCCCACATGACACGTGAAAAGGTGGAAGAACAATGCCACTTCACTGCACAGTAGGCTGAATAGTTCCCAGAACTTCCATTATCTCAAAGCTATTAAGCCTGCATTTCATTCTCTGCTTATCTCCAATTCCCCCACCTCCTCTCTCCCTCTTTGTTCTACCCAATGCTATTTGTTCCTCTGACTGTAGAGAGAGCTGCAGGTAGGAATGTCTCTGGCTGGAGTTGCTCAGCCTACTAGAATGCTTCCAAGGGTCTGATTTCCTCCAGTAGCTGTCTGGAAGAAACTTCTCTTTCACCTACTGATTGGAGGGTTATTTAGCAGCTGGAAGCCAGAACAAAAATGGTGAATAAGGCTTTGAATCTATTTTCCCAATGCCTAAAAGCCTAAAATGAATGGATGATAGGGTTCAGGAGAGCGTGAGAGGAAGAGAGACCTACTTCTGAAATAGCTTAGTTCCAGTGTTTTTCACAAGTTTAGTACCTTTGGTTCTAGTGGCATAGGGTGGAAAAAGAGTGCAACCCTCTACTAGTTTCTATTAATGTCAGAAAAGGTAGCCCAGACCCCTTCTGATGTGACAACTTAAACCATTCTGAAAGGTCTCAGAGGAAAAACTCATCTTCCATCATAACCACTTAGTCAAATTATGTCTACAAATAGGAAAGCTTGTATTAGCACATTTAGTCAACATTCAATAATACTTAACTAGTGCTTACACTGTCAGAAATCAATGAATTAGGTAGGCTTTTGTTGCCTTTCTAGTTGTGCAAAAAATAACTTGAGTGAGAATTATTTGTCTCATTTGGGTTGAAGGTGCAAGACAACAGATGATTCACTACAAAGTTGATGGGTGTCCCCTGCACACTGAATGTCACCCAAGGGCTGGTATTCAACTAGTACCAGATGAACCCAAAGGGCAGAGGTGGGCTGGTCAGCTGCTCTGATGCTGGAGAACAGAGAAGTCACTAAATTGGCAAGTTACATGTGCTGGTCAAGGAAATGGTTATACAAGAGAGTCCTTTGGATATGAGCTGTGACAGAAAACCTGTCCAAGGCACAATAAAGGAATCCTAACAGGGGGATGGACCTGTGTAAGCCCAGAGGCTAATAAAGCAGCCAGAGGAGATATAATGTCCCAGAACAGGGACTGCAGCTGAGGTACTTCCAGTGATGGGTGATCATCAAAATTCCACAGATGGTCCTAGGAGAAAGACAGCTTCAAATACTGCCCCAAGCCCAAGGAAAGACCTTTCTCCTTCCTCTGTTCTTCCTGTCCTCCACACAGCTCTGATCCTGGGGAGTCAGAAATGGAGGCATCCAGAAGAGAGGGGTAGGCAGAAGGCCTACTAGGAAAAAGAGGGAGTAGCCAATCTTTCTCCTTCCCCACTCACTGTTCACAGCTGGGCAGGCCTGAGCTGGGGAAAGATAGCAGCTGAGCCCTGAATGAAATTCAAGGATTGCGTATTTTACTTGTTGACTTGAGATCCTTTTTATTACCAGAATGTGACCAAAGAAGTTTTGGGACTTACTGTAAATTTCTATAAGACGGAAGATGCAAAACTATAAAATTTAAAAGGATAGTGAGAGAAAAATAATAAAGTTAGTTCTGATTAAACTCGCAGATTTTACTTGTTCAACTTATGGTTATATCAGTGGTCAACTTTAACACACTCTTTTAACTTTCTGATTGTGTCCCTGCCCAGCAGAGAAAATGTGTGCTTAAATGTTACTAATCCATATGATTTGGGTTCATTTTCAGTTATTAGCAGGGGTCCACTTGATTCCAATATTGTCAGAGTATGGCCATTTTGGGGAGAGGACAAGTTTCACCTAAGTCAGAAAATTATTTTATAACACAATAGAACTTAAAAAGAGAATCCTCAAGAAATGCAGCTATTTATGTTTAAGGACTTAAATCCAAATTCTCCTTTTCTATCTTAATGACTAATAATGGCGACCATTTAGCCTATGTTTTCTAAATGCTTTAGATATATCATCTAAAGTGTTTCTCACAACAACCCTATGAACTAGTAACTGAGTTATCTTTAATACACACATATTTGAATGTTTGTGAGATACACACATTTTTCTCAATGTATAATATGTTAATTGTGTGTGAATGTGCAGAAATAATCTTCCTAATCCATTCTTGGGCAGCCTGTTTATTTTTCTTTCCTGCTGAATCACCTTGAGAAACCAACTTTTCATAGAAAAAATTTTTTGCACTCAAATATCATTAGTTTGTATAATATTTATTAATATATCCTATTAAAGAAACAAATACAATAGGCTTAGTTTCAGATTATTAGCAAACACAACTGACTCTTGTAATCATACTGCCCTAATAAATGGAGAAATATGTGAGACTACAATCTGAGTGTTTAACATTCCACAGACATCTGTTGGAAGTTTTAACAAAAGAAATGGTGAATGTCAGTTAATCTACAAGTCAATTCAGAGGAATTCATTTAAAAATCTAACATTTTTCTCTTGAAAAATGTTAATTTATTTTTCTTGGCATTTGCCCCATCTGTAAGAGTTTAGCTTCCTGAAACATCCCAGCCGTCCAAAACTTCAATACCGAGTATCTTTGTGGGGGTATTTAATGAGTTTTAATGAGCAAGTCTCATCAGTTAATACACATGCATAACATAACACAAATCATATGTATGTAGCTTGATGGATTATTATAGAGTGAACACACCCATGTTACCAGATGAAAAGAAGAGAATATCACTGAAATTAAGACCCCGTGTACTGCCCATTACTACACCTTCCCTGTTTCCCAGAGATAGACACTATCTTCTTCAGTTTGTCTGATATATTATTAAACCTATATATTGAGTTCTTAATTTCAATTATTGAAATTTTTAAAGAATTCCCTTTTGATTTAATTTAGAGTTCTAGTCTTCTAATGAAATTATCCATAATATCTTGTGATTGGTTGAACTTATTAATCACAGTTATTTTAAATTCTGGGTCAGAAGACTCCAAAATTTAGCGCTTCTACAGGTCAGTTTATATTTTCTGTTTTTTCTCTTGGTATTTAGTCATTTCACCTTCTTTGCTATTATGTCCTGATAATTTTTTTTATTGAATGTTAGATATTGGATATGAAAAATTCTAAATAAAAATGTAAGGTTCTCAGTGGTGCTTTCCTTGCAGCAAACAATTGGAATAGAGATAGATCAAATCAGATTAATCATGGATTGAGCCATTTCAATGCTGAGCTGCAGTCATTGTAAGTAAGGGCTTATCCATTTCCAACTTCTCCTGCTCCCAGTATATAGCATGTTTTAGGTCCCAACTGAGCAGTAAGATCTATCCTTCCTCATAGATTCTGAATCCATTCTTTTTCCCCTCTAGTATCTTAAGACTGGCAGATGTTCCTGTCAACTTTTTAGCTTCTCCGTGTTGCTAGTGAATTGGCAAATGCCTTAAGAGGTAAAGCTGACCGAACGGGGGCTCACATTTATATATTGTGCTTTTCTTCCCTCTTTGATTTTGGACCCCTAAGCCACAGCTGCTTTGGTAGGTATCTGATGCTTTCAAATAGGTATATAAATATCCAGTGTTTCTAGTTGTTCTTGGCAAGAAATGTTGGTCAGCAAAAAAGTGATAGAAGTATTTTTTAAAAACCTGCTGCTGTTTGTGAGATCTCATGATTTTTTTCAAAATACAAGTTTTATAGTTTTTAAAAATAGTTTTTCTACAGTAAATTGTACTTATATTGAACCCTAAGCCATCATTTCATGGTTCTGTCCTCATTGAAGTTAAAAAAAATTCCTATCATTGATAGCAGAAATACTTCAGGAATTTGTTTTTTACGGTAGAGTTGGTTTTTAAATGGCTGACTTCAGAGCACTGGCTGCAAGATGGTTAGGTTTAGGGATCTGGTCAATCTCCCAACAAGCAGGTGGAGCCTAGTCATTTCTTATTCTACCCCATTCTTGATTAGTAGGTTTACTAATGTACTCTCTGGTGTGACCCTTCAGGTACTTTTTACAAGTTATGCTAGAACATTTAAACCAAGCATTAAAAAATGGCCTTGAATGTATCAAGTTCAAAACAAAAACTAGTGCCTCACTTGAAACTAACAAAGTGCCAAGAAATGTCTCACTGATAATTTTCCTGGGCTTTGCTTTTTTCTTTTTCTGTGCTTTTTATCTCTGTCAACCAACTTTCCTTTAATTATTTGTTCCCACCAAAGTGACAGAATTGGGTCGTTCCAAATTCTACGCAGCAGATAAAACTGCTCTTGTGCAAGACAGAGAAGGAAAAGCCTTTGAATCCCAGGTGCTTTCAATAGAACAAAATTAACATTCAAGGCCGCACTTGGCTAGTGTGCCTCTTTCACTGAGCAGAAAAATTAGTGTCTATTTATAGCTCTTTGAACAGTGTCCATTTTGACCAACAAAAAGCCAAAACTGTACTCTTTCCAACTTGACATATTTTCCTTTTAGACTAGTACTCTTTCCTAAATATTAATTGCCAATTAAGGCATATGTGTAAACTCAAATGTCAAATGATATGACAAAATTAATATAGCTCTAAAGTGTAAGCTTAATTGAGTTTGTTTAATTCAGCATACTTGTATTGGTCTTATAACAAGTCACTTTTGAAGAAGGTTTTGAAGGATGCAAAAATGAATTAAAACAATTCTCCATCTCAACAATATAATGAGGCTTAAAGTAATTGCAATAAGACAATGCAGAGTGGGAACAGATTATTTTTGTGTGGTAACATAAATGAAGGATGTAGGAAGTGGAATTTGAGCCAGATCTCAAAGGGTAGATAAGTTTCATCAAACTTATCTTAAAAGTCATTTTTCCACGAAGTAGTTCCAGATGCTTCCCTGATATGGAACTGACCTTATGCCTTATCTTTCCTGCCCCCATCTTCCACCTGTAACTTATTGGTTTGCATCTAAGTGAGCCGTAAGCCCCTTACAGATCTCCAGATCTCCACATGGGGCTAGCCCTATTCCAGCCCAGAGAAAACATTTGTAAGCATTTTTAAATTAACGAATTAGCTAAGTAATTAACTCATGGAGGGATTAAAAACAAAGGAGAGTAAGGATTCTAGTTTCATATTTATTACAGGTTGGGATCCCCAGGAGGCAAGTTCTGATTGCACATTAGAATCACCAAGTGAGATATTTTTTAAAAACATTTTATTATGGAAATTTTCAAACATTTACAAAAGTACACTGAACAGTGTAATGAACCCAATGTACTCACCACCCCACTTCAGCAATTATTAAGGCCTGGCTAACCTTGTTTCATCTCCACCTCCACACAATCCCGCCCCCTCCTCCATATTGTGTTAGTATTTTGAAGCAAACTGGGGAACTTTTTAAAAATACTGGTTTTGGGGGGGAGTGGTTGAAGCTGCCCAGGTGATTCTAATGTGTACCCAGGTTTGGGAATCTGGTGTCGGATAACATGAGCACTAGAGTTGCCCAATTTCGGGGTGAACTCCAGGATTGGTGAATTTCTCTGTCTGGCCAGAGCCTATTTTATGTCTGAGATAATAAGAGAAGTGTCAGGAAAAGGGCCTGCTTTGGGGTGAGGGTAGAGCTGAGATCAGTCTTACCTGTTTGAATTTTACTCTGAAGTTTATTTTTATCATCATTTTGGACTGAGCCATGGCCTCTATGGTTAATTTCCAGATGGGAAAATTGGATAATAAACAATTAAATGGCTAATTATACATGCATATTAAATTAACATTGAAAGTCAAACAATTAAGCAAAGATTCTTCATTTCTAGAAAACCTCTGTGATTTTTTCATGATTTTCACAATGATTTCCAGTAAAGAAATTAATTCACCTAAGGTAAGTAAAAGGGTATAATTTAAGTGGATATAAATGCATAAGTGCTATTGGCTAAAGGGTAACAATGTCAGTAGTGGCTCAAGAATGAGCCACTAACCAAAAGGACAATAATAACTACTAATATAAAAACAGTCCCTCATTCCAAAAAAAAAAAAAAAAATTCCATTTCTTTGCAATTCTTAGTTCACCACTTCTACTTATTAAATTGTATTTAATGGTGACATTTTGTTTTCTCCATTCACAGTTCTCTGACAAAGTCTTTATTATATTCCTTGTACTTTGTTACTTATTTCATTTTAATATGGGTTGTCATATATTGATTCAGTATTTGTTTGAAAAATGCAATCACCACAAATTGGTGAATTAGAGTCAGTTATAGATTGGTGATCTTAAAATTTCAATCCTTTAAAAATTGGAGCCATAATAGATATCAATCTTAAAATGGTGATAGAATAATAAATGTACATTCCACTAAATATTGCTAAATCAACATATTTTTGAGATACTCTTAAATTCAAAATAACCAAAAGAGAATGGTTCCTTTACATTTGTATCTATATGTAACCTCCCTTCAAAAAATATTGCAACCCGCCCCCCAAACAAAACCCTGAAAAAATGCATTTCTCAAATCTAGTTTTGTTTTAGAATATAAATCAACAGATGTTTGTTGAACATGTATTATGTACAAATTTAAATTAAGTTTTCTGATTTCAGTGTTTTTGAAAGCCATTCCAATTTCTTACGAGTTTTGCATGACTGATTAGGTGTTTGAGTAATATTATGGCTTTGGCATCTTGTCAAATTCAAGAAAAAAGAATTTAATTGTCATATTGTTACTCATATTTTCAGACAGCAAGGAAATAAAGGCAATGCAACGTGATGAACAAAAAGATAGATTGCTTACACCCTGCAGCTGTGGCTTTAGCCTTACGTAAAGCTTTTCTTCTTTTACTTTTAATCAGTAGGGTGTTCTCAGAAATGTAAAATGTCCTTTAAAATGGCATATTTTTCAGCCTAAACGTCATTTCATAATCCATGCTCCAAGTGTTTAGAAACCTTTAGATGAAAGTAGTGTGATGACAGATATTTCATCAGGGTATGAAGCATTTTGGTGCAAATGGTTTTAGATCCAAGAAAACCATTTGTGGGTTGAGGGAGGTGGAAGCTGCAGAGCGGCAGATGCACTACCTTTATCTCCTTTTTCAAAGCTCAAAGCAGATGAAAATATCAGTAAAAACTTATACACCTTTAGCATCAGATAGTAATTGGGGAAAAGAATGGCTTGAAATAAGATGGCTTGAAAAGAATGGCTTGAAATAAGAATCAGCAATCTTTTTGTCACTGTGAACTGTGGAGTAGAATTCTGTATAAAAGAAGACTGTCTTGGATCACATCTTACAGGTTTAGCCCATGAAGTATTAGAAGAAATAAGATTGTGTGGGTGCACAGGTGGCTTCACTGGGAAGCTAATGAAGTGTAAGCTACAACAGGGTTCCCCAACCTATGGTGAGTTGTACAATTATTTTGTATGTTACAATGTAATAATAGAAATAAAGATAATAGAATAATAGAATAAATATAAATAAATAAAAATAATAGATATATTATTAAAAAAATAAATATAAATAAATAAAAATAATAGAAATAAAGTGGACAAGAAATATAATGCTCTTGAATCATTCCCAAACCATCCCCCCTTCCCCCAATCCACGGAAAAATTGTCTTCCATGAAAACAGTCCCTGGTGCTAAAAAGGTTAGGGACTGCTGAGTTATGGCACCCCTCACTTCTGCGAGGCCTTTCCAAGGTCTTGGGAAGGTTCCAGCAATGTACTGAATTGGTTGTATATTTTATGTTACAAATGTTATTTTGTAACATTTGAAAAATTAGCTATTAACTATAGTCGCTTAAGGCCTCTATTTCCACTCTGACATCCCTCTATTGCTCCCACGTGATCACCAGAATTTTAAGAATCCAGCTAATGAGAAGTCGAGATGGGCTTCCATTTGCTTAAGAATAAGTGGGGTATGTGTATGTGCTTCTCAATCATTTTCAGTAATAGTCACATTACTACTAGCTGTCCTGGGGAGAGAATGGCTCCCAGGAATACTCCTGCCCACTCTGCTGGCTAATTGACAAAGAGACATGAAGATTCAGGCTGGAGATTGTAATCCCATTATGAGTGTAATCCCATTATAATCCCTATGACTCCCAGCCCCAGGAAGACTTTTCTATTTTTGCTACAAAAATGATATTACAAAATCATTATCTTAGGAAGAGGTTATCAAAGAAAATGCAGCCAAGAAAATGTAGGAAAATACATTTAGAAGTGTGTCAGGCAGTTAATGAAGATTTATATATTTTTCTTCATTTTGTTATATCTGTGCTGTTTGTTTTTTAAAATTAATGTTTTATGGTAGTTTCTTTTCTAAAATGCTAAAGAAAAAAAATCCTTTTAAAAATTCACTTTTGCCCTTGTTTCTGAATTTGTAATTTTTCATTTATTTTTTTAAAGAGAGCTTCCCAAATTATATAGACTTTGGGTCTGATAGACCTGAATTCAGCTTCCACAGGCAGCCTGGAGAGGATTGTAAACAAGTTCCAGCGTAGCCTTCAGGTCACTGTGGGAGACCATTATTGGTGCACTGTCTTTCAGTGATTTCTTATGGCCAATAGGATCTGAACTTCTGTGTCCTCCACCTAGTGACATGGGTGAGATTTCCCCAGTGAATGTGTTCTTTCAGGAACAGGTCCCTAGTGTTTGCGCTCTGCTCTATCCCAGGCAACATTAGTCCCTTCTCCTAACTCCTTACCCCACAGCTGAGATCAGAGCACAATCTCTACAGGAACTTACCGAAGGTTCTAGGAGCTCTGTCTGGATGGATAAACTAGGGAGCTGAATACAAAAGAGACCAGGTGAGTTGCTCTTGAAGCTCACAAATTCAGATCCAGCCCATTCCCAGCCAGCTTCTACCCGCTGAACCCCCATCCTCTTACCACTGAACTTTAGGGCATACCTGCAGATTTTGTTTACAGAAATGAATCCCTTCATTCAACTTGTACTGATTGAGAGCCTTCCATAATAAAAATAAATATTTGTTGAGTTGTACACTGTATGTCATAAATTATGCTTTAGTGTTTTATATGCTTTTATGAATTTAATTCTCCTAGTCACATTATGATGTTTATATTATTATTTCTCCATCTTCTAAAGGGATTCTGAAAGTTAGAAATTTGCCTGAATTCTACACAGAAAGTATCCTGAGGAAATAGGATTAAAACCCATGCAGTCTCACCCTAGATTCTACATTCCTAAACACTGAACGTGTGCCCGTCACTGTGCTAGGAGCAGGTCAGGTGGGCAACAATGATGACCAAAAGAGTCGTCATCTCTGTCCTCCTGACTGACACATGCCTTAAAATAATGATTGACAATGATCTCCAGCCACAGGGGGGTGCTTACAACCTTATTCCCACCCTAAAACCTGCAACTCAGTCCTCCTTGATCTTTTTGTGATTGGGCCTTTGTTACTATTTTCACATCTGTTCAAATTTAACTTCCTCAGACAGGCCACTCCAGATCATCCAATAACTTAAGCTCCTAAATTATTCATAGACACATTTAACACTGTGTGGCATTTTTCTTGTTTCTTGTAAACAATCTGGTATTATTTTCTCCACAGAGCTTATTCGAGAGAGAGAGAGAGAGAGAGAGAGAGAGAGAGTGTGTGTGTGTGTGTGTGTGTGTGTGTGTGTGTGTAAGGAAGCCAGGAAGAAGGACAAAAATAAAAGAATGCAAGAAGAAGGAAGAGAGAAAGGAAGAAGAAGAGAGGTGTGAACCAGTGTGATCAAGAAGGAAGGAAAGACAGGAGGAAGGGCATGCTGGGTGATCCCAAGAGCACATGTTTTGAATGCCTTTGACCTTGACTGTAGTAATTTCCTGTGGTTGTTGTAACCAATTACCACAAACTTGGTGGCCTAATATAACAAATTTATTCTCTCACTGTTCTGGAGTTCAGAAGTCCAAAATAAAGGTGTTGGCAGGACCCCCTCCAGAGACTCTAGAGAAACTTCTACACCCTGCCTGCTTGAGCTACCATCTGACCTTTCCTTTCCCCTCTTACCAAAACAGCTCAAAAGAGTAGTATAAACTCCACCTACATTTGCATCTCCCATTCACTGCACACTTTATGGTGATTTGGCTTCTTTTTTTTATCAGTTTGCTGGAACTACTTTAGCTAAGGTCACAAATATCTCCTAATTATCAAATTCAGTGGATATTTTTCAGTTATTTAGTGCTGGATTTGTATACTATTTTGGTGATATTAATTACTTCCTCTTTTAAAATTCTCTATTGACTTTCACTACATTTCATTTTCTTGGTTCTTTTCTCTTTCTAATATTTAGTTTTTTCATTGTTTTCTCTTTGGACTTATCTTCCTCTGCCAACCCTTATAAAAAAGTGTATTTCCATCTTTGGAAATACGAAGTGATTCCATCTTTGTCCATTGCTTTTATTCTACACAGTAGTTATAATGGGACAATCTTAGTTACTCTTGTGATTTCAAATAGCACCAGTGTGCTAATGACTTCCAAACATTTAATCATAATGAAGACTCTTCTGTTGAACTTCTGGATACACATGTAACTACTCACCCATCTCACACTCTTACCATAAACTAATCAAGTCCCAAAATGAAGTGATCAACCTTGTCCATAAACCTTCCTATATACTCTCTCTCTTGGTGCCACTATCACTCATAAAGTCATCCCAACTAGAATTTGGTGACTCAGCCCATCTTTGGTTCTTCCATCATCCTTATATCTAATCACTCACAAGCCCAGCCTGTCTTACCAAGCTGCATCCCTGCCTCCAAACCCACTGTCCCCTGTTAGTACAGACGCTCATCATCTCTCCGAACTGGTCACTCTGCCTTCCATGTCAATCCACTATGCAGGTGCCAGATTAACACATCTCAAAGAAATATGGCATCATCACTCTTAACCTAAGATCAGAGTTCTTTTCTCTCTCACCTCTCCAACCACATTTTCCATTTTTTGCCTCTGGAACATGTAAATTACCATAGTTATACACCTTGAGACGGTCAATGCCCCTGTGACTTCTTCATGTGGTTCCCTCTCGCTAGGACAGGCATCACCTGACTTGTAACCTGATTCACTTTTAACCCCACTTTATGTATAAGCACCAAATCATTTCTGGAAAGAATTCCTTAGACTTCCAAACTGCTTTGAATATCTCCCTCCATTTGTATATTTCTTTGTATAGATCTCTATCACTGCTTCCCCTTGTCGTGTTGTAATTGCCAGTTTACCTGCCTGATTCTTGTAGCAGACGGAGTTCCATAAGGATGGGAACTGCATCTGTTTCACATGTGTGTTCGTTACCTGGCGCATTGCTGAAGAATGATGGGAACCTTGTATTCTATACCAAGCTGAGGAGGGAGCTCTCTCTTGGGGGGAAACAAAGAATTTTGGTACCCTTCAAATAACACCACACAATCTAATTTTCAGTCCTTCCTGCTAAGAACAGATAATGCAAAATTCAGTTACATTTTAGGTTATCTCAATGGCAAAGTATGGAAATGAAAACACCATGATAAACTTCTGCTTTGTAATGAACGTCCTTTTTCTTTGGGCAGCATGGAAAACAGAACACTTGGCCACCTCAGAATCATGCTATGTTGCTGCTTTTGGAAATGCTGTTCTTGTTTAACAGAGAAGCTTCATTACCAGAACCCTCGGTTTTGCAAGGTCACCCACGGGCCAAGGGACAGATTCAAAGCTTCATTCACAGGAGGGTGGCCTGTCTTATATCTGCAGGTTTGGGGGATTCGGGATTATACAGACACTAGAGTTTGTTTTGATACTGTTTTAATATTCTGAAGGAATCAAAAATGAAATCTTACAAAGTATTTATGTATTAGGTATTCTGAGTAAATATACTAAAATATTCTGTCCTGTAATTTTTTTAAAGAACAAAAAAGAGTGTTGGGAAGATGAAATGGCCCTATCCTAGTATATACTTCATTGTGAATATTCATAGACATGAAAATATTAGCCTATACAAGGAATCCGAAACAGAGGACTCAGAACTTTTCTTTTGGCCAGCACAGAAGGTTGATTTTACTTTTTAAAAGTTGTGAAGTATAGTATAAAAGTCATAAATATGCATAAAATTAATATGTAATTTAACAAATAATTATAAATTAAAAACCCCTGAAACTAATTCTTGAGTCAAGAAATAGAACATCTGCACCTATTATGGGCTAACTGTATCCTCCCAAAATTCTTACATTAAAGCCCTAACCCCCAGTAACTGAGAATGTGACAGTTTGGAAACAGGGCCTTTAAGGATGTAATTAAGGTTCTATGAAGTCATTAGGCTGGGCCCTAATCCAATATAACAGGTATCCTTTATAAGAAGAGGAAATCTGGACACAGAGAGAAAGACATGAGACATGCACACACCCAGAGGAAAGACAACATGTGAAGATAGCAAGAAGGCAGCCAACTAAAGCCAAGGAGAAAGGCTTCAAAAGAAATTGAACCTGCCGACACCTTGATCTTAGACTTCTATCCTCCAGAACTGTGAGAAAATAAATTTCTGTTGTTTAAGTCCCCCAGTCTGTGACATTTTGTTATGGCATCCCAGAAATACCCTTAGGTCCCTGCCTGATGACACAGCCCCCATCTTCATCTCACACGTAGTTAGTTACCTGCTGGTTTTACTATTGTTGGTAAACATGATGTTACTTTCCACTGCAGTTTTATCACCTATACTTTCATCCAAAAAAATTATAGCTTGGCTTTGCTAGTTTTGCAGCTTCTTTATTAATTTGAATTTGAATAGCTTTAGGCAAAGCATCCATTCTCTCATTCACAATAGCCAAGAATCTTCTATTGTCTGCACCTGACTAGTCCTTGAGCATGTGTGTTCCCTATTCCTTGGTCTCTTGCCCAGCCTTCTGGAATGTACCTCCCTTAATGGCCAATTATCATCTCAAGAATGATGGAGTCAATGATTCTAACAATCACACTCTTTCACTCCCACCTGTTACAGGTGCTAAATGTCAAATTTTTGTGTTTGAATTACAGTGGAAACTGGAGAATTTTGTGACATTTATTGAAATAGCGTCACCCAAAACTGTCACAACCTAAGATAGAAAATTGTGAATTTAGCCTGGATGGGCTTTATTTAAAGAAGCAGGAACACCAAACCCCTTTCTTGCCTGTATCTTTCAGGGTCCCAACAGAAAACAGATGGACAGTCAGGCTAAACTAATTCAGAAAGAGCTTCTTTACAAAGGAACGCCTTGCAAAAGTAGAAGCACAGGGAATGGTGCAGGAACCTGACACTGGTAGTAAAGGGAAAGATACCAAAATGCAGATAAAGAAGGGTCTAAAAGAGTGTTCTTGAGAGACCTTATATTGAGGGTCCCAGCCAGCCTGAGGGAACCGTCCAGGAAGGGAGCCGAAAAGAAAAAAAAAGTCTCATTCTCACTCTTCTCTCTCTGATACCCTCCCTGGGCTCAACATTGGCCAAACCTGACCAGAAGCCAGAGGGCTTGGGGACCTGTAGACAAAGTATAACTAGATCTTGGGAGAACAGTGAGTCAGGAGAGGAAATGGGAGATTTCTGACACTTTGCCTTTGGAATGGCAACATGAGGGAATGTAGATGTTGGGTTTTCCATGCAATTCCATGTTTGAAATGTGATAATTCTCCAGGGAAGACAGTGCATGAAGAATATATAGCTCCACCATAACCATTCTGGGAGTTCACAAAACCAGGATGACCAGATGGTGATATAACCAAGAAAATAATAAAGAGTGGGTGGTATCTTCAGGATTCAGATATGGCGTGCCTCTCAGACATCTTGCTACTAGTTAGATTGCATGACATTGCAGTTTACTAATTTTAACACTTGAGACATCCTACTGCCAAATGATAAGAACAATTAGGAATAAAATACAGAGCTACCATCTGGAAGGATTAGTATGCTTTTTAGTAAAGTAGGTGTGGCCTGCAGAAAGGTTTGGAACCAAAGTTATCTAACCTTAAAGCATAAATCTTTCCTGAAAAAAAAAAATTTGTATATGGGATGAAAGTGGGAAATTTTTTTTTCGGTTTCTTTTTCAGGAACCTGGTATAATAGTATTTCCTTACATATAGCACAAAAAGTCACAGTTATTTCTAGGGGATTTTTATTATAACGAAATTCACTGTAATCCTATTTGTAAATTTGGAATTGGGCATAATGAAGATTCAATTTGAAATCGAGCCAAAAGGTCTTAGCTACTGAAATACCAAAGTTATTATTAACACATAAAGGGTAATCTATCACAATAGCAAAAATGTGGAAACAACCCAACTGTCCATCAACAGATGAATGGACAAAATGTGGGGTGTATATGTATATATATATATATATATATATATATGTGAAATATTATTTAGCCATAAAAAGGAATGAAAGTCTGATTTACCCGTCTGTGAAGTTTGAAAAGATTATGCTAAGTGAAATAAGCCAGACACAAAAAAACAAAGATTGTATGATTTCACTCACATGAGATATCTAGAACAGGCAAATTCATAGAGATAGCAAGTAAATTAGAGGTTATAGGGATAGAGGAGAGAAGGGAAAATTAGGAGTTATTGCTCAATGGGTATAGAGTTTCTATGTGGGGTGATGAAAATATTTTGGAAATAGGTACTGTTGATGGTTGTACAACATTGTGAATGTAATTAATGCCATTGAATTGCACACTTAAACATTAAAATATAAAATTTTATGTTATATATTTTACCATAATTTTTAAACATCTTCATCCCATTCTTCCCCTTTGCATTTCATTTTAACTGAGGATGTGAAAGGAGCCTCAGAAACACTGCACAGTGCTGTGAGATGAACTTAAAGCCGCGCCAATAAGTGACGCTGATGATAAAATTTCTGAAATGTTCATTTTTGGTTTGAGTTCAAAGCACAAGGATGACGTCTTTTAAGCCTTAGTTCTCAAATAGGAAATGTTATTAAATCATTAGAATATTGAAGAGGGATTGAAGAGCAGATATTTCAGTATTTCTAAGTCAAAGGCTTCCAGACTTTTTCTTGCTAAGATGTTAAAGTAAGCTATGCTTCCCAGAGGCCTAAACAGAACCATAATGTCCACAGCTCTGACTCATCAGAGCCCAGTGGGAAATGAGGACAGAGGCCACTTCTGCTTGTCAGAGGTGATGGAAAATGGTGTCACCGCTGGACTGGAGGAAGCTGCTTCTCCTTGCTCTGCCAGCCCCTGGACTTGGTGTTTCCGTCTCCCATACTCCAGCATATTTGTCCAGAAACACAGCTTTCATTTTGTTGATAAACAGAATTATTTGTCAGAAGATTTTAAAATAGCAACTGTTGACTTCGAAAAGTAAAACTGTTGACTACTTTTAAAAGTAATGCATTTTTATTGTAATGAATTTTAGGGAAAAAAAATCAAGGAAGGAAAAATAAATCACCTGTAATTTTACCACCCATAATTACTTATGGCTAGCATTGTGATGTGTGTGTGCAGCGTAAGACACATGTGATTAATTTTAGTCAAAAATGATAATGCCTAACTTTTTCTCATTATGAAAGAAAATTTTTCATTGAAAAGCATATATTTGGAAAAGCAGAAAATACAAAGAGGAAAGACAATTCCACCATGTGAAACAGTCACCATAATCATTTTGATGCGTGCTAGCCCAATCAGCCAAAGGGCCCGAGCAGGACAAAGCTGTCGTCTGAAGGCAGTCCCCTTTATTGACTTTTTACAGTGAGGGAGATCAGATGGCGGAGGAACCATGGGGCATCTCACCAAAGAAAGAAATGGGGTTACTATAGGATTTGAGAGAGGCAGTGCTTTGATAGGCATGGAGCAAAGCAGGGCCGTGGGTAAAAGAGTCAACATGAAGTCTGGACTGCAAAGTAGACCCGGGGGTGTTTCTCCTTGGAAACCACAACGTTGAGATAGATGTGAAATGCTGCAGGTAGAAACCCCTTATCTGCAGCCCTGCACCTGGGCTGGAGATCAAGGTTGCAACTCTGTGTCGAAGTGACTGAAATCTTCCCAGTATGAAGAGTGGGCACTTCATTCTTATTTTTATGATTTCAAACAGCCAAATTTCTGACAGCCTGTGATTTCAGAAAACAAGATTTTTCAGTAAGAGAGTAATAATCCCTCGAAGCAAGGTACTATTATGACACTTGATAGCCGCCTCATGACCTTGGGAGAAATGATGTTTCCTGTCAACTTGGTAGCGGGTTTGATCTGGGTCTGGCCTGTTAGCCCAGCCTGAAGATGGGTAGGGAGAGTTTTTACCTTGTCTGTCCCAGTTAGTTTTTATTTTCGCAGGTGTTTTCTTCCATTTTTTATGCCTAGGTTTTTGTTTCTTTTGATCTGCATTATTGCAATATTATATATCCAATTTTGGATTCAATTTTTCTACTTAATATAATTTGACTATGATTTTTATGTAATTACCTAGTCTTTAATGCATATCATTTGAATGGCTAAATAATAGACCATCTTTTGAGTGTGCCAAAGATCACTTAACAAATGCAAATGGATCACTACCGATTTTTAATTACCATTAATTCCTCGTTTTTACTGTAATAAGTTATATTTTGGTAAACATCTTCATGAATATAGCTTTGTGCAAGGTAATTCCTGGGCCTAAGGTTATGAGTATTTTTGAGGCTTTAGATATTTATTTGCCAAACTTCTACCCCAAAGGTTATATCTATTTATACTGGTTCAAGTAATCTATGAAAATGGTCATTTTGTGGCACCCACCTAAACACAGGGAATAATTTTCTCTGAGCTGTTTTTAATTGTTAATTCTAAGGCCTTAAAGTGGTAGCTCATTGTTATTTTAACTTGCATTTTTTTAGTTATTAGTAAGGTGAAAGTTTTCCCATATTTAGTAATTCTAGTTCATTCTTATGACCTATTTTAAAAAATGTTGCAATTATATATTAGGAAGCTATGGTATTTCTCATCAAACCATCTTAGCTCTGTATGTTATAAAAATGTAATATTTGTAAAAAATACTGATACTTGTGTTAGCAGCAACATTTTCTTTCCAGGATGTAGTAGAAATATTTGTACTTTAGAACAAGTATTTGTGAGGTTATTCTCTCACTTTTTTGAAATTCTCCTTGATTAACCTCACAACCTTAAGTTGGCGAGCAGAAATCTAAATCATCAGGTTTCACTAATCTATTGATGAAAACTAGTTTGTTGTGATTGTTTGTGATATCTGACACCAATAATATGTTACCAATTATAAAATACCAGCTTTGGAAAATGATTTCTGTTACAAATAAATTCTTGGAAATTCAAAATTATCCTATAAAACTGTTACGTTCCAGTATTCATTCTTCAGAGCAATGAGCATAGTTAAAGCTAACATGCTTTACAATTCATGCAGGCAATAAAATCCAAGTCTTCAGTACTGATAGACGTGGCAACTAGAAAATGCTATCCTGTTTTTCTGTGTGAGATTCCTGTTGTGTATGTATCTTAGATGAATAAGGAGAAAACTGCCGGGTTAAATCATAGTGTATACCAAGACTGGATCAATGAGTGACTCAATGAAGGAATGCTTAATGCAGAAACCATTGCTGCTATTTCAAATACTCATTTTGATTCCATTCCATCTCATATCTCTTTTCTTTTAGGTCTGGTGTATTTCTTTCCCACATTGCCCTTTCAGCCACAGTTAATTTGGATAGTTATCTTAGTGATTTCTGTGAAGTCTGCAACATTGTGGTTGTCACAGCGACTTATAATTTCAGTTTGCCATCTCTCCAGTCCTGCATTCTTATCATTGCTAACTGAAAGGAGAAAGTTCAAGAACTTAAAATGTCTCAAAATAACTTCTCTTCCTCTTTTAATGTCTTTTCCTTGATTCATTTAATAATCGATGGGGTGCAAGACAGCCTTGGTGGAAAATACACTTTGGAGAGCCACATGGCCTAATGAAGGTGCACTAACCTGAGAAAGAACCGTTTTTCTTTTGTGCATGGCCTCAATATTGCTTTCATTTAATGATAGACTTCAGAGCTACACTGTTCAAATACTGCTGATGTTCTGTTTATAGAATGCATGACAACCTTGCAAGCCAGGGATCACTGAAAGCATGATAAAAAATAAAATAAAAGGTTTGTCCAGCTGGGGCAGGCAGGTGGGGAGGTGCTTCTCAATCTATCTCCAGGGCTGTATGGGATGCCATGACTAATCTTGGGCTATCCTTCTCAACTCCAATATTTTAATACAGATGAGACAAGCTTAAAATGAACATTCAGGGAGATCTCGAAAGAGAAGGATAAAGGAAAGATATCACAAAGAAACAAAATAAGCACTCTTAAGTCTGTAAGAGATGCATTAAAGGAGGTTTGGTCATCTTTTCTCCTCTAGGTTTATTGTATAAATTAAATAAAAATTGTGTATATTCAGGGTATACAAAGTGATGATTTGATGTACAAATACATTGTGAGATGATTACCACAAGCAAATTAGCATACCCTTCGCTATGCATAGTTATCATTGTGTGTGTATGTGGGAAGAACACTTAAGATCTACTCTAGCAAATTTCTCGTAAACAATACAGTATTTATCAACCACAGTCACCATCTGCACATTAGATCCCCAGAACTTATTCATCTTATAACTCAGTGCTTTTAAAGGTTAATTAAGTAAATGCAAGGTTCACTTACATTATTTTTCTTTAAATTCATAAATCTGTTTGAAGTAATAGTATCATGACTATAAGTGAGTCCAGAATAATGATAATCTTTATTTTAAGTAAATTAAAAATATAGCCAAGTACAGAATCAAGAACAGTTAACATTTGCTCATATTTACTTTTATTTCTAATCAAAAAAAAAAAATGTTACTGTATAGTTGAGATCTCCTTTACTCCCATTTCCAGCCTCTTGTCCCAAATTCATTCTTGAGGCAACTATCGTGACTTCATGTGTTTGTACATTAACACTCTATTTTTGATATAACATTAGATTTTTAAAATCTATCCATGTTGAAATGCATTATCTTACTGATACAATATATATAATAACCTTGTTCATTCTTTTTAACTGCTATCCAGTATTCAGTTGTAATGAATATCACATTTAATTTATATATCCCTCTTTGATATATATATATATTTTTTTTTTTTTTTTTTGAGACAGAGTCTCGCTTTGTTGTCCAGGCTAGAGTGAGTGCCGTGGCGTCAGCCTAGCTCACAGCAACCTCAAACTCCTGGGCTCCAGCGATCCTTCTGCCTCAGCCTCCCAAGTAGCTGGGACTACAGGCATGCGCCACCATGCCCGGCTAATTTTTTATATATATATCAGTTGGCCAATTAATTTCTTTCTATTTATAGTAGAGACGGGGTCTCACTCTTGCTCAGGCTGGTTTTGAACTCCTGACCTTGAGCAATCCGCCCGCCTCGGCCTCCCAAGAGCTAGGATTACAGGCGTGAGCCACAGCGCCCGGCCTGATATATATTTTGAGTTTCAAGTTTTTGTTGTTATGAGAAGTGCTCAATGAAATATCCTTGGACATGTTTCCTTGTGTTCACATACAAACGATAATTCCAGACTATACATGGAGAAGTGGAATTATGAGTTTGTAAGGTGGATACATTTTCAAATTTGCTCAATATAAACAAATTTAATTGCATAGGAATTATATCAATGACACTCTCTCCAGAAATGACTGTAAATTCCTATTTCCCTGTATTTTGGCCAATATTCAATATTTATCATATGTTAAAATTTTTGTCAATCTGAGGCATATTCTATTGGTTTAATGTGCATTTGCCTACTTATTAGTGCAGTTGGTTATCTTCTTACACGTTTATTCACTATTCACTTTTTTTCTTTTGAAAGTTGTTCGCTTCCAATGATCTTCCTAGGGTTTACCTTTTGCATTTAGCAGGAAACTGAGGCTCAGAGAGGCCAAGTGACTTGCCCAAGCTCATAGAACTGGTGAGAATTCCAACTGAGATTTCAACCTTGGTATCCCGACTCAGACCATTTCTCTTTTTCCAATACTCACACTTCTCAAAACACTGATCAATACATTTTAACTCCTTTTATCTCACAGACCTTGACCTTCTGATCTGGGAAGATTTTCTAAACAGACACCTCTTGAAGAAAGTGGAGTTTTCCTGCAAAGTTAAGTTTGAGGTTCTAACAAGAAGCCCTGCCCCAAAGTGTCTGAAATCCCTTGGAAATTTGAAGGTTTTCTGGTCAAAATCCTTACAACAACTGTTTTTAAAAATTATTTTTATTTACAGACAGGGTTTTGCTCTTTCACCAAGGCTGGAGTGTAGTGGTATGATCATAGGTCACTGTAAACTCAAACACTTGGGCTCAAGCGATCCTCTCGCCTCAGCCTCCGAAAGTGCTAGGACTGCAGCTCTGAGCCACTGCACCTGGCCACAACAGCCCTTTGAAGTATGCACACAACTATCGTCATCATTTTACACAGAAGGGTTAAAAAAACTTGCCTAGTGTAATAAGACCAGGAAGAGACAAAGCAAGAAAAGTGTAAAGTTCTGAGTTAGTAGAAGATCGACCAGATTGGTGCAGAAAAAAATTTGTGGAGGAGGTGAAATCGAGTGTTGAAAGACAGTTTTCTTCCTTCCTCACTTTCCCCCAGATTCAGCCTTGGAGAATAACAGGGCAGCATAGCTACAAGGGATCTTTCAGAACATCCTTCTGAACCTTTTATTGTTCTTCAGCAAAGAAACTGAGTCATCATCTAACTTGACTTACAAGAATCAAATAATGGCAAGAACAGCAAGAACACTCTGGCAGAAACTCCAGCCAGGATTGATGTATGGGGATCAAAACAGAATATGCACATGTCAAAACATCAAGAAGCTTTCTTTACTGTATAGGTTTTTTTAGTTGAACTTTCTGTAACAAGAACTCTCAGTTAACGAGGAGTACAGCCAAACTTCCAATCTAAACAAAGGAGAGACAGTGGTCTAGAGTGTGTGTGTGTGTGTGTGTGTGTGTATGTGTGTGTGTGTGTGTATAGATCTAGAATTCACTTCTACATAGAGTTGCACATGCTGTTGCCTTAGTCTTTTTGGTTTCCCAGCAATCAGAATTCCCACTTCATTTATCCTTCCAATCCTGATACCTCCCTCCCCATCCCACCTCATTGGTGGACATACTCCACCTGTTCTCTTCCCTGGAGCTATGTCCGCTGGAAGGAGGAGCGTTTCATATAGAAGGAGGGTAAGAAGGATGAAGAGAAGAAAGCCCATCCCATCTGATTCTGGTGACTTGTGAAAAGACAAAGAAGAAAGGAAAAGTAAGGCAAATCCATGGTGACATGTGACACTCTGCCGTCTCTGGCCAACATCATGGAAGGAAGAGGCAGGAGAGAGGGGCATGAAGGGGAGGGGCCACTGCCCACTTTCCATATGGAAGGGCAGGAGAGGTCATCTCACAGGTGATGGTCCCTACTAGCTGCTGGGGACCGATATAGGTAGACAGTGGGCCTGAGTCTGGCCAGCCCAAGCCAGTCTCAGTTTCTTTATGAAATGAATGGGATCCCAGAACCTGTCAAATGTCCCCAAAGGGTATTCAGAAATGAGTGAGCATTTGGCTGGACATTTGCTGGAAGAGATCACCATTGTTAGGACAAAGACACCCTGTAGCTGAGGAATGCACCTCAAGCACAGGAGACATCGCCACATTTCAGGAGCCCACAGCAAGAGCAAGGTCTGAGGAAGGAATGGGTCAGTAGACAGGGCTCACCAGAGGACCTAAACCACAAGAGAACAGATCTCAAGCTATGTTAGCTGCCTGCTTCAGCAATGGATGTCAGAAGGACGCTGAATTGATGTAAGGCCTCAAAATTCCCAGATGCCATGTTGGAGAAGAGCAGTGAGGGGGCTCTAATCTAAAATATTAAGTCATCCATAACATATGAGTCATCTGACCTACTTTAAATCATTGGAAGCTACTGCATTTACTGGCTATGTCTTAAATACAGTTTTCTTACTACCCAGGAGAGCTGTACGGAAAATCATATCTATTTTTTAGATGAAAAGCACTTATTTTTTCTATGCTTATCCAACTGGTATGTGGTAATTTTTCAATGCAATGATATCAGCTTGATTAGAAAGGGAAAGAATTGAAGTGGTACCAATGAGAGCCTGGATATTGCTCTTAAAGCCATCAGAAATCTAGGCATCTAGTGTGTCTGTCTGTCTCTCCCTCTCTCTCCAGTTCCATGTGCACACAGCCATATGTGTGGCCAGCAGAGAAGAGTATTTTTCAATTTCAATCCCAATCCTAAATTCACTGGGAATAGAAAACAAATATGGCTGCTGGGAGGGCATTCCCTGGGGATGGCAGCAATATTAAAAAACTGAGGTCAGTGTCGTGGTTGTCTGCAAGTCTTTGTTTTTTTGTTTTATCTTTCAGTTATTTAATTAGGTTCTTTGTAAAAATTTAGAATACCAATCTGTGAGGATAAATTCCATTTGTCAGGGCAAACAGAGATCGCAGAGAGCCCTGGAGCTGAGGAATTGCCTTGATTTTTGGTAAAATTGGGGAGTCTGCAGCTTTCAGATCCACTTTGCGTTGTTGTGTAATCTTGTGTTTCTCTTTTTCTGTGTCAAAGATCTGACCCTCATGGTGTCTGGGATCCCACAGATGCTGCTTCTTGAAGGAAGCATCAGTGAGATGCTTAGGGATTTTCACGTTGCTGACGTCAATTTTTGTGCCGATGACAAATTTCTGGTGTGTCCTTTGCAGAGGAACTTGATTAAGGGACAGAGGTCCAGTCAAAAGTAACAAACCACTGCCCAGTTGCTTTGGGAAAACCCTCTTGCCTCTGTGACACCAGGTGAGGATGATGAGGGTGGTTCTGGAGTGATGCTAGCTTGCAGGTTTCTGACGTGTTGGCTAAAGTGTATTTTTTGCCATGGCTCAACAGCTTTAGAAGCACATCTTCAGTTGGATATTATCTAGGCCTTTTGCAAAGTTTAACCACCTGAGTACCACCAGTCTTGTCACCACCAGCTAGTTTTGTAACCGTGGCAAGCACCTTCGCCTTCTTTTTCTTTTCAACCTTGAATTTTACCCACTGAGTATTTCCTGTTGTGCGTGGCCTTTCTAGAATACATAGCAGATGGGGAATATTCCTCTGCCATTTCCTCTGATGAGAACAGGATTTTGGCTGCAGTGGGGCCTTCCCTTCTTGAGCTTTTTAGCCTTGAAGTTACCCCTTTTTACTTTGCCACTGGCATCAGCCTTCTTGGCTTCTGGTTTCTTCTCTTTAGTATCTGGCTTCTCAACTTTTTCACCCGCCATCTTGCAAGATGGGAAAGAGCTGTCTGCAAGTCTTCTACTTTTTAACTTTACATTAACATTTTACCATATGATTGACTATTTCATGTAAATATTTTATATGGGTGCATAATAGTCCATTCTCCTCTTGTTGGTAGTTTAGTTTTTTACCTCGATGCTTTTCCAATATTATATATATAATACTATGTTGAACATGCTTAGACTTAAATTTTTGTGCCCATATGTGATTATTTCTTTAGGACACTTTCATAGAAATGGAACGACTGATTCCTAAGGATCTGGAATTTCTAACTGTGTCTAATAGTGAAAATTCCTAAACTCATCCTGTTTGAAAATATCCCTTATAAATATAGTCATTCTTGAAACAAAAATATCCAAAATATTCACTCTCTTGCACACACAGTGAGTGTGTGCACTCATTAGGATTTACTACATTAGGGTTTACAATTTAATGCAAATTGATGTAGTTTTAGATTTTAAATTTGGTAATATTTTAAATTCGTGGCTGTGTTTTGGTCACATAGAGATCTTTTAAGTATTGCAAATATCAAAAGCTGAAGCTGTTAGTTCACAAACTTTTTAAACCTTAGAGTAAATTCTTTTCATTTCTAGCCTTTGCTATAAATATCTGCAAACATGATGCCACATTAGTTAAGTCTGTGAAGATGCTTAGCTTTGGAGAAAGCTCCTTACTCCTTTGGAGTAAGCAAATCCCATTTAAAAATGGAGTTTACAGAACTTAGCAGAATAAAAGATTCACACATTTGAAAATATAAATACTTCAAGCAGGATCTGTCACAAGCCCCAAAGGAGCACTTAGCGTGTTAAGGAGGGAGGGAGCACTGCCAACAGGAGATTGTATTTTAAGGAACCACTTAACTACTAATAACAATATTGTAACCCTTGCTTACACCTCCTCTCCCCAACTAGACAGGTATCCTGCCTTGTTTATTTTACTTAACCTTGCACCTAGAGTGGAAATTCAATGTGTTTTATTGAATTGTTTGTTAGAGCAATGGATGGATCTATGAAGACCTGGTAGTCGTTCATGATGACCTGGCAGTGCTCCATTAGGAGCTGCGTATCCACCAGATTGCTCAGGTTCTGATGTAGAGAGGAAATCTTGAAGAGAAAAAGAGGCGAGTGCCAAATCCTCCAAACCATCCCTTCAACCTTTGATCTCCTCAGGAGGAATTGACTATGCTGTAATAGGACTGGTAGAAACTGAATTTCTCCACATCCTCTGTATGTGCATCATCTTGCACAGATTTACACTTTGCATTTATTTATTGAAATGGTGAAGAGGCTCTGGATTCAGCAGTGCAATGTTTAATCTCTAAGGCTCTAAGCTTCATCTGTGAAATGGGGATGATAACAGCATTGACCTCACAGTGATCTGAGGACTGAAGGAGAGAAACACGTGAAGGGCTTGGCTTGGCCTCGTGCCAGGCCCTCAGAGCCATCAGCAAGCCCCAGCCTTCCTGATGTTGAGACTCTGGTTCTTGCTCTGCCACTTTTTACACAATCAAACTTTGTAAAATATTTTCAGCTTTTTCAGGTTAGAATCCCATGCTGACTCAACTGAGGGAGGTTGATCAAAAATGGAGATGCCATTTGATGAATATGCTTTTTGTCTAAAATTCATGAAATGCCGAAAAGTGTTTCTAAAATATCTAAGATTACTTTGTGATTAGATTCAGTAATTCACCTAAGGTAGGATGAAAACTTCTGGAAAAATAAAGTACCCAGGGAGTATTTCCTGTCTCTAGATCTTTCCAGGAACACTGCCAACCTTACGGTCATTTGCTTGGACACATATCATGTATACTAATTTTTTTTAAAAAGGTAAACCTCTACTGCCCACATATTTTTTTTTTTTTTTTTTTTTTGAGACAGAGTCTCGCTTTGTTGTCCAGGCTAGAGTGAGTGTCCTGGCGTCAGCCTAGCTCACAGCAACCTCAAACTCCTGGGCTCGAGTGATCCTTCTGCCTCAGCCTCCCGAGTAGCTGGGACTACAGGCATGCGCCACCATGCCCGGCTAATTTTTTTTATATATATATATCAGTTGGCCAATTGATTTCTTTCTATTTATAGTAGAGACGGGGTCTCGCTCTTGCTCAGGCTGGTTTTGAACTCCTGACCTTGAGCAATCCGCCCGCCTCGGCCTCCCAAGAGCTAGGATTACAGGCGTGAGCCACAGCGCCTGGCCTACCCACATATTTTAAACAATAACCTATTGGATATTTCCTGTAATATCTATATCAATTTCCTTCTTAATTAAGTATAAATCCAGGCTTCTTAGGCTGATAGAGGTGGCTACTCTTTCTCCCTTTGTAGCAAGCCCCTCATGGAAAATTTTCTTAAGGGCAACGTAAGAAATTCAACAAGGCTGTTCAAAGTTTTCCTTATCTTTACTATCCTTTGATGCCATGGGCTGGTATAGAGGATGAGCTAAGCTCTTTGGATTCAAAACACAACCCCAGCTATTGATTCTAATAGAGAACTATCTCGTTATTGTTACAAGTGTCAGAGTCTGTGGGAACACAGGTCTGATAACAATGTTACTGGAATTATAAGAGGTGTAACCTGACTCACAAAGAATTTCAGACCACTTTTCGATGAGCTGAATGCATAAAGCATAAAACAATAAGCACTCCTCTATGTGCAGACAACATGACTCATTGTCACACAACAGTAATTATTTTAACAGAGCTTGGCCTTGCTATTTATAGTACTATTAGAAATAAGAGTTAAAGCTCAATGTTTCCAAAGCAAGTTATAATTTTTGGAAAATGACTTTTAACATTTTATTTGCGAATACAACTCATACACTTCACTAAGGGTACATTATATAAGTTCTAAAAGTATCTAATAAGAAATTATATTAATTAAATATTATCCTTCTGAATGTGCTTTATCACAGACTTTTTTTAATGGTAAAAGAGATTTTTTAACTGTGATTTTGAACTTTTTTAAAAATAAAAATAAGAGTCGGGGACAGGGTTTCTTAGTCGAGTTACATATTAGACCCCCTTTAAATATGTTTAAATTGTTATATTTAATGTATATAAAATATTGTATAAAACTGACAAGCAAGTTGGGAAATATAATTTTTTAAAAATGAACTCACCTACCTTAAGAAATAGGACATGGCCACACATGAGAAACCCACTGTGCGTTCCCCTCTGTCTACCTCATTCCCTTGAAGAATCCACTAGCCAGTTTTGAGCTTAGCTTTCCCTTGTGTTTTAAAAAATACTTTGAATATATATGAACCCTTGCTTAAACAATATATTGTTCATACTTACTTTGCAAAAATTGTTTTATACACTGTGTAATAATCTATAGTTTGCTTTATAAACGCTTTTGTTTCAACTGCTCTATAATCTTCCATTGTGTGAATATACTTCAGTATATGGAACTAGTCTTCTGCCTATGTACATTTTGATTATTTCCAGGGTTTTGTTGCTACTACAAGGCTGCTGTGATCATTCTTTAACAATGCAAGATATCTTTCTGGGACATTGTCATCAGTATTTTAGATTTTAGCCATTTCAGTAGGTGTGTAATAGTATCTCGTTTTTTTTAATTTGCAATTCCCAATTGACATGAGATTGAGCTTATTTTCACAACATCTTCTAATATGTTTATTTATCATCTGTGTATCTTCTTTAGTGATGTATCTTCATATCCTTTGCCTATTTTTTAACTGGACATTTGTTTTCCTATTGTTGAATTTTAAGAGTTCTTTTTATATTTCAGATCCAAGTTTTTTGTCAGGTATGTGTTTTGCAAAAATTTTTCCCTAGTCTACAGTTTGTCTTTTCACTCTCTTAGCAGTGTCTTTCACAGAGCAGAAGTTTTTAATTTTAATGAGGTTTAATTTATCCATTTTTTTCTTTCATAGATAATGCTTTGGGTGGTGTATCTAAAAACTCATTGCTAAACCTGAGGTCACCTATTTTCTCTTATGTTACCTTCCAGAGGTTTTATAGTTTTGCGTTTTACATTAGGTCTATGATTCATCTTAAGTTAATTTTTGTGAAAGGAATAAGGTCTATGTCTAGATTCATTTTCTTACATGTGGATTTAGCACTATATGTTGAAAAAACTGGTTTTTTCAGCACTGAATTGCTGTTGCTCCTTTGGTAAAGATGAATTGATTATATTTGTATGGGTTTATTTTAGGGACTCTGTATTCTGTCCCATTGAACTATTTGTTTATTTGGCCAATATCACAATGTCTTGATTAATGTAGCTGTATAATAAGTCTTGAAGTCAAGTAGTGCCAGTCCACTGAGTTTGTTCTACTTCTTCAATATTGTGTTGGCTTTTCTGGGTCTTTTGCCTCTTCAGATAAGTATTAGAGTCATTTTATCAATATCCGCAGAATAACTTGCTGGGATTTTGATTTGGACTGCATCAAACCTACAGATCAAGTTGGGAAGGATTAACATATTAACAATATTAAAACTTTCTATCCATGGACATGGACTAGCTCTCTATTTGGATCTTTGATTTTTTTTTCATCAGAGTTCTTATGATTAAAATTTTATTATAAATTCACTTTCTTTAATAGATATAGAACAATCTAGTTTATCTACTTTTTTTTACTGATATTTGATAGTTTTTATCTTTCTGGGGATTTATTCTTTTCATATAAATTGTCAAATTTATTGGCATAAAGTTGTTCATAATATTCCCTTATTATCCTTTTTTTTTTTTTTTTTTATTTTTTTTTGAGACAGAGTCTCGCTTTGTTGCACAGGCTAGAGTGAGTGCCGTGGCGTCAGCCTAGCTCACAGCAACCTCAAACTCCTGGGCTCAAGCAATCCTTCTGCCTCAGCCTCCCGAGTAGCTGGGACTACAGGCATGTGCCACCACGCCCGGCTAATTTTTTTTTTATATATATATATATTAGTTGGCCAATTAATTTCTTTCTATTTATAGTAGAGACGGGGTCTCGCTCTTGCTCAGGCTGGTTTCGAACTCCTGACCTTGAGCAATCCGCCCGCCTCGGCCTCCCAGAGTGCTAGGATTACAGGCTTGAGCCACCGCGCCCGGCCTTCCCTTATTATCCTTTTAATATGTGCAGAAAGTGTAGTGATAATGATGGCCCCCTCTCATTCCTGATGTTGGATATTTGAGCTCTTTTCCCCCCACCCCTCTCTACTGATTAATCTATCTAGAAGTACATTAATTTTATTAATCTCCTAAATGCATCAGCTTTGTGTTACATTTATTTTCTGTATTTTTTGTCTTCTATTTCATTGATTTCTACTCTGATGCTTACTGGTTTTTTTCTTCTACTTACTGTGTTTTTCATTAATCTTCTTTTTCTAGTTTCTTAAGGAGAAAGCTGAGGTCATGGTTTTGAGTCTTTTCTCCTTTTCTAATATAGGTGTTTAGTGCTATAAAATTTCCTCCAATTATTTCTATTTCTATAATTTCTATAATTATTATATTATGTTGTGTTTATTTATTATATTATGTTGTGTTTTCATTTTAATTCAGTTTAAAATACTTTCTAGGAGAAGCACTTGCAAATTGGTAGAATGGGAACCTCCAAAAATCTGCTTCTCCATACAAGCAATGAGAATGCTATGGCAAAATTTGCTAAAATTCAGAATTCTTGCAATTAACCAAAGGTGTGCAACAATCTGAGGAGTGTCTGTTCCAGAAAATCAGATGAATGTCAGTAAGAGCACTGACTTTTGTGGAGTATTAACTTGACCTGTTCTCATTCCTTGTAGCCTTGAAAACCAACAGCCTTGCAACCACAGTAACTGTACAAAGCAGCAGCCTGGCAGCCACTGGAGGGAGCATAATGGGTTTGGATCTCCCCCAAATAGGTGAATATTTGACCTGGAGACTGGAAAAGCTTCATTCTCAGAGCTTGTCTTTATTTTACCCTACTCAGAGCATGCCCTGTGTAAACAATCCTATCACCAGAACATTTGTCAAAATTAATGAGTATCAATTGTTTGACATCACTACTGCCTGAGGCAGTGATGCTATTTGGGGCCAACATGAGGCTGACCAAAAATATTAAAAGGAAAAACTGAAGAGTGAGATATCCATAAAGGGGTTTGAGAAAATTCCAACATATTCCTGGAATTTTAGAAGCTCACATGCATGATTGTGGCTGTTTGCATGCCCAGGAAAGAACTAACAAGGCTCTAATCTCATCTCAGGCTGACCTTGAGGCTCAGCATAAAAATCTGCTTTAGGAAGGCTAAAACTCAGTTAAAGCAAAGTTGTAAACTGCCTGCCAGATCATTGAAGTCATACCTCAACACATGCATAGAGCCATTTGGCAAAGATTGGAAGAACTATCGGTTCAAGTTACTTAAGACAATCTCTGTCCAACCATTACCTGATCACTAAGCTAACTACAAAGACATCAGTGGTTACACACAAAGAATATAGACTTTGTAGAATTATCCAGAAAAGACACTAAGCAAACAAACAGCAACAGCAACAACAAACAGTAAGAAAAACAACCCCAAAGTAGGGGAGGTAGAATCTGATATCTAGAGCTGCCACATTTTATTATTTAGAATGTCTAGTTTTTAACAAAACAATGTAAGACATGCAAATAGGCATGAAAATATTGCTCATACACAGGTAGAAAAAACAGCCAATAAAAACCGTCCCCAGTGAAACCTAGATGTTGGACTTACTAAGACAGAGTTTAAATCAGCTATTATAAACATGTTCAAAAAACAAACGGAAACCATATCTAAAGAATTAAATATAATTATAAGAATGATTACCTATGAGGATGTCTCACCAAATATAGACTATCTATAGGTAGAAATTATGAATGGCAACAATTAGAAATTCTATAGTTTAAGATATAACAAATTAAAATTCACTAGAAGGGCTTAACAGCAGATTGAATTTGCATAAGAAACAGTAAGTGAAATTGAAGATAGGTCAATTGAGATACAAAAGGGAAAAAAATGGAGAAAAAAGAACAGAGCCTCTGAGACCTATGGGACATCATCAACTTTACTATCATATACCTAAAGGGAGTCACAGAAGGAGAGGAAAGACAAAGGAATAGAAAGAAGAAAGAAAGAATGACTGAAAACTATCCCAAAGTAATTAAAAACATTAAACTACACATTTAAGAAGCTCAGTGAACTTCATTTAAGATTACAAACAAAGAGATTTGCACATGGATACATTGTAGTCAAACTATTAAAAGACAAAGAGAAAATGTGAATGCAATAAGAGAAACATGACTTATCTGTACAAGGGATTTACAATAACATTAAGAGCTGATTTCTCATCAGGAACTATGGAGGCCAGAAGG
The DNA here is from genome assembly GCF_040939455.1 of Microcebus murinus. NCBI lineage: Eukaryota > Metazoa > Chordata > Mammalia > Primates > Cheirogaleidae > Microcebus > Microcebus murinus. The sequence continues at coordinate 30,547,599 of NC_134108.1, forward strand.
TCACAGGATAACATAGCCATAGTTCTGGGGGGGGGGAATAAAAAAGGAATTCACCAAGAATTCTATATCCAGCAAAACTACCCTTCAAATGCTAAGGAGAAATTAAGACACTTCCAGCTAAGCAAAAACTAAGAGAAATTGCCACTAGCAGATATGCCCTACTAAAAACACTAAAGGGAGCCATTCAAGTCAACAAGAAAGGACACTGGACAGTAATTTGAATCTACACAAGGAAATAAAGGCAACTGTAAAGGTATATATATGAAAGACAGCATAATGTATTTTTTATTGTAATATGATTCACATGCTAAAAAAGTATTCCTTTTAAACTGTACAATTCAGTGGTTTTTAGTATATTCAGAGAGTTGTGCTCCCATCAACACTGTCTCATTTTAGAACATTTCATCACTCTTATAAGAAATAAAAAAGCATAGCAACCTCCTCATCCCTTCTACTTCCATCCCCTGGCAACCAATAATCTACTTTCTGTCTCTATGGACAATTGGTATAAATGGAATCATAAAACATGCACCTGTGGACTGAATTGTACTACTTAGGATACTGTTTTTAAGGTTCTTCCATGTCCTAGCATATGTCATATCAGTACTTCATTTCTTTATATAGCTGCATAACATTCCATTGAATGGAGATATTACATTTTGTTTATCCACTTATCAGTCAATGGACACTCAGATTGTTTCACTATTATGAATAATGCTGCTATGAACATCCATGTACAAGTTCTTGTGTGTGGACATGTTTGCAACTCTCTTGAGTATACCTAGAAATAAAATTTCTAGGTCATATGGTAACTTTATGGTGAAATCTTTGACGAACTGACAAATTATTTTCCAAATGGCTGCACCATTTCACACATTTCTACACATTCCTGTCAATATTTGTTATTGTCCAAGATTTTAGCCATCCTAGTGGGTATAAACTTTTATCTCATTGTGGTCTTTATTTGTATTTGTATTTTCCTAATGACTAATGATATTTGAATATCTTTTCATGTGGTTATTGGCCATTTGTATATCTTCATTGGAAAAATTTCTTTTCAGACCCTTTGTTCATTTTTAAATTGAGTTATTTGTCTTTTTGTTGCCAATTTGTAAGAGTCATTATATATTCTGGTTATTAGACCCTCATCAGATATATGATTTGCAAATGCTTTCTCCATTCAGTGTGTGTTTCACCTTCTTGATGATGTCCTTTGATGCAGAAAAGTTTTTAATTTTGATGAAGTCCAATTTATTTCTTTCAATTTTGAAATTGAAACCTTTTCCACATTCTGAATTAGTTTCAGTAGCAAAAAAGTAATGTATTTGTTAAATTAAAAAACATAACTGATAATATTTTTTAAAAGATGTGAGAGCTGAAAACTCTTGTTTTTTATGCTGATTGATTTGTTAAGATTTTTAAAACTGTTTTTGAACTAATTTTGGTAATTTTTTCCAGAACATTTTTCATATTAAAGGTTTTACATTTAATCATTGTATAATGATTAAATGGAACTGAAACTGGAGTGGCTTCTTTGTGAAATTAATCATTACATATATATTAATTTTACTATTCAGTTTTTCTAAGCAGTGTTTGCTTCCTTATTCCATCAAACACTGTTATTGATGTCTTGAATTTCCACTAAGCATCCTGTAAATAACATATATTTGGGTTTTGATTTTTAAAAACAATCTGAAATCTTTCAATTGTACCTTACCCTTCATGACATAGCTGTTATATTTGACCTAACTTCAATCATTTTATTGCATGCCTCCTATTTTTTTATGTTGACTAGTATTTTTCATACTAGCACTTTCTGCTTGTTGGAGATGGACTGTATGGACTATATTTCATTTATTTTATTTTCTATATGTATTTTGCTTTACTTCTCAGAAAGTTTTTATACTTTTGCTTACTACCTCCTTGAAATTCTTGCTTCCTTCAGCATCCATGAAGCCACATTTCTCCCAGTGTTTTGCCTTCCCATGAGCACTTTCTTCTCAATTATCAAAATTGGCTCCTCCCCCTCTCCCCTTTCCTTACATGCTAATGTTCTTCAGAGCTCCTTTTTATTTTGTAACCCACTTTTCCTGGGGCATTTCATCCACTTCCTTGCATTTAAGTATCATCCATATGCTAACAATTCCTCACCCTTAGGTGTATCCTAGATCTCGCTCCTGAGCCCAAGCCCACAGATACATGACAGACTACTAGGTATCTCTATTTGGATGTCTGTCCCACAGGCATTAAACACAGCATGCTCAAAATGAGACTCATCTCTTCCCCAGTAAACCTGTTCCTCTACCAGAATTTTCCCTCCAGAAAATGACAGAACTATGCATCTCAATCCTCAAGCCAGAAAATCTGGAAACATCTTTAACTTTCTCCTTTCCTTCAGCCCCTATACCCCTAACCTGTATCTTTCCATACTCTCAATCCTGTGTTCTACGTAGCTATAGAATTCAACTTCCTCTCCTAGCTCTATGCTCCTGCCCCAGTCTCAGTGACCATCAGCTCTTACCTGAATTCTGCAAAAATTGCCTAACTGATCTTCAATCTTTCTTGCCTCCTGCAACCAGAGGTTCAAAATTCAAATCTGACTGGGGTACTCTTCCACTTAAGACTCTTCAATGGCTTTGCATGGCATCTAAATAAATGTTGTCAGGTCTTCTTGATCTTGTCCCCCCCCCCCGCCCCCCACTGCCTCCCTCAAGCCACTCTCCATGCCTCACTATATTTATTCTCCTCCATGCCTCACTATATTCTCCAGCCACACTGCATTGACTTTAGTTCCTGGAACATGCTGTGTACCCTGTGGCAGACACTGTAAATTGTCCTATTACCCCTTCTTTCTAGTAATAGAACCCATCCCACTTTCATCCAGATTTAGTAGGGTCCATGCCTGCATAGCTGAGGATTACAGTTCTCAGCCTCCCCTGCTGCCAGGTGTGACCCTGTGACCAGGTTCTCACCAATGCAATGTGCGCAGGGGTGATATATGCAACTTGAATTAAACTTCCATAAAAGCAAAGTGATTGCCCTTTGTTTCCTCTTTGCCCCTTCCCTCTGGCTGGGATGCGATGTGGAACTAGTGAACAATCTTTATGTGGATGAAGAAATGCACTAGGGGGATGGCAAGGCTATAAAATAGATGGAACCCTGGGACCCTGAATGATCATGTGGCAGACAGTTTATTCAGGTTGTTTATCATAGTGGTTTAGACTGTGTATCAGTCAGGATAATCTGGGATATGCTGCAGTAACAAACAACCCCAAAGTTTAGTGGCTTAACACAATAAAGGTTCATTTTTTCACTCATGCTATGCATCGAACACAAATCATCAGAGTGAATCTACTCATGTAGCCACTCAGGGATCCAGCCTAATGGAAGGCTTCATCTAAATATGTGCTTTCATGAGCACACAGGAGAGAAAGGGAATTGGCAAACTGTGTGCTGTTCTTAAAACTTACAGCTGGAAGTCAGCCACATCATTCCACTCACAGTCCATTGCACAAAGCATGGCTAAGGATGTGTAATTCTATTGTGTTCCCAGAAGGAAAAGAAAACCAGTATATTTGTGACTAATCCTGACGACTATTTCAGCTTCTACATTAGTATGTCTTAGCCCATGTTCTCTCCGCAAAAGGGTAACTTTTGTTAGTTTTGCTGAAATGTTGACAGGATATTTTTATGTTTCAAAATATATATTTTTAAAAATCCACAAGACCATATCTTCTCATTAATTTCCCCTGCAATCATTACCCTTGGGTTCCTAGAATAAGTCTTTCCTTTCCATAATGATTCCCAAATATTTATATAAATATCTGAACTCTCTCCAGAGATCCAGTACTAGATTTCCAACTGCCCACTACATGTCAAACGTAACAAGCTAAAAAAAAAAAAAAAAAATGGAATGTATTACTGCTCTTTCCCCCTTCAATCTGATTCTTCTACTGGATTTATATTCATTTGTTTCTTTTTTTTTCAGTCCCATAATAGTACCTGGCATGGGAAAGGGACACTACATACTCATTGAATGAATGGATGCTGTCACGATTTGACAATGGTTCCCAAATCTCTGATTCCACTCCCCTCCATACCAGTCTGCGTCATGTCAGCACCACAGCCTGCCGGGTCTGCCTCTGAGCTCTCTCTTGGGCTGACCTTTCTCTCTACCTGCCACACTTGGCTATTCAGGCGCTCATTACCCAGCACACAGACTACTATGATAGCTTTCTTAGCTTTCTTACAGTTAACTCCATCGCCAAGTTTTCTTTTCTCCTGCCCATTTTACACAGTACTCCCCTTTGATGTTCTTGAAGCGTAGGACTCATGTTGTAGCTGTTCTGCACTCCTGTGAGGAGCACCGTGCTACATTCTGAAGAGAAAACAGAAACTAGACCTGGTCTCCACACTTGAGCAGCTCACAGCCCAGTCAGAGAGAGACAGATGTGTCCAGACTAGAGATTCAGAGCAGAGCAGGAGGAATGACAAGATGGGAGGAACACAGAGGTAGGGTGACAGGTGCTGACTCAGCCAAGGAGTCACACAAGAGGGGGCACTGGCCCCGTGCCGTAACTGACAATTAGACATTTTCCCGGGTTGGCATTAGACAGAAATAGGAACAGTTCATCTTTTGAGTCAGGAGGAAAAAAGAAACGAATAGGCACTGAGGTTAGTTTAGCAATGGGGGGGCGGGAAAGGAAATTGATGGCGATTCAGTCTCAGGACTTCTGTTTTCTCTGTGGAGAATGAGTCACTATGCTGGGGAGTGTCTTTGTAAGACCCAGATGTGCTGACAGCTGGTGGGGGTGGCTTTCTGTTCCCGGTCCCTACTGGAAACCCTCAGCTATGCCCATAGCATGCAATCTAATTCTACAAACAGGTACTGATGTATTAGGGGTAGTGTCTGGCCACACCAGGAAGCTGTTGTTCCTCCTTCTTCCTCGTACATTCCCACCCTGGAAACCAGTTTGGCTTTCACTGCCCTTAGATACACACTGTTCTCCAGGGGAGGGAGCCTGGAGTCAAATGAATTACTGCATGGATTTCGTACATTCATAGCAGACCCAATTGCTTGGAAGCCATAGCACTTTTTATGTATAGGAGCCAGGCTTTTTTGAGAGACAAAATAGGAAGGATTTGGGGGTTTTTTTCTTTTAAAGGAGAAGAGGATATTATTTTTGGAATTCCAAGAGTTTAACTTTGCGCATAGAACCAACACCTGGAAAATCAAAAGCATATATTTACAAATAAGCCATGGAAAAGGGAAAGATGACAAAATAGTTTTTGCCAGATGGCATCCCTCTCACTGCCCCCCCTCCTACACACACACACACCGTCGGAAGGAATATAGCATAGTCTGGCCAGCAGGCAGGACGGTGAGGAGTTTTGTAATTTACTTTAAGTGCCTCTTTTGTGCAAGGTTCATGGGGAATAAAAGAAAACCCCTTTTCAGAAAAGGGCTGTATAATCTGGTGAGGATGACAGACCCTCTCAACAGAAACCTGTGGATTGTCATTTGTCTTCTTCATACTGACTAAGATTTTGCTGATTCCTGGCTCTGTGCTTGGGCTTACAGAGAGCATACGGCCTCTGATAGGATCTTCTGGAAATTTCCATGGAGCTTTCCCTGATGATTTTCCAGGAATACTAGAAATGTAATTTTATAGAATAGACAGGAGGGAATGGACAGCAGAAATATGGGAATGGACTAAGCAGAATTCCCTCTATCATTTGATAAATATACAGAAAAGGAAACTAGAAGCTTTGAAAAGAGAAGCCTAAGCCCTTCACAGTTCTCTAAGGCACATGCTAAAAAAGACTTTACAGCTAAATAATAATTATGAGGCAAATTAATTAAATAATCTTTACATTAAGAAGCACAGTGCTCTTTACACTAAGAACTACAGAGGATTACCTTGAAATCTCCTTGAAATAGGTCTAGAACTGCTTTATGGTAGAAAAGAAAATATCTGAAAAGCAGAAGGTTTTCTTTTTTCTCTCTCTCTTTTCAACTTTTTTGCGGGTAGATTTGTGAGAAAAATGAAAGCCATGAAACTAGCTTTTTCTTTTCAAAAGATAACTACCCCCCTCCCCTTTTTTTCAATACAGATCTTTCGTATTGCTCAAAAGGCTATGAGCATGCCAAGTGCCCTTTGAAAAATCCTTTTGATAGAAAGAAAGAAAAATAATCTAGACAGACGGGAGAACATCACAATTCCTTTAATCCTTAATAATAATCACTGGGACCGAGAGAAGAGCTTAGAGTATTGTTAAAATTCTCCCAAGGAAATGTCAAGCTCTTGCCAGAGAGAGCTTTTTTTAGTCAACACTTAGGACTCCAAAATGAAGGAGGAACATGAGGAATTTCATAAGCTATTTCAGTTGCTCGAAATTTTGTTAGTCAAACAGAGCCGATTCTGAACATGTGTGGAGTGGGCGCAGCCGGTGCCCCACCCCATCCTCCCCTCCAGGTGTCCGTCCTTCCCCAGGGCAGTGCCCTCAGCTGGATGGGAATCTCCTGGCCTGGAAGGGTATGCCCGGCCCAGGAACAGAGGGTGGGACAGCCAGCAGCCAATGACTGCCTGACACAGGTACAAAAGGCTGGCGGCCCCCTCATTGGGGTGGGGTCTGGCTGTGCCAGGACTTATCCTTGTTTAGCTTTCTTCCCCTTTCAGATCTCCATTTCCTAATTACCCTATTTCTCTAAGAGCATGCCCTCAACAAGCTTCTTCAACAAAAATCCCCCTCTCAGCCTCTGCTTCTAGGGAACCTAATCTAAGACAATGAAATGCAAGGTAACATGAGGCACTCTTATGCTGTTTTTCTAATCCCATCTCTTTCTCTACACCTCCTCCCTTGCTTGCTTTCTATCTCTGTCAAAACCTTACCTCAAAAAAAAAAAAAAGGAACTTTACACACTTATATTAGGTTTAAGGGGCTCTCTTGGGGTATTTGCATTTTAACGTGGCACAAATGTGGCTGGAACTAAGGGATTCATTGTTGATGGCTAAGGAATTTTAAGGGTGTGGAGTTAACTTTTCAGCATCTAAACCGTCTATCACAGGTCAGTGTATGCTCTGGCTAAACATGTTCCACCCTCATTAGAGAGTACTAATATAGTGGGTATTCTTCTTGCAAAGTTGTAAGCCCTGTCTTTGCCATAAGGACTTCTGAGGGCCTTTCCAGCTCCTTCTGTTCTCAGGAGAGCATTAGGGGTTTCTGGAGGCAGAACCAGGTGTTTCTCTTTCCCTACTCCTGCATTTCCTGGTCTCATTCTCTTTTTGGTGAGGACTAAACTCTTGATCTTTTTCTTTTGCTAAAAACTCCTTCCTAAAGAGGCCAGCTAGGTCAGGCTGAAAAAAACGGTAAATTCCCACTAAGCTGCTTTTGTTAACCAAATAAAGCGGTGGTTTACTTCCCAACCTGATTCAGGTATGGCATTAACATCACCTAAAAGATAAGAAGCCCCTGTCTTAACTCAAGCATCCTAGTAGGTGCCTATAGTAAACTTAAAGCATCTTAAATCATCCTAGCTGGCGCTTATCATAAATTTAAAATGTCCTCCTGTCTGGACCTCCCAGAGTGCTCACACCCTTATCTTAAAATAAGCATATCCTTTCTGGTCTTCTAGATAAAATCTAATTCTCTCAGCCAATTGCCAGCCAAGAAATCTTTAAACCCACCTATAACCTGTAAGCCACCCCGCTTTGAGATGTCCCACCTTTTTGGGCCAAACCAATGTATGCCTCTCATGTATTGATTTGTGACTTTGCCTGTAACCACTGTCTCTCTGAAAATGTATAAAACTGAACTGTAACCCGGCCACAGAGAGCCCACTTGCTCAAGGCTTCTTGAGAGTGGCTCCGGGTCATGGTCCTCAAATTTGGCTCAGAATAAACTTCTTTCAAATATTTCAGGGTTTGGATTTTTTCCGTCCACACTGGAATCCTGGAATATTAGGCCTGCTGGCTCAGCCTTGGCAAAGGCGTCTATGTTCAAGTACATTTAGGAAACGTCACTTACCTTACTCTCATTTGGAGGAAGTCACAATATCAAACCTAAGAAATCTTGAAGTAAAGAATCCTATTTTTTCTGACTGAATCCAGACTTTCCTAATCTTACCCATAGAAACCTATTTTAGTAGATCATCACTTAGGAAACACCAATCTGGTCCAACTTCCTCATTTTTAACGTGTGAGAACTTGAGGCCCAGGGAGACCTAGCTTCTCTGGTTTGCCAACTTCCTGAGCGACAAGCCGCCTCGGTTCCACAGCTATTCGTAGCATCCTAGCCACGCTCCCACCCTCCGTCTGCACTAGGGACATGCCCCGTGCTGGCACTGGGTTATACTGCTCTTGCCAATTGGCGTAGGCCAGCTGCACCTTCTGCCTTCCTAGGGGGACTTTTCCTGGTTAATGATTCAGCATTTGAAATGTGACCTTCTGCTCTCCTGCTGCCTGCGCATAAGTAGAGCCGTCCCAGACCCAGGTTGACTAAACAGGGGACCTGCTTGTTTCTACTGGGTGTTTCTGTGGGGCTGGAATCTGCCCTTGGAGGTCCTGGCCTGTGGGATTTCACCTGTTTGAATTCGCGGTGATCTGTTCCAGCGGATAATCAATGACTTTGATGACTCCAGATCTTTGTTGCTGTTTGTGATTTAAAAGAAAAATTATTTTTAAAACATTTAGTAATTCTAGATACTCTTCCCTCCTGGTTTACACGATCAACAGTTGCTGTTTAGTAACAGTTTGGCTTTTTGACCAAGGAAGTCAAATTGAAAGGCCTCTATTCTATGGAAAAACGAAGTGTTTATGTTCAAAATAGCTTAGGCTTATGTTTCAGTTCTAACCATAAGAGGAGGACTGGCAGTTCTACAGAGATAGGGCCTAAAGTCTGTATCTTTATAAACAAACGAGAGCCATGGGGTGTGCGTGCACTTAGAAACAAGCCCTCAGGCTTCATAGTGCCTTTCCAGCTCAGCTGAGGAAACCAGCGAAAAGCCTCTAGGGCTAGAGAGAAATCAGCCATTTTATATCCCATTTAGTGTCTGCCTTGATCTGGGTCTAAACATGCTTGTAGAGAAACTATTAAGACTGCCTCACTCTTGCAGCTCAAATCTTCTAAGCAGCCACAGTGAACATACAATAAGGGATCCTAACATAGCCAGTTCACCCCAATCCCCCATTCCACTAAGGAAAGCCCCCTGCACAACTCCCAAGTTCAAGGAGCACAGCCAAGTTTGCTCTTCTACACGGGCACTAACCACAGTGCCGTAGGCATCGCTGCAGCTCGGTGTCAGTACCCTGCAAGTCTTGGGGGGGGGGATGAGCACCCCTCTTCCCCTTGCGATATCACAAATGGGAATGTCTCCCCATTTCCTGACATGCCATCTTCCTGGCCTCACTCTCCCTCCACGCTGGATGAGGACAGAAAGTAACATGAATCTTCCTATAAGTATATGGAGAAACATATTTTAAAGTGAAAAGGGGCCTTAAACACTATCCCACTTCTGTGCTTTTCCAGTAAGGCATGCCATCTTTCTCCTACACTCCTGGGGCAGGTGTGTCTTGTAACCAGCAGCAAGGCAGCTTCTCGCTTCGTAGTGATTGAAGCCTACACGCACTGACTTGGGAGGTGAGAGTGGAAGGGAGACTAACGGTCAGTGATGAATTAAGTCCAGAGTCGGCTGTGTGACACGTTGGGTCCGATGGACTGTTCTGGAAGCACCACATTTTTGTGCTTTAGAGACTAGTGGCCACTGCTAAGGCCCAACAGGCCTCAGCTGGAGGGACAGCTGGAGCAACACCCCTTCCCAGTGCAGACTTTCCTTCCTGCTCCAACACACACACAAACACCCCTCGCTTTCAATTATAAAAACTTAAAGTGCTCATGCATCTTCAAGAAAATCTTAAGCAACGAGAACAGATGTTGTAGCCAGAAGAGGAAGTATTCATTTTGGTAAAGTAAACTTGCGTGTGTGTGTGTGTGTGTGTGGCCAGAACTAACTCTCAGAAAATTGTTTTTTGGCTTCAGGAAAATGTTTGTTTTCTCTACATGGAATTAACTGTTTCTGGAGAGATTCAGTGGTTGGCCTGAATTAGTTTTTTAGAGCTGCCATAACAAAGTTATGCCACAGTCTGGGTGAGGTAAACAACAGATTTATTTTCTAAAAATTGTGGAGGCTAGAAGTCTGAGATCAAGGTGTAGGAAGGTTGGTTTGTTCCGAGGCCTTTCACCTTGGATCGTAGGTGACCATCTTCCTGGTGTCTTCACAGCTCTTCTCTCTGACTGTGCCCTAACTTCCTTTTCTTACAGGGATCCTGGCCTTATTGGCTTAGGCTCTACCCTAATGACCTAATTTTAAGTTAAATTACCTTTTTAAAGACTCTCCAGATAGTCATATATTGAGGTACTAGAGGTAGTCAAGACATAAATTTGGGGGTGGGGGACACAATTCGGCTGACAACATCACCTGATAAGTTTTCTTAATTTTGCAAGATAAGAAATGGGAAAGATGACGATAAGAAACACAAAATGAATTGAACTTGGTCCATGGCATCTTAGTCTAGACAATGAAAAAGAGAATTGATATTCTCATCCTATAAATGGTGGTTATTCATGACCCAAACCTACTATATTCACAAATTTTTCTGTTGGGACATTGAACAAAGGTATCTATGGGTGAAGGGTGGAGATTTCCCAGAGAGATTGGACGTTCTCACTGTCGGTCATCTGAGGAAGTAACTTTTTCTAGAACAGGAAACGAAACCCAGGGAAACCATAGACCAAGACATCCCTACAAGAATTCAGTCTGAGGTCCAAGACATAGACAGATTTGCCACATGCCTGCCCATGGCTGGGATGAGTCAGCCCTGCTCATAGGGAGGCAGCCCTGTGGTGTTTATGCCAGTTAGGCCGCAGGTAGAGAAAGCCCAGAAGGCCCAGTTTAACTCATGGGACTAAGTCACTGGCCACAGTAGCCCAGTTGCCAGCATGGGGGTCAGGGGGGAGGGATGGGGCAGGGGTCTGGACCACAGGGATGCCAACTCCTCTCTCTGCTTGATTTCATCTGCCTCCTGAGAGAACGTAACTTTTAAAATTGTAAAATACACATTTTTTCCTTTATTTTTAGAAGTGGGCTATGTTGCTCACGCTGGAATGCAGTGTGGTGGCTAATCACAGGCACCCTCAGCACACTGCAGCCTCGAACTCCTGGCCTCAAGCAATCCTTCATTCCACCCCAGCCCCTAAGAGGGTGGAACTATAGGCGTGTGCCACTACACCTGGCTTAACTATTCTTAAGTGTACAGTTGAGTGGTGGTAAACATACACCGTCGTACAACCAATCTCCAGAACCTTTTTCTCTTGCAAAAGTGAAACTCTGTTAAATAACAATGCCCACCTCCCTTCCCCTTGGCCACCACCATTGTACCTTCTGTTTCTAGGAATTTGACTACTCCAGATAATTCATGTGGATCATACAGCACTTGTCTTTTTGTGACTAGCTTATTTCTTAGCATAATGTCTTCAAGGTTCAACTATGTTGTAGCCTATATCAGAATTTCCTTTTTAGAGCTGCATAATCCATTGTATGTATAGACTATATTTTTATCCATTCATCCACCAATAGACATTTTGGTTGTTTCCACTTCTTGGCTATTGTGAATAACACTGCTATAAATATGGGTGTACAAAATATCTCTTCAAGACCTGCCTTCAATTCTCTCATATATATACCCTGAAGCGGAATTACTGGAACATACATATGTTGGGGCTCTCCAGAGAAACAGAACCAATAAGAGATAGATAATAAGGAATTGGTCCAGTAGTCCGCATGACTATGGAGGCTAAGTCCCACCATCTGCAAGCAGGAGACCCAGGAAAGCCAGTGGGTATAATTCTAGTCTGAGTCTGAAGGCCTGAGAACCAGAGGAGCTGATGGTATAAATCCAGTCCAGGAGGAGACCAATGTCCCAGCTCAAGCAGGGAAAAGAGCAAATTCCTCCCAACTTTGTTTTATTTAGCCCCTCTATGGATCTTATGCTGTCCACCCACGTTGAGAAGGGCAATCTATTAATACTTAGTCCACCAACTTAAATGTCAATCTCATCCAGAAATAACTTCACAGACTCAACCAGAAATAACATTTAATCTGGGCACCCTATAGCACAAACTAACAAAACTAACGGTTGCAATATGGTAATTCTCAATTTTTTGAGGATACTTATTTTTAAACCAGATAACACATTCTCCCGTTTCAAAAATCAAAATGATATAAAATGCTTTACTCTGAGAAGTCTGTCCAAAACCGCTTTTTCATACCAGCCACTAACTACAGCCAACTACATATTCTTTTGTTTCACGTGTCCCTAATATGTGTGTATATGCACATGTGTGTTTACTCATTTCCAAGGCTAGAGAACTGCGGGAGCAGGACTGTGGTCCCACCATCTTTACCCCTGATGTCACGTCCGTGAACATGTTACATGGCAAAATAGACATGGAGGGAATTAAGGTTGTGGATCCTAGAAGGGAATTATCCTGGAGTTGGGGGGGGGTGTAGAGGGGGGTAAGCTAATCACTACAGAAGAGGCAGGAGAGAGAAGGCAGAAGCCTAACTCAGATTCAGAGCACAGGAAGGACTCAACCCACTGCCGCTGGCTTTGAAGATGGAGAAAGGGGACCCGAGCCAAGGAGTGCAGGCAGCAGCCTCCCTCGAGAAGCTGGAAACACACCCTGCCCCGGGGACAGCCAGCAAGAAAGTGGGGACCCAGTAGATCTGACACCATGATTTTAGGCCTTGTCAGACCCAGAGCAGAAAAACCAGTGGAGCTCACCAGACTTCTGACTTCAGGAACTGGCTCCAGCTAACGCAGCCTAGAAATAATTTTTGCCACTGTGCTTCATATGCTTTCATCTCCCTCCATAATCCCTTTAACCCTACAAGCGGTGCACCCTCTGCCCCATCTAGATGCCTGTGCCAAGCCTCTTCTCCCCTGTGAGAAGGGCACACGATGTCATCGGGCTGGGGTGGCCCCTCCATCACTTGCCTGTATTCAGCCAGGTCAGGGCCCGCAGCCTTCCCCCACACCTGGACTCCCCTGCAGCCCCCACAGCTCTGGGTGTGCCATCGTGTCTAGAACCAAGACCGATCAGTTCAGCATTTCCACCACCCTGAATTGTTTCACACTGCTGATCTCCCTTGATGAAATTAGGATAATTCTTACTCTGTAGCTAGACCACCCACAGTGAAACAGTGAGGTGAATCGGGAAAAACATCCAACCTATACTAGTTTGGTTCTATCATTTTCTTGGTCCTATGTTTTCCTTTTTTTATAAAAATGTACAAGTTGGCTTGCCATGAGGGTGATCAATCATTTTTTCACCCTAATACATTTGAAGGATTTGAAACAATCTCACTGTCAAAATGGCAAAATATAGCATGGTTAATTCAAAACTCTTCAGAATCTCTGACAAGAGAAACTACATTGAGTTTGAAAAGGATTGCCAGGTAAAATGAAAGACATTCAGCTGAACTTAAATTTCTGATAAATAATAAACTTTAACATGAATGTATCTGAAATATTCCATGGGATATAATTATACTAAAGTGTTTTTCCTTATATTAGACATCCAAATTTAATTGGACATCCTGTGTTTTTACTTGCTTAAATCCAGCGACCTTACTCCTGCATGACTCCAGTTCTGTTTCTTGGAACTATGCATCATGGTTGAGAATTGACTAACTCCAGTCAATAAAAATGTATTGACTGTCAGGCACTCTTCCCCTCAGTGCTAGGAAGAGTATAACAAGAAATCCTTTGTTGCTGTGGTGTTTAATCTTATAGTATTTGCATTCTGATGAGCTCAGGAGCACAGACGACCAATAAAGAAACAAGTAAACATAGTATCGTGGAGAAAAAGCGGGGTATGGCAGTGCCAGTCACCAAGAGGAGGGGACATGTCATTTTATACATGGCAGCATTTGTGTAGACACCTGAAGAATGTTTGGATATTGGAGGAAGACAGTTTATCTCAGTTATTCTCCAGTGCATTCCTTTATAAGTCACTGAATGTTTATTAGGTGCCCAGTATGTACCCAGCACAAACTAGTGACAATGCAGAAAAGCATGCGACATAAGGCATGGTCTTAGGTCTCCTCTACCTTTTAAGATTTTACAGCTTAGAAGGGAGAGATTGGTAAATAATTACTGGAAGAGTTTCAATGTGCTTTGGGCAGGGGTCCATGGGGGAGAGTGGATACAGGAAAAACATGATCATTCCTCTGAAAAAGCTTCAGAGAAAGTGTTACTGGAGCTGAGTCTTGCCTTGTGTGTCTTAGTAAGAATTAAGGATGTTTAGTGGAATAGGATAGTAAAAATTACTCAAGCAACAAAATGGAGTCTGGATTGGAGGGAGTCAGGAAGCAACACCAAAGCAGAAACTCACTGTCGCTTGAATTATCTACCTCTAGCTTAATTTGGACAAAACCAAAATTTGAGAGAATAACAATATTGAAAAATTGCTATGTAGGAAAAACATTGAAATCCAGTATTGCACTTCTCTTCCTCACTTTGGCTACACAAATTTAACCAAAGATACTTAAATTTCCAGTTACCTAACATCTGTCATTACTGGTTACTATGTCATTACAGTTACCAAATTGGAATTCTTGTGGCTTTAGTTCTCAGGTAAGCTCAATGGTTGGTTTCTTCAGCTTTCCCCCCCTCAATGGGAGACAAAAGCTAAAGTACATGACATCCATAGAGTCATTATGTGATTTTTTTTTTTTTTTCATATTGCAAATGTGTCCTTTCTGGAGCAATTTGCTCTGTGCCTATAAAAAGTATTAAGCATCAGTGCATTTCACACTAGATAATTGGTTTTCTCTTAGCATGACCTTCAATCTGCTACTTAGCAGAATATACCTACACTTCCAACTGAAAAATGTTAGGGGCACATTTCTGTTGGGGGTGATTACAATCACTTCCACACTATTCAACGCGCTGAAGTTTTGTGACAGCGGTATTTGCAGACTTACACTTATCTTACCCTTATGTTTTGTTTTCTTAGAATGAGACCCTTTCAAAACTCAGCTGTTTAACAATGGATAACCAATCACTTAGTTATTTTTGTAAACCAATGAGAATTCCTGACATACAACTTTGTGTCAGCCCACTGTCCTTTATTTTTATTTATTTATTTGCTTTTAAAAATCTACTTATAACTACTGCTAATCAGAATGCACATTCAAGTCAATTTGAATCTATGCTTTCAGGTTGTAATCAAGTTTGGCCCCAAAACATGCTCTACTTATATTAAAAACAGACTCCCCCTCCCCCTCCAAAAAAAAAAACCCATAGCTGAGCAAAACAAGTTGAAGACTCTAGAATGTGGGATACATTTGGTAAGTATTACGGAGATTTCCTACCTTGGCAGAGTTTGATTATATTAAAACTAGTAAAGCCTCTTACCTGGGCCTCTTCCAAGGCCCTGTGCCTAATTTTATGTTTGTAACTTTCTATCCTTGAAGAAGGCCTCCCAGCCTGTATGATATTCAGACTCTATAAAACTGAGATTCATGTTGAGCCTGTGTAAATCCGACCACAGTAGCCTTAGGAGTAAAGTCAGAATGAAAGAATATTTTTCTAATTTCACAGCACCTTGTTCTGCAGTCACTCGGTGTTCCTGAAATTCCTTCCAAATAGCTCCAGGGATTTCCAGCGATATTTCATGTATGTTTCCCAAGCTAATCCCTCAGCCGTGGCAGTTGCCACTTTCCTCCTGCCTGTTCCACTTCACAGTGGGGGATGGGCCTTGTCACTGAGAGGGAATGTTGTAACTCTGCTGTTGCTACTGGCTCCACTGCTGACCCCACAGAGCAGCTGGGCGTGGGGCCCAGCCGGGAAGACTCCCACACTGAGTGTGGCGTCTCCCATCACCATCACCCTTCCATCACCATCTCCTGAGACTGGGGTGCAGGTGCTCCTCCTGCCACAGCCATTTTCATTTTTACATTAGATTGCAGCCACTTCACCACATGTCCCAGCCATGACGTGACAAGGGCCAGCCTGGAAGGTCGGCTGAGAGACAGACATCAAGGGATCCTCTAACCAAACATGGCCCTTCCTCCTCTTCCTCCCCCATGTTCTCTCTCAAGCTTTGGTCCCTCGGGTAAAATATACTCCTAGAGATCCCACTCTGACAGGCTTGGACAGATATTCCCAAGAACAGGATCAAGGAAACAGAGCAAAACCATCGAACAACTGCATGACCTCCCAGAGCAGTCACAGGCCAGGCGGTGTGTGGCGGCTGAGATCATGGTTCTGGACCCAGACTGTCTCAGTTCTGACCCTAGTACTGTCACGTCATAGCTCTGCAATCTTCAAATTACCTAATCTTTCCATGCCTCAATTTCTTCACTTGTAAAATGGGGATGACAGTAGCACTTACCACATGGGTGGTTCTAAGAACCAAATGAGTAAATGTATACAAAATGGTTGGGAATTGGTTCTTTATGAAAAAGTTACAGGAATTTGGATCACCTGGTTGAAGCATGAAATCATCTGTATTTAAATGGTATATCTTCTGTTGCTTAGTATCTGCTTTTACATACGTGTGTTACTATTCCAAAAAATCAAAGCATTCAGAAACGGAGTGAAGAGAAGCATGCCTTCACCTCCCCTGACGCAGTGCCACCACCAGATGCTCGTGCATCCTTCCAGAGGGTACACTGCCCACAGGCACCTGTGTAGGTCGAACTTGTCAGCTGACTTGCTACAGGTCTACATAGTGACCTAGAGACCAGTGATAAGCCCTTCCACAACTTGCCTTTAGAGAGCTTGACCATCTGGAAGAAGAGCTGATTCACAACGAAACAGGACCAAAGGGACCAAAGTTGAATCGGGGAAGCCAGAAAACAGGGAGTGGGAGGCAGCAGAAGTAACTCTGGGTGGAACCGGTCATGGAGATAGTCCCTGAGCCTAAACAAGTGAGTTGGCTCCTTTTGTTGTGTACGTTGGCTCAGAAGTTCATGTAGAGTCTAATCCCCAGAGTGCAAACTTCACAAACTTCATGTAGCTAGTATGATTTGACTTTACAACGTTGGGTATATACGGTCATGATATCTTAATTTTTCTAAATAATTGAGCACTAAACCCAGAGAATGATGCCCTGAAAATGACCCTCTGGTCCCCAGGCTGCCATGCCCCTCAGGGGTGCTCTCCGTCCTAGCACGAGCACGTGCAGCAGGCATTGGACCTTGTTCAAGTATATAGACTCTGCCCTCAGTGTGCAGGACTCGGGCCACCCCCACCCGGAGTTCTCTCTGCACACAGAACCCAACCCCCACTCAGACACACTAAACCCCCAACTCCTCTCCAGTGCAGAGTTTTGTCTCCAGCCTTGGCTCCTTCCAATCCGTTTTCTCTGCTGCAGCCACAATGACCTTTATTGCTTTTATTTGTCTGCTTGCTTGGTCTTTAATAAGACTTACATCAATATAATTTGCTTTCAGAAAGACATTCACATTAATGTAGCAATTTAACTTACCCTATGCCATTTCAACCAAAAGTTCAAATAACTTAGGAGGAAAGTAACATTATCAGGAAGTTGAATGAGGAACTTCTGTAAGACCTTTTTAAAATCATTCTTATCTTCCATCAGTTATTTTCCCACAATTGCCTCTGTTCAACCCAGTATAAAGCATCTAGACTTGCCACTATTTAGGTCTTCATTTTCTTATGTATGAAGGGCTTCCACGACACCTAAAACTTAAATGTGAATGCTTTATCTGTTTATCAGTCTTATGTCAGTTTAATTCACAGGCCCAGCAGAAAAACCCTGAGAAGGTAGAAATAAACTTTGGCCTCCCCTACATGATCTAATACTAAAACAAAACTGGTCCTACCGCATCCTTGCCAAAACCCATTGATGATATGCACTTTGCTCAGGGGATAAAGGCCTAACACTAAATGTGGACCTGCAAGGTCCAGCCCCTGGATCTGGCCTTGGTCTCATTTCTCATCACATCGTCACTGGTTCTCTGTGGCCCAGCCACGTGCACCTTGTCCATCAAAGGTGGCACACGGTCCCCACCTCCGGGGAACACACTTCTCTAACAAATGCTACCCCAACCCCTCTCCCCTTTGCCCACCCTGCAGCTCTCAACTCAGTCCTCATTTTCTTGGGAGGCCTACCCTGACCTCCTAGCCTGCTATCATTCAGGACCCCTCTCATAGTTGTGCTTTTACACCTATTGGTCATCTGATTAATGCCAATGCACCCGGCGATGGAGACTATTTTTGTTTTCCATTGTCTCCCCAGCATCCAAAAGAATCTAGCACGTGACTGATATCCAATATATATACTTGTCAAATGAGTTAAATGAAATGATCAGCTTGCTCATCTGCACTTTCTCATCTCACTTTGTTGGGTGGTATCCATCGATGCAGCTATGGACATACCTGGATTGGATTCAGGGCAAAAATCCTTAGCTAATCTAGATGGCTTTGTTCCCACTGAGAAAATTACAAACCTGATGAACAAAAGCTGAGGTTTGAAAACCGAGGACAAACACTGCTTTTGCACAGTCAATAAAGATTTTCACAGCATGCTCTCGCTTTTTTTTTTCCGCCTTTGGAAAATTAGCCCTGTGCTGTTGCCTGAGTAGGAGGTATGCAACGGAGAGGAAAGATGAGGGACTGGGCAGGGGGCCATGGTGAGTAGCAGGATATGATATCAGTTGACAACTTGTGAGCCACGTCCTCAGAATGCCCCTGCCAGGCTGTATGTGAATTGGTCACGTCTTCCCCGAAAGCGAGCGTCCCCTTCTGTGCATGAAGCTGACAGTGTGGTGCTTTTCCGAGAGCCTGCCAACTCCCGAGGAAGGCTTTGTTGGCAGAAACACCAGGAAGTCTTGGTTTCTTAAAGACAAGCAACCCACTGTTTAAATTTATATTGGCCTTCAACTACCACACAGCAATCTGCTGAAGAGTTTATTTCAGGTTAAAATGAAAAGGAAATGTCTTAAATGAATCCAGCTGTTTGTTTCAGTTCGCAATTTTTAACTGGTTGAGCCAAACATTCACTCTCCGAAAAATGCTGTAGATGTGTACAGCCCAGGGTATTGATTTCTGGGGGAATTATTCAGTTAAATAATCATAAACGTCATTTCTGGGTGAGAGTCCCCATCTTTTCTGATTTTTTAACTGGGAAATAATGAAACCGCCCAGCCAACTGAGGAATAGCAGGCCAGCTTGCTCACAGGAAGCAGCAAAATCACCATTAGAAACTGGATTTAGAGAAGCCCTGAGGGAACCTCTTTGCTAGTCACTGCCCCATGTTTTCAGTGCCTATCTCTACACTGCAAAGGAAAGTAAAAGCATTTTATTATAGGAAAAATTAACTCAATGGTCCTTAAAATGCAAATTGCCAGGTCTGCTAACCATGAGATTTTTGATGCAATATGTCTGGTGTGAGAGTGAGGAACCTGCATTTTAAACAAGAATTCCCTCTGGCTCTGAGTACTAAGGAAGTCCTTAAATAGCTATCACAATGCTTTCCAAAACTTATGGCACACGTTAAGAGTCTTTGCCCAGCACATTGGAATAAACAGGATAACTTTTTGAGAGTTAACTGAAGTTCAAAAAAAGTCCATTGCCTATCATGGTAGTTATACTGATAATTTACTGAATTCATTCTGCAGAGAATTAAGCAAACATGGACTTTGCCAGAGGCTAGGACTTTACTCTCTTCTCCACCCCCACCCACTTCACAGGCACTTGCACCCACTAGCCAAGCTCCCCTGATTTACTGACTTAACGTAGACTCAGGCTGAGGCTGGGCCAAGGGACTCCCCAGGAGAGATGACAGTCAATGAACTATCTATTTTTTTTTTTTAAGGTAAACTGTTTGACTTCACCTGGTGATAATAGTAATTTAGTTACAGAGTAGTTAGCAATTTCTGAAAGGTGTCAAATCATTCTTACATAAATATATCGAGTACTTCACCGGGAGACATTGCATATAGATGAAGTATACCCAGATGTCACTGTACGTTAGTGATTCTCACCTGGAGTGATTCCCCCACCCCACTCGAGGGGACGTTTGGCTCTGTCTGGAGCCATTTTCATCGTTGCAACTGGCATCTAGTCGGTAAAGGTCAGGAGAGCTGCTAAACATCCTACCGTGTGAAGACCAGTCCCCACTACAAAGAATCGTCTGGCCCAAAATGGCGGCGGGCCTTTGGTCAAGAAGCTCTGCCCTGCAGGCACACGCAGTGAGGGGGGAGAGTGTATGCACAAGGAGAATGTTCGTCTCTGTGAATGACAGTCTGGCCAGACTACATTCTGTTCAGGTGAAGGTCTGGAAAAAAATGCAGATTTATAATGTCCATGAACCTATGTTTACATCATGCTTCCAGTTTAACAGCATTGGTAATTGTTCAAACCTCTGAACTGGTGACTGACAGCCTAATTGCAGACCGTTCCCACGAGGACCTGGGCGCATCAGCTCTTGGGGCGAAAGGCTGAGCCACATGAGCAAGCAGTAGTATTGTAACTACTTTTTTTTTTTTTAAAGCAGCATTGTGCCTTTCACAGGAAATGAGCACTAAAGCTGACTGAAAAGAACCTACATTCTGACTTATAACCTTATCTTTATCCCCTGCTAGTTAATGCTTCTGAAGGATATTATGGATTTCTTTACTTTCTGAGTGAAGAGAATAGTGGCTGCAAAAATGAATTGCAAAAGAGAATCCTGGTTGCTATATTAATAAAAACAGAATTGTATTTTTATGGTAAAAGGCAAAAAAGCATTCAACTAGACTTAGAATTTCTAAATCTAAACCTCTGACTCTGATCCCTGTGCATCTTCTGGGTCCTTCTGTCTACCCAGAGACCTCAGTTATTAGGACACGAGCAAATTCCCGGGCAGGAAGGGCCTCTGGGGAGGTTAATTGGGTCCTTCTCGCTGCCAAGGAGAAGGTGTCAGACTGAGCACCAAGCTTTTTTGACGTGGCTACTCAGCACAGGGCTGTAGTAGCCTGCGGATGAGATTTCCTTCCAGCATCTCTGCATGAAAAGAGGCAGATAGACCTTCTGCTGTCAGCTCACCCACGTCCCTTCCCCTCAGTATTATGCCTGAGAAGGTGGAAGGAGAAAACTAGGACTCTGCTTCTGCCTTTTGTCTCCACTTCTGTTTCTGTTTTTACCCCTTACACCAGAAGGCGCAGACTGTGCCTCCTTCTTTTACCATCCGTGTAGCCGCGTCTACTAGGCACGTGACAGGAAGACAGGCTTTGGTCCTTCCTCCTCCTCCTCCCTCACTCCAGCTTCAAGGCCAAACTCGATGACATACAGTGCAGGAGAGCAAGTCCATGAGAGGAGCTAAGATGAGAGACAATTTGTAATATTACACCCAACTTACACTAGGTACAGTTGTCACATTTTTACATCTAGAAAATGAGGGTTAAAAAGACTGGAGGGCAGGATTCAAACTCGGTTCTCTCTCCCCTCTGAACATGTGTTCCTTTCTGGAAAAACACCGGGAGAATTAGTGACCTCTCACCAGCTGTGTGACCTCTGTGCCTCAGGTTTCTTATCTATAAAACACAAATGGCTATAATACATCTGTTTCCTGGGAATGCTATAAAGATCAACCTAGTTAATATCTGACAGCGTAAAAGCATGATGCAAGTGTCAGGAAGAGCTATTGTTGTGATGAATTCTGTGGGTGATGAGAGAACTCGCTCTCACACACAGGTAATACTGTTTTTGTGTGTGCTTTTTTTCCTCCTTTGTTTTTAGAAATTATGCTACCTAATTAAAATCTCCATTAACTCTATGAATGATTAGCCTCTGTAGTCATTATCTAAAGAGATACTGCTATTACAACTTTGCTTTTCAGACTTCATTCTAAGTGTTCAAAAGAATTTCCTAGTAGCTGCAAGTTGGACTGGTCTCATCACTGCAATTATGACTAAAAGCAAATGTCATAAAAAATTGGTCTCTGTAAGTAGAATGAGTTTTCATAAAAGGAGATTTACTTCACAATTAGGCTTTATTTAGTTTATTAACAGAATTTTACCCTGGTATGTGTCATCACCCAGGTTCTCGGGAAAACTATAATAGTCCCATTATTCCCTTTGGCATTTATCATCTATATTACACATTTAATGCTTGCATCCTTGGCACTACCTCCCATCGTGGACACTGGTAAAGACCCCCTTTGCTTCCCCACCCCTTCCTCTGTTAAGAGGAGACACCCCTTTACCAAGGGGAATCCTTTCCATGTGGTTAGGAAACGGCTGAATCTCTAAAGATCCAAAGTCCCTTCCAATAGTGACTGGTTCAGGGACAAGCAGATGGCACAGTCTGGGGGATAAAGGTCTTCCCAGAGACTTTTCATCTAGAGCTTTCCAGAGAAACAGACCCAGCAGGTTCCTAAGCAGAGTGTGAGCCTTTGATTTCTGGCAGCCCAAAGAATGAAACTAAGCAGAGACAGGTCTATGGTTTGAATGTGTCCCCCAAAGTTTGTGTTAAGCTTAATCCCCAATGCAACAGTGTTGAGAAGGTAGGGTCTTTAAGAGGTGACTAGGGCATGAGGGCAGGGAGTCTTCAAGAATGGGTTGAGGTCATTATTGCAGGAGTGGACTCATCGCAAGAGTGGATTTGTTATAAAAGTGAGTTTGGCCCTCTCCTGTGCATGTGTGCTCATGCTCTATCATGCGTGTTCTCTCCCTCCCTCCCCTCTCATGCGCTCTTGCCCTTTCACCATGTGATCACACAGCAAGAAGCCCTCCTTGCCAGGTACAGGCCCCTTGACCTTGTACTTCCTAGCCTCCAGAACTGTAAGAAAAAAATCTTTTTGAATAAACTACCCAATCTGCGCTATTCTGTTATGGTGACACAAAATGGCCTGAGACACAAGGTGAGATAAAAAAAGAGGGAACCAGAGCTCTAAAACATCAGAGCTCCTCGAACCTGCCATTGATAAAGCTAGACGGCTCACCACATCCCAGTTACATATCAATAACTTCCTCCCCTACTTCTAACTTGTTTGCTTATGATTCGTGTTGGTTTTCTGTCATTTGCAATTGAGTATCCAGATGAATTCACAGCCCAGTTGAAATTTTAATTTTTAGCTTGGTAAAAGTGATCTACACCTGTAAGTCTTGTGCCCGAAGCCACAGACATAGTGGGATGCCATCACAAGGGTGGTCTCAGTGGTTGAAGGGCCCCTGGAGCACGTTACCTGTTGAAGAGTCATAGCCCCTGGGACTGTCAGCCGGCCCCCTCATCTCTCCTTTAACTTCCATAGAAGCTGACCATGGTTTCTTCTTGGATTGTGTGTAATACCCTGGTTCTTACACCGCCATGGAACAGGAAGACCTGGGTCCTTCTAATTATTCATGCAGTATTGGAAAAAATCGCTTATCTCTGGGCTTCAGTTTTTTCATCCACCAAACAAATGTGATGAACTAATCTTAGAAAAATCACAAGCTTATGAAATCACTGATTCTTATGTTGTAGTTCCTTGCATTTGTCTTCCCACATAAATCTTGAGCTCTTCATAAGCAGAGAAATAATATTATAGACCTTTTATGTGCTCAGCACACTTAATTTTATATCAAAATATTTTGGTTGGCCAGATTAATATATTTTTAAGTCAATTTTTTATTAATGAAACAATTGACAGAGTGGTACAGGGGTCCTCAAACTTTTTAAATGGGGGGGGCAGTTCACTGTCCCTCAGATCATTGGAGGGCTGGACTGTAGTTTAAAAAAAACTATGAACAAATTCCTATGCACGCTGCACATATCTTATTTTGAAGTAAAAAAACAAACGGGCAAAAACACCCGCATGTGGCCCGCAGGCCATAATTTGAGGATGCCTGGGTAAGAAAGAGTAGTTCATCCCTCTCAAAGAAAAAGTTGAACTCGGAAAGCAGCCATTGGCCAAGGCTCATGCCTATAATCCCAGCACTTTGGGGTGAGAGGGAATCATTTGAGGCCAAGAGTTTAAAATCAGCCTGGGCAGCATAGCAAGACCCCTGTCCCTACAAAAAACTTTAGGATTAGCTGGGCATGGTGGTGCATACCTGTAGTTGCAGCTACTCAGGAGGCTAAGGCAGCAGGACTGCTTGAGCACAGGAGTTCAAGGTTGCAGTGAGCTATGATTATGCCACTCCATCCATCCTGGGTGACAAAGCAAGACTTTGGCTCTATTTAAAACAAAGAACCTACAGTTATTAAAGTAAAATGTTCCAGACTGGCATTAATAGTTGAAACAGATACCATAAATATAAAACCATGGAAGAATGATCAAGGATATCTTCTCAGCACAAGATTACTTTGTAGAATAATTCTTAAGTTTTGATTATGTTATCAGGAAAAATAAGTTTTGAAAACTTTTATAATTTCATGCAGAAAAACTTAACAATTCGATCTTTTTAGTCTTTGGGGGGACTATTTTTGGCCCCCAAATTGGGAGCAAATGGTGTGCCCACAATTTTTTTCATTAAATATTGTGAATACTTTTTCATGTTATTAAAGAGTCTGAAATCATGATTATTGATAGTTATAAAATATTCCATGTCAATAAACCATAATTTATTGCGTAGAATTGCCATTTAGGTCACTTCTAATTTTTCCCTATTACATGGCCGGGCGCTGTGGCTCACGCCTGTAATCCTAGCTCTTGGGAGGCCGAGGCGGGCGGATTGCTCAAGGTCAGGAGTTCAAAACCAGCCTGAGCAAGAGCGAGACCCCGTCTCTACTATAAACAGAAAGAAATTAATTGGCCAACTGATATATATATATAAAAAATTAGCCGGGCATAGTGGCACATGCCTGTAGTCCCAGCTACTCGGGAGGCTGAGGCAGAAGGATCACTCGAGCCCAGGAGTTTGAGGTTGCTGTGAGCTAGGCTGACGCCACGGCACTCACTCTAGCCTGGACAACAAAGTGAGACTCTGTCTCAAAAAAAAAAAAAAAATTTTCCCTATTACAAATAACGTTCCATTTAACATCCCAGTATTTAAATTTCCGTATCCTCTTTAGTAGGCATTAATTGTAAATACATTACTCATGAAAGAAAAATTGAGATATTTAATGGCCAAATTTCTTAGAGTGTCAGAGGAACACAGAAGCCATTTCTATGCTGTTTCTTGTAAAAACCTCCAATTAAAAGCCACGTGTAGAGCATGAATGTGCAAGTGAGTTAAGGCAATCTTGAGAACGGCATCCCTGATGTATTCTTCATCACATACCTGAAAAATCTGGCTGAAATATCTTCAAGATTAAATCTCAAACTGCTATGGATGCACAGAAGTATGCTGTCTGCTCAATATTCATTCTCAGAAGATATATCATCTGATTTTATTATCAAAAGACATTAACAAATATTTCACATCTATATCTTGCTATAGGATCTAGCAGGCACTTTCATATGCACTACTTCATATCCCTACAACAAACATAGGAATATTTCGTTTCATTCTTAAGTGAAGTAATTGAGGATCTGTGTTATCTTTCAGAAAAATCTGATTACGTCAAACCTCATCACCTCTTTTTTGAAAGTTTCTGTGATAGAGCATCACATTACGTGTATTTTCACCTTCATGGTAGAATCCTCCATGGGAAAAGGACTTCCCAACGAACACCCTAAGAACTTTCCAGAGCTAGGCCCAAGCCCCATCTCAGCTCTCTCTCTTCCCACAACTTCTTCCTGTCTCCTAATCCTGTCATGCTCTGAACACCTCCCAATGGGCCCTTCCGCATGCCTTCAGGTTCTCCTTTGCCTGATAAACTACTACTCATCCTCCTACACTGTTTCAAATGGTATTTCTGAAAGGAACTCTTGCATACTTGTGAACAGTTTTTTCGTTTAGAGTCGAGTCCTCCATATTGTTCATATTGTTCCACAATCATAGCACTTTGTCATTGTCAATGTATCTGATTACACATGCTTTATTCCAACTGAACTAAGCCCCCTTTGGGGAAAATCATTTGCTATTTATAATTGCAGCACCTAGCATACTGCCTGGCAGTTGGGTGCTCAGTGAATATTCGTTGAATAGGTGAGTTCAGGGGCAGGCCTCATCCTCAGTGTCCACTGATGTACTCCAGGGATCTAGTGGAAGCTCCCAAACCATGATGTTTCAAGGATGAAAACATCTGCAAAGAAAGCAGTGATGTACAAATACAAACATCTGAGTTCTTCTGTTTGCATTCCCCTGCCCTACAATTTCAAAGCTAATTCATAAAGGAATTTTTAAGAAATTTAAAAATACTGAATAACTTTGCACATCCTATGGTAGAAAGAGCCCTGGGCTGGAAGTTGTGACACTTGGCTTTTGTCTTGGTTCAGCAACTGTATAGCAACTACTTACTTGGCAAGCACAGCCCCTCTCTAGGCTAGACACAGAAGCTGGATTAGGTGACTGTAATGCCCTTCCAACTCCATTAGTTGACTATGAAACCACTGTTTCATGTAAAATTGTTCAGTTTACATTTTTTGATTTCAGTTTTCTCATAACTTTTTGTCACAGCAAACTCACTAAAATTATTTAATTCATATTTAAGAGTTTTTCTAGATCTAAACAATAAAATATAGCCTTGCTTCTCAGTTTCTTTCTGAACGTCTGCCACCTTCTAAATTTGTCTCCAAAGCATTTCTCTCTGCTCAGGCTTGGAGTGTAGGCCTTCCAGCTTAGGTGTGTGTGAAATGGATCAGGTATGGCTCGAGTACAGAGGTGCTTCTGCTAAGAGAACAAACAACTCAGTCACTATTCTGTGTCTTAGCCAGACTTGCCAATGTAGTATAGAGTACCAGAGCCTGTTACAGACGAGGCCAGCTCAGGAGCTACACAGGACATTGATCCATACATGATATTAAGTCATAAATGACTTAGTATGTTTGCTAAACTTCAATTTAACTTATGAATTGCCAGGTACCTCAGGCTCCACACATGCCTTCTTATACATCTGAAGAAATAAAAATTGGCTCTACCGCAACTTAAGTGGGTTAATGCATTTATGTGAAAAAAAAATTCCCATCACATATTTCACAATGCACGCAAGAGGCCGCACTTGTCGCCTCACCATCCCCATAAGTCAGGCAGTAGAGAGGTACCTGAGATCAGCAGAGCTATACAGCTGAACTTCTGAGAGATGATAGTACCTGATGTTCTACCGTTCATAGGAATTACTTCATATCCCAAATTTGGACAGTTCACTATGCCTAGTCAAGTTCATTGCCTGCAATTTTTCCAATCTTGAACATCCAAAAGGCAAACAACTTCATTAAACATAAAATTAATTTCTCTGTATGTGATAATAAACTTGGCTAGGTCATGGTGCCCAGTTGTTGGGCCAAACACCAATCTAGATGTTGCTGTGAAAGTATCTTTCAGATGTGATTCATATTTAAATAGCTAGGCTTTGAGTGAAACAGATTATTCTCCGTAATGTGGTTGGGTCTCATTCAATAAATTGAAGGTCTGAGAAGCAAAAAGTGATTCCTCGAAAAAGAAGGAATTTGGACTTATCAGTTCGCAGTCTGAAATGTCAGTTTTCAGTGTGCCCTTGGCGGAAGAATGACCAGACACACCAAAAGCAAGGTAAGCACGAAATGAGGTTTATTGAGAGAAAGACAGGATTATAGCGCAAGAGCAAGATACATTTGCCACAGATGAACAAGACCCCTTGCAACACTAAAAGGCCTTGGTCGTGGTGTGGGGTCTTGTTTTATAGTGTCTGGATTGGGCCCTCCTGTGATTCAAATGTCACCATGGAATCACTTTGGACAGTTAGGTGTTATATGACTTGAGTCTTACTGCACATGCAGATCTCCCATGAGCCTCTCTGAAAGACCATTTTGAGGGTGAACTGCAATGCAGATTTAAGCTAATGACATAATTTGCCGTAGGTTGTCCTAGGTCAACTCCCAGGACCCTATTGTGCCTGTGCTGCTTGGCCCATGAGCTAGAGTCCTCTGCATTCTTTTGCAGTTGAAATGCTAAGTTCTGATTTGCAGATTTGTAGGGCGTTCCCTCCTTGTCCAGACCTAGCAATCGTTCAGAGCACCTGGCTTTGTCCCCTGAAGAGGCTGGAGGTCCCTGGCTGTCCACCTAACAGTCTCAAGACTACAATGTAGAAATCCTGCCTGATTTTTACAGATATTTTCTCACTTAATCCTCACCTATAGTGCCATGGAGGCAGGGGAGCATATTCTTCCATTTTTCAGATGAGAAATCTGAAACTGGGAGATTTGGTAATTTTCTCCAGGGTAAACATGTTAAAAGCAGCAAATCCCAGGTTGAAACCCGCGTACTCCTGACCTTAGAGCTCATGCGTTTCCCAACCTCTACACTGCTGCCCTCTTACACATTGATGTGCAGAAGAGCACAGCTCACCACTTACTATTTGCGTTTAATGCTCAGAAGTGTGAGTAGAGCATGTCACAGTGTGGATTACTTGGGTTTATTCTGCTAGTCGTTTGCTCATCTTTGGAATCTACAGGGTTATGTCTCGTCAAATTTGGGAAATTGTCAGCCATTTTTTGACTATTTTTTTTTCAGTTCCACCCTCCTTTCTGTCCTTCCACACCTCCTATGAAAAAGAAAAAAATCTTAAATCTTTTTTTTTTTTTTTTTTTTTTTTTTGAGACAGAGTCTTGCTTTGCTGCCCAGGCTAGAGTGAGTGCCATGGCATCAGCCTAGCTCACAGCAACCTCAAACTCTTGGGCTCAAGCAATCCTCCTGCCTCAGCCTCCCGAGTAGCTGGGACTACAGGCATGTGCCACCATGCCCGGCTAATTTTTTCTATGTATATTAGTTCGCCAATTAATTTCTTTCTATTTATAGTAGAGACAGGGTCTTGCTCTTGCTCAGGCTGGTTTCGAACTCCTGACCTCAAGCAATCCGCCCACCTCGGCCTCCCAGAGTGCTAAGATTACAGGCGTGAGCCACCACGCCCGGCCTTAAATCTTTTGTTACAGTCCTCTGGGTCCCTGCAGCTCTGTTCAAATTTTTTTCTCAGTCTATTTTCTCTGCTGTTCAGATTGAGTAATTTCTAGTGTTCTCTCTTCTAGGTCACTGATTCTTTCTTCTGTCTCCCATATTCTGTTGTTGAATCTACCCACTGAGTTTTTAATCTTAATTATTTTAGTTCTAAAATTTCCATTTGGTTCTTTACACTTCTCATTGCTTTACAGAGGCTTTTATATCTTAGACAAACTTTTAACTTATTTCAACTTTGTTCATAACTGCTTTTTGAAGCATTTTTATAATGGCTGCATTGTAATTTTTGTCAGATAACAGATGCCAGCATCAAGATAATCCTAAAATTTCTGTTATAGGCTGAATTTGTATCCCCGCCCCCCTTCAAAATTTGTGTATTGAAATCTGAACATCCAGAATCTCAGAATGTAACCATATTTGAAAATAATCTTTAAACAAGGGGTGGACCCTAATCCATGTGACTATTTGGAGATAGGGCCTTCAAAGGGGTGATTAAATTGAAATAAAGCCAATAGGTCAGGGCCCTAATATATAATTGATATCCTTATAAGCAAAGAGACACAATGGATGTACACTTATGAGAGAAAGGGCTATGTAGGAATGTACCAAGAAGGCAGCCACCTGCAAACCAAGGAGAGTGGCCTCAGTAGAAACAAAACTCTATCAGCACTTTGATCTGGGTCTTCCCAGCCTTCAGAACAGTGAGAAATGTTGTTTAAGCCACTTGGTTTGTGATATTTTATGGCAACCCTATCAGACCAGTGCAGCATCTACTTTCCTCAGTTTGAGATCTTCCTAGTTCTTAGTATAACAAGTGATTATCAATTGAAACCTGGACACTTCCAGTATTATGAGACTCCAATTCTTAAATTCTATGCTAGCTGGCTCTCACTGATACCGTTCCAGCAAGGCAAGGGAGGATAATGCCTCATTATGGCCAGGTAGGAGAAGTTCAAGTTTCTCACTTGGCCTCCGTAGTGGTTGATTCTGTCAACTTGACTGGATTAAGGGATGCCCAGATAGCTGGTAAAGTATTAACTATTCTCATGCTATAGTAGACACTGAAGGGGAAACCCAGGCAGTGTGGTATTTGAATAGAATGATTTGGCTGCCCCAGAAGCAGGTCTTTCTGGAAGAGATTGGTGGGTGAGTCAGTAGACTGGGGAAGAGCCACCCTCCATGTGGGAAGGCACTATCTGTCAGCTGGAGGCCCACATGGAACTAGAAGGCAGAGAAAGTACAAATTCTGGCTCTTTTCTGAAGCTGAAATGCCCTACTTCTCCTACACTTGGACATCAGAACTGCAGGTTCTCTGGCCTTTGAACTCTAGGACGTGCACCAGTGCCTCCCACCCAAGCTCTTGGGCCTCTGGCCTCAGACTAAGAGTTACGCCATCAGCTTCCCTGGTTCTGAGGCCTTCAGACCTGAACCAATCCATAGGACCAGCTTTGCTGGTTCTCCAGCTCTCAGATGGCCTTTCATGGGGCTTTTCGGCTCCTGTAATCGACTGAGCCAATTCCCCTAATAAATCCCTTCTCATATCTTTCTATGTATGTGTATATGTAGATAAATAGCCTCTCTGGAGAGCCCTGACTAAAACAGCCCCCATTGATACCCAAGATGTCTCTTCATTACTGCTGACTGAAGGGGAGATCCAGCCCCCAAACTAGGCCTCCGCTGGCATGTCCCTGGCTGGCAGGATTGTCATGCCTCACCACTGCTTCTCGGGGGCTCCCACTGGTGCCACAGCGAAGGGAGTGGCCCGTTACTGCTGGGCAGTGGTGGAGTCCTGTCTCCCTACTAGGCCGCCTCTGACGCCATCCAGCAAGGAGAGGTGTGGCACCTCTTTACTGCTGGGTTGGGGTGGAGGTCTAGGCTCTCCACGTGGTCTTCCCTCTCACTGCAGTGTGACAGGGAATGAAAGCCTTGTTCCCTACTCATCCTCTGACACCATCTTGGTGGAGAGACCCGGGCATTATAGCCTGACAAGATTGGAAGTCAAACCCCATTCAACTTTTGCTGGGGTGGGGGTGGCCAGTTTTTTCCGTGGTGTTTGACTGGAATAGAATGGTTATTGTCTAAAACATTTGTTTTGCTAACCATGTCCTGGCTCTTTGGCTACAGAGCAGGCTTTTATCTGGGCCATTTCATCTGTACTTGTAGGCATTTCTGTGGTGACAGCTTCTTGCAGCTCCTAGTCCAGGATTTAGGAAGCAAAAAGAGAACCTGAGGAACTCACCACTGTATTGTTCCCTGTGCTCAGCTATGCAGGGAGCTGCCTTTCTACCTTTCAGAGTCGTCTTATGTTCTGTATATAATGTCCAGGGCTTTAGTTATACTTAGCAGGAGGAATAAGGAAAAATATCTACTCCATCCTTCTGGAAACAAAAGGTTTCTTTCATTCTTGAGCACCTGAAAAGCCAATGTACAAGACAACTTTCCAAATAATTTTAAGTCTTAAATGTTTTCAGTTTTCAACCTAACCTAGCTGCAGCCTACCACCATGTCTTTTGATTTCTTTTTTCCCTTTTCTTTTCACTGGTCTTTTCCCTTCCTGCTTAGTGAAAATCCACACTTTTCTGAAATCTTAGTGAATTTTATCAAGTGTCTGCCATGTGTCTAACTTGGCAGAATGTCCAGCTAAAACTTTCACTTGTGAACAGAGAAAGCTGCTGAGAAAATATGAAAAAAGCACTAAAAAAAAAATACCGGGAGAGTCTGAGTTTGCGTGTGCACGTGCGGGACATCGACAGATGGGGAGGTCAACCGCCCACCTTCTGCCAATCAGATCGCTTATCGATTGGAAGTGTTAGCCTTTTGTCCTAAAAACTACCAATGTGACCTTTTTAACCAAAAAGAGGCTAACGTGACTCTTTTTTAAGAATGGTCAATTGTCAGGGAAAACACACTATTTGCTAAGTTCAATAATCCTCCGATGTGACCCAATTCCTTTGTCATTCTTTCCTTAATATTAAAACCCTCATTATTAATGTGACTATGATTAGCATTCCAATTATGTACTTATAGAAAGACCCTGTTTTTCAGGGTTTTTTTTTCCCCCATCGACAGTTTTCAGTGTTTGGAAATCCTGGCATTGAGGGTCAGGTTTTGAAAGCGGCTCCAAGTGCCCCACCGGCTTTATTTACAACTTCGCACAGTTCCCACGCAGCTGCAGATGGGTCCTGAGGCCTTAGTCTATCACAGATTTCTTTCTGGAATGTGTGAGGAGTGACCTAGATTTTTCAAATGCCTACAATCTCCTTTGAAATAGCAGCTGCTTCAAAGGGAAGATCTATTACGGAGAATACAAACAATATTTCCTCTGGGAGCTACTCGGAGATTTTATAATTTGCCATTTACTAGGATTTCTTGCATTGGCATAGAGAAGGCATTCTGCCACCACAAAGCATTTCAATCGATCAGAGTCCAGTATCGCATGGCTAAGAAGGCAAAAATAATCTCACCGTCCATCTAGCTAAGCAGATCGGCCAGAACGCTTTATATTACAAACACAACTGGGGAGAGCGAAGCTGGCTGTGGTAGAAGATAAGACCTCTGCAATCAACTGCAAACACTGCCAATTTTTCCAAGTTCTCGGTCAAATCACTTTTTTTTTTTTTCCTAGGTACTGGTCTTAGAGCAAAAGCTCTATTTCTAAATTTCTTCTGGAAGTGTGATATAAAAACCCATGTTATTGGAAATTTCTTGCCATGGTGAGGCTGTGCTGGGAATAGCACCCTGAATTCATCATGGTTTTCAAATTAATGAATTTCTGGGACACTCTCTGACTTCCAGCAGCATCATAGACCCTTAACAGGGATCAATTTTAGAGGCTGAGGCAGGCGGATTGCTTGAGGTGAGGAGTTCGAAACCAGCCTAAGCGAGACTCCATCTCTACTAAAAATAGACAGAAATTAATTGACCAACTAAAAACATGTATAGAAAAAATTAGCCGGGCATGGTGGCGCATGCCTGTAGTCCCAGCTACTTGGGAGGCTGAAGCAGCAGGATTGCTTGAGCCCAGGAGTTTGAGGTTGCTGTGAGTTAGGCTGACACCACGGCACTCACTCTAGCCTGGGCAACAACATGAGACTCTGTCTCAAAAAGACGGATCAGTTTTATAGACTGTGATTTTAACTTTCATCTGCATGACTGTGCTGGGAATAGTACCCTGAATTCATCATGGTTTTCAAATTAAATTAATGAATTTCTCTTGCATGCTGCACGAAAGTCTACTCCATAATTCTGTTAAATATTTACACTATGCTCGCTGGAAGTCACAGTGCTCAGTCCATGGCACATGAGGCACATAGTCAAGGTTCCCCTTGTGTGCTGCAAAAACATTAAATCAATTATTTACCTATTTTCTTATTCCCATAGTTAATTCTTTCCTCCACTCCTCTATTATGTGAATCTTATGGTTAAGTGTGTTGCTATAAAATGCTCATTGGGGTGTGTGTGCGTGTGTGTGAATGTGCGTGTATGTTTTATAGATCTCATTCTGCTGCTTTCCTCACCCAGGATTATTTTTAAGACTCATTATGTAGCTCTGTCTACCTCAATCTGCTGCTCTAACGACTGCACGATTCTCCATATGCACATTCCCTGCAGGGATTCTACTCACCCTCCTACTGAGGGTCTCCCAGCCTGCCTAGAACTCCTGCCATCACAAATATTGCTGCAAAGGACATCTTCACAGGCGTCCCACACAAAACGTCATGATCATTTTCTCTAGGTTTTTACTGAGGAGTGGATTTTCCGGGCCACAGCGGGTGGCAGACTCTGCACCACACCCACGTGCCCTTGTCCCATCCCCGGCTGGGCCTCTGCACCTGTGTCTCTCTGGCTGTGGGCCGTCTTGGTGGCCCTCAGCTATGCATGAGAAGCATTGTTTATAAATACCCCAATTCGCCCCTTGCATGGGAAAACTGATGCAGGAGCCAGTGTAGAACAAAAAAGAGCAAGTCCCCCGTTAAGCTCCAGTGACCCACAGTGGTACCTTGCTTGAAAACACTCTATTGAGTGCCTTCCCTTCCTGCCAGTGTCTCCTAAATAAACCACTTCCACTCAAATCCACACCCCAATGGCTGTTTCTGGGAGAATCCAAACTAAATCGAAACTAATTTACATACAGGGGATATGTAAATTTATCCTAAGTGGTATCAGGTTGCTCAATGGAATGACAGCACAGGTCACACTCCCCACAGCAGTGGCGAGGGTGGCTCCCAAGTCCCACATCCTCCCCAAC
The DNA here is from genome assembly GCF_040939455.1 of Microcebus murinus. Classification (NCBI taxonomy): domain Eukaryota; kingdom Metazoa; phylum Chordata; class Mammalia; order Primates; family Cheirogaleidae; genus Microcebus; species Microcebus murinus. Next base: position 30,581,876 of record NC_134108.1, read on the forward strand.
TCGGCCTCATCCAGCTTTCTCATTTGTGCCCAACTGATTGGTTTAAAGGGATATCTCTCTATTTCGATTTCTATTTCACTGATTACAAATCCTTTTGAGCTTTTCTTTATTTGGTGTGCTTCCACCTTCCCCTTCCTGTGAAACTCTTCCGCCAAGGAGGCCAATGATGACGGCTGACACTTAGATTCTTGCAGTACTCGGGCCATTTCCCAAGAGTGCGCCACACGTGTTAACTGTCAAATCATGACAGCAGCCCTCAGTACTATTTGTACCATCATCCACATTTTGATGATAAACCAAGGGCCAGAGATGTTAAGTAACCTTCCCAAAGCCACAGAGCTAGTAGGTTATAGGGCCTGCATTTAAGCCCAGACTCAGTCTGGGGGTCTGGGCTTTTAACATGCTCACCCTGCTGCCTTCCCTAGTCAACAGTTCACTAGCCTGTCCCTCTTCCATCCTACAGTCTTTCCTGTTAGCCTGATTCCTCTTCCAGGTAAATCAGTAATGCAAGAATAAGTCCCAGAATTGGATGGGGTTCATTTGAGGAACTATACACCAAACCTCCACAACTATACATGATACAAACTACACATGGTCAGCACAGTCATTACAGAAAGGAATTCTACTTAAATCTAACTGAAGATTATATAACTACCATCTTAAAATGTAAAGGATACTCTAAAATGACATGATCTGTATTAGTTTTCTATTGCTGCTTTACAGATTACCACAAATCTTGTAGCTTAAAACATTCCAAGTGCATTATCCCACCATACCTTGGGTCAGACATTTCGTATAAGCTCAACTGATTCCTCTGCTCTGGGTCTCAGAAGCTTGAAATCAAGGTGTCCAGTGGCCTAGGCTCTCATCTGAAGGTTCTGGAGAAGAATCTATGTCCCACTTGACTCGGGTTGCTGGCAGAATCATCTTCCTCATAGCCACAGGGCTGACGTCCGGTTTCCTCCCTTGCTTTAGGAGCTGGGAGGCCCAGTGGCAACTTAGGGCCACCTGCATCATGCATCATGCCATACCTTTCACCTTCAACCCAGCGACAGTGCATCTAGTTTCTCTTGTGCCTCTAATCGTTGACTTCTGCTGCTGCATCTCTTCTGCCTTCAGTCAGAGAAAGTTCTCCATATTTAAGGGCCCACCTCAAATCCAGGATAAACTCTCTATTTTAGGGTCTGTAACATTATCTCTGCAAGTCCCTTTACTATGTAACATATTCATAGGTTCCAAGGATTAGGGTACGGACATCTCTAGGGACCTTCTGGCCACCACAGAGTTCTAGCAGGAACCCGGGATCACCATTCCCGATTATAATGGGGGTAATGTCTATTTATTTGATGGTTATGAGAACTGACAAACACTTTTGTAAAGTGCTTAAAACAGTGGCTGGAAAGTGCCATATAAGTGCTGGTTGAATGCATGGATGATAGACAAATGAATGAAATTCTGACCATACCTGAAAGGTAATTAAGCTGAATCTGTTACCTAATGGCAAGACTGGAAGTTACTTGTGGCTGGGAGGGTGGGAAGGGAGGAGTTAGAGAAAAATCCCTACTGGAATTTTTGTTTAGTTGTTTGTAATAGGCAATGGTACCCATTGTTTAGGATATTCTAGTCACTTGAAAGGTTTCTGAGAAGGTACACATGTGAATTGCTAGTTTACAGAACTAATTTAATCTCTGCCCCGTCATGGGCTTTGGGGCAGATAATCTCATGGGTCACATTATACATGGGGGTGTTGCTGTATTCCCTCTACTGCCCTTGCCTTGGCACCTCCAGAAATAGACCTCCTAGAAGTTGAAGTAAATACAGGCTTTTTGCTACACTTGATGGCAGCTCTTAATGTCCATATTCCCATTACTCTCTGCAGTCCCTCAGCTGTGCTCAAGGTAATGAACAGAGATCAGTGTTTACTTTGATACTTTCCAGTTCCAAAATGCTTTCAACTCCTGAAGAAGTAGCACGATATGGTGGATTTGAATCTTGCCTCTGCTATTTACTGACTACTTGATTTTTGGGAAGCTTCCACATCGTAGATGCAAAATGGGGTCAGTAATAACTGCTTTCAGCTGCTGTTGGAACTGTGACCAGTGTAATTGAAGTACCTAGTTGTTCCTGGCATATGAAGTAGGCACTCAGAAGATGGCAGCTATTATCACACATTATTTCTAGGCATGCCAGACAAAATGCAGGACATGAGTTAAATTTGACTTCAGAGAAATGACAAATACTGTTCTGGTTATTACCATGTTTCCCTGAAAAATAAGACCTACCCATAAAATAAGCCCTAGCAGGATTTCTAAGCATTTGCCCAATATAAGCCCTACCCCGAAAATAAGACCTAGTGATACACTATGTAGCCATGCCTATCTGCACAACCCATGCATTTTGTCGCAGAGCGGTAAAGATGACAAGCAGCCCTTCTCATCTGCCCCATGGTGACAGCTACTATCCTAGGGGTGACCGGAAAGGTGCGGGCAGCCCCACCAACAAGGATGGCTCCCCTGTCAAGTCCCAGCCATCCTGTGTGTGCTGGACACTGAGGCTTTGAGGGGAAAATAACACATCCCCTGAAAATAAGCCCTAGGGTGTCTTCTTGAGGAAAAATAAACATAAAACCCTGTCTTATTTTCGGGGAAACACAGTAGTATGTCTGAGATACTGGGTGGGATGTAACTTATGCTAAAACAGTTTTTATCTGTTAAATCTGGCAACTTTCATTTGATCTGATCCTTATGACACCATCGAAGGTAGATATTGTTCCCGCTGTACAGGTGAGCAAACTGAGGTTCAAAAGTGAAATGAAATGATCAGAAATATATTAAGTGATAGGACCTGTCTTGGTTTTGTTTTTAACCAGGGTCTTTCTCCCACCCTATAGAGTGCTCTTTAGTGTCTATTACTTTCCTCCCTTTATATCCTCATCCTCTCAAAGTACTCACCACAGCCACTGAGATAGATACTACACCTATGGACTGTTGGCATGAACAGAAGCAGAGGTGTGACATTAAATTTCCATGCAACAGCAGGCCCTCCCTCACTCCAAACAGGAGAACTGACCTTAAAACACATGGGTTGACATGAGATAAATGTAAAAGGAAGGTGGATATTCATTCTATTAATAGTGATAAGGTATGTGTTGTCTTTCAGGCAATATTAACTGAGTCTACTGTGTGTACACAGCAATGTGCTCAGTTGGTGTAGGTGTGAAGTGGGTGGAAAGGACATATTTTGGGTAGATCATTGAAACCCTCAAGGTCAGGAATTGAGGACATCTTGTGTTTTGCATCATGACCACCCCTCCCCCACTCCCACCTGCCTCACCTCAGCTGTGTCTTGTTCCTTGTGGCTTATTAACATCTTCACCAAAGAATGATTAGGGAGATAAAGTTCAAACTAAGCATTAACTGGGAACAAATCATTCCAGGGTAAGGTTAGGTTGTATGTGAGATCTCATTAAGCCAGGTCAGTAACCATCAAAGATGTGGCCTTATTAACAATACTAAGAAGGAAATAGAACTTCAAAATTGGCTCCGAGTTACCTTCCTTTGGGGACAAGCCAGTTTAAAAGAATCCACCATAGACCTAATCCACCATAGACCTAAAGATAAAGGATAAATCCTGAGACTCCTAGTGTAGGCAAATCCCAAGAGAAGCATGATTTTCATAAAGTGCCCTGTCTCAGGTCCTTCTAAAGTCTCTTTAGAAGAGCTCAGATTTATTACTATTTCCACAAGCACACCAAAAATAATTTTCCATTATTAAATATGCACTCAAAGAAATGAACACACTGGTGCTTGGGGCTTATTTAAGCTGTTGCCCCATGTGGCTGAAACAGGAAAACACTCCCCCATCCCCTTACCCCCCATCCCCTGCAAAGAGGAAGACCTTCAGGTTGCTGCTGTGCCCAGAAGGCTGTCCTTATTTTCCTGCAGTGCATTTTGCTGACTCTTTCACAGCTATTCCCATAGCCTCTTTTTACCATTGCAATGGTGCTTTTTTTCCTGCCTACTCTAGCTTTTATTTTCATTGATTTACTTGGTTTTGTGGAGAGGCTGAATTTGGAGTATTTTTAATCCTTATGAAAAAAAATTCCCCTCCCCTCCCCCATTTCTATATTTACAGCATTCTGATTTGGCGGCATCTCAAGAAGGCAATTTCTACATGGTGTGAAAAATGCTTACGGCAGCCCAAAAAGCACCAAGCCAACCGGGCCAGAGAAACCCTGCTTCCTGACAACACCTGTATCTCAGCTCATTTCTACACACAGACACTGAAAGTATCAGCCATGAAATTTCAATTGTTTTTACTCTCTACTAAATCAGTGAATAGCTTAGCTCAGGAACCAAATTTTCCTTAAAGTAATGTTCCTCAAAGCGTGAGCCATGGGCCACCTGCATCAGATTCACCTGGGCTTTTTATTAAAAAACTGACTTCTAAACCCCACTCAAGACCTCCTACCAATCAGAATTAGTAATTAGGAACAATAAGCTTTTTAAAACTTTGCCTGAGGCTGGCCACAGAGGCTCATGCCTGTAATCCTAGCACTCTGGGAGGTCGAGGAGGGAGGATCACTCAAGGTCAGGAGTTCAAAACCAGCCTGAGCAAGAGCTGTAGAGACCTGTCTCTACTAAAAATAGAAATTAATTGGCCAACTAAAAATACATAGAAAAAACTAGCCAGGCACGGTGGCGTATGCCTGTAGTCCCAGCTACTCGGGAGGAAGGATTGCTTGAGCCCAGGAGATTGAGGTTGCTGGGAGCTAGGCTGATGCCTGGGCTAGAGTGTCGTGGCAACAGAGTGAGACTGTCTCGAGGAAAAAAAACTTTGCCTGAGAGCGTATATTCTAAATGTGATTCTAATTGAACCTTATGACTTATTCTCTAATTGACCAGCTAGTATGGTCTAGGGTAATACCCATCTGTGACTACATTTCATTACATTCTCTAGCCCATGCACCCAGGTCAAGAATGGACCAGGGAGTCATAGTGGGCACACCTGGGAGGAACACTGGGTCATGTTGAGGACCCAGGTGGGATGGGGCCAGCCATCTATTTAGACCAGAGTGCGTGATTTTGTGATTTCTCTAGACTGAGACAGCTTCCATTTGATCTCCTCCTGAGAAGGACAGATAAGAATGCATAATTTCACACAAAGAAATGAGAATTACAGAAAGCAACTTAAGTAATTAAGTATATGCTAATATATTGAAGCTATAAATTGAATATCCTGTGGTTTTCTATTAACTTTCAATTCCCCCTCATTGGTGATTAGTAAAATCATTAGATATGGTTAAGGGAGTTCTCATTTTCCTGGTTTGGATTTTCTATCTTTGTCCAGAATCTGCAACGTCCCCTGCTCCTCTTCTATTTAGACTGGTCTTGGCTGGAATGGTCACTTCCTCATTATGACATTTAATACCAATGTGCCAACATTTCCAGTCCCCCCAATAATTTGAAGTTTAGATTTTATATCTACAATTACATCAATTGGGTTTCCGTGCTCTATCTCACTCCCTAATCACACAGAATTAAAGTCGCTCCCTCAGTTCCAATCTCTCTGAAAAATGTGCCCAGAGAAAACTGAGCAGTTCTCTGCCTCTCAGCTCTGAGGCTCCTATGGCTTGCCTGTCACTGTCACAGGAGGGCTGTGTCTCCTCATTTTAGTAGGTGAGAAGATCTTCTAGATTGAGACCACTCAACCGTGGAAAATCCTTATTTGCACAAAAACCGTTGCATTTTATCCTATTTCCTATGATCAAACACTGTCAAAGTCACCTGAGATCTTTCTGCCTTTCTCATGTAGGCTATACCACCCTGACCTGCACAACCTTCCCAGCCTCTCTGCAGGTGGGAGAATAAAGTGAGTTTTCCCTTCCTGAGGGGGCATGGCTTTCTGCAGCACACCCAGACTATGGCATGGACATAGGAACTAGAGAAAGCAGAAGTTTGTAAGAAGCTGCTTTGTCTAGTGGGTGCTCTGCCTTCACAGGTTCATACATGTTTCATGCTATATGCAGAGATGCTCATGTGTTATGTGCAGTGTGAGGGATAATGAATTCACAATCCAAGGATGTTTATAATAGGAGCATTATAAATTGGGTACAGGAGAAAGAGGTAGGAGTTGACTGAGCCTCCTCTATCCTCCTCCCTAGAGAACTAAGTTAGTGCTCACCCAGGTTCAAACAGATGACAATGCAGGTGGGAAGTACTATTTTTTTAATCAAAAATTAAGCCATTGTTAAAATCACATAATAAAAATAAGTAGAAACAGACTCTTGGTGCTTTATAGATATTGATGGATTTATAATGGAGTCCTCTAAAGTAGGAGTTGAATTTTAAAGTACTCTTGGATTTTTGTTCAAATTCAATTTTCAAAAGAATGAGGTGCCACAATTTTTAAAATCACTCCAGAAAATTAGTCTTTCTCAAAAATAGTCTATTCCTTAAGGAAAACATTGTATAATGAAAAGCAATAAAGATCTATAATTGCATGAAATGAGAATTTTCTAGTCAATTTGGGCAGGGAACCAAATCAAGTTGGAAAACCTGTGCTACAAATAGTTGATCCTCCAACTAAATAAAGCACCAGTACAGCCATTTACATTTGTTGTTTTTTTAAACCAGAATTATTTTGACAATAGATATTACTTAGGACTGAAGTATCAAAATAGAAACTTAATTTACTGGAACAATCTCCCTTGTGGAAAGAACAAAAAGTATTATCCATGATTTTTTTTAATGGACTTAACTATAGAAACACAAAGCTCCCTGCATGCAGGAAACAGACACACCTAAGGGTGTAACAATAGATCCAAGATACTCACTAGTTCAACAGATATTTATTTGTATCAAGAACTGGTCTACCTAACGTATAATATCCACTTCTTTAGTCTTGGATCAACCACCAAGAATACATATTTGTGGAAACATTTCCAAAGATAAAAATGTTTATAAAGTTTCCCCTGTACTCTTACCCCGAATAAGTGCTAACACTTTATTAATCTCACTGACAATTTTGAGTGAATTCATCTATGTATGCTTCTTCCTTTGCTTAAATATTAAGATACTTATTTCCTTCTAAAACATTAGGTATGTATGTATACATATTCTGTACCTTTTTTTAAAATTCTATATTGATATATGATAACACATAAGATACATCTCATTTAACTACAAAATAATCTATGGTCTAAAATTCAATAATTTAAAAAATTCAATCATTACCTATTGAGAGCTTCCTTTTTTCTAGTTTTTATAAATAAGAAAATTGCTACCATAAACATTCTTTAAGTTCACATGAAAATGTTCTGAATTTATTCTCAAAGTTATAATTGCTGCCTTAAAGATACAGTAAATCCATTTTTAATTTTAATAAAAATGCCAGATTACTTTTGCATGAAGTATGGCAATTACAAATACACCAACAAGGCATGTAAGTTCCTCACACACAAGCTAATGCTTGATATTATAGGAAAGGAAGCATTTTATTTTTCCAGCTGGGACCCTGTGAACTGATTTAACAAATGACATAACAAGAGTAAAACAGCAGTTTATTGGCACGTGCACCAGCAGTACACATGGAGCACTCGGGCAGTGAGCAACTCAAAGGGTGGTTAGAACTTGGGTTTATCTAGCATCTCAAGAAAAGAATAACACATTCTTGGAGAAGTGACGAGACAAAAGCAAAGGACTTTTTCAAGAAGGCAAATGTTGTATAGGAGAAACTGGAAGATGGCTAGTTCGTAAAGTTTCAGTAGATTGCTAGGCTGCCCTCATAAGGGCACAGAGTTGTCTGCAGTGATTAACTTCTGTCCTTCCTGGTAGAGAGGGGTAAGAAGACACCTTGAAAAACTCACATCTTGCTTTTAGGCAAATCGGGGGAGGGCAAAGAGCTTTCCTTCTATCTCCTTTTTCTCAATTGCCTTCAGCTCAAAATAATCCCTATGCCAAAGTAGCCTATTTTGGGGTGGCATAGTCTGTCTCCCTTCAATATTTTGGAATCTAATGGTTGAAAATGGTAGCTCATTTTTTATTAACTTGCATTTCCTAGACTACCAACAAGGTTCATATACTTCTGGACCTGTTGGGGCTCAGAACACAATACCCCCAAGGTGTGGCACCTTGGCATCCTGAGTATTTTGAGCTGAAGGATATTGGGAGAGGCTGCAAAGCAAGGTCTATCTGACCTTCTCCTGCCTTCCTTTCTCCCAACCTCTGACTCCCTTGAAGCAGGTCACAGAAACTGAAACTCCTCTCCCCTAAAGCAAGCCATAAAACCTAGGAAGGTGCTCTGACTTCCTCCTCTACCTGAAGATCCTCATGTGACAGGTATCCTGGCCCACACTGGAGGGGAGGTGGAATTTTATTTTTTTATTTCAGCATATTATGGGGGTACAAACGTTAAGTTTACATACATTGCCCTTGCCTCCCCTCCCACCTTGAGTCAGAGCTGCTAGCGTGCCCATCCCCCAGACAGTGTGGAATTTCTAAAAATCTGAACAAATCGGCCATACCAAGTTCCCCTCAGTTTATTATTAGATCCATACCCCTTTTTGTCCAATCACGTTTCTCCCACAACTACCCACTTCTTTCATCAGACTTAGCATAAAAGTTTCCCCTGGGTCTTCATTTCTAAGGCTCCTATGTCACATAAAACTTTGGTTCAATAAACGTGCTGTGCTTGTCTCTTGTTAATCTGTCTTGTGTTATAGGGGTGTCAGCCACGAGCCCGCAGTGGGTGAGAAAGATATTACTACTTTTCCCCTAGGGACATTTTCTCTCCTCTGCCTGTTGATATCCTCAGCTCATTTTTCTACTGAATTGCACATTTGCTAGAAGCTCTTTAAAACATAATTCTTTGTTATGTGTTCGCAAACATTTTCTCCCAGCCTTTCTGGTTGTCTTCTGATTGTTTTCGTTTTGTGTGTTTAAAAAAAAAAAATTCTGTCAATTATTTGTGGCTTTTTTTTCTTAATTTCAGCATATTATGGGGGTACAGATTTTAAGGTTTCAATAAATGCCCATTTCCCCCCCTCCCCCCACAAGTCTGAGTCTCCAGCATGACCATCCCCCAGATGGTGCACATCTCACTCATTATGTATGTATATACCCGCCCCCCCTCCTGCCTCCCCCCTGCCCAATACCCTATTACTGTAGTACCTATGTGACCTCTTAGGTGATTATTTGTGGCTTTTTAAAAAAAGTCTTGCTTAAGAAGTTTACTCCTGGGGAGAGGGGGGCATGGGCAATATAAGTAATCTTAACACTTGTACCCACATACTTCGCTAAAATAAAAAGGAAAAAAGTTTACTCCAACTATAATCTCTATTCCAAGGAAATATATTGTCTGCATTTTGTAGCCTTTGCAATTGTAGATTCCTATAATATCTTTGAGTCTGTTTTTTTTTTTTTTTTTTACTTGTTTTGTTTTTGCAGACTTAATAGGCTCTGTCACAGAAGAAAATAATGGAATTCTTAGCGGGACACCATCATTTTTCGAAAGGCTAGAGAGAAGAAAGTGCATGATGCAGGAAGGACAGACACATGACGAGAATCCATCCAATCACTCACCACTTCCTGCCACGCACGCCCACACGTTCCCACATCACAGCGTCCTCATGTGCCATGGCGTGGCCCTCGAATCCTTCACGATAAAGCACCTGTAGCAGATTATATTTCTCAAAGATGCCCACAACCATATCTCCCACCACCCCACATGTTTTCTGGAAACTTGTTCCCTCTCTTCGAAGTGGAGTCTGAGTCCCCTCCTCTTGAGTCTGGGCAGATTTGTGGCTCACTGGCAGCCAACTGGATGTAGTGGAAGCAACTGTGTTGCCCTCCCACGGTTAGGCTATGAAAAATAATGCGGCTTCCTCCTTAGTAGCTGGAAAGGTCGCTCTTAAAGGTAAAATACACACTCTTGAAGTCTTTAGGTGCCAGGTAAGCAATTCAATTACCCTAAGGCCACTCTGCTGTAAGGAAGTCTAAATTAGCCCTGCAGATAGACATGTGTATATATGTAAACATGTGTATACATATGTATGTGAATATTTATGTATACATATGTATCTATCTACATATGTGTTTTACATACTGAGATGCCCAGTCAACCCTCAGCTGCTCCAGACCCCACTGCCCTGACCCCATTACACAAGAGACTTTGCATCAGGATCGCCCAACTAAGCCCTCCTTGAATTTCTGACCTACAGAAACCAACAGTAATAATAAAATATCTATTGTTTTAAGCCACTAAGTTTTGGGCTGGTTCTTAGACAGCAATAAATAGAATGGCACACTACACAGTGACAACCAATGGAATGGAGTTGTCCTGGAGTTCAAACCTTTTTACTGCCCTTGTTTAATTATAGGGGAAATTTTAGGCATCTCTAAACAAGATACTTTTACTTTTTTTTTTTTAATTTCAAAGTATTATGGGGGTATAAATGTATTTGGTTATGTAGATTGCTTTTGTAATGCTCGAGTCGGGGTTACAAGGGTCCCCATGACCCAGATAGTGTTCATTGTATCCATCAGGCAGGTTTTTGCCTATCTCCTCCTTCCCCCTCCCCTGTTTGATTTCCATTGGGTTATACTTCCCTCTATGCACATGTGTTCATCAGTTAGTTCCAACTAATAGTATACGTGGTATGTGTTTTTCCATTCTTTAGATACTTAGGATGATGGTCTCCAGTTCCATCCATATTGTTGCAAAAGGCCTTAAATTCTCCTTCATGTCTGAGTAGTACTGCATGGTATACATACACTATTCTGTTAATCTCCTCATGAATTAATGGGCATTTGGGTTGATTCCACATCTTTGCAATTGTGAATTATGCTGCAATAAACATCTGGGTGCAGGTATCTTTTGATGAAAAGTCATCTTTTCCTTTGGGTAGATATACAATAGTGGAACTGCTGGTCTGAATGGTAGGTCTTCTTTTAGTTTTTGGAGGAATCTCCATGCTGTTTTCCATAGAGGTTGTACTAATTTGCCATCTCACCAACAGTATATAAGTGTTCCTTTCTCTCTACATCCCACATCAGCATCTATTGTTTTTGGACTTTTCAATAAAAGCCATTCTAACTGGGATAAAGCGATATCTCATTATGGTTATAATTTGCATTTCCCTAATGGTTAGTGACGTTGAGCATTTTTTCATGTGTCGATTGGCCATTTGTCTATCTTTTGAAAAGCTTCTGTTTATTCTTTTGCCCATTTTTTGATGGGGTTTGATGTTTTTTTTTTCTTACGGATTCATTTGAGTTGTTTGTAGATTCTGGTTATTAGCCATTTATTGGATATATAGCTTGCAAATTTTCTCCCATTCTGTAGGTTGTCTATTTGCTCTGTTGATTATTTCCTTGGTTGTACAGAAGTTTTTAAACCTAATAAAGTCCCATTTATTTGTGGTGTTGCTGTGATTGCCATTGGGGTCTTCATAAATTCTTTGCCTAGGTCAATATCTATAACAGAAGAGTTTTTCCAACATTTTCTAGAGTTCCATGCCCCGCTCCCCACCCCTACTGCCAAAAGCATAAGAGAACTATGGAGAAAAACTCTAGAACTGAGTACTAGGGCAGCAAAGAGCAGCCTACATATTCTTCTGGTCAATTTCAGCCCCTCACTTGACACACCCATGTAAAACTTCTTTCATCAAGTCCCAAGGGATTATCTGTGCTAAGTAAGCCCCTTAAAATCTGAAGGGATTTACTAATTTCTTTATACATCTTTTTATAATATTACAGACATAAGATGACCACATAGATGCTTCATCTTATTTTTTCTTGGTTCCCACTTGCCCTCTCCCACCTCATTTCCACACAAACATGCCATTTCCGAGGTAACCCATGCTAGCAATTATATGTATCCTTCTGTATTTTTAGCTGTGCTCAAATAATCCTATATAGCCAGAAGTACATGGATACGAATACATAAAAAGTAAATGCTTTTAAGCTTGTGAATCACACAGACTGTGTTAACTGCCACATGGCTGCTAGCAAACCTTGCCTTCCATGCCGCTGCCTCTTGCCTCCACTTACCCCTTTATGCAATTCCTGCTACCCTATCTTCCCTCTCACAGGGCTTACTTTGATTTAGGTCATTTGAAGCCCTGACATTGCTGCTTACATTTGCATCTCTCCATCTCTCTTTCTTGCCATTATGTTCTTAGCAGTGTTGTTCTTCTGACCTCTTCTCAATCCAGGCTCTACAACTGATGAAAAGCTGGACACTTGGGCCTTAACCTTGAGAAGCGGGGTGCCAAAGGCCCTGGTCCTTCCTGACTTGGAGAATCAACAATGCTTCACCAGATGGGCTCACTGAGCTCTCCCTTTACTAATCATTTTGCTGTTGCTCCCATGTCAGCTACACATTCCAGAAGGCAAGTTAGAAAAGCACTATTAGCTTTTCTAGCTATCACTGTCCTATTGTCGCCATAGCGACAGATGTTATATGAAATCAACTGCTTTATTGTAAAAACAATGTAGGTTGAAAAATGGCCTTGGGGAAGTTGCAAAGAACATGAGATTCAATTCTGATAAATTCCCTTGTGGGTTTTCTTTTCTATATTAGTTTTTCTTTTAAATATACTTTATTGCAAGGCAATAATATAAAATAAAATGAAAAGTCAAAAGTCATCTTTTGAATTTCTTCAATGGTTACTTGTTTCAATAGTATGAGAAAAGGACTTGGTGGGAGGCTTAAACAAAATCAAGTATATACAAATTCACAGAACATCAAAGTAGCAAAAGAACCATAATAGTGAATGTGTCATGTACTGAACATTGGCTGAGATCACTTTATTCTAAACATAAGCACAAAATTCTGTCTAGACAATGTTTCTGCCAGTGGTTGGGTAGAATTGCTTGTTGAATAAGCCATAAAGGTCAAAGGGACTTTGAACTAGATCTAATTTCAAAGACATGTGAAAAATTCCTGATCCCTTACATGAAATTACCCAGGAAGAAGTCAGGTGTAAGACAAAGATGGATATACCATCTGGAAGCCCCAGCAATTAGAATAAAATAATTAGATGGTAGATAGATTCAAATGTAATTTCAGTGTCTAATCATGTTTTAATAACCACAAACTAGAATTTAGGTGTATTGCAAAGACAAACTCAGGAACTTCTTTAAAACATTAGGGATATCATCTTGAGTACTTCCACCACCTATCAACCTATTTCCTTGATGTTAAACATCATATGGTAATTCATGTAGACTGAATTTTAAGTTTAGGAAATCAGAAAATTTTGGAAACCAAAGAATGAGATTTAATGGATCTCAAGGAAAAGTATGGCTATGTTTATATGTTTGTTCTAAATCTGGCTAAGGAGACTTTCTGGGAATGTAAGGCATTGGTATCAGAAACCTGGGTGTAAACCAGGGGTGGGAAACCTGTGGACTTCTAGGTCCTTAAGTGCAGCCTTTTGATTGAATCCAAATTTTACATAACAAATCCTTTTACTTTTATTAATACATTTTTGTTCATCTTTTATATTTTTGAAATGAACATATTTAAAACACCAAAGAACAAGTCTGAATGAAATAATTCTCCCAGACTGACCAACACAATTAGAACATTAATAAGCCATAAGGGCTAAATTGATGGCTGCTACACTCATGATTTAGTTGTAACTTACCCACATGACTGGCACCCCTATGGCAAGAGGCTAGCTGGTGAGAGTTTATGGGAGTCAAGTACGCCAGTCTGCTATCGGTTTTTAACAGTGGTGCACTGTGTTTCTGTTTGAGGTTGAATTTGTGAATAGTTGCACAGCTCAACAGTATTTCTTAAATTCTGTCTGCTTAACAGCCCATGATGTTAAAGAAGACCAAGAGAACGCTGAAGAAAGAAAACAGATTTTTTTTTAATGAGGATTGGGAATTGCAGTACTATTTTGTTTCTGCTAAAGATAAGATGATTCACTTTGTGATACTGCAACATGAACATTAAAAAAATTCAATGCTCATCTGCATTATACCACATACGGACCACAAATACTTTAAATTAGAGGGAGAGGCACAAAAGGTTTTGTTGCAGAAATTAAAAGATGAAAAGCAAAAAAGCAAAGACAATTCTCTCAAGCAGCAATAAGGCCTGGAAATAATGCCACTGAAGCAACTTATAAAGTAGCTTACATATTTGGGGGAAAAAGTCATTCAGTGATGTAGAAATTGTGAAAGAATGCATTGTCAAAGTTGTAGGATGCTTAGACCCCAATAACATTTCAAAATACAAACAACTGTCTCTCTCAAGGAGAATAGTAACTGATCAGCAGCTGAATTAGTCTCCAACTTAACAGAACAACTTCATGTAATACTTCAAAAGGAAAATATATATTATTCAATTGCTTTGAATGAATCTACTGATACTACTGACTCAGCACAGGTTTTTATACTTCATTGGGGTCGTAATAAGATTTTCTTTGCTAAGAAGAGTTACTCGCTTTGGGCACTCATGAGAACAGAACACAGGGAATAGATATCTTCAATTTCAAGATAAATGTCATGAAATTGAACTGGATTTAGTCAATTTAGTGAGTGTATGTACGGAAGGTGCACTTTCCACTACAGGAAAACATGAAAGGCTTATTGCACAGATAAAGTATTAATAGAGCCAGATGCTTTCACTTCTTTATTGTATCTTGCATCAGGAAAATCTCTGTGCTAAAGCTACTATTTTAAGTTATACTTTGCAATAAGTTATAAGTATTGTTAACCATGTTTATGCAAATGCAACACAGCAGTTTCATAATGTGCAAAAGTAGAACAATGAGGTATTCGGTGTGGATTTGCTGTATGATTTTTTTGGCTATCGCAGGGAAAGGTGTTGGTCAAAACTTTATCTCTGCAAGAAGAGATAATTAAATTTTATGAAGAACAAAATCAGCAGTGTGAATTATTGAAAGAAGATTTTTGTAGGGAATATAGCATTTCTGTGTGATATTCTGACATATCAAAATTACTTCAATATTTTTTTGCAAGGCAAAACTAAGTCTATACACGATATGTGGCAAAAAATCCAAGCATTTCAAAAACTATCTTTTTTCAAAACACTTCTTCAAATGGAAATTTCAGATGAAAATTTTCCCCAGTTAGCAAAGGTCATTGACGAGCAGGATAATATATGCAAATAATTCAAAGAATACACAGCTGCTATAGAGAACACAATGAAAGGTTCACTGACCTTGAGAACCATGACATCACTCAGATTGGCATTTCAGCCTTACCCATTTGATATCGACATGGCACCTAAAGAACTACAGATGGAATTGATTGAGCTCTCAGTAGATGACATTTTAAAGTCATTGTTTCTTTCTAAGAAAGATCCAATTGAAATATGGAAAAATGCTGTAGAATACCCACACCTTTGGCAATATACCTAAAAAATACTTTCTTACTTTTCAACCATACATTGCTACCAATCTACATTCTCCTACTTAACCGAAATCAAGACACCCTTAAGGTCACAAATGACCCTAAGGTCATAGATGATCCCCATCTAGAGGACCAACTAAAACTGTGGACCTTCACGCTGCAACCAAATACTCAAATGCTGTCTGACAAAAAGACACAACAAAGTCATTAAAAGATTAGTTAACTTTAAACTTTCTAATTTCAAAAAATTAGAACTATTGTAGCTTTTTTTGGTTTTTCTTTTTTTCTTCTTTCTTTCTTTTTTTTTTTTTTTTTACAAAATAATGTACATAAAGTATATCCAATTGAAGTTTCTTGAATGTAGCCCTATTTAATTACAGGTAAACTAATGTGGCCTTCCAACATGAAAAGGTTCTCCACCCCTGGTTTAAACCTTGGATCTGCCTCTTTTTCTAGCTATGTGATTTAGATAATTCCTTAACATCTAAATCTCAGTTTCCTTATCTGTAACATCCACTTCACAATATGTTGTGAGGATTCAGTGAAAGAATGCATGCAAAGAGCTTTCTTTCAACTCTTGGAACATAGAACTATTGTCAGCTGTACAATCCACCAAATAATTTTAATAGCTATTTTTCAAACCTTAGTTTAAGCTAATGTACATTTTTAAAGCTAATTTTATTAGTGTCTGTATTGAACTGATATAAAAATATATCAATTTATCTTCACATTCACATTAATAGTAAAGACCTGAAATATATGTATTTCATGTCATATTTCTGACCAGGATTAGAAATTATCATAGAAAATATTTAAATCTGCAAAGTTTCCTTGGAAAGTATGCAGTAATCTGAGAGCTATCAGAGTGAAATAGCCTAAGAAGTAATGAGAAGAAAGGAAATTGGAAATAAACCCATGTGCTTCAAATACTTATTCCCATGATAAATATTAGCCTTACATTTGCAGTATCACATTACAAGATTATAAACGTCAGTTTATTTGGAAACTAAGTTGCCTAGGATTTAGATAAACAAGTTAATGTCATGAGTAAATAGCTTCCGTTAGCAATCTGAGGCATAAGAAGAAGAGTAATTGGGAAACAGTGAAAAATTATACAATTACATTACATTTGTTAAATCTAGTGAATTTGACAGATGACTGTTTACCTCTGAGATTGGTTTCTGAGAAATGAACACAGGAAACATGTAGAAAAATCAAATTAGATTTGGTTAAGAGCTTTTGAAAAGGCAGTGTACTTCTATTCAGAAAGCTATGCCTACCGTGTGCCTGGTTGCTTCAGAACCACAATTTACAATATCCCGAAGTACCATGATTTGGAATCAATGGGACTCTTTAATAGTACAATTTTCTAAATAATGTCCTAAATGTCCTCTGGATCAAATCCTGCACACATAAGAAACCATCCTTGGTATTTTCTTCTAGTTGTCATATCAGATCTTAAAAACTAGAAGATAAGACTTTTAGGGAAGGGCCTGGAGAAGACAGTCTCTCTCCCATCATGATAATTACCCAAGATCCCTCTCTACCTCCAAGATGGTGGCCCAGAGCCCCTCCTTCCCCTCATTGGCACTGACCCAAGGACTCTTGACCACACCCTCTCAGCCACAGTTCTCTACACCACTCCAATCTAAAAGGTGCCATTTAGCTCCCAGTTTCCATCCTTCACATTAGTTTTCTTTTTTTTTTAGACAGTCTCGCTTTGTTGCCCAGGCTAGAGTGAGTGCCATGGCGTCAGCCTAGCTCACAGCAACCTCAAACTCCTGGGCTCAAGCGATCCTCTTGCCTCAGCCTCCCGAGTAGCTGGGACTACAGGCATGCGCCACCATGCCCGGCTGATTTTTTTTCTATATATATCAGTTGGTCAATTTCTTTCTATTTATGGTAGAGACGGGGTCTCGCTCTTGCTCAGGCTGGTTTCAAACTCCTGACCTTGAGCAATCCACCCGCCTCGGCCTCCCAGAGTGCTAGGATTACAGGCGTGAGCCACCACGTCCGGCCTACATTAGTTTTCTATATGACTAGAAAGGCATATGATGTAAGGCAACCATGAAATTAAGTGATGGTCCAACTGTCTAGTGCTAAAGTTAAATCTGATGTCTGACCTAGAAAGAGCATACTCAGTTTGTGAGACAAGTCATCTCAACTTCTATCACCACACTGAGGCAAATCCTACTCTGACCTGATCCTAGGACAAATAACTATATTTCAAAACTCCCAGGGTACAAACTCATTGTATACACAGTCGCCCTTCAGATTGTGGGCTCTGCATCTGTGGATTCAACCAACTGCAGATCAAAATTATTTAGGGGGAAAAATTGTACTGAATACATACAGAATTTTTATCTTGTCATTATTCCCTAAACATAATACAACAACTATTTATATATCATTTACATTGTACTAGATATTAAAAGTAATCTAGAGATGACTCAAAGCAGTGGTCCCCAAACTTTTTGGCACCAGGGACTGGTTTCATGGAAGACAATTCTTCCATGGATTGAGGGCAGGGGAGCTCAGGTGGTGATCCCAGTGATGGGGAGCTTCCCTAGCCTGCCACTCACCGCCTCCTGTATGGCTCTGCCCCCTGTTTCCTAAGTTTCATGGAAGACAAATTTTCCACAGACAGGGCAGGGTGGCAGAGCTCTGCAACCCAGTCCCTAACAGGCCATGGACTGGTACCAGTCTGTGCCCTTGGGGCTTGGGGACCACAGGTAAAGCATACAGGAGGATGCACATAGATTATATGCAAATACTATACCTTTTTATATCATAGACTTGAGCATCCCTGGGTTTTATTGTCTGAGGTGGGCCTAGAACCCATACCCCATGGACACTGAGGGACAACTGTAATCCCATTCAGGGAAAGCTTTTGGGAGTCTGGGTTAGCCCAGTGTCTCCCCAGTTCTCTCTTCTTGTGGCTATCTTACAATTGCTTTTCAGGCTGGCACTACAATAGCAACACTCGGCTGAACCCAAACTTTCAGTTCTATAATTTCTCTGGGCACCAAGGGCCTGTCCCACCTGAGACTCCACTACCAAGTGCTGGGCTGGAACACTGGGCTGGTCTTTGGCAGTGGAGAATTCAGGCACAGAAGGCAGATTCCTATGAATACTTAACCTTAAGGAAAAGGGATTTCCTGAAAGAAATCAGATGGAGATGGGTGGGGAAATCATTATATTGTGCCCCCATTTCTTCAGTTAAAATGGTTTTCATAGAGACCTAGATACGCAGAGTACTTGAAGTTAGAGTTGTTGGAAAGTATTCTCAAAGTATTCTCCCAGAATTCTCAAGCTCAATGCATACTTTGCTCACTGACCTAATCTGTTCATCACATTAAAGCTACAAACTCTATTTTATAGTAGGCAGGGAGCTCAATCCCTCAAACTCTTTGCCATTTAAGCCTTGCTCTGGACTCAGTTTGAACTTCTGAAGAGACTTATTTCCTTGTTTTAAAACGTTTCGATTAGAAATAAATTTTTAATATCTCAGACACAGAGGTTTGGCACCTTTGCCAAAGAGGATATTCTTAAACTAATTTCCAAGAAAGCTTATTTAAAGACACCCAAAATCTATGCCAAAGCAGTCTGGCTCATTGGGGTAAACTTCTGGTAAACATCCCCCAATATCAGGATATTTGATCACTGAGGCTAATGACTTTGGTAACCCTTTGTTGTTCACCTTAATGGTTATGAAAATATGGAATGTGTCTAAGAACTAGAAAGTACTAAGTGCTTTTAGCACATATTTAGTAAATACACAAAAGGATAATAAAACACAGTTCCTGGAATAGCATAACAAGGGTATTTTTTTCCAAACAGGTCTGATATCAGTTTAGACATCTGATAAAATGAGAGCACACTCCCTAGATCTTCGAATTTCTCAGTGGTCACCTGCTGTCCTTTTCCTCCTCTCTGCCTGCTGCTCACCTACCTCAGGAATCCCAGACACTGGGGCCGATGGTGCCTAATTGACCACCAGAATCTTCTTGTTTATTTTGGTAATTGGCTTTTTTCATATTCAAGCTTACATATATTAATGGGTTTACTCCAGCTAACACGTATATCTCCTTCCCAACTCAAGACCACTCTGAGACTAAATGGGAAGCTGTGAGGTATTCAAGACAAGTTTACAATGTTTTCATTGTGTTGGAAATTCTTCCATAACAAGAAGAAAATACATTTAACTTGTTTCAAGAAGCAGTGGATCTTCCTCTCTCTTTCCATCCCTCCTCTTCCTCTTCGTTCTTTGAGCCCTGAATAGATTTCCAGTAACCCACTGTGTCTGCACTTTCTGACATCCTTCATCAAATATTAAAACGAATGTTCAAAAGGTACTAAACATTTGTAAAACTAGTAGTTGCCAGGAATATTATGGGCATTATTTCCAGTTAACTTTAAGAAATCACAAGTTTAAGGAACTTGCATTTTTGATGCCCCGAAAATAGATTAAATTCTATATGAATAATATAGGAACCACCGTGTTATGTTTTTCTAAACATGTATTTGCCAAAATCTTTTTAAATTCACTCAGCTGTTTTCCTTTAACTTCAGAAAATAAGTTTTAAATTTCATTATAAAAATAGAAGATGGTTACATAAAGTATATTGCTTAAAATTAGATGATCCCTGGGTTATTTGTGCAAGGCCATAGTTAGGTATTCATAATAAATATTATGAATATTTTCCACTCTGAAATTAGTGTTGTCATGCTTTATGACACAAAAATTTGCAGTGCTAATTGTACTCATTTATGTTTTGGAGAGCTCCAGGTTTTTCAGAAATGAAGGAAGGAAGGAACAAAGGGAAGGGAGGAAAGGAGGGAGGGGAGAGAATTTTGTCATGTCTGAAATAATCCATTGCCCTATCTTTGCACGAAGGACACTTAAGCAGTTATCCAGGCACATTAGATTTCCTAACAGCCTAAATATCTTTAGTCCTACTCAGTTATTTCTCAAATCATATAATCTGCCCTTAATGTGTAATGCAGCAAGTTATCCCCAACTATGTTCTTATTTCTCTAAATTTTAGTTATGCAATTTTATCAATTCCTTTTTTATTACATGTATGAGTCACCCCTAATGAGAATAATCAGACGAAAAAAAGATCTGAGAAATAACAGTGGGGACATTCTCATATTCTGCTGAACTGTAAACTGGCACAAACTTTCCGGAGGGCAACTGAGCAAGGTCTGCCTATTGTTTCTTAAATGCGAATATTTTTTCACCCAGAAATTCCAACTATACTGTTATAATTAAACAAATGAGAATTTTCAGCCACAAAACATATCACTTTTTCTTAAAAGGAAAAATATTAGAGGCAATCTCAATATCCCACAATGAGGGAATCAGTGTAGTAAATTGCTTGCAGTTCACAGGTAGCTGTAACCAATAAAAAAATAATAATGTAATATACCTAGTGTTACAGTATGCTTTTCAAAGGTTTAAAATAAATGAGCATGTGTCAAAGGTTTTATTTCTTGAACTACAACCTTGGATATTATCACCATACCCCACCTCCTAACACACATACCCCTGGCCCACTGACCCAATAGAATTATCTGCATCGTGACACAAATCTACAAGTTAACTAAGCTCTCAATCTACAGAGTTATAAAATAGTCCAGGCAATTGAAAATCAAAGTTGCAACCACAGAAATGCCCTGGAAAAAAATTCAGTTGTGGGTTTTTTAAATCTATTTCTAAGTTTCAGATCACTTTTCTGACACCAGCTACTGAGATTGATACAAGAATTGCATATGTTAATATACACAAAGTACAAAGAAAAGTATCTGACAGTAATTATTAGCTGTCATCATCACCACATAGCTGTTTATTAATTAAAAATCACTTACTTATAGAAGGAAAGGATGGATGTGGATGACAAAGTAGAATTTAAAGTTTTCTAACGAAACCATATGTGAGATGTTGGAAGTTGAGGGAAAAAAATCATCACAGACCTGAGTCTTTTCTAAAAGAGGGTATTGAAACATTCTTAAAAAGTGCTATGTCACTCTATTTGTTTCTAGAACATTGTGGGCTTGGGAGGTGGGAATCAACAACTTCTAATGACAAAACTTAAAAGGTCTTGAACATTTGAGCCAAGAATGAGTCAAACTAGGCAGCAGGAGGTAGGGAGGAGGAGAGCAGAATTGCATTCTGAAAAGAATGCAATTATGGGCGGGCAGCAAAGCAAAATGAATTTGAAAGGAGCTCAATGGGGGATGATGAATAAGTTTCTCCAGAGTTAGAAATAATAAATGGAAATTAATTTTATAAGGCCCATAATTACTTAGGATTTATAAGATGTTACCTTCATTTGCTTTAATGTGTTGCCCCAATTGTGGTATTGTAATAAGTTTACAGCATATAATAACAGCCTTCACAATTTCTTTTGCATCCTCAATCCCTCCCAACTCTGTTTTCCCACTAAGTCTTAGGTTCCTCAATCACTAGTTCTTTTATTATAATGATTTCAAGAACAGTCCTAGTTTGGCAAGTACAGATGAGACTTGCAAAGACTTAGAAGTCTCCTTTGTACTTCAGGGTCTTTGCAACGGATTCTAGCCTTATAATGGAAATTGGGAAATAGAGATTGTAAATATTACTCGTAAGAAAATAATCCTCATGGCAGGATGGCTAAAGGTTAGGTAGCCTATTTACTCCAATTGTTCTTAACATTCTAGCAAAATAGATGGCTAAGACTGATTAGTGTTTTGGACCACCTCCCCAGAAAAAAATGCACATATGTTCATACACATGACATTTTATATATAATTTCAGGAGGGTTATTGGGCTCCTGAAATCCCTCTATGGGTTGGTTGGGCCTATATTAAGAACTGCTGTTCTCATCTGGTTTGTTTAATCTTTTGTTATAGAGAAGTTCAAACATACACAAGAGTAGGCAGAATAATATAATGAACCTCCTTTGTGCATATTGCCCAACCACCATAGCCATGCCAATTCTGTGCTGCTTCTATCTTAAACCTGTCCTTAAATCAAGCTGAGCCATCAGATAAGCATACATCTGAAATATATTATTAGCCCCCTAGACAGCTTTCACCAAATTATACTTAAGTATGATTGTAAGTTTGGAATGCCTTGATAAATACTAGAAGTGACCCCTAGAAAAAACTGCTTTTGTACCTTTTACAAAAGTATGTTTAGGATGCTGTCTACACCATACCATTCCACACCTCCAAGGACTCATTACTGGAACAATCTGCACTTCTCCTAAACTACTTTGGGTGTATCTTATGAATACTATGAATCTCATGATTGATCATTTTTTACTTAAGATTTTTTGGTGGGTAGTTTTAAATAATCATTGCAGTTGAGTGCTGCTTTTTTCATTACACTTAAACTCATTTCTGGCATATGGGTTGACTTGTGATGTATCATATACCCTGCCATTTCATTGAATTTTAAAATTCCTATAACTTTCCTCTGGAATCTTTTGAGTTGTCTATGATATGATAAATGTGTGATAATGTCACCCAAAAATATTAGTTCTGAAGTTGAGACTTACTTTCTAACGTGTATTTCTATTCAATTTCATATCTTATAGTATTGACTAGAAACTCTAGAGTGTTATTAAAATATTGATAAAAGATAACCTAATGTTTGAGTATCACCATTAAACTCTGTTGATCTCAAATATAATAGATATACTTTGTCACATTAAGGAATGGTTCTTCTACTTTACAAAGTTTTAAATTTTATTGTAAATAAAAAAATGAAAAGATTCTCTCAAATACTTATGTGACCTACTTTGAGATAAACATATCCCATTCTTAATTTATTCATTAGTGTTATATTATTTCAGTGAGTTTTCTAATATAGGTGACTATAATCAGATTCCTAGAATAAATTATTTTATACATTTCTAAATTCTATTCAATCCATTATAATTTTCACATAAATATATCAATAACTGAGACTGGTCTATGGCATCTTGTCTGTATCTATTTTTTATATTGAGTTTATTTCATAACATGAAATATATGAATCTATTCACTATATGAATCTATTCACTATATGAATCTATTCACTATATGAATCTATTCACTATAAATCTTTTTCTCTATCTCAAACTCATTTCTATAGCATGGAATTAGCTGATCCTTGAAAGAAGGAAGTAATAGCACCCATAGATTGACCCAAGTTTAATGTCTTTGAAGGAATATTGATAGCTTTATCAATTCATTCCATATTTGTTTCTGAAATTTTCTTTAAAAAATCCTAACAAGTGGTTTTACTTTCCAACTTAATTTTTGTTAAAATGTAAAAACTTAAAACATGCCTTTAAAATGGGTGAATTTCATAGTATACACACCATACTTCAATTTAAAAAGTGAATGGGGGTAAAGGAAGGCATAGAAGTGAAAATCAGAATTCTTTTGGATTTTCTAATACTTAAAATATTTTAAGTCTTTACATTTAGGTGTAGTCTAATGCTTACAGATATTTCATTTATCTTTTGTGATTATAAGAATGATGACTAGTAAGACTGTTGTTTAAAATAATTATTATAATGTTTGCTATAAAAGGCTGCTGCTGTCTTGTGCTGTGATAATGAAAGCAATATGGTGACTGGGAAACACAGGGAAAGACTTCCACTGGCCCTTGATAATTACTGGAGCATGGAAGAAATCCTAAATTTAGTACCAAGACCCATTGCTAATCCTTTTGAATTTATGCTAAGGTATCTTATATTGAAATATATGGCACATGGTATGTATTTAGTGACTATAAATTCTATTCATTCATTCACATAATTTTGGTGAACTATTAAGGAACCAACCATGAAAATATTCAGAAAGTTGTCAAAGGAAATGGAAAATGCACTGGAATCACTCAGAGAGGAGGGACATCTGAATTTGTTCTTTCCATTGTTAATGCCAAACCATGAAAAAAATTGATAACCAGATTGTACAGATAACAGAATTCTAAATAAATTAGATTACCCTTGTGCCTGGTGCAGAATTTCATATCCCGTCCTTGCTCAATCTAACAGAATCTAGGCCTCCATCATGATCTAAGGAGCCAGAGAGGAGCATTAAGAAAACATGTGGAAGATCTTTGAAGGCTTCTGAGGACTAACTAAGCAAAGATGTCCAGCATCACCCCGCCACTGAGAAAGGTCTTGCTGCCCATTCAGTCTTGGTAACTGAATTATTACAGAAAATATATACTCCATAACAAATGTAGATGTTTCTAAATCTTTGTGACATCTTTTGGAAAGTTCTCTGTTGACAAAAAAATTCTACTTCCCTAACATTTTATAACTAATGGTAAGAGCAAACAAGATTATTCAATTTACTGAAGGGTCTTTTATACCTTCACACAAACTAGGCTAGATCTGAGAATAAGACTAATTGACATCAAACTTATTTAATATTTGCCCAAGGATGTGGGCAAGCAGAGCCCACCAGAGACCTGTATCTAAATGTAGCAGGAAAGAACACCCCTGGGAAAAAGAAAATGGGTGGGTGGTAAAAAGAGAATATCAGGTTGAAATGGGGAAAACTGTAGAGAGATGATCTTTGAAACTCACTACACCTTCAAATCATCACAAGACACTGTCCTACAATTGCTGGACTGGAGGCCCCTGTTACATGTCACCTGAGTTTTCAGTTTTGCTGGCATAAGCCTAGATGATCGGTAACAGCATCTTTCCATAGGTCCTACTGCAAACTCTCTGCCCACAGCATATTAGTCTCCAGACAAATGGAGACTAAAAACTAACAAAACATATCTTCTACAGAAGACAAACTATGTTAACAAATACATTCCAGTTTCTGAGAGCAGCACATAGATATTTCCCAACATTCCTGGCAGTTCTACAGACTCAAAGGGTCTCTGGCATAATCTCACAGCTCTTGATTGGTTTGTGAATCATGCAAACTGCAGTCCCTCACTTTGGCATGCAGGGAACTTATTTCTTCAGGGATATATACTAGGAAAACCTCCGAATCTCACTGCCCCCACCACTCCTTTAAAGGGACCTCCCTTGAGCTCAGCAATGTTCCTCACCACAAAGGACTTGGGTTTAAGAGTGCATCTTGTCCTTTTGACTGTGATCAGGTAGCAGGACCACAACCTCCATGACCTTCCCTATCACTCTCTATACCCCAAACTGGCTTGTTTCCATTTCCCCAGGTCTAGATTTCCTACTTGCTGTGTAAAATCTTCCTTGAACTAAGCTGCCTCCTAATGGGGCTTATCACCAATTTATGATAATTTTTTAAGTAAGAGTCTTTTGTTCATCCTGTACTCCCAGGGCTTAGCACCCCCAAAGCATTCAACATATATTGATTGAACAAATATTTGAGTTATAGCCCTTCTACCAGCAGTCATTATTCTAGCAGTAATTTCTTTGAGCACCTTCTTTGCTCACAACTCTTTGATCTCTGCAAACCCACCACCTTAATTGCACATAAAATCTGACAAAAATGGTCTTCAAGAAGTTAAGAAAAGCGTGGTTATATGTAGCAAAATAATACTTTTTTAAAAACCCTAGAGCTAAAAAATCCCTAGAAATCCCCCATCTAATACACCTCACATCCCATATAAACATCACCGGTCAGCCGTGGAGAATACTGAAGTCTGGAAATATTAGCTGGAATTATGCACAGTCTAATAGAAATTAGGTGGCCAAATTGAAACTAGGACCCAGTTGCCCACCCAGGGCTGGTTTCAACACACCCCTAATGATATGTGGGTAATGAACCATTGAGGCTGGACAGTGGCACAGATGTTACATTTGCAGTCACTGAACGTTTCCCTTTGGCTGCTTTGATTTAAAACTTGATCCAACTCCAATTCTGTATGAAAGTGAAATTCCAAATATGGAATCAGCCAGGTGCTATCCACAAAATGAGTGCCAGACAAGACGTCTAAATTTGGTTCTTCGGTACTGTTTGGAAATTTTTATTGAGATTTTTCTATTAAGCTGAGCAGCATTGATTTGTCTCTAAGTCTTCAGCCAAGAACTTTGAATTCTACTTTTGCTTCATTCTGGTCTCACTGTGTGGTTTTGGGCATATTACCACAGTGTGCATTCATCCATTCATTCTTTCATTTATTCATTTAACAGCCCTCTTTTGAGCACTTTGTATTACCAGGATATTGTGTTGGGTGCTACGGAAGATGCAATGATGTGTGAGACATTGTCCAGTCCTCAACAAAATTGCAAAACAAATGAGAGGAAAAAGCAATTTGGGTACTTCAGAATGTAAATGAGCTTGTAATACAAAGATCTACAGGTTAAGAATGAGGCAAAGAGAGCCAATCCTAAAAAACAGAAAAACTAGTCACTGAAATTTATTCATCCTGGATGAGTGGTTACTCCCAGGATTGGGTCATGTTGGTAAGTTGACTGCATTCAAATGGAAGAAGGATGAGAAGACCAATATTGAGTATCAGGACTGCTACACGCTGATTTTTGTATCCTTTATATCAGTCATTAACTACTTAAATGACTTAAAGAAGCCCTAGTTTCTTCTGTAAAACCCTAGTTTCTTCTGTATGGGTAATAATAAACTACCAGCTGGCTGTATTGTACGTGAAGCAGTCTTTAAATTCCAACAATCACATACATGCATTATTTCACACCATACTCTACTTTCCCATAGGATATTATTAGAGCCAGCTTCTGTTAACTACCATTCAGTGATTGCTCTAATAATATGATATGTATAGGTTGAGTTTTAGAGTATACCCTGGTTTTTTATTTATTATCTAAGAGGCTTTGGACAAGGCACTAGTCTATGAGCCTCTGTTTCTTCATCTGTAAAATAAGAGGAGGAATACTTACACTTCCAACCTTTATTGGGTTAGCATAAGAACCAAGAAAATTAAGACATTTAGAATGATTTAAAAGGGCATATAACTCTTCTTTTTTTAGCATATTATGGGGGTATAAATGTTAAGGTTACATATACTGCCCATGGTCCCCCCTCGAGTCAGAACTTCGAGTGTGACCATCCCCCAAACGTTGTACATCTCACTCATTATGTTTGTATATACCCATCCCCTCCTCCCCCTCCCACCTGCCCAACACCCGATAAATGTTATTCCTATATGTCCACTTAGGTGTTGATCCGTTAATACCAATTTGCTGGTGAGTACATGTGATGCTTGTTTTTCCATTCTTGAGATAATTCACTTAGAATGGGTTCCAGCTCTATCCAAGAAAATACAAGAGGTGCTATATCACCATTGTTTCTTAAAGCTGAATAGTACTCCTTGGTATACATATACCACATTTTATTAATCCACTCAGGTATTGATGGGCACTTGGGTTGTTTCCACAACTTTGCAATTGTGAATTGTGCTGCTATAAACCTTTGAGTGCAGGTATCTTTTTTGTAGTGTGTCCTTTGTTCTTTTGAGTAGATGCCCAGTAGTGGAATTGTTGGATCAAATGGTAGATCTACTTGTATCGCTTTGAGGTA
The DNA here is from genome assembly GCF_040939455.1 of Microcebus murinus. Classification (NCBI taxonomy): domain Eukaryota; kingdom Metazoa; phylum Chordata; class Mammalia; order Primates; family Cheirogaleidae; genus Microcebus; species Microcebus murinus. The sequence goes on from NC_134108.1 coordinate 30,609,739, forward strand.
TCTCTATATTGTTTTCCACAGAGGTTGAACTAGTTTGCAGTCCCACCAGCAGCGTAGGAGTGTTCCTTTCTGCATCCACACCAACATTTATTGTTTGGGGACTTTTTGATAAAGGCCATTCTAACTGGAGATAAGTGTTATCTCATTGCAGTTTTGATTTGCATTTCCCGGTTTTGAACTCCTGACCTTGAGCGATCCAGTTTGAAACCAGCCTGAACAAGAGCGAGACCCCGTCTCTACTAAAAATAGAAGAGATTAATTGGCCAACTAAAAATATATAGAAAAATCTAGCTGGACATGGTGGCACATGCCTGTAGTCCCAGCTACTTGGGAGGCTGAAGCAGAAGGATTGCTTGAGCCCAGGAGTTTGAGGTTGCTGTGAACTACGCTGATGCCACGGCACTCTAGCCCGGGCAACAAAGTGAGACTGTCTCAAAAAAGGAAAAAAAAAAAAAAAAGTAAAGAGATTTTTTAAATTTGCCTGCCTTTACATGAAAAAGGTTTTACTTCTGGATTTACTCATTTTGTCCCTGGAATCTCAACACCATGAGACAGGACCATTAACATTGTGATGGCCATCCTTTCATTAACCTCTTTATGCCTAAAAAGCCCCTCAAACATCTCCTCCATACACACATATTATTTCATATGAATGGACTTTAACAATAATACGAGCAATAATATGAGGTTTTAAAACGTGAGCACCTTCCCTTCATATTTGACCTCTCCCCAATGTATCTTTCAATAATCAATTCAGGCTGTATCTCTTCTATGGAACTCCTTCTAAACACTGTCTCCCAAGGCAAATTTCTCCTTAGTCCCTGGACCCTGTAGATGCCTCTATCACAGTATCTAATTCTTTATGACATTTTCTTCCTTGCTACCTTTTCAAAAACAGGGACCATGTTTTATCCCTACATTGTGTCCCTGGCATTTAATATAGTGCCTGATACACTGTAGGCACTTAATAGATAATTAAAGAATCAATGAATGAGCAAACGGATGAATAACTGAACTGCTACCTAAGACATACACAAAAAATTTAAAGGGTTCCTTTCTTTTTCTTTTTCTTTTTTTTTTTTTTTTTGAGACAGAGTCTTGCTTTGTTGCCCAGGCTAGAGTGAGTGCTATGGCGTCAGCCTAGCTCACAGCAACCTCAAACTCCTGGGCTCAAGCAATCCTACTGCCTCAGCCTCCCGAGTAGCTGGGACCACAGGCATGCGCCACCATGCCTGGCTAATTTTTTCTATATATATTAGTTGGCCAATTAATTTCTTTCTATTTATAGTAGAGATGGGGTCTCGCTTTTGCTCAGGCTGGTTTCAAACTCCTGACCTCGAGCAATCCGCCCCCCTCGACCTCCCAGAGTGCTAGGATTACAGGCGTGAGCCACCGCGCCCGGTCTCCTTTCTAAACTAGAAGGCACAGCATAAAATTATTTTTATCTATATTATAATTATATATACAGACTTCACTAAAGCACATATAATTTTAAAGTATCCATATATAGTCAAATTCAAAATGTAAGCTTTGTGAAACCTCAACAATACACTAATTGAGACTAATTCCATATGTTGTCAGAGGAAACTAATGAATCAAAGTTATTGGAGATTTCATGTGATAAGTTTGAGAAGAAAAGTTTCTCAATGAGGTTATAATACTAATTGGTAATATCCCTGCTATTTCACTCTTCTTGCAGAACAAAATCTGGCAGCCAAGATTAACTGGTGGGGTGGGAGGTGGGGGGTCTTTCACAGAAAATAAATATGCAGTACTTCAAAAATTTTAACATATGTGGGAATCACTTATAAATCATGTTAAAATACAGATTCTGATTGAATCAGTTGGGGTATTCTGAGGTTCTGCATTTCTAAGATGTGTCCTGTTGTAATCCATTTTCCTAGTCCATTTTTTACCCTTTGAGAAGTAAGACAATAAAGAATAAGAAAAGGTACTATAATTGCTGTCAAATTCATTTCCAATACTGAATTACAGGCAATGTTCCAAGTCCTAGATCACCATGAATTTAACTGCCAATTAAAACTCCAGTTATGGGACCAGTTTTATGAAAAGGAAAAATAAAGGTATGTTTTGGCAATTAGTGTAATAGCAATCCCAAATGAACTTGAAATAGCTGAGCTCAAATACTTATTACTATTTCACTCACCCTTCTAATTTCTTGAATGGTTTCCATGGAGAACTAATCTGAAACCAGAAAATATTACAAGATTTAATTTTGAAATACCATCACCTTTGCTACCAAAGAAAACATTCCATCCAGACAAGCATGTTTCTTAGATATCAAATTTAATGGAAGAACATGTAAAAAAAAAAAAATCATTTTCTCCATGCAGCATAAACTCCAGGGACTGTGAGCTCAACCAGGGCATTTCAGCTCAGCAGAACATAAGGATGAACAACCTCAAAGGGAAATTTCCCCTGCCTAAAGTGAGAGCAACCTCTACCTAAAAGGATGCATTGAACCCATAGATCAACTTGGGGAGAACTGATACCCAAACAATATTGAGTTTTCTAGTTCATAAGCATGGTCTATCCATTATTTAGGTTTTCTTTAATTTCTCTCAGCAATGTTTTAAGTTTTTTCTAAGTTTTTCATGTTTTTAGATATTATAGTAAATGATTTTTAAAATTTTAATATCTAATTGTTGCTAATACATCAAAGATACAATTGAATTTTGTATTTTGACTTTGTATCCTATGACCACACTAAATTCATTCTACCAACTTTTTAATAGTCTATAGGCATTTCTATGTATATAAGTATGTCATCTGTGAATTAAACCTTTTTTAATTATTCCTTTTACACCAGTATTCCTTTAATTTCTTTTTCTTGCCTTATTGTGCTACCTACAACCCCCAGACCAATGTTAAATAGAAAGCATGAGAGTGGCCATTCTTAATTTATTTCTGATCCTATGGGAAAACATTCAGTCTCTTACCATTAAGTATGATGTTAGTGATAGGTTTTTAATAAATGTTCTTTATCAGAAAGTTCCATTTTCCTACTTCGATTTTTTTTTCATATGATGCAATGGTGTTGAATTTTGTCAAGTGCTTGTTCTGCATCTCTTGAAATGGTCATATGGTTTTCTCCTTTATTAGTAAATTATATGGATTATCAAATATTAAACATTTCAATTTTAATGTAAACCATACGTGATACAAACACACATAGTTTATTTTATTTGCTATGTTTTTGTTACTTATTTTTATGTCTATTCATGAGAAATATTGACCTATAGTCTTCTCCCCCTTGTGTTCTCTTCGTTTGGCTATCAGAGTTATGCTGGCTTCATAAAATGGATTTAAAAATCCTCTTCTATTATCTAGAAGAGTTTAAGATTGGTATGACTTCTTCCTTAAATATTTGTTTGAATTCAATAAGGAAGCAATCTGATCTAGCAGTTTTCTTAAGAGGTTTTTAATTGAGTTTAATTTTAATAGATATAATACTATTCACTTTTCTATTTTTAAGTCTCTGCTGGTAATGTGTATCTTTCAAGGAATTCATCCATTTCATGTCTATTATCTTTTTTCAATTTTCCTTTATAATCATTTTAATATCTATAAAATGAAAACAAATCTATAAAATATATAAAGATCTTTCACTCCTGGTATTGGTAATTTTACATCTTTCTATTTCAAATTAGTCTGAAAAGAGCCTTATCAACTTAATTTGTTTTCATAGAATAAGTTTTTTCTCAATTCTGTGCATGTTTTCTATTTCATTGACTTCTGCTCTTTATTAAATGTTTTCCCTCTACTTCAGGTTTTATTTTTTCCTCTTTTTTTCTCTCTTAGCTTCCTAAGGTAGAAGCTTGCTTAGATCATTTCTTTTTTCTACAATCTACAATATTTAAAACTAAGTTTCCCTCTAATCACTACTTGAGCTGTGTCTAATTTCAATATGCTTTATTTTCATTCACTTACAAATTTATAATTACCCTCATAGTTCTTTAACACATGCATTATTTGTAAATTTGTATTTAATTTCCAAATATTTAGGCATGTTCCAGATATCTTTCTCTTATTTCTAACTAAATTTATCTGTTTAGAAAATATACTCTGCAGTATTTCAATCCTTCTAAATTTGAGATATTTTATGTCTCAGAATATGGTTTATTTTGGTCAATATTTTATGTGCATTTGAAGAGACTGTTCATTGTGGTGTTCTTGAGTGGAATGTTCTACAAATATCTATTAGGTGAAGTTGGTTAACAGTGTTATTTCAGTTCTGTCAGTTTTTAATTTGTGTATTTTGAAGTTGTGTTATTGGTTTATACATATTTAATATTTTTCTGGGTGAATTTTCCCCTTTATTATGAAACAACCCATTGTATCCTTAACTATCTTTTTGAAGTCTTTGTCTGATATTAGTGTAGCCATGCTAGCTTTCTTATATGTCATGTCTACATGGTATATATTTTCCTATCCTTTTACTTTTAATGTATGTCTTTATTACTAAAGTGGGCTTCTCAAAGACAGCATATAATTAAGCTTTACTTTTTCATCCAATTTGATGTTTACCTTTTAACCGGGGGAAAAAAATAACTTTTATCTTTACCCAGGCATTTACCATTTCATGTGTTCTTTACTCCCCATTGTAGGTCCAAGTTTGTATCATTTTCCTTCCATCTGAAGAATTTTCTTTAACATTTCTCATAACACAGGTCTGCAGGCAACTAATATTCTCAGCTTTTGTTTCTGAAAAGGCTTTTTTTCTTTTGCTTTAATTTTTGAAGAATATTTTTGCTGGTTATAGAATTCTGTATTGAAATCTTTTTCTTTCAGCACTTTAAAGATGCTTGTATAGTTTCTGACCAGAAGTCTGCTGTCATTATGTTGTATTAAATAACTGGTTTTCAGAAACTTGATTAGGCCTCGATGTGATATGTGAAGATATAAAGATGTAGATGTTTAATATTGAGTTTTGTTGAAGTCCTTGGATTTTTTGTTTATAGTTTTCATCAAATTTTGAAAAATTTTCAAGCATTATTTCTTCAATTATATATTCTTTCCCTCACAGTATCCTTTTTAGACTCTAATTACAAGTATGTCAGACTCTTTGATATTGTTCCATACATCATTAGGGCTCTGTTCATTTGTTTTCCAATTGTTTTTCTCTTTATTTCATGTTGGATAAATTCTATTGCTATGCCTTTGATCTCACTAACCTTTTCCTCTGCAGTGTCTAATTTTCTTTTATCCAGTGAAAATTTCATATCAGATATTAGATTTTTGATTTATGGAAGTTAGTTTTCCTATGTTTATTTTTCCTTTAAATACTTTACATAGTTTTAATTCCTTTTCTAATTATTGTCTAATTTCATCATCTTCGTCACTTGGGGGTCAATTTTTCTTGGCAATTTCCTGGTCTTGGGTCACATTTCCTGTTTCTTGGTAGGTTTAGTAAACTTTCATTAAATGCTTAGCTTTGTCATTATCAAGTTGTTGAGTATCTGAAGCTTTTTGCCTTTTTTAAAGAGCATTGGCCTTTGTTTTGGAAGATCAGTTTGAGTTGTGTTTTTAAGCTTTAATGATTCTATTAATAGTATAGTCTTCATCCAAGAGATAGTTCAGATCTACTACCAAGGCATTGCCACTATTCAGTCTCCAATGGATGCCTCAGATAAACTACTCAGGAATCTTCACTTTGGCCAGAGTTCAAACATCACCTTGTCTTGTGTGAACTCTGGGAATTGTTCTGCTTACAACACACCAGACTTTTTTCATGTTGTATAGTTTCAATGTATACATGTTTAGCCTAGCACTTAGCAAAAACTCAAGAGGACCCTTATACAGATTCCTAGAACTCTTTTTATCTTTATTTTCCCCTTTTCCAGAACTGTCCCCAAAATTTCAGGCCTCTCAGCTTCCCTGAACTTTGATCTCCATCTTCAATTCAGTGAGGCCACCAGAGTGTTTTGGGCTCATCTCCCAGTCTGAAATTTACTTTGGGGCTGAACAATGAGATCTTTAGGGTTTGTTTCTCTTCTCTCAAGGATCACAACTTTACACTGCCTATTATCCAATGTCTGAAAACAGTTGTGCTATATATTATGTCCAGTTTTCTAGTTGTTTATGGAAGAAGGTGATATCTGGTCATACTTTTTCATCACAGCCAAAAGTAGAAGTGTGGAGTACTTTTCTGTGAATGACACTGTGAGACTGGGCAGTGTGTTTAGAGGTCCAGATGATAAAATATGCCATCATACTGAGGTAAGGGGAATGCTCTCCATTCCTGTGAGGAACAATCATGGTTCCACTCAGGGATGACTGAAGGGAAGGCAATACCATTTTGTCACCTCAATGTTTTCCACTTTGGGGATGGAGCTAGTAACACTACCACTTTCTTCCAAAAGGGGCATGCAGGGCAGAGCATAGAGAGTGGAGTTCTAGACTCTCAGGAGCTGATGCTCAGGCAGATTCCGGCAGAAGAATGGCAATAAACAACAGCAACAGCACAAGATACTGGAGGAGGCCTCTCAGAAATTCTTGTGTTGTAGAGTAGTAGGGAGGGGTGACCTACAAATGACTGGCTTATTTTTACAGCAGACTAGATCTCCAAAACATCCATTTTCAAAGCCATAATATATTGTCTTTTAGGTCTAGAAGCACTGGTAAATCTATATAATCTTCAATACAAAAACATTTATTGAGCTCCTTCGTGTACAATGAAAAAGTCCTCGTCACTGAAGTCCTCCAAGACTCCAGAGGGAAAGACAGCCGCATTACACCAATGTTGACAAGACTGAGGTGAAAGGAGAGCACAAAGAAGGAAGCATTTACAACAGTTTGGGTGGCAGCCAAATACATAACTCAAAACAGATTTCTCATAACCTTCTGACTGCAGAAGAGGGTTACCAGGCCAGAAGAAATATAGTCAATTTGACATACCCAATGAGGTATGGACAATGTTCTACTCATTTATTAGTCTCTACTACAGTACTTTATCTCGTGTGAAAGACCAACCAATGAAGAGTTTTCTAGTACGCTCAGCACAACAATGGTGATATAAACACATTTCAATACTCTAGTTATTAAACTACTCCCCTTCTTGATCATGAACTTTTCATAACTTCAAACATGAAGGTTTTAAATTAACAACCAGAACATGGTAAACCTCCAAGGAAATGCAGTAGAAAATTAAAACTGAAAACAAACCCATTTTTAAGTATAACACTTTAAAGAAAACCCTAGGACGTACAGAATTGAGCCCAGTGGCAAACTAGATAAATTCGAATGACCTGATATTAACCATCTGAACAAGTCAAGCACGTTTTCACATAGCTATTATCTCGGCTCAGTGGCATATCTTACACATCCCACAACACATCTGTTTCTTTATGGAAGTAACCCATACCATTAAAAACACAACAGCAAACCAATCTGCAAAGTCGACTATTCCCCGGCCATCCTATCTAATACTGCAAGCCACCTCTCCCCTACTCCTGCACAACACATGAGTACGAGTGTGCGTGTGTGAGAGAGAAAAGGATATCTGGAAATCAAAGTTGCTGTTTTTATTTACTCAGCAGCTATTGAACTCTCTGCTAAATATGCTTACCTCAATGGGAATTCCAAAGCACAATATTAATTCCCTCCCTAAATAAATGGTTCTCAGCCTGTGAAAGAGCAGAACTCAGCAGCAAAGAGAATGTGTTACTTAGAAGTGGGAGCACATTGATGGAAGCTGGCTATGTCCCTCGGGACGAGCCATGCCCCTTCTCACTTTCTTATAGATCCAACTCAATTTTGCGGTGTGCGCAGCTGTGCTGAGCAGCACAGCCCATGCTAAATCAACCCATGCCTCTTGGAAGGTCAGCAGTTTTCCAGGGAACAAGGAAATGTGCTGCTAAGGATTATCTCATCAGCATGAGAATAAACTCAGTGCCCAACTAACGAAAAAATTTAATTAAAACTGAATAATTACGTTTCCATATGCAGAGACTCAGGAAAGTCTGTAGGGAGGTGAATTTTCTTCCCTCTAGAGGACATATATTTGAATGTGCCCAAAATAGAAAAGGCAAACCAGAATACATATGCTTTAAATAGATGAAGTCCTTGTTACATATGAAGGAAAACAGTGTTTCAGCAGTGCTTCCTTTACTTCTCCGTTTCTTTTAGGATGTCAAGATGTTACCCATGTAAGTTCTGCAGTAAATGAATCTTTCCTGCCTTCTCCCTTTACCTTATGTTCAGCAAAGATAAATATCCTTTTAAAAATAAACTATTTATGCTTTACCATCAATGAAAGAACCCAGCCTCCAGTGGTTACCTACTATATGATTCCATCCGTGTGATATCTCGCAAAAGACAAAAATGTAGGAACAGAAGACAGATAAGTGGTGGCCAGGTGTTAAGGGGGGAGGGAGAGCCCAAATGCACAGGGAGAATGTGAAGGGATTCTTCTGCATGTTAAGTGTTCTATATCTTGTCTACAGTGGTGGTTATAAGAATCTAGGCATGCATAAAAACTTATAGTACACTCCCCCAATTAAATTTTAATATATAGAAAATTTATTGACTTAAAAATTATTTGAGTGCCTATTTTGTACCAACGCAACAAGATTCTCCTCACTGTAATGATGCTGAGATTCAGCATCTCACCTAGAATGTCAATCAGCATCGTTAGAGCATTACTGTAGCAGTATTATTTCCAGTATCATTACAACATTGTTATTTCAGTGTCACCTAAACTTCCTAAGCCTCTTGACTAAGTGTAACTCAAACGAATTAATGGCATGAAGCATCTACTTTTCCCATTTTCTTGACTTACACTTCATTTCTCTAGCTTCTGGGTGACTATTTTTAAATACATAACTAGCAAGATATATAAATAACAAGATGTTTTTGTTCTCTCATACCAAAAAGCTATGTCTCGCCAAAAATTCTCTTCATTTTCTTCACTCTTCTTTAAGAGAATAACGAGAAACTACGAGAAAATTATATCATTTGCACATTTTTGAGACATGGTTTTTCTTTCATCAAACCACTCGGTATCAATGGCATGCAGACATAGTGTAAAGACTTGCATAGGCTGCTCCTTCCCTCTTTGTCTCTGGTGTCCTTCCCTTTTGCCACTTTCAAGTTGTTAATAGAATATCAAGTATGATGTTTTATTTTTGAATATACACTATTGCCATATACAGTTTTCACACCCAGAGTCGGCATCAGAGAGCGAAGACTTCTCACTTCTGTTGATCATGGATCCTGACATTCATAGCTCTTTCTAAGCCTTTCCTGGGGTGAGCGTTTTCTCTTTTGCTGTGTTTCTGGGAATAGGAGTGTCCACACCGTCTCTTCCTTAACTCCTCTAAATCCTGTACTGACAGCAAATCCCTAATGAAAGCCTCAAGAGGAGAAACTATGTTCTCATGGCACGCCGTAGAGATCTCTCACTAACAATCTCCACATTTGCCGCAGCTGGCTCTGAGCACGTGCTGTTTGCAACTCTGTCCTGAGAACGGTATATTCCTACCTCTTCACAGTCGTCCTCTACCCCTTGCTATCCTCTCTTTGTCCTTCATGGTGACTCTATGTATTTACTTTATCACAGACTGAACTTTTCTTGAAGGCTTCCCTGGCCCGCCCCCTGTTCCCACCTCCCCAGTCCCTAGCATTGGCTGGGTCCTGATCTGAGACTTCCTCTGGAGACCTTCCTACATTTCCCAGCATGCACCAATGGAAGGTTCATCTTATTTTCCTTCCAGATCCTCAGTTATACTCTCCAAAGAAGCATCTTCAATGATTTCTTGGGTATCCTTGCAGAACCTTGCCTGTATTTACATGTTCTACACACATACCTTTGGAAAACACACTTATGAATAGAAGAATATTATTCATGTTGTCCTGTGATTTGCATTTTGCTTCATATACTTGTCCTTATATTTCAAAATAACTATATCCACTTTCTTTTTTTTCTTTTTTTTTTCTTTGAGACAGAGTCTCACTTTGTTGCCCAGGCTAGAGTGAGTGTCGTGGCGTCAGCCTGGCTCACAGCAACCTCAATCTCCGGGGCTCAGCGATCCTACTGCCTCAGCCTCCCGAGTAGCTGGGACTACAGGCATGCGCCACCATGCCCAGCTAATTTTGGTAGAGACGGGGTCTCGCTCAGGCTGGTTTCGAACTCCTGACCTTGAGCAATCCGCCCGCCTCGGCCTCCCAAAGTGCTAGGATTACAGGCGTGAGCCACCACGCCCGGCCCACTTTCTTTTTTAATAGCATGATTGGAATATACCATAGCTTATTAATCAAATCTTTAAGTTGTTTGCATTATTTTGTTAGCATCATAAACTATGGTGCAGTGAACATCCTTGTTACTTACATTTTTGCAAACACATGCAAATATAATTGTAGAAAAAAGTTGAAGTGGAATTAATTGCTGGGTTAACACTTTCACTGTCAACAATTTCACCAAATTGTCCTCTCAAAATAAGGTATCAATTTATATTTCTACCAAAAAGATGAGAGTTCCTAATTTATACACCTATTCTAAGCCTATGTATTAATATTATCAAACTTTTAAATCTTCTCTCATAGATTTAAAAAAAGTATCTCATTATTCTAACTTATTAGTGAGGTCTATATGTCTATATATGATTTTGCCCAATTCATATCTTCTTCTGGGAGCTGTTTTTGGCCTATTTTATGATGGTTGAGATCTTCTGACACGCCGAGTTGGCAAAAGACTCACCCATAGGGAGGTGCAGGCTCTATTCTGCCTCCACAAACCCAAACAAGGCTGCCCCCATTTCTGCTTTCAGCTGACCTCCAGGGCAGCAGCAGGGCCACTTCTAGCCTAAGCCAGCCACCTCTCTGGCACTTCCACCAGAAACAAGGCAAAGGAATGCTCCACTCTGGTTCCCCAAACTTGAAGGGAAGGGCAGGTCCCACCATCCCCCAGAGCAAGTCAGAGGAGACATGGGGGGCACAGTCCCCCGACATAACTTTCCTCTCACTGAGCTCCCTCCCTTTCCTCCCCTCACCCCAGGTGTGAGGCTCTTATCTGGCCTGGGCAGAGGCGGTGGAAGATTAATTGAATCATGTTGCTGGGACCAGTTAGTTGAATAAACAGGAGTCATGAAATCCAAATACAGCTTTGTTTTTGTTTTCCCATCCCTTTAAACTATTCTGTGAGGATCATCTTCTCCCAGGATAAAAATTCTAGCAGTCCTTTGGATTTAGGAGCTTCTGTTTCATATTATATATATTCCTACAGTCATTTTAAGTCACAAACGCCGTCTCGCTGGCTTTTGATCATCAGAGTGTCCTGTCCTGGTGACAGTCAAAGCCCCCCCACCCAGCCCTGAATCTCCTGCCCTGCCCATGCTGGGCTGCTTCAGCCAGAGCCTGGAGGTGGGTGTGGTCCTTCCGTCCTGTCCTCCTCCTCCCCCTGCCCCTTCCCCTTCCCCCCTCCTTCACCCCTCCCCACTTCAGACTCCCTGCCTGTAGCCCCACTCCCTGTCAGGCAGGGAGGAGACGTAAGGGGCACCTAGGCCTGGCAGCTTCAGGCTCTCAGAACTGACACTTTTCCAGCTGGCATCAGGAGTGAGAAAACAAGCAACTGAAGCGTTGTTTTTCTTTGTGGGCTGTCCCGCAGGTTGCCTAAGCCAGCTCCCTGGAACCCCAGAGTATGTGGCTCTGCTCTTCCCCGCACTTCCTCCCCCAAGCCTCCCACCTCTTTAGCTGAGGCCTTCAGCCGTCAGCCGCCCCGGGCCTCTCCCCTTGGGGAAGTCACCCCCTCTGGGCAGCGGCAGGGCCCCACGCAGCAGCACACACGCAGGCCGCAGGCCCGAGTCTACCTCTCAATTCCCCGGCAGGAGTGCGGCCGCCACTGTGGCTGTCCCCCAGCACTGGGACTGCAGCCCTCTGCTGCGCCAACTGCTGGAAATTCAGTCCCAGGTTCTCTACAGGGGCCTTTTAAAGACTAGCTGGACTTTGGTTAAGGTGGAGAAAACAGCCAGAGCCTGTAGTCTCAGCTGTCTGGGAGGCAGAGGATCGGTTGAGCCCAGGAGTTCGAGGCTACAGTAAGCTGTGATCTGGTCACTGCACTCCGTCCTGGGTGACAAAGTGAGACCCTGTCTTAAAAAAAAAAGGTGGAAGAAACATGATGGGCTTTAGGACACACTACCTCAAAATATGGTACCTTGGCAATTGGGAAAACTGCAGAAAAAGGAAGGTCTCTGTGACTTTCTTCTGGCCTTCTCCCCTGAAGCCCAAAAACCTAGAAAAGAATTTTCTGACTTCCACGCGAAGTAGGTCATAAGACCCTCACGTGGGAGGTGCCCACCCTATGCCCAAAGGAAAGGGCCGGCTTATCTGAGGACACAGGGACACAGAAGTAGCTGAACAAATGGGCCTTGCTCAGTTCCGCCCAGTTTATTACCATTGGATAATACCTTTTGTCCAATCAGACTTTTCAACAATCCGCTTCTGCCTCAAACCTAGCATAAGAAATGCACAGGTTTCCCTGTTTCTTTGGGCCTTCATTTTTGAAAGGCTCCCCTGTCATGTAAAATTTATATGTATACAGATAAACATGTATGCTTTTCTCTTGTTAATCTGTCTTATAGTTGTCTCAGACCAGAGCCTACTGATGGGAAGAAAAGATACTACTTTCCCCTACACAGGTTTTATTCCAGAAAGAGCCAGAGCTCCCTTTCAGTGTGTACAGAGGTGCCTGGGCATTTTAAAGGGGGAATGAGGGGAGAAGGGAGGGCGAGCCAGGACTTGAGCCAGAGACTAGAGTCAAAAATACAAAAAGCCAGTAAGAGGGTTTTTCAAAGCAAAAGCCGCTAGGCTATCATGTGTGCCAACCTCATTTGTGGGAGTCGGCTTCTGCCTTGCAAAGAGCCTGGGAGACAAAGGCCCTCTCCTTCCTGAGGATGACATTTCAAAGGGATGGCTTTCAGGTTTTTTGAGAAAAACACTCCTAGGTCCTAGGAGAGATAATACTTCCCAAAGGGACAAAGGAAGCTTTTACAATTGTAAGCTTTTTTTTTTTTTTTTTTTTTTTTTAGTAAATGTGCTAAGAAAGGGAGGTCAGGAGCCCATGGTCAGGTGTTGGCTGGAACAAATGGAAAATTCTCTTCACAGCCCTGACCTTTTCCACAGGGAAACTCAAGGGTGTGGGAGGACGTCCCAGGGACACAGTCTTGGGCTGCTAAAAGCCACAGCAGAGTTTGGTCAAATCCGTCAGTGTAGGGGTTTGGATGGATTCCTTCCAGCAGACGGTTTTCACAGTTCTTAGCAGACACTCCCTGCCGCGGAGAGGATATGTATTACAAAGTACAGCTCGCTCCAAATATATCCTCCTCGCAAAATTCTTTCAGCCCTTTCTTACGTTCTTGACCTCACTGCAGGGTTTTCATGTCCCTCCCTCTGTTCATAAGACTATGGGGAGGGGTCTGTCTCACACACACGATGGGATTCTGTATCTAGCTCATTGATGCCTCAGTGGAAACAGCACACCGAGCACAATTCCAACGTCCTGTTACACTGACAAACCCATGGCTCATTCTATGTCGCGCCCGCCTCGCCAGCAAGGAGGACGCGGCAAGTGGAGTTCTTCTGACCGTGCTTTAATGGGGTTCCCTTTAAACTTGCATGATGCGGAAGACCCAGCCCGGCAGCGCGCAGGCCGCTATATACCCCAGAAGTACAACCCCTAAGCTGTGATAGGCCGCTCAACTGTCGAGCCCCCAAAGCATTAGCCCATATCAGGACCCTTTGTTTGCATTCTCGCGCCACAGGGCAACCGACAATTGTGCCTGCGCTGAACTTGTTAGCTGCTCTAGGCAAAGCCGGAAACAGGCGCCATCTTGCAATGGCGTTAACACCGCGCCCCACATCTCCCCCTGTTTTATTAATTTAATGAGAGCTGAGCAACCGTTCAGCACCATCCTTCGACCGTGCGATCAAGGTTGCAGAGCCTCACTTTCACCAGCAACCACCTATCCTCGTGCAATGAGCACAACTCGGAGGTGTGCAAAGGCTGGCTGTGGGATAGGAGACATGCCTTATTTGGTGCAATGGGAGAGACCCCTCAGAGTACAAAGGCCATGTCTGCTAAAATACCTGGGGGTAGGAGCGGGTGCAACCCAAAACTAGGCTAACCTTTTAGCATGGTCAACCACACCTGTGCAGACTGTCTCAGTTCAAGCGCAGCAAATGTCTGTGCCAATACCACATGGTCCGTGGCTGCAAGACCGAAACAAAGTCATAGAGCTAGGAGCTTCAACAGGAACAGGAATGTATCTAGGCAAGCAAGTAACAATGGCAGAGGGGTGAGACGTGGCATTCCAACACAATGTATAATTGCACATATTAGAGGAACAGTTCACATGTGTACCAGAGGGTTTTTCCGTGGATACCACCCAGATAAACGGGGGCCAAACCCAGACAGGGGTAGGGGCAAAGGTCGCGTTTTTGCCCTCCCGCAATCACCCTCACAGAACCTTTAAAAGAGTCGCTAAGATTCCATGCGAAACTAGCATTTCTTGCCATACCCCCAGCCACCAATGGACAGGGGGGCCAAGTCCGTGCAGCTTCCGTTAACTCCACACAAAACACAAAGTCCCCTTCAAGGAGAAGGATCTATTTCCCTCCAGATTACTACTCTGTGTGTCCAACGGCATGTACGCAGTGCCCAAGGAAACATTAGTAGAAGAGAAGCGAGGGAAAATTGGTGAGTTATGTGTCACAGGCATCGGCAGGGGAGGCACTGACAGGATCCTCCAGCGTGGCTCCGCTGCCGTCCTCGCGATCATCCATACTGTCGTCAGGAGGAGTAGCCACTGGGTCCCCATGCTGCTCTGGAGGCTGCTGCACTGTTCTAGTCAGCCGCGTGGGCACCCAGATGGGATTGTCCTGGTCCTGTGGAAAAATACAAATAGCTCCCCTGGATCTCATTAACACTGGATCCGGGCCTTTCCATAGATTAGACAACACATCTTTCCACTTCACTAATTCTTTCTGTGGCGGAGCAGGCGTGACATGCCTGTCTGCTGCCGAACGTCCCTTGACATCTAAATTTAAAAAATTTAAAGTAAAGAGAGCAAAGGAGAGGCGTCCTTTGGGTGATAGCCCTAGCTGTAGGGCATCTCCCCCTTTTTGTTTTTGTAAGTACATTTTGAGCGTGCCGTGAGCACGTTCCACGATGCCTTGTGCTTGAGGGTTGTAGGGAAGACCGGTACGGTGCTCCACACCCAAGCGAGTGCAAAACTGCTGAAAAGATTTTGAGGTATAAGCTGGGCCATTATCTGTCTTAATAACCCGGGGCTTGCCCCAGGCTGCCCAAGCTTCTAGGCAGTGAATGATAACGTAACTTGCCTTTTCTCCAGTCAGAGGCGTGGCATGAAGGACGCCTGAGCATGTGTCAACAGACACGTGAACATACTGAAGCTTCCCAAAGGATGGGATGTGAGTTACATCCATTTGCCACATATGTAGAGGACGCAAACCCCTAGGATTCACGCCCGTATGAACAACAGTGCGATAAGGAGCACAACTTGGACATTGCAGTACAATCTCACGAGCATCTGCACGCGTGATGCTGAACTTAAGTCGTAAGGTTTCAGCTGGCACATGATAAAGTTTATGAAAGTTTATGGCGGCGGCGTGGCCATCAGACACCCAGAGGGCGCGAGTGGCGCGATCTGCCATAGCATTTCCCGCAGCCATAGGTCCAGGTAACAAGGAATGAGCTCTGATATGCTGAATGGAAAATGGGTTTTTCCTATTTTGAATAGTATTCCTAATTTCTGTAAATACAGAAAAGACAGTACTCTTGGCAAGAATGTGAAAGGAGTTCTCTAACTGTTTAACTGCGTTGACCACATAAAAGGAGTCTGAGATGATGTTGATAGGTTCAGTGATGGTACTGAGAACCAGACCGACTACGGCACACTCTACTAGCTGAGGAGAAGAATAGTTAAACTGTTTTGTATACACCTTGTCCTGAATGACATAGCTCCCAATACCTGTCTTAGAGCCATCGGTATACACATTCAAGGCATCAACCAAAGGTAGCAGTGAAGTTACTCTTGGGAAAATAAGCTCGTTCCGCATTGCAAACTGCAACAAGGCATGTCTGGGATAATGGTTATCAATGCTCCCCGGGAAGGTGCATCTCAATATGGCCCATGCATCAAGAGTGGCACATAGGGTGTTTACCTGATTGGCAGTATATGGACAAATCAGGCTATCAGGGTGACGTCCAAAATGGGACACAGCCAAACTAATACCCTTTAAAGCTATCTCGGCCACACAGGTAGGATAATGGCCAATCACCTTTCCTGGAGAGGCTTGAGGATGCACCCATAAAAGTGGACCATTCTGCCAAAGCACTGCCGTAGGGAGCGTGGGAGTAGGGAGTACACAGAGGGAGAAAGGATCATGGTGTTGAATGCGCACTAGTTGCGCCTTTTGAATGGCTTCTTCTACCTTATGAAGAGCCTTTAGGGCCTCAGGAGTCAAAGTTCTAGGAGACGTGATGTGTGAGTCTCCCTCTAGAATCTGAAATAATGGCTTTAGTTCTGCTGTGGTAAGACATAGGAAAGGTCGAAGCCAATTAATATCCCCTAGCAGTTTTTGAAAATCATTTAATGTTTTTAAGGCATCTCTTCGGATGGACAGTCTTTGAGGCACAATTTTGTCAGGGAGAATACTACTACCAAGAAACGCGCCTACTTCTCCCTCTTGCACCTTTTCTGGAGCGACCAGCAAGCCTTTTTCCCTTAAGTGAGCCTGGAGAGACGCATAAGCTTGGCGAAGTACGCCATTATCACAATGACACAAGAGAATATCATCCATATAATGTATAATTTTTACCTTTGAAAACTTCTGCCTAACCGGCTGGATAGCTGAGGCCACATAAAGTTGGCACATAGTGGGACTGTTAGCCATGCCCTGAGGCAAAACCTGCCATTGATATCTTGCATCAGGCTGTTCATGGTTTATGGAAGGAAGCGTGAATGCAAATCTGCTTTTATCTTGTGGATGCAAGGGAATAGAGAAAAAACAGTCTTTAATGTCCAAGATAATTAGACTCCAATGTTTAGGCAAAGCTGAGAGAAGGGGCAGTCCTCTTTGAACAGGCCCCATAAGCTGCATCTGGGCATTAATTGCTCTAAGGTCATGCAACAGTCTCCATTTACCAGACCTTTTCTTAATCACAAAAATAGGAGTATTCCAAGGAGATTGAGAGGGTTCAAGATGCCCAAGAGTAAGCTGCTCTTGCACTAGATTATGGGCCGCAAGTAACTTTTCAAAGGGTAAAGGCCACTGAGGTACCCACACTGGCTCCTCTGTATTCCAGGGTATGGGCAGAGGATCCCCAGCGGCCCCTAAGAAAAACCCAGCTCTTGCCTAGAAGGTCGTGGCACAGGCTCTATAGGTTCAGTTCTTCCCTGCAAGTTCCTCCCAAGCCCTTTACCTGGGACACAGCCCATGCTCTTTATCAGCTTTTGACTTTGAACAGAGTAGTCATTGGACAATTTGAAGTCCAATTGCCGTAGTAAATCTCTACCCCAAAGATTCACAGGCAAAGGCAGAACATAAGGTTGAAAACTACCCTCTCTACCCTCATTATCCCTCCATTTCAGCGTCTGGGCGCTGATCACTGGAGAGGATGCATATCCCAATCCCTGCAGAGTCTGAGCTGAGGGGGCCAATGGCCACGTTTTTGGCCACCAGCGTTCAGAAATTATACTAGTGTCAGCTCCTGTATCTAGGAGGCCTGTAAATGTCTTTCCTTGTATGGTTAAGTCCATAGTAGGACGTTCATCTAAATTCAATGACAAATATGCACAGTTTCCTCCAGAGGAGCCAAAACCTTTTTCTCCTCTGATTTTTTGTTTACTAAGGAATAAAGAATGGAGGCTAGGTAAAATTAGCAACTGTGCTATCCGGTCTCCTGGATATATGGAAACTATGCCTCTAGTGGAAGAGCAAAGAATTTTTACTTGCCCTTCAAAATCTGAATCAATAACTCCTGGGTGAATTATCAATCCCTGTAGAGTTGATGAAGACCTGCCGAGGATGAGTCCTACCGTATTATTAGGTAACGGTCCCTTAAAATCAGATGGGACCGGTTGGCACCCCATGAGGGGGGTTAATACTGTTGTGGTGGTGGCACAGAGGTCCAATCCTGCAGAACCTTTAGTGGCTCTCCTTGGCTCCCCGGAGGCGCTAGGAGCGACCTCTCCTGGGTATTCCCCTGCATGGCCCCATATATTTGCGGGCCCTGGGGTCGGGGGCCCCACCATCCGTTTTTTTGCTTAGGTACAGGCTTTTCATTTCGATCCCGAACTATGGGATTTCCATCCTTATCCTTCATCGAGCGACATTCAGAAGCCCAATGTCGCCCCTTGCCACAGGTAGGGCAGATGCCTGGCTGTTTGTTAGAGGAGCTCCCTTGCTTAGGAGGTGCTCTACATTGCCTTTTAAGGTGCCCAGGTTTGCCACAATTGTAGCAATTGCGTTCCTGCTTTGCTTGAGCTGTTAAAACAGCGGCCGCCAGGCCACTATTGGTCAGGGGACCCCCTATCTCTCTGCATGCTTTTAGCCAGGCATTAAGGCCTTTATTCTTCCAAGGGGCAATTGCATTACGGCATTCCGTAGTGCACTGCTCAAAGGCAAGCTGCTCAATGAGCGGCATGGCTGTGTCTAGATCCCCAAATACCCTTCCTGCTGCCTCTACTAGCCTAGCTACAAAGTCTGAGAATGGTTCAGCAGGGGCCTGGATAATTTTTGTCAAGTTACCCCTGACCTCCCCACGATTGGGCAAGCTCTTCCACGCCTTAATGGCTATGGAGTTGATCTGGGCATATACCTCCTCTGGGTAGGCGACCTGATTGTTGACCCACTGCCCCTGCCCTGTGAGCATGTCAAAATTCCATGCTGGTTGCCCACGCTGGGCGTTTCTCCGGGATTGCTCCATGCACTCTTCCTGGTTAATGGACTTCCAATCTAAATACTGACCTGTAGTCAGTACTGCCTTGACGAGCTGACTCCAATCTCTGGGCGTCATTGCTGAATTGCCCAGTCTCTCTACCAAAGATAAGGTGTAGGAGGCCCCATGTCCCCAGTTTCGGACAGCCTCCGCCAGCTCTTTTAATTGCTTGGCGTTTACTGGCTCCCAGCCCCTTTGATTATCATTCTCAAAGACAGGAAAGGTAAGAAACAGCTCTTTTTGCTCTTCAGGGTGAATGAATGAAGCACCCTGCAGTGCGCCTCTCTGCCTGGGGCCAACGCTTATTTCCTCATAAGGCGGGGCAGACGGAGATAGGCGATACCGCTCATAACCTGCCGCTTCCTGAAAAACCGGTTCCTCTTTCTTTTCTAGTTCCTCATCTGACTCTGGGCTATTTTCACAGTCTGCCTCAGAGTCAGCAGTGTCAGATAAGTGAAGATTGTCAAAATCTGATAAGGGGTCACAATTAGGCAGATCGGGCTGCGCTTTCCCTCCCTGCATTTTCTTTTCAAGCGCTTTACACTTCCTTTTTTTAGCTCTATATTTCTTTTTCCACCTTTTACCGCGGTCCTTCCCTTACTGCTTCTCTCTGAGCTTGCGTCTTGCAAGTCACTCAGTGCACTTTGGCTAGCTGCTACGCGCGGGCCTGAAGTCTCATCATACAGGCATTTTATGATAATAGGCCACAAAAAGGGCCGCAGCAGAATATTACCCATTTTTTGGAAGCAGGGGAGTTTTGGCCGTCCCACACGTCAGTTCTGAACTCACCTCTGTCGAGGTCGTCTCCGCTGGTGCTTCAAAGTTGCACGAGGTCCCGGGTTTCGGCACCACTTGTCGCGCCCGCCTCGCCAGCAAGGAGGACGCGGCAAGTGGAGTTCTTCTGACCGTGCTTTAATGGGGTTCCCTTTAAACTTGCATGATGAGGAAGACCCAGCCCGGCAGCGCGCAGGCCGCTATATACCCCAGAAGTACAACCCCTAAGCTGTGATAGGCCGCTCAACTGTCGAGCCCCCAAAGCATTAGCCCATATCAGGACCCTTTGTTTGCATTCTCGCGCCACAGGGCAACCGACAATTGTGCCTGCGCTGAACTTGTTAGCTGCTCTAGGCAAAGCCGGAAACAGGCGCCATCTTGCAATGGCGTTAACACCGCGCCCCACAATTCTAAGAATTGGGCCACTGGGAGCTCCAAAGCCAAAAAACATGAACATCAGCCTCTTTCATTTCCCTATTTTGGTTGTAGTCTCTCACCAAAGAACAAGGTCTTATGTGAAATAAGATGGCTGATGGGGCAAACCAAAGAGATTTCAGAGAAAGTAATACAAACACCTAAATCAATATCCTACATGTCATTTCAACAGATGGGTCTTCTGCATACCAAGCACCCAGACGAGTATCTGACCCACAAGAAATGAATGAATGAATCAATCAATGAATGAATAAGTGGACCCTGTTTATGAATAATATAGTTCTTTTTTATGCTGAAATGCAATAAATCATCTAATATCTAAATATATTAGTTTATTTTAAAATAGCAATTACAATTTGATTTATAATGCTTATGACATTTTGGAAACCCTAAAGTACATAAATTAGGAAGTAAATTCACCTATAATCCTGCCACTCAGAAATCATTGTTAACATTTTATATGCCTACATAAACATATATATTAAAATAAAAAATCCTAAGGTAAATTATACTATATTGCATTTACATAGCCAGAAAATCACCTGTCCTCCATGGATACTATGGCCTTTTATTGAAAATATAACTTTGCTTGTTTGCTGTTTCAGTTCAATTTCTAAGTCCTGTAGGACTAGTCAGCTTTTGCCACAATACTGCTGCATAACAGCCAACCATCATTTTTTAAAATTTTTTATTTCAGCATATTATGGGGGTACAAATGTTTAGGTTATGTGTATTGCCCTTGCCCCACCTGAGTCAGAGCTTCAGGTGTGTCCAACCCCTAGATGGTGTCCATCACACTAATTATATATGTACATACCCATCCCCTTTTCCCCACTCCCATCTGCCCAACACCCAATGAATGTTATTACTGTATGTGCACTTAAATGTTGATCAGTTAATACCACTTTGATGGTGAGTACATGGGGTGCTTGTTTTTCCATTCTTGGGATACTTCACTTAATAGAATGGGTTCTCATTCACATGCTTACAGGGACAGGTCTACTAGTCACAACTGCACATGGGGACCTGACTCCTGGCTGCAGATTTGGTCAGATGCGTCCCACATGTCTCTATATCTCAAGCCTTTACTTGCTTCATGTCCACTAATATCTCATTGGCCAAAACCACTGACACAGCCAAGCCCAACATCAATAGGGCAAAGAGAGAAACAGTTGTCCCTTGGTATACTCGAAGGATAGGTTCCAGGACTGCCTGTGTTTACCCAAATCCATGCAGACTCAAGTCCTAGAGTCAGAACCTGCATATAGGAAAAGTTGGTGCTCCAACTAAAGTGGGTGCTCCTACTAAAATTTTACATCCCAAGAATACTGTATCTTTGATTTGTCCGTTTTTGGTTGAAAAAAATCTGCATATAAGTGGACCTTCCAAGTTCAAACCTGTGTTGGAGGGAACCACTGCCAGCACAGAATCCTTTACCCAGCCAAAATAGCTTTCAAAAAATGGAAGGTGGAATAAAGACCTTTCTTAGACACACAAAAGACAAAATAGTTTATCATCACCAGACCAGCCAGCATGACATGAAATGTTAAAGGTAATCCTTCAAGCAGAAGGAAAATAATACCAGAGGTAAATCTGGATCTACACAAAGAAATGAAGTGCAGTGGAGATGGTAATTATGTGGGTAAATATAAAGTTTTCTTCTTGCTACTTAAATCTCTTTAAAAGATAATCAACTTTTTAAAGCAAAAATAAAACAATGTATTGTATACTTGGAAACTAAATGTAAATAAAACGCATGTAGAAATTAAAAAAAAGTCAACTGTACTCTACTTTTGGGGAGATTAACTGTAATTTACATGGAAAAGGCAGTCACGTGGAAGTCACATGGAAAATGATACAGGGAGAAGAAAATATTGGGAATAATAATCCAGTCTACACCAGGCCTAAACACTCTTACTTACAGTTGGCTCTCCAAATCTGAGGGTTCTGCATGAGTGGATTCAACCAACTGGATCATAAACATTTGGGGGGAAAAATAATAATACAAATAAAATAGTGTAGCAAATATTTATATAACATTTACATTGTAATAGGTCTTATAAATTATCTAGAGATGATTTAAAGTATACAGGAGGATGTGTGTAGGTTATATTAAACTATGCCATTTTATATCAGGGACTTCAACTTCCCAGATTTTAGTATCTTTGGAAGATCCTGAAATCAATCCCCCAAAGACAAAAGAACAACTGTATTTCATTGTATTAATAGTTAGGTCTAGAGTAATCATTGATTTGTTAAAATGCTTCATGGTAAACAACAAATTATAATACTTAGCATGGGCTTGGAAGACATTCTGATTACACTAAAGACTATAATTTCTCTTAAGAAAATAAAGTACAAATCTTCCACAGTCTATACTTAATGTGATGCATTCATTCTCATTTATATACTTTTTCATTCCTTTGATTGGAATGCTCCATTGACCTTTTTTGTTTCCATGTGTGTCACTTAATTTAGGAGCCACCTTTTTCCAGACGTTAGTAGGGCTGAAAAGGAATAGCTCTCTCCCATTTCTATTAAATATATCTGAAATCTTTCTATCATGACTCTTAGGGAAAATCAATGTTTTAATGTTAAAATTCCCCTTATATGTCTAATACATATCTAATATTTCTTATTAAAATACAATGGTCCCCCCCTTATCCATGGTTTCTTTAGTTTCAGTTACTCATGAGGTAAACCGAGGTCTGAAAATAGATGAGTACAGTACAACATAATGAGAGAGAGACCACATTCACATCTTTTATTACAGCATATTGTTATAATTCTATTTTATAATTATTTCTTACTATGCCTAATTTACAAACTGAACTTTATCATAGGTATATATGTATAGGGAAAATATATAGTTTATGTGTAGGGTTCAGTACTCGCCATGGTTTCAGGCATTTGTTGTGAGTCTTGGAACATATCCCTCATCTCTACCAATAAAGGGAACTACTGTATCCCTACATTTCATTATAGACTTTTTCTCTTAAGCATATAATGTAAAATTAAAATTTTTCTTTTATATTCTTTAACAGATTAAAAGCCTATGTCCCCGTAATATCAAATACTTTTAACATATGCTTTTATAAAGTGAATAATAGCCCTGTTGTCGTATTACCTAATAATGTTAATCGTGTCATATCGTTTTAGAATTTGGAGGTTATCTTTTTCCCCTCTAAGTCTGCCCAAACAATCGTATAAACCAAACAATTTCTTGCAACAATGACATAACTATCATCACAATTGATCCTTTCAGCTCTTTTCCAAGTGCAGTAACTAGGTGTTTTGATTTATGTCACATATGCAGGTGGTTTCATTTTCCTGTTTCTATCCAGGATGATGTGTGTACAGAGCCCCAGTGAGCACGTGCTCTTGGAGACTAAATTACTTCTTGATAAAGTGGAGATGAGAAGGAGCACTCATTCATGCTGCTGGGAGAGCACTATTTAATAGTGAGCTCCTCAACCAGGGGCTATGTGACCCCAACCTGGAGTGGATTTGGGAAGTGAGGTGATTATATTTAGTTGTCACAATAACTGGAGTCTGCCACTGGCATTTTAATCCTGGGGGTCAGAAATGGTAACTTCTTATGTACAGAAATCATCCCACACTACAAAGAAGTATCCAAACCAAAATGCCAATTGTGCCCTGTGTTGAAATACTGATTTGGTGGAGTGTAGCCTATGTTCGTCAAGATATTTAGTTGCAAACAACAGAACCAGCGTTAGCTAGTTTCAGTGGGAAAGGAACTTATTAAAGAATACTTGGTAGCTCGCAGAATCTCCAGAGGGCCCAGAGAATCAGGCCACATGGCTAAGCAGGAACGATGACCCATCACACCGCCAGCTGCTTTGGGGGAGCCCTGTTGCCACTCCCCTCTGCCAACTTGTCCTACCTACACAGAGTGTGTGACACCCTAGATAGGGCCTTTGCCCACTACTGCTTCTGAGGGCTGGGTATCTCTCCACCATCCTCACCAGAATGAATGGATTCCATGCAGGGTTTCTCTCTTGCTTGGTGGAGCCCAGGTCACATGTCTGAACCCTAGTGACATAGAAAACTGAGACGGTGAGTTCCTGCCCTCCATCCTGGGGAAGCAGGACTCACAAGGTCAGAAACTATGCAAACATAGGAAAGGTATTCAGAAGATGCCAGGCATTCACTTAAGTATGACAAATGTCCACCAAATCACCAAAAGCCCTTGTCACATGCCTCTCCCCACAGGCACTTTACCAAGCATGGAGCTGGTAAAAATATCTTCTAAATTTGTCTTCCAGAATCTTAAAAAGATATACTTAGTTTCTCCCCACTGTTGCATATTCATGCCATTTTCTCTACCTCAATTAGCATATCAGATATTTTTTGGATTGGTGCATATGTATCATTTTCACTGCTTTCCTCAGCAATGTAATTCCTTTCCAGCTGTAAACTCCTACTTCTTTGCCCTCTCAACTCATACAACTTTATATATCCCATGAGTGTTTTCAAAAAACAATGTTTTGAAATTGTGGGTAAGATAACATATGTGCCTTAAAAAAAAAATCAGTGAAGAAACTACAGCATACTTTGGTTCAAAGATATTGCTATGGTGACATTGTGCCCAAGTGGTCTTTGGCAGGAATTGGTAGAGAATAATTTGAAATGTTGCACTAATTTGCTGTATTTTTACCTAAGAAGCAGCACTGCATATACCATACAGCTGCTTAAGTAGGCAGGACTTTGTCACTTTTCAAAGATGGGGCAAAAGACGTACCACATATATAGGGCAGTGTCACATGATAGGAGCTTTTCAGAAATAATTTGGACCATTAAAGGGAAAGCAACATAGGTTTACTGGAAACAATGAATCAATTTCTCAGTTTCATTGTTCCTTTGACGTTATAACAGAACTTCATGGTCTTCTGATAGGTGACTAATGATGGAATACATAGAGGAATAAATACTGCAGTTTACATTTTAAAATCATCTCAAATTGCCTTAATTTATCACTTACATTTAATGGATTCTAATAAGTAGTTTTGAGCAGATTACACTGGAGATGATAATAGCACCTTCCTTCAAAAGCTTTCAAATTACCTTATACACAAGCCTATTATCCCCAAAACCGTGATCCAGGGAACAAAGTGTTGTAGCTAGTATCACAATTTTAAATTCACCAACTCCAAGTGAAGTACTCGAATGTTCATTTTTACTGTGGATAAAATAATCTCAGGGTGTGTCTTATTAGCATGTATGCTGCTATCAAATTCACATAGAGACCTGGAAACTACTTTTTATAAATACACTGAGTTTATTTTTATATAAATTCTATGTACTTGGAAAAATTGGAATTCAGGAATGCATCTGTAATTTACTTAAAAATAAAATTATAGGTGAGAGTTGAAAGTGTTGGAAAACAATGATTATCCATTCATCAATTTATGTTTGGAGAATACTATGTTTGTTGTCTTTGCTTGTATAATGAAATAAATTTTTTGTTACATAATATGGTAGCTGGTTTATGCATCTGTGATTGAACACAGAGGTGCAAACATATCTTTTTGGTCATATGCCTGAAATGACATCTAGCATATGAAATCAAACTGCTTTAATTTACCTCCTTATGGGAACATCTGGTTTCTAGAATGAGAAGTGACACATTTGGGATTTTGGAATGAACAATTTGAATTTTAAAATCTGAAAAATTAAGATTTTTTTAACTTAAATTTTAATTAAAATTAAAATTTACTAGATATATTAGTAATTATAACTACTATAATATTTACTAGTATATTAAAGGCCTATAGTTAGCACTAAGAAGTAAATTAATATAATATTAAAATATATTAAATAAAATAACTTAAGATTCTATAAATGAGACCAAGTTCAAAGCTGACAGAATCTTGTCCTGCTGTTGAAAATACTACTTTTTGACATCCTTTAAAATATTGATATAGGATCTACTATTTTTCCAGTCACTCATCCCCCAAACTGTTGGAATGTGTTTAAAAATGTGCATATGTGCCACTGGGCCTCCTTACATGAAATTGACAACCCACACAAGCAAACTGGAACATAAAGGACTCCCGTTGCCAACTGATGGAAGAGTGGGGCCCCAAAAAGAAGGCTGCACACAGTGGTAGCTGAGATGGTGGCATTAGCATGAATACCATGGCAGTATAGTCACAAAGAACACTGCTATAGCGTCCTTAGAAATCACCTAGCCAAACTCTCAAATTACAGATTGGGAAGTGTGATACTCAGAAAAATGAATCAGTTTGCTCAAGATCACATGTTAGTAAGTGCAAGTCTAAAAGACATAGTCTGTCTCCTGGCCTAAGCCAGCCACTCTGTCACCAACCATGCAGTCTCCCTGTCAGAAGACAAGGGTATACAACATACAGTATCAACTTAGGACAACTCACTCTGGCTATGTGACCCAACAAGCAATTATTCTGTAACTCTGATTAACAAGAATAAAGTCATTTTGAACATTGCAGATCTTAAACTTAGATTTTTACAAATTAATGTCTTTAAAAAAAAGAAAATAAGGACAACTTATACTTTCCATTGTTTTCATAGACCTGCTTAAATGGATATTTCATTGATAAAGATTAGAATCCTTAATCCCTAAATTAAATATCTGGGTTTTTGTGGGTTTTTTTCCCCAGCTCCATCACATCAGCTGATCACTCTTATATGCTCATAGAAATTAAGGCTGCAAAGGATCTGACTTATTCAAAAGAAAGTGACTTTCCCTTTGGTACACATCCTTAATTTGTGAAATATATTGTACTTGGTGGAGAGAGGAAGTGTTACATTGTGGAAAGAGTGTTGGCTTTGAAGTAGAACAGATCCAAATTTAAATTTAGTCCAAACTTTTATTAGTTTTATGACCTTGGGCCATTTAACCATATATGGCCCCAATTTCCTAATCTGAAAAAACACTAATTACTTCCTAACAGGTTCACTGAAGGGAAGAAATTTAATCATGTGCTAAAATCACCTGGCACACAGCCTGGGACCTAGCAGGTATTTAACAATGGAAATTATGATTCCCAAATAAAGTAACAATAAGACATGTAACCCCAAATTGAAAAAAGTATATTAGCCTTTCAAATTATTCAGATGGATTGGGAATAGCTCCCTGAGGATAAGATATTTATAGATATGAAGAAAAGTGCTCTCTCTGAAAATACTATTAACTTAGATTATGGGATGTGGCACACTGACATAGAGCCCTGGGTTATAGTTAGGTCCAGTTCCCTAATAGCCATGGCCTTTGGATAAAGCATTCCACCTCTTGGAGTCTGTTTGCTTGTTGGAAAAACAAGGCAAGACCAAAAATACTTCTGTTCCCTACCTTAAGGATTTATTAATAAGGAAGGCATCTACAAACAATAAAACCCTTCTGTTGAAGGGGGTTTTGTGGCAAGCAGCTCCCAGGTTTCTGCACATGAGTGGATCTACTATTTTCATCTTTGTTATTGATGCCACTTCAGTGACAGACACATTCTTGGCTGTTTGTTATTTAAATTTTTTTTGAATGTAAAGTTCTATTGTGAATTCTCTGTGAAGCTGACTGATTTAAAATGATTTAAAAGTCTAAAGTTGAAGGTGCTTTGACAACTGTGCTATCCTAGCATGAAGGACAGGTGAAGAAACGCTGAAACTATCAGAGCTCCTGTCCATGACTTCATTACACAAACACAGATCCAATAACTTCCAAGAGGAAAAAAAAAATGAGGAAAGGCAACAAGGGAAAACAATACATTTATTAAGAGGCATGAAAATGCATAAACTCATTTATAAATAAATGCAGTATAATTTGCCCAGTGAAAAAATAGCTAAAATCCATGAGTAAACTGGATTTTATATTTGAAATGATTACATATTTGATCTTCAATAACTTCCCCCTCCATCATGATCTATTGGTAGCAGCAATTTTACAATGACTATAGAAAAAGCTGTTAACAATAATCATCATAATTGGGGAATTTTTTCAAGAGTGCTCTTTAAAAATAAACCAGTGCAAACAAATTCAAATTACAAGGGATATATGATAAAACCTGGAGCTCATCTTCAAAAAAGTAGAAAATAAAAATCCCAAACATTTATTCATTAAGAAATGAAAAAGCAAACTACATTTTGATCTGTGAAAAATAATATATGGATATTATAAAACATTCCTAACCAATGATTGCAATAATTACATTTATAAATGTTCATTCAAGTACTAATGTTCAATAAACATTCAAATTTTCATTAAAAGTAACACTAGATGTAGACGGGCCTGAACAGTGCTGTTTTTAACAACAATCATGTTAACAGGAAGCAAATGACCCTTAAATACTGTTGTTGGCTTTTTTGTCTGCAAATGATTTTTTTCACAGTCTATATTTTTATCTGCAAGGACCCAAGAAACATCTCACAAAACAGCTAATTAAGAAGTCATTTCTATAAAACAACTATCAATATAACAGAAACAGACATTCTTACAACACAAGTTTAGATCAGAAAGTAATAGGGCTGAATCAGTTTTCTTTGGCAAGAAATTAATTCCTTACCAAATGTTGGTTTGCTGTTGTGTAGACACTGTCAGAATGCTTCTTTGGTATTTACCAAAGAGTTATTTAATAAGCTGAAAAGATTTCACAAACTGTTGCCATAATAGCAATGTAGAGCTTATGTCAAAGTCATGCCAGAATCAACATCATTTGCCTGATTACTGTTGTTAATCAGTCTTCCTTCAAATAGCTCCCTCCTAATTTTGTCCTGAGTCTCAGGCTTTAATAAAAGTTCCTTTATCTGTTTCACTTTGGACTTCAGAGCCATCCTTTCTTGATGCAGTGCTTCATTAATTAAGTCTTGAATTCCAATAGGTTTCTTGCCTAAGAAAAAAAAATTATATAATACATTTAAAGTACAAATGCCAATGAAAAACATTAACTATGGCACACTGACATATCAAAATTAAGGTTAAAAAAAACCTTTAAAATGTTGCCCACACTTTATAGAAAAGGTTGCATTTCACCAAAAATATATCATTTACATGAGACATAATTTACTATAAATAAAGATCACTGCATACCAAGAGCACATTTAGGACACACATGAAACATGGACTAGTACAGATGATCATTTCAACAGTGATTATTTTAAACTTAGCACTTGATAGCTGTGTGTGAGAGTTTTGGCCTCAGATAAAGTAGTCAAATGCCCTGCTAGTCAGGATAAATGGCAGTATTCTGTTTATGGCAAGGCCTCTTCCATGGCCCTGTGTCCAGGAGGCAAAACCCAAGTTCCCTTCTTCTCCCTTGTGCCTGGCAGAGCGGAAGTGAAACTTGGGACATTCTTCTTTCATAGAGTAATTTCCTCTGCCAGTCCCAGCACTCCCTTCCTCTTCCGTCGTGTTTCAGAAATGCAAACACATCAATCACAAAAATATTAGGCAATCTCCACGGACTGGACGAGAGAAACTTGGCAGATGGCGAGTCAGTCTCTAGACTCAGCAGAGGGGAGCAGGGATGCTTTCCACGGAGCGGCAGGAGCCTGGTTCTGGTTCAGGACTCATTTCCTGTTGTTCTCACTGTCATTGCCATTCCGATCAGCCTCCTCGGTTTTCACAGAGTTCCCCTCCCCTGGCTTGTTTTTATTCTGTGTCTCATCCAGATACTGCTGGACAGCCTTGAGCACTGCGTTCTCCACCAGCCTCTTACTGAGCCTTACCAGTTCCGCGTCATCGGGCTCCCCTCCGCTCTTTTCACCTACATTCCACAACAGAGAAGAGAAGTCACTGAGATCACACTGCCACAGACACTCAGCATGCAGGGGGCGGCTAGTTCCATTAGCTTAAAAAGAGCAAGTGTCCTTCAACTTAGTAAATTGGATCTATAAATCCAAGAATAGTAGGTGGCTTTTCATTTGGTATTTGCAGAATTGGGAGCCTGCCTATTGCTGAAGCCTTCAGATTGAAAAAGTAGTTCATGAGTCCCAATCTAGAAATGCTCTACCTACCAATGCTGCAAGCTTGCCATTTATGCTTGGAAGTTTTGTTCTCTCATTCAAGGCTAATTGCTACTGTAACGTCCATGTGCCCACTACCTGGAGCATCAGACGTGTGAACTCACCAAGTACATCTACCTCTGCTTCTCCTTCTACAATGCCAAATAGCAGGTGGTCAAGATTTCCTACCATTTCATGACTTCAGATTGCTAATTTTAAAATGTTTGGCCTATAGATTGGTTGTTAATAAAGTCTCGGCATTCCCACGATGACAAAAGCAGTTACTACTGCTAGGAACAGGTTTAAAATAAGCTTGTAAGACTAATATTCTTTTTAGTCTCAGTGCTATTGCTACAATTTAAGAAAGAGGAAATTCTCCAAAGAACAGTTTGGGTTATGATGGTAAATTACTAGATGTTAATATTTTATGGCATTTTGCTTCCTCATGAGTGATGATCCTGGTCTAATCACTCCATCTTTCATTCTACTGTAAAAGAGCTGATTCCCATCTATTCTCACGCTACACATTTCCCAGTCACTCCCTTCCTTGTCTCCCTTAGCTGGAGAAAGGAACTAAGGGGCCCTTTTCCCATGTCCATTCAGCACTCTCCTTCCACTGAGCTGTGGACCCAGAAGGCAGATGGTTGGAGGCAAAGAAGTCACCAGAATGCCCACACATTAAGATCAGCTCCGTTCTGGAAGATCACCCAAGGGCTCCAGAAGGCAAAGCCACTGTGGCACTTGCATCTTTCAGTCTGGGACAGGTAGATACAAAGTGTGTGCCCTGGAAAATGGACATTATTTTTTATCCTCATATGTAACAGGGATTGGAGAACAGAATCAGCTATGCCAAGGCGGAAAACCTGGCCCCCAACCCTTCAGTGCCCACTGCTCATATGTGACACACATCCAGGACCAATTCCACTTACAACCACCCCCATCATTCCTAGTGACATCCGAAGCAGAAAATGGGGTGAGACCCATCTAGAGAGGATAACCGTAGGAAACCTTAGCAGCTGCCTTCCCCTCAGAGGAGGCAATATGGCACCTCAGACCAAAAGTCCAGGATAGAACATTTGCAGTGCAAAATATGTTTAGAATTGAGTACACTTCAACTCAGTGATAACAATATAGAACTTACTAAACATAGGATAGTATTAAAAGAGATTCACTACTGATACCATTTTTGGGGGCAAGTTAACAGTATATATATTACTAAGAATGAATGCGTATACTCCCTAATATTTAAAGGACTTTTATCTCGATCTTACAATAGTGTTTCTACTGTATAGATGGCATCTCCAAATGCATAACCTGGAACTATTTGTACAATGGCTCTTCAAATTTAAAAGGGAAACTCAAACTGCAAATTAATACTTTTTAAGCACCTTCACAACACTGTAAATGACTCTCTGCATCTGCCACCCCAGTCATGCTCTGCCACAAGGCCAGAGACTGCATATCTGGGGGCTGTTTCTGAACCTATCAGCTTTCTCACTGGTAAGGTAACAGGGTTGTATTTGAGTCCAATTAATAACTCAATCTCCCAGATCCCTCCTAGGTCTAATATTTCATACTTCTGTGATTTCTATCAGTCCACATCAAGTGTCCCTATTACTTTAAACATTAAGAGACCTAAAACACAAAAATATTCCCACAGAAAGCTAATTCCTCCTCCTGACTATCCTATGTTTGTTTATGTATTTACTATTCAAGTCAATCATGCTCAAAACAAGACTGTCACCATGTTTGACGCTTTCCTTTCCCTCATCAACCCACTTAGTTACCAAGCCTTGTCAACGTGCACTTCAGTTTCCTCCTCCTTCAGTGCATCTGGTCTAACACCTCTAGATTAATATTTCTAAAACATCCCTTTCACTCTCTACAAGGAAACCTAAACCTGTCTTCCAACACTTTCTAAAATTTGCCTTTCCAGCTGGATCTCCCACTATTGCCATGTGACTGTCAGCCTCTGACATCTCCTCGGGAGCCTGCACACCATTCCCTAGATCTAGACAGCCCTCCCTCTCTCTCTGCAATTAAAATCCCACCTAGTGCATGAAGCCTTCCCTGACTAGCCCAGCTGGAAGTGCAGGAGCCTTCATTGTATTCTGGCAACTTTAACTGCATGGCCATTTGGCCATTCATTCAACAAGTGTGCACTGAGGATCTATATGCCTGGAACTCTTCCAGCCTTACAACAATACAGCAGTGAGCAAAGCAACATCCCACTGGCTTTCTATTCTTAATTCCTTTACAAATTATGAGCATTGTGTATTAATGTATTTATTCAACACTACTGATTCATTATCTGCTCTGCTATTAATAAAAACAGTCATGAGTGCAGAAAGTACATCTTAGGTTTCTCAGTTATCTCCCCTTCTGCTAACATATGGCATAGTTCATGGACTTAATAAATATTTCTAAGTGAAGAGAATAGTTGATTGAAGTCCTTAAAGGCAGTAACAACCTTTTTATTTATTTATTTATTTTTATTTTATTTATTTATTTTTTGAGACAGAGTCTCACTTTTTTGCCCAGGCTAGAGTGAGTGCCATTGCATCAGCCTAGCTCACAGCAACCTCAAACTCCTGGGCTCAAGCAATCCTCCTGTCTCAGCCTCCCAAGTAGCTGAGACTATAGGCATGTGCCACCATGCCTGGCTAATTTTTTCTATATGTATTAGTTGGCCAATTAATTTCTTTCTATTTATAGTAGAGACGGGGTCTTGCTCTTGCTCAGGTTGGTTTCGAACTCCTGAGCTCAAACAATCTGCCCACCTCGGCCTCCCAGAGAGCTAGGATTACAGGAGCACTGCGCCTGGCCAGTAATAACCTTTTTAAATGTTTCTATCTTCCTACAAGGAGAGTATACCATGGCCAGAAATTTAAATTTAATATTAAATGTAAATGTTTAATATTAATGAAACAAGAGCAGAGAATCCCAAAATAATTTAAATATCCATGTAAAAAATACACATCTACTTTGCTTGATGAACCTAGTCAATAAGACAAAATATTAACTATATTAACTACCTACAATAGTTAACCAATCAGAAAAATAAATCTAATGTGTCGTCCAGATCTATCCTGGACTCCAGCCTCCCTTATGATTTCTTCAAAGTATCCTCCAGTGAGCAACATTAGTCTAGGAACAAGCCCATAGGAAAGCTTATCACAGAGCCCTGCAAAAATATAGCAACTAAAAAAATGTGTATCTTGATTCCAGATCTTATTTGTGTTCCAACTTTTAGCAGACTTAATTCAATTTAATGAAAAAGAGGCATTTATGATTAAAGTTACAGCGTATTTTTCTTCTGCCCACTACTAGAATAAGGTTGTATCTCTCAGAAGGATGACTCTCAGAAGGATGTCTCCAATTTTAACTGTATCCTGGTTAACAATGACAGTTCAAAATGCCATTGCAACATAAACCATTTTTTGAAATTCCAACAAAATATTCCCAATGTAAATAACAAACTCATGATAGAAATGTTCTTTCTTGGTCTGCAGCCATACTACCCTGAACGTGCCCAACCTCATCTGAAGCTAAGCAGAGTGGGGCCTGGTTAGTACTTAGATGGGAAAAATTCTTGGTCTTTCTTGGTCTACCTGGGTTACCTAATATCATACCTACATAAAATGACAGATTAAACGTTGTCTTTGACACCATTATTTTAGAAATACCCCCAGAATAACCTTGATCAAATTCTGAGAATAGTAAAAATATAAAAGGTAATGAAAAATCTTTTAAGCCCATCCCAAATACAGTAGTGTCCCTAAAAGAAGATTTAAGAAATTTTTCAACAAACTTCAAGTAAGCAATTCTATCCTCTGTAGAAGTTGTAGCATCATGAACCCAGGATTTGTACCTGTGATTCTGTTTTTGTTTATAGTACCTGAGATACCTGATACCAACCCAGCACAGGGACAATTTATTTTTGTAGTCATAAAAATGAAAATAAACTCCTGTGTGGTAGCAAGAATGTTTTACACCTGTTAGGATAATTGAAGGTCAACGTTAATGTGGCTCACCTGGTCTTATTGAGTGAGTTGACAATAACTTAACTGATGTCATATGAAGGGCTCCAAAAACCAACACCCCACATCTACTGCCAATATCTGGGAACTTGTTTGTTCTGACAAAAATAAGTCCCACTAAATTTTCTGAAGAGGAAAATGAAGAAAATCTTCATCACAATATGATGTAAGATGAAGGGAGACAGTGAAACCACATTAAAATTAAAAAAAATTCAAACATTAAACATGAAGGCATTGAAAGAACTGAGGGAGGGGCAAGATGGCAGACTCGAGAGGATGCAAATTGCAGGTGGCTGCCCACCTATTGATGGGCCTTCTTGAAAAGAGCATTGTGAATCATCAGAGAAGCATGGGGTACAGAGTGAAGGTGATGCGGCGATTCATTCTGCAAGACTGGAAGGTACACATGGGGAAGGACAAGGAGAGAGAATCCTGGGGCTCCATGTTCTCCACAAGGCCACTGCAACCTGAGCTTTGTGGGGGGCAGAGAGGACACTACTACAAACTTCCAGACTGATCACGGAGCTGCTTGGAATCTGTGTAGTGACACTGCACTAAAGAGTGGGCACAGCAGGGACCTGGTAGTTTCCATTGCGGGGTCACTGCTGCTGACACCATTCTGACCTCTCAGGTCCAGGGCACCTGGTCTACATAGGGCTCAGCTTTGTGGCAGTCCCCTCCGTGTGGCCCTGGCCAGGCTGGGAGGAAGCAGGGAGAGCACAGCACACACCTTCACACACACCATGACTGGGAGCCAAGCACCTCTCCCGCACAGGAGATTTGAGCAGATGGACTCCACTGATACCACCTGAGAAGCCCTGCAGCGACTGCCTCCACGGGACCTGGGCAGGGGGAGAGCCCTGGCTGCCCAGCATCCCGGACCTGTTGCCCCAACCTCACAACCCTCATGCTGCTATCCAGCCCTGCAGCTCTGCCTGCACAGTTCCCATGCCACTGCCCAGCCCTGCAGCTCTGACCCTGAGGCTCCGGCTGGCCCCTGTAGCTTCAGCTTTGAGATTCCCTGGCTGCTGCCAGGCCCCAAGGCCCCACCCCCAGGGTTCTAGCAATAACCACCAAGTCTGAGGGCCCTGCCCCTGAGGATTTAGAACTGATGCCAGGCCCCACAGCTTCACTGCCAAGGCCCCAGCACTGCAGCCGGAACTCACCCCCATGGCTCCCACTGGACACCTGGCAGGAACTACCCCTGCAGTGTAGTGTTCCACTAAGGACCCCCACTAACCTCCAGCCACCATTGCACCTGGGTCCAGTTGGAATGAACACACCCAGCCCTGACACCTATGATCACAGCCTAGATAGCCTCACCCAGCTACCACTGTCACCACCATGTGGAGATACAGGCAAAGCAATCTCTTGCAATGTTGTCTTCCGTGCACAGGGATTCACCCAGCACCCAACCTAAGCTTCCAACAGCAGCCTGGGTAACCACCCACCGCTCTGCACAAAGATCATCCAACACAGGTTTAGACTGTGACAATCACACGGGAAACGGGACAACACAGAAGAGCTGCAATGCAGGCTCTCAGTATATCCGCCCCTCCCCTGCATGTTCAGTCTTCCAGAGTAGGTCACAAAAGTGCCATCTAGGGACCTCTCCTTCTCATCAAGTGGGAGAGTTCCCAGCAAAGAAAAACAGGTTTTTGCAGGGTACCTATCAGCCCGGAGCTGGGAGAAGAGGATTCAGATGAAAAGAAACCCCCCCCACACACACACACACAATCCAGCAACATGAAGAAATCAAAACAGTTTGACACCACCAAGGGATCACAATGGATCTACAGCAATGGATCCCAACCAAAAGGAAATGGTCAAAATGTCAGAAAAGGAATTCAGAATATGGATGTCAAATAAGATGAATGGAATTGAAGTGAAATTAGAAAACCAACAAAAAGATGCCAAAAATATTTCAGGACATCAATGAAAAAATGAAAAAGTCACTAAAGAGCTAGACAACATAAGAAAGACAATAATAGAACTTAAAAAAATGAGTCATTTAGAGAATTTCAAAATATAGCAGAAAGCATCCACAACAGGCTAAACCAAGCAGAATAAAGAATCTCAGTGCTTGAAGACAACATTCTCAAACTGACTCAGTCAAAGATGCAGAAAAGAGAATAAAGAACAATCATTCAGAGAAATATGGGACTATATGAAGTGAACTAATATACAAATTATAGGTATCCTTGGCGAGGAGAAGATTCCATCCACAAGGCATGGAAAATCTATTCAAGGGAATTGAGGAAAACTTCCTTAATATTGCCAGAGATTAAGATATCCAGATACAAGATGGTCATTGAACACTGAGAATATTCATAGCAAACAAAACATCTCCAAGACACACAATCATCAAGTTGGCCATAGTCAAAATGAAGGAGAAAAGTCTACAAGCAGCAAGACAAAAGCAAGAACTAACCTACAAAGGACAACCCATTGAGCTAATAGTAGACTACTCAGCAGACAACTTTATGAGCCAGAAGGGATTGGGCCCCCCCATTTTTACTCACCTTAAACATAACTGCCAGCCAAGAATTTTGCATCCTGAAAAGTTAAGTTTCATAAATGATGGAGAAATAGACTTTTTTAGACAAGCAAATGCTACGGGAATTTGTCACTGCTAGACCTGCCCTACAGGAAACAGTACTGCATTAAACATCGAACAGCATGATAGATACCCACTAGTGTAAAAACACCCGAAAGTTAAAGCTCGCAGCTCTAACAAAACAATAAGTTAAACCCAACATGATGAACAGAACAGCATCCCACCTAAAGACCGTCTAAATGGATGAAAAAACACAACCCATGTATCTTGTCCCTAGGAACACATCTAACCCCCCAAAACTAACACAGACTCAAATGAAGGGATGAAAAAAATATTCCATGCAAATGGAAATCAAAAGAGAGCAGGTGTAGCCTTTCTCATCAGATAAAATATACTTAAATCATCAGTGGTAAAGAAGATAAAGATGGTCATTATATAATGATAAAGGGAGCAATTCAATGAGAAGACATAACAATCCTAAATATATACACACCTAACAGGAGCTACCAGATTGACAAAGCAAATCCTACTAGATTTAAGCAAAGAAATAAACAGTAGCACTGTAATTGCTGAGGACTTCAAGACCCCACTGATAGACCTGGACAGATCATTGAAGCAGAAAATCAATAAAGAAATACAGGAAAGCAGTATGGAGATTCCTCAAAGAAATAAATAGACTTACCATTTGACCCAGCAATCCAACTACTGGGTGTCTACCAATAGGAAAAGTCATTTTATCAAAAAGACACCTGTACTCAAATGTTTATTGCAGCACAATTCACAATCACAAAGATGTGGGATCAACCTAAGTGCCCATCAATTCATAAATGGATTAACAAAATGTGGCACATATATATATGCCATGGAGTACTACTCAGCCATAAAAAGGAATGAAATAATGCCCTTTGCAGCAATTTGAATGGAACTAGAGACCATTATCCTAAGTGAAGTATCTCAGGAATGAAAAAAACAAACACCATGTGTACTCTCTAATACTTGGGAGCTAATTGATGGGCACAAAGAGACATAAGCCAATGGAAATCAAGAAGAGAGGGGGGAGGAAGGGAGAAGTAAAAACCCACCTATTGGGTATAATGAACACTATTTAGGTGATAGGCACACTAAAATCTCTGACACAAGGTATCCATATTAAAAATTTGGACACCTTTAATATTTTGCAATTTTTAAAAATGTTCTCACTTGCTAATATACTGACTATCAAAAATCTCATTTGATATCTGAACAAAGGCTTCCTAAGCATCTTTCCATCACTTGTACCACTCTGCACTTCTTGTTCCTGAAGCACAATTGTGTCCTTAGAAGTAATTTTTTAACTGAGCTTACCTTTTCTTTCATCCACTTAGCTAATATTAACACTAATGAAAGATCTGTAGGCTATTCAAAAAGTTAGTTTGGCACACTCAGCTTCCTACACACTATCTGCAACTAATCTGTGAGGAAGGGCAGGTCAGGAATCGCCCTCAAGTGCCCATTTAAACTGACACTGTCCTTAGACCCTTGTCTTCCAACAGTATTAGCTGCAAATGCCCCAGGAAACGGAGCTCCTGTAAATAAAGTTCCCCTCCTCTTGCCAAATACCAAAACTCATCCCCAACACACACACCAGAAAATTTTAGAATTAAATAACTAAAACTATATTTCGAAGTATTTTCTAGAATATAAATTTCAAAAGAGAAGGAACCATGCCTTTTCAAGTTGGGT
This sequence comes from Microcebus murinus, assembly GCF_040939455.1. NCBI lineage: Eukaryota > Metazoa > Chordata > Mammalia > Primates > Cheirogaleidae > Microcebus > Microcebus murinus. The sequence goes on from NC_134108.1 coordinate 30,648,236, forward strand.
TTTTTGGTTTGGTTTTTGAGACAGTCTTGCTCTGCTGCCCGGGCTAGTGTGAAGTGGGAGGATCCTCGCTCACTACGGCCTCAGATTCCCGGGTGCAAGTGATCCTCCTGCCTCAGCATCCTCAGTAGTCAGGACTACAGGTGTGCACCACCACTCCCAGCTAAGTTTTCTATTTTTTGTAGAGACAGGATCTTGCTCTGTTTCTCAGGCTATTCTCAAACTCCTGGGCTTAAGTGATCCTACTGCCTCGGCTTCCCAAAGTTCTGAGATTACTGGTGTGAGCTACCACACCTGGCCAATGTTTTATTCCAGATTCAGGAGCACAGAATAAATAGAAAAATGATGCTGTTGTAATATACAAAAGGACAATACCCAGGGGTTTTCGACACCACTACACTGTATGTCCCTCCATCCACCCTCATCATTTTTCAGTTGGGGGGAGGGTAGGGGTAGAATGCAGCTAAATTGAGTATCAAGAGTAGCCTTGAGGGAAACAAAGGGAGATGAGCTCCCAATAGGCACCAGACAGGCTAAGTGGGCTCAGGTGGTGATCCAGGCAGCCTCAGCCAAAGTTATCATAATGACAAAGGGTTAGATTAGACATCATCCAAATACCCTTCAACTGGTGACTGAAGCAACAAGCTATGGTAAGACCATGCAATGGAACAGTACTCAATACAAGGTAATGAAATACCGATACATGGAACACCACAGATGAATCTAAAATATCTTATGCTATGTGAAAGAAGTCAGATCAAAAAGGCTACATAATGTGTTCCATTTATGACATTCTGAAAAAGGCAAAACTAGACTACATACAGACCAGCGGTTTCCAGGGGTGGAGGTAATAGGAAGGGTTGACTGTGAAGTGACATGAGAGAATGTTGGAGAGTGATGGAACTGTCCACAATCCTGATTTATAATGACAAACTTCATGTGTTGATCAAAACTCACAGAACTCTATACAAGAGTGAATTTTACTGTATGTAAATTATACCTCAATTTAGAAGAAAACACTAATGAGAACAATTTCTTCCCCGTGATGAGGGACCAACTCAGCCTCTATTGGGGTCAACATGTGAACTCGGTGAACAGACTAGTGCCCAGTCACTCATCATAATTACCATGTATATGGTAATGAGGATGACTTCTCAGCTGCCCTCTCTGCTTTAAGACACATCCCAACTGCAATATCTGTAATCTCTCACAGCTGCAGGCATCAGATTTTTAGTTGCTTTCCTTCTGAATCGTATTTTTCTGTTGTGCTCAATATTAAAATATGAAAAATAATTTCCACTGAAACAGATTGAGATGGTTTCTGAGCATAAATGAGACCCAAATAAATTGCTTTAATTCTCCCCTTCAGTGTATCAGACATGTATCATCTGCTCCAATCTGCTCAGAAAGTAGAAATTAAATTGGTACCCAGTACTCTGACAAGTGATAACCATCACTCTGCTGTTGAAATCTATTTCAGGGGGGCACTGTGCTCATGGTGGTTTGTCCTGCTCATTTATTTTGCTTTGTCTTGTTTGTAGGCTCCCATCTGTTCTTCCATGTCATAAATAATTCTGTATTATATAGAAATCTTGGTTGTTTCTTCTCTGAATTTTGGTTCCTATATTTGTTCAGATTTGAATACAGAGACTTCTCAAGATCCCTTGAGATCTTGAGACTGGTTGCTCAAGACCTCTTTAAGTCTGGTTGCTGGTTGCTCAAGACCTCTTTAAGTCATCTGGGGCAAAACTGACTCACAGGTGCAATTCTCAGCAGTGATACATGAAGTATACATTCCAAACACAAGTTCTGATTCACAGGAGTATGAACAGAAGTATGGCTATCATTGAAAAATTATTTTTATGACAAAGAAGAAATATAGTTTCAAACATGTTACAAGAATAAATCTTCAAAAAATTATGCTTTGACTGGCAGAAAAATAAGGAAGCCAGAAAACAGAGCATTGCTAGAATCTAAATATTATATTCATGTGACTTATCTATTTTAAAAGAGTTTTACATAAAACTTTAAAGCACAACTAACTAGGACCAATTTTCACCTATTTAGCCAACACACCTGCTCATGATGACATACACTCGTCTTTATAGGCTGATATTCTAGGGCTAGGAGTTGATTCAATCAGAAATAAAGGTCATTTTCCTGTGCTGCAGGCAATGCTCCCCAAGATAGGTCAGCAGAATAAATGTTGCCTTCAATCTAATCTAGTAAAATAAATCATAAACTGTAGATATCACTTTACCTCTTTTATAAGCAATAAGGACACACCCAGATCAGCAGTCTCCACAGGCTGAGAAACTGCTGGTGGTGCCAGGTGACTAACAGCAGTGACAGGAATACTTCCCTCCATTCATTCAGACTTCATGCTTCTCAAAGTACTTTCAGAAACAACGTATTTGGTCATTACAGAAACCTTATTGGGGAAAATAAGTGTCGTTCTTTCCATGTTACAGGTAAAAACAATGAGAACCAAGAGATTACATAAATTGCCTGTAATCACATAGCAGTAGGGATAGGAATGGTGATTCCCTCTCTGGAAATCAGGAATCTCAGTTCATCTAGAACACCCACCCCTACACAGAGACTCCACAGTGCTCTCATTGGGAAAATGAAGGTATATATTTGAGAAACACTACATAATTATCAGTTGATTGGAACAGAAAAAGTCAGATTTCTTTTTCAGATTAAAATTTTCAATACTAAATAATGAATGCTGATTAATGCAATACAGTCCATCCTTCCTCCCACCTCTCCCTCCCTCCCTTCCTTTCATCTTTCCTGACACAAGTACTCACGGAGTACCCTCAATTTGTGAGAAGCATTGTGCTATGAATACAGAAAGGCATCCAACATGGGCCCTGCCTTTAGGAACCCTGAAATTCAGTAAAGGCAGAAACACATTAACAAATAAGAGATGATGAATGCTCTGAAAGAAAGATCCACAATGCAGAGTGGGTGCACAAAGCAAATAGTACTCAATTCTATTTAAGGGAATATATCCCCAAAAAGTGTCATATAGGAGGTGTTGCTTACGTTGGAGTTTGTAAAATGAGTTAAGTACTTGTCAGGTGGGGCCAGGGTAGAAATGGCCCGACAGGGAGGGAGTTAAGATCAGAGTGGCTCGTTTAGTAACGGGGTAGAACTTGCTCTAATATGAAGTGACTGATGAGGTGGGAGGGAGGAGAATGATGAGGCTGGAAACACATGCAGGGGAGAGACTATGAAGGCTCCAGGAGGACATAATGAAGAGTTTGCACATCATTTATTTCTTGAGTGCCTACTATGATCAAGTTACACTTCCAGATTCTGAGATACACACAAATTATTACCTTGTCTTCAAGGTATTGCTTATTTCAGTCTGTGAGGCATAATGTTAAAGAAACTTTAACTTTCAGAAAACTGCTACTGCTTTAAAATGTAAACTTGGGTCTCAGAACATTCCAGCTATTTCATAGGAAAACATCGGATGTGCCACTGACCAGTGATTTTGCTTCATTTTAGGTTTGACACCAATTACTAGTCATTAAGCTTAGCAAGGAGGGACTAAAATATGAACTACAAGGTAACCGAGAGCATCATAAATATTTTAAATATCACAGGCTGAAAAAATTATATTAAAATTGTTTTAAATTTTAAAATTCAAAATTAGCTGACTAAACCAAATACTTTTTGGATGAGTGTGTAGAATGTGTCTTACACTGCAAATTTTTAAATCTATTCAGCTAGCTAATATATAAAATAGGTTGAACTGATGCTGTTTTTCTTTGATGGTTTCCCAAAACAATTTTAAAGTCTGAATAAAAAAATCTAGATATATAGAAAATTTGGTCAGTATATTTTGCTTGTGAATACTAAAAATCTGTGGACCAAGTCTATTAGGCATTATAAAAGCAATAATAATGGATCAAACAGAGAATGTGTGATGCTAACAAGAACTTGAAGATGATCATTTAAAAATTTAAGGGTACAATGTACATTATCTAGGTGATGGGTACAATGTACACTATCTAGATGATGGGCACACCTGTATCTTTGTCTTAAGCAGTACAAAAGCAATCCATCTAACCAAAACAGTTGTACCCCATCATATTCTGAAATAAATTTTAAAAAATCAAGATAAAAGGTCATCCTTGGCCATCCTTTCTAGACATGTAATAAAAGTGAACAAACAGAACACATTTTTTTAAAAAAAAATTGAAGTTTGGCAACCTCATAAATTTATTGCTTTAGCTTCAGGAGAAATGAAGAAAGTAATTTAGGATGTTTCTTTTCTCAGTGACCTAAGACTATTCATTCTCTAGAGGCTTCCAAAAAGCATTCAGACAAAAACCAAACAGTTTTTTAAAGTTATTTTTGGTTATATCTACTGGTCATTAAAGGTTTTTGAATGTATGAATTCTTACTGCAGGAAATTAAACTAGCATTTAAACTTGTTGAGTGATAACGTGTTGATGATATGTAAATGTTAATTCATTTGGTCCATCAGTTGACATTTGCTTTTTAAGCTCTTGATCTCTAAGTATGCCAGAACTGCTCCCAAGCAAAGAAATTTCAAGTGTCAATAAGAAACAAGCACATACAGTCCCAGGGATGACAAAGAACAGTCACTACGACGCTGGGCTTCCTACAGGCCACCCTAAAGGCACACTTGATTTCTGTGGGATAAAAAGGAACTGAAAAGATGGTTAGAAGGAGATCAGGCATGATCCTGGTCTTGTCCTCTACAATGTCCCACTGTTCTCCCTGAAGAATAAACCAGAGTCTGCCCACTGCAGCTGCTTAGGTCTCTTCCCAGGAGCTTTGGGGGGTACGGAGCCATGTTCCTTCATCACCAGCTGCTAAGACCTTGTGTCCTCCATGTGGAGCCCCAGATCTCTGCACATATATATTTTCCAACACAATATCATTTTACTCATTTGTAATAATTATATTTATGGATCCTTTTGATGATAATAAACCTACTTCATATTAAGCACCTATTATGTGCCTGGCTTTTTCCCCCGCCACACACACACACACATTGAAGTCAAAAAGCTTACTATTATTATCACTATTCTACATATGAGAAAACCAAGAGTAAGAAAAGCCACACGAGACTTGCCCAACTCCATACAACTAAAAACTGCCAAAATTAGGATTCAAATGTAGATCTACGTGTGGCTCCAAAACATCGCACTTTTGCCATTATCTTATGATGATGCTCTATTTCTGACAACTGGAAATATATCTCTATGACACCTTCTATAATATATTTTGGTCTAAAATGAGACTGCTAACCAGAAAATGCTTATAGTGCTTCCTCTTGATTTAGAGTCAGAATACTTGGGCTAGAATCCTAGTTCCCTCACTCACTACTCTGCATCCCTGTGAAGTTGCTCAACCTCTCAATGGCCCACTTCCTTTATTTGTAAACAAGGGATAGCAGTAGTTTTATACCATAGCACTGCTGTGAAAATTAAGCATGAAAATACAAAGCAGTTAGCACAGTGCTTGGCTTATAGTAAGTATTCAATAAAATTATCTACTATGATTTCTGTTTTGATTTAAATGAAAGTGATACTGTGACCCTCTGTCAACTTATTGTATAAGGAGGTTACAGGCTATTTGTTTATGATCTCCCTCATAAACATCCCTGTGAGCAAACATAACATGGGAAACCTGCCCACTTTATACAATATATTTCTTGAAACAATGTTGGAATAACTGCAAACAAGAATCTGAATGCATTGTTCTATATAGCTTCCATTTACATTCTTTTACAACTAAGTGACATTCCATCATGGGCAAAGAGAAGAGCTACTGCTAATTAATCTTGCAAAAGTCTTCCAGCAGACCTATGAATAGACTACAGCTGAAAGGGTGCAGTAATACAGATGGGTTTAGGTTTCTAGATGCACCAATCTAAATCAAGTTCAGTTTATATGCAAATTTTCAAGAACTTATCTACCTCAGAATATGTGTTAGGCATACGTAGTGTCACGATCAACCCTAATCTGAGCTTTGCTCTCACCTTCCTGGTAGAGTCAACACATACTTTCAGTCCCAGGGCTTCTTTCCAACCATTCATTTTTTTTTGTCAAATCCCCAGAAGATGTCATATAATTAATGTCATAGAAGATTCAGCAAAAGGCACACTGTAAGTAAAAATCAGCACCAAGAGAAAACAGGCACTATAATGCTAAGTAAAGAAAAGGGGGAAATACAGATTGCAGAGGTGCACATCCTAGAGCCATCGTTTGAGTTCTGGGCTTCTTGATATTCAGAGTGAAAGGGGATGCACAATGCACAGTGGTTCTTGCTGCCAAGACACCAAAGTACACACCATGGTTCCTTCAGAATCAGAGTGAGTGATCCCTTCAGGATCAGAGTGATGGCAGCACCATCCCACAGGGCTCCAGGCCACACCCACTTTCCAATGGCCTGCCCCAAATCCCTTCCTCAGCGACCCTCCACCCTTTTCTTTGTAAGAGCACCCACTCCACTGCTCCCCTTCGGTAAATCGCTCCTCTCTGGTTCCACAAGGCTCCACAGAGCTACTGATTCAAAGCTACCACTGGGCTACCACAAGGCTCCACAGGGCTACTGATTCAAAGCTACCACTGGTGCCCCTTCTTCAAGACACTTCATTTGTACCTTTTGGGTAATTTTCATGATATAAGAATACTATTCTTGTTAGTATATAAAAACACTTTATACCATAATACGTAAATTACAGTGTCTTTGATATACAAATGCCCTCACAGGTTGTACAGTTTACAACCTGTACCTTTCTCCAGATTTTATACATGGGAATTAGGAGAGAAAAACTCATTCTACTTGAATGTTGAGCAGCAAGAATGTTCTCCAGAGCTGCTGGAAGTCATATCTCCATCACTGAGAGAAGCCAGGGAGGGTGAGAACACAGAAGCCAGAAGAAGAGATGGAGAGGCAGAGGGCTGATAATGTTCGTTAATCAATCTCAAGGTCAACTTCTATCCCTGTCTTGTTTGCACATGCAAGCCAATAAATTCTCCCTTTGGATTTAAAAAAAAAAGAATAAATTTGTCTTGATCTACGTGACCTCCTGGAATCTATCCTCTCACTGCCTTGACTATTCCTACTGCATTTTTCTATTTCTGCTCTGACTGGTTCCCAGACCCTTCTAAGAATTCTGCAGACTTCTCAAAAAATTCCAGCCACTGCCTTGGCCTCCTGGCATCTGAGCCTTCGGTACGCTGTAAACCCAGAAGCCATGAGAGCACAGCTTACCATTCTCAAATGCCATCTCCACCTGGCTGCAGGTTCAACTCCCAACAAATTCACTAACCTCTCCCTATATCATAGATTGACATCATTGATATCATAGATTGACATCATAGTGAACATCATTTAATATGAGAAAACTGGTTTAAAAAATACCAAAAAGAAAAAAAACTACTGTAAGATTGCAGAGCACATGCTTAATAAACTTAAGTAAATTATTTGTAATGAGTGTTCATAAACTGTTGATGAATTTAAAATTTTAAGTTTGTTAAATTTGATCTGGGCGAGGGTTTTCCTTGGAAACATTAACAAATTTGAATTACTGTAATATACTTATTTTTTTAACTGCATTTCTTTTAAAATAGTCACATTTTTACATACTTTGTAAAATTTTATGACATTTTATGGTGAAAATACACTATATTTAACATGTTTATTATTTTTATCCCAAAAGAAATAAGAACCACAAATTGGCCTAAATTAAATGCTTAACCTTAGAACAACAAAAAATATTGTTAAAACACAGCCAACAACTATGCACCAGTTATTAAATTATCGCCTCTCGGCTCCAAACCCACCCTTCCTTGATCAGGTTAATGATACTGGAGCTGGAACTCAGCAAACATTTCTCCTTCGCCTGGGTATTAGGTTCTGCCAAGAGGGGGCGCTAAAGGGAAACCGGACAGCTGCACAAAGGGAAAAGGCTCTTGCTGTTTGCTATCTGCTCTGTTCCTACCAGTGTTGCCCCAGCTATGGCTATTCCCCCTGGCTGTGACAACTGCTTCTGGTAGCAGCTGGTTCCAGTTTTCATTTTTTTCCCATCTGCTGGAATTCACATCAACATATTCCCTCAGGTGAGGGCGAAGGTAGCCAGTGCCCTCTTTCAGAGGCTGGAAGCCCAGCTTTAAATTAAGGGTCTGTTTTCTGTATTCCTGGGGCACTTCCTTGAGGACAGCAATCCCTAACAAAGATCTGAGCCTCAGCTACGTGGGAGCCCTTCCCACAAGTTAACCCAGCCTGAAAGTTACTGTCTTTGTTTCTCCTTAATATTGCTTTTCCACCCTTCAGTCCTCCAAATCCTACTTAACTAATTCCCTATGATAAATTCTCTCTGTTGAAATAACTGGTGTAGTTCCTATTTTCTTGGACCCTAAATGATACAAACTACTTCTGTGTTCTTCTCCCACAATGCTGTAGTTAGAGGACTAAGATGTGAACAACAGAAGCAAAGAGTACCAAGTTAGGAACAGCTATAAGCTTGAAGTTTTTCAGAAAAACTGCCTATTTCATGAACTTCTCCATAAAACAATATTTATCGTGCCTTTTAATTTAATATTCATTTTCATATCAATTTACATATACATTTTTAGGTTCTATGAAATCTGCAAATCTAATTTTATCTTGGAGGTTAAGCACATATAGTAGTATATACACATAACATATTAAATTTTTACTTTAAATTTACCATACTTATACTAGAGAAAATTTAAAATCTAAATTTGGACAATAGTTTCATAAATTCATTTACAAAGACAATCATACAATAGGCAATATGCCTTAGCTTGTTGAGGACTCATTGATACCAGCTGCCAGCAATTACTACCATGAGTTCAATAATCAACATTTTATGTAGTACATAGGTGATACAACAATGTACCTATATTACAGTTCTATTTTTGAATAAGTTTGATGCTCAAGATACTAATGTAAGTCATTTAATAGTTATTAAAAATTAAGAAATAAAGACATATATTTTTCGTTAAAATTTTGGTCTTCCATTTAAAGAATTTGGTAGCCTAAAATAGTTTGAAAAAATTCTGCCTTAAAAATCCTTTCAGGCAATGTACTATGAATTATTAATGCAAAATTTGACTATGATAATGTCTCTATGTTAAGATTCCTTTTTGGTATTTTCATTGTTTAAAATAAGATTTACTGCAAACATAATTAGAATACTACTGGGTTTAATGTATCCTTACCACTCGACTTCTAAGACCACCAAAAGAAAATGTGTTAAAAACCTATCACAACCATTGTCCTAATTTTGTCCCTCTGGAGCCAAAGTAACTCTTCTTTCCTCCACATTAAAGTACTCCCTAAATGTCTGAACATAACTAATTCTTCCGCCTTCTCTTGCCCCAGCTAAGCAGCCTTCCTCCTGGGATGTGGTTTCCAGGCTCCTCTCCCTCCTGGCTGCCCTCAGGACACACTGCAGCTTGTCAGAACTCTAAATAAGGTCTGACTACCATAGCCCTGGATAGAAAGCCATAGATTAACAAATCATCTGCTTGCCAGTTTATTAGCCATCATAAACATCAATCAAAACTCTGAAAAGGATACACTTTACAGCTAGCTTTAGCTGAACATTTAAAATGCTTAGAAAGTGAATTTTATTTTTGCTCACAGTCAGATGTGAGCCATCAAATTGAAGCTTGATGTAATTCAATGGCAAATACCAACAACAATCATCTGACCACAAAGTTGGAAGAGAGGCAGGAGGGAGGGGCTCAAGGGAGGTCATTAAAAGTGGATCACCCTTTTCCACCAGATTCCTTCCTTCCTCTCCCATCAGCATTATCAACTAGGTAAATTCTATCACCCTTGGGAATGTGAAACCCTCTCTTTATCCACTCCAAGCATCTTGTTTGTACATCATTTTCTCCCTGGTAGTATAAATTTTTCTGTATATATATCTTATGCTGACAAGAGTCTTGGACTAAATAAGTTTCGGGGGAGTATGTAAAAACAAAAAATTATAAGCCTCAAATATCTTTGATTAAGCCTTTAACAACATTTATGTCCTGGTTAGCGTAAAATTTAAGTTACGTTTATTCGTTATAAAATTTTTATCATACAGTTCAATGAAACTGAAAAATGTATTTGAATAGTTCCAAGGTCTGTTAACTTATAATGCTGTCATTATGAATGTTTATTATAGAACACTTTATTTGCTAAAATGTTTGCTGTAGGAAATGTTTGCTCATGTCAAGTTGTAAACCCTGCCTGTAGCAGGAGATAAGGTAACTTCCAATCTTGGTGGTAATTAACTCACTGTGGCTGGACTTTGCTTATTTAGCTACTTCCCTATGCAAGTCCCCTGGCATGTAAGCGGCATGAATTTGATTGTTAGACTGAAAGCATAAAGATCCTTTATCTTGGCTTTTTCCTTTCAGGGTATAATAAACCTTGGGATCCAAGAGATTTCTCTTTTAAAATTAAAAAACAAAACAAAACAAAAAAAAAACTCTCCAACAATATCATGTGTTACTCATCATTGTATCTTCCAGAACACCTGGCTCAGAGTTTTCCAAATGTGATGGCTCAACAATATTAATTGAAGTGAATTGATTGCTCTTCACAGCAGCTCTCACTTATGGCTAAATTTCATTGCAACTAAAATGGAACATGAAGATTCAGATAAAATCAGACAGCTTTCACTTCTTTGATAGATTTGGTAATATTTGTTTCAGGGTATACACTGGGGATTGGCATATAATAAACTCAGTAAATACAATTTATCTGCAACAGACCAGAGTATTTGAATTGCATGACCACAGTGATCTCAGAAGTCAGCTCAGCAGAACTATGGTTTTATTTCTACTTATATACACTGAGGGTCCCCTAGAATAGCATCCAAAGCCTATGGTTGCAGGTTATAAAATTTTAACTCAAGCAAATTTAAGCAAAGAAAAGGGGGGAGGATTTGTTGCTTCATGTAGTGAGAAGGTCTTTGGCATGGCTGAACTCAGAGGCTCAAACACTGTCACCAAAACTGTCTCTCTCTCCCTGCATGGGCTCTACTCTCTTCTGTGCTGGCTTCATTCTCAAACTCATCCTCACTGTACTTGTACGGCATGAGCACATGCTGTAATATTATGTCTACGTCCTTTCTATTCACTACCCAAAAGGAAGACAGAGTCCTATCAAATGGAAGGCTCTGGCTGACCCTGCTGGCCCCACAGGTGCCTCCCAGCGCAGGAAGGAAGGCATCAGGATGGACAGGACCCCAAGGAGAGGTGGAAGGAGTCCCCCATAGGAAAGGATGCTGCACAGATCCATGCTGCAAGTCTACTCAACAGTTCTGGGTCTGAAATTCTAAGCTCCCCCTTTTTCCCCTTCTGGGTAAGGTAGAAAGAAAAACAGTTCAGCCAAGCTGACTTCTAAGGTGACTACAGTTATGCAATTATTATAACACACTATTTGTTGCAGAGAAATTATATTTACTGAGTCTATTATACACCAAGCACAGTGTCAGGCATTTTATAGACATTAGCTTATGTAGTTTTCACAATAGGTAGATATTATTTAAGATGAGTGTACAGAAGATTAGAGAAGTTAAACAGTAAATGTCAGAATCAAAAATGCAAACTGAAGCAGTCTGTCCTCAAAACCTTTATTTTTCTGCCAAATAACACTGAGAGTTTTGAAGCTCTTTTGAGTTTATTTATTGTGGATATCAGAAATTTGTAGATGAAGCTCAAAGACCTACATGTTAATTATGGCCAGAAGTAAACAGAAGGCAATTATCTATAGCAAGTGATCTATCAGATATCCTGAAATAGTTTTATTAATACTAGCCTTAGCCTAATGTCTGAAATTCTGCCATTAGAGAGTATTTGGGGCTTAGACATCACTGCTGCTTAATTTACTATTTTACTACAAATACTTCCCAAGAGCACTTAGGATAATTTGGCCTTATTAAAATGCAAATACCCCAGAAAGGAATAACAGATATGAACTTTCTTTTATTAGCCAAAACCTTTGTGGATATCAGATTCTCTGCTCCTTTTTTCATGGCCCCAGGAAAGAAGACACAAGGTCAGGTCCTGTCCCATTGCTGAGGGACAGGTCATCATCTAAGCAGAGTTCTCACAGCATCCAATGGCCACACTAGGGGCTGGGGACAATTCTACACCCTTGGTGCACCTAATGAAAATCACTCAACATTTGATAGTAGAATCCAAGCAAATTCTAAAAGGGTTTGGTAACAACAAGAAAAGGAAATACAGTTACCATGTAGCCTGTGAATAAACAGAAGGAATTGGGGTACTAAGATAAGAATAATAACTGTTAGCACTTGCTCTAATGTTCCTATACATGATTTTAGAAACATATACCGCCTAAGTATACATTATTTAATAAGGGAAAAATCTAATCGTTCGTGACCATGGCTAAGTGTTTTACATTGTACAACATTCCTGCTGCCACCCCAATATTACCCACAGAGATCTTGTGCAAAATGTAGTTTCAGGTTACACACAGCACCTCTGGCTTCCCTGCTTCAGAAAGGGGGGGGGGGTAGCAGGTACTGAGCTGCCTGGCAATCCCAGCCTCCTGCCAGCTCTCAGCCCCGTAACAGCCCTGGAGGATTGTAACTGAGAAACCCCCCACGCTTCTGCCTTTCAGCAACTTCCTCTCTCTTAAATGGAACAGTTGGGGAGCATCTATTTTCTAACAGTTGCATTTCATAAGTGGTTTGAAAAGTAATCCTGGCATAGTACCTGGCACATAGCACTGAATAAATTAAGAAGAAGAGGAAGAGGAGGAGGGAGAAGAAGAGTTGGAGGAGGAAGAAAAAGAATTACATTATATCTATATCTCTCATTCTTTTATTCCCTAGTCTCTTAGCTCCAAGAGACAAATTGGGGGAAAATGAATAAACTTTCAAAATCATAGTAGTTCGACCCCCACTTCTTAAATGTGAGTGAGGCCCTGAGAGATCAGCAGCCTGCACAGAGGCAGATAGAACATAGTAGCAGAGCTGGGTTTCTCACCCAGTTCTCACTCAGTCCTGTGCTGTCTACAGTAAGAACTGCACGCCAAGCAATGGGCCCATATGTTTTCAACGGGCAGCAGCACTGTGCTATGCTGTGTCCTCCATGCAAAATGCATTTCTACTGGCAAGGAAAGACAATAAATGTCACTGTCCACTGAGGGGAGGTTTCCTATCCACAGTCCCGGGGGGCCAGGCTTTACAGTCTATGTGAGAATCTATCAAAATGTTTCTCTGGTACATTCAGTAACCAAAGCTCTTCATGGCTTCCAGTCGTTCCATGTCCTGCCCTCTGATAGGCTTATTTATAATGAAATTCTCTCACATTTCTATCAGGAAATGTGTATCGTTCTCCTTATTGACAAGCATTTAGAATATGCCTCCTCTGGGTTAGAATATTATGTGAGGGTCTGGTGCTAGTAAGAGATGTACAATACATATTCTGAATATGGGGAGCTTGAATGCATGTGGTAAGATAGAGAAAACACATGAAAGATAACCATGAAGTCAGCGTATCTTCAGTGCAAACAGGAAGGGAAAGGTATAAGGCTACAAGATTTCTAGGAAGCCTTCTGGAGAATTAGAAAATCAAAATACAGATTTTGATTATAACTTAATCACCCTGTGTATAACTTAATCACCACCATTGTAATTAAGGTTCAAAAATGTAAGTATTCACCAGACATGAAGTCCACACTGCACACCTCAATTTATCTATTAATGTAATACCATCAGACTCCAAATCATCAGAAATTATCTTGAGATTTGATTCATATTTATGAAATGAGTACTATAAATGGTCCTGGTAATTCATCCCACACAAAAAGACTATATTAAAACATTTCATGTATAAAATTAAAATGGGTGTTGTGTTAAAATACATACTTATTCTAATATTTCACTTTTAGCATCACAAAATATCAAGAGTAGGAAGTAACCGAGTTGTCAGTGCATCCATTCATGAGCAGGTCCATTCTCCCTTACCACCTCCCTAAGAGTGTTTCCCATCCTATGCCTGAATATTTCCAGTGACAGGGGACTGACTACCTCGTGATGCAGTTCAGTTCATCTTTGGACACTCACCTATTTCATTCTACATAAAAGCAATATACTTCAAAATGGAAAAAATTGCAAGAGGAAAAGGGCAAGTACAATGTTTTCTAATTAGTTAGAGATGTGTCCATTTAGTTACTAAGTTTTCCTTTGAGGTTTACTTAATGAGATAAACAGTATTGCCTGTGCAATGACATTTCTGTTCATGAACATTCCTTTCAGGCAGCTCGCTATGAGAAATTAAGTCATTCAAAGAAAACAAGTCATTCAAAGAAAACAAGAAAATAAGCATTCAGCAAAAATGACATTAGAGAACATCTACATATTTGTTAACATTAAAATTACTATAGATATTATAGGGTTAAGAATGTTCCTGTGGAGCAATAGAAAGAGCTTAATCTTATAAGAAACATGCACTTAATATCAGTCAGTATAGTTTACTTATTAGCTGTGCTGGGATTCAAACAAAAAGGGCCTAGCTGTTTTTTGACATATTAACTGATAAATCATGATGAGCTCTGCTGTACTTGACTGTTTACTCCATTATTTGAGATTTCCAGCAATCCCACTACTGAGTATTTATCCACAGGGAAGGAAATCAGTACATCAAAGAGGATACTTGCACCCCCACATTTATTGTAAGCACTATTTACAATAGCCAAGGTATGGAATCAACCCTAAGTGCCCATCTATGGATAAATGGGTAAAGAAAATGTGGTATATATACACAGTGGAATACTATTCAGCCACAGAAAGGGATGAAATCCTGTCATTTGTGACAACATGGATGAAACCAGAGGTTATTATGTTAAGTGAAATGATCCAGGCACACAGAAACAAACCTTGCATGCTCTTGCTCATATGTGGGAACTAAGTGGATCTCATGGACATAGAGAGTAGACTGGTGGTCACCAGGAGCTGGGAAGTGGGAGGTAAGGAGGGTAGAGAAAGGTTGCATAATGGGTAAAAATATACAGTTAGATAGAAGAAACAAGTTCTAGTGTTCAATAGCATAGTAGGGTTACTATAGCTAACAACTTATTGCATATCTCAAAATAGCTAGAGGAGAAGAGTTGAAATCCCCAAAGAACATGATAAATGTTTGAGGTGATGGATATCCTAAATATTCTGATTTGATCATTACACACTGAATGCATGTATATATCACAAATGTGTACAATTATTATGTATCAATGCATAAATGCAGAATGCATAAAAAAATTTCTGGCTATGCTTATAGTTAACCTTCCACACAAACTTAGGCCCCTACACAACTAGTTGATTAAAAAATCATTTTGTTATCAATAGATTAAAATAGTAGCACTAATAAATCAATTAAATTGAATTCTATCACCACCACCAAGGGCGCAAAAGCAGGATAAAATAGCAGCAGGGGGAGAAAGAGGGTCACTTGATTCTTACCACTTGGCCAACTGGGTACATCCTTGCTGTATCTCTGTAGCACTGCAGAGGACGAGCTTTCCAACTCACCTGTGTTTTGAGAACACCCACAAATTTAAACTTTCACCAAAAAGTCATCAAATTTTCCATAATTTGAGCTGCCCTCAGGAGGAACATTCTAGGGCCATTGCCCTTTATAGTAGAATTAGAAGGGTGTGGGTATTCACATTTTTGTGCTCTGGCCTTAGTAGGTGCTCATAAAGTATATAGCTCAGAACAAGCTAACAAGACTACTAGGTGGAGACACAATGATGACTAAGAACCAGCAAGTTTATTGTACAATCCAGCAGCAAGATCAGAAAAATGTTGGGTCCTCCGAAATGTCTATCATGGATTCTTTCACATGTTATCAGCACAACTTATGGACTGGATACCTACAGCTAGTGCTAATTTCTATGTGGCTGGGCAATGAATTCTCTGCCACTATTTTACGCTCCCTTTATAAGTACTGTGAGGCATGTATCACCAGCAGAACAGCAGTGCCTGGCACAGAAGCTTCTCTTTAGACCATCCTTGTAGCAGGGACATTAAACAGAATCAGGAAACGGCTCTATAATGTGCATGTATGTGCACAAGGGGTGTGTGGATGGAATGAAAAGCAGATTAGGAGGAGAAAAAGAATGAAATAACAACAGATGAAAGAAGAATGAATGATGGGGAGAAAATGGGGAATACCAGGGACCAGCAGCAGTGAATGAGGGGAGGGGCGTGAATGCATTTATTCTAAACACAATTTGCATCTCCAGACTAGAACTTGGCTTTGGACACAGTATCCTGTCTTCATTTTTTTTTTTTTTTTGAAAGCTTGGAATTTTGGAAATTGAACCCAAAAAGCTGTATACATCACACCCCATAAATCAATATTAGGAAGCGTTGTATATAAAACACAAGACTTTGTGATCCAACAGCCCTGGATACGAAAGACAGAAAAGAGCAAATTCCTCCCTGAGTTGACATCTTCAGATAAAGCCACAAGGCAGCTTACACACGGGCAAGAAGAGAAACGGAACAGGAGAGCAAGTGCTCCAAGGGAAAACTGTGTGAGCAGTGGCTTAGGAAGTGGAGAAGAAGGAAAAGATTCACTACCCCTAGATCTGCTTGTGCCAAGGTTTTTCAGATAGGAATGTTCCCCAAGAAATGAATCAATCAACAAAAAATCTTCAGGAACTACAAATGAATCATTCTGACAAATAAGCTGACAAGTCTCAGGCTGCCAAATGAATGCCAGTGCTCTTTGTTAGAAAGTGAACAATTTTGTTGTAAGGTCATCTCAGGTTGTAAGATCAAGATTGTTACATACTGTAGAGTATCATTTCACAAATAAAATCTAGAGCATAGTTTGTTGGTTCTTGTTAATCAAATGCTCCCAAGTCTCCAATCCTTGGAGACTCCAGCATTTATTCCAAAGCATTCCCAAAAGATTGCTTGTAAAAACTGACTTATTTCCCGAGGGAATAGGTATAGGATATGTATTAATTTTTTTAAACTGTCCCTGGATAGTTTCCTGAGGAAACTAGTAGAGGGAAATATAAACCAGATGTGGATCTTAAGAGTATCTGAACCAGGTATCATGAAATTCTGTGGACCTATTTAAATTATAATCAAGTGCTGATGTGAAAGAAATGTGGCTGCAAATTTAGTAACTATGACTGGGAATGTTTTATTAAAAAGTAAGTAAAAATTCCATATTTCAGGGCAATGAGTGTAAGACAAACTCTATCCAGCACACTAATTAAAATGCCAGTATGCTATTTAAGCAAAGCTAAAATGTAAGGGGATGCATAAAAGCTGGTGAGGAAAAAATCTCAAAGCAAATGTCACCAACTTTAACTTCTCTTTTCTGGGCCATAAGCAGATGTGAAATTTCCCTGGTATTTGTTTAAAAATATTCAATGAGGTTTCTGCTGGAAGCAAAGCAGCATCTCTTATTTGGAGTGGTCTTCTACTTCCCTTCCGGGAAGAACAAAGCAGAAGACACATGAAAATATTTGCAAGTGTATAAATACACATCATTTAAGAATAAGCTTATCCTCTCTGTTATTATTGAGCATATTTTTTCTAGAAATATGCCAGTTTCAGGAAAGAAATATAAAGTCTGGCTTGTACAATATAGCAAATTGAATGTAGTGATTTAAAAAAACTCAAAACTAAACTCTGACTTTAGCTTATCTGATAAAAATGAGATATAAGAATACCAACAGAAGAAAATCAGAAATTTTTCACTATTTTGTATTTTTAACATAGCCTATCTATTAAGTTACTGTACTGTCACAGTTAATTTATAGCTACACCTCTACCAGTCCCTTTAAGAAATGCACATTAAAAATCACAGCTGATTAGTCTGCTATTTTTTCCATAAGAAAAAACAAAACTATCTCTAGGAGACAACCACACAAAATAGTCCAGCACTTAGGATTCTGCACAGTACAAATCTCACTTACTGATTTTTTCCTCATCTCTTGAGAAAGGGAAGCAGCAAAGCTGGCCCATGGCACTGGTACTGTCTGTCTTTCCTGGTGTTCCTCTCCGAGAGCACCCCAAATAGAAACTGCAGTTTATAGCACGGTCTGCGAGCACACCCTGCCTATTGCACTCCACGGAGCAGCACACAAGCTTGAAGAGCCAATGCACACGCCTCCAGGGGAGAGAGAGAAGCTACTCGCTGCGGTGAGCAAAAAAGGCTCCACCTCCAGTCCTCCAGCCTAACGCAACTGCTCTGGGACTGGCATTCAGTGAAAGAAGTGGCCGTACATTGGCCTAATTCTCACAAAACCATGAGCCCCCGGTCTCAGATCAGTGCCACGTGCACTTTACAGCTATCTGTGGGTGTCTTTAAGGAAGATAACCGAGAAAAATCATGAGTCCTTTCTCCTGCAGACAAATGCAGTAATTACACATGGAAATTCACACCAGAAAAACCCCTTATTTTCTGTCTGCTATTTAAAGAGGAAGAGCTTTCTTTTATCCCTGGGAGATCGTTGTGTTGTTTGTTTGCTATATGAATAGGGAACCCAACATAGCAGAACACTGAAAACAACTTGTATGAAGCATAATTAACTACCTAACAAACTGTATGAATAATAGAAACGACAGGAAAGTGGGAGGAAAGTGACTATCAAGTGTTAACTGCACATGATAGCATATCTTTTAAAGTCAAATACCTGCTTTCTGAAATTGCCTTATGCCTCTAACACAGTAATCAATACTATGAATTTTGAAATTGTTGCATCAATTATGTCAATGGCCTAGAAAATTACCCACACACAGATGCATCACTGGGAAAAAGATCAAGGATTAGGGTGTCTTTTTGTATGAAGCCACAAGGTGATTGAACAAATTCAGGGGCTACAAACAACTAATTTTAAGACACGCTATATCTTGTACTTTATGACATGAAATAACGGATTTCATGTAATTGTTCAAAATCTGTTATCTTGCAGAGGTAAGAGACTTACTTTGTGACACTATAGGAATGAAAAATTCTCTTAATGCCAGAAATTCCATACAAATTCTTACTGTACTTTCTAGCTAGGCACACACACCTATTTACCAGGAGTTGGAAGGATAAAGGATGATGCTGAGAACCTCAAGTGGTTCTGAACATACTACGTCCACTTTCACACTCATCCAAACAAAAAGAATGTACAGTTTGGAAGAATGAAAGTTGTCAATTTTACAAATTCTGTATGTTGCATTTTTAATCTCATTAAGAAGTTGAAAAGCACTAGAATATACTTCCCATGCTTTTTTTCAGAAACAATTTTGATAATTACAGTTTGATACAATTATCAAGGAGTATTTTAGAGTTATCAAGCAATGTAAATTGTTTCTGTGGATCACAGGTACATTAATATGCACTCTGATTTCCCAAGATTAGAAATATTGTGAAGATCTATGTAATAAAAAGCAAAGCTTTGATTGATTAAATGAAACTGGCAGGGCTATCTGCATAGTTAAAATTAACATTTGAAATGCTACATAACTTAAATATTGCTTTCAGTTTTTCAGACTATTGAAAATGTAAATACAATGCATACTTAGCCTTGATTTAAAGAGCACACTCCATTCTATCATATAATTGGCATAAAATTTTAAGTGAAATTCCATTTTTATAACCAGTTTTATTTCTTCACAGCTTATCAGCCTGTAAATTAACAGTAAGTTGTTCCAATATTCCCTGTCAAATTCACCAACACGTAAATATAAAATATAATTTTGTATGTAAAATAGTCCTAAAAGCAATAATATGAACCTATTAATACTAGAAAGCAAATAAATGGCCTATAGCCCTAAAAAAGGTAAAATCAGAACTGAGAGTGTACTTTGAACATTGGAGACATGACACAGCATGGGGCCCTTCCTGCCCTTAATATTGCTACTAACCAGCTGAGAAACACCAGACAAGTCCTTGGTCCTCCCTGGGCCTCAGTTTCTTCATCTAAAAATAAGGCAGCTGAAATATTAAGATCTTCTACAGTGCTAAAATTATATGATTTTGTGATCAAAAGAACAAAGGAAATAGTCTGACAACCAGTGAACAATTATCCTAAACATTACTTTTTGTGTTAAAAGAAAAATATGCAGTGAACATTCTTCACTGAGGAAAATGAGCAACTCCTGGCATTTCCCAATCACACCAGCATTGGTGTACTGATAAAACCTTTACAATCAGAAAAATCAAGGGTTTGAATCCCAGATCTCTCAGGAATTTACAGTTATGAAACCTGGACCTCTTTGTCAGAGTTTTCATATCTTCACTTGTAAATCAGGTAATTCATTATAAAGTCTATAATTTGTTACTGCAAAGTAGATCGTATTTGGGAGGAGAGGAAGAAGAGAACAGATTGCCATGACAGCATCTATATGCACCCCAGTGTTCTTAGCACCAAGTGGCAATCTTGCCACCGTGTCTTCCAAGTCTGTGCCCTGCTAGCTGCCATCTTGAGTTAATATTTATGCATCTACCTATAAATGAAAAGGCCCCACACTAGAACGCAGAGCCCAGGAGGATAACATTCTTGTGATGAACCTTACCAACTTAACTTTATTATTCCCTGTTGGCACTGCTTCTGAAAATGTGCAATTAAGAATAAAATATAGACCAGGTACAGTGGCCCTCCCTCCTGTAATCCCAGCACTCTGAGAGGCCAAGGCAGGAGGAGCACTTGAGGTCAGGAGTTCAAGACTAGCCTGAGCAAGAGTGATCCTGTCTCTACAAAAAATAGAAATATTAGCCAGGTGTGGTGGTATGGGCCTGTAGTCCGGGCTACTCAGGAGGCTGAGGCAGGAGGATTGCTTGAGCCTAGGAGTTGGAGATTTCAGTGAGCTATGACCATGCCCCTGCACTCTAGCCTGGGTAACAGAGTGAGAGACTCTGTCTCAAAAAGAATATATAAAATATGTCATTGTCTAAGTAACAGCATTTATCAGGATATTCTGCAACTAAGAGGGAACTATATACTTATACAATGTTAGAGACTTTTTCATAAGTATTAAAAGTGAATCATAATAAAAGATTAGAAAACAATGGAGAAATTCAAGATAGGAATTTAAAAACCTAACATTTACTGGACATTTACTATATGCCAGGCACTTGGTAAGTGCCTTACATTTTACTCTCACTGAATCCCTACAACAGCTCTAATGAGGACAGTGCTATTACTATCCCCACTTTAGAGATGAAAAAACTTAAGCTCAGAAAAGTAATTTGGGCAAAATCTCTGAGTATGTGACAATAATGGGATCTGAACTCAGTTTGTCTGACTCTACAAACCCTAAGCATCTGATCCAGAGTCCTGTATTATTAATCACAGCCTACTACAATTTCAGAATAATGTACAGAAGAATTTAACTAAGCTCTATGGTAGTATGTTTAAAATCTTGCCTTGGTTTCTCCTGTGTTGCCACCAAATTCCTTTATTGTTGCTAGAGTGATATAATCCTGGTTTTAAACAAAGAACCTAAAGACAGAGCTCTCTGGGAGCCAGAGCCCAGCACTGTCGCCTGCCACACGATGGAGGGACAACTCAGTGTGCAGCACAAAGATACCAGAACAGCCCCTGAATGCAAACGTCTTCCAGGAAAAACAGCAACTGCTACCATTCATAAACAATCCCCAAGGATGTTAATGGACTTTCATTAGGGGATTAACATTTTTCAGTAATATATGGAGGTCTACTGTGACTAGAAGATGATTTATAAAAGAGGAAGGTTAACCTTCATGAGGAAAAATATCTGATATCATGTCCATAAATTTAGAACCACAACTGTTTTGTGTTTTCTTTTCTCACAGCCTGGCTGCAGACAAATCATAGTGAGGTTAATTGCCTGTATCGGTTATAGTCTTTTGGATTTTTATTTTAATGTTTAAAAATGGCAGGAATAAAACTAAAAAGTATTTGGGGGGGGGGAGGCAGCTGCTACTGTGAATTATCAGCTCTGATTATTGTCTCTAGTGGGAAAAGATAATTCTTAACTATGCCCCAAAATTCTATTCCTGTGCCATTGGTTGGCATCTTTTTCTATCTATAACTGAACACATACATATATTTTTAGATTTCTGAGCAACCTCTCTCAGAAAAGTCTGACTCAAAGAGCAAACCTCACTGTAAGATTCTGACTTTAGAAAACTGTACAAATTTTCAAAAATTCAAAAAAAATTAGCAATCATAATGCAAGAAAACAAAAGACCTGTACAAATTACCAATTCTTCCGAGACCTCCAATGCATTAATTAAAGGAAATTTGAGTTTGACAACTTTTGGAAACACATGAGAAAATAAAAAGTAAATGTCCCTTTATTGAAAAGAGTGGAGAGAAAAAGGAGGACATTAAATCATGAAGTATAAAGAGGGAAAAACTGTTTTATCCCTCCAAATTCAGGAACCAAGCCTTGAAAGAAATGCTTTTAAGCATAAAATAGACACTTCAGGAAGATTTCATTATACAGCAGGTAGCACACGTATGGAAACTGCTATTCCAAGAAATGTCAGTTTCAATGAAAATGTACGTAAGTTCAAGAAGTGCTTGACAACCTGTGGAAATGTAACTCATGCAAACTGGAATGTTTTGGAATATATTCCAATTTTTATGTTGATGGCAGGTGCCAAAAGATAATTATTCTGGGCCTAAAGGAGAGTGGATGGATATACTCAATATTGTGCTTTATTTCTCTATGTTCTTGTACAAAAAATATGACTCTCAATTATTAACCCATAACAAGCATAAATCTACCACTAGGCCCAGAAGATGCTCCTCCATTGTGCGGCCACTGCTGCATCTTGGTGGTGATTTTGTAACCAAAGAGAAAGGTTCTGAAACTGTATCACTAAATACTGGTATTTGAAAGTGGCTCTTATGAGGGGTTGTCTGTAAGGGGAAGAGGCTGAAAACCATAACTGATAACTTGAGGGACTACCTATGAATCTCACTGCTAAGTCCTATTTTTATTTACCCAGGAAAAGAATTTCAGTTTAAAATTTGAGAGCCAAGAATCCTTTTTTAAAACTGTTACTCCTACTTGAGCTATACTTTCAAGAGACTTTTTACTTCTCTTTGCAGTGCTTTTGTTTTTCTCTAAAACTAAAAGTTATAGGTATTTGTATTTGAAATTGCCATATATTATACAATTTTGGTATGTATAGTAATTGGAAAGAGAATGTGGTTTTTTTTCTATAAAACACAAGGAGAAAAACATAACATACCATACACAGCATATATGCATTTAGGAAAGGAGAAGAAACAAGTAGACAACTAGAGCCACAAAAGAAGTCCTTATTCTTCACCAATCACAGCAGGCTTTCCGAAATCTCTGCTGGTGCATTTCTGCTTAGTGCCAACTTTCAAATTGTCTCCCCCATGCTTACTATTCAGTCACAGTTCTTTTCTATGTGTGGCCCAACTTTAAACAATGTATGTAGTCAAAGCCTTTTCCTTAATTGAGAAATTAGGAGAATTTATTTCCCTGCTCAAAGGACAGGCAGCAGCAGAGCAACAGAGGTGTAGGAGGCTGGAAGAAGGGCTTACGACTTATAGCATATTAGTTGGATGCTTTGCATTTATAGCACACCATGTTATCCAATTAATTCTGGCCACTATTTATTGAACACATATCATGTGCTAACATGGTAATCACATAAGTTCTTGGGGTGAGGGTTAACTCTTACGTCGAGAAGTGCAGCCACAGTAGGTGAGGGAGCCAGGGCCAAAGGACAGGCACCTCTCTATGCAGTCACGGCCCTGGGGGAGCAGGAGGTAGCTCCGGATTCCCATCCTGGTAAGTCCCAGTAACAAACAGTTATTCTACATAGATACTGCTCAGCCCTGCTTTTTACAGTCTGACCTTCTTTCCAGGCATTAATGGAATCACAGAAACTGACATGAGTTACTTAGTCAAGGGCAAGTTAAATGTTTGGACATCAAAACCTTGTTTGAGGAAAGAAAGAGGAAAGGCAAAAAATATACTTAATCTTCTGGCTAGTATTTGTATTATAACACATGGCTGCTTGCTTATTCAAACACCTTTAATCCTGTATTGCCTTGGACCTTTTGGAGGAGAAAGCAACACCCTTCATAAGAAGAAAAGAAACGTATTTCAGAAATGCCAATAGGACTCAGTGAGCAGATTTTATTTGTGGTTTCACAATGTAAACAACACAAAATTGGGTTCTACAATTTCTTTCACAGGTCCTAATTGTTCTTTATGTGGAATGCTCTCAATCTATATTTCTCTCCAAAGGTGGTCCACTGTTTGACCTTGGGCAAGACAACTGTTATATTTCCTATATGTCAAGCTTCAAATAAAAGGGGCTTACTAAGTCAACATATGATTATTAAAGATTTTTTCTCTAATATCATCCTTAAAATCAGGATGGAAGTGAATCCCCAAGATAATGAAAATTCCTTTGTCCTAATGAAATGCAAGGCTGTTTTTGGCAGTTCTCAGTATCTCTCATGATCCGCATGGCCCAGGCTGACATTCATCTGAGACACTATGTCGGTATTCATTCTATTCGTCTGTTTATGGACGCCTCTATTAATAACAACATGCAGTGTCAGAATTGTTGTTTAAATATCCATAAAACTAAAACACTAGTCTGTCTTCCGTTAATACATTTATTAAATCAAACTGAAATGTATATCTGGTAGGATGCATCTGCTACAAATACGAAAACTCCTAATTCAAATGGTTAAAAAGGAATGTCATTATCTCCTATAATCTGTGATAGTGTCACACTCGAGCTGGGTAATTCAGTGGCTTAACAAGATCATCAAGACTCCCCTTTCTAGTGCCCCACACTCAGCAAAGGTGCCTGTAGTCACCTCTAGTGTCCTCTGCAGTTAAGAAGACAGCAAAGTCCAGGCATCACATGGTGGATACCCAACAATTTCCAGCTAAAAAATGGTATTCACTTCCCTCCAAATCCTTTTTCTATCAGCAAGAAAACTATGCTCTGAGGCCCCGAGCAGGTTTCCCTCACATATCAGAATCAGACCACATGCCACCCCCTGAACTAATCACTAGCAAGAAGAATGGAGCAATCATCTGCAGCGCCAAAGCCAAGCCCACCACATCCCAGTGGGAGGGGAAAAGGTGGGAAAGAGGGTGGACCCAGACTAGGCAAACCACCAGTGTCTGCTAGACTTTTATATTTACCTTTTAATAAAAATGTGGTATCTACTTTTTGATTAATTAAAATCAAGAAAGCGATTGAAAGAGTCTGTAAGTAATTTTATATAGCAAAAATAAATTTTTTTACTAAAAAGTAAACTGAAAAAAAGTGTGATGCTAATAAAACATTCTATCATATACTGATCCTTATAAACTACATTCTTGCTAAAATACATGGCTGAAGAACAAGTAGCAAAACTATGAACTGCCTTTCTCTAAACCTTATTATGCTAAGACTGAATGCTTAAGTAAAAGCTCTTGCTTTGATCAGAGATATTAGCAATGAAAATATATCTGGCAGCTATGGTTCGTTGGTATGAAATATAAAACTCTGATGGTCAAATACAGCCCTCCTTTACCCATAGCCAGAAACAAGACAAAATACTCACCTGAATCATTAGTCAATAAAAGATCAAATAGAATCACAATTCATAATCTGACAAACTGTTGTTCTTACTCCTTGAGGCATTTTATATAAAACACATTAAAGTCAGATAAAATATAATAGAATCTTCATGGGGTTAATGAAAAAAGAGAATTTGTGCTTCATGAAGGGAAATAAAATATACTCTGTGTTTCTTTAACCCTCATTATCCCTGTTTCTACCAGAGCAAATGTCTCTGTCAAAGAAGCAAACTTAAATAGTAAAGAGGCATTTTTATGCTGTTGCTGTCCCATAGACCAACAAGAAGCAATAAACATTTGTCATATTTACTTAATTTCCATAACCTTTCTTCTCTATCTTAGTCCCTTGTTTACAGTCTCCATCTTTTTTTTTTTTTTTTTTTTTTTTGAGACAGAGTCTCGCTTTGTTGTCCAGGCTAGAGTGAGTGCCGTGGCATCAGCCTAGCTCACAGCAACCTCAAACTCCTGGGCTTGAGCGATCCATCTGCCTCAGCCTCCCAAGTAGCTGAGACTACAGGCATGCGCCACCATGCCCGGCTAATTTTATATATATATATCAGTTGGCCAATTAATTTCTTTCTATTTATAGTAGAGACGGGGTCTCACTCTTGCTCAGGCTGGTTTTGAACTCCTGACCTTGAGCAATCCGCCCGCCTCAGCCTCCCAGAGAGCTAGGATTACAGGCGTGAGCCACCGCGCCCGGCTTACAGTCTCCATCTTTTCTCTACAGTATTTATCTCAGTAACTAGCTGCAAAGCAAGTCTAGAGTCCCAGGCTTTCCAGATACCCCCCAGCTATTCATTCATACCCATAGCTTGAACTACTATCCCAAAGTCACTGAATCCTGTCTCTCTCAAATATATCTGTGCCCTAGGCTTCTCTCCTCAACATGCCCCTCGATTGGGCCACAGGTGCTTTCATATGCCTCAAACTGAAATCATCTTCACATCACCAAAATCTGTTTTCTCTTTTATCCTCTTTCTAGTTGTCCAAATCCCAAATCTGGAAGCCATCCTAGGCTTATCCTCTGTCTTTCAAAATCCACCTGAAACCGTAAAATATTGATTCTCCTGCTACTGAGATCTGCAATGCACCCTTTCTTCTCCATCTCCATTACAAATGCCAAGTTCAGGCTATTATCATGACCTGCCTAGACGAACACAACAGCGTCTTTACTGGTCTTGCTGATTCAGCCTCCTGTTCCCCTCAACCATTGAGTTTTTAACCTGCTGGCAGAGTGACTTTTCTTAAGCACAAATCTGACCGTGTCATCTCGAGCTCCAAAATTTTTGATGGCTGCCATTCCCTACAAAATAAGATCTGAACTCCTTAAGGATAAGTAATTCATGTACAGAGTGAATTACTTACACATCCCTGCACAGAGTCCTCTGGGTCACTCTCATGCTGCTTCCTCAGCCTGGAAAATATCTCCCTTGAAACTGCCACCTTCCCAACACTCTCATTTTCAGCTCAAACTTTTCCTCTTCTGTGCAGTCTTTCCTGAAAATCCCAGGCCGAACTGGAAACACCCTCACTTGGTTCCCATTAACTTCATGACAGTCTTTATCATTTTATATTATAACTGTTTATTTGCATGACTTCCCACTAGAAAGAAAAGGCTTTGAAAGTATGGTTCGGGTTTGCCCATCTTTGATCATCACACAGCATAGCACTTGGCATTTGGTAGGTTCCGTAAATATCTGTTCAGTTAATTGCACAAATGATAACGAAAATTGGACTGAACAAGTTTTAAAGTAAAGAAGGAGCCTTTATGTGCACGGTAGTTAGCAACACTTCAAATGCCTGGAGGGGGCTATGAATGAACTGGTAACTCGGGGAATACTGATGAATCCTGAATCCACTCTGCCAGTGTGACAACCAGAGCCATTTACTCACTACAACCAAACTTCCCCATTCCTATTTTAAGAGTAACTATATAACAAAAGGATACAGTGGAATTAGATTTGCAAATAGAGCTGAAGAATGAGAATTTTATTACCTCTCCCAATTCATCAGAGATGCAATAATAATCAAAGTCTAGCTTTGGCAAAAAACTAAAATATAACAATTTAACACAAAATAGAGAATTTGTGAATTCTAATGATAGAAGAAACCTCCAAAGGTTATTCAGACCTCCATATTAGATAACCTCATGAATGGTACTCTCTCTGCCATCTTGAAAGACATTTTACAATTCCCTTAACATCTTGTTCCAGTGTCTTAATCCTTTAGAGTCTAAAGTTTTTTCCTAATGCCTAGAATAGTGTATTTCTAGTAAAGATTGAGAGGAAATTGACATTTTCTTTCTTTTTTTTTAGACTAACCCTTCCTTAAGTCACTCTCAGCCTCATCTGTCCTGGTCATAAGAATTGTACATACAACTTGCAGGCATTCTACAGCAATAACAATGGGCATTGGTGAGCGCTGAGTATGTGCCAGGTGTGATGCTAAAAGCTTTTTGTGCATTACCTCATTCGGTCCTCATGAGGAAACAACTATTATAAAGATCCCCATTTTATAGATATGATAACTGGGTTTATAGTTGTTAAATAGTGTGCACAAAGTTGCCCAGTGAGGAAGTGGCAGTGACAATTAGAATTAGAACAAGCTTTGTCTGATTCTAGGAACTTATGAGTTACTAGGCTTTTCTATCTGTAGTTTATGTGTACTTTTTCTCTCTCTCTCTCTCAACCACTCTGCATCCTGATTCCTCTATGCTTCCCTGAAATCTATACAGTGTTAAATAATACTACATTATATAGATTTGCCGTAACAATTTTATTGCTTTTCTCATAGTCAAAAAAATTAAACCAAGTTTTTATCTGCACCTATGTATTTATATACAATAGAAAATGTTATATAAATAAGTAAAATCACTTGGGATATATATGCATTTTTATTTTTGAAACACACTCTTGATCACATACCAATTTATGGAAAGCATTAGGAATGGTGCAAATCTTTTAGTAACCATAAAATGGGTATTCTGATGTTAGAAAAGAAAACTATTGCATTAAGTATTCTATATGACTGTCATTGCTAATAATAAGTGACATTTTCAGTTCGCTTAATCATTCACCTGCTGAAGACTATTAAGTTTGCATCCAGTTTGGGTTTATTACAAATCTACTATGAACATTTGTATATAAAAAATGACATTTTTATAATACTATAGTCAGGCACTGTCCTAAACACTTTTAAAACATTAATAAACATTAATTAGTGTGAAAAATGTATTCATTCAGAGGCAATTAGGTAATGTGATGGGCCAGTTAGCTATAACTTTTGGCAACTGGAAGTGTCTCCTAATACTAATTCCTTGTATCTTAATGGCTTTGTTTGACCATAGACTCTACACTTGAAGAATTTCATTCATGTAGTTTTATTTTTCTTTTCATTTAGAACTCAATATTTACCTTCGTATTTTCTAAAACACACTCAAAATTGAAGGCTCCACAAATAACTCATGGAATAATTTACTACTGCATCATTCTAGTAGTGATGCTTAATTTGTTAGTTAAATTTACCACTTAGCACTGCCTCTTTAATAGGTAGAGTTACTAATATGTCTAATATAAATCATAAGGTTTGAAACCAAGCCAACAGATGGTTAGATTTTCAAAATAGCCTGAGTCACAGCTGCCACTTTATGTTAGCATCCAAATTATTAGCTGATACACCAGTTAAAATACAGTTAGCCATCACTAAGATTAATTTTCTCAGTTACTTATTGTGAAGCTTCCTCTAACTTAGAGTTATAATTCTTATAGAATTATAGCAGATATAAAAAATAAACTTAGAGTTCCAATTCTTAGTTCCTGTTCATTTTTATTAGGGGCATATAACAATGAATTTCAAACATTTTCTTTTTAGAAGATATGTTTCATCAAAGAAATAGGAGGACATTTAGATTACAGGAACAGGACTGACATTTAAATATAGTAGTATCTAATAAGTCAAAGGTTCCATTTTTTTCAAGAACATATTTTTTGAAAGAGTGACATAAATCCCAGTTGAACTAGTATAGTCTTGGTTTTCCTCTTTTATCTCAGCATAGTCACGAATAGATCCCCTTTGACACTCACAAGTGTACCATTGGATGGTAAATTATATGATCACCCAATTTCTGTGTCATGAAGAAAATAAGGAAATATCCTATTCTCAACTCTTATTAAATCATTTCATAATTTTGAATAGAGAAAATCTCCAACTGCCAAAGTTTTCAAGTGAAAAAAAATATATATGTACACACAGTTCCCTCAGATGATAAACTGTCTTTTCACTGTTCCCTCTTCTAACATATTTGAAATAAATTCATCTTAGTCTAAGTACAGATGAAATTTTCTTAATCATCTCACTGCCAGCCTGTGCAAAAGAAAACAAGATAAATGTTTTGGTCTCGCCCACCACAAAAGAGACATTCCTATATTATATAACATTAATTTCTCATAATGATTTTTAGATGAGTCATTTCATATAGATATGTCAGTCTAGAGTATTTTTGCACTAGTTACATTTTTGCAAATAGAAATTAAAGAGGGAAGGAGGAAAAAATTGAGATAGAAATCAAACCAGTTTATATTTTACATGGAGATAGCCAAGTAGTCATCAAAATTAATTTATTGGAAGAAAATATTTGAAATATTGATCAAAATTAACCACTTCAGTACGAGCGTCTACTATAGTCGACAGCCACAGATGAAGCCGCACAGCCAAGCGTTGACTTTAGCTCACAGCCGTGATATGACTTTTCTAATTTTTCATTTATCAAAATAAAATTGTGAACATTTAAAAATGACGTAATGAAAACATATATGTATATGTTACCTATTCTGATTTACATTACAAGTAAAGCTGCCTGTAAAGTTTAACAAGCTTTCAGTGCTTTAAAGCTTTCCTCATCACACAAGAGTAAAACGGATTCGTCGTCAATGCACAGCACAAACTATCGTGAGGACTATGAGTGCCGGTTGTGGGCAAGGTTTCGCAGTCGGTGAGCGCCTACCAAAGTGGTTACATTTAGAAGGGTTGGCTGAGCAGATTACATTTTTTTCACAGTTTCCCTGGACCTATGAACTAAAAGCAGAGGTTTTTAAATGTTTTGGCCTTGGGACACCTTTACGCTCTTCAAAATTACTGATGACCCCCCCCATACCCTCCTAGAGCTTTTGCTGATGTAGGTTATATTTATAAATATTTAATAATTTCGGATAATTGTGGACATTTTTTTATATTATACCACAACTTTACAAGTTATAGTTTCTTCAAATTTAGTTGCAATGTAGAATTTTAAACCATAATAATAAACTTTTTATATTCTTTGCATTCAAATCTTTTGATCTATCTTGAGATTTTAAGGAATCTTTTTTCCCTGTATGGCTTTGTAACAACATGCACTGGTCATTTAAAAAATACTGATTCAGGCTGGGCGCAGTGGCTCAAGCCTGTAATCCTAGCTCTCTGGGAGGCCGAGGCGGGCAGATCGTTTGAGCTCAGGAGTTCGAGACCAGCCTGAGCAAGAGTGAAACCCCATCTCTACTATAAATAGAAAGAAATTAATTGGCCAACTAATATATATAGAAAAAATTAGCTGGACATGGTGGTACATGCCTGTAGTCCCAGCTACTTGGGAGGCTGAGGCAGTAGGATCGCTTGAGCCCAGGAGTTTGAGGTTGCTGTGAGCTAGGCTGATGCCACGGCACTCCCTCTAGCCTGGGCAACAAAGTGAGACTCTGTCTCAAAAAAAAAAAAAAAAAAAAATACTGATTTACAGAGTTATGGAGATCTTCCAAATTCTGAACCAATTTCATTATATAACATAAAAAAAACACATTCATTAATATTATCCCCACCTCATTAGAAAAGTCTTTAAGTACAGATTGGCAAGGAACACATGTAACTTTGAGGGCAATGGAAAGTTCAGTATCTTGATAGTGTATACATATGTAAAACTCATCAAGTTGAACACCTAAAGTTTGTGCAGGTTTTACAGGCATAAGTTATACCTCAACAAAATGATATTTTAAAAATTTTACTTATAAGACATAGTAATAGGTAAAAACAAAAAATGGAGTTCATTATTCTACACTATGCTTTCTACTTTTGTGCACAAAAATGTCTACAACAAAAAGCAGGAAAATGTCTTTAAGTGCTGTCAAGCTCATGGTAACAGATTTGAGTTTTCAAAAATTCTTATTTTTGCTTGAAAGCTTGAATTTGATCATTAGCAGTAAATAATGTCAGTTGCTGTACTTAATGTGACAGGTTCACTTGTTCATTTGTATGAAAATGTCCTTCAATAACCAAGTTTGAAAACTATAGTTTGTCAATTCTTCAGGAAAAAATGGTGTTCCATGAAAGAAAGCAGCTACCTTAGCTCACAGGTTAAACAATTACATAAGCATCTTATTTCAGTTTAACCTCCTACATCAATGTAGCACAAGTGTTTTATGCCTACTTCCCATTACACAGAATATGAAAAAGACATATGCTCAAAGATAAGACTAAATACAATTAATAATTTTTACTACTCAGCAAGAACATTCTTATGTCAAAATGCCCTCAAAACATTTTTTTAATTGCAACTGCATTGGTTGATACTGGCCACACCCAGCTTTACCCACCATTGCTCTTACATCATCAGTGTAAATTTGAACCCATTGGAAAAAGCAAATAATGTTTTAATATTATTATAAAAATAGTTTTTCCCTCACTGACCCCCTAACAGTATCTAAAAGATTGCTAGAGATCCATGGAGCAAATTTTAAGAACTAGTGAACCGATCCAGACAGAGACATCTCTAAGATGGCAGATGAGAAAACCACCAGCCAGATTGTCTCTGCAAAAAAGATTTTAGAAGAAAGTGAAAAAAACTAAACAAGCAGACAAACACAGATAGGATGAGGGTGGAAAGGAAGGGTGCCTGAAGCTACAGGAGACTCCACGAGAAGTTGCAAAGGAGAACTAGAAAAGAGAAAGGCCCCCGAGAGGCTTGGAGACCAGTGACAAGGGTAGGCAGAGCAGTTAACTTTCCCCTCCCTTTCATCTCTGACTGCTGGTGGGCTCCTGAGTGGTTGGAGAGACCTGCTAACACCAGCTGAGAGACAGCTGCCACCAGTGAGTGGTGAGCTTCTTGAGGATAGGGCACTAGGATCCCAGTTACCTCAGGGTACCTCCCTGCACACAGACCCAAGCTGATCATCAGGCACCATATTGCTTCATTCAACCCTTCCCCTTCCCTACCCGTGGGTGCCCAGAGAGACAATTTAGCCATCACACAGAGGCATCTCCAAGGAATAGGACCTTTCCTTTGGGGCCCTACAACAGACTGAGGGGTACTCAGGCTGTGAGCTCCCTGTGCAACAGCCCTCCCAGTTGCTGCTAGCCTTGTGACTCCAGAAGAACAGGGCAAAGCCCAAGATGGAGAGACATCAATCCAGCTTGGAAACCCCATGGGTGACTTTAGACTAGCATTCCTCTCCCTGGAATAGTCGG
This sequence comes from Microcebus murinus, assembly GCF_040939455.1. Classification (NCBI taxonomy): domain Eukaryota; kingdom Metazoa; phylum Chordata; class Mammalia; order Primates; family Cheirogaleidae; genus Microcebus; species Microcebus murinus. Next base: position 30,681,348 of record NC_134108.1, read on the forward strand.
GAATTGATCTCCAGGGCCCAAGGGACAGGCCTGTAGACCAGATCCCATACACCCAGGTCTCGATCTCATTGCCCTGCGGCAAAGAAGGGATATTTGGGAATAAACCTACTGAGGTATGTGTGTCTTCAGGAGCAGATCAGCATGCTTGAGGGGCAACCCTCTTCCCAGGGGAAGGCCATGTGCCAGCCCAGGCTGCAATCCTGGGCAGGGAACTTCTCGGCCTACATCACAGCCAGAGGAGATCTGCTGGCTTCAAGTCCTACCTGCTGGCAGAGGCCCAGGAGAAACCGCAGAAAAGGGGAGGGTGGAAAGGAGAGAGGCTTGCTCTAGACTGCAGGTCTCAGACAGCCTCATTCCCACACAGACTTTTTGGCTGAGTAAGGCCATTTCAGTCCACCTTGGCAGCTTTGCCCAGAAGCAGAAAATAGATCATTGCCCCTGCTAACAACATTTATGAAACTTGAGGGCAGGCTTACCCAACCCAGCTCCACCCAGACTCACTCCCAGACCTGTTCCCACTGAGGTGGAGAATAAGGACACACCTGGAAGTCCCAGGGCACAAACCCACCACCTCAGGCACAGGATGCCTCTCCAGAGGAACAAGAGCTGGTTACAGGACCCAAAAACAACACTGTAGCCTGTTCTTCCCAGCAAGCACCACCTATTGACAGAGAGGTCATTCTGCACACGTTTTTACTACATCTACTGACTGATCCTAAAGAGTGTGGTCAAATCTCACCCACAAACACCACCTACTGGCTCAGAGAATAAACATGCCGTGTCATTATCCAAACAAAAATCTAAAGGTAAGAAGCAACAGCTGATCCAGATGGGAAGGAATCAGCGAAAGAACTCTGGAAGTATGAAGAATCAAATGGAAAGCACACCCCCAAAGAGGAACATCAGCTCTCTAGCAATGGGCATTAACCAAATTCAGAACACTAAAATAACAGAAGAAGAATTTCAAACATGGGATATAAGAAAATTTAATTATATGCAAGAAAATGGATAACCAACATAAACCACAAAAAAATCCAGGACATCGAAGAAAAATTCACAAAAGAAATTGAAATATTAAAGAAAAATCAAACTGACTCCTGGAAATGAAGAATCTATTCAAGGAACTACAAAACACAGTGGAAAACCTCAAGAACAGGGTAGATTAAACAGAAGAAAGCATCTGAGAGACTGAAGATAATACCTTCCAATTAAATCAGTCACAGAGATAGAGCAGAGAAAGAGAAAAGAGCAAAGCCTACAAGGAATGTGTGATTATTTGAAGAAGCCTAATGCAAGAGTTATGGGCATCCATGAGGGTGAAGAAGAAAACACGCAAGGGTTAGATAAACTATTTGAAGATATAATAGAGGAAAATTTCCCAAGCCTTGCTAAAAATCTAGATATCCAGGTACAATAAGCTCAAAGGACCCCTGGCAGGGTCAATGCAAACAGGAAGACATCACGACATAGTCATCAGACTGACCAAAATATCAACAAGAGGCCCTTCTATGAGCTGTAAGGTGAAAAAAACAAGTACATATAAAGGAAATCCCATCTGAATAATTCCAGACTTCTCAACTGAAACCTTATAAGGAAGCAGAGACTGGAACCCCATTCTTACTCTTCTGAAACAGCATAATGACCAGCATAGATCTTGTACCCTGCAAAACTAAGTTTTGTATACAAAGGAGAAATAAAGACATTCTCAGATAAGCAAAGACTGAGGGAATTCACCTAGACAAGACCAGCCCTCCAAGTAGTACTCAAAACAGGGTTACCCACGGATCAGCATAATAAACACTCACGAATGTAAATCCACTCAAAAGCTAAAGATCAAAGGCCAGATACCACAATGGCTCAAGAGAGAAAGCAACAAAGTTCAACCCAATAGGATGAACAGAAATTTGCCCCACCTTCCAGTTCTCTCAATAAATGTGAATGGCTTAAACTCCCCACTCAAGAGACACAGGTTGGCTGGATGGATAAAAACAAATCAAGTATCTGGCTGTCTTCAGGAAACACATCTAACCTGCAAAGATGCATTTATACTCAAGGTAAAGGGGTGGAACTCAATATTTCAAGCAAATGGAAGCCAAAAGAAGGCCTGCATGGCAGTTTTGATTTCAGATAACTTAGTTTTTAAATCAACAAATGTAATACAAAGAGGGTCACTATATAATGGTGAAAGGTACAGTTCCACAAGAAGATATAACATTTCTAAATATGTATGCACTCAACTTAGCTGCACCCAGATTTATAAAGCAAACTCTACTTGATCTAAACAAATTGATAAACAGCAACACCATAATAGCTGGAGACTTCAACACCCTGCTGACAGCACAGGACAGATCCACCACACAAAAAATTAACAAAAGAGAAATAATGGACTTAAACAGAACTCTAGAATAAATGGGCCTGACTGACATTTCCAGGACATTCTACCCAAAAACCACTGAATATACATTCTTCTCATCAGCTCATGAGACATTCTCTAAGATTGACCATATCCTAGGACACAAAGCATGTCTCAAAAAATTTTAAAAAATAGAAATCATACCATGTATCTTCTCAGACCACAGTGGAATAAAAGTAGAAATCAACCCTAAAAGAAACTCTGATTTCTACACAAAGTCATAGACACTAAACAACCTTCTGCTGAACAATTACTTCATAAATGAGGAAATCAAGATAGAAATCAAAACATTCTTTGAACTAAATGACAATGGAGACAAAAGTTACCAAATCTATGGAACACGACTAAAGGAGTCCTGAGAGGAAAGTTTATTTCCATAAATACCTATATCCAAAAGACAGAAAGATCACAAATAGACAATCTAATGAATTGACTCAAAGAGCTAGAAAAAGAACAGACTAACCCCAAACCCAGCAGAAGTGAAATTAGTAAGAGCAAATCAGAACTAAATGAAATTGACAAGGAAACTACATGAAAGATTAATAAACAACAAGTTGGTTCTTTGAAAAAAATAAACAAAATTGACATACCTTTGGCTAGACTAATGAAAAGCAGAAAAGAGAAATCTCTAAAGCTCCATCAGGAACAATAAGGAGAAATTACAACTGATGCCATGGAGATACAAGATATAATCTATGGATACTACAAAAACCTTTATGTACACAAACTGGAAAATGTGGAGGAAGTGGACAAATGTTTAGAAACACACAGCTTCCCTAGGCTTAACCAGGAAGAAATAGAATTACTGAACAGACCAAAATCAAGTACTGAAATTGAAACAGCAATAAAAAACCTTCCTAAAAAGAAAAGTCCTGAACCAGATTGTTTCACACCTGAATTTTACCACACCTACAAAGAAGAACTGGTGCCTATCCTGCAGAAATTATTCCACAACATCGAGAAGGATGGAATCCTCCCCAAAACATTTTATGAAGCCAACACAACCCTGATGATACCAAAACCAGAACAGGACGCAACAAAAAAGAAAACTATAGACCAACATCCCTTATGAATATAGACGCTAAAATTCTCAACAAAATCCTAGCAAATCGAATCTAGGTGCTTATCAAGAAAATAATCCATCATGACCAAGTAGGCTTCATCCCAGAGATGCAGGGATGGTTCAACATATGCAAATCTATAAATGTGTAATTCACCATATAAATAGAAGCAAAAACAAAAACCATATGATCCTCTCAATAGATGCAGAAAAAGCATTTGACAAAATTCAACACCCTTTTATGATAAGAATGCTTAACAAAATAGGCATAGATGGGGCTGACCTAAAAATGATTCAAGTCATATATGACAAACCCACAGCCAACATCATACTGAATGGGGAAAAATTGAAAGCATTCCCACTTAGTGGGCAACCTTGTCTGATTCCACTTATATCTCCTCTTCTATTCAACAAAGTGCTAGAAGTCCTTGCTATAGCAATTAGACAAGAGAGCCAGCCGGGTGCGGTGGCTCACACCTGTAATCCTAGCACTCTGGGAGGCCGAGGCGGGCGGACTGCTCAAGGTTGGGAGTTCGAAACCATCCTGAGCGAGACCCCGTCTCTACTAAAAATAGAAAGAAATTAATTGACCAACTAAAAATATATATACAAAAAATTAGCCAGGCATGGTGGTGCATGCCTGTAGTCCCAGCTACTTGGGAGGCTGAGGCAGGAGAATTGCTTGAGCCCAGGAGTTTGAGGTTGCTGTGAGCTAGGCTGATGCCACGGCACTCACTCTAGCCAGGGCAACAAAAGTGAGACTCAAAAAAAAAAAAAAAAAAAGAGAGAGCCGATTCAAGGGCATCCAAATGGGGGCAGAAGAGATAAAACTCTCACTCTTTGCTGATATGATATTATATCTAGAAAACACCAAGGATTCAACCAAGAGACTCCTTAAATTGATAAATGAATTCAGTAAAGTCTCAGGATATAAAATCAATACACACAAAGCAGAGGCATTCATATATGCCCATAACAGTCAAACTGAGAACCATATCAAAGACCCAATACCCTTCACAATAGCAACAAAGAAAATAAAGTACCTAGGAAAATATAGTTAGGGAGGTCAAAGACCCCTACAGGGAGAACTATGAAACACTGAGGGAGGGAAACAGCAGAGAACGTAAACAGGTGGAAAACCATATCATGCTCATGGATCAGCAGAACAACATTGTTAAAATGTCTACCCAGTGTGATCTACAGATTCAATGCAATCCCTATTAAAATACCAACATCATTTTTCACAGATATAGAAAAAACAATTTTACACTTCATATGGAACCAGAGAAGACCCCAAATAACAACAGCAATCCTAGACAATAAAAACAAAATGGAAGGTATCAATTTACCAGACTTCAAATTATACTACAAGGCTATAGTAATTAAAACAACTTGGGACTGGCACAAGAACAGGGACATTGACCAGTGGAACAGAATTGACAACCCAGATATAAAACCATCCTCATATAGCCATCTATTCTGCAACAAAGCAGACAAAAACATACATTGGGGAAAATCCTTATTCAATAAGTGGTGCTGGGAAAACTGGATAGCCACATGTAGAAGACTGAAGCAAGATCCACACCTTTCACCTCTCACAAAAATCAGCTCATGCTGGGTAACAGACTTAAACCTAAGGTATGAAACTGTTAGCATTCTAGAGGAAAATGTTGAAAATATTCTTCTAGACATTGGCCTATACAAAGACCTTATGAAGAAGACCCCAAAGGCAATCACAGCAACAACAAAATTAAATAAATGGGATCTGATCAAACTAAAAAGCTTCTGCACAGCCAAAGAAACTGTCAGAAGAGCAAACAGACAACCTAAGAATGGGAGAAAATTTTCACATGCTACACATCCAATAAGGAGCTGATTGCTAGAATCTATTTAGAACTTAGGGTTGATTTTTTTTTCTTGCTGATTTTCCTATCAAAAAGTGGGCAAAGGACATGAACAGAAACTTTCCAAAAGAAGAGAGAAAAATGGCCAAGAAACATATAAAAAAAATGCTCAACATCTCTAATCATCAGGGAAATGCAAATCAAAACCGCAATGAGATATCACTTAACTCCAGTGAGAATGGCATTTATCAAAAAGCTCTGAAACAATAAATGTTGGTGTGGATGTGGAGAGACAGGAACACTCATACACTGCTGGTGGGACTGCAAACTAGTGCAACCTCTATGGAAAGCAATATGGAGATACCTTAAAGAGATACAGGTAGATGTACCATATAATCCAGCAATCTCATTACTGGGCATCTACCCAAAAGAACAAAAGACACTATAAAAAAGACATCTGCACTCAAATGTTTACAGCATTCACAATTGCAAAGATGTGGAAACGACCCAAGTGCCCATCAATACATGAGTGGATTAATAAAATGTGGTATATGTATACCATGGAGTACTATTCAGCTCTAAGAAACAATGGTGATATAGCACCTCTTATATTTTCCTGGATAGAACTGGAACCCATTCAACTAAGTGAAGTATCCCAAGAATGGAAAAATAAGCCCCACATGTACTCACCAGCAAATTGTTTTCACTGATAAACACCTAAGTGCACATATAGGAATAACATTTATCTGGTGTCGGGCAGATGGGAGGGGGGAGGAGGGGATGAGTATATACATACATGAGTGTTAGACGTACCATCTGGGAGATGGACATGCTTGAAGCTCTGACTGTGGGGGGCAGGGGGCACAGGCAATATACGTAACCTAAACATTTGTACCCTCACAATATGCAGAAATAAAAAACTGGTGAACCTATGTTATATTTTAAAAAGAATTTAAAACCCAACAAAAGTGTACCCTTGTAAATTATTAGAATATTAAATCATTTATAAGATAATCGCAGTGAGGTACATTTTTCTACTACAAAAAGTAAATTTTTTTTAAAAAGACACTCAATCACATATCTATCACCAACATCCCTCTCCACTAAGTGGACGTTGAAATGGGCATAAGGCATTAAGCAATACAAATGTTTTCAAATTAAACTTTATTTCAAAATATTAAGCGGGTACAAGTGTTTTTTTTACAAGAGTAACTTGTATATTGCTTAAGTCAGGTTTTTTGGTATGCCTGTCACCATAAATTAAACATTTTTAAATTATCATTTGTCAGACAAAGGTCCTGGTGTAAGGATCCTAGAAAGCTCTGAGATTCCTGTCCTAGCTATGCCTTTCACCCAGTGAAAAAACTGGTTGGTTTTCTTCTTCTACCCTTCCTGCCACATCAAACAATAGGACAATTACACTGGCACTACTTGCTCCCACCAAGAAGACCCCATGCCTGCACACTATTACTGGGCAAGATCCAACTCCATGGAGAGAGCAACTCCATGCTTTTGGAGCTCTGCCCTGGCCCCTGAGGGTGAAGGGGCACTAAAGATTAGGGCGCCAAAGTCAGAGCTTAGGGTCTCCTCAGTCAAAAGGACTCCAACCTCAGGTACAACACAAAACATCTTTTTCTTCTGGCTGAACTGTCTCTCAGGAGCAACTACCAGGAATCCTCAGGTGGGCCATGACAAGTCTTTAAGACTAACAGGATTAATCTAAGTTGTCTGGATGTCTTGAGGGTGAGTCTCAAAAAACAGGGACCACTGAAGGAAATAAATTTGTTCACCCAACTTACTCAGAATTCTCCTTAACATTTCAGCCGTAAAGCCTACGTCTAGTATCCTGTTGGTCTGACCTATTTGGCTTTGGACACAGATTGAATAAACTCTAGCAATGGTGACTCTGACTGACCTGACTTTGACCCTTTCCTATTCTATCACCAAGTCTGTGCAGACCTATTTGCTACTACTTGGGCCTACGGTTGGCCCAACCCTAACCACCTCATTGCCTCTCGTGCTATAGTCTGGAATTAACTGAGGGTGTTATCTTTAGGCTCCAGTCCTGTGTCATGCTGAATATCAAACTTTACCTTTTGTCCCCCACATCCATCTACTCAGTCTCCCTTATTATATGTTCACTGCCTCAGTATGTGTAACTATGTCCATCCCCTCACCAACTCCTTATACACACAAACCTCGCAACTTCCCACTGTAGCTGCTTTACCTAACCAAACTGTAGGTCAATCAAGGTATCTCCTACCACTGTTAGTGCCTCCACCCTGCCTCCCAATCCATCGCTTCTTTCCCATGGTAAATCATATTTATTGCTCTAGAAAGTCTCCTTCTCTGCTATCCATCTCTCTGATCCTCAATCTCATCCCCATTCAGCTGAATTCTGCTACACCCTATCCCCACACTCTCCTAGACGGTAACTTTAGAAGCTTCTTCCACTGTGCCCTATCAAAGCCCATTATTGCTATGGGCAAGCCCTATTCAGCTGTTCCTTCTCTCTCCATTTCTAAGAGGTACTCTTAGCTGTCCAGCAACTCTGTATCACTTTTAAGGGCTATGTCTTATACTTCTCTGCATCTCATGAAACCTAAGAGAAGAGTAGGCACATTGTACATGTTCAATACCATTCATCAAATTAATGTTGAATAATCATTAAGAAAAAAAAAAACACAAAACAGTTGGCATTCCCCAAAAAAGCATTCTGTTTCCACCTCTGCTTGCAGAGGTTATAAACAAATACACTGGCCTACAAAAAAATTTTAAAAAATACAACAAAACTTCTAGACCTTTCCAAATTCCCCACTGCCTCATAAAAGATATGTCTGACAGCTGAAAGTAAACTAGTTTTTGCAAGCACTAAATTGCTCATCAATCTTACAAAGGGTGTCATTTAGTCAATTACCTTCCCAAGGGAAATATAAATGGAACATAGCTGCCTGAGAAAAATTAATTCACCCAACTCCGGTAAGTAGCTCACAGAGAACAGGTTTCGTAATCCTAGGATATCTGAACCATATTTCATTCCTGGTTTTCCCCAGAAAGAACTGCAGTTTTCAATATTTTTTTTTTTTTGGATTTGAATTTTAGCTGATTAGTACAGTTAGGTTTGCAAGGAGTTGTAGCCCAATGATAAGTACGCATAGTATCACCCAAAGCTTTGAGACCACTAAAATGTTGTACCTTTTCTTATATCTGAAAATATGAATGTTGGCTCCATATCCTACTGAATTCCCCTAACACTCCCTATAAAGGCAGACAATGGCAGAAGATGAAGAGGAAAATGTTCACCATGGAAATGTAAAGGAAGGCACAAGGAATAGCAACAGCTGGCAGGAAGTACAAACTCAGATGCTCTCAGGAGCCAAGTAGGTAATGTGAATGAGCTAGGCAGATTTTTACAAGAAGAAAATCAGAGGTAAGGGGGATGATAAAAGGCAACAATGTTAGAGGTCACTATGCCTATTACTCCATCCAGGAAATTGTAGTGCCATGCAAGAATGTGGGATCAGTGTGGCCACATTTTTCTAATTATTCAGAAGAAGGCAGAGATCCAGATTTTTAATACAAAATCACTCCAGTATTGACAAGTAATTCAAATTATTAAAAACCAGCACAAAAAAATGCCTGTGCCCATCAAGTACATGCAGGGCTACTAATTTGTGATCTCTGATATACACAATAAGAGATTGGTGGAATATAAAAAATATCCTTAATTCTAAAACTAAATCCCCATTTCACACCTATTAAAAATGGATTAAAATGGAATGGGATTTCTGTGTTTATCCTCTGTGAGTACCTACAATAACCACCATGTCAAGTAGATTAAGAGTCTAAATGCAAAAAAAAAAAAAAAAAAACTAGAATATAAATGAGTATCAAATCTTTGGTTTGGAGAGAACTCTAATCATAATAGTAATTGAAGAGATCACAGGATAAATTTTTATCTAATAAAACTTAACATTTAACATAAAAAATTCCTTGTCTAAAATTAAAGGCAAAATGAAACCTGGAAAACATCTGAAGCCAATATGGCAACAAAAGGCTAATACCTTTACTACCAACTCACTACCAATTGGTAAGAGAATCAAGAATTAGCTCCAACTCCTTATGGAGGAGGAGGATTTGCACTTGCCAGTTCCCGATGCAGTTCAAAGCAATGTACCCTGTGGGACCAGGGCTGAGACAACTGCAAAACCCATGTGGGGTTCTGAATGGGAAACATGAACAATAAGTTGACCTCTGAAAAACACTTAAAAAGCACAAAAGGAAACTGACTGCACAAGAGGAAATTTAGTGCTACAAAAGTCCAAATATAAGAATTCATACTCAAGGAACTCAGATTTTTAAAAATGTGATAAGAACTTTAAAAATTAACTAAATTAAAATCTTCAAAGACATAAAAGAAGAAATAGTATTGATGAAGCAAAGAATAGAACAAGAAACTATTAAAAAAGAATCAATTGGAAATCTTGAAAATGCAGCGTATAGTCATTGATATTTTTTTAAAAAAAGATGCCATAAATGGTATAATAGAGATGGCTGAAAAGAAAATCTGTGACTTGGAATCCAGCATTCTCCAAGAACGTGCCATTACCAAATTAGGAGACAGGAAATATACAAATTTGTTGAAAGCTAAATTCCTTCCCACAAAAATTCATATATGTCCCTACAGAATTTTATAAACAACCTCAGGAAGTTCCCAAAGTCCATGAAGCCCAACTTTTACCGCAGAATTCTGAATATAAAATATCTTAAGATCTGAATTCTGTCCTATTCTATTAATGCATAAAATATAAAATACTTAAAGGCTCAAGAAACAGACACTACATTTGAGTTAAAATCAAGAGAACCAAACCAACAGAAGGCAATTAAATCTGAATTAAATTAAGAAATGAAACAAAGTATCCCACATCCTGACAAATATTCTATTATAAAACTCAGGTAAGAGTGAGAAAATTGATGATTATCCATAAGTAAATAAAAGAACTCTGATGTATATAAAACTTGGTTAGCTATAACATAAATTATCATTTTAGATGCAAATATGACTTTAAAGTTCATATTGGTATTGCCAACTGTGACAAAAAATATTCATAATAGGCAAAATGCATTTTCTAAAATAATGTTAAATGATTGGCATGGGAATATAAGACTGGCAAAGTGTGAAAAAAGCAAAATCTTAATCAGAAAAGAGAAAAAGAGGCCTGAAAGAAAGATACAGAGAAATTACCTCAACTAAAAGGAAATTTAAAGACCAAGGTGAAAAAGAGCAACGAAAGAGGAAATCTTAGTGGCTAGGACAGTGACGTGGGGTGAGCTGAACAGAACTGTCTAATGGTAGCTATAAGCTGTAAAATGTCAGTCCCACAATATCTTCAGTGAAATCTACATATTCCTCATTGTTTTCTAATGGGAATAGGAGAGGCAGTAACATGCTTCATTTCCTTTCAAGGCTGGCCTTAAAGTAATTACAGAAAAGATAAGAGAAATCTGGCCAAAATCTGTACTGTACAAGAAGTATCTAAATTTTCCCTTTACAATAAACCTAAATAGAAATGTTTGGTCCTCCTTAAAACTTGGATGGAAGACAGGTCTCTTATAGAGATTCTGACAACATGAAAATCCTCCTCAAAACAGACTTGAAATGTTTCAGAATATAAAATTCAAATGACACACTGAATATCTTCTATTTAAGATAGCTAAGATCTTTGGAAGGTAGAATGACGACTTCTCTGAAGATTAGGAAATAAAGTTGTGACTCTTGAACATGTTTTAAATGCCTTAATAAACTTCAGTATTAGATTCTTACAGGATATATATATCCAGAGAAATTACATTGGTAAAGACCTTGAAATATTTAGATACTAAATACATATACAGGCACACCTCAGAAATATTGCGAGTTCAGTTCCAAACTACCACAAGGAAGCAAACATTGCAATATAAAGCAAGTTACACAAATCTTCTGGTTTCCCAGTGCATATAAAAGCTATGTTTCACTATACTGCAGTTTATTAAGTGTGCAATAACATTATGTCTAAGAAAACAGTGTACATGCATTAATTAAAAACTCTTTATTGCTAAAAATGCTAACAATCATCTGAATTAATCTTTTTGCTGGGGGGTCTTGTCTCAATGTTGATGACTGCTGACTGACTAATCAGGGTGGTGCTTGGAGAAGGTTCAGGTGGCTATAGCAATTTCTTAAAATAAGACAACAATAAAGTTTGCTACTTTATTGACTCTTGCTTTCAGTTGACTCTCATTTCACAAATGATTTCACTGTGTTATGTGATGCTGTTTGATAATCAGCATTTAACCCACAGAATAACTTATTTCAAAACTGGAGTCAATCCTCTCAAACCCTTTCAAAGCCACTGCTTTACCAACTAAGTTTATGTAGTATCTAAATCTATTGTCGTTTCAACAATGTTCACATCGTCTTCACTAGGAGTAGATTTTATCTTAAGAAACCACTTAAGTTTTATCATGAGATTATAGCAATTCAGTCACATCTTCAGGCTCCATTTCTAATTCCAGTTCTCTTGCTATTTCTACCACATCTGCAGTTACTTCCTCCACTGAAGTCTTGAACCCTTTAAAGTTATCCACAAGGATTAGAATCGACTTCTTTCAAACTCCTATTAATGTTGCTATTTTGACCTCTTCCCATGAATCACAAATGTTCTTAATGGCATCTAGAACAGTGAATCTTTTCCAGAAGATTTTCCATTCAGTTTGCTCAGATCCATCAAAGGAATTGCTATCTATGGCAGATATAGCCTTGCAAAATATATTTCTTAAATAGTAAGGCTTGAAAACTGAACTTACTCAATCCCTGGGCTGCAGAATGTGTTCGCAGGCATGAAAACATTAAGCTTCATATACATCTCCATCAGAGCTCTTTGGTGACCAGGTGCATTGTCAATGAACATAAATATTTTGAGAGCTATCTTTTTTTCTGAGCAGTAGGACTCAACAGTGGGATTAAACTATTCAATAAACCATGCTGTCAACAGATGTGCTGTCATCCAGGCTTTGTTCCGTTTATAGAGACAGAGTACATTTAGCATAATTATTAAGGATTTTCATTATCTAGGATTTTCATAATGATAAATGAGCACTGGCTTTGGTTTAAAGTCACCAGATGCATTAGCCCCTAACGAGAGAGTCAGCCTGTCCTTTGAAGCTTTGAAGCCAGGCATTGACTTCTCCTCTCTACCTATGAATATCCTAGATGGCATTTTCTTCCAATAGGAGGCTGTTTACTCTTTTTTGAAAACCTACTGTTTAGTGTTGTCACCTTCATCAATTATCTTAGCTAGATCTTCTGGATAACTTGCTGTAGCTTCTATTAATACATCAGCATTTGCTGCTTTACCTTGCACTTTTATGTTACGGAGACAGCTTCCTTCCTTAAACCTCATAAACCAGCTTCTGTTAGCGTCCAACATTTCTTCTGCAGCTTCCTTACCTCTCAGCCTTCATAGAATTGAAGAGAGTTAGGATCTTGCTCTGGAGTAGGCTTTGGTTTAAGGGAATGTTGTCGCAGATTTAATCTTCTATCCAGACCACTAAAAGTCTCTTCATATCAATGATAAGTCTGCTTCATTTTCTTATCATTTGTGTATTTACTGGAATAACACTTTTAATTTCTCTTCTTTGGCATTTACAACTTGGCTAACAATTTGGCTCAAGAGGCCTAGCTTTTGGCCCATCTTGGCTTTTGACATGCCTTCCTCACTAAGCTGAATCATTTTTAGCTTTTGATTTAAGGTAAGAGACACACAATTTCTTCTTTCACTTGAACAGTTAGAGGCCATTGTAGGGCTGGTTGGTGGAACAGTCAGAATACACATTTATCAATTAAGTTCACTGTCTTATATGGGTGTGGTTCATGGCACTCCAAAACAGAACAGTAACATCAAAGATCACTGATCACAGATCATCATAACAGACATAATCATAATGAAATTTGAAATATCATGAAAATTGTCAAAATGTAATTAATACAAAGTGAGCACAAGCTGTTGGAAAAATGGCACCAATAGACTTACTTGATACAGGGTTGCTACAAATCTTCAATTTGTAAAAAAAACACAATATCTGCAGAATGTAATAAAACAAAGTGCAATAAAACAAGGTATGCCTGTATATATCTTCTTTGAGTATTTTCATGTTACTTTAAACAGATATAAATCAGGTTGTCTTGAAGTTCACAATTTTATAAGAAGAGTGTCTGGTTTAAAATTATAAATTTGAATCACAACAGCGCAGGCTCCTTTGAAATACATTCACATTGCAAAAAGAGGGAAACAGCCCTATTCTGGTTAAAAGATCTTCCTTTAGTATACACACTTTCCACCTGGCAACAATCTGTTTCATCTCTTGACATCTGACAGAAGAATTTAGGCATGAATCTTTACTTCCCTCAAAATGAATTTTCCTTAGGGAAGAAACTGAATTTTTCGATTTTGCAGGCCAACAACATTTTCTCTTCTCAGAGTAAAACTTTCTGGCCTAGGTCATTCTATTCCTAATTTAAAGTAGCAAACATGAAAATGGCGGTCATTTAGGCCTTCACTGGAAAAAATGCTTTCTTCATGTTCATGTAATAAAATAACCAAAACTAATTTTGAATAAACATTTCAAGACTTCAATATAATTATAATTAAAGCACAGAAGTATAAAAACTATAGGTAGTAAAATCTTGACTGATAAATATAAATACTAAAAATGCTCTATAAAATTTTCAATGTAGTATTGTCAAAACATAGTATTTAGGAAAATATGTCACTGAGAAAAACATATACAACTAAGCCTAAATATTTGCCAAAATAAAGTGATGCTAAAGAAATAAAAAATAAAGATAATAATTTTTTAAATGACACTCACCAATCACAATTGAAGACTCACAGTGATAATAACCATTACTTTGTTTTTTCTTCACCATGGAGCAAAGATCTATGCGATACAATGTTTCTTCTCCAAATCTGTGACTGATAAATTTTTCATATAATTCAGGGTCTATTTTTTTCACTCCCTTGAAATGACAAAATAAAAATCACATCAATCAATCATTTCACCCAGGCAGCCAGTTCATATTTATATCACTTTCTTAGAAACTGATATTACATTTTGGTATGAAGTACTGCCTACTGTCACTTGAAAATAGATACTACAAAAATGTTGTAAAGTTGTTTTTAGGCCGGGCGCGGTGGCTCACGCCTGTAATCCTAGCTCTTGGGAGGCCGAGGCGGGCGGATTGCTCAAGGTCAGGAGTTCAAAACCAGCCTGAGCAAGAGCGAGACCCCATCTCTACTATAAATAGAAAGAAATTAATTGGCCAATTGATATATATATAAAAAATTAGCCGGGCATGGTGGCGCATGCCTGTAGTCCCAGCTACTCGGGAGGCTGAGGCAGTAGGATCGCTGAGCCCCGGAGATTGAGGTTGCTGTGAGCTAGGCTGACGCCACGGCACTCACTCTAGCCTGGGCAACAAAGCGAGACTCTGTCTCAAAAAAAAAAAAAAAAAAAAAAAAAGTTGTTTTTAAAGTCTCCCTGCCTAGGATTAATTATATGTAAAAAACCATAAAGAGTAAAGAGTGTTGAGTTTAAAGAGTGTTGAGTTTAAATTTGGCGCAGCATTCAGGACTTCATATAGCCTCAGAAATAATAAAGTATATTGAGCTGAAATTTGAAAGCAAGAAAAAAAGTAGTCATGCCCAACAACAATTGGAGAAATGAATGAATTTTTTTAAAGTAATGTTGATCTTAACATTTTGTAGTGGGAAAAATATTCTAATAAGATGGATGCAATTTATAAACTTCTTATGTGACAATCATCTGAAAGACAAAGGTAATTTGAATTGGAGTCAGGAAGTCAGTGGGTCTTCCAAGTTCCTATCTGTCCATCCTTATTGGCAGAGCACTTTCTTAGCAGGAACAGCTGGTTGTTGAAAAATTACAGTGGGATGCCCTTGGTACCTCTGTAGTTTCCCAAAACATAGGAAAGAATATTTCTGCCTCCCCTATACTACACAATGGTCATGCAACTCAGCCCCATAGTCTCAAAACACAGTCCATAAGATGAAGGTAAACAGAATGCATATTTCTGTTTTTACTGACAAAAACATATTACAGGAAACTTTTTGATGGTGATATAAAAACAAAAAATTAAATCAACCCAAACTGCTATGCCACTACTCCAATTTTTATATATGTTTTATTTCTCCATGCAAATACATATTTCCCTTTTTATAGGAATGTGTTGTGCCCTGAGTACTATTAGATAACTATTTTGTCAGTAAATATGCCATGCCAAGAAAGTAATATACAGATGTACAAAATATTTTTATCTCAGTAGTATTCCATTGTATGGAAGTATCATAATTCTTCCAATTCTTTATTGTTGAACATTTAGGGTGCTCTTAATTTTCAATGTTATATTAAACATGATTTTGTTGATATACCATTTTTTAATTTTTATTTCAGGGTATTATGAGGGTACAAACATTTTGGTTACATTTTATATCTCTGCCTCACCCAATCGAAGATTAGAGGCATGCCCTTCCCCTCTACAATGTTCACCACATCCATTAGTTGTTAGTTTACTACCCAACCCCTTAATCCTTAGAGAATATTACTACCGTGTGAGCACCTTAGTGTCAGTCAGTGCCAATTTGATGGCAAGTACAGGTGAAGCCTATTCTTCTGATCTTGCGATACCTCACTTCAGAAGATGGGCTGAAGCTCTATCCAGGAAAATATAAGAGTTGCTAGATCACTGTCATTTCTTATAGTTGAGTAATAATTCCATTGTATATATATATATATATACACTAAATTTTAATAACCCACTCATGAATTGACGGGCATTTGAGTTGTTTCCACATCCTTGCAATAGTGAATTGTGCTACCATAAACATTCGAGTGCAGATGTCTTTATTATACAATGTCTTTTGCTCTTTTGGGTAGATGCCTAATAGTGCTGTTGCTGGTTTGAATGTTATTTCTATTTTTAGCTCTTTGAGGTATCTCCAAATTCTTTTCCACAGAAGCTATACTAATTTGCAGTCCCACCAGCAGTGTAAGAGTGTTCCTGTCTCTCCATATCCATGCCAGCATTTGTTGTTTTGGGATTTTTTGATAGAGGCTAATCTCACTGGAGTTAGGTAATATCTCATTGTGGTTTTGATTTGCATTTCTCAAATGATTAGAGATGTTGAGCATTTTTTTGCTTGCTGGCCATTATTCTGTCTTCTTTTGAAAAGTTTCTGTTCATTTCCTTTTCCCATTTATTGATGGGGTTGATTTTTTCTTGTTGATTTTTTTAAAGTTCTAGATAGATTCTCATTAGCCCTTTATTGGATGTGTGGAGAGCAAATATTTTCTCCCATTCTGTAGGCTATCTATTCGTTCTAATGATAGTTTCCCTGACTGTGCAAAAGCTTTTTAATTTGATCAGATCTCATTTATTTTTGTTTCTGCTGTGAGAGCTTTCGGGGTCTCCTTCAAAAATTCTTTGCCTACACTGATGTCTGAAAGGGTCTTCCAGATATCTTCTAGAATTCTTAAGATTTCACGCCTTATATGAGGGAGAACTACAAAACACTAAGAAAAGAAATTGTAGAAGATGGAAACAGATGGAAAAATCTACCTTGCTCATGGATTGGTAGAATCAATATTGTTAAAATGTTCATACTACCTAAAGTGATCCACAGAATTAATGCAATCCCTATCAAAGTACCATCATCATTCTTTACAGATCTAGAAAAAATAATTCTACACCTTGTATGGAACCAGAGAAGACCTCATTATAGCCAAAGCAATCTTAAGTAAAAAGAACAAACTGGGAGGTATCAGTCTACCAGACTTCAAGCTGTACTACAAGGCTATAGTAATTAAAACAGCATTGTATTGGCACAAGAACAGAGACATAGACCTTTGGAACAGGACTGAGAATCCAGAGATGAAACCATCTGCATATGGTAATCTAATCTTTGACAAAACAGACAAAAATATAATATACTGGGGAAAAGAATCTCTTTTCAATAAATGGTGCTGGGAAACCAAATAGCTACATGCAGAAGATTGAAACTGGATCCCCACCTTTTACAAAAATCAATTCAAGATGGATATATGTTTTTGTTTATGTCTCAAACTGGTGCTCCTGGTCTTCCCCCACCACTGTTCTACACACAGCCTTTCCTGTCTCAGCCAGCAGTAACTCTATGCTAGTTCCTCAAGCTAAAAGCCTTGAGGTCATCCTTGATTCCTCCATTTTTCTTAGCTGCACATGCAATCAAATTGTGTTGGTTCTAGCTTCAAAATATATCCAATTCTCACCACTCCATTGCTATCTTTATCGGAGCCACCCCACATGAGGTTCTATTCTGCCCACTCCTGTACTTCCTGGACCTTGTCTCCTACCATCTTCACCGCCTCCACCTCCCTGACCTCCTTGCTACCCCATGAACATGCACAAGTCCACCTCAAAGTCTTTGTACTGCCTTTGCCTGTTCCTGGAATGTTCCCCCAAATATCCTCATGGTTCATCCCTTATCTCCTTTAATTCCTTGTTCAAATATCACTTAGTAGGGCCTCCCCTGACCAACCCACTTATTTTGCATTCCACTCCAAGTGGTACCCCCAAATCCTCTATATCCTTTTCTCTTTACATATATATTTATGCATATTTTTTCATAGCATTTACCATGTTCTAAAATATTATATAAATTATGTATTATGTTTATTTTTCATTGTCATTATCTGTCTCTCCTCATTAGGATGTAAGCTCCACAAAAGGAGGGATTTTTGTCTGAATTTTATTCACTGATATACCCCAGGGCCTAAAACAGTGCTTGACATGGTGCATCACTTAATAAACAATTGTCACAGACCCAAAGGAAGATAAAGTCTCAAGAAGAGGATAGTTGACAACACCAACCATTGTTCATTCAGAGTTCAACAAGAATGAAACCAACTGGATTTCTTTTGATTTGGAGAATAGGATGCCACGAGGGAGGCAGTGGGGTGTAATGATAAGGTGTAGCCAGATGTGCAAGTTCAAATCCTGCCTCTGCCACTGTGCTCTAAGTGGCTCCACTTCACTTCCTCTACCTCAATGTGTTCTGTAGACTAAGTAAGTTAATTTATAAAAGTCCTTAAAATTATGAAATGTAGTAAATGATATTATATATAATTTATAAACATACATATATATAGTCATTATTATCATTAGTGAAATTTAGGGAATAATTTCAGTCAGAGTAAGATTTGAGTAAATGGAAACTGATCATTCTTATTTTTCTTTTAAATGCTTTTTCATTTGTGTGTGTATGTATATGTTTGGGGGTTATGAGTCCTTACTTTATACCAGACAGAAAACTAGTGATAACATAGAAGAACCATCAGTTTTAAAGATATTAATGCCAGCATTGACTAGCCATAATCTCTACTTCAGTTTTGTAAAATGTCACTTTAAGTAAAAAATAAACATGAGTTACTCTAATCTGCAAGGCTAATTAACTTAATTTTAGCAAAAGGTAAGCACCAACTATTTTGCAAAAATTCTGCACAGATGACTTCCAACATGAGTCTTAAGGAGTTAATTTTTTACTACCAAGTGAAATGGAATTAATTCTTTAACTCATAATTTATAGAAAGAGCTGCGGTTCAAAAAGGCATGAGACCTTTAGAAGGCACTGAAAGTATATTCCCTCACCAGAAAAATCTTCAATAATAAACAATCTAGAAATAGATAAGAATATGCTTTGTCTGATTTATATTACAACATTAGCATGATCTTTGTTCTCTGCAGAAATTTTTATTTGGCAATGTATTTCTTTTCTAGCAATATATGAATTAATCTCACCAACCAGCTGCAGCAGGTGGTGTTTTTCTTTCATAATGAAAGAAAAGACTATCATTCTGAGAAAATAAATAAGTATATCAAAAGTGGATATCACTTAGAATAAAGCTAAGAAGGCTCCTATTTTCTGAATGAATCCATTGGGTTGCCAGAATAGTCTCAGAGACATCATCCTTCAAGATTATATTTTAAAGCTAAAAAAGCTGGGACACAGCATTATTTTTAGGTTTTGGACCCCCAAATTATTCTCTGCTTCCCTTTCTCATAGGCCAGATCCTCCCCAAGGCACCCCACCACTTAAATATCAATGGAGGTATATAACATGTTAGCAGAGCTCAAAGAATATCACAAAAATGATTAAAGCCAGGAAAATTTGACCTATAAAGGTTAACAGAGTTGGGATTATTTCAAATGTAGAGAAACAATATTGGGACATTGTGGGACATTGTCAACAAAACCATGCTAAGGGTGTTACATCCTGGAATTTTGAATATGTTTTGTGATGGTCTAGTACTTTGTGTGAAGGTTGTTTTTGCCTTGAACCCTAATAAGGACAAGGCATATTTTTTAAGAGCTTCACATTTATAATCATATCCAGTATAAGCAACATTAATTATGCAACACAACACTGAAAGAGAAAATAGAAAGTTAAATACAGGGCATCAGACTTTGAAACAATAAATTAGTAGCAAGAAAGATCAAACAGAAAAAACATTTCTGAGACTATCATAATTAATCATGGGAAATGACTGAAGTTTTACTTCCCTTTCGCCTAGTTTAAGTCATAATGTAGGGAAAATTATCAGTGATGTTCAAAGCCTCTTGATAACCTTTGATACAATGTACCATGAAACTGAGGAATTTCATTCTTGGTTGTATCTTGGCACCCAAACGGCCAACTCCAGAACAAATGCCATTGAAAGCATAAGTATTTTTAGAATCATCAGATGACTGAATCGGATAACTAACAGAAATTATTTACTCAGGAAGTACTCACCATAACACTTACATTTAGCTAAATGATATGCATAATTTAATGTGTACCAAAGAGGGCTCAGACTTTTATTACTATGCCTCCGACTCTATTTCCAACGCAGGAAGCAGACTGAGCCACAAAACATGAAAATTCACGTTAGTTAACAAAGTAAAAATCACTCATTTAAGGTTCTGAAAGATAAAACACATACTATTCATCTTTAATTTGTATGACAAAGTTATTGTGGTCAGAGCAATGGAACAGTAATTTTATTAAGAAGGTTGAGACCTTTTTTGTAATAGAAGATAACTTCTTGTTGTTAGTTGTTACAATAATCACAACTTCCATGATGAAACTATAAGCAGGCCCCACATCAGACAAAGAAATTATTTGTCCTACTGATACATAAGCTTGGCATTCCTGGATCTTTGCTATGTTTTCCAATAGTTTGTTACTGTCATAGGAGTAGCTATAAAAGAAATTTACATTTCCTGTGACAATGACTTGAAACCAAAATTAATCATGTTAATTAAGAGCCAAACTGACTTTTCATTTGAGGCTGCTTAAAGAGGAATAGTATAATATCTTACTATTTATTTTAAATGCTTTTTCATGTGTGTGAAAAAAGGTTTTACAACACTTTATTTTCATAAGTGGAAAAAGTTACATTTCTTTAGTGAATTGGCTAAAAAATTGCAATCATTTTTAGTGACCACTACCCCTAATGAAAATTTATATACTGGGGATTCAAAGTGATAAAAATAGTATTTTTGACATAGGGCTTATCTGAGGCAAATCTGACTTGAAATTCTTCATGACCCCTTTACCTCTTTACATAACTACATTTTTTGCTATTATTTGTACTATTTCATTTTCATCGTCCTAAGACAGAACACTTGATGTCCTCCTTGCCAGATGCAGCTTTCCCTCAGTTCCTCTAAGTTGGGACAACTGAGGCCCTTCCAAGCAGGCTCGGTTCCACCCACGCCTGTTCCTGACAGGGATGGAAAGAGATGAGAAGCTTCACCACCCCAGCCAGTGGGCTCCAGAATAGCGCGGTGACTTTAGATCCAGTGACTTTAGATCCGCACAGAGAACTGCCTCACAGCCTTCCCAGCTTCTCCCTCCCGCTGTTCTGGGCCAATCTACATGGCTGGGCTCTGCTCTGGTCCCCTGGTCAAATGTGCTTGTTTCCTGCCTGGCTGAGGCCCTGACACCCTGCCTAGTGCCTGCCAGTAAGTTTAGAAAAGTGAGGAGTGACGAGAAATAGAAAAGACAACGTCACTTTATTATTTTGGACCGATCTAAAAAAATTGATGCCTCCTATCATCCGTATAACAATAATAGAAAATACATAGCATTCACTATGGACAGGTACTGCTCTAAGAACTTTAATTAACTGAAGGAGACGTCCCTGGGTCAGACTGGCCAAGACCCAAAGTCAGCAGAATGGGAGCAGGACGTGACTTTTTGACCAGCAGAGAGAACTGTTCCTCTGGGCAAATGGCCAAGGACCTGTGGTTTCGCATGCGAGCCAAGGTTGTCTGTTATCCGCACGAGGACCAGACGTTACAGACAGCCAAGGACCTATGGTTTTGCAAGCCAGCTGAGTTTGTCTGTTATCCGCATGTGGTACCAGACAGTAGAAGAGAGAATGTGAACATCATCTTCTCTTGTGCTATGCAACCAAGCCAGGCATCTTGTTATCCGCAAATGGTATCAAGCGTTGAAGGGCATGTCTTATGCTAGGTCTGGAGGAACAGGTTCTGTTGGCCCGTGGGAAGTCACGTACCAGAAAGTAACTGGGAAAATAGCTGGCATGAGGAAATAGCTATGCGACGCTTACCCAATTAAACAGTATAAAAATAAAACGACTGGTGCTTTAAGCACTGCAGTCTTGAACCATCTTTGTGTCTGAAGGCTTTTTTTTTCCTGGGACTGCAGCCAATTCTCTTGTGTCCATGTTTTATGTCTATGTCTTTATGTGTGTCATCCCCCGTCCTGCAAGCAGGCCACAACAATTAATTCATTAAATAATCACGATAACATTACTACCCCTAAATAAGAATACCACATCACAGAGAAATTAGGTCACTTACCAAAGGGCACAACTAGTAAAAGGTAGAGCTTGGATTTAGATTCAGGGTATGTGGAGAAACAATACTTTGGAAAGAAAAACAGAATACTCCTCATTTTCTTCACTATTTACTTTAAAATATTAAAACTCTAAAAATATTAATCATTCTTAAGATATAATTATATATACTACCATGTTTCTCAAACCAATGTCAAAATTACTTTGAGAATTTCTAGCATTCTAAAATACCTTTCTTTAATAAGCTGCATTAATATTAATAAACCAACTGATAAGTATGTGTCTATAGTAAATTAATTTCACAAAGGAGATGAGAAAGAATTCATGGACTCCACATTTTATATACACCAAAAATTATCTAAATAGTCCAGCCTGTTAAAAGAACTCTTCTTATATGACTAATATCCAAATAGTCAAGTAAAATACTGTCAGAGGTTGTCTGAGTTTTCTAGACCAGGTATTTATTTGAAGGTATAATATTTCTTAATTCTCCATTTCACTTTATGCTAATGTGTCTATATTTCATCAGGGTTTTTTTTTTAAGCAAGCATCTCCCTAATTCCTCTAATTATAAACTTGCTCTTAGCATTCTTGCCTGGTTTAATCTTGAGGTTTTAGGGAAAGAAGAGTAGAAACTCTTTACCCTAGCATTTTATCTAACATTTACAATATTACATCTTCCAGCAAGTAATAAGCAGAAACAGCTGCTAGAGCTACAGGTTTTAAATCCACTGCTGACACCTCCTTTTACCTATCATAATACTCTGAGAGGTGCTAGATGCTGCTTGGTGGCCTTAAGTGACAAGGCAAGCAGTCACAGAGGGAAGGTTACACAACCCCTAACAGCACAAGCCACTTCACAAAGGCCACCCACCAAGAGAAGATGCTGTATTCCTTTCCGGTCATGGAGTTTCTTTCCACGTGGTAATACTGGCATCAAAAAGAACAGAAGGGGAAACATGGCTTCCATCCACAAACATCTGGTTCATTTACATGGACTAAGGCCGTGTTAACCACAGAGGTAAAAGGACACAGGCACCCAACAACTCCTCGGGGTTGCCAGCTCAAGTATGGTACTGAAACACTGCAACACTTTTAGTTACAACACAGTCTGTTCCTATATAAGCTCCTTCTTTGTCTACTCAGCCAACTTCAATTCTTCCTTCTCAATTCCTATTCAAGTATAGCATGAGAGGCCACATAATTGTTACAGGTACATGTGGCTTTTCTCCTTATAATGAAACAAAGAAGGGGGTCCACAGTGAGGCATCCAAGCATGGCTCCCAGGCAGTGCAATCTCAGCTGAGCTCTCAGCTCCCCTTCACCAAACTCCAGCTGTGGTCTTGGCTCAGCAATCTCTGGTCACTCAAATGTAAACAAGCTACAGCCGCCTCCCTATCACATCTGTTTTCCCAATGTTTTGCTCTTTGGTGCATGTTCTCAATTCACCAACTTAACCATTTATTTCTATATTCTAAAGATAAAACATAAAAATTCCCCACCCCAGATTTCTCACCAACTAGGGTCTATACACTTACAATTTCATCTGTTTTCCTCTTTCAATGACATAGATTTTCCTTCTAATCGATATTTTCCAACATCAAGTAATTAATGCCAGCAAGCCACTAGTATAAAAAATTCTCAAGACTCAGCAAGGAAACAGGAGAGTGAGGCTGTTCTGTAGAAAATCATTCAGAAATCAGTTCACAGAAAAATTCTAAAAATTTTAACTTATCCAATAACACTGGCCTATATATGCAACATATTAATACTTATATATTATGGTAGAATACATTCTGCTTTTATACAAGTTAAAGGTAGGGACTCATTGACCTCAATTGGTTATGTTTTCTACAGACAGAACATCAGACCTAACCATAGCCTCAGATACAATCCAAATGAGAGTTAAATACCATACCTAGACAGTTCAGAAGGGACTGTACACAGGCAAAATATTTTAAATGCATCCATAGATACCGCTAAGTGTAGCCTTATAATTTCAAACAAGACATAAAGCATTTTCCCAGCTCATCCTGCTCCTATGCTCCTAGTACTTTCTTCTTTTCCCAGTTTCTTATGAATTAACCAATTTCCGAGATTCCTCTCCTATCAACATTCTTCCTTCTTCGTTCCCTCCTCCTCAAACTGCCAATATTATTCTCAATAGAACACCTTATACTTCACCTAACTCAATACTCTTCTAACCACCCAGGAGTATTCCCTGCACATGACTTAGAACAGAGAAGCCCCTACCTAACAGAGGAAGGGCTCCAACAACTGAATGTTATGATACAAGAACTGGGTGAAGGAATAGGGAAGAAATGATGGCACTGAGATTTACAGTGACTGTCCCATAGATTAGGAAATGGAACAAGGAAGAAAGGTGACCAATGATACAAGCCTCTTCACCCTATTTGGCTGGAAATGTTCCCTGAATATCACAATAGATAACAGGGGGTTTGGCAGAAAAACAGGCAATAGTTAGATATAGAATAGTCATTAAACATATGACCCAGGAATCATGTATGGCCTTTAAGCCAACTTAAAAATGAGTGTTTCTCTCTAGGTAGAGCAAGAAATTGTATACAAAGACTTTCTTTTTAAATAGGACACACACTGCTATATAAAATAATTTTGTATATAATATGTATGTAACTGAAAACTTTCTTTTGTCCACATTTCAAATTTAATCAAATATTTAATTGCAAAATGCTTACAATTATTCGATTTTACAATAGTGTCAAAGTGATACAAATTCACTAGAAACTGTACTTTGAGTACGAATGCAACCATTCTATTTTTCAGTTTCAGGGACATATTCAATAAACTACATGAGATATTCAACATTTTATTATAAAATAGGCTTTGTGTGAGATGTTTTTGCCCAACTGTAGGCTAATGGAAGTGTTCTGGGCAATTTAAGGCAGGCTAGGCTAGGCAGTTAGATGTATTAAATGCATCTTCCACATATGATATTTTCAACTTACGATGAGTTTTTCAGAATGTGACCCCATCATAAATTAAGGAACATCTGTATAGAATTACAGGAATTACATAGGTTTTCTAATGCACTCAGAGTCCGCCAATACCTATGAATATTAGATTATATGTTGCTTTTAACAGTACAGTTTAAAAAGGCACCAGACCAGTCCGTAATTGCCACATAGCCTTTTCTTTTCGAGATTTTAAAAGTTAAGCATCTTTTCAAAATTTCAAGAAGTACTTCTAGACTAATAAAATAAGCAGCAGAGGCCGAGGCAGGTGGATTGCTCAAGGTCAGGAGTTCAAAACCAGCCTGAGCAAGAGCGAGAGCCCATCTCTACTATAAATAGAAAGAAATTAATTGGCCAACTAATATACATAGAAAAAATCAGCCGGGCATGGTGGCGCATGCCTGTAGTCCCAGCTAATCGGGGGGCTGAGGCAGTAGGATCGCTTGAGCCCAAGAGTCTGAGGTTGCTGTGAGCTAGGCTGACGCCATGGCACTCACTCTAGCCTGGACAACAAAGCGAGACTGTATCTCAAAAAAAAAAAAAAAAAAAAAAAAAAAAAAAAAAAAGGATAGGAAAAGAAAAAGCTAACAAAAAGCAAGATGACAGAATACAAAACATTATATACACTGCCATATTCCCCTTTTGCTATATCCAGTAGGTGATATCATTGTGCGCATGGTCCCAGGGAAGCTAGACAAGCCAAACAACGCCATCCCCTCCATGTCCATCCCATCCCCACTTTGTACACTTTAGGCTTCTGCCAGTAGAGATACATGTGATGGAAACTTACCACCTGTTGAGAAGTATGTTTGATGTGAATTCCCTATTCATTCAGCTTATCCGCAGGAGACCACTGCCACTCTCAACTTAATTCCATTGAACTAAGTTCTAGAGATATTTGGGTGGGAGGTCCAGCAGCACAAAGCAATCAGGGTGAGAGAGTGAGGAGGAAAGTGGGATCCAAGGGGACCAAGTAATGAAAAACAGAATGAGGACAGCTAGGGAGGGACTGCTGCTAAAGGTGCAAGACCACCAGAAGGAGTCACATAGAACATTCTCCCTGGTAATGGGTGATGCAGATCCACAGGAGTGCTGGAGACCAAACCTGAAATTGTCAGTTACATAACAAATTATTATAACCAAATTCAGTTGTGGGGAAGGCAGTAGCCAATGAAGGAAGAGAAGTAATAGTTTCATACTTTGGCCATCAGTGTGAGGGCAGTGTAAAGATACAGTTGTACAAGGCCTTAAAGATGGGTCTCCAAAGTGGTGTCGCAGACTTGGCCAACAGTTAAAATTACTGCTATCAGGTAGGTTTTACACCTACAGTAGAAATGCCTGTAGCCAAGGGTAGCTAGCAGCTAAGGTGACATGAGCAAGTTTTGTTAGATATGCAACCATAGACGATGTGAAGTTCGGTCCTGGCAAAGAAGCCAATACCGTTTTTTTTTTTTTCTTTTAATTTACTATAGTAAACAACTGAAAAATAACTGAGCAATTCAGTAATTCAACTAATTAGTATTATTCTATTTTTAAGGTATCCTCCTTGAAAGAGTAAGATTCTAACGAATGGTCAAAATAAATCAGCTCATATTAGGAACAGTAGTATAAGACCAATATAAACTAGTTATGGTTTCAGATTGCAACCTCACTACCCACTCACATCTAAGTGAGTCTCTCAAGAAAAATATAGCTTTACCACTTTTCATTATGTAGTTAGTTATAATTAACAAGAGCTGGTTTGCCAGTGAGGTTGGCCAATCTTTCCAGTGACAGAGAAAATCTTAATTGCCATACAAATTTTAGCTGGTTTGCTTTTATGTGACTATTCGACAGGGTCAGAAATTAGCTACTTATTAAAAAAGCTACATAGCTCTGTATCAACACAATTTTGGAATAAAATTTAAGTTTTTTTAACCATATATTCTATTTTGTCTTCACCCATAACCAATCCACTGTGGGGGCTTGTCTGTTTCCTACAAGATCATGATGTTCCATTCTGTCCTTGACTAAGAAAATGAAATTAATGACCAGCTGATGGAAGTTTCAAAATAGCTAAAAATGACTTGTTGAGAAAAAAATTTTCCCATCACTAATGGTAATAGTTGAGATATAACATTTATATTTAATATAGTTAAGGCAAACACATACAATTTTAATTAACTTGAATACTTCATTATTGCATCTTTCAATACAAATTCTAAAACTGTTTCTTCAATTACACTTAAATCAGAATTTTGTTTGCAGATGCAAATGCCAGAAAATAAGTAAAAAGGCCCACAAAATATAGATGTTCAAAGCAAAAATATAATTTTCAAGATTCAGCATTTCCTAAATTATCTTCTACCAAATGTTAAGGCTACAAGATGGTCCATGAATAAAGGACTTATTGGTCAAATGCATTTGGCTGGGAAACGATGCTGAGATAGATTATGCAACTGTTCAAATATTCACTGCCCCTCCCATGATGTCCCTTCCTGCAAGCAGACTACGTATTCTGCTCTGCTACAATCAGAAGGGACCAAGTGACTTTCTTTGGCCAATAAAATGTGATCAGGAATGATGTGTGTGGCTCGTTAGTAGATGCTTTAAGAATCAGCATGTGGTTGACCAACTCTCTTTTCCTTTTGCCAGAAGTCCAGCCATGTCCTGGATGGAGGCTGCCCAGCCAATGTCCCGAGTGAAAACAAGGTGGCACAGAGACACACATGATCCATGAACATAAGCAAAAAATGAATCTTTATTGTTGTAAGCTTCTGAGATTCACAATAAATATTTGCATTTCAGAGATCCTAAGAAGTTCTGAAACAAAGAATCAGATTCTTTATTTAACCCATCATTGCTAACAATAATTTGATCACAGATTCCTGTCTCACATAAAACCCCAAGAGATGTTCTAAGAGAAAAATTTTAGAAAATGCTAATGAAAATACTTGCTTCAAATCTGCCCCATTTTGAAGATTTATTATTAGGTTAACCTGCCATTTTTTCTAGAGTCTTCAAAGTTTTCAAATTCTCTAGTAGAAACAGGGCCAACCAAGAATGATTTATAATCCTGATTTAATTACTAAAAGCCCTCATTAAAATAATTTAGCTTCTGTTTAACTGTATCTCAATTTTTAAAGACATATAAAATACTGAAAGGTTCCAAATGAACATTAAAGCAGGTTTACCTTTGTAAATATAATTTCCAATGGTTAAACTATTGTAGGCTTACTTATTTTGTTTTTTTGCAATATATTGAAAGAGATGATACAACAGCCTAAATTTGAAAATGGCATTAGAAACCTAAGTGAAGTCACTGGTTATAAATAGTGCTCTTATAATTCCATCTCACATCAGATTTCACTGAAATTTTCAGTTTTAAAAAGCCATTAAAACAAAAAAAAATCTGTTAAGTATACCGAGTAATATGAAAAATGACTCAAAACAACTAAAAACTGTGAGTAAGTAAGCCATTTGGCACTGGGAGATTCAGGAATAGGTTACCAAAAGAATTTTCTTTATCTTGTACTAAGAGTATTTTTAAGCTTTTGTCTGGAACAATAAAGGCTCACTGATAATAAGGACATCTAAAGTGTCCTCTGCCAGAGAAAGGGTAGAGAAGTGGCAGGGTGGTCTTCCATGGCTTCTCCGCTCAAGGGCTCCCTCCTCCTTTGCTACAGTGAAGGAGTATTCTTTAAAATACACACCCCTGCAAAGGCTTGCCTGCTCTGCCTCTCAGGTTCAGGAGGGCCTCTACCATCAGCCCTTCCATATAATTTGGTATTTACAGGATTTCTCTCTCTCCTGGTTTCACTAAAAATGCAGAGTGTGATAGTTTTCTCATCATCCTTGTTGCTCTGTATGGTTTCCGAGAAGACAGGTGGAAAGATTCAGATCTAAATGGCCACCATTTTCTTATCAGGTCATCCTATTGAAGACCTTTCTCCTTTCTGTCATTCTTCGAGAAAGACAAGAAAGCCAATCTGAGGTTTAAAACAAAACAAAACAAAACAAAACTCTATGTGAAGTCAAAAAATCTCCACGTGAAGCCAAATTAGCCTATTTAGTCAAAGTGCTTATCATATAGACATTTCAGAACAGCACAGGAGTCAAGAGTCATTAAGACCTGTGGTCCCCACACCCCAGGCCACAGACCAGTACTGGGCATTAGGCACCAGGCTGCACAACAGGAGGCGAGTGGCCTGTGAGTAAGTGAAGCTTCAGCTGTATTTACAGCCGCTCCCCATCACTCGCATCACCACCTGAGCTCCGCCTCCTGTAAGATCAGTGAGGCATCAGATTCTCATAGGAGCGTGAACCCTGTGCATGCACGGGATCTAGGTTGTTCTCCGTATGAGAATCTAAAGCCTGATGATCTGAGGTGGAGCTGAGGTGGTGATGCTAGAGCTAGGGAGTGGCTGCAAATGTAATAAATGTAATGCACTTGAATCATCTTGAAACCATGTCCCTTATCCCCACCCAGTCCAAGAAAAATTTGTCTTCCATGAAACTGGTCCCTAGTATCAAAAAGGTTGGGGACCACTGATTAAGACCAAGCTCCTCCTTTCACTATGAGTAAACAGAGGTCAAGAGAGGTTATGTGGCTTGTCCAGGGATAAAGAAGAGAGCTAAGACGAGAAAACTCATGCTCCTTCAAATACATTACAAGACTCCTCTGAGAAGGAATAGTCTTAGTGTTGTGGAGCTAATAAATGGTTTATAAAGCCCCAATGTCATGCAGACCCCCCAAAAGTGAGTGACAGCCAAATTATACCAGGCCCAGTTAACTAAATCCTGAAAGAATATGCTACCTAATAGATGACAGACACATAGATAGAAAGGAATAATAATGATATTGGGTAAGGAAAGATGAAATCAGGGGCTGTAGCTGGCGAAGGGTGCAGAGAAAGGATTCAGCCAACCTACTAGAGAAATTTTTAATTACAGCCTTGGTTCTGTATATTCAGTCACCAAACAATTCAGGAACTAGGGTTCCGCCTTAACTGTACCATTAACAGAATTTTCACCCACAAGCTTTCTTCTTTGCTTCCCATTGCCACTCCTACTGAAGACTGCCCTGTACCCTCCTCCTCCCACTTCCCCTCGACATCCTCCTCCTCATGTGGTCCCACACTCCCCCTCAGCCCTTGATATGTGCACATCAATCTCTGTATTCAAAATAAACCAGTCTCGGGGAAAGGAAACAATTTTCAAAGGTCATTTTTTTCATTCTAAAATACTCTCATTGTCTGATTCTGAAAAGCTGCTGCAAGAAGAGCCAATTAATAAACCATATCTTTGTTAGTTCAAGTGCTATGGTAGTATTAATAATTTGAAAGAGTCATAAATCAGGGAAGGGATCTAAGAAGCCCAGAAAATAACTTATGCCTAGAAACAACTTATCCATTAGGAGATCACATTTATTTATTGAGGAATCTAGATCTGCATTAAGATGCTTGTTTGGCTTGAAACTGGTCATCTTCTGCCACCAAGTGTTAGCACATACTTCTAACCAACCAGATTTTGCAATGTTTAAATCACAAAAACACAAAGTCATTCAATAAGAAAAATAAATCCAAAAGGATACACTATAAAAAGCATGGAGCTAAACAAATAGCAGACTAACCATGTCAAATGACTATATTTTAAGGAAATTGTACAAATAACTTGAATTTTAGTTACTATTTCAGAAACATCGTAATAAGATTTTCTGAGGCTTTGTTCATATGGAGAAACAAAGCACAGTGATAATCAGAACAGCTCTAAAATTTATAATAACTCCTATCAATATTCTCTTATGCAATATATCTACAAGAATTTCATGAAATTAAGAATATACAAAGGTGATACATTGACTAATGTCTCCTGGTATTAGAAAAATATATAATTGCCAAGAAAAGCCTTATGTTTCCTACAATTACCCCTTAGCCTCAAGTCAGCTCGTTAACTTGGGAACCAGAATTCCAGGCCGTAGTAGAGGAAGTTCCACATCAGTACGTTTGAGGAAAAGTTGCTGTATTTTCAAAATTCTAAACACAATATATAGAACTCTTGGTTACCCCTCTGGGATTTGGGTTACTTTATGTATGCTACTTCCTACAAACAGGTGCCAGAGGACAGGACCCCAGAAGTCCAGGGATTTCTGCACCCCACTGGAAAATCTTCAGACTAGATGTGTACCACCCCAGGGGGTGAACTCATTCCCTGCACTAGCCATGTTTCTACGTCTTTGATGTCAGTGAGATGTTTTACCTTCATAAACAGGCCGGTTATAGCTCTAACTCTGAAACTATTTTTTCAAGTTGATATGGATAACAGCCTTTTTCAGTTCATTAAAAAATGACAATTACTAGATGATGAAAACACCTCAACGGAGGTACGACTAGAGAATATTTCATTAACCTCCTACAGACAACAGTGAAGGGACCATCTATCTTAACTATCTCAGCATTGTCCTATAATATCCAGAGCACTCATCTACCCAGCACACTCCTTTCTACCAACAATCATCATGCCCACTCCAACAGTAGTACCACTAGTATCTTAAGAGTGTACCAATACCATACACAAAATTATTTGCAGACTACCATCTACCAGGTCAAATCAAAATAAGGAAGGAGTATGCTAATTGGCATAGTAGTGGCTGGAATAGAATCATTCCATAAATTAAAAGAAAAAAATTTTATTTGGCTTTCTAGAAGATCTAATTTATTTTCTAATAATTAAGCATTCTAATTTAAACAAAATACAATCTAATTTAAATTTTATATACCATTCAAGCAGTGACTGTTTCTATTTTGACCACCACTCTATGCCAAGCACACAGTAGGCTCCTGGTATGTATTTGTTGAGTTAACATGATTTAGAACAGAGAGCTCCTCACACACAGAAATGACTCTGGGTGAACTGGAGCTGGCCAGCAGGAGGAAAGACTGAGGATTAGATGAGATGGGCTCCCAGGTACAGAGACAAGGCTCTATAACTGATGAGGCTGTGAGCTCATTGATACCACTTAAACTTTCTAAGTCTTATGTCCCTTTGCTATAGGGTGATAGGGTTGATTCTGTGAAATTAACTGCCAAAAGATCATTTAAATATAGCCTGAAATGTTGAAATATAGATTCTAGTGTAGTACAGACATTCTTTTAATAAATGTCCTTGGGTACTCTCATTTCAAAGTTAATACTATAAAAACAAAGAAACATTTTGAAATGGGGATATTACCTTCACCACTGATTTGTCATTCTGTGATTAAGTTTGAAACCACTTGGAAGAGGACAATCCATTTGAAAGCAAAACAAGAAAGATAACCAGTAAAGAAGGAAACTGTCAGTCTACAAGTTTTATAAGTTATCATTGTAGATTTTAAAAACCTACCATTTATACCAATTATGTTTACCTAAAATAGTCTAGAATGGTACCTAACGTAGATATTACTAAATGTATGGCATTGTTATCCAAAACACCATGCAAGATATCTTTTTGAGAATATCTTTAATAATAGTTTGTAGAAAACCCATAACCACAGGACAGTGAATCACCCAAATCTAAGTTTTAAAGAGTTAAATCTATGTTTTAAGAGTTTCTGGGGACACACACATTAAATTCAAATCATGCCAAATTTAGAAAAAAGTTCCACTTACTGATAAACATGACCTTCACTTACTGAGCTACAAATTAGTCTTAACTGCAGCAAAGGGTCATGGAGAACAGGGAGTAGATATTAACCTGCATGTTCGTCTCTAAAACTGGTATATCAAATAGGGCCATCAGATGTCTTAATTTGCATGAGGAACCCCTTCGGCTGAAACAGGAAAAGCAATGAAGGGTGCCCTTAAGATTTTAGGAGAAACGCCCTTGAATCCAGAATAAAGTCAAAAGTTGTTCCAACCTCTGAAGGAGGAGGGGGTGGCCTGGAAACAGAGTAAATCACCCTGAGAGAGGCGAAGTCAAAAGCCCCATCCCTTGGCTTGGGTCACTGTTGACCATCCTTAGGGGTACTTTTACGTCCCCAGTCCCCAGCACACCTGCTTCAAGCCCTCAAGGGAGGCAACTGCTCACAGAGCAAGGTGGTCTTTTGGAAACTTTGAAAGAACTACATAACGAGGGGCAAAAAAGCTGTGCCCACCTTGAAGCACCGGTTGCAGTGAGTAGCACCAGTGTAAGCCGGCCAGCAGAGGGAGCTCTGAGAGCAAGAGGATGCAAATAACCACGAGCAAAGAAAGCGGCAAAAGTGAACTCTGGTACCGCCTCTAGGCTCTTGAAGGAAGAGGGCAGAGGTGGCAACAGAAGGAGAAATTGATGATGGTCAGAGTATGCAACTAAAAGGCACAGTGGCAAAGGAGGGCACCGCTGGAACAGCCTCCATCGAGGGCCATTAGCATCCTCAGCACCCTTAGGAGTTGGAATCAACCTGACTTGGAATCCCAGGGGCAACGTGGTAGGACGTCCAAGGCCACTGCAAATATCACCCATGCCTTGACCATGCTTAAGGCAGAGGAGGCCTGGTAAACAGGCTTACAAAAAAAAATGCACTCACATTCTTACGAAGCCATGGCGCTTTTGACAATTTCATGAAGGTCAAATGAGGTTTAAAACCTCTGCTTTCTCCTGCCAGGATGCCTTTTTCTTGAAATGTTCTTTTTGCAATCTCTGAAGAAAATAAAGAGAAACATTAAAATGCTACTATAACACATAGTTGCCTTTAATTGTAAAAATGTCAATTCAAAAATAACTATTTTATAATGAAGATTTTTTCATATATCTGAGATATTAATTTTTTAAAAATAAAATATCCACATGTATATAATACTATTACAGTTAAATCTCTAGTGATTTCAAATGGAGCAAGGAACACAAAAGCAATAATTTGAAAAGGGAACATCTAATAAATAAAATACTGTTTGACTGATATGATGCTGATTTTCCCTGAACATCCCAGTGGTTTCCATGTGTATTAATATAAAAAACAGCTAATTTATCTGTAATCTCTCATATCTAAAACTTCTGCTTCCAAGATGAAGTAACAGAAACCCTTCCTGAGAAATAAGAAACAAACAAGGTGAGTCCTTTGATTGCCCCAGCTTACATCCTTGAGTGTCCAGGTCCCTGTACAAGGAAGAGAAACCCAGATGGAGCCCAGGTGTCTCCCTGGGTTGAGGAAAAAGCTGAGAGGAGAGGCCAAGACAGCTAGAGCTTACAGGACAGAGTACTGAGAAGTGAGACGTACACAAAGAGAAAACTCCAGAGATCTGTACAGGGTCTCCCAAGAATGGTCAGTGCATGTGTGCAAGGAGATTGGGGAAAAACACATTCAAAAGGTTTAGAGGGACCAGTGCCCAGTTTTTACACAGAGTTAGGAAAAACGTCTGTCCCATTAGCCAGACTGGAAAACCTCAAGATCCATGAGACATTGGGTAAACGGAAGAGCCTTGCCTAAGCAGTGGGAAATAATTAGCTCTGGACTCGTACCATTCTATACCACTTAACAACTCTTACAAACAAGACCCAAAAGGAGGCCGGGTATGGTGGCTCACACCTATAATCCCAACACTCTGGGAGACCAAGGCAGGTGGATCTTTCAAGGTCAAGAGTTCAAAACCAGACTGAGCAAGAGCGAGACCCCATCTCTACTAAAAATAGAAAGAAATTAATTGGCCAACTAAAAATATATGGAAAAAATTAGCCAGGCATGATGGCACATGCCTGTAGTCCCAGCTACTTGGGAGGCTGAGGCAGGAGGATCACTTAAGCCCAGGAGTTTGAGGTTGCTGTGAGCTAGGCTGACGACACACCACTCTAGCCCGGGCAACAGAGTAAGACCTTGTTCCCCAAAAAAAAGACCCAAAAGGAAAAAAACTACTTCCAATCAACTTCATGGTATCCCAAAACAAAGCCTAAGAATATTTAAAGGCATACAAAACTATTCAGCACCCAAAAAGGTAAACTCTACAATGCCTGGCATCTAATCAGAAATTACCAGGCATGCAAACAAACAGGATGATATGACCTATAATGAGGAAATAAATCAATTAATCAAAAGTAACCCAAAGCTGACATAGATGTTAGAATTAGCAGGTAGGGCATCAAAATAGTTATTATAACTATAATTCCTATGTTCAAAAAGTCAAGTAGAGACATGAAAACTATTCTTAAAAAAACCAAATCAAACTTATACAGATGAACACTGTAATGTCTAAGAAAAATAAACTGATAGAAATAACAGATTAGACATTGCAGAACAAAAAAATAGTAAATCTGAAGACACGGCAATAGAAACCAACCAAAATTAAACACAGAAAGAAAAAGGAAATAAGCAAAAAAAGAAAACATCAGTGAGCTGTGGGGCAACTTTTAGTGGTCTAATGTATGTATAACTGAAGTCCCTGAAAAAGGGGTGAAAGAGAGGAGTCAGTGAAAATATTTGAAGAAATAATGTTTGTTGGGAAATGAGAGTTGCCACAACCACAATGGAATAATCTGGGCAGTAATGATTAAAATTTAAACTACACAAGCATTGAACCAGCAATTCCAATTCTAGGAAAATACAAAGGCATAAAAGTACCAGTACATAAAATTCTACAAAAATGTATTTATTAAAGTATTATCTGAATTATCACAAACTTGAAATAATCTTCATTGATAAAGAAGTGGCTAATCAATTGCCATATGGCCACACTAAGGACTGCCATGCAGCTAATATTGAGTTAAATAGGCCAGGCGTGGTGGCTCATGCCTATAATCCTAGCACTCTGGGAGGCCAAGGCGGGCAGATTGCTCGAGGTCTGGAGTTCAAAACCAGCCTGAGCAAGAGCGAGCCCCCGTCTCTACTATAAATAGAAAGAAATTAATTGGCCAACTAATATATACAAAAAATTAGCCGGGCATGGTGGCGAATGCCTGTAGTCCCAGCTACTTGGGAGGCTGAGGCAGGAGGATTGCTTGAGCCCAGGAGTTTGAGGTTGCTGTGAGCTAGGCTGACACCACGGCACTCATCCTAGCCTGGGCAACAAAGTGAGACTCTGTCTCAAAAAAAAAAAAAAAAAAAAAGAGTTAAATAGAACTACACATATGGACCTGAGAAGATTTCCATGATCGATTAAGAAAAAAAAGAGACAAGTAGCATAGTTACTATATCTATAACATGATTCCATGGAATATTATAAAAGAGAGATAAAGAAAATAAATTCACTGTATGTTTTTACTAACATGATGACTGTACAAGCATCATACTAGAATTCACAAATAGGAAGATAGAATTATTTGCCATATATGTGAAAAATCCATACCTTTCAAAGACCATTAGTAAAAAACTTTTTTCATTTGGTCTTTTTATCCAAAAACAGGTAGGGCTATTACTAGTAAATCAATTTAAAGATAAGATAACTGAAACACAGGAAGTCAACGCTTAAGGTTATACTCATTATGGTAGAGAAGGAACTGTAGGTGGGGTGGCCTACACTGGTCATGTTTCACTGTACAATCCTGGGGCTGAAACCCTTAAAAATAAAAGACATTTTTAATGCAATACTGGAGTCATAGTACGCTTTAGTTTTAACCACCAGTTCTGTTGTAGTGTGGAAGTTACTAATGATATACATAATTATAACCAGAATACTAGAATGAAAAATAAAACCCAGTATATTTCCATTCTGCCTGAATATTTCTTACATAGTGTAAGATTTCTATTTTCCTGCAAGGGAACTTAAAATGAAACAGATGCATGAACAAACAAACAAAGATACCATATCATCCTTTCTAAGGAAATGAAGGGTTTTGCTATAATGATTGATCCATATGAAGTCCGTATGAAAATAATGAAACATAGACTAACAGTGCATTTCTTAGGAGAAACCTTACAAGCCAGGAGAGACTGGGGTCCTATTTTCAATATTCTTAAAGAAAAGAACTGACAGCCATGAATTTTGTATCCTGCTAAACTAAGCTTCATAAATAAAGCAGAAATAGTCTTTCCTAGACAAGCAAATGCAAAGGGAATTTGTCACTACTAAACCAGCCCTACAAGAAATGCTCAAGGGAGTTCTAAACATGGAAATGAAAGGTCAACGTTTACTCTCATAAAAACACAGGAAACCATAAAACTCACAGGTCTTATAAAGCAATTATACACTTGAGACTACAAAACAACTAGGTAACAATTAACATTATAACAGGAACAGAACCTTGTTAATATTTAATGTAAATGCACTAAATGACCCATGTAAAAGATACAGATTGATGGGATGGATTAAAAAATAGAATCCAACCATATGTATGCAGCCTGCAAGAAATTCATTTAACTGGTAAAGTACTTTTATAGACTCAAAGCAAAGGGGTGGAAAGAGATATTCCATGCAAATGGAAATCAGAAGTGAGCAGGAGTAGCTATACTTATATCAGGTAAAACAGACTTTAAACAGCAACAATAAAAAAAGACAAAGGTCATTATATGATAAAGGGATCAATCCAACAAAAAGTTATAACAATCCTAAATCTATATTCACCCAACACTGAAGCACCCAGATTCATAAAACAAATACTACTAGAACTAAGAAAAGAGGTCTAGTATACAATAATAGTGGAGGACTTCAAAACTCCACTGAAAGCACTAGACAGATCACTGAGACAGAAAATCAAGAAACATCAGACTT
This sequence comes from Microcebus murinus, assembly GCF_040939455.1. Classification (NCBI taxonomy): domain Eukaryota; kingdom Metazoa; phylum Chordata; class Mammalia; order Primates; family Cheirogaleidae; genus Microcebus; species Microcebus murinus. The sequence goes on from NC_134108.1 coordinate 30,719,255, forward strand.
AAACTGGACTCTAGAACAAATGGAACTAACAGACATTTACAGAATGCTCTACCCAACAATTACAGAATATACATTCTTTTCATGAGCACAAGGAACATTTTCCAAGATAGACAATATGTTAAGCCACAAAACTGGTCTCAATAAATGTTTAAAAATAAAAATCATATCAGGTATCTTCTCAGACTACAATGGAATACAAGAAGAAATCAATTCTAAAAAGAACTCTCAAAACTATACAAACACATAGAAATTAGACAACCTGCTCTTGAATAATCTTTAGGACAACAACAAAACCAAAACAGAAATTAAAAATTTTGGAAACAAATGAAAATAAAGACAGAACATATCAAAACCTCTGGGATACAATAAAAGCAGTGATGGGGGAATTTTATAGCATTAAATACCTACATCAAAAAGATAGATCACAAATTAACAATCTCATGCCACACCTCAAGGAACAAGAAAAACAAGACCAAACTAAACCCAAAACTAGAAGAAGAAAAGAAATAACAAAGATCAGAGCAGAACTAAACTAAATTGAGACCAAAAAAACCAACATAAAAAGGATCAACAAAATGAAAAGTTGGTTCTTTGAAAAGATAAACAAAATTGATAGACCACTAGCTACCAAGAAGAGAGAATATTCAAATAAGCACAATCAGAAATGAAAAAGGAGACATGGAGACATCACAAATGATTCTACAGAAGTACAAAAGATCATCTGAGATTACTATGAACATTTCTATGCCCACCAAAGAGAAAACCTAGAGGAAATGTATAAATTCCTGGAAACATACAACTTCCCATGACTGAATCAGAAAGAAACAAAAATCCTAAAGACACCAATAATGAGTAGTGAAATTGAATTAATAATAAAAAATCTCCCAACAACAACAAAAAAGCCTGGGACCAGGCAGATTCACAGCCAAATTCTACCAGAGGTACAAAGAACTGGTACCAATCCTCCTGAAACTTGTCCAAAAGATTGAGGAGGAAGGAATCTTCTCTAACTTATTCTATGAAGCCAGTATCATCCTAATACCAAAGCTGGGAAAGGATACAGTGATAACAACAAAAACTATGAACTAATATCCCTGATAAACATAGATGCAAAAATCCTCAACATATAGCAGCACAATTCATAATCGCAAGGCTGTGGAAACAGCCCAAGTGCCCATCAATCCAAGAATGGATTAATAAAATGTGGTATATGTACACCATGGAGTACTATTCAGCTCTAAGAAACAATGGTGATATAGCACATCTTATATTTTCCTGGTTAGAGCTGGAACCCATACTACTAAGTGAAGTATCCCAAGAATGGAAAAACAAGCACCAGATATATTCTCCAGCAAACTGGTATTAACTGAGTAGCACCTAAGTGGACACATAGGTGCTACAGTAATAGGGTATTGGGCAGGTGGGAGGGGGGAGGGGGGCGGGTATATACATACATAATGAGTGAGATGTGCACCATCTGGGGGATGGTCATGATGGAGACTCAGACTTTTGGGGGGAGGGGGGGAAATGGGCATTTATTGAAACCTTAAAATCTGTACCCCCATAATATGCCAAATAAAAAAAAAATCCTCAACAAAATACTAACAAACAAAATCCAACAGCACATCAAAAAGATAATATACCATGACCAAGTAGGTTTTATTCCAACGATGCAAGCATGGTTCAACATATGCAAGTCAACAAACGATTCACCACATAAACAGAGTTAAAGATAAAAACCATGTGATCATCTCAATACATGCATAAAAAGCATTCGATAAAATTCTGTGCCCCTTCATGGTAAAAACTCCCAACAAACTAGGCATAGAAGGAACATATCTAAAAATAGTAAAAGCTATATATGACAAACCCACAGCCAACATCATACTGAGCAAGGAAAAATTAAAAGCATTCACCCTTAAAAACAAGACAAAGGTACCCACTGTCACCACTTCTATTCAACATAGTACTGGAAGTCCTAGCCAGAGCAATCATGAAAGAGAAAAAAATAAAGAGCAACCAAATTGAAAAAGAGAAAGTCAAATTATCTCTGCTGATATGATCTTATACCTATAAAACCCTAAAGACTCCTCCAAAAGACTCTTAGATTTGATAAATGAATTCAGTAAAGTCTAGGACACAAATCGATATACAAAAAATCAGTAGCATTTCTATGTGCCAATAACAACCAAGCTGAGAACCAAATCAAGCATTCAATGCCATTTACAATAGCTGTAAAAAATAAAATGAAATAAAATACCTAGAAATATATTTAACAAAGGAGGTAAAAGATGAAAAACTATACAACACTGATGAAAGAAATCATAAATGACATAAACAAATGGAAAATCATCCCATGTTCATGGATTGGAGGAATCAATATGGTTAAAATTACCATATTTTCCAAAGCAATCTGCATCTACAGATTCAATGCAATTCCTATCAAAATATTAATACCAACGTAATTTTTCACAGAATTAGAAAAAACAATCCTAAAATTCATTTGAAACCAAAAAACAGCCCATATAGCCAAAGCAATCCTAAGCAAGCAAACAACAAAAAAAAAGCAGGAAACATCACATTATCACATTACTGGACTTCAAATCATACTACAAGGCTACAGTAACCAAAATAGCATGGTGCTGGTATAATATAATAATAGACACATTGACCAACGGAACAGAATGGAGAACACAGAAATAAAACTATATACCTACAACCAACTGATCTTTGACAAAGCAGACAAAAACATACACTGGGGAAAGCACACCCCATTCAATAAATGGTGCTGGGAAAATTGGATCACCATATGTAGAAGAATGAAAAAACAATAGTAAATAACAATGTATAAAGTAATTCTGACACTAGATTACTTAGATTTTGAAATTAGTGTGTTTTGTTGTATAAACTCCTAGAAGTTGAATTACTGGATCAAAAATGTGAATATTTTTAGGCTCTAGAAAGTATTTCTGAGGTACTTTACTAAATAGCTACACTAGCAGGCAGATAATAGGGTGACAATTTTACTGGCTTTTATTCACTAAGTTTTAATTATAAGACAAAAATGATGACTTATTTCTTTTTAAATATTAACTTATTTGATAATGATTTTAAAATTTTTATGTTATCACTTTTAGAGAGCTGTCTTCAATGACCCTCATTTATATCCTTGCATGCTATATAACAAATATTTTATCCAGATATTTTAAATTTTATATATTCTTCCATAGCTGCTGACAGAAGTGATTCTAGTCTGAGACCAAATCAGTCAATAAAAATTAACTGAGTAAATTTAAATATACAATGGCTAAATTTACAGTGGAATTATTTTTAGGTCCACATTTTAACCCTTTGCACTCAGATGTCGAGTATGACTTGACACAGTTAGCAAAAATTATAGAAATTAAAATTACTCTTTGAATGTATCAATAATTCAAAATATAAAAAAATCCAAATAAATAAGTTTGTATGAAAAGAAACTCCAGTTTTTTATTCTACTGCCGTGCTTTGTAAAATCTGAGGTATTTAAAAAATTAAATCCTGAGGAAAATAAAGGAATCGAGAAAAAAGCAAGCAAGTGCAAAGGGTTAATATACCATCTGCAACCAATTTATATTAAAACATGTACTGATCATGGAAATAGTTGCAGAAAATTCAGTCATTATCTTATTACTAACAAGTTGTATGTATGAACTAATCTCATTCTTGTTTGTGAGATTTACAAGGTTTCATTATTCAGTGCACATATTCATAGACTTAACCTCAAGTCCATCAATACATTCATGAGACAAGACCCAAAAAGATATCACAACTACAACTATATATTTACACTATAAAACTGACATCACTGGGTATATTGAATTTTGAGCAATGATTTAAATAAATGCTGTCAAAAAAACACCTCATATTGAAATATTAGGCTGAATCATACAAACTGTCATTTTTATACCTCAAAAACAGTCAAATATTGGCATCATCTTACAGTATAACATATACCATGGTGAACTAATTAAGTTCCTAAGATTTGAATGAAGGGATGAGGGCATCATTTCTAAGTCTTCAAATATATTGAATTATCACATAAAAGCATTAGCAACATGTTGGTATCACCTGAGAAAGCGAAAAGCATAAAGGTGTGGCAGCACAAATCCGTTTATTCAGTCACTTACTAAGCACTTCCCATATGTGCCAAGCACAGTATCTGCTAATGGCAGCAAGTATCTCCCTGCTATTATGGAGCTTTTAGTCTCATGGGACAGATTTCAGTCCAATAAGATGAAAGAATCCCCAGTGTTCAGAGTTACCAAAAAACTCAATGGATATAATAACTTTTCTTAACAGAAATTAAAATAGTGGGCACTTGTACTATTTTTTTTACTATCTACATTAACGTTTATGTATTATTTGATATAATAATCTTATTATTGAGTCTAAAAAACGTTTCAATTTACTATTAATAGTTTCAGTCACATCAGATTTGACTCCAGTCCTCATTATTTACTGAACATTTACTGAACACAAAGAACATTTAATTATTATTGATATACTTTTTCAGAACAGCATATCCTCTAGGTACACAGAAATAGGAAAAAAGAAAATGCCTTCTTTTTGAAAAGTACTTCTTAATATTGGTTTTATATTCTTAATAGAAGTATAATATATTGCTTAGCCAGAGAATTAAGTAATGGTTATAGAAATACACATCATCTTTGAGATAAGAATTGTTTTGCTAATGAAAAAAAACCACGTCATTTTTCATCTATGTTAACTTATGTTCTGGAAGAGAAGCTTATGAATACCTGAACAGATTGTTCAATTTCTCCTACTACCACAGACATTCCTTCGAGCACTAAATAGAAAATCACATACCAAATACGTAAGATATTCTTCAGAAGTCAGGTAAGCGTGCTTTCTAAATAAATATATCTCACAGATGAAGAAGAAATTTGTCTGAAGAATAATTTCTTTAAAATATTTTTTAAATATTAGGAGACTTTGCTATATAAAAGAATATTGAAATAAATAGTTTAATAAGAAAACAATACTTTTGTAACCCTAAAAAATACAGCTTTACCTGTTTTTAGGTGAACTCTCTTAAATATATAGCAACAATAAATTTATACTTAAAATGTAAAGAAGTTGCTAAAAGTTGCCTCAAAGTAAATTGTAACAGATCAATTTTAACAAAATCATATATTTTCAATTATCAATACATACACTTTTTTGCAGAACAAATATTCCCCCCCTTTTCTTCCCTTTTGCCATTTTCTCCATTTTTCTAAAATTGTTAGGAATATTTGTATGATAGCATGATTTCTAATTTGGGAATAATCATAACAAGGTTTATTAATTTGAACAGTCTGGAATGCTAAAAGAAATTAAGTAGTCCTAACATATTTTAAGCTTACATTGACAGTCCTCGACTTACAATATTTTGACTTAGGATTTTTCACCTTTATGATGGTACGAAAGCGATACACATTTAGTAGAAATTGTACTTGGAGTTTTGAATTTTGATCTTTTCCCAGGAAACATGCTGTATGATACTCTCTTGCAATGCTTAGCAACCACAGTGAACCACTGCTCCAGTCAGCCTCACAATCACAAGAGTAAACAACCGATATTCTACAGTGCACTGTGTTGCCAGATGATTTTGCCCAACTAAAGGCAAGTGTTTTGAGCACGTATAAGGTAGGATAAGCTAAGCTATGATGTTTGGGTAGGTAAGGTGTATTCAATGCATTTTCAACTGTAGCCATTAGTTCTAAAAAGATTTATCTGTAATGAAACAATATACCATATAATAGCAAGCAATGAGTACTTTCCATGTTTTCCAATTGGAAGATACTTTCTAATACCACTGTAAGTTATAGTGAGATTATGTCACATAAAATATGAAAAGTCTCAGTAAAATTTTAGAATTGCCTTTTAGTCATCTAAAACTCAAAATCAATAAAAGCCATAAAGTTGTTTTTGTTATTCCTATGATATTACTATTTAAAGGATTCCTGTTTCCATATGCTACTTAAACCATCATTTTAGATGTTTTTAACAAGTCATCTGAATTATATATATCAATATAAAAGCTGACATAATATTGAAACCAACTTCAATTTAAAATTTTTATGCTCATCACTTTAAGTAGATATTTACAATTGATTACTATGTAAAACTGTCAAATAGAATTTTTAAATGTTTCATTCTTAAAAGCAAGTCTTTAAAATTGCACCTTGATGCCAGAGGAATTATATTCATTCCACTGCAGTTAAGGAGAAAGAAGCAGACTGAGCATTCTAACACTGACCTAGTTCTCCTATTATTCAGCTTGTGTTCTTGGACACATCACTTAGCCCTGACAGTAAAAGTGATGACATCATAATAAATTATCTCTCAGGTCCCTCCTTATCCTAATAACCAGCAAGTCCAAGTGAACTGTAAGAGAGCTCTGATACATCATCCTTAGGGAATCTGAAACACCAGAAACTGAACACCAGTTAAACTGAAACACCAGTTTAACTCTCATGCAAAGATTTAGACATGAATGTAAATAAGGGAAGAGAAATAACCAAATGTTAAATGTTCTTTCAATTAGACTTTTATGTTTACATCACACATTTTTTTCATTGATTTATCTATTAAAAACATATTTGTTGAATCTCTATTATGTCGCAGGCTCTGGGGACAAAGAGGTGAAAGATTTCATCAAAGAGCTTTCATTCTGGTTTAGAGAAACAGATTTCTAAACAATTAAATGCAATAAAGTGTTACAGTTTCTACAGTAGATATCTATCTAGGGGCAAGGGAATTAGAGGAGAAATTTGTCATTTCTGCTTTGAAGAATCTGAAAAAGCCTTTATTTTAGAAGTGACACTTTAAATGAGTCTTTATTAAAGATCAGTGATACAATCCAAAAAAGGAAATTAAGAAAAAAATTGCACTTGCTATCAAAAATAAATACTTAGGAATAAGTTTAACCAAGGGGATGAAAGACTTATACACTGAAAACACAAAACATTGCTATAAGAAACTAAAGAAGACACAAATAAACAGAAAGACATCTTGTTTTAATGGATCAAAGGGCTTTATATTGTTAAAATGTCAATACTACCTGAAGCAATCTACTCATTTGATATAATCCCTATCAAAATCCCAATTGTGTTTTTTACAAAAATTTTTTAAAAATCATCCTAAAATTCATATAGAACCTCAAAGGAACCCAAATAGCCAAAACAATCTTGATAAAGAAGATTAAAGTTGGTAATTTCACACTTCTGGATTTCAAAATTTATTACCAATCTATGATAATCCAAACAGTGGAGTATATGCACAAAGACAAACATATATACCAATGGGATAGAACAGAGAGCTCAAAAACAAACCCTCATATGTGGTGGCTATGATCTGAATATCTGTGTCCCTCCAAAATTCATATGTTGAAAACTAACCCCCAAGGTAATGGTATTAAGAGGGGGAGCCTTTGGGAGCTGATTAGGTCATGAGAACTCTTCCCTCATGAATGGGATTAGTGCCTTTAAAAGGGCTTGAAGGGGCCTATTTGTCCTTTTGCCTTTTGTCCTTCTGCCATATGAAGGCACAGTGTATGCCCCTCCCACCAAGTGAGGATGCAGTAACAAGATGCCACCTGTGAAGCAGAGAGCCCTCCCCAGCCACTGAATCTACTGGTGCCCTGATCTTCGACTTCCAACCTCCATAACTGTGATAAATACATTTATGTCATTGATAAATTACCTAGTCTAAAGTATTTTGTTACAGCAGCAAGAAAGGACTACAAAAATAGTCAAATGGTTTCAACAAGGGTGCCAAGACTATTCAATGGAAAAACAGTCTTTAAACAAACGGTGCTCAGAAAACTGGATATCCACATACAAAAGAATAAAGTTAGTCCCTTACTTTACACTATGATACAACAATTAATTAAAAATGGATTGAAGACCTAAACATAAGAGCTACAACTATAAAACTCTTCAAAGGAAACAAAGGGGAAAAGCTTCAAGACATTAGATTTGGCAATTACTTCTTGGGTATAATACCAAAAACACAAGAAACAAAAGTAAAAATAAATTGGACTGTATCAAAATTTAAAACTTCTGTGCATCAAAGGACATAATCCATAGAATTAAAAGACCACCTGTGGAATGGAAGAAAATATTTGCAAATCATATATCTGATAATAGATTAATATTAAAAATATAAAGAACTCCTAAAACTCAACAACAAAAAAAGCTGATTTTAAATGGGTGAAGAATTTGAATAGATATTTCTCCAAAGTAGATCTATAAATGGCAAAAAAAAAAAAAACATGAAAAGATGCTCATCAGTAACCATTAGGGAACTGAAAACCATAATAAGATACCACCTCACACCTATTAGAATAGCCACTATCAAAAAAATAGAAAATAACAAGTGTTGGAATGCTTGTATACTGTTGGAGGGAATGTAAAATGGTGCAGCTGCTATAGAAAACATTACGGCAATTCCTTATAAAACTAAAAAATTGAACCACCAGATGACTCAGCAATTTCAATTCTATTTATATATCCAAAGGAATTGAAAGCAGGGTCTCAAAGAGATATTTGTACACTCATTTTCATAGTGGCATTACTCACAACAGCCAAGAGTCCATCAACCAACCAGAGTCCATCAACACATGATTGGATAAACAAAATAGGGTATGTATATACATCATGGGATATTATACAGTCTTAAAAAGGAAGAAAATTCTTTCACAATAGCCAAGATTTGGAATCAGCCTAAATGTCCATCAATGGATGAATGGATTAAGAAATTGTGGTATGCATACACAATGGAATATTATTAATACATAGCCATAAAAAAGAATGAAATCCTGTCATTGGAAAACATTATGTTAAGTGAAATAAGCCAGGCACAGAAAGATGAATCTAGCATGTTCTCATTCATGTGTGGGAGCTAAATATTAAAACAATTGATCTCATGTAGACAGAGAGTAGAATGATTGTTACCAGAGGCTGGGAAGGGTAGCAGGGAGGTGGGGATAAAGTGGAGATAGTTAATGGGTGCAAAAATAAAATCAGATAGTTACATAGAATGAACAATATTTGACAGCACAACAAAGTAACTGTAATCAACAATGAGTTAGGGTATACTCTGAAATAACTAAAAGAGCAGAATTGGAATGTTCCTAACATAAAGAAATGACAAATGCTTGGGGTGATGGATATACTAATTACCCTCATTTGAATAATAATACATTATATGCCTGTATATCAAAACATCACATGTACCCTATAAATACATACAACTACTATTATGTACCTATAATAATCAAATATAATAAAAAATTTAAAAATTAAAACAAAAGGAAAACTCTGCCACATGGTTTAACATGGATGAACCTTAAGGACATGTTAAATGAAATAAGACAATCATACATTCTGTATGACTACACACACATTGTATGATTTCACTTATATGAGGTAGCCACAGTAGTCAAATTCATACAGACAGAGGTAAAGTGGTGGTTGCCAGGAGCCAGGGGGAGGAGGGAGTGATGAGTTGTTGTTTAATGGGTATAGAGTTTCAGTTTTGCAAAATGAAAAAGTTTCTGGAGACTGGTTGCACAATAACATAAATATACTTAACACTACTGAACTGTACACTTAAAAATAGTTAAGATAGTAAATTCTATATGATGTATACTTTACTATAATTAAAAATAAATTGTTTTAATAAAGATCGGTGTTGCTGTCTGGTCATGTGAGGAATGAGACAGCAGCAGCAGAAGCTAAATGCATGAAGACATGAAATGGCCCAGTGTATCAGAGGATCTATGAGTAGTTCAGCACATTTTAAATGGTGGATGCAGTGTAAACAACACAAGAAATAATGATAAATGCATAGGCAAGAGCCAAATAACTGAGAATCCTAAGAATGGATTTTAACCTATATCCAGTAAGTAGTGAATAAATTATTTTAAGCAGGGAGCATAGAAACGACTAGTTTTGTGCTTTGGAAAAATAGTCTGGAAGGGGCAGACTGTAGACAAGACTACTGCAGCAGTGTAGGTAAAAGTGGAGCAGAGCTGGACTGAGGCACAGCAAGACGACTAGAAAGGCAGGGATGGATGGCAGAGGTATTTAAGGGACAGAATGTACAGCACTTGATGGCTGGACATCCAGAACAAGTGATGCGGGGGTCTAGGAGGACACCTGGATTTCCGGCACATGGTTTCTGTTAAAATAGTAGGAAGACTCATCATGATACTAAATACAAAAGAAGAAATATGGTTAAGAAGCAGACAGGTTCAGAAGCCTGAAAATACAAATACTTAAGGAAAAAAGGGATAAAAAAGGAAACTGAGAGGACATATGAAGAGAAGTGATAAAACACACATACGCAAAAACAAAAAAGTGGTATCAACCAAAGCCAAAAGGAGAATTTAAAGAAAGGAGTGCTCGGTCATGTGAACAAATACAAAGCATCCACTAGACTCAGGGATGAGGGAGCCATCAGAGGCCTGGGGTACGGCCTGGTGGTGGAGCAGGTTATGACCCACTGACCACTGAGGTCCAAGAAAGGAGGCAAGCTGAGAATTACAGACACAGAACACGGGCTGCTTTTAAAGATTTGGGGTCAGAAGGAAGGAAAGATAAAATGTAGGAGATTCAAGGTCAAGGGAGTGTTCTGGTTTTGCTGTTGCTAATTCTTAGGCTTTTCTACTTTGTTATTTTGTTTGGGGATAGAAAAGGAGTTACCCAGTTAATAAAGTGGGGGAAAGGAACTGATGAAGAGAAAAGTTGAAAATATAGATGTACAGAAAGAGAGAATATAACCAGTAGAGCAAGAACCAGGTTGAGATCAGCAGATCAAGAACAAGCTGAAGGAATTAATCTTGAACAGATAAGATACCTCTTTTCCTAAAACTTTTTGAGATTTTAAAAGCAAAATGCAGGCTGGGCACGGTGGCTCATGCATGTAATCTTAGCACTCTGGGAGGCCGAGGTGGGCGGATCACTCAAGGTTAGGAGTTCAAAACCAGCCTAAACAAGAGCGAGACCCCGTCTCTACCATAAATAGAAAGAAATTAATTGGCCAACTAAAAATATATATATAGAAAAATTAGCTGGGCATGGTGACACATGCCTATAGTCCCAGCTACTCAGGAGTCTGAGGCAGAAGGATTGCTTGAGCACAGGAGTTTGAGGTTGCTGTGAGGTAGGCAGATGCCATGGTACTCTAGCCCAGGCATCAAAGTGAGACTCTGTCTCAAAAAAAAAAAAAAAAAAGAAAGAAAGAAAAGAAAAGCAAAATGCAGCAGCAGATAGGTTCCTAAGCACAGAGACTTGAAGTGAGCAGGTCATGGCCTCAGTGCTATCTGCTGGAACGTTACAGCTGGCAGGAGGATGGAGCAGTAACAGCAGACGAGGGAAAGAATGAAGCAAAAGCAGGGGACTGTGGAGCAGGAGCTTTAAGTGTGGAAAATGTGCATCTGCAGGCGAACCAACCTACACCACCCTGTGGTTTCCTCATTTCCTCACTCATTTGATAAATACTTACTAGCACCTTTTATGTGTCACACATGATAGAAGGTACCGGGTATACAATGGTGGACAACAGTCATGGTCCTGGCCCTCACTGGAGCCCAATTGAGTAGGAGAGATAGTCAACCAGATAGACGATTATGTAATTACAACTCATGATAAGAGTCCTGAAGGAATCTTCCCGGGGACAATGATAGAGAACTTACAAGAAAACTCTACTCACAGCAAGAAGGGAAAGACTCTGAGGCAGTGACATTTGAAACCTGAAGAATGAAAAGGTCCAAGCAGAGGGAAGATTCAGGCATTTGCAGAAGTTATGGCAGCATAGAGCTTATTGAGTCCAGCCCCTGTGAGAAGGAAGTGTACCTGGAGCCCAGTGGGCAAGGACAGAGGACCATGATAAGGTAGATGGAGGTGGAGGACCAGAACATGGAGGATACTATGGGCCACAGCAGGGAGGCTGGAGTTTATTTGCCTACATGTTGGACAAAAATGCAAATAACCGTGTTGATCTACTATTGGTGTTTGCCAGTCAGGTCAAACAAAAACAAGAAGACAGGACAAATGTAAGAGCCAAAAAAAAAAAATGTAACCTGAGGCTGTGACTAGTTTAGGAGGAAATAAATCTACACTGGCCTGGAAGAGACCAGATGCCTCAGTGAGGTTCCACAGCATAAGCAGTGGTATAAAGGAAGTGAAATAGCAAGAGGAGAAAGTTGTGGTGCTAGACAGCTATCTCCAAGTTTAAAGTCTCAGAAATTGGCTAGTTCTTGCATATGAAAATTCAAAGGCTTCACTACGCTTATGAACTGTGGGAAGGGTGTAGGGGTGTAGGATGTTTAAGTTAAAGAAGTTAAGGAATTTTCAGAAAAGTAATAGCTGTGATGGTAGTAGTGGGGATGGGGTATTTATTAATAATAATAATAGATATCATTGGTTTAACATTGTACATGTGCCAAATACTGTGCTGAGTACTTCATATACATTACCTCACTTTATTTTCAAAATAGTTACTAATACTCTTATGCACCCATTATGCAAATAAAAAAACTGAAGTATTGAGAGGTGAAGTAAACTGCTTTAAAGCCACTCAGCTGGTACCAGGCTGCTCAATCAATTCTGAGTGACTGAAAATCTCACCTGCAGCCAGGATGGATGCACCGATTGTGCACATGCTGCTGAAGCAAGCCAGGTCACAACGTGAGCCAAGAAACAACATCCTCAAAAAGTGACAGCAAGAATTCAGATAATAGCAACAGGGAAGGGTAGGGGTAACAAAACCAGACAGCATGAACCACCAATAAGGAAAGGCCTTCGTGTGGGACTAGAACATGGACAAAGGAACAGAGAACTAAGAAAATGTGGACAACACCCCCGGGTCCCATGGTATGAGGGACTGGGCGAAATGAGCAGCCTTCACCTAGAGGAAGCTGCGAGCTCAGATAAAAGCCCAGTTTCAAGGCAAGATGGTAAAGAGGATGTTCTTGGAAAAAGTGTAGGGAGTCCAGTTGCTAATTTACAATCCAACAGACCAGCATAGTGTTTAAAAGCACAGAATCTTGAGTCAGACTGTGTGGATTTGAGTCCTGGCTCTACCACTTACTAACAAATCCCTTCTTTGTGCCTCAGTTTCACTGTTAAATGTGTGGTAATGATAATGTTCCTCCAGTGGTTTGGATGTTGGTTGTCCCCACCAAAACTCATGCTGAAATTTGATGTCTACTGTGGTGGTACTGGAGGTAGGGCCTAGTGGACGGTTTTAGGTCACAGAGGTGGATCCTTCATAAATAGCTTAATGCCCTCTCTTAGGAGTGAGTTCTCGTTCCCATGGGACTAGCTAAGTTCCCAGATAGTGGGTTGTTATAAAACTGAATTCAGCTCCCTAGACTCTCTCTTGCTTCCTCTCATGACAAGATCTCTTTGCACAAACTCGCTCACTTTTCCACTCCTCTGCCATGTTTTGACCCAGTCCTCACCAGAAGCTGGCCAGCTGAGCCAGATATGGCACAATGGTCTTGAATTTTCCAGCCTGCAGATTTGTAAGGTCAATGATGTCTTTTCTTCATGAATTATCTAGTTTCAAGGTATTCTGTTATAGCAACACAAAACAGTCTAAGACAGGCCCTTAGCTCACAGGTTTGTTAAGACTAAATGAATATTTGTAAGATGATTAGATGATGGTACAAAGTAAATCCACTTAGAAGGTGTTTGATTGAAAATCAAGTAAATAAGAAAGGGGATGATGGAAAAGGTTAAGAGAGAGGTGAGAAAGGAAGGAAGAATGGAGGCAGTGTGCTTGAAGGAGCATGCAAACAGAGGCAGGGGATGCAACTGAGGCTCTGATGGTCCTCAGTGGTGCAGGACTATGAACACAGACATCCTGGTTGGGAGAGAAGCTGGTCTTTGCTTAGTTCTAAATGAAATGTGGCGAAGTTGTTTTGATGTTTCTAAAGTGATTCTCACCTAAGCCATTAGGAGAGGGATCAGCGAGCTGTTGGGACACCCTTTGGTGGCTAGAAGTCCAAGACTTCATGTAGTAATAGAGCAAACTAGAAGGACCCAAAGATACCAGAAACTGAACAGATTCTCCATAAAGAGCAGAAAACACAGGGTGTATTCTCCCCACCTTTGGGGGGAAATGAATCAAAATAAGAGAAAGCATAATGTTCAAATTAACATCCTAAAAACACTTCATTTTTTCTTTTATGAGAAAAATGTACTTAAAATTTTTATCATGCTAACCAAAGGCGCTTTTCCCATTTAAAAAAAAAAAGATTTGCAAGAACTATTATAATTCTAGTAGACTAAATTTTCAGCAATCTCTCAATCAAATAACCTTCTTAACAAAATTACATGTAGCTGGAAAAAATGAATGAAATCACATATCCATTTCTATGCAAAAAGCTTTTCAGTATAATTTCATCATTATAAAATGTGGGGACATGTCCTATAAATGCATAATTTTCAATATTTTTTTACTTCTATGAGCTACTGGGTAATACTAGGAAAGGAGAAGGTCCTGTTTTATTCTGGAAAAACAAGATCACTCAAGGTCAAAGTGGTCAGTCTCTGAGGTCACATATCTTACCTACCCCCAAGTGGCTACTGCCACAAATCCACATGTACCAGGGGTGCAAAGGTGGGCTGGTCTCGTCAGCCCACAGCACATACCAAAAATAACCATCAGTAGCAGCATAATTCAAGTATTAGTGGAGTAGGAAAAGAGAAACAGCTTTTTCTCACCCATCCTATGTTCATGGCTGAGAACCCTATAACAAAATGCAAATTAACAAGAGAAAAGCATACAAATGTATTTAATATAAGCTTCTTGTGACACGGGAGCCATCAACAAGAAATGAAGATCCAAAGAAACATGTAAACCTGTATTTTTTTTCATGCTAGGTTTGATGAAGAAATGGATAGCTGTGGAGAAGTAAAACTGAGTAAAAAAGTAAGACCTAATTGTAGTAAACTGGGGGGAATGTAGCAAGGCCTATTCATTCAGATTCTTCTCTTCCTCCCTGTGTCCCAGAGATGAGGACGTTCCTATCAGTATAGGGAGGGCACCTCCCAAATGTGAGTCTTGTGACCGGCTTCAGAAAAAGGGTGGGAGGTCAGAGAATGACCTTCCTGCTCCTTTTTTCTCAAATTCCTTCAGCTTAAAATATTTTGGGGTAGCTGTCTTGACTCCCATCAATGGTAAAAACTCATCAATTCAGTCTCTACTAGTTCAAAATGTGCAATAATTTCCTTCAATTTTACCCATTAAAAATTGTAAATTACTCTTTATCCTGAAATTTTTCAGTAAGCAGTACAAACAACAGTGTCTAAAATTCATTTTTTCATAACAATTATGTAATACTTTAAGAATTTATTTTTTTAACTTGTTTTTTTTTTCTCTTTTCTTTTTTTTTATTTCAGCATATTATGGGGGTACAAACGTTAAGGTTACATACATTGCCCTTGTCTCCCCTCCCCCGAGTCAGAGCTTCAAGCGTGTCCATCCTCAAGACGGTGTGCATCACATTCACTATGTATGCATATACCCATCCCCTCCCCTTTCCCACCTGTCCCACACCTGACAAATGTTTTTCCTTTTTTTCTTAACATTTTGGTTACATTTTATATCTTTGCCTCTCCCTAGCAAGGGTTAGAGAGGTATGCCCTTCCTCTCAACTTGTAAATCCAAAAACTCTCAATGAAAATTAGGTAGCAGACTACAGATGACCCTTGAACAACAAGGGTTTGAACTGCGCAGGTCTACCTATACATGGATTGTTTTCAATAAAAGTTACTCACTGGGCCTACCCCTCCTGCCTCCCCTACCCCCTCCTCCACCTCTTCTGCCTCTGCCACCCTTGAGGCAACAAAACTAACCCCTCCTCTTCCTCAGCCAATTCAACATGAAGACGGTGAGGATGAAGACCTTTATAATGATCCACTTCTACTTAATAAATATTCAATGTTTTCTCTTCCTTATAAATTTCTTAATAGCTTTTTCTTTTCTCTGCCTTTATTCTAAGACTACAGTATATAATATATATACAAAATATGTGTATTAATCAACTGTTTATATTATCAGTAAGGCTTCAGGTCAACAAGAAAAGCTACTAGTGCTTAAGTTTTAGGGGAGTCAAAGTTACAAACAGATATTTGACTAAGGGTAAAGGGGGGTGGCACCCCTAACCCCTATGTTGTTTGAGGTCAACTATGCTTACATTCTTCACAAATTTTCCTGTCTTCCATTAAGTCAGACTAGCTCTTCCTCCACTATTCTGAACAAACAAGATTTTACTATTCCTGTGTAGTCATATACATAGTTTATTACAAAAGTTTAAGAAATGTAGTGCCCTGGTCAATGTAATATATTCTTTAAAAAGTAAAATATATCATTTGTACAAGTAGTTTCTAAAATATAACACAAACGTTATTTTACTGACACTGTTCTAGCCCAGGCAACAGAGTGAGACTCTGTCTCAAAAGAATAGATAAATAAAAGTACAGAAAATTATAATCAAAAGCATCAGTGCAAATATACACATAAAAGATTAAAAGTATAACAGTCATTGAATGAAGGGAAAGAATACTGTTCTCCTTCCCTTTTTCATTTTTTGTAATGTTTTGTTGAAATTTTTGGAAAAACATAAATATGTTTAAGCGATAGTACCTAATACCTCTGGAATCAAGAAAGGAATAACAGGGGCAGTGGCCTTTGCTAAAATGACAAACCAACATCCTTGTGGTCATATTTATATTAAAGCTGGTGAGATTCTACATTCCTTAGCACACAATGGAACTTTCATCAATATTGGAGAACGCCTTTGTGAGAATATTTGCAAAGAATGGATGGAATTCTCAATTTTGCAAGCACCCATTGAATTATTCAAAAGAACAACGAATGACTGATTAGAAACATTTCTTGAGCGCAGATATATTTATATTTCAAAAGAAAAGATACAAGTGTAGCATTTTCTCCAGAGCAGTCAGGAAGAACAGATGAAGTTTAGTTGTAAGCAGCAGCTTCTGAATGATTTGCCATTGAAACTATTAGAATTGCCTTCTCCTTGGCCAACTAGTGATTTTAAGTCTTACTTGACTTTTAAATATTGTTTATTTGTTTGCATGTTTGTTTACACATATTTTGTTCCAGCCCCCAAAATAGGATTTAAGATGACTCCAAAGAAGTATACAGTATAATAGGAAAAGCAAATTTAAAATAAGGAAAATGAAACAAAGGAAAACTAAAACTGGAAAGATAAGATGAAACTAGGTATGAGATACATACTAAGAAATAATGGCATTATGTCCTATATTCTAAATTGAAATAAGCCATAAACTTAGGTTTTAAGTTTTCAAGCAACCAATTCTAATCCAAAAACACAAGTTAAATATTCAACATTCACAAGGTAAAAAAACAAACTATTTGTTCAAGGGATAAAATCCTGACATTGAGATTTAAAAAGAAATTTTTCCAATCGGTTCTTATATTATTTAACAAAATACAATCAACATTTATTTTTGTAAAAAAAACTTAAACACAGAGGATTTCTATAAGCCCATTTCTTATAAAATCATCAATATATGCCAAAAAAAGACGGTAAAAGCAATTGTGTAATATCAATTCCACAGAGATTTACATGATTTTATTCTAAGTATATATTTAGTTTTTTCATGGTCTGGCTTAGTCTAAGAATGTATTTCTCAGTGAGAGAAATAAATGCTATTATAACAAATAGAAAAAGAAAGGAGAAAAGTAGTAAGGTATTGTGATAAACAATCCTTGTAAAAATGCAATAGCCAAAATATTTTCTCCACAGAAGTCTTGCATATCCTTTATTCCTACACATTCCTACTGTTTTGTTGCTATTGGAAATTATATATCACAGAAAAATGTTTTAACTATTTACAGTTTTTTGTGTATCAATTATAATTAGTTTTAGTAATTTTACTTTGTCTTGTTTTTGAAACTTCCACCTACCATTTGTTTTTCTTTTTTTTCCCATTTGTTTTTCCTTATGAAGTCAAAAGGAAAGGTTTTTTCACATTCTTTATTAACCAAACATCTCCTAAATTCTTAAAATCCAACATACAACTCTCTGATCACAGCTTCTAACTGTCTCACTCATACTTCTATTAACCCTAATCTTCAGTCCTATTATTCTTCTTCCAGACTCCACTGCCTTCTGTTATGTACATCCCATAAAGCCTCACATCAAACACTTAACTCTTCCCACAAGCCTTTGAATAAGCAACTGGTGATTCTTATTAATTCACTCAAAACTTATTAAGTGATAACTATGTGTCAAATGTCATGACAAGCGCTGAGATTCTTCAGACTTATTATTGGGACAGTCCTTCACAAATACTTGAGTCTAGTCCACCACCTGCCAGAAAGCCCCAGAGTCAACATATTCCTCAAGTCCAAGAATCAAGTTTTCAGGCCCTTTATTTTGCCATTTACTTACACAAGCAAATACCAAAGCAGCTCACTTATAAAGTGAAGTTATACTAACTTCCCAAAATTAAAAGATGTCAAGTCTCTATTATAAAAATTGGGAGGAAAGAATTGCTTCTTCAACAGATAAGATTTCAGGAGTGTATTGCTGTCTGTTTTACCTGCTATCTCCAAAAGTGGGTTTATGTGATCTCCTTCTGCCAGCTTCACAAATGCAACTTGATTTCCAAAATTGCCAATACCTTGAAAGGGCAAAATCAAATGTTTTCCTTGGAGGATTTCTTCTATGAATGGTTTTAATTCCAAAAGAGCATCAATACCCCTGGTAAGAGACAATATACTTTTCAGTAAAACATTAAGTAATAAAATATACAAAACCAAAAAAGAAACTACTCAATTTTAGAAAGATAAATTAATTCTGATATTTGCACTAATTATTTTAAAGCTCAAAATATCTTCTAAATCTAACCTATATGAATAAAACTAATATTAATTTTTAACAAAAGGCTGAGCATAGTGGCTCACACCTGTAATCCTAGCACTCTGGGAGGCTCAGGTGGGAGGATCGCTTGAGGTCAGGAGTTCAAGATCAGCCTCAGCAAGACCGAGACCCCATCTCTACTAAAAGTAGAAAGAAATTAGCCAAGCAACTAAAAATAGAAAAAAAAATTAGCCAGGCATAGTGGTGCACACCTGTAGTCTCAGCCACTTGGGATGCTGAGGTAGGAGGATCGCTTGAGTCCAGTAGTTTGAGGTTGCTATGAGCTAAGCTGATGCCATGGCAAGACTGTCTCAAAAACAAAAAATTTTTTTTAACAAAAACTATGAGAGAAGTAAATTAAGTCTTTACCTAATTATAAATTGCTATAAAGAAATGAAAGTGATACCATTTTATAGTTCACCAAAAAATTTTTAAACAAGGAAATATTGCATGAACAACTAAAAAAAAACTACTGATAACATATCCCAAAAACACAGTACCTAAAAGACCTTATATCTTAGACTATGTTAAAAGTTCTAGATTCTTAATAAAACTACTAATCCTTACTTATATGGAACTTACTATTTATGAGGTACTTTATTAAAACTTATATATAATCTTTTTTTTTTTTCTTTTTTTTTTTTTTTTTTTTTTTTTTTTGAGACAGAGTCTCACTTTGTTGCCCAGGCTAGAGTGAGTGCCGTGGTGTCAGCCTAGCTCACAGCAACCTCAAACTCCTGGGCTCAAGCGATCCTACTGCCTCAGCCTCCTGAGTAGCTGGGACTACAGGCATGTGCCACCATGCCTGGCTAATTTTTTATATATATCAGTTGGCCAATTAATTTCTTTCTATTTATAGTAGAGAAGGGGTCTCGCTCTTGCTCAGGCTGGTTTTGAACTCCTGACTTTGAGCAATCCGCCCGCCTCGGCCTCCCAGAGAGCTAGGATTACAGGCGTGAGCCACCGCGCCCGGCCTAAAACTTATATATAATCTTTTAAAATATAGTAGTCTCTGTAATAAGATAATTTACTGTATTCAGA
Source organism: Microcebus murinus (assembly GCF_040939455.1). NCBI lineage: Eukaryota > Metazoa > Chordata > Mammalia > Primates > Cheirogaleidae > Microcebus > Microcebus murinus. The sequence continues at coordinate 30,739,272 of NC_134108.1, forward strand.
TTCAAATATTAACAAAATACAAGTTTAATTACATTCCCCTACTGCAACTGTGTTTGTTGTTATACCTGGTTAGCCTATGTGATTATACAGCTACCCTCTGTTTCAAATGCTTTATTTTTCTTTATAAAAACAAATGTTTATACTATTGAATTAGACATTATCAGATTTTGAAAATTAGGATCAATTAGTTTCATCTTGAAGAGAATTTTGGTATAGGTACTCTATTATAAGAAAAAATAAAATCTCACTAGAGGGCAGCAATTACTTACAAAAGAAATAAGCACATTCTTATAGCATGGAGAGAGCTTTACAATGCCCTTCTAGTGAAGAATCATTAATGTAAATTATCTTGATCTGTGATTTATTCACCAAATATTTGAAAAAATAGGTATTTTTCTAAATATTTCATATTTCTAAATTAGTAAAGTTTTTAACTGATTTTCTGATGACTGACATACTCAGACTTATTTCTCTGTCATAACATAATGTATATACTTTAGAATAGCTTTGTAAATGTCAACATTTCTCACTGTACCTCCAAATCCACATTCTAAATCCAATATTACCTAACATTATTTATGTTCATTCAAAATGACACAACAAACACATGTCTAATTCAACATCGTCCTTCCCTGTATGTTGTAAATTAAAGCATGTGAGAACACAACAGCCACCTCTGGCTCATACATCATAAATTGGAGGAATTCAAGATACTTATTTTAATTGCAACTAAATGCTAAAGCTGATCATGAGAAAGGTTAAGACTTTTCAGAGATAGTAAATTCTATACCCTGTTTTTCTTTAAAGAAATATAAATGATCTAAACTCAGTCTAACTTTTCAGTTCTTTTAAGTAGTATAAATAAATAAATTTGCCCTAATAAGAAGCCATTGATTCCTAGAGTGAGAAGGAATCACAGTATCTACTGTAGTGTATCACTACCTGTCAATTATTCTCAATAGAATATGTTTTCAAGAGTGGTATGTGGAAAGACTTCTTTATGGTAAAATAAGTAAAAAGTATATGTTATGTAAAAAATAGAATTCTGAAACTTGAGTTCAAACCCAAAGGCTATTTCAAATTAAGAAAAGACAGCCATCTTTTCAAATCAGTAGCCAAGTTTAGCCAAATATATTTATTTCTATTCCTTTCTTCTACACTGTGAGGATACAGAGGACCTTAGGCAACATCTACCTGAAGAAATTCATGATTTAAAAAAAAAAATGTCGGCCAGGTGCAGTGGCTCACGCCTGTAATCCTAGCACTCTGGGAGGCCGAAGTGGGAGGATTGCTCGAGGTCAGGAGTTTGAAACCAGCCTGAACAAGGGTGAGACCCCGTCTCTACTATAAATAGAAAGAAATTAATTGGCCAACTAATATATATAGAAAAAATTAGCCAGACATGGTGGCACATGCCTGTAGTCCCAACTACTCTGGAGGCTGAGGCAGCAGGATTGCTTGAGCCCAAGAGTTTGAGGTTGCTGTGAGCTAGGCTGCCGCCACGGCACTCACTCTAGCCTGGGCAACAGAGCAAGACTCTGTCTCAAAAAAAAAAAAAAAATGTCTCTGCACATTCCATATCCAATCTATTGATCAATACTTTATACAACATCTAAAATTTGATATTAGATTTGAAAAGAATATAAGACAAGAAACTGACAATCTAGGTATCTAGCATATTTTTACAGTATATGATAAAAGATAAATATTAAAAATTAGAAAGTTTTTAAAAATCCTTCATGTAAACAATGTCTTCTCAGAAACTCGATCAATTTCACTATCACTGTATAGCTGCGCAAAGTGAGGCCACACCTAGAATCTCACTGACATTTGAAAATTGACACCTCTGCCCCTCCAGAATGTGAGTTGGCCTCATCCATCAGTTGAAGACCTTAAGAGAAATAACTGAGGCCCCCTGAGAAAAAAAGAATTCTGCCTCCAGACTGCCTTTGGATCTGAGACTCCAATATAAACTCTTCCCTGCTAGACCGCCCTGCAGATTTCAGGCTTGCCAACCCCCTCAATCATGTGAGCCAATTCCTTAAGATAAATCTCTCTGCATAAAGATATATATGTCTACACAGATAGATATAGATACATAGCTATATAGATTTGCATCCTACTGGTTCTCTGGAGAACCGTGACTAATATACCATTCTAACTCACACAGAGCACTACTCCTTTCTCTCAGCCTGTCATCTTCTTGGGCCACATCTTCTTTGGCTTCTCTTTTTTCAAGAGCAGGAGAGCATTTATTTTTTCTATTGTTTGGCAAAGTGATCAGCCAAAGTAAGTAAAATATAATCTCTGCTCCTCTCTGCCTCTTGCAGGGTGCTCAAGGCTGCTCTGTAATAGATCAGCTGGGGATAGATCAAGAGATTGATCTCTAAAGACATGAGCTTCTGCCGTTTAAAAGATATAACTATAATAATCATAATGGGGCTGGACATTTTGAGTTATTAATTTTTTTTGCTTTCTCCCTTTTTTTCCTCTTCTTCATCCCCTTCCCAGTTCAAGCCTTTGTTCATCATTCCCTCAGGAGCCATATATGTCATGGTGGAAATCAGAAGTAACCTGCAATTCACTCTGGCTTTGGTTTTCCAAAAAGCTTAAGCTTGAGCTTAATAAAGTGGACTATACAGAAGATAACAAGGAAAGGGAAAATCTTAAGTACAGATGGAGTGTCCCACAGAATTGGGGGAAGAGCAAGGTTTCTCCACTCCAGATTAGAAAGCAATAATCAATGACTCACCAACCATCATGGCACTACCCTGGCAATGGGGATGAGTGGTATGGAGTAGAGGGACTCTAATAATGACCAAGGTAAAGCTAAAATTGTCCAGTGGCATAGTAAAATGGCAGCTCTAATATCTAATAAGGGAGTGCCTACTATGTGCCATGCCCTATACAAAGAGCTCTTACATGTAGTGGTACTATTATTTTCTCCATCTACTTACAAAATAAATGATTTGCCTAAAGTCAGGCAGCTAATAAGAGGTGGTTGTGCCAGTTCCAGACTCTTTACCTAGAATCCTAACCTAAATGGTCAAACTCCAGAGTGTTTATATAATGAGCACAGGCAAAACAATTATGTAACCAAGGGCTACCATTTGATAATCCTAATGGAGAAAAAAGTCTAGATTAAATAGAAGAATATTTATATAGTTAATTATTTGCCTAACAATTAATTGGAACAAATTATAATAAAGAATACTTGTTTAGAATTTCAATGCCTCTTGGGGTTCTGCTATGGTTACTCATATTAAAGTAATAACCTGGAAAATAATACTTAAATTTTTATTACTCACATGTTTACTTCATCTTCATTTAATAACTGCATCACTAGCAGGGTAATATGAAAGGAACCATCACCAACCATTGCTTTGGCCAGTCGCTGATCTTGTTGTATTATTGTATTTTGCAGGATCTTAATTCCTCTTGTAATCTAATCATACATATACACAGACACACATACATACACATACACACACACACATATACATACAAAAGACCCAGAGGAGGTTAGATAAGAAAATTTCTTAATGGTAAATGTAAATCAAGAAGAAAAATAAGCAACAACCAAAATTAGAACAATGTCAAGGCTCTTCCACCAAACAAATGTTTAATGGTCTACTCATGTTCACAAATATCCTAGAAAGTTGAAAAATCATACAATGCTCATCTATCTTAAGAACATTGAGCCCAACACCCTTATTTTGCAGATCAGATCAGTGGTTGAGCAGAAAAACTCTTAATGACCATGCATGTTTTCAGAAATTTGTCCTTGGAATACACAATATGACTCAATAATTATGATCTTTCCTAAGAAAAAGGCTTTATTCTTGCCACAGAAAGGTCAAACCAGCAAAGAACATTCCATTTCTGTTAGAAGCAATATTTACTTGTCACCAAATGAATGTGTCTGAGAACCCATTCCTCATAACCTTTAAGCAATAATTTCAACAGGATTGACAACAGTCACTTGTGCAGAAATGTGAGGAAGGGCATTACCATGAAGATAGAGTTGCAAAGAAGTTCAAATGCATACTTTAGGAAAACAGTCATAGCCTACATCCAGGTGACACCCGACCTGCCTTCCCTCTCAGGACCTACTCCTCTGAAACATGGGGAGGAATGACGCATCCTCCCTCCTCCACTTCCAGTTAGATCCAACTCTAGTCAACTTCTAAATTTGAGTGTAATGGAAAGCAGTTTGAACATGAAATAAAAAATCCTGAAAGAGAGAGAGAGCGAGAGCGAGCGAGAGCGAGAGCGAGCGAGAGCGAGCGCGAGCGAGAGAGAAAGGAGAAAGCACATAGAAGCCCGAAGGAAACAGAAGGCCCGATGCAGCAGAATTAGTGACAGAGAAGGAATGGGGGTGGTAGCAGCAGAAGCAGTACCCATAAAAAAGCAGAGATAAGAAAACACTGAATCATGAGCATAGCAGACTGTTCTGATACTAAAGTGGCTGTTTTATCCAGAACAATGTTCCCATTATCTGTGGAATGTGATTGGGCAAATCATGAGATGCTGTCCTGGAATCTGACTTCTCATTGACAAAGACTCTCTCCTTTGACTAAAACTTTATTCAGGCTCCTCTGAGTCCTCTGTTTGACTAGGCCAGACCTTGGGTTTCTCTCTCGTCTCTCTTATATTATAGACTCCAGTTGGAGCAAGAACTCTACTAAGTCAATACCACCTTTGTATCTGACCACCCATCTTCGAGACCTTACCACCCTGGCCTGCCTTCACTGATAATCCTATCAAGTCAGTTTAGCCAGAAACCCCTTATTCTTGCTGTTTCCTCTAAGTAATTTTCTATCTACTGACCCCCACCCTCTCTTTAGCATACATCCACACTTGTCTTTGCTCAAGTCAAAATTGAGTTCAATCTCTCTGCCTCACTTTGGTCCCTGTACCTATCACCATGGCCCCTTTTTGAATGAAATCTGCCTTACCATCTTTAACAGGTGTCACGAATATTTTTTTCTTTAACATCATGTACCTTTACAATAAATGCACATCACCCAAAATAACCTCAGCTTTTCTCTATGCCTTGTAAGTAAAAGAGATTAACAAAAGAAATGGTTTGCCCAGTAGGAAGTTACACAATGACACCTAACATAACATTTACCAACACAAGATGTCACTTCTATGACACCCAATTAAATATCGATAGATTGATAAATAAAATGCTCCAAACATAATGGTATGCAAAGATTTTATAAGGTCACCATTTTCTCTACTTTATATAAATAAAATGAAATTATAAGGCCAGGCATAGTGGCTCATGCCTATAATCCTAACACTTTAGGAGGCCGAGGCAGGAGGATCACTTGAGGTCAGGAGCTCAAGACCAGACTGAACAATACAGAGAGACCCTGTCTCTACAAAAAATATAAAAAATTATCCAGGTGTGGTGACACATGCCTGTAGTCCCACTACTCAGGAGGCTGAGGCAGGAAGATCACCTGACCCCAGGAGCTTGAGGTTACAGTGAGCTATGATCACATCACTGCACTCTAGCCAGGGTGTCAGAGTGAGATCCTGTCTCAAAAAAAAAAAAAAAACAACAACAACAAAAGAAACTATAATTCTTTGAGGACAATGTCTATTTCTTCTACACCACTGTCTCACCACAATGCCGGTAATAATAATAATAAATACAATATTTACACAACAGCAGCAGCAAAGCAACGAACCTTTATCGTGTGTCCACTAGGTTCTACGTACTATAGTAAGTATTTTACATTTGAAGCCCCTCAACAATCCTATGAGGTAGATCTTGGTATTATCTCTATTGAAATAAATTAAAACACAGATTTTTAAAAATCCTTTAAAGATCATATACCACAAAAATCAAACGAGCTTGAGAAAAAAATAAAGTGCATATGAGAAAAGAGGCGAGGGACACCTAGGGGAAAAGACTCAGGAGGGCTGAAGAGAAGTAGCTAGAAAGCAATGGAGAAAGAGAGAAGGCCAACAGAGTTACAAGGAGTTTGTTTTTGAGAGGAGGCAAAAAGAGGGGCAGAGATGTGGGAACTGACTTAAGGAATGAAATACCAAGGAAACAGACATTTAAAGGGGATTATCAGCAAGCCTTTCTGGATACTATCTGCTATGTTTTGATTGTGTCCCCCAAAGTTCATATGGTAGAAACTTGATCCCCAATGCAGGGGTGTTTGGAGGCGGGGCCTAATGGGAGGTGTCTGGGTCACAGGGCAGCGCTCTCATGAAGGGGTTAATGCTGCTATCACAGGAATGGGCTATTATCTCAGGCGTGGGCTCCTTATGAAAGGATAAGTTCAGCCCCCTCTTGCTCTCTCTAACTCACTTTCTTTTTGACCACAGCAAGAAGCCCCTTACCAGATGCTGGCCCCTCAATCTTGAATTTCCCAGCCTCTAGAACTGTGAGAAATAAACTTCTGTTCTTTATAAATTACCCAGTCTCAAGTATTCTGTTAGAGCAGCACAAAATGAACTAAGACCATGGAATACACTCACCATCTTTAAAAAAGCCTTTAGCATACATAAGTCCACATCATTCTGCAATGATTTTAAACTGTAATTTCCTGAGTTTTTTTCCAGGTGCAATAAAATGCTGAGATTGGCTCCCAGGAATAATGGAGTAGCTCAATGGAATCCAGGTACATATGTAAAGGGCCTAGCCCAATGTCAAGTTCATCATAGATGCTCAAAATGTCAGACCTCAAAACAATGTAATTACATCTTCAAGTCTCAGCTGGTACAATGGTTATTCTGGTTTAATTTATGATGAGAAAGTGGCTTAGGATAGGAACTATAGTTACAGAGTGATGTGAATTAAAGGTGCTAGACTCAGGTCAGAAATCCTGGATTTTAATCCAAGGTTTACCAGAGGTGTACAAATCACCTAGTCTCAATAAGCGTTGGTTTCTTCAACTGCAAAACAGGAATAATAAAATCTGCATTGCCAAACTAACAGGGTTACATTAAAGAGCACATTAGTACCTGAAAGTACTTTGTAAGCTCTATACCATTGCCTAATATAAAATTACAACACTAACAATATTATTAAATCTGTGGTTGTCTCCCAGGGTAATTTTGCCTCCCAGGGACATTTGGCAATACCTGGAAACATTTTTGGTTGTCTCAATTTCGGGGGGAGGGGGATTGCTATTTGTACCTCATGGGTACAATATCTGCATTTTCATAATAACTTAGTCCTTATTCTAAGCTCAAGTAATAATTACATATAAATTCAGGACAATGTTCAAAATTCCATCTGTTTGTATATTCTCCATTTTAGTATAATGCCTACATGATATCACAGTTTTAGACCATTAGTATTAATATATTTGAATTACCCAGTAGCTTATACAATTGTAAATTAAAAACTAAAATACTTTTAAGACTATTATTTCTCTGAAGCCACACAGTACTCATAATGCAGGATTAGCCTCAAATGTATGAAAATTTCAAAGTTAATATAATCAACCAATATATTTCTATATATGCTTTGATGCTCCAAATTAATTTATGTATTCCTTGATATCATCTTTAAATTGTTAATGTTTTCTGTTCCTGGTTACATTCTTAAAAAGAAAACAAAAACACTTCAGTCTTCTTTGTATGTCATTTTTTTAAAGTACCAATGTCATCAAAGGCCAAAGGAAACTAATTTTTACAGACACTGTTTGAAATTCTATAAAGTCATTAAAGCTTATCTGTCACCATAATCCCCAACCATTGGCAGTATTGTATAAAGTACATTTTTAAAACCTAATACCATAAAGTCAAATTTAAATATGACAGTGAAAGAAACTTCTAAAAATAAAAACTTTATTGAAATCTTAAATATTTCATTCATTGAGTAATTTCTTTGAGTTAAAGAATAAAAGCAGACACCCATCTGCTAAACATCACCACTAGGCCATATTCCACATGCCTAAAAATAATGCAATTTGTTGCTATATCTCTAATTGACTCAAATAATATGTGAGTTCAAAGAAAATGCCTCAAAGTTAGTATGCTTCTGCATGAGAGAAAAGAGTTGCATTCTAGTACATGGTAGGAGAATGCCTTTGACCTTATCTTTTGATGTTGCTTTTGGAATTTCTACAAGCGGTTACATATATTTTTCCAAAATGTCTTTCCTCATTCAAATGTATTGGAATTATCATGTCAATTTCCTGTCTAACTTGTCTTTAAAGCTGAATATTCTCATTTTTATTGCTTGTCCACAACCATGAAAAGAACTTGAAAAACTGATCATATAGCAATAACTGGAGTTAAAGTAAAAATATCATTCTCAAATAAAAGAACGTTCTATATCTATCAAGTGCTTAACATATATATGATGGTATCAAACACTTTTACTATTACATTTTCCAGAAATGTACTAAATGCACTAATCTACTTTTCACATTTTCATAAGACCAGGAATTTTCACATTACTAAAATGATGAAATTTTACAGAATTAAATGTTAAAAATGCCATTTAAAACTCTGAAGAAAATCTTTTTCCACTAGCATATTTTTAATAGATACCAAAAAAGTTAATATATTCCTAATTTTAACCAGCTTCTATGTCTTGTATTTTTTCAATGTTTATTTACTTTACATTATCTAAGAAAGCACACAAAACTAACATGTGAGTAAATCCAGCTAGAATTCATAACTAAACAATTCTAGCCATTTAAGAAACATTTAGGATTTATTATAACCCCATGAAAATTTTTTCTTCTTTTATTTTCAAACTTACATGTAATTGCAGGTTAACAGACAAACACATACTTTCATATACTTCCAATTAGGATATTTTTATGACACTATTTTGATTCATTTTCCAATTCTATTGCTTAAAAATATGAAATCAAGATTTTCCACTAATAACAAATTACAAACTTCTAAGAACGTGTTTAAAATCAAAGACTCGTGTAATTCCGAATACTTTTTTCTTTAAAACTAGATGCCAACAAGTAGAGGCCAAAAGTAGAGCAACTCATTGTGAATGTGCTAGCTTCCAAAAGCTTGTTTGCAGGTCACTTAATTGGAACTTGGAATACAGTCTTCCATTGAAACAATGTTATAAATGGTGCTTCTTTTCCCAAGCCTTCCCACAAAAGCTCGTAAGTAGTTTAAAAAGAAAATTATCATTAGATACTTTAAAACAAACAAACAAAAAGGTACTCATGCAGAAGATATAAAATGTATCCCCTTAGCTTGCCTAATCCCTACATCTTCTCCCCATATTTGTATATAAACTTTCTAAGCTGTTAACTACAAATAAGTCTCTTGAGGGAGAAACATCAAACTATGTTTCAAGGTCACTTGAAACCTGCATTTCCCGCTATTGTAAATCACCCTACCTCCTTGAAAACAAATAACTGCTATTGAACCTATACTATGAAGCCAGCATTTGTAACATTGTATTTATTATTTTTTAATGTGCTGATTATAAGTTGTTAAAGCAGAAACACACTTTTACCCTTGAAATGACAGGGGTGGGGTGTGTGTATGTGTGTGTGCACCTACTCTGGGACAAGCATTGGCCTAGGTACTGGGAATGCTCTAAAAACCTTGGGAAGAAGGAAGCATCAAGTTGCCAGGATGACAAACGACAAACAGAAAGCTAAGGAAGCCATTAGCTGGAGGGATGGGGAGAGCAAAGAAACACAGTTGACCCAGTCAGAGTGGTCACGGGTGGAGAGGTTTGAGCTGAGGTTTGGGCATTATCAAAACCAAGAGGAGGGAAGAGAAACTCCCAGCCAGAGAAGGCTTTCCCTGGGGCCGAGGGAACCTGGCAAGTCCAAGGCAAGCCGGAGGAGCTCAAGCAGGAGAGTAGGGGCCGAAGTGGAGAAGGCAGAACAGACAAAGCCTGATAGAGCATGGTAAGGGGTTTGTCTTTATTCTACTATCAATGGGAAAATCCTGAATTGTATAGGCAAGTCAGCAATATGTACAGATATGGGTTTAGAAAATAATCGTTTGAAGTAGGTATTAACACCTACCTCCTTTCACACCTGAAGAGACTGAAATGCAAAGAAATTAGGTAACCTGACCTACACCCACAGCAGAGCCTGTGACACAGCTGCTACTCCCCTTAACAAGGTCTGGTGAACTACAAGGCCCACACTCTTTCCACTATCTGCACAGCCTCACGGGGGTGGAGAGGCAGAAACAAAGGCGAAAACTAAGCACTGTAGACAGGACTCCCTCATCCTCTTCCTCCCAACTCCTTCGTGGTCTAAACTCTAGAACGAAAGAATTTCTCTTTCCTCTCTGTCCCCTTCCTGACCTGCCCTGCCCCACCAGTACATCGCCCCAATCTTCCAGTCGTCACTGGAAGAGGTAAGAAACCAAGGCCGAGGCAGGAGGATCGTTCAAGGTCAGGAGTTCAAAAAAGCCTGAGCAGGAGCGAGACCCTGTCTCTACTAAAAATAGAAACAAATTAATTGGCCAACTAAAAAGATATAGAAAAAATTAGCCAGGGATGGTGGCGCATGCCTGTAGTCCCAGCAACTCAGAAGGCTGAGGCAGGAGGATTGCTTGAGCCCAGGAGTTTGAGGTTGCAGTGAGCTAGGCTGACGCCATGGCACTCTAGCCCGGGCAACAGAGTGAGACTCTGTCTAAAAATAAAAGAGGTCAAGAACCAGAAGTAGGCCACAAGGAGGGTGGGGGCAGGCATGAGGGTGATGCAGAATTCTCCACCATAGGAGCAAAGAACAGAGGTGTGAAGGGAGAAATATAAAATGAGAGGGCTAATGAGAGCAACTCCTAGAAGTGCTCCTGGAACATTTACATTGAGAGACTCTGTGCTGGAACAATCTCTAAGAAACCAACCAAAACAAAGAACCTGGATTCTCTTCCAATCACAAATCATGTGTCCTTAGGGAAGCCACTTTAACTGTCTGACATTCCGTCTCCTTAGGACCTGGCTTCTGTCTGACTGCTCAGTGAAGCAGCACCATCCCTCACTCCCTGAGCTCTGCTAATCCCCTCATGTATACATGATCCTATACTTCAAAGAAAACCTATCCAAACAACTTGCAAGTATTTTAATATAATTTATAATTGCAGATTACACTAAACTGTGTGCCACCTAAACACTTTTAAGGACTATTTTGTTGTTAATCAGGCAAAGGAATCAAATATCTATCAGTAAAATCAGAATATGATTCTTTACTGCATCGAATCTAAAATCTTATATGGCTAGGCAATTTTTCTCTTTTCATGTATCTTTTCTTCCCAGATAAACTGTGCCTCACAAACTAGATATTTTCTAGAATGCCCCCAACAGGATTTTCTTTTGATATTTATTTCTTTGATTTCAATTTGGTTTGATTTTTTAAAATTCATTAGCATTCCCTAGAGACATTCTGGTTAAATAAGGGGAGAAGCAACCTGAAAATGTGCCTGGTCATGGAGATGCTAATCCACAATCAAACAGAAATTCAGATCTGGCTGCTAAAGTGGGCCAAGATGTAAAAACAGTCAGTCTTCCAAGTGAGGTGTTCTTTCCTGAGGCATTTTAATTCCTACCACACTGCTTTAGCGGTTGTAATTAGATACCGTAGTTTTCTCTCTCAAGGGTTTCTCAGTATGGGCTAATTGGCTGGTCCCATTTCCTATTATTCATACCACATTAATTTTTCAGATATTTAATAGATTTCTAGCAAGTTCATGGTACAATATTAAACCGCACAACAATGAGTAATTTTTAAAGAAACTATGTTGCAATAATCACTACCATAAACAAGAAAAAGCAGCAAGAAACCCCAGTTTACTTTCCCGAGATTTCAGAATCCTCTTTTCTCAGCTGGTTACTGCTGTTTCTAAAGGATTTCTCTCATGTAGTGAACAAACACTTGCAAAGGACCTTGATGTGCCATCTGACGACACTTCTTCAAATGACTTTCACAAAATTATTGTTCAGATGTAATTGTTTAAATAATATTTTTCAAAATTATTGTTTAAATACATTCCTATTATTTACACAGGAATATTCTCTGTATGGTCCTGCTAAAATGCCACCAAAGAGTCTTAGAAGCTGAGAGCAAGTGGACTTAAAAGCATTTAGTGTACTTTAAATATAATTTGGAATAAAACTTCATAGTGAAAATAGTTTTTAAAAAAATAGCACCTCTTTCTTGGTGATCGGAATGGAAAGGAAATAGTTGGGTTGATAATCTTTGTGCTTTTTCTTCTTCTTCATCACTTGATCACTCTTGATTTGTTCATTTTCTTTACCTCTCTCCAAATTTATTTGAAGTACATCAGTGACTAGAGGAAAAAAGTCAAACAACAATGTCTAATACATTTAAACAAAGGTAATATAGTCAGAAAAAAGGAAGCAAGCAATATATAAGTAGTAATCATTCATAATTATCATTTTCAAATCTAAAGCAGAGATTAGCAAACACTTCTGTAAAGGAACTCATAGTAAATATTTTATATTTTGCAGATCATATGGTCTCTGTTGCAACCACTCAACTCTGCTGTAGACAAAACATAAATGAATGGGTATACCTGTGTTCTGATAAAACTTTATTTACAAAGCAAGTGGTTAGCCATATTTGGCCCACAGGCCATAGTGTGCTAATCCCTGATCTACAGCATAGCTAATAACTCTTCTCTCCTCAATGTCACAATTTTCATAACATTAGGAAAGACCATTATTCCATCTATGCTGTGTATGTGTATTTATTTTTGACTTCTAGGACATAACCAGATGCAGCACTGCCATTCAAAGTTTGGTTTGTGGCCCTTGTCACACTACAAACTATTTGTTGAAAAAATTAAGAGAATGCTTTAGAAACTTTCATAACAATTTGGCAGAATAATTTTGTCTGTTAAATTTGTATTCCTATTTTTGTTTTGTTTATTTTGTTTTCTTTGAGACAGGGTCTCACTCTGTTGCCCAGGCTGGAATGGAGTGGTGTAATCATAGCTCACTGCAGCCTCGAATTCCTGTGCTCAAGCAATCCTTCTCCCTTAGCCTCCCCGGTAGCTGGGACTACCAATTTCTTTTTTAGAGATGAGGTTTCACTAGGTTGCCCAGACTTGTCTTGAACTTCTGGCCTCAAGCAATCCTCCTGCCTCAGCCTCCCAAATTGCTGGGATTACAGGCATGAGCCGCAGTGCCTGGTTTATGCAAGTTTTTTAATATGGAAAAATCAAATCAATGTTATAGGGCTGCCTGCAATTTTAGGTACCTAAGAAAAAGTCCTAGGATTGACTGTAGTAACATGAACTAAATGTACTAATTTTATACAGAAGCCACAAAATGAAGAACAAATATATTTTAATCTACTTCTATTAATAAATACATTTCTAGCCCACCTCCACCTGTTAGTACTCTGGAAACAGAAACCAATATTAATATAGTCTGGAACCAGAGTGCCTGGCTTACAATCCTGGCTCTCTCACTTACTACTTGTATGATCTTAGACAAGTCCTATAAACTCTCCTTACTTCAGTTTCCCCACTGTAATTGTAGAATAATAATAGCTACCTCATAGGGTCTTTTTGAGGATTCAGCAAGTTAATACATGAAAGCATTTAAACCACTTCCTGGTGCAAAGCAAGCATGGTTATTATCTATTATGAGATATTAGCCTAAACTAAACACAATTAAGGAGATAAATCTACATCTGCTAAAGGTCATTTAAGCAACTCCAAAGAGAAACAGATGATTTACAAACTATCCATTGGTTTTTATCATCCAGACCACTTGTACCTTCTGTGGGTATGGAACATGAAGAACTGTTTTGAATAGTTTTTTAAAAAATTAAGTATTGAAAAATAAATTTCAAAAGCAAGACACCCATTTTTTAAGGTAACATTGCAAATCAATTCTAATGTTGCCAGCATCTGCCCCCTTACATCTCAATGTACGAATCAGGACACAGGGCTAACCTCAAGCAACAGGAAGCTGGGATAGTGAGAAATCTAGCAGTTATCAACCTATGCTGTGGAAAAAATACAAAAAGAAGAAGGGAGGGGCTACAGCTATGGGGAAGGAACTCGCACTGTGTGTTTCAATCCGTAGAGGCAACAGATGGTGAAAAGGGCACTAGCCTAAAGACTGGTTTTCCAACAAGCATCTTTTAATCAAGTTATTTAACTTGTTTATCTGAGAACTTGAAAGTCTGACCAATGCTTGGAGAAAGAGCTGACTCTAGGTCTGGAAATACAATGTACTCTTGTAGGCCTGGAAATTCAGTGACTCCTGGGATCATGCCGGAAGGTCTCTGGAGTCTATTTGAAAGTCCTCCCACTGGCCAAAGATGGGAAAATTTGAGCAACAAATAGAATAATAACTTCAGTGGTATGAAGAAAATCACATGTTTAAATCCATTGGTTCATAATGATACCAAAAAGAAAAATTAAAAGTAAAAACTGACAGGTCCCCTTTGGACAAGTCTAGAGAAACATCCTAAAAACCTGATGATAAAGGGGAAAAAAAATCAACCATATTCCACCTTTCCTTACAACTAAACAGTCATATAGGAAATCAAACAGTTACTTAAGGTTAAATTCTTTATAGAAATTTCCAGCTAATAAATGCAAAATGATAGAGTTAAGATATCACTATTTTGAAATGCTTAACAAAGGGATCAACTCAAAGATCATCAATAGATGATCCATTAGGTGGTGGCTGATGGTGAATTTTAATAATGGATACATTTAGGGTCATAAGACCTACAGCTACTGATAATCTTAACATCACAAAAAGGCAAGACAAGCAAACATGATATGCCTACTGCTGCCACGCAACAGGAAATTCAAAATACTATCTTTGGAGCATGCTTGCCAACACTGAGAAACTTAAGCCTCCTGACCTAACTACCAGTTTACTGAGAATATAAGAGACAGAGAAATATGTTAAATGACCAGATTATCAAAATATCTGATTTCTGCAACAATAATAAACACACACCTGCAGACACACAAGAACAAAAGGAGTATATCCATAGATGAAAAGAGACTGAAGAGATGTATCTATGAAATATAGTGTACAAACTTTGGTTTCTTATTCAAATAATCTAGAATTTTTAAAACTAGACACAATCAGAGATTGACTAGATATTTGATGACATCAGGGATTACCAACATTTTTTTGGTATGGTAAGGATATTTTGAATATACTTTTTTAAAAAGATCCCTTATCTTTTAAAGATACATACTATTTACAGATACAGTGATATGTCTGGGATTTACTTCAAAATAACCCACTGAGGAAGAATTAATTAATACATGATGGTCATTGTCTTATTCTCTCTACTATACATATACCAGAAAGCTTCTATAATACACCATTAAAAAAAAAAAGAAAGAAAAGAAAAACAGAGACAGGGAAGAACAGCTAGATAGTCTCTCTCTGGAGTCTCTTCCAGTTCTAGTTTTCTAGTAATCTGTGGTAAAGATACTGTTAACATCAGTACCAATTAGGACATTTCATGGTGAAGTTAAATAAGGAATGGTTTCAAGAGAATCCTGAACCTAGAATCTGGTTGTTTTTTTTTTTTCTCAAACTGCAAGCATCAACCCACTAGTGGGTTATGAAATCGGCTTAGAAGATAATAAAGAGTACTTTTCAAAACCTGGAATGGAATAAAATAGAATGGAATGGAATGGCAGTCATGTAGACAGTAAGTTATTACTTTGCAAAACATTTACTTCAGTTTTTTGCATACATGTATGTATTGAGTGACAATGTAAAATATATTCCTTGCTGTGAACATAAGACATATAATCATTTTTGTTGTATTTTACTCACGCTCCAATACTAAAGACAGGAACCGAATTAACATGGTGTTTAAAAGACCATTGACACTTTCAGCATTTTAAGTGTTTTATACATTATCCATTTAACACTAAATTGTCTTCCTATCTGGAGCAACTTATTTTTTTGCCATTTCAAACATCCCATAAATCTATTTTGCTAACATCCAGAAAAAGAAAATCATAGTCTCTCAAGGTGGTAGTCGTCGTAACACAAAACGATTCTAACAATTCTGGTATCATGAGAATGACATAGCATAAAACCCAACTCAGAATATATTTAGGTAAAAATAATATAGTACAGGATTTATTTAGCTTTCTATAATCTTATCAATAACTATCTAACTTTCTTTTGAATCGGACAATCTCAAATTTTCTTTTGTTAGGTATCACAGACAGTGCAAAATTTAAAATTATCTGGTAAGAGCTGGGTAAAAAAGGAAAAGTTTCTGGAAGTATTTATTGCTATAGTACAGTTTTACTAACCTTTATTATGTGCGTTTTTTTATCTTTTTAATTCAGTGAGTCCTGATTTTCTGT
Organism: Microcebus murinus; assembly: GCF_040939455.1. Classification (NCBI taxonomy): domain Eukaryota; kingdom Metazoa; phylum Chordata; class Mammalia; order Primates; family Cheirogaleidae; genus Microcebus; species Microcebus murinus. Next base: position 30,755,580 of record NC_134108.1, read on the forward strand.
TAATTTGTTACATATCAAGCCCAGTATCTCTTCTCCCGCTTGCATATCATCTATTTTATTTGTAAAATTTATTAGTATGGCCACAGTATAAAATCCTTCTGCTTTTCCTTACTAAACTCCATTTTATTTCCAACACTGAAATCATAATGTAGGTTCTAAAATACAATTTGCTGTTATTCTTTTTATTTAGCTTCATCTAAAAACATAAGGAGCAAAATATTCAGGTAATCATCTAGTTTACTAAAAAAAATTCTAAAGATCAGTGACTAACAGAAACAAAATGTGGGAAATTCTGGCTATGTGTCCTGGATCTTTCATTGGATTATTTAGAATAACTTGACTGGTTAACCAAAAAGTCATAAGTAGGAGTACAGCTTGTAAACCCATCTTAAAAATTCAATTTATTCTACTTGTTAATTTTCATAATGATTTCAGTAGCCATTTTAATGTGCTCTAATGAATCTGGTCTTGTTGACAAAGGCTGTAACTCTCTGATCCATGCTTTTTTTTTCTTTTCAAGTAAAGCACCACATGTCATTTAATGTAAATTATCTAATTTTTCCTCAAATTCTATTTATTTCCTCAAAAACTACAAAGGAATGAATTATGGGAGAAATTAATTTAATTAAGTAGTCCATTTGTTGTCATAGGTTGATTGTTTTCACACTTGCTATTAGCTAAAATGCTAAGAATGAATTAGATTTTGATATTTTTTTCTTTTTATTTAAGCAGTTAAAATAAACTTTGAAGTAAACATTCCTAGAACTCCTCAGTTATATGAAGTAGAATATATATTACCTTCTGCATTCCATGGGATCATTCTCTTTTGCTATCTCAATAATCTTTGGCAAATTACTAAAACTTTCTGAAAATATAATTTTATTTCCCTCTTTAAGTTTCTATGAGGATTAAGAAAATATAAAGCATTTAACAATGTGCTGGAAGGACTCAACCTTATAATTATGAAATATTGCTCTTAAAGGGAAAGTGTCTATAAATATTTAACTTAGAAAATATATTTAACAAAAATGTTGGTGAAATTAAATTAGTGAAAATGTACAAGTTTTTTAACTACACTTAAAATTTTTAGGGTGAGGTGCAGTGGTTCAGGCCTATAATCCCAGTGCTTTGGGAGGTCAGGTCGGGAAGATCGCTTGAGGTCAGGAGTTAGCGGTTATAGGGAGCTATGACTATACCACTGCACTCCAGCTCAGGCAACAGAGCAAGAACCCATCTCTAAAAAAATAATTAAATAAAATGAAATTTTAATTGTATTCTTATGTAGAAGAATAAAGAATATCCATCAAATTTGAGGATTAAAGAACAAAATAAACCGACTCCCTTAACACAGTCAATATGAATTTTGATGATAGATCACATATTTATACAATTATAAACAGCACATATAATTCTTGCCCTACTTTTTTCGCTTTGCATTACATATATATGTGTACACACAAACATATATATAGGAATGTACCCTACAACATCATTTTCAGAAATACTATTTGTAATACTAAATAGCTGTATAATATGTAACCTAGAGGTACTAATATAGTATATTCAACATTCCCTAATCTTGGACATCTGCATTCTTTTCCCAATATTTTTACTATTCAAAAGATACTGTGACACCCATATTTGTGAATAAAACTTTTTTCCACAAGATTATGTCCTTATATTGGAGTCTCATGAGTAGATCTATCCCATGTATGAACACGCTGGTGATCCCAACCAACTACATCCTAAAAATACTATAACAATAAACTGAATTGTCAGAAACAATGTAGATACATTAAAAGCACTGAGTATTGTCATTTTTAAAAATGTTCCAAATAAGCTAAAATCATATTTTAATTTGCATTTATTGGTACCTATGTAGTTGAATAATTTTCCATATATTTGTTTACTAGTTGAATTTTATTTTCTACATCCTTGTTTCAGCACAAATAATAGTACCCGGTACAGAAAACACTCAATAAATGTATTGAATTAATGTATCTATTGAACTTGTTCTGACTTTTATTCATAGTTTTATTTTTAACAAAAAAAGAAAAAAGATACCAATTTGAAACAAATATTTGCCTTAAGCCCTTTCATAATAAAATTTGGAATATACAGTATATGCCCCGCAATTAATTATAGAGGGGACATCGAACATAATTTATCTTTTTTGATTGACTCAGGATAATCACGATATCTGGTATGGAGATTTAATCTTTATTTCATACAGCATTTTTCTATGAAAAATATTTTTTAGGTAAAATATATGAAAATTATATTTTAGGTAAAGGTAAATTTCAATTTATTTTGTAAATATTTAAGAGTCTAAGTATTTTTAAAAATATAACAATAGTATTGGTTAATAAATGCAGAACAAAGTAACTTCCCGTGGCTCTAAAATCTCCAGTAATTAACAAGATTGGAATTTGATATAAGGTGAAATAAGGATTATAATTATTTCAATGTAAGAAGAACTGAATTCCACATGTAGGAAAGACATGTAACTAAATAAAAACTCTCAAATATTTTCTTTTGAATCTTGATTTAAATATGGTTTGACAGTTAAGAATTGTGATTCTCTTAAGAGACTAGAATCAAAGCTGTCCACAAATTCACACTGTGGGAAGCACACTACTCACATTAGCAGTAGAATGACTCTACTGTAAACACCCATTCAACTTTTAGATGCAGAATATTATAATAGCAACCCCGAACATTTTCTGGATGAGTTAACTGGGTTTCTAACCAATTGACTCACAACACTTCCCTTGTAAAGCAGCAGTCCCCAACCTTTCTGGCAACAGAGACCAGTCTCATGGAAGACAATTTTTCCACGGACCTTAGCAGGGGTGGGGAGGGATGGCTAGCAATGCTACTCACCCACTGCTGTGGGTGGCCCAGTTCCTAACAGGCCACGGACCAGTACCGGTACCAGGGGTTGGGGACCACAGTTGTAAAGAGAAGAGACCCATCTACCATGTTTCCCCGAAAATAAGACAGGGTCTTATATTTATTTTTCCTCAACAAGACACCCTGCGGCTTATTTTCAGGGGATGTGTTATTTTTTTTAAGTAAGGTACAACAATCTACATTTATTCAAATATAGTTAAATCGTTTTCTTCCGGAACACCATCATAACTCTCAAAACCCTGAATTCCATCCTAAATTTCTTGCGACTCTATTTCCTTTAGAACCATTGGCCCCAGTCTCTCATGTCAAGCAATAGAGTTCTCATGGGCCAGATAAGAAGGGCTGCTCATCTTCTTTACCACTCCACAACAAAATGCATGGTTGTGCAGATGTGCTGCGTAGCCACACCCATCACTAGGTCTTATTTTCAGGGTAGGGCTTATAGTGCACAAATGCTTAGAAATCCTGCTAGGGCTTATTTTATGGGTAGGTCTTATTTTTGAGGAAACATGGTAGGTCAAGTTCAACCACTCACTAATGCTGGATTTTTCTCCTGGAACATGTCCAACCTATCCAACCTATGGAGCCGAAGAGTGGCATAAGTTACACCGTTTCCTTACCATTTCTAAAAGATTTTCTTTTTTGTTACATACACTTGCATTTTTTCCAATATATTTTTATATTCTAATATGTTATATTCTAAGATTTAATACAATATTTTAATGCATTTAATATTCTAATATATAATTCTAGTAAAAAGCCTCCTTAAAAAGAAAACTAGCCAAAAAATGCAAAGACCCATTTCACCCAACCACACCACATGCTGCCTAATCATGATACTGCACCCACACTTAAGGTCAAACAGTTGACAACTGAGAGACACTAAACTAACCAATTTAGGAGTTTTCTTACTGGAAAGGACTCCCCTTCCCATGATGTTCTTCTCAGCACTACTTTCCTCATTGTCCTGCCAGGGTTTCCATCAGCAAGAATTTCTTGAGAGTTAACTCACAATTTCCACATGCAAAAGAAAACTGAAGGAACCACAGGCAACGACCAGCAACCTGAGAATTTTAAGGTCGCTATCTAGTACGAAAAAAGTGAAGTAGACGGATTAAATTTCCACGCAACTAAAAAATAAGAGAAAACCAAATTAAGTCCATTCAAGCCACAAACTATCCTTTGGGGCACAAACACTATTATTATACCTATCTTAGAGTTTAAGGGTTGGTAAACAAAATTCCCAGTTTTTGTACATTTCTATAAAAATGTCACTCCACAAAAACTATTTAGTAGTTTCTAGTTTGCAAAAAATTTTATTGTTTGTGCCTTAGTGATTTAGTAAATGCTATTATAAACACTGAGAGGATTAAGTTGTCCCCAAATAACTAAGGGGTAAGTTTCAAAGGTTTTAAAAACAACATTTTTACATAAGGTTTTAACTGCTTTCTCACATATATTATCTCTTATCTGTGTAGCAACACTATGAAGGAAGCAGGAAAGAATTACTATCCACATTTTAAGTGCCCAAGGTCACGCAAGTAGAAAACGAAATAACCAAAACTTAAAATACAAGTTTTCTGTTTCTCCCATTATATTACACAGCCATGTATAAGCTGGAGCTTGGAATTTGAAATCCATCTTCCCACAAAAGTAATATTGTACATGGTGGGTGGTTTGGAGTCTAGACTCACCCACAAAAAATTTTAACTCATAAAGCCTCAACTATCAAAAATTGGTATAACACTATATATTAATAGTTAAAAATAAACTTTTGTGGACTGGCCTGAGCCCCTAATATACATGGATAACATGATTTCTTTGATAAAAATTATACCACATCTTGCAGAGAAAAGATATTCATGTGAAGGACTGGCTACTGTTCCCAGTGCCTGTCCTCTGAGGAATTAGCTGTACCTTTCAGAGCAGGAAGGGAATGCAGGCCACAAACACAGCCATCCCCTTCCCTATTCTGGCCCCAGTGGCCACTGGTCTCCTCACCAGTAGAGATACAAGAATACAGTGGCTGTAGAAATACTATTTGTTCTCTGGGATTCTGGATGTATCCTGCTGTCCATCTCTAGTAGAAGCTGTTTGTTCATATATATTAGATATGTGTAAGCTACATATGAGTCAGAAGTACCTGTAGGCAGAACAGTGAGCACTGTTATTTCTTGTTCTAGTCTAACTTACAAGTGCAACAACAGGAATGATTCAGAGACTGGAAAAGGGCTCAGAGGGAAGAAGTGGGGGAGGGGAGGCACCTACCATGGGCACACGGGGCACAATTATTCATGAGAATTCTTTATTTTCTATCCAAATTGGAGAGAGTGATAAAATCAGAAGGAAGTGATAGGCCAGGCGCGGTACCTCACGCCTGTAATCCTAGCACTCTGGGAGGCCCAGGTGGGTGGATTGTTTGAGCTCAGGAGTTTGAGACTAGCCTGAGTAAGAGCAAGACCCCGTCTCTACTAAAAATAGAAACAAATTAGCTGGACAACTAAAAATATATAGAAAAATTAGCTGGGCATGATGACGTATGCCTGTAGTCCCAGCTACTCGGGAGGCTGAGGCAGGAGGATCGCTTAAGCCCAGGAGTTTGAGGTTGCTGTGAGCTAGGCTGACACCAGGGTACTCTAGCCTAGGCAACAGAGCAAGACTCTGTCTCAAAAAAAAAAAAGAAAGAAGTGATACAATTTTTCAGATATACTGATTTTATCTGTTCAACAAGTAGGGAATTAATACATTGCCACACTAGGAAAAAAAAGTATTTTCCTTGGGGCCACAGTGTTTTATTAGGAAAATAGAATAAAAACTTCAAAAACAAAACAATCCTTTCTAATTTAATGGAAAAACTGTCATTTTTCATTTTCTATGTGTGAGTTATATACAATTTGAAATACATATTTAATTAAAAGTTTAACTGGCCCACCCTGGTGGCTCATACCTGTAAGTTCAGGATTTTGGGAGGTCCAGGTGGGAGGATCACTTGAGGCAGGAGTTTGAGACCAGCCTGGGTAACATATCAAGACCCCCCCATTTCTACAAAAAAAACCCGTTTCAATTAGCTGGGCATGGTGGCACATGCCTGCAGTCCTATCTACTCAGAAGGCTGAGATGGGAGGATCATTTGAGGCCAGAAGTTCAAGACTGCAGTGAGCTATGATGATGAGACTGTACTACAGCCTGGGCAACAGAGTAGGACCCTGTCTTTAAAAAAATTAAAAATTAAAAAATTAAAGAAATTAAAAATTTAACCATTTTCAACACTACCTGCTGAGCTCCATGACAGCAGTGATAACGCCTATCTCATGCACTGAAGGACCTTCCCAATGCCTAGCCAAGTGCCTGGTGCATAGTAAACAGATAGTAAACATTTGTTAGATACATAGGCACAGACGAAATTATCAGTGGCTCCAGAATAACTTAAAGAAGTTATAAATCATAGAATGATCTGGCCCATTATTTTCAAAAGTAGCTTATACATTATAGAATCATCTGGCTCAAAATTTTGTGAGACATGTCTTAATATTATTTGTGATAGTTCTGACAACAGAAATATACAATTATTAACAATTAAAACTCAAAAACATGAGTATTTCAAGTGAAATAATTTATTAAGAAAATATATATATAACTAAATTTACTATCCATTGCTTCTAAATACATCTTTACTTAATAAAATACTTACTTCCACAATCATCTTTAATATCTATAGTAGCCAATGGCACGTCTACCAGAGGATCCATGGTAACGGCTTCAAATTCCTCTGACATTTTCTCTTTCTTTGACACATTTCCACACCCATTGGAATGAATTTCTCCTTTAATATATCACAAAAAGAAAAAAAGGACTATTTATTTTTTTAAATGCATATCTTAAATGAAAACAACTCAGCTGATTCAATATAAATTAATCTCTCAAGAGATGTACTACCTGAACAAACCAACAAGGTTGTCTTTTATCATGTTTATTTTTAACAATATCACTTATTATGTTTTTCTTCCATAAAGACTTTTAAATAGTTTCTCTCCAACATTACATTTAACATTGGAAATGCAATTTAAAATACATGGCTGCAAATATGCTTTTCTGGAAATTCAATTAAGAAGCAAATGTCTACTAAGTGAAGTATCCCAAGAATGGAAAAATAAGCACCACATGTGCTCACCATCAAATTGGTTTTAACTGATCAACACTTAGGTGCACATATAGAAATAACATTCATCAGGCATTGGGCAGATGGGAGGAGGGGATGAGTATATACATACATAATGAGTGCAATAGGAACCCTCTGGGGGATAGACATGCTTGAAGCTCTGACTGGGGGCGTGGGGGACAAGGGCAATATACGTAACCTTAACATTTGTACCCCCATAATATGCTGAAATAAAAAAAAAAAAAGCAGCAAATGGGTCAGGTAAAGTGGCTCATGCTTGTAATCCCAGTACTTTGAGATGCTGAGGAGGGAAGATAGAGTTTGAGCTCAAGAGTCCAAGACCAGTCTGAGCAATGCAGCAATCTCCGGCCTCTACAAAATATAGAAAAATTAGCTTGGTGTGGTGACGCACACCTCTACCACTTCCAGCTACTCAAGGGGCTGAGGCAGGAGGATCGCTTGAACCCAGGAGTTGAAGGTTACAGTGAGCTGTGATCATGCCACTGCACTCCAGCCTGGGCAACAAAGCAAGACCCTGTCTCAATCAATCAATCAATCAATCAATCAGGTTACACTACATAAAACTGAGTGCCCATGAAAAATAATTCTCTATATTTAATGGCAATCTCAGCACATCATAGATTCTCTCATTTTCACAGGATGAAGGAAAGCTAAGGTATTTTGATTTGATGTAAAAATAAAAACTGAGGCATAATATCACTTGCTCAACATCCTTTTCATCTTCTTAAATAAAGCATATTAACCTTGACTGCAATATTATGTCAAAATCAACAGGAGTCTAGAACTTGAAATACAAACTATCTTCTATTAAGTTATAGAATAATTGAAAAAAAAACAACTATGTTGATAGGAATTATTAACGCAGCAAAAAAAACCAAGACTCTCCTCTAATCTCTTGACTAGGTAAATAGTAAGTTTGTTCTCCAAGAACCAACAGACAGAGCCAATGCCATCCATTCTCCTCCTGCCTTTGCTCCTAAAAACAGTAGCCTCTCACATCTGGATAAATGTTGAGAGCAGGGCAATAATCAACAACTCACTTGACCTTCAAGCTTTGGTTTTCTCGTCATAAAATGGGAACAAAAGTACAATCCAAATTATTAGGGGGAGATGGGCAAACAGGTAATATCTGAAAAGTAATGAAAGGAATCTGTAACCTACACACACACCTTAAACTTTGTCAATGTAAGGAAAAGATAAAGATGTTAACAGCATCCTGAATTGCAAGGCCCCAACACTTATACAAGAAACTGGGGTGTGACTCCTCTCCTTAACAATCTTCATTCCCCGAGCATTTTATAAATGCATCTCAAAACCTCACCGCCCACAAGGTCTTGATCACCATTCGCGTAACAACTGTAAACATATCCAGACTAGTTAATGGCTATTTATATGACACATTTTAACGTTTCGTGCTTCTTAGACCTTTATATATATTTATGCTGTCAAAATCTTTCAGCAGAGCACGTCTTCAATAATTGGTTTTTAGCCCCTTTCACCGAAAGTCCGACCCATAACTCGCTCTACGCGTACAGTTCAGCACGCAGCAAATGCTGAACCACGCTGGAAGTTCATTCCGGGCGCTAGTATAGATTTGGCGCCACTTTTAAAAGCGGTCATTTCCAAACCTAGCGTAAAACCCTAACCGGGACAGCACGGTGGTTCAGGTAGTTAGTATTTGTGATATAAGATAAAACCGCTTTTGTTCTGGGCTCTGTTTACCACACCAACGCCATCAGCGGCGTGCTGGCATGAACTCTGGCTGAGGGTCACAGGATGAGAAAGGGAGAAACAAAAGTGAAACTCAGGGATGGGCTCACACCCTGGCCTTCGGTGGAGCCCACAAACGCGCACCGCGACGCTCCGCGGCCGCAGCACGGAGCACGCCGGGGCTGCCCACTGGGCTGCCGGGCGCCACACCGAGTCCTGGTGGAGGGAGAGGGAGACGCGCAGCGGGGCCGGCGCGGGGCCGAGCTCTCCCCGAGGCCCGGCCCTCCCGAGGCCGAGCGCAGAGCAGGGCCCAAGCCCCCGCGGCTCCCGTCGTCCCCCCGGCCCGCTCGGCAGCCCGCTCTCACCCGCTCCCGGGCGCTCCATGGCGGCGGCGCGAGCGGGCCGCGCGTCCGTGCGGGCGGCGGTGGCGGTGGCCACGGCCCAGCGCAGCAGCCCCGGGCTGGGGGCGAGGCCGGCGCGGGGGCGGGGCCGGGGGCGGGCCAGGCGGCGGGCGGCGGGGGCCCGGGCCGGGGCGGCCAGGCCTGCGGAGGCGCGGAGGCCTCCGAGCCGCAGCCCCCCGAGCCGCAGTGGCAGCGGCAGCCGCATGCCGCGCCGGAACGAGCCGGAAGGGGCCGACCCGGTGCGCCGGCGGTACCCGGATTCGGGCGGGCGGCGAAGGCGAGGCCGGCGAGCGCGGCGCCGAGAGCTCAGGCCCTCCTGCGGCGCTGGGCTCCATCTCCGCCAGCCCTCCCGAGCCTGGCGTCCCCCCCACGACCTTTGGCAGCCCTCAGTTATTTCCTGTGGCGCGGCTTTTCCCGTCCCACGCTTTGAGGGGCGAGGTTGGGACTGGGCTGAAAGCATTCCCTGGCCCGGTGTCTCCTGAGAACCCATGTGTTTAGTTTTGCAAAGAGCTTTGAAAACTCAGGACTCTGATTGCAAAATACTTGTGAAGAGGGAGATGTACAACAACTAGACCTTCCACATCTGTATCATGAAATATTTTATTTACCTTGCTTTTTAAAAATGCAAATTGTGGCAAAGTCTCGAATTTTTAACCATGATTTTTTGTCTAGACATTAAATGGAAACCAGCTACTGGTGTTTGCAGAATAAGGTAATGATGTGAGTATATAAGGAGAAAAAGCAATAGTAAATTTGGTTTAAAAAAATGTAATGGCTTTAAAAAAAAAACTTTTCACCTTGGAACAGAATGCTACTGGGATTTGTTTGCCTGTTTTTTGTTTTCAGTTCAGAAATACCGGAGGAGGACAAAAAAATTAGGCGCATACATAAAATAGTCCAGTCCCTTTTGCAAATAACACTTCACTTACCTTGACTGCCTCTTAGAATGGAGGGGAAAGAGAAGGTCCCTGCACAACCACAATAAAGTTGGCATAAAGACCATACGCTAGAAGTCATCAAGCTAGTTACTCTGATTTTAAAATAATTCTAACAAGTTGAGTATCTAGTTTCCATGCCCACAGCATTTATGGGCTTGTGGAGAGGTACAGTCAGGTACCCTAATATTCAATGCCTGAGCTCTATGCTGAGGTTGTGCGGGTAGGACAGGTCTTTTTCTTAAGGAGCTGATCATCTAATAGCAGAGAAAGAAACAAGTAACTGCAATAAGTAATAAAATAACAGCTGCAAAAAGTTGAGGACTAAACTCTGATCTTTTTCTTTTCTCCAAATTCCTTTCTATGGTGGCTTGGTGAGTCACACCTACAAATGATAAAATCTCACTGAACAGGTTTTCTTAACCCTATATAACTTCCCAAGCTGATTCTAGTATAGCATCACATGAAAGATAGAAGACGCTTATCTTTACTGAAGCATTTCTTTCAGCTGATTCCTAATCTTTTAGACAAAGCCTTACTCTTTCAGCCAATTGTCAACTAAGGGATCCCTAAACCCACCTGTAATTTGTAAACTCCCACTTTGAAATGTCCTGCCTTTTCAGGCCAAACCAACGTATGCCTTCCATGTATTGATTTATGACTTTACCTGTAATTCCTGTCTCGCTGAAATGTATTAATATAAAACCAAACTGTAACCCAACCACAGTGAGGTCACTTGCTCAAGGCTTCTTAGATGTGGCTCCATGGTCCTCAAATTTGGTTAATAAACCTTTTTAAATTATTTTACAGAGTTTGGCTTCTCTTCTGTTGACAAAGTAATCCATGTTAACATTGAAGAAGATAAGAATATACCACCCCAAATATTAGACTTTAGCATAAGGATTACTTTTCAGTAATCTTTCTCAATTGGAGGCAATTCCAATCCTTCTGAATTGGAGGCAATTGAGAAACTGCAGACTCAGGAAAAACTCTCCACCCTTCCACTTTCTGCCTAAAAGCAGGGCATAAATTTCTCATTGTAAAGGTGACATAAATTTCCATTTTTAATGGTGTACCAGCTCTCCCATACCAGGAAAGGGAAAGGAGTCTGACCTGCATTGCATACCTTACTAAGCAACCTTTATTTACCTTTCCTTTCCTAGTAGCTTTCCCACAATTTACCCTCTACCAGAAGCCCAACCCCCTTTTCCTTTTTCTAGCCTCTTTGCACTTTATCACTTTTTGTTAAAATGGTATATAAGCCCCCAGATCTAACTTAGTTTTGGGGCATTTAACTTCTTTCTTGTAAAGCCCCTATGTGCATGTATAATAAAACTTTTCTCCTATTAACCTGTCTTTTGTTAGTTTAATCCACATGTCTCAGCTACTGAACTAACAGGTAGGGGAAAGATTTTTTTTTTCTCCTATAATATATACCTAGAGAAATATGAACCTACCTAAGCATTCCCTACCTAAGCAGAGTTATCAGCCCAAATGCCACCTATTGTCAACCACCGGTATTATGAATATAGAGTCTTACCCAATACCTCTCATGTGAAGGAACATTTGAATTGGATCCTGAAAAAGATTTTTCACAGAGCTTCTTTGAGAAATGACTGGGGCAGGGGAAGTATAAGGTGAACCTTGGATATCTTATTGTCCCATAAAGCAAAGACAAATGGGGACTATCCAAAACACAGGAACTAGCTTGAAACAGCTTTCTTTGAGCAAGTGGAAGACAGCTTGACATCAAGAAAGAATAACAACTGTAATTATTATACCACCCTGACTGCATACAATCCTTAAATCCATAATGATAATCAAAAAATGAGAAAGAAAAACTAATGGGCTACCTTTGGAAGTGACAATTACACAACTCCTAAGTATCCTTACTCTGAGAATTGGTAATTAAAGGGAAATAATTAAACATTTCTTATGCCTTTTTAGGAGAAGTGGTATTAAGAGAAAGCTGGTTTTCACAGAAGACTGTCTGATAATACATGTAAAAGACATGAAAGTATTAGAACATTACCATTTTCCCACAATACTAAAGTTATACCATCAATATATCCTAAAGCCATTACATGAAAGTCTAATGGGGAACAAGATATTTATAAGTTGCCAAAATATTGCCCCACAAAACACTTTGCTAATTGCTGAAGAGAAAACATATCTTTGCACAGTATAAATAAATCTGGTTGTCACCACCTTTAACGTGTGATTAAACTTAGCATCAATAATGGTGGAACAACCTGTACCTCTTATGAAGGCTATATAATCACCTAGGAAATGTTCTTGCCAAAAATGTTTCACCTGAAGCTGTTAAGGCTTTAAATATAATTGAGTTTTCTAGAAGTACAAAGACTACAGCAACAAATAAAATAACATGATGAGGAAAGAATCAGACAAATCCAAAATGTACAACATTTTATGAGAAAATTGGCTCTAGCTCTTCAATACATCAGGGGTTGTGGCACAGGAACAGTGGGGTAGCTTGAAATTGAAGCCTTCCAATCCAGTCATCTTGGCAGTGTACATTGTCCTCTGGGGAAAAGAAGGGCTGTGTACTGTCACAGGGAGGAATGGCAGAACATAAGGAGAAGGAGGGAAGCATGGACCAGATTATCAAAGCCCTCTGGAGTCATGCTGAAGACCCTGAACATTAGCCTGAAGGCACTGGACAACCTGGTTCTTTTTTGCTTTCATAAAAAAATAAATACAAATTTATCTATTTAATTGATTTTTAATATTTATTGATTCTGTCAAGTTCTTAAAAAAATATCCCAGAGTTTTGGGGTTTTTTTAGTTTGATGATCTCTAACCTTAACTCATTCTCAGCACCATCTAGCAATAATCAAACAGAGTTTGTTCCCCAAGTCAGTAAACTGAAGTGGCCTACTGCTATCACAGGAGACCAGAGCTATGGTCCAGAACTGTCAGTGACCTCTTCTGGGGAGCAGGTCCTGACCTCACCTCCACCTGGGTTAAGGGCATCCCCTGTGGACTTTAATACACCCTGTGCCTGCCCTGACTGTCCCCTTTACCACATTTTCCTATTTCCTGCAATAGACTTTATGCCACTTGAAGGCAGAGACTGTGTTTTAAAGTCTTTGTAGTCCCAAGTGCATAGAGGTTGCTCAATGAATAGTTGTTCAGTGAATACACAAAACTTTTATAAGCATTAGATCTGTCTATTAAATACTCAGATTTGGCCGGGCGCGGTGGCTCACGCCTGTAATCCTAGCACTATGGGAGGCCGAGGCGGGTGGATTGCTCAAGGTCAGGAGTTCAAAACCAGCCTGAGCAAGAGTGAGACCCTGTCTCTACTATAAATAGAAAGAAATTAATTGGCCAACTAATATATATAGAAAAAATTAGCCAGGCATGGTGGTGCATGCTTGTAGTCCCAGCTACTCGGGAGGATGAGGCAGGAGGATGCTTGAGCCCAGGAGTTTGAGGTTGCTGTGAGCTAGGCTGACGCCATGGCACTCACTCTAGCCTGGGCAACAAAGTGAGATTCTGTCTCCAAAAAAAAAAAAATACTCAGATTTGTCAAAAAAGAAAGCAACACACCCAAATAATTTTTTTTAAAAAAGAAACAATATCATAGGTAATCTTAATGTTGTAAAGCTTTGTAGAATAACAGCCTGTTGTTGCATGGCAAGAGTGACACCATCTTGAAGCAAAGCTGCCATGATGACGATGTTTGACCTGCATACCAAGGTGTTCTGCAGCAAGGTCTTTAACCAATGCCTATAGCATAGATAACCTTTCATAAAGATCTTATCTAACCTCTCCAGTGGTCATGAGTTTTGTCAAGGTAAGTCTGAGACATGACTAGCTGCACACGTCTTTACTCTAGAGTAAAGCTTGCTACATAAAGGATACTTTTCTGGAGAGTAGGCACAGGATCCACTCAGGGATCTACTTGTCTGAAACATTGCTTCTGTTCATATAAGTCTCTATTAAATATTTCTAAGAAGCTGGGGTGTGGTGGCTCATGCCTGTAATCCTAGCACTCTGGGAGGCTGAGGCAGGAGGATTACTTGAGGTCAGGAGTTGGAAACCAGCCTGAGCAAGAGCGAGAGCCTGTCTGTACTAAAAATAAAAAAAAAATTAGCCAAGCATGGTGGCAAGTGCCTGTAGTTCCAGCCACTCGGGAGGCTGAGGCAGGAGGATTGCTTGAGCCCAAGAGTTTAAGGTTGCTGTGAGCTAGGCTGATGCCATGGCACTCCACCCCTGGCAACAGAGTGAGACTCTGTCTCAAAAAAAAAAAAAAAAAATCTGAGAATCTGGATATTTCAGCCTCTTTCTTTGGCCTTTAGGAGTAGGTTTGTATATACTTGCTCACCCTCCAATATTCTCCAGCCTGAGGCTACAAATTAGCTAACATTAATGTCTTCATCATAATAGCTACCAACTCATACCAGGACACCAGTCCTTTGTGAAATCTCTCCAAAATACCTCTAGATTTCCAAACAGTGTCTGGCATCACCAGTGAATTATTCCAAGCTACCACCCATTCTCAGCTCTTGCCTTACTGAGCACCACTGGTGCTGTCTTCATTCCAGAAAGTCCTCTGCTCTCACCACAGATCAGCAGCTATTAATAGTTCACCTGGCCCCAGTGCATTATCTCTGTACTCACAGGGACAGTCTCTTGCAAATGAGAACAACTCCTCCATATACATTTCACTCTGCTAGGTCTAGGGCTAGGTGGGAGGGATCACAGAAGACTATTTGGACCTCTGAGAATTCTAGAATTCACTGAGATAGCAAGTTCCTTTACACACAGAGCCCTTTTTCTCCCTAGAGAAAAATGTACACTGCCAAGATAACCGGATGGGAAGGGTTCAGGTTCAAGCAAGCTACTGTACCATTCCTATACCATGATCTGTCTTTGACCTTCAAAGCCTAATTTATTTCCTTAAAGTAAGTTCCTAGAAGGAGGCTTGATAGGTAAAAGATCATGAATTATTGTAAGTTTTTCGAAACATATTGCCAAATTATCCACCCAAAATTTCATGCAACATTACATGCTTATAAGCAGTTTCTGAAAGTTTATGAAATTCTACCATTTACTCTAATTTTTCATTTATAAGGAGTAAATGGTTATGATTTTAAATATTTTTGATAATGAATCTGAATGTTATTTCATATATTTAATATATATGCATGTATATATACATGCACTTGCATGTCTCTATAAAGAGCTTTTGCTTTTTTTCTATTACTTCATAAAATCTACTTATTAATTATTTAAAATACTTTGTCAGCACTCTGGGAGGCCAAGGCGGGCAGATTACTCGAGGTCAGGAGTTTAAAACCAGCCTGAGCGAGACCCCATCTCTACTAAAAATAGAAAGAAATTAATTGACCAACTAAAAATATATATACAAAAAATTAGCCGGGCATGGTGGCATGTGCCTGTCATCCCAGCTACTCGGGAGGCTGAGGCAGTAGGATCAATTGAGCCCAGGAGATGGAGGTTGCTGTGAGCTAGGCTAATGCCACGGAACTCACTCAAGCCTGGGCAACAAAGTGAGACTCTATCTCAAAAAATAAAATAAAATACTTTGTCATATGTACTGAACATTTTCCCTAACTTGTTACTTGTATTTTAATTTGTGTATAATAGTTTTTAGCAGGCAATTTGTATGTAGTCTTATGTATTAATTTTCCTTTGTGGTTTTATTTCTTTGTCTAATGATTTCAAGTGTTTTCACTTCACAAGATTGTCTACAGAGACTTCTACTTTTTTCATTTAATATTTAATTCTTTAATGAATCTGGAACTTATTCGATTAAGTCATATGAGATAGAGATTTTATTTTCCTCCAAAGGAACCAAGTGTCCAAGTGCCATCATGACATACAATCTACAGTCAAAAACTTTAAGGTCTGTTCCCCACACAAACATACCTGCCCTGTCACTTTTTCTCAGGTCATACTTTTTTTTTTTTTTTTTTTGAGACAGAGTCTCACTTGTTGCCCAGGCTAGAGTGGGTGCCATGGCGTCAGCCTAGTTCACAGCAACCTCAAACTCCTGGGCTCAAGCAATCCTTCTGCCTCAGCCTCCCGAGTAGCTGGGACTACAGGCATGCACCACCATGCCCGGCTAATTTTTTTCTATATATATTAGTTGGCCAATTAATTTCTTTCTATTTATAGTAGAGACGAGGTCTCGCTCTTGCTCAGGCTGGTTTTGAACTCCTGACCTTGAGCAATCCGCCCGTCTCGGCCTCCCAGAGAGCTAGGATTACAGGCGTGAGCCACCGCGCCCGGCCTCAGGTCATACTTTTGCTAAATTAGTTATCTCACAAACTCAACAGTGCTAATGTACTAATAAGTCCCAATGAATTATTTTGACAAAATTATGGCAGGGAAACATATACTTTATATACATATGTAGGCGGCTACTTTATTAGCCGTTAAACTGCTTTAATTTCTCTATAATGATTATCACTACCTAAAATTATACTACCATTTGACTACTCACATATTTTTTATTTTTCTTACTGGAATGTAAGCTCCATGAGAGCAGGAATTTTGTTGTCTTCACCCAGGGTCTAGCATGTAGGAAATTTCTAAATACATATTTATTAAATGAGTTATTTATTCCATGAACTTTCTTGAGATTGAAACTGATCCTAAAGAGGTGACTCTAATGGGAGCCAAGGATGGAGATTTTGGAGACTTGAAGGCCTTTTGTCTGCTATTTTGCCTGTTCCTAAGTTTAACAGTGCCTGTAGACATTTATTTCCACCCTCCTCATAAAGTTGTTACATTTGTGGATATTGATTCAACATTCACATAGCTAATTCAACTCCCAAGCATTACCCTTGAGATGCAGGAATAGTGTAATTAGTAATTATTGGTACTCTGCCTATTTCCAATAAAAAAAAAAATTAAAGACAACAAGCTTATCCAATTACAATATTGCCACATGTTATAGATAATGAGCCATAAATGTGTTGACCAAGATAAATTGTTATAAACTGTCTCAAGCTTCAAGTTTGTTCAGGAGTATAACTTATTTATTAAGGTAAATATTTTAGAACACAATGAGAATTGGAGACAGAACACCTTCACGGCAGATAGGACATTTTTCTAGAATCATGTCATGTAGGAAATTATCTTTTTTTTTTTTTGAGACAGAGTCTCACTTTGTTGCCCAGGCTAGAGTGAGTGCCATGGCGTCAGCCTAGCTCACAGCAACCTCAAACTCCTGGGCTCAAGCAATCCTACTGCCTCAGCCTCCCAAGTAGCTAGGACTACAGGCATGTGCCACCATGCCTGGCTAATTTTTTCTATATATATTAGTTGGCCAATTAATTTCTTTCTATTTATAATAGAGACAGGTCTCGCTCTTGCTCAGGCTGGTTTTGAACTCCTGACCTTGAGCAATCCGCCCGCCTGGACCTCCCAGAGTGCTAGGATTACAGGCGTGAGCCACCGCGCCCAGCCTAGAAATTATCTTGATGTCACCTGGCTTTCAAGTCTATTGCCAGAGGCCAGGCTCAGTGGCTCACGCTTGTAATCCTAGCACTCTGGGAGGCCGGGGCAGGAGGATCACTCAAGGTCAGGAGTTCAAAACCAGCCTGAGCAAGAGTGAGACCCCGTCTCTACTATAAATAGAAAGAAATTAATTGGCCAACTAAAAATATATAGAAAAAATTAGCTGGGCATGGTGGTGCATGCCTGTAAAAAAAAAAAAAATAGAAAAAAAAACAAACTAAAAAAAAAAGTCCACTGCCAGACAAGCTATCACAGAGGTCATGGAACAAAAAGACTCCCACAGCAAATTAAGTTACTTACATCACATAGTTTACTAAATCAATTTAGAAAACATAGTGAGGGCCAGGCACTATGTCTCTTGCCTGTAGTCCCAGCACTTTTGGAGGCCAAGGTGGAGAATCACTTGAGGCCAGGAGTTTGAGAACAGCCTGAGCAACACAGTCTCTACAAAAAAATAGAAAAATTAGGCAGCAGTGGTGGCATACACTTGTAGTCTCAGCTATTTGGGTGGCTGAGGCAGGAGGATTGCTTGAGCCCAGGAGTTTGAGGTTGCTGTGAGCTATGATTATGCCACTATACTCCACCCAGGACAACAGAGGTGAGACCCTGTCTCAAAACAAACAAACAAACAAACAAACAAACAAACACATAGTGAGAAGCAGAGAGAAAGAAATGGGATACATTAACATACGTAGGATTGGATGCAAGTGACGTAATTGGGCCATACTACCTGAATCCTGGGGTCTGTATTCACGCAACCTGTCTCTCTGCTGCTCCATCAGCCCTCTGTGCATAGTGTGGTTATGAGAAGCAGAACTGAGGTTTACGCAAAGGGGCCCATACATGGAAGGTTGCCTAAGCCACTTGCTCTGTTAGAAAGATGGAAGGACAAGTACACCTGGCCATAGGTGCTTTATATTATATGTAATGCCTCACAATTATTAGATATCTTTGTCCTTCCATCTCTTTTAATATGCATCTACATTTAACATGTACCTGCTTTATTTACTAAACACTTACTATTCATGACACATCTTAGTTCATTCATCTCATTTGTTTTCTTTTATAACAGATCTGAATGTTCCCAAACAGTATAACACAGGCATTTTACAAATATCTAAAATGATTCTCTGCTTAATCTGCTGCTTTTTTTTTTACCAAAACTTTATAACTCATCTCGAATTTCAACTTGGCATCAAAATCCTTCTGAAAGTTTGGCCTTAACTTTTGGTTTTTCTTTATTTCTCCTCGTAATGAATAGCTCTGATTCTTACTGTTTCTAAGGCAATAATAAAAGGAAAAGGTTGTTTACATATCTAGACTTTCACTCATATGATCTGTACATTCTCCACCCTGTTAGATACTGATTAAAACTCCTTTACTTAGAAGGTAGCTTCTTTATATATTTCCCCTTGTTTGTCTTAATCCCCTTTAAAAAAAAGAAAAAACAAGGAAAATGAAGGAAACTGCCAAAGTAGGATCCCTTTGACTACACGTTTATTTGAAGGTCTTAGCCCCAGGTCTATCATTAGGTCCAACAAGTTTTCTCATTCACCTTCCTTTTCCCTCCCTGGAGTTTTTTATGGCCAATCTTGTCACAAAAATTTCTAAATCTCCACAATAGGCATCTTCAAGAAAACACCATCTTCCTTTCCTGGCCCAAGACTCTCAACACATGTATTACAGAGAGTGACCAGCTGTCCCGGTTTGCCCAGGCCTGTTCTGTCTTAGCACTGAAAGCCCCAGGCCCTAGGAAACCCCTCAGAGAGCCAGGAAAGGATTGGAAGGGGCAGTAATATTTGAGACCAGATTTGAAAATGAATGGATTAAGAGAGCCGGAGCAGTGAGGGTAACACATTCCAGGGTTGCAGAGGCAGGACTGTGCAAATAGATGCTGAAGTAAGTGGGTCTGCCAGTGTGACTGGGTCAGGTAGCAAAGGACTGGGAGATAAGGCTGTAAAATTAGGTTGGGACCAGATTATAGAAGGTCTTAAATGCCAGGCTAAGCAATTGGGACTTTATTACATCAGAATTGGGATTTGTTAAAGAAGTCTGACCTTGGAACTGACATGGTGAAGAATGGTTCTGGGAAGACACATCTTTCAGGCCCAGGCAGGATTCATAGGAGAGAACAGAGAATCGAAGCCCCAGCTCCAGTTAGCTCACGTGATACTGTAGTACTCCAAGTGTGAGGGACAGAAACCTACACAAAGGTTTTGGTCTTGAAATAAAATAAAAGTGATAGAATTGAGACGTTGCAAGACAATAGCTGCTGAAACTCAATGATTGATAATGCAGAGAGAGAGAAAATGAGTTGGCTGGCACCAGGACATGAGAAGTGGGATGAATTGGGTATTCCCAGAGCAGCCCAGAAGGAAGAGGATGAGAAGTGGGAGAGTGGGAGAGGGGAGAGTAAGTCAGCGTGATAGCACCAACTGTGTACTGAGTAGCAAGACACCCTCCTGGATCTCTCAGGCATCTTCAGGAAAGTCACTAATTAAATTCACCTATCTTAGTTGTGAATTATTATGCAAAGCACTCTCCTCAGAGTGCTGAGGAGCAGAGAACACACAAGGACTCCTTTAGCCTGGAGGCTAAAAGCCCTGAAGAATTCACAGAAATCTTAGGGAGGGGCTGGATTGTCGTATGCTGTCAGAATTTGAGCCACTTTAGCCAGATATTGAGGGGTGAGTGAGCTGGATTCTATTTAAATGCCCAAAAGGACAAGTAAAGCTAGAGACAGTAAAAGAGAACAACTGATTGAATAATAGGGGGATTTAGAGTCAGAATGAGACAAAGAAGGAAGTCATCGATCTCACATAGTAGGGAAGCTAGTTAGGAAAGATGGATCCTGGCAAATATTTGGATGGGGTTATGGTTAAAGGAGCTACTTTCAAAAAATGTCAATTTTCTTGATGAAAATAGGTAGTCAAGTCATTTGCTAGGAGGACAGGTAGACACTGAGGGGGGGACTCTGGCAATTTGGAAGTTGTAGGTGTACAGGTGGTCACTGAAACTCTGGGTATGGATGAGGTCACCCAGGGCGAAGGCATATGGAGTTAGAAAATTAGGGGGATCCTGATGGGACACTTTCACTATCTCTAAATCTTTTTTGTGTGTGTGCACTTCATCAGCTGCCTAAATTATTTCATTCTTACTGCATTTGTTCTTTTCTGGCTAAGAATAAAAAATAATCACTGTAAGAACATTTAAATCACATCAAGAACATTGATTCTTTTTCTTTGGTTAAAATAAGAGGGATCATTTACTTATTATGAGGTATATGCTAGTTTGTATAATTACTCCAAAGATAATGATGTCTTATATTGCTGGCTTTGAGATAATCTTTATTTTTATACACTGAAGTAGTTATTCATCTTGACCACATTTTGGGCAAATGCCAGATTGGAGGATTAGGCTTAACAGCTCTAATTAGGCTTCCTGAATTTGATTAGTGCTGGGGATTAGCTTCTCATTTGTTAGTGTATCTTACAAGATTTCTTAGTGTGTTTTCCTGGCTATTTTTTGTATCATATACATTTTGTAAAACCATCATTATAATTTCCAATGGACCAATCTTCATTCATAATTTGTTACTGTTGTTATTCCCTAGTAAGATATCCTGAATATTTAAAAGGAAAGAGTTAAGAGCTATATATCACATTCCACTTTCTGGGTCATCAAGGCTCTATGTTACTATTTACTGGTTTCATTGTTCTCCTAATGTGCCAGAAAGTATTGATATAGTTCATGTTTAAACTTCTCATTGATTACCCATTTTAAATGTGAGTTACAATTATATTTTTTTCAGGGAGATATTAACATAGATTGGATGTAAATGATAATATCTGGGTTAGCAGATTTCATATTTTTCAAATTTAATCTCATTGCTTATTTGGCACAAGTATTCCTCAGTTTTTAGTTGTGCAACTGATATTTAAAACAGACATCACATAAGTATTCTTTGGCAAGACTAATCTTATTTGCATTCCAATTAGAGTATAATTGACAATTATACTATGAGGTTTTTTTGACTATTGTAAGAAGTAGAAGATATATGAAGTGGAAAAAAATAAAAAAATGTTTGAGTACCAGAGAAAAATAAATCAGAGTTGGAGGAAACTTGAGTCTATTCTTCCTTACACAGTAAAGGATTTCCTTACAGATAGTCATCTATTTGAATACATCAGCTACCTAAAAGCTCTTTGTCTAAATATTGTCTGGTTTCAATTCAAAAAATTTATTTCACTGTCTGTTGATCTAGTTATACAGTGATAGAAAGCCAGAGTAATTATAATCATCAAAACTGAAAAAATCCCTTCACCATAAAGTATTAACTACCCAAGTCCTCTGATTTCTTTCAATCCTTATCACCTTTTTAGTAACAGTACATTTTTTAGATATAATCTCTCTATATATAAACAATATACAATACTGATCATGCCACTTTATTAACATTTTTCAAATAGCTATTTCAAATAAGTGTTTTATATTTAGCATAATTTATACAATATTATAACATTTTCTTGTATTAATATGCCGTCATTTGTTTAACCAGTTCCTAAATCATCATCATTTTTGGTCATATTTGGCTTTCTAATAAATATACTTACAAATACCCTTGGATTTTTTACTTTCTTTTATATTATTTTCTTGACGCATACATCAAAAGTAAATTTATCGGCCGGGCGCGGTGGCTCACGCCTGTAATCCTAGCACTCTGGGAGGCCGAGGCGGGCGGATTGCTCAAGGTCAGGAGTTCAAAACCAGCCTGAGCGAGACCCCGTCTCTACCATAAAAATAGAAAGAAATTAATTGGCCAACTAATATATATAATATAAAAATCAGCCGGGCATGGTGGCTCGTGCCTGTAGTCCCAGCTACTCGGGAGGCTGAGGCAGGAGGATTGCTTGAGCCCAGGAGTTTGAGGTTGCTGTGAGCTAGGCTGACGCCATGGCACTCACTCTAGCCTAGGCAAGAAAGCGAGACTCTGTCTCAAAAAAAAAAAAAAAAAAAAAAAAAGTAAATTTATCAAGTTAAGAATAATGTTCCATGTTACAGGGTATTTTTTTAAAGAAGAAAAAAGTAGTGTAAAAGTGATCTTCTTCCCAAAAACCCTTACTACATTAGGTTTATTAGTCACTTGGTACTTCCTAATTGGTTACAGGTACACTTCTTAACTCATTAGCAATGCTGAAAGTTTTCTATTGGTCAAATATTTATCAATAACCCTAAATTTATTTGGCTTAATAAATTGCCAGAAATTCCCTGGGTCTTGTAAATAGGCAACATTGTCTATGGGCAGTGTAATGAAGTGGTTAAGAGCATCCTTGAAGGCTTTCAGCAACTATGTTGTAGGGAAGCATGTCTTCTTCATTACCTACAGAAAAAATTTCAATCCTCCTTTAAGGTCCATTCCATAGGTTCCCTTCATCTGATCTTTCAAACCAAGGGCTATATTCTCCACTCTGGAAACTTCCTCCTCCATTTTCACCTTTTGAGGGTAATTAAAATATTCTACTTGCCATGATCCTCTTATTGAATAGTTAGTACTTTAATGGAGGCTAACACTCTGCTCAGCACATAGGACAGACTTCATATGGTTTTGTTGAAATAAATGATGATGATTTGAAATGATTTGAAATAAATGATGACTTGACTGGTTCATGCTTATACACCAAGGCCTCATCTCCTCAGTCCTAAAAGAGTGAAGTGACAAATCTACAAAATTCACAAATAACAGTATTTTACATTGATTTTTCTAGTAATTTCCTGATCAAAGCCTTTGAGCAGCTACCCTTTGCCTTGTTTTCTCTATGGAGATCTGACTTTCATAGTCCCAAAGGTTGAATCTCAAAGTATTTGACCTCAAGACCTTGAGCTTAATCCTGACAGAAGGAAGAATTTTTCAGCAGCTTCACTGCACTGTCTGGAAGGGCTTCCTATTCCTCAGAGCTTCCTATTCCTCAGTCCTGGTCTCTGGTGTACCCTCCACAATGACTGGGCTCCTGTTGTTTGTTAACCCCTCCCACTTATTTGCCTTATTTTGGGTTGACTGCATCCTCCTGCAACCTCTCCACTCCATGTTTCTCCCTCTTCTAATATGGACGTGATATTCTCTATGTTGATTTTTTTTGTTTTTACAGGAGTTGTCCTACTTAGGAAAATCTAAATATCTAAATATCTTTACCCTCTTCCCAAATTACACAAAAGTCCTCGAAAATTTTAACTTTGATTACCAATCTCAATTATATGCTATTTGTTTTGTTTTGTTTTGTTTTTGAGAGTGGGTCTTGTTCTACTGCCAGGCTGGTCTTGAACTCCTGACCTCAAGCAATCCTCCCACCTAGGCCTCCTAGTGTGCTGGGATTACAGGAATGAGCCACCAAGCCCAGCCAATTATATGCTATTATGGTTTTATAATCTCTGACAATTTTTAAAAATCATCTCTTTGGAGCACTGTAGTTTTACTTTTATGGATCTAGACATGAATTTATTTTACTTTTCCTGCTTGGGAACACTGGGAACTAGGCTTTCTGAATCTGAGAATCGATATCTCTCAATTCAGAAAAATACTCAACCATTGTCTATTTCATCATCTGTTCCCATAATCTTTTTACTTCCTTTTCCTAGACCTCTAATTGACTTATGTTAGATATTTGACTTTGTCCTCAATTTTTTTTTAACCTCTCTATATCATGGTCCCCAGTATCTGTGGTTTTTCCTTTCACAGTTTCAGTTGCTAGCAGTATAACACAATAAGAGATTTTGAGAGAGACCACACTAACATAACTTTTATTAAGGTATATTACTATAATGATTTTATTTTATTATTATTTATTATTGTTAATTGCTCATTGTGCCTAATTTATAAACTAAACTTTAACATAGGTATGTATGTATAGGAAAAAACATAGTACCACATGTATCTACACAGTTCAGTGCTATCAGTGGTTTCAGGCATCCACTGGAGGTCTTAGAATGTATCCCTCTAGGATAAGAGGACCTACCATATTTTCCATCTCTTTGTCTGAGCTTCATTTTGGATAACTTCATCAAACATTTCCTCCAGTTCACTAATCCTTTCTTCAGCTTTGTCTAATATACTGCTTACCCAGCCTTTGAGTTTTGAATTCAGGATACTATATTTCTCATTCCCAGGGCCTCTGTCTGGTTCTTTTTCAAATATGCTTGTATTTTTTTTCTTGCTCATGTTTTTAAGTCTCTTATTTCTTTAAATATATTAACCATGTTATTTTATAGTCTATAGATGATAAACCTAATATTTGAAGTTTTTGTGGATTTGATTATACTTTCTGGATTTTCTTTTTCCTGGTTCACAATTATATTGACTTTATTTCTTATATGCTTTGTGATTTGTGTGTTTGTGTGTGTAAGCTTGTGTTGGACCTTTATCAGAGGAAATTCTTTGAAGTCTGGCTTGAAATTGCATTCCTCCAAAGAGGATATGGGTTTATTTCTATGTCACCAGGGGGCACTATTAACCTGGAACAACTTAAATTCAGTTTCTTATTTGATGTCTTATATCACATTGATAGGGTTGCCAAATAAAATATGGAACATCCAGTTAAATTTAAATTTCAGATAAACAACAAGTAATTTTTAGTGCAATATTTGGGACATACTTATACTGAACATTTATTCGTTGTTTATCTGAAGTTCAAGTTTAACTAAGAATCCTCTAATTTTGTTTGCTAAATCTGACAACCTTATACAGTTGCTTGAATTTGGCCTTAAACCCACATAAGATCTTGCTAGAGTTTATGAATTCTCAGGGAATTTTTTTTTTTCATTCTTCCAGAGCAAACATTGAGAAAGGTAAGTTTTCAATGTTGTCTTCTTTAAGGTAGATTTATTTTTTCTCGCTTTTATACTAAAAGTGTTGCCCATTAGAATCTCAGCTCTACGCAAGGATTATCTATTAGCTTCCTCCCTTAGGCAGATCTTTGGCTTTGTCTACTGTTTTCTGAACACCAATTTCAAATGTTCATTCAAGGTTTCTTAGGTTGACCCTTAGGATGAAAACCAGTTTCAGAAATCATTTACCTTTCAGCAGTCTTTTATTTTCCTTTTTCTTTCTTTGTTGTTTCTATAGATTCCTTACTGTCTTGCTAGATGTATAAAATGTTTGAAAATATTATTTTTATAGTATATCCAATATTTCTAGTTGTTTTGAGTAGGGGGTGGGTAGGAATAAGATATCCTTCAATTCTTCATTCCTTCTAACTCTGCAGTCTGAATGGGTCTAGTCCAGAGTAATCAGTGTCATTTCTTTGCTTTCATACTCTGCAAAGACTGGCAATCAATCTGTCCAGTGTCAGAGTATGAAACCTTGCTCTGAGCTCAATCTGATGACTCAAGCAAACTGCCACATTTATTTCCTACCAGTTCTCTTTCACTGAGGTTAAAATCTATTTCCCTGTGCCCTAATCTCTTTTACAGAATATAAGGTCAATCTAATGCTTCCACACCACTATCCCAACTGGTCTTCTGAGTTAGTCCTCAGGAATTTCGTTCTTATTGGTGTGTCATAACTACAGTTTCTAGACCCAAACCTGAAACTTCTCATGGGATTAGCCTTAGATTACTTTCCTTGTTGCCTTTAGGAAGACCAGTTTTCACAGTGGGGTTAGATTTACCCAGGTACCTCTGCCTTCATGAGTAAGTGACTACAATTTCTTTTTCAGCCCCATTGGTCCTGATGTCAGAGTTAACTTGGTTTTCTTGTTGGCCCACTGTACATTTTTAGTGCCAGTGGTGTGCTGCAACTGTCTCCCATAAGACTGTGAGAACCAATTGTTAAACATTAGGGAATTTTGAGAGCTTGTTACCAAGCTCAGTTATTATTAAAAAATAAATTATGGGCCAGGCATAGTGGCTCAAACCTGTAATCTCAGTGCTTTGGGAGGCCAAGGCACAAGGATCACTTGAGCCTAGGAATTCAA
Source organism: Microcebus murinus (assembly GCF_040939455.1). Taxonomy (NCBI): domain Eukaryota; kingdom Metazoa; phylum Chordata; class Mammalia; order Primates; family Cheirogaleidae; genus Microcebus; species Microcebus murinus. The sequence continues at coordinate 30,782,200 of NC_134108.1, forward strand.
GACCAGCCAGCCTGAGCAACATAGCAAGATCCCATCTCTACAAAGAATTTTAAAATTAGCCAGGCATGCTGGCACACACCTATAGTCCCAGATACTCAGATGGCTGAGGCAGGGGGCTTGCTTGAGCCCAGAGAATAGAGGTTGCAGTGAGCTATGATGCTGCCACTGCACTCTAACCTGGTCAACAGAGCAAGAACCTATTTCAAAAAATAAATTAATTAATTAAGGATATTTATAATTAAATAAATTATATTTAAAACAGTGGTAACTATAAAGCTCTTAGAAGAAAACATGGGAGTTGATCTTTGTGTCTTGGATTAGGCAATGATTTCTGAAATGTGACACCAAATGTACAAAGAACAAAAGAAAAAATAGATTAAATTGAGCTTTATCAAAATTAAAAAGTTTTGTGTCTCAAAGGACACTATCAAGAAAGTAAAAATATAATCCGCACAATGGGAGAAAATATTTGCAAATCATATAAGAAAATTTTAAAAAGTTCATGGAAAATGCATATTATGAAAAATTATATAGAGATTTCAATTGTTTTGCACCAAAATAAACTCATACTAACTTGTTATAAAATGTCTTAACAGGATCTAGTTTGAGGCACTAGGAATCAGTTTGAAAACAGCCCCATCAGAACAACATGAATTCTGCTAAAATTGAAGAAAGAACAAACATTAAATTTACCATAAAATTTATGGTAAAACTTGGGTGAAAGAATGGTGAAATCATGGATGCTTTACAAAAAGGTTATGAGGACAGTACCCCAAAGAAATCAACCATTTATAAATGGATAACTTATTTTAAGAAAGGTCAAGAGGATGTTGAAGACGAAGCCCACAGTGGCAGACTAGCCACATCAATTTTCGAGGAAAAAAATTAACCTTGTTCGTGCTCTAATGGAAGAGGACCAATGATTAACAGTAGAAACAATAGTGAACACCACAGACATCTCAATTGGTTCAGTTTACATAATTCTGACTGAAAAATTAAAATTGAGTAAACTTTCTACTCAATGGGTGCCGCTGCAGAGAAGAGCAGAGCTTTCCATGGAAATCTTAAACAAGTGGAATCAAGATCCTGAAGCATTTCTTTGAAGGATTGTTATAGATGAAATGTGGCTTTGCTGTAGACAAAGCACAATCAAGAGGCGGGAGAGGTCCAGTCAAAGCAAAAGTGGACCAGTCAAGAGCAAAAGTCATGGTAACAGTTTTTGGGGATGTCCAAGGCATTTTGCTTGTTGACTTTCTGCAGTGCCCAAGAATGGTAACATCTGCTTATCACGGGAGTGTTTTGAGAAAAGTTAGCCAAAGCTTTAGCAGAGAAAATGCCAGGAAAGCTTCACCAGAGAGTCCTTCTCCGCCACAACAATGCTCCTGCTCATTCCTCTCACCAAACAAGGGAGAGTTTTAATAGGAAGTCATTAGGCATCCACCTTACAGTCCTGATTTGCTCCTTCTGACTTCTCTTTGTTTCCTAATCTTAAAAAAATCTTTAAAGGGCAGCCTTTTTTTTTTTTTTTTTTTTTTTAGTAATAATGTAAAAAAGACTACATTGCCATGGTTAAATTCCCAAGACCCTTAGTTCTCTAGAGATTCACTAAATAAATGGTCGGTACCATAGCTTACAAAAGTGTCTTGATCTTGATGGAGCTTATGTTGAGAAATAAAGTTATATTTTTTATTTCTATCTTTTAATTCCATTCACACCACTGCACTTCAGCCTGGGTGACAGAGCCAGACCCTGTCTCTCAATAAACAACAAAAAAAAGACAACAAATGCTGGCAAGGATATTGAGAAATTAAAAATGTCCAGAATAGGCAAATCCATAGCAACAGAAAGTAGATAGATGGTTGCCTAGGGCTGAGGGAGGCTTGTGACTGCTAATGCTTTTAGGGTTTCTTTTCAAATGATGAAATTGTTCTAAAATTAGATTGTAGTGTTAGCTGCACAACTCTATAAATATACTAAAAACCATTGAATTGTATATTTTAAATGGGTGAATTATATGGTATGTAAATTATATCTCAATGAGCTGTTAATTTTAAAAAGTAATAAATATTTAAAACATATCACTTTCAAATTATTTTACATTTCACTGTTTTCTATGCTCCTGAGGTTATTTACTAAAAGATGATTCCCAAGTAGCCCCAGAACATAGGACCAAACTGTGTACAATATATAAACAAGGACTTTATCTCAACTGATATCTTGTTTATATCTTTATAACAGACAGCCAGATGGCTTGAGTGATAATGCTCTGTGCTAATCCTTTAGGAGGACTAGTTTGCTTGAGGTTTAAACACACACAGTAATGATCTGTGCCGTTATAGGAAATATAACAGTGCCACAGGGCTTCATGACAAATAAAATGATTAGAATATGGTATACGAAAGATCTGGTCATTCAACCTGCTGCATTCCATCAACAAAATTTGTTGAATATTATAGAAAATGCAAAAATGAATTAGATCCTGTTCCTGCAGGCAGTCAATTCTCAGGCAGGAAAATGGAAATCAATTTAAATATTTAAAGATAAAAGCATTTAATTTACAGAGAGTTAGGTACTGTACTTAAAAGGGCATGAGGAGTGAAAGTCAGGGGTGCTGCCACCAGCTTTCATAGTCACTGAAATTCAAAGAATCTGAAACACCTTGATTTCATGCAGAAGTCAGAAAGATGCAAGAGACCAAAGTCAATAATCACAGTTGCTTTGAAGCCCTGGGGTGAAAGATGCAGGGGGACAGAGAAGTGGCTGCAAAAAGTCACATCTTAAGTTCCCATGTCCCCCACTATGGCTGAAGAAAGAGGAACGACTTCTATCCCTCTTCTGCCTTTTCCCATTCAAGCACACATACACCTCATGGGCAGAATCTGTATTTGGAACCCTCCTGGCAAGGAACCATGGAAAATGTAGGTCTCATTCATCCAACCTCTGACACAAAGAGGGGAGTATCAAAGGGAATAGAAGTGATGCTGAGTATCAACGAATAATATGTGACTTATTACCCTCAGGTAGTCAAAGTAATTTTCTGAGACTGCAAATAATATGAGTTACTTTCAATGACAGGGAATGCACATTGCAGAAATTTAATCTTTCCCTCAGGTAACATCTTGATATACCTCGAATCATTGGATTCCTAGACATTTTACCAAGTTGGCAAGCCCTGAAGTCTGCTGGGAGATGATTTTCCACCCTCTATCGCATGCCTTAAAACATAAACAGCATTTGTGAATTCCTCTCCCCTTGTTCCAATCATCATTATGTCATCAGTGTAGGAGACCACTGTGAAGTCTGTTGGATAGCAAGACAATGAAGTTCCTATAGATTAAATTAAGACTGAGAGCTGGAGATTTAGCATAGCTCTGAGACGGGACTGTTGTGTACTGTTTATATGTCTGTGTAAAAGTAAGGGGCTCCTGTGATCTTTACTTATTATTATAGAACAGGAGTCAGAAAACTAGGGCCTGCAGGCTGACCATTTGTTCTGGAAATAAAGGTCTATTGGAACACAGCCATGCCCATCATTTACATATTATCTGTGGCTGCTTTCATACTGCAACAGCAGCCTGAATGGTTGGGGCAAAGACGTTTATAGACCAGCCAAAATATTGCCCTCAAGCTAAAGATAAATAGAAATAAAGTCTTAAATTTACATCTAAAACAAAACCATGGCCCTTTTAGGAAAAATACACATTAAAATATATGAATAATGGTTAAAACCAAGTGCTTCTTTTACAGATTTGAAATAATTACTACCTATTTAAGTGGGCTTTTCCCCTTAGACTTTATATTCTAGTATAAAACAGCTAGATCTACACTGTTCTCTTAACTTCTGATCAAATAAGCCTATTCAGAGAAATCTGTGTATTTTCCTTATACTATTGGGCAATGGAATTTGTAATACTCGATTGACATAATAAATCACTACTTCCAATGAAGCACAATGTTTTAAAAACTAAAACTTTTGCCTGTTCTAAAAATGCCCCAGTGCAAATTTCGGTGCAGTCAGGACCCTCATTTGGAATTCACTGGGGATTACTGCTGAAGGAACATATTGACCTGAATGAAGAGAGGTTGGCCTACAGCATAGACCTGGAGCTCTCTGTTTAGGAAGGCAAGAGTAAACATCCTCTGTCTCTTAATCTAGTAGTGGGTGGCAAGAGAACATGGGCAAATATTGATTCTATGACCTTTTAGTTTGTATTTCCACTTGTAGATATTTTTCTTATATTTTTGAATCCTCATAATAATTTATAATTATATAATGCTTTTTCATAGGTTTAGTGTTTTCAGAAATATATTATTTGATATCCATATCAATTCCCCGGAAAATTTTTCTTCTCACATTTCATAGACGAGGAAACTGAAGCTCAGAGAAAGTCAGTAAATCATCCAATTTCAAAAAGCAAAGGACAAAAAGAAAAAAATATTCACCAACATTCACTGTATTGTAGGTACTATCTTAAGCCCAAACTCAAACCTTGATTTTAAGACTCCAAATGTACTATGATTTGAATGTTTGTGTCCCCCACAAAATTCGTATGTTGAAACTTGAACTCCAATGTGATAGTATTAAGAGGTGGAGCCTTTGGGAGGTGATTAGGTGCCATCTGTGAGAAAATGGGCTCTCACCAGACACCACTGAATCTGCCAGCACCTTGCTCTTGGACTTCCCAGCCTCCAGACTATGTGAAAAAATTTTCTGTTATTTATAATACTCAGTTATATACCCACTTATAAACAAGGTCAACTTATTGTATTTTGTTATAGCAACCCAAATGGACTAAAACAAACTTCAGTATTCTTACTATCACAATTTATTAATTTCCATTATTGTGAGTACTGAGGATAGTAGGTGGTGGTGGTAACTTTTAAGCACATAAATATATACCAAACATGGCCAGGTGTGGTGGCTCATGCCTGTAATCTCAGCACTTTGGTAGGCTGAGGTAGGAGGATCATTTGAACCCAGGAATTCAAACCAGCCTGGGCAATATAGTCAGATCTCATCTCTACAAAACATAAAAAAATTAGCTGGGCATGGTGGTGTATGCCTATAGTCCCACCTACTTAGGAGATTGAAGGAGGAGGATCATTTGAGCCCAGGAGTTCAAGGTTGCAGTGAGCTGTAATCATGCCACTGCATTCCAGCCTGGGTGACAAAGAAAGACCCTATCTCTAAAACACACACACATACACACACACACATTGCTCCCAAACTGAGAATAAGATGACTAGTCCAACTTTAAGGCAAAAGCTGTTTATGAAGTTACTAAATAAATGGCATTAAAAATATGCTTATATTATTGCATGAGGAATTAAGCTGAAGAACAGGAATAACTTTTTTTCTTTTTTTTTTTTTCTTTATGAACCTGACATTATAAACATAGAGGAAGAACTTTTTAAGAGTTTAGTTGTAATATTCTAAATTGTCTAGTCACAGGAAGTGGGAAAGTGTTTCTAGATAATTATTATTATTAAAAGCAAACTTATCTCTTGAAAATGATTCATGTATAATCCTACTACATAAAGTTAGCAGCTGCATGTCAGGTTTGCCTTCTAGTTCTATTATTCTATGATACTATCTCTATCTAGTAAGAGGGTGTTTTCGTTCCACTTTAACATTCTATAAACTCATTGTGAAAGAATTCGTAATCTCAGATATGAATATGCTTCTTAAAGGATATGTCTTCAAGCTCTAGACAAGTACGAAACAGGAACAAGTATGCTTTTCCTTGGCTTCTTGCTGAGGTCACACACTACCAGATTCATCAGAGTTATTCACTCTCTAATTTATCTGATAAACATTTATTATATACACACTATGTACTAGATTTGAAAAAAATATAAAACATTAGTAAAATCATTTCCTATCTAATAGATTCTAGGTGGCCTACTCAAAACCAATACCAGTGACACATACGAATTATTATCTTCATTAGAAAGCAGTTTAAAGTACCTAACAGCCTAAGGCTAGATGACACACAAAGGAACCTAAACAAGCATCTTTTTGTCATCTAGGCCAGGGGTCAGCAAACTTTTTCTGTAAAGGTCCAGGTTGTGAATATTTTAGGCTTTGTAGGACCATATGGTCTTTGTACAACTACTTAACTCTCCCTTTTAGTGTGAAAGCAGCCATAAATAACATGTAAATGAATGAACAAGGCTGAGCTTCCATAAGGCTTTATTTATGGGACACAAATTCAAATTTCATATAATTTTCATGTGCCACAAAATGTTATTTTTTGGCGTTCTAGAAATCATTTAAAATGTAAAAACCATTCTTATCGTGCAAGCCAAAAACAGGCAGTGGATTGTAATTTGCTGATCCCTGATCTAAGAGATTATTATCTATGAAAGAAAATACACAGTTCTAGATGAGCATGAAGGACATGCAGGCAACATAATAAAATATCAAAATGAATATAAAACTAAATTGCAAATATTTAAAATCTTTTCACATCAAGTGTCTGAAAGATGATAAAGTGTTATAAGGGGTTTCATTTCTGGATGGAACAAACTTGGCTCTCCTTAGATGAGTAATTTCAGTCATTGGTAGAGAAGGACTCTAAATGACCACATGCTAAAAAATGAAAAATAAAGGCTTATCTTCAAATTTGTCACAGTTCTTAGTCATATGCTGTCTGGAAGTTGAACCGCTTCCCACACAACTCTCTGCACTTGGCTACTATTTTTTCTTTTGTTTTTTAAATAACTGACCTTGTGTTTCCAAAACTATGTGTCACTTGGGGAGAGTGCGATAGACAAGAGATCTACGTGAGAAAACCTATCAGCTCTCTTAATAGAATCCAACTCTAGCCATCAAGGTTTGGTATGGAGGGAAAACCTCCAACCGAAGGCTGTGACTAGAGCTCTGAGTTGGTGCTCAAACTTATAGGTCTGACTAGAGTCTCCAGAAGTTCCTGCACTGAGCATCTCTCATGCCCTGTAACACATCCTTTTGTCTATCTGTTACTCTGTAGCAAACAGCATCATGCAGTCATTACCTAACAGCACTTTGCCTGGGTTTACTGTTTAACTCTCATTTTTTTATCCTGGGACTTCCCTAATAGCACAGGATGGGATGTCTGCAGGGACCTACCCTAGCCTTCAAGCAAGTGCATGCTGGAAGTGTCAGGGAATTAATGCCCCATGGAGCAGCTCTTGCCTGGTTGGGACAGGAGTTCTTCCCTCCCTTAATGGACAATTCTGAAGTTCTTTGGAAGATCCTGGCAAAATAACATTCTTTTGTAGGCTTTCACTCTTTTCTTATTTTTCTCAGGCTCTACTTTGAGGGTGAGTGGAATACTATGAACTGTTTTTACTCATAACACTTTTGACACAAAAGGTGTGGGCTTTTTCCACACTAACAAACAGTTCTTTAACTCTCCAGACACAAGCTGGGTACCCTACAATTCAATTCAGTTCTTATACTAACCACTTGGATTACCCTCCTAAAGTTTGATAATTTGCTATAAAGGCTCACAGAACTCAGGCAAACATTTTATTTATTATTACCAGTTTATTATAAAAAAGGATACAAATGAACAACCAGATGAAGAGACACACAGAGATCTGGAAGGGTCCTGACCACAGGAACTTCTGCCTCCGTGGATTTGGGGTACACCACTCTCCTGGCATGTCAATGTGTTCACCAACCCAGAAATTCTCCAAATCCTGTTTTTTGGGGGCTTTTTTATGGAGGTTCCATTAGATAGGCATGATTGACTATGTCGTTAGCCATTGGTGGTTGAACTCAATCTCCAGCCCATTCCCCTCCCTAGAGGTCCAGGGGTGGAGCTGAAAGTTCCAACCCTCTAATCACATGGTTGGTTCCTCTGGCAACCAGCCCCCATTCTGAAGCTATCCAGGGGCACCCAAGAGTCACCTTGTTATCATTCAGGAAATTCCAAGGGTTTTAGAAGCTCTGTGTCAGGAATTAGGGAAAGACCAAATGTGTATTTCTTATTGTATCATATGTACTCAGAGTACCTTAGTCTTCTCAGACTGCCATAACAAAATACCATAGTCTGGGTGGCTTAAACAAAAACAAACAAAAAAATTAAATTCTTACAGTATGGTGGCTGGAAGTCCCAGGTCAAGGTCTGGCAGGGTCAGCTCCTAGGAAGGGCTTTCTTCATGGCTTCTAGACAGCTGCTTTCTTACTGTGTCCTCACATGACCTCTCTTCAGTGTGGGTACCAAGAGAAAGAGAACCAGCTCTCTAATGTCTCTTCTAATAAGGGAACTAATCCCATCGGACCAGGGCCCCATCCTCATGATGTTGTCTAACTCTGATTTACCTCCCTAATGCCCCATCTCCAAATACTATCACATTGGAGGTTAGGGTTTCAACATATGGGGGGATACAAACATTCAGCCCATAACACAGAGTAAGACATTCACCTTTCCCTTGGGGAATCACTCTGTTGGTTTTACAGGCACAACCATCCTGGACTCGGGGGCCATGGCACATCCATTAGTGCCCTGATCAGAGCCTGGTGTTGGTAGCCATGATTAGTGAAATGAATTCCTTTAGTGACAACTTTGGAGACTCTGAGTAATATTACTGTGGCTAATTAAAGATAAGCCACAGTAAGATCACGTGTATAATATAGGCTATAAAATAAGATTCCCTTTTAATTCTCTGGGTGCTCTAGTGGGAGGCTAACTTAGTCTGACTTGCAGTTCATCAGATTGATAGCAGATTCTCCTGTGTCAAAGGTTGTCCATCCTGGCTGCATAATAGAATCAGCTGGGGAGGTTTTGAAAAATACCAGTGCCTGGGCCGACATCCAAAGTCTGGTTTAGTGGTCCTGGTACAGGGATTAAAGCCTCAGTACTTTTTATCATAATTCTAATGTGTAGCCTCAGAGGCCACTGCCCTATGTGGACTGATGTAAACTGCCCCCGGCCCACTGTGAGTTGTCCTAGTTGAGGAACAGGGACTTTAAAAAATGACTTCCTAAATACTTTTAACTAAAGTTTAATTTGGGGCTGTAAACTCAGCCAAGAGGCTAGGCAACAGTCATTTTAAAAGTCCTTCGGATCACTCAGGAGAAAATAAATATAATAACATTTAAAAACAACACATTGTACGCCAATGTTCATAGCAGTGTTTTATACAATGGCCAAAAGGTGGAAACAATTCAAATGTCCATCAGTGGATGAAAGGATAAACAAAATGTGGTATACACATACAATAGAATATTATTCAGCCTTAAAAAGGAAGGAAATTCTGATACATCTACAACATCGATGAACCTTGAAGACATTATGCTAAGATAAGCCAGACACAAAAGGATGGATTATTGTATGATTTCATTTATTCGAGGTAGCTAGAATAGTTAAATTCATAGGAACAGAAAGTAGATTAGAGGTTACCAGGAGCTGGTGGGTAACAAGGAGCGGGTGGGAGAATGGGGCAGTTGGTGTTTATTGAGTACAGAGTTTCTGTTAGGGATGATGAAAAGTTCTGGAAATGGATAGCAATGCTGGTTGCAAAGCATTATGAATGTACTTAATGCCACTGAATTGTGTGGTTAAATGGTAAATTGTACATTACGTGTACTTTACCAAAATAAAGCAAAACCTCCTCTTTGTTGGTCTGATACTTCTGAATGAAGATTTAAGCTGTTCTGTAGTTTTGAGGGCTATCATACCACTGATAGTAAAAAGGCAGATTGGCAACAGTGAAAGAGAAACCTCATTTAACAAAGGTTTTTGGCATGTATCACCAGCCTGAAGTCATTATACAGTGATGTGTTTACTGGACATTTTTCAGTTTTTAAAATATTTGAATATCAGTAAGTATGTTTAAGCCTTTTAAAGGAAAAAAAAATAAGCCTGGGCAACAGAGCAAGACCCTGTCTCTACAAAAAATTAAAAAATTAGCGGGGCATAGTGATGCATGCCTGTGGTCCCAGCTACTGGGGAGGCTGAGCCAGGAGGATTGTTTGAGCCCAGGAGTTCAAGGCTGCAGCCAGCTGTGATCATACCACTGCACTCCAGCCTGGGTGTCAGAGAGTGAGACCTTGTCTCTAAAAATAAATAACAAAACAAAACAAAAAATAAAAAAACAGGAAAAAAATGGTAGTTTTTCTGCTTGGAATTTATTTTTCTGAATTTTTTTGAAATCAAAATTAATGTTTGAAAATAAAAGTAATGATGATCTCAGACCCTTAACCCGATACCCAAACTCCAGAGTTTTAGATACAACAGTAGAGGGTACGTAGCCCGCAGCTTTAAAGATTACCAACCAATGATTAGCATAATGTCAGAGCAGGTGCTATAAAGGATGGAGATTATCATGCTCTTGGAATTTCTGACTCATAGTAGTCTGCCATAAAGAGCAGTATAAGAAAGGATTTGTTCAGACTGAAGAAAATCACATAATTAGGTCTTTTAGTAGCAGTAAGAAGTGCATGTTTTAAGATAATTCTAGGTCAAAAGACCTTCCTGTAGATTAACTGTCACCAGCTCCCTTTTTCCTGCCTGTCAACTTATGCAAAATTTTACTCCTTCCAAATTTGGATAATGCCTCTCTTTCTTTGCTTGTTATTAATCTGATTAATCTCTTTCTTGTACCTCCATTTCTCTCTCTGTTCTTCTCTGCTTCTCTCACACATGAAGTCTTTTTCCCTGGTAACATATTCTCAGAAATTATGATGAATGCAATGAGAAAAAGAGTAACTCATCATTTCCACGTTTTCTTTGCAAATAGCTTTTCAGTTACAGCTCAGCAGTATAAGGCTGTGGAATGTAGGTAAACAGTTCCTACCCTTCTTATTCCCAGGAACATTGGGAAGCTCTTCTCTAAGCTCTTTATCAAACTCTCCTACAGATGATATTTTATGCCATATAAAAATTTTAGAACTGCATGAATGAATAAAGAGAGGAGACAGAAATTTCTAAAACATTCAGGTTTATAAAGACTTTTGGAGAATGTCCTGGGGTCCCTCTGCTCTCCCATGATAAAATTTCCTTCCACATCTCTCTTCCATATACAGGCAACTTACCTCAAGGTGAAAAGGCTTTTGTGATTGACATTGTCCCTTTATTCAGAAAGGAATTTTCTGATCCCTAAATGCTTGGTTGATCCACATCAGGGGTGTCCTCTTCCCCAATGTATGTCCCTTGCCTATTAACAGTGGCTCCACTGTGTGTGATTGGGAAATTGGTACCCCACTTTTTCTCCTTGCCCTCTTTATTTTAATTAATTAATTAATTATTTAAAAGGCAAGGTCGTTCTGTTGCCCAGCCTGGAGTGCAGTGGCACAATGATCACAGCTCACTGCAGCCTCGAACTCCTGGCTTCAAGTGATCTTCCTGCCTCAGCCTCCCAAAGCACTGGGTGTATGCCACCTGGCCTCCTCTCTGCCTTCAGACTTGACTGAGGACTCCTAAGGGCTTCCCTGTCCTTCCCTGCTTCCTTAGGGCCTTGGGGAATCTTCACCGCAGTAGCTAAGACTACATTTTGGGAAGGCTTTTTCCTATTAGCTAGAGTTGAACAGCAGAATGGGCTTTCATCAAGAAGCAATGTTGTCCAAGGAAATGTGTCCTGTGGGAAAAAGGATAAACACATGGTTGAGCTACATCATGGCTTCTCAATCACTCATTCGTTGGTACAACATGTATTCATTTATTTGTTTGTTTATTTCTTTACTTAGCAAATGACTGCTATTTGCTATGTGTTGTTTTACAGGCTAGGTATAAAACAGATCAGAATCGTGCTCTCAAGTCACTCATTTTCCAGTGGGGACTGTTAAAAAAATAAAGATAAACAACTAAAATATATAGAATGTCAGGTGGTGATACAATCCAAGACAAAAAATAATAAAGCAGAGAATGGGGGGAGGGAGACAGAGAAATAAAAGTTGTGCAATGTTAGAGTAGGAAGGGAAAGTGTCTTTGAGAAGATAACATTTGAATAAAGACCTGAAGGAGCAGTGAGCAAGTCTTGCAAATATCTGAGGGAAGAACATTCCAGGCAGAGGGTTTAGCAAGTGCAAAGGATCTGCCTGAGGTGGTCATGGATGTGTTTTTCCAGGAAGAGCAAGAAGACCAGTGAGAATGGCATAGAATAAGACAGTGACAGTGCATTAGGGGATAAGGATGGGAAGAGCAGGTGGGCTAAATCCTGTGAGTTCTTGGAGAACATTGCAAGGACTCAGGTGCTTCTTTAAGTAACATGGAAAGCTATGAGGGATTCGAGAAGACAATGGACATCATCTTCCTTTTATTTTAAGGCTCATGCTGGATTCAGTGTTGAGAAAAGTCTGAAAGGGGCATGGGCAAAAGCAGAAACATTGAAACCAGTTAGGAGGTTATTGCAATAATCCAGGTGAGAGATGATGGTGGTTTAGACCAAGACAAGAGCAGGGAGGGGATGAAAGGAAATCTATCCGGAAATATCGGGAAGGTTGAGTCGATAACCCAATGTCTATGGATACAATAAGGCGTGGGAAAGCAAAGCATTGAGATAAGTCAGTCTGATTGAAGTGTTCTAGAAGATAATGGTGTCTTAGTTTGTCAGTCTCCAACTGAAATAGATACTGTCACTAATGCCACATTTACAGAAGAGGAAACTAAAGTTCAAAGAGCATAGGTAAGTCACATAGCATGCAGGAGGAAGAACCACGGCTTAAACCTTGATTTATCTGATAAGAATCCATAATTTTAATCAACACTATTTAACTTTTTTAAATTAAAAAAATTTTTAGAGACAGGCTTTCTCTCTGTCATCCAGGCTTGAGTGCAGGGGCATGATCATAGCTCACTGCAGCCTTGAACTCCTGGGCTCAGGTGATCCTTCCACCTCCGCCTCTTGAGTAGCTGGGACTACATGTGCACACCACCACACCTATTTCTTAATGTTTTGTAGAGCCTGAGTCTTGCTATGTTGCCCAGGCTGGTCTAGAACTCCTGGCCTCAAGCAAGCTTCTCATCTCAGGCTTCCAAAATGCTGGGACTATAGGTGTGAGCCACCACACCAGTTCAATAACACACTTTTTATATAACTACAAGAATAGTGTTTTAGTTTAACTTTGTTACCTACCTTAAAATATATATATATATTTAGTAGCAGGAATCCTTATAAAGGTGACAGAGAAAGTAATATGTATTATAACTATATTATAAAATCTGTTCCCTCTGTTTCCTATCATCACTCAGAAAACCAATGTATAGTAACGTGTGAACCACTGACAGGGATGGCTTACAAGAGTAGGAACAGCTCCTTAAAGAAAATGAACTGACTGTAAGTAAGAAGGTATCTTTCCTCTAGCCCCATTTGTCCAGCCTGATTGATGATCTTTAAGGAGTGGTCCCCAGTCTGGGAACGATATGCTCAATAAATGTTTCCTTCTTTCTTTTCCTTCTCTTCCATCTTGCTTTCTTCTGCCTTTCACCAATTCGGGTCAATAGGACTTCACTGTGCTCTGAGAATTTACATCCTGATTCACCTGGCTTCATTCACCTCACACACTGTTCTTTAATATATTTCCAACCTCCTTTCAAGACACCCTCCATTTATAGCTCAACCTAAGCTGATCCAGTCTGCCTTACATTTTTGAACATCCTGGCCTCAGGCCATGTTCTGATTCTCAGCTATTGTTTTGATCTCTTTTCCACAGTCAGGGAATCCATGAACAGTTTATCAGGCAATTGTAGGAAGAGAAAAATGAGCAAAAAAAAAAAAATTTTTTTTTTTTTTTTGAGACAAAGGCTCTCTCTGTTGCCTGGGATAGAGTGCCTCAGCATCAGCCTAGCTCACTGCAACCTCAAACTCCTGGGCTCATGCAATCCTTCTGCTTCAGCCTCCCAAGTATCTGGGACTACAGGCATGTGCCACCAAGCCCAGCTATATATATAAATTGCTCAACTAATTTCTTTCTATTTTTAGTAGAGATGGAGTCTCACTCTTGCTGAGGCTGGTCTCGAACTCCTGAGCTCAAGTGATCCTCCCACCTTGGCCTTTCAGAGTGCTGGGATTACAGGCATGAGCCACCACATCCGGCCGAAATCATGAGCAAATATTATAAATCTAATGTATGACTCAAAGTATGGCTCAATAGATGAGTTTTCTTCCTTTATCCATGACCTACTGCCAAACAAAATATACTCTCACAGCTTTCCCTCTAGACTCCTGCTCCTGAAATAAACACATAATCCTCTTGAGGATTTCTAGTGTTTTCAATTCCTAGTAACAATGGGAAAATACAAAGTATATGAGAAGTTTTTAAAACTTCTTTAAGACATATCTTTAGACCCTGAAGTAAAAAGCCAATATAAAACCAATTGACACCAATGGTGCAAGGGAGAAAGAAGCAGGATGGAAGAGAAGGAAGAGAAGGAAGGAAACATTTATTGAGCACATACTCAGTGGTAGGACTTGTGCTAGGCACTTCCAGGTAAGCCCTCTCTTAATCTTCTTGTGTTGCATTTTTGTTCTGCATAGAGGAAAACATCATGGCTCTGAGTTGATGAATCTTGCTTAAGTTCCTACAACTACCAAGTGGTGGAGTTGAAATGTGAAGCTAATTAAGTCTATAATATTTTAATATACACCAAAATGTATGTAATGTCTTAGATATTTATTAAAATCAGCATTTCTATATACCTCATAATCTTAATCATCCACCTTACTTACCTAGGTAAGCACTAAGTCATTGTTCTCCCAAAGAGTAATTTTATATTCAATGTCAATCTGCCTAATTAATAGGAGAAATTTGCGTAAAATGGTAATTTGGTATGTTTTTTACAGACTTTATAAGGAATTTATAATAAAAATGCCTTTCTAAACGTAACTGTGGCATTACTTCCTCAGTTCTTTAATAGCTTCCAGATGTTTAGATAATTTTGTTTAGAAACTTTTTAAATTATCGAAGTTCTTTGCTGTTTAAATAGGACTTATAATAAAGTAAGTCATCTCTACCCTGTTGGACCTCTTGATGTTGAAAACTTTTTGAAGTCATAACTTCAAAGTAGTTTACATGGTTATAGTCCCATAATAAATACAGGATTATAGACTTTTCTGTAAGATTATAAAGGAAATGAAAAAGAAATCATGACAAAATGACTTCCCATGTTCATATCTCTTCCTTTAAATGTTTACCAATTGGCTGGTAAACTCTACATGCTGAAAAGTCTTATTGACATCAAAGGATACTATCCCTAGTACAAAGGGTCAGGGTCGAGAGCAGAACCTTCATTGTCAACTCATAGACCACTGGCAACAGAGTTAAACAATTTACTTGAGATAATGTCAAAGGGAATGACAGTTTGTTTCGTGGGAAGTAAAAAGTCTAGGTTTGTAGGTTGGAGGCATGGAAAGTAAAGTTTCCTTTTGCTAATAGTCAAAAGAGTTAGTAAAAGGTGAGGAGAAATGTGGAACCAATTGGAAAAATGGGTGGAGAAACATGAATGAGACATTTACAGGCAATGTTTATGCTTTAAATCTCAAGAGTCTGAAGATTAAAGGGTCTAATTAAAAAACAAAAGCAAAATGAAAACCAAAAAAGGCTTTTGACTGAAGATGAGAGAACAACTTATTAAAATTTGCATTCTCCGTTTTTATAATAGACAATATCTTAAGGCTACAGAAAAAAACAACAAAAAGGGATAGCTTAAAGTTTAGACAAGTAATAATATGGCAAAGAGTGTCACACAAAGCTGTTGTCATTCTGGGTATGTAGTAAATGTCCCCTACTACCACAGTTTGGGATGGAGCTCTATTACACAGTGTGTGTTCTTTTTATTAGCCATCACCATACTTTCCATCTGAATTGGTGTGAGTACAAGAACACACACTTCTTTGACATGACTTTCATGATAGCACTAAGCCAATAGGGACTGTTGAGAACTAAGACTTCAACACTCTCATAATAAACTGGCTTTTAAAGTGTAGCTCAAAGAAATTTAAAGGAGGCATAAATTGTAAATATTATCGTAGTATAAAATTCCACCTGCGTAGAACTAAGTCCATTTTATTCCAAACACTTGGTTAAATACTTATTTAGAAGTGGTTTTCAGTTGCTTTTATTACATTGTTTCCTGGGTCTTGTTTTTCATCTTTTCCTCTAGGAATTCTCTTTACTAAAATTGTTCTGTGATTCAATAAAGGGACCATGTCACAAAATGAAATAAATAAAATAAACCTGTTTACTTTTCTCATTCTATTTTTTTTTGTCTTGATTTGTCTTCTATCCTTTTTTTCCTTTTCTTTCTTTTGTTGTTTTTTTTTCTTGATGGGTAAAAAGGAGGCTATGATAGGGCAAGCCTTCCTTTGCCTAGATAAGTTCTCCCAAAAGCTTTGCATCCCATATTCTGTGAGTTTTTTAAAAATACTTTTCACTTTAGAACCAATATATGATGAGGGATGTATTTCTTCAGATGTCCATATGTACACAAACCATACTTACGCTTTTGCCCTAATTCCTCGACTACTCACAAGAACAATCATATCAAGTTCACATTGTTATGTTGTTCAAAAATAAAGAATATATACATTGCCATGGAGGCCATATAGCTGGATGTACATTTCCGCTGCATATTTATTTTAAAGTCAGCAATTAATCTTCCTGAGTGCAAAGCAAAACTGCTGTTGACAAACATTAAATATATTTATTCACATAAAAAACTTAAAAATATCTATCATATTTAATATTGACCACCAAGCTTGCTTCTTTTTAAAAAAATTTCAGAAATAAAAATAAAAGTTGATAATTACTTAGATACCAGTAATTAACAGGTTTAACTTAAGGAAACAGGCCAATTCTATCAAACCAAATGTTAAGGGCAGTGTCTGTGTCATTTTAAAAGTGGTTTTAGTATTTTAACACAATTGGAAATATACACATAGAATGAGAAGATTAATTCTTTCTGCTATGAAGACCTAAGATAAAAGCAGAGAAATACTGATACTTAGAGATCATATAGATATTTTTTCCTGGCATTTGTTTTTTAATTCAACATATTTACTGAAGTATAACATTCATACAGAAAAGTGCACAAATCATAAGCCTACCACTCAATGAATTCTTGCAAAGTTAACCACCATTCTTGCAAAGTTAATCTGTGTAACCACCACCCATAACAGGAAGTACATCATTTCCAGTGCCCCAGAACACCCTCTCGGTCACTACTCCACCAGGAGAACTAACCATCAATCTTGATTGCTATCACCATAAATTATCAGTGCCTGTTTTTGAGCTTTATAAACATAAACTCTCACTGTGTACATTCTTTTGTGTCTGGCTTTTTTTACCTCAGCATTATATTTTTGAGGTACATATATTCTTTTATTTTTTTTGAGACAGAGTCTCGCTGTGTTGTCCAGGCTAGACTAGAGTGCTGTGGCGTCAGCCTAGCTCACAGCAACATCAAACTCCAGGACTCAAGTGATCCTCCTGCCTCAGCCTCCCAAGTAGCTGGGACTACAGGCACCTGCCACACCACCTGGCTAATTTTTCTAGGTTTAGTAGAGATGGGGTGTCCCTCTTGCTCAGGCTGGTCTTGAAATCCTGACCTCAACTGATCTTCAAGCAATCCTCCCACCTCGGCCTCCCAGAGTGCTAGGATTACAGGGGTGAGCCAACCCCCTAAACTAAGGTTTTTATCTGATCTTCTGAGAAATCAGGAGAGAGAGATAATAGCCAAATCCACAAATGGGCCAGTTTTAGCCAGCATGATAAGGAAGTCCCCACTACTTTAACCTTTCAAGAAAAGCAACTTTAAAATGACCAATCCTGGCCAGGCACGGTGGCTCACACCTGTAATCCTAGCTCTCTGGGAGGCCTAGGCAGGCGGATCGTTTGAGTTCAGGAGTTCGAAACCAACCTGAGCAAGAGCAAGACCCCGTCTCTACTATAAATAGAAAGAAATTAATTGGCCAACTAATATATATATAGAAAAATTAGCCAGGTATGGTGGCATATGCCTGTAGTCCCAGCTACTTGGGAGGCTGAGGCAGTAGGATCGCTTGAGCCCAGGAGTTTGAGGTTGCTGTGAGCTAGGCTTACGCCACAGCACTCACTCTAGCCTTGGCAACAAAGTGAGACTCTGTCTCAAAAAAAAAAAAAAAAAAAAAAAAAGACCAATCCACTTTTCCTTCTGTTTCTGCTTTCCTCAGCCTTATTCTGTCTAGAAAACCAATCTCCTCTGCTCAGCTCATGGGAACATTCATTACATACAGTGAGTTATTGCCTGATTCTATAACAGCAAATAAAAGACAATTAAGATCTTTAAATTTGTTGTAATTTTGTCTTTTAACATCTTTTAACTAGACACATGATCCATTTATATTGATGGTATAAATCAATATACTTAGATAAATTTCTACCATCTTTTCTTTTACCATTATTTTTATTATTTTTGCCCTGATTTCTCATTTCCCACAAGATAATGGGTAGAGGGCCAAGTGGTTGTAATATGTATGTAGATACTATTTCTTACTATTGATTATTTCAACAGCTTATTTTAATTTTTTCAAATACATTACATATACTTGTTTTATTTTCTGTGTCTGATAATTCCTATTACTATAATCCTTGGTGGTTTGACACTGTACAGTTTTAATTTTGCTAACTCTTGCTCATGATGGTATATGCATGTGTTTTGTGATATATTTTGTTTTGTTTTTTTTTTTTGAAACAAGGTCTCACTCTGCTACCCAGGCTGCAATGCAGTGGCATGATCATAGTTCACTGCAGCTTGAACTCCTGGGCTCAAGTGATCCTCCCACCTCAGCCTCTTGAGTAGCTGTGACTACGGGTGTATATCACTATGTCTGGCTAATTTTTCTTTCTTTCCTTTTTTTTTTTTTTTATGTAGAGATGTGATATCACTATGTTGCCAAGGCTGGTTTTGAACTCTTGGCTTCAAGTGATCCTTCTGCTTTGACCTCCCAAAGTGATGGGATTATAGGAGTGAGTTACCATGCCCAGCTTCTTCTGTGATTTTTTTTTTTTTTTTTTTTTGAGACAGAGTCTCGCTTTGTTGCCCAGGCTAGAGTGAGTGCCATGGCGTCAGCCTAGCTCACAGCAACCTCAAACTCCTGGCTCAAGCAATCCTCCTGCCTCAGCCTCCCGAGTAGCTGGGACTACAGGCATTCACCACCATGCCCGGCTAATTTTTTTTTTGTATATATATTAGTTGGCCAATTAATTTCTTTCTATTTTATAGTAGAGACGGGGTCTCGCTCTTGCTCAGGCTGGTTTCGAACTCCTGACCTCGAGCAATCCGCCCGCCTCGGCCTCCCAGAGAGCTAGGATTACAGGCGTGAGCCACCGCGCCCGGCCTTCTTCTGTGATTTTTGATTGTAAATTCATGTTTTCTTGGAGTTTTAACTGTGAGAATTCCTTGAGATTTGGTTCAAAGTAAATCTGTCAGATAATATTGAGAGATTTCTGTCAGATGCTAAATTTTTGTCTTCGGAATTCTCAAGCCACAAAGGCAACATGTATTCTAACTGAATCTGAGTAACAGTGGGTCTGTGTTAGGAATTCTCAGGGAGGTGTTTTTACCTTTCCCCTTCTTCCCAGAATTAATACAAAGAAATTAATACAAGGTCTTTCTGGCCGGGTGCTGTGGCTCACGCCTGTAAACCTAGCACTCTGGGAGCCCGAGGCGGGCGGATTGCTCGAGGTCAGTAGTTTGAAACCAGCTTGAGCAAGAGCGAGACCCCGTCTCTCTACTATAAATAGAAAGAAATTAATTGGCCAACTAATATATATAGAAAAAATTAGCCAGGCATGGTGGCACCTGCCTGTAGTCCCAGCTACTCAGGAGGCTGAGGCAGTAGGATCGCTTGAGCCCAGGAGTTTGAGGTTGCTGTGAGCTAGGCTGCGGCCACAGCACTCACTCTAGCCTGGGCAACAAAGTGAGACTCTGTCTCAAAAAAAAAATACAAGGTCTTTCTAAAGAGAAGACTTTTTTCTAATTTACTCACAAGGATGTTGCTTTTCAGATCACACTGTCTTCTAATAATGTAGCCTATGAAAGAAAGACAAAGCTCTAAAACCATCAGAAATATGCAGATGACTGCAGGCAAAAGGCAGCTCAGTGGTTCTGCTAGGATAAACAATATAAATGGCATCCCCAAAAGGGTGACAAATTTCAAAAAGGCACTTCTTCCACTGGGTTAATTTAAGCCTTTTTTTTCTATTTTAATTGTTTTGCTTTTTTAAAAAATTTAAAGTAGAGATGGAGGTCTCCCTATGTTGCCCTGGCTAGTCTCCAACTCCCGGCTTCAAGCAAGGCTCCTGCCTCAGTCTCCCAAAGTGCTGGGATTACAGAGGAGAGCCACTGCACCTGACCTGATTCACGCTTTGAGGAACTGACTGTGGGTTAAACATTGTCACACCTTTCACCTTGACCGCGATCTGTTGTGCAGAGCACAAATTTACCAATGTGTACAGAAGCCTTTGGAAGCTTTAGCACCTGCTTATCTTTTGGGATTTTCTCTTTCTCATAGATTCTGGCCTCTTACAATTACTTTACCATTTCTATTAGGCTCAGCTATGTATTTAAAAAAATGTTTAAAAAATATCAATCCAAGAATGGATTAATAAAATGTGATATATGTATACCATGGAGTACTATTCAGCTCTAAGAAACAACGGTGATATAGTACATCTTATATTTTCCTGGTTAGAGCTGGAACCCATACTATTAAGTGAAGTTTCCCAAGAATGGAAAATCAAGCACCACATATACTCACCAGCAAACTGGTATTAACTGAGCAGCACCTAAGTAGACACATAGGTACTACAGTAATAGGGTATTGGGCAGGTGGGAGGGGGGAGGGGGGCGGGTAAATACATATATAATGAGTGAGATGTGCACCATCTGGGGGATGGTCATGCTGGAGACTCAGACTTGTGGAGGGAGGGGGGGAATGGGCATTTATTGAAACCTTAAAATCTGTACCCCCATAATATGCCAAAATAAAAAAAATATTACATTTGTTATTTTTAGATGTTATGTCCTGGGAATTTTCCTCCAAATACCAGGTCTGTTAAACTGTAGGAAATAGAAGTTTCATCACCCATATTCAGTTAGGCTCACTGTTTTAATCTTTCAACAAATATTTGTGAAAGAAGCCCTACATGAGCCACTGTGCTTTGAACTAAGATATAATGGCACACAAAGCAGACAAAGTCCCTGCCTTCACAAAGCCTGCGGTTGAGTGGTCCTTTACCATTTTCTGGGTGTGTTTTTCTTCTCAGCGATTGTGCTCTCCAGGAAGATATTTCTCTACAGAGGGTGGGATCATAGGTAGTAATAGCATACACATAGCCTTAAAATCCCTATCCTTCTAGGTGTTTTCCAATAAGTAGAACACATTTGTGTGCTTTGGGGAACCACACAAAATCAAACTGCAGGATAATACTTTGCTAATACCACCTTCCACTGCACATCTGTTTTGAATAAACTAAGGACCACTCCCTAAGATGGTCCGTTTTTCAAGTGGAGGAATTTGTTTGCTTAGAAACTGCAACATTCCAGTTCCAATCCCACTGTCGCCACTATTTCCAGAGGCTATTTTACAAACTACCCAATCAAGTCTGGGCTATGTAAATATCCTAAGCAAACCCCATATAATCCAGGGGGATTACTCTTCTAATTTTTATCCTGGTATTTTTATTCACCAATCTCTTCTGCTGCTACTATAATAGTTGATGATGGGTTTTTTTTTTTTTTTTTTTTTTTTTGAGACAGAGTCTCGCTTTGTTGCCTAGGCTAGAGTGAGTGCCATGGCGTCAGCCTAGCTCACAGCAACCTCAATCTCCTGGCTCAAGCAATCCTTCTGCCTCAGCCTCCCGAGTAGCTGGGACTACAGGCATGCGCCACCATGCCCAGCTAATTTTTTATATATATATATTAGTTGGCCAATTAATTTCTTTCTATTTTTATAGTAGAGACGGGGTCTCGCTCTTGCTCAGGCTGGTTTCGAACTCCTGACCTCGAGCAATCCGCCCGCCTCGGCCTCCCAGAGTGCTAGGATTACAGGCGTGAGCCACCACGCCCGGCCTTGATGATGGGTTTTTACCACCACTTGTGGAGATCACTTACAAACTATGCACCACAGGCAGGGCTCCTCAGAGTGGGCCCAAAGAATTTGGCTTTCACTGTCATGCCACATGAGAAGTTGTCTATGGTGTTCTGGGGTCATTCTGTCTGCCCAGCAAAATTCAACGACGCTGCTTAAAGGTCATTATGCCTTCCCAATCCCCACAGCTAATGAAGTGGGCACTGGACATAAAACTGCTGTCTTTCTCGTTTACCTAACCAAGCCCTCCTCCCAGGCACTGGTTGGGAAAGAGCTCCACAACTGCAGGTCAGCTGACCACAGGCCTGTAGCAGGGTAGGGGCATCACATGCCAATCCATTTTTATTAAAATTTGGTGTTCTGTCTCAATAATTTCCCACATCTACCGATTTACTGCAAAATGAGGATCCATGCCCATAGGGCTCTTTCCATGATCTCTCCTTTGCCTTCTTGGACTCTCCATGGCTGTGAAAGAGCCTGGAGCCTTCTCGTCTGACCTCTCTAAACCCAGTGAATATTAGGCACACCTTAAGGCTCTATCACTCTTCTTCACTTACAAAGAGAATCAAAGTTGAATATAAACTTTTCTAAACTTGTTCTGTGTTACTGCCTGAATTTAATTGGCATAAAATGGGACTCAAGAACATTTGTATGTTTATATCAAAAATCATTTTATCCTCATATTGCATTTAAACTCTGAAATGACAGACATCAAGTATAGTATCTGTTAGGTAGTGAGGACAATTTGAGGGCAGAGATAGGACCCAGAATTCCTGACTTCCTTTACCAAATTTATTATTTACTAGACTATCAACTCTAAGATGGCAGGGACAATGGATTATTCATTTTTGTATGTCCAGAGCGTGGCACAGGCCTGGTACCTAATGACACTCAGATTGTTAAACTGAAATAATATACCTTTGTTGCTTTCTTTCCAAATGTAGCTTTTCTTGCATTTTTATTAGGCCTATTCTATTTCTGTTTTCAGTTCTAGGGAGCAGTTGACTGTGAACCCCCATTGGGAGAGACTGTGGAGACTCTGTTCCATTGTAAGGGAACCAGCTCATCCATGCCTTTTCCTCTGTCATTGAGCCAAATGAAGCAGGCGTGTGTGTGTGTGTGTGTGTGTGTGTGTGTGTGTGTGTGTGTGTGTGTGTAAACTCCAGCTACGATTAAGTTGGAGTTTGGTAGTCTTGAGATGCCTATACCTCTTCTTAGCTATTGCTGGGAGTGGCTTTTCAAAAGGAGATTATCATCACTTCAAGTGACTGACATGGAAAGAGGGCCTTGTGATGCTTGTGATAAAAACCTGTGGAAAACTTTACTGCAGATGGAAAAGAGAAGGGTTGCTTGAGGGCAGATTCTAATACTAGACTAGAAAAACACAGTGCCTGTGGTGAATTCTTTACAAAGATTGGTGCCAACAGTTTTTCCCATCACTGTACACACACTCCACTCCTTCTACCAAGAGGTGAAGTGTATGACCCCTCTCCTTGAATTGGGGCTGGCCCTCTGACTTGCTTTCACCAACAGAATAAGACATAAGTGATGTAGTGTGGTGTGTGGGCCTAGGCATTGTAGGCCTTACAGCTTTTGTTTTTATCCTCTTGGCAGTCAGGTGTCATGCAAAGAGGTCTGGGTTATGCTACTAGATCGGCCACATGGAGGGAGAGGAGGAGAGAGGTAGAGCGGCTCTACAGGATGAGAGTCCTTGTGGAAGAGATTAATAGGTGCCCCAGCTGATAGGCAGCACTAACAGCCAGACGTGTGAGTGCAGCCATCTTAAGTCCTTTATCCACAGTTGACCCTCCCAGATGATGGAGGAGAGATGAGTCATTCTGCTGAGTGTTGCCTGTATTCCTGTCCCCCAAAATCATGGGCAATAAAATAGCTGTTTTAAGTCACTAAGTTTTAGGGTTTTGTAGCCCAACTGAAACTGAGCCAAAGATGAGCCAGGTGACAGAGTGACTCCTACTGTCATCTGTGTGATATCTTTGTTGCTGTGGCAGTGGAACTGGGACTGCAAGTATTGAGGGTACTTTGTCAGGTCTTCCTGCCTGTGGACCATGTAAATGAAGGGCAGGTTCTCAATCCAGAGCTGTTCCAATACTTCTACTTGCTTTGGGCATGGCACCCTGCAGGCACAAAGGTAAAGGAATTGATCACCCATATAGTGAGATCAATCTTTCTGGGAGGCCATGCCTGTAAGTTGGTAAGTCAGAGTGCAAAGAAGGTCCTGGGTAAATTTCTAGTCCTTACTGCCAGCTGAGCCTTGCTTGAAGATGATGCTGAAGATTGAGGCTGTGATGCTAAATTTGGATGTGATGAGTCTCAGGTCTGGTATCTAGATTCCTGTCTTGTTCTTTGTGGTAGTCGCTTCCCTGTTACTATAGTCTGTTTAGTGGGAAGACCCAGTCTTGTTCTTATCAGTCTGTTTTACTGGGCTTTATTGTTTTGCCCTTGAACTGCAGCCTGGCAGTCCTGATAGTATTTCAGCTTGCCTACATCTCTGGATATCACCTGTTTAGAACTTTGTCCTTTTTTCTGTCCAAACCCCTCTTCTCTCCCTGTTAGACCTCCCTGCTTGCCTGGATACCACCTGTTGTTTGCTAACATCTCTATGGTATGGGGTTCCATTTGTTTTCTTCACTTCCTTATAGCTTCTGGAACTTGATTTTTCTACCCTTAGTTCCTGCCAGATCCTCACTGAATTTGTTCCTTTCCATGGAAATGCTGGGGCCATGTAAATTTCTGTCTAAAACACAGAGTTTAATTCTTTTTCTATGCAGTAGTCTTTAGGTATTTAATAACAACCTTTTCATCACCTTTAATTATCTCTTTAGGCTAAATCTGGCTGGCCTCCACATTATCAAGGTCACTCATTTATGGATTAAAATTCAGATTATTAACATTCTTCTGTCCAGGGGCAAAAAATTATTCTTAAAAGGTGGCATAAAAAAGCAATTCTCCAGGCTGGGCGACATAGCAAGACCCTGTCTCTAAAAAAAAAAAAATCAAAAAATTAGCCAGGTGTGGTGGCACATGCCTGTAGTCATAGCTACTGGAGAGGCTGAGGCAGGAGGATCCCTGGAGCCCAGAAGTTCGAGGCTGCAGTGAGCTATGATTGTACCATTGCATTCCAGCCTGGGTGATAGAGTGAGAGCCTATCACAAACAAACAAACAAACAAACAAACAAAGATTCACAAACTTCAACAGAGAATATAGTAGGAATATCCTTTCCTATTATAAACTAAGTACATTATATTTTACAATATAAATACAAATATAATATAATATAAATATAATATAATATATAAAACTAAGTACATTATATTTTAATTATGTCAATATTTAGGTTATTAGTTTGCATTAGTATTTTAAAAGGGTTTCATCAGGGGTGGAGCTGATGGGCCCCAAAGCTTATATGACTTTAGAAACTCTTCTTAAAATACAGAGTGAAATATAAAATTACAAATATAAAGTTAGTTTCAAGGCCTGTGAAAATGAGGAATCCTGAAGTTTAAATTTCATTAGTTTCATTGTAAATCTGCCTCAAGGTTCATAATAGTATTTTGCCATAAAATTTCCAGGTCTCCTTTACCAGAACTGCTGTCTAATCAGCCTTCTGCTCTGTATTAGCACACCTTATTAATTTAACTTGTGCACTTAGCATATGGGATTTCAATTAAGTAAATTCACACATGTAAGGGACTTAGAGCAATGCCTAGCACATATAGCACACAATATATGTTAGCTATTGTTATTATTTTTTTTTTATTTTTATTTTTTATTTTTTTTTGAGACAGAGTCTCGCTTTGTTGCCCAGGCTAGAGTGAGTGCCGTGGTGTCAGCCTAGCTCACAGCAACCTCCAACTCCTGGGCTCAAGTGATCCTTCTGCCTCAGCCTCCCGGGTAGCTGGGACTACAGGCATGCGCCACCATGCCCGGCTAATTTTTTATATATATATCAGTTGGCCAATTAATTTCTTTCTATTTATAGTAGAGACGGGGTCTCGCTCAGGCTGGTTTTGAACTCCTGACCTTGAGCAATCCGCCCGCCTCGGCCTCCCAAGAGCTAGGATTACAGGCGTGAGCCACAGCGCCTGGCCCTATTGTTATTTTTATTATCTACTATAAGGACCTTAGCAAATAATTTGTCTTCCCAATTATTATTATTATTATTATTATTATTATTATTTTTTAAGAGATAGGGTCTGGTTATGTCACCCAGGCTGGGGTGCAATGGGGCAATCATAGCTCACTGTAGCCTGGGCTTGAGGGATCCTCCTGCCTCAGCCACCAGAGTAGCTGGGACTATAGGCCCATGCTACCATGACTGGCTAATTTTCTATTTTTTTGCAGAGACTGATTTTAGCTATGTTGCCCAGGCTGGTCTTGAACTCTGATCCTTCACATGATCCTTCCGCTTTGACTTCCCACCAACTCCCTTTTCTTTGATGTAATGGAGATAATACCTGCCCTGCCTTTTTCATAGGGTTATTGTGAAGATCAAATGATAAAATATATGAAAGTGTTTTGTTAACTGAAAAGCATCATACACATGGAAAGTATTGTTACTGAGGTTTCACTTGACATTGTTAATTTTAGGAAAGGTTATGTTTAGTAAAGAAAGGGAGACTCGACTTTGGCTGAGGTGGAATCACTGAAGACCTCACTAGAGGTGGGCAGAGGCAAATGACAAAAGGTCCACATGTGGCCGATGCTAGCTAGAGGCAGTGAGCTGCACACCCTGTTTGACATGCATTCAGAAAAGATGACCTAAGTAGAATCTGAGACACAGAGGCAAAATTATACAAAAGAAAAGAACCGGAAGGCTATTTTGTGTGTGTGTGTGTGTGTACACTTGTGGCTTTCCACAGTTTGGCCCCAAACTTTCCAGATTCTTCTTCAGCCATGTCACGCTCTGCAATCCAGGTTCCCAGGCCTTGCCAGGGAGAAATCCTACTCACTCCTAGGGTTGAGCATAAAAGCCTTTCCTCCGTGGGGTTTCCCCAGCTCCTCCCGTCCCTCCCACGGGAAGAATAAATGGTTCCTTTTCAATGCCCTTTCTGTGAAAGCACTTTTCCACTCTAGACCGAGGGACACCCAGCTTTCCTTACTTTGCATCTCCAGGGCCTACTCTAGTGTCTACCACGGAACATGCGCTCAATGGAGGTTTAGTCAGTGAAAGCACTTTGCAGAAATAACTTTTAAAAGTTGAGAGGACGTTTAAGGCCGGGACTCTTAGGTGAGGCCGCCTAGCACACAGGCATTAGCTGTCACTATCCCGGGCGGCCCTGGGAGTGAAATAGGTCCTTCCAGAGGGGGGTACCCAGCCGCTGGCGAATCCCGCGGGGAGGGGCCCCCGACCGGGCGGGGGCGTGGCCTGGCGCTGGGGGCGTGGCCGGCCCGCGGGGGTTTCCGTGCCGGGGGCGCGTCCGGCGGGGGCGCGGGAGGGGCTTCCGCCGCGAGGGGGCGGGGCCGGCGCGCCGGGTCCTCTGACGGCCCCAGCCAGGGAATTTCAATTTGAAACCCAGCGGAGGGAGGAGGCAGGCGCCGCTGGTCGGCGGCTGGGACCAGAGCGGGACGGGTCCCCGCGGCGAGCGAGCTCCTGAGGCGCGGCGTCGGGGTGAGGAGGCGTGCGGGGCTGCACCGGCCGGGCGACTAGTCCCTGCGGAGTTGCCGGGGTGGCTCGGATTTTTCCTCAGGCTGTTGCTGGGAAGCTGATCCCGGGCAGGAAGCGGTGGCGGGACGGTCCCACTGGGGGTGGGGGTGGGGGTGGGGAGAAGGGGGCCGGCTTTGGGATTTTCTGCAGTTCCCTCTCTTCTCCCTCCCCTTCTCTGCCGGGCCGGATTCCCGCCCGGGGGTCCGGGTCCTGTTGCTTCAGGCCGGATTCCCGCTTCCCCGCTCCCCCGCGTTTCCCCTCTTTCCCCTTCCCGGGAATCGGGGCCCCGTCCTGGCAGAGCCTGGAGGGTGGGGGCATGGTGAGGACTGAGCCGTCCCCGCCGGGGTGCCGTGGGCTCGGGGTCACGCGTCCGGGCCCCGTGGAGCAGCAGCGGGAGAAATCCGGCTCCATCCCGGGCGCGCGGGGGCTGCGGGGACTCGGCCGCGGCGGCGCCCGTCAGGAAGATGGTTGGGAGGGGGGTGCGGGCCTGTCGCGCGCGTGGGGATTGCGGGGAGCTGGGCGAGGGCAGCGTGCCAGCGCCACGCGCGGCGCGGGTCGGGCCCGGCGTCGGCTCGCGCCCGGCTGCTGCCTGAGCTGTGTGGGAGCTGCGGAGAGGGACGCGCGCTTCGTGCTCGGGTCCTTACCATTCCGACACCCAGGCAGTCTCACCACACACATCTTATTTCTCTCCTCTTGCGCTGGGAGCAGTGGGTTGGGAGCATTTTCAGGTGAGAAGCAGGGAAGGAAGAGGAGAACTTAACGGAGCGGGCAGGGTTCGGATTGACCCCGGGGACCCCATCCCCACGCGGAGACGCGGCCCCTAGCTAGCAGCCGGGACGTCTGCGGTGGGACGTCAGTCATTGTGCTTCCCAGATCGCTAACCTAACGAAGGTCAAGTTTTTTGTTTTTTTTTAAAGGTTTGGTGGGAAGAGCTCCCGCCTAGGGTCTGTTATTTTTGGGAGGGGTCTCTGTGTGGAACCCTCCTTACTGACCTAGGACGCCTTTCTTTGAATTTCCCCGTCTCCGCACAGCTGCCACTATTTTTAAGAGCCCTGCATGGGTGGGAGGAAAGGTGGAAGCTAGACGAGCTGTGGATTTATTTTATGTTTTCTGAATCACAGCTTTCCTCAGTTACTTGAACTTCTTGCATCTGAAATAGCATGTGTGTGCCAGGCGCCTTGCTCCTCTTGTTACCGATAAAAGTTTTTCTTTTTTAAAAAATGACTTTCACAGTTTCCCCTCATTCTTTTATTTTCTTCAGTTCTCTATTTTTCCCCTTGTTTTTATTCTTTCATCGAAATACATTTTTTTTCTGTATTCTGTTTTATAACACTATTGAGAATTTTATAACACTATTGAGCATTTTGGTCGGTGTCCTGTCACATTTCCTTTTGGGTTTAACACTTGAGGGAAATTGAGTCAATCTCTTCCCTGCAGGTGCTGGGATTTAGAATTCTCAAGCTTTGAACAAGTTTTACTGGGGAACTGATAGTACTTAATCCTATTCAGTTTCCCTTTGCAGGCTCATTGCAGCAATCCAATCACTGGATTGCTGCTGTAGCCACAAATGGGGTTGGGTTGCAGTGAAGTCTTGACTTGTGATAAGGGCCAACCCAGTACATGCATCAGGCTGTGAGTTTGACACAACTTTTAAAGAGCTGTGCTGTGTCACTTGTCAGAGCTCTAGTGATCATTCCTGTAATTCAATTTGAGAACCATCACAAATCTCAGCTATCTACTCTTTGGAGGTTATTGGAGAACTGTACAAGTGGTAATGGATTGGAACAATGGTGTGGATTTAGGGCTATTTTAATCCTATCCTGTCTTTCTCACTTCTTGGGCAGAATTCCCACTGAAGTCAGTAGTGGTCTTGTGTGCAGACAGACCGCTGAGAACAAGAGGCTGCTCATTTAGAGTAACTGGAGGGGACAGTGTCTTTCCTTTTAAGACATCCCTCTTTAAGAAAGATCTAGTCATAACAGTTCTTTAATCTTTTACCTCTAATCCAAGTAGTTAAGAGCACTGTGTGCAAAAACCTTCGAAAGAAAATATGTGGATGAATCGAACCACCAATCCTCAAACTCTTGAGATCTAAATCGGATGGAGATTGTTTAAAAGTGATTGAAAAATCATTTAACAAAGCTAGAATTTTAGTAAAATTTTTGCTAACTTGTATAAAAACTTAAACTGCCATGGAATATTTTGCTGCAGGGGGTATGTGTATTTAAAATCTGAAATGTTAAGTCCCAGTAGAAAGAAGCAAATTTGGAGTTTTATGAGGTGAATCCGAAGGAGACCCACCAAAAAGTAACTATGCAAGTATGAAACGAGGACATTCAGATAGCAGTTGCTATGTTTTGAGAGATGATAGCTTTAATACAATTTGCTCATGAATATAGTATTCCTTGGGAGTCAGTGACTATCTGGGTTCAACATTAGATTTGTAAGCACTTGTTGATTTCCAGGTTAACTTTGTGCTGATCCGAGTCGGTGACCTCGTCAGATCATTTGCTTCTTAATATAAGGTTCTTGTGGCTTATCCTTTCCAAATTACTAGTTCTAAAGAATCAAATTTAGAAAACCTAACCAGTGACCAGAATGTAAAAATAGATATTTAGAAATCAGAACCATGTCCACGTGTACTACCCAACCAGTTGCTTTCAACTAAAAATATTTGCAAAGATGACAAAGCAGTCTCAACCAAAATATTTATTGGTAAAATTTGTCTGTAATTAGTAATATAGTATAGTTAAGTTTAACATCAGGTTCTATTCTGAATCACCACTCTCATTCCTGTGGCTAGGGAGCCACAAAAGTTATATCTTTGCCATTTTATTTAGGAATATGGGATTTATATTTTATATAGCAGAATGCTAAATATTTTTGAAGGTTTGATTTTGTTTCTGTTTCCACAGGAAAGCATAGGCCTTTTTCTTTCTTTTTTGAACTGAAATGGTCTGTTT
Source organism: Microcebus murinus (assembly GCF_040939455.1). NCBI lineage: Eukaryota > Metazoa > Chordata > Mammalia > Primates > Cheirogaleidae > Microcebus > Microcebus murinus. Next base: position 30,812,888 of record NC_134108.1, read on the forward strand.
AAAAGCTATGTGTGGGCTTTTTTTGAAAAGTATGAATTATGCAGTTTATAGGGATCAATACCACTGACAGTCACAGTTTTTCATTTCTAAAATCTGTATTGTTTACTTGTAGAAAACAAAGGAAATGTGCCTGCCTCCTCCACCCCACCTTTATTTAGAAACATTTTCAGTGGTCTTGTTTGTTTTTTTCAGATTCAGAATTGCTGCATCTAACCACTGGGTACCCTTACAGATTTCAAAGCCTTAAGTAAATGTTTATGCTGGCTTCAGTAGTCAGCAAATGGTAGCCAAACCCTCATTTACTGCTCTTTTATAGAAGCTTGGAATCAGGGCTGAACCGTTAGGAGTCAGCAAATCCACTCTCAGCCGTTGTCCCCTCCCCTCAACACACAAACATTTCCAGCCTCTTTGGAAAGCCTGAATAAATAGGAGATTTGTATATGATTCCCCCACAGATTCTAGACAGAGCATCCTTTGGGAATGCCATGTTTTGGCATAAACCAGCAACTTGATATTCATAAGATTTCTATCATTCCCTGCCTGGGCAATGCCCCAGACTAAAATCTAAAATGGAGTCAATGCCTGGTATCACATTATCTATAGGGAAATGGCCTCCAAGTTCTCTATTAGTTTTTTCTTTTTTTTTAAGAAACAGGATCTTGTTCTATTGCCTAGGTTGGAAGGCAGTGGCACAATCTTAGCTCACTGCAGCGTTGAGCTTGAGTGATCCTCTTGCCTCAGCCTCCCGAGTAGCTGGGACTATAGGCATGCACACGCTTGGCTAATTCTTTTTTCAATTTTTTGTAGAGATGGAGTCTTGCTATGTTGTGTAGGCTGGTTTTGAACTCCTGGCCTCATGCTATCCTCCTGTCTTAGACCCCCAAAGTGCTGGGATTACAGGTGTGAGCCACCTTGCCTGGTCTAGCTATGAGTATTATAGTTATTTAGAAATCACAGGTAAGCCAAAAAGGAAAGACATAAATCATCTCTGTTATCTGGAAATGATTGATAGTTTTAACTGATAGTTTTTTTTTTTTTTTGGTAGTTTTTTTCTATAAAATATGTATGTGTACATCTTTCATATGAAAGGGGATATTATATATATTTGCTATGTGAAGCACCTGTACATTGTTTGTATTTAATAAATACTTGATGAATTAATTCACTAAAACTTTATATAATAGAGGTGCTTTTGGTAAAGATTCCTTGAAAGTTGGAGTTGACTTTGTAGAAACTGGTCATGTTTCACATAGAAATACTATGTATGTAATATTTCATATAGAAGATTTGCTTTATTTTACCACTGGATATTGTTCCCCCTTGTTTTGTGGTTGGCTTGGAATCTGTGTAGGTTTCTTAGATGTGTGTTTTTCATGCCTGGAAAGGGAGATCATCTGTACATTATTTCCCTTGTGTTGGGGATGGTATTTATTTTAATGAGAATTTCAGGGGCTTTCTAAATTTTCTCATTTTTAAAGCGATGTCTCTTACTCCTTGATATTGGAATAGATGTCATGTGGCTATGAAGGTATCCATGCTGCTTCTGGTTCCCCCCACCCACCAAAAGATTAAAATTGAACTAATTTCATGTTCTCAGTTATCTTTAAAATGGAAACATGTTTTCACTTCAGATACCTCTTGGAAATTTGGTATTTTTTTCACTCTAGCATATTATAGCCATTAAGGTCTAAATGTATATGGATTGTCTCCCCAATAATCTTTTTTTTAATATTTTATTTTATTTTATTTTTGAGACAGAGTCTCACTTTGTTGCCCATGCTAGAGTGAGTGCCGTGGCGTCAGCCTAGCTAACAGCAACCTCAATCTCCTGGACTCAAGCAATCCTCCTGCCTCAGCCACACAAGTAGCTGGGACTACAGGCATGTGCCACCATGCCCGGCTAATTTTTTTTTCTATATATATTAGTTGGCTAATTAATTTCTTTCTATTTATAGTAGAGATGGGGGGTCTCGCTTTTGCTCAGGCTGGTTTCGAACTCCTGACCTCGAGCAATCCTCCCGCCTCAGCCCCCCAGAGTGCTAGGATTACAGGCGTGAACCACCGTGCCCAGCCTTCCCAATAATCTTTATGCTAATCTGGAATAATTTGAGGACAAAGAAATCATCTTTTATGAGATCTGAGCTGTGTTGTTAAGTAAGGTTTGGCTTTAGATAGCCAAGTTGATATTTTACATATATAACTAAATCTGGCATCATGGCAATCGGTTAGTTCTTTCTAGGTTAGAAGCCAGAGGGTGTGTAAAAGCTCCCAAAGTTGATTTTATCACTGTTTTATCACCATAGGACGTTATTGCCTTGGTCAGTTAGGGAAGTTCCGGGTATCTAAACTTAATCTTAAGTGGTATAATTGAAAAGCCAGCTTCCTCTTGTTTTGCTCTTGTAGCCTCACCATAAACCTTCATGAAAGAATTTTCAAATACCTAAAAGATTTATGTTGCCTTTTTTCCAGGATAATTATGGTTTTAAAAACTTGTAATATAGATCAGTTTATCAACTCTCTAATCACCTTTTCCAAGCCCCCAGTTCAGGTTTCCAGATCTCCTGATGGGCTTCAGAGCTGGACCTACCACCAATGTAACAACAGTGCTAAATTTAATTATATTTTTCAGAGTTTCCTATATTCTACCAATATATGTATACATCCCAGTAGCTTGAAGACTTGAAATTAAAATGTAATTTATACTTTGCCATAATTCTTTGGTTCTTTGCCTTTTTGTCCAATGAGGCTACTTGTTTTTAACCTTAGGTTCATTTACCTTGAGGGCCAGAAGGGGGTTTGGAGATCATTTGACCTGGGGTGGGGACTGGAGAACGCAGAGGTTCATAAACTGCCTGAGATTGTAAGTCAAGAGGTATGTACCTGCAAGTGAGTGAATGAGACACTGAGAGAGAGATAATTTGGGAAGCAGTTTATGAAAGGGTTTTGGGAAACAGAAAAGGTGAGCCCTAATCTAATTAAGTTCTTATTTTTTGAAATTAGGAGATCAAAGTCTTAAGAAGTATTATTTTATTTTTTATATTTTTCCATGTTAGCTTGTTACACTTTCATCATGGATTTTTTTTCCCCTCTCTCATGCCTTATTATGCTTATTTCCATTCAGTTGAAGTCTTTCATTTGTCCCTTTACCCAATTGTTGAGGTTAAACTGAATTCGGATGTAATCTTGGCCACTCATATTCTTACCTGTGAATTTAATGAATGTGCTTTTATTTCCTCAGAAATTTCTTTGATGGAAATATTGATTAGAAGGGATCAGTAACAGCATAGGCCAGTGTGACCTGGAGCAAATTATTGCTCACAGCCTCATGTCCTTTAGTATGGGGTTAAAAATCATACCTACCCCAGAGTTATATGAGGATTAAATGAGCTAATGCTTATAAAATGCTTCACAGAGTGCCTGGCATCTGTGAAAATTGTTAGGTTAAGAAAGACCTAGTGGGTTGGTTGCTGGTGAATATGTGGTAAGCAAATTTTTTGCAATGGTCAGGAATAATTATGTGGAAGTATAATCTTTGATATGAATATGTGGTAAGCAAATTTTTTTGCAGTGGTCAGGAGTAATTATCTATGTGGAAATATAGTCTTTGATATGAAACTGTAATTTCCTATGGTGATCACAAGTTAAAACTACTTTTTGACAATTTCAGTATAGTATCTCTAGAATTTTTGAGCTTTTAGAAAACCCTGTTCTAACAAACTTCATCCTTTTTGGTAATGTGTAAAAGAGCATATATATGGCAAAGCGGTTGGGATCTAGTTTCAGTAACATGGAAAATGTAGTCTTTTCCACAGGTTACTGATTCTAAATGTAAATTTGTGTGCATATGCTGTAACTTCTCTCTATAACTGCAGCAAGCTTGCTGAAATAAGGCTATTAGTGGAATGTTTACTGATAATGTTTAAACTTCTGTATGTGGCATTAAAGTATGACCTTTATACATCTGATATACCTATTTTTATGTGTGAAATAGATCTGCAGATATATTTTCCACTAAAATAGTGTTTTAACTCTAAATTAGTTGCCAACATTAAGAAATCAGGAGGTTTCACATAAATATTTTTATTTTAGGCTGGAAAAACTGGAGGATTATGGCAGCACGGGCCTGTGCTCCTCCTTTGCGAGCACTGTCAGCTAGAGTTTAGTGATTTCCATCCCAGGGGTCATCTTCTTCCTACTTTGTTGCAGTTCCTCCCAGTAGTTCCTCCCAGTTCCTTTCATCTTACCCCAAACTATTTCATTCGTTCGCATTAGATATCTGACTCCTTTAGACTGTTGAGTTTGCACCTCTTTTACTAAATATCAATTGAAAGATTCAGAATGGCCTAGATCAGTATGATGTTAAAGTGGGTGTTGCTGGCAATGGGGCTTTCTACCTTGTAGGCCAGCAGTCATTTCCTGCCTCTCCTTTTGTGAAAAATGACCTTTGGGTCACTGTCAGAGTCATAGTTTATGGAACCCATTAATAAGTGCTCTGTATGCAGTAGGTCTTTAGAAACATGTGGAGGGTATGCTCTTTCTGGTTTTGTCTTAGACTTCATGACTTAACTGCTCTTAAACAAATTGCTTGGTTCTCTGAAACCTAGTGTTATATTCCTGTAGCCAGTATCTGTACCCTATTTGTATGTTATTTGGCTTTTTAAAAAGATTTTTTCATTTCATTATTTAATATTTTATTATGTAAGTCTATAAGATGAACACTATTTTGTAAACATAACTGGAATACCATCATCACATTAAAAATTCCTTAATAGCATCAAATATCTCATTGGTATTTTAGTCTCCGATTATCTCAAGTATCAATTTTTGAAAAAGTTTGTTTCAGTCAAGATCCAGTTAAAAGCCACACATTTTAGTTTGTTGACGTATCTTTCAAGATTAATAAGCTATAGTTGCCCCTTCATCTCTGGTTTTTCTTGCAATTTGTTTGTTGAAGAAACTTAATTGGTGGTTCTGTATTATTTCCCACATTTTTTAATTTTGCTTATTTCAACCTTGTGGTGTAGTTAACCTGTTCCACTGTCCTCTGTAATTTTCTTCAGATTGATAATTGGATCTAGAGACTTAGTCTAATTCCATTTCTTTCTTTTCTGCATCTTTCTTTTTTTACTATTTCTTTAAGTATTTTTCTTTTTCTCTGTCTTTTCTTTCTTCCTTCCCTCCATAGGTGTGGGCATCTTTTTGACACTTCTCCCTGATTTGCCTACAACCTCCAAGGCTCCAGTGCTTTCATAGCAGCAGCTTTGTTGAACAAGTACTTGTCCTAGACAAGTACATTTTATGCTCAATGGGTTGGCTTTGTTCTAGGTTCTATTGTAAGTAATCAAGTAAGGCCAGAAACATTGACAGTCAATAAACATATTTTTAAAAAGGAAGGAAACTAACTGTTTTGGAGCATAAACTATTATAAGCCTGGTGCTATAGTTGATGTTTTGCATATGTTAACATCTCTAATCCATTTTAGAGGGATACCTTGGAGTAGCTGATATGCAGCTCATTTTGTAGATAAAAACTTGAGGCTTGAAAATTAAATAAATTGCTCAAGAGCACCCAACTTATTTATAGTTAAAACTGTTTTATTGCTTTTAATTGTTTGGTGGTATTACTCAGTAGAACTTGACGTTTTTTGAATTTGTCCACGTCTACAGTATCTAACTTTTATAAAAGACAGGCTTACTTTTCTTGCTTGAATTTTGCCTCCCAGTTTCTTTTGTAAAGATGTGATTATGAAGCATACTCAAGTACTACTTTTAGTTGCGTGATTCTTGAATCATACTGGAATGGGGAGTAACCTTGTTTTTCATGTAGAGTAATATTTCCAGTCTGATTTTTCAACGTTAGAAACATAAACCAGAATATAAAAATACATCAAAGTAAAATGTGGGCCGGCACAGTGGCTCACGCTTGTAATCCTAGTACTTTGGGATTCTGAGACCAGCTTGAGCAATATAGTGAGGCTCCATTTTTACAAAAAATAGAAAAATTAGCCAGGTGTGGTGGCCTGCGCTTCTGTTCCCAGCTTCTCAGGAGACTGAGGCAGGAATAGCCCAAGAGTTTGAGGTTGCAGTGAGCTATGATGACGCCACTCTACTCTAGCTGGGGCAACAGAGACCCTGTCTCAAAAAAAAAAAAAAAAAAAAGTGGCTATTCCCCCCACCCCTAGTTTCTTTATTTCCAGTGGTTTTACACTTTTTTGCCTTGCAGATGGCATTCCCCAGAGTGCTAATGTGTGATTTAGGAAGTCAGGTAATACTTCAGGGACTAAAAGGAAAAGCAGCACACCCATGCCCTAGCTCCCTTCTTGACAGATTTCTACTCCCCAGAAGCAATCATTTTCAATACTTTTGGTTTTATTTTCTGGTGTTTTGTCTCTAAATAATGTGATTTTCTTGAGTTTTCTTTTTAAAGAACAATATTTTTATGTTTTATTATTTGTTAAAAGTTTATACATTTCCTGAGAGAGAAGGGGACATACTGGAAGCCCACAGTTTGGTTTCACAGCCATTTAACAGCATCTGTCTGCCTTCCTTAGTTCCTGTGAAGGTATTTTTACGCATGGATAATTATTCAAATTGAGGTTTCTGGTGTGTGTGGGAAAGCACTATTGATTCTGTCATCTTGCTGATTGCCTACTCCTGCTTCTTGAGTTTTACATTTTATTTTATTTTTTAATTTACCACCTGTTTGACCTGGGAAAATTACTATAACTTTCTGAGCATCCGTTTTCTCCTTGCTAAAATGGGAATGATGATACTAATCCTAATAATTCCTATTGACTTTCTACCTGGGTTGAGTTAGCCTCCTTTGCTAACTTCCTTCCTCTTATATACTCCAGCTTACATGAGCCATGTAAAGTGCTTTGATTGTATGGTGGGAGGATTGTTTGAGCTTAGGTGTTTGAGACTAGCCTGAACATGAGCAAGACCCCATCTCTACCAAAAAAATAGAAAAATTATTGTTAGCATCAATAATTTGATAGAAATAGAAAATATAAAAATTACTGGGGCATCTTGGCACATGCCTATAATCCCAGCTACTCTGTAGTCCCAGCTACATGAGAGGCTGCAGAAGGAGCATTGCTTGAGCCCAGGAATTTGAGGTTGCAGTGAGCTGTGATGATGCCACTGCACTCTACCCAGGGCAACAGAGTGAGACAGAGTCTCACTCTTTTTCTACTCTCAATTTGATTGCTTTTATTGTTAGGTTGTGTATAGAGTTCTAAGTTAGTGATTACTTTCTTTTTAAATGTTGAAGGCATCTTTTGAAGCCTTTTTTGAAGGCTGTGTTCAGTGCTCTCTCACACCTCAGACCTCAGAGGTACCTGGAACCTCCGATTCCTAAGGCTCTCAGAGCTTTTTCAACAATTCCCATGTTTCTTGGAGGCTCCCACCAAAACAGAAACGAAAGTACATAGGCTTTCTTTCTGTCCTCCAAAATTCTATTGACTTATTTGCTGGCCTGTTGTTACCTCCTTGTTGTTGTTGTTGTTGTTGTTTTTTGGTGGATGTGTACCTTTTTTAAAAAAAATTTCCTACTGTTATTTTAGTGTGGTTTTGAGAGGAAGCAGAAATTAACTTATGTTCAATCCACTGTATTTGGGGTTTTAAATTGCTTAAAAATAAAATTCACAAGATTATTGTGGTGCTCACATTTGGTAAGGACTGGAACCATAATAAAGCAATATATATTTTTTCATAGCTGCTGGGTTGAACTTCAGTTATGTATAAAAAGATGCAGAAAAGTCAACATCTAGGGGGGATGGGAATAGATGACTGATATGTTATTTAACAAGAAGGTACTTCCTAGGAAGAGTTCAGTAAATTTACAATATTTTTTTCTGTGATATTTCAAGGATTAGTTTAGTATAGACTCTTAGAAATATATACTTGAACTAGATTTAAAAATATCCAATAAAAACAAATGTGGTGAATATGTATCTATCAGAAATAGCAACCTTAGGCTGGGTGAGTGGGCGTGTTGGCTCATGCCTGTAATCCTAGCACTCTAGGAGGCCGAGGAGGGAGGATCGCTCGAGGTCAGGTGTTTGAGACCAGCCTGAGCAAGAGCGAGACCCCATCTCTACTAAAAATAGAAAGAAATTAGCTGGACAACTAAAAATCTATATAGAAAAAATTAGCCAGGCATGGTGGTGCATGCCTGTAGTCCCAGCTACTTGGGAGGCTGAGGCTGAAGGATTGCTTGAGTCCAGGAGTTTGAGGTTGCTGTGAGCTGGGCTGACACTATGGCACTCTAGCCAGGGTAACAAACAAACAAAAAAAGACATGGCAACCTTATTTTAGAGTTTATTGAATACAGTCTGGGGATTAGAGTAACCTTTGAACTCATGTGGCTTCTGTTACATACTGTTAGGGTGAAAAATTTCATTACTAAATAGGGTATAAATAAGGAATGGGATTTACATTATTGTGAATGTGCAAATGTTAGGGATTTTTGTGTATGAGATTTGGGGAAGGTGAAACAGAAAAGAGAGATTCTGAATAACCTGGCAGGCTAGCAGTGGCTGTGGGGTCTGAGGAAGCCCCAGGAAGACCTTATGGCTATATGCATATGATAAGTGTTGGTCAAGTTTCCCAGTGGGTTTTAGAGATTTATAAGTTCAAATCTGCTATTCATTAATGAAGAAGGTATTGGAGGCAATAAGTGAGGAGAGCATTTCCCTAGAGTGTAGTGGTATGTTAAATGATTTGTAGTGGTACATAGATGGATCTTATTCTTTTAATGTTTAAGTATATATGTCAGTTTGCATCAGAAAAAATATTAAAGTACCTCAAAACTGTGATTTCATTGATATTACTTAGCATAAGGCTAAAGATTAAATATTATAATTTTTTTAACCAACTTGATTTAAAGATAAGTATTAAATAATAATACAGTGACTGTGGAGTTGGCAAAAATTATAAACCAGCAATATGAATAACTGAAGTTTGAACACATTGGGAGGTTCAAAATACGGTTTCTTTAATCACAATGCTTTTATACATTTTTCTCTTTTCATAGATGACGATATAAAACTGTGCTGACTGTGGCATAGATTTCTAGGTGTTTTTCTTTTTTTTTAAATATCGTTTTTATTTGTAAAGTATTTTATTCTTTTCAAAATAAATGCTTAGAACATTTTCCCATTTGTTTTTTAAAATAATTTTGTACCATAGTTCTGACAGAAAAGAGAGCCAGGAAGAGGTTAAACTTATCCATAGTCATTTAGAATTTAGTAATGGACCATGAGGCATAGCCAAGATCTCCTTGTATCCAGAGTTGTTCCCTACACTGTGGTTTTTTTTTTTTTTTTTTTTTTTTTTTGCTGTTAATAGAGTTGCCAATTGAAGTTTTCTTGGAGAATTCAGGAAGCCTGCCAAGTTTTGTAGCTAAAGGGATGACCTGCAGCTTTTATATAGTTGTATCTTGAGCCCTGAAGGTAGACAGACCTAGGTCTTCCAAAAATAGTTCAATAAATGTGTCAACATTTTATAATACTGTTGAAAAAACAAGGAAGTAGAGGTCCTATGGGATTATTGGCAAAATGATGCCAAATGCCTTCACAAGTATTTGAAAAGCAAATGTAGCAGTGGTTCAGTGGCAGTGGTTCATATTCAGCCTTGGTTTTTGGAGCCCATTTTTATTATGATAATCTTTTACTTTTTCCCAGTACTCTCTGTGTAATTGCTTTTAGAATGGTAGAAAAGCTGCTAATAAATGAACATATTCCTTAGAAAATTTTCTTTAATCCATTTCTCTTAAGGAGAAAAAGGAATGCTTCTTTTCCTTAATAAAGTAGATAAAAATTGTGTGTGGGAAAGGTCAGTGTGTCAAGTGATGAGTTTGGGTTTGTCCACTGACAAAGAAATCAAGAATTTATCCACGAGTTTGTAACTAGAATTGTTTTTGGATCTTGGCCATTAAAATCAACATCAGTAAAGCCTCTGTCTTAATTTCCTTAATGCCAAGAATGTCTGTTTTATATTATGCACATATGGGAATGTGAATACATTCCTCCTTCCCCCTACCTCCCTCCACTCAAAAGCAGGAAAGTAAAGGTATGTTGAAGATATTCTTAACTTTTGCAGCTCTGCAATGAAGAACTGTAGACGTGGGCTGCATATGTAGTGCAGATGTGGCTTCAACTTAATCAAGGCCAGCTCACTTTCATCCTCAGTACTGCAAGCTTAAATTAAAAGACTCGAGGGTAGATTCTAGAACATTCTGTAGATCTATGATCTGTGTGTTACTAGCTCTGTGTAGCACACATGATGGCAGTGAAGGATATTGTGGCTCTTTTTTAAAGACTTTTTTTGTTAGATTTTTAAAAGCCATGTTTTTACCATAGTATCGGACTACATTGAAGTGTTTTTTTGGTAAGAAAGAACATACTATTGTCAGTTATAGAAAAGTGTGTTTTTTTTAACTTTTTTTTTTTTTTTTTTGAGACAGAGTCTTGCTTTGTTGTCCAGACTAGAGTGAGTGCCGTGGCGTCAGTCTAGCTCACAGCAACCTCAAACTCCTGGGCTCAAGCGATCCTACTGCCTCAGCCTCCCGAGTAGCTGGGACTACAGGCATGAGCCACCATGCCCGGCTAATTTTATATATATATCAGTTGGCCAATTAATTTCTTTCTATTTATAGTAGAGACGGGTCTCGCTCTTGCTCAGGCTGGTTTTGAACTCCTGACCTTGAGCAATCCGCCCGCCTCGGCCTCCCAGAGAGCTAGGATTACAGGCGTGAGCCACCGCGCCCGGCCTTTTTTAACTTTTTGTTAGGGAAAATTTTAAATATATTCAGAAGTAGAGAATAGTAGTGTAATGAACCTCATATACCTTCAGCTGGCTTCAACAATTACAGCACGTGGCCAGTCTTGTTTCACTCATATTTCCTATCCAATCCCTGACTTCCAGCAAGCCCCCAGATTATTTTGAAGCAAATTTCAGAGATAATATGATTTCATTTGTAAATAAGTGAGATTCCTATCCCTCCCTTTTTTATTAATACTTTCTGATCTCCAAATTAACATTTATGATCATTACTCATTTAGTAGAATAACAGAAAGTAGTTTATTTATGACATATTCAGTTGGCTTGTTTATTGTTTTGGTCACTGAAAGCAGTTTCACCTAAATGCAGCATTGTGGACATAGAGAAAGCTTTAGCTAGTACTAAAAACAAAAACAAAAAAGAACAAAACCAAACATATAACCAAAAGCCCTAACAGTTTCTAAACCAAATCTAAACTGATCTTCAAATTTTAGGGTATTCTTAAAGTATTGTTGGTGTTGTATAAATTGTTTTCTCTATGGCTCCTGCTTATATGTTCATGCTAGATTGTAATGTTTTTAGAGTTTCCTTTTGTCTTTTTTCCCCTCCCTCCCTCTTTTCTTTCCTTCTTTTGTATAACATAGTTTGGTGGCAGTTTGTTGGAACTAGACCAAGGAAAATATTTTTTTTTAGCTGACTATTTTAATGGGACTATACATTATAAAATCAAAGCAGCCTACCATGTGTATAGTTCTGTCTGGCAGTATGGTGGGGAAGGTACATGCCTTAAACATTGATCATATACTAGTTCAGAAATCATTATGTAAATTATTGACATTATGGCTGCAGCTGACAGTCAGTTAATAGTTGAAGTGCTTTTGCTAAACAACAGGCAGGATTTTGATGTTGGGGATAGTTTACATTTCAATTTGTACATTCAATTAAAGTATAATATAATTTCTTCATAAAGACATTACTTTGTTGAGTTACAAAATATTAATAAGTACCATTTCTTGAATATTTAATATCCATCAGACACTGTTCTGTAAGTACTTTTACATATATTTTTCATTTAATCCTCACAGTAACTCTGTGGGTAGGTACTGTTATGCTTCCCTATAAAAAAACTGAGGCTCCACAAGTTTAAGTAACTTAATCAAGATTACTTAGCCAATTAATGGCAGAGCAGGGATTTGAACCCAGGCTGTTTCCAGAGTCTACATAACATTGTCTTACATTATCCCTAAGAATATGTGAACTCTTTCAACCCTGTTCCTATTTGCACTCCCCGCCCCAGAGGTAATTATCTTGAACCAGAGCCAATACTACACTATGGCATTAGGGTATAATTTGATCACTGGGGGGTAGTTTTCATTCAGAAACTTGAAAGCAGTTAATGAGATTCTACTCATGTTCCTTTACTAGCTTTAGTTATAAAGGGAGAAGAGGGAAAATGGAAGCACGTAGAGAGCAAGGTAACTGCCAATGTCTGTCTTCCTTCTTTTCTTTTAAAAGATGGAATGTTGACAAATCACAAAGGGGCTGTTGAAGCCAGTAGTTCAAAGTACTGTTGAAAAGTCAAAACTTGTGTCTCAGTTGAGTACCTTGAAATGACAAGTGTATTATTGGAACATTGGCCATCACTGGTTAGTACTTCAGAGTATAGACTATATTGTAGGAGTTTATCCTGAGGCTGTAGTAAGTGGAATTTTAACAAACCAGGTACTTGATACTGTTTTTTCCTCATTCTTTTTCTAAAAGAAGCAGAGGTTAGAAAGAAAATTATTCTAGTCTCAAGTCCCAGTCCCCTAATTACTAATGTGACATTGGGCAAGTGATGTTACTTCTTGTTTCTCTTTTCTCTTAAGTGGTTCCAGTTGTCAGGTGTGATTTTTGAGAGGTGGTGTCTTGGTTCTTGTCCTGAAATAAGTCCTAATTCATATAAGATGTCTGTGGCTCCTTCATTTGTCTCTCTGGAGAAAGTGATTTAAAGTGTCCTTCCTTTAAAAAGGAAAGAAAAACATAGACATAGTATTTTGGCAGAACATTGATAAAACTTTCATGGTATCTTCGTAGTAACTTTGGGGAAAAAAAGAGCTATTAAGTGTATGGAGGTCTGTGGGTGTTTTGTTAAATTTTAGCCCTGACCATCTCCCATCCAACATATTTTTGCCAGTGGTATTTATGATGATAAATACGGAACTGCTTATCAGATTTACAGTTTTTACAGAAATTTGTAGAGAAACCTATACAGATTGTCTTGTTAGCTACAAAATGGGCTAAAATATTATGAAATTTTTGGAAATAAAGATTAAGTATATTTTGTCATAAGCTCTTTGAAAAGACTTTGGTATGAGTTGAAATTATGATGACATAAGTTCTAAAACAGGCTGTGCAATCTTGGTCTTCTTGTCAGTGTGAAACTTTATTAAAAAATAGTGGATGCTTTTTATTCCTTAGCACAGGCACTTCTGGTTTCACCACTCCATTGAAATTGCTCTTTTCTAGGTCAACGATGGCCTCTTTAGTTGTCAAATATATTGAATATGTTTTTCCCCTCGTATTAACTTTTGACATTGTTGACCAACCACATTGTCTTTGAAATTCTCTCCTGACATATTACGGCTCTTTGTCCTACTTTTCCTTCTGTCCTTTGCAGACTTCTTTTCCTCTGATTATCTCTTTAGTTTTTCTTATTTCCCAGGGTTTTGTCCTCAGCCTTTGATTCTTAGCCCTGACTAATTTTTATCACCCAAGACTCTACTTACTATCATAATCTGTTAACTCAAAATCTCTCCCAAGGCCAAATCTTTATCTTGAATTCTGGATCCTTGTATGACTTAGAGGAATCTCTACCAATATCTTAAAGAAAGTTTTTAAATGAATGTGTGAAATATTTTGTGTATGTGGGCTGTGATAGATTATTTCTCATTGACCTGGAGTATTTAGATAACCACATTTTAAGGGGTACATAGTATGTACTTAGTATATATTTGTTCAATAAAAATGAGTGGAAGCTTTGACAAACTGAAACCATGTCCATGTAGGGTGACTGGATTGTTGAGGTGAGGAGAAACTAATGTGCATGAGGAACTAGCTGTTGAAATAATGGCAGCAGTTAAGACTTACTGGGGTGGACAACTTGTTGAGAGCTAGGTTTTGAGCACTGGCTTTCAAATTTCTTTTTGACAAAATTTGCAATAAATAGACTTTTCATCTTGACCTTTTGTTCAATATGGACATGTATGTGTGTGTATATGATTAGCAGAAACAAGTTTCACAAATTAGTTTTTAATCTTACTTTGTGTAGTATACTCTGAGATTTTCTTTTCTATTTAATAATAATAAAATTCCAGTCAACAGTCTACTAACTTGACTTCACAACTCACCAGTTGACAGTGATGTATATTTGAAAAATTCCTTTCAGTGGATAAATGCAGTGGTTTGGGGAAGAGAAGTATCCTGCCTGGTATGAGAAGAGCTTTTTGATAGTTGGTGCAGGTAGATGATGGAAGGAGCTGCTTTGGAAGGGAGTACTTTCCCAAGGCTTGAAGGACCCAAGCAAGAAGTCATTGGAAGATGGAAGGAAGGAGCTGGGACATTGTGACCACCAAGGTGTCTTCTAAATCTAAGATTTTATGATTCTCATTTTGTGACTTACTGAAACTTTAAGATGATTAATGTTATTTAAAGATGAAAAATATGAATTCCAAATTTTATTTGCCACTATTCTACTTTCTTAAATCAAAAATGTCTCACTGTTCTTTTTTCAGACATTAGCTTTTAAATTTATTTTTTAATTAAAATATTTTCTATCCTAACTTTATTTCCATTATTAATTTTATTATTTAAAATATTTCCTTTTTTTTTTTTTTTTACAAAAGTGCTTTACATAGAAAGTTTTAAATACATAATATACAAAAGCAAATTGAATAGTGTATTGACTCTCCCTCATTCCTATAACCCAGGTTTAACAGTTATCAACTCATGGCTGTCCATGTTTTATCTATGTCCCTTTTCACTTCACCCCCCACTATGTTATTGTGAGCAAATCCCAGGCATATCATCATTCCATCTGCATCTATTTTAGTTTATATCTATCTCTAAGAGATAAGACTCTTGAAGAAAAACCCAACATCATTACATCTGAAAAATTAACAGTAAATCCTTAATATAATCACATATTCACTCTGTTCAAATTTCCGGTTGTCTTTATTTTCTTCCATAGTTTTTTGTTTGAATTAGGATCCAAATTAGGTCAATACAGCATGATTAGTGATAGGTTTCTTCAGTTCTCTTTAATCTATAGATTCTACTCCCCTTTTCTCTTATATATTTCCTTGCAGATTCTTTTGGAAAAGTTGGGTGGTTTGCCCCATAGGATTCTCATAATTCTTATTTTTCTGATTTCATCCCTGTGGAATAGTTTTAACCTGTTCCTTCATCCTATAAATTGATAGGTATATATACAGGCTTTTTATCAGCTTCTGGTTCAATTTTTTTTTTTTGCTATGAATACTTCATTGGTTTTATTATTTCTTAAAACCATTCAAAAGTATACTAAAGCAAATTGTAAGGATGTTTGAATTTCTTACTTCTTCATTTTAAAATTAGCCTAAGCCAAATTCACCATAAAAACAGATGGAACCACTTAGAAATTTGGGAAGATAATAATCCTCTGCAAACACCACATCCAAATACAAATTACACAAGAATTTCTAGTCTGGCTTTAATTCCAAAAAAGAAAGGGAGAAAGCAGCTGCCTTAGCAATTTCTATGGCCCACAAGCCAGATTTTTAGCTAAAGCGAGACATTTTACAGTAAAATCAGTCTTGATTTTTCTAACACAATGATGGAAACATTTGTTTTGCTAGTTAAATTTCCCATCCAGTAAGCAAGTATCTTTAGTGACTACTTTTTTTTCCCCCCTTCTTCTTCCTTGGCAGTTGGAAGTAGAAGGATTAAATTGGGAAGATGGAAAGTCAGAAAGCGACCCATATCATGTGGGTAATCAAATAAATGTGTTCTGCAATGATACTTTGAAGGATGTTTGTGATCATTTTTTAAAACTTTTTATTATGGATATTTTTAAATGTAAGAATAAATAGAGGGGACAGTGTAATGAACATCCATATCCCCACCACCTAGTTATTCCCCTCATGTTTAGTACACTTTCTAATGGAGGGGAATGAATGGATTCACACTGCCATTCACTGGAATCTTCTATTTTCATTTGTTATCAGGCTTGCGGCATAGGCCTTACCTCTTCTTCTTCCTTTTGTCAATGCTGGTAAATCTTTTGCTAGTTTTTATTTTACTTTATTTTGGTTGGTATTCATTTTATTAGGTGGTTGGTGGAGATTCTATGATCAGGTGAAGATGTTGTGATTTAGGTTAATTCCCCACCTTCTTACTGTATTTCTTAAAAAAAAAATAAAACTTTTTATAATGGAAGCATATACAAACAGAGTAGAATAATGAATCCTCATCTTCCAACTAATTACCAACATATGGCTAATTTTGTTTCATTTGTGTACCCTCCACAGAATATCCACTGTTCTATGCTGGATTATTTTAAAGCAAATCCAAGACATTGTATCACTTCATTCATACTTTTGTATATGTCTGTGATGGGTAAGCATTTTTTTTTTAATCAAAACTATAATTCTGTTGTCACATTTAAAAACTTATTTTCTTAATATCAATCAAATACTCAGTGTTCATATTTCCCCAGTTGTTTCATAAATGTTTTTATAGTTGGTTTGCTCAAATTAGAACTCAAATAAGGTCTGTATTCCATTTGGTTGATATATCTCTCGAATACTGTATCTTAATATGTAGTTTGTTTCTCCTCTTTTATTCAAACTGTGTTGTCTTATAGAATTTCCCACATTCCAGATTTTGTTGATTGCATCCCTGCCTGTGGTGGTGTTTAATGTGTTTCCCTCTTCTGAATTTTCCTGTAAATTGGTAGGTAGATCTAAGGCTTGATCAGATCCAAGGTTGATTGTAGGGGGGGATGGTTAGAATCCCTCATAGTTGTTAGTGTGTATTTCTTACTGCATCTCATCAAGAGTTATAATGTATAGCTGGTTCTCTTTTTGGGGTGAGATTGGTTGTGGAGTCGGGTATTTTTAGCCAGATCAATACACCCATTATAAAACTTTCCATCAGGCTTTCAGCTCTTGGTTTTTAGCCGCCATTGATGGTCATTGCCTTGCTACATTATTTAATTACATCAGCTTTTTTCCATATATTCTGACGTAATTTAAATTATGGAACTCATGACATTTCACACCTAATGTTTTTGTTAAGTATCTGTGAGACATATGGACATTTTCCATTTAACCAGAGCACTATTATTATATGTAACAATCAATTGGCAGTGGTTCTCTAATATTATCTAATATCCATTCTGCATGAAAATCTCTCCAGTCATTCCCATGACGTCTTTTATAGCATGTTTATCAAACCGGGATCCTGCCAAGAAGCACATACTGCATTTAGTTGTGGTTATGTCACTTAAGTCTCTTATAATCTAACATAGTCCTCCCTCTTCCCTTTTCATGACAGGGACATATTAGAAAGATGCAAAATGAGGTTTAATCATCTTTCTTTTTCTTTATTGTTTGAACTATTTCTGTATGGTGGTATTTATCTCATTCTTCTATACTCTTTTTTCTGTAAAGTAGAATTTAGATCTAAAACCTTGATTAGATTTAGAATAAACATTTTTGGGAAGAGTATTTAATAGCCAATTTGTGTGCTTCATATTGTATCATATCAGGAACCATACAGTGTAGTTATCTCACTGTTAATGAAGCTAAGATTGAATAAGGTGATGACAGATCTCCCCATTACAAAATTATGTTTTTCCCTTTGATACTGGCATAGAATTCTAGGAGGAGTGAGATGTTGGCACCATACAAATATCTAGTTCTTTATCAGTATTTCACCTAATAATGGTACCATCCATTAGTGATTTTACCAGAATCAGTTGTCTCCTTGGAAGTAGCAAAATGGCGATAAAATGAGATTTTTCAAGGATTGTGGTTTTATGATACACGTAACATAAAATTTGCCATCTTAATCATTTTTCAGTAGTGTTAAGTGCATTGACATTGTGCAACCAATCTCCAGAACTCTTACAACACTGAAACTCTATACCCTAAAATGAGATTTTTATTATTCCTTCCACTTTATGAGCTTACAATTTTCTGAGCAAAATAGTTTTCCCTTGTCAGTGTGGGCTGTTTGATCACCATGAAATATAGCATTTTATTTGAAATGCAGGATAAATACTGAATTTTTCCCTTTACTTAATTTTAGAATAAGCTCTTGGTTTTTCTGTTTGTGTTTCTCTTTTTTGAATGTCATTATTGAGGTAAGGATTTTTATGTATTCAGTGTATTTCAATTACAGACCTTCTTTTTGATGTTCAAATTATCCTAACATTGGCCAGCCCCTTCAAACTGGCTCCTGTATCCTTTTGATAACTCCCCTATCAGCCCTTGAAAGCAAGGAATATATTTGTTTAAAATTTCTTTTAGAGAATGGCATCAAATCTCTATTAGCCATAGTACAAAACATCTTTATGTTATAGAAAAGTACTATAGAGCAGAGTGAAGCTTGATACCAAGGCCCTAATTGATCAACATACAGAAAAACAGGGTGAAGTTAGATGATCTCTAAGACCTCTTGTCATTTTATGGTCTGTAATTTTTGACCACCTATAAAATTGCTTTACTATTTGATTATATTGGAACAAAGTAGTTGAAGAGTTTGCATGTTGCCAGATTTTGTCCTAAACAACATCTTTATTACTTTTTTCCTATTCTCATATTCAGCTTCCTGGGCCATGCATGGATTAAAAGATTGTAAACTTAAAAATGTAAGAGTTCCAACATATTTCACAGTTATAAAGTCCTTCCTCAGAGGAAATGAGAAGGGGTTTGCATCCTAACCTTTGCCTTTTATTCCAACGTAACATAGCTAAACATTTTTAGAGAAGGTCAACCTGGTAATGCTGGATCACTGAGCTGCTGTCTTTCCTGTAGACAACTTTATTTCCTCTGATTTTGGTAAACAGTTGGGGTTTCATCAAGAGTTTAAATGTATAACTGAATTTGTGAAGAACTGTTTTGTAATGGAATAACCCCATACTTATATGTTTCTAAGCCTTGGGAAGTCACTGTCTGAGATTTTTAAAACATGTTGGTTTTGTAAATTGACTTTTCTTTTCTGAATGTAGAGTTTAATGTGGATAAGTCATTGCATAAGCAATCGTTCTTTTCAGTTTTGTAGGTTTTTTTCACCAGGATAAATGTGGCTTAGTTTTATCCTTATACCCCCAATAGTCACTATCATGACTCTTTTGTTAAGCATTAAATATGAATTGCCAGTTTTTAAATACTTTGAACACTTACTGAATGTTGGGCAGCAGTACAAATAATACAGCTGCATACCATACTAATAAAAACAAAATGTTGTGCCTTGAAAGGCCATTTCTTCTCCAAGAATAGAAAGAAGTATTATGGAATTCTGTATTTATTTACAAATGAGTTAAGTTTTAGAGTATATAAAAGATTATACTGTATATTTGTTGGAAGTATTCCTTTTCAGTGTTAGGCGTGGTTGGTTTATAAAATAACTTTATAAGATTATTTTTATAACTATAATAAGACAATTATTTTTAAAGAACCAGCACTTAATAAATATGTGAAATTGCCTTAACTGCAGAAATTGTATCTAGTAAATAAAGTTATTCTTTGAATTTTCCAGATGGTGACAGTAACTAGAATAATTTGATTCATCTCTGTCCCATTCGTGATATTAATGAATTGTGAATTAGTGTAATTTAAATCTCTACTGGATTGTCCTATAAAAGACCCTGGAGGCTTAGTGTTTCTTATATGAGAATTTAGAGAGGTATTTGTTTTCTGTATCACTGTACAAGGGATTTGAAGCATTGAATAGAAAATATATATGACATATATGAGAAATATATATGACATATATATAGAAAATATATATGACATATATATAAAATTGCTTAAGTAAAAACTAATCAGAGTCAGGTAAATTAAAAACAAACAAACAAACCCCATGATTCAGATCTACCCTCCACACATGCAACTGTAGCTGTGGCCTAACATACATTTTTACTGATATTTTGTTTAAGTGTATTTTTGTGTATATATTTGTATGTTCTGTCTTGTTTTTATACAAGACATTTGTAAAGGACATAATGCTTGATAAAATCATTATTCTTCTCTGAAACGTCTACAGGAAACTATTGAAGATTTTTTCTCCTTAAATATAATCCTTAAATGTTTTTATTTTTTAAAGTATGAAGATGAATAACATTTTTTAATAAAGGAAATTTATAATAATAGTTGATTGATAAAATTTTTCAGGTTTTTTTTCTTTAGGGTTAAGCATTTATGCGTGTTAGAGCCAGTTTTTTCAGACCCTGGTCCTGTGAAAGTGAATCATATCATCCAAAGCACAGCTCAGATGTCAGCTTTTGTGTGAAGTCTTTTCTAACTCCCGCAAGTAGAGTTATACTACTGTCTTTTATGGCACTTACCAGACTGGATATTAAAATCTGAAAAATGTTAGTTTTCCCTACTTACATAAACTTTTCCAGAGCAGCAACTTTATTTTATGTTATATGTTTTATTTTATATGTTTATTTTATGCTATATGTTTTTCAGAATTTTAAGACATTCCATAGATTGTATCTTTCTTCTTCCTTTCACTTTGCCCACCTGGTTCCTATACCAAATTATAGAATGTTAGCTTTAGAAGATTATAGAGACCCTTTAACCCAACCTTTTCATTTATAAGTGAAAAAAATTCCGACCCTGAAATTTTATTCTTATTCTTACGCTTATTTTTTAGCGGGGTCTCACTCTGTCCCCCAGGCTGGAGTGCAATGGTGCGATCATAGCTCCCTGTAGCCTCGAATCCCCAGGCTCAAGGGATCCTCCTGCTTTAGCCTCCCAAGAAGCTAGGACTATAGAGATTCACCACCATACCTGGATATTTTTTATTTTTATTTTTTGTGGACATGTGGTCTCTCTATGTTGCCCAGGCTGGTTTTCAAACTCCTGGCCTCCCAAAGTGCTGGGATTACAGACATGAGCCACTGGGCCTGGTCAAGACCCTGAAATTTTAAATGATCTCCCACTGCCCACTATCCAGACCACAAAGCAAGTTGGCCTCAGACTCAGGTTATAACTCATCTCTTTGTTCACTTTTCACAAGATCTTTTTCTTTTAAGATATACTTCAGATTCTACCATTTCTCACAAACCTCTTATCATTTCAGTTAGAGGGTCTATTCTGGCCTCCAAATTTTGGTGCTATTTATTGTATCATGGTAGCCTTTGTGCTTTCTCTTGTAATAATCATTAACAATGACATTGCTAACCTTTGAGTGCTTACTTTGTGCTAGGGCTATGGGATAATAAGCATATTACTTATCTCATTTTACCTTACAAGCACACAGCAGGGTAGATATTGTTATCCACATTACAGAAATAAGGAAACTGAAATTTAGAGAGATAGTCTTAAAAGGTCAAGGCTTAGATTTGAACCTAGGTTGATCTGATCACAGAGGCAGGCGCATCTACTCTGTACATGGAATCATCCTTTGTATTTCACTGGATTGTAAGGCTCATAATGACAATGAATAGGTTGCTAGTGTGTTTATGTCTCCTACAGCATCTATCACAAAAGAGCTCAGTAAATATTCATTAACTTCATTTGGAAGGACCACATCTTCAAGGTGAAGGCATTAGTGTGTAGTGGGAGAGGAAGCAGAAGGTGACATGTGAAGTGCAATAGTAGAACTAAATTTAGGCTCTAGATGTAGGAAGGGGGGGACAAAGGTATGAGAGGGTTGACTGAACTTTCTATGAAATGGTATGGACAGCAGAGTTCTGTAACTTTCCTCATTTAGTGATTGTAACATGATTTTATACATTTATTTACTTGTAAGAGTTTGAAATAGCATCTCAGTTGCTATTGTCATTTCTGGCATTATTCATTGTTGTATTGGTGTTTCCATCTTTAAGTAGTATTGAAACTATCTCTCTCTCAATAAGAGTTAACAAATATTAATACCTTTCCATGGAAGCTTGATTTTTTTTTTTTTTTTTTTGAGACAGAATTTCACTCTTGTCACCCCAGGTAGAGTGCAGTGGCATCATCGTAGTTCACTGCGACCTGAAACTCCTGGGCTCACTTCATCCTCCTTGCCTTAGCCTCCCGAGTAGCTGGGACTACAGGTGTGTGCCAAGATGCCCAGCTAATTTTTCTATTTTTTTTAGTAGAGATATTGTCTTGTTCTTGTTCAGGCTGGAAGATTGGTTATTTTGACCAAGAGAGGTCTTGGACACTTTTCTCAAGTAGGATCTTGAACTTACCCTTCTTAACCGAGAGCTTCCAAACTGGTAGGAAGCTTAAGCTGTGCAGTCCATTTTCTTAGGGATGTGGGTTGTGTGAATGGTTGCCCTTTTGTAGTCAGGTAATTAGGTGTGAAGAATCTTTTGTCCCTTCTGCCTGTTAAGAAAGTGAAACCCTTAAGCTGTTGAAGAATATTGATTTTCCATTTTTCTGGGGTTTGAGTTTCATCTTCTTTGTTCTTTTGAGCTAACCCCCAAAGGATATTGTGCCAGCTTAATTCTTTAGTGATCTGGGGTATGGGAATGAACCCAACTTTCCCCAGTTAAGGACATTTGAATAACCTTTTGACAATGAATGCTGTCCATAACTTTAGAGATGGGATAAGTACATGTTCAAGCTGAACTCAGTGTAGGATGAGCACTAGTTTAGGAGACAAGAAACCTGAGTTGCTTTAGTCCGTATTTTATCATTAACCAGTTGTATGGTCTCGGAACAGTAAACTCTGAGCTTAATTTTTGTTATTTCTAAACTTGTAATCAGTTGGCTTATATTATCTCCCCCTGCCTCTAGCCCCATATGTTTGCTGGTTTTAGGTACCAAATTTAGTTTGTTTCTGGTAGATATGAAACCATAATTAACATTCCCCTGGGTTGGTTGGGAAAACAGATCTTTAGTGTCAATTTGTAACAGTGTTAGGCCTTACAGCGTATTCTGAAGCTGGCGTATTCTGAAGCTGGCACGCAGCCTTTGTGGTTCATCATATTCATTAGGAGATGTTTTAACTGTCATAAGCACTTTCTGTGCTTATTATGTCTTTAAGTAATTGTTGGTGACTATAGAGTTAGCACTTGAGTTCTCTTTTTATTGTTGTAAGATATATGTAAAGATACATGAAAACTGTATTAAAATATATGTACTATGTATTATTTTAACCATTTATAGATGTGCAATTCAGAAACTTTAAGTATATTCATAATGTTGTGTAACCATCACCTCTATTTCCAGAACTTTTCCATCATCTCAAACATAGACTCTGTATCCAGTAAACATTAATTTCTTAGTCCCCACTCCCCACAGCCCCAGGTAACTTTTATTCTACGTTCTGTCTCTATGAATTTGCTCTAGGTTCTTCCTATAAGTGGAATCTTACAATATTTGTCCTCTTTTATGTTTTTTGAGAGACAGGGTCTCCTCTGTCGCCCAGGCTGGAGTGCAATGGCATGATCATACCTCACTATAACCTTGAATTCCTGGGCTCTGTCTCCTTTATCTTGCTTATTTCATTGCCTTTAAAGGCTGAGTAATATTCCATTGTTTGTATGTGCTGTATTTTGTTTATCTACTCATCTGTTGATGGACATTTGTGTTGTTTTTACCTTTTGGCTGTTGTGAGTAATTCCATTATGAACATTGGGGAGCAAGTATCTGTTTGTGTCCCTGCTTTCAATTCTTTTGAGTATATACCTAGGAGTGGAATTACTGGGTCATGTGGGTAATTCTTAAATTTGTGGGGAACCACCAAACTATATTTTATAGCAGCTATACCATTTTATATTCCCACCAGCAATTTGCAAAGGTTCTATTTCCTCTACTTCCTTGCCTATACTTGTTGTTTTCTTTCTCTTCTCTTCTCTTCTCTTCTCTTCTCTTCTCTTCTCTTCTCTTCTCTTCTCTTCTCTTCTCTTCTCTTCTCTTCTCTTCTCTTCTCTTCTCTTCTCTTCTCAATAGCCATCCTGATGGGTAGGAAGTGGTATCTCATTATGGTTTTGATTTGCATTTCCCTAATGGCTTAATAATGTTGAACATCTTTTTATGTGCTTTTAGGCCATTTTTATATATTCTTTGGAGAAATGTTTATTCAAGGCCATTGGCTGTTTTTGAATGGGTTTGTTGTTGATTAGTCCTTGATTTTTAAATGTGACATTGATTAAGGAAGCATGGTATATATAAAGTTGTTTCTTTATGGTTTTTATTTTGACAGGATTGGTAGATGTGAAAACACCCTTTTCCATACAGTTTTTCACAAAAATACATTCTTCCATGACTTGAGAGATTAAGTGATACAGTAAACAGAATTTGGGATTTAAAGTTTGAGGCCCCAGTCCATGCGTTGAGCAAGTTAAACTAGCAAGTGAGCCTACCTGTGATATTCTGGGATGATGGGTGCCCTGCGCCACTGGCTCTTGATACGAAAATATGAATCTGAAAGTACTTTATAGACTGAATAATGCCATTTGTTAATTTTCACTTTGACCTACTGAGATATTGTGACCTGTGCAATATCTCAGTGAATGAGAAAAAATGTGAAGGTTTATGTAGCACTTGTCTCCAAAGGGACCAAAATTGTTTCATTTATTCTCTTTACATTCTTAGGAGCTGAGAGAAGATAAATGCTAGTGTATTTTATGGATGAAAGAAAATGAAGGATGAAATCCTTGTATTGTTCCACAGCTTCCTAAACCACTGTACCAATCCCTCTTTAAGCAAGACTTCATTGTGCTATCCTAAGGCTGTTTCTGTGGTTCTTGACATGATAATATATAGGAATCTAATTGATAATGTAACTTTGGTTCATGGGTTTATCTGGTAAGCATTTCTTTGAGTGATTTCCTCTTCAAATGTGTTTATAGAGACTTCTCAGAATTGAAGCCATTTTGAGATTTGCTGTATAGTTTAAACAAATGTTTCCTTTCTCCTTTACACCCTGTTCACTTTGGAGTAAGTATTGCTACACCCTCTTCAAGAAATCATTTCATGGCATTTCAAGAGAAAAATAATTATCTTCTACCCCAATGTTAATATTAAAATAGCATTTTTTCTATAAATATTATTCTAGTTCTCACTTGTGTACTTTATTAAATGCTGCCTTTCAGAATCAAAGAAAGGTTGAGATAGAAAACACATTTCAGAGTTTCATGGTCAAAAGTCTCATTTTAGAGTGAACAGAATTGCTATCTCATAGGTTGGATTTATTTCTTTTGGTTGTAAATGTTTACAGTCCTACTGAATTTTTCAGCTAGTATGTTTGTAAATATTATTTTTTTGTGTGTGGCAATTCATATAACAAGAATTGAATGAGGAAATCAGGAAGTTTTAAATTGTAACATTGGCCAAGAGTTGGATTTAATATATCCTTAGTAACATTTCTAATTAGTTAGATAATTCTAATCCTTAGAGCGTAAGTATTAAGCACAAACCTATTTGTGTATTGGCACAAACTTGTTTGAATTTATTAACTATATTATTTTGGAGCCATTTTGGGTACCTAGATAGCTTTTACTATAGCATTTTTTTGGTGTTCATTCTTACAACTTAAGCAGCTTTATTATGACTTTAAAAAATATTTGTGTATTTTCTCATTATTACTTTTTTGCTTAATTCTCTACCCATTAGTCTGAATGGACATTTAGGTAAATCTGTTTTTTAAGTTGGGTACTTAAACTAACAATTCAATAATTTTGCCTTTTTGGGGTGGTGTCTACTAGATATTTAGCACTAGGCTACATTTTAATATTCTTTACCATTCCCTATAAACTAATACAATAGAGCCTTTGCTACCTTTAAGGTGGAGGATCTCAATTTATTTGCAGCTGTTACTGTATACATATATTCTGCATTTTTATAAGGTGAGCCTGGTGGCATCATTATATAATACAAATGATTCAGATGAACTTGATTCAGATTCAGAAAATTATTTACTATTGAGGTAAGTGCTTGAGAAATTGCTTATTTGAAATGTAGTTCATTTTAAAAAGATACTATTTGAGGTTCTAAAGTATACAAGGAAGGTTGTATATTCTTCTTCGATCTTACTAGCATCAACGGAAAGCTTATATAAAAAATGATTTTTCGTTAACTTTCTGCTTCTGATATAGAAACTGTTACTAGCCAATTCCTGGCTATTTGGTCAATCAAGAAATACTTTCAGTAAAAGCCTATTGATATAATTTTGGCAGTTTTTGGAGTACCTGCTCAAGTAGTTGCTTTTCCGAGGCAGGCAGTGGTGAGAGCAGGAGGCTCAAGCCCCAGGAAGGGCCACTGAGCCCAGCCATGCCGTGCTGTGAGAGGCCACACTGCCCAGCAGTCAATGAAGGCGTCAGGCCCTGCAATCACACAGTCTTTGCCCCTTGCTGGCTTTGTTCTTGAGCAAGTCACTATGCTGGGCCTCTGGTTCTCTTAGGCTTGCTATAAGTGTACAGCACAGGCCCTGGTAGGAAACAGCTAATAGTAGATCCCTGAACCTTTCTTAAAGTAGTTGAAGATCTGCAAACAGTGGTTCCAAATAGTTTTTAGTGTATGTGTGACTGTGAGTACACATGTGTTTGTGGAAGGCTGCAATCCAGTTACTGTCTTCATAAGAGTTTAGTAGTCCTTGTGTAGGCTGGGAGAGCTACATAGGAAAAAAAAAACAAACAAAACAACCAAGTCCTCCCCTGAGGATTTCATTGTTGGATACAGGGCTCAGAACTATCAAATCTTGGTTCAGACTTCTGGGTATTGTGGCACCAACAGCTGTGTCCTATTAAAGATCGACTTTTGGCAGTTTGGTAGCATTTAAACGTCACTGGAATGTTTAGGCAATTGCTTTGTAATTTGACAGACATCTCTAAGTTTTTCCAAAGTAAATGTATAAAATATAGTCATTCTTTGATATGTAAATCATATTCAGGATTCCATGGGGGAAAATGAACTTTTAATTTCTGGAATTAATTTGGCAATTTAAAAATAGAGTTGTGATAGCTCTCATCCTTTCTGTATGTTTTTAAAAATTTATTTCCATAGAATGAAATTGTGGAATGTAAATTTAGCATTTGAAAGGACAGTGATTAATGTACTGTTTACCTGGCCAATTCTTCAGAATTGACTAATGGAATTTACTATAAAAGCCTTTCACAAGTGCTCAAATGGGGTGGGAGTGATATTTTCAGGTCTTCACAATATAATTCTCAACCGTTGTGCTTTTCAATCTCAAGCAAATTGGTGTTATGGCTCATGCCTGTAATCTAGCACTTTGGGAGGCTGAGGCAGGAGGATAGCACTTGAGGCCAGGAATTTGAGACCAGCCTGAGCAACATAGCAAGATGTTGTCTCTACAAAAAATAGAAAAATTAGCTGGGCATGGTGGCTCATACCTGTAGTCCCAGCTACTTGGAGGACTGAGGCAGGAGGATCGTTTGAGCTCAGTTTACGGTTGTAGTGAGCTATGATGACACCACTGCACTCTTGCCCAGGCAGCAGAGTGAGACTCTGTTTAAAAAAAGAAACAAAAAATTAAAAACAAAATCAATTCTAAACAAAATAGAAGTGTCACATTCCCTTTATGCTTTTCCCAAATGAAGCCCACCAAAGGAGGATGTTATAAGGAAACAATGTCTTGTGTTTCCTTGCTAGAATTTCTAGAAAGGAGGGAGATGTTAGGAAAATACTCATGTAAATATGAAATGTTTAAGATTTTTTTCTCCTTTAGTTTTCTCTCTGCATTGTTACTCCTGATGAGTTATACTGATTAGAAGATGGGAAGGTTGAAATGTTTGCTATTTGGTAGAAGCAGCTGATCACCTAGAGAGAATTGTGGTGGCATTGCAGAATTACTTGTAGCCCTTTCCAGCTGACTTGATCAGTCATTTTTGTGTACCCTCAGTAGTCTGGCCATTCAAAAATGTGACAAGAATTTTATAGCATGTGTGGAGAACTGAGGACACAAGGAATAAAGACATGGCAAGTGCAGATTATTTTAGAGGGAGAAACACTGCTTTAAACAATTATATATAGCATTTGAGTCATCTGGTTACACAAGTGTGATTAGAGGTCAATAATGAAGAGAAAAATATATATGTAAATATGTGTTTATCTCTAGTATATAATGTGCCCTGAAGAACTTCACATGAAACTGGTATAATTTAGTATATTTAGATAATTTGACATATGATTTAGAGACTGCATGACCTTCTTTTCTTGAGATTATGGAAACAAAACACTTCTATTTGAGGGCTGTAGTGAGGGATGTGACTTAGTGCAGTATTTTAGTGTTCAAAATACTGAATCAGATTTAATAATTTGCTAGCACATTTATAATTAACATTTTCCCATTTAAAAAAATTAAACCAGTTAGAATCAACTTTTTATATAGTGTAGTATGTCTTGAGCATCATACATTGGGATATTTTTACTTCATTACTTTATTTACTTCATACTTTATTCCTTAGAGAGCAAAATTGTGACTGAGGGATGACCTAATTCATTAGTGACAAATAGCACATGACTAGGTAGTCTCAGAAGGGGAAATGAGTTCTGTACACAGAGTAGAAAACTGCTTTATGTCTATGTCATGAAAGACTTGCTTGGCATATACTTTTCTAAGGGGCCTAGTAATTACTTTGCCCCCTCCAGAGGTAGAGTTTTAAACAGGTGTTAATTCTTAGAAGGTATCAGTAATTCTGATGTTGCCACTATTGGTAAGGTTAGCTGGTGATTTGACCTTATCTCTTTGTTCATAGCATGAATGAAGGGCAAATTGACTTTATGAATTATAATTGCTAACTTTTAAACTCAGGTATCTAATTTTCGTACATAATGGAATGCTGGCTTTTTGTTTCCTGGTATCAGTTTTTTTTGTCTGCCAGGCCTTTGGAAATGATCTCGGCAGCCACCAAATAAGTCCACTGTATGTTGGACATTTGAAATGTGCTCAGGCACTTGTGATAGAAGTCATGATGCACAATTTTCCCTTTTCCTTTCTTGGAAATATTTCAACTCCTGGCAGTTTTTGATAAACTATTTAAAATTGGTTATCAGAAGAAAGTTGAATTGACTTTGGAATATTGTGAGACTCTCATAAATATGAATAAAAACTTTTTATTTTTTATTTATTTTTTATTTTTTTTTGAGACAGAGTCTTGCTTTGTTGCCCAGGCTAGAGTGAGTGCCCTGGCGTCAACCTAGCTCACAGCAACCTCAAACTCCTGGGCTCAAGCAATCCTTCTGCCTCAGCCTCCCCAGTAGCTGGGGGACTATAGGCATGCACCACCATGCCCAGCTAATTTTTTCTCTATATATTAGTTGGCCAATTAATTTATTTCTATTTATAGTAGAGACGGGAGTCTCGCTCTTGCTCAGGCTGGTTTTGAACTCCTGACCTTGAGCAATCAGCCCGCCTCGGCCTCCCAGAGTGCTAGGATTACAGGCTTGAGCTACTGCGCCTGGCCAGAATAAAAACTTTTTACACAATTGTTTTTTTAATTTTTGAGGGAAGTCAAACTCATTCACTGTTAAATCTCTAATGCTTAGCTTAGGAACTCTACATTTTTGTTCAGATGAACACATAATTTTCTTTTTTTTTTTTTTTTTTTTGGCTTAATAGAAGTTTTGCGTATTTGGGTACTGTTTTAAGGCATTGCTGGTTTTAGCATCTTTACCTAGGAAATTATATGCAAACACAATGTTTATAAACTATTATAATAAAAATTATCACAATTGCTTTAAATGTTTTCCTGATCTGATATAGGAAGAGTTGACCACTATAGGACATGATAATTGAATAAAGATTAAAGGTCTCCATAGATTATCCTTCATTTTATTTCAAAAAGCTGAACAAGCTTCTATCCTTAAGTGTCATCTTTCGATAGACATTGGGACAAGAACTTAAAACCACATGAGAATTTCATTTTTGTTGATCTAATGTTCATATAAACTTTTCAGAATGATGCCAGCCGATTGCTATGACGTTTGGCTCTTGGAGCCACTGTTAATCATTGGCTGTATTCATCATTGGCCTTGTATCTTTTTGGCAAACATTTGAGTCTCTGTAGATTTGTGAGGTAATGGGTAATTGTTTGACTTGCTAAGCAACAGCCCTCTGGGACCCAATTGTGTTCCTGGGGGAGCTATAACAGCTATGTTGGGGCCTGGCCCTGTGGAAAGGAAGCTTATTTGCCTTAGTGTCAGCTTTTTTTTTTTTTTTTTTTTTTTTTAGTATTACAATATATACTTGGATGCAGGTGATACACACTTAAGATGTGAGTCTGAATTGTAAGCCTTGCTGTTATGACTAAATGTGTTTCAGATTTAAGGAATCAACTATATCTAATGGTTCTGGCTTGCAGAAAGAAAAGAAAAAAAAAAAACAACTCCAAACTCAGCCCTGATATTTAACTTTTTAGTATTTGGTTGTCATCAAGTAATTTATTTATTAGGAAAACATGTTTTTCTGATATATTTTTCCTGCTTAGCCCTTATGTAGTATGCACTTGGAATGAGGATTGTAAAATGTCTTAAGAATTCTTACACCTGAGCTTATTTAGTAAGTCAGGCAAATGAGTTAAATAGGTAAAACAATTGACAGAGTAATCTTAAAGCCAGTAATGTGTATTACATTATTGAGGTACCTAAAGGAATGGAGGTAAGCTGAGTGCAGAGGGCCAAATTGCAGCTTGGAGGGCTGGGTAGAGGGTGCTCTCTATACAGACAAGAGGAGTTAAAATTCTGTCTGCAAGGCATGGGGATTCATTGTAGCTGCTAAGTTTTGGCAAGGTGAAAGCACTGAAAAAAGATGACGTAGCATTTGCAGAGATGTCCAGGAAGGCCTGAACTGGTGGTGTACACCAGGTTTATTGGTACGCAGTGGCTAACCTCATGGAGTGACATTTACCATGTTCAATACTCTTTAGCCCAGAGTTTGAGCCTCTGCCTCAGAGACACAAATCCATTATCTTATTTGTTTGTTTGTTTATTTTTGAGACAGTCTCACTCTGTTGCCCAGGCTAGAGTGCCGTGGCATCAGCCTAGCTCACAGCAATCTCAAACTCCTGGCAATCCTTCTGCCTCAGCCTCCCGAGTAGCTGGGACTACAGGCATGCGCCACCATGCCTGGCTAATTTTATATATATATATTTTTTAGTTGGCCAACTAATTTCTTTCTATTTATAGTAGAGACAGGGGTCTCGCTCTTACTCAGGCTGCTTTCCAACTCCTGACCTTGAGTGATCCTCCCGCCTTGGCCTCCCAGAGTGTTAGGATTACAGGTGTGAGCCACAACGCCCGGCCACAAATCATTCTTGTCAGTCTCTTGATACTGGAACTTAGGAAAACTGAGCTATGCCTTTCCTCCTTTCCCCCAAGCAAGAAAAACAAAAAACAAAACCCCAACTCCCACAAACAAACAGTGAACCTTTAGGTAAGATGGTAGGTTATAAATTAAAATGACAATTTATTACCTTACAGGAAAAGTATAATATGGACATCATCCTGTCTAGTGTGTGTTCTGCTTCTTGGCCACATGGTACATTGTCAGATGAGTTGTGGGAGTGGAGTTAGAACTGGAAGGTTGAGTAATGATAAGAGAAGGCTTATGAGTAAATCATTGTTATTTTTTGTATCTGTTATCTGTTCCTGGGCTGGGTGCTTTCTCTTGTTCATACAGCTTTAGCAAAATGAATCTTGTCCCTGTCCTTGTCCATCACAATAAGACTATTCTTGCTAGAGTGATTAAGTATGTGGGTCAGTTTGATCACTCTCTCCTTCCGAATTTCTTTTCTCTGTCTTCTCATTGCTGACCACTCTTAAGATTGACAACCGTCTTAGGTCATTTTAATAATTTCAGTCTTGCTCCCTCAAGTCTTAGTGACCTGGGGCCATTTGGTATTTTTTAGGTGACTTTGCATAGCTTTCGTCTACTTTGTGGTGATTTTTCTGTACTCTCAAAGGATAATCTTATATTTAGGTTTCCTTTTGCCCCTCTATGCTGCATACAGTTTGAAACACACCAAGTCAGCTGGCAGAGAAGGAATCTGGGAGGGCCAGCTCAGGACTTCAGTTTCTGGCTCTGAGCTTGCCTTGCTGCTTGTATAGTACTTCCATACCTTAGGAGACTTGTAGTAGAGGGTTTGCTATAGGAATGAAGAAAGAGGGATCAATCTATAAATCTTTTCAAAGAATAGATGACAGACTCTAATGAGGACAGATGAATGAAAGAGAGAATGGAATTAGGCAACTCTGGAGTGAAAGCCCAGAGGATAGTCAGTTTTGTGGGAAGATGATTAATTTCTGACAAAGCCACAGTAGATCATTCAAGTGGAGATAACTATGGGCCAGTGGTTTGATATTGTGTCTTTGCTGATTTATCAAGGCCAGAAATGTGCATTTGGGTAATCTATATTAGAAATAATGGCTGTCTGATCTTGAATGAGTCTTTTTACTTTTTATGAACATCTCTAAAACAAATCTGTAAAAAGGTAAATAATTCATGCCTCATGTTCCTTAGGATGTTGGTTTGATGATTAATGGTAAAATAGCTAACATTATGACGATGTTATGCTAAGTACTTTTGGATACAGTATCTCATTTAGTCTTCAGAACAAGTTAGGAATTGGGTACGTTTATCCCTGTCATTTGGAAGGGGAAACAGGCATAGAGAGGCACCCAAGTTCATAGTTTCCAAGGGTGGACTTGGTACTTATAGATGTCTAGCTACTGTGCACACCCTAACCACTATACTGCATTACCTATAAGATAATTTATATGAAAGCAATCTAAAAAGCGTACAGCTTTAAAAAAAAAAAGTCTTGAAATGAGCAGAGTAGAATGAGGCCTCCAATGGAGAAGATGGGCTGGACTGAGTTTTGAAATGATATCCATAAAATGAAGAATATAGAGGAAGAAAACTATCCTTAAAAGATTATAGGGTATTAAAGGAAGAATAGCTTTTAATTAAATAAAAGTGTATTAAAGAGGAGATTGTTTAATGTTAAACTTCAGCTGAGGATATATGTAAAGGATAGGACCCCCAAATCCTAGAAGTTGGCTTTTTCTCATCCTCAGGTATCACTTCCTCAGGGAGGCCCTGAGATTGGTTGGGACAGGATGGTATAAGATCTGGAGTATCCAGTGCTTAGTATAGTATCTAGTACATCACAGTTGCTTGACATTTGTTAAATAAAGGAATTGTGGTGGTAGACCTTGAATAAGATATAACTTGAATAAGACATGGTGGCCACTGCTGTTAAAGAGCTCTTAGTCCAGTTGGGGAGCTTGATTGCTAAAACATAAATAAATTGTCATGTGCTACTGAAGAGCTCTCGTGGTTGATGTAGACCTTTGGCTTGTGGTTCTGCTTATTTACTCTCTGTCACATGCCATCATTCTATGATAGAAATGCCTCGTTTTGGGAACCTATTGAGGGCAGGAGGTTTAGGAGTGCCACATCCTCTTTCTTGGCCTGGATACAAGACCCCTTATAATGAGAGCCCCTCCTTCCTGGCAGCTCTGCACCCTCATTTTTCAACACCCTCAACCATAATCCTATACACTAGTGATACCAAATTACTCATTTTCCTCTTGAACATGCCATATCGTGTTATGGCATGGGATTTTGAATTTGTTTCTCCCTTGGCCTGTTTTCTCTTTTCCTCACCTGCCAAATTTCTGCTCACGTTCCAAGTTCAGTTAAAATAAGTATTCATCCTAGTGAGTTCTTTGCCTGCCCTCGCCCATGCTGCGGTTGGCTTCTCCTTCCTCTGTGATTCTGCCTCTGTTGTAGACCTATAGCTTTGTAATTGTGTCTTCACTCCCAGTAACCAGAGTGCTTTGTCTTACTTTCCTCCTTTTTTCTCAGCGTTCAACCCAGTGGCCAAGTCATGGAGTGTGCTCAATGAATAGATCCTGAATGAACAAAATAATAATGGCTGACTGCCACTTACAAAATGACGGTTTTTCTCCAATATTTGTTTTTAAAAAGCTTTATTTATTTGATGTGGAAAAAATTTAAATATTCCTGTAGAAATGGAGTTCTTTTCAGGAAAGGGAAGTTTGTTTTTGTATCCACGGAAATATTTGGCTTACTAAAGATGAGATAGAACTAATTTTGGAGGGAAGATGAGGCACAACAGATGAAAATAAGTAAGAAGTAAGGCGATTTACATCCTTCAGAGGTTTCTTTGGTCACTGACTGTATAGCAGATGAAATAATAAAATCTTTAAGTATTTGATTTATTACTTAGTAATCACATATACATGTTAAAATAACATATCATGTATTAATATATAAAAGGAATGCTTTTTCCATTCTTTCATTTTGTGAAACTTTTTGCGTAAAACTTATCTAACATACTTTTCCTGGACATAACAGCTTCATTTTCCTTTTAAATTGAGATTCGGCCGGGCGCTGTGGCTCACGCCTGTAATCCTAGCTCTTGGGAGGCCGAGGCGGGCGGATTGCTCAAGGTCAGGAGTTCGAAACCAGCCTGAGCAAGAGCGAGACCCCGTCTCTACTATAAATAGAAAGAAATTAATTGGCCAACTGATATATATATAAAAAATTAGCCGGGCATGGTGGCACATGCCTGTAGTCCCAGCTACCCGGGAGGCTGAGGCAGAAGGATCACTCGAGCCCAGGAGTTTGAGGTTGCTGTGAGCTAGGCTGACGCCATGGCACTCACTCTAGCCTAGGCAACAAAGCGAGACTCTGTCTCAAAAAAAAAAAAAAATAAATAAATAAATAAATTGAGATTCAACACTTTTTACTAATTTATTCAACAGTTGGTACCAAGCAATATTGTAGGTAATGGAAATAGGATGGTTTACAAAACAGATAAAAATTCCCGCCTTCATGGAAATCACCTTCTAAAGTTGAATCTAGTATGATGATGACACAAGAATTTTATACAGAAACATGTTTGAGTACTTAATATCTATGATATTCATCAGAGGTTAATATTATAGAATTCCATTTTAAAAGAGATTTTTTAAAAGGCTTATATACAATGATATTATTTATAGTTTGGAAGGAAATATATCCTAGGAACAATTGATCATGATAGAGATTACAATTGTTTTTATAATGACAGCCAACACAAATTTCTTACCAGGTACTGCAATATAGTTAGAATGCTTTAATTCATTTAAACCCCACACTAAGTTTTGAGATAGGTGCTATCAATTATTTTCCTTTTACAGATGAGGAAACCAAGGGAAGGAGATTAAATCATGTGCACAGAAGATAAATGGTGGAGCCAGTTTTGAACTCAAGCATGTTAGTAATTTATTATTCAAAATAGGGCAATTGAGAAATTGTTCCCTTTGATAGACTTTATGTAGATTTGCATATAAAGCTGATGAAGAATTATCTGTAGGAGGTAGTATAAAGAATATAGTATTTTGTGGAAGATAGTGAGTGTAATGATTATGAGCACTATTGGAGCCAGACTGCCTGGGTTTTCACTTAACAGCCATAAGCCTTAGTTTCATCATCAATGAAACGGAAAATAAGAATTAGTATTTACTTCATGGGGTTTTTATATGGATTAAATTAGTATTAAATATGTGCAAAACTTAGCAGAATGGTAAACAGTGAAGTGTTCAGGAAGTATTACCTGGTGCTCTTTTATTGCACCATTTTTTAAAGAGAATTCACTGTCTTGAAGGTTTTTTTTAAGTTGCTATATTTTGGGGCATATACCTTGCTTATTTTCCTGATTCATTTTTCTGTTTTGTATCAGTTGGGAGTTTGGGGTCAAAGTTTGCTCAGAGGGTATTAGAGTTCTGTTCTTTGAGTTCATGTAGGGTTCTTAATGTTACTCATTAATTCTTGCTTGCTATACCTTCTAATAGATAGTTAGAGCCACTAGGACATTTTATAACATAGGGATTCTTGCAGTATTGAAATGATGTTTGTTGAAATGATATTCTTCTGGGTGACTTCCTTCTGTGGAAGGATCATAGCACTCATTGAACTCCTCTGAAGTAATGGGAGAGGGAGAGATCAGAGAACTTAGGGATTGTTTCAAGAGCATGATCAGCACAGTGAATGCTGAAGAGCTGATTTCATAAGAAACTCCATCAGTAAACTGAGCAACTTTGACCATAATCATCAATGATTGGGCTGCTTGACCCTGTCTAAAGAGTGAGCCAAAATTGTTGTTCGGCATCTCTCACCAAATAAACTTCAGATATTTATCATGGAAAAAAATCAATCTATCGGTCTTTTCACTGTCATTTCATTCAACTGTGGATAACTCCAGTGATGGGAACATTTTGGAATGTGTGTAAGCAGTAGGTAGGGCGAGGTAATCACTTTGGGTTAAGGTGAATCTAAAGGGCAGAATTATATAATAGACTGTTTAGAATGTAATAATGAGAACACTACATAGTAAAACTTGAGAGAGGCTGCAAAAACTAGTATCACTCAACTTTAAATTACTGTCACTTTAAATGAAAAAAAAATTGAATTGAGCTAAGCATCACATTTAAGACAATAGAAAAAAAAAAAAAAAACAACCCCAAGAATAAGTCCTTGTAATAAGGAAGGAGGGAGTTAATGACATGCACAAAAATTGTAAAAGAAAGAATAAAAACAAAAATGCCAAGAGCTAATTCTCTGGTAGGGTGGGGGAAAGGATGGGAAGTCATCCAATAAAGGACAACCCTTTAGCTATTTTATCTGGGGGGGGGGAAGAGAAAAAATGTACCACCTCAGAAGACGTTATAACTACATACATCTATAGTAATAATTTTGAAAGCGCCAACAAAATAGAAACATGTTTTCCTCCAGAAAAAATAGAAAACCTTGGAAATTAATAACTATGGAAAAGATTGAAAAATATTAGTTGCTGGACCTAGACTATGGGAAAGTGTTTTCATACAATCATGGAATAGAAAACTTCCAATCTGTTTTAGAAAATAAAGATGTATTGAAGCATTCTTTTTATGTTTTCAAGCTAGTATAACCCTGGTAACAAGTACTGACTAGGATTGTGAAAAAAATAAAATTATAAGCTAATGTCACCCATAAATATATGTAAGGGCCTACTAAAACAGAGAAAGAAAAGTCTATTATAACGAAGTAGAATTCATTTTAGGAATGAAGGAATACTATGCCATTTTACACTCCTTTAATAGAATTCACCATATTGCTAATTAAAAGGAAGACATAATTGTTTTGCTAGGTAAGGCATTAAGGAATTTTATGAAATTCCAATATCATTCATGAAAATGCTAACTAAATTAGAAATATAATTTCTCTAACATGCCAAACATCTTTCTAAATAACTGCAACATTATATTTAACAATATACTAGTAGGACAATATACTCATAAGATAAAAAATTACTTTTAGTCATTTATGTGATTCTTGAAATTTCTCAGTACAATATGACAAGTAATGAGCATAAATATTGGAAAGGAGGAATCAGAATTATTCTTCACAGTTTATATGATATACTGTGTATAAAATCCAAGTGGATTAAGGGATAACTGATTAGAAAGTTTTATGTAAAACAGATCTTATTTATTTAAAATTTTTTCCCAGGAGTATAGATTCAATTTGCCCTGAATATATGCTCCTGTAAAGAAGATCTTAGGCCGGGCGCTGTGGCTCACGCCTGTAATCCTAGCTCTTGGGAGGCCGAGGCAGGCGGATTGCTCAAGGTCAGGAGTTCAAAACCAGCCTGAGCAAGAGCGAGACCCCGTCTCTACTATAAATAGAAAGAAATTAATTGGCCAACTGATATATATATAAAAAATTAGCCAGGCATGGTGGTGCATGCCTGTAGTCCCAGCTACTCGGGAGGCTGAGGCAGAAGGATCACTCAAGCCCAGGAGTTTGAGGTTGCTGTGAGCTAGACGCCACGGCACTCACTCTAGCCTGGACAACAAAGCGAGACTCTGTCTCAAAAAAAAAAAAAAAAAAAAGAAGATCTTATTTCCAGTTCCTAATAATGCAAAATTCTGTTTTCTAGGAACAAATCTAACAAGTTACATAAAATCTTTATAAATTATGAAACATTAAGGGGTATAAAAGAAGGGCTGAATAAATGGAGAGATGTTCATTGTCCATATATAGGGATACTTGATATTATAAAGATACCAGTTTTCCCCAAATAAATCTATATTTCAGTGAAAATTCATCCAGAATCCAAACAGGGCTTTTATGGGCCAGCTATCCTAAAATTCATGTACAAATTAAGAATACCTAAAATAATTTTGAAGAACAAGTTGGGACAACTTGCCATACCATATGTCAAGGCTATTAAAACTCCTGTGGTAAGGATAATGAATAAGTCTAGCTGGATGTGGTGGCTCCCTTCTGTTGTCCTGGCTACTTGGCAGTCTGAGGCAGGAGGATCACTTGAGGCCAAGAGTTCAAGGCTGCAGTGAGCTATGATTGTGCCACTGCACTCCAGTCTGGGTGACAAACCTGTCTCTTAAAACAAACCAAAAAACTGATTTAAGTCTCAATATAAACTAATATAAGGAAGTTTGTTATAGAGGCTGCATTATAAATCAGTAGGGAAAGGGGGGGAAATTTCATTCCCCACTTCATACCATATACAAAATCGCATCATAGATGCATTATAGATAGGCAGAAAGGCAGTCTTTAAAATTTTTAGAAGAAAGTATAAGCGTTGTTGTGGAACACAGAAAACAGAAATGGTAAACAGATTGAGAAATTTGATTCTGTTAAAATAAACTTCCATTCGAGAAAATAATCACTCTGAAAAGACAAGGCTCAATTTGGTGTAATATGTTCACTAATGAGCAGAACATTGGTTTTTAAAATCCAGCCAGTGTTAATTCCGTACTTGTTTTATTCCTGACAAGGTCTTATCTTCTGTGAATATTAAAACCAGTAGTATAATGTTAAAATTTTAAAGCACTTTGCAAAACATATTCATGTATATTTTCATTTAGTTACTTTAATTACTTTCTGAGATAATAAGCTAGGCAGGATTTTTTTTTCTGATTCAAATTAAGCAGCAGTAGATACTTGCATTTATCTTTTCTGATTCCTAGTTAAATTCTTTCATAGTTTTTTCCCAACCAACAGTCTAGGTATAGACCATTTAATGTCTAGGTATACTTCACTTATGCAACAGATTTATTCCTGAAAAATTCATGTTCAGAGAAGTGTTTAGAACAAGTGGTATTTAAATGAAACTATGGTGGCTTTCTAATTTTAGAGATCTAACGGTGAGTCTTTTTAAATAAATAATGACTTACTGATTTGTTGCTGGGGCTTTTTTTGTTGTTGTTAATATGGTAGTTCTTAAACCTTAATATGTACAAGAATCATCCAGTGAATTTAGGAAAAAACACAGATTTTCTGACCTCTTCCAATCTCAGAATTCTGTCCTTTCTGTTTCTCTTTGTTACTACATTGGTTTCTTAAGGACTGTGTTTTTCTCATTCATTTTGGTATTCTCCACAGTGAACAGACTGGTGGAATGTGTGTGTGTGTGTTTCCTTATTAAGTGCTAATTAAGTCCTTATTAAATATTTGCAAGATGAATTCAGGAAGAGCTACCCAGAAGGCAATATCTAAACCTTATACTGTATTAATTGTGGCTAGAGAACATGAGAAAGAATTTAGTGCTCAAAAGTTAGATGTGTGTTACATTTGGTTTCCAATTAAATTGTTAAGCATTACTTTCAAACATTTTTTTCACAAGCAAAATCATTTAAAACATAATTATTTTAAAATTCCATTCTTGTTCCTTCTGGAAAAGGCATAACAGAAAATAAGAGTGTGAATGAAGAAAAATCACATTGTCTTGCACTAGTACCCTAGGCCGTCTTTAAAGTTAACAGTTTTCTTCTCAGGGAAGTTGTCCTCTAGCCACAAGCTACTGGGAATTGTTAAGCCCATTGGCAGAAACACAGAAAACTGCCCTTTTCACCCTTTCCAGCACACAAACGTAGACAATTCATAGCTGGAACCCATCTTCAAGAAAGTGCTGGCTTTATTGAAGCCAAATGTCAGAGTTTTTCATTTAGGTACATGAAGGGCCTTCTGTGCTCTTGCCATATATAATAAAGTAAACCACACGGACATACTTGAAAACAACACAAACAAGCAAACAAAACACCCTCAACTTACTGTGTGTGAATACAGATGCAAACATAACCTAGTTGGTAATAAATACATCTCTCTGTCTTGCTCACTTTTTTACCTCTCCTCAGTGTTAGCTGTGTGCTTTTTAAATATAGTAGCTGTGCAGTAAATATTAATTGAATGTTGGATAGAGGTAGGATGAGAACAAACAGAAATCAATGACCAATTCTACATTTTTCACCTCTTTTATTGTTTAGAAAAAAAGTTCAGTTTTAAGATGGGTTTTGTAGTGTGAGAAATTTAAAAATGTAACAGGAATACAGAGATTCCTTAATTACCCATTTAGTTCAATTCTAAAGTAAATCACTCCCAAGCTGAAGTTTTCCTAACATGGGCCAGAAAACCTGTGTTTGAACAGTGAACTTGAGTGCTTTATCACCTTATGCCAGACCACTGGATACCCTGGCCAGTTATTCCGTTGTCGTTTACTTATTTGAAAGTAAGCTGTGTGAAGATATGGGCAATTAACTCAAGAAATGTGTCTTTTTGCTTTTTTGGTGATTGTCTTGCAGGCTATTTTATGCTAGTGTTGAACAGCACACAAAACCTACCGAGTAAATCTCCAACATAGAGGCCTATTTCTTCTTGCTCTTTTCCATACTTTCTTTAATATTTACAATTATAGATGTACTTTGAAGATACTGATAAACAATAATGTGGAATCTCTTTGATACTGTTTTGATTTTAGAGATAAAAGTCTGGTTTACTAACATTTGGTTAAGGCAAGCAGTGAATGAAAGCATGTTAACAATTAGTGCTTGTAGTTTAAATTGGAAAAATTACCTAAAATAACAAGATGTGCCTTTTGTATCTAGATATAGGCAAGCCTGGTCTCTTTACTGACTAGACATGCAAGCATTTTCCTTTTAATTTCTAAGTCGAATTCCTTGATTTGTCTTCCAGATTTCTTCGTTGTATAATCCATAGGCTTTATTTTGTTGGTGTAATTGAAAGTGTACCTTTGAAAAAGAGTTCTGAACTTGAGCATATTTTAAATTAGTGTTTATATTGGACGCTGACTGGAAAATATTCTTTTGATTATATTCCATTAAATTAAACTGTAGTGGGTCTTGTGTAATTCAATCGAGGTCCTTTGCTTATCGTTTTTGTGTATGTGGTTTTTGGACAGTTTCTGATATTGTATGTACTCTTTTGGAGAAGTTGCCTTGCGTCATTTTTGGAACTTGTTTGTGGTTCAACTCATTTTTGGAGACAGAAATGTTCCTGGGAAATACTTGCTTGATTTTTTTTTTTAATCTCTGAATTGTGAACTTGGTTCACAGATTGGATTTTGGTATTCAGCTCAACCAGGACAGGGTAGTGTCCAGCTTCATTTTGTGAGTGACTGTAGATGCCTTTTAACCATTTGGGCTTCTTTGTTTTTTAAATAAATGACCAGTCTCTGAAATTTTAAGCCAAATGGTATACAAAGGAATTCCCGGTTTCCAAAGGGCCCTCTTTAATTTTGTGTTTAAAAGGCAGTATTGGCTTTATTTTTAGAAATTAAATATGTTACAGCTGTTGAGTAATTTACCACCTCCTGCCCTCACCTTCCCTTAAATAATCAGAGGAGAAAAATGTGGGTTGATTTTGTGTAGCTGAATAAAAAACTGAGAAGAACTTCAGTTTCATCCTTGTGACTTGCCCAGATGCTTTTATGTGATCCACAAGATTGTAGAAAAATCCTAGATTCAAATGAAAGATGTTGTGAGTGAGAGAGTTGCCTGTGGGTTTTTTTTTTTTTTTTTTAAATTACACCTATTTTAACTGCTTATTTGAAACTTAGCTCCGGATCTGAGAATAGTGGGAAGCCAAGGACAATTAAGCATCAGGAAATGGCTTCAACGTGTTGCCTATTGCATCCTTGACGATTTGGATAAAACAGAAACAGCTGTGATTCCAAAGGTCCTATAAATTTCAAATGTTGGTGTAGCACACTTTATGAGCTGATTTAATGAAGAACTTTGCCTATATGTCTTTGGTGACTTGCTTTTAGTTTTCTTCACAAAAATGCAAAATATTTGGGGTCCTTACTGCTAAATGAAAAATTGTGTGCATTTGGCTCTATAAAGCAAGTAGCCTTGAGAGATGGGTTTGCCTAGAAATTGACTACGTTTTTGTGGGAGAACGGGTGAAA
This sequence comes from Microcebus murinus, assembly GCF_040939455.1. NCBI lineage: Eukaryota > Metazoa > Chordata > Mammalia > Primates > Cheirogaleidae > Microcebus > Microcebus murinus. The sequence continues at coordinate 30,855,101 of NC_134108.1, forward strand.
AGGGCAGTTTTCCTGTGTTGCTGCCAAAAGGTCTGAACAATTTGTAGTAGCTTGTGGCTGGAAAACAACTTCTGTGAGGCAAAAACAGCAACTCCAAACTGGCTCTGGGTATGTGTGAGAAAGTGTTCTATTTTTCTCCCTACTTGATTATTAGGCTTTATAGAACATTTCTTTTAAAAAGTGAATTGTTATTCTCAACTGCTTAAAATTGTGTTTTAGCTGATTTGGATAAAAGTTTGGGGAAATATATTTGAAGTTAGCACAAGTGGGGAAATAATGTACTTAAAGGTAGCATTTATATTTTGCTTTTGTAATAGCCCTGTGCTTATGTGGTAATTTATTTTTTTTTCTTTCTGTCTTAAGAATGAAGGTAAATTTTCACATCCAAGGCATATATTTTACAGAAATGAGTTTTGTCAATTTTTTTTTAACTGATTAGAAGTGTGTTTTCTTCTTAGTTCACTTGGGCAGTGTGTTCCATTTTGTATCAAAAGTGTGTTTATAAAATACTGTGTGTAACTACTGATAATTGCTGTTTATTAGTACTTAAAGAGTGTGCCAGCCATCATGCAGATGTCCTTACGTTGGTTATATCGTTTTCTTCTCTGGACAAGAAAAATAGCTTAGAAGAAGGTAAGTGTCCTGTAGCTTAGAAGGTGATTGGAGACAGAAGTTAGAGTCATATCTGTGTGTTCCTAATTATTTCAAAATAGTTTTCCATATGTTCATTTTGTAGCCAAAAAATCTGTTAAAGATTATTCTTGTAGAATGGGCTTAGATATGTGGAGTGAAGATAGACTTGGTTTGATTTAGTTTAACTGTTTTCACTAGGCTTTCTTTCCTTTTCTTCCTTTCTTTCTAGATAGAGTCTTGTTCTATTGCCCAGGCCTATAATGCAGCGGAGGTCATTGTAGCTCACTGCAACCATAAACTGTTGAGCTTAGGAGATCCTCCTGCCTCAGCCCCTTTAGTAGCTGGGACTACAGGTACGTGCCACCATGCCTGGCAATTTTTTAAATTGTTTTGTAAAGATGGGGGCTCAATATTGTCCAGGCTGGTTGTGAACTATTGGCCTCAAGCAATTCCTCCCTTCCTCCTTGGCCTCCCAAAGTGCTAGGACTATAGGTGTCAGCCACCATGCCCAGCCTAAGCTCTTTCTTAAGTTGAAGATTCCCACCATACATGAGTATATGTGTACTTAATTATCTTATATAATTTTGTGATATGAATGAGCAGTTACCACCATATAAACACAATGACGTTGTTACTTCAATGATCTAAACTTTGTTTTACTTTGTCGGCCTTAATTTTGATTTTTCTCTTTTGTTGGGGATATCTATTAGCTTTTCATTAAAATGCAGGCAACAGCTGGTTAAGGCATAACTTTTTTCTTAATATTTTGCTCTATTCATCAACATCAGTTTCTTCTTTATTGTATATTTAATAAGTAGCCTGATGTTCATCATCTAGCACAGTGGTATTAAACCTGGGTAGAGGTGGCTGAGTGATACTTGTTCCCTAAGGGACATTTGGCAATGTCTGGAGGCATTTTTGATTGTCACGAATTGAGGGCGTGCTACTAGTGTATAGCAGCCAGTGATGCTGCTGAACTTCCCACAGTTCACTGGATAGCTCCACAAGGCAGAATGTCTGTAGTGTAGAGGTTGAGAAACCCTGAGCTAGCTAACAAAACAACTCAGTGGTAGCTGGGAAAGTTGTTATTCTCACTTCTAGAGGTGGAGGAAGAGGATATCCCTCTGTTCTCCCAGCCCTAAGCTGAATAACACATGTTGACCTTACACTGGATTCTATCTTTCACTTCCTTTCTACCTTCACCTCCCACCCCCAATTCTGACTTAGGGAGGTCACATTAATCTATTATGTACTATTCTGTTAGCCATAGTAGTTGATTCCCTGTTCAGAGTGAACTACCTTGGCTTGGGGTGGGAGAAAAGCCAAAGAATGAAAGGGATGCCCATCGAAGATAAATTTCACTTAACTCAGTTTTGATAAAGGTCCTAGTGTGCCTTTCAGAATTGTATTGGGTACCAGAGAATGCAGTTGTGATTGACAAACATATGTATGTACATATCTATAGAGTCAGAGATTGATTAGCTTTGTAAACTGAAAATGGAAATACAATAGATAAATAGAATTTTTGGAAAATCTTAACCAGAGACCTCTGAATCTAACTTCTATAAAATACCTATCTTGTTAAAAGAGAAATTGATTGATTTTTGTCTTTTATTACTTCAATTACTACTTGTTGAACCTAACCTTTGTGATTTTGATTAAATGCAAAAGTTGAAAGGAGCAACTTGTAGCTGTCTTCCCTTTCCTACTTGATGCTTTTGCAGGAACTTGGGAGTCTGTACTGCCTTTCTTTGTTCCTTCTATCCTTCATGAATGGCTCCAGTTTTACCCCTACTCCATCCTCTACTCTTACGCTGTTTTGCATATTGCTTTATGCAGATATTTCTTAGAATGGATTGAGGTCATGGGCTTACTCCCTGTGTCCCTTTCTAGGCTATGATGTCCTAGCACAGTGCCGAGTACATAGTAATCCAGTCCCTCAATTTTGAGCAAATGAATGGTGGAGGAGAAGGAGATGCAAACACCTTAGCAGTCTTAAAACTGAATGATGGAAAATGGTTGCTAGGATTATTGAAAGTCAGGATGCTGAAGAAGGAGCCTAAGTCAGTGAAGGTAAGAATTGTTATGTTAGCATGATCATATTGGTGTGGTTTGCTGTGCACCTTCTTTTTTGATGCTGGAGGTCTGGATGAGTGAGGCTAGAAGGCTAGCAGGCAAGTATGTGGCACTTAACGTTTTTTTTGTCTGAGGTTCCTCTAAGCTAAGTATCTTCTTGCTTTGAAGGGCTGGTAGCTTTGGCATGTTCTTGAGTATGATCTGCCTGTTTGTTTGTATATGAATTTAAATTTAGACTACCCTACTGAGTTTTTAAAAAATTGTTTTATTTATTCCTCCATTTATTTTTTTCTTTATCTCTATCAGGAAGAACTGGGTTTCAAAGTGATAGAAATGGCCCTTAAAGTCCTGCAGTGATTGCCTGATGACAGTGCTCTTGTAGCACCTGGAATTCTGGGCTAGGCTTCTTTGGGCAGAAATCCTTCCTTAGACTTCACTTATACTGGCCCTTGAATTTGAAGAGACATAACTCCATTTTACTCTGGGGTTTCTTCTCTTATATGAATTACTGTCACCATTAGTGGCTTGGTTTGAATAGATAGCAGCTCTATAATGTGCATATTCTGTTTTTATGTTGAATTACATAAAAGCATTTATTAGACACTTGGTTTCAATCTAGAGATAATTGTGGGAAAAGCTGTGTCTTCCAGCAAAAGGGCGACTAGCAGGGTACCCATACTTATCACTTTTGGCTATGCCATTGGACTTGTTCCTTGCAAATTGAGCATGCTTGATTGCACAGGTATTTGCATGGTTGAACAAATTGTATTTGGACAATAAACTGTTATCCTGTCAGTGATTAGAGAGGCAGGACATAGTTGTATATGGTTTACTTTGGTAAGAGAATTAAGAGAATATTACCAAAATTTTCATAAAAGAGGAGAAAACAAAAGTACTTTTCAAGAGTAAATATTGTTTCTTTAATGGTTATGTCAGTATTGCAACTGGGCCTTGTGTACTGGGGCAGATTTTCTTTTTTCCTAAATGGCTATTATCTTTTCTTTTTTGTAACACAGAGTTTGTTAGACAGAATATTAAGATTTTCCCTATTGGAGGACAGCCGTAGTTGAATTGTGGCTGAGAACATAAGAACATCCAATTTATAGTGTTATTTTTTTGAGTCTGTAATTTTTTTGCTTTATGTGCAGGTGTGAAGTTGGTGTCCAGGAGAGTGGGAGTATGGGTTGAGCAGGGAAATCTTGTAGGATTTCTGGGGATTAGTAAGGATTCATTTAAAGTTTGTGACTATGAATTTAAATTGAGAAAAGTTATCATGGTTATTTTTGTTTGGCTGCTTGGGTGCAAGTCTGAAGTAAGGCTAGAGTTAGATGTAACCATAAAGAAGAGGGCAAGTGTGCTGGAGGGAGAGAGGGGAGGGAATTAGGGTATGATGGTGGCCCCTTGAATCCAATTTGCTTAAGAAGGGGGATGTGAAGACAGTGGGAAGGTGGTTGTGGCACAAGGGCCCCAGGGTGAAAGAATTGTTGGAGTTGGGGTTCAAGAGGGATTGAGTTGCAAAGATACAAGATAATCAGAAGTTGGGATACATGAAATTGACATAATTGTAGGGTTATAGGTCTAGGGTAGCATTTTTCAAGAAATCATTTTAGAGGGCATTTAAAAAAATGAAATAAACAACATGAGAGTCAAGGCCTCATCTAGCAAGTTCCTCTGTAGGGAACTTCTCTGCAAATTAAAAAAGAAGGCTTCCCTTTGGGAGAGGAAAGAAAAAGGGAAAGGGAGGTGTCTTTTTTTCTTGCTGAGGTGTTCTGCTTGCAAGGAGAAGGCTGGCTGAGTGGAAGGGTTGGGGCTGGATTTCGCACAAACTGCCCAAGCTTAGGCTTTAGTCTTGGTCAGAGTGGATCACACATAGTCATTTGGAAACTTTGTTTCCATTAAAACTGGGTATATTTATTGTGTATTTTGTGAACTGGGTTGGGATGTAAATATTTTCTTCTGGATCACAGTTGGAAAAAATGGAAAGCCAGTGCTTGGGGTGTGACCATGGGAATGGGGAACTGAGATGGTGAGAAGAACAGGATAACTGGAAATTTGCTTTTTAAATAGAACACACAGAGACACACATAGTCTTCTGCTCTGTACCTTGCAGAAAGGAGCCAGGAGTATGGGTAATAAGTAAAAACTGTTTAGATTTGGGATGCATCATGTATGTTGAATTTGGGGATTCAGGTCCCCCTCCCAAGACCCTAAGCATTGTGGGATGATGGGGAACAGTGTGGCCTGGATATTGATTGAGCTTCTGGCCCAACATGGGTCTCCCTAGCTGCACTGTCAGACCAAGGGAAGTAGGTTAGAAAAAATGTGGGGCGCGGTGGCAACACCATCTCAAGATGGCGCCCGTTTCCTGGTCAAGCCCTGCTGTTAGTCTGACAAACAAGTGCTCAGCGCATGTGCCAAGCGTTGTCTCCTCCCCCGGACTATGTTGACCAATCAGACTATGCCCAGTGTACTTACTGCCTTTATAAGCTGCCGCCTAAGGCCTCTCGGGGTCTTCCGCATGTAACCAGCTAAGCAATCCCCATTAAAGCGCTGTCAGAAGAACTCCAATTGCCGTGTCTTCCTTGCTGGCGAGACGGGCGCGACAAAAAAATGCCAGGGTCTAGAGCATTGTGAAGATCCTGTGAGTCTGTAAAAGGTGGGCAGTGAGGAGAGGGGACTTTTGATCTGCTTTGGGTCATATAAAGCTTTCTGGGACTTAGTTATGAGTTGCCTACAAAACATATCACCAGCAACAGGTAATTGACAATTAACTAATTTTTAGAGGGTTATGAGGGTAACAAAGTCCCATAAAAAGATCAAGTAAGCAGAATCTTGGGAATTGGGAGATGTGAGTTGCAGCTTCTTCCTTCTTCTGTTGTCTTGACTACTTTTTTTAAAAAATAAAATAAAAATGTTAGTATTGGCATCCGAGTGTGATTTTTGCCTTTGCCTTTATGACATAAGTAAAAACAAACATATTGAAGCTTTTCTCATCTATCTCTTCATTGTTATGACTAGTAAGGTGCTGATAGAAAGTTGTAAAGCCTTGTGTTGCTTTCTAGACTGAACTTGGGTGGTGGAGAGTCTTGTTTCCCTTTGTGGGACCATACTGGACAGGCATTGGCAGTGGGGAGCAGCACGCTACATTCTGTGGCTCTTAAAAAGGGGAGGGGGAAGTGACTGGGGCGTTTCCCAGTGGGGAGTTGGGAGACTTGGCCAGAAGCTTAGGTTTCTCCGGGTGGGCTCTTAAAACTCACACTCCCATCCACTTGTCAAGTACCCCATCTTGGGTGGGCTTCTCGCTAAAGGAACGATGGGGGCAGGGGTCCTTCATTACACTGTCTAGCACGAATGGGGAGTGGCACGTGTTCCTCTGTGTGTTCTAGTTGGAACTCCTTATTGCATGTTTTCCTTAGAAATGTTAAATTTTATGGTTTTCAACTACTTTCAGGTGTGTTACAGATTATTGACACTCTATAGTAGGTTTAGGAAATTAATACACCCTTTAATGACTGTTTTTTTGGGGGGGCTGAATAATAACAGTAGCTAACATTTATTGTTTATGCCAAGAAACCCTTATTCTATAATACTTTTTGCATTACTTTAGATTTTCTTAGCCTCATTGTACAGATTGAGGATGGAGGCTTCTATCCCCAGCATCACTTTTATCATCCCTGTCTCACTCCCCCACTGTGCCCACCCCTTCCCCTATCAAGTCCTTGCTCCATCTGGTGTTGGGGAGTTATGTATAGTTCTTTTTTCAAGCCAGTGACTCAAAATCAGGCATTTGGAATATAGCCTATCATGAGTCAGGGATTGTCTATAGATAGGCATGTAGAATTAGTCCTTGTCTGGCCTGCCAGATATTAAATAAAGGTTTAAAGCTGCTGAAGTCTGGCCTTCTGAGGATGATCCTTGACAGTATTTGATGCTGTGTTTCACAAAAAGTTTAAAGCTGAAAAGTTGCAAGTACAGGGCTTCCTAAGGAGAACACAGTCAAGGGTGACTGTGTTTTATATTAAACAGCATTGGGTGGGCCCAGAGATTCGAGCTGCAAGCTGCATTCCAGGGACAGTTCAGAGCCATGGCTGGTAATGACATCACCTCCACAGGTGCCAGATTATTTTCCTCTTTTTCCGATATAGCCTGCCCATGCTTTAAAAAAAAAGTTAAGAAAATAGAAAACTAGAAAGACAATTAAGTACTACTGTGAGAATTTGTTGGGAAAATAACTATGAAATCCAATTCTGGGCCCATGTGTAGAGGTAGGGAGATGACAATACAATGATTTTTGAAAACCACCCAGTCCCAGAAATTCCAGTTTTGGGTTACTTGAGTTCAGTCACTCCCGAGAGATTTTGTGAGGAGAGGTGGGGCGGAAGGAAGGGATTTCAGACTATATGAGAAAAGTAGCTGTGGAAAAACAAAGTTGAGGGTTTCCCTCCCTTTATTTTGCCCCAAGTAAGACTGGGCTTATGGTATAAGAGAACTCTGATTTGCACTATATTTTGTAGAGACCAGAGAGATCTGATTCAGAATGTGAAACTTGGATTCAAAGGATTGGATCTTTTTCATGATGACTTTATATGCTTATTGACTAGAATTTGGAATAGAGTGAAGCATAAATAATAAAAGATGGCCTCATTCCCACCTTCAGATAGAATCACTGTTAATATTATGTTGTTTTTATCTCTGTGCCCTGCATTCATAGTTTTTGGAATAAATACTTCAGCAAACGCATATTTGTGTACATTTCACAAAGTGGAACTCATATGTTCAGTTTTGATGTCTTTTTCACTCAACATTATTTGTGTATGGTTTGCCATGACACGTTATTTTTTCAAAATGTAGAATTTTAGAACTAAGGGGTATTTTAAGAGAAAATTAGTTCCCCAACCTTTAATTTTGTAGGTGAGGAAATTTAGTAAAATGAAGAAAATTGACTTGCTTACAATTACTGTTACTTTCACACTTGCATGTAGAATTGGTTTCACCTTTTCCACAACACTTTTCACTGTACTATTCTGCCTATTTTACTTTATTTACTTGGCAGAATTTGTCAAGTATTGTTTTGCGCTAGGATGGCTTAGAGATCAGTGTCCCAGAGAGTTAAATCTATCTAATTGTAACTTTAAAGGGAAAAAAAAGTGAAAAATTGAGACCACCCAAAGACAGCTGTTTAGTTAATTTGACCCGAGTGATTGGGAGAAGTTTGAAAACCATTATGATGTGGTTGGATTGTTGCCATTTTAGGGTTATTTGATATGAACCTGAAAGGAGTAGAGGTTAAAAACGTGTATTTTATTAATACAGTTAGCATAAGCATATGTGAAGGTTTTCTCTTCTGCCATATTAAACCAATAACTCTTTTAAAGCTTTTTAAATGATCTTGCTAAAATAATTATCATCTCATATGCCAAATTTCTTTTACTTTAGAATGTGTTTGCCTTATTTTGCTGAATTCCTATAGGAATTCTTAGCTGTATTATTCCTTTGGCAGTGGCTCATACACAGTCTCATGGCATTTATTCTACTGTTGTCTTAAAATTTGATTCGTTTATTAACGTTAACTTTCCACAAGGTTGTTTTTGCTAGCAGTCTCGGTTATCAGCTCCTCAAGAATAAGGATGTTGTCTTGTCATTCCCCTTCCTTCTTCCTCTCTTTCCCCTCTGCTTTCCCTGGACTCCATGATACAAGCAAGAGACCTTATAGGTTCTCAGTATTATTGCTATGACCTATTAAAAATGTTCTGAGTGCATTTAAGGCCAGATAACATGGTCTCTTCTCTGTGTGAGTTTATAGTTGTACTGATGATCTAAGGAACACTTCTGTAGAATAAATAAGTCATGATTTACACACTTTTCATTTTGGTCAACAGGCAGTTAGATGTCCTTTTTGAGGCAGTCATTATGGCCTCAGACTCACCCTCATTTGTGTTTGACCTTAGGCTAAATCTAGAAGAAACTCTATGTGACAGCCGAGGTGACTTTGTTGAGATGGGGAGGAATGTCTGCAAAATAAGTGATGGAGAACCATTAGTTTTTGTTTTACTTGGAAAAATTCCTCCACAGAATTCTTTAGAATATTAAATTCTGCATCTTGAAAACTTACTGACAATTTTCTACATTTTTTGGCTTTCTTTATGTTGAGGGAAGAATTGAAGCTCAGGTAGGAGGAATAGAGAAATCTGGTGTTGAAAATTTAAGGAGGAGGGAGTAGGGAAGAAAGGAAGTAACTTAGTTGCCAGAATCTATTTGTAGGTAGGGAAAGAAGGAAAGGAAGGAAGAAAGAATGGAAAGAGTTTGAGAAATAAGTAGGATAAATAGCCAAATATTAGGGTGGGGACTAAATCTTAATGGTCATTTGGCAAAGTTGATTATACTTTTGGTTCTTTTCCAGAAGGTTTTCAAATGATTGGGGTGGGTGGGTAAATTCCACTTAGAGATGACAGCTTAAGTGTTGGAGAAATATGACGGAAACTGGCCTGAGTGGCTAGATAGCGTAGGAAGAAACTGAATTAAAAAGAATTCTATTTTTCTTTTCTTTCTGGCAGCTCTCTGTTCTTCTTATAATGCTGTATTTAACTTGTTCTCTAGTGTTATACCAAAAAGTTTGTTCAGTATAATATAAAGAATCTGTGGTTTGATTGACTGCTTGCTTTTTTCCCTCTCCTTCTAAGCTGCTTGTCTCAGAGTAGGCATTGGTCCTTTCCCCATCCCCCAAGTGTGTCAGGACATAGAAGATGTGACTAATTCCATGAGCTGCACAGGAAAGCAGCCACACCCCTTGTATGATATGTGTGTATGCACATGTATGCTCTTTTCCCTTAAAAAAAGGAAAGTATATGGTTGTAATGTAAAGTTTCTTGTGTTACTGGAGTGTGATTTCACTTCTCTTGAGTAGTCTGTTTATTATTAATTACATGTAAGTAATAAAAGATCTGCATACTCTCCAGAGCATTTGGAATTATTTGCCATCTGTTTCTGTTTGGCTCTGCAAAAAATTAAAATAACTTGGGAATTAATTTCACGATTGGAAAAGGAACTCTGCTTCCTAAAGATATTTATGTTTACCTTGGGTTCTAGTATCAGTCGCATTATTTCCTGACCCAGGGCTGGGCCACCTCTGACTTAAGCACTAGGGCTGAATTGTGTCAGCACTGCTACTTAAGGCGTTTATCCTAATCCAGGCGTCCTTGGATTGTGCAGTGCCAGTGAGCAAGGTGGTGGCAGTGATCACAGGCCTGGGCTGCAAGTGTGAGTTCTGAGGAGATCTATGATTACCTAGCGAATCCGTTACTGATAAATGTGAGTTGGAGTTTTTCTTGGGATGTTCTGTTTTGACAGCATGCAGGGTAGTGGTATTTCTGTTATTTATACTGTATCATTCTCCTCCATTGGAATGAATATCTGTGAATTCTATCCCACAGGGTGCCATTATGCTGCAAACATAAATAGATGCTCATGGCCAGTGAGGAACCAGCTGTGTGCTGGTTGAGATGTGGTTGGATTTTTGGTAGTTGGGTTGGCCGGGTTCCCTAGAAGTCAAGCTTGTATTTTACTTGGAGATATCCTAAAAGTTCTGTGTAACTGTTACAAATTATATTTGAGGGGTTCCAGAGGAATGAAATAATAGTGGACTTCTTATCTCATGCCTCAGTAATGCGAGCTACAGCTGCTGCTTTCCCTTTAGTTTTCCAGCCATTCCTTTTCCCTGTTTTCTGCTGTGATTTCAGTATAAATTTGAGCAGTAAAAGGATCCTCCCTAACTGATAAATAGGAGGTCTGATAAATGTTATGCGTGGATGAGAGATTATAGTAAATGCCTGTAGTTAAGAAAAAAATAGTATTCCACATATTTATACTGTATTTACCTCTATGAGAAATTGGAAGTTTGACAGTGTGAGGTGCACTGGGAAAAGAAGATACCAAGAGGAAAGTATGTTTGGGGAAAATGAATTCCATTTGAGAAAACTCTGAGGGGCAGATTCATTCAGAAATATGAGCTCATCACCTAGATGATTTAATGTGTTAATGCAAATGAGAACTACCTGGTAAGATAGCCTTTGCCAGGAGGTTAGGTTTCTGCCTTTTCTCAGGATAGTCTACGAAACTGATTTCTCAGTCACTTAACTCAGTTTAAAATTCCTTAGATTCTTTAATATCTGTAAAATAAAGGGTTGACTGAGTTATTTTTTTGGGTCCCTTGCAGATCTAAAATTAATATGATTCAGGAGGATTGTACACCCTAAAATATATTATTTTAGGACTTATTTCAGAGCTGTTTCTAGTTTCTTCTTACTTTTCTTAGGTCACTGTCTTCAAAAAGATATTAAATTCTTTCAGGCTAGTCTCAGCCCATGAGATGCAATTGTGCAGGTAGAAGATAGTAAATCCCACGCTCTTCACATTTTCTTAATGTGAATCTTAAAAGATGACATGAGGTTTCTCATTATAAATGTGCCAAAATAGTATTTGTTCCATTAGAGTGCCATTTAACTTAATATTATAATAACTTTATTGAATCGTTAAGATGATTATTTTGGATAATAGAAAAATAAGATTATGATGCTTTGAATCATAATCGTTTGAAAACATAGGTGTACTGGATTTTTCTTCTTTTTGTCTCATTTCTTTTTACCCAAAATATACTAAGCAGAACTTTGTGCAGAGGGCATGTTGGTTGCTGTGGAGGACACAGAGTAAGACAGGCTTGTTTAGGAGTGGGTAACCTGGGTACATAGAGGCTATAGTGGAGAGCAGTGCTGAGCTCAGAAAGAGGGAAGGGGGGACGTGGTGGGATCCAGAGGAGGGAAGGGCGGCATGGAGCCGGGTTGTCAGAGAAGTCTTTAGCAAGGTCGTAGCCTTGTGGCTGGACATTACTCGATGTTGCTAGTGATGACCAGCATTTTAGTTGGGTGGCTGTCTTTTGAGAAGAGGCGCAAGGAGCAAGCCTGGAGACTGAGTGGCTTCCCCCCAAGAACGATAGCATTCGTCCTGGGGAGAACTGAACAGAAAGGCTGAAAAGGAGGGTTAAGCCAGCTCTTGGAGGACTCTGCATTTCAGGTGGAAGAATTGGAGTGTGCTTTCTGTAGTCATTCAGTGGAGTCACTGAGCTTTTCCACACAGGAATGATGTGAATCAGAATTGGAGTTTAGGAGGTTCAGCTGGGTAACAGTGTCCTGCTGGGATTCAAAGTAGGGCTGACAAATAATTATGAGAAATAGTCAAACGGAGAAAAGCTTACTTGTGGGGTTTATTTAATCAGAGTCTACTGCTTGTAGCTAGGTTTTTTTTTTTGTCACAACACAAAAGTCATCAAATTATTTATTATTTATTTCAGTGGATACCATCCACTGAAGATAGCTAAGCACATATACTTCATATAAAGTGAAGAATAATCAGCTTAAGGTGCTGATTATCTGTCTTTCTCCATCTAATACATTCAGATATTTATTTTGTATTAATTCTGGCTCTTGTATGATACTTCTCTTTGTTTTTTTCCTAAGGCATTTCTTAGAGCTGCCCTCTTAACAGTGTTTTGAAAATGTATTTTGGTTGAGTGGGTATATCCTAATTTCCCCTTCACCTCTAACTTATTAAGCAAGTGGTTCCAGTTTTGTTTGCTGTTTTAGGAAAGTTCTTGTCCCATTTTTAAAAATAGCTTGTCCTAGGCTTGGTGTGGAAGATCACTTGAGGCCAGGAGTGTGAGAGCAGCCTAGGCAACACAGTGAGACCCTGTCTCTACAAAAAAAGAAACAAAGAAAGAAAAATTAGCCAGGCATGGTTAATGGTGGTGTGTGCCTATAGTCCCAGCTACTAGGGAGCCTGAGGCAAGAAGATGTCTTGAGCACAGGAGTTTGAAGTTACAGTGAGCTATGATGATACAACTGCATACTCTAGCCCCTGGCAACAGAGTGAGACCCTGTCTCAAAAAAAAAAATGTTCTTAATGCATGTGAACATCATTTGATGTTGATAGTCTTGAAATTCAAAGGAAAAGTATCTTGGAAAGGAAGTCAAAGTCTCATTTCTGGTAAGTTAAAGGGTTTGGAATTGAAACTGAGATCTACCTGATGCTGAGTTATTTTTTATCTGTAAGCCTCAATTTCTTCACCTGTAAAATGGAGCCAGTGATAGTACATTTCTCATACAGTGGTCATGAGAAATTAAATGAAATGATACAGGCAGATTGATTAGCACAATGCTGCCATAGCTTGCTTATAATCTATCTTTTAAACAACAGGAATTATAGAAATGCAATGTTGATGCATCTAAAAAATTTAATTGATAATTTTTTCTATTTTAGTTATATTTTTTGCAAATTTAACATTTGAAATTACCCAAATTTTAAAAACATTAAGCACTCTTTTGCTTTTATGTACTGTAATGAGTGAAACTTGTGTCCTCAATAGTTTCTTTTAATTCTTCTCTACAGACTGTCATTCTACATGTTAAGTTCTGTTTTGTGTTAATTTTCACTGCCTTTCCCCCCCCTCCCCCTGAAATGCAATAGTCATGTAGTGTCTTAGTGGAAACATTGTTCTCTTTGTTAGGGCTAAAGAAGTGCCTTTGTCACTCCTTTGAGACATTCTACAGATGCCATTTTGCAGTTCTGAAAAATATGTCCCTGTCTTACTTGTGCTGTGTTAAATTGTGCGTGTATTGTGCTTGATATTTTAATGAAGTTGTAGAGAATACTTGACAGTAATACTTGTCATATGATAATAACAACAAAAAAAGAAATGTTCTTTCTTGATCTAACGTAGATATTTGTTTTCTGATCCCTTCATAACCCTGTGTGGTCTGAAAGTAGATCCCTCCTGCACTTAGATGTGACCTCAGATGATTGATGGTTTTTGACTAACTTCATAGGAAACTGTTAAAACAACCTCTTCTGAGCAGGAACTGGTTGATGTGTGTTGCTTTTAAAAGATCGCTTAATTTACATGTCCTTAATAGCATTTTAAGTGGCAAGTATACACTCTAATTTGCTAAGTGGCTTTAATCCTTGTATTAAGAAGTCGGGACAAAAATCTGTTGGGAAATTGCTGTGATAAAATCCAGGAAATTCCTTTCATTCTTTTAAATCCATTTAAAATCTAACTATAAAAAAATGTCCTCTGATGTAGCAGTGTCTGAAAGCTTCTTAGAGTCCAGTGATTTCTTGCATATAGTGCCAACCTCGAAGAGGAATAGTATGAATGTACCTCTGTGTTTTAGGTAAATCTATACCACATGGCACAATACCAGTTTATTATAACCTTTCTGGGACTTAGTCATCTTGCTTTGTACTGCCTTTAAAATTGCTAAGCAGGAATATAGAAATAAACGGAGAAAGCCCTAGGATTTTTGTTTTAATGGATGTTATTTAAATTTTAAAAATTATACTAAGACATGTTCAGTGCAGAAAATGTAACAGAAAAACACAAAGCAAAATTTTCTGATGCTCATGTGTCAGGAATAACTACTGTTAACATATTGATTGAACATTTCTAGTTTTTTATATGTGAATATGTACACATGGGTTAAAACAACAGTACTATCCTTTTGTTTATTAATTTATTTTTGAAATAGGTCTCATTTTGTCACCCAGGCTGGAGTATAGTGGCAAGATCATAGCTCATTGCAGGCTTGGATTCCTGGGCTCAAGTGATCTCCTGCCTCAGCTCTCTGACTAGCTGGGACTATAGGCTTGCACCACCATGCCCAGCTAATTTTTAAATTTTTTGTAAGGCTGTGTTGCCCAGGCTGGTTTCAAGTGCCTGGGCTTAAGTGACTCTCCTTGCCTTGGCCTCCCAAAGTGCTGGGATTATAGGCATGAGCCACCCATGCTCAGCCGCATTATTTTTTTAAACTTGCTTATTTTACTTTGGCAAAATAGGGTAATGTGTCTCTGTAAATTCTTAAGGTAGTAGAACTTAATTTTGGAAATGTGAATCTATAGGGCATTCATTCATTACTTGGACTCATTTGAAAGTTTACAATTAGTAGAAAGTGTGTACATTTATTGCCAACAGATATGTGTCAGAAAGGGACAGGCCAATCATTTTGGATGCTTTCCAGGATCATATAAGTGTAACAAGTCTATATTGTCACTGTTAAGAAGCCTTTGAAACAAGTAAAGATCTGATCACACAAGCCCTGACTTATCCTGGAGAGCTGGCTCACTGACTTTCCAACAAGAACTGATTCTATTGTGGCTTGACTCCTGTCATCTGGGTTGGAGGTACACAGGGGTTACAGTGTTTGTATATGTCTGGGCATCAGCTGGGCTTGTTTTATGTAATGATTTCAAGCTCTTTGTCATGCCATTCCATCTGTTTCTTTTAAAGATAAATATACAATTGGTATAGGACAGATCCTGTTACAATAAACTTTATGGAAGAAACAAACTCTTTTATAGATGTTCTTTTACAGCTAGAGGTCTAAGTGGGAGGACATGCCTCCCCAAGGGGACTGGTAGATACTGGGCCCAGTCCTTCTCTACAGAAGAAAAAAAGCACCTCAGGCTCCCTTATTACCCTGGGGTCCAATGGGAAGAATATTTACTTTAGAACAGAAAAGCAAATTTCCTTATTACAACTGTGTTATTTTGTTGATTTTTTTTCAGTATTTATTGAATTTATATGTTTTAATATGGTGATAGGGGATAATAGGAGGAGATAGAAAGGGATGGGAAGGGAAGGATGACGTGAGTTAATTGCAAATTATGGCTGAGTCAAACTGTTTGACTAGAACAAGTTAAAATCATTGGACTGGGGTTGACCATGGAGGAGGAAAGGATCAGGCAGATTATGACAAAGGGGAAGTTGTTAGGTATGGCAGCTAAGTTAATTGTTATGAGTGCTACATTTCACCCCTTTGGTCTGATATATATGTAGGTATACACACTTTTCTGTATGTTTAAGTGTAATATATAAACGTGTATACTTTCAGTGCATATAGTCATAGGTATGTCCTTGTCTGTTATAGTTCAGCTTTTATAGGTACAACTGCAGACACATTCCTTCCCTCACCTGGGGCAGACTGTGTAAGTCCTGTTGACCTGCATGTGGAGGCAGTGTCTTATCTCATAGAACACAGTCTGCAGGTACTATTCATTCCTCTAGTCCGCTTTCCATCCAGCCCATGTGTCAGTGGTGAACCCCATCATTAGGTTTCCCCCAAGACATACTCTGCCCTGCCCTGCCACACAGCCATATCACATTCTGTGGTTCATGGAGTGGATGGTTAGGGTCAGTGAGAGCAGTGATTGCCCTGGGTCTCAGCTTATCCTTGATGTGTGATTCCTGATTATGTCTAACTGCTCTTGGTTCTGTACACTGGGAAGATTTCCTTCACCCACTATGTTATATCTTAGAGTTGTAGAAAAGGGTCTACATTGCTCTTAGCCCATTTTCATCTGACTTTTATGTTCTTGGCATCCTGCTTACTCTGCCAACAGTTTTTGCTGGAGTGGTAGAGACTTCCTGCTGGGTCAGTTTGCCATCTATGGCACATCTGTTTACTAGTAGCCTCGTGATTTGTCAATGTGCGTACCATAAACTCACAAATAACTTCATTGCATCCCTTCCAATCCCAAATGTCATTCTGGCTCACAGAATGTCAGCCTAGCTCACAGCAACCTCAAACTCCTGGACTCAGGCAATCCTACTGCTTCAGCCTCCCGAGTAGCTGGGACTACAGGCATGTGCCACCATGCCCGGCTAATTTTTTCTATATATATTTTAGTTGGCCAATTAATTTATTTCTATTTATAGTAGAGACGGGGTCTTACCTTGCTCAGTCTGGTTTCGAACTCCTGACCTCAAGCAATCCACCTGCCTCGGCCTCCCAGAGTGCTAGGATTACAGGCGTGAGCCACCGCGCCTGGCCGGAATTTAGTATTAAAGACAGAGATGTTGGGGACTGGAAGTTGCCCTGCAAAACTGTGCATACATAAATGTTTCATTTTGCTCAATCATTTAATGGAATCTTACTATACATCAAATGTGTGAGAGTGAGAATCCTTTTGTAAATTACTCTCTTAATAGTTCCTCAATAAATATTTGTTCAATAAATGAATGTATCTTTTGTGTAAGAATAGATTTTTATAAAATAGTATTAATTCAAAGGAATATTTGTATTGTTTGCTACTTGCTTGTCCCTTCATGGAAAGGATACTCCCCCCTCCCACCCCTTTTTTTTCAATTGAAATTTCCAGGAAGTATCACTCTCCTAGGATTTCTGTCTAAGCACTTTTCTGAAGCCAATGGGTGGGTGTATGTTTAGATCCAAGAGAAACAAATTATAACGATGGATGTGAACTTTTCACAGTCTTCTCAAAATAAAATCTTGAAAAAATATTTTTTATGTTTCTACAAAAACTAAATCTTTCTTTCTGAGAGGAATAGAGGAAACATAACATGTTAAGGACATATACATCTTCACATTGTTTCCACCTTCCCTGGTAATTAGCAGGACACTTCAAAATGCTCATTGAATATTTTTGGCCAGGATTTTAAACCTTTAAATCTGCTAAAAAGAAGTAGATATATGGTGGAGTTCAGATAACATTGGCCATTGTTGTTTTAGAGAATGTATGTATTTTGGGAGTCAAGGAACGAAAATACTATTGGGTTAGACTTATGAAAGCAAGCAAAGTAAAATATGGATGCCAAATAATAAAAGCTTTCTGTTGTAAGAAATGTGAATTAGGCATATTGAAAGTCTTGGCTTAAATTTATTAAATAAGAATGTGGGAATGGGTAAAGGCTTTGTAAACCATAAAGTGTATCCTTGGTATACCACACTGATTCTTTGAGCTACTCTCCTGCCCTGTATGACTACCATTATGTTTTGTGTGAGTGTGAAAGAGGACACAACCATGAAGGTACATGTGACAAACTTGGTGGGAGGGACATGGAGGGAAGTGGAAACCGGAGTAGAAAAGGAGCTACAATCACAAAATTGACATAGTTTAGGTACAAAGCCAATGATGTTTCCAAGTCATGGACTTGAACTAAGATTATACTGTTTAGTAACTAAAATTTAATTGTATAACTAAAGATTGTAAGCACCTTTAGGACATTTAATCATATGCCCTTAATATACCAACCACATTTATTTGTATGAAGAAATCTTTGTCTTGACTTTTATGTAGACTTTCTTTTCTTCACTTTTGCACTTAACAAGGCACCTAATTTCTAATACCTAGGGTCATTTCTTTGCCTTCTCTCACAACTCATTTTGTGTATCACAGTTTGCTTCTTCATATCATTTCTCTGGTTCTCAGTTCTTATCTTCAAAGTAAGTTTCTTATACATAGCATAGAATTAATTCTTTTTTATACAATCTGGAAATCTCTGCCTTTTAATTGGTGTTTTTAGACACCAATTAAATCTAATTATTGGTGTGGTTTGGTACCATCTTCCTATTTGATGTCTATGTATTAATTGACTATTTTCCCCTGATTTCATTTTATCTCCACTTTTGGCTTATTAGTTATACCTCTTTGTGTTGTTGTTACCCGGTCTAAATTGAACTCATTAACTTGCATCCAAAAGAGCCTACTTCTCCTTTGTTAATTGTTTGTTCTTTAGCTTTCCTCTCTGTCCTTTTACTTCTGTGTGTCTTCAGCATTATATCCTCCTAACCATTCTATTAATTGAATATTTCTTGAATTTATCCACTTCATTCCACTGACACCTTCCCTATTCATATACTTTAACCTGCACAGAGATGAACTTTCTCATGACCCAGTTTTAACTTTGGTAGCCAAAGAAACACAAATCCCAACATTGAAAAAATTGACAAGCCTTTTAAGTTTTTACTCTGGTCTCTAGAAAAAGATTTCATTATAACAACAAAACTTAAAAAAAAATCTCTTTGTCAATTTATCTTTCTGATTCTTTCTCATCACAGTATAGAGCAGCCCTCAAACTCTCTCCTTTAAACAAAACAAATCCCCTCCTGAAAAATAAATACCAACTCCCAGTTCTAGCCTGAGTCCTGTGTTCTTTTAGCAGCTATTTTCTTTTTTTTCTATTTAGCCCATTCCACAATAAATTAGTCAAGTTGTTTTCAGAATTGAAATTATAAAGGCATGCTTCTCTTTGGGGTAGAGGGAGCAGACAGAGTCTATGAGTACTCATTTGTTAACCTTTTATTTTACTTTAAACATTATATAGCTTTGTGACACTTATGACCTCATGGAGGAGAAAGGCAAATAGAGTCAACTGGGAAGTAGAGGTTGTTCAGAAGAGTATGTATAGGTATATTTACCAAAGGCAGTTATCACATTTGTGTTCACAATTATCTGGCACCTAATGTGCTCTCAATAATTATTTGCTGAATGAATGAATGAATGATTAATGAATGATCTGATATTGGGGTTCCTGTCTTTCATTTCTGGCATTTATCTTGCCCTGTTAAGCTGGTCCGTAGCCAGTATTCTTTTGGTGCATTAGCCTGCCACTGAGACTTCCTTCCAAATATTTATATATATTTTTTCATTAGAAACATGTAGGTGACTCTGTACCTGCTTGAGATGCTACACTCCATCTACCATGTTTAGTTCTTATAGCACCTTGAACTGTATTCTTTTTTTTTTTTTTCTTTTGAGACAGTGTATCTGTTGCCCGGGGTTAGAGTGCAGTGGTCTCATCATAGCTCACTGCAACCTTAAGCTCCTTGGCTCAAGTGATCATCCTACCTCAGCCTCCCAAGACCTGGGACCACCAGTGTGTGCCACCATGCCTGCCTAATTTTTCTATTTTTTGTAGAAATGGGTTCTTGCTATGTTGCTCAGGCTGGTCTCGTACTCCTGGCCTCAAGTGATCCTCCTGCCTTGGCCTCCTAAGGTGCTAGGATGACAGGTGTGAGCCACTTTGCCTGGCCTCTTCTGGTCTTCCAGGCTTAAAACCTTGGCATATTTTTTTTAGTTTTTCCTCCTCTTTATCCACTATTTATTCTTCGATTTCTGTGGATTATTTTCTCTGAAATTTATTTAATGTCTATCCTTTATTTGGTACTACTCCTGCTACTTCTATCTGTGCTTATTTATATTGGTTTCTATTTGGACTCCCCCTTCTACTTTCTGTCATTATTCTAGGTCCTCAAATTTATCTTCCCAGAGTAACATTTAGTGGTCATCCTGCTTGGCCACATCAAATGCTCAGGGGATTGGAACCCATGTACACTGTTGGTGGGAATGTAAAATAGTGTAGCCAGGTTGGAAAATAGTCTGGCACTTCCTCAAAAACCTTAACATAGAGTTATCATTTGATCCAGCAGTTCTACTCAGGAATATGTCCAAGAGAAATGAAAACATATATCTACATGAAAAATTGTATAGGAACATTTATAGTAGCATTAGTCAAAAAATGCAAAAAAGTCGACTAAACATAAATGTTGATCAGTTGATAAAAGGATAAATAATATGTGGTATAGCCATAAAATGTAATATCATTGGGGCGTAGAAATGAAGAACTGGTATGTGTTATAACATGGATGAACCTTGAAAACATGTTAAGTGAAAGAAGCAAGACGCAAAAAGCCACTTTTACTAAGACTGCATTTATGTAAAATGTCCAAAATGGGCAAATATAGAGAGAAAACAGATTAGTGATTGCTGGGGCTATTGTGGAGTGATATCTAATGAGTACAAGATTTCTTTCTTTTCCCTAATGAGGTAAAATTCACATAACATAAAATTCACTATTTTATCCATTTTAAAGTGTACAATTTAGCGGTTTTTATATTATATTCAAAATGTCAAATTATTACTGCTATCTCGGAACATTTTTATCTTCTCTAGAAGAAATCCTGTACCTTATAAGTAGTCAGTCCCCACTCCTCCCTTTCCCTTGAATCTGCTGCACCATTTTATACTCCCAGCAGCAACGTAGTAAGGTTCTAATTTCTCCAAATCTTTGCCAACACTTCTTATTTTCTTTTTCATTTTTTAAAAATTGCCATCCCAGTGGGTTTGAAGAGGTTTCCCGATATGACTTTGATTTCCATTTTATTTTTTATTTAATGTTTATAGTAATTTATTTTTTTTTAAATTTCAGAATATTATGGGGCTACAAACATTTTAGTTACATATAATGCCTTTGCCTTGCCCAAGTCAGGGCTACAAGCTTGGCCTTCTCCCATCCAGTGCACACTGCATCCATTAGTTGTGAGTTTACCCACCCCCAACACCCCTCTCCTACAACTTCCATTTTCTAATGACTAATGCTGAGGAACATCTTTTCATGTGATGATTGGCCATTTGTATGTCTTCTTTGGAGAAATGTCTATTAAGTCCTTACCCAGTTTTTAATTGGGTTGTCATTCTGTTCATTTGCAAGGTTGCTTTAAAATATCTTCTGGATGTTATTAATAGACCTTCATGAGACATATGGGTTGCAAATATTTTTTCCCATTTTGTGGATTGCCTTTTTACTTTCCTGATAATGTCTTTGACTCACAAATGTTTTTATAATTTTGGCAACATCCAGTTCACCTTTTTTTTTTCTTTTATTGTGCTTTTTGTGTTATATTTGTGTGTTGCTCAATCCAAAGTCATAAAGATTTGCACTTGTTTTCTTCTATGAGTTTTAGTTTTTGCTTTTACATTTAGTTCTTTGATCCATTTTGAGTTAATTTTTGTGTGTAGTGTAAGGTAGGGGTTTAAATTTGTTCTTTTGTGTGTGGATATCCAGTTTTCCTAGTATCATTTTGAAAAAAACCCCATTGGAAAGACTTGGCACCCTTGTTGAAATCAATTGACCGTAGATGTGTATAGGTATTTCTGGACTCTCAGTTCTTTTCCATTGATCTGTATGTCTGTTGTTATGCTAGTACTATACTGCTTTGATTGCTCTTGCTTTGTAGTAAGTTTTAAAATTGGAAAATTTGAATCCTTCCACTTAAGTTCATCTGTTTCAAGATTAGTTTGGCTATTTGGTGTCTCTTACAATTCCATATGAATATTAGGATAAGCTTATTCATTTCTGCAAAAAAAAAAGAAGTTTGATAGGTATTTCATTGAATCTGTAGATCAGTGTGGGGTGTTACTACCTTCTTAACAGTATTAAATCTTTGAATCCATGAATATGGGCTGTCTTTCCACTTATTGAGGTCTTTGATTTTTTTAAACAATGTTTTCTAGTTTTCAGTATACAAATTTTATGCTTCCTTGGCTAAATTTATTCCTATATATTTTATTCTTATTTGAAGCTAAGTGGAATTATTTTGTTTTTGGATTATTCATTTGTGTAGAAATAAAACTGAGTTTTATATATTGATCTTGTATCCTAAGACTTTGCTAAACTAGTTTATGACCTGTTTTTCTGGATTCTGTAGGGTATTCTATATATAAGATTATATCATCTGCAAATTAGAAATAGCTTACTTCTTTCCTATTAGACCCTTTTAAAAAAAATCTTATTCTTTTTATTTTTCTTAGTAATTACTCTGGCTTGAACTTCCAGTGCAACGTTCAATAGAAGTGGCAAGAAGGAACATCCTATCTTGTTCTAAAATGTTATAAAAAAGCTTTCTATGTTTTGCCATTAAGTATGATATTAGGGATATGTTTGTGTAGATGCTTCTTATCAGACTAAGGAAATTCCCTTCTATTCCTAGTTTATTTTTATCACGAGAGGATGTTGGCTTTTGTCAAATGCTTTTTCTATGTATATTGAGGTGATTGTGTGTTTTCCCCCCTTCATTTCTATTAATATGATTTATCATATTGATTAATTTTCCTTTGTTATACCACCTTTGTATTCCTGGAATAAATCCCACTTGGTCATGGTATTAGATTCTGTTACTATCCTACTGGATTTGGTTTGCCAGTATTTTGTCAAAGACTTTTTCCTGTATATTTATAGGGATATTAGTTTTCTTGTGATATCTTTGTTTGGCTTTGGAATCAGGTCTAATAGAATGAATTAGGGATGGTTTCTTACTACAGTGATGAATATCATCTAAATTTGTTTGTGGTACTGCATGTAAAACTCTGTGACTATGCTAAAAATTATTGAGTTGTATAAAATGAGAGACTTGTATGATATCTCAGTAAAGCTGCTACCAAAAAAGAAATCTTCAGGAAGCTCCTCACTGATATGTGTGGCCCAGAGTTCTTATCCGGGCCGTCAGAGTCCTCAACAGTCTTTCTTGCTATCATATTTACCCATTACCTCTGATTTATCTTTGTATGTAACTCTGATCCACTGACAGTGGTCACTTCACTGCCCCCACTCACCACTTCCTATTCCCCAAGATCTCCCAGAACATCTTGTGCATCTTACTTTTTTACCATAAGGGCTGGGCTGTTCCCACCTCTCTTGAATGTTCCTGTCCCTCTTTCCCACCAACAATTCAACCTTTCTTTCAAAGTTCTAATAAAGTTTCTTCTATTCACCACTCTAGCCTAAAGTAATTAATCTCTTGGTCCCAAACCCCTAAATTTGATGATTATGTTGTATCAGTTAAAAAAAAAAAAAAGGATTAGTGTGATCTGGCATGTGTGAATTTTCTTAAGGAGACAGCAATATTTGAAATAAGAACTGTCCTGGGAAATCTGGTATATGTGTTCATAGCACCCATAGGCATATACTGTTCTTTTAAATGCATTTACAGTTAACTCACAAGTTTATACGGATAACTTTTCATTTGGATTTCTCTGGTCTCCCAAATACAGTCATGTGCTACATGTTTTGGTCAACAAGGGCTGTGTACATGATGGTGGTCCCAAAAGATTATAATGGAGCTGAAAAATTCCTATCATCTAGTGACATTGTAGTCATGATAACCTCATAGCCAAGGTAACATCATAACACAATGCATTACTCATGTATTTGTGGTGACGCTGGTGTAAATGAATCTGCACTGCCAGTTATATAAAAATCTAACACATGCAATTATGCACAGTACATAATACCTGATAATGATAATAAATGACTGTTACTGGTTTATGTTTTTACTATTCTTTTTATCATTAGAGTGTACTCCTCCTACTTATTAAAAAAAAAGTTAACTGCAAAATAGCCTCAGGCAAGCCCTTCAGGAGGTATTCCAGAAGAAGGCGGCATTGTTACTATAGAAGATGACAGTTCCCTGCGTGTTACTGCCCCTGAAAAGCTTATGGAATAAGATAATAACAATAATTTTATATAGCTGTACAGTGTGTTTAAGCTGTTACCAAAAAGTTGTTACTTTATAAACTTTTTCATTTTTTTATAGTAAGCTAAGGTTAATTTATTATTGGAGACAAATATGTTAAAAAATAAATTTAGTATAGCCTAAAGTGTACAGTGTTTATAAAATCTACAGTAGTGTACAGTAACGTCCTAGGCCTTCACGTTCATTCACTGCTCATTCACTGACTCACCCAGGGCAATTTCTAATCCTGTAAGCGCCATTCATGATAAGTGTCCTGTACAGGTGTATAATTTTTTATCTTTTAAATTGTATTTTTACTATCCCTTATCCATGTTTAGATATACAGATACTTACCATTGTTGCCTGCAGTATTCAGTACATAACATGCTGTATAGGTTTGTAACCTAGGAGCAATAAGCCATACCATTAGGTGGGTAGTAGGCTTTACCATCCAGATTTGTGTAAATACAATCTATCACATTTGCCCAAAAATGAAATCACCTAACGACGTATTTCTCAGAATGTATCCCCATCCTCAAGCAATACATGACTGTTGTTCTCAGTGCTTTGAAGAAAGGCATATAATGATATATCTAGTCATTAACATTAAATGCCAGACAAGCATTTGTTGATGTGTATGTATGTGTTTGGAAGATAAGAGCTACAATTTTCAGTTGCATTTCAGTTTTTCTTGTGGATTTCTAAAAAAATTTTTTGAGAAAATTTATCATACTAGATTGGAAATAGTTGAGTAAAGTTCTAATGGTGATAGTAATAGTAAAGTCCGTGGGCAAATGTGCTAATGTGAGACATGGGTAGATAAGATTGTTTATGTAAAGGCTGTGTTTTAGAGTTTAGTGAAGCATAACTGGGAGATTATATTAACATACACATCATGGTGTAAAGTCAAGAGCACATCTCACATAAAATAGAATTTGATTCAAATCAGGTATCTACTCTCATACATAGTTATTAGGGGGTTGAGCCAGGATCCAGATTCAGGTTTGTCTTATTCCAGGACTAATGATTAATTACTAAACGATTTTGCATTCCATGCTTATTAAGCAAAGTTGTTAATTTGAGCCTTATTTTATTTGAGTATACAATTAACTTGGTAATACTTGCTGTGCAGAGATGTTTTGAAGCATAAATGAGGATGTTTGTAAAGTATTTAGAGAGCTTGCTTACAAAATAGGCAGGTCTATTACTATTCGTAAAATATTTTGTTTCAAACCAATAACACTAAAACTTCTGCAGAGAAATTAGTTTATCTCTTGGCTTTAGAATATTGAATTCTTTACATTTGGCACAGTGAATTGCTTGTCTCTCTAGAATTTAGACGGTTTTCCAAGTTAAGTCATTTGGTTATTACTTTATTTTCCTCTATTCTTTTTGTTATTCTGAATGAATTGTTATCAAAGAAGAGACATAATTATACTTTCTCTGTTATTAACTTCCTTTCTGAAGAGTTTGAGAATATCTGACACTTGTGGTTAACTGCAACTGTTATATATTTAAGCCTTACTTTTGAAGTTTGTGGAATGAAACTTAGGAAGGCTGATTTTTTTTTTTTTTTTTTTTGGAAGCCATAGTAGAAATAAACTAGAGAAGTGGTTATTGGTTTTCATCTTGGCTACAGAAGAAGTATTTGTATAAGAGTATTTGTTGGTGTTGCTATAGAAACGTAGTCAAAACTACAGCAAAAGCATCACAAAATAAAGCATTGATTTGGTTACCTGAATTGTGTTTCTTATGTTGGAATTATTCCTAATTGATTTCAAAATGTCTGATTTTTTGAATTCTTAGCTTTCATAAATATCCAAATATGTTTAAATGAATTAAAGTTCAAAATAAATCAGTATTTTGAGTATGAATACTAATATATAAATTTTTGATCACAGTTAAGCCTTAGAAGTTAGGAAAAAATTCTGCTGTAGTAAATACAAATTTCCTGTTTGTGATGGTGATGGATTATAATTAAAAATATGTATAGCTTCATGTATTTTAGCATAATTTTGGTTCAGTTGGGGATTTTTCTTAACACCCTATATAGGTGCTTTTCCCCATATTTTATTTATATTTTCTTTATAAATTAAAATAGATATGTTGTCTTTTTTTAGCTTTTTAATAAAGTTATAATTTGGATCAAGAGCAGTTCCACTAACCAGTTTGTAGGGGAAAATAGCTCTGATTCTGGCTTTTATAGACTCTTTTGCTCAAAGGAGGGACTGCTATTGAGTCAGTTACAACTTCAGTGGAAGATGTCTTGCAGCTGTGCCTTTTTGGTTTTGTTCCAGAGATAGTATTTGTGTGCACTGTCAGAGTGTCTTAAAGGCTCACCCTGGAAAGGATTCAACCCTATAAAAGGAGTTTTGTTTTATAACCTTTCACATGTTCTTATGGGGTTCTGGTGGTGATGGTGGTCTTCATTATCTCGTCTTTTAAACTGGCATTTTATTGAGACACAGGCTTCACAGTTTAAGAATAGGAACTACAGTTGTAGGTATTGTATCTCATAAAATAAATTTAGTCAAGCCCTTGGCACACATTACGATGCAAACAAGATCCCCCTCCCCAAACTTTGCAATTTCAGTGAGTTATTTTTTCTGTTCTGTGTTTATACTGATAAGAAGATTGGCACTTAATTTGATTATATTCTTCTGGGTAATTTAATAGATATTGATTTACAAAACAAGTTAATGTATTAAAAGGGAATACAGGGAATTGCAAACACAGTTTGAAGAGTTTAAAACACTAATGACTTTTCATGTTGAAAATTGTTCAGCTTAACCTTTTTTGAACCGTATGTTTACGTAAATGGTAGGAGAATTGTCATCAAATATATTCTAGGTGACCATATTTTCTTGAAAATTTCCCCTTTTCTCCTTGTTTTTTTCCCTTTAAATTGTTAAAATTGTAACAGATTTATTTTAAAGTTCTTAATTGACTTTTATTTGCTATTCTAGAAACAGGCAATACCTCCTTCTGTAAAATTTATTAGAATGAGTGTTCTCATGAGCTGAACAAACGAAGTTGGTTTTTTAGACAGAAAAGGGCTGAGGAAAGCAGAAACAGAACAAAAGCAGATGAGTTGTTTCAAAGTGATTGTCCTTATAGGGTTAAAACAGATGAGACTTCCTTATGCCTGCTCAGGTACTGGGCCACTTTTGATTGGTTGCTATGAATCTCCTGGCTTTTTTTGTTGTGTTTTTATTTTGAAAACTGTCCTGTGTCAGAGTTCAGTTCGATTACATGGCACCTAGCAAGAGTGACTCCATTCCTGTTTGCTGTGGTCTGATGGGGCCTAGTATAGGAAGATAGTCCAAAACAATGACCTCCTATAAATTTTATTTAACAAAATGCTCCAAAGTTATCAAGCTATTTAAGGTGGAGAATAGGGCTGTAGATCCACCCCTATCTTTCTAGCTTCCTTAAACCCCTTCCTCTCCCAGCCCATGTGTATTTCCATTACCATTTCCTTTGGTCTTTGGGGTTGAGATGTCCTTCCTGCTGTCCATGGTCAAAGTCTCTTCTTTCTGGTTTGATCCTTCTGAGTCTATCTCTTCTGAACTACATACCATCCATTTTCCTTTCTTTCTCTTTCGTGTCTTCAACCTCTCCCCTCTTTGCCTCTCCTACAAAAAAGCCTGCACCAAACAAAACAACCCAAACATCTCCCATACATAAACATCTCCCCTCAATCCTAGACTTTTTGTGGTTATTACTTGCCCTTTCTCTAGCCTTTTCTTCAGTGCTGAACTTCTGAGATTAATTGACACTTGTTATGTCTCAGCCTCCTCTCTTCAACATTTTTTCTTTATAGCCACTTGACCTTTTTTCTCACTAGCCACTGAACTTACTCTTTGAGGTTACCAGCAATCTTAGGATACTTTTTAATGCTTGTTGATACCTGAAGCAATCTGCCCTTGCCCCTGTTGGCCACGCTTCCCATTTGACTCTTCTTTCTTGCCAGTGCTTTCTTGGTTTGCTGTCTTTCTTTTATGCTGATTCTTCCCAGCCTCCTTGGTAGGCTCCTTGCTTTCTCTGTGGGAAAATTTATGATGAGCATTTTTCTTACTCTGTTTTGCCTGCAGTTTCATCTCCCTCTGATGACACTGATTGGCTAAGCAATTCCATATCTTAGTCTGTAAACCCCACCTCTGTCATTCAGGCACACATCTCCAGCCATCCTTCCAATCTCCACCTGGATGTCACATAGGCACTCCAGTTTGAGTGTGTTCAAAGCGGAAGTTTTTGCTTCCTCCCTCCCTGTTTCCTACTCCATTGGGAAGTCCCTCTGGGTTCATGGTACCACTATCTGACCTTTGACTGCCAGGAACCTGGGAACTGGTTCTCTATTACTCCTATAATCCAATGCATTCTCAAGTCCTGTCCATTTTACCCACTAAATATTTCTTGACTCTAACTCCTAATTTGCATCCTTGTTGCCTCTGTGTTTGTTTCCTGGATCCCTGGAGCATCATCTTAACCACTTTCCTTTTATGGAGTCACTTGTTTTCACATGGTTGCTAAAGTCATCCTCCAGAAATATAAAGTTAATATCCTTTTTCATTGTCTGCAAGATAGAGTAAAAACATCTGAGCTTGGCATACTGACTGTGCATTGTTCGTTTCCCTTGTCCCATATCCTCCACTCCCTACCTTGTGTCCCAGTCAGATGAGGTTCTGATCGTTCTCTACAACACATTTATCTTTCATGATTCTGTGCCCGTCAGTTACAGTTCCCACGGTGAGGAGTGTGCTTCTGTCCACTTACAATGGGCCCAGTATGTGTCTTCTTATCCTTCAAGGTCGGCTTAAATGTCATCTTGGGAAGCATTCTTCACTCATCAAGTCAGTTACTGTTAAATTGTTTACGCTTACATTATATCTTACTTTTTTTGTGGTATAGTTATTTATTTAAATGTCCTTCTCTCACACTGCTGGAGCCATGTTTTACACAAGTCTGTATCCTGAATAGCTATCAGCAAACAAAAAGCAATTCTTCATGGAATGAATGGATCTTATCAAAACCCAAAAGTTCAGAAATAAAATTGAAATCTCATAGGCAAAGGTAATGTGAGTATGCTGGCTTGATGTTGGATATTTTTTGTTTATTGTTTTGGGTTGGTGTGGCAGTGGATTGAGAACATATTAGTACTTATGGTTGAGGCTTTTTTTTTTCATTATTTAAGTTTGGAGAGGTAAGTTTTAAAAGTGAAGCTATAGAATGAAGTGGGCAGAGCTGCAGTTCGAAATTAGGGAAAGCTAATAAAGTTGTGAAGGGTTGAAAGTACACTGGTTCACTAACAAGTGTCCAAACCATTGCAGATTGCATGTCAGGCAAGTGAAGTGAGGAGAGGGCTCCGATGGGGTTGGACCTCTCCCGGGCGTCCTGGATGTGTAGCTATGCACTGCTTACCACATACACCTTAACACTTCCCCACCTTGACCTGGTGGAAATAGCGTTCAGCTTTATACAGCACGTTTTTTATATGAGCCTGTGTTTATATGTTGGGTGTTTATATGGTTCTAGTAGGGCCTCTTGGAATAGTGGTGGCTGTTTTAAAGGAAAGGAGAGAGAAAAAAGAAGAGAAACTACGGGATGGGGGATGGTTAGGGTGGAGAAATAGAGCAGGAAAAAAATAGATGAATTGGTAAGAGATTATGTTAATGTTTGATTTTTAAAAATAAAGTTAAATGTAATGATAGCTTTACCCATTTTTATGAGAAAAAGTTTAGGTGAATTTTTCGATCATGAAAATTCTATGTTTATTAGTAACTTGCATTCATTTAGCATTTACCATAAGCAGCTAGTATGGTGGTGGTTCTTTGATCCTCAGAACAGTCCCATTATTTAGATATAGGTTAGCTCCTGGTACCTGTTTTTTCAGGTTGGGGAGAGTAGATAATTTCTTGGCAATGGCCTTTTTATTTTTGGAAACTTATAATTTTGGGGGGAGGTGGGAGGATATAGACTTTTTCTTAGGCACACAGGTTGGGGCAGGGCTAGGGAGCATTTTAGGTCTGCTGGATTTCCAGTCTCAGGGCTGTTTGTTTCTTTTGGTCCTTGGAAAGCAATAAAGGGTCTCTTTTCCCTTTTCTTAACAGCGTGTCTCCCCTTCTCACTCAGTCAGGGCAGTCTGCTATGGGGAAAGGCATTGGGATTATTAGTAAGAAACTGACATCTAGCCTGGTCAGATTGCTACTGATTTACTGTGTAAATAACCTAACTTCTGGGCCTCAGGTTCCCCATCTATTAAAGGCAAGAGGTAGAAGTACATGAACATGGAGGTCATTTTTGGCTCTGAACTAGTTTGGTTCTATAAAAATCCCTATTTTGCTCAGTCATGTGTAGGGTATTATACAGCTGCTAGCAAGATCTTTGTTTCTGCTTTGTAGATAGTGGGCTTATGATAGGTGCTTTTGTTTTATTTCTTTAATCCCTAACGCATAGTGGGTGTCCTTACCACCTAGCAGTAGCATCTGCTCATTCAAAGGGAAAGAAGAATGAGCCTAAACATCTTAAGCTTATAATGCCTTCCTTGACCCCTCACAAAGGAGCTGACCACTTCTGCGCTGCCCTTGCTGTACCTCTAGTAGCCCTTATCACATATGGTGGAATGATTTGTTTATGTGTCTGTCTTCCCTGCTAGACTGTGCATTCCCAGAGGACTGGTATGGGCAAGAACCTTCCCTGGTTCCTTAGGGCCTAAACCAGTGTCTGGTGCAGAGGAAGAACTTAGTACATGTTTCTTAGATATAATGTGGAATGAAATTAATACAAAGTACCTGAGGGATTGCTATACTGGTCTGATTATATAATTTAAAAAGTGATGCTTTTGACTCTTCTAGTTAATTGTTTTAAAAAAGGATTTGTTAAGAGCTTTAGCCTAACACTTTTTAGATGTTTTTTGTTGTTGTTCCAAACAGTAATTTTTTGCTTAGACAGTCCCAGCCACCGCCCCTTTGTTTATTCATTTTCTTTCCTTGTACCTGCTCCTACTTTCACTGTATACCCCCTGTGAACATCTAGGGTCATGCAACATATTTCTTTATTAGAGTCACATAAATCTATAGTACTTTCTAACATTACATTTAAAAAATGTAATTGTGTTTAATGTAATTGGACAAATGAGTCTAATATTGCTAAAAAGTCTGGTAGGGAAGAAACTTTGCAGATGACTCATGTGCAGTTGTGCAAATTATTCTGGTTCAGAGCCTGAATGAAATTAAACTGGGGTGGTATGTGGTTAAAAGAGAACTTGTGCATTGGAGCCAAGGTACTAGTGAAAAAAATTATTTTTTCTGCTGACATCAGATATATCAATAGGAATGATCCTATGAAGTGTGGGCTTTCTAGTAAATTTTATAGACTAACTGAATTTCATCTATATTGAGAAGTCATAAAACTTTTCTCCATGTTTGTTCAGGCAGTATAGTTTTGCATTATGATAGGTAGATTGAAAGATTGGATTCCCTGTAAATTCAATAGAATAAAAAAAAGAGTTTTTTTCCTCCCTGAGTCATTATATTTCAGAGTTATGCCAGAAAATTGTGTTGTCTACTTTTGTTCTTGGTAGAACAGATGATGATCACTTCTCAGATGGAGGTTTGAAGATTGAGAGGAATTCCGTCTCATTATCTTTTCTGTGACGCCGATAACTTTATTTTCTGTTTGATTGTGTCTCTTGTGATTTGGAGCTATGAGTGACATATCAGATTATTGAGTCCTCTGCATCTTATTCAGTTTCATTCTTTGTCCCCATCAAGTAAGAGCTTGGACAATTTTTAAAAGTCAAGAAATTATGATACTGGTTTTAAAATAAAACTTTATTTGTACATAAACTCACATATGTAAATATAGGAAAAGAGTTCCCTATCCTAACTCCAACCAACTCCCCTGAAATATTTTAAAGATAGCATTCAGAGGATAAGCCTTCTAATTTCCTATTTTAATGAAATAATGGGACAATGTCAAAAGTGTGGCTCTTTTAGATTTTCTGAAGACAGATGTAATAGATATAAATTTATATTAACTTCTTTTTTATATTAAGACATTTGTGAAGATTTCAACCCATGTATGTTGTGTAATTGAATGTGTTTAAAATCCTGTTGGAAATGAATAATGTAAAGGACACTGGACCTGGTTTGTATACTTTTCTGCTATTAATAATAACTTTCTGAGTAACCTTATATAAAGTTCGGTTTACTTAATCTAGAAAACAAAGGTGTTAAAATAGAGTTAATATAGTGTTGGTGGAAAGTCTATTGGCTTTGAAGGCAGACCAAATTGGTACGAATTCTGGCTCTACCATGTGTTTGTGAATTTGGGAACTCATTTAATTTCTCTGGTTCTAAGAGTCTAGCTTTTTAAATCCACTATATTCATAGTTTCTCCTGTTTCCATAGTACCACAGAACTCATTTTCTATCTTAATTCTCTTAACCTTTGTTTGAATAATGAGATTCAGATGTCTCTTGAGTTAGGATCTCTTCTTCTGAAGCCAGCAGAGTTGCTGAGCATTGGGTTC
Source organism: Microcebus murinus (assembly GCF_040939455.1). Taxonomy (NCBI): domain Eukaryota; kingdom Metazoa; phylum Chordata; class Mammalia; order Primates; family Cheirogaleidae; genus Microcebus; species Microcebus murinus. Next base: position 30,887,479 of record NC_134108.1, read on the forward strand.
CATAGTTAAGAAGGTAGGTGTCTTGGCTTGGGCTACCATAACAAAATATGATAGACTGGGTGGTTTTCACAACAGAAATTTATTTCCTTCTAGAGGCTAGAAGTCTTAAGGTGGAGGTGTCAGCATTGTTAGTTTCTGGTGAGGGCTTATAGACAAATGCCTGGTGTCTTCACATAGGTAGAGAGTGCACAAGCTCTCTGGTGACTCTTTTTATGAGGGTACTAATTTCATTGCAAGGGCCCCACCCTCAAGACCTCATCTAAACCCATCTCCCAAAGCCTCCACTTCCATGTATCATTACCTTGGGGATTAGGTTCAACATATCAATTTTATGGGGACACAATTCAGTCCATAGCAGTAAGAGAAGAGGACAGGAGACACAGGATGATCAGACATGCCTAGAATGGAACATACAGATCTACAACCCTGTTGAATTCACTAGGTCCAGTGCAATAGAGTAGTAGCTCTCAGACTTCTGGATTCCATGAGCAATATATTTCACAAAAAGGGTTGAGGGCAATATTTTTCCAAGTTCAGTACATTGTAATAAATTTGCAATTGTACTAGCATTTATTAAAAAATACATTTAACATAAAAAAGGAAGAACTTAATCTACAAAAAGATGGTGCTTTGAATTAAATAAAATTGGCTCTACTAAAATACTCTACCCTTTTCCTGCCAGTTGGTATAGGTGACATCATATTTAAATATTAAAGTATTTTCTTTATGATAAAGTCCTCTTTTAAAATTTCTTTTTTGAAGACTTTTAGGTAAATGTGAACAGATAATTACTCATTGACTCAGGAACTGCTTGGTAGGAGAGGAATAAGTAGCATGATGAAGCTGTAAAAATGAACACATGGGTTCATAGTCTATCTCAATCCTGCATACATACATGGGGCAGGGTGGAAAACCAGAATTTAAATTGTGGAAATTTAATGGGGGTTTGTTACTGTAGAGTTAAGAAAGATTAGTTATTGCTCAGATCACTCTGACCTTAATCTTAGAAGTGACTCGTTTTCCTTTAGTGACTTTATATTTACTTTGCTTCCACTTATATTTGTATTCATAGGAGAGATGGATGTAGGATTACCTTATTTTAGCCACTTCTCAATTTAGGATTGACAGTATAAAACAGGGATTTATTAGCTTTATAACTATGTCATGGTACTTATGCAATCTATGTTAAAACAAGCCTCCATTTTTACGTACAGAATAAATAGACATCCTTGTACAAATGAATCAAAATAGATTTTTCATTTTTATAGATTGAAAACTGGACTATGTGCATGGTTTCTCTATATCTAAAAATGTATATATCAGTTTATAGTAGTTTATAAAGATGATTAGACTGTACAGTAGTCCCACCCTTATCCATGGTTTCACTTTCTGTAGTTTCGGTCACTTGTGGTCAACTGTGGCCTGAAAATATTAAAATGGAAAATACCAGAAATAAGCAGTTTATAAGGTTTAAATTGCATGCCATTCTGAGTTGCGTGATTAAATCTTACCTTGCCCCGTCTGTCTCACCTAGGAAGTGAATCCAGCAGATCACACTGTAGACACTATTTAATAGCTGGCTTGGTGGTCAGATCAGCTGTGGTAGTATCATAGGGGTTGTGTTTAAGTCTTCTTTATTTTGCCTAATACTGGCCTCAAAGCACAAGATTAGTGATGCTGGCAATGCATATATGCCAAAGGGAAGCTGTTAACTGTCAACTGCTTCCTTTAAGTGAAAGTTCTTGACTTAATGAGGAAAGTGGAAAAAAGTGTATGCTGAGGTCAGTTAAGATCTATGGTAATGAATCTTCTACCCATGAAACTGTGAAGAAGAAAAAAAGAAATTCATGCTAGTTTCACCGTGGTACCTCAAACTGCAAAAGTTATAGCCACAGTGCATGGTAAGTGATTAGTTAAGATGGAAAAGGCATTATATTTATGGGTGAAGACATGAACAGAAATGTGATCCAGTTGATGACAGTTGAGTTTGGTACTATCCGTGGGTTCAGGCATCCTTCAGGCATCCACTGGGTGTTTTTCCCCAAGGATAAGAAGGGCTACTATATGTTGTGTAGTATACTTTTATTGTCTATTTGTAGGGTATATTGAAAAGACAGAAATAAAAACAAAGTTGCAAAATGGAGACCCAAAGCAAGCATCATAAGCACAAAAACTGAATGAGAAAAAATTCTCAGTAGAATTATAAAAATTATAATTAAAAAATTAGAGTTGTGTCGTTAAAACTAGTCTCTATGTAGGTTTCTTCATTTAGTGAGTAGAACAGGCAGCAGGAAGCTGACTTTTTTTCTTTGACCCATGTGAATTTTCTAGCTGAGGAATGAAGTGACTTGGAACCGAGCTGGACTTTCTACTGAGCATGCCCTTCTCCAGCAGGGTCTAGCTTGGGTGGGGCCAGTCTTGCTCATTAAGCTTTTGGATGCTAGATTTCCATCAGCTTTCCAGTCTTCCAGTGACAGGAAACAGCACACAACGTGTTTCATGTGCTTAAAAGCTGCGTATGTATTTCAAGGGGGAGATTATTAGAGCATTTCTGTTGTAGCAGTTGGGTTTCATGATACATACTTGTTTGTTGCTGCTTGTGAAGTTTGCTGTTGAGAGTGTGATTATATTCAGTGGACTGAAAATTTGGAAAATGCTAATGTACAGAAGTAGATGAAATCTGGGTAAGTACACTGCTCCACAGGGAATATGTAGTTATATTTGAACCAAGCCCTATGAAGAATATATTTTTTCTTCAACGGGCAGAGTTTAGTTTTAGACTGCTTGCTTGCATTTTTCTAGGCAAATGTTGAATTTTTTCAGGTTATCTTTAACATAATAGCTTTTTCAGGTTTGAACTGTGAGAATAATGAAGCTAGTTGGCTTATATATGTGTCTGGTTGTTTCACAATTGATATATTCAGTGGTGTGGTATACTATATGAAAGTTTATGATTAAAGCACAGTGAGGACTGGTGTAAGGTTAATAGTATACAGCTGGGTTTTTTTAAGCATGTTAAATGAAAACTTTCAGTTTAATTAATTTATAAAGTGCTTCATTTTCACCCTAACGTGTTTGATTAAAAGAAGTTATACTATAGCTATCAGAGATTTGAATTCAGTTTTTAGCATCTGCATATTAGTAGCTATTAACAGGACTGATTATTGTTTTGATAATGGAAACACCCTAAGTAAATATTGGTTGAATAAGGATAGGTATCAACATCTTCTTTTATTACTAAATATTTAATCTGCTGTTTGAAGAGATGTGAAAACTCATCATATTGCCCAGATTCTGACGTCGAGACTTAGAAAAAAATCTTCATGCTTTTTCTTTATATAATGTACCAGTCTAAATCATCTTCCTTCAAAAACATCCTTGTTTCTATGCTACTTTCTAACAAAATCAGTGCCACTGTAATTAGCAGACAATCTCTGCAATTCTGTTTTTATTGTTGACACTACAGGGAATGTTCCTATACCACTAAAGTATTTATGGTGTTTTTGGGGAGATGCATGTTTACTTGGGAAGTTTAAGTTTTTTATTTTTATCCCCCCCAAAATTTCCTCTTCAAATTATTTGTGACTTGGGTGTAGGACCTGAATAAAAAATAACTATCAAGGTGATGCTGATAATCTGGGCAGTCAGTCATTGCCTCCCTCCCCCCCATCTGCTTTGTAGTGTTTCTGTACAGATTATATACTGATGACCTGTAGTTTAACACCATAGCAGGATCACACTGGACAGGTAAGATTTCAATTTTGATATTAGTTTTTCTTGAATTTTTTTGTGGACTGAAGGTTGAATGCCTGACATATTCTCCAGTAGGACACTCTACCAAATCACTTTTGTAAATAGTGAATTTTGAGAATTTTACCTCCAAAGAAATAAATACATTTAGCTAAAGTAAAAACTTGTCTTAGCCACTACCACTTAAAAATAGTTATTTATTTGACGCTGTTACTAAGTAGTTTTGAACTAAATTAATGTTCAGAGTTAGAAATACTTTGGGGGAAAAAAAAAAGGTTTTATAGCATTCCAAATGGCATGTATGTAATTCCATTGTGGTTACAGCTTTTCCCGCATAGGAAAAGTTGCTCTTATCACACCAGGTTTGGAAGTTCCATAATGCTAACACTCTGTGGCACCTTCTGATCAACTGACCAGTGAACTGGCGTCAACATGTGGTTGTGCTTACTTAAGCTGAAAAAAAAGTCATTCAGTTTATAGCCTTAGTTTTTAGAATATATGCTATACGTTGGCATAACTCTTTGGCAAGTGCTATAAATATTTAAAATGGCAGAAGAGCTAATGAACAAAATTTTAAAAGTGAATTATGTTTTTTGACAAGATTTAGGTATTTATGCCTGTTGACTGCAGTGTTCCAAAGCTTATGGAGAAGAGGATTTGAAAGTATGAGATCAGTGTAGGCTCCAGCTTGGTGAACTTGTCATAGTGTGGGGGAGTTGATTGACTTTGACAAGCTTTTGTCTTATGACCTATTAAAATGCAGCGTCTGCAGCCTGTGCATTTATCCTGTGCAGTTAACCTTGGTGGATTTGTCGTTAGCTTATTTGGGAAGCGTCTCCTGAACCACTGCTGTTTTTAGAGTTTGATTCACACAGAAATAATATTAGACTTGTTGTCAATTACCACTTGAGACCAAGGAGGCATTTTTGTGACTGGGTTGGGGAGGCATTTTATGCATAAGGTAATTGTGGGATGAACATAGAAAAAGTGTGCTTCTTGGTGTCTGTTATGGTCACAGGAGATTATTGGTATTGGCACTGCTCTGTTTTGAGCCTGGTTATGATATCACTGGAAGAAAATGTGTATTTTTTTCTTCTATAGAGCACTATAGGATGGTAGTCCAAATAAATGTTCCCCAAATACTAGGAACAACACAAGAGATATTTATCTCGAAGCTACCGGATGTATGACACTGTACTAGGAACATGTAGTTACTCATCTGTACAAAAGTTTCACCCTTTTCGTGTGAATATAATAGCAGATATGAGGCAGGGAATAGGTGTGGGCAGGAAACATGACATCCTTGTGCTTGTCAGGCCAATTTTGTTCCTGCTTTTCCCTACAAATGAAGAGGAAGCTGCTGAGAGATCGGGAATGTTTGTGTATGACCTGCTTAGAAATTTAATAAGAATCTTCCATTTCTGTTTTACTCTCTCCCTCTACCTTTTTTTTCCCCCTTTTTTAAAGAGACAGGGTTTTACTCTGTTGCCCAGGCTGGAGTGTAGTAGCACGATCATAGCTCATTGTAACCTCAAACTCCTGGGGGCTCAAGCGATTTTTCCTCCTTCAGCTTCTTGAGTAGCTGGGAGTACAGGCACGTACCACCATGCCTGGCTAATTTTTAAATTTTGTGTAGAGATGCGGTCTTGTGATGTTGCCCAGGCTGGTTTCGAACTCCTGGCCTCAAGTGATCCTCCTGCCTTATTCCCCCAAAGTGCCAAAGTGTTGGGATTACAGATGTGAGCCACTGTGCCCAGCCTGTTTTACTCTCCCTTATAGAAGATTTTCTCAACTCTCAGAGAACTCTATGTCCAAGTATCCTATTCCCATTCTTCCAGTAGAGGATAAGAATAATATTTTTGGCCTACCTGCTTATGTATGAAAATTATTGTTAGCAAAAGACACCTATTTGTTTCAACTCTACACTGGGGACAAAATGATAAAAATAAGCCAAAAGCAAAGTTTTCTCAGGAACTGCATTTGAGCCTTGAATAACACGGGCTTGAACTGCATGGGTCCTCTTATGTGTGGGTGTTTTTCAGTAAATACAGTTGGTTCTCTGAATGGGTGGCTTCTGCATCCACAACCAAACTTAGGTAATAAATACAGTATTTGCTGGGTGCAAAACCCATATAAGTGGGCCAGCTTTTCCCGTCCTCAGGTTCTGTGGGACCATGTGCGAATTTGGGTTTATGTGGGGGTCCTGGAACCAATCCCCTACAGGTACTAAGAGAGGATTGTATATGTATTAAGTATTTTTTTAAATGAAAAACGTATTAAAAAATATTGCTGTTCCACAAGCTTAGGTGTTGAGCTTACACTCTTTAGAAGAGCAATCTATGTGGGGTAAGGAGTGGTTTGTGAAGTATGCTGAACTGAAGACTGGCAGAAATCAATTTCTTTGAGGATGTAGAGACAATCTTAAGCCTCATGTGCCAAGAAACCATTTTGTTTTAGACTATTGTAATGCTGCTGCTGAGCTGGAATAGACTGGAACGTTTCTGCATGCACACTCTTCATTCGAGTGGTTAGAGCTTTGTGACAGGGCAAGGTGGCACTATTGCTTGTGGTAGTCTCTTGTGGCACTTGAGTTGTCTCCATGGAAGCAGGCCAGCCAAGCTGGCTTCACTTAATGCATCAATATTGTTTCCTAATAAAGTATTTCAGTTTGTGAAAACTTCTACTCAGTGAATACTGTCTCCCATATCTCATGTCATCTACCAGTGCCATCCACCATGCCCCGTTACTCTTCTGTATCCTTCTCATTTCTTTATGCATATACAGGTGTGTGTTCATAGTCACGTAATTATCTCCCACACACTTTGCTTTCATCCTATAAGCTGTACTATCTGTATAAGGTTCCTATCCCTATAAAGTAACCTAACATGTATACTGTGTGAATCCTGCTGTTTATACTTAACAATGTACCTTGGGATTATTTTGGTAACTGTATACCTTTCTCATTTTCGTTTTCTTTAGGGCTGCGTAGTATTCTCTTATATGAATGTGGTATGACATCTCCTATAAGTAGATGTTGATACTTTGCTTTTACAATGTTATAGTGAATCACCTTGTACACAATAAATTTACGTATGTGCAAATGTGTCTGTAGGATATGTTACCACAAGTAAGATTACTATTTTAAAGTGTGTACAAATTTGGAATTATGATAGCTGTTGGCAAATCGACTTCCATTGGGTCTGTGTACTGATTTACTCTTCTACCAGCAATTGTATAAGATTACCTCTGTTCCCACAGCCTTGCTCGGTGATTGCATGATTAAACTTTTAGATATCTCCATCTTGAATTTTTAACTTCATTTCTTGTATGAAGAGTGTGGTGAGCATCTTTTCATATGTTTATGTGCCCCGTATATGTCTTTTTCTGTTAACTCTGCTCATCCTTCAGCTACTTTCCCCTTTGTTATTGGGCTGATGGTTTAAATCAGACTAGTGAATTTAAAAATGAAATTTGTTTTGCATTTTTTGATGTTGAGCCAACTTATAAACAGGATTGTTTTATTTGGCTTTTTGAATTTAGGTTACTTGAATTCAGCTACAGAGCAAATATGTTTCTACCAAATACAACTGAGAATGAGAATTAGTACTCTTTAAAAAGCATGATGCCTATTTGTATGAATGTTTAACCAACATTTTCTATGAAGGACCATCATGTGATTATCTGCAGAGTTGACAATGGTAGCTTTTGAGAAAACTGTGGCTACTTTTCAAACTAGTTGTAATTTCTGAATTTAAATTATCCAAATTTAGGAATCAGTGACAAATTGTGGACTATGTATTATGCTAATCTAGTTACCTATGTTCCTTACTAGACTGGGAAGCAGGATTCTTTCATCTATGTTACTGGGATCTGGTGCATGTGCTTTGCAAGTACTCAGTAAACATTTGTTTTGAAAGAAGTGGGTAAGATACTGAATCTACATCCTGACAGTCAGTGAAATTGAATTGGGGGTGCTCAGGTAGAACACGTTGCTAATGAGTACAAAGCCCCAAATAGTGGTGGCAATTTATTGATTACACATTTTCAACAAATAATTAACTGTTGGGCATCATGCTAGGTGCTGGTTTTATAGTAGTAAAGTCGTTTTGGGGTTGACAGAAGAGTTGCATAAGGTCTCTGGAGCTGGATTGGAATTCTGGCTCTTACATTTATTGGCAACATGGCTTTGACCAAGCTATTTATTTTCTTTTTACCTTCTTCATCCATAACATGGAAATAATTTTAGTTCCTTCCTTAAAGTGTTGTGAAGATTAAAGGAATTGCTACATGCAAAATTTCTTCTAGAGCAGTGCTCAGCAAATAACTGATATTATTATTTCTGTTGGGATTATTACTACCATTACTGTTGTTTTTAGTGAACAAATGGAAATAGTTCCTTTCTTTGCAGAATCTCTGTTTGATGACAGTGGTCCACCATTTATTATGAATTTGTTATGTGCCAGGCACTTTATGTCTAGCATCTCACTTAATCCTTTGAGCCACCCAGCAAGTACCTATTATATCCCTATTTTGCTTATAAGGAAACTGAAACTCAGCAGGGCTAAATAACTTGTCTACGGTTGCATAGGCAATAAGAAGCAGAGCTGGAATTCTAATCCTGTTTTGTTTTCCAGACTTGATCTCAAACTATCATGCTATTTTATCCAAACATTAAGTAACTTCTCACAGAAAGAATGTAGCTCCAGCTCTGCCTGTTACACAAAACCAGTGTTCCACCTGAGAGAAGGAATCAAAGCAAATGCAGTCACCAATCTTTCCGACCACTCAGCTCAGAGCCAGCGGGGTTCGGGATGTCTTTATATCATCTCTATTAGAGTGTCTGTTGAGTTGCCCAGTAATACAGGCTTATGTGCTTATGATTATGTGAAGAACATCCATAATGATTTATGCATGGACTCTGGTTGTTTAGCTCTCATATCAGGAAAGGGCATCTATTTCTGGGATGGCCTTCATTGCTTGTAGAGAGGGCTTTGCTTGACATAGCTTTCTTTTTGATTTAATCTTTAATAAGAGCAGCAGGAACTTGCTTTTAACAGATAAGATTGTTTGTACTTATCTCAATTGTTATTAAAATTGGACAGTATTTAAAATTATGCCCTAATTTTCAAAAACCATCTCTCCAATATATGAAAAAATACATGTTATCTTTTGATGAACTTTAAGAATTTTTTCTTTCATTCTTATTTAGAGTTGCTAGAATAAAGACTTAGTGGTTTATCTCACTAGTATTAAGTCAAGTGTTAGGTTTTTAAAAACTGAACATCATCTGGAAAACAATGAAAAATTTGACAACTCTGGCTCTTAGGTATGAGAGTCATAAAATGCAGTGGGGAGTAATAACCTGAGATGATTCTACATGTGCTCCCAGTTTCTTAAGGCTTATTTTGTAATGCTTTCCTCTGAATAAGCAGAAGCTGACATCAGGATGCTTTTGGCTACAAGGAACTGAAACCCCTGGCTCACTGTTTCAGCCAGAGTTGGGGGGGGGGAGGTTATCTCACATAACAGGAAGTTCTGACACAGGACGGAGTCTCATGTGGCCCGATCAGGGGGCTGGTCCTCTTCTCTGTGATTCTCTTGCCAGTGCCCTCTAGTGCGGGTCAATGTGTTCTCAGGCTTTCTCCCCTCAATGGATTGGAGATGGCAACAACACTTCTAGGTGTTATGTATACAGTGTTCAGAGGCAACAGTGGGGTTGGCTCTTGTTAGAGAGAGAGAGATCCTTTTCCAGGAGTCCACCAGCAGATTTTCTGCATGTCTTGTTGGAGAGGGGATGGAGACTGCTCTGACTGCCTGAACCAGTAGCACCTACCCTTGTGGCCCATCCTGGAGCCAGCCTCTGTTGGCAAACATGTGGAAGAGGGAGGAAAGCTGAACAAAATTTGGGTTCTGTTAAAAACAAGAAAGGGTGGAGGGAATACATGCTCTGAATGTAACCTGATCCTGCTTCAACTTGAACTAGCAAAGAATTGCAGTTCATATCTTGTGTGTGTCTGTATTTAATTTAAACCAGATACTAGCTTGCATTTTTATAGAAATAGTTCTTTCTTACAGGTCCTTTGTCCCTTTAAAAATAAATAAGTGATATGGTGTGTTATAAAGGTAAGTAGGGTAGGTAGCATCGGATTATTTAAAAATAACTTGTTTATTTTTATCATGTAGATAGTCTCTTTGGAATATATTAGTACTTATTTGAATATGAGGTATTTTCTAGACCTTCTGGCACTTAAGAATAATAAACCTGAAAGGGAAAGGACTTAACTTTCAGTCTTCTCTAAGTGTGCCTATTTTTTAAATTCCTTCTCCCTTTCCAGATATTCTCTTTTCTTCCCTTTTCAACTCCAAATGTCAAATATATTTGAAAAGTATCACTCCATTATTTCCAAAGTAGAGTTAGGTGGCTGTTGAATCATTCCTGTATCTGGGTCACAGTATTTCTTTTTCTCACACTTGATGCTTTAATGGTATCAAATAGTGGAATATTAAAAGACCTCCCCTTGGGCTGTAGGCTATATGGGGAGATGAACCTAAGCAAGTGATTGTGGGTATCAGCAAGGTGCTCTGTATATCCTCTACTCTATATGTTACCCAATAGCAGATGAAAACTAGTTTTGTCAGATCTAGAAAACGGCTGAATTAGACCTGTCCGTACATTGCCAATATTATTTAAGTTTAGTGGTTATTTGTTGCAGGGTTTTGTTTTTCTCAAAGTTCAAATGAAAGCGTCCCTCCATTCCTTTACTACCATTTTTGAGGTTTAGAAATGTTTGCTTTTCTATTTTGTAAATCTTGGGTCCCTAAATAATGTATTGAACTCTGTTCGTAGAAATCAAAACCCTCATATTGCTCATGATCCCAGAGGATGGGAACTACTCAGTTGGCAGCAGCACCCACCTTGGTCTCTGCTTCAGGATTTTATGAACAGTAAGAACTTATAGAGTGGATTCTTTCAATATTTTAAGGAAATTTCTGGACCCCCAAATTAGCATGAACCCTTTGCTTGGAGTTCTTTATATGAGTGTGTAGAGTTGTGTATCTATTTTGCTTTGCTTGCTGTAGTATTCTGATTAAAGGCCAGTGTTTAAGTAGCATAATGTTATATGCTTGATAGTTCAGGCTGGTGGTAGTGACAGCACCTTGGAATTTACCTTTTTTAAACATAGGGGAAAAAAGAATGGTTTTATGTAACACAGCTCCTTACCTAACCAGTACTGATCCTCTATTGATGATGGTTTTCTGCTTGGTTGCATGTTAAATGACGCATGCTTTTTCTCATGGAGCTGTTATAATAATGAACATTTTTATCAACCCAGATGGAGCATGCCAACATGATAATTGTCTCCAAACCACATGCTTGTCTAATGGGCTGGCTGTTCACAGCAGTGTTCTTTTTAGTTGATGATAAGTAGAAAGGTCTTAGTATGTTATATAACCATACTAATGATGGATTTTGGGTAATTGTAGTTAAAGATTCATGCAATGAGCATCGCTAGAGTTAGGAAAACTTGAGTTCTGATTTGGGATTTGCCCATCTGTTATGAGGCAAGTCTCCTAGTTTTTTTGAGCCTCAGTTTCCTTGTTGATAAAATACAATGAGGATATTAGAATAGATGATTTAACAATATTCATTCAGTATATATTTATTAGATACCTTTTATGTGCCAGTCTAGATGCTGGGAACATAGCAGTATATAAAGGAAAGATCTCAGCCCTCATGGAGCTTTCATTTTAGTGGGAATGCTTGCATTCCAGTGCAGAAGTTTCCATTTTCATGTGCAATGGAGTTTAAAGGCGTACCCACATCTGAAACTCCGAGAGTTATAGGCATGATAATTATGGTGAGTGGATGTGGTATAATCATGTTTTCTTGATGGTGGTAATTTGTTCAAGAAACCATTTTATCAACAAAGAAAATAGTGTTTAGTTTTGAGCTCTTGAAACTATTTTAAGGATATGCTTATTTACATATAATTGTATCCACCCTTATTGTTGAGTATTCATAATCCAATTAGCCATTTCCCTTGTTTTCTATCTTGTTGCCCATTTACATTGATCGCCTCTGAGGTTCTCAACACTTAAAAGTGTGGATATAGTGAGGATTGATAAGGACTTTGTGAGGTTTAACTGGGTGGTTTATCTGTGCTCTTTATCTCTGTATCTGGGCTTCAGTTTATGTTACCAACTCTGTTGTAATTACATGGGCAAATAATAACGTTCAAATATGATTTTCTTTGTGATGGGAATTCATCTGTAAATTTCTTACTTTGAGGATGTGGCAGGGTTAATTATAGTAAATCTCAGGATATGCTCGTGTTGTTCTATAGTCATTTTCACAAACTGGCATGAATCTTTGAGGACTGGGCCAAGGCCTTTGTAGTTAGTAGGTCATTCATGCACAATGGAGCTGTGATTCTATTATGAAGTATGTGTGAGGAGAGGTATACAACTTTGTGGTCTTCCATCTCTTGGCCTTGGACAAGTCACTTAACTTATCTTCCATTTATTATTTGCAAAATGAGGATAATACCTGCCTTTGTGAGATGATTTGAGCAGAAATTATGGGCACAGTGTCTGACACAGTAAACGTTGAGTAATAGCTCTTATGATTGAAATATAAATAACTGTTAATGCTTTTAACATAATAGTGGAAACTTGAGTTTTATATTTTATTGCTTCTAAAATATTTTGGTCAAAAATCATCTTTAGTGATTGGTCCCCAGACTGTTTCTCATAACCAAAGTAATTAGAGAGCTGCCTGTTTGTCTTGGTTAGCTTAGACAGGCATGGGATATTTGGGTTTTAATCTTACCAGGACATTTATTCAGTTCTCAAAATGTAATTAGATAGCATATGTTAGAAATCAACTTTGTTCATTTCATGATTAATGTAAATGATATGCTCCACTAAAATGGTACATGGTCAATGATACATTAAAGAAAAAAAGGTTTTCTGTGTAACATGGAACCAGTTTAAGTGTCCTCAGGTTCTTATTGGAAGATGTGATTTTGAATTTCAGGGGCCTAAAATGAGAAGTAACACTGGACACGTAGGTATGGTAGTTAACTATTCCCTCTTGTGTAGTATGGCTGTCAAGGACATTATTGTTCCCTGATTTTCCTGTCTCACTATATATTTCTTCTGGTCCTCATACCTTTTCTTCTGCCTGATCCTTACATACAGTAATAAGGGTTCTTTTTAGGGTCCTCTAAGCTTAAGCTACACTTTTTATCTAGGTGATGCCAGTATCACCTGTGCTTTTAGCTGTTGCCCATATGATGACAACCCCCAAGCCATATCTCTACTGCATGCCTAGCCTCCATTCAAAACTTGTGTGTCTCGTGGCCAAATGGATATTTCCACAAACTTCTCAATCACAGTGAATTCAATAATTAAGTTAAATGTCAACTAGTCCCACTTCTACTGGTATGCTCCATTCCCATGGATAATTCTACCATCACTCCAGTCTCCCATCACCTAGAACTTGTCCTCGATTCTTCTCTTTGACTTTCTCTATTCAATTTGAATACCAAGTCATGTCCACTCTACCTGTTTACCATTAGATTCATTTCTTGTCCTTTACCCAGTCGCTTCCGACATTGTACATGTGTTTTTCATGTCTGCATTACTGTAACAATCTTCTGGATGTCTTTCTGTTTCAGTTTTTTCTCTCATTTTGTACTTTACAGTCAGGTTGGGCTATCTGAAATGGGAATCTCATTCTCTTGGTCCTCTATTTAAAGTAGTTAATATGGCTTCTCTTTGCCTTTAAAATAACCTCCTCATTGCCTTTAAAATAACACACACAGCTGGGGTGGAGAGCAATGGGGGCGAGCATGGTGATGTGTGCCTGTAGTCCCAGCTACTCGGGAGGCTAAGGTAGGAGGATTGTTTGAGATCAGGAGTTCAAAGGCCAGACTGGGCAACAGAGTGAGACCCTGTCTCTAAAAAAACCAGAACAAAGAAAACATACACAAAGTCTTTTATGTTCTGGCTTCTGCCTCCTTCTCTTAGTGTTAATTATTAATATTACCAATTTGCCTTCCACCTCCCCTTCTATCTCCACACACAAGTTCCCACTTCACTTCTACAGTGGATCATTGTTCTGTACCTATGGTTTCCTCTGTGAGGAATGCTCTCATGTTTCCACACACCTCTTTGTGCCTGACATGTACCTGCTGTCCTGACTACTTTGTCTGATTAATGAGTACTTATTATTTTAAAAGCACCTCAAAGGCTAACTTCTGTAGAAAGGCTTGCCGGAGGACCCTCTTCTCCTAATCTGGGTTAAGTATCAGTCCTGTGCTTTCTAAGCAACATGCTCTTGGCTTATCTGTGCTTATCTATACTCCTCATTCGCTCAGCTTCTTGAAGGCAGTCTTTATTCTCATGCCTACTTCTTGGCACATTCTAGGAGCCATTAAATATAGGCTGATTGGTTGTTTTTGTGCTTGTATATTAGATGTGAATAACATTTTAAAAATTATTTTTTATTACTGAGCTATAATTCACATACCATAAAATTCACCCTTTTAAAGGATTCAATCCAGTGGTTTTGAGCATATTCAGAAGGTTGTGCAACCCTCACCATACTCTAATTCTAGATCATTTTTATCACTCCAAAAAGAAAACTGTACCTGTAAATAGATATTCTCCATCCTCCTGTCCCCTCAGCCCCTGGCAGCCAATAATCTACTTTCAATCTGTTTGGATTTGCGTATTCTGGACATTTACATAAATGGAATCATACAACATGTAGCTGGCTTTTTTTCACTTAGCATAATATTTTCAAGATTTGCCCATGTGATACCATGTATCAGCACTTCATTCCTTTTGCTGACTGAATAATGTTCTGTTGTATGGATATCACATATTATCCATTCATCAGTTGATAGACATTTGGGTTGTTTCCATTTGTTTTGGCTATCATGAATAATGCTGTTATGAGCATTCATGTACAAATTTTTGTGTGAAGAGATGCTTTCATTTATCTTGGGTATATACCTAGCATTAGAATTGCTAGGTCATATGGTAACTCCATGTTTAACTTTTTAAGGAATTGCCAAACTGTTTTCCAAAGTGGTGGCCCCATTTTATATTCTTATTAGCAATGTTGACAGTTCCAAATTTTCCACATTTTCACCAATACTTGTTACTATATTTTTTTAATTAAAAAAAATAACTTTTTTTTTTTTGAGAGATGAGGTCTTGCTATGTTGCTCAGGCTGGTCTTGAACTCATAAGCCTCAAGTGATCCTCCTGCCTCAGCCTTCCAAAGTGCTAGGATTATAGACATGAGCCACCACACCTGGCCACTATCTATCTTTTTTTTTTTTGAGACAGAGTCTCACTCTGTTGCCCGGGCTAGAGTGCCATAGGGTCAGCCTAGCTCACAACAACCTCAAACTCCTGGGCTCAAGCGATCCTCCTGCCTCAGCCTCCCAAGTAGCTGGGACTACAGGCATGCGCCACCATGCCCAGCTCATTTTTTCTATATATAATTTTAGTTTGCCAATTAATTTATTTCTATTTTTGGTAGAGATAGGGTCTCACTATTGCTTACACTGCTTTCGAACTCCTGATCTTGAGCGATCCGCCTGCCTCAGCCTCTCAGAGTGCTAGGATTATAGGCATGAGTCACCATGCCCGGCCACTATCTTTTTGATTCTAGACATCCTAGTGGGTGTGAAGTGGTATCTCATAGTGGTTTTGATGTACATTTCTTTGTGCTTATTGGCCATTTGTATATCTTCTTTGGATAAATGTCTACTCAAGTCCTTTGTCCAGTTTTAAATTGGGTTTTATGTCTTTTTGTTGAGTTGTAAGAGTTCTTTATATATTCTGAATTAGTATCAGGACACCTGTTATCAGATATGTGATTCGCAGAAGATATGAATAATAATGGGTACAGGGTTTCTTTTTGGAATGATGAAAATACTCTAAAATTAGTGGTGATGGTCGCATAACCTTTGGAATACTCAAAACCACTAACTGTACACTTTGAAAGGGTGAATTTTATGATATTTGAATTATATGTCAAAACTTTAAAATGTGTACTTTATTCTCTTTTTTTGACCTATTCAAATTTGTATTTTAAGAGAGGGGGCTTTCGCCATGTTGCCCAGGCTGAAGTACAGTGTGAATACAGGTGTGATCATAGCACACTACAGCCTCCAACTCTTGTGCTCAAGTGATCCATTTGCCTCAGCTTCCCAAGTAGCTGGGACTACAGGTGCATGCCATCACACCAGCCCTAAGTTTGTACCACTTTTGAGGATACCTGGGACAGTACCTTCTGGCCACCGTGCCAGGAGTTTGAGCACTGTTGTCACTGGCAAGAGAAAAGAGAGTGAGTGTGATCTGCTGTCTGTGCAGGCCCACCTATGCTGTATGTCAGTGATACTTCCAGACTTTAAAAGTCCCTCTTTGCTTGTGTAAAATTTAGGCAACCATTTATTTTCAGATTTAATTTTTGTTTTCATTAGTTCTGATAAGATCAATCATTGAATGTATTTTTTTCCACTCTATAATGTCTTCATTTTATTTGGATTAGGGTCCTTAGATATTTTTCTTATAATCACATATACAAAGAAAAGTATAACTGAGTTGGATGGGATGGAAGTTTTGGTGATTTGATTATAGTTTGAGTAACTTTCCCAGAAAATTAACTTTTGCATTGGAATAGTCACAGTGAATTATGAGACTTAATATTGGAAAACAAAATAATACATCTTTGTTCCAGATTTAATTTTCTTGCTATTAGGCATGTGACTTTTAAAATTTGTTTTTATAACACTTCATATTTTGGTAGATTTTGGTTTTAACGTGTGAAATTTCTGTGAAATGTGCCTTGATACTTTTTAACATTGTTGATAACGTTTTCATATTAAGAATGAAGGATACTAAGTATAGAGAAAAGTAATTTTCCTTTAAAAATTGGATTGTTTTAGTCAATTATAATATTATTTGTAACTAGTTGAAACCTATCAAAAGTAATCACTCTTGGTCTTTGTGACTTTAAGTTCCAGCTGTTTAGATTTAGAATTCTATTGTTGTGACACTAGTTTTGGTTCTGTGACTCTGAGAGAATTCTGCAAATTAGAGTAAAAATCTTCATTTTTTTCTGGTGGTTTTGAACCCTCTTGTTGTGTGCTTTCTCCCTGTTATCTCTCTGCTATTCCCCTTCCTAGCCTTCCTTACCCTGCCCCTTGCCACAAAATTAAAATCGGGAGAGTTTGGAAAATAACATTTTATGATTTTGTTTCATTTATAGCATAAGCTGTAACCATGACTACTGAAGTAGGCTCTGCCTCTGAAGTGAAGAAGGACTCTGACCAGTTAGGAGCAGGCGCAACCAAGGAGAAACCTAAAGAAGTAGCAGAAAACCAGCAGAATAAGTCAGCTGATCCAGAGGAAGAAGAAGGTTCCCAGCCATCTCCTACAGCTGAAAGCCAAAGTAGTGTGCGCTTCCAGAAGAGACAGAAGGAGCCATCTGAGAGAAGGGGTATTTCCCGATTCATACCCCCATGGCTTAAGAAACAAAGGTCATATACCTTAGTCGTGGCCAAAGATGGAGGAGATAAAAAAGAGCCTACCCAAGCTGTTGTGGAAGAACAGGTCTTTGATAAAGAGGAACCTCTTCCAGAAGAAGAGAGACAGGCCAAGGGTGATGCTGAAGAAATGACTCAAAGGAAGCAACTGGAGATTAAGGTTGAAAGCAAGGAAGAAAAACCTTCTGTGAGCAGAGCTGAGACACAGGTATGTTTGGGAGTGCTTGTCTGGAAATGAACACTAGATAGCATAACCACATAACAAAAAAGAGTTGGTTTGTTTTGGATCATTTCTAGATTTCTTGTATGGAGATAACTGCTTTGACTTAATGTTTCTGCAATATGGGTCTTGGATTGGTCTTCCCTAGGCTTCTCCTGTTAATCCTTTAAAAAAAATCCAGTATATAAGCAGATTACTAAAAGATTCAAGTCTGTTCCTTTTAAGGTTGTGTATATTCTCTCAGACTCCTGTAATCTCTCCTTTTAAACAGAATGCCCTTTTATACCTTTTTGATTTGATTTATTTAGGTATTCAGTGGGTAGTCAGTAGTAGATTTGTGCATTATGGTTGCCTAATGAAACCTAGGTTTTGCCATGGTATGAGATTTTGATCAGAAATTGTATTGTTTGAAATGATATTTAAGTAGTAGTTGCAGGGATGTCATTTCTTTTACACATTTAATGCTGAAATGACCAACTTTGCCAAATGAGAGAATTGGCAGTGGAAGGAAGATGAGGGGAACTTTCCTTTCTAGCAGAATTCTCAAGTCTTTTAAAATCTTAGGCTTACAGTGGTTACAATAATCACGATTCTTATTAAAAATTTTCCTTTTCGTTTGTTGTCTTCTGCAACTTGGTTAACTTGAGTATGAACTTAATTGTTTTCTTCAACAGCCTGATGAATTAGTAAGTAAGGAGAGAGAAGAGGAGAAGGTAAAGGAATTACAAGAAGACAAATCAGAAGGAGCAACAGCATCAAAAAGAGTGACCAAGGAAGTGCAGACCAATGAGCTAAAAGCAGAGAAGGCCTCTCAAAAAGCCACCAAGAAGACCAAAACTGTCCAGTGTAAAGTGATCCTCTTAGATGGCACTGAATACAGCTGTGACCTGGAGGTGAGTCAGGGAGCTGAATGGAGAGCTATATTGATGTGTGTTTGTGGCATAGTACAATGAATGTGTTTTACCAAGTTCCTATAAGCTAGTTTTTTACAGTTTTGTATTAAAAAAAAAAAGCCCATAGAAATAAGCCATCGTTTCTATTACAAACAATATTTCCTGACCCTTAAGATAAGCAGGGACAACTCTCTGCCAGTCTATATTGGTCATGTATACCGCCTGGTATTTGTTCTGGATGGGCATTAAATATTTTGAATATTACCTCTGGCTATCAGATGTTTTTCTTGAGGAGACATGATAGTACTAGGTCAACATTTTAGAATAATGAAATATAACCCCAAATGTTTTATCTTGAGACAGATAATGGCTTAAAATCTGGCTCATTGATTTAGTTTCATTTAATTAAAAATCACCCATGCTTTCCAGAACATATAATTCATTAGTATTGATGCTGACAGAAGCCAATGCATTTAGCACCTTATAATTTTATGTCAGTCAGAAGAGTTTGTTATTTTTTACAACTAAATCACTTTATGATGTATACTAATAGCTAGTGTTCACTGAAGAACTGTGTCAAGTGCTTTGATGGATTATCTCATTTAATACTTATGAGAAACTGTATAAGGTAGGTATCATTGGTATTCTCAGTGTTGCAATGGGGAACGTGGGATAGAGAGATTAAACAACTTGCTGAAAGTTTCACAGCTAGTTAGTGGTTGAGCCAATATTCCAGCCCTGGTAATTTGATTTTAGAGCTCACGGACCTAGCCACAGAACTATATACTATTTTATCTGTCACACATGGGACCTATCTTGCTTGTTAAAGTCTAGTCTAGTCTTTTCTTTGGTATTCTAATCTATTAAATATTAAAAAAAATTTTTTTTAATGTCTCACATTCTCGTTAATAATAGAAGTAATGCTTTAACAACAATGAAAGCATTCAGCTTGGTAATGACATCTTATGTCTATCTAGTTGAACAATAGTTTATTATATATTTGAATGTGTATCATATTGCAAGATGCTGAGGATACTAAGATGAATAATTTATGGTCCTTGTCCTCATCTTTGTATTAGTTATCTAGAACTTTATTTTACTCATTTGAGGTAATTGCTTTGAGATTTCAATTGTTTAAAGAAAAGGAGTAGCAAAAGAGGATTAAACATCCTTGTCTTAATTCTTACTGCCATAACAACATACCTTAGGCTTGATAATTTATAAACAGCAGAAATTAATTGCCCTTGGTTCTAGAGACTGGAAAGTCCCAGATCATGGTGCCAGCATATTTCGTATCTGGTGAGGGGCTGGTCTCTGCTTCCAAGATGGCACCTTCTTACTGCATTTTCACATAGTGGAAGGGACAAGTGCTGTGTCCTCCCTTTGTGGAAGGGGCAAGGTATCTCCCTTCAATCTCTCAAATAAGGGTCCTGATCTCTTTCTTGAGGGCTCCGCCTTCATGATTTAATCACCTCCTACAAGCCACCACTTCTTAATACCACCATAATAGGGATTCGATTCAACATGAATTTTGGAGGGACACATTCGGACTGTAGCAATCCTTAAAGCTTTCTTTTCTTCTGCCCCCTTTTAAACACTTCCCTCTTGTCCTTTCCTAAGACTCCCTTCCTGTTCCAGAGAGAAAGAGAGAGAGATAGAAGAGGGATAGAGGAAAACTAACTTTGTGTCTCAGAGGTAGGAGTGGAGGACAGTAAGGAAAAGAATAGAAGAGAATGGTTTTTTTTTAACTTTGGTCAATGACATTGTATAAAATTTGACCATACCTATGTTGTCTTTCCTACCTACCCTAGAAGTTAAGGAGTCTACTTTTTTTTTTTTTTTTTTTAATTTATTTTTTGAGGCAGAGTTTCACTCTGTTGCCCTGGCTAGAGTGCAGTGGTATCATCCTAGTTCAGCTCAACCTCTAACTCCTGGGCTCAAGCAATCCTTCTGCCTCAGCCTTTCAATTATCAGGGACTACAGAAGTAGGCACCACCACATCTTGCTAATTTTTTCTATGTTTAGTAGAGACGAGGTCTAGCTTTTGCTCATGTTGGTCTTGGACCTAGGACTTTACGCGATCCTCCTGCTTTGGCCTTCCAAAGTGCTAGGATTATAGGCATGAGCCAAGGCTCCTGGCTGGGAGTCTACATTTTTGAGCACCAGCTTGATCTTAAGTGACTTTGAGTCATTTATTCAACCTCTCTTGGCCTTTTCTTTATCTGTAGAACATAGGATTATTTAGAGGATCCAAAATGCCTATTAATTTCTAAAGTTCTTTTTATCACTAAACCACAAGATAGATTGATGTACTTTATGGTTTAAATCTATTTTTATTCTTTATCTTTTTTAAAATGTCATGAAATATTTATTTAAAAACTACAAAAATAAAGAAATAATGGAAGAGACAGTTGTGTACCACTATAAAAATTTAATCAGATATTACAATTTTGCTGTGTGTTTTAGATCTTTAACGAAATAAAACATTAACGACATTGCTAAATTTCATTCCCATTTTTTCCTTCTTGCCTTGTATATTTTATGATGTGTAAATCTTCTTTATTCATTTTAACTGCTGTATCGTATTTCTTTGAATGACTCAACCAATTTATCCATTCCCCTACTGAGGCTCACTTCCTTTATATACTAACAGTCCTTTAGTGAACATTCTAGGACATGTTTCCTTGTTTACTTGTGCAAGAGTTTCTTTGGGGTAGGCATCAAGTGGTGAAATTGTTGATGGGATACAGTTTTACTTCTTCAGTTTTCGCAGATATTGCCAAAGTGAATGAGCCAATTTTCATTGCAACCAGCAACCATTAAGTTTGATTTTAACACATTGTCATTAGCACTTCTTATTATCAGACTTATTAATTTTGATCAATCATGTGTGTGAAATCACATCAGTATTTTAATTTGCATTTATTTAATCACTGTCAACTTTCACTAGGTTATGCTGCAGTAACAACCTCATAGCAATGGTTTGTTTTTTGTTCATGTCACACGTACTTGGTGAGTTGGCTGTGGCTCTGTTCCATGCCATCTTTATTTTTGACCGAGACTGAAAGAGTAGCCTGTACCTGAAACGTGCTGGTCTCATAATAAAGGGAAAAGAAAACATGGCAGAAGCCCACACTATGGTCAAGACCAAAAGAGTAGCCCATACCTGAAACATGCTGGTCTCACAATAAAGGGAAAAGAAAACATGGCAGAAGCCACACTATGGTTCCTGAATCTTCTGCTTGGGAGTGGTGTATATTATGTTAACTTACATTTCACTGGCCAAGCCAGTCACATGGTCAAGGCCAGTGACAATATGGTGAGCAGGTATCCTCTCATAGGAAGGTGGTGAATAATTGGAAACATGAAAACAGTATTACAGTTTACAACACAAAAACAATACTACTGTTTACAAAAGATGAAGCTGAGCATCTTTTTATATTTAGGTTTATAGGATTGCTGTAATCTAGGATTTTTTTAAATATCATGTTCTTTCTCAGATTAAGGGCATTCTTTTCTTAATTTCTAAAACTTAATCATGAATAAGTGATAATTTATCAAGTATCTTCTTCAATTGAGAGGATCATATGTTTTTCTAACCCATCAATGAAATTTACATTAATATTTTCTACTGTTAAGGCATCTGAATTTCTAATGTAGACTCTACTTGGTCATGATGATTCTGCATTCATTTTGTGTGTATGTGTATGTGTGTGTGTTTTAAGGATTTTTGCATTTATTACCTTTAATTTTGTTTTATCAAATTGTCTTCATCAGATTTTATTATCTGGATTGTATACTGTCCTCTTAAAGTAAGAGGTTGTTTCCCTCTTACCATTATGTGGCCGAGCTTGGATAGATTAGTGATTTATCTGTACTTTCAAGATCTAGTAGAACTTGCCTTTAAAACTGTCTTGGCTGGCGGCCTTTTTAGGGGAAGAGTGGTGATGGAGGGCAGTTTTTGTTGCTTTTTAAATCATTGATTCAATTTTGTTATTCTTATGGTCTGTTTCTGTTTTTTCTTGAGTCAGTTTTAGTAATTTGTATTTTTGGTGGAAACTCCATTTCATGTAATATGACAAATTTATTGGCGTGAAGCTTTTCATTGTATTTTCATCCTGTGCATTTGATTTTGGTTCCTTTTTTATTTCTGGTGTTATTTACCTTTTCTTTTTTCTTGGTTTCTTACTATATATAGGTTTACCAGTTTAATTTTTTTCAAAGAACTTAGTTTTATTTATTATTTCCATTGTATGTTTTCTATTTTCTCATATTTTGTTCCCTTTTGTTCATTTTCATTGGGATAACTATTCTTTTTCTAATTTCTTGAGTTTAAGACTTAACAAAAAATGCTTTCATGGCTCTAATTTTCTCTTCAAGTACCTCTTATTGATTGTACAAGTTTGAAATACTTTTGAACAACATGGGGTTGGGGATCCAACACCCCTTCCCCCACAGTTGAAAATCTGTGTATAACTTTTGATTCCCCCCAAATTTAACTACTAATAGTCTCCTGTTGACTGGAAGCCTTTGTGATAACACAAACTGTTGATTATCGCATATTTTATGTGTTATGTATATTATATACTGTGTTCTTAAAATAACATAAGCCAGAGAAAATAAAATGTTATTAGAAAATTATAAGGAAGAGAAAATATATTTACTGTTAAGTGGAAGTGGATTATCAGATCATCATAAAGGTCTTCATGTTGAAGAGACTGAGGAGGAGAAAGAGGAG
This sequence comes from Microcebus murinus, assembly GCF_040939455.1. Lineage (NCBI taxonomy): Eukaryota > Metazoa > Chordata > Mammalia > Primates > Cheirogaleidae > Microcebus > Microcebus murinus. The sequence continues at coordinate 30,910,648 of NC_134108.1, forward strand.
GTGTTGGTCTTGCTGTCTCAGGGGTGTCAGAGGCAGAAGAATATCTGGATATCAGTGGATCCACACAGTTCAAACCTGCATTCAAGGATCCAACTGTATAGTGCTTTCATTGCCATTCAGTTCCTAGTGTTTTCTCATCCCATTATGGGTCATTTTTGACTCCTGGGTTTTTTTATAGGTGTGATTTAAAGTTTCCTAAATGTGTGTGCATTTGTGTGTAAGTATATGTATTCATGTCTTGTGGGAAGAGAGGATTTTTCTTTTGTTCAGATTTCTAGTTTTATATGACAGTGTAGTCAGAATATGGTCTAAATAATAGAGAATAATAATATGGGTTAAGACTTTGAAACAATTTGTGGTCAGCTTTTGTAATAATTCTCTTTGAGTTTGGAAAAGCATTATGGTATCCTTTCATTATTGATACAGATTTGTCCTCATGATCTATAAGGCTTCCAGATCTATCCTCATCATCAGACATTAATTATGTGTGTCATGTTTTCTATCTCTATTAATTATTTAATTGCTTAGTTTATCAAATAAGAGAGGTGTGTTAAAATTTTTCCTTATAATTATTCATTTGATAATTTCTCTTGGTATTCCTGTAAGTTTATGCTTTATTAAAACCTGGGGCTAGATTATTGGATATATACAGAATTATATATTCTTGTGCAGAATTATATATTCTTGGATAACCTTCCCCTTTTTAATATCATAGTACATTAAAATTTATTTCATTTGATGTATTACTGTACTAGCTTTAGTTAATATTTGTCCAGATTATTTTCTGTCATTTCTTTGCTTTTAAACATTGTGTCCTTATGACTTTGAGACTCATTTTTTAATCACCTTTGGAAATTGTCTTTCAACTGATGAATTAGACCATTTATTGCACATGATTACTGAGATGTGTGCCTATATTTTGCCGTTTAATTTTGGGCTATTATTTTTCTTTGTTTACTTGAATTTCCTTTTCCCCCTTTACTTGCTATTCTTTTAGAAATTATCTTTAAATATTTTACAAACATACTTTATGATGTCTGTTATTAATCACTATGCCTATCCCTCCCTTTCCTCCATTTTGTTTAGCATGCATTTATTAGATTTCTGATCTCATTTTGGAATGGTAGAAAATAAAACAATTTCTTATCTGTGTAACTATTCCTTCTTCTCTGATCCTACTGCTAGTAGAGAATCCAACTTACTATGTTGCCTGAAGCAGATTTGAGATAGTATCTAGAGTTAAAAGCAGCAGCTTTGTTTTTTAATTCAGGAATTAAATTGTTTGGGAAAACATAGAAGTCTTCCATTTTTATGACTGTATTAATTTATAGACAGAGTATCTTTTTATTTAATAGAGGATTACTTAATATGCCATTATAAGAGTAAAATTTTGAGGGCAGTAAATTGTGAATAAATTTGTAGCATTTGTGTTGAGTAAACCTTTTTTTCTTTTGACAACGTACAAAGCAAAGCAGAGTTTGAGTAGACTTCAGTGATGCTTGTCTTACAGCAGATTTTATGTACCAGCAGTTCACCTGAATTCTCAGCATTGACTTTATATCTGAACATAGGTTGTATTAAATAATGCATCAATGTCCTAAGAGTTGTTGTAACAATGCAGAAGTTATAGGTTGTATTTGCTATTTTAATTCATTTCCCTTTTATTCAAGGTTCCTTCTTATTTTGGTTCTCCAGTTGCTTGCTTGGTGTCATTAGTTCGGGTCTGCTACTCACGAGACCTGCTCATATTTCCTCCTCAGAAGTGGAGCCCAGAGGACACTCTTGTGTTTCCCAGTTCTAGTACTGACCTTAGACAGATTGGGTGATTTGCTGATGCTGCTTATCTGAAGTTCCGTAGCTCTACACCGGAAATCACTGTCTGAGGACTATTTGGGGAAGAACGTTGTGGGAAACTATAACTATTAATGAACTTGTGAGCTCTCAAGGAAGGTGAATACAATATGGGAAATAAATACTTCTATTTTATTTGGTTTGGGAGAATAAATTTGTTTTCATCCATTTATTCTCAGAAAAAGGTTTTATTTCTATCATGACTGTAGTTGCTATTTGTTTCTTTTCTTTCTATCTGTATGTGTCTAATTTTCAATCAAACTTTTAGATGACACAGCATGCCCAATGAAGAGGATCTAATTGTCCTCACGTAGGGCACCTACAACAGTAGAGGGAAGCCACTGTGAAAGCATGGCCTATGACAGAAGTTGTGAGGAGATGGAATGGCCTGGCGGACAGTGACCTGGCTTATAGGGATCTTATAGAGTAAAGTGAGCTTCTAGAAGATCCTCAAATGCCGGGATGAGAAGATTAAGGCTGAGCCATAGAACAAAAAGGAACTGGGGAGTAATAGACAAGAGGTTGTAAAATCATTGGTATATAAGACCTAGCAGGTCAAGATGCTATTTAGATTTTGGAACATGGTAGATAGCAATGTGGCTGCAGTAATTTAAGGGGGACTTTTTTATATGCTGCATTAGTTAATATATATATCAGTGGTCTTTATAGATAATAGTTTTATTTGATATAATTAGAGCTTTGGTAAATTAGGCAGTTTCTTGTTTGTGTTACTTATCAGTAATTTTGGCCAACAAAAGTATACCCTTTTAAACCATTTAATGTAAATATTGCTGTGTTAACTGAGTAACTTTTTTGAAATCAAGAAGCATCATTTTGGGGAGTATTTTTGTTTGGTGTCCTAACATCATCTCTGCTTTCTGGATTATCACTATATTACATAGATATAATTATTATACATCATATATAATATACAAGCATGCTATATATTTATATGTATTATATATATGTATATATCTTTCTCTCCATGTATCTATATCTTTCTTCCCCTCCCCATCCCCTACTTTTCATGGCTTCTCTTTTCCACATTTTTCCTCCTGTGGGTCATCTGACCCTTTTCTTTCTGTTCCTGACCTTAGGAATTAGATAAAGATGACTGACAAAGGAGCCAGTATAATACTGTTTTTAAAAACAAATTGTGATCTTTGAAGTCTGTGTTCTTTTAAGGAAACAGAGTATAATATTAAGTGGATAAAAAAATGTCACACAGAATTTGCCAGATTCCTAGAAGGTGGAAATAATACATGAGCATAAATATTGGATAATAGTTTATTTTTAGAGAATGATTGTAGTTGAGTTAAAAAACACTATGGAAACGATTTGACTTTAATGTTATTTTTGGCTTAGGTAACAATAGGCTTATTGCTAAGCCATGCATTAATTTTGACCCAAGGTCTAGGCTTTCTGTGTGCATTTGTTCCAAATCTTTTTTTTTTTTTTTTTTTTTTTTTGAGACAGAGTCTCACTTTCTTGCCCAGGCTAGAGTGAGTGCCATGGCGTCAGCCTGGCTCACAGCAATCTCAATCTCCTGGGCTCAGCGATCCTACTGCCTCAGCCTCCCTAGTAGCTGGGACTACAGGCATGCGCCACCATGCCCGGCTAATTTTTTTTGTATATATATTTTTAGTTAGTCAATTAATTTCTTTCTATATTTTGGTAGAGACACGGGGTCTTGCTCAGGCTGGTTTTGAACTCCTGACCTCGAGCAATCCGCCCGCCTCGGCCTCCCAGAGTGCTAGGATTACAGGCATGAGCCACCTCGCCCGGCCTGTTCCAAATCTTTGTTAGGTATTTTTTCATCATTGTCAGTGAAAATTACAGTGTAAATTTTATATTAATTTATCACCTATTGATAATAAACTGAGATCTCAAATGTTTTTTGAAAAATACTTTGAGAATTATTATATTTTTTAGTGAAGAAACTTTGTATTGAATATTTCTATTCTTTGAAACGTTTTTATCTCCCTGAGATATTTAAATGGTATATGACAAGCTCCTTTGGTACCAGATTTAACTTGTAAAGATTTGAGGGAGTCTCCTGGATTCTGCATGTTTGCTCCAGGGACTTGACTATAGGACTTTTAGGCTACTTTTAGGATAGGATATTGCTGCTGAAGTCATTTACATACTCTGATGTGTTAAAACAATTGGGCTCTTTCCTCTAAGGAAAAATACAGTTAGGTTTGGTTAAAGCTATGGATATAAATTCAGGAGATCTATGTTTACTTTTCTTTTGACTCTTTGGGTGTCTTGGGGAAGTCACTTCCTCCCTTCGTTTCTATTCTCAGTTTGCAAAGTGAGAATGAAAATATTTGCTTCCTCTATTTCTAGGATTGGGCTGGTTTTACTATAGCTGATAAGTCTCTATATATTTTTTAAAGTTTGAAAATCAGTGTGAAAGTTCCTGTAAGACTTTGGAAGCATGAGTGAATGCACATTCTGAGTTAGAGTTGCTCACATTTTCCTCTGGCATCTGAAAGTTGTTCCCACGTGTTGATTTTGTCTAAGAATTAAGAGCATTGTTTCTACCCACACAGGAATGTCAGTACCATTTTTTCTTAGCTATGAATAAGGCTAACAGAATGTAGGCTCTCTTTATCACTGTTCTGATGATACAATTCTTTATCAGAAAGCAAAGTGTGTCAAGGTCTTCCTACCTTTCCTCGTGTTGAGTTCTGGTCTCAGAAGTCCGATTTGATACCTTGCTTTTGAGTGTGTTTTATTTATTTATATCTGTTTGCGCCCTCCAAAGTTGATCTTTTCAGATCTGTAGTAGTGACCCTTACTAAGCCTTCTAGTTTAAGAGTTTCAAATATCTACATACTCATAGAGGATCAGGAAGCTGTGGCACTCTATAAAATCCCATAAAATAGTGATAGATTTATATATGATTTAGAAACTGAGAAAAATTTAAATGGCATATATTATGTACAATTTAAAATTCCAATGACACAGGTCAATACGGAATGTCTCTATCCAAATCTCAGTCCCTCTATCCCTTTAGCTTAAAAAGGGCTTTAATGGATGGGGTATTCTGTTCAAAAATTAATTTTTATGTACTATGTGGGAAAAGGCTGCAATGCCATGTGAGTGGTAGAATATTTTGGTTAAGCTTGAAGAATGCAAGGGGCTCACAGGAGCAGAGAATGGCCTCATCAAGTCACTCCTTAGCTGAGCACTCTGAACTTTGTTAGGTGTGATCTCAGGCTGTCTTCTGATCTTTTACCACTGCATTTTCTGAGTCTTGCCTTGCTAGTCAAATTGGTCTTCTGACCAGGCACATCCTGAGTTGTCCATCTTTTTTTTAAGTTTGTGATCATTGTACTTTCCTCATCCACATATTCCTCCATGTCTTTTAATGTCCAACTCAAATCCTTCTCTCAGAATGTTCTTTTTTTCCTCTGAACTTGTTTGCATCATTAGTTTGATAATTAATCATGCCCTTGCCTCGTGAAAGAATCTCTTGTATTGTTGTGTTGAACAACTGCTGAACTCTTCTGCTGTTTGATTTTTCCAAGGCTTATATTGTTGCTTCACTTGGATTGTTATTAGTTCCTTAAGAAAAAGAACTTCTCTCTGCCCACAGAGATTAATGTGGGACTTTGCCTAAAGTACTTCTCATAAAAAGTAATTTTTGATGTATTTCCCTCTACTTTCTTGTGCATTTATAAAATTTTTATCTCATCTAAGATAAATGATATCATTTGCTTATTATGTTCCTAATTCTTCTCTCTATCCTTTCCATTTAGAAAAGAAAGATTTGGGTGTGTGTATGTGTGTGTGTATAATCCACTGCCTCCCTTATGATTTCTACTTCTATCCACCATTTTTTTTTTGCTTTTTAAATGTTTAGAAAAAGCAGGCTAACTTCTTGTAGAAATACTTAAAGGGCTTAACTAAGTGAAAACAAGTTATTATATTTCAACAAAAGATTGTGAAATTCTAGATGTGAGAGCAATGTGAAAGTGAATTTGATGTGCTCTTGCCCCTTTAGAAGTTCACAGGCCAAAGGGGAATGCAGACTCCTAGAAGCTAAGTATTCTTTCACTTAAATTGGAGCTGCCATCAGACTAGATTGCTTGCAGGCTGGGTGTATGCTGGGCTTGAAGAGGAGAATCTAATTAATACTGTTCCTTGCCACATTCTCTAATGTTCTCCTTGCCTCCTCTTCTCTTGAGCAAACTAAAGAATGATGTGGTTTTTATTTCTCAGTAGTCAAGAAATTCCATCACATGCTTTTTCCTCTGCCCCATTTTTGGTTTCAAAATCTGGGGATTACTGGTTTTGTCCATGTATCAATGGTATTTTAAAAGCATTAAACTTGACACTTGATTGTGGTCTAACTATGAGTAACCATCTTGAAGACAATCTCTATGGGCCCTTTTCTCATACATACTGCTTAGGCATGTCAGGTCCTTGTAATTTACCACTTAGTAAGTTTTTACTCTAATCAGAGGGTGGTAATAGAACAGGAACCAGATATTTGAATTATTTTCTGTTTTAGAATGAAATTACTTCAGGGTTGAGTAAGATTAGAAATGGTAGGAAAAGTCATTTTCAGAATAAAATTTGTACTTTAAAATTTGTTTTGACACATTTTTCTCTGAAATGCATAGACATTAAAACTTTTAAAATCCTTGTCAGGCTTCATCAAATGAGGAGATGTAATCTAATTACTCTCTCATCTAGCAAAACCCTAAGATATCTTTTGTTAAACCATGGTGTCATAATCACTCTTGTTTTCATCACAGTTTTATTTCCAGTCTCTTTTTTTCCCCTATTACTGTCTTCGGTTCTCCTTAACAGATTAAATAGTGTTACTTAGTTTTTATTTTTTCAACTGTCAGGAAATTTTGCCAATTTTCTTTTTCTTGATCCCCACCTTCACTCCCCCTATAGCTTCCAGGCATGAGAGGAGGGACAAGGATTTGAGAATCCTGCCTCTACCTGTGTGGTGTTTGATTCATGTCACAAAAGAGATGGAGCTGGGGCCATTCTTTTCTAGTTCTTCCTCAGCAGGATACACATACTCTGTGGCCCAGTAGAAATGTGAACAGAATTTATCATTAGTGGTTACAGCACTACAATATACTATGCAAACATTTGGAGCTTGTAGGGATTGAATGCAACGTAACAAAATACAGTCTATAAAAAACACTGGAATATTCCGACAAAGAATTTCTTCATGCAAGGTGGCTAATGACTAAAACAATGATAAATGATCTGCCAGATTGCTATTTTAATATTTATTTGATTATGCTCTGCAACAGAGTTACAAATCAACTCTGAACTGTTAGAAAAATTATGATTAGGAGCATTACTTTAAATTCTCGTATTCTGGAGAGGCACCTCAAGACAAAAAGCTCCATTTTATCTATTAGTCAAATGGCATCTCATAAATGTGTGCTTCATTTGCAGAATCTGCCATTTTAACCTGTTTTGAAGTTGAGCCTGATTTTATGCATCAGTCTAGTTTTTCATATGGAGAGGAAACTTAATCTGAATGTTATCATAATCCTTTTGTTATATTCATTGATAGCTCCTTCTGTATTTCTGTCAGGAGCAATTTAACCTGAATCAAATAGGAATGCTCTGATAAGCTATTCTTCTGTAGCACAGAGAGCCTGTATGAATCAAATGTCAAAATTCATTCTATGCAAATAGTTTATAGAGAATGTGCTAGCCTACAGAAGTTTGCTGCTTATGGTTTTTGAAATAAATTTTAATGGAAATGGTGCTTAGCAACTTTTTAAAAAGATACTTAAAAAAGTTTGGTGTGCTTCTCTGGCTAGAAGTTTGATACCAGCCTCTTTATTATCTAGCAATTATAGTCAACTCTCCATTTTTTAAAAGAAATTCTTCATGGACTTAAGCCAAGTCTTGCTGTTCATAGTAATAGAAAAAGTTGGACAAAAATCTTGGATTATCATTTCTTACAAATTACTTTAATGACACATTGATGATCTCCATTTAGCAGTGGTATATAATTTTTAAGAAAAATGGAAAGTTAAGGAAGTCATATTTTTACAGTATTTTATAAATTTGTCCTTAAAATATATTCATTTAAATATATCTTATATGTTCAGAAATAAATTTTTATCCCCAAATCTTTGGTTCCTACCTGTGCTGAGAAGATAAAAAAAAAGTATAAAGTACCAATTTATTTCTTAAGTTATTAATGAATTTTACTTTCAGAGTTAAGCTTTACATATAAAATAGGAATACAGGTATCTGCAGACACATTTATATACATACATACATGTATGTGAATAAAATTGATAAAGTATTGTTATGGTTTAGAAAAATTATATTAAAGTGTAGGAGTGCCCAGTTATTATAGGGCAGAGTTCATACACAAGTCTTCATTTGAGGAAAAAGGAACTTTTGGACTTTGAAGAATGATATATTTAGGAAACCCAGCAACACCTAGAGTATTACATTTTTCATTTGAAAATGGTTAAATAGTAAAATCCAAGCAGGAATTTGGGATTAAAAAAGAAGGTTTTTAAATGTGTCTTTATATGTCAAGTATAACATAATAAAATGTACTGTCAACTTTTATTCAGCGTAAGCCATACTTTACTGAGCCAGTGTTGCCATTTTTGACCCATTTTCTTTGGCTTGGCTGTGGCTGGGAATCTTCCAAAGCCAGTGTATCTTTGGAGTTCAAATAATTTGAACTCTTCACTTATGCTAAGTCATACGGAGAGGTGGGTTTTCACTCATGGAGAACAAAGCATAAAAATAAATGCACTGACTCTACCTCCTATCCTCTTTCAGTCTGCTTTCCACAATTTTGTTGGTACTGGTTCCATTCTTTCTCCTTTCCCTTGTGTGGGGAAGAATTGCATGTGTGCATGTGCACACTCTACATTGTTTTAGAATCAATTCTATAAGAAGCACGTTCATTCTGGTATCTTTAATTAGAAGTCCACTTTCTACTTGCAAAATTTGAACAATGAGCATGTTTTATTACTAAAGCAAAATGGACCCTCCCCCTGAATACAGCACATATCAAAGTTACCATGAGGCTTTCTGGATATCTTGTAAAAAGACTTTAAATTGGTATGGTAGCTTTAGTAGCATCTGTTTGGATATTGTTCATTGGTTTTTTTTTTTTTTTTTTTTCGCAGATGCGTTTCATTCGTTTTCATTTTCTTGCTTCATTATTTCCTGTAGGTATCTAGATAATCCAGCTTATTTTACATGTGTATTTAATTGGGCAGAGTGGGGGTGGGGGTCATAGGACATGAAGGGGGATGAAAATGCTATTTTTCTTAAAATATGTGTTATTCGGTATTTTGCAAATAATCGGTATAATTTATTTGTTATCTACTTGGTTTGGGTCATTATTTATTATATGTAGTTGGTAGGCTTTGTTCATGGAACATTTCTGGACCAAGCTTTGGTGATACTGTTTAGGAATAATTAGTCTTGTCTGACTGACTCCAGGATAGAGTCTGTGCCCCAAAGGGGAAAGAATGCATTCCTGTGTTAGTGTTGGGTTTCACACTGATTTATTTTCCTATTGGTACTTCTCCCCCCTAGACTTTCTTGTTACTAGTTCCGTGATGATATCCAATTATTCCTTTTTAGTATTATAATACAAAAATGTTCTATGCTTCTTGCCTGTTTTTTTCTTCCTCTAGAAGCAAAATTTCTAGTTCCTAAAATCTAGCAGATAAGCAGCTAAGTAATGAGAGGATCAGCAATTTAAGTGGGTGACTTTAGTGTGTGAATTACCTGTAGTGTCTTCTAAGAGATACTTATATTTTAAAAGGAGACATCTGTTCACTCTAAAGAATCATAAGCAGTATAATTTCACTAATAAAGCCAAAAGAGGGGGAAGAAAAAAGAATTAAGGCAGTGGAGTTGGTTAGAGGGCTCAACTCAGGCATCTTTGGGTCAGGTGGACCCGTTATATAGCCTTTTTGAGAGGCACATCTCGGTGCTGTGCTCACACAAAGCTTCATAAATTTCTTGCTTCTGAATTCCTAGTTTCTCTCTAATGCCTCACAGTTTTCCCCTTATATAGTTGAATCGATTTATGTGTATGTGTTTTAATTCATGCAAGACCTTGAAGATTCACCCAGAGTACCTCCTCCTCCCTGGTGAACAAAGACCTTGTTGTCACTTTGTCTTTTGTTTTACTTTGATTAGTCACCAACCAGGAATGAGAAACTTTTACTTGGAAAAAATGTCAAGCTGAATGGAAACACTGTTGCCTCAGATAGATCAATGTTTAAAAACTGTGATATCTCAAAATGAAGTGTGTTTTTTTTCTCAGATTGCCCATAAGTTGCTTGTCATTGAACTCAAGAATCAGAAATTCATGTGGTAAGGTTGAAGGAAACTACTGTTGCTAAGAAACTATCAGGCCCTCTCCCTTTTTATCAGATCCTGTCTCCCTCTGCTTTATCACCCCAAGAAAGTAAATGTGTAAGTGATAGGATTATTCTGCATTACCACTTGACTTCCACTTTGGCCAGTTGTTAAAAAATACTTTAAATACTCTTGGCCCTGTAGAGGTAAGAATAGTTTCATTGGGTCTGGTTTATGATCAGATAAGATCTATATTAGTCTTATGTTTTTCTACCTGATTTATTTCTCAAAGATAGATTCAAATATAGTTGTCATTAAAGATTGCCAAAGAAATTTTATGTTACTGGGTTGTATTAATTAGTCATTTTTTTAAAAAAAAGGATTTTAGGTGAAAAGTTGAGCAGTTGATATCCCATTATCTTGGCTTTTGGATCTGGGTCTTTCAAAAGTAAGAAAGGAGAATAATACTACATGGGATGTTGCCTCATCAGATTGGAAACTCAGTGCTGATGGATTTGAAGTGTGAGGACAGATAGTCTTACTCTGGGACAGGGATTCTCTTTGCTGACTTTACCTCATGGTCAGAATTTTTGGTTAAGCTTTTTAAAATACAGAAGCACAGAGGATTTTTAAGGCAGTGAAGCTGCTCTGTATAATGTGAAATACAGAGTGGGTACATGTCACTGTGCATTTGTCCAAACCTGTAGAATGTAGGACACCAAGAGTGAACCCTATTGTAAACTGTGGACTTTGGGTAATAAGGATATGTCAATGTAGGTTCATCAGTTGTGCTACTCAGTGGGGGATGTTGATAATGGGGAAGGCTATGCATGTGTGGGTGCAGAAGGTATGTGGGAAATCCATATCTTCTGTACAATTTTGCTGTGAACTTAAAACTGCTCTAAAAAATAGTCTAATAAAATTTTTAAAAATTACAGATGCCCAGGTCTCTCCTTTGTAGATTCGAATTCAGTGGTCTGATGTTGGGCTTGAGCATCTGTGTAGCCATAGCTAAGAACTGCTTTGAGAGGCCCCACATTAAGACTGCAGGAGGTCTTATTAAATGTTTATTTGACTTCACTCACTTGACAGCTGCTTCCTAACTCTAATTGGTAGCTGAATTTGTCTGGTTACAATTTGTTTTGAGTAATGCCCAGGACATAATAAAGGCTTGATAAATACCATAATTATTATCATTATATTTTAAGATCCTGATTGTATTTTTCTCAGGATCTTATCAGTTTTCTTCAATTTTTGATAAAAACACTCAATTCCTATGCTTTGCATAAATTCCCAATATTGTTCTTATATACTGTCACAAACTTTGTGGTTTGGAAAGTCCATAATATAAACACACACCACTTATATATTCACAATGACTTTATAATTTAAAGAACTTGCTTAGACTGAAAAACTGAACCTTAGGAAGTACTTTTTACAAGTAAGAAAAAGCCCACAAGATTTAAAAATAATACATTTTATCTTGAAATTTTGAATAAGCCAATCCCTGGTGTCCAAGGATTTATTGGAGAATCCTCTTGTTGGAGAGTCAGAAGAAACATTGGCTGTAACCAGCTGGGTTACAAAAATGTAGACTATCAAAGATTAATTTATTTACCCTGAAACTCTAAACTCTAGAAGTGGAAATATAGTTGGATTTTAACATAAGAAATCGCAGGCTAGTTAGCAGATGTTCGCCTAGAGCAAATGAAGATGCAGATAATTCTTCCTCATAAGCTACAATACTAGCCCATTAAACTTTTACTACCAAAGGCAAGCATTTAGAGGATGCCTGCAGGTTTGTGTTTTATGAATGGCTGAGCAACTGACACATGTTAGAACAGACAGAGGTGTTTATTGTTATCCTTTATAACTGTAAACCAAAAAATAAATGTAATTCCTTGCGTAGAATTTGTGAATATTTACATTTCATCAACAAATATGGTTTATTAACAAGCTTTAAGATTGCTCAAGGGCTTTTCTGAGGTTTTCTGCAATTTCATTCCAGAGCTTGACTTTGAGTTTATCATGGAGCCAGCATGTAGGTGAGAGGAGTGGTTGGTTTCTGGAATAGTGTCCTGCACACCTGTTTAGATATGTGTAGAGAGAAGTCTTCCAAGTGGGTTCTCCCCACTCCCCAGTTTTCTAGCTGAATTTTTCATCCTGAAACCTATTGAAAACCTGAGGTTTGCAGGAAATAAAAACTACAACTGCCTTAGAAATAAATATAGGGAATAGTTATGGATGAAAGATTAAAAGGTTAATGTTATATATCATTGAAAACTAAAAATTAGCATTTCTTTTCTTTCTTTCTCTTTTTTTTTAAAGGGCTGTGTTGTAGACTTCAATTTGTGGTTGATAGTGTGTTTTTGTTTGTTTGTTAATATTGTTGGTGGTAGGATTTCAGGTTTTATCTATCTATCTATCTATCTATCTATCTATCTATCTATCTATCTATCTATCTATCTATCTATCTATCTAGGTGCCATTTTCCTCATAGCATAACAATGAAACACATCTTGTTTAAACTTAACCAGGTTGCTTATGAGGTGAATTGTGTTCTCAGTTAAGAATTCTGAAGTATTTGAAAACCCAGCAGACTGGTGTGGAAAAATATTCTGAGTACTGAATTTAGACTTGAATGAACTGGGAAGCATTGTGCTCATGAAATTATAACATTTCAGAAAGCAAGCACCTCTCTTCTCAAGGAACTAAGTATGTATGCAGTTTTATTAAAGGTGAGCCTGTATGGGTCTAGCTACACTAGAGTTTCCTTTATGTTATTGTAGGATACAGTTTCTGGAGGGTATCCTTACAGTATCTTCTAGTCTGGTGTTTTTTTGTTTTTGTTGTAGTAGCAGCCTTTTTATTTTATTTTTAGGAGTTAAAACTACATTGAATAGTATTTTGTGTCATTCATGTCAACAACACTGCAAAATTTTCCCAATACCCTATCACAGTCCTGTGATCCTGTGGAATGGAAAAGAAATAGAGATCTTTGGTGAAGATCAGAGGTTTTCCCTTCTTCCTCCCTTCCTTTTTTTTTTTGTTGCTTAGTCTCTAAGGAATACTACGTAAGAAAAATTTCTTCTTATCATTCTTTTTAGTGATTTGTAAGAAACCTACATGTTTACATAAATCTGATAATGTCTCTCTTTATACATATGTACGTATATAAAAATTGTCCTGATTAATGAAAATTAAGTTGGAAAAAGTTTTTTTTCAGCTATTCAAAAAAGAAAAATATGTGATATATGTGTGTGTATAAATGTCTTTTATATATACTTATATATGTATGTGTTTGTATATTTTATGTATAATACATATCTTTTTTCAGTAGTTGAAAAAACTTTTTCAAAGTTAATTCTTATTAATGATCAGGGAAATTTTTCCTAAAAACCTTCCTTTATTATAAATGACTCATTTACTATTGGAATTACATTTTTGAACACACACAAAATCATTGGCCAGGGTTTCTTTTTGCTGGGTTTTGAAGGAACTTTGGGACAGAAGTGTCTTGACAGCTCCCTCAGATAGGTAGGAAAAGAATTATCTGATAAATCATGACCTTGGACTATTTAAGACACTTTTCTCTTCTGTATGGTTTTATTTGATTTCTTCCACCCCCATAACAATGTATCAATTGTTGTGTTTGCTCTGTACATACCTTTCTTTCGTTGGCCTTTTATATTTGCATAGTGTAGTTTAGAGGTAGTGCAAAATACATAGCTCTAGGACTGTAATGTATGGATTGCATTGTGCACTTCCCGTCACCATCTCCTCGGCACACAATAACTGCAGTGTGGAGGGACCTACATGGAGACAGTGATGGTGTTTTATAAAACGCCAGTGGTGTGTGGCATTGACTGCAATCTGCCTGGTAAGCATTTGCACAAATTCCTCCAAGTTGAGAGGCCTCCAGAAATGTCATGTTTTGGCCTCAGTAATGAATGCCACAAATAACAGCACCGGCATGGGGGACTTTGCTCAGCATCTCAGATTTCCAGCCTGCCTTTCTTCAGCTGGGTCTGCAGTAGATTTCATTGCCTTTTTTTTCTTTTTAAAAGAAAGTTTCCAAAAGCTAGTCTTCCAGTTTTTTGAATAATATATTTTAAACCTAACCTATCTGAATTGTCTTGTTTTGTCTATCTTGTTTAGATGTCTTTAATATATCATGTAGCCTTTTTTTTTTTTTAATAAGTCTGATAGCTGGAAAGTAGACTGAAGTACTTTTTTTTGTTTAAGTTTTCAACTCATTGATTTTATATTGGTGGTCAGTGGTGTAAGTAAGTTTAGGGAGAGGCAGACAGGGCAAAAAATAGATTATTAAGCTTGTTGGCATTTAATATAGAAAGTAAGATTTCTTATGAAGTGTACTTGGCAAGTTTTAAAGTTTTATGAAAAGTTGGATGGTTTTTATTGTTTAATGAACTTGGTGCTACATTATCAGGATAGAGTTTGACGCAGATTGTACTTTATAAAGATTCTACTGTAAGAATAGTTACAAAGCAAAGGCATGCTTCAGATAGTAAGAAGAAATGACAGTGAAAGTGATGTCTTAGTGAAGGAATGTGCAAAGACTCTGAGAACAACCCTCCCTACCTTCCTTGTCCTTCCTGCATAGAGATGGGACATGGCCTGTGCTTAAGAGAAAAGGACAGATTGGCTTTTCCGCTTATATCATTCCTCTAGTTCCCAAAAAGTATTTGGAAATGCCCTAATTTACTAAGGAAGAGTTTAAGTACAGTGTAGAATTGTGAAAGTATGGGTCTTTGCTGGTCTTTTCCCAAAATCTGGTTGGCAGCATGTGTTTGGTTTAATATCTATGAGTTCGTGATGTGTGAGCTAGATTCAGTAGATTGTGTAAGACTGCAAGTCAGAAGGCCTGAATTCTAGATTTAATTCTGCCAACTTTTTGGTTGGCGTTGTGGCATGGAGCCATTCCATTCAACAGTATCTTTTGGCTTGTTAGTTAGCTAATTACCCAGTGAGGTGCTATTGTAGGAAGCACTCAGATAAGACATACTTTTTCTTAACTCACTCTCAGAAAGTAATAAATGTTAAAGGAAGTAGAATATAAGAGAAGTGCCATAGATGCAAAATGAAGTTCTTGAAGGAGAAAGATGCAATATTCAAAGATTGGAATAGGCTTCATAGGCAAGGAGAATTTGGAGATTTGTCTGGGAATAGAAGTGGAGTTTTTATACTTGGACATAAATCAAGGTAAAAAAGGAAATTTAGAATATGTCATAGTAAGCCAGTACTTCTCTCTATCTGGGACAATACCCCCAAATTGCTATAATAACTAATGAACTACTTCCGCATACTAGTATATTAGGTGTAAGTTATAATACAAAATATCTGTGTGTTTTACTTGGTTAACAAATGTATTTTTGTAGTCCTTTCATGCAATAGAATTCTTGTCTATAAAAAAAGCAAAACAATGAAAATAGAAAATTGCCTTCTTGGATAGAAGTATAGAATACTAATGTTTATGGATATCACAATTAAGAATTTAATTCTTTAAAAAGAAATCCAGAAAATCATACTGAAAAATTAGATCAATTAAACTCTCTATAACCTTAGTTTCCTCATTTGTGAAATAAGGAGGTTGGATTAAATAACTGAAAGCTTTTAAATCATATTTAAAATCAATTATTTTTAGAGCAGCTCCTGTGATTTCAGCTGCCTTTAATGAATCCATATAAAATGCCAAACATTTTATTAAGTACTTTAAATACGCTTCATTTAATTCTCTTATTGCCAATATAAGGTGGATATTTTTATTTTAACAAGAGGAAACTGAGGCATAGAGAAGTTAAGTAACTTGCATGGTTATAAAGCTGTAGGGCTGGAGGTCAAACTCAGGACACTGATTCTACTGTAGTACCTTTATTCCACAGTGTTAAGCATTGATTATTCTCCAGAAAGATGATACTAGAATCTGGGAGTGGAGGAGGAACAGTTTCAACTCACATGCCCCCGTACATCTGTATGTACTACCATTATGAGTTATGCCTTGGTTCCTCACCCCAGAATGAGGATTATTATTTATGGAGTGTGCTGTGAACAGTGTGAAGGCAAAAAAAGAATTTGTGAGCCACTGGATGGTATGGCTGTCAGAGCATGCTCAAGCAAGTTTGATTACAAATTAGTGTTAGATTAATCAAATGTAGTAACTTGGAACATTAATGTGTGTTTCCTGATATCTGATACTTTTTAAAATATAAGAAGAAATATGTTGCCTATTTTGTTTGCCTTTTTGAATTAGCTTCCAAAAGCAGATCACTGTTTACGTTTTAGTTTTAGGAGTAACTTCTCTGGGTTTTCTGTTACATTTGTCTTTCCTCACTTCTTTTTATTCCCTAGCTCATGTTTCTTTCCCTTTTGTTTTGATGGCTTTATTATAGCTATTTTTTAAAAATGCATATTAAACCTTTTTAAATGTTAATGAAAATGAATAATTAGTGGAATAAGATGATTATAGATTAACTTAATTTTATTTACTTTGCTAGGTAAAGATAGACCACCTCATTTTATGCTTCATGTCTGTGAAGTTCTTTCACATTTTCCATCTCTCGTTCTTTCTTGGCTACATTTCACATCTATCTTCCAGTTCACTGATTTTCTCTTCAGCTGTGTTATACTCTGTCCATTTAGGTTATAATTTGGTTATTATAGTTTTAAATTCTAGGTGTTCTGTTGGATTCTTTTCAAAATCCACTTTTTGATAGTCATTTCCTTTGAGATATTTTAAAATATTTGTTTCTTTAAACAAAGAAAACATACTTATTTTGTGTTCTGTACTTGTTAATTTTATTATCTGCAGTCTCTGAAGATCTGATTCTGATACTGTGTCTATCTCTCAACAATGGTGGCTCGTTTCCTTGTTCATTTTATGATTTTCTATTATATTTGTTGGGATTTTTGTCTATGGGAATTATTTGCTTCTGCTACGCAGTTGGGTCCATCTAGTCTTGGACCAGTTTAAACTGAATTCTCTTTTGGCATTTTTTAATCAAATAGATAATGCTAATACCAGTCTCCAAATCTGCATCAGGGCCAGATAGTGATACAGAATAAATATCCTTTATCCAAAATGATTGGGACCACAAGTGTTTTGGATTTCTGATTTTTGGAGATTTTGGAATATTTGCCTTATTGAGCACCCCAAATGCAAAATTTTGAAATCCGAAATACTCCAATGAACATTTCCCTTGAGACATGTTGGTGATTAAACAATTTCAGATTTTGGAAAATTTCAAGTTTCAGATTTTCAGATTACTTTGTCTACTTTATTTCTTGAGGTATGGTCTGTAGAATTTTGCTGTGGAATGAGTTAGAGAATGTTGTACTAAAAAAGACAGCGAGGGGCTGCACGTTCTCCCCCAAGCTTGATCTGGTGCCCTGGATCCATTTCTGTCAGTTCAGTTGGTCATCAGACCCCAACAGCCAAAATGGTGGAGCAGACTGAGAGCAAGTGTTCTTTTCAGGAAGCCTTGGCTGCTGCCAGAGATAAACTTGAAGTAGACGACTGCTTAGCCATGTAGTGTGGGCCTTGCAAAACGATCAAGCCTTTCTTTCATTCCCTCTCTGAAAAGCATTACAATGTTGAAGTAGATGTGAATAACTATCAGGATGTTGCTTCAGAATGTGAAGTTAAATGCATGCCAACCTTCTAGTTTTTTTAAAAAAGGACAAAAGGTAGATGAATTTTCCGAAGCTAGTCAGGAAAAGATTGAAGCCACCATTAATGAATTAGTCTAATCAGGTTTTCTGAAAATATAACCAGCCATTGGCTATTTAAAATTTGTAACTTTTTAATTTATAAAAACTGTTAAGTATGGAGACTGTATACCCAACTGCCATCTGATTATAAGTAACAATAAAATATCAGTTCTCCCCTTGAAAAAAAAGATAGTGGGCTCTAGCCTAATAATTTTGGGAAACATCAGGTTGAATGATGGGAAACAGGGTTTTTTCACTGCAGAACTTCTCATGATATCTAATATAAAATTTGAGTTTTGATGCTCAGTAGTTGTATGCAGTCAGCTGAATTTTTCTTGTCCCACCACTCTACTTCCCTTTTTGGGGATGTGCAGCATATATGTGGAACATCTCATGGGACCAGTAGAACATGCTTTGGCAGATAGAGGTAGACTTCCTGATACTCTTGGCTTCTGCTTACTGCCTTCTCACTGTTTCTCCCTCTGTGTTTGTGCCACTCTACTCCACGGGTGTGTGTGTGTGTGTGTGTGTGTGTGTGTGTGTCTGTCTGTCTGTCTGTCTTGTATTTCAGCTCCTAAAAGGAAGATGTGATTGTATCTGATAATTCTTATCCCCAGAGTACAACATTGTCATTGAATAGAGCTGCTGTATCAGGCCGTCTCATAGGCAGTTGGTCAGTATTCTTTGGATCAGGTACCTTGTTATGTCCAGACTGGTAGATACATAATGGTGTCTTTTTTTTTTTTTTTTTTTTTGGCTTCCTACATATTTTCTGTTGCTGCCAGTCGAATATAAATTTCCTGAGACGATATATGACTTATTCATTTCCCCATTGTCTTAACATAGGAATTGATACATATTAGATACTGGGTCAATACATTAATACATTGAGTCTTTTAGCTTGACAAGCCCTTGACAAGTCAACTGAGAATGGGACAGGGTAGCCAGCAGTCATATTTCATGCTTGTCCATTATGGATGGTTTCATTTCTTCATCTAACTGTATCCTTCAGTATCTTTTGAATGGAAATTGACTCTGTCAGGGTCTATAAACCTCAAAATGAAAAGTAAGTTCTTTTGAGTATCTGTTTTCTCTCCTTCAAAAAATCATTTCCTCTTCTGAGATTCACTTCAGATATCATATTCTTGGTGAAGCTGTGGTTTCTCTCATGCGCAGTTACTCATTCCATTCTTGGTGTTCCCTTAGCACTTTGTACATACTAAATATCATCTTTCAACACGTGCCTCATGGTGGTGTTATCTTTTCATTTTTCCTGCCCGATTTTGAGTTCATCAAAAATGGAGATGCTGTATAGAAGCTTAAGTGATATGTGTGTGCATTCAGGATCTGATCAAGCATTTAAAATATCTATTTCTTGGAGATGGCAGGAGAGAATAGTAGAGAAGCAATTTGAGCATGTAGATGTTTTGGTGTTTATTAGCTGTGGGAGTGAAAGAGCAGCTGGCATCAGAATTTAGCAATGGTTGATTGAGGCACTTTGGTACCCTGACCTATCCTATATCTCACTGGGTTAGTTTGATTCTCATGTTGAGCTGTGAAGGTAGCTATTATCCCCATTTATAGATAGGGAGCCTAGTTGATTTCCCTGTTGTCACACTTGTCCAGTAATAGTAAATGCTTACAAAATGTCAAATGATGGAGGAACTGGGTCTGCCTTCAGCCCCCATGCTGGTACCTGTTATACAGCCAGCATACTAACACCAAAGTGTGACTGTGAGCTTCATGGATGTTTCCTCTTAATATTTGGGGGGAATTCTGTCCATGAGAACATGTTTCTATTTTTGAAGTGGAAATCAGTGAGAAAGTATGATTTATTAATAAAAATTGACTTAAAGCCAGTGTTAGATGTTTTCTCTTTGAACTGAGGTGTGTATTTATAGATATCAGTTGTCTTAAATATTGTTTTTAATTTCAAATAGCATCATAATCAATTGTCATATATTATAACTGATTTAGTACTTACCATACCCTTTGTAATAGGTTCTATTATCCTCATTTCACACATGTACAAACTAAGGCAAACAAAAGTTAAGTGTCTTGCACACAGCTTGTGAGTAATGGAAATTTATTTAGAACCTTGGTATTTGGCATACAGGGTACCCAATATTCTCATAAGCTACACTGTGTATACCTTTAATATATAGACATACAAGCACATTTGTATCTTAAATGTATTAATACTTAGTAATTTAATTGGATATTAAATCCTGATTGTGAATCCATGGTGATATATATACCATATTGCTTATTATAGTGAAATAATATATCTGTGGGTTTCTTCTCCCCTTTACAATTTGATGCAATTTTATTCTGTTTAGAAATGTTGCTATAAAAGACTTAATATGTACCAGATTATTCTCCTCAAGATATACGTGTGAGGAACAATAATTTTCACATAGTGGATGAACTAACAATTACACAATTTTGATAGAATTCATTTTGAGTTTGGAAAAGTCTGATAGCTTGTTCTTTTTTCACTAGCAGTCTAGTGGTGGCTCATATCAGTGCATCTGGAGAGGAGGCGTGTGTCTGACCTGACCTCACAGTTGGGGTGTCCCAGGGGTATGCATCTTAATTGGAAATGAGTCACCACTTTGATTATGTTTTGCCATTAATTGAACAATGAGCTTTTCTTCTATGGCTGTCAAAAGGCTTTTACATCTCTGTTCACAGAAGCTTCTTAAATGAAAAAAAAAAATCTATTCAAGGCAACAATATGTTAAATCCTTAGAGGCAGTTGACTTATTGTCCAGTTCTATTATCTTGTATTTTAAAAATGTATCCCAAAGAATGAATACCATAGCGTTCTCTAGAGAATTGTAAATAAAAGTATAGCTTGTATTGAAAAAAATTCCATTCTATAGTCATCATGAAACAAAAATCAAACATCAGACTAAAAAATGATGGGATAAATTATGTTAGGATATGTTGAATAATTTCAGTTATTCAATACTGAATGATTTCCCCTGGGAGTATACCTTGTAGATATGTTATGAAACACTGAAGCAGTCTGAACATATTTTTGTACTATTTTTAAAATAAGTATATGAACTACTAGCATTTTGCCTTTTTATTACTTTATATATTTACATAGAATATAAATAAAGCAGAGGGCATTTGACTATGATTTCATTTTAGATTTTATGCTTTGTGTGTGTGTGTGTGAAGTGCAAGGACTAACATGAAAAAGATTATGAAACATTTTCATATTAGAAAAGAAATATTTTATGGTAATTTACAGTAAATCATGTATCTGATATGCTGTCCTTTACTTACAGTATTTATGGAATCTTTAGTGCTTGAAAAGTAAAAAATTTTTTTTTCCCTCCAGAAACATGCTAAGGGACAAGTGTTATTTGACAAAGTATGTGAACACCTCAATCTCTTGGAGAAGGACTACTTTGGACTTATGTTCCAGGAAAATCCTGAGCAGAAAGTAAGTGATTTCAAGTTTATTTGTGTCTTTTTAGAACATATTATATATTTTTTTCTTAACCACCGTATCTCAGTATAAAATTTAACTTTAAAATGACTTATGTGTTAAAACTTCACTATAGGAATTTGGTAAATTGAAAAATTATCTTGTGTAGAGAAAATGACCTATAACTTTTTGGCATTCCGTGTGTGTGTGTGTGTGTGTGTGTGTGTGTGTGTGTGTGTGTGTGTATTTTCCACTTATATCATGAACAGACAGAATGTTTTCAATCGAAAATTGGTGTTCTGGCATAAAGACAACACAAACTTTTAAAAATGGTGTTATCTCAGTCACTTTTGGTTCTCAATCACTCAGTCTGGCCTTTTGGTACTAAGGATAGCTGGTCAAATCAGATCACATTGTGTAGTCACCTGTGCGCCACTAGGTATTCCGCATGCCTGGAAAGCAGGGAAGGAGACACATTGGAAGGATTCTGTCTGAGGATCCCCAGAGCATGTGGGTCACAGCGAAAGAGATTACTGTTCAAGATCTAACATTCAAATCACAGTCAGTAGAATAGAACAGTCAATAGAGGAACATGAGTGTGAATTTTATTTGCCTACATGGCATCATTGTATTAACATGTCCCACTAATGAAATACAGGATACTAAAGGTGATAATTATAGATACATATTCTCAACTTGCTTACTTTTAAATTCTTGATATCTAGTTTGTGGTTTAATTCCATGTTTAGACTAAAGACAATTTTAAATTGCATGCCTGCCTGCTGACTAGTATGCAAGTATTCTTATTAGATGTGTGTTTAGAATACTCTTCTCAGAAACAATAACATATGTGACTAAATAAACTAGGCATTTTTTAAGGCTATAAATTACAAGGTGGATTTAATAATGTTTCCAAGCATGTGCTCTTCTGTTGGCCTTCAAAGCTGCCAAAAAGAATGTGGTGGAGATTTGACTATTGTTACCTATTTTTTTTTGAGATTACATATTGGTAGGTTCATGTGAGCATTTAATCCTTGTAAAATAGGGACACAATTTAGTATGTTGTAAAATTTGTAGACTAATGTGTTCTGTTAGTAGAAATAGGATATACTACATTAAGAAATCTAGTATTTCTGAAGCACTAGTTTTGCATAAGAAAGAGTGGTATTTAGATAGTAGGATTTACTATTTTTTATTTTGATAACTCCCAATGTATGTGTCTAATTCATATCCTAAACATCTGAATCTCAGACCCATCTCCTTAACAGCCTGCTGTAGAAGTACATAGGCAATTTCTTTTGTCTGTTATCTGAACATTAAGTACAAACCTTATTTATGTATTACTCTTTCTCCCTATTACTCTATGAATTCCTTGAGGGTAGAGACCATACCTTATTTATCTTTGTGGCCTCATTATATCTAGACATTAACTAATGTTTGTTGCCTGTGTACCATCTCACACCCATAAGGATGGCCACTGTCATAAAATCAAAAAATAACAAGTATCAGTGAGGATGTGAAGAAATTGGAACCTTTGTGCACTATGGGTGGGCTGTAAAATGGTACAGTTGCTATGGAAAACAGTATGGCAGCTCTACAAAAAATTAAAAGTAGAACTAGTATATGATATAGCAATCTCCCTTCTGGGTATATATCCAAAGTAACTGAGAGCAAGATCTTAAAGAGATATTTGCACACTCAATGATCATTGCAGCGTTATTCACAATGGCCAAGAGGTACAAGTGAACTAACTATCTATCAATGGATGAATGGGATAAAGAAAATGTGGTTTATAAATATAATGGAATATTATTCAGCCTTAAAAAAGAAGGAACTCTTGTCAGATGCTATAGCATGGAAGAACCTAGCAGACGTTATGTTAAGTGATATAAGCTAATCACTAAAACACAAGAACTGTATGATTCTACTTATTGAGGCATCTAATGAGTCATACTTGTGGTAACAGTAGAATTGTGGTTGCCTGGGGCTTAGGGAAGGGGACATGGAGAATTGTTATTTAGTGGGTTTCAGTTTTGCAAGATGAAAAAGTTTTAGGGATCTGTCGTACAATAATGGGAACATAGCACTACTGAACTGGATGGTAACACATGGTTAAAATGGCAGATTTTTTTTTTTTTTGAGACAGAGTCTCGCTTTGTTGCCCAGGCTAGAGTGAGTGCCATGGCGTCAGCCTAGCTCACAGCAACCTCAAACTCCTGGCTCAAGCGATCCTCCTGCCTCAGCCTCCCAAGTAGCTGGGACTACAGGCATTCGCCACCATGCCCGGCTAATTTTTTGTATATATATTAGTTGGCCAATTAATTTCCTTCTATTTTATAGTAGAGACGGGGTCTCGCTCTTGCTCAGGCTGGTTTCGAACTCCTGACCTCGAGCAATCCGCCCGCCTCTGCCTCCCAGAGAGCTAGGATTACAGGCGTGAGCCACTGCGCCCGGCCAAAATGGCAGATTTTATGTTATTTTTTTATTTTTTATTTTTTGCCACAATTAAAAAAAAAATACTACCTATGTGCAAAGCAGTATGCTAACTGCTGAGAATCTAACAGTAAGCAATGAAGATATAGAC
The DNA here is from genome assembly GCF_040939455.1 of Microcebus murinus. Taxonomy (NCBI): domain Eukaryota; kingdom Metazoa; phylum Chordata; class Mammalia; order Primates; family Cheirogaleidae; genus Microcebus; species Microcebus murinus. The sequence continues at coordinate 30,934,593 of NC_134108.1, forward strand.
CCTGGCCTCACGGTTGCCTCTGCATATGTTCTAGTCGAGGAGACAGAGTGAAAAAACTTATTGCCCATTCATGAAATTTTGATTACTGTTCTGTAGGAAAAAGGGCACTAACCAGTAAGACTCTTCTTAGACGGGAATGTTGCCTAAGCAGAGACTTAAAGTGTGAGTGGGCTTAGGGCCTCATGTCTGTACCTCCCATGTTTCATCACCCAGCCTGAGGCAGGAGCAGCTGTCTACTTGAAAATTGAAAAGAAGCCTGCTGCAGTTAGTGCGGGGAGGATGAGATTAGTTAGGGGAGGGCCGAGTGTTAACGGGAGTCAGATCATGTGGGGCCGTCTAGGCTATATATTAAAGCTTGGGTAATTTAGTTTTTCCTAAGAAAAATGGTCATCCATTGATGGGCTGAAGCAAGGATGTGAGATGACCAGTTTAGCCTTTAAAAAGGTCACTTTGGCTAATAGTAGGAAAAGGATGAGAAGGGACTTGAGCAGGGGTGCTCACTCGAAGCACAGAGGTGGCTTTGATTAAGGTTGTGGCACTGTAAATAAAAAAAAAATGAATAAGAGAGACTTAGGAAAGAGACAGAATCAATCTGATGACTGACTAGGTATGAGGGAGAGATGGCAAATACCAAGAGTAAGTAAAGCTTGGTTTCTGGATACATGGAGGTGTTCAGTGAGGGGAGAAGGAGGACTTGACGGGAGGGGAAAGGGAATATCATGAGTATAGTTTCAGACATGTTAAATTTTAGGTCAGATATCTTCTGGAAAGAACAACTAAATAAATGAATTTAATATTAGATGTGTCTTAAAGAATGGCAGCTAGCGTGGAAAATACTCCAGGGATAATCTGTCTCAACAGTACATAGTACAGGAGTTGGTTTTCTTTCTTGATGTGGAATATCGTAATATATGTTGAGTTGAGGCTTGTGACCTGGCATAGTTATTGATAACTTACCTCTTTTTAAAAGAACCAGAGGTGGCTTTTACCCCAAAAATATTCCAAGTAAAGTAGAAATAGCTGTTAATAGCTGATCATTCTCACTATGTAGGAGGCACAGTTCTTAGCACCTTTTATATATTGTCTCATAGAGTTTTCAGAATAAGCCTTCAAGGTAGAGATTGTCAGCCACACTTTATAAACATAGAAATTTGAGGCATAGAGAAGGTTAAATAATTAACCCAAGGTCCTCAGGGCAATAAATGTTGTAGATAAGGTTCAAATTCAGGCAAAACTGGTAGAAAAAATAGACTTTAGATTTTAGGGAAAATGCAACACTTTTGAACTTTCTGTCAGTCAAGGTAAAAATGTACACACTGTTTCATAGCTATCATAACTCAAAAAATATACTATCTTTCCTCAGAGGACTTCTTCATGTTATCAAATTCTGGAAGTTATCTTGCAAGACTTTACATATAGGGTGTTGAAGGATATTGTGGGCTGAGTTCCTAATATGAGTTTCACAGTTGATGTTTCTATTACGGCATCAATAAATTTGGGGGCATGAGCTAACTTATTGATGGTGATTCTGTGACAGTCTGTGCCAGTGCTGCTCAAAAGGGACTTCTTTCTTTGTGTCATAATTACTTGAGAGACATATTTTTCAACTAGGAATCTTAGTTATTAGGAATCTTACTCCTACCTCCATTCTTCTCCATAACACCCCACCCCCCCTAAATGCACAAATACACATTAATGCTCATATTTCCTGGGCATGCCATGATTCCTCCCTTCCCAGTTAAAAAATAGTCCCGTCACTGTTTAATTTGCACATGTGGTGCTGAAGGATGTTATGGTTTATGTTACCAGGAGGGATGTGGGATGTCATGTCCCTCAGGTACATTGGAGCAGAAAACAGATTAATCATTTGGTCAGGCTAATATTATCAAGTGTATAGCCTTCTAGTAATCTAACTCAATTCAATGATAGGTCTTAATATACCCTCTCCTAAATACCAGCTGGATAATCATTAGGGACTAGACAGGAGATACTTGTAAGTTTTATATCTGACAAGGACCTGTGGTATGAATATCTATAAATTTGGGTAATCAGATGACAGTTTAGTGTTGATATTCTATTATAGCCACTGAGAATTATGATCAATATTCTGGATGTGAGCAGGGAAGGGGCATTCTGCCCAGAAGAGAGGTAATGGCTCCAGCATGAGCAATCATGATGTGGATGAGGTATTTCAAGGTGCCTGGCAGGGCTGGAGGGGGCAGTTCCATCATCTCCATGTAGGAAAGACCTATGAGCCGCAGGCACATTGGAAGGAGGGGTTGGGGACTGGTCTTAACGCTGTGTTTTCTCAGCAAGTGCTCTGTTTCAGCTGGGATCATGGGTTGATTTAGGGTGACTCGGGGGGGGGTACTGATGGGAAAGCAGCTGGAAAGATAGGCAAAGATCATTTTTTGGAAGATCTTGTATCTCATGCTAGGAAATCTAGATTTCAAATAGGAAGATATATGGTCATATTTGCATTTCAGAAAGAATACATTCTTGGTATTGAGAAAGATGATGTGGGGGGCTGAGACCAGAGGCAGAGAAGTCAGAAGACAATTATTGTAGTTGTCTAGCCCAGAAGAGAGGAATACTAGGGCAGTGGTATCAGGGATGAAGGGGAAGAGAGACAGATATTATGTAAGTGATATCTGCAGGGCTTTACGACTTATCGGCTCTGAGGTATGAGGGAGGGGGAGGGGTTGAGGATAAGTTCCAGGTGTCAGGGTTGGGTAGCTGGGGAGTTTGTTGGAGACTTTTACACAAGGACCTCAGAGGAGGAGAAGCAGTTTGGGCTAGGTTAGTCAGCAGAGAGTGAATTTAATTTTCATTTTGCCAAGTAGGACATGTTTGTAGGCTCTTGGCTAGATGATGTCTGGGGATCAGGGAGTAGGTGAATGCTAAAGAAAATTAATGGCAAAGAATTTGAGCATTAGTGTAAATTATCATTAAAGAAGCCTGGCCATGAAGAGAAGAACAGATGGGAGAGGGTCATACTAGATAGAGGATATGGACCAACACTGCCAATAGAAGTTTTTGTGATCATAGGAACATTTCAGACCTGCCCTGTCCATTAGCCTCATATAGCTGTTGATAACCTGAAATATGGCTAGTGTGACTGAGGAATTGAACTTAGATTTTATTTATTATAACTAAATAGCCTTATGTGACTGCTGGCTATCATATTGGACAGCACAGATAGTTTACTAAGGGTTTGGGGATTGGCATATTTGCTTCAATGGATATAAATTTGACTTTGGCTCTGAGAAAGCCTAAGAAAAGGATATGGTGGAAAACAGAGAAGAGTGATGATGATAAAGGGTTCTAGAGTCATGAAGAGGATAAGCCTTGAATAAAGAGGGAAACCTCATTCAGAGTCTACAAGAAACAGTATAAGAGGTGGTGCAGTTGTTAAAAAGTCTGAGTTGAACAAAGTGTAGCCTCACATCTCTGTGAAATAGAGGGTAAAACCATCTGCTTAAGAGTGAGTAGGGTAGCAGTGGGACCAGGAGAGACAGCCAACCAAAAACTAGCATATGGATTGCTGTTGACAGTTCTGCTGAGATTGGCGATCATAAAATTGTGATGGCAGCAGAATATATTTGTGTGTTTTTCTCTAATTGCCATCAACAACCTGGGTATATTAGCGGAGAAACAGAGTATGGGAATGGTTCTCTCGGCTGTGTTCATGATAGTTATGACAAGAGGACAAAGGATTGAGAAAACTGTAGAGGTGCTGATGAGATGTGATCAAGCTGATTATTCAGGGGGTCTCAGGAAGGAAAGTAATTGAAGGTGAAATAGGCTGATAAGCTGGGAGAAAATAGCTGGGGTAAGGGATGGAAGTCTAAAGATGCTGAAGAGCAGGCACAGTGGGAATAAGTGGGCAGAAAACATAGAAGGAGAGGAAATGATTGTATCTGAGAACTGTGTGACATGAGCTGGGGTATGGACATGAAGGGGATGGCTGAAGTAAAGCAGAGATTAAGGTCAGTAAGGCAGAATATATTAAGATAAGGATAGGTTTGGTGGGTTTACCATAGCATTCTTGGCAAAAAGATGCTAATAAGATGTAAATAAGAATTCATAATTCCTTATTATACTTTTTAGTTTCTCTTAGGAAATGTGAGATGAAAATACATATAAAATTAGGCACACACTTTGTATCTAGGCTTTAACTCAAAAATTTTGGGGCTAAAGAGTGGGGTGTCCTTTCTGAGACATTCACTTTTCAGGAAATGAATGCTCAAATATAATTAGCAATATATTTAAATTATTCATGCATCATCTAATTTACTTTTATAACTTCTGTATTGTGCAATTAAAAAAATTTCTGTTTATGTAGACAAAATCCAGTTTTCTAGAGATCTAGGCAGAAAAACTCTTATTCTTCCAATATAGATTTGTATGGTATTCTGTTTTTTTCACACAGATTTATTAATGTTATACTAACTTGGCTTAATCAGTCCTGCTTTGCTCGAAACCCATGCAGTTTCAACAATAGGATACAGGAGTGTAAGCTTCTTTCTTTCTCATGCTGAATATTACCTGGATTTATGGAAGTTTTGATACTTATTTTAAATTATTATAAAGTGAAAGTGAAGCAAAGCCACAATGTTCGTATGAAAATTTTTCATGGAGAGAAAAATCTAAACTTTGTTTTGGTTTTAGTATAGTACTGTATCTCTCATGGTTGAGACACTGAGTTGGAAGCCTTTTCAGTTCATTCTGAGTACGGAAATCTATCATTGTTAGTGTTAGAGCTTTTTAAATGTCTGTTGAGAAATCTCATGTAAACTTTGCTATGGAAAATGTTGTTAAAAATATGTGGAATCAAGAGACATGTTTTTCTTTTACATATGGAATTCCAAGTCCATATAGTTCTTATGTTCATGTCTAAATGAAACCATCATTAAGGGTTTGACCTCTCTTTAAAGGAAAAAGATTGTCTTGAATTTTTCATGTTAACAAAGTTTGGCATTTGGCCCAGGCATTATAATGTCATTTTGCCGCAATCTGTATTGAAAGAGGAGCTTGTTAGAAATGTAGTTGATATCTACAGCTAACTTTGTAAAAAATTAGTTGAAGTTGTTGTCTAATAGTCAGACCATTTCCCTCTCAGAACCTAGAACTGAAAACTCAAATACTAAACTGTTTGCATATATAGAGTATTCTTTAATAAAATTATATTCAATCCAGTTAAACTTTATAATCTCACATTGTCCCAGAGGTATAGTGAATGTGTTTCACTGTGATACAGTGCCTGTAACTTTTCTCCTAACACTAGCATTACGGTAGAGTTCTATTAGACTTAATTTAGGCAAAGGTATATTAAAGGGGATCTATTTCAGTGCTATAAATTTCTATGAGAAAATGTAGATTTTAGACAAAACTACTTTTATCCTTTTAACATTTGGTAATACTGTGTGAGTTGGGTTGAATTTCTTAATTTCTTCCACCTGGCCAAATTGGAGATCACCAAAAGCAAGTGAGGAAGGCATGGCTTGGCATTTGAAAAAACTTCTAACTCTGGGATCTAAGGGTCCAGCTTGAATGGGGAATTAGGTGAGACAGATGGTTTTTTGGGGAAAGAAACTGTTAAAGAAAAAATTATTCTAACACTTGTTAAAACAGTAAGACATACTATTCAGGGCTATTACAATAGGTATAGGGACCACTGCAGTGGGGTTTTGCAATAGACAAGAGAGATTGAGCTCAACACCAAATACAACAAGGCAGAGTGGGGATTTATAGTCAAGGAGCAGAATAGGGGTCAGTGAATGGAAAATTACTAAGAGGAAACATCAAAATATACTTTAGCGGGATTCTGGGTAAACTGACCTAACAGGACTCTTCCTGAAGGTAGGCCAGGGTGATCTGACATCACCTGGGAGCTGGTGGAGGATGAGGAACCTGATCAGATATTGAGGGTGATCAGATATCAGGGGAGGATGGGGAAATTATGGTTAAACCAACTTATTAGCAAGATTCTTTCTAAAATTGGATGGTGTGTAGATGGACACAAAGTCAAAAAGTTGAAGCCTAATTGAGAAGAGGCTGCAGAGGAGCCTGAGTGAAGTTTGGTCAAGGGGAGACTCTTTGCCAGAACTAGGAGATGAGTTTTGTGAATACATCTCGAGTTGTTTGTTATCCAGGGTTAGTGTGGTCAGGGCCCTGCTGTGGCAACCACACACTCAAGACTGCTAATAGGATGCTGCTGGTTGATGACTGTGATTACTTTTCTCTGTCAGGTGAGAGTGGTTAGCAAGTGGGCTAAAAGGACTGTAGGTCTTGGCATTCTTTGGTACAGCTGGGTCTTGGTAGTCTTTGATAGAGCTGATTATTGTGCTGGGGAGGAGTTCAGAGACAGATACAGGAATGTGGAAACTGCTCTGCTAGGGCTTTCTGCAGGAAGCTGACAGTAATAAGAGTGTTTACTCAGTGAAGGCTGACAAGCTAGTAGGACTTGAAAAATGTCTCTCTACATTTGGCTTTCAGGAAAAGACAGAAATTTCTACATAAAAAGAAATGTAGAGCTGTACTACTCAGAGTGGTCCAAGGACCAGCATTGTTAGCACCACATAGAAGCTTGTCAGAAACAAAGAGTTTCAGGCTCTCACCCTAGACCTGCTGAAATAGAACCTGCATTTTGACTAGATCTTCAGGTGATTCATACGTGCCTTTAAAGTGTGAGAAGTTTTTATGTAAGGGACAAAATGTTCTTTTGAGGTAGCAGAGAGAATTGTAGGTGTTTGAAATGTCACAGAAGCCAAGGGAGTATGGGGTCCTGATAACCCCATATCCAGAAGTGTTCATATATTCATAGCGACTTAGTCAGAGTTAGGCCAATCCCATTCTTCATGGAAATCTGGACCATGTATTCTGAGATTCTTTCTAATATTGCTGGCATCCTATGAATATAAATGCAGTGTTATGATTCATTATCAAGCTTTCTTTTTCTAGATGTTTCTTTTGTTAGAGGATAATTGAGAATCATTTTTAACACTTTTTTCTGAGAACTTATATTGAAAATGTTATAGGGAAATATCAGAAGACTTGGTTAACCAAGACTGGTTCACCCTCAGATTTGTAGTGGATAGAGAGTAGGATTAAGGAGCTTCTCTAACTAACCAATACTAGTACAATTACTTGCTATGCTGCTTAGTTAAACAAAAAAATTTCTGTAACCTTCTAAGGCAGGAAAAAGCCCCATCTTATTTTGTGCCCTGGAGTCATTTGATGATCAGGTGAATTATATAGACTGCTACTTAGAACAGTGCTTGAAATGTAAAATTATAATAAAGTATACAGGGCTGCGATTACTAAGTGACACTCTCAAAACAGTAACATAAAATTTGGGATAAAGTAATAGGTATGTGTTTTTGTTAATATATTAATCATCAGTGTCTAATATCTGTTGTGATTTCAAAATATTGTTTAGCATAAATGATATTTCATATAGAAGTATTTTTGATTTCTACTGGTGACTAAGGTACCTCTGATATTAACCATGTTTTTTTCTGTTACATTTGTAATTGATGGTAATGCTAAATTTCAGTTAGAAGGTAGTGAAGGCTGGGCATAGTGGCTCATGCCTATAATCCTAGCACTTTGGGAGGGAAGCCGAGGCAAGAAGATTACTTGACGCCAGGAGTTCAAGACCAGCCAGGGCAACATAGCAAGACCCCATTTCTAAAATAAAACTAAAAATAAAAACTAGCTGAGCATGGTGCCATGTGCCTATAGTCTCAGCTACTTGGGAGGCTGAGGCAGGAGGATCATTTAAACCCCAGAAGTTTGAGTGAGTTTGAGTTTGCAGTGAGCAATGATCATGCCACTGCACTCGAGCCTGGGAGAGACAGAGTAAAACCTTGTCTCTTAAAAAGAAAAGACAAAGTTAGTGAAAATAGATATGTAACATTTTCCACTCCAACTTGAGTTCATCACCATCTTATTTCATATTCAAAAGTGATTAAAAATACTGATATTCTAGGACCACATTTTAATTTTAGTTTACTTCTGTTGGAATCCTATCATAGCTATGATTCTTTGTAACTTTTATTAGTCTCTTATTTAATCTGATGTTTGTTCAGAAGATAAATATTAACTGAGTTCATATTTTGGGTGTGGAATAGGTGTTGGCAGGAGAAGTTGAGGAGAAGAATACCATATTGAGTGAGTGAATGTTCCTGCCCTTAAGTAGCTGCTGAAATACTTTTTTTTTTATAAACTGAGATAAATTTTATTGAAATCTGAAATGGGTGCCAGCTCTCCTGAGTTTTACATTTTTGCCTATACATTAACATTTGGGAAATGCTGAGAAAATTCATCTTGCCTGATCATGAATCGCCTAGAGCTGTCACTAAAATAGAACTTCTCAGGCTCCTCCATGGAGAATGTTGAAGGATGTTCCAGGTGGGCCATGGATAAAATCTGTTTTTTAACAAATTTGCCAGATGGATTCTTATCATCAGGCAAAATTTAGAAAAGCTTAGCTGGGTAATACTTTAACATGTACGTAGAAGCACTTAGATGAGTCATACCTGTAATTATTTCATGAGAAGGGATTGTGTTATTTATGTCTTGTCTCCATTTCTGAGAAGAGTCTTCACTGTAGTAGGACAGCTTTGTGGAAAGGGCTGACATTATCATCAGACAGTTTTCTCTAAGGAAAAGGGGTTTGGTTTTCATTTTATCTGGCCCATGAATGTAGCGACTGTATTTTGTGAACCCAAAGTCTGATTTATTAACTTTTTGTGGGTAGGAATATTTATATAAGTATTCTTTAATGTATGTAACATATCACCTTTGGAAATACAAAATTATGTGAAGAAGGGAATAGACCAAAAGGTGATAAACTTAATTTAGTTTTATTATGGCCAAAATATATATATATATATATATATATATATATATATATATATTAAAGGCCCTGGGAAAGTACTTTGCATGCGTATTTACTTTTTAGGAAGCAATAAAATGAAATAAGGGTTGCAAAGCACTACTCTGAGGTTGTGATCCTCCTTTTGCAGGTGAAGAAATTGAGGGTTACGGAAGCTGAAGAATGTGCCAAAGTCAGAGTTGGTAGAAAGCCCGAATTTGACTTCCATGTACTTCTGATGAGGAAGTCTATATATGTGGCTGTAACAGCCAGGCTTTTAAGTCTAAAGCCTGGTAGTGATCTGCCATGACATATCACCTTGTGAGTGAGGATGTTGTGCATATATGCATATGTGCCCACATGCATTTTTCTCATTCTCTGATGTTATTTTCTATCTTTTTTTGTGTCTGTTTCTTGGTTTGCCCAGCCAGCCCTCTTCCTTAAGTGTCAAACCAAGATGTTTATTTTTATTATGCACTTTATTTATTAGAAAGTTTTATGCCTACTATTTATGTGTAATTGATGATACAGATAATAAACTTGCATTCTTGTAAGTCATTTTAAGTACTTTTTTGTTTTTTACTTATGAATTTATGATGGTAGGCAGTAAAATTATACCCCACCTACCACCATCTAAATACTCATTAGAGATAATTATTCAAGTAAAAATAAATCTCATAAAATAATATAACTTGTGATCATTTACAATGACCCCCACAGCATGGAGAGGAAGGAAGTAAGCAATGGGTAGATATCAGTCAGCAGGTATTAATTTACTGGTTTAACTTAATTAACTTACTGGTTGCCTAAAACTGCCAAGTACCCTGGGTGATACGAATAACATGGTCTGGTCCAGCCCTTGCCAGTTTGTAGTTCTGGACAGTGAGAAGACAGCCTTAGTCCCTGGCAGGGATGGAGCTTTCAGTGTGGCGGTGAGTGTGGTTAGGCGAGGGCAAACCAGGTAGGTGAATGGAAGGCATCCTGCCTCCTGCTGCTGCTTGATCACATCAGGCACACTGTGTCCTCTTAGTCTTTGTATAGAGGTGGGAATAAGAAAAGAAGACACTTCAGCATTCAATATTCTGTTTAGCAGTGTTACAGAAAGTGGCCCGAGAATGACACAGAGTCTGAGTTTGGTTGGCTGACTTGTCACTCCTATTCCTGGGTCTGTAGAGCTCTATGGACTCTCACCAGGCCCTGTAGAAACTGTTAGGAAATTTGTACAAGGAGTTGGGCCTTTAGGTGAGAACAGAAGGGCCAGATGGCTGGGACACAGGGTTAATTCTTGGGGTCACAAGCTTCCACCATCTTCTCCTGGAACAGAGAGGACTTTATTACTCTTCTATAGTAGGCACCTGCACCAGTGGTCATGCTTAATAAAACGGGATTCGGAAGGGTCTCTCTTTAAGACCAGTAGTTCTCTCTCTATTCTTTATGTTTATGTTCTGAGGAATTTTTTCTTTTCTTTTCAGTTTGGCACCAGTTGTCTCTGATTCATTTTTTCTTGCTGTGGTTGTTACTTCCTTGGATTGAAATGCCCCCCACTTGACCCTCCCTCACCTCTCCCCTAGCCTCTGGACCAGTCAGAGGCTGGCTGATGAGTTTTTCTCCTTCCCGTGCACTCATGGTCATGGCCGTTTGGCCATTGCGAGCCAGCTCTTGGGTGGGACAGCAGCAGCAGGGCCGGGAGCTGAATGCCAGGCTCTCTTCTCAGGCAAGAATTAGAGCTGCTCCCTCACACAGCACTGGAGGTGGCATGAGAGGGTCCCACTGCCCTTCACGTCAGTGGCGCTTGCAGCTGGGACACCACTTATATGAGAAACTAGACTCTGGCAGTTCTTTATTGAGAGGTCTGAATATAACCAGTGTCAGATCAGAGCCATGCGTACCTTGGGTCTTTGCTGCCCTGAGTGTGTGCCATGGATGGTGTAGTAAAACCCAAAGAGGTCCATGCAACTCTGCTTACAAAGAAAGCATCCTGTTGTTATTACTTTTTAATAGCGTAAGCTACTGTTATGTTGTAACATTTTAATATATTATTAGGACAATAGTTTGTTTTCTATGTAACAGTAAACATTTAAATTGCTTGCTTTATACATCTGTATAAAATTCCGTTTAAGCAGAGATGTTATATTATTTTGGATACTTCTCAGAATCAGCAAAGCTGATTTATTTGAATAAATCATTTATTCATTTAACCCCTTGCACTCACTTGCTTTTTTCTCAATTCCTTTATTCTACTCGGGATTTAATTTTTTAAATACCCCAGATTTTACAAAGTGTGGCAGTAGAATAAAAAACTTCATACAAACTTATTTATTTGGATTTTTTTATATTTCAAATTATTGATACATTCAAAGAGTAATTTTAATCTTTATAATATTCGCTAACCATGTCGAGTCACACTCGACATCCGAGTGAAAAGGGTTGAGTCATTTATTTGAATCACTTTATTGTATCTCAAAAAATATTTTTCTCCTATGTGAGTGATGACTTGAAGATAGGGTAGGAGACGTATAAAAAATATAAACAAAAATACACACACACAATGTTTTTGGATGGGTCTTTTGCTTATATCTTTGAAAGACACATATTTAATTGTTCTCAGGTGGTTTGAACCTAATAGTTCAAATTTGCTCTTTTTTGCTTTAAGATATTATAGGGGTTTCCTAGCGTGTTTTTATGTTAGCTTTCTCCAAGAGCAGAAATGAGGGGAAAGGGAAAGGGAATTACTTATATTTGTGACTTCCAACTTAGAATGAGGTTAAAAAGAAAGAAGGATGTTATAGTAAGCCCATGAAGGGAAATACTGTCTCTAGTCTGACCGTACCTCTCCTTAACATTGTAAAGTTGCCGGAAAGAAGGCTTAAGGGGAGAGAGGAGTTGGCTTTGGAGGTTGAGAGAATTGTTTTTGGTGTGCATATACTTTTAGCCAGTGGTTTCCAATTTACATTTTATCCTTCATGAGTATGAACTAATTATTGCCCTTGAAGAACTCTGATTTCAGTGAGTGCAGGGACTATTTGCTAGCAGTCCTATAGAATAAAGGTTATATGTAGATATACTGTGTCTCATCATTTGAACAAATGTTTCACTTCAGATCCAAGAGAATGAGGCCTATGAGACCCACCTAAAAACATTTTAGTATTTTATTTATAATACACTCACACACATATACACTCAAAACCAAATCATTACTTAGCCTAGTGAAATGCTAATAAGTGAAAGCTGCTTTGGTTGGGACTTCATTAAAATATACTTACATTTCAATAAGTATATGAACTGTAAACTGTTCCGTTTTGGACTCTGGAATATTTCTTGTGGGTTCATTAACCCTTTTTTCTCTACTTCCTACAGAACTGGCTAGATTCCGCAAAAAAAATACAGAGACAACTGCGAAGTAAGTATTTAATCATATTTGGTGGTTGTTAAATTAATCTGTTTCTACCTTTAATAACATTTATAGGACTATAGAGGTATATGGATATACTGTTTGTAGATGTACTGGAGTGAAGACTCCTACAATCTTTTCAGTTCTCTGAGGTCTTTGCTGTCTCTGCTCTTGGTAGGTTCCATAGCCAAAGCCACTTTTACTAGCTTTTTGAATCTAGGTTTCTAACCTACTTGTCCCTTTCTTTCCATGTTCTCATAGAATCCCTGAATGACTTCAGATGTCCCACTCTAACTAGCAGCTTAAGCTCCCTCAGTAGCTTCTGACTCTGCAGGTTGTGTTGCCTGTGGCTGGCTTTGTGATATCTGTGCCAAGAAACATTATTGCCACAGAGAATCTCTGCTAGGGAATTTGGATACTTAATTTACTTCAGGGTCTGTGAATGACTGAAGCAGAGAAGGTAGGCAGCCACAGGCAGCTAGAATTTTTAGTCTCAAGAACAAATTCTGAAGACTGAGAAGTTCCTAACAGCCTTCCTAAGACTGTGGGCTCCAGAGAGAAATCATTTCTCCCAGAGCCAACCTGCAAATTGCCCTTTGTAATGTTGATTTTATTTCCTTACCTACCTAAAGTGAAAATGCTGGTACAAATCTAAGCTTTGCCTTACTGTCCTTTTCCTCTGCCTTCTGTCTCCTTATTTTCTCCCATTTCCTTTCCTTGTAGACTCATCTTTTTCTTTTTTAATGTCTTTTATTAGAGTGATCAAGCTTCCTGATTTTCCTGGTACTGAGGGGTTTCTTAGAATAGGGGACTTTCTGTGTTAAAGCTAGAACAGTCCCAGGTGGTCTGGCCTGGTTGGTCACCCTGTGCTGTGATTATTGTTCTAGCTCTTCAGCATCCTTTCTTTGGCATTTATTATCTTAGTATTTCATGCATTCATATTTGCCTCATGATGGAAAAAAAGAAAAAGAATAAGTAGACATAGATGATATTCTCATAAAGAAAGAATAACTTTATGTACCAGAAAGCTCTGGAACTTCCCCCTGTCCCTTCTGCAGTTGTTTTTGAAAAGCTTCCCAAAGTACATAAATTCAAACAGATACAGACCCTTGATTCTTACACTTTCTCTGAAGCCAGACCTGCCAAGTGACCCAAACATAGAAAGAACAAGGCAACCTCTGACGCATGATTAATGTTTCATTGAGTTATTTCCTATTATTTTGTTTTGGTTTTTGTTTGGTTATTTTTATGTGCCACTCACTTCAGAGTCATAGAGATTTCCTAACTTTTGGAAGGCAAAACTTCACTGATTACGAATCACATTCTTATGTTTTGATTTTTTGTGAAGTTTTTAGAGAGTTATTCCAGGACTTTTGCCCTTGTGGTTTGGCAAGATGAATAACAGTAACAAATAGGATTGCACTTTTTAAAACTATTGGAGCCAGGTCTTTAAATGGCATCCCATACTGTCCCCATTATGCAGGTAGGCTGAGGAAATTAAGTTTTAGCTGTTGTACCTACCTTTTACTTTCTGCTTGTGTTAAAATGGACAAGAAGAACTTCCTTTTCTGTCTTAGCCTGATCTCTGCTATGATTTTATTTTACTTTTCAGTTAATAGACAATTAGCAAAGATAAATGCTATTTTTTTATGACAACCAGCAGCCTACTGGTTCCTGTTTAAAATTTGCTTGTAAAACCTTTATTTTCTCAAACTTACACAAATAAGACTCCATCTATCTAAGGTTTTCATATGATTAATATATAAACACTCCATAGCTAGGAGGACTGTTTATATATAGCTAGGTAAAAATTATGATGATAACAATATATAATTAAATTAAAAATTTAACTAGAAAAAAATCACTAGATTGTAAGTGTTCTTACCACAAAAAACATGTGAGGTATAATACATATGTGACTTGGCTTGATTTAGCCATTCCAGAATATATACATTTTTTTTTAAAACATCTTACAGTATAACATGAATACATAAACTTTTTATTTGTCAATTTTAAAAAAGCTAAGCATTATTGGTACATTTCAATAGCTTTTAGATTTGGAAATATATTCTAAAATATAGGCATTCTATTAGAAATTTTTCCTGTAGTCATATCCAGACAAGCATGTGCTAGTGTTAATACCTAGAAAACAAATAAACAAGGAGCCATTAAGAAATGATAATCCTGTGATGACTTTGCTTAATTATGGATTACCAGTCACCTCAAACAAGTATGTACCCATCCATAATACCTGGATATTTGACACAGTCAGGATGGTGCTAGAGGCCAATAAACGTTACATTTCATAATATTCAAGAAAATCCTATATCTCATTATTATGTTTTTTAAATGTGTAAAGCAGAACTGAAATCTGTTTAAGGTTAACAGGATTGAGTTTATTAGTAAAATAGTGATGTAGTGACCCAAAATCCAGCAAAAGTATGTGTATGTACACTGTAGCCATTCAGTAAATATTTGTTGACTGTTGAGTTTGAGGAAAGGGAGTGTGCTGATGGTGAGAAAAAAGACAAAATGACACATTGAACAAGAAAATAGGATATAAGAAATTTTTCTTCAAGTCTATAAATTAAAGATCTGGTGAGATCTTCTAATTTTTAAAGAATGGAATAACTTACACATGCAACTTCTTTGGTTTTTATTTACTGTGAACTTTGAACAGAACTCTAAATTCAGGCTAGTGGAATTATTTGAATCACTTTAGCAAAAGAATACCTGCCCTTTTCCACCATCCAAAACATGATATATCACAACATCAGTTAAATTTTAATGTATAAATGATATGGTTTTAATTTTTAATAAATTGTTTATGAACATGGTTTGATATATTCATTCTCTATGTCATAATACAGCAAAGTATGTGTTCTATGTGAGTATACTTATACCTACTCTATAGAGTCTGGGAAATAATTTTATTGTATTGTCTTAAAGTATTGTGAAGTTTTTCCACATCTTCCTTTCCTTGGGATCTCTTTAACACTTCAAATAGTCCATTAATAATTTCTTGAGTAGCTATTGTGATCAACTGATCATTATTTCTCTTGCCCTAACAATGTAGAAATCCTGAAATGCTTTTTTTTTTTTTTAAGGACAGAGAATATTTGGCAACTAGAAATCCTGTGGTTATCTCAGAACTATTACATGGAGGTCATATTAAAATTTTTGCATAATGGTTCACCATATAAAACATTTATTGAAGTGCCACTAAATGTTTATGAGAAAATGAGCCTATTATTTTAATGATGGGTTATTTATGTAATTGTTTTCTATTTATTTTTCATTTTGTTTTGTAAGTTATATTTTTTAAATAAAAAATAAAATTTTTCACATTGATTGATTTATAGTGAGACTAGTCTGTACTGTTTGAACATTGACCTTTAAGTTTTATCAATATAGTCATTCTCTTGATTGGATAAATAACCATGATGTTTAATAATTACAGATCTTCCCTGGCTGTTCACTTTTAATGTGAAGTTTTATCCTCCTGATCCTTCTCAGTTGACTGAAGATATCACCAGGTACTTTATAGTTGCACTTTTACATGAACCTTTCCTTATAGCTGTCATTTATTTCTGTGCCCTGGGGGCATAGTGGTAATTTCAGGATTGAAAACCAAAATAATTTTTCATAAATTGAGTTTTGGTGGTTTCCTTGGAAATTTAATTTAAATTTAAAAATTTTATTCACTTTCTTTAACTTCTTTCTATGTATTTGAGTAATGAAAATTAAAAAAAATGATATTGGCAACTTTGTTTCCTATGTTATGCTTTAAAAAGTCACTGATTGTCGCGCCCGCCTCGCCAGCAAGGAAGACGCGGCAACCGGAGTTCTTCTGACAGTGCTTTAATGGGGTTCCCTTTAGACTTACATGATGCGGAAGACCCTGAGCACAAGCTCTCACACACTTATATACTCTAAGGAAGGAGGGAAGTGATGGGGATAGGTTAAAAGCGCGCGAGGGTTATTACTGATAGGCCAAGCTAAGATCCTTCATATGCATACTTATAGAACAGGCCAGGACTTACTCTGCGCATGCGCTGAACTTGTTTACTACAGGCGGGCCACCGGAAATCGGCGCCATCTTGTAATGGCGTTGTCACCGCGCCCCACAACTGATATTTAATATTTCAGATTTTGATACTGATGGTTTTTATTGTATAACTCATGTGCCTGTGTACTAAACTCATATTACTGAGATGAGATAAAGGTAGAAAAATGAAATTATTTTTAAAAGCCAGTTGAACTAGTAATTTTTTTGTTCCCTCCTACCCAACCACACCCAAACCACCAAAGTAACAGAGTAGACTTTCTCATGTAGAGTCCATAGCTATTTCATTTCTGTCTTCTCTGAGATTGTATGGGCCATAAGAGCATACATTTAAATTGCAAATAAAGGATTCAGTTTAGGAGCAAGAGAACATTTACTGATTCTGAGTTTTTGATAACTAAGGAACATTGTGACTCAACAAGTACCTTGAAATCTTAGCCCTGTTATATTGGCTACCAGTGATAGGATATCTTAGCTTTGGTAAGAGTAAGCATAAAAAGTATTTTCTTTTTTTGTAAGGGTGATTTTTATAAACAGTATTTTTAAAAGGCTGTTTACATGGCCAAGGACAACTGGGTGTAGTGTATATACTTTTGGGAAACTAGAAGGTCTTAGTGAAAGACTCTGCTTATCTTTGGTTCCTGTGTCTTAGATGCTCTGCTAGGCCATTTTTGTTGTCAGACATCAAGTTATAGAGGTGCTTAAAAGAGTGCATAATTACCATGTGAAATAGGAATGATAGAGATTTCTTTCTAATATTGGATAAACTGCAGGCCTTTTTCTTCCTCTACTACTTGTTGCTGAATAGGAATGTACTAATTAAGCTCTGATTGAATTAGCTTCAGCTAGTAAATAATAAATAGTAGCTTTTATAACTGCACAGTGAGCTGCCTAGAGCATAAAACCTGACTGGTTGGCATGTGTAGGATGTAGAGCTTCACTGCAGGAGTGCCTGGAGTGCCTTTGAACAGTGCATGTAATTGGGGTTTTGTGACCCAACGCCCTCTGTGTACATATGCTCCTTCTTGCAGTAATTTGTTTTGGGGATGATAATCCTTTAGTGATTGCAAGTTTATAGCATCAGTAAGTGCTTTGGTTTTCTGTATAAATGGAGTTTGAACAGTCTTGTCTTCCTAAAGTGGGAGGAATGATATTGTCTGCTAAGCTAACAAAAGGTCTTAGTGGTGTAAGCCTGAGACCAGCCACCTGCCTGTACTTGTGGCCTGGCAGCTTCAAAATCACAGCTTCAATATCACAATATCAATATCACAACATTTTGAAGAGGGCAAGAACGCTATTTGGAGTAAGGTATGAAGAATGCTTCGTAGTGCTGTGTGAAGAAGATGGAGTTGGGAAATTCAGGAAGCTTTTGCCATTTTTGTGTGGAGTTATTAGGGCTTAGACTTAGGCTTTGAAAACAGAGGAAAGGACCAATTTGAAAAGTAGAGGCAATAATATAAAAAGGAGCAACAAGATGGAATCTTTGTGTTTAGGTAGTAAAACCAAACCTTGTGTTTAGGTTGTAAAAGTATCAGAAAATGTAGAGAACTAGCACTATTACTGATTAGAGAATTTGAGGACAACTGGAGCCATAGTTTAAAATTTAGTTTTCTAAAGTCCAATTATGCTCATGTTGTTCTGCAGGTCAAGGAAACATATAATCCTCCTTAAAAAGAGAGCTCCTATAATGCATAAAATACCCAAATGCAGTGATAGTGAGAAGACTTCCATTCTCTCAGAAAATTATTTGGTATTTGCCATGCAGCAAGTACTTTGCTAACTGGGGGACTGTGATGATGATAAGCAGAGCCTGGGGATAGATTTTGGGTGGTAATCTAGGTATAACCGAACTGACCTGGAACCATGTGCTGGATTGTGCTCTGTGACCCAATAACAATGAGGCCTGGACCAGAGGCCAGCATTCCCTATTTGATCATGTCAGGGAGAGAGCAGGAAGAGAATTGGGTTTAAAGAGGTCAGGCCAGGCAGAAATGTCCATAGGAAGAATGTCTATGGGAAGAAGGTGGCCAGCCGCCAATAGGAATGGTGGTCTCCAAATGATATTCAAGAATGAGGGCACTGCCATTGATTTCAGAGGGATGGGTGGTGACCTTAACAAGTGGGGAAATTCGAGAGTGGAAATCAGGTTTTAAAATGTCACCAAAATGAATCCATAGTAGGGCTGAAAAGAAAAAAATCCTCATAGACTATAAATCTCATGTTTCTGCATGTTACTTAGTAGCAAGCAGAAATTCTTTTATATCTATATAGTAAACCACTTGGAACATTGAATGAGAATAACTATTATTGTAGCCAATAATTATTATAGCTACCTAAGCTATTGATTCCCAGGCATCATGCCAGGTATCTTATTTATATTATCTAATTTTTATCCTTATTTTCAAAAGGAGGGTAAAGTTCTTCTTATCTTACAGATAGGAAATTCATCTTAGGCAAGTAAATTAACTTGACACTGGGTCACATAGAGTCAGCTCTTCCTGATCCAATAGCCATGCTTTTTCTACTAAACTGAGCTAGCTGCCTCTTTAGATAGAGAGTAAGTGGACAAGTAAGGGCTTCAAAGTAGAGATTTACAATTGTTAAAGTTCTTTTGGAAAAGGAGAAATTAATATGAAGTAGGTAGAGATGATAAAGGGGGGCTAACCTTAGCTTTTTTTGGCAAATGATTGTAGTTATTTTAAAAATTTCATCAATCTTTACAACTTTTGAGGGGCATGCTAATTTTTATTAAAATTTTAAATCCAAGGAGTTTAACTTATCGAAATTTTTACTTCAGTCACAAAAACTCTTTATTATAATAGTAATCGTAGACTATTACCAGAATTATCAGAACAGCAGTTTAGTTTAGTTTCCTTTCTATTAATTAGCCTTCTGGCCTCAGTTTACATAAATAAGCCACAGGTTTAGGAGCCCAAGGAGCAAGGTGAGGCTTCTTAGAGAAAACTGGTTTTGCTATGGAAAGGAAAAGTCCCTATATTGTATATTTGTTTTCAAAGAGATGTTAGCATTTAAGGATTCTAAGTGCTGCAATCTTAACTAATTGTTTTCCTCTTGCCCTTTTCTCCCTCTGTTCCTCACAGATACTTGTTGTGCCTTCAGCTCCGGCAGGACATTGCCTCTGGCCACCTGCCCTGCTCCATTGCAACTCATGCCCTCCTGGGATCCTACACACTGCAGGCTGAACTTGGAGACTATGACCCAGAAGTGCATAGCAACATTGACCTCAGTGAATACCAGTTTGCTCCCACACAGACTAAGGAGCTGGAAGAGAAGGTGATAGAGCTGCATAAAACCCACAGGTCTGTTGCCTTGCTTCCTAAAGAGAGAATGGCTGTGGTAGATTTAAGTAGCATCTCTTTGAGCACAGTTTAGGGGATCATCCAGTTTTCCTTTCGGAGCTTCACCTAGCACTGATCAACATAGACTGCTCCTCTTGAGATATCCTTTCATTGTTTTTATGACTGCAGTATGAGGACCTATGCTCATGAGAGTAAATGCTTCATTTAATGTATAAATGTACTTTTTCCTATGACATCTCCTTTTTCCTACCCCCTAGAAATAAATATACCCACATACATAATTGGCATTTACTTTATATTTCTTCTGCCTTTTAATTGTTTCTATTACTATATTTGATAAGAAAGCCAGGGAGATAATGAAGCACTGGGGTTTGAATTAGAAATGTAGGTGGTGATGTATGTAAGAATAGTAACAGAAATGTGAGGGGCAGAGTACTTTGGCTCATGCCTGTAATCCTAGCACCCCAGGAGGCCAAGACGGGAGAGTCACTTGAGGTCAGGAGTTTGAGACCAACCTGAGCAAGAGGGAGGACCCCATCTGTACAAAAAATAGCAAAATAATCCATGGATGGTGGCACATGCCTGTAGTCCCAGCCACTTGGGAGGCTGGGGCAGGAGGATCACTCAAACCTAAGAGTTTGAGGTTGCTGTGAGCTAGGCTGACGCCACGGCACTCTAGCCCGGGCGGCAGAAATGTGTTGGTGGTTCTACTATTTACAGAAGACGATCCTTTGGCTTAGCTACGGATTATTTAAATTACTTTGGTAAAAAAAAAAAAAAAAAAAAAAAAATTACTTTGGTAATTAAAATCATACTGTACTTTGGGAACTTTTATATCTGTGTGAAAAGAAAGTCGATTTTTACACAAGTTTTTTATAACCCTAGCTAAAAAATTGTAGTGTATTCTGTATCGAAAAATTGTAGTTTCATAAAATATTTACTAAATGATCTGAAAGGAACTTTCAAAGACTGGAAAGTTTTAAACAGGCCACGTTCATTTACTTTTCTTTAAAAAATGCGATATTTCACTCTAAATATTTTCTTATTAATGTTATTTAAACTCTACTAAACAGACATTTATTATATAATTTTAATATGAAATGTCAGGTACTGAAATGCCTTGAGGAATATGAAGATTAATGGGACATGGTCCTGTTTTCTAGGAGCTTAGAATTGTTTAGTTAGGGATATAAAGATAGGAATGGAAATAATTTTAGTGTGGACAGAATGTGATAACATGCTATCTATCATAGGGGTAAAATCAAATGCAAGTAATTGTGATCTTATGATCAATCCTAACAAAATAAAAGGAGTTAGAATTTGTCTATTTCAGAAAGATGAAATCACTGTTTTTTATTCTCAGTTAACTTATGTTATACCCATTATTGCTGTGGCTTTTTTCCCCAGTGGGAATAATAAAAATCAACTCTTTAAGACAAAAATGGTAAGGGTGGAGGTATACCCCGTTACACTTAGCAGGTTTAGATTGGAGGATCTTAAGAGAAAATTGCTAGAGGTTGAGAGTTGAGTCTTTTTACCTGTTTGCTACTCTTCTGCCAACTTAGCTGGGTTACTTCCTCTATCCCAAACTCTCCAAGCTTAGATACCCTTTCCCTCATTTTGACCGCATTTGCTTTGCATCCACCAATAAGATAATATTATGTTTTTGATTCTCAGGGGCTTATCTCCAGCACAAGCTGATTCTCAGTTCATAGAAAATGCAAAGAGACTTTCCATGTATGGTGTTGACCTACATCATGCCAAGGTACTGTCAGTGGAATGGAAAGTAGCATCATCTCTGTCTGTTCACTGAAGTTTTGAGAGGGCTCCACTTTCAGAATGGCCTAGTTCACTTTTGGGAAAAGCCTGTTTGCCTACACTTGAGGGTCTCTGTAATATTTCTTTGACTAATCATGGGATTATGGTTGTGGGAGGAACCATTTATTCTCTCCCTACTTCCTCTTTTCCCAGTCTTTTAAATTAATACCTTTTCATGGGTACTTATCCTAAGATGCACCTTGTCAGACTTTTTTACCCCTTACCCTGGTTTATTCTGCATTCCAGTTTCTGGTAGGCCAAGTACAGTGTCTGTCCCAGCTCTCTCTCCCACCTTTTTATCGAGAGGGGGGAGCAGATCTTAGCAGCCATAACAGGGCAAAAGTGGCATGGTTATGACCACTTCCAAAAAGCTTCTGGGTTGTGAGGGAGCCTTAAACTTAGGCTTTTTCCTATGAGTATGTTTTTGTACTTTGTGAAAGATAAAATAGGCTGGCCCAGGATCTAGGTGATAAAGCACCTTCAGTCTAATTTGAGTGGTGGTAAAATAATGGAGTAATGGATATATGGAGAGCTGATCATGATCTTGAAACACACAATCCTGAATAACATAGTCCTGAAAAATCAAAATCCTGAAAAAATACTTATAAAAATTCTTTAAAAGACATTTATTTACATTTTTAAAAGGGGATTCATTTGAGAAGTATAAAAACATGATAGAGCACTTCACACGATAAAATAGGCAGTAATGTACATATTTTTACAAGCATAGATACTCAGGTATGCTAGTGACAGTCACATGGATATAGTAACAGTTATGACTAGATGAACACTGTTCATAAATATGTCAGAAAGGGAAATCTGTACATGCATATTAATATAGTTGGTTGCTGGTAACAAACATCACCAACTTCATGATTCTAGCTTAGATAGTTACATAGTGGGGAGAGTCAAGGAGGAGGATGGGAGGCAAGGTGAAAGACAGATTTGGTTTTGAATATGTGTCCACAGTGAGCTCCACATACTGAGAAACCCACAGTTGCTGCTTTTAAAAGACCCTGCTAATACCTAAATACAGTTTAGAAGCCCAGATTTTATGATTTAGGAAATCCCAAGGAAAGCCCCCCACTCAAAGATAGCTTTCCTCACTACACTTCAGATGAATAATTCTTGCATATTCACAGTAGAAAATAGAGGCAAATAGAAGAAAATAAAAATCACTTATTTTAAATAAATAAAAATTATTTCTACATAAATCTCTTTATGTAGAGATAAGCACTGTGAATATTTTGGTATGTTTTCCTTCTTGTTTTTCAAGGTTTTGAGCAGTTGCATTCTCATGCCTTTCTAAAAGGGAGTCATACTATCAGTATCATTTTTGTTAGGCTTTTTTCTTTTTTTTAACTTGCTATTGACATTTTTCCATGTCATTAACTAGTGCCTGGCAGCAGCATCTTTAACTATTATATGCCTTTAATTTTTAAAGGTACATTCACAGACACCATCTCATTTAAAATTTAAATATTTTTATTTTACAGCTACATAGAGCAGAATACAGAGAATGACTTGCTTAAAGCTATGTATTGTTAAGCAGTCCCATCTGCCTGATACCTTCTGATAAATCCTCCTAGGAGGTGAAACAGATCGTTCTAACATCTGAGTGCTTTCAGGTCATTTTCTATATGATGGGGAGAGGCTGGGTTAGCCAAGAAACAGAAATAAGAGAGGAAGGAGAGAACAGATTTGGGACCAAAAAGTGACCTCCCAAGGTCATCTCTCCTCCCCCTTTTTTTTAAAATTTAAATTCATGTTTCATTCTTTCACAGATTTTTAACAATTATACACAACTTTTAACATAAAGATAGTGAAATCTCAAGGATAAGGAGGCTAAATCCTGCTATTCTTGCCACATATATAAATCTTGCATCTCTCTGCCTTATTGATCATTATTAGTTAGAAACCAGTTCTTAGATGGCAATGTTACAAGGCTTCTGGAGTCTTGTTTTTAAATGTTATATCTTAGAAAACTAAAAAGTTATGGGCTATATTATAAGCATAATATCAGTTCTTGCTGTGTAGTTAGGAGCAGAACACTAAAAAAATTCAAAGTAACCTTCATTCTGTTTATTATCTGATAGACTTATTAGATAATATATTAACTTATTAGCTAATCAATCAGGTAATATCTGATAAGTAAGATATTTGTGGCTTATTGAAAAGATTATCTGTAGCAGTTTAAAAGAAGTCTTCATGTAGTTTAAGATTTTGTGCCTTTATATTGTCTTGAGATAAGATTTATTTATTTTTTATTAGAAGATTTCTTAACTGTACATTCATGTTAGGATGAGTTGAATAAAAGGACTTTTGGCAAAGGTACAGGAAAACCACAAGAGTAATGCAATATCCATGGTCCCCCTGGGGTAGTGTCTGCAGCCCTGTTAACCTCTCTGGTCTGAAGAGGAAGGGCAGCCTGGGTCCCTGAACCCGAAAGGACAGATCTGTATAGAGATGTCTGTCTGGAGAGGAGCCATTGTCAGAGGGACACATCCAGCCTGACATGACCATGCAGGGAGGGAATCTGGGTATGAAATACCCTGACCTTCCTTCCCTTCTTCTCCATGATCTTTTGCAAGAACTTTCCATGTACCATACCCATTTGGAAGCCAGCTGCCATGGGATCCTGTTGCTATCCATATAGGGCAGCTTCCTGGAGCAGTAAGCAAGGCAGAGAAGGTGTTCCTCTTTATTTTTTTCTGCCTTTGTTGCTGAGTGGCATAACTCAAATATGGAAGGTTAAGGCATGCTTGTTCCCTTTCACTTCCTACCCTTCGTCTTTAATTTCTACTCACACAAATACTGATAATCCTAAAACAATTATGTAGAACACCACCAAAATCAACCGATTTACTTGAGTCTGGTTTGTGTTTATTTTTAAGTCAGATAAAATAGCTTCCTTGTCCTGTCCAAAGATTCAAAGATTGCTTCAGACTAGAGATGTCTTGTTCAATGTTTCAATCGCACGTTGCCTCCTCACTTATGATGAGAACATGCCGTCTCGGGCAATCTTCCGCCTTGCTCCCTGTGGCCATGGGCAGTGATGGTTTTGGCAAACACACCGTATGGGTCTGGTACCAAGTTTCTTGGGCACCTGCGCCTGTTCACCCCAGCTTTTGATTCTATTCCTAGAGAGAGTTGTGGCTGCCAGGATAAGGGTGAGTAAAGCAATAGATTAGATTTTTTAAAAACCTGCTCAGGTTGATCTAATGTAATTTTATTTGCGTGTATCAATTATTCAGGTATCACAGCAGAGACAGTTGGCATCAATTACCTAGCACTATACTTTTATTTAAAAAAACTCTTATAAATTGTGTTGAATTATTCTTAGTGTTAAGGCAGTCAAAATATTACACTTTTATTGAATTGAGACTTAGACTGAATTTCGTGTTTGTTTCAGCATTTTTTGTGAGAATATGTTTCATGTTGTTAATGATCTCTGAGAATGTGAATGCATTTGAATAGTATTCTTCAGTTTCATATGTCTTGAATGACATCCAGTTCTTCCCTTACAGATAAACAATGATTTGTATATTTTGAATATTTGTGCATCTTAGATCTTCAGCCCTACGTAAAATGGGAGGAGACAATTTTTCCCCTATGCCTGTAAATTTATTTGATTTTTAAAAGATCTTTCAGGCTTGTGATTATTCTAGATTGTCATCTATTTTAAATTAGAGCTCTGGGGAAATAAAACTATTAATAACTTCAATAATAGTCTGCAGTCTTTTGAAATATGCCAGCCAAAGGAGTGCTTAATGAGAACTGGATGTCGGCACTCTGACTTATTGAAAAGCTGCTTGAAAGAATTCAGAGATTTCAACACTGTCAGCCTAGAAGAGAAATTTTCTGTGGGGGATTAGTCTTTTACACAATATTGGCATAATTTTAACAGCTATTAGCTAGAGTAGTGCACCTGAGATAAATTGGCGTAAAGTAAAATGCTTGAACACACCTGAGATAAATTGGCCTAAAGTAAAATGGTGGGCAACAGACTATTTCTGAGGGCTGGAATAGCCTTCAGGGAAGCACATTTTATCTCCCTTATCTTTAGGATATTTAATCTAGTTGTTTCCTTTCTTCCCCATTAGCCCTTGCAACAGAGCTTGAGAATATATGCATTATGCCTCTTGAAGAATATTGTGTCCTAGGTCATGTTGCCATAACTCTTTGGCAAATCAGATCTGATCCTTGAAGATGCATAGATTTAAACGTGCATGTGTCGTACTATTTCCATTAGCTTGTATACTGTCACTAAAATTTAAATACAAACCTTGTTAAGTTGGCATTCTTGGTTTGAGGGAGCTAATTAGCTTCTCCATCCTATAACTCTCACAGCTTTAACCATGATTAATTGGGTTATGCTTGGCAGGACTCAGAAGGCGTGGACATCAAGCTGGGTGTGTGTGCTAATGGCCTCCTCATTTACAAAGACAGACTGAGAATCAATCGTTTTGCTTGGCCAAAAATCTTGAAGATTTCCTATAAGCGCAGTAACTTCTACATTAAAGTCAGGCCTGCAGAGGTAAGCAATGTCCTGTTGCCCTTGGCATATCTAATTAGTTGCGTCAGTGTGCTCCTTTACAGCCTTGAGCTAAATGAATTCTTTTCCACTAAAATTTTAAGAAAATTGAACTATTCTTTATTCCATGGTAAAAAAAGTCAGGGTTCTTGTTGATAAAACTGCATATACATATTTCTGTTGCTAAAAAACAAACACACACACAAACTTTTTACAGAAAAGAAGTACTAAGTACCTGGCACATAGTGGGGGCTCATTTTTTTTTCTTATTGAATTGATTAAGTGGTGGAGATCAGTAGGAAGGTGATAAAAATGAGTTTTAGTGGACATTGAAGGATAGTTGGTTTATGTCGAACAGTTGATACTTTTCACTGAAAATAGTAATGCAGTCTCTGAAAAATTCATTTTATATGATTATATTAGATATACACTGTTTACCTTTTTTAAGAAGAATTACTTCTTGCAGAAACATCTGAATCCATGTATTTCGGTAGCTGCTTATCAGCTCTTAAGGGAATACGCTGACTTGTTTTGTGGATTTATTCCAGATGGAACAGTTCGAGAGCACCATTGGATTCAAACTGCCAAACCACCGGGCAGCGAAAAGGCTATGGAAAGTGTGTGTGGAGCATCACACTTTCTACAGGTAATTTTAGGAAAATGGTGTGGTATTGCTGTTGGCAGCCTTTATGGACTTGGAGGTGGTAGCATTGGATAGTGTGATAGGTACATCCACCTACTGCCCTTGGGTTTCTTTATGCTCTCCTGTGGCATATCTCCTTTGTCTGCAGACCCCTCCATGTCCTTTTCTGTGGTTGAGGCCATGCCTTGTCCTCACTCAGACCTGAGCTGCCTCTGCAGTTGTCCTGATTCAAACCACCTTTTTTCCCCACCATGACCACACTGCCCTGCGTCTTCTACCATTCTTCTCTCCACTGTCACTCATGTTAGGTTCATTTAGATGTTCTTACCAGCCCCCTCTTGGCTTAACTTCTTTCCCAAACCAGCCTGAAGCCTGTGATCTGGTCCCATGGCTACTTTGTGGGCAGTGTTCTAACCCCTCTAACCCCTCTTGGCACATCTACTTTCCAGTCTGTGGGTCCTGGATGAATCTTGTGTCCTGACCTCACCCCTTCTATACCTGTGAAGTGCTACCTTAAATAGCACAACTATTGTGACACATGAATTATTCTCTGTAACAGAAAATAGCACAACTCTGTGGATTGGTGCTATTACAGGTAAATAATTTCTAGCATCAGCTGGATCCTCTCTGTTCCAGGGCAATCAATTAGTCTTTTTACTTCCTTTGCCATTCTAAATGTTCATAGTCATCTTGAGTCCCTAGGTGCCCCTGCCACTCTTCTCTGATGCCCTCCATTGTGTGGTTCACTGATGGTAGAAGCTGTGGGTCGTGAGTGTTCTCAGTGTCATGCACCTTCTCCTTTTCCCCTTTCCCCCCTAACTAAGCATCATTTTCCCCTCCAACCCCCCTCCATTCTTTCTGTACTCCCCTGTCTCAAGGAGAAGATAGCCATTCCTCTGCTTTGGTCCCTCATTTCTTACTTCACAAAGGATCCTGCTTTGTAAATTGTTTATTCTCCAGTGGGTGCCTTTGGCTTCTTTGGCCAGTAAATGTGTCCATGTCTTGCTCCTTTAAAACCTAAAAACCGAAACCAAAAACAAAAATTTCCTTTGACCACTGAGCTTGTGTCCTGTCTTCTTTTGTACTTTTCTTCAAGGGCATATTTTTTATGCTTAGTTTGCTTATCTTCATTTTCTCCATTTCCTCAGTTTCCTATCACTCTACTGTATAGGGCTGTGTGTCTAGACCATTCATCTTTAAAGTCTTGGCTCTGGACTTAGCGGCTAATGCTGGTCTACCACATATTAGCTGTGTGACTGCAGTAAGTGACTTTACTTTCATCATCCATAGATGATGGATGTTCTGAAAATCAAATGAGATAACACAGACAAACTTAGAATCATTTCTAGTGTATTTTAAGGTTTATCTTCATCATCATTATCAACATTATTCTTAGTTTGTTACTACAATTTGATATTTTTAAAGTGAATTATTAGCTGGCACAAGTAAGTCCTTCTTGAAGTTAAAGTGACCAATATCTATTTTCAAGACTGATATATTCATTTTAGAGGAGAAATATAAAATGAACTTGAATCCACCTGACTCAGTTACACTGATCCTGTAAATCTTTGAAAAGTTTATAATTTCTCTGGGTAGCCATGACAAATTTCTCCTTGATTCAACATGAGCCTGCCTCCTATAAAGCTAGTAGATGACATTTATGACACAAGGCTAAGCCAGACAGGTAGCAGCTTTTCTTGTCAAATAATGGTAATAAAAGCAATAATTCTTTTAAAAATAACAAGTGCTAACATTCATTGAGCATTTTTTGTTGTCAGACACAGAATCGATTGGTTTATATCACAGTAATTTATTTATTTCTCACCTCAGGCAAGGAAGCTGGTGCTTAGCGGTGGTGCCCACAGAGGAACACAGCAGCCAGGCACTTGAGCAGAGGCAGGGGCCCAGCTCTCTGATCCTCGAGCCTGCACCCCTCACCTCTGTGCTGTGCCTCTTACATTCTCCTAGCAGGAGTTTCTGAGATGTGTTTGGCCCTATAAAGCCTTATTCCCTTTCATTATTTTTGCTAATACAGCATGGACTCCAATTTAAAAGTAGACCAATTTGCTCCTGCAAACCTTTGAGATAATGGTTAACAAAAACTCTTTTAAATTTTAAAACCTCGTATAGCATTGCTAACAAAGCACTATAAAACGGTTTAACACAGAAAGGGAAAATCATACTTTGTCTACAGAGTGCTTGGAATCAAATAAGCAGGTTTTGTTCTGTTTTAGTTTATCATAAAAGGTGCAAATGATTTTTTTAGAAAATTACAGTGGCTTGCAGATTGAAGCCATTAACAAATAAACAGATCTTTCTATTGATTGATAATCGGTTAGGCTAATATTAGTCGAATGAAATATATAATAATAAAGATGCTACCTTTGTGTGGGTATCTACTTGAGTCTGTCACCATTCTAAGTGCTGTACAGGGATTCAATCTTTTAAGCTTTATGACAAATCTTATGGGGCAGGTGCTATTATCTTCACTTTACATATAGAGAAACTGAGGAACAGGGGAGTTAAGAAACATGTCCATGGTCCTATAGATAGTAACTGGTGGAGATGGAATTCAAACCCAGACAATGTGGCTCCAAGTGCCTGTAAGTGTACTCACAGTGTTACGCTGCCCAGTTGTATTTGCAGCAGATGTGCTTCCTTGTATTCTTCTCAATGCTTATATTGTTGATCTTACTGGTGTGTAAACTAGACTAACATGATATTCTTGTAGCTTGACATTAAGCTACCACTTAAACTTGGCATTGTTGAACCAGAGTAATCCCTAATGTGTTAGTGTCATCAGTGGCTTCATAGCCCTATAGAAGCATTTCCACTAGTTAAA
The DNA here is from genome assembly GCF_040939455.1 of Microcebus murinus. Lineage (NCBI taxonomy): Eukaryota > Metazoa > Chordata > Mammalia > Primates > Cheirogaleidae > Microcebus > Microcebus murinus. The sequence goes on from NC_134108.1 coordinate 30,964,088, forward strand.
TGTATGATTAACTTTAGTAATTAAGTGGGTTTTTCTTAAATGTTCCTTTATATTTCATAGATAAACATTAATGATATTTGATGTATAATGGCAAAATTTTAAAAAATTAAAATGTTAATATACTTCAGTAAAATATATAAAACTTGAATTCCTTTTTGATGCATCACTGATGCTAATCTTGCTCAAGGCCTTTAATACTCTCTATAAAGGTTAGTCCTTTTTTGTAGTTTTTATATTCCACAAAGTGAAATGATAGATGCTTTTTGGTGGTTTTGATGTTATTCTTATGAAGATAGGGTCTTGTAGCAAGTTTAAATTTCTACAGTTCCAGCATTCCAATTTAAGAATATGCAGCTCTTCCCAAAGTACATTTGGAGGCACTGGCCATCGGCAACTTGTACCTTCTCAGCAACATCATCTCCATTTCCTTTGAAAATCAAGATATACTTCTGCTACCCCACATGAATAGATTCAAGCCAAGAAAGCCACAGTGTGTTAATTCTTCTTTTATCAGTTTAATTTTAACATGCTCTTTTTCTGGGTGGATACAGTTGATGGAGGATTGGTTCTCATATTTATTACATCGTGATTCACCTTGACTTTGAACTCTTCATTGTTTCATTGCAGAATATTTCTAAAACATTGTACAGAAAGTCTAGAAATACTTGAAACAGTAAAGAGCTCGTTAAGAAATTTCTCTTCCTTGGCAAATGATAGGAAAAGTTTTAGTGGAGTTCATTTTCTTGAATTATCAACTAACGTCTTTTTTATTTAGTAGATTCTAAAAGATCTCTGAGATTATCTTTCTGTTAAGACATTTTGTCAACTCTTGATCAGACAATGAAAGCAAGACAATTTCAGTTGTATTCCAAAAAGTTTGGCTTATTTACTAATAACATGCTTTTGCATAAGTCTGGAAATGTTTGACATCAAGGAAATTTGACTTCATCCATTATGAACCCAGGGCTTAAGCAGTGGAATTGTGCTGACAAGAAAGGGTCTTAAGTCATTTCTACAGATGAACTGTGTGTTGTTTTCTTCATTGGAAAGAATCACTTGGTGGAACAGATTCCTGAGTTTAGATGTTTTTTCCCAGAAGAAATAGGCATAAATATTAAGAATTACTAATGGTAATGAATTGCTACTTGGCATTTATAGCTAGGAGCAAGAATTCAGACATATGTGTTTATATAAATGATTTAAGTGAATACAAATAAATAACCTTTGATACACACTGAGAACAGCTGTTCTTTTGCTTAGGTTGAGGAAAACATATTATTCATGAATACATGAATGTGGATTTACTCATCACTATTTACTATTATAAAGCTGTGTATGTAAAAGGATTTATAATGTTCTTTTTTCATTAGAAAGTTTATGTAGCATTGTTTTTGAGATATTGAAATACATAGATTTAAAGTTTGATTTTTTAAAAAAGTTCATGAAGTCTAATTTTGCTCCCTTTTTCCCCCCCCCCTTCATTTTCCCTATAGGCTTGTGTCTCCAGAGCAGCCACCAAAGGCCAAGTTCCTGACCTTGGGGTCCAAATTCCGCTACAGTGGCCGCACCCAAGCACAGACCCGCCAGGCAAGCACCCTCATAGATAGGCCAGCACCACAGTTTGAGCGCACATCTAGTAAACGGGTCTCCAGGAGTCTTGATGGAGGTAAATACGTTTATAATACTTTTGGATTTCATTTACCTTTCTCTAATCCAATGAGGTTACAAAATGTTGATCTAGTTAACAAGGCCATCAGAGATACCCTGGAGCAGTGGTCCCTAACCATTTTGGCACCAAGGACCCGTTTCATGGAAGACAATTTTTTCACAGATTGCGGGGTTGCCGGTGTGTACATGGGGGCCGGGGAGAAGATTGTTTCAGGATGATTCAAGCGCATTACATTTATTGTGCAGTCAAACCTCTCTGCTAATGATAATCTGTATTTGTAGTCACTCCCCAGTGCTAGCATCACTGCCTCAGCTCTACCTGAGATCATTAGGCATTAGATTCTCATAAGGAGCACAAAACCTCACATGCACAGTTTACATAGGGTTTGCACTCCTGTGAGAATCTAATGTGCTGATCTTAGAGTAGGTGGAGTTTATGTGGCAATGCATGTGATTGGGAGCGGCTGTAAATACAGATGAAACTCTGCTCACTTGTAGTCCGCTCACCTTCTTCTGTGCAGCACAGTTCCTAACAGGCCATGGACCAGTACTGGTCCGCAGCTCAGGGTTTGGGGACCCCAGAAGTAGAAGGATAACCATTTTTTCTGAGTAAATAAAATGATCTTACTTACAATTAGAAGAAAATAATTTTATAGTGCTTTGAAATTGTCATTCTGAATATCCTTTTTTTTTGTGTGTGTGTGTGTGCAGGTTGAACATCCCAAATCTGAAATCCAGAGTGCTCCAAGATCTGAAACTTTTTGAGTGCCAACATATGTTCAAAGGCAATGCTCATTGGAGCATTTTGGATTTCAGGTTTTTTAATTTGGGATGCTCAGTGAGTAAATATATATAATTCAAATATTCCAAAATCTGAAAAAATCCAAAATCTGAAACACTTCTGGCCTCAAACTTTTCGGATAAGGGATACTCAACTTGTATTGTCAGTGCACAAAAGTATTCTTTAAGAGTTCTTATTCATAAAATGTTGGACAAACATGTTTTTACTGGTTTGACTTGGTTGTGGTGTGTTTTATGTGGTTTAATTTCTTAAACTTGTTAATTAATGGCAAAATGTACTTCTAGGGGCTTTTTGGTGTGGTATGAACCTTAATTTAAATGAACATAAAACATTCTTAGCATCATCTAATTTTTATGAGTTAAAAAACTCCTATTGGAGTGGACAAAACTTTGATGTTCATAGTTTCAAAGGATTAGTTTTAAATACAGCATTTTAACAAAAAGAAAGGAAATATAATACATTTATTCTTTAACCCAAGGGGAGATATAGATAAATATGAGTTTTTTATCTATTAGAATTATAATTAGGTACATATTTATAGTTTTATATAAACTATAAATTGATGATGCTTTTCTTTATGTATCTTATTATCTGGTCTAATTTTGGTTTAATAGGTTTCCTATAAAAGAGCTAAGATTAGATTTATATTAGAATGCTTTATGAGGGACTTAATTTTTCTATGTAATAGAAAATGATTAGTATGGATAATTTTTTACCTGAAGAAATAGTTTTCCAATGTTTTTGGTTGATTATTCTCAAAAAAAATATATATGTATAAAATATTAAATTTGAACATTTTATTTTAATACTGCTTATCAACAGAAAGCTTTTTTGATTATTGATATTTTTCAGAAATATTAACTTAAATAAATTATATTCTAAATGGGTAAAACAGACCAGATAATGCTAACAGAGAAAAAAGCTCTCATTAGTGAAGGATTGAGACCCACTGGCCTTGATCTACTTTTCCTAGAAAAAAACTTGATGCAGGTGGATACACAGATATTTCCTAGGATTTATTGGTGGGCATTTTGGTATATGGTTATTAAATCTTGATTCTGGTGAATCTTCCATACAGTTTTATGAGGCCACACAAAAAATATATAAGGGGAACCATGAAACATGCTTCAAACAAATGTCCACATTGCCAAATGGCAGTGACTTAAATTCAGTGAATTATTAATGTACTGTAGCTGTCAGAATATCTGTTAGCTTATCAACGATTCTGAGCACTTTTCTAAGTAAATCCAAAAAATGTGCCAACCCATGTAAATATTTCACAAGCCTTGCCCCTTGCCACAGAGAATTTATACAAGTGCTGAATAAATGCAGTCACTGTTGTTTAATGCCTGGAGAGAAATCATTGCTCTTTTGGGAACACTGTCTGTTTTCAGCATTTGTTAGAAACTATGAGGCTCTATAACTCTTATTACTGCAAATTTTAGTGTTTAAAAAGAGCAGTAATCCAGTGCATTTTCTTTGAGGTATATAAACTGTGCTCAAGGAAACCCACCATCTTGTATGGGCAGTTAGTGCAGAGGGTTATAGGAGGTCTGTATCTGAAAACAATGATTTTTACAAGGAAAAGCAACAAACATGGCACAGTAATCCATTATTTTTCCCTTTGTGTTTGGGACACTGTAATTCATCAGATGGGCAAGTCATCAAAAGGATTATTGTGTTTTTGTGACAAATAGGAGGCCTTTTCTGCCAATAAATGACCAGACAGCCAGCGAACTCTTGGGTTAGGGCTTATGTTCTCCCTTTTTTTCCCCAAAGCAAAGCTAGGCTGTAACCTGGTACTGACCATTCCCCATCAGTATACCTTTTTGTGTCCTTGACATGGGCTGTGTTTTCTTTTTCCTGTTTACTTTTTAAGTTAGCCTAGAATAATTTGGGTATATAAATAATCTTCCCTTTAAAGTTTGGCAAATTAAAAGAAATCCTCTAGTGATTACATGGACAGTTAAAAATTAATGTTCTATCTAAAGATCAAATATCAAAGTAAAAATCAATCTAGAGCAGCTATTTTAGAACAGGGAGACTCCTCTGAGATTAGAAAATTGAACCAAAAAGGGGGCAAGTCAGTCAGTCATTTAAGAGAGCAAATGACCAAGATGCATGGGAGTGGGAGTGGAGTGGGGGCAGGGAATGATTTTCTGAAAGTGGAGAGTATGATGAGCAGGGATGCTACTTAGACAGGATCACATGGGAAGGAAGGACCCTATGAGATTTTAAGGGTGAGGAGGCAGCCATGAAAAGGACAGGAGATATACTACAGCATTCCAGGAAGCAGAGGTGGCAGGGATAAGGGTATAAGGGAAGGAGAGCTCACTGGCTCCTTACAGAAAGAAAACTGCAAACTGAGATTGATCAATACGTGCTTAAAAGTATGCAAAGTCAGCATTTTGTCAACTTCATTTTGTAACTTGTAATTTGCTATTCATACAACTTTTAATATCGTTACATTTGAAACCATTTTTAGGTCACATATTTTTCATTTTGCAATAATTCCCGAATATATGAATAGGTGCTTAAAAATCATAATCGTAGGCTGGGCGCGGTGGCTCACGCCTGTAATCCTAGCTCTCTGGGAGGCCGAGGCGGGCGGATTGCTCGAGGTCAGGAGTTCGAAACCAGCCTGAGCAAGAGCGAGACCCCGTCTCTACTATAAATAGAAAGAAATTAATTGGCCAACTAATATATATATATATATAAAATATATTAGCCGGGCGTGGTGGTGCATGCCTGTAGTCCCAGCTACTCGGGAGGCTGAGGCAGAAGGATTGCTTGAGCCCAGGAGTTTGAGGTTGCTGTGAGCTAGGCTGAGGCCACGGCACTCACTCTAGCCTGGGCAACAAAGCGAGACTCTGTCTCAAAAAAAAAAAAAAAAAAAAAAAAATCATAATCGTAAGCAAAAGAGTTAATCATAGTCATATACTTTGCTATTAATATTTTGTTAAAAGTTAAAAAAAAAAAACCTCTGGCAAATAAATAAGGGCTGGGAATGTCTTAAAAGGTGAAGTAGTAGAATTTAGAAGTGTAAAGAACTGGCTACTTTTTAGAAGTATATCAGAGGAGCCTGTTGGACTTGCTGGTGTTAAGGGGCGAAGGAAGAATCCTAGAAAATGTCCAGGTTCCTGGCTCAACTAAATGGTTGTGAGGATGAGAGTAGTATTTGGTGAAAAAGACAAATCTGGGAAAGAATTGAGTTTTGGACAGGGCAGGTGAGGGCATGGTTTGAGAGGTATCTTTTGATACCTAGATTGAAAGTGCTTGATGCCTCCCAAGTGCAATATGGTAGATCACACACAGCCCCTTACCCTTTAAGGGCTTGCAGCCTAAAGGCTTTTGTGTTGACTGGGCTTCCCTAGAGGCATGGAACCAAAGGCAAACCTCATGGTATCAGTAAAGTACTTTTTATGCAGGTGAAATGATCTCACAGTAGTTTGGGGAGGAGCTATAGATGGAGAGAGAGGTTTTGCCACCTTCTACTTACTCTCCCTTGTTGAGATTTTCAGTTGATCTGCAATATGACAAAAACTGTGTATATGTTTCTGCCTATCTGAAGCAGAGATGGAGAGAGAGCACATGAGGGCCTGGGATGCTAGGGGTGGGGGCAGCAGGGAGGTGTTCATATATTAGATTTACTGTAGGTTTTGTTGAGGCATGGAGGAGGAGAGGAGTTAAAAAATGAAAGATATTAGGGCCGGGCGCTGTGGCTCACGCCTGTAATCCTAGCTCTTGGGAGGCCGAGGCGGGCGGATTGCTCAAGGTCAGGAGTTCAAAACCAGCCTGAGCAAGAGCGAGACCCCGTCTCTACTATAAATAGAAAGAAATTAATTGGCCAATTGATATATATATAAAAAAAAAAATTAGCCGGGCATGGTGGCGCATGCCTGTAGTCCCAGCTACTCGGGAGGCTGAGGCAGAAGGATCGCTCGAGCCCAGGAGTTTGAGGTTGCTGTGAGCTAGGCTGACGCCATGGCACTCACTCTAGCCTGGACAACAAAGGGAGACTCTGTCTCAAAAAAAAAAAAAAAAAAAAAGAAAGATATTAAACAAGATAAATGCTCCAAATTTACCTTACTGTCTTGTCTTTTAAATGTCAAACTAAAGATTCCTTTACGGAGAAATTTTTAAAACATATTGAAGCAAATCATTTTAATAATTATATAACTACTTGTTGCAATTGCTATATTCAGATATAAATCCAAGCAAAAGCAAAAAGGACTCAAGAGAATTAAAATAGTGCTTACCTTGTAATTCTGACATTTTGCCTGACTCTGGTGTTTCAGCTGATCTTAGAGCTCCTCCTACTGGCCAGTTCCATGATCAGAGTCTGTCCTTCAAAACTGTGATTTGAGACCCTGGTGTAGTCCAGTTGGTTAAAGTTTAGAATACTTTCAGAGTTTGGTAAGAGTTTAAAAATGAGTTTATTTTATATGGTGGTATTTTCAGAGCTCAATCAATATTCCTGTTCTTGTTAATTGTTTACATGCTTGCTGTTTATCTGTATAAGGGGAGGAAATTCCATAAAGTTTTACCATTTATATGTCCTAAAGTAAGCCAAAATTATCATTCTTCATTAGCTCCAATTGGTGTTGTGGACCAAAGTCTTGTGAAGGATTTTCCTGTCTCTGCTGGGGAGATTTCAGCATATGGCCCTGGAGTTGTCAGCATTGCCATGGTACAAGATGGGGATGGCAGGAGGGAAGTGAGAAGCCCAACTAAAGCCCCACATTTGCAACTCATTGAAGGAAAGGTATGGTATATTAGTACAGTCTGTGGTTTTAAACGTTTACGTAGACTAGAGGCTATCTGTTGCATTTTCTGTTTTAGAAATCAAATGTTTAAAATTAGTCATTGTATGTTCTTTGTTGATAAAACTTCCCACCTTTCAAATATGTGTAGGCTCTTTCTGCTTGGACTGCGGTCTCTAACCTTTTTTTTTTTTTTTATTGTTGTTCAAAGCAAAATATTTCCATGTAAATTATATTAATGCGAGTAAGTAATTTACTGGCCTTTTTGTCTGTCTTCATAATATCTAAATGAAAGATAAATCCCCAAATTATAAAAGCTATGATGATTTGAAATTTATATTTGGTCTGTTACAAGTGAATTTTAAAATGTAGTTTGTGTCTTGATTATCTTAATTATGTTGATTTAAATTTTGTACATGAACAAAAGTGTTCTTTATGAAAATTTTTTCATTAATAATCTATAACCGATGAAAAAATTCTTAAGCAAAGGTTGTTTTGTGAATAGCGAGTAGAAGATAGTGTGTTGCTGTTGGCTTTATTTTGTGCATACACCATAGTGAATGGAGAAGTAACCTATATTGTGTTCTTAAATTTGTCACTGTTAACTATGCCAGTAAAATCACTTGAATATTGATTTGAAGAGTCTTTGAGTTCTTCAGATCTCCTTTCCATTATCTGCACCAAAAAAAGAAAAAATGAAATCATCCTATGGATTTATAATGTTTACTAAATTTTAACTTTGAGAATTTTAAAAGACATGCAACATGAATTTATACAGAACCTGCTAAATAAAGTAGCTGCCAGTGCCTCAGGAATTCCTGCACCGATAGCCTCTAATGTTCAGCATGGAGGATGTCTCAGGGACCATGTGGGCCCTGTCTTGTGCCACAAGGACAAATGCTTCATATAGCAGGTGACAGTAAATTATTTGTATTCCGTGGCTAAAGAATTTGTGACTGTCATATTGAAAAATTATTTGGTTGAAAATTATTTAAACATCATAGAAATCATGTCCAACAAGATATCCTTCAACTGCTGAGAAGTTGTCAGAATCATATTTTTATAATTATGCTAACAAGGCACCCAGGAGAGTGAAAAACAGAAGAGCTCACTCAGCATTTCAGAAAGTCTCTGTTCCATTTTGCCTAGTTTGACACATCTAGGTTTTTTTTTTTAAGTTCTTCTAAGTTTCAAAGGAAATCTTGCTTGTCTTCAGCAAATGACTGGGTATGCTGGTATTTTTGGTAATGCTTTGGATGTCTGTCAGCTACCAGGTTTAAAAGTAAATAATGCTGTTTGAATTTCAAAGGATTTATTTGCAACCAATTGGGAAATAATAATTAAATCAGCAGATACTTATACATTTTATGTGATAGAAGTAGTCTAGTCTTCCCTCTTGAAAAATGGATCATGTATTCATTTTTTTAACTATACTGTTTAATATGATCCCTACTTTAGAGTAAAAGTTTCAACTAACCTACCCATTTCTTCTTTTGTCCTCTTTCTCTCGCATTGTTTTGCCTTTGACTGTATCCATTGCGTAATTTCACATTCAACCATGGGTTTGCTTTTGAGATTAGACTGTTTCCATGTACCCACCTTCACCACTCTTCCACCGTGTTTCATCATTTTCACCAAACCTACTGCCAGTCCCTGAAATGGACTTGCTTTCAGACATTTCAGAGGAAGACCCCTTTGGGGAGGCTGAGCAGATCACCCTAGACAGCTTAGAGCTCCTTTCCACAGGTGAAACATCAGAGCAAGGGGACTCTGAAGTTGCCATACCTGATTCAGTCTTGGATCCTACTGTAGTCCCTCCTTGGCCTGACTGTCCTTCTCCCATCCATGAGAAGACTCCTAAAGCGGCTGACCATGATGATTCTGAGTGTAGTTACTTCTCCTTCAGTTTCTACAAATGTTTCCCCTCTGGCTTCCCCTCAATTCTTGATGAAGATGGGTATCTTGCTTTCCCCAGCCTCCCCAAGGTCTGGGTCTCCTTCCTCCCCGCTGGTGTTCAGCACTATGTCCCCATCACTTCCCCGTCATTCATTCCTTCCCTTATCCTCATCTTTGGGCTACTTCTCTCTGCTTCTCAGTCGGTTCCTTTTTCTCTCACCTTCTCCCTTCCTCTGGCTCTATCCCTCTGCTATCTGGAGGCTAAAGCCACCTCCTTTAATGTTGCTTCTGACTGTGACTTGAATGACAAAACAGAGGAAGAAGAAGCAGTTGCTGGTACTACTACATAAGCTTGAATTTGTGGAGTCAACAAATCTATCCTTTATCTTCAACCTTTCCTAATATAGAGTGTAAACATGTGCATAAATTTCATTGATTATCCTCAACATAGTATTATCTGCACATTTTCACATATACTATGTTTTAGTGCATGAGAAATAGGTGTAGACAGTTCTCTATTGATATCTGTTGACCAGGTCCACACTTTGCTAGTTGAGAGCAAAATTACAGGGTTATTTTATAAATATCTAGATCATACTAGATTTTTAACAAAAGGAGTGGGCGTGGAGGGAAACCTGTGTTGCCCTTAACAATCATACTGGGTCTCTCCATTTTACAGACAGGTGTTAACTGCTATTCATTTAGGATGGAAACTTTTTGTTTTGTTATAGAGTAGAACTTAGGATGATGCAGTGGACATTAACTGTAATTGATGTGTATTAGTAGAACTCTTAGTATTGTTATTTCTCTTGTTAGAAATCCAAGCTCATCCTTGAATTTATGAGGAGGATGAATGTTCCTTTACTCCTGACATTTGTTAGTCTAATCTCAGAAACTCCTTATCTCCCTATTAGTGTAGCATTTGGGGACCAGATGAATTTTAACCATATTTTCCCCCAACTCTACATTATGTATTTATATAAAAAAGTGACTGTCAGGTCTTTTGTAAGGAAGAACTGTTATCTTTAACAAATGTGTATAAAAAATGAAACATGGCTTTTTCAAAATTTAGATTTATAACACTGGGATTATGCCTCTTAGTGCTCTTTTATTTGAAATTAGGTGTCTGGTTTGAGGATTTTTACCCCTATATAATCCAATTTTTTTCAAGTTTACTATCTCTGAACTACTAAGTCAGTGTTAATATGTGTAGTAGGTTTTTGATTGTTTTGCTACATGTGGCCTGGTGATTTAGTGTCTTATTCTTTGAGTTCCATCAATACATAGAGTAAATCACAAAATTTAGAGTAAACCTAAAGAAAAATGTGAAGATAATACAATGAGTATGCATTGTAGGAGAAGCCACAATTGTTAAAAAGTTTACCTGAGGAATACCAAAGATCAACATTTTAGAGATTTAAGTGTTGACCAAGGAATTGGAAGATGGTTCTTAACAGATTATTGAATGGCTGTGTCTTGAGCTCCCTGCTTAACCTCACAAAAATACTATGAATAGTAAAAGTAAGCATTTTGAACTCTCAGATTTGACACTATGTTCCCAGTAAAGAAGGAAAGGAATATATGTTATGAATTAACATGTAAAGCTTAAAATGATCTTCTTTTGATATCAGAACCAAGATTTTTCATTCTCACTTTTCTTTTCCTTGAGTTAAAATTCTGTCCGTATTTATGTTAGTTTTAAACTTCCAAATTCATTTTTTGGGTCATTAGATATTGAGAAATGTCTGACTATGAAAAATTGTTTTTGTTTAAATAATTTTATGAAAGAAAAGTGGCTATATTTCAAAGATTATTTTTCAATACCCACCATTTTAATATGAAAGTAGTTGAATAAACCAGTTTTCTTCCCAAGGAAAGAAATCCATATAAAAAAATGAATACTAGGGTGAAAATTTGTTCCCTGATACATAGCTAAAGACAAATATTATACCTTGGCCTATCACTAGTTGATTTAGACATTTCAAATTAGAACAGATTGAATTATGCCATTTTTGCACTCTCGTATTTTCATTCATGAGTAAAAATTCAAAAGCAGAGCACAATCTAGGGACTGAGAAAGAGCGAAGCTTCCCTTCTCCATTCCACCTTTGCAAAGGATCATTTCCATCATTTGTACAACACTGTAGGTGAAGAAAGAACAAAGTGGCTTAATATTCTGCATCTTCTGAGGGCCAGACAATAAAGGTTGGTAACGCTAGCTCATCATTTAAGTTCAAATCCAGCTTCTTTGCACGCATGGTGGAGTTTCCACTAATACTTCCCTTCTTTCTGGCCGTCTGTGGTGTGACTTTCAGGTGAAGATGGAAGAAGAGGAAACACAGCTGAAGGAGGTGGCTGGGTTTTTTCCCCTAAAGTTAAATATCTCATGGCTGCTGCCTGCCATTATTGTTGTTGGGGGAGGATGCACTTTCAGGGTTTATTTGTGAGTTGTGTTTGCTGTGGCTTTTAAGTTTTTAAGCTTTTTTTAGTTGTTTTTTTTTTAAATGTCTTAGACTGTCAAACTCTGGGTCATTTCTGGTGCTTGATGATTGATACACTTATGTTTATTTGCCTTTTCCCCCTGTGTGTGATTTAATTTCACAGAAAAATTCCTTGAGAGTAGAAGGGGATAATATTTATGTCAGACATAGCAATTTAATGTTGGAGGTTTGTATAATCTAAGAAAACAACTCTGTCCTAATGGCTGCCCGGCTGCTGTGGACGGGAGGTCACGCACGCACAAGCTGGCTGGCAATTTTCCTCAAGCACAGTGCATGGAATGCATGAGGGGACTTCAGCTCGGGAGTGCATGTTACCAGCCTTGACTGTGTTCTTTTAAAGTGGCTTAGGTAGGAATGTGTTTGCTAGAAGTTCTCAAAGTGACAAGTGGGAAAATCAAAAGTTCTATTTTGTCAAATGAAAAAAGTTTTTCTTCAGTAATCTTGAAGTCATTGTATAAGCAAACCTATTCTCTAATGGATTATCTCAAAGGCATAGAATCTGAAGTACCATGAGCCCATCTTTAATATATTAACCAAAACAGATATTTGTTGATCGGACATTAAATCATTTGAATCTTCATCTGTGCCCAGTTTTTTTTCCCCTAAAAATCCATGTGAGTAGGCATGTGGTTCACTTAACGTGTTCTGTTTGAGAGTATGCTAATTAAAGGAATTTTATTGATTAGAAAGAAAGAATGAGCAAGAGAGAGAGAAAGGATAAAAAGAAAGCTCACCCAATTAGGAATGTAAATTATGTTTCCCATGTCACGTGAGAACATTTTTTCCTTCTTATTTTAGGTAGTATGTGGCAATGTATTTGATGGAGAACTGCAGCTCTCAGTAATCTGACTAATCTGGTTGCTTTTGGTAGCTTTGATAACTGATGGAAATGTATTTTTGCCTAATTTACTAAAATGCTATAAAGTGTATTAAATAACATGGCTTTGAATAAATGTAAGAAATGTGCCTGATCTCAAGCCACAGTCATATTTCCGTGCCATGCAAAGATTTATAGATTTTCATGAGTTTTTGCAAATGGCTATAGAAGCTCATAGATGAGCAACTATGCTTGTGCATGAATATGGAATATCTAATTTTATCAGATGCATGACCTGTCCTTTGAGAGTGGGAAGAAAGCTATAATCCACAGGTGTCCCCATGATTTTTGAAACATAAGAAAACATTTAAAATTCAGTTAAACCACTTCTTGAACACTAATTACCTTTTATTCCTGCACATACTATTTATCAGAGCTAGTCTAAAAAGAATCCCACAAACACCATTTATTGGGGCCTATTCCCATGAAAATTGACCTGGTAGTTTTTCTTGTATCTTTGTCTGTGTAAGGATCATTTGGCATATGGGGTCGCTGGGCCCCACTTTTGTGCTAGGCAAACGTGAGACCAGTAAGTGGTTCATGTATTTCATAAAAAGGCCAAACAGAAGCACTGCTGGAAGCAGTAGTTTTTATTCCTTAAGGATTATAAACCACCATTGGAATTTCCTAGGAAAAAAGTCAACCCTTGGTTTTTCCATTTTTGGGGGGTTGTCCTAGTTTGACATTTCCTTCAGGCTAACTGTGCTTCTGAGTCCACCTTTCTCTGTTTTGTACTTGATTTACTGTGTTCACAGAATTCAATTTTACTTATAATGCTAATCAGAAAGGTAAATTTGCTAGAATAAAGTCATGGGCAGAGTTTTAAATCCAAGTATTAGAAAGAAGCATTATTAGCTATTTTGATGATCAGTTCCATGGCTTGCTTTTAATATAAATAATTGTTCCTTTAAAAATTCCAAATAGAGAGGGAATTATAATCTTTTAAAATATAAATCATAAACAATTACATATTGAGACTTTATTTTCAAATTTTGATGAACTCATTAAGGTTATTTGTAGGTAATAATATGGCTTTTGAGACTTGGCATTTTTCTTGCTTTACTATGTTTTTTAATCATAAGATTGCTTTGTCTTATTTTTTGGTTTTATTTTCTATTTTTGTCCTACTGGGTTTTTTCCTTTTGGATTTTTCCCCTTTGTTACGTTACATATTGCTAGGACCTGGATAAGGCCCAGGAGGACATACTGAAACATCAGGCTAGCATTAGTGAACTCAAGCGCAATTTTATGGAATCCACACCTGAGCCGCGCCCTAATGAATGGGAAAAACGACGTATCACACCTCTGTCCCTACAGACACAAGGGGTATGTCACTAGCTATTTGTTGGCTATATGTCTCACTGCAGCTGTTCAGTAAAAGTCAAGTTTGTTAATCTCCTATGTTAATTCTCAGGAAGTTAAAAAATGTTCCCATTTAATTTTTTTGTGTGTAATCGCTAACAATTTTTTAAATACTAAGTATTTATTAACAATGTAATACTTTTTGGCCTAGTGCTCAGGTAGACTATATGCTTCGAAATACTTTTGAAATAGTTTCAGAATAATTTCACTATTTTCTCAGGTAAATTGGTGGTAATGAATTGTTTGTTATATAGGGCATTTTAGAAGCTAACATTATATTGTATTTACTTTTTAGTTGCTGACTTCAAAATAAGAATGTTTACTTAATAATTAAATCATTAATAATTACAGGCATGTAGACTGCATTTAGAGCGGCTTAAGGTAATCACTGAGGATAATGAGTTAAACTTAGCTTTAAAGACTGATGAGCCCTGTTGAAAACTGCCATAATGTTATATATAATACAATGTAGTATCGGAACTTCCTAGTAATGAAATGAAGAATAGTGTTTTTAAAACATTTCAATCATACCATTTCTCCACACTCTTTTTTTTCCATCGTTTACTTCTCCTCACCACTAATATAAGTATGTACTGCCTTTAGAATATATTCTCAAAATATTTCTCTATTCATTCTTACCTACATCTGTTCCTCTGTGATGCTTCCAAATCCCTCCTGTTACTGACCAAGAACTTCCATGGGCTCATTTATCATGTGTGAGGAGACAGCGTTCATACTATATTTAATCTACAGTTTCAAAATTATATAAAGATAACGTTATCCTACAGTTTCATCTTTCCCTTTTCAGCATCTTGTCTGACTTGAATGTTGCCAAATTATAGACATTTGATTTAGATACTCTAGTGCTATTTTGATTCACCTTTCCTTAAAAAGCAAAGCTGTTAGTTGCTTTAAATTTCTAAGTTTGTGCTATTGAGAGGAAAATTGGTCTTAAAGAACAGATGAGCAGAAATCATTGCTGAACTGAAAAACAAAACTTTCAGAAATATAGAGATTTAAAACACCATGCATGGTCTTATGAAGTTGGATACAACTTAAATTCTTATTTTCAGATTTTTCTGAAGATAATCATGTCAATTTTAGCAGTCTATTCTAGAGTGGTGTGTTCTTTGGAGACACAGTGTGATGACATGCCAAAGTTTTGGTCTTCCCTTATGTGCCGTTGCATCTGGTTTGTTCCACTGACCTACACAGTTGTTTTGTGTTTGTACTGCTATAGGTGTAATGTGTGTGTCTTATTTGTTGATTGTATCTATTGTTTAAAACAATAGAGAAAAGGAGACCATCTTTTCAAGGATATTTTATCCATGAAGGAGAAGTACCTGATGGCAGCAACACGGAGAGTTGAAGAAAAAGCTCAGGAGGCGGACAAGGTGTTCACCTTGCATCCTTGGATCTACTCTTGCTTTTTTCCCTTTTGCTTTTACTTCCATCCACAGCTATAAGATATATTTATTTTTTCTTATGTGTCAAACTAAAAATATTCTAGAAATAATATTTCGAGATTTTAAAAAGTTAAATCCCCACATATAGAAGCATAGTATCACTGGGTGAGAAATACCATACTGTAGAAGCACTTTACTTGAAAATTCAAAATTTGAAATGCAGAAACATCACCCACTTTAGGTGATAAATCATCCCTAATTTGATGTATGTGGCTGACAGTCGGGAAACTCTTATTTCATGTGAAAATGCACTGTCTGTACAACACTTATGCACACTGTGGTGTTAACACTTTGTATGTGCTTTAGGTTACTAGTTTACTAATCACACATGGAAACCTTTTGAATTTGCATTTTTAAGATTTTTGACAGGGAAAAAGATTTTGGTGCACCATAGCAGCCTTCCAGATCTCTATGTTTCTCGAATATATGAAATATCTGACGTTAGTGAGGAAGTTAGCTTTCCATTGCTTTTATATCCTCATTCTTCTCTTTCTCCTGATTTTGCTTAGCCAGCTGGTCAGTCTGCTGTTCTCTGGGACTGGAAAGTGTAGAGTCTATTGGAGACAGACAGCAGACATGTAAATTAGTAATTAGAAAATCTGGAGTACTAAGAATTCATTGTTAAGAAAGTGAGATACAATGTTGTGTTGGGAGGTGATTGGGAAGGCTGCTTTTCTATTGTGATCAGGAGGAGATGGCCTTGGAATCGAAACCTTAATGATGACAAGGAGGTGCACATGTGAAAATTTGTCAACATTTAAGGAAGAGCAAATACAATAGCCCCAACGTAGGAACTAGTTTAAGGAACTGAAAGACCAAATGACAAGGGTTTAGTGAACAAGGGGACAAGGGGAAGCATGAAGGAAGGAAAGGTCAAAGAGGTTAGACTGCAGATCACATCAGGGTCTTAAAGACCGCATTAACAGTTTGGAGTTGTATTGTAGGAGTGATGGGAAGCCTTGGAGAGTTTTAAGGTGAGTGGTGACATAACCCATATGTATCTGACAGAAATCCGTCTGGCACTGGATGAGGAATGGATTATAGAGGATGTGGATGAGAATAGAGATTAGTAATGAGGAAAAAGTGTTTCCCTCCCACAAAGTAGGTTTTGTTAATCAATGGAGAGTATTTGTCAGAGCACACTATGGGGTGGAAGGAGGGAAAATAAATAGAAATCCCTAAACTGGAATTTGAGGTCTAGTTGAGATGAAATATTTCCAGAACGCTACAAATGAGAAAGATAATATCAAAGCTAAACCAAGTGACATATTTCTATACTTTAAAGGTTAGCCTGAAATCCAAAACCAATTAGACTCTGTGTATAATGAGGCCTTTCATATGCTTAGAAATATGTATTTTTAAATATCCCCAGGAGCAAGCTAAATGGCATCATTTGATCAAATTTAAGGTGGTGATGTCCTTGAACTTTTTGCAGTAAGAAAGTTTGGAATTTGGGTAGCGATGTTTAAAATTATTATTTTTCTGGATCTCATTTGAGGAATGTATAAGATGTCTTGTCATAGAAGTTATAATAAAGTGATGTGTGAAATTTAAATCTGGAAAAGCTCCTCAATGGTTTATCCACATTTGAAGTTACTGTTTTTTTCTGTTCCTTTACTCTCCAGTACATGCAGGAAAATAAATACTTATTTGACACACATATGGATTGTTCTGAATACTATTATCCATTGATCCACTCACCCAGCAAACATTTACTGATTACCTACATTGTATCTTTTTTTTCTTCAGATGATACACTATTACTAGTTGAAAGTATGTGAACAGTTGAGTCTACAGAATGCCTTTTCAATTTCTGTCTTTGTTTTATCTTCATTTTGGTTTGATTTTGTGGAGTTTATCATTTATCTTTGAATTGTAATCCTTATTGAAAGTAAAATTAAAAATTATGCATAAATGTATAATTTGTCCAAATTTCCATAATAGGATTTTATAGATTTTTTTAAAAAGCAATAGTAGTTTCTTGTTTAAAAAATAAATATATTGGATTTTCAAAATGGTTTTACTTTGCATTTGAACTATTTTGAGAGTAGAGCAGAAAATTGGAAACCAAGTCATTTAGTCTTTAATGGGTAAATAACTATTGTATATCATACCCTATGTATTGTGAGAATTATGATTTAAACTTGCATAAAATATTCTCTGATGAGCCTATAATAGAGATTACATAGATTATAGTTTTAAGGTACTTTTAAAGGTATTTTATTGAATAATTAAATGCATGGCACTTATTTAAACTCCTCAATGATCTCTTCCTGGGAGGGACACCTTTTCCACCCAACCTGCCCTTAGGGATGGTGTAATTATGGGCATGGCAATTAAGCTGAATTAGTCCAGAAGGTTTTTCTCCCCTGACTATTGCAAGTTCTTACCTCACTCTTCCTACTCTTCACCCCTTTAAGCTCACCATCTGAAGGGGCATCTCAGAATGTCATTTATTTTTCTTTAAGATCTCTGAATAGTGAAGTTAATTCGGAAATATTCTTGCACACTTCTGACGGGGGGGGGGGTGGAGTTCATGGTGACTCTTTACTGTTGGCATTTCAGCTTTCTGAGGACAGTTGCCAGCTTTCCTGCTGTCCCCTCAGACAAGTCAGGAACCATTTCTGACTTTGAGGTTGAAGGTTAAATTTGCCTTAATAGTTTTTCAGGGACAGATGATTTTTACATTGCTCATTGAGTTTGCAGTTCTGAGTTTGTCTTCCTATTTTGATTTTTTTTTTTTACCTGTTTCTTTTTGCCCCCCCCCCAAAGGACTATTTATTCATCCCATGGCATATTTAGCATGTCTGAGGAATTACTGTGGGTTGCTGTTGGAATGTTTGTTGTGCGTAGATTGAGTTAAAGTGGTGTGGGGAAGGGAAGAGAGATCTTAAGAATTGGAGTGGTAGGACAAGGTCTTACACAAAATGTGGAATATTAAGTGGGCCTCAGAAAGGTGGCAAAATTGGAAAGGCCCAGAGTGCATTGGAAGGGACATAGGCGCAGGAAGGGTAGAAGTACCCAAGTTCTAACAAAGGAATAAGGGTTTAAGATCTAGGGCCCCCTACAGAGACATTCTGTGTAGAAAGAGGTCAAGCCACTACCTCAGGGATATAGGAAAGTGTTTGGGTAGGTGGGTTGTGCTCAGTTTGTAGTAAAGCTTCAGTGATAAACCAAGGCATTTTCACTGGTGTCTGTAGGTTACAGCTACAAAGATTCTCAAGCTAGGTGGAAAACACGTTTAGGCAAACCTCCACAACAGCAGAGTCTTTCAGAATCCTCATCTTTCTTCCATTATATGCTGTTCTGTTGTTCTTTCTTGTGTAACCTTTCCTTGCTTTCCAATAGGTCACTGCTGTCTGTCCTGACTGATTGTTAATTCTTTGCTTTTCCTTTTCTGACCTCTCTAGAGCCTAGAAGAGGAGATAACATCCATTTTGTTTAGTGAAAAGGGCTTTTCTGATAGCATGAAAGCCACCTTCACTTCAGCCACCGCTTGGACAGCAGAGGGCGCTGTTGTGAGCGCTAATGCACCTTCTGAAAAGCTTTCTTCCTCGCTCTTCTCACACTTGCCTGAGGTGCATTTTACTTTGTTTCCCCTGTTATTAAAAGCCACATCTGAGAGTGATTTTCATTTTTTGAATATTCAGGCATCCTTCCCTCCATTGCTTTCACTGATGAAATTAAGTCTTCTGGGAGAAACATTCAAGAAACAGTAATTTGGACATGAGAGAAAGATACAGATTGGATGTATCTGCTTCTTTTGGTCAAATTAAAAAAGAAAAATATGCCTAAATTTAGAGACTCATTTAAACCATTAAGACCCAGAGTCTGAGTTGTTAAGCAGAGGGAAAACCCTCAACAAAGTAGAAGTTAAGTGCGCTTTGCAGAGTTAAAGTTTTCAAAACACAAATTTCAAGCATCTCTGATAGCTTGTAAATTTTAAAATTCTGTTTTTATGGAAAATTTTGAAGTGCCTATCATGAAATAATTGTTTTGAATGATGACCGTAAAGGATTCCCTTAACTTGGGCAAAACCCATTCAAGCCATTTGAGGTTAAAAATAATAGTAATAATAATTTACTTACCTATAATAATAATAATGAAATGCCCTTTTTGGAAATGTTGTGATCACTGGGTATCTTTATTTTAAGGAAACTTATAAGTAGTTAAATGTTACCTGTTTATCAAAATAAATTGAAAGTTTTCCAGTTTTAGTTTCTAAAACTTCTGGGTTTTCAATAAAACTGGAAAGATGACTCTCTTGTTCTGTAACATGATTTACATGGTGTTAATTTTGAGCAAAGAAAGCATACCCCAACCATGCGTTTAAGAATAATAAGGTAGATCAAAGAGAGTTTGTGAGTATATGCTGCGGAGAACTATGCCATTTTAGGATCTTTGGCTCATAGTTACCCATGTCTCTGGGACAGATGAACACACTCCTGCTATCTGTTATAGGAAAAAGCTCCAGTCCAGTTAGTATCTGGAGGGTTCAGAGGCGCAGTGCCCTTCCCCAGTCAGCATGAAGACACCTTGAATAAATAGACCTACTGGCTTGAACTGAATTATTTTTAAGTTAGATCACAGGCAGTAGTACCACCTGAATGTCAGAAAGTTGGCTATGCTTTAGTTGTATCATTGTAAAGTAGCCTTTTTTATAAGTGTAAGAAAAAATTGAATCTTTTGAAATGAACTCCAGAAGAAAGTTTCTACCCTAGTTAATAATCATAGCATAGTAATTTATGTTATTAATGTATTCAGTCAACAGGTATTTATTGAACATTTAGGTGCTATAGTACTCAACTAGAAAAATTAATTTACTCCCAAGAAGTAGATGTCTATAAGGGTTAGGAATGAGAATCTAAAATAATAAACTTGATTCATTTCAGATTTTAAAGATGCTAGTGAAAAGCTAAATTGTGAGAGAAAACACTCATAGCCGTCATTGACATCCACCCTAATGTGCAATATCCCCTTTACAAAGTGGGATGTAGTACAAAGTGGGATGTTAATAACCATTCCTCAAGTGAACATTTTTATGTTAATAGCCAGCTGAGGCCAACTATAATTTTGCAAATTAAAGCTGTTTTTTTTTAAAGAACCAGCAAAAAATAAAGGTTCCATCTCCTTAATGCTATATTCATTTAGGAAGCAGAGTTCCAGACAAGGCTTTATAGTCTGATTAAAAACAAAACTGTCGAAGAAGTTTTAAAAAAGTTTTAAAATGTATCCTTTAAAATGATTAGTAAACTTTGGTATAATTCCATTTTTTAAAACCTTTTCAACTACAGAAGTAGAGTTTATGGGTATAACTATACTAAAAGCATTTTACCTCTTTGGGATGATGTTGGCTGTTTTGTGGTTTTGTTTTTTTGTAAGCTTTTTGGCATTTGTCTTGATTGTCCTTTATGTGATCTTGAGCAAAGGTTTTTGTAGATGTTCATTCTTGCTATTCTGTCTTTTCAGTGTCAGATGTTTGTTTCAGTGGTTGTTGAGGTACAACTGTATTGATTTTGTGTCCTCGGTTGCTTTTTGTTCTGCAGACACGTGCTCCCGAGTCAGAAGGGCCTTGCACTGGAGCCAGGGATGCTGTTAAGGTTCTCCCGTTTTTCCATGTTCACACCATTGCCTGACGTTTTGCATTGCCTCACGTTTTCCCCGCTTCCCTTCCAGTCAGCCATCATAATCATCTTTTGTTTTTCTCCATGACATGAATCTGCCATCAGTTAATTTGGGTTTCCATTGCTTTTATTTATTCATATATTTTTGTTTTCCTTCGTCCATTCTTTTTTGTACAGAGTTCACATGAGACTCTGAATGTAGTGGAGGAGAAGAAGCGGGCAGAGGTTGGGAAAGACGAAAGAGTAATCACAGAAGAAATGAATGGTAAAGAGATCTCACCTGGGAGTGGTCCTGGGGAGATGCGTAAGGTGGAGCCTGTGACACAAAAAGACTCCACCTCCCTGTCTTCTGAGAGCAGCAGCAGCAGTGAGAGTGAGGAGGAAGATGTGGGCGAGTACCAGCCCCACCACCATGTGACCGAGGGCACCATCAGGGAGGAACAGGAGGAGGATGAAGAAGAGGTGGAGGAAGAGCCCGGCCGAGCAGCCAAGGTAGTAGAAAGGGAGGAAGCAGTGCCCGAAGCCAGCACAGTCACACAAGCAGGTGCCAGTGTAATCACAGTAGAAACAGTGATCCAGGAAAACGTAGGTGCCCAAAAGGTATCTGGAGAGAAGAGTGTAAATGAAGGCGGTCTTGAGCAAGACGTGGGAGAAGAAACAGAGGAAGAGCAACATAAAGTTAACGGAGAGGTGTCCCATGTTGACATTGATGTTTTGCCACAAATTATTTGTTGTTCAGAGGTAAATGGGAGTCCCGAGTGGGACCTAAACTCTAGGGCTATCTCTCAGGTGGGGGACTCCTGCCTTTCTTCTCCTCCTGTCCTCCCCATTCTCCTTCAGCTTTTTCAGCAAGAATCTAATTTTTATCTCTCTTGGGAGGAAGGGGGAAAAGCACCACTTTATGGATTCTCTGCCAGCTCAGCTCAGTTCATGGTTTCTAGCTTCCTTACTGCAACTGGGTCACCTCTAGGGTAAACTTTTCTACAACCACCACATCATTTTTTCCTTCCTTTTCACGGTTAAAGTTTTCTTTGCATGTTTTGGTTGTTTCCAACTGTTTTGTCTTTAGTTGCACTGCTTCCTCACACTAAATGCTTTTTTTTTTGTTGTTGGTTTAATTACAAAAATATATATGTAATGTTGAAAAAAAATGGTCAGTGCGAGTGTGTGTGCTACTATTATGATTGGGCTTGACATCTAGGCTCATTCTCTTACTCTTCAACTTCAGATTTTTAGAAATGACAGCAGGATCTGATTACCATGGTGCTCTGAATGCAGTATCCGGCAGTGATGAGAACATTATTTCTTGAATGCCACTGTGATTTCTGTTTTCAGATTCCAGGGATTACATGCTTTGGTTAAGAGCCTTTTCTTTCTTTCTAGGCAGCCAGAGGCTAGACTGTATGATAGGAGAATGCCCTTCTCTTTTCATTCTTCCAAATGTCAGTTCTGGATTATTTGCAAGTTGATTATATGTTTTGTGGGTTATCTACATTGGATATGAGTCTTTTCCTTTTCCTTGCAAGAAAGAACCTTTCAGATTCAGATTAAATCTTGGTTACTAGGTACAGTGCCTCTCATTTGAGAGTTAGGCTGAGGGCGGGTTTACTTCCATTGTAATGTTCTTGATTCTGATATTAAATGCCCACAATATAGGGATTTTTCTATATTTTGCCCTTTGATAAGGTGGAAAATCTTGAAGTTACTTTGTCTTGAAATAGTTAAGTGAATTTTTATTGTTGCTTTTAAACTTCCTATTTCACTTCAGAGAAGATATTTTAAGAGTCTTTGAATGCTTTGGACTATTATTTTCTGCATTTAATATATGATTGTTCCTCTTTAAATAGTCACACCCATTGGGAATTTTCTCGCAAAGAAAATACTGTTGTATTTTGGTAGTGGTATAGTCTGATGTTGTATTAAACATACATGCTCAGCAGACTACAATATTGTTAAGCCATAGAACCTC
Source organism: Microcebus murinus (assembly GCF_040939455.1). Classification (NCBI taxonomy): domain Eukaryota; kingdom Metazoa; phylum Chordata; class Mammalia; order Primates; family Cheirogaleidae; genus Microcebus; species Microcebus murinus. The sequence continues at coordinate 30,987,016 of NC_134108.1, forward strand.
TCCTTTAATATTTTAAATTATTCAAAGCATTAATGCAATATTAACAGAATAATTTTAGATACAGCATTTTAACTCATGTAATACAGAAGAAACATAAGTTTTAGACAAGTATAATTGAAAACAATCATACTTGAAGATATCCTTTCTGAAAATGATATATCTGTTGCCAATAAGGCAGAAGGCATTTGGGGGAGAAGAGTAAATCTCAGTCTCTCTAGTTGGTGTGCCAAGTAAAGGCAATGAGCCTTCACATAAGCCATGTGGTTTTTAAACTGCAATAAAAATAGAAGCAGGTCACTTCACATAGTTCATTCTGGTTCTTTTCAATTATTATTTGCCCAAAGCTAAACTCTATCTCTCTCTCTCTATAAAACATATATATATATATATATATATATATATTTATATATATAAATATATACTAGGCTTGACATTTAAGTAGTTTGAGACCATCATAATTTGAAGAATAACATAATGTAGGAAGCCGTTATGTTTATTTTCCATATATGTATATATACACATATACATATATTCATATATGTGCATATATGTATATATGTACATATGTATGTGTATATATGTGTAATATGTATGTGTATATATCACATATATTTGAAGGAATATTTTTCTTTTATATCTTGTTTTAGATTATTTGCTTTTATTCTTTTGTGCATGAGTGTGTGTTTGGTTATGTTTCTTATACTTATTTTTGAAGGTTCCATTAAGCACTTTTACTTTATTATCTCTAGAATTTATTTTTCCCTTCCTTTTCCACCTCAGCCACCAGTGGTAAAAACAGAGATGGTAACAATTTCTGATGCCTCACAAAGGACAGAAATCTCCACCAAGGAAGTCCCCATTGTCCAAACTGAGACCAAAACCATCACATATGAGTCTCCACAGGTATAAAAGCTCTGTAGATGTGGACTGTTTTCTTCTTCCACTTAATATGTCTGTGTTTTCATTCTTTCTTCTCCTAGTTGACATGTTTCTGGCTTTATAACTGTACTTCAGCAATAACGTAATTTGCTGTGTTGCTCTCTTAGATTGAGACAGAGAGCTGCAGTTAAGTTGGTAACCTAGTAATTTTAGGAGGACCATACATACGATTATTTAGGACAGACAATATCAATCTTGTTCCTGTTACTGTAAGCCATTTCTGGCCTGATGTATCCAAGAATGTTTGTATACAAACATTGAGAAACAGATCATCTTACAAAGTTTATTGAATCTGATATAATTGTGGATTAGAAGGAGTTAGGCTCTTTTCCCTCTCAAATTCCATGAAAACCGACCCAATCAACTCATACTTGCTTATAAGTAAAACACACATGCACACACACACCTGTGCTTCTCCTTCATGTGAGATTTTCTGAAGACTTTTGTAGGACTTTGATATGTTAACTGTGATATTATGTGTCTAAATAATTATCAGATGTGTGTGTTCGATTTTAGGTTTTTACACATTGGTTTTGTAAAGATTTGAAATAAACATTAAGATGTTTAACTTTAAGAGTAACAAAAAGAACGTATTCATCATTTCAAAATGGAACTATTTAAAAACATATACAATAAATATTTTCTCTACTGAGAAATTAAACTTTTCATGGTAGGATTGTATCATAGTAGAGGATGGCAAACGATTGCCTTCTCAAATTATTTTTTGAAAAGGTTTAATGTGTGCATGCGTGAAACATTTCTCAAGATTATTTTATTATGCTATCCATATGTGTGCAAAGATACCACTTAAGTACAAATAGATTTCTTATGAATGGTTGTGGCAGGGGCATTACTCATGTGTCTATATCATGGTAAATACTCAAAGAAATAAAGGTGCATGACCCAAGTTTGAGACAGGTTTTCTCTTGTGGTCAGAAAGGCTCCAGACCTTTGAGTTATTTCCTTGTGTCAGTGTCAGGAAACAGAAGGCAAATATATTTGGTGATCTTAATATAAACTATGTTAAGTTATTAATTTGCTTCATTATTTCCCCTGGTAAACTCTAGAACCTTCTGTCTCTTCCAATATCAAAAAACACCCAAGTTAAACCTATTTTAACATGTGCATGGGATTTATATATGATAAATATAGAGGCACATACATACCTACAATATTGAAATATATGTACCTGTATATATATTCATAACCCACAAATTATTAGGGGAACAATGTAGTTTTTATCTACTAGAGATAAGCAAATAACCAAATTACACAGGTTCAGTCAATCCAAGTCAGCTTGTGTTGCTTACTTATCTGAGAAAATGTTTCTCTCTCTTTACCTGCCTGTGCTTAAAAACCAGTAACAGACTCAGAACTTCTTGTCACTGTGGAAATTTCTCTGCCTGGATCTTTCACTTCTTTTCGTGGCCTTCTGCAAATGTCATTCAGACAGGTTCTGCCAGGATTCCCTTGTAGCTTTCAATCCCACTTTCTCCTTCCATTGCTCCTCTTGTCTTTTCTCACAGGACTTGTTTCTCCATGTGCATTTGGCCTTTTATCTTTATTCTGTTTTAAATAGCAGACACTCTCCTGGACAGTAAACTAGCACTGCAAATATGTAAAGGACAGGTGGATAATATCACCTGCCAACTGCATAGAATTTAAAAGATGTGTGTTTGAAGGGGTGGGGTCTCTCGGACAATATAAGGGAAATTAAACATTACTTTGTATTTTTCCCCCAACTATCCAAAGATTGATGGCGGGGCTGGTGATTCGGGCACATTACTGACCGCACAAACCATCACAGCTGAGTCCGTGTCGACAACAACCACCACACACATCACCAAGGTAAAGCAATCTAGGGGAATCCTCTGGAGAGGATGGTAAGTTGCAAACAGGATCTTTTTTGAACTGTTTCTCTCTTTCTATACACAATAACAAGTAATACACTGACAATGTAAGTGGAATAAAAATGCCTTGATTTAAAGTGTTTATGAAATTAGGCTCCATTGATAAATGCATGTAAATCAAATTGCAATTTTGTAAAGTGCAAGGGGATAAAAATATGTTATGAATAGCTGTACTTAAGATAGCCTTAAGAGCAGAGATAATATAATTTATAAAAACAAAAAACTTTATAAAAACAAACCTGTGCTGCTACTTTTATGAAACCAATCCTGCTGACTGAAGCAAGTGGATAAAGGCCATCATTCAACATTTTCAACAGGTTGTTCAAATAATGTGAATTTTCATTTAAGAATAGTGGTATGTTGATGTGGGGCATTTTTCCGGATCATTCTCTGAATGTTTAGTGTGGCCCTGAATCGGGAGCTTCAGCCTCACCTGGGGACTTGTTAGAAGTGTAAATACTATGGCCCCACTGCAGAGCTGCTGAAACCAGGGGAGTGTTTTTAGGGCGTTTCCAGGTGATTCTGATACGTACTAAAGTCATCAAATTTCTAACTCCAGCCTTATTTTCCACTGTTTCCTTTTGCTTCTACTTTTCACATATGATTAGTGATTAAAGGTCTTAAACGTGTTCCTTGTGCCTTTCCCACTCCATGTTTCAACAACAATTAAAAAAAACTTTGTAAATTAAAAAAATGGCATGTAAATGGCTATTAATGCTCACTTAAAAACATATCTAGTTATTAAAGCTAATGATAAGCCTTGCTTCTTACAGTCAAATGCCATCACTAGTTACTGAGTGTGTAAATTTATCAGAGTGTAAAGGTTGGCTATGTGCATTTTCAGGACCGTGCAGTATTTGCTCATTGTTTAGAAGGTAACAGCCAAATGATCACCTTAGCCTTATCCAGTGTGCCCAGGCTCTGTCATCTTACACTAATCCTGTGAGGCAGTTCTCCCAGGGGCTCCCTCCCCTAGGCTCCCCCAAAGCCTTTGTTCAGCCATGCTCCGTGTCCATGTGCACAGCTACATGCGGAAGCTGTACTCAAGCATTTAATAAAAATCTCACCCATCTTCCTTACCTTAAACCAAATTCAAGTCCAATTTTTGTTATCACACTAAACTAAATGAACAAAATCACCAGATGAATTTGTGTGACCAGAATTAAGCAGTCAAAATTATTTTATCAAACATTTCCCAAACCTAAAACATACAGCTAAATTGTTAGAATTCCTTATAACTCTACAAATACCAATGTTTCTTCTTTCTACTCTTCTTTTCAAAGATTGGCCAACTAAGAGTAAAGAAACTCAGGAAATTATGACAGACTGTCCCAATGGAACTTCTTGGATTAAATGACATCAGTCCTATCTTAATGTCATCTGAATTCTGATAAGTTAGTTTTAGGGTTGCTTTCAGTGGAAGGATATTTGTGGATCCTATAACTTTAATGATGGGATTCTCTGTTGAGCTTAAAAATAAAGCACATCACACTTAGTGATTATCTAGAACATCAGTTTTCTGCCACTGTGGGTGGCATCACAAAAGTCAGCAGGTTTAGGTGGGCACCATCTCCTTTCTCCGACTGTGTAAACATGCTTTACTGATTGAAATTTTTTCTTCTTCTCATATATGACCTTTAGACTGTAAAAGGTGGCATATCTGAAACAAGAATTGAGAAACGTATCGTGATCACAGGAGATGCAGATATTGATCATGACCAGGTAAAGAACTTAAGTTCTAGATCTAAACCTGATGGTGTTTGTTTTCTAAGTTTTGCATTTGTTGTCATGTGACTTCCCTGTGTAAACCCTTTCTCCCAGTGCCTCCTGGATGAAGTCCATCTCCTAAGCAGGGCAGAAAGATAATTCACAGCCTGGATACCGCCTGTCCTTTCAGCTTTCCTACCCCTAAATCAACATAAAACTTAGTTTGCTATTTATTTTCCACTGGCTTTCCATGCACGTTGGGGTCAAAATAATCTGGAGATTTCTGGCAACCCTTAGGTATTCATATGGGCTTGGTTTAAAGGCAAGTTATCAAATATTTTTCAAGTGAATGGCAGTTTAATGATAAGGGCTCCCAAAAAAATGGAAAAAGCCTCTAAGCTTGACTTAATCCTACTTTCAAGAACTTTTCAAGTATTTTTTATACCATTGGAAAAGCTGGGCCTTTTACTACCAGGTGTTTCCCCCTAATTACTACTATTATCAGGGTTGGGGGGCGTAATTTAAGGTCTTTTACAAAGTGAAAATTTACATTGATTCTGAAAAATTTTTAGAAAGAATCATGCTTCTAATGTTAAGTTTGGCAGCGTATATGGCTTTGAACAGGCAATGAATGGAACTGCTGGAGACTTTGAGAGCAGCTTTTTTTTTCTGAGTGATTTTAACTCAGATTTAAAGGAGACCAAGCTGTTTTCCTTTATAACAACTTGAAGAAAAGGAAAAGAAATATTCAATTGGCCATCTCAGCTAGGGAGTAGGAGCTAATGATAGTTATACAGCTCTGAATACAATACTGAGCACAGCAAAAAGAATTGTAGAGAACAAAAAATTTTTCATTTGAGGAAGTCTCCCTCTACATGACCAGAGAGAAATGGATTTCCTTCATGCTTAAGAAGAAAAGTATTCCCAATCTTTTTGACCTTTATAAGCATGATTTTACTTACATATTCATTATATATTTTTTTAATTCCTTGAGAGTTGCCCTGACTCTGAATCTTGACTTAAGAGTCCTAGGAGATGACTAGTAAACTTGCCTGCTTACCACTGAAAATGAATTACCTATGTGGAATCCACACCTCTGGTTTCCCCTAGAGGATTTATTCTGTCCACTGGGACAGTCTTGAGTTCCCCTGACCTGAAGTTGGAGCAAACCTGATTCTTACTCTTTTTCTCTGGGACTCTTTCCCAGCAAGCATCGATTGAATTCCCACAGCATGTGAGACAGAAGTCCACATTCTTTTGCGTGGAGGAAAGTGCAAATTGGGGTCTCTCAGCCATTATATTTTCTACCCTCTTTCCCCACTGATCCTGAGCCCTTTGAGGCTACTTTTCTAGCAGGTTTTATGTGATGTGTGTTCTTTTGCCTTTTGGGCTATTTTACCTGAAAACTCAAATCTAGGTAGTACTTCTTCTCAAAGGTAAACATTAAGAACACAATCTGAAATATAAGTACCATAATAGCACACATTCCTAACTCATAAAAAATCATGGTGCTGCTGCAGCCTTAACTGCTATTGCTGCAAAGACACGCATCTCTTGTATGATGTCATGTTTCAGCTGTTTGTAAAACTGAGGTAAGATATCCAAATGAAGAGGATAGAGATTTAACTTTTTCATGTTTAATTGTGAGATGGCGTAAAACACTTTGAGTAAATTTGATTGTGGCTTTCAGGATGCTTGTCATCAGCAGCTCATGATGGGTTCACTTACTCCTTAAAGCCTGTAAATGAGATGATGGAACTACTTAAAATTAAACTAGGGAATCCCTTTCCTGTCAAAAACTGATATTGATCATGTAGTGACCTTATTGTCATTGACACCTTTTTCATTCCTTGCCTACGTTAAAAGGAATCTTATCTTAATAATGGAAAGGAAACCTTCATCTGAGATAGTAAAAAAGAAGCCTCTTTTGTGTTGGCAAATCAAAGAGGCATGCTTTTTTACAAACCTGCTTTGCAGATTCTTCACCCTGTGCTGGTCATGACACTTTCAGCTCCCTACCAGGAAGGGATAAACCACACTGCAGTTGCTCTTCAGAGTGTATTTCTTCCTATAATAAAATAATTTCTCAATTTGGCATTATGAGAGTTTTCTCAACAATCCTTATTGCTGTAATTAATATTTTATAGTATTTAATTTCAAGTGCTTATATTATGGAGTGAAAGGAGTTATAACAAACTGATTCCAGAGTGTTTGAAGATGATTATAGCAGTTTTTGCTTTTCCTTCCTTTTTTGCTAATTAAAATGTGTTTTACACATGTTACCTTCTCATGGGCATCAGTCATACTTCCTCTTTAACAGTTGGCCTGGTTTATTGCGGGAAGACCTGAACTCAAAGTATCTGATTGTTTATCTATAGCTGCCTTTGGGTCCCATCAGAGCTTGTCCTTGGCATTTTACGGTACAGAGTCCACAAACCAACATGCAGGAAACAGTTTGGGTGGTTCCAGTCTTCTTTCCTTTGAACACTCAGAACAAAAAAAAACAGTAAAACTTCAATCCTGTGTGCTTTCTATCTTCTCCCTATTTCCATCCCAATCAGCACACCTGAAAAGCTTTTCTGGCTTCCTCTGGCACCAGCTCTTAATCCTGCTCCCATTGTACTCCCACCCTGCAGCTGTCCACTCTCCCCACTTGACAAACACTTGTGCTACTGCTCAGATTGGAGCTGGTTCCATGCCTGATTTCTCTCTTGTCCTGACACAGGTGGCTCACCAGAGTTTGGTTCCTGGTGCAAATTTAACACCCTCAAGTGTCTTTCAAGCTTCTGTGCAAAAAAACACATTTTGGTATAAAAACAGTACCTTTTTTTTTTTTTTTTAATGGAATGAGGCTCAAGGTTCTCCTCGGTAAGCTTATAGCTGACAGACACTATCATGCAAACAAGAAATGCAGTTGTCCCCTTAGGCAGGTGACAGAGCAAAAAAAAAAATTGCACTGCCTTTTTTTAAATGCATAGTTTCCTTAGGAGATACAGTATTCTGTGTCCTTGCAAAATATCTTTAGAATTCTTTCTTAGACTTTGACTGTTGTTCTATGGTGTTTTATTTTTCTACTTTCTCCCCAAAACCTCTTTCAAAATAAAATGATCAACAATTAAAGAAAAGGATCTTCCCTGTCTGAAAAAATAGGATCTTTCCACTTTGCCAGAACACTTTTACAAAGCTTACTTTCTGTTAAAACACAGATAATAAACTCTGCTTTATTGTTGCCCAATTCAGAGAAGAGACCATGAACCATGACATTAGCACCCTGGGTCCTACCCCTGCCCTGCCACTCACAGGCTGGATATCCTGGACAAGGCTCTGTTACCCTTTGTGCCCTAGGTTTTTTCAGCTATAAAATAGGGAGCTGTACTTTAGAATCTTATTTTTGTTCTTTAGCTCTCCTGATTTTGTGTTGTTGCTACTGCTCTTTTAGTTCTTTGCCCTAGAAGTTTATGGATATCTTTCCTGTAGTATTTTAGTTTAGCAAACATTTTAGTTCAGACAGTTACTGAGAGCCTAAGAGGACAAAGATGAGCAAGGCCTGGCCCTATGCCTTGGAGCAGGCGTCCTTAAACTACGGCCCATGGGCCACATGTGGGTGTTTTTGCCCGTTTGTTTTTTACTTCAAAATAAGATATGTGCAGTGTGCATAGCAATTTGTTCATAGTTTTTTTTAAACTATAGTCCAGCCCTCCAACAGTCTGAGGGACAGTGAACTGGCCCCCTGTTTAAAAAGTTTGAGGACCCCTGCCTTGGAGCTTCAGGCAGCTGACTGATAGCTAGTATCACTTGAGTGTCTAGATCAGGCTGTATGCTAGCCGCTTTACATCATTACTTCAGTTCATCCAGGAAACCTTAAAATGGTCTTTACAGCCTCAACATTAGTCTCAGTTTACAGGTAAGAATGCTAAGGCTCAGAGAAGTGTGTTCTCCAAATCTCACCGTGAGCATAAGCCTGGGATCAAAGCCAACATGTTTCTTCTGTATGTATCATTATTTGGAAGTGGACTAGAGGATTGGGAAATTTTAGAAAATGAGAAGCATTCTCTGACATGAGCAATGGGCCCATTTCAAATCTTGCTGTTTCCTCAAATGAAGTAAGAGCATCTGGGCATGAGGTTGAGTCTGGGTTGATCAGCGTGCATGTGCTTTGCCACCCTGAGGTGGAGCCTGTTCCTTAGTGACAGTTGTCCTTCTCCTGGCTCTGGCAGGCGCTGGCTCAGGCGATCAGAGAGGCCCGAGAGCAGCACCCTGACATGTCAGTCACGAGAGTGGTGGTGCACAAAGAGACAGAATTGGCAGAGGAAGGGGAAGACTAAAGTCAGGTAAGCAAGCGTCGTCCCTGCCCTTTCTTGTGCTAGTTTTGTGCTCCTGAACCTCTGGTGGGATATGAAAGGCAATTCTATCAGTGTCTCTGTTTCCTGTAGGATATTAATTTTTCAGCTATTATTATGCCCAAGTGCATTTGCTCAGGTGCATATAATTATAAACTCTGAACTGATGGGTATGTGGTGTCAATAACTGTGATTTTTGAGGGGCTGCTAACAATTAACATTTATATGTTACTTTACAATTTATCAGGCACATTAGTATAAGTTATATTAATTGATGTTCACAGACTCTTTGAGGAAAGTGCTATAACCCTAGATTTTTATCGTAGGAGGAGTAAGGAAGAGATAATCTAAACCCTTTATATCTAGACAATTAAGAATTGTATATCAAAGAATGAACCGTAAAGAAAAAGATTGCTTTGACTACATGAAAGTTAAACATTTTGTTCAAGTTACTATAGCTTTATAATGAGTCTTGATATCTGGTAGGACATCCTTTCACCCCCAGTTGTGTTCTTTTTCTTCATTCTAGGCTCTTTCTATTCCATATAAATTTCAGAATTAGATTGCTAGGTTCTAAGAGTAAACCCTGTGGTATTTTAATTGGAATTGGATCCATGCTGTAGTTCATTATGGAGTAAATTATATCTTGATGGTATTGTCTTCTTTTCCATAAACATACAATGTCTCTCTCTACTTGTATAATGTGTCTTTCATTAATATTATTAGCTTTACCATATTAATCTTATATCTAGCAACCTGACTCCTTATATTTTGGCTACTATTTGCAATACAAGATATATAATGGACTAGTAAGTAGCAATCATTCAAAATTTTAGCAAAACCAAAATATCCAGTTGCCTGAATAAATGTGCTGTGGTATATGTGAATGTTGATCTTTTTATCTTTGAGGTGTATTTCCCTGATGGTTTGATATATGGAGGGCTGAGAACATTCTTACCAGAATGCTCTGGTAAATCTTCTGGAGCCAGAAGACTTAGTGCTATGTATAACCTTGTCAGATATAAAACTATTATTGATATTTGGAAAGTCACTGAGATGGAACAATCTACCTTTCCTAACTCATAGGACTTATTGTTAGGATATAATATGATAATGAATGAGAAAATCTAATGTATACAAATGTAAGTTGATAATACTGGATATTTTTCCTCCCAATTTTGAGAATCAGTCCCTTATTTCTTAATCAGGAATGTAAGACAAAAATTAGTAACCACTGTAAGCATTACTAATATCTCTATCTTCCCTTGTGGCATTTTGATAAGTTTTTAAATGCATTAGTTATATCAGTTAATCCTGACACCTTATATTCATTTTTGCAGTGAACATACATACACAAACACGCACATAAAACTTTTGAAGTGTGCCTGAACTTTTGAAGAGGCTAACTTTTATGAGCATCCTTGTTAAACAGATTCAGGAAATTAAAGTGTAAACTTATATCAAATATATAAGGTGAGCAAACTAGATAAATGTGGAAAGATTAGTTTATCCATTCAAAAAATATTTAATGAATTCCCAAATATGCTAGGGCAGGGCTAGGCATTGAAGATTCAGCGATAGACAAAACAAACATGATCCCCTTCCTCAGGGAAGGATAGGCTGAGATGTGCCAGGAAAGGAGGTGTGAATATTAACAAATAAACAAAGTGTAATTGCAGATTTGATAAGCACTCTGAAGGAAACAGTGTTACAAGAGAACAAAATAGGGGACATGACCTATCATAAATGTAACCTTTGACTTGAGAAACAAAGTTCGAGTTTGAAATCTGAGGGATGAGCAGGAACAACCTTAGTGTCTCAAAGTCATTTAGCATCTCCACCCCCCACTGGCTGCAGCTTGCTCTTAAAAAATTTCCTTTGCTGGTGAAGGTCAGAGCTGGGAAGAGTGTGTTTCCACTGCCTCAGGTACAGTCTGGCTGCTCTGCCAGGATTCTGCAGAGGCAGCAGGTGGGCCGAGGCAAAGGGCAGGACCAGGACAATACGTGAACATCAGACAAGAGAGGGACTATTTGCAATGTACCTTCTTAGTCTCCCTTTTTCAGGCACAGAAAGCTCTCCCCCTGACCTGACCTCATCCTTGGAGTAGCTCTGAGCTTTTGATCAAGTTTTGAAGGAGGGGGGAGGGGGGAACATACAGAAAGATGGTCAAAGAATAACCTGCAGAGGAGGATGACCCTCCCAAGTCCACCTTTCTCAGCTGGTGGCAGCCAGCTGTGAGGCAGAGAGGAGCTAAATGCAACTCTGTTAAAAAGAAAGCATGCTTCAGATGAGTGCCGCACTAAATCTTTGTAACTTTCTTATGTCCTTTCAAGGTCTACTCCCCTCTTGCCAGTTTATCCCAAATGCATATTTATGAGCCCTCACATGGACACAAACTGTTACTGACCTTGTCACCACTGGAATGGTGTCCCCAAACAGTCGTGATCTGGAAGGAGAAGGGTTCCAGGCTTGGTGGTGTGGTCCCAGGAGAAGGGAGCTCATGACTCTGCCTCAGTCGACACCACGAGCTCTCCCAGCCCAGACTTCCCCGAGCCTTTCTGGCTCCTGGAGTTCTCACTGATGTAGGGTGAAAAATAGACAGAGCCTCCTTTTCATCTGAAAGCAGTGAGCAGCTAGCAAAGGATGAAATGACAGAGGAGTGTTTGTTCATTTAGTCACTCATTTTATTCATCATACAGGTATGTGTGATATACCTGTTGGCTATCATCTACTGTTTCATCATGGAACTATCAAATGAAATAAGGTCTGTGACCACAGATGATAAATCAGTGGTAGCAGAATAGAGTTCCAGGTTTTGAACCTCGTGTGGTGGGAACTAAAAGGGGAGAGATCTCTAAATCAGAATAGGGCATCAGAGATGGCTTCTCACTTAAGCCCCAGGGTGAGTAGGAGTTAGCGCTAGGAATAAAGGAGTGGAGGGGGACATTTTGGGCAGGACCAGAAGCATCGAATCTGACACTGAGGAACAATGCAACATCAGATGGAACTGGGTTGCAGGAGACTTGTAGGAGAATGGTTGGGGGTGTTGGAGGAGAGGCCCCATCTGAAAGAGTCTTCTAAGGCAAGCTGAAGAGGCTGACTGTCCTCATAGCTGTGGCATGCTGCTCATGTGTTTAAGAGATGGTAAAGAGGTGAAGTTTTGTGACTTGGTGACTGTCGGTGTGGGACTATGAAAATTAGTGAGTTGGTGACTGTCGGTGTGGGACTATGAAAATTAGTGAGTTAGAAAGGTGGAGAGCAGAGGAGAATCACACATCACACTAAAGTTTCTGTCTTGGGCAAAGGATTTGGTGGTGGCACTTGTAATTTGAATCGTGGCATACATGAGTTTCATTTATCATGTGTCATGTGCAGTATTGTCAGTCTTTTCTGCTTGGCTATCTTAAAGCAAAGGCGAAGGTTTCGTTCTGTGCTTCTGTAGGAGGGACCAGGTGTCACAGGAATTCTAGAGGAGCTTGGAAGTGAGTCTCTCTCTCTCTCTCTCTCTCTCTCTCTCTCTCTCTCTCTCTCTCTCTCTCACACACACACACACACACACACGACACAATTAATTGGAAGTTCACCAGTGTGAGTGTTAAGAGGGAGTGTAGCATAGCAGATTTGCTGGGTTCAGATCTGTTAGTTGTGTGACCTTGGCAGGTCTTCTGTCTGTGCCTCAGTGCTGTCATCTTTAACCTAGGAATGATAATAGAATTTACAGAGGTCAGCAATGAATCCTTTTTTGCCCTTAGGAGTCAAATAAAAATTGAGATTTTCTACCCCAGAGTTGTTGAGTTTTAGATGCTCATAATATGTCGAAGTGGAGAGGTCTAGGAAGCACAAGAGCTTTGAGAGCATAACCGGCTTCTGAGGGTGGTGTTCTCCAGGGCCACTTGGAGATTTGAGGCCTGGGGGACAGAGAAGAAGGAAAATCAGGGGGCAGGGAAAAAACAGGGAGAAAGGAGGTCACACAAGATAACTTCAAGAAAGAGCGAAGAATAATCCAGGATTAAATATGGAAGAAAAGCCAGTGAGACATGTCTTTGGGAATTGGTACAGAAGCCAACCTGGGGCTGTCATCAGAGCTGCTTCAGGCAGGCAGGAGGGAGCCCTGTGGCAGGTTGAGGACACAGGGATTTTACACAGTGCTTTTAAGAAGCTGAAAACACAGTAACAAGGCCCTTTGCTCTACCATCAGCTCTGCCTGTCTTCATCTGAGAAGATGGAGAGTATTAGGTGTTGTGGAGCTATTGGAGCTAATGCGGTGATTAATAAAACCCGATCAATCCACTACTCTGTTGAACTTCTTAGATAAGCCCTGGGCCCCAGCCCCAACCCACAATGAATAACTGAATCAATAGTGTTGCTTTCTGTACCATTGTGCGTACATGAACACCAGTTCCTAAACAAGACAAAACTTGGGTTCAAACCAACATTTCAAGAGTCAGGATGATGATGTGCAGGGTTTCAAAACATGAACTCGTAAGCCAAACAGGAAATTAACATTAGCTATATAAATGGCTTGATGAGAAAAAAAGAAAAGAACCATGTTGGCTGAACTGAGCTGTAGCTAATTGTGAGCTACTCATTTGCATGTGGGCCCTGCCAAGCACCACCCCTGACCTTTAAAGAGAATCACAAACCTGTTGACTTCTCAATGACTATGTTCAGTTCAGGAGACTGGAATTTTTCAGGCATATCAAGTGTGTTGCATTTTTGTTTTATTCTATTTGCCTGGTTGTGCTAGTCTCAGACCTAAAATTAGCCTCTTTTTATAGCTTAGGTTTCAATATAGATTAATGACACCTAAAATGAAGGCTTCTACATAGAAATAAAAAGCCAGTTTTGGTTTAGTGAGTTTTTGGCACAGCCAGTTTTCACTCTGAAGTCTTACGGAATATTCTAATGTAACATTAATAAATATGGCAGATGTTATCAATCAGTCAGTTATAATATATTCGAACCCCCCAGCACAAGAGGTGCTGGCTGCCACTGCCTCATGCATGTTTTAACACAGGTAGTCACTAATTCCTCAGGGATTGCTCTTGGACATAACCATTATTATTTTTTCAAATGCAACTTTTTTTTTCTGGTAATAAAAGAGAGATTATGATGTTTTAATAGGGAAAGACAGTAGAAAATGTCAGTGACCATAAATAAGTCCTCTGCTCCCAAGGGTAATGTCTTCTAACAGTGTATGTGTGTGTACTCACAAATATACACACATGTATATTCTCCACTCACAGCCACACACACCCTTCTATTTATATAGGCTAGTGTAGTGATCGAATCACATCCTGCTTTTTTTCCTCCACTTAACAGGACATTGTAGATATCTGTCCTTATTGTTACCTCATCATTTTTCAGCAGCCAGTGAGTGGATGCGTAATGGTTTACCTATTATATAGCCCTATTAATGGGCACTTAAATCATGCCTCAATTTTCACAATTATCACATAGCTACTGAGATTATATTTGTTTGTACATTTTTGCGTATTGATCTCATTGTTTCTCTAGGGCAAATATCTTTAAAACTTTGGGTTGGTATGCCATCAAGGGTTTTTGACATACTGCCAAACTGCCCTCATTAAAGATTCTGCAATGTTGACTCCTATGAGCAGTTTGCGAAGAACCCTTGCCAACACTAAATATTATAAGACGTTTTTAAAAATCCTTGCCAGTGTGATCAGGAAAGAGCACTTATTTCTCCAGTTTTTTAATTGTGAGGAAAGAGCATTTTTCATCGTATTTTTTTTATTGCTAGTGATATTGGAATACACATGTACACACACGCGCACGCATGTGTGTGGGCACCACATATGTGATTTGCATTTCTTTGAATTGACAGTTTGTGTCCTTTGTCTATTTTTCTATTCTGGTGTTTATTATCTTTTTTTCTTCTTACAGAGTGGTTAAAGTTACTAACCCTAATCACAAATGCTACATTTCCCCCCAGTTTTTTATTATTAGTAAGGATTTTAAATGGTACCAAAAAAGAGTGAGAGGGGCGAGATAAATTGACCAACTGGAGACGTGCAGGCCATATTCAGAATTTTGTTTTGTTTTGTTTTGGTTTGGTTTCAGGCCCAAACAGTATGTCAAAAAATTTGAATTAATAATTAATGCTAGGCCGGGCGCTGTGGCTCACGCCTGTAATCCTAGCTCTTGGGAGGCCGAGGCGGGCGGATTGCTCAAGGTCAGGAGTTCAAAACCAGCCTGAGCAAGAGCGAGACCCCGTCTCTACTATAAACAGAAAGAAATTAATTGGCCAACTGATATATATATATAAAAAAAAAAAAATTAGCCGGGCATAGTGGCACATGCCTGTAGTCCCAGCTACTCGGGAGGCTGAGGCAGAAGGATCACTCAAGCCCAGGAGTTTGAGGTTGCTGTGAGCTAGGCTGACGCCACGGCACTCACTCTAGCCTGGACAACAAAGTGAGACTCTGTCTCAAAAAAAAAATAAAAATAATAAAAAAAAAATAATTAATGCTTAAAATTAGAAGATATCCAGCAATTTTAGAAAAATCAGAAGCTCTGACAACATGGCATATGTTTTCCCTCATGGCTACAGTGCAGAAGCTAAGCAAGAACGGCCAGCCTTAGACCAGAGGACCTTTCTGTGTCTCCACAGAGCCATCGCTCTTTACACCTCTTGTCTCGTATTGAGGTCCTTGGTGCCCCTCCTCCCACTCCTGTATGTCACCCACTGGGCTCTGAGGTGGGTGGGAGTGGAAGTTATGAGCTTTGTTACCCTGTTATTCCAGTGTATGTATTTAAGAGTATGGAGATTTCAAGAAAATTTAATTTTAAACTGTATATAGAGCATCTTTGTCTCTTTCCCCCACAACCTTTTTTTTTGAGATAGAATCTTACTCTGTTGCTCTGGTTAGAGTACCGTGGTATTATCATAGCTCACTGCAACCTCAAATTCCTGGGTTCAAGCGATCCTCCTGCCTCCGCCCTCCAAGTAGCTGGGAATATAGGTGCATGCCACTACACCAGGCTAATTTTTTCTGTTTTTAATAGAGATAGGGTCTTGCTGTTGCTCAGGCTGGTCTCGAACTTGTGGCCTGAAGTGATCCTCCTGCCTCTGCTTCCCTCCCAGAGTGCTAGGATTACAGGTGTGAGTCACCATGCCTGGCCTCCTCCAACCTTTTATATGAGGAAATAGAATCCTAGAGATTAACTTATCATAGGTCACTTATTCCCAAGAATCATAAAATACTCATTCATGTATAAAGGTAAGTGTAGAGTCATTTGTCTTAATAACTTTTCTGTTAGACATCTCTGATAAAATTTTTTAAACATATAAATTTCTTGAGAACCATTAGGAGGGAATTTTGCTATTTCAACTAATAAACAAGGGTTTATATGTGTGTGTTATTTTTAAGATACTCCTGTTTTCATGAGTATTACATTGCAAGGACATATTGACCTGTTCATGCATCAAAATGGTTTAGTTAGTACTAGAGCAAATGAGTATCTAGACCTGTTCTGTCCTGGATGGTAGCCAGTACCCACTTGTGGCTAATGAATACTTGAAGTGTGGCTAGTCCAAATGGAGGTGTGTGTAAGTATAAAATACATACTAGATTTCCAAGATGGAGGAAAAAAGTAAACTGTCTCTAATTTTGCATTAATCACTTATCGAAATAATAATTTGGATATATTGGGTTAAATAGACTATATTAAAATTAATATACAGGTTTCTTCTTTTTAAAATGTGGCTTCTAGAAAATTTAAAATACATATGTGGCTCACATTAATTGCTTGCAATATATTTCTCTTGGACTTTGCTAATCTATGTAAGGTAGGAGGGGTGAAGGGGGAAACCTTAAATTAAGGTAGCATGACTTAAGATTATGTGTGTGTGTGTGTGAGAGAGAGAGAGAAAGGCAGGGAGTAGTGTTTTGTTCTGTCTAAGATACTATCCTTATTATTTAACTTTTAGAGAAAAAGTGATTTTTTCCCATGCTTCTTCAGATAATAAGTAAGAAATCTGGGTCTAGAGATAAATTCTTTTGATTCCCACTAACCTTCCTATTTAAGAAAAAAGCAAATCAAAAACTCAAGTTCTGTTCGTCTATGGTTCAAAGATGCTCTAAAAGGTGAAGGTTTTGTTACTGGGTATTTTTTAAGCTTTTATTTAATGCTACAGAGAAATGTTTTCTCATAGCTACATAGGTATCTTATGAACCTAAGATTGACAAAAGCTTAGCTAAAATAAAGTATACTTGAGTGTAACCTTTCTGTAGTTCATTCATTATTTAAAAGAAGCTTTACAACTTTTTGGAAAGCTTTCATATCAAGATCCTGCAAGATTTGACCTAGCAGAGTGAGCCAGAAGATCATATTAGCTTTAGGGCCAAACATTAACTACTCTCAGAAACCTATGTTGTACCATCAGAGATTTGAGTGTTCCAGTTTTTGAAAGACATAAAAGTCCTCCTGAGATATCATGGATAGTGTTATTCAACAAAAGAGAACAGAAAAATGTATCTGATGTTTAAAATGGTGGATGAGAGTAATGGGGAAAATGAGGATTAGTGTTTTCATCCTAGAAACATAATGTAATTCTTTTTTTTTTTTTTTTTTTTTTGGTGACAAGAGTCTTGCTCTGTCATTCAGGCTAGAGTGCAGTGTGGCATCATCATAGCTCACTGCAGCCTCAAACTCCTGAGCTCAAGCAGTCCTTTTGCCTCAGCCTCCTGAGTGGCTGGGACTGTAGGTGCATGCTACCATGCTCTGCAAATTTTTTTCTGTTTTTAGTCTTGCTATTACTCAGACTGGTCTAGAATTCCTGATCTCAAGTGGTCTTCCGACCTCAGCCTCCCAGAGTGCTAGGATTACAGGTGTGAGCCACTGCGCCCGGCCCTGTAATGCAATTCTGTTGGATTCCCTGCTCTGCCCCCAAGCTCTTATTCTTCAATCTTATATTACAAATTAGTCCCTGTTACTTTCACTTATGGATTCATTAATACATATTATTAGCCTGCTATGTTCAAGGGACTGTCAAAGTTGTGTGTGAGAGGGAAAGGCATAGGAACATGCATACATAGAACATTTAGGGTAAAAAGTAGTATGTTTCAAGAGATGCCTGGGATTTTATTTTATTTTTTAATGTTAGTTCATGTCTTTTATTAACTCATGTACAATTACTTGTCTTCTGGTTTATTGAAGCAGTAAGTTAGACAACATTTGCCACAATAATGTCTATCAAAGTGGCTGGCCATAAAAAAACTCCAGCGCCACATTCATCTGAAGGACACTCCCGATGAAGGCGACTAATTTTGCCATTCTCATCCACCTTATAGTATTTCAGGACAGCCAGCTTCTTTCTTTTATGCTTATTCTTCTTGGGAGGGTTGTGAAAGTTGACAGGAAAAACTCTTCTGATTGGCAGACCAGGAAAAACCTCCCCCAAAAGGTGGCAGGAAAGCTCATCTGTGCAAAGCACTGAGAAGCATGAAGATGGTTGGAAGATGATTGGGCAGAGAGGAAGGAGCATGTGGAAAACAGTGGGATGGATACCAGGGAGAACAAACGTACATTGTCACCCTGTGTCCTATTTCTAGCATATCTGGAAAGATCTGTAGAAGGAAAACCTCAGAAGTTCTTACATGCCATGTCTACCTAAGTTTAGGATTTGCTTTATAGGTCATTGCATTGGGTATTCCAGTATGGGAACAGCATTTGCAGCATTGTCCTTTAGTAATATAATTTATCAGTGGTGTGTAGGCTTGATTTCAAGAGTGCTACATTAGATGAAGTCCTCTGTAAGGAAACCATTATTGTGGTTCAGGTAATCGTTAATGGGGAAACTGAACTAGACACCTCTATCTTTAAGAGTAGAACTGAATATAACTTGGAAGCAAAACTAGGAGTGAAATATCATATATGAAAATCTATAAAAATTAAATATAATGTTTTTTTTCTCTTTTCAGTCAAATGGAGCTCAGTACCTGTGTTATTCTTCGTAGTAAAATTGCAGTAGTGTTTAGGCCTTCGAGAGCAATATAGTTCATTCAAAGGAGACAGGACTTGAGCAGAACAACGCAGTCCAGAAAGGCCTAAATAGGAGACACAGGCCTTACAGGGCCCACAGAAGAGCCTTGTGAGGAGGTGGGGGCTCCAAACAGCATTAACGAGTTTCAGCAAACCAGGAAAAGCAAAAGCATTTTGCTGAAGTATTTGTAGAACAGGAACTGAGCTTCATTTGACTGAAAAGGAAAATAAACCACTAGATTTAATTTTCCCCCACTATTTAGCAGATACACAAATATCCATGAGAAAGAAAACAGCAAGGCCAGAGATAGTGGATAAATGTTCTCAGGACCACCGTACATTCCTAAAAATTATTGAAGAGCCCAAGGAGCTTTTGTTTATGTGAGTTATAGTTGCTGAAATTTATCATAATGGAAATCAAAACTGACAAGTTTGAAAAATATTAAGTTAAAAATAGTCACTTAGTCAAAGAAGACTGGAAAGGCTACATGTTGTATGATTTCAACCATATGACATCCTGGAAAAGGCAAAATGATTGAGACAATAAAAGGTGGTTGCCACTGATCTCATGAGAAAAGTCTCAAAATATTGGGAAGCTATCACTCATGGTGATTGAAATACTATTTTCCAAAATTCTAATTTTCACCTAAAAGCTTCGGTTTTGTCATTGACAACAGGAACTGTCAATTGTTTTTCTCAAAGTGGCAGGCTCACTTCATTTACAAGAAAAGACCAGCCTTGTATCCACACTGAGTAACATAGTTTGTCTGTCATCAATTCTCTCAAGTAAGAAAAGATGGCTTATGAAAAAAGCAGGTGCTTCAGCTTACAATTCAAACATTCATACAAATACTTTTCCTCTACATGTGGTCATACTTCTGTGTACAGCGAGAGTGTTATATGCGTACTTTCCATTTCATCACATGGAATGCTAAAAAGACATGTACTCAAGGGTTGAGATGTAAGAAAATTAATATTTTTCCTTTTGCATCAAGGATGTCCTTAGGCGAACCTAAATTACTGTTTCCTCGCGAGTGCATGCTGGCAAAGAATAAGGCAACTTCTAGTAAAGTTTGATGCCATCACTTTGACCTATGTATATTGAGATGCCAGCAGGTTTACTCACCATTGTTGTTGTACCATTGGTGAAAATGTCAGCATACTGAAAAGGGCAAATGATGTCTTAATATGATTATGAAAACAGTTTTGACTCTCCGATTTCCTTAAAGAGTCTTGGCAGTCCTCAGGATCTGCAGACCATACTTTGTCTATATTATAGTGGTAATATAAACATTTTAAGAATTCAGTATTTCCTGGGTTAATAACCAAATGGAAATTTAATATACTTGCATTTTTTACTCTAAGAGTCTTATAATTTAAACCATGGAGATTCTGTTTAAAAATTAAAATTAAATATGCCAACTGAGAATTAAAGAATAAAATGAAAATTTGGCATTAGAAATAATTGTCAGATTCATAAAGTATCATACTTAAAATTGAACTTCACACCTCACACATGGACCTCATTTTTATTTATATATATATTTTATTCCTATTTTCATAATCTCTGATTATACTGTTATGTAGTAATTGAATATTCATTAATCTGAAGAAATGTTTCCTTGCATTATTATTTTTATTGTTTTCTTGTATTTTGGAAAAATGCTATATTTTTGCATTTTTATGGAGACTTTTCTGTGATTGAGTACTTTACCACTTAAATGCAGTGTTTCCAGTGGTTTGTATCAAAGGCTTTTTAAAGTCAATTTACTGAATCAGTTTCTAGAGTAGAGCACTCTCAAGATTGAGATCCATATGTGAGCCCCTTGTCTCTGGAAACTCCACGGTTGTCCTTTCCAGATGAAATCATAGAACTACTATGTGTGAACTTCACTTGTTTCACTGCTGCTCTTTGGGCTTACAGAGAAAGATCAATAAGAACTCTGAATCCTCTGTGAGGGCTGAAGGCAAGATATACAACCAGCATGTATCCTCAGAGAACTTACACATAGAATTAGGCCTGTGATTAGATGAAGAATAGCCACATTGACATATTTTCACATTGGCCAAAAGAGGGGGACACAGGCTAGGGAATGTGACTATAGTGGTTAGAAATGTTTACTGACATTGTATAGTCTAGGAGTGGGAAACTGAAGCATGGGAAAGAAACAGTGGTTTGGGTGTTTTTGTTTTTGTTGACTTGACCACAATTCTAATGCATAAAGTATAATCCACGTACTTAACAACTATGATCTTATCCAAATTCAAGGCTAACCTTATGATGTAAAAGTGGAAGCAGGGTGAATTAATGCCTATGATTAATGCCTGTTGGTTTGTATTGGCAAAGTAAAGATGTCCAGACTTCTATGAATATGAGGTAGAATTCAAGCTTTAAAAGAAAGAGTTCTTGAAACTTTTATAGCTCTTACATGAGGAACCAGTGCTAATTTTCATTTTGGTTGGGATATGTGATGAATCATTTAGATTTGAAATCTAATCTGTAAAGAATTGTTAAATATTAAGTTTGTTTCTCACAAATACATGCCAGAGGACAGAAAAGTGTAACGTATCCGATGCTTGTGTAGCAATGACATGGGTGATTCTAGCTTTGTCTTTTCCCTTCCTGACTTAAAAGCTAAATGTTTTGTATTTAGGAATACATTTCTACGTATGTTTAAGTGCATGAAGCAGTCAAAAAAGATACGTGGATGTGTAACTAAAATCTTCATACAATAAGTTGTTCCTTATTCATTCACAGCAATAAGGCACCAGGGTGTTCTTGACACACTTAATATCTAGTGAACTCAGAGTTACACTTGATCTGCTTTTTAAAGAACAAGAAAATAAATTTAATTTTAGCATTAACATTAAAATAAATGTAATTTTCTTTCATTTTGAAATCTGGAATCCTAAGCGTACATCAAGGTCATCATTTATGATACTTATCAGAAAAAAATTAGTTTATTATACTTTCTAGTAGTTTGATTATGAATAAATGGGAATGAATTATATTTGAGGTTACATGAGTAACTATGTCTTTTTCTCTATATTTAGCTTAGTAAATGTTGAAGTTTTTTGAGATAAAGATCTATTTCCTTCAATTTCTATATACTCCTTATTTCCTATAATAACTTTAAAACAAATTTAATTTTAGCTTTCCTTTACAAATTTATGACTCACTAAAAAGTGAAATTTTTATTTTTGATGAAAACAGATTCAAAGAAGTAAAGTGACAGAGAGTTAGAGAATAGAATCTTAAACGTTGTTCTCTGTAGGTTTTCAGGCCCTGATAACATCAGAAGGTTCATTTTGTTACCTAAGCTGGGCTAGGCAAAATGGCAGCTGTGTTCAATAAATGATTCACATTCTCTAAGCAAACAAACAGAGACATTAATACCAGCTTTCAAAGAATAAGAATAGGTAACAAGACTGAAGGGCTCATATAACTGCCAAGTCCAATTTGATTGGTAGTTTTATGCATTTCCTCTCACTGTCCCCCACATTTCTTTTTATAATTTCTAACCTAAAAAAAGACTTTGTGTTTTCTCCATTGATTTTTTTTTTCCCTGCCTAGAATCATGCAGAAGTACTAAAGAGTAATGAAATAACCTAAGGCAGACAACAGGGTAGGAAACAATGAATTCGATTAATCTGTCCTGAAAAATCAAGAGGCTGTAATATTATCTGTGATGAATCTAAATGTTGGGGAGTTTTTTCATTAAAGCATGACTTAATTTTGTCTAACCAAAAGAAGGTACATTCTAATTGACTTTGGGACCAGTGTCTCTTGGAAAGGACAGTAATTACCACTCTCCACTGTCCTCTGTAATTACCTATCATTTTGCCAAAACTTGCAACCAAGCCGAAATAGAAAATGAAACAATTGCTACCTTAAAACTTTTCTCTTTCAGGACCAAGGTACCATCATGGTTTTTTGGTCTTCTACCTATTTACCTTTGATTAGGGGCTTCCCCAAGATCTATACTCACATGAGACTTAGTTATATCTGTTGGTTCCACTTACCCCTTCATTCTTACTCCCAAATCTACATCTCTAGTCCATGGCTCTCACAGGCCGTAAGCCTTGATTCACTCTCTTTTTTATTTGTCCTAAGCCCCAGACTTGAAACCTCATAGTCCTCAATGGTACTTCCTCCTTACCACCACACTCTGATTCTTCTTCTTCAGTGGTGCCTCTTGGGTTTCTCTCTTCCACCTGATTTCTGTACAACCACTCAAGTCTGGGTCCTTGCCATCTAGCAGTAATGCCCGACATTTGTCATCTTCCCATCCACCCTGGACCCCTGCAGTGATCTCCTGACTGGTGTCCTGCCTCTACCCCTCTCTGCCTGCAGCCATCACACTGAAGCCACAGCGATATTTTCAAAATATAAATCAGGTCATGCCAAACCCTGCCTCTAAATCAAAGGGGAAGCAGTTCCAACCTCCTTTCCTAGGCTTACCGTGCCCTGCACGAACTGGTCACCTGCTGGCTCTTTGATCTGCATTTTGTCTCTCCCTGGCTCTTGTCTGAATTTTCTTTCCCAATTCATTCTTTTTTTTTTTCTTCAGGTCTATTAGGTGAAGTTCATACTTCTTAGGCTAGTATTAAAGAGTAGAGCCTAGCTCTTGGGAGGCCGAGGCGGGCGGATTGCTCAAGGTCAGGAGTTCAAAACCAGCCTGAGCAAGAGCGAGACCCCGTCTCTACGATAAACAGAAAGAAATTAATTGGGCAACTGATATATATATATAAAAAAAAATTAGCCGGGCATAGTGGCACATGCCTGTAGTCCCAGCTACTCGGGAGGCTGAGACAGCAGGATTGCTCGAGCCCAGGAGATTGAGGTTGCTGTGAGCTAGGCTGACGCCACGGCACTCACTCTAGCCTGGACAACAAAGTGAGACTCTGTCTCAAAAAAAAAAAAAAAAAAAAGAGTAGAGCTAATATTTCTTACCTTCCATTACTCACTATACCAGTCCTTACCTTTAAATGTCTATTTCTTCATTCATTTCTCCCATTCATTTCTGCCTTCCCCCCATACATCGTTATGCCCATCTTAATATCATAGTAAGTACCATGTACCGCCTCACTCCCACGCCCCCTTCCTCATTTCCGTGTTCCACTCTCTCAACCTTGAAGCACCCTTTCTGTTCATTTCAGTGAAGGCAAAATGGACTGTGGCATTCCACTCCCTGAATCTCGGTTTATAACCTACTCTGGTTTCTCTTTTTTAGAGTCTTTCTATACAAATTGTCTCTGTTTTACACTAATTAATTCTTTTGCAGTGTACTCTTATTTGCCAGTTGCTTCTAGTGTGCTTGTTAGTTCTCCAGATATTTTAAGGCTCTCAAGGGTGGAATATAGCCTCTCATGCTTGTCATCTGGTAAACATATTATTTACTATAGGGCTAGATGGGTAGTAACTGTTGATTAGTTGATTGGAAACTTGATGAATGTTATGTAACATTTTTTTCAAGCCTTTCTTTATGGAATGTTTTAAGACTTGTCTCTTTTTTCTCTTCTAGAAAGTCATTTTTAAAACAACATTCAACTTTGTGAACCTGAAGAATTTTGACCATTCCGAGTCTTAATCCCACACCACTACTCCAGCAAATTTATGCTACAACTGGTAACGATGACCAGAAGCCTGAAGAATTAAAATGCCAACACCAAACCTTACCTTAACAGCTCTGGTCTATATTGTTCCCACCCATTTTAATATATTGTTTTATAACCACTTTTAAATATTCTTAGTTCTGTTCTTTTTTTTTTTAATTAAGGGTTTTTGTTTTTGTTTCCTGTTTACTTTGTGTACAACTACCTGCTTTTTGTGGCTCATTTTGATCCAATGACAGTGAACAAAGCCAGCCCACGCTGGTAAGGTGCTGTTCACTTGAACAGGTGCTGTTGTGCGGAAAGGAAACTCTGTGACTAATTTAGGTAGTGACTTTCCTTCTTCCAGATTCTTTCCATTGAATTCTCACAGTAAATATTTACAGAGTTTTCCAAGGGCAGTAAATATACTGTATGAGAAAATATTAATACAGATTAAAAGCATTTCTTACATTTTGAAAATTTTCTAATGTTTCAGAGTTTCACTGGGGTTGTTTTTTATATTGAACCCTTTGACTTTCCAGTCCTGTGACTTTTTACTTTTAGTAGAGAGTCCGAATCTCCAGACTGGAGAATTACGAAGTTCGCTGACCATGCACTGTGCTTAGAGACCTGCCGTGCCACAGTGCCAGTGCTTCTCACACGCACCTCTTCGGCAGCATTCCAGAACGGGAGGGAGGAGAAAGAAAAAACCCTTTCCTCCCTTCTACTAAAAGATTCAGGCAGCTTAAAACCTTAGTGCTTTTTTTCTTAACATATCCAAATTTCAATACTTTCCATTATCTGAACACTTGGTTAGAGCACTTGCTTTGTATTAAACCTCCTTGTGTATAAGTAAAACTGACCTTTTGTTATCGAGCAGGCATATCTCTTGCAGATAGTTTGATGATTCACACAGGTTTGAGGACACTGGGAAGAGAGGTAGGGGGCTAGGGTGTTTTTTCTGTTGGTTGGAAGAATGTTAAACCATTTAAAGCTGATACCAGAGACCTGATAGGGACTTATTAACTGTATTGAACGTTTTTCCCCTTGCTTTTGATCCTATGTATAGTTATGATGCCAGATTAGATTTATAGCAGCTTCAAGTTGTATTAAATGATATTTTGCTTTCTGTAATACTGTTATAAAATAAAGTTTGTTTATTCTCTAAGCTCCCTGCTTCTTTTTATAAAGGTTTAAAATAATAAACTCGAGTGGTATTTCCCATCAGAAGTCATAGTATTTTGTGGTATGTAGCATTTTTAAAATCTATTTTCAGCTCTGTTTTATAATTTGATGATGCTGCCAACATCACTGATTAGAAAGTGCGAAAGCAAAGTTGAAAATTTGTAAATCTAATGTTTAGCATTCCGGATTCCTTCTGCCTGGGTAAATAATCCACCCTAACTTTTATAAATTCTCTAAGGCATATTTTTGCTTATTTTCTTTGTGTGTTTTTTGTTTTGTTTTCAGGAAACATTTTAGCTGTACCATCTGAATCTTGCTTCTGTGATTCATGTCCTTCTTTACTTTGTGTCTACTGAGCCTTAATGTATCAGGCAAACCAGACTCTGCTGCGGGCCTGCATCTGAGTCTAAGTGACACGGCTTATTGTAAAGCTTTTGCCAAGGCATACCAGATTATCTTTTAAATATACTTTCCTTTTAAATATACAACAAATGGCCAACAGGGTATATTTCTTTTAAAATGTTACATAGCATTTTCTTCACTAGTCATTTAAAATAAGTGTGTTAAATATAATTTGCATAGCTGTCATCTTTGAGAACTCTTTCCACTAAATTATCTCTCACCTTGTGAAAGGCCTTTCTCAGTTTCTCTATAATTATTACAAAAACAACTCTCTAGGGAAGGCTATTTCAATAAGCCAAGCCTTAGAAATACTATGGAACCAAATGTGAATCTGTAAGTATATTTCTCATCAGAAAGTTTGTATGTTTAGCATTCACATTTAAATCATAGGATGATCTTCCCAGGGCATTTTGAGAACTGTTTTCCTGCATACTTCTAGTGATGATAACAGTGATAGGAAGAAAGTTCGTCCTCACAGTTCCCGTGGACTAGGAAATGCAGTGTTCAGTTAGGGCTCGGTTTTGTTCAGCTCAGATAGCAAGGGCAGCGTTTGGGGTCCTGGAGGCGTCTAGAACATCTCTCAGGACTTGGTACCCAGAGAGCCACTCAGGACAATGTTAATTGTTAATCCCACATGACTAGCAGCAAGGCTGTCTTTTTTAGTATTTTGTATGTCTTAGAAAATATTTCTCTAGATGTTATAATTTCACCTGGTAAACTGGATTTCCAAAACCCCATATGGTAGAATAAATAGAAAAGTAAATCAACAAGTTTTGTGATGTGGATTTGAAAAATTTAAAAAGTGGAAAGAATAATTTAAAATTTCAAATCTGTTTGATGGTAATTATTCATTTGATGGTATTTTTCAAGGTATGTTTCCTGCTATTCTGTTTGTCACTCATATGTTAGTATATATTAATACATGCCATTGCCTAAATTTTCATGAACTCGTAGGTCTCTTCTGATTGGAACACTAATTATAAAGTCAGAAAGCAAGGATCTCATGAGCATGCTTTGAAAATTCTAATCATTTTTATAAACAAATCAGAACATTTATTTCCAAAGTGTTTAACATTTTGAATTCTGAAAGAGTTATGAACTCTGATTTCTGAGATTTAGTTTTGCTAAAGAACTTAAGATTTCAACCAAAAGCTGTTTTTGTTTTCTAGGAGTGTTTATCTGTTCTTGATTTTCCAATTGCTACTAAAAGTGTACTATTACCTGGCCAGATTAATTTACATGTTTTTTTTAAAGGGTTTGCAGATAATATGTCTGATAACATAATATGTGCCCTTCCTTGCCCAATTTTATGTTTTTTCAGCTTGCATAGGTTCAGGATGTGGAGTGGTCATGGACTTTCAGGTTCCCAACATCAAATTGCTAAATTACCAACATGATGAACAAGAGAGATGGAAAGATAACAGCTTTGGGCTACCTCTGTAAAAATATTTTTGGTAAATTTTCATTGAGTAATAAATAATGGCAACATGACAGAACTTAAAGCACCTATTATTTTATTGAAAGTCTCCAGTTGCAGGAACATGTTCCTATTAGGGAACTCTTTCAGATACTAAAACATCAGAAATATGATGAGAAATTGATTCATTAGATTTGGAGTCAAGAGTCTTCTGTTCAAATCCTGGCTCTGTCAGTTTCAGGCTATATTCCCCTAGGCATACTTATGTTAAAAAAAATTATTTAAAACAGTAAGATTAGGAACTATTGGGGTGAGGCCAACAGTTTGGGCCCTGGAGAATAAGATGCACCTGAATCGTGTCAGGAGACTGCTAGGCTGGTCTAGGTGGAGGCCAAGATAGCCTGTTTGTTCAGCAGCAGTGAAGAGGACCGAATCGGTCCAGGCCCAAATGCAATCTTAAACTGGACCCAGGAGATGTGAAGAGCAAAGACATGACTGCAGCTGCTTGGCTGTGCTTGGCAAATGATTTGACAAATGTATTAGCAGTGCCTTCAAGCAGATGATAATGAAACCCTTGGGACTTGTTCCTCCCTGGGAAAACTAACATGTTTTTCTACATATTAAAAAATTCACAAATCTAGTCGATTTCATTGGAGTTTCTTTACTCTCATTTGATGGCAAAAGAACAAAAACAAAATCCCGGGTCTTGCTTTAAACTACTTGGTTGTGCTCACTGCTGAGAACATGTATGTGTAGAGCACATGTGTTGCCACAATAGCTGAGACGTGTGGACCAGCACTCAGCAGGGGCAAAAATCACTCTGAAGTGCCCGTTTCTGGAGGAAGATGGAGCAAACCCTGATGGCTCAGCCACAGATTTGGCTGGCAGCTGCCTGAGACGGGAATGCGAGTGTCCTTTCACACCTTCTGTTAAAGAAAGCATTCTTATATAAGCTGATTTCCAGCAGGGGCTAAAAAGAGATCCCTCCCAGAACTGAGAGAATATTGTTATTCCTTCCATATGGCGTGAGCACTGTTACTCTGAGTCACCTCCATCTGAAAGCCCCAGCAGACATTTTCATTATAAGCAAGTGCAATAAACTGTAGAAATGAGTGTCTTCAGTCAAACACTAAGTAAATATATATTATGCAAGATGTGCAAATGGCAACTGCTCCCTGAAGGGGTAGAAAGAATTTTGGGGTGGGCCTGAGAGGAAGAAGCAGAAAATGTCCAGCACGGGTGGTGCATTCTTGCTTTTGGTCATCCACACAATCTCTTGTGTGACTGTATGTTATTATCAAAGTTGGTGCATTTCTTAGAGATGACCAAAGTCGTCATGTTTTATAAAGTGAATCATTATAATAGCCTGTTAGAGTCATGTGCAAAGATTGGAATGTAACCAGACTTAAACTTAGAAAGTATTGAACATCTTTGGTTAATGTCAACTTGAAAATGTATCTAGCACAATAGTAACCACATCTAGTTAGTTAGTGAGACACAGAGTCTTACTCTGTCGCCCCGGCTAGAATACAGTGGTGTCGTCATTGAGATTGCCCCTGCAATCTCAAACTTCAGGGCTCAAGTGATCCTCCCTTCTCAGCCTTCCGAGTGGCTGGGACTGTAGGCATGCACCACCATGCCTGGCTAATTTTTCTATTTTTTGTAGTGACCAGGGTCTCACTCTTGCTCAGGCTGGTGTCGAAGTCCCGAGCTCAAGCCATCCTCCCAGATTGCTAGGATTACAGGTGTGAGCCACCACGCCTGGCCTACAATCTTTTTTAACTACCACCTTGATTTAAGTGTTTCTTTTCAATTATCTATGGTGGCCCTTTAGGGCTCCCACTGAAAGAGAAGGATTCTGTTAGTGAAATGTTGACTTTTTTTCATATTTAGATATAGCTCCCTGGTATTTTGGTTTTACAGGCTTCTTGCCTTATTCGCCTCAGGAATTATGTGAACATTCTGTTCTCCTTTCCTTTCCTCTGTTTCCAAGTCATGTCATGTGCAAAGCTACATTCATGGGTAAGCCATACCTACTACTGGGAGACTCCACTTGCTTTGTATGTCATTTGTGACAATGATTCGTGAAAGCACTTGGGAAAAGGAGAGACACAAACTCAGGTCCAAAAATGACACCTGAGTGGTGTCATTTAAGAGTTGCTGAACTGCAAGAGGAACACAGGGAAATACTCCTAAATAGGGACTCTACTGAGCTCTGAGGCATTCATCTTTTGCCATTCATTTGATCTCTACCAGAGTTTCTTCATCTCTAAAACCAGAATCATATGGGATTATGTAATAACATACTTAAGAATTTTATTTTAAAAATACACCCTTCAGAACATGGTCACAATAAAAGTAAAAAAGTTCTGTGTCCAGTCCATAGACAAACCTGAGAAAATCTTGATACTTTCTCTATTTCAGCTGATTCTCACAGAAGTCCTCTTGGACAATAGCTGCCACTTTTCAATATGGTTCAGAACAAGCATCTTAGTGTTCTATTTTTGCTGTGGTTCCAGTTTGTCAGTCTACTTAATTAGCTGCACTGTGGACCATTGCTCTCTGACCAATAGAAATTAAATTCATTGTGCTTCAGCTATTGGAAGGTCCCCACCAGTCACGACCGTTTCCTTCTCTGGGACAGGGAAGAGCCATCCTTGTGATTGTGTTGTCGATCAGAAGACTGGGACAGCTCTTCATTAACTGAAAGGAAAAATATCATTTAATAACTTGGAGACAGCTGAATGCCATTGGTCATTTACAACTTATAATTATAGGCGAGCATTTCAGATGCTGGTGACCTTGGCTGGTCACAGAAGTGCAGGTCTTCAGAGTAAGTCCTACTACAGGATGTCTATGTCCTCAACCACTTCCAACAGATGTGTCAATGCTTCTTTCTAAATAATGGCCCTAGCTAAAGTGGACAAATTACTACTGTGATGAAAATGGTTACATGATAAGTATATCTTACATTTAATAGACTAGGTGTTGATTAAATTGAGACCCACACATTCAGTAAGCATGTATTAAGTGTGTATATAGGCCAGGGCTTCGGGATATGGAAATAAGTCAGGGTTTCTACCCTTTTCCTCCCTCCCAAAAATGTGTGTGGCCATTTATAGATTTTAGACAAATCAAATTAGTTGTCTCCCTTCTATCTTTTGGCATTTTTTACTGATGACTTTGACAATTTTTTACCCACGACTCTGTTTCAACCTTTCACAACTGCACATTCCTTCACTCCTTAAAATATTTTGTCAAAGTGACTCAACTAAAATATTAAAACTCATCAATGACATCTGGTTACTAAATCTAGTGGCATTTTCCAATCTCCTGTTTCCTTCCTCAGTGGCATTGACACAATTACCTTTCCCAATCATTCTCCTCCCTTTGGCTACTATGAATATTCTGTACCATCTTTCTGTATACTTTTATTTGCTCCTGTAGCCTCCACTGTTATCTCTCTGGTGATAACCAAATTTGATCTTTAGCCCTGAGATCCCTTTTGAGATCCTGACACATCTTCCTTGTACATCAGAGAACATGTCTCTCTTCCTGACTGCCACCAACACACACAACCGATCCTGCATTTGCCCTCAAAAGTTTTATTCTCAGAATTATAATTAATCAAATCAAGCTGGAGACCAGGAGCTTCTAATCTCATGGGAGATAATAAACATGTTTATAGAGTTGAACCTGAAAATGTTCTCTTTGGCTCCCATACCAAGTCCATGCAACTTATCTCTTGCCTGATACTTTATATGCCATGCACCCTAGGACATGTGCACTTTCCCTGACCTGGATTCTTCTAGGCCTCTATAAGTGTTTGCCATCCTAGTCAGGAGAGGGTGCATATGCGATGGTGACATGAAGCTCAAGATTTAATAGCCAATACTATTGAACACTTGCTATGTGCCAGACACTGTGACTCCCTTTGCATGCCTTCTTATTGAATGCTTGCAATGACATTATGAGCCAGTCACCATCATTCTTAATTTACAGATGAGCACACTGAGGCAAAGAGAAATCAAGTTGGGGTAATTTGCTCAACATCACAGAAATGGATGGATTCAGAATTTGATCCCAGACAGTCTGACTCCAGAGTCCCATACTCAAGCACTGGGTCACACTGCCTTTGCATATAAATTGTTGCTATTTCAAAGTTATTCCTTCGAGATGGCCCTTGGCTTAGACTATAACTCATTAAAACATCAGTAATTTCTTCCCCTTTATTCTTAATTACCAATGGCTAACTGCACAACAGGTGGTTTGAATGAGGGACCAGAATACAAATTGTAGAGCTGAAAGTGGGTGACCTGAATAATGAGATTGAAAGAAGCAAACTATTAAGTTGAGAGAACTAGAATGGAAAGGCCAGGAGGAAGCTCATCAATCTCTAATGAATCATCTATCCAGTGAATAAAGTGTGCTGGGCACCATGCAGAGAGTGAGAGAAATAAAATGATTTATCCTTCTCCTAAAAGAGCTTGCAATTTGGCCATCATTTTGTTTCAATGGATCTATTAAGGACAATGCGCGGAGAGAGATTAGATAGACAGGTGGCCTTGAAAACACTCGAGTTTGTTATTATGGAAAATTTTGCAAGCAATGAAGTTTTCCCTGGTGGACCACAGGTGAAGAAATGTAATCCCCTCTGACTCAGAGGTAGATCTTTATGTGGAGGAATCACCATCATCAATAATTATAATTACTTCTCTTATATAAAGAGATTGATCAAATTCTTGCCTTGTTTAAAGTTCTCCCACAGATGGTGGTTAATTTTTTTGCCTGAGCCAAAAAGATTCTTTCATTCAATAGAACACCTACTCAGTGTTCAATACTGTAGGAGTAATGTGTTGGCTGAGAGAGCTAGCTCTGGAGCCAGACAGCCAGGGTTCAAATCCTCTTTCTACCTATTCCTGGGTAGGTGACCTTGGGAAATTTACTTAATTATTGCAAGACAATTTTAATAATAGCTATTGTAATGACACAAACAGTGCCACCGTGGAATTTATAAGCAGGGATAATAATGACCAACAGTTATTCAGACCAGGAACTGTTAAGAACTTTATATATATCAGATCACTTAAGCTGCACACCCACCCTATAGCTATGTTCTAATATTATTTCTATCTTGCATGTGATGAAATTGAAGCTTCAAGAGATTGAGTGGCCATTGTTAACAGAGCTGGAAATCAAACCCATTTGGTTTGACTCCATAGTCTGGGCTCTTAACAATTTTACTGTGCTAACCCTTAAGTTATTCTTTTTCCAAATAACTTTTTTTCCTTTTTGGTTGCTGACCACTAAGATGTATACCTGAAGTTCAGTGAAAGACACCTCACCACTCTGTATATTTTCAGAACTTCAGTTATCTGTTTCAGAATGTAAGTTGCGGAAGGTCAGAACCTGATCAAAACCCGACCTTATTTTGGATCTAACTCCATACAAAAACTTCTAGGTGTTAAGTAGACACATTTTTTTTTTATTTTGCATAACTATTTGGGGCCATGTTGGCTGTTTTAGAGAGCAGTTTGTTCTTGATCAGGGTGATGGTATTTTGGGGGTGAGGTGGTACTGGAATTAGATGGTTAGGACTTTCAGGACTTGGGGAGATAAGATAATGAAAACTTCCACCCTAAGGGGTGTCAGATGTCCACAGCAGTGGTTGATAAAGGGTTCGGCTATGGAAAGTTTAAGACTCAGACCTTCACTCCAAGAGCAACCTGCTCCTCCTCAAGGCCATTGACACAGATTGAAGAGTGCAGGATGTTAGAGAATTTTCTTTCTTCCTTTGTGAGAAAATTGATGCTCTCTACATACTAATTAAATTTACATGCGCCATTACCTCCTAAGGCTTGAAGTGGAGGGATTGATGTTGAATGATTACAATCCCTCCACATGCTTTCTATCACATCTTAAAATGGCCCTTTCGTCTGACAGACCTGGCTATGTGAGACAGGCAAGCTGGGTTTCTGTTTTAGAATGCAGGACTCTGAGGTTCTGTGAACATGCCAGTTAATCTATCAACGTCCCTCTCTTTACAGGAACAAAATAGGAATGATTACACTTGCCATAACCCCGCTCGGAAGATTAACGACATGACATTTGACCATCTGTTTGCCGTTTTTAAGTGGATGTTGTGAAATGGAGATACAAACTGGTGATATTTTATTTTGGGCCAAGTGATCTCATTTTCCCCCAAACCAGAGAGAGGATATTACTACTTAATCTTAGGAAAATGGCTACAGAAGGAAACGTAATTTTTTTTTAAGCTACATGTTCTTAGAATGGGTGTTTTTTTTTTCCCCCAGAAGAAAGGAGTATTTGAAGTAAAAGGGACCAGATCTACATAAAAATGAAAACATCCGTCGTTGTCTAAGGTTGTCTGCTAATACTGTGAAATGTAATTAAGAATTACTCCAAAAAATGGACAGATTCTATTTGGGAAAAAGGGGAAATAGAAGCAAATGGTAGTTTGAACATAACATTCTTGAAAAAATAATATACTACAGTTTGGTTGCCCATCAGCTGCCACCCTGGTCAGGAATCTCTACAGGATAGTGCCCAGGGTCCCCAAACTTCCCTCACCCTGGCATGCCTAAAACCCAGTGTCAGCAGAATGAAAACTGACAACAGGAGGGACCACTGGTGTCCACTCAGCTGTGCAATGCTCACTTGGTGGTTGGCAGCACTGGTAACAGTGCTTCTAGTTATTGGTATTGTTTTCAACAGCAACCTTCAGATGGGACCCCCATTGCATCACGTAACTGATGCACGGATTTCTGTTCTGCCATAGTAAGTAGCTCCTTCCACCTCCGCACTCACTCCTCCTGTGCTCCTTCCCTGCAGCCTGGAAGCTCCAGGCACACTTTAGTGAGAGCAAGCCAACGTGGGAGAAGCCACAGAAGAGGCTTGTTACATTTCTGGGGTACCCCTTAGCTATTTAGAGGATCCTGCCTCTGGCGGGAGTGCTCAGCTCTGACTTTTTGGAAAAGACTTAAGAAAAAGGGCAGGTCATTCTTACAGCCCTTTGACCAGACATTTAATGAAGCCAGGGATGGAAACATATGGATTTGTAGTATCTACCCTAATGTCTGATGATTTTGCCGGTTTTGTGGTTTTCTAGTACTGTTTTTGCTAAGTCTTGAAAGCCCATAGTTAAAGTCTGTTCTGGTACCTATGACAATCCATGGTATACGATAGATTCACAGACATTTGTTGAACAAATGAATGAATGAGAACTACTGCTCTCCAGAAGTATGGGGCAAAGGTGGAAAGGACTTTCCCCAGAGAACACTGGTCCTCATCCTGTGAGGCTGACATTCTTGCTGTCCCTTGGGTTAGCTCCTATGCTCCAAAAAATGAATGCTTTGAGAAGGAAGGGAAAGACGTATAGTTATAGGCAAGTCTAGAAGTCAAAAGAGGCTCAGTAGCATATCAGAATTTGGAGATGCTGCTGCTTGGCACTGTGGCCAGCACTTTCACTGCACTTTCCTGGTGTCAGCCCCCTTGATGCCAGGCCACGTACTCAACTGCAAGTTGACTTTTCCAGGGCATTCTGTCACAATGTGATTGGTATGTTTTTACCCTAGAATTATCTAAATAAAATATTTATCCCCCTTGATGCCAGGCCACATGCTCAACTGCAAGTTGACTTTTCCAGGGCATTCTGTCACAATGTGATTGATATGTTTTTACCCTAGAATTATCTAAATAAAATATTTAGACCCATTTAAATGTTCTAGATGTTTTTCTATAGATGAGTAAAGCTATAAATCCAAGATCTTCTCTCTTTTGCAGAGTCTGACCAAAATACCAGATGTCCCCTTGAATTATCTGGCCTATAATAACAGGTAGGTAGAGGCTAGTAAGAATCTTATAAATCCACAAGGCTCTCTTGACCTGTTGTTTGCCTTATTTCTTGCTTGATACATTTTTGAGATACTGGAAATTTTTGAGACATCTGGAGATGAAACTTGGAAACTACATGGAGTATCCAAGTCCTTGACAGTGACATCTGCATCCTTTTACTATCCTCAAGGTGCTGAATGTCCCTGGGGGCCAGGGATGCATGTGACTGATGGTGGTTATTGCAAACACTTTGACAGCCCTTCTGAGTTGGAAGACAGAAAAGAAGCTGCAGTCAGGCTCTTGGAGATTTCGAATTTTCTCTTCCCTTTTTTGGAGCCTCTTTCCAGGGCTCAGTGGTAATGAATGACTGGGTAGCAGGACATCCAGCAGACTGATCTTAGGGCAGTGGAGGATAAACCAACTTAATAAAGAAAAGGATTTAACACATGAATCCAGTAGAATGAGACAGAATATGGCTTGATCAGTCAACAAGGGAGCAGTTCATAAAAATGAGACACAAAATTGAAAGGCTAGGGGGATATTTTAGTTAGTTCTGATGGAAAAGTTGCAATTCCATAATATCCTGTATGTCCCCTAGGATTTCTGTATGTTCTATATTTCATCTTAGAAATAAATATCCCAATTGTACTTCTGTAAGATTTTAGGTTAAATGTTATGGCATTAGCCATTTAAGATTCTGAGTATCTGTTTATATGGGAACATAGATGAAGGCATTGTTTGGACTTGGCAAGTTTTTGTGGAAGAGGAGGGAATTTCAAATTTGTTTTTTAGTAGCTTAATACAACACTATCTAAATTAAGAAATATGACTGGTCTTTGTTGATATTGCTAAAATAGTTATTAACCTCTATGATATTAATCTGATGTTTACTGGGTAGAGTATTGACACATAGTCTAACAACTCACGGCCCAATTTCATTAATTTTAATTATAGCAGAATAAACATCTCAATCCAGAACTCAAATGCCCATTCCAAATCACCTCAAGCTTCCTGAGTTTTCACAACTACACGCTCATGGAAAGTCTATACCAAGGTCAAATATCTATCTATCACATTTGCCAAACACTGTGACAGCACAATGCTTAGAACATTTCCTGACTAGAAGTTCAGAGGATGAGAAAGAAGTGTGTGTACACACACACACACACACACACACACACACACACGGGCACATACACATGCATGAACATACAGGCACACACAGCACATACATGTACACGGTCACATATGCTCATACATCTGTCACATAGAGAAGGCAGACCATGAACAATGTTTTAATGTTTGTGAGTCTACTGCCTTGAGAGACAGTGACAAGCAACCACATGTGAAAAGTGCTGACTCACAGTTTGTGGGGTGCTACAGTTGAGGGGTCCCTGCAGCTGGCCTGCCTTCACATTCTAGCCCATGATCCACACTGCTGAAAGGTTCAGACTTTGCCAAACCCACCAAATCTTGAGAGAGGGCTTATTGAAAGGCACCTACAGATCAAAAAGGTGTGTTTCTCCAGGCCTCCCAGAAACCCTGTTGGTGCACTGGGATGTGTCAGAGGTGTGCCACAGGAAAGGACGCCAGCCCCTCCTCGGGTGGCTTCACGCTTACCCTCAATCAATTTGATCCTGAAGTAGGCAATGAGGAGGAGCAGCAGCAAGGTCACAGGCAGGAAGACCCCAAAGAAAAGGAACCAGCTGGGGAGCTCTCCCAGGAAAGCTGACAGCACAGAACTCATGGCCAACTGCATAGCCCTGGACGGTGGGAGTCACTCCGACCCGGAAGCTTTGCTCTGAGCCTGCACTTCTTTTCTTCTGGGGCTCCGGCCTTTGCTCAGCACCTCTCGGTGGAACTTTTTGTGGACTTTGCTCTATTTAAATAGCTCCATGAATTCTGATAGGACTGCTGGCAAGTTACTCTGTAACTCAGCTACAAAGTGTAGAGGAATTGAAAGGCAGATCTTCCAAACTCTTCCAGAGATGAGAATTTATCTGACAGGAGTGGGTATGACCCCGGGAAGCTAAAATTTCTTTGCAGTCAGCCTATTGGAATGGGAAGTCCTGACTTCAAGCAAATCTCATTGATATATATATGTGTGTATATATATTTTTTTTTCCAGGTACAGGAAGAATATTTCCTACACTTTCTAAATTTTGAAGTTAAAAATTACTTAACACATTGACTGCCACACTAGAAAAAAACCTTTTTCCTTGGGGCCACAGTGTTTTATTATGAAAATAGAATGAAAACTTTGAAAACAAAATTATCATCTCTAATAAAAATTTTGTTATTCTTTATTGTTTTCTGTGTATGAGTTATATGCAATAAAATTGTCGATATTAATTGTAACAATAAT
This sequence comes from Microcebus murinus, assembly GCF_040939455.1. Taxonomy (NCBI): domain Eukaryota; kingdom Metazoa; phylum Chordata; class Mammalia; order Primates; family Cheirogaleidae; genus Microcebus; species Microcebus murinus. The sequence continues at coordinate 31,024,738 of NC_134108.1, forward strand.
AACATCAACAAGTAAGATTTTCATGAACCAACTACAGTTACATTTGCTGCACAAGGCCCTGAGCTCAAAAGTAGCATGAGTTAAATACAACTCACATGGCAGTTGACATGTTAATAATTATGCTACTATATCTGTGTACCTGTACCTAGAAAATGTGAATTTTCCTTCATACATAGTTGATGTAACTAAGACCAAGGAAGGAGAAACGAGATTCTTTCCACATCAAAAAACTTTCAGGAAGCTTTGTCATATTTGAACATATTTGTCATGTTCTTTTTTCCCATTTAATTCCATTTGGCAAGACTTCATTGAACGCCTAGACAAAGGTAAGTAAGGAGAACAGCCAATAAATAAATGACAGTAATGTCAGCTTCCAGGTGTGCCACTCTGACTACTTCTCTGAGAGGTTCATTGGTTTATTCATCTTTCAACAAACATTTAATTCTACCAGAACCCAACCTCTGGACTAGGTGCTAGATGTGCGAAGAGTAATTCATGGTCCCTCCCCTCTGAGAGTAGGAACAGACACAAACAGATCATGGCCACAAGGAAACATAGTGGAGTGGCTGATGATGTGGCTCCTTTTCCACTCAGTGCATCAGTGTTTCCTGGCCACATTAGCTTGCACCCTCCACTCTGCCCAGCTTGTCCTTTCCTGTGGCCCACCCTTAGCAGTAGAAGGTGGTCCCTAAATGATAATGATGTGGGTTGTGTGCTAACTCCAAAGTTTCTGGGAAAAGAGAAGTCAATAAACTGACAAATGTCAATGTTGACATGGAATTGTTAACTATGTTGAGTTGTTATTGACCGATTTAGCGAAAATTTTCCAAAGATACTGGTCTATAAACTATAACTGACTAAAAGAATCCTCTCCATATTCAAAGGATCCTTTGGAGAACTTGGACCAATTTTGGTGGGGAGGAATTGGCAACCACCTTTTTGGGCTCATTCCTCCTGTCATGTTCTAAGCCTGTCTCCAGCCCCTGTTAGTGAGTGCCTGGAAGATCTATGAAGGACAAGGTACTGCTAGCACCTCCCAAATTCTTTTTATCAGGGACGTTACATGATAATTGCAGAGTCTCTGTCCTAGCTGTAAAGTCTGTACTCTAATTTACAAAATAAGAGAGTTTGAGAGGGTCTCTGGGGTGCTTGCCTGGCATTCCTGAGCAGTGAATAGTAAACAGCTTCCCTCCCAGAAGTCAGACATCTTGGTTGGATCATGTGGTAGATATATGTTAACATTTTAAGAAATTGCCAGACTGTTTTCCAAAGTGGTTGTATTATTTTATATCATATACCAGCAGTGTGTGGGAATTCCGGTTCCTTCACATACTCAGCAACTGTTGGTACAGTGAGTCTTAATTTTAGCCATTTCAATAGTGTGAAGTGGTATCTCCTTGTGGTTTTAATATATACTCCTTAATGATATTGAGCATCTTTTCAGATACTTATTTAAGATTCATGTATCTTGCTTGGTGAAATGCCTGTTCAACTATTTTGCTGATTTTTAAAAATCTGTGTTTTTCTTACTGAATTTGAAGTTCTTTATATATTCTAGATACAAGTCAATTACAAATATATGATTTGCAAGGATTTTTCTCTCAGTCTGTGTCTTGTCTTTTCATTCACTTAGCAATGTTTTTCAAAGCATATAAGTTTTTAATTTTGATGAAGTTCAGTCTGTCAAATTGTTCTTTTATGGATTGTACATTTCATGTCTAAAAAATCTTTGCTTAACCCAAGATTACAAAGATCTTCTGTGTTTTCTTCTAGAAGTTTTATAGTTTTAGGCCTTTGATCTATTGTGAGTTAATTTTTGTGATTGATAAGAGGAATGGTTGGAGTTCTTTTTTTATTGTGCAGATGGATATTGGATATTTGGATATTTGGATATTGGATAATTGTTTCAACACTATTTGATGAAAGACTACCCTTGTTCCACTGAATTGCCTTTGCACCTTTGTCAAAAATCAGAAGTCAGTTATGTGTGGGTCTATTTCTGCCTTCTCTATTCTGTTCCACTGATCTAATTGTTAATCTTTGCATAAATACAACTCTGTCTTGATTACTGTAGTACTGTTTAGTCCTCTGACTCAGTTCTTCTTTTTCAAAGTTATTTTAGCTAGTGTAGATCATTTTCATGTTCATACAAGTTTTAGAATCAGCTTATCAATTTCCATAAAAAAAAGGCCTGGTGGGACTTTGGGATTGTGTTGAATCTATAGATCAATATGAGGAGATAATCAGTATTTTAACAAGATTGAGTCTTTTGACCCATGAACATGATATATTTTTCCATTTATTTGGATCTTTAACATCTCTCCATTTTTGCAGATAGAGAAAAAATAATTCTATGCTTCATATGGAACCAGAAAAGAGCCCAAATAGCCAAAACAGCCTTAAACAAAAGCATCAAATTGGGAGGTATCACTTTACCAGACTTCAAGCTATATTACCACAAGGCTATAATAACCAAAACAGCATGGTACTGGCACAAGAACAGAGACATAGATCAATGAATCAGAACAGAGAACCCAGATATAAAAGCATTCTCATATTTTCATCTGATCTTTGACAAAGCAAACAAAAACACACACTGGGAAAAAGAATCCCTATTCAATAAATGGTGCTGGGAAAATTGGATAGCCACACGTAGAAGACTGAAATAGGATCCACACCTCTCACCACTCAATAGTAGTTTTCAGTATGCCAGTCTTGAACATCTTTCATCAGATTTATCACTAAGTATTAAATATTTTATATTTTATGCTATTGTAAAGTGTATTGCTTTTAAAATTTCAATTTCTCATTGTTCATTCCTAGTATAAAAGATTTTCTTAATTTACAAAAAATACCTCATCACAGGAACTTCTAGAAGATTAAACATTAGAATTTATTAAAATATCCTTCAGATCGTGTGAACTTTGATCTATAAAGGCTATTATCTCAATCCAAAACAGTCACTTGGAGCTATACTTAGTAGGCACAGAAGCCACAGAAAGATGGAGGTGTTTGAAACATTGGTAATCTATTTGATCTATCAGATTTTGGGCCATAGAGTAGGCAGTTTCTTAACAAAATCACCACAAATTCTTTACCTGGCTTTTTACCCTGTAGAAATAATCATTAACGTCATTGGAAATATCTACATTGGTGAAAATGAGGGACATATATTGGGGATTATGGCCTCTTGCTCATTTCCTTAGTAGCAAATACTCTCACTGTTGATTTATATGATGATTTTAGGCAAAAGTGATTATAAAATCTGCTATTCAGGAGAAAATTCCTTGGAGATTACTGTCATATCACCTATGGACTACGAGTAACAGCTAGCCAAAAGCCTATTGCAGACAATTGTGACCTATTTATGCCAAACCCGCCAGGTGTCTGAATTGGATTCTGCATTTGTCCGACTGAGCCATAAAGAATGACTCACTGCGGTGACACACCATAGAGCAATGCAAGTCCTGACGTTCATCAGCAGAAGGTGCCAAAGAACCATTGACTGATATCTGGAATATCAAATTACGTACAGCTACAAAACCAACACAAAAAAAACCAAATACAAACGAAACTAATGAATTTCAAATGAAACAGTTTGATTTAATTCCATGGGTGATGTTTTGTTGAAATGAAGCATCACTCACAATGTAAATATAAGAGTTCCAGAGTGAACTCTTTTGCGTATGAAAGCCTACATTCCTTTGGTTCTTGTTAACTGCCCCCTCTGAACTTTGCTCATTAGCCTGTGTCAATTAAAGCAGATCACTTGGCAGCAATACTACAGTAAACACAAAGATAAGGGCCCTTAAAATCACATGCTAATCTTAGGTTACAAGGTATCACTCAATAAAAAAAAGATCTCTACTTTGTGAACTTTGAGAAAAGGCCTACAGATTTCATTATTCATATTTGCAGGTAACAAATATTTATTGAGGGCTTAAAATGTGCCCCAGAGGCACTGATTTGGGGGATGTGGACATTTTCATGGATCAGACAAAGTTCCTGTCCTTGTGGAGCTTATGTTCTAGTGGGGTAGACAGACATAAAGCAACAGCAACAGGTAACTGGTATTGAATACTCATGTTGTTCCAGGTATGGTCTAAGCACTACGCATGTTATAACTCATTGCATTCTTGTAATGATGCCTTCAAAGTAAGAACCATATCTGTCATCACCATTTTACAGATGAAGAACCTCATGGGACTTTCATATTAATAACTTGTCAAGGATCAAACAACTACAAAGTGGCAGCCAGGATTTAAACCAGAGCCCAGAGTCTTATCCACTATACTTCACTACACTCTACAGCCTCTCAACCTCCTAGAGCTATACATACACAAGGTTGAGTAGTGATAAGTGCTCTACTGAAAAATAAAGCAAGACAAGTAGATGAGAGAATAACAGAAGTGCTAATTTTAGGCAGGGCTGTCAGGAAAGGTATATTAGTTTGCTAGTGCTGCCATAATAAAATACCACAGAATGGGTAGATAAAATAGCAGAAATTTGTTTTCTCACGGTGTGGGAGGAGGGAAGTACAAGATCAAGATGCCAGCAGGGTTAGTTTCTGGTGAGACCTCCCTGCTTATCTTGCAGATGGTCACATTCTCATTGTGTCCTCACATGGCCTTTTCTCTGTGTGAGTGCCCTTCCTCCTCTTCTTCCTCCTCCTCCTCCTCCTTCTTCTCATATGTATGTGTATGTATGTATATTCATAGGGTACAAAGACACCAGTCCTATCAGATGAGGGCCCTACCCTTACGACCTCATTGAATCTTAATTACCATAAAGGCCCTGTCTCTAAATACAGTCACGTTAGGGGTTAGGGCTCCAATGTATGAATTTGGCAGGGCTAAGGGGATACAGTTTGGTCCATAACAGAAGTTTTCTCTGAAAAGCTGACTTTTGAGCAGGGACTCAAACGAAGTGAAAGAATAAGCCGCTACACATTTGGAGGGATAGGGTTATGGGCGGAGAGAACAGCAAGTACTGAACTCCTGAGATGGGAATGCTTTTGGCCTGATGGAGAGTGAGGGGTGAGCCTGTTGTGCCCGGAACACACTGAGGAAGGGGAAAAGTGATAGAAAATACACTTGTGTGAAACAGTGATCTAGAAACTCAATAATACTGACAATAGGCCAAGGAACTATGCCCATAGTGCAGTTTGTGAAACTAATTCTACATTTTCTTAGAAGTTGCTTGGAGAATGGTTAATTAGCACAGAGAATACTGGGGTAAGTAGGTTTTTTATTGCAAAGTTTATGAGAGCCTTTGTTTGGTAAGATGCATTGTAGCATATAGAGCGCAGTCTTTCCCAAACCTTCTTCTTGCCAGGAGAATCTCAGGAGATTAGGGTCTGCGGAATACACTTTGGGGTATGGAACACTTATAGAAAGAGGTTTGTCCAGATGCTCTGAACCTAAGTATCAACATACAGGTTTGGAGTTCTTATGTAGGGAACAAATCGATAGGGAAGAAATTATTTTGAGAAGTTATCATTTTGTGGGTTTTATTGGATTTCATTTTTATTTTTGTAAATTTTGCTAGTACAGTCTGCCCCAGCAATTTGAGAAACATTCATTTTGTCTTATTGTTCATGAAATTTTCCAGTGTCAGTTCATCCCACTTTGCAGTTATTTTGTTTATAAAAGTGATCATTGGGAGATGCCCACCTGAACACAGCTTCCTTGTAGTCCCATCCTGTCTATGGTGGTGGTATAAACTAGATGTTTCTAGTTATTAACAATAGTCTGTGACAGGAATAGTGGCTCTTTGGGAATAGCATAAGTGCCCGTCATTTTCATGGGCCCTACCAAAACCCAGGGAGGAATGCTGGAAATATGTGCACATGGTCATAGATTTTGTAAAGTTTGCAAAATAAAAAAGATATATTAACTGCAAGTGATTAATGGTCTGTCTCTTTTCATTCCAACTTCCCCTCTGCCACATTCTTTGTATCAAGGAGTGGTGGAGCTGCCATAGACATTTTGGGGACATGTGTCTATGGAAGATGGGGACATATTTAGTATAGGTTAGTGATATGTTTATGTGGTTTATAGTCATTTCTGTACACAGTTAAGCTGTAGTTAGCTGTTGTGGTGTAGAAATGGCTTCCACAAAATACTCCTGCCACCTGCTGTGCAGACTCTCTTGATTCTGGGACAAAAGGTGATATTACAATATGAATATGCTCTGTGCACTTGACTACAGAAGTATATGGAAAGTGGAGAAGCACTAAGGTTTGAAATATATGGAGTCAGAAGCTGCTCTGAAAAATATGCCTTCAAACCTCATACATGTAAAATTATTAGTGGAAGATTTGCTTTTCTTTGATGCCAAGTCAAAATGACAGTTCTGTCCTGAGGCGTATGCAGTTACAAACACAGTATACATTATTGTGTAGATTATGTTCAATACAATTTGTCAGAACTCCTGTGTTTGAGGACAAAAACTGGTAGCAGTAGCACTACAAACAGTGAGTGTACCTTTGTGTGAGGTTGCATGTTTTATGCACCCCAAACTTATTAGATTACACATTAGCATGTACTATGGGCCTTGTCCTGACAAAGTCTATGATAGTTCTGTACAAAACTGCATGAAGAATATCCATTCACCTGGCAGAGCAGGGTCCTGAAGAAATGAGGGTTCCACTAATGAAGCTGTATGAATTTATGAAAGTTCACTATATGCAATGTAAGAATAATCAATACAGTTATGTAGTTCTATACAACATAACAGCAATTTAAAAATAAATTCAATCCCTCTTGTGAATGCCTTCATTTCAAATTAATTTTGCATGTTATTCAAAATTATTGATTATTCCAAAATTTAAATATAATGAAAAGGAAATTTCCTTGAGGAGGCCTAAAACAGAAACTGAAAGATTTCTAGAAACCTCAGAATATAAAACATTATATTGATTCATTAGCTTTTAAAATTTTTTATTTTGTGATTTCTTTTCTCAGTCTAAACACTTTCACACAGGATTTTTTTTTCCAGTTTTACACTGTTTTCTCTTAAATAGAATCCCCCCCAAATGTATAAGTTTCATTAATCAAAACTTGGATCTGCTGTGGAGTGAGAATAGAAATTTTCCCGAAGAATCAAGCCTGAGAGAAATAGTAGCCTTGCAGCTATTGTCTAATTTGTGCTTCCTGCCATCATTTTGTAGGAGGCTGACCTCTTCTAATTGGTCTCTCGGAGTATTTGGAGGTTCTGGAAGGCATCTCTAATTTAGTAGGTCCCCACTGGAGGGCCATTTAGCAAAGCTGGCCGCATTCAATATTAAAAGAGACTAGAGACTCCATGGAATATGCCAGAGAGGGGCTTCAACTGAACAGGAATTACATGTAATCCAGATACCATCAATTGATTTCATGTTTTATTTTTTAATTGAGGGTCAGCCTTTTTCTACAATTTAGTATTATTCCTACTAGATGCACATCACAGAGGATAATCCAACATGATTATTCCATTTCACAGAATTATAGCTGACCTTTGAAATGTGATTGGAAGGCTTTAAAAAAAAAAGCCACAATTTTATTTCTATTTCTCTTTAGAAAAAACATCCCTGCAACTTCTGTAATATCCGAAAAGTAAATCTGCAGTGCTCATTGGAGCCTGAGCGTTTGCAGATGACTGACAGATCTGACTGCTGGTTTGCACAAGCCCTGTTTTCTGTCAAATAGCTGCACTGCCGAAATCCATTGCAGTAATATAGGCCACATTCTCTCATTAGCAGAGTAAGTATAATGCGCAAAGTCTGTATTAATCACTAGGGGTAACTTACCAGGTCATCGTTAAAAATTTTTGTTAAGGTTGTAACAGGAAAATAACAGCTGTTTGTGTAAAGAAGCTAGGAGCTTATTTACATGGCTACTGGAGGCAACAGGGAGATTAATGCATGTTGTCAGTTCTGCAGGTTTAATTTGACTTGAGCTAAAATAGCATCAATACACATCTCCCCTTGCCATTCATTTCTCCTGAATGCTGATAAATTTACTCTCATTTCACCCTGAATGCTGCCAAGCAGTAATGAGTTGTAGCCATCTGGCAGTCCTATTTTCTCTTTCCCTCTCCCCTAAAAAGAAGCAGACAGGGACATTCTTTTCACGGGTGTGTCTGCAGCTGCTGGGATTTGCTGGCCTTCCTCTTGGGGAATGCAGGGCAGATGTTAGTCCAGACAGTGAATTCCTGAACTGGCACACGGTTTTTGGGTTGTAGCTGGTGAGCAAAAGCCTCCTCCATTTCAGAATTGTGGGCGTATAACAGAGTCTGTATGTCAGAATTATCAGTTAAGCAATGTAAAGGGAGATTTGCAAGGTGCAGCTAGTGCTATGCAGTGGTATTGTATAGGTAAAGAATAATACAGTGTACCCAGAGATAAGACTCTCTATAGACACATAAAGCAATATTGTTAATATTGTCTAACTCTTAAAAGAGCAGAAAGCCATTTGGTCTCAGTAATTGCTCCCACATATAATTTTTTCTTTTCATAATATTTTCAGAGTAATCAGACATATTAACCCAGTATGGGTGAAAGAATGATATTAAACTGACACAAAATTTGATTCTATTTCAAGGATATGATTTTTTTTTAAATCAATTTTATTGAGGTCTAGTGTATATAATAAAATGCATCCAGGTAAGCCTACATTTCAATGAATTTTGACACGTTTGTATACTCAGGTAATCACCACCACAGTCAAGATATAAAATATTTCTATTATCCAAAACAGTTGTCCTTGTGCTCCTTCCCAATCCTAACACAGGAAAACTGATGTTCTGTCAGTGTAGATTCAGTTGACCTTTTCTAGAGTTTCATAGAAATGAAATCTTACAGTACCGATGCTTTTGTGTCTGACTTTTTTTCTTTGGTTGGCATAATTCATCCATGGTGTTGCATCTTTCAATAATTAATTCCTCCTTATTGCTGAATAGTAATATTTTATGCCATATCCATTCCACATCGCTATGGAGATGGCATAATTTGTTTATCCATTCACCTGTTGATGGACATTTGATTTTCAGTTTTTGACCAATATGAATAAATTTGCAGACAAGTCTTTGTGTAGACATTTATTTTCATTTCTCTGGAGTAAATACTTAGGATTGGACTTGTTGGGCCTTATGGTAAGTGTATGTTTATTTATAAGAAACTGTCAAATAGCTTTTCAAAATGATTATACCATTTCACAGTCTCACCAGCAATGTATGAGGGTCCCAGTTGCTCCGTCTCCTTGCCAACACTCACTATTATCATCTTTTCAAAATTTTATCAATGCTAGGAGGTATAAGTGGTATTTCATTGTGCATTTAATTTGAATTTCCATGTGTTTTAAAATATAAGGTTTTATTATTATTTAGGTATAGCAAGAGCAATTGATCAGGAGATGACTACCATTAAAAAGACAGTTTGTCCCAATTTAATAGTGAGTACAAGTAGTGTTTGTTTTTCCATTTTGTGCACAGATGGAAATAAAACTCAACAGAAATCAAGCAGGACAGAGCGAGTGGAGGGGATGGGTGATAGCACACCTAATTGGTACAATGTACACTCTCTGGGTGATGGGCACACTTATAACTTTGACTTAAGCACCACAAAAGCAATCCATGCAACCAAAACATTTGTATCCTTCCCCCCATAATATTCTGAAATTAAAAAAAGTTTGTTATACTCACCACTCAGCTGTCAGGGTGCTTTTCATATGCAAACCAACCAATGGGGAGCTCATACCTCCAACCACCTCTTTTACTGGGGTCTGGATTCATTTGCTATCTGTGGGAATCAGGTAGGCCTAGGAGGAGCAGTCCCTCTGAAGTCAGCAAGTCCTCAAGATGTCAAAGGATCAAAAATACAGAATACAAAGACAGGATTAATACATGTGATGAGTAAAGATGATGAACATCTTTTGATGTGCTTTTTGACCATTCATATAACTTCCTTTGTAAAGTATTCAAATCTTGCTCATTTTTAAAATTGTCACCTTCTTTCTAAATTTTAACTAAATTCTTATATATTCTGGACATAAGTCCTTTGTCAGATATTTGTATTGCAAATAATTTCTCCCATTGTGTGATGTCTTTTTATTTTCTTAACATCTTTCAAAGAACTTAAGTTTTAACTTTGATGTGTTCCATTTATCAATTTTTTTATGGCTCATTCATTTTGTGTTTAGCTAAGAAATCTTTGCCTACACCAAGACCATAAAGATTTTCTCCTATTTTTTTTGAGAAGTTTAATACTTTTAAATATTGCATTTAGATCTATGATCCATTTTGAGCTAAATTTTTGTATGGCCAAAGGTAAGGGAGAAGGTTAATTTTTCCCCCAGTGACATTATTGAAAAGACTTTTCTTTCCCAATTCAATTAAATTGGAATTTTAATTTATTCACAATCAATTGACCATACATGTGTGGATCTATTTCTGAATCTCTATTCTATTTCATTGATCTCTAGGTCTGTCCTTCTGCTAATACCACATTCTCTTTATTACTATGACTCTTTAGTAAGTCTTGAAATTCAGTAGTGTAAGTCATCCAACTTTGAATTGACTCTTTTAAGTCTTTTACAAATAACTTTAAAATCAGATTTTTAAAAAAGCATTTTTTTTTTTAGAAAAGTCTCACTCTGTTGCCTGGCTAGAGTGCCGTGGCGGCAGCCTTAGCTCACAGCAACCTCAAACTCCTAGGCTCAAGCAATCCTACTGCCTCAGCCTCCCAAGTAGCTGGGACTATAGGCATGAGCCACTGTGCCCAGCTATTTTTTTCTATTTTTAGTTGTTTGGCTAATTTCTTTCTATATAGTAGAGACGGGGTCTTGCTCTTGCTCAGGCTGGTCTCGAACTCCTGATCTCAAGCAATCCTCCTGCCTCAGCCACCCAGAGCACTAGGCCACTGCACCCGGCCTCTCCAGTTCTTTAGGACTTTTTAACATTCAATAATCTTTTGTAGTTTTCAGAGTACAGATTTGCACACATTTTGTTTAACTTATTCCTAGGTATTTCATGTTTGGGATGTTATTAAAAATAGAATTAAAAAAAATTTCCAACTACTAGTTGCTTATTGCTAGTATTAATACACAAAACACAATTTTTTATATGCTGACATTGTATCTTGAGATCTTTCTAAACTTGCTTATTTGTTTTAAGACCTATAGATTAGGAGTTTTTATTTGTCATTTGTACAGAAAAAGAATTTTACTTCTTTCTTTCCAATGTGCATGCCTGTTATTTCTTTTTCTTGCCTAATTGCACTGGCCTCCTGTACAATATTGAATAAGACATAAGAATGGGCTCATGCCTTGTAAGTTGTTTTGCCCATTTCTTTAGGTTTCAACCTATGCATGTGTAGGTTCATAACCCTAACCCTATGCAGATTTTTGGAACTCTCTCTCTCTTTTAATCCTCCTCTTGGGGACTCTGCCATGCAAATTCTAGCTGCCTTGTCCTCCTTTCACCAGTGTGAATCCTCCACACAGCGAGATTGCCAGGGTCTGTTTGGCTTCCTCCTCCCTGTCCTGCAGGCTGACAATTGCCTCCTGGCAGAAAACCTGGGCTCACCTAATTTTTTTACTATGCACTGAAGGGTCACAGTCTTTTATTATCTAGTATTTTAAAATATAATTTTTTACATTTGTTTAGTTTTTTAGATGTTTATAGCAGGAAGATAATTCTGAGCTTTGGCTAGAAATGGATGTAGATACTATTTACTACTGTATTTAATTCCCCACCAGTTTTATTATGATTACTATTGTTTTTAATTTTGAAACTTGCTATGTGACTCAGCCAGTTTTGCTCTGGTCAAAAGGAAGTTTTGAACAGTGGTTTTCAACCTATCTCACATTAGGCTTATTTGAGATATCCCAAAAGATACCCATGTTCTGGCTGGGTATCTTTTGGGATTCTGATTTAAATGACATCTACATTTTGAAAAATAGGGATCCCTTATATATATCCCTTGCCAATTGCCCAGGCAGGAATCAGCCTCCTCCACTTACTCTATCTGGTGCACCACGCACATGTCACTTCCTGGGTGTGCTGCAGCTGGAGAGCAGTGAGCTGCAGAGGCTAGCCTCTCTCATCTCCAGATTCCAGCTCAAATGTCACAAAACCTTTCTCTGAGCCTTGGAAGCCATCCTTTCTCCTTCCCACCTATTGCCATTACATAACATGTGTACTTCTATGAGAGCAATAATAGAGTTTGTTTGTTTGTTCGTTTTGAGACTGGGGTCTCACTCTGTTGCCCCAGCTAGAGTGCATCAACATAGCTCACTGCAACCTCAAACTCCTGGGCTTAAGTGTTCCTCCTGCCTCAGCCTCCTGAACAGCTGAGACTACAGGTATGTGCCACCACACCCAGCTAAATTTTCTATTTTTTGTAGTGACAGAATCCTGTTCTTGCTCAGGCTGGTCTTGAACCCTTGACCTCAAGTGATCCTCCTGCCTCGGCCTCCCAAAGTACTGAGATCATAGGTGTGAGCCACTGCACCCAGCCTAGAGTTTTAAAATATGTTTCTATCCAAGATTTTAGTCACTGGAGGGCAGAGGGTGGTTTCTTTAATGTCTTCTTATTCTTCCTATTACCAAAGAGAGTGTTTTGCACTTAATATTTATTAAATTTGAGTAGTTATTTTGGAACTTAATATTTGAAATTGTTATGTGGGTAGAAAAATTTCCGGTCCTATTGAAAATACATTCTGTCGAAGTATATTTTCAGATTCTTTATAAGTCAATTGGGCGGAGGAAGAATACAAACCCCAAATTTCAAATTACATTATTTATAGCGGTACTTGAAATCATTTCATGTCTCTAATCTTTTTTAATACTTAACTAATTTTATCCTTTAGGGAGAAGAATTTGGTAATGCCTTGCTACATTTAGGCATTTATATTTCAGAAATAAAATTGCTTGATTTTGATGGATTCTGCTATTTACACCACATCAGCTTTTAAGTCCAGAAAACTTTATGACATTAGATTATTTATGACATGACATTATTCAAATAAATAGGATGAAAAATCAGTTTTCAGAGGCATAATAGGGAAGAATATGTAAAGTTAATTGATCTTATTATTAGCATAACACATTCTGCTACCTAACACCTGGCATCATATGTTTATTCAATTCTTTTAGACATTAATATTGACATGACTGGATCCAAATGGACCCAACAGACATATGCAGAATAGTCTACCCCAAAACAATAGCATACACATTCTTCTCAAGTGCACAGAGTATATTTTCCGGGATAGACCATTTGTTAGGTCACAAATTAAGTATCAGTAGATTTAAAACAATAGATATCATAGAAAGTATCTTTTCTAACCACAGTGAGATAAAGTTTAAAATCAATAATGGAAGTAAAAATATAAAATCAAAAATATTTTGGAGTCTTAACCAATGGATCAAGAAATCACATAAGGAAAATTAGAAAATACTTACAGATGAATAAAAATGAAAATACAACATATCAAAACTTATAGGCTCAGTGAAAGCAGTGCTAAAAAGGAAATTTATAGCTATAAACACATTAAAATGCAAGAAAGATCTCAAATCAACAACATAATTTTACAACTTGAGGAACTGGAAAAAGGAGAACAAACTAAACCCAAAACTCGCAGAAATAAGGGAATAATAAAAATTACAGTAAAAAGAAATAATATACAGAATTGAAAAATAATAGAGAAAATTAATAAAACCAAAAGTTGGGTGTTTGAAAATTTTTTTAAAAAATTGACAAAATTTTAGCTAGATGAACAGGAAAGAAAGAAGATTCAAACTACTAAAATAAGAAATAAAAGTGGGTGCATTACACTGATTCTACAGAAATACAAAAGGATTATAAGAGAGTACTATGAAAAACTATATGCCTACAAATTGGATAACTTACATAAAATGGGTAATTTCCTAGAAATACAAAACCTACTAAGACAAAATCATGAATAAATAGAAAACATGAATAAACCTATAGGTAGTAAAGAGATTGAATCAGTAACCAAAAGTATTCCCCAAATGGACAACCCTGGACTAGATGGCTTCACTGTGAATTCTACCAAACATTTAAAGAAGAACTAATACTTCTCAAACTTCCAAAAAATTGAAGGTGAGGGAATGCTTCCTAACTCATTCTATGAGACTAGCATTACTCTGATACCAAAGTTAGACAAACATACTGCAAGAAAACTACAGACCAATATCTTTTGTGAACATTGATGCAGAAATTATCACTAAAATACAGGCAAACCACATTCAGCAGTGTGTTAAAAGGATTATAAACCATGACCAAGTAGGATTTATTCCTGGAATGCAAGGGTAGCTCAACATACAAAAATTGATCAATGTAACACACTACATTAACAGAACGAAGGAAAAACCCACATGATCCTTTCAATTGATACAGAAAATGCATTTGATGAAATTCAATGCCATTTCATGATTTAAAAAACACTCAACAAACTAGGAATAGAAGGAAACTACCTCAACATAATAAAAGCCATATGTGAAAAACCCTCAGTGAATATCATACTCAACAGTGAAAGACTGAAAGCTTTTCCTCTAAAATCAGGAAGAAGGCAAGGATGCCCAATCTCCCCACTTTTATTCAAAATAGTACTAGAAATCCTAACCAGAATAATTAGCCAATTAAAAGAGATAAAAGCCATCCAAATTGTAAAAGAAGAAGTAAAATGATCTCTGTTCATAGATGATACAATCTTACATGTAGAAATCCCAAAGATTCCACAAAAAACCTATTAGAACTAATAAGTGAATTCAAAGTGGTAGGATATGGTGTTAACACAAAAAATTTAGTTACATTTTATATACTAACAGTGAACAATCCCTATCAAAATCCAATGATGTTTCTTGCAGAAATAGAAAAAACCATCCTGATATTCACATCGACTGTCAAGGGATCCTGAGTAACCAAAACAATTTAGAAAAAGAGAAACAAAGTTGAAGGATTCACATTTCTTGATTTCAAAACTTACTACAAGGCTATAGTAATCAAACAGTGTGATACTGGCATAAAGACAGACATATAGACCAATAGAATAGAATGAATATGAGTCATCACATATGTGGTCAAATGATTTTTGACAAGGGTGTCAAGACCAATCCATGGGGAAAGAACTGTGTTTTCAACAAATGGTCCTGGAAAAACTGGATATTCACATGCAAAAGAGTAAAGTTGGACCCTTATCTAACACCATATAGAAAAATTAGCTTAAAAATGATCAAAGACCTAAATATGAGACCTAAAACAATAAAACTTTTAGAAAAAAACAGGGGCAAAAATTTATGACATTGGATTTGGCAATGATTTCTTGGATATGACACCATAAGGACAAGCAGTAAGAGAAAAAATAGACAAATTGGACTTGATGAAAATTAAAACACTTTTGCGCATCAAATGACATGATCAACTGAGTAAAAAGGCAACCCATATAATGGGAGAAACTATTTGCAAATCATATATCTAATAAGAGATTAACATACAGAATATATAGGGAACTCTTAAAAGTCAACAACAATACAATTTAATTAAAAAATAAGCAAAGCACTTTAATAGATATACAAATAGATATTGTATATCAAAAAGGATATACAAATAGCTAATAAGCACATGAAAAGATGCTAAATATTATTAATTATTAGGGAAGTATGAATCAAAACTACAATGAGTTATATCTCATACCCATTGGGATTGGTAGTAACAAAAAACAGAAAATAACAAGCGTTATAGAGGATATGGAGAAATTGGAACTCTTGTGCCCTGTTGGTGGGATGTAAAATGGTATAGCCACTGTGGAAAATAGTATGGCAGTTCCTCAAAAAATTAAAAGTAGAACTACCTATGATCTATCAATTCCATGTCTAGGCATGTACCCAAAAGAATTAAAAGCAGAATCTTGAAGAAATATTTGTACAACCATGTTCATAGCAGCAATTGTTCACAATAGCTAAAACATGGAAATAATCCAAGCATTCATTGTGGACAAATGGATAAGCAAACTGTGGTATACACATACAATGGATTATTATTGAACCTTAAAAAGGAGAAATTCTGTAATATGTTACAACATGGATGAACCTTAAGGACATTATTCTAAGTGAGATAAGCCAATCACAAAAAGATACTGTATGATTCCACATATTTGAGGTACCTAGAGCAGTCAAAATCATAGAGGTGGAAAATATAATGGTGATTGCCAGGGCCTGGTGTAGGGGCAGGAGGAAATGGGAGTTAAAATTGTTTAATGGATATAGAGTTTCAGTTATATAAGATGAGAAGAGTTATGGGGATGGATGGTGGTGATGGTTGCACATTATGAATGTATTTAATACCACTGAATTATATACTTAAAATGGCTAAGGTGATAAGTTTTATGTATGTTTTATCAAAATAAAAAACTGGAAAATAATATCTCCCAACAAAGAGAAGCCAAGGACCAGATGGTTTCACAGGTCGATTTTACCACACATTTGAAAAAAAACTAACACAAATGTTTCTCAAACTCTTCCAAAAAATCGAAGAGGAGAAAATACTTCCAAACTCATTTTATGAGGCTAGCATTGCCCTGAGACCAAAGCCAGATAAGTCCACTATAAGAATTCACAATGAGGAAAGTATAGTCTCTTCAATAAATGGTGTTGAGAAAACTGGATATTGACATAGAAAAGAATGAAATTAGACCTTTATCTTACACTATCCACAAAAATCAACTCAAAATGGGTTAAAGACTTAAACATAAGACCTGAAATTGTAAAACTCCTAGAAGAAAACATAAGGAAAAAACTCCTTGATATTGCTCTTAGCAACCATTTTGGGGGTATGGTATCAAATGCATACACAACAAAAGCAAAAATAAACAAATGAGACTACATCAAACTAAAAAGCTTCTACACAGCAAGTGAAACAATCAATAGAATGAAAAGGCAACCTATGGAATCGGAGAAAATATTTGCAAACCATATATCTCAGGGGTCCTCAAACTTTTTAAACAGAGGGTCAGTTCACTGTCCCTCAGACTTTTGGAGAGTGTGCAATGTGGGCCTGGGATGAGTCAGCTGCTAAGCAGGACAGGCAGCGGCAGCAAAAACACCCAGCGGGCCGGATAAATGTCCTAGGTGGGCGGCATGTGGCCTGTGGGCCGTAGTTTGAGGATGCCTGAAATATCTGATAAAGGGTTAAAAAATATAAGGAACTCTTACAATGAAAGAGCAAAACAGCCCACATAACCCCATTCAAAATGCAGAAAGGACTTCAAAAGACATTTATTCCAAAGACATACAAATGGCCAAAGGGTACATGAAAAGGTGCTCAATGTCACCAACCATCAGAGAAGTGCAAATCAAAGCCACAGCTTGAAATCCCCTCTTATCTGTTAGCATGGCTATTATTTATATATATAACAAGTTTTGGTTGAGAAAAGGAGGCTCTTGTGTACTGTTGGCAGGAATATAAATTGGTACAGCCATTATGGAATAGATTATGGAAAGTCCTCAAAAAATTAAAACTAAAACTAGCATATGATCCAGTAATCCCATTTCTTAGGTATATATCCTAAGAAAATCAAATCACTATGTCAAAGAGATACCTGTATTCTCATATTCATTGCAGCCTTGTTCACAATAGCCAAGATACAGAAACAAATGTCAATGAATGAAGAGATAAAGAAAATGTGTGTATGGGTGTGTGTGTGTGTGTGTGTGTGTGTGTACTGTATACATATACACACATAATGGGATATTATTCAGACTTAACAAAAGAAAGAAATCCTGCCATTTGGGACAATATGGATGAACCTGAGGACGTTATGCTAAGTGAAATAATCCAGACACAGAAAGACAAATCCTTCATAATTTCGCATGTGGAGTCTCAAAAAGTCAAACTCAAGAAAACAGAGAGTGGAATGGTGGTCACCAGGGGCTGAGGGGTGGGGAAATGCAGAAATGTTGGTCAAAGGATACAAACTTTCAGTTGTATGGTGAATAATTTCTGGAGTTGGAACATACAGCATGGTAACTATAGTTAATAGCAATGTATTATGTATTTAAAATTTGCTAAGAAAGTAGACCTTAAATGTCCTCACCACACAGGTGATGAATATGTTAATTAGCTTGATTGTGGTGATCCTTTCACAATGTCTGTGTGTGTATATATATCAGATCATCACATTGTACACATTAAATACATACAATTTTTATTTATCAGTCATGCCTCAATAAAGCTGGAGGGAAAAAAGAGCAGTCATCTGCTGGAGTCATCTAAATCTCAGTTACATGGTTACTCCTTGTGGAAAAAAGCTCAAAGGTAGAAAAAGAGGTAAATGATGCTTCCCTTTCATGACCCAAATATTAAGGCAGGGAAGAGGGACATGTGGATAAGGAGCCAGGACACTGAAATGCTTTGGCTGGTGACTTCCATTAATGGCATGTTTTGGTTGACTAAGACCCAAAGGAAACACCACATTTGCCAAGTGGATAAACACGTACCCACTCAGCCTCATGGAAAAGACCAAGGCAGAGGCTGTTGGCTGTCGGTGAGGAAGAGCCAAGGACAGCGAGAGAAAGTGCTGGAGTAATAGTAGGAAAGGACCACACAGTGAGTCCTTTTGTGAACTAATTACTCTAAAATCTTGCATTTCTCACCAACCATGAAATTCAATTTTAGAGAGAGAAGTATATTGTTTATCCATTGATGGAGGAACTTGATGACTTCAGAGCCATTTCTCAAATAGCATGCAGGGAGGGAAAGGGTCCGCTAACATTTATTGAATAGCCTCATTTGCTCTTTGGTGTGTTTCGTGCTTTCACATGCACTGTCTCATTTAAAAGAGTCATTTAAAAGAGATTTCATTTGACCTAAAGAGAAGGCTGTTGCAATTGGCAGAAAGAATGAGTTGGATGTTTCTGTTATAGATTTTGCTTGACGGAAGTAATAAATTTCACTTAGGCTTGACCATGTTTATTTTTAGTTGCCCATCACAGTGAGTGAATGTTGTTCTTAAATGAATGACCTCATTCATTAGTGTATGTTCCTTTCTTTTTCCACCTACTGGTCCTTGTTCTGTTTTCATTCCCCCTGCTGATCTTCGTGATCTGCTTTGCCCCATTCTTCTTTATTTTTGGTTAATGTCATATATTGGTAACCTGCTGTCTCCCTCAAGACCTCAGCCCTCACTTACTGTACGGCGCACTTCTCCAATCAGGGCCTCCCAGGAGGCACATGCTGCTCTCTGGGGTTCTTATTTAATGGGCTACAATCAACGACATTAGGAGAGATCTGGTCTGCAATTATTTTTGCTTATTTTTTCCTCTTGTTTCTTAAAGGGAAAATACCTTCACAGAAAAATAAGAGTCTGTCTCATACTATCTCTCTGTTTATTATTCTTGTTAAAACTGAGTGTGGGCGAAAGGATATTCATCTGGGGGGCTGAGTGAAGAACGTAAAGGAAGAACAGAAGGTTTGCTGTTGTGACTGATTCAATCTGTATTGAAGATACAGAATAAATAGAAGGTGCCGCTCAGCTCGCACACAGCGCAAGGAGTGCTTATTTGAGTCTCGTGATTTAGCAGGTGCTAAACAGACCCGCACTGGACCTCCGCTGGCTGAATTTGTAGACCTTATATACAAATAGTCCCAGATGCAAAGTCGTCATGTTAACCTATGTGATTTTGAAATCCCTGGAAAATTTCAACATTAGGTGATTATTTAAAATAGTCATCTCTGGTTCTCTGTCAAGCACACATTGCTTTCATTCATTCACTTGTTTACATTCCGATTTTTATGCATTCCAAAGTTGAGAACGCTGTTCTTGAGGAGCAGAAAGAAGTAAGCAATTTAAATGCAAAGTGTTATAAAAGCATGGTGGAAACTATAGTAGGGGTAGTTGGATCATGCCAAGGTTTTGATCATGCCTTTTTATTTTCTGTAATTCTGATGCTTTGAAATCTTGGAGGCTTGCTGGCCCTGGAGGACTGACTACTCAGTCAAATCCTAGAGACAGTGAACAACTCACCCCAGGGAGTGTGACTTCCATAAGCACACTAAGCAACGCAGGGCCCCACACCCACACCCTCTACTGGGCTCTCACACTCAGAGCTAATATTCCCCTGCTCCAATCATCCCAGGGCTAGGGTACCAGACCACCAGAGACAGCCCCTGTACGCCCCAGAGCCTGCTGAAATTATTCAAACTAACCAGTCCCAAACCTGTGTACCCTGCCTTGCCTTGTCTCTCCTGCAGAATCTACAAAAAAGGCTCTTGCCTACATTTTCTCCTCTCCCCCCTTGACTACTGGCCTACCTTAGCGCTGCCCTGTGGGGCGCGGTGGCAACGCCATTCCTAGATGGCGCCCACTTCCTGGTCACACCCTACTGTGCGTCTGACAAACAGATGTTCAGCGCATGTGCAAAGCCTTGCCTCCTCCCCTGTTCTGTGTTGGCCAATCAGGGTATGCCCCGTGTACTTACTGTCTATATAAGCAGCTGCCGAGAACGCCTCGGCGTCTCCGCATGTAACCAGTTAAGCAATCCCCATTAAAGCTCTGTCAGAAGAACTCTGGTTGCTGTGTCTTCCTTGCTGGCGAGGCGGGCGCGACAAGTGGTGCCGAAACCCGGGATCCCGAAACAACTTTGAGGCACCAGCGGAGACGACCTCGATAGAGGTGAGTTCAGAACTGACGCGTGGGACGGAACCGAATTCGGACCTTTGCTGACCATCAAGACAGTACCTCAGAGTCAGACAAAGGGAGAAGGCCTAGAAGAAGAAAAGGGAAAGAAGAAAATGGAGAGAAAAAAGAAAAGGGAGAGAAAAAAAGAAAAGGGAGAGAAAGAAATGTAAAGGTACCAAGAATAAAAATAACAAAGGAAAGGACAGGACAGAAGACAGAGGAGAAAGCCTTTTTCTGTCAGAATTTAAGAAATTAGATATTTCTGAGGATGATTCCTCTTCTTCCTCTTCTCTTACTTCCTCAAGTTCAGGGGAGGAAGCGGGGGAGGAGCTAGATTCAGAGGAGGAAGCTACTGCCCCTACCTCCCCTCCTCTGAGAGAGCAGGGAGGAGCCAGACCCAAACAAGTCAGCGGGAGCTCATTTATCAGGCCCCGCGATATGAGGAAAATGTTTCTCTCATTCCCTGTTTTCGAGAACAACAATCAGCTACAGGGAAAGACATTTACGGGCCTCCTGGATACAGGAGCTGACACTAGTATAATTTCTGAACGCTGGTGGCCAAAAACGTGGCCATTGGCCCCCTCAGCTCAGACTCTGCAGGGATTGGGATATGCATCCTCTCCAGTGATCAGCGCCCAGACACTGAGATGGAAGGATAATGAGGGTAGAGAGGGCAGTTTCCAACCTTATGTCCTACCTCTGCCTGTGAACCTTTGGGGTAGAGATTTGCTACGGCAATTGGACTTCAAATTGACCAATGACTATTCTTTTCAAAGTCAAAAGCTGATGAAGAGCATGGGCTGCGTCCCAGGTAAAGGTCTTGGAAAGAATTTGCAGGGTAGAGTTGAACCTATAGAACCCATGCCGCGGGCCTTAAGGCACGGGCTGGGTTTTTCTTAGGGGCCGCTGGGGATCCTCTGCCCATACCCTGGAAAACAGAGGAGCCAGTGTGGGTACCTCAGTGGCCCTTACCCTCTAAAAAGTTACTCGCTGCCCATAACCTAGTGCAAGAACAACTTACTCTTGGGCATCTTGAGCCCTCTCAATCTCCCTGGAATACCCCTATTTTTGTGATCAAGAAAAGGTCTGGTAAATGGAGACTGTTGCATGACCTTAGAGCAATTAATGCCCAGATGCAGCTTATGGGGCCTGTTCAAAGAGGACTGCCCCTTCTCTCTGCTTTGCCTAAACATTGGAGTCTAATTATCTTGGACATCAAAGACTGTTTTTTCTCTATTCCCCTGCACCCACAAGATAAAAGCAGATTTGCATTCACGCTTCCTTCCATAAACCATGAGCAGCCTGATGCGAGATATCAATGGCAGGTTTTACCTCAGGGCATGGCTAATAGTCCCACTATGTGCCAACTTTATGTGGCCTCGGCTATCCAGCCGGTTAGGCAGAAGTTTTCAAAGGTGAAAATTATACACTATATGGATGATATTCTCTTGTGTCATTATGATGATGGCGTACCTCGCCAAGCTTATGCGTCCCTTCAGGCTCACTTAAGGAAAAAGGGCTTGCTGGTCGCCCCTGAGAAGGTGCAAGAGGGAGAAGTGGGTGCGTTTCTTGGTAGTAGCATTCTCCCTGACAAAATCGTACCCCAAAGACTGTCCATCCAAAGAGATGCCTTAAAAACATTAAATGATTTCCAAAAGCTTCTAGGAGATATCAATTGGCTTCGACCTTTCCTATGTCTTACCACAGCAGAACTGAAGCCATTATTTCAGATTCTAGAGGGAGACTCACACATTACGTCCCCTAGAACTTTGACTCCTGAGGCCCTTAAGGCTCTTCATAAGGTAGAAGAAGCCATTCAGAAGGCGCAACTGGTGCGCATTCAGCACCACGATCCTTTCTCCCTCTGTGTACTCCCTTCTCCCACGCTCCCTACGGCAGTGCTTTGGCAGGATGGTCCCCTTTTATGGGTGCATCCTCAAGCCTCTCCAGGAAAGGTGATTGGCCATTATCCTACCTGTGTGGCCCTGATAGCTTTAAAGGGTGTTAGTTTGGCTGTATCCCATTTTGGGCGTCACCCTGATAGCCTGATTTGTCCATATACTGCCAATCAGGTGAACACCTTATGTTCCACTCTTGATGCGTGGGCCATATTGAGATGCACCTTCCCGGGGAGCATTGACAACCATTATCCCAGACATGCCTTGCTGCAGTTTGCAATGCGGAACGAGCTTATTTTCCCAAGAGTAACTTCGCTGCAACCTTTGGTTGATGCCTTGGATGTGTATACCGATGGCTCTAAGACAGGTATTGGGAGCTATGTCATTCAGGACAAGGTGTATACCAAACAGTTTAACTATTCTTCTCCTCAGCTAGTAGAGTGTGCCGTAGTCGGCCTGGTTCTCAGTACCATCACTGAACCTATCAACATCACCTCAGACTCCTTTTATGTGGTCAACGCAGTTAAACAGTTAGAGAACTCCTTTCACATTCTTGCCAAGAGTACTGTCTTTTCTGTATTTACAGAAATTAGGAATACTATTCAGAACAGAAGGAACCCATTTTCCATTCAGCATATCAGAGCTCATTCCTTGTTACCTGGACCTATGGCTGTGGGAAATGCTATGGCTGATCACGCCACTCGCGCCCTCTGGGTGTCTGATGGCCACGCCGCCGCCATAGACTTTCATAAACTTTATCATGTGCCAGCTGAAACCTTACGACTTAAGTTCAACATCACGCGTGCAGATGCTCGTGAGATTGTACTGCAATGTCCAAATTGTGCTCCTTTTCGCACCGTTGTTCATACGGGCGTGAATCCTAGGGGTTTGCGTCCTCTACATCTGTGGCAAATGGATGTAACTCATGTCCCATCTTTTGGGAAGCTTCAATATGTTCACGTGTCTGTAGACACGTGCTCAGGCGTCCTTCATGCCACGCCTCTGGCTGGAGAAAAGGCAAGTTACGTTATCACTCACTGCCTAGAAGCTTGGGCAGCCTGGGGCAAGCCCCGGGCTATTAAGACAGATAATGGCCCGGCTTACACCTCAAAATCTTTTCAGCAGTTTTGCACTCGCTTGGGTGTGGAGCACCGTACAGGTCTCCCCTACAACCCTCAAGCGCAAGGCATCGTGGAGCGTGCTCACGGCACACTCAAAATGTACTTACAAAAACAAAAGGGGGGAGATGCCCTACAGCTAGGGCTATCACCTAGAGGACGCCTCTCCTTTGCTCTCTTTACTTTAAATTTTTTAAATTTAGATGTCAAGGGACGTTCGGCAGCAGACAGGCATGTCACGCCTGCTCCGCCACAGAAAGAATTAGTAAAATGGAAGGATGTGTTGTCTAATCTATGGAAAGGCCCGGATCCAGTAATAATGAGATCCAGGGGAGCTATTTGTATTTTTCCACAGGACCAGGACAATCCCATCTGGGTGCCCACGCGGCTGACTAGAACGGTGCAGCAGCCTCTGGAGCAGCATGAAGACGTGCTGGCTACTCCTCCTGACGACAGCATGGATGATCGCGAGGATGGCAGCGGAGCCACGCTGGGGGATCCTGTCAGTACTTCCCCTGCCGATGCCTGTGACACATAACTCACCAATTTTCCCTCGCCTCTTTTCTACTAATGTTTCCCTGGGCACTGCGTACCTGCCGTTGGACACGCAGAGTAGTAAACCGGAGGGAAATAGATCCTTCTCCTTGAAGGGGACTTTGTGTTTTGTGTGGGGTTAACGGAAGCTGCGCAGACTTGGTTCCCCTGTCCTTAGTGGCTGGGGGTATGGCAGGGAATGCTAGTTTCGCATGGAATCTTAGCGACTCTTTTGAAGGTTCTGTGAGGGTGATTGCGGGAGGGCGAAACCTTTGCCCCTACACCTGTCTGTGTTTGGCCCCCGTTTATCTGGGTGGTATCCACGGAAAAACCCTCTGGTACACATGTGAACTGTTCCTCTAATACGTGCAATTATACATTGTGTTGGAATGCCACGTCTCACCCCTCTGCCATTGTTACCCGCTTGCCTAGATACATTCCTGTTCCTGTTGAAGCTCCTAGCTCTATGACTCTGTTTCGGTCTTGCAGCCACGGCAGTCTTGCTGCTTGCTGCGGCTGGCGGCGGGCTGTGGGCCATCTGCAGGCTGCAGGCCCAGAGACGGAGGGACCATGTGGTATTGGCACAGGCATTTGCTGCGCTTGAACTGGGACAGCCTACACAGGTGTGGTTGACCATGCTAAAAGGTTAGCCTAGTTTTGGGTTGCACCCGCTCCTACCCCCAGGTATTTTAGCAGACATGGCCTTTGCACTCTGAGGGATCTCTCCCATTGCACCAGATAAGGCATGTCTCCAATCCCACAGCCAGCCTTTGCACACCTCCGAGTTTTGCTCATTGCACGAGGTAAGGTGGTTGCTGGTGGAAGTGAGGCTCTGCATCCTGGATCGTACTGTCGAAGGACGGTGCTGAACGGTTGCTCAGTTCTCATTTAATTAATAAAATAGGGGGAGATGTGGGGCGCGGTGGCAACCCCATTCCTAGATGGCGCCCACTTCCTGGTCACACCCTACTGTGCGTCTGACAAACAGATGTTCAGCGCATGTGCAAAGCCTTGCCTCCTCCCCTGTTCTGTGTTGGCCAATCAGGGTATGCCCCGTGTACTTACTATCTATATAAGCAGCTGCCGAGAACACCTCGGCGTCTTCCGCATGTAACCAGTTAAGCAATCCCCATTAAAGCGCTGTCAGAAGAACTCCGGTTGCCGTGTCTTCCTTGCTGGCGAGGCGGGCGCGACACTGCCCCAGGTGGCCCTGTGTGGTGTGGCTTGGCCCCACCCCTTGGGACTTGGGAGTAACAACTATTTTTCCAATAATAGTCATCTCCTCCTGATCTGTTGGCCTTGCCATACCTGAATAATAATAATAAAACCTGCATTTTAAAACAAAGGGCTACACTGGCTTGGGAGCTTGGGGACTGTGTAACTCAGGTTTGTGTTGCTATAAAGGAATCCTTGAAACTGGGCAATTTATGAAGAAAAGAGCTTTATTTGGCTCATGGTTCTGCAGACTGTGTGAGAATCATCTGCTCCTGGTGAAGGCCTTGGGGAGCTTCCAGTCAAGGCGGAAGGTAAAGGGGAAGCAGGTGCGTCACATGGCGAGAGAGACGGAGCAATAGAGAGAGAAGGTGGTGCCACGTGCATTTAAACAACCAGCTCTCGTGTGAACTAATAAACTGAGAACTCACTAACGCGGGGCGGGCACCAAGCCATTCATGAGGAATCTGCCCTCATGACCCAAACACCTCTCGCCAGGCCCCACCTCCAACACTGGGGATCAATTTCAACATGAGATTTGGAAGGGACGAACATCCAAATGACATTCGGTGTCCCCAAGGAAATCCAAGGTTTGAAAGGACCTTGAGTCTTGAGTGACTGTGATATTACAGAGATGTGGGCGGGGGAAGGAGGGGACCCAGGCAGTGGGGACGGCACATATAAAAGCAGAAGTGCGCTGTGTTCAGGGTCAGTGAATACACAGGATAGTACGAGAGAGGGGAGAGGTAGAAGATAAAGAGGTGGGATCAGTGGGGTTAGGTTGCTGAGAGCCTTGCCGCCCCAAAGCAGCTGGATCTTACCCTGTTTAAGAAGGCGGCAGGTGTTTTAACCGAGGTAGCAGGATAGACAGGTGTGTGTCATCGAAAGAAAACTCTGGTAGCCACATGGAGGATGGCTGTGAGCAGAGAAAAGCCTGGGAGGCTAGTTCAAGATTGTCTCAAAAGTTTGATTATAAATGTGAAAACAGGAGTTAAGAAAAGTTAAAAGTTAGGGCAGTAGGGATAGAATCGGAAATAACGTTTAAATCTCTGTACTCTCCCATACATTGTCTTGTCGTCATTTTATACCTCTCGTCTCTGGAAAAGGCATCCCTTAAAAGAGTGGGTGGGTGAAAGTGTTTATAAAGTTTCAACACATGACTTGAGTACCTTCTGTATTTTCCTTAACCCCAAGTGAATTTGGAAATTCATGATAACCATTTACATGAGTAAAGGAAATTAGAAAGGTTGGTATATGAGAATCCAAGAGAAAAAGGTGTTTTACATTGTGCATTATCTTAACTCTAATGTATTAATAAAACATTATTTTATTTCCTTTCTCCTATTTCTCGTTCTTTTCCTTTCTCCCTTGCCCTTAAAGTATTTATTATAATATATTCCCATATTCACTTGCTTTAGAGAAAGTTGTGTTTTGAGGTTAGAAGCCATTTTATCTGCATGTATTTGATGAGTTCAATATTTTGCCTTCTTCAAAGCCAAAAGCATTTCATAGCTGACAAGAAAGGATTTTTAATATCTTGACAACAGATACTTAGAATTGTCCACTTATATAAGTATAGCACTAGGTGCCATGACTAGCAAAAGAAAGATTGGTGAAGCATGGTCCTTGTTTTCCAAAAGGAGGGCAGAGTAAGTCAGAATAATTTAATTCCTCTCACTAGCAACTTGTCTTATTCAAAGGTTTCCTGGCTGAAAAAGGGCTTTGTTACAGTGCAGATAAAATGACATACTAGATTATTCACACCAGTGCTAAAAATTGATGTTGTTTCTCCTACTTGCTGAATTTCAAACTAATGAGATTTGACTATTATACAACTGTAGCTGTTGTCATGTAGCTTTACAATTACCACAGCTAGACTCTTTTATAAAAAACCAGCTGCTATATTGTTTTATAATATTGGACAGAGTTTGCTTTCTTTGTTCACTTTTCTTTATCCTTCCACAATTATGTTCTTTGGTAGTATACCACACAGGTAACAATGGATTTTCCTCATAAGAAGATTTTTTTAAAGCAAGGCATTAAATCATTGATTTTACAAATGTGACAGTACATTTTCCTTCTGAAATATTAGAAAGGATTAGTCACTTTTTATTTTAGGTTTAATTAAGGTCATATAACACAAGCCCCCTAGAGTGTTTTGTGGCTCTGTGGTTATCTCTGTTTAAATGCTGAAATTCACAACTCTTAGAATAGTAATTAGCAGTGGCATTGACTTTTGGGATGACCTAAGCAAAAGTTGCTGTGAGGCACTTTGAGGCTGTGTTAATTGCAGAATAATCAAATATTCAGCTTGCCAGTTTCTCTCCTTGTCTGATTCCAACTTGTTCTCGATAGCAATTGTGTATTTTCTCTTCTCAGACCTCCACTATGTGGATAGTTCACCTTCGTCATGTTGTGGGCCTTGCAGAGTGGAGGTTGAACTAAATAAAGAATTCTTCACAATGTCATAAAGTCCTTGAAGCTAGGACTGTGTTTTGAGATTCTTTTAGATACACATACCCTGTCTAGTGCAAGGTCCCTGTAATGTGTAGTGAATATGGGCGTCACAGTCAGTAATCTTGGTAAATTAGGAGATGTTGCAGAGAGAAAAGCCTAGGACCCTGTTTCTGTGACTTGATCTTTGGGGGTTATTGGAGTCTTAAGCCTTATGGGCCTCTCTAAGGTAACTATATATTTAACCAAAAAAAATCTGAGGCTTATTTTCTCAGGCTGTCTGGGTGTTTATTTACATGCAGAAATTAATTTGCACTTATAATTTGCAAACACAATGCAAAACCAAATACAGGCTATGGATCAAGATACAGTGCCTTGCAGAATGCCTGCCATATGGTCAGTCCCAAAGATATATCTACAAATGGAAATAGATTTGAAACATGATAGATATAAAAATGGGAAAGAATCAGTCTTTTGAGTCAATAAATGCTATCTCTATCTATATCTGTTGGACAAAATTAACTCTCTAGAGAAAACCCATTTTGGTGATATATAAATTTGATTTATTGATGAGAGAACTATTCACTGTCTAGAGATGCTCTAAGAAAACAGCCTATCTTAAATATTCCCAATGAAAAAGCATCTGTAAATATAGACATTTTAGCATTTTCCTAAAGCATGTTACAAAGAAGAAAGGGGCCATCACAATTACAGATATGAATGAATAGCAGGTGGTTGACACGGAAGCTGAGGTCAGACGAGTCTAGGGTCATAAAACTCATGAAGAGAACTTTCTAGATCATCTGGTTCAACTAGATGAAGATGCTGAGAACCAGAGCAGGTGTTGCTCTCCTGGTCATAGGTAGGTAGTTTAATCTTTCTTTTTCTATCTTTCTTGCTCCTCTGTCACATCATTTACTCTATAAATATCTTTTGTTTTGTTATTATTTTTTATTTATTTTTATAATTTAATTTTATTTTATCTCTTTTTTTCTTGGAAGATGGTCCAGATATAAATATCTTTTGAATGCTTTATCTGTTCCAGTCACTGTTTAATCTGTTAAAGATATGAAGAAAATGGATAATTTTTTTACCATAAAGAATCTAGAAAAAGGGGAATTGGAGAAAAAAAAATTTAATTATGCTACTTATACAGTGCTTTACAGTTTTCCCAGTATTTTTGCTTAGCTCATTCTTTTTAACCATGACAAATAAGTTAATAACTTTTGGTTTTAAGCACTAATCATTCAATATTTCTTTAGACCTAACTTAGGGAGAGTCTTCTTTGAAAGACAGACTATGTTAGTGAGCATCATTCTATCTAAAGATGATCTAAGAAGGATCATTTATTTGGCTCACCAAACAGCATTTGAAGCTGTGCAGGACCAGTAGAATTTAATACATTTTCCCCTTTGGTATTAACCAGACTTGTAGATAGTGGGGCAGCATGAGCTAATCTTACTTGAATCAGCTGACCATTGATGATTGAAATACTTTGTCAGAAATTTATCTTTAATGCTCCAAGGCAGTTATCACAATGCAAATCACTGAGATAGGCAAGCCATGGCTAATCACACAAATAAAACAGGCCAATTTTTCTCCAAGATATTTTAAATATTTAACCTACTCACTGCCCCAAATGGATTCTCTGAAGGCATCTCATGGCTAAGATTTTAGGGTGTCCAGAAATGAATCATGATGTACAACTCATTACCTCATAAGCAATGGTCAGGTGATGTATTTATAACCTCATTGAGATGGTCCATGGCAGTGACAACAGCCAATGGTGAATGTTATTTGAGTATTAACTCCCTTGTTGCTTGCACAGGGGAGCTTAATGAGGATCAGGAACTAAAAACATGGTGTGTTTGCTGATCTCCTGGACTCCTCTATTGCCATGGTTTGGAGGAGATTACTGTTTAGTGGGAGGATACAAGGAAGTAATTTCAATGCTTTAAGGAGGGCCAGTTCCCATAGCCAGTGGGTTGAGGAGAAGATGATAAGAAGACTTTGTCGAAGGGTCATACCTGAGCTTAGTTCCAAAAGATGATAGAGAGTTGGCTCGAGAGTTGGCCAGATGAAGAACGATTGGAAATGAGTTCTAAGCAGAGGAAACAATATGAGCAAAGTCATGGAGGCATGGAACAGCAAGGTGGTTATGTGGGACTCCACTTTGGTGCTAGCAAAGTAGGAAATGCAAGGTGAGGAGGGCTAGGAGATGAAGCCAGAGAGATAACTAGGTATTATCATGAAGAACACATAGCAAGAGACCTAGCTGACAATGGTCTGAACTTGGACGGTGGCAGCAGAAATAAAGGAGGGGACCACTTCTGTCCACAGAGATGCTGATCTCGTAGTCACAGTAGTTGTCAGCAGTTTAGCTGGAAAGGGACAATGTCCTCTGAATAGCTCTTCTTATTTTAGTCCGACATCGCACTTAACCAGCTTAAGAGAGAATGAGGCCAAAGTAGTCCATTTTTAAATTTACGCTGGAAGTCAGTGCATCCTTTGTGACTAAACTAATATTTGAGAAGGACCAAATGAATAAGAGAAGAACCCCTGGGTATCTCTACACAGAATGTGCACTGTATACTTCCAGGAGGGGCCGTGCTGTAGACTACAATGTGAGTGATGCCCCCTGGAGTTGTGTAGAGCAACTGACCCTGTGTGGAAGTGAATTGACTTTAACATGAAGAGAAACAAATTAAGCACAGGATTTCCAGCACTTTGACCTCCTTTGAAGCGTCCCAATTCACCTCTTAAATATGCTGAACAGCTGACAGAGACAGAAAAACTTCATTCTCTAGTTAGATCACTTTCGTCTTAGTACAGTATTATCTAAGATAGTCTTCAGGACTTTTTATTTAGAAGAGTCTATACTTATTGGGATTTCTGTTTTTGTTTTTTGTTTTTTTGTTTTGTTTTTATCATTCACAGTTATGGGAACTACAGATAAAAACAAAGCATACCTTGCCTTTCTCCCCTGTTCACTCTGCCCCTACCAAAAAAGGGTTGAGAATTTATGGGTGATTTCTTTGAAAATACAAAATGTGGTATCTTAAAACTGTTGAGTCTGCTTTATAAATGTAGCTGTGGGCTATGTGGCTGGAAAGGAAATGTCACATAAAAAATGCCTGGGTTGGCTGTTCCGGGCATACATGGCTGGCTCCCCCCAAGGCCAATGCGTAGGTAGGTTCTGTTCGACGTGCAATTATGTCATTGTAGGGATTACAGATCTTCATTGTATCTAAAGAAGAAAACTGCATGGAGGGTGTCTTGTTCAAGTTGTTTGCATAAGCGAGAACTTGTTGTGCAAGGTTTTTGTTTCCATGGTCCCCAGTCTGGTGGTTCCCCTCTGGGTGAGGAGAGCAGTCCCGTCTCAGAACTGTCATCTGGAGGACCATAGCAAAGGCGAATTGTCTTCTGGGCCACTTTAAAAAAAATTTTTTTTTTTTGACAGGCCATGCTTTTGGATGCTTTTTCAAAATGACAAGAAATTCTCCTCTTAATGTTTCAGTTTAATTTTTCTCATTGTCCTGTTCACAGTGAAAAATGTTCCTTCGGCCCAGTTTTTCCTTATACTGCTGACAGCGTGACAAACACAGAGGCAGGTGACTTGGTGTGCAGACACCACCCCCGCATTGTCTATGGGAAGTCTATTCATCCCCGCTTCCACTCCTTGCCAGAGTGACGGTGGGCTAGGTGACATTTTTAAATTAGCTAACTTTGATTTATGAGTGGGCTTTATTCTTTCACCTTTAATAAATGCATTAATGCCATTTTCCTGTCAGAGTTCTGGCAAGCCCTTCTATGTATTGATCTGCAATTTTCCCAGATTGTGTGGGGTTAGCGGGGTGTAAGGAAGGAGGATATATGTGGAAATAACAAACTTTCTATGGCAATAGCAAGTGTCTGTGATAATCCCGTTAGGAACCACATTTCAGTGGAGCTGTGAAGTAACCGAGACGGTGTGTAGACGAGGACATGAGGAAAGAACATTTCTGGTTAGGGCTCCCCATTCGTTGTGAGTGAAAGGGGGTTTCACAGTAGCCTACCAGGCCCTAAAGCAGCGGTCCCCAACCTTTTTGGCACCAGGGACCGTTTTCATGGCAGACAATTTTTCCACAGACCAAGGAGTGGAGGGAAGGTTTTGGGATGATTCAAGTGCATTACATGTAATTTATTTCTATTGTAATTATTACATTATAATATGTAACAAAATAATTATACAGCTCAGCATAGGTTGGGACCCCTGCCCTAAAGGATCTGGTCTCCTGCACACACCTGAACTTGTCTCCTCTTCCTCTCTCTCTCTGCCCACCCCCTTCGGCCACCCTCACTTCCTTGTCATTCCTTGGACATGTCAGCTACTCTCTGCCTCGGGGTCTTTGCAGGGGCTGTTCCTACTGCTGGAATTCCCTTTGCCTACACACCTGCCTGGCTAACTGTCACATCTCCTTCAAATCTGTGCTCGCATCTCACCTCCTCAACAATGCTATCGCTGAATACACTCCGTTTTCTCTTTTCTGTTGAATTTACCTATTATAAAATATTATTGCCTTTTTCTCTTGACAGAATGTAAACCTCATCAGAGCAGGAGTCTTGGCTTTTTTTTTTTTTTTTTTTTTTTTTTTTTTTACTGCTATATCCCAGGTGACTAAAATAGTGCCAGGCATGTAGTGAGCCCTCAATAAATAATTGTTGAATAAAGAATAGACATAAGCCAGGGAAGTCTTTACTGTCAGCACTCTCTGTACAGCCCCTGTCCCCTTCCATTATCCTATACATTTTCTTTTCTTAAATCTTCTTTGTTTTACTTGAAATGACTTATTCAAAGTTAGTATTTCCCCATAGGCTGCACACTCCCCTAGCACAGGGCCATGTCTATTTTTAAATTCCCAACATTTGCGTAGTACTATGACAATAATAATGTTGAATTATAATGAAATTTGTTGTCTATTTCCTGGATAAGTGATTTATTTTACAGCTTTGTTTTAGTCTTCAGCATATGCTATGGCCACAACTTAGGGTAATTTGTACTGTCCCTTCCAGGTCATTAGGTTTGTGTTAACGATGCCTCCCTAGAGCAGATAATGAAAAATACTAACACTTCAAATATACCTTAAAATGCACCGAAGAAAATAATCTTTAGTATGAGCATGGAAAAATTGCTTAACAAGTTAATGAATTTGAATATAAGATTTTTTTTCCCTAGAAAACCCTGGAAGAGATTAAATGGAGGCTTCCTCATCATCTAACTAAAGTGAGTCCTGATGACATTTTCTCACGTTGTCCTGTTTTGTTTCCTTATTCCTCTTATCAGTATATAACACTTTCTTGTCAGTTTAATGTGTATTTTCACTATAATTTTATAGCCCATGAGAGGAGGTATTTGGTTCCTACAGATGCCATAACAAATTACCACAAACTTGGTGGCTTAAAGCAATATAAATGTATTCTCTCCCAGTTCTGGAGGCCAGGAGTCCAAAATCAAGATGTTGGCAGTGCCATGTTCTCCCTGAAAGCTCTTAGGGAGAATCCTTCCTTGTCTCTTCTGGAAGTTGGTGGAAATCCTTGGCATTGCATGGTTTATAGGCTTATGACTCCACGTCCATCTTCACATGGCCTCCCCCTGGGTCCGTTTCTGTTTCCTTTTCTCCTGTCTCATAAAGACTTGTCCTTGGATTTAGGGCCCATCCTAATCCAGGAGGATCTCATGTTGAGATCCTTTACTTGTTTACCTTTTCCTAAATAAGCTCCTGATGGATGTATCATATGGAGGGGGACTATCCTACCCACTGCAGGGTCTCTGACTATATGCTCATAAATGCTGTATTTTCAATAGGTAGAATGGTTCGTAGGGGACATAATGAGTGCTCAATAAATATTTGGTGAAAGATACAAGGAGAAAAAGGGCATAAAATATAATGGATTCTTAGACTTTCTGGGAAATACCAAATAAAATGGCCATGTGGCAGTTAGAATCATATAGGATGAGGCAGAGAATATCCTTTCGAGGGTGCGAAAGGACAAAGTCCTTTAGAGAAAATCCAATTCAGTCTTTAAAATGTGAACCCCTCGACTCACTGCTTTCCTTTCTCAACGTATTTGGTTCTGAAGGAAAACTGCCAAAAAGAAATCAAAACATGGCCAGGTGCCATGGTAGATTCTTACTGGGAGAGAGTTAATAATTGCATTTAAGTGTTGTACAAAGAGAAAAAGGCAAAATACACAAAAGAAGCATTGGGTCTGGGTTGCCCTCTCTACAGTAGCCGTGAACCTGTGCTTGGCTTTGCATAAGCCATACTAGGTCATCAGGGACGCGGAGTGTGGCTTCTGCCCCCAGGCGACTTCCCCTCTACTTACAAGACCAACATGTGTAAAATAAGCCCAAGTGTTATTAGTCTGTTCATAATAAAGTGCTGAGTTGTGTAGCAGAGCCTGAGCCTGGGAGAATTTAGAGAAAAGATTATAATGAGGGCACGAACTGTCAGAAAACATAGGGCTTTAGCCGGTCCTGGAAGGACGGTTAAGCTACAGCTGCGTGAAGGCTTTCCTGAGGAGGGAAGGTGACCAGGGAAGACACAAAGGCAGGGGTGTGTCCTGCATGGTTGTGGGTCTGCAAGGAAACAGGTAAATTCAGAGGCGATGGGCAGTCGGAGTGTGGGATGTCATGTCAGATATGTGAGGTGAGCACACAGCAGATTCACTTTTTATTTTATTTTATTTTATTTTATTTTATTTTATTTATTTATTTATTTATTTATTTATTTATTTATTTATTTATTTATTTATTTATTTATTTTTGAGACAGAGTCTCGCTTTGTCGCCCAGGCTAGAGTGAGTGCCATGGCGTCAGCCTAGCTCACAGCAACCTCAATCTCCTGGGCTCAAGCGATCCTCCTGCCTCAGCCTCCCGAGTAGCTGGGACTACAGGCATGTGCCACCATGTCTGGCTAATTTTTTGTATATGTATTTTTATTTGGTCGATTAATTTCTTTCTATTTTTGGTAGAGAAGGGGGTCTCGCTCAGGCTGGTTTCGAACTCCTGACCTCTAGCGATAAGCCCGCCTCGGCCTCCCAGAGTGCTAGGATTAGAGGCGTGAGCCACCATGCCTGGCCAGATTTACTTTTTAAAACTGGCTTTCTTTCTAACTAAAGACGGTCAGAACTCATTTGTTGCCTCAGCTTATCCCTCCACCTCTTACTATGTGCTCTCCAACAGTGGGTAGCTAAGAAAAAAGAAGCCTTCACCTCTCCTTACCAGAGGAACCCTACTATTTTGCCTTTTTTTTTTTTTTTTTAACTGTCGTGACCACTTAGCAATCCTCATCGGTTAACTTTTCCAGCATTTTGTCCTCTAAATAACGTCATAGGTCACATTCTATTTTTGATCTTATGAGTTTTTCCATTTCTGTTGTGATATTTTCCCTCTCTCAAATGTCCATGTTATTAAATGCATTCATGTAGCAATTTCTGTTTCTTGTCATATTAGATTTAGCTCCTTAAAAGTATTTGGCCACAATTCAATTCTGGTTCTGGAAATTTTTACAAGGCTTTAATGTTTCTTAAAATGGATTTCATTATAGTTTGTTGCTTACTCAGTAGCATCATATTTAAAATGAATAAAAATCCTTTAATGTATTTCCAGATTTTAAAACATCATTGGCATTAGTTTATTGGTAATTCTCTTCATAGAGTGCCTTGGAAACTAAGTTTTTCAACTGTCTATTAATTATTTAAGCATTGGAGCTGAAGAACAATTCAAAGGAATACTTTGAACACGTGCCAAATCTCTGGATTTTTTATTAAGCCTCCTTAAACTTCCAAAAAATTCTCCAGTGTAAATGCCATAAGAATTATTAAAGAGCCAATTAATAAAATGTTTGGGAGATAATTATATCTGAAGTTTAGACTAAGAATCATCAGGTTAAAATTGAGTGCAAAATGGCAAGCAAAAGCAAAATATGACAAAATAAAAAACACAGCTCTCATCTGATAAAAGGAATAGCAAACAAACAAAAATCCCTTTAATCAGGAAGGAGGAATTTTTGGTCTGGCACTAATTTGTTGCCTAAGTCATGGACCACTGAACATTTGGATGCTATATTAATAATTTGTTAAAAGATGCAAAAATAGTTGGCCGTTTATTATGTCACTGATCAATGAATGTTTTTACATTGAGAGAGAAGGGAACTAACATTTAATAAAAGTTGTAGCAGACAGTGTTAATTATTCATCAAATGTTGATTCTCTTTTTTTTCTGAAAGAACCCAGCTAAAAACTTGATGTTCAGCTAGATTTGCAAACTTTGTAGTTAGGTGTGATCACGTGACTAAGTTCAAGTCAATGAGATATAAGTCAAAGTTACTTCTGGAAAGAAGTAACCAAGAAGGGAGAAATGAATGTTTCCTCCCATGGGCCCAGCAGCTGTTTTGGCCATGAGGTGACTTTGAGGACTAAAGATAGGAGTCATCTAGGGGTGGGTCCCTGAAGACTTCCGGAGTTGTCATGGAGTCCCACCTCGGGACTGCCTACCTCCAGACTTCTCTGTAGGAGAATAAACCCTTGTGTGGGTATATAAATAAACCTACCGGATTTGGGTCTCTTTTTCTAGTGGCAAAGTTATTAATAAATTACCCACTGATACCCATGCTTAGTGTCAGTAGCTTTTCAAACAGTATCTCTAAATTGTCTCAACTTTCTCTGGAATCATATATTACTGATGTAGATCATTTGATGTCCTGGGTAAGGTCCTAAGAATATTTCAGGTCAGTATAAATTCAAACTCTCAAGTTTCCTCCACATTTGTGACCTGACTCGAAGGCTTGCTACAAGGGCTGAGCTTAGAGGGTGTCTCTCTCAAGTTTTTCTTTTTGAATCTCAATTGTCATCGTGTTTCTTTTTGAATATTGTCATCACATTTCTTGTCAGTGCTAAGAGGAAGCATGGGAAGAGATTCGGGTATACTCAAAGCTTAAAGGTAGACTACACATCCTTTGGGACCCATGAACTGGGAGCATGACAATCAAAAGAGAAACTCTAATAAGGAAGAGGACTCTGAAGGCAATAGCATCGGAGCCCATGTGCTAGCACCCTTCTTAAGTGCTCCAGCAAGCCCTGGAGGCTCTATATTCTATTTCGCTAAGCAAGGTGGTATTTTTTATATATGCCTTTCCTCCTCACCTCTGAGAAAGGTATATTGCTTGGCAGGCTGATTTATAAAAAGGCATGAGGGAAAAAGAGAGATGGTGGCTGACTGTAGGAAAACTTTTTAAAGTCTGACTGTCCTAAAATAACAACATATTCTTCCTCCCACATATTCTTCCTCCCACACCACACTCATTTCTCATCAGCTCTTGTTGACCTTCTTGCAAAAACCTCTAACTAGCCTCCCTCCTGCCACTCTCTGGCCAGGAAGTATGTGCACCTTTTTCCAACATAAATAGGAATCTGTTGCTCCCCCTTCCTTACAAAATTTTGATAAATTCACTCCTTGGCCAGTCATCTGGTCCTTAACTCTCTGGTTTCATCTTGCATAGTTTCTTCCCTATATTCTAACATTCCTCTCCCTGTAGGCCACCTTGACCTTCCCATTCTGCAGCATTCTCTTTTACACCCAGCCACTTTCAGACTGACCCATTCCGACAACATACCATTAGCACCAGGCTATTTTTGAATTTAACACACATGGCTCACTTAGAATGTGTCTGAGTCCCACATCCCAAAGGTCTTACCTTTGCAATAAAGGTACCAGGTTATCTCTATTTTCTCCTTTTCTCTCATTCTCTCTAGTGATTTTCACAGAAGGCTACAGCTTTTCATGGTGTGAGCTGATTTCCCTTGATACTGCATGATGTTTGCCGTGTAAGGGTGTCACTGAACAACCTTGAGGCACTGCCTTCTCTTCGTTTCTTCCCAGCTGAGTTGGCGGTATTACTCTTCTGTTAACTCCCTAAAGAATTTGTTTGCTCAGTTTATAGATAACATACCTTTTCTTCTTTTTTCAGCCTCTCACCTTCATTATTTATTACTCTTTGCCAAACAAAATTGCCTGAAAGAAATAATCACTCATTAACTCTCTAATCTTACTAATGAAGCACCTAAAGGCTACTCTAAATTTAGTCTGTTGGATTGAGAGATGGCATCCATTTTGAGGGCGTTCAAGTGTGCTATTGTCCCCCCCCCCCCATGCCCTCTAGTTCCAGAGAGCTGACTCTCTCCTGGTTGTCACCACCCTCTGGGGTTATTTTAAATATTTGTTGAAGGAGAAGGAATACGGAGCACTCATCTTCGCTTGCTGCTTCTCCAATGCTCTTCTATGAAGATAATTTCCAAACCTGTCTCTCTGACTTCTGTCTCACAAGCTATTGGGCATTTTCATCAAGATACCCTGCTGGTTTTAATCAGTCAGTACCAATTTGATGGCAAGTAGATGTGGAGCCCATTTTCTTGATCTTGTGTCACCTCACTTTGGATAATGGGCTTAAGCTTAATGCAGGATGGTATAAATGGTGCTAGCTCACTGTCATTTCTCAGAATTGAGTAGTATTCCATTGTGAGCATATACCAAATTTTAATTATCCACTCATGAATTGATGGACACTTGGGTTGTTTCCATGATCTTGCAATAGTGAATTGTGCTGCCATAAACATTCGGGTGTAGATGTCTTTATCGTAGAATGTCTTATGCTCTTTTGGGTAGATGCCCAATAATGCTATTGCTGGGTTGAATGGTATTTCTATATCTAGCTGTTTGAGGTATCTCCAAATTCTTTTCCACAGAGGTTGCACTAATTTGCAGTCCCATCAGAAGTGTAGGAGTGTGCCTATCTCTTCACATCCTCGCCAGCATTTGTTGTTTTGGGATTTCTTGATATAAGCCATTCTCACTGGTGTTAGATGGTATCTCATTGTGGTTTTGATTTGCATTTCTCTGATGATTAGAGATGTTGAGCATTTTTTTATATGTTTGCAGGCCATTATTCTGTCTTCTTTGGAGAAGTTTCTGTTCATTTCCATTGCCCATTTCTCTAACCCTTCCTAGGGAAAGGCAAAGATATACAATGTAACCCAAAGGTCAAAAAAAGAAAAAAAAAACCCAAACTTTTATCAGGTGGTGGGCAGATGGGAGTGGGGAGGAGGAGAAGAATTTATACTTACAAAATAGGTGTGATGCACACCACCTGGGGGTAGGACACGCTTGATGTTTTGGTAAGGCGGGGGACGGGGGGAGGAATGGCAGGGGCCATATATGTAACCCTAACAATATTTGTACCCCCATAATATGATAAAAAAGATACCCTAGTGGGACTTACATTTAAATGTCTAAAAACACACTCTCAGTATCCATACAACAAATGGACTATCCTTCAGAGGGATATAGACCTATGGATGATGCCACCTTCATCTTTATTATCCAGGCAATTTCCCCAGCAACTTTCCTGTTAAAATATTACGTAGAGGGTAGAAATTTAACCCTTGAACTTGATATTCAAAGTCTCTACAGACTGATGTCTTTGCAACTTCATGTTCCACTATTTCCCCCACCATGAACCCAATATTTTGCAGCAATCAGGCATGTGTTCACTATTACAGAGAATAATTCTTCACCAAATTTTTTCAAGTAATATTCCTGCAGAAATGTCCTCCTTTCTCCTATCTGAATGTTACAATGAAGTCACTGAAGGCTGGGCCCCTCCAGTCCACAGAATTGTCCTGATCCCTTGAACTATTTATTCCTTTATACTTTGTGTATGTACCACTCCTTTGGTACATGTTATATATGCTAATGTCTGTATCTAAGAGGACTTAATGTGATTTGCAAAATTTAGAGTAACAGTAATGAGGAAATTAAAACTATTTATAAATAGTAGGAAGAGACATTAACAGATAAGCCAAGGTAAAATGTTTGCTATAATGAGTCACAAATGTGGCTGACTTTTCCAGCAGCTGAGCCAAACTGTAAGTCACATTGGGGTTACATTATCCTTATTTTATGCTTTAATTTTTAGAAAAAGGAAGCATATGAAAAAAGCTCTACAGAGAGTAACATTCTTATTCTAGAACAAAAGCTCACAACACATTTACAATGTGAGTCTTTTTTCATGGGTAAATCTTTTAGTTCACGGTGAAAAAGGAAAAAGGTGTTTCTTGCATGAAATTTTCCAGTATCAACCCTGGATGAAGAATATAGTGTGAAATTGAAGGGCTGCGATAGTGTGATTCTGGAACTACACTTTCTGATGATCAAACACTACCAAGATAGAGCTGGGGAAACCTAAAAGAATAGGTGGTATGCTTGTC
This sequence comes from Microcebus murinus, assembly GCF_040939455.1. Taxonomy (NCBI): domain Eukaryota; kingdom Metazoa; phylum Chordata; class Mammalia; order Primates; family Cheirogaleidae; genus Microcebus; species Microcebus murinus. The sequence continues at coordinate 31,064,938 of NC_134108.1, forward strand.
CATTTTACTCTGTCTTATTAAATGTAAGGGAGCTTTTGGATTATAGTTGATTTGTCTGACAAGTGCTTATTTTACATGAAGTCTATGTTGCTGATAAAGAGGAGAACGATGTACTTAGAGAGCAGATGCACAGAAGGCAGAGTTGTCATACTCTTGTGAACATTCAAAAGCCAGAATCGTATTCCATACAGACAGTGTAGCCCACTTTGATGACCAGAAATGGGGTCAACTCTCTTCCCCTCCTCTAAAAAACTTAAAAAAAAATCTGTGTAAGAACATGAAATTGTACTTCTGAAATTATTATAATAATTTCACATATAAGTGAGTCTATATAAAAGTCTGAGAAATGAAGATCAAAAGCATTAACATTTTTATTGAATTAAATTTTATTAAAAAGATGGAATTATGGGTCAACTATTTTTTCTTTTCTCTCCCTTCTACCACTTCTCTCCATTCCAGGGCTCATAGGTGCATACTCTGTGTTTTCTGGTGCCTTTGATATTGTAGTTGAACTGTGCAGATCCACTTATGTGGTACACTGAGTCTGGCTACCTCTCCTGCCTCCCCTTCCACCTAATCCACCTCTTCTGCCTCTGCCAGCCCTGAGACAAGAACAACCCCTTCTCTTCCTCCTCCTCAATCTACTCAGTGTGAAGACAATGAGGATGAAGACATTTATGATGATCTGCTTCTACTTAATGAATAGGAAATATATTTTTCTTATGATTTTCTTAATACCATTTTCCTTCCTCTAGCTTACTTTAAGAATACAGTATGTAATACACATAACATACAAAATATTAATATTTGTTACTCAATTGTTTAGCAGTAAGGCTTTTTATCTTATTGGAGAAGATTCACAAACATTTTGACACTAGCGTTGTAGACAAGGAGATATAGAATAAAGATGTAGCTGGAATAGACTCAGGAGATCCTGAAAAAGGTATTTTGTGAGCACGTGAATGAGCATAGAACAGGAGAAAGAGAATTTTACTTACAATGCAAAATAACTTACAAAATAATAGCGAGAATCCCAAACAACTGGACTCTATTGGCATCTCTAGAAAATTTTCTCGCTTTAGTCTTGCCCAGGCCTTTCAATAAATATTGATTAAATGAATGAATTAATGAAAGAAATGTTAAGAGGCACAAAATATAGACTTTGCCATTCTCTCTGAAATAGGTAGGCAATCCTGGCCTCAAAGACAGTTTTAGAGTTTGTCTTTACCATTTGAGTCTATTCAGAACTTCCATGGTAGTGCCCAATTTTGGCCGACTCTCCTAGTCATCATTCCAATTCTTTTTTGAGCCTTCTCCTTTCAATACTTTCCTCTGTTCAGCTTAACACTTGGTTGAACCAATGGTGGCATCAATTTTTGGGGGGTGAGGGGAAGTAATTGGTAGCACTTCTTCCATTGTATTATCAGGAACTTTGAATGGTCTGAGATTTTACCCTAATTATAAACTTACAAGTTAGCCTGTTTCATGGCTGCTAGCAGAAGACATGAGACTCGTGGGTCAGAGATTTTTTAAAAAAGAAACTTTATTGCTCACAAAAGCATAAACAATAGCCAGAGCTTCATGCCCCTGAGTCACATATGCGGGGATGGCACAGGTGGACGAGAGGGGTACCCGCATATGCAGTTAGTTGCATACAGGAGAGACACACTGAGTCTGGAGAATCTGCCACTTTCATAGTCAGCGGAAGCAAGCCTGCTCTTTGTCTTAGGGGAGATGTTGCCCCATCTTTCAAGCTTGCAAACTCAACCCTGAGAAATGGCTTGGGTAAAAAGTGATCAGAGCCTTGTATTCTTGGTATACTCAGCAAGAAAATAAAGATGCTCGAGGCCAATAGTGGGTAGCTTTCCCAACATGCACTGCATGAGGTGTGAAGAGACTGAGTTTTGATAGGCACATATGGCACAGAGGAGATGGAAAGGTTTGATGAGTAACACAGTAAAGGCTGACAAATGTATAAAATTCTCTTTTAACACCAAGTAGAAAGATATTTGAGCATTTGGAACCTTGTAATTCTAAATGGTATTTCCTACACTCAGATTCACAGTAAAAAAAATTTCTTTAGCAGAATTTCAGAAAATCTAATTCCTGAATATCCTAAGTTCAGATCATGGCGTTTCTCTAAATCTCTCAGATTATGTCTTTGTCATTGCCCCCTTGTGTAGATCTGTTAAATAGTAGAATAAACATTTTTTACTTCTTTTAGTATCGGGGGATATATATTAGTATCTCAACATTGTATTCTTAACAGTACCTCATATTTGGCAAATTTACTAAATTCTTTTGCCTTATGAAGTAAATAGCTTCAGCCAAAATGTCTTCCAAAATGGCTGCACCATTTTGCATTCCCACCAATCACAAATGAACGTTCCTGTTGCTATATATCCTTGCCATCATTCAGTGTTGTCACTGTGTTGGGTTTTGGCCATTCTGATAGGTGTGTAGTGACATCTCATTGTTGTTTAACTTGCAATTCCCTAATGACATATGATATTGAACATCTTTTCACATGCTTACTTGCCATATTTATATTCTTTGGTGAGGTATCTGTTCAGGTTTTTCCCACATTTTTTAATTGGGTTGTTTATTTTCTTATTGTTGAGTTTTAAGAGTTCTTTGTATACTTTAGATTACAGTTTTTTTTATCAGACATTAGGCTTTTTATAGAAAACTATTTCCTTTATTATTGATCTTTTCTTCTGGGTTGTGTATCCCATCGATTGATTATGATTAAGTAGCCACAAACCTCAAGTTTTTCTGCTGTGGTAAAAAGGAGAGGCATAGCTGAGTTTGCTCAATTTTAAAATGTTTTGCAGAAGAGGGTACGGGTATGGTAAAAAAGGAGGGTAAAAGAGGGAAAATGAAATGTTAGCCTTTTAAAAAATCCTGTTAAAATTTTCCCTCTAATGAAGCAAGCGACACAGCCTTTCTTTTGTGTAACATTGGAAAACTGTAGTTTTCTGTCCTGATTTAGGTTGGGATCGTTTCAATTCTCACTTAGGTATTCTCAAGACACTTTAACAAGGGAGTTTTTATGAAGCAGCTTTTTGATCAACTTGCAAGATTAGTTTTGCCCGAGTTTAACTAGGTCATGCTTTCTTTTCTGTCTCAGCAGAAACATACTTTATCAAAAGCAGAACCAGAGCAAATGTGGGATGCGCTTTTTAAAAAGGTGAGTTTGGGATGTTAACAAATTAGCTTTTATTTTAAACAGTTTCCAATTTAAACACCAAAATGCTTGAGTACTTGGGTTTTCATTTGGATGGCTAGCCAGTTATGGTGTATCTTTCTCCTGAACACCTGAACATGTGGGGTCTGTACTATAAATTCGACAGTTACAATTTAATGATTTATTTTGGTAACACATTGTCTTGTGCCACCATTTAATTTTCCAAGTTTTTCTGTTTAATCTCCACAACTGAAGAAAAAAAAACAAAAAAAAAAACGCTTGTGCATTAAGGATCTCCAGAGGCGCAGAGCCAATAAGATATATAGATATTTGCATGTATATAGAGAGATTTATTTTAAGAAATTGGCTCACAGGAATGTGGGGGCTGGCAAGTCTAAAATCTGTAAGGCAGTCTGGGTGGCTGGAAATTCAGTTAAGAGTTTATGTTGCAGTCTTGAGTCTGAAATCTGCAAGCCAGACCAACAGACTGGAAACTCAGGCAGAATTTCTATGCTGCAATATATATATATATATATTTTGAGACAGAGTCTCACTCTGTTGCCTGGTCTAGAGTACCGTGGCATCAGCCTAGCTCACAGCAACCTCAAACTCCTGGGCTCAAGTGATCCTTCTGCTTTAGCCTCTCGAGTATCTATGCTACAATCTTGAGACAGAATTCCTTCTTCTTTTGGAAACCTCAGTCTTTTTTTTTCTAAGGCCTTCAACTAATTGGATATGGCTTACCCACATTATTGAGGGTAATCTGCTTTATGTAAAGTCAGTTGATTTTCAATGTTAATGACATCTAAAAAATACCTTTACTGCAACATCTAGACTAGTGTTTGATGAAACAATTGGGTAACATAGCCTAGCCAAGTTGACACATAAAATTTACCATCCCATCTTGACACTTACAGTTTCTCCTTCTTTGTGTTCACTGTAGTACTTATGGTCTACTAAGTGCTTCCTGAGTACAGTAGCCCTCCTTATTTGCAGGAGATATGTTCCAAAACCCCCAGGGGATGTCTGAAACTGCAGATATTACCAAACCCTATATATTCTATGGTTTTTTTCCTATACATACATACTTATAATGAAGTTTAAGTTATAAATTATGCACAGTAAGGATTAACAGCAATAACTAATAATAAAATGGAACAATTATAACAGTAGACTGTGAGGTATACAAATGTGGTGTCTCTTTCTCTCTCAAAATATTTTCATATTTTCAGGTTGCTGGTGACTGAACCGCAGAAAGCAAAATCACAGACGAGGGGGACTACTATAAATTCATACTGGTTGAATAAATATTGGAGGTAAATATTATAATTTAGTTCGTCTTCTGAAAATTACATATAGTGCTTCTTATGTGAATATGCCAATGGTATCCAGATATAAATTTAAAATATTAAATGTACAGATGGACAATACCAGTAATGATTCTTAAAAAATTAACCTCAAGTGGAGAAATGGAGAGAAATAGCATTTTAGGAGATGAGAACAGTGTGAGCAACTGAGGGTGGTAGAAAGTGTGGTTGGTTGGTTTTCAGGACTGTGAGGAAACTGACCGTGCTAGAGGGAGGTGCGTGGGGGGAATCCAAGTAAAGCAAACGGTAGTGACGTTTTGGAAACCAATGGAACTCAAGTGGGGAGATGTTCACTTAAGCGAAGGGTGGCTACTCAAGTATTTTGAGCAAGCTGAGTAATATATATATATATATTTAAAAATCTGCATCTGTTAGCAGTATTTGGACCAGAGACAATGGGGCAGAGACTGTGTCACATCCTCTGAGAAGCAGATGCCGAGACAGGGTTGATGAGTGACAGGTTTGTGGAGGAGAGTGTCTGTGAAAGACGAGGGGGATGGAACAGTAAGAGCCTTGGGCCCTGCGGTGTCCAATGGGGAAGCCCACAGCACTATGGGACTGCAGCATGGAGCATTGGCCATGTGGCGAGGTTGTGTTAAAAGGTGTTAAACACACTGTGCATTTCTACAACTCAGCACCAAAAAACAAAAACAAAACCCCCACACATATGAGAATGTAAAATACCTCCTTAATGACTTTTAAAATGTTTGCTGTAGATTGAAATAATATTTAAAAATAAATAAACTATATCATTAAATATATGTATATAATTAAAATTTATTTTACTTGTTTCTTTTTACTTATCAAATGTGGCTACTTTGAAAATTTACAATTACATATATGGCTCACAGTATATTTCTATGAGACAGTTCTGAGACACTCATGAAAAGAGAGAGGGAAGGATGTTTAGGTAGGAAAAGTTGACAGCACAACTCTAAGAAATTTGGGCCACGCTGACGACGGGGAGTCTCGGAGCAAAGGTTGGCCTTTAGAAGAGTCCCACATTGTGTAGGAGTGTGTTGGCACAGGGACCCCAGCCATGCTCGGTCTCTGGCTGAGACTATCCAGGAAAAGCATGGTGTTGGGCCGTGGTGGAGGCCAAGGCAACAGCTGGAGGTTGGAGACTGTCAATTAACTACGCTCCCCATTCTTTGGAAGGAGGTCTGAGTGTCGAATCTTCAGGGCTACCTCAAAAACCAGTGCTTTCACACCATTGTAAGGTGGAAAAATTATGTCAAACCATCGTAATTTTTCCACCTTACAATGGTGTGAAAGCAATACTCATTCTGTATACTCCTCGACTTAGGATGGGATTACGTCTGCACAAATTCACCATACATTGAAAATATCCTCAGTTGAAACACACTTTGAACACAATGATATTTTCAACTTACCATGAGTTTACCGGAATATAATCCTATCCTAAGTCAAGGAGCATGTATACTCATTATGGTAATTTATACAGGCAAACGTCAGCTGGTTTACTTGCCAGTGCTGTTTGACCTGATGCCACCAGTCATGTTTCCCAACTTCTGTGTCCTGTCTTGTCTGACCCAGACCCATCTGAGTGAAGAACACCAACACTGAGCACTAAATGAGACCCATCCTCAGACATGTTAACTTGCTAAGGTCCTATGACAAGCAGGACAGCAAACTGACCCCGGGCTAAGTTGATGATTTGTTTTTGAATGCTCTCCTATGACACTACAACTTGCTGTTCTTCTGGCACTATGTTACCCATCAAAATTTAGCTTGCTGACCCTTGAAGGTCTTATTTGATCCAAGCTCTCTAAAAAGAACCAGTGAGCTGAGAACATTGTAGACCTTCAACGATTTCCACTCTAAGTTCTCCATTTCAGAGATTATTCTCATAAAATGTATGCAGACTTTAAAAATGATAAGCCGATCTTATACAGTCATGCACTGCATAGCGACATTTCTGTCATGATGGATGGCATATATGGCCGTGGTCTCATGGATTCTAATGAAAAATCCCTATTGCCTGGTGATCTCATAGTCTTCATGACATTGTAGTGCAATGCATTACTCACGTGTTTGTAGTGGTGCTGGTGTAAACAAACCTACCAGTCATAAAAAAGTATAGCACAAGCAAATATGTATGGTATATAATACTTGATAATGATAATAAATGACTATGTTACTGATTTATGTATTTATTATACTGTACTTTTTGTCATTATTTCAGAGTGTACTCCTATTTATATATAAAAAAAGTTAACTGTAAAACAGCCTCTGGCTTGTCTTTTGGGAGGTATTCCAGAAGAAGGCATTGTTATCACAGGATTTGACAGCTCTATGCGTGTTATTGCCCCTGAAGATCTTCTAATCAGTGGGACAAGACGTGGAGGTGGAAGACAGTGATATTGATGATTCTGACCTTGCTAGGCCAAGGCTGATGTGTGTATTTGTGTCTTAGTTTTTAACAAAAAAGTTATAACTTTTTAAAAAGCAAAAGTAAAAAAATTAAAACAGGAAAAAAAACATATAAAATAAGAATATAATGAAAAAAGTATGTGTGTACAGCTGTACAATATATTTGTGTTTTAAGCTGTTATTACAAGAGTCAAAAAGTTTAAAAAAAAGTAAAAAGTTTATAAAGCAAAAAAGTTACAGTAAGCTAAGATACATTTATTATTGAAGAAATTTTTAAAAAATAAATTTGGTGTAGCCTAAGAGTACAGTGCTTATAAAGTCTATGGTAGTGCACAGTAATGCCCTTGGCCTTCACATTCACTCACCAGCCACTCACCTACTAACCCAGAGCAACTTTCAGTCTTCCAAGCTCCATTCATGGTAATTGCCTTATACAAGTGTATAAGGTAATTGCCTTATACAAGTTTCTATCTTTTATACCGTATTTTTACTGTAGCTATTGTATGTTTAGATTGTTTAGGTACACAAATATTTACCATTGTGTTATAATTGCCTACAGTAACCTACTGAGCAGTTGTGTAACCTAGGGGCAATAGGCTATACCACATAGCCCAGGTGTGCTGTAGGCTTGTGTAAGTACATTCTGTGATGTTCGCACAAGGAGGACATCGCCTAACAATGCATTTCTCAGAATGTATCCTCATTGTTAAGTGACACATGGCTGTGCTTGTAGCTAAGGTCTAATGAGAAATGGTTCTGTCCTCAGAGATTGCAGTCAAGCTCAGGTGCAAATGCAGGGAAGGCGGCTTTCTCTGGGCACAGCCTTTTTGCAAAGGAGCTGAGTGATTGCAAAGAGGAGAGGAGAGATTTAGATGCTGTGGTTTTTGATGAAGTGATTGGTGCTGTTAGGAAGGTGATACAAAGGTTCTGTAAAACAGGTACTTTAGAATGTAACTGTACCATTCTTAGACTGCTTCTGAATTGTTGTTCTTTCTGTGTACATTGACATTAAATCTCCAAAGGAAAAAACAGTTTATGCCATGATAAGAATCCCCCATAAGTGAATCCCCCTCCATAAAGCAAGAGATTATTCTGTAAGACCACAGGAGCTTTTTTAGTTATTAAAATATTTTAAATAGGTTAAGAATATTATTAGGTGTAAAGGACAAAAAACATTTTCCATAAATTTTTGACTTGTCAGCATCCACTTTACTCTGTAAATAAGACAGTATGGTTTAGTGAATAGTTAAGAGTGTAGACTTTGAAAATCTCTCAGGCTTACAACTGGCAGCCTGCACTTGGGTTAGTTACTTAACCTTTCTCAGCCTCTATTTCTTCTGCTGTAAATGGGAATGTTTAATTGTACTGACACCGTAAGCTTGTTGTGGGAATTAGTTGAGATAATGCATGTAAATTCCTAGGATTGTGCCTAACACATACTAAGTGCTCAAGAAATAGTTGTTGATATTACTACTTGAAGAGACAGAAAATACTCCATTCTTGCTAGGCATGAATACCACACTTAAGAAAATGTACACAGTTCCTGGTTCTATGTCCAACAGAGCTGCCATTGCATGACTGCATTTGAAAAGAGGCAACTTCAGTAATGTCCTCTTTCTCTGTGACCAAGTTTCCAAGACTAGAATGACCAACTGGGTTTGCCTGGGGATCTCCTGGTTTTACATGGAAAGTCCTAACTCCTGGGAAATAGGAAGAGTTAGTCCACTCAGTTTCAATCTATCAGGAGTGATAGAAACTGAAATGGGAATGGTCATATGAGCCTTTAAGGCCTGGGTCCCCACACCTACCCCAAAACCAACAACCTCAGGGTGACTGGGCCACACCCCTCTTCCTTCCATTCCTTCCCCTTTGTGGTAGTCCTGCTTGCTACCTGATAAACCAAGGATACAGAAACAACAATCTATTTAAGAGCTGCCTTCCTGGCAGAGGACCCCTCTTGTCAATTCTCCATTATGTTCTGAAACTCCACAAAGGGCTGTTAACATCTCCCAGCCCCCGACCTCTGATCTCAAGGACTGGAAGGCCTGACTATGTTCTAAAATATGGGGATATGGATATGGGAGGCGATGATCCTATAGTTGAAGACAAGACAGATAATATTCTGCCACACTGACTTGTCAGATTTTCACCCTGTTGTACCACCACCGCCACTGCCACCACCATTATCTGAATTGGCCTTGCTAGATGTTTCAATCTAGCTCATAACCCAAACCCCATCTAATAATTTCCATGGGCTTTCACTGCTCTTTGATTTTATAATAAAAACCTTAGTTTTGTTTGATGCAAATACCTTGCTTCTCCCAGAGTTGCCTCCCATAAAAACCCAAGAAGGAAATAAGAAAGAAATGGACCATTGCCATGGTCTCCTAACTTATGTCCTTGCCTCTGGCCCTTCTGTCTCCAACCTAGGCTTCAGGAATATCAGATTATGCTTCAGTTTTAAAATATTGCTATCATCAAGGTCATTGATCTGCCCTACATTTTTTTGAGCTTTGTAGGTTCAAAAAACTTTAAATATTAGCTAGAGAATCAAGGCTTTCCACACACTGGCCTTAACCTTCTATTCAAAGTTTCCCTTTCATTATTCTCATAATGAAATGAGACAGACAGGCAAATGCTGGTGGCTTGGCTTGTTCAAACTTATCTCAGTGTCTGGACTGGCGTCTGCTTTTCCTCCTTATACAAAATGACCCATCCTTCAAAGCTGAGCTAAGTCCACTGCCTCCCTGAAACCTGCCATGCTGACCTCTGTCCCCCTTCTCCTGGAGCTGGTGAGAGAACAGCAGAGCTTCCAATCTGTAAAATGGCACAAGTCTGGCGAGGAGGAGATGTTTCTGGTAGAGTTGAGCAAGCTGGACAATGTTTGTCTGTTTGGGGAATGTTTCCTCAGGAAGAGTGTGTTACTTGACACTTCAAACATTCTAAAAAGCCAAAAGCCTCCTATCCTTGGCACTTGAACTTCATTCAGTCTCAAATCAGAGGAAACTTCATGTTGGGCACATGTGTTATACCCAGGGATTATTGATCATTTGCATTTTGGGACACGGCGCATCACCTAATGTACTTAACACTGGTCATGCTTTGGCTTCTCAATATTCAACTCTCTTGTCCTAGTAACATCCCAAGTTCTGTTAGAGGAATCTCTCATTATGTAGTCTTGGTGGCAGTTAGTGCCCAGGAGCATGGGACGTCGCTTTAGCCAAATAGATGCTTTCTCCGGAACTTTAGTCTTGACAGAAAGACCTGGAATTTTGGGGCCATCTTTCATAGCAGCAGTGGTGGTGGTGTGTGGACCAGATGTCCTGCTGGCCAGTCTGTGCCGTGATTGTGGTAGCCCAGCCAAGAGCAGCCTGACCCTCCTGCTTAGCATCCATACTGCAATGCCAGATATTTCAACAGTTCCTCTTTTCTATTTGTTTAAGATGTCCAGATGTGATTTCTTTTATTTGGGCTGATAATAATTATAATATGAATAATAATTAACATTATTTTTATGGCAATAAAGTAATAATTATTGAGCCCATTCAATATGCCAAGTGCTATTCTAAGTGTTTTACATGTATTAACTTCCTTATCCTCATATCTACCATCGAGGGGGACACTGTTATCCTGATTTCCAGGTGAAGGGTACTGGAATGCAGAGAGGTTGCTCAAGTTCACGTAGCTAATAGATAGCAGAGCCAGGATTTAAAGCTACACAGTCTCTTAACCACATTATTCAGAAATTTGTGTCAGGAAGTAGGATTTTAGATAACAAACTTTCAAGGAAATGTGGGGAATTAGGGACTGGTTCTCAATCTGAGACAGAATAGAAGGAACTGAACATCCTATTATTCTCCTGGGTGGTGATCTAGTAGCTCATGCCTTGCAGTGATAAGATAGCGAATTAAATGATTGCCTATGGACATCTGTAATCAAGGATCCACTGAGGAGAAGGTCTGGTGGACCATGTCGTCACCACCATTAAAACAGTATGAAAGATATGAAATATCAGTAGGCGCTTGCTTCTGATAATATTGAATGGCTTACAGCAGAGTGTGATAAGCTCAAATCCCTAAATTCTCAGTTTGAGCCATGAACTGAAATACAGGGATGTTCTATAACCATGATAAAAGACTTCTTGCAGCTGTAAGGCAAACTCATCAACATCAATTGGGGTTGTAGTTTTTTACTATGTATGTCACTTCCATGAAGCTCAGGCATTGATGAGAAAAGAGCAAGTCCCTGGTCACTGGAATGGTTTCCATAAAAGGACTCAGACATTTAGATATAGGTCATTAAGTATGAAATGTCCTATTTTGAATCAAAAGTTTAGTTTATCATATCTCAAACAAGAAGCAGTACAATTAATCAAAGTATGTACCTAAACTATCTACACAGTTTTGCCATCTTAATGGTAGCTTGTTTATTGCCAGCAGCAAAGAAGCCTGGAGAGCAAGTGGCAATGAAATCGTGAAAGGTGTTTTCCACAGGTTGTTGTGAATGGAATATTTTTCCTTGCAAGAAGTGGTTCAAAGCATGGAAGAAGTGGAAGTCAGCTGGTGCAAGTTCTGGTGAATGCAGTGGGTGACAGAGAGTTTCCAAGTCCAGCTTCTGTAGTTGTAGCAGCATTGTTTATTGTGACATATGGTCTTGTAAGAGGACTGGCCTGTCTCTACAGACCAATCTCGGCTGCTTAATTGCAAGCATCCTCATCATTTCATCCAATTGGGTGCAGTAGTCATATGCTGTAATCAATTGACCAATGAATTTGTTTCTGATGGAACTAATTCATAAGCAAATTAATGGAGCAGTTGGTTTTCTTCATATGTGGGGAGAAGAGGCTGCAGCTTTAGTTAAGCCTCACGACTTAGATGTTCCAGGTTTCTGCTGCCTCCTCTTTGGTCTACCAGGATGAACAATTTCTCACATGTGTCATCCTTAACTGCCCCAGTGGCAGCTGAGGCAGCTTTTCTAATTATCTCCTGCTGCACATAACCGATTGACCGCTGACAGTTGTCAGTTAGACAGAACTTGTGCCTCTAATGAGAAGGTACAGCTCAATGCTGCTCTGATTATCCACTGGAAGCATCTTTATTGTACCCTAAACAGTCATCTAATTTAGTTGTGACAAAAGAAAAATAAATAGAATATTTGATGGGTCAGAACAATTTCAACATGCAGACCTGTAAATTTGCCCACAAAATGAGATCTTACTGGAAATGGATATACCATTATATTAATAGAGGTTACCTTTTGGTGGTTGGTCTATTTCTGTATTCTACTCATTAAATATGAAATGTCTGATTTTGAATCAAAAGTTTAGTTTATTATATCTCAAACAAGGAGCAATACAATTAATCAAAGTATATGCCTAAACTATCTGCACAGTTTTGCCATTTTAATGTTAGCTTGCTTATGCCAGCAGCGAAGAAGCCTGGAGAGTGAGTGGCAATGAAATCACCAAAGGCATTTTCCACAGCTTGTTGAGAATTGATTATGTTTCCTTGCAGGAAGTGGTTCAAAGCCCGGAAGAAGTCGTAGTCAGTTGGTGCAAGGTCTGGTGAATACAGTGGATGAGAGAGAGTTTCCAAGTCCAGTTTTTGTAGTTTGAGCAGCATTGTTTGTGCAACATGTGGTCTTGCAAGAGGATTGGTCTGTCTCTATTGACCAATCTCAGCTGCTTAATCACAAGCATCCTCATCATGTCATCCAATTGGTTGCAGTAGACATTGCTGTAATTGATTGACCAGGTTTCATGAAGCTATAGTGGATAATAGCAGTGCTGGACCACCAAACAGACACCATTAAGTTTCTTTTGATAAATATTCAGTTTTGGACTGTGTTTCAGCACTTCATCATTATCCAACCATTGTGCCAAATGCTTATGATTCTCAAAAAGAATCCATTTTTCAACACATATAACAATATAGTATAGAAATTGCGCACCTTTATGTCATGACAGCAAAGAAAGGCAAGCTTCGAGATGATTTATTTTCTGATGCAGAACCCATCTATCCAGCTTCTTTAACTTGCCCATTTGTTTCCAATTGTTCAATATTGTTGGAATAGTAACCTCAAACCTTTCTGCTAATTCATGCGTAGGTTGAGATGGATTCACTTCCACTACAGCTTTCAGCTCATCATTGCCCAGCTTGGTCTCAGGTTACCCATATGGCTCATTTTCAAGATTAAAATCACCAGCATGTAACTTCTCAAACCATCAATGTACTGCATGTTATTAGCCACATCTTCCCAAATACTCTGTTGATATTTCAAGCTGTCTGTGTTGCATTGATTCCATGATGGAACTCATATTAAAAAATAACATGAATTTTTTATTTATCTGTGGTTTCACAAAAATTGCTCTTAAAAATAATTGAGAGATAACCACAAGCCAAGATGTGCATTTGAAAGAATAAATAAATACCTTCACAATAAAAAAAGGAAACAAAAACAAGGAGTGTCAAAGTAAAATCTCAGAGATATCATCAAACTTAGTACTTAAGGAAATCGAACATTCCATACTTAATAACCTAAATAAAAGATAATACCTATTTTTTGTTTCAGATTTTTATAGGATAGGTATGGCCCCTAATATCCTACTTTCAATATAGAGCTAAAGCTCAAAGTACTCCTTCAGAAAGCCTTAAACCATCCTTAAAGTCTAAGACCTTTAAAAAATTGCCATCAGAATCAGAATTGTAATTTTCCTCTGAATCCTGTCCAGCTTCTCAGTTTCTTATAAATACTGAGAACAGGATATATAATTTTCCATCTAAACCCAGCATGTGGTAGGCGTCTAATAAACACCTATTGAATAAATGCATGAAAAATGAGTGAATGAGTGGATATATGAAGGAATAACATACTTGGTCAGGAGTTTTTTTCAACTACAAATTTCTGAAAGCCTCATATAAATGTGACATTATTTGTTGCTGTACCTATTAGGATAAGAGTCATGCTGGACTCAGGTACATTTTTCCTTATGTTAGCTGTCCATGAATTGGCTTCAGATTCTCTCTGGCTCCTTTACAGGCATGTTGCATGGATGTGACTCTTGACTGCTCTGAGGTTACTTTCTTAAAGCTTTTAATTCAAAGTTAAAGAAGAATTTTTTTCACTCCCCAGTCTGAGAATTCCAGGTAAGTCTTCACCACCATGTTATAAGCCCACCCTTGTAGCCAGCATGGGTGGCCAGGGTGACTGTCAGTTTCTCCAAACCCCATGGAACTGGGAAGAAGCCCTCAGAGACGGAGTGGAGCAGTTACCCAAAGAAAGGAGAGAGGCACTTTGGGCAGACACACCCAATGCATTCTCTAGATGGAAGTGTCATTAATAACAAAAATGGGCTGGGCATGGTGACTCAGGCCTATAATCCTAACACTTTGGGAGGCCGAGGTGGGAGGATTGCTTGAGGCCAGGAGTTCGAGACCAGCTTGAGCAAGAGCAAGACCTTGTCTCTACAAAAAATAGAAAAATCAGCTATTATAGGCATGGTGGCACACACCTGTAGTTCCAGCTACTCAAGAGGCAGGAGAGGATTGTTTGAGCCCAGGGGTTTGAGTTTGCAATGAGCTATGTTGACACCACTGCACTTTAGCCAGGGTGACAGAGAGAGACCCAGACTCAAAAAAACAAACAAACAAACAAACAAAAAAAACCAAAAAATGCTCAAATGTATAATAACATATAAAATAAATGCAATTATTATATGCAGGTACCATGTAAGCCTTTCACACTCTTTTTCTCCAAGCCATTCCACAACCCTCAAATAAGGAGCTGACATAATAATGTGAGAAAACCAAGGCCAAAGTAAATAACAGACAATTAAAGAGGCTAATATTTAATGGAATCTCATGGAAATGTTTTAAACTTATACATGTCTGCTGATGATATGCTTGCCTTTTTTTTCAAAAAAAAAGGGAAAAAACTCATCTATGAACAAAATTTAAGGCTATGTTGCTGACATAAATTTTAATTTACAAATTTATGTCTTCCCTGTGACTCTGGCAACCAAACATTTTAGCTTTTCATGTGACTTGATTTTTTTTCAAGTTAAGGCAATTCATTAATTATATAATTGAATAACTTAATTTTTATGGTTTTTAAAAATATAAACCATTTTTTTATTTAAGCAAACCCAGAAATCAAGACAAATCACTTAACCAGGTATGTGTCTTCATTTTGGGCTTGGAAAACATTGACAATATGATATATGACATATATATATATATATATTTTTTTTTTTTTTTTTTTTTTAAATGGTGTGTTTATGGCCAGTCATAGAAAGGTAGTGCACTGCAGTGATTCACGACATGTGATCTGGGGCCAGACCTGGGTTTGAATCCAGGTCCTAAGCCTACTTATTAGCTATATGACTGTGGAGAGATTACCTAACTCTTCAGGTCCTTGGTCCCTCATATGTAGAATGCAGATGAGAATAGGACCCGTCTTAAAGAATTGCTATGTGGATTGCAATGCTGTAATCCACCAATGGGTTTGGAAGAAATGGTAGCTCTTAATTTTAGTATTATTCCCTTTGTATTTGTGTAGGGGCTTTTTGAGATCACCTCATAGTACTTATTTGGTTTTGTTTTTGTTTTTATCAGAGATCTACATCAGAGAGGAAATATAGTTGTCATTCTCATTACAGAGGCTGCATTCGCCCCTGGATTCACAGCTGCCATGAACTATTGAAGAAATCATTTCACGGATCTTGGTTCCTAAAGAGTTGAGTGTCCATACAAATATCAACTAATTGACTCTTTTGTATTCTTCAGTGTTAGCTGTTAGTTGAGACTGATGATTAGTAAGATCAAGATGAAAAGATGCCTTATGGCAAGGACATTGAAAGTCTCAGAAGTTGGGGAGAGGAGAGCTGAGCCAGAGCTTTTACTGCATGAAGGAAACAAGGTGGTAATTGCAAAATTAGTTCTGTTAAATCAAGAACCCAAAACCCAGAGTAAAATAAAATAAAGTAAAAGGCAGCCTTAAATCTACAACAAATTTCAAAGCTGGCAGATTGAATTTAAACTTTGCATAGCTCAAGCTAGTCACGTGAGAATATTGATGTCTAAATAATAAAAACTGATTGTTTATTTGCATCTGTGTTTGCTTTTCAGTTACTTATTAAGATGATAAAGGTCAGTACTTTCTTCTGCTTTACCTTCCTAGGTTAGCTCAGAGTCCTCTGAGATCAGAGATTCAGAAGAGGAAATGAACAGATGTAATGAACCAACACATATTTTTTTCCTGTATGCTGGCAGCTATTCCAGGTTGTCGATTTTGAATA
Source organism: Microcebus murinus (assembly GCF_040939455.1). Taxonomy (NCBI): domain Eukaryota; kingdom Metazoa; phylum Chordata; class Mammalia; order Primates; family Cheirogaleidae; genus Microcebus; species Microcebus murinus. Next base: position 31,081,181 of record NC_134108.1, read on the forward strand.
ATGTAGAGCATATGCAGACAGTTAACCACATCAAGATGTGCCCAGAAACCAGAGACAGTGGTGATAAAGTTGAAAACACTCCGATGAGAGAGCTAATACCTTGTTAGAACACATATTTAGGCATAAGGCTTATTTGCCCACTGGTCTTAGGTTTAATGGGTTGATTTCCTTATGATCCAAATCTTTGAGATACTATCACTCTTTATTGCTTGCTTTTATCACACTATGAGATTGTGCTTTATTGGCTTTTAAGAAAAAGTCAGGTACTGATATGCAAAGGTCTACCCACAATACAGGATGCAACAGCTATGAAAAAGATGCATTTGCATTTTGAAGAAGAAAAAAGTTAAAACACCCTTTGCTTTGAATCCTTTTCCCCCTCAAGATGAATATTCATGCCTGATAAATATTTACTCAGGGCCTTTTTCACATTGACCCTGTGAGAAGATTCTAAAACACAACATGGAAATTTCAAATTTCTTCTATGAATGAAAAGGTTTCCCTGTTGTTTCTCAAAGCATCCACAGATACACCTTTGAATCTTTTTTTATTGAGACAAAGTCTCACTTTGTTGCCCAGGCTAGAATGCCATAGCATCAGCCTGGCAGAAGAGGAACCTCAAACTCCTGGGCTCAAGTGATCCTTCTGCCTCAGCCTCCCGAGTAGCTGGGACTACAGGCATGCGCCACCATGCCTGGCTAATTTTTCTATATATTTTTAGTTGGAAAATTAATTTCTATTTTTAGTAGAGACAGGGTCTCGTTCTTGCTCAGGCTGGTCTTAAACTCCTGACCTTGAGTGATCCTCCCACCTCAGCCTCCCAGAGTGCTAGGATTACAAGCGTGAACCACCACGCCAGGCCTATACCTTTGAATCTTTTCACACATTTTTTCCTGTGCTTGACTTGGGCTGGGCTCTAGCTGTGCCCACTCCTGAGACATGGAGACCATTCTGCATTCCAAATGCTCATGGTGCCAGACTGGGGGTCTAGACAGAGAAAAAGTTAAGACAAGGTAATGTCCAGTGTTTGTGGAGTGTACATTTTGTGGAGTGTACATTGTGGAGTGTACATTTCAGTGTACAACACTGAAAAAGGTTAACTTTTAGAGAACTACACTGTTCCTAGTAGAAGTCAAGAGAATTCTGGAAGATTTCCAGTAGGGGTCAAAATAACTTAGCATTTATCTTATATAAAAATATCCCCATCGTAAAATTTTAGCGTAAAAAGGTATAAATATCAGTGTTGGACCCCATTTGAATTTTTATATGTTTATAACTGATTATTTTTTACTGTAAAATTTTTTCCAAACATTAAAAACCCATGACTGAAACTTCTGATGGGTTAAAAACATATTCTGACTAATGTTAGGCACTGAATTCCACCACATGCTCTTATATGAATAATGCCACCTCACCCCAAATCAAAAGCAATGGTAAATTTGCAATTCCCTCAAAGGATTGTAAATGAACCCGTTGTCAAGCTGCCAAAGTAAATTAACAAGATTTAAATTTTGCCATAATATCTATCAGAAATTCAAATGACTAGTAATTAAAGCAGTCCTTGCTCTCTTGTGACACATGCAGCGTGACAAAACAGTCCTAATATGTCACCTCTCTGCTTCTGCCTGTTTTATTATATCTGGTTGGGTACCAGGTGGCTTATTCTGTAGGGGGTGTCTTGTAGCCTATGAAATTCTGAAAGTAAAATAGAAGTAAAACACAATAAATATTTTTATGGTATGGGTAAATATATGTTCCTCAAAGCTATTCTGTACTCTTGAGTTTTATAATAGCATCTTCTATAATAAAATAGTTTGTTATCATTATGGAAAATTTAAAAAATACACATGAGAGAGTGACTACCCACAATTTATCACCCCTAGATAATCACTATTAACATTCCTTTGTGTGTGTGTGTATATTTGGGTCCATATATTTTGTTAGATATTCTGAAATAGTTGTGATCATAAGACATATAATACAAAATTGTATAAAATGATTTTAAAACATCTTTTGCTGATTACGAAAGTAATATACTAACATTACTGAACATTTGGAAAATAGAGAAGATGAAAATAATCTAGAATCCCACCCGGAGATAATCTCTATTAATATAATTTAAAATTATAACCTTTATTCTTTGCACATTTTTGTATATTTACAACTATACAATAAGTAACAATTTTTTGGCATAATGGGCAGAGGAATATTATAAAATGTTGATGGAAGATGCTATACACAGGGGCTGGTGACAGAGAATATATTTATTTATTTTTCATAGTTAGAAAATATCAATGATTCAGGTCATTAAAAATGAATTTTAAAGAAATAGAGAATGTTTCTAGGTTACTTGGCAATGAGAATGGTTTCCTTTTCTTTTCCAGGAAATTCTGACTATCTGTATTGAAGGGAGAGGAGACAGTTTGCAGAGAAGAAATTTCTGGTTTTATTGCTTTACCCAGTTCAATATCATAATTGCATTTAGCTACTGGTAGCAAGAGCTAGAACCACCTTCACCAAATAACATTTTAAATGATCACATCAAATATAGTGAAGGATTCCAGCTGAACTCTGGAGTAAAGAATGGGGCTCAAGAAACACACTTTCTGGAATTGTGGAGGGAAAAAAACCCCAGAAGCAGAAGAGAAACAGCTGAGATAATGTAACTCTCTGAAGATTTGCCCCCCAGGCTACTGAATTCTCACGACACACGTATCCAATCATATTTCTAAGTTTGGAATCCGAAGTAAATAAATTAAGTCTCAAGAGCTCTTTTGTCCCTTTTATACACTTGGACTATTATTGAGTTTGAAAATTTTTGATTCATCTTCCTGGAGTATTCCTTCAATTAATTTTTCCAAGAAAGGTACATGTGCAGGCTCTCTGGGTATTTTCATCTCTGAGAATGTCTTTCTGGGACATTCTTTTTTTTTTTTTTAATTTCAGAATATTATGGCCGTACAAATGTTTTGATTACCTGGATTATGTTTGTACTGCTAGAGTCAGAATTATAAGTGTGCCCATCACCCAGATAGTGTACACTGTATCTGTTAGGTGTAATTTCGTGCATCTTCTCCTTCCCCCTCCCTCCTACATGATTTCTGTTAAGCTCTACTTCCATCTGTGCACACAACTGCGGATTGTTTAGTTCCAGTTTAATAGTGAGTACATGTGGTGTTTGAGATATTTTCCATCTATGCCTATTTTGTTTTTGTTTTTGTTTTTCTTTTGAGACAGAGTTTCACTTTGTTGCCCAGGCTAGAGTGAGTGCTGTGACGTCAGCCTAGCTCACAGCAACCTCAAACTCCTGGGCTCAAGCAATCCTTCTGCCTCAGCCTCCTAAGTAGCTGAGACTACAGGCATGCGCCACCATGCCCGGCTAATTTTTTCTATATATATATATTAGTTGGCCAATTAATTTCTTTCTATTTATAGTAGAGATGGGGGTCTCGCTCTTGCTCAGGCTGGTTTCGAACTCCTGACCTCGAGCAATCCCCCTGCCTCAGCCTCCCTGAGTGCTAGGATTACAGGCGCCATCTATGACTGTTTTGTTAAGAATTTTTATCATAAAAGGGTGTTGAATTTTGTTGAGTACTTTTTCTGCATCTATTGAGGTGATCATATGATCTTCCAACATTTTGGGTTCATAATCTTTTCATTGTAAAAACTGTAGAAATTGTTTCAAAGTCTTTCACCAATTGGTGTTGCTAGAAAGACATCTTAAGTCAGCATTTTTTGTGTATTTGTAAACAATGAGTAATTTCAGCTTGATCTCTTATAGGTATTTTTCCTTTTATTTTTGAGTCTTGGTCCATTAATTCTCCTTGGATTCTGATATCAAAACTTAAGAACTGACATATCTTTAAATCCCAAGTGTCCATTAAGGATTTATATGCAACAAGACAGTCTCTGCAATAAGAATATTACCTAATGGCATGTGAGGCACCTGTGATCTCATGACCAGGTGCAATATCCTCACCTTCCCTAAGCTGAATAGATTCAATGTGCTGTTTCAAAGACAGGCATTGCTTATACCAGTGGTGTCTGTCTGTACTGAGTTTTCTGAGCCACAGTAAGACCAAAGTTTAATAATTTTCCTAGAAAATGACCACAATCTTGGATTGCTCTTTTTGACTGCAATGTTTCATCTATTGATTGATGGAATTTATGCCAAGATTGTGAAGAGTATTTTGCAGTGAAATCCTAGCCAATTAGAGAAGGAGGAACATTTGGCTTGGAATTCATCTGTCTAAAACTCTTGAACGTTACAAGAAAAGCAACAGCTGAATGTATGCGGTAAATGTGGAAGATCACAAGCAATTTGGTTTAATTATGTGGTGATAATTGAAATTTTTACTCAGGATGGAGCACACTTTTTTAATTGAGCTTAGAGCTCAGTAAACTCCTTTAATCTTCATTTTCAGGTATTTTATCAATTTCAAAAAAAAAATCTTTAAGTTTGTACCTTCACTGCATTTAGTAGTTATTTTCTTGTTTCTTTCTCATAAACACACATATAATCCCATATCCTTACAAAATGTCTTGTTTCTATGTTCCAAATAACTACTATCCTTTAATTTTTAAAAATCTCTTTTTCAGGCCAGGCATGGGGGCTCATGCCTGTAATCCTAGCACTCTGGGAGACCAAGGATTGCTTGAGGCTGGAAGTTCAACACCAGTCTGAGCAAGAGAGAGACCCTGTCTCTATAAAAAATAGAAAAATTAGCCAGGCATGGTGGTGCGCACCTGTAGTCCCAGCTAAATACTTGGGAGGCTGTGGCAGGAGGATCACTTGAGCCCAGGAGTTTGAGGCTGTGAGCTATGATGATGTCACTGCACTCTAGCCTGGGCGCAGAGTGAGACTCTGTCTCAAAAAAAAAAAAAACGCAAAACTTTTTCCTTTTCCTTTGCAACCTGGGATATCTCTTCAAGTTTGTTCTGCAAATCACTGATTCACTTTCCAGCTGAATTCTGCTTTTTACTGACAAAACGGTACACTTGAGTTCCGTTTTAATTTTGTGTCTTTGTAATTCTTCACTACCTCCAACCAATTTTAAATGAAAATCCTTTTCTTTTTCATTTAAAACTAATTTTGTAAAAGTCTCAGCTGGTATTCTGTGCCCTAAGCTTCTCTTCCATACAGACAGTATTGAGGATACCAAGCGATTTTGAAAGTCTTTGGTTCATTCATTATATGTTTTTAAAAGTTTACTCTTGTTCTGACTCTTAAGAATAAAAGCTCCCGGCAAGTTTTAAAATTATCTTTGAAACAAGAGACCCACGCCGGGGGCAAAGTCAACGTGTGCACCTTCTACCCCAATGTCCGGGCCTTGGCATGTTCTTCTTGTTCCAGGGGGACTCTGCAGTCCTAGGACGGGATTTTCTCCCCGCTGCCCCTGACTTGATGCTCTGAACAAATGAAACACAAGAAAATGTAAAATATACAGTCATCTCTCAGTATCCATGAGAGATTAATTTCAGAACCCCCATGGATAGCAAAATTCTCAGATACTCAATTCTCTGATGTAAAATGGTGTAGTATTTGCATATGTAGTATTTGCAAACCTACCCACATCCTCCTGCATACTTAAATCATTTCTAGATTACTTATAATACCTAGTACAATGTAAATGTTATGGAAATAGTTGTCACACTCCATTACTTAGGGAATAATGACAAGCGAAAAAAGTCTGTACATGTTCAGTACAAATGCAACCATCCATGATTTTCGATCTACAATTGATTGAATCCAACATGCAGAACCTATCTGACTGTACTAATACCACACTTTTGTTTCTGTATGAACCTGCAAAACTGTGGGAACTATACCTCCCAGATGCCAACTTGTCTCCTCCTACTTTACAGCCTATGACAGTTTCTGATGGTGTAGAAGATAGTGTACGGGCTGCAGAAGAGCCTCGCACCTGGACACCATGGCAGCATTGCTCATTTCAGAATTAGTGGTTCAATAACAGCGCTAACTCTCTTTTCCTATCAATTCACTTGTGTTTTTTTAGTAGTTCTAATATAAAAAGACTGAATATTTGCAACATTAAAAATAAATACTGTAAATGAAATCCAATTTATAGTCTCTTGGGCTATGGAGTCTCTGAGTGCTCTTATTTTTTCTGTGCTAGGTCTTTTGGATGATCATACTGTGTACAGGCAATTTGTAGCAATTATTTAATGAATTGAAACAAGATTCAATACTAATATGTTCATGTTCCATTCCTAGACAATATGCAATGGCATAATTTTTTATTTGCTAAGGCCACGTCTTGATGCTTAAGGTCACGGTGTAAAATACTTTAACTTCATGGAAATTACAGTTTGTAAAGGATGTCAAGCAGGAAAAATCTTACCCATATTGTCCAGGGATTATAAACACTGCTGGTAATTCTTAATGTGTCCTAGACCCAATATTTGATTCAAACACTGCAGGGGAGCTTAGAAAGCTGAAGACTAAAACATAACACATTAAGTGTATAGTTTTTCTGCTTTTGTTGATGCTCACATTGAGTGTGATGTGGTTACAGTTTCATTGTAATGACTTTGACAGTAACTATAAAAGTAAACATTCAAATACAGTGTTTGCTCAAACTACTTTTCAGTTCTCTTGCTGAAAAATGCATCCTTTAAAGTTTCTACATTGATTTTTGGTTTCTCAAAAAATTTATTTTTAAAGTATTTCTTTTTAGATATTTGAAACACATCAAAATATTTTTTCCCTTACTTTTAAGAAAGACCTAAAACCATTTTGAGCTCAGGGTAGAGCACATGTTTATATTAGAAGTTAAAGAAAACTGATCTGCATTAATATTGGGAGTAGTCAATGTATTTCAGTGGAGTGCATGCCAGTAGCATATCCTCTGGTGTGTTTTCAGTCATGAATGCATGGTTTTACTGTTTGTTTACAATCCAGTTTTGCATGTCTCTTCAGCCTGTTTTGCATGTGACAATGAATGGAAGGCATGCAGGCAAGAAGGAGTTAGATGATAATGTCCCATCATCCTTATACCTACGGTTATATATTCAGAGGCTGTGCCTGTTCTTGTCCCCCCACTGTTTGCATGTATCTTCATAGAACTGAGGAATAGATTTGCAGAACGGCGCTCGCTGGATGCATGTTCTGAAAAGCTGGCTTTTCAGAATGCCTGTGATTGCATGCTTGCCTCCATGGCTGTTATGGTCTATATACTCCCCTGGATTCCTGATTATATATTGCTTTCATTTTTATTTAACTGTTTGCCATATTAAAATTTTGCCTTTTCAACTAAATTTTCAGTTCCTTGAGGTCAGAGGCCGCATTTTATAAACTCTTTTCTTATTATTGCTCATATATTACGTGCTCCATAAACATTTGTTGAATTAAGCAGAAACGAATGCAGTTGACTATATATAAACATGTGCCTACATGCTTTGGGAATCAGGGTATTCAAATTCATTTTATTTTCTGGTTAGATGAGTATAAGTCAAGAAATTATTTTGTTTTAAGCCTCATTAACTTTCTTGATTTAGTAACATGTATCTGAAGAGTTCTTAATGAAAAGGGGAAACATATGCTATGATGTCAATCAGGATACAAAATTATATATAATGTATCATTTCAACTAGAATTGGAAAAGGGTTAGAAACATCTATCTCTGGGTGATTATATGCTTTTCCCCTCCACTTCTTTTGGCTTTTCATACTTTTAACATTTTTGGCACTCAGATTATTTATTTATTTTTGTAATCAGAAGAAAATTTAAGAGGAAAAAAATCTTTTCAGTCTTTGTATGTGTGTATACATGTATTCATGTGTGTGTGAGAGAGATAAGATTTTTCTCTCTAAAGTAAAATAAGGCAACAACAATAACAAGCTCTAAATAAGGTTGGGTTTTGGTTAATTGCTATTTTATTGACACATGTATAGTAACCTGATATAATAAAAGTGATTTTGTTCAGTATTTTATTAACCAGAGCTCTAGCTCTATATTTATCAGATGCACATCTCTATCTATATTTATAACATCTCTCCTCAATCTCTATTTTAACACCACAAGCTTCAACTTATGTGATAGATGAAGAGAATGTGTTCTAGCTAATCAAATATCAGAGTTAAAAGAGATAGTAGCACTTTCCAGTTGATAGAATGCTAAAAATTTTTTTATTGTTTGTGTTCATATTAATGGGAAATCAATCAAAAAAATTAAATATCCATACACAAATGCACACTATTATAATATTTAGCCTCTTTCCCCCTTCTCTTCAAAAGCACAGTAAAGTATTTGAGGAATTATAAGGTGGTAATGCTGGAAGCTAATGGCGACAAAACCATTCTGAACACCTATCTCCAACCGTGCTGGGTGTTGAGGCTGGGGAGCCCTGGGGACCTTCTGCCTAATGGGGAGACAGATGTGGGAACAGTTACAAATGTGCCAACTTCCCTGAGAATCGAACCTTTTAGCTGGAAACCATCATCCAGTCTCCTTCTACATTTGTGCAAAGTCACTTTTATTTGAAATTCTATTTGGCCTTTAAAAGTTCTCATGGATGAAAAATACATATTCAAAGAGCACTTAAGCTCTTACTCTCTGTCCAGGTTTATGTAAAGTCCCAGTCCTGAGAGTCAGGGTAGGTTTGAATCCTGGTCCTTCCTCCTACCAGCTGCCTAAGTTGGGTCAGCTGCAGAACCTGGCTAAGCCTGGGCTTCGTCCGTAAGTGGCTGCAGCGATGATCAGTGGAGACAACACGCAGGAACGTCCTGGCATCAGACCTGGCCGAGGCTCCGAGTACAGGAGTGTGGTGGTCAGCAACTTAGTCACCACTTGCGGGTGAGAGAAATGTCATTTAAAAATTTTCTATGACTCGAATTATGGTGCTAGGTCCCTATTTCCCTGGGCCACCCCCAGGTTATGTTGACTTTTCTGTATTTTTACACAGGATCCAAGGGGTAGTGGTGGCTGGAGGAGGGGTGTCCTTGGTTATTGTTCCCACTTGTCACCGCTCTTGTCTGCTTGGTCCTCTCCCACCCTGGGGCTGCGGGATCTTTTGTGAGGCAGCCCACATCCCATTGACCAGGTTAACTACGCAGCCAGGAGTCTCTGCAGTCTCATCTCCTACTGTGTGAGGCCGAGCTTGGTGCACGTTCCAACATTTCTCACACCCTTCAGACCCTTCTTTTCTTTTTTTTTTTCCCCAGCCTCTATTCTCCCACAAATTTGTTGTTAGTACCCACAGATGACTCACCCTTTCTAGCATCTGTCAAAACCCTCTTTGTTTTTCTAAGGGAGGCTCCTGAGCCTGTGATGTTTTCCCCTCAGCCACATAAGTCCCCTGAGGCAACGAGGGGTGACTAGCTACTGACTGAAAGAGAAAAGACAAAAAGGGAAATCCAAGAGAGAAACAAAAACAAATTACTGTCTTCAAGGATTATCTAGCCACAGCAGATTTGAAAAAAGGATCAGAAGAGAAATAGTAGTTAAGACTTTAGGTAGTTCTGCTGTGGTGGTTTTAAAAATATGTCTACAATTCTTCAATCCTTCTATTAATATTATCCCAAGCTGGAACTTAATTTCTCTCCTCTCAGTATGGGCTGACCTTAATGACTGGCATCTAATGAACAGAATACAGCAAAATGCTAAAATGTCACTGAGGTGAGCTTATAAATAGATTGAGGCTTCTGTCTTGGGTACTCTTTGCTGGACCTCCTCTTCTCTTCTCTTCTCTTCTCTTCTCTTCTCTTCTCTTCTCTTCTCTTCTCTTCTCTTCTCTTCTCTTCTCTTCTCTTCTCTTCTCTTCTCTTCTCTCCTCTCCTCTCCTCTCCTCTCCTCTCCTCTCCTCTCCTCTCCTCTCCTCTCCTCTCCTCTCCTTTTCTCTTTCTCTTTCTCTTTCTCTTTCTCTTTCTCTTTCTCTTTCTCTTTCTCTTTCTCTCTCTCTCTCTCTCTCTCTCTTTCTCTCCCCTCCCCCCACCCCTCTCTCTCCTCTCTCTCTCACATGTGGTCTCTCTCCTGTGGATTACTTGCTCTGGGGAAGTCAGCTGCCATGATGTAAGCTGTTCTCTGTCCTGTGGAGAAGCCCACTGGGTGGGAACAGAGGGAGGGTGACCGAGAGCCCATGAAGAACCAAAGCTCGCCAACAACTGCGTGCGTGAGTTCAGAAGTGGAGCCTTCAGCCACAGTTGAGCTGTGAGATGAATGCAGCCCTGTCTGAAATCTCACAAGAGATCATCCAGTGACATACTTACATAAAGCATTTTGCAACAATTTAAGTGCTACACAATTTTAATGGATGAAATTAGACTATCAGAAAATAAGTTATTTCCATCTCAGTTGTACAGCAGAGGCCATCTTCATGGCGATATTCTGAAAATTCACAAAATGAAAATATATTTAAATGGAAGGAAAGGACAGTGTGAACTCTTTTCCCAGTCCATGAACGGTTTAAGTGAGATGCCTGAGGTACCGTGCCCAGAACTAATAGCAATGTGTGCGGAGTGTGAGGTGCCTCTACCCATTAAACGTGCATCTATCTGCTGTTAACATTATAATCCTGCCCTGAAGTTTTGAGATTTCGTTTTCTTTCTACTCGGATGCTTATAATCAAAAACATAATTGCTATAACTTTGAAGCAATTTAAACAATGCTTTGTTAGAAAAATTACCCTTAAAAGTGTGATTTACAGACTGCATACTGGGGTAATCACCCACAATTATCTCTGTTGTCATAGTAACTTGCAGTTAGAGTTTAACCCGGTATATTAAAGTAACTAAGAAAATGTTGGTGATATTGGAATACAGAAAGATACATGTACTACCATTTACATGCAGTAATCTTGACAAGAAAATTCTAATAAGCATTTTAAAAAGCAAAAGGCATTGTGTCTTGTTCTGAAAATGTAACACTATACCTTGAACCAAAAATTACTGAAAATTTAGATGTGGTCCTTTGTATCATATATCTAAGAAAAGTTTGGGCGCTACTTTTTCTAGTAGAAGTTAGGCATGGAGTATAATTTCCAAAGATTATGATTGCTGCCTCCAATGATGATTTTCTTTCTGCATTAGGAATATGTTTAAAGAAATAAATGTGGAATTATAGTTCTATTAAAGATCAGGAGAAAAAAGGGAAATGATATCATTACTTTGACAAATAAAATAAAATAATGTTCTGTGCCCCTGTTCTCTAAAATTGCAGTAGAACTTAAGCCATATGCCATATGTGGTTATGTGGTTATATATACACACATAACCAGAGACTCAGAACCTTAACAGAGTCAGTCCAAAAGATTCTGTGCATTCTCTATTCAGGTTTTATTAGTGAAGGTGTCATCCTCCCTCTGAGGATATGCTCCCAGAGGACTTAAAATAACACTCACCAGCAGAAACTATTATCTCTGTGACAATCTTGCTATCCTTTTCATAGGGGAAATGGAGTATTAAAATGGTAAGCCTGGACCAGGCAGTTAAGTTCAAGAAGTTTTCATGTTCAGTCTTGATTATATGTCATTGTAATTGAGGGGGATCAGAATATGCTACCCCTAAATATGCCACTTTGGTATAAAGATTATTTTGAGCTGAAAACATTTGAGTTTCAACAGATGTATAACAGAAAGAAGCCTTTCAGAGCTTCCCATAGCTGACCAAAAGCAGAAACTCCTGAGAAATAAGGATGGCCATAAACTCCCTCTCTCAGGGAAGTTTTATAGCCATGAAGAAGAAGGAAAGTTGGCACCAAGATGGATCTGCATGAACAAACTGCCAAGACAGCCTTTCTTTTCTATTAGTTTCCTCTCTGTGTTTACCTTTCTGCAGTTTTCAACCCCCAAAAGTCTTAAAACCTGTTTCCTTTGCCTTGCCATCTCTCCACTATTTATGGCTCTTTGTTAAAAAGGGTATATAAGCTCTTGGGTCTATCTGCTTCTTAACCACTTGGGTATGGCACTCACTGGCCGAGAACCCTTGCCCACAGCCGGCACTCACAGTCCGCACGATAGTTTGTGCTGTGCATTGACGACGAATCCGTTTTGCTCTTGTGTGATGAGGAAAGCTTTAAAGCACTGAAAGCTTGTTTTACTTTACAGGCAGCTTTACTTGTAATGTAAATCAGAATAGGTAACATATACATGTATGTTTTCATTACGTTATTTTTAAATGTTCACAATTTTATTTTGATAAATGAAAAATTAGAAAAGTCATATCACGGCTGTCAGCTAAAGTCACTGTGCGCGTTCATCTGTGTCTGTCGACTATAGTCGACGCTGGTACCAAAGTGATTAAGGTCAATACTTTTCTAAGAAACCTCCCGTCTCAAATAAAATTTGTATGCCTTTTCTCCTGTTAATCTGTCTTTTGTCAGTCTAATCTGCAGAGTCCCAGTCAATGAACCTAAGAGGTCAGAGGAAAAAGATTTTTCCTCCCTTACATAATTGAAAAACCCACACCAAAATTTCTGCCTTTCTGTTGTATTCAATAGTGAAGGACTGGCCTAAAGATAAGTCAGTTTTGAGGCCAAAATATGGGGATTAGAGTATGGGAACAGGATTTTCTGGGTGAAACAGGGAAATGTAAAACAACAGACAAAGAGAGAGAGATTGGGAGAAACAGAGGCCTGGTTGGTCTATTTCCCTGTGTCTCTCCACTCAATTACGTTTTGGGCTTAACTCTAAGAGAACATGAAAGAATCAGATTCTGAGAGGTAAGAAAAATATCTGTCTTATTTTTCTTTCGGGCCTTTCAATTCCCGAAATAATGAGAAGAAGGATGTAGTTGTGAAGATAGATTCTCCTGGTCCTGAATCCCCGATTCAGTTTCCCCAGGCCCTGGGGTATGGTCTCTCCTGAGGGCAGACCTAGAAGGAAGCAAAAGTGGGTATTTCCTTGGTTCTCTCTCCCCACCCTCTTTTCAAGAAAGACCTTAGAACACACCAAAGTTCATTCCCACTTATTTAGAATTCCAATATAATCTGTCCTTTATGTTCGATCATGTGTAAAACAGAGGTGTCCTGACTGCTCTCTTTAGTGTGATCTCGTCATCAAAAATGACCTCAACAGGAAGAAGAGCAGTGGCCACTTCAACCATCACCTATTAGCCATTTAATGACTGTCAATTAGGTGTCAAACACTGCTCTGGGCATTTTATAAACATAATCTGACATACTCCTCGCACCAATCCTATGGAATAGGCAATATTACTCTAATTTGTTGGATAAGAAATGAGGCCTGATGAAAATAAATGAGCAGCAACACAGCATTTCTGTCTTCTGAGTTTATTTGAATTTACCTTGTAAGCTCATTCTTTTATCATCCATAAAGAGCTGAAATCCCTTAAAGGATTACTCAGTTTTGAACCATATGCTATTTTGTACTGCTTCATATTACCTAGCATAGTGATTTTTTGTGTGTTTATTTTTTAGTTTTTTAAATGGATAAGTAAAACTATATATACACACACACAGACACACATATAAAAGTCACATTTTCTTTATTTGTCTGTTCATGGACACTTCACTTGATTCCACATCTTGATATCTTGGCTATTGTGAACAATCCTAGCCCAGTGTTTTGTTTATAGTCATTCAATAGTTGTAAGGCAATTGATTGTTATAGTTTGTACACACCCATACTTTACCTTGCCTTATTATTTCGGTATTTGATTTGCCATATATATCAAGCAAAATTTCCTCTTGAGCTATTCTGAGTTGTAATAGTCTACACTGGTCAGAGGGTTTTGAAGGGGGTGTGTTATTTTGAAAAGTACTTATAAGGTTTTATTTATTCCTAGCAGTAGCATATTTTAAAACCTTAGTCTACTCTCTATTGTGATTGTAAAGCCTTACTACTATATTGTAATTTGTAGAATTCTATCCCTCTTTACAGAAACATGCTATTAAGAGATACTTGAAAAGAAAACGTACTGCAAAGCAGATGCTTGGAGCTTCTTGGATTTTACAGTATGTGGTGTGAAAAATGGTCTTCCCATTTCAGTTATTTTAGACGACGAGTTGAGAGTTCAGGTTTTGAAGTTCAGAATGTTTGCATTAATCAAGATGCTGCAAAGGAAAATGGAGCTAGAAGCCTCATAACCAGGGCCTGATGATTTGGGGCTCTATTGTAATCACTCCAGTATCTCCCTTACTCAAGGCTATTTTGAAGTGTCAGAAATGCTCCTGCCACCCAGGCAATACTTCTCTTGAATTTAATAGTCTGTCACTCACACCCCTCTACCTGTTTGGAAGTTCAGATTCAAAATCCACAATGAGAATATTTATTACACTTTAAAAATATATTCCTCTCCTGCATCACCGAAATAATTTTAAAATGTGAACTTTTTACTTAGACTGAAAGAGATGTTTTTTGTTAAATCATTTTCTATTTAAAAGTAACAGAAGGTCATTATAAAAAGGAACACAAAGGTTAATACCTTATCTTGCTTAACATGATATAGAGCTTCTGTTTTTGAACAGCTAATTGGTACTTTACTAAAATTTGGCAGCTCATGAATAAATGAAGATATACAGGAATGTGATCTAAAATGGTTTGTCTAAAAATACAAAAGTGGCTATGTTTGGGATCATCACAATCACTCTTTTTTAGCCTCTTTGTCCGAACTTTTCAGATGTGTTAGTTGATGGGTGGTGTCAAGTTCTAATACAAAACATTTAAATATAAATTTATAAAAGTTACTCTTTGCACATATTTTCTTTTTTCTCCTGTCATTAAAAAGGTACTTCTTTTAGGACAGTTTCTGCCTTCAAAATGTCATTGCTGCTGTTATGTAGATTGTTCTCTAAAAAAGGAGCTATTAGGTAATAATTGAGCTTAAGTCAATACCTCCTTGAAATAAAAAAATTGTGATGCATAAACAATGCATTATGAGACTGAGAAAATATGAAGGGGGTTTAGTGTTGTCATCAACAAGGTGTATCAGGCTCATAATTATTACTGAGCTGCAAGTAACTTCTTCAGCAGTGGAAATGCGCTTGGGGAAATGACTCTAGCCTTCTTTTACAGGGCTGACCCAGGTGTATGTGGGCTGCTGAATAAAGGGAAGGAAACTGGAAAGTTTCTGAACTTGCTCTGACATCACAATCAAGGGAAACAGGTGCCACGGTTTGTGAGCTTCTTTATTGGGGGTGATGCTGCTGCTCCAGGCTGCTGGTAGCTGACACAAAGCAGAGTGGCACCTATTCCTGTCCTGTGCCATGCTAGTTGTTCCTTTTCATGGAGGTGTAAAAGCATTGCACTGGGACCATTGCAGGCTGCACTATGGCGTAGCTGATTATGCCTCATTAGTTCCTCCAAAAGAAAATCAACTCACCAGTGATCGATTTTATACAAGGCACTGTACTTGGCCCTGCTGTGGCCACACAGATGAGGATGATCCAGTTCCTATCCACAAAGAACTCATTGCCTCTGAGCCACCTGTCTAGGCTACTTTACCCCTAATCACAGAGTCCAGGGCTATCCCCTGGGTTACAGTAACAGAGTACATGGTGATTTAAAGGAAATTTGATGAAACTCTTATTCCTCTGTTGGGAGAGGAAATTGATTTGTGAACATGTTTTCCTCTATTCTCCTTGGTTCTTTATAGACATAAAGAGAGTAGCCTGAGGGTAGGGTTTAGGTACATTTCTCTTTGCCACCATGAGCTCCTCCCTCCCTCTTCCCATTGCCACCACGAGCCATGGAGTTTAAAATTTTACCAGCTGAAAATCATCTGGGTTGACAACACTTCTGGAATTTGGGTAACTCTATTTATATAGCTCCCTTGTTAGTTTGTAAACATCATTTATATGCATCTTTCTAATGCAAGAAATGCAAATTGAATGGTATGTCAATCAAAAGCTCTCTCAAGAAATGCACATTGAATGAACGGATCAATGGTGTGGGTTAATGTAATTAAATTGTTTTCCTTCCACCATCTAGCTGAGATTCAGGAGCAGCCAGAGGCAATATAATTCTCACTAGGCTCCAGGAGAAGGGAGGGCTTTGTTCTGGAAGGGAAAAAAGAGTGGGGGCGAGGGAAGAAAAGGGGCTGGGAAGCATTTGCCCAAGGCAGCCTTGCCCGTCCAGCCAAATGCTATACTCCTAAATCTCCTGTCAGCCCTTGTCAACCCGTATAACAAGCACATAGACACCCTCTATAAGAAAAGACATTTATTTGGGAATAGAAAACAGCAATAGGAATATACATGCCATAGTGAACTATGATCATGTTCAGGGAGGTAAAGGAAGACCAAAGTTTTTAAAGGAAAAATTAAGTGGATTCATAATTGTTTTGAAATGATTATTTCTGCTTGGCTACAAAGATCAATAACAATGATGACACCAGACTGAGGCTGGACAGGCAGTTGTTGGGCAGATGTTCTTGCTGAAGTATTTTTTTGTGTAAAACCATGGTGGCCTTTGTGCTTATGGTTTTTGCAGAGTATTTTGTGATAGTTTTTGTTTCAGGCACACAAGTATGAGAACCTCTCTCTTCATGGCCTTTCCCAGCTCCATTTGTCAGGTTTTTGTTTGTTTAAACACAGGTGACTCCATTTTGGTTCTGACAACTTTCACAAGCCACAGCACTTGCTTTCCCTCAGAATACTAAGGGAGAGGTGTGATCACAGCAGGAGAGAATGGAGGCTGCTTTATAGCAGAAGCATAATAGGTTCTTGGGAGGGGCAGCTTGTGCCAGAAATGGAAGGTGTCGAGGGTTTTCTTTGACACACTTGCTCATACCTGTGCCCAGTTGATCAGCAACTTTAGTCTTAAGTAGTATTCAGACAAAATGCACTGTCTGGGGACTCTTGTTAGCTTGAGTGACTTAGAGAACGAATGGGATTCTTCATTAGCAAGCATGCAGGTACCCTTGAATCCAAGCGCTAATCCCCATGGTTGGTCAGGGAGGGGATCTTGGAAGCGGAGTTTTGTTGCTATGTCTGATAGGAGAGAAGATTGCAATTCCCCCGTTTGTTAAACTTGGAGAATGAGCAGGTTTTATTTCTTAAGTATAGAAATGCAGGCCATAAGGGATTGATTTATGGAATCAGGATGAAAATAGCAGTGCCTTCAATTTGTGTTGTTTCTGTAGCTTTTGCTAATCAGGCAAGTCATTTCACCCCATGCATCTCAGTTTCTTCATTAAAAAAATACTTGTAATTTTATATGCAAAGGTTATGTGGCTAGTGGTAGCATAGGAAAGATTAGAAACTAGAGTTGCTTTCTAATTTCAGTCTCTTTCCCCTGACCTGTAGTCCAGGGCCACAGCAGGGTGGGAGACAGTAACAGCAGAGCTATTAAGAAGGGCAATAGAGAACAGGATATTATTGAACCATCATAGTAAATGTGAGGATGGAAGAAAAATTACAATCATAATGTAAAGTCTATTATTAAAAACCAGAATTCCAGTGTTTAATATTATATTGGGTTTTAAAAAAGAGTGACGTCAATAAGGAAGTTTGGTGAGGGCAAGTGCTGGTCAATTGTTGGCTTTAAAGGCATGCTACAGTCCATAGATTCAAAACCAAGACTTTGGAAGACCTCTGGGAAATCAGGGGCATGAAATCTGAAGTTTTTATTACATCTTATAATAGAAAGAATACCTGTTCATTTTAAGGAAAAATTGGAATTGACATTTCTGCTAAAAACATTTCATTTGAACCAAAAAGCAAATGATAAAGAAAGGTCATCCCAGGTATTACTAGTCAGTTAATCTGCCCTCTCTCTTCTGATAAGCAAAACATGTATGGTTTGTGATAAAATCCTAAAGGTTAAAATAGCATACAAAATTATGCAACTGCTTTCTGAATTACTGTTTTGATATAATGTGCTTTTCCCTGGGAAACAATTGTGATTTTCTTCTGAAAGGATCTCTCACATGTGAGAGAATCTGTGGAATAAGCAAACACTTCTCTGTAAAGTTACAGACATAAAATCCAACACTATAGATCCTTTATTCCTTCTGCTAAAACAATGAAGCGGGAGGCCATTAGACTGAAGTGGCTCTAACAAACCAGGGTTTTGGTGTAAACAAAATGAAACTTAAGCTCAGGAAATCGTAAGTGACCAACTGAGCGTTAGTTATATTTTCAGAGACTTTCCACTAAAATGGTCCAAATAAGGCAACAGTTCAAATTTTAACTAATCAAATGATTGCTCTGCTCTGCTTCTGCATTCACACTACAAAAGCCTTCCTTTCAAACTCCTCTGCAGAGCCCAAGCTGACAGTGATTTGGTGCTGCCCTATGCATGAATTGCTCTTTGCTCAAATAGACTCTTAAAAACTATAATGTGTCTCAGTTTATCTTTTAATACTTCTCTCATTGATGATCTTAGCAATCATGTACTGAGTACAGCACTGACCATATAATTTGTGGGGCTCAGTGCAAAATGATCATGTGGGAGATGTCAGGGATGGAGATATTCATTTGGGAGTCACTGGCATCTAGACAGTATTTAAAGCCATCAGTCTATAGCAAGGTCAGTTTGGAAGAAGGTGCAGATAGAAATGGGAAGTTTTATTGTAGTGGATGAAGGGTGAGAGAGAGGAGGGAAATGGGATGGAGCATGGAGGAGTTGTGGGAACAGGGAGGAGTTCTTTTCTTAAGATGGGAGGAACCAAGCAGACAAAACTATTACTGAGCATGGAGTTTGTGGACTTCTGCTGCAAGACTCTCTAAAAGTCTATTTCGGTAAGAGAAGGGAGATGACAAGGACCTTCTCCTGAGCTGTTAAGGAGAGGGGCAGAGGCTACCCTGCCCCAAATATGTATTTCATTGCTATGTTTTTAGGATGTAAGTGTAATCATACAACTCCCTTCCTTAAACTCTTCAACCATTTTCTGTCATCCTTCATATAAATTCCAATCTCTTGAACTCATCTCTTGTCATTTTCTTCTGCCTCTCCACACACTCAGGCGTACCAGCCTGCTCTCAGGCTGTCTCTTGTTGCTGGCCTTTGCTAGCAAGTTTCCTCTACTCTTCGGTTAATGCCTACTCATCCTTCAGATCTCCCACTTCCTCTGGGAGGTCTTTTGTAACCTCTAGACTATATTATGATCTTTGCATTATTTTAACTACTTGTTCATTTATTTAATTACTTCCTTTTTTCATTAGACTATAAGCTCAGGAAGAAAAGTATTCTGCTGGCCTTGTTTATGCAGTATTTCCAGTGTCTAATGCACAATACATGTAATGGGCTTCCCCCACCCAGTCAGCCCCAACATTTTTGTTGAGTGTTTGTGAGTCAATTTGAATGTATATGAAGGATATGTAGGAGGGGAGGGGTGAGGCAGTCTAGCCTAATGTTCTAAGCAAATACTTTGGAGCCAGATGTCTTGCTTTCAAATTTTGGCTGTACCACTTGGCTTTGTGACCTTGGGCAACTTACTGAATCATTCCATGCCTTTGTCTCCTTTCCTATCAAATGGGAATGATACTAGTACCTATCTCATAAGGTAGTTATGAGAATTAAATGAGTTTAAACATGCTAAATACTTTGAACCACTTATAATCATTATTATTTTACTTGTACTTCCTTATCGAAATAATCATTCATAGTTTTTGTCTTAAGGGAAAAAACTAATACTTAAAAAAAAACCTCATAAACAACTGCTATGGTTTGAATATAGTTTTTCCCCACCCAAACTCATGGTGAGACTTGGTCCTTAATGTGGCAGGTTTGGAAGGTGGTGCCTTTAAGAGATGATGAGGTTTTCAAGATGGATTAGCCTCAGGAGATGGGTTAGTTCTTGCTGGAATGGAGTAGTCCCCATGAGGACAGATTGTGATACAGCAAGCCTGTTCCTCATGTTTGGTTCCTTTTTACACAAACCTGCTTCCCCTCTCCCATCTCCCCCATTCTGTGATGCAGTGTAAGGCTCTTGCCAGAAGCCAAGCAATGCTGGCGCCATGCTTCTTGAACTTCCCAGACTCTAGAATCATGAGTCAAATAAACCTCTTTTCTTTATAAATTACCCAGTCTTAGGTATTCTGTTATGGCAACAAAAACAGATTAAGACAGAAAATCTCTTGGATTTTTCAAGGTTTAGCTGGATAAAGAACACTTTTAGAGGGAAAAAAATGTAAAGGCTTATTAACAAGGGAAATTAACATTAAGAAATAATTAAGATTGTTATTTCATCATTGGTGAAATTACTATGGAGTTTGAGTATAAAAAGCATATTTACACAGAAAATTGGCTGAGCAGGATTTATAAAAATTAATCTTCTTGCATATTTGTTCACCCAAATCACTCCATAGCCCTCAGAGTAATGTCAGTTCCTCTCTTATCACACAATGAATTCATGGAACTTTTGGTGAAATTGGAAAGAGAAAACTCCCAGTAGCTATGGAGAAAAGAAGAGAACTTGGTCAAAATTTATTGCTAGCTGAAAAAAACCAATCTTAGCACTTTTAATATAAAAACATACTGATTATTTCCTGTGTTATCATCTGTGGGATGAAATCTGTGGGATTTATGGGATCTCTGCTTTTCAATTTCATCTTATCTATCTAAAATCTTCAAATATTGCATACTGTCACAATCTTTGAAGAATCTTTATAAATTCAAGTCTTTTTAAATGTAAAGGATCTATACAAGCTGATGTTTCAAATATGAGAAGTCAGACTTAAACATTGGTGGATTTAGGAAAACACTTAGCAGGGGACTCTGGCCCTTGATAGACTGTGAGCTCCAGTTCGGGGCTCTGTGTCAATTCTGTGTTCCCGGGGTCAACTGCATAATTATGCTGGTGACTTAGGCCATGTTTCTTGTATTCAAATAATCCAGAGATTTGATTCATGATGTAATATTATAATGTTGATTCTTTATCTTTTTAATAATATATATATACTTTTATTATTCACCCGTTAACTCCATAATATGCCAATCACGAGCTAGTTTTCAGCAGTTACATTCCTTTGATCATGGCTGCATGAGGATGTGATTAACTGGAAAACAGGGAGACCAGAGACACAGCCAAAGGTGACGTCACACAGCCCACACCATTGCAATACCTTGTCAAGTTCACTGGCGATTTGGTAAAGCCGGTTCAGCTGTGTTCCCTTTGCCAGGGATTCTCACGTTTGTGAAAATTGGACCCATTTGTGGGGTTCCATTTCCTGGTTGGAATTCTCAGTGGCTTTATCCAGAATGTCACTGGCAATTGGTTATTGTAGCACCAGCCCCACCTTCTCTGCCCCCATGCTGGGGCATTTCCGATTGTAAAGGTAATACTGCAGGTTGCCATCCCCAATGCCAAATTTGAGCTTCTCCAGGAAGGTTTTGTTCTCCATGAAGTCCAGTGCATTGAACACATCAAACCCTTTCATTTCAGTGAGAACAAGGGTGTCACTCATGAGGTCTAGAAGAGGGGTCTGGGTGTGCACGTTGTAGAAAGAATAAGCAGCTTTTAGACTCTTGTGGGTTGGATGGTTCATGATGGTGGAGGGTAATGTATAAAAACTCAGGAAATCCATCACCTCTCCATTTGCATTCTCCATCATGAAAGTGACGATGATATTCTCCTGGGGGAAGAACCAGTGCTCCACCTCCTCCTGGTTCATGACTGGCATGAGGTGAAACTGCTCCAAGTACCTGGTGAGGAGCTGGTGCACTACTGGAATGTCCTTTTTTTCCATTGGTCACAGCCCAGCTGCCTTGGGAGTCTCTGGCAGTCAGTAGAGCTTCGTGGTATGGTGTATGGTCATATTTCTGCTCAGGTGGGAGAACTTCACTTTAGTCAACTTCTGTGGGTTTAGGGACTGATGCCAGTACCTGCAGGTGCCAACAGGCTTTGGTAGTACCACACCGGCAGTGTAAACAGCTTGGAAAATGCCCTCCAGGTGAACCTGCCTGGTTATCTCTCGGATCAGGACTAGAGCCACCCTCTTGGAGCGCAACTTCTTGTGTACACACAGGAAGTTAATCTCCACCATCTTCTTCTCTGTGTCATAGATGTGGATGTTTGCTGGAATGGTGCTAATAAACCCAACCAGTTTTCGACTTGAAACCACTCTAACCCCGCAGTGCCACTGGGAGAGCCAGCCGGGTGGCCGGAGAGCCCACAAAAAAAATTCTGGGGAATAATCAAATCGGAACATGTTGTCATCATCTTCCACATAGTTCTCATTCAGGAGGGTGTATAGTTCTTTTAGCACACCACGGTCCCCCAGGTCCAAGGCATCCCAGGTGAAGTCCTGGGGCAGGGTATAGGGCTCCTGGCGGATGTTGTTTTTGTCATGTTCGGTGGGACCAGGGGTGTTCACCACTTTGCCCAGTTTGGGGACAGGCTGCGTATCCCAGAACTGGTAGCTTCTCTTGCTAGCCCCCTCCATGGTTTTGGCAGGTCCCTGACCCACTGAGAACAGCTCAATGGCCTTCTGTATTTCCTGGATCCTCTCTGCTGGCAAGGAGTTCATCTTCACAGGCTGATCGTGGGCTGAATCTGTCCCATTGCCTTTTTCTTTCTCCTTTTTTTTGTTTCTGTTTCTTCTTTTTGGCTCCAGTGTCATTGGCTGGACTCACACCACCCCGGTCCTAACTGTTGTCTTCCTCATTCTCGCAATCGCTGCAGTGTTCATGGCCGTTTCCATTCCCTTCCATCATCCGTGGCAGCGGAGGTGCTGGCGGCTTCACTGCTGTCTCACTCTCGTCCGCAATCTTGAGTTGTTAGAGATAATGTTGATTCTTGAAGAAATCATTCTATGTTCTATGTTTATAGCTATAAAATGGAAATGCTGGCTGACTGTGAAAGTTGCTTGTGTATCGATAAGGAAGTCCTTTGTGTATGTGAAACATTTCATTTTTCAAGAGAAAAATGTGAGAGGAGTAATATGTATGTATGAGTTAGCTATCTTGTGGAACTAATCACCTTAAAACAAAACTCAGTGGCTCATAATACTCATATGTAATCATAGCTTACATGCTTGTGAGTTGGCTGGGCTTCGCTGATCTTGGCTGGACCTGCTCATGTGTCTGTGAATTGACTAATGGCTCTGTTCTAAGCTGGGATTGACTAGAGA
Source organism: Microcebus murinus (assembly GCF_040939455.1). Classification (NCBI taxonomy): domain Eukaryota; kingdom Metazoa; phylum Chordata; class Mammalia; order Primates; family Cheirogaleidae; genus Microcebus; species Microcebus murinus. Next base: position 31,104,171 of record NC_134108.1, read on the forward strand.
ATCTTACCTGGGGTAACTTTATTCATGTGTCCCTTCTTCCTACTGGGAATGAATACAGGCTAGCCCAGGCATGATCTTTCTTGGTGATGGCAGAAGCTCAAAAGAGCAAGTGAAAGCATGTAAGACCTTTTTGCACACTTTACTTATTGGCAAGTCATATGGTTGAACTTAGGGCAGGGGGTCGGGAAGTACACACTTTTGCGGGAAGAGTTGCAGTCTCATGACAAAGGGTATAGCTATAGCTATAAGGGGGAATGAAAAGTTGGGGCCATTAATGCAATCTACCATATTACATTTTGGAGACTGTAAGGGTGAAATATAAATTAACTTTGTTATTATTAAATATCTTAAAAGATTTTCCACTTTCATCAATATCCTATAAAGAATGTCCTTTAAAAAAGATAATTTCATTAAAAATTAACTGTGCTCTTGGTCACCAAAAAACATTTAATTAGTCCAATGGTTCATTTAGTCTTTGCCCTCCCATTATAGGCTAATTGAAATCTGAACCAAAGATTTTTAGAATAAATGTATGCTGTGTATTTTGTTTGACTATTTAATTCTATAGATAAGGTCTGACTGAAATCCCAACTTTGCACCAATATTAATGTCTAAGGCTTGTAACTTTCTACATTTTTTACTTCATACTTTTTCCAGTGTCACAAAAACTTTTCACTTTCTAGTAAACAAAGGAAGAAAAATAAGAAGTAATAAAATAAAAATTTAGAAGTCATACCTGTCATCTCAATTATAGATCAGATTGCCCTTCACAGCTAAAGTAGTGAATAGTATGAAATAATGATTTCTTATGAGCAGTTTATTGCTTTTCACCCTCTCAAGAACTCAATTAATTCAGGAGCTAAAATAAAATATAGGCAGGCATTAGGTTTCTATTTGAAAACTAGCAGCTTGACACAAAGATGAATAGTTTTCTTACATTTTACAGGAAAAAATAAAGATGAACAGCTGCTATATCCTTTTAAAGATTTTTTAAATAAATTCAAATCAGTTTGAAGATATATGGTATTATCCTCTGGAAAGATTATTTAACGTGCAATATACAAATTTTTTTCTGGGTACAGGTTGAGAGAGTAAAATCTATGGATTTTATGAATGTCTTTGGAGATAGTTGATACATTTCAAGTTTAAGGTTAGCATATAGGAATGGATGTACCAGGTGAGTGTGGCACAGGAAGGGCCCTACAGCATGGGGTGGAGCATACCAGACAGTTCAAGAGAAATCATAAAGTAGGTCGTGAAATTTTTTGCTCTGATATTTTTGCCTCCTTTTTTTGAATCTGTTTTCTACCATTTCTCTATCTCTATCCCTATCATTTCCTTTTTCTGCTTGAGCACCTGGTACCTGCGTGTTGCTTGTACTCACCTTCACTAAAACCAGCAGTGTACTGATAAGTGTTTAACCCCCAGCTATCTAAATGATAATAATTCCTAGTTTGTGGCATCTGCCATTTTCTGTGGTGTAAATACTCCCACGGTAGCTGACTTGAAGCTACCGATGTGCTAACACAGAATGCAGAGTTGGGAAGAGATTCACACCATTGACTCTGTGAACCAGCACCAACAAACCACTGCCTAAACCCTTGAAAGTAAAAGATATACTGGCTTACTCAAAGATTTAGATGTACCGACTTAAAAAAGGTGACCAAACTTGTATTATATGATATTTGGGGGCTGGTGTACATGATGGGTTGTCGTCTAAGGTTTCCAGTGACCACAAGTCAAGACACAATTTTATTACTTCCCCTCTCACTTGGATATGGTTTTCAAGATACAGAGACAACAGTAGTTTCTCTTGATGAAGATCTGGGAATTAAAAGCAATTGCACTGAGAAGCATCAGAACCGCCACATTCTCACCGTACCCTGAAAATATTCAATAACACATGAATGGTGGCTTTCCATTTCAATGCCCTCAGTGAAATCAGGTTGATGGAGAAGAGTCACCATCCCGCTGACCATGAGCTACGTGAGCCAGTGAGCTCCAGAGATGAACTGTGAGCTTGGGGATAGTGACAGGTCCACGGGGGCGTGTGAGCTCAGGTGAAGCCTGATGAGTGTTCCAATTCATATTTTAGCAGCTTCAGGATGACTTATGTATAGAAAAGGAAAAATAAAGCTGAAATAGTGTGTGAGTCTATAGCAATGGCAGATTGCATAATGAAATTTATGTAAGTTTCCAGTTTCTGTGGATTTGAGAAAATGCTGCTTCTTTTCTTTTTTACTCCTTTTCTCCATATCCAGGCTTTTGTGCTCCTGACAACCTTCATTGCCTATGAAATGGGTTGTAACCTGCACATATCATGAGCTGAGTGCAAGAGTGAATGTGGGATGGGCTGGAGTTTTCTGTTCCGATTCCATCCTTAAGACATCACAAGCTTGCTGCATGAGTATTTCTGTCTTATAAAAACAACAACGACAACATAATTTACTGGGCTCCTATCTTATGTGAGGCATTATTCTAGCTTCTTTGAATGCCTCACCTGATTTCATTATTTTTATCAGGAAGAGACAAAGGGAGAAAAAAATAAACATTCTTCAAAAGGATAGCTAATATATTTTCAGGCAAAATTTTTTCTTTGGATAAAGGCAATCTGTGATTTTGAGTCCAGTGACGCAGAGTCCTGAGATATAATGAAGACAATCTCTATCAATCCTATAAATTTAAAAACTCACATACTATTTATTTCCCTGTTGTTTCCCGCATGCTCATGATCTTATTTTCTGCCTGTGATGGAAAGAGACATTCCCGGCTCTGAATTGGCCCCTAGAGCAAACCTGTGGGATGTAACTGAACTGCAGAGGAAGGATATTTGTCTGAAGGTTTATGGACTGAGGATCTTAAAAGTTTGTTCTGATTCAAAAGGAACCAGGAAGACGGGATTGGGTGCTCACTCATACCTTCAGTAAGTTGTAAAGAAGGCATGATGTGTCTGCCAGTGAGGTGCTGTGAATCACCATGCTGAAACCGGGCTGTGCAAGGTATCGCCGTTTCATGACCGTCATTTAATATATCCACATCAGAGACCCCATCCCCCCACCCCATCAGTACTGGGATGCTGCCTTTCCCAGAGTCACCTCAGAGTTCAGAGTCCCGATGAACCAGAGGAATTCTAACCTCCAGCACAAGATGATTTCCACTGACGCCTTCATTACGGAGGCCCTTGGTGGCCCCCAAATGCTGGCTCTGGGTTTCTACACTGGAGGCATGGAAACTGTTTCTGGGGCCAGGACCACTTCCGCCTGGGATGCACCATTTCCGGATATGCCCAGTAGCAGCCACTGTAAGTTCTCGACACTTCTGAGGGTGGTGGGAGGCAGCGTGACAGGGTGGCATGGATTTTTGCTGGTCACAGGGTCTGCTGAATTTGACTGATTTCCTCCTCTCTCTTTCTCTCTCTGCTCTTCTCCTTTCCTTCTTTCTTTTATTCTTTTTGCTCTTGTGCTTCATTTCCCCTTTGCTTCCAGGACCCCTGGGAAGTATGATATTTTTAATGGCTCAAGCTTTAGGGAAACAATGGTTGCCTTTGCAAGCAACATAGGGTTTGGGGCCTGTAGCATAACATAGACCTGTCTCTCTGCCCTGCAAAGGGGCCCAACATGAATACAGGGAGAAAACCATGCAATATTATAAAAAGAATTATCCTACAAGGCTATTTATTAGAATAGGCTAGTGACAAGATTCTGTTCTTATTTTTAAAAGGAAGGAAAAGACCATTCCACTCATCGCATGGACAAGCGCCCTGTTTCCTCCAGCAGACGCGCCTACTCTGGGCTCTCTGGGAGATGTTGGTCCGCTTTGGTTGGGAAGGTGGAGACTTCTCTGTCCAGCCACGGAAGCCTGACCTTCCAGCATCTTGCCGTGACTGACAGGCTGGTCACCAAACTGTCCAGAGGAATGCCATCTCTGCCATGCCCCAACAGTCTGCATGTCCTCCCCTGACTATGGGTGTGACAGTGCTGACAAGGAGGGGCAGGACAGGAAAGGGAGGAGGCAGGACATAGAGGCAGCAGTGCCCCCAGCAGATCCCGGCCTATCTTCTCATCCTGCCCCTGCACAGCAGGCACATGAAAAAGGGAAATGGGGCAGGGGGTGGAGGGATGCGTTGCTTTTCCCAGTGTCTATCCTTTCCTTCTCTTTAGACTCAGTGGTGAAAGAAACAAGGAAAAAGAAGACAAACACTATTGCATTGCTACTTTTCACCCCCCATTATTCTAACTTCCACTCCTTTATTCTTCCAGCTTCTATTGAAATTCCTCCCCAGGCCCAATTTCGGCTCTAGCTATAGCTCCTGTATTAGTGTCTCACTGTTTTCTGCTCTATTTGCAGCTACCTATATGTTTTTCTAGAACCCTCCGGCCCCAGCTGACTCCTCTGTGCCAGGCTCAAGAGTCAGTGTCAGTGTGAGCGGTGGGGGTGGAGGAGGTGAGATCCCAACCAGGAGGCTGGACCTGCAGTGAAGAAAGATTTGTTCCCATCATCCCAGTGAGAAACTGTGAAGAAAGCTTCCCAAGGGACTGTCACAGTTGGGGAGACTGTGCTGTTGAAGAGTAAGTAAAAGTCAAGGGGCCGACCTGGAAGACCTAACCTTGAAGTCTGAATTGTCTCAAAGAAGATGGTATCAGAATCCAAGACTTCCAGATGGTTTTGGAAAGCAGCATCTTCTCAGATTTGGGATTTCCAAGGTAGACTGGTATTTTTGTCATTTAGCTATTGCTGTGCAACAAGTCATTCCAAAACTCAGTGGATTTGGAGCAACACACAGTTACTCATGAGTATGGTCAGCTTGGCCTTACTTGGCTGGGCTCTATCGTGCATCTGTGAGTAGCTGGCAGGTGGGCTGGGCTGGCTGGTGCAGGCTGGCCTCGCTCACATGCCAGTGAGTCTGCCGAGGTGGAGGAGGAGAGTGCTAAGTCACCTGTCTCCGTCTCTAGCAGGGGAAGCTGGGCTTGTTTTCCTGGGAGTCGCAGGTTGCCAAGAAACATTGGAATCACAAGGACTTCCCTATGGCACAATGTTACCGCTGCCACATTCTTTTGGCCAAAGCAAGACACAGGATAAGCTCAAAATCACACAGTGGGAAAACATACCAACCCTCCTGATGAGAGGAGTCACAGAGTCGTATGGTAAAAGGCACAGATCCAGAGAGGCCATTCACCGGGCCATCAAAGCCATCAGTCTTCTGCAGGTATAAAACCCCTAGGTCCCCAAGAATATGAGACCAGCTCCCAGATAAACAGAGAAGTAGTTGAAATTAATCTTTTCTATCCTCCCATTTCCCACATCTGTGGTTCCTCCCTTTGTCCTTCAACAAGGTGACTAGTTTACCCGTCACTCAGAAGAGGCCAGCTATCTGAGACCTGTTAAAATAGTTCCTGGCTAAAGTTTTGCATCATCCAGGAAGAACTTATATTAAACTGAGTGTTCCTAAAATCTCTAGTGATGGAATGTCCAACACTCAAGTTGGTGGTAAGAAGAGCAATTCAGAAGGTAGCAAATACAGCCTACAATTTTCAAGTCACGTTAATTAGTTAATTTATACATGTATTCATTCAAGTTTTCATTCTCTTATTTACTCCTCTAAGATGTTGGGGCTCCTACTAAGTGCTGTATATAGTAGACTTCTTTTTAGTTTATGGTATAGTTATAAGAAGCATAAAACAACTGAAACTGGCTTAAATTTAGAAGAGCATGTTTCATCAGAGCGTCCCCGTGAACCCAAAGGCAGAAATATGGCCAGGGCTCAGGAAGGATGGAACAGGGTGCTGGAACTCTGGCTCTTCCAAACATGTGCTCTTCCTCTCTTGCCTTGATCTCTCTTTTCCAGTTGGCTTCATGAGTCTAGCTGCACAGCTGCCACACCTGAGGCCTCATTCTAGATGTTGGAAATGCATAGTCATCCAAGCCCCCGCTCTCCTGTAGGCTACACTCTTATGGGGAGTTCAGGGGAACAAAAAGAAGAAACTGTATAAAAATATTTCATATAAGGTCAGGTAGAAATAAGGGCTGTGAAGCAAAATAACACGAGTAAAGGATGTTGAGTCATGAGAAGTAGAATGTTGACAGAATGTGGAGAAACATGTCTGTGAGCTGACCTTTGGGCAGACGTGAATGAGGTAGAAGAGTGGGGAAAGAGTGTGCTTCTCTCATTATCCCTCACACTCCCAAGGAAGGGAAGTTGTTGGTCCAGCTTAGATCTGTGCCCGGCGCTGTGAGGAGGACGGGGTTGGGGTTGGGGTTGGGGAGCAGAGTCTTGTGGTCCCAATATGCTGCCCAGAATCTAAAACCACATGGATTAGCAGGAAGCCAGTTTCTGATAAAGGAATGCGTTTGTTTCCTAGGACTGTTGTAACAAATCACCACCAACTTGTCGGGTTAAGATAGCAGAAATTTATTCTCTGGCAGTTCTGGAGGACAGAAGTCCAAAGTCACGGTGTCAACGGGGCCATGCTCCCTCTAAAGGCCCTAGGAGAAGATTCTTTTTTTTGCCTCTTCCAGCTTCTTGTTGCTCCTGGTGTTCCTTGGCTTGTGAAGCGTAACTCCTCTCTCTGCCCCTGTCTTTATGTGGCCTTCTTTCATGCTTGTCTCTCTGTCTGTCCTTTTCTGTCCCTTACATGGACACTGTCATTAGATTAGAATATACCCTAACCCAGTATAATCTCATCTCAATCCTTACCTTAACTACATCTGTAAAGACCCTGTTTCCAAATAAGCTCACATTCTGAGGTTCACAGGGTACATGAATTTGGGAGGACATTATTCAGCCCACTATGGGAAGGGAGAGAGGCTGTTGGTCTGGGCTTGGAGAAGGCCTGAGGAGGTGTCACCTGCCTGTGCACCATATTGGGTAAAGAGGATATAGGTGCTGCCCTAGGGCCCTCACAGTTTGGAAGTGAAGACTTGGTGATAAATGCTGGTAGAACAGTAGGAGAACTAGCAGAAGATTATATAAATGCCACAGGAACCCGGACAAAAGTATGGTGTAATTGTCTGGGAGAGCCAGGGAAGGTTATCCAACGAGGGGATATTGGGTTGTCATAAGTAAAGAGTGTATCTGGTGTGTGCTGGGATTCAGACTTGAATTAGCCATTAGGAAAAGAAAGATACATGATGACTGTAGATCACAAAATTACCATCTCTCATCTTCAAAGGGGTAGAAAGGCCTACAAAGCTGAGTGCATGTCATAGAGTCAGCATGGATTTGAAGCCTTGAATGTTGCCAGGTGAGTTTTTGGCAGAGGCATGTGCTTTGTCCCATAGACTCAAGGTTGTTTGCACGATGTTCCTACTCAGCCCGCTGTCCCTTCCCTGGTCCCCCTATTAACCCACTTCATTTAGTGCTGCTGCCGTTAAACAGCAGGAGCTGTGGTGACTGATAAGAAATGTATTAATATGCTTCAGTGCCATGCTGAGAGGCCTTTAACTCTGTGGCTAGTAGTCATGTCTTCCATGCACCAGAATCATCTCTCCTGATGCAGGATATAAAAGGCTTTTGCTGCCCGCCAGGCCTATTTCTCATGGAGGGTAATGAGGTTCAAGAAATGCTAAGCCAGATGCTTTTTGCAATTTTGCATAGCTCAATCCATTTGCCCACAGCATGCAAAGGTCTCAGATTATAACAGAAATTGGAGACCTGCTCTGCATCTGAATCACTGAGCTGCTTGTTTAAAATATTTTTTGGGTCCCTGGTTTCATTTGCTATTAGAAAGAACAACCAGCATAATATTATAGTTAAAATGAGAGTTTATAGACACAGTACTTCCATTTATTTATTGCTAGGTATTCAGATATTTAGTCCTGGTCTCTGGATAGGTTTTCCTTCTTCCCTTAGCTTTGTCAACAATGGTATTTACATGAGGAAATTTATTTATTTGAGACATACAATGAGTTGATATAACTCTACTACAAAATGAAAGAGAGCATCAAAGAAGAAATTTGTTCCCAGAAAATCTGTGAGATTTGTAGTCTGATCTGAGAAAAAAAGAAAGAATTAGAACAGGTACATTTAAGAGAATTTATGTAATTACAAAGTACTTTTAATGTGGAATTTAAACACAAACTTTGTTTATATATAATATTTTAGATAAACAAAGCCAATAAAAACATAGTATAGATTAAGAGACAGATCATTCCTTTTGTACTTACCTTTTTCCTTTTAGTCTTTATTGTATTTAATATTATTTTATCCATATTTAAGAGCAAACCAACTTCTTATATCATTGTTATTGCAAATAAACTATTATACATCTTTATATTAAACCCTGAGGGTTTGGAAAGAGAGATTCCGGGGACTCCCAGTTTTCCAAAGTTCTGGATCTGATGCCATGTGCCTGCCAGTGTGCCCCAGGGAGGGGCAGCCCTGGCAGAACCAGAAACAGAACAACTGGGAAGAAATGATTGTGTGGATTTGCAAAGAATTGAGGAATTCTTTAGCATATCCCTCCACATTTTCCCTAACCTGTCTGAAATGAGCTGTTCTTATGATAACACCCCTTGGAGGGTAACTCTTTAAGCAGGGACTAGTGATGTCTCCTTGAAAGTGACATGAGAGGATCATGGAACAGTTTGTAGAATCAGGCAGAGTCTCTGGTGGCTCTGAGGGTCTCAGGAAACTTTGGGAAGCCCCCAGAAGGACCCTTTGGTAGTCGGGTGGTGTTTACAGTGTGGGCTCTGGAGTGGCGGACTGGGCTTCAATCCCCGCCCCATGATGGTCTAGTTTGTCCTTCTGAAAGTCGTTTATCCTCTCTGACTCTGTCTCCTCTGCACCTTGTTTCAGCCTCAGTGTGACCATGAAATGTGGCGTCGGAGCTCCTGGCATGCAGTGGGCTCTGCAGAATTGGATATTGCCTGCTCTTTCCCAATTTCCTCCAGAGCAAGCCTGCATTTTATTTTTACTTGGCCAATTTCGCACCTTGCCATCATCTAATGGTTTTCTCTGTTTTATTTATTAGACATGTCATGAGTGAAGGTAGCTTCATTTTTCCCATCAGGGTGCGAGAGATACCACTGTTGTCCCTATTACGTCTACGCAGCTCAACCACAGGTTCTGTTGCTCCGACTCTGGTTTCCTCGTGGGTTCTGGTTCTACATCTCCAAAGGCAGCTGGGTGTTTCCACTTGCATGCTTTTCCATCTCATCACATTCCTCATCTGTTTAATCTCAAATTGAATTTACCACCTTATCCCCAGAGCTGGTTCTCCCTCTATATTTTTGCATTTTATTCTGTCATTCTAACCATCCTCAAGGGAACTATTGGGATTATCTTTGATGCCTCATTCTCCCTTGAATCTTCTGTATTAGACCCTGAATACTATTGATTTTTTTCTCCCTAATGCTCTTTGTACCTACTATGTCCTTTTTCTTGTTTTCTTTCATTCATTATTTACTCAACAAATACAATTATGGAGCACCTTGTGTGTGTGCTACCGCAACAAGTCTAATTGAATTCTTATCTCACTTTTATACTGTGATAATAATTTTGTAACTGATGACAGAAGTCTCAGCTTTGCAAATTTCTGTCTGTAGGACTTTGACTAAGTTACTTCACCTCTCTTTGCCACAGATTTCTCATCTACAAAGTAGCAATCATGATAGCACTTATCTCTCGGTGTTGTTAGGAGGATTAAGTGAGTTAATACAAGTGGAGAGCTCAGAGTAGTGCCTGGCACACCATAATAAGCACAACACAGATAACTGGCTTCCCTCTCTCTCTCTTCTTCCTCTCTCTGTAGCTCATCCTTCATCTGATTTTCTGGATTTGCCTTAAACAAAGCTTTCATCAGATCACATTCCAGTTTAGTGAATGCTTATTCCCTAAAGAATAAGGCCATTTCTTTGGCTTGCCATTCAAGAACCTGTATGCCTTTAACTCCAGCCTTGCCTCCCACTATTCACAAATCTCTCCTCCTGCTGTGCAGAACTTGGGCTCACCATGGGAGCATCACCTCAAGCCTGCATGATCCTTCCCAGTGTCCTGGGTTTCCTGTGCGTCAGGATACGGGAGAGCATTCCCTTCACCATCCTCTGCTGGCTCCCCACTTCTCATGCAAGACTGCCTCCTCACCCCTTTACATTGTGTAGCCTCAGGCTTCCTATCCTTCCGTTCTCACTTTTCTACAGATTTTTCTTAGACCAGCCTGGTCCTCTGTGATACATGGAAATTCTTAATAGCATCCACTTAGTTCTCTTTATGTACCATAGCACACTGTACTTACCTCTATATCTTGTAGTCTTCCTTACCAGATTTTGGCTCCCTATCATCTAGGACAGAAACTAGCAGATTTTGTCTCAAAAGGGTCAGATAGTAAATGTTTTTTAGGCTTGTGGGCCATATGGTCTCTGTCTCCCTGTCAACCGGTCAGGTCTGCCATTGGAATGCAGAGGCACTCACAGACAATACATAACCACAACAGTGGGGCTGTCTTCCAACAGAATTCTACTTACAGACTCACATGGCAGGCTGCATTTGGCCTTTGGGCTGTAGATCAAAGACCCTTGATCTAGGCAAGTGTTTGTTCATACACTGAGATGCTAAATAAAATGCTATTGATGCAGTGATTTTTGGATGTGAGAAGGTTGGATTCTAATGGGTCTGTGACCCTCTCTGAGAGGAGATACACTCACTACTTACAAACACACAGCAGCTGTACTTGGAAAAACCATGCTTGCTGTATCGCCATGCCTGCTCTCCGCAGAAAATTCCATCTCAACTCCTGAGAGTGGAGAAAGATGGGAGGTGGGGGAGGGGTGGTTGCCAGGAGGAAAGTCTCATTGCCATGGAAACAGCTTTCTACATTCCTGCATTGGTCTGTGAACACCAGGTGGTTCAGAAGCCTCTGAACTTACATTGTGAAGAGAAAACTGCTTTTGACAATACTCAGAAAAATGCATATGCCTTGACCATTGGCCCATGGGTTCCTGAAGGATTTTCAGACACCTGAACATCACTGTTTTCTGAACATCCTTGAAGAATGTTTTTTAACTGGTTAAGCACAGGAAACAACAGTGATTGAAATTTTAGGTACTCTTTCTTTCCTTTCACACTATAGATTAATGCTAGACAAGCATGGCTAATCAGATTTACCATTTCTTCACACTTTATTACTTTGACAAATAGGACAGAGAAACCTTCCTAATATTCAAAACATCCCAAGATTTCATAAAACCATTTAAAAGATTTATTATTTTTTCTCCCCAGAGTTTCTTGCTCAGTTTTACATGGTGTAAATTCTAATTTTGATTTTCTAAATGGAAAATGACTCTTCCTAAATACCTCTCCCCTTTTATGTTATGTAATCAATTGCAGATCAAGTTTTTGAGGTATATCATGTAATAATTACTTTCTTTAAGTGAATTAAGTCTCAAACTATAAGCCTTTTGTTTCACTGTGAGGATTAAGAAAATCTGAGGCTGTTGCTAGATGCCCAAAAATAGTGCCTAGAATTGATGGAAGTTCTGTCAGAGCACAGTCATGAGCCACATGACGACATTTAGGTCAATGACCAAATATACAAGCCATAAGATTATAATACTGTATTTTTACTGTGTCTTTTCTATGTTTAGATACACAAATACCATTGTGTTACAATTGCCTGCAATATTCAGTGTAATAACTTGCTGTACAGTTTGTAGCCTAGGAGCAATAGGTTATACCGTGTATCCTGGGTGTGTAGCAGGTTGTACCATTTAGGTCTAAGTACACTCTGTGATGTTCATACAATGATAGAATCACCTAATGACCTATTTCTCAGAATGTATCCCTGCCGTTAAGCAACACATGACTGTATAATGATAGTCAATTTTGGCTAGAGATATTGATTGGAATTAAGTTACAATTGAAGACATCAATGCGTAGATGAGGAGTGATTGCTCACAGAAATGGCATAAAAATGTGTGGCTTCTATATGACAATACCACTGACTATAAGTGTGCTTTGGATTTTTTTTCCAGAAGCATCAATATTTTCATTTGTTTCTTTATGTACTGACTACCCTGTTTTCCGATGATGGCTTGCTGAGGTTAGGATTATAGAGGAGTCTATCAAATGTTGGGCACGTTGCAAGGAATCACAATACAGTCATTGACTTGAAGGTAACTGATAACTGAATCAAGGTCCTTGTCCCTTTATGAATGCCTCCTTCCATTGCAGTGTTATCCTCAGGGTTTCAAAATGTACCACTTTCATGACTTCTGCTATATCTGAGTATCACTTGTTTTCTGGGTTGAGTTGTACCCTCCCAAAAGTTACATTGAATTCTTAATCCTGAGTGTGTGTGAATTATGACTTTACTTAGAAATAGGGTCTTTAAAGGTATAATCAGGTGAAGATGAGGTCATACTGGGTTAGAATAAACTCCTTTTTATAAGAATATGGAAGTATGAACACAGGCACCTAGAGAGGAGAACATAATGTGAAGACTCAGATACTCATGCGTGCGGGCACGCGTGCACACACACACACACACACACACACACACACACACACACACACACACGGGAGCAGGACACATGAAGATGAAGGCAGAGAGTGGAACAAAGCATCTATAGTCCAAGCAACGCCAAGGGTTCTGGCAACCCTTTCAGCTATTTAACACCAAACACACCCTTCTTTACAAAGAGTACACCTTCAGAAGTGTGAATGTCTACGTGAAATGCACTCACCCCTTCCCAAAGGGAGCAAACACAAAGCCTCATCCAGATCTTGCATCTAGCTTCAAGTTTAATCTCTCTTGGAAACATCTTTTCTTTGGTCTAGAAATCTCCTGTTAAAAGTTAAATCATTCACCACCTTTCCTAACATTATCTAATGCAATGGTGGAAATGAAAACAACAGTGAATACTCATTTGGGAAGAGGGGAAATGGAATCAGGCTCAATGGTCCTTAGTTCCGTGCACATGTCCCAGCCTGTTGGACAATGAAAATTCATGGTCCACGTCCTGGCTGCCATTCTGAGTGTCCAGTTTCTGCACTACAAAGGGGTTTTCCATCTATTGTTCTATGTGGGCACATCTGAGAGGGGTGTTAATGAGAGAGAAGAAGGATGCCCTTTTGGGAGCTGCAAAACTGTAGCAGTTTTTTTCTTCAGGTACAATTTCAGACATCCAGTGACTATTTTAAAGGATGAGCTATTACAGGACATTGCTGGTTGGAATCAGAACATTTTTAATAACACAGTGGTCTTAAAAACATAATAGGCACTTTTTCCACTTAGTTCTGATTAATTCCATGGATTAGAAACCACAGCCAGAGATCTTACCCAGACATAATCTTTGTTTTGGATTTTCTTTTCTTCCCCTTCCTAGCCCTGAAGCCTTATTGAGGTATAATTGACAAATAAAAATTGTATATATTTACAGGGTTACAACGTGATGTTTTGATATATGCATACATTGTGAAATGATTACTACAATCAAGCTAATTAACACATCCATCACATCACATATTTTCTTGTGTGTGTGATGAGAACATTTAAGATCTATGCTCTTAGAAAGTTTCAAGCATATGATACATTATGATTAACTACAGTCCACAGGCTGTACCATAGATCTCCAGAACTTTTCTCCTGTCTAACTGAAACTTTGAACCCTTTTACCAACATCTCCCCAACACATTTCCCCACCTCAGCCCCCAGTAGCCACCATTCTACTCTCTGCATCTATGAGTTCAGCTTTTTTAGATTCCACGTATAAGTGAGTCCATGCAGTACTTATCTTTCTGTGCTTGGCTTATTTTACTTAGTGTAATGTCCTCTGGGTTCACATATGTTGTTACAAATGACAAGATTTCCTTCTTTTTTAAAGCTGAATAACATTCCATTGTATGTACAAGTATGTGTGTATATATATGTGTGAATGTATATATATGTATGTGCATATATATGTACGTGTGTATACATACATATGCCACATTTTCTCTATCCATTCATCTGTTGATGGACACTTGGGTTGATTCCATATCTTGATTGTTGTGAATAATGCTACAATGAAGATGAGAGTGCTTTTCAACATACTGATCTCATTTCCTTTGGATACATATCCAGAAGTGGGATTGTTGGATCATATGGTAGTTTTATTTTTAGTTTTTGGGGGAATCTTCATAGTGTTTTCCATAATGGCTGCATTAACATTCCTATCAACAGTGTGCAAGGGTTCCCTTTTATCCACATCCTTGTCAACTCTTGTTACCTTTTGTATCTTTGATAATAGCCATCCTAACAGGTGTGAGGTGATATCTCATTGTAATTTTAATTTGCATTTCCCTGATGATTAGTGATGTTGAGCATTTTTTCATATACCTGTTGGCCATTTGTATGTCTTTCTTTGAGAAATGTTTATTTAAGTCTTTTGCCTATTTTTTTGGTCAGTGTGTTTTCTTGCTGTTGAGTTTTTGACTTCCTTTATATATTTTGTATATTATTAACCCCTTATCAGATGTGTGGTTTGCAAATATTTTATCCCATTCTGTGGGTTATCTCTTCATTCTATTGATTGTTTCCTTTGCTGTGCAGAAGCTTTTTAATTTGATGCGTATTTTGGATTATCTGTTTGCCTGCTATGTCTCTATTCCTTGCCTTGTCACCAAAGCCTCCAGTGTAAAGGCTGCTCTTTTAAGATATTTCAAGGCAATAATCTAATCTGTAACCCTAGGCTTCTTGCATTCCAGCTGCTGCTTCTCACTGAGCACGATTAACTCTTGGTCCCATAGAGAAGACTTAATGCAGCTGCACAAGTAGGGCCAGTGATCAGGCCTGTCTTTTGCTCCTGTCTTTTCTCCTGACAAGTCTCCTTAGTCTCTGCTCCGGTTGAAAAATTTTAGTTTTGAGTAGAGAATTTTAATTTCACAATCTTGCAAGGAAGAAAATTATCAAACTCCTAGTCATTTTGGCTTACAGGTCACAGGCAGAAAAAAAAAACTTTTAATAGCAAAGCCATACTTCCTTTTTTCTCTGCTTTTAATATAGCTACCTGAAGCTTAAGCTTGTCTATTTATTAATAAATCTTCCTGAATGCCATCAGAAGTAGCTAACACAGTCCAATATCCTTAATTTTTCTAATAGTAGAGTCTTTATAGATACACAGTCCATGCCCCAAGACACAACGTGCAATGGCCTAACCAAGTGTTTTGTACTGTATAACAGATGTCACCATCTCCCAGTTGAGAGTCAGTCTGCAAACACAACTCCAGAGGGCACCATTTATGTTGCACTTGATCATAATCTGCATGGTTATGCACTGTGGCCTGCAAGGAATTGTGGAATCCTCACTGCCTTACTCCCATTCCTCCACTCAACCAATGCCTCATTTGGGGGTCTACTGCCTCCAGCACCCTACTTTCTATTACCAATTTTCATGTCAGTCCTAGTGTCAATCAACAGAGATTGAGTCTGGTTAATTCAAGCAGAATTGAAATTTATTGAAAAGGTACTGTGTAGCTCCCAGAATTGTTGAGAAGACTGGAGTACTAGGTTCGAAAAATAGTCAAGAGACAGGAAGGTACACATCTCGAGCCCCAGCAAATTTTTGTCATAGCCCCACGTTGGTGAGAGCCACTGAAGTTACTGCCACTGACCACTGGATGCCACAGTGTGTAGCAACACCATTGCTGCACCTGGAAAGTGGATGTCGTTGGCTCTGCCACATCCCTCAGCATGATTTTTCTGTCCCTGTTATCACCATCTCCAGATGCAAAAATCTCAGTTGGGTGCATCTGATTGATTGAGTTTAGTTCATGTGCTTAAACTCAGCCCAGGCGAAGCAGTGGAAGCAGCTTTTTAAAATGTTTTCAGCTTCTATGATAAGAGATAGGATCTGCATTCCCCAGGACTTTTAAGGTATAGAATTTTCTATACATAAAAAGGAGACAAGGACTCTGGGTCAATAAAAAGAATGATAATGTCCATTTCAGCGGAGTATGCACCTGTTAGGTGCATATGCTCTGAATCCACAAACTAAGATTTATTTATAGCACTTTTCATAATTCTGCCAGTGCCTAAGTAGTATCAGCTGCCATTTAGTAAGTGGACACAAAATGTTTCAAGTGCTACTTATAGGCAATCTATACTTCTTACAACTCCTCAAAGTAGCTAGTATGGTCCTAATATGAATGATGATCCTGATAATTATAGTAACCAGGATTTACTGAGTGCATACAACAGGACAGGCCCTGTGCTTCATTTGCACAGCCTCGTTCAATCTTCTGAGTTTATCGTTTCTATTTTATTCTGGAGGAAACTGAGGCCTGAGAGCTTGTGTAGCTTGCCCAAGATCAAACAGGTAGAAAGAGTTAGAAGTAAGACTGGAATCCAAATGCCTTCATTGCCTGGGCACGTTCCCCTGTATCATGTTCCCAGAGCACAATAATAAGGACTATGCCAAAGTCAAGTTTTGGCTTTGGATTTGACCCAAATTTGTAAGTCAAGTTTGCATTTACTTTGACCTTTGGAAGGCCAACTACTGTGTTTCCCCCAAAATAAGACAGGGTCTTGCATTTATTTTTCCTCAAGAAGACACCCTAAGACTTATTTTGAGGGGATGTGTTATTTTTTTAAAATACGGTACAACAATCTACATTTATTCAAATATAGTTAAGTCGTCTTCTTCTGGAACATCATCATAACTCTCCAAACCCTGAATTCCATCCTGACTTTCTTACGACTCTATTTCCTTTAGAACCATTGGCCCCAATCTCTCATGTTGAGCAATAGAGCTCTCATGGGGCAGATGAGAAGGGCTGCTCATCATCTTTACCGCTCCGCGACAAAATGCATGGGTTGTGCAGATGCGCTGCGTAGCCATGCCCATCACTAGGTCTTATTTTTGAGGTAGGGCTTATGTTGTGAAAATGCTTAGAAATTCTGCTAGGGTTTATTTTATGGGTAGGTCTTATTTTCGGGGAAACACAGTAGCTAAATGCTCCCTTCACTGCCATTTGTGGCATCCTTGAATTTTTGATCAACGTATTGTCATCACATAGTTTTCATTATCTCTAATCAATATATCAATGTCAGCAGTGTGAATAAAGCTTCTCATTTGGATTTATTGTCAATATCTGAATAGTCACATTCAAACATAGTAAACCATTTAAAATGTAACTTGAAGTGAAAATTTTCTTATCAGCCATGTGTTTAAATTCTATCAGTTGATTGAATTATTTACTATTGCAAGACTAAAATGCTTTAAATTAATGGCAATTGTTATAGCTGTTGACTTTATGCACCAAAACAGTTATTATGAACTTTATAATAGTCAAAGAACCATACTGGTAACTAATATGAATTAACTAGATTCATTAGTTAGATAGCTTTTGAAAAGATTATTATTTAATTTTTGAGCCAAAAAACATATATATTATTTTAAATAATAATACAACATGGAATAAAATTAAATTATATCATCATTCTACTCATCAATAATTTGATGTACTGCCATGTATATTTTAAAAGCATAATCTTTAGGAATTATATTTATTTTTTATTCATTTAATTCTATTTAGATCTTGAGTCTTTTAAGAAAAAAGATCCTCTTTGGATTTTTTCATTTCAAGAGGAAGAATTTAAAAAAGCAGAATGTCAATATTGTCACTTCAAAGTTATACAAGGAGGAAAAGCTCCAAAATCGTGTACAACAACATCCAGGATGAATCATCTTTAATTCAAATAGAATAAAGAATTTAAAAGATATGAAGAAATTATAAAAGCATTAGGGGAAAGTGAGCTACCTCAAATACATAATGTTCTCACTAATCAAAGCTTAAAACAATGGACTCTACCAAAAAATACTTTAAGAAGACTATTTCTTATAACTTTCATTCTATAGAGGCTATGAATTTAAACAAAGATTGGTGAATTGATTACTTCAGAGTCTAGCCTGCCAATCACTTTTAGCAGGTGAAGTTGAAGGATTTTGTTTTTAGATTTTCCAAATCCATTAACATGAATCCACAGGTACAGTGTTCCTTATAAAAAACACTTTTCTAAAAAATATTTTCTGAATTACATTCTACTGTGCATAAAAGGTTTAAAACTGTTATTAGATGGATATTTTGAAAGTGATTGTTCACTATAGTGTTGCAGTGTACAGTGCAGATAGCTGATAAATGACAATATTGTGAAACTGTGTTCCTGCCCTTTTAAAATTTGACCACCAAACATGTTAGCAATAAAATTGTAATTTTTTATTCAAAATTTTATATTTATTCTTCTTTTTGCAAGTTCTTTCTTTGAGAGCTATATTTCTCTGTGATTTTAATTTCCAGTCAAATATTGTTATTAGCACTTGACCACTCAGCATTCATTCAAAATGTGTATTGAGTGCTCCTCTATCATAAAAATGGCTCCTGCCTGTTCAGAAGGTCAGACATGTATTTCTTAAAACTCAGAAACAAAGTACTTTCCAGGCACGGAGGGAAGGGCTGAAGCTCGGCCAACACCAACGCCCACCTATTCCCCTTTCTCACGAATGGTTATTTTTCTTTTCAGTGTTGTGCAGAGCCACTGGTAAGTTTTCCCTTCTTCTCAACGTGAGTGCTGCTCGTTAATTTGATGAGCATTAAGGAGTTGTCAAAGGCTGTATAAAACAGATTTTTTTGGATCAAACTCTCTTTTATTTATTGATGACCTGAAATATTTTATAGGATTGGATTTTATTCTATCAGATTTAACAACTATTTTGAGCTCAAGTTTGTGATGAGTACTGAACTTCACACTTTCATACATGTTATATTCTTTTTTTAAATTTCAGCATATTACGGGGGTACAAACATTTAGGTTACATATATTGCCTTTGCCTTACCTGAGTCAGAATGACAAGCGTGCCTATCCCCCAGACAGTGTGCACCGCACCCATTAGGTGTGAATATACCATATCCAAACAGATCTTAAGCTACACACAGGTGGGGTATCGTCTGGGGGAAGTATAATATCACTGCGCCATTAAACTTGGCCACTTGGTGGCACCAAAAAGTAAGATCAGCACTGTACAAAAACCCATTCAAGAGGTAACCAGCTCCTAATGTGTTACAAAGAGAAAGTAAATGATAAACGGTCATTTCTTGAGAACAATGGGCTTTGAGTTGATTTTTTTCCTTTGTAAAATTAGTGATGGTGAGTGGTGGAGGAAGAGGGTATTAGACTAGAGAGAATAGCCCTTAAATCCCTCTAATCTTGGCATTCTGTGACCCTCATGTGCCATGAGTTTCCAATGCACTCTCTGTCAATTAGACTAAAAATGATGGTAACAGCCAACACTCATATGTGCTTATGATGTGCCAGTGCACTGAACTATGTGCACCATACAGAGTAGCATATGAGCTTATTTTTCTCTCTTATTTTCCATGAGAATTTTATAAATCCTCAAAACACTATAATATTAACAGTTATTATCATTTTACACATAAGGAAATTGTTTTGTAGAGGCTGAATGATTTGCACAAAGCTATGTAGCTGGTAAATGGTGCAGCTGGGATTTGAACTGCACAGTCTTCAGAGCCTGGGGCTTCATTGCAGCACTCTACTTCTCAATGACTCTTCCTATAATATATGTGGAGGGTGGGGGTGGGGAAGAATTTTATTTCCATAATTTTGGCTCTTTAGAAAGGGAAGACTATTAGGGAAAGCCTCCTACACATGCATTGCCAACATGGATATGCAGTCCATTTAAGAAATAATGCTTATTACTACATTGTTGTCATTGGGGAAATAAAAGATGAAGCTCACTTACTGTACTTTCTTCCAAATTTTAAGTTGAAACCATGTCTTTCATGATTCAGAGGCACAGAGTTTTGGCCAGGGATTTTGGAGTCCAACAGTGTCAGTATAATTTCCTTTTTAGCCTGTGGTCCCTGGACACCATAATTACAGAGTTGCATTTTGGTAAACAATGGGATGACATGATTTTAGGGAACTTGATATGGAAGTGAAGAGGAGAAAAGGACGATGAGAGATAGTTAGAAAGATACCTATGTAAACCACCAGAGAATGGGAACGAGGGCTCAGACTGCAATGGCAGCTGTGATCTCAGAGAGGAAAGAGGAGATGCAAAACAAAGGGATCTGATGAATGACTTGGAGACTAGGGCCAAAGGAGAAATTCACCATTCCCTTACCAGAGAGGACTGGAGATGGTATTGGGAGTGATTCTCTGTGTTACCAGAACAAATAGTTGAGGCAAATAATTTTGGAGATATTAATAGTAAGTAGAACATACTTACTATTAGTAAGTATGTGGTATGTGTCTTCTGGAAGGCAAAACAAAACAAAACAAAACAAAACACTCCTAACTGGCCATAGAATACTTTCTCTTAAAAATGGCCAATTTCTAGTCATTAAAAGTTCCTTTAAAAATTTGTTGTTTTTCCTGGTTATAAGGGATGTATTTGTGGAAGTCGTTGAGGTCTGTCTTGGAGGCTGCCTTTTTAGCAAGTTAACCAATTTGTACTACTATCAATCAAGCACAAAGGGGAACTCTATGAGAGACTCACATCAGCTCAGGAAGCCCAATGCTCTAATTGCTTAAAGGACAAAGACAGTGTTCCATTTTTAGGAGAATAGTTTTATAGGCTCTTTTTCCTTCTTTTTCCTCCTGACACATGAATTTGCTAAATAAGTGCCTGTGCTGGAAAACTGATGTAGTGGTGGGGTGAATAGCAAGAGAAAATAGAAGATCGGCAGGTTTGTTGAAAGAGTAAAAATAAGTTGACATTGAAATTATGTGGTTCTGCAATTTGGCTTCTTGCTGGATTGCTCTGATCAAAAATTTGTGGGCAATGAGATAGTAACTACTGGCCAAAATTTTGGGTTTGAGATTATTTGTGAATTTTAATTATCCTCTTCTTCCCTGTCCTACATGATCAAAAATAATGGAGATTTGGCTGCACAAACAGAGCATGTGAAAGCCACCATACCAATCAATGGCAACAGCAATCAGCTTTCAGGTTGACAGAGGAGAACAATGGTCTTTGTATATGAGGACATAAATCTCCTTTTATCTTTTTCCAAGGGATCTCTGCATTAGCTGAAGCTTTTGTCCAGTTTGAACAGAAGATTATTGAACTGGAAGCCTATTACAGATGGTGGCATTTTTGCATCTCTGAAATGTATTCAGGCAAGTGACGGAAGGGAGTCATAGACCACACTGCTAGGGGCATGGTCTGTCTGCAGGGAGAGAGGACAGAGCAGCGGGCTGGACCCTGCCTTTGGTCCTGGTCTAGGATGGGTAACAGAGCTGGGGGCAGGGAGTAAGGATGTAATGGTAATCCTGACTTCTGATCAGGGGATTTCGATGGAATCTGCTATTGAGGTTTATTGATCGTCATAGATACTAACTACTACTGAATGTAGGCAACAGTTCATTGTGTTGTCAGAAGAGCTAATAATCACCTTATCAATAGTTGTGATTTGGTGTTTTACTTGTATTAGAGGTTGAATAAAGATATATATCAACCCCTGTGATATCCCTGACCTCTAACCATTTTCCCAGGGGTACTAAAATGAGGGAATCTTTCAGTAGAAGTCAGTCAAATGCATTGGTTGGTGTCATTTATTAACTCTTTCATTCAACATTAAGGTCTACTATGTTTGGTGCTCATTGCTAGGTAGTGACTGACAACTAGACAGAGCCACTGATGTCAAAAACCTTTCTAGTGGGGATTAATTATATATATATGTGTAATGTAAATAAGCCATGGAGTTTCTCTACTTCATTGTTCTATCAGGTATTTGAGAACTAACATTTTCAGAGCCTTTAACTTTACCTTTATGCTTCTTAATATAGTCTCTCCTTTCTGCTTATTCCTTTCCATGTTTCTACTTGGCTGGGCCTGCTTTTCTCTTTCCCTGATTTATTGAGTCATAGCTGAGTGGCTTTTTGCTTGGGAAAGTTCTGTCATTGTAATGAGATATGCACAGTATATTGATGCTCCAACTTAAGTACTGAAAAGCTGCAAGCAGGCAAAATTGTTCTAAACTGAAGTATTTTAAATGTGAGAGAAGAGCTGGCCCTGTAAAGGAATCTGCAATGAATCCTTTGATAAATAGAAGGATCCTTTTGTATATAAATAGCAGTCCTTTATTTTATCTGTTGACAAGATCTAATTTTAAAGTGGGATGAGCCCACATTATAATATTAGAATAAGATTAAAAAACTCATCACTCCAAAAATAACTATTTTTTTTTTTGCTGTAATAAGAATCATAGGTAGAACACAACTGTCATCTGATTTTAAATAAGTGTGGAAAGTAGGTGGTAAACAATGGAGCTACATTATGTGCAATTTTAAAGTCCTAGAAAGAATGTTTGTTTTTATCTTTTAGTAAAGTTATTCCAGGAAAGCAATGATGAAACATGAATATGAATTTTATATTTGAAAATGAAGGTGAGCTATAATCTTGGTACATATTTCTAGTGAATCAATATCTGTCTTTCTAATATGGTTGTTATAATCTTCAGTTTTGCCAGTGGTGAGTATAATTATTGACATGATAATGAACTGCTAAATCAGAGCTATGAGGAAATGTTAGTGAAGTAATGTGTGCAGAGGCCTGAAGCTATTAAAAGGCAGACAGCCATGGTTCTTCTTAGCATTCTTAGAATTTACAGTTCCCAACTACTACCATTTTTTGGTAGCTCTTCTTTGAAATTATTCTATTAAGTGTTATCTTTCCTTTGTATGCCTGAAAAAGCAAAACTTAAGAGTTTCAAATATTGTCTTCTAAGTCACTTGAAAGAATGTGCATTAACAGGTGAATTGTCTGTTTTCTGTTTCAAATATTTTCACTCGGCAAAGAATTACAGTAAAATATAATAGCTAATCAGTATTGGTCTATATTGGTGATAATATGTATATGGGTTAGGGTACATTTTATCTTTGCCTGAATTGTGAAAAAAGACCTTTTAAGTATGTAAATAAGGTTAACAAGTTAAAAAAAAAAACCTATTTAGGATTTCTCAAACCACTTTACCTAGCACCTGTTTATTATTAAACAATGTGCTAATTAGAGGTAATTCTTAGATAATAAAGGTTGAGTCAGGTCTCTACTTGGTAGGACTAACCATTCTTTCCTTTCATTGGAGACAATTCAGAAAAAATCCATGTTGTGTGTTGACACGTTTGTTTTCAATCCTCTTTTCTGTTCACATATGTATATAATCATCAAAATAATTCTATGCTTCATATGGAACCAGAAAAGACCCCATATAGCCAAAGCAACCTTAAGCAAAGGACAAGTAGGGAGACATCACTTTACCAGACTTCAAGCCATACTACAAGGCTATCGTAACCCAAACTGCATGGTATTGGCACAAGAACAGAGACATAAAGCAATGGATCAGAACAAAGAGCACAGATATAAAACCATTCACATATTGCCATCTGATCTTTGACAAAGCAGACAAAAACATACATTAGGGAAAAGAATCCCTATTCAACAAATGGTGCTGGGAAAATTGGATAGCCACATGTAGAAGACTGAAACAGGATCCACATCTCTCACTGGATAACAGAAATTAACTCACAATGGATAACAGACTTAAATTTAAGGCATGAAACTATAATAATTCTAGAAGAAAATGTTGGGAAAAACTCTCATTAGATATCGGCCTAGGCAAAGAATTTATGAAGAAGACCCCAAAAGCAATCACAGCAACAAAAATAAATAAATGGGACCTGATCAAAGTAAAAAGCTTCTGCACAGCCATAGCAATAGTCGTTAGAGCAAATAAACAACCTACAGAATGGGAGAAAATATTCGCATGCTACACATCCAATAAAGGGCTGATAACTAGAATCTATATAGAACTCAGGAAAATCACCAAGAAAAAATCGAGCAACCCCATTAAAAAATGTGCAAAAGACATAAACAGAAATTTTCAAAAGGAGATAGACTAATGGCCAGCAAACATGAAAAAATGCTCAACATCTCTAATCATCAGGGAAATACAAATAAAAGCCACAATGAGATATCACTTAACTAAGAGAATGGCTTTTATCAAAAAGTCCCAAAACAGCAAATGATGGCATGGATACAAATAGATAGGAACACTCATACACTGTTGATGGGACAGCAAACTACTACACTCTCTATGGAAAATAGTATGATGATACTTCAAGGAACTAGAAGTAGACCTACCACTTGATTCAGCAATACCTCTGCTTGGCATTTACTCAAAGGATAAAGTTTTCCATTGAATGTTATATTGTGAATATGTCTATTCATATTATTATGTAGGAAACTTTTTCATGGTAGTATGGAATATTTTTCATTATATTATTCATTTTATTTAATAATTATATCATTCTATTTTATTTAATGATTTTAGAATTGTCAAACATTTAGAATTTTATACTTTTTCCATTATAATATATAATATGATAAACAGTTTATACATAAATCAATTTAAATATAATCCTAGAAATTGAATTAATTTGCTAAAGATATAATGTTTTAGAAAAGTTGTCTATGTGGGGAGGACAAGAAGGTGCCCTTGTTTCTGCACTTCTATGCAAAGCATAGCATTTTAAAAAGTATCTGCCAATTTGATAAAAAGAACAATAGCATCTTATTGTTTAGATTGCATTGGGTGAAAATTAGTAAGATTGGACCTTCCATCATATTTATCGGGCATTTCATGTTCTGTGAATTTTGGATGATGCTCTTTTCATTTTTCCAGTGTATTCACCTTTAAGTTTGCATGCTCTCTTTACATTATGGATATAGAGTTTGTCAAAATTTTACAAATATTCATGTCCAGTAAACTGTTTGCTTTTGTTTATAAAGTCTTAGAATGTAAGGAAGTGTTCATTTTTATGCAGTCAAATATAAGTGGTCTTTTTCTCAGTGTTTTTTATGTAGAAGTCCTACATAAAAATACCCAATAATTATTTACATATACTCTTCTAGTTCTTATGATTCTTTTTAATTTACTACTTTAATCTTCCTTTTCCCAATTGTGTCGTTAATGACACTAGTTCTGTGGAATGATAACAGGTGAGAGGCAGAAACATTTCTATGGTCACAAAGAAGAAAAATGCTTCCATTTGAAACTTCCTTGCATAAAATGTAAAATTTCCTCCAATAGCAATTCTAAAAATTTTCCCTTTTCTGAGTGATTTGTAAGTCCTGGATGGTATATTACATTTTGTTTATTTTGGAAGTTCTTGAGTATTTTATTTGTCTCTATTTCTGATTGAGTGCCTTATATCTGTAAGACTTAAAGCCATCATTCTGTGTAAAGCACTTAGATTAAAGGAAAAATATGAATGTTAGTTTAAATAAAAAGATTATTACTCTAGAATGAATGACCTTAAGAGGGAAAAAAGCATTAAATGATGACTGCGCAGTTAGGGAGTTCAATAGTTTGCTTGCTATCGATTATTTTGTGCAGTTAACATCTGTCTGTAGTAGCCACCTGTTTAAACAGCCTCATCATCAAGAATCTTTAGTTGGATCTGCCAGACGCTTCAGAAGGACACATCAGTTGCATGGTAAAAGCATTCTATATAAATCTTAAGGCATTTTACCTGTTGATGAATTCTCAGGACATTTATGTTCACTTGCCTGAAATAAAAAGCAAGAGGTAGCAGGTTAAGTGACTCAACCCTTGCTACTCAGCAAATGAAGTTGCTTTCTCACTTCTGTTCCCATGTGGCGTATAGTACCTTGTTAGGATGCAGAACCCAGAGTATCGTTGCTCTGGTAAATATGTTAGAGTGATTTGTATATAACCTCAACATGTCCTCTGCATACCAATAGCAAGAAAACAAATAACTGGATTTAAAAATGGGCAAAGGATCTGAACAGACATTTCTCAAAAGACACACAAGTGCCCAACAGGTATTAGAAATAGGTTTAACACCACTAATCATCAGGGAAATGCAAATTAAAACTACAATAAGATACCATCTCACACCTGTTAGGATGGCTATGATCAAAAAGGGTGAAAGTTAACAAGTGTTTGTGAGGATGTGCAGAAAAGAAGCCCTTGAGTACCATTGGTGGGAAGGTAAATTAGTACATTCAGTCAGGAAAATGGCGTGGAGGTTCCTCAAGAGACTAAAAATGGAACTGCCATATGACCCAGCAATCCTGCTTCTGGGAATAGATCCAAAGGAATTGAAATCAGTATATTGAAGAGATATCTACACTCCCATCTTCACTGCTGCATTGTTCACAATAGCCGAGAAGCGGAATCAATTGAAGTGTCCATCAAGAGATGAATGGATAAACAAAATGTGGTATGTATATACACAATGGAATATTATTCAGCCTTTAAAAAGAAGGAAATTCTGTCATTTGCAACAACATGGATGGACCTGGAAGACATTCTTTATTCTAAGTGAAATAAGCCATGTAGAGAATGACAAATACTGCATGATCCCACTTACACGTGCAATCTAAAATAGTCAAACTCATAGAAGGAGAGAGTAGAATGGTGGATACCAGAGACTGGGGGTTGGGCAATGGGGACATGTTGGTCAAAGTGCACAAAGTTTTAGTTAGACAGGATGAATACATTTTTGAGATCTATTGCACAGAATAGTGACTATACTTATAATAATGTATTGTACATTTCAGAATTGCTAAGAGTAAATTTTAAATATTCGCACCACAAAAATGATAAATATTTGAGATGAAGACTTTTTAATTAGCTTGATTTAGCCATTCCAGAATGAATACATATATCAAAACATCACATTTACCCCATAAATGTATGCAATTATTATTTGTCAATTAAAACAACAAAAAAAGAAAGACTTGATGTAACAGGTAGAGAAGTTCAGTGTAGTATATGATGTGAGAATCCCAAGAGGTGAGGATAAATAGGGTGTCAGAGCCAGTTTAGGAAGTGCCTTTATTTTGTGCCAAGATGAGGAGCATCAGAGACTTACAGCATAATGATTATGACCATGAACTTTAAAGCCAGCTCTGCAACTCACTAGCTGTGTGACCCTGGGTAAGTTACTTAACCTCTCCGTGTCTCTGTAAAATAAAAATAAAAATTTACAATAGGATTTACCATATATATTTATACCATATATATGTGTGTGTGTGTATCTATATGTAGACACACACATACATTACAATCACTTAACAAATGTGCCTTGAATAAATACAATCATCTGAATGTATTAAATAATTATGAAGTCCTGTGTCTGGCATATAATAAGCACCATATAAATGTTAATTATTCTGATTATGGGAGATAGACTCAAACTGAGGACAGAATCTAGTTCTTAATTTCCTTGAAAGTTCATGAAGAGTTTCAATGCCGAACAAGACAGGCGAGCCACTTGTGTTCTGTCTGTATACACCAGGGCCTTTGATCTTTGCTGCTGGCAGATAAAGTCAGACTCTGTAACAGTCTGTCAAGGGCATTTGGCTGCGTGCGGAAGGCCATGTTTCAGAGCAGATGGTGGAAACACCAATTAGGGGTTCTCCGGAGAGCAGTGGGCCTGAACGGAAGGCGCAGAGTAAATGCTAAAAAGAAGCAGAGCTAAGGAGGCCGGGGGGTGCAGAGGAAGGGAACTGGTTTGGGAATCCGACCACCAGGCTCTGGATCCTGACATTAACTTGTCCTAAAAGCTGAACCCCTCTGCAATGGGCTGGATGTTTGTGTCTCCCCCAAATGCACATGTTGAAATCCTAACTTCCAGTGTGATGGCATTAGGAGGTGGGGCCTTTGGGAGGTGATTAACTCATGGGGGCTGGTGAGTGGGATTAATGCCCTTGTGAAAGAGATCCCTTTCCTGTTTCACCACAGGAGGACATAGGAGCAAGAAGGAAGCAGGCCCTCACCAGAACCCTGAATCTGCTGGCTTCTTGATCTTGGACTTTCCAGTCTCCAGAACTGTGAGAAATAAATTATGTTGTTTATGAACCACCCAGTTTATGGCAGCCAGACAAATGAAGACATCCTCCCTTAACGTTTCTGGGTTTTCTAGCTCTAAGCTCCATGATTCAGTGTTGACTTCTTGGATTTGCAGCTGAGTATTCCTTGGGTATTGTTAATTTCTCATACACAGTTTGTGCACGGTGGCTGCCAGACACAGTTCCTGATGTCCCCTTGAGAAATCCCAGGGGAGGAGAAAGCAAGGCCATCGCTTCCCCTGCTTCTCTCTTAGGACATTTTTCTTAGGAGGTTTCTAGCAAACCTCTTATTTTTCACTGATCAAAGTCACATTTCCATGTGAAGGTGAGGGGGAATGGGATTATCCTTAAGCCAGCCAGGACCAAGCCTGGAGTTTACCGGAGGCATGTGGCTCTGGGAGGAAGTGTTGGGTGCCTCAGTTGGACTGCATGTATACTGCCCTAGCTTAATGCAGATGGTGATTTAAAATGTTGACAGAGTAGGACCAGGAATTGACTTAAGGTTTTCCATAAGTTATCTCCCTCCACAGAACCACTTGAAAATATATTTTTTTACAATTTTGAAACCAGTTTTGGCACCAGTGGAGCCTGCTTGATATCAACCTTCTTTTAATGGGAGACTGAAAAATATTTTGCTGAAATCCAGGACAGCATTGGCTCATCCTCAAAGTAGAATAATTTGGATCTCATCTCCTCTCTGGCTAACACAGTTCCTTAGAGATGCCATGTAGACTCATAGCTTTCAATACTGTCTATATGTGGAAGCCAATATTTATATTTCTAGCACAGACTCGTCCCTGAACTCTATTCCAAACACCTGTTCAACAATTCAACTTAGATTTTAATAAGCAACTCAAGACAGCATGCCTGAAACTGGGCTCATGATATTTCTCTCTGTTATAACCCAGTCCTTCTCTAGTCTTCCCCATCCCTGTAGAGGCCATTTCATTTGTGCCAATAGCTCAGAGTGAAGACCTTGAAGACATCATTGCTTCTTGCTTTCTTTTTCACTCCCTTTCAGTCCATTTTCATCAAATCAACCAGGGTGATACTGTTTCAATCAGATCAGGTCATTCTCCTGCTCAAACCTACAAATAAATGGTAAAAGCTGCAGTCTATGTGTTGACCTCCAAGGCCCTCATTATGCCTCTGCCTTTGTCTCCTACTCTCCTCTCTGCCTTCGTTTGCTTCAGCCCATGCTGCCCTCCTGTTACTCCTGAACACAGGCTGGACACATTCCCGCCCTAGGACTTATGCACAAGCTGTTTCAGCTACCTGTTATGCTGTCTCCCAGGTCTTTGCCTGGCTTACTTCCTAACCCCTTTTAGCTCTTTTTAAAAATGTCATTTCCTCTGCTACCCTATTTAAAATTGTGCTTTCTCCCAAGCTTCCTATGCTCCTCTTCTTTTTAATTTTTCTCCTTAGCACTTATTATGTCCTTGCATGCTACACTTATCGACCTTATTTATTGTGTGTCTCCTTTATTAGACATAAACTCCTAGATTAGAGATATAGATAGATAGAACTTGACTCATAATATAAGTTCTCAGTAAGTCTATATATTGAATGAATATCAAATGGACAAATTGATCAGATTGAATAAATATGAATGCCTTGGTTTAAATCAGATGAATTGAATCAGGGCATCGAGGGTGGACAGTGAGCACCTGTAGTTTTAAAAAGCTTCTTAGGTGATCTGATGCACAGGTAGTTTAAGATCTACTAATGTAAAGTATCCTCTGACCAACAGTAAATATTCATGTGTCCCCATTAGTCTGTACGGGTACCTCTTTCACATAGGTATGACACAGGCTGTTTGTCTCTTTTATTATACTGACCATTCTGGGCATATAAGTCCTTTGATTTAACAAAGGAAGGAAGAGTTCTGACCAAAGTAAATTAAAGCAGGAACCTGCTTTTGTTTTCACTGGTAGCAGTTCTTTCCATGTCAATAGGTTACTAAGCTGAAGGCATTTTCCATGACTCAATGGAATTAGTTCTGTAATTACTTTCGCCGACACAAACCTACAACATCTTGGGGCTATGAGTTTTAATAATATTTTTCAGAACACATCTGTTCATTTAGTTGCTAGAGGAGGCCAAAGCATTGATTTATTTCAGCAGGCTGAACATTCTCATTTGGTCCCAGCGGTTCTGCAGCTCCAACTTGTGCAGTTCACACACATACACACGCACACGCACTCACACACATGCACACACGTGTACACACAGGCACACACACACGCACACACACACACATGCACACAGGCACACACACGTGCACACATACACACACAGGCATGTACATGTGCACACACAGCCTTCACACCAGAGCTTCTCACCCCTAGAGAAATTATTCGCTACAGTTACACACTCATGCTAGGTTACAAAGAGACAGGAGGATGTCAGGTATATCCGTCTCCTTCCTTCCTCTCTAGTTAGTTCTGGGTCTACTTTGTTTTATTTTGTTTCTCCCCTGGACCCTTTACCATGTAAACTATGTGGGTCACAGGGGCTCCCCTCCCCTGAGCTGGTCCACACGTGGCTTCCCAATTATACGTCTGTTTTTGAACTTGTGCTGGGCGCTGCTTGTGCAAAGGCAGAGTTGTGAACATGAGGAGCCCACGTATTGAATTTTTCCCTTCTCACCCCTTCCCTTAGTTTGTCTGACACACTTACAAGGTCCTTGCAAGAAACAGAGAAAACTGAATTTGCCTCCATTTCTTCCTACGAAGACCCCGGGTGACTCTGGGTCTGAGAGAGAAGCTTGCTGCACTCCCAAACCCCCTCCTTAGCTGTGGAGAATGAACAATCAGGAAAAGAAGCAGCTCTACCCAGAAGTGAAGCTCACACCAGGCTCTAGCTCCCCAAACCTTCCTTCTTTGGTCATTGTTGGGTCAGCTCTTAACTTACATCTGGAAAATAGACAGGGAAACAATTTTTTGTTCTGCCAAAAGGATATGCCTTTGTATAGTTTCATAATGACTCAAGATGTGTTAAAAGAGGCTCTGAAGTCCCTGCTCATTTGTTGGGGATGGGGGATTGGGCTAATATTGTAGCATTTCTTCTCTCCTTCCTTCCTCGTTCTATTTGCTCCCTCCCCAGGTTCCATTTTCTCCCTTCCAGGGAGGTGACAGTGGCAGCTAGTCATCCTGTCGATGGGCGGCCAGTTGGAAACTCCAGCCTCAGTGATTTTCTGCTTCTGGTGGGGAGGAGGGACCTAGTGGCACAGGGTGGTAGGTGTACTATGTGGACAACTCTCAAACTGGGGGAGTTGTTTGTTCCTTGCACAGCATCCAACACTGGGTGTGGGGTTGGGGAGTGTGTGTGTGAGAGAGAGAGGGAGAGGGAGGGAGAGAGAGGAGATGCAGCACAGACTCATCTTCCATCTCCCAATTCCCATCTCAGCATTCCTTTACCCACTACTTTCTTTCCAGAGAATGACACATCTGAGACCTCCCCTCAGCATCTATCTGGGCTAAAATTCAGGGCTATGTCACTTCCTCAGCGTCTTTGGGGGACAAGTTTTGAGGAAGCATAGATACTTTGATTTGGGTCCTTTTGATCTTGGCTTCCTGATTCTGGCAACTTTAATCTGGTTGATTGGTTTGGATTCTTCCATTGTCTAACATGCTCACTGCTCTAACTAATACTTTCTCAAAGGCATGGAATGGAGAAATATGAACCAGAATGAGTCTCTTAAATATGTGGCAAATTCTAGCATTCAAGATGGTGTCTGGTTATTGCTTTTATAGAGCATAGGAAAGTTAACTTACTTGTTGAAGTTCTTTCTTTCTTTCTTTTTTTTTTTAACAAGCTGGTGGTGGTGATGAATCAATTTGTTAACATGAGGCTTTGAAATTACAGTGCATTTTACAGACTTCATGTATCAATGTTGTCTCCCCAGAGGCAAAGAAACTAAGAATTGACTGTACCTCCATTCAAGTGATGCTATTACATTTCTATTCCAGAAGTGTACTTCTGGTGGCATGCTGTTCATCACTTTATAGATGTTCTTATGGTGAATCACTGCAACATGAAGAAAGGGCACGGGGAGAGACTCTGGCAAATTGATAAGAATTCCGTGATGTTACCGTACTCCGTTCAGCTTATGATTTAGAATTTGAACAACAACATGTGTTGCTTTATTAATCACAATGTAAGGGACAAGTTGTCAGATTTTAGCATTAGAAAATTTTGTTTGAGGCTGGGTGCAGTGGCTCATGCCTGTAATCCTAGCACTCTGGGAGGCAGAGGCAAGAGGACCTCTCAAGGTCAGGAGTTTGAAATCAGCCTGAGCAAGAGTGAGACCCCTGTCTCTACTAAAAATAGAAAGAAATTAATTGGCTAACTAAAAACATACAGAAAAAAATTAGCCAGGCATGGTGGCGCATGCCTGTAGTCCCAGCTACTCAGGAGACTGAGGCAGAAGGATTGCTTGAGCCCAGGAGTTTGAGGTTGCTGTGAGCTAGGCTGATGCCACGACACTCTAGCCCGGGCAACAGAGGGAAACTCTGTCTCAAAAAAAAAAAAAAAAAAAAAGAAAAGAAAATTTTGTTTGAGATATCATTCTAAAGTTTTAACAAAGCTAAGTATGCAAAAGCTGCTGTATTAGATTACATGATTTCTATTGGAGTGGTGCAACCTGTTCCTGCTATTCTGTCAAACAGATTTAATGTGAATTAAGGAAATAAACACTCAGTTTACTGTCTAACGAAAATAGCAATTGAACACATAATTGTAGCAGAACCAGTGGCTTCTCTTCATAGTTGTGAGCTACTAATGGGTGAATAATACGTAAGGTTTCAGGAGTACAACTGGGCATGATAAGCATCCCTTAAAGTCAGGTATTTATAAGCAGGTGACCTGTGTGCATATAGATTTAACAACTAGAAGTTAGGGGAGAATAAATTATATTTATTTTTTATTTTGTTCTGTTTTTGTTTTGGGTCTCTCTTGGGATAGGATTATTCCCTAATACAAAAAGGCTATTAGCTTTTTTTTCCTTCTTGGGGAAAATTCAATTGTGGATATCAAAATAAGCTGCTAAAGTTTAAAATAATAATAATAACCATAATGATGAGTTTTGGCTTTGAAAGAAATTGAAAACTTAATATTTTATTTAATCCTATAATAACCATATGATATAAATAGAGTAGGTAGTATTATCTTTATTTACAATAAAAATCACTGAGTCTATATCAGATTAGTGAATATCAAAGTCTTTCCTCAATCTTTCCAGAAAAATAGTGATGAATTTTAGCACTTCTGACTCAATGTCTTTATGTGCTGTTCCTGTTATTGTTGTTACTATTTCACTATCGGGCTATTTATTAATATATCCTAGTGTGGGATGATCTAGGGAAATATTGATATTTACTCAAGGTTTTTGATTTCTCAAATAACATGAAACTGCTTGAGTGAAGTTTCATTTCCAGCATTCTCCAAACTACCAGGAAGTCTATTCAGGTTTTTCTAACCAGAAAGAGGAATGTCTGGTGTTTCCCCTATCCATGTATCAAGACATTTTCAGTTTCAGGTTGGACTAGTACACAAGAGGCTTTAAGAACCACACATGAAAATCTGCTACACCTTGTGCATTAAGCACTAGAGTTTTCAGATAAAATTTCTCTAAAGTGGTAGTTTTTATTTTAATAAATGTTATAATGTTCTAATCATTTGGATTCACATTACTATTTGTTTTGTGCTAACAAAGGATTTAATGTGGGTACACATTTTTTTCAGGGTACACCAGAAATTGTTAGCAGTTGGGTCAACCTTTAAGGAGAGGGGAGGGAGATTATTTTTTCCTTTCTGTACTATTTAAAAAATTTATATGCATTACTTTAAAAAATAAGTTTAAAACGTACAATACTAATGTAAAGAAGAAAAATGTGAGATTTATAAATTCATCTTTGGAAGGCCCAAGGACATAGCATGATAAGGGTTGTTTTGGACAGCCTGTATCTACTGGGTCAGACTAGTCTGAGAATTACGGTAGAGCTGCAGGCCACCACCAGGGATCCAATTTTCTGAGAAAATGAACTTGGTGAGAAAGTAAAAATGAAGGAGTGCTCATGCTGAAAGTGATGAGAGAAGTCAGAGCTTTCATATTTAAAAGAATGTATATCAGGTGCTCTGAAAGTTAAGATCACAACTAACAAACATATCCTTAATGCTTTATTCCCTCAATATCGTATGCCTTTGTTCTTGTGAAAAAATGCTGCAATTCACTTTCTTTCCAAAATATATGTGTCTGCCTTCTTCCAGCTGAATATTTTACCTGTGTTTACACTTATTGCTCTAGTTTTCAAAATGCATATTTGAATCACTGTTCACATGTACATTAGGTAGATATGTTTTACAGGAGAGTATAGGGCCTCCCACCTTTTTAGGTCCATATTTCCAAGTTCAAAATAGATTTATCTGGGGGGGGGGGGTTGAGGGTGAGAAGGAGTGGGGATTTTGATCTGGTTTTAAAACTGATGTGATAAGAACTGAGTTGCAGAACCCCAGCTGGTAGATGACCCCTCATTTCTTCATGTATGCAGATCTGTTAGTAATGGCAAAAGTAATAATGCAAAGCAGTCGCAGTCTGTGGTCTTATTTGCACAGCAGTGGTCAGGCTAAGCACCACAACTCCTGGGAACTGGAGGTGCCCTATAATGACCCTAATTAGGGACCACAGGCAGTGCTCAACCCTGACATGAGAAAATGCAAAGGCATGATGTGGAAACAATCTTTGAACACTTACTGAAGGCTTCGTTGAGTTCATCATGTGCAAAAATAATACACATGGTGTTTTTATTTTTATTTCACCATATTACAAGGGTACAAATGTTTAGGTTACATATATTGCCTTTGCCCCACCTGAGTCAGAGCTTCAAGTGTATCCGTCCCTCAGACAGTGCATATCACACCCATTAGGTGTGAATATATCCAATGCCTCCTCCCCCATCCCACCTGCCCAACACCCATTGAATGTTACTACTATATGTGCACATAAGTGTTGATCAGTTAATAGTAATTTGATGGTGAGTACACATGGTGCTTGTTTTTCCATTCTTGTGATACTTCACTTAGTAGAATGGGCTCCAGCTCTATCCAGGATAATATAAGAGCTGCTAGATCACCATTGTTTTTTGTGGCTGAGTAGAACTTCATGATATACATACACCACATTTTATTAATCCACTCATGTATTGATGGGCACTTGGGTTGTTTCCACATCTTTGCAATTGTGAATTGGGCTGCTATAAATATTCTAGCGCAGATGTCTTTTTTATAGAATGTCTTTTGTTCCTTTGGGTAGATGCCCAGTAATGGGATTGCTGGATCAAATGGTAGTTCTACTTTTAGCTCTTTGAGGTATCTCCATATTGCTTTCCACAGAGGTTGTACTGATCTGCCGTCCCACTAGCAGTGTATGAGTGTTCCTATCTTTCCATATCCACGCCAACATGTATTGTTCTGGGACTTTTTGGTAAAAGCATTCTCATTGGAGTTAAGTGATATCTCATTGTGGTTTTGACTGCATTTCCCTGATGATTAGAGATATTGAGCATTTTTCCATATGTTTCTTGGCCATTAGTCTGTCTTCTTTTGAAAAGTTTCTATTCATGTCCTTTGACCACTTTTTAATGGAGTTGTTTAATTTTTTTCTTGGTGATTTTCCTGAGTTCTCTATAGATTCTAGTTATCCACCCTTTATCAGATGCATAGCATGAGAATATTTTCTCCCATTCTGTAGGTTGTCTATTTGCTCTCAGGATAGTTTCCTTGGCTGTGCAGAAGCTTTTTAATTTGATCAGGTCCCATTTATTTATCTTTGTTGTTGCTGTGATTGCCTTTGGGGTCTTCTTCATAAATTCTTTCTCTAGGCTAATGTCTAATAAGAGTTTGTCCAACATTTTCTTCTAGAATTCTTATAGTTTCATGCCTTAGATTTAAGTCTGTTATCCACCGGGAGTTGATTTTTGTGAGAGGTGAGGGATGCAGATACTGTTTCAGTCTGCTATTACACATGGTATTAAGGGTAGTTGATTTTGTTTTGCACCAGGCCCTGTGCTAAGTGTTCATATTAGTCAGGGTTCTCTAGAGATAGAGAACCAGTAGGAGATACATTCATCTATTAATATTTATATAAATATCTATATATTAGATATATAGATATACAGGAAGAGATTTAGTGTAAGGGGTTGGCTTATCAGATTATGGAGGGTGAGAAGTTCTATCTGCTAGACAGCAAGGTGGAGGCCAAGGAGAACCAGTGGTGTAGTTCCAATCCAAGCCCAAAGGCCTGAAAACCAGGGGCCAATGGTGTAAGTCCCAGTCTGAATCTGAAGGCCTGAGGATCAGCAGCTGTGATGTCTGAGGGCAGGAGAAGATGGATGTCCCAACTCAAGAAGAGAGAATGAATTCAGCCTTCCTCCGCCTTTTTGTTTTTCTTCGGGGCCTCAACAGGTTGGATGGCACCTACTCACATCAGTGAAGGTGATCTTCTTTACTCAATCTTTTAATTCAAATGCTGACCTCTTCGGGAAATACCCTCACAGACACACCCAAAATTAATATTTCACCAACTATCTGGGCATCCCTTAGCCCAGGCAAGTTGACACAGTTCTTTACCTGCATTATTTCCCTTCACCCTCACAAGTGCATAATAGAGATTATTACTTTATTTTCCTCATTTTACACATGAGTTAATTGATGCTCCCAGAGGAAAAGTAACTGGCTCTTAAAATACATAAAGGCAAGAACCAAAAAAATTCTAATTTTTATCAAAGCTATCCATACCCTTCCTTTTTTTACATTCCTACTTCCCCATTCTCACAGCAAACTCCCTTCTTCCCCATTCTCACAGCAAACATTCCCAAAGCAAACTCCTTTTTCTTCAGAGGTCAAAACTCCTCAATTCTCTTGTCTATTCTCTCGTGTTTTTTTTTAACTATCTTTTAGCTATACATTCTGGGAATTTAAACAATTATATTCTATTATCATATTTGATAATGTTTGCATTGAGTTATTAAAATGTAACTTGCCAAACTTTAATCTTTCGGAGGGTATGGCTGACGGACTCTAGAGTGGTCATGCCATGATCCTGCCTCCTGCTGTTCACATCCTTATGTGCTCTCCTCTCTCTGAGGTTGGGTAGGATCTGTGATTTGCTTTTAAACAACAGATGGGAAGCTACTTCTGTAATTTATTATGTTACATAACATTCCATCTTGCTGGTCAACTTGCTCTATAAACTTCCCTTACTAGCTTGGTGAAGTGGGTAGCTGTGTTGGGGAAGCCCTTCTTGCAAGGAACTGTAGACAACCCTGGTAACTGTGGCAGTCTTGAGCTTCCTGGGACAGGCTCTAGCAGATGAGGGTGGCCCTAGTCAAAAATCTAGAGCTCTCAGTTCTATGACCCAAAAAAAAAAAAAAAAATGAATTCTGCCAAGAACCTGAGTGAACTCAAAAGTGGATTCTCCCCCAGGTTAGGCTCCAGATGAGTACATGGCCTAGTCCACAAGTCTACACCTTTACTATACCTTGTAAACCCTAACCAGAGGGCCCAGTTGAGCTGTGACCAGACTTCTAACCCATGGGAACTGCTAGATAATAAATGGGTATTGTTTTAAGATGCTAAGTTGTAGTGATTTGTTATGCAGTGATATATAACTAATATAAGAGGGTTTTGTCTTTTTTCATATATCCTGTTCTTGTTTTATGACTCACCTTTCCTTAAGTATATACATTTATTTTTAAATAAAATAAAATTTATAAATAAAAAGTTTTCTCCTTTTTCCTGAATTATCTCTATTTCCTCCAGTGTCAGTTTATTTATTTCAATTTTTTTTCATGCAGCTGGTTCAATGCTTGGTGACCTTTGATTATGCATTCGTTTTAAGTCAGAAGACCTGAATATATATGGATATTCTCTGCTGCTTTAAAGTTTCCTACCTTAAAATCTCTCTTATGAGAATGAATTCTGCCTAGACACTCTGTATGGTGTTGACTAACAGCATTTGTGTTTGGGTAAATGTGTAAAGAGCCAGCTATTTGACTGCAGAGCCTCACATGTTAGAATGAGAGTACTTTTATTCTTGGTCATCAATATCCACAAAGCTACAAGGCTTAGTTTTCTTCAAATGTTTTATTCAGTCTTTAGGGACAAAATGCTGATTGAGTTTGCTTTAGGTGCGGGGCCAGGGGTAGATGAAAACGTCACTTCTCACTTTCATCCAGAAGTCAGACCAAGAGATTCTTTCTCATCTTTACTGTTGTCTCATAATTATGTTCAGCTGTGGCCTCTCTTACTAGTTTATCTGTCAATAAGCATCTATCCATCTTCAGTTTTCCAGAAATGCTGTTCAATTCTGCCATTAGAGTGACCCCTCCTCTTCTCTTTCTTCTCCATTTTGTGCATTTATTTCTGTGAGTTTATTAGTCAGCTAGGGCTGCCACAGCCAAATAGAAGAGACTTGGGTGGCTTGGACAACAGAAATTTATTTTCTCACAGTTCTGGAGGCTGAAGCCCAAGATCAATGTGCTGGCAGGGTTGGTTTCTGGTGAGGCCTCCCTCTTTGGCTTGCAGTTGGTCGGTCACACTTTCTACTGTGTCCTCACATGGCCTTTCTTCCTTGTGCACATGCTCCAGGTATATCTCTCTCCTCTTGTAAAGACACCAGCCCTATTGTTAGGGCCCCATTTTCCTGACCCTGTTTAACCTTCGTTACCTTCTTGAAGGCTGTATCTCCAAATATAGTCACCTTGGGCATTAAGGTTTCAACATATGATTTTGGGGGAGACAGAATTCAATCCATAAAAATGAAGAATCTCAGGAGTCCACCAACTTAAATGGAACTAAAAGGGAACCAAGCCCTTGGTTTAAGGACACTGTGCTCTGCAGCTGAATTGTTTTGAGGCCTGCCACTCTTTGGACAAGTGCTAGAATCCTTAGAAGAGTAGGGCTATAAAAAGAGAGCCAAACAACAACAAAAACCACATGAGCAGCCAAAAATATATGATTGGAATTTTTTTGTGTTAACAAGCACACCAAGCAGAGCTGCTTTCTTATCTCGGCTTGGGATATAAAAACAGAAGAAAGAAACCAGATCTAAGAGAGTGAATGAGAGAGGGGCATTTTAAGGGAGTGTGTGGCCTCCATGGAGGACAGTCAGGGCAGCAGGGTAGACACTAGGAGCAGGGTAGACACTCTGGGTATGGGTCTGAGGAGTGGGAGTCAGGAGCCAGGAGTCGGCAGCTGGGAAGGGCAGCAGGTGCAGGACAATCTAGTTCCAGATATTTTCTCTGAGCTACAAGATGGGATTTGGAGGTGCTGCATTCCAGGGGGCCAGCTGGTCCATCTAAGTCACAAATTTCTCTTCTCTTGTTTCTAAATGTGACCCCTCTGTGGTTCTTGGCTGGTGGCCTGGGGAACACCTGTTGCAGTTATTGGGGCCCTCGGACTTGCTCAGGCTGCTGTAAGCTTAGGGACTAGATAGTTACCCTCAATAAAAATAAGTTATCTGGGCCAATGGAAGACTCCATTAGCTGGCATCTTCAGTAAAACTCACTCCTGTCCACAAAAGAGTCTACTGTTCAGGTACATATTCCAAATCATGTCTCTAATATGAGATAATGTCTTTTAAAGCAGCCACAAATTAAGGAAAACACATTAAGGGGATAAAATGCTTTGGACTATAAAAATAGATGATTGTTTTCACTTATTTCCTAGCAACACTCTTGTTTTTCTGTTTCAAGCTTAGTGTTCACAAGTAGCTTTGCTGTTTTCTACCTTATATTGATGCATTAACTCACAACAGAAATTTGTCTTTAATTTGATCATAATGGGTATTTCTAGTAGCCTAGTGTGTTTTGTAAGAGGGTAGAGTTTCAGTCCCCACAAGACAAAAATTTTTAAGTCCCCACTTTAAAATATCTGTTTGTATTAAAAATATAGAAAGAAATAAAGATGCCCTTCCAAATTCTTTTAATAAATTAGAATTTTGTTGTAAATATTTCTCAAGATATTTGTATGACCTAGAATTTTCAAGTAACTTATATTGCAGAGATTAGCAAACATAAAGGTATTTGAGGTGTTTTGTCTTCACAAATATTTAAAAGTTCTTACTTAGTTCTGTCTTTATAAGTCATGTGACATGTTAATAAAAATCAGAATATATGATTTTCCTATTTTGGGATGCATTTTCCAACTTTCCAATGACATTGTTAGTCCTGTAAGGGAAGGGACTATATCAGATTCCATAGCTGATGTTTCTTAAGTGCTCACTCTACACTAGATTCTGTGATTGGCACTTGATATACAATGACACATCAATTGTCACAGTTCCCATAAGTAATTCACAGCCCAAATAGAAAGACAAACACACAGACAAAAATTTCAATACAATACAGATCCCAAGATAGGTGTATAGGACAGCAGTTCTCAAATCTTTGAGTCTCTAAATCTCTCACACTCTTTAAAATTATTGAGGACTCCACAGAGCTTTCGTTTACATGAGTTATATCTATCCATCTACCAATTAGACATTGAAATTAAGACATTAATGATACTTATTGATTAATTAATTAGAAATAGCCCCACTGCATGTTAATATAAGAAACATATTTTGTGAAAAATAACTGAATTTTCTAAAACAAAAAACAATTGTTAGTAAGAATAGTATTATTTCACATTTTTGGAAATCTCTTCATATTTGAATTTATGGAAAACAGTTGTATTCCCATATCTGTACCTGCATTCAATCCACTGCAATAAGTTATTTTATTTGAAGTAGATGAAGAAATTCTGGCTTCATGTAGACAGGAGATTGGAAAACATGGAAGTATTTTAACAGTCATTTCAAATAACGGTGAATAACTTCTTTGATATTACATCAAAATTCAATAAGTAGTTTCTTTCTTTTCTTTTCTTTTTTGATGGTTACCGTGTGTGTGTGCGCACACACACGCGTGTATGTAGTTAGAATACTTAATATCTGTCTTAGCAAATTTCAAGTATACAATACATTATTATTAACCATAGTCACCATGCTGTTCATTCAGGCTCCAGAACTTCCTCATGTTATAACTGCAAGTGTGTGCTCTTTGACCAACAGCTCCCCATTTCTCCCACCATCACCACCCCCCCAGTCCCTAGTAATCATGCTCCTACTTTGTTTCTGCTAGTTCATATTTTTAAGATTCCATATATAAGTGAAATCATTCAGTATTTGTCATTCTGTGTCTGGCTTATTCCACTCAGCATAATGTCCTCCAGGTTCATCAATGTTGTCACAGATGGTAGGATTTCTTTTTTATGGCTGATTAATGTTCCATTGTGTATATATACCACATTTTCTTTATCCATTCATTCATTGGCTGATGGACACTTAGGTTGTTTCCGTATCTTGGCTATTGTGAATAATGCAGCAATGAACACGGGAATACAGATACCTCTTCAACACACTAATTTCACGCATCCTTTATTTCCTGCCCAGAAATTAGACTAGATCATATGGTAGCTCTATTTTTAATTTTTTGAGGAAACTTCTTACTAATTTCAATAATGGCTATACCAGTTTACATTCCCTCCAACAGGGTAGAAGTGTTCATTTTTCTCTATATCCTATCTAACACTTGCTATCTTTGACTTTTTGATAAAGCCATCCTAACAGGTGTGAGATAATAATTCATTGTGATTTTAATTTGCATTTCCCTGATGATTAGTGATGTTGAGTACCTTTTCATATATTTGTTGTCCATTTGTATGTCTTCTTTGGAAAAATGTCTATTCAGGTCCTTTGCCCATTTTTAAATTAGGTTATTTGTTTATTATTATTTTTGCCATTTAGTTGTACAACAAATAGTAGTTTCTCAAAGATTAATTGCAATTAGGAATATGAAAATGTATCAGTGAACTTTTTGTACTGTGTTACTTTGAACTCCAGTGGTCTATTTTATATTTTGAATTGATCTTTTCCTCCTGAATGATTTTGTGACATAGTGTATTAGTATTTTGGAAAATATTGTTTCACTGAGTTATGCAGAATTTTCAAATGTCGACATATTTTATATACAATATTTTTAAAAGCCACATTCATTAATACTATCATCAATCTAACGTAATTCCTGTTTAGAATTGTCTGTAGAGATGGGGAAGATGTCAAATTCCTTGTGGCAAATACATGTTTACCAAAATTCTAATTTTCCCTTGAAAGCTCAAAGCTTATCATTGACAAAAAATACTGCCAACAGCAGTATTTCTTGATGGTGGGCTTACTTCATTTACTTTTGAGAAAAAATGTCTGCCAAGTACTGAAGTCTGAATAACCATGGTGTGTCTGTCAATTATTGTGTCAAGTAAAATTGGTGATCCATGAAAAAAAAAAAACCAGCTAGTTATGCCTGCAACTCAGACATCATGCACATCTTCAAGACAACTATGGAACTTAGTACACGGCAAGGGAGCTTCATGTTACATCTCATGTAGTCACTCAGAATATAAAAGCTGTATACTTGAGGGCTAAGTTTTAATAAAACTAATATTTTTCATGGTGGAGTGTAAGAGTGAAGACGGCAGTGACTCTTAGTTCATTTTGGTGCCACTGCCTTGATTCATGCCGGGCATCAGCAGTTTTACCCATCATTCCTTTGGATCATCAGAGCAAATGTCAACACAGTGAAAAAGGCAAATACTGTGTCAGCAGTAGTATGAAAATGGTTTTGTCCCTGTGGACCCCGTAAAATTATCTTGGAGACTTTGAGAACTGCTGCTCTAGGACAACAAGGGAGAGGCGCTTAGCTGGGCATGGCTGGGGAAAGGATGGGGGATGGGAGGAGAGGACTGAGGGACTGGTTTGTGGATAGGGGGTGCTCCAGCAAGACCTGGGAGGCTGAGTAGGGTTTATTCAGTGAAAGAAGGCAGGGGGTGGTGTATAAAAAGTGTATTACTTTTATATCACTTTATAATAAATCATCACAAATGGAATGGCTTCAAGCAAAACCCATTTACTGATCTCACAGTTGTGGAGGTCAGAATCCAGGCATGGCATGGCCAGCTTCTCCACTTACGGTCTCACAGGCTGAAATCAAGGTGTCAGCTTGGCTGCATTCTCAGCTGAGGTTCGGGATTCTCTTCTAAGCTCATGCGGCTATTGGCAGAATATGGTTATAGGACTAAGGTCCCTCTTTTCTTGCTGGCTGTCAGCCAGGAGGTGTTCTCAGCTGCTAGAGGCTGCCTGTGATTTCCTGCTATGTGGCTTTATTCAAAACCAGCAGGGGAATTGTTTTCCTTATAGCTGCCCCTTTAGAAAGGGCCCAGTCCCTGTTCAGGGCTCCCCTGATGAGGTCAGGCCCATCTGGGATACCCTCCCTTTTGAGTAACTCAGAGTCAGCTTATTTGGGATGCTCACCACTTTCACCTAATGAAACCTAATCACAGAATGAAAGTCATCATATGCAGAATCCCACCCACATTGAAGGGGAGGCATCACACAGGGTGTGTGCACCAGGGGGCAAGAATCTTGCAGAAGCTCCTCAAATTCTACCACCAAAAGACACAAGGACAGTTCAGGCAGAGATAGATGACAGGAGGTGACCACAGCCTTGTTGAGGGCATTCTTTTCAATAGGAACTAGAGGTGGAGTGGGGAGGGAATGGATCAGAAAGAGCAGAGGACAAGTACCTACTTCAAATGGTCCTGCAACTGTTCCCTGGGCTGTCACACCAGCCTGCCCCCCTCAAAGCCTCCACCTTCCCCATCTGTGCTGTTTGTGCCTCCTAAGGACAGCACTGGGAAGAGGTGAGCTAGCGTTCACATTTCATGGGAGAACTTTCTGGAACTGTTTCAAAAGAAAGTCTCAGCTGTCACAGATTGCCTAAATTGGAAAAGAGAAAGGTCTTCCTGACCTCTGGCAACAAACTGGGATTCAACACACGCTGCATCCTTGGAAGGGACTCTCAGACTTAGTCACGCAGGGGCTCAGTCTCACCCGGGGAGTGTGATTATCTGTGCCGCCTCCTCTCCAGCCTGCCCGGACACACTTCATCTTCCCACACCGCCACCAAGAGCGTCCTCGTCAAGACTCTGCTTTTCAAGTCACTCATCTGCTCAGAAGTCTGGGAAGGCTCTGGAGAGTCTCTCTAGGTAAAACTAGAATTTCCGATTGTGCATTTTGAGGCCTGTGATCAGAGAGGCCCTTTGGCCTGGGAATTTCCTCATTTTGCAGGCACTGTCGTGTTGATCACAAAGCACCAAGTAGAACTATAGTGCTAAAAGAAAGTTTAAAAGAGTTCTGTTACCTTTTCTGTGAAATCATAGCCCTGTCCTCCTTCCAAATACTTCTGTGTCATATTTTAGATGGCTTTTCCAGAATGGTTCAATTTAGCACGAGTTATTTGCAGATATTAGGAAAGAATGCAGACAGCAAGCAAGAAACAATAGTTTACTGACTGAATAAAAAACAAATCAGGGCTATCAAAAAAATCTTTTTTTTTTTTCTTGGAATGTCCTCTGACCTTTGATTCTAAATCAAAATGGAACCCCATCCAAATACTCCTCCCTTTTAAGTTGAATTACTTTCTCTCCAGCTCTTTAATATGTTCTTTCCTCCCTCCTTCCCTCTCCTCCCACCCTTCTTTCCTTCTGACATGTACTGATGGTGATTGGCATTGAAGCTACAGAGATGAATATAACAGAGTTATATTCCCATCATGAAGGATAACGTCTAAAGGGAAGACACACAAAGAAATGTCGCAATTCAGTGTGATGCAATGGGGCAAGTGGCTACTTCTTCCTCCAGGGTGTTGTGGTCAGCAAAGTC
The DNA here is from genome assembly GCF_040939455.1 of Microcebus murinus. Classification (NCBI taxonomy): domain Eukaryota; kingdom Metazoa; phylum Chordata; class Mammalia; order Primates; family Cheirogaleidae; genus Microcebus; species Microcebus murinus. Next base: position 31,148,863 of record NC_134108.1, read on the forward strand.
TTTGTAGAGAATTTAGCTTTTTAGCTAGGTCTGGAAGAATGATAATTTTTCAGGTGAACAAGTAGAAGGGTTTTGCGGGAAAGGAAATAGTATATAGCATGAAACTTAGGTAATTATCCATTCAACTTTAACTGTATCCATTTACCTAGGTAGTCATTTATACAGCAGTAGATTCTAGAAAGGACTTAAATTCATTTAGGAAATATGTGCATGACAATAAGATCAACCAAAATGAAAAATTAAGTGGGTGAGAAAATCAGGACAAAGAAAAATTAGGGGTAGAAAAAAAGAAGCAGCAGCCAGGACTGAATTTAGTATACAAAACACATGCTGTACAGTTGCGTACTTGCCAGAGAAAACGATAAATCTGGAGCTAAGCCTTTTGGTGCCAACCCCAAAGGAGAGAGATGCCATCAGCTACAACACTCAGTGTCCACGGGGTCACATGAGCCAGTTGTTCAGGAACAGCATGACTATTCCTGGTGTTGAGAACCAAGAGGAATTTTCCCCATGGGTCTGTACAAAGAGGGCATTCAGTAATCCTGTGAATGATGCCCTCAGCAGCATCTTTATAGCAATGCAGGGCTGAGGATCATAAAATGATTTCTTACAATGCCTTCGATTTAGGTTGATGACATAGTTCCTATTTCTTTCTGCATTGCTCAAGGTTAAACATTCTGTCAAGCCTTCTTACTGTTTTCTTTTTCTTTTTCTTTTTTTTTTCAAGCCAAAATAGGGGTTGAGTTACATGTACTTTAAAATTTTTCCATGCTAAAATTCTTGCTGTGATGTCACCTGGTATATTCTTGATTGTCCATTGATCTGGGTGCTAGTTGGTTTTATAATATCTTCATTGGGATCTAAATTTTTTTATTTTAATTATTATTGATACACAATAATTGCACATGTTTGTGGGGCACACATATATATACAATATTTTATACAAGCATACAGTGTGTAATAATCCAATCAGGGTTAGGATGTTCATCATCTCAAGCATTTATCACTTATTTATTTTAGGACCCCATTCTACTAAGTTAAGTATCACAAGAATGGAAAGACGAGCACCACCTGTACTCACCATCAAATTCTTATTAACTGACCAACACTTAAGTGCACATATAGTAGTAACATTGATCGGGTGTCAGGCAGATAGGAGGGGGAGGAGCGGAAGGGTATATTCACACCTGATGGCTGTAGTACCCGCTATCTGGGGGATGGACACACTTGGAGCTCTGACTCAGGAGGAGCAAAGGAAATATATGTAATCTAAACATTTGTACCACTGTAATATTCTGAACTAAAAAAAAATGAAAAAAGAAACAGTCCAGATTCACTTTTTTAGTTATTAGGAAATATACAATAAGTTACTATAAACTATAGTTGCACAATTGTACTACCAAACACTGGATCTTATTCCGTCTGTCTATCTGGATTTTGTACCCATTAACCATCTCTCTTTATCTCCCTTTACTGCTACCTTTCCCAGCCTATGGTAACCATCATTCTACTCTTTCTGGGGGGTCAGTTTTCTTTTTTTAGCTCCCACATATGACTGAGAACTTGAGATGTTTGTCTTTCTCTGGCTTATTTCACTTAATATACTGTCCTCCAGTTCCATTAATGTTGTTGCAAATGATAGAATATCATTCTTTTTCTATGGCTGAATAATATTTCTTTATGTATATATACCACATTTTCTTTATTCATTCATCCATTGATGGACACTTAGGTTGATTCTAAATCTTGGCTATTGTGAATAGAGCTGCCATAAACATGGGAGTATAGAAACCTCTTTTGATATACTGATTTTATTTCTTTTGTATATACACCCAGCAGTGGGATTGCTGGATCATATGATAGTTCTATTTTTAGTTTTTTGAGAAACCTCCATATTGTTCTCCACTGTGGTTGTACTAATTTACATTCCCACCAACGGTGTACAAGGGTTCCCCTTTCTCCACATCCTTGCCAGAGTCCGTTATTGCCTGTCTTTCTGATAAAAGCTATTTTAACTGGAGTGAGATGATATCTCATTATAGCTTTGATTTGCATTTCCCTGATGATTAGTGATGTTGAACATTTTTTCATATATCACTGGGCTCTTTAATTAATGTTTATAATTATTTCATAAACGTACCTGTCAGTTGTTTGACAATTACTTGCTCCATTTGCTCCGTTAGACAATGAAATCCTTGCAGTGGAGGCAGAGGAGTCCACAATAGCATATTGTTCTGAGGCTCAACATACAGTGTGTGTCCAATTGATGTGGCTGCCTGCGTTCGGGTGATATTATCTGGCTTTTAGTTGTTTCCTTTTTCTTCCTTTATAAAAAATAATTTCTAATTCCTTTAATCTTTCCTGGCCTTATTGTCCTTGGAAACATTACCTAGTATGTTAATTCTTTGATTAGAAACCTTGCAACTTTTATTTTCATATCTCCCAAATTCAACGCCATTTAAGATGTATCTAAAAATAAAGATAAGAATGTTCTAGATTTTTAGAGGGTAAAATAATAAACATGATCATTTTCAAATGTGACATACTTATGCAACTATAATCTAAAAGGATTTAACTGTAAGATAAAAGGATCTATTTTAGTATTTAAATTTAATTCTGGAACATTAATATCCCATATCAGATTTATGTTAATATTATAATTTATCTCTACTTGTACAAGTCTATTCATTTTTACATCTAGAATGATTTTTAAAAATAAATATTATATACTAACCTAAATATTACATATATCTAAATATGTCAACCCCAAGTTAATATATATGCAGGACTCTTCATGAGAGAGCCAAATAGAACATTTTAGAAATACAATGCATCAAAACAAGATAAAACAATAGGAAGCTCTATCATAAGGTTTCACATGGCAGCAGTTCTAAGCTATAATCTTAGCTGTACAAAGGGCTGAAGGATGAGCTATTTATAAAATGATTGCAAAATGATATACAACAAACCTGTTTCTCCATGGGAGTTCAGCTGCAGGGAAATGTTTCTTTTCCAAGATGGCTTCAGCATTCCAACCAAGGATCTTCCGAAAGAAACAGATGATAAATTCTTAATTATTCCTATTCCTAAAACCTATTCCAACCTACTTGATGAATTAGTATAAAATTAAAAAAAACACCCCAAACCCTGTGAAAATAAACACTGGAAGACAGGAATGAAAGGTATTCTGATGTAATATAAAAATCGTCAAGAAGATTGTGGATTGAGAAGAGGAAATAAGTGAAGACCAACCAAATGAGAAAAGCAAAGGCTATTTATTCAGAGCGTGCCATAGCAAGGGAATATCACTTGCATTTAGCAGAGGCTCAAAGGCAGGAAGAGGAGTGCGAAAACTGGATAGTAGAAAAAAGAGAAGGCTTCAGGCGTGCCTTGATTGGAGGCTGTTGGCCTGGGGAGGCTGGAGGCAGCTAATGAGAAATGGGCATCCTGTGTAATTGGTTGAGGGGGCATATTTGGCTTTCTCTGGTTGGTCCTAAGTTGCAAGAGAGACAAAGATTAGGGTAACTGTTGGTTATTAATTAAGTCCTGGCCATACTAAGCCAATTGTGACAGATGTTTTTGTTTGGCTTTCTGGATTGTTATTAGAGATAGCAACCTGACTTCCTACAAGGCTGGCTTCCTGGGCTGTTTATTGAGCATAAGGGCTTGGTTTCCTGGGCAGGTTGCTGCAAGTTGTAGGTCAGAGTTCTATTTTTATACATGGTCTGGCCATTGTCCATTTGTATAGTAAGTCTCTGAGTGGCCAGAAAAGCCTTCAAATTTACTACTGGCTCTCTGAACTTCGGGATATGCTTTTCTAGCTCTACAGAGGTGGTTAGATCCTGGTACTGAGGTCCCCAACCCCCAGGCTACAGACAGGTACTGGTCCATGGCCAGTTAGGAACTGAGCCACACAGCAGGATGTGAGCAGATGGCAAGCGAGCAAAGCTTCATCTGTATTTACAGCCGCTCCCCATCACACGCATCACCACATAAGCTCCACCTCCTGTCAGATCAGCGGCAGCATTAGACTCTCACAGGAACATGAACCCTGCTGCAAACTGTGCATGCCAGGGACCTAGGTTGTGCTCCTTATGAGAATCTAATGCCTGATGATCTGAGGCAGAGCTGAGGCGGTGATGCTAGCACTGGGGAGTGGCTGCAAATACAGATTATTATTAGCAGAGAGGTGTGGCTGCACAATAAATGTAATGTGCTTGAATCATCCTGAAACTATCCCCCTGCCCATGGAAAAATTGTCTTCCATGAAACTGGTGCCAGTGCCGAACAGGTTGGGGACCACTGTCCTAGGGGAAAAAGATGGCTCACACATGAAATTAAAGCACAGCTGATTTTTATTCATTGATTCACTAGGGAAATTGTCTCTTGACAGTAGAGAAGACTGTCTGGGGAACCCAAATAAAAACTAGAAACTACCTTGCTCTCAAATGATGGTGGAGGTGGTGGAGGAGGGATGGGTGTCAGATCATTTTAGTTTGTTCTCACTCCTCCTCTGCTTGCAGAATATCTCAGCTACGGGGTAGTTTGTACCATTTTAAAAGGCTTCTCAGATGATTCCTGCATATGCTCTGGGCTGTTGGTCTCCTACACTCCTGCCTGTGCCAAGTCTGAGTTGGGGGGAGCTCTCTCTGCCTGGTGCTGGACACCCTTGTCCTCTAGTTCTTCTAAGGAAGCATTGTTCCTCTTATGTTCCCAAATGTTGAGAGTACAATATTTAGAAAATTTTTCAGGCCTCACTGTCCTTCTTCCCAGGGTAAAAGGAGGGGAAAGTCAAAGCAATTCAATTTATACAGTTGGAATACAAGTAAAAAAATAGGATGACATTCAGATTTTTAAGATTTTGTAGCAAAGCAACAGGCCGGAGAGGCAGGTATGCTTGAGAGAGAAGGGGTCATTCAAGTTCCTTTATATCCCCATTTGGCACATCCACAACCAAGCTTGGGGTCCCATGCTCACAGTGTTCTCCCTGCACCTCACCCCCAAGCCCAGAATCTTAAGAAGAAGAGCAGGGGTCCAGGGAGACAGAAATGGGGCATTTTCATCCAAGAGGGGCTGAAAACAACCAAATGGACTGCTTAAATCACTATCTCTTCAATTATTTTAGTGATTCTATAGTAAGAAATAGATTTCTCAGTAAGAACCAACACACACACACACACACAGAGAACAACTAAAACACAAACATCAAATAATGCTGACCGTATGTGTAGTATACTTTGATATTTCCTGTTTTATTATATTCTCTTTTTTTTCTCTCTTTTAAACAAATGGTGATGATAACTCACTAAACTAAGGGTGGTGACCAACTAATGGGTCATATGCCTCAATTTGAAAATACTGATTTAAATTTTGGCTTGCTCTAGCCTATAATTCACATTTGACGCTTAGACAATTTATTTTTCTGCTAACTACCATGTGAGAGCTGAAAGGCAATATCTAAATAAGTGTAGGGAAAAATAAAGGTCAAGGAAAGAAAATTGATATGTATAACACAACCAAATTTTAGTGGGAGTCAAGTTTCATGACCCTAGACACCATCTGTCAAGCTCCCTCTTTCCAGTAACAACTCAGTGTCCCTCTTTTTCCCCTAGGATTCATTCATTCATTCATTCATCATAGAATGTTCTGAACCACTCTTGTGTATCAGGTGCTGTTCTGGGCCTTGAGGATATAGTGGTGAACAAGACAAAGAGCAACTTTCATGGAGCTTATATTCTATGAAGTCAATATTTGCACCAACCATGATGATTTTAGGAAAAACAAAGCTTCTAGTAGGAGTTATTCACCTTGCAAACACACTTATTCAAAACCATGACTTTAACTTTTCATCCAGAATTTTAAAAGAATATGAGTAGGAAAAAAGCACTGTGATGGGGTCAGAAGCCATTATCAGCCTGGCTAGTGAATTCAGTGTGACTTTCCTGATGAGGAGGAACACCAACTATGTTTATTGAGCACAATCTAAGTGCACTATTTCATGAGTTTTAGCAATGGCTCTATGAAATAGGTGTTATTATTCATGCAATAAATTGCTAAGGCCAGATAGCCGGTAAATGGCAAAGACAAGATAGAACCCAGGTCTATTTCCAATTCACATACATCCACACACTTCCCAGTGTGATGCCTCACATAGGACTGGATTATTGGATGAGGCTGGTGATGTTTAAAGTATTTAAACACTGGTGTGGGGGCAGGCTATCTATCTACCTACTTACCTATCTATCCTACATGTATATAGATATAAATACATATATTTATATATCTTTATCTATCTGACCCAAGTAATGTAATTCATAGTGTAGATTGTTCATGAAAACCATTGTGGTAATTACCAAGTCATTTGCTGATTTTTAGAAATTGTGGGTATGATCTTGTGTTTGAAAATAGCCATTACTAGATAGAGGATATCTTTATCTGAACCACGATCTGATATCAACTCTTTTAAAAATTTCTGCGTAGTATGACTCGTAGTCTTAATAAGTGGAAATTTCTCAATGTTACCGTCTACAGTATTGAATCTTCTCTCAACTTCTGCTGAGCCAACATTAGTCACCTTAAAAAATTTCTAGCCTTCAAAACAGTGTCAGAGAGTTTTGTATATCCTGCATCACTTTTTTTCAACTATGTAAAACATTATTTAAAAGAATGTTATACTTAAAATTCAATAATTTGAAAAAATTTAAAAATGCTTTACGTATTTACTTTTATTATCAAACAATAGAATATTTCATGTAATTTGCTGTCTTTATACATTGGTTTTACCCTTGGCATTGATTGTTTATATGCTTTATTGTACTTTATTTTAAAAATAGAATCTCTGATTTTCCTTAATAGGCTTCTTTTTTAGTTTTATAGTTTTTAATCTGTTTTATTGATTAGTGAATTAACATCCCCTTTAATAATTGAAATATTTCTTTAAAGCTAGGAACAAACATTAAAATCCTTAATAGAACATCATTTATTAAAATCATATCTCTAAAAGTACCATTTTCCAAATGTCTATTCAATGTTTCACTCCTTTTCCTAGGGTTCTTTCATTCATTTATTTACTCACTCATTATACACTGTATTGAACTCCTCTTATGCACAAGGCACCCTTCTTGGATAAGTGGTGAATACTTATACAACGAGTGACTCTCATGAAACTTATATTCTATTAAATAAATATTTGCACCAACAATGATGGATTTAGGATAAAACGTCTTTTTTTTTTTTTAAGCAGGACTTTTCAGGTTTTCTGTTCAAATGATTGTACTATGTTCAGTACAATTTCCAGGTTACTTTTTTAGTCCTAACACTAGACTGATGAGCAGATCCACATAATCTTCCTATGATTGTTATTTTAAACCTCAGCTCTCATTTAATTTTCTGTGATGTTTAATTTATCTTTTAAACAAAGGATTTAAAAGAATTTACTTGAATTACATCTTTTCTTGCATCATCCAGAGAAAGAAGTGCCAAGTTAGAAACGGGATTTTTTTGATAAAGTTTGGGACAAAACTGCAGACTTTCTCCACTGGCACTTCCCATAAAATTTAATGAATTTCCTATAAAATGCAAACAGTTTTTGTTAAAGCCATTTAACAAAATCATGATCTCTGATCATATGTTTTATAATTATTTCATATATATTTTTCCACCTTTGTGAGATCCACAAAAACTATTAAACTATTCTCAGATACTGAATTTCATGTTTTAATTAAAATATTAAAAGTTTTTTATGTAGAAGTCAAAACATAGTTGATAATGTTAAATTTACAAGTTTTCTGAAAAATTATTTTCTCATTTAGTGTATATATATGCATATATATGCACACTAGAACTTTTAAAAAATGGGTAATATGGATATATCATTGCAAACACGTCCTTTTAAAAAAAGTTCTAGTAATCTGAAAATAACAGATTATTTTTGCTATATAATAGTATTATAATTTTAACATTGTCTTTATTTAAGCCATGATCTTTAACAGAACATGATTGCCATTTTGATGTAATATGTAATTGTGTAGTGAATTCAATTTTGAGTGACATCATTTGGATCCAATATTTGTCAATATTAATAATAATCTACTTATAATTCTGTTGAAGCAATCACTTTTTTCTCAGAAATACAAATTATCTGTTGTGTTGTTGGTCATGCACTGTATTAGAGGAGATTTTGGGCTCTTCTGATTTTTGTACCAAAATCAGTTGGTAACCTAGATTCATTAAAAATCTCATTTTTTCCTTTGTTCTGCTGTATGTTCAGAAAAGCATGCTTATGATATTTACAATAAAAGTTAAAAATGTGTCCGAACGTTGTTGCCTCTTTATTTTAAGGGTTTTAAAAAAATATTTATTCATGTAAATTTATAACTCTAAAACATTGTACATTTATGACCTACACAAGAATTGCAAGGCATTGATAATAACTCAAGTAAAAAGAGAACGACTTGGAAGCAGCAGTGACAGGGCAGTTGAAGAGGATGATAAATTGGTGATTTCCCTGGAGCTCAGAGAGTCTTGTGAAAATGAGCAGGAAGCCATGCAGGCTGTGTGACATGCACCAGATTGGCGAACGTGCTGGGGATATTTCTCAGATGTTGCTGTGTATGACAAGAGGTTCATTTACAAATGGTTGTTGGAACAGCCTTCAAATATTAGCTTGAACTAATGAACTCATATTAGAATGTTTATTATTCATTACTATTGCTTATTGCAGTTAACTATTACACTCCTTACCAACGGATACAGAAGATTCAGTATTTCAACAGCTGCTACCACTAGATGGATTTGCACAAGCTGACATTAGCCCTGGGAAGTCAGCTCACAGAGCCCTGAATTACCTTGTTAGATGTACTTTCCTGACTATTTCTTGTCACGTACCTGATACTTAGCCAAATTGAGCTCTTTGTTCTGCCCTAAACACCTCATTCAATTTCCTACCTTACTGTCTCTGCTCATGATTTTCATTTTAAATGTCTTTCTCCTTTCTTGCGATAGTTCACTTAGAAGAATGGTCTCCAGCTCCATCCAAGTTGTTACAAAGGGTATTAATTCATCAGACTCAGTTACCAGTATACATATACAACATTTTATTATTATAATACACTTATGTAGTGATGGGCATTTGGGTTGTTTCCATATCTTTGTGATTGTGAATTGTGTTTGTACCCCGGTAATACTCTGAAATAAAAAAAGTCTTTCTCCCATAGCCTTTGCTGTTGAAACCCTTCCCTTCCATTATAATCTGACTCAAGTGCTATTTGTCTGTTTGATCCCTACCCAACTGCCCATCCCTCCAGTGTCTGATCTTAATTTTGAGTTCTGGGTACTATCAACGATAAAAGACATACAGTGATGCCACTTCACTCCACCTTGGCCCCATCTGGTGAAGTTTCTCCCTTCTCAGAAGGAGAACTTGTGGAACTCTACATATTTTATCTTATATTATGGCTCCTTCTGAAGTTACCAATCTGATCTGTAAAACAACTGCAGGCAGAAATGTTTTGCACTTATTTTTAATCCCTTGTACTGCCTTGTGTATCATGCTGCACAAAATGGTCAGTTAAGGAATACCTGTTATGAACTGAATGAAAGAGAATAGGAGTTATGCAAGCATTACTTCATTCAAATCCTCTGCTCTTAAAATATTCTTTTTTTTTTTTTGAGACAGAGTCTCATTTTGTTGCCCAGGCTAGAGTGAGTGCCATGGCATCGGCCTAGCTCACAGCAACCACAAACTCCTGGGCTCAAGCAATCCTTCTGCCTCCGCCTCCCGAGTAACTGGGACTACAGGCATGCCCCACCATGCCCGGCTAATTTTTTCTATATTAGTTGGCCAATTAATTTCTTTCTATTTGTAGTAGAGACGGGGTCTTGCTCTTGCTCAGGCTGGTTTCAAACTCCTGACCTCGAGCAATCCGCCTGCCTCGGCCTCCCAGAGTGCTAGAATTACAGGCATGAGCCACGGCACCCGGCCTTAAAATACTCTTATAATTCATCTCCCATTCTTTCTAGAAATTTCTCTTTAAGGTAACTTTTTAAAACATGCATTTATACACCTATTTATATGTATATATACATACCTATAAGTAAAGATCGTAAGATCAGTGAAAACCCTCTATTCTATCCCTGTGTCAGTCCTAATCACCTTCTTGTGGCAACATCACTGTCTGATCTCAAACTTCTGCTGAAATAGCTCAGTTGATATGCTTCCCTGTAAGATGCCTCATGGAACCAGGGAAGTGCTCAGACCCATTAATATATATGTTAAATTTGAAAAATCAGATACTGAAATAAAGCTTGAAATTATCCATATGCAGAGGATTTGAAAGCATAATAAGTTGTTCAAAGAATAATTCTTTTTTGGAGTGATGAGACTAGGACACAAAAATTTGGAGTGCATTTCATGAAAATCATTGAACTGGAGAGTAAAAGATAGTTGAGGTAACCAACATATAGGTAGTAACATGTAAAAAGATTTAGTGAACAAAGTACTCATAAGTTGAATTCATCTAGTTAGGGTTTTTGTTTTTCCCTAATTACTCTTTTTTATTACTATTTTGAATTGATACATAATACTTATACATATTTATCAGGTACCGTGTGATATTTCAATTCAATACTTATATACCAGTGATCCCAAACATTTTTGGCACCAGGGACCAGTTTCATGGAAGACAATTTTTCCAAGGTGTGTGGGGGGGCACAGGGCTGGAGCTCTGTGGCCCGGTCCCTAACAGGCTGCTGACTGATACCAGTCCGTGACAGGGGATTGGGGACCACATATGTAGACATGTGTAGTGATCAAATCAGGGTAATTGGCATATCCATCACCTCAAACATTTATCATTTCCTTGTGTTGAGAATATCCGAAATCCCCTCTTCTAGCTATTTGAAAATATATATTCTTGAAAATATAAATTATTGTTATACTTTGGGATTTTGAAACACTAAAGGAGGGAAAAATAGGAGTAGGCAAAGACAATGCCTTTTCTTAAAAGGCATAATAAGTCATTGTAAGTACTAGGAGTGTAGGGTATCCAGGAAACTGATGGTGATAGAAGATTAGGAAAATATTATAGTCAAAGATCCGATAAGTAGGTGAGGAAAGGCTAAAAGGAAATGAGAGAAAAGACATTGGATTTGACCCAGGGGATGTCACTGGCTATAGTAGTGAGACCAATATCAGGAGGATGATAAACATGGATGTCAGATTGCATGAAACATAGAAATGAATCACAGGAGAACAAATTGCAATAGAGACTGGACATAGCACACTGCAGATACAAGAATTTGAAATGGAAATGGGAGATGGAATAAAAACATGAGCAAAATCAGCTATATGTAATGTATAAAACCATATGAAAGATTTTTAAAGTTCTATTCATGATATCCCCAACTTTATGATTGAGATAAAAAATAAATTGGTAAGCAGTTGTCCACCTTGTATAGGCATTTTACTACTTTCATGATATCTTTATGGTATTCTTTTGGGAAAGATAAGCAAACCCATAATTATGTGCTTAGCTTTTATACACTGAGTGTCTTTTGACTTAAAAATTACTTTGAATTAAAATTGGCTTTTCAAGGTGGTGAGAAGCTAGCTAGAGAAATATTTTGAGGAAACTTTGGAATGTGATGATATGTTTATGGCCTTGATAGTGGCGGTAGTTTCATGGGTGTATATGTATTCCCAGACCCATTGAGTTGTATTCATTAAATATGTACAACTTTTTATGTGTCTACCTCAATAAAATGGTTTTAAAAAAGATGAATCTTGATTTGTTTTCAAATGCATATGTCAACTCGGGCTTCCTGTCTATTGAAATCTACATAAGATCAGTTCAAAGCCTCATTCATTCTGTCCCCTGTGTTTGTCGCGATGACCTTTTTGTGATCACATTGCTTTCTGAGCTTAAGATTCTGCTGAAATAGTTCAGTTTATTTGCTGCCCTATAACACATCTCATGGAGCAGGTGAAGTACTCAGACTCTTCACAATTTCCACAATAAAAAAACCAAAATACATCATTTGCTTCCCAAAAGTCTTTTAGTGGATAATAGATTTTGCTGATAACTTCAAGAATATAGTATTCACACCTCAAGTGTCAACAACTTCATCTTGACCTTGAGACAGCTTTCTTTTTAGCAGTTTCTTATCTCTACTGCCTTGTGCACATTTATCCAACTTTCTAAAATAGTTACTGAAAATAAAGAAAAAGTATATGCAAAGATCATGAGAAGTGAAGAGCTATTGCTTTATGCACTTTACTAGCAATCTTAATGTGAGATCGATGTAAAAGATTGATGTAAATAGAACATAATTGCAAAAGCTTTGCACCCATCATTATTAGATATTTAGCAGAATTTAGTACATTATGCAATACAATTGCATTATCAAACACTTTACAGTTTTCTACAGAGAAAATATATGCAATCAAATTATAAATGTAAAGAAAAACTGCATAAAATTGCATGCCATTTTATAACTTCCAGAAGGGAATGCAACCCTGCCAACACCATGATCTTAGCTTGGTGAGACCTGTGTCAGACTTCTGATCTACAAAACTATACACTAATACATTTGTTTTAAGCCACTAAATTTGTGGTAATTTGTTACAGCAGCAATAGAAAACTAATACATCTTCCTTCCAAGGTGACACAAACTTTCCTGCAAAAAAAATGAGCAGAAGTGGAAGAATTAACATTTTTTCCTTCTCTCTCCCTTCTCACAATGGCATATAGTGGAGTGAAGGTGAGGTAGCTACTGTCTTCTCTTGACTTTGAGATGATCCAAAGAGGAGACAATTTTGAAAGAGTCAGTTTTCAGGAACCTTTAAGGGTTATAATACAGGCTTGGACAATGAGTGTACCCTCTTGAGCAGACCACACATTGTGCCATGTAAATTATGGCAGTTAAAACTTTTTAAATCAGTATTCTTTAACCATTTTTGATATGTACAGGAATCCTGCAGACTTATACTTAAGAATTTGCTAATAAAGGAGATCAGTTATCCAACATATGTTCGGGGAATATACTCCTCTCTCCTGCCCTTCCTCACCATTAAAATGCCAGAATTGCAGAAGAAAAGATGACTGTGGGGGAAGAGAGAAGTATTTATGGTTATGTTTTTAACATAAATTCCTTACCCAGCACTTTCTTTCAAAATTAACAAAATTTTCTGCACCCCAATAAGGAAACTATTACAGTTTACAGTAAGTGACCAGAAGTGCAGAAAAGACCATGATAAACCTAAGCCTAAATTTAAGCCCATTTTGGGGCACCATTGAACATCAAAGTTGGAATGAAGAGAAACCTTAAAAGTTGTCTGGTTTCACTCCCTCATTTTGTGGATGCTTGGAAGGCTAAGACATTTATTCAAGTTCAAAGAGCTGTTCAGTGACAGGGCTGGTCATGAACTCACTCCTGGTTCCACACTTTGTTCTTCATCACATTGCACCTCCATCTTTCACCTGCTTGTTTATCTCCTGTATTAAATCTGCCACGTGGATGTCTGGATTCTTTTTCGGAATTTAGTCTTTCTTCAGTATCTGCCTTATCTTCCTCATTTCATGTCTTAATTGCCACAACTGCCTTCTAACTAGCTTCCCTCTGTGTGATTCATCTTATACCCTCCCACTGGGCTGATCTGCCTAACACATCACATTCATCATCTTATGCCAGGACTTCCAGAACTTTTCACAGACGACCGTCAAGCACTTCACCCTGGTGTTCCCTCCCCTGTACAGTCCAGTCTTTATCTCTCCAGCTTCACCTCCTGATGCCTGGGATGGTCTCCTCATGACCACACTCTCCCTCACATGTCCACTCTCCTACATTGCTAATGATGTTCTCATGGTCTGAAATGTCCTTTTTTAAAAACAATTCTACTCGAAAAAATCCTATCAGTTCATGAAGCCTAGCTTAACACTTTCTTTCTGCGGCTGTTTCCAATAACTCCAACCTCAAAGAATTACTCCCTTTCCCGAGTTCTTTTAGCAAACACTTTCCATGCATTACACTTTGCTATATCCAGTTTAGCTCTTCATTGTGAATGGCCTGTTTCTTGCATATAATGGAAAGGTGGATCTATTTCACAGGAGAGACATCAGCGTATAGAGTTGATTTGTGAGTCATCAGTGAATGATCCCCTAGGATTGGATAATGCCCCTCGAGGAAAGCAGGGGTAGAGAGACCAAGAAATCTGAGCATAGAATCTGGCAAAGGGAGGACAGAAGGCCAGGAGCCTGAGAAAGATTATGCAAGAAAGGTCAGGGGAAAGAACCAGGGTGAGGACGTAATGGAATGGAAGAAGCAGCAAGTTTCCAAAGAAGGTTTCTCTCTTCATCAGGAGTGTTAAATATTATTGCCTTTATTTAAGACAAAAGGCTCCATGGACCACTCTAACACTTTGGGATTTAAATTAGATTCCTCCTAAAACCAGCTTGTATATAAGAACTGTAAAGGTAGAAAAATAAAATAAATATAAAACTACAATCTAAATCCAAATAATTCTTATTTTAAGAATGCTTTTGAAGATATAGTGTTGATTGATGTTTCAAATATATAATTGAAGTTATGTATTTATAACTAAATAGCATAAAAAGACAAATTTTTTGAATGAAAGAACCAGTTTAAGAACAAAAATAAAAAAGAAAAGGAAGAAAGAATATAATTTAGGCAGCAAAAACTGGAAGCTAGGCTGTAATAGCTAGGCTGTTTATTACAACAACACAGCAGGTTTTTGCCAAATTACTTCTCCCACCATGGAGCAATTTAGCCTGGCCAGACTATTCCTTCAGGGAGACAAGCTGCTAATTGCGAACACCTTGGCAGTGACCTTTAAAAAGTGCTGTGGCATTGAGAACAACCAAATTAGTTGTGTTTGATTTATTAGCCCAGCTAATTAGATGAGCCTTTGACTCAGTGATATTCTAGTTTAATTGAGTAAATAGACTACCTACAGAAATCAACCAAGTCACCTGCCATTGTAAGTATATAGAGTCTAAAGGTGCTTTTTGGAAAACCAAATCAAGTGGTTTACAATCATGTCCTCACTATCAGGAAAGAAAAATTAGATGCATTATAGAGTTGAGTTTAGATGCCCCAATACATTCCATTGCATGTTTAGCTATTACAGCATTTATTCTCAATACAGCCAGCTACTTCAATTGAAGAACATTAGGTGATCATTTGAGCTTCCTATTTAATGCATGATTTTACTGGAGGCCAAAAGAGAAATATTACAGCTTCTATACTTGCATACAAAACTATTTTCTATTTTTTTCCTTTCTCAAAAAGCACCACGGTATAGTCTGTTCTATATTTTCCTATTGGAAGATGAAGCTTACATTTATCCCTTCTTTTGTTGTCTGTAGCAAATTAGGGATGGCTACTGTCAATGGTTGTAGTAGAACAGTGTCCCCCACAATTCATGTTCACCAGAAGCCTCACAATGTGACCCTATTTAGAAATAGGGTCTTTGTGGATGTATTAATAATTAGTATGAATACTGGATTAGGGCAGGTCCGAAATCCAATAACTGGTATCCTTATAAGAAGAGGAGAAGACACACAGAGGTACATACAGGAAAGAAGGGAGAATGTGTCTTGACTCTTTATTTACCTTCTATTTTTTTCAGAGTTTCTGGGGAGTCCATTCACTGAAATGCCATCTCAGCTTGCCTCTGCCCTCCTCACCGCCCCTGGTGCGTGCTCGGCAGACATCTCCTTTGAGCATCACTATGTATGTTAAAGTGCCCAGGGAATGTGATTTCTTTTCTGTGACTTACCTAAGCCCTTAAAGGTCATGCAACAGTCTCATGTGAGCCTACCAGAGTTACTGCACAATGAGGCCCAAGAACCACTCGAGATTTTCCTTAGATAAAAGGCTTTTATTTTTTTTTTATTGCTTTTGGAAGTTGTTGCATTTGTCAAAGCCTGACCTCTAAGCTTACTGTTTTAATATTATTTCAAGAGTCTCAGTTGTATATTCTCCATATAAGATCTTTGTGATTGGAGGTGCGTCTCTGGGTTGGGAGATTGTTGGTTTGAGAGGACAAAGAAATTGCTGCTTTTCTCAATGCCATGCGGGATAGTGTGATGGTTCCCCAGATAGCTCCCAGGTCCAGAAAGCATGTGTTCAAAGCCTGTTTGTTTGCTGTCTGCCCTTCAGCATGTTACTTAACACCTTCTGCCCTCAGCTTCTGTTCACCTCACAGGTTGTTGTAAATTGTAAATGATTTTAAACACATGAAAAGCTTAGAACAGTGCCTAGACCTTTATAACTACCAGATACATGGGATTTCTTATTATTAATCATGTGCATTGCGTCTCAGATTGAAATGTTCAGTAGATACTCAGGCACTCAGGAGCAGGCACATTTTAAAGCCAGGGAGTGGTGTGAAAGTTTCTTGTCATTCAGCCCTGTCTCCTTGTTTTCAGAGAGCTGTGTTGGAGCCAATGGTGGCAATGCTATGCTGGGAGAAAGTGAGAACTATCATCTCAAAATGTCTCAGGAAATATTGTTTCTCCAGTCTGATCAAATAAGAAATGTCTAGTTATCAGGATTTTTTTTTTGGTAGATAGAGAAATGTCATTGAAAGCACATATGAATTATTAAAGAACTACAACAAATAGAATAGTATCAAAAGGCCTCTTAGTTATGCACCTGACAAAATTTGAGTGTTAAGAAGTGTACGTGGAAATGGTAATTTGTTCTGATGAGACACATTGAAAGGTTGTGAAGTATAGAGTAAAACAAAACATTGCTCCTGGTCTCTAAAGAGGCAGAAAGTCATGAGGGGCCATAGAATTCATTTACTACATGAGTATTAATTCAACTGTTCATTCATTCATCCACTCATTCATCCAATGAAATATTTAGCTCCAACTGCGTATGAGGTCTGGTGGTAGACCCTCAGAATTCACAGGTGACTGAGATGCTGTCCCTGGTCTCAAGGAGCTCATTCAGAAGCAAAATAAACCAAGGCGGTGGAAGAGGTGACCCCAGTGGGCCATGCCCAGCATGTGTGCCAGCCAAGACGTCTCTCGCCCTAATACCCAAGGTTGATATTCCAGGGTGATGTAGTACCTAGTGACTAACTGAAGAGGACTATTTTCATGCAAAATAAACCTGGAAGAGTACTTGTGTCATGGTTTGTGCCATTCGTGAAGCCCAGAGCTTCTCAAAAGGCATAGAGCATCAAAGAGGGAAGACTTTATCCTTCTCAGGATTGCCTCCTCCCCCACCTGGGGACTTCTCACACATTTGTGGTTTTTAAATATAGAGTCCATGCCCTCAGCAGAAACCCTGGTTGCTATGATTTGGATGTGTGTCCCCTCTAAAACTCATATTGAAATCTGATCCCCAGTGATGGAGGTGAGGCCTCGTGGGAGGTGTTTGGGCCATCGGGGCAGAGCTCTCATGACTAGATTAATGTCTTCCCTTGGGGGTGGGTGAGTTCTCACTGGCTATTCCCAGGAGAGCTGGTTGTTAAAGAGACCCTGGCACCTCCCAATCCTGCTTCCCCTTTCAACACACGATCTCTGCACATGCTGTTCTCCTTCACCTTGTGCCATGAGGGGAAGCTGTCTAAGCCCCTCACCAGATGCCCAATCGCCAACTTTTGCAGACACCAGAGTCCAGAGCCAAATAAACCTTTCTCTTTGCAAATTACTCAGCCTTAGGTTTTCCTTTATAGCAACACAAGACAAATCAAGACACTGGTCCAGACTGGCACAGCAGGACAGAGAGTCAGGTCTTGTCTCCTCAACAGTCACTGGTACAGAAGCAGTGGGAACTCAAGGTGGTAAAGCCAAATTGGGCAGCTAAATAGTTTCTGTAGCAGAGAAGGTGAGACAGGGGACAGGATGAGACTAAAAATAGATTGAATTGAGTGTCTTGGACTCTTCCCAAACAGATGATCCCATGTCCCTGAATTAGATAATTCCATCTTCAAAGGATTTAAGGATATGGACTAATAAGACCCTTCCTCTTGCTACTCATTTCTGCTTCATTGTGCAATTAGTATCTTTCTAGGGGTTTTGATGTAAGAGTATAGAATAAAGTTGAGTGCCTGATGTATTGGTTAGGGTCCTACCAGGAGCAGATGACACACGCAAAGTAAGATAATTTGAGGAGAATTTATTAATAGAGTAATTACAAAGTTTATGAGTGGGGCATAGGGGAACCACAGAAATAGTGCAGGTAACTGGGGCCAGGGCACTGGGGCTGTTATGACTTCTAGGCTTGAAGAGATGAGTGGTTGACAGAAACTAGAGGGAGAGAGAATGCTGTAGAGTAGGTCCCTGGAGGGGCATAAGTGATCTCTCATCCTGTGGGGATCTCGCAGAGAGGGGACCAGGGTAATAATGAGCCTGGGCTCCTTCTCCCTTCCTCCAACTTTCACTCATGCTCCCCAGCGCCGAACCAAAGCAGAAGCCAGGAGCTGTAGGAGTCTGTTGATGTGGTTCATGCAGCAGGGAGATGAGGGGAGAGCAGATCCAGAGGCACGAATGAAAGACACAACAGCTGTTTCTGCTACACTTTAGTTGCACAGGGTTTTCTATGGCTAGCAGCAGTGGTACAAGCAAGTTTAAAACCTACAGGGGTCAATGCCAGCATATGGTCATGGCAAAAAAAAGCATAGTCCTTGCAACCAATGGTTACTTTAAAATGATGAATCCTTTAATGGTTTTCTTGAATGGTTTTCTTGAATCCTTTACATGGTTTTCTGCATGAGCAGACCCAAAAATATTTCTCAAAAATCTGTATTTTAATCACAGTTTCTTCTATGTTTCCTCTGACTCTCTAACACCTTCCCCACTTTCCTCCTAAAATATCCTCCAGCCATCAATTGCACGTTTTACCTGTTGCCTGCTCCCCTTTCCACACATGCACCTCCTGCTCTTCTAATACAAAAGCCCAAAATACTTTGATTTGCTAAGTAGGGAGGACCCTTCTTATGGGTGGGAGAGGGGGAAATGCTGAGGCAGTGGCATGTGGGGTAAGGTTATAGCGCACAGGGTGGAGAGAGCTTCAGTGTATTCAAATCTTTCTATCCCATCTTATGAGCATAGGAGGTACCCAGAGAGGCTGGCTGGGCAAGCTCTGGGGAACTGTGCCAAAGAATTTTCTGGGCCTAAATATAGTCTTAGTATTGAGGACCTCACCTGTGCCTCTGAGATAAGATGACAAATGAGACTGTCTGTTCAAAGGTTCACTGGAGATCAATGCCACTTAGGGAAAAGCAGGTGATCATTAAATGATTATCCTTAGGATTTATTTGCAAATTAGATACACCTCACCCAGCTCAGTGAGGCCTGAAGCAGGAGTCGGCTGCAGCTGTGCTGGCTTTCCTCTCTCCTGCATCCAGAGGTGGAGCAAACCAGGCTAGGAAAGCAAGTGGCCATCAAAGGCTGTCAAAGTCTTTAGATTTTATGAGGATGAAGTCTCCTAAGACAGGGCTGGGGAACCTTTTCATGTTGGAAGGCTGCATTAATTTAGCTGTAATCCAATAAGTCTACATTCAAGAAACTTCAATTAGATATACTTAAAAATGTACATTATTTTATAAAAATCTATGTGCTCAGTAATTCCAAAAAATGAAAACTACTTGTTAATTGTGAAGTTAACTAACCTTTCAATGATGTTCCTGTGTCTGCTTTTTGTTGGAAAACAGGTGAATATTTGGTTGCAGCATGGAGGTCCACAGTTCCAGTTGATCCTCCAATGGGTATCAGTCATTTGTAACCTTTAGGGAGTCTTGATCTGAGTTAGGTAGGAGAATGTAGATTTGCAGCAATAGTGGTTGAAAAGCAAGAAAGCATTTTTCGGGGTATGTTGCTGAAGGCATGGGTATTCTACTGCAATTTCCAGATTTCACTTGCATCTTAGCATCAAACAATGATTTTAAAATGCCATCTACTGAGAGCTCAATCAATTCTATCTGTAGGTCTCTAGGTGCATTGGTTATATCAACTAGGAGGGGCCGAAATGCTAATTTGACTGTGATTTCATGATTCTCAAAGTCAATGAATCTTTCATTGTATTCACCAATTAATAGGTCTATAATAGCTGCATATTCTTTAAATGATTGGCATATATCATCTTGCTCATCAATAACCTTTGCCAACTGGGAAAATTTATTTTTCATCTGAAATTTATTTTTTGAAGAAGTGTTTTGAAAAAAAAATAGCTTTTTAAAAAATGCTAGGCTTTTTTCCCCACAGATCATATATAGACTTAGTTTTACCTTGCAAAGAAATATTCAAGTCATTTTGATTTGACATGATATCACGTAGAAATTGCTCCATTCCTATAGAAATCTTCTTTCATAATTCACATTGCTGATTCTATCCTTCATAAAATTTAACTATCTGTTCTCACACAGATAAAATTTTGACTGACACCTGCCAACCCACTTTAGAATGATACAGAAAATCCACAGTGAATACCTCATTGTTTAATTTTAGCATATTATAAAACCAACAGTGCCTTTTTCATGAATATAGTTAACAATACTTATAACTTATTGCAAAGGTCACTTGAAATAGTAGCTTTAGCACAGAGAGTTTGCCGATGCAAGCTACAATGAAAAGAAATGAGAGCATCTGGATCTGTTAATACTTTTTTTATCTGTGTAATAAATCCTTCATGTTTTCCTGTAATGGAAGGTGCACCATCTGTACATACACTCACTAAATTTACCTAATTCAGTCCAACTTTACAACATTTATCTTGAAAATTGTTGAAGATATCTATTCCCTGGGTTCTGTTTGCAAGAGTGCCCAAAGCAAGTAACTCTTCATAGCAAAGAAAATCTTCTGCTATGACCTGAATAATGTATAAAACCTGTGCCAAGTCAGTAATACCAGTTGATTCACACAAATGGATTGAGTGATATACATTTTCCTTTTGAAGTATTGCATGAAGTTGTTCTGTTAAGTTGAAGGCTAATTCAACTGCCTATCAGTTATGGTTCTCCCTTGAAAGAGGCAGTTGTTTGTACTTTGAAACCTTATCAGGGTCCAAGCATCCTACAACTTCAATAATGTATTCTTCCACAATTTCTACATTACTGAATGGCTTCCCACCCCAGAATATAAAAGCTACTTTATATCTTGCTTCAGTGGCATTATTTTCAGGTCTTATTGTTGCCTGAAAGAATTCTCGCTGCTTTTGCTTTTCATTTTTTAATTTCTGCAATCCAAACTTTTGTGCCTCTCACTCTAATTTAAAATATTTATGTTCCTTATGAGTGTTACAATGCTGATGAGCACTGAATTTCTTTAACG
Organism: Microcebus murinus; assembly: GCF_040939455.1. Taxonomy (NCBI): domain Eukaryota; kingdom Metazoa; phylum Chordata; class Mammalia; order Primates; family Cheirogaleidae; genus Microcebus; species Microcebus murinus. The sequence goes on from NC_134108.1 coordinate 31,170,165, forward strand.
TTGGTGTTGCAGTATCACAAAGCAAGCAAATCATCTTACCTTTAGTAGAAACAAGATAATATTGCAGTTCCCACCCTTCATTTAAAAATCTGTCTTCTTCCTTTAGTGTTCTCCAGTCTTCTTTGACATCGTGGGCTGTTCAGCAGACATAATTAAAAATACGGCAGAACTTTGCAATTATTCCACTTCAAACAGAAACACAGCACACCACTGTCAAACACCAATAACAGACTGGTGTACTTGACCGCCATAAACTCTCGCCAACCAGCCTGGGGAGGCAGGGATGCCAGTCAGGTGGGGGAAGTTAGAACTAAATTATGAGCACAGAGGCCATCAATTTAGCTCCTACGGTTTACTGATGTTCTAATTGTGCTGGTCAATCTGGAAGGATTATCTTGTTGAAACTTATTTTATTCTTTGGTATTTTAAATACGTCTTTTTCAAAATAAAATAATAACAAAAAAGATGAACAAAAATGTATTAAAAAATAAAAGGATTTGTTCTGTAAAATTTGGTTCAGTCAAAATGCCACACTTAAGGACCTAGAAAGCCACATGTGGCCTTGAGGCTGCAGGTTCCCCACCACTGTCCTAAGACAAGGCAGAATCAATGGTAGTAGTGCTGACAATCTGTAGGAACTGCCATAATAGATTTATTTCTTTTTGAAATCTATCTACAGTTATAGATAGTTGTGTGGATATCAGCATTTACTTCTCCAGTTCAACTGTTAGCCAAAAAACATTTTTAACATATTAGAAATTATGGCCTCATGAGAAAACATCTGCCCCTTATTGAAAGTCTACCACATGGTGGTAACTATGATGCATTTTCTAATTAAGCACAACTAGTTCATGAGATGTGCGTAGAAATATCCCCATTTTACAGATGAGGAAAGTCAGACTTAGAGACATTTTGCAACTCACCCAAGTCTGCACATCTACTAAATGGCAGAATTGAGTTGTAAAACCATATGGTCAGTTTAAAACATACATTTTTTTTTTATCATGGCTATGTTTTGCTGCTTAAATCTGTGTTGGTCAATTATATTAATCTCGACACTAGGTGATTAGGAACCCATTAAAGATCTTAAAAACCTGAGTCAGATGTTAGAAGAAGTGTTCCTCCAAAACATTTATCTGTGAACTGTAGCACCAAGTAGCAGATTAATAGAAAGATCTTCACTGAAAGATAGCAATCAAAGAAATAGAATATCCTGTTGATCTCTGTGTTAACATATCCATAAAATAGATGGGCTTCAAGTCTTTTTAATAATACAAAATATAACATAAAATATTTCTCTAATGTAAGTGGTAAAATGTTGTCTAGCACAAAATTGCTTGCAATACATTTTAATATTACCAAACTGTTACATGGTAACATTTTATATATATATGTATATATGCACACATATCTACAGTATATGCCCACACAAAATTAGTATCAGCAGAGTCTTTAGAATATTTGGTAGTGGCGCTTAACATTCCAATACAATTTAGCAGCACATTGTCCTTTCCCTGACCCAAGTTAATTGCAAAATGTTTCTCTTCCCAGCTTATCATTTTAGCATTCCTATCTCTCTTCTTTTTTCTGCATTAATTTAAGCTGATTTATTGAAGAATATTATATTTCGATTTCTAGAAATAAAAGCATTCCAAAAGAGCCTGGAAATGCTGAAGAAAAAAAAATTGGAAAATTTTAAAATTTGAAAAGGCTTATTAAGAGATATTAAGGGCTATTAAGTCTCTAAAATAATCAAACCAGAACTGAGAGCTAGAAGTATGCAAGGAAATAAATGCACATCAGAAATCTTTTCCTGGGTTTGTTTTCAAGCTTAAAGCTAAACAAAAGGTAAGTAATACAGGATGGATTAAATGAACTGAGTCTGGGAGGTTTTTAGAAGGAGAAGTTATAACAAAAAAATTATTTTAAACTGGAAGTTTCTCCTTTGTAATTATAATAACTGTGTATCCTACGTCTGTCTCTTTTATGGTAAGCACAACAAAACATTTATAAACTTCTACTGTTTTATGGGCAAGTATTACTCACATTATCTACCTGAGAGTGTGTAAAGAGAACATTTTATATTCTATACCAGTTTTACCCTGGATTCAGAATACCTCAATTTATAATAGCTTCTATTCTCATCTGTCAACATACAGTGTTGATCATATGGTGCACAGTAAGACAGACACAAGGTTTCCAAATGCCAAGAAGTATTTTAGAGACTTGAATTTTACAAAATAAAAAGTCACATTAGAGCCCTGTTGCTAGGCAAGTCGATCCCAGCTGTGCTGAGTCTCTGACAACAGGACATTTCATTCAGTGCTCTACAGTGAACACTGATGTCACTTAGTAGGAGTGGAAACGATTACCCCAAATACCAGAACGACAGGTTTCTCTACAAATGCTCTAGAGGGGTACACATAGAAATTTGGGGACGAACATACACTGAGATTCACTTACTCCTTTAAGCCTAAACTTTCCCATTCCTTTTTCAAAACTATAAATTAGCAACATGAATGAGAAAGCTAATACCCTAAGACACAATCTATGCCATCATTTTTCTTTGTTGAGAAAAGAGAGAGTAGTAAACAACAACTAGCATTTCAGAAATTCTCAGATGAGGAAGAATATAAATAGGTCAACAAAGGCTTCTGTTTTCACAGACAACACCACTGATAAGATATTCCTTGTTAAAATAAATACAGAAGTGATTCACTAACAGCATTTTATTCATCAGATATTTTGCACTGCAGGAAAGCCATTCACTGAGTATTGTGTAGTTGGCACACTTGTAGGGCGTGGAGTCCTAGGCCCAGTTGTGTGACTGTTGGCAAATCACTTCTGGGTCTTTCTCCAGCTCTACAGGGAAAGGGTTGAAATTTCATATTCAACATCCTTTTCTACTCTGAGTTTTAAATGATTTTTTACATTCTAAGGAACATATTAATTAAGGCATAGGATTTCCCCCAGGAAAATGATTTCTTTCTCTGTGTGTGTGATGTATATGTATTACAATTCAATTATTTTCCTCTTTTATATGAAAAAAGAAGGTAAATTAAAATGAGCCATTGTCCAAAAGACATGGTATTTCCACACTTTTAAAGAAACTTTAAAATATGGGAGATTATTTCTAAAATGAGTTATTCTAAAAACAATTTTCATATTTATGCATTGATGTATAAAGACAAAAGATGAGTTTACATGAAATATAAATTTTAAAAGCTATATATTTTAACAACTGTGCTGAACATTTACCTTTGTTTGTTTTGCGAAGGAGTTTGTGTTCATGAGCCACCCACGTACCCAGGTGACATGCTGCCTGCTTGTGGTAGCCTCCAGTTTTGTGGTCCTCAGCGATTCTTACCTAGTCCCCTTATCTGGGAATGTGATCTCATTTGCAAATAGTCTTCGCAGGTATAATTAGTTATTATAGGGCATATTGGATTAGGGTGGGCCATCAATCCAATATAACTGGTATTCTTATAAGAAGAGAGAAATCTGGATATTGCCACCAAGACACATAGAGAACATCAGGTGATGACAGAGGTGGAGATTGGCCTGCCGCAGCTGCAAGCCAAGGAGTGAACAACCAGGGGTTTCCAGCACCTGCTAGAAGCTTCAAGAAAGAAGGATGCTGCCCTAGAGTGGGCACAGAGAGCAGAGCCCCCTGCCAAGAGCTTGGTTTTATATTTCTAGCCTTCAGAACTGTGAGCAAATAAATTTGTTTTGTTTCAAGCCATTCATTTTGTGGTACTTTGTTCCAGCAGCTGTAGGAAACAGTGGCATTATAGAGGAATGGAGAATGAACAGTCTTTTCAATAAATGGGATTCATTTATATCTACATGGAAAAAAAAACCCAACTTGATCCAATTTCAAACCATACCCCCAAATCAATTTTACCTGTATAGTAGATATAAATACGAAAATATAAACATAAATATGAAAAGCAAAATGATAAACCTTCTAGGGTAGGAATAGATTTTTTAAACAGTATTATAAATATAAAAAATATTAACCTTAAAAGAAAGAATGGACAAACTTTACTACAATAAAATTAGTATCTTGGGTTCCTTAAAAGACACTACTAAGTCAGTAAAAAGCAAGCCACAGGGTGGGTAAAGATATTGGCAACATATATATAGCCAACAAAATGCTGCTATCCAGAATCTAAAGAACTCCTACAGATACTGCGATATCAAATGTGGGTGAGGATGTGAAGCCACGGGCCCCCATACACTGCTCCTGGAGGCGTCGATTGGAACGAGCACTTTGGAAGGCAGTTTGTTAGGATGAGTTATGGCTGCAGACACGCATTCCAGCAAATTCCAGTTTTAGAAATGAGTGCCTATGAGTACTAAGACACACCTACAGAAATATTCCTAGCAGTGTGGTTTATAAAGTTCACCAATACTTGAATGTAAAAATAAATTGTGAGCAAAGCGTAGTGGCTCAAGCTTATAATCCCAGCACTTTGGGAGCGCAGGGCGGGAGGATCACTTGAGGCCAGGAGTCCAAGAACAGCCTGGGTAACTTAGCAAGACCACATCTCTAAATAAAATAAAATAAAATAAAATAAAATAAAATAAAATAAAATAAAATAAAATAAAATAAAATAAAATAAAATAAAATAATTAGCCGGGTGTAGTGGTGAGTGTCTGTAGTCCTAGCTATTGGGTGGTTGAGGCAGGAGGATCACTTGAGCTCAGGAGTTTGAAATTGCAGTGAGCTATGAGGAGGCTAATGTACTCTAGCCTGGGTGATAGAGTAAGACTCTGTCTCTAAAAATCAATCAATCAATAAATAATCATATAGCATAACAGTATAAGCAATAAAACCAAAAGAACCACAACTATATGCGATTCCATGAGTATCATAAGATTGTTCAGTGAAAGTATCCAGACATGAAAGAATACAAATACCATATGATTTTTCTACATAAATTTCAAAACCAGGCAAATGGTAGTGTTTAAGGATATATGCTTAGGTATTAAAATTATAATTTTAAAAGGAAGCGAATGATTAACTTAAATGTTAAGATAGTTGGTTGCCTTTGAAGTGTAGGAAAGGAAGGACGACAATGAGGAGGAATCACTCCTGGGCTCCTGAATGACAGGTAATATTATATCTATTCTAAAAGTTATTAGAGTGTCTGCTTTGTGATAAATCAAAGTATCGTACATATCTTTGTTCTGCATTTTTTTTGGAATAGGTTTTTTTTTTTTTTTTTTTTGAGACAGAGTCTCACTTTGTTGCCCAGGCTAGAGTGAGTGCCGTGGCGTCAGCCTAGCTCACAGCAACCTCAAACTCCTGGGCTCGAGTGATCCTTCTGCCTCAGCCTCCCGGGTAGCTGGGACTACAGACATGCGCCACTATGCCCGGCAAATTTTTTTATATATATATCAGTTGGCCAATTAATTTCTTTCTGTTTATAGTAGAGACGGGGTCTCGCTCTTGCTCAGGCTGGTTTTGAACTCCTGACCTCGAGCAATCCGCCCGCCTCGGCCTCCCAAGAGCTAGGATTACAGGCGTGAGCCACAGCGCCCGGTCTGGAATAGGTTTTTTATTTCACAATAAAACGTATATGCTTCAACTGCCTGCATTAGGTCAGGTAGTACTTCCTATTGTTTTTGCTTTGGTCTTTCCATTGATTTCTTTAATTTCCCCCGCACTAAATATGGTTATGGATAGAAGCAATGTTGGGGGGTTTCTAATCAGTTCCATCAACATTTTTCCCGATAGAATAAGATGACAAGCTGAAAACACAACTCTACACAAAGCAAAACACATGTGGTGCTGTGCTCCAAATAAATCACAGTTTTCAGTGCAACCATCAAAATAATATTATGGCCGTAAAAAAATTATCATTAATTTGTTAGAAGTGGCTTTGCACAGTTTTTTGGCTTATGTTTTCTCATCTCATCCACTCTACACTTACAGACTCACTGTGAAGTTGTGGAAAGTTTCCAATAGAGCTCACATCACTATCAAAATTGGCATTTATTTTAGATGACCGTAATTAACATTTATAAATTAATTAGACTTTTCTTTCCTACATATGAAACTAAATATCAAACACTGTAACTCATGCACCCAAGAGAAAAAAATGTAGTATACTTATAACTTATTCTTTTGATTTCACTCTGCAGTTTTCCTAAACTGTTTCTTTGTTCACTTTGAAGGAGAAACTTCTTGTTGTTTTTGTGTGTGTTTGTTTTTAATAGCAATAGTGTATGGTTCTATTACCAAGGATGGAGTACAGTGGCATCATCCTTAGTGCATTGCAGACTCGAACTCCTGGGCTCAAGCAATTCTTCTGTCCAGCCTCCAAAGTAGCTAGGATTAGAAGCAAGAGTCACCCTGCCAGGCAGGAACTTCTGGTTTTGTTCAAGCCATTTGCCTATGAGAATGTGCTTAGCCTCTTTTGCTAACAAGACATAAATAATCACAAAACTGTTAAAGTCTCTTTTATTTTTTCCTAATGACATCTTTTATTTCTATCACTTTCATCTCTAAATAGTCTGTAGCTTTCCAATTTCATATGTCTTCCTATGTCTCGAGTACATTATCAAATTCTTTTTAAAAAGTTAATTGGAGAAAAACTATTATTAACATTAAAGCTAAAATTTCCTTTTCATAAAGCTCAGTGTTACATTTTGGAAAATGTAATAAATGTCATCACTCAATGATTAAAGCTACCAAACATAAAAATTAGAAACCATCTACAATACAATCAATACAAGGATGTTTTTTAAAAAATCTTTAGTAGTTAAATTGGGCTGTTTGTTATTATTATGAAAGTAAAACAAATCTACAGAAAAACTAGAAAGCTCAAAGAATAAAAAGTAAAACAAATAAAGATATCACCCAGAGATATCACTTTTTTAGTGTGTATCTTTCTAAATTTTTTGCTACAAATACATGCACATTTTATGTTTACTTGCATATATATGTATCTATAATATATACTCACAATTTTTTCTATTGAAGGAATAAGTTTGGTACTTAGTAATAAATAACTGTTATTTATTAATCATTTAAATACTGCCTGCTTTAAAAAACATTTTGGTGATTAGCCATAAGCGCGGAATGCTTACAGCATTAGAAGGCAGGCGGAAAGTGAAAGGCCATACTCTGATTGCTTTGAAACTCTCCATTCCTAAATTAATCTACATTGATGAGCAAATCTCCATGGTTTTATAGTTATATCTCCAGAGTTGAATCACCTCCTTAAAAGAAATTATTTTTATTTTGTGGTTTTAGAGAAAATGGCTCAATAAGAAAGCCAGTATTGAAGCCCCTACTGATAGTGAACAATAAGAAGAAAATGATGTAAACACAGAATAAAGGGAATATCTAGTGAAAAGAAATGCAAAGTAGGCAGATCAACAGCTCTCTTAGGCCAGTAGGAGAAGACTCTTTTAAAGCTGTTGTGATAATATAGAGAATCACAGGGTGTGGGGTAACAGTGTTACTGAACCTCATATTTACATTATGTTTGATAACGAGCATCTTAAAAATTTGATCTTGGCACAACTCTGTGCCATATGTAGCAATGAAGATACTTAAATCAGGAATAATTATGCCCATTTTACCCATATCCAAGGAGTGGGAGGCCCTTCCTTTTATGATGTGAAAATTTTTCTACTTGTTACCCAGTGAGGGACAGTTAGGACTTAAGCATTACTGAATTTTGTGGTCAGGGAAATTGTTGCTGTTTTAGGCCCATAGGTCCCTTTGCATATGCCAAAAACCACTAGCTGATTTATATGACAAATTCATCCATAAATTTTACTACTTTAGCTATTATTAGGAATATTATTAGAAACACGATATTTGTTAGATAACTTACCACCGATTATGAGAAACCATAACAAAGTCTCGATTGATGTTTTTACTAAATATTGTATGTCCGCATGTTTATATGTGTGTATGATATGATATACAGAGAAAAGGTAGGCAGGTGAGTCTCAGGAGGCCTACAAGGAGGAAAGGAGAAAATGGGAGAAAGAATCGAAACTTTCATTTTTGTGAATCAGAAGGAATTTGACTGTATTCACCTCCAATAAAGGAGGACTTCATTCTGATCCAGAATTTGGTTCACCTCAATTGGCACCAGCAATTTCTAGTTGTATCTGGTCCACAAAGACAAGGCAGCTGTCATTTTTTTTCATATTTTTTCTTTAGAGTGCTACATGGAGGGAGCTTTTTATAAAAAACAAATCGATATTTAGAGGACACTTCCATTTTACAAAGGTTGAGATCAACCTAAGCCAAACATGGCTGACATAGGAATCTTCTTCTCATGGGACACATTATGGTTTCAAATGAAACACATTTTTCCCTTGGAATGAACAATCTTTACTTGTGAGAAAACTGTCCAAGGTGAAGACAGAAAACGTGTGGCTGTGGGAAATGCCACAATTCTACAGCTGGTGTGGAAAATTCCATTTGGAATATTTGGTCCAATTCAGCATCACAATTAGATTAAGCATCTACTTGCAGACAATACAAGTGTAAATAAATACATCTGTGGCTTCTTTATGGAGTCTAAATTTAAAATAAAAACACAGAAGGTTTGGTTTCTTTTCTGAGGTGAAGAATCTATTTTAAAAATCTTTACTGAAGGTCATACCCTCTCCTTGATCTCATTTAAGCTGGTTGAGAATAATTTTTTCCCTTCTGAAAACATTCTACCCCCAACCTCTGCCTTTAGGAAATGCTTATTTTCCTCTTTTATTGATTTCCACACTCATTCATCTGCTTCCTTCTTGTGATTGAAAGAGGCTTGAGTGACAGGTATGTCCCGGGCTTCTGGGCTTCTGTTCCTACTTTATAGATGGGGCTTGTCAACTGCTTGACGTGTGCTATTTGTTTCCTGAACACTTTAATTTCAAGCTCTTTATTTTTGCTGAAATTATTTTCTTTTGGATTGTTGTTCTCTTTTATATTTTGCTTTTTGTAGAACTTAGAGTGCAGAATTATGTTAATTTCTACCAAGTTGTAGGTTGGCAATATTCTCCTATAGTCTTAATTAAGTTTCTTATTATAAAAGTAATATGTTTATGGCTTTCTACAAAAAGCTAAATGTTACTAAAGTTTATAAAATAAAATGTAAACTTTCACACCTTTACCCTACCTCCCCTAATCAGAGGTAACTGTAGTAGAACATATGTGTGTGTGTGAGTACACATACACTTTTTTATTTGTATAATAATAAATATGTTCATATTTTTTATCATGATTTGGTAAACTGTCTTCTATTAATGGACATTCACTTACATCTGTGAATAAATGAACTAAAAATTCCTAGAAGTGGAATCAGTGTCAAAGTGTATTTATATTTAAAAATTTAAAAGATATTGACACATGGCTTCCTAACACTAAACTATATTATAAGTTTAGGAAAGAGCTGCTTTTTTATTTCCTAACAAATAAAAATATACTAACAATTAATCTTGGTCAACCTGGTAGATGAAAATAGCACATTGTGGTTTTAATTTGTGTTCGCTTAATTTTTAGTGACATGAAACATTTTTTCATATACTTATTGAATATATGCATTTCTTTCCCTATAAAATACATTTTTGTATCCTCTGCTCATTTTTCTATTTTCTTTTTGGTCATTTTCTAATCAATTTGTGAGATTTCCTTTTATAGTAATTAATCCTTATAATTGTTGCTATTGTTTTGTTAAATTATATATATTTTTCAAAATACTTTGTGTATGGTGCTATTCTCAGGATCAACTTTTTAAAAATTTTTACATGGAAAAATCTTCCTTATAAGTTTCTGGGTTTTATATCATAACTAAAAATTCTTCCCCCCTTCCAAAATATAAGCACATGTACCATTATGGAGCTCCAGGTCTCCAGTGACCTGATTCACTCTCTCTCTTCCTCTCCCCCTCCTTCCTCCGTCCTTCTTTTATTTCCTTCTAACATTTAAACATTTATCTCATCCAGAATTTATTTTGACATAAGAAGTAAGGCAGGCATTTATGTTTTTCCTTAAATAGTTAACCATTTGTCCTATACAATTTATTGAACTATTCATTTTTCCCCATTCCTTTAAAATGGCCCAATATCAAAAATTTTAAACAAATAATTTGGCCTGAACTTTTAAAAATAGACTTTTTTCTGAGCTTGGGCTACCATAACAAAATACCATAGACTGGGTGGCTTTAACAGCAGGAATTTATTCCTCACCCTTCTGGAGGCTGGAAGTCCGAGATCAGGAAGGTAGCCTGGTTGGCTTGTGGTGCGGGGGTTTCTTCTGGCTTGCAAACAGCCACTTTTTTGCTGAGCCATTACATGGGGTGGGTTAGGGAAGAGAGAAAGTTCGTTCTAGTCTCTTCCTCTTCTTATAAAGACACTAATCCCATCATGGAGCCCTCACTCTTATGAACTCATCTAAACCTAATTACCTCCCAAAGGCCTTACCTCCAAATATCATCACACTGGAGGTTAGGGCTTCAATATAAGAATTTGAGGAGCACACAAACAGTCCATAACAGTTTGTAAGAAGCATTAAATAAAAGTTAGTGGATATGTTCGAGCAGATAAAAAAGGCCTTATTCCATTCCTTCAAAATCTATTTAGTATATATTGTATTCTGGTCAAGATGCTCCAAAAATAAGTCAACCACTTCCCTTGGACAAGTAGCTCCTAGTCGTTGTGGCAATGGGAAATATACCAACGATTACAGCACAACTTGACTGCATCCGGTGGTGGCAGCAAAGGCCCTCCCAGGGCAGTGGGCAGTGTGCCTTGGCTGAACCTTGGGGAGTGCTGAGGGCAGTCTTTTCAGGGTACTATGTGCGCAGCATAATGACCCACGAAGTCTAAAGTGAATATGCTTTTGCCAGACTTACAGCAATTCTAACCATCATATAAAGATCACATTAAATACTGCCGGAGATAGGAAGGAATAGTACAAAATTCAGTAGTTATTAGGAGCTCACAATCTATTCTGCAGGAAAGATTTCCATGAAATGTGAATTAAAAATGAAACTTGAGGGACTTTTGAATTTCCTGTTGGGAACTTATTATCATTCCTTTTCAAAGGTTTCCTCATTAAAAACAACAACAAAAAATTATTTCTAGGAATAGTGATGAATAATTAAGGAATAACAAATTTTTGTTCTGGAGGCTATGATAGGGTCCAATTCTGTCTGAGAAACTAGTGAGCCATATAAATATTGTATCTGGGTCAACAAGCAGCTGTTCAAAAATATCTGTGGTATTTTCTGTTTACTCTGATTGCCTTGGATAATAGTCACTAGGCAACAGGATGGTTTGCTTCATTGTGCATGGCGGCGGTTAGTTAAGTTGTTATATAACATGCCAAGGCCTGCTGTCCATAGCTGAGATCCACTCAAATGAACACAGTCGTGCAAGTAAACATGGATGCAGAGCACCCAGTTGAGGGCATGTTGCATTCTCTAACGCCTTATACAAATATTACATATTAGCAATGTGACTCATTTAGTCTGATTAAAATAATTTATGGCAGGTTAAAAGGAAATAACCCATATATTTTTAAAGCCAAGTATGTGTCTCACCTTGTTTGCAAATGTCTGGAGAAAGTAACATGTGGAAGTCCTAGAAATCATATTTTTCTGCTACAGTATAGTATGTATGGAGCTGGTAACTAGGAAAAATCTGGCAAGGCACAAAGCTGTATTTTTTTTTTAACTTTTCATTGAAAACAAGCTTTAAAAAAAATCCAGCAATCACAAGTATACAGCTTAATGAATTTCACAAACCGAATACACCTTTATAGCTGGTGCCTTGCTTAGGAAATAAACTGTTACCCCCACGGGGACAGTTTCAACCATGGGCTCAGGGAGGGGCTCTTTCCTGGTGAGACAAAGGAAGCACGGACTGGATGGAGTAGAGGATTCCCAGTCAAGAGGACAGTCTGTCTCCCTAAAGACAGGAATGCTCACAAAATTCATAAAGGAGCACAAAGAGCCAGTGAAAGTATTTCGGGCAGTTCCTAGGGAGGCATAGTTGCAGAATTGGGGCTTCTCGCTTTGAGCACCTGCCTGGGCGCTATTCAGTGAACACTGACAACTGATGAATCTGTCTGGCGAAAACCTCAATTGGAGCATCTTGAAGGAGACTGAGAACACTTCACAATTAATATTATAGTAAATGACAACTCAAGAAATGACTGGTCCAATGTGAATACTGGCTCATGTCTGGAATATAGAAGCAGAGGAGGGATGGAGCAGGATGACAAGAGAGAAAAAGGAAACACCTTCCAGAGGAATCTTCTAGGGTTCTAGAAAGGAGAAATTGCCAGTTCATTAAACACATGCACACTCAGACAAATAAAAAGCACACTGTCATCCACTCTTCTGTTATTTGCATTTTGTGTACATAATAATAATTTTGCTTGTTGCACTTACAGACATTGGTTATTTTATGAGTTCTGTTTTTCTTTCAGAGTCATATGTTTCAAGTTTTCAAAATTTTTTTCAAGTTTTCAGAACGCAAGTTTTGTGTTGCTTGTTGCTTGTCGAAGTCCTCAATTAAAAACACTATTTTTTAAATGTTTTTAAATTTCAGAATATTACAGGGGTACAGATGTTTTGGTTGCATAGATTGCTTTTGTACTATTTGTGTCAAAGTTATAAGTGTGCCCAACCCACAGATAGTGTGCCTTGCACTCATTAGATGTGAATTTACTCATTCTCTCCTCCCCCTCTCACCTGCTTGATTTCCAATGAATGATATTTCCATATGTGCACACAAGTGTTGATTTATTAGTTCCAATTTAATTAATGGAATGTTAATGTTTGGAATTATGGAATGTGGTGTTTGTTTTTCCATTCTTATGATACTTCCCTTAGAAGAGTAGTCTCTAGCTCCATCCAGGTCAACATAAGAGGTATTAGTTTACAATTTTTTAATAGCCGAATAGTACTCCATGGTATACATTTAACACATTTTATTAATCCCCTCATGTATTGATGGGCATTTGGGTTGTTTCCACATCTTTGCAATTGTGAATTGCAAAGATGCAATTCCACATCTTTGCAATTGTGAATTGTGCTGCTACAAACATTTGCGTACAGGTATCTTTTTAATAGAATGTCTGTTTTTCCTTTGGGTAAATACTCAGTAGTGGGATTGCTAGATCAAATAGTAGTTCTACTTTTAGTTCTTTGAGGTATCTCTGTACTACTTTACATAACGGTTGTACTAGTTTGCAGTCCCACCAATAGTGTATGAGTGTTTCTATCTCTCCACATCCATGCCAGCATTTGTTCTTTTGGGACTTTTTGATCAAAGCCATTCTCACTGGAGTTAAGTAATATCTCATTGTGGTTTGATTTGCATTCCCTGATGATTAGAGATGTTGAGCATTTTTTTCATATATTTGTTGGCCATTAGTCTACCTTTTTTTGAGAAGTTTCTGTTCATGTCTTTCTGGCATTGCTTGCAAGTGATACTTTAGCCAGGCAGGCCTACCCATCAGAAACCTGCAGTAAAGAATACAGAAGTAAAATATGGCTAAATAAAATAAGCACTGTGCCTACTGTGGGAATAGTTTGTTCTTGTTTGAAGATATGGATTGTTTATACAACAAAGTTGCATGCCAGCTTTATTAGACTAAATCTACTTTATTTATTTAGTCTCTGTAGAACAATATGTTCTTTACATCAAACGATGATATCTGCTATAAGAACTATGCTGATAGATGGAATAAAAATGCTGCATTAGAGAGAATATTTGGATCAGACAAACACTTAATACACAAAGGAAAATGTGGTCATTGTGTACTTAATTCTGTTACTCATATAAAGTAAGACATACATTTATGATTTAACCAAAGCAATATTAAGTTAAAAGATGCTTTTTCATGATTTTTTAAAAACATATTAAGCTATTCAAAACACACTTTTGTTTGGTTATCAGTGTTTGGTTATGTTAAGAAAATATTACTATTATTTAGAACATAATTATGCATTTGAGATAGGGAATTTTACTATATGTTAGAACAGAAACCTTAATTATCTATACTAAGAAGACATGGTTAAATTATATGTTAAAGCAATAATTACAGTGCTAAGGAATCTAGTACCCAATGTTCTTTGGAATTCTAATTTGTAATGTTAGTTAAAACAACAATATATTTTAGGACAATTCTGTAAAAAGTACAGTCTTGAATAATAAGGATTTTGGTAGCAAATTTATTGGGGCCAGGGGAATAAATTTAAAATTGCAATATTAATAAACAGACATTGTATATTTGTAGTTCAAATACAAATTACTTCATTAGTTTATTGAACTAAATTAAAATATTTATAAATATGTACAATTAACTGAAATATTAGGGGGAACAGATGCCTAAAAAATGTCAGACTAAAAAACATCCAGTTTAGCCTGACACTTGGCTTCATTTAAGCTTTGTTAAATGTGACCATGGTTTCATATCAGTTTCCTTCTTTGCTCTTTTTTTGTTGTTCTCCTGTCTCCCTACTTTTCTCCCTTTTTCTTTCTTCCTGACAATTTTGTATCTGTTCAATATTTTCAGCATCTTGTGGTTCCAGGGTAAGATGACGTGTGCATCTGTTTCTCACTGTTACAGCCCAGGGTGTATGGTTTTGCGTTTGTGAAGACATAAAAGTCTGTGTGAACAAGACCCTATTCCACTGAGAGCTTTACTTGAGTGCAGGAGGCTTCAAAACCAATTCTACCAAGTCCCAGTTTGCAATGTGCTAGCTAAGAGTTATTGGCTATTACAGGTTTTTTTGGAAAACACAAATAATACACAATTTCACAGCAAACCTTGTTTAAGATGCCTAGGGATTCTCTATGCCTTGAATCTAATATCGATGTGTCGAAGTCTAAGTTAACCTCAGTGTGTGATTAGGCAAATTTCCACATGATGAGAGGCTTTCCTTTGATTCAGGTATTTAAAAATGTAACAGAAAGGTGTTCTTTAAAACATGAATTATCTTGAAAAGATAAGAGAAGGTGTGTTCTTTAAACCATTAATTAAGACTTCAGTTCAGATTGACTGCGAGCTCCCAAATAGGAG
Organism: Microcebus murinus; assembly: GCF_040939455.1. Taxonomy (NCBI): domain Eukaryota; kingdom Metazoa; phylum Chordata; class Mammalia; order Primates; family Cheirogaleidae; genus Microcebus; species Microcebus murinus. The sequence goes on from NC_134108.1 coordinate 31,185,220, forward strand.
ACAGCTGAGTGTAAGAGCTAGGACAAAATTAGGAACACCACCTAATCAGAGACAATACTCAATAAGGTATTGCAGTTAGACCTGGTTCATCATGGGCTATCATCCATCAGAACTGGATGGAAGTTTCATGTTCTCAGAGCCTGGTGTGATAAAATCAATCCCTTCTACTCTTAAAGCTGCTTTCCCTGGCAGGCACTATTATTACATTTTGCCCTGGGTTAACAAATTGTTTCATGCGCCTCTGAATACCCTAATATCTGAATGAGCATGAGAGGAAAGGTTGTCAATATGAGCACAAAGGGCCTGGGTTGGTGGTGGCGGCAGTGGCCCTGCACATGCTGGGTGCTGACTCCAGGGGACAAGCCAGCCCACTGGGCCCTGAGCTGAGAAACCTTGGAAGTCCCAAATTTGTGAAGAGGTTTTCAGGAGTTATTTGCTTTTGATTTAAGCCCCCCTCAGGAGTCTTGCTGACTTCGTGTGCTTTAGGGACAGACCAAGATGACCAAATAGACCAAGATGACCAAAATAGACCAAGATGACCAAATAGAAACCTCTAGTGATAGTCCCTTTGCATGAACACCAAATTCAACAACTGTCCACACAAGCAAGCACCTTCAGAAGCACTAAATATTAGGTGAGTGATCATACTACCTGGTTTTAACATTATATCAAGGAAAGAAGCACTGAAGAGGGCAGAAAAGACAGTCTTGCATTGCCTCCACCCCTTCCTTACCCGCCCTGTGTCTGCATGCTGGAGGGAGAGTGAAATGATTGTGGGGCTTTGTATTGAAACTCAGGGCCACCGTGGCACACGGAGCATGGCACAGGGCAGAAATTACAATTAAAATCCTTACAGACATACCTTGTAATTCTTACATAATTGTGCATAATATAGTATATTTTATATTTGACAATCAGTTTAAATAGTCCTCTATTATTGAACATCAAGGTTGGTTCAAATATTTCACTCTTATAAATAACACAGCAATGAACATCTTCCTATGTAAAACTTTGTTGGTCTAAAACATATGCACATTTGTAAGCTTCTTAGTAAAAAATGCAAAGCATTTTTTTAGCAAGGTTGGACTAATTTATAATCCTATTAATTCTAATAATGAGAATACTAAGACTGAGAGTAAGCAATACTAATATGAAAGAATACTATGTATTTATAAGAACTTGTTAATTTGTTAAGTGAAAAATAATGTCAGTTTAATTTGATAGGGTAAATACTTTTTTCATAAATGTATTTACTACTTATATTTCCTCATCTATAAATTGTTCATGTCTTCTGCATAATGATATTTTGGTGGTCATTTATCAACTTAAACTAAGAATGCAACCATTTCCGATATTTGTTGTAAATATACACTCAGTTTTTTATTTATTTGTAATCTTATTCATGATACTTTTCGGATACATATATTTTACATTTCTATGAAAGTAAATATACTGATATTTTCCTTTCTGATACCTTGCAATGCTTTCAAGTTTAGAGAGTCATCTTGATCCAGAGATCAAATAAATAATCATCTTTTTTTTAATTTCAGGGTATGATGAGGGTACATTGTGGTTACATTTTATGTCTTTGCCTCTCTCTAGCAAGGGTTAGAGGAATGCCCTTCCCCTCTACAATGCTCACCATGTCCTTTAGTTGTGAGTTTATCCCCCCAACCCTCTAATTCCCGGAGAATATTACTACCATGTGAACACCATACTGTTAGTACCAATTTGATGGTGAGTGCAAGTGGAACCTGTTCTTCTGATCTTGTGTTACCTCACTTTGGATAATGGGCTCAAGCTCAATCCAGGAAAATACAAGAGGTGCTAGATCACTGTCATTTTTTATAATTGAGTAATATTCCATTGTATACATATACCAAATTTTAATAATCCACTTATGAATTGATGGGCACTTGGGTTGTTTCCACATCCTTACAATAGTGAATTGTGCTGCCATAAACATTCAGGTGCAGATGTCTTTTTAAAAATTAAATTAAATTAGCATTTTACATACAACTGTTCAATCTCCTATAATTTAATTTGGTATGTGTTCTTGAATCAAATTTGGAAATTAAAATGAGGTCTTTGAGCCTATGTAAAAAATAATATGTAATGCTAAATTTCTGATAGTGCTTGATGATTCTGATCAACTGTTCAAATTAATCTAGCCAAACTGACATTTTTGTCTATTTTAGACTTTAAAGGACCAAGTTATGTCCATAGTCTCCATATCTTTGGAAGTGCAATGAGCTTTGAAGAGTAATAACTGCGAGGGTGGTTTTCAGTACTCTGAGTCTTGTTCCTAGGCTTGTTTTGTGGTCATTATACTTTATTTTAGAGTGAAGCTCTTTGTTATTATTGGGCAAGCTGAACTAACTCAGTGGTGGGTCAATGGTCACTGTTCTTGCAGACATGAAATGAAGCTTAATTTTCTGAAGAAGCCACTGGTGCTGATATGAAATGGCATTATAGTGACATTTTCTCCTCAAAAGTTAGTGCTGCTGCCTGTGTTCTGAAATTTAATCTGAGGCCCAGTGGGCAAGTGCTCCCACAGGGGTTAAGAATAATGAGTCATCCAGGGTGCCGACATCTGTTTCAAGTTTGAAATTGATGCACTGCTATTTTAAAAAAGGACTTCTGACTTTTCACAAATGAATAATTAGTGTCTCACTGCTTTAAGCATTTGAAAAATGTTTTTATTTTTCCACCTTATAATCAAGTGGTGAAACTCTCAAAATTATTTTGAATTGGTGGGAAGAACATTAACTTTTTTGCATTCTGAATCATTTTTCCCTGGAAATTGACATTAATTTAAAGGGAATTTTATAGGCCCAGGCAGAGTTTGGATGAACATCACTGAAGATGACATTTTTATGTGACTAAATTTATGACTCCATGACTCAGACCAAGAAGGAATTTCTTTTGTTGGTAAGGCGAAGTCCCAGCCTCAGACCCTCAATGGTCAAGGTTGTAGAATGACTACTGTGCAAATGAAACAAGAATGGGAAGTAGACTCAGGTGGGCAATGGCAGTGCCATCTGATGGCGAATTTCCTATCACATTTTATTTCCCAGACAGGTGGTAGTAATTATAACACTCTAATGAACAAAATAAACCTCAGGCATGGAAAGATTCCAAATATGTGGATAAAAAGTGAAATGTGCACTTAATTACCCATCCACTGTCAGGTAGTCAGATGTGAGTTGTCATGCAGATGAAATAGTTGAGTTAATCTGTTCTTAGGTGGCTATAGTCTTAAAGTAGCAGAATAATAAATATTTTTTTCCATTGTTGATTGATAATTTATCTTTTTGGTAAATATAGATTATCTGTGAAAAGACCAAACTACTGAGGACTCCAAATAAAGAATTCTCTTTATAATCCACAGCCCTTCCCATCATTCACTTTATTTATTCTATCATAAATACCTTAAGAACATTCCTCGAGATCCAGTTTGTGGAAAAAAATATGAAAGCTCCAAAATAATTATCAACTTTGCTATTTAACTTCAGTTACTTTAAACTCTATTTTATTAATTACTGGTAAAATTTGCTCTTAATCTAAACAAAGGGTTTGAACACCAGCAGCTGCAAATGGATTAAGCTTCAGGATGCAGAACTCACCTCATGATGTGTATATGCTTGTTTGTTCAGATTGTGCCTTTTTTCTCTCGCTGTCATGTATGTAGTTTCATTTAGAGATACTAAATCCCTAAAGGATGGTCCAGAGAAGTTCCCATCATTCTTTTGGCAATTTGGGAACTGCTCCCAGTTGAGTACCAGCTTATTCCAGCAGCAGGAAAAGTTGTTTCTTCTTATTATTCTAACAGTTCACTCATCAATCTTGCTTCAGCAACTAGTTGGGCATAAAAAATTGATTGGATGAAAGTGCTCTCTTGCTTTTGGTATATTTATTACCTTAAAAGCAGCAGCAGCAGCAATAACAACAACAATGACAAGAAAAACTAGAGAATTCTGATTGTGTGCCCTGTCTATAAGATTAATAGTAGGAACATGTTTTTTGTTTGTTTTTTAAGTTGAGAGAAGTGTCAACCTAAATAACACAGAGAGGTTCTCTAAAAGAAAATGATATTTACTTGGTAATAGGCCACTGCAATGGCAACATGCATGCCATAGTAAACTATATATGTATTCAGAGATGTAAAGGAAGACAAAGGGTTTTAAAGGAAAAATGAGGAAGATTACGTAATTGTTTTGAGATAATTATCCTTGGTTACCAGGAACAATAACAAGGATGGTGCCGGTCCAAGGTTGGACAGGCAGTTGCTGGGCAGATGTTCTCACAGAAATACTGTTTTGTAAGGTTGTAATGGACTTTGTATAAGGTTTTGGTTTTTCAGAATCTTTTATGATAGTTTTTGTTATCAGTCATTTGTGCGTGCGAACCCTCCCTTCATGCCCTTCTCTGGCTCTATTCATCAGGGTTTTCCCTCCTCTTTTAACACAAGTGACCCCATTTTGATTCTGACAATTTTCACAGGAGAGTAGGAGTTGAAGTAAATTAACTAACTTCTCTAGGTTCAAGACTGAATTTAAATTGGCTTACAAAACGAAAATGAAATTGATATTTTTTTGGCATCCATACAAAATGATATTTGTCTCTTTCAAAGGATACATGGAAAATAAATTTGAAAGTCAGCATTCATAGACTTTCTATAGTTAGTGGAAATATCTGTTTATAATCTAAATATCCCTGGGTAATTAAATAAATTAAGAAAACAATCCCATCTACAATACCTACAGAAAGAATAAAATCTTAGGAATAAACTAAGCCAAAAAGAAGACTTATACACTGAAAATTATAAAATGCTGATGAAAGAAGTTAAAGTAGACACAAATAAATAGAAAGATATGCAATGTTCATGGATTAAAAAAGTATTAATTGCTAAAATGCCCAAAATACTCAAAGCAATTTATAGAGTCAATGCAATCTCTATCAAAATCCCAATGTCATTTTTCATAAAAATAAAAAAATCCTAAAATTCATATGGAAGCACAAAAGACCCCAAATAACCAAAGCAATTTTGAGCCACAAGAGTAAATCTGGAGGCATTATATTAATACTTTCTGATTTCAAAATATATTGCAAAGATACAGTAATCAAAACAGTATTGTACTGGCATAAAAACAGACATAAAGACCAATGGAACAGAATAGAGAGCCAAGAAATAAACCCAGGCATGTAGAGCCAACTGATATTCAATAAGGGTGCCAAGAATACACAATATGGAAAGGATAGTCACTTCAACATTGGTGCTGGGAAAACTATATATCCACATGCAAAATAATGAAATTGGGCCTTTATAACATGAATAAAACTCGACTAAAAATGGATTAAAGACTTAAACATAAGACTTGAAACCGTAAAACGACTAGAAAACAACATAGGGGAAAATCTCCATGGCACTGGTCTTGGCAATGATTTCTTGGATATGACCCCAAAGGCAGAGGCAACAAAATCTAAAATGGACTGGTGGGATTACATCAAACTTAAAAGCTTCTGTACAGTAAAGGAAACAATCAACAAAATGAAAAAACAACCTAAAGAATGGGAGAAAATATTTACAATCATATGCATGACAAAGGATTAATATTCAAAATATATAAGGAAGTCAAACACTCAATAGTAGAAAACAGATAACCCAATTGAAAAATGGGCAAAGCACCTGAATAGACTTTTCTCCAAAGAAGATACACAAATGGCCAACAAGTATAGGAAAAAATGCTCAATTTTACTGATTATCAGGAAAATGAAAATCAAAACTACAATGAGATATCACTTCACACCTGTTAGGATAGCAATTATAAAAAACATAACAAATGTTGGTGAGGATGTAGTGACCAGGGAACACTTGTATACTGTTGGTGGAAATATACACTGGAACAGCCATTATGAAAACAATATGAAGATTCCTTAAAAAATTAAAAATATAACTACCATATGATCCAACAGTGTCACTTCTGGGTGTATATTCAAAGGAGCTGAAATCACGACTTTGAAGAGATATCTGCAGTGCCATGTTTATTACAGTATTACTTACAATAAGCAAGATATAGAAATAACCTTAATGTCCATTAACAGGTTAATGGATAAAGAAAATGTGGTATATACATACGATAGAATATTATTTAGTCCTAAAAAATAAGAAAATCCTGCCATTTATGACAATATGTCCTAGAGGACATTATGCTAGGTGAAATAAACCAGACATAGAAGGACAATTACTATATGATACTACTTACATGGGGAATCTAAAATAGTTAAACTCAGAAGCAGAGAGTAGAATGGTGTTTTCTAGGGGCTGGAGGAAGAGGGAAATGGGGAGATTTTAGTCAAAGAGTACAAGGTTTCAGTTATGCAAGATGAATAAGTTCTAGAGATCCACTATATGGCATAGTGCCTAGAGTTTAACAATACTTTTATCATATGCTTTAAAATTTGCTAAGAGAGCAGATCCTATGTTAAATGTTCTTATTATAAAAAATACATACACACATAGATACATACGTGCATAAAGAAAGTGAATGGAAACTTATGGAGATGAAGGATATGCTTGTGGTATAGATTGCAGTGACATTTTCATGAGTGTATACTTACCTCTAAGCTCATCAAGCTATTAAATGTGTACAGCTTTTTGTATGTCAATCATATTTCAATAAAGTGATCTAAAAATTGTTACAAAGATACACACAAATATAACATGAATTAAAACCAGCTAAATTATAGTAATACAAGACAAAGTTAGTTAATGGAAAATATTAGACATCCACAGTTCTTTTTATCTGAAACCCTTGGAACAGAAGCATTTCAGATATTGGAAATTTTTAGACAGACACAATGATGTATACACCATGTGTTATACTCCACCATGATTAAGTTCTACAGCAATATCCCGTAGTCAACACTTCACTATTTCTGCAGCAAAATCTGAGCATTCATGCTTCGTGAGATAAATAAAATTTATACATAAACGGACATCAGGTCAGGTTAAGTTTTACCATCCAAAGATTGGAAATGTAAAACAACAACAATCTTACATATCTCAGAACTATTGGATATGAGAATTCTTGATATGGTATTACAAACAGCATAAGACAAAATATAGCACAGCTTGGCAGATGAGGCTTGTACTACCAGGATCAATAATAATATAAAAATTATATGCCCACGAGTAAAAATTATATTAACTCTCCCTTACTGTGCGTCTCCAACTCGCTATTGCGTCTCCAACTCTCTATTGGGTGTTTCTCATACATTCTACGTAACCCTCAGAGAAGCCTTGCACAGCTGGAAGTTGGAGTAATTAATCTCATTTTGTAGATAAGGATCTTGAGGATCAGAGAAGTTAAGTAATTTGCTCAAGGTGAGATGGGTCAGATAGATTCAAAGGTAAGTTTTTTCTAATTTCAAAAGCCTGTGCTCTTTCTATAGCACAATAGCTATGTTAGTAAAGAGAGCATTTTCTCTGAATTAACTGAAAAACAGGCCCCGAAAACAGGTCTTCAGATCCTGGCTATCAGACTAGATATTTTTGTCTTGTTAAAAATCTGAAAACATTAATAATATTGCTCTATGATAAACAGAAACATCTCAAACTATAGCCAAAGAAATAAAATAATTAGGTGGCTCTGAAATAGTTTTTAAACAAATGCAAGATGTTCAATCCATACCATTTCAGCAAGAGGAGGGTAAGTATCATAAAGGTAGGGGAAACCTCTGTACCCTTGCAGAAGTTCAGAAAATGATACTTAAATTACTTGTCAGAAAAAGTGGCAACAACTCATCAATAGGTGGTTTTATTGGCTTTAAACAGTGCTTTATTTTTAAAGTAGTTAGTCCCATATTAATATATGAAAATTATTTAATGCAAATATCTGCAGCTTAGTAGCTCCTATAACTCTGGTCTTGTCCTCTCTCTGTTTGTTCATAGGATTAACTGCATGTTGCACCCATTTTGGCACTTAATTCTAAGTTGTGTTATTCTTTATTTCCATGGGAGTGTAATTTGTCTTCTTGGTTAAATTTCAGTCTTTCAGAGGCTAAGAACTCCATTATTTGGCTTCCTTTGAATTTCAGCAACCCCTAGCACAGTGCTGGGCATGTGGTCTGTATTTCACATTTAAAAAAAATTAAACCTGATCTGGCCATTTTGATAAACTGGACTATATTAGGGTTTCTTCTTTTTACAAACATGTTCTCTAATGACTCAGATTTTTACCCTGACATAAATATTAAAGAGTTCTGGCTGTTTGGTGTTACTTATCTGAGTTTGATCATATCGGGAGCAATTTATGAAGCTGTCTTATAACCTTTTGAAAAATACAATAGCCATGATTTAAATTTACTTTGAACATCAGATGCTTGTGAAAATTTTCTTTTCAGAATGCTTCATCTTGAAATAATAATAAGAAAACCTCAATAATCATCCGTGATCAGAGTAAATTTTTAAAAATTCAGTACTATTGTACAGAATGGAATTGCTGACAATGCTAAAACAAATGTTCTGATTATATATAGCATTTATCTCTAGCCTATAATAGACGAAAAAGTTAAATTTGATTAATCTTTCTCTTGAAAGGTTGTGCCAAGCTGACAGGTAAGTCTGGATGGAGATTCAGTATTATGAAGAGCAAAACAAGTGGTGTTTTAGGCTTCCTGAATTATTTAGATGTTTTCTAATATAAAATTCTTCTTGCATTTCTCTTTCTGAATCCCCTGCCAGTAATATCTTCCTCCTAAAGCTTTAAAGTATTCTTTGAAAAGAGCTGAGTGATTCCTTGTGGGTGTATGGAACCATGCAACCGGAGTGAGATACTCTCCTTGCCCAGAGCAGGTGCTAGATTAGTGTAAATTGGTAGCACCCATCACTTATTAACTCCCTGTGGTGTTCCAGCTCCCATGTCACACAATTTTTATGACTTAGCTCGTTTAATTCTTACAACACCCTCCAGTGTCATTTGCCTCTTTTTCTACATGATATGACTGAGGTCCACTGCTGTTCATCAAAGGGGTCTAGACTAGCAAAGGCAGATGTTATTAGGGGAAAGGAAACTTTAATTCTAATGTTATAACTATACAACACGAAAAATTTAATATTATATTTTAGAGAAATAAAAAGAAAATCTGCTGAAGAAGGGATCTAAAATTAATCTTAATATTTTGAATGGAACTTCAAATTTTATAAAACTTGGTCATTTAAAATGCTTTCCTCACTTTACTGAGGAAAGTATTTCTGTTTTAATAACGTCTTTTTTCATGCAAATTTGAGCAGATTCTGTAATATTGATTTTAGTGTAGTCCTAAAACAGAAATCGCCTCTTAATATTTCTTGAATAAAGAAAAATGCTCCCTCTCTTCCAGGCCTTATCAATCCATTCCTTTCACCAAAGGTTATCACTGTGAACAGCTTTTTATGAATCCATTCACACATTTGCTTGTGCAATAGCATTCATATATACCATAGAATAATTTTATATCATTGAGTCATACTGAATGGATTGCTATTGCTCTACAACTAAATTTTTAAACTAAAAATATACTTTCTTATATATTTTCTTGCCAGATTAAATGGGTTTATTTACTCCCTTTTTCTTTTCTTTTTTTTTTCTTACTGAAATATGTACCAAAGTGTGGGTGAATCATAGTTGATTTAACCATTTCTCTACTAATGACTATTTTATGATTTGAATGTTTATTCTGCTTCATGTTGAAAACTTAATCCTTATTGTAGTGGTATTAAGAGGTGAGGCCTTTGAGGAAGTGATTAAGCCACAAAGGGTCTGCCCTCATGAATGAAATGGTACCTTATTAAATGGCTGGAGGCCATTAGTGAGGCCCTTTTGCCCTTCTGCCTTCTGCCACAGGAGGACACAGCAATCCTCATGGCATGTGAGGACATCGTGCTCATCCCCTCAGCAGGACGTGGCAACATGGTGCCATCTTGGGAGCAGAGACAGCAGAACTCACTGGATACCCAACCTGCTGGCACCTTGATCTGGGACTTCTCAGCTTTCCAAACTGTGAGAAATAAATTTCTATTATTTATACATTACCCAGTCTGTGGTATTTTGTTACAGCAGCACAGACTGAGACAGACATTCATTTAGTTGTTCTAATTTTGGCCATGACAAGTAGAGCTGAAATGAACATTCTTATATCTTGGCATAAATATTGCTGTAGGATAATCAACAAGTATTTTGAGATCTCTCATTATATTTTAGAGAATGATTGGGATGGTTGGAGAGAATATAAAGAATAAAATATGTTTTCTACCCTCAAGAGATTGTAGCCTATATGGAAAGATATGCTATAGGCCTGTGAAAAATAAAATAATAATAATGTAGATAAAGATGACTTCAAGTATGAGATTTAAGAGCAGTCATAAGATGTGATAAATTGCTAAATATATTATCCATTCATACAACAGATAATCAAAATGGAAAGTCACATTCCTTGCTCTCATATTCTTACAGCCTAGAAGGAAACAACATGGGAAAAACATTGTAGGACACAGTGGAATTCTTGAGGCATACAGAGTGCCTTTGGTGGCACCAGTGGACAGAGTACCTGGTAAGCCTGAGAAATTAAGAAAGGATTCATTTAGAGTTATTATCTTGTAGACAGAGAGAGAAGTGAGAGCATTACTTCAGGCTGCAAGGCCATGTAGGGTTTTCTGGATAAGGTGGGTTTCTGCTGGGTCTTTCAGGGGGCACAAGTCCAAATAAACAGTATATTGTGAGTCTGGCATCCAGTGGAATGGCCTGAACAGAAGCCATGGAGGAGGGCTAGTGTATCCAAGGAATACTGAATAATATGGTTTGGCTGCAATGGTAAGATTAAAGGAAGAAACGATAGATTGAGGCCAGATTAAGGAGGCCTTTAATTTTGGCCAATGCATTAGACATTACCCTATAGGACATAGGGAACACCTGGGAAAAAATTCTTTGGCGGCCATAGTATAAAAATAAGTTAGAACTCTGGAGTATGGACTTGTATTATAAGTGGAAATATATTATAATTGCATGTCATTTCTTAGACTATTTTAGAAAAAAATGTCTTATAGTTAAAAATAGCCTCATATTTTAAAGTGCTTATATAGCCTAGTAACCCATCACTGATTAATTTCCGAATGATATTCCAAGAAAATCTAAACTCTTGTTCTTAGTTGAGAAAGGAGTGGCATCATCCTATTTGCATCCTAAAAGGATTTCTCGGGCTGCTGTGTGGAAGGCAGACTGTAGAAGGACAGAAGTGGAAGCAGCAAGACCAATTAAGGGATGATTACAAGGGATCGTAGTGGCTGGGACCAGGAGGTGTGATGCAAGTGGTGGGACATAGAGAGAAAGGTACCTTTGGGAAGAAAAGATGAGCAGAGTCATCTGACAGTGTAGAGTGACATTGCAAAAAGAATACTTGTTGACCTTGTGAACGAATAACGGTGGCACACAGGTTTGTTCAGTAGTAAGAATACTAGTTTAGTCATATTTATTTCTTTTTTATTTAAAAATTATACTTTTAAAAATCTTTATAAGACTGGTTTTACTGATCATTATTAGTAGTTAGGAGAAAGGCTAAGCTTTTCTGCCATACCTCGAAAATTCATGGTTTAAAGAAGAGGCAGTTTCATTTCTCCCACAGGTATCACTGTAAAGTGAACGTTCCAGGTAGTGGGCAGCTCTATCCCATGTGAGACATAGGGACTCAAGTTTAATCTCCTCTGGAGTCATTTTGTTAGTGGTCTGCCATGACTGAGGTACAGCTGTATTTGGGTTCCAGCCAGCAGGAATGAGGACAAGACCTTGGAAGGGCACGCCATTCTCTGGCCCAGCAGCCCATATCACTTTCATGCATATTCCCCTAGTTAAGTAAGAACTCAGTCACATGACCACACTCCCTTTAAGGGAATCTGGGAAATGTAGTTTAACCATGTGTATGGATATCATTCTTTTGCTGTGGAATAGAGTATAAGGAGTAGATTTTGGTAGATATCTGGAAGTCTTTGTTTTATATTATTCACTCATTTCATTGAAGGCATATTTTATGTTAATGTCTGTATTTGTGAGGTTTTTAAAAAAATAACTATAAGATGTTATATGTGTTATGGCAATAAAAGTTTGAGAACTGATACTATAAGATCAGTATAAGATGATACTATAAGATCATCCAATTGCTTTTTTCCTGACGTCTTATTTAAGCCCTTGATAATAAATGATTTGGATTCGTGGCTAAAATGACTCACCCTGGGACATGTGCAGTATGGAGGACAAGAATATCTTCATTTAGTCAGATCAGTCTTCATCATTAAGCCACTGACATCCTGACGTCCAAGTCAGCCTCAGGTGAGTTCTTCCAGTGGGAACCTGGTTTGCTCCTGAGCAAGTTGAGGATAGAGTGTCAGGACTGTAAATGCCATGGGTGAAAGCCTGCATGAGATGCTGCATGCTTGCCTGCTCACTTCCTCATTCTCTCTTCCCTTCTTCGCATTGGCTCCCAATAGCCTGTGATTGCGGGCCCCAAAAGCATTCTTTTATTTGAGACATGTGTCCTTTGGTTGAAATCAACCATTCACATTACATACACATGTCATCTATTTCACCTATGAGGCCCTGCTGTCTTGACCATATAGACTATAGAGGTCGTGTACCTGGTCATGATTACACAGTGAGTCTGTACTTTAGTTCAAGTTCCTGCTTTTCTATCTTCCCTTTCTTCTCTTTCTCTTTCCAAGGTTTAGCCATAAGGTTTTAGCATGGAAATGTAGAGCCAGCAAGCAGCACTTTCCCTGAGCTCCGTGTACCCGTCCCCTGTTGAGTGCAGCTGGCAGGTGATATGTTTCTCGATGATAGTTTGCACCTAAATACAGGGTTTAAAATGCACAAATGCGTGAGTTGCTTTTTTTCCTCTGCTGTTGTCTCTGTACTTTTCTCTCTCTTTCTATTAAGGATACATGGGTTTGCATCTAATTTGCTTCTGTTCTTAATCCCCCACTATCTTTATGCAAATGCAAATGCTTAATTATTGTTCATGCTACTGTTTCCTGAAGTCAAATAGCAGCTACCCAGGTGTCTCACGAGGGAGGTACCAGAAGACTTTGTTCCTCTCCAAGAATCCTTGTTGAAATGCCCATTTGTGATATATTCTATTGTTAAGTGAGTCACCAGAAGGCTCCCTGCCCTTTTCATGCTTATATTCTCAGAGATACCACACTGGAATGCCAAAAGAGATAAAAATGCAGATAGCAAGCTGTACCCATCCTGAGTCACATGAGTTAAATAAGCCATCTGCTAACACACACAGACTTAAGTTCACAGTGTAGGGTGGGAAGTCACATGTTTAGACTCAGGAGAGGGACATTTTAGAAGCTGGATCCATCCTCTATGTAGTCTCCAGAGAGATCAACTTAAAAAGATAAAACACTGGGTAAATTCTAAATGTCTTAGCATGGCATACATGTCCCTGTTTGGTGAAGTTCATATGCCCCTTCAGTCTCACTGCTGTGGCATGACCATGTATCCCTCCCTCACCCCCCTACCATGTTCTATTATATCCCAGAGCTTGGCACACGTAGTAGGCACTCAGAAAATATCTGTTGAATGAATAGAACTAATTAATATTCCTTACTTTTGTGCCTTTCTTTAGCCTAACATGCCTCTCCCGCCCCTCCATCTGGTCGACTCTTAATTGTGAAGTCTTCACTCACACAGTGTCCTCTTTTGGCACCTGAGATGGGCAGGGATTCAGTGTCCCTCCTCACTTGTCCTATCATTTTTACCAGGACTGTGTTGATCACATCACTCCATAACTGTCTATTCACATGTTTATTGTCCTTACCAGGTTGTAAGCTCTGCAAGGGCACAGATGGGATTGGGTTGCCACTGGATATCCAGTACCTGGTACAATGCTTGGTACAATTGTCCAACGACTGAACTTATTAACCCACAATAATATGTAACTGCAGAAGAGACCAGAATATTCTTCTTGGTAGTTGGTAAGCTCGTTCTCTCCCCAGCAGATAACATTTGCTTGGGAAATTTATTGGTTACAAAAAATTTCTGGGTGGATATGAATCAAACCCAAGGGAGCTGGAGAGCCTTCATGGACATTTTCATTAAATTTAGTGAGTCACTCTTCCCATTCTGTAATAACATATTGAACCTGTCAAGCAGAGCTGCGCACCCACGTCAGTCAGCACACCTCTTCCCTGAGGAGTGCCAGACACTGCCGGGTTCTTAACTTCCCTTACACAATAGGAATGGGCATTTGTTATCATGACTGTTCCAGAGCTTATATTTTGGGTATTTCCCAGATTATGAGTTTTAATTACTAAAGATTAAAAAAAAAGCCATAATCATACATACTGAGTGAGATGTGCACCATCTGGGGGATGGTCACGCTTGAAGCTCAGACTTATGGGGGGAGAGGGGTAAGGGCATTATATGCAACCTTAAAATTTGTACCCCCATAATATTCTGAAATAAAAACAAATTAGCCACAATCAACCCCAAACCTAGATTCCCTTATAGCTTAGGGAACAAGCATGTGACTTAGGTCACACTAATCAGCCCTCTCCCGTCTAGGCTTGGATTTGGAAGTGAGCAATGTGGAGAGGCAGCCCTGTGCAGGGAACACATCTGCAGCGTGGTGGTGAAGGCCTGTGGCTACTCAGGGTGGAGCCCCTGGCACTCAGCCCCCAGTGTCATCTGGGTACAGTGAAGGTGGCTGTGGTATCTTTGTTCCCGAAAGTGTGTTTGGAAATCTGTCCTGAGTGTTTGGACTTCCTGGCCCATTTGGGATTTCTCTGAGTGGCCTAATATCACTCAATAAAGTTATTTTCTGCTTACACTAGGCAGGATGAATTTCATAGTTTGTGACCAACGTTCCTACTCCACACTGATAATGTTATTATAATTTCAACAGCCATTTCCAGAGAAGTGTTGCTTTCTAATTGTTCCCATGAAGACTTCTTTCTAGGGTATTTAGAACCATTAAGTGATGTGGAGGTTACTTCTTTTATGACCTTGTCCATTTCTCCCAATTTCTGTTGCTTTTCTCATTTATGATCCCCCCACCATGTTAAAAACCATTTAACTAGAATAGGACAGTAGAAGGAACACAGGCTTTGGAGACACAAGGGACTCCGCTGCTTATTAGTCACATGACCTTGGACATTTTCTTAACCTTTCTGAACCTTCCCCAGAAGATGTGGAAACAGGATGTACTCTGCAGCCTTGCTGTTAAAATGAAATGAAACATTGGGTAGAGAACTCCCGGCATGTTTACTGTCATCAACTGGGAGCTCCCCTAAGAGGGCCCTTGTCAGTCTCCCTTCAGCAGCCCCCAACCTTTTTGGCACCAGGGACCAGTTCCATGGACGGGGTGCAGAGCTTAGGCGGTGATGCAAGCAATGGGGAGCAGCTACAGATGAGGCTTAGAAGCTTTGCTTGCTCCCCCCACCGCCACTCACCTCCTGCTGTGCACTCCCCCAAGTTCCTCAGTTTCATGGAAGACAATTTTTTCATGCACAGTGCGGGGTAGGGGGGCATGAGGGGCGGAGCTCTGCAGCCCAGTCCCTAACAGGCCCTGGACTTCGTTAGGTAACTTTGAAAGAAACCCAGGAAGATCAAGTTTGTTTCTCTGTTAGGTTCAGATCCCCTGCTCAAGAATCTAGAATGGCTTCCCTATTGAAGCTATTGCCTACTGGTTTAATTCTTAAAGTCTTACCCCGGAATTTAAAATCTTCTCTTTCGTGGTGTGTTTTGTCTCTCAGCCTTATCTCTTACGATCAGTGTGCCAGAGCCTTTTGCTTTTCATCAGCTCAGCCTCTCCATCCTCCCAACACTGTGTGCATTCCCACTGCTTCCCCAACTTCCTTATCTCTATTCAGGTGACCCCCTTTCTTGGGCTTGCCCTTTCCTTCTCTGCCAAGCCAAATCAAACCTTTCAGTTAAAATATTTTGTATGCATAACATATTATATGTATGACATATGTATGCACTGCACACACACATATATTGCATGTATTTATACTTGGTGTGACATTCTTTATGCTTACTTAGCTCAAGACCTTCCTTCACCAAACATGTTGATTTCTCCCCATGTTGTTCAATTTTGATGCTGACTGCTTATGTCAAGTGTCTCACTGTTAAAACATAATGCATTTATACCCTACCATTTAGAGAGTCTTTTTAGTTCCAGATAAGTGCTTTGCATAGACTATCTTATGTAATCTTTTCAACAACCCCATGAAGTAGGTACTAGTATTTTGCTGATTTTGTAGGTGAAGAAAATGAAGCACAGAAAGTTTGGCAATGGAATCAACTGAATTTAGTCTGAAGCCTCACAGCCAGCAAATAGCAAAGCCAGGTTTCAAGCCCAGGCAATCTCATGTTAGAATCCAAACTACAACTACATTGCAATCTCGAAGTAAGGGACACTTCTTCAATAATATGAGATTACTTTGTATTATTTCCTGTTCTTTTCTATTATTTCCTTTTGTGCCTGGTATAGAAATGATAAAAAGAAACAGAAATCAACTTACTATATAGGATATAGTGAACACAGTGGAGAGTGAAATAAAATGAGGTCAGAGGCCTGATCAAGTGGACCCTGTGGGCCACGATCTTAACGTCACCTCCTCTGCCGTCTCTACCACCACCACTGATCAAGTAAGCACAGAGAGGACAACAGGACAGCAGCAGCAACACGTGACATGCAGTCTCAAGAGCATGGCGTTGATGAGCACATACTCTCCAATTTACCTGTGAAGGATGTTTCTGTTATTCTGAATGACAGGCTACTCTGTTCAGTCCCTGCTTAAAGGAATCCCTTCTAAGGAATTTGTATTGAATGGGTGGGAGTGTAGCTCAGTGACAATTTCTCACAACTTTATAAAACTTTCAGAATACTACAGGAGTACACACGTTTTGGTTACATGAATTGCTTTTGTACAGTTTGAGTCAAAGTTGTGTGTCCATCACCCATATGAGTGTGCATTGTACCCGTTAGATGTGAATTTACCCCTGCTCTCACCCCACCACCTGCTTGATTTCCATTGACTTTTACTACCATATGTGCACATGAGTGTTGATCTATAAGTTTCAATTTCAATTTAGTAGTGAGTACCTATGGTTTTTGTTCTTCGATTCTTATGATACTTTACTTAAAAGGATGGTCTCCAGTTCCATCTGGGTTGTTACAAAAGGTGTTAGTTCACCATTTTTTTTATGGCTGAGTAATAATACTCCATGGTAAACATATACTGCATTTTATTGATCCACTCATGAATTGATGGACACTTGGGTTGTTTCCACATCTTTGCAATTGTGAATTGTGCTGCTATATATAAACATTTGAGTGCAGATGTCTTTTTAATAGAATGTCTTTTCCTTTGAATAAATACTCAGTAGTAGGATTGCTGGATCAAATGGTAAGTCTTATTTTAGTTCTTTGGGATATCTCCACACTACTTTCCAGAGAGGTTGTACTAGTTTGCAATTCCACCAGCAGCATATAAGTGTTCCTTTCTCTCCACATTTACAATAGCATTTGTTGTTTTGGGGCTTTTTGA
This sequence comes from Microcebus murinus, assembly GCF_040939455.1. Taxonomy (NCBI): domain Eukaryota; kingdom Metazoa; phylum Chordata; class Mammalia; order Primates; family Cheirogaleidae; genus Microcebus; species Microcebus murinus. Next base: position 31,202,810 of record NC_134108.1, read on the forward strand.
TAAAAGCCATTCTCACTGGAAGTAGGTAAAATTTCATTGTGGTTTTGACAGACTTAAATCTAAGGCATGAAACTACATGAATTCTAGAAGAAGAGGTCGCAAAAACTCTTATAGATTTCGGACTGGGCAAAGAATTTATAAAGACCCCAAAGGCAATCACAGCAATAAATAAATAAATACATAAATAAATGGGACCTGATTCAGTTAAAAATCTTGTGCACAGCCAAGGAAACAATTAAAAGAGTGAATTGACAACCTACAGAATGGGAGAAAATATTTGCATGCTGCATGTTGATAAAGGGCTAATAATCAGAATCTACAAATAACTCAAGCAAATCAGCAAGAGAACATCAAACAACCCCATTAAAAAGTGGGCTAAACACATTAACAGAAGCTTTTCAAACATTTCATGATTTGAAGGCTGAGGACGTAAGTTTGAGTTCCAACTCTCCCACTTGTTAGCTGTGACATTTTGGCAAGGCCCTTCAGCTTCTAGAGTCTTAGATTCCTTGTCTACAAGGTGATAATACAAATGTCAGTATCACAGCTGTGAAGGTCAAATGAGAAAGTGCACAGCTTTCAATTATTTTTTAAAAGCAAAGGTATGATTATTATGAACATGAAAGCTTTCATGTTCATAATCTTTTTATGATATCCTATTCCCTATTCCCTATTCAACAGTAAGAGAAGTAATCTTCTTTCCACTTTATGAAAGAGGAGCATAAACAGCAAGACTCACTGGCAGCACTAAGTTGAGATGTTTCATAGGCAAATGTGACTTACTAGAATATACGGAAAAGGTAACAGCCTTAAAAGGGAATTTTGAGGCTGAATTGTAGACTTTATTTGTGGGGCTGAGTAATATACATTACACATCATTCTCTACGTGGTTTGGGCCCAAGGGGATGCTCTTTAGGACAGGAAATTATCCATTTGTGAACAGTAATTATAAACTCTGACAGTCTGAGTCATATAATTATTTCATATTCTTCTAAAAAGGGGTTTGGTGCTTTTGTGTATAACATTTGTTTTGTACAAGCCTGTTTTCTTAAGAATTTTTTTTCCGTTTTGATAATATAAGCTGATAAGAAAATCGGTTCAATAGAAAAAGTTTGCTTTATAACCCAAATTTTCAAAGTTGAAAAAAAAATCATGCACTGTCATTATTGTTCTTATTTCAATTTTAGCATGGAAATGAACAACTCTTCCTAGGAAATCAGGATAAAATGGTTTTACTTAAAATTTGAATTTAAAATAAAAATCCAAATTAGTTAGCAGGGAATGCAATTTACATTAACCTTTCCCTTGTGGTGATCAGATGCCTACTGAAGTCTTTATTAAGCATCACTAATGTTAACTAGCGTCAGGTGGTATAATTCATGTGTACGACTTATTCAAGGAACTGGTTGCAAATGAGGATTCCTGAGGGAAAGAGTTCTAGCCCAGCTCATTCCTTTTTAATAATATTAGCTTTCGTTTCTATGGAAACTGCACATCCTGTTTTGCTGTTTGCATAAGATGTCTTTAGATCTATTAAAACAGATTTAAATAGTTAAAACTAATAGTAGCATTCTGCTTTAAGTATAATATCACATTGACATTTTCACAGATGAGTTAATAAATCACGCTTCATTATAGGAAACTATGCCGATATAAAGTGCATACAATTACAACTAGGGACTCCTGTTTTTGAATTTCTGTGTTTCTAAAATATAAACGTTAGAACTCAAAGGGGGAAATGGTTGTTTAAAAATCATTTGAATAAAATATAACAATCGAAAAATGGGCAAAGAATGAAAAATCATAATCTCTCTATATTTAAACATGTATAGATGAATAATAATTATAAAATGTATATAAAATATATATTTATATATAATAGGTATATTATATAAAATAGGTATATTTTTATAAATTATTATATAAAATATAAAAATAATATTGAAAAATATATAGCCAATAAACATAAAAATGTATTCAACTTCACCAGTAATCAAGAAATGCAATTTCTAACATTAAAATATCAGTATTTACCTCTTGATTAGCCAAAATGAAAAAGGCTGATAAAACCCCGGGTGGAAGAGTTGTGGGGAAACAGGCACATGATGGGAATGTTGATGGGAAGAATAGAAGGTGCCGTGTTTCTGAAGGGCACATCAATAATATGTATAAACAACCTTAAATATGTGCAAGCCACTTGACCCAGACATTTCACTTTTAGGAACTCTACTTAAGGATTTATAAAGAGATAAACTAATACGGAAATTTGCCATAATATTGGTTATGATAGAAAAAAAACCAAAATATGTTTTTGTGATATAAGTAAAATGTGGTCACCAGGAAATTATGTACATTGGTCACACTCCAGGAGAGAGCTATACCCCACCCACTTTTACTCATCAGTGTTTCCCTAGCTCTAGATGCTCGATGATAGTTGTTGAAAGATGTCCGTGGTATGTTAAGTTAAAAAAAAGTGACAAAACACACATTGTGATGACTTTTTTTAATTTTAAAAAGCATCACAGTATGTGTGTATATGTGGATAAACTCTGTAATAATGTATGCCATGATGATTACATCAAAAGGTGGTTCAGAAGAAATGGAATTTGAATGTGAAACAGTTTTAGGGATGCCTTAACCACTGCATTTTGCATGTATTTTCTTTCTATGTACAAAGAGTGGCGTATAATAAAAATTGATGTCTTAAAAGCTCTCAAATAGTTTTTAAATAAATATAAAATTAAAAGTCTATGCAAGAAAATATTGTATCATGGTTCAATGGCAGTATTTTTTTTCTTTAAAGTTATATAAAAATGGCATGTCTAAAATTTTAGGCTTTATGAACTATCGTGCCTCTCTACATTGAACTATCATTGCAACAGTTTAACTGGTTTCTGTCTCTTTCCAGACCATGTCACCTATTCACACCAGATTTACCTACTTAAGCACCGATCTCATAATTTTATTTGCTTTTCAAAATTGTCAATGCTGCTTCTTTGAGTACAGGTTAAGATCTTATGGACTGAATGTTCCCCAAAATTCATATGTTGAAACCCTAACAACTCTCTCTCTCTCTCCCCCTCTCTCTGTGCTATGCGGAGACACAGTGAGAAGGAGACTGTCTACATGCCAGGAAGAAGGCCCTCACTAGAAACCCAATCAACCTGTACTTTGATCTTAGACTTTCTGGCTTCCAGAACTGTGAGAAATGAATTCCGGTTGTTTAAGCCACCCAGTGTATGGGATTTGTTATGGCAGCCCAAGCTCAGACAAGATCTAAACTCTTTAACAGGGCACACAGGAGCCCTTGTGGTGGAGGCTTTGTGAGTTCCTCAGCCATTCTCCGTATACCCAGCACATTCGCTATCCTGCACCCAATTCTCTCCACATTCTCTGCACCTGTACACCTCTGTTTGTTTACGTGAATCTGTCTTTCTGGATTGCTATTCCAGACCCACAACTCCAGTGTTTGCCCGAGTTAAATCCCACTCCTATTTCAAAATTATGATACCACCTCCATGATGCCTCCTAGATTGTCTTACTCATAATTCAACTTTCCTTTTCTTAGGATAACATTATTGGAAATTGATTACAGCACTTACCAAAGTCAGCCATGTTTAATTGTTAATTGTGAACATGTCTGAGCCTACATCATATCTCACTGGGCTTTCTCTTTTCTTACTCTTCACCTGGCCAGGTATAACACACAAGGTCACGCAAGTATATAACGAACGTTTATTGAATAGCCTTTGGATGTATTAAACTCTTCTATCAGAGTTCAAAACCTCATGTTAAAATATATTTAGATATATTTGAAAATATAGCTTTCTTCACAAAGTTAATATAATTTGAGCCTTCAAAATCCTTTATTTCACATCGAGGATTTCAGCACTTCGTTGAACACAAGTCACTAACAACACAATCACAACAGGAATCATAGCACGTGCTGTGTGTCAGGAACTGAGCTGAACATTTTACAGGCATTATGGCATTGAATCCAATTAGAACTATCTTGTGTAGCTATCATTACTATTATTACTATTGCTATTATTACCTCCATTTTTCTGATGAAGAAATAGGTTTTGGGAGGTCAAGTAATTTACCCAGTTACTTCTACCCCTGGGCCTGGGCCCCAGAACTCAGGATGCACCCTGTTCCTCGTGACAATTGTGCTTCACCAGGACTCTTAGTGATCTTGAAAATTGCTACTTACAAGGTCAGAGTTCTTTTGTTTCTTTCAATGCTCTATTCACTGTATTTCCTGACTGTCTGTCATTTATCATCTCCTATCTGAGATGCAAGAAGGACTTGATTCATAATTTGTTTTGCCCCAAATGCTTACTACACTATGAAATTATTGTTTGGGCTTTAGAGTGAAGGTGTGTAAATAAGTATATATATTTACAGTTAAATATTTAATAGGGGCTATTTGACTAGTTTTATATAGCTCTCTAAATTTTACTTCTTTTTCTATGGAGAGTTGTCAATGGCCTCCAGTCAAAGACCACTGGGAACACGTCCGTAGTTAAACAAAATGGGGTTTATGGCCTTGTTGTGAGGAGGGAGAACACATATCAGAGAACTGTGGGGTGACTCAGTACCAGGGTGCTAGAAAAGATGTATAGGATGTGGGCTTGTGTTAGGTGATTGTGGGGAAGGCTCAGGGAAGTGGGGGTTTGCTTGGATTGGATGCAGTCTGGAAGCAGCCACATGTCTACGATTGGGTGTCTTTAATAAATCTTACCTAGAGGGAAGGAGGAATGAAGTGAGGCTTCAGAGAGTCCTTGATTGATGTGGGTGTTCTCTGAAATTGCATCCAGCAGGAGAACCCCAGGCCAGCAGCTAGCAACACCGAGGCCTTAATGGTAGTGCCCGCCAGCTCCTGGCTGTCGGGCTCTGGCTTTTTATTCACTTTTTCAGAGTCTATAACTAGATTTTAGAATCATTCAGGGACCTCAGAGACTATATTTCTCCTGACCTCTGTGACCTCGGCCTTGAATGCCCCGCTCAGTGAGTGTGCCCAGCGAGTGCCTGCTGGGGGTGATAGCTCCTTCCTTTCTGGCCAGCTTGACCTCTAGGGTGGCTTTGGTGAATAAATGAAAAAAATCTTAAGAAAACATAAATCTAATTTTAAATCTGCTTGGGAAATCATAAACCATTAGTAAAATATGTTCTCTCGGTTCCAAATATACTACTTTTCAGCTTAGTTGCCTTAATTAGCATAATTTACTAACACTAAAAATAATTTCTAGAACAAAAGCCTCTGAAAATAGAAGCAAAAAGAGCTTTTTTCTCTTCTCATTTTAGAAATTAATCTCCCACTATTTTACTACAAAATCTTTAAAAGTCCCTGGTGAATTACTGATACTGAAGTATTAAATCCTAAACTATTTTCTGATTATTGTCCATTAACCATTTGATATTCCTACCATGACAGTACAGTGCTGAGGAGGTACACATTTTGCCCTGTTTTCAGCCTCAACATTCTTATAAGATTAGCACTGGACAGATAAAAAAATAAAACCCCCAAGGTGACCTTGTTAAAAACAATAATCACAGCTGATTATGTTGCTGCACTTCAATCTCATGGTGAGGAGGGATCATGAGAAAATGGGGCTCCCCATTATTAGGAAGGTGATTCAGAAAAAGAAAAGATATTGATGGCAGAGGTCATTCACCAATCAATCCATTAACCAATCAATTCAAGATGTTAATATGTTCATTGAACTCCAAATATGAGCCAGATTCAGAGCTGTGGGCTGGAGCACCAATGTAAGCAAGGAAGGCACTCATGCAGTTTACTATTAAGCAGGTGAAACACACATGAGTCAAACATATCAATTAATGTCTGTATGATTGCAAATGGAAGTTCTCTAAAGGAAGAGAACCGGTTTCCATGAAAGCATGGAACAGCAGGATCCAAATTAGATTAGGCTTTCAAGGAAGATTCTTGGGAAAGTGATTCCAGAGATACAAAAGAGGGGTAGGTGAGGCACTCAGCAGAAGGGAAAGGGAAGGATGGCTGAAGACTGTTCCAGACAGAGGGCAGAGCAGTGACAAAGGCTTTGGGACAGGCAGGAGGAGGGCTCCTGTCTTAGGTTGGGCTCCCTGGAAATAGACTCTGAGAGAGACATTTGCATCCAGGTGTTGATTGGGTGTGCTCTCGAATTGTCACCTCTAAGGAAGTGAGGGAGGCTCTGGAGGTGGGGTGCCCTTTGGAACTGCCTCAAATCAAGGCCTCTGTACCTCCTTATGGACCAGTCTTCTGCCTCCTAGGTGGGGGTGTGATCTTGGGAGAGCCAGCTGAGGGCAATTCTAGGAGTGGGTCTCAGCTGTGAGGCTGACAGCCAAAACTCCAGGCAGCTGAGGGAAATGAGTGCCTTGGGCCTGAAGGGAAAACTGGGTGAGACGCCACAGTTCCACTCTCCTTGACCTGCACGGGTCTGTGTGGCTGAGTTTCAGAGAAGTGGAGAGTAAGTAAGTGGCGGGACAAGAAGCTGGAAGTGGGGCAGGAGCCAGACACACAGTGCCTGGTATGTCTTCTTAGGGATTTCAGACTTTATCTTCAGAGAGGTTGAGGAGTCAGGGCCAACATGGTATCAGGTGCATAATGCACATCCCGGGCAAAGGGATCTCCCAAAGGTGCAGTGTGACCGTCATGTATTAATGTTTTCACCTCCTTTCAAATTGGCTCAGTGACCTGTATTAACTGCTCTCAGGGATACCCATTTCAGTACTCCTAGCTGTGGTCTTTTAGAACTCCCAAAACCGAAGTCAAGCAATAATATAAATGAGAGTTAAGAATGTTTGTGGCTTTGGACTGAAAGAAACTTGATCCCTCTAAGGGTATTCAAATGCAAATGTTGAAAAAGCTCTATGTAAGACACGTGATATTTTATTGGCTATTTCCCCACTACTTCTCAAATACAATCTATAGTATAAGAATTCCACTTCCTTGATCACATAAAGCAGGTTACTATGTGAGGCTGTCATAATTGGTATCAACTGACTATATTTAGTTAGAAAGATTTTGTATTCTATGTGGTTATATTCTGTATTTCTGTAAACCCTAAGCTCACAGATGAAAGGACATTCATAATGCTAACCAGAAAAATCAAGTTGATTTAGTAAAACTTCATCATATACTTAATAACCAGATATCAAGAATGTATACTTTGTGTTTAGATGTTGACTTCAATCTTTGATGCTTTGGAGAATTATGAATCATTCTTCTTGCTCTAATACTCTCGTGTGTGATCCTTTAGGAACTCCTGAGAAGCAGCGGAAGAGATTCTTGCTCAGATCCTTTCCCCAGGATGATGAATCACAGTAATCCATAAAAACCATGGAGAGATCTTGTCTGACAGTTTAATAGCTTTCCCTTTAGTCAGTAGGTATAAGAATCTAATTTTGAGCCTATTCATTTGTGGGAAAAGGTCAGTGTAATTTATCAATAGCTCCTGCGCCCTCCCCACAGAATGAGTTGTCTTCCGTGTATGACAATGATGCTGGTCACATGTTGTGTAAAGTTAATGCTCTGAGGTGTTTTTCCCCATTGAGTGCTGCTGCATAGGTACAGATCCACAGATAGAAAATTTTCGCCTGGGCTTCATTCTAGAACTTCACCTCTTTCTCCCTCACAATCTGTCAATCAGCATGTCTGGCCAGTTCTACCACTTGAGCAACTCCCTTCTCTCCACCCCTTCCGCCATCACCATAGACAAATCTACCACCACCATCACTCCTTGGCTTGCCTCCCGCACCTCTGCAATTCAGCCAGGCATCCTGCAATTGATTTCCTCAGAGATAATTTCTCCCAGTAAAAATCTGATTAGGTACTCCCTTTGTAAAATCCCTTTGGGGTTCCCATCACCCTAGCAACCATGCTTACAAGCCTGGTCTTGAGCCCTCCACTGCCTCTATCTCCATGCACTTCTCTAGGTTCCATTATAAAAGGAGACTCTCCCATCTGTCCTAAGGAAAAGTCTTTCAAATGAAAATATAGTCTAGATACCATAGCCTGTTTTTCCAACTGGAAGCTTTGTAGGAAGATTTATTCTTCAGAAGAATAGTCATGATTATTTCAAACTCATATTCGATATCTTTCCTTTTCATTGTTGAGAATAGTGTGAATCATCTCTTGACTAAAAGGGCCTGTTGAAATTGTGTATTTAAATTTGACAAATTCTGATATTGTATTGATAATTATAAAGATGACTAAAATAACACCCCTAACTCTGGGGAGATTAAACTGTATTTATGAAATAGGGACTTTTAAACAACTAACCATAATTGCAACTGATTCTGTATTGGAAATATAAAATAAAATGCTGTGGAAGAGAATAATCCATTCGGACTAGAATTTCAGGAAAGACAGAATCGGATCTGGGCCTTGGAGTAGAAAGAATATATTCTAGATGAATATAATATCACAGGAGCTCTGTCGGGAACAGAGATTTAGGGGAGTTCTGCAGTCATTGGCTGGAGAGGAAAGGATGAAGCACTAGAATGGGAAATGGTCCTGGGAAGATGAATCGTACTTAGGGCAGAGGGGACTTTAAATGCCATGTTCAGGAGTCTGTGCTTTATTCCATAGGCAGCAGAAAGGTTTTGAAGGTCTTCTGAGTGAATCCAACTTGTATTTTAGAATGTCACTCAATGGTGAGAAGGATGTGGAAAGAGGCTAGAGATTGGAGGCAGATAGTGAGATAGAAGGGTGAGTAGGGAGGGGTCCTATAAGAAAGGGACAGGCATGGAGATGGCAAATGTCTAACTGATGAGTCTTGGCTATGGGCTGTATATGGGAGTGAGAGTAAGAGAGTTGAAATATCCTGGATTTTTTGTCTAGCTGTGATAACCAGCCTCCAAGATGGCCTCCAAGATGGCCTCCATGGTCCACACCTCCTGGGGATTTCCCCACTTTTGTTGCACCTCCCACATTGTACCATTGGCATCTTTGGCCAACAGAATATAGCAGAAGTGACTTCCAATATTAGGTTATAAAGTCACTGTTCCTTTTGTCTTGGTTGCTTGCTCTTGAATATTTGCTGAAACAGAAGTGGCTGCCTTCTATGGTAGGCACACATGGTAATGAACAGGGTTCGCTTGGCAATAGCCATGTAAGTGAGCTTGAAAGTCAGCTCTCCAGCCCAAAGAAGTCCTTATAGAACTGTGGGCCCAGCAGACGTCTTGACCACAGCCTCATGAGAGATCCTGAGCCTGAACCACTCAGCTAAGCTGTTCCTGGAACCCAGACCCTCAGGAACTGTGTAAGAAAATGTTTCTTGTTTTTAAGCAGCTAAATTTGGAAAATCTTCTAATAGACAACTAAGACGCTGGGTAGTTGGACAGATCTAATTAGGTAAGATAGGAAATGAGTAGGGGGAACCAGTTTTATCAAGGAGATGACAAATTTGATTTGGGACATATTTGACAACTAAGACACTGGGTAATTAGATCTAATTAGCTAAGATAGGAAATGAGCAAGGGGAACCAGTTTTACCAAGGACAAATGACAATTTGACAAAATCAAATGACAAATTTGATTTTTAACATATTTGGGTTGTGCTGTGTTTCTAAGTCTCTGTTCTTCAGGCATTTGGGAGTTGATGGAAGTCATCCACAGGTGTAGAATAGCAGTTCTTAAGCTTAAGCATTTATCAGAATCAGAATCTGTTGTTAGACAGATTGCTAGGCCTACCCCTAGAGTTTCTGGTTGTGTAGGTTTGGGACTAAGCCCACAAATGCTGATGTTTTATGTCCAGGGACAACATGTTGAGAACCACTAGTATAGAGTGAAACTGAGCAGAAACTACAAAGTGATAACATTTATTATAACTAATAGTTCTCCTCTCTCTTTAGTATTATGTATACATTATAGAGCTGAAATATTTAGCAGTTAAAGGATATGAATTTAAAATCATCGGCCAAAATTGGGCCTGGGGATTTTTGTAAATAGCAATTCATTAAGAACCATATGCAAGGAAAATTGAATTTTCTTGCTTTATAAGGGTCATATGTAATCAATACTTCTATGGATTCACAGTGGACACTTTCACTGCATTCTGCTTTTGCTTTTTGCTTTTAGTTTTGTATTTATAACCTAAAAATGGATTTCAGTTAATCAGGAAGCACATATGAAAAAAATCCAAAAGGAACTTCAAAATATTCAATTATGTGCTACATACAGGACTTTCCTATTTCCTCCTAGATTGCTGGAACAAATCTCTGAAGATTTTGCTTTGACAACCAGGACTGATTACATAGACCCCATATCAAAACTGCATGATTTTAGTGCTGCATCTTGGCAGATAAGGCCTAACCACCAATTAGATTAGAGGATATTTTCATCATGAATAGCTGCTATGCAGGAATAAAGAGTTGTAGTTCCTAACCCTTTTAGAAGTTCACATGTACGGTATACCAATTAAATATGTGACTCATCTCATAAGCGAACCAGGGAAAGGCAATAAATCTTGTTTTCTCAATAATTTTTTTATATGGATACCCTTATGGGTTGACATTTTCTTTGCATATTCAGGATTTGGTTAAAACATCTTCCACCTTAGCCATACTGCATAAAAATGAGGCTAGAATATGGAATCTCTGATGTTTCAGTAGGGAAGGCTGATCCCTCTCTAACTTATGTATCCTAGTTTCCTAGTAACTGATCTCTTGCCTTGCTATTTGAGCTAGAGCTCCAACCTTGTTGCCTAGTGACTGTGCTTATCTGGATTTCCTGCCAATGAATGCTGGATTCCTTGTGCCTGGATTCTGATGCCAACCACCTATCTTCTAACACCTTCACCTATTGCCTATTGCTTAAGAATCCACAAATTATATAACCTGGCCATGCATTATATCTCCCTTACCTCCCAAACATTTCCTACAGATGCACTTTCTAGTTTGGTACCTACCTATGAACTCTTTTCCCTGTCAACCTGTCCTTTGACTCCTTCCAGATGCTCTCATGGGCTGATGCCTGTCCTTTGTTTGACCAGTTGTGTCTCAGTAAACTCTTAGCTCTTACCTTCTTTAGTTTGGCTTATTGATCAACAACCAAGCCACAATATTTCCCTGGAGAAGATAGAGAAAAGAATAAGTACGAGAGTGTGTAGATTGCAGAGAATCAGGACAACATCCCTCTTGGCATGTTATTGTATCACCTTGCAAGATGAAACCCAAAGCCACACTGGATCACCATATTTTGTTCTGTCATATTTATTTGTCTATAAAGGAAAGAGACCTACTTGAGCTTATCATCTCAGTGAGCCAATTAAAGTGTCTAATTTTAGTAGACATTTTATATTAATCACTGTTATATTTTTCCAACCACTACTTGAGGCAGACAAGTTGGTCAGACTCTGGGTCCAAAGGTTTGTGTTAATGTGTGCTGACAAAGAGAATGACTGCCTTTGCAAAAGCATCCATCAAGAGACTCTCAAAACAGCTCCTTCCCTCTGCAGTTTTCTTCTCCTCTTTCATTAGAGGCTCAGATTGTGTCATCCAGAATATTCTTGCTATAGAAGGTCGAGCATAATCAGTTCCCATAGGCAGCATGAGGAAGGCAGCTGTTCAACAGCCACTCATTAAAGTAATATATGGATTTATATAAATAAATAAATGCCTGCTAAACCCAGGAGTGGCAGGGAGCAGAACCAGCAACACTCAGATTTTTTGTGTATGTTCAAAGTTTTTATGGCCTGTGATACAATAAGAATTTAACATTATCAGTTAACACTAATGTATGAAAAATACTTATTTTATGTGAGTGTGCATAAAGAGGTGAAAAGGTTAATGTCACCTCCCAATTTTGGCTAATAGTCTCAGCTACTATTTCCTTGTTGGGAAGTTTCCATCTTATTGATACTGTCACCAATAGCAGCCCTGCATGCTTTAGGTCACAGGCAGCATAACTGCCCATATCATGAGGTGGAGGGGTATGTATATGTGTGTGTGTGTGTGTTTCATTTCCCAAGTTGTCACACAGTATGGAGGGCTTTATGGCCTATGAATATCTTTTTTTATAGAAATTTCTTCCCTAGAAAATGTTTTTAAAAAAATTAACCTACTTTCCCCCCAAATGTCAACATGTCTCTAGTTGGTTTTAACCACTTTATGTGAAGAATATGTTGTGTGTTTTTTGGCATTTTTTCAGCTATTTAATCATAATGATAAAAAAAAAAGTCTCTTATTTTCATTAGAGTAAAACTGTTGAAAATTATAAGACACAGACAAAGGCTTCAGAACTGTTTTCCAGATTGGCCTGAGCACATCACCCTGGGCTCTGCTCTCTTCTCTGTGTTCTGGGCCACGTCCCATCACTGCACCAAGATCTCCAGGAAGGACGTGTGACTCACAGGGTGAGGTCCTGGATGATTCTTACATTCAGACAAAGGGGCAAACTCCTGGGAGAGTGGATCATTTAGGGTCTCTGTGGACCATCTCTTGAAGGTCTTGAAAGGCCTTGAAGCCCTGATGGCTGATTCTCACACAAGCACATGTGGACTTGGTGACTGGCTGAGTCTCAGGCAGATACGGTGATAGAGTCACAGAGATGTGGTATCCTGATTACTGTAGGGTTAGCCACCAGAAATAACTGAAAATAGAATGGTGCATTTAGATGAAATTAAAAATGAAAATAAAGATGGGACTGTTATTCATTCAGCTTCTGAAGGCCTTCAATAAAATTCAGATATACTTACGCTAATGAAGACAGTAGCTGGGTAAAGAGAGGTATTTCTGAAGAGTTTCAGTAGGAAGTCCTATGGAAAAATTTTAATTCTGCTTCCCAACAGTTAATAGAGACCAGAGTGACCAGAGTACATAGCACATACAAGAAGACTGAGGGTGAAACGGGAGGAGGCCATTTGGGCTGCTTAGCATTGTGGCAGGAGGGTAGAACTCTTCCTCCCAAACTGTTCTCCAATTGTTGGTCGTTTGCCTATTTTCTTTAGTTAGACTGCAAACTCTAATCTTCCCCCCTCATACTCACACATCACCTTCATCTCAAGATAAATGCAAAGGAAGAAATAGAATAATAGAAGCAAGATCAGTTGCAAGATCAAAGATAAAGTGTCCAAGGGCTAAGGTGGTGATGGGTAGGAATTGAATTGCTCATGTGCAAAGTGGTGGCAATTTTAACATGATTCATTACTAGGTTGAACACTACAAAGTTGCTAATACATAACCAGTTGGGATCAACAAAATCATTAATTTCAGAAGATAGAACCTGATGGTCCCTATCCCCACCTCAGGATGCTATTTAAGCCACAGCACAGCAGCGTGGAAAGCTCAAGGCATGTGGAGTCAGGTAGTTGTTAATTTGCATTTCTCTACCTATTAACTATCTTGTGGAATTGCTTAACCTCTTCAAACCATAGTTTCTCCATCTGTAAAACTGGTTGTTAACAACTCCCTTTCAAGGTTGTTCTAAGTGTTAAATGAAATTATGTAAAGCCATTAGTTCAGTGCCTGATACATGCAAAAGCTCAACAAATATTAGGTTCAGACAGAACAAGCTATAATTGTGGAACCCAGTGAAAAATGAAAATGTAGGACCTTTTGCTCAAACATTATGAATTTCTAAACAGTGACAGCAAAGCATTAAACCAAGTACGGAGTCCTGCTAAGAACTGGGCAGGTTGCCCATGAAGCCAAACCTGATTACAGTCTGGTGACCGTCTGTCCCAGTTTGCTTGGGACTGAGGGATTTCCTGGGACAGAGAACCCCCAGTGTGAACACCACAAAAGCCCCAGGCGAACCAGACAGTGGGTTACCCTGGTACTGTGAAGCCACTTCACGCTAGTGGGTCTTTAGACAGATCTAAAGATATTCAGACTTTTACCAGAGAATGTCTGTTCATTGACTCTTTTCCAAGATGAGGCCTTCCATTCCCCTCCAGAGGATTAGCTACCAGGTATTGTTGAAAATAGAATGGTGCTTTTAAATGAAATTAACAGTGAATACCCCCTCGGTTCTGACAGCTCACGAGTTCGAAGGTGTCTATAGGGATCTCCCACACCCTAAACCAGAGGGGACCTATGACTCAGAGTGTTTCATGCTGTTTGACAAAATAATCTTCAATTAAAAAAAATGTGCCACTTTTCAGCAGATGAAAAAAATATTGATATAGTGCTTTTATCATCCTTGAAGGAGCTGGCACCTCCAGAAATTTTTCTCTTTTCATACATATGATTGAGGAGGCTGAGTTTATTTGCATGCCAAAGAATCCATTTTTTAACACCTGCAAAATTTATTCACTGTCTAATTTATAGCTATGTCTTACATTTGCACAGATGTCTCAGAGGTCTACATACCTGAGGGAAAAATTAAGGTGTAAAGCAGCTCCAAGACCTTCAAATAGAGTGTTCTTTCTGCCGAACTGCTCTTCCCTGACTCTTTGTCTGGAAGACACAGAAACAAAAACAAAAAAAGCAAAACACCTACTCATTCTTTAGACCTCAGCTTGATATTACTTTTCTGACTCTTAAAACTAAATTAGGCATCTTCCTGCCCCAGTTTTACTTTTCCAAAGTGGCCTATTCCCATCTGTCGCAGCACCCATTCCTGCTCCTAAGCATGATGCTGTTTGTGTGTTGACTTGGGCAGCGTCCATCTCTCCGTAGGGAGTGGTCCTGTAAGCTTAGGAATCCTGTGGCTTTTGTTGGCCACTCCACCTCGTGTATCCAACATAGTGTTCAGCCCATGGAGGCACTCATTACGTATTTGCTGAATGAATAAAGGAGTGAAAAATCAAAATGATCAAAGATATGGGCTCCAGGAGAAACATCCAAGTTTCTACAGCATTTACTATAGACTCTGCCTGTTCCATGTCAGATGCTTTCCTGGGAAAACGGCTCTTAACTCAAAAGGCCTTAACACTTAAATCCTTAGAAGGTAACTGTGTTGAAAAGCTATATTTTACTTCTATAAAAATGTGATAAAATACTTAATGAAAAGCACATTGAAAACTACCACCTGTGTATTGTATTTTAATGATTGGGTAGGTGACCACTTGCTGTGCCACCCAGTGGCCACAGGTTCCTGATAGCAAAGATAAGATTAGGCTGCAGGGATTCAGAAGCGAGATTTGGGTGGCATAGCTGACCTCCTAGCAGCAGATGTAGATGCTATATTAGAAAGAATGGTGATATAGTACCCTTGTATTTTCCTGGATAGAGCTGGATCCCATTCTACTAAGTGAAGTATCCCAAGAATAGAAAAATAAGCACCACATGTACTCACCAGCAAATTGGTTTCACTGATCAACACCTAAGTGCCATATAGGAATAACATTTATTGGGCATCGGGCAGATGGGAGGGGGAGGTGGGGATGGGTATATATATACATAATGAATGCGATGCGCACCATCTGGGGGATGGACACGCTTGAAGCTCTGACTAGAGGAGGGAAGGGAGGGAAAGGGCAATATATGTAACCTTAACATTTGTACTCCCATAATATGCTGAAATTAGAAAAAAAAGCCAACTTGGCTACTGAATTCATGAAGAGATGTTAACCAGGTCATTGCGAGGATGATAGTCAGGTCTCTCAAGAGGGATCTCTCTGCATTAGGTCATCTGAGCGTTGTTTTGTAGTGGAGTCAGTGAACTCAATGTCACACTTGACAGGGCCAGAGACGAAATGCAGCATTATTTTAACTGTTTATTTGACAATAAGTTCATGCTGTGTTAACAGAGATTCAGATTATAGGCAGTAAAACAGTCTTGCTGTATTCAACATTGACCAGGTGACATTTGGAAAGTTGCTTTTAATTATATAGTTGGAGGCACTACTCTTTAAAATGGAAATTCATAAGCTAGAATTCCCCCAGAGCGACCTGGATGGTGGTGAGAGCTCAGCATATTGGAGGAACTGAGGACACACAAAGGTTCTAGTCACACATGGTACCAGAGGGCACAGCCGAGGCTAAGAGTCCTTTACTTTGCAGCAAGGCATACTTGTATTATTTTAAGAGGGTGCTTTTTAAATGACAGAGCTGTCCAGCAATGCAACCAGCGTCCTTATGACGTAGTGAGCCCCATCATGGAAGATGTCCAAGCAGAGTCTGGATGGCCTTTTAAAGGGGACTTTGTAAGAAGAATGCTTGTAATGGTCAGAAATTTAATTTATCTTTAAGATTCCTTTCAATTCTATGATTGTTCTAAAATTCTAAAGTCTAAATGACTATCAGGTATATAGATTTTTTTTTTTAAATGGCTCCGATCATCAGCATCTCTAACTCCCTCCATCTTAAAATGAAAGAAAATGTTCAGTTTCCCCATTTCCTCTCCACCCCCTTTATAGCTAAATCACTTACAAGAGTTGACCACACTTTCTGCTACTTCCACCATTTCACCTTCCCACCCAGCCATGATTCCACCTGCTGAGGTCAGGCTTTCGTCTCTACTGCCCTATTTGCAATGTCTCAGTAAGGTCTCCAACCACCTCCTTGTCAATAAATGCACCAGAAACTTCTGAGTCATTATAATAGTGTCTGTCCAGAGCATCTAACACTGCTGGACACTCCCAACTTCATAAAATAGTCTTATTTCTGGTGTCTGTAACACTATACTTTCCTGGTTTCCTCCCATTTCTTTGGCTACTCCTCTGTCACCTTTGGGGGGTTCCTCTTCCTCTGTCTCTACAATGTGGTATTCATGTGTGTTCCATCCTGTGTCCCTCCTAATTCTTGCTGCACCTGCTCTTTCTGGGATCTCACAATTACTCCTATGGCTTTAACAATTCATATGTGCCAATGACTTTCGAGTCTGTACCTCTAACCCAGATATCTCCAGTTTGAGCTCTAGACCCACGTAAGCAATTGCCTTTGCCCCTCCACTGGGATGGCCCGCAGGCTCACCGCCTCCTGCCCCAGGATCTGCTCCTGAGGCCCCATCCCAGATTTCAGGAATATTCCCACCATTTCATCAGTTGCTCAAGCTAGAAACCCAGATATCTCTTTTCTTTTCCTCTTACCCATACCACCCAAGCGCTGATTCCAATTCAATTATTCTTTTCCTTTCTGACTCCATAAAAATGTCGTATCTGCTATCAGTATCTCTCTTATTTTTTTTTTTTTTTTTTTTGAGGCAGAGTCTCACTTTGTTGCCCAGGCTAGAGTGAGTGCTGTGGCATCAGCCTAGCTCACAGCAACCTCAAACTCCTGGGCTCAAGCGATCCTCCTGCCTCAGCCTCCCAAGTAGCTGGGACTACAGGCATGTGCCACTGTGCCCGGCTAATTTTTTTTGGTATATATATATATATATATATATATATATATATATATATATATATGTTTTAGTTGGTCAATTAATTTCTATTTATAGTAGAGATGGGGTCTCGCTCAGGCTGGTTTCGAACTCCGGACCTCGAGTAATCCACCTGCCTCGGCCTCCCAGAGTGCTAGGATTACAGGCATGAGCCACCGCGCCAGGCCTATCAGTATCTCTTGTCTGGGCTGCTATAGTCTAATAAAAAAGTAATCCTCTGGTTCCAATTTTTCCTGATGTTAGCCAATAGGAGAGATAGTGATTTTACTAAATGTTCTTATGGCCTTCTAAAGCCCTCTAATGCCCTCAGGACAGAGTATAAATTCCCTAGAATGAGTTGCAAGGCTCACCATAGCCTGGTCTCTGCCTACATTGCAGTCTCAGCTCTTGCCTCTTTCACTGCTGCCTTACTGAGCTCATTTCATGCATATTTCATTCCCTTGGCCTAAAATCTCTCTGTCCTTCCCCTCTGCCTCCCACCCTCTCCATGCCATTGTACCACCAGCAGCATGCTAACTCATCTTTCAGGCTTTGCTAATGTAGGTGTTAAGTTTTCTGGAAAACATTCTGTGATCTCTACTGCTGCCCCTACCTGTGCTGAGCCTTACGCCCCTTTCTGGGTTCCCATGCACGCATGCTGAGCGAGCATTATCCTAATGGATTTAAATGTTTGTTTGCATCTCTGTGTCTCCTGGGATGATTCATGAATACACATGGTGTCTGACTTACTGTTGGTTCCAAAGGGCCTAGCGCAGTAGTCAGCACATCAATTATATTCAACAAATAGCAGAAACCAAACTTGACTTTAAGACATAATATCCCAGAGATTAATTTCAATTCCATTTAATGGAATCTCACGTGGTATGGTATATGCATAGGGGTAATAGTATGTTTTAGTGTGTGATTATATATGCACATGTATATTTACACACATATACACACATACACAAACAGTGCATATACATATTGAATTAGTTTCCTGTGGCTGCTGAAACAAATTACCATGAACTGGGTGGCTTAAAACAACAGACATTTAATTTTTTCACAGTCTGGAAGCCAACAGTCCACTGTCTAGGTGTTGGCCTGGCTGTGCTCCCTCCCAGGGCCCTAGGGGAGATTCTATTCCTTGGCTCTCCAGCTTTCGGGAGGCTGTCAGCTTTCCTTGGCTAGTGGTGCCGTCACTCCAATCTCTGCCTCCATCTTCATGGGGTTTTCTCTTCTATGTCTGTCTTTTCCTTTGTGTATCTCTTATAAGGACAGACGTCTCTGGATTTAGAGCCCACCCCAATAATGCAGGATAATCTCTTTATCTCAAGATCCTTAACGTAATTACATCTGCAAAGACCTTTTTTCCAAATAAGCCCACATTCATAGGTTCCAGGAATTAGGACCTGGACAAATCATTTTGGGGACCACCATTGCATTCACTAGCATATGTTTTCCTGGAATACCTTAAAGAGACAATCTTAACATTTTTTTTCCTTTTAGAAAACCAAATTCCTCTATTGTCTACACTACCATTTTAGAGTTCTTGAAAACAACTCTGTGTCTTCTAGAAAGAATCCTAAGGGATTGAGCGGGTTCTACATAAATTTAGGTTCCTTTTAGCATGTGTGCTGTTTTATCTACCGAAATATCTGTTCCGTCTCTTTTTCAAAGAAGTAAGGAGTTAGCTGTAAGTACAACTGGTGCTACAGTGTAGCTATTTCTGACTAAATAGGATTATTTTTGCATATATGTAGACATTTTACATGCTTTTTTTCCCTTCCTAAATTATATTCTTACCACACTGTAATTCAAACTTGACTAAACATTTTTGCATGTAAAACTGTTCCTAGACAATGAAGCTAAGAAGAAATCAAACAGGTTCATACATTTATGAATCTTAGTTTTCTTGCAGTGTAAACTTTTGCTAAAAGCTATCAATTTGAAAATTAAAACTTGACCAGGATTTAAACTGGGACATATTTAAAAACCACTTTTAAAATTTCACATATAAACAAGTATGCCAACTAAGATACACAGCTGATGTTGATTAAGTACACAGCTCTGTACTACATATTATGAAGAGCTGGAATCTCTATTTTCAATAATGGTTACATACAAGTATAATGGAAGGCTCTATTTCAAGAGAAAAATAGGTCTGCATATTCAAATACTAATGCTTTTAGCATTGTGCAATGTTTATGACCAGCTTTTTCTGAACGAGTTACCTCTAATTTTTTTTTTTTTTATTATTTGTGGGGAAGCAGCATCCAAGTCATAGAAAAAAACTGGTGAATTTTTACAACTCAGAATAATAACATGGTCCTACAGATTGCTTCCTAAATTAATTTTTGGAAAGGACACTGGGGATGAATAAGATATTTCTGAAAATTAAAAATGTTTTCTTATAAAGTAGTTTTTTTGAACAAAAATAAAATTGATCTCAGATTGTGAAGAGGGACACTGAAATAGACGAGAATAAATTAAGGCTATGGGGTCATATCTCATTGATTATATTTTCAAATGCCCTTTGTCTTTCTCATCTTCTTTTTGATGATTCAAAGGGATTGCACATTTTTTCACAATAAGGGGCTTATCATTATATTTTTTTAAAAAAATTTTTTACAATTCTAATTAAAGCCATTCAAAAAATGCTTGTCGTTAGCTCATATGTGGTAGTTGTTGCTCCTTTGTTAAATGTCTAATAAATAATAGCACTCTGTAAATGTAATTAATTGTAATTGCTGATTGTTGTATGTTATGAGCTATTATTCAAGAAATTATTTTTATACATGGCCTAGGAAAATGATAGACTGACTTCTGTTTTGATGTCATGTAGTTTATTATTTTTTTAACCAAATTATTCCATTCAGCATTATGAATTTTTGGCAAATGAGATAATGATAGCCTTGGGAGAAAAGTTATATATTCCAGAAAGAATTCTATTATTAGAAAAAGAGGAAAAAGAGGGAAATTATTTGAAGAATAAAAACCATGAGGCTATATAGATTGATTTTGGTAACAAAAACTGTGCTTTAAAATACTATAGGAAGTTAGTAACATTTTGGGTGGGTAGGCTTATTTTCTTAAAACCTAATTAAATTAAAAAATCTCTCCAGACCAAAAAAAAAGGTAAACCTTTCTTAGAATATTCAAGTATCAAGAAAGATTCAACTACTTTGTTTGAAATTGAACATGAAAAAGTCAGTAAAGGTAACATACATCTACTGTTTCTTTGTGAATTTATAAATGTCCTCAGGAAAATTTATATATTAATATATAGTAACCTGGTAGGTTTATTTCTTTTTGTTTCATAAAATGCAGTCTTAGCTTTCTTGAGGTATGTCTTAATAATAATACAATAACATAAAACATTGTAAAATCCTTTTCTTCAATTATGGATCTTGTTTTCTATTTTAACTTAGTTTTATAGGACAAAAGTTTATAAAGTCTATGGTATAAAAAAATCTGCTTACTTTGTGGACCTAGAAAAAATAAGGATACAATATTAAACTGTATACATAAAATAAAGAGAGCAAATTTTTATCTAAAAACACATTTTGCTTTTATTGTTTAGCTACAAAATCTGTACAAGAAATAATTAATGTTATGCATGTTAAAGTTCCCACCCATTGTGTATGTGCTTGTCTTTGATTTTCACTCACAATAGAGTAAGATAATATGGATGTATGTAAAGAAATCACTGGCAGAAAAGGTTAACAAAGAATATGGGATTAAGAAATGTGTCTATTAACAAAGGAATACCTTTTGAAGAGTTTTTTCTTTATTCTAACTATAGAATGGAAAAAAATCCTCAAGACCTTAATCACATGTTATTTTCAATGTAAGTGTTCCTTTGCAGTTGGTAGCTTTTGGCTAGGATACAATACATGTCTAACACATGAAGGTTTTATCTCCTAGACCATACGTATTTTCAACATCTGACACTATGCCTGACACAGAGTAGATGCTCAAGAAATGTTTCTTAAATCAGTAAATAAATCCTTTCATTTCCCATGAACCCCACCCCAGCCCCCTTCCCCAAACCTGTCCAGATAGCTTTACAATAACAATCTTTGATTGAGTACTTCCCAAATCTCCGACAATCGTACTTTTGCATGTACCATTTCATTTATGCTACAATCTAATTATGTTCTATTAATACTACTCTCCACTTCACAGATGTGAAAATGAAGCTCAAAGAGGTTGATTAACTTCCCCAAGGTCATAGTTGACTTTTGGTCTACAATCTGATGTTCTTCAATCCACCCTTCTCAGAGCTGCCAGATTAATCTTTCTAAATACAAAGTTTGATCATGTGATCCATTGAGTAAAATCTTTCAGTAGCTCTTACAAACTTTAGAATAAAATTCAAACTCTTTAACATAGAAAAACAATTTTTTAAAAAATTATGTGACCTTTCCCTTATCTTTGTCCTCCTTTCTCATAACTCTTAGGTAGATATTTTATGATACTTCATCATCTATTTCAAACTTCTTTTAGCTTCTTATTAATAGTAACCTGTTTAACTCCTTTTACCTCTGCATATATTGTTTCTGCCAGAAATTTCCCTCTACCCTTCTACATGTGGCCAATGCCTATTTAAAAATACCTGTATCAGAACTATATAAAAATTCCCCTGATAGTATTATTATTACTGTTTTAAAAATAAGAATCATAGTGAATTTGTTTTGTTCTATAATGTATTCCTTTGAAATGACTTACTGGCAAATCTTTACTGATCAGAAAAAAATTGGCTGTAAGAATGTTCTAGTTCCAAGAATTACAAACTTTTCTCTCCCCATTCAAGATAAAGCAGTTGATATTACAATTAGGCAAACTTCCTTTAAGTGGATCTTCTAATAGGAATAAGGAAACAATAAAAGATAAGCCTCTAGCGTCTTGGAGACTATGGGCTCTCAAAGGAAGGACCAACATCTGACGGGCAAGGCAATTGGGGCAAAGTCCTACATATTAGCAGGATTCTGGCAGCTGGTACATCCTCCCATCAGGACAGCCTTGCCTGAAGAAGGGCTCGGGACAAGGGCAGGTCTCCATATACAGGAAGCTTGACTCCACATATAGTCCAAAATTATGACTTGTGTTATGACCCTCTCTTTTTAGACACTCCAGGCCCTTTTATTGTACATCTTAAAGTCAAGAATCAGATATAATGAGTTAGTCATATCAATCTTTTGAAATCTAGCAGCTGAAACATGATTTGATTAATTTTTTTGTTGTTAAATTTAGACTACGGTCAAATAAATATCCTCTAGGTTCGATACTGGCTATTGTGAGTAAAAGGTCTCCTGAGCCAATGAGTGAATAATTTGTCTTTATTAGAACAAAGGATATTGTAACCAAAAAAAAAAAAAAAATGGTTCAACATATTTGAGAGTATAAAAAGAGAGTTAAAGGAGAGTCTCCAGAGAGGAAAAGTACATTGCATATTGAAGATCTATGCAAATGCACTTATGATAAGTGGGTTAATCAGCTGGAGAGAGCCCTTGAAAGAATCATACCCCTGGCCTCCACAATTCTGGATTTTTTTAAATAAATGTGCAGGCCAGTTATGTGAG
This sequence comes from Microcebus murinus, assembly GCF_040939455.1. Taxonomy (NCBI): domain Eukaryota; kingdom Metazoa; phylum Chordata; class Mammalia; order Primates; family Cheirogaleidae; genus Microcebus; species Microcebus murinus. The sequence goes on from NC_134108.1 coordinate 31,225,649, forward strand.
CCAAGATATGAAAGGCTTTATTTGATGATATTTGGAGTAAAATATTGAGGAACTTCTACCTGAGAGGTAGAGCTAATAGAAACCATTGAACAAATTCCCAGATGTGTGCAGTCTGAAGAATGCAGCAGGGAACCAGCCAAGGACCAGGAAACCCTGCCAGATGCATTGAGTGCCTTTAAGTTGTGTTGAGCTTTGCTTAAAGGTTTTTAGAGCAGACATGTTCCAGAAATTTGTCATGGGTTTTTGTGCAATCACTCGGTGTTCACAGGACCAAGAAGATACTGAAACCTCTAAAAGCCTGTACTTGACATCTGAGGCCAAACTATGGTCACTGCTACCTTAGTGCCATTGAGTTTTTCCCCAAAGTTTTATTTTCTAGCTCTTGTTCACCACTCCCTCTGCCTTGTCCTGTGACTATACAGTTGTCTCCTCCAGCATGCTGTGGCCAGAGGTTGCTGCAATGGGAGGCTCATTACATTTGAAGTGAGTGGTTACAACTCAAGTTCTCTGATCCAGGTACAATACATATCTATTCTCTTCTTTTTCTAACTGGCTGTAGTACATTGCTAAAGTAGAGGGAAGAAAAACACCCATACTGAATCCTTAGCTTCTCTAGGCTGAAAGAAATAGGGCCTCCTGCTCACATTCTTCCTGTGCTAGCTATGGTCTCCCTGTGCAATGTGTTTCCTGTAGAACATGTAGATATTTCCCAGTCTTTGTTTCTATTTACTCATCACAATGCCTTTCTTTATACTATAGTTACTGAACTTTTTAACACATCTTTCCCGAAGCTTTTTTGCTTACCAAACTTTTACCATTTTTGACCCCAAGTGTCCCATATCCTTTTGAATTTATGGACCCCCTAAAGTGATTATAATTTAATATTATGAGACCTCTATGACACATATTTAGTAAGTAAAATGTGCAGGATACAATGCTAGCTATTGTGGAGAGATCCTAATTTCTAGAAACCTTTCCATCCTAAGGAGGAGAAGAACCAATAAAAATAATAAACTCATAGATTATCTCTTTATTGACTCTGTTTCCTCTGACTTCAAACATTGTCTAGGTCTTTCTTACCTTCCAAAGACCTTTTCTTCAGCCTTGCTACCCCTTCTAGACATTATTCAATTGTTATTCCCTGGTTTCATTGCTAAATTTTCTTAGGGAGAGGCAATATAATATCAGGGTTGACCATACAGACTTTGGATTTAGGCAGAATTAAGTCTGAATCATGTATAATGAGAGAGGCCTTTGTATTTCAAAGATTTGTACCATACCAAGTCTTAAGATCTATTGGTTACTTTAGATGGAGGATAGGATCAGCTCCTTTTTATCCAAGGGACTAAAAGGAGGGTTTGAAGAACCGGAGGGAAGAATGGGGTACTTGGCTCACATCCTCTGCTCCCTTCACCCTGTGGGTGGGAAGGTGGACATCTGGAGACGTGAGCAGGGAACAGCTGGCATCTTGAGCAGAGTAGATTTATTGGGGCTTCATTGTGCTGCTTCTGTGTCTCTCTTGCTTGGTCTTGAACTCCTGAGATCTTACTTCCACCCTGGCCACTCCATACAAACTGTCCTTGCCATGAGTTGTCTTCCTTCCACATTCCCCCCTACATATCCATCTCAGAAACAAGCTTGTGCTTCAAATGACATATCTAGATTGCTGCTTTGCTTTTATTCACCAACACAACAGCAAAGATTTTTTTTTCTTTAAAGCGTTTAAACCGACTGGAATGAAAAGACTTTACCAACGGTCGGGAAAGATTCTTTGTTGTTTTCTCTCAGTCTACAAGGCCTCTGAGTCTGTCGGAGCAGGAGATTAACCCATCAGCCAGGAATTACTGTTAGCAAAGCCTTCTTTCTTGTCACACAAATCCCTGATCTCTGCGGGGTTTGATAATTTATTTGGAATTTGTGGGTATATTTTCTGGTAGAGGTTGATCTCTTTATACAATTAGATGTGTTTCTGACGATCAAAGTAGAAAGCAAATATGTGTAAGTACTTAGTATTTTCCCACTCACTTTTATAGAAGTGTCTTCCCACAAGAAATAAAAGGATCCACTGTGCAGTGAAATTTACTTTTAAGACTCCAAGCATCACCTTAGGAAGCATTCCATCCTTGTCAATGTTCATCGCATTTATTCTTCAGGGAGCCTGACCTCACAGTTAATAAAAGGGATAAACAAAATATTACACAGTCAACTGGGTACATTGGAGCCCTGATCTCAGCTTACCTTTTATTCTTACTGCATGACTTTAACTTACTTCTCAGCTTCCTCATTTTAAACACAAGGATAGTAACATCTACTCAGTAGTGTTGCTGTGAGGAATAAATGGGATAAAGTATGTAAAGCTCTTAGCGTGGTGTCTGGTATTTGAGAAATATTAGCTTTTTTCCTTTGTCCCTATTTTATTGAATAGTTGACTCCATGCTTGGTCATTATTTCAGGTACTAAAGTGTGGAGAAATCAAATAGACAGAATTTTCAGTTGACTTAGGCAATGTCAGCGGTAACTGACTTGCAAACAGAATTCACCCACTGTGTTTTGTAGACAGTGCTGATTGGAAATGTTCCATGGACCTCTATGCTAATTAAGACAGAGACTACAAAGATACTTATGTTGCTCCCCAAGCTCAGGTGGGTTTTCTGTAGATACTTATACAACAGCGTGTTCAAAGACATGCTCAAAACAGAGCACCAGCAACATCCCTGTTGTATTTTAACCCAAAAGGCAAATCCAACCTTGTATGAGGGAATAGCTACATTATATATACAGTTTTCCTTTTATTTGCTACAAAAAGTTTTCATTTAATTTATTTTTAAAATTTACTTTAAAAACTATCTTCCCAATCATAAGTGCCACAGAGCTTAAAGAATCAAATAGTCCAGTAAGTCTTGTTGGCTACACCTAGTAGCTCAGCGATCCTAGCTCGTACTCCCTGCAGCTCAGAGATAGACTCTTTCACATCCTTTAACCAATTAATTAGGCATTTATCTACAAATTTCTACACTAAAAATTATGGTTAAAAAGACGTTAAGGATCACATATTAACTACCTTCTATGGAAGATGACTTTCTATTGCTTCTGCTACGTATATTCCCCACCTGCCAGTATGGATAAATAGGATTTGGTTATACTAATAGCATTTAAATTAGTATAAACATGCGGATGATATTGATAGGTGGGCCAGGCGGTATACTAGGATTATTAGTCCTTTCTTGCAAATATTTTATTTTTCCTTGTTTTTCACCCTCTTTAAGACTCTGTTTGCTCCAAACTGCTTTTTCTTCCATTTTGGCTACTATTTTTCACATTTGAGGCCATCCTTCAAACTCATAATACTGGAGAGTTATAGGGCTTGTCAATTCTGGGCTTTGGTGGAGAAGTAGCTGGCTGGGGCATTCTTTGGGGGAACTTGGATGTCTGTATCCTAAAGGTTTTTCTCTTCGGATAGCCAGATTGCCCAAAGAAATTGCTAGTCTCCTGCTGAATGTCTCTACACTCTTCCCTATGTAACTCTAACTTAATCCTCCTGCTTCCCTATAGTAGCCTCATCAACTGAGCTTGTGTTCCTCCAGAAACTGTTTTACCCTCTCCAGAGAAGAAATCTTTAGGCCTCCTGTTGGGATGGGGAGAGAAATTAGCCTGCCACAGTAATTTAGGGTGCAAAATATCCTGAACATTTAAATATATTTATCTTATTCAAATTATTTTTTTCAACATTTTTCCTTATTTCTATTTCCTGTAATCCTAGAAGATTGGGAAAAAAAGTATGTTAGTGTCCTCTTGGGGATAAAAAAAACCAAACCACAATAAGATTGCAGGTTTTACCATATGTATTAATGAAAGAGTGCAGAAGCTAGTGTATTTTTATTTATTAGTATGTCACATAATTTTTATGTCAATGACATCAAATGAAGCCTGATATACATTAAGGTGAACTTTAGGAGTGGTTGGGGTCTGTTTTGGCTTTGTTTCTTTTTAAAATACCTTTTCAGTTCCATTGCAAGATAAGCAATTTATTTTTCTGTAAGAAAAACTATGTGTACAAAGTAAGACTTTACACCTTTTATCACCTACTCTTCCTTAAGTTGTAGGGCTTGAAGCATTTACTCATATTTCATTCTACTAAAGTACTCTAGAGTAACTTCATTGTGAAGTAAGAGTGGTTTGCATTTTCAGACATAGAACTCTAATGAATAATGTACATTTTAAAAAAGACTTCCGTTTTTAGTACTTTAATTCATAACTACCTTCTTGGCTCATAAAACCCTCATTCTGCTTTTAAAGTACATCTTTAGTTACATAAGTATATCCCCCAAATGGCTAAACTTTTGTATATCATGAAAAGAAATATGTTTCCTAGTTAAAAGCTCCTACCCAAAGTAGCTTGATACAGGGATTAAAAATTGCTCAAAATAGTTAGAAGGATGAATAACTCCTGGAGATTTATTTTACAGAATAATGACTAAAGTAAATAATAATATATTGTATACTTGAAAATTGCTAAGAGAGTAGATCTTAAATATTCTCAACACAAAAAAATGGTAACTTTGTAAAGTGATGTTAATTAGCTTGTGATAATCATTTTCATTGTATGCACATATCAAAACATCATGTTGTACACCATGACTATATAAATTTTTTATTTGTCAATTATACATTAGTAAGCCTGGGGGGAAAATCAAATAAAAATAATGACAAAAATGATGAGAGTGCTAGAAATAACATGGGATTAAAAACAATTATTTTGTGAGGCCACAAAATAATTATTTTATTACTTTTAAAAATAGATTGTTAGAAAAAAAAATAAAAAATAAATAGCTGCATACTAGGTACTAAACAAAAGAAAAAAAAATAGATTGTGAATTTTCACAATCTATTTTTAAAAATCACAATCTATTTTTAAAAACTCACAATCTATTTTTAAAAATCAATAGTGTTTTTGAGTTAAAAGAAATAAAATGTCTTCAAGGCATGAAACACAAAAAAGTATAAAAGATAAACAAACTGAAAGAAGGACCAACAAAGCATCAATTTTCTTTATAAGCAAGGAGTTCTTATGTATCAGTAAGAGAAGGGTCTACAATACCCAATAGATCTTATGAAAAGGTAATAAGCATCATTTATAATGTAAGAAACCCAAATTAAAGTTGCACTTATATACCATCTTCATTTATCAGATTTTCATAACACATGTTGGCTAAAGATTGGAAAATGGGCATGTCAATAATCCTTATTAGTGAATTAGAAAATCTCTTTGTAGAGAAATTTGATAACATTCATCACAATTTATAATACACATATCATTTTATGGAGAAATAGACCCTACAAGTACAATGTTATATAAGAATAAAGATTTACATAAGGATATTTATTACAATATTGTTTGCAGTAGCAAATTAAACCTACTTTTCCATCAAGAGTGGAGTGGTAAAATAAATTCTGTTAGGTGCAATAAATATTCCTAGGTAGCTGTTTAAAAAGAGTAAAACAGATCGAAGTGTACTAATTTGGCAAAATCTTGAGAAATTTTATTTATGGAAGAAAATGAAATTAATGATATTATGCATCTATATTAACTTTTGGGTAAAAAAAATTAGGTGGTAAGAGAGATACACATATTAAATACATATGCTTTATTAGGCATGGAATTTTCTGGATACATTCAGTCATTTATCTACTCAATTCGACAAATATTTATTGACTGCCAATACCTATTTTAAGCATTAGAATATATGGATAAAATACACAACATCTCAGTCCTAATGCAACTTGCTTTTTAGTGTGGAAGGGGGACAATAGACAAAAATCATAATTAATAAGGGATATGTATGTTAGAAGGGGATAACATCTATCATAGAAAAAACAGAGCATGGTATGGGGCTTGAGAATCTAAGTGAGTTGAAATTTTAAATACAGTGGTTAAGGTAAGTCTCACTGAAAGAAGTGAAGCCTATGATACCAAAGGGGGAAAAAAGCTGGTAATGCTGTTTTTTAGAAGGATACTTGGAAGCCTGATACATGGGGATGGGATACTTGTTTCTGTAATATACTTTTATATACTGTGTGAAATATTATTGTGTAATTCCATTAACTTTTAAAAAGCAAAGATTTTATTCACATACACATACAAATTGCTCAAAATAAAAAATTATGCTAATATATTCAGTCCGTTCTCTATTCAATCTATATTTTCCTCCAAGCTTACATAAACATAGTAGACCGGCATGAGCCTAATTCTTAAGCAGCCTACACTACAGGATAATCACTTATTTTAGTTACAGCGGCACTGGTAGATATTTTGTCCCAAGAATTGAACTAGAAAATCCGATCCAGTTCTGCTGATGAGTTCTAAGGCCAATAGCTATTTAATTTCTTTTCACATAGGTTATTTGGCTCATTTTTCACTGGGAGAATATACATAAAAGACCCGACAGAGCAAGCACAATCAAATCTAAATTCATCTCATGCTGCCTATGAGGTTTTACTTTGGAATAGACGTGTTTTATAAAAATGTTGATTACTTTAACTGTAAAACTTTTGTTTATATTTCAGTGGCAATTCAATGATAACAAAACTATACTTTTCTTTAGCACATCCATGACATTGGTTGATTACTTTGTGCAGAGCACTTGTTTTTGGACACAGTGGTCTCTTTAACCTCAAAACGCTTAATACATAAGGAAACCTAAATATAAGCATGGGTATACAGTTGACCCTCAAGTGACACAGGTTTGAGCTGTGTGGTCCACTTGTATGCAGATTGTCTTCCACCTCTGCCACCCCCGAGACAGCAAGGGCAGCTCTCTTCTTTCTCTTCTTCCCGGCCTACTCAACAAGAAGACAGTGGTGAGTATGAAGTCCTCATGATGATCCACTTCCACTTAATGAGTAGTATATATATTTTCTCTTCCTTATGATTTTCTTAATAACATCTACTTTTTTCTAGCCTACTTTATCATAAGAATACAGTATATAATACATATACAAAATATGTGTAAATCAACTGTTTACGTTATCAGTGAGGCTTCTGTTCAACAGTTAATTTTGGGAGAATCAAAACTTATGCACATGCCAGGCGTGGTGGCTCACGCCTGTAATCCTAGCTCTCTGGGAGGCTGAGGTGGGCGGATTGCTCGAGGTCGGGAGTTCGAAACCAGCCTGAGCAAGAGCGAGACCCCGTCTCTATTACAAATACAAAGAAATTAATTGGCCAACTAATATATATAGAAAAAATTAGCCGGGCATGGTGGCGCATGCCTGTAGTCCCAGCTACTTGGGGAGGCTGAGGCAGGAGGATCGCTTGAGCCCAGGAGTTTGAGGTTGCTGTGAGTGAGGCTGACGCCATGGCACTCACTCTAGCCTGGACAACAAAGCGAGACTCTGTCTCAAAAAAAAAACAAAAAAAAAACTTATGCACACATTTTCAACTGCACAGTGGGTCCATGTCCCTAACCCCTGCATTGTTCAAGGATCAAATGTCATTAGAAAAGGATGTGGGCAGCATAGAGGTAAGGAATTTGCTTGTTTCAAAGGAGAATAAATTCCCTACTTGCCTACAGAGAGGAAAAGAAATGAGGCTTGGATCTGTTCTTTTTAATGAAGAGAAGTAAATAAAAAATTGGGGAGGAGACGAAGAAGACCTTGTCAGGGGAATGATGGAGCAAAATCAATTTTCAGAAGTGATTTAGCCAAATATAACAGATTTGTTAAAGGAAGGCATCTAACAGTTGTCCTCAATAAGTCTTGTTGTGGGAATGAGTTAATGAATGACTCAGGCATCCAAGACACAAGTTGGAGTCTCTGTAGGGTTTGATTAATGGGAGTCACCAGATCCAAGCTAGTCGTGAAATGACTTCCACGTTGGTGGCTGGTCTGGCTGAGGAAGTGGAGGGGAGGCAGAGGGTGTGGAGGGCAATGGTGGACCATGCCGAGAGGAACTGTTGCCCAGAGCACTGTCCGTGTGTCCAACCATGGACTTACTGAGCACCGAGGGTCAAGGAGAGAGAAGACTTGAAAAAGTAAACAAATCCTCCTGAGAAGGAACTACTATGCTCTTGCAATATTTAATTGTTATTTCACTGATAAGAAAATAAACCATTTAATATTTTTGATAACAAAGACTAAAGCTTCAATTGAGAGACTAGACTTGACTTTCATTTGTTTTGAAACTCACCATTTTACATTTTTAAAGAGCAGTACATAGATTATACATAAATGCCACTTCCTGTACAAACTGAACCAAATCAATCCGATCGTTGCTTTCTGAATAATGCATATTAACAGCATGAAACAAAGTATGCAGTGTTCTGAGCTGGTTCGCAACAAAAATTAGAAAAATGTCTTCATGAGAATTGTTAAAACTATTGTTTTGAAGTAAAAAAAAACAGACCAATAAATTATTTTTGGAAGCAGACTAATCCATAAATGTGCTGAGAGAGAAATGGCATAAGAAACATTTGTTCCACATCTTTAAATTTTCAGATTAAGAAAAATATTAACTGTTGAAATGTGACGGAAAACTGTCAGCAGTGAATGTAGTCAGATATATAAATTGGACTATAAACCAAAAGGCAGGGTCAAAATGCAAATTTGTCATTAATATGGAAAACAAAAATCCACTATTATAAAAACAAAGTAATCTTGTCCCCATCTGTGACATGGCAACTTTGTAGATGAATCTATTAACTATGATAGCTGTTAATTAGATTAGAAAGAATTTGATTAATATTAAAGATGGTTAATTCCACACTCTGCATGTAATGATTTCTTTCCATTTTGTACTTCTAAAATGAGATGGGAAACCTACAACGAGATCAGAAACATTTGTTAACTTTTGAGTCTTGGAGATGATCACTCTCTTTTATAGAAGTACAAAGCTGACTTAAAATCAGATGACAGCCAATGGGAAAACAAACGGGAATGTGAGATCCTTACATTTCTTCTATCACCCAGATCAAGTACATTTATGGAAGGGACCAGATTTTATGCCCATACAGTTTATGATAAATACAGCATAGTATAAATATGCGCAGGAGCATGCATTTACAAGAGATATAAAGGAGTGAGTTCATGTTCAGGGCATTTTTATTTTCTTTCCCAGTTAAGCTTGTGGTAAGGTGATGAGGTTCACGGGAAGATCAGGCTAGCTCCCTACATCCCCAGATTCCCTGGGGGTTGAGAGTATTACTACTTTAGGTTCAACAAATACTGACTTGCTTATGTGATCTTTACCCCATTCATGTGAAATTATTAACCTCCTGCTTTCAATTCATTTTTGCCAGCTCTAACAGGGACAAAATGGAAGCCATATGTGTATAGATTCAATGCAGTGCACCACAAAGCCCTATTGAGATAGGAAGCCAGGGAAATGTTTAACCCCAGCTGCTGTAGCCACAGCAAGAAACCTCACAGTTGGGGGTAAGGTGGCGATAGCAGAAAGGGATTTTGAAAAAAGGGGATGAGACTCCCAGGTAACCCCCAAACCTTTAAGACAGGAGGGTCTTTCAAATATCCCACTTCAATGGTGGAAGAGATTTTCTTAAAACCACTGGTAGATGCATTCGTGATACATGTTATAGGCTTTCAAAATAAGGATAAAAATAGCTGAAGTCATGGAAATGTGGTTGAAGAAGTTCATATCACATCAAGCCCCCAAATGCTTAAAGTTTAAAGGCTGAAATTTGTGATTGCAGGTGGAGAAACTAATTGCACTTTGATATCAGGTTATTGGCTACCAGAAGACTGCTTGTGGAGGGACATGCCCAGGCCCTCCCTGATCTAACTCCTGTTTGCATCCCCAGCCTGTAACTCGTGAAAAGACTCCCTGAATGCTACACCAAGACCTGCATGTACTTATTCATGATGCAACTGTAGAATGAGTTTTGAGTGCTCATTTATTTTCAGTGTGTTCCAAGCAGTACATAACATATAGGGATTATATGGCACAGAAGCAAACTCCAAAAGTATTGGAGAATTTTAACTCCCCTGACAGTTGTGGGAAGCCTTATCCTGTTTGGTGTAAAGCTGAACATTTGATAACAACTGAATATCTCAAAAGAGAAAGGAAACAATGAGTGGAGCTAACACTAAGGGCTTAATTCTAACCAACATGAAAGAATTAGACAAGTGATATAGTTGAAAGAGTCCAGGCTTTAAAATCAGATGGCTGGGTTTAAATTTCTGGCTTTCATACTTATTGGCTATTTGACCTTGGGCTATTTTTACAATCTTTCTAAGTCTTTACTTCATGGGGTTTGGGGAACAATTAAATTAGATAATGTATGTTAAAGACCTAATATTAATATATAGTCACATACTTTTTAATAGAAAAGCCATATCTGATTTTTGAACTGGAAGCAATCAGAATATTTAGGGAGAAGTGATTCTTTCAGTGTTAATAAACCTTAAGGAAGGGAATTCTAGATAAAGACAGGCTTGAGAAAATACAAATATGCTTTGTGGGCATAAAAATGATGGTATTTCTGCTTTTGTACCAAAATTTTCTAAGACAAAATAGGTATGAATTTATAGCCAGATATTTCAAAAGGGAAGACAATTTGAAAAGGTTGGTATGCAATAATAAATAACGTTTAGATCATACTGTTAGCATGGTGAGAAAGAAACAAATAGCTCTCAGAGAGCATCCCAATCACAGATTTTTTATAAACACACACAGAGGCTCTTAGAAGAGAGGCCTGTAAGTAAAGACAGGTATAAATGGCTGTTCTGTTTGTGGATCAGCACCTGTGTGAGGTTCTCTGTGCCTCTCTTGATGCTCAATTTCAGGAAGGTTATCAGCGAATCAGAACAAGTCAGGAGAAAATCATTCAGGATAGATAAGAGTTTGGAATCTTTATCTACAGAATGGTTAATGAAATGATGCCATTGATCAGGAGGAAAAAGAATCCTGGAAATTCAGTGTCTGGCTCCAAAGGCTCCAAAGGCAGCCTTTAGACTGTAGGGGGCAAGGTGGTCACCTACAGATGCACTGTGCTTGGCCAACTCAATGTTGACCCAAATAAGTTTTTTAAATGTTTTGAATTAGCAGTTAACCATTAAAGTGATGACATTTCACTTAAACATCTTGATTTCTGACTTTTTAGAAGAATTAGACATTATTACTCCCTTTAGAGCAAAAAATAGCTGGAGTAGTGATTGCCAATCGCACAGGGCACGTTCTCTCCTTTTCACCAATCACTGTTATTTTCAACACCTCCCTTATCAAGTGAAAAATCTTCATGGCAACCTTTCATCAGGTTTTTATGGCCATACTTTTCTAATAAGAGAGTTTCTATCAAGATTTTTCTTCTAAGCAGCATTACTCACTGGCATTCAAGGTTGTAGCCCATTATCTAGATTTATTATGTATTGTGCTGGGTATAAAACTAGAACATATGGCAGATTTGAACCCAGTTATAAAGCTTCCTAACAAAGCTGTTTGAAAATGAAGTGAGCAGTGTTATGGAGTGTGACCATTAAGAGTGAGTTCCCTGTGACAATGAATGTTCAAGAAAAGGCTGAATGTTCACTGTTGGTGATGCTATGAAAGAAAGGCTTGCATGTCATAGATCAGTTTTTCATTGCTGTGCTGTAGTTCAGACGGGTAACTGTGACTCCCACCCAGTCATGCCACCACATTTTGATAAATACATTTTTAAAAACACTTTAAAAGAACTATAACTGAGCATAAATTCTATACTATCAGAATGTTGGGTTGGAAAGCAGCGGTAGTGTAGAGTAAGGTTCAGCCTACAGCAAGTACTAGATAAGAGGCAAAGAAAAAATAAAAAGATTGCATGTTTCTAGGAAAATAAGAGAACTTTCCTCTGTGGGTCTCTAAGAAGGTATGACCAGGCCAGTAAACAATTCTACTCAAATAGAGGTGTAGCACTGAAGGGCAACCAAGCATGATAACCAGGGATACTGTTAGAGATTCTATGAGGTCCTGATATATGAGCCAGGGACTGCATTGCAACTATTAATTTGTTTAGTGCTTTTTGTAGTCTTTCAATCTTTTTAAGTTTACTGCCAAGTATTCAGAATTTGTAAGCATGCTGCAAACACAACAATTGAGGACTGAACTGGAAAGATAACCTCTGCTTTGTTCCAAGTCTGGGGTAATAATATACTGTATATCTAGATGCTAGAGAAAAAGAAAGCTCTATTGTGAACTCATCTCATTTTTCATGGGTGATAAAAAATAGAGATAAACAAAGGCAAGATTCTTTGATGTATAAGATAGACCTGACACTCAATTGGTGTATTTTTTTGTAACATTCAATGTCACATTGTGGGCATAGCAAAATATGATTGCAATCGAGTCATGTCTGTTAGAGTGACTATATACCATCTATTTATTGATTTGATTAAGAAAATATAAGAAAGCTTTCTGCCAGTTTATTCCTGGTGTACTGTAGCACTGGTCCCACCATAATTGTTCTGTGATATGAGCCTCTAGTACCCGATAAGCTGCATTACCCCTATGAATTTCAATCAATATGGATTAAGAATGGACGATTTAGTTTGTAAAGAATAGCAAGCTGAAATGCAAAATTCAAATTTCAAAAGTAAATGGCAGTAAAAATTTAGTCTGAAACAGCACTCAAACTATCTTTCCTATTCTCATGCTGTTTAATTTAAGGGGACTTTTTGATAGCAATAGGGAATTTCAAACCACTTTATTGTCGATTTATAACAATATCTCTTCTCTGGGACAAGCCATTCCTCCCCTGGGGGATTCTTACTCATTTTTCCATTAAGAAAAGGATATAAAGCTTGTGGTGAAAGATTAGACAACTATTTTCCATTCATGGGCCCACAATGGCCATTATTTCAAAACATTTACGAAAAACAGATTATCCTGTCCCTCCCTTCTCCAGATGCCAAAAGTTCACTCATGCATGTGGAAGGAGATATGAGTTTATCCTTGTTCTTATTATTTGGTAAATTAATTTAAGTTAATGGAACATAACAAACATTTTAAACAAATACACAGACATTTTGCAACATGTTACAAGCAAAATAAAAATGTAATATCTTTTTAAAAAATGGACATTTTTTAGATACTTGTAGATTCACATGCAGTTGTAAGAAATACTGGAGAGACCCTTGCACATTTTGCAGTTTCCCTTAGTGGAAACATTTAGCAAAATTATAGTATATTATCACAGCTGGGATATTGACATCGATAGGATCTACCTATATTATTCAGACTTCCCCAAACTTACTTATACTTGAATGTGTGTGTGTGTTAAGCTGTATACAATGAGTAGGTTCATGTGCTGAACAGTTCCAGCATCACAATGATCTCTTGTGCTGTCCTTTTACAGCCGTGCCTCTGGCCCCTCACATGCTCTCCCTGCAACCACTCACTCGTCCCCCTCACCTCTGTCTTTTGATTGAGGTATTTTGACTGTTTGCATTTAAAATAATTAGTGATATTTTAGCACTTACATCTGATATTTTCTTATTTGTTTCCTCTGGTTCTTGTTCCTCTTTTTGTCTTTTCTTTACCTAAACATTTTTTTTTTATATTTGCATCCTGAGTAATAGTAATTTTTAAATAGTCAAATAGAGGGTTTGAGTGTATCTCTTTATACAGCGTTCATAGTGGTTGTTCTGGATATGATAAGGAATATAAAATGTATACAACTTATTGTGGTTTAATAGAACCAACATTTACCATTTTGCTTGAAGTATGGAAGCATTGCATTTAGGTTCCTTTCTTTTTCCTACTTTTCACTGTTGTCTTGGGTATCAGGTGGTGTTATAATTTTTATTTCAATCATCAAATACAATTTATAAAAGTCATGAGGAAAATGATAATTTATTGTATGTACTCATATTTCTTCCCTCTCTGTTTTTTGTTCTTCCTTCCTAATACTCTAAGATTCCTTTCTTTTTTTTTTTTTTTTTGAGACAGAGTCTCAATTTGTTGTCCAGGCTAGAGTGAGTGCCGTGGCGTCAGCCTAGCTCACAACAACCTCAAACTCCTGGGCTCAAGCGATCCTACTGCCTCAGCCTCCTGAGTAGCTGGAACTACAGGCATGTGCCACCATACCCGGCTAATTTATATATATCAGTTGGCCAATTAATTTCTTTCTATTTATAGTAGAGACGGGGTCTTGCTCTTGCTCAGACTGGTTTTGAACTCCTGACCTCGAGCAATCCGCCCGCCTCGGCCTCCCAGAGAGCTAGGATTACAGGCGTGAGCCACCGCGCCCGGCCCAAGATTCCTTTTTTTAAAAAAATCATTTTCTGCCTCTTGGAAGAATTTCTTTAGTGAATCTTTAGGGATATGTCTATTAGAAACAAATCATTTTAGTTTTCCTTCTTCTGAGAATGTTTTTATTTCCTCTCATTCCTGAAGAACATTGTTGCCAATTATAGTAAAATTCATAGCTGACAATTCTTTTCTTTAGCACTTGAAAAATAACGTGCCACTTCCTTCTGGTCTCCATGGTTTCAGCTGAGATATCTGCTGTCACTTGAGCTGATGTTTCTCTATGTAGATAATGCATTATTTCTCCCCAGTTGCTCTCAAGATTTTTATCTTCATTTTCCAAAATTTTATTAGCATGTGTCTTGGTATGAATTTATTTGTGTTTGTCCTGTTTGGGTTTCACCCAGCTTCTTAGATGCATAGGTTTGTATCTTTTGCCAAATTTAGGGGGTATTCAGCCATTTTTGACTCAAGTACTCTTTGGCCCTACTCTCTTTCTCTTCTCTTTCTGGGACTCGGATGAAATGACTGTTATATCTTTTGGTATTACCCCAAATATCTCTGAAACTCCATTCATTTATTTTAAAGCCTATTTTATCTCTGTTTTCCAGATTGTGTTAATTCTATTATTTTTATCCTCAAGTTTATTGATTCTAATCTCTGTCATTTCCACTGTACTATTGAGCCCATCCAGCATGTTTTTTTGTTGTTGTTTTAAAATTCCTGTTATTGTATTTTTCAGTTCTATACTTTTCATTTGGTTCTCTTTTATAACTTTTATTCATTTGCTGAGGTTTTTCCCCCCCAACTTGTAAGACAATTTGTAATTGATTGCTGATGCATTTTTATTATGGTTGCTTTACCTTGTCAGAGAATTCCAGCATCTGATTCATCTAGGTGTTAGTATCAATTGATTGCTTTTTCTTATTCTACCTATGATTTTCTAGGTTCTTGACATGACAGGTGATTTTATATTGTATACTGGACATCTTATCTATTATTTTAGAGGGGCTCTGGGTCCTATTTAATTCTTTTATTTCAGCATGCAGGTCTTGGCCTACTTTTGTGGACTATTCTTTCAATGGCTGTTTAGTTTTTAGAGCCCATATGGTGTTATTTTGGTCTGTTTGGAATATCAGGTGCCACTGGATTTCTCACTGGTTGCTGCTGGTGCTGCCTAAGAGGGCAGGAGAGATTTCCCCTGGCCAGGCCACAGCATGTCTCTCAGTGAGGGAGGGTTGTGTTGGGATATCCCCTGATGTCTCTGAATGGTAGGGGACTGGGAGATTCTCAGACCTGAAGAGAAAAAGAAACTTGCTAGACCAGGCTGCCAAGCTGTTGCCTTTACTTAGTCCCTCTTCTGCCCACCCTGGTGTCTTTGGCTAAAGAAGAAAAATCTCAGGCCCACAGGGACAAAAAGGCTTTCTATACTGGGCTGCTTGTTATGACTGGGTCTCCTTATCTGGATCCACAAACCTCCCACAGAAAATCATTTAAAAATTACCTTTAATGTTTAGGAAAGCCAGTTTAGTTATGACTGGGACTATTTTCATTCTGTTTTTGTGTAGCTGATTTTTTAGTGTATTTCCTAGAACATAAACTCCACAGTTTTTTTCTATGTCACAATCTAATATTCCTGCTCAGGACACTAGTTACCTTATTTGCTGGAATGATGGTATCCAAAGAGTATTGATTGGGGCTTGACACCAAATTAGAGAGAGACGCAGAGGTGGGGCATAGGGTTTTACCTCAGTCATTGACTTTATCACAGACTTGGATGTAGTAAACAATGGAGACATCAGATTTGGGGATGGCACAAAACTCAGTACAATAGATATGAATTTGCACTGAAGGGAATCCCCTTTGTTATGGATATTTTATGTTTTCACAATCAGGGTAATTTTACTTCAAAAATGAAATGGTATAATTTCAAACTTCTTATAGACCCAAATTCCACATTAAATTCTTGACCTCTAGCATAAGTTCAAAGCTGTTACTAGTGTGTTTCAGAGATTAAAGGACTTATAGCAGTATGGTTAAAAGCTTGAATTTTAGAGTCGAACCTCTTGGGTTTAAAACTTGGCTTCATCACTCATCAGATATATGGCCTTGAATAAGTCAATTAAACTCCCGAAGCCTTTTTACTGTCTCAACTGGATTAATAATAGGATCTATTTCATAGGTGAGTTGTGAGTGATATATGAAAAAATATATGTACAACACTTAACATAGTACCTGGGATATGGTAATAGCTATTAATATTCAGATATAGTTGAAAGATCACAGTATTTCAAAACTTGGCTTTACCCTTCCTGGTATGTGACCTTATTTTGTTGAGATTTTTTCATTTATAAAATGGAGGTAATAATAAATGATGGCTTCTTAGTGTTGTTATAAAGACTAATGAGAATACTTATATAAAATCACAATGTGAATGAAACATGCTCATCATTACAAATGTCTTGGTATGTATTGATCTTGATATGGTTTCTGTTGTGAGTCATATTTTAACCAACATTCAGATACCCAGTTTCTATTCTCATACAAATTTCATGGATTCTCCATTTTATAGTGCCCCACAAGTAATAAACTCATACTTTTTATAGTTTTCCCCTGTTCATATTACAACCAGGTATTTTGGAATGGGACAATTCTAATAAATATTTATGGAACACTTCCTAAGCATCAAACACTGGATTAGCATTGCATGTTTTCTCATGTAATCCTCACAGTCATCTTGGGAGGGATCTTATCTTCATTTTAGCTGAAAGGTTAAGGCTTAGAGAGGTAAGTTGCTCTAAATCATGCCTCTTGTAAATAAGTGTCATACGTGGGATTTCAACCCAGGTCTATCTGATTCCAAAGCCAAAGTTTATATATAACATCCTCAGGAGAATCTTAAGCCAGAAATTCAGGAGTCTTCTTAGGTTATTCACCAACTTTCCTACCTCATCACTTCTTCCTCTATCACTCACTCACTGAGACTTGTCCTTTACCTGCTAATTGTCTTTCCTCAGTCCTTAGTTCTCCTCCTTCTGTCACTGTTGCCCATGCTGTCTCCTTTGATTCTTACAACAGTCAATGAACTGATTTACCTGTGCTAGCCTCCTTCCATTCTTTTGTCCATAGTGCCAAGGGAGAAATTTTTCTAACATGACAATTCTCTTCTCTTAGTAGCACCCCTTCTCCTACAGGGTAAGATCCAAGCTTTTTAGCATGACTTACAAAGTGCCTTTGTTATCTAAATAAGGTCCTCACCATTCTCTCTCTCCACATACCCCATCTTGCTTTAATTTTCAACAGTATCAATCTACTTCTATTGCATAATGCACCATGTTGTTTCCTGCCTCCGTGCCTTTGTGCATGCTATTCCTTCTACCTGGAATGACTATTTGAATCCCTTTCCACTCACACTTCTGCTCTGGGGTAAAAGTTCAACATATCTTTTGAAATTATTCCAGACATCACTTCCTGGCCCTCTCTATCTTCATATGAAATTTAAAATATTTTTTGAATTGTATCTTTGATTGTGTAATATTCTGTTATTGGATTGCTCATATTTTAAGTATTGGATTACTCATATTTTAAGCCTGGCCCTTGGCTCTCATTTATTAAAAGTCATGGAATTATATGCTAAAAAATGGTAAATTTTATTATATGTAATTTGTACCTCAAAAATCATGAGTTATAAAAAAGAGACTTAGAGACATATCAATCAAAAAACAAAGAAAGAAACAAACAAAAGACATAGCAATCAAATATAATATGTAGACCTTATTTAGACCCCAATTAAAAAATTTATCTAAAATGTTTTGAAAGTTAAGGGTTTGAATATTCACTGAGAATTGTATTAAACTGAGGAAATAATGTTAATTTTGTTAGTTATGAGAAAAACATTATAGTTATAATTTTTTAAAGTGATAAGACAACCTAAAAAATGGGAGAAAAATATTTGAAAACTATCTAATAAGGGATTAATAAGCAGAATATATACAAAACTCAAACAACTAAAAAAAAAAAAAAAAAACCCAAACAAATGATCTTATTTTAAAATCAGCAAATGACCTGAATTGACATTTCTCAAAAAAAGAAAAAATACAAATGGCCAAAAAGTATACGGAAGTACAGTCAACACCTGTGATCATCAGAGAAATGCAGCTCTAAGCCACATTGAGATATCCTCTCACTCCAGTTAAAATGGCTATTATCAAAAAAGACAAAAAATGTGAAATGTTGGTGAGAATGTAGAGAAAGGGGAACACTTACAAACTGTTGGTAGGAATATAAAGTGATATAACCATTATGGAAAACAGTATGGAAGTTCTTCAACAAACTAAATATAGAACTACCATATGATCCAGTAATCCTACTCCTGGGTACATAGCCAAAAGAAAGGAAATCAGTATATCGAAGGGATATGAATACTCCTATTTTATTGCAGCACTATTCACAATAACCAAGATATGGAATCAACCTAAGTGTTATCAACAGATGAATGGATAAAGGAAATGTTTGTATACACATGGAATATCATTCAACCATAAAAAGGATGAAATCCTGTTGTTTGTAGCAACATGGGTGGAACTGAAGGTCATTATGTTAAGTAAAACAAGCAAGCACAGAAAGACAAATATCACATTTTCTCATTCATACGTGGAAGCTGAAAGGTGACTCTCATGAAGATAGCAGACTGGTGGTTCCCAGAGGCTGGGAAGGGAAGTGGGGTGGGAGAATGAAGAGATGTAGGCTAATGGGTACAAAACTACAGTTAGACAGAAGAAGTAAATTCTTGTATTTGGTAGTATAGTAGAGAAATTGTAGTTAACAAAAATTTATTGTATATTTCCAAATAGCTAGAAGAGAAGAAATTAGAATGTCCCCAATACAAAGAAAAGATAAATGTCTGAGTTGATGGCTATCCCAGTGACCTTGATTTGATCATTACATATTGTAAACATGTATCAAAATTTCACACATACCTTCAAAATATGTACAACTATGATATATCAATAAAGAAATTTTTAAAAAATCTGATGTAACTGAGCACCCACAGAGTGTTGAGTACTCCATTAGACTCTAGGACTTGAGACAGAGTTTATTCACTGACCCTACCTTTAAAATATCTCTATCCGTTGGTCTCGCCAGGCAACAATTATACCTTTTAATTCATTGTGATTAACATTTATTGGTTACCTGGCTCTATAGTGAGTTCTATGGGAAGGAATACAAAGAAATCATAAAAATAAAACACTAGGAATTTTAGTGAGCTCACCATGGAGTCATTTGACATGCTTCCTCTATACTGTGAAGTGTAACCCTAATTTTCCAAACTCCTTTATTTAGGGAATGAGCCATTCTTTCTGGCTTGAGGCATCCAACACCCCTTCAAGAATTCCTGTGATTCTTCTGTATGGAGTAAGAAAAAGGCATCATATCCAATGTATATCCACATAGTCTGAACAATTATTCCCAGCACCGACTGAATATATCTAAGCCTGGACTATGTATAGAAGAGAGGGTTCTAGAAGGAGAGTGGGATATATAAAACATACTGATGCTGCAAATGGAATGATTCCAATTATAAGTTACTCTAAAACTCAAAAAATTATTAGGGCTTGACCTAGAACTCTGGCTCTCTCACCTAGAAAAAAATGGATATGCCTCTGTTTTAATCACTTGTACTCTGGACTTGAAATGTACCAGGGCCTCCTGCTGTCAAAAATTAATTTGCACATGCATCAGGGCATGCACTGAGTGCGTGGCCTGGTTTCAGAGGAAAAGTGCCCGCGGTTATTTTGTGAGCTAATGTGAGCTTGTGCATGGGCACAGGGTCTGTCATTGGCTGGAATACTGGGCTATGACTCAGAAAACCCCCGTTTCTATTTTTCCTTTTTCACTGCCTTAATGTGCGACCTCCATCTTTTAACCCCTGTCTGCCTCAGTGTCCTCACCTGGGCTATGCTTTTCCCTTTACAGAGCATAAATAAAATATTGCTTAACGAGAAAAATGTGTTTTATCGCAGCAAAAATATTGACTTTTACGAATCAGTTCTATAAATGTATTCTCTGTAAGCCGCATTAAAAATGAGATGTCACAAAGGAACATGAGGATCTGCCAAATGATATGTTGAGATAATCCTGCTAGGCACTGTGATAATTGTCCCGATAGATATTATTATTACTCTTAATGCTGAATTCATGGTGCTTTAGTACAGGAAATGCCACAGTTGGAATTTCTGTCTAATTAGATATGCCATTCACATAGCAACATAATGGAAAGGAACAAATTATTATATGTAGATATGCGTATTCCTTCTCCCTCTCTCTTACTCTCTCCTACAGAGGAAGAAAAGAGGGCTCATTGCCAGTGTGCTCTGGGCAAGGAAAGAGTCTTTAGGAGGAATGAGAAGTGGCTGTTCACCTAGAAGTGACAAGTGAGAACTCTACTGATGAGTTTCCTCCCAAACTTAACTCAGCAACAACAGGGAGAATGATTAACTCAGCAATCAGCCTTTATCTTCTAATGGGCATACATATACTAATCAAGTGGATTTTCCTTTTCCTTTTTATTTACTTAAAAATTGTCAAGACCCTTCATTAAGAGCCGGGTCCTATGCTGGGCACTGAGTAAACATAAATAAGTCTTTTAAAAAAGAAATAGCATTAGTTAGGCCATGTTTAAAAATATGACAGCCCATAGATTTCCATGTCTGGGTTTCGACTAGTATGTCTAATATGGGAAATGGATTCGAATTTCTTCATTCACATTCTCTGTACTAGTTCCCTCTGGTAACCCATGGGGTTTTTTGGCCATAGTGCAGAACCACACCAAACCCTCCTCCACATTCTTATTAACGTCATGTTCTTATCTTTGACCAAAAGTACCTTAGATAATGGCAGGTAACTGGTTAGAAGACAAGATTGTTGAAACCTGAGAGGATTAAAAAGTCAGCTCAACTCAACTAGCTTTTCTGAGCCCCTGACATTGTTCAGTTGAGGAACAAAGAGGTGAGCTGACTTGGTTAAGGTCACATGGCTTGTGTCATGAATAAAACTTACGTATCTCGACTCTTTATTCATCTTTACTATATCAATGAATTAAGTAAGCTGCTTTCATTTCCAAGGACATATATTTTGTTTCCTAAAGAAAGGTCGAAATTGTAATGTAAAAATTATAACTTGGTGGTTAAGAACATGGGTCAAGAGTAAGGCTGTCTGAATTCAGATTCGGATGGTACAATTTAATGGGAGAAGTTAGGAGAGTGATTGACATAAACTTCTCAGTTCCCTCATCTGTTAATGTGCAAAATAATAATAATCAGTCACAGGGCTTTTGTGGAGGTGGATAACCCGTATGATGGAATGGGTACAGGCTCTGACACTATTTAAAGAGGAAATAAATGAAAGCAAGATGTACAGCAAAAAATAAGTATTTCTTTTCTTATAGAGTATTTTTGTACAAATCCAGTTAGATCACAGAGTTACCTTTATGTTCGTACAAGTTCTTAAAACTCGAGCCATAGATATTATCTTAAAAATCAAATTCAAAGAGTTAAAGGTAATGACTCTGAGAAATGTGTGAAAAGTTCCTTGAATGTTTGTTTATGTAAAATATATAGTTGATTCCTGCAGTCAAACCCAGAGCAAATTTTAAATGACTTGTAAAGGAACACAATCAATCTAAATTTAGAAGAGGAAAGGAGAATGGGGAAGGAGGACAAGCTTTCAGTGAGAACCCATTCATTATTTTTTCTCTGTAAAATCTCTAGGGGCTAACTTCATCTCTCAAAGTTTTACGCTGGGCCCTGATAATTTGTTTCACTGCCCTTCAGAACACAGAAATACGGCAAGATGCATGAATCTAGCCTTTCTGTAGATCACAGAAGCACCAATGACAGATTTTGCGTTTCCCCACCTTACTCCCTTGCCTGAGTTAAGTAGGTGAGTTATTTGTCATTGGAGTCAGCTGTAGATTACAGGATGCAGTCCTAAAGCTGCTCTGGGAAGGGAACTCTTCCACTTTGTCCCTCACCTCTCTGATGTGTTTTCATTTCTGCTGCCATGCTCAAATGATTCTGTGTCTCTTGCCCTCATCCTCTCTGTGGGCTGTCATTGTGCACACAAGTCTAAACTGCAGAGTAAGTAATAAATCTCAGGCCACACTTTTAGTTCTTTTTCACCTTGACCGTTATAAAACTTGTACATGAGTTTTCAATATAGAATATGAGTGTGCACAGACCAAGGAAATGCACAAATTAATTATGCTAGAGATTCTTTCTATTGCGTGAATTCATATGAGTCAACATATAGCCATCTAAACTGCTGTCTATACATTTTCTTCTATTATAAACCTTGAAGACTGTCAAAAGTTAAGCCTCATTTAAAAAATTTATTTGCCCCTCATTTGGAGAACTAAAGAGGGACTAATAGGAAAGCGCTAGGATTTTATGCAATCATTTTGCTTTGAAATAACAGTCTGTGTAGTGCATTTTTGTAGTGTATTTTTTCCAGGAAATAAATATTAAATAACGTATTAACCCACTGAATCAGGGTAGAAGCTGAATGGAGACCTGCCTGTTCCTGATGTCGGGCTCTGAGGAAACCTTTCTCTTGGTGTTGTTCTTTAAGACACTCAAACACCATTTGCACCTTGGCAAGGGTCTAGACTTCTGTGGAATGAATATACATTTATACACACTGTGCCTTCTTCCCTTTATTCTATTACCCTACTCTAATGTTTTTTCTTTTTGTCTCAATTTCTGCATGTACCTTTCCCTGTTTTACCGAGACTTATTAAATTCTTTTCAGAGTGAAGCAGAAGTGAATGAATGATAGATAAATAAGCCTCTCAATGCGATTCATACACTGATCTTGCTCTCACCTGTAAGTTTTAACATTAATAAAAACAATCACATTTTGTTTGGCAATGACATAGCTCCTAGGATAATTGGTGCTGAAGTAATTCATGTGTTTGTTGACTTCTTGTTTCCTATCAGGTTCTGCATGATGTGTTAATATAGTGGTAGATAAACACACATGGTTCCTGACCTCAAGGAGCATACAGTGTATAGAAGTGAGGCTGTCTACTAGTCAATGACTGCAGAATCTGCATCAGTATTTTCTCTCAACATAGTTTACTTCAATATACTTTGCACAAATATATGTTCACATATGTGATCTATGTAGCTATTTACATTGAACTTGTCTAGCGTGGTGGAGAATTCAGCATGCTACAAAATCTTCCAGTTTTCACCCGAAGTTTGCTAAGATCATCAATATGGGATGATCTTCATATAACTCTCCATAGATTTCAGTCCCTGTTACTACTATGGTTCACAGGATAAAATTTATTTTCTTTTGCTCATTATAAAAGGAATTTCCTCTGAGGGTTGATGGATAATCTCTACTGCCTTGTAAATTATAGCTGAACTTTCAGCCATTAAACTTAAAGAAGTGTGCCATCGTGTGCACATTTGATTAGATTTTGTGTGTGTGTCTGTGTGATTAGATGTTTATAAATATGCAGCAGGCGGTTAAATCCAGATTCTCTTAAACACACACATTTTTCTTTTCTTCTCATGCTTTTCCTCCTCATTAAAGCATTTAGCTACCTACTTGCTTATGGACTAAGAAGGTTGAACAAGCATGACACCTGCCCTCTAGTGTTATTGTCAAAAGCTTTTAGTAAGCTCATAATTGCACAAGGCACTGGGTAGTTGCTGCACCCCAGAGCTGTATACTTTGACTGTCTAGATTTTTTTTCCTGTCAGAGATGATTCCTAACCCCATATTCATGGAGTTAAAATATTGAGCTTTTTGTTTCCTAAGCAAGTGATGCAGTGTCTAACATCTCCTGTACTCTCCCACATTAATAATTATGTGGTAGTAGTGATTTTCTTTTTCTGGTTCTTTTACTTTATATCTTTTCTCCTCTCTTCCCTGTCCCTGATTCTTCCTCTCTCATGTAAGAAATTCATAAATATTTTAATGTGCATTTTGGGGGAGAGCCATAGGATATCAGGTTCAGGTTGACTTTTATCTAACTGATCATTTGTTCAAATCCAACTGAGAAAAATGCCTTTGATAATTACAACTTAAATAGCTAAGGTGTATGCCAGCACTGCATAATTCCAGGGGACACCATTGAGGTCTTGGTGACTCATACCCAGGCCCAGATGTGCACAGGAACCCCCAGATCCACACCTCTGCCTCTGATCTTTCTCCTACACTTCTAGGCTGACCATCCCACCTTCTCAAAATCTACGTGTCTAAAATGGACATTTTCTTCCCATTCCTCTCAACCCCAGCCAACTTCCTGTACTGATTTTTCTATTTTTTTCTTTCAGTCACACACACAATATTTTGCAATTCTCCTTCTTGTTCAGGTACAATTAGTCATAACAATAACATACTGACTCTTTTATCAAAACATCATGGACATCGCTCCCATCCTTTCTCTTGCTGGTTCTAACGCTCCCAGTTTAGATTCCTTATTAATTCCTGTCTGGGTTATCACCAGTCCCCTTGCACAATAGGACCTTGCTTAATAGTACCTTGCTCTGCTTCACTGCTCAAAGCTCCACCCATCAGTAAAGACCTGCTTAAACTGTCTGGTTGCCACACCTCAAAAAGATTTCTCTTTTCTCTAAGTTCTCTAAGCACCCCTTGGAACTTACATGATTATTTTCTAAAATAGTCAACGAAGTTGCAAGCTCCTTGAGGGGTGGGGCCACTCTTGATGCATCCTGCGTCATTCACACACCCAGCACCGTGACTCCCGTAGTCCATCATCAGGACATAAAGGAATGCTCCTTCCTTGCTCCTTCCTGAACTCCAAATGCTTATCTCCAACTACTGTTCACACATCTCTATCGGAGAACATTAAGCACGATAATCACCATGTTCTCATATCTCTCTCCTCTTTATTTCCTATTTCTGTGCATTATTCCACTCTCCACCCAACTACCCCTGCCCAAACCTCATCTCGCCCCTCAATCTTCCTCTGCCTCAGCCCCAACGTCCATCCCATCACCAGACCCTGCTGCATGGGTCCAGCATTCTGGCATCTCCTTACTTTTCCAAATCCATCCTCAGTGCCATTAACTTAGTTCAAACTCCATATTTCTCACTTGTATCACTGCAGTGATCCAAGTTGCTTCCCCTGGCTTCAGTCTTTGTCCCTCCAATCCGTTCTCCACGATGCCATCTTAGTAATCCTTATATACTGGGACGCTGATTCTACACTGTCCCTGCTTAAAGTTGCTCGTTGCTCATCAATAGTCCTTACAGTAATGTTCAAACTCCATAGCATGACATTGAAGATGCATTTTCTGATCCCTGCTTCCTTTCAATATTCATGCCTCTCCACCTCTTTCCTCCCTTTATCCCCGAGCTCCAGTGGTAATGGCGATTGACTCTCTAAAGGTCTTTCCCTGAGGCAATTTGTCAAAGCTAGTCATGGTAGTCATGCCAAAGCCTGAATTCTCTTTTCTAATGATTATTTAGGAAAGCCTAAGTGATCCAGTGTTGGCTGACAGGATATAAGAGAAAATCTGCTGTTGATGTTCTAAAATTGATTTAAAATAGACCTAAGGAAGAAAATAGCTGCTTTTGCTTCTAGATGTTGCTATGTCTGGATGTGGCATCTGGACCTTCCACAGCCATCTTGCTGCAAGTATGAGGATGGGGCCAATAGAGGAATCAGGGAAACACTGACAAAGGGTCAGAATCAGGGAAACACTGACAAAGCAGTGTTGGAGGCCTGATGCATTGCTTTTAGAACACACCCTGCTTAAAAGCTTCCTTCCAGGCGATCTGACACATTTCCTAATTGCTCAGGCCAGTCCAGGTTTGGGTTCTCTGTTATCTGCAACTGAAGACACCATGATAAGGAATTGCTTCAAACACACTGTGCTTTCTCCTTCCTTCTGATCTGTACACGAAGCCTTTTTCTCTAGCCTCCAGGTCTCAAAAAATAGTCAAGCCTTTCACAATTGCCCAAAGTATATATGGTAGAACTATTTGCTTGCCTAAATCTTAGAGCTTATGATGACTAGGCTTTAGGATTACTCATCATCTCCTCCAGTAGCTTTGTTCTAGACATATCAGCTGCAGTCCATTCTTTCCCACAGAATCCTACAATGCATTCATTTGTACATTTATTTGACAAATCCTTATTGAGCACCTACTCAACCAACTGCTTGGTTGCCACAACTCAAAGAGATTTCTCTTTGTGCTAAGCATTGTGGAATATGAGTAACTCAAAGCAACAACTTCCTTGTCATGATAGAGTTTAAATTCTAGTGGAAAAGGTAACCAATAAACACACAAAGAAGCAGATATGCAGTACAAGGAGGTTGAGGAGATAGTGATAGGTAGAAGGATCATAATTTAAGGAAGGGTCAGAAAAGATTTGTCTGAGAAAAGCCCTGAGTGGAATGAGGCAATAAGCATGTGGATGTCTGAGAGGGGAACATGCCACAGAGTGAGGGCATCCTGTGCAAAGGAGCTGAGGAGGGGGTTGGATGTCCTGAAGGGCAGCGCGGTGGCCAGTGTGGCTGGCCAGAGGGCAGGAGGGGCAGAGTGGCAGGAGATGTGGGCCAAGAAGTGTCCTAGGAACATACGATGTGGGATCCTTTAGCTGTAGAAGTTTAGATTTTATTCTGAGGGAGTATTTTGAGCAGAAGAATGAGATGATTGAGCTGGCTTTTAAATGTGCCCCACTGGCTGGCTGTGGGAGAAACTATAGGGAAAGAGAGTGGAGGCAGGAGACTCTCAACTACTCTTGGGGTCTGGGAGACAGAAAGTGGGAGGTGGGCCACCACACAATGTGACAGCTTCCAAGGGACACTCACTCCCTTGCTGAGGATCAGACAGCTCTGTTCTGCTGCCATGCCCTAGGCTGAACTACTGGATATCCCATCCCAAGGCCCCCTCTCCATAACCTGTTCACTGACCTATGAAGTAGCCTCACATGAAAAACACTGTGAATATATTAATGAATCACATGGTAAGCAGCAGAGAGAGTGGGAAGGAGAACCACAGGAAAGGACGCAGGATGGAAGCAGGTGGCTTGTACTAATGGCAGAGCACTGGGTAGGACTTGTGGGCTGAAGCTACTGGGCAGACAAGGTGGCCTGGTCCCTATAGAAATCTTGGGTGTTGATTGGACTTCAGGTTCCACTTCTATGGAGCCCGCAGTGCAATTCCTGTTACCAAGAGTCCTGTCTTTTCCTGTTACCTGCTCCTATCACCACACATAGACTTATTACAAGCCCTTATTAATTGAAAAATTTGAATGAGAGTATGTTCCCGGCATCCAGAAAACCAGGACTTTGGGTTGCACATAACAACCTTGGGGAATGTGGGGTGTGTGACCCTTGGTGTAGTTTTTAGAGCAAGTGGGGAGCTCTAAGATTCCAGCCCAAATCTCACCACAGATGCCAGAAGCTCATGATTTGTAGTGATAACTCGAGCTTTTGCTGTGGTTTCAAACATGCCCCAAACAGGCTCCCTTAGAAGGTAGCACTTTGCACGACTTGGTTGATCCTGTGCTTGAGAAATGCCAAGGGGCTCAGAAGTGTAAAGACAAAGGATTTGGAGGGTCACTTTTCTCAGTGTTGGGTACCTTCAAAAATAAATTGACAGGCTCTGTCCAGGTTTGCTCAACAAATGACAGATAGGGAAACAAAGCAACTTTATGTAACCATTGCAAGATGGATTTTCTGCCTTCATGCTTACCGCAGGCTAGGAGCCTGCTTAATATTACATTCAGAAAATAGTTTTCTACACTGAGGAAATAAAGCATTAAAAACATTCTCTTCTTGGTCATTTGTGAGCTAAGAACTGGTTGTTGAGTTGGTAGTGGGAATAGAAGCTGAAACAATGCTACAGTAGGTCCATGCTTAGATAAATTTCTGTAGTAGTAAGAAGAAACTATGAGTAAGTAGAATCTAAGAGCCAGAGAAAAGCAGATGGGCAATTGGTCGGGAGTGGCAGTGTTGGTAGAAATAAGATGGAAAAGGGCCCTGTCACCATAGTGGTGGAGGGGCAGCTAGCACTTTTTGCAGAAAGACAAAGCAATACCCTGGTCTATGAGCGATGCTGGATACTTTCAGTGCCCAGACAATTCCCATCACTACAAATCCTTCCTTGTGCAGCTATACTTGATGCCCAAGTGTGTTTCTATTTCCTAGGGAATGCAAAACATAAAACAGCCTAACAAACACACCAGCAAGTTCTCCGAGGATGAGGGCTCTGTCCTGTAAGACTTGGTATCTCCAGCACTTAGCACAGTGCCTGCTAAACAGCAGAGCTCAGGAAGTGTTTGGCTGACAAATAGCAGCATGAGTAAATGCATTTCCAATGAGCAATGCATGGACAATAACAGAATGAGTAAACACATGTCCAATGAGCAATGCGTGAATATAAGAGAAAGAAAGATGTAGAAAAAACTGTAGAGAGATTGCCTACCAAATCAATTTCTGGAAATAAAATGTATTATTTCAAGAGCTTTTATCATAACGATGTAATTATAGCATCACAAGTATGAGAGCTCATAGCTAAATTTGCAAGTATCTCAGTCTGTGATGAGTCCATGATGGTGGTTTCAACCTGGCCTGGGTTTGGAGAGCAAAGCACTCTCCAAATTGCTCTGAAAGCTCATAATGAGCTCATAACAGTCCTTTCCAAAGTGATTACATGTCTATTTTTCGACTGATAGAAGAATCCTAATGAAGCACTTTAGAGAGGGTAGTATCTTCATTTGAAGGGTTCAGACGCATTCCCTTCAGTGAGGTTGCACAGTTCCTTGGGAGTGTGACCTCTCGACGTTCCATGCTCTTTCCACTACGCCATGGAACTGCACAGCTTTGGAGGCAGCTTAGGCTCCAGACTGATTTTGTGGATCATTTGTCACTATATCTTATTTCCCATTGATTAGAATTCAATTATCTAGGTTTCAAGATCCTAGGTGCCTGATAATTAATAATAGATATTATTAGTTTTTTCTCTGGCTGACAAGTTTCATTACCAAATCAGAATGTCATGAGTTTGCCACTGGCAATGCACAGTGAGAGCAGGGGCTATTTGATGCTCTAGCTCTCTGCGTGTTAAGGACTGCTTATATTCAATGACCCTTAACAAATATGATAGCTATTAATAGTCATAGGAAAATGACCTTGCTGTATTAGGAGGACAACAAAACACAATTTCTTGTAAAAAAAAATTTCAAGCCCATACACAGAAGAGCAGTAAAATTTTTAAAAATGTATTTTTTCAATAAATTGATTTTTATTTCTTCAGAATTACTCAGTGCCAAATCATCCTTTTTGTTGTCTGTAACTGCAAGGAGTACCAAAGAGAAAGCCTGTCACACACAACCACCTCTTAACCAGAGTTATCATTGAATCAGTAAAGGGATGTCTTATTGTGTGAAATTTATGTTAATTCATTGTAGAATTATAGATTTTCAGTGTTGGAAGAAACCTGAAAGATATCTAGTTCCATCATCTTTCTCAAGTGTGTAGAATACCCTAGCACTTTCACCATTTGGAAAGAGCAAATTATTGTGTCCTGACATTGTGTTTCTGAATATTACTAGGAAGTATAGCCAAATAAACAGACACTCAAAGCATAATAAGCAAACAAACAAAATCCTACAGCGCTGGCAGTGGAAGGTGATGTGTCTGAGATCCCCTCGCTCTAGAAAAGACCTTTGTTGTTGATTAATATGACGTTGCCACATAAACCTCATTATACACAGGACTCATGACCTCAATAGAGGCAAGACTCAGCTCCGTAGTTTCTAATAAAGACTGACACAAGGTGACCTCAAAAAAAGAATTGCTGCATATAGAGCAGGAATCCAGGACACATTCTTTTTTCATCTGGTAAATCTTCAGCAAGTCTGCATAGGGAGACGTGGAGCTACACTGGCAATTTAGCAAGATTGAATGATAGGTTCAACAAAAAGATTGACATGTGGAGCAATGTGAACCCAGAAAAGTCTTCTTGCCAGGATATTCCAATAATCTTCTTTAAGACCTTCCTAATCAGTTGCACCAATCTTTCAAACACAGGATTTTAATGAGACACAGAGATGGTCCCCTAATCCTGCAAGTCATCTGAAGTTATTGCAAGAATAAGTGTCAAGGAATTCACATGTTGCATTACTGCCAGGGAGCTGTGATTGTCTCAGTAAAGGATTTAGGAAGTAAGCAAGTGAGGATTAGAGCTCATGTCTGCCTGATTCTAAAATCCATACCAGACACCACAGCACTATACTTCTCTCAGTCAACATGATTTGTGTATTCAAAACTATGTGTTGGCAGCTTTCTGAAATAACATGGAAATATTTCCATCACATACACTTCTATATAAGTAGGTAACTGTGTTGACAACATGTGAAAAACTGGAAGATTGAGATGTAACAGATGAGAAATTAAAGATAATGGGGCAATGCTAACAACGATCATGTCCATGCACGTGTTTAACTGATTATAAACTACCTTCACGTACATTTGTTACTTGACCCTCACTACTGCTCAGGTGAGGCTCAGAGATATTGAATAACTTACTCAAGGTCATAGAACTAATAAATGGAGTCAGTGACATGCCAACATGACAATTTGCAGATAGCTTTCAAATTGGTCAACCTCTGCCTCCTGTATTTAGATTGACAGAGGCCATTCTGAGATCAAATCATATTTGAAGCTGCCCTTCTATGTAGGCAATCAATGTCTTGTGTGATTCGAGACATCAGATTCAATTGTAGGAAAATTCCCAGTATACAAATACTTCTGAGTTAAAGAGAGGATGCTCTGGTTTCAAAATAGTGGGCTGAGCACACATTGAACTCTACATGCTGAACAAAACCTAGAAATGTAAGTATGTATGTGTATATATATTTGTGTGCATGTGTGTGTGTGTCTCTGTGTACATGTGTATATATACACACAAACACATAGTCACAGCTCCCATAAAAGAATGAAAATTTACAAAAATTATGATCAATACCTAAATTACTTAAAACAAATGAGATCAGATTTTATCTAAATAGCAACCCCGAACATGTGCAGAGCCTAGGGGAGACAGAGTGAGAATAATATCAGCATCTGGATGAGACCTAGACATATCAGAAGGAGGCTTAAATGGGATTTTGGCAGTAAAATCCCTTGGGCTGGTGAACCCCTTAGAATCTCAGTCTCTCTCTGTCTCTATCTCTATCATCTCTCTCTATATATTTTAGGGCTAGGAAACTGTGAGAGAAGTGTCTCTTTCCAGGAGAAGCAATTCTTAGGACAGAGAGCCAAGCCCTTGGTGACAGGTGGAGAAACAGGAACTGTTAAGCTCAGAAGACCAGGTGCCAAGACATCCCACCAGGGACATGGTGCCCTCCCCTTGCACTCATTTAAAGCCTTGAGGAGTCCAGTCACCCAGCTCTTCCCTCCAGGCAAGCTTCATGTACAGAGCAGCTGTCCATCTGCAGAAATCACAGCAGAGACATAAACTCAAAGTTAAGAGTGACAAACTGAGGAAAGCCACCCAACAAAAGAAAGACAAAACACAAAGCCCAGTCTGAAAAAACAACTAATAAAGCCATTAAGAACAGGATGCTTAAAATGAATCTAATGCTATCATGAGAAAGATTAGGGAAAATATTGCACCCAGGAAACAAATTATGAGCAGTTAAAAAGAAGAACTAATTAGAAATTCAAAATTCAATACCCATAGATGATTAAAATACACACACACACACACAATAGCAAACTAAGGACAGAAGAAACTTATCCTAGCCTGATGAAAGTTATTTACCAGAAATATCTAGCAAAGATTATATTAAAGGTGAAACATTAGAAGCATTGGAAATAAAACCAGCAAGGGTGCTGGTGGCATGGCTAATATTCCAGTTGTGTTGGAATAAGGCAATAAGTCAAAACTAACAAATAACAGGTATAATGATCAAAAAAAAAGAAATAAAAACTGTCTTTTTGTCTTTTTTATAGATAATATAATTGTTTATCTGGAAATACATGATAATGAATGGAAAACTATTGGAAGAACATGAATTAGTCTGGAAGTGGGTTTAATATGAAATTAACATACAAATCCCCAAGCAATTACCATTTAGAAAATCATATTTATAATAGCAACAAAGACAATGGAGTAACAAGAAATAACAATAAGAAAAATAGAATATATTTCAGAAAAAATTATGAAGTGTTATTGAAGGACATAAAATCCCAGTAAAGGGTGAGAGACCATGACCATTGACAGAAAGACACATTATAATTAAAATGCTGCTTTTCCTCAAATTAATACACAAAATAAATGGAATTCCAATCACAATCTTCATCAGACTTTTCATTGTAGGTGATACATTGAATCTAAAATTTGCATAGAATACTTAATATAGATGAATAACCAAAACATTTCTAAAAAAGAAGTCAAGTGAGCTGGTTATCCTATCAGATACCAAAGTTTATTACAAAGATAGAATAAATAGGTAGGGCACGGTGGCTCACGCCTGTAATCCTAGCACTCTGGGAGGCCGAGGCAGGCGGATCATTTGAGCTCAGGAGTTTGAGACCAGCCTGAGCAAGAGTGAGACCCTGTCTCTACTAAAAATAGAAATTATCTGGACAACTAAAATTATAGAGAGAAAAAATTAGCCGGCCATGGTGGCACATGCCTGTAGTCTCAGCTACTAGGGAGGCTGAGACAGAAGGATCGCTTAAGCCCAGGAGTTTGAGGTTGCTGTGAACTAGGCTGATGCCACAGCACTCTAGCCCGGGCAATAGAGCAAGACTCTGTCTCAAAAAAACAAAAAACAAAAACAAAAAAAAGATAGGATAAATAAAGTGATATTGATGCAGGAATAGACAAATAGATTAATGGACCAAAGGAAAGAGCCTAGGATGAGATTCATGTATGGATTCTTGGTATATGAGGGTGGGAGGGAAGAAAGAGTGAATTTTTCAATAAATGGGTTCACAACAACAGGTTTAATAATACATATGATAAACAAATTAGATCACTACAAAAAGCAAATCCAACTGGATTGTAGATCTAAATGTAAAGTAATTAAAATGTAAATTCAAAGAATATATAGAACATATTTATAATTGTGAAGTATATTTAAGACATAAAAAGCGAAAACAATTAAGAAACATTAACAAATGTGCCTCCCTCAGATTATAAAATCTTCTATACTACAAAGATCCATTAAAAAGTGAAAAAATAAGTGACATACTGGAAGAAAATATTTGCAGACTACATAATAAAGGAATCATATTTGGAATGTATAGGAAAATGTTAAGTTTTTTAAAAAACATATTTTTCATTGACCAGACTGGCAAAAATTTGAACGTCATCAAGAACTTGAGGAAACAGAAATAGTGTTAAAGTGTTGGTGAAAATGTAAACTGATATGATCACTTTAGAGAGGAGCCAGTAAAATTTAAAATATTTATACTTAGGAGTTCTATTTCTGGCATATATCCTGACAAAAATTTGTACTTGTGCCAAGGATGTTCATGACATTATTTGTAATAGCAAAACATTAGAAGCAATTTAAAATGCATTTATAAGTGAGATATAGATTGCATTTATCAGGAATGGATAAATAAAGTGTGGTATATCACAAACTGGAGTGCCCCAACAATAGTTTAAAAGAATGCACTAGATTTATGTTAAGCATAATGACATGGGGGTAGATCTCAAAAACAATCCTGGGTAAAACAGATTAAAACAGTACTAATATGGTACATATAGTATTATAGCATTTAATACTGATATTAAATGGAAAAATTTAAAAACCATATGTTTTTATACACATGTGTGTTTAAATGTAAAATTCTTATGATACTGATTGCCTCTAGGAGGTAGAGAAGAAAATGGAATTAATGGGGGTTAGTAGAGAGTGGTCAAAGTAAAATTTTGACTTCATCTATAATGTTCTATTTTTTTTTAAGGAGAATGTATTCTTCTATTAACTTGCATAATTAAGATTAATTTAATTTTCAAACTTGCTATAAAAAATATAATGCTGTAAGTGCACACGCATACATATACTCTTTCATTTAGTGCCATGCAATTGTTCCCATGATATATAGTTCATTCTTATAATAAAATTAATAGGTACTATTTATTAGTCACCTACCGCATGCCAGGAACTGTGCCAGGATCTCTATGCAAAGCTCATTAATCCTATTATTAAACCTGGTGTTAAGTGTTATTATAGTATCATAGGTGGAAAAAATATCCTCACAGAGGCCAAGAACCTGACTCAGTATAAGGCAGAGGCTCAGCTATACCAGGATTCAGACTCATTTCTGCAAGTTTCTAAAGCCCATGTGACTCCCACCGCCCAAAGCTTCCTTTATGTCATAGACAGCCAAAAGCTGATTGCTCTCATTAGCTAATATGCAGATGAAGAGTATAGCAGCATTTCAGCCTGGAGTCCTCCTCGAAGGTGTCTTTCTCTGGTCCCTTATGTTGTAAAGCCAGCGTGGGAACACATGGTCCCATTTTTCTCCTTGCATTTCAGCATTCAGGATAAACTCAGCTAGTCTAAAGGCTTGTTAGCATGGCTCCAAAAGACTGGGAAAATGGCCCAGTCTGCAGCACTGAGAATGTTCCCAGGCCAGGATGTACCAGCTTGGAGAGAGTGAGAGTGATGAATGAGGCTTCTGTTTATGCCTGAGCAAGCTGTGTGTTATGCACTACATTACACAGAGACTGATGAGATGTACCTGGTTTGCATATGGTGGCCTCTGGAATGTATCCTTGTGAGACTGTGTACAGAAATATGCCAGGCTGGTGCATATAAAGCTGGATCTAGAGAGGTGTGGTTGTGCTTCTAGAAAGTTACTTACTCAAAGGTTATCATCTGCTACTTCAAAACCCTAAATAGAGGTATAGGGCGTGAGTCCAGAGGCTGCATCTGCCTGAGATAATGCAACTCTCTCTGCCTAGCAGGGGTGCCAAGTTGCAGAGGGTTCTAGTCACAGTGCATTGCAATCAAATAGTGTCTCAGGGTTGGACAGTGCACAGCCTGGGCAGTCATTGATGGTGGTCCTACTGTTGTGTGTCTTGACTATGCTGTCATTTTTGGTGACCTCTGATAAGTAAGCCCTGTTTGAATAGTTCCAATGGTGCCTACATCTGGTCTTTTCATAAATCTACAGCATCTATTGACATGGGCCGATACAGTGGCTTTGCACGTCTTCTCTTCAGCATTGGCCTTTGTTTTGATGGATGCTCTGGTTATTCATCATGAAAGCACATTTGTCACGTCAACTCCTCATTTTTACAACATAACCACTTGGATTATCTGTCAAACATATGTGCAATCTTTCAGCATCTCTACATTAAAATCCTTATGAGGGGATAAATTGAACATATAGACAATAATTCATTCACTAATACAAGTCATTATTTTATATATTCTCTACTTTTATTCAATCCAAATGCTTATCACACACTTCTATCATAATCATGCAAACCAGATGCTATAAACCACATGATTAGTTGAAATTGTAAAAGTATCAGTCAGAGAATTATGGAAAGGGAGGGGTTTGGGGCGAGATGTCTTCTTGATTCCTGGATAATAGCAAAGCCTCTTTTGTTTAGGTATAGTGTCATTACATAGAAGGTGTTTTTCTGGTGCTGTTGGCAAGTTACATCTTGGATCCATTAGATAGATCATTGCTAAGCAGTGTTCCAAAACTCTAAATTGATGCATACATGATAGAAACAGGAGTTTATCATGCAATCACACAGCCATCATAATGAACTGACCTGTACTTGAAAGTCAGGAAATACTTGACGTTCTAGAAACTTTCCTCAGGACAGTGATTCCAATTCCATCAATTTTTCTTTCAAGTGTGAGTTGAGTTGTAGATGCATGAAAAGATGGCCTTTAAAATACGTTAATAAAATAAACCCAGCAGATGTTGAATAGCCCCAAGAAGAATAAAGGGCTAGCTGTCTTTTAAGGACACCTTCATCATGGATGACATATGGCTTATCTTGGGTAGAGTGAGCTCACAGAGGAATGGCTGTGCACTGTGGCTAGAAGTCACAGATGAGAAGAGCAAAAATTGGAACACCATTGATTTCACATGTCCCTAGAATGTGACGTGTAGAAAACACAAACTGCTTCCCAATGTCTTTGTATGAATCCATCTCCTGATAATTGCATTATTCAGAGATCAGCACAATAAGGTACCACATCTGGAATCCTGCAAGACATGATTTCACAGAGCTTATAAGAATTTCATACCAAAGAAATTTTCAAAGAAAGGTATTTTTCTCAGAGTAATTCTGGATGACAGACGACTGGCTGAATGCAGGAACCACATATGAATAGCTAGCTTTGGAAAGCTTGGGAAATGACAACTGGTAAAGATGTTTCTCCAGCTGCAACAGTAAAGATATAATTGACTGTTTGCCCCGGAAATGGGTGCAAGGAGTCTTGTTCCCAGGGTTCTCTGGTTTCATTTTTCTTTATTAGGCCTTAGTGCCAGATGAACTGATCTGAGGATGCCGCTTGGTCTGACCACATGCTGAAACTCTGCATGCAAAGGGAACATTAATAGACTTCAAATACATTATTGAAAAGTGTGCTGCAATTAGGATATCCCTGCCTCCCTTATTAGCTCCCAGGTGCTTAGATAACACCTAGGCAAAGGTAATCATTGCTACTCTGAGTAGCTCCCAACCTGAGCCCAGGGGAATATGGAAACTGTAGGAATCGTACTCACAAACATGAATAGTGAATCATAGAGTTATTTTTATAATATTAATACTTTGGAATACATAATAGATAATAATTAAAATTATATAGCTTCTTCATATTTCTTATTTCATTTACTCCAAACGTCCTATGAGATAAATAAATGGCATTTTACAGATGAGAAATCTGAAGTTCAAAAGAGTTCTGTAGCTTAATCCCAAGTGACATGGCTTGGCATTTCTGACTTCAAAACTTGTGCTATTTTCACTATGTCTTGTTGGATCTTACTGCTCAATATTTTATGATTTCTCAAAACCATTTTTAATATATCTTTCTTAAACAGATTAATGTTTTATCACAGCAATAAACATAAATATTTCTCCTACTCTGTTTTTAAAACTATGATTTAAAACTGGAAGCAGAGTGCAGCAAAATTTGGGTTTTCTAAATTGAGCTAAAATCAAATGAGAGACTGTGTTTTAAACTGCCTTTCTATAATTCTATCAACTGTGGGATAGGCTAAATTGGCAAAAGTCATTTTTGCTTTCCTTTGAGACTGATCTTCTCTAAATATAAAAAGAGTGAAGCAAAAGGGTAAGATGACAGAAAGATCAACATCTATCTAGCTTTCAAGCACCTCTTGAATGCCACAAACCATAGCTGAAGGTTATAGATCTTATTGCTAATCCTTACAAGAATCCCACAAGATATATTTTATTGATCTCATTTTACAGATGATGAAACTGAAGTTCTGAAACTTAAAAAAAGAACGGGGGTCCAGAGTTCATTTTTGCATTGCATTAGCATGAATGGAAAGTAAAAACAACAGGATACCTATCAACAAATACTAACCACTAGGCACAATGGCCTGTTATCCCAGCACTTTGGGAGGCCAAGGAGGGAGGATTGCTTGAGGCTGGGAGTTTGAGACCAACCTGGGCAATATAGCAAGACACCATCTCTAAAAATTAAAAAAAAAAAAAAAAACATTACTGGGCATAGTGGCACATGCCTATAAATCCAGCTACTCAGGAGGCTGAGGTGGGAGGATGGCTTGAATCCAGGAGTTTGAGGCTTCAGTGAGCTATGATTGTGCCACTGCATTCAAGTCTGGGTGACAGAGTGAGACTCCATCTCAAAAAAACCAAACAAAACAAATGACCAAAAATACTAACCATAAAATTGTGTTTGTACTTCTCACTGGATAATTCTTTCACACAGAGACATAGAAACATTGAGACTTAGAACTTTATAAACCAATGAGAAGGGAGTCTCTTACTCCTCATGCAATCCCTTTCTAGTGACAGTGCGGCGAGGGACAACTGCTCATTCTGACGGCAGGAGAAAGGGGGTGCATTACTGGAGGGCTGAGGCCCAACTCTGGCAGGATGATGTGTGCACAATCTGCTTATCAGATAGACCCAGACTCAATTAGCTTGCACTTGAACAAGTGCATGGAATTAGGAGCCAACAGTAGCCAACTTGGGAAAAATGCCTCCAGTCCATTCCATGATAGCTACAGAAAAAAGGCAAAGTGCATCCAACATGCATACATTTAGTCTTTTTTATAAAAAATGGAATATAATAAATATTCAAAAATATCATTCAAGAGAATCTTCCTAAAATTGGAGACTAAAATCATTGAAATGGTTTGCTATGTGCCAGAGAAAGTTGGCCCAGATCAGTCACCTCAAAAACATATCCTATTAAAGTAATTGGACTTCAAAATAGCAACAAAAAAACTTTAGACAGCCAAGGGAAAAAAGCCCAAGGTTTTTCTTTAGGGGTAAAAGAAAATCAGCTGACTGCAAGTTTCTCCAGTTATATTTACTACCAGAGGACAATGAAGCCACTTCTATAAAGTGTGCACATCAAGGATATTATCTTTGGGCAAGCTGCTCTTCAAGAAGAAAGGATACATTACAAAAATAAAAAAAGATTTTCAATGCAAGAAGTCAGGAATATTGTTCCCATGACTCCTTCTTAAGGAATCATTAGAAGAACCTTCAACCAATCAAGAGATGACTTAAAAAACATATACACACAACAAGAGGACTGGTAGTGAGCATTGACAATATTTAACTATAATACCAAATCTAAAGCAAATGTGGAAATTGGAATGTCAGAACAGAATGTAAGTATTATTTACCTTTCAGAAATAAAATGGAAGGGAAGAGAAAAAGAAGGGAGGTGAACAAAGTTCATTGATCGCCTTATCTATAGCAGAGATTCAAAGGGTATCTTTTAAAAAAAATTATTTGGAAATAATTTTAAATGTATAGAAAGTTGCAAAAACACAAACAGTACAAAGAATACCTATAACCCCCTTACCCAGATTCACCTGTTGTGAATGTTACCCCACTTGCTTTATCATTAGTTCTCTCTCTCTTTTGTGCACACATACATATGTATGTCAGTATAGATATACATACACATATAATTTTTTTCTGAGCCATCTGAGAATAAGTTACATATATCCAGAGCTGTTTCTCTGGCCCTCAACACAGTCCAACCCTGGCCTGGATGTCCCCACAGCTTGGTGCCACATCTTACC
Organism: Microcebus murinus; assembly: GCF_040939455.1. NCBI lineage: Eukaryota > Metazoa > Chordata > Mammalia > Primates > Cheirogaleidae > Microcebus > Microcebus murinus. The sequence continues at coordinate 31,265,174 of NC_134108.1, forward strand.
CCACCCACTCTCCCATGGCCACCAGTGTACCCTGTGGGCTTCAGACCCAGTCTTTTTCTCTCAGCAGAAAGCCCTCACTCAGTGACTCAGACCAAGACTCCACTGTATGCACTCTCTGTGTGTTAAACAGAAGATAACTTAATCTGGTTTAGGAGAAGAAGCCTGCTTCCCCACTGGGGGGTGACTGCACTTGGGGGTGGGGGATGGGTCTGATAAAAGGGCACTGCCCTGGTGCTCACTGCCAGCGGAGGACCACCTGAACTGGCATGAGGACCTACTTAAGAGTCACATCAGTTTGGGAAAAATAGACTTTTACTGCAAAAGTTCAAGATTTATATAATAGAATGTTGAACGGAACTGTTCTTATTATGTTTGATTGCATTTAAAGTCCTCAAAGTGAAAACAGTAAGTAACCAGGAGAAGCAGCACATAACCCCTCAACAGCAATAAAATCCGGCCTGCAACCATGAGCCCAGTCCTTCATTTAAACAGAAATCTGGAGATGTTTGCAAAGTCATAGGTTAAATAGTTGGCAATCTGGGGAGAGGGATGCAGTGGCTTTTCCCCAGGGAAATGAAGGGAAGCCTTCTACCCTCACCCTCAAGCCACATGAAAGTGGGCTTTAAGAGGAATGTTCCAAGGATTGGGCACCGGGCACAGAACCAGCAATTCATTCTGTTCAGATCTGTCCTCAGTGCTTTTTGGACCAGGAGAAAAGAATCAGGAGTGGTGACAGAGCAGGGAGAACACCCCTTTTACTGTCTGGCATAAAAAGATGGGTCAAGTGGCTACTTTGGAGAGCAGCTGGGCTTGAGCCATCTTGCTAAGAGCCTATGCAAAGTCACAGGCCACCAGAGAGAGCACTGCAACAAGAGTCTCATGTGAGCTGACAGGGCAGGAGGGGGCAAGAGCAGATCTCAGAGGTCAGACAGTTATGCAGTGGGAGTGTTGGGGAGGCTGTTGACAACCAAGTGGGACCACCATCAGCTGGGTAAGTGGCGGCACTGTCCCCTTCCCTTTCCCTCTCCCTCTGCTCCAATCCCAAGGGTGAAGTGATCACATGCCCTCCCAACTCTGGTTTCTAAGGCTGGCCTGCAGGGCAGGAGGACCTGAACATTAAGTTTGATTGAAGTTTTAAATTGACTGAACCAGACTGCAGTTTTCATACCTGAAAATGGCGGGAAAGCTATGGCTCCTACATTAGATGTCTTGAAGAGGCAAGAAAGAGGGCCATCCTATAGCTCCTTTGGGAGAGTGATGGAAGAAAAAAAGCAATTTCTTGCTGTGTTCTCCTAAGTTCAGGCTGCTCGATGATTCGTCTAACTGAAATAAAATCTGGAAGTAGGCAATTGTGAACTTGGACACATCAGACCTTTTGGTTTTGGAAGCTGTTGGATTCAACTTGGTAGCTTATTGCTCAGTATGAACTGGTCTGGTATGTTTCAATATTTGCAAGAAAATTAAACATGAATCAGAGGCACGTCGATCTGAAACATACTTTAGGACATTCTTTTGTCGTGGCGTATGTACAATTCACAACTAGTAAATTCTAGTTTTAACTAATTGACACATGCCCGAAATCACTATTTTGTAACGTATATCAGATGAGCCTATATTGCATATGAATATCTAAGACCATGTTTCTTACTTTTGAGTAGTTTTCTTTCAAATATAGAATGTCTATTTTATCTCAAAAAAGAAACTTAGAGTGAAAAAAAAAAAGAAAAAAGAAAGAAAGGAGAAAAAGTCCCAGTCTCTTGTTACTATAGCAATAGCTGTACACATGGTGTGAATTACAGATGCAATGCACGGTGGAGGTCATTTTATTGGTCAGTTGGGAAGTATCCACAGATTTGTACTCATAACCAATAAGTAGAGCTCCCAGCCTGTGTCTGGGAGGCTTCTGCCATTACCGTAAGTGTAATCACTGCTTCCTTTTGAAACAGAAGTTTTGGTCTCTCAGCAGCACTCCACAAAGCAGCGAGCAGCCACCTCCCCCTCTTTCCTTCCTACTCCACTTCAGAAGAGCACACAGAAGCTGTGTTTTACTTGCTCGAGCTAAAAATATCTCACTTGTGAATTGCGTTACTATAATTTAATCCCTCAAAGCAAAGGTAAAATAAAATTATACTTCCTGATGGCGAAATTATACAGGCGGGGACAGGCAGGTGCAGAGAAACCTCTTTGCCTAAGCTGCAGCGCTCTGTTCTTCTGGTTGTGTATGATGTTGTGATAAGGGCACGGCCTTTGGTAAAGATAACCCTTGCACTTACTAGCTGGTAGCTGCACCAGACTCGAAGGCTGTTTTCCCCATCCCATCCCTCCCCTGAGGTATGAAGAGCAAAGGAGAGAAAGGAAACACCAGAATAAAATCTGTTCCAAGCAGGTAAACAGAAACAATTTCAAGTATTTACAACAGAAGGAATTTAATGAAGGGAATGGGTGGAACAGGTGATGGTTGGTGCCTAAGAAGCCACGCGTGGGACAGTGAGAGACTCAGAGGCCAGCTGCAGGCAGACACTGCCACTCTGTTCAGCTCAGAGATGAAGAGGAGAAGGTGATGTTACCACTAGGGTGACCAATTGTTCAGTTTGCTGAGAACTTCCTCAATTTTAGCACTGAAACCCCTGCGTCCCAGGAAGCCCTTATTCTCAGGTAAACTTAGAGGGTTGGTCATCTTCATTACCATAGCCCAGAGCAGGGACCCAGAAGCTAGGGCCACAGAGCCTGTCCAACACGGGCTAGAGCCACAGAGAAAACTCAGCAGCTGCCAGAGAAGGGGGTGGGGGAAGTACTCCGGCTTCTTCCTCATCCCCGCCCTCTAATCTTCCATCTGAGCCTCCTATTGGCCAAGCCAGCTGTCAGTCAGCTGATACACTCAGAAAAAACAGGAAGTGGTTGAACAATGCATCCAGGGCACCTGAGACCAAGGTCAGCCCTATGTCGGTGCACAAGTCACTTCACCTCCCTGATATTTGGTTTCCTTGTTTGTGCAGTGTGACAAAGTAGATAACCGTGGAAAACAAAAGAGATGTGCAAGGTGCCCAATTTACATCCTGGCACACTGTATATAGATGCAGAGTGGTGGGGAAATATTTTTAACATGTTTAGCCATTGATATTTCCATTCTTTTCTTTGCTCTTGATACCTCAGGAGAGAGAGGAGGCAGGGGAAGTAGCCTTGATCTCCCCTTGGCTTTTGCTTTACAAAAATGTAGGCCTTTGGGGTGTGGCAAGACTAAACCACATGTCTGAAAGTCAGAAGTTTGAAGAGAGCAAGGATTTCTCTCTGGTCTCCCGATTTCGCAGCAAAAGATTAAAAGAGATGGGAGGAGAAGCAATGCCTGCACTGACTTTGGTGGGTGCTAGATTAAAGGGCCCTGTAGCTTCCTTCTGGCCAGAGACTGGAGGAGACCCCAAAACCTAAAGAAGAGGGTGGGACCTGAGAGGAGAAGGGACCTGCGTCCTGCTGCCTGAGCAGAGACCCTGGGAGACAGCAATGCTAGGAGCAAGAGGAAGCATCTGCACACAGAGAGTGACAGCCTCTTCCGGGACACCCCAATGACCTGCAGGGCCCTCTGCAGGGAGTGTGGACCTGAGGAGGCAGGTGGACAGGGACACGATCCCTCAGCAGTAACACAAGTGAAAGGTAAACCACATGCTCTTCTTGGGTTTCAGTGAAAAGCCTTTAAACTGGAGATGGTATGAAGAAAGCACTGTGGGACTCTAACAGCAACACACCATTGCACTCACAAATAACATGTCATTTGTAGGGAGCAGGCTAAGCTGGGTTTGATTTGCAGTGGGCATCTGTTATTTTTGGCTCTCAGCCTCTGCATCCTGGCTAAGGCAGTCATGCTTATTGTGATCGTTTCAGTCATGGGTATGTAGTCTCAGGGTAAAAACTTTTGCTTTGTAGCTACTGGGAAGTAGATTGTTTTCTGATTGAGCGGGTCTTCCTGTGAAGCTGTGCGTGGGGACAGAGAATGGAATCAACACAGAGGTAGCTGAAGCAGAGCCCCAGAAAATCAGGTCGTGAAATGGCATCATGTGGACCCTCCAATCAATCTGTACCCAAAACTTGTCCTATCCCTGCACTTTCCAGTTATTTGAGCCAATATACTCCTTTTTTTGTTGAAATCCATTACTATTTTTTGACACTTGTATGCAAGAGTCCCAACTTACACACTGTTGAACCAGTTTCTTTGCCACCCTCTGTGATGCTTGGTAAATGGCTCTAGATGCTGAGCCTGTTTGCTCAGGAGGATTAAAGACAGTAATATATGTTGCACCCTCAACTCCAGGGTGTGTGACAAATGTTCTCTACACAGTATTGCTTAGAGTTCATAGAGCTCAGGGTTGAGAGCTGACCACATGGGTTTCATCTTCATGCTGTCACTTACTAGCTGTGTGGCCTTGGGCAAGTTGCTTATCCTCCCTGTGCCTTGGTTGTTCCATGTATACAATTGGGGTAGCATTAATATCTACTCCATAGGCCTGTTTTATAGATTAAATAATTCTTGTTAAGTGCTTGACATACGGTCAGAACTCAAAAACATGTCAACTATTACTACCTATGGGATAGGGTTTTCAATATAGATGTTTGATCAAGTAGTTATTGCATAAATTTGAATGATGAGCTGGTTTGGTGATAGAGTGGGTATGGCACTGGATTTGAAGTCAGAAGAACTTGGTTCATGCCCCACCTCTGCTACTTACCTGTTCCTAAACCGTTTAAAAGCCACTTACCAATGTGGATTTCAGAGATCTAGGGTCACCGTTACTGTTACTTTTGCCTGTATGGTATAAACAGACTTCTTTGGAAAACTCAGCTATTTGTCTCTGCTGTGGATCCCAAATTCTTGATTAATTTGTGGTTATAAAATGCAATAATTTTAATTAAATTTAATGATTTTAATTAAAGCAGTGGTGCCCAACCTGGCTGATCATTTAAATCATAGATAGAGCTCTTGTAATAAACCAATTGTGAAGCTTACCACCATAGATTCTTGCTGAGTAGGCTGTGGGCAAGGCCTGGGAGTCTTTAATTTTAAATAATTCCTCAGATGATATTGGTGATCACTGAGGCTTGGAAACCATTGTACAATGGGGCCTAGTAATTAATGGGTGAGTTTGAATTCAGCAATAGCTTCCTAAATTAAAAAATATTAATTTAAAGATGGGAAGCATTTTAAATGAATTTTTAATGCATATATAATAACAGAATATTAATTCTGGAATGAGACAGAGATTATCTAGTTTGATCCATTTATTCACAAATCACTTATTTTCCAAATCTCTTGATATTCCTGGATCTTAGAGATTTGCTGAAGGCCATACGCTTTGTAAAATAGCTGGAATTGGAAACTGGGTCATAACTGCTTTTCCTTTCGCCATATTATCATCTCAGCAGAACTTAAACATGAGTGCTTCATACCTGGGATTTGTTTTAATCATGTATGGTAAAGTGACAGACACAGAACAACTGCCTTTGAAAGAAGAGTTGCATTACTCATGGTTCCTAGGAGAAGGGGGCATGCCACACCAGGGTCAGCCAGCAGGTAGAAGGAGAAGGGGAGAGCATGACCACAAGCCTTTATTGTGGTTCCCACAGAAAGGCAAGACAGGACAGAGTACACAGCTTAGCACTGGCTAGTTTGAATAATTTTGCTGGGCTCTGGGATATAGGCATGGTCACTAGTTGTCCAATACCTGGCCCTGTGATGATTCAGGGCAGGGAAATATTGACTTTGTATGAGAGTTAGATAAAGGAGATGGTGGGGGTGTCTGGATTGGTTGGTTTGCATATGATAGATGTGTTCTAAGGGAGTCCTGTGCTATCTCCAGGAATTAGCTGGCTCCAGGAGGGACAGTCTTTCTAGATTAGCAAGACCCTCCAAGAAAATGTCAAAGCATCACAAAATACAGAAAAATAAAAACATAATTTATACAATGAGATGTGCTGCTTGCTTCAAGAAATAAAAGCATGGTTCTCAGTTCTCTGGTTTCAGCAAAGATGGCAGAGAGGAGTATTGCCTTGTCTCCTTCCTGTGTTCTTTTCTGAATTTGAGAATGAGTCTCTAGTCTGGGAAAGGAAGGTGCCTAAGATTTGCTGAATGCTGATTCTCTAATCCAATTTGTGACTACTGAGGGCTGCAAAGAGCAAGAAGACACTGATGCCATCAGAATGATCCTACTAAAACAAGTCTTCTATGGCACAATGGGGACTTCTATGAATGATTATTCTACCATTTCTGTTACCAGACTTCAGAAGTGTCCATCTGCAAAGCACCATTTAATTTTCACACATATTTCATCCTCCCTGGGGGCAGGGAATAGATGAATAATCCTTTTTTTTTTTTAATGTGAGCAAAACAGATCCCTCAACCCTGTTCTTATTAGTTCAAATATCATATTTGTTTTATTAATTAAAAAATTTTACTGGATCAAATGGTAGTTATATTTTTAGCTCTTTGAGTTATCTCCATATTACTTTCCACAGAGGTTGTACTGGTTTGCAGTCCCACCAGCAGTGTAGGAGTGTTCTTATCTCTCTGCATCCATGCCAACATTTATTATTTTGGGACTTTTTGATAAAAGCCATTCTTATTGGAGTTAAGTGATATCTCAGTTTTGATTTGCATTTCCCTGATGATTAGAGATGTTGAGCATTTTTTCATATGTTTGTTTGGCCATCACTCAGCCACAAAAAACAATGGTGATCTAGTGCCTCTTATATTATCCTGTATAGGGCTGGAACTGATTCTACTAAATGAAGTATCCCAAGAATGAATAAACAAGCACCACATATACTCACCATCAAATTGGTATTAACTGATCAACACATTTATCAGGTGTCAGGCAGGTGGGAGCAGGGAGGAGAGGATGGGTATGTTCACACCTAATGGGTGCAGTGAGCATTGTCTTGGGGATGGACATGCTTGAAGCTCTGAATTTGGTGGGGCAAGGGCAATATACGTAACCTAAACATTTGTAGCCCCATAATATGCTGAAATAAAAAAAAGGAAAAAAAATTACTCATTTTTAAAAATAGCTTTATAAGATGTTTTGGTAATATATATGCAGTATTTTAAAATTTCTACTATATTCTTACTCATCAATAATAAAACTTTTAAGGAGTCTGTACTTAAGAATCATCATCAAGCAAATCTATTATTAACTGATACTTCATACAACTTCTGAAAAATTATCTTTTAGATATAAATTATTTCATCTATGTCTTTACATTTTGTTTCAGTTGTAATTATGAAAGCTGCCATCTAATTCCATATATAGTTTTTGTTTTTCTAATGAGGAAATCCATTTAACTAGCAGAATGGTGAAAATGTTATTTATAGTAGTTAATAACCTCTGCAGGAAATATTAATCAGCATAACGCATATGTGAATCTGAATAAAATCTTTTTTTTTTTTTTTTTTTTTTGAGACAGAGTCTCACTTTGTTGTCCAGGTTAGAGTGAGTGCCGTGGCGTCAGCCTAGCTCACAGCAACCTCAAACTCCTGGGCTCAAGCGATCCTCCTGCCTCAGCCTCCCAAGTAGCTGGGACTACAGGCATGTGCCACCATGCCCGGCTAATTTTTTATATATATATCAGTTGGCCAATTAATTTCTTTCTATTTATAGTAGAGACGGGGTCTCACTCTTGCTCAGGCTGGTTTTGAACTCCTGACCTTGAGCAATCCGCCCGCCTCGGCCTCCCAAGAGCTAGGATTACAGGCGTGAGCCACAGCGCCCGGCCGAGAATAAAATCTTTTAATAATTTTCAAGGATAATTGGTTTTATGAAAGGAATTTGAGAATATTATATGCCCACAGGACATTTTTGTCTTGCACAAATAACAGAGTATTAAATGGAATACTTTTAATGCAACTTTTTCTGCCACCCCTTTCTTGAAATGGTGGTATTAGAAAATGACAGTCAAAAGACCTCAGTTAATGTCTTGTAACCAGCCGAGCTGTCTAAAGCAGATTAACCTCTTTGGAACTCAGTTTTCTCATTTTTTTTTAAATGGGAAAAATAATCATGCATATTTTAATGGTACTGTGGGGATTAAGTAGCATAATTTATGTGAAAATGCTCTGTAAAACTCTTTACAAATGTTATAGATTATAATCACTCTGTGAAGTTTCATAAGGCATTTTGGCTTTGGGGAAGACATGGGGTTCCTTATCTTTCTGCAACAATCTTGGTTATCTCAATAGTGTCCTCATTTATTGTGCTGTTTGCAAAGCCAGAGTCAGTTCACACACATTATTGATTTTATCCTCAGTTTTCCCATCTGTCTAATATGGAGATTTTACTTTCCTCATTTTATAAAAGAAGAGACAAAAAGAAACTGTTAGTTAAGTAAGAGTTCTACTACCTCAATTGGAGTCCAAGCTAAAACTTGGACACTGGGACTTCTGGCTTCTTTTCTCAAGGTCACCTGTCCATCCACGGGAACTAGCAGTCTCTGCTACTCTCTCCCTCCAGACGATTTTCTAGGTGCAGAGTAAAGGAAAAGAGAAAGCAGGGATGTGACTATTTGCTTTTGGATTGTGAGGCAATGTCTTTTCTGGGACACAGGCTAGCCAGAGGCGGAAAGGCAGGAACTCCTCGGCACGCCGTCCTCTGTCCCCTGGTGAGTCTGGGACATCACTCCTGTGGCCAGGCCCAGGAGAGTCTGCATAGAGTGATTGTGCGTGTCCTTCCAGACTCTTAAGATAAAGTGAGTTAGAAGGAATATGTATGTGGCAGCACACTTCTGATAAGACCCTCTCCGCGTCACAATGTCACCATAAGCAGCACACACTTATTAGGTACTTTGAGGAGGGCTCGGTAAGCTAAGAGGACACAGGTGGCCTCTACCTTGCTGTGTGAGCTGGGCGGTTCAGGCACAGGACCAAAGAAGAATCACTGGATTTGGTCAACCCTGGGACTGCAGTCTTCAGGGATGTTGCTGCAGTTACAAAAGGCAGAAGGTTAAGGGCAATGTCACTAGAGTGGCTGAAACAGGGATCTAGGTCAGTACTGAGTATAGAACGAGGGCAGAAGTCCAGTATTTCCAAGAGTAGGGTTTTATACTACTCTTGGTGGAAATGCAAGAGGAGGTCATCTGGTAGGAATGAAGAGATGGAGATATTGTGTCTCAGTACAGTGAGTTTATGGGGTACGGAGGCGTTTGAGGTCATCAGATCACAGAAGACTGGAGTGTCAGGTTAAGGAAATCGTTTCACCTGCTGCTTCATTTTACGAGAACATAAGTATCAGAAAAATGTTCTTATAGTTCCTTTGAAAACAGTACTGGTCATGTCTCGTCACTCTGTGGGTTAGGAGGAGGGAGATCCCTCCCAAATAAAGCCATCCTACCTGTCGGCACCTGATGACCATTTTCGCCAGCAGGAAAGGCAGGATGTCCTGGGTTTTCCATTTGATGGTGAGTCGCAGTGCTTGCTTCAGGTAAATTTAAAATGTCATAGATACCTGGCATAGACTCATTTCCATTTCTACTGAGAATTTTTTTCCTAAACCTTCAAATGTGCTAGCTCATTTGTCTGATTTAACAAATTGCCTCATTAGTGATTCTATAATGGGAGCACTTACTAATGCTGCGTGTTCTATGCAGGTGCTAAGACACCTTTCATTGTCACAGCACTGTGAGTCAGATAGTAACAATGGTGTCCTTTGTTTTTATGGGTGATGAAACTGAAATGAAACACTTCGCATGATGTCGCTAGGTAACAGGATATATCCAGAATTTTTCACTCCATGGGCAGATTCTCTCTTTCCTCCTATTCAGTTATCCATGCAGAAAATAGCACTTGGTGAAGATTCGGGACACGAGGGGTCTTGTGTCTACCGCTCAGCGACTGTAGGTCTTTGGCAAGCCAACCTTGCTGATTTCTGCCTCAGTTAATATTATTAATAAAATGAAGAATTTTAAAAGAATTTCCAGTGGATTTCTCTTTATTACTCACTCAGCAAACATTTATTAAATGCCTACTATGTATCAGACACAGCACTAATTCCTGGGAATACAAAGATGAGAAAATGACATTCCTTGACTTCAGAATGCCTAGTGTTTAGTAGGGGAATAGACAAATAATCCCACAACTGCTCTGTGGTATGGTTAGTGACATGATGGGACAAAGCTCAGGGCACTATGGGAGCATAAAATCAAGGCACCAAAAAATTGAGGTGACTTTCTCATTGTATGAAGATACTGACTGGCAAGTATGAGTTCAGACTGCTGGACTGGATTATCTATCAAGACACTTCACCACTTAAGGACCCCACCATGAAATACAATCAAGTATGGCAGATATGCTAAAAGGAATAAAAATCATTGAGAGCCACGCAAGGTTAAAAAATAAAAAAACAACAAACCAAATAACTTTTAAATTCACACAGGCAGCAAAACTTAAAGGTCAAGAATGTATCTTTTCTACAAAGGTTACCTGGGTTTAAATCCAAGCTCTGCCTTATTAGCTCAATCATTTAAGCCAGTTCTTCTGCACCTTGTGTTCATACCTACAAACCAGGGAAGACAACGGATCTATCTCTGAGGTGTGCTGGAGGTATTAAATGAGACAATGAAGGTTAGATGTTTTATGGGCAATTTATATACTTCGTTTACTTTTTTAATTTATAAGATCTCAACACCTTCTTGTAGGCTCTCAAAGGAAAACAAAATGGCTTTTTATTTTTAATTTCAGTTCTCTTTAATACATGTTGCTGGGAATTCTAGCTCATTTCTCTCTACTTGCCAGTAGGAACCCTGAGTTGGTATGTTGTAGGATTGGCTATGAGAGTGGTGATGTTAACAATATCGACATTGGTTTAAAACAAGAAAGGCAGGTAGGCTCTTAACCGGATAGTATGCCAAAGAGACAAAGAGCTTCTGTACAGGGTAAAATTTGTCACAGAAGCTCTAAACAGGGGATCACATTTGCTATTAATAATTTCTCCCACCCCAGCATACAGATCAAAGTGTTTCCCTTCCTTGGATTGTGTAGGTGGCCTTCCCACTGTCAGATTTTTTGTGACACACATTCTGTCAGCTGAGTGAAGTACAACAGCTATTTTCCTAGGAAAAGGAAATCCCAAGGACAAATTGCATAAACATGGGAATGTATAGAGATTTAATCCAACTTGGGACGGCCTTCAATCATTAGGTTCTTACTGCTGTACCTCTGTTTCACAGTAAAGCTAAGCAGCTCACTCTCTGGCCTACCCATGGAGGAGTTCTATTCTTTTGTATTAAGCTGTAGATGAGACACCTATATCCCAACTGCAAAGTGTCTCTCTGCATATGCTTTGAACTTGATCTTCCAAGTCTGTCCTTTTCAGGGTCCCATCTGTGCTCTCTCTAGCTACAGCTCCCTACCCAAAGGTACCCCCTAAAATGGAGGACTTTTTTCTACATACAGCTTTCTCTTTTTCATCATCCTTGCTGCCCTCCCTATCTCAAAATAGCAGCTTTTACAAACCAATGACAAAATTCATTTTAAGGAATGAAGAAACTGAATCCCAGAGAGTTTGCAAATACTGGGCCTCCTCTCATAGCGCCAGACTTAGTGTCCCATGATTTCTCCACCACCCCACACTGACCATAGTTATCTGATATTCTCTCTTTCTCTCATGAAGTCTGAAACTTTTCTGAAATTTTTTCTTGAGTTATTAAGCAGTTATTTTAATAATTTGCTTTGAAAAGAATGAGAAGTCAAAGTTCACACTGAAAGCAGAAGTAAAGGGTGATAGCCCATCCAGATATCAAGATATTAATTATAATATAAAACTACTGGGAATATTGGATTCCATCTGAATAAAATGTAAACTTAGATTCCTACTTCAGACAATGTATATGAATGAATTCCAAGTGGATTAAAGACACAGATGTGAAAAGTAAAAACTTTAAATTTATAGGTGTTGGAGAATATCTCTCTGACCTTAGGCTGAAAAAAGGGTTTTTAAAAAAATATCCCAATATAAAGATGAATAAATTCAAATATTAAAATTTAGAACTTCTCCATGACAAAAGATATCATAGATATAGTTCAAAGTCAAACTATAAACTGGCAGAGGGTATTTCTACACATAAACCACACAAAGGATTAATTATCAGAATATATATTTTTTAAAATTCCTAAACATCAATATGAAATAGACTCAAATAGCACAGTAGAAAAATGAACAAAATATATGAATGGCCAACTCACAAAAAAGAAAACATAAAGGCCAATAAATATATGAAAAGTTGATCAACCTTGCTATTAAGTAGGGAAATGCAAATTAAAACCACAATAAAATAAAATCTTACACCTTCAGATTGGTACATTTTAAGAGTCTGATAATCCCAAGAGCTGGCAGAGATGTGGAGCAACTTACACACGGCAAGTGGGAGTGTAAATGGGCATAACCAACGTTGATCAGCAGTTTGGCAACACTTAGCTAAGTTGAAGACACACATACCCTCAATTTGGCAATTATATTCTTCAGACTATACCTTGGAGAAAGTCTTACACATTACATAGGAAACATACACAAATACAGTGGGATTGTTTGTATGGTGAAAACTGGGGACCGACCTATAAAAGACTATTAATAGAAGATCAGCTCATTATATTGTGATGTCTTCATAGACCAGAATATTGTACAGCAATGAAAATGAACAAAGTAGGGGTAATTAAATCAATATAAATAAATTCCCTAAACATAATGCTGAGTGGAAAAAAAACAGTTTGCAAAATACATGATAGCATGTATATAGAGTTTAAAAGTATAAAATAATGTTTTTGATATATACATATGTAATGATAAAGAAATATTCTGGCCGGGCGCTGTGGCTCACGCCTGTAATCCTAGCTCTTGGGAGGCCGAGGCGGGCGGATTGCTCAAGGTCAGGAGTTCAAAACCAGCCTGAGCGAGACCCCGTCTCTACTATAAATAGAAAGAAATTAATTGGCCAACTGATATATATATAAAAAATTAGCCGGGCATGGTGGCGCATGCCTGTAGTCCCAGCTACCCGGGAGGCTGAGGCAGAAGGATCACTCGAGCCCAGGAGTTTGAGGTTGCTGTGAGCTAGGCTGACGCCACGGCACTCACTCTAGCCCGGGCAACAAAGTGAGACTCTGTCTCAAAAAAAAAAAAAAAAAAAAAAAAAAAAAAAAAAAAAAAAGAAATATTCTGAAACATTAAATATCCAAATTAAAGTTAATTTGCTGGAAAATGGGATGGGATCTTAAGAGTGTCACATAGGCGGTGGTCTCAACGGTGTTGGTAGCACTTTAAAACAGAATTATGGGTGTATCTGGAATTTATCACAATAACTTTTCTAATTAGAGGTAAGACATACAAGCACGAATAACTTTTACTGTATTTGGTAATGTGCTGTTTTTACAAGTATTATTTCACTCAATTCTCATAGTAATTCCTCTTCTAATTTCATGGATCACAAGGAAAACATTCTATTTAGGTTTTCAAATACATTCCACATTGCTAGTGAAAAATTTCAACGTTACCAGGCAATCTGAGTCATAGATTCTAATCCATGGATTCTAGCCCCTGGCATTGACTAGTTCTATGGCCTTGAGCAAGTCACTTAACCTCTTCAGGCCTTTGCTTCCTAATTTATAAAATGAGAGGGTTGAACTAGATTAGTACCTTGACCCCTTTCATGATTGTTTTGTGACTTAGGTTATTGATCTTAATTAATTGTATTATCTCCTAGAAATATTTTATTAAAACAATTAAATCAGAACAGAAATTATAGGAAACTTTTAGATGGGAATAGTAACTTGCAGGCATCAAAGAACTGTCCTCAGTATTAGAATGATTATACTCTAAAATATGGCCATATTAATATGGCCATTGTAATATATGGCCATTGTAATATATGTTATAAAATATGGCCATTGTAATATATGTTAAAAAAAGTTTCTCCTTAAATAGAAAGTAGCAAATCTACTCCTACAAGAACTGACTCAAATTCTAATTAGGCAGATTTTGTTGTATCAAATTCTTTTTACTGCACTGCATTATTGCACAGTAAAACTGAATTAATTGCTACTATACTTTGAGAATTGGTCACTATGGTTATCCTATTTTAAATAGCAATGGAATTGAAAAGAACTCTATTAACATGACTCCTCCACTGCAAAGCAAGAAATCTCCATATAATGCCCTTAAAAAAATAGCCAGCTAGTGTCTCCCTGAAGTTATTTCTTGTTGCATTTTCTATTTCATTCCTTTTATTAACATGCAATTTTGTGACACAGTAGTAGGGTGTATGATTGTGTAGCTTTTCAGAAACAGTCATAAAGGATATATCTGTCTGTCTCTAGAATGTTACTAGTTGTCTAGAAACAAAATGCCTGTGTCCTGGTTACCAAGAGAAAAACACTGACAGATTCTTGCACAATAGTGCCCTTTCTTTTAGATTTCCAATACTCCTCAGAAATGACTATTAATATATTATCACCCCAAATAGGACAGCTGCAAGATAATTTCATAGATTATAGTTTCCTTACCTTTCAGTCCAGTCCAGTCTTCCTGAAAACACACGTTGCCCTCCTCAGCTGGGCTGCTTTGAGCTTTTTTTGTGCAAAGGAATGAAAGAAGTGTGGTCTGTAAGACTCCTTGACTTGTGTTGAAAACCAATGAAGAGCAACTGCTAAAAGTGCAGAGTGATTCAGAGCAGGGGTCCCCAACCTACGGTGAGTTGTATAATTATTTCATTATATATTACAATGTAATAATAGCAGAAATAAAGTGCACAATAAATGTAATAGGCTTGAATCATCCTGAAACCATCCCCCCACCTCCAGCCCAATTATGGTCGTGAAAAAGTTGTCTTCCATGAAAATGGTCCCTGGTGCCAAAAAGTTTGGTGACCGCTGGTTTAGAGGAAACAGGAGGAAGAAAAGGGAATCTTTTAAAGCTCACTTGAAAACAGAGAATGACTTCACCCAGCTGGTGAGTAGCAAGGGTGGACACTGGGTGATGGCTAGACCACAGCGTGATGGGGTCTGCTGGGACCTGAAGGTCTAGCATTGTAGTCACCATCCTTCCCAAAGATGTCCTCGTGGGAAGCATAGCACAGGAGCTGCAGATACAGGGCCACATCAGCACCCTGACAAACACACATGTCCCTTGGTACTGCTCTGTATGCCAATGGTCTGGAACTTACACACACGTGTGCACACACATACATGCACCCATACACATACAGGCTGGGGAGAAGGGAAGAGGAAGACTACAAAAATGCCTCAAGGAATAAATTAAACCAATGTTTAACAAATTTTAAAATTTGTAAAATTTAAAAATCCATGTCCTGTCAGCCTGAAATAGTGGCCTCAGGGTCACATAGGAAGCTGATTTACAGAAAACAGAGAGAGTGACGTGCTATTTCTTATATAACTATGCTTGAGATTTATAATTGCCACACTTATTTTGTCTCCTCTCAAGGTAGCGGGGAATTTCCTATTTCCTTCCTTTTTTGACATTGAGAGAAAAGTGTCCCCTCTTCTCTTGACACATAAAGCTTCAGGACTAGATGTGAAATGCAGTCAGTGAGTGTCTTTTGTCTCTCTTGTCCCTGGCAAAGAATTAAGAGTTCTCGGTCTGCTTCTAAGAAAATCTTCCTTTAATGGAAAAATTCAAAGGAATATAAAAAGCATTTGGCTCTGAAGTTCACAGTGATTTTGTAATGTGAAACCACAGATAATAAATGAGATCTTGATTCCAGTTTTTAAAGCAGTTTTTAAAGCAATTTCAAAGGTAGAAGGAACTGCAGAGGAAAAGTAATCATATTTTTCACTCTAAGGAAAATTCATCTCCTCAGCATTTTTGTCAGGTGATCAAAGAACACGTCCAAATGTCTGGAGCCTCCTTCTTTCTGAGGGACCCAAGGTTGATGGAACACAAAAGCAATGCTAAGCCAGGTCTCTCTTGCCTGCTGCTCTTTGTTAGTTTTTTTGTACCTAAGCAAAGGGTCTGATATGTCACTCTACTGAATTCCATATGGTTAATTAAAATATATTCATTCAACACACTTTCGTAAAGCACTATTCCAGGTACTAGCAGTAAAACAAGCATTTTGAGAGTCCATTTTATTTTATGGAAACAAAATTTCATAGCAGAGTGATTAGGAGTCTGTAAAATGGGATCATAATTGCAACTACTTGAGAGGATAAATGAAATTCATGGAAGGCACCACAGTCTCAAGAACATAGTAAATGCTAAATAAATTTTAGTTGCTATTTTTATTATTATGTATGTTGGACTAGCCTGTTTTTTCTGATTGTAGAAGATATTCTCATTGAAAATATATAAAAATCTCTAAAGAAGAAAATGTAATCCAGAAAAACCTGTTTTTCTTTCTCTCTCTCTCTCTCTCTTTTTGTATATATAAATACATTTGTCTTATCTTGGGCTGCTATCACAAAATGCCATCCACTGGGTGGCTTAAACAATAGACATTTATTTCCCACAGTTCTAGAAGTTCAAAATTGAAAATCAAGGCACCAGTAGATTTGGTTCCTAGTGAGGAACCTTCCTGGTTTGCCAAGAGCAGCCCTCTCTTTGTGTCCTCACGTGGCAGAGAGAGAGCTCTGGTCTCTTCCTCTTCTTGTAAAGACACTAATCCCATCATGAGGCTTCTACTGTTATAACCTCACCTAATCCTAATTACCTCGCAAATGTCCTGCCTTTAAATACCATCATAATGGGGATTAGGGCTTCAACACATGAATTGGGCATCGGAGGGGAAGCAGTGCACAAACATTCAGACCACAACATTAGTGCATGGAATTATATCATACCTAGAGTTTTATCCTATTATGTTATCTTAAATATACAAGCACATTCACATATTTGTTAAAAATTAAAAATTATTTGAAACAATCCCTAGTATCTGTATGATATAATGATATTTAGTTATTCTCTTATTGATAGACTTTGGGGGTTAACTTTTTCATCATCATTATTTGAAAAGTGTGAACATCTTTGTGCATTGCTTGCATCTCTGCTTTTTTCCTTTAGGCAAAATTCCTGTAAGTGGAATTGCTGAGGCAAAAATGATGAACATTCTTAAGTAGGATGCAATATTTTTCAGAAAGACTGAACTACTGTCAATTACAGCCATGTTTCATGAGGGATTTATGCTCTCACTGGTACTTTGTCTGAAACTACCTTTCTCCAAATGAAGAATGGATCATATTTTTACACTTTCCTTTTTCTCAAGTGTGAAAAAAACATGGCCATCTATTTTAATTTACATTTTTAAAAATTTTTCATGAGTTTGAATCTTAGTCATTCTTACAAATATAAATTACTTGTTTGTATCCTTGGCTTATTTTTTACTTGGGACATTAATGGTTATCTTAGAATTCTTTGTATATTAAGGATATTAGCTCTAGTTACATTGTAGCACATATCACCCCACCCCAACACACATACTTTTTATTTTTTTGCCTTTTTGGTTTGTGATAGTTTTTGACATAAAGATTTTTAACTTTTAAGTTGATAGATCTATTGATGTCCTCATTATGAATGTTAAAAATGTTTTAAAACATTTATTTTCTTTTTTCCATTATATTTATCCTATTCCATTGATTTGAGTTTTTTTAATGTGAATATCCTGATTCTGTGACAGAGCCCCCTGCTGGCTGTCCCAGTGCTACTTCACAACCATTTTAGCTAAACATGTCTCCTGTCCTCATCCAAGTAGAACAACTAACAAGGCAAAACCACGTAGTATAATGTTAGAAACCTCCTTTCAATTTGACATGAATCCATTTTATCCCTACTTTTTTGGACAAGTTCTGTTAATCATCTAAAAATTTCTCTGTTTTGTGTGCTTCTGTGATTATAATAGCTTTAGTTAAATATCCATTACTACACAAGAATTTATTGAGCTAGACACTGTGCCAAAATGAAGGCACTCTGTAAGTAATGAGTCCCCCTCAAATACCAGTCTAAAAGTTCTTATGCAACTGTTAGTGTTTGCCATAATTTACGCACAATATTATGGCTTCCCTTTTAAGTAGGATATTTTCTATTATAAAATTGATATTAATTATTAATATTTATTAGATAGTCTATAAATACATGTAAAATAGACAGAAATGTGGGAGAAATAAACCTCATTATCCCATTATATACAGGCTGAACAAAAACTGGTAATATTTTTATATACTTTCAGGCTTTTATACGTGTCCTGGGTATATTTAAATGTTTATTTTTCTCTGATTATGATAGTATGACATGTTCCTTATAGAAAATACTATACAAAATAAAGAAAAAAGTCATTCTTGATCTTTCAGTGTGTACAATTTTATTCCTGCTTTTATTTATTAACTTGACATTCTAGTATGTGTATTCAAGTGTTTTTCTACATTAAGAAGAAAACTCTTTGTAAATGTCACACTGACATATGCTATACTTTACTTAATGACTTCTCTATTGCAAAACGTTAAAGGTCTTCCCAATTTTTATTATTTTAAACAATGAATATCTTTGAACATACACAGTTTTTGTTAGTTTTTTTTTTCAATTCATATTATTTCCGTAGTATATATTCTTAGAAATGAACTGTTGGTACTATCTTAAATACACCTATTGCCAAACTGCTTTCCAGAAAGGTCACACCATTTTAAACCTCTACAAATTTTCCTTTCTATAAGTTTGTAAAATATTATTAATCTGGGTTTTATGGAATGTGCATTTCTTGGTAAATAGGGATATTTACCCATTTCCAGGCTTGTCCGCTATATTCTCATATCTCATATCATGCAATGAAAGCAATCTTATCTGCAACTTGTTTGATTTCATCGGAGTGTGAAGACTTCAGTTGTTTAGCCCAGTGCTTCTCAAAATATGAATTACCTGGGGATCTTATTAAACTGCAGATCCTAATTCAGTAACTCTAAGGTGGGGCCTGAGACTTTGTGTTTCTAAAAAGCTTCTAGGAGATGTGCCTGTGTCTCTGGTCTCCAGATACAAAGAAGTATTTAGATGCCCCATGACTTGTTTATTTAATCTTGGGCTCCATATCTTTTACAGTTTGAAAACTATGCTTCTTGATGGAAAAGACTTAAGCAAAAAAGAAGAAAGGAAGGATGGAAGAAAAAAGGAAGGAAAGAAAGAAGGCAAGGAGGAAGCAAAGAAAAAAAGTTGAGAAATGCTGGTTTCTGATTGCTATATGTTAAAATTATACCACATGACCCCAAGTGACCCTCTCTTTCCATGGTTTTCAATATCCTTTAATCCTTTGTATTAGAGCAGGTCTCAGCTCATTTTAGGATTGAATCTTACTAACTTAATTCTCACTTATTCTTCTTTTGCTCTCTTCCTTGTCTTTCTCCCTCCTTTTGCCATTTGTCAGTATACTTAAAAATTCTGAATGCATCAGTCACAGTGAGCAGTCACAATGATTTTTTAAAATGCCTTCACATACTGTTCCTCATTGTGAAATTGCATAATCAGAATTTAGCTTTGTAGACCCCACCACCACCACCTACCCACCCTCTCCAACCATCTTCTCTCTTTCCCTCTAACCATGTTCTCTCGCCTTCTGGTTACACTGAGCTTTTGGAAATCCACTTTTACAAGGTTTGGCAAAACATAGGATTGTATGCCCAGATTGCATGCCCTTCCTTAACTATTGTGACCCCTGGGACGGCACAATCACCCCCTCACAAGGTCGCTATCACTTGCCTGTCTTGAATCAGTTCTTCGCTAGTGAGGTTCGTCAAAATGGAGATGGGAACACTGAATGTGGAGGAGCTTCCTTTGCAAAATGTAAACCACTTAATGTATTATATTATATCCCGCTGGGGAGTGAGTCATTCCCCTTGTTCCTTCCTTCGCCTTGAAATTCTCACCAAAGCAAGCAAAAATGCATCAGTCTGTTTTTAACAGAATGAGTCTTTCAAATGCCAAATGGTTGAAATCCCTCCTTGTGCTCTGTCTCATGTCCATATCAAGTGTGTGGTCTGTGTGGGGAAGGCATTCATCTTTGCTGTGATAGCACCTCTATTTCTCCTATTTCTCTTTGAAATATTCTTCTTTTATTATGTATTTTAATCATAATTTTATATTTCATATATTATATACACTTGACATATATATTTTCCAAATATGTTTTAATGGCTGTATTCTATTGCATTAAGTGAATATTCAGTAATTTACATAAACATTTCCCTATTGTAGGAAACCAGTTTTTTTCAGATTGTTTTTTGATGAACAATAGTAATTTATAAAAAAATATAGTAATTTATATTATCCTTCATATAGCTTTCCTGTATCTTAGATTTTATTTACTTAATATAGATTTCTAAGTGTGTTTCTTTTTTTTTTTTTTTTGAGACAGAGTCTCGGTTTGTTGTCCAGGCTAGAGTGAGTGCCGTGGTGTCAGCCTAGCTCACAGCAACCTCAAACTCCTGGGCCCAAGTGATCCTACTGCCTCAGCCTCCCGAGTAGCTGGGACCACAGGCATGTGCCACCATGCCCAGCTAATTTTTTACATATATATATCAGTTGGCCAATTAATTTCTTTCTATTTGTAGTAGAGACGGGGTCTTGCTCTTGCTCAGGCTGGTTTTGAACTCCTGACCTCGAGCAATCCGCTCGCCTCGGCCCCCCAGAGAGCTAGGATTACAGGCGTGAGCCACCGCGCCAGCCTCTAAGTGTGTTTCTTGATAAATAAACTGCTACAAACTTTTAAAGATGAAGATAAGACATATTTCTGACTCAGAAATCCTAGTTTGAGGAACATATTCTCTAAGATAAATTGTAATTCTGTAAAACTGTCAGATCAAATTATGTGTGTGTATTTGAAAACTGAACGATTGTTATATATTGCTCTGTAAGCAATTCCCAATCTGTTTTCCAAAAGAAATAATTAATAATAACTGGATAATATGTGCAAGTTAGAGAGAGACTGTCATCATTGTTTGATATTGCACGTTGAAAGTATTCTTTCTAATTAAATAGACATACGACAAAAATGGCACCTTGGCTTAATTTCCATATGTTTAATTGCCAGCCAGGTTATGTATCTTTCCAAATTTTTTACTAATTTGTGAATCACCTCTTTCTCTCCTCTGCTTACTTGTCTTCCTTACCAAATCCCAGGAAAATAATTTAAAAGACAGAATTAATAAATAAGCCTAACTATTCATGTATTTGTTTTAATTATTCCCTCTATTTCTCTCCTCATGCTTATAGTATGTATCTATATTTATAAAGAAAGATGTGAATACATTTTTTACACACAGTGCTAAATATTTATCCTTTTAACAAATCTATTTCTTTAGAGAGTCTTATAAAATTCTCTTGTTCATATGTGAATGGTATGAGCACCATCCAACAAGCCCATGTGCCTTTGGACTCACATTTAACTCTTTGTGGCATGTTTCTAGTTTACTTCATTTTCTAACAAGTCAGTGTTTACAGAATGTGCTTATAGGCTACTCCTACACACATCAGAAAATCACTTCAAAGCACCAAGTCAAGAGCTGCAGAGCCAATCTAAGGATATTGATATGCAAATTATATTAAACTAAGTCACATATCAGGACTTTTGAAAAGAAGCCTAAAAAATTGACAGAAAAGAGCAGCATTTGGATTTACGTGAGGGCCACAGCAATCAATCTGCCTTTAGAAACTAAGTCAATTTCTATTATTAATAAATGGTCCAGAAAACCATTATGTGTTTGAATTATTCATTTCAGATCTAAAACATCTGTATTATGTTCTATTTGTAACAAATCAGCAGAGTTCTATATGAATCACCACTTGGATGTCAAGTCACTGGCAACATTGAGATTTTATTAACACGCATCAAGAGGCTCTTGAAATAGAAATGTCTTAAGTAAACTGGTTGGGAAATTCATCTTGCTTATTATAAATACAGTACTGGTGAAGTTTATTAATTAAGAAGACTCAAGTGCCAATCTAAATTTGCTTTTGGGGTCTCCCAGATAGCTTTTCCAAGTCTGAGGGGAATAGATTTCGGTATCTTTGATGAATGCTAAAACTCAATCTCTGGGCAAATGGTAGTTCTCCCATTTGTTGTCTGAGGATCGTTGGTGGGTGGGGTGAGAAAACTGATCAGAACAGCTGATTAGGTTATTAATTCATCATGTTTATTATCTGTATATGGAATAGGAAAAAAGTAGTATTATAGGGGCTGGGTCTACGTAGACAAAATCTTAGATCCTATCCATGACAGTGAATTGAAGGGATTGGAAGGTGAAAAACACACCAATATCCTCCTAAAAAAATACAAAGTTCAAGCAATGTTTCTCGATAGGAGGTGATTTTACCTGCCTCTCCTGGAGGACATGTGGCAATGTTTGGAGACATTTTTGACTGTCCTATCTTGGGGGTTGGTGGTGTATTAGCATTTAGTGTGCAGAGGCCAGGGCTACTGCTAAACATCCTATAGCCCCCAAACAAAGAATTATCTGTCCTCAAATGTCAGTGGTGTTGAGATTGAGAAACCCCAAATTGAAGAGGTAATTTTAAAAACTGTGAATATATACAATTTGTCTAAATTCTCCTGTTTTCATTGATTTGGTTGTAGGGATAAAGCCAATAGGGAAAACATGACTGCTGCTTAGCAAATTTGTTTTACTTTTTTATTAATGTAGGTGGAACCCATATCCTAGAAAAATTCTTTAATAAATGATGCTCACCTTGTGCTGCTGCCGACAAACTAATCAGGTAAAAATGAATTTACACAGATTAACAATAAAACATTCAGTTTGCCTCAACACCACACAGAACAAAATGGAGTTTGGCCATTATGTAGTTAATGTGATTAATATGGATATGAAGCAAGATGCTTCAGGGCCCCAGTGGAACATTTGTGCTGAATTATCTGGGTTGACTGTCCACTCTTATTATGGGAACTGAAGGAGAGCCAAATCTCTCTGTGCAACACAGACGTGAGCAGTAGCAGATGATGCAGGGCATCAGGGTGAACACAGGAGACAGAATTCACTAGGCATGCTATTGATCTTAGCCAGGAATGGAACTTCAAATAAGGAAAACACAAATAAGGCAGGAAACATGACAGAATATTCCATTTATCATCTTTGTGTACTTATAGATGATATCCTACAAAACTAGCAGTTATTTTTTTAAAATTCTTCTGCACAACTTCAGCACAATTCCTTTTATAATAGTGAACATGTATGAAAAACGTGTGCAGTTCGTAGGTTGCTGCTATGGCCTGACTAGCTTTGATGCCTTGTTTATGTGGTCAAAGATGGGCTTCTTTTCACTTTTGCTTTCAATTTTTTTGAGGTTTCTAAACTTCACTTGGTAGTAATTTATTGGTTGTAGGGAGTAGAAATGAAATATTTTATAAACCAGGTAGTTATAAATAATTTTGATAAGACATTAATTGCATGGATATTTTGTGCCTTAAAACATATTTTAACATGTTAAAACATGAGTGCCCCCAGAAAATATCTTTAAGTGTTAGGAAATCCAATTACACAGAAAGTTATACAAACTATTAATATATTATAGTCACTAAAAATATACTTATTAAATATTATTTTTATTTATTAATTAAAAATTTGACATACTATCTTTAGCAAGTTATGATATGATTTGGATTGTCCTCTTTTTTGGTAACCATTGGTAGCTATTTTTCTTCCATTTAATAAGCTCTATTGAAAAATTCACACTGAATACTAATGTAAGTAAAGAGCAAATGCCTACTATTGTGTTTCAGGTTAAGATAGCACAGTTGAGTTTGTACATTTAGCTTGTGTTTCAAACTGATAGAGTAGAAAAATTGAAAACCAAAACTATATGTCTAGGCTCAAAAAGTAAAGTAAATTTCTTCATGAACCAGAAACTACACAGAAACAAACATGCTCAATGGGGCTTAAACTATTGGCATTCTGAGATCTGATTTTGGAAGCAAGTGGTAGAGGCCAGGAGTTTCATTTCTGCAAATTAAAGGAAGACAGAGTTTCACATAAATTTTTAAAAATAGATTTATATTTATATAAATTGAAATATGTATGTAGGTATATTGATTAAAATATAAATTATATTTGTATAATTGAGACACATAAATGAGGGATTAGAAAGAGGCTTTGCTATGTAAAGCTATGAACCCAGGTACCTCTCAGCAAACCTGCACTACAAGAAATATTAAAGGAATTTATTCAAGTAGAAAGAAAATGATGCAGATGGAAATTTTAAAAATCTACGCAAAGGAAGGAAGAGTGCCCTAAATAGTAAGTATGTGAGTAAATGTTCTAGACAGGCTTTTTTTTTCATTTAAAAGATTACTTTGAATAATAATTTAGCATTGAAAACAAAAATAATGACAATTTATTACATGTTTACAACATATTTAGATGTGAAATGTATAGCACTACTAGCACAAAGGATGGAGGACCACTATATTTGAAATGGTACAAAATCTGAGGGTAGATTGTAATAAGCTAAAGATGTACATGTTAAACTCTCAATCAAGCTGCTGCTTTTCTAACTCTTTCTTTTTCTTTCTTTTTTTTTTTACAACACTATCAAAATGTAAAAACTATTCTCAGCTCACAGGCCATGCAAAAACAGGTCATGGGCTTAAAAAAAAATTATACCAAAATGAGTAGAAACAAGGGAATAGACATCAATGAAAAAGAAAAACATCAATGAAAAAGAAAACAAACATAACAAAAAAAATCAATGAAACAAAAAGTTGGTTTTGGAAAAAAAATAAAATTGATAAATCCCTAGATAGATAAATAGAAGGCACAAATTACCAATATTAGGAATGGAAGGACAGATATAACTATTAATCTTATGCACATTAAAAGGAGAGTAAGGAAATATTATAAAGAAATTTATATCAATACTTACAAAAATTAAAACTGGAAAAATTCCTTAAAAGAACCAAATTAGCAACACTGACTCAAGAAGAAAAGAAAATTGAATTCATAATTTAAAATCTTTCCACAAAGATAACTCCAAGGTCAGATGGTTTTCTGTGGTGAATTCTACCAAACATTTAAGGAAGAGATAACACAAATGGTACACAAAATTTTTTAGAAAATAGAGAAAGAGGGAACACATCCCGCCTCGTTCTATGAAGGCAGTCTATCCTGACACAAAAACAAGATGAAGACATTACAACAAAAGAAAGCTACAAACCAAAATCATTTATGAGCATTATTCAAAAATCTTTAGCAAAATGTTAGCAAATTGAATTTAGAAATATACAAAGAGGATAATACACGAGGATCAAGTAGGCTTTATCCCAGGATATAAGGTTGGTTTAACATTTAAAATTAATCACTGTCAACTTTTGACAGAAGAAAGAAGAAAACTCATGTTATCTCAATAGATACAGATAATGCATGTGAACAACACTCATTCAAGAAAAAATGTCTTTTCAAACTAGGAAGACAAGAGAACGTCCTTGATTTGACAAATTGCACATATTATAAACTTACAACTAGCATCATACTTAGTGGTGAAAAACTGAATGTTTTACTCCTAAGACTGAGAATAAGACAAGTAAACCCATACTTACCACCTCTATTCAATGTTGTAATCAAAATCATTGCATTAAGGCAAGAAAAAGAAATAAAAAGCATACTGTTTGAAAAAAAGAAATAAGTCGAACTTTTTATTCATAGATGGCACGGTCATATTGCAGAAATTCTAAGGAATCTACAAAAAAACACCTATCAGAAATAAAAAGTGGGTTTAGCAAGGACACCTAAGACATGGTAAATATACAAAAATTGAATGCATTTCTATGTGCTAACAACAAATAAATAAAAATTTACATTTTAAAAATACCCTTTGAATAGCATCAAATATGTAAAATTATTAGAAATAAATTTAATATATAAGACTTGTATAATAAAAACTATAAAATATTGATGAGAGAAATTAAATAAGACCTAAATTATTAAGATATATCATGTTTATGAATTAAATTACTCAATATAGTTAAGATGCCAATTTTCTAAAAATTGATCTATACATTCAACATAATCTCAGTCAAAATTTACAGCAGGCTGTTTTTTTTTTTTTTGGTAGAATCACTTCGGCAAACGATTTTAAAATTTACATAGAGAAGCAAAAGACATAAAATAGCCAAAATGATTTTGAAAATGAAGAACAAATTTGCAGGATGCACATTATCTGCTTTCAAGATTTTCCATAAGCCATAGTAATTGAGACAACATGGAATTGTTGGAAGGATAGATCAATAAGATGAAAAAGTGCAACAGAATTAGACCACACATACATAGTCATTGATTTTCTAGAAAAATGCCAAGGGAACTCAATGGGGAAAAGATAATTAGTTTTTCAACAAATGGTGCCAATGTAATTGAATATCCACATACATGGAAATAAATTATGTATCCTTTGCAAAAATTACTTCAAATGGATCATAAGCCCAAACATATAAACAAAAAGTATAAAACCTCCAGAGAAAAACACAGGGGAAAATCTTAACAACCTTAGGTTAGACAAATAGTTCTAAAATAGGACACGAAAATCACAAAACATAAAATTGATAAATTAGACTTTCACAAAATTAAAAACTGCTGCTTTTCTAAAGCCAGCATTAAGAAAATAAAAAAGACAATCCACAGCCTGGGAGAACATATTTGCAATTCTTGTTTCTGACAAACAATGCAGGCTACCTTGGTGATGGGCACACTTACAACTTAGACTCAAACTGCCCAAAAGCAAATCATGTAATCAAAACGTTTGCACCCCCATAATATTCTGATTTAAAGTTATAATAAAATAAAATTTGTGTTAGTGTTTTCTCCCAAAATGTGAGTAGACACTTTTCAAAAGAATTTTTGCCAATGGCCATTAACACAGGAAAAGATGTGCAACATCACTGGTCATCAGAGAAACATAAAGTAAAACAAACCACATTAAATCACATCCCATAGAATGTCTGAAATTACATTTTGTCAAGGATGCAGAGCAAATGGAACTCTCATCGTATCTGATAGAACGAAAAATGACATAAACACTTTAAAACAGTTTAACAGTTTCTTATAAAGTTAAACATACACTTATCATATGACACAGCAATTGTACTCCTAAATATTCTACCCAAAAGAAATAAAATTTGTGTCTACAAAAAGGCATATATATAACAGTTTTCTACATAATAACCCCAAACTCTAAACAACCCAAATGTCTATTTTTTTAAATTTTGGCATATTATGGGGGTACAGATTTTAAGATTTCAATAAATGCCCTTTTTCCCCCTCCCCCGACAAGTCTGAGTCTCCAGCATGAACAAATTGTGGCATATCCATACAATGGAATCCTATGCAGCATGAAAAGAAATAACTACTGATATGCAACAGCATCAGCAAGTCTCCAAAATATGATGCATAAAGGAAGCCAAGACATGGCCGGGCTCAGTGGATCATGCCTGGAATCCTAGCACTCTGGGAGGTGGAGGCGGGTAGATTGCTCAAGATCAGGGGTTCAAAAGCAGCCTGAGCAAGAGCGAGACCCTGTCTCTACTATAAATAGAAATAAATTAATTGACCAACTAAAATATATATATACAAAAAAAAATTACCTGGGCATGGTGGCGCATGCCTGTAGTCCCAGCTACTCGGGAGGCTGAGGCAGGAGGATTGCTTGAGCCCAGGAGATTGAGATTGCTGTGAGCTAGGCTGATGCCATGGCACTCACTCTAGCCTGGGCAACAAAGCGAGACTCTATCTCAAAAAAGTAAATAAATAAATAAAACAGAGGAAGCCAGGACCCAAAGGTACACATTGTAAAATTCCATTTGTATGAAAACTAGAAATGACAAATCTAATTTATAGTAATGGGAGTCAAAGAAGTGGTTACTAAGACCTAAAAGGGTGGGAGGGTGGGGGAGGTTTACTGCAAAACAGCATGAGGGAAACGTAGAGGATGGAAATGTTCTATGTTGAGATTGTGGTGGAGGTTTCACAACTATATATATTTGTAAATGTCATGGCAGTTACACTTAAAATAGGTGCATTTTATTGAATATAAGTTATACATAAATTAATTTAACTTTCAAAGTTCAGTCTTAATAACTGCTAGAATGCTTTGTGAGTTGGTGGGCTAAATGGTTCATATATATACCATGGAGTACTACTCAGCAATTAAAAATGGGTGAACTAATACCTCTTGTATTAACATGAATGGAACTGGAGACCATTTTTCTAAGTGAAGTATCACAAGAATGGAAAAACAAACACCACATGTACTCACCATTAAAGTGGAACTAATTGATTAACACTTATGTGCACATATGGAAATAACATTCCTTGGAAATCAAGCAGGTGGGAGGAGGAGGTGGGGATGGGTAAATTCATACCTAATGGGTACAATGCACACTGTCTGGGGGATGGGCACACTTACAACATTGACTCAAATGGCACAAAAGCAATTTATGTAAGCATAACATTTGTACCCCCATAATATTCTGAAATTTAAAAAAAGATACAGATCAGAAATGCACCTGCCTTTCAATCATATATTATTAAAGACAATTTATTGTTCATGTGCATGTTTGTTTGACATGGTTTTTCTGATCTAATATATGTCCATGTTAGTATTGCATAGGTTGAACATAACTAAAGTGTAGGGAGAATATATATATTATGGTTATGTTTAAGATCAGTATAGCAAATAGGGACCTAAAATTTTTCTAAGATGAAGCTTGTTTGGACTAGAATTATGATCAATGATATACACCTTCTTCCTAGGGTAGGTAAATTGTTGTACAAATGTACCTATATCCAGGATGCATTTAATGACTCTACTGTCCTGAATCCTTTATAATTTTGTCATTTGTTAAGTATTCAGCAATATTACTTAGTTTTAAAGCTAATCTCCATATTTATATCTCTCATTATATACAAACCATCTGTTTTCTCTCCTACTCAAATAAATCTGAAAAAGTGAAGTTGTTGTATCATGAAAATAAGACTTTGGGGTCCACTAGATATATCAAACATTAAAGGGAGATATATTTGTTCACACACATTAATATAACTCCTAAGGCACCAACTTTAAGGGGATCTGGGATCTCATGGGGGAGAAAAGGTAGTAAGTGAGAAAAGGGTGTCGTTAAGGTCATGCCCAAGCAGTAGGTGCCACCGAGGGCTAGCCTTCAATACAATGGTAAATTTGGTGCTGTAGCTTGATAGGCATGCAGTGCACTAGTGTCCACAATAGACTTTAGGGCAATGAGACTATTTCCAGATCCATCTGCTGGGAGAAATAGAACTGATCAACAGAAGCAAGAAGGGCAGGGTGTAGGTTGAGAGGGGCCCTTCAATATTTGAAGGAGATCAAGCAGGGGCTGACACCTGAAGTCATACACACTCTGCCACAACATCTAGGACATCACAGTTTGGAAGATACAGAGTAGCAATGTCATCTGGAATACTTGCAGGCTTTTCTGGTGGCAAACTGGCAGGCAGCATCATTTTTGGGTGAGCAAGAACTAGACCTTCTGTTCTTTTTTCTTTGTGGAGAAAGAGGAAAGGAAAATAACATTTACTGCATTTACTATGAGCCCTCTATAGGAATCTTGTTCCTATAGAACAGATTCTATAGGACAGACATCTCATCTCATCCCCACTCATTATCCATATTTTCATAATAGGAAATCACAACACCGAAGCTCAGAAAAATTGTCACCTGCTTAAGCTCACACATTAAGTCATTAGATTTAAAAATTAGACTCAGATCTGTCTCTCCCTATAAACTGTGTTCTTTCTACAACTTTGCAAGGCTAGAAAGTCATTTTTGTCAGTACATCAAAATTGCTAAGGCCTTTATGGACAGATTCATACCGGTCAAATTCACAGGAGACTGATTCATTAAAAGAGTTATAGTTTATAAATATACAATGAGAAGTAAAACTGACAAGACAGACTAGAGGGCTTGAATCAACAATTTAGTATATTCTTTCACTGAATTCAAGAGTTATCTGGGAAGCTAAATTAGATTCAAAATATTGCTTGGTCAGTGTAAATCAGACACAAAGGACTGGAGTGACCTTTAATATAATGTGCCTACAGTAAAAGAGATTGAGGCTGTCTTCCTCACTTGTGAATGGGTGACAATTTCCAATGTCCCTTGGTTGGGACTCGTTCTCCAAATGCACAGTGCTGAGTGCATACTACCACAGCCATTACATGCACATGCTACATGAACATACTTCTCTTTCAGAATAATTTACACCCAGTCACTCAATATCTATTGTACATCTCTACCAGCCTGACTGTTCTAGGCACTGGGAATAAAATAGTAAATAAAAATAGTCGATGTCCCTGCTTTGGATGGAGGCAGTGCTAAAAAAAAATATCAGAACCGAAGAAATTAAACATTGACTTAGCTCCAGCTTTAGATATGGAAATAGAGCTGTTTTTGTAAACTGTCTTTATATAATGCTGTTCTCCACAAATCACTATACCTCAAAAGTCTGTGGATAGCTGGCTGTCATCCCTGGGTGTCACCTACGTAAGGTAAATCAATGGTTGAAAATCTAAGAATGTTTCCTGTAAAAGCCAGTAGTTCTCAGGCAATTTTTATCTTGTGGCATTCCTGAGTGTTCCTGCAGCTCCTCTTAACTCAGAGGCCACTGAATTCTTCAAAGATTTACTGAATCTCTGAAGAAGCCGTACAAGAAAAAAATCACAGTAGCATTTATTCTACTCATACAACAAATGTCATCCATGTTGAGTGCTGTCTGTATCTGGGAGAGACTGCATTGGTTCTCAACTAGCTTTTGTGATTAGACCTTTCTGAAACAGACCTCACAGTCAATGAGGAATACCTACTGTACTGACCTCAGAAACACTTCCACAAATTCCTGCCAGGCGCTCTGGGGATTTTGTGTGGTGCTGTTGTCCCTCTCGTCACTAAGCGAACTCCAGGACCCTGATTTTGTCTTGTTTACTTTTTATTCTAGGATTTTGTTGCTTTAACATACCAGGGGAAATAAGTGAGCTGATGGATGAAAATTGAAACTCGTGAGTAACTAAGAAGTGGATCAAACTGCCACTTGTCAATGAACCTTATCCCCAATATGAAAGCAGCCCTTGCTCTCTGCTCCCCAACCCCTGCCAAAACAAAATTCAAAAGCAATCTTTAATGCAGTAGACGTTCCCTGCTTCTACTAGTGATTTGGTGAAGTTCAAATGGCAGATTTAAATCAAACAGTTTCTGCCTTTTAAACTCTAGGCTGGCACCTCCTAGCTGAGTGATCATGAGCAGGGTGCTTAACCTCTCTACACCTCAGTGTCCTTATTTGTACAAAATGCAAATAATAATTGCACATATCTTATAGGGTTGTTGCAAGGGTTAAAGGAGTTATTGCATGTAAGCTCCTAGAATAGTGCTTGGCAAAGAGTATATGCTCCATAAATACTGTATTAGCTTGCTACAAAGCAGTGGCCAGCTCAGTCACACACCTGGTGGCTCTCACTATTCTTCTAACTTCTCTTTCCCCTCAACCTTGCTTCCCTGGGATTGCACTCCCTAATTAAATCATATCTGATACACTGTTGCCTGAGGTTTGCCTTCTGGAGGCTGAGCAGGATGATCTCTAAGATTCCTTAATGCACTGAAAACCACATGTTTTGGTGCAAAGGGAGTGAACTCGCAGTCTGAAGACCTAGTTTTATGTCCCAGTTTTAATAACGGCATCTGGGTGACCTTGGGCTAGCCATGTCACCTCCTCAAATGTTGGCTTTCTTTTTAGTTAATGAGGATAAAATGTACTCTCTGTTTTTATAGGAAACACAGCTTTCTTCACCAAATGACTGTGAGGGTTGACTGGGTATTTATAGGGAAGCAGTTGGTAACGGTAGAGCTACACACAACTGTCTCTGTTGAGGGACAGACAGTCATCTTCCCATCCATCTCACATTTGTGTAGGGACTTCTGCTCCTCCACCCACAACAGGTGAGGATGGGGGAGACCTCTTCGGGCCTCTCGCTCTTCCTCCCCACCGAAGCAGAATGGCCCAGGTTTTCGGTGGGCAGGACACATGGCTTATGCACCACAGGCCCTTTTGCCCTCAGGAACCTCCGTGAACTCAGATGTGGTGCATACTCATTCATCCTGGACCTCCTTTTGACTTCCTGCCACCCTCTTACCAGAAGCCTATCTGTCCCCCCAACATGTAAAGGCCTGTCATTGCTTACTCTCTCCCTGTCCTGCCAGTGACAGTGCAGGAGGCCAGCCTACTCATCTTGCAGCAGATTAGAAAGACAAGTGCGCTTGATATCTGCCCTGCGGGGTTGGCTGTCCTCGCAGCCAGGCCCAGTACTCAGGGGGGAGAAGTTTAAATTAAATTAGCTTAGTCTAAGCTGCACGGCCACCATAGTTTACACAAGCCTTGAAGTCTAGGGGCGATCAACACTAATGAAGCCTATTTTCTATTTTGTTAGAATCTGGAAAGGACTAAGGATGTCTCCTCACACCCACTATAATCCTCGACTTCTAGCAATATCTACAATATAAGGATCAACACAGTCCTCAAATCGTCATCACTTTTATCCTTTGATGCTAAATCTTCAAAATAGACAAGCGAATTTGGAAAGGTAAACATGCAATCACATTCCCTTTGAAAACAAAATGAGAGAAAAGAGTGTGTTTAGAGAGCCAGATGTAAAAACTTTTAAGAAGAAACAGATCCTATCTGCACTGAACTATATTTAGATAGAAAGCCATCTGGCCACAGTCCAATTGTACCTCCATGTTCAGAACTTAGCACACTCCCTCTGTCTGTTCACATAATATACCATCAGCAGCAGACACTGGGTTATTTCATATAGGTTTTGACTGCCAGCAACAACAGCTCTAAAAATAATTAGGATAACTAGCATACTTCACTGAATTTCTATAGGACAAAAAAAGTGTTTCAACCACTTACGACTGAAAATATTGAAGCCAGCGTACCACTGCTATCTCAGACTAATCAGAAAGACTTCTACCTCATTAGCGGGACCTGTTTCAGTTCAAAGTGCTAGCTCTACAGGTGACCTATTCTGGTGGATTTGTATTATTCCAACTTAGCTAAGATAGAACTAATTTTTCACAATCCTCTTGTCTGAATAGTCCCATGTTAGTGTGGACCACAAGAGATATTTTGCATGAGGTTTGGAAGGCGGAAGTAAAGCAGAAGCCATGTGCTTTTATGCTGTTGCAGCTCTCCCATATTATCACTGCTTTCCGGCTCACCTTGTTGGTGTGTGGCAGACAGCACCGGGCAAGCAGCTGCTCTTGCTTTTATCATGTTTTCCTTCAGCTTGTCTGGTTTCTGGGCCAGGTGCATGTTTAGTTCCCACAGGACACCCAGGTCATCAAAATTGGAGGCTTGGAGCCAGTAAGAGACCAACATAGTTTCTAGTTCATACTTGTGGGTTCCAGGTTTACCTCTCCACCACACTGGACCCCTTCATGTGCATTTTCCCTTCCCAGTGGCCTCAACTTCCAGCACCAGATAGAAAGATAACAGCCTCACACGGGCTGTTAACAAGCTCCCACAAATATATAAGGTCAAATTCTTTTAATAAATCCCAATGGTTCTGTTTCCCTGATTGAACTTTGACTGATATAGATTTTGATACTGGAAGTAGTTCCACAGGAACAGAACCTTTAGGGTAGGTTCTCTGAATTGGTTTTGTGTTATCAAAATTGATTCTCTGATGTGATTAGATTTAGAGTCATTAACGTTCCGAGTGATCATATCTAATGAAGTGCAGCAAAGAGTTTAAGCTCATGGAACTCACTGATATGATTATATTCTTTATCATCCTAAAGCAGCTGGTCCGATAGAATGGTAGCATGGTTTTGTGAAGACTCGGTCATTGAGGACAACGGGGCTGGGGTATGTCCTCCAGAATATGGCATGTGCCATCAATAACCAATAAGTAGTGCTATTTCTTCTGTAGCTAGAATTCACAGGTCTAGGAATCAAAGGGCTAGAAATGGGGCAGCTCTTCTCACTAGAGATCAACTAGTGAAATTTTTGCTTCATATAGTCATGACTTACGACTCTGGTGCTCTGAGATGGCTTAGATTCCAAATGAAGAATGTTTCCACCAGCAGACATAGCGGTGGTTCCACAAAACTCAAAGTTGAGGCTGCCTCTTTAGGCAACTCACACCAGCAAACCATTAGGCAAAGAAGGGAGCTATATTCCGCCCATTGTCAACTTGCCGTCATATCCCCCTCCTTTAACCATGTTTAACTGGGGCGATTGATCCTGATTACAAAGGGGGAGACTGGGCAGCTACTACACAATGAGGGTAAGGGGGAGCACGTCCAGAATGCAGGAGACTCCACAGAGCACCTCTTAGTTTTCCCATATTCTGGACTAAGTCAACAGAAAACTACATCAACCCAATTCAGGCAGGACTGCTAATGGCTCTTCAGGAATGAAGGTTCAGGTGACTCCATCAGGCAAGGAGCCATGGCCATCTGGAGTGCTTGCTGAGGGCAAAGGAAGTAGGGAATTGGCTAGCAGAAGATGATGGTTTTATTTACCAACTGTGACCACACGAGTTACAGAAACAAAGACTGTAATAGTTGGAGGATTCTTACTCATTTTGATGTAAAAATATATTTTTCTTCCCTTGTCTTATTCTTCTACCATATAATCTATGTTAATAGTAGCTAAGCTTGTGCCTCAGTATTTAAGTTACAGGATGTCAAGGAGAGTGCGACTCAGCTAGACAAGGAATGCACCTCACCTGGCGGTGGGTAAATAGTCTCAGTAGTTTTGGTGTACAGGTCACTGTGTTTTCAGTTATGAGTCTTTATCTGTAAGTTAAACATGGTTAAAGGAGTGGGGTATGATGGCAAGTTGACAATGGGTGGAATGTAGAGGGTTTATCTTGTGTCAACTTAGCTAAACTGAAACTACAATTCCCAGAATTCCTTTCCCTGCATAATTCCCAATTAGCGTGGGTCACAGAGATCTGAGAAGGCAGAAGAGGCAACCACGTTTCTTTAGGGCTCTGAAAGTAAGTGCAGAGGCACCTGGTGCTGTTGCAGCTTGTATGTGTCGATGCTTATCTGCTGGCCAACCTTGTTAGCATCAGGCAACAGTGGGACTGCAGCTGCTCTGCTCCCACCATGCCCTCCGGCAGCTCCTCTGACTCCTAGGCCAGCCATGTGTTGAAGTTTGTCACAAAAGAAGATCTATCCTCAGTTGGGAGGCTTGAGGGTGTTGAGTAAGCAATATGGGCTCCAGTTTATCACAAATTCCAGTTCATGCTTTTGGGTTCCAGTTTATCTTCTCTCTCCCCCTCACTTCACACATTATTTTTTCCTCTTTCCAACTGCTTGCCCCTCTGACTTCAAGCTTCAGCACAGATGCAAGAACAGCAGTTTTACCTAGATTGTTTAACCAGCTCCCATATTTGTGTCAGGTGGAATGTACTTACGACCACTAGGTCCTGTGCACACCCAGTGGTCACACATATAGTCTTGGGCTGCAGAACAATGTTTTGGCCAGTGACAAACTAACTGCATATGCGATGGTCGGCCCATAAAATTATAATGAAGCTACCCTTTACAGGTGAACCTTTTTTTTAAATCTTTAATACTGTATTTTTACCGCACTTTTCTAAATGTCTATGTTTAGATACACAAATGCTTACAATTGTGTTACAATTGCTACAATATACAGTATAGTAACATGCAGTACAAGTTTGTAGCCTAGGAGTAATAGGCTAGCCCATATAGCCTATTAAATAGGTAGCAGGCTATACCATCTAGTTTGTACTGACACTCTATGATGTTCACACAATGATTAAATCACCTAATGATGCATTTCTCAGAATGTATGTCTGTCATTAAGTGATGCATAACTGTGTATGTATCTATACACACACACATAACCACTATATACTGGTGGTTATGTGTATATATACTTCTACAGTTATGGGGACACAAAACATGTACTTGTGCTTAGAAAATTGAATAGCATCAAAAAGAAGGTTCATATGGACATACTTAACATCTTAAAATAATACAAGCTTACTAACCTACAGTTCTATAGGTCAGAAGTCTGATGAGCTTGGCTCACTTTTCTGCTCCAGGTCTCACAAGGCTGAAATCAAGGTATCAGGAAGCCTGGGCTCTTGTCTGGAGGCTCTGAAGGAGACCTCGCTTCTGGTTCTTCTTTGGGTTGTTGGCAAAATACAGTTCTGTGGTCCCTGGTTCCATTGTGACAAATGGCTGGGGTAGTTCCCAGCCTGCAATCTCTGGTTCATGGTCCGTTTTATCTTCAAAGCCAGCAACTGTGGGTTCAGCCCTTCTCATCCTTCAACGCTTTCTGCCTCTCTGCCTTGCCTCTCACTGAAGAAACTTTTGTGCTTAAAAGGATTCATGTGATTATGTATTCACCAGCAAATTGGTATTGACGGATCAACACCTAAGTAGACATATAAGAGTAACATTTATCGGGTGTCGGGAAGGTGGGAGGGAGGATGGGTGTATACAACCACAACGAGTAAGATGTGCAACGTTTGGGGCATGGACATGCTTGAAGCTCTTACTCAAGAGGAGAGGGGGGCATGGGCAATATAAGTAACCTTAACACTTGTACCCCCATAATATGCTAAAATAAAAAAAAAAATAATAAATGGATGGATGAATAAATATGTAGTTTGATGCCAAAAAAAAAAAAAAAAGGATTCATGTGATTACACTGGGCCCACCTGGATAACCCAGGCTGCTCTCCTTATCTTCCAGTCAGCTGATTAGTAACGTTAATTACATCTGCAGGGACCCTTCACAGCAGCACCTAATTAGTATTTGACTGAATACCCAGGTGATGGGAATCTTGGGGGGCATATTTAGAACTCATCTTTCATGAAGCCCGGTCACATTTGGTCCTAATCCTAGAACTTAAAGTACAAGTTGAAGGTTATAGAGAGAAAGAGCAGGACCAGTTCATGGGCAAAGTCACAGGCCACACCATGGAGTTAATTTATAAGTCATCAGATGGGTGTTAGTAGGGAGTTCAGGTTTATGTTTCAGTTGAATTTCTGGATGCAAAAAAAGAAGGCAAGAGGGCAAGAGACGTGTCCTAAGTCAAGGATAAGATGAGCATGAATTGAGAGTGATGCTAGAAATTAACAAAGTTTTATGCATCTCAGAAGTAGCTAGACAGTAAAATTGCCAGGACTTGGATGCTGGAGGTATGGAAGAATGAAAGGGGGTGCCCTGAGATATTTTCTAAGTTTCTGGCTGGAGAATGGTCACTAAGAGCGTGATGGTGGTGCTGACACATGAGGCACAGGAAGCAAGTGGGTCCTACACAGGGTGGGCAAGGAACCAGAGCTTCCGTTTTGGATAAAGGGCCTAATGCACTTGAGATTTATGAGGAAAACACAAATTTATGTGTGTGTGTGGTCTGGATTTTTTTCACATGGTAGTGGGGTAAGAGTTTAGAAAGAGCAAGGGAGCAGAGTCATTATACCACTTAAAAACTCTAGCTACTTGGAAATAAACAGAAAAAAAATAATACCTCCTAAAATTAATTTTAGAGATTTCTGGATGCAGATTTCATCTAATTACAATATCAAACTCTGTTCAGCTATGTTTAGCCTTCTGTTGCTCGTGGAGAATGTCTGCCTGCTCACAACTTAAGTATATGAGCAATGGAGGTTAAAGGAGAGAAAAAAGAAAAGGAAGTTACTTAATATATAAAGAAATGGAGCATTCCTCCTCCCTATACTCCACATCCAACCCAGCTTTAGGACTTACAGTTTTTCTTTTCTGATATTCATGATGTTCCTTATAAAGAAAAAAAGAAAGTGGGCAATAAGATTTAGAGACAAGCCACACTGCATGAGCCACTGGTAGGAGGATTAGGAAATTAAAAGCAACTGTAAAATTCTGCTGCTATTACCCACCAGAGCTTTCCTCTGAACTAAAGAATTAATGGCAATGGTCAAGTTCAACCTTTTCCAAAGCAGAAGGTTATCAACGTTGATAATTGAGCCTATAAAGCGTGAAGTATTTAATACATTTTTAGGAATTAGAATAAAAAGCGAGTGTAACTTAATTAAAAAACATAATCACAATAAGAATTTATCGTGTTGTAGGTCCTGGACTTTCCTGCTGTTATAGGCATGGTCAGAAACTTCAATTTTCTTCCTTTGTGCATTTTGATAACTCAGAATCAATTGTAATATTTCAACAAAAGGACAATCTTGTAAGAATTGTCTCCTCTTAACTATGTTTTTCTCAGAAAGTTACACATAGCACAACTCTGTTATATAGGCTACACAGACCACACACATGCACTGTAATAAGCTTTTGTGCCCACAGCATTCATTTAACCTTGGACTTTATACACTTGGCCCACTCTATCATTAATCCTCAAAGAATTAAACTAAAAATTATTTTTATTCAAGTTCAAAGTCCTATTTTTTTATTTTTTACTCTTGGAAAAATTCCGAGTATTTCCATTAAAAGTAAGCAACAAGGAAAAGCTATACCTTGGGCTGGAAATCTGATGTGACATGCTGAATTAAACATGAAATCATGAGGCGTTTTCACAGCGTGTGAGAACATGCTATGTAGTTCACCCGTTAATTGAAGGGCTGCAGACGCGCTGCAGAGATCACCATCTTCACGTAAGCAGCTGATTCCTTCCCGACTTCTCATTGTCACCGTCACCGCCACCGCCCTAGCTGGGCCCTCATTATCTCTCTCCTGGACCCTCCTAATAGCCTCTAGCTGGTCTCCTCCAAATCAGTGCCCTCCTAAGCCTGTGCCTGCGAAATATCCCTGCAAGACTCATTGTCCTGAAATGCTGTCCCCTCTCTGCCCAGAAGCTTTAGGGAGTCCCCACTGCTTCTCAACCTCAACCCCAGCCCCTCAGCCTGCTGCTGCTTGGAGGGCCTTGGCAGCAATGGCTCATCCCCCGCTTCCAGAAATTTCTTTCCTCCTTTATCTTTCCTCTAGCTGTCAACCAGACTCCATCTTCCTGTTCATCTCATCTCCCCATTTCTTACTTGGCTCCACAAGTGTGCTGTTTCTTCCACATCAATTGTCCTCTCTTCTTGTGCCAATTTCTGCCTGTCAAACTATGCCACCAGCCAGGCCAAGCTTCTCTTAACTGCAACCTCTCTCATGAAATCTTTGTCCCTGACTACCTTTCTGCAATTCTCAGGCCAGATGAGACCTTCTCTTCCTACATCTCTTATGGCATTTATCTTCTTTTTTTTTTTCTTTTGAGACAGAGTCTCACTTTGTTGCTCAGGCTAGAGTGAGTGCCATGGCGTCAGGCTACAGTGAGTGCTGTGGCGTCAGCCTAGCTCACAGCAACCTCAAACTCCTGTGCTCAAGCAATCCTTCTGCCTCAGCCTCCCGAGTAGCTGGGACTACAGGTATGTGCCACCATGCTCGGCTAATTTTATGTATATATATTTTTAGTTGATCAATTAATTTCTTTCTATTTTTGGTAGAGATGGGGTCTTGCTCAGGCTGGTTTCAAACTCCTGACCTCGAGCAATCCACCCGCCTTGGCCTCCCAGAGTGCTAGGATTACAGGCGTGAGCCACCACACCTGTCCATGGCATTTATCTTATTCCGCTTTTTCTTATAGTTGGTTGTGCATTTATTTTATTCCCTCAAAATAATGTTTCTCAATTCCTTTAATCCATGCTTCCTTTTGGAAAAAAGAAATCCAACACTTGCATTTTAATGTTTTTGAGATTTCAGAAGAAATGGATTTTATGAATAATAAAGAAATCAAAGTAAATGTAGTGTTAATTATGCTTTTGTAAAACGATAATGACCCTACTGAGAATCTCCTTATCAGCTGATAATTATAACCTAGTGGATCACAGTGAAAATGTACACAGAATGCTTAGCACAGAACCTGTCATATTGTACGTGCTCAACAAATGTTAGCTATTTTTATGATTGTGATTAGCTCCTCAAGAGCAAGACTGTCAACTGTTGGTTTGCAATTTTCACAACTGGCTGGTCCATTAAATCATATCATTTTTACTTCATGGCAAATGCAAGATCGTGTCTTCTCAGTAACGATCATCAGTAGTAACAAGGCACTCCACGTTTTTTATGACATAGCTTATGGTCTGAGTAGATGAAATAGTGGCCTGGAGTGAACACTGTAAGTTATGCTGTGTGGGTAGCAAAGTACTGGTTATGTCGACCCTGGGCATTTCTGGGCATCACCCCGTGAGTTCAACATGAGTTTTCACATTGGAAGAGATTTACAAGATACTTTGATCAATAGTTCAGCAAACCAGGCAATAATCATTTCAGATCTTTAAATTCTTTAACCATAATCACTAATGTGCCATCTCAGAGCTTGCATAGAAAATATGTCATATGATTCAAATAACTCATTGAACCCATACAAGAGAAACTATTTCAATGTTTCCAAATCAATGATCTCAAATGATGATTATGTAACAAAAGGCAAATTGAGGATGTTAAACATCCACTTTAACTTAGTAAAAAAAAAAAATCATCTATGGTAAAATATTTATGCACTTAGAGTCACCCAAAGCAGGACTTTCCTGAAGTTTTTAGTTACAATTATTAGCTAAGAAGGCTCAGAATTGAGCCAGAATCAGAAGACAAAGTTGGAGACCAAATTGGATCATCTGTGTTTTAAGAATCTATAAGCATTTTCTTGTAAAATGGCTTAGAAGGATAAAATCCAGAAAAGCATTTTCACATCACAGTATATCATTAAATGCTGATGGAATACTTTCAAGCATTCCAGAAAATATGACATTGTTCCTTACAGCTAATTTTTTTATTTATTACTTATTATAAAATATAAACTACATTCTACATGAAATGAGAGAAACCATCCCCAGTACTATTTAAATTAATGCAGACACTGGCATGATTAGGGGCTAGGTAAAGAATCAGGAATTCAAAGCAGCCCATTGACTTTGTTGTGAATCTTATCAAAAAATTGAGTCGTCTACATCACTTCTTACTTCCTTATCTTTAAATTGCAAAATAGCATAACAAATACTTTTCATTAACTTGATTAAGACTTGTACATAAATACCCAAGCAGGCGTTCAAGAATCTTATGATGTGCTTTCTGTATTGATGCTCTGCCCTCACCACTTCCAAGGGTGTGAATCGGGCTGAGTTTGCAATAAAGAGCTCCTGTCCTGTGTCTCACTTGCAGAACACTCTGATGGTCTCTGGGTGATCTTTAGTTGGGAAGATCTGTCCTGCGTCTTCAGGTTCAAGGACGGTTTTTAAGGGGAGGGGACCTGGGAGCTGAGGTGTGAGTGATGAGGAGGCTCTGGAGAGGGGAGACGGTGGGAGATGTCTCTCTGGGGGGCCGGAGGGGACAGGGACTTGAGGGCCCGGAAGGAAGCTGGTGTGGAGGCTGCAGAGTGACAAAGACTATCTCCTTCTTGACTAGGAACTTGGCCCTGTCCTGGCGTTGGCCTGCCCAGCCCAGTTTCAGCAAGAATCCCCCACCCTTGATATCTGATCCCCTGGCCTGCCTTGAGCAAGAATTCCACACCCCTGATGTCTCCTCTTAGTAATTTTCCCTCTGCTGCCCCCTTCGCTCTGCTTGTTGGCTATTAATCCCCACTTGTCCTTGTTGTACTCGAAGCTCCTCCTCTATTGGGATACACTTGACATCAATTGCAACAGTCCTGAATAAAGCCTGCTTTACAGCTTTACCAAGAGCAGAGAGTGAGCTGTAGGAGGAAGAGACAGAGGGAAAAGGAGTCAGGGGAGGCAGATGGGCCAGACTGGGCAGGGGCTCTTAGGCCACATTAAATTTTGGCCTCTATTAAAGAGAAGAGAACGGCATGGAAGGGTTTTAAGGCACTTAATGACATTATCAGATTTGCATATTTGAAAGACCAGTCTGGCCTTTAACAAAGAGCAACAATAATACCACTTTTAAATTCTTCATGATATGTAAACGGACCTGGAAGAAAATTGAGCTCACTTATACACATGCAAATCTGCAACACGAATGGAGTGGCCCAGGCTGAATCTGAGCAGGGATTTGAAATCATTGTCAGCCCACAGCCTATTAGTGCTCTTCAATTCCATTTTCCCCGCCTCAGTCCTCCTGCAACTGCGAGATATTAACAGCGACTGGCTGGGAGCATCCCAGCCACAAAGTCCTCTGGCTGGCCGTGGGCACTGAGGGGTTCTGCCGTCATTCCAGCAGCCCCACCTGCGATAAGTGTGGGGCTGGGGGGGCCAGAGCTTGCTCGCAGGACAATTTGTACCCCAGGCTCCATTTTAAGATATGGTGACGTTGAGATGTTATTTTGAGAAAGCTCCTTTTTAACTTCACATCATGGCTGGTGGTCGTGGGGATGAGGGTGGGGTGATACAACACAGTGAGGCCATTAAGGACAGTAAACACTTGAGGCAGAACGCATTTGTTGAGGTTAGCAGTGTAAGTGGATTTACTGAGAGAAATAACAAAAAAGAAATAACTGTTGGGTAAAGAAAGGTCTAAGTGTTTCGTATTGTGAAAACAAGCACAGGTAGGGATGGCAAGAGAGAGGCAGGTTCCCTGCCAAAGTGAGAGCTGGTTACCTTGACAATGGGCTCTGGATAGGAAAGGAAACCAGAATCCCCAAAGAACGAAGTGACAAGCGACACCCAATCTGTCAACTGCTGTGAATCCACAGATGGCCTCGATGTGACGGACCAGATC
Organism: Microcebus murinus; assembly: GCF_040939455.1. Classification (NCBI taxonomy): domain Eukaryota; kingdom Metazoa; phylum Chordata; class Mammalia; order Primates; family Cheirogaleidae; genus Microcebus; species Microcebus murinus. Next base: position 31,307,908 of record NC_134108.1, read on the forward strand.
AGCGGCTCTAGTGTCTTACAGAAACCTTTGCATTATCTCTCTCCATCCCAGAATATGATTTCATTCTTGTGTGCAGGGACAAATATTCTTCCTTGCACAGCTTCCCTTCTGCTCTTTACAAGATCATTTTCAAATAAATAATCATTTTCTTCTTATGTTTGAAATTTGCCTCAAAACCCAAATATGCCATCTCATTACTAAACTTGCTCTACCAACAACTTTGTCTCTCTCTGATTAAGAAAAAAAAAAATGGCTCCTTGTATTATGGTCTGTAAGATTTTCCCGTCCTCCATTGGGTTGTGGGATGTTGCTTTTCTGTTCACGGTCAGCTAATTATCAGAGCAGGTAAAATTTCCAGCGTGAAAGTCAGGTGAGCACATGGAGGGGAGAATTCTGCCTCCTGATTCAGCTACTGGCTCCTGTGAGATATTCGTTTTCTCTGACTTGTTTGTGGTGCGTTATCTTGTTCCATCAGTGTTTCAAAAAGAGGACAGAATATTTGACAGGTGGGAGCATGAATTGTGTCTGACGATGCTCTTGCAGTGAGCAATAGAGGCATTTTAAGAAATGGAGCTGGGTGAGTTTACGCACTCCCTGTATGACTAACTGTGACGGTGATGACAACAAACAAAAGGACTTGCCGTCCTGTAGGTACAAGCCAGTATTATACTACAACAGTTAAAGAGCAAAGTCGCTTCTGATCCGTTAGATAAAAACAGGCTGCAATCAAGGCCTCCTGGTGTCGTCATCACACAGAGGCAGGTATTTTTAAAAGCTGGAAAACTAGGCAAGAATAATTGGCATCACATGGTGGCACATGGATTTTTTTCCCTCCCACTACTTTTTCGGTGGGTGGCAATCAGCAGTGGATATTATGTGGCAATTGACCTTTATATAAATGAATGAGCATTAGAGTGGAGCATAGATTTGGTGAGAATTTTGCTTTCATTAAGCAGTAGGAATTGCAGCTTGCTATTTGGGTCAGAAAAGCTTGATGTGATTAGAGTTTTAATTAGAAATATGCTAGCCTTAATTACCTGTTTGTCACTGCTGTTTGATGTCAATGGAAATGGTCCTACTTTTGATTCGTAGTCTTCCATTCCACCCCACCCCCCAAACCTAACCCCTATGGCCAGTTAAATTGGTTGGACTAACTCCTAGGACATTCAGTACTGGAAAATCACATTAATTGTAGAAAGAGCACCATGGGCTGAGAACATAGGTAATTATACTCTGGACCTAAGAGCATCTGAGGTATCCTTTTATGGTCCCACAGTAGGTAGATGATAAAGTTGACTTGCACAAAACAGAGCCCCTTCCATTCCTGCCACCTAGTCCCCCAAAGGCAGCCAGTTATAGTCTCCAGCAGCCCCATTGCAGCCCAAGGTTTCATCCCGACCCCCTCCCACTCTTGCAGGTGCTCGACCCCACCAGGGCACTGGGTGGTCTATCCAGGCAGGCTGACCTTGCAGGAAGAAGCCCAGATGGTCTGTGACACAGTGAAATTCTAAGGGAAGAAACTATTCCGCATGTATCTGTGCCCCCTCACCTCATACACACAAACACACAAACACACACATAACCCCACCACCACAAACACAAACACACAAAAACACAACCCCCCACAAACACACACACCCTCCCATCCTGCCCCAGAGCTTATTGCATCACTGAGCACAGTGAAGGTGGCTGATGCCCAGTTCCAGATTGATTGATTGATCTGATGGTCTTCCTGGCCCCAATCTCACCCCAACTAATTTGTGTTAAGGTGGCATTTTGAGAAAGTTCTTTTTAAACTCCAGATGACTTAAATAAAATAATAACAAGTCATTGGCATCTATTATTAATGTTTATTGAGTGTTACTGTGTGCCTATGCCAAACACTTCACAAATATTGCAAATCTCAGTCCTATGCCTGTTACGAATTTGCACAAGTTCATACGGATAGTAAGTGGCCACATCTTCGCAGTCCAACTCCAAAGCCTGGGCTCGTAAACGTTACTTAATACGGGCAAGTTCACTTATGAACTAGGATGCACAAGAAGTGGCCCAGATTCCTAGGGAAAGAGGACAGAAACGTATCCAAGGTGGAAGAACGAGAAAGCTGGGACAGCAGAGGGTGAGGGAGACGGGGCAGGGTGGCCCAGGCATTGTGGAGAGGGAGGGCTGGCTGGAGCAGAAGGAAGGCTCTGCCACAAGCCTGCCTGGCTCTTACTCTAACACCGTCTAAGGTCAGCCCTAGGCATAACTTGGCATTGCCAGTTTGGGAAGAATTATCATGATCAAAGTTTTAAAACTCGTGTTCACTTTTAACCAACAATTTTAAAAGCACATGTCTCTCCAACTGTTCCGCTATTTTAGGCCGTGTTCATATGGAGGGGAGGCGGGGGGAGGCTCCTGCTCTCTGCTTCACCCCTTCTCTCTGCGGCTTGGTGACTTTGCTCTTTGTCTTCTCTGCAAAGCAGTGGCATCCGTTCTGCAGCTCTTCTGCTTGCAGCTGTTCTTGCTTTTGCTGTGTGTATACAAAATCTGTGGTTTTGAATACCGTCTTTGAGGCACAGTGGTCTAAACTTGTTTGTCGCCTTTTCCCTCTTCAAACCCACTTTAAAGGTAGAGCCCTGTTTGCGCATTCCTCACGGAATCTGTATGTCTGAGTGAGACACGTTTGGCTACAAGCAACAAAACAGCCAAAGCTTAACAACCCGTCAGGGGTCTGTCTCCCAGCCAGGGGCTGGGTTGTGTTAAGCTGGACAGCAGCTCCGAGACGCCGTCAGGGCTCATTGCTCCTCTTTCTTAGCGTGTGGCTGTGGCCTCAGAGTGTCAGGAGTGCTACAAATCCTTGTCTTGGTGGACGGGAGGTGAGCCCAAGGGCAGGGGGTGCCAGCTCACCTGTCTCTTCCGTAGCATGTTTCCAAAGCCCTTCCCAGCGATTTCTACCTGAATTCCATTGGCCAGAACTGGGCCATGATGTCACTCCAGAAACAAGAAAGCCCAAGGAGCTGAGTGTGTCGGCTTTTTGGGTTTTCGTGGTAGAGGAGGACAAGGGAGGAGGGGTTGTGAATGGGGTCGCCAAGCCACAGCACCTGCATTGCCATGTTCCAGGGAGCACGTTCCAGGGAGCACTGAGGATGAGAGCTGACAAAACTTGTTGTTATCTGAGACGGGGCTCAGTTTACCTTACACGAGAAGCTGTTCCGCTGGTGAACCATGCCTGCATCCTAAGTGCTCCCCAAGAAGTTAATTTTTTTGTGAGGGATTTGGAAATTTGTCAGAATAACAATTCAATGAATTCGGGAAAAGTAGAGTATATTCGTGCTAGTACAATATCTCTAACAAAATTTCATTTATACCATTATTATATATCTCGGCACTATAAAAAAATTGGGATTTAAGAACCGAAAGGTACTTCAGAGATTACCCAGATTCACTCTCTTATTTTACAGTTGTGGAAACAAACCAAGACAGTGGGTGACGTGACTTGCTCAGGTGTTCACAGTTAGGGAGCCACACAGAGGGGCTGGGGTCCAGAGCCCTCGGCTCTCTCCTGGGGCTGCCTGAGGGCCAGTCCCATGAGCCAGCATCGGGATTGCCAAGCTCCAGAATCTACCAGGGGCCCTGCCCAGGAGCTATATAAACAGTAGTTTGTACAGTCTCAGACTTTCTTTCCTTTCACACCCAGAAAACAACTTCATGCAACTACTGCTGTTTCAGTCAACACATATTCTATTTATATTTTTATAAATGTAAATTTGATTTTTAAGGGGGAAAATGTCTAAGTCAAAAATTAGGAAATTCCAGTGTTTGTCTGTCTTGGTGACAGCTAAAATATACTCCATAGTCTACATATCTGCTTGTTAAAAATATAAATGGGAACATCTTGAAACTAATGTTTATTTTTAAATACTGAAGACACTAATATCTTCAGTGAACCACAAAATTAATACATATAATTTTGGTAGTAATGTTGCCATAGTAACTTTAAATTCAGGATTGACTTTGAGGTTCTTACATGCTCATTTTTGTCATTCTAATAACCTCCACTATTGATTTTTGATTTTTGTTAAAGAAAGCGATACTAAGAAACTGTCTAATATACCATGGAACTTTCTGTCAGATATTAAAGAAAATAACCATAACAGTTTTCTATCTTCTAAAATAAGGCTCCAAGCAGTGTCAAAGTATCAATTACTGCTTTGATGCATCTCTTTTAAAAAGCAAACTGATTTGAAAGTAATTTAAAATATGGTGAAAATCATTATTAAATAAAAAATTTGAAACCATTTATGTCTGTAAACTGGGTCTTGTTCCCATGCCTGCCAGTGTAGCTGTGTGACCTCAATAATGGTCTGGACTTAATGTCTTGGCGCTTCAGTTTTATCATCGGTAAAATGAGATCGGTGGATTATATCACGGTGCCGACAGTCAGTGCTTCAAAGAGCATGTCAGATTTGGATTGTCTTTTTGGTCCTGAACACTGTTGTCACTGTATCAATCCAGGAAGCTGAACCATTAAGAATTATGAGATAACGGATTCCTTACAGAAATGAGATCTTTCACAGTTCTGGGGAGGAGGAGGGCGCTGGGGCACTGGTGGCCTGATAGGGGACCTGGAGCATGACCAGTCCATTCGAGAAGCCAAACATGTCCAGCCACAGAGGCGGGGGGCAGAGAGGGAGCTGGTGGAGAAGCCTGCAGGAGAAGTCCATGGAGCCATAGCTAAGGCCTGAGGTAGGCTTGGGGCCGCTCTTGGTCCCAGGGTTGAGTCAGGAAGAATGGCTGGAAGGAAACAGGAGAGTAAGTTGAAGCTAGAACCTACTAGCATCTCTGATCATGTGCCCTTCAGAGAAGAAAGCTGCTGTTTAATTCTGCCTCCCAAACTTTCACAAGGTTCCTGTTAGCCTGCTTCTTATCTGGAACCACTCAATGATGGGGATTCTAGGTAATATAATTCCAGTTTCATTATATTGATAATAGGACATTAATCCAAACACAATCCTTCTATAGTCTACGCACCTTTGTAAATAGTCTCAGATCTGCGGTGCAGTAAGTTAGGTAATAGACACTTTTAAAGAAGCATGGTTTTAAAAATATCTGAGGGTTTAGGGACCAGTGGACAATCTCAAAGTGAAACCCTGGTCTGGAATTAACCTGACCGACTGCTCACAGCAGCCCCTCCCTCCTCACAGACGCACGGGCCGTGGGAGGGAAGAGTGGGAGGTTTTGCAGAAATGGGACACCAAGCCAGAAGGGAAGGGGAGGAAGTGGGAGGAAGAGGCAGGTGGAGACACAGGACAGGGAGAGAGACGGACAGACAGACAGAGGAGTTGAGGAGACAGGAGGTAACAGAGGAATAGAGCACTGAAAGAAGCAGGGAGGAACAGAAAATGAAACAACACTGCATGTACAATCTGGCTGACCATAAGAATTACTTGGGGAATTTTTTTTTCCATTTCATTACTATGAAATATTTTATAGATCCCAAGGAGTATATGTAATATATTTAAAGGCTAACACATTCTAACATAAAATACCCATAGACCCACCACTCAGCTTAAGAACATGAACATTTCCCACTACGGGGGCTCCCTGAATGCCCCCCTCAGCCTGCCTCTCTCTCCTCTCCTCCTCTTCTAATATTCCTCCTACCCTGCACTTGGAGCCCAGAAATATGACGTTGCTTTTAAAAAGAACGCAAAGGAGAGTGCATGGTGTGGGTGAAAGAAGAACGGATGGGGTTTCATGGAGTAACTCTCTTCCTCAAGAAAAGCTTCGCGGAGTTTCTGTCTACGCTGGCCATGACCCAGCACCCTCAGGCTGCAGAGCCCACCTGGGAGGGCCGAGGGAGGGCAGAGGTCTGCAGAGTGGCCTGGGTGGTGTCACTGTTTTCACTGTGACTCCAGTATGTTACACTTTAATGTCTTTTGCATTGAATAACCAGAGTCCTATGGTTATTACACCTAAACTAGCAGAGTAATGTCATCTGCTACTGGGTGCGTTCTACAAATTAGAGGCATTAACTGAGATATTCTTGTATTTAGAAATTAGTATTTAATAGATCCATTGAAGGCTGTTACTTTGTAAATGATAGGTTAGCAGAACCTTCCTCTAAAGAGCGATATTGTTCTGTTGTCTTTTCTGAGACTTCTCGATTGGTCTCTTTGGAGCCTTTTAGCCTTGTAGGTCCTAAGTAGTCAATACGTAGAAGTAAACTGGGCATTTGGGGAGCGTTAGGAGGAAGTGCACCACTGAGAGAAGAGAGGTGATCGGAGCCGAGGCTGTGACTCCTTGAGGAGGCCACCGTCTTGTCTGCTATTGGATCCTTCCCGTGCCTTCAGCTCTGCCTGGCACGGAACAGTTTGTTGAATTGTTGAGTCGGAATGAGACAGACGCAATCGGTCAGCAAAGCCTCCACAGCTTCCTAGTTTAACCAGGCTTTTCTATCATCTACTTTGATTCCAACTCCACTGTTTAGGAACTGCAAGCAGAACAGAAACCCACAGAGGAATCTCTCCAGCATCCGTGGAGCTGCCAAACACGGTGGTGATTCAGGAGTGGCCGCAGAGCAGCCAGTTGTCCCCCAAGCCTGGGTGAATAATTGCCTCCGAAGGCTCAGAAATGAGACAGCATTTTCTGATCTGAATCTCTGAACCAAGATTGTTAGAATGTTTGATAGTAACTCCTGGGACTAAGCCAACACGGGCTGGGGAAACCGGCGAGCCGGCACTACTCCCAGGTCTGACTGATGGGGAAACGGCAGATGAAAGTTCTGGATTCTGTGGACCCAGAACTGATAGGTCATTGTGGCTACAGGGCAGGTTTTCTCAACCTCAGCACCACTGACATTTCGGATCAGATAATTAATTACTATCACGACAGTCCTGTGCATTGCAGCACGGCTAGGAGCATCCTTGGCCCCTTCCCTCTAGATGCCAGCAGCATCCCCCCCCCTCAAGTTGTGACAACCCAAAATATCTCCAGACATTACCAAATGGTCCCTGGTGACAAATACACCCCCGGTTGAGAGTTACTGCTATAGAGACTGCATCTACAACAGTTTTCCTCAAAACATTATTCTTAAACCACCTGTGTGAGAAGCACGTAGTACACTCATTAAAATGCAGTGTCTTAGGAGCCATCCCAGAATCACTGGGATCCCAACGTTCATATTTTTCATGAGCATCCAAAGAAATTCTTATATATGTGAAGTTTGCCACCCGTGGTCTTCTTTAGTATTTGAAATAGGGATTGTTTTTGATTACCCAACAATATGTGGTCATCACATCTACAAATAAGTCTCCATTTTAATGAATTTCCTCTAACTGTAGGATTTTGTTTAAGAAAGTTATTTCTAGAGCCTGAAGGACAGGGCTTGTTGATATCATAACCAACCCTTGCACTTAAATATAGTATTTTCCAAAATAAAGTGTGGCCATCTCCATATGGCACTGACATTTTTTTCCTGCACTAATTAACATCCCTTCTACTCTCATGGGCTTGCAAGTCCTACCACTGGACATTCATAAAAGTTTGGGCAAGGAAAGCCATTATTATTATACAAACATAGTACTTGGTAGAGGAAACTCTTTACAATTTAGTACCACTTAATTTTAAGGTTAGTCCTAGCATCTTGCATGGGAGAATGGTAAACAGACATTTAAATTTAGATGAGGGATGAGATGTTTTCTGAGTTTTGAATATAAAGTAAGTTTTTTTTAACTAGACAACTTCTTAAGATATTTCTGTGGAGGCAACTTCAGTCTCAACATTCTTTAATTCATGGAGTGCATAATTCATGGGTGCTATGTGCTTGCTTAATCTGGGGAAGAGGTTTAGATGTTATCAGAGTGCTGGGTGCTGGTGGTTACAGGGAGTGTGGTATATAGGCAGTGGAGCCCTGGGGGCTGGAAGACTGAACTTGTCCCTTGCCCCATAAGAAGTGGAAGAACTGAAAGAATAACAAAAAGACTTAAGGTCGACTCTGACAATGACAACTAACATTTGTAACACATTTACTATGTGTTTAACGGACACTATTTCATTTAATCCTCTCAGTAGCACTAGGAGGAAAACACTGTTATTATTCCTCATTGCAGTTGGGAAAACTCAAGTTTAGAGATAGAGCTGTGATCTGAATGCAGGTCTCTTTTTTTTGTAACCCATGCTCTTAACCACGACATTCTGGGCTACCTAGATTCCGAAGAATTTGACTTGCAAAACACCTTCGTGGGGACAAAGGTTCACACAGGTGTCCATGGATGGAGCAATTAATCTGTTATATGATAATGACTTTTGCTTTAGTTCACAATTGAGGCTCCTTCTACGTCAGCATCGTTATCTGTCTGCCACAGTCTTGGAGGGCTACAATGGGAAGGAGCAAGCAGTCCCGAGTGAAGTAGGGACTGGGAGGAAGGTTGCTGGAGTCAGTTGGACCATCCTCCAGGCGTCCAGCGGGAAAGCAAGGGCCTGGCACCCCAGGGACTGGCAAAGAGGTGCAGCTCTCCAGCTGGTGCAGATGTAGACTGCAGCCCTTTCACCAGTTCATAGTCGCTCGATTGATTTCTTCCTCTACACTCTGCCTTCTGCTGCAGATTCCCTTTCATGCCTTCTTTTCCCCCTCTCTTTCATCTGAAGTCATTCACTTAAAAATAACAGGGTCAAGAAAAGGACCATTCAAAGTGAGTTTTCCTGCTCTGCACCCCACAGGGAAAGCCTGGGCTCTAGGGTCCTGGAGGGACCCTTGGGGAGTCTGTGCATCACTAATGGGGAGAGAGGTCAGGGCTGAAAGGAAGGTGGCTGTCAGAGATGAGTGTCTGAAGAAAGGAGGCAGCAAGCTTGCTTTATTTAAAGCAGGAGGGAGAGAGAGAAAAAGAGTGAGGGAGAGACACATAGAGAAAAAGAGAGCGACAGAATGAACACATGATATTCTGACCCGGTCATATAATTTTCATGTTCAGTTAAGTCTATTAATATTATAATTTACTTGTACCGTTCTATTACTGTACTAATATTATAATTTACTTGTACTATTCTATTCCGTGCTTCCATGATTTTTTCATCTTTGAAATATTTTCCTTCCTTTGGTTGTGCTCTCCTTGCTTACCTGGTCTGGAGAACACGGTGCCTCCGGTGGCAGGGACCCAAGGACATGACGATGTGGCTTTTGCAGACGTAGAACACTGTGTTACACGGTATCCTAATTACTGTCCCCCAAGATTCAAGTTCTCCCAGTCACATAGAAAATATCAATGAGAACATAAGATCAAGCTATGGTTGGTCTTCAAATGTATCATGCCCCTACAGGCAGGCACCGCCCCTGGGGGGCCAGTGCCTAAGGCCTGGCTGCAGACAGAGCTACAAGAGCCCTGTGACTGTGCCTCTTTTCTTTCTCTCGGCACAAGGTCATCCAATAAGGCACCTGCAAATCCAAAATGCTGCAATTCAGGGCTTTTCATGTAGTTGCATCAGGCTCTCTTGCTGTTTCAGGTTGGCACATTTACACTAACCTTCGGGGTAGAATTGTTGTAAGTGAGCCACTTAACACCTGTGCTGTGGGGGCCTGTCAGCAGGGAGGCTTTCATCCGGGCCATCATGTCTTTTACTTTGTGAAGACCCATCCACTCCACCAATTGTTAAGTGTTTTGTCGTGATTGCCCCTCTTTGCCACAGAGAAATATCCATCACACCACAAGAAAAATGCTCAAAGTTGACAGGAAATAAAGAAAGCAGAACTTCCCTCTGTTTCCACCCAAAGGGACATGTTTTCCAAAAAAAAAAAAAAAACACAGACAAAACTGAGAAAGTGATATGTCAGGAAGCCCATACTTCCCCTCACCCAGTGGAGAGCAGACGCCAGCACCAGGAGCCCAGACTCCATATCACATCAGCTTGTCTATTTTAAAGGCTTCCCCGTGGGAGTGTCCACTCTCTGAATAGCCACCTCACAGAGAAAGTGCTCCCTTTAAGAGAATGGAGCTAATTACATTCATGTCTTATTCAACTGACTTCTTTTATCATGATGACAGTGGACTTTGAAATCAGCCGCAGATTCTGTGGGGATTTTCCTAGAAAGGAGCATAAAAACCTGACGGAGAAGCAGACCTCATTTCTCTGTCCAAATGTTGCCCCCTCCCTCCCTTTACGTATTGGAAGCATTGAGAGAACTAAATAGAACACCTTCTCTGTAGAGTTTCAAATTTTCGAGGAAGTAGCAGGGACTCAGGATGGAATCCATCCTGTTTGGTCATATTTTTATATCTGGAGATTCTCTGACTTAAAGAATATAATAGAAAAAATTCAAAAGTTTGGATATGTGGAACCTAAGAGGTTGTTCTTTGTTTTTAACTGTGCCCTTCCGCTAAAAATAAGGTAACAAACACTTTGTTCATCTTTTTTTTTTTTTTTTTAACTCTTGTCTTCTTGCAGTGTACCCTCGGAGCACATGGTGGGTACAGAGCCCTTCTGTTTTTTCAGCTTTCCTAAACCTCTTATCCTCTGCAGCCACAGCAGCCTCAGGTATGAACACTTAGGAACTTAGCAGGGTGGGGTGTGGGCAACTGTCATTAGAGGGACTTGGCTGTGTGACCCTAGAAAGTGGCCACTCTAGTGTTGGTGACTCCATCCCTGTCCTCATGCTTGCACCTCTCTATCCCTGCTCACACCTTTCCCTGCCTCCTGCCCTAGAGACTATAAGAATAGGTTTCTCACAGGGCCACGTGTCACTCCATGGTACCATTCCCATCCTTGGCAAGGGAAAAAGATGGGGCTGATTTTGCACATAGGCAGTATGGGAGATGCCTACACGGCCTGATTTCGTAAGAAGCCCAGGAGAGCTAGCATTTTAAAATTCATCCATCCAATGGGTTCATCAGATATCTTAAAAGACATGCATGATGAAAGGAACTTGGAGAAAAGTGACAGGGACAGAAATACTGTTAATTCAAGAGGACAAGGATCCAGAATTTTGCTCCAGGCCATCTTTCAGAAACAGCTTTCTCTCACCTTTGTGTCTACCTGAGTGTAAGACAGCCTGCTCGCCTCCACTGTTCCAGAGAATCTTTCTAGGAAAATCTTGATACCTAGTTTAATATTTATTACTCTTGATGAAGGCAGGAAATATCAGAGACTTCCTCATTTACAATTCACTCTTGAATTTTATTAATTTGAATGAAATTCAGAAACTTTAACTTAATGTCATTGGGCTTGATTGATGGGTTTGATTTGAAGAAAATGCAAAGTAATACTTAATATTTATTTTTTTTCTTCGGTTAGTTATACCTAGAACTCTTTAGTCTATTTCCATATACATATAATAGTGATGCATTATGTATGCTTAAAGTTATTATGAAAATTTAAATACAAACATCAAGAGCTTCTTTAGTCAGCAAAAACACTTTGGACCTTAAAGCTTGGTAACCAGAAACAAGGGTTGGTTCAGAAAACCTTAGTGTGTCAATTGTCTGAATTAAATTATAAGTATTAGTAATAATACTTGGAAGTGGTGAAATGGTTTTCTAATATCAGAGATGTGACAAATTTGTGACTGAGACTTAACATTTCAGGATTACTCTGCCATCCCAACTGTCAGAGACCAAGCAGTGCACAAAAATAAATATTACAGTTGCCACGGAAACTGAGATCACCTTGGAGATGATTAATACCGGTAGGGCTAACAGTGGAGGTTGCAATCACATTATTTCTGGCTGAATTAATCATGACCAAACAAAGAGCAGCAAACATTCTTTTCAAGGCATAATAAGAGCCAAAGTCCTATTTTTCTAACCATTTCAAATGATTACTAAAGTTTGTTTTCTGTGAGTAAAGAAGCCTCCTAGTAAATGCTTATATTATCAATTACTGAACAACTTTTTACTAAATCAACTGTAGGGGTCTTGAATGACTCTCTGAGGGTGCAGTAGAGAAGGTTTGTTTGATAATGGAAGTTTACCTTATAAACTTATAAGCTTTTTTTTCTCTCTATTTTTTTTTATTATGAGTCTTCATCTTCTGAGAATCTTGTAACTCTTTGAAGTTTTAAATGTTCGTGGCTTTTACAAAGATGGCCTTGCTTGAGAGAGCTTTGCCAAACCATCAAATATATGATGCTGTTATCAAGAAAGTCTATTATTGGACAGGAATAAATTGCTATTGCTTAAACAAAAGAGTTCTTAATAGAATGTAGAGATAGAAAAAAATCTTTGTTACCCAGTGTGGCTGTGTGGAGATTAGGCTGTCCTGGTTTTAAAAGACAATAAAATCATTATCGACAAAGAGACTGTTCCCATCACATACTTCTCTCAGAAATTTCAGTATTAGAGGAAGAAGTAATAAAAATAGTCACACTTTTCAAGAGGGTTACATTATAAAAATGTTATTAAAAATTGAAAAATGTCAAAGATGATGTTTCTGATGCTTACAATTTACTTAGCAATACTTTCTCCTGGACAAAGTAATGTTATTATATGTTTATTAGTAATGATCAGTAAATTGGCTGCTGTTACAGAAAATCCTGGAAATCTTAGAGGTTTAATTCAATAAAGAGTATTTCTCAAACCCAACACAATCTAACATCCTACTTATCAATCTTAATATCACAGAAAGAGACCATGGGTATCATATTCTTCCTAAAGAGATCCAATGAGAAGTGTACAATATCATCTATAAAATGCTCTTGCCGAAAACCCAATCGCCTCAAACAACCCATATGCAGAACCCATGGGGCAGAGAAACTTACCAAACAACACCAGATGGATGCAATCAGCTAACTCCAGAATGTGGAAAATGACACAGGACAAAAAGGTCTGGATTTTTCAACAAAGAAATTTCAAAGAAATAAAGGAACAGGAGGAAACTCTTTAGAGATACATTAACCAATTGATCTAATTGGATTTTGTGTGTGTGTGTGATTCATGAATCAGGGTATTATCTCCTTTAAAAATTTAGAAAGGGTGCTCCCATGAGCCAAGCAGAGGAGGTTGGCTTTATAGGCAAAAAGGAGCTAAAGTAATCAGAAACAGAAAACAAACAGCAGATCGGTTATTTCAAAGTCACTTTCCTTATGGGGTTAAAAAAAGAGGAGATTTCCTTATCACACCGGCTAAAACTGGCCTCTTTCAGGATTTGGCTATTATCTCTGTCCTGCTTTCTCAGAAGATCAGATAAACAACTTAGTTTCTGTCTGTTGATTTGGAACTTTAGTATGGGTGACTCCATTTGGGTTTGGTCTCTTGGGCTCTAATTCTAGTGCAAGAGCTCAATCCAAATCAATGGCTTCCTATAAATTTTATTTAATATAACCTAGTAGCAAGGTAAGAAACCAGCTACACCCATCTGTAATTTTTAGTGAGTATTATAATCAACTAAAAAGAACCTAATGGTTATTTGTGACCAAATTGGCTTACATCACTTTGTACCAGAATGAAAACCATAAAGCATAAGCTCAAGAGACTTGGAATAGAGGGTTAGAAAGTGGAAGGAGAATTACACTAAAGAACCAGAAGATAGAATGGAGTCTGAGCTTTGGTAGAGAAGAGAGGAGGAGGGGCTGGGGAAATGTTTGGTATGGAGAAAATATACAGGTTCTAGGTCCTGGAAAAAGTTGGTGACATGAGACTTAGGCTCCTCCATTTTTAGCAGTTTCTGAAAATAGTTCTCTGGCAGCTGTCAAGGCCAGCCCTGGTTTCCCTTCTTGAGAAAGGGGTTTTCCAAAATGAAGTGGAACCTGCAGGGGTATAATTCCCTCACCTCTGCTTGCAAAGCCTGGGATGATTTACTGGAGAACAAAGACATTCATTCCACAGTTAGAGATAAAAGGCCTAAAATCAAGCAGAATCAATCCATCAGTTAATAAGACTGAGTGGTCATCTTAGATCTTTTTTCTCTTTGGAAGCTCAGGGGATGGAGGATGCTCTCAAAGAACCATGATAGAGAAAGGAAGAGGAGAGTAGCAAGGCTGTAGTGCAAATGCACAGATATTAAAATTGTCCCTGGGGCCTCCTCCAGGCTGGGTCAAGTACACTTCCTGGCCTGGGTGTTCTTTTTCAAATGTAGCTAAGAATATATGCCACTCTGCTTCTCAAGTTTTGAAAAGACTGGTTTAGCCTAAGGGAATTCTTCTTTCTTTAATTTTTTATTTATTTTTTTAAAATAATGATTTCAGTTCTCAGAAGATCTTTCATTGAGAAGGCAAAAGAACTTAGAATATACTCAAATCCATTCATTTACAGGTGACATGACTTAATAATTTTTGAGTTTCGGGATCATCTCAGAAACAGTCTTTTCAAAATTGTTCACCTTTGGTCTTCATGGCCTTATCCTGCCTCTTCATTCTTAGTCCTGGTCCCTCATGCTGTTGGCAGGGGGTTCTCTGCATCTGTGAGGCTGGAGCAGGCCCCTAAGGCAGGAGAATGACCCAGGCCAGTGTGGATGGGTAGTGCCCAGAGTGGAGAGTGAACTAACAGTCACAGCACAGTGGCCATGTCCGTGCAGTAGAAGAGGACTTGGTTATTTAAGTCTTGTGAGCTCCTTGAAGGACAGGGCAATGTCTTATTTGCCTTTGTTCTCTCAGCACCTTACATGATGCCTGGTTCCCAGTGGGTTCTCAAAAAGTGATAGTGACAGTGGCTATCAAGGGTGGGCTCACGGGTCATTTCACTTTCTAAGTCATACAGTTCCATTTTGTTTGAATGTGTTTTTTCCATAAGGATCGCATATTATTTCCATGACTAGTAAACTCATGCAAAATAATTTTATGTGTATGAATAATAACTGAAGAAAGTCTTGAAAGCAAAGATGAAGTAATATCTTGGGGCATCAAATCCAAAAGACACAGTTGAAAGACCAAATAGACAGGGAAGAGTCAATGGAAAAGATTGGATGTGGGAGGTGAAATAACATCTAGAGTCAATGAGGCAAAGGCTTTGGGGCTGAGCAATTGGAATGGCGGAACTGTCATCATTAAAATCGACCAAACTTAGAGGGAAATGTCTGGAGTTCAGTTTGTGATATGTTAAATTTCATTTGTCTATTAGACATCCAATTGAAAAAGACAAGAGTCTGGAATGGAGGAGTCATGAGCATTAGAAGGTTTTTAAAGCCATTAGAGGGAGGGTAGATTCAGAAGAGAGAAGCAAAGACTGAGCTCTAGAGAACTCCAATGTTAAGGAAAATACCAGCCATGGAGACCAGGAAGAAGGGATTTATAAAGTAGAAAAAAACCCAGGAGGATGTGGTGTACTGGAAACCAAGATGGAGGGACAGAAAAACAAAGGTAGTTGGTAGATTAAGTGAGATGACTGAGAATCAAGCATGTTTCTATCTTTCTTGTTACTACTTTAATCCAGGTCCCAACTACTCTGTATTTTTCTCTTTGCTTCCAATATTTCCCACATCACTGTTCAGATTATCACCAAGTTTATATTCCTAGAGAACCTTTCTCACTATATTTCTCTTATGCTTAGAAAGTCTCACCACTACCCTAGGGCATTGTTCCTTACCTGGCTTTTAAAGTTATTACTAGTCTGAACTCCAAGTATCTTTCCAACCTTATTTTACATTCCTCCCAATTCAAACTTGATACTCCAGGCAGGCCACATGTCCTGCAATCGGCTTTACTTCTTCCCAATTCTGGGTGTTAACTTCACCTGCTGTTTCCCTTCAGAAGATTGTCCTTGAAATATTTCCTTGATTCATAGACATCCTCCAAAGTTGACCTCAAGTTGCTTCATGCAGAGAGCATTACCTTCTTAATATTCCTTCAGCGTATCAAGGATAGTGCAGGTCTCATAGATGGTTCGCAATGCTATAAACAGAAGTCACATGAGTGTGGATAAGGTATTGAAAGTCTTTTTAAAAATTCAGTTCTTTACCTGTTTAATAAAATTAATAATGTCAAATTTTTTTCCTATTTAACTTGGAAGAGTGAATTTGCCTCTAAAATTTCTATATTCCCACTCTACTGGTATCTGCTGTTACCAGAACATGTAAATGTATAAAATTTCATTAAGAACAGGTTTCTATTTCAAGTTTACATCTAGGAAATGAAGATAATTTGCATGCACAGGTAATATTGGAATTCCTGGGAGACTAGAGAATGAAGAAAATGTGCTATACCATTTACCTTTGTAAATGGAACGTAATCTACAACTCTCAAGAAAATAACTGAAGATTATCATTTTGATTTATAAAGTCATGAAATTGAATTATTATGTACATCTGGGTAATCGTTTCATTGATCAAATGGAGATTTCTCCTTTATTTCAAATAGGACTTGGTCCTTAAGGTTAAAAGCCAAATATATGGGACAAAAAGATAATACAAAGTCAATGTTTCAAAAAAGGCCATTGGTCAATTCTAAATGTATTGAATTCTTTTTGCATTTCTGAAATAGCTTTTGTATTTCCTATGGTTTTGAAAATATATATATAGCCTCTGAAATTACTTTCCTCATTCACTCTAGGATCAAATGTTCACTATGCTTATCCCTCCTCTAACTTTCTGAAATTGGAATATAGCCCAGTAAATGCCTTACATCTTTGTAAAACTTAAAATTTTATAACCAGCCACATATATTCTCCCATTATTATAATAGCCTCTTTGGCAAACTGACCCACAAGAGTAGGACAATACAATTTGGCCTATATTTTCAACCATGAACTAAAAAGCAAATAAATTTCATCAACATTCATTGGGAACCCAATATGTACCAGCACTGTGTAAGACCTCTATATGTTAAAATTAATTCCAGAATTTCCTGGATTTTGCAGTATCCAAATCATTGAAGGACATACCTGGAATGCCAGTAACCTCCACTTGGACCAATGAGCCAACTCTTAGTGGATTATGGCAATGGGAGTGGAAGAACAAAAATAGAACATTTAAAGAATATACTTAGAAACACCTCCTCCGCCCATCACACCTTCTCACACATTTCTTTCTTCCATTGTAAGCCCAGAGCCAGCGTCACCATTACATTGCAGAAGGGCTAATAATCAAATTTATCTCTCCTTTAACGTAACAATCAGAGATAATAGCCATAAAATTAGGTTAACAAAACTATATAAATAAATAAAGTTGAAAGAGAAAGGCCTGAATAACCCACAGATTAAACACTAAGTATTTAAATATTTGAGAGCAGGCTGTACTTTCAGAACTAGATGATTTTGTTGGAATTTTGTAAGCATATAATAATTTTGTATCAGAATTTTTTAGTGTATAACATGGCCATAAGAAGTCTAGGGTAACAAAAGAATGGCTTATATTAAATTTACTTTGTAAGGTGCTAAACAATATAAAACACAATGCAGTGTTCACATGCCCGAGAGAATGTGTTTCACTTATTGAAATATTGGAAATGCTTTAGGGAAAAATACACACCTAATGAACATAGAAAATATCTGAGTACAGAGAGAAAGTAGTTTTATTTTTTAAAACAAGAATCTCTGAATGGCTTTGAGCTATTGATGACTTATCAGTTGACAACTTCGAATTAATGATTAATTCACTAACCCTTGGGGTGACTGACTCAAATGAGCTGGATAATAAACACTGTTAATACCTACTAAAATGTATTTTAAAATCAACTAAGAATATTTTCTCACTGCTTCAGTGATTAAAAATTGTAAGCTTGGTTTTATTCCAAAATAAAGTATAAATGGAATGCCTTTTGCTATGCATGGGTTTTCAATAAGCAGGAAAAACATATGGCATTCTCTCCTCCCCTCTTACCTCCCAAATACCACACTCCTCTTTGTCTTCCTGCCTTCCTTCTCGTACATGTGGTTTATTGAATATGGATGGATGTGTCTTATTTTAGTTCTGTAGATCTTGTTGAAAGAAAATATAATGGTTCAGGAGGGGTCAATGGCGTAATTTTGATGGCAGTGTTATATAGTCAGTATATTAAAACACAAGAAATCAATGTATAACATAAATACTAAAAAGTTCCATTCCAAGCTTCGTGCCTTCTTCAATGTCAGTCCCTAGAACACCTCCTTACCCCCTAACCTAATGTTTCTAAGATGTATTGGAAATTTTCACACTATTATTTCTGCCTGAAATTATATATACTTCTTTCTTTACTAGTCCTAAGAAACTCAAAATCTCATCATCAGATTGTAAACATGTTTTTAAAAACCTGGTTTGATTCTAATTGATGCAAATACTAAGAAACAAAAGTCCTGGATTCAGGTCCTGATTCTGCTACTAAGGTGTGTATTCCACTGGGTATCAGCTCTAACATCCTTTTCCTTCTAAATTCCAGATGTTTGTGTTTCTATTCACAAATTATTCCATCTTCTGTCCTATAAATACCATGGCCTTGTCTACATTACAAACAATTGCAGTGCAAACAACTCTCTAAAATAATTTGTAAGATACAAATGCTCCTGGGGCCACAATGTATACTAGTTGGTAAGGAGAGGGAACTGAAAACTTACTATAAATCTCAAACTATTAAATTGTGAATTAATAAGGGAAGAGACCAAAGCAAAAGTAATTTTTTTAGTTATTTCTGCAACAAAGTGACTAATTTTTAAATTACTGTTATGGACTGAATTATGCCCCCACCCTCAATTTCTATGTTGAAACTCTAACCCTCAGTACCTTAAAACATGACTGTAGGCCGGGCGCGGTGGCTCAAGCCTGTAATCCTAGCTCTTGGGAGGCCGAGGCGGGCGGATTGCTCGAGGTCAGGAGTTCGAAACCAGCCTGAGCAAGAGCAAGACCCCGTCTCTACTATAAATAGAAACAAATTAATTGGCCAATTAATATATATATATAAAATTAGCCGGGCATGGTGGCGCATGCCTGTAGTCCCAGCTACTCGGGAGGCTGAGGCAGAAGGATTGCTTGAGCCCAGGAGTTTGAGGTTGCTGTGAGCTAGGCTGATGCCACGGCACTCACTCTAGCCTAGGCAACAAAGCGAGACTCTGTCTCAAAAAAAAAAAAAAAAAAAAAAAAAACATGACTGTATTTGGAGATAAGGCTTCTAATGAGGTGATTTGACTTCTAAGTCAAAATGAGCCTGGTATGATGGGCCCGGATGCCATCTTACTGGTGTCCTTATAAGAAGAGGAAATTTGAGTACACAAAGAGACACCAGGGATGCCCAAGACCACGCAAGGACACATCTACAAGCCAAGGAGAGAGGCCTCAGGAGAAACCAATAACTTATTCTTGGACTTTCAGACTCCAGAACTATGAAAAAATAAATTCTGTTGTTTAAACCACCCAGTTTGTGGTATTTTGTTACAACAACCCCAGCAAACCAATCCACCTTCTTAAAATGACATCAACTATTAAGTAATAGACACTTCAATGAAGTAGGCCTTTTTTCTCTTGTGCCATCATCCTGGGAAAAACAGCACATAGAGAGAAATCAATGAGTTATTCAGCTGGATTCACATCACAAAGGACTTTAATCATCAAATTGGGGATTAAAGACAAAGTCTCCCAAGAACCCATCATCAAGGTTATACACTCTAAAACCTTGATATAAGGCCTAAAATAGGATTATCTGTCGGGTCAGGGAAGGGTGACAGGGCAATTCACTGAAAGTAAGAGACAGGATAAGCCATGTACCAATCTCATGGTTCCTACTTAGAGAACAAGTGATTAAGATCTCGGACAATCTGAACATGGCAGGCAGCTCTCTATCCCTGGGCAGTCTTTCCCTATCAATAAGAAAAGTATTGATAAGCTGATGGATCTTTTATTTTTGTTTTTAATAACATTTTACTTCTTTTAGTCATCCATGGTGTGTTTCTGGGGTGGCTTTAGAATAGTTAAATTTGAAGTATAATATCCATTTTGATATAAACGTGTGCTTGACAATGTTTTTCTTTTTACTTATATTACCATTGTTTCTTCTAGGATTACAGGATAGAAACATGTATTTGAACCTGAAAGCTTTTACAAGTGATGGCTGCTCTTAAGCCAACTATGAGGTTTTATATTTTTTATTCTCTATCAAAAATCAATATTTCCTGCTTCAAAGATGCTATACCTCTTTTTTATTTTTTAAAGAAAAGTTATTATATTTAAATTAAGATTATCAGTGCTTCTCTTCTCTTTGCTTGTGTGGTAATATATATATATATATATATTATATATATATATATATATATATCTCAGTTCTGGAAAAAAAAAGACTATCTGTGGTATGTGTTTATTATGTGTTTCCTATGTTTACTATGTATAAACTTCCAGTTGATCATATGTTCTGCTTTTGGCCGCCTCTCATCCCCCAGCTTGGATGCCTTTCACCCTCTTTCTAAGTTTGCTGACTACTGGTTCATTGTTCTGAAGAAGCTTCTCTGGTCTGGAGGGATGTATTAGTTTTCTATGGTTGCTGTAACAAAATTACCACAAATTTAATAGATTAAAACAATACATATTTATTCTCTTACAGTTCCAGAGGTCCACAATCTGTTTCACTGGGCTAAAGTCAAAGTGTCAATGGGGCTGGTTTTTCTGGAGGATGAGGGGAGAAAATGTTTCCTTTTCCAGGTTCTAGAGTTTTATTCCTTGCATTTCTTGCTATAGCCCCTCCATCCATCTGCAAAGCGAGGGGCTTAGTATTTCTCATTTCTTACTGTTTTGGTCACATCTCCATCTTCTTTGTCATCAAATTTCCCTCTTATAAGGACTCTTGTGATTACTCTAGGCTCACCTGAATAATCTAAAATAATCTTTCCATCTCAAGATCCTAACTTCATCACAGCTACAAGTCCATTTTGCCAGAGAAGGTAACATTCACAGGTTCCAGGGATTGGGACATGGACATCATTATTTATTCTATTACAGGTGATATACTTGAGGGTGGGTTGGGGTTGGGATGAAAGATGGAAAAGCTTTCAGTGACAATTTCTGACAGTAATAACACACGTATGTTGAATGCTCACTCTGTGTCCACCCTGGCACCATCCTGGACCCTTTACAAGCATCAGTTCATTTAATCTACAGCATCCTGGCTGCAGGGCTGGCACTTGTTGGCACGCACTGGTGGGCTCGCATCAGCATTCTCAGCATCTATGACAGGTGATTGCCCATGGTCAAGGCCACTCGACTAGAAAGTGGCAGAGCCAGGATTTATACCCAGGTACTCTGGCTCCAACATCCATGAGTCCAACCACTCTACTCTACTGCAGTTCCTGCCCCTCATCTGTTGAGAAGCAACCCGCTGTGAAGAGGTGGGTCTTCATCCAAGGACACCAAGAATGCTGGACCTTTAGAGCTGGAAAGGACTTTATAGTTTATGTCCTTACTCATCTCACTTCACAGTTGAAGAAACCAAGGCCTTGAAATTAAGAAATTAATCGAAATTGAGAGATTAAGTCATTAACTCAAAGTTATATAACCACAATGGCAAACCCACTGGGGTGTGTGCTCTCCCCTAGTCTAGGCTAAGAACTCTCACTCAGCTCTCCACACCCATGCTATGGACTGAATCCTGTCCCCCTAAAATTCATATGTTAAAGTCCCAAAGTCCCATCCCTCAGAGTAACCATATTTGCAGATAGAGACTTTAAAAAGGTAATTAAGGTAAAAGGAGGCTTCTAGGGTGGGTCCCTAATCTGATATGGCTGGTGTCCTAAAAAAGAGACAGGCAGCAGGGATGGAAATGCAGAGAGGAAAGGCCACGTGAGGACACAGTAAGAAGGCAGCCGTCTGCAAGCGGAGGAGAGAGGCCTTGGGAGCAGCCAGTCCTGATGACACCTTGGTCTTGGACTTTCAGCCTTCTGAGAACTGTGGGAAAATAAGTTTCTATTCTTTGAACCACCCATTTTGTTATCACAGTCCTAGCAAACTAATATGCCCCAGACAGGCCACAGGCCTTAGAAACTGAGCTGGAAGCAGCTAGACCATGGTTCAGATTTCTGGAGTTTCCCAGAAGAAAAAAATGAAATTTCTAAATAATTTTCAATATCATAAAAGCCCAAGGGAAATGTACAAAATACAGTCTAACTAAAATTCCAGGTTTCATTGCTTTTAGGTAGCATTATTACAAATCAATGTAGTAACATCAGCTATCTCATACTCATATGAAACTTTAATTAGCAATATATGCCTTTGATTAATTTAAAATGAGAAAATTATTTCTAATTTAATAAAGCAGATTTGTTTGATAAATCAAAACCTCAAGATTTTTCATGAAAAGAAAGTTGAGCAGGAACCACTGCTTTCAAGCCCCAAATTCATTTATGTGGATCATCCAAGACTCATGCTGCTTATTAATCCTCTTCAAACTTCTAGAGCTCTTTCAGGGGCAAACTGAGCAAAGTATATGGCTTTACCCATTTGTCCCATCAGGGGTGTTGAAAGCCACTGTTTTCAAATCTGGGAGTGCCACTGACATTTGCTGGATGCTGGATGTATTTGGTTATTTTCCTGAGAGTCAATGACATTTTAAGTGAAAATGATCTCAAGATAACAAAACATGAAAACAGTCTAACTAAGGAAGTAGATGGACTGAGCTCTTCTAACCTAACAGAAGCAAAAGCAAAAAGTCAAGATATTCAGTATATGTACTAGTGCCCTCAAAAGTGGGTATCTGAAAGTTTGAAAAACAGGACTTTAAAAATGAATTATTTATTTACTTAGAAATGAATTATTTAATTATTTAATTTAAGAGATAATAGCAAAGGTGTGAAAAACACAAGCTTCTATTAATAACAGAAGTTTATTAAATGCTTTATAGTAAAATAGTGAGCCCATCCTATTACAATACACAGGCTGGAGGTTCTAACAAGTAACACTGCGCCTCAGCTGAGAAAGCTTGTGATGCAAATGCAGGTGGGTCGTGGGGCGCTACGCAGCCAAATGTACACACCGCCTTCTGCTCGTCCATGGCAACCGCATCCTGATGTTCAGAAATGCTTAGGCATGGGGGAAAACCTGTAAAATTTCCTGAGTATTCCATCAAACAATTCTTAAAATATGTTACCTTAAGGGAAAACATGAAAATTTTCTGATAGACACATCCATTTTTAATATTTATTATCTTCAATAACTGAGAACCACAAGCCTAAAAGTGTAAAGTCTTTGGAGTGATCATAAAGCTCTCCAGCACAAGGTAAATTTCAAGGCAATTTGTCAAGGCCTGAATTTTCTTGAAACACCAAGCTAGTGGCATGTGAAGACTAAGAGAAACGTCGAGGTTAGCTGATTGTTTTCTAAATACCAGTACCTAAAAAATATTGGGGGAGAATAAGGATGTGGGAATGAGTGGATATTGGATGGTACCAGATGGCTAGAAAAAGGTACTAAGACTAGTTAGCATTAACTAGCAGATAATGTGTCATCGTTAATTGGTCAACATTTTCTTCATGTATATAATTATTTCAAGATCGCATTTCTGCAAACTATCTTGGTTCATTTACTTCTTCAAGTCAGTTTGCAAAGAAATTTTGATTCTTATTATATCTAGAGTTAGAGCTAATAGCATTTTGATACTTATCCCTAAATATATCTGGCATTCTCAGCCATGGCTCTTGAATACATTGTTTCTTGATAAAACATCACCAAAACAGAACTGATGTTAAAAAAAAATACTACCTACTTAAAGCTCAGGATAAGATTCACAACCAACTTAACCAATTCATATTATTGAGTTCATATAGAAACTAGATCTTTTTCCTCTTAAATAATTTAACCAATCCTATACAAGAGCAATTATTCAGAAAATCATATCCTATGATTTGCACTGACACTCATTTATAAATAAATATTGACTATTGGGCCGGAATTTGGTACTTCCGGTTCACACTTTGGAACCCAATGTTTTCCATACTGGACACTTCATTCTATGAATATAACAATCAATGAAAGAACTTAAAAGTAAAGAAAAGGAGTTTTAATTTGGATGCAAGTATTTTGTACTCATATTAATAAAAAAAAATCATGCTTTCAAAGGAATGGAAAAATAAAATCATATGTGGTAACATAAAGTACTGCAGTCAGAAGTAACCCAAACATATAACCATCTCCGTCACAGAACTAAGCAGCCAGTTCTAATACACTACAAACCATCTGATTAAAAAGGCTTCCGGCCAATGCTTTAAGAAGGAAACACTGTTGAAAAGAGTTTTAAAATATATACTCTTGTAAAATGATATGTTTTTCTAAACATTAAAACCTTGTTTCAGAAGTTCCCCGCTTTAGGTTGTTACTCAAAAACTCATCATGTTCAAAACTCAAATTATTATGAGACCTTGAAATCATAAGAAGCTTCTCCTTATTGGTAAAGTCTTTTTTGATTGCAACTTGGGGCACGAGCAACCTGTCCATCGGGTCCTCTTTGTTCTCTAGTTTCACGTATCCTTTGCTGTTGTTTCGATCCAACCTAGGCCAACTTGGATGTTTCCGTTGTTCCGCCTGAACAGTGAGGGTGGAGGGACCCCGGTCTAAGTCTAAGGATTTCGAGTGCGACGAGAGCAAATGCAACGATGTGTTGGACCCAAACTGTCTTCTAGCAGCTCCAGGAGACAAGAGCTGCCCAGGCCCAGGTCCAAGGGCCATCGAGGACTTGTACTGACTGGACAATGACTCCCCAACGGAATTATTCCTCGGGAGCACCATGCTGCCTGCAGCCTGGCATGATTCCCTGGTGTTGGGCAAAGGGACCGGAAGGGAATCCATTGACAAATTCCTTGACCTACTTCTGAGGTTATCAGCATCCTCGGTGATGTTGTCTATACTGGGCTCATCAATCACACAGTTATTCAGTTTGATCACAGGCAATGTGAAAGCACTGATGGACGATGACACAATTGACTTGGTTTCACATTTCTTAGGGCCACTGGTCTTATCATCGGCTGTCTTGGAAGGAGGTGGATAGAGGCCAAAGACAGAGACAGAGCTGTCAGAGAGCAAAGGGGGCATAAGATGCCCCAAACTTTTGCTTTCATTTAGCATAAGTTCATCCTCCTCCACAGAGCTGTCCATTCGAAAACTTCGAAACCCTGAGAAAGAGGCGATCGTATTTGCTGCCAGTCTTGAAGCACAGGAGCTCCCGTTCTGTTTCACTTCTGTTTCTCCCACCAAACCGGTGTACATGCCGTTCATCTGCTTCTGCTCCTTGAGTCTTAGCGTGTGGATGTCAATGACGGTGGAATAGATATCCCTCATGTGTATGATTTTGGTTTCTTTGTCACGGTTTTCATGAAGAATGGCATTAGCACAAATGAAAATGAAAATGCCAATCCCCATGGTGAAAGGGCCAAGCATTTTCATTTTATCGGAATGCAAATGCTGCTCAAAGAAGCGCACCACCACACCGCCCTGGTTCCGAATGACCTGAGTTTCATTTGTTGACAATGTTGTTTCGGCATCTATAAAGTGTTCTTTTTGGGGCCAATATCCAAGGACCGCCATTGCGATTCCTACGATGGAGATAAGCACTCCTAAAATGAGGAAGAAACCAGACGGGGAATAAAGCCGGATTTTGCCACGAACAACCACAACATCGGCCCGGGGCCGACGCCTGACTGGTTTCTTCTCTTGGGCGGCAGGTGACGGGCTGAGGTTGACATGCTGCTGTGACCTGGCAGAGTCTTGCCTTTTTAAGGCGGCCAGGCCGGTTATCACTCCACCAGTTGCTATCATAGCTTGGCCTTTTATTCTGAAAAGAAAGGAAAAAAGATGATGATCAAAATATGTTCCTAGAGTATGCTCATCAATTCAGTTCGAAATTTGCTTACATATAATTTTTGTTGCTGTTGTTTCATATGATGAAATGGAGTGGAAGAATATCTTTTTAATGGACATAGTTTTGGTAGAAGTTTTGTTTATTGACTCATGTAAAAATCTGGAGATTTCCTGTTTTAGCTGAGTGTTTCTATTATTGATGAACTGTGAACTCAAGGTATATTTTATTTAAATAATTTTATCACTTATTATGTAAAACAGTCCCCTGGTTACAAGACTGATTCTCTCTCTTTCTCCCTCTCTTTCACTCTCTTTTTCTTACACACACACACACACACACACACACACACACACACACACACACACAAACACACACACCATCTATGTTATTTTAAGGAAATGGAAAAATTCATAATACTTAATAGGTCAAACAAATAGATCCCAGGGTAATGAAAAGAATACTTTCTAGCAATTCATGGTTCTAAAACCTCTCTTGTGAAAGCCATTGATGAATTCTTCACTGCCACATTTAGTTTCCTCTCTCAGTTAGTATCTTCCTTGCCTCTCCGTTTCCATGGATGTTATTGCCTTTCCTTTGTCAACACTCTCTGTTCCCCAGTTTTCTATCATACTAAGTCTTCCTGGTTTTGCCCTGACCTTGCAGACAATTTCAATAGTCTCACCCCAAAGCAGACCACTGGCCCCTAGAGTCCTTAGCCATCTTCTCTTCTGTGCTCCCCCTTGGCATTCAAATCTCCTCCTACATCTCCACTATTTCCTTTATGCTAATAAGTCACACGTCCATATTTCAGGTGGTATCCTGAGTTTCAATTCCACATTTTCAACTGCCCACGGGATTACACATTCATGCACTGCTGGCAAAACTACACTCACCCTCCCCTACACACCAGCTGTTCCACGTGTCTCCTCTGACTTTTCAAATGGGTCACTGCTCGGGCTTGCTTCTTTACAGTTATCTTTAATTCCCCCTTCTTCTTTCTTATCTCCCAACCAGGTTCTAAATCCTAGATATTTTCACCAAATGATGTCTCTTAATTTCACCCCTCTGTTCCAGTCCTACTCTTCCCAGCTTCATGCAGCTCTTATTAACTTTTACTAGACCATGATATAACCTCCCAACTGGTCGTCCCAATTCCAATTTCTCTTCCTTCACAATCAAGCTTACATGCAGATGGCAGTTTAAATGTTCTAAAACACAGCTCTGAAGTTGTTTAAAGAGTGAAATAATAGATAAAATATTCCCCACTACCTACCAAAGTTTAATCTGGGATTCCAGACCCTTGGAGTGTAACTTTTTCCTCTAACTTTTCCTTTTAACTTTCATAAAACTAAAACCTAACAATTATTTCCTATTTCTCATTCATATTCCATACTGTGCTGTTTCTGAGACTTTAAGAATGTTTCAGCTGTCCAGAATTCCCATCCCACCCCCGACCCCAGTCTTCACATACTGGCATCTGGCTAGTGACCAAAGCTCATATTCCACTTCCTTTATAAAGCCTTCCCTGATTGATACACCACACCCCATGTGAGTGCTCATTTCTCAGAGCATCTTAGCAAGTTTTCTCTGGCACTTAATCATATTATAATGTCATAGTTCTTTTACTTCATGTGGTTAAACATCAAATTTAATTCATATTGTTATTACCAGAAACATTCACTATAGTACCCTCCACATAGCACAAATGCATAGAAGTATTTGCTAAAATGCTAAATAAGGGAGCAATTCTTCCCCTGGGATCTGATGGATGACCATTACATTACTATACTAACTTTCCTAGTTAAAAATATGAACAAACAAAATTGATACCCAAACAAAAAACAATATTTTGTGAGTTGGTAAAATACTGTTTTGATTTGTAATAAACAGTTCTTGAGCTGCCAAATCTGGCTGGTAGGAAAACAGAGGATATTTTAAGACCAGGGCATCGAATCTCATCTTGCAGCATTGAGCTCTCCTTTTGAATTTCTATTTATGATTTCTGAATTGTGTTTAAATACCAGGGTTGTGGATGACATCTACAGTTTTAGCAAGCTGGTGAGTAAATCCAGCCTTCAGTGAAATTATAACTAGGATTAAAATAGTTTAATGTTGGAAGCACAAACTAAATTGTAACCTGTAGCTCTAGTCTGTGAAAATTATCAAAGGGCACATATGACAGCTCAGAACCTCTCCCAAACCTTGGATAAAACAAAGCTTAGTGTCAACCTATGTTTTCTTGAACCAAAAACAGTTCCAAATCTTTGAATAAAATGCTTAGATTAGATAGCAGCCATCTAACCCAGTTATTTCCATATGGCAGGCTAAGGATTTAGTCTGAAATCCTGTTGAATAGAATAGAAACAAGGGCAAATGCCTTTCATTTGTTTTAAAAGCAACCAAGTGAACTGCATTCCATGCAGACTTCTCGTCCTCCCTCACTTTTTAAAACATTTTCTACAAGCACTGCCATTTCCTATCTTGAGGCTGATAGGAGAAAAGTCTAGAAGGGGGAAAAACATATTTTAAGAAGGATATGTACAGACAGAAGGGTGAAAAAGAGAGCTAGATAGCTGGGTTTCTGTGTAAGCATGCACAGTAAGCAGGTTAGACTAGACAGGAAGCAAAAGCCAAGGGTAGCTTAAGAGTGTGAACATTTATAGAAAACAAAGGGAGACAGAAACTTCTAGAGTAGCTTAGAAATAAAGAATAGAATTATGGTGGGTGGGGAGAAAGAGGAATCACACAGTTTCTTCAGCTAGTCTCCGTTGGTCAGTTCCACACAGGGCACCAAGACTCCCAAGGATGAGCAAAATGCCAAGGTCCTCTTTTATTTCAGTTCAAGGCAATTCAACACTACGTGAGCCTCTGCTATGACTCAGGGACCCAAAGTCGATCACGGGGTGGGAGAAGCAAAGGTAAGCAAATTCAGTCACTGCTTCCAAGAGCTTGAAACCTAATGAAGGAGCTAATATATCTACATAAAATAGAATGAGGTGACTCCTAGAATGGAAGTTTCCATTCAGGAAGGACAGGCTTCCTGCGGGAGATTGAACATTGATCAGTCTAAAAGCAAGTTAGCAGCATTTCAAGGAAAGTCGCAAGAAAGCAAGCAGGCTGGGGAACAGGAGCCTGGCCTGCCTTGAGTGCCTAGCTCAGCTCCGCAGCAGGTGAGCCAGGTGAGCCAGAGGGGGAGGGAGGGCCAGGCCTTGCAAGGTGCCATTCCTAAATGCTTGAACTTTACACTCATTCGCCATGGAGTTGGAGTAAGACACAAATACCATTGTCATT
Organism: Microcebus murinus; assembly: GCF_040939455.1. Lineage (NCBI taxonomy): Eukaryota > Metazoa > Chordata > Mammalia > Primates > Cheirogaleidae > Microcebus > Microcebus murinus. The sequence goes on from NC_134108.1 coordinate 31,336,841, forward strand.
ATTTTAGGAAAATTAATCTCAACTAGTAGATGAAAGCAGGAAAGAGGGACTGCTACTGGGAAGCAGCATGATAATGGTAAAGGCAGTGTCACAACAAGAAGGCAAGAGAAGCCAGAAAACCTAGAGTGAGTGAATCCATAGGGGTCCACATCTTCCAGCTGCAATGCCAATTGGTCCGAAGTGTTCAGTATATGCCAGAACAGCCCAAGTCTGCTTTTCTATTGATGCTGAAAAGCCACATCTCCACCCTACACTTCTGATCACTGTTGTTTTGGTTTTTTGTAGTGTGTGTGTGTGTGTGTGTGTGTGTGTGTGTGTGTGTGTGGCTTGGGAGATGTAGGGACCCTGTTGACCAGTCCCCTTATTGTAATACATTGTAACATTCATCTAAGTTTTAATAATAACAATAATAGTAATAATAGTTCTACAAGGAGAACTACGAAACACTAATGAAAGAAACTGTAGATGACACAAATAAATGGAGAAACATCCCATGCTCATGGATTGGTAGAATCAACATTGTTAAAATGTCCATGTTGCCCAAAGTGATTTACAGATTCAATGCAATCCTCATCAAAATATCAATATCATATTTCACAGATCTAGAAAAAATAACCCTAAGGTTCATTTGAAATCAAAAAAGAGCCTCAATAGTCAAAGGAATTTTAGGCAAAAGGAACAAATCTGTAGGCTTCACATTACCTGACTTCAAGTTATACTACAAGGCTATACAGACCAAAACAGCATGGTACTTGTATAAAAGTGGAGACATAGACTAATGGAACAGAATAGAGAACCCAGAAATAAAATCATATAGCTACAACTATGGGAGAAAATATTTACAAACTATACAATCTGACAAAGGACTAATATCCAGAATCTACAAAGAACTCAAATAAATCAAGAAGAAAAAAACAACCCCATCAAAAAGTGGGCAAAAGACATGAACAATAGTTTTTCAAAAGAAGACAGGCAAATGGCCAAGAAACATATGAAGAAATGCTCAACCTCACTAATCATCAGGAAAATGCAAATTAAAACTACAAAGAGATACCCCCTTATTTCTGTCAGAATGGCCATTAACAGAAAATCAAAAAACAACAGATGCTGGTGTGGATGCAGAGGAAAGGAACACTTACACACTTTTGGTGGGACTGCAAATTATTATAGTACCACCTCTATGGAGAATAGTATGGACATTCCCAAAAGAAATAAATCTAGACCTACCATTTGATCCAGTATTTCCACTGCTGGGTATCTACCCAAAAGAAAAGAAGTCATTTTATTAAAAAGACTCAAATGTTTATCACAGCACAATTCAAAATTGCAAAGATGTGGAATCAATCCAAGTGCACATCAATTCATGAGTGGATTAATAAAATGTGGGGTGTGTGTGTGTTTGTGTGTGTGTGTGTGTGTATATATACCACAGAGTACTACTCAGCCATACAAAGGAATGAAATAGAGTACCACAGAGTACTACTCAACCATAAAAAGGAACGAAATAATGTCTTTTGTAGCAACTTGGATGGAACTAGAGACCATTATCCTAAGAGAAGTTTCTCAAGAATGGAAAACCAAACACCATGTTCTAACTAATAAGTGGGAACTGAACGATGGGTACACACAGTCGCAAAGAGATCCAAAGGACACTGGAAACCAAGAAGGGGAGGGTGTTGTAGGGGGAGTGATGGATAAAAACTTACCCGCTGGGTACAATGAACACTATTCTGGCAGCAGGCATACCAAAAGCCCTGGCTTAAGTATTATACAAGGTATCCATGTAACAAAAACATTTGTACTCCCTTAATATTTTGAAATTAAAAAAATAGTAATAATAGCAATCCATACTGTTTATGGTCAGGCACTCTTCTAACTGCTTTAGGTACAAAATATTTATTCTCACAACAATTCTGAAGGTAGATGTAATAATTATAATATCTATTTTGCAGGTAAGAAATAGAGGCTCATAGAGCTTAGGTAACTTGCCTAAGGTCACTGGGCTAGTGGGTGGCTCTAGAGCCTGTGTTCCTATAAAATCTGAGATGAAGATGGGTCTCCAAATTTGCTTATACTTGAGGTTTTCTTTCCATGTCTTTTTTTCTTATTCTGATTCTTGTTATCATCATAACACCAGACCTCAAAGAATGCTGCTCTGCCTTTAGAAATATGACTACAGACCAATCAATTACCATTTTTCAAATCACAATGACCTCCTGAGAAAAGCCATTGGGAATACATAAGATTGAAGGTCCAGACTTGGGTGAGCATCTGGCCTCTCGCACCTGTCTAGATCCCTTCAGCAAATGAAGATGCCGATGCAGTACACGCTCCACCTCCACATCCCACCTCTTTGCTCTCTACCATCCTTGGTAGGGAAGGGCTGAGACTTACTTCCTCAAAGGTTCCAGTGAAGAATTTTACTACACTGAATTTCATTTTGTTAACTTGGGCAGAGTTTTTGCCTATCAATCTGTTTGGATCCTGAGTCTGTCTTCCAAAATCATGTTGTCCTTCCTGGTTCATATTCATTTGCAAATATTGTCAACCTGATTTCCAAACCTTCACCCAAGCTTTTGGAAATTGCAGAAAGCATAGAGCAAAACCCTGTGGTGTTCCACTAGAGACCTCCTCCTAGGTGGACCCTGTTAATTTGTTTAGATATTCATTTACTCATGTAATTTGTAAAAATGGATATCTGACATTGCAATAGATATTGGGCTCAAAATATATTTCCTGGCCTGAAGAATACAATGATCAGCAACTATCCTTTTGATAAGGCCATTCAGAGAGTTATAAATAAACCTAAGTAGAGAGTCAGCCACACTCAGTGTTTCCATAGTCCCTAAAAAGATGTCATAATTTTGTCGAAAGCCAATGTAAAAGACATACACACACACACACACACACACACACACACACACACATATATAGTTTTTCTTCTGCCAACAACAAAAAATAATAAATTAGTTTGGGTTAACTTTTGGCTACATATTGATCATCTTATTTTTCCATTCCCAGTGCTCATAAACCACCCACAATTTTGCTAAGCAACAGGCATCAAGATCACCAGGTTAAAATTTTCAAAACACACCTTCCTCACTGTGCAAACCAGCATACTTTGGGGCTATCTCCAGGCCTTTGCCATCTAGTGTGAATCCAAGATTCATTATGGATCTTGAAAATCATCCATAGAAATTCAGTATCATTTGCCACCTTTCTCACTACAGAGAGAGGCAGACTCTTATCCTCATTCAGACACTCCGATACTGTCTACTTGCCTGCCTTGGCCTCACTTTCCTCCCAACCACGTTTATTCTACCCTTTTCAGCTACAAGCTCTTTCCCTTGACTGAGATTTCTCCACTGAGATTTCTGCTTTGTGTGTCACATGGAACACTATACCATACACCAGCCGTTCTAATCTTCAGGCTTATCCTCTCCTGATCTTGCTCTGATTATAACCTTAAAAGCTTTGTTGTTGTTCTTTACCCTTTTTAGAAGCTTAAGCACATTCTGGAATTTTCTTTCTATGGCATTAATCCATACCAATTTCTAGTATTCTCACCCTCACAGAAGTGTATTTCTGTACATGTATGTCTTCCTCTGACCACACTGGCCTACTATTTTGACCACATTTTGAGCCTGTTATGATTTAGACATGGTTCACATACTTGTATCTGAGATAATGGTAACTAAATAGACTTGTGGAGTTGAGAGACTTTAGAAGAATTTTTGGATCCAGACATTCATTTTAACCAATTAAGGACCAGGAATGCCTTTGAAGATCAAACATTGAATTAGCATAAAGAACAGTGTTGGAATTCAAGTTTTCAGACTTCCAATCCAATGTTCATCGTCAGTTTTATGTTCTTTCTATTGTTTTCCATGCTATCCCAGTGCGTAGCAGAGTGCTTGGCATGTAATAAATGCTCAGGAAGTATCTGCTGACTGTGAACTCACTTGATGCTTGTGATTTGAATGTTCTAGGGACACAAGCTTAATCAAACTTGGTCTCTGATTTCAAGGAGTATGGAGTCCAGTGGGAAAGCAGTCAAAGTAAACGTTTCAAATGAAATAATGGCTATGATGGAGCTATAGGAGCATTGGAGAAGCTCTTCTACACTCTCTGGAGGAATCAGGAAAGGCTTCCAAGAAGGGACAGCAATAAATGGGGCTTGGCACGTGAGCAGGAATGTGCCATGCAGATGCATTCTAGCTCATCCTTGTTCCTGATTGTTTCACAAGAGTTATCGCCCTACCATTTTTCATCATCTTCCCAGATGAAGCATTCCTATTATTTTATATATATATATTTGAATACTGTCCTATATATATGTTTGAATTTTTATCCTTATCTGAAGGTTTAAAAATTCACCAGAATGTGGGACTATCTGCCCAAAGGAAGTAAAAATTAATCTATGCCTCTAGGACCAAACAAAAACATTATATAAAAACCCCATGTGGTATCCACAAATGTGACAGATGGAAATATTTTCTATTCAAGCTAGAACAGTTTTAGGACTTTCTTCCCAGTTGAGACATTTTAAACTTTTAGAATAAGATTTTTAATCTATATTTTTATCAGAGTTTGAGAGAGAAAATTCTTATGGGTGACTAATACTCCAATCATACAAAGTTTTAAAAATGAGAATAGAATAGAAATCATCTTTGAATTAAAATCATAATGGTTTTGCATATGGACATTGGAATCAGAGAGACAAAAGATCCATGTCCTTGCTTTATTACTTGATAGCAATGCAACTTTGGGCAAGTTATTTTAAACTCTTCTTCTCTCAGTTCCTCCATCTATAAAATGGCAAAAGCCTTCTTTAAACTATGGTATATAGTGCACTGGATGCAAAAGACCTAGGGGCTTGAATCCCTACACAGCACTTAATACCCACACTTGAACAATTAATCAATCTCTTGGATTCTCAGTTTCTTCATCTGTGAAATAGGTATAGTAACAGTACGTGTAGAATTGTGAAGCAAATGAGATAATGAATACATAGCACAGTTCAGTGTCTGGCAATAAAGATCTACATTAGTGCTGTCAGCTGTGTCTGATTGTAAGGTCTTTTGAAGGATAAAATGAAGTTATATCTAAAGCGTTTACTATTGTGTTGATTATAATAAGTTCTCAATAAACAATAACTATTACTAATTCTTCATGGCTTGTATTATTCTTCCATTGTTTAGCCAGGCAATTCAAAAATATATTTTAACACATTAAGTTAAATAATTAATGATGACTCACTGTGTATGTACGGGGAGGTAGTTATGATGGCAAGTTTACACTGAGACTTAGAATCAAAAACTATCTGAATGATATCTGTGTATTTTAGTGACAGAAGCAATAATTTGGTAGTTGCAAAGAACAATTGTGTTTATATAAGAGAGACAGTTGGGAGATATGTAAATCATCTCTTTCTTTTTAATCCATTCTATTTATTCAGATTTAGAGATTTGTCTTGTGACAAACCTAATAGCAATTACAAAAACAAGGTAGGAAAACCCAGACCAGTTCATCTGATGTTGTTAGTTATCTTAATGATGCAACTGGATCAAATGCATGAGTAATCTGACCAATTCTGCAAGCACCATTCTATTTCCACTGGGACACTTGAGCACAAAAAAGATGGAAAACAACGAGGAATATGGGGCTTGGGAATATGGGAATGAGAGAATGGCATTAGGGTGCTATAACATGGGAATCTACAAAATGTTAATTTTGTGGTAAGAAATTTAAACTATGACTGTATTAATATGTACATTCTAAAAATCTTTGCTGGTCTTCCTTGGAGAGAATGCTTTCTTACCATTGAGTATTCTGTAGTTCTACATTCATACACATGCTGGAAGTAAAAGGAAATACAGAATGTTTAGATAATTAGCAGAATTGATACTCAAGTCATTAAATATAAAATATCTCTCTTTATGGTCAAGTACATCCTGAGAATGCAGAAAATGCTAGAAATAGAGAATGCACTTGGAAATCTATACATGCTCTGCTAATAATGCCTTCAGAACCTGGCAGCCTGACAAACTTAAAATATCGGCCCACACCAATTATAAGCTGTGTGACAATGACACAGAACAACTGCTCTCCAAGGACTAAAAGCCAGAAGCCCACGGAACACACAAGTCTTCAGGAGGCCAAATAACAGATCCATAATGAGCTTAGAAAACACCCTGCTGAGACCCTGTGGGAGACATTTTCCCCGGGAACCAAAGAAATTAGAAGCCTATTTCTCCCAAAGTAGAAATATGCTTTCCATCCGGCATCCAACTCTTCAAATCTGGACAAGCTCTTCCAATCACTGTTGCGCTCTCCATTCACTGCATTTCCTGGCAGGAAGGACACTGGAAACTGGTGTAAAGAAGCTATCACTAAAAAAGTCACACATTTACTAAATTGCAGGAAATTAGCTGAGATATTCTCGGATAAAGACCTGAAGCATTTAAAATTGCAAAATTGGACTTTTTACAGAGATCCTTCTACCGCAGGAGAACAAACATAGTAACTTCATTTAGAGGTACAGTGACCATGTTTTTGGAGACACCTTTGGACAGTGAGACTCTAATAAGAATTAATATCCTTTCCAGTAATTTTAAATGCTTGGAAAATCCAAGACACAGTGTTGGCATTCTACAGGACAAGCAGGAAAGATGGAAAGCAATAGTAAGTTCAATTCTAGCCACTCCATTTACTATTCAATATCTTCTATAAGTCTAGCAGTTTTGCAAGTAACACAGCTGCATCTGTACTGTTAAGACTACCAATGGTCCTAAGTTCTTGTCTACTGAAAATAATGAACCATCCCTTGCCAGAGCAAAATCATCATCTCAATTAGCAGGCAGCTATGCCATCTTTTAATCCACAGTAATATACTTACTGTACATTAAGTTTCTTAGAAAGTTTTTCAACTGATGATAGCTCAATAGTAAAGCATTTTTTAAATCCTACAAAAACATTAGAAAATTGTTCAAATTACATCATTTTTGCTGAAGAATTTTACATTTTGTTCTCCATAAGTAAAATCTAATCAGGATCTTCCTTAAAGCAAGGTAGAAAGAACAGAGGCCCCCCGAGGGATGGCAAGACCAAACTCCCCACCACTCGCAAAAAGAATGAAACTATGAAGCTTGGAAATGTAGATGTTCTTTAGCATTTAAGGGACGTAAGGGTCTGTCAGAGAAGCCCCACTGGTAAAACCCCAATGGTAAACCTACTAGAAAAGGGCAAAGATGCATGTGACTATTTCTGTTTTCTTCTTTCCCCCTCTTTTCTACCTGTATAGATTAGTGGCAGCAAGGCGAATTGAGGAAAATGCAGATTTTTAGATTTCCAGTTTTAAAAAGTATTTGTCCATCAGTCTGTTTTACTCTCATCTATTTCTAGGTATTTGGAAACTACTTGCTATAGACAGAATGTTTCTGTCTCCCCAAAATTCAAATGTTGAAATTCTAGCCCCTAGGTGATGATTATTCGAAGATAAGGCCTTTGGGAGGTGATTAGAGCCAGCATGAATGAGAATAGTGCCCTTATGAAAGATCCCAGAGAGCTCTCTCCTCCCTTTTACCAGGTGAGGACACAGTGAGTAGACAATATCTATGAACCAAGTAGCAGGCCCATTCTAGATACTGAATATGCTGGTGCCTTGTCTTGGACTCTGTGGCTTCCAGAACTGTGAGAAATAAACCTCTGCTGTTTATAAGCCACCTAGTCTAAGATATTTTTGTTATAGCAGCCTGAACAGACCGGGACCCTCCTCCTGCTCATGGTAAAATCCCAACAGTACAAAGTGAAGAGGGAATCTCTCTGACCTCTGGTTTCCCAAGTTTCACTACCCAGAGGGGAAGCATGTTGTTGGATTTCTTACAGCTGTTCCTAGAGAAGAGAGAAGAATGTTTTCTCACTTGGCTTTTAGAATTGATTTATACAAGTTCTTTACGTATTGAAGGAATTGGTTTTCTGGTAGTGATAGGCCTGGCAAATACGTTTAATTTATATTTTTACTTTTTTTGACTGTATCTTTTATCATACAGAAAATTGCAGTTGTATGTGGTTAACCTTACCAGTATGTCCACTGATAGTTTCATGTCATCTTTACAAAGCCCTTCTGGGATCTAAGGTTATATATAAAATGTTCTCCCATGTTTCCTTCTAGTAATTTTATGGTTTAATTCCTTGTACTTAAATTTTTTGATGCATCTGGAATTTCTTTTTTGGGTAAGAATCAAGGTAGAGATCTAAATTTTGTTTACAGATAATCTCTCTCCCCTTAGTTTGAAATGTTACTTTTATTACATATTAATTTCATATTTGTGCTTTATAGGAAACAGTATGTAATTGGGCCAGTATTAAGAGTTACCATTCTCTTTCTTTAATCTGTCGATTAGTTTGCCAGAACCAAACTGCTATAATTACTATTAGTATTATAATACATACTTGAATATCTCACGAAGATTAGCCTATTCCCATCATTCTTCTTTGTCAAAAGTTTCTTATCTATTTTTATATATTTTATGTTGCATATGAAATGTAGACTTCGATTTTTTAAAATCTGGTTAGTTATTTTTTATTGTGATCATGCCACAACTATACATAAATACAGGGAAAATTGACATTGCTATATTGCTGCAGCATTTTATCTAAAATAAGTTTTATTTTTTGTCATTTTTTTAACATAGACCTCATTTCTTGTAACTTTTTATATCCTGGGCATTTTGTCATTGGGTTTCTATTGTATATTGCTGTTTTCTTTCACTATCATTTCTGTTTTTTAATGGTGGTTGTTTGGATGTAGAAAGGCTACTGTTTCGTGCACTAATATTATACAAAATGACTTTGCTAAACTTGCTCACTGTTTAAATAAAAACTTTCCAGTTCATTCTCAGGTGCTCTAGAAATACAGTTACATCATCTACATTCATTTGCCTTCCTTTCCCCATTTCAAAAACACAATTGCTAAGTTCTAACTGTATCACTTAGTACCTCCAGAACAGAGGTAAACACAATTGGAGGAGGATAGCCATCCTGGTTTGGTTCCTGAATTTCATGGAGCACCTATTGCACCAGCCCTGTAGAAATATCAATCAATGCCTATTTTATTGAGTTTTCACCTAGAATTCCAGGGGACAAAATTAATTGACTCAGAGTTGCTGCTGGAGAGGAAGACAGAAGGAGTTAAAGGAAAGAGCGGGAAAGGGCAAAGAGAAGAAAAGAAAGAAGAGGAAAAGGCAGAGGAAGAGAAAAAAAAAGTTGTGTTGGGGGAGAAAATTACAGATTATTAATGACAGTATTAAATATCTGGAAGCATGAATAACAACTCCTATATATTTTCTTAAATGACCTTACTTCTTTCATCTCTTCTTTTGAAAAGCATTTATCTAAGGGCAGAAATTTTCCTCCTGGAGTTTTGGGGATTACTGAATCATTTACCAAATATATTAGCTAAAAGGGAAAAACTGAGAAGAATGATAAATTACATGAGATGCTGGGAGTATAAAAAAGATTGGAAAGAATGCTTTGTAGTAAAAATGAGTTCCAGGGAAGCTTAACAACAATAACAGAGGATAAAACCATGTTTCTAAAAACTCTGTACATGCCCATTACCACTTCCTATAAGGATAGGGTATTTTTGGATGATGCTTGAGATATTTTTAGCTTCAGCTATCTTTTATACTTTATAATGGTTTGTTTCACTGGTAATATCCTATGAGAGAGAGCGGTCCAAGAAAAAAGTGGGCAAAAGACATTGTCAATTCATTAAAAAAAAAACAAAACACGAATGTCCAATTAACAAATGAAAAGAATAATGAGCAAAGAAATGCAAACTAAGGTTATTTGAAAAGTAAAAACAACTTTGCTTGCTAATCGACAAAACCCGGAGAGATTGATTATGCCCATGACTGGTGAGATCTAAGGAAATAAGCTCTAATAAACTGTCAATGAGAGGACAAATTAGTACTTTTTGAGAGATTAATGTGAGGATGACTTTCAAAAATTGAAATGTCCACTCCCTTTGCCCCACTCCTGACTGCTAATTTCCGTTCTAGGAATACGGCCTTCAGAGAGACTTGCACAAATATACGTGAAAGCAGGTATGAGGACAGTCACTTCACTATAGTAAAGGCAGCAACCTGGAAACAACTGAAATGCCCAGCAACAGAAAATCAACCAAATCAATCGTGCTGCATCTATATAATGGAATATTATATGATATTTAAATGGATTCATGTACACTAATTAGAAAAAATGTTCACATCATATTTTTGAGATTTCAGAACAGAAATGAAGAGTAAGATCCTGTTTATGGCAAACATACAGAACGTGTTTAGATATGCACATAAGTGATGTGGAAGGTGACATCAAACTGTCAGCACTGCTTATGCTTATAAAGTGAGATTGTTGCTGATATGTAACAGAACACTCAGTTTATCTATAATGGTATTGTACCTTTTTGCAAGGAACATGCACAGCTTTTGTTTCATTTCCACTATGGGACGCTAATGAAATACAAAGCTAAAAAGGATGTTGAAGCTTAGGAAATATGTGAGTAAGAGGCAGACCAATCTGATACATAGTAGGGTAATTAGGTGCCAATTTAAAAACAGGTGTAGTGTAGCCTTGGAAGCAAAAATGCAGGCCTGGAGAAACTAGAAAATGACTGAAATCACTAACCAGACTAAATGAGAAGTTTAGGAAAGAAAGGCTTACTTATGATACACCATAATCTTAAAGCACAGAAAACAATTCTACCTACTAGGACAATACCTGGATCCACTGGGTGTAAGGTAACAGAGAAGATGAATCATGAATTGGTAGCTGGCTTTATGAAGTTTATAATCTAGAGTCTGTTCAAGGCTAAGGCTCTGCATTGTGAAGCAGATGAGCAGTAGTTAGCCTTTATCAGCAACAATGAGCCTTCTCTGCATCTGGGTCATCCTGACCTACTTAGTCACAGCTTGGGGGGGGGGGAGGGGGGCGTGGCTTTCTTTCTTTCCCCAAAGCTCAGTCGACACTGTATAATGTCTACCTTCATGCCAACCCATCAATGATCTTTGGTTGCCCCAACCTAACAACTGTGTTTCACAGATGGAAACATCTGTAGATGTTTTGAGACCACCCTGCAACTTCAGAATGAACGCTGTCATGAAGCATGCAGCCACCGAAGCTGGACAGAGAGTTTCAGCTTTGTTAGAACAGGAAAACTGAGCTGGTGCTCCAGAAAGGTCTCTTCCACTTAGCCTGATTTACATCCAACTTCTCATAAGGATGATGGAGCAAGACTGAATTTTACTTAATGTTATGCCTTGAAATTAAATCTCCATCCCACCCCTTACATGTACCCATTTCATCTTTCCTGTGTAGAGCCCTATGAGTCATCCCAGCGGGTGAGGGTCTGGGGGTGGTGAGATGTGACTGTCCCTCACACTCAAGGGTTACCCTATTCTGGGAATTTCTCTGCTTAATCTCAACCTGCAGGAGGAATAATTACATCTGACTTTTCTTCAAGGCATCAAAATCCCTGGGGCTTATTTAAAATGAGTTTATGACAAGGAAGAGCAGTCCTATAAATTCAAGTCACTTCAACCAGAGTTTTAAAAATGCTTTCTTGGGTTGTTGTTTTTTCCATCAAAATCAACTACTAATAGTGTTGTGATGAGTTTTTGATATGTGTATGCTTTCTAAGCAAATACTTAGCATTTGTTTCCATTTTTTGATCCTCAATGATATTAACCCCACAGACAGACCACTTAAGTATAATGCTCTAAGTATCTTTTTTAGATTTGCTGTAGTTACATGCAAAACCACAGATTTTATTTGTAGTCTTTTGGAGATTAATCAAACATTTGTTGGGTGATGTATATATTGGCTCATTAAATCCTCACAATAACCCTGCATATAAACATCTCCTTATATCGATGAACAAAGGTCCAAAAGGATGTGATATTTGTATGTAAGTGGTATTTAATAGCTCTTCCAGCTCAAGTTCTGACTATAGAATTTTCTTAGCCACTACATTACTTCTGAACTAGCTGTGTCTTCAAACCGAAAAGGACATAGAGCATTGAAGTAATTACTAAGCTTTTTCAGGCTTCAATATCCTTTGCTTTAATATATTTATAGGGTGTCTGGATTACTTTTGTATTACTTTTTGAATGATGAAGAGGACTCTTCGTTCCTCCTAAATCTGCATAAGATAATGACATCAAGTAATTAGGCAAATCAAATAGCATTCCTAATTCTTTCAGAACAATGTTGATAATTGCTTCAAATTTCTAGTTCACTTTGACTGGAAGGCAGACAGTCCATCTTATCTCTCTTTGGCCCTGCTTATATTGTTTTTAACCCAGAGCACCAATTATAATTTCAACCTTCTATGCTCTTTTATCTGAGGGATCCATGACTTTTATCTTAACCTCCTGTGATGTTTAACATTTATTTCTGTATTCAACTGATATTTGTTGAACACTGACCATGTGACAGACTCTGTAATGGAATCTGACATCCTCGGTCCTCTCATGGGACTGAGTGCCTAGAAGCAGGGGGACAAGTGGGTACCAAGCATTTTAGGCACCATGATGGAAGTATTCATGGGGTACAGAGAAGGCCAAAAGGAAACCTTTGGGGATGGGGCAAAAGGGGAGGGAGGGAGCAGGAGAGGTTTTATAAAGGTGACCCTTGAGCTATTTTCAAAGAAAGAAGGTGAAAAAGCAGAGAGGCAGAGAGGAATTTCCAGCAGGGAAAATAGAGGGAAGATGAGCTACTAGTACAGCACAAATTGACTTCCACAAATTCAGATTGGTTGGGGTTTAGGCCTAGGAAGCATAACTTTCTATCAGCAATCCCCAAGCAGAGGACAGAATCCAGTCGTCACATCTCTAGGTTTTACCTGATGGGGACACCAGTCACCATGACAGCTCCCAGCATTGCCTGCTTACACTTGGTGGTCTTGGGTAGTCATTCCTTCCCATAAAATAAGTTAAGAACTATCTACTGCTTAAAAGGTCATTTCAGGATTTGTTAATATTTAAATGGAATACAGTTGACTAAACTAAGGTCTCCAGTCTTCTTGAGATCAAAGTAAATATTAGTGAAATGGTAATTTTTTAATAATGATGAACTCCATAAAAAAAGAAAAAAATGTTTTATCCTAAGTCTTTCCAAAAGAACTGCCAAGAAGCTCAAATTATTCATCTAGAGACTCTGGGGGAAAGTATGAAAAATAAGAAGGAAGAGTGAATAAAAAAAGAGAAATGAGAAGGGAACTAGTATTTATTGAGCCCTAATTATTTTTTTAGGTATTCAAATATATATATTATTGCATTTAGTCCTCGGAAAAATGAGGGAGGAAAAAATGTTCCACTTCATTGAGGCTCAGAAAAGGTCAGTAATTTTCTCAGTTGTCACACAGCTAGAAAGTAGAAGGGCAAAGTTTCAAATCCAGATCTATTTAGCTTAAAGAACATGCAATTTCTCCTTCATCATACTGCACCTTAACAGAAATAGGATTAGGAGAAGGAAGCGTAAGTGAAAATGTTGAGAGAAAACAAAGAGATGAGGCAAAGGAAGAAGAGCTTATGATTATGAATTTAGAATTCAGTGAGAAAAATTTGCTATTTAAAGAAAATATTAAAAAGATGTTATTTAAAGAAAGATATCATATGCATCTCTGAATTGCACAGCATAGAGCCCTGCCCTCAACAACTTGCAAACTGTTGGTGAGGACAAAATGAGTTCAACTTCAAACCTTTATAGGAACTAACTTCTATAAAAATTATCAAAACTGTATGTGAGAAATAATCAAACACTTCAAAACAAAAACAGAAGCAAATGCATACCACCCAAGGCATAGATCAAGCTCAAATATTCCAAAAAGCAAGTAATGGTGGCAAAACATAATTTATGTAGTTTTTTATGTATCTTTTTTCTTTTGAAGTTCCATTTGGGTTTATTTTTTATTTCAAAATATTATGGGGCTAAAATATTTTCGGTTACATGTATCAATTTTGTTATGCTTAAGTCAGGGTTATAAGTGTGCCCAGCAGTATTTTGAGGCACAACTTATGGTATTTTAGCTCTTTCTTGCTACAGATTGGACCATCTGTCTACAAAACCAAGATAATATTAAAAAAAATGACTCCTATCACCCCAAACTGATTGATAATATCTTTAAACCTAACCAGTTTAAAGATTTCATTTTTCCCCTAAAGTGTCATATGAGAATTACAACCTAAGGAAATATTAACAAACGGTGTTTTTGTTAGCAATGTTTGTGTAAAAGATTTTTCTCTCTTTCTATAGGGTAATCTGGCAACATGTACTCTTTTTTCCTTTCAATTATTTTAACACAATGATTTTCCATCTAATTAGGGTACATTCAAATAAAGAGATATTATGTAATCATTTAAAAATGTAGGAAAACATTTAATGACAGAAAGAAATGTTCAATAAATGTGTTAATTGAATATAAAAAACACAATGTGGTAATAAGCAATCTCATTTATTTGAGGTTTTTACACACACACACACACACACACACATAGGGCTGGAGAATAGATACCAAAATGTACACAACTGTCTGTATGTGGATTCAATAACACAAATGTTCCTGTTGTAACTAAAGGAACATGAAGAAAAGATAGACATAGAGAAAACACCCATTTGGAAAAGAGCTCACTCTATAGTCTAACTAAATATTATTTTAATTTCACTCATCTATTAAGAAACATCCCAAATAGGAGGTCACTTAAAATGTGGCGTTTCATTTCTTCAAAGTCATACGTCTTTATTCTAAAAAGTCAAATTACTTTGTGTCAAGATCAATTTAAGAGCTACAACTATGAATTTATAGCTTGAATCAGCCAATTAACTAAGATTTCTTGTGCAAAATTATATATCCACATTAATTTCTATCTCCCACCAATACAGCTGATATAACTCCTTTTTAATGATTTCAAAAAGGCCAGCTGGCTAACTGGCTAGATATCAGGACTAAAATAAAAACACTCATGTAAGTTTTTAAAATAGTTGGTTAAAGGGGTCCAAATGTCTTTGCTACAATGGAAACCATCCCTTTACTATTCCAACCAAACACAGCCTTCATAAGTACTCGGTAGGCAACTCTCTTGGCTTTCTCTGTAAGGTCTTCTGGTACAAGACAGTCCCCATGTTTAGGAATTCATAATCTGTAACAATCAAAACAATGTCTGTGCAGACAAATAAAAGACAGCACTACTGTTATGATATCAGAAGGAGAAAGAATTAGCATCATTCCGACAGTTCAAAAGCAACATTAAAAACTACAATGAGAGATCAGCTCACACCTGTCAGGATGACAATTATCAAAAAGACAAACGATAACAAGTGTTGGCAAGGATGTGGAGAGAAAGGAATCCTGTGCACTGTTGGCTGGAAGGTAAATTAATGCAGCCATTATTGAAAAAATATGAACATTCCTTAAAAAATTAAAAGTAGAACTACCAGCATGGGTATTTATCCAAAGGAAATGAAAGTATGTTGAGGAAATACCCGCACTCCCACATTCACTGCAGCATTATTTACAATAGCCAAGATATAGAATCAACCTAAATGTACACTGACACATGAATAAAGAAAACGTGATATATATGTGCGTGTGTGTATATGTGTATAAAAACGGAGTATTATTCAGCTTTTAAAAAGAAGGAAATTCTTCCATTTGTGACAACATGGATGAACCTGGAGGACATTATGTTAAGTGAAATGAGCCAGACACAGAATGACAAGTACTGCAGGATGTTGCTTATATGTGAAATCTTAAAACATCAATCCACAGAAGCAGGGAGTAGAATGGTGGTTATTAACGGTTGGAAATGGGAGATGTTGGTCAAAGGGTACAAAGTTTCAGTTATGTAGGATGAATAAATTCTAGCGATCAAATGTACAGCATGAATTATGGTTCATAATACTATGCTGTATGTTTGAGATTGCTAAAAGCAGATCTTAAGTGTTCTTACCCCCCCACACACACACATCCCCGCAAAGGTAACTATGTGAAAAAGAAATGGATATGTTAATTAGGTTGAATATAGTAATCAGTTTACTAGGTATATGTGTATGTATATAGAAACATCATGCTGTGCACCTTAAATATATATCATTTCAATTAAAAAGCAACAAGCAAAAACGCTAAGCGAAACCAATGCCTGAAAAGAAATTAGCATCAGGAGGTCTTGGGACATAAGGAGGGAGGAGAATGAGAAGAGTTCAGATGGAGTAACGCTGCCCAAAGTGATGTCCTCGGGCCAGCAACACAAGTATAACCTGTGAGCTTGTAAGAAATGCAAATTCTTGGGCCTACTTCCCTAAATGAATCAGAAATGCTGGACCAAGCAGGTCCAGGCAACTGTTTTGGTAAGCCCTCCAGGTGATTTGGACACCTACTGACGTTTGAGACTCACAAACCTGGAAGAATTTCCAGCATAGGTCCAGCCTCTGCTCAGATGAAACAGAGGGTGAGGGGACTGCTGACTGCATTTCTTCTTTTTAAAACAGGAAAGATTCTTTTTGGGTCACTGGGGGAGGTGGGGAAAGGAATGTTATCACTAAAGAAATACGGCTTGAGGCAACTGTCTCCAGCTGTGGGATCAGGCAGACTTCTCAGTGCTTCCCCAGTGGTCATGGCCTGGCCATGAAAATAGAAGAAGAAATGGAGTAGGAAGGAAAAGGCCATATGCAAAGGATTTCAGGGGGCCCAGCAATGAGAAAACATCCCCCACGTTCTCCCTATACCTGGAATTACTCTAAATGGGAGCAATGGTTTCTTCTTGGACGTTCATTCAGTTCTTCATTCACTGTTACTCAAAGACCAAGTTATAGACATTGCTGGGCACTGAGGACTCAAGGCTAATGAATGACAGAATCTTCACCCCAGAGGAGCTCATGGGGTGGAATAATGCATTAAGACGAAAATGCCAACTGAAGTGATATATTCAAAGTCCTCTGTGATAAAATGTAATCAACCATCAATCAATCAATCACAATGACTGATTCTTTTCTGTTCAGAAGAAAAAAGAGAGTGAAGAAGTAAGTATGAGAAAAGTCTCTTCCCAGGAGAAAAACGATGAAGAAAGAAGACTCTTAAAACCAAGAAAACTTATTTTTGCTTGAACTTCTTTGACTATGATCTGGTCTGCTCACTATCAACCTTGAAGAAACCACAGAATCCACAAGCCACAAGCAGAGTATTTGAGGCACCCGAAGGACCATGGGGTTTTCAGCTTAACGTTGTGCAAAGGAACATGCAGAAACAGGGTTGTACACTCCAAAATAATGAATTTGGATCCATACAATGAAATGTGTAAGTTCAATCCTTTTTGTTCTTTAGCAGTTTATAAATCACAAATTTCCCATCTGGATACAAAATAATAACTGACCACCATTATACGCAAGTCATCTGAGTCCCTCAACCATTTCATTAGGCTGTGTCTGGGTAGTACACTGGACATTTCTGTCATGCAAGGTTAGAAGTTATGCAGCCCTGTGGTTTTCTGTTTCTAAACACAGGCTTTATACTTCAGTAGTTGCATACTCTGAAGTGACACTACATGCAACAAGCTAAAGTAAGCTCCAAGTCATTGTTATTAATAAAGTTTATAACCAAAGTAAGTCATAACAATTCCTAACATTTACTTAGTTCTTGTAAGCTATCAGGCACTGTACTTAGTGTTTGACATTCACAAACTTAATTAGGCCTCCCAGAAATCCTAATATGGCCAGGTAGCGGTTATTGGGGCTATTCACCAAAATTCTAGTTCTCCTTCTGGGCCCATAGGTTCATTGTGTTAGACTGCAATTTCCTATCCCCATGAAATTAGGCATAGAGAGGTGACTTGCTTTGGTTAGTGAAATATAAGTGGACAGATGTGTGTCCCTTCCTGGCAAAAACATTTAAGAGCCAATGTGTGATATGTCATGATCCTTTCCCCTTGCGATGGATACCAACAACCTTGCAGATGGCAAAGAGTTAATCATCTCAGGCTCTCATGTAAGGATGATGTAAGGAGCTACTGCCCAAATCACAATGTACATAAGTGAGTGAGAAATACATCTTTGTATTTATTTGTTTTAAATCACCCAGATTTGGGTGTTGTTTATTATTGTACATAACCTATTCTGACTGATAGAGGTAGGTACTAGTATTGTTCCAATGTTATATATAAAGAAATGGAAGAGAGGTTAAAATACATTACTAAAATACAGAAAGGCTGTGCTATGGTCTGAATGTGTCTTCCCAAAATTCATATGTTGAAACTTAATCACCGATGTGATAGTATTAAGAGGTGGGGCCTTTAGGAGGTGATTAGGTCAGGAGGGCTCCACCCTCATGGGTAGGATTGTGCCCTTATAAAAGAAGCTTCACACAGCCTTCATCCCCTTTGTCCTCCCACCTTCTGCCACATGAGGATGCAGCAACATAGCATCATCTTGGAAACAGAGAGCAAGACTTTGCCAGACACTGAATCTGCTGGCATCATGATCTTTGACTTCTCATCCTCCAGAGATATGAGAAAAACATTTTTATTGTTTATAAATTACCCAGTCTGTGATATACTGTTATA
This sequence comes from Microcebus murinus, assembly GCF_040939455.1. NCBI lineage: Eukaryota > Metazoa > Chordata > Mammalia > Primates > Cheirogaleidae > Microcebus > Microcebus murinus. Next base: position 31,355,455 of record NC_134108.1, read on the forward strand.
GCAGCAAGAACAGACTAAGATAGGTGGTATCACTAGGTAAATGCTTTTTTGTTTGTTTTTAATGCCTGATCCTCTGGCTTTAGGAGCCAAAAGAAATCCAATTAGCTCTGATTCTACAAAGATTCCTGCTTGTGGCTCCAGGGCATACTTTGCCATGTGGATATGTGATAATATCACATGACTAATAATTGATCAGAATTGCCCTCATCTAGACCAAAAAATAACATGCTAGCGATGATGTGGAGTATGTAAATTACATATTACATGTACATGTTATACATGTTAGTGGGAATGTAAATTAATACAGCCACTATGAAAAACAGTACAGAGATCTCTCAAAATATAAAAATAGAGGCCGGGCGCGGTGGCTCACGCCTGTAATCCTAGCACTCTGGGAGGCCAAGGAGGGTGGATTGCTGGAGGTCAGGAGTTTGAAACCAGCCTAAGCAAGAGCGAGACCCCATCTCTACTATAAATAGAAAGAAATTAATTGGCCAACTAATATATATAGAAAAAATTAGCCAGGCATGGTGATGCATGCCTGTAGTCCCAGCTACTCGGGAGGCTGAGGCAGTAGGATTGCTTGAGCCCAGGAGTTTGAGGTTGCTGTGAGCTAGGCTGACGCCACGGCACTCACTCTAGCCTGGGCAACAAAGTGAGACTCTGTCTCAAAAAATAAATTAATTAATTAAATAAAATAAAAATAGAACTAACATATAACCCAGCAATTCCTGTACTGGACATTTATCCAAAGGAAAAGAAATCAGTATATCAAAAAGATACCTGCACCCTCATGTTTACTGCAGCATTATTCACAATAGCAAAGATATGGAATAAATCTAAGTGTCCATCAACAGATGGATGGATAGAGAAAATGTGGTAGATATATACTATGGAATGCTATCCAGCCATTAAAAGAATGAAATCATGTCATTTGCAGCAATATGGATGGAAGTAGAGGTCAATATGTTAAGTGAAATAAGCCAGGCACAGAAAGACAAATATTACATGTTCTCACTCATACATGGGAGCTAAAAATGTTGATCTCATAGGGGTGTAGAGTAGAATGATAGACACCAGAGGCTCAGAAGGGTATGAGTGAAGGGCAGGGGAACGATGAAAGGTTGGTTAATGCATACAAACACATAGATGGAAGGAATACATTCTAATGTTCAATAGTGGAACAGAATTACTATAATAAAAAACAATATATTCTACATTTCAAAACAGCTAGAAGAGAGGTCTTGAAATGTTCCCAACACATAGAAAAGATATATACTGAAGGTGACAGATACCTTAAATACCATCACTTGATCATTACACAGTCTATACATGTAACAAAATAGCACATGTGTCTCATAAATATGTATCAATAAAAAAGAAACTGCCCTAATCTAAAGAGATTAAGCATATTGCCCACTGTTACTCAGTATGTGAGCAAAACTCAGATTTTTATGACTATAAATCCTGTGATTTTATCACAATGCTACATTGTTTTTATAGCTTAATGTACCCTGAACCAACCTAGTACCAACTTCACTCTTAATATCTGCAACATTGAGGTAATAATTTAAGCAATGGCTTCAGGTTTTTATTTGTAAAGTGGGAATATTTACCCTCCCTTGCTCACAGGTTGCTATGAGCTAGGATCAGTTTTAAAGGTTTGCAAATGATACATCACTAGAATTAGAAACAGTAAATAGTAAAACTTCAGCTGTGGGACACTCCTGGGGTATGAGTAGCTCTAGAAAGAAGTAGTAATAACTTTGTATTCACCTCTTTTAGAAGAAAAGCTTTTTACTTTCATTATTTGGGATGAAAATATTTCTTAAATATAATTCTTCATTCTAGGTGCTTCAAACAATATTAAACATAATTTAATTTTCTCTTGATGACTCAGAGTTGCTTTGCTTTGTTTTGATTATGCATATCAACTATGACATGGTTTTGTGCCATACTCTGACAGCTGTGTGAAAAGCCCAAATCTTTCTTTAAGAAACTTATGATCATGAATGGGAAATGACTTTTTTAAAGCACAATGGTGCCAACAGTTGAATGTGGTTAGTATGTTCACACAAGCAAAGATCCACAGGAGACTGGAGAAGGGGGAGATGACCCCACTGAGCCAACACCACTATTGGTATTAGTGGGCTACTGAACTGTTCTTGATTGAGGGTCTTAATTTATGGTGGCCCCAGAAATGATATATTAATAATGAGTAAATAGGTTTGATACAATATGAAAATTAAAAGCAAGCAAATTTGGAGGGAAGACTTTATGAGTATACATAAGCTTTGGGCTTTATGACATTTGTTTGTCTTGTTTTTTGACTTTTTGTGTGTGTTTGTGTATCTACTTCTTGGTTTTGCTTCATCCTTTATAAGCAAATTTCTGTTGAGTGTAAAGTTACAATGTTGGAGTAGCCTTTAAGTGGTTACAGAGCTGTTTAGGTATGTTGCAGCATCTAAGTATAAAAAAAATATCTGTTGTAGATTTTACATTCCCTGTATGTTTTCATAAAGAATCCTTTCCACTTGTTCGGGGCTTAGCAACATGTTCAAATTGCTTCTCCTGAAAAATTCTTTCTATATAAATATGTACATTGCCAAATCAATTTAAACCCCAGGTAGACAAAATGATACTTTCAAATAAATTTTAAAAAGCCACAAATTAACTTTTAAAAACCACTCTTTTGTGCTGACATTTTCATAATTTTATTGTTTTCAAACTCAAGATTGTTAGAATAATCCAACACCAAAAGTATCTGAGTGACATTCAAATCAGTCTTTCATTCACTGACTTGTTTCATTTATTTATTTTCATTCATCTAACAAATATTAACTGAGCATCCACAATGTGTGAAGCACTCTGCCTGGGGACCAGACTTGGTCCTCACATTTTTTGATCTAAATCTTAAGTTGTAAAAAACAGACATTGAGTAAAGAATTTTACAATGTGGTATGTATTCAAAGAGCACGTAGGATAGCATAGATGTGATTATTAGGATAGCATAGAAGTGATTATTATCCCTTAAACTGAGACAGTGTAGGGAAGTGAGGGAAGAACAGCATGTGCCAAGATTCAAAGAGTACAACATCTTGTCTCAAACACATGAACAAAGAATAATGTGGCTTGGCCAGGGCAGTGAGTAAAGAGATGGCGGGGGCAAGAGCATATGAGATTTCATAGATCACAGTAAGGGTTGTAAACTTTATGTTAGGAGACACCATAAGTGGGCTTCAACAGAGACAGAACATGATCAGATCTTCGTTTGTAAAAGATTCTTTCTGCTGTATGCAAAGGGGCAAAAATAGATGTAGGAGGGCCATTTAAGAAAACCCTACAGCAATCCAGGCAAGAGGTGATGGTAGCTTGAACCAGAGTGATAGTCACGGGGGTACACAGGGTGGGCAGAGCAGACAGCTATTTAGAAGACAGAATAAAAATACCCTAACATTAGATGTGGGAGAAAGGGAGGGGGAAATCATCAGGATGATGTCTTACTGGCTTGAGGATAGATGACGGCACCTTTTATTGGAATAAGAACGAATGAAAAGAAACTGTTTGAGGAAAGAGTTTAGTTTTGAATATGTTATTGGTTCTTATATTCCTAGAGACTTACTGATAATTGACTGTATGTATAGACACACACACACACACACACACACACACACCCAGAGCAATCCTGTAATCAAAAACTAAAAATTTAATCCACTAATAAAATAAGCATGAGATTTAATAAATATGAATCATAATAATGTTGTTTTTCTTAGTGAAAAATAAACTTTGAATCTTCACAGAGTCAAATGCTAACTGATGAGTATGAATTGGGGACTAATTTCTGTTCTCTTATAGTATTATTTATTTTATACATTGAAGGAGAATTGCAGCAGCAATTAATATGGAAATAATTGTTAAACTTAATTTACTATTTAAGAAAAACAACAAAAAAGTCCTGCTTCCAACTGCTTCCAAAATAAGTGTCTTAATAAAAAGCAATGTAATTATGACATTGAAATTATAAAAAGGAGGAAAAAGCTGCTGTAATATTCAGAAAATATTTGGTATATGAAACACTAGGAAATCCTGGAACAAGAGGGATTTCAAAGTATTAATGTTACCAAATTATTTTGAGTTTAATTTTCAAATGACTCATTCCGGTAAAAATAATGAATTTTTGCTAATAATGCTCATAAATACTATGACAGCTCTTTACATATATACAGCACAGTAACTCATCTGTATATATCAGATCATAGCTTTTTATTTTAGATATGGGCATAACCTCAGACATGCTGCAAGAATTGTCTCGTGGGCAGCAGGAAAAGAAGAGTTTCATGACACTTCGATGGATGAAAGGCTATCTCATGAGCAGGGGAGGGGTGGGCAGATTGATTGTAACTCAGTAAACTATGAAAGTGGGACTCAAAGGGACCCCAATGTCCTTTCAAAATGTAGAAATCTATCATATTATGGAGGCTTTAGCCTTTTTTTTTCCTTCTAAGTACCTACATATAGTTCTCTTTTCATTATAAAGAGCTCATTTCTTCACCATGGAATGATGCAATTCATTAATAATCAAGTTTGCTGTTGGCAAGTCAAGCACACAGAATTGAGGAGAACATGTTAAACAGCGTATCCCTTCGGGTTTGAACTTTATCTTTTTGTCTCTACAGGGTACACAGGGAGCAATCATCCTCCCTCTGCCCATCCTCCTTACTCCTCCAGTCCTGACACCTTATTAAGTGCTCAGTAGAAGAGAAAACCCTCCCATTTAGGCCAAACCCTTCTTCCTTCTAGCCCCTCAAGGTCCCTAACTCCCCCTGGGGGAAGAGTGGGTCCTTCCTCAGAATAACCCCTTTCTTCCTATTTCCCCTGAGGCTAAAATTGCAAGTCCCTCCATTCCATGGAATTCTGCATAGGGTGGAAGGGATGAGTTTTCAGTCCTCCAGGGTAGATTATCTGCAAAACAATAAAACCTTTTATACCATCCCAAATAATTTACCTCCTATGAGTGAATGTGCTAAAGAGTCTCTGACTCTTCCTTTCTTTCTACTTCATATCCAAAGTTTGGTTTGAAGTTCAGTATGTTCCTGGCATAATAACAGTGTATGTAGAGCAAGGAAAAATATCCCTCCAACCAGACATGTATTTGCTGGTTTCCTTGTTTATAATGTGTCCCCTCCATTCGATTATAAACTCCACGGGAACATTTTTTTTTTTTTTTTTTTTTTTTTTTTGAGACAGAGTCTCGCTTTCTTGCCTAGGCTAGAGTGAGTGCCGTGGCGTCAGCCTAGCTCACAGCAACCTCAGACTCCTGGGCTCAAGCAATCCTGCTACCTCAGCCTCCCGAGTAGCTGGGACTACAGGCATGCGCCACCATGCCCGGCTGATTTTTATATTATATATATTAGTTGGCCAATTAATTTCTTTCTATTTTTATGGTAGAGACGGGGTCTCGCTCAGGCTGGTTTTGAACTCCTGACCTTGAGCAATCCGCCCGCCTCGGCCTCCCAGAGTGCTGGGATTACAGGCGTGAGCCACCGCGCCCGGCCCACGGGAACATTTTTGTTCACAAGTTCCTAGCACAGTGCCTGACACATAGTAAGCTCTGAAACAGTATTTATTGAATGAAGGTGGATTCCAGAGAACTGGACTTGGCCAAGTAATGTCATTTAACTTCTCTGTGCTCATGAGGTTGTAAATTTCAAGAGAGACAATGCATGCACATATTCTTGTACTGTATTATGCACATGTGACATATTATTATAGCATTTATAAGCACCACTAATGAAAATTCATCAATTTACTGAAACAAGTCATTTGAAAGTTAAACTAGTAATATTTGGTAACAATAATACTTCTTTTTCTTTTTATATTTTCAATGTCATAATCACATTCATTTTTATTAAGACTGTTTTGGAAGCAGTCGGAAGCAGGTTTTTTCTTGCTGTTTCCTTAATAGCAAATTAAATTTAACAATTATTCCACACTAATTGCCACTGAGATTCTCCTTCAAGTATAAAATAAATAATATTGTAAGAGAACAGAAATGAGTCCCCAAATCATACTCATCAGTTAGCATTTAATTCTAGTGTGAGGATTCAAAGCTTCTATTTGGAAGAGGGAAGATAATGATATTCTAAGCACGCCATGTTCAAAATCTCTCAGGCATCAAAAAGTTTGATATGGTCCAGGAACAGAAAGAAGGCCAAAGTGGCTGGGGCTCAGACTGTTGGAGTGAACAGCACTAGATGAGATTGCAGAGATGCACAAGGGGCTGCTCTTGCAGCCTACATAAGAATTGGGTGACTTGTTAAGTGTGGCTAAGCAGGTTAGTGATATGATTGGATACACAGGTATCACTCTGGCAGCCATGAGGACAATGGATCACAAAATGGCAAGAATGGAAGCAAGAAGTAGACCGGGTAAGAAATGTTGGTGGCTCAGTCTAGGGTTGTGACTAGAGATGCTGAAAAAAACAGAAGAGAGGACGAACTGATATATTCTGCATGGATGAAAGACAAGAATCAAGAACATTTCCAGAGCTCTGGCTGGGGGCATGGCTGTGCCATTTACTGGGATAGGGAAGACAGAGAGGAGGAAGATTTATCCTGGGGAGGGAATCACAAGTTCAGGTGTGGGCACATCAAGTTTGAGATGCTTGAGAGATGTCAAAATGGAGATGTCATGAAGACACTGGCTATAGGAGCACTAGGCCCAGCGGAAAGCCTACTTGCCATCTGTGTTGATATCTCACAAGCATCTCAATAACAAAGTTTTAACACAATTGAGATAAAAGGGCATCCATCCAAGTTGAGGGCTTGAAGGCAGTTCCAGGGCCAAGATCTGGGCTGGCATATAAACTCAGAGTCATCAGTGTACATTCCATGTGTTGAATGAGATGAGCCTTAGACCTTTGATCTGTTTAAAAGACCCTAGATACGATGGAATGTAAATGAGGAACTGCTGGTACTTGATTCTGAAATTTACATCATGGATTACTTTGGACACAAAATATCTCAAGACAACTTACTCCTAAATAATTTATGTACATATATATTTTAGATAAGATATGTTATAAATATGTGTTCATTTCTCACCAAATATGGAATGAATCAAACATCAAAGTTTTGCCTTATTAAAATATGTATCTTCACATTAAAAAATAAATCGATATGAGGACACTTAAGAAATCATTTCCCTTCAATTATATGTTCCAGAATCTTGGTTTAAAAATATGACCATAGATCTTTGGAGTTTGGCAAATCATTAGGTAACTTCTAAATCAACATTGAAAACAAGCATCCAGCTCCCTTCCTAAAGCCACTCTGTGGGGCTGAGCAAGGGAGGAACCCCACCAGAATAGGCGAGCCCTGGTGACCAAGAGTGGGGCATCAGAGCCTGGCTAGCATGAGGGAGACAGTCACTCAGAGGGTGGTAGACCCAACTGCAATGTCAAAGTCTGAGCAGGGTAAAAAGAGTGGGGAGCTGGGGTGTCCAGGCACAGAGTTTCACAGTCCAAGCTGAGTGAAGAGCACTCTCCCCTGGGGCTGTGGGCCAGCACAGGATGTTAGAACCTGAGTGAGGTGAGATGGGACTCCCTGTGGGAGGAGAGGAGGGGATCTGACATGGGTGTCAAGACCCAAGCAACACAAGGAAGGAGTGGTAGTGCAGAGCAGCACAGTGCAGGGAACTGGAGCTCTCACAGTGAGGCAGGAGGTCCTATGGGGGGCGGGGGGACAAGGTGGGGTTGGCAGTGAGGGGAGACTGTTTACATACTGAGAGGGCCCCTGAGTGGCAATGAGCACACCTATCATCCAGACCTTGGCTTCTAAATACCATTCTCCACTAAAAGGAATCAGGCTTCTGGGAGAAACGGTTAATTTCAGAGCTAGAGCAGGGAAAGTACAACATGAGCTCACAAAAACCTGTACCAAAAAACAAAACAAAACAAGCAAACAAAAAAAAGGAAATACTCAAAGAATGATGGAGTATATTTAAAGGACGCAAAAGTCAGCTTGAATTAGCTCCCACTGGCCAAATAGGTGACAACTGAGCATCAAAATAAACAATGATAGTATCAGATTATAATCTACTAAACCATGAGACCATAATAATATAAACCAACCAATGTATAAATCGAAGTTTAAGAAAGAACAAGATATTTTCATAAATTCAAAGCACCATCTCAGAAAATACTTAGAAATTAAAAATGGAAAACAACATGAAACTCTACAGCAGTAGACACCCCTTAATCAAGTGATCAAAGCGAACTTCACTAACATGGGCAAACTGAAACTACACAGTGACACAATGAGAATACAGTACCACTTCTGTAATAATCCTGCCAAACCCAGATCTAAAAACAAGGAAGCATCAGACAAACCCACACTGGGAGACCTTCTACAAAATAACTGGCCTTTCAATTTCATGAAAGTTAAGAAAAGACTGAGGAAACATTCCAGATTGAGGGAGAATAAAGAGAAATGGTCATTAAATCCAACACATGATTCTGGACTCTATCCTTTTGCTAGAAGACATTATTGGGGTGACTGGTAAAATTTGGGTGGGATCTGAGAATTAGATGGTAGTAATATACCAATGTTAATGTTCTGAATTTGACGGTTGTATTGTAGTCATATGGACAATGTCTTTGTAAGAAATGCACACTGAAGTGCTTGGAGGTGAGGACATGTTTACTTTCAAGTGTTTTAGGAAAACAGTTCTTCGTACTATACTTGCAAAATTTCTGTAAGCATAAAGACTAAAAAACACTTTTAAAAATGGCATTGGTTTGCCTTAATGCCCCATCCTACTCATCCCAATGCCGTCAACTACTGGTGTAAAACGAATCTCAAGTGTCAATGTGAGATACCATATTGGTTTTCCAAAACCTTTTTTTCCCAAAACTTCCACTTAAGGCAGGCAGCTTCCCTGCAATAGCTGAGTCTACAACCCACTGTGGTTTTCCTAAATCCACGATAACATTGATAATTTATTCTTAATTACATAAGAAGGTCATGCCCCCTAAATTCAATCTTATCAGAATTAAGACATAAGTCCATTAGCATTTCGCTTGGGCTTTTGAAGAAATCATTCTTGTCATGTTTGCTGATTATCATTTTGCTTTTTTTAAATGAGCGATCTGTCACACCCCAAAACAGCAGCATCTCACGTGTGCATGGGTTCTAATGACTACAAAGTTATGAAATCATGTGAAATCCTTTCACCAAATAGAGCACTGTTAGACAATTTCACAGCAATATGAGGTTTTTCTTTGCATGGTTCTTTTCACATTTAAGCAACTACTATGTATCCCTTTAAAAACTTTCTAGAAAATATCCACAACTACCATGAGATCATTTGAACTTAAAAAATATGTATTTTAAAAAATGAAAATGTTAATGTTAAAGGTCTATATATCACTCCACAGATTTTTCAGTTCATTTGAATTTTTCTTGACCTTTTAGTTATCTCTCACTGAAGAGTTTCTCATGTGTAAGAGGAGAATGAAAGAATGAAGCCAAAACTAGGAGGTTGGTCTTAGGCCCCTTCCTAACACATCCGGGCTGCACAGGAAATTCGTACTCCCAGAGAACTCCCAAAGGAACTCTGATTACAAGAACGCCCAAAAGTCTGCCCAGGAGATAAGACAAGGCTCAATTCCATAACTTAACTCAAATGCATTTATTTTAGTTCCAAAATACATAATATTCAACCCGGCACTGTATTTTAAATAAAAGTAGTGTGCAATTTTGCTGTTACAGTCATAAAAACAGCAATAAATACAATAGATCTTCTAAAAACTAAAAAATGACTTCCATACTTTTCTGACATTTGAAGATTACAACTTGCTTCAAGAACAATATGCACTGTTTTTCCAGTAAATTTTTATTAAAAAACAGAGAGGGAGAGAGAGAGAGAAATTCCCTTTCATACATAAGGCATAATATTCCATAGAGAAAAACTGCTTCAAAAGTCACACAGTGATTCACTATAATTAATCCTGGCCTTCCACATGCTAAGTCACTGGCTTTTAAGATGTTGAATTATCCTCCTCTTTCATCTAACCACCTGCTACTCATGAGATATCAAAATACTATGTATTATAAGAATGATAGTCAGAAAAAAAATCCTATCTGTCGGAAGCATTTCCTGTCCATCAACTCTTTGAATTTGAGCCAATTCTGTCACAGATAGGATGTGGGAAATATTGATATATTACTAAGTAGAACTGAGCAAGGCTGGCACCTCCACACTGTCCCCAGAAGCCTGTCCGATCCTAGGTAGTTGTAGTGATAAACTTGTGCCGAGAAGCCTGGCATGGCCCGGTGGTCCAATCTGTCCTGAGATCATTTATTTACGATCATTTCTGACTTGATAAAAAAAGTTCATTTTATATAAAGGAAGACATGCTAGTTCAAAAGGTAAAACATAAATAACCACTTAAAGATAAATACTAAAGTCTAAAAACAGACTTTGACATACTCTGGTTTTTCTTCAGATCGTATAAATCTTTTGCCTTTACTAAAGATTTCCATGGAGAGGAACAATTCTGAGCCTTATACAAATTTTTTGAGGCCTCGTTTCGGCAAGGCTCTATGAAAAAAAAAATGAAAAATAGACATTGAGGTATCATGTGTCAGTTCATGTCCTATGGGAAGCAGATGTCAAGACATAATTAGAAAAAAGAGATTATTGGGGAAACAGCTGTGACAGATAAAGGGTGAGGGAATAGGTAAAGGACATCTTAGGCCACCATGAAGCCTGGGAACCCGTGAAAGAAAAGGGAGAAAGAGGGAGTAGAAGGCACCTCAGACACATGAGGCTCTGAGAAAATGTCAAGCACAGACTGCCCTTAGAGAAGTCCCACGTGGAGCAGAACTGGCCTGGTGCTAGAAGCCCACCATGCTCAGTCATTGACTGGGTGCGCCCCCGGGGGCAGTGTGACCCTGTGCGGATCTGCCACCACTGGTGCATAAGAAGATGTGGCACCTGCAGGCTGTTGGCCAATGACTCCTACAGCAGTTCTCTTCCACAGGGAGCTCTGAGTAGCACCCCTCATCAGTGGCTTCAAAGCAGAAGTGGTCAAACTAGCAAAACAGTATGCATATACTACACAAGTCTTTTCGTATCATAATACTACATGAAAGCCTTTCAAAGTTCCCCATGACACAGATAATAACATCCAAATCCCTCAGCAAAGCACATACAGTCTTTCAGGCTCTGGATCCTGCTTTTCTGGTCAACCCCGTTTCCTACCTCTTACCCTTAAGCACCCTACCTATGTTCAAACCACGCATATTTCCTCATGCCTCTAGCCATGCATCATGTCTTTTTTGCTTCCCTGACTTTTCCAATGCTCCTTTCTTTGCCCATCCGTATCTGATTCCCCAACCCAGTCTAAGATGCAACCCTGCCAAATCCATTCTGGCCTCTGGGAAGAGTAGAGAGTAGGTCAGGATTAGTGGATGCAGGGTAGAGACAGGAGCAATGCCTAGAACACTCTCAGGGGCTGTGACAAGGTTTATCATAGACTTTTTCCAGCCCCACGTGTGGCTGGAGGAACAAACCTGGAAGGTGCCTACCTGGGCAGAAAACCCAGATGCTCTCCTCTTAGGTCTCCCTGGTAAATGCCTATTCATCCTTCAAAACCCATACTGGGGTCTGAAGCCCGCACAGTCTGTTCTGTGTGAAACATCAGGGTTCGTAACTCCCTCCTTTGGACCACTACAATCTTATGTATGATGGGAAACTTTTAGTACTGTCATGGGAATACCATTTACTTATCTGCTTCCATACTGCTCTGAACTCTTTGACCATGTCTTACCAATGTTTGTATGTACCACACTTTGTAGCTGGAGCATAGTAAGTACTCAACACAGGTTTGATGAGTAAGCTGCATTTATCACAAACGTGAGGATATAGATGGTATGTAAATAATATATCAATACAGTTGTTATATAAAAGTCAAAAAGATAGAGGATATAAAATTCAGAGATCAGGTCTGAGATGTAGTCTCTTAAAACTGCTTCAAAAGTTAATAAATTTCAAAGTTTGTGAGAGTCAAGCCATGACCCTTTATATACTTTTTCTTTTTTCTTAAATGTTATTTGTAGTCTGATTTGCAATATAAATTATTTGTTTACTTGCTTTTCCCCCTCTAGATTGGAGGCAACTTGAGAGCTATCTCCTATTCATTTCTGAATTTTTTGCAGTACCAGTAAATTAAAAATAGCAGGCATTTATGACGCCGACCAAGTATCCTCATGGGCATGGGTGTAAAGGGACATGGGTAAATGATTATTGAGAGAATTGTTCTGAAGAGAGATATCTGAGGCAACCAGGTTTGGGATTTGAATGGCCTGAATCATTATTTTAATTTTCTTTGCTGAATTTTGTAAATGCAGACAAAATACATCTCCTGACCGATTAACAATCCTACTATAGCAAGATCCTTGCCCAAATAGAAGATTGTAATACTGCTGCCAAGCAAATGTGGTATTTCACAATCTGATGCCTGAACCACATTCCAAAGTGAACTAAATCCCTGAATAAAAGAAAACATTAGGTTAGATTTCTTCCAATTAATTATGCTTCTATGACTGTATTTCAGAAGGTGCTTAAAATACAGTTAAGCATTTTCAGATGCAAAGTCAAGTTTCTCCGTCTCCCCTCATCCTCTCATCCACACAGTCTTAGTACCGCACCATGAGACTTGCAGAGCACAATTATAATTCCATGAGCTTTTCACATTATGTAATGTAGTCTTCACTCTATCCATATGAAAATAAAAGGAATGCTGCATTAAAATCAGGTACGTTGTGCTCAAAACCAATAAAACCAGATTATAAATTATTTGAGTCTTACACTTATTATAACATCAGCGGGGGAAGGGAGGAGAACCTGTCATGAGCTTTGTAAAAGAAACGAAAGAAGAAACTTCTAAAAACATGAAAAGGTCAGCTATCAAGAGATCAAACAAGGCCTGGATGGGGGACTAAGACATAGAGACAGTCAGTACAAACTACTCTCACTAAGATTTTAGTCTTGAAGGAAAGGAGAAAGAGCATTAGTCAGTGATAGATACCCAGTTAAAGAGAGGGGACTGGTCTTCTATTTAAGACAGAAGAATTTTGTTTCTGGCAACAAGGCTGACAAAGTGAAACCAAACAAACTATTTCCAGGTAGTGAAAACTGTGAAGTTCCTTTGTTTGGAATTCAGGACGTCATACATCAGGTATAGAGTCTACAATGGTGCAACTGGGGAAAATGGGGACCAGATAAGAGGAAACTACTGTCACACATGTTAACATAGACGAATCTCACAAACACAATGCAGAGTGAAAGCTAGTTTCAGAAGGTTCCACTGATATTTAAAAGCATGTGGGACTAAACAGAAGATTTTTAAGAGATACATACACATAACCAGAATGTACAAAGAACTCAAGCAAATGAGCAAGAAAAAAAACAACCCCATTAAAAAGTGGGTAAAAGAAAGGAACAGAAGCTTTTCAAAATAAGATGTACAGATGGTCAACAAATATATGAAAAAACGCTCAATATCACTAACCATCAGGGAAATGAAAATTAAAACCATAATGAGGTATCACCTTACCCCAATTAGAATGGCTTTTATTAAAACGTCTAAAAACAATAGATGCTGGCATGGATGCAGAGAAAAGGAATGCTCATACACTGTTGGTGGGACTGCAAACTAGTACAATCTCTAGGGAAAACAGTATGCAGTATGGAGATTCCTCAAAGAACTGAAAGTAGAACTACCATTTGATCCAGTACTTCCATTACTGGGTATTTAACCAAAGGAAAATAATTTAATCAAAAAGAGACCTGCACTCAAATGTTTACTGCAGCACAATTCACAATTGTAAAGAGGTAAAATCAACCCAATGTCCATCAATTCTTGAGTGGATCAACAAAACGTGGTATATGTATATCATGAAATACTACTCAGCCATTAAAAAAGATGAATTAATGCCTTTTGCAGCAATTTATGAACTAATGACTTTTGCAGCAGAAATTGGAGACCATTATCCTAAGCAAAGTATTTAAAGAATGGAAACACAAATACCATATTGGAGCTAACCGGATGAGCTCACATGTGCACAGAGGGAAGTAAACTCAGTAGAAATAAACCAGGGGATAGGGAGGAGAAGGGATGGGCAAAAACCTACCTAACAGATACAAGGAACACTATCTGGGTGATGGGCACACTTATAGCCCTGACTCAAGCATTACAAAAGCAATCTATATAACCAAAAACATTTGTATCCCCATAATATTTTGAAATAAAAAATAAAGATCCCAAAATAATAAAAAATAATGAATAAACTATAAAGAAAATAAAATGGGAATACAACATTCAAGATCCTGGAAGAGTGAAGGAGGAGTGACCACAACATATAAGAGCTTCAGACATGTTAAAAAGGATCTAGGTTTAAGCTGGATAGTATTTACTTCACTATTATTCTTTAAACTGCACATATATTTTTATATTTCTCCTTTGTACATATGGTATGTTTTATACATTTTAAAAACTCAAATATAAATAAGACAGAAAAAGACTTGGCTATGTTGTATGTTACTGGAAAGAAGCCAAGACAAAAAGTTAGATATTGAAGATATGAAAAGAAAAGGATCTGATGGGGCCAGATCCCAGAAAAGAAATAATTTATGAGTTCCTTCCTAAGGGACTGAATTAACTTTGGAGAAGAGGGTCATCTATTCCCAGAAGCCAGGGAACTATAGAGGATGAAGATAAGCCTGTGTTAGTTTGAAGTAGATGAAAAGATGAAATTGCTGATTTTGCAAATCATAGGCCGTGTCGTATGGGTCCACTGAACGTGTGGAGAAACAACCAGCCAGTGAGGTGTTAACCATGCACAGTGTCTGTCCTCCGGACTAGGAAGCAGCCCATCTATTGCAAGCCAGCGGAGAATCAGGAGGTCTGGGTAGGGCAGTGAGAGGCAGCATAAGGAGAAGGCAACTGCCGAGCACATGGGGCTGGAAACCAGGACTGTGTAATGGCACCAGTCAGCAAAGTTGCACCTTTTTCTCCAGCAGCACTGAGCAACCCGGTTGCCAGAGGCAAGTGAGGGAGGGTTTGCATGGATATGAACGCACTTAATTCCTCATTCTAAGTTATGACTCCCTACCACAACACAAAGTCAACTCATGGAAAGTGAACTGTAAGAAGAGACCAAAACAAAACTGCTGTCATAGTTGAATTTAAGTAATAAGAGCAATTCTTAAAAGTTTCTGGAATAAGAATTTACTCCAAAACTATAGAATGATCCATAGTTTTCCATTGTAAAAACACGTGTTATCAAAGATCATACATTTTTCATTCCATATTATGTAATTCTAAGCAAATAATTTGCTTATTCTAATAACACCCTGATTATATACATGATCACCAATGTAAATTACCAGGGGAAAAAATACCTCAAAGTTAAAATAAAGAACTAATTCTGGATAGTTTATCCAAATAATTACAATAATAAAAATGAAATTCATTCTTACAATATCTAGAATTTACTTAGTATGAAAGTGCTGTCTTTTCCGGTCATATATTCTGTCTGAACGTCTGGAAAGGAAACCTGTGATGTAGTGCCAGTAAAATTAATTATAAAATGGCATCTTATGAATGTCTTGGTACATTTATCAACAGAGCTCAATTTAGTAATTAGTGATAATTAATGTAGTCACATGTCAGATGCCTTTCAGAATGGAGGAGACGATTCGCATCTATCTATGCGATTTTCCACAGTGGTTTTACCTGGTGTTGTTGCACTTAGAGATATAAGAAAGAAGCAAGACTGCCAATGATGGAATTAATATTGAATTAAGCCAATGCAGATTCAGAGGATGGAGGGTGATAACTAGGACCAATATGCAAAAATTATAGTAAAAGTTAATGGGGGTATATGAAGGTGGACTCTTGCATACATATAGATAATTTAAAGAGGCTTTATTTTTACAATAACTTAAGATATTATATAAATAAAATTTCAAATAGAAGATAGGGGTATTTACTTCATCTAACATATGCACTTCTAATAAACTTCATATGTCAATTTTCTATAAAATTAGATAAATTGAAAACTAAGGATTTTTACACGTTCCTTGAGTTTGCTATCATTTGTTTAAATTACATGCAATGTTATATTTGTCTTTTGCTTCTGAAGTATATTCCATAGATAGAGAGACAGGCAGACAGAAAGGAAGAAAGAAAGGTCTGGGCTGTGTTATTAACATATGCTGAAGGCCTGGAGCCAAAGGGAAAAGGAAATATCTAACGTTTAGAAAAACAGAAATAATGAATGGAGTCAGGCTCTGAAAGAGAAGGGGAATCATGGAATCTGAAGGCAGATAAGTGTGTCTTGGCTTCTTCTAGCAGCTGGGGTGGGATGGACAAGAGGCAGGAGGAGAGAAGGGTGAAGTTAAATTGTTTGGTTGAACCAAATGAAATTGCTGATATTACAGGTCAAAAGTGGTGAAACCAGGAATTTCATATGAATCCATCTAGTAAGCCAAAATTACCACCCACAAATTATTTTTTTGGAACATAAATTAAGTTTATCTAAAGTTGAATAGACCTCCAAGTAACTCTCATAAACACAAAAAGTTCCTCTGTAGATCTTATCCAGTTAATAATAAATCCCTAGTAATGCATAAACAGAGAAATTTACTATGGTTTTTATACTTCTTTCCTTTAGATCCACTAAGTCTCAATACTTTTTCCATTTTTTGCTCAGCTGATTCCCATTGTCCACGCACAGTGCTGTAGTCTCTCCCACAGATATAGTGCTTAAATTTTTGTTCCTCGATAATTATTTGTTGTGTTTCACTTTAAAGTGTTCATCGTTTTAATTATTTTAAGCGTATAAGTTTTTTCCTTATTCTGGGAAATGTTATTTTTACATAATGCTCCATTTGTTTATCATATGAATTACTCTGATGGCAACTTAGAATTTTTTCCCCATGAATGCAATTCATAAATTCTTTCTTTTGAGTCTGTTAGTCATAGTAATAAAACCAAAAGCCATTAAGGTTTTGTTTTTTAAAAAGGTAGCTACAAATATATAAACTTTAAAGCTCCTGTAAGGCAAAGCCACCATAGTCAAATTTAGAGCACAAATGAATTTAAAGACAAACTGCAACCTACATGACCCACAAAGAAATACTTTCCCAACTATATAAAGAGTTCTTAGAAATCAACGGCTTAAACAAAATGGAAAAAAGGACATAAACAAGCAATTTATAAAAGAGAAAAATTGAAAAAGCTCATAAACATACACATAAAACACTTTATAAATAAAGAAATGCTAAGTGAAGCAGTGAGATATCATAAATAATAAATCCAAATACAACAGTAATCATAATATTAATAAAATCAAATATATTAAATTTGCCAGTTAAAAGCCCAAATTTTCAGATTGAATTAAAAATACTCCACAAACTTAAAAAGATAGACAAGACAAATACTAGCCAACAGAAAGTTTGTATGGCAATATTAATATCATACAAAATAGAAACCTAAGGAAAAAAAGACATTATTAAGGATGAAAAGAGTTTCTACATACTGGCAAAAGGAACAGTTTACTGTTAAAATATAGTAATCCTGCATCTACATTTATCCAACAATATGAGTTCAAAATATAGATAGTAAAAATGGACTAAATTACAAAAAACTGGTCCCTGTTAATATGGGGTATAAATTGGTATGATCATTTTTGAGTCCATATTTATAATTATTAGTAAATTTGAAACTGGTCTTAATCTATGATTCTACTTGTAAATATAAGTTCTAGAGAAATCTTACATATATGTACAAGGAGATTGTCCACTGCAATATCATTTATAATGTGGAAAACTGGAAACAAATTAATGACCCATCAATAGGGAGTGGATGATATAATCATGTAATCTAACACGACATAGCAGTCCAAACAATCAATTAGAGCTGCAAGTATCCATCTGGTTAAATTAAACAACAATATTTCATGACAAAATGTGCTAGAAAGAGCATGTGAACTACAAAACCATTTGTATAAATTTAAAAATACATAGACAATGCTCTAAATAATCACAGGTACAAACAGACATAGTAAAAGTATAAAAGGGAGGTGAAGGCCAAGTTCCTCTGCAGAGGAAGATGGAACTTGTGATGTTGGGGGATGGGTCTCCAGCAGTATTTTATTTCTTAAAAAGTATTTCTAAAGTATTTTTAATGACCAAATGTCAAAATAAATTATGTGTGGGTGATAGGTACACAGGTGCCTTCTAGTCTCTGTATATTTTTGTATATTTGAAGTATTTCATTATTAAATATAAAACATTAGCATATTAAAAAGGATGTGGTGACTCCATTGTTGTTAAATATATTAAGTATATAAACATGTATATATCATATGTGCATATATATAATGTATATGTTTTGGGTTTTTTTTAATCAGGAAGACTATGTTCAAAATATGGGTAATCAGTATCTCTGGAGAGAGACATTATTGCTTTTATTTATTTATTTACAGTTTTCTAAATTATCTGATTTATTTTTTAAGGAAAAAATATAATTTTCATAAAACCAAAACAACAACAAGAACAACTCCCTCCTTTCTCCTCTTGAGCAATTTTATTCTTTACAATCTTTATCTCACCAAATTGGAATATTGTTAGTGAAAAAAAACTAAACTGATCATAATCCAAAATAAGTGCTGAGGAATTTGTGAAAGTTCCAATAAACATATAAGCAAACAAAAATACACAAATAAAAAACTGGTGCAAAATGTTTTTCTTAAATTTTTTTTATCTGATGTATCATCATAATATATTTGCAGAGCACCCAATATGTGCAAGAAAGTGTTGGCCCCATAGTCATAAATGTTAGAAACGCTAATTTAATCAATAAGTCTGGAAGTTGAGAAATTTTTTAAAAGCTTTGGTTAATATTTTTAAGCTAAAAATTTAAACCATATTGGCTTTGCACACAAGTTCATAACTAAAGCATGTCCAAGACTTTTCATTGAAATGACTCCAACATCTAATATCCATTTCACTATTTTCATATTTACTCCAGGAAGATGGAGCTGTTTAAGTATTAAGTTTTAACTACTAGAGTCACTACACCAAGCTGTATATCCACGCCCTACTTAGAACTGCCATCACAAAATGGTTGTCTTAAATGACCATCATACTATGGTCTCAGTATGCCATTAGGTGTTAACACTTGCTTTAAATTCAATCGGACTTCCATCCAACTTGAGTTACCTTCTTGGATACATAAAACAATCCCATCAAGAAAGTGTGATGAGGCCGGGCGCGGTGGCTCACGCCTGTAATCCTAGCACTTTGGGAGGCCGAGGCGGGTGGATTGCTCAAGGTCAGGAGTTCGAAACCAGCCTGAGCGAGACCTCGTCTCTACCAAAAAAAGAAAGAAATTAATTGACCAACTAAAAATATATATACAAAAAATTGGCCGGGCATGGTGGCGCATGCCTGTAGTCCCAGCTACTCGGGAGGCTGAGGCAGGAGGATTGCTTGAGCCCAGGAGTTTGAGGTTGCTGTGAGCGAGGCTGACGCCATGGCACTCACTCTAGCCTGGGCAACAAAGTGAGACTCTGTCTCAAAAAAAAAAAAAAAAAAAGAAAGTGTGATGAGCCTGTTCTATCATCGTTACTGGCAAAACTTTCTTCTATGTGACCAGTGACTCTAAAAGCAATTATAGATACAAACTTAGTTCTTTAACATTTTAATTTTAAAAAATAACTTCCTAATTTCGGTTTAATAAAAGCTTTTTAAAAATTACTTAATTGCGCACTTACAATTATTCTCAACCAGAACCTGAAACATTTTCAGGGCTACTTTCACTAAAATTAGTTGTTTGGATAATTATTCCCTCTGAAGAGACAATTTGTGAGATCTGCTGTTTGTGAGCATGTCTTCACAGATCTGCTATATTAATGTTGCAGACAGTATAACAGAACAGACTGTCCAGGGCAGGCGGTTGGAAATGCTTTTCCACAGCCTCTGAAATTACAGATTGATTTTGACACATTTCAGCTGGCTGGGTTTCAACTAAGGGTTCCATCCACTTAGGAAAGGGAAAAACCACTGAAGTGACCCCTTTTCCAGGCAACTCAATCTAGCTGCAAGAATTATAACCAACCCAGCTTGTATGGCTATGGAACTTATTAGAATTTTTTTTGGAGGGGAACAGGGTGTGGCATTCTTTTCCATCCTATATGCAGAAAGAAACTATGAAAATAGATATTCAATATACCTAATGTATATTTCCCGAGTGCCTACTACTTTCAAAACCTTGCAATATAGTGAATATAATACAGGGCAGAGAGAAAAGACCAGGATCCTAGCTCTAGCACTGGCCAACTGGGTGGCCTTGAACAAGTCATTTAACTACTCCTGGTCTCAATTTGCACCGGTGGGAAATGAAAGCAGTAGATCACAGACTTTCAAATCCTTACCCTCATACAAGTTTTGGATTCTGTGAGTCGCTATGCACTAAAGGGCCTTGACACTTTTGCAAGAAAGCAAGTAAATCATGCTCACTCTCCTCTATTTACCCTGTACCATTCCCTCTCTTCCAAGGAGAGAGTTTCTAACATCTCATGTTGTCTACTGGAAGCTCCAGAATGTAAATGCAATCTTCACTTCAATACTTTGTATGTACCTTTTGACGTCTTAACAAATTCATAAGGGATGCCAAAAAATAAATTAGCAAGGGCGCTGTCAGCCAGACATGAAGAGAAGAGGATAGTCCCTGCCAAAAAATGTCCTCCCACATATAAAGAAACTGGTAATTGGAAGTAAGAGGAATCCCCCCACCTCCCGGAGCAGACTGTGCAGAGGCGGGCGCCCCTGCCAATACCTGAGCCTTTGCCAAAAGCAGAAGCAGCGTGGGGACAGAAGAAAGCTCTTCCACTCTGCCATTCTGAGTATTTACAGGGATGCATTCCAGTTCCCGACAGGAACCTGCTGGCAGAGGTAAGTATTCCCTTCTATGGGAGCGGAAAGGAGTTTCAACATGACAGTTGTGAAGCAGCAAAATCCTATCAAGCCTTGATAAAGGTTCTTTCTTGCATATCAGTTCAGCATTTCCCTTTAAGCAGTCTCAGGCTTATGGACTCCAGGCTGCATCCAAGAGAAGGGTGTTGACTCCTTCAACACAGAACAGTCAAGATCCAAATCTTCCAGGGTTGGTATAAGGCTTTTGAGAAGTGGACAAATATTGACTTCAAATCCTAACAACAAAATCACAAGTATAGTTTATTGAATCACTAACTACAATTGAGGATGTGACTCATTGCTGTTCCACCTCTACAGCAAAGCAGTGTACCAACAGTGGGAATGGAAACTCATTCATTATTCTAATCAAAGAGCTACATTCGATACTCAATCTTGTAGGATCAAGACAGGAAGAAAAGTCTTCACCCAGAAGTTGGGATGAGATGCCAAAAGATAAACCATGGTTAGAAATGTTTCAAATGTAATTTTTAAAAACACGTCATTGGGAAATGTGGAACATGTTTCCTAGACTAAAGGGAACAACATGGTTCCTTTGAAGAAATCATGGCTTAAAATGGTTACTGATGTTACTAAATGGTGTTTTGGTCATCTCCTTAGTGCTGAGAAAACGACATCCTGTTTCTCTGCTTTACATGACAGGCCTGAAAAATAATCTTCCCGAAAAAAGAATTCTTGAGACTATTGTTTTTAGAAGCAAGCTAGTCTAAAAATTATGCTTACATAGAAAATGACAAAACACTGGCACCTTCTGAGGCTGAGGCAATGTGATCTCAATGTGACAGCGTGTTTAGCAGTCTGACACGCTAGACATGATCTCTGGTCAGGGTCCTGATGTGAAGCTGTAGTGACACTAGAGGCCTTGAGACTGATGAAGATCATCTGTCCACACTACTCACTTCTGATGCTCCAGCTGGTCACTTCTGGCCCACAGGCAATGATGTGACTCCATTTGTTGAAAAATTACTTTGCTTCTATTGCCAAAACACTAGGTACAGAACTTTTTATTAATAAATAGCACTCTCTTATTAGAATTGATTTTTTTTCTTCAAATGTTTCTCTTGTGAGATCAAGTTCCTTAACGTTATTAGGGACAAATAAAGGAGACAGCACGGCTTAATACCCAGACCCACCTTCGTCTTCCTCCCTCTACCACCTATTACAGATTATCTCACTTGGCTAGGACCTCTAACTGGATTACAGCTTTTAGCTTTTATTTATGTATCTACCGATCTCCTGGTTCTATCCAATAGAGATGCCTGCATGGTTTCCTCATTCCTAATTTGGCTAGTTAATTCCATCAATTTATTCTGATTCAGTCTTGTTCCTATGATTTTGTAAGTCTATACTGCCTGACTCAATCTCATGGAATCCTACCTTTACTCACCTACAAAGTTATTAAACTCCTACTATGTGTCAAGAAATGTGATACCCACTGATGAAACCAAAACAAATGAGAAACCAAAATGAATGAGATGTCAAACACTCACAATTTATTGGGGACACAATTAAGAAACACAGATCATACACAGTATAAGCATCAGAAAATACATAGGTGCAAAGTGTTACCATGATGAGAAGATAGGCACAATGGAGCAATGACCTCAGGGAAGAGCGGTTAGGTGTTGCTTCTAAGATGAAAAAATGCTGGAGCTCTGTCTTAAAGTTGAGTAGATGTTAGCCCAACAAAGAGAGAAGAGAAACAAAGAAGAGGGCACAGCCGGCACAAAGGCATGGAAGCACACTGGGATCTGAGTTGCTAAGGGATGTTGGGATACTATGGATGGTGAGACTGAAGCATAAGGATGCAGGTCACAAAGGGCCAGGTACATCGAGCTTGAGAGGTTGACCTTCACTATAAAGGCAATGGTAGACACTAAGGAATATCTCTGTCCAGGCAGCAAGAAAATGGACAGGTAGGCCCATAGTGAAACTGAAGTGGAAAAGTTGGTTAAAAGAGTACTGTACAGACGGGGCAAGAATGGATCAAAGCCTGTACTGAAGCCATGCACTTGAAATGGCTAACAATGGGCCACACTGCATTGAAATGGGAGACAAGAGTAAGGACAAGTAAAGGGTGAGAGCAGAGAAACAATGAGGGCTGGAGTGAGACATTGTTCTCAAGCATCTGGTTAAAGCCCATTTTTAGATAATGGTAGCATCTACCATTTATAAAGCAGGCCAGGCAGTGTTTTCTAAGTGATTTACATACATTATCTCATTAAGTAATTTACATGCATTACCTAATTTGATCTTCACAACAGTGCTGGGAGATCAGTATCCATTTGACAGATAAGGAAAATGAGGCAAAGAGCGAATAAATAATCTGCACAAGGTCATGAGTTTTCAAACAGCAAAGTAAGATTCTGACTGCAGAACTTCTACACCATTCCTTGGGACAAAGAACCTTGAAGGGAGTTTAAAAGCAGCAAGGAAGATGAAAAGTTGAGTTTTACATACACTAGGTTTCTGTTTCTGGAGCCTGTGAAATATGCAAGAAGAGATCTCTAGCAGGGCTGGGAAATGTGAGTCTGGAACTAACAGGTAGGTTCCAACTAGAAATACATATTTGGGGATTTTTAGGGTATAGATGGTTGTTGGAGCCCAAGTATGGAAGTTATTACAGAGTTTAAGAGAGAGGGAGAGAGGACAGATGTCTTTAATTTCTGCCTGGAGCCTGAAGCCTAAAGTCTCAGATATCCAATCTCAGATTACCCTCTTCTTCGAGGAACACATTGCCTAATTTTATCAAAGATGGGGTATGGACAAAAGAAAAATCTGAGAAGGTGGTGGCATTGGTTGTTTCTGGAAAGAGACCTGAGGTTATAGTGAGTCTTTGCCCTTTAGGTCCAGAAGCAAATAAAATACCACTGCATATAATGAACCTACACAAGAGTTATTACTGATTACTTCCTTAAGTATTTCTTAAACCTTTTCCTCTTTCCATATTATTGCCCTTCCATGGTGAGTAGGAGCTGTGGCTACAACTCAGAGAAAAAGGTGCTGCCCTCTAGGGGCCAGCGGTCTGGTGGGAGGGGCACCAGGACACTGGTTTTACATCTCAAAGCAGTGTTATGCAGCAGTCCTCAACCTGGAGCAATTTTTTTTTCTTTTTGAGGCAGAGTCTCACTCTGTTGCCCAAGCCAGAATGCCGTGGTGTCAGCCTAGCTCACAGCGTCCTCAAACTCCTGGGCTCAAGCGATCCTCCTGCCTCAGCCTCCCGGGACTACAGGCATGTGCCACCATGCCCGGCTAATTTTTTCTATTTTTGGTAGAGACGGGAGTCTCACTCTTGCTTAGGCTGGTCTCGAACTCCTGAAGCTCAAACCATCCACCCACCTTGGCCTCACAGAGTGCTAGGATGACAGGAGTGAGCCACCGCACCCAGCCAACCTGGAGCAATTCTGTCCCCTGGAGGACACTAGGCCGTGTCTGGAGATGTTTTTAATTGCTGCCACTTGGGGTAGGGCACTACTGTCATCTAGCAGGTAGAGGTGACAGATGGACCTTAACACTGTGCAATGCACAAGACAGTCCTCCACAATAAGCAATTTTTTGGTCTCAATTGTCAACAGGTGGAGGTTGAGAACCCCTGTTGGAATGAAGGAGATCGGAAGGAAAAAAGACCACAGCAGGGGAGAACAAATTCAAGGCCTCCCGGGAGGATCAGAGCAGCCTCACAAACATGGAAGCTGATTCCCGAAGAAGTAACTGGCCGGGCTAATGCGTCCATGTTTGATTTTAGTGGATGTTTGTTCCCTGCTGGGCAGTATTTGTTTCTCATAGTCTCAATCTATTATCATTATTTATTAGGCAATAAACACTATTATATGCAATGGCTGCCCCTCTATGCCAGGGTAGAGAAATATTCATGAAAAAGACAGGATTTGCACCTTTAAGTTTCTACAGAATACTAAGGCTTGTCAAGCTTTTCCACCATACTTCATCACTTAAACCTCAGCAATTCTGTCAAGTAAGCAGTTGTAGTTTCACTGTGTAAAGGCAGAAAGGGCTTGCTGAGATTAAATGCCATGCTTCAGACCACACAGGTGGCTCTGAACCCAAGTCTCTCTCCTCCAGTAATACTCCAGCTCTCTGCAAAAAGCACCGTACATAACGTGTGTCACATTCGCATGACGTGGTAAAAGGAGGTGGTCATTTCACCAAATCGCTCTTCAGCTAGAGTTACAGAACTTCAGAATGCTTCGTGGTTACAACTAGACGACTGAGAGGCATAATGAGGTCTTATTTCTCCAGAATTAACCCAACTGAGATAAAATAAAATAAATTGTATGATTTATAATCATATCTATCTGACCCTGAGATTTTGTAAATCAAAGAAAGGTTAAATTACAGTCAAAAATAGTTTGGGGGCTGTTGGACATTCTATTTTTTATACTTTTTAAAAACAGATAAGAATTTATAGTAATTCTCAGTTAATCAGAACATCTAAAAACCCAAAATACTTATTTTGTAGCCATTCTTGACAAGTGCCTGATGCCCTTGTGAGCAAAATAACTTTTATTAGTAACTCCTAGGTGTCAATATTAGCAATTTTTACATGGCTATTAAACCTTCTTAAGTAAAACATTAACAGAGAACTGATGGAGACCCTAAATGCTTCTAACAATGGAAGCCCATGTCATAAAATGAGCCCACGGAATCTTGACTAACTCCCAACTTAGCACAAATGATTAGGAAATTTTACTGAGAAATTTTGAAATTTCTGAGGAAATCTGAAGTTCATTGAATTACTCAGAATCAATTGCTGGTGTTAAAATCTGGCCTTGATCTTTTGTATTAAAATTAATTGTTTCTCAAAATTCTAAAGAGCTATGTCATTTCTTTCCTCCTATTCAATCTTTTTTTTTTTTGGCAGAGGTTCCTGGGATCCATATTAACTTTATATATCACTTTCAAGTTTATAACCTTTTGCCTCTCAAATTGTTTCTTACATATAACGATAGAGTTACAGGTTTAGGGGAAAAGCAACATAGTGTTAAAAAGAACAAGAGCTTTGGTGACAGAAACTTTACCTGTAAGCTACCAAGGGCAAATTTCTTTCACCTTTCTAGAATATTCTTATATGGACTATTGTCACCTCACACAGTACAGTGAGAATCAAATGAGAAGACATGTACAAAGTATTTAGCAAAGTACACAGAGCACATACTAACAAATGTTAGCCATTTTCCTACGTAGAAAGATGAAATTCAAGTTCTAAAGTAACATTCTTATGATACTTCACTTAGTAGAATGGACTCCAGCTCCAACCAGGAAAATACAAAAAAATAAATAATAAATAAATAAACATTTACCTCACATAGCCCTTCACGTTGAAAAGTCTACCTTCCATAGTGGTCACACGGAAAGTAGGGTTGGCAGGTGAACTGTAGGTTGGCAGGTTGGCAGTTCCTGGTCCTCACTCTGCTTAATTCTTTTTGGCAGGGTCACGACTAGCTGCTTCTCTTTACCTCATGGTACAAGCAGAGTGAAGTATCTACTCCCTTCATCAGTATTCCCAGCATGCCCCTGCACTGGCTGTCTCAAAATCTACACGTGGCCTTCTGGTCAGTGCGCTACACTGTTAAGTGCCCTTTACTGAAAATTAGGAGAGCCCTCATCTAGTTCTGCTAGTATCTTGCTGTGTAACTGGTACCAATGCTGAGTCTTCATTTGCTCATCTGTAACATCAGGGGACTACATTCCAAGATCTTCTAAGACTATCCAAATCCAACAATCTATAGTTCTAATCTCAAACTATATTTTACAGTTCAAATTTGTTGAGTGACAATGAAAATATCATTGATTTATCTAAAGATAATGGAGCTGGAACATGGTAGTATTTTTATATTACATTTATTTTATATTTATATAAAATACATTTTATCTTATTTTTATATTCAATAAATCATTATTTGAGAAATGATGAAGGATTTTTTAATAAGTTTTCTTGGCTTCTCCTTAAACATAATAATTGGTGTTAAAATTATTGCCACTTATTGTTGTGCCAAATATCATGAGTTAGGTGGTTTTTATAAGCACACATACCTGCAGTGCTTGATGTAATTCCTATAAACTGCAGGAATTATACTTTCTGTAAGGATATTCTAATGCTTTCTTTTTTCAATCTTAGTATTTTAGTATTTAAAGTTGAGTATTACGTATATTTTTTAAGTGGTAGAATTATTTAAAAAATCAACCATACTCTTACAAATATAAAAATTATTAGTCTTTGTTTCTGGTGACAAGATTGAGAAAACATGTTTATCTAATTAGGCCACTGAGCACAAGAACCAATCACCTTATCAGGAATAGAAAAAAATAAGGACATATGAATTTAGATTATGCAGGCGTGAAAACATACACAAGTAAGAATGCACATGTAACATCAGCAGAAACAGAACTTACCTAAGCAATGAATTGTCACACCCTGAGGACAGGCTTCATGTTCTCTAAGGACAGATTTAATACCCTTCTTGATAATTCATTTGGGGGTTTATCAACTTAGGAGACATTTACATATCTGTTATCCTAATGTTATAGTTTACATTTCCTTTTAACTGGTTTTCCCCTAAGAAGGGAGATATTTGATTCCTACATTTGAAAGCCACTAATACAGACCTTCTCTTTTCCAAAATAATACTAGTTCCTTTCACATTTTCCAACTTCTTAATCTAAAAGACTTATTGCTTGCCTAAAATCTCAACTCCTTCATTTCCTTCTTTATTGTAGATTACTAAAGTAGACATGGTAATCTCCAAATGATTTCCACCAGTGCATATAATAAAGTTACTGAATTTTAAAATATTATTCTCCCCTTTCCTTTGCCATTCTCCCTTCAACTCCCACACTACTCATCATGAAAATTTCCACCTGTGGAAAGAAAACTAGTTTGAGAATTGGAAATACATTATAAAATTTTCAAATTCTCTAAGACATGCGAATACCTACACACTTTGGTCTTCTTTCCTAGCTCTACAAACACAAATGGGATTTTAAAAGCTTCTCAAGAGAAAAAGCCTGAGAAATTGGACAGAGTTCTACACCACTCTAGTCAAAACGTTTATACTTAAATATTCCTAAAGCTAGTTGCCAAAGAGCCTCGTGCATGACTATTTCAGGGAAACATACGTAAGGGTATAGAAACTCAGTCACAGTTCAGTCTAGAATTCCCTCTACAGATCTGTTGGCTCAACCAATTGCAAACAAACTTGAGAAGTCATATGGCCAAGTCCAGAAGATCACACTCAAACAGAAAATATACAGGGTTGCCTGCCCTTTTAAGAACCCTATCCAGAGAAAAACATCCATTCTACTACAAAGGAATTATGGGAGTTTTTGCAAAGGCCTTTATTGTTGTTATATTATTTTTTACTAGAAACATAAGTAAAAAACATTCTTTCTTTTTAAGCATTTTGCTGTCATGCACCACCACCTTTGTATAAGAAAGACACATTATCACAAAATGATAAAGTTGGAAAGGATCTTAAAGGTTAAGGCCCCTCAGCATTGATAATTAAAGAAAAGCCCTTTTCTCCCCACTCACTCAATTGGCATTAAAGGATTCTTACTGACAAATGAGCTGGGTGACCGCCTCCACCACAAAGGTTTAGAAACCGGTTCTCTATGAAGCAGTGCCTGGGAGTACTGAAGGAATACCTATAAAAGGACCTAGCTTTCAAATGCTGCCGGTGAAGGAAAAGGAACACTGTCTTTGAGCAAAGTTTAAAAATAGCAGTATGTTAACGCAAGGCAAATTTGTTTTATTTGAAAATGTTCCAAGTTCATATCTGTCAAAATGACATTCTTTCTACTTTCTTGGATTTTTGTTTTGTTTGGGTGAAAAAAAAAATATCTCAACGATAATCACCTAGACTGGTACCTTTTAAAGACTCGTGGTTTCCTTTCTACACTAAAGGCTGATGTCTGGAAGGGGTAAGGATTGGGACAAGTTTGCAACCATGAGAAGGAAAAAAATGGACATGTAAGATGAGGTGAGAAGGCTTTTCTAATCACTTCCCTAGATTCTCTCTGCTGGTCTAAAAAGGTCATCGATTCCCATGTGCCAGTCTTTATGGCTGACAATAACACAGTTTCCTTTAGTGACTCTAAGAGCAGCTTGTAAAAGATGCACCTTCAGGGTAATCATAGCTTGCTCGGACAGGCAGAACCGTGGTCCACAGCAGTTTATAGCCCTGCCCTAAGCAAACTCAGCAGCTACCCCTTTCAGCAGAGAAGATTTCAAAACACTCAAGTGCTGCACACCGAGGTCACTCCCAGTACTACCCCTTACCCTTCCTCTGAGCTTCAGTGAACAACACTGGCCCCCATTCAAGCTCCTGGATTTATATTAGAGATCATTTACCGTTCAGGTATGGGGCTGGGATTATCTCAGAGAATGAAAACCAAAAAGCGCTTTCAATACTATAGATTATTTTGCCCCCAAAGTGAATGTTACTTGTCTTATAAACCCACATACACAACTAGACACATACACACCAGTGAAATAAAGAACAGAGGAAAATTACAGAAAATTTAAGTTTAAGAGCTTACAATTATAAAAACAACTTAATGGGATTTTCTTCCTCAACTGAAAGATAATTTTCTCAGCTGTTCATTTTGCATTTCAAGGCCAGGCCAAGGGGCAAAAGGTAAACCCTAAAAGCTCATCTGAAAATTATTCCTGTGGTTTATTTATAATAATGTGAGATTACATAGCATTATGAGCTGGTTTAATGCTCAGCCTCTTAGAGGAGGTTTTCAAAAAGAAAAACGGCATGAAAGATTACAGCTTACAGAGCCATAAACCTCTTTTTTTCCAAGCAGACTATAATGTAATTTTAAAATTATAGAAAAGCAAAGAAAATTAATTTTTTCTATAGACAATGAGCTTCTAATTAAGGACGTTTTGCTTTGGGGATTTGGGTAAAGAGGGAAGAACTAGAAGAATGGGAGCAATCCTGTTAAAACAGCCTCCTCTACAAAGTGATCACAAACTTATTTTCACAGTGAACATTTGACCAGGGTAAGTGATCTACCTCTATCTCGATTTAAAAGTACTTATTGATGCCAGTGAGGTCTTTGCTTAAATAAAAAAAAAAAAAAAAAAAAAAAAAAAAAAAAAATAAAAGTACTTATTGCAAAGAATTCTGAATTGGCAAAATAAAACATCTGGTTTATTTAACCAAGGCAAAAAAAGAAATGGCTTGACAGAACCCCAACAATAAACTCTGTTTAGAATTTAAATGAACTCTCTTAGATCACTGGAAGAATAAACAGATTATAAAAATAATCATAAAAAGCCACCACCCAGGTGGCAATCAGTCTCCCAGGGCCCTGACATCATACCCTGCTGTCACTCACCTCCAGGGCCAAGGGTCCCCAGTGGAGAGCCCTTTAGTTCCTCACAGTGGTTCCACATGCTAAGAAATTAAGCATTTTTTATTATGTGATCTCCATAACCAATAATGCCTCAAATGCACACATGGGGCATAATGTTAACAAAACAAATCCCCTTTCTATTAAAAGATAAAGGCGGCTTTTTTCTGACTACTTTCTTCCATATATATATCCCAAATACTGTGTTAAAAATGACCAGCTGGTCATGTGTTTCTCTCTGCTACTAGATGACATGCTAGGAGAGAGATAAATCCTTTTGCAAAAAGACAATAAACAAATGTACTCCAAATGTAAACTCTTCTGTATTAGAAGACAAGCAATCCCAAATTAACACTCTCAAACTTCTAAAAAAGGGAAAATACTCCATCAGAAAATTTTATAGGAGAGTTACCTGTCCATTGACCAGTTCACTGCAGTGTGATTTGATCATCACCTTCAAAGGTTAAGTTTCATAGAAAATACTAAAATATCTGACACATCTGGGAAACATGCTATTCCTTTCTGAATCAAGGAAATTACATAGGAAAGTTCTAAGTGTTACAAGAGTTAACATTTCCTCTTTTATTAATTAAAAACAGTAATTAAAAAACACCGGTAACAGAACATCATTCAGCCTTTACAGAGGTATGCTTACAAAAACTTCAGTAACATGACAAATGCTTAAAATAAACTTTAGCAGAAGCATTTATAAAGAATAAGTTTATTTTGTATAAATTACTGATTAGAAACAACTTAAACTGTTAAGAAAATACTGAGGCAGTTATTTTTTCTTTTCTCATTATTTAAATAAATTATTCCCACAGACTTTTGAGTTTTAAAACTCAAAATTTTCATACTTGTTGGAATTCTTCAGTTAATTTAATACTCATCGGAATTATTCCAAAATTTTAAAAGGGAAAAATAATCCTTTATACTCATAATGAAGACAGTTTTCACCACTTCTTGATATTTATTTTTATCTCTATGCCAACTAAATATGATTTACTAAAACACTAAAAATTGAAAGAAAACTGAAGAGACTTATTGGATTCTAAGCATGACAGCTCATAATTTATTGATCAGTATTTTCAGAGACCCAGAAAGCAATTATCTGTATACACAGCTGAGTTACGATGGCTACAGGAACCAGATTATTTGCCACCTCCAGGCATTCAAATGCTCAACCTTCAAGTTTATTAAGATGACTCCATAAATGTTTCAAAACATCTAAATGAATAAGGTCAAGAAAGGGACTGGATTATCTACTCTCATTGAATACTCCTCACCTCACAGTGTCTCATTCTCTTCAGGATGGCATTTCTGACTTCCCAGCCATTGGCAAGAGAAAAATTCTAAGCCTAGGCTGGCTCTTCCTCTGAACTAGTTAATGCCCTTTGTTTCATGTGACTTGTTCCTCAGTTGAGCTGAAACCAGCCAGACTGATGCTGCAAGCACCTAATTAGAATCCCTTGGAGCTAATTCAATTTAATTCAACAAATTCAATAATCCCTGAGCAAATAGATGGGGGCCATATAGGAGGAGTCATAAACACAATAAAACATCACACCTGGCTTTGGGACCTCACACAATTCCACAGGTGAAGTGGTTTGCTTCCTGGTATAGTGTCACCAGGGGGTCAGAGCAGGTGCCTTGAGGATCCTGGCCACAGACGAATGACTTAACAATAGCAGAAATGTTCCTGCCTCGTGCAGCTACCGTCTCTCTGCCCCAGGAAGACGAGGAGAGAAGTTCTTGCAGGCAAGGGGAAGAGGGCTACATTTTGTGGGGCTGCAGTCTTTCTTCTGGACCCATCCACTGATCTTCAAAAAGTCAGCACAGAGTTCTACATCAATAGAGCTGATACAGGCTCTATTTTGGGACAACATTGCTAGTGGTACCATCACTAAAAGAAAAAGAAAATCATTCACTTTCCACTTTCCATTCAACCCTTTTTGTTGTCCTAAGGAAGATGTTAGGTCCATTTCTATTACTTCTATTCTACACGTGGGTCTGGGCTAGAGACAGAAGGTAGACCAGTCACTGTCACTGCATACAGGCTTAACTGCTGGCGTGAGCAAAGCACACTGGAAGTGCTGGAAGGTGCAACCAAGTCTCCCAGGAGAGACAGGGAAAGACTTCCCAGAAGAGATGCTTGAATTCAAGGTGAATCTAGAATAATGAAAAGAGCCTCCCCCAGTAAGGATTTCCCAGCCAGGCAGAGCAAACGGCTGTGTGCAGAACAGGTGCATCCAGGTGGGAGAGAATGGAGGGGCAAGTGGGAGCCGGAAGGGAAGGGGAGGGAAGGGACCAAGACTGGGCAGTGTCCACTTTGCGCTGTGCACTGTGCCGGATCATTTCCTTACATGACCTTTCATAACCCCCCACCCTTCTAAGGAGGTCTTGCTGTCCCACACTAAACTGCGGCTCAGTGAGGGGAAGTAACTTGCCCAAGGTCTCATAACTCATAGGTGGTCATGCTCAAATTCTCTCGTGATTTTTTAATTATCCCTGGCAATAGGATTCTTTTTTTCCAAACAAAATCTCACTTGAATCATAAATAGCCCAGTTAATCAAAGTTGACTATATATTTTCAAACATATTTTTGAAGGAGAGCTACTTGAGCAAGGTAGCAGACGGCAGTGGGTTCCGGAGGGAATGGAAGAGGACGCAACATATTAGAGTGGGGTCCCCTTCAGACGAGCTCCGGGCAGGTCAGTTAGCCAGCCTTTCAAATGTTAAGGTCAGTTAGCAATTTCTCAAGTCATACTAGATAAACTATGGAATTAAAAGATAAAAACCAAATAAATCTTTCAGGTCCCCCTATACTTAAATTTTTCACTTTTCTTTCCATAAACTTTTTATATGTGCATCTCAACAGAAAAAATTAAAACGGTGTCCCCTTGTCCAGGTGTGGTATTATTCCATCACGTCTGTCTGCCCTGATACAAGGCAACTGTGGGTCTGTCCTCAATGCCCCAGTTGCCACAAGAAGATGGCTGACATCCTCAGAACACTGTACTTGGAAAAAGGTTAGTAGAGTCTCCAGCACAGTAACCCAAGGCCGGTAGTTGTACTTCACTCTACTTCTCACTTCACATACATGTCCAAGGGGAAGTCAACTTCTACAAATACTTATAAAAGTCTTCTCTGAACAGGAAAATAGCCCCAGTCACCTCCTCAAGGGTCATCTTCAGAAAAGTTCACTCAAAGGCACAGATTTGGGGAAAATTTTTTTTCTTTTTGGTTGGGGGCAAGCAAGAGATCAGGCAAGATCATCAAATACAGCAAGCAGTATTTGGCATAGCTTTTTACGAGTCATTACCGATGAAGGTCTTCCGTTACTGATGGACTTTTATACCAGGACAGATAAGACCACTAACAAGTTCCCCCTCTAAGCATTCAGGTAAGAAGAGAAAGGAGCCAAAGGACTGACTGAAGGCTTCTTACTGAACAGGAGACCTTAGTGAGCAGCCCTGTGCTAACTCCCAAAGGATTCAAAACCCAGGAGAGTTCTCATTTTATACTTTTAAAAAATCATAATTTAAGAGAGTACTATGCACATAGAAACCACAATTAAGTGCTATGATAACTTCATTTTATAAATTATTTCTGAATCTTAATTTTTATTATAAAAATATTTAACCCTTTGCATTTGCTTGCTTTTTCTCGATTCCTTTATTCTACTCGGGATTTAATTTTTTAAATACCCCAGATTTTACAAAGCACAGCAGTAGAATAAAAAACTGGAGTTTCTTTTCATACAAACTTATTTATTTGGATTTTTTTTATATTTCATATTATTGATACATTCAAAGAGTAATTTTAATCTCTATAATTTTTGCTAACCGTGTCGAGTCACACTCGACATCCGAGTTCAAAGGGTTAAAAATGAAAACACTATATTAGAAGAATAGAGAAAATGTAAAATAAATGTACTTAATTACCTCTAATTTGACAACACTCACGCAAGGCTGATTTTCAGTTTTTCTGCATTCGTTTCATGGACTGCTGGTGACTCTCCACCGTGTCTTTCCCTGTAGGAAAATAAGAGCAAGGATATGAGGCTCCCTCAGGGTCCACCATCAGTACAGAATGGGCTAAGCTAAGCTCCCAAATAGACAGGCTAAATGCAACCTCCAATAGCAGGTTTCTTTTCTCT
Organism: Microcebus murinus; assembly: GCF_040939455.1. Classification (NCBI taxonomy): domain Eukaryota; kingdom Metazoa; phylum Chordata; class Mammalia; order Primates; family Cheirogaleidae; genus Microcebus; species Microcebus murinus. The sequence continues at coordinate 31,390,061 of NC_134108.1, forward strand.
TCAATTTTAATGAGCTAAAATGCATTCATAATAAAAGCCAGGGTAATCCTCAGAGTCTTCTGCCAGCTGTTCAAGCACTCGTCTTTTAAATTATATACTCTCTTTATAGTGCCCTGGCAAATAAATGCTCTACTTAGAATAGCTTAAACTTCCACTTGTGTTTTTTAAAACATCTATCATAAAAATAATATATGACCTCGTAGTAAACCTGCAAATGCTTTAAAAAGTATAAAGACCTACTAAACAGAAAGGCAGCAGTGAAGTTGATAGTAGGAATAGATTAGTCATAGGCATGATCATGAAGTTGACCTTCAGATGTGCTATTCTATCATTATTTTATTGTGAATGTATGACTCGTTCTGTTCTAACAGCATCAACAACTATGACATGAAATTTCAAGACAAAGATTTTCAGTAACTTCTAAGCCATTTCACCCAAAAGTTTAAAAGCTATGCTACATAAGGGCTACACTGGTAGATTAAATTGGAAAAAGAAATTGAACCCGAGTCTTCAGAAAGGGCTCAGTAAGGACCATGTGCAAACAGAACTTTATCGCTAACATCATCAGCGACATCACACCCCAGCTTTTTTCCTACTTCTAGGGCTGCTATTTCGTATGCTCTCCCACCCCACTGAAATGCAGGAGTTCCCAAAGCTTGCTCCTAAGCCCCCTACTTTGCTCAATCTCTTTTCACTCTGTGGCTTTATTGCCAACTACATACTAATGAGTCTCCAATTTATGTCTCCATTCCAAACTTCTCATCTGTGCTCCACACCCATCTGTCCAAATGTCTTCTTCCCCCCTATGATGCCTCATGGGCATCTCAAATTTAATGTGTCCCAAACTGAACTCATGATCTGAACTTACCAAAAGGCTTCCTCATCTATGCAAATGCTACCACCACCCATCTACTTGTTCATGCCCAAATCTTGTTGTCTTCTGGACCACAATTTTCCCGTGGGCTTGCAGTTACCAATGTCCACTGATGCTGTCTGCAAAACCTCTGCCTACTCTGTCCACTCGGCTCCAGCACCACTGCCACCGCCAACCCAAGGCCCTGCTATCTCTTCCTTCACACGTTCTCACCTCCCCACCCCCTCACCACAAAACTGCCACGGTGGCGCTAACCATAAACCAGTTTATGTCATTCCTCTTTTTCACTAGCCTTATGTTGCTCTTAGGATCCAGTATCAAATGTTACTGTCGCCATCACGGCACTACATGAATGGGCCCTTCCCCAGACAATAACCTCTCTCCTTCCCCTGCTCTTTATGATCCAGTAACACGCCTTTCTTTCTGTTCCTCAAAAACACCAAGTCCTTCCTTCCTCAGCCTTTCCTCATGGCATTTCTTCTCTGACATTTACCTTCTCCAGACTAGCTGCTCTGGTCTCTGGTCCCATCTTAGCAGATACTTCCTGGGGAAGCATCCTCTAGTCATCTTTGTGGCACTAATCAAATGTATCATGTGGTTATTGATGGTTACCAGTGTTATTTATGCTCTTGCTAACAGATTAGAGGTTCCTTGCCCCTCTGTTCACAGTCTTTCTCCAGGATCACACACACTTAGTGCCGGGAACATAGTAGGTCTACATAAATGTCAACTGACCAAATGAATGCTGCTTCTAAGGAAGCTTTCTGAGCATGCTCCAAGTGTCCAACCCAGACAGCTCTGGCTCTTATCAGGTGGCTAATTCCAGTTCAAATCTCACAGCTCTTCTTTTCCTTAACATACATGTGTCACCCACGTTACTCAAGGACCATGACTGGAAGGAAAAGGGCCTGGATTTTAATCCTGTATCTGCACCTCACTTAGTAAGTGGACTTCAGAAAAGTGAACTGTCACTCTGGATCTCAGAGTTTTCACTGTTGTCTAAAAAATGCTCTTCACAGCTCTCATACTCTGATTCTGTGAATTCACCCCATTTTTAATGCACAACAAAATTTTGTTCACACCTGCTATGGTTTGAATGTGTTCCCCTAGGTTCATATGTTGAAAACTTGATCTTCAATGCAACAGTGTTGGGAGGTGGTGCCTTTAAGAGGTGATTAGGGCTCTGCTCTCATGGATGGATGAATGCTGCTATCACAGTAGTGGGTTAGTTATTGCAGGAACGGGTTCTTCATAACAAGGATGAGTTCTGCCCCCTAATTCTCTCATGCCCACATGCTTTGCTCTTCCACCTTGCACCATGGGATGATGCAATAAGAAGGCCCTCACCAGATGCCAACATCTTGATATTGGACTTCCCAGCCTCCAGAACTGTGAGAAACAAATTTCTGTTCTTTATGAATTACCCAGTCTGTGGTGTTCTGTTATAGCAACACAAAACAAACTAAGACACATCCAAAGTAAAACATCTCTCACCTGGCTTTGCAATTCTCTGGGCTATTCTTTCTTCAAGGTCTTTATATCCATGCCACTTCCATTTGACCATATGATTTCTAAGAACATTGAATGAGAGTTCAGGCCCATCAGACAGATACAGACACCTGGGCTTCCACACACTGCATATTTCCTTCTGAAACCAGTAATGACCGTGAGGACGGGGCCCAGCAAAGCCCACACCATAGGTTAGGGTTCCAGCAGGTGCTTCCTACGTTACTCAGAGTAAATCCAAAATTTCCTCGTGGTCCCAAGGCCCTCTAGGAGCCCCACTTTGCTCTAATCACACTGGCCTCTATGCCACTCACACATTCCAAGCCCACTCCCATCTCACACGCTGCCTCTCAGGCCATTTGTACCTCCTATACCACCACCTGGCACACCCCTCCCCATTCCAATGGCTTCTCCCCTCACTTCATTCTGGTCTCTGCTCAAATGTCAGACTCTCAGAGGGGCCTTCCTTGACCATGTTACACTGCCCACATCCTAATTGCTCCCAGTCCCTGGGCCCTGCTTTACTTTTCTTATTATTCACTGCAACAAATTACATGTGTCCTATCTGTCTCCTCCATCTGGAATATAAGGTTCATAAAGGCAGAAATTTTGTTTTGTTTCCTGTTACATTTCCAGTGCCCAAAATAGTACATGTTAAGTACACAGAAAATATTTATTAAAGGAATAAGTGAGTGATGCTCTACTGGAAACCAAGAAAGCTGCAGGATTGAGACTCTCCCAATCCAAAGCTGCAGGAGTGTGTGAAGGGCAGGGCAGGGTGGAAGCAGCTGAGGGGACTGTACCCCAAGGCAAAGGAGCCCAGGTGCAGTCCCACGTGCAGGAGGCTGAAGAAGGGAGGGCCGGGTTCATGGGGCTGCAGGTACAGATGCGTCCCGGGGGCCTGTTAGCTCTTCTCCTGACAAATGAGCAGATGAGCCTCTGGCAGGTGGGGCAGGAGAACAGGGAATGCCCTGGGCGGTTTGTGTAGAAATGAGAATCAGGACGCAGGTGGCCCTGTTGCCTAGAGATGAATGGCAAGTGCTGCTTTTTTCATCTTTGTCTTCGCTTTTGTAATCTGTTAAAATCACTTAACTAAATTCCAAATTTAAGGCATTTGTGAAATAATTCGTGATTTGACCCGCTACTGTCCCTCTCCCCAACATTATACTCAGAGAATGCCATGTATCATATTATTTCAAAACTCTTCCCCTTGCTCTAAGTACCCGATGGTTTTCTAGCCTGAGAGTTCCTTGAGAGAAGCCTGTTATGCCCTGGCACTTGCTTTTGATAATGTCTGATGATTTAATAAATATGTTTTGAATATAACTCCTGGAACACACTGAGCTAAATATTCATTAGCAAGCATCACTAAAATTATATGCTATTATTGTCTTATAACCAACTATGCGGTGTTGGCAGAAAAGTTCTGAATAGAGATTAGTTCAAGAATTGGGAAACTCACAAAATAAATAAGGAATTTCCACATGTCAAATAAGGTGTGCTAAGACCAAGTGATGCCATGGAAATCTTTATCTAAACTGTGGACTTTCCAGAGATTTCTACCTATACTAGGAGAAAGAATTGTATGCAGGGAAGATGATTACACCTATTTTTTTATTTTTAATAATTCAGTTTTTAACATTTGGAATACAACTTTAAAACTGCTATTTAAAGTATGGTTAACATCTCAGTTTGGTCAAAGAAATGGTTGGTCTTTTCATTAAAATTACTGTGTCTTAAATGTGATTTTATATCCTAGGATAATTTTTTTCTCACAATATAGAATGTTTGATATAATTAATTCAGCAATATTTACTAAATGCATACAATGGACAAGTCACTATGCTAGGCACAGTTCAAAAATATAAGCTTCACATAACAAAAAACTCTGTGGTGGACTTACTAAGCTATGCATATTCCACTGAGATTTATCTTTATTTACTTACTAACTATATTTATATATTGTATTTATATTAAGACCCCTTTGAAGGGGGACACACTATATATGGAATGTCTTTGGCACATGGTGACATATGGCGTATCTTGAGCATAACTACACAGGGAGCCTCTACCATGATTGCTGTTTTTGCTCCCAAGGCCAGTGTCATCATTACCATGAAATACTACTTTGCATTCTTAACCTCAGCTCCTATTTTTAATAAATGACCTCTAACATCATGCTTCAAAAGAACAACCTTCTAATAGCCTTCTAGAGCACTAGGAATAAAACCTACCCTACTCCCCTCTTTCCCAAATGTCCGAGGCTACCTCCTCATTATCTTGCAAGTCTCAGCTCAAATGCCTCCACTATAGAGAGGTCTTCCCTGACCATCTGATGTAAGAAAGCCAGAGCACTCTCTGCAACATCAGATTCCTTGACCTCTTTCAGCACTTCTACTGCCTGAAATTGCCTTGCTTGTGCATTTACCATCTGTCTGTTCCACCTACAATGTGAGCTCCACCACAGCCTTTGTTTTGATCCCTATCCAATCCTCAGCTACCAGCCCATAAGATATATTGAGTTCCTCATTAATTAATAAATTTGCTACCGAGCCGAGTTTACTTTTATATGTATGAGAACTTTGACACGCCTTATCCATAAGCAAATAGTAAATGCATAGGTCATGCTTTCTACACAGTGTTCTGCATTACCGTTGTGTAAGAAGACATGTGTCACATTTGACAAAATGAGTCACAAGTGTAATTGAACAGTAACTACTGAATAAATCTCCCTACATAATTACTTGTTGAACCAATGAATGAAAATAATTTCGTTCTCAATTATCGACTGATATTCATAATAAAGAATGGAGTTACAACAATATAATAATATTCTCCTTCAACTTTTAGAAGCAAACCAAACTCTTTTTTATTTTAGTTATGAATTATTTTTGTGGAAAAATAGTAGTTGTGGAAAAACTGAAATTGGCACTCAGAAACCACCTCAAATTGACTGTTACAGTAAGTTCAAGAGTTCTCTTGTAGTCTCCAGCAGTGTTTTTGGACAACAAAAAACCCTAAGGTGGTTTAAGGAAGATCCAAATTTTTCCTTCTTCTGGAATAAGTCAAAGGTCATCACTATGACAACAAGATACTATGATGTGGTTGGCTTTTCTTTGGAAAAGACAGTAAAAATCAAAAGGTCCGAAATTCAGGACCTTTGTTTGATTCTGGGGAATCAGTGATAATAGAGCAGAGGTTCTCGAGGGAGAAAATCTCAAGCATTTTCACATCCTACCTCCCAGCACAACCTGGTCCTGGGTCCCCTGCTGAGGACACAGCCATGGAAAGAACAGGTGCAGGCCTGCCCTCGCCTGTGCACAAGGCCAGCTGAGCACAACCTGAGCACAACGCCAGCTATAGTTAGAACCTTCCATGACCACTGGGACCTGATCTCCGAGGCTGGGGGGGGGGGGGCGCCGGTTGTCAGAAGGCTAGCTCTGCAAAGTGGGGCTCTCTCCCTGCACCACTGCAATTGCAGGTTGTTCCACACTAGGGTCTGAAGAGTCCTCTCACAGGATAACATTGGCTTTCAAAAAAATCATTCACAAGCTAATTTTCTCTCTGTAAATGGGCCCCAACCTGCATACTCAGGAACTCTTGTAAATAAACTTTTTCAATGGAGTGAATGGCTTGCCACAATATTTTACCTGTCTACATTCTAGAAGAGAGTTTTTGGTAATAAAGGAACAAGATCAACAGTAAGCATAAACTATTCTTCACTTTGAAATGGGAGCTTTTCTTATTTAAAAATAAAAAAATAGCTAGTGAGGGCACAGTGAGGGTAGTTCCATGCACCGTCAGTTACAACTTCACTTTTTGCGAAAATCAGTTTGTCACTACATACCAAGAACCTTAAAATGCTTATACCCTTTTAACAAGGAATTACCCTTCCATGAATCTTGCTTAAGAATTAACCTGATACAAATATATAAAATGGAACACAAATAAATTTGTAACCGCTATTAAAAAGTAATCTGTAATTTGAACAAAAATCAAAGTGCCATTTATGATACCAAATATTTGGAAATTTCCTAAAGTTCTAATATTAAGGGAATAGTTAATAAATTATCTATGTAGTTTATTACGTAATATCCATGTAATCCAATATTATACAGACATTAATGAAGCTTTCCTAGAAGCTGGAAAATATTTAGGACATAAAGTTAAGTAAATAGATAAGGTTGCAATATGTTATTAACTATGTGAAAAAAATTATTATAAATAAAGAAGAAGACCATGCCAAAATGTTACGGGGCACCTTTGGGTTATAGGATTATAGGCAAATTTTCTCCCTGACTTTTTATACTTAATGTACTTCCAAAGTTTGTATTGGGAGCATGTATTGCTTCATGATTAGAAATAATAACCTCTGCAGAAATGCTAAGTAACTCTATTGTATTACAAATTCTCCCACATGTATGTTCGCTGAGCCAGCTGACTCACTGTGCCACGGAAGCCAAAATTTGTGTCCCTCCTATGCCAACGTCAGCTTAGAGAGAGTATTGAAATTCTTCAGATTCACCCTAAATGTAAGCCCAAAGATGCTGATTCTTACAAGGAAAATATTTTCTTTTCTCCCCAGCAGCTGCTAATCTATCAACACCTCTGTGATTCACTCTCTGTTTGCAAAAGAGCCTGCTCCTTCTCAGCAGTACTTTTGTTTCGTGAATCTCTAATATTTTTTTCATATCTCTACCAGCTTTATTTCAATGTATTACCACCATGTGTTTACATCTGGCTCTATTATTAGGAGACCTGATCCCTACCCTCAAGAATCTCATAATATAATGGGAACAAAAGCATGAACATTGACCCCCCAAAATGACCAAACATCCCCCAAGTCTGGCTAATATGAGTAAATAAGGCCTCTTTATCAACCATAGCATTAGCCTCCCTTGTCTTATCTCCTTCTAGATAATATTTATTAACATAAAAAAACAAGATCTTAGGATTGCCCCTACTTCAATCCAGAGCAAAGCCCTGCTTCTTTAAACCCTCTCCCAAATCACCTAACACAAGCCCAAATCCTATAACTCATTGCTAGCACTCCCTTACTGAGACACCTCATGTTTCCCTGTAGTGTTCGTTCTCCCTCACTGTAATGAGTAGCAAAGGCAACTTGTTCAACTACAGGTGAAGTTCCTGGTGGTCTCTGGCTGGAAGGCATTGATAAGTTCTTGGTTCTACCTGGAATGCCCTCTCTCCTCTCTGCCCGTACGTATTCACGAGAACTCACCTCCTCCTTGGAAGCCTCTCCAGTTGGCCTTAGGCATTTTAGATGGTTCTATTCCTGTTAGTCTCCATAACATTTATGTTCAACTGCTACTGTTAGGTCTGGATTTCATAACACTAGCTAATACTATCATCTTGATTACTCTCTAAAAGAACCTTCCAACTCTGAAATCATGTTATTCTACTGTGGTGTTTTAAAAGTGTTATACATGGTTATTTTACCTCCCCAAATAGACATGAGATTCTCACAAATATGTCTATTTTCATATATTTTCTCATTCCTCTTCCAAGCACACATATATACACAGTCTATTGCATATACATCTAGTCATATATGTAAGCAGATATAAATTTGACCTTGAATTTGTCAGGGAAGGATATGAGGTCACTCACATTCCATTAGTAACTGTTTCATTTAAAGCATCTTCAAGAATAGACCTTTATAGCCAGAGAGTGTTCCACAAACCAACTACATTCAGCATGCGCTTGTGCACTCTCTCTCTTCCTCCCTATATTGATCTATTTCTTATTTTTCATATTTCAGGGCAGAGTACCTGTATATATAAAGGTAAATTCAGGCTGTGGCAGCTGGCAGAGGTCCCTTCTCCTTAACTGAAATCAGTGAATAAAATTAAGCCCTCCAAACATCTGCCTTGCTGACGTATCTATCCCAGCAATGACAGAGATCCTGCACTGAATGTGGGGGGGGGGCTACTAGATTACTAAATTTTCTGCCAAAGCCGGCTATAATCCTACTAGACAACTCTCTTCAGATGGCCTGCCCTTATCTTCCACTCAGATGTCTAACAGTGAGCTTACTGTCTTCCTTCACAGCCACACGCCCCTGCTCACTTCCCCACTCCCGTCACTCAGACTTGAAATTGACCCTGTCCTGTTAGAACCCAGGTGACTCCCTGAAGATCCAGGTTGGGTTGAGCTCTGGATTCAGCTAGATGTGGGTTCCAAGCCAGCTCCTTCACCTTCCAATGAAGGCTCTAGGAGCTCAGGCAAGTAATTTAACCTCTCTGAGCCTCCCTTGCCTGGCTCAGAAAAATGGAGGCATACTATTTACCCTTCCAGGACTCTAATGAAGCCTTAGTGAGATTATGTTCCTAAGGCACAAGGCAGGCACTCTGCAAATGTTAGCTCATCTTTCCCTGATAGTGCCTCACAACCGATAGAATCCTGTCTCCCTCTGAGAAGTGGCCCATTCCATAGTCTTATTGACTTACTCCAGGAAGGATATTTAAAGCCAGGGCAGATGGTAGAGTTCCTGTTCTCAGATCAACAATTCACCAGTTCTATTGATCTGCCCACCTGTCCTTCAGTTTGGCCTGATATGGTGGATTCTGACCTTGGGCTTGAGATCTTGTGCTTCAATTATAGCTCTACCACTTAAGGACCTCATAATCTTTTCTTTTCTTTCCTTTTCTTTTCTTTTCACACAGAGTCTTGCTCTGTTGCCCATGCTAGAGTGCTGTGACATCAGCCTAGCTCACAGCAACCTCATACTTGCAGGCTCAAATGATCCTCCTACCTCAGCCTCCCAAGTAGGTTGGACTACAGGTGCACATCACCAAGCCTGGCTAATTTTTCTATCTTTAGTAGTGATGGAGTCTTACTCTTCCTCAGGCTGGTCTTGAATTCCTGAACTCAAGCGATTCTTCCACCTTGGCCTCCCAGAGTGGTAGGATTATAGGTATGAGACACTGAGCTCGGCCAAGGACCTCATAATCTTAAATAAGTTATTTGCCTCCATAACTTTCAGTTTTCTTCTCTTAGAGTTCTGTTATGAGGTTTAAATATATAATGAATTAAAACATGCAATATGGACCTGTCATACTAAGTAGATCCTCAATAAACGTCAGTTCCACACATGCCCCTAGGACTCCTTTCTACTCAATCCAGCTACTGTCACCCTGTCAACCATGCACAGCCATTTTACCTGTGGGCCCAGGCTGTCTTCCTTATCTGATCCCTTCTGATCCATTTCATTTCACAAATTCTTCTGTCAACACAGATGCTCCTTCACTTTGACATATAACCTCACTAGATTTTATATTATTGCTCACACATTCTTGCTGCCAATACTCTAATTGGAGACTTATCATCTTATCCCTCCTAATTGAGAACCCTAACTTATGCCTGCTGCTCCCCTCTGCCAATCTCCAACAAACCCAGAGAATTGCATAAATAATAGTTATGTCTTCATCACTTCACTTCCCTGTTCAAACTTTCACTGACTCTATAATGGCCAAAGTGAAAAAGAAGGTCTCTAATCTCATGATCACCAGATGAGCAAGGTTTTTGAAATGAAATCCCTGGGCTGAAAATAAGGCACAGGGATATTTGCTAAAAGTACACACATATGGATAAATAGTGGGTTCTTCATTCAATAATATTCCAGAAACCATACTCCTTTTGGCAAAGTTTGGACGTGAAGGGATGTCATCACTGGGGTTCACCTTGGTTGATAGGCAGGTCCCACTTCTAGAATTTGCATGGCCTTAGGCACTTGAGCTGTATCCATGTGCAGACTCCACACCATTGTACAAGGGCTATCCCAAAAAAGGAGGGAGCAATTATTCTGGACATGCTGTTTTTGATTGGCATCATCATTCGCTTGGGAGAAACACACCTCTATGTGACAGAACTGCCCATCACGGTGCCCTACCAGCCTTTTCCTTATCCCACTGCCACATCCACACAGAGCTGGGCACCAAGACAATCAAAGGGGCACTCTGCTAGATTTAGTGACACTGACACTGAGCAGGACCAATCAGAGCCCTTCAAGAAGATTTATATAAATGAGACCTGAGGCCAGGTACAGCGGCTCTTGCCTATAATCCCAGCACTTTGGGAGGCCGAGGCAGAAGGAGCACTCGAGCCCAGGAGTTGGAGACTGCAGTGAGCTATGATTGCACCACTGCACTCTAGCCTGGGTGACAGAGTGAGACCTGATCCTGTTTCTAAAAAATTAAAATTAAAAATAATAAAGAAATAAATGGGACCTGGAAGGGATGGGACCTCTCTTTCTCATGTATCAAAAGCCTGGGAATGTAGGCTTAGAACTACCCACAGTCACCTTTCTCCGTACACAAAAAGAGGGCTTCAAGCATAAAGCTGAGCTGCAGAGAGGTGCAGCTGAGAAACGGGGGCACAGAGAAGGAACCCTGACAAAGTGGTGTGAGTCTCTGGGTTCCAGCTGTGACTGGTGCAAGTCCCACCTTTGGACGACCAGTCACATGAGCCAATAAATCCTTTTTTGCTTAACCCACTTAAATGTAGATTCTTCACATATGCAATCAAATGAATCCTAAGTAACTCTCTTCCACAGGAACACACGGTGGGGTGGTGGTCGGGCGACTTCTTCTCTACCCTTGGTGCTCTTACTGCTCAGGGTGGAGTGAAGAGGGAGCTGCAGGAAGGAAGGTAAAGATCCACATCTGCACACCTTGATACACTCCTGCGCCTTCCATGTAATTTCATTTCTGGTGACAAAGTTTCCAAAGCACAACTTGCTACTAGAACACATTCCATCAATTAATAACGCAATGGCCCCAGAATCCTCACCTTTATATGAGAAGTAGATATTTCCTTTTCCAGTCACACTCAAAGCTCTTGTAAGAGTCTTATCAATGACTATGCAATCTTCAAATCCCCAGAATTCCTGCTTCCTGCTGGGGAAGGGGAAGGAAGTGGGTGGGGAGAAAGAACAGAACAGGAGCAATCAGAACAAACATCGGTCATCAGAATTCAAGATTCAGGAGGTAACCTATATTTTCACTCAGAAATTCAACCTCAAAATCTGAGGTGTTCTCTCTCTCTCTCTCTCTCTCTCTCTCTCTCTCTCTCTCTCTCCCTCCTTTACTTAGGTTTCCAAATCATGCTTCAGCTTTCTCCTATCTCTACAAATTTTGCAGAAAGGCAGTATTTGCACAAACATGCTTTGCAGTATTACTGCTTGTTTCATCACCTTTCTGCTCTAATTCACTGAGGGTTGTTATAGAAATCAATTGCCATTATTTGTGAAAATTCATGGAAAACCATCAAGCACTAAGTAAAAGTTGACATTTATTATTTTATTATGTTTTGCCCATTCAGATAATCAGTGATGGGTCAGATCTCTTTTACTTCCATTATCATAGCCATTGCCCTTTTCCTGTACCTAGCAAGGTCTGGAGCCTGTCTTCCTCCAACAGAAGCCTACAAACCACCCTCCCACACACACATTTCTCCCTCTCCTTATTTCTGCCAGAACACATCATGCAGCATTTTAAAAAGAAAGAACATAAAGATCATCCGCTGAAAGCCCTTGTTTTACAGATGAGGGCACCAAGGACCAGAAAGGCCACATAATCAGTGGCTCCGTCGAGATGACAACTTCCCATCCAGTGCCCTTTGCAACCCACCATACTGGCTGCACCAGTCCCCTGGTGCCCACGGACCACCGCAGCTGCTAGGTGATCTGTGGCACATTTACCAGTCCCCTCCCCACCAGCCTATAAGCTCTCATAGGAGAGGCTGAAGGGGTGTCTATCGGCCTGCATGGCACCCCAACAAATGCTCGTCCATGTTTTCTGAGTGCTTGGGCACATATCACATCTTAGCACATAAAACGTATCTTAAGGTCAGGAATAAGTGGATTCACTTGACTAAACTGCAAATTATATATTCCTTAATAAAACAACGGGTCCATCTCATTGCAGGTTTGTTTTTCTGTTTCCACGCAAGTTCTTTTTTCAAAATGTGTTTTGTTTAACAAAGACTCCCCCATCCTGGCTCCTATTTAGGGAGAATAATACTATATGAAATTTGTTTTTACATTGCCTCCTCTTTTAAATTCTACATTCTGTTTGATAAGTAATGTACATTACTGATGACTTATTTTTTTTTTATCTTCTGCTAATTTTGTTTAGGAAATGTAAAATGTGACATTTGCTTTTATGTTTCTTCTTGTCTACCTTCCTAAGCTAAATATGAATTTCTTTTCCATTATGCTAAGAGTCATGATGGGAAGGAGAGGATTTAACCAATCAGTTCAGATTCACTCCCCTTATATGTCAGTAGTTATCTTTCTCTGTCCAATGAGCTGTTGTCAAAATTCCGAAACTACACGAAGTCCAAATATAGCAATCTAACTCTTGGAGCATTCAAAGGCTTCACTAAAAATTCCTCTAAGTTAAAATAACGAGTGCAGCCATCCTTCCTGACAAGGATCTTTCCTGAAGAATCTCTTCTGATGATGAATGTCTTTTGCATACTACAAGCATTTACCTAGACCTACCTCTGAAGCAACAGGTGAAGCCTTTCTGTGCTGTCTGAAAACTATACACAGAGACTTCCCACAAAGCAACTCTCTCTCTTTACCCAAGGCTTTCCCAGCCTAGATACAAAGCCAATTATAACCAGGGTTACAAATTATAGCTAAATTATCTCATAATCATGAGCTGTTTAGTAGGGCTTCATTAAAGAAAAATCATTCAGTATATATTTTTATGAGTGAAAAAAATCTAATAACATTAAATTGTTAAAACATTTAACTATAGTTTCCACTTAATGGAAGCATTATTTCCTGGTCAGAGGGACTCCTATTCTTCACTTGAGCTGTTTAAAAAGCATGAAACCACAATCGGAGGCTCCTACATGGGTAAACAGTAATGGGCAAATAAAACAAGATTCAAAAAGTTTCCAAATGTAGTCTACTTTTTACAAAATAGTAATATGCTCTAGTATCAGTAGCCAAATAACAAACTGAAAGTCATCTTAGAAGTATTTCCCTAATGCAAGAAATGACAATTAAACAGCTTTCACAAATACTGGTAATCTTTATGCATAAAGCACTACAGAAAGTATGCCTCTCAACTGGGTCTGATTGCAAAACAGAGTTCAATATTCTTTCTGACAAATAATAATATTTATTGCTTCTTGATATGTTTTATATGCAGTTGTCTTTAAGTACTTTCAAAGGTTTTCAGAAGGAAGGACAAGACATTTGAGACACTTTAGTCCATCCTATGTAGTTTTGAAATCCACCAGACTAAGGTGTACAGGAACTGATTCCAATTAGTCAATTACATATATGTAAGGCAGTTGCTTTTCTCTCTGACATTACCAATGCTTGATATTGAACAATGAATTGTTTTTATTATACACACACACACACATACACACACTTCTCTAAATCAAAGAGCAGTAAATACACACAGAGAGCTTGCGCCTACACAATGTGAAGTGTTGGCTTGAACAATTAATTATGGCAAAAGAATGATTAATGAAGCAATCTTGCAAGCCCTCGGTCCTTTCTCTTAAGGACAGACTACATAGAGGGAAGAGTAGTGCTGAATTTCGCACATAATTGCTTCGCCCCTCCATTTTGCCTATGCAGATAGTACCACACACAGACACTGCTCCAGGAAACCCCGACCGCACTTTGCTCTACCATGAATTCACGCTGTGGACGTCTTCACAGAGAATGCTGACTCTGGAGCCGAGACAAAGGAGGGTGTTGCTTGGAGCCAGGCGCTCCCACACTCGGTTCTCCGAGGCTGCCCCGCGCGGCTTGTCCTGCGCCCCGGGGACCGAGGAGTCCGGAACCGATGGCGGACTTGGTCTATTTCCCAAACTTCAGGACTCCGCGTTTACCCTAACTCCGGAGGCTGAAGCGGAGCGGAGGGGACGGGGCTGCGGAAGAGCCGGTTTCGGCCGCGGTGGGTGCGCAGCCACCTCTGCCCGGCGGCGCCGTTTCCGCCCCTCTCACCTGTCGGGAGCGCCGGGCCTCGCGGTCGGGCCGCCTCTCCCGCCGTCACTCCGGCTCCCACTCCGGCAGCTGCCGGGACGTCGGGCGCGTCCGAGAGGAGCGAGGGAGGCGGCGGGGTCCCGGGCGTCAGCGGGAATCTCGGCAGCCGCGGGCAGCCGCGCTCTCCCTCCCCATCCCGACGCGGCGCGGCCACCGCGGGCGATGAGTCAGGCGAGGGGGCGGGCGGAGGGGGTGGGGGCGCCCCTATCCCCGCGCCGGGGGGGCGCGGGCGGCCTCGGGGCGGGGGGCGCGTGGCCGCCTGTGCCCGCCGCGGGCTGCGGGGCGGCCGGCCGCCGCCATCGGGCTCGCAGAGCCCGAGCGCTCCTGCCCTCGGAGGGCGCCGGGCGCCGCGAGCCGGGCAGGGCAAGGGACCCGCAGCTTAGGCGTCGCGGCCGCCGCACCCAAGAAGGACAAAAGGGACCGGGTGCTAGCACGGGAAAAGTTTTCTGCAGGGCTCCAGACGGATCCCAGCCCCGAAACGCCCAATGAGGCGGATTGGGGGCGGGGGCGGGGCGGGCTTCCCGGGCGTCGCGGAGCGGTAGGGACCCCGGACCGCGTCAACCTCGCGGCCGCCCCAGACCCGTGGGAACTCCCCCGGCCCTGCCGCCCCCCTCCGTCTGGAGGACGCAGACAGGGTCCGCTCCTTCCCCTCCAGGACCCCCAAACCGGCCGATCCGCGCCTTGGCCACAAAGTTGCACTTCCAGAAGCTGATCACCCGCAGACAAAACCCATCATTGGAAACAAAGTGCCTGCTTGCCGGCGCGCTCCTCCCGGCTGGAAGGCCGGCGCCAGGAAACGGACACGCCCACCCGCGGCCCGCCCGCCGCTACAGGGGGACCCGGGTTCCGGAGCCGGGGACCCTGGCCCCGCCGCTCGTCCGCAGCTGGGGGGGCGCCCCGGCCGACTGGGGGTTTTCGCGGAGCAGGTGCCGCAGGACCCCGGGCTCCACGCCCCTCCGACGCTTTCTAATCGGATGCGGCCCGGGCGGGTCGGGGTCCCCCTGGCGGGCTGCGCGGGCGCTGCGCGAGCGGAACCAGAGCGGCCGGAGAAGCGCAGCCAAGGCCGGCTGTGTGGGCACCGCTCTGGGGAGCCCCGCGGATTAGCCGCGCCCCGCCCACGTCCCCGGGAAAGGGACTCCGGGACAATAGTTTAGGGGTCAAGGATCGTGGCCAGGGCGTCGTGCAGAAACCATCTAGATCTTTGAGGGCTTCGATTCAACTCCAAACACCAAAACCAACGAAGGGTTCAAGTTAATCCTCCTTGCCCTCAAACGTCCAGTGAGTGGAGACCGCGTCACGTTCAGAGAGTAAAATAGGATAGATGCCTCTGATTTCGCAGAGACAGAAGTGATGACTGAATACATGAAAGTCCATTCAGTAAGTAAAGTTCTTGTAAAACTCAGACTACAGGATGTTCCAACCACCTCCCAGACACGTGCAGAGCAGACCACCCCCTGCTCTGGGGTGGTGACATACCTGTGTGTCTGTCCCCTGCATGTGTTTTAAGTGGTGGACTTAAAAGGCAAGTATGGTGTTCTGATGCACTGTATTTGTGTATTTCAGTGTATAATCGACCTGCCAATCTATTTTCAAGAAAAGTTGGTTTCTGGGACTAGAAAATGTATCCGTCAGAAAGAGAGAGAGAGAATCATGAAAAATATTCCACATTAAAAAAAAAAATCTGGGAAATCAGATATGGCACTAAGGAGAGACTGTAGAAATGTGATACAATCCTTTCCTGCGATACAATCTTCCTGAATTTGGAGATTGGGCACTTTTAGTAGAAATGTCACAATCAAAATGTTTCTTTAAAAAGAAAGAAAAGAAAACTAAAGGAGCTGGGGGGGGGGGATGAGTCACCTTTATAAACCATCTGTAGTTTTATTTTTACCCCACCTGCGTATTCTAGCCTACAGCCACCTGCTCAATTCTTTTAGGTTTTCTTACATGTGTTTGTCAAGGCGCCCCATCAAAAGAGTGCGATTCCAGTGGGCCTTACATCTAGCTGTTGCCTCTACATTTTATAAGGAAGCACCCTGAAGCCATATTTCCCTAGAAAGTTCCTAAGAATGGACACAGCCTTGTTACCCTCACTCGCTTCCTAAGGAGTGAGTAATAGGCTCTTAGTCCATAGAGATCATTTAACACGACATCCTATCTAAGATACATGGTGAAACATTTACAATGGTCATCTGGCCATTTTAGTTATTGAGTGACTGAGCCTTCCTAAAAAAGGGATTTATGTGGCCATGAAAAAAGAAATCAGCACATTCTTAAGGCCACAGATATTGACGAGTCCTTGTTTCTGAACTTAGATTTTATTAATTCAACCAAAAGAAGAGGAAAAAAGATAGACTAAAATGACCAAAAGGGAAATGGTTAAATTTCTTTTTTAAAATAGTTAGTATTAGTCTTAGAAAAGACTGAGATATAAATGTTCTATAAATAGAGTATTATCTGCACTTCAGTAGTCCAAGCAACTCTCAAGATATTAGTTATAAATTTTTCCCTGACATTGAGTACCCAAGGCAGTCTCAGGTAAATTATTTAATCTTCACTAATGGCCAGTATCTTTCTATCTGAAAAGTGAATGTGCCAGGCCAGTAATGGATTTGAATGTAGCTGCATATCCGCTTTTGATATAATGGATGGAAGTCAACTATTTTCTACTTCTCGACATCAAGCTGCACTGCACTTCATGCATTTTTTTTTTTGGCTGTGTCCTTGAGATGTGTAAATTTCCACTAGAGCAAGCCTATTTTATAAGAGTGCATAGTAGAAAGAGAGTAATACAAGCTCCCTGTATTCCAAACTCAGCCATCTACCAACAGAAGGACTTTGAACCTCATTTCTCGCATCCCTTACGCAGGAACAAGGTGCCTATTTCACAGTACTGTGAAAATTGAAGGAAATAAAATATACAGAGAGTCTTCTTACCTGTCACGTAGATCCTCACCCATATTTAGTTGAACACACACACACATTCACACCAAACTTGTTTTTAGTATTATTAACATAGTCAAAAAATAAGACTTTTCCTCTGGAATTAAGAATTAACTTGAGAAAAAAAAAGTCAAAATACGACACTATAAATGAAAGTCTAATGGATGGCAAAGGATTTTTAATGAATTAATTTTACAAACATACATTCAAATGAAAAAGAATGAGTATCCTTAAGTAGATCAGATAATAAGGCTAAGGGAAGGCCTGTTAGAAATTTTATGTGGGATTATATTCATTTTCTTTTGCCATAAATGTAGCCCCTAGAATACCTACATTTGAGAAGGGGTCCTCAACCAGACAAAAAATGCATTCAATGGAAAACAAATGAGATTGTTTGCTAGCCTTTTATCTGAATAACTTTGCTCTAGCTGTGAAATAGATTGATGGTCTTATCAATCTGAAGTCTCTCTGCTGGCAGCCATGCCTGCTTTTTCGAAGTAGGGGGTAAGAACAAAGTTAATAAGGAAAATGATCTTTCAGATTTTATCCTTACAATAAGAAAATAGATGGAAGGAATACAGGAGAAAGAAGGTAATGGAAATACATTTTAAAATAAAAATTTAAGGTCATTTTTATTCCACTGTGATTTTGAACAGTACTTTGTTATCCTTTTTATTTTTTCTTTCCCTTTATGTACAATTGACTAATAGTTCAGCGGATTTTGCAGCAAAAAGATATTGCTCATTTCTTTTCTGTTAATTAAATATGCAAGTAAGAGTGCTAGCCCATCTCAAAAAGATGTCTTATAATGTTGAGCTTGATACTACTACTTAAATATTCTATAAATTTTGTATTAGATACTTCCTTATTAGATAGTAAACCTGATTAGATTATTTTTGCCTGAGGGGCACTGGCAGCATACCATTTAGAAATGTGAAAGGAGGCGCTCTAAAGCCCCAGGTTTTTCCCTTGTAAAGCCCCAGGTTTTTCTTCTGGAAAGATTTGTGGCAAGGCTAAGGGAAGACCATTAGGACATTTGCGTAGGATTACACCCATTTTCCTGCATGAAGAAAAGGATCTAGCCATGTATACCTGATTGAAGGGAAGGATCATCAAGTAGCTAATAGCAATCCAAGAATTATTATTTTAAAAAGATTCTGTGTGTTCTGTTACAAGAGTCTACCCATAAAAGACATTAGAGATTTGACTTAAATGACAGATGATGTAGTGATGTCACCTGCTCCACTGTCCATGGTACTGAATCAATCCTTCCTCATTAGCACCTGACTATTCAAAGTGCGTCCCAGGACTGGCAATATTGGCATCACTGGGGAGCTGATGGAATGACAAGATCTCAGGCCCCAGCCCAAGCCTGCTGAATTATACTCTGCAGCTCAACAACTTCCTCAAGTGATTCGTCTGCACAATAATATTTGAAAAGCACCACACTAGGACACAGTTCATATTGACTGCTGACTTCCCTGGTGTTCTACTTATATAAGTTCTCATTTCAGTTCCCTCCAAAGATGCAGCCCAAATGCTGCCTTTTTAGCTGCATTTCATTTGGTGATGGTGGGTGTGTGTTACATGGGAAGCTTAGACTTTGAATCAAACATCTAGCCTAAAATCTCAACTTTACTATTCTCAGCCTCACTGTCATCAACCATAAAATGCCAAGGATTATGACATGTCTTTATAATGTTATTCTAAGTATTCAATGATAATAAAATTGTAGTTGTAAAACACTTGGCCTGGCACATAGATGTTCAACAGAGATTTCTCAACTACTTTGTGAGTGATACATCTTCAACCAAAGAGGGGTGCCTCTCAGCATAACACTCTCAGACACAGTGAAAATTTATCATAAGACCATTTAATCTCTAATATCTGCTCAATCAAGTGAACAATACAGACACATTACATTACTGGATAAAATAAAATTGTAAAACACACCAAATTTTCTTTCAATTTGGGGTTTCTTAGCCCTTAAGTATGATCTGAAGTAAAGAAAGATAAGGAATTTTGACAATTTTATTAGATTCATTTTTATTAAATTAGAACATAATGACTTGGCATCCTAAAACTCTAAAATGTTCATAAATATCTGGATGTCTCAATTCTATAACCAGCAGACATTTGTACACACATACAGCTGACTTTGTAAACAGTAATCATTTACACTTATATATAGATCCAAATTAGGCCACAATTTTGGTAAAATAGAATGCAATTTAAGTTGTGCTATTAGGAGTCCTGGGAATACCATTTTACACATTTATTTTAGAACATCAGAAAATGTTGACACAGTCATTTTTCAAAAGAAACTTCAATCCTGATCATCTGTTTTATTAAAATTGTCATTAAATGAATTTTGACACTAAGGGTCATTGTTCACTGTGTCACTGCTGAACTGGAAATACCCATTTTTTATAAATGGGAATGACCTATAATGAACCTGATTATGCCAGATTTTTCTCATAGGCATCATGTCTAGTTTTTAAAGGTAAGTGAGGAATACCATTCTTTGCCATACCCCCATTTTTCAGTTTATGAACACAAGTCAAGTGCCTGGCTCAAGATCACATAACCAGAGAATGGTAGGGACATAACTATCACTTAGAATCTTCCTACTCCTAGTTCAGTGCTTACTCAACTCTTATAAAACATGACTCGCATTAGCGTGCTTTAAAAGGCCCAAGTGATTGAAAGATTTTAGCATATCCCTGGAAGCATGTGCATTTCCCTGGCTTTACCACCCCTCCACACCTAGGGAAACAGGCTTGTGGTAAACTACAAGCAGAGCTTCAGTTTTAGGTTGCTCACTTATCAACATGGAAAGCATTCACATGATGTATTAAACATTACATTCAGTTAGGGCTATATAGAAAAGAGTGAGTCATGGCCCTTTTCCTCATATTTATCGTGGTCTGGTATGTTTGGCACTTCCATCAGCAAGTAACTATAGCATGGAAAGCCCCCTAACAGGAGTACAAAATGGTAATATAAAGTGGGGTCATCAGAAATCTTTTGGGGAGCTATAGTTCAAAGGAGATTTCAAAGACCTAGGGATATAAGATCTTGGCTTTGAAAGATGGGAAGGCTTCAAAAGGTAGACAAGGATGTAACAATTCAAAGAGAGGGAAATTTGTGTGCAATTTCCAGAGAAGAAAATGGTGTTGTACATTCAAAGGAGTAGATGCAAATCAGTATAGCTGGAGTGCAGGAAGTTAGGTTGGGAGCTATGAAAAGGAGATTGGAGAGACAGGCAAGGAGCAGCTCACAGAGAACCTTGCATTCCAGGTTTGAGTTTTATCCTGGAAAAATTAGGGAACCATTGAAATGTCCCTTTGGCAGCAGTGGTAGAGGTTGGATGGAAGGAGTGGGGGAGGATAAGAAGCAGGAGGCAAAATTGTTAGAATATTTTTATAATAGTTTAGGTGAGAGAAGATGATGAACTGGGACACTGGGAATAGGGATGAAGGGGAGAGATACCTACAAGAAATACTTAGCATTTGCTGATTAGAGGGTGTGGGATGATGCCCAGGTTTCTAACTTAAGTACCTACCTGGGGTTTTCCTCCTCATGTAACCAACCAAATCCAGCAATTCTACACAAGTAAGTAGAATCAAACCATGAGGTTTATTCTACAGTAGTTCCATGGGCAGTGCATTACAATGATCATTTTTATGTTTAAACGTAAAAGATATAATTGATAGTTTAAAACTTCCAGTAGATTGAAGGCTTCCCAAAGTTTACCCCATTCTACTCTACTCATTCGAATCTCAGCATTGGCCATCTTTCAACATGTGCCATCACTGTCTCTGAAGAACTTTATATTTTTCATTATTAATTCTCACTGTGTATATGTCGCTATTGTGTTCAATAGTAATTTTTATATTTTTTTCACTACAATTTGTTGGAGGTAAACCCCATGTCTTCTACTTCCCATGTAGCTTAAAATAGCACCTGGGTTACAGCTTTTGCCTGAAGGTGTGGCCCCACCCTGTACCTGTATAAATTCTCTTTTTGAGAAGTCATGGAGGTAACATACTGGGACTATATAAAAAAAGAAGTTTGTATACATGTGGTAGAGTGAATGTGACCTGGAGTGCTTCTCTGGGCCAGAACCACTGTCTAAAAGAGACTGAACCAGGCCAGACATTAGTGTTATAGGTGCTATGACAACATATTCCAAAGCAGAATTTATTATACAGGGTTTGATGTTAGAACCTGATGACTGTCCCAGAAAATCCAGAAATGCCAAAATTTCAACTCCTGGTGATGGGCAGAGCACAGAAAGTTGCCTTTTAAAATAAGTAAAGTGAGGGGGTGGGTGGAGAGAGATTTGTTAAAGCATACAAAATTACAACTAGATAGAAGGAATATGTTCTAGCATTCTATAGCACTGTAGGATAACTATAGCTAACAAATAGTAAGTTTAATCAGCTAAATAATTTCATATCAATTCAATACAGGGGTAATCATTGAAAGTAGTTATTTTGTCTTATCTAGGGATGAGCTTAGAAAAAAATTTACAAATTTGTTGTACTTAATTTTCAAAAAAGGACTCTTATGTACCTTTTTCAAAAAGCCTAATCTTAGAAATATAAATTAAGTGGAAAAAATACTTTGTTATTAAAACACAGACATTTAGAAAATAAGTATTTGTATTTACAGTTTCTGATACCAGTATTCAATGTACAGAGGGATACACTGCCTTTTAAAATCATCTATTTCTGCTAAATAAGAAATGAACACTAAGTGTTTATTGGCTATTTTCACCAGTCTCCTCCTGTGTCCTCAAACACATTGGATCTATTCAAAAGTTAAAATTCAGATCTATATAAAAACAATGGATTACAGTATTATCTACAGTAACAAAAATATCATATCTAAACTTCATATAGTACTTACTGTGAAGTAGGCCTCATTCTAAGCATGTTATATCTATGAACTCTTCACGGTAATCTTCTAGAGTACGTACTAAATTTTTTCCATTCCAGCGGAAATAAGTGGGACTACAGGAGATCAAGTAATTTACACAAGTAAGTAAATGAAGGAATCGGGCTTTTGAGCCCACACAGTCTGACGCAAAGTCTATGTTTTCAAGAACTATGTTAGCTGCCTCTGAGTGAAAACTGGAAATCATCTTTGTGACCATAAATAGGAGACTAGTTAAATTTTGATATGTACATGCAGCATTAAACAGAAATACCTGTATCCACTGATACGGGCAGATGTCAAGGAGACTCTGTTAAGTGAGAAAATAAGTTGTAGAACATCTTGTATAGTGTGATCTCATATTTTTTAAAGAGAGAGAGAGAGATGGCAGGATACATACCAAAATATTAAGAGAGGCTATCAGTGGAAAATGAAATTAAAGAGTTAGGAGATTCTTCTAGTTTTTATTTTAGACAATTTTTTTCCTTCTAATTTTTTTATATTGACATTGTATTATTTTGATAATGACCATTTTTTAAATAATGTTCTTTCCCTCCTCTGTTAACTGTGGACATAGCAGTGGGATGGATCTTGCTGATAAATGACAAATTTTGAAAGTTCACCTTCACATTTTTAGAACTTCAAATCTGATGTGTATACACAATTTTAAAATCTGGATGTTACCTTGTAATTCGTCAGCTAAAATACAAAATTTTCACATTTTTACTGAGATGTACAATAGGAATTGAAAGCTTCCTGAACTTTTGTTGTGTCTAAACAAAAGTTTTAAGGAATTTTCTAGCAAATGTAATCAATGTGCAGCTTTCTTTTAGATATGTGAGAGAATAATTTACTTCAAAACGTGGGGAAAGACAAAGTGATAGTTGCTTGGTTTTTTACTATCTTGCTAGAAAGAACATTGCTTAGACTCTTCTGCCTTTATGGTGAAGAAAATGCAGCTTTTTATCACAGTATTTTGGATTAGTCACCTACAACTGCTAAAAGAACAGAAATAAAATGATAATTATTGCTATTAAGGAAATTAACCCTAATAACTAGTCTTATACCCAATTTAGCATTCTTTTTCCTAGCGACAAGATAAATCTTTATTCCTCAAGTGCTTATCAAACCAGCTCTTTTGTCTTCCTGTCAACTTCCTTATTACTTGTTTAAACAAAACTTTGTCATGTGCCAACAAAAAAATTGAGAACTGTGCTTTCACAAAGTTTACCCAAACATGCTCAATAACAATGCTTTTCTATGATATTTAAAGAAGTGAGTAGTATACCAATAGGTTTTTCCTTCACAAATGGATCAATCACCTTCTAGAGTATTTGAAATTACTATTTATTTAACCTTGAGAGAGAAGATACACATTGGAATGTTGAAGCTTAGGGAGTTTAACTTCCCCAGGATTAGTAGCACCTAATAAATATCAGGGCTAGGACAAGAAGATAGGTCTCCTGTCTTCTTGCTAAATACCCTCCTATGCAAAAATTCTCTTTTCAGGAAAATGGTTATAATGGAGGTACAGGTAGTTTTCCAGGTGCTACTTCAAGCCAAAAGGCCCAAAGTTAATGTGGGATAAACTCCCACATCAGTAATTTTGCTAGATGATTGAAGGAAGATTTTTTTAAACTAAAATAAAAAAAAAAACTTGCCAAAAAGATTTTTAAATCACATAGATTTTTAATGATGAAACACAAAATATCAAAGAAATTCTGCATTCTCATAGGTTTGACCTATGTGCCCACCTTGTAGCACAGTAAATATGAAGATGAAAGTCTACTTTTGTCATCAAAAGGGATATTTTGATGAAAGTGTTTATGAATCTCTTGCAACAAGGGAAGCCAAGCAATATTAGGTCACTCAGACTTGAAAGCATATGAAATATGAATTAATTACTGCAAGCCAGTTGCTACCTGATTGTCCCCTTATTTCTTTTCTGTAGTTCCAGTGGAAGAGTGACTTCTCTACAAAAAGGTGAACCTACTAGGTCCACAAAAGGGCAGAGGATCGAGGACAGAGCACATTTCATGAACTCCACCTTCAAGGGAAAAAAAGAGGAAAAACAAGAAGGCTGGGCCCTCCGGTACTAACCACCAGAATGTCAGAAACAATAAACTTGGGATAGCAACTATTTGTTCCTGTATTCAACACATTTTTCATCAGTTCCTACTACTATGTCCTAGATCATAGTTACCACCCTCAATGACTTAGATGGCAGAAGAGAAGGTATTAATTACATACATAATATAACCTCTGGAAGTGATAAGTGCTATGAAGAAAAATAAGGTAGGGTAAGAAGCTAGAGAGTGATCCCAGGATGGGAATACGGTTTTGTGTAAAAACACCAGGGAAGTACTCTCTAAGAGGTGATGTTTGAGCAGATTTCTTCAAGGAATAAGGTAGGACCTTGCGAATATCTGCAGCAGGGGCAGACCAGGCTGAGGAAACAGCAAATGCAGAAACTCTGTGGTAGAGTGTTCTGGGCATGTTTCGGGACCAACCCAATGGCCCGCCTGGCTGAGCAGATGAGAAAAACGGTGCATGGGGAGAGGAAGAAGAATCAGGTCGTCTTGGTCATCCAGAACTTTGTAGGACTCAAGCTTCGATTCTAGGGATGATGGGAAACCCAATGAAGAATTTAAAACAGGTAAGTAACGTGATCTTACTTATGTGTTATGCAATCTGATTTGCATCTTCACAATTCTGAGAATTTAGGAAGATTTTTCTAACAATGATGACAACTCATAAAAAAATGCAAGGAAAACGGATTGCACCTCTGAAAGGATATGACAAGGAAAAATGGAATAGATGGGAATGTGCCTCAAAATGGAAAAAATTACACAGAATTTTAATTGGCATAAATCTTTTGTGGTTTCTCCAATATTCGCCACATCATGCTGCACTACACCTTGCGGGAGATGCTTTTCTAACAGCCACCAGGCCGGAGTTCTCCTCGAGGTGTTTCTGGGCTGCCCCTCTTGTCTTTCACCCCTCTGGCTCATATTGCTCCTCCTTCCCTGTGTCTGTCACTCCATCTGGTCTCAGTGAGGATGGATCCCTGGGCTGCCCCACTAAAGCACAGTGTCCTTTCACTGTCTGGTGAACTTAGCATTTTTCTTTTTGAAAATGGAATTCCTTGGTAGTAATTGTGTCGAGTAACCACAAGCTTTTTCCAGTAGGAAAGAGGTACGTGCCTTTCCAGTCTTTGAAACCACATGGACAAGCAAGAAGGACTGGATCAAGGAAGAATCGTGCATGTCATTCAAGACTACAAACACAGGTGATACTAGTAGAGGTCACGTACCCTTTGGAGACATATGCACCCTGGTGTGGGGGCTGCTGATGATGGCACACAGGGTACAAAGTTCTCAAAATAAGTTTACCTGGGAAATCTACACCTCACTGATCGCCAAGGAGACCAGAGTCATTTTTTAAGTTTCAAAATATTAAGGGGTACAAATGTTTTTGGTTACATGGATCACTTTTGTCATGCTTGAGTCACAGCCATAGGTGTGTCCATCACCCAGATAGTGTTATTGTACCAATTAGGTAGGTAGGATTTTACCCCTCCCTGCTGCTTGATATACGCTGACTCTTACTTCCCTCTGTGCACATGTGTGCTCATTGGTTAGTTACAATTTAATAGTGAGTACATGCAGTGTTTGCTTTTACACTATTTAGATACTTCCCTTAGGATAATGGTCTCCAGTTCCATCCAAATTGTTGCGAATGGCATTAATTTATCCTTTTATATGGCTGAGTAGTACTCCCTGGTATACATATACCACATTTTATTTATCTACTTATAAATTCATGGGCACTAGGGTTGAGACCAGAATTTTTAAAGATAAACTTCTAGGTTTTTAATATTAAGTTTAATTCCTAAGGAAGGTGGGATTCTGGAATACCATACTTTTAAGGAAAATTGGTGTCAGAGAGACAGCTTGCAGCCTGTGGATCCGGATGTGTTGGTTGATTTTATATACCTCTATGAGTCTCAGGTTTTGAGGACAGATATTCTGACTTCTTCTGACCTCATTTACCTTCTCCCGCTCTCCCCTTTATTCCTCTACTCCCTAAAATAGTGTATTTCAGATGGCTGACATACAAGAAGTCAAAGCTCACTTTGGATAACTGATTTTATTTTTGTAGTAAATTTGAGGATTACAAAATCTGGACTAAACAGAGGGCAGGAAACCCCGGGTGACACCCTAATTTGTTGCTGAGAGATGATTATGAATCATGTCATTTGGAATTGTACATTTATTTCCTATAATAAGTACAATGATAGAAATTGAGATTTTACTTCTGGAAACCCATTTCAAACCATAAAAATACCAAAATTAATAACCTAAGCAAACAAAAACATATGTGTTAGGTGCTTATGTCCTAAAAGGTTCATCTCCTCCCCTCTAGGTTTGACCAATTGCATACACACAAAAAGAGTTGATAGCCAAGTAGGGATCAGAGTATCAGCTTTTATTAATGGTTATACAAACACATTAAGTAACCTCCAGAATGCAAAGCTATCAACTAAAAGCTGGAATAGAAATACTACAATGATCCAAATCATTCTCCCCGTCTTGGACACTCTGTCTCAAGCAATTAAGCTGGAATAGAAAAAAAGGCCGGCTGCAGAGCAGAGTGCTGGCTTTCCTGACTAGTAGTGAGTTGAGCATTTTAATGGTGAATGGATGTGGACAAGAGGAACCTTTATCAGGAGACCCCAAAGGGAGTCAAGAGGACAAGTATTTGCTCCAACACTTTACTCTTTGCTTTTTGCCTATAGAAACATGAAGAAGTGGAAAATAAATACTTCAACTTCCTCCAATGTTATGGTTATAAACAATTATTAATTAGATAAAACCAAAACTACGTATGCTATGTCATGAATGATCCTTGCAGCTAACTAAGGCTCATTGATAGAAAAGCTCTGAGAATTCAGAATGAAGACACACCTGTTACAGGTAAAGCTCCCCAGAGCAGCATGTGTTTTCTTTGCTGCTCATAGAAACTGTGAATTCCATTCAAAATGGAATTCACAATGTTTAATTTCTAACTCAGTGAGTGTGGAGACCCCAGACCCATTGGAAGGTTAAGTTCTGGGAAAGAGAAATTTTCATATGCTTCAATGCTCTTTACTCTAGGTACCGCTACACAATGAGCTGAATGGTCCTATACTTGACTCCGTATTAGTACTTGTGTTGACAGGATGGTTATTTGGGCTTCCTTTGATTGGAGATAATTTGTAATCATAAATAAGAGAATCAGCAGTTACTAATGGCAGGGGTGATTTTTTTTTAACGATAACAAAAAATCATAAAGTGAAGAGGTTTCCATTCAAAATCCCTTAAGCTGTCAGTTATACTTTGGTTTTAAAACATGATGAGGGAAACTGCTGAAATAATTTTAATAGGCTTTTCTTCATAAAACCTTAATGTCTTGAGTTATTTAATATAGCTCCTTGACCCAAGTTGATCCCCCTTTTTATATAAAATAATCATATTAATCTTTCATTAAGGATTTTCTTGCTTAAAAACTTCTGTGGCTGCCTGTTGCAACAAGACAAAATACAAAATATTCAGCTTTTTATAACAACCTCATATGCCTTTCACCTGGCTAGCCTTACCTAAAGGTCCTCTCATGGGACTAATAGAACCACCTTACCTGGATGTCCTAACAGTTGACTTGGGAATAGGACACAGTGACACATGACCCATGACAGATACGGAGAATTTCTTAGTCCCAGTTATGAGGCTCTGTTCTCTGTCATTTTCTTCTTAAGCTGCCTGTGTTAGCATGTGAAGTCAGGCAGTCTGACTTCTTTTGTACCACTTGGGGACAGCTAACAAATTCTCACCTCCCTGCTGTGCGGCAGGGCTTAGAAGCTCAGTGTCTGTATTTACTCATTCAATAAACAGGTGCCAAGGGCCTGCCGTGTGCCAGGTACTAAGGCTCCAAAGGCACTCCAAATCCTGCTGGCTCTCTGGGGTGTTCCAGGAGACTTGGACGCTCTCCTTATCCCCACCTCGCCCAAACTAATCTCGTTCATAATTTTAACTAAGACTTGTTTTAGCCTGGAGAATTCTTATTCCCCAACACAAATACGCTTCTATTTAGATTAGCACAGCTTCTCCTGTTTTATTCAAAGCACTGTTTTGGGAGGAGTATCACCCTCACAGGCAGGAGAAGCTGAGGAGTTGTTTACTCAGATGCCTGACAGGAAATACCTCAGCAAATGGCATCTGCTCATTTCTGCTTGGTTGAAAAAAGAGCCTATGAGTTGTTGAGGTTTGTCTTTTTCCTCTCCAGGTTCCTTTTTTGAACATCTCTCTCCATTGAGTGAAGCCCTTGCCTCTACCTCCACCTCCACTCAGGCACCTAATGCCTTCCTATTCTGTACAGGCTTCCCCTCCTCCCCCATCCCCCATACCGTGCCCACAACATAAAATCCATCCGACTCAGTGCAGCCCTCGCTTATTAAGGACTCATTAACTGTTGAGCCGCTTGCTCATTGGCCCTCCTTAAGAGGTTTAGAGTATTAACAAATTGATAAATTTGACAGAAATTTATTTACAGCCTAGTTTTAGGTCAATGAAGCATCTCTTTTTCTTTCATTTGTTTACTATTCTATGTGTTTCAGATATAAATAAGTTGTACAGAAATTTTGGTAGAGGAGAGGGAGGGATTAGGTTGAGCATGATAGGGACAGGTGTCCTAAAGTGGCATTAGGAAAATTTCCTAGGGTGAAATAACTAACACAGCCTCTTTTCTCTCCTCTCCTCCTCCCCTGCCCTCCCCTCCACTCCTTTCCTCCTCTCCTCCCCCCTCCCCTCCTCTCCTCTTCCCTTTCCTCCCCTTCCCTCCCCTCCCTTATTCTCCCTACTCACTCTTTCTCTTTCTCTCTCTTTTGCTATCTTTTTTCTTGGAAAATATGTATATAGTGGGAGTGGTGGTATCTTCAGGGAGGAATTGCCCGTTACGAGCCAGAGAAAGTCAGAAGTGAGTATCTCTGGAAAAAATGGTTAAGCATAATACATTAAGAGAATAAATTTGGATTAAAAATTGGATTCCAGTGTACAAACAGATAGGTAGTGGCATATATGTAGAAAAAATAACAAAATGCCAGTAGTAGTTATTCTTACTGGCTGGGATGGTTAGAGGAGAATACTTTTTTATGTGTTATCAAATTTTCTGCAATGAACATATATTAATTTATAATAAGAAAAACAAATTGGTAATAAGATGAGAAAAACAAAAACCAGAAAACTTTTTGTCTCTGAATGTTTCCTGCTGTCTTGGGGGGTCCAGTGGGCCCCCCTCTCATGGGAGCTATTGAGGTAAAAGAGGTGTCCATGACTCTTTGTCAATGATTTCTTCTAGGACTAGTACCTTCTCTCCCGCCATTTTCCTCCACTCCATGGCCACCTCTCAGTTCACCCAGCCCCTAGCTTGCCCAGCCCACACAGGTCCTTTGACCGGGGACTGAGCTCTTCCCTCAGTGAATCAGTTCTCTTGGTCTGACTCCGAGGAGAGGAGTATGTGGACAATGTTTGAATCAGGACAATAATGGAGAATTGGGCCGATAGGACACGTATAGCTTTGATATAATACTATAGAGACGTGCCTTTTATTATGTAAATACTTCTTTCAACTATGCATAAGTACGTCATTTTTGTACTGACCATGAAGTTTGTGACAAAGTTCTGTGTGACTAAAAGGCATCTTTTTCACTTTCGTGGTCATGACTTATGGTACAGGTAGCTCACTTAAGATCCTGAATTGTGGAGATTTAGGGTTGACTCAGGGGACCTCAGGGAGAAAGTCTGAGCTTTCTCAGAAAAATGAAATCTTTTCTAGTTAAAAAGGTTGTTTGAAAAAGATTTCTGAGTTCTATTGATAATGCTTTCCTGAAATTGCCTTCTATACTAGGTAATATAAAATTAGACAAAAAAACTAAAAGTACATAAAAATCAGTAACAATAATCCAAGAAGTGATCAAATTCCATTTTAATGTCCAAAAAGTTGTCTTCTTATTCCAGATGTTTTTTAAAATGATTTACTTGATGCATTCTAGAAAGATCAAGTTTTGTTCTTTGTACAGTAGAATCGAGGCCCCCCAACATGGTCAGAATTTCCTAGGTTTGCCATCTACACTGCTTACTAAATTATGGTCAGTATTTCCTTTCCTTTTGTACCCTATAGTGCCTTTAATAATTTTATAAGATTTGAATAATGTTTCTTAATGCTACCTTCCAAAAAAGCTACTTAGCTTCTTATTGTGGGTCAAGCACAACTAAAATATTGACTTACATATGAAATTTACTATATAATTAAGTGTTGGGTTAATGACTTTTCTTTCTTGTTTTTATTTTAATAACAGAGTCTCACTTTGTAAGCTATAATTAAAGAAAAAGAGGTATTTATTTCTGGTATTATGGAAGCCTGCCTAGATGGTATGGTATTTCATATTTTTAGAAGGGAAGAAATTCTTGAAAAAACAAAAACATGCTATGGTTTACAGAGTCTTTAAAGTAAGTTTTAATGATATCAACTTTAATTATGAATGTGATTATGAGATATTAAAATTAATAGTCCAATTCTTAGCTAAAATTAATTGAAAATGATGCTTAATGCACAGGTTGCTTAGCAATTACATTTTTATATTTTCACATTAATTTTCCAAAAAGCTGCTACTCGGTTTATGCATAATATCTAAAAACCACTCATTATGATTCCAAAACAAATTTTTCTGAGGTTTGTAAGCAACAGCTTGTTAAAATAAAAAAGAGAATCTAAATTTATAGTTTATAGTCATTTTGTTGCTTTTTCATTAGATATTTATTAGGTCTTTTGAGAATCTGGTCAAAGCCATAGCCCCTCATCTCAGAAAAAGACAGATGCAATCATATTAACAATTTTCTCCCACGTTTATGGAGGAGAGTTCACTGACAGTCTGGTAGCTTTCCATGGACCACCCAACTACCCATAAACCCAAAGTTAAGAACTACTTTTCAAAATCCAGGTAAATAATTTATGTTAAAGTCGAGAGACAGATTGATATTTTAGCTTTGTAGGAATTCTTTATTTCCGTACTAAACTTAATCTATTGACAAGAACGACAAGAATAGTTTATGAATATCTGAAATTTATTAGCTAAATATACAAAAGTATTTGGATGTAGAAAGCACATGGTAACACATTTTAATATTTAACTAGTTAGCAGGATCAGAGAAAGTTGAGAAGACAGTGAAATGCTATCCTTTTACCATTTATTTTCTGAAAGGCCTCAAATGATCATGTTTCCATGTGTTTAACAACCTACTACAATAACAACAAACTTCCCACTCACAAGTGCTGCCATCAACACTACTCGTAGTTCACCAATTCCAAGATGCTGTCCAGGTCCTCATATATAGACAAAAAAAGCCACTCCTCCCTAATGAAGTTCTCACTGCAAACACACTTCTGTTGCATGTGCTGTGGACTTAACTGACCCATAATACTCTCATTCACCTTTATATAATGTAAATTATTGTAATTTTAAGCCAGGATGGGCTTCAACTAACTAGAGCAGACTTCATTTAATTTTAAGGCAAGCAAACCTTGATTTTATCCCATTTCTTAACTCAACAAATCTGCTCAGCAGATTCTTAAGTGAGAGAAAACAACAAAGAAACAAACTGAAACCTGAATTTTAAAAAACTAAGAACTAGGCATTCCTATGCATCTATATTCTAAAAGCAATTAAAGTTTGACCTTTTTTGATTGTACATAGGATACTCGAAATCATCAATTAGCTAAAGAATTCTGAATTCATGTGATGTCATGTGTCACAGCAAATTAGGGGCTCAACTTTTGGTTCCAAAGTGGTAGCACAGAAGCAAGCTGGTTTCATTCCCCTCAACAGAAAACCAAACCAAATATACATTGCCAAGGTTATCACAAGCAATATCCCAAAATTCAAACATGAAGATAAGCTGGTACTTAAGGCCACAGAGAAGTAAAAAACACTCTGAGCATAAGGTAAAAGAATTGGATTTCCACATCCACAATGCCTCTCACCCCATTCTGCCTGGCACCAAGCATGCATAAAACTTTCCCCAAACTCATGGTTTCTCTACTGGAAAAAGTGAGATCAAGGTGAATAACCAGCTTGTGTTTCCTGGCAGGAGACCTCTCCTTGTCTTAACCCATGGGAAGCATTGCAACTAAAGGGAGAAATATCCCCGAGGACAGGCAGAAGCAAAGGTGGTAGTCAGGTGGTACAAGGTCTGGTGAATATGATGGATGACAGAATTTCCAAGTCCATCCTCTGTAGTTTGAGCAGCATTGTTTGTATGACATATAGTCTAGCGTTATCTAGAAAGATGATTGGCCTGTCCCCATTGACCAATCTTGGCTGCTTAATTGCAAGCATCCTCATCATTTTGTCCATTTAGTTGCAGTAGACATCCGCTGTAATCTACTGACCAGGTTTCACGAAGCCATAGTGGATAATACCAGTGCTGGACCACCAAAAAGATACCATTGGCTTTTTTTGGTGACTATTCAGTTTTGGGCAGATGAAGTATTTCAGCACATCATCTTTATCCAACCATTGTGCCTAATACTTGCAATTGTCAAAAAGAATCCATTTTCATCACATGTACCAATATGATATAGAAATGATTCACCTTTATATCATGACAGCAAAGAAAGGCAAGCTTCAGGAAGATTTTTCTTCTGACACTTGTTTAATTCATGCAGAACCCATCTACCCAGCTTCTTTACTTCTTCCATTTGTTTCAAATTGTCCAATATTGTTGGGATAGTAATGTCAAACCTTGCTGCTAATTCACTGCAGCTTGAGGTGGATTCGCTTCCCCTACAGCTTTCAGCTCATCACTATACACCTTGGTCTCTGAACACCTACATGGCTCATTTTCAAGACTAAAATCATCAGAACGGAACTCATCAAATCATCAATGTACTGTGTGTTCATTAACCACATCTTTCCCAAACACTTTGTTGATATTTCGAGCTGTCTATGTAGCATTGGTTCCACAATGGAACTCATATTAAAAAATAACATGAATTTTTGACTTGTCTGTAGTTTCACAAAAATTGCTCTGAAAAAAAATTTGAAAGATAATCACAAGCCAAACCATGCATTTGAACAAATGAGGATGTACCTTCACAATAAAAATAAAACAAGAAGTGTCAAAGTGAAATGTCAAAGATAGCAACTGTCAAACAGTACTGAAGGAAATCTGACATTTCATACTATTAAGTTTATATCTTTCTCAAAACTTGAGAAAGATATAAATATCCAGGTACACAGAAAAGTCAAAGAGCAACAAACAGATTCTACTCAAATAAGACTACTGCAGGACATATAATAACCAAATTCTCAAGATCAAGGACAAAGAGAGGATCCTAAAAGCGGCAAGACAAAAGATGCAAATAACACATAAAAGAGTTATAATTTACCTGGCAACAGACTTCTCAATGTAAACTATACAGGCTGGGAGGGAATAGAATGACATTTTCAAAGTAGAGAGAGAAAGAAACCCTGCTGTCCAAGAACACTTTATTCAGCAAAGTTATCCTTCAAACATGAAGGACAGAGAAAGTCTTTGCCAGACAAACAAAAACTGAGAGAATTCACCACCACAAGACTCATCTTTCAAGAAATGCCAAAGGAAGTTCTTCAGTCTGAAAGAAAAAGACACTAACATGCAAAAAAAATTTTTTGAAAGTATAAAACCTACTGATAACATTAAGTACAGACAAACCAAGAATACCCTAATACTATAATTGTATGCAATCCACTTCATAATTCTAGTATTAAGCCCCAATGACAAATCCATCAAAGATAATAATAGCTAAAGCAATGTATTAAGAAATAGGTAATATAAAAACATGTAAATTGAGGCAACTAAAGTCAAAATGTAGGGGGATTGAGTTAAAATGCAGAATTTTCCTTTCATTTGTTCTTTGTTATATTTTTGTGATCTAAGGTAAGTTGTCATCTCTTTAAAATAATTTGTTATATCTATGAGACATTTTTGTAGGTCTCCTGGTAACTACAAGGCAAAAACTTGTAATAGATTCACTAAAAATAAAAAGTGACAAATTAAAACTTACTACCAGAGAAAAATCACTTAACCACAAATTAAGATAGTAAAAAAGGAAGAAAGAAAGAGAGTAGTTACAAAACAACCAGACAAAAAGCAACAAAATGGCAGTAGGAACTCCTTACTTATAAGTAATGACACAGAATGTAAATGGACTCAATTCTCCAATCAAAATGCATAGAGTGGCTGAATGGATAATAAAATGCTCCAGGACATTGATCTGGGCAAAGATTCTGAATGTAAGACCTCAAAAGCAAAGGCAACAAAAGCAAAAATAGACAAATGAGATCACATCAAGCTAAAAACCTTCTGCACAGTAGAGGAGACAATTAACAAAGTGAAGAGACAACCCACAGAATGGAAGAACATAAATATGCAAACTATTCATTTGGCAAGGATTAGTAACCAGAACATATAAGCAGCTCAAACAACTCAATAGCAAACAACCAAACAAATAATCCAATTTAAAAAATGGGCAAAAGATCTCAATAGACATTTCTCAAAAGAAGACATGCAAATGGCCAACAAATATATGGGGAAAAATGCTCAATATCACTAATCATCAGAGAAATGCAAATTAAAACTATAATGAGATGTCATCTTACCCCATCCTTCGGCATATAAACAAACAAAAAGGTTCAAGAAGAGACTGAAGCACAACTTGAAACAACATAACCTTTAATTTCATCACACAGGATTCCAGATGACTGCCACAACAGCAGGAAACCTCACCCAGTTAAATTGGCTTTTTATAAACAAGGCAATAACATATGCTGGCAAGGATGTGGGAAAAATGGAACCATCCATCATACACTGTTGATGGAAATATAAATTAGTATAGCCACTAAGAACAGTATGGAGATTCCTCAAAAAACTGAAAATAGAACTACCATGTGACCCAGCATTTCCACTACTGGGCATATATTCAAAAGAAAGAAAATCAATATATTAAAAATATATCTACTCTTCCATGTTTATAGTAGCACTATTCACAATGGCCAAAATAGGGAATCAACCTAAGTTCCCATCAACAGATGAATGGATAAAGAAACTGTGATATGTATACACAATTGCACATTATTCAGCCATAAAAATGAATAAAATCCTGTTCCTGGCAGCATTATAGGTGGAACTGGAGGTCATTATGTTAAGTGAAATATGCCATGCACAGAAAGACAAATATCTCATGTTCTCACTTATACATGTAAGCTAAAAAAATGTGGATCTCATGAAGACAGAGATCATGAAGACATGAACAAGACTGGTGTTACCAGAGATCAGGAAAGTGCAGGGAGATGAAGAAAAGTCGATCGATGGGTACAAATGTATGGTTTGATAAGAGACATAGGACCTAGTGTTAGATAGATCAGTAGGCTCACTATAATTCACAACAATCTATTATACATTTGAAAATAGCTAGAAGAGAATAAATTGAATATTTCTAGCATAAAGATAAATATTTAAGATGATGCATATTCCAAGTACACTGATTTGATCTTTACAAATTATATAAATGTATTAAATTATCACATGTTCCCTGAAACTATGTATGTCTATTATGCATCAATAAAAATATAAAATAATAAAATAAATTTTTAAAAAGCAAGATATAGTGATAGATCATATTAATTATTATTACCAAGCTTTTCCTTTCTTAACAGCAAACTATGAAACACACACACATTAACACTGAGACTTTGTGAAGTCCAATGTCAATATAGCTCAATTATTAGAGGTACCTAAAATTTCATGTTCCCTAAGTGTAGTGGAAAACTTTAGTGTTTTGGGCATTACTTTTTGCTTCCAGACAGATTTCACTCAAGGATGACATACACTGACTAGAGTCCTCGCCAAATCAGGAAAATCAAATATCCTCAGGTATACAAACAAACAAAAAGTTTCAAGAAGAGAACGAAGCACAAATTGAAGCAACATAACCTTAAATTTTATAATAAAGGATATCAGATGACCAGCTACAATAGCAGAAACCTCACACCAAGGTGTTTATGAAAAAGTCTCAAAATTATATCACCATAAATGCATGATCAGAATGTCCAATTGGATCAGACCTACCTAGTATTTTCCTCCTATTAGAGTTTCCAAGGAATTTTTTTAGAATTAAATGGTGAATTTAGAGAATTCATCCTGATTTCACCTTAACCCCTTTTATTAATATTTTTACTTAATTGATTAGTACTTGTGGTTGTCAGAATAATAGCACCTCAGAAAGGTCCATACCCCAACCCCCAGAAACTGTGAATATGTTAAATTGTAAAACAATGGGGACTATAGATGAAATTAAGATTACTAATAGTTGACTTTAAGATGGTAAGATTATCCTGAATTAGCCAAGTGACCTAAGGTAATCATCGGGACCCTTATAAGTGAAAGAGGGAGGCAGGAGAGTGAGAGTAAGAGAAAAATTTGAAGATTCGATGCTACTGGCTTTGTAGATTGAAGATGGGGCCACAAGCCAAGGAATGTTGGAAAAGGCAAGGAAACTTATTCTCCCCAAGAGCCTCCCGGAGGAACCAGCCCTGTGAATACCTTGACTTTTACCCAGTGAGACTCATTTTGGACTTCTGGATCCAGAACTAAGTAATAAATGTGTGTTGTTTAAACACTAACTGTGTGGATTATTTGTTACACAGCAATAGAAAGCTAGTATAGTATTATTGAATGTATCCACATTATAGATTAGGCATAAGTCATGGCCCCTAACCGCAGTAAGTTTAGTGGAGGGTAAGGTTTTCACTTCTGCATATCACTGAGTAAGTCCTCTGGGGAACTTTCACAATATTAAGAGTCCCCTGACCTCTTGGGGGCTACATTAAGGGGATATACTTGAGCATGGACTGGAAGAAAATAGACTTAGAAATGTACATAGAATATTCAAATTGGAAAGGCAATGATCTTATATTGAATCAGGACTGGTACCCCGATATCCAGACTACCGATGTTATTTCTTCTACACCTAACCAGCTGCTGTAGAAGGTAATTAATTACCATGAGCCCTATTTTCTGACAGTAGGGTCTAGAAAGAGGATTTAGAAAGGAGAAAGAGCAAGGCAGCTATGGTCACCACTATACCACGAATGCCGGCACATAATAACAAGAATCTATCTAGAACTCAAAAGAATTAACAAGAAAAAATCAAACAACCCCATCAAGAAATGGGCAATGGAAATGAACAGACACTTTTCTAAAGAAGACAGAATAATGGCCAGCAAACATGCAAAAAATGCTCAACATCTCTAATCATTAGAGAAATGCAAATCAAAACCACAATGAGATATTACCTAACCCCAGTGAGAATGGCCTCTATCAAAAATCCCCAAAGAACAAAGGCTGGCAAGGATGTGGAGAGACAGGAACACTCTTACACTACTGGTGGGACTGCAAATTAGTGCAACCTTTCTGGAAAAGAATTTGGAGATACCTCAAAGAGCTAAAAATAGAAATACCATTCAATCCAGCAATAGCTATTAGGCATCTACCCCAAAGAGCATAAGACATTCTATTATAAAGACATCTGCACCCGAATGTTTATGGCAGCACAATTCACTATTGCAAGGATATGGAAACAACCCAAGTGCCCATCAATTCATGAGTGGATTATTAAAATTTGGTATATGTTTACAATGGAATGTTACTCAATTCTAAGAAACGACAGTGAGTTAGCACTGCTTATATTATCATCGATTGAGCTTAAGCCAATTATCCAAAGTGAGGTGATACAAGATCGGAAGAATGGGCTCCACATGTACTTGCCATCAAATTGGTACTGACTGATTAACACTATGGTGCTCAAATGGTGGTGGTGCTCACCAGGGATTTGGGAGTTGGGGGGGTAGACTCACATCTGAGGGATGTGGTGAGTATTGTGGAGGGGAAGGGCATACCTCTAACCCTTGCTAGGGAGAGGCAAAGATATAAAATGCAACCAAAATGTTTGTACTCTCATATTTTCTTGAAATAAAATTAAAAAAGAAAAGAAAGGAGAAAGAGGAACAAAGAACAAGGAGAGAAAGCATAATCGTGGGTTTAGGGGCCCAGGTACACTCAGTGCAATGGCAGACGTCGAACGCTGTGGCTCTGGAAGCCAGTGTCGCCCAGCTTGTGGTTTGTGTCGGGCTAGTCTTACAGTCTTTGCTGGTGGTATTAAGCATCTGATGGTCTAGGTAAGCTTTGGTTACAACTTATATTCAAGACTTTATAGCTGAGTCATATATAACACTTTATACAAGCCTTTCACGAGTATACACGTTGACTCACCTGTGAGCTGGCTGGAAACCAACCCTGTGAAAAGATCTTCACAGGATTATCTAGCAAGGTGCAAATTCCACATCATGCATGGAGAGATTGAAATTCGAAAAATAGCACATTGTACATTCAGATTCTGACTTAAGTACAAGGAAGTGATACCCTTCCCCTCAGAGAGCCACAGCTTACAGCAATTACTTTTCCCTTCTGGCATAGAGACCCAAAGGGTCACCGCCTAGCTTTCTGTCAGGCACGATATACAGGTGTGAAGAACAGTGCTGGCAGGTGCTCCCCCACTGCTAATGAGAACAGATGCATGTGCAAGTGCTACTCACACTTGACAATGAGCAGCATTTTAGATAATGAGTTTTCCAGCTTCAGATTCAATACATTTGCATTTTAGAACATTGTAGCACATTACCTACTGTAGCAAAAAAAGCATCCAAAATCCATGAGTACATTTTCAGATGGGAAATGACTATATTATAATCAGTGCTCCTGTAAGGCTAGGACTTTGCAGCATGTAAGAAAAAGATGGTGACTTTTTCCTCTGGATATTTCTGAATAGAAATCATTATGAGGTGCCCATTTCACTTGTGGAAAAAACGTAAATATGGAACCAATTATCAAAAATGTTATTTCCACTCACCCACTATATTCTCCACAGCCGCAATTAGTACTCTCCTTCCTTTCTTAGAAGGAAAATTTCCCAGAAATGATCCCATGCACTAAGTTGAAGCCCTTAAAAGATAGTATTACATAGTTTTTCAGCGCAAACATTTCAGGGTTGAAATCCTGGCTCTGCCACTGTGTGTCCCTAGCAATTGGAACATCATTTTTCTTATCTGTAAAGCCGGGATGCTAGAAAATATCTCATAAGCGTTTTTTGATAATTAAAAAGATAATTCATGTAAAGTACTTAATATATTGTGTTGCTAAATGTTAGCTTTTATTTTAACAACTGAAGCACAGTCATCTACTGACATAGAGTATGTGTTCAATAGTGTTGGTTTACAAAAACTCAGGGTTTGATAATATGGATTGAGTGAATAAATGAATTAATGAGCATGTCTCTGATTTTTTTAAGTCTTAACATGTAATAATAATGAGTACACAGTCCTATGCTTAGCAGGACATGAGTGGCCCTCTATCAGGAAGATCCACTAACGCAATTGTCTCCTGGGTGATGATTCGGTTGAGCTGATCCATCACATTCCTTGGCATGATTGTCCCGGTGGCAGGTCACACACACGGGGAGTTGGTTGGTTGGAATCAGGGCTAGACTCGTTAGTCTTGGCACATTGTTTTTCTGTTTGGGAAAGGTACTTGCCCATAAGAGGAAGCCACAACCTTGGCCTCGTTTCCGTTCACCCTGGAGCATGACAAATCTGCTAATTGGCTGCCTGCTGACCACTTGGCTCATCTGTAGGATTTGGAAAGCCAACTTGAGAAAATAGCAGCTGGGAGGCTGGCCCTTTGCTACTGTCAGGTCTTGGCCCATCCCCTGCATCCCAGAGACAAAGGCGATTGATGTTGCCAAGTGTTTTCGCAAACATTATAAATCTTTCAAATGAAAAGGGTTGATTGGTAAATGACATGTTGTCCTTTTCACACTGAGCACACATGCCGCCCGTCTGCTGGTAACAGATTTGTCTACCGGAAATCCGATCCAGCCATTTGCATTTCCCTGCCTTTCTCAGATAACCACACTTACGATGGAATATGAAAAGAACTGCACCAGAAGTGGGGGAACCTGGGCTTTCGTTCTGGATCTGCCACACATCTTGTATATGGCTTTGAATAATGGGGACGAAACTAGCATTGAGTTGTTGAGTGTCTTCTGTATACTCATGCCTGGGTAAGACACCGTACATGCATGTAACCTCTTTAAATCCTCCCACAACCCTGTAAGGTCAGTATAATGATCCCCATTTTACAGATGAAGAAGTTGAATCTCAGAGACATTTTGTAACTTTGCCCAAGATCACTAAGTTAATAAGTAGCAGAATCAGGAAGCTAACTTGTTTCTACTCATTCCAAAGTTTTTGCTGTTTCCACTATACCACGTGGCCTCTGGAACTCAGTTGCCTCATCTGTAAAATGAAGGAGACAATCAAACAAGCATCCATGTTTCTTTGGTAGAGGAATACACAAGATCAAAATCCAATGCCTTCCCTTTTTTTGTTGTTTTAATTATTTCTCTGATAACATGCCCATGCCTCATGTAGAAGTGTCACAGGATCTTTCATTGAAATAGAAATTTGTTTAAATGTGTTTCGCTCCTCTCTCCTCCCATCACCAATTTCAATCAGTAGGCAGAGCTGTGCTCCTTTGCCTCAGAGGGTATTTGTGGCAGGATGGGACACAAATGCCACTTGAATTCGGAGACTTTTCCTAGTTGTTGTAAAAGCCTAAACTCCTTGATGTTATTAGGATAAGTGTCCCAGGAGAGGAGGAAGGAGAAAGCAGTGGCTTTGGGGTCAACAGAGGGAGGTGGAAAGATTTCTCCAGAGAAGAAAAAGAATGGTGTTCTGTGGGCAGGAATGTAAGCACAGCTCCAGGGCAGAGCCCAAGGGAAATGGCAGTCCTGTCCTACAGAGGGGTCTAGAGAGAGAGCCAGGAGACACTGGGCTGCAAGCACAGACTTTGCAGCCTTAGACAAGATTCCTGGGCCTCCATGTGGCACAGAAGCAGAGAGTGCACAGGCTTGAGGCATGACTACGGATGAGCATGATGAACTAGAGACGGAATGCTCTTCCTTCCATCTGTCAGTACCATGAACACTTCTGTGATTCTTGTGCAGCCTTAATGACTAAGACTCAATTTCTCACCTATCAAATGGTATAGGAGCTTAGATCAGATTTTATGTGGATTTAAAATAATAAATAAATGTGGTATTTCCTGCCACCGGAGCTTGTAGACTGAATCACATCTGCTCCACAATATTGGATGTGACTCAAACTTGAGTCAGGTGCATATGGAAGCTTTATTGAAACCGATCTGTTTATAATCTCTCATAAGGCCCCATTTTCAGGCTTTAATTTTAAAGGAATTAAATATGAGCTACTCAAAATTCTATATTAAATTAGTCTCAGCTTCCAGTAGAATTTCTACTCGATCCGCTTCTATTTAATGATATAATAGCTAGTAGCCAGTACTCATGCAGAAAGTGGTTACGAAGTACTGGACCACCAGTTCATACTGAAGGTAAAAGGCACATCTCAGAATCTCAGTTACTCCTGAGGAGAAGGTAAAGCAACGAGGTCAGGGAGGGCCACAAGGGACATGGGCAACTGTGACTAAGGTCTAAAGTCTAGATCTTGAGTGGGTGGTGGGAGCACCAGTCTTTGCTTTATTATGTAGACTTCATGCCTTACAAGTACACAACAAGTACTCTTTAGCATGCATCAAATATTGCAGTAAAAATTTTTTTTAATGCTGAAAACCTCTAGCAAGCTCAAGGTCATAATCCTAATGCATATCCCCAGCAGATTTGCTTGCCTGCCCTACCAGAAGGCTGATTCACACCGTATCACTCCTCAAATCTGTCACCCCCTTAACACACATGTGCACACACATGTGCACACACACACACACACAGGAACACACTCAACTTTGACCCTGTTTTGGACTTTACTGAGGAAATAAATTATGTTCCTCATAACACAATGATTATGTTCCAATCACAAAATCTACCAGGCTGCCTGCATCTGACTTCACTTTCTCCCTCTCTTCTGCTACAGTGGGAAAAGTGTAGCAGTCCTTCCACACGTCTGAACCCGGCGCCCTCGGCACACAAAGATGTTTTTCCCTTGTTTCAGGTTGCAAGGATGCTCTAGTATTTCTCCCCCACTAAACCAATCACAAGCAGACTTCTAGGGCCTCCCGTC
The DNA here is from genome assembly GCF_040939455.1 of Microcebus murinus. Taxonomy (NCBI): domain Eukaryota; kingdom Metazoa; phylum Chordata; class Mammalia; order Primates; family Cheirogaleidae; genus Microcebus; species Microcebus murinus. The sequence continues at coordinate 31,432,640 of NC_134108.1, forward strand.
CTCCCCAGCTAATTCTCTTTGTCCTTCACAGCAAAATAACTTCTTTCTAAAAACCCTTCCACCCTCACAGTTTCCATTTCTGCTCTCCTGGTTTCTCCTCAGCCCACCTGGTCGCATATGTCCACTCGAGCCACTTGCGTAGAGATCACAAATGTTACCCATGTTGTCAAATCCAGTAGTCACTTTTCTGCTTGCTGCTTTCTTGATCTCTCAGCATGTTATTCTATACAGTGCAGTACTCCTTCTAAACCACCCACTGCCATGGTCTGCCAACCACCTCAACTGGTACCTCCCACAGTCCCCTTCCGATGCCTTCTCTGGCTGATCCTAAATGTTGGACTGCCCAAGACACTTCTGCTGACTCCACCTCTGACCTCTGCCTTTGGCTCCAGACTCTTGTGTACAGTTGACTTCTTGACATCCCCATCTGAATATGTAATTTATGTCTCCAACGTAACATGTCTACAACATAACTCCTGCTTTCCCCTCAATCTCACCCAATCTTATTCCTTCTCAGTAAGTAGCACCACATCCCAAAACCTTAGCCACTCAAAAGAAAAACCCCTAAGAACTGTCTTTCATTCTTCTCTTTCCTTCCCTTCCATGTCTAAATTCGCAAGTCCCGCTGATTCTACTCCAAAAAGATCCCCAAGTCTATCACCTCTGCTCCCTTTCTACCACTACCATCCTAATTCAGTCACCATCATATTCGTTTTGGCTACTGCTGTAGCCTCCTAACTCTTCCCTTGCTTCTGCTTTCACATCTCCACAAACCACCCTCAAAATTATAGAGAGACTTTTAAACATAAATCCGATCACACCATTTCCATCACCAGCAAGGCCCTCTGGTCTGCTTCTGATCACCTCTGCAACTTCAACCCACTACCCTCCCCAAACTTACCCTGCTGTTTGTTTGGGGTTTTTTTATTTGTTTGGTTGTTTATTTTTCCATTTTTTAAAACCCACTAGGCATTTCTTACCCGTAAGTCTTTGTTCTTACTATTTTCTCTGCCTGGCGTGATCAGCCCCTAATCACTGCAGGGCCTACTTCACCTTGATGTCCAGGTATTGCCTCAAATGTCACCTCTTAAGAGAGGACTTGCCTCTGCACGCTATGTAAGGTTATCAACACATAAACATTTTCATATACATACATTTTTATTTTTTACCTTTTTTTTTTTTTTTTTTTTTTTTGAGACAGAGTCTCACTTTGTTGCCCAGGCTAGAGTGAGTGCCGTGGCGTCAGCCTGGCTCACAGCAACCTCAATCTCCTGGGCTCAGCGATCCTAATGCCTCAGCCTCCCGAGTAGCTGGGACTACAGGCATGCGCCACCATGCCCGGCTCATTTTTTGTATATATATTTTTAGTTGGTCAATTAATTTCTTTCTATTTTTGGTAGAGACGGGGTCTCGCTCAGGCTGGTTTCGAACTCCTGACCTTGAGCGATCCGCCCGCCTCGGCCTCCCAAAGTGCTAGGATTACAGGCGTGAGCCACCGCGCCCGGCCTTATTTTTTACCATTTTTTAAAGCTGGTTATCGTACTATGTTAGTACATAGTAAAAGCTTATACATTTTATATATTTACTTTGTATCCAGTCACTAATATGAATTCTCTCATCAAGTCAAAGATATTTTAAAATAAGTTCTCGTGAATTTTCTAGGAAAAAGTTTTTTTCTGGATATAATATTAACATTGTCTTCTCCTTTATAATTGTTGTATGTCTTATTTGCCCTTCTTATATTACTACATTGGACAGAAAATCCAAAGCAATGTTGAATGTTCGTGATCACAGCAAACAGCAGACTCACAGTTCTGACTTTCGTGGAAATAGCTCCAGTATGACATTTATGGTGGTGGGCTTTATTTGTGGGCTCTTTGCAAACCCTATGATCTCTACTAATGCATTTAATATGTTAATACCTCTGATTTAGTTACAAATTTCTTTCATACTCAATCATGGCTTAAGTTCATTTTTATTTCCTGTTACTACAGTTTATATTCTAAGAAATAGCCCTTAAAATGACTTCTGCGGATAGCTAAACTCATCCATATTGCGTTACTTTTTTAAGTTATCAATGTCAGCAAACAATCTTATTTTCAGATTCTTAAGATGGACAAAGAGCACAGAGGAGTCATTCTGGTACCCAGTGATCTCGAGTTTCCATAAGTGGTAAAGATTGTGATGTTGCTATTTCAGAACAGTTTCTTTTCCTAATTCTTCCAAGTCTGATCAAGGGAGCAGGCAGCACCTGAACAGCCAACAAAATCCAGCTCATCAGAAGAAAATCCCAAGTCATCTCAAGTCCACCCTTTCTGCCAAAGACGTTTGGTACCCCCAATTTGTTGCTACAAATTCCTGGATTTTTAATTCTAGCTCAGGAGGAGAATTACATAATTCTCCTTTAACTACACTTGCCCAATAAATATTTATATGTTCCTCCAACTCAGTGGTCACACAATTTAATTTTTTTCCCTTTCCCTCTTCTAAGCTGTAAACCATCCTCCAAAGACATAGCTACATAACTAAATTTCACTGTTTTTACCCTTTGAGGTCCTCATATTGGTGACTTATGACTATTAATGTAGATTTAAGGTTTGATAGCAACATAAACTCATATATACTATTTAAGTGGAAATTTTTATCACAAAATGTAGCCATTTAAACTGTATCCTGAGTCTCCCATACCAATACCCCAATGTGTCCTTGCATCTTAATATTATACTCCCCATATCCTGCAAGTCTCCTTCTGGTGTCCACCTCAGACCTGGACAATACCTCCCATCTTCTGGGCCTGTCTTCTAGGCAACTGTCCTTACTTCATCATACATGAGATGTGTTCTCCTGCAAGTATTCCTCTTCCCCATGCTTATCAGAGTCACTGGACTGTTTTCATTTGACTTTTTAAAACTTCATTCTACTACCATCCAGGATCTCATTTTGGGTGCTGTTTATCTGAAAGTGGATGGTAAAGATGTCAGGCAGATGTCATCAGTCCCCAAAATGAATTTGGTTTCAATACTAGAGGCAAGTCTAATTAGCAATGCTAAATTTTACCAGGTTTTTTTTTTTTTTTTTTTTTTTGGAGATTTATTGATTCTGTTAATCTCTCTATTTGGCTACTAGAAACAAGGCAGTGGTGATAATGGCAGCCACTATGTCAAATATAATTAGTAAAAATATGGTGTGTCAACTTCAAACAGAAAGCAGAAAAGTGCATTAACAGTAACCAAGGCATATAAATGTAAGGCAGACAGATAACAGATCCAGGTCTAGATCCCCTTCCTCTCTTACCTATGCCCACCTGAAATCAATCCCTTATATTCTGATTTCTCTCTGACACTCTCAACCTTGTCTCGACATATTTGCCATCTTTCCTTTACACTCTTAAACCTGACCCTTACTTATGTCCTTTCCACTTAGATTTTTCCATATTACATCTATCTTCTTTGGATTCCAAATGATGCTCCATGTTTTTTATCCTGAAGATTCCTTAAAGTTGAAAATAGGTAGATGCTATGAATATAAAGTTCTAGCAAACTTGGTCTATATCTGGATGACTGAAACAGATGGAAAACATTCTCAAGGTTCAGGAATTGTAATTGGCTAAACAGGCTTAGTCTTGAGTTATCTATGGGCAGGTGCTATCCAATCCATTGAGGGCCCAGATAGAACAAAAAGGCAGAGGAAAGGTGAATTTTCTGTCTTTTTCGGAGCTGGGACACTCATCTTCTCCTGCCCTTTGACAGCAGAACTCCAGGTCCACCTGCCTTCAGACTCTGGGGCTTGCACTAGTAGTCTCCCCAGGTTCTCAGGCCTTTTGTCTTTGGACTGAATTACATCACCAGCTTCGTTTTTCTCCATCTTGCAGACAGCATATTGGGAAACTCCTTTATCATGTAAGCCAATTCCCAAAATAAATACCTTCTTACGTATCTATGTATATATTGGTTCTGTTTCTCTTGCGAATACTAATACACATACATATACATAAATACATAAAACAGCAATGCAATTTCAGCTGAACTAAAAACCTGCTAGATAGAGCTCTTGTTTATGAATGGGTATAGTTCTTCGGGACTGAATGGTATGTGCAATATTTAGTTTAAGGCTATGCTAATATTTATGGCAATAAAAAGACATTTAACTTAAATATGACAAAATTATAATATTTTTACAAAACAACAACAAAAAAAACCCAAAAACCCCACAAGACCTGAGTCCTTGGCAAGCTTGCACTGTATCCTTACAGTGTGAGACACAAGGAAAGAATTAGTTCTTGTGCGTAGGCTGAACCCAGACCAGTAGGTGATTGCATCTGGGCAAGTTCTATGAATGAATAACATATTTCTATTCCAAAAAATATTCTCCAAAAAGATAGTTTTTGTTATTTTAGTTCCAGCTATTTTCAAGGATGGTGTTCAGATTTCTTGAATTTAGGAATTTACTTCATGCATTTAACAGATCATTTGGCTTCCTCCAAGCCTGCTTTTCCTAATAAGTAGAGTTTTAACCTACTTTCTTCAAGAAAAGAGAAATAACTTTAAGGGGGAAGAAAGCACTCAGTAAAATGGTACAAACAGTCCAGAAAGTGCTTCATAATCTGAAAAGGATCTAAGAACAAAATTTTACATTTTGATGGTAAAGAAACTAGTTCCAAAAATAGTTATGCTTTAATATTACATAAACTGATACAACCATACCAAAAATACAGACTATCAAAAGTATTCCTCACATACATTTCTAAGCAGCAAAATTGACCATAATTAACATACTCATCATGCATATATGGCTTTTGCTAAACTGGGTAGCAGTGTACTTAAAAGAAAAAAGAAAAGCACTGAATTTAAACTCCTGGTTTCTAACTTAAAAATAAGAGGGTTAACCTAACTATCTCAAAGTTAACTTCTAAATTTAAAAGTCCACTATTTTAAATCAGTATTGTGGGATTCAGATCATCTTTCTAAACTAAACTTTCTAAACTCTCTAAACTTTCTAAATTATCAACAATAATTTGCTCTATTTTAATGTTAAGACATATTTTGAAGGCTTATTTATACTTAAAATGTTCTAATTTCCAATCATGCAAGATTAATATGCTATAAAAAATGTTCCAAGACGTTAAATGCCAGAGTGTATTTATTAATTCATCCCTTGTGACTCTCATGTGCATCATCATACTTAGCCATTCATTTATTCATTCTTTGATTTGAATATTTATTAAGCATATGCTGTATATCCAGCACTTAAAAGACACTAATGAAAGGGAACCAGAAGGTATATTTTCTTCCCTTTTTCCCTCACAATCTGCTTGGAGAGCAACTCTTACAGAGTGCTTTACCATGTACAGCAGTAGTCTAAGCACTCTTCCTATATTAACTCCCTGAAATCCTGCAATAACTTTATGAGGTTAGCACTATAGTTAACTCTTTCCACAGATAAAGAAAATGAAGCACAGAGGGGTTAAGTAACTTGTCCAAGGTCACACAGCTTTGAAGTGGTGGTCCCAGAAGCAAAAAGAACAGGGAAATTTTACAATGCAAAATATTACTGTGTCTATGTCCACGATTTCGGGGGAAATACAGATGAACAGAGAAAAGTAAGGTAATTGGATGAGATGACTTATCAGAGATTTGTTTCCAATAGTGCTGCGCAAAGCAGCAGGGAACGTGGATTGGTACAAAGCAAGTGGGGACCTGGGAACTGAAAACCCCAAGATGGAGGGAGCCTGGCTTTCGTAGGGTCTGGGAAAGAGGTATCTGTTGTCCTATTCTCTCATCTGTCTATATTCTAGATCTTTCCAACGTGCACCGATCAGAAGAATCGTTTAAAAACATTGTTATGTTTGTTGTGAACAGCAGACATTATTCGCTATTTTGAATTGTTATAAAATGCTCCATGGTAACTGCTTGCAAAGCTGTTTTATTTATATGTCAATAGCTCTCTGCATGATAGCCATTGTTTGACTTTCCATCTATTATTTCATGAACATTTTCTACTGTAAACTTCTAAATGTCAGGGGAAAAAAAGAGTAGCTTGAAATTCAACTCTAGTTATTCCATTTTCTGTTTACCAGCAAATCACGACCACACTGCCACCTAGTGGGCCACAGCCGCAGCCTCCGCGTTGACAGAAATTGCTCATTCAAGTATCTCAAACTTAGGATTCTTCAAAATTTCTGTTTTTGTATTAGTTGCTTGGAATACTCAATCACCTTAGCATACAAATAATATCGTGAGTTAGGTTTCCAGCTTGTTCACAAAATCCACAAAATGTACTTTGAATGAACACTTCCCATTTTTGTTGACCCATCTGTAGCTACAGTTCCATGGAGTTTTCTCGCATCACGGTAGGTACACGTTCTGCTCTTACTCTCCCTCCAGTCTATGAGAAAATGCCTGACTCTCGGATTGCTCAAGGTCAGGAGTTCAAAACCAGCCTGAGCGAGACCCCATCTCTACTATAAAAAAAAAATAGAAATTAATTGGCCAACAAATATATATATATATATATAAATTAGCCGGGCATGGTGGCACGTGCCTGTAGTCCCAGCTACTCGGGATGCTGAGGCAGTAGGATTGCTTAAGCCCAGGAGTTTGAGGTTGCTGTGAGCTAGGCTGACGCCATGGCACTCACTCTAGCCTGAGCAACAAAGCGAGAGACTCTGTCTCAAAAAAAAAAAAAAAAATGCCTGACTCCCAGCCTGCTACTCCAGCTTTAATGGTTCAACCTGGACTCTGGCTTGGGCAGAAAAGGAACCTCTTTGGAGTCAACCTCTTTCTCTCGGCCTGCTGCTTTCTTGATGCTGTGACTCAATCAATGGCAGATCCAGCCTCTGTCCCCTGCCCCAGCTCTGCATCAGCCATGGTGTCCTGCCTCCACTCTGCCCTTGCCTGCCCCCCTCAGACTCCTCGCTCCAGCCTTGCCTTGCTCATGGTCAGTTAAACCTCACCAGTGAGTTCCTGTTAGTGATTCTCACCCTGGCTGGGTCATGCCCTCACCACTCCTCTCGGCCAGAGAGGTGGTTTTCTCAGCTGCTTAGTCTCCTTTCCAAATATTTCTAAGAGCATGATGAATTAATACCTTGGTTGCCTGATCCTAGGGGAAAAGGGACACAGCGGCTTAAGGTATTTCTCATTCTTCTGGTTTCCTGCAAAGGCCTCTGTCCTTGAGTTGCAATTTGTATGTCCAGAAGACTATAGCTAAGGAAAACCTGCCCTACAGTCTTTGGGAATTTTCCCAAATTCTATGTAAAGGTGTCAAATATGTAATACAAATATATGTAGTTTGGCCAGGCAGTGTTTCAGGCCCCCAATGTACGTTGCTGTTCCCGTGAAATTTACATTTTAGTGGGGGAAAGAGGGACAGATAACAAATACAGAATAAATATAATAATACTTTGGATGGTGAAAAGCATCTTGAATAAAAAACAAGCTAAGGGAACAATGAATACTGGGAATTGTTCGTGTTGGCAGCAGAGTATTTTACATAAGTGTTCTAGGGAAAGTCTCTGGATTAGTTGTCTATTGCTGCATAAAATTACCCAACAATTTAGCATCTTAAAACAACAAACATTTATTCCTTCACTGTGTCCACAGGTCAGAAATACGGGTGCAGGTTAACTGGGTACCTGTGAATCCAGGTCTCTCACAGGCAGCCGTCGTCAGGGCTGGGGCTGCTGCTATCTTAAGGCTCAACTGGGATCTGCTTCCAAGCTTACACGTGTGACCAATGACAGACCCCAGGTGCTCACTGGCTATTGGTCAGAGACATCAGTTCCTTGCCTAGTCCCTATAAACCTCTCCATAAGGCAACTCACAAGGGCTCCAGGAAAAACAGAATGAGAGAGAGTTCATCATGCATGCAAGATGAAAGCCAGAGGCCTTATGTAAACTCATCTTGGAGGTGACAGCCCATCACTTTGGTGTATTCTATTTGCTAGATGTGAGTCACTAGGTCCAGCCCACACTTACAAGGAGGGAACTGCACAAGGGCAGAGATCACTGGGAGTCATGTTGGGTAAGGTGATCTTGAATGAGAAACCAGACTGAAGTAAGGAGCAAGCTCTCTGGGAGAAGAGTGTCCACGTCAAGGGAGCAACATAAACCCTGAGACAGGAGCGTTCTTGGTATGCTCAAAGAACAGCAAGGAGGCCAGCTTGTCTGTAGCCCAGGAAGCAAGGGAGAGAAGCACAGAAGACGAAGTCAGAGATACCTGGAGGACAAACACTGATCTTTCTATCTATCACTATAGATCGGTGTGCATTTTCCAGAATTTTACATAGCTGGAATCATACATCTAAATAAATAACATTCAGCATAATTATTTTGAGATTCATCTATGTTACTGAATATATCAAGAATTTGTTCCTCTTTATGTCATAGCTTGATTGTACCACAGTCTGTTTATTGATTCACCTACTGACGGACATTTAGTTTGTTGCTACTTTTTGGCTATTACAAGTAAAGCTGCTATAAGCATTCATGCCCAAATCTTTGTGTTGTCATTTATCTTAAATAGTTCCACATAGCAGTGGAATAGCTGGATCATATAGCAGGTATATTTATCTTTTTTAAAACTGCCAGACTGCTTTCTGAAGTGATGGGACCATTTTACATTCCCAGTGTTCAATGTGTGAGTGTTCCAGTTGCTCCACTTTCTCCCCCAACACTTGATATGGTGAGTCTTTTTAATATTAACTATTCTAATAGGTGCACAGTGGCATTATGTTGTGGCTTTAATTTGCATTTCCTTGATGACTCATGCTTTCTAACATCTTTTCATGTGCTTATTTGCCATTTATATCTTCTTTGATGAAGTTTCTCTTCAACTTTTCCCCACCCCAATTTCTTTCTTTTTCTTTTCTTTTCTTCTTTTTTTTTTTTTTCCAGTGACAGGGTCTCACTCTGTCACCCAGGCTGGAGTGCAGTGGTGTGATCATAGCTCACTGCAGCCACAAACTCTTGGGCTCAAGCAATCCTCCTGCTTCAGCCTCCCATGTAGCTGGAACTATAGGCCTGTGCCACTACACCTGGCTAATTATTTTTATTTTTTTGTAGAGACTGGGTCTCACTATATTGCCCAGGCTGGTCTTTAAATCTTGGCCTCAAGCAATCTTCCTACCTAGGTCTCCCAAAGTGGTGGGATTATAGGCATGAGCCACTGTGCCCAATCCCCATTATTTTTTGAAGGAGAAGTTGTTTGAGTTTTTAGATTTCTTTATATATTCCAGATTTGAGTCCTTTAACAGATAAGTATTTTTTTCCATTTATTCTTTATTACCTTTTTCCTTTTGTCATCTTGTTTTAGATTAATTAAATATTTTTTATTATTTCATTTCCATATCTTCCCACAATTTTTGAATGTTTTGAGGGGTGTGTGCATGTGTGTGTGTATTTCATTCTTTTTTACTCTTTGCATTTCAGTTTGAGAAGTTTTTACTGATCTACTTCAAGTTCACTGATTCTTTTCTTGGCCATGTCAATCTACAGACATTTTTAGTTTTCTCCTTCTGGATTTTAAAAAAAAATTTTTTTGCTATTGCTATCATACATTTTACTTCTATACATGTTATAACCCCATAATATTTTTTGTTAATTTTGCTTTAAACACTTGATTATATTTTAAAGATACTTAAGTAATAAGAAAAAAGTCTCTATATTTCATAGTTACCATTTCTGATGCTCTTTATTCCTTTGTGTAGAGCCATTTTTCCTTCTGGCATGATTTACTCTCTGCTTGGAAGCCTTCCTTCAACATTTTTTGTAGTGCGGAGTCTGCTGGTGATTGATTCCTTTGACTAAGATGTACCTTCATTTTTGTAAGGTGTTTCCCTGGGCAAAGAAATTACAGTTGAAAGCTTTGTTTATGTTTTTGGGATTTTGGGGGATACTTTCACAATGTTGCTCCACTGTTTTCTAGTTTGCATTTTTGTTCCTTTGTATATAATGTGTCTTTTATCTCTGGCTGCTTTTAAATTTTCTCTTTTCCACTGGTTTTAAGCAATTTAATTGTGGTATGCTTTTGTGTAGTTTTCTTCATGTTTCTTATGCTTGGGGTTCTTCAATTCTTAGACCTGAGGGTTTACAATTTTCATCAAATGTGGACACTTTTTCAGCCATTATTTCCTACATTTCTCTCTCTCTCTCTCTCTCTCTTTCTCTCCTTTGGAGATTCTAAATTCTCATATATTAGGTTGCTTGAAGTTGCCCCACAGCCCACTGATGCTCTAGTAATTTGTTTAGGAATTTTCTTTCTTGCATAGTTTCATTGTGGATAGTTTCTATTACCATGTCTTCAAGTTCACTAATCTTTTTTTCTGCAATGTCCAATCTGCCATTGATCCACTCTGGTTTTTTTTTTTATCTCACACATTATAATTTTCACCTCTAGAAATTAAATTTGGGTCTTTTTTATATCTCCCATATCTATAATTAACATGTTCAATCTTTCCTCTAGTTCCTAAACATATGGAATGCATATGTTCTGTTTTAATAGCAGTATTGCTAGCCTTATCAGTAATGTTTAATGTCTTCAATTACTAATTGTGTTATTTCTGTACTAATTTCAATTGATTATTTTTCACCTCTTTGTGGACCCTATTTTCCTGTGTCTTACCATGCCTAGTAATGTTTTATTATATGCCATACATCGTGAAATTTACCTTGTTGGGCATTGCACATTTTAAAAATTTCTATAAATATTCTTGAGATTTGTTCTAGAAGACAGTTAATTGGAAACCATATGATCTTTTTGAGTCTTGCTTTTACGCTTTGTTAGGCAAAAACAGAACAGAGCAGTAGTTAGTCTAGTCCTGATTTTTGTCTCACTATTAAAGCAAAATAGTTCTGAGTACTCTACTCAAATGCTCGATGAATTATGAGGTTTTCTGCTCTGGCTGGTGGGAACAGTTTCCATTCATGGCTCTATGTGAGTTCCAAGGATTTCCCCCTCTAATCCTACGGTTTCTTTCCCCCAGCCTTGGGTAGTTTCCTGATATGCATGTGCTGATCTGAACTCAGCTGAATGCTCAAGAAAGACCCTCTGCAGATGTGTAGTTTTCTCTCTATATAGTTCTCTCTTCTCTGGCATTCTGCCCTGTGACCTCTAGCCACCTTGGCATTCCTAAACAACTGACTTTGTCTTCTCAACTCAAGAAATTTGCTCTCTGCCTGCAGTCTTGTTACTCTCTTCAGGCAGTAAGCTGAGACACTTGTCGGGCTTACCTGATTTCCCATCTCTCTAGGATCACTATTCTTTGTTGCCTAAGTACAATGTTTTGAGAACTGCTGGTACATATATTTTTTCCCATTTGTTTAGGTGGGAGAAAAAATCCTGTCCCTGTCATTCCATCTTGATCAGAAGCAGAAATTGAAAGTACATTTTTAGAATAGCCATTCCATGTATTCTGCCTTTTTTCTATCTACAAAAACAACTTGTCCTTCAGGTCCAGATATAATATCAGTTTCTTTGAACAAGACTTTCCTGACATTCTCCTATTTCCTGACAAATTCTATTACAGTATGTTTCACAGTATATTCTAATTATTTGGTTATATGTCTATGTCCTCTAACAGGGTAGAGACGTTCATATATTTCATTGCATTGCCAGTGCCTAGAAGAGTACCTAATACATAGTAGGTCTTCAACAAATACTTTCTGAATATTCAGTGAGCTTTTTTTGATTTCTTCTAGAGAAGATGCTCATAGACTGGCCACCCATTCATCTAAATCTAGAGTATCAGCCTTCCATCAGCATTTCAGGATTCTAGGAAAGTGTTGGGCTCTGCCACTGTCTTCCTTCTCCCACTCCCTTATCATCTATTATAATTGCTCATGGTCGCTCAGGAAAATAATAATCCATAGTAACAATAAGAGCAGTTAGGCAGATAGATAGCTGATGGTGGCTGTGAAGTAGAATGAAATTGTATCTCTTAGGAATTCTCATCATTCTAAAAATGCAAATTCTAAAAATACAGACCAGGAGGCAGGAGGCCTGATATGCAGTCTGCTCTGTCACCTGCTGGCTGTGCAAACCAGGGCTGTTAACCAACCTCCTGAAGCCATTTTCTCGTTTATAAATAAGAATGATAATAATATGGGTTTACAATCTCTTGTCTGCAATTTTGAAATCCTAAAAGCTGTGAAAACCAAATGCTTTCTCATAACTCATTTGGCATCAAAATCTGACCTGTATAGAATGAACTAATGTGAAGCTCTTTAAAACTTTTATTGATCCCATTATGATAAACTCTGACTTGCCTGGTATACTGTATAATGGATGGTAAAGGCACAAACTTGTCTTTCTAAAAACTGAAAGATTTTGAGTTCCAAAATGTGGCCCCAGTTAGATAGAATGAACCATCTTTGATAGCACAACAAAGTGACTATAATCAACAATAAGTTAGAGTATACCTTAAAATAACTGAAAGAGTGGAATTAGAATGTTCCTAACACAAAGAAATGATAAATGCCCAAGGTGCTGGATACTTTAATTACCCTGATTTGATTAATTCACATTGCATGCCTGTATCAAAACATCACATGTACTCTATAAAGATATACAACTATTATGTACCCATAATAATTAAAAATTTAAAACAACAATAAATTCTGGTTACAGTATACACACCTTAATAGAACATGCACTCAGGGCAAGCATTTTCTAAAAGGGACTGTGGTTCTTTTCCTACCTCATGGGGTGGTTGTAACGTATAGTACTAACATGAATGAAAGCTGTTATCATAGTGTTGGATGCATTAAGCCCTCAGTGGATATAAGTTATTTTTTATTTTAATTCATTTTACACAAAAATAAAAGCATTTCTCAGTCCTTCTGGCAGGGCACAAACAACCTATAGCACACTCTTCCAAGCAATGTGTTTAAGTTTTCTATTCCTTCTCTTCTTTTTCCTTTTTCTCATGTTTTATTACCCTCTCTTCTTCTCCTTCTAATATTCCATTATTTTAATCTCTTTGAGAATGTGATGAAAGATGTGGATCTTCTTCCCAGAAAATTGCTCTTTAGCACATACACACATACTTTTAAGGAAGTCACAAATTCCCCCAAGTTCATCAGGGGATCCTACTTTGTGGAGTTCATCTTTTTGGAATTAAGTAATAGCCTATGTGTAAGAAAAATACCAATCACATTGTATATTATTGTTTACCAATACATTAAAGTTACTTTCAAAATTATTTTTATACTATAAAAATACTATGCAATATTTGGGGAAACTGGAAATACCATGAAAATAGAAAGAATAACATATAAGTGACTACCCTGAATAACTTAGGCAGGTGAATGAACCAAACAACTTCTTATGGACATTACCAGTTCTATTTTTCTAGGATTCTGTTCTGGTCAACAACTTAAATTCATGTAGTACATGTAGCTTATAAAGTACTTTCACATATATTATCTTCATAAATCCTCATAAGCCTCTTGAGAGATAGGAAAGACAGATATTATCTTCATTTTATAGATAAAAAGTGTAATTTCAGAAAGACCAATGACTTTTATCTGCAGTTACATAACTGGATCTCCAAATGCCTAATCCAGTGATTCTACCATTTTATTTCATTGGCTCTTATGGAAATTATTCCCACAAATAACTTTTCCATTCCAACTGTTCATTTACACTCTAAACCAGCAGCCCCCAATCTTTTTGGCATCAGGGACTGTTTTCATGGAAGACAATTTTTCCACGGATGGGGGTTGGGAAGAGTAGGATGGTTTGGGGATGATTTAAGCACATTACATTTATTGTGCACTTTTTTTCTATTATAATTACATTGTAATATACAATGAAATAATTATACAACTCATCATAGGTTGGGGATTCCTGCTATAAATCTTATTTGCATTCGATTTATATATATTTATTATATTATATATATTCATATTCTATTTTTCCAACATACTATAAAATGGTGACTGTGACCTCTTCTCTGCCCTCCTACATTTTTTGTCCACATCCTTTTAGCGCATTTAGGTTACACAACATGCCAGTGTAAGTCAACAGATATTGCTGTAAAACTCAAGGACAAGCATGCCATAGTATTCTTGTCCTTGAATAATAGGACAAGCTTGTTAGTCTAAAAGCACAATATAGCATGTAATTTTAGCAGGGACCTTGTGGTTTTTCCATATACTAAGATAAAAATAAGTCATAATTCCATGGAAATATTAATTTATATTTAATGAGTATGTGATGACCAATAAGTTTTAAAGTGCACTCAAAATGCACTGATTATTCCTAGGAGTAGCTTAAGAGAATTTTTTTAAATCACATATACTTTTACCTGTAGAAAGCCCAGAAGTCAAATGCCAGGCCGAAGTTTCATTCATATGATACTTACTCCATTTCAGCTGCAATGCTTGGATAATTCCCTCATTTGGGGCATTTTATTCCTGAGACATCTGGTGATTTTCCCAGAGCCAGATGTTTATCTGTGAAGAATTTCCACCTGTCATTTTTATCAATTATTGAATTTAAATTCAATATCCTCTTTGGATACTTTTTATGGCTAAATCGCATCTGATCCCCTGAAGTCAGGAGTTGGGCTCTCTGGACAATAACAGGAGTTACACATGAGCAAGTATGACTAATACCTAAATAACACTTTCAGATTTCATATAAGGGCAAATTGTTAATATTTGGAGAAGCAGCCAAGTGATTCTACTGACTAGGATATTAATAACAACAGTAAACAAAACAAAAAAATCTCCAAATTCTTCAAGGGATTTTAAACTCGCTTTCAAGCTACTTGGATTAATGCCAGTGTGGTTTTCTAAGTAGAGAGCAAGTCTAACTGTAAGAATGTATGCATTTGATTTTGTGGGTAAAATTAAGACCAATAATCTTTATGTTTTTAAGTGAGGAATCACAGCCCAACATAAGTGTCTATTTGAAATTTATAAAGGGTTTTAATAAATACTGTAATGCTCAAAGATGTTTACTTTTGAGGAGGTTCCTTTATTTCAGTGTCTTAAGAGCTATATTTTTGGCTTCAAATGTTGCTTTTATTGAACAGATGATAACAATATAAAATCATGGCTTTAGGCAAAAAATGAATATGAAAAGAATGTTCTGTACCTTCAAATTTCCATTCTTCATCTTCAACCAAAACCATTTATAACACCTCTCCAGCTCACATACTTTCATGCCCTTTCCACTCTCCCTCTTACCAAAACCTAGGTTCAAAAAAGCAGGTTGGAATTCTGTCTACACACAGCAGATTAAACACATATGTTTATTGTTGCTCCTTTGTAATACTCCAAAATGAAAATTAATGCACAAAACAGTATAAATCTAAAAGAACAAAGAGAATGGGAGAACAGATAACAGCAGATGAGAGATGTCAACAAAACTTTGGACTCAGGAAAGCAGATGGATGAATAGTAATTGATTTGGCAGATCAGAGAAAATGCAACTGTGAGCTTGCAGGAGAGGAAGCTGCTTAGCCCTGCTAAATCTCAGAAAGACTTAAATCTTAGGGACAGTTGGTACCTCTGAAAGCAGAACGTCAGGGCAAAGCAGCAAACTGGAGGACAGGTTGAAAGTTTACGTGAGGGTCAGTTAGACCCCAGATCCCCTCCCCAGGAAGCTGACCCTCCTCGGCCTCTAATGAAAAGATTTACCTTTCGGGAAATTTACAACCAAAAATGGACAGTGGAGTGGTATTGGTTAAAGGCAATACAGGAAAAAGGAATTTAATAGAGTCTACCAAATGAATAGTGAGACTCTCAAGCTCCTTTTTCCTTTGTCTCTCAGATTGCTTACAGCTGTGCTTTTATTTTCCAGGCAGGAGTTAGAAGAATTCCTTAAGGCAGACACTGGTTCTCAATCCAGAGTGATTTTGTCTTTCAGCTACAACCCACAGAGGCGAGACCCTGCTCATTAGGAGGAGGCGCTTATTCGCTGTGGCTTCTTTCTCACTCTGCTCCTCCCATCTTTGCTAACTGCGGTTTCAGCCCTTAAGCCTAGGCAGTGGGGAGGGAAGAGGGAAAATGATGCTCTCTGGGCTTGACGGATGCCTCAAGCGTGTTCCTCCTGTCATCGGGCACTTCCTGTGTGCATCGGCGGATCTCCCCTGACAGGAAATGGAATCTTCCTGTAGCTGCCACTCTGCCCTCAGTTCCTGGTTCTCTTATCGTTCAAGCAAATAGAGACCCTGTGCTGAGGGAGTTCCTCTGGGACAGGACTTGAAACTGCCCCAGCCCAGCTTGTGTGGCTCTTCCTCCCGCTCTCCCCAGCATGTATGGCTGTCATGCGGCCACAGAAAACTCTCCCACAGCCTTTGCCCCGTACATGCAGGGCACAGACATGGCGGCACAGCTGCCTCCACTCTGCTGCACGAGCCTCTAAACTCTCTCAGCCACCGAGACCAAAAGAAAGCAGTGGTCTCACAGGTGTCTTTACACATTTTATTTTCAACACGTAAGGTGTTCCCCTTGCTCTAAGTCTCAGCCAATTTTTTAATTATTTTTTTTTATTTCAGCATAATATGGGGGTACAAATGTTAAGGGTGTATACATTGCTCTTGCCTTCCTTCCCCCCTCAAGTCAGAGCGTCAAGCGTGTCCATTCCCCTGACAATGCACATCTCACTCACTATGTATGTATATACCCTTCCCCTCCTCCCCGTCCCACCTGCCGACACCCAATAAATGTTTTGTTGTTGTTATTGTTGTTTACATTTAAGTTAGATTTTAGAACTTTGCCTTTACCTAGCAAGGGTTAGAGGTATGCCCTTCCCCTCCACACTGTTCGCCACATCTCTCAGATGTGAATCTATCCCCCCCACCCCCCAAATCCCTGGTGAACACCACCACCCTTTGAGCACCACAGTGTTAATCAGTCAGTACCAATTTGATGGCAAGTACATGTGGAGCCCATTTTTCTGATCTCGTGTCACCTCACTTTGGATAATGGGCTTAAGCTCAATCCAGGATAATATAAGTGGTGCGAGCTAGCTGTCATTTCTTAGAATTGAGTAATATTCCATCGTAAACATAAACCGAATTTTAAAAATCCACTCATGAATTGACAGGCACTTGGGTTGTTTCCACGTTCTTGCAATAGTGAATCGTTGAGCCAATTTTTAAAAAGGTGGTATGACCGCCCTCTGGAAGATGTCCCCAGTCATTGTTCGAGGAAGGCTCAGAATACCATGCTGTGGGCACGCAGTACCGTAAGAGTGGCTGTGACAGCATCCAGGAAAGGACAGGGGCCTGGTGGGACCCGCCCCCCTGCCTCTGGCCTGTGGGAGGCACACAACTTCTCTGGGCCCCATGCCCTCATCTCACATAAAATGCATCTTTCCTAAATTTCGAATGATTTCTAAATAAATTTCCAGTCCCAATGTGTGGTGATTGTGGCCATATAAATAAAACACAATTTTGGTAACCAGAGGGTAAAATCTATATTCAAAGTAGAAAAGAATTATATTAAAAGACTCCAGATTCTTTTCTTTCTTTTTTTTTTTTTTTTTTTTTTTTTGAGACAGAGTCTCCCTCTGTCACCTACAGTGGTGTGATCATAGCTCACTGCAACCTCAGACTCCTGGACTCAAGTGATCCTCCTACCTCAGAGTAGCTGGGACTACAGGTGCACGCACTACACCTGGCTAATTTTTTATTTTTATTTTTTAGAGATGGGGTCTTACTATGTTGCCCAGGCTGGTCTCGAACAAGCAATTCTCCTGCCTCAGCTTCCCAAAGTACTGAGATTACAGGAGGGTGAGCCATGACACCTGGCCTTAAATCTTTTTAAAATACAGCTCCTCCCCTCTGTTACTGAATGATTTGGGGGGAGGTGGCGAGGCCGCACACAGAGTGCTTGTTCTGTGTCAAGGCTCCTGGCTCAGCTTTATTCATTTGATTCATTCTGGACCAGCTCTTGCTCAACCCGGAGTCGTATGTTGGAAGTACATCTCCACAGTGCCCCAGCATTGGGTTAACTCTGACAGACCCTCCTTCTCAATCACCAGAATATTAGCTGTGATTTTAGTTTATTTTTTTTAAAGATCTAAAAACATACTAGGCCGGGCACGGTAGCTCACGGCTGTAATCCTAGCACTCTGGATCGAGGCAGGCAGATCATTTGAGTTCAGGAGTTCAAAACCAACCTGAGCAAGAGCGAGACCCTGTCTCTACTATAAATAGAAAGAAATTAATTGGCCAACTAATATATAGAGAAAAAATTCGCTGGGCATGGTGGCGCATGCCTGTAGTCACAGCTATTCGGGAGGCTGAGGCAGCAGGATCACTTGAGCCCAGGAGTTTGAGGTTGCTGTGAGCTAGGCTGACGCCACGACACTCACTCTAGCCTGGGCAACAAAGTGAGACTCTGTCTCAAAAAAACAAAAAAAATAAAATAAAAATAAAAACATACTAAATCCAACATATTGCTGTTGAGGGCCTCATACTGGAAGATCCATTTATTCGGTGCAGAAGAAAAAATTAGTGGCTATGTTAATAAATACACATTTACAATCAGTCTTCAACTCATTATTTTTGCAATATAATTCAGATCCTAAGCCTCTGAGATAGGCAATCTACGACTGTAGGGCATGGAAATTCACAGGTGTTAAATTATCTGCATAGAGAACATTTACTATAATTTTGAACTCAAAAGATGTACATTATTTATTGCCAGGAAAAATCACAGCACTAAAATAGAATATAAAAACTATAATGTTCAAAGAAATTGTGTTCCTTAGCTCATAACCAGAACTATATTCATGTAAATGTAATGAAATTGTGTTATGTGGTATGTTATCCCTTGCTTTTTTAAAACAAAAAAGATTTAAATATTTTCACTAACCAAAAAATATTTTTAGAAGACAGAGATAATTAACCTTGGAAAGCTAATCATTCCTTTGGTTAATGATGAAATAAAATATATAAAGTATTTCTATCAATAAAAATTCTACCCATGAGGGTTCTAAAACTCATTATATATGAAATGAAATCTTCTCAAAAGGCAATACAGTATAGGTTTTACTGAGATTACATTCACATTACAGATATTACAATATTCATAAAGATATGGAAGCAATTATGGTGATGATGTTTTGCATTCTTTGAAGCAATTGCAACACATTGAAACTGACCCTATGACCCAATTTTCTGGCATACCAGAAAATTCTGGGAGAATATTATTCCCTAATGTAAGAATGGAGAAACCACATATACACTATTTTTCTCTCATTTTTCTATGCTTCTACAGTCTATTTGGGGTTTGGATTTAGGACAGGAGGTTATGTTTAGAAACAGGTATTATCTTAATTGAATAACAGAGCTGCCTGCAATTTTTGTAAATTGCAGAAAGGTTTTTTTCCATCATATGATATCACTAGGTGATTGCTTTTTGAGCTGGAAGGAGAAAACTGGGAAGGCTAAAGTACACAATTAAAAAGGTGTTAGATATGGGGCTTTGACCTCCCAATGGCGCAGGAGCTTAGCAGAGAATGATCACGGACATTGGTTAACAGATGCAATGGCAGTGAAAATGGATTCTGACTCCCCACTCAGTACAATAATTGGTGTCCCAAATCCCTGGAGTCTCCCTCTTGTCTCTCATATATTATATAAATCAGAATGAACCTGTGAACTTGGTAGATCGAGGAGGTTGACATAGAATGAGGACCCCCCCTTGACCCTCTCCAGGATTCATAGATATCTAAAAAGCTTCTGAGACGATTTTGACTTCTGGAGAGAGAAGCTCTCTCTAATCGCCCAGGAATTTGTTGGTTATGCACACCAGTTTCTGAATGATCAAGACTGCCATAGAGGTAAATCAAACAAACCCAAACAAATAAAGTAAAAAACAAACAAAACCTCGCTTGATAAGAGAGGCCAAATATGGAACAGAATATGAGAGAAACCTCCCACGATTATATCTTATGAAATGTAATCCAAATGGTGTATGTTCTCTAAAAAAAAGTTTAAAATATTTGAAGGGAAGCCCTTGGACTACCTATGACATGAAACTCTTCTGGCTCATGATCCGCCACATACATCTATGTCCAAAGGTGTGATGAAAGCACAGGCCTTAATTGGCAATGCAAAAACTGACTTTTTTACAAATCGTTCGTTCTAAAATAACTGTCTCAAATTTGATGATTCTAAGCCCTTTTAGGCCAGCATCTATCTTCTCATACAAAAAAAAAAAAAATTGGTTAGAATGATTAAATTAAATAAAGTATTGGCCTGCTACATTTTGTAACCAAAGCTTTTTAAAACTTTTTCTAACTTGAAGACATAATCATTAACAACCAATTGACCAAAATTAATTCTCTAGTAAAATCCTGTAAAAATGAACTGATGATCATGGTTATTCAATTTTAAAAGTAAATTTTCTAATGCCCTTGTTTTTTTAAATAGTCCACCTAAACATTTAGCCCTATTCCTCTTTATTAAATTGTAAACCTGGGTTTCCCAAATCAATATGCAATACTCTAATTCCTCTCTTAAGGAATGTTTGAACAATATTTTAGTAAGGTCTTTGAAGAATACTTACTTTCACAGTTAATGAACACTTTCTAGTAATTACCAAAAAAGAAAAAGAAAAACAAAGTAAGAAAGAAAAGAAAAAGAAAACGTAAATCTATCTCCCAATATCTCAACAAGACCACCCACATAATTTTAAGGAACCAGTGCAAAATAAAAATCTAGGACATTTTATTCAAAAATTACTAAGAATTTCAAGACAGTGACAGCAGAGAATTAAATCAAGAGTGGCCTTTCTAAGTATGGAGCCCTGTGGACCCAAACCAATCGCATGCTGGTGTGAGCTCTGCTCACAGCTGCATTCACTCATTTATAATCTCTCCCATTTAGTAAATGCCTCCTTTTTCACTGCATGTGTAAGTTTAGATACATATATGAAGTTTGATCTTTATGAATTCATAAATATCATAGAATACTTCAGATACATGAGACTATGTCCAGTAGCACAGAAAATGCAGGAAAAATGTATTAAAAATAATTCCAAAAAGCTAGGAAACACAGAGAATGAGAGAATAAGTCAGAACAATAGCTAGATCGTCTATATCCTTTGTCACATTACAGAAATAGAACCTCAGTAGTGAATCAATATTGAAAACATTAATCAGTAGTTTAAAATACCTTTACAGAAAGAAAACACCAGGCCAGATGGTTTATCAGCTGCTTCTACCAAATATTTAAAGAACAAATAGTCGATGTCATGAACTCTTCCAGGAGATGGAAAAAGAAAGCATATTCTCTGGCTCATTCTATAAGGTTGGCGTAAATCCTAATACCTGTGATGGATAATGTTCTTTCTCTACTCCACACTTTCCCTCTGTACATTTTCCTATACCTTTGGGGCTGGAAGTCTGCAAGCTATATTTCATAGTCTCCTTGTCATCTAACTTCCTATTAGTTTCTCCTAATACGAGGCACTGCCAAGAGACTGGAAAATCAGAGGGATTTAGAAGCAATTTGTTTCTAATTTCTGGCAGCTTCATCAGCAGTGGTAGGTTTAGCTGTGGCAGCAGCAGCCACCTGTGAGAGTAGGTGCTTAGTGAGAGAGTAACTGTTTAGCTCCCAACTACAGCAGCCTCAGAATTGTAGCAATTGTGAGCACTAGGTAACAACCAATTTTCTTTTGCTTCTTAGCCCTCATTTACCTTTGCTGGGCAACACATTTTTCCTTTTTTATTCTTCTAACTCTTCTAATAACTTTGTAATAAATTTAATTCCTTGTATTAAATTTTCTCTTCTTGCAATGTGTGGAATGGTCCTCTATTTTCCTGGTTGGACAATGACTGATTCAGTGTTTAAATCATACAAGTTTATAGCATCTTATTATAGAAGCCCAAACAGACTAAGACAAGTACTAAAAAAAAATGTTAGCAATTCAATTTGGCAATATATTTAAAAAGATAATATGAGATTGTCAGACTGTGTTTATTCCACGATTTCAAGGTTGTTTGAATATTGACAGATCAATCAACACATTGCACACCAATAATATTTGAAAGGAGAAAGACCATATTTCTTTATAGACTCAGGAAAAATATCTAATGAAATTTAGTATCCATTCGTGACAAAAATTTATATCTAACTAGGAATAGAAGACACTTTCCATAACCTATAAAAGGAATCTACAAAGACCTTATTGCTATAATTTTTCCAAAATGTTATAAATATTCTTTGTAGAATCAGGAAAAAATATCAAAATTTCTATTCACAATTGTTCTGGAGATCACAGCAAGGACATTAAGGGAAGAAAAATAAGTAAAATAATTATGCATTAAAAATTAAGAACAAATACTGTAATTTTTTAGATGATATAGTTGAATGTCTACACAAAAAACCCAAACAATCTGTAAAAAACTTCTTATGATATATTAGAGTTTAGCAGAGTTGCTGAAGATAAAATCATTATAAATATATAAGTTTTATTTCTATATGTCAGCAATAAATAGAAAATGTAATTTTACTATTTATAATAGCAACAAAAAGAGCCATAAAAATATGTAAGCACTTTGTAAGAAAATTATAAAATTTTATCAAAAGGTTTTTTAAATACCTAAATAAATAGAGCAATATGCCAACTTCCTGGAAAGAAATAGCCAATATGGTAAAAAATCAAAATCAATTTTAATCTCATTTACTTAAAGTTTGAATGAAATTCTAAGTAAAATTTCAGCATGATTTTTTTTTTATGGAACTTGGCAAAGTGATCCTATGCATTTAAGTTCAAATAGTCCAAAGAAGAGCCAAAACTCTCCTTAAGCAAAATAATATGTTAGGGAGATCTGCTCTAACTGCAGTAAAAAAGATATAAAGCTCTAGTACATAAGAGGTAAGTATCATGCAAGCATAGAGATGGAGAATTTGCTCAAGGAAACTAAAGAGAGAGCCCCCACAACTAATCCATACATTTACAAAAACTTGATTTATGAACAAATCTGGCATTTCACATCAAAGGGGAAACAAGGGAGTATTCAAATATGTTCAAAGATGAAACAATAGTTTAATCATATAAGAAAAAATTGGTATGTATTCATATAATACACAAATATCAATCCCAGAAGGTTTAAAAACTTAAATTTGGAAAGGAAAATATTTCAACTTTAGGAGAAAATATGGAAAAATATGTTTAGACACTCAAGTTAGAATCTATGAAAGAAAAAAGAGAAATGAAAAACTTTAAAGGGAAAAAATGTATAAACTCAATTGCTTTAAAATTAAAGCCTTATGTTAATCAAAACATAATAAAAAGATGAAAAAGCAGACAGAAACTGGGAGAATATACTTGAAACACACATAAATAATAAAGAATTAAAATGCAGAATGTATTCAAGAGGAAAATGACATGATTTTACATATGGTTTTAAAGGATTACCAGGCCATCATTTGGCCAATAAATTGTATAGGTGCAAAAGTGAAAACTGGGAGAGCAGTTAAGAGGCAAGTTAGGTGAATGATGATGGAATTTTGGACTGAGTAGCAGAGCAGTGGAGAAAAAAGTAGATGGATTCCAGATGTATTTTTGCATGTGTGGCCAACAGAACTCACTGATGAATTGTATGTGAGTTTTAAAGAAAAAAGAAAAAAATCTTCATTTGATTCCAAAGTTTTTGGCTTGATCAACTGAGTAAATGGGGTTCTATAAATAAATAATTTTTTTTCTATTTATGGGGAAAACTAGGAAAGGAAAAGTTTAGGGTTGAAGAGGGATCTAGAGTTCCCTTTTGACATGTTCCATTTCAGTTACCTATTAGGTATCTAAATAGAGATATTGGCTCCTTTAAAACAGACATCAGCTACTTTAGTTTGGGCCTCAACAGAGAGATCAGACTTAAAACATTAATTTGGAGCTCACTAGCCATATATGGTGTGAACGTACCTATTTTTTTCCCCCTGGACTGTGAGCTGAAACAGAGATGTTTGTGACCTCAGACTCTGGAGAAGAAAGACAAGGGAAGAAGACCCCTACTTGGAGGAGACAGGCTGCCCTGGATACTAGAGGCAGGAAAGGTGCTGAAGAGAACAAGGTCCAGTAGGGTTCCCCAGGGGAGGCACTCAGTTGATCTCTTCCAGGAACGGTAATACGTGGTCGTCAGTTTTAAGTTTATTTCCCAAGTTGCAATCCCCTAATGTGTTCACTGTTATGCCTGTGTTTGGGAGACTCGAGCTTGCTGTTATGTCCATGGCTAGAGTCAAGCAGGGGGCAGGGAAGCAGCAGTGGCCTGGAAAGCAGGTATAATGGGTAAGTGACAAGAGTAGAAGAGTAGAAAAGCCCACAACATCAGTCCATAGCAGCATGATATGGGATGACTGACTTCCCAATGCCCACTTTCTACCCTATCTAGGGCTGGAGTAGGGGAGACAAGAATCGCCGATTAATATGGACCCATTATGATAATCCTATTCCCCTTGCTGAAGATTGTTGGTGGAAAGGCCTAGGCTTGTTTACACCGATGAGAAGTGAGGAGAGTTTTGCTGTGATCTCTAGAAAAAGAAATGTCTTAACTCTTAAGGGAAAGCTACAAAAAGTCAAGTTCCTTCTTCCTAGACTTGAACATGGAAGTCTGTGGTCATAATTGCTACTCACCATCATTCTGTGACAATGAGAAAACTGATCCAGTGGATGTAGTGGAGGAGAGACAGAAAGAACCCGTGTCCTTTTCATCAAACCGCTACCTCTGAAGCATGCCTTTCCCTGGAGCACCTTGATGTGAGTCAATACATTCTTCATTAGTTAAGCCCAGTTTGGGTCAGGTTTTATGTTAGTTGAAACTGAAAACATTGTAACTGACACAAACTTTGTTATACAATGATCAGAAGGATTTATTGAAAAATTAAACATTCCTGGAGCTCAAAAATATTACAAGAAGGAAATTCAATAACAAGAAATGAATTGCCTACAGAT
This sequence comes from Microcebus murinus, assembly GCF_040939455.1. NCBI lineage: Eukaryota > Metazoa > Chordata > Mammalia > Primates > Cheirogaleidae > Microcebus > Microcebus murinus. The sequence continues at coordinate 31,457,551 of NC_134108.1, forward strand.
ACTCTGGATGAGTGATTGGGCTGTAATTGTTGCATATTGAAGGGAAAACTGACCCTAGAGGCAAAGGACTTCAAGACATCCAGGACATTCAGGATACTCAATCACGTACAAATTTCTACACAACCAAAAAGCAGGGAGTTATATAACTTTGAAGTCACTTTAACAGTCATATTGTGTAAAAAAAAAAAGAAAGAAAGAAAAATATTGAAAAATGAAAATAAATCCTTGGAATTAGAAATGTTAATAAACATGTAATGCTAATGAATATTTTCTTCACTTAAATGTAATATAAAAATAAAAAAGAACATTTTTACCTTGGCTATTAATCATTAATTCTCCTTTCTGAAGAGTCTAAAGAACTTCACAAATATGATAAATATTAATAAAATATTAATAAAACATTAATAACTAAGGGCTGAATAGCATTCTTTTTTAAAAAAATACAAAGTATTCAAGCAAAGATTCTCTTAGATAGGTTAGTCCGAAATACCCTAAAGAAAAGTTTTTTCAAAGCTCTGACGTGATTTTCAAATTTGTGTAGGTTTGTAAGTTTGTTTTGCTTTAAGCAAAACCTTTTGAAGTCTATTATATATACACATGGCATAACACCCTTAGGGTAACTTAAACTGAAATTATAGAAGAAAAAGAGCAAAAGAATTAAAATTTTCCTAAGTAAGCAATTTCCTAAAAAAAGAAAAAAAAATGAAGCTATGTTTTAAAAATTCATAGTTTACTCTTGCTTACCAGCTCTTCAAATCCATACATTTCAACCCCACTGCAACTCCCAAAGAAACTCTTGGGAATGAAATCTGTGTTCTTTAGAGACTAGGAAAGATAACTTAAATCAAGGTAACCCAAGAGGTTGTCTGCCCTCTTCTAGTCAGTGTTGAAGCCTGACCAGGCTGTGTTCCCACTATCCAAAGTGAATATTTATGGCCGGGCAAGGTGGCTCACGCCTGTAATCCTAGCACTCTGGGCGGCCGAGGCGGGCGGATTGCTGGAGGTCAGGAGTTCAAAACCAGTCAGAGCAAGAGCGAGACCCCGTCTCTACTATAAATAGAAAGAAATTAATTGGCCAACTAAAAATATATATAGAAAAAATTAGCAGGGCATGGTGGCACATGCCTATAGTCCCAGCTACTCTGGAGGCTGAAGCAGGAGGATCGCTTGAGCCCAGGAGTTTGAGGTTGCCATAAGCTAGGCTGACGCCACAGCACTCACTCCAGCCTGGGCAACAAAGCGAGGCTCTGTCTCAAAAAAAAAAAAAAAAAAAAATGAATATCTAGAAAAGTTTGGAGACTTAGGAAACAAACTGTGAAGTCTTTCGCAGCGTGAACCACTAAGAACAAGTTTTCTGGGTAAAGTACTTCATAGAGTACCCCTAAACTCGGTGATATCATCAACTCACTTCTGGAAATAAAACAGTCAGTCTTTAATCATACATCTTTAGGGAATGATTTTTAAAACTGTTCTTTGTCAGGACCATAGAAGCATCACAATTTGGGGGGACTATTCTTAGGACTATAACTAATGAGAACTATATCCTTTTTAAGGATATTGTCACCTGCCAGAAAATTGTGGTCACAGGAAAGCGGCTATCTGTGGAAAAGAGTAGTAATTTGTTGGATAATAATATTGTTGCAATATTTACCTAAGGGAAAGGGGCAATGTATCCTGATGTATCTGGAAACATAATTTTAAATACTAAGTGAGGTTTTCAGAGACTGTGATATCAAGATGAGGCAGTATGGTAGATTAATCTTTGCATGGAAGCAACCTCTAGTGTAACTAAATAAACCAACATTTTGAGTTACACAACAATCATTCCTGAGTTTGAGGCTTGAGCTGTTTCTAAGAACTGAATCACCTAAGGACCTGATGAAATTGAAATTGAGGTTCTAAACGTGAAAAGCCAGGATCCACAGCCTGGGTCAGCGTGGCCCTGCCAACTTACCGCCAGCCTTGCTTGATGGCCAAGTCTTTATCTCTGTTCTGTAATTACAACAAAAATGGACTTCCTACGCATTCATTATTTAGTAAATCTACAGTCTTGAAAACAGACAAGGTTAACTTCAATGATTAAGGTCACCTAATTGATCTTTTATATTTTTAATTCCTTTTTTAAATTTCTATTTTAGCATTCTGAGCTAAATTATTTTTCATCTAAATAGATCTGATGTAGAGACACATTAAAAAACCCACAGATCTGCCCACAAACAGTGATTCTAATGGAATTGGGAACTTTATATATACTTATGTGACTAAAGAAAAACCCACGGCTAAGCAAGTAATTCTGAAAAACCAGTAAAAGTTTGAAATGGTAAAACCACATGAGTGTTAGCAAATTAAATTACATATCAACAAATTGTTTTAGATAGTGTTGGTGTGTTTGGATGCACAGAAATAAATAACCCTCTGAGATTATGGCAAAGAATTAATGAATAACTTTGCGTAATATTAGGAACTCATTGCCAAGATATCACCTACAAAGCAGCAAGGCTTTTCAGCTAACAGATGGCTAACTAATTTGCTCGCTCTCCGTCAAACTACGGAATAAACCATGAGCCTGCGCAGTAAGACTGAGATACCATCTTAAAAAGGTCAACTGTCTTTAACATTCATGGCATGCATACTTTGCAAACCAAACATTAGAGTGAAAGGTCTGACAAATAGAGTGTGCTAATGGAGAGAATGAGGCAGAATACTGAAATTGTGACTGTTCTGGTAAATCCAGGATGATTGGTTATTCTCTTTATACCCAAACCCTGAGAGGAAGGAAAACAACAGACCAACAAACATAAAAAATTGTTTTCCATTAAAAATTTTCATATCGTATTTTCAGATTTAAAAAGAATAATAATAAAGATATATATTTAATAATAGCCATAATTTACTACACATTTATTCTGTGCCTTCCTGTGCCAAACACATTACATGTATCCTCTAATCTCACAACTCTGTAAGGTGGTCTAACTGATGAAGAGAATGAATCACAGAAATGGGGCAAGAACTTGCTCAATGCTCTTAGCTCCCAAAAGGAAGAGCTAGGATTAAATTCAGATAGCCTAAGTCAAGAGCCCAAGTATTAATCATAATGCCGTATTGTGCTGATTAATTTTACATGTCAACTTGGGTAGGCAATTGTATCCAGTTTGTGGTCAAACATTTGTGTAGATGTTGGTGTGTTGGTACTTTTTTAGAGGTGATTACCGTTTAAATCAGTAGACCTTGAGTAAAGCAGATTACCCCGCATAATGTAGGTGAGTCTCATCCCATTAGACGAAGGTCTTAATAAGCAAAGACTTCCCTAAAGTTTCCAAAAGAAGCAAGGTTTCCCTTAAGCAACTTCCCTTAAGTTTCCCTAAAAAGAAGCAATTCTGCCTCAAGACTGCAGTATAGAAATCCTGCCTAACTTTCCAGCATACAGGTGTGGGAGTCAAGACTGCAACACTGACTCCTTCCTTGATTTTCTAGCCTGCTAGCCTGTTCTACAGATTTCAGACTTGCCAGCCCCCATAATCATAGAAGCCAATTCCTTAAAATAAATTTTTCTCTCTCTTTCTCTCCACACACATATATCTCCTCTTGGTTCTGTTTCTATGGAGAGAGAACCCTAATACACGTATATTTGTATAATCTGAAGATTCTATTATACAACATTATTTTATTTAATTTTTATCATAACCCTATGCCCAAGGTAAAACAATATTATTAACACTTTACAGATAAAGGAAACAAAGCCAACAGAAGGTGAATTATTTATCCAAATCATAGCTCTAGTAAGTGATAAAACCTGAACTGAAACATAGATCCAAGATTACAAGAACTGCCAACACAAATGTTATGTTTGGCTGTAGCAAATGTGTTATGATTCTGTAGGGATAGGAGTTTGCCACTGCCTACCTAGGTCTTCTGACTCCATGGTCTAAAAATCTTTTCTTTACCTCTTATTACCTTTTAGATAAACAAATACCCCTTGTCAGATCATTCCAACAAATGCAGGAAGAAAACACTGAATTGAAAGCTGTAGATAAATTCTGTCTCCTAGCCACTTTCTGGGGCTAATATAATAGGCAAAAAGGCAAAGATGTAGAAAATGGAATCCATAAAATCAACATCTCCATTGGTTTATTCAAATACATATGGAGTCTGTATGGCACAGTGTGTTTGTCCTTTGAAAGACAGCAAAAGGAATGAATTATTATTATTGAGTCGCAGATCTATGCTAAAAGCCCAGAAAGTACTTCTAGCATTTAGAAGAGTCCCAAGAACAACATCCCTCTCCTTCAGCTGACTCACCATATCACTCGTGCACCACCTTAAATATTATTAGTTATTATATGTATAGTATTACAAGGCAAACAATAATAAGGTCTCCAAACAAGTATACCACAGTTAACATTACTTAGATCTAACAGATGGAATAAGAGATTATAGGTAGGGTACATAGTGGTTAACTGAAGAATGGTTTTGCCAGCTGAAAGTAAAGAGCAATACTGTGTAAACACTTTAAAAGATAACATCTTAAATAAAGTGAAATAGCTGAGCAATGAGCGTTTATTAATAAGATTGCACCACTCTTAAGATTATAATCGCCAGCCCTTAACTCTGCTCAGCAATCTGACTCTATTTCACTTGACAACTCACTTTCCCACTCACCTTGGTTAATTTTGCAAACCTATGTACTATTTTTAAAACGTCAGTCCCCTCCTCCCATCCCAGAAGTTCTCATCTGCTTCACAGAGGAAATAGAAGACATTGGCTTGGAGCTTCCTAACCACCCACTTCCTAACCACCCATCCTCATTTCCCCATTGACGCTGGCGGAGCTGACCTTCCTCCTGTCCAAGGACAAACTTTCATCTAGTTCTTTGGCTTCCATCCCGTGATGATTAATTTTACATGTCAACTTGGCTAGGCTATGGTACCCAGTTGTTTGATCAAACAACTAGATGTTGCCTCAAAGCTATTTTTTAGATGTGATTAATATTTAAATCAGTAGATTTTGAGTAAAGCAGATTACCCTCCACAAGGTGGGTGAAAGTCGAGTTGAAGGCCTTGAGAGAAAAGACCAAGGTCTCCCGAAGAGGAAGGAATTCTGCCTCCAGGCTCAAGACTGCAACATTGACTTGCCGAAATTTCTAGCCTGCTGGCATCCTTCCCTATAAATTTCAGACTTGCCAGGCCCCACAATCTGGTGCACCAACTCCTTAAAATCAATCTCTTTTTCTCTCCCTCCACCCACTCCCTCTGTGTGTGTGTGTGTGTGTGTGTGTGTGTGTGTGTGTGTGTGTGTGTAGGTTCTGTTTCTCTGGAGCACTCTTAACTAATACCATCTGCTTTCTTGATAACCTCACACCAGGGCTTCCCAATATTTTTCACAAAATGGTCTACTTAAAAACAATATTTGTATAACACACTGGCTGCTTACGGCTGGAAGTCCCTACACCTGAATCTGAAGACGTCATGGCTTAGCGGTGGCATCATTCTAGGGAATCCCTGCTTAACCCCTGGCTTACTTCTCTCTGCCCTCCTTGTATATTCTACCTCTCCTTGGCTTTTATCCAAGACTATGGGTTAAACAATAAAATAAAATAAAATATAGATCTCCACATCCTTCTCAAATTATCACCTTATTTTTCTTCTCTGCTTTACACGTTTTGTGATTATTTATTCTGCTTATCTCTTTTTTGTGCCTCCTGTTCATATATTTCTTAGATGAATGAAGAAATGAATAAATGAATTGTCTACTGGATGCAAGAAAGCTAGGCACTATGGGGACTACTGAGAGACATAAACATCAAACAAGGCATATATTGGTACAAATCAGCATATGTATACAATGCCTTGTGATAGTTATAAGCAAAGACGTAGAAGGATAAAGCATAAAAGGTAAGCATTGTTAACAATATTTCTAGGAGAAGACAAAACTTAGATAAAGATCATTGGCGTAAATGACATATTTCATGAGTTCATTTACAAGGCAGGTGGGAACAATTGGAGCCAAGTAATAAGTGAGGCATCCAAAAATAATTCTGAAGGTAGGCAAAAGGTTGGGAGAGGGAGAAATTTTAAAAGTAAGAATGAATTTCTTTAGGGTGAAATCCAGTTTTGTGGAGAAGCCATTGAAAGAGAAAATTTACGGAAAATGCAAAAGCACCATGGAGAATAAAAAGAGATATATAGATATCTCTATGTATATAATTTTCATTCAGTAGAACAAATATTTGAGGCAGAAACGAGATGACCGTGTGTTAAGGAGGAGATGAGGAACAGAGGCAATACACATCGGTATTCTTCCAAGGAAGGGAAGCCAAGCAGGAGCACTGACATCTGTTGATGCTTTACCACCCTCCACCCTAGTCTGTCACGAAGGCTCACTGTTCCTGTCACAAATACCCACCATCCTGACCCTTTCTTTTCCCTTTCCTCTTGCCTGAATTGGTCCCCTGGACTCCCACTTCTCCTCCCTCTAGGAGAACCATCCTGTGTTGGTTCAATGCAATGGGAACTATTGAGAGCCATGAAAATTAAACAGATAAGGCATATATTGGTACAAATAAGCATGTGTATAAAATGCCTTGTGATGGTTATAAGCAAAGAAAGGATAAAGGCAGCAGGTGCCACAGGAGAGACGGCATAGTGCAGGAGAAAGTGGGTAAGAGCCTGGCCTCTTGAGTTCAGCAAACCTGGTTTCAATCATATTACTCTCTGATCTTAAGTAAATTATTTACATTCCATAAACCACAGTTTCTTCATTCCTAAAACATGGACAATACCTTCCTTATTGATTTGTTATAGGGTTCAAGTGAAGTAAATCTGTTCAATAGGTAGATATATACACCCAAGGTGTTCAAACATTTTTATTGTGATACCAAAGTGATGTTCCTAAAGCCCTGTCTTACTATCTTGTATCCATGATCAAAAGTCCTCAAGGCTCTATGATTTCTTACAGCTTTAATGTAAATGTCTCTTTCCTAGACTACGAATTCTTATGCTGGGACTTGTCTTAGTCATCCTTGCAGTGAACAACTTAATACATTTATTCAACAAACTGCCTTTAATGCAGAAAAAGATGGACTTAAATTGTCACTAGGACAGAATAAGATGCTTTGGGCTTCAAGTAACAAAAAACACAACTAACAATGACTTTACAGAGTAGATGCTTATCTCATATAACGAAATTATAGAGATAGTAAGTTTCTGATTAAACGACTCAATAATGCCAAGTTCTTTCTCTCTTTTTCTACCTTCCTTAGCATTTTATCCTCAAACTTGCTCCCTCCTAGTTCCAAAATGACTGCTGCAGCTTTGGGCATAAATGACCTCATCTGACCACATTCGAAGTGGGAACTAGTGAAGACAAGCGACACGAGTGCTCTCCTTATTTCTCTCTCTTCGCATCACTAGGGAGGCTGCTTTTCTGGATTTTATGTGCTTGATTCTCTTTCTCTCAATTTGGTATGTAATTGTTAAAGAGCCCCAGACTTCTAAATTGGGCTTTCTTCACTACTTACTCTCTTCGCTGACTATGTATTTTCATGCTTTAAAAAGATATATTCAGGCAACTGCCAACTCTATATATTGAGCTCAAATCTCCTCTTCAAACTCCATATTTATATATCCAATTCATATATCCACTTGGTGTCATACTATATGTGTTATATACGTGTGTGCATGTGTATAACATTTTTACAACTTTCTTTTGTCATTCAACATCATGTTTTTGAGACTTATCCTTCTTATCCATGAGATCTAGTTCATTTGTAACTGCTATATAGTAGTCTATGGATAAATAAGCCACAATTTAGCAATCTCTTTCCTTGACTTAGGCGGTTGTTTCTACTTTTTGCTATTATAAGCAGCTGCAAATAAAGAATATTTACATGTCTGCTGGATCTACTATTATGGAATGGGGAGCATTTATCTTTCCATATAATTGTGAATTTGTCCATTTCTCCTTTTAATTGTGTAAAATGTTCTTTCTACATATTGTTGGAGGCATATACATTTTGAAATGTTATTACTTCCTCTTGACTTGAAATTTTGATCATATGTAGTGATCATCTTTATCTCTAATAGTGATTTTCTTCTCAAAGTGTATTTTTTATAATAATATAGCTATACTAGCTTCCTTTTGATTATTTATCTGGTCTACTTTTTCTCATCCTTTTACTTTTAGTCATTTTGTGCCATTATGTTTATATTCCCTTATAAAGAGAATTTCATTGGATGCTTACAACCTAATTTATGGCCTTTAACTGGTAATTTTCCCCATCAACATTCTTGTAATTACTGAAATATTTGTATTTATCTTTGTCTTCTCCTTTTATTTTGTAGTTTCTCTTTAAAACCAGAAATCTTCTCCTGCCTTCTAAAAGATTGACTAACTTACCTTTATTCCCTTTTATTTTCTAGATATTTAGATATAATATAATCAATATTTATTATTTAAGTGATTAGGTTGAAATTATTAACATATATAGTTGATTAAACAGAGATTAAATTATTAATTCTATTTGAATAACTCAATGTTTCTTTAAGGATTCATATCTTTCATAAATTCTGGAAAGCTCTCAGCAATTACCTCAACAAATGTAACTTCTCCTTTTTTCTTTCAATCACCTCTTTCTGCAACCCCTACTATACTGGTGGCCTCATTCTAACCTTAGTGTCTCTTAATTTCTCCCACCTACTTTCTAAACCTTTATATCTCAGCACTGTATTCTGAGTAATGCTCTCTAAATTAACTCTTTGTTCACTGATTATTTAGTTGTACCTTATTTTCTATTTAGTCTATCTATTGATTTTTATTTCTAGAAATTCTATGTCACTCTTTCAAATGTGTCAATGTTATAGTGTCTTATTTTTTCTTATGATTTAAGTTCCAAATTTTATGCTTTATTCAAACCTATTTTATATGCTTTACCAGAGAATTCAAGGAACTAAAATTCCTGGGATTCCAATCCTCCTATCCTTGTGTCTGCTGACTTAGGGATTGTTGAATAGCACGTGTTACCGTGTTACTGGCATGCCTCTCTGGGAAAGTTTTGCATTTGCTTCTTTCATACACTGCAAAAGGACCATCCTGCTGAGTTCAATTTTTACATAACCTTCTTTCTTCTTTCTTGTAGATTTCCAGATTTTGTAAGACCTTATTATTTTGAATCCCAAGTTTGCATGAAACACAAATTTGGAGTTTGGATTCTCGGAAAATTCTCTTTTATTTCAACTGGTACTTTTAACTTCCTTTTCTTCTTTCTACACCAGTGGGTAGATTTTTAAAAAAAGAATACCCTTTCTCTGAGGGTTTCTCTGAAGTTTAGCACTTCTGAGGGGCCCATATTTATTCAGAGGTCTCCATTTCAACCCCTCACCTTTCTTTTGAATACAAAGCTTCAATTTCTATCCTCATAAGGATGTTAAACTCTGAGCCTCTGGACTGTGAAGACCAAGAATACTTCAGGGCAGCCACAGAAATGTTGTCTCATATACTTGACTTTGCCACTAGAGTAGCCTCTGTTCTTTGTTGTATGCTCAGCTATGCATTTAGAGTTGCATATATATATATATATAGATAGATAGATAGATAGATAGATAGATAGATAGATAGATATATTTTTTTTTTTTTGAGACAGAGTCTCACTCTGTTGCCCAGGTTAGAGTGAGTGCCGTGGCATCAGCCTAGCTCACAGCAACCTCAAACTCTTGGGCTCAAGCGATCCTCCTGCCTCAGCCTCCCAAGTAGCTGGGACTACAGGCATGCGCCACCATGTCCAGCTAATTGTATATATATATATATATATATATATATGTATATATATATATATATATATATTTTTTAGTTAGCCAATTAATTTCTATTTATAGTAGAGACGGGGTTCTTGCTCTTGCTCAGGCTGGTCTCGAACTCCTGACCTTCAGCAATCCACCTAACTCGGCCTCCCATAGTGCTAGGATTACAGGCATGAGCCACCGCGCCCGGTCCAGAGTTGCTTATATATTTAACATGTATAATATATATTCAATAGGTATCGGCAGGAGGAGAACTTTCTGCTTCTCTTTGTACTCTATTTATCACATCTCTTTAAAACAGCTGTCATCTCTTTATGGCTAAAACACAAGGCCATTTCCCTAGTCATAGATGCCAATTTTAGGGCAAAGAGCAAACCTTTGTATGTGTGTTTTTTTTTGTTTGTTTGTTTTTTGTTTGTTTTTGTTTTTTGTTGTTGTTGTTGTTTTTTTTTTTTTGAGACAGAGTCTCGCTTTGTTGTCCAGGCTAGAGTGAGTGCCATGGCGTCAGCCTAGCTCACAGCAACCTCACACTCCTGGGCTCGAGCGATCCTTCTGCCTCAGCCTCCCGAGTAGCTGGGACTACAGGCATGCGCCACCATGCCCGGCTAATTTTTTATATACATATCAGTTGGCCAATTAATTTCTTTCTATTTATAGTAGAGACGGGGTCTCGCTCTTGCTCAGGCTGGTTTTGAACTCCTGACCTTGAGCAATCCGCCCGCCTCGGCCTCCCAGAGAGCTAGGATTACAGGCGTGAGCCACCGCGCCCGGCCTGTATGTGTGTTTGTGTGGCTTGTGTGAATTTGTTAAGTATGCGAAGCAAGGCCTCAGTCAGGTAAAACTTTCCTCAGGAGCTATTTCTTGAAAGAAGAAGAATTTACTACAGAGGCAGAGGATGCCTGTTCCAGGCAGAGGGCATGGCATGTGCAAATGCTCAAAGGTTTGAAAGAATGTAGATGATTTGGAGACCTGTGAGTAGATTCATAAAACAGGAACAGAAGCTTAACATGGGGAAATGACCAAAGTCAAGGACTAGATCATGGAAATCCATTTTAACTCCATGCTAAGAAGATTATATTTTATCCTTAAGACAATAGAAAGCTCTTGAAGAATTTCAAGCAGAAGAATAGCATGATTAGATTTCCTCTGCCTCTGTAGAGTATGAAGGACAGATGCAGGGAGACAAGAGGCTGTTGCACTAATCCACATGTCTGATTTTCCATGCTGTAAAGGGTCATTTGGGGGCAGATGATGTCAGGGTGGGTTGGGAGTGCAGAGAAAACTGTCCAGGGGCAGACCCCTGACACCAAAGACATAAGACCAAAGGAAGATTCAGGTGGGAAGCTGGACAGTGTCTGATGTTCAAGAGCATAAAAAAAAAAGGACTCAGAGCCAAAACTGGATCAGAGGCCAGTGTTCACGCCTGGTTATCAAGCCAAGAAACCTAGGTTGGGAAGATGCAGGCTAATCTAAATTAATGGAAACAACAAGGACGAAAGTTTGGTACCGTCAGTTATAAAGCCTTGTGGTCAGTAGTGGTAAAGCTTTTCAATATGTCTGTTTTCACTGGTTCACATAACAGGTATGCATGCCCAGTGTTTATTGTTATTGCCTTTCTGATGGGGTGTACTTGATCCATTAGCATTACTAAAAATTCATTTTCACATACAATCAATGATAAAAAAGATGAACAAAAACAATGATGTGTAAATAATGGATCGCACTGCTTTGACTAGAGAAAAACAATTCTTTAATATAGCTAGAGCTGTGTCTTCATGGATACAGAGATACACCTATCACATGGGCCAGCTGTCTTGCCAGAAGAGGCAATCTGGGCTGTCTTGATTCCCCATTTTCTTTGCAGGAGGAATCTGGCAAACCTTTGGGTGCCCAGCAGGTGTTTATCACTCTATTCCTACTCCAAAGGGAAAGAAACAGCATGACGATGTGACGTTCCAAATTTACAACAAAACCCACTTTGTCCCAGCTGATGAGCTCTGACTGGTGATGTTCCAGGGAAATGACTGCTGTTATCGACCTTTCATGTTCTTTCGGGAAATGCAGGCTGTGTCTTCCCCATCTTGGCAGCAGCACCCCTCGAACCCTAATTAAATATCCACAGTGGTGCACGCTTGATGGCCCTGAAATCTAAATAAAGGGGAAATAATAACTTTATACTGTAAAATCAATATGTGAGAGACTTTCCCCTTTTTATACAATTTGAACTATGGTGATTCCTAATACACTCAATTATGCTATACAGTAGTCCCCTCTCATCCACAGTTCTGCTTTCCACGGTTTCAGTTACCTGCCATCAACTGTGGTCCAAAAACACGTGAGTACAGTACAAGATATTTTGAGAGAGAAAACACATTCACATAACTTTGATTACAGTGTTTGTTATAATTGTTTTATTTTATTAGTAGTTATTGTTGTCAATCTCTTACTGTGCCTAATGTATAAATTAAACTTTATTGTAGCTAGTTATGTGTAGGAAAAAAATAGTATACATAGGGCTTGATACTATCTGTGGTTTCAGGCATCCACTGGGGGGGAAGTCTTAGAATGTATCCCCTGTGGATAAGGGGAACCACTGTGCTACATTTTTAATGTGAATGGTTATATTGAAGCATATATTGCACATGTTACAAATATTTAATGCTTGATGGTTAAAATGAATGATTACTAAATTTTAATACAAAAAGAAAGAGAGGAATCAAAAGAGAAGGCAAAAAGATAAAGAATATACAACTACTGCCCCAAGGAATTTGCAATCTGCTATACAATGTCCCAAATAACTACAATATAAGACTCTGCGTGTACATGCCAAAATAGGGGCATGAACAATGGACAAATGGGCACCGAATCCAATGGGGACACAGTAAATTTGAGTGCAGAAACAAAATTCATGTAAAAATGTGATCAGGCAATTGGGAAGCTGGAACAGAGCTCAAATGAGAGGTTGGTGTTGAAGGTTAGACATGGAAGATGCCCATCGAGAGGTGACATTTTAAAGCTTTGGGAGGAAATGTGACTGTCAAGTGGAAACATGTGAGAGAGGAAAAGAGGCCCAAGAAGTGAACCTTCTAGAGACCCTCTTGGAGGGGACAGGAAGAGGAACTGAATCAGGAAGAAGGTTTGGGAATGGTGAGAAGGGGAAGAGGCATGAGTTTATGCGCCACCATTAAAGGCAAAGGAAATGAGAATGTCAGGCCATAGGAAAGACCTGCCGTGCAAAATGCTGTGAAGTTTAATAAGTTAGTCATAAGGAGGCTGGTTGTAATCCTCAGGAGAATGGCTTCAGGAAATAGGAAAAGAAAAGAAAAATTAGGGTGGGCTTCAAAGCTCTGCACACTGAAGTGAAAAAAAGGGAAAAAATATAAAATTAGGGAGGGTTGAGAAGTGAATAGGAACTTGGGAACTTAAAGAGTAGAAGCAACTAGTAGAAAACAATATAATATAAAACAAAGGTTTGAGAAGTTTGGTGATAAGAAAGAGGGAAATGGAAAAACAGCCTAAAGGGGCAGGGGATTTGAGAGCACGGTTTTTAAGTTTGTTTTTATTGGTTTGGTTTTATTTTTAACTTAGAGAAGATAATTATGATTTGCCACTGAAGAGTCAAAGGGGAGAAGGAGATTAAAATTTGAGAAGGAAAGGGAAAATAAAACAGGGTCCCTGAGGGATGGCAGCTCAAATACTCAGATAATAATAAAGGCTCCGTTTTTATTTCGCGCTTACTGTATGTCAGGTGGAGTGCCAGGAAATTACATCCATTAAATAATGTAATCTTTATTATAACACTATTAGATATTGTTAAACTCATTTTATGATTTAGGAAACTGAGACTCAAAATGGTAAAGAGTGTGCCAACCTCACATAGTAAGTTAAGTGGTATGGCTAGGATTAAACTTAGATCTAATTTGATTTTTAAGTTCATTCTCTCACACCAGGTTGATCTAACATAGGAGAATGTTCAATAGAACTGCAGAATGTACGTCTTTTTCCCACCTCTGTCTAACTAGAGTACACTGCAGCAAGTGATATGCTCGTGCTGAGATCAGAGCATGCAGTAGGCACTACTGTGGTTCATTATCATCCAGTTCTCCTTCCTTTCTAGGCACACGGAAGAGTGAACCCCTCTGCTCCTCATTGTTCAGGGTTACATGAATAGTTCAAGCCCATGACACGTGAGCAAAAGTAGCGCTGCTTCTGGACTGAGGCAATGAAAAGCGTGATTCTGCAATTTCTCCCTTCCTCCAGTGGGCCAGTTGTGAAGGACCAAAGACTGAGGCAGAGTGGATTGCTGAGTCACTGTGTGGAGGAAAACAGCTCTGAAGAGTGAGCCAGGATGTGCAGTGGACTTTGTGTTGTTACAGCAAGTGTTATAGCAGGTGGTTCTAAGGACAAACCAAACAGCACACAGAGAGTTCGAGAATCAAAGTTTATTCACCAGCGGGCTCAAACGGGTCTCGCCACCAAATTCTGAGCCCCCGTCTACCTGATTTTTCCCACTTTTATTAAGTTGGGGTGGTCCCAGGGGTGGGGTATCAGGTGGCTAATGGCCGCCAGGTAATAGGTTAGTTGATGTGTCAGGTAATAGGTTAGTATTATGTTGATGCAACAGATGATAGATTAGTTGCTGGGCCAGGTAATAGGTTAGTATTATGTGAGCAAGAAATATTCTTTTATTGTGCTATGTGGCTAATATTTAGAGATTTTTTGCTGGCATATTATAAACCAAGCCTGTGCCTCAGCAGAACCAAGGAGGAACATCCTATCTGTACCTGGGGAGTTCAGAAAAAGATTCTTGGAAGAAGTGACAACTAAGTTATTCCTAAGAAGGAACAGGAGTTATATAAGCAACAAGGAGGAAAAGAAATAGAAAAAGAAGGAACAGTAGAGTTCACACCATTTGTGAATGTTTAGAGGGAAAAGATGGCATGTTCAAGGAAAAGTATGACAGGTCAATCAGTCAATGGATACTATCTTTATCATAATGCAAATGTGTATACACATGTAAGATTTTGTTCTCTGTCTTCTATTCTGTTTCCTTGATACATGTGTCCAAACTTGTTTAAATAACACACTTCTTACATTTTATAGCTTTATGATATATTAATATATTTAATATCTGTTTTTTAAGACATTCTCTCTTATCATTCTACTTACTCTACTTCAGCTATACTTGTTTATTCTTCCAGAGAAACTTTAGGAGCTAAAATTAGTAAGCTGATAAAAGCTTTATACTTGTGTTAGTTTCATATTCCTGCTGTAATTTATTACCATAACATTAATGGTTTGATATAACATGAATTTATTATCTTACTGTCTGAAAGTAGAAGTCCGGAATTAGATTTTCTGAGCTAAAATGCATGTGTCAACAGGCCCAAGTTCCTTCTGGAGGCTGTAGGGGAGGATCTGCTTTTCACCTTTTCTGTCTTCTAGAGGCCACCTACATCCCTTGGTTTATAGCCCCTTCTTCTATCTTCAAAGTACATCATTCCAACCTCTGCTTCTGGCTTATCTCTGATCCTCCTGCCCCCCTCTTTTAAGAACCTCTGTGATTACATCAAGCCTGCCCAGATAATCCAGGAAATCTCCTCTTCTCAAAAATCTGCCCCAGTGACCCAGACACCTTTCACCAGGCCCCACCTCCAACATTGGGGCTCAAATATCAATGTGAAATGTGGAGGGAAAACATCCAAACTATAATAGAAAACAAAAGCAAGTCTACGGTGAAGGAAAGTAGATCAGTGGTTGCTGGACAATGAGATGGTGGGAAGGGTCCTAATGGAAGGTACAAAGAAGCACAAAGAATCTTTTCTGTGTGATGAATATGTTCATTATCTCAGTTGTGGTGATGATGTCACTGGTCTATCCATATGTCAAAACTTTGCAAATTGTGTGCTTTTAAATATGTGTGGTCATTTTTACTTCAATCAAGTTATTTTTAACTAGTCAATTTACCCAATATGAGACCAGAAATGAACAAAATCCAGAAGGGATAAGTGGACAACAATTAACAAGTAGAAGATTTAAATCATCCTTACTAATAATTACACAAATGTAAATAGACCAGACACGTCAATGAAAAGGCAGAGATTGTCAAGCTAGATAAAAAAGGAAACACTACTGTAAACCCCCTACAAGAAACCAACTTTAAATATTCAGAGAGATAGGTAGTAAAAGGAAGGAAAAGAATATACTATGAAAACAATAAGAATAAGAAAGCCGGCATGACTACATTAATATCAAAGTAGACAAAACAGCTTTATTCATAATAGACAAAACATGTCCTTTAATAGTAGTATTAAAAAATTATTGACTATTCATTCCATGGAATATTCATAGTAATAAAAAAAGACAAAACTACTATAATACAATGCATAATAACACTATATGAACATGAACAAACAATAACATGTATTTCTACTAGCAATAACATAGATAAATGTCACAGATATAAGTGTATGGATTGCTTAATTCTATTTTTGCCTTAAGAAGAGTCAAACTAATCTATGGTGACAAAATAATGGTTATCTAGCCAGGCGCGGTGCCTGATGCCTGTAATCCTAGCACTCTGGGAGGCCGAGACGGGTGGATAGTTTGAGCTCAGGATTTCGAGACCAGCCTGAGCAAGAGTGAGATCCTGTCTCTACTAAAAATAGAAAGAAAATTAGCTGGACAACTAAAAATATATAGAGAAAAAATTAGCTGGGCATGGTGGCACATGCCTGTAGTCCCAGCTACTCGGGAGGCTGAGGCAGAAGGATTGCTTGCAACCAGGAGCTGAGGTTGCTGTGAGCTAGGCTGACACTGCAGCACTGTAGCCCAGGCAACAGAGTGAGACTCTGTCTCAAATAATAATAATAAAATAACGGTTATCTCAGGGGTATCAGTGGGAAGGGGCACAAGGCAATCTGCTAGCTGGACATGTTCTATATCCTAATCTGATTGCTGGTTAGCTGGGTGTATATATTTATATTAAAATTCATCAAATTGTACACTTAAAATATGTACATTTAGCTGTTTATATGTTATAACTTCAATACAAATTTTTTTAAGGCAATAAGATGAAAAAAATAAAAACTCAATCCTATAACATTTTGAGTAAATTACATATGAATGATTACCAAAAACCTTGATCCACAGGAGAGAGTTGGTGTTGAGAGGTGGTAGGAATAGCAGTTGAGGGATAGGGAATTAATGGCCCCTGGCTTAATGTTTTTCTTAATCTGTTAACAGTTAAATTATTCTTCCAACTTATTTTAAAAATAAATTAAATTAATGACAGTTGTTATATGAACACAATTTCTCTATTATTCCTAAAATGCTTTAAATCAGGCCAGTGCTGGTTGGGACCAAAAGCCATGTACACCAGGACTATCTTAGTCTTCCTGGGATGCCATAGCAGAACACTATAACTGAGCAGCTTAAACAACAGAGATTTATTTCTCACAGTTAGAAAGGCTGAGAAGTCCAAGATAAAGGTGCTGGCCAATTCAGCTTCTGATGAGGACTCTCTTTCCTACTTGCAGATGGTTGCTTTCTTGCTGTGTCCTCAGGTGGTAGGGGTGGGAAAGAGAGAGAGAGACAGAGAGAGAGAGAGAGAGAGAGAGAGAGAGAGAGAGAGAGAGAGAGAGATTGTGTCCTCAGGTGGTAGGGGTGGGAAAGAGAGAGAGAGACAGAGAGAGAGAGAGATTGTGTCCTCAGGTGGTAGGGGTGGGAAAGATTGAGGCTCCACGTTTACGACCACATTAAACTTCAATTACCTCCTAAAGGTCTTGTCTGAAGATACAGTCACATTGTGGGTTAGGAATTCAACATATGAATTTTGAGCGGACACAATTCAGTCCATAGCAAGGACAAAGAAAAGATCTTCACAGAATTATTAACAGAGCAGCTAACTTCAAAAGAATGTGAGATAGCTAAATAGTGATTTTTGAGTGCTTGTAAAATACCTTTGTTTCATGCCATTTCATAACATTGAATTAAATGTCTTACAAAATGACAGAAAATTGAACTCACCCATTTAATGACATCTGGATAAGCTGGAACATCTGGATTTGATGTTTAAAATAAATTTAAAACCAGAAAATGTTTTATTTTTTATTATAATCCTGTTTCATTTATTTCACTGGGGAAAGAGCTTAGGCAACAACATCTGTTTCCATGAGCATTGGGAGAAGAGTGCATATATACAAAACATGAAATCATAAACAGACAAGTCAGGGAACAAAGACTCTTCTAGCTTAAAAATGAAATGACATGCAGCAGTAAAAACTAGAGGGGTCTCTGAGCAAAAAAAAAAAAAAATGTTTCCAGAAGAATCATAGCAGGCAAGGAAAGAGTCTCCAAAGGATGATAATGCTTAGGAATTTTCTTAAAGTCATTTTTCTTACATGGTAGCAAATAGTCAAGATTTAGTGGACAGTCATTATTGGTCTTGAAAGCTCTCTGGAGTACAATAACAAATGGTTGTCTTAAATTCCATCATAAAGGGCATACATAGAGTTGAAATAGCAAATTCTTATATGTTACAGTGTTATAACTACTAGCTACAGAAGAGAATCTGGTGTGAGGATCTCATTCCTAAACTGTGCCAAAGTGAAAGAAGCCTGGAGTTCCATGGTTAATTAAGTAGCTCATCAATGAAATCAAGGGCCAAACCCTGTCTGTCTCTCCAGTGTGTATCTTCAGCTCATCTTCATGGTTCTTTTGCTTGTCCTTAACATTTCAAGGTGGTTTATATGGTCCCAAATGTGGAGAGACACATTTGGCTTAAAAAAGAGGAATATTTCTTACTATGCATCATTTTTTGTTGCTGTTATTAAAGAAGATAACCTTTCCTGGACACTTCCCAGCAGATTCCCCCTTAGTCCCCTAAGGGGTTACTGAAATTAGTCACCATGTTTTTTTCAAGAGGAGAATGGGCAGGAAGGGAAATATCTGACATTGTTAGCCTACCTAATAAGAGGAAAGCCCTGTTCTTAAGGAGCAGAATCGAGGAGAGAAAATAACTGTTGGGTATGTGACCAGTGATAACCACTATACCCTCACTGTAAAATTTGAGGAAAGGAGTAAGTGAGAAAATTATAGAAAATATAGTAGAGTTAATAGGCACAGGTATGGTATGCTGCAGAATTTGTTAGAATCCTGGCTCTGCACCACATGTAAGCTTAGGCTAGTCATTCTGGTCCTTAGTTTTCTCTTACATAAAAAGAATGGATAAGTATAAAAATTGCTATGATTTAGGGACAAAATATATACAAGCCTTGTATTTATAGAATATACTCAGTAAATGATACCCATTATTACATTAAAACAGCTCTGCCTATTACTAACAGAATTTTACACTTAAATGTTTTCTTTTTCTTTATAGGTTCATCTTCACATTCTTTTCTTTCCTCATTTCTAGGGTTAATGTTTTTACAGATCAATATGTATTTTAAAATTAAATTGTTTAATGGTATAAAATGTAAAGTGGTAAGTAGATATATCAAAGAATGGCAAAATATTAGTGCTTGAAATTCAAAACTTCATTTACTAACAGAAGACCTAATACACGGGTCTTCTCTGTAATAAAGAAAGAGAGTCCAGTAAGTTAAAGTGAATTACCTATGGCTAGTAGCTGGATACTACAGTTTAAGGAGAAGAATGACTTCTTCAACAAAATGTTGACTTCAACAAAATGTTGATTTAACATGTGAAATTTTATTAATAAACTTCTAGTGTGTGTCATTAATTCAAAAGGCCTCCTTTTTATTCCTAGAAATCACCTTAGAGAAGGAAATAAAAGGCACCCAAATAGGAATGGAAGAAATGAAATTGTTGCTGTTTGCTAACTACATGATCTTATATAGAGAAAACTCTAAAGATAGCAACAAAAAAACTGTTAGAACTAGCAAATGTAGTAAAGTTGCAGGATACAAAATTAACAAACACACACACACACACACACAAATTAAGTAGCATTTCTATATACTAACAATGAACTATCCAAAAAAGAAATCAAGAGAACAATCCTATTTACAATAGCTACAAAAAATTAAAATAGAAATCAAGAGAACAATCCTATTTACAATAGCTACAAAAAATTAAAATAGAAATCAAGAGAACAATCCTATTTATAACAGCTACAAAAAATTAAAATAGAAATCAAGAAAACAATCCTATTTATAATAGCTACAAAAAATTAAAATAAAATACTTAGGAATAAATTTAACCAAGGAAGCACAAGACCTGTACGCAGAAAAACTATAAAACATTAATGAAAAAAATTGAAAAGACACACATAAATGGAAATATATCCTGTGTTTATGGATTAGAAGAATTAATATTGTTAAAATGTCCATATCATCCAAACTGATCTACAAATTCAATACAATCCCTGCCAAAATTCTCATGTCATTTTTCACAGAAATAGAAAAAAATGATCCCAAAATTCATATGAAATTACAAAAAACTCTGAAAAGCCAAGGCATTTATGAGCAAAAAGCTGGAAGTATCACACTACCTGGTTTCAATAATACTATAAAGTGATAGTAAATGAAATTGCACGGTACTGGCATAAAAATAGACTCATTAACCAATGGAATAGAATAGAGAGCCCAATAATGAACCCATGCATCTATGGTCAACTGATTTCCAATAAAGGTGCTAATGTATACACATTGGTAAAAGGACAGTCTCTTTGATAAATGATGTTAAGAAAATTGGATATCTATATGCAGAAGAATGAAATTGGACCCTTATCTCACATCATGTTCAAAAATCAACCCACAATGGATAAAAGACTTAATTTAAACATAAGACCTGAAACTATTAAACTACTAGAAGAAAACATAGGGGAAAACTACATGACATTGGTCGGGGCAACAATTTTATAGATCTGATCCCAAAAGTACAGGCAACAGAAGCAAAAATAGCCAAATGTGATTGTAGCAAAATAAAAAACTTCAGCACAACAAATGAAACAACAGAGTAAAGAGACAACCTAGAGACCAGGAGAAATTGTTTGCAAGCCATATGTATGATAATGAGTTAATACGCAGAATATATAAGAAACTCAAACAGCTCTCTAGAAAAAACAAATAATTCTATTTAAATATGGGCAAGGAAACAAATTACATAGAATTAGCAAAAAAATATGGGCAAGGAAAAAATAATAAATAAATAAATATGGGCAACAGACATGAGTAGACATTTCTTTAAAGAAGATGTACAAATAGCCAACAAATATATTAAGAATGCTCAACATCACTTATCATTAGGGAAATGCAAGTTAAAACCACAGTGAGATATCACCTCACACCTGTCAAAATGGCTATTGTCAAAAAGACAAAAACTTGCAGGTGTTGGTGAGGATGTGGAGAAAAGGGAGCACTGACACACTATTAGTGGGAATGTAAATTAGAACAGCCTTTATGGAAAACTACATGAAGATTCTTCAAAAAACTAAAGATAGAATTACGATATAATACGACAATCCTCATCTACTTAGTGCCATATCCTGCCAAACTAGGAGTGACTTCCTTGCCCTTTTCTTTCTGCTGAGGCTCTGCCAGGACCCAGGGCATGGACAGGCTGGATGGAGCTGCAGGTGTAGTGAGAAGACTGGCAGTCCCTGAGTGGAAAGAAACAGTGCACTTCCTGTTTGTTTCTCAGACACTGAATATTTTTTCTTATTAACAAAGTGGACTCCCAACTCCTCTAAGGTGATTTTGTTTCTGCACATTTTAGAACTCTCAGGAGCGTTAGTAAGATAGAGAAACCAAAGATTGAGACGCTGAAAAGACAGGACCAGAGGAGACATTGTTCCCTGCAGCCTGGCTTTGATCCAGACATTAAGTGGTCACTCGGTGGGTCCATTGGCTACAGTTTGTGTGCTAGAGTAAATTTTGAAATGCTGTGAGTAACTTTTTGTTAATAAAGGCAAAGAAGCAAACAAATCAGAATTTTCACATTGGATTACAAAAGGCAGTTAAAGCAAAATGATTCAAAACAGTTCAAAATACCAGGGTGATCAAAAGTCTACCAGATGAATACTCTCAAAGGGAAAGCAGATGTATGAATCTTAAAATCAGTAAGATTGAAAGCTGGCCAACAATATTAAATAACACAATTAAGGGAAGTTTATAATGCTATGGGGCACACTGCACACTAAGTACAGTGTGAATACTTATGAGCCAAATGATATAACAACAGCAATCTAAAAGAAACAGAAAATACCAGCAGAAATAGAAACACACTAGATAGAGGTAGACAGTTGTAATGCCCTACACTCAGACTATGATGGATGCAAGGGGACTTATACAAAAAATCAGTAGCAGCATGGAAATGCTAAATAACCTAGTGATAATGTTGCTCTAATAGTAATCTAATTCTATCATTCCTTTTTCATAGATTAGCCAAATATTCCTGTGAAAAGAAACTTTTCATCAACTACATGGTCAGCCCAAGATATTTTTCATAAAGAAAGACAGGATGCATAGCTGACATTGTTGTTGTTCTCTTATTTATCAGTTTCCAAAATTATGGTTGTTCACTGAGCATCTTCCAGTGGTGGCAGTGGCCTTATGGTTGTGTTTTTGTGTCATCATGAACTCCTGGTTTTATATATACTCGCTGTGGTTTAATCCATTACAGATTTTATTTATATTAATGTTTAAATTGTCCCATCTCTGTCCACTAGGAGCATTTTCAAAGTGATTCTTGAGTCCTTTTGACATGACAACAGTAATCTTTAATAGCTCCTTCAATTTCTGACATACAGGATGTCTCAGGCTCATTTTATTCATTCTTTCCCTAGGCTAGCAATCAGTCATTTCTCCAAGAAGAGCTGGTTCCTTTGGAAAAAGTATTTAGAAATACTAGGATGGGTTCCAGGAGTGCTCACTGTTTCTAGTCCTTTTCAGTAGTTAAAATAATATATATATATATATATATATATATATATATATATATATATATATATTTAAAATAAATCATGAGTTCATAATGGCATTTCCAACTCAAATTTATAAGTAAAGGAATTTTACTTAACCTTTTCAATTGCATATTTTTATATGCTCTTTCCCACAACTAAAATCTTATTTTTTCAACATCAACATAATTACCCATTTAATATACAACAGTCTCAAAAAAAAAGTAAAAACAATAATACCAACACTACACCAAATACATGATTACTGGGGGAGGGCGGGTGGGCTTTTGTCTTTAAGGTGTGTCCACTAGTCATATATGGTCAAATTAATGTGTTTTAAAACTCTTTGAAATAATTCCTCTTCTGCATGGTCATGCCACCAACTTGATATACTGTTGTGTTCCTTTGTTTCATTTTGCTTCCAGTTTTTAGAGATGACTTTTTAAAATGTTTACTGTTTTATAATCATGTAACATATTTACATGATTTTAAAGTTAATTCTATAAAACAAGGCATATATATTTTTAATATATTTTCATATGTTTATATGGCATAATTGTTAATACATTTCTGGAGGCTTAGCTTTGATCTTGCTTCTCCAGGATTCCCTATGGTTCTGTGAGCTACTGAATGTCTTTTTAATAACCCTTTTCTGCTTAGTCTGCTAGAATTGGCTTCTGTTGCTTGCAAGTAAGAACCTTGACTGACACTGAGAAATGGCTACTGGGTGGGCAACCAACTCCATTTGCAGATTGATCTATGCTTCCCTGGGACTAGCTTTGTATGAACAAAATCTCAGTAAGTGGGAGATTTGAAAGTTTCTATTGCACCTTTCCCACCCTCCTATCTTGTCCTACATTCATGTAACTAAGGGAGACCACAAAATAGATCTTAAATAGATTTTGTGATTTGCCACAAAATAGATTTTTAAAAATATTTTGGGACAACATTTGAACTCCACCTCTAGACACGGAGATACTGGAATAAATTTTAGGTATCTGTCTCAGTTGGCACCTCTTACAATTTCTGCCTTGCCTGGTATGCATAGTTTTATACACATTTCAAGAAGGTCATTATAATCCCTGAGGCTTATTCATGGTTCTGGTCCAAAAGTAGATTGAGAAGTTTCTGTTCATTAAGAGCCTCTACTTATTGTGTGGTGGCCACCACTGTGCTCTCAGAGAGTATTTTCCTTTATTAAATAACAAAACACACAGTTCTACAGTGCCCTTCCTCCTGGCAAGTGCCAGTAACCTCTGATTTAAGTGGAATACCAATGTCTCTCTTCACGTCCAATGTAAATCTGAATTGAAATTGACGTTACAGAGAAGTTGTGAGAGAGCCCACTTTCTCCTATATGTACTTGGGAACACATGGTACCCTGAAAAAAGTGGGAGGTTTAATCTGGCAATGAAATATAGAAGTGGCATATTAAAATAGCATTACTTGCTCTTTTTCCATGCTTACAGTTGTTCTACAAACTTCTAGACATTTCTGATGATAGCATATTTTCTACTTGTTCTTTGGCTGCAGAAACACCTTTCAGTCACCATTCAAGTTAGTCTAGCACTTTCCACACCACTTTAGTTCTTATAGAAGCTGGCAGTGCCTTAGGCTGTAATTCTCAGTGTTCTATGGAACATTTTCCCAGGGGCATTCATAGGTTTGCACACAAAACATTCCTCATTCAAATGAATTTTATAACCTCTTCAGAGAGTTTGCCCTAGATGGGAATTCATACAGCCAAGAGCATGACAGAACATTTCAGTCACAATACTATTATACTTTCCATGCATGTATCCTAACATTCTTCTTTCTAGTGTTCCCCTAGAACTGTGGTCCCCAACCCCTGGGCCATAGACTGATACTGGTCCATGGCCTGTTAAGAACCTGGCTGCACAGCAGGAGGGAAGCCAGACAGCGAAATTTTCGTCCTATTTACAGCCACTCCCCATTGCTGGCGTCACCACCTGAGCTCCGCCTCCTGTCAGATCAGCAGTGACATTAGATTCCCATAGAAGGAAGAACCCTACTGTAAACTGCACATATGAGGGATCTAGATTGCATGCTCCTTATGAGAATCTAATGCCTGATGATTGAGGTGGAGCTGAGGCCATCATGCGCTGGGCGGCGGCTGCAAATACAGATTATCATTAGCAGAGAGGTTTGTACAATTGTTTCATTATATTTCACAATGCAATAATAATAGAAATAAAGTGCATTTTAAATGTAATGTGCTTGAATCATCCTGAAACCATCCTCCCCTCCCCCAGTCCGTGGAAAAATTGCCTTCCATGAAACTGGTCCCTGGTGCCCAAAAATGGTTGGGGACTGCTGCCCTAGAACATGTCTTGGAAGTAAAAATACCATACCTTTTTAGGTATGAACTATGCACCCTTCTGCAGCTTTGTTCTGCACAGTTCTACAGCATTATCTCAGCTAATTACTACAGCAACCCAATAAAATCTGTGCACTGTTCTGCTATTAAATATTTTACAGGTAAAAAAAAAAAAAAAAAAAACAAGGCACAGAAATATTAAGTACTTTGCTTGAGATTGCATAGCTAGTGATGAGCTATGTGTAATAAAATGTATGATGTAATGAGTAATGTGTACAAAGTGCCAAGAATCAAACCCAGACATTATGACTTCTGAGCTCCTTCTTAACTACCACGCTTGGTGCCTCCCTAATGGAAAATGCTACCAGAGAAGTATCTCAATCATTTATATGCTTTTATGACACATCTTATGAGGTTAGTGGGGCTACAAATTGTCTTTTGTATAGAAGTTTTATTTGTCTTTGTCAAAGGCATGAAATATTTTCCTTTAAATCAAATCACCCAATAAAACTAAATTATACAGCCCAGTTAAAATATATGTTCAACTTACTAGGAACAAATTTAATAGTCATACTTATACAGGAAAAGAACCATTATTTGAAATCTATCTTCGTTTTTGTATGTGCAAACTGATTAAAATTTTGTTAGTCATTTATCTAATGAGAATTTAATGGGTACCTCCTCTTTTTATCTAAGATCATAAACAAGAAAAGCAAAATCAAGTTGCAGACATATAAATTCATGAGACTATTAGAGAACAAAGCCACATACAAGTAGCAGCAGATGAATTTTTAAATTTTTATTATATAGTTAATGGTGTGTGGGTGTGGGTGTACACGTCTGTGTGTGTGTAACACAGATAGGAGACACTGCTCTCCCCAACTACTGTGCCTTTAGGGAAATTACTAAGGTTCATGAAGCCTCATGTTTTTCAAAAGGATTAAATGGAATTATATACATATGCTGTCTAGTACACAGTCAGTATTTTCCAGAGTGGAAAGAGCCCAGAATTTGGTAAGAACTCAGTTCAAAATCTAGTTCTGTACTTCATAGTTATGTGATTTTGTGCAATTTATGAAATCTAGCTAAGCCAAAGTTTCTTAACCTGAAAAAATGAAAACCCATCTCATCTTGTGAGGATGTTGTTCAGATTAAATGAGGTCATATATGCAGAATACACCGTGTCTGGCACTTTAAAACATTAGTTCCAGTGGCCTTCAGTGTGGGCCTTCTTACTGCATCCTCACACGGTATAAGGGCAAGACTGTGTCCTCACATGGCAGAAGAGCAGAAGAGAGCAAATCCACTCCCTCACACCCTTTTATGACAGCATTAGTCCATTCATGCGGGCTGAGCTCTCTTGACCTAAACACTTCCCAAAAGTCCCCGCCTCCCAACACAGTTGCATTGGGATTAAGTTTCCAACACGTGAATTTTGGGGGACACATTCAAACCACAGTATCTACTCTAACACATTGTTATTAACTCTTCATAAATTAGTTTAGATTGTTTTTAAAATCGGTGTAAGGCTCAATCATTTATTAATAAAAGGGTAGAATTTTCCTTTGTCTCTGCTTCCACAGGTATTTATGATCATTCACCTCTCTGACATTTTGCCATCTCAGCATTGCAGCTTATTCCAGGTGGTCTGTCTTTGACCCTGTTTGGTCCTGTGGATATTTTATTAAGACAGTTGGGGGTTGGGTGCTTATTATGAGATTGGGATTCTCAACAGTGGTGCCCTAGAGCACCAGAGGAATTCCACAGCGTTCTACAGAATGGGTTAAGTAAAATTTTGTGTGAGGGAAGAGGAAACTTCTAGAGCCAAGGTCAGTAAGAGAAGAAATTCAGAGAATCCTGTCCTCCTCCCATTTTCTCCATGCAGAGGCATGCTAAGACCAGGCACTGTGCTGATAACATGTATGGCTTGGGTTTGCATTGCAAGAGAGGGACCCAATTGTTCTGTGCTCTGCCTTTTCATGGGGCTTTATAGGGAAGGGATTTGCTAGCTATTTATGGGATGCTGGCTGCCCAGCACCATGGGAAACCCCTGGGAAGCTGAGCTTGGGTACACTTGTCCTATTAGAAGAAGGTAACCCTGGTCTCAGCTAGCTTGTCATCCAGGTAACTCACATTGAGTATGTCAGGTGGCATGTCACATATTTTTCAGATCCAGGACCCAATTGTCTGCATAGTGGGAAGGAGAACAGAGAAGTCAAAGCAAAATTTTCCCCCTCAAAACTCAAACTAGCCTATAATGTGGTGCTTGTAGCATTTTTTTCCTGCCACTAACTGTGAGATATTACACAGTCACCCAAGTGCTCACTTGTTCTTTCTCTCTCTCTTTCTCTTACCTCCCCCAGATGGTGTTCTTCCCTACAATAAAGGTAGTTGACTTCATACTTGTTAGGCCTCTTCTTGCTCTTAACTCCTTTAAGTCTATATTTATAGAGTTAAATATAGATACGATTTGGCCAGTCAAAAACTGCCTCAACTGGTTGAGTTTTCTTTAATTATGTAATATTCAAAAGATTTTTGTAGATTTTTTTATAACAAATCAGACTAATCTCAGAATGGCTTATAAGTACTTCAATATATCTGCTGACGGGTATTTGGTAAGCTGCCACTTGGGCATGGCAGTGTGATAGCTGGTATACAATTTACTCATCTTTAGTTCATGGCTGCAAAGTAGACCCTAAAAAATGGTACACCCATACCACTTAGCAATATAGTGGAAAGAGTAAGAAACTAGGAACCAGGAAATGGAAGCAGCTTTACCTCCATTTGCAAGGTAGCTGTGAAGCCTCGGGACAGTCAATCCACTTCTCTGATCCTCTGGTGGATATATGAGTCCTCCCTCTCTGATATCATCTCTTAGGTGTTTTCCAGTCATTCTCTTCCTCCTCTTAAAGTCTGGGAAATCCAGGAAACATCTACCTACTGTACTCCATCCCTTCATGGTCCAGATATGACCAATCAGTCATGTGCTCACTGTGTCCCTATGTGTGTGAGGACAGCATGGGCTCAGGTTCTCTTCTTGCCCATGCCCTTTCCTATGGTCCTTTTAGAACCATGTATTTTCTAAAGCAAATTTTTTTGCCTTTTCTCTTGTTTTTTGATCTTTCCTCACAAATGCTAAGGGACAATTCTCTCTCTCTTTTAATAATTGAACATGGTCTCTTGCTATTGTTCCTCTTTACTCATACTAATTATTTTAGTTGAAGAATTGGCTTGATGGAACCAAAAGTAAATAATTATTCTTGATTTCCAAATATCTTCACACACTATCTTTTATAGAGAGAGAAGGCAATATAGCTGTTAAAAGATCTACCTGCCATCTTCCAAATATTGTTTTCCATTTTTAATGTGTATCAATTATTTGGCTTAACTGTTAACTTTGATCACAGTAATAGTAAGTCCCCAATTATAAGACTGTTGGGGTTTTGTTTTTGTGCGCATGGTTTCAGCTGAATAAAATTAATTTTCCAAAGTATTGAGAATGCTGACAATTTGGTTTTTCATACATTATATATGACTATAGTACACTTTAAACTGAACAATAAAACAAAGTAAAACTTTGATGATTTAGAACATTCAGCATCTTTAATTGTAATTAATTTTCATTGTGACTTCAATTGGCAAAATCAGCAACTAAACTGGGTTTGGGATTGTTTTTAGTTTCCTAGACTTGGAATTAAACTTTTGCTAAATAAATACTTTTAAGCGCTTAACATTTGCATTCCTTTTAATGAGCACTTTTCTAAACATTAAATCATTTAATACTGAACTGCTTGAAGATAGAAAAAACATTTTTTTAAAAAAGCAGCATTTTTTAACTTTTTATTTAAGTGGGGACATGTTTTATTTATTACAATAAAACCATTATAAATTTAAGAATGTTGATAATTTTTTTTAAATATTAAATTTGAGTTTATGTGTTTTCTATTATTAGCAGGTCTGGATAAAGTCAGGCAATATTTTTATTAATTGAAATGTAAAATAAATAGTTGGATCTTTGTGTCCATATCAATTGATACAAAGGAAAAGTTTTTCAAAATAAGAATAAGTCTACAATCAAAAGGAAAATTACAAAACATACAAAAATAGATAAAACATAACAGGCAAAAATTATTAATAATGTAAATGGCACAACACCAATATTTTCATCTGATGAAATAAAGTCACCAGAATTAATGATTTCATAATATAAACTGGCCATAGTTACTCAGGTAATTTTAAAAGTCAATTTTCCCTTGCTTACTTCTTATCTGTAATTTGCTTGGGGTGAGGAAAGAGACCTGAGGTCTAACTTCTACTGTCTTTGTGAGTTCAGGCTGCTATAACAAAATAGCATAAACTATTTTTCAGAAATTAACACATGTGCAATCCACCATATTTAATTGACAGTTTCTCAACATGACTTTTAAAACTAAATTGTTGGAAGTGTTTTCTATTAAAGAAAATTCATAAATAACTTGTATATAAAGACTTAGAGAAATAAAATCAAGTCATTCCTTCAAAAATCTGCAAAAGATGTGTCTAACCACTAATTTTGAACATTTTGAAAGTATAATTAAAATCTAATGATTTCACTGTTTAGGTTATGGGTATTGGAGATTTGACCTCTGGGTTCAAAAACCAGCAGCTTTGTTTATTGACCATTAAGTTGTTCATCTACATCTCTACTACAAAATGAACATAAGAATAGTGCTTCCCCACAGATGATTAAATGTTAAATGATATAATGCAAATCATTTTGTAGTTCTTAGAACATAGAAGTTTCTCAGTAAATGTTACTCCTGTTATCATTATTCTTAAATAAAAATTTAAAAAATTAGTGTCTACTACATAATTTGAAAATAAAGCCATATGTTATACTTGTATGTATTTTAAACATTTTCAAATACTGTAGAAGCAATTGCTTTACCCTTTAACTTTTGAGGAAGCCACTGACTTAGATTCAACACAAATGTCTTTTTACTGTTTGAAAATCTAAACGCACACAGTTTTAGCTGCATGTTTTGCAACCTTCAGGCCATAGTCCAGCTGGAAAATCTTCCTTTTAATTTTTTTGACGGCTGATATTTTGTGTTCCATCTAACGATGACCTTATACTGAAAGATCTAGATTTGAAATCAATGAACAGAAATTTAAGAGAAAAACTATATCATTAAAGAAGCCACTATTAGATTCGAAACTCACCACAATTCTTAAGCTCAGGAGGAAATCAAATTATTGTTTCAAACTAAGAGCAAAGACTTGGAATTGGTTTGTAAAAAGCACTTGTAAAAATAAGAGCCCCACATTAGAGTTGAGTGATGAGACTATCACACACAGTATGATTTAGCTCTGCCATAAGACAATATGATTACATTCAGGTGAGTTATATAGCTTGAATAAAAATTGTGTTTCATGGTATCAAACACAGTGTTGCTAGACATAAATATGTGTGTGTATATATATATGTACATATATATACACATATCTATAATACATGTATATGTATAATACATATTTTTCCATCACTAGCTTATTAAACTCATCAGAGAAAAACTTAGCTGTTTCCTTATCATTATAATAAAGTCAAAATAGAAATTCAATTTGTCAATGTTAAAAACTATACTTTCTCCATTTCCTTTTAAAATGTATTGCAATTTCAAATACTATCAGAAAATATAAGGATTACAGTTCAAAGAAAAACTAGTTTTCAATTTCTGACATGAAGCTGAGTGAATATTGAGGCTTTGACTATCCATTCCCCATCCCTAGGGCAGGAGAACCAGAGGTGGGGTAGGCTGCAAGCAGTGTTCTCGTGTGTGTTCAAGCACAACCATCCTACATCTTAGCTCAAGTGTGCTGTGCAGGAAGGAGGGGGAAGATGGCTGACTAGAGACATCAGGTCTCAGATGGTCCCAGAGGGAAGGAAGAGTTTCAGATAAAGGGGAGGAGGAGTGGGCACAGCTCAGGTGTAGTTTGGAGGGGAAGGTGCCAGAGCCTGACAGAGACTTCATGGAAAGAGATTGCAAAGCAGAATAGGAAGGGAAAAAAAGAGATATCAGCAAAGATCATCCCCAGAGAAGCCCACTGAAAGGGCAGATGGGGGTTTCATTTCTCTTTCCCACAGGCCTCCGGTAATCAGTGGCTACTGAGTTGCTTAGAAGCTTTTCCACTCTATGAGCCCAAGCACTGCTGCAACCACGGAACCTTCTTGAAAATAAAGCATCATCAGTCTTTCAGCCCCTGGGGAATCCCCCCACCCTGTGACCACAGCCCAGAGCACAGAAGGTGGTTGGCATCCTGCTTCTCCAACCATTCCAGGGAGCTCAGCCCTTCCGTTTTCATGCCACCTGTTCCCACACAGGCAGTTCCTGATGCCTGCCGGGACTGCAGGGGCTCTGGAGTTCTTGTGTCATCCCAGAGCTTGGTCATTCGGTGTAGGCTTCCTTCCAGGAAGACGGACCAGAGGAGCTGGAGTGCTGGCTCTCTTAAAGTCAGACAATTTTCCTCCCCTGCCCCTCCCGGGCCCCCTGCAGCTGAGGGTGTTGTTTGAGACTTTAAAGGGAAGCCGCTTCCCCTTGGCTGGTGCACCCTCCAGTCTGAAGTTTCCTCCGAGAGTGGGGCCCACACCTGTCCCCTTGAGGACCTGCAGTGGACGCAGGGGTGCTCAGTCTGGGAGTTCCCCACCCACAAGCTCTCCACAGAGACATCTACTGTGTTTCCCGAAAATAAGACAAGCTCTTATATTTATTTTTCCTTATTTTCAGGGGATGTGTTATTTTTTTTAAGTGCAGCACAACAATCTATGTTTATTCAAATATAGTTAATATCGTCTTCTTAACTCTCCAAACCCCAAATTCCATCCTGAATTTCTTGCGACTCTATTTCCTTTAGAACCATTGGCCCCAATCTCTCATGTTGAGCAATAGAGCTCTCATGGGGCAGATGAGAAGGGCTGCTTGTCTTCTTTACTGCTCTGGATGAAATGCATGGGTTGTGCAGATGCGCTGCACAGCCACGCCCATCACTAGGTCTTATTTTAGGGTAGGGTTTATATTGTGCAAATGCTTAGAAATCCTGCTAGGGATTATTTTATGGGTAGGTCTTATTTTCAGGGAAACACGGTCTCAGCCTACCAGCAGGACAGACAGGAGGACCGGATCCCATACCCTCAGGACTAAATCGGGTTGCACAAAGGGGAGATTTGGGAGCTGCACTTGGGAGGTGAAGGAGCCCACATGGGTGGAACTGACAAGAGAGTGCAGTGTGGGTCCAAGCTGTGGTGATCCGGTGGAGCCCCCATTCCCCCACAGAAAAGCTGTGCATTCAGACTGGGGTGGGTCTTAAGGAAGTGTCCAGCTCCTGGCACCATTACTTGGTGTGCCTGTACTGTGCCTATGCTGTGGGTGCCTCTTGGTAACCAACACCGGAAGGAAACTGTTAGAGGAGGGGTACTGCAAGAGGGACAGAGCTCACTCGCAATAGCCAATTGGTGAATTGCAGAGGGCTTCTTCCTCTCAAGCAGACTTCCCAGTTCAGTGAGGCCACTTCAGCTTCCTCCCCAGCAACTTTCCCCAGCAGCCTGGGAGCAGAACTTTGATCTCCACTGAGACAGTTGTAGGACCTACATTTACAGAGCCTGAAGGCAGGCTCCCTCACCTCACCTGCTTCAGCCTTGCTCCTCCACCCACCTCTGCTGCCATGGAGATCAAGCAATTCTCTGGGAGCTACATGGCCCCTCCCACTGCCTGGGGCGTAGAAGTGCTTCTCCTGAGGGGCTAGCTACCTATTATAGAAACAAGAACATCACTGTGATTGACTGTCTACTGCAAGAGCACCAGCTACTGACAGGGAGAACAACCTACAGCTCATTACAGCATCTACTGACTCAATCAAACAGGTCATGGCCAATTCTTCCAAGAACCACCCACCATCTCAGAGATTAAGCTGGGGGCCCCAATATTGATAGAGCACTGGGGTGCTGAGCTCACTCCACAGGTACTGTGGCCAAGTTGTGAGACAGCTCCCTCCACCACCACTGGTCTCTGGCTTGATGGACTGGGACTTGCCTGGTGTCTGTGCAGAGTCATGGCACTGGATAACAGGATCGACTGGCAGCTGACACCAAGTTTCTGCAGCTGATGCAATCCTGTGCTCTTATGTGCATGATGCCAGCTAGGCACAAGACTCAGCTTTGCTACAGTGCCCTTCACATCACCCCCACCAGGCTGAGGGGGGGGGGAACAGAGTAAATGGAGGATCCTCTGAGCCCTACCCTGCAACTGGAAGACAAGAACCCCTCCCCAACGGTGTAACAGGATCTGAGCACACGTTAACTGAGGCACTTCAGGCTCTGACCTGGGAGGCTTTGGGCAACTGCTTCAGCGGGCCCTGAGAGGGTGGGGAGAACTCCAAGGTCCCAGGCCTCTGGAACCAACCTCTGCCCACGTGACCTGGCATCTGTGTGGTCCCTGAGCCTGGGGAATAGCCTATTGCCTGCTTGGCCCTGACTCCACCCTCCAGGTTGGATCAGCCCACCACCTATGGCTCTGCTAATGGCTCTGAGGCTCTGCTCAGAAGCCCTGCCTCTGGCTCTGCCCCAGTCCCTGCTCTGAGGCTCTTAAGCCGAGAGCCTGAGGCTTCTTACCTATGGCTCCAGAGTTCTTGCCAGGCCAAGGACACAGCCCCAAAGATTCCAGCACTGCACCTGGACCCCAAGACTCTACCCCTGAATCTTCACCACTGCTTCAGGGCTAGAGGAACTGCTCCAAGGTCCATCGCCCCAGTAGGATCCCCCCAACCTCCAGCCACTAGTACACTGGAAACTGGTTTATGCAAACGTCCACAGCCCAGGAACCCATGACCCCTGCCTACATAGCCTCACCCAGGTGCCACTGTCACACCTGCAGGAAAACCTCAGGCGGAGCAATCCACATAACACCACGAGCCTCTGTGGAAAGTGTCTTGCCCAGCTCCTAACTTGAACTTTCTACAACTATCTGGTGAACAACCCAATACCTAGCACAAAGATCATCCAGCACAGGCTTGAACTGTGGCAGTTACAGTTGAGCAGGACAAATCAGAAAAGCTGCAAAATAGGCTTCGAGTGCACATGCCCCTCCCCTGCCACACCAACATTCCAGAGTAGGAAAACAGCACCATCTAGAGATCTCTCCTTATTCTAATTAAGCAAGAAAGTTCCCTGTAAAGAACAGCTGCCCTGCAAACCTATTCACTCCAAATCACGAAAAGAAGTTTCAGATGAGAAGAAACCAGCAAAAGAATTCTAGCAACATGAGAAAACAAAACAGTTTGGCATCCCTAAGGGATCAAAATGGAGCTATAGTGGGGAACGTCAACCCCAAGGAAATTGCCAAAATGACAGAAATGGAATTCAGAATATGTATGGGAAAAAAATGAATGGAATTGAAAAGAAAGTTAAAAATCAGTCAAAAAAGCCCCCAAAATTCAGGAAATTAATGAAAAAGTCACTAAAGAGCTAGAGAACATAAGGAAGGATATAATAGAACATAGACAAATGAAAGCATCATTTAGAGAATTTCAAAACACAGCAGAAAGCTTCAGCAACAGACTAAACCAAGAAAAAGAAAGAATCTCAGAGCTTGAAGACCAGGCTCTTGAGCTAACCCAGTCGTTTAAAGAGCCAGAGAAGAGAACAAAAAAGGCAAAGCAATCATTTAAAGAGATATGGGACTATGCAAAGCAAACTAACATATGAATTATTGATATCCCTGAGGGAGAAGAAGAAAGAGCTACCAGCATGGAAAATCTATTCGAGAGAATTATTGAGGAAAACTTCCCTGGTATCACCAGACATCCAGACATCCAGATACAAGATGGTCACTGAACACAGGGAAGATTCACAACCAACAGGACATCTCAAAGGCACATAGTAATGAACTTGGCCAAAGTCAAAATGATAGACAAAATTCTATAAGCAGCTAAATGTAAGCAACAACAGACCTACAAAGGAAAACTCATCAGGCTAACAGCAGACTTCTTAGTAGAAACCTTAAAAGTCAGAAGGGTGTGGGCCCCCATATTCAATCTTCTTAAACAGAATAACTATCAGCCTAGAATTTTGTGTCCTGCAAAACTAAGTTTCACGGCCAGGCATGGTGGCTCACACCTGTAATCCTAGCACTCTGGGAGGCTGAGGCAGGAGGATCACTTGAGCTCAGGAGTTCAAAACCAGACTAAGCAAGAGTGAGACCCTGTCTCTATTAAAAAAGCAAAAAAAGAAAAAACAAAAAATTAAGTTACACAACTGATGTAAATATTAAGTCTTTTCCAGACAAGCATACAATGAGGGGATTTGTCATGACCAGACCTGTCCTTCAGGAAATACTCAGAACTGCATTATATATTTATCAGCACAATAGACTACCACCCACCAGTGTAAAATCACTCAAAAAAGCTAAAGCTCATATCTCTTATAAACAATAGCAAAAGAGGAAAACAATGTAATAAAGTACTACCCAACATGATGAACAGAACAGCATGCCACATATCAATATCACTCAGTGTTAATGGTCTGAATGCTCCACCTAAAAGACATAGACTGGCTGAATGGATGAAAAAACACAACCCAAGTATCTGCTAGAAGAAAATTTAGGGAAAACTCTTCTAGATATCAGTCTAGGCAAGAATTTATGACTAAGACCCCAATGGCAATTACAGCAACAACAGTAATAAATAAATGTGACTTGATTAAATTTAAAAGCTTCTGCACAGCTAAGGAAATAATCAACAGAGCAAACAGATAATCTACAGAATGGGAGAAAATATTCACAATCTACACATCCAATAAAGTACTAATATCCAGAATCTACAAAGAACTCAAACAAATCAGCAAGAAAAAACAACCCCATTAAAAAGTGGGCAAAAGACATGAAGAGAAGCTTCTTGAAAGAAGATAGACAAAAGGCCAAGAAACATATGGAAAAATGCTCAACATCACTAATCATCAGGAAAATAAAAATTAAAACCACAATGAGACATCCTTAGTCCTGTTAGAATGGCTTTTAGTAAAAAGTCAAAAAACAATAGATGCTGGTGCAGATGCAGAGAGAAAGGAACGCTTATGCACTCTTGGTGGGACTGCAAATTAATACAACTCCTATGGAAAACAATATGGAAATTTCTCAAAGAACTAAAAGTAGACCTACCATTCAATCCAGCAATCCCACTGCTGGGTATCTACACAAAGAAAAAGAAGTCCTTTTATCAAAAAAACCCACCTGTACTTGAATGTTTATTGCAGCACAGTTCACAATTGCAAAGATCTGGAATCAACCCAAGTGCCCATCAATTCATAAGTAGATTAACAAAATGTGGCATATTTATATATTTGGAGTATTACTCAGCCATAAAAAGGATGAATTAATTTTTTTGCAGCAATTTGGAATGGATTGGAGACCATTATCCTAAGTGAAGTATCTCAAGAATGGAAAAGCAAACACAGCGTGTACTATCTAATAAATTGGGACTAACCGATGGGCACACAAGTGCACAGAGGAAAGTAAAAGTCATTGGAAATCAAGCAGTGAGGTGGGGAGGTGCAAAAACCCACCTAACAGGTACAATGAACACTATTTGGATGATGGTACTTTTATAGCCCTGACTCAAGCCATGTAACAAAAGCATTTGTACCTGCTTAATATTTTGAAATTAAAAATATGAGTTTGCTATCCAAATTTGGTAATAATCTGGGATATGTTGCTTGTAGGGTGATAGAAATGTTTATTATCTTGATTACAGTGATCGTTTCTCAGAGATATATTAATAGATGTAGATAGAAATGGATGAATATCCATATATTCATGGATATATGTATGTGTGTCTGTCAAAGTTCATCATATTGTGCCCTTTACATATTATACATTAATTAAGCTTTAATAAAGTTGCTTACAAAAACCTCTTTGGTATTGAGAAGAAATAATCAAACAACCTAATAACAAAATATAATATTCATATAAAAATAAATATAAATGTATCTTGAAAATATGAAGAAATGATTAACTTCACACATAAGAGAAACAAAAATTAAACCTCAGATAATTACATAACAGTCACAAAAATCCCATAGTTTGCCAACTTCCAATGAATGGGAAGGAAGGAAAAGGATTAGAAACCACTCTCCTACATTGCTAATAGTAATGAAAAAAACGGTAAATCCCTATTGAGGGCACTTTGTCAATTTCTACCAAAAGGACAAACACATTTAATTTTGGTCCAGCAATCATTTTCTGGGAAATTCATTCTGCAAATTCTCATTTTTGCAATAAATGATATATGTAGGATTGTATGACATATGTAGGTTGTATTCATGTAGTGGAGGCATATGAAAAGATTACCTATAAACCCACTTTTTAAAAGGAAGTAATTCAGTCTTAACTGCAAAAGCAATTAGCTCACATTACAGAGTTATGTTCCATAAAATTCATTTTTAAAATAAAGTCGATTTTTATATCTTGGACACTAGATTAATCTTCTACTCAGCAAGTCAGCTTCCATGGTGATAGAATTCAAGTGATCTACTTCAAGGTTTTGACTTAAAAAAGAAAAACCAACATACCCCACAGGCCAAATATCACCTTTCAGCCAGTCTTGCTTTTTAACATGATTCCTTCTTAAGAAATCACTGTTGAATAGAAACTCAACCAGATGCTTGACATTTATTCCTCCATTCAGCTCGGGATCCTTGATGACCTCATTTACTTTTCATTTACATTGCTGGCTTGCTGGGAGGACAGTGTGCAGCTCTTGTTAATCTGAAATTTAAATCAAATCCTTTCCATTTTTAGCTTGAAATTTAAACCGTCAATGATCATTAACAATCAAGGCAGAGAGTTAAGGTTGTCTAATACTCAAGGACTTTATACCAAAATGACAAATCCATCTGGGGACAGTTTCTCTTTCCTAGTAGCTTTCACAGGTGCTAGCCCCAAATAAGAAAGGTGACTCTGGGTTTCCTATGAAGGCAAATTACCCCATTGATTCATCTTATACTCCAGTTTGATTTTAGAAATGAATACACAGATTTTGGTTGCAGGTATTTTTTTCTTTGAAAGAAGTCAAGGAAACAGAAAGATTTCAGTTTTGTTCTCTGCCCTTTCTGTTCCTCGCTTTTCTGTTTTTCTTCCTTGGTTGTAGAAAAGTTCCAGTGAAAATTGGGATGTGGCATCTCAGTGAATCAGATTAACAACAGCTGCACACCATCCTCCCAGCAAGCCTGTAATGCTAGCACTCTGAGAGCCCAAGATGGGAGGATTGCAAGAGGCCAGGAGTTCAAGACCAGCCTGAGCAACATAGTAAGACTCCACCTGTACAAAAAAATTTTTAAAAATTTGCCAGGTGTGGTGGTGCACACTTGTAGTCCTAGCTACTCAGGAAGCTGAGGCAGGAAGATTGCTTGAGTCCAGGAATTTGAGGTTGCAGGGAACTATGACAATACCACTGCACTTTAGCCAGGGCAATGAGTGAGACAAAAAAAAAAAAGGCAAACTTAGATTATTTGGGGAAGTTTGTGAATAGTTCCATGGCTATACTCTGTTGTGACTGTGATAGAGTTTTCCTCATGTTTATGTTCCTTTTAGACTTTGAAACCAAAAGTTTCCAGAGTATTCAGGGAAGACAGGGCACTGGGCCCACACAGCATGTTCTCTTTCCCCAGAGATTATGGATCTAATTGACCTACTGCCCTTCAGTCCCATTGCTGTCTGTGTTGTAAGGAATTTGGCTGGCCTTTGACCCTGGAAGATAATTTCTAAACCCTTGGAATTTCCCAAGTGATAGGACTGTCTTCGTTGTGATTCAATCAAAAATGACTACATAATGGCATCTCAAAAAAACTCTGGATGGGAAGCTCAAGTGATTCAATACTCTTTGAGTATTGTCACACTTCAATAACAGAAGGGGACCATGATCCAAGGATGACAAAAGATTTGCATTTAGAAACTTCCCAGACTTTGCCCTCTGTGGCTCTTTTATTTGGCTAATTTTAATTTGTTTCCTTTTCCTGTAATAAAATTGTAATTGTAAATATAGCACTTTCATTAAGTCCTGTATTTCTAGTCAATTATCAAACCCAAAGGTGGTTGTGGGAATCCCCAAATTTGTAGCCAGCCAACCAGCTAGATGTGAGGGGTAGCTATTGGAGAACCCTGAACTTGCAGCTAGTATCTGAAATGAGGGCAATCTTGTGGAGGACTATGCCACCAGACTTCTTTTCTTCTGCTGACTTTGGGTTTGGTTTGTTCTTTTCTAGTTCCTTGAGGTGTGGCATTAGGTCGTTAATTTGTGATTTTTCTGTCTTTTTTATATAGGCATTTAAGGCTATGTATTTTCCTCTTAGCATGGCTTTTGCAGAGATTGTGGAAGTTTGTGTCATCACCTTTGTCATTTAATTTGAAAAACTTTTGGATTTTCATCTTGATTTCTTCATTGACCCAAGGATCATTTGGCTGCTGCCAGCAGAAGAAAAGAAATAACAAAGTACAGACCAGAACTAAATAAAATGGAAACCAAAAACAAAAAAAAAGGATTTATGAGACAAAAAGTTGGTTCTTTGAAAAGATAAACAATCAATAGACCACTAGCTAGATCAACCACAAATAGAAGAAAAAGGATTTAAATAAGCTCAATCAGAAATGAAAACGGAGACATTACAACTGATACCACAGAAGTAATATAAGATATATAATATAAATATAATATAATATATTATTTTTATATTTATATTATTTTTATAATATATTAATTTATATTATATTTTATATATAATATAAAATATAATATAAAATATCATCCAAGATTCACAAACTAGAAAATCTAGAGGAAATAAATAAAATTTTGGAAACACACAACCTCTCAAGCTTGAATCAGAAAGAAATAGAAGTCCCAAACAGATCAATAATGAGTATTGAGACTGAAATAGTATTCAATAATCTCCCAACAAAAAGAAGCTCACGACCAGATGGATTCATATCCAATTTCTACCAGACATACAAAGAAGAACTGGCACCTATCTTACTGAAACTGTTCCATAACATAAAGAAGGAGGGAGTGCTCCCTAATTCATTCTACAAAGCCAATATCACCCTAATGCCAAAGCCAGGAAAGGACACAATAATTAAAAAACTAAAAAACAAACTACAGACCAATATCCTCATGATCACAGAGGCAAAAATTCTTAACAATATACTAGCAAACCAAATCCAACAGCACATGAAAAAGATAATTTACCATGATCAAGTGGGTTTCATCTCAGGGATGCAAGTATGGTTCAATAAACACAAATCAATAAACATGATTCACCACCGAAACACAATTAAAAACAAAACCATATGATCATCTCAATAGATGCATAAAAAGCATTCAATAAGATCTAGCACTCCTTCATGATAAAAAAAAGAAAAGTCCTCAACAAACTAGGCATAGAAGGAATATACCTCAAAATAACAAAAGCCATTCATGACAAACCCACAACCAACATCATACTAAATGTGGAAAAGTTGAAAGCATTCCCCCTAAGAGTTGAAACAAAAGAATGTCCATTCTCATGACTTCTAGTCAACATAGTACTGAAAGTCTTAGCCCAGGTGTCCTCAAACTATAGCCCGCAGGCCACATGCAGAGGTTTTTGCCAGTTTGTTTTTTTACTTCAAAATAACGTATGTGTAGTGTGCATAGGAATTTGTTCATAGTTTTTTTAAAACTATAGTCCAGCCCTCCAACAGTCTGAGGGACAGTGAACTGGCCCCCTATTTAAAAAGTTTGAGGACCCCTGTACCTAGCCACAACAATCAAGCAAGAGAAAGAAATAAAGGACATCCAAAGCAGGAAAAAAGAGGACAAACTATCCTTGTTTGCTGACATGATTTTATATCTAAAGAACCCTAAAGACTCCACCTAAAGACTCCACCAAAAGACTCCTAGAAATGATTAATACATTCAGTAAAGTCTCAGGTTATAAAATTAATGTACACAAGTCAGCAAAATTTCTATACACTAATAACAGTCAAGTTTAGAGTCAAATCTGCTGGGCGAGATGGTTCACACCTGTAATCCTTGCACTCTGGAAGGCTGAGGCAGGCGGATCACTCAAGGTCAGGAGTTCAAAACCAGCCCGAGCAAGAGTGAGACCCCATCTCTACTATAAATAGAAAGAAATTAATTGGCCAACTAAAAATATATAGAAAAAATTAGCCGGGCACATGCCTGTAGTCCCACCTACTTCGGAGGCTGAGGCAGAAGGATTGCTTAAGCCCAGGGGTTTGAGGTTGCTGTGAGCTAGGCTGACACCACAGCACTCTAGCCTGGGTAACAGAGTGAGCCTCTGTCTCAAAAAAAAAAAAAAAAAAAAAAAAGTTTAGAGTCAAATCAAAAATGCAATACCATTTACAATAGCTACAAAGAAAATAAAATACCTAGGAATATATTTAACCAAGGAGGTGAAAGAGCTCTACAAGGAGAACTATAAAACACTGATGAAAGAAGTAATAGATGACACAAATAAATAGAAAAACATCCCATGCTCATGGATTGGTAGAATCAACATTGTTCAATTATCCATACTGCCCAAAGTGATTTACAGATTCAATGCAATCCCCATCCAAAATACCAATATCATATTTCACAAATCTGAAAAAATAATTCTATGCTTCATTTGGAACCATAACAGAGCCTGAATAGCCAAAGCAATCTTAAGCAAAAAGAACAAATCTGGAGGCATCACATTACTTGACTTCAAATTATACTACAAGACTGTAATAACCAAAACAGCAGTGTGCTGGTAAAAAGGTAGACACACAGACTCGTGGAACAGAATAGAGAACTCAGAAATAAAGCTATATAGCTACAACCAATTGATTTTTGACAAAGTAGACAAAAACATATACTGGGGAAAGCACACCCTATTCAACAAGTAGTGCTGGAAAAAAATAACTACGTGCAGAAAAATGAAACTGGATTCCTATCTCTTACTATATACAATAATTAACTCAAGATGGATTAGAGACTTAAATATAAGATGTGAAACCATAAAAATCCTAGAAGAAAATGTAGGAAAAACCCTTCCGGATATTGACCTAGGCAAAGAATTTAAAACCCCCAAAAGCAAATGCAGCTACAATGAAAATAAATAAATCGGACTTAATTGAACTAAAAAACCCTTTCACAGCAAAAGAAATATTCAACATAGCAAACAGACAACCTACAGAATGGGAGAATATATTTGCAAACTATATATCTGACAAAGGACTAATATCCAGAATCTACAAAGAATTCAAATCAGCAAAAAATAAATAAATAAATAACCCCATTAAGAAATGGACAAAAGATATGAACAGATTTTTTTCTTCAAAGAAAGCTAGACAAATGGCCAAAAACATATGAAAATATGCTCAACATCACTAACCATCAGGGAAATGCAAATTAAAACCACAATAGGATACCACCTTAATCTTGTCAGAATGGCCATTATTAAAAAATCAAAACACAATAGATGTTGCCACAGATGCGCTGAAAAGGGAACGCTTATACACTATTGGTAGGAATGTAAATTTGTACAACCTTTATGGAAGACAATATGGAGATGCCCCAAAGAACTAAAAAGTAGAACTACCATTTGATCCAGCAATCCCACTACTGGTTATCTACCCAGAGGAAACTAAATCATTATATCAAAAAGACACCTGTGTCAGAATGTTTATTGCAGCATAATTCATAATTGTAAAGTTGTGGAAGTAACCTAAATGCCCATCAATCCATGAGTGGCTAAAGAAAATGTGGGGGTTATAAATATATGCATATATATATATATAGTAGTGTGTATACACACACTATGCACACACACACACACCCCCTATAGAGAATTACTCAGCCATGAAAAGGAATGAAATAATGTCTTTTGTAGCAACTTGGATGGAACTGAACTCCATTATCATAAGTGAAGTACCTCAGGAATGGAAAAACAAATGCCACGCATTCCCACTTATAAGTGGGAGCTAAATGAGACGTATATATGGTCATAAAGTGTTGTTATAATGGACGTTGGAAACTAAGAAGAGGGAATGATGAAAGAAGGCTGAGGGATAAAAATCTGCCTATCCAGCACCATGAACACTATTCTGGTGATGGGCACACTAAAAGCCCTGACTTCAGCATAATACAATTTATCCATGTAACAAAAAACACCTGTACTCCCTGACTCTACCGAAATTAAAAAAAGAAAGACTCGTGGCTCATGCTTGTAATCCTAGCACTCTGGGAGGCTGAGGCAGGCGAATTGTTTGAGCTCAGGAGTTCGAGACCAGCCTGAGCAAGAGTGAGGAACCATCTCTACTAAAACTAGAAAGAAATTATCTGGACAACTAAAAATATATATAGAAAAAAAAAATGAGCCAGGCATGGTGTCTCATGCCTGTAGTCCCAGCTACTCGGGAGGCTGAGGCAGGATGATTGCTTGATTGAGCCCAGCAGTCTGAGGTTGCTGTGAGCTAGGCTGATACCACGGCACTCTAGCCCAGGCAACAGAGTGAGACTCTGTCTCAAAAAAAAGAAAAGAAAAGAAAAAGACCATAAGTACATAAGCTTTCAGTCTTGGGGGAAAAAATAATGATAATGTTATTCCTATAATCATAAACAATCAGGAATAGGAATCAAAGTTATTCCTATAATCATAAACAATATAAAAATATATTATACTGATACACATGATTTTAAAGTCCATGAAATCTTTATTTCATCTAAGTCATTGATAATGCTACAGAACAGAACATGAGTAAAGGCCAAATTAAGGAGCAAGACAGAGTTTAAATTTAGCCTTATCAGAACATTTCAGGTATGATTATTCACCCAATTTTTAACTTTTACTTATTATCTTAGCACCCAACCCAATTTCTTTATCTTGACCATAAGATGTTAATAAGACTTCTTTAACGAGGACTGAATTGCTTTGGTTATTCAATTTATTCTACAAATAAATATTGAAGAACACTCCTGTCCCATGCTGAACAGGAAGGGTCCCAGGTTGTGCACACAAGAGACGAACGAACCTAGCCTCACCCATAAGTACAGCAGACCGCCACATCCTGGGCATGATTTGAATAGCACAACAAAGTCCCTGTTTCAGCTGTGCCTGCTTGGCCCCAGCCTGCTGAGCATTCGGACCATATACATGTTTGGGTCGTGACGCAAATACTCTAGGTTCAAAGAGTTCCAGTATAATATCATTCTTCCGAT
Source organism: Microcebus murinus (assembly GCF_040939455.1). Classification (NCBI taxonomy): domain Eukaryota; kingdom Metazoa; phylum Chordata; class Mammalia; order Primates; family Cheirogaleidae; genus Microcebus; species Microcebus murinus. The sequence continues at coordinate 31,501,871 of NC_134108.1, forward strand.
GGGCTCAAAGCAATAGCTTCAATGTTTAGGAATTCTTAAGAGAACTCTATGGAAATAAATCTGCCGTATTTTCTTTAGCAATTTAATCACCAGCACTTTTCTACACCACAATTTATACTGCAGAAGATGTAATACCATCCATCACAACTTATTGTAAAACATTTGATGGCATTTATATGAGCAGGTAATTGTCTTATGAATTACAACTAGAGAAAAAGAATTTCTCCAGCTGTGAAACTTGCCTACATTTCAGAGTCTGCAGTTGTCTATTTGATAATCATTAAAACTGTCACTGTGGGAAGATTTGCTGACTTTTTTTTGCTTCGAACTTCCTCTCCTAGCTCCTTCTTATGCCATTCATTTACTTATCATTGATTGATGGCTTCTGTACTACGCATAGCACTAAGTCCTAGAAATAATAGAAAGTCAGATAAGAAACAGTCCTTGCTCTCAAAAAACTCAAAGTCTAATGGGGAAAACACAGGTCTATAATCAATTTCATTTCTATGTGATGAATGTCGTAATAGAAGCATAGCATGATGCTATGGTACTCCTAGTTCATGTTTTGTTACCTCCAATTTCTGTTAATACTTATGAATTAATTTTAAAAAATTATCAGCACCCAGGTATAAATCTCAATCTAATAACTCAGAAGCACAAGACAAGAATCTTTCATTGTTTCATAGGAGTTTAGCATCAGGCTCTGAGTCCCAGTTCCACCAGGGTAAGAAGGAAAATAAGCAACCTCAGTTCTTCCTGGGGATCCCCCACTCCTACTCACCCCCCACGGCTGGGTCATGAATTCTATGCTCTGGGCACTGCTAAGGAATTGGGAATGGAGGGGAGGAGGCAGGGAGCAATCTGGCCTTTGGACATCAGACACATAGCTTTCCATCAAAATATCCACTGTACCTTACGACATGGTCCTCAGGTCCACTGCTACATCTGGGCCTCCAGGACTCACAGCATTGTTGTAGGCTCACAGCACAGCATCTCGGGTGTTGCTGCTTTCTTGGCAGTGCTGCCAAGAAGGACTCTCTCTCCAGTCTGGGGAAGTCCTTCTCTCTTTATGTTTTACCAGAACATTCTCTCTAAGCCTGAGAAGTACCTAAACTCCCCTTAGGGCTCAGGCTTTTGTTTATAAAAACCAGAAACACCTGTAATCATTTCTGGTCCACCCTAGTGGCGATGAGCCCAGAGCCCAGTTGGGAGCAGGGTGGTAGTGAAGAGGAAGAAATGTAGGCTTGGAAATGATCCCAGACACACACAGAAATGCCTCTGCCCAGTACTGTCCGCCCACACCTCCCATCTGCAGGCTTCCAGGAGGTCCCCCTTGAGTTGATTGTGCACAGTTCAGGAGGCAGCTCAAGAAGGAGGTCCTTGCATGGCAGAGTCTTTCCTTGTCTCTGGATGTCTGTTCTCCTGTCTGCCTTGCTTAACACCCGTGCTGGCTTTCAGCCCTGACTGCACGTTGAAATCACACGGGAGAGCATTAAAACATACTAATGCCTGTGATCCACCTTCCCCAAATTCTCATTTAATTGAACTGGCATGGAAGCTGGACATCAATTTCTTTTTCTATAAGCTGCCCTAGAAATTAACATGCAGCCAGAGGTAAGAATCAAACCATGGTTGTATCCATCCCTCCCTTGTTCTCCCAAGCTCCATTATGCCAGCCCAGTCCTGCACTTTTCAAACCTTTTCACATCATGGCATACAGGGAAAAAAAAATGTTTTATTGCCCAACAGGCTAAATGAATGAGGCTGCTGGAAGCCTCTGGGCATCTGGAAGAGGCTCTAGCTCCAGCTAAGAGCAGAATTCAGTTCTCACAACAGACTGGAGCAAACCAGTGTGCAGAGGCACTGGGGTTGGGCAACTCTGAGTTAAGACAAGCATCTGGCCCTGTGTAACATTGTTGTATAACACATGTCACTTCCTTCAGAGCATATTCATGCAGCCACTGCACATGTATCTATGCATCGGAATATTTACCAAATAACCTCCGAAGGCCTGGCATGTGTTATAGAGCTAAGTACAGGGAATACAAAAATGAAAAGATACAGTTGTCAAAAGTGCCTTACAGGCTGGTATCATTAAATATAATTCATTTTACTTGCCTTACTGGGCCTGATAAAAAGTGAATCCTTGTTCAACTAGCTGTGTGTCCTTAGGCAAGTCACTTAGCGTTTCTGAAATTCTCTTTGCCCATCTGGGAAATGGAAGGATTTTCCCAGGGCTGGAAGGAAGGTCCATGTAGGTTTCCACGTCTGCTAATGGTGTATCAGAAAATCAGAGTATACTGAATGATTCCTCTGATTTTTGTAACTATCAAAATCAGATTACTAAAGCAGGGCCTTAAGCAGCTATTTGTTACAACTATGTTCATATAATAATCATTATTCACAATAGCCAAAAGGTAGAAACAATCCAAATGACCACTGACAAGTGAATAGGTAAACAAAATGTAGTCAATACGTACAGTGGAATATTATTCAGCCTTAAAAAGGAAGGAGATTCTGACGCATGCTACAACATAGATAAAACTTGAAGACATTATGCTAAGTAAATAAGCCAGATACCAAAGGACAAATATGTATATGAGATACCTAGAGTAGTAAAATTTATAGAGCTAGAAAGTAGAATAATGGTTACCAGAGACTAGGGTTAGAGGTAGATGTAGGAGTTATTGTTTAATGTACACAGAGTTTCATTTTGGGGGTGATGGAAAAGTTTTGGAAATGGATAGTGGTCATGGTTCCACAATTTTGTTAAATTGTAGACTCCAAAAGGTTAAAATGGTAAATTTTATACTATGTATATTTTAGTACAATTTTAATGTGAAAAAAATTAGGTTACTACATTTATTTTACATTCTTAGCTTTATGAAAAATCCTTTAAAATACAATACTACTACATTAATTTCATTGACATGTACATGATTGTTTTTATAAAGTGCTATAAAAATTTCTCAATGGTATAATTTGTGCATAATGACATTTTGGAATGGTTTGTGAACTTTGACATGCAGAGCCCTATAAACTGGAGATAAACCATAATGAATCTTTCAATTGCTTCTCACACTTGGCTGATCATAAGAATCCCTGGCAATGATTAGAAATACTTATTATGGGGACTCGCTCCAAACCCCTTGAATCAGAATCTTCTGAGAAAAGGCTTAGGAATCAGTATTTTCATGAAGCATACTCCTGGCTGATTCTTATATTAGCTAAGTTGGAAAAGATATTTTTTAAATCAAATTCTGAATTCAGAGTTCAACAGAGAGAGAAGCAGGGAATGAGCAGCAATCTCAGCACCCCTCAATAGCACCTGTTACCCCTCTCAAGCCCTGGTCTGCCCATTAGGCCCTCCAGAAATGCAGGATGTCAGCTTCTCAAAAACCCTTCCCTGGGAAGATTGGTGCTGCCCTAAATTTCTGCAAAAACTTCTGCTACAGTAGGTAGAAATCTGTGCCAGAAAGAGAAAAACCTGATGGGAATAACTCAACAAGGGATCAAGGCAATTGGATTAAAAGGATGATGTGATCAGATGACAATGAAACTAGAATTAAGCCAACAGCAAGCTGATCACTTAATTCCCTTAGCATCTGACCAGGAACAGGTGCCCAGACAAGCACTTCTCAAGCTGCCTTCTAAGTGCCAAGGAGTTCGAAATGACAAGTTAATTTTCAGCCTGGTTCTAGAAACACTGATTTTTTTTTTCATATTTCAAGCTTTTTGGAAGCTTTAATTTATGAATCGAATTTCTTTTTCTTCCTCTCCTTCCAAACTATTCTCAGCTTTATTCTGGTACACCTCATTTGTTCCCAAATGTAATTGAAGAATAGTAGAAGTGAATAAGGTATGAGTTAAGACTAAAATGTAAAGGTTTTAAAAAATTTGTGTACCACGAAATAATCTAAAAAGGCAAGATATATTTTATTACAGTCCTTACTGTCTTTATTTCCAATATGATTATCTTACTTTTTATTTGTTATCATTCACATAACTTTTTCTTCTCCTCTCTCTCTCTCTCTCTCTCTGTCTCTACACACACACACACACACACACACACACACACACACACACTCATACTCAGTAATGGACTATTGTCTACCAATTGATACCATTTTTTTTTTTATGTTGGCCAATTTTTAAAAAGCATAGCTTTGTATCAACAAAAAGTTTGAACATCCTGGCCTGTCTTCAGACAACCCCAGGGCTGGCAGAGCATGAATGTTTGTCGTTCTTCCTGTACCAAGCTTCAGGAGAACCACAGGGTCCTGTGGCTTTTTTTATCTCCACACCTCCCATCTGGGGTTTGAGTCACACTGCATTAAGAAAATCCACCACTTCGTGTCCTCTTCTTCCTGAAGGGGTCTACAAAGTCAGGCCAACACTTCGTGTAAGAGATTAAATGAGCCCAGCTTGACTCGACCAGCTGAGCATTATAGGCAGATGCAGAAATCACCTGTGTCATGTGTTGTAACAAATGAGTGGCTCCAAAGAAACAGTTTAAAAGCTGTAATATTTTAATATTGTAAGTTCTTGCCACCATTCATAGCTATAAAACAAGCAATTCTCACCTGCACTATCACGCACACATTGAGCTATGTAACAGGAATCACGTTAAGCCAGTATCTACACTAAATAAAGGTTTATGTATTTTAGTTCAAGAATGTAGCTACCAGGAAAATGAAAGCTGTAAGACACTAGAGCTTTCTGAGATGCAAAGCTTTGAGTCCTTGACTTTTGATTCAACAGCCAAATTCTAATACAGGTATTACTATCTCTGTCTTAAGGTTGCTCTAGCAAATGTTTTTCTGATCGGTATTATTTCTTTCAGGAGTTAAAAAATGTTAATTAATAAAGAATTGAGTGTATTCAAACATATATTATTGTGTACATATACATACCTGTGTACATACATAGGTATTTGTCACACTGCTCAGAGCCTTCTTCTTTCAGGAGTTGCAAACATTAGCTATCTGAGAGGCAGCCTGTTTCAAACTTACTTTATGCTTCCTGTACACTGTGGGACCCTCAGGGTCTCGCTCATCTTTCCATGGGGCAGCCACTGCTCAGTTGTTGCCATTCATAAATATGAACCCACTATCACTGAAACTTTTTATTTTTCAAGAGAAACCAAGATTCTAGATTCGTAGGGGAGATCGTCCCTTGTTAAAATAAAGTGGCCAAAACCACTTCCACTGGCCATCTTTGACTTTGTGCTCCCTCCTTTGATCTTCTGGTATAGAAGAACAGATGGACAGGAACTCTTTCCACCAATAATCTATAAATATCACTTCTTACATTTTCTTTATAAAACTCTAATTTTTCTGAAAATAAAGTAAAATTATTTCATTGAGAAAATTTTGAGAGTGGCAAATTAGAAAACAAAAAGCGCTCGTTCCCTCAAATGAGATAACCTCTTGGTACATGCTTTCTCAGTCTTTGTGCTACCCATATATTTGGTTCTACTTTTATTTTATTTTTCCCACAACATTTGAATCCTAGTATTTTAAATCTATTTTCACTTACCTACATTTCTTGACTATCTCTCTATATTTTTATTTATCTAAAGCACATTGTTAATCACTGCATACTACTCCATTTTAAACACAAATTATCATAATTTATTGGTCAATTCTTATTGCTGGAAAATTAGGCTGTCAAATTTCTTTGCTATTCTAACAATTGCTATGGCATACATCTTTGTATTCATTTCTGCTAATGTCCTTAGGTAAATGCTTATTTTGGGGTCAAAGTATAAAAATATTTGGAATGTTTTCAACGTATATTAGTAGCCTTTAACGTTGGATAGGTTGGATTCAGATCACTCTTCTTTATAAGTAGGTTCCCTTACAAGGAACCTTAGGTGAGTTACCTCTATAAACTTCAGGATTTTCATCTGTCAAATAAAAATAATATGACAGAAAAAGTTGTATCAGTTTATATTCCTCTTAGCAATGTGTAAAAGAATATTTCATCTTACACTCCTGTTAATCTTTTTTAAAAGTTCATATTTTCAAATGGAGTAAACAAAAACAGTATTTAATTTAATTATTTTTATTACAAAGAATGTGGTACATTTTTAGATACTTATTTAAAATTTTGGTCACGAATTGCCTATTCTTATGTTTTTTCCTATTGGTGTGTTTGTTTGTTTTGGTTATAAAGAATATACAATTGATCCTTGAATAGCATGTGTTTGAACTGCATGGGTCCACTTATATGTGGATTTTCTTCTGCCTCTGCCACCCTTTAGACAGCAAGACCAACCCCTCCTCTTCTTCCTCCTCAGCCTACTCAACATGAAGATAATGTAGATGAAGACTTTCATGATGATCAAATTCCACATAATGAATAGTAAATATATTTTCTTTTTCTTGTGATTTGCTTAATAACATTTTCTTCTCTCTAGCTTACTGTATTGTAAGAATACAGTATATAACTCATAGAATACAAAATATGCATCAATTGACTGTTTATGCTATCAGTAAGGCCTCCGGTCAACAGTAGACTATTAGTAAAGTTTGGGGAGACTTAAAAGTTATATGTGAATTTTCAATGGTGTGTGGGGTGTCAGCACATCTAACCCCTGAGTTGTTCAAGGTCAACTATAATATATACATACACATGTATTTTCATTTTTTTTAGTCAAATCTGTCAATCTCTTATTTTTATTAAATAATCTTTTTAAGATTATTTTAATGCATTTTATTTAATTTTTCATATTTACATATTCAACTCATCTGAGGGATTTATTGTGTAGGTCAGGGGTGGGGAACCTATGGCCTTAAGGCCACATGTGGCCTTTTAGGTCCTTAAGTGTGGCCTTTTGACTGAATCCAAATTTTACAGAACAAATCCTTTTATTTGTATTATGTATTTGTAGATGAACATTTTTGTTCATCTTTTATATTTTATTTTATTTCTAAAATGAACATATTTAAAATACCAAAGAATAAAATAAGTTTCAATGAAATAATCTTCACAGCTTGACTGACACAATTAGAACATTAGTAAGCCATAAGGGCTAAATTGAGGGCTGCTAGGCTCATGATTTAGTTCTCATTTCCCCTGCCTGACTGGCGCCACCACTGCACCAGACTGGTTGGCAAGAGTTTATGGCAGTCAAGTGCACCAGTCTGTTATCAGCTTTTGGCAACAGTGCACTGTGTTTCTGTTTGAAGTGGAATTTGTGATTAGTTGCACAACTCTACAGTATTTTTTTTAATTTTGTCTACTTAACAGCTCATTATGTCAAAGAAGATCAAGAGAACGCTGAAAGAAGAAAGCAGATTTTTTAATGAGAATTAGGGATTACAATATTATCTTGTTTCTGCTAAAGGTAAGATGATTTGCTTGCTTTGTGATACTGCAATATCAACATTAAAGAAATTTAATACTCATCAACATTATAACACTCATAAGGGCCACAAATATTTTAAATTAGAGGGAGAGGCATGAAAGGTTGTATTGCAGAAATTAAAACATGAAAAGCAAAAGCAAAGACATTTCTTTCAAGCAGCAATAAGATCTAGAAATAATGCCACTGAAGCAACTTATAAAGTAGTTCATATACTCAGGGAAAAAGGGAAACCATTCAGTGGTAAAGAAATTGTTGAAAGAATGCATTGTCGAAGTTGTAAAATGCTTAGACCTCAAAACATTTCAAAGTACAAACAACTACCTCTTTCAAGGAGAACCATAACTGATCAGCAGCATGAATTAGCCTTCAAGTTATCAGAACAACTTCAAGCAGTACTTCAAAAGGAAAATATATATTATTCAATCACTTTGGATGAATCAACTGATACTACTGACTCAGTGAAGGCTTTATACTTCATTAGGGTCATAACAGAAGATTGTCTTTGCTATGAAGACTTACTCACTTTGCACACTCTTGCAAACAGAACACAGGGAATAGATATCTTCAACAACTTTCAAGAAAAATGTTGTGAAGTTGAACTGAATTTGGTAAATTTTGTGAGCATATGTAGATGGTGCACCTTCCATGACAGGAAAACATGAAGGGTTTATTGAACAGATTTTTTAAAAAGTATTAACAAATCCAGATGCTCTCTTTTATTTTCATTGTATCTTGCATTAGCAAAATCTCTGTGCTAAAGCTACTATTTTAAGTGCTACTTTGCAACAAGTTATAAGTATTGTTAACTATATTCATGCAAATAAAACACAGCATTATCAGTTTCATAACATGCTAAAGCTGAATGATGAGGCATTCAATGTGGATTTACCATATCATTCTAAAGCACATTGTCTATTGCAGAGACAGCTGTTAGCCAAAATTTTATATCTGTGAGAACAGATAGTTAAATTTTATGAAGAATAGAATCAGCAATGTGAATTATTGAAAGAAGATTTCTATAAGAATGCGGCATTTCTGTGTGATATCATGTCAAATCAAAATGACTTGAATATTTCTTTGCAAGGTAGAACTAAGTCTATATATGATATGTGGCAAAAAAAAATCCAAGCATTTTGAAAAAGGCTATGTTTTTTCAAACAGTTAGCAAAGGTCATTGATGAACATGATGATATATTTGAAGAATACCCAACTGTAATAGATCCATTAATTGGAGAATACAATGAAAGGTTCACTGACTTTGAGAATCATGACAGCATTTCAGCCTTACCTAATTGATATCACAAAGGCACCTAAAGAACTACAGATGGACTTGACTGAGCTCTCAGTAGATGGCAGGTTAAAATCATTGTTCAATGCTAAGAAAAATCCAATTGAAATATACAAAAATGCAGTAGAATACCCACACTTTTGGCAACACGCACAAAACATGCTTTCTTGCTTTTCAACCCCTTACTGTGGCAAATCTACATTCTCCTACCTAACCCAAATCAAGGTGCCCTTAAGGTCACAAATGACTAATTCCCAGAGGATCAACTGACACTGCAGACCTCTATGCTGCAACTAAACATTCAAATGCTTTCCAACAAATAGCAGACACAGCAAAGTCATTAAAAGGTTAACTTTAAAATTAATAGTTTTCATTTTTTCATTATTAAGTACATAGTAGTTACATTTTTATGAAATAATGTAGATTTTTTAGTATATCTAATTGAAATTTCTTGAATGCAGCCTTATTTGATTATAGTTAACTTGGCTTTCCAACATGAAAAGTTTCCCCACCCCTGGTGTAGGTGATATGAGGTATTGTCCCATCAAAGTGTTGATTTTCTTTTTTGTTTTTAAACAGGGTCTCACTCTGTCACCCAGGCTGGAGTGCAATAGCATCATCATAGCTTACTGCAACCTCAAACTCTAGTGCTCAAGGGATCTTTCCACCTCAGCTTCCTAAGTAGCTAGGACTACAGGTGTGCACCACCTCACCTGGTTGATTTTTTATTTTTTGTAGAGATGGGATTTTGTTATTTCATCCAGGCTGGTCTTGAACTCTTGGACTCAAGTAATCCTTCCAACTCAGCCTCCCAAAGTGCTAGGACTATAGGTGTGAGCTACTGTTCCTGGACCCCAACAAAATTTTTTGGATATCCCTTCTTTCGTCACCAATTTGAAACATCTTTTTAATACTCCCACATAAATATTTCTGTTTCTAGGCTTCTATTCTGTTTCAATGATCTGTTCTCTTTGCTCTAGTTCTGTGCTTTTATATTTATTATAGTTATATAATACTTTTTAATATCTGGGAATGCAAGTCATTTTGCCAACCATTTTTGTCTCTTTTTACCTATTTTTTCTTCCACATGAACATTAGTACCATAGTAAGTAAACATATAACCACACATGAATATTAATTGTATAATCATAGTCAATATGAATGATAACAATTTATAAATTAATTCTGAGAGAACTGACATCCTCAAACTATTAAGACTTCTCAATCACACATCTAGCTTTTGATAAAATTTAACAGCACAGATCATAGCTACCACCTCTGGCAAGAACCCCGAGGGCTGTAGTCTGTGCTACTGAACCATAAACTTTGACAGTCAACTAGGCAGAAGCAGGAATGAACCATAAGTTTGACTCCGAGGCCAAAAGACCTGCATGTTTGTGACTGAAAAGTCCCAAAAGACCTGGAACCCTGGCCCACTGCAATTTTCGTTAGTTTAATTAAACCTCCCAGATAAATGGCTCTCTAGTTTCTTTGTAAATGTAAAAAATATTAAATTTAAGTTACTCTTATTGTGTTTACCACTTCTCCTCTTCCTCCAACTACTTGGGGATGTTGTGTGATAAGTTTTGCTGGGAAGAAAAAAACCAGTGAAGGCTTATTAGTGTTCACAAAATTAAGATATTTTTTTCTTACAGCAATCCCTTTCTGACCAATAACATTTTAATCAACAAGTTCAACCATAAGAAATCACTAAATTCTTATATGTACAAAAATGGCAATTTCATATGGTTCAGGTTAGTGGCTAATGACAGCCCCTTCCGGCATGTTTCACTTGCTTGGTGTCTGCTTGCTTTTTAGCTCTCACTCACTTTATGGCCATGATGTGTAGAAAAAAATTAAGTTTTGTTTCCTAAGGTATTTAAAAGATTAACATAAACATCTATGTTTTCTAGAATGAAAATTGGTGCATATATGAATGTTTAGTAAAGGCTAAAGCCTTCCGTCTCATATACAGTTTACTTCGTGAAAGAAGCCTTTCCTGTAATTTATTTGACTTAGCTGACTAAATAATCTTTGTAAAGCGTGTAATATACTGTCAGTTCAATGACCCTCTCAAGTTTAAGTACATCTGTAAACTCTTAGCTCAGTAGTCTAATCCCATCAGTGATCTCCCAGTGATCTCTTGTTATTCTCTACCACGTGGTCACCATGCCAGGCTGCATGGTCCATGCTGAGGTTCCAAACATGACTTAATTCATTTTTGGCTTTTTATTTTCAGTTCGTTATATTGATCCTGCTTCCTCCAACTCCTTCACTATCATCTACACTATCTATGTCTATCATTCTCAGATTCCAAATCAAGATTCTGTCAACTGAAAAGAACCCAAACTTTGTAAAATAATTTAAAGAGGTTTATTCTGAGCCAAATATGTGCAATTATGGCCCAGAGGGTTACACTCAAGAAGCCTTGAGCAAGTGGTCTCACCATGATTGGGTTATAGTTTGGTTTTATACATTTTGGGGAGGCAGGAATTACACATTAAGTCATAAATCAATACATGGAAGGCATACACTAATTAGTTTGGCTTGAAAAGGCAGGACATTTAGAAGCAGGACATTACAGATTATAGGTAAGTTTAAAGATTCTTGGATTCGTAATTGGTTAAAGAAATAAAGCTTTGTCTAAACGTTTTGGAATGCTTTAAGTTAAGATAAGGAAATCTATTAATCAGAGACAAGCCATGGGACATATACAGGGCTTATACCCAAACTTAAGTGATCTGTTCTGTAAATGGATGACCTGCAGGTGTGACTTAAGTGTTGTCTTGTGTAGCCTGAGGCCTGTTAATGAGTTACAAAGAGTATCTCTAAGAAGGGAAGAAAGGGGCAGGAGTAGGCATGTCTGACCTCCCTTCTTGTGGCCAGCAATTCAGCTTCAGGTATTTCTGGGGTCCCCTTGACCAAGAGAGCCCCATTCAACTGAGGGGCTTACGATTTTATTTTAGTTCACAATTCACTCACTTCCAGGAGACTGTGGAAAAATCCAGCCCCATAATACTTTCTAAAGCACTTGTCATAATTGGCTCTATATCATATTCTGCTTATCTATGCGTCTTACCTTCCTAGTAAGGCTTCTTTAGTGCAGCATAGTTCACTCAGCTTTGGGCTATCTAGGCAGTATACATCTTTATGATTGCAGTACGCAAGATATTTTAGTTGGTGATTTCAGTTTTCATTCCACCTGTAATGGTGATGGTTGGAATGAATACTGGCCCAAAGTGGATGAGATGTTATGCTCCGATAGAGTATCACAATGCCATTGCCTCATATTGTACCAGCAAAGCCTCTACCCAAGAGAATAGCCTAGATGTTGTTCTATGGGCCCACCACATTCCCATTTTTGTACCTCAATTTTCCTTCTTTTAAACCATCAGGACCTGACTTTTGCTAAATGGTTTGTTCCTTCAAGTACAGCTATGGTAGACGTTCTTTCCCAGGGCAGGATGAGGTATTGACCCAGGAGAGGGCATTTGATGCCAGCAAAGCTTTTAGAAATCTTTTTGTTGGCTCAGCTTTTGACTTCAGGAAAAAAAAATGCAGACAGAAAAAAAGTGACAAGAAGTTTTCATATTTTCTTAAAAAGTGCTTCTTTGTGGTTGATGTTTTTATATGTTACATTGTTCCCTTGAAGATTATAAATCACATTCACAGCAGTTTGCCCTATTATCTTCCTTTGGAGTTTTAACAAATTTATTAAATAAAACTTGCATGTATTTAGGGTGTTTTAGCTAAAGTTTTACCTTTATCTGGCTTTAGTAAGATGAGATCATTTAATATTTAATATAAATTTATTTTATTGTAGTATAATTTAGTCAAACAATGAGAATAGTTTGGCTAGAGCATTCACATAATGTTATCTCAATTCGTTTTATTCTTTCTTTTATTATTGTATCTTAAAATATTTAGGGATAATACTGTTCCTCACAGTTTGAAATCTTTTCAGATGTTTCTGAAACTCAGAATAAAGCTACCAGATACATCTTTTCTCATTTGATGTATTGTTTATTCCTTCATGGTGTAGAAGATCACAAATACTATAATCCATTATTTATGTGAGAGGAAGTTGTAAGGTTACTACTTAAATATGTTATATTGTCTCTAGGCAGTGATACTGTTTTATTTTCTTAAATATTTAGAAAAACTAATGGGCAAAAACTATACTATTATATATTTTTTTACTGTGTTTATATGAGGTTATAATTTGATAACTGTTTTGTTTTTCTCAGAAGTAGAATTGGGGTAAAAGTCTGCAAATTTTAAAATATGTGAGCATTTCCAAATACTCATTTTATTTTTAAATTTCCTTTTATCCATCCATGGCTATGAGGCATTATCTTCTGCTCTGCATACCTTTTAATCTTAGAGTTCAGAGAATTATTTTCTTTTTTTTTTTTATTTCTTTTCTATTTTTTTCTAAGTCCTAGTCTTCACAAGGAAGCTAGAAGTGTGACAGAAAGGTGTGATTTTTAATTTACACCAGAATCTCGCAAATAATGACTTTTCACACCCTGCTATTGCTGCTTAGCCTAGGGGAGGAGTTCTATGGCTACTGTTTGTCATAGCAAATTAAATCCACTGCAGTAATTCAGAAAGACGTTTTTTTATATTTAACCCTTGTTTCAATTTTTCATCTTGGTGTTTGTGAATACTTACGAGTATGTGGCTTATTACTTTGAAGTGTACTTATTTTCTAGGAAATGATTTTTGAAGGCTATCTTTTCAAGGTTGTCAAGTATGAAAGGTAAACAAACACCTTTCCCCTGTCCACCATTCTGTGATGCTGATAACTGTTAAATTATTTAAAGATACAAACATGAAAAATACAGTAATATTTATTTTAGAACTTGCAGCAATAAAATTAAAAAACATGAGCTCATAAATAGTTTTATCTTTCCTTATGATTCCATTTCTCCAAGAGTAGCTTTTCTCCTGTCTTTATAGAATATCTTACAGTATAAGTAAATGTATATCATTTAGTTTGAAAGCTGAAATTGCAAATAATATTAAAAGATGAAAATTTTTAAAGTATTTTTTTTTCAGTTTCCTCCCAGTCCTTTGGATTGAATTATAAAAGCAAGGAATAAGCTTCCTAATTGGAAAACAGGAAAAATTATTAAACTAGGTATACTTGTTTTAAGTTTACTAAGTGGTTAGGGAATAGTGGCATGTACAAACAAGTAAATAGTTAAAGAATATATCTTGCAAACTCTGTATATGCTTCTTTCACTTAGACAAGTATTAATAATATTCATTGTCCAATTTTGAATTTGCCAACTAAGAAAAAAAAAAGTTTTCAGTTAGCATGCTAGTTTATCCTAGTTATCTTACCAATCATAATAGTGACCAATAAAGTTCTAGAACTGAGTGGAATGTGTACATGTATTATTGAAAGGAAAGACAGAAATGTTCAGAGTCTTCTGAGATATTTGGGTCCTACTTCCTCCTCTTGTTAAACCAAAGCAATGATAAGCAGGAAGTTAGAAGCTCTTTCTCCTAGCTAGAAGCAGCAAGGGGTTAACCAGTCTTGGTTTACTAAGTATCTGTCAGGCTTTTATCTGATCCTTCCTCCCTTCCTCCCTTGCCCACCCCTTTTGTAAATGTCAACCACTTCCTGAAGAGCTTGGTAGTGGTGAATTTCACACCTCTCTTTTCTTTGTGAAGAAACCTGGGTGTTAATGGTACAGGATTGGGTACCATTGTGTATCTCTGGCTGTTAGTAAAGCCCAGGGATGCCTGTGGGGAAAAAAGTAGGAGAAGGTGAAGAAATTTGAAAAATGAGACTAGGAAATAGGTTTAAATCGGTCTTCTTTTTAAAATGAGTATTTGTTTCATTAGCTACTTTTAAATGTGTATTGCAAAAATAGTGATTCTGAAAAAGCTTACCATTGAGAGTCCAAAGGAGTCTAGCAAAGGAAGGAGCTGATTAAGAACAACAATCAGAAAGAAAGGCTGGGGAATCTTCTGCTTTCTTACTCTACAGGTGTATTTACAGGATACAGCAATGGAAACTTGGTCAGTTGATCAGGTCTGCAGTTGGTTGATGGAGAAAAACTTAGGAGAGCTAGTTCATAGGTTTCAAGGTGAGTTGTTTACATTTTCAAGAAATTTTAATTGAGCAGCCCAGATATTCTGATGTCTTCTGTTATTGAAAATTACTTTTATTGCCCAATGTTTGTGTGCATGTGAATGTGGATAAGGAGCTGCTGCAATAGGGGACTTTTCATTTGTTTATTGACTGTAGCAGTTTCCATTGGAACCTAACATCCACAGGAGAATATAATATTTCAAGAAGAACTCAAGTAAAACAAAGTCTTAAGAGTTAGTTAAACTATATATTTGACATATGCATTTCATATTGCTTTTGTTCTTAAATAATGCTGCATGTGTTTTGAGCAGTGTTGGGTTTACATGTATTGAGTAGTAACTAGAAGATATTACTGGGAATAATTTCCTAGGAATATTTTTTTCCATATAAAAAGGATGCCTGTTAGAGAGAATTAGAATGGGGAGGATGTTAATGTGGAAATTAAAAGTTTTTTTGTGACTCCATGTTCTGATAACTTTCTTAGGAGCAGACATCAATTTGGAATTATTATCAGAGTTCTATCTTTGTCAAAAATATGAATAATTTTATAACTGCAGAGGACAAGTTTAGATGATCTTTTAAACACCGGAAATAATTTTGCCTATTCAGAGTGCCTGTGTTTCACAGGATTTTACCAGGAAGCCAGATAGAAAACTAATGTTTTCTTTCTTTTTCCCAGAGGAAGAAGTAAGTGGAGCTGCTCTTCTAGCACTTAATGATCGGATGGTTCAGCAACTGGTCAAGAAAATTGGACACCAGGCTGTTCTGATGGATTTAATTAAAAAATATAAGCAGAACACTCAAGGAGTAAAGTCCTCTGGAAGCCCCAGAGAGACAGCTCTGGTCACGCAAACAGAACCAGAGTAAGTATGTTCATAAATGGCCTTATTTTTGATTCTGTGCTTTACCAGCAATGACTATAGTATAATATTTGGGGATTAAAACTCTTTGAAAACTATGACCATTCTCAGCTACACTGTGTGTACAATATTTCGAATATTTGAGTAAAGGACATTCTGCAAAATTTTATGAATCAAGATACATTTGTTTTAAATTCACCACCTTTTAGACACTGATTTCAGTCATTAGGGAAATCCCATAGCAGGGAGTTCCTATGTAAAATGTTACAGGACAAACAGTTCAAATGTATGTATGACACAAGTAGAAATGGACTCCTGGAGCTCAGGTTTTAAAATTAGGGTTTAGAAAAGGCGTCTTTTTCTGTTGCTCCTTTGCTTTCCCCAAAACTATTTATTTATTTATCTATTTATTTATTTATTGTCCCAAGATTCCTTACAGTAACTAATTTATAATCTCATCTGAAGGTCTTCATAACAGATTTTGCTAAACATTCTTGCCACATGAGTTTTCTAAATTTTAAATAGTATCCTGAGAATAATGAACACTATGATAGCAACCCAGGAAAAAAGTATGTAGAAAAATTTGTGGTGGCAGATAAAAGCTCTGAGGTTTGGGGATGGTTTTATTTGTTTGATTTTTAATCACTGACTTCGGCAATGAATAGGAATGATAACAGGATTTATAAAATCAAAAATATCATTTTAACAAATCTCTGGCACTCTGATTTGATTTTTCCATATTCAAGACTTTTTGCAAGGTTTCTACGGTTAACTATTTGCTGCAGACCAACCATTCATCGATTTTAAAAATAAGAGTATGATGTTTGATAAAATGTATTCTGTGTTTTCGCTTTAATAAATATCTCTCTCTTTGATGAGCAATATGTTAGAGAGACCCGGCTAAGGTCATTTTATTTCTAGAATATTTGGAGATTTGGAACATAGAGGGAGAAAGGTAGACTTGAAGGGATGGTGTACAGTTGGACTGGAAATTCTACCAACTGATTTATTTGAAGGATTTCTCCTGAACATTGTTTTGGCATATCTACATAAAAGCATACTCTTGGACAAGTGACTTTTGATAAAGTTCCCACTGCAGGCTTTTACTCCTTCCCAGCAAAAGGAGGGTGTGAATCTCAAAGAGAGATCAAAGTAATTTCCAGGCGGTTTTGGATGAGTAGGACTTTTGAGCTGGAAGTTCCCTTCAGTTGACTGGAATCTTGATATTGCCTTGGGCACAGCTTACAAGAAAACAGGCAGCCTTGTTTCCACTGCAAATCAGTTTATAATGTTCTCAAGTAAATGAGAACTGGCTGGACTGCCAGGAAATCTGGGCTTTGTTCCTGGTTCTACCACTGACGTGGATTGATTATATTAAATGTTGGCATTCCTGTTTCTTCATCTATACATTGTGAAAAGTACTATGGTACCTAACTCCTTGTCAATGCACACTGATGTTAGGAATATTGTAATCTCTGAGCAAATCTCCCTCTCCTAGACCAAAATAGTCCTGTGTTAAATAAGAAGCTTTGTTAGCCTGTTAAGAAAGCTAAATTTCAAATATAGCCGAGACTGGGAACACTACTTGTTCAAGGATTTATGAGTGAGGACTTTTCACCCTACCCAGTAAGCAGTTGACACACTTTAAGGATTGTGCTGTTTTGGATTTAGGTTAAATTATTCTGGTGCAGAATCACAGTTGCATGTGAGAAGAGAATTCTGATTGGTTATATTTGGTTAAAAATGCTTATCTGTTATATTTGCTTGCTGTCAAATATATTGTCACTTGGAAAAGATATTGTCAAGTGGGAATGATAGTAGAAAGAGGCATGAGAATATGCTATTTAATTAAACCTTTTAGAAGTGCTTAATAAAGATAGAAAATTTGGTGTAAGAAAGAACCCTGAAGCTAAGTATCAAAATACTTGATTTCAAACCTCTGTTGTGATATTAGTTACTCATCTAGCCTTAGAAATTTGTTTGAATTTTTTTAGTTTTAGCTTCTTCAACTGTAAAATGAAGTGAGTAGAATAAATAATGCATTAGGTCCCTTCTAAAGGGTCTGTAATGGCATTCGAGAACAGAGATAGCAGATGGGTTTCAACTTGAGTGCAAATTCCACTAAATGGCTAATGATTGCATGGTATGTTGTTTTGAAAAGGATTTTTATGCCACATCTGGGCAGGATATTTGGCATCCTGTTCAGACATAAGCAGGTGATAGGCATATGAAATAGGTGGGAATCTGTGCAGTTGCTTTTTGGTTGTTGTTCTTGTTGTAGCTGGTAGGAAAAAAAAAATCACTGGACAGGAAGGTGGAAAAACTGAGTTCAAATCCTGGCACTGCTACTGAGTAACTTGTGGCCACAAGCAAGTTACTTTGCCTTCTGGACTTCAGTTGCATCACTCAGAAAATAAAGAAGTCAGTGGAGTGTGCTTCTCAGATCATGAGATTACACAGGCAATAAAATATCCCCCAAAACGGCAAGCAGCAGAGAAGGAGATCTGAGAGAGTTCACCATTTTATTTTATCAAAGAAGAATATTAAGTTAAAAAGGTACATTCTGTGATCCCCATCATTTCATAAAGGAAAGTATTATCTTAAAACCGTTTGAAAGGACAACAGATGGTGAAAACAGCACCATGCCCTGGCATCAGTCTACCTCCTCGCAGGTAGGAACCACTGGGGGAGATAACACCAGAGGGTCTTCCTTTCAGTTCTCTTAAGTCACGAGTCTAATGTGGCACTTGGAAGTGGACATAGACCATAATGTTCACCATGGGCTGACTCTACCCTCAGCGGTGCTGCGAGAGTATCTCTGATGATGAGTGGTTATGGCTTCTGCTGAATGAGCCCCTGACACACCTCTTCTTTCTTGGTTTCAGAGATGAAGCATCCTCCAGTCCAGCAGGCCTCCAACTCAGGCCTTGCTTAGGTCTGAACAGGACCCAGGGGGAGCAAGCACCATCTTTCTACCCAGTCAAAAACATTGATAATGGACAAATTGACCAAAGAGTATTGAAACAGAGGTGGGAGTGCCAACTTTAAGACATTTTAAAGCCAAATAATAATGTTATTTTTTTTCTTTTTTTTCCTATCCATATCTCAACTTTTATTAAGCAATAATACTTATCTACTTTATTTATTTATTTTTTCTTTCGGCATATTATGGGGGTACAAATGTTATTTTTTTAAATGAGATTTCATGTGTTCAAATGTATTTCTAATTTAAAACTTTTTGTTTTCTTAGAAAGGATTTTTTTTTAACCAAGTGATGAAGATATTTGGTAAAAGAGAAAGATTAAATTTCCTGGTTCTTGTATTGGAGAAGTATAGTTTTGAAATGTTATGATACATCTTTCAAGTATATATTCTTAAGGAAAATGAGCATTTTTCTGGTCATAAACTGTTTAGGGTGATTGGCATCGGCCACAAAGATGGAATTTATTCAGTGAATAATGCTCTATAGGATATGACTCTGGGGGAGTCTTTGGTTTTGTTTTGAATTTTGTCTTTAACTTGATTGTTCCTGACAGAGGCACTGTTTTAGTAAATGTTTCCTTTATGTTCTTACACTGGGTTTTATATGGTGTAATATTTCAGTATGTGGATTACAATGGAACAAACAATGGAAAACTGTAGATGGAAAGAACCACACATAGGAACGTGGTGCTGAGACAAAGTCCTGAGGACTATGGTGAGACGTGACTGCAAAGCCTAGAGTATTTCATGGCCACCTGGCCCAGGCAACCTGTGCACCCTTAACTCATAATACATATTGTCTCTGGTCGCTAACAAGTAAATGCTCTTCCTTAAATGTGCTATCATTGGAAGGAGAGGTTATCAGTTTGCATGGGGAATAGCCAGACAATAGCCAAGCAGGGGTGTGGTCCTTTACAGTTTGCATGACCCCTTTACGTTGTCGTCTCATTTACTCCACACAGCAGTCCTGCAAGGTGGGAATTACTCTCTCTTTTTTGTAAATGAGTAAAACTGAGATTTAGAGAAGTCCGGGGGTTTGGAGCTAGTTTTTCCAAAAGGACTGTTGTCACCTCAGCACAGGATCCGCCACCATCAGGGTGAGAGCTAAGGGGACCAAGGATAACAGCCTCTTACTCAGATCTGCAAGAGCCCAGCAGACCTGAAAGTGCAGGGAAGAGCAGCACCTCCGATGAGGGCCCTGCAGATGGCTCTGGCTCTGGGCTGTCCTCTCTGTTCTCCTTCCCTCCCTGCCTCCTGCACCCTCGCACCCACCCCCAGCTGCAAGGCCTCAGCTCCTCAAGATCTCCCAGTGTCAGGCCGGTCCTCCTCCGCACCACTGACCTGTCCGTGTTTGGGGTGGGGAAGAGGAGGGTGGAAGGGGATGTCTAGGTGAGGAGTTGGTTCCCTTAGTCTTCCTGGTTTGAATCATGGTTCTGAAAATGGAAATACGTTTTTAAGGTGGCTGCGATCCCCTCCTTTCTGCTTGTGGGTGCTCGTTGATTCCTAGAGCGCGCCTGTGATTGGCTCCAGGTGCATGGAGTAAGCCATGAGCTCTCAGCCACCCCTTCCAACATGGAGGGAGCTGCCCACAGTCAGTCCTGTCTGTGACTGCAGGAGTGTGAGTAGAGACCGGGAGAAGGATCAGTCCCGGTGGTGCCCACCATAGTATCCTCATCTGCAAAACAAAAATAATAATGACAGTTTCTCATGGTGCTCCTATGAGCCCTAAAAATAGATAACGCCTGCTGAGTGCTAAGCAGAGTGGAAGCACGTGGAAGGCACAACATGTGCAACCGTTTCTCCAGCCCTGCTCCAGGTGGTATTTCTACTTCCCTTAGGACAGCGGTCCCCAACCTTTGTGGCACTGGGCACGGTTTTCCTGGAAGACAACTTTTCCACAGAAGGTGGGGTGGGAGGGGGTAGTTTCTGGATGATTCAAGTGCATTACATTTATTGTGCACTTTATTTTTTATTATTATTACTCTGTAATATATAATGAAATAATTATATAACTCACCATAGGTTGGGGACCCCTGCCTCAGGACATCTCTTTTCTCCCTACTTGATATCAGTGGGAGATGAAGATACAACCTTCTATACATGCAGGTCTTCTCTCTTTCTAAGCCCTTTGGTGACATTTGATCCTCATAATGGCCCTTTGATACAGCAGGGCAGGGATATTACTCACAGGGCCTCATCAAAGGGACAGCCCCTGTGCTTCATGGCATTTCTCATTCTTAATACCACCTGGTGAGGAGGAGGAAAAAGTAGGACTGGCTTAGCAATTAAGAGAAACAGTAGGGTTTGGACATCAGTACCCTATCTTTATGTCTAATCATAAAGTCCCTCCAAGGCCCTGCACTTGTCTGTTGGCCACCAGCTGCCTGTCTCTGCACACAGCATGTCAGAGTTAACATGTCTAAAAATGAACTCTTCCCCCAGCCTTAGTATATATTTGGGGGTAGAAAACAAAAATCCACTCAAACTAAAGATAAGATTTTTTTTTTTTTTTTTGAGACAGAGTCTCACTCTGTTGCTCGGGCTAGAGTGCCATGGTGTCAGCCTAGCTCACAGCAACCTCAAACTCCTGGGCTCAAGCAATCCTTCTGCCTCAGCCTCCCGAGTAGCTGGGACTACAAGCATGCACCACCATGCCCGGCTAATTTTTTCTATATATTTTTAGGTGGCCAATTAATTTCTTTCTATTTATAGTAGAGACGGGGTCTCACTCTTGAGCTCAGGCTGGTTTCAAACTCCTGACCTTGAGCGATCCTCCCACCTCGGCCTCCCAGAGTGCTAGGATTACAGGCGTGAGCTACTGCACCCGGCCAAAGATAAGATTTTATTGGAATAAAAGCTTTCCCTGGCATCTAAGGGCGGAACACATAAGTTTCCCCAGACTTGAAGGAACAGGTGCTGGAGGTGGTGAAGCTGCCCCTCCTTTTCACACAGGGCCACGCAGCCACCAGCCACCATCTCTGTCTCTGCTCTGCTGCCCTGTCTGGTCTGCCCTGTGTCCTTCTCTTCACAAGGACGGATTTATCCTACTGCTGCTGGCTGCCCTGTTCTCCTTAGACTGCTTGGCATGTGACTGGTTTGCCACAGCACTAACTGCAAAGGAAATGCTCCCTGAGAACAGCTCAGGTCTTCCCAGTTGCTTCCTTCACCAGCCCAGTGTGGGTCAGGTGTCCCCTCCCGGACCATCAGCTGTGTGGGGGAAGGGCTGATGAGGGCAAGGCAAGGGCACCTATTTTAAAATTTCCCCTCTGGCCCTGCCCTTTATCCTGTGTCTTATCTCTGACAGTGACTGCACCATCCAGCCCTGTGGGCTATATCACTGGAGCCACCCTTGATCCTTTCTTCCCACCCGGGTGCCTGGTTCTGCAAGTCATTCAAGTTATTGATAAGGGGCTGATTGCATGACTTTTGTGTCAGGCTGCTTAGTTCCACATCCTTCCCTAGCAAGCCTCCAGTGACATTCCAGGCCAGGCAGGGAGCCCTTCTTCTATGCATAGTAACTTCTAAAGTGTATGGTTCGCAATACTTATAAAACTAGGCAATGATCACTTTAAAGTCTCTATTCCCTCATTAGCCCGTAAGCACCTCAAGGACAAAGACCGTGACCTTTTTGCCATTGTAAACCCAGCATTTTAGCTCAGCCACTGGCTCACAGAGGCTCACTAGGAGTTTTAAAATTAAATTGAGCATGTGTGAGCCAATAAGAGACTGGATTATATTTTCATGGGGCAAGATAAATATTTGAATAGCATCAATTTCTTTTTAGATCTTTTGATGTAATCTATACTAAACATGCTAATTTTCTTTTAACAGAGCCAAACTCCCAAGGGTTTGTAAGCCATTCACCCGTAACAGGCTAGAAAGCTGAAGGTGTTTGGCCACAGGGATGTCACAAAGCCAACTGCTTGCAAGAGGTAGGGCAGGATGCAGGAGCAAGTGCTTTGGGATCTCAGACGCTGGGTTCAAATCCTGACTCCTCCCCTTGCCCACCAAATTGTCTCTGCACCTCCTGGGATGGAAACACCCACCTTGGTATATAGCCCATGAGGTCCTAGTGAGATAGCATCCAAACATTTGGCCACTGTCACCATACCATACACGGTGGCAGTTACTATTCTTGTGATATTTCCCCCCATATTCCCTAAAATGAACATATGCTTTCCATCCAGATTATTTGCAGACAAAAAGAAAAAGAAGATTTTAAAGGCTGGAAATTCACCAGACTATGGTTCTTAGAAAGCCTCCAGCAGTAATGAAAATGAGCTGTGTGTGGCCCAGTGGATGAACTGGCTGTCCCAAGGAAACTCTAGGGTGCTATAGCACAATGCAATTTTCTTCCCTGACAGCTGATACTGTGCTTTTTACTGAATTGCTTGAACGCCCTTTTTAGAAGGATTATTAAATTCTGTCCTCATTATATGTTATCGATTTTGGGGAGACGAGTTTTTTTTTTTTGCAATGTTATTTTTTGTTTTTTATCTACCCTATTTGAAACTGTTTGCTTCTCCTTTAGTAGCTAATAAGGCATGAAATCAGATAAACAGGTAAAGGTTCCCTAAATGTTATTTTAAAAGCATTTCACTTGAACTTGAAATATATGTGTGCAGATGTTTTTGCTTCTGCCTTTGGGCATAATTATAAATTAGTCATGGTTTCACGCATATTTAAAAATTATTTTAATGACAGACTTTTTTTTCTGGTCTGGCTACTGCTATGAAATGGTATAGAATAAGCTTATCCTTCTCCCTGCACTCAGTAAGAAAGGCAGATGTCAATGGATTTGCAACACTTTTGATGTATTATTTGCAAGCACTTTGACATAGTAGCTCAGGGAAGGGGGCGACACAACTGTGTGTGCATGCTATCCTAGCATATAATAAAGGGGAGGCTCAATGAAGTGTGCTTGTCTAGTTATAAGTCTTATCAGTACAAGTTCTAGTTAGATGTGTGATTAGTCTTCTCAGATTCTACATCTGTGTCTTCTATGGGCAAAGAGGGCTTGGCAGGGGGAGGATGTCAGGGACCAGTCTATTTCATCTTTGCAGTGCTTGATACAGTAGATGATTAGAAAATGTTCTTTACTTGAAGGAATAGATGTATTAAGCATTTTCTGTGGTCTCAACTTAATTAAATAAAATATATGTAACCATAACAGAAAACAAAAGAATCTTGTAGGAGGATATTGGAGTGGGATCTTGAGATCCATGGCCACACGTGGTAATCCAATCATAGTGATAAAAGGCAGATGGGGCAGGAGAGGGGTAAGTATTGGTGTCAGACCACAACTCCAATCCGATAATGGCCAGCATTGGTAAGTCTGGAGACGTAGGAAAAGCAAGTAGTTGATAGTTTCGTTTTTTTGTTTTTCTGGTTTTTTTTATAGATAAGAGCAAGATCTTGGAGTGTGGTGGTGTAATCATAGCTCACTGTAACCTCAAACTCCTGGGCTCATGCGAGCCTCATGTCTCTGCCTCCCAAGTACAGGTGCACGCCACCATGCCTGACTAATTTTAAGTTTTTTTGTAGAGACAGGGTCTTTCTATGTTGCCCAGGCTGGTCTTGAATTCCTGGCCTCAAGTGATTCTCCTGCCGTGGCCTCCCAAAGTGCTAGGATTACAGGTGTAAGCCACCATGTCAGGCCAAGAATTTAGTTTTCAATCCTAGCTCTGCCATTTACCAGCTGAGTAACCTTGGGCAACTTATGTCACCTCCATAGGTCTCATTTTTTTATAAGCTATAAAATAAACAGAATGAGTTAAGTAAAATTCTTGGGACCTGGCACATAGTGGGAGCTCATAAATTTTACCTATTGTTTTAAATTATCTGGCCAGTCACCAACACACAGGGTCCAAAGAGACTCAAAAAATTCTCAATTCTAAAAAGTGGTCCCCAAGTAGAGGCATCAGGGTTTGCACGGGGAAGTGTAGATAGGCCAGGGGTGTCTGGAAGCTTCCCAGGTCCAGGGCTCCAGGCAAGGGGAGGATATGCTCCCATCCTCCCACAGGCCGGGGACATCAGTCAACTGTTGCAATAGAAAACAAAACAGGGACCGGGCGCGGTGGCTCACGCCTGTAATCCTAGCACTCTGGGAGGCCGAGGCGGGAGGATTGCTCGAGGTCAAGAGTTTGAAACCAGCATGAGCAAGAGCGAGATCCCATCTCTACTATAAATAGAAAGAAATTAATTGGCCAAATGAAAATATATGGAAAAAATGAGCCGGGCATGGTGGCCCATGCCTGTAGTCCCAGCTACTCGGGAGCCTGAGGCAGGAGGATCGCTTGAGCCCAGGAGTTTGAGGTTGCTGTGAGCTAGGCTGACGCCACGGCACTCACTCTAGCCTGGGCAACTAAGCGAGACTCTGTCTCAAAAAAAAAAAAAAAAGAAAACAAAACAGAAACAAGTCCCATGGACCAGTATGTATAATGACAGTATGTATAATGAGAAGGGAGAGAGGCCTTCAAGAATCTGGGTGAAGAAACCCTGTCACCACTGAGAGGGCATCAGAGGCAGCACAGGAGCTACCCTGGCACATGTAGATGATGGTCAAGGGCAGTGGAACAAGGGTCTCAGAGTGAAATGCAAGAGCCCACCATTTCCCCACCATTTCCTACCACGTGAGTGCGCAGAGCCTCATACC
Organism: Microcebus murinus; assembly: GCF_040939455.1. NCBI lineage: Eukaryota > Metazoa > Chordata > Mammalia > Primates > Cheirogaleidae > Microcebus > Microcebus murinus. Next base: position 31,527,134 of record NC_134108.1, read on the forward strand.
TAAAGCTCTGTGTTTTGGCGGTGTCACATACTAACTCTGTTCCTCAATTAGAGGTCCCAGCCTATGCAATGCAGAGAGGAGTCCTGCAGTAAGAAAGCCCATTTGACTTTGTCTAACCCAGAACTCTTTCTTTGTGTAACATCTACAAACATTACAGAAAACACCGTAGGCAATACTGATTTAAGGATTTTTGTAACCGAAGTCAGGATTCATTCATCCAACATGTAAATATTGAGTGCTTACTGTGTGCCGTGCACTATTGTAAGCACTGAGGACACCACAGGGGGCAAAGCAGACCAAGCTCACATACTAATGGGGCAGGAAAATAAATACGACGTTAGATTATAAATTTGCTTATAATCTGCTTATAAATTTGCTTCCTCATTGGCACTTTGCCAATGAGGAAGTGCTATGAAGACCAGTAATGCAAAAAAACGGTGGGGGGAAAAAGAGTGAGTGGCGTGCATGCATGTGTTGGTGAGCAGGAGGGTTCTATTTCAGATGGGGTTCTTGGGAATGTCCTTTCAACTTTGACTAGGTGACATTTGAGCACAGATCCAAATGGAGTGAGGAATATTGGCTCACTGAGCTAGAACCAAACTGTCCCTCGTTGGAGGCTATCTGTGGACTCAGCCAAACAGAAATTGCAGAATCAGGGAAATTGGGCCGACATGGCTGATAAATAACTTTCTGACTCATGAACATTTCCATTAGATTTCATATTAAGTCTTTAGAGAGATCCAGAGCATTCTTGATTTCTAATCTGTTTTCCCCCTTTTGTTCAGTCCAAGTTACTGGCTTTACACCAGGAGCTAGGTATTATTTAGACACGGGGGAGGGGAAGGACAATTTAGTTCTTGCCTTGGGGAACTCAGAGTGTAGTACACAAGACAGATATGTAAGCAAATAACTGCAACATGGAGAAAATATGTGGAACTAGAAAGGCACAGGGTACAGAAGGAGCACAGAGGGAGGAGAAATAAGACTGTCAGAGAGGTGAGTGTGGAGGTGGCCATTGGCAGAAAGCTTCACAAATATTGAGGGAGGATTTTGAAAGATGATTTGAAATTCATCTTAAGGAAAATGAGGCAGGAGAAGAAAAGGACAATTCATTGTATGTGCAAAGGTACAAATACCTGAGATAGCATGGAAGATTCTGTTTGGAGTATGTAAGTATTTTTGGAATGTGAGAGATAGAGGCAGAGAAAATGGAGTTGCGGTAAGTGGTGAGAGATGCTGTTAGAGAGGTAAGGAGGGGGCTTCTGTGCTATGCTAATGAGCAGGGCAGCACTTCTTAACCTTGACTGCACGTTAGATTCACCTGGGGGACATAAAAAATATCAATGCCCTGACATGGTGCTTCTCAAACTCTAATGTGCTTATAAATCACTTAGGAATCTTGTTAAAATGAGATTCGGATTTAGTAGGTCTGGTCTGGGGCCTGAGATTCTGCATTTTTTAATGCCAGTGTTATTCTAGGACCACCCTTTGAGTAGCAAGGCACTAGACCAATAAGAACTTCTGGGGGTGGGACTTGTCCATCAGTATTTCTTTTAACCTTCTACAAATAATTCTAGTGTATAATGAGAGTTGAAAACCACTGTTGTAGGTTATAGGGAATAATCAAAGGGGTTCAAGCAATGAAGTGATTTGATCAGGTATAAAGAGTTGTCATTTACCGTGTGGCAGTGATGAGAAGACCCATCAAGGCACTAAAGTTCAAGCAGGAGATGATAAAGGTCTAAACTAAGATGGTGATAATAGGTGTGAAAAGGGTGCTTAAGTATAAAGTCAGCAGGATTTGAGGATCCCCATTAATGAGGGGGAGGGTAGGATTTGATAGGTGTAAGTTTTCTCCTGCATTTCTGGCTTGTGTAATTGGTGGTACTATGAACAAAATGAGAAAACAAATATGAAAATAGCATTGAGAAGTGTATGTCCAACAGCTTATTCAATAGAACTTAGAGCTAGGGCTTCTTCTCACTGCTTTACATACCAACATTCCATATATGAAAACATACAACAGGAGTCAGCTCGAACAATAGTTCAATAATACAACCTCCAAAGGAGAGAGAGGGCCTCACCATCTTTGTTCAAAGGCCCAGTTTTTTTCATTACTCAGTAGCCACAGAATGTCCTTGCCCACTGTGAGAGTCAGTGATCCATCAGATTACTTGAATCCTTCCGAATGGAAGACTTTAAGAAGCTACACGTAGAGGCAAACCATAACCTGGGCAGTGCAGGATGGGAAAAAGACCAAGTCACTGAAGATTTTGCCCCGTGAGGCATATCAAACCAGCACTCTGGGCCAGATTTAAGTAGTGACTTTTCTACTATACACCCCCAAGATGCTCTGAAGATATATGCTATTCTCTGTGAGGTCAGGATCCAAAAGCCTAGCAATGGGAAAGTGGATAAAAAGAAAGCTGCTCTAGATTCACTTGTCCCTGAACCAATAGATTTTGATACCTCTAAACTACAAAATAGTAGTACTGAACCATTTTGCAACAACTCAGTAGGTCACGTCTCATTCGTTTTTCTTATGTATGAATGAAGAAGAAAAAAGAAAAAGGGACTTGGACATGACAGCTCTGTGAGATCTGTTTATGTGAATGGTAGTAGATAAAGAAGATAAAAGCTGAGTTTTTGGGACTTTGCATTTCTGTCAATAGCAAGAGGAATTGGGGAGTGGGAAGATATAAAAGATGTATTTATTTTTTCCTTCTTTTAGTCAGAGCCTTTGATTAGTCAGAGCCCCAGAGACTCCTGAGTCACTTGAATCTCACACTGGCAGCCAAGAGCACAGAGGGTTGGGAGGCATTTGTCTGACTGTGCCACAGCGTGGTGCGTGGTGCCATTCACATCTCTCCCGCCTTCTTTCTGCTCGATGGTAGGTTCCCGCATGCATTTCAGACACTGTATTCCTCCGGAAGTCTCATAAACTATGATTGGCAGATGTGAAAGCCCAGAGCTATAAAACATAAATTAAAAGCAAACATCAATATTCTGAGAATGTGGAGCAAACATTTTCTGAATTAGTGGTGGGTACCATCAGTAGCTATCACAAAACAGCATTTCCTTCTGGGTTCATGTGTGCCCTGCAGTGACCTTGTTCAGTGTTTTCAGAGATGGCATCTCACCTTGTTCATGGGTGTGTGTCTCTTTACTGAGCTTTTCAAAACTTCTTGTTCACTTTGTTTTCTTAGCAGTAGAAACTCTTGCCAAGGTAAAATAAAGCAGGTAATCCCCAGGTCACTGGCCTAATGAACACAGAAGCAGGATTTCTGCTTCATTTGCAGTTTGGTAAAGTTCCTTATTTTGAAGATATGAATTATAATATCCTAGTCTGCCCTAGAGTAAGATGACAGGAAGTTCTTGAAACAGAAGTCCACCTTGGTTCTTTTTCTTCTTCTGTGTTCCAAAAACATTTAAGCCATTAGATGTTGCTGAGATCACATGCTATTTAGTTTCAGAATTCATAATATTAAAAATCCCAATCTATACTATTCTCGGTGTGTAAAGTCTGCAGGCTTGGGTGTAGAGAAGAATGAAACGAAAATGGGATGCTAAAAGAGAGCGGCGTGTGGGACACACTTTCAGTTCAGTCCCTGGAGAGCATGGTATTTTGTCACTGCTTTCTCTTCCAACGGTCAGGGCACCACAGCTGGTGGTCCTTCAGAAATGAAGACCAAGCCCTGTGGCCAGAACGGCTGTCCTTCACAACAGAGTGCTGCCCTTGCTCTTCCCCCTGGAGGGCCAGAAAGCAGTACCATTTTATAGGACAAGAAAAGCATCACAGTTCCTCAAGTAGCAGATTATCTCCAAGTGGGTTGTCTTGGGAAAAGGTGTCATTTATGCCCTGAAATTTGTGGAAATAGCGATTATTTATAAGCTGACTAGGACTCCAGAAGTCAACCAGGGTTGACTCGAGTGTGATGTGAACTCTGCCCTTGGTCCCATAAAGAAGCCACATGGGGTGCAGCTGTAGCCTGGTGAGATGCTGAGAAAACAGCATTGGGAGGGTTTGTTTTTGGTGTGTTTGATCTCTTTGTCATTCTCTACAGGGGCAGTCTAGTTCATATATACTTTTTGTGTTTCTAGAGGACTCCACCCCAGATCTGCCTCTGTGGCATTGGTGTCCCACTGCTTTTTGTATTTCAAACTAAAGGACTTAGTGACCTACAACTTCTTTTCACTGGAGATTGGCTTGGTGCCTTGCTAGTCAAGGGTTTCTTTGTCATAAGTGGGTGGACTGTTTTAATATAACAGAACTCTTGTTTTTTTGAAAGATGTCAATTTTGTGTACGAAAACACAAGTTTGTTGAAATAAAGAGTTCTTTTGTCTGTCATAGGATATTACATTATATATTTTTTATCTCTCTCAAACATTCCTCAACCTTTCTACAACATTTGTGTCACAAACTGTTCCACTCAACAAGGACATAGGAAAATCAAAACCAATAAGGAGCTAAGACATAGTTGAGTACCCACAGGGCTGGTGTTGGACCAGGCCTTGTAGGGGATTTGGACAAGGAAGACCACCTGAGGGCCAAGAGATTGGGGATAGGAAGAGAATTCACTAGAGGAGAGGGCTAAAGACAAGCCTAGAAGCTTGAGGGAAACTTACGGCATAGTGCATAGTGCACTCTAAAGATTTAGTGACACTTGCATCTTGGCTGGATCCAAGAAATCACAATGTGTGGTAGTTGATAATAAGATAGCACTCAAAATCCTAATTATTAAATATGAGGAATTTAAATTGGAGATGTTAAGAAGTTACAAATCATTGAATTTCATTTTTTTCTCATAAAATTTGAAAATCATATCACCTATTTTATTTGTGGAGATAAATAAAGAGAGAATGAGAAGATTCCCTTGAACTTGAAGAGTCAACTAAATTGGAAGCAATTCTCAAAAAATATTTTTTAAAAAAGGAAACTAAGTTTATCTTACTAAAACAGGCAAGACCAACTAAATTAGGTGGCCCTTGTATTTCACTATAAACAACAGCAGAATAAATTAGAAGAATTTTCTTAATCAGGTGCTAAGACATTATGGTACACTTCATTTGCTTTGCTGAATTGCAACTTATTTTCTTTTTGTTAGGTATCTCGTCTAGTTTTGAGCTATGTATTACACGTTACCTTTTTAAGAAAAATGGATTAATATTCTTTCCAACTTCAGGCTTATTCTAAAGTCTATTTTATTACAACATTTTTTTTTTGGAACTACAATTATTTAAGTGTACGTGAAGAGACAGATACAACGAGCCTTCAGACATTCGTGGATAGGCACATGGATGGAAGATGGCTTGATGCCTTTCACATATTTAGGTCTCAGGAAAGTTGTTTATGAGTTCTCAGAATGTAGAGAACTAACAAGTTACATATATTTGGAATAGAATTTCACTTTTTTTGTGTGTGTTTTTATTTCACAGAAGAAATGTAAGACATGTTCTAGCAAGGAACAAAGCATTACAGTGGACAAAGTCGTATGTTTTACCGGAGTTTCCCTATGATGTCAAATGCATGTTGGCCGAGCAGAAGTGTCCCGACCACAGCATGAGGATAAGGATCATTGAGTTTCTCCAGGCCGACATGACCAAGTATCTGGAAGGCTCGCTGTGAGTAATACCAGTGCAGACTATCTGCTTGGGGAGAGAGTCTGTTTCCAGAGTGGAGTAGAATTCACTTGGAATCAACTCTTTTCAGATTGGGGATGGCATAGTGGTAATATGTCCAACATTGCCCAATATTTGAATGTCTAATTTGTTACATAGAAAGATTTGAAGAAAAACTGAGTATAATTTCGACTCATCTTAAAGGAAGGGACATGGGAAGCTTGAAGTGAAACATATCCTCCTTGTTGCGGTTAACAGGTACCCCACCACCCAGCAGTACAACGATGTGGTCAGCGCGCTGCTGCGGGCCCACCCTTTCCTGGACGAGGACGGCTGCGGCTTTGTGAGTGACCCGTCGCCCCATCTTGATAACCTCAGCCCCTCTTAACACTCTAAATAGCCTCGAGCTGTCCAGTAATTTTATCTTCAGCCCAATTTTCTTAGCTTCTCTCCCTCTTCGGTCTATCTTGGTCTGTCCGTGTTTTTTTTTTGACTATTTCTTGACTCTTTCTCTGTCTCTGTTTAGTCTCTTTCTGATTTTTTTGTTTCTTTGTCTTTGTGCCTTTCTGTCAGTTCCCGCTGCTTCCTTCTTGGCTTTGCGCATGCGCGCGATCTCTCTCTCTCTCTCTCTCTTTCTCTCTCTCTCTCTCTCTCTCTCTTTCTCTCTCTCTCTCTCTCTCTGTCTCTCTCTTTCTCTCTCTCACTCTCTCTCCTCGTTTTGATAACTTCTCTGTCTCTCTGTGCCCTGTGTTTGTCTTCTCTGTCATCTGTCTACCCTTCTCTCCAGGCTGTTTGGAAGCCCCGGTGTACCGATGAGTCTCTAGGAGAGTGTGATTTGTAGAAAGAGAGGGGAGTGACCACACTTGCATCAGAGCTGTCATCAGTCAAACGTTTCTTGCCTTCTGATTAGACCCAGTGGGGAAGTTGTCTGGCTTTGAGGCCCTGGTCCCCAGCCTCAGTGCAGACTTGGCCCTCTCACGTCTCTGCTGCCCTGACAGATTCTAAAGATGCTCTGGGGCCGCAGTTAACTCGGGCTACACAGTAGGATTCTCAGAGATGCTGAGAATTTAATTCATTTGGGGATGTGTCATTAGTATTTGAAAAAGTTCCCAGAATCATTCTAATGTTCAGCTAGGGTTGAGAACCACTGCTCATTTGAGGCATCAATACAAACTTTGGATCTGCCTTGTCTCTTTGATGTAAGAGACTGGTGACTTTATTGTATGATGATGTGAATATACTTAACACTATTGAAATATACACTTAAAAGTAGTTATGATGGAAATAAAAAATTGAGAGTTTATGACACCAGAATGATATGGTTTAAAGAACAATTATGGAGAAGTATAGCTATGTATACATAAAAATATTTATTTATATTTATTATTCCCTGTTTCTCTATATGCCACATACATACACATTGGTAGTCATATCTAAATAAGATCAGTGGTTTTTTTTGTACCTTATCATCTCAGATATCCATGAGAAAATATTTTTTGCTGTGTTTTCTTGAAGATACAGGATTTAAGCAATTAGATTCAATTGGGTCGACAAAGGATAAATGCCAATATTTATGAATACAAAAACTTTTAAGGCCTCTGTTCTCCTCCTCCTCCTTCTCTTTCTCCCTCCTCTCTCCTCTCTCCCTCCCTTCCTTCCTTTTTGGTATTTTCAAGAAAACGTTCATTATACATGGACAGAGTCCCAGAATTTTCCGAATAGAGAGGGCCTTAAAGATTCTTTTTATCACTGAGACTCAGGAAAGATGTTATATCCTGGTCTGGAAATAGTAACTCTTGAAGCCAAGACTAGAATTCAGGTATTCTTGCTTCTAAGATGACATCCTTTCTAAAATATGCTGCTTCATATAAAGCACACTACAAAATAAACCAGATTTTCTCTGTCACAAAACAAAACAAAGCAACAACAATAAAAACAAATAAACAAACCTTCAATCTTAACATTGACAATCATGCTAATATGGCTGACAAAACTATTTCTCAGAATTCCTTCTGAACTTGCGATATAATATCTACCAACGAATCAGTGTTATTGTGAATAGAACTTGTGTTTTTGAAAAATAATTTGATGGAGTACAATGGCTCACACCTGTAATCCTAATACTTTGGGAAGCTGAGGCAGGAGGATTGCTTGAGGCCAGGAGTTCAAGACCAGCCTGGGCAACATAGCAAGACCTTATCTCTACAAAAAATATATAAACAAATAAATAAAAATAATGTAAGTTTACTGTTTGAATAAATTACACATTCACATAGCTCAAAACCCCAAAATTCCAACAGGGTATAAATAGAAAAGTCTCCACCCACCCCTGCCCTTCAGCCACCAAATTTTCCTCCCCAGAAGTAACCAATGTTATTAAAGTTTTCTTCTAGAGCATTGTTGCATATAAATTAATATAAGCAAATACATATCTATCCAATTACATTTTGACCTTCAGTTTTATGGTTATCAAGGTGAAACACATACAAAGTAGTAAATAATGCTTTCTTTGCTTTGTGTGCATTTTACCCACACCTCTTTCCAGTGGCATTAACTAGATATGGTTAACTGATAAAGACACATGCAAAATTGCTTAGCAAGTTATGGTCCATATTTGCACCTGTACAGTGAAAAGGGAAACTCTGGTGCATGGAGAGATAGTTACCCAGATTCTCCCTGTAAGCATGTGAGAAGTTGAATTTCTGACACTACATTGGAAAATGTATAAAATGTCAGAGAACATTAATGTGTGTGAAAGAGAGAGAGAGAGGGAGAGAGAGAGCATTTGGTTATTTTTAGGGAAAATTTTATTTTCAACTTTTTATTTTGAAAAATTTTAGATCTACACAAAAGTTGAAAGAATTGCTACGGTGATACTCACATACACTTTGCCTAGATCAAGGTTTCTCAATCTCCACACTATTTACATTTATGGCTGGGTAATTCCTGTTGGTGGGGGCTGTTCTGTGCATTGTAGGATATTTAGCAGTATCCCTGGCCCACTAGGTGTGAGTAGCACCCCATCCACCCCAGTGTAACAGCCCAACATGTCCCCAAACCTCACCAGTGGGAGGGGAGGGGCAACGTAACATCTACAGTTGAAAATCACTGATCTAGATTCACTAGGTATTGACATTTTGTCACATTTATGTCTCTTCTCTCATATTTATTGGTTTGTTTTGGCTGATCATTTGAAAGCAAGCTGTAGGTGTCATTCCTAACTCCCTCAGCAAACATCTTATAAAGATAAGGACAGTACCCTGTATAACCATGACACCACTTTTATACCTAAGACAATTGACAATAATTTCATAATGTCATAGACAATCCATATTCACATTTGTCCAGTTATTCAAAAATGTTTTTAAAATAGGTTTTTTGCTGTAAAATCTAATTGAGTGTTGTGCATTGCATTTAGTTATTATGTCTCTTTAATTTCTTTCTGTCTAGACAGTGTCTCCCTGCCCTTTTCTGTTTTTCCTGATACTTGCTTTTTGGCTAAGTCTAGTCCAGTTGCCATGTAAGATGGTGCACATTCTGCAATTGTCTACATCCTAAGGATTATATTTGGGATTTAAATACTGGGCAAAGACCTGCTTGTGATGCCATGGACTGCTTCACATGTCACTGCGGGAGGCCCATAATTTCAGGGCTATTTTCTATGTCAGAGTGATTGGAGGAGAGCTGTATCCATGTAGCACTTTTCACAGCCCCTCTAGCTGGAAACATATGGAGAAGAGGGATGACTTTTCTATAACACAGATATTTTCTCCTGAGTCTGTCTACCTGAGGCATCGGTGTAAGTAATGCAGAGTGCCAGGCAAATAGCAGATGCTCAGTAAATACTCCCTGATTGAACACTCATGTGGAAGCTTGTATCTGATTCATCTTTTTTCTGTTTTCTATCAGGCAGTTAATCAGGGGAGACGGAAGAGGCCGGGGAGACGAAATTGGCAATTTAAAGATGTCCTGGCAGTTGATTGCTGTAATGCCTCCCTCCAGGTTCAGCAGGCTTAGAGGCCCTTCAGAGCTGTAGGAAACATGAGGCAAAAAAATATATTTGCACTAGTTAATATTTCGGGGCTAAGAAAAATATAAGCCACAGTTTTCTCTGTGCTATTGTAAAATGGCGACAGCAGAGTCCAGGCCCCCATGCCTGTGGGAGGTGAGGCAGCATTGCTGACTCGCGCACCTCCAGGAGCTTAATCAGAGCTGAGGCCAACCCCCAACCCCCTCCCTTCCTCGCTGGGGCTGTCGGAGGGTTTTATGAACAGCACTCTAGTTTACAAAAGTCTTCCCCGAGAAGCTACTTATTTGATTTTTTCAAAAGCTCGGTGCATTTGACAGGACAGATTTTATTCTTCCATCTTATAGTTGAAGAAACTAAGGCCAGGGGGCAGGGGGAGGGCGGTTACTTTTTGAAGGTTACTTGGCTAATAAGTTCTCAAAGTAGCCCTGGGTCTTCCCAGTTTAGACCACGGTGCTTTCTAAAGAATACTCCTGTTGGGACTTGCGTGTCACCGGGAATGGCAAAATCTAAGTGCCAAACACTTGACTGTTATTTCAGTGGCGTTCTCGTTTTCCTACGAGGAAAGAGAGCTTAGAAAACATGGCCAAAGCCACGCAGCAGTTTACCACCCTCTCTAGTGGCAAGGGCTGAGAGGGAAACGTGGCCTGTCTGACTGCAAAGGCTGTCTTTTGTTCCTGCACTCACTGTGGGAGTCTATTCAGGCACATGGCGTTGCAGGGAAGTTGAGTGCTAAGAAGCAGTTCTGAGGTGCAGGCTTTAAGAAGTGGTGTGCTATTATTCACACAGTAAGTCACTTACTGAGCAAGGCTAAGACTGAAAGTCTTGCTTCTAGGCTGTTGCACTGCCACCTGAATCCCCCTGCCTCAGAGAGGAGTGACACACGGCAGCATCAGACATTTCAACGCCTCTAATTTGCATCGAGCACTGTGCTTGGCTTGGTGGGCAAAGCAGGCATGAGCCTGTCCTTTTGTGCTCATAGCCTAGAGGAAAGGACAGAGGGAGGAAAGGAGAAAAGGAAAAAGAAAAATAGAAAGGAAAAGAAAAGAAACAAACAAACAGAAAAAGTACCCCACAGTTGAGGGTAAATGACCAGTGTGATAAGTGCTGACAAGGAAAGGTGAGAACCAAACGGAGGGAGATGAGCTGCTGGGAGGCGGGAGGGAGCTTCCACAAAGCTGAGCTGTGATCTGGCGGCAAAGCAATAGTTAACTCAACGACACCAGCCGCACTGGGGAGGAGAAGGGTAGAGCTTTGCAGGCCCAAATGGAAGCCCCACCAGAAGGGAGTGTTGAGGAAGAAGCCCAGGTGTGTTCCCCAACTTTTGGCCATGTCCAGATAGATTCTTCCAGAGCTCCAATCTGACCATGCACTCTCCTGACTCAACATGGCCTGGGAGGACTTCCTGACCTCGCTCTGCAGCCGAATTATCTATAAAGCTTTAAAAAATACAGACATCTGGGCCCCACTCAGGTCCACCAAACCAGAACCTTTAAAGTCTGGACCAGCGGCATCTGGCTCGCCAGGTAACTCGGGAAGAAATGCAGATTCTCAGCCTGTCCCCTGACCCAGGGATTAGAGACACTGAGGAAAGACCCAGCAACCTGTGCTCTAACAAGTCCTCCAGGAATTGTGACTCAGGCTAAAATTTGAGAACCATTGCTTTAGAGGAAGAGCCAAGGGCAAAAGTTCCCTATGAGATTATGATGCGGCCTGTCCACAGAGAGGGATTGGAGATCTGGTTCAGGATTATGTTGCAGCTCCTTAACAGGATAACCATGGTCTTTTGGGATTGGGCTGGCTTCTCTCCCCCATCATATTTTCTACTCCATCCTCTGTCATTCCCACATCCTGAACTCTGTGTGCCAGTCATGCACAACTCTTGGCAGTTCAAAGGGCACCAGCTCTCTACTTCACTGTATATGCTGTTTCATCATTTTGGAACTTCTCTCCACCCACCCAGCTGGCATTTCCCAGTGCTATTGCCATCCTCTAATTCCTCGGTTACCTGACCCTGAGACCTAGGCTCCGGTTTAGATGCACTTCCTACAGGAAGGCTTTTGTGATCTTCTAACGTTGTAAACTAATGCTGTCTCTTCTCCTATTATGACATGTTCACTGTATATTGAAACTATTTATCCCTCTGCTAGACTAAAAGCAAGGTCCACCTGCACCCCTCTCCCTCCCAGAATAGGAATTTGGACTTTATGTTTGAAACAGTAGATGCACCACCAATATTTGGGGAGTGAATGCCAATCGTACTCACCAAAAAGAATTTCAGAATGTGAAAGAAAAAAAATAGTTAAAGAAAATGCATCAATCTGTAAGCCTGTATCAGGTCTTTTCTAGAACCCACTAGAAAAATAGAATGGGTTGTGGAGACTGCAGAGTATGGTAGGAAGTATCCACTTTTGATAATTAGAAAATAAAGGCAGTATATTTACTCAATAACTATATGACAGTGGGAAGATATTTTCATTTGTCTGGTTCTGTTTCCTTAGCTATAAATTAGGGTTTATAACTTTTATAGCAATGTCACAAGATTGTTGTAAGGATAAATGGAGAGATAGGTATATTTTCTATTACTGTGATATGAAAATAATTTCAAACCCAAGGATGATAGACAAATAAAGATTTTATTGTAAGTGTAGGATTATTAGATTAACTGGCCTGTTTTGCTATTTTACACAGTTTTTGTGGAAACGAGCCCTCAAAGATCGTTTTAAATATGTTCGAAGACCTATAGAAGATGACGAACAAGTGATGAGAAATAAATGTAAATTTGGACATCGAAGAGGCCAGACAAGGAAATCCCTTGCTGATATAAAATTTGATGAAATTAAGCTTGTCCAGATAAAAGTAAGATTGAATTTTTAAATGTTCTGATGACTTGATTGATTGATTAAGGAATAATAAATAATAGTGTTTAAAATCATTAAAACAAAATAAGATACCTTTTTAAAATTTGAGGTGTGGACAAGAACCAAGAAAATCTGTGTTTTGCATGGCTAATGATATGGATAATATTTCCACAAGAGGGCTTCTGAAAACGGTTATTGTTTGTTTCATGTTCATTTTTTCATGACTTTCAAAGAACCTGGAAAAACCCGTAAGTTCTCAGTCTTTGAGTAATTTCTCTTCCTTTCTTCCTAAAATGCATCCTGTGTTCTTGATGCTCTTATTGCTACCGGAAGTTTTTACTCCTTGTGTTGTAGGGGTTAGGTAGCCTCCAGTCCCAAGGTTTCAGGGAGGAAAGAACCCACATACATGGATACAAAACTTCACACTGGCCTTCCCCTACCTGCTGATCCAGAGGGCCTCCCACCCAGTCCAGAAGTGGCTGTGGGGAGCTCTAGGCTGAGGACCTCTGGCAAGGCCCAGAGATTCCTCCTTGAGCACCCAGAAGGCCATGTGGGTTCTAATCATCTGAAGTCCTATAAGTATTCTTTAATTATCTCAAAGCACCCAAATGTCCTCAGAAACAAAAATGTCTCCAGCTATTAAAGTGGACTGAACTCCTCAGGAAAGATGTCCAACCCACCAAGTATATAGATGCTAAATCTCTTGTCTTCCCAATTCTATTTCCACATTAATCCAACATGAATATATAAGTACTCTTTGCCACAAACATGTTTGTATTAATATTAGTGAATACACTTGTAAATATTCAATTATCTTTCTCATCTTATATATTTATTTGATATTAAAACAGCAAACTATTTGGTCACCTCAATTTTATTAGTACTAGTTATAAGATCCAGGGATGGGAATATTTATGATATATTTTATAAATTATTCATCCCCACATCTTGCATAATGCAAAATTTTGGGTGAAGATGTATATTTTAAATGTCTTTATTATAATTTTCAATGAGATTGTCAAATGATAGGACAGTGAAGACTAAACTTCGATCTTTTTCTTTTGTCTAAATTCCTTTCTAAAGGGGCCTGGTGACTCACACCTACAAATGATAAAATCTCACTAAATAGGCTTTATTAAGCCAATATAATGTGTTTTACTTCCCGACCTGATTCCAGTATGGCATCACATGAAAGACTGAAGACCCTTATCTTAACTCTTTTCCACTGACTCCTGGTCTTTTAGACAAAGCCTAATTCTTACAGCCAATTGTCAATTAAAGAATCCCTAAAACCACCTATGATTAGTAAGCCCCCACTTCAAGATGTCCCACTTTTTTGGGCCAAACCAATGTATGCATTCCATGCATTGATTTATGACTTTACCTGTCATAAATTATAATTCCTGTCTCCCTGAAATGTATAAAACCAAACTGTAACCCAACCATAGCAAGCCCACTTGCTCAAGGCTTCTTGGGTGTGGCTCTGGGCCATGGTCCTCAAATTGGGCTCAGAATAAACCTCTTTAAATTATTTTACAGAGTTTGGCTTCTTTTCCATTGAAAACAGTTAAGATACCCTATATCTATATCTGCTTTTTGATGAAAAGGTAAGATAGCTGAGAGGTACCCTAAATTTAGTGGCATAACTTTTTAGGGACTTTGACTTCAAAATTCCAATTATAAACTAGAATCACGATAAGATGGAATTGTATTTATTTTAAAATATCTTTTATATTATTAAAAAGTCACTTTGTAAATGAGCATAATTTATCAATAGTATGCATATATTGATTTTCTCAAAAATTTGATTTTCAGTACTCTAAAAATGGAGTTCCTTTATAAATGAATTAAAATTTTACAAATTCAGTTTTCCCTTTTTTTCTATGATGCATGTCCCACCAAAATTCATTGGAAATGATGAACGGTAAAAGCAGACATTTAGCCATTGTTCCCAGCACTAGACTTCAAGGGGAAGGAAGTTCATGGGATCAAAGGACACCAGGCTAAATGGAAGCTCCTTTCTTGTTGACACATCATCTTTGAACCAGTTTGTACACCCACGCTTTCTGTTTCTTCTCAAAACACCTAAATTCTGCGTGGAGCCACGTTCTTCATGGTGGCTATTCCCTTCTAGTCCCCTAGACATGCCTGCATCCTTGGATGAATCCTGCTATATAGCCCATGCAGGAGCTTTTGCTACAAAAAGAACAGGGAATTGAATGTTAGGTTAGGAGTTAATTTGCAATGGAATTTAGTTTTGACCTTCCTGCTAGATGGGGCTAAAAAAGAGCTGTTAGAATAGCCATTGTTTATATCTGAAAAGACATTTTTCCTGGCAAACAAATATAATTGGTAGGGATTTACTTTTCTCTCCCTTACAAATGGAGCTTGCAAACTGCTGATTGTTTAAAGACTGTTGCCCTCCTGTTTATGATCTTGTATTTTGTAAAGCCAAAAGCTTTAAAAAGATAGGGGCAAATTTACACTAGAATATTACAGAAACATAATATTTCTCTATTTTGTACACTCCATGATGATTAAGCAAATGTAAAAACACTAAGAAGAGAAACTCTCCCACCTTTTAAAATTTCTTGACTAGGCACAATATTTTTGTAATATAGAAAAAAAATTATTTCATGTGCTGCAGAGGTGTGTGAACTAAAGTAGGCTCAACCCCCACTGGCTGACTGAATGGACTCCCTGGTGGCCAAAGGAATATCCTAAAATTAAATTGTCTACCAGGAGGAGGGAGGTCAGACATGCCTTATCATGTCCCCCTCCCTTCTTGGAGACTTGGAGACTTCCTTTGTAACCCATTAACAGGCCTAAGGATATGCAAGACAAATCTGCAGGTTCCCAATTTACACAACAAATCTATGTCTGGTGGTTTATCTCTGAGAACAGCTCCATATGTTAAAACATTCCAAGCCTTTAGACAAAGGTTCATGTCTTTAACCAATTAATCTTTAAACCCACCTATAACCTGTAAGCTCCCCACCTCGAGATGTCCCACCTTTTTGGGCCAATGTATGCATTCCATGCATTGATTTATTACTTTACCTGTCATATATTATAATTCCTGTCTCCCTGAAATGTATAAAATCAAACTGTAACCCAGCCACAGCGAGTCCACTTGCCCAAGGCCTCTTGGCAGTGGCTTCGGGTCATGGTACTCAAATTTGGCTTAGAATAAATCTCTTTAAGATTATTTTACAGAGTTTGGCTTTTTTTTCCGTTGACAAGTGGAAAACTTTGATACAGGCAAGAAGCAGGAGTCTGGCCTTATATTCAAAGGCAGGGAAGTGGGTTTGGCTAACTGGGGGAAGGTCTTGGAGGGGATGAAGGAGGGGAAGAGATTTTCATTTGTTTTGCTTTGTTTTGTTTCTGTGGTTGCTTTTCCTTTGGTGGTCCGAGGTAATTTACAAAAAAATTAAAGGTAGACATTTCAGTGAAGGAAGGTAGATTTCTTAGTCTATCGCATTGGCTTCTGCAGATAACCTAGCAGCTGCAGACCTTGTGTGGGTCTGAGCAAAGGCCACAGATCTCTTGTCCCCCTTCTTTTTCAGTAATGACTCACAACATTCTAAATGATGGAGCCATGTCCTTGGGTAAGAAGGAAAAGGAGTAGAGCTCCAAAATGGACATGTCAATGCACAATGACCTTTTGTTGCTGTAAGGTGTAGGGGTTGTTAGGTAGGTACAGCAGCATAATCTTGCCTATCCCAAGTAGTACCAGGAACTCCAAGCACAGTATATCAAGCTTTGGGTATGTTTCTTTGTGATTTTCAACCCTGTGTCTCCTTCATGAAGTGATGGAGACATTTTTTGAGGATCTGGCTAATTCTGTCATCCTCCCCAGTGATTTCATAATTTGTGTCCTTGTACTATCTCCGGAGTGGGGAAATGTACGAGAAGTAGTGCCATAGTAAAAACACTTGTGCTATAATAAAAATACTTAAAATACAGGGAAAAATTATTTTGCTTTAATTTTTTTTTTTTTTTTTTTTGAGACAGAGTCTCGCTTTGTTGCCCAGGCTAGAGTGAGTGCTATGGCGTCAGCCTAGCTCACAGCAACCTCAAACTCCTGGGCTCAAGCAATCCTCCTGCCTCAGCCTCCCGAGTAGCTGGGACTACAGGCATGCGCCACCATGCCCGGCTACTTTTTTCTATATATATTAGTTGGCCAATTAATTTATTTCTATTTATAGTAGAAACGGGGTCTCGCTCTTGCTCAGGGTGGTTTCGAACTCCTGACCTTGAGCAATCCGCCCGCCTCGGCCTCCCAGAGTGCTAGGATTACAGGCATGAGCCACCTCGCCCGGCCTTATTTTGCTTTAATTTTTATTTAGAAAGATTTAAAATTTTTTTAATATTTAAAAATAGTTGTAATTAAAAATATCTAGTTTTCATTTTTACAGATAATTCATTTGGAAATTCTTTCCTGGTCTTCAATACTAGGAATCGATTATCTCCATTGTGACCTTTATTTTAAGGACATTTCTCTGTGTCTGAAATATAGAGAAAAGAAACCTAATATTTTTCTCCATTCTGATGTAATATATCTTATCGGGTACATACATACCCCATAGCTTTAAAAGCCATAAAGTAGTTTCCTATGTTAGCTTTCTTTGGCTTAGAAATAAGATGGAATCAAAAGTTGTGCAAAAACTGCCTAGAGAGTCAAATGTTAGGAATATTTACTAAGTTCCTGTGGATTTCTCTTATGGCATTTACTGTTTGCTTTTTATTGTACCTGACACATAATGATTTATTGTATAAATACTAATCATTTTTATAGCCTTTTCCACAGATGTTTCTCTCATGGTGCAAAAATGATCAAGACAGCAAAAGTTGGAGAAAAATCTTGACAGTTAATTGCATTCTACCCAGAATGCAATTCTGGGTAGAATGCAATTACTATAATTAGCAGGTGGCAAATTTACTAATACTGTGAAGTTTTACAAGTCAGCTGTGCACTTGGAAACTTGAGGCAAGGTTGCATAGGTGAAACTTTGCCCACTGATTGACTGAGACACGTGCCTGAATGCTAAGCTAAAAGACTGTTCAAGTTCCATCATTTCCAAAGTCAATTATGACAAGAGAAATGAATAGGAGGCCAGGTGTGGTGCCTCACGCCTATAAAGCTAACATTCTGGGAGGCCAAGGAGGCAGGATCACTTGAGCTCAGGAGTTCCGGGCCAGCTTGTGCAATAGCGAGACCTCGTCTCTACTAAAAATAGAAAAATTAGTTGGTGTCGTGGTGCACACCTATAGTCCCAGCTACTCGGGAGGCTGAGGCAGGAGGATGGCTTCAGGCCAGGAGTTTGAGGTTACAGTGAGCTACATACACTGCACTCTACCCTGGACAACAGAGTGAGACTCTGTCTCAAAAAAAAAAAAAAAAAAAAAAAAATTGAACACGAGGATGATTGGAATGTCACATGAAGAAACCCTGAGTATCTAAAATACTACTGTCCAATAGAAATATAATAAGAACTACATATGTAATTTTTAATTTTCTAGTAGCAGAAAAACTTAAAAAGTAAAAAGAAGCAGGTGGAATTAATGTTTGATAATATATTATGTTTAACCTAATATATCCACAATATTATCATTTCAATGCACAATCATTATAAAAAATTATTAGTGAGATATTTTACATTTTTTTGAATACTAAATCTTTGAATTCCAGTGTTTCCAGCACATATCCCAATTTGGGATATCTCTAAAAAATAAAAATAAATTAAACACACACACACACACACACACACACACACACGCACACAAAAGCCAGCCATGGCGGCATGCACCTATAGTTCCAGCTACTCAAGAGGCTGAGGTGGGAGGATCAGCTTGAGCCCAGGAGGTTGAGACTAGCCTGGGCAACACAGTGAGATCTCATCTCTTAAAAAAAAATTAATAAAAGTATTTTTTAAATTAAAAAAAATCAATTTGGGCTAGCCACATGTGGCTCATGGCTACCATACTGGACAGCTCAGCTAAACAGACCCTTCAAGGAATTAGAGCTTAAGTGAGATGACACGCTAGAGAACACCACAGTTAGCAGGGAACATGACCCGTTATTTGCTGATGATATTCAGAAGCCCCAGTTCCCAAATCTCAGGTATGGGACTTTTATTTGCATTGTGCCTTTAAAGTAGATTTTAATAATGTACTTATAAGAATTATTCAGTTTTCATATTTGCTATATTCTCCTCCTTACTTCTGTTTCAGCTATCAGCTTGGACTATAAGTTGGCTAGAACTGAGCTCTGCTATTCCAACCAGCTCCCTAGGAGCCGTAGGCCGCTGTGGTGGAGCAGAGGCTGCCCTCTGTTGCCAGAGCTGGTGTGGGAAAGGAGGCATGGCAGAAGCGCTTTATCCAGTTTGCACCCAACTCGAGTTAATGTCCTGGTTAATTTATGCTGATTCCTTTGATGTCATGAATCTCACTGGGTGACTTTTACACTCCCCTTCAGTGTTCTCCTTGGCCAGGAGTGATCTCTTTCCCGCTCATGCCTTCTTCCTTTGATTCCTTCTTGGGTATGCCTACTGAGACATACCCAAGTTGTTGAGACAGACACCTGCAGTTGACTTTGTTGTAGCTGCTCTTCTGTAAGATTCATGAATTTCTTATCCACTAATCCCCTCATTTCAATGTGCACTACCAGGAGCCTGTCAGAACAAGGCTGTCCTTTTCCTTAGAGAAGTAGGGGGCTACCCTAACAGGAACCCCGCACTTAGTCATCTCTGTACTTGGGAAAACCATTTGCCGTTTGAGGGGCTCAATTTGCTCATCAGTAAGAGGCATGGACCAGATGATTTCTAAGTTTCTTCCAGTGTTAATAATAAATAAATCATTAACAATATATCTAATAATATATAAATCTAACACTATATAAATCGTTAAAAGGGTGAGAATTTTAAATTCTGATGCAGCCTTCTAATAAGGAGGGTCACTTCAGTCTAGACTACAACTCACCAGCATCGTGTCAGTCTCATCAGCTCAGTCCAGTCAGGTGCAGGAGGCTCCCTAGAAACTTTACTTTCAGCTTTCATGACTGCGTGATAATTTGGGGGGAAGCAGTTCATCATGCATACAGGAGTCTCTAAATGTCAATATCAGCAATTACAGAACTTCCACTACATTTCAGTAGGGGAAAAGCTGTTTATGATAATGAATATATGTTTTCCTTTACTTTAAAAAAATTAGGATGTTTTCTTTCTATTTAAAAAATTGTTATTCTATAGATTTGAGTCATACAAAGGAATATGTATGTAGCATATATGTAATTTATGGAGACAAAATGAACACTGTGAGCCCAACATTCAGCTTTAGAATTGGAACACTGCTAGTACCACTGCATGTGCCTCCCGTCCCCATCGCCTGCCTTCCCAACACTATTGGCCTCTAGAAGTAACCACTACTCTGAATTTTAGGTTTATCATTTACCTGTTTTTTAAATAAATGACCTTGTCACAAATGCATGAATTCTTAAGGAATATATTGTTTAGTTTTGCTTGTCTTTGAGGCTTACAAAATGATATGAAAACTATATGTTGTCTTTGATAACTTCCTTTTTTTTTCACTCAACGTAATGTCTCTGAGATTCATCCAGGCACTTAAGCTGAGCTGTGCAGTTTATTCATTTTCCTGGTGGTTTAATAATCTGTTGTGACAGGCAGCACAGTCTATTTGGCTATTCTCCTGTTAAGGGACATTTGATTTGTTTCCAGTTTTGGTCATTATGAACCATGCTGCTGCAGTCATGTTTGTATGTATGCCTTGGTGCATATGTGAAGCTTTTTTCAAGGATTTATACTTAAGAGTAGAATTGCTGGCTTGTAGGGTATGCAAATATTCAACTTTGTAAGACAGTGCCAAATTATTTGCCTGGATGATTATAGCCACGTAAGCTCCTTGAGCAGCACTTGTTATGATTTGATTTATTCTCTCCCTACCCCCAATTCATTGGGAATAAAATGGTATCTTACTTGCTTCTAATTTTCATTTTAATTATTTATAAGGTTGATCATCTTTTCGTATATTTATGAAATATTCATGTTGCCTCTTCTTTAAAATGTTTGTTCATGTCTTTTGCCTATTTTTCTATGAGGTTGCCCTTTTTCTTTGTAGAAATCCTTTAGATACTCTGTATTCTGAGCCTTTATAAATGATGTCTGTTGTAATATCTTCTCCCAGTTTGTGCCTTCCTTGCCTTTTAAATTTCTTTCTGGTGTCTTTTGACAAAGAAAGACAAGGTTGTAATTTTAATGTAGTTACATTTGCCACTCATTTCTCTTATGATCAGAGCTGTTAGGAAATCCTTTCCTACCTTGGAGTGGTAAGAAATATTCCTATATATTCTTTAAAATTTTTTCAAAGTCTTTAACATTTAGGTTCCCAAACCTGTGGTTTAAGACGCTTTCACCTTTTATAAAATAGTCCTTCTCCAACCCAGGGATTTGTGATACCATCTCTCTTGTTTCCATGGCTGTGTCTCGATATTCTGCTGTGTTCCACTACTAACGTTATCTATCTCTGCATGCATACCAACTTTTCTTACTTTTATAGAAAGTAAAATATATTGCTATTTCCCATCACTACTTTATTATTATTCTTTATGAGTGTCTTGGTTATTTTTGAGTTTTTTAATATTTCATATAAATTTTAGAATCAGCTTTTCAAGTTCTGATGAAAATTTTTTGGCTTTTGATAGGTTTTAGATTTTGGTAGAAATATTGTTGAATCAATAGCTCCACTTGGAGAAAGGTGACTTCCTTATGATTTTGAATCTTTCTAACTGTGAACATGGTTAACCTATCAATTTATTTAGGTCTCATTGTTTTCTAATAATTTCATAATTTTCTTCATAAAAGTCTTGCACATCTTTTGTTAGTTTTCCTCCTTAGGTACCTTATAGTTTTGGGGATTTTTTTGCAATTGTACAAAACTATATTTTCAGTTCATTAGTATGTTTTAGTATAGTGATCTTATTATATTCAGTTGCTCTGAAAAACTCAATTATAAAAAATTATGTGTGCATCATTTTGAAATTTTTCTTGAACAATTGTGTTGTCTATGAATAATGACAATTTTGTTTCTATCTTTCCAATTTTTTTTTTACGTTTTATTTCTCTTTCTTATCTTACCTACTCTGTCTAGGAATCTCCAGGATAAGGCTGAATAAAAATGTAATAAAGCATCTTTATCTTGGTTCTGATTTTAAAGAGAACTCTTTTAAAATTTTACCATTAAAAATTATGTTAGCTCTAGGTTTTTGGTAGACAGCTTTATAGGTTTTTAAAATGTCTCCTTTTATTTTGACAAAAGTTTTTTTCTTTAATAACAGAGGCATGTTGAATTTTATAAAATGCTTTTTCTATATTATTTGAAATAATCATATGTTTTTTATCTTTTTTTTTTTTTTTTTTTTTTTTTTTTTTTTGAGACAGAGTCTCGCTTTGTTGTCCAGGCTAGAGTGAGTGCCGTGGCGTCAGCCTAGCTCACAGCAACCTCAAACTCCTGGGCTCCAGTGATCCTTCTGCCTCAGCCTCCCGGGTAGCTGGGACTACAGGCATGCGCCACCATGCCCGGCTAATTTTATATATATATATCAGTTGGCCAATTAATTTCTTTCTGTTTATAGTAGAGACGGGGTCTCGCTCTTGCTCAGGCTGGTTTTGAACTCCTGACCTTGAGCAATCCGCCCGCCTCGGCCTCCCAAGAGCTAGGATTACAGGCGTGAGCCACAGCGCCCGGCCTGTTTTTTATCTTTAATTGATGAATACAGTATATATTTACACATATTTAGATAATCCAAGTAAATCATAGAACTGTTAACACACCACATTTCTCAAAAACAACTTCTTTTCTGCCCCTAATCTTTCTATAAGAGTGGCCCCAACATTGAGATTCAGTCTGGTAGTATGTGAAATGTAAAGGGAAAATCAATTATATCTACTGCTAGTTGACTTTAGTTCCCTTACCAATGCCAAATCACCATTGCATTTCTGGGGTAAACTCAAGTGAGTGGTTCCTTGTTCCTAATATTTGCAACTTTATTCATGAGTGAATATTTTAAAAACTTTTTGTCTCTTCTTAACATTCGATCTTTTAAAACATAAATGCATAGAAATAAACAACATTCCTGTTAAGTGTGAACCTTCTGGATAATCTAGGTTTCCCTATAAAAGGGTAATGTAGGAATTAAAGTAATTCTTTTAGATCTGGCAATAGAACAGATTGTAACTCCATAGTAAGTAATTAACTATCTAATTTGTTTTCATGAAAGACTGTCCATTTGTTGACCATGTTCAAAGCCAAGTGTAGCCACGCATGGTGATGCTCACTTCAGGAGGATGGTCATGCTGGAAACTCAGACTTGTGGGGGGAGGGGGGGAATGGGCATTTATTGAAATCTTAAAATCTGTACCCCCATAATATGCCGAAAAAAATTTAAAAAAAAAAGAGTGTGCAATAACAGCCTGTAATTCCAGTTTTCATGCAGTATCAAACTACCACTTGAAACATGGAATTCATTAATATTTTAAAAATGTTTTGCAGGAAGAAGCTGTTTGTTTAGATTCTGAGGTAGATGAACATATTAACTGGTTCCAGCAAGAATATATGAAAACAGAAAAGGACTGGACAGAAATTGACAAGAGGATGAGCCAGACTTTGGAAATAAGAAGAAAGATGATTGGCAGCAGAACACCTCTGAAGGACATTCTTAAACTGTTTCCTTTCTTGAAGTGCCCTTATCAGGTATCTTTTTTTTTTTTTTTGAGATAACTTCTCTCTCTGTTGCCCGGGATAGAGTGCAGTGGCACCATCATCATAGCTCACAGCAACCTCAGACTCCTGGGCTCCAGCAATCCTCCTGCCTCAGCCTCTCAAGTGGGGACTACAGCTGTGTGCCACCACGCCCAGCTAGTTTTTTTTATTTTTTTTTGTAGAGATGAGGTCTGACTGTTGCCCAAGCTGGTCTCAAACTCCTGGGCTCAAGCCATCCTCCTGCCTTGGTCTCTAAAAATACTAGGATTACAGACGTGGTGAGCCACCATGCCTGGCCGGTATCTTCACTCATTTGTAATTCTCTCTGAATATAGTGTCCAAATTGACTTTTTCCTCTTTCCTCTAGAAGTGGTAACAGGACAAGTAGCAAGACAGTGGGCATGAATCTCAGTAGGGTGTGAGGCCCAAGGGGCTACAGCTAAGACCATTTGGTAAGAATTTCCGGAAGCGTATTCAGACATCAGGCACAGCTGCCTGCAGAACTAAGGAGTTCCCTGTTATTGGACAGATTGCAGAGGCTGGAGATCATTACTTTGGCGTATTTTGACAGTATGAATCATTTTCCCTTTGCATGTTTTTAGACAATCAAACTAGGAAAGTTTATTAAGAAGCTGTTAGTATGCAACCTTACTCAAAATCTATTTCCTTTAGGATTTCAAATCATGTCATCAAGTGGTCTTAAAAATATATGAAGTTTAGTGGGTAAACCAAATACCTTTCTATTTAGTTTACTTAAGGTGGCCATTTAAGGGTCTTAGCATAATTTTAGCATAATTTTAGCTGTGGCATATAATGAAAGATTCATCAAAGTTTTTCCCTGAGAACACATTTCATAGAGGAATTCTGTGGGTGCAGTCAACCAAATTAAACATGAAACATTTTACATTTATCTTCCAAAAAAAAAAAACTGGAATAAGAATTTGCCTTAATAATAATGTCAATAGCAAACATCTGAGTGCTTACTAGGCTACCGCACGTTCTAAGTGCTTTACATGGATTAATCTGTCTAATCCTCTCAGCAACACTTCCTTGGCTTTTGCTTGTTTTCTCTTAATCTTTGGGTTGCTAGGAACAGTAATAGCCAGCAGCCTCTGGATATGAGAAAAATATGTCCAATCGACACACCTACAAAATACAGCTTTGAAGCAAAAACCTGTCAAACTGATAGTTTATATACTCTGTAAATGTATGTAGGGAGCATGTGTTTTAAATATCAATAGTTTGAAAAGTGCCTAGCAGAGTACTGTGAGGGACACAGAAATGCAATACTGATTTCTGGGTGCTCAATGGATTAGGGGACGGTTGGTAAGGCTGCTTTGGTTACTGATGTCTCAGCCTTAGGGGTCTTCATTGGAGTGCAGCCTACAAAGGAAGGCCAGGAGTTTGAGACCAGCCTCGGCAACACAGTGAGACTCCATCTCTAGGGAAAAAATACTAATATATGGACTACATTAATCTGCCTTTCAAAGAACCAAAGGTGGGGTGAGGTCCCTTCTGACTGAGATCCTTTGTGGCCTGAGTGAGAAGCAGAGTTTCCAGAACAAAGGCTGTGTCTCTATGCTTTGCCTTGGTCTCTCACGGTGGCATCTGTAAGGCTTTTCCCCCCATTCCTCCAGGTGTTTCACCCTTCATATCCAAAATATGGATTGGAGTATGGGTTTTGTAATGACTGTACTTATTGAATAGAGGTGTTGTTTTAAAACATAAGAATGAAACAATTTTGGTTTCTCCAGGAAGTACTTTTTTAACTCAGCCCTATCCAGCTGGGATTTCCAATTTATAAAACCCTTGTTTTGCTTCTTAAAAGCCAGTTTGACCTTACTTACAAACACTCAGTTAGCAAACAGTCCCTGGAGGAGGGCAGTTGCTCCTGCACCAAACCACTCTTATCACTTACTGGCACTGCCATTATGAGAACAATGGGCACGTAGGAGCTGGTGGAGACAGCGGTGGCCGCTGAGAAGCAGCTGGGTGGGGCGTGGTCCTAGCCTTAACATTGACCCTCCATCACTTTCGTACACACGGAACCTCCTCCCTCTAAAAGGTTTTTCAGGCTGGGTGCAGTGGCTCACACATGTAATCCTAGCATTCTGGGAGGCCAAGCTGGGTGGCTTGCTCGAGGTCAGGAGTTTGAAACCAGCAAGAAACCTGAGCAAGAACGAGACCCCGTCTCTACTATAAATAGAAAGAAATTAATTGGCCAACTAAAAATATATAGAAAAAATTAGCCGGGCATGGTGGCGCATGCCTGTAGTCCCAGCTACCTGGGAGGCTGAGGCAGTTAGGATTGCTTGAGCCCAGGAGTATAGAAAAATGATATATATAAAAAAAAATTTTTTTGAACAGAAAATGTAAAAATTAAAAATGTAAAAACCACTTTATTAGACTGTCTAAAAGATTATCAACTAGGAGTTTATTACTAGGATCTACTGCATGTTGTACAAGACAAGTAGGAGGGAGCTGAGGAGAAAGGAGGAAAATACCAAACACAAATTTAAATGCTTCCCTATATTTTCCAAAATATCCTTTGAGTTATTATAAGTTTTACCTTCTTGAGAAACTATTTCAACAATCATCTTTTAAAACTTAAGTGAATTATAATCAAGATCCCTGCTGATAAAAAAAAAACAAACAAAAAAACCTTAAGTGAGGCACGTAAAAATTGCTTGCTAATAAAGTCTCAAAAAAATAAAAACATAAAAGAATCCCCACAATGGAGCAGGTACTGGACTCCACCATGGCCGCTGCTTTCAGGCTGTAGACAGCAGGCATCGTGGGCTCTGATCCTTGGTAAAAGGGAAACACGTAAGTGGTGCTTCAGGGTTACTTTCTAGCTCGTCTTACAGAATGGTGGGAGACAAACAGAATATGGAGGTGCCACTTAGCTGAGCAGGAAAAGATTGGTGTTTGGGAGCGAGGAGGCAGCTGGTATTTGCAGGACAGGGCACTGGAGGACGTGGTGGGGCAGAGTCTGCACAGGGATCCCCAGGGGTCCTGGGCTGAGAGCACCGAGATTTCCCACAGTGTTGACAGTTAGAATTCTGGCCTAGAGTGGACAGACCCCACTGAGCACCGCGGGCACCCACTTGAGCCTTAGGAAAGTCAATGCAAGAACCATGCCCCCAAGCTCTAGCCAGGGCCATCCCCTAGGACTAGGACAAAAACCAAAATAGAACTGCCCAAACAAATCATAAAAACAATTCTGACAGGACCAGAGGATGGACCAGTGATTTAACTGTCAGAACAAAATTGAACACCCTTTAAACAACACAATTAATCCAGACACCCTACTAAGTGGGTCACTAGGGGCAATAGGGGTGCCACTCCTATTTCCACCCCTTGATCGCTGGGCTCATGAGTCCTGGCTGTGGGAGAAACGGCACCATACGTTAGATGCTGATTCAGAGATATACAGTCCTGGAGAACCTTGCCCCAGCTCAGCAAGGTACTGCGACCTAGCTGGTGCTGTAACTGAGTCTTCATCAGGCCAGTCCACCATCCTGTCCAGCCAGCTGCTCCGGGATGGTGAGGAACATGGCAAGACCAGCGAATTCAGCAGAGAAATGGAATATGTGTAAAGAAAAAACCAAACTGAAATTCATAACTGAACAAAAAGGTTTATCTGAAATGAAAATATCACTGTATAGGCTTAAAAGCATATTGAACAATGCAAAGAAGGGGTCTGTGAACTCGAAGCTGGATCAATAGAAATTATCCAATCTGAGTAATGAAAAGAAAAAGGATTAAGGTTATTAATGTGTAGGACAAAATCTGAGGTTGTGGAGAGGGTGTTGCTTTTCTGTGGCTGACTTGACCATTCATAGCTGAGAGTCTGACTACATGAACACAGGGGAGTTTGCACCAATAAGGAAATACATTGGGGATAATGGGAGGCAGGTTTCTCACTGTTGCAGAGTTAGGATGGAAAGGGTAAGGTTAGAAAAAGCCCTGTGGTGTTGGACTGGAATTGAAAGTATCAATGTGAATGCATGATTTTTAATATTTGTGTGTAGATATTTAATACTTATAAAGAGATATAGAAAGTTACAAATGTAGGTCTCTGTGTATTTATGTATATTCAAATACTATTTCCTAGATTTGTTCTATGTGAAAGTCTAGAGCAAGGAGCACACCCAGGGCTGAAATCTTAGTTTCTAAATGCCATTCTCCATAAAAAGGAACCAGGGCTCTTAGAGAAATAGCTGACTACAGGCCTGGGCCAAAAAAACAAACAAAGAAAACCCTCCCCACAAACCCAAGATAAGCCTGAAATACTGTGTAATG
The DNA here is from genome assembly GCF_040939455.1 of Microcebus murinus. NCBI lineage: Eukaryota > Metazoa > Chordata > Mammalia > Primates > Cheirogaleidae > Microcebus > Microcebus murinus. The sequence goes on from NC_134108.1 coordinate 31,554,723, forward strand.
CCAGACATTTAAAAAGTATTCATAGACCAATGGGATGTGTCAAGAGAACACAGCAGTCAGCTTGAAGTAGCTCTGACTTGCCAAATCTGGACAACTAGAGCATTAACATAAATAATGAAAGGATCAGATTCGTAAGTATTTGGGTAAAATAGTTATTAGTCTGTACTGATATAAATAAATGAATAAGTAAATAAATGTGGAAGAAGAGAACACTCTATCCTACACTAGAAAGCCAACTAATACATTTAGAAAGAATGGAATTAGAATTCTAAGTCACCATTTGTCAACTATCCTATTGATATAGGATTCAGGCAAGAATCATCAATGGATGCTCAATCTCCTGGAAGAAAGTTATTAATACACGAGGAACAGATATTTACATAAATTCAAGGTATCTCCCCATAAAATATGTACTATATATTATTAATAATTAATTTTACAGATTTCATCTTAACCAAGTGGTAAAGTTACCATCTCCAATACTGGGGCCAGTTACCACCTTGTGCTTCCTGATGCAGTGAGAACTGCCAACATTCTTACTTATTCTTGCATAAATCATGAGGAAACATCATACAAACCTAGACTGAGGAAAGTTCTACAAAGTAATTGGCCTTGACTCTTCAAAAATGTCAAGGAAACTAAGAAGCTGTTTCGTTTTAGGCAGGAGACTAAAGACACATGGTATCTAAATCTCTCATGTGATCCTGCATTAGATACTATAAAGAACACGATTAGAACTGGGAAATTTGAATGGGATCTGTAAATTAGATTTTCCTGATTTTGAGTCTTTGTACTTAGGAAATACATAATGAAGTAGTAAGGGGTAATGGGATGTCGTGTCTACAATTTATTTTCAAGTGGATCAGAAATTGGGGGAAGTTGCATGATGTCAACTTGAAATTATTTCAAAATAAAGTTAAAAAGAAATTCTTAGGTTATGGGCCCAGAAAAGTGGAATATTCATCACCTTCTTCACTCTTCACTTCTTGTCTTCCTGCTGAGAAAACTGTTTTCTAAAGGTATTAATCTAGATTAGTCGTCCACTGAGGGCTGCCTGGTAACAGAGCCACTGTGCCTTTATGGGAATGTGCACTTCAGCTTTCTGATAACTTCACTTTCAGAACTAATCTCTGGGCAATTTATGATCTACTAAAATATTGCAAGAACAGTGAGGCCCCGTGGGTAGTATGTAACTGTTCTTTATAGTTTTAGGGAAAGCAATGATTAAATTAATTCATATTAGCGTGGAGGGCTAATAATCTGTTAATGACACTCTGTCAAAATAAAAAAAGGGGTGGTGGTGGAATTCTCTAAGGGGGAAGAATTCAAGCAGTGTTAGAAAAAGGTAGTTTTGAATACAGGGGCTTCCCTAAAGCAAACCGATTTTGCTTTGACCATGTAGTCAAATCTCCTGTACATGTATTTTTTCACTGTTTACCTTTGTCTGATCTTACAGTCTAAAATCACTTTCCCTGTAGGATACTATGGTTAGCTATCTTTCAAGGGTTGCTTCCTAAAATCTAATAGTTTTCTTCTTTATTTCTTGTTGGATGCTGCCAAAACATAACAATGTAGTTTACCTAAAGAAATGTAAGATCTTAACCTAGAATCTCAGCTGGGTTACCCAAATAGTCAACATATGCATATGTACTTTGGAATCAATCCTCATTGGAACTTAAATCCAAGGTTTTAATTCTATAGGTTTAGAATTCTGGCATGTCCATTATTTTTCTTTTCCCATTCACTTTGGGCTTTCATTTGTTTTTCTCCCCCCCCCCCCCCATCTTAAGTCTTTACTTCTCTTCTCTAAAGCTTGGAAAAGATTTAGCATGTTTTTTAAACTAGCATTCAAAGCTTAATAGAATTCTAAAGTTATTTACTTTTTTATATTCTATATATTAGCCTCTCTTGTGATCTAATATTTATTTCTTTCCTCTCTTATCAGATGTTCAGAGAATTCCAACTTCTTACAAGAACAGATATTTATAAGAAAACAAGACACATTTTGGAATCCTATTCAGAAAATATACTGACTTCTTTTTCAGTGGTGGACAATCCAATCAATATTGCATTGCAAGAAAAAATGAAACAGTACACAGATGAAGACATGTTGAAACGTTAGTAAACCTGAGGGGCAGGGTGATCTGGTCTCAGTTATATGTGTAATTCAGGATATTGAGGAAAAACTCTGCTTTGGTAATAAGTTTAATTCTGGAAGACAACAGGTGAGAAGAAAAAGAATTGTTTAAATAGGGGGAGGAGTAGAGGTATAGATTTAAAAAGTGTACCTGATATTGTAAAATTATATTTAGGGAACTAGTAACCTGTTAATTTTATCATATAAATCGCAAGGTGAAGCAAAATAAAATCATCCTGCCTGATGGACAGAGAGTACAGAACTCTTGTCTTTTGGCAATGATCTGGAGAACAGACATGAAATTTTGAATGTTTTATTAAAAAAGGATGCAGTTAATAAAGGCTGTGAAACACTAATCCATGAAGGCTAGTTTGTTCTATGTAGAAGGTAACAATAAAAAAAATCCAGATGTTTTAATACTGGCTTTGCTTACAGTTGCTAAAAGCTTACTTTGACTGTAAACATGTTTGCTTTGACAGATATGAAGATGACAGCCACATGTTTACTCCTCCCAGATGTTTTTGGGGATGACCCCAGTCTTTTTGCCGTTGTGAATGAGAAGGTATGCAGTATGTTAATAGCCATTGGTTTGACATTTTACGTCTTCTTACCATAATTTATTAAAGAGCAGGATATGGTGGTCTATATGGAAGTATGTTTTGCCATACTTACAAATATACAAAATTACAACAGACTTACTTATTGTAATATCATGATTAAGTTCAGGTGTGTTTTATTACTTAGCTATGTTGCTTATCACGACAGTGACTCCGTTCTTTCTTTCAGGTGCAAGTGCCCACGCCCGTGTTAGAAGTTAAAAACCCTTTCAACATTGAGGTCTGTGAATTTTCTTTGTATTTAGAAAAAGAGAGGCTCACCAAGGTGGACGACTGTGTCACAGCTTTGGCGGTTCTAGTGGCAGCTTTTCATGTATTTGGTATCGAGTGTCCAAGAAGACTGTCCCAAACCCTCAACTTTCTAGAGACATTGATTTTTGACGTGCACAGTCCCTATTTTCCCTCTTTGAAAGAAAAGGAAAGGGAATAGGATTTCAACATCTAGTCACTTAAAAGCATGCCAAATATTGTATCAGAATTTACCTGTGGGAAAGCTGAAACTTAATAAAAAATTGTTTTGATCTACGGTTGTGGTAAGAGGTAGCTATTAGAAAATCATTGTTATCATAGAAGCTAATGAATTTCATCAAGGCCTTCTATCTTTACACTTAGCTATTAAGTTCTTTGTGAAATTTTATAATAAAATGCTACTTAAAGAGCTGTTACTGTATTTTGATTTGAGTTCTTAAAAATTCCATAGACAAGGTTATACTTTCAAAGGTAACTTAGTTTTTTAAAAGACACTGTACTTCACATTTACTCCAATCTTTCCGATTAGGGTATGACTTTACACTTGGCTCATGGTGCTCGCTTTTGAAAGATTTAAAGCCCAGGAGCTGCACACACTTGTGACCTGTGGGCTGCGTCTTTGGTCTGGACATTTTGAACTTGAACATTTCAAGAAGGAGCACATCTTTCTCTTTCCCTCAGATGACGGGCCTGGCCCTAGGAGACTCGGTCTCTTTGAATCAACTGTTGAAAACGAAGGCTAAATTCCCGAGGTCTCCTCTTTGCTGGCTGGTCTTGCTGACACATGTTCTCACGTCTGTGACCTGTGTTCATCTGCTACTACTTCCTGCCCTGGGGAAACATGACTTGTCCTGCATGCCCGACTGGCTATGCCTAGAGTCCCAGGCTATAATTCTATTTTTTCAGCCATAACAAATGGCTGCACAAGTACTTTTTGAGTTCAAGAAGACTCAATGCACTTGCACACTTTTCCAAGTATTTCACAAGGAAAAAACTACAAAACTATAGTTTTAGGGTATCCTTGATGTTACTATCAAAATATCCATGTTACTTATTAGTTTTGAAAGATAGAAGTCTTTTGGGGGACTGAAGAGAGATTTAAGTGCTAATGTCTACATCACAATGGGATGAGCATTTCCTAGATTATTCCATCAAATTTTTTTTAAAAGTTCAAGAAGAAAGAGGTCACCCAAATTATTGAAGAAATACTTTTTACCCTACCTATCTCTGGAAATACTGCAAAATATATGCTATCATTGAAATAATATCCTGCTAGATACCTTTCTCTCTATAAGGACTGTTCATTAGATGCTGATGTCAGTGAGATAACAAGAAATCCTGTAATCCCAGCACTTTGGGAGGCCAGGGTGGGAGGATTGTTTGAGGCCAGGAGTTTGAGACTAGCCTGAATGACACAGCGTGACCCCCTCTCTACAAAATATTAGAAAAAAAATAGCTGGGCATGAGAACACCTACATATAGTCCCACCTACTCAAGAGGCTGAGGCAGGAGGAAGCTTGAGCCCAGGAACTCAGAGCTGCAGTGAGCTGTGATTGCACCACTGCACTCCAGCCTAGGCAATAGAGCAAGACCCTGACTTTAAAAAAGGAAAAGAAGAAATAAATTGAAGAACAGTTGCCTATCTCTACAATGACTATTCATTAACTACTTGCATACAAATGGACAAGCAGAGTAAATAACAATTTGGCATGTTGTCATTCTTTGCATAAACTAGTTCGCTTCCTACAGTGCCCATTTCCTTTTCATTGGAGTATACCTTTAATTCCCTACAAACCTTCCTTTATTTCCCCAAATTACCCTCCACATCTTTTTTAGTTTTCTTCTCCCAAATGAATTTACCAACTTGTTACAGATTCTTTTCTTTAAGGGGACACACATCTCAATGGCTGAAGTTTAATGACAGCCTCTCTTTAGCACGGGCAGAGTGACAGGGTTGCGGACCCAGAGGAACTGCAGTGAAGTTTGGCTCCAAACATGACACAAATAAGAGCTGACCTTGAGGGTGGGTTCACGTCTGTTTTATTGTCTTTTTTTTGATGGTGTATACCCAATATTCAATATTGCTTGACTAACATACTTTTTTTTCCTTTGGGGTCTGAGTCCACTGGATCTAGAAGTAGTAAAATGGCAGCCAGGGGACAAATACCAACCTACAGATTGGTTTCACTTGTCTTGTTACAGTGTTTTCAATTAAAAAAACCCCCTTTAAATGGGAAGATCCTATCAAAGTCCACATTTCCCATCCCTCCCTTTTGTTTTACCCCACGCCTGTTTCTCTCATTTCAGGGAACTTCCTACCACCATGGTTCCCTATTTCCTCTGCTATAACTCAGACTATATCCCACAGATGGAGTGGTGAATGTTTTCCCCTTCCTGAGGTACGCTGAGTGCTATGCCGCCCTAAGGATGCTTAATGTCTTGCTTGTAACACGTAACATGTGGCTTAGAGTGAGTGGATGCTTTCAATAAGATTGAAAAGCCTCTTTCCTTACAGTATATGCTTTAAAACAGGAAAAATTTCCAATGGGAATGAATCCTACATGACGCAACAATATAATTTTTTAATTTTTTTATCACATCATCTTGGGATACAGTTTGACAAACGATTCTGAATCCTACAGATTCATTACATAGCTATCCAATGCCCGTACACTTGATGTCGTTCCTGTTCTTGTCCTGCCTCTTCTATTCGACAAGCTTTCTTAAGAATCATACATATGTAAAAAAGTATCTGTAATTAAGATTTTATTTCATTCATATCAGATATAACAAGTGCAACTTGAATGTACAAATTATAAACATAAAAAAAGAAAAAAAACAGTAACAAAAAACTTATTTAAGTAGATTCATGCAAAGAAATGTATGGGACACTTCAGATGTCACTGACCCTGTTTTACCTTGAATTATGACAAATGCAAAGGACTGCTATTAGACTCCCAACAGGGGACATCAAAGGAAGTCCTACATCCAAAAAAATGAGAGCAACTAAGGAATGAGGTGGAACTTTCCCCAGAATTCAGACAGCATGCTACAAACTTACTTTCTACTTTTAAAATAGTCCTCGAATAAATATCCAATCCTGGAAATAGAAAGTACATCAAAAGACTGACAAAATAATTTACCTTTTGCCTTAGAAACGCATTCTTGCAAAAGAAACACTACCAGCTATCAGTTATAATCAAGGGTTTTCATTTAAAGTGCATCTGTATGCTTATATATTGAGGCAAAGTATTCTACAGAAAAAGGAATCCTTCCAAAATGGAGGTTCTTGAATAATTAATTGCTTTGGGAAATCACCATCCTGATCTGTGAGCATTTAGGATTTTGTGTCAATTGGTGTTGTTCCTTCACACCTTGTCTTTCTAGTAAGATCTAGATACTCCTGGAAGAAAACCTTTGGGTTTGGAGGACAATGCCACACCTGAGACAGAGCTCTTTACAGATTAGTGTTTCTGTCGACAGAATGAGCCTTTGGTCTCTGTAAAGCACCCCAGTTACTTCAATGACAATTAGAGGAAAAGCTCACGATCATCTCATAAATAGTTCAAGATCCTCACAAAATACCCAAAACGTAACTGCATATTCCTCTGACACCATCTGACTCTTGTAAACACACGGGCACCACGATGCATGAGACTGATGCCACTCAAATACACTACCTAATTTATTTATGTTTATATATTTTATTTTTTTGATTCCATTCTTTTATATACATGTTTTTGGTAATTATAGTAAAGATGCTGGTGAAAAGTAATTTGTTTTAACATTTCATAATGCGTGCAAAAGTAAAAAACACTGATTCAAAGAAAAGTCATTTTACAACTATTCAGCCTCAACAAATTATGACAAGCAGTTAGGCAATATCATGACTTGCAAAGTTATACTTAGCATAATGTTGCAATTCAAAATATGGCACAAAATTAACAATACAGATAACAGTCCCACTGGCTAAACTTAGCCAGGTTTTGACCAATTTGGTTTAATTTGAAATTTGATTATATAAAAAGGTTTCTGAAAGTATTGAAAAAGAAACAGTGTACATGAAAGAGAATTCAACAATGTTTACAAAATGCCAAAAGTTCTTACTTTGCCCCCCATCCATAAATAATTAATGAAGTCCCTCTTCCCCCCACCCCCCAGCCTCAAAAAGATTTACAAAGATAAATTTAGCTCAGTGAACAGAACCAAAAGATGACTGTTGTTAGACAGTACCTGGTTAAAAGCTCAAGCACTTTCATAAGAATTCATATATATTGTCTCTCGAGGAATATAAATAATCCGATAGTGTTGCTCTTTTGAGTTTTGGAGAATTCTCACTTAGGAGTTATAACCGTCCTTGTGCTTTGAATAAAACATGAGCTTTAAAGCAGAAAGCTGATAGTATTCAGAATCACTATCTTCAAAGTTCATTATGAGAATTCTTCTCTGCAGCTTTAAACATCAGGATAGAATTGAAAATTTTGAGAGCAGGGCCCAGCTTAATACTCATAATTTTAACAATGTCCGTTTGAGTCATGAGTAGAAATGCTTCTCCATCAATTTGCTAAAATGGGGAGAATAAAAAAAGAATGTGGATTAATCACATATAGTATTGGTGGGAAATATCCCAAGACAAGTTACCAGCTCCCTTTTCCATAGCTACACTAAAAAGGCATGCATAGGAGCTCATGTGTGCAACAATATTTCCTGATATATGAGCCTTGCTTTTCTACAACACCACACCCAAATATGGATTCGGAACAAAGTAATGCATCCATCTGAAGAAATCAGCCCCTAGGGAAATGGAAGTGCTCACACCTACTGTGATTACCCCGAATAAGGTGTGGAGTCAGAAAGAATATGGAAAAATATAGGGTGAGTGCCCCAAATCCTGTTCATACCATGGTAGGTTTTTACATTAGAAAAGATAACCATGTACACAAATGTTTGTAGACATAAAAGAATTCAGGCAAATACATCAGCTACATGCCAACAATTATTTTTTTGTCTTTTTTCCCCCCCAAAATTAGCCTTCCATCATGCAGGAAAAAACCCAGAAAGATAATATTTATTTCTAGTGTGGCCATAATTAGTCTTTACATACAGAAGAAAAGCATTTACTCAACAGTGTAGCTGGAAGAATGTGTGACTGGTGTTAAGAGTTCCAGACTCTAGGCTGGTTCTACTACTTGGGTAAGCATAAGAAAGACCCTTCCTCTCTCTCAGCCGCCTTTGAGACAAAAAGCCTGTTTCTTGAGAATATAGACTACTATTTTCTAGAAGTTCAAAGGTAAAACAAACGTTTGAGTTTCAAAGACAGAACACTATGAAGATGATGTGTGGTTTAGTGGGCAGAACAAAGGAACAGAGTCTTTTTATATGATTTTCAGCTCGTGGGGCACCCCACAACCTTTAAAAAGTTAATTCACTTCTCTTTTCAGTTTTCCTACTTTGAACAAAAAGTAAAACACACTTTTGTTCTCTGCCTTACAGAACATCGGAAACCTGACAGCAGTGTACTCTGTTATGGGTTGAACTGTGCTTTCCCCACCCAAATTCGTATGTTGATGCTCTCACTCCCAATACCTCGGAATGTGACATTTGGAAATTGGGTCATTGCTGATGTAATTAGTTAAGATGAGGTCAGAGGGGAGTAGGGTGGGCGCCTAATCCAATATGACTGGTGTCCTCATGAAAAGGGGCAATGTGAACACAGAGTCAGATACACAAAGAGGGATGACAATGTGAATACCCAAAGAGGGAACACCATCTCTAAGTCAAGGAGAGAGGCCTGGAAGGGACAGATTCTTTCCTCACAGCCCTCAGAAAGAAGCAACTCTGCTGACACCTTGACTTCCATCCTTCTTCAGACTTCCAGTCTCTAGAACTGTGAGACAATACATTTCTGCCATTTAAGCTACTAATTTGTGGCACTTTGTCATGGTGGCTCTAGAAACTAATATGACTCTAAACTCTGCCAACAGTTCTCTAAACAAAGGCTGATATAATTAGGCAGCTATTTAGGATTTTCCTCTCCCTTCTATATAAGAAAAACCTGTAAATAGAAATTGCCTATGAACTTAGTAAGAACTAGAGTCATCTTATACAACTTCGGGTAACAATCGTGGGAAAAAGTCTTCTAACTTGAGTAAAAAAGAATCTTGCTAACTAGAAGGAAAGATATTCCAATGTTAATCTTCGAGTGTAACACAGTTAAATGGCAGGTATGTGAAATATTCTGTTGTTGTTTGGAAACATTTGCTCTGGTCTCATTTGCTAGACAGCCCTCTGATAAGGCGAGGTCAGGAAGAAAGGCAGATCTATGAACACTTCATGTGACCAAGGCAGGCCTTAGTAGGATGGACAGACTGGTATTAGTCCTCTAAGTCCTTAATGAAAACAAAAGTCAACTAACACACCCGTTCCCAAGGAGCTCACTACAGAGACTGACTGGTTTATTATAACCTTGAGCCCTACTGAATGCGTGCGGCAGCCAACCAAGTCTCCTTCTGAGATTATGTAACATGAAAGATGACTGATGAAATGGAACATTCATAGAATTGAGAGGCTGGGCTTTGAGGCTAAGCATGGGATGAGAAGGATATAATTTTTGGTAGATTATTATTTATAAAAAGGTCACATTATAAAGAAAAAGTCTTGAGGTTAGCGCCAAACTCAGTTTATTTAAAATGTACAGTTTGCTTTGATGTGTGGCAGTAAGGACGAGCCTGGATTGGAAGGAAGTAAAATTTACAAAGTACATTCTAAGACCACTGCAATGTATTACTAGGCGTACTTTTTGTTTGTGTGCTTCTGTAATGCATATACACTAACATAACTCCACAGATTAGGTGTCTTGCTAAAGGCCTAAAATGAGGACAAAGAATTTAGAATTGAGGAGCTCTTGCCTTCCATTTCACTGACCTTTCCCCCTGTGTACTTTTGGTTCTTTTCCAGTGCTTCATCTCTAAATCACAGTGTTGTGCGCACTTTGTCTGAATGAGTCTTTCTCTGAGTGTAAAGGTATTCCTCAACAAAAACGTACTAAACATCTATTATATTCAAACACTCTTCTTGGGCCTGGGCACAAGCTGAGAATAAAACCAATAAAACAAAAACAAGCAAGCAAGCAAACAAAAACTCTTTGTGGAGTTTACATTCTAGTAGTGGGAGATATACTAAGAGCAATAAACGCAATATACAGCCTATTAATTAGTACACGAGAAGGTGGTTATTAGTGTTGTGAAAAGACAGCTGGCTGGGCAGATTGGTGGCAGGGGGCCACCTGAAGCAGGACAGTCAGGGCTGGACTAAGGGAGAGGTTGGCATGTGAGCAGAGCGACTGAACCACATGAACATCGGGAGGAAGAACACTGCAGGTGGAAGGAAGAGCTGGAGCACCCTGGGACGATCTGAGAGCAGCAAGGAGGACTGTGCAGAACTCAACAGGGCAGCGTAAACAAGGAGGCAGGAGAGCAGGGGAGGGATGAGGTCTCAGACTATAGGCCGTCATGAGGACTTCCAATTTTCCTCTGACTGAGACGTGAAACTACCGGGAGGATCTGAACAGAGGAGTGACATGATATGACTTCTGTTTCAGGAGGATCCCCCAGGGCTATGCTGGGAGTAGATTGGAGAGGAGCAAAAACAGAAGCAGGGAAGCCCGTCAGGAGGTTATGTGTTCACCCAGGCGGGAGATGCGGTGGCCCAGACCAGGCTGGTAGTGGTGGAGGTCGAGCACTAGTCAGAATCCTTCTATGTTTTTAAAATACACCCAACAGGGGCCAGGCGTGGTGGCTCACTGCTAGGCCTGTAATCCTAGCTCTCTGGGAGGCTGAGGTGGGCGGATTGCTCAAGGTCAGGAGTTCGAAACCAGCCTGAGCAGGAGCGAGACCCCGTCTCTAATATAAGTAGAAAGATATTAATTGCCAACTAATATAGAAAAAATTAGCCAGGCATGGTGGCGCATGCCTGTAGTCCCAGCTACTCAGGAGGCTGAGGCAGCCAGGAGTTGGAGGTTGCTGTGAGCTAGGCTGACACCATGGCACTCTAGCCTGGGCAACAGAGTGAGACTCTGTCTCAAAAAAAAAAAAAAAAAAATACACCCAACAGGATTTTCAACAGATTAATGTGTAGTGTGTAAGAGAGAATTCAAAGATTTCTCATAACAGCCTATCTGAATACCTGTATTTTGCCTTTTAGAGATAATTTACAAGACTTCAGTTAGATTTATATCATTGTTTGCTTCTAAGACTTGAAACCAGTATCCACCCACCTTATGAGACACATGAAAGCAATGATTGTTTTATTATTTTTGAATCATCCTTCTTATCACAACATTACAGAGTAACAATCACATAGTGGGCATTCAACAAATGTTTACAAGATGAATGAATAACATGTATCAGACAGAACATCAACTGTTCCACTCTTCCAAAGAAGGATCTAACTTTGGGGATATTTGGTACCTGAGAAGCACCTCCAAAGATAATATGCTATGAAAAAAAATTATTCAAAGAAATAGCATATTATTTTGAATTTGAACTTCAATCTTACTTAATCTAAATAATATAGCAAACCTATAGGGATTATCTAGATATCAACAGAATCAAAAACAGAACTTATAAAACAGATGGACTATGTGTTTATTTTCAAAAATCCTTTATCATTTTCAAAGGTAATGACTATAAGACTCTTTCCAAGAAAAAGTAACATTACCCCATGTGGATCTAAGTCTGCTCAGGAATAGAAAATTAATTGAGAGTGGTCCATGAGGATATTTAGGACTTACAGAAAGAAATGTGAAGTCTGAATAATTGCTAACTAACACGCTGACTGCCACAATAGAAAAAACATTTTTTTTCCTTGGGGTCACAAGTGTTTTATCATAAAAACAGAATAAAAACTTTGAAAACAAAATGATTCTAATTTAATGAAAAATTTGTTATATTCTATTTTTTCTGTGTGTGAGTTACACACAACTTGAAAAATAGTTCACACAAGCTCAATGTGTGAGTCACACATGATTCATGAGGCCCTGGGCTCAAAACTAGTGTGAGTTAAATACAACTCGCATGGCAGTTAATATGTTAAAGATAGACTAGAAGAAGATAAAACATCTCTGCAATAAGAACATAAATCAGAAAAAGGCTGTTGTAAATCAGATCCTGGTACATTTTATCAGGCATTCATCTGAAGCATAAATTAGACCTAATATCATAATGACATTGATGACTGCCGCCTGGATTCTTAGCTTTGTGTATACTCCTGCAATGAAACTGAAAGTGTGCTGTTTCTAACAGTTAAGGTTTACACGTAGGGCAAACAAGGTATGCATGTGTGTAACTGCAGACAGCAGATGTTGGAGAAAGCCTTTCTGAGATTACTTTCCACCTACTTTCTGCCTTCTGGCGGTATGACGCAGAGCCAAAATCAGAGTGATAATTGACTGCTCGGCTTGCAGGAGATGACAGGCAAGTGGCTTATTTTTAAAGCTCTCAAGTGAAAAGGGTCTCCTGCTATACTACAACAGCATATTCCTTCTAGTGTAGTTAGAACCATAATCCTTTTTATTCCCATTAGAAAAATGTAGGTGACATCATTATTAATCACGCTTTTTTGTCGAAGTTTTAGAGAGGTACTTGAAAACAACTAATAAAATAATTTTCCCAAAGCAGACTATAATAAATATCTGTTGTTATAAACATTACTAAGAAATATATAAGATTCAAGGGATTGTTTTTTAGTAATATTGGCAATATTATTTATTATAAGCATCAGATGGAATTAACCTTGGTGTTAAGAATGATGTTTGAAAATAAAATAATGGGAACTAATTTCACTTTATTAAAAAAATAAAATGTTGCTTATTTCTTTGGTTTCTTTCTGTCCTATAAACTACATAAAGGCATGCTGATAAGTTTTGTGAGTTTTTTTTTTAATAAAGAGTCTGTGTCACTGCTATGGGGCATCATAAACTAGTATTTAAAAAGATTCCTTTGCATCTTGTCTTATACAAAGACATTTTGATACAACTGATTAACACTGCCTGTTAGACCACTATGCATCAATTTATCAATTTCAACACAGCCTATCTTTTCCTGGCTCTGACAATTCAACACATGTCACCATTCATTACATTTCAGTGCTTTGAGCCCCTTAAGTAACATATTGCAGTTTAGTGGAACACTTACTTCATCTTTAAATACCTTTCCATGTTCTTCACACCCAGGTAAGCTCTGTATGAATTCTGAAACCTGTCAAAAATAATATCACAATTTCCAGTTACAAAAAAAGTCAGAATCTAAATGCTACAGCTTCAAAACATTTAACCTCTTATGTTTTAGGTGTTTTTCTCAGAATAATATCTTCTCTCTCACACACAAAAAGATTAAACCCTACATATGCTCAATATGTCCACCACTCCCTAAGCCAGTACTCCTGTGTCTGGTGCCTGACAGAACAAAGAAGATAAAATATACCTCGTCTGTGCTCCATTTGGAAACTCTACTGGCAGGGATTCCAGCAACAGTTGGAAGAAGTTTGCTCTGCTGCTCCCAGCGCAAGGGCAGACATGGAATTGGGGACTTAAAGGACAGAAAGACAGCCGACCGGCGCTGTGCCTGCTGGACAGTGGGTTCTTCCCGGGCACCTGGACAATTGAAACAAACGGGACATCACTCTCTGAAAAGTAGTGCCCCAGAGGCCATGCACCTCCCTCAGAGAATGAGACTGGGGTAAGGTTAGTGAAAGCATTGGTTCCTTTCAGCATTATATTCATTGCACAGATGCCCATCTCCTTTCTTTCCTGAAGGTGTATGAAAAACAAGCTGTAAATTCAATTCACCTGTTTGCTACAACACCAGTGTTAAAGATATGCTGCATCATGTCCTTCAATGTTGCCTCCTTAATGCTTCAGATAAGAAATGTGCCTCAAAAAAAAAAAAAAAATAAAATAAAATAAAATAAAAAAAGAAATGTAACTTTCATCTTAGGACACTGTTCTCATCTGCTTTGACTGTTGTAAAGGTAACAGCCAAGGTGTGTGCCAAAGTCCAGCAGCTGTGTTTAACAATTAGTTACGGTACGTGTTCTCTCCTTTTGTCTTAGGCATGGCTTGTTTTTTCAATTTTTATTTACTAATCATATTGACTTTTTAAATAGCCTAGTTAATTTTTTTAAGGGATATGAAATTATTGCAATAAAGATAAAACAGCAGAAAGGAAAATGCTTCTGTCACTCTTTATTTTTGCAGATCAAAATTAAAACTACTGACTATTCATGTGTTAGATCTTCTGAATCCAAACCTAGTTAATTGTCACCTTCCTAAAATAGCCATTTTCTAGCAAATGATTTTTGTCCTTGGGCTGTTACAGCTTGTCAATAATCATCTCCTTCTGATCCTTCAGAACAGAAGCCTTTTCTGGAAGCCACTTACTCAAAGCACCTCACAGGAAAGGCGACTCCCCACATTTACTCTCCCCTCACACACCGGCTCAGCTACAGTGACGCTTCAATTCCTTCACAAATCCTTGCTTTTGTATCTCTAAGAATATTTTAAAGTAAGCCTTTTTTCTTAAAGAATAAGTTTAAGGAAAGGTGCACAAATCAAATAAGTATAAAGCTCACCGAATTTTCACAAAGTGAACACATCCACATAACCAACACCCTGACCAAAAACCAGAACATGGCCAGCACACCCTCCCAATCACACCCCATCTGTCTAAGGTGACCACTTTCCTCACTACTAACACCACATACTCATTTACCCTGTTTCTGAGTTGTATTTAAAATGCAAACTTTGGTGTCTGGCTTTTCTTTCTCTCTACTGCCTGTTTCTGAGATTTATCCACATTGCTGTGCATAGTTGAAGTGCACTTTCTCTTTGTTGTATGGTTTTTTCATGGTTATCAATATTCTATAATTAATTTGGAAATAATGGGCATTTGAGTTTTTTAAATTCTGGGCTATTATTATACAAACAGTGCTATTACAAACATCCTTCTACATATCTTTTTAAAAATTTTTATTTATTTTTTATTTTAGTGTATTATGGGGGTACAAGTGTCAAGGTTACATATATTGCCCATACATATCTTTTCTTAAACATATTTTTGCATATCCACTGCATATATACCAAAGAATGAAACTTCTGGATCACAGCATTTGTGTTCATTAAGCTCTGGCAAATCCTGCCAGTTTTCCCCAAACTGTTGGATAATACTGCATGCATGTGAGAGTTCTAATTGCCGCACATGCACATCAGTGCTTGGTATTGTCTTTTTCGTTACCATTGTGGTGGGTGTTCAGTGGTATCACATTGTGGTTAGCACTGCATTTGATAACTAATGAAGTTGGTAACTTCATTATGTTTATTGTCTATATAAAGAGCCTCTTTTGTGAAGTGTTTATTCATGTTTTATGCCCATTTTTCTAGCAGGTTGTCTTGCCTTTTTCTTATTGATTTATAGATAGTATGTATATATATCCTGAGTAGAAGCCCTTTGTTGGAAATATGTATTACAAATATCTCCTCCCACTCTGTGTCTTCCTGTGATCCTTTTAATAGGATCTTTTGAAAAACAGAAGTAATTATAATAATGTGTGATTCATTTTTTCTTTTATGGTAAATGCTTTATATGCCTATTGAAGAAATCTTTGTTTACCCTAAGATCACGAAGAGAGTAGCATTTGTTTTCCTCTAGATACTTTATGTTCTACCTTTTATTTCTAGATCTACAATTCATCTGAAATTTATTTTTTGTCTATGTATTAGGTAAGCATCAATATTCAGGTTCCCCCCCCCCCCCCCCCCGCATAGATTTCTAATTGCCCAGCCAGCTTGTAAAAAAAAAGCTAAGATTTAGATTAGGCTCTCCACTGTTAAATTTATTCCTATGTATCTGATATTTTCTGATGCGGTTATAAGTGGTACAATATTTTAAACATTTATTTCCTACTGTTTTGTTGAAGTTCTCTAATAACTTTACTCTTAAGCTAGCCTAATCTAAAGTTTAAATTGCTCTGAATGTTAGAAATTCACTATGCTGAGTCAAAGATCTATCTTACTGGAGCTAACACCCACTTGGTTCTGGTTCTACCCCATTGAGCTCACACAGAAAAATTCTAGGGTCTGCTCCCCATGAAACATTTCAAATCTTCAAATACTTTTTAAAAAGCCATCATTATCCCTCTTTCCACCATTTCATTCAATCAGTCTCAAGGTTATAGGTCCTCATCTTATTTTACTGAATATCTATTATGAACCAAATACATAAACTGGCACCAGTTTGTTTTTATTCTTCTTTTACCTTTTAAATTGGGCAGAGTTCAAGGTACTTTTTTTAGCAAAATATGGGGTAACTTAAAAACATTCCTTTAAACTCAGATATTCCCAAGAGTTTAGCTATTATTTGAAATACAATATTTGTACATATTTTTATAGGATAGGCTTTATAAGAAATGGTAAGATTTCTAATTCCACACTCGAGTAAAACAAGAGGGCTTACTTTATAATTTGTATCCTGATTGCCTGCCACATAATTAGTCTTTTCCAAAGCCATAGTCTTTATCCTGTATCTGTTTATGTTCCATTAACACTTGGCACTGTTCACGCTATCATCGTAGCTCCATTCTACTTCCTGCTAAACGTTGCATTACTCATAGTTGATTTCTAATGCTCCTATATTGCTTCTTAGAAAAATAACTGACCCCTTTCAAAAAAATGAATAAAAAACTTTAAAGCTCCTCTATGTATGGTAGCTCCTGCATGTCTTTGAACCTGATACTATAAACAGCCCTGGACATACATACCCCTCCAATCCTAGTACCAACTTTGTACTATTCACTTTAAGACTCTCCTTCCTTTTGCTGTTTTGTGCAGACTGATGCCCTGAGGCCCAGTGATGTTTTCCGACAAATGGGGTAACTGTAGCGTACCAGCCACAGAACATGCCATCTCCTATGATTCTAATCCAAAAGGGATAAATAAAGCAACTTTGAGTGAATTCATATTTGATTCCTTGAATTGCACAGAAAAGTGACTCCAGGTTTTTATTTTAATGTGATGTAGGCTAAAATAAACTCAGATAGACTTTGGCTCCAGTAGCTGGTTCAGTGCCAAGAGTAAGGAAGGGCAGGTTTTATCTTTCTTTTTTTTTTTTTTTTTTCTGAGACAGAGTCTCGCTTTGTTGCCCAGGCTAGAGTGAGTGCCGTGGCGTCAGCCTAGCTCACAGCAACCTCAAACTCTTGGGCTCAAGCAATCCTGCTGCCTCAGCCTCCCAAGTAGCTGGGACTACAGGCATTCGCCACCATGCCCGGCTAATTTTTTGTATATATATTAGTTGGCCAATTAATTTCTTTCTATTTATAGTAGAGACGGGGTCTCGCTCTTGCTCAGGCTGGTTTCGAACTCCTGACCTCGAGCAATCCGCCCGCCTCGGCCTCCCAGAGAGCTAGGATTACAGGCGTGAGCCACCGCGCCTGGCCGAAGGGCAGGTTTTAAATGTGCACACTGAGCTTCAGAAAACACAGCCTCTTGCTCTGGAAGACATTTTTGCCACTGTCACTTCACTTACTACCCCCCTCTCCAACCATCTACATGCATAAAGAATAAACTTTTAAAGGAGGCTTCTATATTTTTTGAAGTTTCCAAAGATGAAAATTTACCAAAGGTATCTAGTCCCACTTATCTCGCCTGCCCCACTTAGAGTCAGGTAGGGTGCTCCCACAGTTCTTTGGTTCTATTCAATTCTATACCATTGGACAGAGGACTGACAGGGGGCAATTTCCAGATCTAGCACTCGCTAATCCTTGCAAAGGTAATAAATTACCACTTAGAAACTTTTTACTTTGTCTAGAAATTGTCTGAATGACCTTTAATGCGATATAAGTATCCAGGATACTTATTTCTGGTGGAACCAGAGGAAATGAGGAAGGATGAATGGGGGTTAAGAGCATTCTCAACAACAGTAAGGGAGATGCTGAAATTCTTTGATTGTGATGGCTTTTAGGCAGGTATGATCATAAATGCTTCCCTACCACCAATAAAAAACATTATTTTTCTGTGTCACTTTTCTTTCTTCAAAAAACATTTTTATTCTAGTTTTCTTAGAATATGAATAAATTAGGACAGAAATGGTTAAGTAAATGTGGATAAAAATATTTTAGGCTGACCAAGAATAACTAAGATTATTATATAGTAGGAATGTTCACCCATCATGACTCTAACAGTTCAAAAATTTTACTTGTAGAACTAGAGATATCATCTTCAAAAGTGGTAGGATGAGAAGAGAAAACTAATAGTACATTAAAATGAGACACAGTATAATACAGAGAAAAATAATATGCATTATGTTCATGAACAAATCGATCTACTCAGACTAATATTCAACAAAATAATCAGTATTTTCTTTAAAAATATCTTACTGAAACATATACATACATATGACAGAGACAGACACTAAAGACACGATGCGCAGGAGGCAAAAGGACTAGAATGTTTTATTAGAAAAAAGACGAAAGAAGACTTTTCATGCCAAATTTGAAGAACCAAATCCACCTAGAAGTCAGACACAGCCAGTTGAAAAGTAACTTCCAGTCTTAGAACACAAAGATCCCTAGCCCCGCAGGCCATGAGATATTACATAGTATAAGGACTGTACTGTTAGGGTCTCTTTTTACATTCAAATTTCAAACATTCACTCCCAAAGCCCCAGTAAGATGCCTACAGAACCTGCACCTGCACACCCGCCAAGGGCAGCAGGTCAGCTCTCTGGCCAGATAAGATGTCACTTTCCATTGAGATATACAAATGTTTCCCATTCATCATGCATTGGTATGCTAAAGAAACCAGAAAGACTCCAAGGAAGAAGTTGTTTATTACCTTAAGACACCCCCTTTCCAAGGAATCTCATCAAATAACCAGGAAACATTTAACCATTAAAAGTAGTCACCACTCCAGAAAGACTTTTCATCCTTTCTTCTGAGAGATTACCTGGGAGACTTCATCTGCATAGTAAAAACAACCTTTGTTCCAGGTGAAGTTCTGCCCCTCAACTTCCTCCAGAGAAGGAAGGGAGGAGGGAGGAGAAAGAGGAGAAAAAGGAGAAGGAGAAAGAGGAGGAAGATGCAGAAAGTCACAAATTATATTCAGTGAAAGTCCCCAGATGTCAAATTCAGCAGCACAGAAGGAGTCATCCAAAGAGGCTCATAATTACATATATTGTACTGAACTGAATTAACTGCAGAAACAAGAGGGGGATCCTTTACTAAGGAGAAGTTTGTTTGTTTTTTTAAAATCAATTTGTTCCAAGACTCCAAATAAAATAGTCCTCATGGGCTGAAAACCTGCCCATAGGTCTGAAAACCTATGGACCTAAAGAAACTCAGGGGGCCTTCTCCTTAAGTCTCCTCTATAGTAGCTGCTGCCCACACCGCAAGGGGCTTTCTCTCCTTCCCTCTGTGCCACCCCCCCCCTGCCAGGCTAGATTTGGAAAGGCTGCCTCTGCCACTGGAGGAGCCCACTGTGAACAAGCACTGGTGAGCACCTACAGGCTCAAGAAAGTGGGCTGAGAATGGAGCACATCTCCCCAGCCTTTAGCTTTAGGTCTGAAAGGGGAGTTGTGCCAGGACTCAAACGGGACTGTTAAACACTAAGTATTCTTCACAAGAGCCCTGGGGAAACTTCTCTGGACTCAAAAATGATAAAATAGAAAACAATCACCCTGGGGCCTCTGATAAAAAGTTCTACAAAACATCTGAAGAACAGCATTGATTTATTGACAGAAGAGTTTCATGATTTTAGTGAGGCACAAAGGGAAATAGCCTCTACAAAACAAACACGAGATGTGAAAAAGAACAAACCAATGTAGGAAATCATAGGAAAATGAAAGACACTGCTGTTAAAATCCATGTTAAAGGCAGTAAATAGCAGACATGACAGAACAAGGGGTGGAGTGAGCTATTTCAACTTGAGAAACATGTCTAGACACCAAGAAATGTACAAGTTATTAAGTACTAGAATACTTCCATACTGGTTGGTGATAATCACCTCCCCACCATGCAGCTGGGCTCTTGTGGGACCTCCCAGGATCTAGGATCTAAGGGTGACTCGTGGAACAGCAGTGAGCCCCCAGGACCCTGGTCCAGCACTAAGACCACTGTTTGTATTTGTCCTGTGCAATGTTGGCTGCCAAACTAGCTGCCAAATATTTTGAGTGTCATCCCTTAGATCTAACCTAAGGATAACAGATTATTACCAGTCAAGAAAGAGACAAATGAAGCAGAAGTAATAATCAAAAGTATAACTGAACGAAGCTTTCTGGATTTAAAAACGACCCGGATCTAAAAAAATCAAAAAGGTTCACGACTTGCCAGGCAAAAATCACGAAAAAAGATTGAATTTAAAGAGCCAGGTTCATTTTTCAAAACCAAAAGACTGGACTGAATTGAGCTGGCCTAATCTCACATAGATGAAAGGCTATTTTGGTTTGTTTCTTTTCTGTTTTGTGTGACTTTTCTTAAAGGAAAAACAGAGACCAAACACCTGGCTGGACAGAGTGGCTATTGTGGTAGGCCAGTGCTATCAGTCTTCAGAGCTAGGGCATTTCTTCTCCTACCTGTGGGACGCCAGTGCTCAGAGTTGCCCCCCTCTCCAACAACTGTCCTAAGCCAAAGAGAGCTTCCTTGCAAAGGACATGTCCCCCTCCCAGCCAATATCCGAGGACTGGTCAATTCAGAGATACAAAGGCCTGGTTCCCTTGTCTTAATGTAGGATAACTCTGAAGAGCCACTTCAAGCAACTCATGGGATCAGCTGAGCCTCTGTCGTAACAACATCACAGCTCAACCTCTCGTTCTGCCCAGTCCTGCTTCTCTCACTCATTGGTGCTGCTCCCAGGAATACCACCAGCAAACCTCCTGCACACGACACTCTCAGCGTCTGTTTCCAGAAAGCCCAACCTAAGACACTAGGTCATGGCTCTATTATGAATTGAGGGGCAGAAGGACACCCACTGACTAGGGTCTGAGACTACCCCGATGTTACCTAGGAACACAAGTCCTCATATAACATAAGATCTGGTTTGGGACCGAGGGTCCCTGGAGTTCAGGTGAAGACAACTAGCAAACTATTAAACAGTGAGTTCAGAAGTTGAAATCCAAATCTCTTCTATACAAAATGAGTCTAGAAAAAAAAATTCAAAATGATAAAAGAAATCTAAGGCTAAGAAAGACATTAAATGAAAGCTAAGAATCATATGATTTCATTACAGTATATACAGATAAAAGAAATTTTATGAGACAGTCTTAGTCAAAACTTTTCAAACATATGAAAAAGAAGTTAAGCTCAGGCCGGGCGTGGTGGCTCACACCTGTAATCCTAGCACTCTGGGAGGCGGAGGCAGGCGGATTGCTCAAGGTCAGGAGTTCAAAACCAGCAAGAGCGAGACCCCATCTCTACTATAAGTAGAAAGAAATTAATTGGCCAACTAAAAATATATAGAAAAAATTAGCCGGGCATGGTGGCGCATGCCTGTAGTCCCAGCTACTTGGGAGGCTCAGGCAGGAAGATTACTTGAGCCCAGGAGATTGAGGTTGCTATGAGCTAGGCTGACGCCATGGCACTCACTTTAGCCTGGGCAACAAAGTGAGACCCTGTCTCAAAAAGAAAAAAAGAAGTTAAGCTCATTTTATGAGGCTAAAACTGATGGGAGAGTAAAGGAGAAAATTTCAGGCCAATCTCACCTACAGAGATATATATAAAAATTCTCAAAACAACTTATTTTATAAGGCTCCCTTTCACTAATAAGAAGACAGTAAAATATGCATATTAAACTATAGGTTTTACAGGTAAAAATAATAAAAATAAATGACTTCAGAAACACCAAAATTAAGAATTATATATGAATCCTAGCAATGTTTCTTCGGAAAAATAGTAAAACAAAAACTCAGGCAATTCAAATCAAGAGAAATAAAGAAAAATATATATACAAAATTAGAAAGGACACAAAAGTACCAAAAAAAAAAAAGAAAGAAAGAAAAGAAAAAAGAAAGAAGAGAGAATATCATGCATAGCATAGGTTAATAAATCTGAAATTCTGTAGTGCATGAACAATTTTCAGAAAAAAAAATTAACAAAATTGGCTCAGCAAACAATATGAAAAGTTACAGAGATCACTAAGAAACTGAAAATATTATCAAATTATTACTTCCTCATAAATCCATCAGAACTTTCAATAAGATAATTACTCCACAATACTACTACTACTGTAACTGGCTACAATTTCAATGACCCCTATATGTTTTTCATAATCCTCTCCCTCTCATGTTTTAGATTCTCAAGCCAGTAGGGCTTGATGGTCATTCTGAATTGTTTACTCAAAATAATGAAATTTCTGGAAGACAAAGGAGTGGAGATTCTCAAGGCCCCTGGGCAGACTTGCTGACACCAAGACTCACCATCCCTCACTGACATGCCCCCACCATGCAGCTCCTCCTTAAAAAAAAAGCCTGCACTCTCTAGTAGCCAGGGAGAAGGATTAGAAGCAGTTTCTCCTATTTTCCTGATAAGATGTCTTTGGCATTCAAAAAATTCCTTTCTTCCTTGACAATTCCCATTGTCTCAGTAATTGGGTCTCTCTTTTTTTTTTTTTTTGTATATTTATTTTAGTGTATTATGGAGGTACAAGTGTTAAGGTTACATACATTGCCTGTGTCCCCCTCCCCCCTCGAGTTAGAGCTTCAAGCGTGTGCATCCCCCAAATATTGCACATCTTACTCGTTGTGGTTGTATATACCCATCCCCTCCTCCCCCCTCCCACCCTCCCGACACCGGATAAATGGTACTTCTATATGTCCACTTAGGTGTTGATCTGTCAATACCAATTTAATAATTGGGTCTCTGTGGCATGAGCAAATGGACCTAGGCCACAATCCCCTTGCAGTTTCAATAACACTAATAGTGAAAACTTCAGCCAATGATGCATTTAGTCCTCACGAAATCCAACGATATGGGTACTATTACTATAGCAATTTTACACAAGAGTAAACTGAGGCACAAACAGGCTAAGTACTTTGCTCAGAGCCAGCCACACAGCTGGAAGTGGTGGAGCAGAGATGTGAATGAAGGCTGTGCTCTTAACCTCTCTGATAAATCCCCATTCACAAAGAAAGGCTGAAGCATTTCTCTAAGAATTCAACATAGTCCTGATGACAAAACATTCATAAATTTTTTTCTTCCTTTTTAAATGATCAGAAACATTTCAAATAATCAAATACTTACACAGCACTTTCTGTGTGCTAATAAGCACTGTTCTAAGCAAGTTACAAATGTCATTACAATCTTATGAGGGAGCTATACTAGCATCATTCCCCTGGATAGATGAACAGAAGCACTGAGAGGTGTTCAGTGACATGTCTCGGATTACACAGCCAGCAGGTAGGAAGCAAACCCTGGATATTTGTAGAGTCTGTACACTGTGCGACATTAAACACCATAAAATACGTTGAAGAGAGCACTGACTATAACTTGTAAGGTAATCATAAATTAGTGCTTTATGAAAATCAGATATGGAAATCAATGCATAACGTATACAATAGGTCACTACAGGCAGTCATTAGGTGCCATTCCCAAATCTTATATAATAATCTAAACAAAACTATGCACATGAAAAGCAAAATCCCCAGAGTCAATCATTGAAATCATAATCAGATTGATATTTTCTTATAAAAAACAAATAATTATATAGTTATATGCAAATTATAAGTTCAATCTACACCATGACTAACAGTCATTATGACTTCATTGCTTAATTAAACCACTGTAATATCATTTTAATAAAGACAAATTACTTTCTCCAGTACAACTTAAAACATTTTTTCAAGTAATTTTCTTTGAATTTTGTGGTATTAAATTAAGATCATATTCTATTTAGATTTCAAAACACATTGTGAATTGAGTTTTAAACATAAAAAGCAAATGACACCAACAATACTAAAGAAAATGTATGACAAGGTCCAAAGAGAATGTCTTACTAACAGCACTCTAATGATATGTGAAACAGACTGTTAATATGGGCCACAAATGAATCCATATCATTATGAATCACATACTACATTTACCCTGAACAATAAACCTTTATTGCCTGCAAAAAAGAATAAGTCAACCAAATTAAGTTTATCTTTGATATAAAAGTGACTGTTCTATTCCAGTTAAATATTTGACTGTTGAATATTAACAGTAATACCTATCGGTAATATGAAAATATTATGGCTACCTCTGGCTTCTTGTGATGTCCTCATTTCACTTTCTGTTCTCTCTTCAAAGTCTTTGATATCATCAGCATGCTGGTCTCTGGGAAAAATACATGTTTCAATATTTTATAAGAGAAACATTTTTCAAAGAATGGTTCAGAACTGCATCTCAACAACTTTGTTTTCTTAATTTAAAAACAAATGGTACCGCTAAAATGTTAGAAAGGACATGGAGTTCTCCTACAAAACAATTAAACTAATAACATCTATAAATGCCCATTTTCCTCATTATCAATTTTCATTTACTATTCAGAAAGAAGATTTTAAAAGCGAAGAATAATATTAAGATGAACTATTCTGGAAAATGTAGCTACTGAATAATTCAACTACAATTTGGGGCATGTATTTATGAGAAATTTTACTTGTACTGTTTGGTAAGACTCCTATTTAAAGAAAGAAAATGTTTTGAAAGTCCATTTAATTAAAACACTATATACTATTCAACACTTGGGATTTGGGGCTGAGGCTAAGATTGGCCCAGAGGAATCAATCCCAATTCTAAGGAAGCTTTTCCTGGTAATCAGGTCAAATCCACAGGCTGAACTGATTCCAGCTCTTTGGCCAGGAATGACCTAATGCTAAACTAAATATGCCAGGCATGCTCTCAAATGGAATGGACCCATTACGACATTAATTCAGAGTGTTACCCGGTAAGTCAGGAACAAACATGGCTCTTAAAAAAGGAACCAGGTACAGGCTCCAGACTACTTATACTTTTCTTAAAGCTAAGTTTCAGGGATTTAAACATTTTCAACACAAGGTAGTCCATTCTCAGGGTTCAAAATTAACCACATTTTGCAATATCATCTGACCATCTAGGATATGCTATCTGGCCTCAACACTTAAGTGCTTTATTAATACTCTGTATTTATGATGTTCTATTGTTTCGTATGTGTTTTACCCTTACAAATAAATTTGAGTTTCTGAAAGACTCAGATCATATTTCCATTATTAAGTTTTAATAACAGGACAAATACATTTGAAACAAAATATCCCAACAAAATATAAAAGGAACTCTGTAGATTTAATTACAAAGGCACTAATTTATTTTCCATTTGAAATTATAATAATTTAACACAATGATACTAACACAGTAAGCATGCAATAAGTAAATGTTCATTATTTTTTAGAAAGATCATTTCCAAGGGCGAATGTGAAATTTCATTTGAACTTGAGCTCCTTGGTTTAGTTCATACTAAAAACAACTTATCACAACTGCTGAAGCATACTTGTTTGTTTGAGAATGGGGAAGATTCACTATAGTTACGCAACACAAAAATATTTTTTCCAAGAGAAACCAATTAAATAGCTATAGGGGCTTTCATTTCATAGAAAGTAGGGGATGGAACTCAAATATAAGAATATCACCAATAATTGAAGAAAGGACATTAGTTGAAGTGTTGGTAGAAAATGTTTTCTTCTCTATAAAAAGAGTGCTAAAGTTATACTTGGTATTTATAATATGTTAAAATCAGCTTACTATGTCAAAATTAACTTCTATGAATTTACAAACTTGTTTTATATTAAAGCAGAAATAATACTGAGTCCACAAATTTTAGCCTAGTAAATATTGTGATCAATGAATAAAGTTGTTCATGGGTGGCTAATATTAATATTTATTAGAAAGAATAATTCCCTGCAGTGATATAGTTTAAAATTGGCATTTCACAGTCAATAAAAATACATTCCATATTAGTTACTGTGACCTTCCTAGAAACTATGATGGTGACTGGTTTTTTAAAAAAGAGGCTAAAATTAAGTCATAAAATTTTCTATATATTTCATCATCAGAATTATCCACTGATAATCAACAATTACCCTTTTGTGGTTTTAATCAATGATACTATCCCTTTAAAGTAAATTTTGTTAAAATGAAGGCATATAATATTTAAACATGAGAAAAGTTCTTCTGTATCCTTATGCTCAAATACAATGCCAATTACTTACTTCCTGAAATGTAAGAAAAAGATCACTTTCTAAGAGGGCAGAGATAGAAAATGAAAAGAAAATCTTTGACCCAAAAAGTTTCTTTATGCTGTATCTACCATAATCCCCAAAGAGAAGCAAAATGGAAGCTATATGCTCTTACATTACTTACGTTGCTTCATTATAGAAGCATGTTCAGTTTTTACTTTCCCAATTTAACTCATGACATTTCATTAAATTGGACCCATACAAACCTCGGTATATAAAGTTGGATATTTATCTTTTCGAACACAATTCAAATGAAGAACTCCATAAGAAATGTTTATTGAATGTTTTATTTCAGATTAATATAGTGATTCTGCAAATTCCTTAAGATGAAAAGTGACTAAGCCCCTTGTGTGTTGTTTCCTTTAGCTAGAAAGTGAAGCGGAAGAAGGGGTCAATCTGCGCAGTTTGTGAGACCAGGCATTATGAAATAGATGGGTGAACAGAACTGCTGGAGTGAGCAGAATCCTAACTGAGCACATGCAGACATGTGGAAGTAGTTAGTATTAGTAAGAAAAGTTAACATTCTTAATAATATATTATGAGCCAAAGACTGGCTGAGCACTTTACATGTCCAATATTCCATAACACTCCTTGGAGGAAGATTCTATTATTATGTCCACTGAAACATACAGAAAGAAGTTAATCCCAAATTCACAGGGCAAGTATAGCACCAGGTCTTCCTGACACCAAAATCCACAAATACATTCAATTACTCTTTGATTTTTACACCTGTATTTTTTCAAAATAAAGTAACCCTGTTATTTGAAGTTAAAGGGTACAACAGAATGAAGAAATTTGACTCTGTATTTTTATTTGTTTTGTATTTTCTTTAAAATAAATTTTTTTTCCTCAATCGGGCAACCATTACTTCTCTCTCTTACGATGTTAGGAATTTTATTACATTAATTCTGATTGAATAGGTGTTGTGATGAATTTCTTTCTCCATACAAAAATGAAATCCTTGTTCTATAATTTCAACTTCCTAACGTCCTAAGCAAAAAGTTATTCTAACTGCACAAGTCTTCCTCTTGACAGATTTTTTTAACCCTTTGCACTCGGATGTCGAGTGTGGATAATGTCCAGTGGATAATGAGAAAAAAGCAAGCAAGTGCAAAGGGTTAAAATGCTATATATTTTAGTATTATAATATTGCTCAACATACAAACTTCTTGACCTGCTCTGCTTGATCGACATTTTTCATTATCAACAATTTCATTTCAAAAAGGGGTAAAAGCTGTTGAAACACAAGTGTGTGAATCTTAACATGGAGAAAGCAGCCCAGCAATAGTGATTACACGTCTGGTCTTTGGAAGTGAACAGGCTTGGTTCAAATTTCAGCTCTGCTGCTTACAAGTTTCACATGACCTTCAACGTGTACTTACTTAATTTCCCTAATTCACAGTTGTGTCATCAGTAAAACAAGGATAATAAATCCTTTCTTTACCTAATATGGCATGTTAAGAAATGAATATAATAATTTATAGAAAGGGCTTAGCACAGACAGAGCCAGGCACTTCAGTAGGAGCATGATGCATGGCAACTATTCCTATTTATGAATTACTTATATTTTAGGATAAAATGATCCGCTCATTTTTTTTAAGTAACCTGCTTTCTTCAACTATTAAAACAGCATTTATTTATTTACCTATTTATTTTTTTATTTACATTCCCAAGGCTGGAAATAAAATAGCTTTTAGAGAGGAATGGTTCCAAGCACAGACTGCAGTCAAACTGCCTGGGTTATTACCCAGGTCTGCTACTAACTAGCTGTGTGGGCTGTAACCAAGAGAGTTTGTATGGTTGTAGAATAAGGATGTATTAGTAGTAATAGCACCTCTATGACATAGGGAATTTGGGGGATTAAATGAGCCAATGTAGGTAAAAGCACCTAGAAAAGTACTTGGAATATAGCAATTTCTCTTGGGATTCAGAATTTTCAAGAACCAATTTATTTCAGTTCAGGTCATTTCTTTAGCCTGAACTGAAATATAATCATAGTGAAATCTTACTAGAGAACACTGGACTTTTAATTAAGACAGTGGAATCCACTCGAATGGAAACACGTATTCTTTATGAGTCGGCATTCTCTCTTTCTCTGTAATTATGTGTCACGTTTTAGATGTCTTACTATCTTACTCTAATTATGCTTTGTGGTAAATATTAGGGAAACAAACATTAGAAGAGTAAATATATAGTAACACAGCATGGCAATTGATGCATGCAGCTGTATTTTCATCAAGTTTGCTTATTTTTCATATAAAAACAATCCCTAACCAATTATATTTCAACCAGTCCCAGTCTGTTAAAAACAGTATTGAAAAAAATATGAAACAATGAATTATTCTGCCTTAGTTCAGGAATTTATTGATTTCAGCACGGAACTCTAACTCTAGGATGAACGGAAGCTGTAGAAGGTCGGGAAGCTTGGATTAACAGTCACGGTAAACCCAGCATCAGAACGATCTTACCATAGCTCAAGTGCAAAAGCTCACTACTTAGTTTGGCTTAGCTTAAAATAATCCCACCTCTCTCTTTCCAAAACAGCTAATTCTAGTCTTGTAGGGGCCTCGTAGGAACTGAAAAGGAACTTGTACTTCCCAGTAACAAGCAGGGAGACTGAATCCGAGGAAGAGCTATAAAAAATGCAGGTTTTTCTGTTTTAAACATCAAAAGGATGTCTCTTTGCATGCTCCTGGAATTTTTTTTTTTTAAATTTCTGGGATGTCAATCACTCACAGGCAAGAAATCAGTGAATGAGAATCTTAGGGGTTACACGTTATAGGAACTTTAAAAGAATACTCAAACAGCCACTAAAATGCCACTTACGAATGAAGTGGGAACTATACTTGAACAGCTTCAGGACAAGGAGGTCACCACCTTCAAAGGGACTCAGAAGATGGCAAATAAAACTTTAATGTCTACGTTTAACATTCGAATAAAGAGTTTTAAAATTAAATTCCTTTTGAGATGATATAATAGAAACAGTTTTACTGAATGGTGTTTTCATAAACATGGCCCAGGAGAGGTAAACTCGGTTTACCATTTATCTAACGAATAAAAACATTTTGCTTAATCAGCCTATTAAATTATAATTTAGCATAAGAAACATATGCTAGTGAAAGAATATAATAGAAGGAATATAATGAATAAATACAATGGGTATTATCAAGATCAAGGAAAACCCCTTCAGAAAAACTCATTCAGCAATTCATCAATCTTTTTATGAAATGAAAAGCCCTAACCAAATAAAGTGAGGTTTGGGAACTAAAGATGATGTATAAAATAAGAGTGAGACTCCACTACTTTTTTGTTGTTGTAGAAAAGAGAACAGATGTCACTGCTTTTCTACTCTATATAAGTCTCCTGAGTCAGGAATTGATGATATTCAAAGAGATAAAATAAGATCTTGATACAATATTGTTCCAACAACTTCACAGGCATATAACAATAACACAGTCATCTTTTCCTTACACTTTGAATAGTTGCCTTGGTGTCACAGCGGTTGGCATTAGAATCGTGAGTGTTTTAACTAAAATTGAGCTTCTCTTTGGTGCACACAAACAACTACAGAGATTTGACTCAGATTCCCAAGGGTTGGAATATTTAAAAACTTCCACAGCTCCTAATTCACACCTGGCAGCCCACAAGCAAAAAGGGAAAACAGACTTTATAATAGCCAGAGACTGCCTAGTCACTGAAATTACTTTCTCCAATATTCAACACTAAGCTGATCCAGAAAACCTTAGGAGGCAAAACCAAGTTCCCAGAGATTACTAATCAACTTTTGTAATCATTTAGAATCTTTGGCTCCAAATTTTATTCTGCTTGATGTGATAGTTTTGCAAAGTAAATAGATTTATATATGCTTATAGTTTCATATTTTATGTTAGCTTGTTTTCCCATCTGTTTAATAGGGTACAGAGACTTGGTTTTTGGTGTGACTGACAAAATTAAATTCGTGCTAAAAATATAAATCAATTGATGGCTGCAATTCCTGCCACTGCTCTATGCAATTCTCATAGTGGAAATGCTGGTCCTACAACTTGAGAAGCCACTTTAATAGCCTGTAATGAACTGAACATACTGAATTTTGTCATTAGATCAGTTTAGCAGTGGGCATTTGCCTCGCAAGGTAATACAAGCATTTGGCAGGCATTTTAAAGATGCTTTATTGTGTTTCAGTGGTTATGTCTAAGCAGGCTCAAACAACTTGGGAGCTTAAAACAAGTGATTTTTATAGAGATAGCACCTAATTTAGAACACAATTACAAGCAGCTGTAGGACAGATTTCATGAGAGTAAGGCTGTGTGGGATAGATGCCCAATGTTTCCCAACTGATAATTCACTGTGAATTATTACTTCAGAGGAAGGTGTTTACATGCAGTAGTGATTCCCAAAGCTTGGTTTATAGTCCACTTGCATCTGTCACCTGGGAGTCTTTGTTAAAAATGAAGATTACTGGATGCACCTTCTATTTTCCAAATCAGTATCTCTGGGAGTGGTGCCTCAAAAGTCACATTTTTAAATAAGCATCTCAGATGATTCTGATGCAAGTCAAAGTTTGAGACCTACAGTTTTATTAAGACATACAGAGAAACACACATACTCTTTTATTCGCCTGCAGACATGAGTCACCAGTCCCCTGGAAAAGCTACGCCACTCACTGGTAGAGCCCTGCCCTCCGTCTTGCTGCCTGGAGCACTGTGATGAGCTACACTGTCCAGTGAGGGTAGCATCTTCTCACTGAGTGCACTAACCACACCACAGACACTCCTTAGGCTTCTGATGAATGAATGGAAAACTGGGACAGGGTTGTGTACCCACATTTCTATCCAGATAGGCACTGGGAATTCAATCCGCCCATTTGACAAGTCTCTGTAGGAAAACAGATCCAAGCAGCATTCAGCACACCTACAAGCGGACTCAAGGTGGGAGCCATCATATGTGGGGCACAGCTTCCCAGCGGAGGATGCCCTGAGCCCTAGGGCACAAGTGCTCTGAGACGTTGAGCCCTGCAGCCCTCCCACGCCCCTCTCTGGTGGCTGGGAGGCAGCCTCATCCATTTCCTTGGTGTGTGATGTAAATGTTGTCATTTCTTTGGTATCATTTTCTGTGTGGGTCACCAGGGAGCTAAACAACAGTTTGGGAAACACCACCCTAATTAATAAAAGAGTGCAGGTATGTATTTGGGAGATTTATCTCATCATTTCATAACCACTCCTTACGTATCTGGTGTGGTGATCTCACAATGTTGAAAATGCAGGAGTGAAATAAAAGCATATGGCTACTGCCTCTTAGGCTATATAAGTGATACGTCTCCTTTGAAGACTGATGGATGACTCAAGGTCACGGCTGCAAGCAAGGTAGTATGCTGGGTGCTACAGGTAACTCAGAGAATAAGGTAAGATGTGGCCTTTGCCTTAAGAGAGCGCATCATCAAACAAACAAAGCACATCGACTCTGAAGAAGTGTTTACACAAAAATATCAAAGGCCATCAGGACGTGTGACATGAAAGCAAGGAATGAAGGACTTGGATTATAGTCTGGAGCAGGGGTCCTCAAACTTTTTAAACAGGGGGCCAGTTCACTGTTCCTTAAACCATTGGAGGGCCGTTGGAGAGTGCGGCGCACATTCCACACATGCGCACTGTGGGCCCGGGACGAGTCAGCTGCCAACAGGACAGGCAGTGGCAGCAAAAACACCTGGTGGGCCGGATAAATGTCCTCAGCGGGCTGCATGTGGCCCGTGGGCCGTAGTTTGAGGACCCCTGGTCTGGAGGGTCAGATAAAGCTTCCCTGAGGAAAGGATAGTTTATCTGAAGCCTGAAGATGAGAGATTAGCTAGGAGAGGGCAGAGTTGGAGGTTCTATGCAGAGGGAGAACAATGCCTGAGGACCAGGGTGGTGAAAGCGTTAAGTCGAAAAAAGAGCCTGCAGAGACAAAGCTGGAGAACTAGGCAGAGGCCACATATTACAGTCTTAATTCTACAGTAATGAGAAGTCACTGAAAGTCCCGAGTGGACTCCAGGAGTCTAGCCTGAAGAATCTGGTAGGTGGAGGCAGGCCCTCAAATCTGAAGTTTAAAGAAGCCCCAGGGAATCTGATGTGAAGCCAAGTTTGGGAATGACTGCTATGAAGATTAGTTTCCCGGCAACTAACTGTCCAGCAGGGTGGCCTTTACAATAATGTTATGGCGTGAAGAGGATATACATTCCTTGCAGTGTTTGTTTATTGTAGCCCATTTAAATCAGCTCCTGGATCAAAAGCAACACCAGTAGATCCCTCATTCCGGGAAGTATCCGGCATCTGGAACAGAGAGTGGGGAATGGGATGGTGCAGCAGCCACCTGTTCTACTTGGGCACACCTGGAGGCCTGAGGTCCACCTGTTCCACCTACACTGCTCTCCTGCAGGGCCTCCCTGGCCCTGGCTGTTCTGCCTGCTGTGCAGCGGGGCAGCGTGCTGGGGAAAGAACACGCACCTCCCTACTGGGTGACAGAAGGGACTGGTGTTTAAGTAGATCAGCTCCCACATCCCTATGGTGGGCCACCTCTGAGAGGGGTGGTTTACATGCATTCCCAGAGTTTTCCCAGCAGGTTTCTGTTGTCCATGGTGGCAACCAGCTTGACAACTAAGCTTTTTCTGGCTATCTTCTCTTCCCCGTCTCACCTTCTCACTCAACTGCTAATATTTTCTTGACCTCCCAAGTAAACCACTAGCAATTAAATCATTAAATTCTTGTCTCAGGGTTTGTTCCCAAGGGGTGCAAACTGTCTGTTGCTTGCCAAAGTGCATAAAGAAAAAAAAGTAAAGTCTGGCAACTAAATGATTAAGAATTATTAAGAACCAAATTATTAAGAATAATGCAAAAAAAATTGTTAAAGACTGAGTGGGAAATTATATCCAAGTGAGCAATGATTATAGGAAGAGAAAAATGTAATTCCATATTATAAGAATTATCTTATCTAAGCAATCTATTCAAAGTTTAACCTAGGAATATCAAAGAAATGGTCCAGCCATTCATTTACTCTTAAGGAATAAAAGAAACACTATGAAACAAATAGGTAATTCCTCTTTCAACAACGTTAATACAAACTAACATTTATCGAGGGCTTATTACTTATTACTCACTACTCTAAGAGCTTTCCATTTGCATTTTTCATTTATACAATCCTCACAAACCATGAGGTTCGAAGCAAACAGCTATTGAGCAATTCATCCAAGATCACATACTGAACATGATTTAATCCAAGCAGTGCCTCGTGCTCCTAACCACTAGGTTGTGCTCCTCCACGGAGGACAAGCAAGCACTAGGGTGTATTCCTGCAGTGCTGGGCCCTAACTACTTATTCATCTGATCCTTGGGTCTACATCAGAGAAATAACTAATATTAGGAGCTACATAAGAGACCAGATGGCCATGCTTGGAGAACGATGGCATAAAGCAAAGCATTAAAGTTAGATCCCCAGTTTATTTCTATCAACTTTCTACATCTAAAGTATCTGTGTCTCTCACTGGTTAATGTATCTTAAACTGTAACTAAGAAAGTATTAAACACAAAAAGGTTTGCATCACTGACAGTGTTTACTCAGGAAAATAACATTAGAGGAAAATACCTAGAACAAACAAGAATCATCCTCGTATAATACCTAGTATAGCACCTAGAAAATGCTTAATAACTATTTTTAATATATCAGTAATACTTTATTTTCATTTAGTTTTACTTCTCTGTCAGAAATTAAGAAATATGGGATTATCTACTACCTCTAGGTTTTAAGTGATTAAATTCTTTTTAAGCAGAAAGCTCAGAATCTTCCTCATCTTTTTTTATTCTTTGGCTTCTCAGTATGCTGTTGATGTATTGCTCTGCTTCTTGCTTATGTGGGAAGAAATAAGAAGAAATATAGAATTCTATATAAACAGTTGAAAAGTCTAAGTTATAGCTCTTTTACATTTCCTACATATTAAAACCACAGCTCTGGCCAAAGCTGGTACAGAAAGTGAGAGTCAAGAAGATGGAATTAAAGCAAATGAGCACCTGCACAGAGACTTCAGCCCTGAACCCTCAAGAGCAAGGCTCCGGGGTTTCTATGGAGAGGTGTAAGTCCTCCCCAGACACTTCCAGCTGAGTCCTACCACTGCGTCTCAGTCCTGGCTGACCTCAGGCCAAAGGCAGGTCCCTGCCGCTCTGCCAGGATCCTCCCAGGAGACAGATATGGACACCTCTGACCATTCATAATAATAAAATGAGACACTCTGAAACTAAATCATTCATACATACACAATTTGAAATGTAATACTGGTAATCATGTAACATGCTCAGGATTTTCCTGAAAAAAGGGAAACCCACTGGGAAACAAGTGGAAAGACTTTTTTTTTTTTTACCTTTAGAAGATATCAGTTCCAGCCTTGGGTTACACTCAAAGTCATGGTTTATAAGAAGAGACCAAAGAGAAGAAGATAGAAATGCTCTCTGTCCTCTTGGGGAAACATGAGTTAGGGTGGAAGATGGAGCTTCTAGGATGGGGAGGAGACGGGTGGGAGAAGATTTCTAAGACCACTAGCAAACGGGCTGCTTCAGACATTTTCATTCCCTGCTGGACTCCTGGGGCCAGCAACAGGGGAAGCGGCAGCAGGCAGGCTCAGCTGATAAGTTCAAGTACCGCTTTGTACACACACATGGTGACATATGGCAGGGCCACACATTTCATTCTACTGTGGACACTACAGTTGACAATCCTAATTGACAGTCAATTCAGGGTCTCAGTAAGTACAGGCTTTGGCTGAATTCCTAGAGAGAGGACGGGTCTTTTAGAACCTACTCATTTTTGCAGAAAATGTACAAAAAAAGTAGGGGGAAAAAAAGGAAGAGTAATGGCAGGCAGAATTGACTGACTCAAATGATGGTACAGGATAAAAACACATATAATTTTAAAAAGATTAAGATATGAAACGTGCAATGGGTTACTATAGAAAACTTAAAATATCTGAGATTGTTTCTTTAGTCACAAATGATGAGCACGAGGAAGAACCCTGACCACATCCAAAGAGAAGACTGAACGTTGGAATGACCCACTCTGCCATAAAAACTACTGCATTCTTACATGGAATTTAGAGCTAAAAGGGAACCCAAGAAATAATCCAAACCAACCACCCCTTTGTGCTGTGAGGAGACTCTGGCCCCAGGAATCTGGCCAGGAGCCCAGTTATTGAAAAGCCCAAGAGAGGCACCTGCCAGCCCTTGGAGTATTCTGTTGATATTTTAAACAATATCTTAGCTTTTGAAATCTAAACTCTAGGTAATCTTAACACCTTTTTAGTCAATGAACTCTGTGTCTATAATTACTGCTAGGTAAATTGCTAATTTTTATTTGCTTTAAAGTTAAATTTCTTCAAGCAATTCTCATTTTGGGGTGCTGTGATTTGATAAATGGGTTTATGTTATATTTGTCATGGTTTCAAGAATTTTAAAAATCTGGTCAGGCTCAGTGGCTCACATCTGTAATCCTGGCAATTTGGGAGGGCAAGGAGAGAGGATCACTTGAGGCCAGGAGTTTGAGACCAGCCTGAACAAGAGCAAGACCTCATCTCCATAAAAAAAAAAACAATCCAGAAAAATAGTGACATGAGCTTATAGTTCCAACTACCCAGGAGGCTGAGGCAAGAGGATCACTTGAGCACAAAAGTTTGAGGTTGCAGTGAGCTATGATGATGCCACTGCACTCCAGCCTGGGCAATAGAGCAAGACTCTGTCTCAAAAAAAAAAAAAGAAAAAAAAAGAAAATTTTAAAAATCACCACTGCTGTTAATAACTAAAGAAGTAGTTCCCCCTCACCCCATCCATAGGGCAAAATGCTTTCCTGTAAGGATAGTCATTATAAGGATAATGATACTTGACTCTAAATGTTATTACTCTGATAACATTTCTGTGAATTTAGAAGCATATTTATTAATTCAAATGTCTACCTGGTTTCTCCCAAATAATGGAAGTTATAAAATATAAAGAATTATGTTGTTTTAGATTCCAAAATACTTTATAAAAGAGACCCCAAAACCTAAGCATCAAGAAGCATCTTTTTCTGCTTTCTTTATCTTCTGTTAATATAAGGGCATGGAGCACTTACTTAAAAATATATCAAACCAACTTGGTTCTTTATTTAATAATTCACTGTGGTTAAACGTTCCAACTCAACTCTACAAGTGAAATCAAAACTAAATGGCTGAGCTTATAATACAATTAACATATTAACAATTAAATGAAATATTGTATGTGCAAGTATGTGGAATAAAATTAGCACTAAAAAGAAATAATGTCCAGTTTTCATAAGGAGTCTGCCACCTTTCTAATAAAAGTTGGCTCCATATAAGTATTGATTAATTCATACAGAAATATGAACTGGCATGCAGTAAAAATGGCTGGAATCTTTAAGCCTCAAATACCAAGCAGTTTCAAATAAAAGAAGAACAAGTGGAGGGTGCAGGGGCAGAAAAAAGAAAAAAAAACAGAAAAAAAAAAGTAAGAGAAAACTCTGCCTTATTTGGACATGCATTTATAAACCCTAATTAAAAAAAAAAGTCCAAGTACCGATCCATACCATCATTTCACATTAAATTAGGTACATTTTTAACAATATATAAGAAAACATTGCCACAGAACACAAAACATCTAAGATAGAAACCTCTTTCAATCAGAGTGCTTTTAAATAATTCTAATATTATCGCTTTAATTACCTGATTTCTGGTGATGAAGAGCTTTCATTTGTGTCCGTCCTTTTATTTCTTGGAAATGATGGACTGGCTGGAGGCATCTCACCACTTAAGCGATCAGGGAAAATACGGTCTTTATTCAAATTGATTTCTGAATAGGGACAGTTGGCAGCACTAACAGATTAAAAGGGAAAAAAAAGAACATTTCCATTAGACCATACTTAAACTTCTTCCAATCAAAATGACAGGCTACAGAATATAAAATTCCAAAATTCACCTAATTATATTATACACATTTATATATGTGTGTATGTATCATTAAACATATGCTAAGAAATATTTTATCGTTCAAGCATAAGTAATATTCTGAAAGAAAATATGTCTTTGCACTAGATTTTAAGAAGCAATCCACTGCAATCTTTGGAACTGAATAATGGTCACTGAAGGACTCTCTCTGTGAGTATGTCTAGGAATAATCAACTTCAAGAAAGAAATGCTTAAGACATTATTGTAGGGTTGGTGGTAGAGGTGGGAGAGAGAAAGAGATTGATCAATGGAATAGATCTGTCCCTAAGGGGATCCCAGGATGGTCACAAGCTATTTAATTCCCTTTATTCAACAGCTACTGCCCTCCAAAGAAGGAGGTTCCCTCATAGAACATTCCTGTCTCTGGGTCCAGATCTATGCCTAATGTCCTAGAAAAAAAATTTATATATATATATATATATATATATATATATATATTTATATTTCAATCTGTAGCTAATCCTGTCCCTAACATGAAAAAGGACTAAAGGACAGCTTGCAGATGCACATCCAGAGTTCTCATGGTTTAAAATATCCCATAGACTTCATAAATATCCTTTAGAGATTGCTGGAAATACCCTCTGTTTTGTTCTTTTCTTGCTTTATTTTTCCAAGATAAAAACCTCACGTAGAACAAACTTACTCCTAAAGGCACTAGATATGTAGAATATCTACTTTCACATAAACACTTAAGTTTTCCTTTAATCTCTTCCCATTCCCAACCTCTCAGTTGGCCAATTGACAAAGGCAAACACCACGGAACAACCAATATTAATCCTCTCTTGCTATAGAAAAAGAATTTAGCAATCTGGCTACCGAATATCCCTAGAGATCCAACTCTTTCACTGATCATTTATATTTCAACATTAAAACAAGAGTCACATTCTCAAATGTCATTGTTCAGAAACACATTCTAATTCTAACACTTATTAATTAGATCAAATCCAACTACAGCAATCTTCAGAGAAAGTAACAACAAATGCTAGTCAAAAAGTCTTTTGCTTATATGTTCATAAAACTGATTATTCTTGCTACAAGAGAAAGTTTCCTTGTTATCTAAGCAAAGAACGCATGTTGTAATATATGTAGTTTCTCAGTAAATTAATCCAAAGAGAATTTTCTCATTATGTCTTCCTAAACACAACATTCTCAGTAAGAGCAAAAATAAACGCCAGTGAAATGAACCTTTCCAAGAATATCCAGGATGTGGCAAGCTATTCCTCAAGTCTACTAATGAAATGGAAAACAGGCTGTGCCTGTTAAGGATTAATATCATGCCAGAAAAAGAGCTTTGAGTGTTGTAAATAGGATCGCATGTCTAAGAAAACCCAGTTCGAAGGCTGAGGAGTAGGCAAGATAGCACTTGGGCAGAAGTTGGGACCTCCCACAAGTTCTGTGAATTATACCTCTCTGTCCAGAGACCCTTATCAATCAACAGCTCTTCCCAAGGCACAGAATCTGCTTAATTATGCCCTCTATTTGACAAGAAAAGGAACATGGCTTCTTACTCAATGCTTGTCTTTTAAGCCATAAGGTGTATGTACTTCTGCCTCTCCTTCCAAGAAAATGAGTAATTCTCTATTATAGCTCCAATTATCCTAAAAGAGTTTCTCTACCATATTTCTCCATTAACTCTTTTCATGAATCTTTCTCTTAACAAGCACAACACTGGATCCATGAAGAAATGCCCCAAAGATAACCCCTGACACTTGGTGAAATGGGTACAGCCCAGCTGAGGGACCCTCAGGGGTCCACCTGCACCCTTGGGGAAAGGTGGTCCTGATGAACAGCCGGGCCACCAGGGAGGGGAACGACTGTCACCGCAGACCTTGCTGCGAAAGGCGAACCTCTTCCCTCAGCCCTGAAGCAGTCCCAAAGACACCACAGACATTGCCGTAAGGTGTGTCATCCTCCCAGAAGACCAAAAAAAAAAAAAAAAAAAAAATTAAAAAATGTTAAGCTTTCAACTGTACCCCAACAATGTACTGTCAGTATTCACTTATCTTAAGAATTTCTATGTTCTCTTCCTTCACAATTTTAGCAAAGTGCCTTTAGTGCAATGTTTATGGATTGTACAGTAGAAAGGAACCTGTGTCAAAGTTCCAATATTAGTTATTAATTTTGTGTCTTATATTTTAACTAAATTATGTACAGCTTTTATAGTTCCATCAGTCCATGAGTTCTCTCAAGGTTGGTCCGTGACTACCTCGTGGAGCACAGCCTGGGGGGCAGTTAGAGGGCAGAGGTCCAGAGCACAGACCCGTGAGCTCGGCTGGGCTCCCCTATCATCAGCTGTTAAGTGAGGCCAGTCACTCACCTCTCCAGTGCCATGGTGGCCTCATCAAAAACTAGGGGGGGAAACCCCGTTCTTATGTGATAGGGTTGTTTGAAGGCTGTCCAATACATATAGAGCAATTGGAGCAGTGTCTCATACACAGTAAATAAATGCTCAATAAATCTTATTCTTATTGAAAAATCTGCTGCTCAAAAATACTTACTGAATGAATTTCTGAGTATATTATTGTCATGATTTGAATGTCCCCTCCACAACTCATGCTGAAATTTATTGCCATTGTGATAGTACTGAGGTGAGACCGTTAAGAGGTGATTGGGCCCCACTCTCATAGATGGATTAATGTTATCTCAAGAGTGGTTCATTATCACCAGAGTGGGTTGTTATAAAAGTGAGTTTGGCCCTCACTTGCTCTCTTGCATGCACTCTCTTGCCCTCCCCCTGTGGGATGCTGCAGTAAGAAGGGCCCTCACTAGATGCCGGCCCCTCAGTCTTGGACTATCCAGCCTCCAGAACTGTGAGAAATCCATTTCTTGTCTTTATAAACTACCCAAGCCAGGCATGGTGGCTCACTCCTGCAATCCTAGTGACTTAGGAGGCTGAGGCAGGAGGATCACTTGAAGCCAAGACTTCGAGACCAGCCTGGGCAGCACAGCAAGACCCTGTCTCTAAAAAAATAAAATTAAGTAAAAAATAGCTGGGTATAGTGGGGTGTGTCTGTAGTCCCAGCTAAACAGGAGGCTGAGCCAAGAGGATCACTTGAGCTGAGGAATTTGAGGCTGCAGTGAGCTATGATCGCACCACTGCACTTCAGCCTGAGTGATAAACCAAACCTCATCTCATTCATTCAATCATAAATTCATAAATAAATACATAAATAAATATTTAACAGAACACAACAGTCTCTATGGTGTTCTTCTATAGCAACACAAAACAAACTAATAATGTAAATTTAGCATGCTCATGAATTATTTCTGGCATTTGGACTTATATAGTATCTGAAAAATAATCCAGCTGCCTTCACTAGGCAATATTTAATAAATTCCAAGATATAGCATTTTTAACTTTAAGTTTAAATTAATCATATAACTTTTGGTTTGCAGTCATACAAACAATGAAAAGGATTTTTAAATGGATATTTGCAAATGGAATCATCCTGTCTATGCTCAGACTTTTTACTCTGGAACAAACTGAACCTCATAAAAACTAGGGAGAAGTGTTGCAAAAGGGAGATAAGCAGGATTTGAGGTTGCAGAGATGAAAGAAAGAGGAAACTATATCCAGATGAAAATAATCACACCAATTCTGCAATTCCTATTAACTCTTCTAGAAATAACTCTTCCAGGAACAGGTAAAGCAATCTTCACATTTTTTAAAACCTAGATTCACAACCTGTACAAACTAGACAAACAAGGAATCATTGTTCTTACCAGGCAATCCTATTAACACATAGTTAGAACATTATACTGACATTTATTATTTTATACTGGTATTTATTATTATACTGGTATTTATTATTTTAAAATACACCTAAAATAGGTGATGCTTTTGTTCCTTATAAATCCCAGTTATATCACAAGAATTTCTTATTATTTCAGTAATATTTTTTAGTGTTGACAAAACACCCCCAAATCACCTAAACAATACATCAAATTTCAAATAAATTGGGTTTCTTTTTTAAGTTACCTACGAGTAAGAGAAAAATATTAAAAAAATGCTTCTCTGACCAATGCAGTCTCATGTTTGACTATTTATATTGTGCTTTTTGTGATCTCTGCTGCTAATCCACAACGCTCTCATCTCTCATTATTCAAATTATTGAGTCACCTAATCATATAATATTCTATCAAATGTTTTCAACAGGGCCTCCTCTCTTCTCATTATTAAGGGTCGACTCAAAATAACTAAACCTAGTCAGGTTGCCAAGAAAAGCCACACAGAGTAAATCTACTTTAAATTGTGAATGCATTTTCTCCCAGGAAGATTTAACTATAGATATTCCCTTCATTTTTACATGGTCACCATGGTAACCACATTTCTTATGGATCTGAATTTAAAATCAGTTCACATCAGTTTAGTATACATGGAAGTCATTATTTTATACATATGGGATAGGCACCCTGTATTTGACCACGTAAGAAATCCTCATGTGAGTGGCAGTCACCACTTACCTGTGCGGGCCCAGATGCCTTGCTTTCTTAAAATGGCCAATCCCTTTACATCCTGGGGTCGAGCACCCACCATGTTCTGAAGCTTCCATTAATTCCAAGGGGCCTACGAGAAGACAACAAAAGAAGAAAAAGGGGCAAAATGTTAAGAAAAAGCTGTAAGAGTCAAATGTCTTGAGATCAGAATAAGGAAGAAGAAACTCCCTAAAAATTCAATTTTTGAACCAACATATATAAAAAGAAAGAGTAGATCCTGTAAAAATGAAAAAATATCTTGAAAAGTCTCTACTTCTAAAGGGTTTTCCCTATGACTTTGTTCACACTATTTGCTTATTTTTCTCCAATAGTGAAATGGTAGACTTTGATCTAATACTATTCAAGATAACTAAATGTAAATTAATGAGAAAATGCAAACAATTTTTATAAAGTAAATAACATAATTAACACATGAATACTCACATACTATGAAAACTTCCAATACTACAGCAGAGTCCATACTAATGTTCCAGATCCCTTATGTGCTCTTTATATGCACTTCCTTCTACATTTCAGACCCTCCCTCATCCTGACCACTGAAGCTAATGTGTATCCTCCTGGATATCGTTCTAAGCATTCAGATACAATCAGTTTTGTTTTATTTTGCCACATAAAAGAGGCGACATAGCTCTGTATTGTTCTGAAACATTCTTTGAGTTTTAACTTGTCTTACAAATGTTTCCTTTGTGATGTTAATATTCTTTATGACTGTTACATAGTATCTATAGTATAATGCACCATAATTTATTTAACCAATATTTACTTGGAAGTTTTGTTATTTTAAACATGCTGCAATGTTTATGCAGTTTGCATGTAGCATCCAGAAGTAAAGCCACTAGACCGGGAAAGTACACTACATTTTTAAAAAACCTGACTATAATTTATTGTATTTCCTTCATTTTTTTCCTATGATGTATACATTTTCCTTCAAAATTCCGATCATGGTGCACTAAGTTCCTAATGTACCCTTTTCACTGAATTTAACTGAAATTTTTATTGAAATATTTATAGATTCACATGAAGTTGTAAGTAATAGTATAGAGGGAGATCTCTTTTACACTTTGCCCAGTTTCTCCCAACGGTAACATTTTGCAAAGCTATAGTATAAAATCACTACTACACTACTGATATTGATGTGATAAATTTTGAAAGTCTCGAAAATTGTCTTCCGAAAATTCAGTACTAATTTTAAAAGGTGATGTTTACTTCTCAATAGAAGTGAGAGAAAGTCTATATACACTTTTTCAGGCACTGCATTTTTTTTATATATTTTTGTGACTATGGTAATTAAATTGAAAAATATAGTAAAAGGAAAAAGATTATGTAGAGAAGAAATGTACAGTAGAGAAAGAAGGAGAAGGGAGGAGGGAAAGATGAAATATTAAGCATGCTACATAACAAAATGGAAACATTTATTTAAGTTGTCCTTGTGTCCCTTACTCAAAGGAGGCTGCAGAGCATGTCCGGTTTTTGAACACCAGCCCACAGGGTGAATATCAGGAGAGTCTGCATCTATCCAGTAATCATAGCAACTATTCCAGCCATCAAAGTGAACCTGGATAACACAACGAAAATAATATAGTATGAAGTAACACTCACAAAAATCCCTACAGTAAAAGTTCTGCCCACAGCATAACCATTTTCATTCTCTTCTAACTTTTATAAAAGATTTAATACTCACTCAGTTGTGAGCAACTTGAGTACAAGAGCTGTGTTATAACATCTTCATACAATCAATATCAAACACCCAATAAATATTACTGTAGTAATTAAAAATTCCAGGAAAGGGAGGGAAGACAGTTGGGAGGTTGACAGTGGAAAGGCAGGAGAGGAGAGCAGGCCATTCCAAGTAAATGTCAAGTTCCTAGAATTGTGCTGAAAAAGTTTTTTATATATATTTTAAAAAAAACAAATTCAATGCCCTACCAGAAAAGCCTTCAATATACAAAATATCTCTCCATCAAATGCATTTTTAAGTATCACTGGCTTTCTCATAAATAATTACAATATCTCTCAAAGACATGTTTTATTTTAAAGCATTCAGTGCTACCATCTTTATTGGCCACCATGTGAAGAAGGGACATTTGGTCTTCTAGTGAAGGCTACTAGGTATCCACTACATGTCTTTTAGGTGTTACCTATTTTTTTATTTAGGATGAAAGGGTGTACTAAAATGCTTTACATATTTTACTTTTAAATCAAGTTTGCCAGTTAGATTTCTTTTTTAAAGTCTGTGAATCTCTCACTCCTTACAAGACAATACATGCCAGACAGATGAAAAATTCAAACATTAAAAAGTGAACAACAAACATTCTAGAAGAATGCACGAACTTATATGTAATCACAGAGTGACATAGCTTTTGTAACTTAAGACATCAAATTCAAAACTTACAAAGGAAAAGACTGATCAATTTGATTATACAAAAAGTTAAAACTTCAGTATGGCAAATATTATCATTAAGCAAGATGGAAGACCCACAATAAACCTGAAAGACACAAGGGCTACATACATGGCAAGGAACTCCTTATCTCAATTTATAAAAATATCAATTCAAAAAGATGAAAACCCCAGTAGAAAGATGGAAAACAGATACATATGGCTCATTATCGAGAAAATAAATATAAATGACTAGTAAACATATGAAAGGACAATCAATTTCACCTATAACTAAAAAAAGTGCAAATTAAAATCAAAAGATGCAATTATTCTCCTGTCTGCCAAAAATACTCACATTTTGGTGATTCCTACAACTGCTA
This sequence comes from Microcebus murinus, assembly GCF_040939455.1. Lineage (NCBI taxonomy): Eukaryota > Metazoa > Chordata > Mammalia > Primates > Cheirogaleidae > Microcebus > Microcebus murinus. The sequence goes on from NC_134108.1 coordinate 31,599,276, forward strand.
AGTATTAGATTAAATGGGCATTCTCATAGTCTGTTGACAGGAGTGTTAACTGGTGAGATATTTCTGGAAAGTTATTTGGCAAACATTCAACATTTAAAGTTGAATTACCTCTATAAAGTCAATTATCTTTGGCTTCATAATCTTAATAACTCATTGTAGTAGAAAACAATTAGAAGTAACCAGAGTGTCCATTATCAAGAGACAAGTTAAATAAATTATGGTATATTCATAGGATAGAGTAATATGCGGTTATTAAAAGTACATAAATACAGGCTCAAAATAATGTGTTTTGTAATGAATCCACTTTCTCAAACTCAGAAATTAATTAATCCTGGATTCAAAACCCCACAGAAGACATGAAAAGATGTGTTTCAGCAAGATAAGATAATGCACTAAGAAAAAAACAAAGTACGTGACCCAGGAAAGCAAAATACAACCCAGTCTGTCATCAAAGAAAGTCTCTGATAAAAGCCCTGTACAGGCTTAGAGTATATCCATCCAGACTGGAATAGGTGGCCACTGAGTGTGAGAAAAAGAGTTCAAGAAAAAAGAAGATACAGATAGAATGTTGAAAAATATACTCAAGCTTTTGACTCAAAGATACATCAGATCTATTGGAACATTTGTAAAAATCGAATAAGACCATAAACTAAAAAACCAAACTATGAACAAATTATTGACTCCTGGAAAAACAAAAGTTATAAGGAAAAGGCCACTTGGCTCAGCAGTGAATAAGATTTACTTACTCGTAACAAGAATATGAAAGATGGGGGGAAAAAAACAACCAATGTGAAGTAACTACTGAAAGGGTAAGGGGAAGTGCAGATGGCAAGATCTAAATCCTGAACTACCATAACATGAAGCAAAAAAATCATTGATGAATTGAGAAATGGCACAATATAGACAATATTTTAGAGATAAAATGTCCTAAGCAACAGCTAAAAGCTGACCGTTCTTAAACTGTCACCAAAAACATAAAGAGAGCAAAAACATTCTGGCCATTTTTCTTCCCACAGTAACTGATAAAATAGACAAAAGTTTTAAAATTTTTACTATAATAGCTCAAGGTGTAAAATATATTATAATTTTAAAAGTTTAGTTTACTTAAGAGTTGATTTTTATGCCTGAAAAACTTAAAATACTATAAGCAATAATAGTAACTTAGTCTTTATTTTCCTCTTCCTCCTTCTTAAAAAAGAAAAATGAGCATTCCTGCTGTATAATCTCCCATTTATTAGAAAAACTCCTACTGTTGCAAGCTTTTTATATTCTCAGAAGCCTCTGATGAATTCTGAAACAGTCACTGTTACCTGTTTAGAAACCTTTTGTGGACTTCATAAACACACAGATGTTTGGTTAGTGGTTTATCTTCAGCTATAAAATTCATTCTGTTAATAGTAATTATGAAAAGATGGCCATCAGTGGTACACCTCATACCCAGCTCTTTCTGGGGTGTTAAAGATTGACCAGGATGTTGTATTAGAAAGATAATTCAGCTGGCAGTTAAGAGCTGGGTTTTAGTCTACTCTTCCCATTAACTAACTGAATCACCCTTATCAGTGTATTTGACCTGTTTGGGCCAAAATCTTCTCACATGTGAAATCAGAGCACTAATCTAAATTCTTTTATTACAAAAGTAATATATGTTCCTAAAACCAAACAATTAAAAATGTAATCATTTATAGTCCCAGCACCCTGAGAGAAGCACTGTCATTAGCTTGGTATGTTTCTTTCCAGAATTGCTTATGTATATATTCTTTTAAAAACAGAATATAATTGTATATGATGTTAAATCCTAATTTTTCACTTGCTGATATTCAATAATCCTGTAAAATATTTAATTTTAACATCATGTAGTTATACAGTTAATTATTTTACCCATTAGCTACTGTGATTTTTTCCCCATGTTAAATATTATAAAAATTACTGCTATATTTTCCTTGGAGCTTTTATCTTTGCATATTCCTTTTGGTTATTCTCTTAACATAAATTCCTAGGACTGAAATTTTTGAAGGAAAGAAAAAACAACATTTTGATAACCAACCTGTCACAAAAATGCTCTTCAGAAAGGCTGAAACACTTTCCCTTCCTACCAGCCATGTGTGACAATAAACTTTTCATGCACCCGAAACAAAAGTAGTATTTTTTCAATTCTGAGCAATTGGATTTATAAAAATAATATTGTGCTTAATTCTATACTTTTTTTGATTATTAGGCTAGGTTACTTTTAAAAATACTTCTAGTTCTAAAATATTCTGCTTTATGACTTATATTACTACCAAGCACAGTTAAGGAGAAAATACACTTGAAAAAAGGTTAACACAGATCCTGCAGTATTTATGACATTTTCTAGAGTGTTATATGATTATATAATTTTAAAAATGGCAAATTAAATGTTAAAATTTCTATTCTATAGAAATATCACATTTGTGTAGTTTTCATGTTATTTTATAACTTATCTTGTTATATATTATCTCATTAGAGATAGCTGAGGATATAATTTTTTTAAAAAAAGAAGACAATAAATTTAGACTCCTATAGGCTTAATACTGAGATTTAGCTCTGCCATTGCCAGTAATTACTAAAGTAATTAATTTACTCTTTCTATGCCTTCACCTCATCAAAAAGTGATAATAACATACACCTCCCATACTGCAATGACCACAAATGTCAAATGCTGTGAGAACACTGTTACCCTATAAAACATCTTGTACATATAATGTCTTGCTGTTACTATAACTATTATTATTATTCCTAATAGAAATTCAAAACAATCCTATAAAGTAAGCAGAACAGGTATTGTTTTGGTTTGATAGTTAAGTTCATGTGGAAGCCAGAAACAGAGCACAGGCCTTCTGGATCGTTACCTGAACTGCTGTATTTCACTTCATCACACTAGGATGTAACAAACTGGACTCATCTTCCCAAACATTTGCTTACTTTATGAGAGGTATTTGTCTTTTATTAATCTAATTCTAATTAAAATGTGATTTCATTTATAAAATTATTTTTACTTATCCTATATTAAAAGACAGGATATTCTTCTGAAAACACTATATATCTAACACATACCACAAAAAAAATTAACTGGTTTTTTTTTTAAAGAGTATATTATCAGAGAATGAAGTACTGTATTTTCTTCTAAACAGAGTATTACCTTAAGGTGTTGTATCTACTTTCTTTCTCCAAATACATACTGGAAAAATTTAAAAGTCACTCATAATTAAAGAGAAAACGTTTTATGCAGATTAAAGGAAAAACCTGGATGCATGCTGACTTACAAAGGCACAGGGCTAAACACTTTGTGTATTCCCATGATTGTACTAAATTTAATTAGAGGACTTTGCAAGTTAAATATCTACTAAAATTTCTAAATTTCCAAAACATCTTAAAACAAAAGCCAAAGCCAAACCACAATAGAGAACACTTACTTTTATTCGGTGATCATCCGTGTCTGCAACAGTTGCTACTCTAATAAACATGGGATTTCTTTTGTCTACAATCTCAAGCTTCATTTTTTTCTGGAATCCATGTGGAGGTTTCTGCCGGAACATAAAATTGTGTATAGTGAGATTTAAAGGAAGAGAATGTAGAACTGATGTTACAAAGAAGAAGAATAAGAAATAGAGAAGCTACTTAGAGAACCAGCCTTTCAAACTCAAGTTAAACAGAGTGGCACCGGACCTCATCCTCCCTAATAAAAAACACCAGCCCCGCACACACGCACAAGCAAGGGGAATAAGACTAAGTGCCTAGATTAGAAGCAAATAAGAAAGGTTAAAGCAACAATCTTAAGATGAAATTTAAAATTTTATAGTTATTTGATTAGCTATAGGAACACAAGAAATTTTTCTCATTAGTTGGAGGTGGCAAAAATCAACAAGCATGAAATTTATTTTTAAAACGAGAGAGGAAGAACATTAAAGTGGCTGAGATGAGACACCAAGATTGTAAGTGGTAATGAGGGCAAAAAGCAGAAGATTATCTTTTAAAAAGAACATTAGCAAACAAAACATACAAGATGGAACCATTTGTACAGGAATAGGAATGAGAAAGGGGGAGCTACAGCTACCTACAACCTCAGTACTCAAAAGAAACCAGTAAACCTCTGAAAAAGTTACAGGCAGTGGAAGGCAGAATGATTGTTTGCTATGGTGTTAGGCAAATTAATTAAATTTTCTGAGCTTCAGGTCCCTCTTCTGTAAAATGGGTATAATAAAAGTATTGCTATGAAAATTCAATGTGAAAATTATATAAAAGATATAGAACAGTCTATCCTTTCCAAAAAACTAATGAGATGTCAGTTTTCTCTCTGATGTGGCACTAGATGTGTAGATTGGTCCTGAGGTAATTTTATCCTTTCAAAGCAAAGGGTAATGCAGCCCTGCTTTGTATTAGATGAGATGGGGTAGTATAGCTGCAGACTCTGCTTTGTATTAGTTAAGTTAAAGTTAGAGAGGGCAGATAAAAATTCACAAATATGGATGGCGTAACTCTAAACAGTATTCTTTTTTAAATCCTAAATTTACTATCAGATGGAATCATGCACATTCTCTGACACAGTTTCTCTTCACATAATATGGTTTTGCTCTTAAAATTTTTTGATGTTCTTTTCTTCTTCATCTGGTACAATACCTACTAATTAATTCTATAATTAAAAATTCTAGTAATTTTTACATAAAAGTATCATGTAAAGAAAATATTATTTCTGACAGACTAATCATGCCACATTTTTAAAAATTAAGTAATTGATATATCTTCTTTTCCTTTAAATGTATGGGAAAATATAAATTACAAAGCAAGCTATTTGATGTAAAAAAATAAAAAATATATTTCACTTCTTATTCTTCCCGTGTACAGAAATGAAGCTTACTTTGAATATTAATATGTTACATATAAGAAATAATGACCCTGGGTTAGAAAGACATTGTAATAAAAGCAGATGATCTTGTAGTTTGGTAATTAAACATGCTGATTTGTAGCAATAAGATAAAAAACAGCCTCTTGGCTTGCCATAAACAAAACCAAAGGAATTACCAAATATAACTTTCATCAGAAAACATTTTCCTGTCCTGTTTTCCTGTCTTTCAGAGTATCTAGCTAGAAAAACATGTTTTCTGTAAGATTTCAACAACTCACCCCACACAATGTTGAGTAGAATTATTTTCCAAGGAGACTTTAAAGTCCAAAATTAAAGTATTTTTAGATGCCAACAACAAAAATCCCAGTACCAATTTTGATTTCCAAAATTGTAAAAATCCAAAAACATATTATTTGCCTTCCTGTTTTCTTTTCATTCCTATTCTGATTCAATAGTACCATACCTCTCTGTTCTTAATTTTCAATGAATAAATAATATCATCAACACAAATTAATCAAACAGTGTGAAATGTATTATCTTACCACTTTGAAAGCTCTTGCAGGAGCAGGTAAAGAATTGGTTTCTTCTAAGTATTTATCCCAAGAAAAATGTTTCACATTTGGATAACCTAAGAAAGGAAGAAAAATGTAAATCTTATGAGGTTTAACAAAAATTATAATGAGAATAAACTTTCCAACAAAAATTATGAGATATCATTATAATCTAGGAAAATATGTTCATATACATGTAACTTTACAATAATCACACATTGTGTATTATCTGTAATAGCGAAACTGTTTTCATCTTGATCATTATTTCTCTACTACTTTTTAAATGAAAATTTTATACAAATATGTATAATTTATAATCTCAGGTAAGGATAGTATTACAAGACAGACATACACACACACACACAAAAAAAACCCTTTAGTAATTTTATTTCTAATAATCTGAGAAAACCTCATGTGTGTGTACAAAGATAATGCACAATTGTTTGTAAATATGAAAATGTAAAAATAAGTTAAATGATCCTCAGTATAAAAATGTGCAAAAAAAAACTACATATGAAATAGAAAGTATTTATTAAAAAGAATGTGGCAGATTTATATATACTAATATGTGAAATATCCCAGATATATCTTTATACTGTTAGGTCAAACAAAGAAACATACAAAGCATGGAATTATTAATAGAATGTGTAAAAATAACTATGCTTTCCTCCTTCCCACCCCATTTGGTTTTCTCCAGAGCTCAAATCCACTAAGTAGGCATAAGCAGGAATTATGGTAGCCCAATATGGTGGGAAATTTGCTTCTTAAAGGGGACTGAGAAAATATGCAAATATACTGGAGACAATGGTAACCAGGTTTCTCACTAACTGAGGAGTATAAACACGCAAAAAGGAAAACTAGAATGAAGTCACTGGTGTTGGATTTGTATTGGAGTTAATAGTATAAATTCATGGTTTTAATGTATATAAACAGATATGGAAATAGACAAATACAAATTTTTATATATATTTACATATATATTTTTCTTAATTATGTCCATGGAAAAGCCTGGAAGCACCAACACCTGAGTTGCAATAAGTGTAGCTGGCATCCAAATCTTAGTTTTCAAACATCACCCTCTACTAAAAAAGATCATGGATCCTTGAAGAACTGGCTAAACTATAGGGTTGGGTCAAAGACAGTACAAGATAAGCCTAGCTGTGCCAGAAAGTAAGCAGTTCTCAAAATATGATAGGAACATGTCAAAAGAACATTGATATATACCTAAAGGAGCTGCCATTGGCTAAAATCTGAGAAAAATCTGGACATGACAAATAAATAATGCTAGTAATGGATAACTCATTTGATAAAAACAGTGATAATCTATGGGTCCACATAATATAAATACACTAATTAAATGAATAAATGGGAAGATGAGAAAACTTTTCCTTGCAAGAGAATTGCTAGAAACGACATCACTGGGACAACTGGCAAAGCTGACTGAGTCTCTTGATCAAGGGTATAGATGAGCTCCATACTATTTTTGCAACTTTTCTATAACTCTGAAATTGTTTCAAAATACAGTGTTTCAAAAGTTAAATACACAAACACATTTCTGTATATACAGTTTATGACATATTTTTAAGGAACATATCTCGCACAATTCAAATAATTTAAATCAGAACATTCTACTAAATAAAACTGAGGTATATGCATGTGTGAGTGTGAATACCCATCGGCAAAGAGGTTCTTCGAAGGAAAGATAAAGATAGACAAATGATTAAACTATTAAGAGAGATAACTGTGGTTATCTCTATTTCACTCCAAACTTAAAATCCAGCATGTATGAATGGATAATTTGAATAAGTCAAAATAAACATAATTGTAAAAGGCATGAAGATTTTAAGTTCCAGAAAAAGAACAATAAAAAAGAGGCTACATGAGAGAGAATAGGAACGTGGCGGTGGCCTGCAGGGCTGGTGGGGGGTGGGTGTGATGGAGGGAACCCAGTGACTAGCATCCCTTATTTGCCCTTAGAGAAAAGGGATGAGAGAAAGTGTCTTTTCTGTCATGGAGCAAAGAGTAACATCAGCACTTGCCTAGCAAACCAGTCTCATTATCTGGTAGTTTTTTGTTTGTTTACATTTTTTTAAATTGTGGTAAAAATATACAACATAAAATTTACCATTTTATTTATTTTTAAGTGTACAGTTCAGTGTCATTAAGTATATTCACACTGTTATGAATTTGGTACTTATTCACACAAAATTCTGTATTTTTTTAAGTTTGTCAGAAGCTGTATTTTTTCTCTTCTGCTGAATTATAAAAGTCCATAAAAGGAGAGAGATAGATGATTTGGCTCTCGACCTCACATAAGAAGTCAGCAATAATGCCTTCCCCACCTGTTCCCAGGGTACATAACCAGGAACCTGCTGGTCACTGGGCTATTGTTTATTTACCAGATCTTTGATTATGACCAAATCACAGTGGTGGGGGAAAAAGCACTGTTATCAAATTGGGAAATAATATAAAAGGATCCTCACAGCAGGTTAGACGGCGGTAGTGGCAAAGAAGCAACTATGCAATCACCAGCCTCTAATATTTTATAATCCATGGCAAGGAGGGCTGAACACGAGAAATCTTCCAAGACAGCACTACATCTGGGCCATGAAACCATTAATACCTTGCTTTGACACTTCAAGATTTACGTCAACGCCCTTTCATTTTCCAAACTGTCCCGTAAGTTAGTCAGGACAGAGGCTTTAACCTACGAGCAAATTCAGGAAGTGGAAGGGACCTGGCTCGCTGTCACAGGAATGGCTGGTCCCCAGTGAGTAAATGATCGGACACCCTAAGTGAGAGCCTGCATCAAGGACTTGGGGACAAGCCTAAAAATGAAACCAGCTGTTAGAAGGAATGACACAAGTATCTGAAGTCCCAGCTGAGACTTTGCTACTTATGCTGCAGGTTGTATCTACAAAACATCCTAGCAAACCAAGGACTCATCTTTCTCTGTAATAAGGGAGGTCTTCACTGCTCCTGTCTGGTGTCCCATGAGCAACCACCTACCGTGCTGTGACGCTTTATGACAGCTAGCGACCCTGCCTTTTCAGATCAGTAGTGGCCACGGCACCTTAAGTGAGATATGCTCAGAAATACACCATCTTGCTTACAATGAAGCCACTGAATCTGTTCTTTAGCACATGAAAATGAACTCAAAATGACATAAAACAAGGGCACTATTTATCAGCTGTTACACTGTCCCCTGTTAAAGAAAAAGCGAATACGCTGAGAAGGCTCTGTGGCCAGAAGCATACAGACAAAGCACCCAAACAGCTCAGAGAACAGACAGGTACCACTAGCACAAAGGTGCAAGATCTAATTTGGAACCAGAAATCAAAACAGGTAAAGGGAAAGCAAATGTGTAAGCTCTAAACTAAGTAAAAAAAAAAAAAAATCTAAACCCTCAAGTTCTCACTTAAATGTGAACACTGTGCTTCGGCCAGGACAGACACTGACATAAGAAGTCCATGTTCTATCCACAAACTGCGCCTCACCCTTATCCATTCTTCCAGACATGTCCAAGCCTTAAAGAATTCAATTCTATGGTTAGACAATATATTTAAATGAATACTAATATAAAGTCTACAAATGAATTTCAAGTTGAGAAATGAAAAATCTTTTAAAACAGAACTTTTTTTTTCCCCAAAGAAGACATAATTTGAGATTCTGTTATGGACTAAGCCAATGCTTAATATACTTGAAGTTACATCAGGGGTAAAGCAAACTAAGGCTTGCAGGCCAGCCTGCCTGTTTTTGTAAATGAAAGTGTTACTGTAACACAACCACGCTCATTTGCTTACATGTTGTCTATGCTTTTGCGCTACAAGTGAGTTGAGTAGTTGTGACAGAGACTGGATGGCCTGCCAAGCCTATCTGGCCCTTCACAGGAAAAGTTGGCCTACGCCTGAAATCTATGCATAATATTAGACACATAATAAACACAAACCTGGTGGAGTAATAAGGGTTCTTCTATGTTCTTTACACCAACCAACTGGATGAATGTGTGGACTAGATGCTTCACACCTGTAAGTCATACAAATTTAAAAAATGCAATTATCAGGATAAACTCACAAATGCTAGTAAACCAAAAAAGTTAATTACAGATCATAAACATTTACAGAGTTCTATTCATTACAACCTATTTAATTTGGAAAAAAAATTTGCTAAACAAAAGATCTTTCACTCTTCCAATATATTAATACTAAGTATATTTTTATTTGATAAATATCCTATGGATCTGACATTATGCAGTTTTCTTTCCCCCACAAATTGTTACATTTTGTAACTTCAAATACAGCAAAAGTGAAAAGATAATGTCATTAAAATTTGGAATTTCTGCCGGGCGCGGTGGCTCACGCCTGTAATCCTAGCACTCTAGGAGGCTGAGGCGGGCGGATTGCTCGAGGTCAGGAGTTCGAAACCAGCCTGAGCGAGACCCCGTCTCTACTATAAGTAGAAAGAAATTAATTGGCTAACTAATATATATATAAAAAAAAAAATTAGCCGGGCATGGTGGCCCATGCCTGTAGTCCCAGCTACTTGGGAGGCTGAGGCAGAAGGATTGCTTGAGCCCAGGAGTTTGAGGTTTCTGTGAGCTAGGCTAACGCCATGGCACTCACTCAAGCCTGGGCAACAAAGTGAGACTCTGTCTCAAAAAAAAAAAAAAAAAAATTTTGGAATTTCTATTCATAAAAAATTATATGGAAAAATAAACGGACTGTGTATACACAGGCAAGCTAAAATTATTTTCAGTAACTCTAAAGGCAAAGGGCAAAGGCAGGAAACTTAATGAACCTCAAAAACCAACATGCTATTTCACTATCCATTAGAATGGCCGAGACCATGGATTAGGACAAAGTATGTCTTTCTTTTTCCCTGCTTCTCTCTTCTCCTCTCTGTCATCTTTACCACAGTCAAACATGTATTTTTCTAAAACTTCTTTATCAGCATGCATATCTAGTACAACTATCTGATTCCCTGCTCCCAACCTCACTTGTTTTACATATTCATCTCAACACACAACACACTGCAGTCTACCAACATCACAGGGAGCACAAGTGTTCTGTAGAACATAGTTTTGGAAATGTTGGATTAAAGGGTCCCAAGGAGTCCAGTCTTGCTCTATTAACTGGTTCTGTTGAGATTACCCTGAGATCAGAAAATCTCAATGTAGCCCTCTAGATGGGAGGGTAGGCTTTCCTGGCTTTCTACCTTACAAGAAGGTAGAAAGCCAGGAAAGGTGGTTGGAGTTTCTGGGGAATAAAGAAGTCTTCTGAGCAGTGAAAAACAAAGAACTTGTTAAGAAATGTTCTAAGTCAATGAAATTAACACACAGTCACAACATTCCAAACCAACCTTTCTGAGAGCATAGTCTCAGTACCACATGGGGAGTCCGTGTAACCACTACTAAATGTTGACTTTTCTCAGAACTTACTTCAGCAGAAAATATCTTTTAACTTAATTAAAGGCTTCTTCCTTTATTCACTTATCTCAGAGCCTCCCTACCTCCAAACTATTAATATTTTTCTTAACCTATATATCAGAGTTAGGTGTGTACATGTCATTATTTTAGGAATATGAAAAGAAAACAAGTACTGCTAGGTCAATGCCAAGTTTATATGGCAATCACTAAATTTCTTAGAATAGGTATTTTCATAAAGGATATTTTAATAAACGATTTGTTAAGATGGCTTCTGTTATAAATTATTTAAACAAGGCTATGGAGCTCTATTTCCAGCTATCCCAATCTTTTCCTAAGGGATCATTTTGGTTATAGATTATTACTAATGATGCGCTGCCTTTACTTTAGAGAATGATGTTAATTCATATGTAGCTTCATTAAAAATAGAAAAATAACAAATATATGACATTTAAAAAATTTTTTCTCTTCCCAATCTAACTATAAAGTAGTTTTTATAATTATCTGTCAGACTCCTGGTGGTTATTTTAAAGTAAGAACATTAAACATTACCCTTGATTTTATTTGATTTCTCTATAAACTGCTATTAGGAAAATACTGTGGCATATTATGGCTACTTATCCCTGAACTACCAGAATCTTTTTTTTTTTTTTTTTGAGACAGAGTCTCGCTTTCTTGCCTAGGCTAGAGTGAGTGCCATGGCATCAGCCTAGCTCACAGCAACCTCAAACTCCTGGGCTCAAGCAATCCTCCTGCCTCAGCCTCCCGAGTAGCTGGGACTACAGGCACGAGCCACCATGCCCGGCTGATTTTTATATTATATATATATTAGTTGGCCAATTAGTTTCTTTCTATTTTTTTATGGTAGAGACGGGGTCTCGCTCAGGCTGGTTTTGAACTCCTGACCTTGAGCAATCCGCCCGCCTCGGCCTCCCAGAGTGCTAGGATTACAGGCGTGAGCCACCGCGCCCGGCCTGCTACCAGAATCTTACATAAGGTTTTCTAATATTGAAATAATGATCAAAGTTATCATTTAAAATAAACAAGTAAGCCATTTAGCTTTTCAATAGAGAAGATTAAAATATCCCTATTTTTTCTCTTTTACTTATATCTTTCCTTTTTTTTCTTTTTAAAGCACCTGTAACAAAGAATATTTTACTTATACTCTTACTAAGCAAACAACACTTCATTCAAAAGTTGGAAGGCTGTGAAATTTCTGCTACTATTGAAAAACAAGTCATCTCTTAGTCCCATCTAGTGTTCAAAAGCAGAAATGTAACCAAAAAGAAATACAATGAGGAACAACAGTGAAAAGTTTGGCAAACTGTTGATTGTTGTACCTCTCCCTTTCTTCTACGTTTTTATGTATGTCATGAAAGAAGTCTACTTCAAAAAGTTTTGTTAAAGTTCATTTCACATATAAGTGCAAATTATTCATAAAGACTGCTAAAATCCAATCAGACCTAGACAGTATTTTGAAACGGTCAGAAATCAAAGAAATAATTTGTGGGGGAAAAAAACATGTTTAAGATATAAGGATAAAGGTAGCAGATGGGAAGATCCTCACTTTATGGAAATCAAAGAGGTTAAGTGATTTCGCCAAGCCCTTGGGTAGAAAAGAAAGAGATTCTGGTTTTAGCAAGCACGACCAAAAGCTAAACAAAACTAATGCACACATGCTGGGCTCCACGATTCAGGCAGAGTCAAACGGGAACATTTCAAGATGATTACTTAAGGAAAACATCAAAGTCTCTTCATTTCAAGCAATAATGGTTTAGATTCTTTGAAGAAATACAGGACACTTGGCTTCTCCCTCCCTAAACCCTGAGCATCACTCTGCCCATTTATCAGGCAGGACCCGATTCTCCCACTCTCCCTCACATGCAAACTCTCCAGGGCCTACGTTACTCCATGCTTTACTACGAAACCCCAGCTTTATTGGGCTGAGTCATCTAGTTCTCTTTTCCATCCTTAATTCATATCCAATCCCATTTCCCACAGTAGCTATTTTAAATATTATTTTGTTTCAAACTTAAAACCTTTCGCTCACCCAGTTGGCACAGATATAGGGAATGCTATCTCATCACCCTCTTGTCAAATTTTCCTTTCACTTCTTCCTTTTCTCCAGGCTGAGAGGAGAAAGATTATTTCTTCCCAAGACTAGCCCCTCCTGGGAGAGCTGGGGTCACCCATAATCCATAGTCTTGGAAATCTCCACTCTCTCCCTCCACAGTGGACTCCTAGCTTCTGCCTAAAAGCCAAGCTCAAGATGCTCAACATGCAGGATTTCCTCCTTAGAAATGGTTTCTATCTCAAGCAATCATCCTCTTTTGCCTTCAGCACCTAACTTCTCTGCTTGGTACCCCTTATCATCGTTCAACCTTTTGCAAATTGGTTTCTGCTCCTAAAACACTTATTTTAATCCTCACAACACCTGATGAGATAGGTATTATTATTAATCCCTTTTGCAAAGGGGGCAACTAAAGCTTAGAAGAGTTAAGTAATTTACTGAATAAACTGGCTGCCACTCCCCAAACACATCCTACCCGTCAGCCAAAACACAAGCTAGAGCTTTCCTTGACCAGGAATATTCCACCCCAGTATCTACATACCAATTCCTTCGTGGTCCACCTCAAATCCCTTGCCCTCCAACAAGCCTTCCCCAAGAATCCTCCAGTGAGTTTGAGTCAGTCCTTTCCTCCATATACACCACAGACAGCAAGTGGTTGGTTCTAATAATTAAGCACTAGCCACCAACTACCCTGCAGCCAACAGAGTGGTGGTTTTTGTGTTTCTCTAGGTCCCATTCACCTCGGGAATCCTCCCACCACCAGTAGCCAGTGTGCTTCCCAAAGTTAACCAAACAGTGACAAGCCTTTTAACTTTGACACTACTCTAAAAGATTGACAGTGTGTTACAAACTTTTCAACATTATTTTAGGGAGACATAAAATAACCATTACTTTCAATGTATAAATGCAAAAGAGTTTTATCTCTAAATAAAAGTTTACAGTGCACTTAGAGGCAGTCAGTAAAAGGCCTCAGCACCACATTTGCTCTAATTCACTAACTTAATGCTTCTCTTTTTCATAGGTCTGTTTGTGCCAATTTTTGCCCTGACTCACCAGGACACCATACTAAAATGGAATCGGTGTCTCATGCCTGTAGTCCCAGCTACTCGGGAGGCTGAGGTGGGAGGACTGCTTGAGCCTAGGAGTTTGAGGCTTCAGTGAGCTAAGATGATGCCACTGCACTCCAGCCTGGGTGACAGAATTACACCAGCCCCTTTCACTTAAAAAAAAAACCCAAATGGCTGAAGCTGCAACCTCATTTAGTTAGGCTTTCTTCTACTTAAGAATGGGCACGGTGCTAGGATTACTCCCATACTTTGGGATCTTTACAAAAAATAGAAAAATTAGCAAGGCCCAGTGGCGTGCACCTGTAGTCCCAGCTACTCAAGAGGCTGAGGCAGGAGGATCCCTTAAGCCCAGGAGTTTGAGGTTGCAGTGATCTGTGATGACACCACTGCACTCTAGCCCAAGCAACAGAGTGAGACTTTGTCTCTCAAAAAAAAAAAAAAAAAACCAAACAAAAAAAAACCCAAATGGGCTAACTCCTGATGTCATCCCTTCCTGGATCCCAAAAGACAAGGGTACATGAAAATAACATTTTTTCAAAAAAAGATTCCTTCCCTGTGCCTGGGGGTAAAGAGGAGATGACTGTTCTCATTGTATGTTCTGCGCAGAGCCCAACCCTCAGGCAGTGAGAACATGATCACAGAAAGAGGTCGCAGTGCCAAGGACGGTGGCACCCTCCCAGTGCTCACTCACCTTTCTGGGCCTTTCCCGTCCTTGCTAGGCCAAATATTCTGTGATATTTAGGATTATTCCTAAATCTAATGACTGTTAAGGAGATACAATTAAACAGCTACCAACTATCAGTAACAAAGCACAGAAGAAACCCAGAGAAAAAGCAATTTTTATTCTAATGCATACTATTTTCCTTACATAGAACACCACCCTCTCAACCTGACACACATTTTTATCATCTTCTCTTTGGAAGGAAGAAATATTTTATTGCATCTAAACATGGAGTACCACAAATCTATATAGACCTTTTCAAATTCTCACTAATGTAAAAGAGATAGGATCACTATCAAATTTGAAGGAAAAAAAAAATCTAATTTCCAAACTATTTTAAATTGGGAAAGGCAATCCAATCTGTAACCCCAATTACATACCTAAGTAATTTATGCAGATAAAAACCATTCCAAAATTCAAAGATCAAAGAACATAATATTTAGTAAAACTGGAGAAATTCCAGGGCACTTAAGCAATTTTCTATGCGCCTTAATTGCATGTTGAGGAAGAGAACGCACTGTTTTTTCTGACAATTAACAAAATATGATTTCATGTCAATAGTTAGGAGTATAAGTAATCCTCAAAGTACATTCTATCCCAGAAATAATTAGTTTGTCTCATAAAAGTACAAAACCAGACTTAAAAGAGGTCAATTTTTGCCTTTGCTTTTTCTATTTTTTAGAACCTAGGATCTTTTTAGAACCCAGGATCCTTCCTGTTTGTTCCTAAGGTATTTGTCATCAAAGTAAAATGAATGTTACAAATTCTTCTAGACCTCCTCACTATTTCTTTCCCAGAAGAATGTTTTTAAATGCAACATATCTTATGTCAAATAAGCAACTTATACCTTCAAAACATTATAATACTTATGAGACCACAAAAATAAACTAACATTTACCGATTTTGTTTAAATCAGACATAAGCTTTGGAAAAAAACTATTCTCCCCAAATGAATCACAACTTTAAAAACAAAACGCTCTCATTTCAACAAATTCTAATCATGGCATTAATATCATTTATTAAGGAAACGAGTGGAGCCCAGTGATCGCAGCAGTGGTGCTGTCACTGTAGTCCATCAAACTCTGGAGAGAGACGGTTCTCCGGTTTGACCCGGCACAGATTTAGAGTATTTTCAAACTTCAAGTTTTCTCATCTGTTCATCCACTCAAAATAATTTTAAATGAATAAAAAAAAAACCAATTTGCAGGAAATATGAAGAACAGAAGAACATAGCTAATAATATGACAAGGATTCAACCAGCAAATCCAGACTGTGGGAGACTCAACGAGACAAACAACCTGGTGTCTTCAATAAAAGCTACAGTATCTCAGCTACTGGGAGGCTGAGGCAAGAGGATCGCTTGAGCCCAGGAATTGGAGGTTGCAGTGAGCGAGCGTCATGCCACTGAACTCCAGCTGGGACGACAAAGTGAGACCTTGTCTCTGAAATAAATAAATAAACAAAAATAAAAGCTACAATAAAAGAGGAGGAAAAGATAGGGAAGAATAGGAATCTATAAACTGAAAGAGACTCAGCAAAGCAATCACAAAGTGTGCACCTTATTCGGACCTAAAACCAACAAACTAAAAAAAAAAAAAACTAAAACAGCTGGGAGAAATGTTTAAGTACCTTGGTAACATTATGGTTCTATTTTCAAAAATGCAAAAGAATCCCTCCCTTTAGAAGATATAGAATAAAATATCCACAGATGAAATGCTACGATACTTAGAATCCTAGAGTTGAGATTTTAGGGGTAGAAATACAGAGTAAACAAGACTGGATGTAAATTGATAATTGTGCTGAGTAATGGCTGTAGGGGGGGCCACTCTAATACCCTACTTTTGAAAATGTTAGAAACTGTCTATATTTCAATAAAAATTTTTATCACAAACTTAACATGAAGATATCTTATGAAGAAAAATTATGCTTTGCAGAAAAAATCTTAGGGAAACAAACAAAATATTGAAAAGTACACTTGTCCCTTGGTATTTGTAGAGGTCTGGCTCCAGGAACTATCAAGTCCCTTATAAAAATGGCCTCGTAATTGCATATAACCTATGCATATCCTTCCTTGTACTTTAACTCATCTCTAGATTACTTATAATACCTAATACAATGTAAATGCTATGTAAATGTTGTTACACTATATTTTTATTTGTATTATTTTTTATTGTTTTACTGTTTAGGGGTTTTCCCCCCTCTAAATGTTTTTGAATCCGTGGATGCAGAACCCACAAGTACAGACGGCTGACTTTACTTGACCTTGGTAATGTAATCATGGAACTACCTATCTACCTTTTTAAAACAATGCAAGTAAAACTGGTAAATATTAAAGAATCCAATTTGAGAAGTAATGGAAGCTATTGATGAGTCTACTGCATATTTAAATATATGGATAGTAAAAAGGAAGGTCAAGAAATAAGCTTTCCTAAAATTTAGCCATATTTATATAAATTAATATTCACTTATACTATAACATCAGCCATATTTATAAAACTATCTGTTATTTCTCTAAAATGTTCTCAATTCAAGTGTTCTCAATTCAGAAATACCTTTCACCAGGAAACTGAACTGTAGCAATCAATGAATATAAATGAGGTAGGAAAAATCCTTATTAAAACTGTTAATTAAAATATAATGGCTTTATAATTATTTCATAATTAAATAATTTTATAGTATGTTGCTCTCACTGCTTTATGCACTATTTCTAAAAACTGCAAGGATTAAAAACAATATTCCCCAGTATATTTGTACTCAGCTATTACAAATGGTTAAATTAGCTACTGAGCATGAAAATACAGAAGGAAGATGAAAATACCTGCCAGCATATGTTGGGCATGTGGAGTGTGCAGACTGCACTTCCATGATAGGAAGTCAGCTAAAATACAAATCATAAAGTAGAATTAAAGGAGGTTATTTAAAATACACGCCATATGCCAGATGGAACAGGTAAAAAGTTAAAAATCTTGAAATAGGAAAAAGTAGGGCAGAGCACTGTTATTTTTTGTTATAAGCTTTGCACTATTACTGTTTTTAAAACAACATACCTGGTTTACTTGGATAAACACTAAATTTTAATAAGCACACACCAATGGAAAATGTCTCACCAATAGTCATAGCTCTCATCCCAGTTGTCAAAATGTACCAGGAAACGATTGTCCACCATATCTGTTACCGTAGCAACACAGATGAATGCAGGATTCTTTTTGTCTACAGCCTCAAGCTTCATACCAACTCGAAAGCCTGATGGGATCACTGTCTACGGAAACATACAGATTTAATTAGAGATAAGCACACACTTAACAACAGCAAGACCTGCACACTCTGCATCTCCTGCTCAAAGGCCCAGCATCCATCACTGTAGTCACGTAATTTAAAAATCATGTGCTAGTTTCACAGCAGGGTTGCTTTCCAACAAGCAGCAATAAAAAAAATACCCTATCGCTACACCCAATTAACCATCTGGGCCTCAAAACTACAATATTCACAACCTCACGGTTTTAAATAATTAATTTTAACATGTATTTTGGTACCTTTGTTAGAAACCTATACTAGCTAGGCAAGTTTTATTCACCCTATAGTTCACATTTTGTCCTTTTTCTTGATTACAGACTTAACAATGAAAATTATTTCACACAAAATATGCACTTAATCAAGTTAAAAATGTGCATGAGTCAGTACAAATTCACTCCCACTTCTGAAAAGATCTCTCCAAAGAGTACTCTACTGAAAGTAGGTCATCTTCATATATGAAAGGCTACAAATTATTACAACTTTAACACCGCAGATACTTTTTAGATACAACAGGATCAAAAGAATTGTTAATGTATACAGACATTCAAAATAGTTGGTAATTTAAGGAAATTCACAGATTATCAGCCATCTGGGACATGGAATGAAATCAATAAAAGTTCAGTTAACAGTCAGTGCTTGAGGTACAGTAAAATGTAAACATCTCTTACAATCTTTTCTGAGGAAAAATATCCTAATCTCAGAGCAGTATACTTGGATATCAGTCACAACACACTATAAGTCATTTCTTCCCTTCTAAAAAACTCTGCTGTTCAGACTGAAGTTATATGGATTCTATTCTAACCACTTTAAGCAAAATAGATGTTATCTCTTGTTTTACAGTAATTAAACAGCTAGCATTGCAAAAATGTAGACAATTGTATATCTGAAAATGTTAGAACAAGTCCTGTCTGCACTGAGGGAGCAGGCACTAATGCTACACAGAAATCTTTACTATACAATTGAATCCTGCAATTATTTATCAGAGTTCCAACTATAAACATTTGAGCATTCAGAGGTAGAGGAATCCAGAATTGGAAAAATTAATTGCCTCCTAGATACCAAACACATAGGCCAGGAGTAAGTTACATACAAGCAATGCACAGAACTTAAGAAGATGGTTCAAAGCAGTTAATCAAACCACTGACTGAAGCCATTATCAGAGAACCAGACAGGAATTAGGAAACTTGGAATAGAGACAGCAGGCTGCTGAGTTTTGCACCTAAACTGACCTTCCTCCCTGGGGTAAGTTTTGACGGAGAATATCTACCAACAATGCAATATTTACATCTCAGCAATTAAGCTACCCTCTCGATTAAGGTATTTTAAAATAATAACCTGGTTCATTATCTATATTAGTTACACACACATAGACACACACACACTCCTTCAGTTCTCTAATTCAACCTGGTTTATCTTCAATTTAATCAGAGAACATTTCAGCCATTAGACCAATGCTCTCAAATCAACATGTTCATTTTGTTTCCCAAAAGGAGGGTTTTTGGAGATCCTCTTCAGAGGAAGCTGGACTGCAGCAGGCACAGTTTTTCCACTCCACTCCTCGAGGCCTTGGTGTTCCCTGGGCTCAGGGGGTGGGGCAGGAAGGGACACTAAATCTGCTCAATTCTAGGGCTCAGAATCGGGATGCATACTGTCCACAGACACAGGCCACGCATGTCCTCCAACCTAGCCCTTATCTGTTGTAAAGATGATACTTTGGTTTCCCACTTGCTTGCTCTCTGTTCTAAGTAGATCAGAACTTGGGAAAAGAAGAGTATGATATATCAGGTCCTCTCAGAGATGCCAACAGAGGAACATGAAATGGAAAGTGGGAATACAGCTCAAGAAGTGGAATATACACACACATCTAGAGTTGGCTTCTGCTTCACTGCAAATATAGCCGTATGCTGGAGTGAATGTCGGTCTCCAGCGACCTCCTGCATGTGAACTGGAACAGGGCTACCTCCTTCTGACACGCGAATCCCATCTGAACAGCACTCCTCAATAAGTGATCATAGTAATAAAATATCTCAATTTAATTTTTATGCATCTCAATTGTAAATTACACCTGGATTTTGTACTGTATTGTCTTCTGTCACTCAATAAAAAAGACAACCAGACAACTATAATATGGCTATAAAACAGACATTTATTCATGAAGATATTAAGCTAATTTTAAAGTTTAATTAAGATAAGAGTACTCTATTTACCAAGGCAATAAAATTTATTACAGTACCTTGTTACCACTTGTAATTGATCCTATGAGACACTCAAAAATCAGTTCCTTTGAAAGGGTAAGGATTTTTAGATGTACTTACTATATTCTGATTTTCAAATAATGACTTAGGAGCAGCTTGAGCTTTGCATGTCTTAAGATACGTCTGCCAATTGAATTCTTCTTCTTTATATCCTAGAGTAAGCACATGTGGACAGACTTAGGAAAATAGCAAACTCTTTTACACTTAAGTTTTCCAGTCTCACTTTTATCTATAACTCCAACATACTCAAATCCAGCAATCAAATGATTTTTTTTTTTTTTTTGAGACAGAGTCTCACTTTGTTGCCCAGGCTAGAGTGAGTGCCGTGGCATCAGCCTAGCTCACAGCAACCTCAATCTCCTGGGCTCAAGTGATCCTCCTGCCTCAGCCCCCCAAGTAGCTGGGACTACAGGCATGTGCCACCATGCCCGGCTAATTTTTTGTATATATATTTTTAGTTGGTCAATTAATTTCTTTCTATTTTTAATAGAGACGTGGTCTCGCTCAGAGTGGTTTTGAACTCCTGACCTCGAGCAATCCGCCCGCCTTGGCCTCCCAGAGTGCTAGGATTGCAAGCGTGAGCCACCATGGGTGGCCTGCAATCAAATGATTTTTAAGTAAAAAAAATTAATTCATAATTTTTAACTATGAATTGTTAGACACAGCTGTGTCTATTTTCAACAAATATTATTTTTTTCAATTCCGAATAAATGGTTAGTAGATAAAAGAAAAGGCATGAGGAAGCAAATCCATATTCTACCCAGGCATACTTTTTATTACCTGGCCATTTCTATCAGTATTTGGGTAGAATTCCTCAGCAGTACTGAATAATGAATTGGAGCAGTCAAGTTCTCTATTCTTCCCTCACCTATTCCATTTTAGAAGACTAACTTATAGAACAGCTGGAGGTTGGAAAAAAATAGTAAGTCAGGTAAAATCTTTTTGACTATCAGCACAAGAATGATGAATCAAGGTTTATGAAGTAAGGATGCTGGCAAATTACAATAAGGGAGATGTCCTTGCCTTATTTTCACAATTTTATGAAAGTCAACAGTTGCTTAAAAAAGGACATTGAGCATTCTATTTTACCTGCTACCGTGCTCCCTTTTACTTGCATTAACATCGAAGGTAGCAAGAAAAGAAGAGCTTTCACCACATGTAAGAGGCCAATTCATAAAAAGGCTTACAAGTTTTTTCACCTTCACCTTTTTCACCTTTTCTAAGCCTTTTTGTTTAATCCTCAGCTATCTGAAAATATGATTCTGCCATTGATTTTTCACTTACAACCAAGGATTGTTAGCTAGTCCCTTAGAAAACAACAGCCCTGAGACAGGCCAAAAGTATCACACTAGTAACCTGAACTTTTGACATCAAGTAAATAATAATAAATGTAATGTCAGTCTCAGTAAAATAAGTTTAAGAAATATAATAGTGGAAAAAGGAGGAAACAAGATATTATTAAACACATTAGAGAGGGACTGAAAAATGGTATCTGTTATTATTAGATCATTACGTAAACAGGAAACAGGAAAAAAATCATTGTAATAAAGAACTCAATTATAAGAAAGTAACTGCTATGAGTTCAACCCCCACCTAACAATTTTCAGAGGTATAGTCTCTAATCTCCTAAAATATTAAGATCTAAAAGTGCATGCATAATTTTTCAGGATTTTCTAGATACTAAAATAGCAGTAAATAAACTTAGCTGTGTAAACTAGTTATAACTAATTTTTCAAATCAGTTTTTTCAAGAATGTACATATAATGATAGAAATATGTACAGTAAGGTGATTGTAGTCAAAGTTAAGTATCATGCAAAATGGTATTTTATATGCAAATAAGAACATGGACATAGTTTAGTCTCAAGTTGAATTCTACTTTTACTTCTTTACTTTGATAAACATTTTTTATCATAAATTATAAGCTTGAGTTTAGGGGGGCCATCTGAATTATCATAAAGTCTGAAATTCTGAAAAATTCCAAATCAGCATATAAGAAAGTGAGCTTTTACTGAATTTAAAATATGAACAAAAAGTGACAATACCTTTTGGAGGATGGAGTTTATGACCAGTTTTCTCACACCACCCAACTGGGTGAATATCTAGAGCATCTGCATTCACCCAGAAGTCATAACAATCAGAATATCCATCAAAGTGAAGCTTTATCCGGTACCCACAAACCTGAAATAGGTGAAGCAGGTTGGGTAATTAAGAAAAAAAAATTTTTAAAAATGCACCAAATATTCATATACACATACAAAAACAAATATGAACATCAAGTATGATATAGCTTATGTTAATCAAACCACTCACATTAACAGCAACAAAAACTAAATAAATAACAAAAAATCTAAAGGCAAAGGTTATTATATTAGAAAGAGCTGAGCTGTGGTGTTCTGGCAATACCACTAGTTTCAACAGGAACACATGGATACCGGGTGAAGAATTATTTTTCCACGAATACAAGTCTTTTCTCCATTCCCTATATTGTACCAGCATATGCCACCAAGGCAAGCTGGCAGGAAGTAAAGAGACCAGCACTCCACACCCAGCTCCAGCAAGTCCCAGGGTCGATGCTCTGCCTCACACTGAGTGGTGCAGACAGACAGAAGACAAGAGATTGTCTTCTCCACCAGTAGCTGGGTTGGAAGAAAGAAAGATAAGCCTCCCCCAGTTCATACATAAGACAAGACGGACTCTGTGGGATGCTAGGAAGAACTCACTCTGTGTAACACATGCCCTACATCTGCCTACAGAACCCCATTAGGGATGTTCTAAGTTAAAAGGTCACATGGGATTATGGGACCTGAGCTGGGTGGTGGTCTGTTCTTCCCACTAGCGCAAGCAGATGTGTTCAATTAGAAACACACACCACACCCACTCCAGGAGCACCTGCCCTGCAGAAGCCTGAACAAGAAGCTTAAGACCAGAGTGCAGGGCCAGGGCAATTAATCCCTAAATAATGAGGTGGCTATACAGTTACTGTCATGGAAAGTTCTCTAAAACATACTGTTAAAATCCAAGTCGCAAAGCAAATCACACAGGATGAGTTAATTTATGAGAAAATTATTTATGTGGGAGTCCACGTGTGGATTTATGGTATATAATTATACATACATATATGTATTATATTTGTATACACAAATACGTAAGTAAATGCATTTATACACATACACATACAAATATATATATGCTTACATGTACACATATATATGTAAATTCATAATAAATAAATCCTAGAAAAATATTTGCCAAACTATTAGCAATAATCTCTTCTGGGAAGTGGTAGTGAGAAGGAAGGGGCAAAAAGGGAATGATGGGTGAGGTGTGGTGGCTCACGCCTATAATCCTAGCACTCTGGGAGACCGAGGCGGGAAGATCGCTAGAGGTCAGGAGTTCAAGACCAGCCTGAGCAAGAGCGAGACCTCGTCTCCACTAAATATAGAAAGAAATTAATTGGCCAACTAAAAATGTATAGAAAAAATTAGCCGGGCATGGTGGCGCATGCCTGTAGTCCCAGGTACTTAGGAGGCTGAGGCAGAGGGATTCCTTGAGTCCAGGAGTTTGGTTGCTGTGAGCGAGGCTGACGCCACAGCACTCTAGCCCGGACAACAGGGCGAGACTCCGTCTCAAAAAAAAAAGGGGGGAATGATGGACGTTTTATATACTATATATTAACATTTTTTCAATTAGAATGCATTTATATATTACATATATAAAATGTACAACTAAGCTGAGCCTAGAATCCCAGGAATATAATCTCTCAAGAAGGGTAGTTGGTTGCCCTCATCCCCGCACCCACCCCTTGCCAAGGAGGAACTCGGGGGCTGCTACTCTACTCTGCCTCCCACTTGGCTGCCTCTAGTTGCTGCCTAAGAGCTAAGCCCCTTTATGGTCAGGCTCTAGTCCCCTCGTGGGCATAGTTGTTCTCCCCATAGTCTCTTTCCTCATCTCATGCCCTTTGGCGTGCTATGCTTTGGTAAAAAAATCTCTGATGTCCTCAACTTCCCTGCCAGGGACGAACCTAGTGCATCCCTCTCCAGTCTTCCCTCAGGGCTGCTCATCCTCCTACCTCTCCAGCTTGGAGACACTCAGGCAGGGCTACTTCCTCCTGCCACACCGAGGCTCCTGGGCCTGACTCCTTTAGGCTATGCCATGTGGCCACACCACCTCTCCCGTCACCATCCATGCCCTAACCTCCCCAACAGCCCCTCTCACTCATCAAACGCTCAGCCTGGCTCCCTCTCTGACTCTCCACCTGAGTACTTCCATCATCACATGATGACTTACACAGTACTCTGGCCCTTTTGCTGCCTCTGTTTCCTTTCCACTTCAAACCCTCACTCCCATGGACCTAGGCCCCACCACAAACTGCTCTGCTGTTAACTATTAAATGAAAAGAACCAACAATATCAACACCTACTCCCATTCTTCTAGTTTGCCAACCCAGTTATTCCCAAAACACTTCTTACTCAACCTCAACAAAAGATCTCACGTTGATCCTTCTACTTCCTCCCTAGCCCCCTCACCCCAAGCCTCCCTTTCCTACTAATCACTTAAAACATTTTCTTGTCAATGTTCAAAAATTTTTGCCCTGATATCCTTCACCAAACATTTGCCTGGTGGAATTCCACCACCCAAGTATCCACTAGACTATACTTATGTTCACTCTAGTGAATGGTGGTGAGGGAAAAAACACAACATGTCAATCTCCATTATTCATATTCTATACTTGCAAATTCATTTGTGACCCCAAAGTAATACACTTGGTGTTCACGGACACGTGCATGCACAGAGTGACAAAAATTTTGAGTTGCCCGATATGTATGAACCCAGCTGGGGTAGAACACAGCATTGCTTTTCCTTGTTGTTTCAGCTCTTACACTGTGAACAAGTGTCCTCTGTGCAGTCTATTTTAGTGCCACATGTTCTACATCTGTGCTTTTTGTTGGTGATTTTGTTGTTTAAAACGGCTGCACACACAGTGTAGTGTTGTTGAGTGTTCCTGAGTGCCAGAGGCTGTGATGTGCCTTAGGGAGAAGGCGTGTGCTACGTAAGCTTCATCAGGCACGAGTCACAGTGCTCTAGGTTGTGAGTTCAATGCTAATGAATCAACACTATATTATATATTAAGGTATCTTTAAAAAGAAACACACATAAAACAAGGTTACAGGTTGATCAGTAGACCAAGAAGTGACCAGAGGCTCACGTGAACCTAACCCCGTGTTTCCCCTGGGAGGCAGTGGTTCCGTATGTGCTGATCTGTGGAACCTCACTGATGTGAATAACGAGAATGGGCCAACGAGAATGGACAGTTCCAGAATGCTGGGCTCTCCTGCTGTACCGCAGTTCTCCTACATGGCCCACCCAGCTCCCTCCCCGATTCTTCACAGCAGCCTTTTCAAACTGTCTCCCTCAGCTTCCAATCCCACTGCCTCCCTCCTCGCCCTCAGCCAATAACTTACCTTGTATGTCAAAGAAGTTCCCTCAAATGTCTGCCTCCAAAGTAACAAGCCTGCCTGTATCTACAAACCCCAATCATTCTTCCCTCCTTCTTGTTATAATACGAGACTCAGATCTCTCCTGGCTAAGGCTCAGGCCTCCTCATAGACTCTGGGTCCCATCTTCTCCCACCCACTTTCTCTGAACCTTCTCATACTCCACTCCCTAGACTGTCTCTCAGGCTTAGACAAACAAATTATCATATACTCCTGGTGAGTTTAAACAACCAATAAACTTTTTTGGAGCTAAAGTAGCAACATGCATTGAAAATTTAAATATTCATACTCTTCACCTGGCAATTCTAAAGATGGATCCCACAGACCTACTTACATAAGCAAAAGCAAACAGATGGAATAGGATGGCCCCTGGAGCACTTTTTTGTATTAATAAGAAAATGAACACCACTCAGTTGTTCATCAATATAAGAACAGTTAAATTAATTATAGCCAATTCTACAAAATAGAATACTATCCCACTTTAAAAAGAATGTGCGTACACAATGTAATATACAAATCACAAAAGCAAGTTGCAAACTATTATGTATATGATACTATCTACATTTAAAAAAGAGAAAAATCCACATGTATCTATTTTTATAGGCATCGAAAACATCTGGAAGGAACACAGTAAGCCGTCGAGGGTCATGCTGTCTGGGATGTGGAAGGAGGGATGAGGGATGGAACACAGGACTTCTATTTTTTATAATATATACTCATACTAGTTGAAGTTTTCATAATCAGCAAACATAACTTTTATAATAAATAACTAGACAAAGTAAAATAAACCTCCTTCAAAAAGCAAGCAGTGAAAGACAAACACCCATAGAAATTCCTTTTGTCTCTGACAGCTAAACTTCTCCAAAGCAGTTCACACTTACTGAATCTGCTTCCTCACTATGCTTTCATAAAGCTCAACTCTTTCCCCAAATGCTCTAGTTAAACTGACCTGGCCCAGGACACACTAACCTCTCTCACAGCATCCGATACTGCCACTCCACCCCTCCAATCCTCCTGGCTTCCTTCTGCCTGTCTCTTCCTGTTCCTTTCCAGCATTCTTCTCTGGCTCTTTCTCTTGTGCCCACCCCTAATGTGCTGGTATTCTTCAGGGCTAGCAATTCACACCTTGTCCTCTCCCTGGCCAATCTCTTCCACTTCAAAGGACTAATCCAACTATTCACCAAGAAATTCTGATCTCCTCTTTTCAACTCAAAAGGGCCAAACGGAGTCCAGGCACGAGAATACATACAATGTCCGATCAAGTTTGAGAGTGACGGGATTCTCACACTCTAAATAAAATCTGCAAAAATGTTGCATACCAATTTTCTGATATGACTAGATGAACCCAGCCATTTCCTTTCCCTACATATTACATTTTTTACAAACTGCAAGTTACTTTAGCTCTGTCTTGGTTTTCTCATCTGAAAAATGGGAGGAATGGACTCCATCTCAAAAGTTGTTTTGAGAACTAATATGAGCCATCAGATGGAAAGCACTTCCATTGGCATCTGGCACGCTCTCTGTACCACTGTGCTATCATTTCCTGTGATTGTCATCATCCAGCTATCACGTGTTACTGTGTTCTGCAGGAGCCAAGCTTCTTACTAATTCACTAAGTCAAGGAAAGAATACTGTAATACCTAAAACTAGTGCACAAGACCATCTTATTCTTTTGGTGGGAGTTTTAAAAACATATATACTCTTGGCTCAAGGGAGGGAGCAAGGAGGAAGCTAGCAGAGGAGGGGAAAAAATTTTAAAAGGAAGTACTCTCAGTAATATTTTGGACTGAGATATATATAATTGACTTGGTCACTTTCTCCTGAGAAAATTTCAGAGAGATACTGGGAAATACTAAAAAATATATAAGTATCTGTTGGTCTGTTCCTGAACACAGTATGGCAAAAGCTATGAAGTCAGGCAGACCTGGGTTCAAATCCTGATTCTACCACTTTGAAGCTGTGTGGCCTTTTCTCTATGACTTCACCTCTCTGAGCCTTAGTTCCCTAACCTATAGAACAAAGATGAAAAAAACATGACCTGCATAGGATTCTTATAAAGATTAAATGAGATAACGTACACAAAACAATAAGCTTTGAACCTGGAATGAAGTAAGCCCTCAACCAATGGCAGTTTTTCCTCATTAAAATAATCACCATGTTATTTTTGTTTGTTTGTTTTTTGAGACAGAGTCTCACTTTGTTGCCCAGGCTAGAGTGAGTGCCATGGCGTCAGCCTAGCTCACAGCAACCTCAAATTCCTGGGCTCAAGCAATCCTTCTGCCTCAGCCTCCCGAGTAGCTGGGACTACAGGCATGTGCCACCATGCCTGGCTAATTTTTTCTATATATATTAGTTGGCCAACTAATTTCTTTCTATTTTTAGTAGAGACGGGGTCTCACTCTTGCTCAGGCTGGTTTCAAACTCCTGACCTTGAGCAATCCGCCCACCTCAACCTCCCAGAGTGCTGGGATTACAGGCGTGAGCCACCGTGCCTGGCCCACCATGTTATTTTTGAAAATAAAGATGAAGCAAAACTTACCTCAGCCACAGTGAGGACACAGTACACGGACTGATGCTCTGGGTCTACACCTTCTAATTTCATGCCAACTTTGAATCCATTTTTGTTGTATGGAAAGGACTGATACTAAAATGCAAGAGGACAGCAGCTTTAGTATCTTATCCTGAAGGCCTAGTTAAAAACATGAGTAATTATCATTCTTAAAAGACTACTTAACCAAATACATAAATAAATCCTAAAAATCCAAAAGAAAACAATTAATAAATAACTTAATGGAAAATTGGATAAAAATTATAAACAGGTCAGAGGAAAGTAAACTTAATGTTTTACAGCCTTTGTCTTCTACTTATTTGAAAAGAGGCTCAACCTCGCCCATTAAAGTCATACAAAGTAAAATTATAACAAGGTATATTTCACCTATCAGGTTAAGATAAAACATTTTGATGACATCATGTTGGTAAGATGTGCACACACACTGTTAGGAGGAATTAAACCTAGTACGACCTCTAGTAATTTCATAATATCTACTGGCATGTGTCAACCAATAGAGAGCAACTTAAATTATTAGAGAATACACCTAAGATGGAATACTACGTGTTAGTATAAAAGAATGATGAAAGGATTCATGAACTGAGATGAAATCATCTTCAAACTGTCAAGTTAAACAAAAAGAGCAAAGTCCAAAACATATGTGACATATGTTGCCATTTGGTTTAAAACAGAGAAGGGAGGATTTGTGTAAATTGCTTATATGTACATAGAATTTTCTGGAAGGGAATATAGAAACTGGTAACAGCAATCACTTAGGAGAGGCAAATTGGTACTTAGGGGGACAAGGCTAGGAGGGACATTATATTCTTTTAGTTCTGTTACATTTTGAATCACATGAATATATTACTAATTCAAGTCATTAGCTGCATCTATACTTTTTTTAAAAATGTGAAAAACTCTATTCTGTAAAGGACTCAGTTATAGAATATAATTATACAAGTTTATATGTAATTACTATGTTTAAATTAAATATTCTTAACATACATGTAATCATCCTAACATTTACTATTCATCACTTTTTTTTCTTTTTTTTTAAATTTAGCAATTTATCCTTTTTTCTTTTTTTTTAGTAAAAATATTTTTGGCTTGATTGAGCTACAATTGATATACAGATAATTGCACATAATTAACATATACAATTTCATCAGCTTGGACATAAGCATACACTTGTGTTATCATCACCACAATTCGTTTAATAAACATATTTATTACCTCTGAAAGTTTCTCTGTATCCCTTTGCTCTTTTTTTGTCTGTGTGTGATAAGAACACTTAACATAAGATCTACCCTCTTGACAAATTTTATGTACAAAATATTTTGTTGTTAATTATAGGTACCATGTTGGGTAGCAGATCTCTAGAACTTCCTCACCCTGTATAACTGTAACTTTGTACCTATTGAGCAGCATCTCCCCATAACCCCCTACTCCATTCCCTGGTAACCAACATTCCATTGTCTATTTCTATACTTTTGACTATTTTTTATTTTAGAGGCCTCATTTAAGAGGACTCATACGGTATTTGTCCTTGTGTATCTTATTTCAGTTAGCATAATGTTTTCCAGATCTACCATGTTGTTCCAAATGACAGGATTCTTTCCTTTTTAAGGTTGAATAATATTCCATTGTACTACAGCAGACTGAGGGGTATTCATCACTTTTTAAAAACTGCCTATGTTCATACACGTACAAAAGACAACTATAGCAGATTTATTATACACCATGATTAAAAATAACTAAATAATTTAAACTAAGGGTCTGTAAACTACAGTCTTTGGGTCAAATCCAGCCCACCATTGGTTTCTGAATAAATAAAGTTTTACCAAAGCACAGCCATGCTCCTTCATTTACATATTGTCTATGGCTGCTTTCCTGCCACAACAATCACGCTGAGTTGTTACAACAGAGACCAGACCCCTCGAAACACCTAAAATATTTACTATCTAGACAGAAAAAGTTTACTGACTGCTGTTTTAATCCAGTGACAGCAGCTCCTACTCAGAACTATACCTGTTATCTGTATTTTTAACCAATTTTAAATCACTATGATAAAGTATTTTTATTATAGCTAATGTAACATAGTGGCTCGTTTTTCAATGTTTTGATGTAATAGTATGTAAATCATTTTAATTCCCCCAAAGCCATGATGTTGACATGAAATTTCCTGCCCATTTTTTCTCTGCTAGTTTTGCAGTAGCAGTATCAGTATCCCTGCTAAAATTCCTGAGTGCAAACTCGGTAAACGCTGAGAAGAGAGAGCATGCGTGTGTGGGTGTGCACCATGCGTGTGGGGCATGGGGAGGGGTGCACACATCACTGCTAACTGTCTTCCACACAAACACACACGTGAAAAACTATGTGTCCGAGAAATGATCCTAAGTCACATTTCCTAGACAGACAGTGGGAATGACAATCCCAATCTGGATGAGTATCCCAGCCCCGTTGCCCTCCCAGACGGTGTTTCTAGGGGGCCTATACCTCCTTGAACAGCTTCGCCGGCACCGCCACGGCTTTCTCCTCCTCCAGGTAGGAAGCCCAGCACCACGCCTTCTTTCCTTTGGGAGGCAAACCTGAAAGTCAAGTGAGACTAAAATGACAGAATTTCCAAATCTAACAAATCAGTGATGCACTCTGTGAACTCTCACTCCCCCGACTACTACTATGCCTGGCTCTCCTCTTACTGCCACAGCTGGTATCTCTGTCCCAGTTCCTGGCCCCTCTTCCCAAGAAATGAGACTTAAGTAGTGAACTGTGGTACACAGCCACCATTGGGAGGAAGAAGTGGAAGAACTTCAAGTAAATGAAGAAGATATGGCAGGAAGTCAAGACAGAACACTACCGCAGAAGCTACAGGAAGTGAGAGCTTCTAGAAGCAGTGTACTCAAAACATTTCTCCTAAGAGATCAAGAAGCTAAGGACTGAGGAAAGGCCAGGGCACTAAGTGGATGAGGATTGGGTGTTAATCCTAGAGAGGGAGGAAAAACAAATCAGTGTAGTGAGAGTCAGAATTTTTAGGTGCAAAAAGAATACATAAGTGATAAAAATATGGAAGTAGTTAATATCAATTTTATTTTGGATTAATCTGACAAACACTGGAAGTGAAGGGAAGAGGGCAACAGCTTGATGGGGGAAAGGTATTTTGGAGATGAGATTGGAACAGGCAAAGGTAGAGCCCACAAAAAGAAAAAAACAGAAAACTGAAAGGGAAAAAAAAAATGACTGAAGGAAAACGGTCCCATGAGAGACAGGGGCCTGGAATTTCATCCCGGGTACAAAGAAAGGGGATGGGAAAGAAAGGTGGAAGAAACTGACATTCTGAGGCAGAGTGCAGAGTAACTGAGGGGTTTACTCCCTTTCATCTCAGTGATGTAAAATAGAAGGTCATCTCTGAAAAGATACAAAAGTTAGGCTATGGGCTTGGGGCAGGTGGGGTTATTTCCAACTCTTTTTGAGGAATTAACAGAAGAACACACGAGGAATGCATCCAGGCACTGCGGAGCAGCACTGGCTTCAAGACACTGATCTTCAGGGACAATGTGACTATGCGGGCCACATGGGCTGTGCAGAGCAGAGGGACCTAAAATGAAAGACTGGCCAGTGGTTTCTGCAGGCCAAGAGGCTAAAGCCTAGGGGAGCACTCTGAGGCCTCTATGGGAATGAACCTAGTTCATCCAAATACTAAAGGAAGGGCCGAAGGGTTGGATTCCCCATGGCAATAAAATGCTGCCTTGAGGAACAATGAAAGGAAAAAAAAAAAAAGTTACCATGTCAGGAGCTTGTGCTTTGAGAGGAAACATTAAAAATCTAAAACCTTGCGAAATGAATAAGAATAGATGTTTTAGTAAAGGGGCAGAAGCAGGAACCACCTACCTGATGGAAAAATAAAGACGTTCTCATGCTTACCCTGAAACCACTTGCTAGCTACAAATTTCCATTTTTCTCCTTATCTACTTCCTCAAATCCCTAATTTTTATTGGCAAAACCAAGCCAAAGAAAATCCCAAAGCAATGATTTAACTGCCACAGTGTGCATTACGATGAAGACTAAAATTTCTACCTTTGTAAAATATTTCCAATTTCAGAAGGCTACAAGGAACACTTCTTTTCATCAGCTCACCCTGCTTTAACACAGCCGAATCGCCTCGTCTCTTCCTTCGGGCTCTCTGTGAACCTCTCAGGATTCTTCCATCTTGTTTATTCTCCTAAGACAAGAAAGGAAAATTATGACTTTAAAAGTTCATAAAATTGGCACCAACGAAAAGTTAGAGAGCTGTCAGAAATCATTTTTTTTGTTGTTGTTCTTTTCTTCAATTTCACTTTGTAACTTTTAAGGAAAGAGAGAGTATAGTTCACTTGAGAACTGTGCTGTTTTTGGCCCGAGGTCACTATAAAATAAGATCGTTTCCAAGAACTACCCGCTGCAAGAGTTCGGACACTGTTCCCTCCTCTGCTGCTCCTTGAGGCACTGTCCACTCCTGGCTGCATGGCTACTCTGTCCTGGTTTTCCTCACACACCCCTAACCCTCCTTCTCAGTCCCCTTCTCTTCTTTTTCTAATCACTTCCCCTGGTTTTAAAGGTCATCTTATATGCCAAATACTCCCAATCCCTATCTCCAGCCCCTTCTCCCTGACTCCCTGTGTCTGTACCCAACTGCCTACTTGGGATCATCCACTGGATGGCTGATAAGTATCTCAAACTCAGGATGGCCACAGGACTCTTGATCCTCTACTTTACCCTCTGCCTTCCCATTCTCAGTAAGTGACATGATTATCTAGTTAATTGTGGAAGCCAAAAAATCTAAGAGTTATCCCTGATTCTTTTATTTCCCTTATACACTCTGACAACCCTACCTCTAACATGGATCCCAAATCCACTGACTTCTATCTTCCATGGCTTCTAGTCTCCTGTGATAACTCTTAATTTGTTTCCCTCATTCCACTCTTGCTCTCACATCCATCAAAGCTACAGTGGTCATTTTCAAACATATATCACTATCAAAGCATTCCCTTGCCTTCAACTTTACAATGACTCCCATTATACTCAGAATATAATAAAAACCCATTACTCTGCTTTTCCATAAAGGCCTCCATGCCCTGGACCACACACACCTCTTCAGCTTCATCTACTCCACTCTCCCGGAAACCACAATGCTCAACCATATTGCCCTTTTAAATTTCTTTGAACAGAAAATGCTACACAAGTTTTTACCTTGAGGACTTTCCCCTAGAAGTCCTGCTGTCCAGAGGACTCCTCACTCTTTAACTTTTTACTTAGCTGGTTCCTCAATATTCAGATCACATTGGTCATGTCACCTTCTTGGGGAGGCCTCCCTGACAACCCCACTTAAAGCAGTCAGCCAATCCTAAAGCCCTATCTTAATTCTCAACATAGCACTTATCACTAGCTGATATTTCCCCTATTCATTCTGTTTGTTTATATGTCCCATTAGCAAGAATGTAATGTCTCTGAGAAGAGAGACCCTTTCCTCTCTATCTTACTCATCCCTATATCCCCAGCTTCTAGAATAGTGACTAGCAAATAACGGTTGCTCAATATTGATCTTAAGGGAAATGCTTCCAGACCTTAAAGCTCACTCTTCATATAGAACCATTAATATACACTTTAAGGATAATATATGTTTTTTTTTTTTTTTTTTTTTGAGACAGAATCTCGCTTTGTTGCCAAGGCTAGAATGAGTGCCGTGGCATCAGCCTAGCTCACAGCAACCTCAAACTCCTGGGCTCAAGCAATCCTCCTGCCTCAGCCTCCCAAGTGGCTGGGACTACAGGCATGCGCCACCATGCCCGGCTAATTTTTTCTATATATATTATTTGGCCAATTAATTTCTTTCTATTTATAGTAGAGACGGGGTCTCGCTCTTGCTCAGGCTGGTTTCGAACTCCTGACCTCGAGCAATCCGCCCGCCTCGGCCTCCCCGAGAGCTAGGATTACAGGCGTGAGCCACCGCGCCCGGCCAATATATGTTTTAATTAGCACATTTTGAGTGACCTTTCTCCAAATATCCCTGATATTTATGTGCCATTTTCTACCCACTCACATAGTTCTATGAGATCTGTCTGCAATTTACCAAAATGGGAATGGCATTTTGCTGTCAAGAGGAATTTAAGATTCGTCTACAAAACTTAAGGTTTTGCTATTGCCTCTCATTCCAGCAATACATTTTGGGACATCCCCTTTCTCCACGTGAGGAAAGGATACCATTATTTATTATTCCTACTTTGAGATGAGGACAGCAAGGCACAGGGAGGGTAGGTAACTTGCTGATGGTAACTCAGTCCTAGAACCAGCATTTGAACTCAAGTACCTGGTGCCAGAGCAGTGCTTTTGACCCACAATGCCACCCACTTAAGAAGCATCCCTGTGCCCCTTGTGGGCGGATAAGAGATACTAACCATTTCATCATCTCTCTCTTCTCCATCCTCCTTGGGGTCAGCTTTCACAGATAATTTTGGTTTTTTCTTCCGACTACACTTAGGATCTTCTTCCTCGTTGTCTTCTCCTATGTCCCTTTCTTCTTTCTGATCTCTGCTGTGTTTACAAACCCAAAATAGTGACAGGAGACAATACCTATCAAACACCTACATGTTGATTAACGATGCAAAAATTGTTTTTAAACAATCACCCTCCAAAGGAAAAAATTTTTAACTACCAGGAGAAATTTGTAGGTGTTAGAATATCATATATAAGGAACACTTAAAAACTACTATTATGTATGACATCTGTCAGGGTAGAAAATGGAAATTACCTTATATATTAATTTCAAAAGGGGACCAGTGATCTATGTGAAGTAGTTTCTACCAAGTTTATAATTATTGGTCTGCCACATCTGCCATCCATGCTACTAAAAGAATCAATTATTTAGAGAAATTTGTTTTCAGGGCCATTCAAAGCAAGGATCTAGCAATTATTAAGAATGACAAATCAACCAAAAAGGCTTAGTGTACCTTTGTAAAACATCAGTTGGCCAACAAAAACAGACAATTCCCAAACCTGTGCTGATTTAAATATATGGAAACCTCCACTGAAATATGTCATTTCTTTGTATGATAGTATTTAATTATATCCAAGAAAACCACACGTTCTTGGTGACAAGCTGAACTTTTTCAGACAGTTCCCAAATGGGAAGGTCACATACCACTGCCAGTCACAGCTGATGTCCCTGTCTTACAACCCTCGGTCTGCACCCTGAGACCGTCAACACAACTCACTACACTACCCACCACGGCCATTTTCATTCAGTTGATTACCAGTCAATCAATGGAAGCATTATTCCACATGTGGAGTTTCAGGTAAGTCATCTAAGAATTTCCAAAATATAAATAAAACTGTATTTCTATAGATCTTAGCATCATCAAAATGCATATGTAGCCCCCCAAAAATAAAAATATTCTTAGCTGGGGAGCAATCAGATTAACGTAAACACAGGGCTGATGACAGAGGCAGAGGCTGTACTGCGGGCAGAACACTGGCAGTACAACTCAGACAAGGCAGGACAGAAGCCACCAGGTCCAATAAAGGGGTCAGGGTCCATGTATCTCTAAAGGAAAAGTTTCTGGGAAAAAGATATAAATAGGTGTCAGCTGTCAGAGAACACAAAACCTCTGAATCCTCAGGCACCATGACCTTGGACTCTAAAACCCATTTTATGGATGGAATGGGGCAAAAACCTACTTGTCTTTGACATGGCGAGCACAGTTCTGGCTGCAATAGTTTCCTCCAGAAAGACACTCATCTACAGTGCCATACTGACAACAGTTCTCACAGAATTGAAGCCCTTCTACTTTCATTGGATCCTTCAACCTGAAAGGCATCCCAGTCTTCTCTGAAAAGACTAGAAGATGGAAAAAAAAAAAAAAGAAGATTAAACCATGACAGAAGACAGTCCAAAATATAATTAAACTTTTTCTTCTAATAATATTGTTAGCAACACAATAAAAGAATGATGTTTGTTGAATGAATGATCAAATTATATTGCTTAGGAGGGAGAGGGGGATGGGCTTGCAAGAAATCACTCAAATCATCTATATAGGGAAAAATTATTCTGCAGAAAGGATAAACAAAAGCTTGTCCAAGGCATTTTCTACAGAGTTCTAAGTAAAATGAAGTCACTAAATTCAGAAGATGCAACTATCAACCTATAGAATCTTACTCTACATTTGTATCTTTGAGAAAATTTTAAAAGAGTTATGTATGTTATTTCACATTTATAACCTTTTGATGAGTGATTTTGTTTTAATTAATTGGCTAAATTGACATCTCCCTATTTTATTTTTAATGTAGATCTCCTAAATCATAATTATCCAAATCATGTAGGAACTTACATTTCTTTTTGCCTGAATTATTAGACTAATCATTCATTCAGCAAACATTTTTTAGGTACCAATTTATGCTAGACACTGATAATGACAGTATAGACCTTGCCCAAGAGAGCTCACAGTCTGGAAGAGAAGACAGGCAAGAAAACCAATATTTATAATAAAATGTGATACATGCAATAATAGAAGCATGAACAAGTTCCAGAAGTAGTACAGAAGAAGTAGTGATTCATTCAGCCTGGGGTGAGGTCAGGGAAGGATTTTCTGATATAAAGCCTCAACAGGGTTTTGAAGGCCAAGGAGGAATTTACCAACTGGACAAAAAGAGAAATGGCATTTGAGCCAGAAAAAACAGCATGAGCAAAGGCAAGAAAGCATGAAACCACATGGTGTGTTGGGAAAATTACACATAATTCTGTGCTCCTGGCACCGCCAGAACACAACATATAAAGAAGGGAACAGAGACTGAGGAGACAAAGCAACCAGGTGGGTGCAGGTCACCCAGATCTTTGTACGTTCTGCTGAAGAGGCAATGAGAGGTCAGTGAAGTGTAAGGTAAGCAATCTATGTAAGGGCCTCTGATTTTAGGGTACAGAGTAAGTTGGAAGAGGGAGAAATTAGAGGCAGAGTTGACTTCTGCAAATAGTTCAGGTGAGAATCAGTAAGTGCCTAAATTAAGGTAGTGGCAGTGATGATAGGCAGAAAAGGCCAGATCTGAGACATATTTAGGAAATTAAAACCAAGAGAATTAAGTAAAAAGGATGTGGGGATGGGAAGAACAAATTCAGGATGACTCCTACATTTCTTGCTTGTCCACTGGGTAGATGGTGCTACCATCAACTGAAACATGGATTAGGGAAGAAAGAGTAGGTTTAGGGGGAGGGGAAAAAGAAATAGAAAATGAATTGCATTTCAGACATGTGGAGTTTGAGGTACCTGTGGGACATCCAGGTGGAGATGTCCAGTAGGCAGGTGGAAATACGGGCCTGGAGCTCGGGGGAGAGGTCGGGGCTGGAGATATAGATTTAGGAGTCATCAGCATATAGGTGTTAGTTACAACCATCGGAGTAGATGAGAAAAAAGTGGCAGGCTTTTGGCTAAATCACCTGTGTAGGCTACAACGTGGATTTTACTTGATAAATTTCCAACTAACCTTGTGCTATTACAGATCTGGCATTAGGAAAGAAGACAGTTAATAGCTATTTTAAAATATAAAAGTTGACCCCTATCAGTTTCACTACAGAAATTTACCTAGAACATAAGACACAAAATTCATTCAGGACTTTTCCAAGTTCCAGCCTATTATAAAACCTTAGATATTCTTACTTTGAATCCTCCAAAAAAAAAAAAAAAAGGAAAGAAAGAAAATGCAGACGACCATTTCTTACCTTCTTGAGCGGTTGGTACCATCCAAGTGGTGGTAGCAGTTGCTTTCTTCACATTTTCCATCTCACTCTCATCTGTAATAACTTCCAGGGCGCCAAACTCATTTACCCGAAACTAGCAACAACATGGCAAAAAGAGGCAAAATTCACAAAAGTACTCAGGACAGTAATTATTTAATGGGTGACACGTATGGTCTTTAAGCAAAGTAACTATGTGTTAAAAATTAATTTAAACAATCATACCTCAATAAGCCTTCGACCAACATTAAGACCTTTGCATTTTATTAATTTGGAGATTTAAGGAAGAGGAACAGAACAAAGCAGCAGGGTATAAACAACCCTGCCCTGTCCTCCAGAGTTGCCATCTTGCTTGCATGGCCTGTTATTTCAAACACACTTCGTTTTTTTTAAACTAAGGTGTGTTTTTTATTTAACATTTTTGCTTTAATCAAAGAAAGTAAAAGGAATGTTACTCATTCCCAGGAATTGACCTGTCTCACCCACTTCACAGAGAAGGGACATCCCTATCCCAGAAATAATGACCTGCACATCCTTCTCCTTAGTAAGTTGCAAGATGTGAGCACAGAAGGCTGCAGCATGAGCCATGTAACCCCAGTGTTACACTTCCTCTTTCTCCTGCTGCTCTTTAGAATTCTCCATTATCTTTACCTCTCATCCTCTGAACTCAGTGGAAATCTCTGTGAGAGCCAAATAAGTCTATTAGCTCTAAGGCCAAAAAACTTTATCCCTAAAAAGCAAGGGCCTTTTGATTTCGTGGACATTCCCATTCCAAATATTGAAAATTTCCTCTCACCTCGTGGCAAGTTTCAAAGTATGTTTCTACAACAACCTGGTTGTACTGTGTGTGTTGAAGGCTTAACCATTACCTATGTGCGGGGGCTCTGTTCTCTCTGAGGAAGCTAGGTTTACTCTCGTATTCATGAATTTCAACAGGTTTTCCATATTCCTTCTGTTTTTCCTCAAAACAGAGAGACATTATGGATCCACTAATTTTAACAGGTGATGAACAGCTAGAAAGCTCAAAATTCAAAAGGATGAGAAAACCTTTTAGATCTTTCACAGAAATTCTGAGCATGCAAATATGTAGTATTTAAGCAAAGCTTTCTATTTGCCAATCTGAAAAATGTATTTTGGTCAGCATGCCAATAGAATTATTTATTTTACCAAACGATATCAGACTGCAAGTAAGAAAAATCTTAAGCAAAAAGTACCACTAATTATTCTTTCCACCAGGTTAAAATAGCACCTTAAACAAATTTCTACACACAGTCCACAATTATTAAATGTTCTCTAGACCAAATGAGTTAAAATGGTTAAGGACTGTGAGAATGTTTTCTCCCTACTACATATTCCAGATACAAGTTCCCAGGGTAATATGTAAGTACTATTCCAAGTGTGTACACCTAACCTATCAGTGTAGGAAGTGGTAAAAAGCTACTTAGAAGAAAAAGAGCTAAAAATAACTCACTTTTTTGGAAAAAAAAAATCTTAAACTTTTTTTTAATGACCACTGTGAAAACAGAATATTTCAAACTAAGGCTGACAGTACCATCTACTGGGCAATAGTAAAAAAACCAAGCTATCATGATGATTATTAATTAAGGATATTAAAGAATATGATAGAAAATCAATTCTGAATTAAAATTTTAAAAATAGGCACAAGCCTGACAATTTACTTCAGGTAAGTAATTTTACTTTCGTTACGTATCACTGATGTTAAACTGATGCTTTTTGACAAATGTAAAATATGAGAAATAGCATCACACATTTACATTAAACAGAAAGTCTCCTGTGGCTTAAGTTTCTAAATTGCTGTGGAACCACCCTGCATTTTAGACACTGAGAAAGAGACCACCATTGATTTGAACCTCCAAGTAAAAATTCAGATCTATGACACCCAAAAGCTTTAGTTAGGCTCAGATCCCGTCAAAGTTAAAAGGTAATAATTCCACAATATAACTCTTAATCTTGGTCAGCTTTTCCTTCCCCTAAAATTAATTGCCAGTAACTGACCTATAGTATAAGTACAAAGTAAAGCTGCAATGTCACTTAGGGGCACAGATAACTCTTCTAAACCAGAAATCCATGGATGGACTTCAAGCATGTATGAATCCCATAAAATATATGTGAAATTATGGAATGTGCACATACATAGTTTTCTGGAGACAGAATTCATAGCTTTTATCATATCCTCAAAAGAAAACAACCTTGAAAAAGTAAAGAACATCTGCTGTAACCACAGTGGCTTATCTCAAAAATTAAAAACCTCAAAGCATTTTCAAAGCATCCTATCATATGCAAAAAGATATAGGGATCAAATATTTCTCTGGCTTCTCATCTTGGATTTACTGTGTCTTCCATGATGTTACTATTATAAAAATGTCAGACAACGTAGGTTGTTAGGTGCTGCTAACATTACTGATGTCCCATAGACAGAAATTCCAGAAAGACTGATACATTTTCTAGCATTTTTTTCAATGAAAACACCCAGGTTCTGAAATTGGCAAAGCTTTTGTGAATGGAATGATAAAAACTTCACCTTTGTTTTTTTTTTAATTATTAGTTCCCTTAACCTAGAAGGCTAAGAATAGTATAAAAATTTGTCAAGTGGCTCTACTCTACAACCAAGAATATCAAAATTATAAACTTTACAGAAGGGATTTATTATTACTAAGGAAACCAAACACATCAGCTGACATAGAACTTTTCCTGCATGTGGATATATCCAGGTCAGTCAGACAACAATCATGCCTGAAGTGTTTAAGGGGTTGTGAATGTTTTGTTTGCTTGGCTTGAACTACCTTTAATTGATTCAATTCTCTTCTTTATTTTTGCTTGTAAAGGCAAAGGATCTTTCGCCTATTTTTGCCTATCTTTAATAATAGATCATCAAAAGACACTGCTGAGGTTATTATTTTTGTCTTATTACTTTCAATGCTAAGATTCGAATTCTACTAACCAGTGCATTTTAAGGGCAAGGATATTTGGTAACTGAACTATTCTGAACATTAATCAAGGCAAGGCAAAATCACATATTAAGAGTGCAGTGAATTTTACAGTTGGGTTTCTGCCTGTGCTGCAGGGTCTTGCTTGTGGGTAGGCAGCAATTTTTCTTACTAGGTAAGATGCTATCCTCTCAGGAGTGTATCTGCATTTTACTGAGGGACTCTGAAAGACATTATGACCCAGAGGAATAATTCTCTGAGGATAAATTTCAGACATCATTAGAAGTGCAGGTGGAGAAATAAATTGCTCAGGCACAGGCCACCCCAACCAGGCAGCTTTCCACTGCCACTTGGTCCCCTGCCTATTCTTATACCTGGCCAGGAGACATTAATCTACAAACACTAATTTGTGTTTTAAAAGAACAAATTAAGCAATGGTAAAGTTTCCAAAGCTTGCTTAGACAAAGAAGTCCTGCTAATGACTACAATATTTTCAAGAATGTCAGTGGACACTTGCTGTCCTCCCTTAATACTCTGCACCTTCTTAAGCTATTCCCTCTTCTGGAAGCCCTTCTTTTTCGTTCTCCAGTCTCTGCTCCTCAAAAGTATTCTGGAGACTCCTACCTGAATGGTGGCATCTGAAGCTCAAATGACATCTATTTTTCAAAATCTTCCTGGTCCCTCCCACTGAAATACATTTTTACCTCCCCTAAATTCCTAACAGTTTCCTTGCATTTCTTTTGATATAAAAATGCTTTCTCTCCTTAGTATAGCAGCAGTAAGAAAATCAATTTTAATATCAGGAAAGCCTGGTTTTAAGACCCAGTTCTGCCAGTAACAGACTTAAGCAAGTGAATTAACCACTCTGGGCCTCCCACCTTTCCCATCTCTGTAAACTGACAAGGGAGACATACATAGAAGGATTAAATAAAAGGATGCGGGTAGAATGCTCATCAGAGAGTAAGTCCTCTTTTCTTGCCCAAAGAAGATGTCTGTGCTCGTTTTATATAAGCTTTAGCTGGCCAGTGAGGAAAGGGAAAGGGAATTCTAGCAGCAGGAAAAAGTGAAAGGGGCCCAGGGTAAAAAACGAGAGCAGCACTGAGAAGTGAAATGAGATATGGCCGGAGAGAAAAGTAGGGGCCAGACCATCACAGAAACTCTTGTGGTAATGTAGGGGGCTTGAACTTTGCCATGAAAGAGTCGGGCAACTGCTAAAAAATTTTAAGCAGAAGAGTGACATAACTTGATTGGACAGCAATCATGAGACTTGTATAGAGAAAAGTTCTTTCAAAACAGCAAAACTTGAACCATAAAAAACCTGTTCCCATGATAAAAAATTGACATCTACAGATTAGTGGACTGTACTGGCTGGTTGTCTTAGCTATATCACACTGTCAGGAAATAAATCCACATGCCTACGCCCATTAAAAAAAAACAGAAGGCTGGTAGTGAAAATAGGCAAAGCATGATGTGCAAGAGTAAATTCATGATTTATTCTAAGTTTTTTCCAATATCCTAATTTTGTGAAAAATCAACTTCTCAATCAACTCAGCAACTCAGATTTTAAATAAGGAGCAATCGAATTAGAAATCCCTAGTAAGATAATCAACTGGCTAGTCTCTGAATCTCCTCAGACAAAAAGGGTTATAAAGTAGAAAATAATTTTTAATTTTTTTTTAAGTGAAGTATCACAGTGAGCGATGATCACACCATTGCCCTCCAGCCTGGGTGACAGAGCAAGACCTTGTCTCAAAAAAAAAAAAAAAAAAAAAATGAGGTATCAAACTTTCCATAGTACATGAAGTGAATTGGATATATGGCAATTACCCAGGTAATTAGATGAGTCTAAAAGTCATATCAAATAACCCAGATTATAATACCCACTAAATGGCCTAATTATCTGATTACTTTCATAAAAATAACAGGTTAATTTCTAAAATTCACAGTTTAGAAAGCCTAAAGCAATCTAGATTTCTTAGGGAGGGAACCTTTACTCTATTGTCAAAAGCTAACTGAACAAGAGTTACATATTTCATCATCCACTGGACATGAAAAAAAAAAGCTATTGAGAAGAAAATAAGATAAAAATACACATGAAAAATAAGGGAGGAAAGCAATAAAAAAGGCAGTTTAAATAATATATTGCAAAATTGGAAAAGATACAATGTGTTAAATGTTTCATATACATTTTTTCCATCCTCATAACAACCTTATGACATGGATTCTAACATCCCATTTGATAGATAAGCATACCCAAACTTAGGGAATTTAAACAATTTGACAAAGCTCAAGTAACTATTATGTAGTTGACAGTAACAGAGTTTAATAAACAATTTTTCTTTCTCAAAAATTTTCAGCACCCTATCTCCATCATATCTTACTTATCCAGATGAACATGTGGAAGATGTTAGAGCAGGTAGAATCCCTGACATTCATTTAATTCCTAACTGACTAGAGGGGAAACTTGATCAAAAGAGCTTAACTGACTTGTCCACAGTAATACAGAACTAAAACTGAAAACCCAATCTCCTCTCCAGCTTCCACTACAGTAAACCCCACTGCAATATTTGTATTACATTAAACTCAGAGATGTTGGCATATTGTACTTAATTAAAGCTAACCCAACTAAAATCTAAGTATTTTTTCCAATGACAGGTAGGCTGTTCAAATCTCATCACTGAGGATGAGCTAAGGCAGGTCTGGCTGGGATACTTATCAAGCCATTAAAAGGGATTAGATTCCAAAAAGCCTATATGAAGGGGCAGTAATTTCCACTTAAGGCAGCCCAGAATACCGAGCATTAGAGAGGCAAACCAAGTGACAGCCTGTTCGGGAGATAGGAAGTTCAAATACCTGAATGACCAAGC
The DNA here is from genome assembly GCF_040939455.1 of Microcebus murinus. Classification (NCBI taxonomy): domain Eukaryota; kingdom Metazoa; phylum Chordata; class Mammalia; order Primates; family Cheirogaleidae; genus Microcebus; species Microcebus murinus. The sequence continues at coordinate 31,643,134 of NC_134108.1, forward strand.
GCAAACACAAAGTCTAAAGGGCCACAGGCAGGTTCAAGGTCCCAGACACAGGATCAGAGCAAAAGCAAATGAGAAATGGCGATGGGGGTGGGGCGGGGGGAGATTCGCTTCCCGGGTGGGTTCTTGTACAACCATGTTTCATGGGGCAGCGGAAGAGGTTTAGGGGAACTGGAAACAGGGCACAGTGAGCACATCTAAAGCAGCAGACTGAAGCACTGCTCTCTGAAGAGTTCTCATCTAGACTAAGGCAGCATTGGCTTACAGGAAGGGCCTACTTTTGAACAAGAGACTACATAAAAACCCATATTTACAGTACAAATAATTCAAAGGAGGTGAATAGTTTTGTTTACTCACTAGGTTAACATTGTCCAGTTTTTAAATGAAAACATTAGGATAGGGATTGTGACTATTCAAAGTTACAAAGCCCATTACTACAAAATCTAAGATGCTAGGTCTTCTAAGTCTTCCATTTTCACATTTATCACCATCAAGACAGAGTCAAAACAGAGATGATCCATCTTGAAGCTATGAATCAATTTCTGTAAAATAAACACACACTGTAGGAATATTCCTTACTCCCCTAACTGAAGCGACAAAGGCTTTTGCCAATCCATGAGCATTTCAAATTGTCTTTCAAGTTTATTGTACATGTCTAAGCATTGTAGAGGTCTAGTGCTAAAAGCCTACAGCATTATGATTAATGCTTTTAATTATTATTCCACATACGTATTCAATTTTAAAATAAGCACACACATAGAAGCACACACATATAATTGTATGTAATAAAGATAGCTTACCTTTAAGTCACTTCCTGGTAATGTACCTACTCCATCTTTCCAGTCCATAACACTGAATACATCAAACTCTTGACCACTTGTGCTAGAGGCAGATTCAGTCATGATTGATTTTTTAAGCTGGAAGGAAAAAAAGAAGCCATTATCACTAAATATTCCACACAGAAATCTGTTTTTAATTTAGTGTTCATTACTTCAATTTCCCTTAATTATGTACTTTTCTTGATCACAATATCCCATATCCCTACATTTAAAAACAACTGCTATCATTAACATTTTTTTCTCAGTATAATCCCCAGTAAATTATAGGAGAAAAAAATGTTAATAAAAACTTCTAAGTTAAAAACTGTCCTGATAAAATTTTGCTATTCCTTAATAAAAGGAATTCATTGACTTTTACATTATTTACTTAAAACAAAAAATCATGATACTATACAGATAGAATTCCTTACCCTCTAAGTGGTTTTTTTTTTCTGTTTTGAGACACTGAGAAGACAGTAGGTATGGATAAAGGATAGAAGTAATCTAAAATATTGATTAAAAAGAGGCCTTTTTGATAATAGAAAATAAAAAAATTCATGGATGGTCACGCTGGAAACTCAGACTTGTCAGGGGAGGGAGAGAAAGGGCATTTTTTGAAACCTTAAAATCTGTACCCCCATAATATGCCAAAATAAAAAAAAAAAAAGAAAAGAAAAAAATTCAGTCCATTATTAACTGTCATCAACACTAAATTTATCAATTAAGTGTTTATTCTATCATTACAACAAATGCACAATGTGATTGATTCTTTCTGTAAATTGGTTCATGCATCAGTTAAAATATCTAGCAATCTATCACTCTGAGAAACAGGAAAACAATCTCAAAATGTACAGTAAACACTAATAATGAAGCTCTGCTAAGATAATCAATTTATCTAGCTAAACTCTGATAATGGCTTTTAATTTTCCCTTTTTTTAAAATTTCAAAACAAAACTATTTTCCATAATCACATTGTTGGCGGTAGTACTGATACTATTGTTCTAAGACTATTGTTTGTGTAATAGCAGATAAAATAAATAATTATGTTGGTTTCATAGACAACTAATAAAAGAGCAATGGATTCTAAATTTGAATGGAAGCATCAGGATAAATTCATGATGTGTTTTATCTTTAAAAATATACATATTTTCTAGTTTTGTCCACTGGAAAAAAATCTAGGAAAAATCCCCCATGAATAGTAATGAGCAGCCTCGTGCTCAGATTGTGGTATCTAAATACCATTTTGCCCAAGTCTCCCCAGAGAAGGAGGTGATTTTTGCTCAATGGCAGGATATATCCAAGATGAGACTGGAACATCTTGTCAAAACAAGAAAGCAAAGAAACTACCAAAGAAAACAAAGGTTATATCTAAAGAACTTAAGAGCCAACCAGAAGAGGCTCCTGCTGGCCAAAGTAGTATCCATACTAGCTGCAGTAAATTAAAACACATCAAATAGGTTAAATTCACAAGTTCATAATGATATGCAAAGTAAACAAACCTAGAACATCGCACTGATAACTTTTTGAGGCTACAAGGGAACCAACTTATTATTTGGAAGAAGAAATAAGATTTATGTTGCCTTTCTGTGTGAAATGTATTTCAGGGTAACCAAAACATTGGTGAGAGGAAGTTTCCCTTTAGAAAAAATTTTAGCTAATAAATGAAAAAGGAATGATTAGAGTATTACCATTTACAATCCTTAATAAATTAATGGCTCTAGGCAATGACCATCAATAGATACTTAGAATGCAAATCCAACACCATTTATGAAGTAGCATTGCCAGGAAAAAACAAAATCAAACTTAATTGGATGAAGTCTATTTATAGGAAACACTAGAAAAGGGGAGCATGTTAAATTACACCATAAAGATATAAGGAACAAAATCCAGACTGTCAGAAACTCCTTAGCATCATTTCTCCAAGTGTGCGTTTCTCAAGGGCCTCTGAGACCTTGTCAAAAGGTCTATGAAGTCAACTATTTTCATAAAATACTAACACATTATTTACTTTCTTCACTGTGCTGACATTTGCACTGATGATGCAAAAGCAAAAGTGGATAAACTGCTGGTACAGCAGCACCCAACATAGTAGTAGTCATTTATTCTTTTTGTGTGTGTGTGTTCAATGATTAATTTTATGTGTCAAAGGCATTGCATTCTTTACCACCATGCACTCATAGTAAACAAATGGCAGTTTCATTAACGACCATCCTCAATGAAGTAAAAAGAATAAATTTTAAGTGTTGATATCTGAATATATATCTTTTTAATATTCTGTGTGATGAAACGGAAACTACTTTGGCATGTCAAAGTACCATGGAAAAGCACTTGTGAATAGTTTGAGATGTAAGATAAACAAGATACTTTTTAAATGGAATATCATTTTTACTTAATAGACTATGTTAATTTGGGTTTGGATATCTGGCAAATATTTTGTTAAAAATAAATTAAATGAGCTGGTCACATCAAGGAAAAAACTGACAGTTATTTGTTGCTAATAATTAAATTTGAGCCTTCAAGGAAAAATCAGGATTTTGGAAAATTTGCAATCACCACAATGAGCTTAACAGCTTCCCAACAGCTAAGAACTTTTGGAAGAAGATGGATGGGTAGTGATAATAATGAATGTGATTTTTAAATATTTCATAATTAAATATGTCAACATTTAGAAGAACTGCGTAACTTGGTGAAGCAATATTTTCCAAATGACCAATGCATGATGGCACAAAATTATGCATGTGTAAAGGATTCATTCAAAGTGTAAGACAGACCAATGGATTTTAATGAAACAGAGTATGAAAAGCTCATTGATAAGATTTCAAATTGCACATTGCAACTAACCTTTAAGAAACTACCACCTGTCAAGTTTTAGTGTGGTATTAAAGAAGAATATTCACTATTAAACAAAAAGACTATTAAAATATTCCTCCCTTTTCTAATCCACATATTCATAAAGCCAGATGTTTTTCATATACTTCTATCAAAATAACCTAGTGCGACAGAATGCAAAAGCAAATATAAGAATCCAGGTATTTGCTATTAAATCAGACATTAAAGAGATCTGCAAAAATGTAAAATAATGCCATTTCTCATTTTTTCTAATTTTGAAAACTATGATTACATTTCATAAAAATTATGTTTGCATATACTATAATGTAGTAGATTTATTATTGTTATTTTTAAGTGAACAGTCTAAACTATCTATTTGTAATACAGTAAATATTGATATGTATAACCCATACAATCAATTCCTCTTTGGGCTTTAAAACATTTTTAGAGTGAAAAGGAGAATGGAAACCAAAAAGTCTAAAAGCCAATAATGTACAGGATAAAAACTTGTTTTTCCCCCCCACAGAAAAAAAAAAACTAAAAAATATAAATAAATCGATGGAAGAGGAAATTTGAAATTTAGATTAAAAGATTTAAGAGACATATTAACCAATCATAATATCACAATTCATAGACCTTGTCTGGACCCTGATTTAAACTATTTATAAAAAAGATTATTAGACAAGAAGGGAAGTATGAATCCCAACTGGCTATTCAATGATATTAGAGAAATACTATTGCTTTTTTTTTATAGGAATGACAATAGCTATGTACTTTTAAAAGGGAGTTCTTCCTCATATTTTAGAGATACAAACTGAAGTGACAGATGAAATTATATAATGTGAGAAATGTTCTATAAATTAATCAAAGGGGTGAAGTAATCAAATAAGACTGACAACGTGTTGGTAGCTGTTAGATATGTAGAGTCCACGGTAGTTTGTTATTCTATATCCTTATTTTGCGCATGCTTGAAAAATTCATTCGAGTTGTTTTTTTGAGACAGAGTCTTACTTTGGCACCTTGAGTAGCATGCAATGGTGTCACCATAGCTCACTACAACCTCAAAATCCTGGGCTCATGTGATTCACTTGTCTCAGCCTCCCCAGTAGCTGGGACTACAAGCACACACTACTGTGCCCAGCTAATTTTTCCATTTTTAGCAGAGAGGGGTCTCACTCTTGCTGATGCTGGTCTTGAACTCCTGAGCTCAAGAGATCCTCCTGCCTCGGCCTCCCAGAGTGAGAGGATTTACAGGCATGAGCCACTGAGCCTGGCACAAGATTTTTTTTAAATTTAATCTCCTTACACACGAGGGCTGTCCAAAAAGTATCCAGCTATTGTTAACATAAAGAGAACCTATTGCATGGCTAGATACTTTCCAGACAGCCCTTGTACCTACAGCTGACCTTTGAACAACATGGGTTTGAACTATGTGGGTCTGCTTATACACAGATTTTTTTTCAACCAAACATGTATCTAAAATACAGTATTCATGAGATCCACAGGGCAGACCTATCGGATTTAAATATGAGTGAATTTTGATACATGAGGGGATCCTGGAACCAATCTCCCAGGAATACTAAGGGAAGACTGTAACATACATTCATTTTTAAATAGATGTTTCAATATTCTTTCTTCTTTTTTCCCCTTTACCTAGAGAAAATGTCACATAGTAGACATGTATTTTATTAAGTCTATTTCTGATCGTTTCAAAATTTATATAGTCTGAATTTGAAGAATCAGATTTCAGAGACATCAAAGCAGAGGCAACAAAAGCAGAAATAGACAAATGAGATTATATCGAACTAAAAAGCTTCTACATAGCAAAGGAAACGGAGTGAAAACCTACAAAATGCTAGAAAATATTTGCAAACTATCTACCCAACAAGGGATTAATATCCAGAATATATAAGAAACTCAACAACTCAACAGCTAAAAAACAATCTGATTTAAAAACAGGTAAATAATCTAAATAAACATTTCTCAAAAGAAGACATACAAATGATCAACAGATACATAAAAAAATGCTCACTATCACTACTCAGAGAAATACAAATCAAAACCATAGTGAATTATCATCTTACTCTAGTTAAAACAGCTATTTTAAAAAGACAAAAAATAACGAATGCAGATAAGGATGCAGAAAGGGGAACTCTTTCTTATACACTGTTGATAGGAATGTGAATTAGTATAGCCATTAAGAAAAATAGTATGGAAGTTCCTCAAAAAATCTAAAAACAGAAATACCATATGATCCAGCGGTCCCACAAATGGGTATATATACAAAAGAAATAAATCAGTATGTTGAAGAGATGATCTTCACTCTCATATTTATTGTAGTGCTATTTACAAGAGCCATGATATAGAATGAACCTAAGCATTCATCAAGAGATGAATGAAGAAAATGTGGTATATATGCACATAGGAATATTATTCAACTATAAAAAAGGATGAAATCCTGTCATTTGTAGTAACATGGATGAACCTGGAAGACATTATGTTAAATGAAATAAGCCAGCACTCATGTGGGAACTAAAAACATTTATCTCATGGAAGCAGAGAGTAGAATAGAGGTTACCAGAGGCTGGGAAGGATATGAGGGAGGTAGGGTTAGGGAGAGGATGGCTAATGAGTATAAAATTACAGTTAGATAGGAAGAACTTACTCTAGTGTTCTACAGTACAGTAGTTAACAATGTATTATGTATTTCAAAATAACTAGAAGAAAGCATTTTGAATGTTCCCAACACAAAGAAATAATGACTACTTACGGTGATGGGCATCCCAATTTCATCAATAAACATGTATGGGAATATCACATGTGCCCCATCAACATGTATAATCATGTATCAATTAAAAATAAATAATTTTTTTAAAAAAGAATCAGATTTCACTATTATTAAGACTTAATCCTCAAAACAGGAACCAGGATGTGAAGGCCAGAAGAAGAATTATCTAAGAAACATTGTAAATAAGAAATGAATTAAGATGTGCACTTAAGTTCTGTATGACTCCTCTCTCACTAAATACATAACGATCAGCAGTGAAACTGACTCCCTAATAAGTGATGTAGGAGTGGCAACTTTTCCCTGATAGACAGTAGAGTGACAGAAAAAATTTTCCCCCTGGTGGATAAACTGGGCAAAACCCGAGTGATCCTTTAAAAAGATTTACTGTTCTTTCTGGTAAAATCTGTAGATACTAACCATTTCCACTATTTTCTTTGGCAAATACACTTTAAGGAAATCTATCAAAATTATCTTATAGTGTAGAAATTCTCAGCTGTGACTATCCTAGTCATTACATTCTCTATAAATATAATAAATAGCATTTGTTCACCAGATACTAAGTGTCAGACATAATACGCATACTTTTAAATTATTAATTCGGTCTTACCTTCTTCCAGAAAAGGATTCAAAGTGGCAATTTACCTATACTATTTCACTTATTTCTTTTTAATAGAAAGATGGATCCTTCCATCATCCCTCTGGTCTACACTGAAGAAAGTAAGGTGCAGAAGGTTTAGTAGCTCTCTCAAAACCACAGCTGGTGGCACAGCCAGCCTTTAAACCCAGGTCAATTCTGAATCCAATCATGAGCTGTTTTCTCAACCACTGTCTAACCTTTACAGAGTTTTGTCTCCTCTGAAAATCTGGCAAAACCTATTTCCCCAAAACATGGTACTCCTTGGAACATAGCAAAACCAGTATACTAGGGCCAACGTTCTTGACATAAATATCAAGTTCATGGCAGTCTAACATGTATCTTTTTAATAAAAATTAGCAAAAATATTATGTTTCAATTAAATTATTTATTTACTTATTAAGAAAATGTCATAAGATGCATATATAACACAAATACATGTTTGGTCTTTTCCTACCTAAAAATGATACATGTATAAAATTCATAGAAGCAAGTTCCTGTCCATGTCTAGCAGGAGGAATAGAAAGAGGAAGAAATCTATAAGCTAGCACTGTATAAAACCTGCAATAAATGTTACATTTTTAAGAAATACTCAAGAATCAAGAATATGACTTTGCTATACATTAGTAATGTTACAGTGTACACTGCCTATAAGCAGATATCTAAACTTTGTAACAATTATTTTCATTCTTTTTTTCATTCTGTGGTTTATGGATATTTTGTATAAAATATTGTAGAATTAAAATATTTACTACATTGTCTTTCCCATCAACTATTAATAATTTTGAAGCCACAGCTACTTTTATTATCACAAGAAGTCTGAAAGGCTACAACATAGTAAGCATTTTTCCACCATCTATTAATCAGTTAGAACAGCCAGAAACCAATATCATTTTAATGAAAGTCGCTTCTTCTATGACACCTTGCCTTACTCCCTTTTCATCCTCCATATGTGCACATTCGCATAGAAACATACAAAAAGTCCTTTCACCTCAACAAATCATGTTCCTAAGACTTGGCAAATTTTTTCAGTACTTAGAAGTACTTTTATTTTGTTCCTGTAATTATCACCTGTACTATTCCATAATCCCACATGTAACCTGTATTTTATGGGCCACAAAAAGCAGGTAGATAATAGTCAAAATACAAGTCACAAGCAGTATTTCTCATTCTGCAAAAATATCCACTGGAAAACTCTTGTTAAATGGTGCTCAGATTTCCCAAGCAAGTATCTTATAAGTGCACCATGATGACTCCCCTGGGCTATAAGGCAGGATCTAGCATTTTCTTCCTATTCTCCTCTAAATTCTAATGGTCTCCAGCCACTACTGATGTCAGACTGGGGTATGGCTGTCCATCAAATGCACCGAAGCAGCTTTGGATTCCCACTAACACACATGTCATGGCTGACAATGCCACAATCAAGGGCACTAATGCCCACATGCTCCTCCCAATGCCCACTGTGGATGGCTTATCAAGGGGCTGGTAACTTTCCTGAAGATAGAGACCACGGCTGCTGGTACCAAGTGTATTACACTGCCAAAGTCTCCCTTTTGTGAAACAATTCTCTTTAGCTTTTACTCACTTTTATGACAATCATCTTGCCCTCAGTCTCCACTCCGCGACATATGACACTATCCTCAGAATTACCTCCTCTCCCTCTCATACACCACTCCTTGTCTCCAAACCAAAGCTGTGGAACTCAACTCTCCCTTGAGATATCCTGTGAACTGGATGAACCTCCTTAATCTCTCATGTAAATAAATTCCTGGCACCCCCAGTCTACCATGTATGTACCTCTCACATAGGTGGTGATGAAACTGAGTTAATATCCTACATTCAGAAACCCTATGTTTATGAGACTACAAGGAAGCCAACTTCTCATACACTGATGGCAGCATTATTAGTTGGAGCAACCACTATGGAGAACAATACCCAAGACCATATCTTCCAACTCAGTGATTCTGAGAAATTTATTTTCTAGATACTTGCATATATGTACACAAATAAAAATGTAAAAGGTTATTCACTGCCTACAATATTGTTTATAACACAAAAAAATTGGAAACAACTCAAATGCCCATCAGTAGAGGACAATTGTAGCATATCCGCACAATGGTATACAATGACACTGTAAAAAACAATGAGGAAATGCTTTACATTTCAATATACAAAGAGTTCCAAGATACTATTGATACTGTTAATGTTATGCAAAAATACAAAAACTGTGTGCTACTCTTTGTATCAAACAAAAGGAAGTATATATAAATATGAGTATTACTCATATATGCCTAGACTATCTCTGGAAGGATTTATCAGAAACTGGTAACACTGGCTGTGTCCAGGAAGACAGCTATGAGCAGGAGCCTTTTGTTTGTATTTCATTTTTACTTGTTGAATGTTTCTATGTTACTAAAAAAAAAAATTAATAAAAAAATACAAATTTTAAATCCTGTTTCGAATTTATTTTAAAGTCTATGTTATAAAAGGCATGTCTTCCCATGAACATGACAACAACTGAAGCTACAGCCTTGAAGTCACTGAGGGAAACCAACTTCTGCAAAGCTCTCTGGTAACTTATAGGACACGTTACCTACATAGGCACGTGTAACAGCTCAACAGATGGATTAGAGGGAGGAAATGTAGGGTTCTGCTCCACGACTCAGGTATGCATTCCCAGACTGCATATTATGGTTTCTACTCTTCTTGAGTGACACCTGAAGTTCCTGTGACATTTAGTAATTTGTCATTTTACAAGGACATGATTCTGAATCACACACGCCACAAAGCTGAGGGGCAAGGGCAAGTTATAGAGCCTGGCCGAGGTCCAAGTATGTTCTTAGTCACAGTGCTTCGTCTTAGTGCTATGAATACAGTAAATAAAGTGATAAAAAAAACTGTTTCTTTTTAAAAAATGAAACAAAGAAAATTAACTGCTAGTTGAGTCTAGTGTGGATGACAGAATAAAGGGAATATGGAAATGTTTATGAAAGTGATAGGCTAGCCACAAAATAGAAGTTTCAGATAAATTAAAGACTGAAATGTCAAATGCAATGATGACTCAGACACATTGTGTGAACAAAACTACCAAATGCTCCAAAAGGAAATAAGTAGAAAAGATGTGTGAATTTGTTTCAATAAGCGTTCCAGACAGTATAAAAATCGCTTATCAAGTGAGACAAGTAGTTAAAGGTCTAAAGAGATCACTTAAAAATTTCAGTTCTACTTTAGCAATTTTACAGAAAGAATTACGTGCTACAATGATTTTTTTTCAAGAATTACGATTGGCTTGGGATACAGCCCTCACACATGTCAAAAATCTACAGCATCTCATTTTGACTAGAGATAAACAGAGTCTGGGTGTCCTTCATAATCCTTCAGACAACTTCTTTGTTCATATCTGCCATGAGTGGATGAAACAGAGTCTGCAAGTGAGGGGCCTGGACTCCTGAGGTGCTGAGCTCCTGTAGCATGTTCAAAATGAAGAGCAGCCTGCGTAGGGCTGAGATGAAGAGAAGATATCAGTCCTCTGAGAGATTAGCAGCTGACCTAGAATGCTCAGCACAGAACAAGAGAGAGGGCCTTGCCTATTACCCAAAAGTCTGGACCTGCAGATAAGGAAAGAAATACGGATTACCGAGAACCGGTACTGACCATTCCTGCTCAAACCACTGTTCTCCAGAAATTTTATTTAAAAGAATGGCTAATGTTCATTAAGGCCAGTTAAATAACTTCAATAATTTTACAACTGCTTTTTTTTAAGAGTTGGCATTTTATAGTTTTATAGTTAACTGGTGCATTTTTCAAACATAAGGTACAGAGATGCTATGGTTATGAGTTGAAAGTGGTTGTAAAATGGGGGTAGACATTACCTCAAATGCAGTGTCTGCGAATCAGACTCCAATTCTGTTATTTAGATAAAAGGCCTAAGACATCAGCGCCTGGTGTCCATGGATTAATCTTACCAGTTTTTGGTCAAAAGGGCAATACAGGCCGGGCGCAGTGGTTCACGCCTGTAATCCCAGTGCTCTGGGAGGCCAAGGCAGGCGGATCACTCAAAGTCAGGAGTTTGAAACCAGCCTGAGCAAGAGCAAGACCCCGTCTCTATTTAAAATTGGCCTACAAAAAAAAAAAAAAAAAAAAAAAAGGAGGGCAATGTATCTTTTGTAGAGTGAGCCAAGAAGGCTATCCCTAAAATAATTACCATTAGCTAAACAAAAATGACAACTGTACAGAAGAATAACACAGCAATGAGAAAAAACAACCTCTACCATGGGAATCCAAGGCCCTGCCACTATGATGCCTACTTTAAGACCATTAACTGAAGATGGCTTTTCATTTACTTAGTAGGAATCATCAGTCACTAACCAAATACCACACCCAGTGCAGAATAACCAACTGAACGTCCTAAATATCATTCTTCAGTAGTATCATTTAAAAGGAGTCTCCCCACTACTAACTGCCTTATTATGTGACGTATAAAACTGCTCTGAGCCTCCTGTACACACCCCCTCTACTCTTGCCATCCTAATATATCATGGATCCTCAAAATGTACCATACTCTTACAGTTCCTCTTTCTATCCCTCATCCTTCCCTAAACTACTTCCCTCCTTTTCTCCTCTTCATTTTACTTTCCCAAGTTTGCCAATTACCTACTCTGTGACTTCTGACAAACTGATCTCTTAAAATCTCAATCTCCTCATCTGTAAAATGCAGAGAATAATAGAACCTTTCTTCTTCATTGGGTAATGATAAAGACTAGAGGAGCTAATAAGCCAGGTAATACCCTAGCATAGTGCCTATCATGTAATAAGTGGCCAATAAAATGTTAGTTTATTATTATGATTATCTGGTTTGATTCTAAATCATTCAAGTTCATGACAGCCAATCAGTGATCTTTATAAAAAATTGGGTAGTGGTTTTTTAAAAAATTCATTTTATTTCAATAGCACCTATGGTAGTAGGCTACCTATGTTCAAACCTATGTCCAAATCTATGTCATAATATGTGAGGATCACTACACAAAAAGTAAATATCTTATTGTTAAAAACAAATCCTCATATTTACGTGGCTCCAGAAAAGACTGCCGGTTTCTTAATAAAGCAATGCCTCTAGTAAGGGGGAAGGATCTGCCACACAGGGAGGGTACTGGACCCTGAAGGAGCCTCATGACTGGGCACCACACTGGCCTGACTGCATTTAAGCAAGACTAGATTAAAGGCTAGGCTAGGGCAACATTCCCCAAACTCTGCTCCCCAAAACACACCTTTTAGGAGACCATTTATTCATGTCCCATGATAAAAGGTTTTGTGGTGAAAGAGACGCGCAATGATACCCCAGCCGTCTTTGGGAGGTGTACAGTGCACATCAGATGTGCAGCCGCCTGCAGGGTGCAGTCTCAGCCTAAGTTTCCCACAGTCCCTTAGCTTCAGGACTGTTATTGCACTTCCACGGAACTCCGCTTTTGGAAAATGCTGAGCCATAAAAAATAAATTCAGGAAATGACATTAAAGTAAGTGTTTTACAAGGGTAGTGTTTATTCATCTTCACATTAGATTCAACTACAAGGATGCTACCTTCTGCCCTCTGACCTAGCTCCCTGTCTGCATACACATGTTGAGAACTGCAGTGTCTAATACTTGGGAATGTCCTCAGGACTTATAGTCCGTTCAGTCTAGGCTCGAGAGAGTCACCCTGAGAAAGATATGGTCCTTACCACCGAAGACCTCCCCACAGTTCTCTGATGGCTTCCTTTACCTCCATGACACCAAAGAAGCACACAGCTTTTAATGGGAGAACTCACAGGTCCACAAATACAAGGCCACATGGAGGAATCATACAAAGTCCCTAAGCCTAACACACATGAAAGAGAGAAAGACATCCTAGAGCAGAGGGTTTCCTCAATGCTTTGTCATTTTAAAGGATCTGACCAATACTAGACTATCTGACTCTTACAACTATCTTTTAAGACTGGTAAAAATTCAGAAAATATATTATCTTCATTTTACGGATGAGAAAATTGAGGTCATCTAGCTAAGAAACAGACTTTTACTTCCCAAGACAGTGGCCAACACTCTGAATTTTAGTTAACATAGAAAACAATTTAATGTAATGATGGAAAACCAAGGCTTTGGAACCAGACTGCCTGGGTTTACATCTCACTTTCACAATTTACTAGCTGTATAATCTTAGGCAGGGCGTCTAACCTCTCTTGAGTCTTGGCTCCTTCACTTGTAAAATGGGATAGGAATAATCTACTCCACAGAGATATAAAAATGTTTTTTTTTTTAAATATTAGCCAGGTGTAGCAACTTACACCTATAATCCCAGCACTGTGGGAGGCTAAGGTATAGAGATTGCTTGAGACCAGGAGTTCGAGACTAGCCTAGGCAACATACCGAGACCCCACCTCTACAAGAATTTTAAAAATTAGCTGGGTGAGGTGGTGCATATCTGTATTCCCAGCTACTTAGGAGGCTGAGTCAGGAGGATTATTTGAGCCCAGGAGTTGGAGGTTACAGTGAGCTATGATCATCATGCCACTGCATTCCAGCCTGTGAGAGAGCAAGACCCTATCTTAAAAAAAAAAAAAAAAATTCAGGCTGGAGTGCCTTGCACATAGTGGGCACTCAGTACACAAGAGCTACAGTTATTCTGAAGAAAAGAAAATAAGCTGCTCTCTAGCATCCATATGCCCTCCAAGTGCCGGTTTACCAGAGGTCTGAAGTATCACAGGACAGAGAAAGGACATCTGTGCAAAGGCCAATACCTCTGCATCACAAAGCCTTATTTAATTTCTCAGGCATCCAGAGATGAGGGCAGGGAAGGAGGAAGGGCAGTCAAGAGCAACGGAGAGACTGAGATTCCATGGACAAGTAGATTTCAAAGTGAATTTGGGAGAATGATGTAAGGTCAATAACTGTTAGTTTTGCCAAGTTCTTATAAAGAAATGAACATTTTAACAACCAACAAAATAAGAAGGACATGATTTCTGGAAAACTACACAAGACTAGGCTATTGGCAACCTTACTGTGACATTTTTGCTGAGGAGGCATAAAAACGTCCTCACTTACCAACTGTGGTTCCAGGACCTGCTTTCAGGACAGCTAGCACAGAGACAAACAGAAAGTACTGTGAGAGATCGCAGCAAAAGGCCAGTAGGAAAGAGAGAAATGAAAGCGGTGCATAGTCCCCAAAGGGGGCTACAGTGACTGCCGCGAGAGTCTTTCTCTGTGGGAGCACTGGAAGATGTATGTGCACATAAGATAGATGCCAGGACCTAAGTGGTGGTGAGAGGGCAGGATCTACACCCTGATTATAACACTCACCACACTGGATCACCATCACCTACTTACAGGAGGCTGGCTTTGAAGACAAGAGACCTTGATTTATTCATTTCTTTACCCCTTGATACCTACCCATAGTAGGTATCAATAAAATTTGTCAAACGAATGAATAAAAGAGAAGGGGGAAATGCAACAAACTAGTGGGGGTAGGGTTGGGGAGAGGAGAAATCAGAAAAGTCTTCATTTGTCCATCTATCTCATACTCTCCAATGAAAATTCTAACAACTGGGCTGCTAAGTATTTATTTACCTCTTTGGCAGAAGCGTAATATCACCACTCCAAGAAACTCTCCTTATTTAAGTGTCAGTGGAGAACACATCAAAAGAAGTTAAATTCAAACCTCTTAAACAGGCTTATTCAATAAGGATAAGAGAAAAATCTAAACTCACACTTGAAGGATCTCTCGACAAACACATTGCTACAAAGAAAAATCTTCCTTTCAAATCAAGCATGACAGATACCAGCTTTGATATTCTACTCACCCTGCCTGATAGGAACTCTGAATAACATACATAGTGGAATTGAGATCTGTTGTGGAGAGATGTGAAATTTGGCCCTAAGGGCCTAATAGGTTCGTAGATTTTAGGCAGGAAAAACTAGATCATTTCAGTGTGAGAACTGAAATCTTAGTACCAGCAAGAACAAATCCTTGAGTGTCTGGGTCTTCTGTTCTCTATCCCTGTAACATTAGATACCTGAGTGTCAAATAATCCATGTTGCCTTTAAATATGAAATCAGTTATTACAACTGTTCTATCTTATTGGCATTTTCTCGAAAATACCCCCACTTTATCTCTTGGTCACATGTTAACAAGAAGTATCCTATTTATAACGTAGCCATGATTTATCTGATTTGCTACCTTTTCTGCCATGGAGAGCGTATGCAAACGGGTAGTCACCAAAGACAACCTTCACAAACTCTCAACTTCCTGCCCTTCGTTTGTTACTGTAAGAAGGATGAATTATTTGAGATTCTGTGGCCTAACCTACTTACTTCCTCTAAAGGAGGAACAGAAAATGAAAAATGCCTTTCAAGAAAAAAAAAAGGTACACAGAAAGTGAAATCACAAACTGACATTAATAGGCCTAAGGCGTATTTAATACACTCTCATCAAATGCTTTAATTTGAAGTTCATGTTCAATATATATAGACTATAAGACATCTCAATTTGAGGTAGAAATATCCTGAAAAGTGCTATCTTATCATCAACATACTATACTAGAAGGGTAATAATAGAAATTTTACAAAGGCCATAAAAAGAACAAAAACCTGTCTGACACAGATATTTCTATGCTTGTGCTAAATATGCATGAACTTAAATTTAAAAAGAAAAACTAAAAGTACTGTCTTGTTCTTTTTAAATTTTACTTCATAATTTTTTTTAAAAAATGCTAAAAGTAGTGGTTTTTTTTTTTCTTATTCTGCTTCATGTTTTTATAGAACATAGAGCTAAAATTAAAAGATTTACACTTGATTTCTCTTTGCATGTAATGAATTAGATTTGACCAGATTTTATTTCTCTCAGAGAAGTCAGGTCTACAGGCTTATCTTGATAATCATTTGTAGCTAAACTCCTTATCAATAGATTGAACAACTAAGCCTCAAGTCCACCAAATAAGACCACAAACCAGTTGGGTGAATTTAGATAATTTAACAACCAGACCAGATTCACCACTTAGAAATTTCAATTCACTGTTCAGGGTTCACCAGTGTAACAGGGAAAAATGATCAACTGATTTTGGTACTTCAATAATCCTACTCAAAATGTTCTAGTAACTGAACTGGTTCAATTCCATGAAATTATATATAACCCAAAGCTGTAGCCCAACCTTAAAAAGACCTGGCACATAATAGGTGCTCAAAGAAATTTATTGAATACTAGAACTTCACCAAAGGAGAAACAGTCCATTATCCTGTAATCAATGCAGGCAATAGCATCCTTCTAAGTCAAACTGAAGATCAGCTTGATGCACCACAGCTCACATAACAAAGATAAATACTTCCCATTGCAACACACAACCACTCCATGAGTGCAAATAGACTCTTCACCTCATTTTGCATTTTGGTTAGAGTGTATAACACCAGTAATTATGGCACTCTTGTTTAGTATTTTCTTAGTCATATTCCCTGTTTTCATTTTTTATTTTGATTCTAGGCCACTATATTTCTGCCACATACACCCCTAGTTTCTCCCCACCATCATCTCTATACCTTATTTTAATTTTCTTCTTTCCTTTTACAATCCTGGCTTCTGAGCAAATTCCATAACCTTTTGAGCCTGCCCTGGTAAATTTAGGCCCCATTCTTTTTACTGATTGATTGCTTTACTATTTTTAAATAAGTAGCCTACTGCCTTATTGGGTCTCCTCCCACTAAGAATAAATGAAATCTTTTATATAAGTATGCACAGTAATTCCAAAACCTATTCTGAGTAACATTTTATTAGCAGTTTGTGATCATTTCAAGGCCATAGGCTAGACCAAGGTATTCTTTTGAAAATAAATCAATGATTGGTCTTTTCCCAATTTTTGGTTTAAAAAAGAAAAAAAAAGAGAAAAGTAGAAAGAGTTTTCTTCCCATCAATTTTTCTTACACACGCTCACAGTTGCTCATTTTACTAAACCAACGTATAAGTGCCAATATATTAATCTGGAAACACGTTATCTTTGAAATATTCTAGGAATTACTGTTTTGAAAATCAGAAACCTACAGATATAACAACACAGTCATAAGCCAGTATTATTTTCTCTGGTTCCACCCCTTTCAAACTGCATGATATGAACTTAGACAAGTTACTAAGTATCTCTAAGCACTGGTTTGCTCTAAAAGAGAAATAATAATAACAAATGCTCAAGGTTAGTGCAAGTATTAGAGATACTACTCAGTGCCTAGAACAGTACCTGAGCATAGCAGAAAGCACTCAGAAAGTATTTTTTGGATGAATAAATAAGTAAATGAATATAAGGCACCCAGCTTAATGCTTGGCACTCAAAAGGCTCTCAATATACAATTGCACCTAATACTGTATGTCAACATTTCAGAGTGTTGTGCAGAGAATACCCCATCTTCCAGGCCCCTATCACAGGAACACATTCAACACCATATCAGAGGCACTACCATAGAACATACAGCATTTGTCTCTGCCACTGACTCACACTTAACCATAGCTTCATTTTGGTAATTACCATTATATATGCATGGGTTGTCTCTCCAACTAGATTAGAAATACGCGGAGGACAACGATTGATGCTCCATTTCTCTGTAGTCCCAACACATTCATGCCTTCAATCCTGTTATAACTGTTGATTCTGTGAAATACTTCCCAACAGTGATTTACACAAAACAGATGCTCAATAAATACTTGTAGATTGAATGCAAAACATCCATTTTCAGTATACATGGAATAAAAAATAATAATGTAGAAAAGCATTTTACTATTACATATAATATGTATATAATTCTTATAATCACCATCCAAGTAATTCATTTCAAGTGTACTTCTAAGGAAGAAACTAGAGTTCATCAAAAAAAGTTCCCTCCCTCAAGATCACCCAACTTTACTCAAACTCCTCTCAAAAATCCTCGTTCTTTTCTCCAAACTACCCAGTATCCTAAATGGGAATTATCTAAAGGTCCTTCCCAATTTTACTTCACAAGTCAAAGTTAGTTATTATATTTCAAAGGTAACCTTTCCTGGTGTTTCCTTTCATCCACTGGCTGCACAACTGCTGCAATCAATACAAACCAGTTTGTTATATCCCACTATTGACTCACGTTTAAGTGTCAACGAAATAATTTAACACAGTGAAGAGATAACCTGAGACTATTCCCATTAGCTAATGAAGCCCTTCACAAAATATATCTTCCACGTATCCCCTGACCTTTAAGACATCATACACACACACATATATACATATATATACAAACACACATGAACATACAATAGTTCTCTCTAAATACGGTATCTTCACCTGTATCATAATAACCACCAAATTCTTATGAGAAACAAATTCCTCAATAGTAGTGAGTTGGAACAGTGATAGACCAGACCCTGACCACAAAGTCACCATCACCTTGTGAACACACTGGTCAAAGAAAGAATCAGCTCAAATCTATGACTCTCACTAGTTAACACTATTCAGGTATTTCTTGTAAGTGGGTGAAGGGCTTCTTATTCATTTATGAAGGCTAAGCATAAAAAGAAGTAGTATCATGTGTTACGTTCTATGTACACAATTATATGCCATGGTTCAGCACCAGTTAGCCCAGAAATCCTTGTTTCCTGGCTCAGTGGCTCCCAAGAGTGCTGGAGCCTTTATTCTTGTCTACTGGTACAATGTGCAATTGTTATACTATTATTAGCAGAGCTCAGAGTTGTGTTTGCTCCTGGAGTGAGGATCTAGGGAACTTCTCAAGGGCAAAGACCTAGTCTTTTAGTGAAGAATTCAACAAAAACTGGTTAACTAGCAGAAACACTGCTGGAGGGATCTCTCAAGATGCCTATCCTTGCGACCCCCCCAGGGTACCCTTGTCCTGACACCATGTAAAGTAACTTCTCTTGTAAATTTCCCATCCTAACTGCATCTACTATAAATAAAACTGGTTGAAACATAGAATTCTTAAAAATAAAATACCAAACAAGTGGAAATTCTTCAAGAACCAACTCTCAATTACTCAGGCACTAATGAAACAGGACATATATTTCTTTTTTCCCCTACTATTGGGCTTTTGGATTCTTAGAACACTGACTGGATAATCAAAAGAAGAGAGATAAAATAAACCCTTACAAGTGTTTGGTTTTATTTCGTCAGGTTCAGCACCTTCAGATTGAAAATGATGACAGATAGGACTTGTGATTTTCTTTTCTATGTAAATATTTTTAGATAATTGGCTATAATTAGAATACAGTAGCAAAGGGATCTAGAAAACAGGGAGGGAAAGCTCTATGTGGACCTTTCCCTAAATCCAGTCATTCAGAGGACTCATTTTCTGGCCCCTATAGTTAGTTTAAATCATTACTACCCCAGTTACCTATTTTCTCCTCCTCATCTCCCAGCAGACTCATGCAACTAAAATATTAATTACAGAACATTAATTCCCCTAACAGCAACCCTTCTACTTTCATCACCCTGCCATTTTCACAATTAGGCATCATTTTAAAGTATTTCTTTCACTTACTACTTCTACCTACTAAATGACTAGTTTGGGATAAATTTCAGGTTCTATATTCAGCACCGTGTTAGAACATGGTCCCTTGCCTCAATGAGCCAACACTATAAAAGGAAAACTACTTTTTTCCTCAAAAAAAGAAATATCCCTAGAAATATTTTTGACAAGTCCATAAACTACATACACCAGAAACCACTCTAAAAATTTTAGCCAGGAGGCCAGGCGTGGTAGCTCACACCCATAATCCTAGCACTCTGGAGGCCAAGGCGGGAGGATCGGAGGATCGCTGGAAGTCAGGAGTTTGAAACCTGCCTGAACAAAAGTGAGACCCTGTCTCTACTAAAAATAGAAAGAAATTAGTCGGACAACTAAAAATATATAGAAAAAATTAGCCGGGCATGGTGGCACAAGGCTATAGGCCCAGCTACTCGGGAGGCTGAGGCAGAAGGATTGCTTGAGCCCAGCAGTATGAGGTTGCTGTGCGCTAGGCTGATGCCACAGCACTCTAGCCCAGGCAACAGAGTGAGACTGTCTCAAAAAAAAAAAAAAAAAAAATTTAGCCAAGAATTAAATTACGATGTTCTACACTACATAACCTACCTACCCTTCACAAAGCTTGGCTAAGGTAAAAGAACAATAAGACTACCACACATTTACTTAACTTTATAGTTTTAAAAATCTTATTTTATTTGATCCTTCTAACAAAGAAGCCAGGCAAGTATTGTTGTTCCCATTTTCCAGATGAGAAAATCTGAAAGAGGTAGAGTGACTTAAACATTCTTTCCATAGCCACAATGACTCTCCAAATGAAGAAAAATAAGCACTATCTTCAACTCAACATGTCTCAACAGGACACTTACCATCCTAGGAAACACATCTCACTCTGCTTGAACCTTAATTCTGTCTGTATGACCTTCTTAGAATAGTTTCTGCCCCACTGTCTCTATTGCTATCATCTACATGGACCACATCTACTTTTTAATATTTTGCTAATTACACTATTCAAAATGATCCACATGCAGAAAGTGACAGTAAACTCCTGTTAGTCATTTTTATATCAGTAATTATTCAGTTTGACTCCTAGACCACAATCTCTCCCACTCAGGATTATCAGTCCTGTTCATAAAATGTAGACTAATTTTTGTTTCCTTTTATTTGTGCTCAACAAGAATTAGCAACCCCTGTCACACTCAAGATAGAAAAAGCAGGAAAATAAGCAGAAAAGGAGAGGGAAAACTGAGGGGGGAAAAAGCAAAAAGGCTATAATGGTAGAAAGCACTAGAACGGCACAGATGTACTTAGAATGTTCCACCCCAGAGACAGCTGCCCCCTCTGCCTGAGGATGACTTTTGTTCTAAAAGTGGGTCTTGGATTATTAGAGATAAGCCAGCACTCTCGAAATTTACCAACGGGATCTTATTGGACAACAGCTGTATTCTCTGTGGGGATATGTTCAAAAGTTATGAAGTCTAGCCTGGCATGGTGGCTCATGCCTATAATCCCAGCACTTTGGGAGGCCAAGACAGGAGGACTGCTTGAGGCTAGGAGTTGAAGACCAGTCTGGACAATATAGCAAGACCCTGTCTCTACCAAAAACAAACATAAACAAAAACAAAAAGTTGAAAAGTCTATGCTACTGGAACTTCACAATATCCCTGTGACATGATATTTGGCATAAGTCAGCCCATCTTGGATTTAAGCCATAGGAGTTAAGTTACTTAAATACCCCAAAGCTCTCACCATAAATTTCATTACAAAATGTTACCACTGGATTCCAAAGACATTTAAAGTTCCAGAATCTTCCATATCACTGTATACGTATATAAAAGTAAGATGAATTTACAATCACTTTATTCCAGTTTTTCCACTTTTTCAATTCCAAAGAGTAAAAAAATTTACTTTCAATAGAAAACAGGTGCTAAAATGCTAATTAAGAACCTACTTCCTCATTAGTATAGTGGTGAGTAAAAAAAAAAAAATCTAGTAAGTAAGCCAGTCCAAAGATTATCGTCACCCCAGGACAATCTCATAACTTCTAATGTTTCATTCAACCCTCAATCACAGTTAGTGTCAATAGATTCATGCATTCAAAGCAGCTTCCATAAAATGACGATTTTCTGCCAACCCTGCCCCACACTCTCCTTCCTGATCTCCAAATACAGCTTTTAACATTTGTAAGCATGTGAAACAATTTGTTTCAACAAGCAAATCTTACTTTGCAGCAGTCAAGAAACGCAGAACTGTCCAATGGTCTTCACAATTGCTGTCCACTCCCAAGATTTCTTCTAAGAGTCTAGCATTGATTTAAAGAGAGGAAAGGTAGAATCAAAGCATGGTCCTCAAAAAAGAAGCCTTCAATCCACAATCCACAATTTGTAAGTTTACATTTGAATCACTGACATGCATAATTTCACACCATACCACTCTGTATAAATAAACTAGTCCCGGATGAGATGAAATGAGTTTTAATCATTCATATCATTCCCATAAACTAAGTTCACCCAAGAAAGTCTTTCTCATTGTAGGACAAACAGGTGAAAGTTACAGGGATCATTTGACTCAACGTTACCACCCCACACTGCTTTTATCTTTAAAGATACTTTACAGAATATACACTGGCAAAAGAATAGATATTATGTAAGCAGTTTTGCCCATATATTTAAGTGTTTTAAATCACAAATTATACAAAGTATTCAGAAATAATTTCTTACCCAGTGAAACAAAATTACAATCTTAGAACCAAAAGACACTACTTATTTCACAACTATATATAACCAAACAGCTAAGAAACTAAACACTAGCCTTCAATCATTCTTATCAGAGAATAAAGTGACCAGCTCATATTAAAGGCAAATCTCAACCAAAGGTCTTTTTCATTTCTTCAAAGCCTTAAACACATGTTTCACTTTGTATTTATAACATTGAAAATGAAGTTACTCGCTGTGACTCGTGGTCAAAAATTGATGAAAGGTATAGACAACAATAAATACAAGCGATTGCTTCTAACCCAGGGAGTGACCAATCTTAAAACCCAGTTATAACAGCGAAGTATTTTTCACACGTAAGTAATGACGGAGGGAAGTTACAAGGTCTGAGTCCTCAGATTTCACTGCTCTCCGACTTACTAAACTTTCTATTTCTGATCAGCATCCTTTCACACCACATCTGGCTGCTCGCTCAGGTCCTCTAATTACTTCCACGTCTGACCGGACTACGTAGCTACAAGTAAAGGCCAAACTTTGCTCCCGGCCTTCCGAACTTAAAGATGCGTTTAACCACTAGAGGTCTCCCCTTGGCCAGTTTTGCACGTTCGCTATTTTGCTGCACTTGAAACTTTCCGGAGAAATGCTCTCTACTCGAGTCAGTGTTTTTCTAAAAACTTGCGCAAAAATCCACGCGACCGAGATAGCCGGCACAGAGGCTCTCGGGCTCCCCGAGCCGATAAAGACATCACAGACCACGCTCTAGGAAAACCGAAATGATGCCTCGACGCGCTCGCCGCCGCCGCCGGCCGCCCCCACCCCAAATTCTTATTTCTCATCTCAGTTTCCCCTGACCCAGAACAATTAAAGCCCTATTTTTGTTTCTGTGCACTCCGAAGGATCTCGGAGGCATTTTACCGGCGGCGGCCCCGCGGCGGCGAAGGAGCGGGCCGAGGGATGCGGGGAGGGGGCAGGGCCGCGCTCGCTGCGCCCGAGGAAGTTGCATAAGGAAAGAGACTCCGTTTTTAGGGTCCCCTCAAAAAATCGGCGGGGAGGGGGAGGAAAAGGAAGCGGGGCGGCGGCGGCAGGGGGACTGAGAAGGGAAACCGAAGCAACGTTTACCTTCGTCTCCCCGAGGAAGGGTGGGGTACAGCCACGGTCCTCGCCACCCGGCGAGCGCGGCTCGTCACCCCCACTCTCACCGAGCGCAGACGGACGGACAGACACCCCCACCCCTCCGCGGGGACGGCGGGGAGGAAACCGCCCGCTTTTAAACTTTCTCTCACGGTCGCGCCGTGGGCCGTGCTTTGACCAGAACGGAGGGGGAGGGGGAGACACGGGGCCTTTTTTTCTTTAAAGGTAATTAAAGTTTTACCACCAGTCCAAAAGTTGCGCCCTCCCCCCGCCCGTGCCCCCGTGCCCTCCTCCCCTGCCGGGGCTCTCAAGTTTTCCTCCCCCCACCAGCTCGCGGGGCGCGCGGCGGATGCCTCGGCTCCTGCGCTTCCCGATCCCCACCCCCGCCGGCCTCTACTTCCCCCCGCCCCGCCGCCGCGGCGCGAGGACGGCCCGCGGGGCCCAGGACGCGAGTGTGCAGAGCCCATTATCCCGGAATGGCACACGCACGCGGCGCGAGGCGGGCGGCGGCCCCGGCCCCGACCCCGCTTTTCCTCCCCAATATAAGGAAGGCGTAAACAAGTTGCAGGAAAAGCAGCCCCGCGCCTCCCCCACCCGCCCGGCCGCCCGCCCCCGGTCCGCCGCCCCGGCGCGGCCGCCGCCGCTACCGCGGCCGCCGCCTCCCGACACACGCCCGCGCCCGCACCCGGCCGGCTCGGCGCGGGGCGAACGCCGCGACGGCGCGGGCTCCCGGCCCGGCCCGGCCCGCGCCCTCCCCCGCGCGGACGGCCGCCGCGGGCCCGCGCCGCCTCGCTTCCCGAAGCACTTTCCTGCCTCGGGCAGAAATAAACCGGAGGGTTTATTTTTGTGCAACTTTCCCAAAATGGCGGAAATTGGAGCTGATCTATATGAAATTCTCACACACTCGGTCGGGAAGGGGGAGGCGGCGAGGAAGGGAACGCAAACTCTCGGCCGCCGAGCCCGCCGCGGGTCCGTGCGAGTGTGCGTGCGTGTGAGTGTGCGTGTGCGCGGTGGGAGTCGGGGAGGCCTTTCCGCCGCGCACACGGCACACGCCGGGAGACGCGCCTGCACATTCAACCAGTCCGTTCTCCGCAGCCCGAGCGGGCAGAAAGTGGCCCGGCCTCTTTTCCCACTGCCTCGGTCTCCCGTACTTGTACTTCTCGCGCTCGCCCGCCCGCTCGCCCGCTCTCCGGTGCGCGCCCGGCACAAAGGCCACACGGGCGGAGGGGGCCGCAGGGGCGGCGCGCGGGGCTCGAGCCTCCCGCCGCACCGATCCGCGGCCCCGGCCGCCCCCGCGCCCCCCGCCGGCGCCCCCCGCCTCGGCGGCCGCGCTCGCCGCCCGGGCTGCGGCTCCGCGGCGCCCACCGGCACGCTCCCCGGCGGAGCCCGGCGCCGCCGCGCTCCCCGCCCCGCGCCCGGTGTCATGAAAGCGACCAAAGTGACAAGCTCGGGGGGCGCGGGGGAGGGGGCCCACACGCATCCCGCCGCCTGCGCGCCGGCCGGAGCCCGACGCCGCCGCCTCGCCCCGCTCCCTTCCGCACGGCCCCCACACCCTTCCCCGTGTGCGCGCAAAGAAAAAATACAAGTCTCTCCTCCCCCCATTTTTTCCTTTCTCTTTTCTCTCTCTTTTGTTCCTCTTTCACACTCGCACTCACTACTTGGGAGTGAGATGCCCAGAGACTCCCCTCCAGCCGCTTCCGAGTCACTTGCCCACTTTTTTCCCCGGGATTAAGTTTTCTCCTCTTTCCCAGAGGCGCAGAGAAGTGGGGGAGAAACCCCTTCTGTCCTTCCCCTCCCCTGATCTGTTTCACAAGACGAGGGTGCGCTTCCTTCCCTCTGTCGGGCTCTCAACTTTCATCCGCACCCAGAAAAATAAATGAATGGCTTTTGCACGGGCAAATCTTCAGATTAATTAGAGATTAGATCCGATCGACCGCTTCTTACCCCCAAATTTTCTCTTTTTTTTTTTCTCCGTCTCACGAGTAGTCCTGACAAATGGTCCAGGGCTGCGGGCGCAGTGCGCATGTGCGCGTGGAGTCAGGGCTGGGGAGAGGGGAAACTGCGCTGGTGCCGGTGCCGCCGCCGCCGCCGCCGCAGCCGGGAGGCTCGCTCTGGCTTCCCTGTTACTGCTGCTGCGCGCTCGCCGCTGGAAAGCAGCAGGAGAGCCGGGTGGCAGCCGCGGCCGCCCGCGGATACTGTTTCAGGTGCATCTTTTCGATCTCCTCGTCACCGCCTCGGTGCCGGTTCAGGAGAGCAGTGCGAACAAATACGAAAGACGGCTCAGGTTATAGATTTCTTTGTCTATTTTTTCCACTTTACTTTTTTTCAAGGCGATTCTCAGAGCAGCACATCCACCATGTGCTGTGAAATGTATGCATTCAGCCATTAGTCTTGCACAGACGCTGCCCAAAGGCTAAAATACACGCTACAGGTCAGGGGAAAGTAGGAAATAAAGTTTAAGCCTTTACGGAGTGTAGTCTCCCCCCTGCTTTAGGACTGGGAGAATGCATAATGAAGTGTGCATTTAAAACTTGCGCGTTCTTTCCCCTTCCTCGGGGAGGATCTTTATTGACAGCTCAAACACGTTAGGCCTCTGGCGAGAGGTGTACAGCTCCTCAGAAATCACTGTTAAAGTACCTTGGCAATAAGCAGGTCGAGGACTACCCTCTTAATGTATTCAGTCAAGATGGCTGAGCGGTCCTAAATGGCAAAACCTGTCTTTGTTAAAGCGTCAAAACTAGATCAGGAGAGTATTTTAATTTCAGTGTTGACAGCTTTCCGTTTATTGACTGGAGGCCGCCTTTTGGGCAGCACACGATTCTCTCTACTAGGTGTGAGTACCTACAAGATAATTTAAGTAATTAAAGTTACGATAAACATTTTGATGTCAATAGTTGAGTTTGCTGTGCGAGGGGGTGGGGAAAAGTAGCACGTGTGATCTCAGGAACTATGGAAGCGAGTCTTACATTTTGCAGGGGTGGGGAGGTAAGGGGAGGCCTCCATCCCCAGAGTAGACTATTTATTTTTCATCCAACAAAGGGGGAAGGAGGCCCTTTTCTGAAATTGCTCCCCGAGGCCTACGATTTAAATACATCACAGATGGAAATTCTGTATTAAAAAACCTTCTCCACCACGTTAGTAATATTATTCTTGATTGAATTTTTTCACTTAAGGAATGTTCCTTGAACCAGTTTCAGAAAATAAACTGTTAAATTCCTTCCTTAAGACCATGAAATTACCCTAGAGAAGCAGACCACCCCACTATTTCTTCAGTTGGTGTAGTGACCGAATTCTCCAGACCAAAAATCAAGGTATGTGGCTTGACATGTACTCCGGAACAAGGGGGCAAACCCTGTGAAAATGAAATGAGTTTGTAAAATATGCTTCATGTGTTGAGCAGCCATTGGTTTAAGGGTGTGAAGAAGGAAAGGCTGGGTTAGTGAGAGCTCTAGGTGATCTCAAACCACCAGCTCACTATTGATTTCACCCACCACATCCAGCCCTTTTCAGAGCTGCTCCCAAACAGCTTAATTAGCTGCTCTGAATTTCAGCTTCTTTCCTTTTCTCTCTAGCCCTTGCATAATAAGCAGTGAAATGGCCAAAGGTAAACTACAGGAGGAGAAGGAAAGAAAGGCCACAGGCTATGTGCAAAACTAAGGCCTTTCCCCAAAAGAAACTAAATTAATCGTAGATTCCTCTTGCTAGAAAATCCATTTTAGATTCATTCTCTCTAGATAATTTCTGGATGATATTTCTATTGTACATGTATTTTCAGAGATATTTGTTCAACAGTCTATAAATTTGTATTAATGGCCTACCTGTGCTAAGCGCTCTGCAAGGTGCTGGGGATAAACAGATGATCAAAACTAGGCCCTGGCTGCAAGGAATTCAGTCTGGCCAGAGAGTGTAGTAAATTGGGCATTATGTTACAGCATAGTAAGTGTTATAGTAGGGATATGGAAAGCAAGAACAATTGTGGAGCACCAGGAAAGGCTTTCCAGAAGAGATGGCTAAGCTGATTCTTCAAGGACAAGCATCCTGAATGTGCAAAGCCATCCTCCTTTCCAGAAGGTATCTGGGAAGGTCAACCAATCAGAGAAAGCCCGAGTAAAGGCCCAAGGGTTTAGAGAGCAAGGCTTGTGTGAAAACTGCACTGACCAAGTTCACTTACAGAAGTAAGGATGACTTGAGGCTCTCTACAATGCATTGTCCTTCTCATCCGGAGATCATTATTAAAACCTTATCTCAGTTGTTGCCAAGATGTGGTTCAGGATGGTAAAGACTTTGAATGGACTCACTTGTAAGTATAATGACTTTAAAGGCCACTACCACAGTTTTCTACAGAGTCCTTTGGTACTGGTATCTGAGATGGAGGCAGACTGCACTACTAGAATCTAGATAACAATAATTCATATACATGTGTACTATTAATAGGACCTTTTCCCATCTGTTTCCTAGTAGTATACTAGTAGAATCTTCTTTGCCATTCCTTCAACCTTCTGCCATTCAGTCACTGGTTAATAATGCATGATGAATGCCTTCTTTCCAGCATCACTTAATCTCAGCACACTCCACCTTTCTACCACCTTCCATTCCACCCTGTTCCACCCTACCACATGTACATACTAAATCCATCCTTCAGACCCACCTCCATAACTTCCCTGATACCCCACACTAAAGTATTGTCTCACTCCTTTATTTTTCTTTGTATTTATTTATACCCAAACTTGTCCACACCAAAATGATTTCAGGTTCTCCATTTCTAAGTATTCTTAAGCTACAGTCATTTTATATAGAAAATGTCTTAAGTCATTGCACTCACTCTTCAGAGACTTTTGGGGGCTTCTTGTCATCCCACCTCCACACCCCCATGAAGATCATTCAAAACCTCTCACTACTTCATCCTGTAGCCTCCACTGTGCACAAACTTCAATTTAGAAACTTAAACTTTCTTTTCCTAATACTAAGTTTTCCCTCCATTGATAGGACATACTCCTCCTGTCCTGGAAAAATTCAAGGATGACCTCTTCCATGAGCCAGCCCCTCACCAGTTGAAAGTGCCTGGGAGTGAAGTCCAAAATATTTTTGCTCTAATCCACTTCTGCCACCACCACTGGGAACCATTAGGCAGGTCACCTCATAGTTTAGGGCTTCAGTTCTCTCACTAGTTAAACAAAGAAAACAGAAGAATTGATTTCTGAAGTCTCTTTAAAAGTTTTGTCCCTGCTCACCCCTTCGCATATAACAGGAATACTGTCACATTTTTGTACAAAAAATATGGAACCAAGAAAGGGATTTTAAGGAAGGAGGAAAGGTTGATCTATCTGCTGGGTATCAGAATGATATCAATGAATAGCTCATTCATCTGGTTTAAGCTTGGTACTAATGAGAGGAAGGTCATGGGTTCTATTCCCTAAAGACTAGTTAGTTTTGATCTGTTTCATAGCCACAAACTGCTTTCCTAACTCCAGTCCCCCAAATTGCAATGTGTGCTATTGGTCACAAGTCTTAAGGTAAAATAGAGTATTTCTATAGAAATTTTCTAAACGAACAATACTTGAAATCATCCTTTTAATGTATTATCTTACTTTTAAGTGTGAGTCAAGTTATTGATTTTTTTTAGCCTACATAATTGTGTGGTCCATGTTTTTCCAAGTATAAAAATGACATTAACATTGATTTGGCCAAGATTCTTATTATTGATATTTGTAAGAGCTGAGTTGATCTTCCCGTTAGTGTTCTAGACAACATTGAAATGTTTAGATAGGTCCTTTAATTTGCATCCTGATTCTCGTTCTTGTGACACATCTGCATACATTCTTAGCACAGAGCTTGTGATGGTGAAATGTAATTGAAATGCTGAGGGTGAAGGAAAAAGGGTATATTACTCATCAGGTAAGGAAAGGATTAAAATATGTATCACATTCTAAACATCTTAAGGAAATTAAATATATAAAGATATGAAGTGAATATTATCATTTCATTTAGATACAAAGAAGGCAGAAATAGAAATATTATAAGCATATTCAAAAGAGTAGAATAATATGGGACTATAAACTGACTTCTAAATTAAAAAGAAAAAGACAAGTTATAATTTTCCATAACATACTCATTTGCAAACCTAAATCCAAGAAGCCATATAACTAAACAATGTTAGAGGGAATAAGCCAGAGTTCAGAACATGTCTGTGACAATAGCCCCCAATGCCTTTAGAGCCTGGTTCTAGAATGTTGTTTGCATTTAACCTTGTCCTCTGGCCACAGCTGACTGGCCCAGGAGTAGGCATTTAATCCAAGGACTGAACAGAGTAGCCCAGGTGGCTTATGAATCAGCAGGAAGAACTTTCCCATGTGAATGGCCAATCATATTCTCCCTGTTAGCCATAGGAATTGGAGATACTGGAGGTACTGGGGAGAAAGTTAGCTGATAGGCATTGTAAAAACTAAGTGATTCATAGAGAGAAAAAGAGGTGTATAGAGCACAGGTGTATTAGCTATTAGGCATTAGAAACTATATGTAAATAGAAATCATAAGGTAGAGAAGAACAGAAATTATCCGGCATGAGGAGCAAGAAAAGGTGCCAGTGCTGCAATGAACTCTGCATGCCCTTTTAGTCCAAAATGCCATTCCAGTCTTGGTGAGGCCTGGCCACTGTGGTCACCATAAAGGCTGCCTGCACAGAAGAATTCCTATGTTCCCTGGCATCCCAATAATAACTCCCCATCACTTACAGAAAATTGAGGAGCTTTTTTTTTTTTAATCAAATAAAAAAATAGAAGACCCCAAGCAGTTGTGTATGACTCATGCTTTTTGGCCTTCCAGAATTAAAGAGGACCAACCTAGACAGTCAGTTTAGTCAATTCCATACCCAGTCATTTTTTTCTCATTAGTGGAACATGCAGGCCAGACTTCGAGGTTCAAATCCCAACTCTACTTCTTGCTACTGTGTGATCCTGGGCAAGTTTCTGAACCTCTGTTGCCTGGGTTTCTACATCTATAAAATGGAAATACTGACAGTACCTAGCTTATGGGTTGTTATGAGGATTTAATGGATGAATGCAAGAACAGTCTTTGGCACTTGTTTAATAATCAATAAAGGTTAGTTTTGGAGTAGTGACTTTTGCCTGTTACATTTTTTCTTTTTATTGAATATTGACAAATTATAATTGTCTATATTTATGAGACATAAAATGATGCTATTACATATGTATACAATGTCGAATGATTGAATCAAGCTAATTAACATATCCAGTACTTCAAATACTTATCACGTGTTCCTCCTGTCTAACTGAAACATTATATTCCTTGAGCAACATCTTCCCATCCCTCCTGTTCCCCAGCCTCTGGCAAACGCCATTCTACTCTCTGCTTCTGTGAGTTTTCTTTGTTAACTTCCACATGTAAGTAAGAAATTCACTATTTGTCTTTCTGTGCATGTGGTCACAAATGACATAATTTCCCTCTTTTTTAAGGTTGAATAGTATTCTATTCTGCATCTATACCACATTTTCTTTATTCATTGTTTTATGGATACCTAGGGTGTTTTTATAACTTGGCTATTGTGAATAATGCTGCAATAAACATTGGAGTATAAATATCCCTTCAACATACTGGTTTCAAGACCTTTGGATATATAACCAGTAGTGAATAGCCAGGTCGTATGGTAACTCTGTTGGTTGTTTTCTGAGGAACATCCATACTGTTTTCCATAATAGCTGTATTAATTTACTTTTCCACCAAGAGTGTACTAGTGATCTCTTTTCTTCATATCCTTGCCAACACTTGGTATCTTTCATATTTTTGAAAATAGCCATCCTGACAGCTGTGAAGTGATATTTAATTGTGGTTTGAATTTGCATTTCCCTAATGATTTGTGATGTGGAGGATTTTTTCATGTATCTGTTGGACATCTGTATGTCTTTTCTAGAGAAATGTCTATTCAGGTCCTTTGCAAGAACTTTGCCTGTCTTGTTCCCTGTGGTATTCCTGGCACCCAGAACTGTACCTGCACATAGTAAGTATGCAATAAACACTTATTGGATGACTTAAAGAAATGTTATTATGTGAATTATTACACCACTCTTTTACTTGCCCCTTTCCCAGCTGGTTACTAGGCCATAGGTATCATATCACAGGCATGTTCACGGGCAACATCCTCCTAAAAGTTCCTAAAAGCATGTAAACAGAGAGTGCTAATGGAATTCATAGGCCCTATTTCAAAGGAGCCTGCTGTTCAGAATATATTATCTTTATTTAGCATTTATATTACACTTTTACATTTTCAAAGCCCTTTTCGGTTTTTTTAACTAAATATTTGTTATAACATTCCTACATTATCTTTCATAGGGGAGGTAACTGAGGCATGGTTCCAATTGCTAATACTTATATCTGGAATTGAATTTGTCACATAAATACAGTAAATGTAACTGTATATATATATATATAAAAAATCTGGAACATTACTTTGTTCGTGTAGAATGCTGAATGGAATGTCGATGTAAGAGAAGAAGACAATCTGTTACTTTAAATTATACTAGCTACGCCTTGCGCTTGGTTCTATTTCAGAAACTAGAATCAATAGAAAGGTTTTCAAACTGAGATTTCTCAATGGGTTTGGAGTCTTTAAGGAGTAAAATTTTGAAACTCAATATTGAAATATTTCACCATGTCTCAGTAATTTCCCAATATTTTCCTACCACAACCTCTTCTAGAAAGTAGTGCTTTCCTAGTGTCAGCGTGTTGGGAGGTTCTGTATGTATGCCCTTAGAATTTGTTGACAGTGAAAAATGAAACTGGCAAACATGAGCATATCATTGATGGAATCAGCCAAGAGTTAGCCTACCTTAAGGGTTTATAGGTAAGACTAAGGAGATTTGGGAAATACTCAAATCCAATTAGGTATCTCTGTGAAGTTTCAGGAAAGTCTGAAAATGTATTGGTTTGAAATAGAAACTGAGTTTTGAGTTTTGGTCACTATTCTAACTGATTGGCTTCACTACAGAGTAAAATAATCCTAACTCAGAGCCGCCCTCAGGAAAGCTAGATAATCTGTTCATTTGACCATATATATGACTCCCTCTTCCTCAGTCCAACAAGCTGTTCATTAGTCTCCACACCAGGCTCCACTTGGCTTTCCACAGCCTCACGAGGTTGCCTCCATCCCAATGCAAACTCCTTCAGCCTTTCCCCTGAACTTCCAACTCTCTTTCCCATCTCTGGGGAAAGAAAACCCTACTTCTTCCCCCTGGCTGTCCCTCTAAATGTGTTCTTGATCTCCCCCTCTCTCTAGTCCTCTATGAATTTTCATCAGTCTCCCAATATTTTAAGTCCCTTATTCTCCACTGGCTTTTCCTTCTCAGCCAAAAAAAAAATCATTTTCTCTTCTCAATCCTACAAAAGAAAACATTTCCTCTATTCTACATCCCTTCAATACCATACCACAATTTCTCCTTCCTTTGCTGCCAGACTTCTTGAACAAGTAATGTTTATACTCACTTTCTTTATTTCCCTACTTCCTGTTCATTCTTCAATCCATAGACACTGTTATATGGACTTTCTTCTCTCTGAAGTCTCCAAAGTCTTCCTAATTGTCAAATCTTGCAGCCACAATCTGCTTCATAGTTAAGATTCTAGGAGCATTTGACAGTGTTGTCTAATCCCTTCTTTGAAATTTAATCCAAGGACTGAACAGAGTAGCCCAGGTGGCCTATGAATCAGCTGTCTTCTCATGCAGCCCCTTTGTCAATTCACAGCTCTGGCTGTTCTCTTGTTCCTCAGACCCAGTCCTTCTTTCTCCTCTCACCTGATAAATACGTGTGCTTCTAGAATTATGTTCTGGAATCATGTTCTGTTATCTTCTGTCGTTACATTCTCTCCTGAGTGAACTCATGCACTTCCTCAACATCACTTGAACTCATCTTTGTGTGAAGAACTCCTGGGCTGTATTTTCATCCATGAACATTCAACTGAAATTTTGACTTACCATTTCCAATTTCTTGAGAGATCAATCCACATGGATATTCCATGTGCTTGAAGGCAATAGAATAGTGTGATGGTTAAAAAAAAAAACAAAAAAAAAAACTTTGACCTTTGGAGTTAGACCTGGGTTGGAGTCTCAATTTTACCACATACCTAGATATTAGATAGTAACTTAATCTGCCTAAACTGAGTTTCCTCCCATGTACAATAATCCCTACTTCATTGAGTCATTATCAAGATGAAATGAGATAATCCATGTGAGGTACCAGCACATAAGAGCTCAGCAAATGGCATATATTGTTTTTGCCTGCATCTTTTTCCTTCTCCACTTTTGGTCTCAGTTTAATATCACCATGCTCTCAAGCACTGACAACAATCAGTGTTGTTTCTGCTGTTTCTCTTCCTGCCACCTACATCCAGTTGGTCAACAGGTCCTATTGAGTGTTCCTCTATGATATTTCTACTCTACTCCTTCCCTCCCACATTACCATTTCCTCTGCCATTGCCCTACTTTGTCTCCTGCCAAATTTATTACCCTATATTTCTAACTACATCTTTGCCACTACAATTACATTCTTTGAGTATTGTGTTGGTAATTTCACCTGACCCAACTCCTAAATGGTTCTCCATAACTTTAGAAGACATTTATCTCATTGGTATGGTACCAGATTGATCTTTCCATCTTCAGCTCCAAACTCACGAGTAAGCCATTCCAAGTAAGCCTAGTGCATTTTCACCCTTATTGGTTTCATGCATGTTGTTTCCTAAGCTTGAAATGCACTCTCTTTGCCCCCTCTTGACCTATCCAAATTTCTAACTCATTCAAACAGGTACTCATACATCCATGTTCATAGCAGGATTATTCACAATAGCCAAAAGATGAGAACAACCCAAATGTCCACCAATCGATGAACTGATAAACAAATGTGGTATGTATGTGTGTATATGTGTGCATATATGTGTATATATACACACACACACACTCTGTAATATTTATTATTTATTATTCAACCTTAAAAGGGAAGGAAATTCTAACGTGCTATAACATGGATGAACCTGGAAGACATTATGCTAAGTGAAGTAAGCCAATCACAAAAGGACAAAAGGACAAATACTGTATAATTCCACTCATGAGTTGCCTAAAGTAGTCAAATTTAAAGAGACATAAAGGACAATATTGATTGCTGGGAGCACGAGAGAACAGAGAGTTATTGAGTGGGTATAGACTTTTAGTTTTGCAAGATGAAAAAATTTCTGTAGATGAATGGTAATGGAGGTTGCACAACAATGTGAATGTGGTTAATGCCACTGAACTATACACTTAAAAGAGGTTAGAGTGGCAAACTTTATGTTGTATCTATTTAGCATAATTTAAACAATTTCAAAACTCATCCTTAGTTGCATAAATGCTAGGCAATGGGAATACAAAAACAGATAATATGCTCCTGTCCTGGATGGGCATATGATTAAAAAGAGCTCAAATTCTACTTCTACCATGAAAACTCCAGGTAACCACACTTGAAATTTAAACCTCTCTTTTGTCTCTGTATCTATTTTAGCACTTATCACATCCTACCATGTATTGTATCTGGTCCTTGTAAATGTTTGTCTCTCTTTTGAGATAATATATACCCTAAGGTCAGAAGCTCTGTCTTATCTATTCATTTTTAAATCTATCAAAGCACTTAACACAGTTCATTGCACATAATGGGAGCTCAATAAATACTTGTGGAGTAGAACAGAATGGATGGACACTAACTCCAGCCATCAGTGATGTTCTGGGCCAGAAATGACACCACCTGATAGGCAGCCCTTACTCAGAATGAGTGTGCTGACCAATGGATGGGATTCTTCAACAGAACACTCAAAGGAAATTCTTGCTTAGAAACACAATGACATCACCCAATACCAGGTACACACAGATATTATGGATTCTCTTCATGATCCTCAGTAAAGATGTCTATCATCTCATACCTAAATTAATTTTCTAAAGTTTCAAATTTAAAGGAATGATTTAAACATGGATGGATGGATAGATGGATGGATGGATGGATGGATGGATGGATGGATGGATGGATGGACGGATGGATGGGCTTAGGCACCATCCAGTACATTTACAAGCATAGTTGTGAGCCAATCATTAGGAGTTTTGCATGCAGAGGTATAGCCACTAGTAGTTGGCATCTATCCCTGACACAGTGGAATTTAGAGGAGTCTATCTCATAGCTCTGTGGTCCCCAACCCCCAGGCTGCAGATGGGTACAGTCCATGGCCTGCTAGGAACTGGGCCTGCACAGCTGGAGATGAGAGTGGCAAGCAAGGGAAGCTTCATCTGTATTGACAGCTGCTCCCCATCACTCGCATCACTGCATAAGCTCCACCTCCTGTCAGATCAGCAGCAGCATTAGATTCTCATAGGAGTGTGGGCCCTACTGTACACTGTGCATGCGGGGGATCTAGGTTTCATGCTCCTTATGAGAATCTAATGCCCGATGATCTGAGGTGGAGCTGGGGTGGTGATACTACCACTGGGGAGCAGCTGCAAATACAGATTATCATTAGCAGAGAGCTTTGACTGCACAATAAATGTAATGTGCTTGAATCATCCTGAAACCATCTCCCTCCCCAGCCTGGTCCATGGAAAAATTGTCCGCCATGAAATCGGTCCCTGGTGCCAAAAATGACCACTGTCGTATCTGGTTTGGTTGTGAGTATGTAGTGATAATCAGCATAAGTAGCACTTAGAAATCTATAACTTCCTAACCTCTGATAATCCTTTAATTATAAATCATTTAGGTAGCAGCAGGCCTTTTTTCTTTTCTTTCTTTCTTTTTTGCAACAAGCTTTCTCAGAGAAGCAACAGGCATTTAAGCCTATCCTTTTAAGTGTTAGGGATTTTTTTTTGTCCCTCATCAAGATGGGATTTCTTTTTTCATCTTCAAGAACAAAGTTCTTTGTTTTACTGTCTAGATGACACTTGGGGCCCCTGCTGCTTAATAATTATGGTAAAAAATGTATTGAGGGATGACTGTATGCCAACGACTGTGCTAAACACTTTACATGTGTTGTCTCATATCTTTTCTTGACAATCTGTAAGGTAGCAAGGTGCATTTCTTTTGTGTGTACCTGCCTCAAATCCCTCTCCTCTTCTTTCCTTCAGAACATCACTCTTTCCCTTCCTCATTCCATGTGGTTTAGGGGCCTGTCCATAGCTGCCTGACATCAAGAAATGGGCAGGTGATGGGAATGA
The DNA here is from genome assembly GCF_040939455.1 of Microcebus murinus. Lineage (NCBI taxonomy): Eukaryota > Metazoa > Chordata > Mammalia > Primates > Cheirogaleidae > Microcebus > Microcebus murinus. Next base: position 31,679,780 of record NC_134108.1, read on the forward strand.
GGCCACTTAGATTTCATCAGGAGAATGTGATTCATGGGACAAGTGACAAGAGTGGATGTAGGTAGATTATTTCAAAGTGCACACCCACAAATTCTTGAATGACATCCTCAAAGTCACCCGTATGCCTGTTATCCCCAAGGCCTGATTATTTAGCTTTTCCTTCATTTCTGTGGCATACCAAATTTTGTTCCGATAAATTCTGCTTCTTGCCTAACATTAGCTAGAATCAGTAGCTTGTAAACTATAAATCATCATAATAAGGTAGTATGTGTGTTTTCTATCACTATGTAACAAACTATCACAAAGGTAGCTACTTAAAACAGCATACATTTATTATCTCACAGCTTCTATGGGTCAGGGCATAGCTAAACTGGGTCCTCTGCTCAGAGGCTACAAGGTTGCAATCAACATGTCAGCCAGGTCTTCTCTGAGGTTTGAAGTTGTCTTCCAAGCTCACATGGTTGTGGGGAAGAATTTCATTTCTTGTAGTGATAGGAATGAAGTCCTTTTTCTTTTCTTTTTTGCCAGCTATCAGTGGGGCAGGGAGATACCTGCTCTCAGTCCCAGGGGATCCCATAGTTCGCATAACCCTATCCATACCTCTCACAACATGCCAGTTTGCTTCTTCAAGCCTGGCAGGAAAATCTCTCACCTCAAATCTCTTCCTGCAGGGAAGCCCTGGATCTTCCTTTAAAGGGCACGCCTGATAAGGTCAGGCCCACCAGGATAATCTTCTGCTTGTTTAACTCAAAGTGAGATGACTACTGGTAGGAACCTTAATTACATCTATTAAATCCCTTCCTGTTGTCATATAACATAACCTAGTCCCAGGAGTAAAATCCTACCACAGGTCCTTCCCACAGTCAAGGAGAGGGATTAAACAGATAGTACACACCAGCCAGGGGAATCTTGGTGACCATCTTATAATTCTGACTAACACAGGTAGCTGTTATTATTACCACCAGTTTACAGATAAATAAAGTGTAGAGAAGTTAAGTCATCTGCCCAAGATCAAAACCAGACTCTATTCATAAGTGCTTATGTCAAGATTTGAACCCGGCCTGCTGCCAGTGCTAAGTCATGATATTCTTGAAATTATTTTCATCTTCTTTATCTAAATCTTCTCGTGCTTGCTGTAACGTTTTTTGTATTTTTAAGAGTCTGTCTAGCCTCCTCTTTCTACCTGTTCTGCATACCCTAGGGTCTGTACATCACATTTCCATATAGAAAATAGAGGCAAGACACTGTAAAAGATACTAAAGCATCCAACAACATCTCTTAAGCATCAATATACATGAATCACCATGCTAGGTGGCATGAGAAAACACAAGGTCAACCCTCAAGAAGCCCATTTTCTATCAGAAGACATAAGATCAATCACAAAGGTAGAATCATTTATGGGAAAAAATAAAGGGGTACACAGAAGAGGGAATAATGAATTCTTACTAAAATGAGAGGGTGAGAGAGGTCTTCTCAAAGGAAATGAATATGATTTTACCTTAAAGAAAAGTAAAGAATTAGCAGGGAACATAGGGGAAGAGGCTTCCTGAAGCTTTATTCTTTGGTGAATCCCTCCCAACTCTATCCTTGCTCATTATAAGTTGACACATAATAAACTTTTCATAATTAAAAAATGATGATAAGTTACCCCACACCTTGAGATTGTATTTTCTTTGGTTGGCCCAAGGAAATATAGAAACCAATGAAAAGATACATTTTGATCAAACTATAGAAAACATTGAAAGTATGTTTTCACTGGGCTACAATGTATATAGTGTGTTTCCCCGAAAATAAGACAGGGTCTTATATTTATTTTTCCTCAAGAAGACACTCTAGGGCTTATTTTCAGGGGATGTGTTATTTTACCCTCAAAGCCTCAGCTTGCAGCACGCCACGCATAGGAGGGCTAGGACCTGATAGGGGGAGCCGACCTTGTTGGTGGGGCTGCCCACACCTTTCCGGTTTCCGGTCACCTCTGGGATAGTAGCTGTCACGATGGGGCAGGCGAGAAGGGCTGCTGGTCTTCTTTACCACTCCACGAAGAAATGCATGGGTTGTGCAGGTACGCTGTGTAGCCACGCCCATCACTAGGTCTTATTTTCGGGGTAGGGTTTATATTGCGCAAATGCTTAGAAATCCTGCTAGGGCTTATTTTATGGGTAGGTCTTATTTTCGGGGAAACATGGTATTACACCAGTTTATTGACTGCTACTTTTTAAAAATGTGAGTTAGCCTATTGCTTCTTGGAGAATTCATTCTGTCTGTTAGGCCCAAGGTGTCATCGATGGACAATAGGCAAAAAGCACCAGGTTTTTGAGGAAGATAGAGAAAACAGAGGAGAAAATAACATTCTACACTATATCAAACTATATTATGTCTACACCAGGAATACTGTATCTATTAGTACTGCTAGAAATTTTATATAAAACAGTGAAACAATGTGAAGACAGAGCTACTTAAAGTAGTTGCTAGGAGATTTGGGATTGTTAAATTAAAATTTCCAGATACCTAAAACCCTTATGCTAGTCAAAATTGTCCTTCTGGGTTTTTTTTTTTTAATTAATTCAACAAATATTTACTGAGTACCTACGATATGCCAGGCACTAGACTAGGTTCTGGGAATAAAGCATTAAACAAGACACATCATCACTCTCCTTAGGATGTAAAAGGTAGTGGGGAAATTGTCCATAAGTAGGAAATTATACTATATGTTTTATACACTATGGTAGAGACAGTACAGAGTCCTATGGGAATATGAAGGAAAATAATTTTGTTCCATTTTAGGGAACCACATGAGGTTTCCTGAAGGGGATGGTATTTAAGTCACTATGTGAAGATAATGGGAGGTGTGGGACACCATCTCCCATTTGCCCATTCATAATGAGCAAAAGAGCAATAAGTACCAAAAAAATCTGTGATGGTATCTGGGAGCAAGGAAGATGGAGAACTGAGGATTATCATTTTTAAAATTATTTGAAAATGTTAACATTTAAAAAAAAATCCATCCATAGGCCAGGCATGGCAGCACATGCCTGTAATTCTAGCAGTTTGGAAGGCTGAGGCAGGAGGATCACTTGAGTCCAGGAGTTTGAGGCTGCAGTGAGCTATCATGGTACCACTGCACTCTAGCTTGGACAATATAGCGAGACTCTGTCTCTATAAAAAAAAAAAAAAAAAAAAGAGTCCATCCCTAAACAGAAAGATGCTTCATGATGTTACTCCCCAGCTCACATTTATGAGCCACAAGCACTTCCCTACAGCACCCAAGCAAGAATTCAAGAAACTTGTCTTGGTTGTTCATAACAGCCTTTGCTTGGAATCCACCTGCACCGGCACTGAAATCTTGCCTGTGTAATGACACAAACCGTCCCTTCCACTGGTCACTATGAACTTGGAATTTTCAAGTGCTGAGATTTCATGTTTATTGGTGCAGTCAGTGCCAGCTGCTTCAGGGCCTCAATCAAAGGTTCCCAAATTGTTTCAACCATACACCAGATAAATGCCAAAAACATATGACTTCTCCCAAATTACCTTCATGAGATAGGGCAATCAACCATACATCTTATATATTACAATAGACTTTTCAGCTTAATTTTAATTTTTTAATATCAATTTTTGATTCCAAACATGTAAATTGCTTCTGTGTATACTCACTACTCAACTCTGGTGTATTTGTCTGATCACAGTTTATATATGACCTTGATGTGGCCTATTTTTTTTTATAAAGCTATATTTACTTTCTAAAAAAGGCATGAGCTTATACATTGTGCAACAGATATCAAAATTACAAATATGTTTAATCTTTGAATAGAATTTCTACTTTTGTCCTCCAGACCTTACTACACAGGTTTGACATGACATAAATACGAAGTTATTCACTCTACCATTGTCTAGAAGAACAAAATAACTTTAAAGTTATCAACAAAATCATTAATATGAGATTGGTATATAAATCATGCTAAATTTTTACAAGGAGATAATAAGAAAAAGAATAAGAAAAGAATAAGAAAGCTCTGTTTGCCTTGATGTAGAATAATTTTGAAGACATCTTAAGGAAGCAAGGTGCAGCCAAAGTGTTTCATACAGTATCATATTATCATTTGGATTTTTTTTTTAAGTAGAAATTTATTTTGTTCACTTTCAAAAAAATGTTTGCCAAACACTTGTCTGACTAACCATGGTTTGTCCATCATTCTTTCAAGTAAAAATGGTACTCCTTGAAATATTTAGCTAGTTGAGTTTACAACTTAAACAACCACACAAGTGCTTTTCCTTGATTTGAGACAACCACAGTGCTTCGGTATGCAGAAGTGCTTTGTGTGTACTTCCCATTGTATCAGGCAGAATATTCAGAAGACAGGTGCTCAAGAGTCAAGATTTTATAAAATTATTAGCTTTTCCTGCTTCATCAAGGACATTTTTAAGTGCAGTTTGAATGTTTTCATCAGTCAGTGTGTCACAGTGAAGAGTACAATGACTCCTAGAACAGCTTTGTGCCACTCTCTTGGTGCATGACAAGGTGGGTTTTACCCACCACTGCTCTGCATCACCACTGCAAATGCCAACACTGGCGATGGCACATGGTGTCTTATTATGAAAATAGTTTTGATCTCATGGACCCCCTCAAAGCATCTTGGGGATCCCCAGAAGTTTATAGATCACACTTTGAGAACCACTGGCATAAAATATTTCTCTAGTAATAATATAGAAACCAGTAACCTTATTTGTCTTCGGCCAAGAGCCCTGGATAATTGGGGGACAGGATTGGAGGAAGCCGGTTCACCATCTACCCTTTTTACTTTTTGAATTCCAACCAAGGGAACATATTAGTCATTACAAAATTAATTTTTAAATGTTTTATAAAGCATAAGAAACTTGAAAGCTGGACCAAGGAGAGTGTGGTGGCAACATATATTTATACATGCATAATATTCAGTGGGGCTGCATAGTTATAAAGTGGCTGCTGGTACAGTACTCAGATGACTCTACATCCCAGGCTCACAGGATGCTTAGCCTCGAGTCACTGGTTGGGCTCACACACAAACCACGAGTTAGCACAGTTCAGGCATGGAGAGTAAGCAGGACACTTGCAATACATGACACCACAACTTGATAACACTAATAAAACTCAGGGAGGAAAACCAGAAAGCTATATGCAACTACAAAGGAGTAAGGGCATCCAATAATCCCTGATTACCACTGACTTTTCTCCCCACAGTGGCCGCATCCCCACTCCCTAGCAATAAATCTACACAACAAACGGAAATACCTGTTCCGTGGAAGGGGCTGCCCTTTTCCAGAAACAGTCGTGCTTTCCCGCATCCTAGTCTTGGCCTGACTCCCCTGGTGCTTCCATCACCCAAAGCAAAAGCTCGAAACTCAGCTGCCCAAAGGCTCTCAGCAGGTAATATCAATGAGTAAAGCAGGACAAGAAAAAGCAGCTCACGGTCCTCTGTGTATCTTGCATATTTCTGCTTATGGCAGAAGTACGGTGTGGGAAACACATCACTTTCCTCTTGACTCTGTCATAAGGAAACCAAAAAGTTCAGGTCTGACAATACATGGGGACTGACATCTGGCCTTTGTGTCGGGAGGGTGATAATAACTGGTGGGGACCCTGGTGGCCCAGAGAGCACAGGCCCACGTCAAAAGGGCACCTGCGCCCCGGCTCTCTCCTCGGCAGCTCTGGGCCCGATGCTGCCACTGGAAATGTGCACTCCATGCGACTGTCCTATCTTTCCTTTTACAAGAAAAGATGAAAATCTGGACTTTTATGGGATACTTTCTGACTTTTAAAAACAGGCAACTAATTGGAAAAGATTCTTTTAAAGACTGTGCAGTCTTTGTATGCAGGCAAACACCATGTCTGCCAAAGAAAACATGCCTGTGGGCCGATTTCAGACCATAGGTTTATAACTTGACATCTCTGATCTAAATTAACTTTCTAATATCTTAGTAAATACCATCTGGGCCCAGAGAGGATTCCAACACAGCTGACCTGTTTCTCTTCACCAGGGCAGCTCGTTCCAACCAAAGCTATCTTCCCAGTGAGGGGGAGGGGGGAACCTACCTGCAATTAAAGGCATCTTGGCAGTACACTAAATTAAAGGGGCTTGGCACACTGGGATAGTTTCTCACTCAAAGGCTGTGAGTAGCACAGGCAAACATGAGATCTCTGTGTCTCTATCAGTCACACAGACACCCTGTGCTGGAAGGTACAATGCCACCCCATGATGAGACATATACCAATGCCAAAACTTTGTGATCTGTCAGCTTCAGTCAGAGTTAAGGAAGGCAAGCCAGGGGAAGCCCACCAACACCTATATGCATAGCACTTGGTTAGTCTCCAGGGCCACTTACAGTTGCCCCCAACAGTGTGGTTCAGGGATGGGAAGGAGGCTTCTTTACCAAATCTGCCAGCTATGTGTCTTGGCATGAGATGCACACCCACAAATGCTGCGTTTCTGCCATGCTGGGCCACCGTGGTCCACTGAAAACATTTAAGACAGCTCTCTGGACTTTCTGGTGACTCTGCCTTTTTGTATTAACATCCAGAGTGCAAACTCTGATGTCACATGCACACAGGCAGGATACGTTTGGGGAGTAATTACTTCAAATACCTCTGAAATAACATCACCATGTATTTTATCACTGGCTATTCCTTTTTTCCTTCTGAAGGCACAACATCATCTTTTTTTCTTTTTTCCACTTATTTCCTCTATGGCAGAACACAGCATCATCTTGATGGAAGTAGACGCCCTCGCCAAAACGACATGCTACATCTCTGTACGGGAGGTCCAAATGCCCCTTCATTCATTGTAGAAGTATTTTGCCTCCATAGACTCTCAGCCACTTCATCCACCCATCTTAAAAAGATTTTATTTAGACCTTTTTTTTTTTTTTTTTTTTTTTTTTGAGACAGAGTCTCGCTTTGTTGCCCAGGCTAGTGTGAGTGCCGTGGCGTCAGCCTAGCTCACAGCAACCTCAAACTCCTGGGCTCAAGTGATCCTCCTGCCTCAGCCTCCCAAGTAGCTGGGACTACAGGCATGCGCCACCATGCCCGGCTAATTTTTTATATATATATCAGTTGGCCAATTAGTTTCTTTCTATTTATAGTAGAGACGGGGTCTCGCTCTTGCTCAGGCTGGTTTTGAACTCCTGACCTTGAGCAATCCGGCCCGCCTCGGCCTCCCAGAGAGCTAGGATTACAGGCGTGAGCCACCGCGCCCGGCCCTAGACCTTTTTTTAATCCATCTACCTATAGCAAATAATAGACAATTGACCAGGCAGAAGGAGTTTAAAAAAACCTCATCTTCCTGACAATATATCTGGTCTACCACAGTTGCTGTCTACAGAACTCAGTACAAATCTCCACCAAAACACTCTCCTCTATACAACAAAAATTTCTACTCCTGTAACTTCTTTGCATCACCCTTTTTCTAGAGACTATTGAGTACATGGAATCACTTCAAGCTACCCAAGAGGAGTTACAGGATTTGTTGGAACATGACAAGGAACAAAAACTAAAGGCCTTGGGCCTAGAAGAAAAAAAAAAAAAAAAAAACAGAACTGCAGGGACCATCTGGCATTCTTCTCCAGACACATTCATACTCAGCTTTTCAAAAGTTGCTGGAAGACTGTTTCTCAGGACTGCCAAAGTCATGAGAGCAATAACTGATTCTCAAATTGTGATAAAATAATTAGATAAGAAATGCTCAGCCCCAAGACACATCTGGTTTGCTTACTGAACTTGAAAGTATAAAAATGAGTTAGTCCAATATCTAGGCAGAAAAACATATCACCTACAAAAGGAAAAAAATGGTTGGCATCACACTTTTCTCTGCGGCAGCATTTAATACCAGAGACAATGGTAAAATATAAAAAGAGTTCTGAAGTGAAGACAGTAGGACCAAAGAACATTTTCCCAGGGCTGGTGTCATGTAAGTAAAAATGAACATACTTAAGCAAGAAAGACCTCAGGGAATACAACACACTGAGCTCTTCTTGCAAAGAAAATTAAATTTGATGACAAAATCCAGTTGATTAAGAAATGAATCAAAATTAGAAATTGAGGAATGGATAAGTAATGGCAGAAGAATATGTGGTAAGCAATTAATCCACTTCCACATAGACTACTACTGGAAAAACCCCAACACATGTAACCACAGTAAGTCTTTTTTATTTTATTTTTTATAATTTTTTTGTAGACACAGGGTCTCACTATGTTGTCCAGACTAGTCTGAACTCCTGGCCTCAAGCAATACTCCTGCCTCAGCCTCCCAAAGTGCTAGGATTACAGGTGTGAGCCACTGAGCCCACCCAATAAGTCTTGATGTGTAAAAGTATAACAAATGACAAACCTGGCAAAATTGAGAAAGGCAGATAACGACAAGCATAAGAGTGCTGAAATCCCCATCTTTTATAGCAGTGAGTCAACTGATACTGTCTGAAACCAAAACATTGAGTTGAGACAAAGAAAAAAAAAACCCACAGCTTTGACCTCTCCTTAAAAAAATAACCCTTTTTTAACCTTAGAGAGTTTTTTTTTTTAAAGAGGAAATAATGCATTTTGTGATAAAGGAAGATATTGAAGTCTAGCAATTCTTTGTTTCCTCTATTACATAAAACTAAAATTGTTACATTTATTTTTCAGATGAGGCCATTTAACAAAAGTCCATCCACCTACCAAATTGTCTTTCTCGTGTGCATTCTGTCCAAACAGTGACTACTGGAGGGGTACAATGTGGCAGTTCAGATACTTCTATCTTCACACGTGTGTAGAAGGATAGTTAGAATGAAGTTCCCATAGTGTTAATGCCTTTTTCTTGGTGGTAGGATTTGAAATGATTGTTTGCATTCATTCAACTTTTTTTTGCATTTTTCAATATTTTTAAAAAATTTCTGAGCATCTACTCTTTTTATTAAAAAAAGATTTTTTCTTAAATAACAAAGAAATCAAATTTTAAGTTAACTACTTAACCTTGAACTTCCTCCATGTATGAGGCAATCATCCAGCACCTGTGCTTGTTTTCACACTGTCTTGCTTCAATTCCACCTGTCGAGCTACAAAGTCTTGATTCTGCAATGCCAATCTTGAGCTCTTCCTCTGTCCTCTTCATCCTCAGGATTTGGGACCTAACTTTTCCCCCATGGGGTCATAGTCATTTTCCATGTATCCCGGGGGAATCCATGCTACAGTTTTTGCTGCCTCAAGACATCGGTATCTCCTTCCTTCTTTGAGCCTGGTGTCGTCCCGTAGAGTGAATATTGTTTATCTTACTCAGAAATTAATTTAACAGAACCCTAGGGTTTGTTCACAATTGTTTTTTATGATCAACTAGAAATTATTTATCTATTCTGACTTTCTGTTTGGATACCAAGATTTTAATTAATTTTATCATTTTAATAATACTGCATAGAATACTATATACAATTAGAGACACTTTTTTTATTTGACTATCCAGCATCCAAATCCCTGCCTTTGGGGAATTCGCTGTGGTATGAACCTTTGCTCCACGTGTCTGGATACTGACAAGTTCAGAAGTGTGCATTCACACACACCGCATCTCGTGGACATCCAGACCTAGACTTGCCCAGTCACTCAAACCAGTTAAGAAATCTGAAGTGAGTGAGTGAAGCAAAGAAATAGGGTGAGTGGGGAATTTATTTTGGTGGCAGCAGCTGCAGCAATAGCCACTAGAAAAAGCACCGTCCGTAGCATCTGTGTGTCTTGCTGGCGGAAGGAGACAGGTGAGTGAGCTGCAGCCTCTAGTGTTCAGCTGTGGCTGTGAGTCTAGCTGCTTAGTCTTCCTTTGTTCCTGCCTGTTTTCAAAGCCTGGCATCTTAGTCTTCCTGGTAATTCTGTGGGCTACCAACAACCTTTCAATAAATTTCTTTCCCATTTCAATCAGCTTGCATGCAATTTAAAAACCTTGACTGATACTATACTTATGGTCTCTGTATATCTATTTGTATTTTGGATTATTGGCATAGACCCCAGCCTTAAATTCAAATTCTGATAGTTGTCTGTATTGCTAATTCTGCCTATGCTTTTGACAACCTAGGTGGGGTTTTTTTGTTTGTTTAGTTAACAATGGACTCCTCCATTTTTGTTTTCTAGTAATTCATCAAAGAACCATGTATTGTACTAAATGATATACTGAGATTGGGGGATAAACAGAAAAATGACACTATCTCTTATTGTCAAAGTGTTCAAACTCTAGTGGTAAGATAGATAATCACAAGGTAGTAGAGATGGAGTAGAACTGGGCACGAGGTGTGGCACGAGGTGCTAGGGAAGTAGAAAAGAGGCAACCAGAGAGTGGCACCTGGGGAGCCAGGAAACTCCACCCAGTGAAGGGACCTGAAGGGGTGAGTGGAGGTGAGACCCGAGGGAGGGCACCTGCAGTCAGCACAGGAGAGACGCAAGGCAGTATAGAATGTTCAGGAAGCCTCTTGAAAGTTGGCTTCCTAAAATGGCAAGTGCAATGGGTGTGTCAGGGCTGCGTTTCTCAGCCTTGTGGCATCAGCCAAGTCCCCCAGGGCTTGTTAGAGTTTAGATATTGAGGGCTCTTCCTCCATACTATCTGATCCAGTGGGCACAGAGTGAGGCCCCATGTGACTCAAAAGAAAGGAACACTGTCCCAAGGAATGAGGCTAGAGGCAAACCTCATGAAGGGCCTTGTATGCTAAGAAGTTTGAACTTTATCCTAAAGGCAAGGTGGAGCCATTAAAGGATTTTAAGGAGAGTAGTGACTTGATCTGATTTGCATTTTAGAAAGTTCTCTCAAGCAGTAATTAAGAATGAAAGAAAAAGATTGGCCAAGGAAGACCCATCAGATTATTAGAAGTACAGTACTCTGGTTGAGAGACAATATGTGTCTGAACTAAGGCTGTATAGTCTGCAAAACAGAATCAACAGGATAGAATTACCACCAAACTTGGTTACTCTCTGTGGGGTTAAGAGGGCAAGAGTCTAAAATGACAACTAGCCTTGGGGCTTGCACACTTTGTGGATAAAGGTGATGTTATGTGGATAAGACAGAGAAGAGAAAAATAAAACAAAACCCCCAAATTGCGAGTTCAGTTTTGGCCATGTTGAATTTGAGGCGCAGGTGGGGTGACAGTCAAATGTCTTATGAGATCTTATACGTGTGAGTCTGGAGCTCAGAACACGGATCTGGAGAGAAGCTGGAGACTGATTATCTTCCAGATATAGGTGGAAGTTATGTCGGTGCTGTTCAAAGAAGGAAACCAGTGGTTTCCTGGCCAGAAATTGCATACATGGCAATGCATCTCAACATTCCATTCACCTGGAGACTTATATAAAATGAAAATTCCTAGGCCCCACTGGCTGAGGTCTAAGGCAGGACTCAGAAATCTGCATTAAAACCCAAAACTCCCTAAGTGATTTTGATGAGTAATTGGGTTTCAGAACCACCGTTTAGGATGGTAGTTCCCAAATGTGCTGCACATTTGAATCACCTGCTGCGCATTGGCTTTTGAAAAGTCTCAAGTTCTATCCCATACCAATTAAACCAACATGTCTGGGGTGGGAGGCAGGTGTTAGCATTTCATAATGAACCCCAGGTGATTCCAATGTGTAATAAAATTGGGAACCACTGATGTTAGATTACTGATGGCTAGATTGGGCCAAGGGAAGTGTTTACACATAGCAGCTGAAAGTAGTATAGTCCAAGTCCTAGGCATGAATATAACCAAGAAGCAGAGCCCAGGTCAGAGCCGAAGGGGCAGCACTAAGCATCAAATCTACAGTGACGAGGAGGATGGTAAAGGTGACCCATATGACTTTCTCAAAAATAAGAGTCAATCTAAAGATAGAAGAAGACTATAGGCTTAATGATGTTTTCCTGAATCAAAACAGTGAAATAAGTAAAAAAAAAAGTCTAGGTTTTCTTAAAATTTGTGAACTGACAGCTGAAATATTCTAACTAAATTTATTTGAGATTGTACTGTGAGGTAACAGAGGGAGAAATGAAGAATGCTGAGCAAACACTGGGGGACAGGATCCTTGAAGAGGCATCAAAGGAAGAGATAGTATTTACGAGGAATGGAAAGGCATGTGGGAGAAGTAGGAGAAAACCAGTGAGGGTGATGTTGCAGAAGTTAATGGCAAAGAGAATTTTAACGAGAGAATAATCAGTAGTGTTGAATGCTGCAGAAAGAAGTGGTAGGAGAACTGAAAAATGTTGGATGGACATATCTCTTCATTCCTGTTAGAAACACTTGGTGAGTAGGCTTGGTGAGTAGGCCTTTTCTCTTGCGTCCTGCTTGATAACCATATCCTAACCTCATGCAATTGGTGCATTACTGTGGGGTGGAGAAATACCATTTGAACTGCAAAGCCCAATTGGCACCATCCCTTCTCAAGTTTTTGTTGCACAGGAATGATTGCATTTCTAACAGAAGCATCCTGAAACAGTTCCCTAAAATATCAAAAGGAAAGGAATAAAAGGCTGGCTGTGAGCTCTGACTAAAAGGAGTTAAATGTTTTAGAGAGGTAAGGGCTGAGAGGGCTCTGATGGAAGCATCCAATTAGTCACTGACTCTTCTCTATTAATTCTACCTCTGCAACATACTTCATTTCTACCCGTGTTATTCCATCCTCATGCTCACTGGTCTTGTCCATGACCTAGTGAACAACTCTGTTATTGGGCTTTGGGCTTCAGAATCTGGCCCATCCAACCCATCCCTCATACTGGCCATGCTCACACAGCTCTTCCCTCTTAAAACTTGCTTTCTGCATCCCATTCCCTCCCCCAATGAATCAAGGAAGGACAGACTTGGGCTCTGAGTTAGATTGTCTGGGTTTGGGTCCCTGCTCTGTCACTTACCTGTCATGTGACTTTGAGCAAATAACAAGCCTTCTGGGCCTTATTTTTATCACCTGTAAGAGGGGCAGTAACAGTGCTTATCTGGTAGGAATGTTATGAGAGTGAAATGAGCTATATGTGGAAGGTGTACGGTAAGAACTGTGTGACGATGTTAAGCAACTAATCCTGCTCAGATTCCATATTCTCACCTAGAAAATGCCTGTGAAAGCCATATCTACCTTATGGAGATTAAATTAGAAAATGCACCTAAAGTAAATCAGCCTAGTGCCTAGTACACACTAAGCATCAACAAACAGTAGCTGCTATAATTATTAAATCCCATGTATAATAGCACCTGAGAATGCTTTCCTATTCCCAGTTTAAATAAATCATTTCTTACTCCATGCTCTGCTCTTCGTTTCAGTTTTAATATGGCCATTATTTCTCTGGCTCTTTCTCTTTTTTTTGTCAGTTGTTTACATCTCCAGCCTCCCCTCCAGGTGATTAGATTAAGGGCAGAGAACCATATTTTATTACTCTAACTCTTATATCGTATAGAAACATGCCATGATTTTTAAAAATTCATGTAGTAGGTGCTCATTAATTGGTAGTTGAATTACTTTATTTACATTTTTATATATATATAAGTATATATTGTAAATTTTAATGATACTCAGTATGAATGCAATGAGAATGTGGGAAAACTCTTGTAAGTTGAAGTATAAATTGGAGTAGTCTTTTGGAAGAAACTATGGCAACCAGACTTTCCAAACATAGAGGACTAGTTAAATAAGTTAGAGTATATTGATATGATGGAATAATATGGAATATTATGTGTCACATTAAATAATAGATATATATACATATATATGCTCATATTGAAAAATTCTAAAATGTTTCATAAGTATAAAAAAGGATCTAAAGCCATGTAAATTGTATGCTTCCTTTTGTGTAAAATTAAAGGTGGATAAAACAGATGTGCATATATGTAGACATGCTTTTTAAAATTAGGAAGTATAGGAAACAATTGTTCACTTGGAGAGGGTGGTAGAGCAGAAGGAGGGACATGAGACTTTTCACTTTCCATTTTGTAACTTTCTGAACTATTTAAATTTTATAATCTTATACATGTGTTACTCTTTTTTTAAAATGTTGATGAGAAAGAAGATTAGGGCCTATCTTTTTTTGGATTGTTTCATTCTTTATACCTCAGTGCATTATTTTTTTTTAAAGGTATTGCAAAAATTTTCCCATATTAAATGTTTTTCAAAATCCTATTTTAATAGATGTATAACATTTCACCATAGAACACATATCATGATTGATTAATCCTTTTTGTTGAGTATTTAAATTTACGATGTTTTGGCACTTATAACACTGAAATGAGTATTTGACTGTTTCTTTAGATACATTTTAGAAGTGGAATTGCTGATGCAGTAGTAAAATGTTGCCATTCATAACCTTTCTAAGAACAGCAGGTCTTAGAATACTCTCCTGGGCACTTTGAAAGGTTTAGTGTCAACTTTGGAATTAGAAGTTTGGAAGAGCTAAAACTCTCTGCACAAAAGAGAAGAATTTTGAACCAGAAGCAAAGGTCAGAAGCAAAGGTGGCCCCAGAAGCAAAGGTCAGGGAGAATATGGAGGGAAATAGGATGTAAGCTTGTGGGCTCTAACTACCTGGCCCCTCCTTGTGAATGGGCTTCATTTGAAGACTTACGAAGAAGCTGAGTCGTTACATAGAGAAACAAAGACAGCAGATAGCCTAGCAGAGCATAAACCTGGGAATGAACAGGAACCTTTGAGAGTGTCACCAATCGGTGCTGGGGATGGAGTCTAAAGTAGCTAGTGTTCTCAGGGGCACTTTCCACCTCTCTTTACCGCACACACTCCTCCTCTGAGGACCTCTGGGTTAAGGGCATCATGAAATCTTGTGATTCATACTACCAAATTGCCTCCTCAGGGGGATGTCCACGTTTATGCTTTTACCAGCCGTGGAGGAAGAGGCCCTATTTGCCCCACCATCACTAACAGCGAGCATTACAGTTTTTGAATCTTTAGCAGTTTAACAGAAAAAGCAAATTCTCATTGTTTACTTACATGACTTTAGGTTTCAGAAAGGTGGATGATTTTTTCACCTTCATCTCATTCTTGGAGAAAATGAAGATGAAGCCATCAAACATCATCTTCTTTATCAAAGCACAATGATATTACAATAGCCAACACCTACATGGCACTTGGTATGTCCTGGACACGTTTTAAGTGCTCTTAAAAATATTAGTTCATTTTAAAATTTACATAACACATCTATGATATAGGTAATCCTTCCTTCCTATTTCACAGATGAAGCGATTCAACTCTAGAAAGAGCATACTTTGATGTAGCTTACAGTAGTAACTGGAAGAATTTGAGTCTGGTTCCATAGTCTGTGCTCCTAAATTCTACCTCTTCTTCCTTGCTTCGTCCTGGACAAACCTACCCACATCATCTCCCCTCCACGTCTTTTAAGCTCTTTTAGGCCAATCCTTCTGTTCTTTGATTACATCACTCTCACCTTCTAAGGGCTCTCTCTATCCATTCTCTCCCTCCCTTCAGCCCAAATATCACCCACCTTGAAAAATAAAAAGATGAAACAATCACAATTCAAAGCAAACAACGAAAACCCTGTCAAACCCGTATCTCCTCTCCAGTCCCACAGCTTTTTTCTGTATTATTGTCCACTCAGTCTCCACTTGTTCACCCTCTGTTCCTTGTCAGCCCATTGCAGCCATGCATGCTTCCACTTCAACCAGCCCACTAAAATTGCATTTGCCGCGTGGACCAAGGACTTCAGTTTTTTCAAATCCAGTGGATCTTTCTTTTATTGGATTTGATATAGTTAACCATTCCCACTTCTTGATATGCTACATTCTTGTGGTTTTCATTCTGTGCTCCCTGTCCTAGCAAAACGGAAATTCTAGATTTTTCTCCCAAATCAAAAGACTTCTTCCTCATCTGCTATTCCTAATAAATTCTGTGAGGTCAAGTTGTTTTGATACCTGGAGCCTAGCATAGTTACTAACACATAGGGGGTGCTCAGTAAATGTTTGAGAAAATGGATGAATTGTAATTTTTGTTTGAGATCATTCAGAATCCACCCACAGACCTATAATTGGTTAACAATGTAAACTCAAAATTACTGGAAGAAATAATATATGTAGTAAATGACTTTGAAAATGAAAGGGGACTTTCAACATTTTTGAGTATATAAGGTCTTAAAGTTGAAAAGAAACACAGTGCAGATCTCTTGTTTTATAGATGAGGAAACTAATGTTAATTTACTTGTCCAATATGACATCAGTCTTTTTAGAGCTGGAGTAGGACTCTAGTGTCTTGTTACAAAATAGTATATTGTGTATAGTTTCACCATACTTAATTTGGTGTGTTTACATATTCATGAATATATGCATTGTGTATATATGTATGTATATGTGTATGTATGTATATATTCATATAATTAATTCATACGAATGAGTATCTGTATCACTAACTGCACATATCCTAGATATTCCCTACCTACTCCCAAAAAGTATCCTCAGAGCCTAGACAAAGTATCTGACAATAATGGGTGGTCCATAGATACTGTTGACTGAGTGACCTACAGACTTTTAAACTTAGTAACAACTAAAATAAACCCTAAACTTCTTTCTCTGTAAACACAACCATGACATAAAAACCCAGGATACATAGTATGAGAAGTATGAATAAAATTGTAGGGTTGATGGGACATTTAGAATCAAGCTTGTTTTTAAAAATATGGAATCTGCATTTCTTCAAAAAGGAGGCAAACCATTTCTTTTAAATTTTCTCTGTGTGCCAGGTACTTTACACATCTTATCTCATTTAATCCTGGCAGCCCAGCAAGATAGGTATTATAATCATTTTACATAGAAGAAGACAAATTCCAAGAGAATAAGTAATTTTCCCAGAGTTATATAACAAATATCCAACATGGGATTTAAATCCAAATCTCAAGCCATATCATAGGCCTTTCCACCTCTGATGAACAATCATTTCCAAAACTGTAACATGAAAATATTGTTTTCTTCTTACTAGACTATTGAGTTCAAATTAATGTTAGGTGGGGAAAGTGGGAGGAAGAGAAGAATTATACCTGTATCTTTTTAAAATCTAAAAGATTAAAAAAAAACCCTTAAGAGTCATAAGAACCAAACTCTAACTTATTTTTTCATGTTTAGATCAACTTTTATGAGCATGATTGTGGGGTGGGGTGACTCGTGCTGGTAATCCCAGCACTTTGGGAGGCCATAGCAGGAGGATCACTTGAGGCCAGAAGTTAGAGACCAACCTGGGCAACACAGAGAGACACTGTATCAAAAAAAAAAAAAAAAAATAGGTGGGTGTGGTCACATGTGCCTGTAGTTCTAACCACTTGAGAGGTTCACTTGAGTCTAGGAATTGGTGGCTGCAGTGAGCTGTGATCATGCCTCTGCCCTTCAGAGCAAGACCCTGTCTTACCAAAAATAATAGAGCCAGAGGATGATTTACATATAGTATATGCACTCATCTTAAGTTTATAGGTTAATGAGTTTTGACAAATATACACAGCTATGTAGTCATCGCCCCAAACAAGAAATACAACATTTCTATCATACAAAAAGTTTTATCACTTCTTACTTCCTGGATCCAGGCAACCACTGATATGCTTTCTGTAATTTTAAATTAGTTTTGCCTATTTTAAAATTCTGTATAAATGGAATCATATCACATATACTGTTTGTGTTTGGCTTTTTTCATTCAATATGTTTCTTAGATTCAGATATGTTATAATATCAGTAGTAGTTCACCCCTTTTTGTTTGCTAAATATTATTATATTTAATGAACATAGCATAATTTTTTTATCCATGCATCTATTTTTATTTTATTTTATTTATTTTTATTTTTATTTTATTTTTTTTGAGACAGAGTCTTGCTTTGTTGTCCAAGCTAGAGTGAGTGCCGTGGCATCAGCCTAGATCACAGCAACCTCAAACTCCTGGGCTCAAGCAATCCTACTGCCTCAGCCTCCCAAGTAGCTGGGACTATAGGCATGCGCCACCATGCCTGGCTAACTTTTTCTATATATATATTAGTTGGCCAATTAATTTCTTTCTATTTATAGTAGAGACAGGGTCCCGCTCTTGCTCAGGCTGGATTTGAATCCTGACCTCAAGCAATCCACCTGCCTCGGCCTCCCAGAGTGCTAGGATTACAGGCATGAGCCACCATGTCCGGCCCATTGATCTATTTTTAAACATTTGCGTTAGATCAAGGTTTGGGATGTTATAAATAAAGCTGCTATGCTCATTCATGTGTAATCTTTGTGTAAGCATTTGCTTTCATTCCTTGTAGTTAAATATCTAGAAGTGGAACTGGTGGATCATACTTAATTTTATAAGAAATTTTATAAGAAATAAGAATACACTAAACGGTTTTTCAGTATGGTTGTGTCATTTTATGTGAGAGTTCCAGTTGATTTATATCTTTCTCAGTGTTTGGGATGTATGGTCCGTCTTCATCACTTTAGCCGGTCTAGTGGATATGTAGTAGTACTGCATTGAAGTTTTATTTCTTTCCCTAATGTCTAATGATGGTGGGCATTTTTATATGTTTATTTGCCATTTGTATATCTTCATTGCTAAGTAGTATTGTCTTGCATGAAAATAACATAAGTTTTTATATGTTGATATATATCGAGGTTCTGATATTAGGTACACAAACATTGATTTCTTCCTAACCAGTTGTCCCTTTTATTATGTCTCCCTTCATCTCTGCTAATAAAAACTTTGTCATAAAGACTATTTATCTGATATTAATAAAGCCATCCCAGCCTTCTTTTGCTTATTCTTTTCATAGTATATTTTTTCCATCTATTTACTTTCAACCTAATTATGTTTTAATACTTAAAGAGTATCTCTTATAGGCATAACACAATTGGTTCTTTTCTGTCCAATCTGGCAATTTCTTTCCTTTAGTTGGGATGTTTAGGCACCAACTAACATTTAATACAATGATTGATATGGTTGGATTTAGCAAACCAGTTTATTAGTTTTTTTGGTTTTTTTCCCCACTCTTTTCATCCTTTCTTCCCTCCCTAATTTTGGATTATGGTATTTCAATATTTCTTAGTATTCTATTTTAATGTATCTATTGGCTTTCAAGATATGCTTTTTTGCATATTTTTTAGTGGATCAATCTAGGGATTACTATATATGTATATATGCACTAAGCATATTATTCTTTACACTTAATATTGTTCTATGTCATGTGCAATATGAAAACCTTTCAGCAATATAGATTGCTTTCCTTCCTTCATCCATTTTGTTGCAGATGTCATATGTATTATATTTGTATTCATTGAAAACAACACTTGACAATATTTTTGCTTTAAAAATTAAATATATTTTAAAACATCAAAGAGGAAAAAGGGAGTGTTTATGTTTATTCAGATATTTATCCTTTCTAATGTTTGCTATTTGATCCTGAAATCCCAATTTCCCTCTAGCAACATTTGCTTCATTGTGGAAGACAATTTCCTTTAGTATGTTTTATTTTGCAGGGATGTTGACAACAGATTCTTTTAGTGTTCCTTTATATAAAAGTCTTTATCTTGTTTTAAATCCTGAAAGATATTTTGGCTTGCTATAGAATTCTGCATTGATAGCTTTTCTCCTTTTAGCAACTTAAAGATGTTGTTCCATGTCATCTGGCCTCCATCGTTTCTATTGATAAATCTGCAGTCATTCAATTCATTGCTACTCTGTATGAATGTGTTACTTTTTAAATGACTACTTTTAAGATTTTAAAAAAAGTCTCCAGTCTTTTAGCAGTTTAATTATAATGTGCTAGGACTGGTTTACTTTGAGTTTATCCTATTTTGAATTCTCTGAACTTCTTGAATCTGTTAGTTAATGTCTGACAAGTTTTTAATTATTATCACTTCAATTTTTTTTCTGTTCCAATCTCTTTTCTCATACTTCTTGGAAATACTGTATATTACAGGTACATTGGATCTGTTGACATTTTCCCACAGTTCCCTGAAGTTCTGTCTTTTTATCACTTTTTCTCTCTGTTCTTCAGATTGGAAATTTTCTATTGATCTGTTTTAAGTTCACTTAACTTTTTCATGCCATGTGTATTCTGATATTGAACCTGTCCAGTGAAATTTTTGTTTCTGTTATTGTATGTTATAATTCTAAAACTTTCCTTTTGGTTATTTTCTATGTAATACATTTTTCTGAAGAGGTTTCCTTCAGTTGATTCATTTTGGGTGTGTTCACCTTTACCTCACTGGAAGTTGTAATAGCTACTGCAAAGTCCCTGCCTGGTAACTCTAATATCTTGATAATCTTAGGATTGGCATCTATTGATTGTCCTTTCTCCTGAGAATGGGGCATATTTTTCTGATTATTTTTATGGCAAGTAATTTTGGACTGAATCCTAGACATTGTAATTCATTTCATATATACGTTTGGGGTTATGTTATAATCCTCTAGAGAATATTGATATTTTTGTTTTAGTAGGCAATTAACCTAGAGGAGTTTAGATAGTAATCTCTTTTTGCCTTGAGTGGTGGACAAAATCTCAATTTATTTCTTTGAGATTTTGCTATGCTGTTTTGGGTCTGTTTTCTGTGTGTGTTTGTTCATAAAGAGAATCAGATGATTGCCTTCTCCAGCTCTCTTCCTTTCAAGATTCCTCTTCACTCTCCAGACTGACTAAGCTACTTTCCATGTTTTTTTTTTTTTTTTTTTTTATCAAGAAATATGTCAGGATTTCTCTGGGAGATTTATTTTTGCTCACCCTTCTCCATGCCTGTGACTCTATTTTGTTGGCTGCAAAACAACAACAACAATAATCACACAGCAGTAACCACAGTAATCTCACCCCTATGCCAGTTACTTCTCTAAGTTTGATTCATTTCCATGATCTGCCTGCTTTTCTTTTACTCTTCAGAGCTCTTAGGTAGTTGTTTTAAATATTTCTTATATGGTTTATCATTGTTATCAATGGAAGGTATGTGTTTGTAGGGGGTTTATATTGTCTTAGCAGAATTGGAACAAATTTTGATTATGGTTTTGAAGAATAGGAATTTTAAATATTGATGAAGTCTAAATTATTTGTGTTTTGTTTTATGTTTAGTGGGTTTTGTATCTTATAAATGATACCTTTGACTATCCCAAGACAATGAAGACTTTCACTAATGTTTTTCTTTGGAATTTTTATGTTTTGGGCTTTCCTGTGATTTGTTTCAAATTAATTTCTATGTATGGTGCAAGGTAAGAATCAAAGTTCATTTTTTCCTACACATGGATATTCAATCTCTTCAATGCCATTTCTGGAAAAGACTATTCTTTCTCCACTGACTTATCTTGTGAACTTGATTGAGAATTAACTGATCATATATGTATGATTTCCTTCTGAACTCTATTCTGTTCCATTAATCTACATGTCCAATCTACATGTTCCATTAATACACAAATTCTTCTGTATTTTGATTAACTTAGTTATTTATTAAATCTCAGAACCATAAAGTGAAGCCCCTTTTATTTTCTTTTTCTTTTTCAAAATTATTTTGGTTATTATAGGACCTTTGCATCTTCACCTAAATTTTAGAATTAGCTTTCCAAATTCTATTTTTAAAAATCGTTGAAATGTTTACTAGGACTGAATTAAATCCATAGAATAATTTGGGGAGAATTACCAGGATAAGATTTGGTTTTCAAGTCTATTAACATGGTTTATCTTTCCACTTATGTAGGTCCTTTTCATTTCTCTCAGCAATGTTTTATAAGCTTTAGTGCATAGGTTTTGTACATATTTTGTTAAACATATTCTAAGTATTTCAAGTATTGTTGATGTTATTGTAAATGTTATTTCTAAAAATTATTTTTCAGTTCTTGCTAGTATATAAATATTTTATTGATTTTTGTATATTAACCTTTTATCCTGAAACATTGCTAAATTATTATTCTAATTCCTTTTTTTTTAGATTGTAGGTTCCTTAACATTTTCTACATACATAAATGAATACATGATCTTGTCATCTGTGAATTACAACAATTTTATCTCTCTAATCTGCATAGCTTATTTTTTTCTTATTACACTGGCCAAGAGATTCAATGTGTTATTGAATAACAATAGCTATTCAATTGAATTGAATGGCAATGATGAGAGGGCACAGCATTGCCTTGTCCCTGATCTTAGAATTAAAGGCACTAAGTTTTTCGGAATGATATATTAGTTGTAGTGTTTTTATAGAAACCCATTATTAGTTTAAAGAAGTTCCTTCCTTTCTAATTTGCCAAATTTTCAAAAAATAAACAGGTGTTGAATTCTGTCAAATGAGTTTTCTGTGTTTGTTGAGATAATCATATGGACCTTTTCTTATTTATTCTGTTAATATGGCGAAATATCTTGACTGAGTTTTGAATATTAAATCAGCCTTACATTCCTGACATAAATCCTAATTTGTTGTGATATATAATTATTTTCAGGTGTCACTGCTTTTGATTTGCTAATGTTTTGTTAAAGATTTTTACCTTTTTGGTTTATGTTTTGTTTTCTGGTAATATCTTTGTCTGGTTAACTATTGGGAGAATGCTCTTCTCATAATTTGTTGGGATATGTTCTTTTCTCTTATGTTTTTTCAATCAGTTTGTCTAGCATTGTAATATTTCTTTTTAGTTTCATAGAATTCACCAGGGAAGAGATCTGAGCCAGAGTTTTTTTTTTTTGTGTGTGTATAATTTTAAATTACATATTCAATTTCTTAACAAATGTATTGCTATTTTGAACTTCTATTTATTGATCAGATTTGATAATTGTATTTTTAATAAAATTTGTTCTTTTTGTCTAATTACCAAATTTATTCTCAAGTTGCTCAAAATATTTCTGTATGATTCTTCTAGTATCTGTATGTTTTGTAGTGATTTTCTTTCTTTTATTCCCAATATTTCTGATATTGGTAATCTTAATTTCTGTTATAATTTCTTTTTTCTTGCTCAGACTAAATAACGGTTTACAAATTTTATTGATTTTTTCCAAAAGACTAGCTTTTATTTCATTAATTTTTTACATTGTTTGATAATGCTCTATTTCGTTGAGATCTGCTCTTATCTTTATTATTTCCTTCCTACTAATTAATTTTTGATTTAACTGAATCATCTTTTTCTAGTTTCTTTGTATAAAATATTAGATAATTAATTTTAGGGCTTTTTTTTCTAGCATGAACATTTATATTTTGTCTCTCAGCACTGCTTTGGCTGTATCACATAAATTTTGGTGGTTGTATTTACTTTTTTTCCAGTTCAAATACATTTTTGTTTCTCACATAATATATTTTTAGCCATGGATTCTTTATTTGTGTGTTGTTTATTTTTCAAATAATCTGGAATTTTCCACATATTTCTATTACTGTTTTCTAATTTAATTTAGTCATTGTTAGGGAACGTACATAGTATGTTGGAGAACATATGGAGTATGTGCTCTAATCTGTTTAAATGCCTAGAGGCTTCTTTTTTGGCTCAGTATGTGGTCTATTTTGGTGAGTGTTTCATGTACACTGGAAAAGAATGTGTATTCTGCCTTTGTTTGTCATAGTGTTCTCTGAATATCAATTAGGTCAAGTTGGTTGATAGGGGTATTCAGCTCTTCTGTATTCCTGTTAATTTTCTCTCTATTTAATCTGTCAATTACTGAAACAAGAATATTAAAGTCTTCAATTTTCCTGTGTTTTTATCTGTGTCTCATTTTATGGCTGTCAGTTTTGGCTTTGTATATTTTAAGCTTTTTATTAGGTACATACATATTTGTGACTTGTATGCATTTTTTATAACATGCTCCTCTTTTCATTTTGAAATGTCCTTCTTTATCTTTGGCAATATTCTTTGTCCTGTGATCTACTTTTTCTGATACTAATATTGCTACTCCAACTTTCTTCTGACTGATCTTTACATGGTAAAGATCTTTACCTTTTTACTTTTAACCTACATCTTTGTATTTAAAATGTATTCTTTTATAGACAGCATATAATTGGATTTTGCTTTCTATCCAGCCTGTCAGTTTCTGCCTTTTACATTTAATGCGATCAACATAATGATTAAATTTGATTCTATAATCTTGTTTTTTTCTTTGTCTCATCTGTTCTTTGTCTTTATCCTTTTCCTGCCTTCTTTTGTATTTTCACGGTTCCATTTTATGTCCACTAATGACTTATTAGTTATATCTCTTTGTTTTATTTTTTAAAAGGTGGGTCTATGACATACCATATGCATCTCTACTTTTCCAGTCTCCCTCCAAATAATATTATACCCCCTAGCTTTAATGTAAGAACCTAAAACTGTATACTTCCATTTTCTCCTCTGGCCTTTTTATTATTAGTATACACTTAATTTTTGCCTATATTTAACTTCATAATACATTGGTCTTATTTTTCCTTTCACTAGTTAATTATCATTTAAGAAGATTAAAAATGAGAAAAAGTCTTTTATGTTTACTGACATATTTATAGTTTCTGTCACTCTTCATTCCTCTGTATAGATATGAATTTTCTTCAGTATTGATATTTTTTATTGGGTGTAGAATTTGAAGTTGTCAACCATTCATCTATCTCCTTTTGTCTTAGCTGTCTTTTTCTCAAACTCCATGTCCATTTCTTAAATCGAATTTATTATCTTTTATTATTACTTGTAGAAGTTAGATATGGATGCTGAATGCCAATCCTTTATATGCTTAACAAATATTTTCTTCCAGTTTATGACTTGCCTATTTATTTCCTTAGCAATGTCTTTTGATCAACAGTAATTTTTAATTTAATCATTTTTTCTTTTATATTTATTGCTTTCTATGACGTAAGAAATTTTGCCTACCACTAAGTTACAAGCTACTGGTATTAGTTTTTCCCTAAAACTCTATGACTTTAATTTTTATGAATAGACCTATGATCCATATTGCATTCATTTATTATATCAAATAAATATCCATTAAGTTTTAATTTTGT
The DNA here is from genome assembly GCF_040939455.1 of Microcebus murinus. Taxonomy (NCBI): domain Eukaryota; kingdom Metazoa; phylum Chordata; class Mammalia; order Primates; family Cheirogaleidae; genus Microcebus; species Microcebus murinus. Next base: position 31,704,651 of record NC_134108.1, read on the forward strand.
TTTTTTATTTCTAAAAATTCTATTTGGTCCTTTTTCCAATCTGCAATATCACTTTTTATACTTTTCTCTTCTGTACAGATATTGTTATTTCTTTAAACAAAGTGAGCATTATCATACTTTGTGTCTGATAATTCTAACATCCGAAGTCTATGTGTATCTGTTTCTGTTGTTTGTTGTTTCTGTTGGGTCTCAGTCACAAAGTTTCATTTCCTTATTTCCTTCTTTATTACTTATCATGTGTTGGTCATGGTATTTGTAGAATTTTTGTGGAAATAATCTAAGACCTATAAAGAAGGCAACTTCAAGAGAAAATTTACATTTGCTTCTGTCAGACACTTGGGGGCACTGCCCGACTAGGACTATATTAAATCTATTCAACTAATTTGAATTTGGGCTTTAATTCTACTTCAGAGTTTTGTTTTAACTTCTGGTTTACCCTTACCTTGATGACATAACCCACTGGGGTACTTACTTATCATAACAAGAGCTCCTATCTTGGATGAGTTATGAGGTTTGATTTCCTTTCCTTTCATCCTATGAGTTGTTGAAACTAAGGTTCTATCTTTCAAGGATCAGAAAATGCTGTCAGGGTAAAGGTGTTTTTGGGTTAATGGAACTATCTGGGTTCTTATTTTCTTTCCGTTTGGTCTTAGAATTTTTTTCTGTCTCATCATACCTTCTATGCATTTAGGAACATATTTTTTGCATTGTATCTAGGCTCTCTAGTTACTTCCATCAGGAGTTTATCTCAGTTGATCTGAATAGCCCAGTTTGCAATTGCTATTTGACAAATTTGAGTCTTTGCTCCCGAAAATGATTAACTACTTGCCTAACGACATTTATAGAAAATATATTCTTTCCACACAGGTTTAAAATGTCACATTTATGTTTTTCTCGAAAAATACATTGGTCTGTTTCTGACCTTTTTCTCTGTTCCATTCATTTCTTATTATTTGAAGTGGAGATTAATGGTTAGAGACCACTGCAAAAAAGGCTGCCTTTCCTTACTTCCTCTCTTGGCATACTTCAACTAATAGACTAGATTTTTCAGGTGATGGGAAAGTACTTTCTCCAAATGTTAGCCTAGGATGTGCTCATATATTGCTCATGGGGATGAACAATAGTATAAGCTGTGTAGCAGAGAATTCAGCTACATATTTTAAAAAACCTACCGACACATTAATGTTTTAATGCAGAAATACCACTTTTAGGAATTTACAGGACAAATGGACTTCAGGAAGTTATACCTCAAAAAAATCAAAATTCTATGTAAATATTATTTATTGCAGTATTGTCTGTAATTGTAAAATATTGAGACAAACCAAATGTCCATACATAGCAAACTGATTGAATAAACTATTATAAATCCCCACAATGGAGAACCATGAACCCATAAAAAAGAGTGAGGAAGATCCCTATGAGCATATAAAGATCCCTATAAACCTATAAAGTTTCTATGAAGCATAGTTAAATGAAAAATGTAAAGTGCAAAAGAGTTTGTATAGTATACTACCTTTCATATGAGAGGTAACATATTCATGTATCTACTTAATTCTGCAAGAAGATAATAGAATAAATCACAAACTTACACAATTGGTTTCCTTTAGAGGTTGGTGGGAAGAGGGCAAACCAATATTCAAAATGTAAAATTGAATATAAAAAGACAAAAAGTAACCCGCTAACTGGTAAGTATGTAAATAGAAACAAATAAACTTAAATGTATATTTAAATAATACAGTAATCACATAGAAAAAAACATTTTATGTAACTTTGAACATAGTACTCTGTACACTTTTTATAGGTCATAGTCCAGGGGAAATATAACTATAAAGAATTCTTGAACTTTACTCAATAACTCATTCTTGCTGTTTGTGGCATTAGTGTGGCAATTCTAAAACTATATTGCCTATAGGAAAGAGAAAATGAGTAAATATATTGATTTTTTTTGGGGGGGCAACCAGGGTTGTCGTAGGAGCCTGGAGATATGAAAAATGATATTGGTGAAGGAGAGGAATAGGATAGGTACATAGTCCCACAATATTTCTCCATATATTACTTAATAATTGCAAAGGTATTTATAAAGGAAAAAATAATAAATTTATATGGAGAAACTAAGAACACTCTAATTAAGAGATCAAAGTCAATATCACCAATATTAAGACAAACTGATATCATGTGCCTTATGATACAAGGCATTGAAAAGAACACAATATCACTTCTGTGATATTTCTGCTAAAAATCTATAACCTGCATCAAATAATAAGGAAACATAGACATAAAACTGAAGAATAATATATAAAACAACTGCCCTGTATACTTCAAAAATATCAATATCAGTATCATGAAATACAAAGAGGCTGAAAAACTGCTTCAGATTAAAGGAAACTAAAGAGAAATAATAACTAAACACAATTAATGACCCTATAACAGATCCCAGAGAAGAGGAAAAACTGGGGAAATTTAAATATTAACTGTATATTACATATATAAATGTATTACTATTAAATTTTTTCTATTTTATAAATAACTGTACTATGATCATAGAAGATATTGTCCTGGTTCTGAAGTTATATACACTAAAATATTTAGGAGTAAATGGCATGCTATCTACATTTTACTTTTAAATGGGTCTAACAATAACAAAATATGTATTCATATATGTACCTATATAAACATACATATACCTATATGAAGAGAGTGTTATACTAAAGAAAATATGAGGAAATGTTAACAATTGATGAAAATGAAGTTTTTAAAATGTAGGCCATAGGAGTTTGAGGGAGTCTGACATGGTAATCAAATTTGGACCTAGAATCTTTAGTTTATGAAAAAGTGTCTTACTGCTTCAAAGCACTCTGTGAGACATTGTGTCCATGGAACGATCAGCTAAATCCCAGAGACACTAGGCCTCTGGCTGGTATGCCAGAACATGGTGCAGATTCTACTCTAGGAGACTGGTCAGTGGGAGCTCAGGATCAGGAAAAACCATATAAAAGCCTCCAGGAGACAGAATTTCAAACTCATCAAATGGGTAATCATTAAAAATCTTCCAATTCAAAGGGTTGAGGACATGAAAACTCTCATACACTGCTGGTATAAAATAGTGAATTGGTACAATCATTTTGGAAATTAATTTGATTATATGTCAGTCTGAGTCCAAAAAGTATACAGAAACCACAGAGTTACTTGAACAGGAGAAGTTCAATATAAAGAATTATTCATTCTAACAGAATATTAGAGTGAGAAGGGATCAGTAATAAAAGGTGAACACTAAAGAATACAGGAATAACAGATATAAGGAGTAGCCACTATGCTTGTGGCTGATACAGCTGCCAAGGAAGAGCCCCCACCCCTCAAAGCTGAGATCCAGACCATGTTGGAGAGGGTGCTGCATGGCTAACTGGATGGCAGAGAGGTCACTGTGGTGCCACACCAGTAGAACTTGCTGAAAATCCACCAGCAAGTGGAGGCTGCTGAATAAAGCTGTTCATAGGGAGGTGTCTCACCAACGGTGCTTTGTGGCAAAACCACCTGAGGGGTGTTCCAGGGACAGCTGCTGGCTGCCATGTGTGCAGAAGCCTGATGCCCGAGAAGTAGCATGTGCTACAGGAGCCAGATGCAGGAGGCATTGTGCATGCTTCAGGAGCTCGGTGCCAGGGAAGCTGCCACAGTGTACAGGCTTGCCAAGCTGGCACACTGGGACCAGGAAGCAAACCCTTTCCTCCTGTAATGCCTCTCCAGCCTCCTCGACTGCTACAGCTTAGCATTGTACCAGGTGAGGGAGGTGGGGAAGTAAAGGGCCCAGATGCGTTTTCATGGAGCTGGCAAAAAAGTGTGAATTAGAGTTAAGTGTTAATAAACAAACTGGCATGGGCTATACCTAGAAAAGTTTTAGAAGTGTATACCCTATTATTGAGAGATAGTTCCCCAGAAAGGGATGATCTTGCCTGCCTCCTGGATCTAGGTAGGGGACCTATCGGACACTCTCTTCTGGGCACCACCATGGGAGAAAGTGGCATTATTAAGTCCTTAGTTCACTTTGCTCAAGAGCCAAGTTTTTGGGAGAGAAAACATAATTGGCCTAGCTTTGGTCAGGAGATCACAATTCATGGCCCCACTATGACTCCAGGAAATGGAAACCAGAGTATTTCCCTACACTGTCCTTCCCCAAATGAAGATGTGTTTATGGGAAATTGTGATAAATTCTGGGCATAGAAAACCAAACATTCCTTCTGGAGCAGGGGCTATAGTCTATGGGTCAAATCTGGCTTGCCACATGTTTTTATAGGATTTTTGAGCTAAAAATGATTTCAACAGTTTTGAATGATTGAAAAAAATCAAAGAAAAATAATATTTTGTGACATCTGAAAATTATATGAAATTTGAATTTTAATGTCCACAAATAAAGTTTTGTTGGCATGCTTAAGTATTGTCTATGGCTTTGTGCTTTCATGCTACAACAGCAGAGTTGTATAGTTATGAAAGAAACTGTACGGTCCCGAAAGCCTAAAATATTTACACTCTTGTTCTTTATAGAAAAATTTCCACACCCTTCTCCCCCTTGTCTAGAGTCTTTCTACCCAAAGTGTGGTGTGCAGTCCAGCCTGGCAACCACTCCAGATCTACTGAAGCCACACTTTCATAGGGTTCCCAGGTGATTCATTTGCACACTGAAGTTAGAGAAGCACTGCTTTAGACAGGGCAAATCTGATTCTCAGCAGGGCCCATTTTGTTACTGTGTGTGTGACATGTGCCACTATGTGTGAGGCATCATGCTTTCCTGTCATTATTATTCAGGACCATTCTATTTCCAAAGGACACAAATAAGTTAAATCTCCCTGAAATCTGAAATAATAGAGGTTTATTATAAGAGTACAAGGGAAGGAAGGAAGGGATGGAGGAAGGGATGTCAGCTGGCCTCATGAAGATCTGTTGGAGGCATTATAGCTGAAGATCCAATAGTGGCCCAAGGGGTCCCCAGAAGCTCTGGTGATTGAAAAGCTGCATTGATTGACATGATGCTTACGGCTCAGCTGCTCCATCTTCTCTTCATCTCTGGGTTTCTGCGTACTCAAGGTTTCTACAATCTCCCACTCCTGATCATTTGTAGGAGTCCCATAGGGTCCAGGTATTTTCAGTAATAAAGTAGAATTGAATACCAAATATCAGTGTGTGTTAGATATAGAAATAATATAGGTACAGTTTCATGAATTTTTGTTATATGTGTTCTGGGTCACAACATAAAGAGTATTTTTACAATATAGGCATACTTTGGAGATATTGTGGGTTCAGTTCCAGACCATTGCAATAAAACAAGTCACACAAAGTTTTGGGTTTCCCCAGTGCATATAAAAGTTATGTTTACATTATACTGTAACAATTAAGTGCACAATAGAATTATGTCTAAAAAACTGTACATGCCATAATTAAAAAATACTTTATTGCTAAAAAGTACTAGTGATAATCTGAGCCTCCAGTGGGTCATAATCCTTTTGCTAGGGGAGGGTCTGGTCTCAATGTTCATGGCTGCTGACTCATCAGGATGGTGGCTGCTGAAGTTTGGGGTGGCTGTGGTGATTTTAAAAAATAAGACATCAGTGAAGTTTGCCACATTGATTGACATTTCCTTTCATGAAGATTTCTCTGTAGCCTGCAATGCTGTCTGATGGCATTTTGTCCACAGTAGAACTTCTTTCAAAATTGGACTCAATTCTCTTAAAACCTGCCATTGCTTTATCAACTAAGTTTATGTGATATTCTAAATCCTTTGTCATTTCTGCAATGTTTATAACATCTTCAGCAGGAGTAGATTGCATCTCAAGAAACCACTTATAAGAAGCAACTCCTCACCCGTTACAGTTTTATCAGGTTGCAGCAATTCAGTCACAACCTCAGGCCCCACTTCTAATTCTAGTTCTTTTGCTATTTTTACCACATCTGCAGTTACTTCCTCCACTGAAGTCTTGAACCCCTCCAAGTCATCTATGAGGGCTAGAATCAACTTTCAAATTTAATGTTTATGTTGATATTTTGAGCTTCTCCAGTGAATCACAAATATTCTTAATGGCATCTGGAATAGTGAATCCTTTCCAGAAGGTTTTTAATTAACCTTGCCCAGATCCATCAGAGGAATCACTATGTACAGCAGCTATAACCTTACTAAATATATTTCTTAAATAGTGAGACTTGGAAGTCTTAATTACTCCTTGATCCATGGGCTGCAGAATGGATATTGTATTAGAAGGCATGAAAACATTAATCTCCTTGTACATCTCCATCAGAGCTCTTGGGTGACCAGGTGCATTGTCAATGAGCAGTAATATTTTGAAAGAAATCTTTTTCTCTGAGCAGCAGGTCTCATCAGTGGGCTTAAAATATTCAGTAAACCATGCTGTCAACAGATGTGCTGTCATCCAGGCTTTGTTGTTCCATTTATAGTGCACTGGGCGAAGAGACTTAGCATAATTCTTAAGGGCGCTAGGATTTTCAGAATAGTAAATGAGCATTGGCTTCAACTTCAAGTCACAAGCTGCATTAGTCCCTAAGAAGAGTCAACCTGTCCTTTGAAGCTTTGAGGCCAGGCATTGACTTTTCCTCCCTAGCTAGCTAGGAAAGTCCTAGATGACATCTTCTTCCAATAGGCTGTTTTATCTACATTGAAAATCTGTTGTTTAGTGTAGTTAGCTTCATCAATTATCTTAGCTAGACCTTTTGGATAACTTGCTGTGGCTTCTACATTGGCACTTGCTGCTTCACCTTGCAGTTGCAGTTTGATGTTACAGAGATAGCTTTTTTTAAAAACTCCAGAATCAACCTCTGCTTGTTTCCAACTTTTTCTTCTGCAGCTTACTCACCTCTCTCAGGCTACATAGAATTAAAGAGAGTTATGGCCTTGCTGTAGATTGGGTTTTGGCTTAAGGGAATGTTGTTGCAGTTTGAAATGGTATCAGATCACCAAAACTTTCTCCATATCAACAATAAGGCTGTTCCACTTTCTTATCACTCTTGTTTTCATTAGAGTAGCACTTTTAATTTCCTTCAAGAACTTTTTGTTGGCATTCACAACTTGGCTTACTGTTTGGTGCAAGAAGCCTAGCTTTCAGCCTATCTCTGCTTTAAATATGCCTTCCTCTCTAAGCTTAATCATTTCTAGCTTTTGATTTAAAGTAAGAGACTTGCAACCCTCCCTTGCACTTGAACACTTAGAGGCCACTGTAGGATTATTAATTGGCCTAATTTCAATATTGTGCCTCAGGAAATAGGAAGCTCCAAGATGAGGTAGAGAAACAGGGGACAGCTGATTGGTCAGTCAGAGGAGCAGTCAGAACCTGTACAACATTGATTAAGTTCACCATCTTTTATGGGAGCAGTTCATGGCACCCTGAATCAATTACAACAATAACATCAAACATCAATGATAACAATCAGTATTGTAGATATAATAATAATGAAAAAGTTGGAAATACTGCAGAATTACCAAAATGTGACACAGAGACCATATGCTAATGGGAAAAATGTCACCAATACACCTGACACAGGAGGCCATAAACTTGCAATTTGTTAAAAAAAAAAAAAAGCAATATCTTCAAAATGCAATAAAGCAAAGCTCAATGAAATGAGGTATCCCTATAGTCAGAAAGATTTGAAAACCCTAGGTGACCCTCAAGATTAATTCCATAAGGCTCTACATCTTATCATGCAGACAAACTTTTGAGATCATCCCTTATCGTCTCTGGGATTCTTATCTGCATATGACTCTCGAATTTTGCCCAGTCTTCTACCTTTCTCACATCCACCTACCCAGTTTACATGCTGGCACTGATTGTCTATCTTTGGTCAAATACTCTATGTCTTTGAACTCTCCTCTAAACCTTCTTTCTCTCCCTGAAGCCCATCTCTTCCTTGGGGCTCTGCCTCCCCCATAATCCTTATAAGTGGTGATTGTTATTCTTCTGCACTCCACAGATGACTTGGTCTTGAGGTTGGCTAGAAATCTTTATCCATGCTTCTCAGTGCCATTTCTTATGTATACATACATATACATGTATGTGTGTGTGTATATATATATATATATATATATATATATATATATATATATATATTTTTAACTTCAGAATATTGTGGGGGTACAAATGTTTAGGTTACATATATTGCTCTTGCCCCACCCAAGTCAGACCTACAAGAATGTCCATCCCCCAGACAGTGTGCACCACACCTATTAGGTATGAATATACCCATCCCTTCCTCCCCACAAACCAGCCTGTCACCCGATGAATGTTACTACCACATGAGCACATAAGTGTTGATCAGTTAATACCAATTTGATGATGAGTACATGTGGTGCTTGTTTTTCCATTCATGTGATACTTCACTTAGTAGAATGGGCTCCAGCTCTATCCAGTATAATACAAGAAGTGCTAGATTACCATTGTTTTTTTGTGGCTGAGTAGAACTCCATGGCACACATACACCACATTCTGTTAATCCACTCATGTGTTGATGGGCACCCGTTGCCATTTCTAGAAGAAGCTCCCTCTCTTCCTTAAAACAAATAAACATACAAAAATGCAAAAAAAAAAGCCTATTTTTTTGGAAGCACATGCCATCAGGGCCATCACGTAGTGTTGTGTGGGCAGGACCTGCACAAGGCTGTGTGGGTGCTGGCTATGAGCAGAGGAAACGTGCTATTTTCTGATTTGCACATGAATGTAAACTATGTTCCAAGCCTAATATGAGCAGCCGCATTTATCCAGAGGGCGATTTTCTACTTTCTGCAAAGGCACTCACTGTATGGGGTAGCAGCCACCCTAATCAGACTATGCCACCTCCTTATGTCATCATCTACAACACTCCCCTCATTCATAGGAGGTTTTATCCCTGGTTTATTACCTTTCTATCCATTACTACCTTGATCTTCATTCTTGATGACATAAATATCCATATAGGGACCAGTTACCCATAACGTTATCATTTCCCCAAATTTCAATTTCATTGTCATTATGAGGTGGCTGAATGGTTAAGGCGATGGACTGCAAAATTTTAATTTCAAGCATCTTACTGTTAAGCCCTTCCTTTCTACTTTTCCAGATCACACTCTTAGTATAGCTAGTTCAGCAATTCTTGAAGCCTACCAGGACCTCCCTTCAGCATTCTTGCCTTAGATAAAACCCGACCGTTAGTCAATTCTGATTCTTTTGCCTGTTCTTTTACACCCCAGTTGTCAAAAGTGGCTAGAGAAATGTACAGACTGTTGACATGCTATATTTATGTCCAGAAATCCTCAAATATGCCCCCAATATGACTTGGCAGAGTTATGTCAAGGACTGCGAGTTAGCTACCACAGTTTCACAGAGGCGGGCAGAAGACACAGACTCGTGGGTCAGAGGCAAAGAACTTTATTACTCACAGCACAGCAAGCAATATGAGCATCAACATGTGTATTGCCAATTCACTCTACCCCTGTGTCCCTCACAGATGAGCCCAGATGGATCCCTGCACAGGCCATAGGCTGTGTTCAGGAGAGGAACCCTGAGACTAGGGACCCACATCTTTTATAATGGGTATGTGCAGAGGGACAATATCTCTATCTGCCTAGGCTTTTCGTTATACTAACATCCCTGAAATGATAGTTGGAAATAAAAGGAGCCAGTGCCTTTGCTCACAAGATATGCAAAGCCGTGATAGACCCATGTAGAATTATCTCCCAGTATTACCTGAGTCTGGACCATAACCACAGACTTTCTAAAACTCCTATACAAGTTCTCCATGTGTATGTGGAATCCCATCTCTTTTTGCCCACTCCTGAACTTCACTCTTCAGTTTTTCTTCCTCTACTGGGTCATTCACATCATCATCAACCACAACTAAATGCTGCAATCAGTTTCATCATTTTAAAAAAATGCAGAAAGGAAAAAACTCTTGACCTCACATCTCACTCCAGTATCAGACTCATTTCTCCTTCCTTCTGAAAAAGTCACCTACAGTCTCTTTCCTCAGTCTCAGTTTCTTCACTTTCCATATTCTCTTGAATCTACACTAGTCAGGTTGTATATCCACTTCGCCATGGAAACAGTTCTTGTCAATGTCATCAAAGACCTTCACATTGCTTGATCCAATGGTCAGTTCCCAGGTCTCATCTTAATTCACTTGTCAGCAACATTTGACACTGTGCTAATTAATCTCACCTTCTCGAAACACTTTCTTCACTTGGCTTCTAAATACTCCTGATCTTCCCCCAGTTCACTAACTGCCTGTCTTTTCACTCTCTTTTACCCACTCCCATGGCGATTTCATCCTGCCTGATAACTTTAAATAACATCCATACTTCAATGACTCCTAAATGTGTTTCTAAAGCCCAAACCTCTGCTCCATCCAAAGAGTCTTATATGTGACTGTGTATTCACCTTTTCCTCTTAGACGCTTAAACTTGGCAGGTCTAAAATTCATTTTTTTTTTTTGAAACAGCTCTGCTGTTGCCTGGGCTGGTGTCATCATCATAGCTCATTACAACCTCAAACTCCTGGGTTTAAGCAATCCTCCTCTCTCAGCCTCCCAAGTAGCTGGGACTACAGGGATACACCACCACAACTGGTTAATTTTTCCATTTTTTGTAGAAACGGGATCTTGCTATATTGCTCAGGCTTGTCTCAAACTCCTGGATCCAAGCAATTCTCCCTCCCCAACCTCACAAAGTGCTAAGATTGCAGACATGAGCCATTGCACCTGATCCTAAAATCTAATTCTTAATCTACTAATATCCTCCTTGACCCCTTCCTCAGATCCTCATTCTCCCAGAGTATTACCTATTTCAAAAAAGGGTGCCACCATTTAACAAGGCGTTCAGGCCAAAAACCTTGGAACATCCCTGATTCTTTTTCTCATATTCCCATAAACAACCGATCTGTGAATCCTATGGATTTTACTTCCACAATGTATTCAAAGTCCAATCACCACCTCCACCATTAATATTCTGGTAGTAGCTGCCATTGTATCTTCTGTGGATTATTGCAATCATCTTCCAACTTGCCCCCTACTTACTCTATTCTTCATGCAGTAGTCAGTGTTAAAAAACCTTCAATGATTTTTTCATCAAACTAAGAATGAAATCCAAGGTCCCTGCCATGGTCACCCAGGTCTTCCACAGTGTGCACCTTCATTATCACCTCTCTGACTTAAACTAATCACAATCTCCCCCTTACTCATTATGGTCCAGCCACAGGAAACTCTTTTCTATTCTTCAAACACTTCACATGTTCCCTCTGGAAAACATTTGCTTTTGCAGTTCTGTCCATGTGGAAAGGCTGCCTCTAAATATCTGCATGGTTCACTTTTCCACTTCTTTCAGAATTCTGCTCAAATGCCTCTTTAGTAGAAAGGTCTTTCTCGAACACCACCTCCAAAAATAGCATAATTTGCCCATTACTCTCCATTCCCTTACCTGCTTTATTTTTCTTTACAGCACTTAGCACTGACATTATATAGCTACTGAATTTCATCAACTGAGATGTTATCAGTTGAAACATGTGCCATTATTTTATACACCCATCAAGGAAGAGAAACGCTGACAACTAAAATTGACATCATCTTATAACTTAGAATTTTTATTTCATATTCATTGAAAGAGCTATTTTAGACTTATTTGGACATGGTTTTTAAAAAAATCATACCTTCTTCCCACAGAAAAAAGGAAAATATATGCAAAATAAATCAATTAAGTTATGCCTAAAACATCTTTACATTCAGTTTAATCTCTTGATTTACTCTTCAACTTGTACTTGTCAATGTTGGTGTTTTTCTACACAATATCTCACTAATAAAATGCACATCATCTAGTTGTGGGTATCTTCCTTTCTTAGGATCCATTAGGCAAGAAATATGGAATTGTGCTCATTCTTCAAATATAATAGTTGCTTATCTAATATCAAGTTTATGTCCCATTGGTCTATTTCTGAGCCTGGCTAGTCTATACTTTTCTTTTTCAGCTATGTACGAATACCATCTTTGGAAGACATTTTAAACAGTTTTTAAATTGCAACAAAACACATAATTTAATTGTGTTCATAGCTACAAACAGCTAAAACTAAGTTCACATAGGAAAATGACTCTATGTGCTTGTAAGATGCCAGCAACTGTAAGATGTATTCCCTTTTTCAAAGATGTAAAACTGTGGAAAAAATGTACATCTTCAAATCAATTAAGTATAGTATTGTTTATTGTTAGCCTCTCCCACCAGAATGTGAGCACTAGGGCAGAAGGAAATTGGTTATTTCTTATCATCTAGAGAAGTATTTGGAAGATAGTAGAAGTTCAAGAAATGAATGGATGAACTTCTGCCTCTATTACTAACAATCTAGTACATTTTTTTTTTTGAGACAGAGTCTCTGTTGCCCAGGCTAGAGTGCCGTGGCGTCAGCCTAGCTCACAGGAACCTCAAACTCCTGGGCTCAAGCAATCCTCCTGCCTCAGCCTCCTGAGTAGCTGGGACTACAGCATGCGCCACCATGGCCGGCTAATTTTTTCTATATATATTTCTAGTTGGCCAATTAATTTCTTTCTATTTTTAGTAGAGATGGGGTCTTACTCTTGCTCAGGCTGGTCTCAAACTCCTGAGCTCAAACAGTCCACCCACCTCGGCCTTCCAGAGTGCTAGGATTACAGGCGTGAGCCACTGCGCCTGGCCACAATCCAGTACTTTATACTTAAAATCCCCAAGACGGAGGATCCAGTTGGCTTAGTCAGTAACCATCCAGGCTAAGGTGTCTCTGCTTTGGGGGAGAAACAGTCCCAGGCACCTCCCAGACTATTATATTAACTAGCTATTTACCCAATGATCCTGAGCTCACTGAACTTAGAGACATTGATCAAAGAATCTTAGCCCATACCCTCTGGGTGCAACAAATATCACAGTTCTCTAAATCTACTTAATTTGACCCCAAGCATCGATCCTACCAGGTTTAGTCATTTTGATGCCTCTTTTCCTGACTACATACACTCATACCTTAAGTTACGCAAAGGTTTAAGGGTCTTAGTTGACACTAAGGCACGTGAAAACCCTTCCAGTCATTACACTGCGTTGGTTTTTGTTCAAGATATTTGTTATTCCTTTTATATGGTCCTCATTCTCTTCAAAAGTTCTCACATCATGGAAGAAATACAGGCATCTTTGCCTAAGCTAGAAACCCTTGCCTGGAATCCCTCCTGCCCAGGCCCCCCTACCCCCCGCCCCTCCGCCCCCAGACTCTCATCCCTCTGAGAAACTGCCAGGGACCCGTGGGCCCCTCACTCCTTCACAACTTATATAACTTCCTACCCTTCCTGTTAGCCTTTCAAAATTATACTTCTCCTCCCATGTAGCCTCACCACAAAGGCTGTTACCAAAAAGCTGTCTACCTCAGGCATCTTCTGCGGAAATCCCTCATTAAGGAATTTAAAAGCCTAGCTGCCTGCATTTGAAATAGAGTAAGGGAAGAATAGAGGAGAATAAACAAACTATCATGTCTGCATATTATTCTACCAGCTTCCCCTCTCAAGGTGGGAAGGACCTAGGTCCATGCTTCAAATTGGGCTCTCCACACTCCCATGCACAAAGCAGCACAAAGAGACTAAGCACTTAACTTGATCTCTAGCCCCGCTCAGCAATGATGCCCCAGTCCTACTGTTTTACTTTCCTATGAGTCGTGGGTTCCCCTAGGCCCAGAGGTGTGTTAAGTAAAGTCAGAGGAGGAAGGCCAGAGCCTCCAGGACTACCTGGCACATTTCCTATAATTCTCACATACTAAATTAAGTTTCCTATAATCCATATTAAGGCAGAAAATGACATCTATTTTAATTTTAGTTCATTCACATACCACCTGATTCCAAAAGGAATTTAAGGCAGCGAAGGAATTTAAAGAAGATATTTAATAACATTGAAACACAGAGGGTTGCTGTTTAACCTGAAAATTCAATTTAGCAGAATGGTTCATTCACAATGTTCCAATTAAGCAAGATTTAATTATGCTCTATGTTTGTATTTACTAATACAACATTTTGTTCTCATACAGTGGAACGAGTTCTTGAATGGTTTGTCAAACTAGAGAGAAAGGGGTTTTTGTTTTTATTCTTTTGCAATGGGATGATTAGCATGCTCCTAAATTTTTAATCCTTTACTAAGCCACAAAAACTGGGGGGCGAGGGGAGAAGGGAGTCAAGCAATGATAGTAACATGATTTAAAATGTAGTGCCTGGACCAATCGTTTCTAAACAATATAAATAATATATTCTACTTAATGTGGACAGAATTCGTATTAACAGGTTAAGAGGATTTTTAAGTCTTAGTTTTAGTTAAGGTGACAAAGGCCAATAATAAAATAGTAGTTTCCAAAACCCCTATGCTCTAAGGCGAGGTGCTAGATCAGTCCTATAAAAACTGAATACTTCAGCCCCTACCCATTACCCACTTGAAGGCATAATTTATTGAAGTTGAAGATGGAAAGGGGGGAAGGGAGAGAGAGGATTTCTTTGGGAGTGTTGATGGAATACATTGGGGTATTCCTGCTTACACCTGTAAGAAGAGGGGATGGTGGCTTCTTGGTCCCCTTGGCTTACGCCAAGCTAGAGAAGGGCTTCAGGGCAACCACTCAGAGCACTTGCCCTATGCATCCATGAAGATTGGCAGAGGAGCTAGAGCTACAGCAGCCCAGGGCAGCAGAGCAAAAGAGGGGAAAAGGTCCGTACTGTGAACACGTTGCCTTCTCAGCAATGGTGGCAAGAATGCAGGAGTGTTTCTTGGACTAGACTTAGGCCACATGGGTGGAATCTGGCTTAAAGCCCTGCTGAATCAGGTTCAAGAGCACTGCCTAGAAGGGAGTTTGGGTGATGTGCAAAGGTTAGGGATAAAGTGTAGGTACCCTGCCAATTAGAGGCAGTGCTTGTATCTAGGGGACTGCAGAAGGAGGCCTCCAATGAGGAGTATTTTCAAGGAATCCAGGAAATCACTCAATCAGAGGAAGAATCAGCACTGGGAATCTGTCCCAACCATGGACACCAGGGCCTAGTGTCACCACTGCTAGTCTGGCAGGGTCCTCCCTGTTTCATGTGTCTTCTACCTGTTGTCCTTCCCAGCCTGTGACTTCTTCGTAAGGGCAAAGGCAGGCAGGCAGGCAGGAGGTTGCCCTCTCTGCAACCCAGTGGGCCCAGGCTGGGGGTGGGGAAGAAGCTCTAACATTAAATGAATCTTAGAAATATATTATATTGAACTGCATATTTTACTTACCAAAATGTGTTTGCTCTGATGATTAAACATGACTTAGTGACAGAAAATGTCAAGAATCTGTTTGAAGGGGTGGAGGGACAACCTTATTTTCTCCTCCCACCCAGTGGAGTTCTGCTTATATAGATATTAGAATCATCAATGCCTAGTGCTGTTGAGACTAGTAACCATGCAGAAGCCTAAGAGTCAAGACATATTGGGAGTGAACTTTGCAGGCTAACAGGGAAACATGTTCTAATCCCACTCTCCTTTTCATTCATAATGTCAGGGATCTGACATCATCTCCTCCAAACAACATCCAATAGCTTTGAATGACAACACAACTGCATAATTACTTTCCTTTGTTCTTTTTTTCCAGTTAATTGTTTTGGAGTACCGAGGCTTCTTCCTACACAGATTTCTGTCCTTTGTGGCCCTCAGCTGCATACTTTTTGCCAATGACAACCTAAAGTTTAGATGAATTTTATTTTTTTTAAAAAATAGACTTTAGTTTTTAGAGAAGTGTTAGGTTCACAGCCATATTAAAACAGAAAGTACAAAGACTTCCCATATACTCTCTGTAAATTTCATTATATAACATATACCATGTAGTGATAAAATATATGTGACAAAATTGACCATTTTAACCATTTGTAGGTGTGGAGTTCAGTGGCATTAAACGCATTGTTGTGCAACCATCATCATCCATCTCCAGAACTTCTTCATCATCCCAAACTGAAACTCTGTACCTATTAAACCACAACTCTCCATTCTCCCCTTCTCCCAGCCCCTGGTAGCTATTCTTCCACTTTCTGTCTTTATAAATTTAACTATTCCTGGTATCTCCTATAAGTGGAGTTATATGATATTTATCGTTTTGTGACTGGCTCATTTCACTTAGCATTGTTTTCAAGGTTCACCCGTGTGGTAGCATGTGTCAGAATTTCCTTCCTTTTTAAGGCTCAGTAATATTCCACTGGATGTGTACACCACATTTTGTTCATGCTGTTAACTGTTGGTGCACATTTGGGTTGTTTCCATCTTTTGGCCATTGTGAATAACTTTTGTCACTTAAACTGAGTGTCTTCCATTGACTTCTTCCCTTAAAATAAAACCTTCCCTGTCACTTCCATCCCTTGTTACCCATGTTACTGGGCTTTGTTTACAACTCTTTACAAAAGTTACCACATGACATTTGTTCTTTTATCAGAACCTTCCACTGTTTTCTTAGTTCATCCAGAGCATGAAATCTAAAGCTTTAATTTTTCTAAAAAACTGTACATCAAGGGATCTAAACTCCAATTGCACAGATGAATCACCAGGGAGTATTCAAAAAGATATCCCTGGCTGGACCCCATCCTTGAACAGTTAAATCAGACTCTCCCTGGGGGAAGCACCAAATGTGAACCTAACGTGTGCTGGGGTTGAACGTGCCTCGCATTCTTTGCCCTCACCTTCATTGCTTCCCACTTTGTGCATCTACTCCAGCCACACTGATTTCCCTGCGGTTTCCACCGCAGAGTTATGCAATTTGCTACTCCGTCTGTTTGAAAGTTTTTCCTTCAATATCCATGTCACCCTCCTTCCTCACTTCTTTCAAGACCCTGCTAAAGGAAGCTTTCCCTGACCACCCTAAGTTAAATAGCACACCAGATCCCACATACTCACTCCCCTTACCTTGCTTATTTTTCATCATGGGACCTATCACACCTCCAAATATACATTGTTTTGTTTTCTGTCTTCCCTTTTAGATTGTATGTGTCAGTAGGGCAAGGATTTTGTTCATGGTTGCTTCCTTGGTAACTAAAATAGTGTCTGTCAAAAAGCAGATGCTCAATAGATATTTGGGGAGATATTTGGGACTGATTCTGAAATTTTCAGAAACAGAAAGCAAAACATGACTGGAGGAAGTCTGAGATAGATGTCCAGAATTTAGCTTCATAATACTGTACACTATGGGACTTCTGAAAAAGGTTAATGCCTCCAAAATGACAGCATCCAGTGTTTCCCTTTATTCTTCATGGTCTGGAAAGGAGTCGTTTTACTTTATGGTAACAGAAGGATTTGCCCTGCCCCACACCATTTGATGGTTTGTCACTGCTCCTTGGACCCTATAGCCTGAACTTCCTTGGTGCTGGGGGAACCTAAACTGTGATTCAGGCAATCAACTCACCCAAGAAGCTATATCTACTGTTGAGAAGCAAATTAGTAGTGCAGAAATTCTATAGGGAAAATATGTCAGATCACGGAGCAAAATACCAAGAGGTGGAATTAATGAGGGAAAAAAGAAGAGGACAGATCCAGGAGACCCAACAAGGGATTAATTCAACATGTGCAACTCCTGGAACTCAGAAGGAAGCAAATTGGAAGGAAAAATTAAATCATGAGAGAAAATTCCCCTGAGTAGTAAGAGACTTGAGTATACAAATTAATGGAGCTCACCAAATTTGAGGAAAGTTTACTTTAAAAAGAGACACACGTATTTTCACTTCTGGTCATGTTGGAATTAGAAGGACTAGATTTACCCTCCAACATTAAATAATTAGAAAACCAGTCAACATATGTGCAACAGCAGTGACCACTGAGAAAAGAAACTAAATGAGGTGAGCTCTATGACTGTCTCCACTTACAACCTAGAGAGAGTTTGAGTATTATGGAAATTCTTGAACTTTAAGAATAAAAACCAACAAGACAGAAAGAACAGAACGTATGGGAGAGGAAGGAAATAAAAACATTGTTCTCAGATATGGGGAGGGGAGAAATGACAAATAAAGTAGATAGGATTTGATGTAGTTATCATATTCTGATATTATAATAAATAAGTATAGCTTTAACTATAGACTTAACTGCCAGCAGAACATAAGAGAAGAAATTCCAAATCACCAAATTTGAAAAAGCAATGAAAAAACTTGACATATGCAGAAGAAGTAATAAAGGGAGAAAACAATAGCAACAGGATAATAAAATATTTTTTTAAAATAACATAATAGAAGGAGCAAAATAAAGTAAATACAGTATATTAGTTCTCGCTAATTTTTTTAACATGGCCATGTTACAAAATGATTTTTGTTTTATCTTTTTTTTTTATTTTTTTTTCTTTTTCAGCAAAGTCTCAGGTTACATACAAAATGATTTTAAAATGAAACTCTTCTAAAACAAAATAGCAAAGAAATGTTGAAAATGAAGATGTGAGCAAAGATACATACATAGGTTGAGTATCCCTTATCAGAAATGCTTGGGACCAGAAATGTTTTAAATTTTGGAATATTTGCATCTTACATAATGAGATCTTGGAGATATGACCCAAGTCTAAACACGAAATTCATTTATGTTTCACGTACACTTTATATACCTAGGCTGAAGGTAATTTTATATTTTTAATAATTTGGGACATGAAACAAAGTTCACGTGTTTGAACCAGTAGAGAGCAAAGGTGTCACGACTTCAGCCACCCATGAGGACAATCTGTGGCTGTTTGGCATCATCACCATTCATGACTCTGAATTTATATGCTACTGATAAGCAATCATTTTCTTACACTTAATTCTCACCTAAGAGATTAAGTAAAAAATATGACATACCATTAATACAGTAAAAAAAAAGAATATGTTCAGAGTAACTAGGCAGCATAGCACGACTGCACACCCCAGCTGTTAAACAGCAACAACAAGCAGGGGAGGCTTTCAGTCTCCACCTGGGATGCCGTGTTTTGATTAAAAGGTTACTGTACCCTGTATTTTATTTTTTTGGGTAAGAAGAAATATCAGAAGCAGTGGAGGGACCGGGAAGTGGGTCCTCCAGGGATAAAGGACATTCTGCTGGATGGCTTTTTAAAAATGTTTCCTCCAGTCATCTGCCTCATTAACCATGGTTTTTTTGTTTTAGAAGTCTCTCTTTGATTTTATAAGCTGACATGATTTCCTGTTCTGTTATGAATGCACACTGCTCTAGTGCTTCGGCAAGCCCATCACGCATTTTCACCATGTTGTCTAGAGGCACTTTTTCTGCAGTGTTAACAATGTCATCTTCATCGCTATGTACTTGCGCTTTGGCTGTGACCCATCACGTGAGGTCAAGTGTGGTATTTGTCCACTTGTGGCATCATGTTGGTGCTTAAAGAGTTTTGGATTTTGGAGAATTTCATATTTTAAATTTTCAGATTAGGGATGTTTAACCTGTACCAGCAAATGCAAACAAATAGAATGCAGGTGTAAAAATATCAATAATCAACAAGACCAAAAACTAAACAAAATAGAAAGAGACATTATTTAATGGTGAGAGATAGGGTTCGCTAAGACTTAGGAAAGTCTTTTCTCATAATTTATGCATACAATCTTATGCACAAATTAACACAGCCATCAATAATGTAAAAAGGTTCCATAAGTACAGCTAGATTTTTAAAGAAATATAGTGGGAGTATTTAATATGCTTTTCCCAGAATTTGACAGATCAAATAGCTAAATAATAAGTAAAGACATAAATTATTTTAACAATATAATCAACAAACTATATAAAACTGTATCTTACATCACAGAACATATATTCTCTGCTTAGATCCATGGAACACTCAGAACAGTCAATCATGTTCATGGCCACAAAGAAAACATTAATAAATTCTAAAAAGTAGAGATTTTACTGTCCATATTTTCTGATAATAATTCAACAAAGAGATAAAAAAGATATAACATCAAAAAAAATTAACTCCTTGGAAATGAAAATGTGCTATTTAAAAAAAAACCCTAAATCAAAGAGAAAATTAAAAATAAAGGAAAAAATGATTTAAGAAGAAAAGAAAATGAGAATTATTAATACCAAAATCTATGGAACACATTAAAACTGAAAGAAATGTCATAGCCTTAAAAGCTTTTATTAAAAATAAAAAGAATGGCCTGGCACTGTGGCTCTCACTTGTAATCCTAGCTACTCAGGATGCTGAGGTGGGAGAATTGCTTGAGGCCAGGAGTTCAAGACTAGCCTGGGCAACATAGTGAGACCCCATCTCTACAAAAAACTTAAAAAAAATTAGCCAGTCATGGTGGCATGCATCTGTAGTACCAGCTATTTGGGAGGCTGAGGCAGGAGGACTACTTGAGCCTGGAGTTCAAGGTTATGTGAGCTGTGATCAGGCAACTGCACTCCAGTCTGAGTGACAGAGAAAGACCCTGTCTCTAAAAAATAAATAAATAAAAAGAACAATTTAAGATAAAGTTAAAAATCATCCAACCTGTGATATTAGAACAACAAAATGATTGAAAGAAAGATGGAGGATTACAAATTTCATGGAAACAAGAACTCTCTTTTGCTTATTGCCACAAAATGTGTATTTACTTAGAATAGTACTCAATAATTAGTTGTTATAATAATAGGAAGAATAAATAAAAACAAAAGCTTGTTTTTTATAAAGATCAATAGATGAACATCAGGTAAGGGCAAAGAAGATAAAAATAAATTATACAAAATTAAGAATGGCAAAGAAGATGTAATTAGAGATAGGAATATAACTAAAATGACTATAAAGGAACATGTGTAATTCTACGGTAGTGAATTTGAAAATATAACGAAACTAAATGATTTCTTGGAAAAATATAACTACTATGATCAAGAGATGCTATTTTATTTCCTCACTATTTCTTCTTTGTGGACACAGAGACCACTTGTTGTTAGACAGAGACAAGGAGACTGAGATCTGGCCAAAGCTATGAGAATAAAAGTGATATAAACCATTTTCAAGGCCTGGCACCTAAAAGTATCCTGCTCATTCCTCCAGTCCTCTTTTATGATGATTTTGGAATATTCCAGATAGCATAGCTGTAAGTTGAAGGATGGCTCTATGACCCATCTCGAACTGTGATATGAACCAGAAATAAACTTGTATTGTGTTCAGCTTCTGAGACTTAGTGTTTTGTTACTTCAGTCTAGTGTAACCTATCCTGACTAATGCATCTACAGCATTTGATCAAGAAGAAATACAATTTTGAGCAGACAAAAATCTTTATAAGCATTTGGAAAGATGATAAAACGTAATCATTCAAAAAGCATTAGGGGCCGGGCGCGGTGGCTCACGCCTGTAATCCTAGCTCTCTGGGAGGCCGAGGTGGGCGGATTGCTCCAGGTCAGGAGTTTGAAAGCAGCCTGAGCAAGAGCGAGACCCCGTCTCTACTATACATAGAAAGAAATTAATTGGCCAACTAATATATATAGAAAAAATTAGCCGGGCATGGTGGCGCATGCCTGTAGTCCCAGCTACTCAGGAGGCTGAGGCAGAAGGATTGTTTGAGCCCAGGAGTTTGAGGTTGCTGTGAGCTAGGCTGATGCCACGGCACTCACTCTAGCCTAGGCAACAAAGCGAGACTCTGTCTCAAAAAAAAAAAAAAAAAACCAAAAAAACCCAAAAAGCATTAGGACCATATTGACTTTAAACTAATAGTAACATGTGAAGAACACATAATACTAATCTTATTTTTTTTTATTTCGATACTAATCTTATTTTAACAATGCCAACTCAATAGGAGATAAAAGTAAATCTTTTCAGTTCATTTTATAAAACCAATTTAACCTTAATACCAACACCCAATATAGACAGTAGAACAACAAGAACAAAAGTCATATGAGGCCAAATTTACTAACAGATCTAGATGCAAATTATCTAAATAAACTATAAACAAATGGAACAGCAGTACATCAAAAGAATGCTACACAAGCAGGTAGTTTGTTCCAGGAATGTGTGAATGATTCAAAACCAGTAAATATTTCAACATAATCATTACATCAGTAAATTAAAGGAGAAAAGCCAGGAATATATCATGCTTGTAAGATGCTAAAAGTGTTTTGATAAAGAATCTCCTAATGTTAAATGTAAAGTAGAAATCAAAGGAAATTATTAAAATGTGATAAAGGCTATTTACCAAAACATGATTGTCATATTAGTAATGAAATATTACTGCCAACTGAAAAAAAATGAAAAAAAATGTAGGAGTAATCTTAATCAAAAGGCTGGTTCTTCCATAATCAACAGATATTTCTAAAAGTTAAAAATCTCAACTAGTAAAAAGATTCTTAATGTGGTTCTCTCCTGCACAGACTGTGAGTACTTTATGTATCCTAAGTGTATTACTTTGACAGCTTTCAGATGTTATTACTAATAGTATCTTTTTCAGATTGCCTTTGTTAAATTTTCTAACTTATAAGGTCCATCTCTACTTTCCCCTCCCCTTGAGACCTTAATTTATTTCTCATGTTATCACATGAAACTGCTGTTGTGTCAGACTTGGTTTCCTGATAAATGCAAATGAATCATTTTCATATTTCAGCTCAATTGAGAAATACAAAAGAATTTAATAATAATAGCTAAAATGAAGATGGAGCTCCTTCATATACACAAGGGATTGAAAAGATTAGCATAAATAAAACACAATTTAAGTAAATTCTCTTGTTTTTCTTGTAATAGATATTTCTAGCTGTTGGATCTCTTATATGAATATATGTAAACCAATAGTCTTCATGACTATTTTTGTAGATTCCATCAGAAGATAAACGAAATTTTGTGAGCAAAACACAACCTATATAACAGAAGTTATTTATTATATATTCATATTCTAGATGAGTCAGATATTTGATTAGGGACCCATAAATGTTTCCACAGAATTTTAAAAATATATAGAATATTTTACCTAAAAGGGAATAGAGATATCATATGCTGTATTTTCCTGATAACAATAGGGAAAAAAACAAATGCTTTCCCTTTCTTTAGAGTAACATTTATTAGAATAATCCTCAGGCCTTCACACAGCCCCAAACCTGGAAATTTCCACCATAGTACCCATAAGAACATTCACCATAACATTCTTAGGCATGCTCTGTCATATCTAAACCTCAGCAATAGAAATATTTCATCCTAAACTGACACCATCACAACCCACTTACAAGAGAGGAAAATTAAAGTCATGTAGCTAATGAGAACCAATAACATTTGGGTGTTATTTTTGATTCATTTTTCTGGACATTTATGTGTGTGTAATCTTGAGTTTCCTCAAACCACTGCAGTTAAGTATAGCAGCAGTCCCCAAGTTTTTGGCACCAGGGACAGGTTTCATTGAAGACAATTTTTCTAAGAACCGGGCTGGAGCCAGGGGAGATGGTTTCAAGAAGATTCAAGCACATCACGTTTCTTGTGCAGTGGAACCTCTCTGCTAATGATAATGTGTATTTGCAGCTGCACCCCAGCGCTAGCGTCACCACCTCAGATCATCCGGCATTAGATTCTCATAAGGAGCAAACTGGATGAGTGCAGTTTACAGTAGGGTTTGCTCTCCTGTGAGCCTCTAATGCCAATGCTGATCTGAGAGGAGGCAGAGCTTATGCCGTGATGCCAGCCATGGGGAGTGGCTGTAAGTACAGATGAAGGTTCTATTGCTCATCGCTGTTCACCCTCTGCTATGTGGCCCAGTTCCCAACAGGCCAGAGCTGTACCAGTCCACAGCCCAGGAGCTGGGGATCGCAGAAGTATAGGATAGCTTCAGCAGGCACGTCTGTTTTGCTGCCTGGTGAAAATGCAGTACCTCAGTCCCCTGGAAAATCTTGCCCTGTTCCCAGGGTGTTTCTCTGGTTTCTAGAGGGTATCATACAGGTGCCCAGGCACCAGCCCAGGTGACTCCCATGTGGCAGGCTCTAGGCCCAGTGCTGTTTCTGCAGTATTTGGCTGCTTTTTACCATCAAGAATGGTCCCAGCACACTGAAGCCTTCAAGGCTCCAAGCTGGGCGCTGGCCAACAGAGAAGCAGCAGAGAAAGCTCTCCTACACTTTTGGGTTACGTTAGTGTGTTGCAAGGCTTTTGGTTAAACAGCGCTTCTCACCTTTGCATGCAGTTCTCTGTCTCTCAGGACCTGCTCTGAGCCCTGGAGGCTGAGCCAGGACAGATGCAGGCTTCAGACACCCCTGGACTCAGAACCATTGCAGCCTACCACCCCTCACCCCAAGCCTTTGTCTTATAGTCAAATTTGTTTTCCACAACTCCGTGTTTTGCTTAGAATGAGTTATTTTCCAGGAGGTTCTTTTGTTCCCCCAAGCAAACTGAAAGAAGCCTGGAAGGCCACCCACCAGTTACTTAGGCCTGCCCAGACTTGCTTACATCTCAGAAGGCGACACGTGATCTCAAACTGCAACACCCCTGCTAGCACACTCACATTCTGTTTGTTGTTTGCAAAAACGGGATCATACTATACGCACAGCCTTTACCTTCCTTTTTAAACCTTAATACTATGTCAAGCATGTTTTTCATGTCATTAAAAACATGATTTTTTATTCTTACATAGAATTCTATTTTATGAGCATGCTATCACATATTTAACTAAATTTTTATTGTTAGATATAGATGACATTTCCAATTTTCCTATAAACCATAATTGCAATGAACAAACTTTAATAAAGATCTTGTGTTTCTCTCCGGTTAGTTCTATAGAATACCTAGGAGAGAAATTACTTTCTCTTGATTTGTACATCAATTTGCTTCCCAGAAAGTCAGAAATATTTTTTGTTTTCAGCAGTGTCTAAGAGTGTCTAATTCACTATGTCTTTGCCAGCACTAATTATTATAATGTCTTAATCTTTTCTAGTTTTCTAGGAAAAAAATAACATGGGATCTTATCTAAATTTGTTTTTCTTTTAGTTAAAACAAGTTTGAACGTTTTCCCTAATAGCTAATGGTTAGCTTTATTTTGTTAAAAAAAATTTCTTGTACATTTGAAAAAACAATGGAGACAGAACAGTTAAATTTTTTAATATAAAGGAATAACAAAGACACATTAAAACTAAATGAAGAATACTACAACAATCATAACTTATGTTTCATCCAGCTTAAGAAATAAAAAGTTAGCAATAGAGTTATGTGCCCATGGACCCCCTCTGTAATCACATTCCTCTCTTCCCCAACAGAGGTAAGCTTTACACACCTGCACATACACACACACACACACACACACATATACACATTTCATGTATTCGTGTCTCTATGTAAACATTGTTTTAAACTGTGTATTCATTGTCCTAAATAATATTAGACTTTATGTATTCTTTTCGTTATGCAAAGTTAAAAACATTACATGAAAATTGATAAAATAAGGAGCCCATCATGTATATATATATTTTTTCTTGTGACAGAGTCTTACTCTGTTGCCCAGGCTAGAGTGAGTGCCATGGCATCCGCCTAGTTCACAGCAACCTCAATCTCCTGGGCTCAAGCAATCCTACAGCCTCAGCTTCCCGAGAAGCTGGGACTACAGGCATGCGCCACCATGCCCAGCTAATTTTTTTCTATATATATTAGTTGGCCAATTAATTTCTTTCTATATATAGTAGAGACGGGGTCTCACTCTTGCTCAGGCTGGTTTCGAACTCCCCCCTCGGCCTCCCAGAGTGCTAGGATTACAGGCGTGAGCCACCGCGCCCGGCCCCCATCATGTATCTTTAACAACTGTCAGCTCATGGCCAATCTTGCTTCAGTGATAGCTCCAATCCACCAGCTCCACCCCTATATTGTTTTCAAGCAAATCCCAGACATCGTACCATTTCATCTGTAAATGTCTCAGAATGTATCTTTAAAAAATAAGAACTCTCTTAAATACACAGACAATACCATTATCATACTTGAAAAAATTGACAATAATTCTTTTTATTAATAAATATCAATGGTTAAAGTTTCCAGTTTTCTTATACCTCTAATTTCTTTGCAGTTTGTTTATTGGAATCAAGCTACAAACAAGGTCTACACATTGTGATTAGGTTTATATTCTTTTATTCATTTTTATCATGGTGTTTTCATCATTTTCATTAGCTTTTAAGAATTTATACAATGTGTATATTTCCCTGTTACACTGTTAAAAATGCTATTGTGTTGTTTGCCTTTACATTTTCTTAGGTTTTTGATTTGTAGAAGTTATTTTTAATATTTTGATAATCAATTTTTCCTTTATTGAGATGTTTGTTAGGAATACCTTTCTCACCCCCATATCAGATATTCATCTATATTTTATGTTGATACTTAAATAGCTTTGTTTTTAATTTAACTTTTCATGTATTTAGAACTTAAAATCATATGTGTTAATGAATTACTGCTCCAATGGAATTATTTCCAAACTAGCTTCTTTGCACTCTCAATTTTCAGATGAGGAAACTGAATCTCAGAGGTGTTATTTTTTTTACATAGCCAAATAAAACCTAGTTTCAACTTCTTACATCTTAAGTCAAGTCCCGCCACTCTTATTGCCTCTCTTTTTTCTTTCCAAACCATAAGGAGGTGGTTGGGAATCTAGATGATGTGAAGAATTTTCAAAGCTACAGTGATCTCAAAAACCCCTGTTTGCTTAGGATGAATCTCAAATGCTTCAGCCCAAAAGAAAAGACTATTTTCCAGAAAAAGTGCACAGTTTTTATCTAGGAAACTGAAGGAATATTACTGTGTTCTAGATCAATGTTCATAACAGAACCAAATATAAAACACATACTTTTTTTCTTATAAACTGTTTTAGTCTTCAGTAGAACAGAACAAAAGTCTCTCAAAAACCTGGTTAATAATACCTAACAGCAGGCCCCTTTTATCCTCAGTTTTACTTCCCATGGTTTCAGCCTCTCAAGGTCAACTGTGGTCCAAAAATAGGTGAGTGGAGTACAATAAGATATTTTGAGAGAG
This sequence comes from Microcebus murinus, assembly GCF_040939455.1. Classification (NCBI taxonomy): domain Eukaryota; kingdom Metazoa; phylum Chordata; class Mammalia; order Primates; family Cheirogaleidae; genus Microcebus; species Microcebus murinus. Next base: position 31,731,563 of record NC_134108.1, read on the forward strand.
AAAGAGAGAGAAAAACCACATTTACATAACTTTAATTATAGCTTATTGTTGTAACTGTTCCATTACCAGTTGTTGTTAATCTCTTACTGTGCCTAATTTATAAGCTAAACTTTACCATAGGTTTGTATATGTAGGAAAAAACATAGTATAAATAGGGTTTGGTACTATCTGTGGTTTCAAGAATCTCCTGGGGGGTTTTGGCACACATCCCTTGAGAATAAGGGGGGACTGCTGTGTCCCTAATTCAGTGCTTGCAATGTGCCAAGTACTATTCTGTGGGCTATACAGATACTAATTCACCAAAGCCTTTCAGCAACTCTGTGATGTAAGTATTTTTCTTTTAAATCTCCAACTTACAGGTGAGGAAACTGAGGCATAGAGGGAAAAAAGTAATTTAAACACGATTTATAAACAGATTGCAATCAGTAGAGCTAGCATTATAACTTTGGTGGCTTAGTGTTAGAGTATGCACAACCTCTTTTGACGGAATTTGCAATGTATGGCCCCACGGCAGTGGTGCCAGGTGATAATCTGGCAGAAGTCTTGACCTCTCTCCTCCTGGCAGATGTATTTGGTGGTACCAGGCCAGTGGGGCATATTCTGATTTCCAACAACTCTCAGTCCTCCTGACTGATGATCCAAACACACATGTTTTTCTCTTAGAATTAGATATAGAAACATTTCAAGGACACAATAATGACAACCTCTACCAAAATCAGATCTCTAAAGAAAACAACCAGAATGTAGAAACCAGTAGCTACAAAGTAGATGAATAATGAGAACAAGAAGTAGTGAGAACTAGAGAAAAAGAGAGAGAGAGGAGAGAGAGAGCCGGTGACACATGAAGCTGACAGTTTTATTATGACCCTAAGGGACAAGGCTTATTATAGGTATTAAACTATATTGGTTTACAGTTTGAATTTTATTTTGATCAAAAACAGATATTTTCTAAAGCAATCCCCAGCCACAGCCTGCTTGGCTGAGAGACCAAATATCTTGCTACTCATGTACTGCTGAATGTCTGAGTATGTTTAGACAACTGAGTGCAACCGAAAAAAGTCACAAGTCAGCCTTTTTTGCTTCTGTATCAGCAGAAGAAATAAGCTTACATAATGAGCTCATGAGATCGATAGGAGGAGTTATAATGCCATAGCCCAAAGCCCTTGGTAGACATAAAAAAAAAAAAAATCAGAGGGAGATTACTCATTAAAAGGAGGAATCAAGTAGTTATATTTTGTAGAACGTTTTAATCACTGATGCCAGGTGGTGCTCCCAGAATTTCAAGCTTGAACTAAGTTACTTATTTCAGAAGTGATCCTCTTCCCTCCAAAGTCTGTGGCTAAATTATGTGGAGGAAGCTCTGGCTGCCAATAGCCACAGAGACTGTGATCCATTTAAGCACCAGATTCCAACCTGCCATTTCATAAAGAAGTGGCAAAGTGGTTTCAATATTGGGGCCTCCATAATTCGTGCACAAATACGCAGCAGCTTATGGCCAGATGTAAGGTGAAGGGGTGGGGAAAGGGAGGCATATGACATCAGATAGCATCTTATTCTTTTTATAAGAATGTCCTGGGAAACTTAAGGAAGCCACTTAACTTCTCTTGAGTCTTGGTTCCTTACATTCAAAGCCGGATAGTTGAGTGAGAATTAGTTCATGTCTATTCTGATTGATGTAGGATAATCAGAGGCATAAAAGAGTCATTTTCTAGTACTTAATACCAAGCTTTTGTGTCCTGAGTTTGTTGCCCAAAGAGAAATAAATAGCTTTCTTTGTATTTTAAAAGCCTTCCTGAATTTATTCCCACTCAGATCTTTGGTGGGAGGTAGATGGTTCTATCCAAGGTGTGGGAGTTGTGGGGGATAGGAAAGGGTAAGTTCCAATGCTTGGATTTGAAGGTGATGATTGGGCATGACTTGCCCCAGGGCAGAGCTGGACTCCCAGAGGCTGAGAAGGTGGAAAAGCAGTGAGAGCCGGATGGGGCATGGACTTGTACTCTGCCACCACGTGGTGGCAGGATGAAGCAGGACCCCTGACTAGACAGCAGGTGGAGTCTTGGGACTGAACACTAAGACCAAGGCAAGCATCAGGGGAATGTGTTAATCAGGGTTCTCCAGGCAAACAGAACCAACAGAGAAAGACTCATTTTAAGGAACTGGCTCACATGATTGTGGAGGCTGCTAAGTTTGAAATTTGTAGAGCAGGACAGCAGCCTGGAAATTCAAGAAGAGTTGGTGTTGCGATCTTGAGTATGAAATTGTTAGGTCCGGGTCCAATAACTCACCATGCCAAAGAAGAAAGGAATTTTTAATTTTAGATGTCTTGCAGGGAGAAGGGGAGAAACTGCCTCAAATCTGTCTCCTGGACTAACAGAGATGATGAGCTACTAAACGAGAGGCCCTGAGCCTTGGGGCGGGTCTTGGTGTAACTAACAAGGAGCTATGTGCATTAGGGGCAGGCTGTGGGGGATGGTGAATTTTGGGGTCAGGAAGTCTGCCCAGGGACCTTCAGAATCTCAGCTCTTTGGTGTTGCAGAAAATCCACCATATCTGGGAAACTACTAGGGAGTTCAAGTAGTTAGTTCACAGAGAAGATTATAAAAATCATATAAGGGTCATTGAAATTTGTTCATAGAGCTGGTTATAAAATCTACAGGCTGGAAACTCAGGCAAGATTTCTATGTTGCAATCTTGAGGCAGATTTGCATCTTCTTTAGGAAACCTCAGTCTTCGCTCTTAAGGCCTTCAGCTGATTGGATGGGGCCTATGGAGGGCTATGGAGAGTAAGCTACTGTATTCAGAGTCCACTGGTTTAAATGTCAATCATATCTTTAAAAAAATACCTTCATGGCAACATCTAGACTAGTGCTTGGCTGAACAACTGGGCACCATAGTCCAGCCACATTGACAAATAACCATCACAGGGACCTTAATGAAAAGCCAGGAGACCACCCCCAGAATTCCCTGGGCTATCTAGGACCCTGCATTTTTATGTGTCTCAAGGAAAGGACCACCACTTCAAATGATAAAGAACAGAGTTCTAACAATCCTAATAGGTGCGGGCCTAGCAAGATTTGACTCGATTTGGAAAAATTACGAAATAATATATTTTTTCTTATGTTCAAGGGTCATGGAGCAAATTCACACAGTTATAAAGCTCTCTAAGGTAATTTCTATCTGTAGACCGTCCATGATTTCTATGCCACCCTGACAAGCCTGATCTGAGACATTGTGGTAGGTTGTCCTGTTTTTTGTGGTAGTAGTTTCTGGTTAAGTTGGAATTACATACTCTATTAAAAAAATTGCTCATTTTTTTTTCAGTTACAATCATTCTAAATAGAAACTAGTGAAAGCCATTTTTTTAAATTGTATTGCCAACTATTACTTAATATAAGGTGCATATATTTAATTTTATCAGAACCTACAACCTGAAAACATTCCAGATTCCTTATAATGGTAAGTGAAAATTACTGTATATATCAATTAAAATTTTAATCCTTAGAATAAGTCTTTTCATGAACAATCTCAGTAGGGCCTTACAATAGTATGTGAAATGTTTTAATAACCGCCTTCATAGTAATCTGTAAAAAGCAGATTTAAGCACAAACTTCTAACACAGATATATGTCCAGAGTTTACAAGAAAGTAAGAAAAAAACGACAATACAAGGGAACAGAGACAATTTTGCTAAGTCCAGCCCATCACCCACATTAGACATATGAGCAGCATAATCACGGGCAAGAAAAATAACATCTATTTACCCATGGTAAGATGTTGGTGAGCAAATGGATTCTATCAAAGTGTATTTTAGAGAGGTCTTCTGTGATCACCACAATTTAGCTATTAGGTTCACAGACCCGTAGTTATTATGTTGTTTGAACAAAATAGAAAAGCGCCATTTTGCCTTTCTCTGGAAAGAAATGATCTTATTCTAGGAAACCAGTGGCTTGCCAATTCACTATTCTCCCTAACTCAGATGTTAAATTTTAAAGTAACAAACAACCCCTACACACCCACCCTTTCCCATCCGCACCCACATACTGTCTAACCGCCATCTTTTCCTTCGCAAAGCTATTAAAGGCCAGAAATGCTAACAAAGTTTACAACATAATCAGAGAGGGGATATGAGCTTCTGTTTATTACTCTAATAAGGGACACAAGAAGAAGAACGGATAGAGCTATTCAAGCTGATGTCATGAAGTGCTAATGTAGGAAGTGATGTTTACGTTAGTTGTTCAGCAGGGTGACCATTTCTGCCTTTGTCAACTAAAGTCAGACTTCTTTCCACTTGTCTTTGTCAGTGAAAATGGGAAGAAAGGCATTAATAAAGCAAATAGCCCAAAAAAGTCAGTGGAAAGAGCACGTGGGGAGGAGTCAGACGCCATCCTGGCTCTAGTCCTGTCACTACCTGTGTAAATTTGGGCCAACCCCTGCAGAGGTCCTGTTAGCAATTTTCTGCATTTTGTGTTTGTGCACGAAATAATTTATTGACTTATCTATTTAACCAATGTTTGTGGAATGTTTACTGTGTTTGAGGCAGTGCTGCGCACTAGGGGTACAAATGGCACGCAAGAGGGACATGGTCCGTGTTCTCACAGTGACTTAAACAGCCGTTATGCAGGTTTAAGTAGGAAAGCAGTGAGAAAGTACACAGTGAAATGAGAACATAGAGATTCCTAATTCATTCCTTATTTTGTTCACCAAGCAATGTACTTATTTGGACTATCCTCTTTAGTTCATTGTAAACAAATTTTTAGAAAGAGGCAGGCTAAAACTGGAGGAAGAGTGTGTGTGTGTGTACATTCTTTCTCACTTCCAATCCCTTAAGGAAATGGCAGAAACAGTTCTGTTTATTTGTTTCTCAAGAATAAATCTATATCAGTGCTAGAAAATGAGAAAGAATGCCCAGAAAATGAAATTTTCTGGGAAGATAAATAGAAACAAAATGGAATCAGGTTGATGAAGAAACAAGGTTAGAGAAAACCTCAGGCTAAAAACACGGGTAAGAGAGAATTTTACAGCGTTGAAGGAATTTCAGTGATTATCCCAGCTCAGCATCAACACATTCTTGAAATAGCTAGGCCAGTTGGGCACCTTATTCCTCTCTCCCTTTCCACTTAATCTGAGTGGTGGGGATTAGCAGTGTTTGCCGCTGGATAAATCAGAAAAACTCTCTTTGGAGGGCGAATAATCTGCCACAGGAGGCCGAAGTCTCCTCAGAGAATTATCGCGCCTTGGAGGAGCCAAACAGAGCTGGGCATGATTCCTCTGGAACTCCACCGCAGATACAGAGGGAAGAAAAAAGGGAACATATGTTCAGTAACACTAATGGGATCTGCTCCAGATTCAAGCCCTCTTGATTTTGGCAACTGAATGGCGGAGGTCGCCAGCCTTCCTGACTTCTTCCTGCCCAGAATGAAACTTGGCAGTCAGAACGCCCTGCTAACTCCACAGAGCACACAATTAGCTCTCACTTAGCCCGTGGGGGGGGTTGGGGGGGAGCAACACAGTTCAGAGGAGACTTCATCCACATGTCTAGATACTCCTCAACAAATCTTTGTCGTGTTTGTCGAGTCCAATTAGGACAAAAGTGAAAAGAAAAAAATTACCAACATAAGATATGAGTAAGGAAGACTATTTTATAGAGAGAAATTTGAAAATCTAGATGAAAGGGGAGGATTTCTACAAAACACAAATGATTGTGTTGGACTGAAGAGGAGTAGAAAACCCAAACAGACCAATTACCATAAAAGAGCCTAGATGGTTTTGAAAGATCTGTTTTAGAAAAGAACCAGTTCCAAATGGTTTTACAGGAGAGTTTTAAAATCTTTCCATAGAAATTTTTCCTACAGAAGATTGGAAGGAAATTGGAAGGGCATCCAAAAAAATGCCCTGTGGAACTTGATTAGAAGATATTTTAAGTTCTTCTAGAAGAAAAACATGTATAAGAATGTCATGAAAAGTTTGAAAAAAAAATAACCATCATGTATTAAAACAATATGAAGTTATGGTAACTGAAACAGTGTAGCATTGTCATAAGAGTAAAAAAGAATAAGTAGAAAATAAGATCTGGAAACAGATCAATTATATATGAGAATTTAATTTATAAGAGGTATATTTTCAAATCACTAATTAAATATTAGTCAAGTCCATAAATAAGATCATTGGCTATTTATTTAGAATGAAATAGCTCCCAACTTAAAATACGGACATAGGCTGGGCGCGGTGGCTCACGCCTGTGATCCTAGCATTCTGGGAGGCCGAGGCGGGCGGATCACTTGAGTTCAGGAGTTCGAAACCAGCCTGAGCAAGAGCGAGACCCTGTCTCTACTATACATAGAAAGAAATTCATTGGCCAACTAATATATATAGAAAAAATTAGCCGGGCATGGTGGCACATGCCTGTAGTCCCAGCTACTCGGGAGGCTGAGGCAGTAGGATTGCTTGAGCCCAGGAGTTTGAGGTTGCTGTGAGCTAGGCTGACACCACAGCACTCACTCTAGTCTGGGCAACAAAGTAAGACTCTGTCTCAAAAAAATAAAATAAAATAAAATATGGACATACAAATAATTCTAGGTGGTTTTAAAACCTAAACCTTAAAAAAAAATATCAATGTATTTATAAATAAGAGAATAATTAATAATCTTAGTGTGATAAAAACTTCCTGAACAATATATGACATCTAGAAACTATTAAGAAAAAGACAAACAGTGTTGACTATTTAAAAAAGTGAAATTACAGATGTTAAAAATAGCATGAAGTAAAAGTGAGAAATATTTGCAAAATATATAGTGACATTTCAATAAATTATTCCTAGAAATTGATTTTTTTAAAAAATACAGTAAAAACTCAAAGAGAAAAAAGGAACATATATGAATAGATAATTCAAAGAAGAAATATAAATTATGGACGAACATACAGAGATGCTCATTCTCACTAATGATCAGGAAACACAGATTATAACAAAAAGAAATTCAGATTTTTAAAAATCTTTCGGACTGGCAAAAATGAAAAAGGATTGCTGATATCCAGGGTTGGCAATGTTGTGTGCAAATGGACATTCTCATGCACTATTGGGAATGAATGACATAATTACAGCCTTTTCTGGAGGACCCTTTAGTAATATTTGTGTTTCTTTGATATAGAAGAAATATCCTCATGTGAGCATGAAGAAATATGTGCAAATATATTTATCACAATATTTTTAATAATGAAAAATTGAAACAATAAATATCTACTTATAAAGGAATAAATTACATCTGTGATATGGAATGCTATGCAGAACTTAATAAGTCTACATGTACTGATGTGGAGAAACACATATGTATACATTTTTAGAAAGGAAAGTTCTGTTAATCTCTATTCTTTGATACCAATTATGTCAAAAGACAAAAATCCCCAAATATATATTTTTATATGTATGTGTGTATGAGGTCTGTCCAGAAAGTATCCAGCCATTGTTAATATAATGGGAACGTTACATGGGCTGGATACTTTCCAGACAGAGCTCATATGTAAATACATAGAAAAAACCTGGAATACATAATGAACTTTTAATGGTACCTTGGGGAAAGCAAGTTTAATTCTTGTAGGTGGAGGGTATTGAAAAAGGATTTTATTTTTTACTCTGTACATGTGTTTCGAATAATGGTTTTTAGCAACATATTTTTAAATAACAAGTATATACTATATTTGTACATTAATTTAAATTGCAAAACAATACATATAGACCATAAGCCTAGTAAGGTAAAAAATAATAGTTCAGGAGTGGTATGAAACAGAACTTTGACTATTTTATCCATATGATCTGTATTACTATATTTTTTTTACAATAAAAATACATTCATGCATTACTAGTATACCTTTAAAAATTAATTCATTAAAAATATAACTAATATATAAGATATATTAAATGTCAAAACAAGAAATTATTGCAGAATAATACCTATAGTAAGATCCCTCAAGGAAAAGGGTCTGGAAGTTTACATACAGGATACAAAGAAAATATATTCATGTACTATTAATATAATTCTCAAAGAAGAAAAAAATAGTAAAAAGAAAATGATACATTGTATGAATTAAGAACTTACTGTTCAGCCTCTTGATTACAGTAGACAAAACAGAATGTCAGCTGGTCTCCAGCCCTCAAAAATCAGTGGCAAACCAGAGCACCCAGGCTTTTACAAGGTGACTCTGCACCCTGGTCACAGCTGATGGGCATGGGATAAGGTACCTGAGTTAAGCTGTGACAATTACCTGGGACTGAGGGAGAATCCACTTCTACAGGTGGCTAGACCTGTGTCTTCCGGTGAGTCTAGGAGATGTAGGCAGCTGTCTTCCCTCACCCTGTGGACCAAGGAACCAAAGTTCTCTTTCAAGAAGTGGGGATTCCCCCATGGTAGAGGGGTGCAGAGATATGACTTCTGGGAAAGAAAAGAACTTTCTGTTTTCCCAAATATTTCCAATCCTAGTTCCCAAAGTTCCTGGTCCTCAACTGCATTTCTCCTCTTGGGTTGAGGCCTTCTCTAACCTATTGTAAATTTCTCCTTGCTGCTACTAGCAACCGAAAGGCAATGTCAGCATTTCCCCATCTGACCATGTGGATACGGTCCAATAAATTGGGTGTGTCAGATTTTAGGGTTCCTGTGCTATTAAATAAACCAAGACAGGATAGTTATAATCTGTGTGTGTCTAATATTTGACACTATTTTGACGTTAAAATTATGGAAATATATTTAATAACAAAAAAAGGTTCATGTGTAGACCATTTTCTGGCTATCATCTTACAAATGTGTGACAAAGTGGTAAATGATATTTAAAATTTCACTCTATGGTCTTCCTCAGAAATTACTATATGTAGGTCCAAATATAAAGCAATATTCCTCTCTAAATTCTCTTTCAGAAGTGAGTTGTTTTAGGATTATTTCTACAAGAGTTCTCAATTACTCTGTTTTAGACACACACAAAAAAACATGTTTAGTGAGGGCTAATTAGTCTGAAACATCCTTGGTCGATTTTGGATGCTTATAGAGATCACCTGATAAAATCAGTAAAAACAAAAAAAAAAGAGGGGGAGGACACAAAAATTTAACAGCTTAATCATTATTTTTTGAGAGAGTAGAATATGACTTCACAACTGTAAGTATTAGATTTATTGTGGACAAGACTAAAAAAAATTACTTAAGCAGAAAGAATATGGTTACATTGTAGAAACAATAACAAATCTTCCATTTACAAAGAAAATTTTAAAAATAATGACATGGGAAGAAGAAAAAATGAATGCAAAATTAAATTTATATTCTGATCCAAATTTTGTTTTTAAAACAAAATAATATGAAAATGATTAAAACAAACTGGTTCTCATCTCAGGGATTATGTAACTCTTCTTTTGATATATTTTACAGTTTTTTTTACAGAAAGTATACATGTATTACTTTTATAATCAGAAATTAGCTATAAAAAATTAACATAAAAATTTTAAAAATATGATTCCTAGGAAGATTTATACATCTCTGATCAGTGGGATTAATGTGTAACTTTCATACAACTACAAATATGTTTTTATTTATGAGTTATTTAAATATTAAAAGTTATCTGCTTTATATTCTGTTAGATGTCTTGTTACCATGGGAACATTCAGGTTAATAGTAATATTATAGAAAAATAATCTGTACTTAATCCACAGATAAAATTCATTTTTTAAAAAGATTGACATACAGAACTTCAAATGTTTCAGTACACTTTTCTATAGAACACAAAGTATTATTAAAATTGAGTAATTACTGGTATTTTCTTTTCAGAAAATTATGGCATACAAAGTGAATGCTTAATATTTAATTGGTCAGCAATTTTTTGTATGTTTGTATTTCTAGTATAATTATGTGTTTCAAAATAAACCAAATAGTTTAACTGTATTTAGTCAGAATAAGGTAATTTCAAAATAAATGGAAAAAAGTAATTTTTTCTGAATTATTTAATTCAAATCAAGGTGATTTAAAAAATAATTAGAAAAATATTTGAGAGAAAACTATGCAAAACTAAAATCAAATTTGGGGCTTATTTTTGTTTTTTGTTTTTTTTTTTGAGACAGGGTCTCGCTCTGTCATCCTGGCTAGAGTGCAGTGGCATCATCATAGCCCACCGCAACCTCAAACTCCTGGGCTCAAAGGATCCTCCTGCCCCATCCTTCCAAGTAGCTGGGACTATAGGCGCTCCACAACACCCAGCTGATTTTTCTATTTTTAGTAGCAACAGTGTCTCACTTTTGCTTAGGCTGGTCTCGAACTCCTAAGCTCAGGTAATCCTCCTGCCTGGAGTGAGAGCCACTGCATCCGGCCCAAACTTGAATTTTGAAATTGGTTTAGGAACCAAATATAATTAATGTTTTTTTTGTTTTTGAAAGGAAGAAAAAACTATCTAGCCAAGTACTAGAGATCAACTATGTCCTCTCCAAAATGATGAGGACAACACGGTGAAGCATACAGTAGGTGCTTAACAAAGGTTGAACGGCAAGCAACCTGAAATGCCAGTGGGTTGTGCCCGTTTCCCCATTCAGTGTCTTGCCCCTGTGCTCATGTCGTCCTTTCTACCTAAAAGCCTCCTCTGCTTGCCTTCTCCCTCACACGCTCTTGGTGTGATAATTTTAAGACAGATATCTGAAGCCTCAAGGGACTTGGATGTGGAGGGGAAACGATAATGAGATCCCAGTCCCATTATGCCTGGAAGTATCTAAAAAGCATCCCACACGGCCTCTAGGTACATAACATTTTGATGGAGCTGTTTTGACAGTCGTTTTGATACTGCCATTTGAGGCAGCCACTAGGATGCAGCTGTTTTGACTTCAGAGGCTTTGAAACAGTCACTTTGGCACAGTGTTTTCCAAGTCAGGGACATTTTGATGAGACATTTGGATAGAGCCTTATCCCGGCTGTTTCCTTTAATGATTTGTATTGCTAGGTAATGGGGGGAAATGAACCGCTTTGCCCCATCCTTGGGAAAACTCATCCCATGCCTCCTCCCCTGATAGAGTTGTAGTATGAGGCGGAAGGGGTCAGAGATGGGAGGAGAACTGGGCCGGAGCCCCTGGCAGAAGCGCAGTCGCAGAATCTGTTTACTGTGCTCACTCACCCCAGCAAAAGCCAGCAACCATTCCAAGCAATACGTCTGCTCATCTCTGAGAATTCATTTTGCATCTTCAATAAGCCACTCAAAACTCTCATCTCTCCCTTAAAGACACTGGGGAGGAGAATATTTGGTCCACATATACCAACCCTTGTTCTTAGGTCTAGGCTGCACAATAATGCTCGATTAAATTTCTGACATCTCTCTCTTGCCTCAGCAATATTAATAAAGTGTAATGATTATTGTAAAACTTTACTATTAATGATGGGTTTGAGGGACAGCACTATTATTTTCTTAGATGTTAACCCAAGTCTGTCAAATCATGAAAAAAAATTTTTTTTCTGTTTATAAAAGTCATACAAACCCATAAACATTCAAACCATACTCAATGAAATGGAAAACATAAATCTCTTGTAAGTGTGGTGGCCCAGGGAGCAAGGAAAGGTTCAGGATGTCATATGCGCTGCTTGGCGAAACAAATCATCACAATAACCTTTAAGCTATATTAGCACGTCCACTGTCGCGAGCCGTCCCCATGAAGTGTTTAGGTTCCACTTCTTTTCTTGATCCACACCACCCACAGCCTGAGGCCCCCCAACACCTCTCCCCCACTGTCATTTTCCTTCTGCTTCAGAAGTTACTAGAGGATGTCTCAGGGCCGCTGGTGGCCCAAATGTGAAGCAGTGTCCATGTCTGCACGGCAGGGCTCCCAGCCCCATTGCTCTCAAGGAGCAGGGCTAGGTACACTCTCCTGGGCTTCAGGTCACCTTTTGCTACCTGAGGGACTTAGGAAGCACTGTGTGTGCCCACACCTTCTCTCTTAACTATTTCTATCTACCTGCCTCCCTGAGCCCTTCCTCAGCTTCCGCCTCTGCTGCTCTCCCCATTAGGCTTCACAGGTAGTGTGGACCATCATTTCAGGAGGAGGGAGGCTCTGGAATATCCTGGGTTTATGTTCTGGCTAGGACACTTGCGGACACATGATCCTAGTTAAGTTATGTAATCTCTCTGCTTCTGTACCCTCATCTGCAAAATGGAAATGAGTTACAAGGCCTACTCCAGACGACACAGAAACTGTCTTAGCACACCGCTTATTGTGATGAGCTGTTGCAGAGCGAACTATTAATTGAGAATACACACAGTCCCTACCTCAGTGTCCAGACTGGGCAAACACTTGACAAATGTTAAGTGTTACTTAAAAAGGAAACAAAAAACAAAAAACAAGGGCCGGGAGTGGTGCTCATGTCTGTAATCCTGGCACTTTGGGAGGCAGAGGTAGGAGGATCACTTGAGAATAGGAGCTTGAGACTAGTCTGGGCAGCATAGCAAGACTCCTTCTCTTAAAAAAAATTAGCCAGCTGTTCTCCTAGCTATTTGGGAAGCAGAGGCAGGAGGATCTCTTGAACCTCTAAGTTCAAGTTTACACTGAGCTGAGCTTTTGCAGTGAGCTGTTTGCACCACTGCACTCCAGCCTGGGCAACAGAGCAAGACACAAGACCCTATCTCAAAAAAAAAAAAAAAAAAAAAAAAAAAAGCAAGATAGTGCCTAGGACTGCAAACTAGTACAACCTTTGTGGAAAGTAATATGGAAATGCCTAAAAGAGCTACAAGTACAACTACCATTTGATCCAGCAATCCCATTACTTGGCATCTACCCACAAGAACAAAAGACAGTCTATAAAAACAACATCTGTACTAGAATGTTTATAGCAGCACAATTCACAATTGCAAAGATGTGGAAACAACCCAAGTGCCCATCAATACATGAGTGGATTAATAAAATATGGTATATGCATACCATGGAGTTCTACTCAGCCACAAAAATCAATGGTGATCTAGCACCTCTTGTATTATCCTGGATAGAGCTGGAGCCCATTCTACTAAGTGAAGTATCACAAGAATCGAAAAACAAGAACCACATGTACTCACCAGCAAATTGGTATTAACTGATCAACACTTATGTGCACATATAATAATAACATTCATCGGGTGTTGGGCAGGTGGGAGAGGGAGGGGGGTTGGGTATATTCACACCTAATAGGTGCGACACGCACCATCTGGGGGATGGACATGCTTGCAGCTCTGACTTGGGTGGGGCAAAGGCAATGTACGTAACGTAAACATTTGTACCTTTGTAATATGCTGAAATAAAAAAAAGAAAAAGAAAAAAAAACTAGTGCCAGGGACAAGGCTGCAGATTGCCTCACATAAGACCATCTATCCTACTACATTATTCAGTTTCTTTTACCCCCTCCCCTGCTAAATACTGAGGACATGAATCTGTCTTTCCCATCTATGTGTTCCCAGCACTAGAATGGCAATGGTCACACAGCAGTTTTGATAAGTAAATGAATAAATGAATGGATGGACGATGGTGGTGTTTATAGTGGAGCCAAGAGTGCTGTCTCAAAATACTTTCATTCAAGACTGCTTGGTTCCTGAATTATATTTAAATGAATTTCACTCTATGAAAATTGTACTGAATCTAGAGTAAAATTAAAATAGAACATACAAGAGAATCTTCTTTTAAACGGGAAATTGAAAGTAAAAAATATAAGGAAGATAAAGAATAAAAATGCACACGTTTTCCGCAGAAAGACTGAACGCCAAATGAATAACTTTTTCCTTCTATAGTGCTTTGTTTCAGCGTCATTATCCTACCATTTAGAGGATATGATGACTTATGGTCTTAAAATGAAACAGTATATCATTAAAGCCTTATTTTCATGAAGATATTTTCTTCTAATTACATTCAATACCATCCAGTGGAAGAATAGCTTATTCAACACAATACATAGGCATGCTTTGCCATGTAATAAAGAGCTCAAAGAAAGGGTTCATGTTTTACTGTGAATCAAGAAAAAACACACTCTAATTTTGCAGGCTTCTTTTGGGCAAGAATTTTCTCTTAAATGAGCAGTTTTGGCTTTCTTTCACCTGTGGAAAAGAAGCCAAAAACTGTGATTGATTTACCATGGCTCATGATAAAACGGTATTGGAGAGATGATAAAATGGTATTGGAGAGTTTTCACCAAAAAATTGATAGTGACCACTATTCTTAATTACTGGAACCGAAGCCTTCCCAAACAAAAGCGAGCAAATAAAGTATAACAAAAACGTGTGACAGCAACAAAAACTTTGACACATTTAAATGATCGATGGTAAGCTTCACCATGTTCTCTAGGGCTCGGCAATTTATCCAGCAAACCTTTAGGAAACCCCTTGATTGTATCAAGCATTGAGCTAAGCCCTGGAAATGTAAAGATGAAGAGAACAAGCAGGTGCTGCTTTTAAGCGAATCAAAGTCTAGTAATTTTGGCACATTTCTTAAATGTGCTCCAATAAGAAGCCTAAAGGGAAACACCTGTATGCATATATACATGCAGCTCTGTTTATTCACTTATGGAAACATACTTGTTGGCTGCTGACTTAGTGAAAAGAAATGTAGGAAGGAAAAGTTCTTAAATAATTTATATATTTTTTTTTCTCCAGAAAGCTTTTATTCTGAACTCATATGTGAAAGCGACAAACTTTACAAATTGTGAGGTAGTAGTGGTAACAGGACCAATAATCAAAACAATACTTAACAAGAGTGAAACGAGTCTCGATAACCGAACTATTCCTTAAATTTTCAAAACTCTATTAAAAAATCTCAATTTTGAGATGATTAAGACATGGAGAGGAAAATGTTTATGCAAATGCGTACAGAGGAAGTATCCAAAGTAAACAAAAATCACAACTAGTGCCCAGATCTTGGCTGGTTTCTAATACCATTCTATAATGAAAGGAACTGGAATTTGGAGAAATAGCTGATATTAAGGCTGAGGCAGGAAATATATAAGATGAGCTTGGGGCATCTTATAGTACCAGAAAGTAAAGAAATGCTCCAAAAACAAAATGATGGGTGTATATCAAAGGGACACAGAAACCAACCTGAAGGAGCTCCCAGTGGGCAAAACTAGAACAATTTGAGCATCAAAACAAATTATGCTGTAATAAATTATAAACAAAAGAATAAAACACTCATGAGTCCCTCTGATATAAGTAACTGACTGAATAAATAAACAAATGGGCAAAAGAGACAAACATCTTATATGGAAGAATTCCAAATAATTTATGTTCATAGTCCCTATTTTAGGAGGTGAGTATAACTCCTTACCCCTTTGCATAGTGACTTCCTTTCAAAAGGTAACTTTCCAGTGGAGAAAACTGGAAAACACTACCTGGGCCACATGATCAAGGTCATCTACAGTGGTAAGTCATGTTGACAGTAGGAACGCTTGATGCCACGTGAAGAGAATGGCACTTTGCCTCTGTGGTCTTCCTTCCAAAACACTATGATCCCTGTCTAATCACGAGAAAAACATCAAAAAAAAAAAAAAGAAAAAAGAAAAACACAAATTGAGGAATAGTCAACACAATACCTGACTAGTACTCTTTAAAACTGCCAAAGTCTTCAAAAATAAGGAAAATCTGAGGGATTGCCACAACCAAGAGAAGCATAAGGAGATGCAATGACAAAGTGTCATATGGTATCCTAAATGGGATTGTGGAACAGAAAAAGGACATTAGGTAAAAACTGAGGAAATTTGAGTAAAGTATGAACTTTAGTAAATAATAATGTACCAGTGTTTGTTATTTAGTTGAGACAAATGGGACACAATAGTGTTAGATGTTAACATAGGAAATTGGGTACGGGGTACATGGGAACTCTCCCATCTTTGCAAATTTTCTGTGAATCTAAAACTATACTAAAACTGAGAATTTACTTAAACAATTATTTACCTTAAACAATTTACTTTACTTTAACTTTACTTTAAACAAAAATCAAGTATCTAAAAACAGTAAGAGTTAACACAGTTATGTTCAATAAATGGCAGGTACATAAAGACCAGAATAAATAATAAAAATTGACATTATACTTTGATTCTATTTACTATCTCACTACTGGATTTTGTAATGTGGATTTCCCAAATATTTTGAAGACTAATAATAATACTATAATAATGATAATAATAATAATTCTTGATGTACTACCTTGTATTTTGCCCAACTCTGCCCCTACTGCAGCCCTTGACCTATTTCAGGGATTTTAGACATTTTGAAAAGCTTTTTAGCCATATGGCTTCTAAAGCAGTTGTATATTGCTGTTTAAAATATAATTCCAGGATGTAAATAGTTCTTCTGATAGTATATTTTTTCCCATGTCTTCACTTACTTGACTATTACTTTATGATACAGAAACAACACTAGATAGCAAAACTTCCTTGACTATAGAGTTTAGTCACAGTTTATGCAAATTTGAAATAGTTAAAAACAAACATATTAATAAAGTCTAAATTTATGCACAAAATTTTTAAAAATGTTAATTCTTCAAGTTAAAAATAGATGAAGAATCATATAATTGAAAAGCTGACGGTTCAAACCCATTTTACACCGTGTTTACACTACTACCACATGGTGGCGCCATGTCAGCTGGCGAATGCAAAACCTTGGCAAACCTTGGATTAGTCTTGAATTGACTATTTGACCTGCTCAGCAAGGCAAACTATGTTCTGATTCTATCCTCCATTTTGCAGATGAGATAACTGAAGTCCAGAGAATCAGATTATTCCCCCAATTCCAGAGAGTGGTCTTCTACGGAGCCAGAAATAGAATGTACTTGGCTCTGGGCACTAGCGCTTACCTCTGTCTCTCTCTCCTTAGGTGAATAAACACCTATGTTGTGTTAATTTCCACAACAACACAGTTTAACGGGTATAGGGGGGAGAATGTACCTCTTAATGTCACTTTAAATTTCATGCAGATAAATCAATATCCAAAATATATTTATGAAAATCTTGACTAAGTACAATTGTCCTTCTTCTAGGTCCCTGAAAGTTTCTATGCTGATTTTTGCTTAGCAAAATTTTTGTTGATGCAACAAAATTTAGGAGCCATTAGAAGAATGAATCAGAGTTATACAAGTTGACTTGGAGGTATTTTCACAAAGTATGGTTCAATAAAAATATAAAAAGCAAAAAAGATTGTATTAGCATAATCTTATGTTTATAAACCAAATAATGACAAGATTAAAATATCCTGCATAGTATGTATATAAATGCATATGTCTGTATAGAATTATTTGAAGGCAGTGAAAAATATGGAATGCTATATAAAGTCTTTAATATGAGTTAACTTGGCAGGGGACTCACATGAGGGGAAAAGATGAGAATGAAGAGAAAGCCGAACAAAGACAGGAAAAAAGCTGCACAAACACAAAATTCCTATATATGATCACATTTATATAAAATTATGTTTATGTAAATACATGTGTAAATATTTAAATTTAACTACTTGGTTTTAAAGGTACTATAAAAAAAGGACAAAAGAAAATGAAAACATGGAAAAACTATTTATGGTAAAAATGACAGCTAAGGTAGTAGGTTGCAAATCTCCTTAAATAAAAACCTTCCTACAAAGCAATTAAAAACAAGACAAAAACAAGAACCTAATAGAAAAAATGAGCTAAGACCACAGCAGGCAGTTTATATTAAAAAAAATACAAATGACTTTTACCCATCTGTAAAGATGTTTATTCTTATCCGTAATCAGGGAAATGCAAATTAAAACCACAATGATATATTGTTGTACATTCCTCTTACTGGCAAAAAATTAATATGTCTGAATGTCAAGTTGTGGCAAAAATGTGAAACAAGAGGAATTCTTCTATACTGCTGATGAGAGTGTAAATTGGAACAATTACTTTTTTTTTTTTTTTTTTTGAGACAGGGTCTCACTTTGTTGCCCAGGCTAGAGTGAGTGCCGTGGCATCAGCCTAGCTCACAGCAACCTCAAACTCCTGGGCTCAAGCGATCCTCCTGCCTCAGCCTCCCGAGTAGCTGGGACTACAGGCATGCGCCACCATGCCCGGCTAATTTTTTCTATATATATTAGTTGGCCAATTAATTTCTTTCTATTTATAGTAGAGACAGTGTCTCGCTCTTGCTCAAGCTGGTTTCGAACTTCTGACCTCGAGCAATCCGCCCGCCTCAGCCTCCCAGAGTGCTAGGATTACAGGCATGAGCCACCGCGCCTGGCTGACAATTACTTTTGAAAGCAATTTGGCAGTACGTATTAGTAAGGTTGAAGAATCCAAACCATTTGCCCTAGCAGGTCCACCGCTAAGTATGTGCCTGCTCGTATGTTGATGAAGACACATTGACAACAATGTTCATATTAGCATTGTCCGAAAGAGCAAAAATTGGAAACAACCTAAGTGGACGTCAATAGATTAAATACTTATATATTCATTCAATGAATGAATTTACTCTACTGAGTAGTAAATGAATGAATTTGAGCTATATAACCATGAATGAGTTCTCACAAAATAACAGAAGATAAAAAGCACCCAGCAGATGAATGCATGCAGGATGACACTATTTATATGAATTTAAACACATGCAAGCTAATATAGATACATACATATATATAATTTGGGGAGATATATGTGTGTTATCAACTATAAATACTTGGGAAAGAATAAATATTAAATTCAGGATAGCTTCTGAAAAGAAGAAATAGAGAAATTTAACTAGGGAAGGGTATATGGTTGTTTTCATCTGATTGGTAATTTTTTTAGCCAAATGATCTATCTTATGGTTTTTTGTTTTGTTTTGTTTTATTTTGTTTTGTTTTGACACACGGTCTCACTCTGTGTCCCAGGCTGCAGTGCAGTGGCCTCATCCATAGCTCACTGCAGCCTCAAACTCCTGGACTCAACTGATCCTCCTACCTCAGCCTCCCAAGTAGCTGGGACTACAGATGCACACCACTCCACTCCACTAATTTTTCTATTTTTTTTTTTTTTGTAGAGATGGGGTCTTGCTCTTGCTCAGACTGGTCTCGAACTCCTGACCTCAAGTGATCCTCCTGCCTCCGTCTCCTAGAGAGCTAAGATTAAAGGCATGAGCCACCGCATCTGGCCTTACATTATTTTGTATTATCATTTTTATATTTCTTATGCTTGTAATTATTCTAATACTATCTTTATTACTCATTATTTATAAATATTATTTTATAGTATTTTTTAAAAAGATACTCAACCATTTCATTAGCATAATACTTATTAAAATGACAGCAAGAAATTATTTTTCACCTATCAGCATGCTAAATATTTTAATAGACTGTTCTGGCAAGGGCACAAGCACATTCAGTAATTGCTAGGAGAGTACACTTGCAGAACTTCTACCTATGGGACAAATTTGGCAATGTTTATCAAAATTAAGTGCATATACACACCACTTGACCTAACTCATTCACTCTTAAGAATTTATTCTTTAGATATTCTTTAGCAAGTACACAAAGGTATATATATATATATATATATATATATATATATATATATATGTAAAGCTCCTCATTTCAACATTGTCTATGATAGCAAGTGACCAGAAACAACATTTAGAAGGTGCAGGTTGGATGGATAAAGTGTGTTTCATCCATGAACTGATATTATATAGGAGGTTAAAAAGATTGTGGTACTCCCTCTATAAACCAAAAAGGAATAGTGCCTGGGATAAATAGTAAAGAGGAAAAAACAAAGCAAGGTGAAGAACATTTACCTCCACAATTTGGAGCTAGGACTTGGGTAACAGAGACAGGAGAGATGAATTTTACCATTATTTCCATTTGTGTGTTTTGAATCTTGTATCTCATGTGTGTATTACCATTAAAAAAACCTTGAAAGTTGCCAAAGCAAATAAATGGAAGAATAAATGATATGATTAAAAATGAAAATAAAAATAATGATGCCATTCATGCATTTCATTAAAAAAATAGCATTGGTACTTCAATTTCAATATTTTATTTTATGATTTTTTTAAGAGCCAAGAGATAAAAGCCAGATCAGTATTTTAAATAAATTGTATCACCTGCTTTTGTATCTAAGGCCTAAGGCTTTAATTAATTTTGAGGTAATCTATTGACCAAAGGAGGAAAGTCTCATTAAAAAGTGGCATTTATTGGAAGGCCTTAGGCCCAAGGGAGGGTCTTCCTACCAAGACAACACACTTCCAGTTCCTTCTCTGAAGGGAATTAGGGACCATAACCATAAACTTTAGTAATTTGAGTGAGGTCTTACTATTAGAGTTTTAAAAATCAATTAATTAAGCTATCTCCCTGCTTGTTCTAAAAAGGTTTTGAACCAACTAGCAAATAAGCACAAAATATAGCACAATTCAATTCATTAAAATAAAATACAATAAGTAAAAAGTTGTTTTTATTTTTCCTGTAGCTCTTATTAATTTTTGTTTTATATACTTTGTAAATATGTAAATAGGTACATACAGATTTAGAATCATTATACATTCCTGGTGAATTGAAGCTTTCTGGTTATTAATTCTACTAATGCCTTTTGCCCTAAAGCCTATTATCATTGATAATAGTAGAATTACACCAACTTTCTTCTGATTTTGTCTGCATAGTATATTTTTTCACATTCTTTCAGTTTTCTGTTTCGTTATGTATGTTAAACTGCATATAGTTTTTATTTCTGAATCACTCTGGCAATCTAAATATTTTAGCCTTCATTCTATTTGCATTTAATGTAATTATTTACATTTGAATGTGTTTTTTATTATCTTATTGTATGTTTTTAATCTGCTTATCTGTTTTATGTTTATTTTATTTTTTCTCTCATTTCTTGTACTCTTGGAATAAACCCCACTCAGGCATAGTATACCATCTTTTATATATAGTTCAAGATTCAATTTACCTATATTTTGTTAAATAATTTTGTGTTTATGTGCAGGAGGACTATTGGTTTGTAAATTTTATAGAGAAGAGTGAGCCACCACACCTGGCCTTATGTTATTTTGTATTACTATATTTATATTTCTACCTCCTTTGTTTGTTTCTTTTTCTTTCTCTTTTCAATATCTTTCTCAGATGTTTTGGTAGCCTTATAAAACAATTTGAAACATAACATGTTTTCCTCTATTTTCTTAAATGTTAATAATTTGTATAAGAGTGTTATTATTCCTTCCTTAAATATTTATAAAATTTACCAATGAAATTATGTGGGCCTTTGTGGGAAAGTTTCTGATAATTAATTTAAAATTTTTCATAGATATGGGACTATTCAGATATTATGTTTATAATTATTATAACACTATATTCTCATATTTGTATTATTTATTATTATTTCATGGTATTTTTTAAAAGATTCTATTTTATATTGTGACAGTTTTGGTAAGCTTTTTATTTTCTTTAAAACATTCATCCTTTCCATTTTAATTGCTCAATTTATTGGCATAAAGTTATTTATATTCTGTTATCCTAATGTTTATAGGATCTAGAGTAATAATATCACATTTTATTCCCAATACTAATAATTTCTCCTTTCTCTTTCTTTTTTCCTTGAACAGTCTGGCTACAGGTTTATCAATTTTATTTGTCTTTTAAAAAGACAAAATTTCACCTTTATTAATTTTTATCTATTATTTGCTTTCTATTTCATTGATTTTGACTCTTTATTATTTTCTTAAGAAAGTACTTTCATCTATCTTTGTGTGTTTAAAGTACATCTCTTATAGGCAATATATAGTTGAGTCTTGCCTTTTTATCGATTCTTACAATTTCTGTCTTTTATTAGGAATATTTGGTCCATTTAAATTTAAGTGATTAATGTTTAGGAAAAAGTCCACCGTTTTATTATTATTTTTTATTCTTTCTTTTCTTCTTTTTGAATAATAAGGTATTTTTCATAATTCCATTCTAAATTATCTATAGGCTTTTTGGCTGTCTCTTTGTTTTTTAATAAAAAATCTACAGATTACAATTTACTTTCTAGTACAAACTCTAGAAGTTTCTGTGTAGTGCAGGACACTGCACCAGAGATTCAAGGCCATGAGAGATGAAGGAATTGGACTTGACTCTCACCTACTGGGGCAGGTTTATTGCTCTACAAAAAGCTTTTAACCTGTATTTTCTTTAGATGCCAAGTTAGGAGGCTCTTAAGTTCTGTAAGGAACTGCTGAATGTAGACAATGATTTGCTGCTGCCTTCCGAGATGGCCCATCAATTTTAGGTGGGATTGTGTTACCTCTAAGTTCTCTAGGGACACAATTTTCCTGAAAGTGTTGGCTTTTAAAGATCCCAGATATTCACCCATACAGGGTAAGAAACCAATTTTGTGATGTTGACAGTCTAGCTGTTGGAGATTTGAAACCCACATAAAAGACTAAACTGCCATATGCCCATTATATTTAAGTTGACTTGAAGTGATAAGACTGCTATAAACTATTCTGGTCATGAGGTTGAGTGTCTACTTATGTTAATACAAAGGTAATTTTTCTGGCTCCTTTTCTCTTAATAGGTTTACACTCTGGGCTAGAACGCTGGGAACTGATAGCATGGCCTGAGAGACTCCTGATATGGCACTTGGGCAATGTTGATGGTAGTAAACCAAAGTGCATGCTATGGCCCATGGGTTCCACGATGTTCTCAGAGATGGACCTTGTGCTGGGCAGGGTTGAATACCAGAGGATAACATGGGGTAGTTTATTGATAAGAAAGGCAGTCCTATATACTCTCCCACATCAATATTCAAGGATAGAGTCTGTGTGATGGTGTTCCCCAGCGGCAGGTGCCAATAGCTTATTTCCAAGCTGATTATTAAGAGTCTGGAGCAGCTTTGACATTGGGACTGTTAGATAAAGAAGCCAGTAAAAGCCCTTGGTGGCCTGGAGTGTACCACCCCCTGGGCCTCCAGGTAAATCAAATCATGGCCCCCACAGTGCAATGGGCAGACTACATATGTCCAGGTGAGGAACAAAGTAGAAGGACAAATCAGGGCCACCCTCATGATTTTCTCATTACTGGAGGCTAAGACATTGCCTGGCCGCAGGTTCTGGGTAGCACCATATCTCAGCCCAACCACAACTCAAGAAAGGATCACCACCTTGTATTTTGCCTCATACCCAGGGATATTCTGGTTACATATGGAACTTCGGGAATCCACACCCAGACATCCTTCTCTGGCTCATAGAGCCAGTGTGAGTCTGGTGGAGATGGAAGTGATTCAAACTGAATCAAGGTGAATCAAGACGTTCACCTGCATCAATATACAGTAGCCTAGTCAAGACTGCAAGGCCGAATGTTAGTCAGAGGAACCAAGCCCATAATGACAAAACAATGATAAAGCTCAAATGTGGTAAGAACAAAGTAAGAATAAAACTGGAGGACTAAGTGGCAAGATTGCTACCCAATAAAGTCAAATGGGGGGGGGTGTGAGAACAAGCATGAATAATGTGTTGAATAACAGCAGCTTAGAGCCAAGACTTTGCATGACAAATTTTTGCACACTCCCTTCTCATGTGGCCTTTGGTGCATATGGCAAAGGAAAAACAATGAAAGCAGATGGGGCTTTCAAATTGGCTTAATGGAACCACACAGGAATGAACATCTGCCCTTACCACTTCACTGAAAATGGTTTTTAAGGTAGACAGTGATATCTGAATCATTCATTAAGAGTCAGTCTAAACTTCATCTTACGAGAGAAACTTTGTTTTGTTTAGTTCAAGTAGGTTCCCCTCTCTAGCAGAGAGTCTACTTGTCTCTCAATATCCATTCTCTCCTTCTTTCTTATTATATTACTTTGAATTTGTAGCTGGTCACTCTGGCACCATGTTAAAAAGGTTATGCTGCCTGGTTCCCTGGTAGCTATATATAGCCATGTTTTTAATTCTGGCCTATGAGATATAAGCAGAGTATGGGTTATCTCTTTGGAAGACAGCAGCATTCATTTCTTTTTGCTTCCTCCTTCATGCTGTTTGGAACGCCGGTATATTGGCTGGGGCTGCAGCAGCCATCTTGGATCTTGAAATGACTGGAAGTGGAAGCCATGCATGGCAGAGATACAAGATAGACAGGGTCTGGGTCCTTGATCTCAGGGCTACGCCATAGTAGGTCTGACTAGGCTGGAGGGGCCTGTCTTTTGACTTATTTTACATGGAATAGAAATAAAACTCTGTGTCTTATGTAAACTGATACTTTTTAAGTGTTTGTTACATACAGCCCAATTGATTTCTAACTTTTACAGTTCCCTTTCAACTCTCATAGACAATTTTGTTGGCTTAGTGCATCATGGTATAGTAGTTCCTCTTTTTCTGTTGTTTCATTTTCCATGGTTTGTTAACCCTCAGTCAACCACAGTCCAAAAATATTACATGGAAAATTCCAGAAATAAACAATTCATAAGTTTTCAGTTGTGTACCATTCTGAGTAGGGTGATGAAATCTCATGCTGTTTCCTCTGTCCCTGCCCAGGACATGGATTCTCCCTGTGTCCAGCAGATCCACACTGTGGACGCTGCTTGTCCATCAGTCACTTAGCAGCAGGCTCCATGATCAGAACAACCGTCGTGGTATTGCAGTGCTTGTGTTCCAGTCACCCTTGTTTGACTTCATAATGGCCCCAAAGTGCAAGGGTAGTGATGCTGGCAATGCGAGTATGCCAATATGCCAAAAAAGAAGCTGTCAAGTGCTTCCTTTAAATGAAAAGAAGATACTTCTTGACTTAATAACAATCAGGAAAACAATCATATGCTGAGGTTGCTAATACCTAAGGTAAGAATGAATCTTCTATCCGTGAAATTGGGAAAAAGGAAAAAGAAATTTGTGCTAGTTTTGCTGTCGCACCTCAAACTGCCAAGTTACTGCTACGGTGCATGATAAATGCTTAGTTAAGATGGAAAAAGCATCAAATCTGTGGGTGGAAGACATGAACAGAAACGTGCTCTGACTGACAGCAACGCGTTGTGCCAGAAGCATTGAGCCTATACGAAGACTCCAGCAAGGGGTGCCCCGAAACGTGTGACACCAAGCCATTTACTGCAAGCAAGTGATAAAACACGGATTCAGGAATAGGTTTGAACTGAAAAATATAAAAGTTACTAGAGATGCTGAGTCTGCTGATGAAGAAGCTGCTGGCATGTGACGTGAGTACAGTACAACAAGATATTTTGAGAGAGAGACCACATTTGCAAAACTTTTATTACATTATACAGTTATCATTGTTCTGTTTTGTTATTAGTTATTATTATGTTAATCCCTTACTTGCATAATTTATAAAGTAAACTCATTGATATGCATACATAGGAAAAAACATAATATATACAAGATTCTGTACTATGTGTGGTTTTAGGCATCCACTGGTCATCTTGGAAGATATCCTCCACGGATAAGGGGTGACCACTGTACTTAACTCATTGTAGAGATTTTTTTATTATTATTCTCATCTCCCACTAGGTTGTAAGCTAGGTTGTAAGGAAGACAAAATGAGAAGTCATGCATTTTTATACCCACCATGCACAGCATAGTGGCTGGCATACAGTGATGTTTAATACGTGTTCAATGACTGGCTGAATGAATGCTAATCTGGTAGCAGTGCACAACACAGGTAGGCAGAGAGAGGCTGGCTGTGGCCGAATGTGCAATGTTTTCACCAAAATATATTTTCTTTTCCTATGGGTCACAAAACCAGACTGCATTTCCCAGCCTCTCTGGCAGTTAGGGGCAGCCATATGACTGAGTTCCTGCCAACAGAATGTGGGCAGAATCCATGTGCACCACTTTGGGTCTGGCCCTGAAAACCTCCTGCACAGGCGCCCACATGCTCCCTGCCAGCAAGAGGTAAAGGGTACCGTGGAGAACGCTGAGGCTCCAGGGTGGTGAGGCCATAGGTATATGAAGCCTACGTCCCTGAAAGACTGCATAGAACATTTTTGACCCTGCCTTACCCCAATCTGTACCCTGTATTAAACTACACAGTAAATGTGAAATACACCAGTATTGTGTTATACCTCTGAGATTTGGGAGTTGTTTTTCACCAGCGAGCCTACCCTGCTTCCAGAAGGGGGATGGAAGACTACCACGGGCATCTGGACAGGAGAGGATAAAGTCCTACACTCAGGAGATCCTGGAAATAAAGAGTTGAGAAAAGTGTGAGAAACATTTGAATCAGGAATCAACAAGACTTACATTTGGTTGGATGTGAGAAGTTAGGCAGGGAGAGAAGTCTCATAAACAGGGTTGTTATAAGGACCAAATAAAGAAAAGTATGTAAAAGAATGCGCAAAATACAAGAGGGTGCTGGAACATCAGTTGGAAAGAGGCGGAGGTAGCACAGCGTGGGGAGAAGCAGGACTCCACGCCTAGCCTAGGCAGCCCCGGCTGCCATAGGTGTTGCTCATCTGTCCTGTCCCTTCTTGTGGTGGCATCTTTGGGTGAATAAAATGGCCTGATTGGGAATGTCAGGGGCTAGTTATAAACCTAAGCCTCCTATGAAGCTGTTGGCCTTGTTTTACTTTATTTATACTACTGGGAAAGAAAAAGTACAATGTCTATTTTTCATAATTTACGTTGCTATCCTGTGCTTTTTATTTCAGTACTTTTCCATCAAATACTAATTTATTTTGCTTCCCTGGACCATCAGGCCATTACATGAGGGTGGTACAGGGGCACGTTCTGATGCATGTGTGCAGGAGAGGCTGGGTGACATGGGGGGGGTGTGTCTGTCTCCCTACACTCCCAATGCTATGACAACCCTTGTCATCCGCCCCCCACCGCCAGCCCCTTCTTTAGGATTCAAGTAATTGCTTGATTAAAAACTCTCCTTTTCCTTTTCTAAAACTCAGAGTCAGAAAAGAATCTGGAACTCATTTATCCTAAGATAGAAATGATTATTAACAGTTTAAATATTATTCTCTCCAAGAATATTTACACATGATAAGAATTATAGCTTTAAGATAAAAAGGATGAAGATATAGAAACAAATGCATTAGGAAACAGAATAAAACAATAGCAATATTAAACAAATGTAAAAGTTGATTATTTGAAAACAAGAAAAGAAGGCAATAAAACAAAAGACATCATTAGCTAATCCAACCAAACTAAAGAGGGAGAAATATGCCAAGTGGGAATGAAAATGGAAAGTAACCTAAATACAGAGTGAATTGAAATGATTGTAAGGTTTGTTTTGATTTACTGCATGAAAAATAATTTGCAAACCTCTGTGAGATAGATCAGTTTACAGGAAAAAATAAATTACCTAAACTAATCACAAAATAAGCAGAACATATAAATAAAAATAGTGAAAATCCACGAAGATTCATCTCATCCCCACTCTTCTCTCTAAAAATGTACAAACCCAGGTATTTCACCAGTGTATTTTCTGACACTTCAAAGAACAGAGAACTCCAATGCTGATTAAACTGTTCCAGAACATAGATAAATGGAGAAATTCTTTTTAAGAAACTAGAATAATTTCAAGACTAAAACCTGATAAAGATACTATAAAAACAGAAGACGACAGATTTATTTCACTTGTAAGAATTGATTTTAAAAATTCTAAAATATTAGCAAGTGAAACTGATCATATTTCAAAAGAGTAACAGATAGTGATCATATCAAAAACACAAGAATGCTTCAATATTAGGAAATCTAATAATATATTTGATTGCATTAATAAATCAAAGGAGAAAGACAGTATATTCATTTTCACAGATGCTTAAAAGATATTTGACAAAATCCTAAACATTTGATTATAAGAATAAGCTAAAATAAGATTAGGATAAGTTTAAAAATTTTACTTGATAATAAGATAATTCAGTGACATCACTGAGATATAGTCTTTCTATATGCAAACAGTACCAGTTTGAAAATGTAAAAGAGAAAATATAATAGTAACAAAAAGATAGAATACTCAAAAATAAACTTGATGAGAAATGTGCAAAACTCTGAAAGATCAAGTTTAAAATACTACAAAAGAACAAAAAAGACATAAATTAAGCACAAGGTATATGATAATCCTGAAGAGAAAGGTACATTATAAATGTCTAATTATGCTTAAATTAATCTATATTTAAGATATAGTGATCTTAATGATCGCTAGTGATCATTAGTAATGATCTTAGTAATATAAATCTTTTTAACTAAACAAGCTTGTAAATATCACATTGAAAAATAAGAATATAAGAATCTTCACAAAGAGTCCATGAAAAATATTCAACCATAGGGAAGATTAGTTCTACCAATCATGATAATTAAAGTAGTATTGTACTTGGCACATGTACATACAACCAGACCAATGAGAGAAAAGTGGACTTATACATTCAACCCCCAAATAAAAGTTAGTAAATGATACAGGAGAATTGCACATCATTGGAGAAAAATAGAATGTTTAATAAATAATTCTGGAATAACTAAATATCTGAAAAAACAACATTGGATTTTCACCTTACTCCTTACCAGAATGAATTCCCAATGGATCAAACATTCAAAAATTAAAATAAAGCTATAATATCATTATAAGAAAACAGGAGCCTTTTTAACTCATAGAAGAGAAAACTTTTCTAACTTTAAATACATTTCAAAAATCTGCATGTGGAAAGTTCTTCAGCCAAAGTCCAAAGATATATACAAACTGGGGGGAAATATTTGTGTCATGCTATATACTGAATGTTATAGCTTCACATGTAAAAGTTTGCTACACTTTTTTAAAAGACCATGAATGCAATAGAAAAAGGATACAAACAGTCCAGAAATAAAAAAAGAAGTACAACTATTAAGCATTTGAAAAGTTGTTCAACATCACTGTAAGAAAAATGCCAGCAAAAATGAAAGTGAGATGCACTTCATCATATTTCACCTTTATTCTGTCAAATATCAACTGATTTGATAACACACTATTTTGGCAAGTTTCTGGGGAAACTGGCACTCTCCTGCACTTGGTGAACACTCTCTGGAAGTTAATTGGCACCCATTACTATTAAAAATGTGTATGCTCTTTGGCACATCATTTTAATTTCCAGTAATTAATTTTACAAGAACATTTGCACATGTGGGCAAAAACATACATACAAGATATACATAGCTACACTGTTGTTACTAGCAAGACCAGAAACAACCAAATATTTAACAAAGACAAACCGTTAAATAAATTGTGACCTCAGAGCACAATGGCTATTTTAACAGAATGAAGCAATTCAGTGTTCTGCCATGAAATGCTCTCCAAAATATATTGCTACAATTTGTGGGGAAAAAAAAGTTTAATTCATATATGCAAATAGATTTGCATATGTGGTTACATATTTAAAGAATACTTCCTGAAGTCTACAAAAGAAGTTGATATCAGTCAAAGCCTTTAGGGGACCCCTGAGAGGGCAGGAGTTGGGATCTGAGAAAGAATTACTGTCTATATTACTTTGTACCTTTAGAATTTTATACTATGTGTATGAATTACATATTCAAAACTTGATTAACTAATTAACAGTAGATTAAAAAAAATATTCATGAACAGCTCAGATTAGTATTGGTAAGTAGAAGGGGTTTTCTTTTTTTTTTTTTTTTGAGACAGAGTCTCGCTTTGTTGCCCCAGGCTAGAGTGAGTGCCATGGCGTCAGCCTAGCTCACAGCAACCTCAAACTCCTGGGCTCAAGCAATCCTTCTGTCTCAGCCTCTCGAGTAGCTGGGACTACAGGCATGCGCCACCATGCCCGGCTAATTTTTTCTATATATATTAGTTGGCCAATTAATTTCTTTCTATTTATAGTAGAGACGGGGTCTCGCTCTTGCTCAGGCTGGTTTCGAACTCCTGACCTCGAGCAATCCGCCCGCCTCGGCCTCCCAGAGTGCTAGGATTACAGGCGTGAGCCACCGCGCCCGGCCAGAAGGGGTTTTCTTCTGTTCTCCTTATATCAAACCACACATAGTTGACTATCTACTTTTCCTTAGATCTTGAGGTGTTAGTATCAGGAATACGATTAGTTCTGCTCAAATGGTAGGTCGACTTTTAGTTCTTTAAGGAATCTCCATGCTGCTTTCCATAGAGGTTGTACTAATTTGTAGTTCCACCAACAGTGTCTAAGCATTCCTTTCTCTCTGCATGCATGCCACCATCTATTGTTTTTGGACTTTTTAATAGAAGCCATTCTGACTGGGGTAAGGTGATATCTCATTGTGGTTTTGATTTGCATTGCCCTGTTGATTACTGACATTGAGCATTTTCATATGTTTATTGGCCATTTGACTCTTTTCTTTTGAGAAGTTTCTGTGCATGTCTTTTGCCCACTTTTTAGTGGTGTTGTTTGATTTTTTCTTGCTGATTTGCCTGAGCAATCCCACTACTGGTTGTTTACCCAAAGGAAAAGAGGTCATTTTATCAAAAAGACACCTGCACTCAAATGTTTATTGCAGTGCAATTCACAATTGCAAAGATATGGAATCAACCCAAGTGCCCATCAATTCATGAGTGGATTAACAAAATATGGTATATGTACACTATGGAATACTACTCTGCTATGAAGAAAAATGACTTAATGCCTTTTGCAACAATTTGGATGGAACTGGGGATCATTATCCTAAGTAAAGTATCTAAAGAATGGAAAAACAAACACCACATGTGTTTGCTTTTAAATTGGAACTAACTGATGAGCACATGTGCACAGAAGAAAGTAGTAAATCTCAATGGAAATCAAGCTGGGGGGAAAGGGGAGGAGAGGATGGGTGAAAACCTACCTAATGGGTACAATGAACACTGTCTGGGTGACAGGCCATGTAGCCAAAAACATTTGTATTCCCATACTACTTTGAAATTTTTTTAAAAAACCACTACTATTGCTAACACGAATAGGGATGGGGGAGAAATGTCAACTGGGAAAGGGCTTTGGAAACTCTAGAGATCTACACCTGTGTTTGTTGTCATTGCCATCATTATTATTCTTTGATAAAATACCTAATATATTTTATTCTACAACATTTTAAAAGCTGGTTCCATTTTTTTGTTACTCTTGAGTTATCTAAATCTAGGCCATTGTGTTTGTAAATGCTACTTGAATCTTCTTCTTCAGAACACAGTAGGAAATCAGCAAAACCAGTCATTAGTATATTCAAAAGGGTAAGAATATGGCAAGGGATGTGAAAATCATGTCAGTTGAGAAATGATGGAAGAAACTGACTCTTATTCTGTGTAGCTTCAGAGGGAAGAACGGGATCAATGAGTGTAGTTACAGGAAGCAGAATCTGGCTTACTTTAAGGAAGACGTTTTCAGTGATGAGAACAATTTGAAAACTTACTGGGCTCTTTTATTGGGGTTTGAGTCTTCCTTCTCTGGAAATGCTCAATCAGATCACATTACAGCAAAAAATAGCCATGCATACTCAGAGTATCATCAGCTCCCAGTTTGATTGTTTCTTTGAACAAGGCTTTAAAAATAAAGTCCACTCCCTGCCCAAAGATTCTTTTCTTTTCCTTTTTCTTTTTTTTTCCTGTAGAGATGGGGTCTCACTATGTTGCCCAGGCTGGTCCTGAACTCCTCACCTCAGGCAATTCTCCTGCCTCAGCCTCCCAAAGTACTGGAATTACAGGCATGAGCTACTGTGCCTAACCTAAAGTTTCTCATTCTATTATCTCATCTTTCAGGTCAAGGCATGTGGAATTATAACAGTTCAGCAATGAAGCAAATGTTTATCTTTCATAAGTTTAATTTACTCCCTCAACCCAAGAGCTGGCTGGATGATGTTGTATTAAAACACTCCAAGTTCAAGGATGTGGTCAGCCTGTTTGTCATTTTTGTGTTACTATCAAACTTTTTCAGGTTAATGGGCTTAAAGACAGGGCATCATTCACAGAACTTATTTAGCAATTAAAGGGGTTTTAGTTAATCACATTTGAAATGTATTTAATAGGTAACCTTTTCAGCAACTATCTGGCAACATTCAAAAGGGAAGAATGTACTGAACATCCACATTCATGGCTTAGTCTTGCCCCAGGAACTCTCTCTAGCCATTTGCAAGAAAATCCGGACAGAGAATATCTCCACATTTTTCTCCAAAGATCAATATCGTGACTCACCATATCCCACAGAACTGGCTTCCCCACATACTTTCCTTGTTTTAGCTAATGTCACCACTTTTCTTCCA
Organism: Microcebus murinus; assembly: GCF_040939455.1. Classification (NCBI taxonomy): domain Eukaryota; kingdom Metazoa; phylum Chordata; class Mammalia; order Primates; family Cheirogaleidae; genus Microcebus; species Microcebus murinus. The sequence goes on from NC_134108.1 coordinate 31,763,643, forward strand.
GATTTCTAGGCTTGAATTCTGAACTTCTGTGTAGCCAGCTATCAAGCTGACAATAAACCACAATTGATAAGGGATATCTGGAGACATCTGACCTTTCTCCCCAACCCATCACGACCTCTGAGGAAAGGGGCAGGCCTTTACTGTCATGTACCTTGCTTGTACTGGGCCCAGCCCCCGCCCCTCACTGACCTTAGCTGTTTAGAGAGAGGTGGTTCACCTCATCAGGAACAACTCTTCCACAGCCTGGCCAGTGATCTGGGGAGAAAAGAACGCCTGCGTCAGTTAGTTGTTGCTTGAAGGGATTTTATTATTGTTTTTCTTAATTTTTATTTATTTTTATTTCAGCATATTACGAGGGTACAAATATGTAGGTTACGTATATTGCCTTTACCCCACCTGAGTCAAAGCTTCAAGCGTGTCCATCCCCCAGATGGTGCCCACTGTACCCATCAGGTGTGAATATACTCGTCCCCTCCTTCCCCCTCCCCCCTGCCAGACACCCAATGAATGTTACTACTATATGTGCACTTAAGGTTGATCAGTTAATACCAATTTGATAGTGAGTACATGTGGTGCTTGTTTTTCCATTCTTGGGATACTTCACTTAGTGGAATGGGCTCCAGCTCTATCCAGGATAATACAAGAGATGCTAGATCACCATTGGTTTTTATTTATTTATTTATTTTTGGGGCTGAGTAGAAGGGATTTTAGAACTAGAAGGCTGAGAGACTATTGCCAATGAGCCAGAAAAGTTGAAGCTGAGTGTTCACGTGGTGGAGTTAGGGCTGTAGCGTTCTGGGGCAAACAAAGCTACATATAAGTTGAAGTTATGGGCTAGAAAATTCTGGGGAGGTATAGGAAGGTGGTCAAGGGGGTATGGAGAAGGAGCAGACCTGCAGAGAGACGCAGAGGCAAGCATTGAGGTATCTCCTCAGAGCCACGTGGGACATGACGCAGTCTGATTTCCAATTGCAATTGCTGGGAGGCCCATCTGAATTATAGCTCTCTTCCTGGATTCTTGCAAAAGTTCCTTTTACCTTAAAATACTCCCACCCACTTTTGTTTAGCTACCATGAATGGATCTCTCCTCTTCCAATCCTAATTATTAATAAAACAATATGGCTGGGGCGCAGTGGCTCACGCCTGTAATCCTAGCATTCTGGAGGCCGAGGTGGAAGGGTTGCTTGAGCTCAAGAGTTTGAGACCAGCTGAGCAAAAGTGAGACCCAGTCTCTACAAAACATAGAAAAATTAGCTGGGTGTTGTGGCTTGTGCCTATAGTCCCAGCTACTGGGAAGGCTGAGGCAGGAGAATCACATGAGCCCAGGAATTTGAGGTTGCAGTGAGCTATGATGATGTCACTGCACTCAACCCAGGTGACAGAGCAAGGCTCTGCTTCAAAAACAAACAAGCAAAAAATAACACATTTTGCAGCTATCTCTAGCATTCTCTTTCTGTGGTCATCACTCTATTAATAGTTTAAGGCATCATGGCCTTTCATCTCCTCATCAAAATTATTGCCGTAACTTCAACACTATTCTTCTACAAATCTCCACCCAGCCAGTTTCCTGCTTCCCACCACCAGGTTAATCTTCAAAAAGCCCAGTTCCAGTCACATCACTCCCTTGCTCAGAAACCGTCCATAACTCCCCACTGTCCAGAAAATGATGCACAAGATATTGTCATTCAAGGCCTTTGAAGTTTTGTCTTTTACTACTTCCAAACACACCTGCACTTGCTTGAGAGCTCTCTCTCTCTCTCTCTCTCTCTCTCTCTGTAATCTGTTTTTGGCATCTGGACAATTGTCAAAGTACATTGTCGTGGGTCTGGCCCACCTTATGGTATATATATGCTCATAGCTTTCCATGACCTACAGCATATAGAAGCCTCTCATATTACTCTTTATTTTTCAAGAGTATACCAATATACTTCATTTATTTCAAAGAGCATGAAAATATTTACAGATCTTTGTCTAACTCACTACTCTTAAAGAAAAGCAGCCAAAATCTGTAAGTAATACGTGGTTAGAAACATAATTAAAGTTTATTCAAGTTAGCAATTTGAAAGTTTGAATACTGTCTTTCTCTTGAAATCATCTTTATCTGTAAAACTCACCCGAAAATGCACTTTTTCATTGAGACTTTTTTCTGTCCACTGAATCTCCATTTTTCTTCCTCTCTTATAATATTTATTTTGTTCTTCCTTACCCTAATGCTTATTTTCACAATTATCCTTGCTTAGATTATAACCAATGTGAAGGTAGGCCTGTGTCTTATTAATATTGATGGCCCCTGAAGTTCCCAAAATTGTTCCCTTTCTGTAACAGTAGTACAATGATTTGTGATTTAATTTTTTTAGCCCTCTTTGATTAAATAGTTATGAGTCTGTGTGGCATTTTGCTAGTTAACAAAGTTGACGTATCTACAACTCCAGGAATTAAAATCTATTCTGTAAATACAATGTGCATACCAACCCATGTAAGAGCACAGAGCTTTCTTTATTTTTTTCGTGTCGGATGAGTAATGTTTCGATGTTGGAACAAGGTTTGAGGAAGGCACATCTCACATATGCTCATGAACACCCCATCATCAAGCTTATGAACTACAAAAGGATCATCTTCTAAATATGGCCAAGACTTCAAATGGTATTAAAACAATTATTTGGCTTATCAGTGCATTTTAATCACGTTTTTTAAACCATGCATAACTGTTAGTAAATAAGAGTAGATTCCAAAGAATACAATCTGATCAACAGAGCAAAAGATACATTCCAGATCCCTTCTCAAAACTTTGCCAAAAAAGTGCCCTTTTTCACTGATTTCAGAATATTTGCACTCTGCATGCCAACAGACCCCTTTCTTTTGTGCCTAACAATCAGGAAAATGACTTCTTTAGCCATTGAAATACCTGTAAATTTGTATCATTTGAGAAATATTTATTACTTAGCAGCTCTTTACAAAGCATTAGGTTAAATCCTGTGCATTATATAAAATATTTAAGACATCTCCTGTGTGCTGAAGAAATGTGAAGTCTAATTGGGCAAACCAAATACAGATACCTGAAAAGATTGCAATGTAGCATAGCTGTGTTGTTCTAATTACCTGTTACTGTGCAATAAACCACCTGTGATATAAATGAACCACAGATGACCCTTGTACATTGGCTCTCATGTTTACTTCTTCACTGTAAGCTGTTAGTTCAAAGCCCGTTGGCACTAAACTCAAACTTTTACACATCAAATTTTAAAAAATTGTAGCCCAAATAAGCATTTTTTCAGCCTATTAGAGCTCACCTGTTTTGCACACTCTATAAACTCTACCCAATATCTGGTAAGCACACATAAGACAAATCCTAGGGCTATAAATGACTCCAGGCTGTTATGCCCCTCTGAGGTCTTTGACCCACGGTGCTGCTGAGCAACAGCAGTTTGCTCTCTGATTCCGTTGATCCCTGGAAGGTCTTGTGCTTTCTTCCCTCGCTGGTGATGGCCCCTTACTGCTGTCTCTGGAAGGTCTTCTGCTGTGAGGGACTACTCCTCACATGCAGCCTGTCCAAGTGCTTCTCAAGTAAAGCCTGCTGTGTGCTCATGGTCTTGTTTTTCCCTTAATATATCTGAAATCCTCAAGCTCACTACAACACTCCAAAACTTAATGGCTAAAACAACAACCACATTTATTTGGGTCAGTTTGCAATTCAGACAGAGTGTGGTGGGGTGGCTTGTCTCTGCTCTACTTGGGCACCAGCTAGAGAGGCTCAACTGGAGGTTCCCTTCCAAGATGGCTTCCTCACTCCCACACCCAGCACCCTGATGCTCCTTCACACCACTCCCCCGCCCCGCCATGGGGTGTCTCGTCCTCCAGGGCCTTGCCACGTGACTCATACTTCTTAAACACATGGAAGCTTCAGCGTTGTCAGTCTTATTAAATGGTGGGGGTGTCTTTACAACAAGCATTCTAAGAGGCCCAGGAAGAAGCTACAAGTATTCTTATCTAGCTTCAGAATCCCAGAATGACATTTACACGGCATTCTGTTGGTCAGGCAAGCCAGGAAGGACAGCTCCGACTCAAGGGGAGGGGATTAGAAGACCCCACCTCTCAATGGAAGAAGTAGCAAAGACTTTGAAGCCATCTTTAATCTACCATAATGATTATTTATTTATTAATGTTCACCGGGTAATACAAACAATAATTGCTTATACTGTATCTCAGGGGTCAGCAAACTACAGCCTGTGGGCCAAGTCTAACCCACAACCTTTTTTTGTATAAATTAAGTTGTAACAGAACATAGTCATGTCCATTTGTTTACATATTGTCTATGGCTGTTTTTGTGCTACTGCTGCAGAGCTGAATAGCTGCAATCAGGACTGTATGACTTGCACAGTCTAAAATATTCACCATCTAGTCCTTTATAGGATAAATTTGCTAACCCTTGTTCTTACATGTAGTTATGTTCTGCTAATCCTTGATTTGAATTGCTGCTTAAAAAAAAACTTGAATTGCCTTTTAAAAGTATACTTCTTAACTACAGAAACTCCTTAGAAAAATGCAATTTAGAAACTTGCAACTTATACACTGCCATAGACGCACAACAGATCCACTCTGTGGGGCAGTAGTGAATCAGTTTTGCCTTCCACCAATAGATGGTGTCCACAGTCGTGCTGTTCACTTTATTCTTGACTACTGGACCTGTGTGGTTGCCGTGTGTTTGCTGAATGTGTGCTTACTTTTGAAGTGTTTTCCAACAGTAGTTACCCTATCAAGACCAGTAAGTACAAAAAGACAATGAGAGTATTAAAAAGTGCTAAGTAACAAAAGGCAGAGTATGATTACGACACAAAGTGAAAATAATTTTAAAAAGTGAAAGTGATATGAAAATACACTTGTTATTTGTTTATATGGGGTAAATTGTTAGAAGGATTGATTCAGAGGAACTAATAATGAATCATGCAACAAGTGAAACTGAAGATAAAGAAGCAATCTCAGAGCCTTTTACCCTTAGATCCTAATGTTTATTCAGGAGATGATTTTCTAGGGCTTGAGGATTTGAAGGCCAAGTACAGTCAAAGGATGGTCTTGAAACTTGTAGTGAAAGATGTATTTCCACAGGTTCCAGGTCAAGCTGAAATCTGCACAATATCAAAGTAAAGAGAGCATGAATACCACAAAAACAATTCCCTACATTTGCTGAAATCAACAAGGGGGCATGTTTGCCACCTCAGTAGGCTTCTGTGGTAGATAAAACTGGTCTTTATTTTATTTAATTTTATTTTCTTTAGAAAAAGATGTTTGATGGTGAAAATCCTCCCATGAACTAAGGAGCTTTATAAGACAAATTTGATCTTAATATTTTTTAAAATGTATTTTCTGAACATGAAGTCCTGTACTTAAAAGAAACAAGGAAACAAACAGACAAGCAAATCCGCACCCACATTCAAATGTGTGAAATATCACATTTTTAACACAGTGGCTTCCACCAACACATTAACTTTCATTGTAAACCTTGCAGTAAACTTTTGATATAATTTGGGATTTGTTGTGATTGAAAGCTCAGCTATTAAAAAACCTTTTTATTAAAAGCATCTACTTATTTTTATAAATCAAGATTTCCCCCAGATCTATGTAAGTAGAATGAAATACAGAAATATATTGAAAGCTGTACTTTACATGTCAACCATAACACTCAATTCTCTTTTTGTGTGCATCAAAACAGCCTCGTGGTTTTTATTGATCGACTTTATCTTAAGTTCTAATATTAAGAAAATACTACCTTCATCTATTGTATACATGGGGTTTCCACATCAAGTTTTCTTTGGGGAAAAAAATGTTCCACTATTTAAAAGCTTGAAAATCATGACTATAAATAAGAGAAACTATTGAAGATTTTTGAGCAGGAAAGTTACATAATGAAAGTGGTGCTTTAGGAACCTATCAATCTGGTTATATGTCAGATGGATTGCCCAGAGACCAGTTAAAAAGATAGTGTGAACAGCGTCCTGTGAAAATAACCATTATAATCCAATAGAAAATGAAACTAAGACCCATTATATCTGTTGGAAATCATGAGAGGCATAAAACAAAGTGGTTGAAAAATTATGTTTACATACCAAATAGGTATACTGAAAGGCTGTTTCACCTTCAAGCTCTATGATTTCCTCTACTTTGTGTTCAAATAAAACAAATGTAAAAAGGGAAAGAATGATAGTACAGAGAATGTTTAGAGAGATTCCTAATATAGAAATAAGCACTAAACAAGTTGTTACCTTGCTTTATTTAAAATGCATCTGGTTGGTTTAACAGCATTGACTAGATATGAGAATTCTTTCAACTTAACTTTTGATAAGACTCTACCAGCCCCATTTTTAACCTCAAATTATTTCTTCTTGATTTTAAAAAATTATTTTTCAAAGATAACAAATGTTCTTTGTGGGAAAATTATGAAAATACATATAAGCAAGAAAAAATAAATAAAATTACTTGAATTTCTGTAACCTGGATAGGGTGGCTTAGAAGGCTATATGCTTATAATGTATAGTATCTCCAATATTATTGTATACAAATGTCTACTAATAGACAAAGTATCAAATAAATAAGATTATACTATACATTCAGCTAAATGTTTCAAAAATGTGTCTGTTACAAATTATTAGTTAAATATTTACTAACCAGGGAATAATTATTTAATAAACATCAGTGGCCAGAAAACTAATACATAATTTCAAGCCAACTATGTTGAAATTTAAATTTAATTTAAATTATGGTTATAAAATATGCACAATCTCCCCCAAAAATAATAAATTTCATTTGTATCCAACCATAGGTTTTAAGGCAATGTATTTACAAACACTAGTCCCTTTTTAACTTTAACATTGGTTTGAGCCCATTGTAACCAGAATTTAATATCACATGGGTCCATCTGAACATCTCACCATATTGGGACTGAAATACACTCTATGATATAAATTTTTTATTTCTTCCAGATCATTAGTCCAATATTTCCAATTGATGGTGTTAGTAAGGCACATTGTTGCTGCCTTAAATTAATGTTTTCTCCCATACTTCTGCCTCCTCAGCAAGAGTCATTAAAACTTTCTCTGCTTTCCCATTATTCTGCTTCCTGATACTCTTGCCACATGAGGATACCGAACCCTTTGTGATTCAATGAGTCGGTCAAAGCACATCATCAGTTACAGGCAGATCCAGGCTTGACTCCTTGCTCCTGCATTTTTCTCCTGGCTTCTATGCAAGGCTCTTGTCACCAAATCCATTGCTTTATATGAAAGGAACTACAATATAAATCCTGAAAGCCCTCATTAACACAGTTCCACTTACATCAGTGATTTTGTGACATGAGACCTGAGGACAGTGTGTGACAAAGACAAAGATTGCATTGAAAATCACAACTCAACAATAACAACAAAACCTCTTTTGCATGACTCAAAATTGCATATTAAATATTTCTGTGAATTAAAGTCAGACTTATTGGCCAGGCCATTCAGAACCCTTCTTGAGACTTTTGCTGAATATATGGAGAAAGCTATACCATCTTTCAGTTTATTTTTTAAAAATAAACCTATGACAGTAGCAGCGAGAAGGGTAGGCGGAGTGGTTTATTTCTCCCTCCCTCACATCTCTGATAGTCAGTGGGTTCCCGTGCTGCTGGAGAGACTTTCTACCTACATGAGCCTAGAGGCTGCTACCCCAGCAAACTGGAAGCTTCTTGTGGACAAAGCACCAGGCTCTCAGCCTCCCTGTGTCACTTCCCATCACCAGAGACTTGAGTCAGGACAGCAGGCGCCATATTGCTCTTCTACCCACTGTGCACCTTTGTCCTCCCCAAGGGCCTTCAGCTGCCCAGGTTTTGTCTTGCTCATTCCCACACCAAACATTTCCCAACACTGGCCCAGTTTCCAGGAGCCACAGGGGTCCAGAGGGTCCCAGGTGATCTGTGTGACTCCAGAGCCTGGGCATTCTGGGTGGGCTGCCTCCTGCAGAGAGGGACAGAGATGACCAGAGTGCTGGCTGTCCTCCATTCAGATTCTTTTCCTCTACTTGTCCTTCCCCGCTCATGACTGCTGTGGGTGACAATTGAGCCACCATACTGAGGCTTCCACAAAGAGTGGGGCTCAAACCTTTCCTCTTGGGGTCCTGCAGTGGACTGAGGGTTGCTCGGACTATGAGCTCCTTGCCCACTCGCCCCCCCATGCTGCTTGCTCAGTGGCTCCATCAGAGCAGGGCATCTCCCAAGGTGGAAGAACATCGAACATGCTGGGTATCTCGTGGGCAACTCGGGACCAGTGCACTTCTCCCTGGCATGGTCATGGATTGATCTTTGGGGGCTGCAGGCCAGATCCTCTACCCTCAGATCTCAATTGTGTTGCTTGGCGGCACAGAAGGGAGATTTGTGAACTAGTCTCAGGAGATGAGGGAGCCCGTGTGGGCAGATCTAAGGGGAGAGTGCAGTGTGGGTTCTAGCTGCAGTATGCTGGTGAGGCACCCCTCCCCCCACAAGAGGGACATGCTCTCAGTTTACATCAGGATCCTGGGCAAGGAATCTCCGAGCCTGCAGCGCATTTGGGGAGCTCGCTTGGCTTGAGCTCTCCCATAGCAGCGGACACCATGGAGGAGACTGTGGACCAGGTGAGGGGGCAGAGGAACAAGGCCTGATCCAGACTGTCACATTGTGAATCTCAGATGGCCCCACCTCCACAACCATATCTTCTGATTGTAAAAGGCCACTTCAGCCCCTCCCTCCCTGGTGGCTTTACCCAGAAGCTGGGAGCAGACCTTTGACCCTTGCTGAAATAGCTACCTTGTCAGTTTTTGTGGAGCCTAAAGGCAAGCCAATCCAACCCACCCCCACCCAGCCACCACCCCTGCTATGGCAGAGAATAAGGACTCACCTGCAAGTTCCAGGGCCCCATCCACCACCTGGGGCATTTTTTTAAAATTTCATCATATTATGGAGGTACAAATATTGTTAGGGTTACAATAGGGCAGGTTGCCCCTGCCCTCCCTTCCGCCCGCACCTGGGGCATTTGAATGCATTTCCTGAGGGGTTAGAGCTGATCATAGGATCCAAAAACAACATTGTATCTTATTCCTTCTGGCAAGTGCAACCTATTGACAGGGAAGTCAATTTTCAAGCCCTTTACAGCATTTCTGACTCAATCATAAGAGGTGTGATGAATTTTCACCCATAAGCACCATCTACTGTCTCAGGGATAAACTGGGCATGCCATTACAGTTTACACTATTAAGAAGACCACAGGGCTGGTGAAAGAGAAAGGATTTCAAAGACCTCTATCCTCCCTCGTCAAAGACAGGCAGGAAATTTGCCCACTGACATAGCTTACCACTCCTGAGCATACAAAAAACTAGCAACTGAGAAAGCCACCACACTAGGGATATCTATAACCAAGGCATCCATCCAGAATGTAGATCTACATCAAAGCACCCACAAGCAAAGCCAAAAGTTCTTACGCAACATATGCTACAAACACACCTGTACATGTGAGGATAGGGGGAAAAGCCCAATCTAAACAAAAGAATATCCCTAAATAAGAAACAACAGCTGCTCCAGATGAGAAGGAATCAGTGAAAGAACTCCTGAAGTATGAAAAATTACAGGGAAAGAGTACCCCCAAAAGGGAACATCGCCTCTTAGTGGATACCAATCAAAATGAAAATATTGAAATGACAGATAAAGAATTCCAAATATGAGTTGGAATTGATAAATAAATTCAGCAAAATCTCAGGTTACAAAATCAATGTACACAAATCAATAGCATTCCTATACACCAATAACAGTCAAGCTTAGAGTCAAATCAAAGACTCAATACTATTCACAATAGCTACAGAGGAAATAAAATACCTAGGAATGTACTTAACCAAGAAAGTGAAAGATCTCTACCAAGGAAACTATGAAACACTGAGGAAAGAAACTGCAGATGATACAAACAAATGAGCATTGTTAAAAGGTCTATACTACCCAAAGTGATTTACTGATTTAATGCAGTCCCCATCAAAATACTGGCATCATATTTCACATATCTAGAAAAAAATAATTCTACACTTCATGTGGAACCAGAAAACAGCCCGAATAGCCAAAGCAATCTTAAGCAAAAGGAACAAATTAGGAGGTATCACATTATCATATTTTAAACTATACTATAAGGCTGTACTACACTATACTACAAGTAACCCAAACAACATGGTATGTGCACAAAAATCGAGACCAATTGAACAGAAGAGAAAACCCAGATATAAAACCATCCACATACAACCAAATGATCTTTGACAAAGCAGAAAACAATAAGTACTGGGAAAAGAATCCCTGTTCAATAAATGGTGCTGGGAAAACTGGATAGCCACCTGCAGAAGAATGAAACAGGATCCCCGTCTCTCACCACTCACAAAAATTAATTTAGGATGGAGAAAGGACTTAAATGTAAGGCATGAAACCACAAGAATTCTAGAAGAAAATGTTAGAAAAACTCTTCGCGATATCGGCCTAGGCAAAGAATTTATGAAAAAGACCCCAATGGCAATCACGGCAACAACAAAAATAAATAAATCAGACTTAATTAAATTAAAAAGCTTCTTTACAGCTGTGGAAATAATGAACAAAGCATATAGACAACCTACTGAATAGGAGAAAATATTCACAAGCTATATATCTGATAAAGGACTAAAATCTGGAATCTTCAAAAAACTCACACAAATCAGAAAGAAAAAAATCAAACAACCCCATTAAAAAAGTGGGCAAAAGACATGAACAGAAGCTTCTCAAAAGTAGTCAAATGGCCTATAAACATATGAAAAAATGCTTAATGTCATTAATCATCAGGGAAATGCAAATCAAAACCATAATGAGATATCACCTTATCCCAGTCGGAATGGCTTTTATTAAAAAGTCTGAAAACAATAGATACTGGCATGAATACAGAGAGAAACAAACACTTATACACTGTTGGTGGTACTGCAAATTAGTATAACTTCTATGGATAACTGTACGTAGATTCCTCAAAGAACTAAACATTGACTTACCATTTTATCCAGCAACCCCACTTCTGACTATTTACCTAAAGGAAAAGAAGTCATTTTTATCCAAAAGACACCTAACTCAAATGTTTACTGCAGCACAATTCACAATTGCAAAGATGTGGAGTCAAGTGCCCATTGATTCATGAGTGCATTAACAAAATGTGGTATATGTATACAATGGAATACTACTCAGCCATGAAGAAGAATGGCTTAATGCCTTTTGCAACAATTTGAATGGAACTGGAGACCATTATGTTAAGTGAAGTATCTAAATAATGGAAAAACAAACACTACATGTACTTATTGTTAAATTAGAACTAACCGGTCAGCACACATGTGCACAGAGGGAAGTAAATCTTAAAGGAAACCAAGCAGGAGGGAGGAAGAAGCAGGGAATGGGCAAAAACCGACCTAACAGATACAGTGAACACTGTTTGGGTGAGGGGCATACTTTTAACCCTGACTTGAACATTACAAAAGCAATCCATGTAAGCAAAAACATTTGTACCCCCATAAAATTTGAAATAATAATAAAAAAAAACTGTCAACAGTAAAATGAATACGTTCAAGGACTCTATATTTGACACCTGTCATCAAGTTTATACTTTGTCATTAATTTGTATTATTTGAGTATAGTTGTCTAAAAGCCAGAAATCCAATTATGTATGTTTTGTTATTCAGCCCAATGCTTTTATACAATGATATAACTGAAAATTTCATCATTTGCTTTCTAAAAGATAATGGTTTTCACATAGATATATTAAACATAAAATGACCCAACTTGACAATTTTTGCATGTTATTGTTGTTTTTCCTAAGTTCATTAGATTTTTTCCTATCAAAATAAAAACATATTGTCTTTATCACACTGAAAAAAAAATAAAATCAGACTTATTAACCTATACCATTCTTTCACTTATCAGATTGGCAACAATCAAAAAGTTGAACAAAATTTTGCTTCTGTGGCTACGGGGTAATAGGTACTCTGATGCATTGCTAGTGGGAGGACACCATGATATAACCCCTGTGAAGGACATTTTGGTGATATTTTTAATAGTTATAAATGTATTTACCCTTTGACCCAGCAATCTCACTTCTGGGAATGCATCTTACTGACACATCTGCACACATCAAGATGATTTATGTCTAAGGTTATTCACTTTTGCATTGTTTGTAAAAGCAAAAGATTGGAAACAGCCCAAGTATCTATCAGCAGAGGAGCCGTTAATTAAATTATGGTACATGCACACACTGGAATATTAGGTAGCTATAAAAAAAACAATGAGAAAGCATGAGATGTACTGATAAGGAAATATTTCCAGGAAATATTGTTAGAGGTAAAACTCAAGGTGCAGAATAAAGTCTATGGTAAGCTACATTTTGTATAAGAAATGGAGAAAATAACATGAGCAATGAATGCAAGTGGTGATTCTGGCAGGAGGGAGTAGAGTGAGATAGTGCAAGTTAAGAGGGAGTCTTCTCTGTTTATTTTGTTAAACCTTTTTTAAAAAGTTATTAAAAATCATTTGAATGTGTTACCTATAAAACAAAAACTAAATAAATATTTAGAAGACATACATTTTAGTTTCATTGTTCTAGTTAAGTGACAGATCAGGGAAAAAGAGTGCCCCAAATCCTTTCTAGTTTAATCAGTTTGAATGAGAACATTGGGCTATCTTCTCAGATGAGCTCTCCTGCTGTAAGAAACAAGGTTAAAGAAAGTTTAACATCAATGCACTGATAACTTTGCTTGATAAACATTTAGGAATTTGCCACTTTTTGGCATTAAGACATATAGGAATATCCTAAGCAACACGGACATTGCTGATTTCTCTCACTTTCCTGACTCTATCTTTTCTGAAAAGAGTGATATAGGTCATCAAAACCTCTCTATTCCAAATATATCTATCTTATGGCTGAAAGGGAAATGGTAAAACTATTTGCACTTTCATATGGACCATCATTGATTTTAATGAATCCCACAAAATACAGCAGAAACATGTGACATAATTAAGCTGAGATGCAGAGAATTATCAAATAAAATTTTTTATAAGCTTGTATATCCATCAGAGTAAAGTAGTCATTTGATTAGAATAGAGGGTCCAGTTGAATAAAACAGACATAATTCACTACTTTGATAGGAAAAGACCCCCTTTTTAAACCTTGGCTAAAAACAGAGTCAGAGTTCAGAAGAAAACTGAAGAAACATGCCACACTCTCTCTCCTTATTCATCATGCACCCATTTATTGATGGGCTGCAGTTAGCTGTGTAGGCTCTATTCTGGAATGCCACCAGGACCCACTGTACTTACGACCTTGTTTAGTTTTGTTTTGTCTTTAATGTGGAAAAGTATATGTTAAATATATATGGCACACATTCTTTCACACCCGGAATCTATGTCTAAATACGGCCCTTGGATTATTCGTATGAATGTTAATCTGCAACAATTTGGGATGCATTGGGCAGAGGATATTGTTCCACAGTGTAACACAGCAAGTAACAGAATCAGAGATTTCCACCAAAGGGAGGAAACACGTTCAAGGAATGTTCTACCTAGAAGATGTTTTCTTCCCCACAAAATTCTGCCTGGCTTATAAAACCCCTCCTATCCCAACAGCAGAACAGATACAGCACAAAGAAAACCCAGAGAGATGTCATTCCTAACATTAGGCCACTGTGATGTGCCTGTCACAGAGCGGATGTCTCTCCGTTTCAGCAGAGTCAGCATTGGTGTCGGCATGTGGCTTGTTGCTAGCATGTCCATGGCGAGTGAGAGAGTCGGACGTAGACTCAGGTGTGTCTGAATCCCATTATCCCACCGTTACACAACATGGCCTCATTTTCTGATTAATGGCTACATTGAGTGCGAACTTTAAGCAGTTGTAGACTAAGAGATTAAGAATTCTCAGCATAACAACAATAAACGGCCACCCAGCACAGACTAGTGGTCTATAAAACACCTTCCGTCAGCACAGCGGAGCAGATAGAGCACAAGGATGCAGCATGGTGTGACACACACATGGAGAGTTGGTGGATATGGAAAGGCCAGAACCTGCATTAGTTGAATCTCATGTGAGGCAGAGCTGCTCCATCTCCCCATTCTTCTCACAGGTTTGTGTTCTCTGCATTTGATCAAGCCACTATTGCTTAGTGAGACAGAAGAGCATTGGACTAACAAGCACAATCCTTTGCATCGAAGTAAACTGACATGCGCTGACAGTTCAAGCGGGGAGGTATCAGCTGATGTGGCAATGGTGGAGCTTCACTTCATTTACCAGTGAGGTCCTGGCAGGTAACATATGGCATACTCAAATCGAGTAATTGGAAAAGAATTTAATAAAAGGACTATATGCAAAGATGTGCACAAGGTCTAAGGAAAACAAGTGATGGAACAACACCTTTGGTCAGAAGGAACCAGGGTGAAGAGTACACTCTGGGTATGAGGATGAACTTGCTGACAGGAGCTAAGAAACTTGGGGGGAAAGGCACTCAGTTGGAGACAACCTGGTCACTCTAGAGGGGGCACAAATACCCTGACTTTGCTTACCCTTTTCCTTCCAATTTCCTGCTGGTATTTGCTTTTGGCTGAAAGCCAAAGCCCACTGACAGCCACTGCCGAGGGGACTGCACTGGTAAAGTCTGGATAGTTCAGCTTCCTGGGGCACAAAGTGTGGTGGAGAAGGGCGAAGGGTGGGTCTTGATGGGCAGGCAGAAGACATCCAGCGTATTTCAAATGGTTCTAGTAAAGAGACTTTGCATGACAGACCACTTACAAAGATTTGGGCAGGCTTAAGAGGACTAAGAGAGATATTAGAGCACCCTGGAACTAGCCACATCAGGAATTACTGTCCCTAGAACTGAAGGGACAAGTGGTAGAGATAGTGTCACTGGAACTCTGTGAGAATTGCAGTTGAAGGGGAGGGAAGGAACAAAATATTATCATCTTAGGGAAATTTCATTCCTGTCAGAGCTGTGGCCCCGAAGCAGCCAGAAAATAGGGAAGGAATACTGGAGTCTCTCCTATTCTCTGATCCCTTGCCCCCATACCAGTGCCCCCCTACTGACCCATCCCAAGCAGAAACCAACCAGGAAGGGACCAGAGTGTTGAAGTCCACAGGGGTCGCCTCCTAACATGTGAGGTGGACAGCCCATCTGGAGGAGAATAACTAGCACAGCAACCTAACAGCATAAATTATTACCTCTGTTGTATTTTCTCTCTTTTTCATTTGGGAATTAGTCATTCATTTGTAGTCAACAAATATTCACTGAGCACCTATTATGTGCTAACCACTCTTCTTAGGTCTAGAGATAGAGTATGAAAAAGACAGACAAGGTGTAGATTGCAGGAAGTTATTATACAGTGGGAGAGAGAAAGAAAATGAACAGATACTATACTGTGTGTATATGCACGATAATTTTAGATGGCAATAAGTGTTATGAAGGCAGTAGCACTTCATAACTGAGAGTAAGGGGGAGTGTGAGGGGCACATCTCTAAGGAAGGGCCATGTGAGCTGAGACTAGGTGAGAAGGGTAGAGCCAGTCCTGCAAGGGTCCAGTGGAGCAATGTATTCCATGCAGAGCAAAGGTCAGGGGCAAAGACTGAGAGAGGGAAATAAGTTTGATATGTTCAAGGATCAAAGTAAGGAACACACTAGTTGGAGAATAACGATAGAAGATGGGTTGGTGCAGGGGCCAGATGAAGGAATGCCTTGTAGCCATGATAGGTAAATGCAAGGAAAGCCACTGGGAGGCTTACTGCAGTATAGGGACATGCTCTGGACAATATTTTCAAATGATCACTCTGACTTCTGTGTGAAAAACAGACCTGGATTGGGTGGAGGCAGAAGAGAGAGAAGGGCAGCAGGAATGGAAGCAAGGTGACAAGTTAGGAGGGTACTACAGTGGTCAAGTGAAGAATGCTGACAACTTAGATGGTCAACAAAAGTGGTAAGATGTGACTGTATTTGGATATATTTTGGAGGGACAGACATCAGGACTTACTGACAGATTGGATATGGGGGTAAAAGAAAGGTTGTACACTTGAATTATTCCTAAGCTTTTGGGTTTAGCAAGTGTGTGCATGGTTTGGCTACTTGCTGAGCTGGGAGAGGAATCAATATTCCCATTTGGAAACATCTACACAGACATACAAACACATCCTCTAATGTCCCTTTGGCCTCACCTCTCTTTCCAGCTATGGCTCTGTCTCTTTCTGCCCCTGCTGCTGGGAAAACTGGATAGCCACATACAGAATAATGAATCAAGACCCCTATCTTTCACCATATACAAAAGTTAATTCAAGATGGATAAAAGACTTAAAAGTAAGGCATGGAACCATAAAAATTCTAGAAGAAAATGTAGGGAAAACTCTTCTAGACATTAGCCTAGGCAAAGAATTTATGACTAAGACTTCAAAAGCAATTGAAGTAACAACAAAAATAAATACATGGGACTTAATTAAGTTAAAAAACTTCTGCACAGCAAAGGAAATAATCAACAAAATGAATAAATAACCACAGAATGGGAGAAAATATTTGCAAACTATACATCTGATAAAGGGCTAATATCCAGAATCTACAAAGAACTCAAACAAACCAGCATAAAAAAAAACAAATAACCCCAGCAAAAATGGCCAAAAGACATGAACAGAAGTTTTTGAAAAGAAGATAGACAAAGGCCAACAAACATATGGAAAAATGCTGAACATCACTAATCATTAGGAAAATGCAAATTTAAACTATAATGAGATACCACCTTACCCTTGTCAGAATGGCCATTATTAAAAAGTAAAAAAACAATAGATGCTGGCATTCAGAAAGACAGGAATGTTTATACACTGTGGGGCCATAGGTTAGTGTAACCTCCATGGAAAACAACATGGAAATTCCTCAAGGAAATAAAGGCAGACTTACCATTCGATCCAGCAGTCCCACTGCTGGGTATCTACCCAAAGGAAAAGAAGTCATTTTTATCAAGAAGACATCTGCATTCAAATATTTATTACAGTACAATTCACAAGTGCAAAGATGTGAAATCAATCTAAATGCCCATCAATGCATGCGTGGATAAAGAAAATTAACTATGTGCACACACACATACAAACACACACACACACACACACACACACACACACCATGGAGTATTACCCAGCTATAAAAAGGAATGAAATAATGTCTTTTGCAGCCACTTGGATGGAACTGGAGACTATTATCCTAAGTGAAGTATCTCGAGAATGAAAAAACCAGCACCACATGTACTTGCCAATAATTGGGAGCTAAATGAAGGGGACACATGGGCACAAAGACATAAAAAGGATATTGTAAAACAAAAAAGGGTGAGAGTGGGAGGGATAAAAACATAACCTATTGGGTACAACAAACATTATTCTGGTAACGGGCACACTAAAAGCCCTAACTTAAGCCTCATACAAGGTATCCATATAAAAAGAACGTTTGTACTCCCTTAATATTTTGAAATAAAAATTTAAAACCTATAGTTGATTTCTCTATTTGTGCTTTTATTTCATTTAATTATTGTTTTGAATAATAGACTTTGAAGCTGTATTATTTTATGGAGACAAATATAAAATTATTATATTGTACTGGTAAGTGAAACCTCTTATTCAACATATAGTAATACCCTTTTATTTAGTAACACATTTTTCCTAAAAATTCATAATGTAAGTATTTCCACAGTATTTATTTTTGTATCCCTTTATTTTCAATTTTTACCTACATTTGAGCTGCATTTGTTCAAATCTAGAATGATTGTCTTGAGATACTTAAGTAATTGCATCTGAAAAGACCCCAGGATATTGAAAGGCAGTTCAATATCCTGTAGCTGTGTTTTTTATTCTTTCTGACAATCTTTGTCCATTAACTGGTTCATTTAGTCTATTTACATTTAATGTAGATATACTGTAGATTTACTTTGTGTAAATTTAGCATTGTATCTGGTACTTTCTATTTTCCCAACCTATTCTTTTCTGTTTACTTTTTCTTTTCACTATTTTCTTTGGGATTAATTAACTGATTGCATATTTAAATCACTATGTATTATTTTTAGTTACTTGTTTGTAATGTATACATTTTTCTCTTTTTTTAGTGGTTACACTAGAAATTTTAAACTGTGTACTTAAAAATCAACAAAATCTAAAAAGTATACTATTTTTATCTTGTACAAGATCCTTTAAACATTTTTAACTCAACTTACACCTTCCTAATTCACATATTGTAGTTATAATTTATTTTACTTTTACCTTTTTAAAAATTCCACTATTATTGTTACTCTTTTATACTGTCAGTGTTCATTTAGATTTAGTCACATCTACCTTTTCTACATTCTTCACTCTTTTCAACATCTAGAACTATTTTCTGCCTGCCTGAAGTTCATCCTTTGGAATTTTCTTTAGTGAGTGTCTACTAATTGCAAACTTATACTCTGTAATTAAATGAGTTTGAAAATGAGTTAATTTTGACCTTGTTTTTAAAATATGCTCTCACTAGACTTAAGTTTGATGTCATTTTCTCTCAGTGTATTGAAAACATCATTCACTGTTTTTAGCTTGTATTATTACTATTGAAAATCAATCTACCGTTGCTCTTTAGGAGATAACCTATCTGTTTTGGGTTGAATGGTGTCCTTCAAAAATTCATATCCATCCAGAACCTCAAAATGTGACCCTATTTGGAAATAGGGTCTTTTCAGATGCAATTACTTAAGTATCTCAAGACAATCATTCTAGATTTAGGGTGAATCCTAAATCAGTGACTTTTGTCCACATAAGAAGAGGAGAGAACACACAGAGACACAGAGGAGGATGCCATATAAAGTAGGTGGCAGAGATTTAAGTAACGTAGTGACAAACTAAGGAATGCCAAGGACTGCCAGCAACCAACTGCTGTAACAGATATTCTAAATTACTGTAAATAGATATCTATAAATGAAGACTGGTTTTAGAATTGGGTAATTGGTGGAGAGTAGAAGAATTTTAAGGTGCTTGATTAAAAAAAAAAAACAGACTGCTTTGTTGGCTTTGAAAAGACAACTGATATAAAATATGTGTGTTAAAGGTTCTTCAGATGAGGTCTTAGAAGGAAATGATGAGGATGTGTTATTGGAAAATAAAGAGTGATTCTTGTTATCAAGTGTGGAAAATCTGGCTGAATTGTACTCTATGGGTGGGTGAAAGGCAGAATTTGTAAGTGATGAATTTAGGAATTTAGCTGAGGAGATTTGCAAGAGAAGTGTGGAAGGTATAGTTTGGTTTCTTATTGTTGCTTTTGTAAAACGTGACAGGGAAGAGACAAATTGAGGAAAGAACTGTTAAGCAAAAGGAACCAGCATATTATAATTTGGAAAATTCTCAGCCTATCCCCATATTATAAAATAAATTCTAAAGTATGTGCTGAATAAAACACCAAGGGTGTGGCTGGCAACCTTTTACTGGAGAAATTAGGTGTGTGACTTACAGATCTACTCAGCTATCTCAGCAGAAATCAGAAATAGAGATGAGGCTATACAGGAAAGATCTGTGGAGAATACTTCTGTCTAGTGGTGCGGACGTCTTTGAAATACACAGGAGACCGACAAGGTATTTGAGAATGTTATACCAGCAAAAACGCTACCAGTTTAGATGAGGAGAGATAGAGACTGGATAGAGATTGCTGAGATTCTATAGGCAGGAAATAGGCTGATAGAACTACTCAGCCACAAAGGCATTCTACCCTTTAGGAAAAATGATTCTGAGCGCAGAGCTGTGGATGCAGAGGCAGAGGCCAAGGAAGTGGGCGCTGGGGCCTCTGCAGGCCCAGAGAGTGATGGAGGCACCAAGACTTCCTCTCAGGCCTTGCAAACCAGTGGAGTTTGCCTGCTGGGAGCTCGCTTGGGACTGATGACCCCTTTATTTTTTTTATTTTCTCCTTTATGGAATGGCAGTGTTTATCTTATGCCTGTCTCATCATTGTATTTGGGAAGCAGATAATTTACTTTCTAGTTCCCAAGTCCACAGAGGGAGAGGGATTTTGCTCTAGGGTGAGTCATACTTAGCAGAACATTATGTGAAGTCAGCGGCAGAGATTTGAAGAATGTTACTAAGAGCCAAAGAATATCGGGGATCGCTGGGGACTACCAGAAGCTAGGAGACAGCCGTGCATAGGATTCTCCCTCAGATTTTTCTTTTTCTTTTGGACTTCTTGCCTCCTGAACTGTTGAAGAATAAATTTCTGTTGTTTGGGGCCACCCAGTTTGTGGCGATTTGTTATGGCAGCCTTAGAAAACTAATGTGCTTTTTACTTTTCTTACTGCTCTAAGAATTGTTTTTCTTTGTTTTTGGTATTCTGCAGCTTCACTATGGTGTAACTAACCATGGTCTTCTTTTGATAGTTCCTGCTTGGAATTCATCTGGTTTCTTGGATCTCTCGGGGCTTCTGTTTTCCATTTGGTTTTAGTCTGGAAGTTCCTTATTCACTTTTGCTTTTCCATGCTTTAAAGATAGTTTTAAAATTCATTTTCTAGAAGTTTTGATTGTTTTTAGTGGGAGGGCTGGTGTAATTAGGCCAGCCTGACTTTATTAGTGAGAGAAGTCTCTGCCAGAGTGATCCTTTAATAACCAAATCAAATCATGTCTGTATTTTGCTTAGTACTCTCTAATGACTACTTATTATGCTTATGATCAAATCCCAAATCTTACTCCTGACCCTGGTGATCATGCCTGGATCAAAGTCTTTATCCTCTTTCTCCTAGAACATTCTCTCCCTTGCAAGCACTTCTTCTTGCCATGCTCCTGCAATGTTGCAGATTGTTCCCACTGCAGGGAACAATTTCCCTCCTCTCTGTTATTATTTTCCCAGCTAAATTTTAGTCATATTTCATTTTTTAATATCATGATTCTAGGAGGTGCAAGAGGCTCTACCAAAGAAATTAAGAATGACTTTGAGAGTTAATATTTCAGAGCAAAAGAGTTTTCTCTAGATCTCTCACATCACACCATGCAAATGTAATTGTTTTTGCTTCATTCAGTGCAATTTATTTTAATACTCATTTACTGAACTCTACATATCAGGTATTGCATAGGAATTATGGGGCCAGGGTCCAAAAATGAATATGACATGATCCTTTCACCTTAAGGACTTCATAGTTTGGTGAAGAAGAGAAGACATACATTAAGAGCATAATTTTAATGTTGTTTTGGTAAGATAAAGGTCTACAGAGAGAGTTATAGTTGCCCAAAAGAGGGTAACTTAGCCAAGCCTGGGATGTTGTGGAAGGCTTTCTCAGTATCTTTCCACCAGGTCCTGTACAGAATTCAATATCCCTAGAGTCTAGAGAAGAGTTTGCTCTGATTAAACAAGGTAGCAGGAAAGGTAATTTTAGAACTAAAAATGGTTTTGTTCTTTGGCAAGAACATAATCATTTATATTACTTAATTTAGCCAAGAGCTTTCTTTTCACACACAATAACTAGTGAAGAGTTGTCCACACTGTCTTAAAAGCAACTTATAAAATAATGGTATTATCAGGTCTATTGACTGGGAAGTGTACTATGATAAACTTGTAAAGCAAAAGCCCCTCTACCTGTTCTAGAAAAGAATGACTCTCCTTAAATAGAGCAGTATCTTCAAATTGGGGTTTATGGAGTACCTGGAACCTTTCCAAGGCCTCACAGAACCATGATTTTAAGGAAATCAGCTTCCAGATCTTCAACTTTCACATGTGCACCCTCAGAAGCTACCAAAATTGTCTTCTGTGCTTTCCTGTTTTCCATAACTCCATTTATAATTTCTCTTCTCACACTTTATAAAAGAGAAGCAGGCCAGTTGCAGTGGCCCATACCTGTAATCCTGGCACTTTGGGAGGCCAAGACAGGAGGATTGTTCAAGGCCAGGAGATCAGGACCAGCCTGAGCAAGAGATTCTGTCTGCACAAAAAAATAGAAAAAATAGCCAGGTGTGATGGCGCACGCCTGTAGCCCTAGGTACTCAGGAGGTTGAGGCAGGAGGATCGCTTGACCTCGGGATTCTGAGGTTACAATGAGCTATGATGATGCCACTGCACTCTAGCCCTGGCAACAGAGTGAGACCCTATCTCAAAAACAAAAAGCAAAAATATATATCTATAGCTATATCTATCTATCTATCTATCTATCTATCTATCTATCTATCTATCTATCTGAAAGAAAAGCAAACAACTCACCTTTCCAGAGTTGAATTTTACTGTATCATATTCTCCCTGTTTGCAAAAACTTGTCAGGCACCAGGAAAAAGGGGGAAGATTCTAATTATTGCTGAAAGTATTGAGAAAATGAGTCACTCAAATCCTTCTTAGCTGATAGTTTCCCTTTTTAATTATTTTCATCAAAATCCAATGAGGATCTAATAGAGTTCTTAAAGAATAGATTATTAAAAACTAATTTTTGATGATAGATAACTATGGAATCTTTGTTATATAACTCAGGAGTTCATAGAATTGAATAACAGAGACACAAGAAATTCCTTCCTGTTCCATCTACTTATTTAGGTGAACTGTGTTTCGCAGTGCATACATCTATAAAACTGAGAAATGGAAATGTCAATTTTAATTTTAGAACTAAGTAATATTCATACATAGATACAACCCCATTTGTCTCATTAAAAGATACATTTCTAAGAAATTTTACTTAATGCATATTTATCAAAGTTTTAATAAATGTTTTGATCAATTGTACCCTAGTAATAATGATGATAACTCAATCCAGATGGAATTTCTTTTAGCACTTAGAGCCAAAAAATATGTTTACAAAATGTTATAATTTCAAATTATATACAGAAAGTAGTATAGGCTAATATAAGACTTTCAAGCACAAAAATGTATCATAAATTTATATGTTAAAATTCTCATGAAGGAATGGATTGGAAATATGCATAGGAAGAGAAAAAGGAAAGATTTTAGATCTCCTACAGTTAAAAAAAAAGGTTTTTTAATATATTAATATATGTGTGTATATAGATTTACATTTCTATGATAGATAAAATTGCTATGGCAAAACAATTTGATATAATTTAAAAAGTGAAGCAACTGCTTCATTTTAAAATGCCAGTGTTCTTAATATATGGATATTACATAGTCTCCATTTGTTAAAACTTATGATGGCCAATATAAGAAAACAAATTAAAAATATTTGAAAGGATACAAAATTTTCCAAATTGGTTGAGGACGGGCATGAGGAAAAACTCCTAGGACCCTGGAGCGAAGGCTGCCTCCTGGCATGCTGCCTACCTCACCTTGAGAAAGCCCAGCTTTCTGGACACTCAAACTAGATGCTGTTTACAGGTTATCATCCTAGGCCTCATATTCTTAACAGACAAAAACTTTCCCTTCTTTTAAGGACAAAAATAAAGTGTTTATGCCTCTTCTTCTTCAGTAGGCTCCCAGCTCCCAGGAAAAATCATCACGGGGATGAAGGGTACCATCTTTCCAAGACAGCGGACTCAAATCCAGCTTGTAGCACCTGTTTATTTCTGTGACTAAGAAAAAAGGAAAAGATAATCAATATGTTCTTTAAATATATTCTATTATTACAGTCTGTTAATATTTAATACTACAAATATTTTAGCACTTTAAATATTTAATACTACAAATGGTTGGGTAAGGTAGGTACAACGCCACATAACTTGGTGTTTAAAGAAAACCAAAAATACTCTAAAATTAAATAGAGTATTATTAGGCAATTTCAGTTGAGAAATAAAAATATTTACATATATATATATAGCTTTGTAATAATTATATTAGCTGGGAAGTAAAAAGAATATAAGATCAAAACAAACAAACAAGCAAACTCCCTTGACTTAAATAAGTACATGTTGAATGAGGAATAAAAATTTTATTTCAACTTAATGACTTTTTGTTTGCAATAAAAATTCTTGAATTTTCAAATAGGATTCAGAGTCAATAGAACTGAGGCTTTTAAAACAATGTCTTAATCCTAACTGTGGATAAGAAACTAAGTTTTCAATCTTTTGGTTCTACCCAAGTTCCTCTGCCTGTGCGTGCAGGTTAATCCCTAGAATCTCATAGGTGTCAAATTTTTTATTAAAAAACTTCATCTTTTCTTTTCCCGTGCTGGAAATTAAGTCACAATTTGAGCTTATTTAGGCCAGGTAGCCAATAAATATTCGAATGCCATAACCAACCACGGCAACCAACAAGCCAGCGAACTCACCAGTCAATGGATTATACTTGTATACTGATTTCCAGAACCACTTAAAATTTTATTTCTGTCATCAAAAAGCACACATTACAGTGCTTACAACTCAAAGAAGCAGGGTCTGACAGCCACTACTGGGGTTTGAAATGCAGACAGCAATATTTATGTAGTACAATACACATTTTAATCTGTAGGTATACACAACATACACACACACACACACACACACACACACACACACAGAGTTGACCCTTGTCCAACATGGGTTTGAACAGTAGGCATGCACTTGTATGTGGATTTTTTTGAATAGAAGTTACACCAAGTGCACCTGCCTCTCTCGTCTCCCTTTCCCCTCCTCCACCTCTTCTGCCTCTGCCGTCTCTAAGACATCAAGACCAGCCCCTCCTCTTCCTTCTTCTTCTCAGCCTACTTAATATGAAGACTAGAGGATGAAGACTTTTATGACGATCCACTTCCACTTAATGAATAGTAAATACATTTTTTCTTCCTCATGATTTTCTTAATACATTTTCTTTTCTCTAGCTTACATTATTATAAGAACACAGTATGTAATACATATAACATGTAAATATGTGTTAATCCATTGTTTATGTCATCAGTAAGGCTTCTGGTCAATAGTAGGCTATTAGTAGTTAAGTTTTGGGGGAATCAATAGTTACATGTGGATTTTTTACTGAGCAGGTGGGGATGAAGGTAGGATGGTCAGTGCCTCTAACCTCCATGTTGCTATCTATTAAACCAACTATCCTCTCTATACCTGGCTCCAGGCTATTGTTAGCCAGTCCTGCTAGGCAGTATAGGTAGAACAAATATAATTCATATCTCAGATGATCTGCTTACAGTGTAGCAACCCGAATAGAGAAAGGACCTTACATACTGAAGGAGAACAATCAGTCAGACTTGGCATTGAAATCTGTTTCTGCCACTTACTAGCTTTTTTTTTTTTTGCAATGACTTTCAAGGTGTGTTTCACAGAATGATGTTGTCAGCACATTGCTTGTTGTTGGTCTGCAAAGAGAAATTCAGAAATTGAGCTCAATGTTTAGAAAGTTGCTGAAACATCCAAGCGGGATTGGTTGACTCATCTCAGTTAAAAGGGAATAGAACAATTTATGAGTTCCTGAAATCACATGATGAGTTTTACAAGGACTCACATTACTTGGACTCAAAGATGCTTACTAATTGTGCACAGCAAGGCCTTGTTACAACATAATATTTTAAGGTTAGTTTGTCAACTGTAATCCAAAAGTGCTAAATTTAGAATTTATCTTCTTCATCAAAAATAATTTAAATTTAATTATAACTTTACAGAGTAAATTATTGGGTTTGGATTCTGATAAAATATAAATTCCAAATACATAGCATCATTTGCTTCATTTTTGATAAAAGTTAAAAATGAACATCCTGTGGTTGCTAAAATTGCTTTCAAATCTTTTCTTCCATTTCCATCAACAAAGCTCTGTGAGACTTGTTTCTCTACTTATTTTTATTAAAATAAAAGCCGATAAGTTAACAAGTAAGAAGCAAGCTTATTCATTACATTACAAACTATATGTAGCTTAAAGTATATATACAGTGTTTAAGTTGGGAAATTGCTTTTCATTCATATTCTTTTGTTTAGTTAAATTATTAAATGGCAAAAAGTTATAGGTAAAACAGGGATTTCTATATTAGTTGCCAATATGCATATTTTAACTGAATAATGTAGATAGTTTTTATAATTCTTTTATTTTTTTAATGTTATGTTTGTTCCAATGGTATTAAAATATAATTTTATGTCTATCACATCTAATAATAAAAATTGAAATTGTATCTTGTATGTCTTTTAAAATTTGTTCCTTTTATTTATTTTTCTAATAAACACTTTTATTTGTATTTTCCAAAAGTACTAGTTCATGAATGATTCAGGGCAAAAGCACACACAAAAAAACCAGTCCTTAGCCACAGATGATTTGAAAATCATTGAACTGGGGACTTTCTGAGTCTCAGTTGTTTGTTCCATAAAACAAGAATGTCAATACTTTAAGGAAGATATTGTATAATTAATTAAAACAATGAGTAAAACATTCCTAGACTCTAGAAGTCATTCAATATATGTAATCCTGGCAGGCGCGGTGGCTCACGTCTGTAATCCTAGCACTCTGGGAGGCCGAGGTGGGAGGATCACTCAAGGTAAGAAGTTCGAAACCAGCCTGAGCAAGAAAGACCCCGTCTCTACTAAAAATAGAAAGAAATTCATTGGCCAACTAAAAATATATAGAAAAAATTAGCTGGGCATGGTGGCACGTGCCTGTAGTCCCAGCTACTTGGGAGGCTGAGACAGAAGGATTGCTTGAGCCCAGGAGTTTGAGGTTGCTGTGAGCTAGGCTGATACTATGCACTCCAGCCAGGGCAACAGAGTGAAACTCTGTCTCAAAAAAAATAAATATATGTAATCCCTTATTGCATATGCATTTAGACTGTTTTAGTAATAATACCTAACCTCTATGATGCTATGTATTGTTCTACATTCTTTATGTCTGTTAACTCATTCAATTCCCCAAGTTTTATGAGATGAATAATATCATTAGCTCCATTTGATAAGTGAAGAAACTGAGGCCCAAAGTCAGTGTAATAGTTCAATATGCTGTGATAACAAACAACTTCAAAATTCCAGTAGCTTATAAGAACAAATGCTTATTTCTCACTCATGTTATATTTTGGTGGCTGCATATCCCTTTCCTTTGCTCTTCTCTATGGATCTTCCCATTCCAGGCCCCCAGCTGAAGGAGTAGCCAGCTCTTATTACAGACTCATCATTTTCTTGGTAGAGGGCAAGAACAAGAGAGCGGTGGAAACCCACAGCAGCTCTTGAAGCTGCTTGCAAGATATAGTATGCATCATGTTTACTTACAAGCCACTGGCCAGAGCACACACAGAGCCAAGCCCAAGGTCAATAGGGTGAGGATCTATCATCCTCTTATAAGAAGAAGAAGAAACAATTATTTGGGGACAATAATACAATCTGCCACAGTTGCACATCTTAGTCCCTTTTGTGTGGCTATTACTGGAATATCTGATTCTGGGTAATTTACAAAGAACAGAGATTTATTTCTTACAGTTCTGAAACTAGGAAGTCTGAGGTAGAGGGGCCACATCTGATGAGAATCTTGCTGTGTCATCCCATGGCAGAGAAAGAGGGAGATGAAATGAACTCACCCTTTTATCAGGAACCCACTCCAGTAGTAACTAACCCACTCCTACAATAAGGGTGTTAATCCATTCATGAGGGCATAGTCCTTACGACCTAATCATCTCTTAAAAGTCTCACCTCTTAACACTCTTTTGGGGATTATGTTTCCAACACATGTACCCTGAGGAAACATTCAAACCACAGCACATAACTCGCAGGTAATCGTGCTACCATCCACACCTGTCAGTCTAGCACCAGGGTCTGCCATGTTCACATTATATCCTATTGCCAAGAAGGTTAAATCAAATGGAGAAAGAAAAGTTTCAGTAGTGCTTTTTCTCTCCTTCTACATCCAACATGGTATAAAAATTGATGATCATATAGAATCTACGAAGCCAGGCAAGAAGCCTTAGAACAAGAAGTTCAAGGTCCCACGGGGCTATGGTGTTCCATTATCAATGCCCCTTCAGTCGCAGAGACATTCCTGACTTGGAGAGCACAGATAAGATAATTAATATATGTCCATACCCCAGTTCCACATCATGACAAATGTTAGAATTGAAGGCCACATATCTGCTATCTTCATTCTCTTTAGAAAAAGAAAAAAAAACAAAAACAAAGAAAGGTCAACTTCTCAAAAAGTGCATTTGTTACTGTTTGTACCGTTAGGCTTATGTATCCAAGTGGTAATGTTGTTAACAATATGAGAAGATACTGTATTAACCAGTTATTTTGCATTGTCTAGTTTAATATGCATATATGATATAATGTATTTATAATTTTCTCTTTTGTATAAGTCTATGTGTAGATTGTTTGCCACCTAGTGGCAGTTGTTTTCAACTCAAACATTAATATTCATGACCAATTCTAATTAGTTTGGCAATGTGCTTTTTTTTTTACAGGAAAGATTCCAAAGTCATAAAATGTTTAAAAGTGTTGACAATGACATTATTCTGCTCTAGCAAACTTGGAAAAAAATACCTTGCAAATTTGGTTCATATTTAATCCTTGACAATGACAAATGAGGCAGTGTATTCAGAAGTCATTTCCTGTTGAAAGAAGAATGTACAGAATGATAAAATGAACATTTCAATTTTTAGAAAATAATACTAGGATGTTCTTTGGATGTGGTGGTTTTCTGTTTTGCATTCAATATTGCTTGGCAAAATATACACACACAGTTGCTAAATTCATTGCTTTATAATATGCACATATTTGGCCTGTGTGACTTAAAAAAGTTAATCAATTATTCCTAGTAGTCAAATTTTAATTTTTAATATTTTATTAAAAATTATTATACAGTCAAGACCTTATTGGATCGTGGGCAGCAGAGTTGAAGTAAGTCTCACAAATATAACATAAAACAACGTTCCACATTTTACAAAAACATAAAGTCCCCAAATTCTGTATTTGATGTATTTAAGTGCATTAGAATAATTGGAGGAGGGAGATGTGGAATTAGGCAATGAACATTAAAAGGGAACACGTGAAGGAATGAATTGATGACTAAGTGAACAGGAAGGGGCTTAGCCAATAGTGTGCCTTAAACTGAGATCGTGATGATAATGTGCTTTGAACTGAGAACTCAGTGATGATGATCAACTCAATCTCTGAGTGTGAAGTTCAAATGCTAATAATGATCACTGTTTAAATTTAAGAATCAAATTTGAAAGTTTTTTTAAAGAAACAAATTTTTTTCTCCTACGCAAAGGAAATGTTTCTTCCAAGTACAAGAGATAATTATTTCAGCTGGATAATTTTTGGTTTAGGCTAATTGTAAATGACCTGAAGTTATTTATATTTCAAGTTCACCAAGCATTGAGATTTTGAATACACAGTTATTAAATGGACAACATTTTGAGCTTGATACAAATAGTTGGTAGGGAGAGAATAAAATATAACAGAGATTTTAAGTAGAAAAATAATGGAAATAACTGGCCCACTTGGTTTGGGTTAACAATTCTCAAATTTGGGGTGTTCTCTCTCTCACGAAAAACCGATGCTGGACATTACTCCTTAGAAAAAGATGGTATCATGAGGACATGTTTACTGTCTACATTGCAGACTCACAGAGAGTATGAACATGTTAAAGCCTCAGAGATAACTAGCATTCAAGAAATAAACCCGTGTGGGTGAAGTGGCTCACGTCTATTGTCCTAGCACTCTGGGAGGCCAAGGCGGGGATCACTTGAGGTCAGGAGTTTGAGGACAGCCTGAACAAGAGCAACACCTCATCTCTATTAAAAATAGAAAAAATTAGCTGGGTGTGGTGGTGGATTCCTGTAGTACCAGCTACTCGGGAGGCTGAGGCAGGAGGATCACTGGAGTCCAGGAGTTTGAGGTTGCTGTGAGCTAGGTTGACACCACGGCACTCTAGCCCAGGTGACAGAGCGAGTCTCTGCCTCAGAAAGAAAGAAAGAAAGAAAGAAAGAAAGAAAGAAAGAAAGAAAGAAAGAAAGAAAGAAAGAAAGAAAGAAAGAAAGAAAAAGAAAGAAGAAAGAAATCTGTTTAACTACACCTAACTTAGTGCTTCTCAGACTTATTTGACCAAGTGATCTGTGTTCCCATAAAAGAAGGTCATTAACACCCTGCAGTATTAGCCTTCCATGTCACTTTGGAAAGCACTCGGTTTGGCAGATTCCCCACTGCCATCCTTCTGTTTTATACTACATTTTTCTTTTCCCCAGAGTCTCTGAGATGCCTATAACTTATACCAATTTCCTTAAAAATACACGCACACATGCTAAAAATAGTGTATTCCTGAGAAACAGGACCAATAGGATATACATATATAAAGAGACGTATAGAAAAAGATTTATCATAAGAGACTGACTCATGCAATTATGGAGACTGAGAAATCACAGGATCTGCCTTCTGCAAGCTGCAGGCCCAGGAAAGCCGGTGGTGTAGTTCAAGTCCAGACCCAAAAGCCTGCGAACCAAAGGAGGGGAGCCAATGTTGTAAGTCCCAGTCTGAGTCTAAAACAGGAGTTGGGAAGCTGGGAAGGCTGGTGTAAGTCCTGGCCCGAGTTGAGGAACCAGGGTGTAGGTGTCCAGGGGCAGGAGATAGATGTCCCAGCTCCAGCAGAGAGTAAATCGACCCTTCCTCTGCCACTGTATTGATCTGAGCCCTCCATGAATTGGATGCTGCCTGCCTACCCTGGTGAAGGCAGATCTTTACCCAGCCCATCTCTGAATGCCAAGCTCTTCCAGACACACCCAGAAGTAAGGCTTTGCCAGCTACCTGGGTATCCATTAGCCCCATCAAGTTGACACATAAAATTAACCATCACAAGTAGTATATGCTTATTGAAAAATTTTAGACCATGGAGATTTTTAAACAACAAATTTTGTTTCAGAAGTGATATCGTACCATACATCCTGAGCTATATTTCTCCTTCATTCAGCAATACACCACAGACATCCCTTCTGCTCAGATTATTCACATCATGTAACTTGTGCATTTTTTTTTAATCAGCCATAGAGTACTCCAGGGTAGGGGTGTTCACAGGCCTGGGGGCAGGTTCAGAAGCAGGATGGGGGAATGGGCACACCCAGCCCACGCTGACACCCTTTAGGTTATGTTTCCAGGAAAAGGTGGTGTCAGGCTTAGGGGCATGTATGAGGGAGTCGAGAATCAGTTTAAATGTGAGAGAAATTGAAGGTAAGGTAGGAGATAAAAAGAGAAGCCATGGAGATTAGGAATAGACCAGGGAGAAAAATGACGTGTGTATAGAAGCAAAACAACATAAAATATGATTTTGATTTTATTTTATATATTTTTTTGAGACAGACTCTCACTCTGTTGCCTGGGCTAGAGTGCTGTGGCATCAGCCTAGCTCACAGCAACCTCAAACTCCTGGGCTCAAGCAATTCTCTGCCTCAGCCTCCCAAGTAGCAGGGACTACAGGCACGTGCCACCATGCGCGGCTAATTTTTTCTATATATATTAGTTGGCCAATTAATTTCTTTCTATTTTTAGTAGAGATGGGGTCTCACTCTTGCTCAGGCTGGTTTCGAACTCCTGACCTTGAGCTATCTGCCCAGCCTCCCAGAGCGCTAGGATTATAGGCGTGAGCCACCACGCCTGGCCTGATTTTAAATATTTACCATATGCCAGGCACTAGGTTAACTATTTTACTAAGTACTTTTTAAAATCATCACCAAACAAACAAACAAACAAAAAACCCCACAAATCTTGTGAGGTAGGTATTATTATCTTTATTATACCTGTGATTAGGAAATTCCAGCAAACTAGCAGTGGTGACAAGGTCAGCAAATGGCAGGCGATCTGCCTGCCTGGAACAGGCGGGCCTCACTGTCACTGCACAGCTCAGGGCCGGTGCACAGGCAGGTGAGAGGCTGGGGTGACTCTTCCCTCTGGGCGTGGCATGACCACACGACTCAGGACAAGCCATTCGTGGGAGACGACTGAAACTTTCAGCAGCGTAGGAGGTCGGGGAGATGTCATTGACAAGGTGGGAAAAATGCCTTGATGCCATGTTCGTTTCCTGAACTTAGAGGTTAGTTTTTAATCTTTTTCCTTCTAAAGCCAGCTGAAGAAGGTCACAAAATCACGTGGCTTGACATCTTTCCTTTAAACTCCCATTTTCCTTGTGTCTCCTCTACACTTCCTGATCAGCTTTCTCGCACGTTCTCAAAGAAGCATTACTGGTGCTCCCCCCACTCCACCTTCAGAGAAGGGGGCTTGCCCTTCTTCAGCCTCCCGCCTGCCCATCCTCTCAGCCTCACCTGCGCCACCAGCCACGCCCAGCTGCTTCTCATTCAACATGAGTTGCTGGAGAGCAGAAATATCGTGTTTCCCCCAAAACAAGACAGGGTCTTATATTTAGTTTTCCTCAACAAGACACCCTGGGGCTTATTTTCAGGGGATGTGTTATTTTTTTTTAAGTACGGTACAACAATCTTCATTTATTCAAATATAGTTAATTTGTCTTCTTCTAGAACATCATCATAACTCTCCAAACCCTGAATTCCATCCTGAATTTCTTGCGGCTCTATTTCCTTTAGAACCATTGGCCCCAGTCTCTCATGTAGAGCGCTAGAGCTCTCATGGGGCAGATGAGAAGGGCTGCTTGACTTCTTTACCGCTCCACGATGAAATGCATGGGTTGTGCAGATGGGCTGTGTAGCCACACCCATCACTAGGTCTTATTTTCGGGGTAGGGTTTATATTGTGCAAATGCTTAGAAATCCTGCTAGGGCTTATTTTATGGGTAGGTCTTATTTTCGGGGAAACACGGTAGTGACTTGCTGCCTTTGGACACACATGGCCTCAGTTGCTCTCCCTGGCACAGCAACTGGCATGAGACCAGGGGCTCAGAAATGTGTGTTGGATGGATGGTAAGATATTTGGCTATATTCAAGGGAGAAGAGAAGTCAGTTGTGTAAGATTCACTTGCTTGGTTTTTGTGAGAATGACATGACTGAGAAAGACAAAATAATGTTGAGTGGACATAATTCTAAGATGATTCACCAGGGGAGTAGCTGGAAGGTGTGCAGCTCACTTTACGACGTGAAAGAAGAGGAATTGAATGTTCCCATTTTTCAAATGTTTCACTCAATCTTTGCTATCAATAGATCAGGTAGAAAGTTAGAGTCCAACTATATAACCTTTATATACACATACATATACATATCTCCATCACATATTCTATCACATATATATTTTATATATGTAATATCTATATAAATATATATTATATGCTTTTTATATACCTCTAAGAGCTTAATCATCTATGCCTGAAAATCCAGCTATCATTGTATTTATGATATAGGCATTGACATATCATGGTTTTATTTTATGAAACACTTCATCATAAATTAGTTCCTTCCATACTGAGGGAAGATTTGCAGAACAAAAAGTTCTCACAATAGAGATGTTGGTGAGTCACCCCCATTTTGGTGACTCATGCCACTTTGGTTTTATAACCTTTTAGTAATATGATAATAGCATTGCTTCATTTGTATGTGCCTCTGCAGACGTCTAAAGATCATACTGGCAGTGTGCAGCACCCAATATAGGACTTACAATGTTAATTCCAGCTATACGACTTCTGAAGCTTGTGCATTTAGGCAACCTCTAAGCTTTAATCTCTCTGTGTATGAAGTATCTACCTTAGACAGCTATTTTGAGGATTAAAGGTGGAAAGCAACCAAAGAAGCTAACTCATGTTCTCAAAAATATTAGATGTGTTTTTCTCTTGCTGCTCCTCTTCCTGGTAACAATGAAAGTGTCAGGGAATAGGCAAAATAGACATTAACATTCAATTAAGTTAAAACATGAATTTATATATTTTTGCCTATTTTTATTGATTGGCAAAGTGAGCTAAGATTAGTTGCCCGCTTAGATGGTATGTGTTAAAGGCAAGACTTGAATGCATGTTTTTTGTCAAGGGTGTTTTTTTTTGTTTATTTGTTTGTTTTGTTTTGTTTTTTTGAGACGAAGTCTCGCTCTGTCACCTGGGCTAGCTACAGTGCCATGGCGTCAGCCTAGCTCACAGCAACCTTAAAGTCCTGGTCTCAAGTGATCCTCCTCCCTTAGCCTCCCAAATACCTGGGATTACATGTGTGTGCCACCATGCCCGGCTAATTTTTGTATTTTTAGTAGAGACAGGGCCTCGCTCTTGCTCAGGCTGGTCTCGAGTACTAGGATTACAGGGGTGAGTCACCACACCTGACCTGTCAAGGGTATTGTGTTCTATCTACTCTGACATGCATCCTTCCCTGTGAGGGGTAGCAAGGGAAGGATGAAAGCATGGAATTGCATATTTTGAGCAGACTTCTCACAATATCTTTCTAGGGTAGCTCATATTGTGTAGATGATAACAGCAAGCCCAAGGTTAGAGCAAAGCCGAAAACCATGAGTGGGCAAAATTGGAAAACTAGTATTTTATATTCCAGAAGTCTCTGTGGTTTCCTGTTATTATTGTGACTTGGGCGACTTCCTATGGTTTGTATGCTGTAGCAATTTGCAACAATAAAGGACCGATATATTGGAGCTTATTTGTGCCAGCTTCCAAATATTTCAATTCAGCCAACATTTACTGAGTCCAAACTGCAAATACTACATCTAAATGTCTCTTCCATCCTACTCACTCTTCTTGCCCATTAGTGAAAATCTACCCTCAAAAATTAAATCTTTGGATTAATGGTTTGTTCCTTGTTAAAAGGCAGAGTGTTTTTCCATATCAGTATCAATATGAAAATTTTTCCTTATATCAATAATTAGTGACTTAAAGTGAATTAGCTTGCCAGGTCCTTGTCTCCTGTGCTTTTATAATGATGAGGAGAGGTGTCACAGAGCAGTAAAAACTGAAAAGGAAGGTTGTGGATACATTACCTAGGTCAACCTCATAGGGCACTCTAGCTTCGTTCTCTGCTCCACCTGGCCCATTTGGTTCTCTTCAGGAAAGCATGTGGTACATGTACATGGTAGAGCATTACGGAGTTATTAAAATCATATTTTCAAAGAAAAGTTAATAAAATGAGAAAATACTCCTAATTTATCATTAAACAAAAAGAATAGGAACAAAAATTGTACTTAGCACATGATCCTAATTTTGTAATGTGTATGTGTGCCTGAGTGTGTGTGTGTGTGTGTGTGTGTGTGTGTGTGTGAGAGAGAGAGAGAGAGAGAGAGAGAGAGAGAGAGAGAGAGAGAGAGAGAATTTTGGCTGAATCACAAGATGCTGTGAGCCCTGCTTGTGGCATTAAACCTATAATCCTGCAGAGGTCACTAGTGAGCTCAGGGAAAAATAGCTTCTCCCCTCCCATAAAATCTTCCAGGAGCTGTTGCTACTGCTACTGTATTTCCTATTTCCCCATGAAATAAAAATAAAAGAACTTCCAACTGTACAGAAGGGTGAAAATGAAAGAGCTCTGAGATTATCTACCTTCTTGCCGTATCCTAGAGATAAACCCAATATTTCTTCTTGTGGTTTCCAGAAATGATTTATACTTAGGTAAATATGTATCTCACTTCCATAATTTTTTTACATATATAGAATTACACTGTTCTGTGTCAGTTTACTTTCTACTTCATGTTCTTTAAACAACTTTTCATGTTAATACTTATTATATTTCACAAAAACTTTTGGAGTAGTTTCTATGAGCCAGGCCCTCATCTAAGCCTCTTGCAATATTGTATCCTTTAATCTTCATAATGATTTTGAGTGCATACTGTTTTTGTGTCCATTTTATAGACAAGCAAAGTGAGGCATAAAGAGATTACGATACTTGCTATGGATAACCCCAGTTTTAAGTGGTGGGGCCAGGTTTCAAACTCAGATATGGTTCCAGAGTCTGCACTGAGCCTCCACAATGTACTCACTAAGCTGGGCTGCTGGTTGACGTGCATAGTGTACATAAATCTTGATAGATGCATAGATGTCATCCTTCTTAACAGCCGAGTAATATTCCCTTGTATGAATGATCACAATCTATTAATACAATGTACTTATAAGTACTTAGGTTATTTTCAATTTTTTATTATTATAAAAGTTATTACTAAAAACATCACTGCATTTATCATCTATCTCTGTGTAAATGTGAAATATAATCTCAGGAAAAATGCTTAGCAGTGAAGTTGCAAAATAAACAGGAAAAATTATTTAAACATTGGATAAATAATGTCAAATTATTTCATAAAAGTTTGTAGTGATTTTTCTCTTATTAGCAGTCTGGATGAGTGCTTATTTCCCTCATACCCAAATGCTTTTTGTTTGCCAATTTATTAACAGGGGAGGGAGGAAGCTAAGACTGTTTTTATCACTATTTCTATTTGCATTTTTAAAATTAAGTGTGAGATTGAGCATACTTTTATATGTTTTTTTTCCAATGTGTTTTCTGGTAAGAGCTGACTTTTATGCCTTTTCTCTTTTGCCAATTTTTCTAGTAAGCTTTAAAAATTGATTATCAAATGCTTTTTGTTTGTTAAGGATATTAGCTGTTGTCTGTCATATGTAGTGTATATATATTTTCTCAGGTTGAAGGAAGTCTGTGTTAGCCAAGTGAGCACTGAGAGGCGGTATTTTCAGAAATGGCAATTCATGTGGGCATTTCTTGAAATGCCTCTCAGTGAAAAGCAAAGTAATGAAACCCAGTTAACACAATTTCGTGGGCCAATAAAACAACATGGCCCAAATACATGGCTTTTGGATGATCAGACATGATTAGAATTATATAGTGAAATGGAGACATTGCTTTTCCTTCAAAGAAACCACTTAATTAACATTTTGCAACTTCTTCATGGTAATGCATCTTCCACTCTTATTGAGAATTGGTTTAAACCATAAATTTCATGTGTATATAGATTATCTTGAGAACAAAGATCATATTTTCTATTTTTCTTTTCTATACCCACACGTAATGCATTTGGCAATTTATATGTCACATACATATTCTTTCTTTTTCATCTTTAGCTGTCAATATATGAATTTCAAATGCAATTTATTTTAAAATTTATTGTGGACAAAATTAGTTTGATAATTTAAATTATATAAGGCTTTATGAGAAAACATTAAAGTTAAGATCCTTTTTATTGCATGATATTCAGAAACGCTTTACTGTCAAAAATTGGGGTTGAAATGTTCCTTTAACTTATGTCTTCCAATCACTTTGCATATTTAGAAAACACTTCAAATTGATGAGGTGCTATCTTCATCAGAATGTTTGATGCTAAAATTTAGTCATTGCTCTGATTTCCCTACATTGTGTGTTTTAAATCTGAAATTTAAAATAAATCTCAAGTATGACAAAAAGAGATTTAAAGATATATAAAATCACCTCCTTTTTACATTAGGATTGGATGATGTAATAATCATAAATTTCAACTACTTCAGTAACCTCTCTCAAAAATGAGCATATAATATCTTGAAGAAAAATCTATTCTTTCTTAACAAAGTGGGGGCTGGAAGGATTGATTTTTTTCAAGAGCAGTTTTGTTTATTTTGTTGATAAAATCCAGGAAAAACTACACCTTCCTAAAATATCACAAATTTGGGATCTTGACAGATTTATCTTTTTATCTCTGGTATAATTACATAAATTTCCTTTTGCATCCAGTTTATTACTTTGCCACTCTTTCATCAGCTCAAATAATGAAGTCTTTTTAGGCCTTGTATTGTTTTAACATATTTCGTGACATGAAAAATTATTCCACTATCAAATGATTATAATCTGTGTGGGACCATATCTACATTTACATTGATTGCTTATTTAATTTTACTTTTATTACATGGGAAATGAAGTAATTTAAGATGGGATATTAAATTTTGGATACTAATAAAAATTCTTTTTTGCACTAATAAAAAATCTTTTTATACTAAAGCATTGCTTGTTAGTTCAATTGCCCTCTGGAAACAACTGAAGGACCTCCTTAGGGTGAGTCACATTGCACAAGGATTTTCTGCCTCTCTGATAACTAACCTCTCTTGGAGGCAGACCAAGACAGATCCACACGATGCCAAATTTCAACGTTATAGTTGATTGTGTAGTCTAAATTTTTATTTAATAGAATGACTGGTGTGATTCAAAATAATTTTTGAAAACCAAGGTATAAATTTTAGGCTATCATGAAACTGGAAGCATAGTTTCAAAGTTAATTGAATATAATCATAACATTAATACAAGCAACTCAGTGTTTTTCTGAAAGCAAGTCTGAAACAAGAAGATAAAGATGAAATGAAGGCTTAAGTAGAAAAAAGTTATTTAGAAAATGAAGCAAATTTAACCATAACACATAAAAACAAATCATTACTGCTTGTGAAGATACTAGTTACACTAAGTAGTACTCAAATAGATGCAATAAAAACAATAAATAATCCAAAGGATTCCTATTCTAGATTAATTGAAGGGTCTCATATAATAAATTGCTACTGCACTGTGATGAGCATTTACTTTTGACAGCTAACATTTGGTGGGCACTTCCCACATGTAGGGCAAAAACTATATCATTTAGCCCCACGTGAACTCTCAGAGGTAGGTGCTGTTATTATTATTCATGTTTTACAGATGAGGAGACTGATATATAAAGAGGTTAAAAGGAATCTCCCAAAGTTATGTGATAATTAAGTGATATGCAGCTGGAGTTAGAACCTGTAATCAGACCCCATAGCCAAATATCTTAACTACCGTACAGGCTCAGCTGGCTCCTAGCTATATTTTATTAGTGGTATTCGCTTGTTATAAGCATAAGTCATTACAAGACAAATTAAGTAACTGCAGACCAGAAAGGTTAAGGAAATTATCCCAAGTCATTCAGTTAGTAGGAAAGCCAAGAATCCTGGTTTCCCTGTCCAAAGTGTTCCTCCAAACTATGCTGCCTCCTAATTATATAATATGTTAAGAAAGCCGGAAAGTAAATTTAGAAAGAGAATCTGGGGCAAAATGACCACAAAATAATTAAACATGACCAAAGTGATTTAATCATTTCAATTTACGTGGCCTGTCTAGGTACCCCCTGACCCCTGCTGAGGTTTTCCATTCATCAGGGCGTTTTAAGAAGCCTCAGGAAATTGATCTGAGTGAATTTCTTAGACACATATAATTCTACCATTGTCCTGAGTTATGGCCATGGAGACTACACAGTTTTAGCTCATTTGTAAATGATGTTATTAGTAAGCGTGCTATTGTTTGGATCATAGATTAAGAAGGTAGGAGCCTTCTGAGCTATTCAGCTGACATCTTTTATTAATTTTAAATTAACCTAGAAATTAAACTGAGTTACTTTTATTAGGAAGAAAAATTGGTTTAGTAATTATCTCAATAGTCACTAGCCTGCAGTTTAATCTTAGGTCATGTCTTGAGTTGCTTATATAACCTTCAGAAAGTCAATAAATCTCTCCCAGTCTTAAGATAAAAGTTATGAAGCTTAATTTCATACTGCTTTCTGCCACTTAGCACTGCCCAACAATTCTCCTATGTGTAATGTATTCCACTTAGGAGATTATACGGAATAAGCAGATAAAGCTGAAGAAACACAATTGCACGTGCAAGGCTTCCCCTCTGCTTCCCAAACCCCAGGCCTCGGACACCACGCTTTAAGACTTACTAAGGCATGATTGCAAGGGCTGGGACTGAAGCTTTGAAAAGAGTCTCGCCTTATCTACATTGCTGGTTATCAATCTGGATAACCTTTCTAGAGGAACATTTTTCTTCCTCTTCTTCTTTTTTTTTTTTCTTTATAATTAGAGACAATGTCTTTCTCTGTTGCTCAGGATGGAGTGCAGTGGCTCAGTCATAATTCACTGTAACCTCAAACTCCTAAGCTCAGGTGATCCTCCCACCTCAGCCTCCCAAGTAGCTGGGACTATAGGTGCTTGCCACCATGACTGGTGAATTTATTTTTTATTTTTTGTAGAGAAAGGGTCTTACTATGTTGCACAGGCTGGTCTCGAACTCCCAGCTTCAAGCGATCCCCCCACCTCAACCTCCCAAAGTGCTAGGATTATAGGTGTGAGCCTATTAAAAATTTAAACCATAGCATCATTTAAATTATTAAAGCAATAGCAACAATTACGATCAAACTTCTAAATGATAAAAGTCCAGCAATAAGGCATTTGTTAAATAAAATGATATTTCCATACTGTTCAGTATTCTACAGCCATTCTAAATATAGAATAGTTATTAGCACACAAAAGTATCAATAAAAAATTTATAAAATATAATCTCTATTTTAAAAAAATAACTAAAAACGTTATATTAATAGCCTAAAATTTAACAAGGATAATATCTGATAAGTGAAATTATGTATAGACTCTATCTTCTTTTTTGTAAGTTTCCATATTCCCCTAATTTTCCTAAGTGAATTTAACACATTTCCTGGTTTCATGTCTTTCTAAGTACTGACTTTGGGTTACCACTAAGTTTAGTTTATTTCTTGTCTGGGTGCTCACCTTGGCCAGGTGCTGCTCCCATTGCATCTGTCCTAGATAATGGTGACCCATCCATCTGTCTCTTCCCTGTTATCAGTTTGGCCTCTTTTGTTCTGATTTTGTTTGCCTTTGTTTCGTCAATGTTATATTGATAAGGTCAAGGGGAAGGCCTGATAGAAACCCTTTTTTCCTTTTAGTAATCCTTGAGCGTCTTACTCATCACTATGAGATAAGTGGCTAATTTATTCAAAGCAAAACTTTGGAGTAACTAACAATAGTAGGAATCTTTCTCCAATTAATTGTACTAATGCTATTTATGTTAGGGTAAATAATGCCCTGGGGTGAGCAGCCTTGTGAATGGACATTTACATGAACACTGACAAAGGGAGTGGTGTGTATAATCACAAGACTTTCTCCTAAGTTTCTTTCTTACATAATAAATGTGCTCCCAAAAGTAAGGGAACATAAAGAAAAAATTGTGTGGCCTTGCAATTGAAGAGAGAAGGGATGAAAATCTTCTTACAAGACACTCCTTCTTTAACTATCTTATTGGTAAGTTTAAATCTCACATGTAGTACTAAACATTTAATGTCTTAGAGAAGGGCATGTTAGAGCTTTCTTGGAGGAAACTTTGTTTATCTGAGTAGCTTCAGTTTTGCGTGGGTTTGGTTTCATGTAATTAGGTTTCACTTCCTGCAATAGGTCATTATTTTTTTAACCCCTAAGTAACTATATCAGTTTGTATCATAGCAATTATTTCGAGCTAGTGTAATTAATATATCAGGCCTTATCTCGCATGGGGTTTTTTATGCAAAACTTCAAATTTTCTAAGAATGCCATTGCTATGTGCAAAATTGGCACAAAATTGTCTATGTAAATTTGTCTATATTCAACTGTGCTCAGTTGAATCGCTAGACTCGAAAGACATTATGACTGAATTTCACAAGAACACCAGGCTGGAAATGTAAATACGGATCTTATGGACTTATTTATGGAACACCTGTCTGCATCATGGCACTCTGAAATGGTATTATTGAATGGTTCTTTTCATAAATTTTGAAAATGCTCAATTCTATAACACAGTATGTATTATAAGTCCAGTGGCAGTTTAGGTTCATTTATTTCCAGATAGTTTTCAAATACTTCAGGCTTAGTCAAACTCAAAAGAACTTCGCCAAACATATTCCTACTCTTACCCATTTGAAACTGTTCATGTCCTAAATGGTAACTGAATTCTTCTACAGATATGTGCAAAGTTATCAATTAAGTCATCATAGTGTTGCTTTACCTACACTGTTTATTTTCTAAAAGTTGTAGAAGTTATTTCATGAATTTCTATTGCTCTTTCTCCTTCTCTTCCTTCTTTTAAATTGCTGGAAAGATGCAGTCCCTAGTGCTAGGCAAAGCAAAACCTGGAATGATCTGGAAAATTTTGTTTATTCTAAACTTAGATTTCATGAGGCTTTGACTGAGTCTAAATTTGGTAAAACCTGTTCTCTCATTCTTACTGTCAGCTTGTTTTAGATCATCTGGACTTGATTTTCAGAGAGAAGAACCTGAAAATAAAAAATCAGCTGTGCAACTTATTGCCAAACCAATACTTTACAGGAGCGTGCATATGTGTGTGGGATGTCTGTGTGTGTGCGTGCACATGCGTATGTGCTCGCATATGTGTCTTTAAATAAAAAAAACAAGGGATACATTAAAACTAGTGATTATTTAAATCAAGTTTTAAGGCTCCTATCCCCCCTTCCTGGTGCTGACTGTGGGTTTGCACTGGAAGGAGCTGTGGAAAACTACGAGGAAATGGGTCTAAATGTTCCAAAATGTTTTTTGGAATTATTTTTGTAAGGCAGCGATCTATGCAGAGAGTTGTTCCTTTCTGTAATTTCTTGGTCAAAGAGCCAACACCTTTATTGGCCTAAGTTACATTTGAAAAGAGGATCGCAAATTTATATTTTTCCCACAGGTGCTTTCACAGGACTATGTGTAAAGCACTCATTTGATAAATGTTAGTGAAATGAATGTTTGGATGAGTGAATGAGTGAATGATCCTGTCTATAAAGATAATTGGAATTTATTGTGATTAAAACAATTTTATATTCTCTTATGAATATTCTATAGTTATGTATTTTTATTTAAAAACATACTGCTATATTACTGATTGCTATAATCAATTTATTTTTCTTAATTTTTGTCATGGAAAAATCCTTTTTTGGTCCTTGGGCATCCTCTAATTGTATTATCTACCCAAAATGTTAATACTTGATGAAATTTGTGTTAGCTAGCTTCCAAAATGGTGCCCAGTGACCCACACCCCTTGGTATTAACACTCCTACATAGTCCCCTTTTAATTGTAGTCAGTGTGTCAGGATTGGCACTAAGCGTCCAAGACAATACAGAAGAGACTGTGTATGTCCTCAAGGTTGTAAAAGGCATTGCATCTACCACCCTGATCCCGTGGACTGCTCATTCTGGGGGGAGCCAGCCATCATAGTATGATGGCACTGAGGCAGCCCCTTGGAGAGGGAAATTAAAGCACCTGATCAACCTCCCACTCCTGTGAAGGAGCCACTTTGGAAGTGATCCTTGAACCCCAGTCAAAGCCTTCAGATGACTGTCACTCTAATCAAAATCTGTCTGCAATTACAAGAGAGCCCTAAGTGAGAACTAACCAACAGTGCCCTTCTTGAATTGCTGTCCTAGAATTTGTGAGCATAATTAGTCATTATTTTATGCCATCAAGTTTGGGGGTCATTTGTTACATAGCCATAGTAACTAGGATACTATTTATATGAATACTTATTTAGCAAATGTATAGATTGATTCTCACTTTTAAGAGTATTAAAAATCAATAGTGATTCCAAGATCAAGCACATGCTTAATCATCCAACAGTCTTCTATCTAAGTTCTCTTGTTAGGAAGGTTTCTATGTTGAGTGTTTTCAATTCTGGGCTATTTAAGTTCCTTGTTGGCTTCGTTACTATTTGACATCAGAAGGCTGCAAAATAGTAGTAAGTTCCAGGTCCGGCTTTTCTAGACTTTGGTGGATTACCTCTTACCTCTCTCTGAAGACATGCCCTTTTTATAATCAATATCCACCACTTCCCCTTGGGTTTATTGAACTAGATCTAGTGAATGAATAAATAAAGGGATGAATGAATAATGGGTGATAAATATATGAACCAATGAACAAATTTTGGTCCCTAATATGTGTCAGGTCCTGTGTTCAATGTTTTTGCATGGCATGCTCTGGGTTCCCGTTCCCGTTACTTTGTATGTGAGCTGTGCTTTCAGCGACACTTCACATGCATTTGATCTTCCCAATTAGCCTGTGTATTCAGAGAAAAAAGAATCGCACGGACAAGGGGAGTTTGTTAGCATTTAGCATCTTCCTGACATGATTTTCTTGTTGAGGATATAATCAACTTCTGGTTTGTACAAAAAACAATCCAAGGACTATCCATTGACTGAGAGTTTCAACTCCCCACAGGAAACATAAGGCCCCTGTTCTCAAAGAGCTTCATTCTTGTGAGGAAAATGATGATAAACAAAAAAAAGAAAAAATACTAAAGAGCAGTAAACTCTATGCATAGATGTAAAATAGGATGATATGCTAGAGTCAGTGAATGGCTGTTTCAGAGGACAGATAGCCTGAAATCTGAAAGAAGGGATGAAGATGAAAGGAAGAGTGTCACAGGCAGAAG
This sequence comes from Microcebus murinus, assembly GCF_040939455.1. Classification (NCBI taxonomy): domain Eukaryota; kingdom Metazoa; phylum Chordata; class Mammalia; order Primates; family Cheirogaleidae; genus Microcebus; species Microcebus murinus. The sequence goes on from NC_134108.1 coordinate 31,807,661, forward strand.
GAGCAGAGAGTCCAGGCCATGAGAAGGGAGAGAGCATGGCACACTTGGAATGACACAAAGGCCGATGGGCTGATGGGTGGGAGAAGAATGCACAAACGTGTGCGAGATGAGGTCAGACGGTAGACCAGACCAGTCAGGAAGGGCTTTGTGCAATAGAATAAGAAACCAGAATCTCTTTTCTAAAAGCAATGAGGAGCAAATAAGGATTTTATTTATTTATTTATTTATTTTTGAGACAGAGTCTCACTGTGTTGCCCAGGCTAGAGCGCTGTGGCGTCAGCCTAGCTCATAGCAACCTCAATCTCCTGGGCTCAGGCGATCCTCCTTCCTCAGCCTCCCGAGTAGCTGGGACTACAGGCATGTGCCACCATGCCCGGCTAATTTTTTTGTATATATATTTTCAGTTGGTCAATTAATTTCTTTCTATTTTTAGTAGAGACGGGGGTCTCGCCCTTGTTCAGGCTGGTTTCGAACTCCTGACCTCGAGCCATCCGCCCGCCTTGGCCTCCCAGAGTGCTAAGATTACAGATGTGAGCCACCACGCCCAGCCCAAATGAGGATTTTAAACCAGTGATTTATTTGACTTAGAGTTTAAATGATCCTTCTGTGGCAAATGGAGTATTACATGGAGGCAAAAATAAAAACAGGGAGTTGTTAGGAGACTAGATGGCAGTATAGGGAGGGATGGTGGTAGCTTGATTATGGAGGCAGCAAGAGAGAATGAGAGCAGCTGATACATGCGAGGTATGCTTTGGAGGAAGATCCAGAGGAACTTGATGGATTGCATGTGGCGAGCTGCCTGCCAAACCTCAGCTCTTTTGGCACCGTCCCCCTTCTGGCCTGCACAGCATTGTTTACGCACTCGTTTTAGTCTTTACTGCCCTTTCCCTTTTTATTTTATAAAACAATGAAAATTTGAAAAATGAAAACTGTATTAATGATAAAATGCATGGTTCACAAATGTGATATCTCGAGACAAAGATGGATATCATCTGGCATGCTGAAGGCAACAAGTTTTAGCTTCAGTTTGTTTCTCAATTAAATCTAAAGCAGTCAACAGTACATTCAATGTTGAGGAATATAAGAAAATTAAAGATCGTGTAAAATGTGTGAATGTATTGTTTCCAAAGGAAAAGGTACTTTTAAATTTAAAAAAAAATGTTTTTTAATTTCCCTGATCTGGAAATCTACCACGTTTAAGTCTATTGTTCTACTTTTGCACATTCTTGATACTATTCATGTTTTCATGCTTTCAAATGTATGTGATCCTTTAGTAGATATGCATTCTACTAAAGTAAAGGACTGTATATATCTGAATGTAACCCATAATACATGTATTCGAGTGTGTGTGTGTGTGTGTGTGTGTGTGTGTTTGTGTGTGTCCTGGGCACTTTTCTAAGTGCTTCAGTTATACAAATGAACAAACCAGATCAGACATAATACTTGTCTTCAAAGGGCTTACAATCTAGTGAATATAAAAATAAGCAAACAGGCAGTCAAAATAGAAAGTCAAGAGCTATGATGGGCAAAGTACAAGATGCCATAGGGACACTCAGGTAGAAGTAATAACTAAGAAGGCAAATGAGTTGGGGTGGGAACGAGTATTGGAAGATACCTACAAAGGAGGTAACATCCAAACTGAGGCCCAAGTTTAAGCTGCATATGCTGTGAAGCTCATCCTTAAGAACCAGCCACCTCACTAAGGTATGAATGCAGCCATTCATTCATTCATTCATTCAGTAGCCACACCCCAGTGCAGTATATTTTCTCTATCCAACGTGAAGCATGTAGGAAATCTGGTAAAGGGACAAAATTGTGCTTATTTTAAAAAACAGGCCCTGGAAAGAAAGACAATTCTTTCTTTCTTTTGGGGGGGAGGGTAGGGAGGGGATAGCATCTCACTCTGCTCTGTTGTCTGGGCTGGAGTGCAGCAGCATAATCACAGTTGACTACAACCTCCAACTCCTGGGCTCCAGCGATCTTCCTGGCTCAGTCTCCTGAGTAGCTAGGACTAGAGCACATGCCACCATACCTGGCCGATTTTTATTTTTTTAATTTTTTGTAAAGATGAGGTCTCACTATGTTGTCTAGACTGGTCTTGAACTCCTGGCCTCAAGTGATCCTCCTGCCTCAATCTCCCAAAGTGCTGGGATTACAGGTGTGAGCCACCATGCCCTGCTGCAAGACATTTTTTAAGGCCAAAGATGGACGTGAAGATGAAGTAACTGGTATAAGAAATTAATGGCTTTTAGCCAGAAAAATAGAAATCTTTGATTTATTGAAAAGTTTTCCTTTGCTCTGCTCTATGAGTCAACTGAGCTCTCCTGTGTAAGTAAAAGCAGATTGTAAAACTGCTACAGCAAGTACCAGAGCCAGCAAAAAATGTACTTATAAGTGAGCAAGATAAATCATTGTGAGTCTGAAGAGGGGCATAGATGTTCACTTGTGTTTTTGCTTTTGCTTTTGTAGGAAAATAGTATATTATAGTGGAATTCACAAATTTGGGCATTCACAGAAGTCTCAGGACCTCCTCCCTGCAAACACGTAGGCCTATCCCTTCAGATGGATATGATATTTTCTCTAAAGACTTGCAGAAATTCAGCATTAGTATCTTGGGTCTCTCTTACCAGCTTCTGAATAAATCCATCCACTTTCACATTGCTGTTTGTCCTCTCCAAGGTCCCCTCCCCTGCATGTGACATGATATTGCCAGAGGTAGGAAGTCAGAGGGACTGACTTTCAGATATTTCAAATGGTATTTATACAGCTAATTTAGTTTGCCCAAGTAATAATGTGCACATCTAGCAGGATCTGCTTTATAAATGACTTTCCAGTTCCTCTTGGATTCCACTTAAAACCTTCGTTTATCACTAGCTCATTAGCCAGAAAGTAAAGCGCTTATGATAGATCTTATGCTCACATGAACCTTCCTTTCGAGGAGCTAGAACCCACCTGCAAAGTTAAAAAGAGAGAATTTCCTTGACGCAGGGTCAAGAGAAAATCTGAGGTAAGTTGAAGTTTCTGATATTCTTGCTTGTGTCCGTGGTATAAGTTTCAATTTTAGGTCTGTGGATTAACTACTACAAAGATTATCATACTTTCTGGTCTCCATCCCTATCAAGGCCCTCACCGTGCATTCCATTCCTCTTCTCTACCTCTTTTCAACTAAACACTAAAAAGTGACAATTTAGAAAATGTCTGTCTTTATAGCTATTTTCTAAGCCATTATAGGGATATATTATTGAATAGTATCCTATATGAATCCTCTATGAATAGGATGCTAGTTTTTGATCTATCAGAAAAAAAGCATACAAAAAAAAGGTGACACTAAGATCTTTGCTAGGGCTAAAAATATTTAGTACAATGAAAATAATAGAACTGAGGTTTTGAAAAATTATATATTTTCTTCATATATCATTTTGTTAATGACCTCGTAAATGCTTATAAAGCAACTTAAAGCTTGTTTTTACTTGGTAAAGCACCAAAGTTACTATAAACCTGGCTCTGGCTTACGTGATAGGTAGTACCAGAAGGTTCTTGCTAGAGCAAATCTCACCCCCCCCCCCCGAGGGTATCATCTTATTGACTTGCTGTTTACTACAATAAACAAACCAACCTAATAATGCATACGGTAAGCTTCACTATGTGTTTTTCTTAAAGTAATGTTTTAGTTATTGTTCTTGTTTAACACATTGCCACAGTAGAAAAAAAAAAACTTTTTCTTTGGGGCCATGGTATTGTATTACAAAAATAGAATAAAAACTTTGAAAACAAAATGATTCTAATTTAATGAAAAAAAATTTTTATTGTTTTTTGTGAGTTATATACAATTAAATTGTCAATATTAATTGTAACAATAAGAACATCAACAGGTAAGATTTTCACAAACCAATTGCAGGGTTTTGCCCAGATTTTGCTTCACACGGCCCCAGGGATCAAAACTAGCATGAGTTAAATACAACTCACATGGCAGTTAATGCATTAATTTCATTTAGGTGGAGGGAGAAAAATGTCCAGCAAATAAAACGTTCTCTTGACAGCATCAGGTTGTACTCCTGCCGCATCAGTGGGTACTGAGCATTTGTAGTCTATAGAACTACAGTCCCTGTTTGATTTATAACAGATTTGGGCTTTTAACACCCTTAGCCCCAGCCCTTAGAAAACTGGTGTTTATCTATGAAGTTTGCGAGTTGCCGTACAAGCAGTATTCCATGTCTACATTAAATTACAAGGAGGTGATTTTTATTCCTTTTTTTTTTAATTGTAGTGCAATTTATGAAATGAAACAATTTGGCACAGTTTTGTGTCCACCAAAGTACCTCAGACGATTTCTCGAATGTTTCTGGTTCAGTAAAATCCCAAATGCATCTTGCCAAGTGCCCTGTTCGTCTATGGCTTCCAAATCCACACACATTTCAGGGAAAACTTAATCCGTATGTTTCTGATTCATTCACTATTAACTCATCATATTGTTGTTTTCAAAAAACAAGTTTACGTCCAAGAAACCCTATGGGCATTTTACATATACATGTAAATATACAATCTGTTTTTAGTCGAATTTTTCTCCAATTGGAGCGTGGAGGCTGTGTGCTTTTCAAGTATTAAAGATGACTTGAAAACTTCTTTCTTCCCACCCTCACTTTAACTTCAAACCATTCTTGTAAGAGGTAAGTTCCCGTCAGGACAGAGAGCATGTGAAGTGGCCACACGTTTCTGGGAGCCAGAACCAAGGCTGACTCAGTCAGCTGGAGCCTGCCGAGCAGAGCCAAGTTCACCCCTTAATCGCCCTCAGCGCTCTGGAGTCTCAGGCGAACTTCCCTCCACTGAGTCACCACTGACAAAAAGTTGCCTTCGTGGATCTCGGCCTGCCATTTTGTCAAAAGTGCGAGCCGAGGCACGTCTGAACCCTTTTGTAACCATTGTTTCCAACAGGAGAACAAAAGCCTTTCTATAAACTGTGTTCTCTTCTGCATCTACCACAATATTGTTTGTTTACTTTTTTAAACATCATTTTAGGGTCATCAAATCACATTACAGAGGACTTTAGGTTTCATGAAAAAAAAAAACCCAAATGCGTCAAGATACTGAACACATTAACAAGTAAATAGCAAATACATGTTTATGCATTGGCTTCTAGTTGAAGCAGTCTGGTTGGCACTTACTCAAGGGAGTTATTTAAATTTTAAATGGAACAACATCTCATTTAGATTTCTACAAATATGCTAGGGCACAGAAGTAATTTATATGCACATGAAACTCTTCACTTAAGCACCTGGGTACTTGACAATAATTAAAATACAAAGTAGACTTATTAACTTTTCCTTTTAAATTTCCACCTTTTTGCATCTTCACAGAGAGTGAGAAGAAAATTTCTAGAGTAAATTGTCAAGTACCTAGAGGTCCTTTTTCCCCCTGCCACATAATGCCTGATTGCAATTCCCTCCTGAATCTCTTTCTGTTGCACCCTTCAAAAGCTATGCTCTGATCTTCCCTTATACACTCATTGTCTATTTTCAGAATGTTTTCATTTCTTCAACTTTCAGTCCCTTTTATTCCCAACTGTCAGAGACTGAACGTTTATTTCACTTTAATGCCAGCATATAATTAAGGAAACGGATGATAGAAGGTACCAAACTGATGAAAAGTGCTGGAAATCAGAAATTTCCACCACATAGTTTTCAGCAGTGACCTGGCTATGGATAATTCCCACACTTATCTTGTTGGCTCATACCCCCATTCCCACTTCTACTATCATTAACTCTCTTGGAGGACGTAATTTAAATAAATGGCTCTCAAAACGTGGTACTCGGAAATGCGAACACTAAGTCCACTCCAGACCTATTGAGTCAGAAACTCTTGAGGTGACTCTCCAGGTGACTCTGACACCTGCTGAAGAATGAACTGGCTCTGAAACTTGATGTGTTTAACCGAACAGTTTGCTTCTTGTTTCCTATTTTCATAACTTATTCTTATCAGTAGCGCTACAATCACCTTAATCTGTTGGCATCAAAATCTCGAAGTCAGCCGGGTGCTGTGGCTCACGCCTCTGATCCTACCACTTTGGGAGGCCAAGGCGGGAGGGTTGCTTGAACTCAGGAGTTGGAGATCAGCCTGAGCAAGAGCAAGGCTCCCATCTCTAAAAAAAAAATATATATATATATATATATATGTATATATATATATATATATATTTTTAAGCTGGGCATGGTGGTGCATGCCTATAGTCCTAGCTACTCAGGAGGCTGAGGCAGGAGGATCACTTGAGCCCAGGAGTTTGAGGTTGTAGCAAGCTATGACGATGCCACTGCACTCCCAAGATAATTGGCTCAGAGGAAAAACAAATGAAATTAAAAATTTTAAAACAATCTCGAAGTCATTTTTGTTTTTTATTTTGCCTTCTTTTTCAGTCCCTCAGCAAGAAGGCTGCCTATTTTGTAACCAAGCTGTTCTTAAAAATCTCATCCTTCTCACTTATTCTAAGCCACAAAACCAAATCCAAGCCTTCTCCAATAAACCAACCTATATCCTCTTTGTAGTCTTTAACCCTATATTGCTGTTCAAATAACTTTTATATGCTGATTTTGTCTTTGATGTTGCTGCTTAAGAACAGCGCTATTTTATTTTGAATCAAAACACAATGCTCCTTTTGTCCTTTCAGGTCTCCACCAATCAACATCCCCCCTGTGCCAGCCTTATTCCTCATTGTCTGGCCAAGCAGATCTCATTGGCTTGTTCTCACTTCCTTTGTACTCTGTGCTTCTCTTATCTGAATGCCCTCTCTCTCCTCCCCACCACTCTATATTCCCTTCCTATTGAAATCCAATTCACATTCTTTGAATTAATACTCTCACTTTATGGTTCAATATTTATTTTTACTCTGTCATCCCTGTATTGAATTTGCTCTAACTTGCATGTTTCTTTCCCAACTTCATTTCAAGCTGGTGCAATGTAGACACTCACCAGCTCTTTTCTATATCTTCTTAATGCTCCTTCACTCTATAATGCCTAGGATAAGACATGGCACGTGGTCAACTAACTTAAAGTGGGTAAGACGAGATGCTGAAACTCAAGTGTCCGCATTTGCAGTTACTAGTAGCCCTGGTTTAGGTTTATGGGAGGGAGTGTGAAAACTCCCACCTAATAAGGGTTTGGATATTCATAACTAGTCATCTGTGCCAACTGTTTTGTGATACTGTCCCACTAACAGTTAGGGCACTGCCCTTATTGTGCCTTTATCTTTCACAACAAAATGTATTACTCGACAAAACTGAGACAGTGGAATAATATCTACTCCTGTGTATATACATGTATCTTCTTTTTAACGTGGGCCTAAAGCTAAAGAAAATTCCACTCAGGTTGTAAACAGAAAAAAAAAAAATTACCCCAACTTTGATCATTATTTCCAAGGCTCCCCGAAATAAAATAGAGTCTGTTTGTTCTTAATTTTTGTTTATGATTTAGTGATGTCCTATAGAATATTTTAATTTCAAAAAAGCAGTGAATAACAGATGTGGTACAAGGCCCTGAAAGGGAGAAATGGGTTAGAGAGAATCAGTAAAACTAAAAATATACACCACCAGGCTTCCAAAGCAAAGCCAGCTATAATAGAAGGAGCAAAAAGCATTAGGGGAAATCTGTTTCATTTCATCCTGGCACTGGGGCAAAGAAATTTTACTTCTTTATTTCTTGTGAGGAATTTGACTTTGTTAAAGCAGTATCTTTATCTTTCCCATACTATTAAAAATTGTATTTCAAGTGTTAAATATTTAAGACAAATTAAATTTAGCAGAGTTTATTTGAGCAAAAACCAATTCACGAATTGGGCATTCCTCAGAACTGGGAGAGGTTCAGAGAGCTCCACCCAACAACGTGGGCAGGCAGTATTTATAGACAGAAAAAAGAAATGACATACAAAACCAGTTTTTTTTTTTTCTCTTTTTTAAGAAATGGGGTCTTGCTCTATTTCCCAGACTGGAGTTCAGTGGTAGATCATACCTCACTGTATCCTTGAACTCCTAGACTCAAGTGATCATACATACCACCTCAGCCTTCCAAGTAGCTAAGTCTACAGGCATGTACCACTACCTCTGGCTAAGTTTTTTTTTTTTTTTAGAAATGGGGTCTTACTATGTTGCCCAGGCTTGTCTTGAACTCCTGACCTCAAGTGATCCTCCCACCTCAACGCCACCAAAGTGCTGGGATTGCAGGTGTGAATCACTGTGCCCAGCCTAAAAACAGCTTAATTGGTTACAGCTCAGCATTTGCTTAATATGGACATGCTCTGATCAGTTGGCAGCTGGTGATTGGCTGCAGCTTGGCTGCTGTGATTGGCTGAGGCTCAACTACTTGTTACAAGAATATACTCTTGGCCTGGCACAATGGCACGGGCCTGTAGTCCCAGCTACTCAGGAGGCTGAGTTGGGAGGATCACTTGAGCCCAGGTGTTTGACGTTACAGTAAGCTATGATTGTGCCATTGCACTCCAGCCTGGGCAACAGAGTGAGTCCGTAAGACCTAAAATATACTCTTAAGTTAGTTTGCACTTTGTTTACACACTAAGTTAGGTTGCAGTTTGCTCCGTCCAGAAGCAGCTTTAGGCTAAATTTAATTCAATTTAACGGGAGTTCTGTCATCAACACCAATCTGTAGATTCTTACAATTAAATCTGTGCTTGTCCACAGTTCCTTATCTGTGGAACCCAAAAATCTAAAGAGCTGCGAAAACTATTTTTATAACCCTTGGTGGCAGAATATCACCTAACTTAACCTGAATGAATTTGCTTGCAAAACCAAATTGACAAAATTTTTAATTTTTATTTATCCCACTTGTAGTAAATATTCATACATTTGGCTGCTGAAATAATGTTGTGTACAGGACTAAAGTTTAGACCCTTTGGGCATGTTATATATTATATGGACCTATTATCTGACTAAAATTCAAAATTTTCTGAAATTGGAAATATATCTGGACTCAAAGATTTAGAATTAGTAATTGTGGATCTGAACTCACTTACTCCTTTGATTTTATCAGGAAGACATTCTAAATTATGTACTATTATGTTGAAAATATTTCTTTAATACCTTGCAGTTTCTGAATGTCTCCACCATGAAGGAAGTAGCTAAGGTTAGGTTTTAAAAAAGAACAACTCTGGGTATAAATTATACAAAGGGACTGAAAATACTTTAAAACATGATGAAAGTCAAGGAGCACAGTTCAGAAGTCGGGAATGTGAAGATTTTGGCCAGGTGTGGTGACTCATGTCTGTAATCTCAGCACTTTGGGAGGCCTAGGTGGGGAGGATCGCTTGTGGCCAGAAGTTCGAGACCAGCCTGGGCAAAATGGCAAGACCCTGTCTCTATAAAAACAAAACAAAATAATGTGAAGATTTTTGTGTATTTTATTCCTTAACTAATATATTGGTTTGCTGTACAAATATATATGTATATAAGAAATATATATATAAGAAATATATATACACACATATACATATAAAATGCATATATGTATGTGTGTGTATCATGCCCTACTCTCAGATTAGATCATAGTAGTAGCAAAAAAAGATGGTTGTTATAGATGTAAACACACACACACACACACACACACACAATCTCCACCTAATAGATTCTGTTGGCCACCTAATTTTTCCAGTGTAATTATGGAAAACTAGGACTTTTCAATATTTTATCCAGTAGAGTTGTTGGAATAAAATTTGTATTGGCTCTCAATGTATAGTGCCAACTTCCTGAGAGGATGGGTTTTGGATAGTTACTATTTAACTGAATAATTCAGAAGGAATCTGAGTTATACACAAAGCCCTCTCTGTGTGTTGGGAGTAGAGCAAATAAGGCACAAGTCCTTTGCTCTACACTGGGCTGTGATGCCCAGGGAGCTCTACCTGCCCTCGTCAGGGAGAAAGGCTGACCCATTGCCGATATGAAGAGGGCAATGCATGAAATTTGGACAGTCAACATTTACTGAGGGTCCACCAGGTACCAAAATCTGAAGCAGAAACTAGGAGCTGCTACAAAGTTGTTGGTAGGCAGAAGAGCCCTTCTCTGCAAGAACTTCTAAGCAGAGAACAGGGCAACCACATATTCAAGGAGTCATCTAAGGTATATTAATAAAAGACCATTGATAGTGTTATTGTAACCCAGCTCTATGAACAAATTTGAATGACCCTCTATATGTTTGTTATTATATAATTCTCTCTGCCTCACATTTTACCTTCTTACGCCAGTAAGGCATGGTGACCGGAACCCTTAACTACTTAACCCTTCTGAGTTGTTTCCCAGGAAAGACAAAATTTCTGCAAGACAAGGAGCTGGGATTTTGAAGGCCCCTGGGCAGCCTTCCTGACACCAAGACTGGTCACCCCCACAATCTGCCCCAGTGCATGTAGCCCCACCTTAAAAGCCCCTCCTTAAAAGGCCCCATATGCTCCAATAGTCCGGGAGATGGATTTGAGGCTGCTTCTCCCATTCTCCCAACAAGATATCTTTCATATCAAAAATTCCTTTCTTCCTTGGCAATCCTTGTTGTCTCAATAATTAGCTATCTGTGTAGCAAGTACACTGACCTAGGCTGAAACCCCCTCGCAGTTTTGATAACATTATTAATATGCATTATGAATTCCAAATATAATAACATATCCAAATGAAAACTATCAAACCCTGAACTTGCTGAAGACACTCTGCACCTTTATCAGACCCAGGCTTTTACGTATGGGGGCATGTACTGCAGAATGTGTTCTTTATGAAGGTTAAGATGCTGCGATGGGAAAAGGACTACAGAACATAGCTACATTCCCATCGAAAATTGGTGCCAATCAAAAGATGAGGTGATGACTTGTGGTAAATGAAGGACTGGTTCTGGAGCCTTGTGGGACACAGAGAGACATGGAGTTCCAATACCACATCCTGGCAGTTCTTGAAAACACTTCACTGACTGTATCGTGGCCATTATTTTGGAGCATGGGAACCCTTTGGCTTTCTAAGCGAAAAAGCCAGAATTTTTATATTTCTTTGCCATGACGTGAAAGGGGTTAATGATTTCTTTCTCCAGAAGTCTGTGGCCCTTGCAAATGGCACAGAGAGGCCAGGTCTTGCTTCCCCATGAATGCAGAAGCACCGTTTGGAAACAATCTCAAGACCTCCTAACGGAAAACCCATGCTTCTAATTTAAGTGTGAGACAGTAATTACTCATACAGCCAGGGAGAGTTCCAAGACCCTGCCTACTTGCAGCACTGTCTTAAAACAATCAATTCATCTTTCAAATCTGACCAAACTACAAATGGTATGAGAACTGTCGTCTAATAAGGATGTTCATTTTGGCACTCAGCAGCTTACGCATGGCTCACAGATGGCTTCTGTCTCGTTTTGTGTAATCCAATTATCCTGCACTACCGCGTCTCACACTTAGTCTCCAGGAGTAATTGAAAAGCTCACAGTGACAATTGTCTCTTCTTCCAGATGTCCTCGATATAAAGGAGTGGGGCTTTCATCGCCTCCTTGACGCAGGATGTGGACATGGCTCTCCAGGTCAGAGTTGCTCCAAGCAAGGTAAAAAGAAATTTCTTCTTTGCATTGCTTTTCAGTTGCTGCCTAGCACCAGCGTAAATGAATATGTTCTATAAATGGCCTCTTTGTCAGTGGGCAACTTGTTTCACTTTTGGCTGGATACCCTACAGAAAACATTCTGCCGCACTGCTTGCATCTTGCGGTAATGTGGCAATATAGAGGCGCCCATGCCCAAGAAAGGATTCTAAAACGTTTAAATAGTGGCTGTTTCCGAGGTACCATTTCACTAGAGAAGTAAGCTCTCTAGTATTAACACCTGCGCTTCTCCTGTGGTTTCTCTGAAATCACGACAATTTGTTCTCAATCTTTTTTTTTTTTTTTGCAGGGAGTGGCTTTTATTTTTGTAACTTCTAAAGAGTGTGCACGATTTTAAGGGCAGAGTAGTGAAACATTTTAAGCTGTAGGTTTGTTAGTTTCTTTCCCCCCTGAGGCTAGTGTTAATAGTTGTGTTTTATTTCAGTGTAAAAATACCCCTTTAAAAAAAAAAAAAATCAAAGGACGTGAAACAAGGAAATATGCAAAGCCTCAAAGCAGCTGTGTAAATTCACACAGGCTTTGGGCCTGCAACGAGCCAGACTTAAGGGAATGACACTGGAAACTCAGATTTTTGCTTAAAAATTAAATTACGATTATGAATTAGTGCTACCATCATTTTAGTAAAATATCGGCACTATATGTATTTCCTGAAGCTTTTCTGTGCATTGCCATCATCACCACAGATGTCATCAGTAAAAAATGTTGAGCATGGCAATAGCTAAGTAAAATTGTCAAGGAAGAATCAGTAAAAACATTATTTCAGGGAAGATATTTTTTAAAAAACTTTATTTTTAAGAGGATTTTAAACTGTTCATAATTTATATATAGTTTTAGGATTGAACTAGCAATAATAACTCCTGCTGGAGAGATAAAAATTAAAAGATAACATCCTTTCTCTTAAGTAGCTTACACAAAGAATGGGGACTCTATATTTAGTCTGGGCTTACACACACACACACACAAACACACACACACTCATTGCAGCAGAAATATCTGGATAGTTGCTGCAGTTCTTCACTATTTTGGAATCCCAGAGCTTTATACATAGAATCACAACCTTAGAACATTAGACCAATAGTGAGTATGTTCCAAATAGGTGAGTTGTTGAGAATCTGAATTTTCATGATACATCCCTGTGGGTTATTCATTTACACTTCTCTTAAGTCCTTGTTCATTGTCAGTATTATCAGCACAAGAATTACTGATATGCTCATAAATTAATAGTAATAGCAAAAGTGACCTTCGTCTAAAGATAAGTCTAAGACTCAACAAACATTTATTGAGTGCATGCAATGTGCCAGGCAGTGGGCTAATTAAATCCCCCTTATCTCTACACTTTAAATGAGAAAAAAGCTGACTCAAGGGAAAGAGTTATGACCAAAGGCCATTTAATTAATTTTCTGTCTGGGGAAATAGCACAAGAACTGGGAAGAAAGCCCAGGTATGAGGACTGCTAAATTATTGTTCAGAATACAATATAGTCTACTCCAGTAGAATACATGTTTCCTAACTATAGTAAACTAATATAAACTTCCCTCTATGTGTAAAAATCTCAGATGTACAACACATTCCTGCATTTTCTTGGAGTCGTTCACCTGAACTAGAGAATTTCATCCACACAGGCAATTTCAAAGGGAACGACTATCGGTAGGCTAGCCCCTGTGCTGTGATCCTACAGCTGAGAGAGCCATTATCTCATGATTTCTGTAGGACTTGTCCAAAGATCTAAAAAGCAGGCTTTCCCACGGGGGGAAATGGAAGGGAAAGTGTTATCTGTTGAGCACATGTGGTACTTAAGGCTAGAAATTTCCCAACGTGTTCTGAACACAAAACCCCTGTGAAATTTTTACCTATAGAACAAAACTCAGAAAGTAATGAGCCAGTGTCACACACCTGTCAGTGAGGAACTGGGAGAGAAACCCCAGTGTACCTGATGCAGAGTCCACATTCCTTATTAATAGGGGTTCCCACTGGAGAGGTCTTTGATTATATTTTTCCTTCCTTCCATCATTATTATTCAAAATGTATTAATTAAATACCTACGAAGATACTTGCTGCTTTGCTTTAGGTAAAAAAGAAAAAAATAATAAATAAATAAATACCTACGAAGGGCTAATCAGTATTTTGGGGTCTGAAGAATTAAACATGATTAAATCAGCGTCTTTGTCTTTGAGAGGCTGGAGAAATGAGCATCTTCCATAAATAAATATGCTTCAACACCAATGTGGTCAGATCTGTAAGACATATATATATATAATGCTATAGAAGAAAAAAAATGAGGAGTAGAGGAGCTAGGCATGGTGGTTTATGCCTGTAGTCCCAGAGATTTGGGAATCACCACTGCAGTCCAGCCTGGGCGACAGAGAGAAACCTGTATCTTAGAACAAAAGGGAGGAGGGATTAGGAGAGTGGGGGTGCTATCATAGTAGGGGTGGGATAGGAAGATGACATATGAGCTAGACCTTGAGAATATACAACTATTTGCCCTGCAAAGAAGAGTAAAAATATTGTAGGCAATGGGAACATTCTGCTTTGCAAAACCACATAAGCTTCCAATTTTCACAGAATAAGCAGAGAAAGTTATTATAAAAGGACTAGGCCCACATTTCATAGGGGAATTCTCTTAAGTCTTCAAAGATCATATACTCTCAATGCTACTTAAATCATTTCTGAGTATAGAAAAAGAAGAAAAGCCAGAAGATATTTTTATGAAACGAGAATTACGTTGTCACCTAAACCATATAAAGATAGTGCAAACATAAACTACAGATCAACTTCACTTATGGAATATGGAGGTAAACATTGAAATAACATATTAGCAAACAGAACCCAGAGCTTGTCATAAAAATAAAACATCATGACCAAGTGACATTTATTTAAAAAATGTAAGCATGATTCAAAAATAGGTTATTTACTAACATAAATTACCGTGTTTGTAAATCTAAGTAGAAAAATCATACGATCATCTTCATAGATGCTAAAACTACCTTTGATAAAAATTGACAACTATTCCTGATTAAAACACTAAATAAAATAAGAAACTGATGATTTCTTCTTTAGTGTTAATATACATCTACAACATGCACCACATTACAGTCTTAAAGCTGGTTTATTACTTACTGGGGAATACTAGAGGTGTTCACAGAAAGGCCAAGAACAAGGCAAAGATATCCACTAACTTCACTACTGTTTAAGAATATATTACAGGTACTAGTCAGTTCATTCAGACCAGAATAAACAAAAGAATTGAAATAGAAGAAGTTAAACTATATCTATTTACAGGTGATATTGTAGTATACCTGGAAAATTCAAGAGACTCGATGAAAACACTAATAAATAATAAAAAAGTAAGATAATAGACTACTAAATTAAAATACAAAAATCAGAAGCCTTTCTATACACAAACAATAGCTAGTTAGATGGTGTCATGGAAGATAAAACTACAGTTACATTAGTAGCAAAAGGAGAATTTATTTAATAATGTAACCGTGTGTAAAATCTATATGAGGAAAAATTAACATATAGAAAGAAACAAAAGTATACTTGAATAAGTTTGGAGACTTTTGGTTTTGCATAGCATGAATAAATGTTATAAAGCTATCAATTATTTCCATTTTAACAATAAATTTAGCATAATCACAATAAAAATAGCAAAGTTGATTTATGGAGCTAGTCAATTAGATTTTGAAGTTTGTAGGGAAAAAATAAACATAAAATAGCCATGAGAATTTTACAAACAAAAAAGAAAGAAAGAAAAATGAGAGGTAAGTAGCCTTCTAATGTGTTTTTAAATCAGTTTTATTGAGGAGTAAATTGATATACAAAAATTACACATATTTATTGTATACAAGTTCATAAGTTTAGACATATGCAAACACCTGTGACACCATTGCCATAGTCAAGGTAACAGACATATTCATCACCTCCAAAGTTTTCTGTGCCTCTTTGATGGTTTTGTATGAGTGCATGTGGTAAGAACACTTAACATGAGCACTAACCTCTTTAAAAATGCCTTCTCAGATATTAAAACATGCTACAAAGTTTCTGTAATTAAAACAGTATAGAATTATTGATTCATGAATAGATAGAAGGATCAATGGAAGAGAATAAAATGCTTAAAAATAGACAAAAGTGTATGTGAAAATACAGCAAGGAAAAAGGTAATATCTCAATGGAATGTTAGAAATCAAGGAAGTACAAAAAAAAGATGGGAACATGTAGAAAGAACACAGGCAGTGTCTTGTAGGTGCTAAAACTGGTCAAATTTGGGATAATTTTAGCCTCAACAGGAATCCTATTAATGAATTATGACATGTAAAAAATAAAAAAAGACTATCAGTTATCATGAATAAATAATAAATATAAATACCTAAATTTATACATTAGTTCAAGGGTAATAAAGGAAATCTCTTTATGGAAGAATGCCTACTAAAATGTAGAAGAAAAAACAAAATGATAAAATCATTGGTCTACAAAAGCAATGTAAATAATTGATTCAGACTATATATGTCAATGGATGCTAAAAAAATTAGGGAAAAATTGTGAGGGAACAGATTATTTACATAGTTTCAAGTACGACGTCACAGATTACTAATTAATTACAAAGGATACACAGTACAGTTAACATAGAGAGATCTGGCAAATATCACTTTTACCAAGTGATCAAACTGACCATCACAAATAATGACACAAAGTCATATTATGGGCCGGGCGTGGTGGCTCACGCCTGCTATCCTAGCACTTTGGAAGGCCGAGGCGGGCGGATTGCTCAAGGTCAGGAGTTCGAAACCAGCCTGAGCAAGACCCCATCTCCACCAAAAATAGAAAGAAATTAATTGACCAACTAAAAATATATATACAAAAAAAATTAGCCGGGCATGGTGGCGCATGCCTGTAGTTCCAGCTACTCGGGAGGCTGAGGCAGTAGGATCGCTGAGCCCCGGAGATTGAGGTTGCTGTGAGCCAGGCTGACGCCACGGCACTCACTCTAGCCTGGGCAACAAAGTGAGACTCTGTCTCAAAAAAAAAAAAAAAGTCATATTATGTGTCTCCTCATGAGATACAATGGGAAATACAGAATATGTGGAATTCCTCCCTGACGAATCTAATCATCAGGAGACCATCAGACATATTTAGAGTATGACACTAAAAAGCTATGACAACCAAATGTAATGTCCGAAAATTTGGTTGATTCTAGGATTCTGATCTTGAGAACAATTGGGGAAATTGGAATATGGACTCTATACAAATAATATTGTATATCCATGTAAAATTTCTTGTGCGTGATAATAGTTTTGTGGTTGCATATAGGAGAAGGTACTTGCTCTTATGAGAACTTGTGAAAAATATTTAAGTTCTTTGAAAATTTTCTCTTTGCTTTCTGCCTTTGAGAAGTAAACGAGTTGCAATTTCACAACCGCCTTCCACATTAGACTTAGTCCTCTCTTTGCAAAAGCTGTAATTACATTTTAAGATATTTAAAGGGGGAAAAAGTGAATATAAATATAAAAAGCAGATCTATTTTTAAAATATATTTTTGTGTGGTACACAAAATATTTTAGTATAATATAGTATGAGATGTGTGTGCATAAAATAGTGTTAATCTGCATATACCTCAAGGGTTGTTGGTTAGCATCTGAAATACTCTTATCAGGCATCCACACTTGAAGAGGTTCTCAGGAAATGAAAAAATTATTATTGAAAATTATACCAGTAACTTTGTTAACAAGCATCGGAAACAAGTTACTTTTTTCACTGGCGAAATGAGTTTTCTTCAAAATATGTAAAATTAAGCAGGCTTCACTACTTTTACATGAACAAAATATAAAAATCTGGAATGCCCAGTCACCTATATATCATCAGAGAAGAATCCAAGATTTAGTACAGCACTACATGTTCTTGAGTCGTTCTCCCACTTCATGGAGAAATCTGTCAACTCATCTGGTCAGGATGGCTGATCCAGACTTCAGGATGTCATTGTGACTGCCTCAGAGTAAATCTAACAAACTCAAGTGCTGAAAGAGATGGTGATTTCTCCAAGCTTTCAAGGACAGGTTGTATGAATATCTTTGTGTTTGTTTGCTAATACATGTTTGTATATTTGGTACAATTTTAAGTACAATTTTTTATTATTGTAACATGCAACAAAAAACTTAGTCTTTCTCTTTCTCTCGTTAGAAATTTGTAAGATACAGAAAAAAGGAAAAGGAATGTCTATAATTTCCTCCTCTAAAGACAAACACCATTAAGACATTTATATTCCCTACCAGATTTATGCTTTCTTAAATACTGAATCAAGGATAATTAGGGAGGGACATAAAACCTCACTACTTTTCATCTCTGAAAGCTACATATGTTGACCAAAAGAACCTAATGGTTGTTCAATAGCAATTTAACTAAAGTTTGGTTGAATAATGGATCTAGTACTATTCTTTGACTAGTGAGTTTATGGGTGATTTTGGTTATTTATTTTATGTTTTCCAAATTTTCTACAATAGCCAATAGTTCAATAGTAGGATTTGTTTGTATTTTTATCTTTTGTACTGAATACTTTGGGGACTGAATTAATGAATGTATCTTATTTCAATAATAGCCAGAGTTTAGAAAATCAAAGAGATAGATTACCCCTAAAGTATTTTATTATAGATCTTTCTGAACTTTATAGGTTGGAGAAGGAATTGCAAAGTCCTTCATTGACTGAAAACTGCTACCCAGCAGCTGAAAATAAAAATTTATTTAATTCCTCTCACCTCCTAGAACTACTCCAATCCTAGTAACCAATGTGATCAGACTCATTTTAATGGCGCCTATATCTGAACTTGTTTTCCTAACATTTGTCTTATTAAGAGTTTACCAGCAGCAAATATGCCAGAGGCCTGCGGATTACTCTGGCTGTTTTTGAGTTTCCTGGGTACTGTTCCTTACTTCAGCCCTTTTTGTGGGATGTCTTTTACATAGGTCACCATGCTTTGTATGAGGTGAACTCTATAATATGGACATCCCTGTTTGCTTTAGAGAAGTTCATTTGACTCAATGGCAGCCATTGATGGTCTAGTCAGTTGTCCATCAGCAACCATTGACAGAGCTCTATCCAACATGGTACCACATGCCAGATAGCGATTGGTTTATCTAATCAGATTCTCTCTTCTGGTATATTTGCGTAAGAGAGGGAATTGGTTAGTAGTAGAGTTGGAAGAAGAAATGAAGAGAAAAACAGATCAGAAAAGTTCAGTTCCAGCATAGAAATTTATTGCAGTGACTGTTAGGTCACCAGTGCCACTGTGTTCTTAACTACTGAGTTATTCTGGATCCTGAATGGTAGCCAACGGAGCTGAATAACTGCTGAGACAGTTTACTTAATCGATTTTGAATTTTTTTCCTATTATCCCCATTAAGAGGGTGAACTTTCTGTTCCCTACAACTTGAAGGAGCCTAATGAATATATTGAAATTTCAAATATAATTTAAAATACTAGCCTACAAATGATATTGATATAGCTTGTAGCATCTGCCATGGTTGTAGATGTGATAAGTAGGTTGATGCTTTCCTTAATTCTTAATGAGGATGGGGATAATCTCTTGCCTACAGAACTTCAAGTACATTCTACCTGGTACCTATATATTAAGAGTTGGAATTAGCCTTTAAGATTATCAGTTCTTAATCTGGGATCCTTGGAATAGACTTCAGAAGTTCTATGAAAACAATAAAGTTGCATAAATTTTTTTTGTCTTTGTGAGTATATACATTTTTCTGTGCAGTCCGTGTTTTACATTAGATATTCAAAAAGAAAATGAGCCAAAAAAGTTAAAAACACCACTGCCTGGCCGGGCGCTGTGGCTCACGCCTGTAATCCTAGCTCTTGGGAGGCCGAGGCGGGCGGATTGCTCAAGGTCAGGAGTTCAAAACCAGCCTGAGCAAGAGCGAGACCCCGTCTCTACTATAAATAGAAAGAAATTAATTGGCCAACTGATATATATATAAAAAAAAAATTAGCCGGGCATGGTGGCGCATGCCTGTAGTTCCAGCTACTCGGGAGGCTGAGGCAGAAGGATCACTCAAGCCCAGGAGTTTGAGGTTGCTGTGAGCTAGGCTGACGCCACGGCACTCACTCTAGCCTGGACAACAAAGCGAGACTCTGTCTCAAAAAAAAAAAAAAAAAAAAAAACACCACTGCCTTATTTTACAAATAAAAACATTTTACAAATAAAACAAAGTAACTTGCCCAAAGTCATGCAATGTTTAATTGCTAGAGACTAGATGTCCCTTTTTTTTCATTAAAAATATAAAATACAAAAAAGGAGGAGAAATTATTCATGATTTCACCATGTAAAGACAATCACCATTAAAACTTTTCTGTTTCCTACCAGAAATATGTATTTTAGATTCAAAAGTATACTTTTAAAAATACAGATTGATATATTTCTTTCTAATAGCTTTGTACTAAATTCTATGAATACCAGCAGTCTAGAACAGTGTCTATTGCATGAACCAGAACAAGTTATTCATTTAAAAAAATACCCCAGCTAACTTGGTAGGAGAAAAATAGTGTCCCATTGTTGTTTTAGTGTGCACTTCCTTATTGTTAGTGAAGTAAAAGATTAAATTTGCTCATTTCAGTTGGAAATTTTTCCCTTGCTCATTTAGCTCAGGAATCCAGATCTTCCAGCTGTCCGTCCAGTTCCTATCTAGAAATCTACCTGAAGGGACACTCTAGGAGAAGCCTATGTTTTTGTTTATCACCTAGACCAGTTCCTCTGTCTGTCTTCAATAGATCTTTGCAATGTAATCACCTGAGAGGTTTGTTAAAATGCAGTTACCAGGATTTCACAGGCCTAGAAGTGAAAGGAAATAAACAAACAAAACAAAAACATAATGCAGTTACCAGGATTAAGAATAATGAAGTTTGAGAACCACTTAAAGGACATGTAGGCTGATATTGAATATGAAGGGAATGGACAATTATGATTCTTATTAAGAGTCTAGGCCGGGCGTGGTGGCTCACGCCTGTAATCCTAGCTCTCTGGGAGGCCGAGGCGGGCGGATTGCTCGAGGTCAGGAGTTCGAAACCAGCCTGAACAAGAGCGAGACCCCGTCTCTACTATAAAAATAGAAAGAAATTAATTGGCCAACTAATATATATATATAAAAAATTAGCTGGGCATGGTGGCGCATGCCTGTAGTCCCAGCTACTCGGGAGGCTGAGGCAGAAGGATTGCTTGAGCCAGGAGATTGAGGTTGCTGTGAGCTAGGCTGACGCCATGGCACTCACTCTAGCCTAGGCAACAAAGCGAGACTCTGTCTCAAAAAAAAAAAAAAAAAAAAAAAAGAGTCTATACCTTTGTGAAATCTAGGTTATTGCTATCTAGGTACCTAGCACCTATATAATAATGTGAGGTAGTTTTGCCCCTTTACAGATGCTCCTCAACTTATGATGGGGTTATATCCCAATAAACACAAGTGGAGAAATCCTTAACCATCGTAAGCCAGAGACCATCTGTAATCAGAGTCACAAAGTTTACTTTCTGACTGGGAGTCAATAAACGTAATATAACATTGAAACTCTTCCAATGAACAGCTTTGTGAAAAATCACTTGATTTCTCTGGGTCTCTGTTTCTTCATCTACACAGAGGTGACTGTAATCCTAACACACCTGTTTATTCTGATGAGTGAGCTAACCTACACAGACCACTTTAAAGGGTCACATAAATGTGGGTGTACTTGCTTGTTCTAATTGTTTTCTGCATGATTATTTTGTGTCATCTTACTTCTTCCTTTTTATCCCCAAGAAGCATGAAACAGCTTTGAACAGAATGTCAACACTGGTTAATTATCTGCGGATCGATTACTCTCTCATTTTACAGCAAAAATTGCTTTGATCTGGGTGGTGTTTAGTTTGGCCTGGACTCTGACCAATCTTAATGGATTCTTGTTAAATAATGAGAATGTCTTGCAGGGTTGTGCTTCTAGCAATCCTAAAACTGTAATGAGTCATTCACCTTACATTCTTTGAGTACCTACTATGTGCCAGGAACAACACCGGACACCACATGTATGTTAGTGAGCAAAGTGGACACGTTTCTTCCCTCCCAGTCCCTTCTTAAATAAAATGGGATATTAAAGAACAATTAAGTCTTATGTCTTTTAGTAATTACTTGAAGAACCATACAGGAGTATGTGGAAGACATCCCATTGGGATGTTATCAAACACAACAAGAAAAATTCAAGAGATAAATGAAAAGAGGTGGCTATCAACTCAGGGAGAAAGGAATGAAATATGAGCTTTTCTCTTTTGAATTATGCCCAGTTAAGCCAGTGTAGAAACTGAGAAGACAGTTGAGTGAGTCATGCAGCTGTCATACTCAGGGGCCCATACTCAGGGATGCAACCTGCACATACCCATACTCTGTCTGGGACCCAGCCTAGCCCTGTCAAGGATACCACTCTCCATTTGGGGAGATTCTGAAACCTCAAACTCATGGAACTTTCCTCCATTCTTTTTTGTGTAGGCGTAGTCCTTCCTCAATTTCATCTTATAAAAAAATGCTTTATTGTTTGGGGCAGTGGAAGGAAGGTTGACATCAAAATATTGTGATCAAAAAGATGATAACGTAAAGACCAGTTGTACCAGATGGTTTTTTGAAAACAAATTGCAGGGCATTCATCATATCTTAAATTTTTCAATTTGCTGACTTAATTCACTTTCAGAATAGTATTGCAAAAAAAAAGGATAGGAGCTTTTTAATAAAGAAATTATATTTATAATGATCTGTATTAGAATATTATAAATCTTCAGTTATAGTCAATTACTACCCATAGTAAGACTAATAAGGTCTATATTAGGGAGAGAAGAGAAGACTAGAGAGGCCTGAGTAGAGAATACTAAGTCATGGAAACTTCTTGGAAGAGGTGAGGGGTCAGCTGAGACCTGAAAAGATGAATGAGAGTTAGCTTTCTAAAGAGAGGAGCAGCTAGTTCTAGACAGGGGAAGCAGCATTGAACGTTCCCAGGAATAGAAGTACTTCTGTAGGGCTGGAGCGCCAAAGAGGAGGGCAAGCCCAAAGGAAATAGTAGAACCCAGGGTGATATTCCTATACACAAAAGATAATATTGGGACATGTTTTTGCATTGTTCTTGTCTACCAGTTTCTCCATTGGAAGCGACATTGTCCAAGAGAATGAGATTTGCTGTTGCAGAAATGCAAGGAAAAGGAACATCCAGTGTTGAGGGTGTTTATTTGTTCTCCTGACTTCCAAATAATAAGGTCCAACAATAGACTGAAAAGGAAACCCCAGAGAGGGTAGCTGGACTACCTTCCCCAGGGATATAGCTGAGGAACCAGATCCGGAAGGAGAGAAGACACAGACGGTGAGGAAGTGGTGGTGGGTGGTCATGGTGGGGGGAGAGACCGAGGCTGAATTGCAGGGGCTGGAGCCTACAGAGAAGAGCGGAGTCAGTAGAGCAAGAACATGCCCTGCCTAGAACATTCTGTGGCTGGAGCCAGGGGGCCAAAAGGAAGGTGGACCATTCGCTGTGGACAGATCCCCATCTGCTTCCAGATCCCCATCAGCGCACTGTGCAGCTGTGGAAGCTGTGTTCCCCATTGCTGGTGGGCATAGCTGGCTATCTCCTTGTCACCTTCGGATAGTCCAGCAAAACAACCATAGGCCCTCTGGTCCCCGGGACTTTGCTGAGCGCATGGAACTGCTCAGCGGCCCTCTTCCCCCCAAACCCAACCCATCTCAATGGCCCAGAGTACGTGTAACCCCCCCAAAACTGTGTGTCCTTTACCACAGAGGGCAAAGCGCCAGCATGTGTTTTCTTATGATCAGTATGGGCCCCGCTTCCTATCTGGCAGTGTTGTTATGAGGATTAAAGGCGACAAGGTTTGCGAAGTGGTTAGCATGGCGCTTGCACCTACAGGTGTTAAACAAAGTTTACCCTTACCCCAATCCCTAAAATATGAGGATGTTCCTCAAAATTTCATTAATAAAAGTGTACTTGTAAAGATGCTCACTGATTGAATACATTTATTGAAAATTTTAAAATTTATCATGAAAAAAATTTATCATGAAAAAAGTAAACATTTGCAAATTTAAATAAAATGGTATAATGAATTTCATTTTTCCATTGCCCAACTTCACAATTATCAACTAACTCATCTTCAATCTTGTTTTGTCTACATTTCCACTATTCTCCCACCTGTCTATTTTTTAAGCTAACCCAGATATCATATTATTTCTTCTACAAATATGTCCCAATGTAGCTTTAAAGATAAGAACTTTAAAAAAACCATGCCATTATCACACCTTAAAAAATTAACAATAATTCTTTAACATTATTAAATATTCAGTGAAGTTTAAATAGCCAAATGTCTCATAAATGTCATAATTTTTTTATGGTTTGATTCAGGATCCAAATATATTTGAATAATAAAAATTTTGACAGTAGCTAAATATCTAGACTGCTACAAATTCTCATATATTGGATTTTCCTAGAGTGCAATAATAACATTTATATTATAATGAAATTATGTGTTCAGTCATTTGGACAGCATTATTAAGTGCCTTTATTGGGTAATTCAATATAATTTTTTTTCCCCTAACCTCAACTCTGCTACTAAATAGAGTAAATGTCCTAGGGCTGTTTACTTAACCTGGCCAAGTATCAGTTTCCATACTTTTAAAAAGAAAGTGTTGAACTAGAGTTGATCACTAACCATGCTTTTGTGACCCTACCAGGTGGGAGGCAGGGTTAAAAGCAAGAGCACTGACATCAGCAGATCTGGACTGAAGCCTGGCCACATACAGGTCATATGAGTGAGGATAGGTTTCTTAACCTCTTTTTGCCACAGTTTATAAATCTGTGAAATGCTGATGATAGTTAACCAAACCCAGAGAGCTTTTCATATATGCACGTAATGGTGGTGCACAGGAAAGGGTGGATAAAATGAGCAAATACGGGTACAGTGATTGTCATTTAGTAATCCCTCAATAAATAGTCAATATAGTTAGAGTATCAACTGTTTGGAGCAGGGGATGAGGGGATGAAAGGATGGGGCTGGAAGATGGGTCTGGAAGGATAGGCAGAGGTTAGAACTATGTTGTCTAGTACAGTAGCCACAAGCCACACATGGCTAATGAGCATTTGAAATGTGGCTAGTCCAAACTGAGATGTGTTATAAATAAAATATGTCACAAATTTCTAAGATGTAGTGTGAACAACCAATATAAAATATCTCAATACTTTTAATGATTAATTTATGTTAAAATTATAACATGTTGGATATATTAAATAAATATTATGAAAATTAATCTCACCCTTTAAAATTTTTATAAATGTGGCTAGTAGAAAAATTTAAATTTAAATAGAATAGAAATTATATTTCTATTGGACAGCACCAGGCTAGATCATCAATTGCTATTCCAACCTTTTCAAACGGATCTTGCACCTTCTCCTATGATCCATCTGGTCAACCAGGTTGGAAAATTGGGAGATGTAATCGATGGCCCCCTCTCGCTTGGCCCCCACAAGTTGTTGATTATATTTCCTTAATACCATGCACGTCTGTCCTCTTCGCCATTTCCACTGCTGGCCTAGGATATTGCAAACCCATTTAAATGCTTTCTCTACCCAATGGCTCTTCTCCAAACTATACTGCTCCTTAAATCTTTGAGTCTCCCCACAACCTCCATAGACATGCAAAATTCCTCATCAAGGCATAAAATTCCCTTAATGATCTGCCCTCAGCTCTATAAACACTCTCCTACCCCACCCCGCTACAAGCTTAGCTCCAATCACGTCTTTGCAAGTGCATCTCCCCCTGCCTAGAGCAGCCCCTCCCCCAAGCCAGCTCCTGGCACATAGCACCAGGGTTAAGTGTCAGCCCAGGGCTCCAGTTCTGGCTCTGCAATTTATTGTCAAACATTGAAGAAGTTGCTAAATCTCTCCGAGCCTCATTTTTCTTCTCTCTAAAAAAGGAATCTACCTTTCAGAACTTTTATAATGATTAAGGAAGGTAATGCCCATGTGGTACCTGACTCGGTAAAATCTCCGATAAATGTTTTTGTCAAACACTGCCCAGAGAAATGTTCCTTGCCACTCCACCTACACACACACACGCGCACGCACACACATACACATTCTCTCTCTCTCTTTCCTCTCCCTCTCTCTCTCTCTCTCTCTCTCTCTCTCCCTATCCTCCCCTTTTTCTCCCTGAGCTTCCATGGCACTCTTTCTGCTCACTCCTCAATCATACCTCTTCTCTCTGTATTGTAGCCACCTGTTCACTCATTCTTGCCTCTAGATCAGCGGTTCTCAAAGTGTGGTAATAGGTAGAGCAGACCCAGTATCCCCTGGGAACTTGTTAGAAACATAAATTCCTGGGGCCCACCCCAGACCTACTAAATCAGAAACTCAGGCTGGGCCCAGCAATCAGTGTTTTAACAGGCCCCGCAGGTTGTCCGATACTTGTACCTTTGAGAACTGCTAGGCTGGGTCTCTACGGCTGAGATCACATCCAATTCACCTTGCTCTGCCGCCCGCTCAGTAGCTATTTGTCAAGTGAAAATGTGTATGAATAAATCCTGATGATGGTGTGAGATCATAGAAGGATATCAAGAGAAGAATGTCAGGATATGATTGTGTTTGGGAAAGTTGTAAGTTCTACAGGCTGTGTAAAGCTGTGGTCCCCAACCCCCGCCAACTGGTACCCGTCTCTGGCCTGTTAGGAACCTGGGCACAGAGATCCGTGACCTCCCGCCACCCAAATCTGTGGAAAAATTGTCTTCCATGAAACTGGTGCCCAAAAGGTTGGGGACCGTTAGTGTAAAGTATTAGAGGCAAGTGAATTTTCTTGTAAGAAAATCATTATTTGAAAATCTAGATTTACAATTCAGATGGAAAAAAGTGTTTACAAAAACTATGCCTTGCTTTTCAAAATATTTTTTACAAAATCCTCTTAACATGTATTATTGTGATATTTACACGTAGTGTTTTGTAAATTTGTCAGGAAAAGTAGGTATATCTATATGTAAAATTTGTCAACAAATATATTCTTCCACAAACTATGATTTAACTTCAAAAAGAAAAACAGTTCTAAATGTCTTACAGAGATTTTGTATTTGTGGATTTTCTAAGTATGTAGCACAATCCTCTTGTTAGGATTATAAAAGTAAAAATTTATAGCAAGAGAATGTATGAAAAAATGAAAACGTTATTTAAACTGGGCATCTACCCAAAGGGAAAAAAGACATTCTATAAAAAAGACATCTGCACTCGAATGTTTATAGCAGCACAATTTACAATTGCAAAGATATGGAAACAACCCAAGTGCCCATCAATACATGTGTGGACTAATAAAATGTGGTATATGTATGCCATGGAAAACAATGGTGATCTAGCACCTTTTGTATTATCCTGGATAGTGCTGGAGCCCATTCTACTAAGTGAAGTATCACAAGAATGGAAAAACAAGCACCACATGTACTCAAAATCAAATTGGTATTAACTGATCAACACTTAAGTGCACTTATAGTAGTAACATTCACCGGGTGTCGGGCAGGTGAGACAGGAGGAGGGAATGGGTATATTCACACCTAATGGGTGTGGTGTGCACCGTCTGGGGGATGGACACACTTGAAGCTCTGACTTGGGTGGGGCAAAGGCAATATATGTAACCTACACATTTGTACCCACACAATATGCTGAAATAAAAATAAATAAATAATAGATACATTTTGATATTAACAGAAATAAGAATAGTTGTTTGAAAATATGTATTAGTACAGAGACTATATATTATTCATCTTATTTTGGATTGAAATGAAATAATGCAATCAACTAGAAATATTTCAATGGGAGGCTATTAAAAGAAAAACTAATTGATATTAATACATAGTATAAAGAGTAAAATAAATGCAAAGACACAGCACTCTTAACAGAATTAGAGGGCTGAAGAAGCTCCAAGTTGTTCCCTAGCTTATACTCAGCTCCCATCAGCAGATTCTCATCCTGATAGTTGGGAAGGAATCGAGCCGGTTTATGGGTGGACACTGTATTTGGACCATCAACTCAGGTAAAGATTCCTCTTGACGTCTACATAATCTTCTCTACAAAATGAGGGCTTTTAGCCAATTCCATTTTGATTTCTCCATCTGGAAGACACTGTTGCACACCGTCATTCCTTCTTGCTTGCTAATAGAATTTTAACTTCTATGTTAATACTTCATCGAGGCAGTAGGTTCCCATCCCTGGGAGCAGTCCTGATGTTCTAAACCTGCCCTGGGAAACCCTTTTCCTCTCTGCCTGTGATTGTGCAGTAAGTGGGCACATGGCCCAGTGGGGGTCAGTGAGACACAATGGGAAGTCTGCTGGAGGCTTCTTGGAAAGATTTTATTCTCTAATAAAAGAA
The DNA here is from genome assembly GCF_040939455.1 of Microcebus murinus. Classification (NCBI taxonomy): domain Eukaryota; kingdom Metazoa; phylum Chordata; class Mammalia; order Primates; family Cheirogaleidae; genus Microcebus; species Microcebus murinus. Next base: position 31,835,683 of record NC_134108.1, read on the forward strand.
AAACAGCTGTGGGAAGAAGATCTCTTTTGCACCCGTCCTTTTACTTCTTTTTTTTTTTTTAGAAAGTGTTGTGTCAGCCGTCGTGGAACCACAGCCTATGCAGGTCTTAGGGAGAGAACAAGGGCCGAGGATAGGAGGAGACCAAGGGTTGAGGAAAGGAACACTGAGGGCCACGAGGGAGGGGAGATTAGGGGACAAGGAATGGTGAGACACTGAGGGGAAAGGGGGATGAGGAGGAGAAGCAGAAAGAGAAGAGACTTCGCAGGTGGGGGAGGGCAAGGAAAAGAGTGGAGGGGTGGGGATGGCATAGGGGCAGGTATTGGGGTAGATTCTGCAAGTCCCAGAGCCCTGGAGTCTTTGTTTCCGGGGTCCTCTTAGGTCTGACAGCCCACCCATTTTTTTAATGGTAAACCTGTACATTTGGTCCATTCAGCCACTGGGTGGTCACCTCCTCCTCTTGCCTGGAACACACGGCTTCTTCTGTAACCAGGCCAATGAGCAGATTTGGTAAACTTGGTGAATTAGTCACTTAGAGAACATTAATAATCCTAAAGTGTCCGAGTGTCAGCTAAACAAAAATGACTTTCCAAAAGATTCAAAAGTGAAAAGAATAAGCTGGATAAACTGAGCATTTCCCATGTGCAATGCTGAAATTTTTGTTATATATTCTTAAGAATATATTTTAAAAGTTTTTGGTTGTTTATTGGCTTAAGTATTTCTTCATGTGAATTGCATATTTATTATATACTTTGTCCATTTCTCATTTGTCTTTTTATTTGTGTGAATTTATATATTATAGATATCAATGCTTTGCCTGTGATAGATACTGCAAATATTTTCTCCCAACTTATTCTTTGGCATTTAAGCCTTTAATCCATTTGAAACTTATTGTGGTGTCTGATACAAGACTGGAATCTAATGGGATTTTTCTGTTCAGAAGTTAGACAATTTTCACAGTACCATTTGTTGAATAATCCATCTAAATCCCATTTATCTGTAATGCTTCCTTCTTAGGATTCAGATGTGGAAGAGTCCATCTCAGAACCATCTATTGTGCTTTGGCCAATTGCCCTATAAATTCTGGCACACAGTTTAATTATTAATATTCTGTTATGATGTGGGATTTTTGGTTCATGTTTTTTGAAGTTTACTGTTCTCATATTTTGATTATTACCACAGCTGAGATTTAGAATCATTCCATTAAGTTAAAATAGAAATATTGGCATTTAGGAAGTTCTTCCTAGTGGATGGAGGATAGTGATATGGATTTATATGCTGCATTAATGCTTGGTGCAAATGTGCAATATGCCAGGCTCTTTAGTCAACAGCACCTACACTTTGAAGTCCTTCCCACCCCATGGGTCTCAGAGCAATACGCGGCTAGCCAACACTAGCGGTCATTCATCATCTTTTGTTTGTCAAACTAGTAACCAGCAACCATGTGAAAAAGCCCAGGCTCTTGGACCTCACGCCTGATTTCCCCACAGGTTGTTTTGCAGAACCTTGTTATGTGTGTCATCCTGTTCTACACTGTGTACTACGTGTCTCTGAGCATGGGCTGCCTGACGCTCAAGTAAGTAGCACGTTGTCTTCAAACAGAATTAAAAAGCTGACATTGACTATGAAAGGAGTGTCTATTTAATATTTGACATGCCTGTATGGATGAGAGGATGTGGATTTTTTAAATGACTTTTTACTTTCTTAGGTAAAAATAAACAAATCTTCTATATTTGAAAATGATAAAAGTAACAATCATGAAATCAATTGGATAGCACCAGGCAGGACTGTCTCTCTTACCTCTTTGGAGGATGGTCATGGAAAGGAAGTGAAAATATTACTCCGTGGGCTGGTATTGAATCAGAGGAGGGAGCTTGGAGATAATCTATATCCAATTTAAATAATTTCTGTTACACCCTGGAAATAGCTTTTGAGAGTCAGGAGATCTGCATTCTACCCTGAGTTTTTACTAACTTCCTGAGTCATCTTGACCAAACCATAGAGTGTCTCTTATTTCAGTGTCTTCATTTGTCAAATGGAAATAATAATCCAAAAAGAGTTATCACGAAGACGAACTGAGATAATACATGTATTTTTAATGGTATCATTTCTATGTGATGCATTATTTTTCTGGTAATTTTTTGTCTTGCAATGGTAGAATTTTGTCCCTACCAATTTAGGTTGCCCATATTTTGATTGCCTTAAAATATATCATACATATTTACAAATAATTTCCTAGAAGTTAAGTGTTTATACAATTTAATTTTATTGTGCAAGCAAAAAATGTTATTTTAATATGCAAATTAATACCAAGAAATAATTATACCAATTTTTGCAATGGAAAGAATGTAATTTGGCATGCTTGCAGGCAAACCAACTGAGTAAGCATCTGGTGCTCACATGCAGTCTCAGCCTCTGCCTGGGACGGAAGACAGTGAGGTCATGCCTGGGGCAGGGAATAGGCAAGACTGTGCTGGACACAGTCTTATCCAGTACAAGATTTCAAAGGCTTGTAGTTAATGTGAGTTGGAGGTGAGGAATTTGAAGACCTTGAAGCTCTAAGAGGCAGCTAACTGATAGACCAGATGTACATAATTGCAAATACAGGCCCAGTAGAAAGTTCAAACGTACAATTATAGACTCAAATTTTAGAACAGGAAGGGATCTCAGCAATTAAGCTCTTCAATTAACAGATAAGAAATAGAAGCTTGGCGAGGTTAAGTGACTTGCCCAAGTTCACAGTTACAACCCCACCAGGATTAGAACCTGAGTCTTTTTGCTTCCAAGCCTTTGTCTGCTCACTGCTGGGTATGAAGTTCTCCTCCCACATTTGATGGCAGGAAGTACCAAGATTACAGCTGAGACCTCAAATACAATTAAGCCCACTTGTGGACAAAGTGGAACTTAATTGGACAAAGAAGACAATGTGGACAAGATGTTATTTGGCTGCCATCCAAGTAGGCCAGTTTTAAAATATGCCACATTGTGCGTAAATCTAATGACTTATCTTTGCGTGTGAACAGTGATGTGCAAAGCTTTTATGTGCAGTTATGAAACAGTTATGAATTATCTCCTACAGAGTGAACTATTTTCATTTCTAACATCTTCAGGGCATATGAGTTGGATGTCCTGGCTCCATTTGATTTCAAAACAAATCCCTCATGGCTCAACACAAATTATAAAGGTAATTGTTTTTAATTTTTAATCCTTGCCAACTAGTAAACTAAGTGCCTCCAAAAATCAAAATGTTTTTAAAAAGAAAAATTTTATAAATATCAGGTCTGCCCCTGAGTTATCTCTGCATATTATGTCTGACTATAAAATTAATTAGAAAAAGTACCATCAAAAATTTTAAAGTAGCTATTCCCAGAAGGTGGAATAGGATGGAATAGGTAGAGAAAGGGAATAAGACTTCTTATGTGAATTTTTATTTCATGGTATTATGGGTGAATTTTTTGTGCACTAAATATTTTTTAAAGAAAAGGAAGAATAATTTAATGTACTGATGTAGAAAAATGTTCATGAGATTTGAACTAGAAAATGAAAACTACAAAAGGGTTTGTGTAGTATAATTTCATTTTTGTAGAACAGAGTAAAATACATGATGTCAGTTGTAAAAAGTCTGGAGAATTATGCAACAAACTGTTATCTCCCATCTGGGATGACAGAGAACTTTCATTTTCCACTTTGCACATTTCTCCTTTGTTTTATTTTTCTTCCCAAATAGTATAGAATTTGTTGCAGAGGAAAAGCAATAAGAAAGAATATACTAAGACAAAAGTTATGTCTTTTAAATTTGGCATTTTTGTTGAAGAAGTTATTAATACCTAGTATGTTCATAGACCTTATTATGTATGTACACAATAATCACACCTATATTTATTTAATATTTGTCAAATATACTCATTTTGGGGGTATTCTTGGTGAGTTTGTCCCATCTTTAGAAAAGTAAAATTTTAATGTTATTTTCTATTATAAAATAAGGAAAATTAATTATTGAAAGCTTAGAAGATATGTACAAGTAGAAAAGAGAAGAAAATAAATCACGAACTTACTTTCTATACACAGTAATTATTCTTAACATTCTGTTCAGTTTCTCCCTACTCTTTTTTTTAATGTACTATCAATTCTTTAAACATTACAATTCTTTAGAATACCATCAGGCATCTTTTTAGAGACAGATATGCAAATATACAAAAATTGCCTGAGACCAAAGAAACCAGATTTTAAATATAATTTGTATAGGAGACTTGGTCAGCTAAAATTACTGAATTCAAATGAAAAGCTTTAGAACAGCTTCCTCAAGTGAGTATCCTTGTTTTGCCATTATGGATTCAGTTTTGGATAACAAAGAATACTTGAGAACAAGAGATTTTTATTCTAATGAGGTAAAGAGGTCTAACATTTTATCTTAACTTTCTCTTTGGGTACTTCCCTAGTTTTTATCAGGACAATTCACAAATGATAAGAAGATAGTCACAGTAAAGAGTCACGTATGGGGTGGTATGTTTTGGGTAGGGAGAGAGATTGAAAACTCAACTGTTCTTATTTAATGCTTGCCTTTGTGTTAGTCAATAAAGATAGGACAATGTCACAGGCTGGCCAAGAAAGGCCATGTTTTAACATAGCTAAGATTAGTGAAGATCCCCAGGATGTCTGGCACAGTTTATATTGTTCTTTCTTCCCACGAAACATGAACATTTGTACAAAGATATCAATAAACCCTTAGCCTATTAGATCTTTAATTTGGGGCTTGGGGAGATAAGTGCCATAACTCTTGAAAGTCGTTGCTTTGAGAATCTAGACTTGTTTAATCTTGGAGATAAAATGTAAGAGTCATCTCAATCTAGACCTGTGTAATCTTGGAGATAAAATGTAAGAGTAATCTCAGAGCCTTGGACATGTATTTCAGGTCAGGTTTCCTATCTGTTTCAATAATTTTGTCACCCAGGAGATCAGTTTTAGCCAGGAGACTGGAGAGTGTGAGTCCAGTTAAAACATTTTGATTCCTACTATCTTTCCTTTCCGTTACAGAGAATAGTTTGCATATTTCTTTCATTTTAAATTAAAATCCTCTCTGTAATTTTTTGAGATAGATAAGCTAGTACTCCATTTCCCAATTTATGGAGAAGGAAACAGACTGATGTAGAGGTTAAAATCCTGTGCAAGCTTTTATTAACTCTTCAGTTGTAAAGGTGAGGCTAGAATGCTGGTTTCCCTACTTCCAATTTTATACTACTTCCTTTAAATCCATGCTTTCTTTCATAACATAAACAAAGCATAACTCTATGTCAATATATGCCAATACATCTTGTGCATGATTAAAACCACTTTCTCTAAGCAACTGCAAGTTAACCTATAAAATCTCTAAGTTTTGACAAAGGAGACAGTTCTATTTCCCTATGTAATGTGGAGGTTCTGTAAGTCAGTGGTGGAGGAAGGAGTGAAGTGTGATGGGAAGAGGTGGTGTCAATATGATCAATTTGATACAACAGGACAGCTCCTTCCTTGATTTTAGGTGGCAGGACATGCTGAGCTGATCTGTATTGCACAAAGGAATTCCTGTGCAATGGAAAAAGAGTTAGTGCGAATCCTCCACTCAACTTTTGAAGCCAATTGAGTTAAATCAAATAGAATTGAAGAGGAATAAGTGTGAGGCCTTTAAAAAGATTGCACCTGGGACTTGCCGACTTGAGTGTCTTGCTTACCCACTAGACAATCAGTGGTTTGTTGGATAATAAATTACTTCTACACAATAGGACATAAGGTGATTATTGTATTTTTGCTTTGAAAAATACATAGTTTGTCTGCATAGATTTATTGATTCCTGAATTGTATGAATATACCAATTATTTCCTGTGTTTTAAAAGGAAAGAAAGGTAATTTGTATGGAAAGTATAATTTACAAAGGGAACTTGGTGGTATATTGTTAGGGACCGACCTTCCACAGCCCCACCGGACAGAAAAGCAGAGACATCGAGGATGCAATCACACAAGAGGAGGTTTATTTTCTGGCTAGCCAGGGTCCAAGCCCCAGAGCACCAACGCAGTGGCCACTCTCGCAGGCAAGGACCCCGACCGGAACAACGGCATGCCTTTTATCCCCATGGTGCACAAGCTGCGCACAAGCTGACTACGAGTGGATAATGCGTTGACCTTTAAATGATTGGTTGCCCATTATTGCCTTTTGAAATAATTGGCGGGTTGGTTGCCCTCTATTGCCTGATGGGCCAGTCGCCCGTGCTTCAATGACCTCATCCCATAATTCCCTCTACAGCGGTGTAGCAAGCAAGCAATGACCAGAAGCAAAGGTTTGCGGTTAGCTCACTGCCCCACCCAAGTAAATTCCTGACAATTGGAAAAATTCCTCTGCCCTTCCTCTGCCCTACAATGTGACATATATTGGCTACTTTAACGTTTGATGAATCTCTCCTTTGATACCACTGTAGTCTTAAGATCCATACCAAAGACAGGGCAGATAGTTCACTTATCACATGTTCAGGGCTCTTAGAGATTTGTGGTCCTAACTTACAAATATCTAGTTCTTTATACATGTTCAGGGAAACTACTCTGTGACTCAGTGGATTTAGAAGAGTATCTCCATCCACACCTGTCATTTATGAGGCCATTTCATCCATGGTTATCAGCTATGTTTCCCAGATAACTATCTGAACATAAAGTGTTATTACAAAGACACAAAGGAATTCATTTCCAAGTTAGGCAGTGCTTGGTACCAAAGAAATGTTATAGTTCAATAAACTCTTACATTTGAGTTTTTCCATTTCTGAAAACTTAAAAGTGAATTTTTTTCATTAGATCTTAATTCATCTTAAAATGAGATTTGCAATCCAATTACAGATTTGCATGCATTGGTTATATTGTAACATTTCCTTATTGTATTTCATCTTCTCAAGTGTTGAGTACAAAGAACATGAAATACAAATTATATACTGTTATTTTTCTATAAATCTAAGAATTATTTAAAAATGGAATATGTTAAAAGTTTTTACCCAAATATGAGGATTGTTAAGAGATGGAGCATTTAAAAAATTCTTACATAAGTTAAATTTCTTCCCAGGGTAAGTTTCCATGGTCTTGTTACTAGCTGTATTTCAGAATTGTTGGTTGCTCTAGTCCTAAACGATAATATTCTTTCTTTTATTTGCAGTTCTATTAGTCTCAACAGAGGTCACCTACTTTGTTTGTGGATTGCTTTTTGTTCTGGTTGTGGAAGAATGGGTTTGGGATTATGCTATTTTAGTAACTATTCTTCATGTTGCCATCACTTCAACTGGTAAGCAAAATAAAATAACAGAAAGAAAGTGTATTAAATCTGATGTACCTAACTCACTTCCTGAGTAGAACCTGTTGTATGCATATTCTCCTATGATGGCTAAATAATAAGTGATGATAAAAGTTCTTCACTCCTCCCCTCCTGGTCAAGTTCTTCTATAGCTCCATCTTCCAATTCAGAACTGTACTAAAATGTAAGGATTTTAGTAAGAATGTAAGAATTAATGTAAGAATAGGTGTTTCCTATTCTTTCACATTCAACTTGTCAGCAACTTGTACAGTGTTTGCTTCTGTAAGATTTATTTTTCCTCCCAAATGCTTCTATGAGACAGAAACTGGGGAAAATGGGACCCAAGGAAACCTGTCCAACAATAGTTATTTTAACAAGAATATCAGTTTTTAGACTAAAGGGTTTTTATTTCTACCTGTGGTCTTTGGAGTCAAAAGAAAATGGATCCAAATTCCAGTTCTACCTTTTACTAGGTGTTAGACGAGGTCTCGTACAAGTCACATCTCTCTCCTCTGTTTCCTCCTTTATAAAGTGGAGAAGATGGGTGAAGTTTCAGCGAGTCAATGAGAAATTGTCTGACAGTGCCTAGCATATAATAATTACTCAGTAAATGATCATTTCATCCATTCATTCATCCCTCCTTTCAGAATTTACTCCTACACTGGAGTAAATCTGTCTCCAATTTAAGGACACATAACTTCCAAATAAATTGCAGCTTTCCAGCTTCAGTGCTATTTGAGAATACCAGTATGTTAACTCCCTAGCATTGGTTTCCTCAGATACAAACTGTCTCTCAGTAACTCAGAGAATCACTGGATGGTGCCCTTTCTCCGCAGCCGGCCCCCACCCCCACGCCCTGCCGCCATCTCAAATTTTCTATTTTACTTTAGGGCTTAAGTTTCTCTGCAAATCAGCCACAGGATATTTGTAAAAGGGGTTGGGGGGCATAAGGTGGTTTTATCTCCGGGGTTGAGATGTGCTATAGGTTGTGGACCCAGAAAAGTTATGAGTTAATTATCTAACGTATGCCACATAAAAAATGCTTAACAAATGATTGTTGGATAGCACTGAGTTCAGAGTGAAGTGGTTAGAATTGCAGGGGGACTCGGGCATTGAGGATTCATTCTGAGGCCCGTCATTGCTGCATGTCACTTCCAGTCAATGTTGTGACCTGACATAAGAACTCAACAATTCCCATCATTTCCAGGAGCGAGTTCCAAATATTTGATTTACTAATATAACCTTTTAGATCATGACTGAAGTATAACTTTGGGGCTACCTGATTTTATGAATGTGGATAAACTTTCTCTTTGTTATGTGGGTGTGATTTGACCAAACAAGTATTTCTTCGTGAGTTAAAAAAAAAAAAAAGTATGTTTTAAAAAAATGAACACCTTTTTTTTTTTTATTGCAGTTATGTCGGAATTCCCCCTGACATCACATTGGTGGGCTGCTTTAGGTATATTGGAATTGTTCCAGTTTAAATTCTCTAATGAACAAAAATAATGTTAAATAGAACAACTTTTGGAAATAGATTTTATTATCTCAGACAGATTTTATAATAATATTATCTAAGATAATAATAATGATGATGTCTAAAATAATGAAAAGACACACATTTCACTGAAGATAGACTCCACTCGTTGTTTCTTTTGGCCCAAATATACTCTTACGACAGCCCAGATAGAATCTACGTGAGAGAAGGTGCCATCTTAACATGTACTTGGAAGCAAAAAAAGGTCAGTGAATAGACATGTAAGAAATATAGCATACTCTACTTCTCCTTTTAACAAAATTTGAATTTATAAAGAAATGACATAGACTTGACTTATATGTTGAGCAATAATGGGGGTGCTAACGTGAGTGAACACCTTCAAAGTCTTTACATCCTGGAAAAGTTTTCATTAAGCCCTAAATTTCCTTATCTTGCCCCCAAGTCTAATCTACAATAGTTTTTCTCTTTCCCCATCATTTTTCCCTCATGGCTGGGAAAAATACCTTCTCTGACATCTCCTCATCTATTCACAGAGCTTCATGTTCTCACATCTGCTCATGGGACTACATTTCATTTATTCTTATGTACCAAGACACAGCTTCCTCTAATTTCTTTTTGTCTACAACTTAATCTGAATAAATCCTCTTTTAGCATTCATCGATCCTCAAAAAGTTTGAATTTTTAGGAGAATTTTTAAGAGCCTAAAACCTGATTTATAGATCACAGGAGGGAACTGCCCTCCATAGAAGGATTCAAGTGAAATAGTCAAGACGTAAGATATGTCTCTATAAAGACAAGAGTATGATGAAGGAAGTGGAAAAGACAACAGAAATGATTGTATACGGAAACTAGTAAAGCATGAAAAGAGCTCCTGGGTATTGAACAAAAAAACATATGACTATACTAAGTTAAATTAGCCTCTGTTCTTTTCCCCCAATTAGTATAAAGGGCCTCAAAGTGTAGTTTACAGCAGATTTCCTCAAACTGGAATGTGCTTAATGCATGCTAATCACCTGAGGATCTTGCAAAAGTTAGTCTGGTAGGGTCTAAGTAACACCGGCACTGCTGGCCCATGGCCCATACTTTGAGCCCCAATGGCATACAGGACATTCTGAACCTTTTTAAATCTCTTATGCAACCCCTGACTTGAGACAAAGTCAATACATTCTATGCCTTTACAGTATTTTCAAGTTCTTACAATTGAGAAATTCTTCAAGGTGTCTAACTTTAATCTCCCCTGTTGTTTTCTAATATCATCATTTCCTAGAAGTAGTCATCTACATTTAGCTCTTAGTTTTAAATGATCCCATTTAAATAACATATTTTCCATAGAATTCTATTTTATGAGATAGGAAAATCAAGATATAAAACAGCAAACTGTAGGAAATGAGATTGTTGCAATATCACTTTTATTTATTTCCATTCTTAATCATATTATGTAATAATATCATATTATGTAATAATATTATATTATATTATGTAATAATTAGAAATTTAGGAAAGAAATACAACATCACAATATTAACATTCACTTGTGCTAATCAACTGTCACATAAAGCAAAGTTGGATGCTTTTAAACAGATTTCAACATTTGTCAAGTATGGAAACTATTTACTTCTAAATCTGTTATATCTGGCTTTCAAATATAAAGATCATATAATATTTTTTAAAAATTGCTTTTATTGATTTGGCAGTAATCTTGTCTAATATCTTCAATCTGTTCTGACAACAGCAAGCATACCCAAATATGTTCTGGTATTGCCACTCAATTTTAATGGCCTACACAATATTAATATTATTTACCACTTATTGATCTGCATTATATGAGGCAGGGATATTGCATTTATCTCACTAACCGTTATTACAATTTTGTGAGATGCCTATTCTATTCCAATTTTGCAAATATAGAAACTACATCTTGTAGAACTGGATAATTTAGTAGAATTCTCACAGCCGCTAAGGTGAATCTTCTAACCAGTCTTTTCTTGCGACATAAATGGCCATCCCAGAGACTCCTACATAGAAATCTGGAAGCTACTACTGGAAAGATGCTGGCTCTGCAGTGGGTATCATCTCTAAGACAGAGAATATACGAGGTTAAGAGCAGAGCTCACAGAAATTTATAGAGACAAACACCATTTAGGCAAAGGGAAGAGTAAAAGAAAAGAGGAAAGAAGACAGACTGATCAATTGGTATCACAAGCTCTGATAGGACTTCCCTGTCACTTTCTATTTCTGTGAGTTTTGCTTCCAAATCAAATAGATGCAAACATAAGATATGATTTAGGAAAGAAGATTCAGATGGTCAAAGTATCGACTTCTACACTCAATTGGAAAATAGTAAAATGTTACTTAGCCTTTTGAAAAGAACATTATAGAATTGCTTAATTTTCATTTTCAAGTATTTAAAAAAATGTTAAGAGCTAAAATGTTCATAATAAAATATTCAGTCCTCAGGACAGTGGCTGTCACACAGTAGAGCATCAATAAATATTTTTGTGTGTGAGAATTAAATGAGACGAAATTAAGTAGCAGAGATTTTCCTGGCATGGTAATGAGTATATTTGGGCTCCTGACAGAGAACACACTCCAGTGGACTACCAAGGGAGGCTGTTTAATTTTCACCCTGGGAAGGTTAAAAAAGAATATAGATAATTACTTGTAAATAATACACATATATTAAATATTATACAGATATTATAAATATATTAATATGCATATATATTTATGTCAATACAGACTTATATGTAAGGTGGGGACCTAAAAATATTTTTATATGGGTATTTTTATGTCAGGTATTTGGATCAGAAGGCCATTCAAAGACTTTATCATTCTAAAATTATAGTAAATAACACACTGGACATATATTTGTGACACATTATCTACTCTTCATGCATGGCATTACTGTCTTTGTAGCAGTACAAAAAGCAGTGAAAATTATTTCAATTATTTTTTTCTGCTTGCAAATTGAACTAAATTCATCAATCATATATCTAATAAGAAAATTAACCAAGTGAAAGTGGACTTTTCTAAAGATTTTTCTTTAGCGTAAGCAAGACATCGACTACAGTATCTTGTCAAATTAGCTGTTTATAGTACCAGTATCATTTATATTTATATTTCTTATCAGCCTCCTTTGCTAGAGTTTAATTCTCCGCTTACCTTGTATGTCTGTTAAATCTTAGATGTGTAATTTTCTCCAGTATTCTTTGGTACATACAGAAAACACATGTAGAAAGTACTGTTTCATTTTGTATAAATCTTTCAAAGATATAAATTTTTAATAAATCAGAAAAAAGATACTGAAAGAAATGCCATAAGCATATGTGAAAATGATCTTTTCTCTCTGGAAAACAAGAATTTATCCTTTTTGTATTTTATTCACAATACCACAAAATTTACTTTGCCTTAGCCAGTGACTATATGGCAAATGCCACCTTGAGGCCAAGGAGAGTCGTGCCTTAGGCATAACAGAATGGCCAATAGAATTTGCTCAAACAGTTGGGTGACTATTGCAGTTTCAATATCCAAGACTGTATTACTCAGAAGACAGTTGCCACATGACATTTGAGGTAGCCTTCTTTGTTTTTTGGTTGTTTTTTTCCACACAACATAGTTAGAACTTTGTTTTTATTTGAATAAAAAATTTCCTCATAAGAGAACAGTGGCTAAACATCTGGGAAGTTCTATCTCATGGTCTCACATTGGATGCATATCTTTGTGTGAGGAAGTTGGGCAGTCCTGTCAGGGTTCGACCTCATACCTTTGAAGGGAGTTATGCTGTTCCTGCCACACAAGAAACAACGTATTTATGAAAGCTCTGGAAAGTCAGATCAGTATTTTAAAACAAACAAAAGTCATTGGGTCAATAAAATCTTAACTAAATACATTTTCGTAAAGCCAATTAGCTCAGGTAGGTGAAATTCTGGCTGTTAAAATATTTCCTATACTTAAAAATATTTCCCAAGTTAGTAAGCATGCTTTTCTTTTATAATTAGAGGGAAAACATCTTATAAAAATATATATTTGAATAGAAACAACACAAACAAATGGCAGGTTGAAGCGCTAGAAGAATTGAGAATTGTGAATACCTTGGCATGTGCTTTGACTTCATTGCCTTTGAATTTCTGAGTTTTAAGAATTCCTTACTATTAATTTGACAGAACCATGCAACTATTCCGTGAAGGAAATTTTAAATTTCAACAATTTACCAGCCTCAAACTATATACCTCTTAGCTGAATCTATAAACTACTCTATTTCAAATGCTATGTCAGCTTCGGAAACATTATTTTAGTCATGACAATTGGTTCTTATTCGTAATCTCACCAATGAATTATTCATTATTGATAGTTAACCAAAACTTCCCTTTCATTTACTTGCAGGATCTGGCTTAATTTCGATGATATGTGGAGGCCAGGCGTTAGCATACTGCTTGTTCAAAGACAACTTTATCTATCCAGATCTGGATGATTTTTAACAGAACATCTGGATTAATTTGCTTCAGAATTTCTATACTATGACATTCATCGTGTCAAATTTAAATTTTATTTTTTGTTCCTACTTATATTTAAGGTTAAATCTATTCATTATACTTTATAAAATGAAAAAGAGAAGTTAATGGAGAGCAGAACAACCCTAATAAAGAATTCGGGAGCAAAATGTTGCAAGCTCATAAAATGCAGTGTTTCCCAAAGTGTGTTCCATAAAACACTGGTTCTAATGGATGTAACTTTGCCGTGCAAGGAAAAAAGAGTTTCGTGTTTAAGTATATCTGTGGAATCCTGGGTCTAAGTAAAGCAGACTTATTTATTTCAGGACTTCTCAGAATCATTAACATACTGTTGTAAACAAGGCATCTGTAAGCTGTAATGTATATTATGTGCTGTTTCTCAAATGTACTTAACCAGGAACACACTTTAGAAGATGCTGAGGTATCATGGAAAGGATAAGGCAGAAGAGGGCAGATTCAAACTGCTGTGAATTCCTGCAGCAGAATTACATTCTGTTGTTGTCCCACAGTATCTGTTCTGTGCTAGAGCATTTCTTAGGAAACCACTGCCTTTTTAAAATATCAGTATCTATTTTTTTCCTTAGACTGTGGTCTTCTAACACAGTGCTTTTCAAACTGTAATATGAATTTGATTTACCTAGGAATCTTGTTACAACCCTGATTTTGGTTCAGAGGGCTGGAGTGAAGGCTGAGAATCTGTACTTCTAGCAATTCCCAGGAAATGCTGGTACTACTGGTCCATAGACCATTCTCTGAGAAGCAAGGGGCTAAGTGGTTGGGACTATCTTTTTTTTTTTTTTTAAGTTTGTATAGCTCTGCATCACCAATCCTGTTTTTTATATCATTGTCATTCAATAAATGCTTGTTGAATTGAATTTAAACTGAGGTGAGTTAAATGTTTATAACTATCTTAAATATTTACCACATTTTAATAGAGTTAAAATATCTCCTGATATAAAATAAGTGCATCCATGGTTACAACTAAAATATAAACAGGAGAAGGGCAAGAAAGTGGCATACACTCCCCTCTCCCCGCAAATATTTTTCAGAACAATTAGAAACCAAACTAAACCATCTCCTAGAATTCTCTCCTAGGTGAGTCTTTTTACCAAAAAAAAAAAATTTATTTCTTCCATAAAGACATTCATTCACTCACAAGAAATGTCATGCTAATTTTATGTATTCCAGGTGGCCTTCCAAAAACTCTGTTGTATTGGTCAGTTCCTGGTTTAGAAAATGTAAACTTCTCATACACATGTAAGCATGAAAATAATGATACTGGCTCCCTTGCTTCTTTCTCACATTACTTATTCACACAAACTTTTGTATCCCAACATTATTCCCATTCTTCCTGTTAATTTCTTTCAAAATGTTTGTTCATGGAAGTAACAAAACATGTAGCTCACCTAGATCAGTCAAGGGACTGTGAATTCCAATTACTAATGAAGATGTGTCATCTTTAAAAGAAGGCAGAGTAGGGTAGCTATGAAAGTGCCAGCTTTCTGATCTTCAATTCCCTACTGAAAACCCCACCTGACAGCACACAGGAAAGAGTGTCTTGCTAAACATGCAACAAAACTCAATATTGCTCTATGAGAAATGCAGATACTGAGCAAACCATGAATACACTGATGAGAAAGTGTGTCCCTATACAACTCATACCTATGGAAGAAATTTACAGAAACATTAAACTGCCTAAATAAATTTGTTAATTAAAAAAGATTGGGTTGATTAAGTACTTTTTAATATAATGAGAATTAAGTTCCACTAGTAAATTAGAATAACAATCTCTCCAGACTCAGAAGACCTTAATATCTTGTCATTCTGTAGTGTAGCTTAATTAGCATGTTTATTTCTAGGATTAGAAATCCATCTGCTCAGGTAATTACTATTGCGTTACTCCTTCTCTTTATTTTTTTTCTCCTAATCACAAGAATAATCTGTGGTTTTCCTCTTTTACTCATTAAAATGATTACTATTATCCATTTGATGACATCTCTTGACACAAAATTAAAAATTCAATGAGATTGTATATTTTAGCACAAAAATAATGTATATCAGACCTAATCAACTAAATATTCACTTTAGTTTTTATTGCCTTAAATGATATATAAAATCTTTTCAAAGGCCCAGAGTTATGCTCATTTAACTAACTTTTCCAGTGTCCTACATAAAATCATAAGTTGGTAGAATTGTACTCAGAATTTTAATGCATATTTTTCAGGACTAGTATTTCCATATTTTTAAGAAAGATAATACTTTTATATTCTGCATAACTTTTTCATAAATATGCTTTAAATTTATTATGCCATTGTGTTATTTTACAATTTAAATCTATTTACATACTCCTGTAATAATGTTTTTCTTAAAAGAATTATATATCAAATGAATGAACAGTATCTTTACTTTTGCTGACAATAATTCCAAAATACACAAGGACTATTTTCACATTTGCAGTCTGAAGATTAGACTCTTATTTAAAATTTTATGGGTTTTGTTCAACAAATTTACCTTAGTAGCTGAATTGATAAATCCTAAAGCTGTTTAGTATCAGTAGCACTGTAGAGATTATCCTATAAAAATGTGAACATATATATTATGAGACAGAGATTTTTGCTTATGACAAACATCTCAGGAAAAATAAAAGCACTTCCTAAAGTGGTTGCTGTATAAACTTTAGAAACATGAATTGCTAGGTAAATAAATGCATAGCAAAAGCACCCATAGATATGGCTGTGGTAAAAATTGTCAGAAAAGGATGGAAATACAATTTGGTTGTTATGAAGATAATGCAATTCTTCAAATAAAATTTCTACTGTAAAAATTGTCCTCATAAAATCTGTAAAAATTTGGGAATGTTCCATATTTTTAATAGATAACAATAAGATTATAACTTTTCCATTTATTATTTCTTACTTGCCTTACCTGTTTATTTAAATTTTTTTTTATTTTATAAATGTCCTGGTAGTTCAGTAGCAAGAGGCCCAGACACATCCTAAAAGGCAGAGTGAATGACCACCTGACTTTCTTCTTGGTGAAGAGTGTTCACCACCACTATCCATCCCCACGTGCTCAATAATGCAAACAAGACAGAACTAAAAATACTATTCCAACCCATCATTTTAAATAACATCTTTACAGAATATCAGTGTGTTAATCTAGCTGATTTTAAAAGCTGGTATAATATTATATTTATTGATTTAAAAGTGGGCTCACATCTTTTTACACTTTTACTGTGTATTTCTTTATATTAATACTCTTGGAGATTATCACAGTTATAAATTCTTCATTGGTCAAAAATAGGAAAATGCAAAAAGTATAAAGAAGAAAATTAAGATAATTCATAATCTCACAATTCAAGGTCATTGTGTGTGTGTGTGCATGTGCATTTTTTACTACTTTGGATTATACTGTGGTCTTAAATTGTGCTTTTTTTTTACTTAACATTTTCTCCTATATATTTTATTAAACATGTTTTTAATGTCTACATTTTTCTGTAATACAAATAAATTATAACTTATTTCCTTATTATTGATGCTTCAGTTCTTTATACTTTTTCTCACATTAAGTAGGTACACATTAGATGGATCTTCATTTGCATTCTCAGATAGTTCTTTAAAATGAATCACTAGAAGTGGAATTGTTAGGACATTTGGTCCTAACAAATGTTAGAAGTGGAATTGTTAGGACATTTGGTGTGACTGTTTTTTGATTATTGAAAAATATTTCCAAATTGTTTTTCAGAAAGTTCATGCCCATTTATTCTTCCACCAGATGTTTGAGAGTACCCATTTTACTGTAGCCCTCCAACACTAAGAATTGTCATTTATACTATTAATAAGTATTTATTAATATTAATTATATTTTTACAGTGCATATCAACTCCTAAGTTGTTGCAAGAAAATGACTTATATAACTGAGATCTAAATTAAGGTGCTCAGTAAGCTAATTTGAATTTAGAAAAATTTAGTTTTATCCTACTTCTGGAGCAGCTTTTGACAACAAACATAGATCAAGTGCCTACTGTGCACAAGACATCAGTGACCCAATCTCTACCTAGCTGTTCATGTAACCAGCTGACAAGTATTTACTGAGTGCCTACTATGTGTCACGCAATTTTGCTAGGCTCTGAGATAGCATGCTAGGCACTATGAAAAATACAAAAGCAAAGGACACATCTAATTCTCTTACTTTCCACTCTCTGATTTGTCTAAGTATTTAAGTCCTCAAGAGAGGGCAAAAGGAAGACAAAAAGAGGTAAGTTTATATTAAAACATTGCCTCTGTCTCTTTTTAACTTTGTTGCCCGGAGAAAGCTTTTTACCCTACCTTATAAATAAATGGCAATGATTAAATTAAATAATGTTTAGAATGTTCAGGTGTAACCAAGGTAAAGCAACGTATCTAGTAGCTGTTATTAATATATTTTTAATGAACTGTTGTTGGCTAGATTGTAGAACATAAAAGGAGAAGAGATTTAAGCTATTTCAAGAATAGAAATATAATTTTGTTCATTGCCATATAGCCAGCTCCTAGAACAGTGTCTGGGACATATCAGACATATTAGATGCACAACAAATATTTGTTAAATGAGGAGAAAAAACAAATTTGTTTTTCCTTGCTTCAAAGCAGTCAGCTGCAATCCACCAAATTAGTTGCAAGTTGGAAGATTCCAGGGAGGTGTCAGACACTGGCAGGATTGATCATTGAACTGATCCAGCCTATCAAAGCCTTAATGTCATAAGGAAAAGATATGCACAGATTGCCTAGGAGAAGGAGGACACCAAGTAGCAAGGGAGTGAAATGTTTAAACTGAATGTAATTGGACACACTGTACATTCCCTAAGCTGGTGTTGAGAGCAGACTCAGCAAAAACATTTAAACTCCCAAAGCATTCAAGAGTAAAGTGTATTTTACACAAGGCTTTTTTTGGAAGACGAAGGAGAGGATGGCATTGCACTCGTCCTAACACACTGCTTCATGTCCTCTTTAGACAGACTGGCTCTGTCCCCTGGCTGCTGCTCATGGCCAGGTCTCTTTCCTCTTCCTCACCTTCTCCCTACACAGCCTCTAAAAAATCCCCGGTATGTTCCAAGCCCATCAGATTCAGACCACAATTAACTTATACTAATAATCAAAGCAAACTCTTAGCTGCCTGAAGAACAGCTGTCCTTTGTTGCCCAATCTTGTCCCTTCAGGGTGTCACCTTGCTCCATCTCAAAAGACTTTCCAAGATATTCACCTCATCAAAAAACATTATGTCTCCTCTCAGGCCAAATTTTGCTGCTAGAATGGAAATGCTCTATGTATATCATAGAACAGCTCCGCCCAATAGAACTTTCTGCAGTGATGGAAATGTTCTATATCTGTGCTGTGCTATACAGTAGCCACTAGCTACATGTGGCCACTGAGCTCTTAAAATGTGGCTACTGTGATTGAATAACTGAATTTTTAATTTAATTTAATTTTAATTAGTGGCTACTGCATTGGACAATGCAGATCTAGGAGATCTCCTTCGCATTTACAAGGAAAAGATAGAACCACAGGTAGTTATTAGAATTCCCAACCAGGCCAAGTGTGAGGCTGAGTTCCTAAGGATCGAAAGATCCACCCTGCTAGGGAAGAAGCATTAGAGATAAATGATGAGTCTCTTTCCAGGGTTTTCACTAGAGCTCACCTCCCTTTTTCTCTGGGCATCAACTATTTGATTGCAGTGGGAAATGAGAGGATTTAAAAACCCCTCAGTTTCACAGTAACAGAAAGAATCCAGATGGAGATGCACAAACTGGACACTGTCTTGGTGGGTGTGAGAGTTGGGGCAGGATCTGTTCCCTAGCATGGCCTGCCATGGGCATGTAAGCACGTGAACAATCTCAAAGTGTCTTGTGAAAAGTCATCATCTGCCACGCACTAGGTTCTCTAGAGGTCCATTGAATGGACAAAACCCTAAGTGGGCATAGGAATGAAGCCCAGCGTAGTTTGCCGGAACTCAGGATACTCCAAAGGAAAAAGTGCATAGAAAACTCAGCGATTGTCATCCAAGCCATGGTGCACAAAAGCTCTATGTATGTTGTCCAGTAAGGCACGATATGGTGGTGTCTTTTTTCTTTTCATATAAAAAAATATAGGGACAAAACCCTAAGTGGGCATAGGAATGAAGCCCAGCGTAGTTTGCCGGAACTCAGGATACTCCAAAGGAAAAAGTGCATAGAAAACTCAGTGATTGTCATCCAAGCCATGGTGCACAAAGGCTCTGTGTATGTTGTCCAGTAAGGCACGATATGGTGGTGTCTTTTTTTTCTTTTCATATAAAAAAATGTAATTTCTACATTGGTGTTATGACTCAAATTGATTCTTTTTTCTTTTCATGAGTGTTTAGTATCAGTGGGTCTTAAATGTGAAAATGTGCTGACCATGACTTAAAAACAAACAATAAACAATCACGGAAATTTGTAATCTTGCAATCTAGCTGCCCTTTCCCTTTCCTTGATAGGCCTCCTGGTTGTCTGGATAATTGACACCACCAGTGCAGTCAAAAAGGACTATTACACGGTAGTGTATTCCAAACCATCCGCATCCAGTGGGTCAGCGGAGTCCAGGAAAAAGAATACATGGGAATTGGAATCTGAGACAGCACCTACTACGCCATATGAATATTTTTATAATCACATGCCTTTCTCCACTGAGGACCATTCTATATATTGAATGGTTTGGGAGCATAAGAATAACTTTTGATTCTCAGTAACTCTGAGACTGAGTTAGGTTTTAATTGGTCATTTCCAAAAGATAATGTCAAGTATTATTAATAGTATACTTAATCCTATAATAGCTACCTGTATGCTTTCCTCCAAAATGTTTTATGATTTTTTCTTACTGTGCTGCTCTTTTATCCCCTGAAGATTTCATATTTTCAGTCTTTTATCTGACATTAAAAACAATTTTAGTAAATTAAGATTTATACAAGAGTTGTCAAGTTGGACTTGCAGTTTACAATTCTAGCAAATTCAAAGTAGTCAGCAAGTCTTCTAACGAGTGTATCAATGGTACCTGGTTGTGAATTATAAGCATCTCTTTCTAGGAATCTCCTATCACAAGATTATTAGGATGCTAATAAAATGAGGGCTGGTATTAGGCAAAAAAAATTACTATTTGGTATCTTCTGAAAAACTCAGAAGTTTTTCTAATAACCGTAGTATGGTATGATATGTTAAGCCCTGCATAAGTACAGCATGTCACTGTACAATTGAGCAATTGAGACACAAATATTTGTTTATAGACAAGTACAAAGAACAAGGGTGGGGGTTCTGTCCCTACTGTCAGCATCCTTCCAATGTAGAATTGTCTTTATTTGGCTACTGCTCTCCTTTCATTTTCCTCCATTCTTCTGTGCCAAATCTTTGGGCAAGATGATTCCTTGGAAGGTGGTTGCATGCCTGCTTCTGGTCTTGCCAAATGCCAGGAAGCTTTGTGCCAAAGCCAGCCACAGATCTCAGCCACCTGAATGAAGCGTCTACTCACAAAAGAGGATATTATCACTAGGAGCAGAGCTTTAAGCAAGCTGCCCTCAGGCTAGTCTTTGTTGGCGAAGGTCACAGAAAGATTTGATGTGAATCTAGCTGCCTCTCATCTCAACAGCCTCACTCTGTGGGGCCACCCACTTGCTGCTGTAGGCAGAGTGCCTCCTGCTGGCCTTGACCTGCCTCCCTGGCTCAGTCCTGTGGAGGGATAATCTAGCTTCTCCCATCCTGTCACCCCAGGCTCAGGCTCTGGGTGGTATCTAAGATTTCCCCAAGGACCTAAAGTGAGTGATGATGGGCTTTGCATTTTCCAGGAGCCACACAGCTTGGAGGAAAATAAGGAGTCTACAGGAAGTGGTGAGATCCCGGATGTGGCTCCGTGGAAAAGGAGTCTCTAAGCGGCATCCCCTTGCCTTTCTCTGCTTCAGTACCACCCCCACCTCCCCAACACAGAAGAGCCTTCTCAAGGAGCTCTAACGGAAGAATTGGTCTGGGCTATGCAACATGGAGAGATGGTCCAAGGAAAATATAAACCCACAAATCAGAGCAAAGCATTCACAAAAAATTTTTTACAAAACATAGCTCTTCCAAAAATGACAAATCAATTGACCATACATATCTCTAAGGAAGACGGCACATTCAAGATATGGAAGAATTTCAACCACAGAGATAGAAAATAAGGCAGCAATTTTTAAAACAAAAATATAAATGTTCCATATTTTCCTTCAAATAGAAAAATAGGAGGCATCATCTCTGCAACAAGAACAGTTGGTAATCATACAAATGTGACAGATTTAGAAATCATGGAAATGAAAAATACAGCCATTGCTATAAAAAGCTAAGTAGACAAGATAATTGGTGGTCTAAATATGGCTAAAGAGAAAGATTAATGACATAAAAAAAGAATTTAGAAACTCACTCAGAATTTACCACAGAAAAAGAGATGAAAAATACGGAAGATAAGTTGAGACATGAAAGATACATTGAGAAGCCCCAACATCCATGTAATCATAGTCTACAAGGATATATATACCAATAAGAATGAGGGAGAGAAAACATGTGGATATAATAGCTGAAGGGTTTCTGGAACAGCAGAGGCATATGTGTTTCCAGATTAAAGGGCTTAGCAAATGTCAAATGAGATAAATGAAATAACCCAAACCTGGATAAAACATACAGAAATAGAAAAATAATGATGATAAAGATAAAATTCTTAAAACTTAAAATGAGATAAAAGATAAGTTACCTAATGTAGGAAAAAGGACCTTTCAGAATGCTGGTAAGCTTGAGGCAGAGATATTGTCCAGAAATATCTGGGTATTGACTTTGTTTTCTCCCAACACTATATATTCCAACCTTGCCATGACCAGGTGAGGATGTGGCCTTGCTGATACTGAATTTGGTTAATAAAACAGAAAGCCTGTTGTTTACAGTAATTTCCTTAAAGGAAGCAAATAGATTGTTGGTATAAATTTATATTAAGTAAACTAAAATCCCTAAATACAAAATGAAAGTGGTAAAAGAAATTGATCTTTCTAGATGTGAAAACTTCTACTTTGTATGGAAAATGCTAATGCTGATGCCAAGGAGAGAAAACACAAATAAACAATGTTAGGAATAAAATAATAGATATAATTCAGGTGCAGCAGAGGATTCTAGAAATCATATAATTGATAAATTGATAAATAGACAATTTTAAATAATAATGGAAGATACAGAAAGCACAAATAAATTGATAATTATTAAAGAAACAATCTGTCAGTAAAAATAAAAAAATATTTTCCTTAAAGCACATCTGGTTCAGATTGTATTCAGATCGCATGAAACTATTAAAGACCAGATAATCTGTCTCATATACAAACTATCCTAGAGAATAGAAAAATAGGAAAAGCTATCCAATTAGTTTTCAAGCTTGGAATGACATTGATACCTAAACTGGACAAATATAATAAATGAGAATAAAATAACAGATCAATCTCACTTATAAAAATATATTTAAAATTAAAAATATTACCAAATTAACCCCAATCATGCATTTTACAAATATCAACTCATCATCATAGAATTCATTCTAAGAACTCAAGGATAGTTCAGTACATGACAATTAATATAAATCATAATATATCAGATTAAAGGAGAAAACTCTGATCTTCTTAATAGAAATTAGGAAATAATAGACTCCTCAAAATTCATGCTTTTAAAAAAAATCTCAACCTATAAATAAAAAGAAATCTATATATCTAGTAAGAATCATGCATCAAACCCTAAAGCAAATATATTTAATGGTTAGACACTATTTTGCAAATAATCATGACAATACCCCTTGCCTGTGATTCAATATTCTACTGAGAGTCTTAACCAATTGAATAAGAGATAAAAAAACAAATAAAAGGTTAATAGGTTATTCTTGGCAGATAATATGATGATATGACATATAAATTAAAAAGAAATAACAATCTAATAAGAATCAATAAAAGAGTATAGCCAAGTAATAGGAAATAAGATAAACATACAAAATTGATAGTAAACCTTTCTAATAACCAATTAGAAAATATCCCAAACTAATAGATATCTCACTTAAAATAGCAACAAAATCTTAAATTACCAGGAATAAAACAAAACAATTATGTGTGGAAAACGTGTCAAACTATGTTGAAATACATTAAAAAAGTCACTGAGTAATTGAACAGATGTCCACAAAGAGATGCAATGTAAAGAAGTCAATTTTCTCTGAATTAATTTTTAAGATCAATATTTTTAAAATATTGATAGATTTTTGAAAAAAATCTACCAAACTAATTCCAAAATTGATATTTGAGTAGAAGTTCAAGAATAGCCCAGATAATTTTGAAAAGAAGTTTAAGAGAAGGATTTGCTATACCTGATATCAAGATTTAGTATTAAGCTAGAATAATTAAAACATTGTGATATTGGTTTGGGAACATATAAATAGATCAATGTGACAGAATAAAATGTATACAAAATCAAGCAGTTTCTGGAACTTAGGATGAGACAGAGGTTAACATTAAAAATGGGTAGAAAAAATACACATTATTCAATAAAGTATTTTCCATATAGAAAAATATAATTGGGTGTTCATTAAGTCATAAAAAATTCCACATGGATTAGAACCCTAAACTTTTAAAATATTAAGCAATATTTTATAGAAAGAATAAGGTTAGAAACCAAAAAGAACAAAGACATCATAACCAAAATTAGACAAATAATAGTGTGAAGTTGTTTGCAAATTTATACAAATACAATGGAAATTAAATTAGGGAATAGTACCCTTAATATAGTATTGTTACAGTATTGTTACATATGAATAGGGAAATACAAATGGCTCAACAGAAAAATGAACAAAAGATATAAACTGGAAATTAAGCAAAAAGAAATACAGAAAGCCAATATACCATGTTTCCCTGAAAATAAGACAGGGTCTTATATTTATTTTTCCTCAAGAAGACACCTTAGGGCTTATTTTCAGGGGATGTGTTATTTTCCCCTCAAAACCTCAGCTTGCAGCATGCACAGGATGGCCGGGGACCTGACGGGGGAGCCGACCTTGTTGGTGGGGCTGCCCACACCTTTCCAGTCACCTCTGGGATAGTAGCTGTCACGATGGGGCAAGATGAGAAGGGCTGCTTGTCTTCTTTACTGCTCCGCGATGAAATGCATGGGTTGTGCAGATACGCTGTGTAGCCACGCCCACCACTAGGTCTTATTTTTGGGGTAGGGCTTATATTGCACAAATGCTTAGAAATCCTGCTAGGGTTTATTTTATGGGTAGGTCTTATTTTTGGGGAAACATGGTATTTGTGAAAAGATGCCCAGCCACACTAAAAATCAAAGAAATTTAATTTAAAATGCTTATAAAATATAATAGTACTTTTTGCCAAATGAGTTTGGTTGAAACAAAAACTAAATACAATCAACGTGTATTTTTTATTTTATTAGATGTGATCAAATGACACACCAAAGTCAAAGCATCAATCAATTTGCAGCCCCATCAGCAATATACAAAAGTGACTGTGTCCCCACATTCTGTTAATTGTATTCCATGGGGAATGATGTTTCGGGGCCTGCACAAGAGGTTACACATGCTTAATTAAAGTTCTTTAGTAGGTATACTTTATGAACTTGGACTGAAGTAGTTGCCAAAATTTTGGTCATGGGAATCTGAGAGAGAGTTCAGTATTTGGCTATGTGATTAGAATCTTTAGTTCATTAAAATGGATTGTATGTCATGAAGGTGTCTTATAGCACAGGATTTTAGTAGAAATTAGCTAAAGAGTACTGAGGCATCTAGTGACATAACAAATTACAATGCAAATAATATTTTGGAGATTTGTCAAAGGTGGTTTGAGATTAGCGAATTTCAAATTGAAAATGTGGATGAAATACTAAATGTTGTCAAAAAGGTGAAGAAAAGAGAATGTTCAAACTCAGCTGATAGAGTTAAATTGGCATAACATCTTACGAAAAGCATATCTAGTAAGTGTGTCTCTATGATATCCAATAGCCCCAGCAAGTCAACTTGTATATGAACACCTCGGGGAAACTCATGGGCAAAATATACAAAAATATACCCTTCAGCATTATTTCTAATAGAGATAAATTGGAAGCAACATAAATGTCCACCAATGTGAATATGGATTTTAAAAATTTATTAATAGGTGGAATACTATTAGCCCTTTAAAGATATTAATAAGAGGTTGATAAATGAACATGAGAAATCTCAAAAGTATGTTGGTGAAAATATAAAAATACATGTTAACCTCCTTATGGGTATTTTTAACATGCACATGAATATTACCATATATTATATATGGGTGCATAGATGCATGACAGGAATGATGATGCAGTGATTTGCATTGAAGTCATGATACTGATTGCCTGGGGACAGGGTGAGAGTGGCTAGGAATGGAACTGAGAAAGAAAGATTAATTTAAGTACTGGGCGTGTTGATTTTGAGCTGACAATAGGATTTTCAAATGGAAATATCCATTTGGCAGTAGAACATGTGAAATTAGGTCTCCGGCAGCCTATTCTAAAGAACATTTCTAATGTTGTTTGTGAAGCTAAAGTTAATCGCTGATCAAACTGTTATAATAAAAAGACAATTTACAAGTGTCTACCATAATTTGAAGACTTACTAAGGTTATAAACGCACTGAAGATTCTAAGCTTTAGGAATTTCCTTTCCATATGTAGCTTCAATATATTGTGTTACTACTAGGATGGATAATATATCATACTGTTTAAAACAAACATAAGTAAGATTCTTTTTCTCAAGCTCAGTCATATTGTGTGATCCTTTTGTGCCGTGAGGACAAATGCTCTGTTGACCAATGTGCATAGATTTATGAAATCAGATTTAAATACACTTCAATTTCTACAGGATGTATTTGTATAATAAGGAAATGTAACAATGTTTAAAGACTCAGCTATTTTTCTTACCACTTACAAAATCCGAACTGAATCTGACTTGATAATTGTATGAAAGTTTAACTTAATACATTCATTTTCTTTTTTTGTGGTTCCATTTACATAGTAAAAAGAATTGAGCAATGGTGCAAAGTTTTGGCTTTGTAATTTGGACTGGTATTGTGAGTTCATTTTCATAGTTATTAACCCATGTTTTTCCCACAAACAAGTCCTGCTATTCACAAGGGGAATCATTTCTGAGAAATATTGGACTAGCACATGGTAGGTGCTCAAAAAAATATTTGTTGAATTCAGTAAATGAGTGAATAAATGATCATTTCTAGAAAGTTCTAGGAAAATAAACTTAAAATCATGTTAATGGTAGTTCACACGACTTTTCTGCCTATGAAACTATCTACCCCATAGCATTGTAGATGCTTGATAAATGTGTATTGAATGAAGAAATGAATGCATACACTACTCTATATTTATATTCTCATAAAAACTCAATGAACATTTTTTTGCCCACCTCTTTACTATAACTAGCACTGTCTATTTTATTGTATTAGTTATGACCTTTGCTTTAAAGTGGCAGAAACTGATTTTAAGAATAAAATCATTTATTGGCTTCTGTATTTAAAAAGTCTAGAAGTCTGCTGCCTTCCAGTGAGGCTTAAAATGGTGGCTCAAGGTTTGGTTTATTTCTATTTTCCCATGTGTTCTCTTGTAGGGGCTCCATTTTTGGCAAGTTTCATCTTTTGTGTTTCCTATTTGGTTGCTCATGTTTCTTGTTAGATCCAGTGAGAAAGAGCAAGGTTGTTTCTTTCCCAGAAGGTTCCGGTTTTATTGGCTCACATTGGATCCTGAGCCAATCCCTGTGGCCAGGGCAGTGGGATGTGCTGGTCAGCTGAAGACAATCTGAACCCCTGACTGGTGGGGGAGGTGGACGGGGTATGGAAGAGGTATCAGCTTCCCGTGAAGCCCATGAGCGACTTGAAGGAGCAGGTACAAGAATGAAAATTGGGTTTCTGTTAATAAGGAGTCCAAGAATCAAATGCCTACTTTACCTATCAAAAGGAGCTACAGTATGGGTTTGAAGATAAAAGAAACACAAATGAAAACAATGAATGGGCAATATGATATTATATAAAACAACATTATACATTGGTAATAAATGATTAATTGCATAATACACAAAAATAATAGAGGAACAGAAGGGAGCACAAAAAGAAACAAAATCCTATTGTGGTTTTGTATCATTAGAAAATACCTCCAATATTTATCAAGCGCCTACTCTGCACCAGGACCTGTGCTAGGCTCAGTCACTTACTTATGAAGTCACTGCCCTCTCTGACCTTAAGATGGTAATTACGCCTACCCTATCTTCCTCAAAGAATCAAAGAAATTAACTTATATTAAAGTGTCAACGGGATACCATTACATGGATATGGTAAATTTTGCAATCATAAGTTTCAATTTCTTTACTTATGCTCTTTATCTGAATTATTTACTTCTTGGTACAGTAAAATCTTACTCTTCATACAAAACTGAACTAAAAGATAATTTCTATGAAACCTTCTCAGGTATCTACCTCTTTCCCAATTGAGAGAGGTTTAATTACCCATTCTGCATCTGTTCTTGCCTCTATATAATAATCACCATGTGACTAGAGACGTGCTATTTGTAAACCACTTCCAAGTCCATCAACTTAATTGATCTGACAATTCCCTAGAATTTATAACTGTTCCTATTTTGTGCTGGAGAGATTGAAAATCACTACCAAACCTTCAAAGATCAGATAGTCCCAATGGCTCATTGTTATATGTTGCAGAGCATTGAAAATGAAGGAAAACATTCTTATTTTTTATGAGGCATGTATACATTAATACTTAACCCTGAGATAGACAGTACAAAAAGAGAAAATTGCAGCATAATATCATGAATATTGATGGAAAAGTTCTAAATAATAGGAAAAAATCCAACTCCCCCTTTAAAAATATACAACATGATCAAGTAGGATTTATCTCAGAAATGCAAGGTTGTTTCGAAAATAGAATATTCATCAGTATAATATGCCATGTTAAAATTTTGAAGGAGAAAAATAGCATAAGTATCTCCATAGATGCTGAATAAAAAGCACTTAAAAAATACCCTTTTCTTTTTTTTTCCATGACATATTAGTTGCTAGCACAATACCCTTTTCTAATAAAAAATACTCAAGAAAATAAGAATTGATAAATACTTTCTTAACAGGATAAAACATATATTCCTTAGTTTTAAAGCAAGCATCTTACTTAATGAGAAAACACTAAGAAGAGTAACCAAGCAGGGCTGGCCACTGTTTCCACTACCATCAACATTCTACTGGCAATGTCAGCCAATTCAATTAGACAAAAGAAATCAAGTAGGGGCATAAGATTTGGAAAAGAAGAAATAAAATTATCTCTATTTGCAGATGTTATGATCATATACCTGGAACATCCTAGCGAATCAATGGCAAAACTCAAACAAAGAATTTAGTAACATAGAAGGCTATAAAATTAACATGCCAAAATCAGTAGCAGTTATTTACACAACTGATAATCCGTTAAAGAATATAATGAATGGCAGAGAAAGCCCCATTTACATTAGCAACAAGGAAGATAAAGTACTTAGGAATAAATTTAAACAATAAACGTTCAAAGCCTATATGAGCAAACTTTTTTAAACGCTGCTGAATGACATAAAAGTAGACTCGAATAAACAGAAAAACATCCTAATTTTTGGATTGGAAGATTCAACATCACTAAAATGATGATGAGTCAGTCCTCTAAGAAAATTTATAAATTTAATGCAATCCCACTAAAAAAATCCACAAACTTCATATAGAAAAATATAAACATGCAAAAATAGCCAGAAAAACACTTTGAAAAAGCTATGAGAGAATAAGAGCTTTACCAGATAGTAAAACATACTACAAAGTTACTAGTGAATGTTGACAAATTAAATAGAATAGAAAATCCAGAAAGAAACGC
The DNA here is from genome assembly GCF_040939455.1 of Microcebus murinus. Lineage (NCBI taxonomy): Eukaryota > Metazoa > Chordata > Mammalia > Primates > Cheirogaleidae > Microcebus > Microcebus murinus. The sequence goes on from NC_134108.1 coordinate 31,864,945, forward strand.
ATATGAAACTGTAGCATATGATAAAGGGAGCATTTCAAATCACTAAGGCAAAGAGTAAATTTTAATAAATGGTTCTGGGACAACAGGTAGCCGTTTGAAAAAAAGGTAGCATTAGATCCATACCTCACATGACACATAAGAATAAACTCCAAATTGAAATGAAACCATCAAGTGCAATAAGAAAGTACAAGTGAACTTCTCTTTAACCCAGGAAAGGCCTTCTAAGACTAAATCCAGAAGTCATAAAAAATAGATAAATTGGCCTATGTAAAAATTTAAAAACCTCTGCATGGCAAAAAACATCATAAAGTCAAAATATCATTAACAAACTGGAATAAAATGTATCACACAGATACATTGTATCACACAGAAAAAGGGGTAATGTTTGTAATATATAAAATATTCTTCTAAATTGAAACTAAAAAGATTCTTAAAAATCCAAATGAGAAATCGGGGAAGACAGGAACAAACAATTCACAAAAAGTATACAAAAATGGATGAAAAGATGGTTAACCTCACTCATGATAAGAGAAATGTAAATTAAAACTATATTCATATATAATTTGTCAGGAAATTAGCAAACATCAAAAAAATATAGTGCACTGTTGATTGTGCTGTGGAAAAACAGGAACTCTCAGATGTTGCTAAAGGGAACCGCGGCCTTCTAGAGAGGAATTTTGCAATACTTAACAAAACTACATGTACATTTACCTTTTGATCAAATAATCCCACTTCTAGGAATCTACTTTAAAGATATACCTTCAACAACACAAAAATATAAATGTTCAAGATTATTTATTGCAGCATTTGAAAATACCTGAAACTCCCTAAATGTCCACACATATGAGAGTTAGTTGAATAAACTATGGTTCATCCACACAATGGAGTACTACCCAGCTATAAAAAATGGTCTGTGTGAACTACTATGGAGTGATTTCCAGAGAAAATAAAAATATATACATTGAACTACTAGCTTGAGTGAAAAGAAACACAGGAAGCAAAAACCAGAGACTAAAATGCTGGTACCTTCTGGGCATAGTGAGAAAATTGGGTAGGAAGTATAAAGAAAATAGGGAAGAGTCATTTCTCTGAATATACTTTTTATTGCATAGACCTGACTTTTAAAGCTTTTTGCAACTAAGTGGCTTAAATAAGAGACATTTATTGTCTCACAGTTCTGGAAGCCAAAAGTCCAAGATCAAGGTGTTGGCAGGGCCACACTTCCTCTGAAAGCACAAGGGAAGAATCTGTTCCAGGCTTCTCTCCTAGCTTCTGGTAGTTCTCTGGCTAATGGCAGCAAAACTCCAATCTTAAGTGGCATCCTCACTGTGTAGATGTCTATATGTACAAATCCCCCCTTTTTATACAAACACTGGTCATATTGGCTCACCTAGTCCAGTGTGACCTCATCTTATTTAATTATACCTTCAATGACCCTATTTCTAAGTAAGGTTAAATTCTGAGCTGCTGAAGCAGGGGGAAGGACAGGCGCTATTTAACACATAATGTTTCACATACTCAAAAAGGACAATAAATGATATATTTATAAGGAGGGAACCCTAAAACTGAATACAAACAGAAATAAATGAACTGAACAGCATAAGTTAAAAGAATAACATAATCACACTCAAGAGGGGAAAATTAACTCAAGCAAATTTTGAACACAATATCTAGATTATTTGCCTTCATGCTAAAGGCAAAGGGACCTCTAAACAAATACGAAACTCTAATTATTTACTAGTAGACCTCTTTTCATCTTTTTTCCCCCAGAAACATAGCTTAGTAATTCTGAAACTACTTTTTATATATTCTAGGGTCAAACAAACAAATAAATATATATATTGTTGATAACGGGAATGAGATTTCTCACTGTTGGAAAAGATGGTGATAAATCTGGAAAGGAGACTGAAATTTGAAATATCAGTGTGAACTCACAGGGACGTAGACAGACAAGCAGAAACAAAAGAAAATAGACGGGTGTGGGTTTGTATGTGTATGTGTGTGTGTTTGTGCCTATATGTGCACACTGTACCCTCCCCCCATGTCTGTCCTCTGAGGGAACCTAGAAAAAATGAAACCCCAGCAGCAGTGGGTTTCATCTCTAAGCACCAAGTCTTGTTTTCTACTTACCATTCTTCACTAAAAGAAGCCAAATTTCCTCTGGAAAATGGCTGACTGTGGGCAGGGCGGAGTGGGGATTACAGAAAGAACAAGATAAACCTGGGACAACTTGTAGTACCAAAACATAAGAAAGTAACCAAAGCTTGATAGGAACATACCAAAAAGATAAAAGAGCCAGCCTGAAGGGGACCTTCTTGGCAAAACCTGGGACAATTTGAGTATCAAAAGAAAGATGGTAAATTGAAGGATTTTACACTATTAATAAAATAAGATTACAGGGGTCTCAAGTAAAACGAACAAAAAAACAAACAAGCAAACAAATTGGGGTAAAAAGTAAACTCTTCCTTACAGAGAGATGCCAACTCATAAATCTAGAAAGAATGTTGGAACTGTAAAAAATCAACATTTGCCAGCAATTACAATAAATAATTCACCTTGTTTAAGGAAAAATGGATATCCCCACGAGATCTTTCTTTCAATACAAAGGGTAAATTATCATTGTAGTAGAGAAAGCTGGAAAATGCCACGTTAGACACTGATCAAAGTCAGCACTGCTAGTCACGGGACTCGGCATCGGAGCGTGCCTCCTGCGTGGCACACCGACAATTATTTGGCATCGGTTCCCTGCGCTCCTGCCAAAGGCAAATAATCCGAATCTAACCTTGAGGGTCCATCAGACTAACCCAAATTTAGGGACATTCTACAAAATAACTTTTTTTTTTTTTTTACAAAAATGCCAATATCATGAAATCCAAAGAAAGACCCAGAAATTTTTCCAGATTAAAGGAGACTTTAGGAAACATGACAATTGAATGCAATGCATGATCTGGGATTTTCTTTTGCTATAAGGACATTTTTAGAACAATTGACAAAATCTCAATAAGGTCTGTAGATTAGATCATCTGATTTGTTCCAATATTAATTTCTTGATTTTAAAAATTGTACTGTGGTAAGTTAAGGAATTTCTTGGTTTTTTTTTAGAAACTATACACTAAAGCATTTAGGGGAAAGAGGGCATGCTGTCTGCAACTTATTCTTAAGTGTTCTTAAGTTCTTAAGAACCACTTATTTTTAAGTGGTTCTGAAAAAAATTGATATGTGTAGTGTATGTGTATACAGGCACAGCCAGAGATTGAGAAAGGGTAAAACAACTGCAGAAACTTAACATTTTGGGAATCGGGATAAAGGGTTTCTGGGAATTCTTTGTTCTATTCTTGCAAATTTTCTGTAAGTCAAAATATGTCAAAATATGTCTGTATGTCAAAATAGGGCAAAATATAAAAAGAGAGGAGTGATGGAGAATCAGAGAATTTAAGTGACTTGTCCAAAGTTATGCAAAAAAGGCAAAGTAGCTGTCTGGGGCTCAACTCATGCTTTTTCCCCACCTCTCTCCGGGATGACATTTCAGTATTGCAGTAACACGTGTTGGAAAGGGAGTGAGCTGAGCTAGTGGCTGGACTGTTAATTCCTAAAGAACTTGCCTGAACATCCTGTGAGTCACACTGGGACACCAAGGCAGCCAGCACACGGGCAGGATGTGGCTGGTGCTAGAGGCACTGTCCTGGCAGTGTGCCTTGCCCTCGAAGAGCTCGTCCAACTGTCCAAGACACAAAGTCTAATGAAGGTACAATTGGGACTGGCGTTCGCCTCTCTAGGAACTCTGACCTGGTCTGGAAGTGCCTACCTCTGGTCAGGGGCAACATTCACTCATGGTCACGATGGTGGCAATGCCTCGGTGGCAGAGGGCTTCCAAGGCACCCAAGGACGGCTGCCTTGATTGAAGGTAGTAGATTGAGGCAGAATGACATGGTCCAGCTTTACAGGTAGAGAAGCGTGGCAAAGGCTGGCAGGTTGGCAGGCAGGTTTGGATCCAGGCTGGACTCCAGTGCTGCTTGGGAACCAGAATGCAAACCAGAAACCCAGGCTGAGGAAGGTGCTCCCCTCTTTTATGCTTCCTGTGAGCTTCCCATAATGACACTTGCCACATTATACTGGAATTGTCAGTGCATACGTTTGTCTGTACATCAGATTCAAGCAACTTACAGGCAGAGCCTGTGCCATTAATTAAACAAATATTTAGTGAGACTTACATTGTGGCAGGCTTTGGGTGCTGGGAATATATCAGTGAACTGTTTTGAGACACAAATCTGTGTCCTTATGGAATGCACTTTCGTTATCATATAGTCAGCACCTAGCACAGTGCCTGGAACACAGTGGGTGCTCAGTAATGGACGAGACAGTGCCGGGTGTAATTGGCACTTGGCACCAAGTAATTGGCACTTGCGGTGATTGGGAGGTAAGGCTGCAGCATTGTGGGCGCCCGGGGAGCATCCTAAGGCTCCACTCAGACATCCTGGAAACTAGGAGTTTTTAAGTCTGATATTAATTTATTTGAGACTGCTTCTGGATCTGAAGGCTGAGTCTGCAAGATGAAATTTTTACCACCAGCGTCTGGGCAGTGCTTCAGCAAAAAGGAATTGAGGGGTGTTACTCAATACATAACATGCTCGCTGTAGTTTATGGAGCTGAGTGGCAAGGACAAGAAGGGGTGTTAGAAAACCCATAGCTAATCCCTTGCTTCCTGCTCCCATGTCCCAGTTTATCCTTTACCCTGTTTTGCAGTAGCTGTTGCCTCTGTTTCAGTCTTACTGGCTACAGGGTGCTTGCAATTTACTAACCCAAGCGATCCCTTTTGAGTAGCTATCATCATTATCAAGTTCCTCCCTAGGTCAAGCCAAAATTAATCTTCCTGTAGTTTCCTCATTGGTCCTGTCTCAGTCATGCAAGACAACTCGAGAATTCTAATTGCTCTTTCTTGTAATTTTAGATATCAGATGATCAATGTCTAATATTTGAAGACTTGCCGACATTTTGTCTTTATGAAGACATAAATGCAGCCACCCTTTCCTCCTTTCCTCTCACAAGGAAGCAAGTTTCCCTTCCCTTGGCCGAGGTTAGTCCTTCCACCTGTGCTCTGAATTGCATCCTTCCCACCCAGCCTCAGTTCCCGGTCGTTTTCCAACCTATTGTGGTCACACTTCTGCCCCCTGAACACTACTGGAACTATTCGAGTGAAGATCAAGACCTCCTTCAATATGGCATTTGAAAGACATTTTCGGTGATCATTTTATTTAATATCCTCTCCACGGCATCACATCCGGCTCTGCTAACCACTTCCTCACAGCCGCCCTCCTGTTCTCCCCTCCCTGGCAGCCCCTCTTAGCCTCACGCGGTGGCTTCTCTTTTTTTTTGTTCCTTGCTTAAGTCTTGGTTCCTTAGCACCCTGTTCCAAACCCTTTTCCCATTCGACACTCTCTCCTTGGGTGCTTTAATCCACTCCTTTTGCTTTACCTAACAAGCATAAGCTTGTAACAAGTATGATTTATAATATTTCATAAGTCTCTAGCTCCATCGCAAATTACTTTCTAGGGCTTCAGATCCATTTATGCACCTATTTATTTACTAGACCTCCCTGAGACAATACGCTCCGAGACCTCAAACTTGAAACTTCAAGGATGGAAGCTGGGTTCCTGGGTTCCTTGGCAAGCCAAGAATCAGGGTGCTTTTCTGGATTCCTCTTTTCCCCGCCACAACCCCTCCACTCGTCACCAGGCCCTGCCATGCGTGTGACCTAAATACTGCATCGGGTTATTCCGTTAGGTCTGAGTCTGCCACCATATGGCTCTCGCTGTGAATCCTGCAGCAGCCTCCTTATTTCTCTTCCTGCCTCCAGTGCTGCTCTCTCCTCTGTCCTCCACATGCTGGGCACAGTCATTCTTCTCCGTGCAAACGGCGCCCCGCCCCGGGCGCACAGGGGAGGCTCTGCCTGGACAGGAGAATAAAGCAGAAGCCTTCACAGAAACAGCAAGCCCCCTCAGAAGCTTCAGCCTCGTTTCCTTCCATGTTTCCACGGCTTTCTGTGCTTCTGCTGGGACAAATTACTTCCGGCTTTCCAAATTCACCCTACTCTCTCACTTCTAAGTTGTTGGAAATGCTGTTCCTTCTATAGGAATGATTATCAACACTTCACCATCTTACCCTCCTTCTGCTGGGTAACTCTGCTCGTTCTCAGCTTGGCAACTGAATCAGCTTGCTGATTCTTTCAGGACCGTCCCTATTAACCCCTCCTCCTATCAGACCGAGGACACTACCACCCTTTGTGCATCCCCACAGCCCCCTGGTCTTTCCCCATCAAAGCATTTGTCACGTTGCGCTGGAATTGGCTACATTCTTCTGTTCGCTGCTGTGTCCCAGAGCCTAGCATCGTAGCTGCCCTAAAATAAGTGCCAATGAAATAAATACTTACTACGTGATAATATATGTATTTTTTTAAAAAGATCAGATTGACAAATGCATGCTGAAATCATAGAAGAAAGCTTATTTAACTTTTTAAAGATTAGCTTTTAATCTGCTTCTTAGAACACTAGAAGTTCCACGGAGGTGCTTGGGGTCTATGCCAGTGGGAAGACAAGGGAGGCAGAGTGGCCCGCTCAACTGGGTTTTTTTTAGGTCGCTTTATTAAGATTGGCATACAGAAAAATGTAGATTTTTAATGTATACAACTTGATGTGTTTGGAGATAAGGGTGCACCCATGAAACCATTACCACAATCAATGCAATAAATTAATCCACCACCTCCAAAAATTCCTCCTGCTCTCTTTGGTGTTTATTTGTTGTTCCTTTTATGATAAGAGCACTTAACATAAGATCTACCCTCTTAGCAAATTTTTAAGTATACAATATTGTTAATCATAGGCCCTATGTTGTACAGCAGATATCCAGAACTTATTTATCTTGCATAACTGAAATTTAGTACCATTTGACCAACATCTCCCCACTTACCTCTCCCTCCCCAGCCCCTGGCAACCACTCCTCCAAGCTCTGCTTCTATGAATTTTGACTATTTTAGATTCTACATACAAGTGAGCTCATACGGTATTTGTCTTTCCATATCTGGCTCATTTCACTCGGTGTAATGTCCATCCTTGTTGCTGCCAACGTGGACAACTCAATTTTTAACTTCTTTGTGTACTGCAATTTTTTGTTTCCTAAAACTATGCTTTCATACATTTAAAAATTTTTTTTTTTAGACAGAGTCTCACTCTGTTGCCCAGGCTAGAGTGCTGTGGCGTCAGCCTAGCTCACAGCAATCTCAAATCCCTGGGCTCAAGCGATCCTCCTGCCTCAGCCTCCCAAGTAGCTGAGACTACAGGCATGTGCCACCATGCCCAGATAATTTTTTCCATATATTTTTAGTTGTCCAGCTAATTTCTTTCTATTTTTACTAGAGACAGGGTCTTGTTCTTACTCAGGCTGGTCTCAAACTCCTGAGCTCAAACAATTCACCCACCTTGGCCTCCCAGAGTGCTAGGATTACAGGCGTGAGCCACTGCGCCCAGCCTGTCATATATTCATATAGAGGGCATGTGCCCACATAGCTGAATCCTCTTTTGGGATCCATGGATGATGTATTTGTTTCCTGTTGCTGCTATAACAAATCACCATAAACTTAGTGGCCTAAAATAACACACATGTATTACCTTGGTTTTGGAGATCAGAAGTCTGGTATGGATTTCACTGGGCTAAAATCAAAGGATTCGAACATGAATATCCTTGGAGGGCCATTGTTCAGCCTACCACATATGGGCTTCCTCTAAAACTACGTACATATGTGCACTTTCTTGAATGCACATCATCAAAAATATGAAAGTTCACATCTTTCAAAAATTATCAAAAAGGGTCATGAACTCTACTAAAACATAAATCATATCCCTAGTGAATTTAATTTAAAAATCAATTTCAAATGAATTATTTACACACATGTTTTCAGGGCCATACTCAAATGCATTAAATACAACTGAACTAAATTAGTGCAAACTTTTAGGGAGGGAAATTCAGCAAAATATATCAAAGTAGAAAATGCACCTATACTTTAATCCAGATATTCTACTGCTAGGAAATTTCCTTACAGGCAAAACTGCGAAAACAAAAACTGCAAAAAAGAGTGGTTATATAAATTGTAGTACCTGTGTACAATGGAACGTGGTGCAGTTATTATAAACAATGAGAGTGATGTGTGTGTGGATAAAGGAAGACATTCAAGATAAATTGTTAGGTGACAAAAGTGCAAGAAAGGGGGCAAGTCTGATAGCTCAGTGCAAAGTTTCAGAAAGGCCCATATACACGCTGGTTCCCAAAATAATTTGAGATAGGACACATAAGAAGCCACTAATGGAGAGGCGATGATAGCAGCAAGAAAAGAAGACTCTCACTTTATTTTATGCTTATCTACAAGGTACATTTTTCTATTGTGGGCATGGATTATTATATTTTATAAAAGAATATCAGAAACAGTTAAAAACAATCATTAATAATAAAAACAGTGGGATCAATAATGTCCACAGACTTATCTATGTGCCTCACATGGTGCCAAGTAGTTTACATAGATTATTTTTTTTATTCTCACATCTCTAGGAGATAGAAATTACTGTTAGGCTCACTTGAGAGATGAGGAAATTCAGACGCATGAAGGCTAAGCCAATGCTTCTATGTTACACAGCTGGTAAAGGGAGAGCTCAGCTTAGGTTGAGGTTTGTTTGACCTAGGTCAATGCTCTTAACTGTTGTTGCTATTTGCGTTTTCTTGCTGATATTTTTCATATTAAAATAAAAATCCTGGGCTGGGTGCAGTGGCTCATGCCTGTAATCCCAGCACTTTGGGAAGCTGAGGCAGGAGGACTGCTTGAAACCAGGAAGGAGTAAGAGACCTCCCTGGACAACATAGTCAGACACCATCTCCACAAAAAATTAAAATTAAAATTAAAATTCTAATGAGTATTACTACATATGTCTTAATATTGGTAAAAACTTTCTCAAATGTCAAAACTTGAAGTATTTTCTACCCTTATATGTCATAAGTCTAAACAGGAATTATTATGTCACAAAGGCCACAAATTTTTGACACTTAATATGTTCAAACATATAAAAATATTTTAAATTTTTTAATAACAAGCATTACTCAAAATGTCAGTCCGGGTAAAGACACTTGTAAGGAGGACAATTAAAAGAAATAAAGAAGAGAGGAAATATAAACAGGAAGAATAAAAAAGGAATGAGCAGAAAATTTAACAAGATTGTGCTAACACTGGTGATTTATAACTTTAAGGAAGTGCTTTATAAAAGTAGTGTAAGCTATCATTTCTGACAGCTATAATTTCTTCCCATTATATGCACTAAAAAAAATACTCCATTTCCATTGCAGATAAGATGAAGTTGGGGTATTTTTCAATGAGAAGATGGTACAACTAAGTCATGTCTAGCACACTTTTATTGCAATTGCTGCCATACACCAGAACCACCAGAATTTTTTTTAGAAAAAATAACTGTCAAAGTCAACAAGCAACTCTTTCCCACTCCGGATTTGCATATAATCTAAAAACATTTTGGCCAAACCTTTCCCAGGTGAAAATTTTAATTAGCCCTGTCCACTCTATTCAATGTTTTATGAAGGTGATTCTGATGTGAGCCTGCTTTAGTGATCATCTTACTTCCATCCTTTTTGATGTCTTTTGCCCTGGCTGAATCTGTTCAGGTTAATTTATTTGCATTGCTATGTGCCAGTGATTCCAGGGAGGAATTAAGGGTGGTTATTAGGAAGGTCTACAAAGTCCCCTGGTTAAGTTAATGAGTCCATAACGTGGTAAAGTTAATGTGTTCTTTTTTAACGATATTCACCAGTTTCAAGTCCATTACTAACTACTAACTGGTCTGTGGGAGAGCACAAATGGAGGCCCAAATGCTATCTAATAACTAAACATTTAAACATTAAAAAATACTACTTATATTAAAATTAGGATTTTCTCATAATTTGTGTTCTACTAACATTAATGCCAAATTAGGTCACTGTAGTTCTCAGACTCTAATTAATTTATATTTGGAGAAGCTGCTCAGCTGATTGAATTTCAGCAAATGAAATTGTTAATAAAACTCACAATATGGATATTCTGGAGTGAAACAAAAATTTTACCGAGTTTAAACATAGCTTATAGAAAATTCTATGAAACGTTTATTTTCATTATATAAACATTTACTACTTATCTTGTGATCTTCACCGCCTCTTACTGTAATATCTTCATTTATATAAAATTCCTTTAACTTGTCCAAGTTGTGGATTTGATAAAAATAATTTTTGTTCATTTTTTTTCTTTTAGTCAGTAATTATAACAATCTTTATTTCATAAAGAATTTGCAATGTCTTGTTTATAAATTTTATCTGGGTCATGCTCAATATAAATCTCACTTTTGTCATTTCCAGTTTTTAAAGACTTAATTAGGCTGCCTCTTTGAACATTTCCTATTTCCTTATGTTTTTAAACTCTTTTTTTCCCTTGAGCTCTACTTTCATATTTTCTATTTCTCAACTTGAACTCATTCTCACTAACCTAAAGGACTGAGAAATAAAATGAAATTATATTCAAAGTGAACTTAATTTGACTGTATTTTCATTAAATATGTAAATGAAAATTTTGTTTATATGTTTTGAAAAAAGTTATGTTCTAAAATATTCAAAATGATAGATAAAAGTTAAAATGCAAATAAAATTATGATTAATATGAATTTTAATATAAAATTATTTATTTTTAGGGACATTAATAAAATCTCATTAAATACTTTCATAAAAATAAGATTATTTTTAATCCCACAATTGTGGAGACTTTGATGTTGGTATTTTTAGGAGTTTTTCCTGGGCCAAGAAGTTTCACTAAAGGAGAACATAGCATGTTCCTACCTTACGAACAAAAGCATGGCTTTCAGCACTCCAGGAGTGAAGAATTAAGTTGCCAGATCTCAGTATCAGTCTACTGACATCATCTAATTTACCCCTTCTTGGCCATGGCTGGGTGTCCCCCAGTCTAGAAACCTCCTCCCCAGAGAATAAGACTTCAGTCTTCCCTGTTGGGTGAGAGACAGTTACCCAGCTACCTGGAAGACAGGAAAGGGTTTGACTGCTTCATAAGCAGATGTTTAGCAGTGTGCCTCATTTCCGTACTCCTTATTCTAGTCTCCCCTTGTCTCCTCTCATTGCCACATTTAGGGGCAGCTGGTGGCACTAGTTGCTGAGCTTTTGGGGATTCCACTATATAAATCAGGTTGCTTCTCTGCTTTCTCACTCTTGGTTTGGGATTTAGTTTTCTCAGGTCTGCTAAATCTTTACCACTTGGCCATCTGCTTTCCTGCTTCCAAAGTTTTATTGATGGGATCACATTTACTATCCTCCTTGTCATTCTGAGTTTATGACTTCTCAAATAGTACCATTACTATCATTTTAGAAAGGGGGAGTGAGTAGAGTTGTACAGGTTCAATCTGCCGTATGGGAACAAAACTCCCCTATTCTGCTTATTTTATCCACTGTGTTAGGTTAAGAATGTAAATCTAATCATGTCACCTGCTTAAAATTCCTTAAAGACTCCCTCCTTCTTTAAGATAAATTTTGAAATTCTTAACTAGGCTCCAGATGGCTTCTGGCTCAGCTTTTCCACTTGTTTCTCACCCCCCAACCCCCTTCCTGTTATCCCTGTTCCAGACAACAACCTCCATTCATCCTTCATTCCTCCAACACTCCAAGCTCTTGCTCAATTCTGAGTCATGGTGAGTTTTGTTTCCCTTGCCTGGAATCATCTTCCCTCACTCCTCACCAGGGTAAGTGCCCTCCATTTCAACTTATGTTATTTTCATCACACACTTATTCAGTCTCCATTTGCCTTACTAAGTATGTTACAGCAGGGCCTGGATCTTCTCTGCCTTACTCACCACCAAATTCCCATTTCCTACTTCTGCCTAGATGGTCCATAAATATTTGTCAAATTAGAATTGAACCAAAGCATATGCTCAGATCACCTGTCATTGAAATCTTCTCTCTCAGTTACTCTTTTCTGGTGAATTTTTCTTGCCCACTTGAAGTTGAGTTCATTGGGCTTGCTAATAGGCTTGGCTTTGGCCAATGCAGTACTCATTCTGAAAAGTTACGCACTGTACTGGCCATGGATCTGCTTTTCCTCACTGCTGCCTTGGCATGCTGTGGGGACTGAATGAATGATGGCCTTTGCAGTAAGAAAAAATATAGCAAAGGGATAGCTAGCCTGACCTGGGATGGGTGAGGCCGAGGAGAGTCTATGAATAAGTCAAGACAAGATGATGACATTAAAATATAAAGGTGTGCCGAAGGTCTTGAGTCAAGAGAGATGAAACCAAGAAACACAGGGACAGAATATAGAATGAAGAGAAAGTTTGTTACATAGGGAGAGAGAATGTATTAAGACTCAAGATGCTGAATGGAAGAAATATTTGTATTCTGCTGCAAGGAGGGTCACAATAATTTCTTTGTGGGGTTGTTATAATAATTATAGATTATGTATATGGCATGTTTTTCATTTTTACATTTTAACAAATGGTAGTATCATATTACTTTTAGTTAAGAGGGTAGCCTATTCTCATGTTTGGGAAATTGGCAAACTTGCAGACTACAACCAAGAGGAACACATCTGGAAAGTACCAATGAAGGAAGCATGTATTCTCCCAGAAGCAGGTACCAGTAACACATTTTAGCAGCAATTCACGACACCTATATCTGAAATGACCCACTGTACTTCCTTTCCTACCTGATGCAGCTCCACTACACATGCAAACATGCACCAGGAAGCGTCAAGTTAGCTTAGCTTGGGTCTTGGTGACCGCCTCAAAAGAGTAGTTCCCTGGCTGTGCTGAGGGAGAGAAAGATTTGTAAACCCTGGAGGGAGGTTCCGTGTATGCTAGGCTGCTGCTGTGCAGAGGAGACCCCCAGGTGAAGCCACTGTCACCTCGTCTGAACAGGGAGCAAAACCTTTAATCAAGGCCTTGGAGGATAAGCAGGAAGGACACTATGTTAAATTCAAATAGCAGTGAAATTCACACAACACATCTCAAGAAACTCAAACAATCATACTGCCAAGATAGGGAGTTCCAATGAATTCACTCAGATTTCTCTTTGAAGGTCAGAGAATTGCTGACAATCTTACTACAAAAGAACAGAGAATATGTGGTCACAAAAGAAGTGACTGAACTTTATCAAGAACAAACAAAGGTTGGTTAATGGGTACAAAATTACAATTAGATAGACGTTCTAGTGTTTGGGTGTCTATGGTTAATAATAATTTATTGTATATTTTAAAGTAGCTAGAAGAGAAGATCTGGGATGTCCCCAACACAAAGAAATGACAAATATTTGATGTAATAGATACCCCAATTACCCTGACTTGATCATCACACATTGTGTGTATGTATTAAACTATCACATGTACCCCATAAATATGTACAACTACTATGTATCATTAAAAGAATTTTTTAAATGAACAAATGAAGAGCTAAATCAATGGTTTGGACTTCTCAAATTTTTTTTCTTTCCCTCAATCCTTTTATATTTTTTTAAAATAGCTCTTTTGTAATTTTTTGTTAAAACAAAATTTAAAACTGGTACCCCATCTCTTTAAACCATCTGGTCATTTGAATGGTAGTGCTTATTATTCGTTATTGTTGTTAGGTTTTCAAGTTCACTAATCTTTTACTTTTACAGCATTTAATATGCTATTCACCCCCTCTAGTGTATTTTTCATTTCAGATATTGTGTTTTTTACCTCTAGGAGTTATTAATACAATCCATTTTTTATATGTTCAGTCTCTCTCCTCATCATGATTCTACTTTCTTTTACATGTTTAAGTATATGCACCATTTTTTATAATAGATATTTTAATATTATCTTCTGCAGATTTCATCATCTGTCATTTCTGTTTCTAGGAACTGATTTTTCTTATGATTATAAGTTATGTTTTCCTTCCTCATATCTAGTGAGCTTTGAGGGAATGGTGAATGTTGAGAATTTTACATTATTGCTTGCTGGATTTTGTTGTATTTTAAAATACTCTTTGATTATTTTCTGGAAAGCATCCAAGTTTCTTTGGATTAGCTTATTTCTATTGAGATTTGTTTTTAAGTTCTTTTAACTGGGGTCTAGCTAGAGTAATCTTTCTTCTAGGATCAATGTTCCTCCACTTATAAGATATAGCCCTTTGAGCCTCATGTATTCAATGAACTCTTTCTACTCTGGATTAAGGGAAAAGAACTTCTGGGATTGTTGTATAAATCCTGAGTAAGTATTATTTCCTTGAAATCTATTTTTGTCTGCCCTTATGGAGCATTCACCCTATATACAAATACTTGGGTATTAAGGTAAAATTCAAGGGTTTCCTACTTAGATTTCTGGGGATTTTCTCCACATACCTCCCATCTTTTGGGTAATCTGCCCCATGAATTCCAGCTGGTTCATCCTCTAGGACCTTCAGCCTTGATCTACTCAACTCAGAATTACACAGACTATTTAGGTTCCCTTACCTATACTATAAAGAATTGCCTTTAGACAGAAAGTATAGGTGATAGTAGGCCTACCATCAATGTTTTTCACTTCCAAATTCATAGTCCTGTGTGGCCAGTTCTCCATTGTTGAAAAATAGTATTTCCCTTATTGTACAACATGGTGGTTATAGTTAATATTGTATTCTTGAAAACTACTAAAAGAGTAGATTTTAAGGATTCTCACCAAAAAAAGTGATAATTGTGTAAGGTGATACATATGTTAACTAACTCCATTCCACAAGGTATACATATTTCAAAATATTATGTTGTACCTGATAAGTATGTATTTTATTTTTTGATTAAAAAATAATAAAAGTAGTTTTTCTTTATAGCTTTCTTATTTAGATATTTATGGCTGGAAGTTATTTATAAACTGCATTATTCTCTCATAGAAGAAGCAGAATCCCATATATTCATTTTTCATGTTATTATTGTTTTCCCTTGTATGAACTTTGGAGAAGCTTATATGGAAAAAAGTTTTGCTGTGATAAATTATCAAATTGTAAAATATGTTTGTGGATAATGTATGTCTTTAGGAGACATAGTGGGAGTGTGAAGGCATGAGAGGAAGTATGTTAGACAATTAGGCCTGTGGTTTGCAAGGGAAAGAATCATGCCTAAATTATCTTTTTATTCACAGAATAATCATAATGCTTGGCACATAACTGGCTCACTAAATACTGTTGGTTAACCAACAAAGGAACAAAGAAATAGATGAATGAATAAAAAAGAAATCTATATAATCAGAAGTAGAACTTTTGTCAAATGATATAAATATATTTTTAAGATCTTGTTACATACTGCCCTTTTGCTCTTTAGAAAAATGGCACCAATTTATATTACTATCAGCCATAAAAGCATTTAATCATTTCCTGTATGCCTGCCAACATTGTGCTAAATCATTTTTATGTCTCTAAGAATTGATGAACAGCAAACATCCAGAACCATTAATTTGCATGCTAGACCTTTAAAATTTTATGTCAATTTTCTTTCTAGAATTAGGATCCATTAATAAAAGATTTTGCTTGGGAAAAAAAGTTATGTATACAATTACCCTGACCATTTCTGTATTCATTATTTTTTTTTTAAAGAAATAAGTTGTGGGAGTCTCTTTGAACCTAGTCTGGTTCGAGGGAGTTGCCCAATTTTTAAAAAAAGAAATTAATTGCAAAAATCCTAGATTCCTATATTGTTTATTAACTTATGATCAGCATTCTAGGCTTCTAACATAAACCATTTATTGGCCATGTTGTATAATTTTGTCCTGATCTGAGGCTATTAAATTACCTTCAAGATTAATATAAAAATATTTTGATGAGTTTGTAAATATTTAGGTAAATAAATGTGTTTTAACATAATATAAAAAAGAAATGAAGGCTTTCTGAAAATAAGGCAGTTTACATAGACTGAAAATCTTTCATATAAAAATACATAGAAATGATGGATAAAAGACAGCAAACAGGCCGGGCGCGGTGGCTCACGCCTGTAATCCTAGCTCTCTGGGAGGCCGAGGCGGGCGGATTGCTCGAGGTCAGGAGTTCGAAACCAGCCTGAGCAAGAGCGAGACCCCGTCTCTACTATAAATAGAAAGAAATTAATTGGCCAACTAATATATACAAAAAAAAAAAAAAAAAATTAGCCGGGCATGGTGGCACATGTCTGTAGTCCCAGCTACTTGGGAGGCTGAGGCAGGAGGATCCCTTGAGCCCAGGAGTTTGAGGTTGCTGTGAGCTAGGCTGACGCCACGGCACTCACTCTAGCCTGGGCAACAAAAGCGAGACTCTGTCTCAAAAAAAAAAAAAAAAAAAAAAAAAGACAGCAAACATAATTTAAAAATATATCACTACACTAAAAAGGAAATAAGAGAAATCTCCAGAGGACAAAAATATAAAGGAAACTAAACACAACAAGAATGAGTGTGAGTTGATATTTCAGCTTTCTAAGAGGGGTTTGTGAGTCTTGATAAACTAGAGGCTTGAAAATTGAGCATTAATCTATGCTGAGAGGGCATATAAGAAATTGGGCCTAGAAAAAAATAAGAAATTGAACTTATATACCAAATGGAGAAAGGTGGACTACAAATTATCCGTCCCTAGCCTAGGTAGGTGACAAGTAAACTTCTAGTGTCAGCCAGGGGTCTAGTTGAAAAAAATTAACAAACAAAATTTGCTTGTAAATTTATAATCATAAGCCTAATCATGAAGTTTTTCAGTTTGAATTTCTATCATCTCTATAATCTGGGAACTACATATCAATAAATTAAAATAAATTTTGGTCCTAGATGAGTTATAATCCTAGGGTATAACAAATTAGATAACATAAAAGTCCCATGACAAAGTCCTGGAAAGATAAGCTCACAATCTAAAATTATAAAGCTCACAAGGAAACAATCTACAATAAAAGAGGCAACAGAGGAAAAAAAGACATGATTAGATCTCACCTCCAAGAATAGAATTATCAGGTAAAAATTATAAAATAAGTATGTTTAAATAATTAAACTAGTGTAATCTAAACAAACAAAAATATGAGAAAGGAGAGGGGGTGGAGCAAGATGGCCAAATAGAAACTTCCAGCCAGCCATTATGGCCCCCTGCCCCAGGAACACCAAATTCAACAATTATCTACACAAGTAAGCACCTTCGAAAGAACCAAAAATCAAGTAAGTGATCATACTACCTGGTTTTAACATTATATCAAGGAAAGAGCCACTGAAGAAGGCAGAAAAGACAATCTTGCATTGCCTATGCAACCCCTCCCTTATCCCATCAGTCCTGTGCCAGCACACCCAGTGGAGAGAGAATCTGTGTACCCAGGGGAGGGAAAGTGAAGTGACTTTGCATTGAAACACAGGGCCACCCTGGCACAGAGGAACACAACACAGGGCAGAATTCTACTGATGCCCACAGAAAAATCATTTAGACCAGCCCAGCCAAAGAGAAATCCTCCACCCAAAAATCCAAGTTCTGGCCAGCCCCACCACCAGCTAACAAAAAGCAGACTGGGGCCTGGACTAAATTGCTAAGGTATTTGGGCCACAAAGTCCTTTAGCAACTCCTGTAGCCATGCTGGCTCATAGTCAGTGGACTTGGGATGCACATGACCCAGTGAGACACCAGCAGTGGTAGCCAAGCCAGTGCCTGTGTCACCCCCTTGTTTGTCCCTAACTACAGGCAGCACAGCTCAGGGAGCCTTCTTCCATTTGGAGAAAGAAAAGGGAAAAGTTCAGAGGACTTTATTTTGCAACTCGGGTACCAATTCAGCCACAGTAAAATAAAGTATGAAGCAGACTTCCAGAGCCCATGAGTCAAGGCCTTAGTTCCTGAAAGACATCTCTAGACCCACCCTAGGCCAGAAGGAAACATGCTGGGCTGAAGGGAAAGACCCAGTCCTGGAAGGATTCACCACCTGACTAAAGAGCCCATGGGCTTTGAATAAGCATCAGATGTAGCCAGGTAGTAGTCAGCATGGGCTCTGGGTGAGACTGGACTGGCTTCAGGGGTGAACTGGTGCTGGTGGCCATGAAGGAGTGCCCATTTTACTCCCCCCTCAACTCCAGTAGCCCAGCACAGAAAGTGAGGAAGATAGTGAGAGATTTTGCCTGATAATCCAGGGAATTCTCCTGTGTCCAAGTCCACCAAAGCAGTACCACAAGGAATCTGCAAGAGTCATTACTAGGTGTGGAGCACCCCCACTGCTGATATGGCTGCAGTGACCAAAGACTTATATCACAACACTCAATTCCCCATGAATATCTGAAAAGCCTTCTTAAGAAGAACGGGTTCAAACAAGCCCAGACAGTGAAGATTAAAGTAAATACCTAACTCTTGGATGCTGAAACATTGACAAACATCCACAAACATCAAGAACACTCAGGAAAACATGACCTTACCAAAGCAACTAAATAAGGCACTAGTGACCACTGTATGCAGTGGAATGAAACTAGACCCTTCTCTGTAACTCTACACAAAAACTAAGTCAAAATGGATTAAAGACTTAAATCTAAGACCTAAAACTATGAAACTACCAGAAGAAAACGTTGTGGAAACGCTTTAGAACATTGGTCTGGGAAAGCACTTCTTGAATAATGTCCCCAAAGCACAGGCAGCCAAAGCAAAATTGGACAAATGATGTCACATCAAGATAAAAAACTTCCGCACAGCAAATGAAACAAACAACAGAGTAAAAAGACAACTTAAAGCATGGGAGAAAATATTTGCAAACTACCCATCTGACAAGGGACTAATAGCTAAAACATATAAAGAGCTCCAATGAAACAATAGGGCAAAAGATAGGCAAAAGATCTATTAATAAATAGACATTTCTCAGAAGACATCAAATGGCCAACAGGTATATGAAAAAATGCTCAATATCATTAGGCATCAGAGAAATGCAAATCAAAACTACAATGAGATGTCATCTCACCCCAATTGAAATGGCTTTTATCAAAAAGACAGACTGATAAAATGCTGGCAAGGATGTGGTGAAAAGGAAACTCTCATATACTGATGGTGGGAATGTAAATTAGTGCAACTGCTATGGAGAACAGTACAGAGTTTCTGCAAAAAACTGAAAATAGAAGCACCAGATGACCCAGCAATCCCTCTCCTAGGTATATATCCAAAGGAAGGGAGATCAGTATATCAAAAAGATATCTGCACTCCCATATTTATTGTAGCACTATTCACAACAGCCAAGATTTGGAATCAATGTTAAGTGTCCATCAATAGATGAATGAATAAAAAATTGTGGTATATATACACAATTAAATATTATATAGCCACAAAAAAGAATGAAATCCTGCCATTTGCAACAACATGGATGGAGCTAGACAGCATTATGTTAAGTGAAATAAGGCAAGCACAGAAAAACAATTCTCACATGTTATCACTTATATGTGGGAGGTAAGTATTTAAAAAGTTGATCTCATGGAGATAGAGAGTAGTATGATGGTTACTAAAGGCTGGAAAGGATAGCAGGGAGCAAGGGGTGGGGGGATAAAGTGAGAATCATCAATGGGTGCAAAAATATAGTTAGATAGAATGAACAATATCTGATAGTACCACAAAGTGACTATAATCAACAATAAGTTAGGATATATTTTTAAATAACTAAAAGATTGGCATTGGAATGTTCTTAACACAAAGAAATGACAAATGCCTGAGGTGATGAATACCCCAATTATCCTGATTTGATCAATTCACATTGTACGACTATATCAAAATATCACATGTATCCTATAGATACACACAACTATTAGGTACCCATAATAATTAAAAAGAAAAAAGAAAAAATATGAGAAAAGTATAAGTCAATATGAAAATTACCAGACAAATTTTGAAAAGAAGAAATGAATCTGTAGAAAATAAAAATATAGTCACTTAAATTTTTAAAATAGTGAATGGATTAAATATAAGATTATATTTAGATAGAAATAGATTAATGAATTGGAAGATTATACTGAGGAAACAATCCTGAAAGCAACACAATAAAAAATATTGTGTACAACGTGGATACACTCGGGAGGTCACTCTCCCCGAGCTCTGTCCAGGTGGCATAGGGGAGCATAGGGCTCTGCCCCGTGACGTACAGTCCCTTTCCACAACGTTGGAGATAAAGCTGGGCTTTGTGTCTGCGCCTGCATATTCCTACGACTTCTCAGAGTCCTGTGGACAATGACTGGGGAGACAAACCATGCAGGAGACAGCTGAAAAGAAAAGAAAAAAAAAATATTGTGAATGAGAAATGAATAGACATGGATGATAGAATGAGAAAACTCAACATATCTATAACTGGTATTCCAAGAGAAGACATCATAGAGAAAAGAAGAGAGGCAAATTTTCTAAATGATATAAAATAGAAGTTTCCATAATTCAATAAAGATAAGACCCTGAGTTTCATAAGTCAAAAACAAGTAATTAGTATGATAACAAAACTAAACACATGCTTACATAAACTGCTGAATAGCAGAAACAAAGCAAAGATGTTAAGCAACAAGGCACAATACTTTATAAATAGCATCAATAGCAGTGAGAAGACAGTGAAATAATGTATTCAA
The DNA here is from genome assembly GCF_040939455.1 of Microcebus murinus. Taxonomy (NCBI): domain Eukaryota; kingdom Metazoa; phylum Chordata; class Mammalia; order Primates; family Cheirogaleidae; genus Microcebus; species Microcebus murinus. Next base: position 31,885,565 of record NC_134108.1, read on the forward strand.
AATGTTAGAAAAATTACTGAGAAGGTACATTTCATACCAAGATAAATTATCATTCAAAGGTGAGGTCAAAATAATGGCTATTAGGATAAACAAAACCTGGAATAATTTACGAATGTTGCTAAAGGAATTATTAAGGGAGGAGAACATTAATTTCAGAAAGAAATGAGATCTAAGAAGGATAAAATAACTTTTCATATTTTGGTACATCTTAAAAACATGGGATTAAACAGATAAAACAATAATAAATATGGTGACTAATTTGTGGGTATAAAAACAAGGTAATATAAAAATACTGGGCAATATTAAATGCAAGACAGGAGCTGGATCAATAGAGTTACAACATTCTTCAGAAACAGGAAAGCGAAATTTAAAAAATATATTTTTAATATTTATTTTTAATTTACATAAAGTTCACTCTACTTACCGTACAATTCTGAGTTTTGATAAATGCATGGAGTCATGTAATCATACCAGCATCAAGATACAGAACCTTTACATCACCCAAAAATTCCTTCATGCACTTACCTCCTTTGTAGACAGTTCCTCCCCCAACTCCTAATCCCTGGCAACCGCAATCTGTTCACCATCCTTGTAGTTTTGCCTTTTCCAGACTGCCATATAAATGGAATCATACAGAATGTCCCCTTCTGAGTCGAACTTATTTCACATAACGTATGCAATTGGGATTCATCCATGGTGTTGTGTACACCAGTATTTCAGTCACTTTTATTCCTGAATAGTTGTCTTTGTCCAATTATTCCAACATCTGGTCTTCTCATATTTGACATCTGTATATTATCTTTTCCTATAAGAACTGGTTAGATTTTCTGGTATTTTCTATAAAATTGTATTTTATCACGAGCATGTAGAATATTATGTTGTGAGCCTTTGGGTCCTGTTAAAACCCTGTGGAGAATGTTGACTGATTGCTGATATTGGTCAACATTCAGCCTGAAAGTTCTATCTTGGGCTGTGTTCTGCTGTCAGGTCAGTTTTCAAAGCTTTGCTATGCTCTGTGTGTCCATCCTGTGCATACACACCACCCATGGGCCGGTCTGAGATTTGGGTGCTGTTTTATACTGTAGTTGAACTATCAAAGCCTTTGCTGTGCTTCTTTGGGTCTGTTCTGTACACGAATAGATAAGGTATAAATAAGCCTGGGACTCATGTTAGATTATACATATAATTAGGGGGTCCCTTTCCCCGACTGTCTCATTTCAGGGATTCCCCTGCATTCTCTGGCTCCTAAAGTCCCCTTTATCAGTTTCTCTCACCTGAAAAATGGTTCTATTAAGCTTCTACTAAGATAATTACACTTGTTTTCCTTTTTATCTTTTATAAATGGGCTTAAACATATTTCCTAACACTGACCTATTTTTGCATTTATCCAGTGAATTCCACTGGATCACCATATTTTATACCATTAATGCTCTGTTAAGTTCTATATGTTAATATTTTCTTTACAATTTCTACACTAATAATTTCTCCTTCTCTGTCTTTGTCAGCTTTTGGTGTTATCATTGCTATTGTGTTTTCAAAAATGAAGTTAGATGTCATGATGGTTAATTTTATGTGTCAAATTTATTAGGCTATGGTGCCCAGACATTTGATCAAACATCAATTTGGATGTTGCTTTTTAGATATGATTAACATTTAAATAGGTAGTAGACTTTGAGTAAAGAAGATTAGCTTCCATACTGTGGGCAGGTCTCATCTGATCAGTTGAAAGGCTAAAGAGTAAAAATACTAAGGTCCCCCAAGGAAGAAGGAATTCTGCCTCCACACTGAGACATTCAACTCTCCCTGAGTCTCCAGCCTGCTGGCCAGCCCTGCAAAATTCAGACTTGCCAGCCCCCGCAATTTTGTGAGCCAGTTCCTTAACTCTTTCTCTCTTGTTGATTCTTATTCTACATGAGACATTTATTTGATACTTGATATTGACTAAATAGATTCACCTCTCTATTCTCCAATTCCCATTCAATACAGATAATATGTTCAATGTATAAAACTCAGTTCTCAAATCAGAATGTCAAAGAAATGGATCTAGTTCATATATACTTAAGCACAATGAACTTTTGTTATATATTTGAGTAGTTTTTATTTTTTTCTATTTCACTAAAGCCTATGTGAAATGGACATCATTTAGCTTACTAGTATAACTGCTTTTTAAATTTTTTCAGTAAATTTCTGAATGAGAATAATCTACTTCTCAAAAGAAGGGAGGGATTTTTTTTACCTCCTGGTGATTTATGGAGAATTTCCAGTCAGTCAATCCCAATCAAAATTCCAAGTGAGGCTGGGCACGGTGGCTCACGCCTGTAATCCTAGCACTCTGGGAGGCCAAGGCGGGCGGATTCCTCGAGGTCAGGAGTTCGAAACCAGCCTGAGCAAGAGTGAAACCCTGTCCTCTATTATAAATAGAAAGAAATTAATTGGCCAACTGATATATATATATATATATATATATATATATATATATATATATATATATAAAACATTAGCCGGGCATAGTGGCACATGCCTATAGTCCTAGCTATCTGGGAGAATGAGGCAGTAGGATTGCTTGAGCCCAGGAGTTTGAGGTTGCTGTGAGCTAGGCTGACGCCATGGCACTCACTCTAGCCTGGGCAACAAAGTGAGATTCTGTCTCAAAAAAAAAAAAAAAAAAATTCCAAGTGATTTCAAAAATCACACTATTAGAAAATAGTGACTTTATAGATGTGCAATATGTCAATCATCACTATCATCATTTTCCTTCTGTGCGCAATGAAAATAGAGGCCTCCCTTTACAACAACTAAATTTGGGCACACCTAGTGCTTGTCAGAACAAGTGTGAGTCTTTTAGCACAGGAAGCAATATTTATATATTCAGCGCAACATTTTGGCAAATGTCTGGTAAACACATAGTATATGCCAGTTACTATACTATACATAAAATATAAAGATTATCCTTATCTTTGAAATACATATCATCTACTAGTGAAAGAGACAAATGAGCAAAGAAATAATTTCAATACAAAGTAGTGATTTTGACAACGGCACTGTGCCAGTTATCTATTTTATTACCTTTCGGGTACTGAAACATCTGCCTTACCAACTGGCTCAATGTTAGACATCGTCAGTAGAGGGTGCTGGAGGGACACTGCGGGGGGAAGGAAGTCCATTCCTGGTTCCAGTGTGCTTTCCGGCTTTCTTGCTCCTGCAGTACTGGGCTGGCACACGGGACAGACACCCAGTAGAGCTCACCCCCAGGGACTTTCAGCAGCACCGCTATAGAAGTCCTGCAGTGAGTTCCAAAAGGGCCCCAGGAGGCTTTCCAGGAGTGAGTGCAGTTTGCAGGTGAGTTCTGCAGTCATCCTAGCTGGCTCTCCACGCAGGAATTGAGTGGCATTTCCCCATTCCCCAGCAGCAGCTTCCAGATGAGTCCTGCAGCCACCCCAGCTAGCTTCACATCGGTAAATTCAGTGGCACAGCTGTACAAGTAGGTTCTGGTGAGTTCTGTGGGAACTCAGAGAGCTAAACAAAACCTTTAGTAGGTGACTTCTTGGAGATTTTCTGGCAATTCCAGCCAGTATCCGGCCAAAACTTCCTAGCCAGTTCAAGAAGAATCCCTGCACACAGGTTCCCAGTGATATCAGCACTGCAGCAGGCAGTGTTCCGCCACTACCTCAGCCCATTGGCACCTCTGTGGGAGGCTGCCAACTTGTGGGTCTCAGCCTCTGATTGTGAACCAGCGCTGGCCTGGGCAACCCAGTGAACTTCTCACCATTCAGTGGGCAGCAACCACTCCAAAGAGCTCTGAGTCCCAGTCTTGGGGAGGGCTTGCTTCCTTGAGTACCCTCCCTGGCCTTGGGCTATTTTTCAGAGTTCTCTTTTATTCCCTGTTAGTTTTCTCTGTAAATTGTTAATAATTCCTTATATTAAATGCTCTCATTTAAAATTACTATGAGGTTTCTGCCTCCTTATTGGACCTTGACTGATACAAGCACCATTTATTATATTCTAACCATCGAAAAATTGATTGACCCTAAATTAATGATACATAGGACATTATTTATATGGACTATAATGATATGCCAAAATATCTATAATGTTTTTTCTCCTTGCTTAATAATGCACATTATACCTTAAATAATCACAGATTTTTCTAATCTCTTTTCCCTAGCGACCACTATTAATCTTCCTTTTATATGAGAAATGTACCTGAAAGATAATTTTTATATCAGTTAAAAATGAATGTTAAGGAAATAGTACAGAGTGTATCATACCAGAGAAGATTATTTCACCAATCAAGAGCCAAAGTGCATAATAAATTTAATCCCAAAATTCAATAATCCACTCACTGTGGAGATTAAGTTTGTGAAAAATGGGGTATTAATCAGCAAATGCTTTACTTTACTAATTCATGGACTCTGAAGTTTCAGAATCGAACTTCTCTGTGAAGACACATTGGCTCACAGTTTAGTAGCCAGGTGAGTGAGACAGAATTACTTTTTTAAAAAATATTAATTATGGAGTAGGGTCTTACATCTTCTGGAAGCAAGTTCTCATTGACTTTAGGGGGTATTATCTCTTCTCCTTTTTGTAAGGTGTTGCAAATACAGATAGATGTCTGAAGCAATATATTCTGTAATAGAATTCAGTAACACAGCAATACTCTGCTAGGTTCCTACTACCGTGTTTCCCCGAAAATAAGACCTACCCATAAAATAAGCCCTAGCAGGATTTCTAAGCATTTGCGCAATAGAAGCCCTACCCCCAAAATAAGACCTAGTGATGGGCGTGGCTACGCAGTGTATCTGCACAACCCATGCATTTCGTCGTGGAGTGGTAAAGAAGATGAGCAGCCCTTCTCATCTGCCCCATGAGAGCTCTAGTGCTCAACATGAGAGATTGGGGCCCATGGTTGTAAAGGAAATAGAGTCGCAAGAAATTCAGGATGGAATTCGGGGTTTGGAGAGTTATGATGATGTTCCAGAAGAAGACAACTTAACTATATTTGAATAAATGTAGATTGTTGTGCTGTGCTTAAAAAAAATAACACATCTCTGAAAATAAGCCCTAGGGTGTCTTCTTGAGGAAAACTAAATATAAGACACTGTCTTATTTTCAGGGAAACATAGTATAGGAAACACCCAATGGGACATGATGATGAACCCGGGTCTTTCCCTTAAGGAATTTATAAGCCAGTAAGGAAGACATTCATGTATATGACAAGCAGAATTTAGGACAAACTGAATGAGTAATAAATAAAGAATATGGCAGCCAGAAGCAAGTGCCTCTCAACCCTCCAGCTGCTGAGAGTGCACTGACCAAGCCCGCTGCTGGGCTGACAGCCGATGTAGCTTTTGTTCTGAAACCACACTTCCCGCAGCTGCTCCCAGGCAATGACTAAGAGTGGCAGCCATACTAGGGCAGCCCATTTCCAGAAGAAGCCAGACTTCTCTGATAGAAGGCTGACTTGAGGATTCACCACCAGTCTTGCTGAACGTTCCTGAGAACTGTACTGTACCCAACTTCCTTCCTTCCTTTCTCTCTTCTCCACTCAGGCTCACATGCGTCACAGTCTGATGGCTCTCCCAGCCTCCTCTGGCTCCCTCTCCATCTTCTCTCCCAGACGTTTCCTCTGATGAAGTCATTACAGTTGAATCCCATACTTGCTGCTCTGCTTCTTGGAGGACCCAGACTTATACACAGGGGTATAAGCAATGTGTATGAAGACATAAAAGAAATATTAATTTTGAAAATCGATCTCAGAGAAAGTGTCTTTTAATCTGAACCTTAATGGAAGAGTTGGATTTTGGTAAGAGAAAATGCAGGACAAAGGCAAGCTGGCCTGGGGAATAGCAAATGACATGGTTAGAGCAAGTAGCCCAGTATGGCCAGAATGTACATAGCAGAATATAATGCAAGACAAAGGTATAAAGACACAAGAGGCCACAAGGAAGCTCTCAAATGCTATGCTATGAGATGAAGTTTATTCTTAATCATTTTAACATTTTGAATAGGAAAGTAGAAAAAGTTTATCTTAAGAGGCTTTTTGACTGCAAGTAGAACACCCAATTCAAGTGGTTCTAAACATTTTTTATTGTCTCAAATTCCAAGAAATCAAGCAATAAGGCTTTGGGTGGGTAATCAATTCAATTATGTCACCAATAACCCAAGTTTTTATCTCTGCTCTTCACTTTGGACAATGTTGACATTTCACGGCTGATCTTTTCAAGATGGAGAGATGGTTCCCAGTAGCATTAGGGGCTGCATGCTTCCTTGTTTAATAAATATGAGACATACTGGATTTCTGTAATTCTCTCTTAAGAAAAAAGAAGAACCTTTCTGTACGCTGCCACCAACCTTGCCTGGCCTCTTTGTCTGTTAAAATTGGGTGGCATATCCATTCCTTAACCAATGAATGGCAAGGGTATGGTGTTGCCATAAATTAATCAGACCAGTCAACTTCTCCTTGAGCAAATGGACTATTTAGGGATATGAATGGATAATGAATCCTAATTGGGGATCTATGAAAAAATTGGGAGGACACTTTCAAGACAATATTTTTTACTGTAATGGTAAAGGAAATTTTACGAAGATACTTTTGAGGATACTTATATGGAAAAAGGGATTACAGAGTAGGAGATGCAAATGGGGTGACTAGTTAGACAGCTAAGGCAGCAGTCACAAGAAGTGACAACTAGAGTAGTGACAATGAAATAAATGGAGGACTAAGAAAGAAATCTTGATTTTTCTGAAACAAACAAGAAAGAAGCCAGGCATAATGGCTCATGCCTATAATCCCCATGCTTTGGGAGGCTGAGGCGGGAGGACTACTTGAGGTCAGGAGTTTGAGACCAACCTGGGCAACATAAGGAGACTCTGTCTCTACGAAAAAAAAAAATTAGTTTGGCACATACCTGTAATACAAGCTACTCAGAAGGCTGAGGTGGGAGGATCACTTGAGTCTAGTAGTTTGAAGTTACAGTGAGCTAGCACCACTGCACTTCAGCTTAGGTGACGCAGTGAGACCCTGTCTCTAAGAATTTTAATAAAAAAATTAAAATTAAAAAACAAGAAATGAATAGAATCAGAGAATGCAATGTCAGGGAATTCAAAAGAGGAGAGAATTTTGTAGATGAGTGGGACAGTGCAGCAGGGTTGAAGCCTAGGCTTTGGCATTTGTAGGGGCCAAGGGAAAGCTTCCCCCTCGCCCTCTGGATGTTCACTAAAAAATCAACTGACAAAAGACAGATTAATTGGGGAAAAGGCATGCAAAAGGTATTAGCATGTACACAGGGAGAAGCACAGAGTGATTACTCACCCCACAACAGGGTTAAGAAGCTTATATACCATCCTAACAAGACAGGTTATAGGAGAAGGTAGAAGAGGGACTCTTTTGAGGGGCAATGAAGGATAATTAGGGGGAATGAATGGACCTGGAATACCGATAAACTTGTAGATAGTTCTCTTTGAAATCTGAAAAAGCTGAGAGACAGACAGGGTCTCTCTCTTGTTACCAAGAAGGTAACCACACCTGCGAGGGTCTGTTCAGGTGTGGTTATATTCTTGGTCTTATTGGGAGGGGAAGAAAAAACAATTGTTCTTCTCTGTGGGTCCTCATCTTAGGCAGATAAAGGAACTTCAATTTCATCCTGTGTTTTGGGAGAGATGGGGGGCGAGGGGGGAGGTTGGGGCAACTTTAAGACTTCTTCAGTTCAGCATGCCAAAGCACAATATTTGAGGTATTAATTTCTAAGCTGCAAGAGCATTAAGTCAACTTGGACTTGGCCCCTGCCTCCAAATATAGCCATATTTATTTGGGGAAGCTACTCCTGAGGAATGAGGCTATAATCAAGGCTGGTTACACACTGATAAACTTTGGTGCCAATCAGCATAGAATTCATACCCTTTTCTACTTATTACCTACATTACCTTGGACTCTCAAAGCCTTGGTTACATCAGCAGCAGATAATCTTTTTCCTCATCTATTACCAATTATTGTTTGTGTGTCTGTATGATTTTGACATTAGCAAACATTATTAATATATACTGTAAATTCAAAATGTAAAGTTGTGATGAATACTACTAAAAATGCTTCTGGTAATTAAATGCGATGTTTGTAAAGAATTTAGCTGTGTCTGGCAGAGAAGAGGTGCAAATAAGTGATAGCTATGATTCTGTCATCAAAACTGAGAAATTCTTGGCTTTAGTGATGAGGACACCCTGGGCAACGCTTGAAAACCAGATTCATTGCTATATAATGAGTAGCACAAACAAACAAAAAAAAAAAAGAAAGAAAAAGAAAAAAGAAAAGAAATATGTAGGAGGGCAATGAGGGAAATGGAATAAGGAATCTTTGCTATGAAATTGAATAAATCCAAGGGGTCCATGGCAGAAGCAGTTGTGTCTTAACTGCTTATATTTTTATTCAGGGACAGATAAGTAGAGATTAAAAATCATAAAACAGCTTTACCCTAGTTATCTGTACTTATTAGGTCTGCACAAGTAGATCTGCATCTTCCTTTCTAGTTATGAAATCTTTGATTTGGTTATACTGAAAATGTTTTTGTTTTGTTTTTTTTAAGAGATGGGGTCTTGCTCTGTAGCCTAAGCTAGAGTGCAGTGGCAAAATCATAACTCACTGCAACTTCTAACTCCTGGACTCAAGCAATGCTCCCACCTCAACTTCCTGAGTGTCTGGGTCTACAGGCGCCTGTGCCGCCATGCCGGCTAATTTTTATTTTTTATTTTTATTTTTTGGTAGAGACAGTATCTCACTATGTTGCCCAGGATGGTCTTGAACACCTAGGCTCTAGTGATCCTATGGCCTCAGCCTCCCAAAGTGCTAGGATTACAAGTGTGAGAATCACTTCCCTTAGAAACAATCCCTAGACTAACTTCATCAATTTTCTAAGTGGTCATTACAACAGAAAGACTCCCTCCTGTGCCTCAGCTAATCTGGACACGTGAAAACAATTAATTGTGCAGATGTATACAATTATATAGATGCAAACAACCAACATTGTCTTTACCCTTAACAGACTCAAATCATGCAGGGCATGATTCAACTAAAGACCATGCACAAAGGGTAGTGACAAAAGTTTGCACTGGAAAGGCAGAGGGTAGCATGGTCCAGGAAGGTCCTGGACTCAGGAGGGACTCAGAGGGTACCTTAAAAGGAGAGAAGGAGGCAGAGGAAGTGTCAGAGAGACACCTGGCAAAGACTGAGGCAACAGCTGACTCCCAGCACACCTGTGCTTCTTGAATGGGCTTCCACAGTCCCAGCTTTTAAGCTGTTTCAGGCTCCCTTTCAGCTGTGAAAGCCTCTCGGATTCACCCTCTGTTGACTAGGCAGCGATGACAGGCTAGAGATATTTTTCAAAATGGAATAATTTCGTTATCAGCAAACCATGAAGGGTCAATGTCATTGGTTTCAGTGATAGCTGTGACAACATGTTCTGAACGTGGCTCAACTTGGCTAGTAGCATCTTAGGGGGCTGAAAAAAGAAGAAAAGGGGCCACAATAAAGCCAATTTGTTTATGTATTGCACACTTCATGTGTAGTGTATGTCTATTTTCAAATGCTTGACCAGCCCCGGATAGAAAAGCTAGGAAGGTCAGAATTGGAATATGGGTCCATACCAAATTCAAGAACTTTAGCTTTCCAGCAAGTGCCATTTACATATTATCTAACAAAACCACTAATTTATTATTATGTAAACATTTATGGAATACTGGCTATCTACCAAGCCACCCCTCCCACTCCCACCCCCCCCCAAACGATTTGGGTTTATAATCATGAATTAGCCAGACATTCTCTGCTTTCATTGAGCTTGCCATCTGAAAGACTTAAATTTCAAAATGTACATTATTATAATATAGGTTAACATTTAAATTTCAAAACCTGCACAATTACTTTATAAGATACTTGTTTTAAGAAAGTTGTCTAGTAGGTGACAGATTGTTTGTACAGAGATAATTTGTGGCACATTGCCTAGACCTTCAAATATAGGCAATTCTAATCCTCGAGCAACAGTGATTTGTTAGGATTAAACCCATTCACAGCCTACACTACATGCTTGACCCCTGAGGTAACTTGATTGTGCAAGTAGAGCGTTAAAGACAAAAGCTACTGTGAGCTTCCAAACATCACTACCAACCTATCAATAAAAAAAAAAAAAAATTTGCTAAGTGCAGAGCAATGTATGCTTTGGTCCTTTTTTCTTTTGCAGCGGGGGATGGGGAGGAGGCCATCTCCAAGTTTAAGAAATTACCTTCCCTGACTCTCACCCTCGTGCCCACTTCTTCATTATCCCTTAAATCAGTGAATGGCAGGAGGGCCCTGGGAAGAGCGGCTGGGAAGTGGAGCATGCTCAGTAAGTAGCTGGGGCCGCTCTGCGAGCACACAGCAAGCCTTGGTTTGCACCAGCGCCGGCTAGCACTGGGCTCCGGGAAGCCGCCCGGCTCGTGCCGCAGCTGGCGCTCGTTCCTGGAAAGCCGCTCTCCGCCCTGTAACGCGCGGCTTTCGGGTGCTCCGCGGCGGCGGCGCGCGGGCCGGGAGTCGCCGGCTGGAGTCGCTCTGCCGCCCGCGCCGCACGCGCGCTCCTCCCGCCCGCGCCCGCGCCCGCGCCCGCGCCGCAGCCCGGTCCTGCTGGCAGCTGCTGGATTCGAGAGCAGAAATGACAGGACTGTGGTTAACCGTGAAGGGCGAGTGAGAGCCACAGAGAGGAGGCGTGTCGCGGAGGAAAGTACTTAGGGAAGATTCTCGCACGAGCTCTAATTATCGCTTTTCTTCACTTCTTGCCACCCTGGCGTCCCGGGCGCTTGACCTGGGAAAGATGGTGACAGTAGTCACAAAGCTGGTCCACTGCTTTCACCTCAGGTAAGCATCTTTGCATGCTTTTTCTCTTTCCAGTGCTTTCATCCGCTTTGGCATATACAGCTGGGAAAGGTTTTTTTGTTTATTGTTTGTTTGTTTACTATTAGCCTTGTTCTCACACTACTAGTTTGTTCTTGAACCGAGGAAAAGGACTTTTTGTGGGATTTTAAACATCCTTTCAGGTTGAGGTTTAAAGACAAGTACTAGTTTCCTTGCTAACCTCTGTCATTCTTGACTCTAAAATTTACCTGCCTGGTAATAGTTTGCATTGAAGCTAGCATTTAATAAAGTCTCTGTTTGCAAGATGAGGGTTTGTTTCCCCCCCCACCCCCCCCAGAGATTCCTAGGATACTCTTGGGAAAGGTACTTCATGCCCTGTAGGTAAACTGATTTGATAATAGCCTTTTTGAGATTATTACGATTTCAGTTATAACCAAGAGAGAATAATAATATTAAAATTTCCATGAGCCTTGATCAGCATTGAACTTAGGCTGACTAGAGGGAATATTCATACTGCAGTTATCTGGTTTTTTGTAGAAAACAAAACAAGCATTCAGCTTTTACTCTTGAGAAATAAATAGGAGCCCACAAATTGAAACAAAAATTAAAAGTTAACACTCATCATATTTTTTGGGTGTTGAGCAGGACGGCTTCCCCACAGAGACATCAGTTTAAGAGTAAAGATACATTTTCAAAATGTAGTTTTGTTTTTGAAAATTAACATTTTTGATGGAAATTGTGGAATCAACATTTTCAGATGGCTCTTTGTATAAAATAAAAGACAGAGGAGGCTTTAGAAACTTAAGCCAAGAGCAGTTGCATAAACATTTAACTCTGTGCTACCAAAGAAAAACTATCTAAAATGCCATGTAATAATAGCTACAGTTTAAATTGCTATTAATTTGGCTGGAGGTTTTAAGAGAGCACTTTTCCAAGTAAATCCCAAGTTAATAAGGTAATAGTAGGTCTATAAGTATTGCTTAGCATTTAGCAATTGTAATCAAATGGGGCAGAAAAATCTCTGCTTTGTTTGATATTAGACTTCTTTATTTTCTTCTTAAGATAAACTTATTAATTCATTTAAAATAGCAGCTAGGTGTTATTTCTGTAGACATCAAAGGATGTTTTTCTTATCAAAACTAAAAAGAATTAGCAACCCATGTTTAAATATTTGAGGAAATATAATCTGCTAAATTCATAAGTTTTTGATTTATTCGTTGCATAAGTAATATAAGAATAGAGGAATGTTAATTAAATAGAGATTAATTGGCCATCAAAGTTCAAAAAAATACAAATCTTGCAGTGATAAAGAAGGAAAAAAGGACAAGGAAACACTTGATATTAAGTGGTAAATATTTGATTGAAAAAAAAAAAGTTGAAACTTCTGGACACATGGTTGCTTTGAAAGCCTTCTTTTAAACATAACTTAGTATTTGTGATGCATTCTGTTGCAGGCCCATTTACCATGAATGAGTGACAATATCTTTATGGGAAAACTGGAATATACGTTCAAGATTTGCTTAAAAATAGTAATCCAACTATTTACTGAAGCATTTACTGTTTTCCATAGCTTTCCGCAGGAGATCTGTACAAGTTTGTGAATGTGCGCCTGGTGTGTGAAATTAAGATAGGTGCGAAATGCAAGGGAGGTGTCAGCCCTGGAGAGGGGCAGTAAAAGATGATAATTGGAGCTGGTCAACAAATTCTAACAAAGTTGGATAAAAGGGACAAGAAAGACAAACCTGAGGACACAACATCTAGTAAGAAAGGGTGAGGGGTCGAGCTTGTACAGAGCTAGAAATTTCTATTTCTGGTTTGTTTTGCCGGGACTAGAACCCAGCTGCATTCAGTGAACAAGCTTTATTCTACAAAAAGGATGAAGTTTTTAAAAGTCTCTTTGCTTGCCTGGGAGCTTGGAGAAAGCCTTTCCTTCCTTCCTTTTTTGGTGTAAATACCCTGGCTCTATGCATTAGCAGCACCCCACTCTCTTGAGCTCTCAGCTGACTCTTGGGAAGACAAAAGCTGCCTGGGGTCTCTGGTGTTAATCTATGTAGTTGGGCCTCTGACCTTTACCTGTTCACAAGGTAGAGCTCACAGATCCCCAGCCAGGAGTTCCTCAGTGGAATTAACATAAGAAGTGTCCTTTTCAGAAGCTCCCAAAGACCCAGAATTTTACTGAAAAAACTGCTTTCCATGCCCTGGCTGGGCTTGGTCCTTCTGTGGAATGGTAAATTCCTGACCAGCAATGATCATTCCTATTCTCGTTAGACATAATATTTGTTCCAATGCTAAGTTCCACAATGAGCAATCACCTAGGTTAATGCCTTATTGATTAGTGCGATGAAGAAGAAAACAGGAAAAAGGTTATTTTCACATTTGAATATTGAAGAGAGGTAGGTTGCTCTATTCCTTTCTCTACTCCTCTCCCACCAGTTATGACAAATGATGAGGAGTGAAACTGTTTCAGTATAAGTTCTGTGTTTCCCATCTTAAGGGGTAAGAATGGAGCTGGGGGCCATCCCATCCTCTGTCCCTCATCTGTCCCAGTCCCTGCTACCCACTATTGGTGTCTCTTCCATATCAGGTAGAAAGTGAGATTTTATAAAGATAGCCTGTGAAGTAAATGCTTGAAATATAATCAATTCCATTTTCCCCTTTAACAATCAGATAGTACTGAAACATCATTCAGTGATATGTGTTTTCCCTGTTCTTTCCTTCATTAAGTTAGGACTTTTGTGTGTTTGTTATTTCTCAACCAAGTTTTTGAGATGGACAACTAGTGTTTAGGATTAGAACATAGTTCAGTTAAAGCTTGTTCATCCTCAAAACCTGGCCCAGGATAAATCCCCCGTACCTTCAATAGAAGGCCACATGATTAGAAATGTTTTAATAATTTAATAACAGAACTTTTTCAGCTATCCCTCCATCAAATTTTTCATAAGTCTAAAAGAACTACTCAACTATTTGTATAGCATGCAAGGTTTTAGTCCTACAGCTATTCACTGATTGATTTTGATTTAATAAATGAATTTTCCATTACTTAGATGACTCCTAGCTGTGGTTTGAGCAATTTAATGAAAGGATAATTGTATCTACACAGAATTGGAAATACTCAAACATTAACTGGAGTCTAGACAAGAAAAAGCCAGAAATATCAAATTAGTTCTAGGATTGATATATTCATGCCCCAAATTCCAGGGATTCTGTGTTGTCTTCAAGCGCATAGTTAGCTTTTGGCCCAGCCAGTGACTTTCAGTTTATCACTGTTAGGAATGCAATTTGAGAATAAAGACACATACTGAGCTTTGAGGAAAAGCTTGATGTTGTTTCTTTGTGACACTTTTTCTCCCACATCGATTAGCAGTGGAGGGTAAGTGTAGGGCCATGGCTGACGTCTTTTCAAATGTACAAGTCTAGTTGGAATCTGAATATTTGCATTTCTTGGTGTTATGAAGAGCAGACACAGAAATTATAGAGTGTGACTTCAGGTAGAGCACTCAGGGATGTCTTCTTTCAAGAGATGACATTTGATCTCAACCTGGAATCGAATTAAGTCTGGGGATGTGTTCTTGGGTGCTTGGTTTGTTCTAGTGATGGATGCATAGCAGTGTTATCAGAATAGGAAGGTGCATGGAGGTAGGAGAAAAGGTCAGGAAGCCAAGGGAGTAAAATTTACTAAGAGTAAATTTTTAAAGCACAGTGGAACCCACTAGAGGATTTAACTCTTTTGTTTTTTCATTAACAGAGATGGGGTCTTGCTATGTCACCCAGGCTGGTCTCGAACTCCTGGGCTTTACATTTTGAAAAACACTGTGACTGCTTTATGGAAAATGCACTGTAGGGTCAAGAGGGAAAGCTGAGAGATCAAGGAAGGTGCTATTGCTGTAAACAGAAGATATTGATAGCTTGCACTAAGGAGGTAGTAGTGGAGGTGGAAGCCAGCATGTAGACTTTCTTTCTCTTATAAATTATATTTTTGATTACAGGCATAATGGATTTTTGTTGTAGAAAACCTAGAAAATATGCAGACATGACCCCAAAGAAATTAAATCATAATCCCACCACCCAAACTTAATCACTGTAATATTTTTGGTAGCCTATAGAAAACTTAGAAATACAAGGACCTGTCCCCCAAAGAAATGAAATATTCCATAATCTTACCACCCAAACTTACTGGTAATATTTTTGGTATCTATCCTATGAATGCTTTCTGAAGCCAATATGTGATTTTTAGAAAGTTGGTTTATTCTGAATGTTCCGATAAAACTTCTTTTGGCTTAAACTAGAAAACATCTGCTCTAAGACTGGATGAAAAGATAAGTTTACGTGCCACAGAGTCACTTCATTTGTTCATTAAATATTTTATTGTACCCCAGATACTGGGGCTATATGATCTGTGGTGTCTGCTTTTTCGATTAACCATCCCTCCCATGTCACATATTGGTAGCACTACATTCCTTGGGGTTAGGAAAGCTGAATTTGACCCTATACCCTATGTCCTAATATGTAAGTTGTACTTGTTCATTATCTGGCTTTAGCAGAAACATGAGTATTAAAACTTTCATGCTATTTTTTGGAATCTTTTCACTAGAGGTAGCCTAGGAAGAGGCTGAACTAGGTAGGTCTCTGGCTTGGAGTCTCTGGCCAAACATATTTTCCCTAGAATTTTGCTCATAAGTTTTCATCTTTCCAGAGGTACTTTTCAGTAAGGGAGGAAGTGAGTTTCTTCCAGATGGTGACTGTCTGAAATATGGATGGGACAAATCTTGCAGAAGTCTCCTTATGACTTTCTGAGAATGTATGCATTTCACCTCCTAGTCTGGTCTCACATACATGCCATTTTATAGGTGTGTCATGTCTTGATTATTGTTAAAAATAGTACTGTTTCCATTTGTTTATATTTTCAAGCTTTTAGAGTAATTTCATATGTTACTTCATGAAATAAACATTGAAGGCTCCACTTCTTTATCTGTCCCCAGATGTCTGAAATTTAACATACCCACAACAGAATGGGGTTTATATTTGTAATCCAAGCTTGCTCCTCTTGCTGTATTTCCCTTCTCAGTTAAGAGTCTTACCTTTTCTAAAGTCTCCCAAATGAAAACAGAGAATCTCCTTTAGTCTTTCATGTTTTCCCCTCATAATAGAATGTCAAACAATTCTTTAGCTCTTCCTTTTCCATCCCTTAGAAAACAATGTCTATGCAAGTTTGGAAAAGCTTCGCAAAATTTTTCCTCCTATCTACCTACCAGTCCCTACTTTGGTTCAGTTAATTCTTCCTCTTTCACCAGGTCTGTTAAGCATTGCAGAAGGCTGTGAAGAATATACAACTATTACGTACCCATAATAATTAAAAATAATTTTTTTAAAAAAAGGCTATGAAGAGAGAGTTCTCATGCTTGTATACCTGATTTAAAAGAAAAAAAAAATCACAAAGACTCTACAGAAATCACAAGGTTGCACAAAGACCATTGAAACCTTCACAAAAAATACTTCTGCAAGGACATCTGCCCAGCAACTGCCTGTCCAGCCTTGGACTGGCATCACCCTTGTATTGATCTTTGAGGCCAAGCATAATTATTTCAAAACAATTATGTAATTTTCTTTTTTTTTCCTTACAAAAACCTTTGTCTTACTTTATCTCCCTAAATCCACACATAGTTTACTATGAGTGGCAGTGTATTCCCTTTGCAATGTTCTGTTCCCAAATAAATATCTTTTTCTTTTAGAGAGCCTCTCTCTGAGGTTGACCTCAGAGAGGTTGACCTATATTTAGTCAATATTGACCTATATTTAGTTGACTTATATTTAGTCAGTGTTGCAGAAAGTTGCAGTACTCCCTTCTTTGGTCCACCCTGCAGCCTTTTTTTTTTTTTTTTAAAGGGGGTTTGCTTGTGGTGGTTTCCAGCTTATAAGACACAAAATCACATATCCAATAAACTGCAAACTTCTCAGAAATACAAGGTCCATCTCAATATTCCTATTTTCTAAGTCTGACTCCTTCCCTTTCTTACCATTTTTCCCCATGGTCTACCTATTTTGTTCTTTTTGCTTCTTGAATGTGTTGGTCTTGAGCTTTATGTCTCAGCACCTGCCATTTCCCCAATTATTCCTCCTCCTCCTCCAAGTGGTGCAATCCTGTTTGTTCCTAGAGATCCAGACCTGATGTCACCTGTTTTGTGGCTGCTGCTTCAGAGTTTGTCAGTTGCCCCTTCTATGTTCTCAGAGAAATTTGATCAATGTTAAAACATTGTTTTTTTTTCCATTTCTAATCTATTTTCTATTAGAGTTGATATTTAGTGTGTACCTAATTAATGTTTACTGTGTGAATAAGTGATAAGTGAATAAACAAAACACTAAACTTCCTCTCCTCTTCTTTATAGTCGGTCCTTCACCTGGAAACAGCTTCCAGATTGGATAAGTTTGTGCTCATGGGAGAGTGTGCATTTATGGGAGAGGGTGGCATGTGTGTTTTGTGTTTTTTTTGTTTGTTTGTTTTGTTTTTCTTCCCCAACTAGTCTCCCATCATTTCTTAAACTTAGGAGTCCCTGAACTACAGCTTTCTGCCTGAATCTGGCCTGATAACCTGTTTTTGTAAATAAAGTTTTATTGAAACACAGCCACACCCATTCATGTATGTATTGTATAGGACAGAGTTGAGTGTCTGTGACAAAGACCATGTGGCCTGTAAAGTTGAAGACATTTCCTATCTGACCTGACCTCTGCTGTAGCCCAGGAAAGGAGCTGGAGGCTAAGATTGGGGTGGCAAAAGTGATTGATTATAGGAGCATTTCTAAAGTAGCAGCTGTTAGGTCCTTATATGTAGTAATCAGTGTCTATGATTTATATTGATTTGTGTGTTGAATATAGAATCTATTAATATAAAAGAAAATCTGGTGAAAGGTCTGGTAGCTTTGTTTTAATAAATACAAGACAGATGATTTTGACCTAACTCGTCTCTGAATTAAACAGCAATTCACAAACGTTATACCTTCCCACCAACCCCACCCTGTGTGTACCTCAGGGTGGTGCTCCAGAAGTTGCTTGTGGAACAAGTTCCCAGATGTGTTGTTGGTCTACGGACCACATTTAGAGAACCGTTGGTCTAGAACAAGTGGTTCTGAGCCCCAGCTGTATTTTAGAATCACCTAGGGAGTTTTAAATTTTTTATTTTAAAAACGTACTTAGGCCTCACCCCACACTTGTCAATTTGGAATACCTAGGACTGCTCTGTGTTTACAAAATACAGATAAAGTGACTCTAAAGAACACTTATTTAATTGTCATGGTTTTAGAACTGTCATATAGACTTTGCTGGTTAAAGTGTGTATGAGATATTTTGATTAAATAGTTTGAAGGAACAATTAAATATAGATTTCATTATATTCTCAGTTTTAAGAAAAAACTATAAACTGGAATTTTGTTTATTGTATGGATATTACATTTATTTGTCACTGGACTCCAATAAAACTAGTCCAAAAAGTACACTGTGTTTAATTCAGAAAAGTTCTTTTTTTTCTTAGTAAATTGACAAGTACTCTATTAGGTTATAAATTTGTTTTCATCATGTAAGATGAATTGTGATTCCATACCTGATAATTCCCCTTTCTACTTTTCCTTGAAAGTGAGTGAGATTTTATTTTGAAGGGGGGCATGAACAGCCCACGTTTTCTACTCTTCCTGGTGTCACGGTAACAAGTTCAGATGTGCAAGTGCCTTTTAGTCCTGGCTGCGGCACTAGCTAGGTCTTCTTTCTTGGCTCTTTCTACTCTGTGGGGAGAAAACAGCCCTTAACATCTGAGTAAGGTGTCTTTTAAACAATATAAAGCCCTTGTTGCTCTGTAAGTGCTTGTGTTTGGAGAACTTATTTCCCCTCTACTGCAATTTCAGCATTCCATATGGCTGGCTATGTTCATTTTAATTTTGTTGATTGCTCTTTGTAAGGTTTTGAAGCCAAGTATTATGTCCAAATACAAATAAGGCAAAACAACAATGAAATAGCAAATGTAGAAGAACAAAGCCTTTGGCACTTTGGCAACTAATATAGTAACTGCAACAAACTTGAGCTATACAAAAACCTCTTAAGCACTGTATTTGTGAAGGGAAGGCATTTCTGTCGTGCTTTAGGCCTGTATACATTATATTTTTTAATTCTTTGGTCTAAAAAGAATAGGAATAAATACCAAGATTTGGGTTTATAGATCTCCAAATCCATGCAACAAAATAACCATCAACTCCTTAAACTACATAATTCTATATTATAGACTCATGACGATTACTAATGTGAAATGTCAGAATATGGGTTTGACAAATGGCTTAACAAGAATAATGTTCTGTAGTATGGAAGAGCTCATTTATTAAGCACATTTGGATAAATTCAAGTTTCAACCTGGCTTTCCTGAGAGAACATTTTCATACTTTTTTTTTTTTTGCATTTTGTTAAGATTAGAAAGGATATTTAGAGGCTACTGCGAGTTATGTAGAAATGAAGACCTGTTATTCTTTCTTTTTCATGAGCCCATGGATATCACTTGCATATGCCCGGGTCAGTTCAACAAAGAGGGCCTTTTATTCTTAAGGATTTATTTTTATAGCTTCTCAAAAGCAATAATACCCAGGAAAACCCCAAAGTAATGGAGAATGTTTATTCATTATTGTTCTGTTAATATTGTTAAGTATACTCATTAGAAGTACTAGTACTAAAAGGACTAGTTATTTATCAAACTAGAAAAAATTGATTGAAATGGAGACTGTTTCTTAATGATCATAAATATTTTTTTAATTAGCTCATCACTTTTTGTCTGTTAGTGGAATTTAATTTCTTAGGTGGGACTGTTCTAGATCCCTTCCTCATATGTAGGCTGGGCCAGCATCATGGATGTAGTACTGAGGGCTCTCCTTGTTTTTTTCCCCCCCATTTCTCATAGGAATATAGTTTATGTTGGTGGATTCCCAAAATGAATAATCTTTGCCTATGTTCAGGTGGGCCCCAGGCTTGGTTTAATGGTCTGCTCTTGATGTCTTGAAATTCTTAATACTCCTTGAACAAGGGGGCCCCACATATTTATTTTGCACTACACTCCATAAATTATGTAGTCAGTCCTGCCCACAGTAACTGTATTTTATTCATCTTTACTTCCCTGTAGGTTTTTAACATGGTGTCTGATGCACAAATGAACGAATGAATAAATGATTTCTTCCCTTATTCTGAGAGGAAAATGAAGTACTTACAGTTGCTTTTTGCATTGCTCATAGGTATGTGGTTTAGGTCAATGGGTTCCCAACATGAGTATACTTCAGACACAATGAGGTGGATAGTCGAGTGGTGATTGGGTAGAAATGCCAGTAGTGAATGAACTTTTTTTTCTCTTTTTGAGATAGGCTCTGACTCTGTCTCCCAGGCTGTAGTATAGGGGTGTGATCACAGCTCACTGCAGCCTTGAACCCCTGGGCTCCAGCAATTCCCCTGCCTCAGCCTCCCCAGTAGCTATGACTTCAGGTGTGGGCCACCACACCTGGCTAATTTTTTTTAATTTTAATTTTTTTAGAGGCAATGGCTCACTGTGTTGCCCAGGCTGGTCTCAAACTCCTGGCCTCAAGTGGTCCTTAAATCTCAGCCTCCCAGAGTTGTGGGATTATGGATGTGAGCCACTGCACCCAGCTGCAAATGAACTTTTGAGGAAAGTTCTGGCCCTACTGCAGTCTTCCTGAGTCAAAGTTTTTTGAGATTGGAGTCTAGGAGTCTGTATTTTAAAAAGTTCCTTAGGTAGTAGTGTGCCTGGTCAGTCTTCTCCCACAGAGCTCGCTGCAGATCTGTGCTCAGCCTTGGATATGGATTTCTGTTGGGCAGGATGCAATTTGTCAAAGTTGCCAAGAAAAAAGGCCTATTTCAAAGGATATCAAGTGAAATTTAGGATAGGATGGGTGGGTCAGTAGATAACTAAGTGAAGAATAAGTACAACACACCCAAGTCTGGAATGGTCCTGTGCTGTTGCAACAGGCTCTTCCTGTGCTAGGCTACCATTTGTCTAACTGCTCATGCCCCATTGGAGGGGATATGACACTCTGTGTAGCTTGTGCACACAAAGTCCCAAAGTACGAGGTGAAGGTTGGCCTTGCAAATCATATTAAGGCATAAAGTACCAGCCAATTGCCACCTACTCTCCTCTTCACAGATTTAGCAAAATGAAATCTACCTGCAAGTGGAGGTGAACAGAGGGGTACTGTAATATGGAAAGGCCCAATGGTCAGCCTAGTATCTTCGTGTGCAGTTGGATGTAGGCCTTGCCAGAACTACTACAGGTTTGTGCAGGGGGTGGGGGACCCTTAAAGTGAGTTGTGGACGTGGGCTTGTCCATTTCTCACAGTACCAATTGATGGCCAGGTTTTCATTCAGGGAGCAAGGATTTGGTGCAGGAGTATATCTTATGCACACCATGGTGCAGATTATTCATCTCCTAATGAAAGATGAAGATGCATATCAGACACAGCTCTCTTTAAACGTAAAGAATATTGTAACTCTAGCCTAGGTGTGGTGGCTCGTGCCTGTAATCCCAAGGTGGGAGGATTGCTTGAAGCCAGGAATTCGAGACCAGCCTGGGCAACATGGCAAGACCCCACCCCATCTCTACCAAAAAAAAAAGAAAAGAATCTTGTAACTGTAAATAGAATGGAGATGTGCAAAGGTCATGTTGCTGAATGAAAGTGTCTGGTCTATGAGAAGACACCCCAGAAGTTTCAAAAGGAGAGGTGGAACCACCCTAAAATGTCCTTTGCCTGGAATGAGGGCTGTACACGGAGCTCAGGAGCAGGTTGCTAACAGTTCGAAACTAAACCATCGTCGTCTGTCATGGTCTAGAAGAGTTTTCAGATTAAGACACACTTGTAAACGAAGGTGGGAGGAGATTGTTCATAGTGCATGAGGAAGTAGAAAGTACAATAACTAGCCGCAAGGGGTTAGGAATGAAAATTATCCAGAAAGAGAAAGTAATTTTTTTTTAACCACTTGCATCATCTCATTCATTACTCAGTAAATGCGCTCTGAGCAAACATTGTGTTTGATGCTACTATTGTAGGCACTAGAGATAAAATTAGAAGACAGGTTATTTCCTGATGTCATGGAAGCTGAATTTGGAAAAAAGAGACTGTAATTAAATACATCGTAGTGGGAATGTAAGTTAGTACAGACATTATGGAAAACAGTAGGCAGATTCTTAAAAAAATTAAAAATAGAACTACTGTATGATCTAGTAATCCCACCACTGGGAATATATCAAAGGAAATGAAATCAGAATGTCAAAAATATTATCTATACTCCCATATTCATTATTACATTATTTACAATAGCCAAGATATGGAATCAAGCTAAGTGTCCACTAATGGATGCATAGATAAAGAAAATGTGGTACATATACACAGTGGAATACTATTTAGCCTTAAAGAAGAAGGAAATCCTGTTGTTTGTGACAATATGGATGAACCTAGAGGACATTATATTAAAATGAAATAAAATAGGCACAGAAAGACAAATACTACATGATCTCACTTGTATTTGCAATCTCAAAAATTTGAAATCATAAGTAGAGAGTAGAATGGTGGTTACCAGGGCATAGAGCTTGCAGGAGAGTGGTTGGGAAGATGTTGATCAAAGGAAACAAAATTTCAGTTGGATAGAAGGAGTAAATTCAACTATAGTTAATAACAGTGTATTAAATTATTAAAAATTGCTAAGAGGAGATTTTTAAGTGTTTTCACCACTTACAAAAATTTGTAAGTATGTGAGATAATGGATATGTTAATTAGTTTGATTTAGCTATTCCACTATGTATACATATTTCAAAATATGTTGTACCCGATAAATATATATAATTTTTATTTGTCAACTAAAAAATAATTTAGGGAATAAATAATTACATTAGAGTTATGAGTCCTGTGAAGAGAATGCAAATAGTGTTATGTGAGAGATTATGGACCTTAAAATGGGTGGTCAGGGATGTAGGGATATTCTCTTCCTTCCTTCTACACTAAAGGTTGTTACTACACTAGCGTGTTAATTTGTCAAGAGCTCAGTTCCCTTATCTCAGGAACCATTACAGAATTCACATTCTTGGCCAGGCCATTAGAAACTTGGCTGTTTAGGATGATTTATGGGGGCTGAGATTAAGTTCAGTACTGTTTGTTATGTTGGTACTATAATAGCAGGTAGCCCCTTACCAGTTGTTGGATGTGTGTTAGTTGAATGCTAAGGAAAGTAAGATTGCACTAATATTACCATCTTCTTATTTCTTATTAATATGTTTGGCGGAATTGCAGAAAATAAAAACAAAATGCCAGCAATGATGTCTATTGCTGCTAATGTATAGGTTGACTTGTGGCAGATTTCCCCATTGTTTTAGATTTACTAAAATAAAGAAATTTGGATGGGCTAATGAGTAACTGATGAGATGGTAATTTAAATATTATAGAATAAGAGAAGGATATGTGGAATTAAGCAAGTTGTCTGATATTATATATTTTAGTATAAATTTAACACTTTGTATATTTTGATGTTAAATTCTTATGTAAATATATAAGAATAGGTATCCTTATAATTCTGAATTAGAATAATTCTGAATTAGATAATATCAAATCCAACCATTTCTTGCACTGATATAGATGAGTTATAATTTTTAGAACACCAATTAGAGAATCCTACAGAAAAATCCTGCCATAGTCTGAGTGTTCATGTCCCCCCCAGAATTTATATATTTATATGTTGAAATCCTTGCTTCTAAGGTAATGGTATTAGGAGGTGAGGTCTTTGGGAGGCGATTAGGTCATGTGGGCAGAGCCATCATGACTAGGATTTGTGCCTTTGTAAGAGACCCAGAGACCTAGCTAGCCCTTCTACCATGTGAAGACACAGTAAGATGACACTGCCTATGAGCCAGAAAGTGGGCCCTCACCAGGCACCAAATCAGACTTCCCAGCCTCCAGAACTGTGAGAAGTTTCTGTTATTTATAAGCTACCTAGTTTATGATATTTTTATATAGCAGCTCAAATGAATTAAGATGAATCCTTAGTAGACCTATTTTTAAATTTTACATAAATTCCTAGATTTACCAATCAGATTTATAAAGCGAAAATATTTGCTTTAGATTCTAGAGTTTTCAGCATCTTGGACCACGTGATCCACTCAATCTCATTTTCCGTCTAAGGAAGTCTGATACTTAGAGAAGTTAAGCAATCTGCTCTAGAAGCGAGGGATTATTTTTTCTTGACACATTTATGGGACACCATTTCAACCATTTATAATTGGAGAGACTGTTTAACATAGTGGTTATAAACATCTCTGATTTGGATCCTGTTTTGTTTTTTCCCCTGGTACATACCAGCTCTTGGGTAAGTTCTTTAGTTTCTCTAAGGCCTCAGTTCCTCATCTGTACAGTCTAGAAAACAGCAATGCTTTCCTCCCTCAAAGCGTTGTAATGGGGATTAAGTGACATAATATGTGGAAGCACATAGGACAGTAGGGGGCAGAGAGGAAGATATAAGGGAAAATTATTGTTTAAAACAAAGACTTCTATCAAAAAGATCTTTCAAGATGACATTTTAAAATAACATATTAGAAACAGTTAAAAGGAGTGTTTAGTCATTTCTGATTAAAGAAATCAACCTCTATATTAAAGCAGTCTTTCTATTGAACATTTTAGAGTTTGTTAAATATCTCTTAGTTTTACAACAGTGTTATTAGTATGTGTACCAGGGAAATGATTTTTATTTTGCTTTAAATTCCAGCTAATACTTAATAGCTAAATTATATAGCACTTGCTATGTGCCAGGGACATATATCGGCATGTTTAATCCTCCCCCCTAAACAGTGACATAGGTGTTATCACTGTCCCAATTTGACAGATGTTGAAACTTGACACAGAGCAGTCAGGTGCAAAGCCTGAAAGTGGAGGGAGGGGGTTTGAGCCCCACCTGCCGGCCCTAGAGCCACTGCAGCCGCCCATTGCACTGAACTGGGAACATCATAGGAGAACTGTTAGAAAGAAAGAGTACTGTAGTTATTGAACAAACCATGTCTGATTTATCCCAATGGATGCTGATCCAATGGAATATTGGCTTCTGAGAACTCCATTTTATAAGAATACTGATGCAGTACTAAAAATGGCTGCCATTAATTAACTGCTTCTGTGGGTCATAAACTCTACTGGGGACTTTGCACATTCTTTTTTGTTGTTTCCCCCTCATAGCAACCCTCTGAGATAGACATGATGATGACGGTAGATATGATAATGCCCATTTTATGGATGGAACTGAGTCTGAGTGAAGTCCATAACTTGCACCAAAATCAGAGTTATTTGTCTCACTCCGGAACCACTCTAATACCTATTTTCTTTAATGAACATTATATCTCAATTCTGTGCAACTGAGACTATTAATAAATGGTGATGATAAACAGTAAATACAATAAGTCAACAGGGTATAATGGAAAATGTTCTGAGTACCCCAAAGTAATGTCTAATCCCGGATAGATCAGCGATTATCTGTGTTTCATCTTGGGAAAGCAGTGACTCGGCTTCCTGTGAAAAATGAAGGCAGTGTTGGACTCTTAATCTCTCTCCAGACTAAGGCCTTCTTCCCAAGCGGGGCTGGGCATGAGAATTTAGCTAAATATTCCCTTAAGTAACACTAGATGGCGCTCGAGAACAAAAGAGATGGAGGACATTTAGGATACACTCAACCCTCGTTTCAATTTGTGATAGAATTTATTTTCCGAAGTGAATCATTGATGATTTCGGGCTACTGATAACTAGCATAAGTAACACCTGACTTTATAAAATATCTTGCCAGTATAAAACTTTACCTCATCTCTCACTTGGAGTAGAACTTTGATAAATCTAAGCAGAAAGCCAATTCTTTATTTTTGGCAGAACATTAACCAGACAGACCTCCTGGCATCATTTCTGTTAAATAATTCTGGCCTTAACTGTAGCAAAATTAAAGTAAATTAAACATTTGGAAAAGATGATAGAGTCAAGGAATACTCTTATGAGCGCTATAAAATGAACTTCTATGCTTTTTGGGGATTAAAATGTATGTTATCAGGAATGCAGGCTTGTGGCAGGCAAGGCACAAAGAACAGAACCAAAAAGCATGCACATTTGCTCTCTAGAGGTCTTTGTTTTTAGGTCATGAGACTCTAGAGCAGGGGTCCTCAAACTTTTTAAACAGGGGGCCAGTTCACTGTCCCTCAGACCGTTGGAGGGCCGTTGGACAGTGTGGCGAACATTCTACACATGCACATTGTGGGCCCGAGACAAGTCAGCTGCTAAGCAGGACAGGCAGTGCTGGCAAAAACACCCAGTGGGCCAGATAAATGTCCTCGGTGGGCTCCATGTGGCCCGCGGGCCGCAGTTTGAGGATGCCTGCTCTAGACTTTGGGCTCTATTAACTTATTTGTATTTTCAACTATTACTCATAATTTTTTTTCACTTGTTATCACCTGTGCTTCCTTTGAGGTCTAGAGCCCAGTGAGGCAGTATGACAGTTAGGAAGCAAAGGTAGAAAATGAAGGCTATTACAGGGTAGAGACAATGAGGTATTCAGATTAGATACTCTAATGTGACCCAGGTCAGTATAATTTCACCTCACTTTCTGAATATCTCTGAAGAAGTAAAAATAACAGTGGTCAGAAGGATTAGTTTAAGCCCTCTTCCTTCAACAAATGAAAAATTCATTTTTAAAGATAGCTTTCCAGGAGAGAAGAAAAATAGCATCATTAAGAGAATGTCCCAAGAGTATCTTTGCTCTTCACAACTACATTATTAAAGGCCAAATACTTGGAGTAAGGATGGCTCAATTGTTTTGAAGCAAATGTACGTGTTAATTTATTGAGTACTACTTACTTGTGACTAACATTTGCAACTGTTTATTTGTATCATCTCATTTAACTCTCCCACAGCGAGGGGGGCAATTATTATCCCGATTTATGGATGAGAAAACTGAGACTTAAGAAGGTGAAGTATTTAGTTCAAGGTCTCGTGGGTACCGAGTGGAAGAGCCAGCTCTGGCTGATTCTTTTTTTTTTTTTTTTTTTTGAGACAGAGTCTCACTTTGTTGCCCAGGCTAGAGTGAGTGCCGTGGTGTCAGCCTGGCTCACAGCAACCTCAATCTCCTGGGCTCAGCGATCCTTCTGCCTCAGCCTCCCGAATAGCTAGGACTACAGGCATGTGCCACCATGCCCGGCTAATTTTTTGTATATATATTTTTAGTTGGTCAATTAATTTCTTTCTATTTTTGGTAGAGATGGGGTCTCGCTCAGGCTGGTTTCGAACTCCTGACCTTGAGCAATCTGCCCGCCTCGGTCTCCCAAAGTGCTAGGATTACAGGCGTGAGCCACCGTGCCCGGCCTCTGGCTGATTCTTAAGGCCCAACCTCGAACTAGTCAGTATGGTCTTCTGCTAGATAAGTGTGGCATTTGAAAGCCAGATCTATGCTATATTGTGAACTAACTGAAATATTCTTTGGATACCTCTTCACTGTTCTCTTATTTCTTTCTCACATTCATACTCCAGTGTCCTTCCCTTCCTGCTCCAGTGGCCCCAGAGAAACTTCACCACTATAGGTGACTTAAAAAAACAGTAAGGAATCTAATTCGCCTGTTTTGTTATCCCTTACAGATAACATAATGCATGAACCCAGGTTCTAATGTTGTTAGCCAGGTGAAGTGGACTTTCTAATGTTTGGTGCTGCTTTCTTGGGTTTGAACACAGTTCATCCCATTTATGTCCAAAATTGTATGCAATTTATCATGTAAAGGTGATTAGCCTAATCTTGATTACCCTAATTGTGAAGGGGTAGTAGAACTGTTGAAAATTTCAAGAAGGGAAATAATGTTTGAAGTTCTAACATCATCTTTATATGCAGCAGGCATTCCCGTCTACATGCTGGCCTTATGTCTAAGAAAGTTATCCGTCAATTACCTTTTGTAACTTAGGAGGTATGTGGGTAAAAGATTATTATGAAATGTGTTATTTTGGCACAAGCTCAAGTGGGGCCTTGGAGAACAGGATGTGGTTCATTCTATGCTAAATCTGCTTATTGACAAGCTATGTGGAATCGGGCAAGTCCCTCAAACTCCCTCATCTCAAAAACTGTCTGTAGAATGTGAGGGTGGGGCTTAGTGTACTTTAACAGCTTTCCCAGCTCTAACTTTCTAGAATTCTTCAAGCTCCACACCTGAAGAGAGAAACAGAAAGTAGGGCATGTAATTTTTAATCAAAGCCAAAAATTATTTCAAGACAGTGTTATAATTAATACTCAAAAGTTCTTAGAGATACTTAAAGAGGAAAGCTCAAAAGGAGAGATGATCGTGGCTTAGAGATGATCGTGGCTTAGAGATTCAGTGAGTAATTAATTGCAGATGACTAATGCTCTTCCACTGCCCCCTCCCTCTTCAGGAGCACGGGCATAGGAGAAGCCATAAAAGCTACTCAAGTTCTTCCTGGCATGCCTGAAAAACAGCCCAGAGAAATTTCTGATGTGATTTAGTATGTGTCGTTTTCTATCCTTGTTAATTATCATGAAATAGAACCTGCTTAATATCTCATAGTACCTCCAACCTCATTTGTAATTCTGAAGAGTCTAATAACGACCTTTGTCAATGGCATCGAATAACCACAAATTTCATTTCACCCAGAAGTTGGTAGTACAACATTTCTTCTGCTTCCTCAGTTCTCTATTTCTTTTCTTTTCTTTTTTTTTGCTAAAGTAGAGCAGATGCTTGGTCAGTCTTGTAATGGAGATGTCTTTTTTTCTAATGGTGATAAAAGTTAATGATGATCAAAGTTCACACTTAGTCCAAGTGGAAGGTCAAGGTAGGGAAGCATTGTCATAGGCTGGATCAGTAGTCTCCAAAGTGGAGATTAGACCAGAAGGCATCTTTAGAAGTTATTTGTTCCTCTTTCTTCTCTTTTCACATATCAGGAAACTAAGACCAGAGAAGTTAAGGCACTCGCCCGTGGTCATACAACAAGGTAGTGGCAGAGCCAGGACTAGAATCCAGGGCTCTTGATGGCCAAGTTTATAATTCTTCTACTGTACCACATTGCCTATTTTTGCAGTAGCTGGACGTAGAGAAGAAAAACAGAAAGCAGATCATTCGCAAACTATGCCATCTGCTAATCAATTTAGTTGATTATTGTGTTTGACTTCCACTTTTGACATCAGACTTAAAGGTCTGGTTTTGTACATAATAGAGTGTACAGCATCTGAACAATCTGATTGTTACTTTGAGAAGAAAAGATGTGTGGAAATAACCATATTTCCTTCCCAGAGAAAAATATTTGCATCTTTGGATAGGCTCAGAACACACATGCTGTTGACGTTAATATTAGATAGAGTAATAACTCCTAGTGATACATTTGTGTGGTGTGCGTGTGTTTGTGTGAAAGTAAAGCCAGATGAATTATTAAGGCAGGATGAGAAGAGCCATAAAGTGAAACAGGCTGAGTCAGTGTCTGTCAGGACTCTTGCCTAAGCCAAAGGCAGGTGCACTGAGTTGCACTCTGATTTCTCCCGCTAGGAGCCTTTCTATGGGACAGCTTCCCTAATGCTAATAATAGTCTGTGTGAACTTAAGTGTCATATCAGGAAGATTTCTTCCTAGTCATGGTCCTTTTGACTCGGAGTGAAAGGAGGTGTTTTTGCAGTGGGCCTGAAAAATTGATACCAATTTGTAGTAGCTCTAGACTATTCTATTTTTTATTTCTTGAATCATCCTGGAGAAATGTGGAGATGAATAATTCTAGAACACAACGAAGGTGATGGGGCCCTTGCAAAGTAAACCTAATCTTTTTTTAAACTTTATTTTCGAGCACTTTTTTACTCAGTGGATCCAGATCAGTACAGATTAATTTACCTGATTATTTTTTTCCCCCAAGAGGGGAAGATCTCACTGTGTTGTCCAGGCTGGACTCCTGGGCTCAAGAGATCCTCCTATCCTCCCACCTCAGCCTCCTGAGTATTTGGGACTACAGGTGTGTACCACCACACCTGGCTGCCTTTTTTTTTTTTTAATTTAAGGAAACCTAATCTAATGAAATGTACTCCTAAGGTAGGTTTTGACTAATTGAGCTAATAGCAAAAATGGAAAGCTGGAGGATTCATGTCCCTGTCTTGGACACATTATACCTGTTCTCACCTGGAATCAGGGGGTTCTAGAAATTTTTGAATTACAGTTTTACCACTTCCTATCTATACAGAAACACAGGCAAATTAGGTAACTTCTGTGATGCTGAATTCTCCCTATGTATGAATTGACATTAGGTGAAGTACCTGATGCACAGTAGACACTAGACACATAAATGGTAGCTACTATTTTAGCCTAATAAATAATTGAATTAGTAGAGAGGAAAGAATAGACTGTGAAGTGGGTGGATTTTTGTTTTTGTTTTCTTAAGCTGTACTGAAGTTTAAAGGTTGAGATTGATTGGAAAGGGAAAAATGTTAGAAAAAAAAGTATTCAAAAATACATGAATGTTCACTTCTTAAGATCTCCAAAAAATTTCTGTGACATTGTAAATAGGGCTGGATTCTTATCTCTGGCCCCAGATCTTGTTGAAGTACTAGTTTGCCTTGTAGCAAAATTATGATTTTTCTTTTAGAATTTGTTCCTTATTACATTTTTCCTTTTAAATGAACTTTTTGTTTTTTTTAAAATAAAGATTTTCTTAGATTGTTCCCCCTTATATACTTGGAAATGTATCATTGGAACTTAATGTCAAAGACCCCTATCCCTTGCAATTTACTTAAAGTAAGTACCTTCCAATCTGATGCTCCCTGTTCAGTGGAAAGACAAAGGATAATGAATGCATTGCTCTTGCAATTAGATTATAATGTGTGGCAGGCATTGCTTGAATGAAGCGCTGGCCCAGAGTTAAATATTGAAAATCCACCAGAAGGCAAGCTGACTTGGAATTATAAATAGGTCTATGGCCTATAGATGCAAACAGGCAATGTTAATTTTCTATTAAAATACTGTAGGTAAACATGGACGAGAAAGTGTTGTGCTAAAGGCCAAGCATGTGAGAGGTTTGAAATAGCTGATCCCTTGGTTCCCTGAAGAATGGATCTTTAGGTTCTGGAAACTGGATGGCAGAGGTGGTTCACTACAGTCTTTCTTCTCTTGTATAAGAGTAGCAAAGATTAAAAGTAGTTTGCCTGCAATGTGTAGGCATTGATTCTCCAGCCCCTCCACCACCAAAGTTAGTCTCATTGTCTCTGCTTTTTCTTTGTTTTATAGTTAAAAAAAATTCAAAGTGAAAAATAACTTCATTTCCTTATGATTATGTAAAACAATGTTCATTGTGAAATATTCAAATGATAAATGTTTGAGAGAAAGTGAAACATGCTGTTCGATAACTACCATTAATATTTTCATGATCATCCTTTCATAATTCTCTTTGATGTTACTTATCGTATAGCTTTTTTCTTAAATGCACTCTTTTCTCCTCACCTTGTCCCCATAACTGCTTTTGAAAGAAAATAATACAAAAGTAGATACCTATATTTACAACCTGGTCTGTATCTTTGCATGTCTTTCTCTATGCTCATATAACACATAGAAACGAATGGACATAAATGTATTTTGAGGTGCATTATTTTACAAAATACATATATAATACTAGAGCTTAAAACATCTTCTGATATGAGTGTAGAATTCTAGATTTTTATGCATGTCCCTTTAATGTTTATAGTTGTCTAGCTCTTACCTTGTTCAACAGCAATTTTTCTTGGTCATCTGCCCTTATGGGGGATTCTTATGGCATTCAACTTAGTTTTCATAAAAACAATTCTTTTTGAAGTTATATTTCATCAGTTTGAATAATATTATATAATTTACCTAAGTGAAATACTAGGTCCAACCAGTCTGAATAACTTACCAATTCTTGATAAACATACATAACTCAAATGATGAGAGAAGAGCTCCACCGGCTCACATGGAAAGTTTCAAGCATTCTGTTTCTGTCACTGGGTTTTATAGAGGTTTGGGAGAACTATCATGTATATATTTGTTTTCTGCTATTTTTATTTCAATGGTAGACACTATACATACTCTTCTGTGTCTCCCTCATTATTACCCATGTGATATTATCCATAGAGTCTTTTACATTTGTAGTTATATGAAGAAAACAAAAGGATTTGTTGAAAACAACCTAACTTACTCTCTATTTATTAACTTTGCACATGATGTACTTTATAGGATGTTCTGATACCAGTCCTCAGTTTCTCTTCACTTGTATTTTGATGATCAGACTTATTTTATGCATCATAGTTCTGTGAAATCGTTCACATGTTTCACATTTTGCCAACAAGATGTAGTCTTTCCCTTGGTATATGTCTGTTTTTGAATTGGAGTCCTTATGATTAGTCTGTGGCTATGCAAATATGTCTCTTCTCCTACCTTCCCAAATAGCATGGACATTACTGCAAAATAGCTTCATACCTTTTATTGTGTAGATTATACAGGCTAAAAATTACAACAAAAGTGACAGGCCGGGGGTGCCAATGTCTGGAATTTGGTCAGCGAGGAGATAGGCTGATGGGTATCATAAGTCTGGCGTGTCAGAAGCCAAGTTTAGGGGAAGTTGGCTAATGTCTAGGGGATGGACTGGGTTCACAGCCCAGGCAGATAAATTGTTCATTCCAAGAAAACAATAGAGATATGAGTCAGAAATTCAAGTTTAGAATCTGTGGAGAGACGGTTGTGGAACTAGGTAGAGAAGTTGCACAATGAGGAGGATGGAAGATCGGTTTGATACATCTCTATGCCAGGATCCAAACACTAGGTCTCAGTAGTAGGTCAAACAGCTGCAAAATAATGGTATTTGTGTGGTTTTTATTTTTTATTTTTTGAGACAGAGTCTCGCTTTGTCACCTGGGCTAGAGTGCCATGGCATCAGCCTAGTTCACAGCAACCTCAAACTCCTGGGCTCAAGCAATCCTCCTGCCTCAGCCTCTCAAGTAGCTGGGACTACAGGCATGTGCCACCATGCCTGGCTAATTTTTTATATTTTTAGTAGAGCCAGGGTCTCACTCTTGCTCAGGCTGGTCTTGAACTCCTGAGCTCAAGCAATCCTCCAACTTCAGCCTCCCAGAGTGCTAGGATTACAGGCGTGAGCCACTGTGCCTGGCCAAAATAATGGTATTTGATACTCCAGACATTTGGGGGAAGTTATGTCCCCAGGATGAGTGAAAGGGCATGGCAGTTCACGCAGAATTGATAAGTAGCTTTTACTTTGTTCTCCTCTCATGAGTTATTTAGGTACCTACAAAATTTACCAACTTGGTCCAAACTTTTAAAAGGGTCAGAAGCAAGAAATAGGAGTGAGCAGTGGTGACGACGTGCAGTTGGCATCTGTGAGCTCGGCTGTTGAGTAATTGCTCTGCGGAGTGGAAGAAGAAACAGCTGATGGCCACTTGGCTGTGCTCATTCTAAATGAACTGGTTTCTTCTCATTTATGATCCTGGATAATGTGTCTACAAAAAGGAATGGAAAAATAAATCCATTAACTCTGTGTGGCCTGTAACAGATCGTGGGGTAAAGATTATAAAAGTACAGGGATTTGTGACTTCAATCTCAATAAAAAGGTGACAGAAAATACTAAATGTATTATTGTCTCCTGCTAAATCATGAAAGTAAATAGATAATGCATTTTTCCTTGTCTTTTCCACATTTGATTAAGAAAAATAACAGCCAGGCCGGGTGCAGTGGCTCACGCCTATAATCCTAGCACTCTGGGAGGCCCAGGCGGGCGGATTGCTCGAGTTCAGAAGTTGGAAACCAGCCTGAGCAAGAACGAGACCCCATCTCTACTATAAATGGAAAGAAATTAATTGGCCAACTAAAAATATATACAAAAAATTAGCTGGGCATGGTGGCGCATGCCTGTAGTCCCAGCTACTCAGGAGGCTGAGACAGGAGGATCGCTTGAGCCCAGGAGTTTGAGGTTGCTGTGAGTTAGGCTGACGCCACGGCACTCACTCTCTAGCCTGGGCAACAAAGCGAGACTCTGTCTCAAAAAAAAAAAAAAAAAGAAAAGAAAAAAAAATAACAGCCATAAGAGGTAAAGAGAGAAAATTCTAGAATTTTTGTTTGTTTTAGAAAGTTGTGATTATTGCTGTTTACCTGCTATGCTGTAACTGTTTCTAGGAAAGTATCTTTTCTGTTGTTGGCTTGGCAACACATTTATGTGGTTAACTATATTTATTTCTTCTGTACTGATCATTTTTCATCACCATTACATGTTACCTAACTTACAAGGGAAACTTGAAAAATCTTTGTTAAACCGATTTTAAAAGTACTTTATTTTTAAGAATGACAAAAATAAAAGAACTAGAATGTATTTGATTTGCGTATAAGTCATGTGAATTTTGGATCAAGTTTAAATATTGTTTTTTCTGCATATATTCTAAAGATTAGAGCTTCTGATTAAAGTTCTAGAATAAAGAAGGTTTGCCTATAAAGTCCCTGATTAGTCTAAAACAAACCAGAAATGGTTTCTCCTTTGAAGAAAATTTATGAGGAGTAAATGGTGTAGGGATCTGTTATTACAACTTGTCTTGCAGATATCAAAGTACTCTAGGAACCCCTCTAACTGGGATATCTTTTGGAATGGGCTTAGAACCACATAAAAATCTCTCAGACAGTTCTTATATGGTGTTAGAATGTTTTATTGTAAAACCAGTTAAATTATTGCATAGTTACAGGTGAGCTGTAGGGTGTCCCTTGCAATTAAGTTGTACTAATGGGGATGTCATTATAGCAAATAGATGCTTCTCTATTTAATTAAGAAGCTTTATGTGTTTTAATTTTATAATAAGAACATGCATCTTTGCTTTTGAAATTTTTTTCACTTGCTTTGTTTTTGTCCTCAGTTTTGTTTTCGGTTTCAGCTTAACACATTTAAAAATTGTTGCTGTATGGGACACAGCACTGCTGTGTTTGTAAAATAAATAAATAAGTAAATAAATAAATGAATAAATTCTTGATCTATTTAAAGAAATTGGTTTAAAAATTGTAGATATTGTAGCATTGTGGGTATTGTAGAATTCTGCTAAGTGTGTTTCTCTCAAAAGATCAGATAAATACTTTTTGTTTCCATTTGCTTTTTTACTGTGATAAAATATACATAACATAAAAACATTTTTACCATTTTTAAATGTACAATTCAGCATTTAGTCCATTTGTTTTTGACTGGATAATAAGTGGGGATATCTGGAATTATTCAGAAATATACTTTAAGTAAGACTTCTAGCAGCAAACACTAGTTGACCAAATAAGAATACAGGCACCTTCATCTGTTATTTCATTTTGATTTCTCTCCATCATAAAAGCGTATATCATAATTTACTGTTTATTCATTTATTTAACCAATATTTAGGAATCTCCTATCTGCTAGTCTGCCTTAGTAAAAGATAAAAAGGAAAAAGTCCTACCATCTAGGGATCTTACTTTTAGACTAGTGTGTAGGGCATTACACAAGAAGATAATCAATTATAATATACTGTGGAAATATCTAGAATGAAGATGATCAGAATGTAAAAGAGAGGCCTAGAGGGAGGTTTGCCTGTCTCCCTGGCAGAGCAGAGCAAGTTTTACTGAGACTTCAAGTGTAAGAAGGCATTCCCCAGCTGGGGAGGTCTCAGGGGGAGCTGAGTATTCACGATGAGGAAACAGCTGATTCAAGGGTGGTGTTTGGGGCCACCAGGGGGCTGTGTATGGGGCCACCCTGGTGTGACTTGGAAAAAGGGTATTGAGGGGGTTAGAGGGTGCCTTGGGACCGTCAGGATGGGGCTGGTGCTTCCAAAGTATAGCCTTATTTTGAGATGTTCTTAGTTGTCACTAAGGTTGGGAGTAAGAGAACAGCTTAGGTAGTAACCAAGTAAGTCTTAGGGAATATTTACTAAAAACAAGGTGGTTTTCTGGTTGTAGGGCTTCTGAGATGATCACTTGACTAAATGTGAATTGTGATTTTCCTTGGGTGAGAAAAGACATGAACTCTTTCCTAAATGTACTGACCACAGAACTGCTAACAATGCCTTCACCCCGCCTCACCCTTCATTGGGAAGGACCCGTTTAGAACACTTTATTCTTAAGAATCTGTTTCCATCCCACTCTATAAGGTTATGGATCCTTTGTGTATTGAAAATTTCCAAAATTCCTGATGACATTCAGTGACTAAAATCAAGGGTTCTCAAGCCCACACAAGTCTCATCAGACTTATTATATTTTTGAATGTAATTGAAACTAACATTGTAAATGTCACATAGCATCCATATTCCCTTTATTGTGAAGAGCTGTAAAAAAAAACATATTCTAGTTATTTCTTGTTTTGTTGTTTAATGAGAGATGAATCAATTAGAATGGAATATTTTCAATGTTGAAGGGATCCTGGAATTTACGTTTAAAAACTCCTTGTTACCTTGGGCATAGTCCAATAGTAGGACAAATAATTTATTTAGCTATTATAAAAAGAAAATATCCTCTATGGTGGGATTATGGATAATTAATATTATTTATGCTTATTTGGGTTTTCTATTTTTCTTACAATGAACACTTAGCTGCTTTGCATTATGAAAATGTATTAATTAAGACATTAAAATGTAATAAAAATAGGAAACCAACAAGAAGGAGTGCCTTTGAAAAGTTGCAATTCAAATTATGTTACTAGCCATATATTTTACTCTACTCAAAAGAAGTTTACAATCACAATATAGTATTCATTTTTCTCTTTCATGTCACTGTGTTTTGTTTACTGCTGTATCTTCAGTGTTTAGAATAGTGCCTAGTGGTAGGCTCTCTTCTAAATGCTGCAGTTATTTTGTTTATTGTTTAACTTTATTGAGGCATAATTTATCTATGGCAGAATATAGGCATGTTAAGTGCAGAGCTTGATGAATGTATACAAATGTGCGACCCATGTAACGTCTACACAGAGCAAGATAAGGCACATGTCCATCATCCTAGATGGTTCTCCTGTGCCCTTTTCAGACAAATCCTGCTCCTTTATTCCCACTATTCTGATTTCTATCACCATAGATTATCTTGGTCTATTGTTGAACTTTATTTAAAATGAAATACATGTATGCTTTTGTGTCTGGCTTTTTGTGTGTGTCTGTTTTCTCATTATGACGTTTTTGAGATTCAACTGTGTTCTTATATCAAAAGCTTATTTTTAAAAATTGCTGAGTGTATGAAAATACCACATTTTGTCCATTTTCCTATAAATAGGCATTCAGATGATTTCCAGGTTTTGGTTAGTATATGTAAAATCAAGAGTTCATCTAGATTTACATTATCAGAAAAGAAATAGGGCAATAAAAAGGAAATATCAGTTATTTTTCATTCACTCAATTGATCTCTAAAGGATAAATAAAATTTTAGAAGGTAATTATTAGATGCAAAGTTGTAGAAGTTCAACAAATATTTGTTGAACATCTATTATATTCATACTACATGAAACAAAGATGAGTAAAGCTCTGAACAAATTTATTATCTAGCAATGTCGATAAGGCTAGTATACAAATATTCATAATGCAAAGCATAATATGAGAAATGCAATCAGAGAAATAGATTACTGTAGGTATTCAAAGAAAGAAACAATCATATTTCTTAAGAAAATGATTATATTATCAACTGAAATAGTGAAGTTATGAAAAAAGCTGCTGGAAGAATAGGAGGAAGATTAAGAATTTGTTTTTATTATAAACTAAGAAATAGCAAGAGTAATAAAGGGGGGAAAATATAAAAATGAGAACTGAAAAGGAGCTAGCAAGCTAGAGGTGAGAACACCAGTAGAGCACTTTCTAAAAGGTTGACCTCTGATTTGATGACCTGAAACAGAGGTTCTTAGTACATGATCCATGAATATGAACCCCTTAATGAATAAAGTTCAGGGTGCTTGTGAACATGGACAGAAAAAAATTGCAAGTTTATTTTCACTAATGCATCACTGAAATTTCCTTTAATAATGTAGATAGTAAAGTACAGTAGCATTAGCAGAGCCTGTTTTGTTGTCACTAATGGAGACCACAGGTATTTTCATATTACATAGTTGTTGCAAATATCTTGAAAAATTGCTGTGCTCATCACTAGTTTAAAATTTTCAAGGTTAATAAGAATGACCAGTAGATCTTGTTGTTGAATATGCCAGTAAAGAAACCCATGTGTTAAAATACCAATTTTTTAAAACATTTTAATAACTATTTTAAAGGAGTTGATTTAATCTGTTATCCTGTTTTATGTCTTAAAAACTTAGTGTCTACAGATTTCAGCAAACTGACAAAGGGGGTTCAGGGCATGAAGTTTGAAAACCGCTGACCCAGGGACGTTTGTGGGTATCCAGAGGCCATCATATTTTCAGAGCCTGACTCACTCTATTTAAATAATACTCATGGAAGGCTAAAGATCAGAATGCAAGTTCATTAATTTGCAATAAGAAATAACTGTCACATAAAATTTACAGAACTACACAGAGGAATCTGCAACCATAGTGGGGATTTTACCATACCACTCTGAGTAACTAATAGACTGTGTAGGGAGGAAAATACCCAGCAAAGATGTGGAAAATTTGAACAGCGTGATTAGCAAAGCTGATTTGATGAGCATATGTAGATCCCAACAACTGCAGCGTATACCTTCTTTTCGGCATGTGCAAAATGTTTAAAATAGACTATGTACTGGGCCAAAAACGAGTTTCAAAAAACTTCAAAGGATTGAAATCCTACAGTGTATGTTCTGTGATCATATTTCAAATAAGCTAGAAATCAACCAAAGGAGACCTTAAAAAAAAAAAAATCCATATGGTTGGAAATAAAGACATTATTGTTTGGCATTAAGTAATCCTTGGTTCTAATCTAGAATTAGGAACATTTTGGTATTTTCTGTATGTAATGTTGATATAATACTGTGTATTACTATTTGTGAGATGTAGCTAAACATAAGCCCTGTTTAGAAGGAAATGTACAGCTAAATGTTAGGAGAAAGTCTAAGTATTGAGCTAAGCATCCATTGGGGGAAACTAGAAAAATGGCAAATTATGTCTATAAACAGTAGAAGAAAAAATAAAGATAACAGAAATTAATGATATAAAAAATATAAAGAACAATCATATCCGAAATAACAGATTCTTTGAAAGGACAAATAAAATGGATAACCTTTTGGTAAAACTTAGGTTAACAAAAGGAGAAGGCATAAATACCAATAACAAGGAAGAAAACATGACATCACTATAAATCTTAATGACATAAGAGAATAAAGGAACATTGTGAAAACTTCATGCCAATATATTTGAAAATTTAGTTGAAATTAACAAATTCCTTGTAAATATAACCTCACAAAACTGACATTAAAAAAATAGAACACTGAAATCATCCTATGGCTATTAAATAACTTGGATTTGTAACTAAAACCTATACAATGAGCACCCTTCACCCAGATAGCTTCATTGCAGGATTCTATAATACAAAACACTTAAAAAAAAAAAATGAATGTTTTCAAACTCTTTGAGACATTGAAAAAGAGGGAGTGTTCAACATTTTTAATGAAACCAGAAAACCTTGATATCAAATACTGAGAAGGTTATTACAAGAAATTGATATAATTCCTTTTTTTCTTTGTAGAATTGCCACGTAAGCACATCAGAGTTTTCTACTGTAGCTCTAAGAGATTAAAACAAATGTAATGGCTTAAAACAATATGAATTTATTTTCTTACAGTTATTTAGGCTAGAAATCTAATACAAATCTTGCTGGGCTAAAACTAATATGTCAGTAGAGGCTATATACCTTTCTGGAAGGCCTTTTCCAGCTTCTAGAGGCTTCCTTCATCTAAAAATCCAACAGCTGTCAAGTCCTTGTGTCATTGCATCATTCTCACCTCCTCTTCTGCCTCTTCCTTCCACTTTGAAGGACTCCTGTGGTTACATTGGGCCCACTTGGATAATCTAGGACACTCTCACTATTTTATGGTCAGCTGATTGGCAACCTTGATCCCCCTTTGTTGTGTAATATAACATATCCACAGATTCCAGGGATTAAGATATAGACATTATTTGGGGAAGGGTATTATTTTGCCTACCACAGTATATATTCCTATTTTATATGTGAGGCTAGATGCAAAAGTCATCAACAAAACACTGTCACACCAACTCTGGCAACATATGAAAAGAATAATATATAATGACCAAGTTGGGCTCACTCCAGAAATATAGCATTGCTTTAATATTTTTTAAAAATCCTTATAATTGACCACATTTACAGAAAAAAATGAGAAAAATTATTTGATTGTCTAAATACATGCATACAATGTTTGATAAAATTTAACTCTATTTGTGGTTTTAACAGTTTCTATGCAACAGATTGGCTAAAATTCAAAAGACTGACAATGCCAGGTGTTGCCAATGGTATGGTACGAACAGTAGGAACTCTCCCACGCTGCTGAGAGAATGTATAGGTACAACCCTTTGGAGAATTGTTTAGTGTTACCTGCTGAAGTTGAAGATACGCAAACCCTGTGACCCAGCAGTTACACTTGTAGGTATAGACTCAGTTGAAATGTATTTACAAATGTACCAAAAGACATACAAGAATATTTGTAGCACATTATTTATATGGATACAAGTTGGAAATAACCCTAACTTCTATCTACTGTAAATAAATTGTATTCTATCCATACAGTAGAGTAGTTTGCAGAAATGAGAATGAATAAACTCTACTTACTTGAACAATGTGGATGGATCGTATAAGCATAATTATAAGGAAAAAAAAAGAAGAAAATGAAAGCCAGGCAGTAAAGAATATAGTGTATTTTTACATTTGTAAAAAGTTCAAAGAACAGGTAAGACTAAAACATGTGTTTAGGTGGAAATTCTACCGAAAAAAAAAAAACCCACAAAAGACAAGGAATGAATTATCATATAAATTCAGATAATAGGGGGTGGTAATTGAGAAGAGAGGGGAGCAAGGTTTGTGGGGCTAGCAGTATCTTATTTCTTAATCAGGGTGGTGGTTACTTGAGTGTTTGCCTAGTAATAAATCATGGAGCTATATATTTCCATTTTGTACATATTTCCTTATGCATTATATTTGACTTGTCACAAGACACGAGTATTCAGGTAGGCATGGTCAGTTCATACTCTAAGTAAGTTAGAAGCCTTTTCATTGATACATTATCTGGGACCAGTGACAAAGAAATGTGAAATTCTTAAAGTTTGTCTGATTAGCACAGTACTGTATCTACTTCTAGGCAGACCAACATATGAAGCCGAGACATTAATAATAAAAAAATAGTTTATCAGCAAAAACAAGGGGTACTAGATGTAACAGACTTGGAATATTTCTCTCAATGATGAGCTCTAGTTAGTAAGATTCAGCTGTTAAGGCTCTTGACCTCCTGGATGTCAGTGGGGTAGATTCTGCCATTTCCTATGCATCTCTCTGCTTTCTCTGCCTTGCCCATCCCTCTCTCCCCTCCCCTCCCGCACCTCTTTGATCCACATAATCTTTCCTCTCCATGTGTTAACTCAGTGGGATTATAAACCCGCTGGCATGATCCTGCTGTCCTGATAGTTGCTCTGTCTATCCTTCATGTTACTTCGGATCAGAGAATGAAGACTGCTCATTGCTGTCATTTCATAAAGTTCTCTGGGGGCACCTTTCCGTAATTTCCACAAACTGACAAGATGTGCATGTAGAGTTGAGATATGGAAGGGACGCCCAGTAGAGAGAGCCTCCAGGCTGTCAAAAGTGCAAGAACTGTCATTAAAATGGAGAGAGATCAAGAATGGAAATCAAGAGGGTAAGTCATCTCTGTGGAAGTGACAATTTTTAGAGTAGAATGGCTATACAACATGCATTTTCTATCGATATCTTAATTTATTTTACAACCTTACTTTGATAGAAAAATAATTAAATACATCATCTAAAACATTTGTATTTGAGAATTGACTGTTCTGATAAATACTGTCAACATGAAGTTTTTTGTTCATTTTGGATGTTTTAAAACATTTTTCATTAGTACTGCCAAATTATATCTAAACTGTCTCAAATTGTTAGAATCATTTTAGCATTTAAGGGGCTCAGAATTTAATTATTTTGAAAGTCACTGCCTCAAAGATAGGAAAATAATAATTAGAAGATGCACAGAGTAAAATTTTAGAATTTTATGTTATTATAAAGTTTGAATGCAGGGTCTACTTTTGGTTCTACTATACCATTGTTAGGAAATATGTAAAAATACTGCTAGAAGGTAAATTTATCTAACATTGAATGAATTTGAGGCCTATATTTTCAGTTATTTATTTTTTTATTCTGCACATCTCTGTTCCATTTTATTCTTGAGCAGTGCCAGAAAAATCCATATATATATGTAAACAGTCTCTGTATTCCCACTTCTTCTAATTCAACCATCTGGGACAAAAAAAAAATTAATTCATTCCCTGTTCAATGCACTTTCAAATATTTGGAGTTTCAGATTTTGAACTATCAAAATCTTTAGCGGTCATCCAAACTTTTGTGTTGTAGATGAGGGGATAGTGATTCATTGAGATGACAGTTTCCCTAAAGTCATATTCCCAGGTGGTGGCAGCAGTGGCACCAGAACCCTGCCTATTAACACTGCAACAGAGGCCGGCAGTTGTCTCTTATGTTGCAGCTACTGTAGCAGGCTTTAATGTAAGGCAGCCCTGCTGGTAGGTTTTACCTTCCCCATCCGTCAACTTGTGATCATGGGTGAGTGCTATTTCCAATCCTTGATTCGTCATCTATAAATTATAACAATACTTACTTCGTGGTTGTTGTAAGGATTAAATGAGATAATACATGTAAATTACTTAGCACAATGTCTGGTATGCACATTCAGTAAATGTTTGCTATTATTTCTGAATTTTTGTTTGCTTCTCAAAGACAAGTATTCTTATTTTCTTCCTCTTTTTCTCATATATATTTTGGGAGTTTCATATCATCCTAATCATTCTCTCTAGATACACAGTTTTCTTGAAATGTTATAGAGCTTAAAAAAGTGCAGATTATTTAGCTCAGGGCAGAGCATGATATGTGTATCTTCAAGCTATTGGCAATGATTATAAAACATTTTACAACAGTGAAAATTCTAACTTGTTTGTAAAATTCTCTGTGGAATCACCTGCATTTACCATTGTACT
Organism: Microcebus murinus; assembly: GCF_040939455.1. Lineage (NCBI taxonomy): Eukaryota > Metazoa > Chordata > Mammalia > Primates > Cheirogaleidae > Microcebus > Microcebus murinus. The sequence goes on from NC_134108.1 coordinate 31,928,644, forward strand.
TCTTTCATTTCTTTACTTGCATTTTTCCCCTTTGTTCCATAGCCCCCATAAAGGAAAACAAACACATCATTCTATGGTGGGCAAAAAAACCAACATGGAACTATACAAGCATTAATGCCCTGAGAAATTGAATATGAAGAATCAATCAAAGAAGAAATATTCATCAAGTTCTGTTAGGTCTACTTACTGGTGATCATTAGCCATGATTTTATGTCTTAAATTCTGGACAGGTTAATCTCCTGATCTGTCTCATTACACACTGCCTTCAGTGTCAATAATTTGTTTGGTGTTAAATGCTAGTAATAACTACATTCTGTAATTATAGTGATTTTAGACAAATGGGAAAGATGATTATTATTCCTCTTAAAACTTCCAAGTAAAATTTCATCTGAGGATAATGATTTTGTGTAGGCGTTACTTTCACAGGGCTGTTTGGAGTGGATTGCAATTCTCATATCTTTCCAATTCACTCTAGAACATAGTGCTGACATTTGAACTAGCCCAAGAAGTTGATGGTCATTCTAATCTGACAAACCATGTAAATCGAAGTTCACATGCTTCCTCAAAGTACAGTTGCTATCTGAGATGTCTAGTTTATCACTTCGCACGGAATTGTTCCTTTGTGCCAGGCCTCTGTGCAAAGAGTGAAGTTGGCTTCCCAGGTAGAGGAGGCGCTCACAGCCTGCTGGGCTGGGTCTGGAGGTAACTCAGCCTCCAGCGGCCTTGCCTGGAATAAGACCACTCTGCTGTCATCATTGCTGCAGGTTCTGTTCCCAGCAACCTGACCTTGAACTCCCTTAGAGAATGTGTATGAATATTCTTCCTGATTCTTGTGTCATTTTTCCCATTTTCAGAAGCAATGAGATGGTAGTAGTAGACAACTGGACTGTCTAATAATGGTTGGAGAATTAGTTCTACTTCTGGCTCTGCTGGCTACTTAACTCTGCCACATCCCTGATAAATCACTTGACCTTTCTGTTCCTCCTCCTATTCTGTGAAATCAGGACAATCATACTTCTCTTAGAGGCCACATAGCCTAGTCTTTAAAGAGCAAAGTGCCTGGATTTGAACATTAGTCCTGTCACTTAGGAGAGCCGTATGATCTTTAGGTAAGCTGCTTACCCTCCCATCTATACAAGAGAGAGGAAAGATACCAGTTATCTCATACCATTGTGTGAAGATTAAGTTAGTTACTATAAAGTGCTTAGGACACTGTCTGGCACACAGTTGTCACTCAAACACTAGCCATTGTTTTTTCCAGTGGTAGCGCCTCTCAGAGACAAAAGAAGTCAGTAGATGAGAAAGGGCCTTTGAGTACTCTGGGTACGAAAGCCTTCTTTTATACCTGTGCCTCGCCAACCAGACTGTGTGCTCCCTGAGGCCAGGCAGTGGGCCACGTATATGCTACGCAAGGCACCAGGTACGCTGGAGGCCACGAGGAGATGGGTGAACGGGTGAGTGCTTCCTAAAGGGACCTTGTTTTCAATTTTTTTTTTTTTTTTTTTGCTAAAGAACTGAATGTTCATAATTATCATTTAAAAGTTATTTTATTTTTTGATTCCCTGAAATTTCTTCTTTTGATGGTTCTTACAGTATTCTCAGTCTACCTTAGGATGACTAATTGTCCATGGCTCTCCCTGACAAAGTTATGAAATACTTCTCTGGCCTGTTTCTGCTTCCCTGTGAAATATCAGGAGGGCTTTGTGTCTCTCCAGCAGGTTGCAGCTCTGCTTCTAAGCCTCAGCTCCCCACTATTTTCTGTATAGCATGAGATTACTAGGACATACTGTGGAAGAAAAGAATCATGGGCTGATGGAATGAGGATGTGTTGATGAGGAAGAAAAGTTGAAGTCGAAGTGAGATCTGGTTTTGAATTGTTGCCACTGTTTGGTTATCTGATCTGAAGCCAGTGCTTGTTTTTCTCTTCTTCAAAATGGTGGAATGTCACATGGTTTGGGGCTGATTAAATGTAATCATATAGTCATTTCAAGCACTCAGCACAGCACCTGACATACGATAGGCACATTGAATATGAGTTATCTTCCCTTTTAGAAGACAACCTGGTAGAAGGTAACACTTGCTTTGCTAATGATATGGATTTCATTTGTTTACATTTGTCCTTCAGAGTTACCGAGCGGTTTTTGCTACAGAGGGAGGATTTTGTTTTTTAGCCAGCAGGTGGCAACCAAATTAAAGCTAAAAGCTCACCTCATTATGATAACAGGTTGAAAAAAAAAGGCTTTTTCATATTAATGCTTGATGGAAATGACAGGTGAATGAAAAACATTCGGCAGTGAAGGGAAGTCACCCCTGATGAAGGCATTTTTAACACTAGGCCCCAGACACAGAAGATTAGTTTTCCTAAGGCTGCTTTTGATTTCAATACCTGCAGATCATTGTCATACACCTTCTTAGAGGCTTGTCAGAGGAATCATCCAGATTTATGCAACACTGTGTTTAAAATAATGAATCTATTCACTTGATTTGGCAGTTTAAAAAGCAGAGTAAAAAGTGAAGTCATCAGTTGATAAAATAGAATGGTTATAATAATGCTATTTCATTTTATCTTCAATCTGGTTTTATGTGAATTTTATTTTTTTTTTGGTTTGCTCACTGTGAATTTGTGTGTGATTTTTAAACAAAGCATATCGTTTGACTAAAAAACTTAAAAAGGTATTAGTGGGGTAGAAGCCTCTGCAAACTCTGTTTTTGAGTCTTAGTTTTTTAATCTGTAAAGTGGGGATAATATTTTTGTCACCTACTGTTGTAAGGATTAAAGTAGACATGCATGACAAGCACTTAGTATGGTGCATTACACACAGTGAGCATAATAAATGATGCCGTTTAGATAATTTATATTATTATCACAGAATCACTAAAAATGGAAGGGATCTGAGAGCCCATGTGATCTAACTATTTCACTGGTTTGCCGAGGTGGTGGAGGCATAGAAAAGTTCACTTGCACAAAGTTGCAGAGCTAATTATTTTCAACATCAGTTCTAGAAACCAAAACTGAAGCCACTGGTCTTTTTCATACTGATACCCTTAGGTTAATCATTACATTTGGCTGGAGGTGGATGGTATAGAGCTGACAGGTCCCCAACCCCCACCTGCAGACAGGGGTGCAGAGCTCCAAGTCCCCCCTCCAATTCCCATCCGTGGAAAAATTGTCTTCCATGAAACTTGGGGGGGGAGCTTCATTTGTATTTACAGCCTCTCCCCATTGCCTGGATCACGGAGCTCCACCTCACCTCCCAATCCACCTCCCCACCCGTCCCCCACCCCCACCCCTGGCCATGGAAAAATTGTCTTCCATAAAATCGATCCCTGTTCTCAAAAAGGTTGGGCACCACTGGTAAAGAGCATGCCTGTCAAGGTCAAGCTACCCTCCTTTTAGGGACAATGGGCAGGGTAGTGTGTGTGACAGGACTATGACGACTACATTTAGAAGACGTGTCATGACCCATGCATTGTCACCTGACATGTGCTGCTCACATCCTTTGAGATAACATCAACCCTAAACAGGGAAGATAAACCCCTAAAACTAGCTTCCTTTTCCAAAGCAAGTCCCTGCTAGGCCACGTTTCTCTCAAAAGGAAGACCATACCCATGAGCCATTGCACTTGATATGTGTTTAGTATCATGCGATTGCCAGGAATGGCTAATAATCGCTGCCACTGCCCGTGTTCCAGGGAGAAGAGTTGCTGGCGCTCACTTGGTAAAGCGACTATCCTGCAGCTTTCTTAACGTTTTGCAGTTTCCTATAAAAGGCCTTTCAAGGAGCAGGAGGCCAGAGGAGCAAACATTTTTTCCCCATTTGGTTTGCTGCTTGCCACTTTTGGCCATCTACTATCTCCAGGAGTCAAGGATTTGGGGACACTGTGACTTCAGTCACTGACTGTCACCATCATATCTACGTAGCCTGCCAATGTGCGAAGTGTGGTCTATCACACTGTCGTTGAAATTTGTGCCATAGATACACCATAGACCCATCATGCTGGAGCTTAAAGGAGTATGGCGGTCCCCAAGGGCAGTGCAACCCCTCACTTTACAAGCCAGAAAACTCAGCAGGATGTCACTGGGCTGTCACATCTCAAATGACCAGAATGTTTTTTCCTTCCTTGTTTTATTCCAGTACTTACTCCTGGCAAAGATAATACTTTGGTTGTCTCAATTCTAGTTGAAAATGTTCAATACCCAACAGAAACATAATCAATGGTGGTTCAAAGCTAGAAGCAAAGGGCTTATATACACTGCCATGCACTTGTATACGTTCTGCAACAAGTTTGTTTCTTCCTTTCCGAGACTTCTTTTCCCATTTCAGGGGTCTCAGGTCTTTGTAAAACAAATAGGGCTTGAATTTACCACACTTCCTGAAGCCATTACCTGAGGGAGGGGAGTAGTGTGGGAACTTAAAATCTGAAACAAGGGAATGCTTGGTATAAGGAGGAGAGAGATTTGGGTGGGTAGTGTACAGTTGCCTTCTCAGAGATGCTCAGCTCATACCAAATGGATCACTGCTCTGACCTCTATAAACCTTTGGAAAAGATCCTGATCGTAGGACTATTCCTAGGCCAAATATGTGAGACAAGCATGTACAAGAGATGTTTCTAGCCCTGGAATAATTTTAAGGAGCTAAGTTAATAATGTCTCTAACGTCTAGGATTTATAAAGCAAATGTCTTCTAAAATTAGATACTTGTAATTTATAATTAGTCTAAATTATAGCTGTTGATTAGCGGTTAAAGTGGTAGTTTAATGCTGTGCTGTAGAGTAGTATGGACTTTGTGTTCTTGATGCATTTTTATTATGTATTCTGAAGCTCAGTGAGATAAAGATAGGTTGTGACTAATGACAAATTAGTCAATTTTAATGTGGTAGTGACTCTGGTTTCTTTAGGAGAGGGGAGGTAAAAGAATAGAGTGAAAACAATTATTTTTCCTTCCTATTTCAGAATGTGTAGTTGACGGTACTTTTCTTTCACAGGTGATATAGGGTTGTATGAACAATGACTGATTCAGTACAACAGCTTATTCTTGCCACAGACTTCCAGCATTTTATCTTATCAGCCAAAAAACTATTCTAGCAGGGATCCAGAACTAATTCATTTCTCTATTATACTGTTCTTTGGGTTTACACTGACTTGTCTACTTTGTGGGGGAGCAGGGCTCTTGAGGCATTTACTTGTGTCCCTGGCCAGATGAGTGGCACTGCAGCATATTTGGTCAATAAATACCAATGAATGACCATGTCCCGGCTGATATATTGGGAGTAGGGAGATGGTTGGAACTTCCTGCCCTCAAGGAGTATATGGTCCCATGGAGTGTGTTTGTGTGTGTGTGTATAAAGGAGAGGGGGTTGTCAGAAATATAAGTAACTCCAGGATAACGTGATGGAATAGTGGTGGAATATTCCACCCCATAGTGGTGGAATAGGGGGCCAGACATATTCCATGGGAACACAGTATAGGTCAAATTATTATACATTGACGTGTTACTCATACTTCAATAATCAGACCTTTCTAGAGGATGTCCGAGATCTAAATTAATAATTAGTTTTTCTCCATGAGAAATAAAAGCTTTCCCTTTTTCAAAAAGGCGAGGCCATGTATGTATTTTAGCAGTATTACATTTAACTAAAATACCTAAAAGAACAGCCTCACCTACCCCCTCTTATGGTGGGACAGAGTAACAAAGAGAGAAGGAAAGTGAGCAAGACATCAGCAACATAGCTGACTCGGATCCATGGGGATTTAGTTATTGGGAACAAGTGTTATCTCCATGTAAGAATGGTCATCTTTGGAATAGACCTGCAATTCATTATAATGAGGTGACAACATTATAACTTTAACACATACTTTAAGTCTGAGAAATATTAGCAGCTTAATGTTTCCCTTAAAAAAACAAAACTAGCTTCCTACAGAGAAAATGTATGGAGCATTTGTATGATTAAAATACAGATCCATGGTATTTTCTTTATGAAATGTAAATAAGCATGAGGATATCTTGTCTACTTATATTAAAATATTAATTAATATTAAAAATACAGTTGCTCTAGCTGCTAGTAAGTTGTGCTCTAAGGTTTCATTAATAACATAACAATGCTCACACTAGCACAACATAAATCTGCCTGAGCCTAGAACTTCTAATTCCACCATAATACCTCTTTCTGAATAGATGTCAGGACAGCATGCTTTAGTAAAAAGATCAAATGAATGATAGAGTCAAGAGACCTGGGTTCAAATCCAAGCCCTGCTGCCTCTATCTTTGGTAAATTGCGTAATCTTTCTGACTATTCTTTCACCTCATTTATCAAACAGAGGCAAAGAAGTGGAAATTATTTGAGATAACAGAAATGAAAAATAGCACTGAGTAGAATATAATTGACATTTTAATAAATGCACATTTTTTTCAATTGGGGGATTTAAGAATTTGGGCCCTCTAGCTTTTTGCAAGTTCCATATTTTATCTTCAATATATTACTGCGAGCTAATACAATGCCTTTCACTAGAAGGTGCATGCCAGGAGTATTTGCTGAATTAATTAGTAAACTGATAAGTAGGCAAGGAACACATCTTCCTACAGCAATAAATAAATGAATTAATATTTATGATATGGGTGATATTTTAGGGCCAATTTAGTGACCCTTACTTACATTAATCCAGGAAATGGAGAGTTAAGAGAAAATTCACAACTTTGAAAAGGTAGTTAGGGATTCTCTTCTTTTATTAATTAAGTTAAAGTTTGCTACATTGATTAATGAGACAAGTAAGCAGCTTTGATATTCAGAAATGAATGACTGTGTTTCTACCAGAAATCTGTTAGGCTGTAATAAATGCATTAGCTGGTACAAAACAAATCTTGAAGGAAGTAAATGGAGTCCTTGCCAAGTGATCCAGGGCATATCAGGCAGTCTCTAGGGCTTCTTCAGGGCTTCATGTGTGCTCCTAGAAAACACAGAAATTTGTCCCAGCCAGACCATTTTAGTAAAAACACTAAAATGTGGGTCAGCCAAGGGGCAGTCCCAGAATCTGTCCAGGGCCCCGAAAACCAAGCCAAGGAACATGACCGGTACAGGTGGTGACATGCAAAGTCGGGAGGAATCCAGGCCTGGGCAGGTTCCAATAACCCATCACCCCATTACAAAGATGTCTGTGCCACTCTGAAAGGTGATGAGGCTTCTTAATGAGGAAGGATGAACAGATAAATCCAGTATAGGGGCTTTCATATTAAAATGGGTGCTTTGCATTTGAAGTTATTTGTGAGTAATAAAGATGAGGAGGAGGTAAGTAACTGCCTACAACTAACTTTTGTGTTCATGAAAAGATTGACAGCTTGTTCTGTCCCTGAAAGAATTAACTACTCTATGCACACTCTTACCTTTGCAGTTTTTTGCTCTCATACCTGGAGCACTTGGTTATATTTTCTGGTAACATGTCTGTCATCCTTGAAGGCAGAGACAGTGCTACACACATAGTAGTTAAATAAATGTATAAATTATTGTCTGAAATGTCTGAATAAATGACTCTAGCAGTATCGTTTATTAAAGATTTGAAATACATGGTAAGGCTTAAAAGAACCAAATTTGTAACTTTTTGATAAAATTAAAAAATTGCTTCTGTTTGGTCATTCAATTTATGTATTTAATTGATACTTGTTTCATTCATATTTGAATCTCTCTGAAATTGGGGTACAACTTACAATTGGTGGTGTTGATAATATTATTGGCAATGTTTTTCCTTACCAGTGGTTTGCAAAATGATGAATGGGGGGGGGGCTAACAAGGATAGGTTTTTTAGATTTGGTTAACTACAATAATAAGACTAAACTTACCTTAATAATGCATATGGTACTTTATACACAGAATAAAATAGTGGGAAAAGCACGGATTTTTGTATCAAATGAATTTTTTTTTAAGAGACAGGGTCTCACTGTGTTGCCCAGAATGGACTGTAGTTGCAGCCTCAAACTCCTGAGCTCCAATGATGCTCTGTCCTCAGCCTTCTGAGTAGCTGGGACTACAGGCATGCACCACCACACCCAGCTGTTTTTCATTTTTTAAAAATTTTTTCTAGAGATGGGGTCTTGATATGTTGTCCAAGCTGGTCTTAAACTACTGGCTTCAAGCGATCCTATAGCCTTGGCCTCCCAAAGAGCTTGCCCTGATTTTAATCTCTGAGTTTTAGTCTTCTCATCTGTCTGATAGGAAAAAAGCATTCATATTAGGGTTTTGCCCTGGGTAAACATTCAATGAACAAAATCCAGTGAACACTTGTTCCTTTTTTCTCTTTGGCTCTTTAACCAGCTTATTTGTACCTTTCAACAGCCCCGCTAGGTAGGAACATATCATTTCCATTTTACAGGTTCAGAGATAGAGGCTTAGTGGCACAAATGAATTAAGAGAGAAACCTCCCTAGAGCCTTTGATTTTCTAGTATTCCCCAATGTTCCATTAGGCTTCTTACAGGTGACTGTTGATACAGGTGAGAGCTGAGCTATCTTTTGTTGATAAATCTCCTTGGGTAGCCAATGTAACAGTTTTACACAATAACTTAATAACAATATCATACACTACATCCTTTTTGGAAAGGATTTTACCTCTTGCCCTCATCCTGTAAACAAGGATGGGCCTCTATTTAAAGAAGAGGAAAAGGAAGAGGGAAAAGGATATTATATCACCTGGCCTAGCATTTTTGGGAGCAGATGTTTTCCTTTCTCTCATTGTTCACAGAAAATTGGTTCAAGATAGTATAAACCACATGTTAAAAAAAACCTCTGTGATTCATAAATCAATTCATACTATTTTTTTGCTTGGACAGAACAAAGCTATGAGGATGGATTGAAAACTAAAGATCAATACTAAAACCTCAGAGCTTGGTGCAAACCTAAAAGAAAGTTATCAGGGTTATACTGTGATAGAGCAATAGACAGTGGATATTAGACCTTCAGGCCATGAACATCCAAGGCGGAATCACTGGTAAGTGCTGTGGAAATTGCTTTTATATTTCCTCGTCTAGCCAGAAAATATTCAATCATGAAGTTTTTTACCCTTTTTTTTTTTTTTTAGCTTTAGAATTGCTTTTTTTTTTTTTTCTATTCAGTAACCACATTTTTAATTAGGCTGCAAATGGATCAAGTAACAAAGACATAGACATTTCAGTAATAAAAAATAACATCAAACCTAAATAAATATGACATGGGTGCCTGTTATTGGAAGTTACAGTTGGGCTTCTGAGAGAGCCTGGCCTGCTTCCAGGCTCTGCCAAAGGTTGGCTGTTCCATATTGCCCAAGTCATGGGTACATCTGAAAGCTTTAGCCTCCCTCTGTGTCAAATGGGGGATTAAGAGAGAAAAAATATTTTAAACGGCCTAGCAAGTGCCTGAAACTTGACAGATGCCAAGTTTACCTTTCTGACCTTTCTTCTCCCCTCTTAACCCTTTACCTTGATTTAAAATTTTTCATTGATGTTTTGAATGAAACTTCCATCTGCTACCACGTACTTCAAAACTGTGTGTTGCCTGAAACATTCCCATGTGGGGTCATAGGACCTGACTTCTAACCATTTCTTAGACATCTCCATTCATCTAGATTAGAAATCATGGGGTAATTTTGGACTCCTTCTTCCATTCCTACTTCCATGTATCTACCCGGTCCTGAAGATGCTCTCTCTGCATATATCTCTGCATTGTGCCCGCTGTGCGTAGCACGGGCAGCCGTCATAACATCCTCCTAACTCTCAGACTCCACTGTAGTGGCGACCTAACTGAGCTCTCTTCTCTGTCTTCTCCTGTCCATGGCCATTTATTCACAGCTGTCATAGTGTTTTCTCTTTCTGCAGATCTGATTATGTTACCGTCTTGCTCGGTCACCTTGGATTATTCCCCACTGCTGTGGAATATAGATGAAATACTTGCAAGGCCTTTCGATGTCCCTAAACATCTAGTACAAATTTAGGTATTTCTATGCTGAATCTCCCTGTCCCGCCTCCCATCCTGCATAGCTCACAGCGCTTCGACTGTGACCACGCCTTGACTGTGTGTCAGCAGTGGCCTTAGTTGCTTCTTTTGTTCCCCTTTCCCTGTGGAAAGCCCTGCTCTACCCGCCCTACTTCAAGGCCTAATATGCTGTTAGTACTTGGTTTGTGTTTACTAGCATTTTCTCTAGGTCTAAAATTGCAAATGTTTAACACAGAAAGCTTGTGGGGAAATCACATACGAATGCTACTTTAATTGTACCTTTTCCCTTGAAACCTTAATAGATCTTGGAATTACCTCTTTTTAGTTCGCTTGGCAGTGGAGTATACTTTTATTTATTTTTTGCATTTATGGTATAATGTTTGCTTTGATAAATAGATATACACGTTTGCCCGTCTTAACCGAAAATAAACTCCTGGGGGCTGTGTTGTTGTGTCTGAGTTATCTATATCTCTCTCCGGTATTTGTCCGAAGTGAGCCTGTGCTGTTAAGTATCAATCCATCTGTGACTTGAAGGGTGGGACCATGGGCTGATGGGGAAATATTTTGCTTTAGGGGCAGACTTGCCTGTCCTTCTCAAAGCACGTCGAGGAGGAGGCCATCGATGGGGCCTTCATACCTGCTCTTAGCTCAGGTAAGGAGCCACAGACAGGCTCATTTTGTGCTTCTCATTCACGTTAAGATGGTCGAATTTTTACTCTGGACCTTTGAAAAAGTCTTTTTTATGTTTGATGGTAACTCTACTGAATTTCTTTTTATATTCTTTTAATACATGAATGTTCCCAATAGACTGTACTGAATACTGTAAAGGTAGTCTCTCTCGAAAGAAATCGTAGAGGGCTCTGCCCATTTCACTTTGTTTTCTCCAAGTGATATATTCATTTGCTCAGCACAGCTTTATTTTGATGATCTTTGCAAGGTTAAGATGGTATTACTTTTGAGTCGGGCAGACTTAGGGTAAGGAAAATTCTGATGTATGTCTCATTTTTGGGACCAAAAATATGGCTCTATTGCCTTGATTTGAATCCTTGATAATTTATAGTGATATAAATTTCCCAGAACATCATAGAGTATGATTTAAACTCAAAGACTTGGAAGGTTATATTCACCTTCTGGAAAAATTTTAAAAACTACTTCTGTTTAAGAGGAAGAGGCAATATGATGTAACATGTTTATAAAAACTCTGAAAGAATAATCTACTTTTGTCATACCAAGGCACTTCTTTTCCTCCTTTTTCTTCTCTCTCATGCCAGCTTGTGATAAAAACTATTCTTTATGAATGTATGTAGTCTACAGTGTTTGGGGGTGTTTGCTGTATGCAGAAAATGTATTGTGACATGCTTGGAAGGATGACAACTAGATGGAATTTTATTATGTTTATTGTTACTTATTGATCTTTACCTGTAGCAATGTGACATATGTGGTATTAAAAATGTAATTTTGTTATTGGGAGAGGAAAAATATATATCTTACATACTTTTAAAGAAAAATACAAAGATGAAATATTTAAAGAAAAATACAAAGATGAAATATAGTTACTGGGAAGACAGGTTAATGGAAAATAATATATTTTTTACTCTCTGTAGTGGAATTCAATCTTTTTTTCACTGCTTGAATTATGGACAACCTTCAGGTTCTTTTTTTTTGGTGGGGTTATTGGAGTAGGGGGTGGAATAGAAATTTTTGAAGACATTATTTAGGAATGATTTGTAAGAGTTTGACATCAGTTCTCATCATAGATACTTTGGCTGAGCCAGGGACTGTATATTGAGGCCGTCTCTGAACTTGAGCAGTTTATACTGCAAGAAAGTATTTTGGTGCCACGATATGGAGTTTTCCTCAAATCTTACAGTCTTGACTCCATAACCATTTGCCTGACCAGCTGTTGCCTAACCTTTCTTTCCTTAGCTGTGTCAATAAACGACACAGTTTGGACTACATATAGATAAACTTTGGACAATCTCAACCCTATAATTTCAAGTCTGTCTGTTTTAAAATTTTAGAAGCCAAGATCCTTGTGATTATAGCTGTGTTGTTCTTTGAGCCTCTGTAACAAATTAGCCAAATTATTAAACAGAATGAAGGAAAATAACCTTTCTAGCTATTTTCAGGGTATATTTCAGGAGCACAAACCATTTTGGTGCTAGGATATTATTAATGTATGAGGAAATTTTTCTCAATTGGAGTGAGGTATGTGGCACTTGGGGGTAGAAATCCTTTATGGTAATATCTAGAACAATGATTCTTCATTTTTTTCTAGAGGCACAGTGAGAATCTGTTGAAACTTACAGATCTTGGCTCAAAAACAATCAATGTAAATAATTATACTCAAAATTTTGAATATAATTCACTTGTTTTACTGGAAATGTATTCTTTCATAGAGAAAAATATATAACCAATGAAGCAAATACATTACACCCAATGGAGTAAGTACATTATACTAAAATTTTGCAGAGACAGAATATTTTCTTATTCTAGTTTGCTATTAATTTTAAGATGAGTCAAGTTAATAGATTTTCAGAAATAAAAGTCTTGCCTCTATATCAAATAATATTTCAGGGTATATCCTAATTTAAAAAATGTTAAAATCTGTTTCTTAGAATTCAGGGAATGTGGTATCAATTTTTTTTTTTTTTTTTTAACCAAGAAGGATGTCTTACATGAAAAAAATATTAATGATTATTTCCAGAAAACAAAAAATCCTAATGGTCAAACAAGAGACAAAATAAATTCTTCCCAAAATAAAGTTTAATAGAAAGGCTATTTTCCCACAAAATAATGCATATATTTTCTTTGATATACAATTCATTTTGGTAATTCCTGAAAACCCTGATTCTCAGAGGTCTGTAGCAGCAGAGGAAGTTAGAATTTATGTAACTTGCTCTGCTAAACATGGATGAGCCTATGTGACAGCTGCTATCCTACATTTGAGTAGAAGCAAACTTGAAACAGTTATATTCACCTTCCTGAGATATTTGCTTGCAGAGACATTGAGAAGGTATTGTCTCTTTCTATATCAGCATTCAATTGTGGCATTAAAAATGTATCTAGTATTTCATTTGCTTACCTCTGCTGGTATGGTGGCTGCTTGTGTAAAGCAACTCTTCTTGTTCTGTATCTTTAAAAATGAAAAAATTGACTCATTCAAATGATCAGAAAAAATTACTGTTAAACAAGCCAAACCCCTCCTTCAGTAAATTCCTTTTTGAAATTATCTTGAAGGGTGGGCTTTTCTTTCCTTTTAAAAATTGCAACTTCTCCATGAAGTACGAACAAACCTATCTAGACATACTATAGAAAACTAGTAAAGCTCTGTGTCATAAAAAAGGATACTAATATATATATTTTTATTATTTCTTGATAACCCCATTTTGATAAGTCAGTGACAAAGGCTCTAGCTGTGATGAGGTTGACAGCTGACATAGCCCAAAAACATTATAGTTGTTTTTGCCACCAGTGTATTTGTAGAGAACACAGATCCATTATGACATGTGAATGTAATTTCTTTACTGGAGAAGTAAAATCAGTGTGCTGTTGAACATTTGAGGGTGCTCCATCTGTCAGTAGAGTACTAGGATTAGTTTTTTCCCAGGAAAATTTTTGGCTTCACCATTTTTGATGACATTTCTAGCATTAGAAACTTCCCAAAGGGCTCACAAAAATAGAAATTCTTCTTTGATGGCATTTGTCTGTGCAGTTTTATCAAGTATCATGAAAAATAGGATAACTACTCTAAAACTTTAGAAGAACTGCATTCATTTTAAAGTGGATAATCATGATTTTTTACAAATAGAAACATAGCAAGATTTTTTACAAAGAGAAACATCCTTTTTTCTTTTTTCTCCAAGCCACAAACCACCTCATCCCTTTCCTTAGATATGCAGCTTCATAAGTCATCTCCAATAATAGTGGGTTCTTTTACATGCCAAAAAGCTAAGCATCCTTTGTAATCTACTTCTGGCCAATGCTTTTGTGTTTGGGCAAATATAAGATACAATCCCAGGCTTTTCCCATTGAGCCTTTATTCATAAGCAAAACTCTAGTTTTCTGGAATATACCAGCCGCCAGAATGTACTTCATCCTTCCTGACTTCATGCGTTTGCAGCATGAATCTCACTGTTATTCAGCAAAGAAGAGAAAAGCAAAGGAAAAGTTAGGGTCATTGCACTTTCTTTTCTTGGAGTATTTCCAGTTTAGGCTAGTTTTGCTGTAAGGGGTGGATTTACTGTGAAGTTAAACGAAGTTGAACCTTCAGTGTCCTGTTCTTGCACAGGCCCTTTCCAAAGCCCCACAGCTAACAAATTCTATAGACTTTGAAGTCTACAAATCTAATCTGTCTGATATTAAAAAAAGAGAAGGCTGAGCTTGGTGGCTCACACTATAATCTCAGTGCTTTGGGAGGCCGAGGTGGGAGAATTACTAGAGCCCAGGAGTTGGGGGCTACAGTAAGCTATGGCCTTGCCACTGCACCAGCCTTGGCGATAGAGCATGACCCTGTCTCAGAAAAGAAGAAGAGACAAAAAAAAAAAAGACAAGAAAGAAAAAAGAATGCTCATAACCATAATGGAGTGCTTTTCTTTCATTTCTATCAGTGGAAACAATTTTAGATACGATGGCATAATGATGTATACTATGTATAGTATACACACTACTTTTTAGAGTGGTATGTATACCATGCCATGCTACCCCAGCAATTAGAAATAGAAAACAAGTTTCAGGATGCGGTGGTGCCCTGTAGTCACAGCTGCTTGGAAGCCTGAGTGAGGCCTGATGATTGCTTGAGGCCAGGAATTTGAAGACACTATAGTCACGCCTATGAAGAACCACTGCACGCCAGCCTGGGCAATATAGACCCTCATCTCTAATTTAAAACAACAACAACAACAACAACAAAACACATTTCAAAGTGCCAGAAAAGAAACTACATAATGTGTTTGTGCCTATCTAAATGTAAATCTCCATGTCGTTGCATTCATGTCAATATTCCATTTTATTCCATTCAGTCTTTGGTTAAAGACTTCAGATTGGCTATAGATTATTTTACTTTGTTAGTTATTTGTATGGTGCTTTTCATAAATGAAATAGTGTCAGTCCCAGGACAGTTGTAACCTTTAATGTTTGAGATCTCACGCTTGATGGTCACATAGACCTAGGTTTACCTGTCCTGGTTCTGCCCACTCCTAGCTGGGTGACCTCTAATTCCTCATGTCTAAAGTGGGCATAATTCTGTTAGTAATTTCCATCTCTTATGGGTTGTTGTGATGACTAAATGAGAGACCATGTGTAACATGTCAAGGAAAGAGTAAGTACTCAGTTATTAGCTATTACTATTTATTGGTAATAGCTCTTTAGCTGTAAGAAAGATCTTTTCTAAATGTTTGCCAGAAAGCCTAAATTAGCTTCTGGCAATAGCAGTTACAAATTATCTCAGGCATGGCTAGTATTTTCTCCCTGGAGGAATAGTTAAGAAAATAACTTTGAGAATAATGCAGAAATTTTTAGAGCTGTCCAGAGAGAGGGAAAAAAGCTTATCCCTCTTTGCTTCAGAGGCCATATTAGTAACAATGAGTGTAATTTCCAAGGAAATAGGTTGAGATTCTGTATATCAAATAATTTTTAGTTGTAGTACTCCAGCACAGAGTTGGCTACCTTGCAAACTCACAGGAATTATTCGTACCAATCCCTGATAAAACTTCAGGTAGGGGATGTTAAAACACACCCTCCTCATTAGTCAATGCTACTTTATAAATCTAGGCTTTATCACCTATGTAAAATTTTAACTACAGTTGATGGTTAATTTATTCAAATTCTTCTTATATTGTTGTAAATTGGGTTTAACTTTGCCATTTGGAAGTCATTTTCCACATGACTTTGTGTCCCTATATAGGCTTTTGATCATTTTATAGTGCTTGTTTGAGTGTGCATGTTCTTCTTAGTTAATTCCTATTAAAGAGAAATTGAGAAAAATTTTGATAAATTATATGTTGATTCCATTCCAATTTTAGAATCCTTCAAATACAATTCCACATTACTACATAGGCTTCTAAATCGAAATATGAAACCAGTTAATAAACTATTTGCTACTATTAGCACTGAACCTATGAAAAAATTTTTCATTAATTTTGAACATGAGTATCAAATTGTCAGAGGCTACAGTACTATCTTTACCCTATTTTCAATAACCTATTTGGGTACATAAATTATACTTCCTTTTTCCTTCCTGTGTCATTGTCAGTATACCCCATCTAAAAGAAATGAATGAAATGAATGTTTAAACTGTCTTGATGTTGTTAATTACTTTGTAAGATGTTTTATAAAGGAAAATGTTTGGCATGCACTCAATAGCTTGGAATATTAACATCTTCAAGGACATAAGGTTCTTTTTTTTTTTTTGAGACAGAGTCTCCCTTTGTTGTCCAGGCTAGAGTGAGTGCCATGGCGTCAGCCTAGCTCACAGCAACCTCAAACTCCTGGGCTCGAGCGATCCTTCTGCCTCAGCCTCCCGAGTAGCTGGGACTACAGGCATGCGCCACCATGCCCGGCTAATTTTTTATATATATATCAATTGGCCAATTAATTTCTTTCTATTTATAGTAGAGACGGGGTCTCGCTCTTGCTCAGGCTGGTTTTGAACTCCTGACCTTGAGCAATCCGCCCGCCTCGGCCTCCCAAGAGCTAGGATTACAGGCGTGAGCCACCGCGCCCAGCCAGGACATAAGGTTCTTAGTGTGTGTGTAAAATGCTTGTGGAAGGGAATAAAAGAGTGTTTTTTTGTGTTTTTTTTTTTTTTTTTGAGACAGAGTCTCACTTTGTTGCTTAGGCTAGAGTGAGTGCTGTGGCGTCAGCCTAGCTCATAGCAACCTCAATCTCCTGGGCACAAGCGATCCTACTGCCTCAGCCTCCCAAGTAGCTGGGACTACAGGCATGTGCTACCATGCCTGGCTAATTTTTTGTATATACATTTTTTTAGTTGGTCAATTAGTTTCTTTCTATTTTTAGTAGAGAAGGGATCTCACTCAGGCTGGTTTCGAACTCCTGACCTTGAGGGATCCACCTGCCTCGGCCTCCCAGAGTGCTAGGATTACAGGAGTGAGCCACCGCGCCCCGGCCTAAAAGAGTGTGTTTTGTTTTTGTTTTTCATGATATATTTCTCTCTGCGAAAGGTAATATGGTATAAGGGATAGACCCTAGCTAAAGTTTAGGGTGTGAAATAAAAAGTCTTTTCAGGGCCCATATTTGTACTTAGATGTGCTTCCTTGGTGACATGAGAAAATTCTGAAAACCATTTTTCATCTACTTGAGTCTGTATCTGAGGCTATGAACACCAGGCCACAGTCCTACCAGCTCTCTGCCTGTAATGGGCGATACGTCAGACCAGTAAAAACAAGGCTCAGTGAGGGGAGAGGAGGAGCCCCGTGGATTTCCATGTACTTGAAAATTAGAGTAGTAGGATTTAAATTTTATGTACTAAGCTATGTAAATCAATTTGTATCACATTTTATTTTCTGCCTCACAGAAATTAAAAAGCATTGTTATTGTGAACCCAAATATTATTTTGAATGTGTAAAATAGTTATATTTCAACTTGTACGTTGTGATTTATCTGTTGTTAAATGAAGAGACTATAATTAGGCAAAAATATAACATAATCATTGTTTTGGTTACAACTGGACAAAATCTCTCTTTATCACAAATTGTCTCGTGAGAGTTGGCAGTGCCCATGGCTACAAGTATGTGTGCACAACAAAGACAGACTGAAGATAGAGCAAAGGAATGAGGAAACCTATAGAAAAGAAATAAAGGAAGAAGATTAAAAGAGGAGGTCCAGTAAGGAAAAGGGAGGGTTGGGGTGGAGAGGAAAACAGGGAAGAAAAGAATTTCCAACAGATAGAGTGTAATGACTACCACCCATAATTGTATAAGGTAGTGATTCCCATATTTTTGCATTTCAGGACATCTATATAAGAAAAGAGTGGTGTAGCCAGTTGCCTGTAGTCTCAGCTACATGGAGGATCTCTTGAGTCCAGGAGTTCAAGGCTAGCCCAGGCAACATAGTGAGACCCTGTCTCAAAAAAACCAACAATAACAACAACAAAGAAAGAGGAGTGAATGTGGGGGCATTAACCATTTTTCCATGTAAGGACATTAAAAAAACAAAACTCATATACTCTAACTTACTCACCTTTTGCTTCTCTCTTCATACAGTTTTCCTTTTGGCTGAACTGGTGAAATTTCATTATAGGTTAGCTCTGGTGTGTGCAAAGTAACCACTTATCCAATATTACCAATTTTAATATAAAAATTTACTGGAGTTTCAAAGGACAACTTAAATTCATTCAATTCTTCCTCCACCATTCACTGAAGGCCCAGTAGGTGGAAAAATTAAGTTAGATGTGGAAGGAAGAAAAAGGAATGACAGTGGGACCTGAGGGAGTGGTGTCTGGCAGATGACATGGAAAGACTTGTATGGGTAAGGTAGCCGGAAAGTCCAGTGTGCTGCTCAGTAGTTTAGAACTGGCTCTGTTGGCAGTGGAGAGCCAGGGAAGGTTTTGAAGCAAGGAGAGACATCAGTATAGCTGTGCTGGGGAGTGATAATAAGGTGCAATATAATTTAGACAAGGCGACAAGAAGATGAGCTAAAAGAGATGTTGTGAGATTGGAGCTAATACCTCATTATAGAGCCCAGAGGTGGCTGAGGTCATGGGCTAGGAAGGAGCCAGATTACTTATTTTTCACGAATATGAATAATGAGAAAGTATAAACACTGTTTATGGAATGGTGAAAGCTTGCTTATGAGGAATTTTAGATAGGTGGACCAATAAATCATAAAGATCAACAAAAAACTTCAGACTACCAGGCATATAGAAGAATTTGTTAGAGGAGAAAGAACACAAACTGTCTCTTGTGTGTGTTGGTAACTTTTGAGCTTGTTTCTTAATCTACAAAACAAGGAACAGCTTGCTGGTGAAAAAGAATGGAATTTAGTCTGGAATTCTGTTCAAATCCAGTTCGGGCATTTAGCAACTGTGTTATCTTAGTCACCTTCCTTAACATGTTTCTCACCCTTACTTTCCTTGTGCTACATAAAATGTAGATGATAATGATACCTGTCTTGCAAGAGGTATGAGTGTGGGGAGGTTGTACAGAGTGGGGAGTGGGGAGGGGGGGTGGGCGGTGATGGGGGGGTAGTTGGGGTGGTTGGGGGTGGGGGGGTAGGTGGGGTGGTGGAGGGGGATGGGATGGTGGTGGTGGTGGGGTGTATGTGTGTGACTGAGACAGTGTTGAATGAGGTAATACATGCAAAACACCTGTCACAGAGCCTGGCCTATAGCAGGTGTTCAAAAAATGGTAGGTACTTTTTTTTATTCCCATCAATAAAACTTAACCGAGCATTGGTAAATGTGTGTGTTTTGGGCAGTGGAGAGGGTTTCGATAAAACAAAAGGTATATCTGGCATTGGCTTTTATGTGAAAGCAAAGGACATTCCAGAGCACACGATAATTTTTATAAGGGCATTTTTAACCTGACACGAGAGGTACAGCCCTTCTTGTCGGCTGTATCGCACAGTTTTGCTGCAGGTTCATTGTTTTTCACTACGGTTCATTTTAACGCTGAACGCGAAGGGGTTAAGAAATGCCCTTACTCATGTTACATGAAGTAGCAGAAATTATCAGATGGAAACAGGAATTGGGAAGGGGGGAAAAAAGGCTCTGCAACAACTCATTATTTCCTAACCGACACGGCTTGCAGTTACATTGATGAGTTGAGTGCACATCCTGGCAGTGTAATCAGATCAGAATAACTCGGGCACGGGGGCAACCAGCATTCCCCTCCTGAACTAGGGCCGCCCAGCCTGGAATCGCCCCGAGTCTAAACAATGCTCCGAGTCCCAGCTTCTGATTGGGCGGCCAGGAAGTCCTTCAATGAGAGGCCCCGCCCCGCCTGTGTGTGCCGCGGCCTCGGGGGGGCGGAGCCGGCCGATGCAAATGAGCCGAGTTGCCGGGCGAGGCAGGAACTTATTTCCCCGATTCTGTGTCAGGATCGCAGAAATTATGCCCCTTCTCTCACCATGAGCTGGCTCTCCAGTTCCCAGGGAGTGGTGCTAACTGCCTACCACCCCAGCGGCAAGGACCAGGCCGTGGGGGGGAGCCATGCAAAGGCAGGGGAGGAAGCCGCCTCGAGGTAAGCCCTGGCAGTTGGAAGCCAGAAAACAGACACAAAACCCTCTTACCTGCTCCAGGAAAAAAGTGACAGGGAAGTTGGCAGCGGGGAGAAGGGAGTTACCTCTGCACGTCGAACCGAACCTAACCTCACGGCAGCAGCAGCAGCAGCAATGTTTGGTGTCGTTTTTTTAATGTACTTCTCATCTCATCCAGTCCAAGTGTGAAATAACCCACGTTATTAATGGTGAAGAGGGACAAGAAGGAGCTGGGGAGACTGCTGTATGGCTGTCGGACTAGGTGCCTAGCAGGTGCATTTGCTAAATGCTGAAAGACCAAATAACTATCTTTGAATCGTGTCTTACGAGGTGGAATTCTTGAATGGGCTCAAGGCACTGCCACTGGAACTGTGAGCTGGGAAAGTCTGCCAAAAGCAGGGAGCTGTTCACTGTACAAGCTGTTGTTGTTAGAGCGTGTGTGTTTTTTTCCCTCTTCTCACTGAAAGCAAACCTCTTAGGCAAAGAGCCCAAGACACTGGCCTGTGGCAATATGTTTCACATTCTTTTGTGTTTGTGGATTTTCTTTTTTTCAGGCTTTCGAAAAGGAGTTTTTACTCAGGAGATGGTACTCTGCTGCCAGACGAAATGTGGTTAATGTTAAATCACTTTATAGGCAGGGAGGGCAAACGTCTATAGACCACTGAGGCGCAGAAAAGTACTTTTCTCCCTATCTGTGTACTTTGTACTGTTTTCCAAGGGCTTTTTTTTTTTCCCTTCTTAATGACCTTCTAACTAGCTGAACATTTTTTTTTTTACCTCCAGTCTAATTATAAATTGTACATATTGGCCTAGAAGATTGCAAAAAGCAAATGCTAATCTAATAGCCTAGAACACAAAATTAGTTATCAGTAAGCACATTTCCTCCTTGATGCTTAATGTGGCAATAAAACCTTCTTTGTTTTTACGTGACTTATGCCTATGCCTTAAGCTGAAATAATGCTTTCTTTCATTTGTTTTAAAATCCCCAAATATGAGGGAGGGAGAAAAAAAATCAAAGGAATGGTTGTAATACTCTGTGTTGGACTCCCAAGCTGACCAGAAATTTTTTCCCACATAGCATCTGCAGTCTGTATTTCATTGAATGAATTTGTTTCCAAAGATAAAAGGGAATTCGCTGCTTGTGCTTTAGATGTCTTACCGTTTTATTTTCTGTGATTTTAAGTATTTTTTGTGAGAGATCATGAAGCATTCTCATGTCTTTTTCTGGTGAACAGTAACGTATTAATAATCTTTCAGTAATAAGGAGCCTGTGACACCAGCCCCATACCGACCATACTTGGATTCCACAGGACAGTCAAAATTGTCAGAATTATACAAGCTCAGCAAATTCTCCAGTGACTTTTAGGCTTGTGTGGCCCAGGGATCCAAGCTGAATCTTGGATCTGGATTGTGAGAGTGGGTAGAACCTTGGGGGCCTTGATTCCAAACCTCTCGTTTTTACCTTGGGGACTCAAACCCCAGAGATTAGTTAAGTGGTTGCAAGGTTCTAAGCCTTTGCCTGCGGCTGGCTGCATATCCAGCTCTGGAGACTCCTTCTCCCGTGTTTGCAGTTTGGCAGCTTGTTGTGGACGGCCTGTCCTTGAGTGGGTTGAGAGAACAAGAGAGGAACAGGTCATTCTCAACCTGTGCAGGAGCAGAACCAAGAGCTAGTAAGGTGGCAGGGTTGGCAGCTGCCCACATAGCGAGTGCTGTCTGTGGGGCCACGGCTCCCGGTCACCTCCCACATGTCTCCCCCACTGGCTGCCATACTGCCTTTCCAGAATGCGACCAAATTCCTACCACTGAATTAGTCCTAGGGATTGTTATTTAAATTGGCTGGGGAAGATGGGAGGGTTGGGAGAAAAGACAGAAGGAGAGATTAGGGATAGAGCTTATTGGCTTTTACCCTTAAGCACGGGATAATTAATCAGATAAGCTTACTGTTACTTTGGGAGTTACCCTGTTTAGCCTGGAAGGACTGAGATACTAGAATTGCATGGGGTGGGAATGGATGGAAAGAGGAGGGGTTTGAGGGTGGGATGGGGTCACTAGTGACCACCTAAGGAATGGTGGTGGGTGGGTATGACTTTGGCTTTGGCTGGGTGCTGGGTGGGTCAGCTGGTGTTTTAAGCATTGGGAAGCTGCTCCAATGTACAAAGTTGATGGTTGATGCCTATTTTAAAAAGTTCTCCAAAAACTTAAAACTTTTAAATAGAGGCCCAATTGGACTGCATTCCTTCTTTCCTATTTAAAAGTTGTCTCTTTAAAAAATATGTACTTTGATGAACTGTGTAATCAAACAGTTCAGTAAGATGAACTCTTGTATATATAAATAATGCCGTTTCAAAAGTATAAAGGGCTACGTATATGACTTAGAATATTTATAGAAAGTGTTTGCTTTTTAGCCTAACCTTACCAAGTCCTTTTTTAATTGTTGTTTTGGTGTTTTGAAAACCTGCGATATTAGAGAATTAATATTTTTCTAAGTGATCTGTTAGTCTAAAATTCCCTCCATTCCATTATCTCTTGTTATCAGAACACAGGCATTGGATGCCAGATAAAGGAATTCCTCCCACTCCTGGGTAGAGCCTCTCAAATATTTATAGAATCCTGTTTTCATTTCTTTTGTAATGTTTCCTCCTCAAAACATCAGGATTTGAAGAAATATGCTAACATTAGTTTTTTGGGCTGACTTGTACACAGTTAAATGTTTCCAAAGGAAACCACTTTTTATGAGTAGCTATATTTATAAGACTTGTTTTTCAAGCAGGCACATAATATTTACTTTTGAAAAGCAATTTTTCAAAGAATACTACATTTTGTCTATTCTCTTGATTTTCCTATCATTTTAATAAAAATTCTGATTTCTTTGTATCATCTTTTGACTAATATTTTAATATTAATGTTAAATGGTACTTTTTCTTATTGGACCACTTGACCCTCACTATCTCTATAAGTCAAAGAATGAGGTATTTTTATGTCTTCCATGAATAAATGTATGGCACTCATCATGTAAGGTCTTGTTGACTCATTTGTCCTTGTTATTGGGAAGGAAGAACCAAGAGGCACTACGCTGTGGTGACACTGAGCTCTACCACCAACCTGCCTGGGGTCGCATCTCAACTCCCATTGGCAGTGTGGCCTTGGAGGAGTTACATAACTCTCTACCTGTAAATTGAACTTCATCATAGCATTCAGCTCACTGGGACAATTAAATGGAATAATCCACATACAAACCATTGAACAGTGCCTGGTTCATAGCTAGCTGCTACTTAACACTAGGTAAACAAAAGGAAAAGAAATATTGAACTTTGCAGCATATAGAATATTCTTTCTCATTTCAGAAGCATTTTCGTAAATATCATTTTGTCATGTGTTAAGAAATACAGGCATGCTCCATGTGCGTAACTTAAGGATGATATATTGGAAAATGAACCATAATGTGACAGTTTAGGCCTTTGAAGTTTTCATGAAAGACCTTGGAAATGTCATTTTGATCCATAACATCATTAATGATTTGAACTAGTAACAGTCGCCTATAGCAGGCCTGTCTTGGGACATGGATGGGCATTGAGGTCTGCAGATGTTGAGTTTATGGCAAGATGGGATGTGGGTAGATCTTCATTTGGCAGTAGGACTCACTTCTGCCTCGGTGCTTCTCTCCTTTGCTTTGAGAGCTACCACTACCCAGCAAGCCAAATCAGGGAGGGCTGTCATGTTCATGTACTTATCTCAGTTCTCGACTTGTTCAAGTTTCACCTGTGCCTTGATTCTATGAACATAATCATTTTGTCATCCCACATATGATCACTGAGCTCTTACTGGGTGGGAGGCATCCTCTAGGTACTGGGGCTGTAATGGGGAACAAAACAAACACCTGTGTGTGGTGAGCGGGAGCCTGGAGTAGAAAATAAAGGTGAGGGCAGGTGAGGGAGATGAGCCCCACAGAAATCAGGGGGCAAGAGTAAGGGGAAGAGCTTTTGTGGCAGAGAGAAGATAGGGAGTGTAGAAGCCAGTGATCCTAGATTAAGTCCAAGAGCAAGTACCTAGAGAGCAAAGAGACCTACCTGGCCGGGAGGGTCGGGTTAAGGGGGAGGGAGGGAGGAGAAAACAAGGTGGAAGCTGATAGCCTTGCAGAGCATTTGAGGACTTTGGTTTTTGCTTGAAATAAGATGGGAAGCCATGGAAGGGAAGTTTTGAGCACTGGAAGAAGAGGGCAGATTGCAGTTTTGAAAGGGTCCCTCTGGCTGCCCTGTTGATTATAGACTGTAGAAGCAGTGACACTACTCAAGAACCTAAGGTGGTGGTGGCTTGGGCCAGGGTTTCGATCATTTTGGTAGTGAACAGGGTGGGCAGTGAAGTCTTTTGGAGGTAGAACCTGTAGGATTTCCTGATAGTTGTAGTGTGTAAGCAAATGAAAATAGTTAAAAAGGATTGCAAGAATAAGGATAAGGATAGAGTTGCCATGAATTGAAATAGGAAAAACTTCCAGAGGTGTGTAAGGGGGAGGGGTTGGGCCAGACCTGAAGCTGAGTTTTGGACTACAACTTGGAAACATCTTTTTGAGAGAAGTATTAAGAAGGACATGATTGTCTTTTTTGATTAGTTCATATTTTTTACATGTATATGCACAGCATTTTAAAAACCTATATACTATACCATTAATAACATTCTTTCCTTCTGAATTTTATATATTCTCTGAAATTAAGTTAGTTTTTTATGAAAAAAGGGATAGTAATGAGTTTTTATAATGCAGTTAATGTAATGCATGAAGTAACATTTCCTTTTATTTTTCTTAACCTGAGCTTTTTAAGGTAGTTTTCCTCATTCTAATTTTATAGGATTTGGTGACCCAATGCATTTTAACCTGTCCATAGGGATAATTGTTTTCTAGATCAACCTTGTCTTCAATTTCATGACGTAAGGGTACTTTGTAAAGACCTGTTTTCTTTACCGGGATTTAGAAGCCCTATACATGGTTTTTCTCTTGAATTGTTAAAAGACACAGCCCGTATCCGACTGGGGAATTCTTACCTTCATCTAGAGATCTGTCACATTTGCCTTTTGATTGTCTTCATTGAGGAGACCTGTGATTTTTGTGAGCCTGTTTAAAGTTATCTTTATGGAACTTATTATTAGGTTTATGCCTTTCAGATATAAGGATTAAGAAATCACAAGAGCCACCAACCTCCTCCTTTAAAAAACCTGTTGAAAATTTGCCTTATTTTCCATGACACTTTTGCCACTTCTTTTGCTGTGCAACTGCGCTCTGCACCTTTGTCTCTTCTGAGTGAGGCTTGCTTTCATTTATAGTTTATTTTTTAAAATATTGTAAGTTCTATTTGTATTTATCGTACTTCTATCGGTATCGAAGCAAAATGGACTCAGGACAATGGATGCTTTTAATGATATGCATGATTGCTGTTGGACTGTGTGGCAGTTAGGCTTAGATCATTTTTAATAATCAGACCAACCACCAGAACAAATTATCTTTATTTTTCTTTTATTTCTTAATTCCTTGCAAAGCTGTAAATGTCAGTCTCACTCATGCATTAGAAAAAGAACCTAGCATCCTAGAGGCCAAGGCTGCCCCTGGCCAAAGTAGAAGTTCCTTGTGTACCTTGCTCACGAATCCGTGAGGTCTCACTCCCTTTGGCTGTCTTCTCTCTCCTGCCTCTTCTTGATTTGGCTGTGTCCAGGAGTCCTGAGAAGCCTTTCTCCTTATCGTCCTTGTGATATCACCGTGACAGTTAGGAACTGGAGGTCCTGGCAGTTGATTTCAGTGGAGGTTGTTAGTAGTGTGATCACCCCATTGGCTTGGTGTTTGTTGCTAGACCAGGTATGATGACGTCTCTCTCCTGAACTCCTTTAGGTGCTTTCTGTCCAAATCCAAACCTTGTATTTCATATGAATACTTTCAGAGGGGATGGTTTGTTGTAAAAGTGTATTCAGTGTGATATTTAATGGTTTTTTCTTTTGATAAAAGGAGACAGAGAATAAGAAGTCTTGTTATTTGAGGAGAGTGGGGATGAGTCATGGGGTCAGGCGTGGATTGGGGCAGGAGGAGCAAGAAGGGATGATATCTGGATCATTCTGACAGCACATTCTTTTGACTTCCATGTCTGTGCTCTGAGTTGGCCAAGTTTATCCTCTTTTTTTTGCAAGAAATAAACAGAAACCATGGAGATCTACATGGCCAGTTACCACATCTGGAGTCTTTTTCCATACCCAAGTTCATTAAGTATCTGGATTTCTGTGTTGCAAGAGTTTGAAATCTCATCTCCTTTACACATGCATTTGGTAGTTGCTCTTTGGCTGCAAAGAGCTCTTAAGTTTCTCTAGGGGAAATGAGGTTTATTACAAGGATCTGGGTCATAGGGGAAAAAACCATCTCCTCCCTTCTGCCCTCAGCGACTGGTCATGTGGTGACACTTGTGGCATTTTTGCTTTGTCTTTGAGACGCTTACTCTTTTCTACCCACTGGCTTTATAATCTCATCATTGCAGCTTGAGCGTGTTGGCTAGTGATGGATGCTCTGGTCTTGTTGCCTTCTGTCCTCTTACATCTTATAGCAGCTCACTGACCCATCTCTTTATTTTCTCATTTTACATTTTTAGAAGGGATCAGCTTTGTCCAGTTAATCTTCTTGAACAGGCCATAGTAGATCCTGAGGCAGCTTATGATTTGGCCATTCTGTGGGTCTTTCTTAGACAAGCAGGGTCTGTGGGTAGGGCAGACTTCCAAAGGAAAGGACTCGGCATCTTTGTTAAGATGCTGAGGACAAAATACATTTATTTGTGTGCTCATTTATGAAATCAGTGTAATAATGCTCTGCCTGCTTCACAAAGTTAATTATAAAGATCAAATGGGTAGCTTTGGAGAATGTTGAGAAGTTGGACAGATGAGGAGCATTATTACTAACTCCTTTTCAGTACAGTATCTTGAATTTTCCCTGGACATGTTACTTAATCAGAGTTGTCATACTGAGCCTTTAAATTTAATTTGCATTTTACTTTTTTGCTATATATTCAATCATAAGTTTATTGAGGGTGGAAACTTTCCCTGTTTGGGGTTTTTTTTTTTTAGGGTGTGTCTCTTTATACCTAAGCTTTAGCAAAATGCTTGGTTCATTCTAGGCAGTTAATAAAAGTTTGAATGAATATGAATGAATGCATGTGAGAGGGAGGAGGTGTAGTGATCACATACACAGATTTTGGAGATAGACTGCTTGAATTGAAGTCCTGATTCTGTCATTTAAGAGCTGTGTGACCTTAGGTTATTTCGTGTCTCAGGGCCTCAGTTTTTCCTTTTCTTCTGCAAACAGAGGATAATAATACCTAACTCAAGAGTTATTATGAGTTAACATATGTAACATACTTACAAGAGTGCTTGACAGAAAGTACCACATGATTTCTATGATGATGAAGAGCACTTAGACATGGTTACCCATTGGTGAATTAATTTGATAATAGTGTTGGAAAGCACTGTTGACATCAATTTGTACATGGTTTAGGAAATATAATGTTGACTTTAATTGACAGGTAATATAACTTGTTTATTTTAAAAACAATAATGGGGTCAGTTAAATAAAACATGGCGTATTATTTTTTACTAACTACTGTGAATATCAAAAAAGAATCTTAAGAAAGCTTAAAGGTATTGAATTCTTGTTAGGCCCAGGTGACTGTTTTGAATAGTTTTGATGCTTCATTTTGAGGGAATATAAATTTGTAAAGCATTTGTTTCTCTTCATAAGATGGAAAATCATCTAGTGTAAAGCAAGGAAAAGTTATTTGCACATGTTCCTCAAAGAGCAAATTGACTTTAGGTTTTCTGTGTACTTGCAGGTAAAAGTACTGATGTATCATTATAGTGCAAGTATTTGAGAAAAAACTAATTTTTATACTTTTTTGCACTTACAATATATTTCTGTGCTTTATGAACAACTGTTGATCTCATGACCCAGAAGTGCTGTTTCATGGAGCAGGGCTAAGCTGAGGGTATGATATCCACAGCACAGATCTGGGGGACATGTCTCCCTCACCCAGTTCCTATTGAGCCCTGGGCCCCATCCCCCCACTTCCCACTTAGTGCAAAAACTTGAAAACCATACTCTTAGTTTTTTCTCTTCATCTCTGTCTACGTGATAATTCGCTTGCATGCCATGCCTACTGTGCTAGGCTGTAGGCTAGGAAATTTTGTCCTTCTATACAGTTCTTCTTACATCCCTCCCTGCTCCGGCATTTCAAGTTTCTATCAACTTAGTATTTCCTGCTTACAAATAGTTCACAAGGGCAGGCTGCTTTTCTTCCACTTCTAAGAGACTGGGAATTTTTTTGGTGGAGGTGGAAATAAATATAGAAAGGTTGAACTGGAGGGAGAGTAGAGATTTATGCCAATTAGATATGCATAAAGAATTTTCCATAGGACAAAAACAACACAAATGATACTTAAATTTCATAGAGCTGTAAATTGTCCAATTCTTATGGATTAATAGATTTCTTTTTGTAGCCAGAAAACTCAGAGTGCTATTTGTTTGTAGCATTGTTGCTATGGGAAAATGTGTCCTGAGTTCTCAACCACAGGTTTAGAAATACACTTTTCAAACCCAGATAAAATCTTCAACTGTGTAGGGGGTTACTATTCAGTGGTTCTCTGTTGCCTCTCAGGGCCTTTGTGAATTGAGAAGTTAAAGTGCTAGATTTTTGCTGCCTCTAACTTTATCTTACTAGTACATGGGAGCTTTGCAAACCCCAATAAATATGTCCTTCCAACATCTTCTAAACATGTGTCTATCTCCCGCTAGGGGTTATATACTTGTCTACATTTGTCATTTATTTTGGAAGATTTAGGAAGGTGAAAATTGACATACATTCTTATGATCCTAGTTGAATCAGATTAGAACTGTATAATGTAATTAATTCAGTAAAATGAGAAATGCTTTAATACCATGCTGCTGTAAAACTAGAACTCTGTAGAAAATTCTTGGAATTCACACAAATAATTTGAAATGTTGGTGGTTTTGGCTGTAGAGGTCTGGTTTATCTCTGAATGCTAGTGACTGTCAAATGCCGTCTCTATTTGAGGAAAATAATAGGAATTGTATGTTTTTGAAGAAAAGCATAAAATTAAAATCATACTTAGAGATTTGAGTAACTCATTCTTTAAGGATATGTAAATATGGACTATCTTAAATTTTAAATTATTTTTCGAAAAATTTAATGTGTATTTCAACTAAAGTCCTGTGAAGGTCCTTACTGGGTACAAATGATAAGCCTAGAAAAAAATAAATAAATATAAGAATTCCTGCTCTGAAGGAGCTTGCAATAAAATTCAAATGGATTTTAAAACAACTTCTTCAGATCATATTTAGGCAGCCTTGGCGTGGTTCTCTCTTTTGAGGTATAAAATTTTAAAAGAATTTGTTGCTGAGTAATTGAGATTAGGTTTGAGTAAGAAAAAGTAAGTTGGCAACTGGAAGTTAAAAGTGACTGGCTATTTATAGGTGGTCTAGAGACATGTAACTTGATCAACTTATTCTATAATTAATGTTTTTACTAGAGTTACTAAGTGTATGCCTGTTCATTTCTCTCTGTTCAATTAATATAGTTGAAGCTGTATCATTGATTGTTAGTTTTTAATTTATTATTGAGAATGAAGATATATACTTTAGTATTTCCAGACTAAAATTCTTTTGAATTACAGAACTCTTGAATTATTCTCAATTATAATGTAATTGTACATTGTCATCACACTGGATATATTCAGATAATTATATAAATGTATTAATTCCTTGTTCCCTGTTTTTTTTAAGAGCAAAATTTATGTACTAAAGAATCAATAGAGGCCTGGCAGGTAATATAATAAATGAGTGCAGTGGATGTGACTAGAAAGTGCAGGCCTCAGAAAAATTTGAATTTTGGTAGAAAATGTTACCTAGAATTTTTAGCTAGAATTTTAGAAATATTGAGAAAGCCAAAAAAAAAAAAAAAATCATCTGCAGGTTGGCTATGACCCCGGCGTCACCAGTTTGGTGACTCTTTTCCTAATGTACAAGGTTATCGGTTATCTGTTGCTATGTAACTTACCACCCCAAAACTTAGGAGCTAGAAAGAACAGTTTTCTCTTATGACTTTGAAGGATCACAATCTTTTTGGGGGTTCATGAAACACAATGGGCTGAGGTGAGGTCATCGAAGGCTTTTTCGTATATGTACTTGTTTGGTGCCTGGGCTGGTAGGTTATCCCTTTCTTGTGCTAGCTCGGGCTCCCTCATAGTATGGCATAGCTTGAGCTCCCAGACTATGGCAGTGTCAGGGTAGTCAGACTTCTTACACTCTTGATAGCTTACACCAGAGTAAGCATTCCAAGAAGTCTAAGTGGATCCTTACCAGGCTTCTTGGGACTAGCCTCAGAAGTTACTCAGTGTCACTAGGCTTCATTCTATTGTCCGGCTAATCATAGGCCAACTCAAATTCAAGAGCATGGAAGAGGCTGGGTGCGGTGGCTCATGCCTGTAATTCCAGCACTCTGGTAGGCTGAGGCAGGAGAATTGGTTGAGGCCAGGAGTTGGAGATCAGCCTGAGCAGCGTAGTGAGACCTCATGTCTACAAAGAATTAAAAACAAAAAATTAGCTGGGGATGGTGACATGCACCTGTCGTCATAGCTACTCAGGAGGCTGAGGTAGAAGGATCACTTGAGCTTAGGAGTTTGAGGCTGCCGTGAGTGAGCTATGATTGCACCACCTCACACCAGCCTGGGCAACAGAGAAAGATCCTGTCTCTAAAATAATAAATAATAATAATAATAATTTTTTTAAAGAAAGTGTGGAGGAGTAGGCTACTACTCTCAGTGGGGGAATGACCTGCACACAGAGGGAGGGGAAGGGGTTGATGGTGGCCACTTTTGGCAAAAAGCTACTTAGTTATTATTCCAATCTTTCTACATTTGGCCCTACCTTCCTTTCATGCCTTATTGCCTACTGATCTTGTATAAAATCCCTCTCTTGGAGCTTGACTTTAATATTCTCCATCAGTATATAAGTGCATATTCTATGTGCATTTTTCCCTCTGCCTTGCTTTGTTTGGTAACTTTATATTAGAGAATTTTTCTGTTCATAAAGAACAGAAATGCCTTGAGCAGGGGCCTGGTGTTAATTTTGCTTTTTCCTAGGCACTAGATGGATGCAATGCCCTGTATATAATAGGACTCAACTATATTTGTGAACTGATATTTGATATTTTGGAAGGATTGGGATTTTATTGTTTGTAAGACAATTTATTATATAGCCTTTTCTTTTCTTTCTGCCAAAAAATTATGCTTGATTCTTAAAAATGTTTTCTAAAAAAGGATCTAAATTCAGATTTGATTTTGGGCGTGAGTGCCAATTTGAATTTGGGAAGAGTAGAGCACTGAGAAATAAGGTACTCCTTTTAAAGAACGTGACAAGGTCTAGCACATGGTAAGTTCTCGTGAAACGTTAGCTAGCTGTTATCCTTGAGTATAATAAATTAAGCTGTTCTCTTCATTTATTGGCAGCTAAGTTGCCAAAAGCCCTTGTTTGTTTATATCCAATAATATTTACTCTAAGGGACTATTGGACACAGATGTAGTATTTTGGAGTACATAATATTTTTTGAGATCACATATTATGTATGGAAAACATCCCAGAGGCTATGTAAAAATTAATTGCCAGTATTTGAGTTACTTGGTTTTTGTACTCCCAGTACAATCGTTACATTTAGCAGTCATGCAGGCACTGCTATCACTGAGCCTCCACATACATAAATAGCATCACTGTAGGATTTCCTTCCTTTCTTGTTTAGAAACTTTGGCTTTATTGTACCTATTACTAAGCCCTATTCTCCTCTTGCCACACTTCCTTCGCAGAAAGAAAAGTGACTAGGCAACTCTCTGAACTATAAGGAGGAAAAGTGTATTTCCTGTAAATAAGGGTTTTTTTTCTTTTTTAATAGCACTTTAAGATGTTTATAGCTCTTTAAAAATATTTTGTATCTTCAGCTTAGGACTTTTTTTGTGGGAACTTAATACATAAATTTTATTTGTCTGTAGAAATGATGGGGATCCTTTGTCAGATCACTTAATTGCTAAGATTTTAGTGTCATTTAGAGAAACAAATTTTCACCAATTTCCCCATCCCCTATGCTATGGATTAGAAATTGTATCATCTCCATTTTGTAGGCAAAGGAAAGAGACCAGTCCTTTTGTGAGCTTAGTTTGAAGCCTGAAACTTGAAGGCAAAGTCCAGGCGAGGGGCTCATAAAATGAAAGTTTCGTTCTAATAGCTATTTACACATTTCAGGAGAGACTAATACTTTGTTAATCTGCTTAAAGCAAAATTTCTTCCATAAAATGGTGTTAGATCCCTGTTTCCCAGACTGTGTGTGGAATACTGTTAATAGGTGTTCCATTAAAAAAGGGTTTTGTGATCCAGTATTTTGTTGTAAACAAAGTTGACTGCAGGACTTCTTATAATGTGCTAATGAGTATTTTGAACCTGTAAAAGATAGATGCAGAAACTTTGTAGCACGCAGCATATTCCAAATTTACTTGACCTATAGGCCCTTAATTTTTGCAGAACACTTAACTACCAGTGTTCCAGGAAATAAAACTTTTGAAATCCTGAAATATTGCTATCTCTTTTTATGTGGAAAAGTGTTAAACATTCTATATTTTGGAATTAGTAAAACATTTTGGGCTCTTTTATAAGAATAGTAGTAGTTTTCAAACTGCCTTTCTTCTGGTGGTCACCATACATTTTATAGATACAGACATACTTTGCAGACTCTCCCCTTGGTGAAGTTATTTCCATAGTAAGAATGTTTCTTGCTTAACTTCATAGAACACATGTATTTTGGTAGAACATTTTTTTATCTTATGTCTTTATAGGAAAAATTTATAGTCATGCCCTCAAACCAAATATGACATTTCAAATACAAATGTGGGGAAAATATCTCAAGTGGCATATTTAGTGTGATGTAGACGTGTTGAAAAACACACACAGTGTCAGCTAAGAGGCTATATGCCATGTCCCTGCCAGGAAGGAACATTTAATCTTACTAATTGGCTAGTCTTCAGTTAACAGCATTTTAAGCATTTTACATTTTAACATGATAATTTTATTCTGTACTGGGGTTTTGTTGTGTGTTCTGTTTAAAAAAAAATTGGTTTAGTGTCTTGGGCAGATGTGTTACATCTTTTTCCATTTGAAAGAATGGGACAATCTCAGTGTTTTCTTGCAGAACATTGATTTTTCAGGGAAGGATCATTCCCGTTAAGTTGGAGAGGCTATCTCACCTCATTTCACCCTCCTAACAGCCCAGTCAGGCAAGGGGCATCATCATCATTGCCCAGGTGAAAAAGCGGAAGTGCAGAGAGGTAGAGTGGCTTGCCTGAGGTCACACTGCTAGTAAGTGGCAGGGCTGGGATGTGGACCTGGGCAGTTTGTTGTCACGGTCTTCACCACCACGCCATTCGGAGGAATAGTTTTGTTTCCAACTTTTGTGAACTGAATTTGATTTCTAGAAGTGTGTACAGAGCAAGTGAAAGGACAATGGAATGTTTGACGGTCTGGTCCCTTGTGTTTGTTTTCATAATAAAAGCTCTGCTCCTCCCTTTGGTATTTAGAGAAGGTTATGCCAGCCTGGATTCTAGGCAACTCGTTGGTAGTAAAATAGGCATGTTGGGAAATCACCTTAACTGCCTTCAGGTGCCAAGGTACTATTTACTACATTGAGGTAGTAAATAGTTTTGCAAAATTCTGCCATTTAGTAAAGCATTTCGTGTAGCCTTGAGAGGTCTCCTGGCATTTCATGGTCAGCTGTTCTTATAACTGGGGCAAATTGTATTATAGAGGAAAAGAAAAAGAAATAATTATTAAGCATGCTCTGTATTCCAATTACTTTAAAAGTAGCATTTGTTTCATCCTCATAAGGTGAGAATTTTCATCTTCATCTTAAAGAAAATGCAGGTACATGGAGCAACTGGTCCCAGATCTCACAGCTCGTGTGCGTATCAACTCTGATTTGAACCTGGGCCACTTTCATTCCACTGAGAGGTGTAGAGTCAGTGCAGTTGTCGTTTTTCTCCCTTCACAGCAGGTGTGTCTGTGTGGCAGTGGGGCCTCAGTTCTCGGGTGAACATCTTCCGTGTCAGGCTGTGATCTGATCTTCCAAAGTAGCAGTTTGATGTGCCATGACTGAGGTGGGGGTCTTGGGGCCGAGGGGGAGGTAATGGTTCCTGCAGATAGAGCCGATGAGGATAAAGCCCTGGCCTGGGGTCTCTCTTCTCTCTCCATCAGTGAGCATTTGTGAAATGGAAACACTCTTAAGATGCATTGAGAATGTCCCAGAACCAGTGTTATTCAGTAACAAGGTATAATCTTTTACAACACTATTGCCACCATCACCATTGTCACTGTCATTAATTTTTTTTTTTAAAGGCTGAATAATCAGATTTTCCTTAGCTCTAGAAATAGGACAATAAGGCAGCTGTGAGTCTCCATTATCTCCAGGTCTCCCTTGGCACTCTAGATGGTTTCAGTACCCTTTCTGTTGCATGAGAACTTCCACTTTGGAGAAATCTAATGTGCAGTGTTCTGGCTGTGAAACAGCTTGGAATTCTCACAGTTGCCGATGAACAGCCCTTTTTCACTTAGTAAAGTCACTCAAATACTTCAGGACAAGGACATTAAAGTCTTGGCCTACCACAGACCCAAAGGTCTCAAAATAAAATGACCTAGTTGGTGTTTCAAAAGCTCCTTTGATTAAATTACTGAAAATATTTAAGAAGGTGCTGAGTGAAGGCTGGCTGACTTTTAACCATGGATCTCTTTCATAGCATTTTAGATTTTCTTGGTTTATAAATATTAACCAAGTGATCAACTCACTGCAGCTCTCTTAAGATCTTCTACATTTTTAGGCAAAGCAATTTGAAATTTGTCAGAAAGCTGAAAGTATGGGGATTGCCTTATACTTGGTCTTACACCTAGACCTGTCCTATAAATGGGTAATTTCCAGGCCAAGGTGTCCCTGCATGACATGTTCCCATAAATGTCTTGTTGCCACAAATTGCAAATCTTAGCAAAAATAGAATTCTGTGTCCATTTAAACTGTTCTTGCTTTCTTAGGATGTCATCCGTGTGTTGCCTTTTCCAGGTAGAGTTATTTGGGTGAAGTCTGTATGCTTACGGATTTGTCCCCTAAAATTCTGTGCTGTTTTAAGCTCTTTGACATGATACCATTTCTCTGTACTTAGGCAAATGGTTTGCATAGAGGAGCTCCCAAAACTGCCAAGTTGACAGACCTGGTGCAGGGAGGACAGGGAGAGTGAGAGGACAGGGAGATTACAAACCGTGTGTCACCTGGGAACCCAGAAATAATAGTTTTGAGAAAGGGATCTACTCAGGCAAGCTTAACTTCCAGGACAACCTGCCTCTTTGGAGAGAAGGAAGGAAAGGACACATGTATTTTTTTAAAGAGTAAAACATTTCACGATGTAAGAACAAAATCCACAGAAATGCCTGGCCTGCCCAGCCCTTGTCTTGGGCCAGAGGGCCCAGAGGTTTCATTCTAAAGAAAGAAAGGCTCTCTGGGCCTCAGGGTCTAGAACAGAAAAAGAGGCAGGAGCCAGGAGAGGAGAATAATTATGGAAGGAAGGGACAGTTGCTCCTGTCACTTTAGATGGGTGTTGTGTCAGTGCTGAGGAAGCCTTGGGTTAGGCGTAGGTGGCCACAAGAGGAGACTGTGCCTGCCGTGCTCACGGCAATGGAGGTGGAATGCTGGCACAGCCAAGGACTGGAGGAGCCACTGAGGGCTGACCAGGACATCAGGTACATGAGCAGAGCAGTTACCAGAGTTCTTGGCTGCAGGGAAGAGTATAGTTGCCCTGAGCAGCCTCTTGGGAACCTGAAAACAGAACAGACTGTGTGCTGTGGGTGGGAGACGCCAATTATGTGGTTGGTGTCTCAGCCAGAGACCTGCTGTTTGTTGCCATTGTCGCATGGTTCATACCCCCTCTATTATGCTTTCTGTATAGGTGGCACCTGTTCAGGTGCACTATCTTTCATTTTCTCGTTGATAGTACTGAAATAAAAAATGTTGCTTATAATTTTTTTTTTCTGTGAACCCTTGGCCAGTAAGTTTTAATGCTTAGAGAGAGCTACTTTTCAAATCCCCACCTGAAATCGTAATAGTCTAAGCATTTTGAAGAAATGATTGCAAGTGAATTTCATAAGGAAAAAACCAGCTTACTCAGCAAAATGCTAAAGTGCAGGCAGAATTCCTTTTAGATTGAGATAGATCTTCCCATGGAGATGACTACAGCAAAGGATCTGCATGACTCAGTGTTTCCCCACACCCTAGTTGCTATTTTTTTACTCTTTAAGTCAAGTTCCCCAGGCTTCCAAGGGCCCCCATGCTGATAAGAGCTGGGGCCAAAGTCTGAGTCTTTTATCAAGGACTGGGGTTAGGGAAAGTGTGTTAGTGTATTTATGTTGAAGGTGACCATTCCTGCGTCATTCACTTCCTTTTCTCTCCCTTGCACATACGAACTCCTCCTTCCCACATCTCATCTTGATTAGTAGGCTAAATTAAAGATCGAGTATCTAGTTAAATTGTGAGAATTTTGTACCATATTATAACATGCATTGTATTAAAGGATTAGCTTACATTGAGCCCAATATGTAAATGATTAAGATACAAAACAATTGTTATGTGGTGATTTTGCATACGTCTAGCATCTTTTTAAAATTACTCAAAAGTAGTTTGTGTTGAATAAGTAATGATAGCACTGAAGTGACTTTGCAATTTCAGAGATTTTAGGAAAACATTCTAATATGGTGAAAGCATATAAAACTTAGAATTGGCCCCTAATGAATCTTCTATATTGTGACATGTTAAGCTCATGAAATTGTAGTATAAAGTATTTTTATTTTTGGAGGGGAAAATATGAAATGCTGTAAATCTATATAATGCTGTATTATTGATATTTATCCTCAATGCATGGATATCTTCAAAGTGAATATTCATATCATTTAATATTTTATTTGTATTACATCTCAGAAAAAAGTAAATAAGGAAGATTTTATTTGTTTGTAAATGAACCTTATCTATAGATTACTTGTAATTTAGACAATCAGCTCTTTACTATCAGTTGTCATGTTTTGCTATATTTAGAACATGAATCACCTTGCATTTGGAGACTTTATATGTTGTGTGTGATGACAGATGACTAGAGATGAGGGTAAAATCTACCACTTTTGTTTAAGCTACATCAGATATTTAAGTATTTTAAGTATGTCATTTGTAGGAATATATCTGATGAGCATATATTTAGCTCAGCAGTGATTTCATTCGTTTTTGTGGATTGTACCACTTTAGGCACTGCATATATATGAAGATAACATTAGTATTATGAATAAATTGTTGGTGGATTTTTATAATTTTTATACAAATCATTACACACGTTTACATAGGCAGGACATTTATGTTGATTTCATAATGAATAAAATGTTATAAATGGACTGTTTAGCCAAAACACTTGTATGTGTACTCATTACTACCATTAGACTCATAATTTAAATTTAGGTAATTATTTAAAATAGGAATGAATTCAACCTCCTTTTAAAATTAGATGATAAATTGACTTAAATGATAAACCTCTTTGTAGTTTTGGAATTCAGAATGGAAATTTGAAGGCTGGGATGCCAGGAGTGTGGTAGTTATAGAAAGAATTGTTTTCCCAGGGATGCTGTTTTCTAGGGTCCCTGTGAAAAGCAAATGGGTAATTATTCTGACTGATGAAATAGAGGAATAGAAAGCTGTTCATATGTATGTGTTCTGCTTTCACACTTACAAGGATTTCTCAAAGCGTGCTGAAAGGACATTTTAATGCAAAACTACATGTGGGCCGGGCGCAGTGAATCTCATGCCTGTAATCCTAGCACTTTGGGAGGCTGTGGTGGGAGGCTCACTTGAGGCCAGAAGTTGGAAACCAGCCTGAGCAACATAGCGAGACTTCACCTCTGCAAAAAATAGAAAAATTAGCTGGCCGTGGTGGTGCATGCCTGTAGTCCCTGCTGCTCAAGAGGCTGAGGCAGGAGGGTTACTTGAGCCTAGGAATTTGAGGTTGCAGTGAGCTATGATGACACTACTATACTCTAGCCTGATCGATAAAGCGAGACCCTGTCTCAAAAAAAAAAAAAAAAAAGAAAGAAAAAGGAAAGACCAAAACAAAACTATAATGTGTAAGTGGATTATCATCCGTCTACTATCTACTATCTTCAAGGAAAGTTTTCAAATGTATCAGCTTTCTCCTTTTTGCTTTTCATGCCAGAGACTGATAAATTTGTTTCCAAGCTCTTGAAAAGGCCTTAGAGATGATCATTAGTGGCAGTACCTGTTTATTCCTCTAGAAATTTAAGATTTAACCCCTTAGTTTCTGCTTGTTCACAAAATTCCAGACAAAGAAGAGAAGAAACAGCACGTACATTTTGGATGTTAGAATCTGCCTCTTTTTGGTCCTGTGACATTGAGATTCTCAAGGGGACAGAAAATAAAGATTTTTATATTAGATAATAGTTAGATGCAGTGCTCTTAGCATCAGTCTATTAAGTCTCTAGAAGATGGAATCATTATCACTGGTAGCAGCTATATTTAGTTTTCATTACCCAGTGGAGCAGCTATTCATGATGAGATATATTTAAAAAAAAACGATGCTGTCGTAACTTCTTGGAGCTTGTTGAACAGGTACTTTGTATACCGTCCATACTAGATGCATGGTGCTATGCAGAGATAAACTCATGTAAAGAGTTTTCAAATTTCTACTAAGGATGATGAGCTCTGTCATGTGTCTGTGTTATAAGACTGAGAGTTGCAATAATTGTAATAGAGATGTAAAAACAATCCTGCTATGGGTGTTTACAGAAGAATTGCATTTTATATCTAACTAAGGATCAGAGAAAGTTTCAGGTTTTGTCTTGCTGGAGTGGTTGGATAGGATTGAACTTTGGAGGAAGAAGGTGAATGCATTCAGAGGAGAGAGAAGTTTGGATGGGGGTTTATACTATGAGGATGCTGACAGGGCTGGAGAGGAGAGGGAAGGAAAGGCTGGAAGGGGTGGTTGAGGCCAATTTGTGACAGGTCTCTTTTTTGTTTGTTTTTTGAGACAGAGTCTCACTTTGTCACCAGGCTAGAGTGCAGTGGTGTCGTCATAGTTCACTGCAATCTTGAACTCTTGGGCTCAAGCAATCTTCCTGCCTCAGCCTCTCAAGTAACCGGGACTACTACCACACCCAGCTAATTTTTCTATTTTTTTGTAGAAACAGGTTCTTGCTCTTGCTCAGGCTGGTTTTGAACTCCTGGCCTCAAGTGATCCTCCTACCTCAGCCTCCCAAAGTGTTAGGATTACAGACATGAGCCACCAGGCCCAGCCTGTGGAAGGTCTTAAAGGTCAATCTTGACTGAAGAATTGGAATGGCATTCCATCAGTATCTGCTTGTGACCTGCCTGTTTTTCAGAATGCCCAGTGGCTTCATCATAGACGCTTGGATCTACTCTGAACTGGGGCTGTTATAATGGGATGAGAATGTACTGACAAAAGGGATGGGTTGGATAATGGGTTGATATGGTTTCATATCTTGGATTGGTCACCTGCTAGTTGTCTCACCTTGGGTGAGTTACTAAACGTCTCTGTGCCTCAGTGGTATTGTGAAGATTCAATGAGGTAAAGCCTACAGGCCCATTGCAAATAACTAAAAAAAAACCACTTGGTCGCTACTGAACTTTACACCATTTGGGGCAGTTTCCTTCTCTGTCCTGTCATGAACATAGTTTTCAATAAGTCTGTGGATTAATCCGGAGATAGGCCATGTGATGAGAAGATAGGGAGATGGTCAACACAGCTAAAGGTATGAGTTATTAACAGAAGAAAGAATGGCTTTTTGTATGAAATGTGAGTAGTCGCCATTTCTTGCAGTGAAGCCTGCCTTCCTAGAACACAGATGCTCACCTGCTTCTTTCCCTTGCTCTGGGAGGAGAACGAAGGCACGTCCTCAGGACAGGACACTTTGGCAGGCTTTGAGCATGAGCTCAGGTGTTCTGACGAGTCCTGCTTGGGGCCTGAGGAGAGGAAAAGGGTTCTGGCTTGTCAGCCCCAGGCAGATGGGAAATACTTTCCTGACTGTGCAAAAGAGGTTTCAGCTACATGTTGTGTCAGTAGAGCCCCCAGACCCAGGACATTTCCAAACTTTTGTGGTTTCTGCCATTTGCAGTAACTTGGAAGGTTAGAAATAGGTAGTTTGCAATTTCTCTGAGACCCATGGACTGGAGTGGCAAGTCCTGAGGGTGTGGTATATTTGGTATACAGAAGCTGGTCCCTGAATACCTGCTCAGCACCTGCAGCCAATTATTGTCCTGAAGTAATGAAATTGTGTGCTTATAAAGAATATTATTTCAGGGAGAGAATTCAGTGAAAGCTGACAAGGTGAGTCCCCTGACTCCTGACAGAAATGTGAATCTGAAGAAAGACAGAAGTCTGCATAAACTCTTCTGTGGTTACAAATCTGAGGATTCAGGAAGCTCAGCCCACATTTCTCTGGAGTACCTAGGTGGGTGTGTGTGGCTTTCTCAGTATCCCAGAGAAGAGACCGAGCTTTGCAGAGGTTGATACCTAAGAGGAGCTGAGAGAATTGGGGTTAAGACACTGGCATTTCCAGCTTACAGAATAGGCAGTGTTTAGTCTGCAATCTTATTGGTGGAGTGCTAGGCCGGAAGCTACTCTCACTGCGGGAAGGTGCTTCCGGTGCTCCCTGATAATCCCGTGTAGAATGTATAGGGAGCCTTGTGGGACGAGCTCACCAGGGGATGAGCAGCTCAGCCTGCAGGGGCAGTGAAAATGGGGCACAGCAGAGGAGACAAAGGGCAACCACGGTGGGACGTTAGCAGTAGTGGGTGCTGGTAGTTTATGTTCTGTTAGTATTAATACTTGTCACACAATGGACAGCCCCTCTGGGAAAAGATTCTTTATCCAGAGAGGTGACCTGAGGAACTACTCAAGAGTTCGATTCCGAGAAGCTGTGCAGCATTGTGGGAGAACTAGTTGTTATAGCCTTTTGTAAAATGTAAATTTACTTTATTTTCTTTTAGTTCAGCCTTTTCTCTTTTACAGTGGGATCAATTTGCTTTTGATTTTGAAAGTTGCCAACATATGGGGTTGTTGAATAAATAAGATTCGTTGCTTTCTTAAGGGAGGACTCAGGCCAGGGGTAAAAACCATCTAGGCCCCTCACTCCTGAGATGCGGTTATTTTGAGGAACTCTAGTATCAGCTATATTAATCTTGTATGTAGATCAGAGGGAAAAATAAGAGGAAGTGGGAGAGGAAAAAACAACTTGTATTTTGAATGGAAAACTATGTCAAATGATCACCACATGAATAGCACAGTTTATGGTTGCATTTAAGTAGAATTTTTGAGAAGGCTGCGCTTTTTCAACATCTTGCTTTATGATGAAAAGTATATAACAACAGCTAACCTTAACACAGTGCCTTCTGTTTGGTACTGTTCTATGTGCTTTACAATATCCTTCCTATATTTGAATATTGATTCATATATACTCCATACTACTGTGGGGGGAGGTATAATTACGGTCTCTGTTTTACAGTTGGGGAAACTGAGGCACAGAGGATAAGAACCTTGTTCAAGGTGACACACTAGGAGCATGGTAGAGCTGAGTTTCAAGCCCTGACAGTCGGGTTCTGAGTCTGTTCTGTCTGTAAATGCTCTGTGTCTACTGTCCACAGCCTGAGTTTGAGGAAGGAAAAATGACTGTTCCATATTCCAGTGACCTTGCATACTGGATTTGCCCAGTTTACTTTGGAACTACCCATTCCACTTCTTCATGATCATAACATGCTGTACTTAATACTAGAACATCTTAATGCTGACATCGTCTATCATTCTAGAGGGATTTTCACAGATCTTAGTGAAAAATTCCATGTGGTGGTGTCAGGCTTTAGGTTAAATTTATTTATTGGGCTGAAATTTCCTGGCCTTTATGATTTGGCCACAGTGTGGTCAATCTGTGCACTTCTGATTATACATGCAACATGCGAAAGTCACCAGATGGCAGATCGCGATGATCCACATCAGCGTCCATGGATATGTTAGTGAGCTACTTAAAAGTTGGTGAGCATGTTCTCTGTGTGTGTCTGTGAGGTTCATAAATGCAGCATTCTGACATATATTCACTTATGAAATTTCAAAAATTCTACCTACAAGATAGCATTCTTATTGGAAAAAATAAATAAAAGTGCAAAGGAGGAAACAAAGGTCACTTATAACACTACCCCAGAGCTAGCCACCATTAAATTTTACGTTCCCTCCATGTTTTCTCACAGGCACATTCCTAAGCCTATCCTAAAGCAATAGTTTGTGTAGTTAATATGTTATCCTCACAGTTACATTTTAACCAGGGTGTAGAACACAGAATATTTCACACATTTATTTATTTTTTTTCTCCTGGAGAAACCACAGATACGTAACCATTTATACTGTTTCTTAGCTATCTCGTGCATCATTTCCTCTCCTACTTCCTCCTTGTCACTGGCAGGG
Source organism: Microcebus murinus (assembly GCF_040939455.1). Classification (NCBI taxonomy): domain Eukaryota; kingdom Metazoa; phylum Chordata; class Mammalia; order Primates; family Cheirogaleidae; genus Microcebus; species Microcebus murinus. Next base: position 31,971,442 of record NC_134108.1, read on the forward strand.
CTGCCGGCTGGCCCACTCCTGACGTCTGAGTCATCCCTGACATCTCTCTCCTCCGGCCTGCTCAAGGGGCCCTTAATTGAACTTTGTTATTTTTTTTCTCCCTAAGATCTCTCATATCTGTATTTTATTTTTCAACTGTGGAGACTTCAACCCTAATCTGCACTTCAGTCATCTCGTGCCGTCAACGTCAGTTTCTTGGCCTTGAGCTTCTTTTCTCTTCAATCCACACTTTAAAAAGTCATTTTCTCCCAAGTGTTTGCTTGGTGTTCCTTCCTTAGCGGAAGTCCCCCTTGGTTCCACCTGCACGTTGCTTTCCAGGTGTGCCTGTGTCACTGTGTGATTCTTGGTGGTGGTCCGGCTCACTGACCCCATCCATGCCAGGCTGAGGTACACCATGGTTCTTTGTCATTGCGTTATTAAAGGTAAACTGAACTGGCCTTAGAGAAAAACCTGAAATAGGGAGACTCTTTGCTGTCTCCAGCCTCTCTCTGTTATATTCATGACTCATCAGGGCTTTTCCTTTCTCCTCTTTTCCTTTCTCCTCTCCTCTTTGTATCATTCTTGCTCTATAAGTCATGCTCCTTTTTTTTTTTTATTTCGGCATATTATGGAGGTACAGATTTTAAGGTTTCAATAAATGCCCTTCCCCCCTCCCCCCACAAGTCTGAGTCTCCAGCATGATCATCCCCCAGATGGTGCACATCTCACTCATTATGTATGTATAAATCACGCTCCTAATCAAAATATGAAAGGATCTGATATTATTTGTTTATACCTAAATGAATTTGATGACAAATTATTTTATATGATTTAAGTATTTTAATGAAATGAAGCTAATGCAAGTAGATGCAGTTTTTCATTTCTCAAAATAAAATGCCCTTATTTGGCAAAAAAGTTTGCAACCTTGTGTTGGTTCCTTCCACCCCCAATTTTTTTTCTTTTTTTTTTTTGAGACAGGGTCTTTTCTGTTGCCCAGGCTAGAGTACACGGGCATCGTCATAGCTCACTGCGGTCTCAAACTCCTAGGCTCAAGCCATCCTCCTGCCTTAGCCTCCTGGATAGCTGGGACTATAGGCTTGCCACCACGCCCAGCAAAGGTTTTTATTTCTATTTTTTTGTAGAGGATCTTGCTGTTTTGCCCAGGCTGGTCTCAAACGCCTGCCCTCAAGCATTCCTCCTGCCTCTTCTTCCCAACATGCTAGGATTACAGACTTGAGCCACCATGCCTGGTCACCTTTAATTTTCTAAAAAAAAATGTTTTTTTGAAGTATGGGGATAATTGTGTGAAACCACAACAGTAAAAAAAGAAAGAAGGTGCCGAAGAGAGAGGAAAAAGAGAACAATCAGTAGAATATAGTAATATCATCAAGCTATGTTCTTTGGTAAAAATGCATTATCATAAGTTTTTCTTTGATAACAATGCATTGTGTGCAATTTTCTCAAATTCTGTTTTATTGTTTAGTCCCGGTTTCTTCTCAGCTACATGTGTCCAGTTACTATATCTATCTTAGAACATAAGCCCAAAAAGCATTGAACATGTAGTTTTCTTTCGGTTTTTTTTTTTTTTTTTTTTGAGAGACTGAATTTTGCTCTGTCCCCCAGGTTGGAGTGCAGTGGCAGCAACCTCAAACTCCTAGCCTCAAGCCATCCTCCTGTCTCATTCTCCCAAGTCACTGGTACTACAGGCTTGAACCACCACACCTGGCTGTTTTCTTTATCCCCGAATCCTCACATCTGCTAAATGCCATGTGTACTGTGTACAGTCAATAAACATTTGCCTATTATATGATGATGCTTTGGGACAAAACAATCTTTCTTTGTATCACAAGGGTTTTAGCCTTTTTTCTTTTTCTTTTGAGACAGAGCCTGGCTCTGTTGCCTAGGCTAGAGTGCCATGGCTTCAGCCTGGCTCATAGCAACCACAAACTCCTAGGCTCCAGCAATCCTTCTGCCTCAGCCTCTCAAGTAGTTAAGACTACAGGCATGCTCCACCATGCCTGGCTAATATTTCCTATATATTTTTAGTTATCTGGCTAATTTCTTTCTATTTTTTAGTAGAGACGGGGTCTCTCTCGCTCTTGTTCAGACTGGTCTTGAACTCCTGACCTTGAGCCATCCTTCCACCTTGGCCTCCCAGAGTGCTAGGATTACAGGCATGAGCCACCACACCTGGCTGGGTTTTAGCTTTTTTTTTTTTTTAAAAAAAACCAAATAATACTTTAGAATTCAACTAACACCAGTGTCAGAAATCCATGTTTCAATAACTATCTACAGATAACAACATCCAGTTGTCCATGGAGGGGATAGCATTTGCAGCCTGGGTTGGTGACAGCTATGGTTTGATTCCTCTTGGATCTGTACTGCTCCTGGACTCTATGACCTAACCTATTGTTCCGGGGTCTGCCAGAAAGGGAAGCTAGCCTGAGGCCACATGGAAATGAGAAAGCAAGCGTTAGTGGTCTTATAAGGATTCAGCCTTGGCAAAGAAAAATGGCATGGGTTGTTTTATGTTCCAGCGCTGCAATTATCTCTTCTGTGACCCTGGCATGCCTTCATACTTAACAGTGACCGATATTGTCCTTTCCTTGGTTCAGCCAAAACTGGGGGGTAAGGGGGTGGACAGAGGTGGAAGGGATTTTCTTCGGGTGGTCTGATGGCGTGTGATGCAATGTCTGCTTTCGTACACTGGATTTCCAGGGACTGTTCCTTCTAAAAATTCTATGATCCTGTAATTACAATGTGTTCTGTTGGCACAATTGTTAAATTATAAATTTGATAAGTTAAAATGAGCTCTGTAAGAGAATATAGGCTTTTCACTAGAGTGGAAAGATAGTGCATGATGAGATATAATGGCAAGGAAACAATACACTTTTTATGGAACTTCTGCTATCTGAAGGCAGGCCAATAAATGAAGAAGAGGAAATAAAGTATTACCTAATCTGTGAGCTTGCTCACCGTACTCTTGGAAAACAAGAATGTGAAATTCAATGGTTTAAGTCTTTGCCCTTCACTGACAGCCCTTTTCTAATATCCCTTGGATTTGGGTTTATTATTTATTTTAAATTTGCCTGCATGTTACTGTACTTTAAGCCAGTGCAATAATGAAATGAATTATTTTATTTATTCTGTTTATAAAAGCAAAAAAAAATAATAGCCCGAATAAAATGGAACTGTATTTATAATGGCATCATAGTTATGAGGTGGTATTTTTATTCTTGCTTGAGAGAGGCTAAGGATTAAATTTATATACTAATTCAGATCTGGAATGGGGAGAAAGTAGCTTTGACTTATAGATGAGCAATTATTGACTTATTGATTCATATTAGGTTTTCTATGTCAGGATGTTTTCTTTTTTGGAGGACACCCTTAGGTATTAACTATGTTAAGAAATACTTCTGAACAAGGATGCTAGCAAATGGATTCTATTAATAGAATAGCAGCAGCTTTCCATATCTAAGCAACTAAGGAAAAAGTCAAGTCAGGATTATGGTGGTTTACGTTACAGTTTTACTCAAATGGTTGGTTAGGAAGGCAAAGATGTGGCCTTCCCTCCACTGTTGTAATTGCTACAATACAGCAGGCATACTGCCTCCTCAGGGCTGCGCTGGAATCTTGAGATTTCTCCATACTATTCTTCACATCCATATAATTTTGGCCTTAGGCTTCTTAGCATCTGTAGCCAAGACTGACTTTTGTAGCTGCAGAAAATTGACTGTAACTAGAGTGTCCCCAGGTGAATGCCATGTCATTCCTCCAGTTCTGGAAAGGATCTAGCTCCAGGGTTCCACCAGACCAGGCCTTGGTCTTGCCCACATTTGCCTCTAGTCTTAAAGACTCCTGAGAACTGGCCCTGTGCAGGGCTGCCTGGCTGAACTTAGCTGGGTGTTTAATATAGTGAAATACCAAGCCAGAGTTCTGAAGCGGGTAAGTGAAAGCTATGGGAGCTGTTGGCAAGGAAATCTGAGTTATAACTGAGGAGAAAGAAAAAAACAAAAAGGTATTAGTTTCAGTTTGTATGGTGGTTTCCAGCCTCATTTAATTAAATTCTTACCATAAATATGAAATAACAGAGGAGTAAACAACCTTGCATTTGAGGGCCCCGTTCAGAAGCAGGTAAACTCTCCAGATGTGTTTGCAGCAGAACTGTAAAAGCTCTGATTTAGTCAAAATGTATTATTATTATTATTTTTCTTTTCACTCTGAGGCTTTCTGTGTAGGTGTGATAGTATGATAATGGCTTCCAAAAATAAAAAAAGTCCTAATTCCTGAAACGTGAAATCTTAAGTTGGAAAAAAGGTCTTTGCAGATATGATTAAGTTAAGGATCTTGGAATGAGAGATTATCCTGGATTATGCAGTTGGGCCCTAAGTGCATTACAGATGTCTTTTTGGGCGGCAGAGTGAGAACCGACACATACATAAGAGAGAAGCTGGTGAAGATGGAGGTGGAGATTGGAGTCACGTGTCCATAGCAAAGGATTGCCAGTTCCCCCAGATACTGGAAGGGATGGAATGCATCCCCTAGAGGCTCCAGAGGGAGTGGAGTATACAGCCCTGCTGACACCTGGATTTCAGCCCAACGATCCTGATTTAAAATTTTTAGTGTCCGAACTATGAGAAAATACATTTCTGTTGTTTTAAGCCACCAAGTTTGTGGTAGTTTGTTCCAGCAGCCATAGGAAACAAATACAGGAGGGAAGAGAAATAAAAATGAAAAGGAAAGCAACTTGTTTAGGAGGACTCCACCACCAAATTTAATTTTCATGAAAGAACCCTCATTTATTTATTCATGATACACACTTAATGTGAGCCTGGTTTAATTTAGTTCTGATTATCAGATAAACTTTCCAAATGCAACCCTCTAATTGTGTCATGCATGCTTGTATTCCCAACATGACCATAAATTTGGGATTGTGTTTGGCCTGGGTATAATTGTATCCACATTGTTTGGTGCATAGTAGGTTCTCAGTAAATATTTTCCAAATGAGTACATGCCTAAGTATGACTGTTTTCCAAGTCAGGGTTCCAATCTGCTTTTTCAGCAATGTTTCTCACAACTCTTTCTGTATTCTTGCCAGGGAAAAAAATATCAAGTTGGTGAGATATAAATAATGAATAATAACTACAATTTCCCTTATGAATAATAACTGTCTGGACAGCAGATGGCACTAGAATAGACTGATTGTATAATTAATATTAATTGGAACATTTTTGTAACATCTCTTAGGAGAAAGAGGGAAATCAGGACAAATCCAAATGTATATTAAGGATTTATTTTAAAATGTACTTTAGTGTTTTTAGGGTCAGTATAGATAAAACCCAAATGCATCCTAGGCTTGCAATATTCTACAGTGGCAATTGATATTCAGAATAATGCCAGTAAGGCACTGGACTACAACTTTTAAAAACATTTTAACATAAGCATCAAAACAAAAAGAGCTCATAGTAAAGTATTTTAATAAATTGATATTAAGCTACTTAGTGAATTCATAAACATTTCCAACATCTGAAAGTAGTCTTCTACTTGTGATGGGCTGAATTTTGTACTTATGACAGTATCTTATCTAAGATGATCAAATGACAAGATGGTTGATATTGTTTTGTTTCCCCAGCTTTTTTAAACATATATATATATTTTTAGTTGGCCAATTAATTTCTTTCTATTCTTAGTAGAGATGGGGTCTTGCTCTTCTTTGGCTGGTTTTGAACTCCTGACCTTGAATGATCCTCCTGCCTCAGCTTCCCAGAGAGCTAGGATTACAGGCGTGAGCCACTTCGCCTAGCCTGTTTCCCCAGCTTTTTATTTTGAAAACTTTAAGTGCTTAGAAACCATTTTACAATGGGTTAGTGAACACATGTAAATGTTACATCTGGACTCAAGGTTTTAAATTTAGGAAAATTCTGAAACTGAGGCCACACTCCAGACAAATTAGTCTCAATCCCTTGCGTGAGTCACAGGCATCAGTTTTTTGTTTTTATGCCATAAGGGCAAATATGTCCCCATTGCCTCAAAGAGAGACTGGTGCAGAGTGATGGATAAATATTTGTAGATTGGATGCATTTAATCAATGGCTCCTGCACTTTGTTGAGCATCTGTTGAGTGTGTTGTGTATATTTGAGTGATGTCTTCGTCTGTGTAGCTTTCCTTGAGCGCAAATGTTGTATCACCATGGATTTAGAGAAGAGATCAATGGAGAACTGTAACTTTCTAATCCATAATGCATTTAGGTTCAAATATGTGCTCAGAAATGTAAGGGGGGATTTCATTTCATGTTTCGTGTAAACATTGCTCAGAGATCCAAAAGGGCCTTTCCATACGGACCCCTGGGGTTCAGTGGGGCACAGTTTGAAAGAATACATGCTGGAAGGTTGCTGCTCCCCCAGGGTGAGCCAGTATAACTTCCATGCATGTAATCATCTTTCTGTTATTTTACAACAGGGTTAATTAATTCTACTTTGGTAGAGATGTAAAGCATAGTTGGTAAAGAAATATGGATGATATTCATACACTAGTTTTATTTTGTTTTTACCTTTTATTGCTATCTCGCATCTCCTTTCCCCTTCACACATTGAAATGACTCTGAGCTTTGATGGTCATGTTATTTCTGTATGGGAACCTTAAATGCTGGCTGATGGTGGGAGTGTGGAAGTTTGAAAGCAAAGGTTTCTACAAGGACGAGGAAAAATGATGATAGGAAGAAGGGACTTGTGAAAGGTGTTGCTAGAAGACCCAGAGGATTGAGGATGTGTGTCCAGGGTTCAGGGAAGGAGCCAGGCAGCCTTTCAAGGTATTCTTAATAGTGACAAAATTCTGATAAATAGTTTAACCATTCTTATTTTGTGTCTGTCATTGAATATTCTGTAAGCATCAGTGTTCAATTTTAGAATATTTCCAGGAGTTTGCTGGATGGGACATGCAAATCTAACCAAGAGAGAAAAATCCAAATACTTTAAAACAGTGCCTTATTTCTTTTAGAATCAGAATTTTAAATTGGCATGCTTAATGAAAGTAAGAGTTCGCCAAACTGGCTAAAACTAGCTACCCATAATGATAAGGAACTGTAATTTTTATGAACAACAAAAAAGGGTAGTGAGGAGTATATTAATGAACAAAAGTATTTAAACTTGACCTTTGGCACAGGACTCTGACATTATCTCTTAATTTATAATTTGAGATCTGGCCTTGTTATTTATCTTATCTAGGTTCAGTTATAATAAAAATTCAATGGTGTTATTGGCCCTGAGTTTTGTTTTCCTTCCTTTTTAAAAAATGTATGAGAAATTCTTCATCTGTTTTTAGATAAATCACCGATTCTTAGATGATTTTCAAGGATATGCTTGCTTTTGCCTTGTAACCATAGATTTTCGTGTAGAAGGGACTTTGAATGTCATTTGGTCCCAGTCCTTTCACATCAGGTTGGGGAAATGCAGGTTGGAGAGGTACAATGACTGCTCAGGGTCACATATCCAGCTGGTGATGGAAGGAACAGAACCTGAATCCCTGATGGAATGTCATTCAGTGAAGTGCCTGCTGCATGCATCTTTCTTTCCAGGCATTTTTAAGAGTAGTATTACAACAATCTTGTGTTGAAGCTCTACAAAGTGTAGTATCTATATTAAGCTCCATGGGTGGTTTGAGTCTTTTCATTCCATTTTCACCAGAATGGAAAAGGAATGTTTTTCACATGATCTCTAACTTTGGAGATGTTAAAGGTGTGAGGGCTCAGAAACCACCAACAGGGTGCATGGCAAGCACACCTCTTGATAGAGCATCAATGGTTGATTTTGGATAGTTTGGTGGTTTCATGTACTAGTGAATATTCGGTGACTAAACTCCTTACACACCATTTAATGGAATACGCTGTGATGTAGGTTCTAGTGGCAGTATCTGACCCATTGCCCTCTCTGCAACTCACTGAGGTCATCTAACCTTAAGGTTGCTCAGAAATGCAGAAATAACAGTCCTTACCACATTTACTCATAAGGAGACATCAACTACTTTTGCCACAGATTACCACTGTCCCATCTGCTACAGAAACACTGACCATTTATATAAGATGTGATGAACGTTGTGCAGTCGTCAGCTCTCCCCATTCTCTCCCACTTCTCTTCCCATTCAGTAACCTCTACCGGAATGCAGCCCCGGAAAAATCAGAGTCTGACATTTGATATAATGCATCAAGTGCCTGACCCCATTGACACCAACCTGGCTTTTTTGGGGTGGATCTGTTTTACACATTCAGTAGAAATAAGAGCTATGATTTAAAATGACCCTTGGCCCCTTATTGGTCAGTGTTTACATGCGATTCAATTGCTCCTCCAATTGTGGGCAAGCCTGGAGCAGGGTGGGTGGAGTGATGTGGTTATTGGCTAAGCCTGGAGTGGGAATTGGTCTGGGATTGGTAGCTCTTTGGTCGCACAGCTAGGCATAGGGATATAGGGAAGGGAATTGATTACATGGATCCCAAGGAGAAGGGATGAGGAAAAACAATTAAGTCTGTTTCTTACTCCTTCTGAGATACTCTCTCATAATCTCTTAGCGCTGGGAACCAGGGTATTTCCTTGCTTTATGTCCATTTATACTAAGTAGGGAGAAGGCAGGTGGCTGTGTCTAAGAGGTGCTCCAGAGAGAAATGCTAGTCTTTTTTTAGATGTCTGTGCTAATTGCTCTTGTGGGCCTTCCAGATTATAGCAGCAGATAGTAGAATGTTAGAGCTCCTCCAACACCTCCATTTTTGTGTCTACCAAATGAGTTCCAGGGACTTCCAGTGGAAAATGAGTTCCAGGGTTATGTAGCTGGTCAGTGTCAGACTGAACTAACCTTCATATTGTCACTCAGCCTGTTAATTAGAGGCTGTCAGGTGAAGGGGTTAGCCACCTGAGCGAGCTGAAGGTGCATTGCCTGGGGCCCAAGTCCAGCTCTCCCACTTATGGTGACATTGGGCAAGTTACTTCACCCCTTATCCTTCTGTTTCTCAACTGACTAATTGGGATAGTAAGGTTGTAAGGAGTAAATGCAAAAATACCTGTGCAAATGTTTAAAAGAGTCCCTGGCAGATGGTGAGAGCTCAGTAAGGGTAAGCTTCTGGTACCCTTTCATTGTTATTCTGTTCCCTCTTGGCTCTTTTGCTCTTTCACTAGCAATTTTGTCAAAATATTTTAAATGAAGAGTAGAGGTGACACCTTATGAAAATAAAATTTGTGAATTAATTATACATTCAATTGACCACATTTAATATGTGATAATGAACTGATGTTATAAACATCAGGGATTCAGAGTTTAACTCTTAGGGAATGCCTCTGTTGAGGGGAAGACTAAATTTATACAGTTGTACCTCAGTATCCTTGGGTGGATTGGTTCAAGGACTCATGCCCCAGCCCCCAAGGAGACCAAAATTAGAGGATGCACAAATCCCTGATATAAAATGGCACAGTACAAACTCTGCACATCTTCCTGTATACTTTAAATCATCTCTAGAGTATTTATAATACCTAATAAAGCGTCTTCTACACATCACTTCATTTGCGTGGATTCAACACAGTACTCAGTGCATGGCAAATTCAAGTTTTCCTTTTTGGGACTTTGTGAAAAATTTTTGTTTCTGAATATTTTCAATCCACGCTTGGTTGAATCCATAAATGCAAAACCCACAGGTACAGAGGGCCGACTGTATGTGTAATCTTTTCATGTACTCATGTTACCGAAAAATAATTCAGTACATTTTTTATAATTTCCTAGAACCGTAGAATTTCAAAGTTTAAACAGATTCCATGTTCATATTCTCTACTCCCTTGATTTACAAGGAAGGAAGTAGGCTGGAGAGATTAAGTGACATATTCAAGATTGCGTAGTTAATGATAGAGCCAGGAAGGCAGCCTATGGTCTCTTTAAGTCATCGACATGTATTACAGATCTTCGTGTGTACCTCCTGCCTTGCTAACATCTTACACTACTTTACTTCAATACCGGATGGTTGTCATGAGAATTTCACTGAACACTTTTCATGTAGATAAAAATAGTTAATTGAAATTTTAAGACAGTTTATAAAATACTTCAGTAAAGTATATTTCCTTAATGATGAAGGAGAGATTAAAAGCTTGAGGCAGAGTTGGGAAGAAGCTCAAAACAGATCAGTGACTGTCACCTTCTTTAAAGTGAGGGACACAGGTGTGTGTGCTCGATCACACTCTCTTGCGTGCGTGGGTTGTTCTGTGGGTCTAGTCTAGAGGTTAAGGAAATGAAATTTGAGCCAGTGCCTTTGAAAACTTCCTCTGTTTTGTCATTCAGTTGAATAGATTTGGGATAATATGTTCACTTTTTTTCCCTGCATTTTGATTGTATTAGATTTAAAATAGAGTATAAAATAACCTCAAAGGTTAGAAACATCATATTTTCAAGTCTGGTGAAGTTCATGGGTCATGAACATGTACTTTCAGGTGTGAAGTGAGTTGGCATTCTGGCTTTTGACCATGCTCTTCTCTGTAGATACTATGAAAAAGAGTTAACTGATTACATTAATTCAAAAGAAGTACATTAATTCAAAAGAAGCAAATCATAAAAATAAGTGAGTGAAAAGAATGGAAGCGATCTAATCTGGTCATTGAGGATGTTGACAATGTAAATAGTTAAGATCTGAGAAGTTAAAATGAGACAGAGATCATGAGCTTAAAAACATGTGTGAATCATTGTTGACTAATGATAGTTAAAGCATGCAAGCACACTTTAGAAATTTAAGAAATTATTTTAGATTAAATAGTGATTTTATTTATCCTTCCTATAAAGAGGAAAAACACTTGTGAAATAAACTTGGTTTGAAACCAAAATGCTTTTAAAACTTAAAAACCGTCATTCGGAACATTAATTTGACTACTTCATTTAAGATTTTTTTTTTTTTTTTGGCATGACTATTTTGTCCTGGGAAGCAAGCTGCAGATGGTTTTTGACTTGGAAAAAAAAAAAAAAAAAGAAATGAAATTAACAAGGGAAATAGGAACTGGATATTTGTATTAAATTTCCATGTAGCATGCAAATATGTGGCAAATAAGAACATGTCCATTTTTAAGTACTGAATGAAGGACAATCTGAAGCATAATAGAATAATAGCAATAACCTTATTAACATTTATGCAAAAGCATGTTTTTAAAGAGAAATGTCTTCTGCTATTTTGAAAGGCCTGTAAATGTCATGAAATGACTCACTGGTGTATTTGAAAGAAACTGGGCAGGAAGTGGAGAGGCCTAAGTTGCAGCCTTGTCTGCAGACAAGCAGTTATATCACCAGAGACTGCTCATATCTCTGAGTCCCAGTTCCTTCATCTGTGAAATAAAATGACTTGACTAGATGATCTGAAGAGTCCTTTATTCTCTGCAAATCTGTTATTGTTAATCATTTGAGAATTCAGAGATCAGTATGGGCCAAGAGCTTGAAAGCTTTCTTGAGGATATTAACAGGAACCAGATTTTGAAGGAAACACAAGACTTGGTTTTTCAGAGAAAGAACATTCCAATTAGAAGTAGAGTATGAACAAAGACATTATTGGAAAGAGCATGCTCATAACTTATTGCCTCATTCTTATAAAGGCAAAATTGTTTCCTATAGGTGGATTGAATTAGGGATTGGCTCAGCAGGTTTGGGATGGTCATTGGAAGACATTTTCAAGCAGCTAGAACTGCATTGAATAGAATTATGCTGTCACTGATGAATGTGAAGTGTCATAGGCCTGCTTAGATTCAGAACTTAACACATTTCCCACTTCTGTGCAGCAAGGACTAAGGAAAGAGCTAACAGTGGGTAATTAACCAAGACTCGGGATACATATGATGATCAATGTGGAGGGAGCAATGCTTAATCAAGAGAGTTGGAGTTGGAGGTGGGAAGGAAGGAACTGACATAATGGGCTGGTTGGGAACTAGAAGGTCTCAGAGACCGGAAGGAGGTTGGTTGTGGTTCAGGAAGGGGCACCTGCTTTAGACATCTTTGTGATTTGAGTTAATAAGGCTCAGGCTGAGACCGTGCAGTAGTGGGAGTGAGGTTGGCATACACAGTTAGGCAAGAATGTGCCAGGGGTGGGGTTGGAGGGACACGGATGTTTCAATTTGGAAGGTGATGATTGCATAGGGCAGGGGTGGAAAATATGAGTAAGGAGTAGCAGAGAGGAGGGGAGGAGAGGAAGAGTGTGTGTGTCCCCATACTTAGTGATTATGAGACTTGTTTCTGAAACCAGCCTTGTCATTGTCACCTGCTCCTGCTGTGAGTGTAATCACTTAACCTCTCAGGGCTTCTGTGTTCTCTGAGGCAAATTGGGGGTGAATAAGAACTGTACCAGATCAGGACTTCTCAGTGGGGGCAGTATTGGGCATTTTGGAAATTTGTGGGGGTGTTTTATGTTGTCCCATTGTTTGCAGGGCAGGTTCTAGTTGTGTTAGAACTAGTCTTTACGGTTTCAGGACAGACCTGCCAAACAAAGAATTGTCTGTGTCCTACATGACTTTAGAATGACCTGGTTGGCATTCCTGAAGGATGTCACATACAAATCTGCTTATCCTAATTCAGGTTTTGCTTCACACACCACCTCTCCCTTTGTCCAATTATTTTCTGTATGGGGAATGTTTTCTGATCTTTTTTCCACAATCTGAACTCACTCGTAAGTATAAGTACAAGTAGATATAAACAGTTGACCACTTCAGTTTATGTCTTTTAGTGTCCAGGCACTTACTGAAATACATAGTATTTTATTTTAAATTATTTATCTTTATTCTTAATATTATAATAGAGGACATAAGCATACACACATGTACAATTATGTGTAGCTAAACTAACCGAATTTCACTTTGAATGGTAAACGTGGATGATTATAAAATATGTTTTATGTTAATGGCACCTAAGTCTTTTAAGGTAGAGAATCATTTAACTAGAGGGTGTCCAAGGCTTCTAACTGCTGACATCTCTGAAATACAGCTTTCTACGACTGCTGTGACTTGAAAGAGGTAGGTTTTCTGTACTGGGAAGTGGTTAACACTGGGAAATTTCAAAAACTGACATTGGTTGGGGAATTAGGTAGAAATCAGCTACTACTTATAATCTAGGAAGGACTCAGGAAGCTGACATCTATCTGGAGGTGAGGAACGTGATGGGCCATTGGGGAGAGCTGAGTTCCAGGTGATGTCAGGCAGAGGACTGAGAGGAGAAAGGGGTTCTGGCTTGGCAGCCCACAAGGAGAGGACCGGGCAGGGGAGGGTGGTTAAAAAAAAAAAAATAGGAGTTATAACTTCACACCTTTTTTAGTTAATTCTGGATGATTCTCCTTTACTTAAAAAAAATTTTTTTTTTTTTCATTTTAGAGATGGGGTCTTGTTCTGTTGCCCAGGCTGGAGTGCAGTGGTGCAATCATAGTGCACTACAACCTTGAACTCCTGGGCTTAAGTGATCCTCCTGCCTCAGCTTCCCAAGTACCTGGGGCTATAGGCACTCAACACCTTGGCTAGCTCTTTCACCTTTTGATGGGAAATAGGTAGTGTCAGAGATAATTTAGCTACCCATCAATGTACCCCTCTCTTCTGTCGGTTACTTTGCTTTTAAATTATGAGAGAGTACCATCATCCATCATTGGTGTTAATATCTGCTACCAAAAATACCAGAAAAATGTTACCCATGCTATGTGCTCTTCCTTTTTAACAGACATACAGTTGCCACTTCATTTTGAATTAGAGAGTTTCTCTACCTTCTACTTGTAAGCTTGTATGAGACATTAAAGAATATTTAAAATATTAAAACTGCAGGTGACTGTAGACGTCTACCTGCCGTATGAGAAAGTAGGAATGACAAAATAATGAGGTATTCGTTAAGCTCTAAGGTAGCATTTCTTAAGTCTATTCATTTATTTTTGGTTGATTTTAGACCACTGAAAGTTTGAATTTGATATCTAACATTAACACTATCGTTACAAATGAAATTCCAAGGGGATATTTTGGAGTTGAATTTAAGGGGAATTTTAATAAAATCTATCCTTGTTTCAGTCTAGAAAAAGCTGTTTCATGTAAGCATAAGTACTTGAGGAGAAAAAGTAGATATAAAGTCCAGGGAAAAGGAAAAAAATTGTTAATGTAATTTCTACTTGCAATTGTAATGGAGATTAGGGTGCCAAAATTATGTTGTTATAGTGAATATATTTAGCGTAACTTTTATAATATTTGTTCACTGTAGAAAATTAAGGTAATATTGAAAAGTACAAATAAAAATACCCAATAAATTGCCTACAAAACTAGTGCCAGAATATAGTTAACATTTTCGTGCAGATTATTTTAGCCTTTTTTTCTATTGCTCCTTAGAAAGTGCTTGTTGGATGCTAGCACGGTGCTTGGAGTACCCAGTCCACAGAGGAGAGTAAGGCACGGGCCTGCTCTCAAGGAGCACACAGCTTGTACTACAGCCACGCATATAATTTATTTCTCTGGATTTGAGGCAGTCACACTGTTTTAATTTTGAGTCATGATCCTCGTTTATTGAGCATCTGCTATGTAGCATTTGGCCCCTTTTGTAAATTATTTCCAATCCTCTTAACAGCCATGCAAGGTAGGTATTTTATTTTACAAATAAATAGGTGTTCAAAGAGTTTAGGTGGTTCGCCCAAAGTTCTGCGACCAGTCAAGGGGAGGGTTGTTGGACCCCAAAACCTGCAATTCTCCCTGCAACACTAGACTCTGTCACTAAAGGGATCCTGTCATAATTATGGGGTCATTATGCACAATGTGGTGGGAGTTTGTATTTTTAGTAGAGACAAGGTCTCGCTCTTGCTCAGGCTGGTTTCGAACTCCTGACCTTGAGCAATCCACCCACCATGGCCTCCCGGAGTGTTAGAATTACAGGCCTGAGCCACCACAGTGGGAGTTTAGAGATGGAGTGAAGGACAGCATTCGCTATTGTGTGCAGGGGTTGGGGAAGGCAGGGTGGGGGTTAGACATGGTGGGAGCTGGGCAGACAAGGCTCTTGATGTAGGAAAAGGGCCTGTATTGCAGTGGGCTCTGCAAGCCAGTACTGTTGGCCAGGAGTGGGCTGCTCAAAGGGAGAAGTGGGAGGGGAACCTCAGATAGTACAGGGAGAAAAGCTGGGGCTCATGGAGCTTGAAAGTCAGACTGAAGAATCCGGGGTCTCAATGAGCTAGGCTGCTTCTGCCTGTACTGACTGCTCTGATAGTTTAGAAGGATTGGACAGGAATTTGGGGATGATGAGATGTGCTGAATCTGTGGAATGTTTTTACATATTTCTTGGTGACTATTTGGATAAGCTGATGGTTTGGGGACAAATGGTTTAAGATGGCTGCATTTATACCTCACATGTGCTACATCATTGCGGTGATAACCACCTTCAATAAAAAAGGTCATTCCGAAATAAATTACAGCCAGAAACAGTGGGTTTACATCATGTCCTGGCTTGGGAAACACATTCCCTCTATCTCTAGAAAAGGACTACTTGAATGAGGCCAATGAATATAAACAAGACCAGATAAGCTTGTTGCATTATAATTCCGAAAGCATGACAGGTGGTGCCTAGGGAACTTTAAGTATCTCTGGTATCTCTGAGTTGCAGATTTACCTGCATTTCCAAGGGGCATTTGTAATACAGAGGGAGGAGAGAGTTGGGAACTGTTGTCAGCCTCTTTCCTCACTTTCCATTTTTATTTCCTTTTGGTAGATGTGCATGTCTCTCCTTCACAGTGATGAAAAGGATATCACTGATGCTTTCTTCCCTTACTTTCCCATTGTTCCATTGTTTCCTAACCCCCCTCCCTTCTTGTTTTTCAACTCTATGGTACATGCATATTTCTGAATGCCCAGTAACCTTCCTCCTCTTGGCCAAGAGCCCAGGCAGATGTTATCAGCCTCCTGCCCTTGGCCAGGAGCCTGCTGGGAACCACTGAGGTCCTCGTCAGTTTCTCTCTGCCCTCCATGTACGTGTTGCCTTTTGCTTGGCAGATCCTGACCCGAGGAGCATAGCCAATGCCCTGTTAGACATGTGGATCTCAATAAATGTTTCCTGAAAGAGTTCATTACTCATGGCAGAAGAGAATCCTTTTATGGGAGGACTTCCTCTTTAGGTACCTATGAATCCAAATATTATATCTTTTTACCTTTTTGTGTAAACCTGGATGATGCCTGACTCATTACTGTTGGTTGTAATTATTTTAAGTTTCTAAGTGCTTTATGAAGAAGGCATTTATTAAAGACATAAGGAACTTCTGGCTTATGGGCTAAGTAGGGATTGTAGTTCAATTCTATCTCTGAAAAGTATTAACCACTTCAGTACCAGCATCGACTATGGTCGTCAGCCACAGATGAACGCGCACAGCCCAGCGTCAACTATAGTTGACAGCCACAGATGAACACGCATAGCGACTTTAGCCAACAGCCGTGATATGAAGGCGCACAGCAAATGTCGACTTTAGTCGACAGCCAAAAGCTTTTGCTTTTATCTCTGCAGTTGCAGTGTGTACGTTCAGCTAATAAGTTACTACGAATCTGTGACCTTTTAACAAGTCTTTAGTAGGAGTTATTATAGTTATTTTCCTAAAGCTGCCTGTAAAGTAAAACAAGCTTTCAGTGTTTTAAAGGTTTCCTCATCACACAAGAGCAAAACGGATTCGTTGTCAATGCACAGCACAAATTATCGTGGGGACTGTGAGTGCTGGCTGTGGGCATAGTTTCGTGGCTGGTGAGCACCGTACCGAAGTGGTTAAGGGATGTCACTATTCTGAAACTATCTCCATGATTTTTGAAAACATTGAGCAATAGTGCCCACAAGATGGGGATGTTATTCCATGGGAAAAAAACTTCTTTTTTTCTTGGAAAAATTAGGACAGTGCAGGAATCTCCACTTTCCAGAGGGGGAAGATAGTTCGTTTTATTTTTTCTTTCTAAAAATAAGTAGTAAAAATGAATTTATACAATGATAATTTAGTATAATTTACAAGCATTGCAATACCATGAAATGTATTGATAATAATTACTTTGCCCGTTCTATGTGGGAGTTTGTGTTTATTTTTCTTAACAAAGGAATATTTGTAGATAAATTAGATATTTGACCCTTGATATAAACACAATGCTTCATTCCAGATTTAAAGGCGGAAGTATTAAGCGTCGGCAAAGAATAGGAAATAGGCTTCTAACAGGTCCAGGAGAAAAGAGTGGTGTTTCCAGACAGTAAAGACTTGAACCTTGTTTGTGGGATGAGATACACACACACAAAATAAATGATTAGGGAACCAGGCAGTGTTATTTATAACTGTATGTGCCTTTGTTTTTTTTGTTGTTGTTGTTTTGTTTTTTTTTGAGACAGAGTCTCGCTTTGTTGCCCAGGCTAGAGTGAGTGCCATGGCGTCAGCCTAGCTCACAGCAACCTCAAATCCTGGGCTCAAACAATCCTTCTGCCCCAGCCTCCCGAGTAGCTGGGACTACAGGCATGCGCCACCATGCCCGGCTAATTTTTCTATATGTATTAGTTGGCCAATTAATTTCTTTCTATTTTTAGTAGCGACACGGGGTCTTGCTCTTGCTCAGGCTGGTTTCAAACTCCTGACCTTGAGCAATCTGCCCTCCTCGGCCTCCCAGAGTGCTAGGTTTACAGGCATGAGCCACCGCGCCCGGCCTGTGCCTTTGTTTTTAATCTCTACCCTATGCATTCTCAAAAGGATTTGTGTCTGCCTGTATAAGGGTAGGTGGAGTCAGGATGTAAATCAGTTTATAATAAGGTGCCTTGTAAGAGAATTAGCTGGGGAAGGAAGGAAGCGGGTTCTGGGGTCAGGTTGGAAGACGTCCCTGAGTGGGCCTCCAAGATGCAGCTGAAGTACGAGGCGAGGGCCGGGGCGTTCTTGGTGAGGGAAGTAGCGTAAGCAAATCAGTCAGTGCTCTAAAGGGGCGTTGGTGAGGATACTGTATACAGTCAGCCCTCCGTGTCGGAACCCCCAGATACAGAGGGTAGACTAAGGTACCTGAGCATCTGCAGATTTTGGTATCTGGTAGCTATGTGTGTGGGGGGAATGTTCCTGGAACCAATCCCTGTAGATACCTAGAAAGGACCATATTGTGATAGTGATATGTTTGGACACTTTCATTCTGTGGGCCGCCTGGCGTCTCGGCACTCACTCTGGGGTGGGGGATTCCCTACTTTCTGAGCTCTGCTGGCAGACAGAGCACCCCACCCGGCCACACACTGAAAAATAGAGCAATGTGTCGTGCTACAGGCATTGGTGGTGTGACCAGCATCCTCACTGCTCCACGGTGCTCCTGGACCACTCTCTGGCATGATCTGGGGCTTTATTCATGGCTGCTGGACAGTCTGGGAGCCAACCCCATCAGCTTTCAATAAAATTCTCTTCTATTTGATCAGGTTACTTTCTGTAACTTGTAATTAAAAGCCCTGATAGAAATAGGTACACACCTTCGGGCATTTTCCTTTGTGCCAAGAAAGTTGCATCATGTTTTATATACCTAATCTCATTCAAGTCTCACCACAACTGTGAAAAGAGGTAATATTGTTGGTTTCCAATTCACAGGTGAAAAAACTGAGATTCCGAGAGGCTATCTTAGTACAGGTCACACAGGCAGTAGAGCTGGGATGTGATCCAGGCATTTCTGATATGGAGCCGATGATCATAAGCTCTTCTGCTGTGCTTTATGTTATTAACTACCTGTATGTATTGTGGAATATTTTATTATGAAAGGATTTTTCTCAAAACACAGTGGAGTTAAGATTTCGCTCTTCCGATTGTCAAAAAATAGGACTTGATGGGTGTAGATTGTCATTGGTTAGAACATGGCATGAAACCCTTGGTCCACTTTGCTGTGTTGTGTTGGTGCTGATGTGAAGGCAGGGAGTAGACTTGAAGACAGACAGGTGATTAGAAGAGGGAAAGTGGGGAATGAAGAGGTGGGAGGAAAGGAGCTTATCACACTGCTAAAAAGTGCCCACCACTCTGTCAGGAGGTCTGCTCGTCACATCATTAAATTTTCATGTTACTGGGTATTTGCCTGGAATAGTCTATACCCAAATACCTGCACAGCTAAACCTCCGCACCTGCCACCCCCACTTTACTCAGATGTCTACTCAAGTGGCATCTTATCAGAGAGGGTCTTCTCTTCCCATCTGTAATAACCCACCCCTTGCTCCCCACCCATTCTCTCTTTTTTTTTTTTTCTTTTCAGTTGTTTTATTGATGACAGAAACTGTGCATAATTACAGATTTGGTGAGGAACCTGAAAACAATAAAGAATGTGTCTATTGCCAGCAAAATACAATTATTCCAGGTACTTTTGACCCCACCCATTCTCTTAACTCACTTTATTGTTGTAGTACTTCTTACCTGACAGGTCATGTATCTTTCTGTTTCTTTTCTGTCTCTGTGCCCTAGAATGAAAGCTTCATGAGAGCACTATGTTTTGTTCACTGCCGAATCTTCAGTATTTAGAAGGTATCAGATACGTAGTAGATGTTCAGTTCAGATGTTCGAGTAAATGAATGAATGTGAGGAAACCGAGGCTCTGGGAGTTTTAGATAACTTGCCTAAGATCTCATGGAAAATGAAGGAACCTGGTTTCAAATTATAGTCTCTGTGACTCCTACGACACTCCCTTCCCTGATGTCCCTCTGCCTGGGAAAATTCCTACATTTGTACACAATTTGGGTAAGAATCATCTCACAAGATTTTTAAGTTGGGGGGGAAAAAGTCTTAAATTGCCAGTCCAAATTTCTTAGTTTAAAAATATGGAAATAACCATGATCCATTGAGGGTAAGTGACTTGATCAAAGTCATTTTATTTACTGATGGAGGAAGGACCAGAATTAAGCTACTGTGTTCCCCAGGTCAATCCTTATGCCCTGCCGTGTTCACTTTCTTCTTGATAAAGCAAGCCCTGTTTTAATGCAGAATTCAGATATCAATCGCTGGTGATGGGTTTGAAATGGCCATGTTGTTTTAATGCCATAATATTAATGCAGTAAAACAGGCTGCAAACTCAAATGCCCGCAGGGACTGGCAGATATCAAATGGGGCTGGTGAGGTCTGTGGCACACAGGGAAGGATATCCCCTATTCAAAGAGGCCAGCCCCACAGCACCTGCTGACTGCTCAGAGAAACACGTTATGTGAGAAAAAATATGGTAAACCCATCTAAAAATGTTTGCAACACCCTGCTGGCCAAACAAAGCCAGACTTCTGCTAGATTGCCCCTGTGAACCTCTTGCTTGTGACTGCTGAAGTCTTAGTGTTAAAGGCTCTTTCTACCCCACCCCCTCAAAGGAGTAAATTGCAGTGAGTGGGAATATGGTGGGGAATATGTGAACTGGTATCATTGTGGCTAACTGTTCTTTAGCCAAAGGATCGGTGGCTTGGGCTGTCAAAGTTCACAGGGGGAAAATAATTATCAATAAAAGAGTATTTATTGCCTGCCTTTATTACCCTGGTGATAAAGCTGAAGAGTAATGTGTTTTCTCTGTCATAATACCATCTGTCCTAATGGAGGGTACTTGGTTATGCTATTTCCTGCCTTGGGAGTCAGGAGACCTTCTTAGAGGCTTGGTGCATCCATTAGCTACCTGGATGTTACTGGGCAAATCACCCAGATGTTCAGCACTGCCATCTTCACATTTGAATAATTAAGGACTGGACTTTATGAGGTCTGGGGAATAAAGGACCCAGAGGATTTTGTGCAGGACTTGAACCTGGTTCTTTATTTTTGTCTCTAGGGGGGCAAAAAGCCTGTGTTGTCAGAGAAAGATAGGGATTAGATCATTTGTTTCGATCACGTCTGTCTTTGAGCACATTGATAATCGTGTATTTGCTGTTCTCTCTGGTGAGCAAGCTGGAAGCTTAGATAGGTTGATAATGATTGGACTTAGTGATCTCTAGTGTCATTTCAGCTCTAGACTTCATCATAATTTGAGTTAACTGTTTCTGAGGACAGATCTCAAAGCCTTTTGTCACATAGAGGCTAAGAGCATGGGTGGTGGGGCCACGTGGCCTGCATTGCATCCGGGCTTTCCTGGCCATGTGGATTTATTTTTCTAAGCCTCAGTTTCCTCATCCTTAATAATGGAGGTAATAGTGGTAACACCCTCCCAGTCTTGTGATAATTGTTCCTGGTAAATTATCAAATGCTCCTTTTGTTCTTATAATGAGCAACTGGGCAGTATAAATAATAAAATTTTAATTAACATTTACATATAAAATGCAGCATGAGAATTTTCCTCCTTTCTCAGCATATATTCGGCATTTAAAGCTCTTATTAGGAATTGAGATGTGTGTGGAAATAAAAGTTGGCAGTTCCTCAATTATACATTCATTTTAGCCTAGTACGTGTCTCTCTGTATTTGAACAGAACCAATTGATTAAGATGCAGAGACCAGAGAATCTTGTATCAGATGAGTGTGAGCTGTGGGTACCCTAATTTTAAGCAAACAGCAAACTTTGCACATGTGGCTGGATGGCCATACCCATGAATCTTTGCACAGTGAGCAGAAAGAAGCATTGCACACGGGTATCACTCAAAGGTGACCGTCCTGCAACTTTGCTGTAGAGGGATGCATTTATTACATAGGAAGATGCTTTAGTAGTTTTCACTGCCTAATGTGAAGGACCTCAGCACCGGAAGAACAAAAACACCTCTCCAGATCCATATTGGAGCATGATTTAAGGCGAGAGGATGACAGTAGACAAATTGCACCCACTTCAAAAGGAGAGTGCGGGTGTACACTGAGTATTTGTTCCGAGGAGCTGAGAAGTAGGCAGCATGCCCTGATGGGCCCTTCCCTCTGGGCTGCCGTCACTACTGAAAGAGCAGCCTGTCCTTGTCTGCTGCACTTTTATATTCTGCCATATTTGTATTCATGTGCGCTATCCCCCACATACAAGAGCACAGCTTGCTATTCCTGCCTTTTGCTCCTGTGACCTGCAGTAAAACCATTAAAAGATATATTTTAAAGCTTTTACATGGAATAGTAATTATGCACAATGATTTGTAATCATTTGGCATCGAGCAAGAGGCATTCAGAGGGTGTTGTGCCTTAGGGAGCTGCAGCTTGCACGGATCTTGGGAGGGGCTCTTGGTTGCAAGGCTTCTGCGTCCTGTTGGGGGTGTGTGTGTGGGTGGCAACACTGGGCAGGGACAACAGTGTCACCTGGGAAACAGAGGACACAAATGACTGCTTCGTGGACTTGAAACCAGCTCTAAATAGCTGTTGGGTTCTGAACAAAACTTCGGGAAAATCGTTTGCTGGGTGAGTTGGTGGGATGTGAAGAGGTTGGGGTGGGCTGAGAGTGGGTAATGGAATGGCTGCCTGGCATATTCCGTCTGCTGTTGTCAAGGTGGAGTTTGGAGGCAACAAATGAATTCACCTTGCTGCCAATTTGGGTCATAGACAATCACAGCTGGAAATCTTCTTACAAGGAAACATCTTCTTCTCAAGCTCCTCATTATACAGCTGTGAGGAGACTGCAGCCAGCAGAGGTGAGATGACTTGCCTGAGGTCAGGTAGCTGCTTGGTGAAACTGGCCTAGAAGTCAGGTCTTTTTTCTGACTCCCTCCTGGCATTGGTTACCTGAACCCGCAGCAAGCGGTGGTCTTTTGTTTTTCCTTTAAAGAAAAAAGTGGTGCACATTTATTAAACAAAATTGGGGAAAAGAAACACTAAGGTAGAACAAATAACAAAATCATCCATAATTCTACTGTCAAAGCAACCTGTGTTAATATTTTTAAATTCATCTCACATATTAACAGATTTTTTTTTTTTTTACAAATTAGCAAATTATCCCTATTTTGTATTCTAGTTTTTTGTTGTTGTTGTTGTTGTTTTTTAATGAGAGACAGGCTCTTACTGTGTTGCCCAGGCTAAACTCGAACTCTTGGTGTCCAACGATCATCCCGCCTCAGCCTCCTGAGTAGCTGGGACTACAGGTGTGTGCCACCATGCCTGGCGTCTTCCACTTTTTAAAAAAGTTTCCATTTACTTCTGCCTCCACTCACATCAAGTTAGTTTTTGTTGTCCAGCATCCCTGAATATTAAGGAACATTAATCTAAGTTTGCCTTAATCATAATTAGTTTTTGTAGCTTTAATGTGGATTCACCATTGTGATTCTTTTGTTATTTTTAAAGAGTGTGTTTCCTCTTTTTCTCCTCTTTTTTTCTTCTCGGGTCAGTTTTTATTTAATGCACTTAACAAGAGAGCTGTTGTTTACTTTTATGATGATTCTTTATTTCAGTTCCAAACATGCAAACTCCTTAACATTGCATACAGATTCTATTATCTTAAATTTGTTTTCTGTAAGCTCTTTCACTCCTATAGTTTTACCTCTCACGTATATGCTAATGATTCCGAAACTATCCTCCAGCCAGTGACTGTTTCATGAGGTCTATCTGGATTTTCAAATGCCTGGATCGGTTCTTCTCTAAGTTGACTGAGGATAGGAGTCACTTGGGGACCTTGTTAAAAATGCAGATTTGGATCCAGCAAATCTGGGGTAGGGTCTGAGATTCTGTCTTTCTGACAAGCTTAATGGCTGACGCTGCCTGTCCATGGAACACGCTGTGGCAGTGGCCTCCAATGTGTCTCAATCCAGCAGGTGCAAACTGAAGGCGTCACCTTCACTGTTACACTGGCTTTTTGTCTTTCTTCCCTTTCCAATTAATGACTTTACCATCTATCCTCCTGTCCAAGAACAAACTTTGACATCATCATTGTTTCCTCAGTTTCCTTCATCTGCTTTATCTAATTGGTCACCGGGACATTTTGAATCCATTCAGGAAAAGATTCTTGAGTTGGTCCTTTCACTTCTGTTTCTACCAGTGCCCTCTGGATGCAGATCCTAATCATCTCTCAGGGATCTGCTTAGCCCTGGGCATCTTGGCCTCGGGCCATCTCAGAATTTATGCTTCTCAGAGTTATCTTTCTCAAACCCAAATTTGATGGTGATAGTGACATTTGCCAGTTTAAAAACTTTTCCACTGTTGCACTGCCTACATTCCAAGTTTCTCAATTTTGACAAGCAATATCCTGCAGCGTTTGGCTCCTAGCCTTATTTCCGCAGAATCTCCCCCTCTCCCCAAGGCTTGTACCTTCATGGCAATAAGCGCAGTCTGTCTCCATCACTCCATGCATAGTTCTCAGACTTGCTGTCCGGCACCTCTGTCTTGGCGCAAATGGTTGCCACTGCCTTGAATGCCTTCCCGATCACATTCTACCTAGCGGACCCTTACTCAGCTTTCAAGATCCAGCTCATATGATTTCTGAGAAGCCTTAAACAAGTAGATCTGTGACTTCCCTAATCTCTGCTTCCATAGCAGTTACCACTTAGAATACTGTGTTGGAGTTGCCACTTGTTCTTTGTGACCTTCTAAATTCTAGGCCTGTCTTGCCTGAACTACATCTGAGTTCCATACTTTAGCATGGTATGGAGTAAAGTAGGTTTAAACTAAACATTTGCTGAGTCAATGATAAAACAAATATTCTATAGATAAGTAGCCATTAGCTTTCATGTGTTAGCAGTAAGAAGGAATTCCATCAGTTGTATGTAGCGGGCTGGGCAAGGAGAGCTCGGTGACTGCCTCATTCCATTCTGTAGCTGCCTTGTGGATACGGTGGCCACCAGCTGCTGTGGCCATTGAGCACTTGAAATTTGTCTGCTCCCAATGGAAGTGTGACGGCAGTGTAAAGTACACATGGGATTTGAAGACTTAGAATTTTAAAAAAGGATTTCATTAATAATTTTTTTATTGATTACATGTTGCAATGATAATAATTTGGGTATATTGGGTGGGTTAAAGTGTATTATTAACATGAATTTTTACCTGTTTCTTTTTCACTTTTTAAAAAATTAGGCCAGGCGTGGTGGCTCACACCTGTAATCCTAGCCCTTTGTTTGGGAGGCCGAGGCCGGAGGATTGCTCAAGGTCAGGAGTTTGAAACCAGCCTGAGAAAGAGTGAGATGCTGTCTCTACTAAAAACCGAAAGAAATTAATTGGCCAACTAAAAATATATAGAAACAATTAGACGGGCATGGTGGCACATGCCTGTAGTCCCAGCTACTCAGAGGCTGAGGCAGAAAGAAGGATTGCTTAAGCCTGGGAGTTTGAGGTTGCTGTGAGCTAGGCTGATGCCACGGCACTCTACCCCAGGCAAGAGTGAGACTCTGTCTCAAAAAAATAAAAAAATAAAAAGATTTGCAATCTGCATCCTCACCCCTGCTGGCCGCATAGTTTCTCACTACTTTTGCTGATTCAAAATCATATACATTGCATGCCATCATTAATCAGTTTTTCTGCTTGATCAGATTTTCAATGTTTAAAGTTTAAGGAGTCTACCACTTTAAAAGCTTTTTTATTTTTTTTTAACTTAAGGTTCCTAAGGCAGTTGCTTTTTAAATTTTCTGTAATCATAGAATTCTTTTCCAGTACATCTTTAAACGGATCTCTAAATAAAACAAAACTGCTATGTTTGAGGGGTAAGTGGAGACCCAGAGAGGGCCTTCCCTACCAGCTCCAAGCAAAGCGGCAGGCCAAATTAAGGCTTTATAGGTGAAAAACCAGTGTTAACATATTAGAGTTATATACTTTTTAGAATTGGAAGAGACCTGAGGTATTGTCCTTGCTTTTGTAGGGTAAATGTATCTGTCATGATCCTGCAGTGAACAATAGAGCTGGAGATAGACCAAGTTCTTCTGTTTCCCAGTAGAATCTTATTTCCCACACAATACTGTGATAACAGCGTAAGAAATACTTTTTTCTTGGAACATTAGTATTGGCTAAGAATGATGACAACACTTCAGGTATGAGTAAAAACTTACTGGAGAGGAGATGAGAGGAGCATATCCTATGATTCATGGAGCAATAGCCCAAAGTGAGGATTAGGTGAATGCTTTAGGAGGTAGCTAATAAATGTCAGTCTCTCTTCTCTTGTGCATACTCCATCGCTTATTGCAATTCACTGATTAGGGTTTAAAATGGCATAATGAATTATGCAAAAACTGTTTCTGCAGGAGAGGCTGTCTTGCAGCCTAATGCAGCACAGATGGAAAGATCCTCTTTTAATCATTGTTCTCACAATACTTGGAAGCTTTTTGAGGAATAAGCACTCAGAAGTGGAAGTGAATGGCCTTCAACAGTAAATGAATTCCTTCTGCAGAGAGGAACTGAAATGTATTTGTGATGCAGATGGTTGCCCTATGTTTGAATGCTCATCCTTGTCATTTGAGATTCAAGCTTACAAGCAAAATGTCTCTTGAAATACTTGGGTTTAGATGGTTCCACTGGAGAAATTACTTCTGTCCAGGCTGGCCCAACACATATTATTTTTGAAAATGGTGACAATGAGTGTTTAAATGCCATTTCACTCCAATTAAGAAAACATGCAAATTACCTCTTTCTCTGATTCACAGTTACTACTGAAGAGACTGAATTAGTTACCAGCCCCTTACTTTTATTAGCATAATATTAATGCAAATGATCAGCAAAGGCTTTTTTTAAAAAGAAAGAACCACGGAAAGCAATTAATAACAGTGCTAATTTCCTCGGTTAGGAAGAAAAAACATTTATGATTAGGGTTCTAATTTTGGTGTCTATGCCAAGGACCTCCGACTGGGGCCTAAACAGGTACCTGTTTCTAAAATCAGTGTCAGTTTGGAGCTTTCACTTGTTGAGCAAGAGCTAATCTAAAAAGGGCCCAAAGGAAAAATTTCAGAACAGAGATGATATGCTATTGCCTGTAGGTATCTTCATGATTTGGATGCCAGTAAGAGTGTGGTTGTCTACAGGTTGTCTTTCTAAGATGCTGCTTTTTCAAATATAGGAGGAAAAAGTAAAGGGGTAATATTCATTGGCCAACTCAAGGTACAGTAAAGGACCGATGTAAAACTATTCCCAGCAAAGGAGTTACAGTAAAGAGGACACTGATGAATTCTTTCTTTGCTCAGAGGAAATGGGCTTAAATTAGAGGGAAGTAAAATTGAATCAAACAACAGGAAAACATTGTTGGCTCTAGGGAGAGCTTTATAAAATTAGAATGAGGCATAGGAAGAGGCAGGGATTGTTCTTCTTACCTCCCCTTACTGTGCTACCAACATTTTTCACACTTTCTGGCATCTTGTCCTTGCCTGTATATGTGTAACCGGAAGTGAGCACTGCAACACCTGTCACACTCCTGTAGCACGAAGCCAGCATTGTTCTTGTCGTGCATGACGTGCTTTTTAACCTCCTGCATCAGAATGTAGGCTCAGGGATCAGAGGTGAAGCCCTGTGCTTCTTTGGACTTTGGAAGTCAGCATGTATAATAGCATGCAATTAATGGGGGGGGGGTGTATTTGTTGAATGAATGTATGAAGCACAACTTAGCGATCTGTTTATTATTAACAAGCAAGAGTCCAAATTCTATAGTATCACTCTGCCAAAACATTGAAATGTTGACTTCATTCCAATTCCACTGTTTTTTGGTTTTTTTTTTTTGGTATCTTCTGTATTACTTGAAGTAGAAAATATACATTATGTAGATTAGTTTCATTTTTAAAACATAACTACAGTGATTTTTAAAATAAAACCTAAATACAGAATTCTGTCTACTATCTGTTTCAAAGGAAGACTAATGAATAAATGTAGGCATTGTAGTTCAGTGAATCTTTCTATGCATAAAGCTATTGGATTAAGAAATTAACACATCGATATCAGATTGGTTGGCATATGAAAGTCTGCTTAGAGTTTTATAATATTTGTCTTCTAAAAGCTGTGCATTTTACTTTGTAGAACTGACTTTAGGAAATAACTAAAGTCATTTATGAGGTGGGAAGCTTTCACAGTTGGCCTTTAAACACCTGACTTTGGGGGGAGAAAAAAAGAAAAAGAACAGGAAAAAGTTATGAGTCTTAGATCTTTACCTTAGAGTATGTGTTAACTTAGATCTTTCTGTAGACTTATCCTGGCAAAATAGCAAAGGAAGTTCTATCTTTGATTCAATCATCTAAGCTGGTTTCCATGCTTGTCACACCCACTGCGTAAATACTGACTTCTGTCCTGGTGGGTATGACATGCTCTTAATCCTTTGATCCTCCCCTTTTAGAATGTACTCAGACCATTCTGGTCTCTAGAGGCTCTGATCTCTATTCAGCAGCTCATTAACTAATCTTTTCTGAAGTGATGGCTTTCGGAGATGACAAGTCTTTCTTCCACCTCTCTTTCCCAATAAGCAGGGAACATGGGTACCATGGCCTGGCTGAAATGCCAGGTCCTGGGAAGCTTGGCCAGTGCAGAATTCAGAGCTCAGGAAGATGATCTAGCAAGCAACATTTTGGGGAGAAATAAACATCAATGAACCTGGATTATTTCTTTACAAGGACTAGGCAGAGAGGAGAATCCAGGTGTGGAGCAATGGGAAAAGCAGAGAAAAACCTGAGGGATGGAAATGGAAGACTAGAGGTGGAAGTCCTTGAGTGGGCCATTGATTCAACATCAGGTTTTTATAGAGCGCCAACTGTGGCTAGGGAGAGAACTCTTAAGGGCGAAAACTACTTGCGCACTTCTTAACCTGCTTCAGGTCCCCATACGGAATGGCGTTTTAGCACCATTTGCCATATTGCTGTTGGTTAAGAGGAAATTTTGCTGCCCAAGGTAAAACAAGAGGTAAGCAGTAGGCTAGTGGAAGCCTGGTGATGAGCTGGAGACTGGGTGGAGAGGGGGTAGAGTGTTTCCTAAGAGGACCAGGACAGGAATTAAGCTAAGACAGGTTCATAAACTTCCAATTTGGAGAGGTTAATCCTCCTTGAATTTGATGTGTCTGTGAGTGGCATTTGTCAGAACTGAGTGTGCCCATATTGTGCTGGATAACGTAGTGTAATGCCCAAGAATAGCATTAATTTCATTAGTTATATTTCCTCATTACAATTTTTTTCTCTACCATCTGCATTTCCTCCTCTTACCCCTTGCAGGTTCCCACAATCACCTCTTGTAAAACCCTTTGCCCACCCCTCGTGGTCTCTTTTGTTCTCACAACCATGGGAACCCTGTTCCTGTCCTCCAAACAGAGCTTGGCGGCTTTTACTGAAAACACTTGATTTTTTGTTTTTGTGAGATTTTTTTGTTTTGTTTTTTTCCCTTCAAATGTTAAGGTTAAAGTCCCCACCCCCACCCCAAACAGTGTTTTGTAATTAGAAATTGCCTTTAGTTTCCCATGCTCTTGTTTTATATCTCATGTATCTTTTAGGCTACTTGAACTCACACCTGTCTTGCGTTGGGTCAGCTCAGAGTCTCAAATAGACTAAGAAAAAAGTGGCCTTAGATAATGTCATTTAAAAAAGGAAAAATTGTCTTACGATATTCACATATTCTACCTTGTGACTGGCTGCTGAAGACATTTAGTAGAAAACATTATGGGTGAATTGTGTCAAGGCTTGACTAAATTACTTGATTAGCTGGAAGTTATTTCTCCACCCCCTCTGTCTCCCTAGGAAAGGTGACTTTTAGCAAGCACCTGGCTTATGAAAATATTTCCTGGCTTTCTATACTTATCGGTAGAGCATTAGAATGTTTGCAGGTCATTTGAAGCTACCCGTAAAATTATACTTTGCAGCCTAAAGGAAACTGCTTTCTTTTTTAATTGTCCTACTGTTAGTATTCCCTGGCATTACTTTATAAATATCTTCTGCCTTTTTATTTTCCCACATAAATACAGATATTATTTCACTTGTAACATTTTCTTCCAGTGTTTGTCTGTGGCCTCTCTTTTGCTGGCTGGTGGAAGGTTGGATTTACACCCCTACAACCCCACTGAGATATAAGATGATTTCTCTACCTTATTGCAGTAGATAATCAGAAAGAACCAAGAAGAGTTGAATAATAATGCCCATGCTACTTCTACAATAGTTTCCATGTATTTAGCTCTAGTTATTATCAAAAGGTTTTTTTAAAGTCCAGTTTTGCCTTGTGTCCATATTTTTATTAGCATAGAAAAGTTGATGTTAAGATATATATATATAAAAGTCCTACTAGAGGGCAAGAGATTTGCCATAGGAAATAAGCAAAACTGATATTCAGTACTATTATATTTAGCACTATTCTAACATTAAATTTAAAAATATTGTTAATCATTTTATGTTGTGTGCACAGATATTTGTTAGTGCTTATATCATGGCCGGCATTATGAATCAATAGCAACATTTTTTTTATGAATGAAAGGAATCAGAATATTATGATTTTTAAATCTGTAGTCAGGCAGCACCCAAAATAAAATTCCTGGCTGACATTTAAATACTTTTCCTGGATCTCAGATCTTGAAGTATATTGTTCAGTCTTGTATAAAAGAGAATTTGCATCTTGGTGCAAATTTGTCTCTTTGTGTTAATCCATATTTAAGGCATATTGGTAAATTATAATAATGAGATTCTGAATTAATAAAAATTATGATGAGGGCTTTTGAGTGACAAGTTCACAAATGTGAGGGGAGGTGGAAAGACCTTTGGTCTTCATTAGTGAGTCTTTCTTCTTTTCACCTCTGAAAATGTGTGGAGAATTTGCTAGATTCCTCAGAAGGAAAGCAGGAGCACTGCTTTGAAACCAAAAAGGCAAAAAATTTGATTTGCCAAGAGCAATAGAAATACATGGATAAAAGGTTGACAAAATTTGGGGATGGTAATAACTACCTTTGAAGCCATCAGTTGTGAGGAAGTTGGGCTCCCTCAGAGGAAGAACAGCCTTAATAATGGACCAGAGAGTAGGCCTCAGGCAAGCCCAGGAGGACTGTGAGAAATAGAGCAAGGGGGAGGGAGGGATTCCTTGAAGGGCATTTTAGACTGTTTGTGCTGCTGTAACAAAGTAACCATAAACTGAGCGGCTTATAAACAATGTAAATCTATTTCTCACAGTTCTGGATGCTGGGAAGTCCAAAATGAAGGCGCTGGCAGTTTTGGTGTCTGGTGAGGGTCCACTTTCTCATAGATGGTGCCTTCTTGCTGTGGCCTCACATGTTGGAAGAGGCGAGGCAGCTCTGTGGGGCATCCTTTATAAGGGCACGAATCCCCTCCCCAAAGGCCTCACTCGCTAGTACTATTACTTTGAAAGTTAGGATTTCAACTTACGAATTTTGGAGGGACACAAGCACTCGGACTATAGCAAGGGGCTATGGAGGTAACCTCAATAGTGTTCTCAATCTAGGAAAATGATCGCGTAGGGGCTGAGTTGAGCATGAGTGGATAGCAGTGGCAGTGACAGCCAGAGAGGAAGTGAAATTCTTCCTGGGGAGGGAGCGGTGAGCCACAACAGCTGGGCCTGACATTAGGGACCATGCTAACGCAGAGGTCGTGACCCCAAGACCCGTATTGGAGCGTTGTCTGGTCCACTAGTTCAGTGAGAGTGAAGAACTGGAAAATTCCACTCATAACTGGTATTGGTGTCTTTTATCATCTACCTCACACTCAGGGTTTGAAGGGCTTAGTTGAACAGATATCTCTGATAAGGTACCCAGCATAGAGTAAGGCAGTCAATAAATATTTGTTTGTTTTAGAGATTGAGGTGACAGAATGGAACTGTGGAATGTGTGCCTAATAAACTGTTAGCCAAAGCTTGTTTGTAATTTAATATTAGGTACAATCTGATATGAAATCGGCCCTTCCTTTTGTATGTTTCCCCACCCTTTAGGAAACCTGCTTTTAGAATCAACATCCAAAGTAGAGTCCCAGAGACATAGAAAAATTACCTTGTTAATATTAGGGTTCTCTGATAACTGATTTCTTTACTGCTTGCTTTTCATGTCTCTATCTTATTTCTTTGTAGTTTTGTGCCATTAAATAAAAAACACCTTAGAAATTAAGAGGTGGTTATTTTGGAGGCAGCAATAATTCCATAATTAACGATTGAACAGTTCACAAACATCTGTTACAGCAAGCCTTTTGCTTGAACCCAGGGATGCCAAGATGGAAAAAAAAGCAACATGGATTGTTGCCCCAAGGAATGGTGGAGACACAAGCGTGGGCAGATCATCACAGTACAGGATGTGGTCAGGGCTGTGGGGAGGCTGTAGAAGCGAGGTTATTCCAATCCCCACAGAGAAAGGTACCGAGATACGAAATTGAGTAATGACAGCTGGAAGACAGTTCAAACTGGACAGCCGGCGCTCAGAATGCAAAGTAGCTACTGGTGTTTAATTTCCAGGTGGCTCTACAGCTGGCCAAAGCAAGAGCAAGGTAGGGTCCTGGAGAAAGAACAGCAGGTCCAGGGTGTCACGTGAATACAAGCCATGGAGACAGGTGATTGAATGAAGTGGATATGCCAACTCAGTTTGCTGTGCTTTGACATAAAACCTGAGGATCCTGGAATGTTGGTTCAAAGTTCCACTACAGATACTGTCCTTCTGCTCTTGAAAGATGATCTCGACATTAGGATCACGGGTGGTTCCCTTTTGGCTACTTGTGGAGGCGTGCCTTCAACTGAGGAGGGAGAACTATCTCTTGAGAGAGATGTGGCAAGATCAGAAACAAAGCGGATCTCACTTCTACCCAGAAGCAGAGCTCTAAAACGAGAAAGGCCTACATCTGGTGGCCAGTGATGGCCTCCAGCTGTCGCTTTTATGTTCCCTGTGTCTGGACCTCAGACAGAAGTGAGTTTTGGTAACTTGCCTTGGCTGCCTCCTGTGACCACATTGCTTGCTGTCTTTCCTTCCCTTTTTTCTACCAGACCTGGTGGTGGTTGCTGCCCATGTCTCTATTCTTCTAGTGATGTCAAGGATGTGTAGTGAAAGCAGCAAAAAATAAGAAACAGACAACACATAAATTGGTTTTGTCATCTTCCTGTAAATTGACAAAGCCAAGTTTTCAAAGCTAGGTCTCAACAGTGTCACCCATGGGCCTCTCTGCTCAGTTTTGCTTAGGTCGTGTTGCGTTACTAGAGGATAATCAGTTTGTTTGCTCATTGTTTTTCTGTGTATCAAAATTAGGTGGAAACAAAACAAAAAGTGGGTGGATGCTCTCTGAAAAATTGCAAAGCACTATACAAGATGCAAGGTGTACAGTGAATTGTATTTTTAAAGAAAAAGAAAACTGAAAGAAGTGAATGAATTTTTTCCCCCCAAAATGAA
This sequence comes from Microcebus murinus, assembly GCF_040939455.1. Classification (NCBI taxonomy): domain Eukaryota; kingdom Metazoa; phylum Chordata; class Mammalia; order Primates; family Cheirogaleidae; genus Microcebus; species Microcebus murinus. The sequence goes on from NC_134108.1 coordinate 32,004,535, forward strand.
AAGGCAAGATAGGAAAAGAGTAAAAGAAGTAAGTTTATATAAAATGTGCAAATGAATGAGTGCATCCTTAAAACAGTAGCAACTGGGTTGGGTAGAAGAGATTAGGGATACTTCCCATGGGTTCTGATGGCTGCATGGGTGTGGGGTGGGGCTAGGAGGAATTGCTTTCTAATCAACTTCGCACTGCCTTTAGGCATTGTGAAGTGTGCTTTCTTCCTGAATGTCAGAGCCACTTCTAATAATTACTGCTTTCAGCTAAACAATAGTAGGCATTCACTTCCAAAGGGAAAAAAATATGGCTTGGGCCATTCATAGGCTGCAACTCTTCATAGTCATTCAAATTGAGCGTATTCTGATGGACAGGGCCAGTACACAGTATTAATAGCTTTAGCATCTCACCATGGTAGTGATTACAGTACTTCTTTAATATTGTTGCTGAAACGAAAGAGAAAAATCTACACATCAGAAACACATTTTTTCCCCTCCAACATAGAGATTATGTAGATGAGGAAGCAGAGTAAATTTTTAAAACATTTAAAAAATACTAAATTTTGACAAAACAATTTTTTATTTAAAAAAAAAAAAACCAGGTTATGTTTGAAGTCATGCCCTAACATGACACAAAGCATATTTGAGAAAGTGGATTGGAAAAGGTTTCTTAAGCCTTTTCAAAAGGTATGGTTTGATTTTCAAATGTATTTTTTTCTTTGTTAAGTGTAAGGGTCATTAGAAAATGCTAATTATAGACTGGGTCAACAAGATCACTTTTGGCTTGGCTATATGCAATACATATTCAGAAAGATTGAAGCATCTGATGAGAAAAAGCGTAGATTCTATCCTTTTCAGGCAGTCTATTTGGTATAACAAACTGACCACTGAAGAAGAAATGAGAGTGTTAATCTTAGTTCTACCATCACTTTGTGGGACGACTTTGGGGAAGTCTTAACCTTGGAACCTTCTTACTGTCAGGTTTCAGTCTGAAATGTGGGTTCTTGGCATGCTCATGGCCGAAGGATGACCAGACATGCCAAAATTAGGCAAGCACGAGGTGAAGTTTATTGAGGGGGGTGCAAGATAGGTTATAGGGAAGAGCAAGATACAGGTTTACAGAGCATGGTATATACACCAGAGATGACAACCAGACACCTTATCACAGCAGGGTAGGGCAGGGAAAAGGAAGGGCAAAGAGAGAGAGAGAGAGGTTGGCTATGGTCTGTGTCTTATTTTATAGTGCTTGGATAGGGACCTCCATCGTGGTTCAGAGGTCACCATGGAACCACTTTGATTGGACAGTTGGGAGTCACATGAACTGAGTCTCAACCACACATGCAGGTTGTTCTAGGATAACTTCTGGACTCTATGGTACCTATGCTGCTTGGCCTGTGGGCTAGAGAGTCCTCTGTATTCTTTTGCAGCTGGTATGCCAAGTTCTGATTGGCAGATTCGTAGGGTGTTCCCTCCTCCTCCGGGTCTGGAGAATTAGGGTGGGGTGGGACCAAGATGGGGGCAACAGCACCCACTTTCATCCCTAGAAGACCTGGAATCACTATCTACCTGACATCACCTTGTTTAGAAATGACAGGATAGGTTTAAATCTCTAAGGTCCAATACCATTCTAATTCTTACACTTGAATAAATATATGACTTTTTCTAAAATATACTTTGTCATGATGGCTGATAGGTCATGATCTAAGAAACCCCCACTCCCCTTTTTTTTACACATTAAAAACAGAACAAAAACAAAGTAAAAATAAACGTTATTCTTCTATCTTGTACTGTATATCACAATCCAGTCACTTCTTGTCCTGCATTAAAATCAAGGTAGGATAAGGAACATGAAAGAAAGCGTAGCATTTTATGAAAGGATCTTGTAAGAAAATAAACAGGTTGTAGGATCAGAGGACTTTAGGAAAGCAGACTTTGGCCCACAAAAATGCTTCTGAAGGGTCAAAAGACTAACTGGATATAAAGCATCACAGTGGGACCCTTGACAGGGTAGGGAACAAAAAGAAGGAAGCAGACTAGAGAAACACCCTATTTACAAATAAATCTGCCTTGAGGGGGTGTTAGGAAGAGGGCAGGGATGCCAAAGGAGCATTAAGGGAAATACACACGTCCAAATACGCTGGCCAAAAGGGGAAGCCTAGAGAGAACTTCTGCCCCTTATTCATGATAGACACAAGTAAATGATTAAAGGTACTGGCAAGGCAGGGGTTTTTAGGTGATGTTTTTATTCTTTGTCATTATATATAAATTAAATATGGATATGTCATTGGAATAGGTCCCAGTTTTTATGAAAGGCTGCAAAATGAAAATAAACAGAGAAGTAGGTCAAGAGTCACTAGGAAAGCATGTCTGTTTCTTTCAGTAGTGCTTTCTGAAGCATTGTCCCTGGAATTGAAAAGTGCATTTTCAGATCCATTAGGTATTGTGATTGAGAAATCGTAGAGCAGCAGTTTTCAAAGTCAGGTCTGGGAACACCTGAGGGTCTCAAGACCCTTTCGGGTTCCAGGAGATCAAAACTGTTTTCATAATAACACTGAGATGTTTTTCACACTCATTCTCTCATGAGAATACAGTGGAGTTTCCCGGAGACTACATAAACTGCAGTACTGTAAAAGATTGAATGCAGAAGCAGATGCAGGAAGCCAGATGTCTTCCATTAAGCTGGATATTAAAGGCAGTTTCAAAAGTTTAAAACAATGTTACTCATCTCACTATTTTTTTTCTAATTTAGAAAATAGCTTTTTTCTTTAAAGTGTTATTTAGGTTAAAATGTTTATTTTTCTGATTAAATGAATAGTAGTTAAAATATTTTTTGATTGTAATAGCTAATATTGTAAATATCAATAGATATCACCTATATAAGCAAAATCTCTTTGGTTTGTGTAGAGGGTGACCTTGAAATATTTTAAATTATGTAAAGGAGTCCTGAGGCCAAAGAGGTTGAGAGCTGTCCTGGAGGATAAATGATTCTTCTGGACCTAATTAAACTATGGGAGGGGCAGCTATATAGTTAGCAGTACAATACATGTGTCACCAAAGCTACTTGCTGCAGTGCCCTTTTCTTTGTTACTAATACCTATGAGGCACTTCAGTAGGAATACTCACCACAAAGCAAGCAAGCAAAGTTACTGTTATTCTTCCCATTTTACAGATAGGAAAAGTGAGGAGTAGAGAAGTTAGTGACTTCCAAAGATAGTTTAGTAGAGCTGGCATCATTTGGCACTTATGACTCCCAGTTCCATGTGTTTCCGTTCCATTTCGCTGACTTTGCTGACTGCGTTGATACTAGAACGTATCGTCAGTCAGCTTGCAATCTTGTAGTTCTGCGGTCTCCAACCCCTGGCCTATGGACTGGTACCTGTGTGGCCTGTTAGGAACTGGAACCAGGCCACTCAGCGGGAGTGAATGGTGGGTGAGCTAGGGAAGCTTCATCTGTATTCACCACAGCGGCTCCCCATCACTCACGTCACTGCACAAGCTCCGCCTCCTGTCAGATCAGCAGCAGCATTAGATTCTCATAGGAGCATGAACCCTGCTGCAAACTGCACTTGTGAGGGATCTAGGTTGTGTGCTCCTATGAGAATCTAATGCCTGGTGATCTGAGGTGGAGCTGAGGCGGCGATACTAGCACTGGGGAGCGTCTGCAAATACAGATCATCATTAGCAGAGAAGTTGACTGCACAATAAATGTAACTCGCTTGAACCGCCCTGAAACCATCCTCCTCCCCACCCCTGCTCCTGGTCTATGGAAAAATTTTCTTCCATGAAACTGGTCCCTGGTGCCAGAAAGATTGGGTACTGCTGTTCTAGTTGACCTCAGTATAATGAATGGCAACCCCCACCTCCTCGTGAAGAACAAAATGTGTCAGACAAGTTTAATATTCTCTATGACAAAATAAATAACAGGCATTCCTATACCCTCAGTGATATCAATACCTTTGAAATTCACTGACCAGGTGGAAAAAGTATCACAGAAAAATGGGATAGCATATACTAAGGGAAAATACAAAAAAACAAAGCCCTAATTTTTATAAATACAGCATGGAAGACCTGCTAGCAAAGATGAAAAAGAAGAAATATTCCGGGAAAGCCCATAAGGGTCTGTAAAGTGAGTATTTGCTAGTGATAGTGTCCATGAAGAAAAGGCAAAATGGTAATACTCTGGTGTGTTGGAAAGAGCAATCACTTCCAAGCCTCCGTACAGCAAGCTAGGAAGTGATTCTTCATAGAGCAACACAGGCAACTTCTTTTAGAGGACAGTATCTAGTTCTGTGATGATAGTTGTAAAAGGTGAGAAATATGGGAGTTTCAAAGCGTGGCCATGGGATGGTTTAGTTAACAGGGGTCCTCAAACTTTTTAAACAGGGGGCCAGTTCACTGTCCCTCAGACCATTGGTGAGTGTGCACTGTGGGCCCGGGACCAGTCAGCTGCTAAGCAGGACAGGCAGCGGCAGCAAAAACACACAGCGGGCCAGTAAATGTGCTAGGCGACGGGCCGTAGTTTGTGGACACCTGGTTAGTACATTGGATTCTGGAAGGAGAATGAGCAGGAAAGAACTTGGGACAATCACTTGCTAGTAAGTCAGGTGGTGGTCATTGGCTGCCTGTGGTATAAACTGTGTGTTTCTTTGATTTCAGTACCACATGTCAATTGCGATCTTTTGGAAATATGAAATATTTCTGCTCTGTACTTCATTACATCTAGCGGATGTTGCTTTATGTTTTGGAACCTAACTTGCAGAATGAACATGATATCATATAACATATTCCTAAACACATAAAAGAGGAAACTGGTTATAATAACTTGCCTCTTACCAAAACAGTTTTAAGAAGGTCCATACTTTTAGCCATTGACTGTCTGAAGTACAAAAGGAAAGTATATTCTAAGAAGAAAAAAAAGTGACACAGCAAGCATGTTTATTGTTACTAAAAGAATATTCACTTACATTTTTAGAGAAAATAAAAAATACATGACAGGCTGACAAAGGAGAATGGTCTGTCACTGAATAGTTGCCTTCTTACTCCTCATCCCCTAATATTTAAAAATGAAAATGTTTTCATGTTTTCTTATAATATTTACTGATTCCCCCCCCCCATACCCCCAAGAAAAAGAAGCAAGAAAATTCCTCCTTTCCATGACTCAGTATTTTCAGGTTATCACAGACATATTCAGCTTCTGAATCTTATTAAAGTCAAAATATTGAGTCAATTCATCAGCACTAAGCTATTAGATTTTTGCTTTATGCATCTTTTGAAAGCAGGGCTTGATATAGAAGGTATATTTATGTAACAATGGTGTTACTCAGTGCCCTTGCATTTTTCTGCACATGCTATCTTAATGGAAATTTACTGGGAAATTCTTGCCAGAATAAACACATTCCTTCAGGACTGAAAAGCTTAACACACTTCTAGTTCAACTGTACCTCTTTCCCGTGAGCAGATAAACCAAATTATTTGGCATTAGTCATTATCCTTCACATAATTCACAGTACTTATTGTTGCTCCATGGGGGCTAAGAGTTGTGGGAGACAGGAATGCGGTGGCCCATATTACACTATAATGAGAGAGAAAAGCAAGGATAGGACATGTCTATATATGACATGAAATAAACAAAAAAATGAGTCTGGCAGATATCTGTAAATTAGCTTTAGCTATTCTAGTAAGACAGGATTAAGAAATATGAACCATATAGATAAGTTGAGCTGCTGATCCCAGAAATTTAAAAATACATGTTTTTCATTTTTAAGAGAGGGATAACTTGCTTATGAATGTAAATGCTTATAATGTAAATGCTTATAATGTAAATTAACATTTACATTTTAATTTGAGAATCAGGAGTGAAAATGCTACAATAAAAACACCGGCTATGTCATGACCACTGGGACCAGACAGGGGACCAGGATGGGATGCAAAGATGTAAACAGGATGATTGGGGCCACGGAGGGAGGAAGTGCCCCTTGAATTAAGGGATGGAGAAGGCAAACAATGAATAATGGAGACTTGAGGAAAGAGGTTCACAAACATGTCTTGGCCTTAGTCCTAACACCCACTCATCACCACCCCAAGGTTGCTACTGTAGGGATTGTTTATTAGTCATGCAACCAGCAATAATAAAGTACATAATCAAAGCAGAGAGAACTATCTTTAAAGGAATAGAACTGGCTGATTAGCATATTACAACTAAGTACTCAATTATACTACATTTATTAGCAGCAATAGACAATTAAGTTCTTTGACTTTTTCTAACAAACTAGTTGGAATTAAACAGCTCAGAGTTTAGTGACCTTCTCCTTTATGTAGTATTAAAATCCTACTATTTTATTTTTTTATTTTTTTCCATCATATGTCCAAGACTTATAATCCTACTATTTTAAATAATTATGGGAAAGGCCAGTTTAAATGTGAGAATGTTTGCACACTATTAAGGAACTTTATTGTATTTTTTATTTTCAATATTTTATAGTAAATAAAACCAATATAGCAAACAAAGTATTACTTCCTAGAAGTCCTTCATGGAAGATAAAAGAATAAGTTGAAATTAGAATATCAAAACACTTATTCAGAGCTACTACCCACACCCAAATTGTATATAAAGGAAAGTCACCATAGCTGAAAATTTTCCTCTTTTAAGTAATTAGGCATGGTTTTTCTCTATCTGTAAATAACAAAACAAGAGTTTAATATTTCTATTATATATCGGTTTTTATTATAAGCTTCTTAATTCAATCTTAGAAGTAGATGAGGTGTGAATTATAATAAAAAAATATAGTTTATTTGAAGTGATAAAAATACTCTCATTTGTTCAATTTATACTTTTCATTATGGATAATATTTGAGAGATAAGTGTTTGGGGTAATCCAGGCTATTCAGAATTGCCAATAATTGAGTTTTTGCCATATTTTAAAATTATGAATATATAAGTCATGGATACTTTATAAGTAAAGATTAGAGATTGTTTTCTACAGTAGAGTATAGCACCAAACTTAGTAAATCATTCCTCTATATTTCAGTTCCAAAAATAAAATGGAAATTCAAATACTACTTTATTCATTGGTTTTAGGTATTTGCTATATTAGAGTGGACTAAGTTTAGTTTATGAATAGAAATGATCAATAGAAAATAGTACATAAAGTTCATTCACAATTAATAGTCTGTAATCAAGATTAAAACTGTTGCTTTCTAAAAAATTTTCAGGTTTAAATGAGTCCTAAAGTAATTCAAGTGTAGTGTAAATGGAAAAATAATTTACCATGTTTCTATTTGTTCTTCACTGTACTTTTATGTAGAACGTGAAACTATTCATTCTACATGCATATTATAATCAGTAGCACCCTAAGGTAAAGAGTTTCAAAATATGTCTTTGGTTTTATTAAGGAGAACTTAAGAAGTTTACAAATTCTCCAGCTCAGTGCTATGGTATTTTAGAAATTGTACTACCTTCTTGTGTACTAAAGTAAACCATGTCTTCTTTTGAATTTGTAGTCGCAGATATGGCCAATACACAATGAACCAGGAATGCACCACCAAAGTTACGGAGAAGCCTCCATTTAATCGATCCATTTCCCAGGATTCTTTGGATGAACTAACTATGGAGGACTACTGGACAGAGATAGAAAACATCAAGAAATCCAGTGAAAACAGGCAAGAAGATCAAGAGGTGGTTGTTGTCAAAGAGCCTGATGGTAATAACTAAATAAACTTTTGTTATTTTTATATGTATTTATGAGAAATGAATGCATGGAGAGGAGGAGAACAAAATTGACGATGGGACAATCAAAAAAAGATATTGCTAGTTGCCTTTCGACTTGAAAATTACTTGTTTGTGGCAGATTTATGGATACAGCTGGCACATATAAGAGGCATGAATAAATTCACTTAGTTGTAGATATGGCTGGAATGTTGTTGGCTAAGCTCATTGTATCATCGACTCTTAGGGTTAGACTAAATCTTTGAAATCATCATGAATCCCCCTAAATTCCTTCTGTAATGTGTTAGCCACACAATCATTTGGTCTCAACTAAGTGCAGATGGTGATGGACAGCACACTACTTTGCAGTGATACTGTTTTCCCAGTGGTCAGTCAGCTTGAGTTGTTTTCATTGTTATTTTATTGATTTACAATCTACTGTCCTTTAACTTTGATGCACTTGCTGTAGTTTTGCCTTTAGGAAGAATAGAGCAAGTCTCTTCTAGAATTTACATGATATCCTTTCAAATATTTGAGGATAGTTATCTTGTTCTTAGACAAGTCCTTTTTAAATTGAAAATTCACATAAACTAGTAATCCTTGTGGGTGATTTTCAGATGTATTATGATCTCAGTGATTTTATCATTCAAAGTATAGTACTCCAGATTCAATGCAGTGAATGCTGCGTGTTTTGCCAACTGATCTCAGAATATAGATTTGGGGAGTGGAAGATGGCATTAGCATTTTTAGCTTCCATATTTGCTTCTTTCTGGTATTTAGTCCATAATTTCTGTCAAATCTCTTTCCAGCCATATTTCCTATACTCTCCACTTACTAGATATTCTGGAAGAAATATATAAAACTTTACTTTAAAAAAATTTTTTTTATACTCTTTCTTTTAATCTCTTAGATTCAAGCAGTCACCAAGTTTTGATGCCCATTCTGGAATCTGTTATATTAGCTTTCTTTCTATGCCTTGTGTCATCTGTAAATTTGTAAGTATGTTTGGTGTTCTAAGTTGATATATAAATGGCAAAAGTGAGAGCCATCATCAGTGTCTTGTCATCTACTAATGGAGACCTCCTTTTCAATGGAATAACTTTTTAACTAAATGACTTAGGATTAAGTAGCAAAATCTATATAAATAGATTTCTTTGCAACATTTCTTGAAAAAAAAGCTACCAATAATAATTTAGAAAGAAAAACTAGAGATTTTTCTTAATTTATTTCATTTCTTAGATTAAAGGTAAAAGAAAATTATAATCAACTTATTCTTTGGTTTCTCATAAATTTTTCTCTCATTCTTTGACAAATATGTTACCAGTAAAGTCAAGCTTATTTGTGATAATTAATAACTTCTCTCAACCTTTCTCTCCAAATGTTTCAAGGTAGAAGCAGCTTATCAGTAGTGTGCTGAATAAGAGGAGAATATGCTAGAGAAAGCAGCATTTAAGCCTGTGTGTTATTAACAGTCTGATAATTCTCCAAAGTTAAATTAGATTTATAATTATTGTGCACAAGTGATCGTCAAGAAGATTGGGAAAATTCCACCTGCCCGTGCCTTTTCTTAGACTTTAAATTGTTTTGAGTTTTCTCTCTACTTTTCAATCGAACAAGTCACTATATATACCGTGTTTCCCTGAAAATAAGACAGGGTCTTATATTTATTCTTCCTCAAGAAGACAGCCTAGGGCTTATTTTCAGGGAATGTGTTATTTTCCTCTCAAAGCCTCAGCTTGCAGCACGCACAGGATGGCCGGGACCTGACGGGGAGCCGACCTTGTTGGTGGGGCTGCACGTACCTTTCCGGTCACCTCTGGGATAGTAGCTGTCACGATGGGGCAGATGAGAAGGGCTGGTCGTCGTCTTTACTGCTCCTTGATGAAATGCATGGGTTGTGCAGATAGGCGGCGTAACCACGCCCATCACTAGGTCTTATTTTCAGGGAAACATGGTAGTAATCTTGTTTATTTTCCTTGTCTTGGCAGTATTAGCTTTATTCTGGCTATTTGGTTTTTTGCTTCTATACTGAGTTTCCAGCTTAACATTAATAATAATAATAATGTCTGGCTGACTTTTTATGTTAAGAAACAGTTTTTGTTGCCTGTCATGTGGAGTGCGTAGCACTGGATCATGTTTTTTGAAGCTAAAATTAATAATACTTGATTTCTGCCCTCAGGAGTTTCTGTAGTATGGAAGGTTAGGCAGGTCAGTCTTTGCTATGCCATGTGATACAGGCTATCCTAGTGCTTCAGAAAGCTCTTCCCATATGTTGGGTAATGACATAGCTGGGACAGTTGTCCTTTAGTTTACATATGAGAAAATGGAGTTGGCTTGAGGCTAAGTGACTTGTCCAAAGAGCTGTAGCTATCAAGGTGCCAAAACGGGCTCTGGATCCAGGTCTTTTGTGTCCTAAATCATTGCCTTTACATTTCCCTCTATAAACATGGTGCTTGGAGTGAATCTATTCCAGTTATCCTTCTGTTTTACTATGATTTTCATTATATCTTATACAATATTTACATGAATGTTTATTTCCTGTTCTCAGTATTTTGATTTGGTTCAGCTATTTAATTATATTCCTGATAAACTCTTTCTCTTTTTTTTTTGCTGAAGGTAGTGTGTGTTTTTTTTTTTTTTAATTTGTAAAAAATAACAATCTGATGTGCTGATTTGGGGGATTAGAAAAATTAATTTGCAGTTGATTAGTTCCCCATGTTCAGATGTTCTATGTCTTTGCTACACTTCCTGTCAGCTACAGTGAACAGAGAAAACAAGGCTTTCAATAAATTAGTGCTGGACTCCGAGGTAGAGCTGAATTTAAGCCAAGAAATGGGGCTTTAATGTATATCCCCAGCACTGACTTCCTTGTGTAACTTGATGGAAGTAAGTTATCTTTTCATTGCTTGCTCGTCTCTGCAAAGGGGAACAGTACCATCCTCTGACTTAATCTGCAGGGAAGTTATAGAGGTTAATTACATGTGAAGCCATTTAAAAATTTTAATTGAGTATATATGAAATCGATCTAAAATTTGATATCATTGTGGCTGGGAGTGTATGGCAGTCTTCCAAGTTTCAGATAATGATTCTTAGCACTGTGCTTTGGTTATAATAGAAGAGGTTCAGCAAGAGTTTTTAACAGTTTAAGAAATGTCAAATTTCTTATAATTTGTGATTTAAATACCATTTTTCTCTACTGTTTTAGAAGGAGAAATGGAAGAAGAGTGGCTTAAAGAGGCTGGTTTGTCGAATCTCTTCGGAGAATCTGCTGGTGATTCCCAAGAAAGCATGGTGTTTTTATCAACACTGACCCGGACCCAGGCAGCAGCTGTTCAGAAACGAGTAGAGACAGTCTCTCAGACCTTGAGGAAAAAAAACAAACAACACCAGATTCCTGACGTCAGAGACATATTTGCTCAACAGACAGAGTCAAAAGACAAAGTAGGTTTTCTTTTTTGATGTTAAGGCAAAGGAATAATTGCTTAGAATAAACTGGACCAACCCAGTTTCATGCAAATCATTAAAACCTTAATGAGCACCTATTACATGCCAGGCACCAAATCTTGGTGTTGGCAGTGAACAAGAGGAACTTGATCTCTGCTCTTCTGGAAGTTATACTGATGGGGCAGAAAATTAAGCAACTTAAAATTCAGTGTGATAATCCTTATGTTAGAGGAAGAAGGTGTCCTTGGAGCATTAGAAGTGACTCTAACACCATTAGGGGTGACAGGAACAGCTTCCCAAACAAGTTGTCAGTTACAGAAAAGTAGGAGGTAGGGTGTTCTTCCTTATCTATTAATGCTTAGGAATATTTGATTTTTCCTAGATTCATCTGGGGATGGATGGAAGTAGAGTGTGAGGGAGCTAATTGCAGCTGAATTACACAGTAGGAACCCTGAGACACAAAATAATTTCCTCTTTGTGTCTAGCGCTTAGTGTGGTGACTAGAACATAGATGATTGGGTAAATATTTGTCCAGATGATTAATTTATTAGCAGAAGCTGTTGGAGTCATCTGGTAGAGACTGTGGGACTGCCAAAGGAAAAGATACTGGGAAAGCATGGTTAAAGTGCTAGACCTGTATGGCTTAGGTCATTTCATTGCTACTTGAAAAAGTCAGTTGGTGGATTACTTATTACTCATCCATAAGGACATAAGGAGCTTGTGCAGAATGTAAATTACCATTCTTTCTTTCATCAAGAAAGTCTTGCTACCAAAAAAAAAAAAGTCAGCTGACTTAAATGGTGTTCTTGGGATCAAAGTTGATTTATATACTGACTGTGGCCTGGAAGACCCAGTGGTAGGGTTGGAATGGGAGTAAACAAAGGCACTCTGGAACAATGATTACAATGATAATAATAATAATAATAACAATTGCAGCCCCATTACTGAACAATCCCCATGCTAACTGCTTTACATGCTTTATCTGACTTAATCCTTGCAGCTGTCCTGTGGGTGAGGTATTACTATCACCATTCTGTGGCTGAGGCTCATAGACTTTAAGTAACTTGCTCAATGTCCCGTACACAGTAAACCCAAATTTGTCTGAAGTACATGCCTTTAACCACTCTGTGCCCTACTATATTTGCATTTTCATACATAGTTCTCATATTAAGCTTTCTGAATATCAGATTCAATTTACGCTATAAATAAGGGGTAACAAACATTTTATAATGCTTTATTTTAAAAAATGTAATGGAAGGGCTTATATTTAAGGTATCTTCCTGTCATGTAGAGTGTGGTTTTCTTTTCTTTTTTTTTCCCCCCTCACTCTTCATAGACATTTTCTTCTTCCAAGACAGCCTTTCTAGCTGCAGATTGTTATTCTATTTGCATGACCAGTTGTGGATCGAGTCCAGTCCATTTTACAGGAGTTTGGGGGTCACTAGATTGATCCAGGCATTTGCTTAAGTGAAAAGCTTGCTTACCCACCAGGGGTCATTTGGAACATCCACTAGTGTTGGACTAGGTTTCCAGCCATAGACAAATGAATGGGTAGGAAATACAGTATTGTGGCATTTTCTTCCTAATTAAAGAACCCTCCCTAAGGGAGTGAAAAGGGGGAGAGGGCAGAAAGCTGAGCTTAAGCAAAATATGTGTCTATTGTGAGATTCCTGCCAGTTTCCAACAGGATGTTGCTATTTGCTGCTAGAAGCAACATTTTTCAGCAAATTTCTGGCAAAGTCTAAACCACATGGTTTGAGTCCAATTGGTGGATTGTATCATCTGATGGAGTCATTAAGAGATAAATAGCACAAGTAAATTAAAATAATGTTAATGTGCTTGCCCTGCATGTCTTTAATTGGAACACTGCCAACCCCTTAGAATTTCACTTTGCATCCTGCATCTCTCAGGCAAAGTTGGGCCAGCCATCTTCACTTGCAGTTCTTCTGTTTTCGAGTAAGTGCATATTCAGTCAGCTCTTCCATTTTAAATGCTTCCTCATGAAGCCCTTGCTGACACTAGGAAATATAATACAGAAATGAATACCATCTGCCCTGCCATCTTCAATTGCTAAGGAAAACAATTCCGACCACATGCTCCAAAATATGTGTTCTTTTGTAAGATTAGAATCACTTACCATGATCACTGTGTCATGGAGGGCAAGCCCTCAGCAGGCTTGTGGGCAGAGTGAAGGGTGGGAGAATGGTACCGCTCTGTCCTGCAGGGAATTAAAGTGGGGCCGGGCACCGACCTACTACCTATGTGATTTGGTAGTCACTGAACACTGTCCTGGGTTCTGCCGCTCTAAGTCATACACTAACGGCCTAGATGTGCCTGCCCTAGTGTCTTCTCAGACTCTTCTTAGACTGCAGGGGGAGGGGGAGTCCTTCTTGGATAATAGTTGGAGATGAAACGTGTGGTGAGACTACAAAGGCCACTTTCTGTCTACAGAGATGAAATCCGATAGGATGATTATTTTAAAAATAATTCCTTCAAATAGTCCTCTTTGTGTGATTGATCCAGACTCCCTTCCTGCTTCTTGAATTTTTCTCCAAAGGCTCACCCGGAAAGGAGGAAGTTCTGTGTGGCCACACTTGCCATGGTTTGCAATGTCTATAACCCTTGGAGGGGTACTTTCTTAAGGTGTCACTGCCCCAACTCCTTGAAAACAGGGGTTCCCTTGAACGGTTTAGCTCTTATTGCCAGTTTGGTAATTTAGTTTTAATTTATCTCACATTTATTACTTGTGTTTGTTTTTTTTTTTTTAGTTTGAAGAATTTCTATATTATTACTGACACATCAGCTTGTGATTTTGTTTTATAACAATGCTATTGAGATATCATTCCCAGATCATACAATTCACCAGTTTAAAAGTGTGCAGTTCAGTGGTTTTTAAAAGTATATTCATCGGCGTACAACCATCACTACTGTCAGTTTTAGCGCATTTTCATCATCCCCAGAAGAAAGCCTGTACCCATTAGCAGTCTCTCCTCATGTTCCCTTCCCTCCTCGTAGGCAACCACTAGTCTACTGTGTGTCTCTGTGGTTTGCCTGTTCTGGACGTTTCCTATAAATGGCATCATAGGATGTGTGGCTCTTTGTGACTGGTTCCTTTCACTTAGCATACTGTTTTCAAGGTTTATTCATGTCACAGCATGTATCAGCATTTCATTTCTTTTTATAGCCAAATAATAATTGCTTTGTATGGATAGACCACATTTTGCTTATCCACTTATTAGATAACAGATATTACTAATTTTTTAACATGTTTGTCTTTTCCCCTCAACTAAATAGTGGCATTCTTTTTTTTTTTTTTTTTTTTTTTTGAGACAGAGTGTCACTCTGTTGCCCTAGCTTGAGTACAGTGGTGTTGTCATAGCTCAGCGCAACCTCAAACTCCTGGGCTCAAGCTGTCGTCTTGCCTCAGCCTTCTGGGTAGCTGATAGCTGGGACTATCGGCGCGAGCCAGCACACCTGGCTAAGTTTTCTACTTTTTACAGAGATGGATTCTCACTCTTCCTCAGGCTGGTCTCGAACTCCTGGCCTCAAGCAATTCTTTCACATTGGCCTCCCAGAGCGCTAGGATTACAAGCATGAGCCACTGTGCCTGGACTTAATAGTGGCATTCTTGATGGCAGGGACACTCGTGACTATTTTTCATATTCCCTCCAGGCTTAGTATTACGTCTTACCGGTTCTGGGTAATCAAATATTTGTTGGCTGATTGCTTGTTGATTATAACCATAGTGCTTTTTTTCCACTGTGATTGTTATAATTCTGAGTACATTTCTTGTACTCTAAAGATTAGTAACGGAATTATTTACAATACCATTTTCTCTGGTTGTGAGTGGAGATGACTAAATGGCCTGTTTTCTATGTTTAGGCTCCAGATGGCCCTGAATCGCAATCAGTCAGTACAAATGAAAACAAATACCAAGGAAGAGATGGTATGTTGAACCTGTTCTTTTGTTTTTTTCCCCCTCCTTTAATTAGTATAACAAACAGATACAACCTTTTAAACCATTCACCTTCAATTCTTGTAAGCAAATTCTATTAAAATGCTAATGTAAGGTCCCAAGTGGATAATTACATGAGGTTGAATATATAGTTGGCCCTTGATTTTTTTTTTTTTAATGTGCATTCCTACCTGATCAACATCCATATACGTATCTTGCTGAACACTTATTATGTGCTAGGTACTATGAGAAGTTTACCTGGTTTAAGTACACTTAGGAACTCTGTGTAGTAGGTACTGTTCTTAACCCATTTTACAGATGAGAGAACTGAGGTTTAGAGATGTGAAGTCACTTTCCAAGACCTTACATCTAGTCATTGGAGCCAGTGAATTGGGAGCCTTGTTCTCAAATCACCACTTCCTAATTCATAAGTGGATTAACTTGTAGAAATTTTAGAAAAATTTGAAAGAATAGTTGTTTTGGCAATTGATTATAATTCTCTTTTTCATACTTTTCTAATATATGTTTCAGAAATGAATTAGAAATTCAAAGCATGGATGTAAATAAATACTAAGTCTTTATTAGTACTTACCAAGACAGAATTTATAGCTATTTCATTTGTTTACAAAAGGGAAAAAATATTCTAAATTAAGATCATAGATTAAAGCTTGAGACTTTAGTCCTTAATTGTGATTTAACAAATTCTAATGAAGGTGATCTGTGTTTATATTCGTTTTTTTTTTTTGGTTTGAGACAGAGTCTCACTCTCTTGCCTGGGCTCGAGGGCCATGGGATCAGTCTAGCTCACAGCAACCTCAAACTCCTAGGCTCAAGCAATCCTTCTGCCTCAGCCTCCCAAGTAGCTGGGACTACAGCCATGCGCCACCATGCCCGGCTCATTTTTTCTCTATATATTTTTAATTGTCCAGCTAATTTCTTTCTATTTTTAGTAGAGATGGGGTCTCACTCTTGCTCAGGCTGGTCTTGAACTCCTGACTTTGAGTGATCCACCCGCGTGGGCCTCCCAGAGTGCTAGGATTACAGGCATGAGCCACCACGCCTGGCCAGTGTGTTTATATTCTTAAGATTTAGCAACGGGGGTGTTCGTGCCCTTAAAGGTATTGCATTTGGTTTGGACGTAGTGAGGAGAGGAGTATCAAACTGACATTGGGAAGTGTTCCCAACCTTCATACGTTAGGCCGAGATTATATGGGACATTTTGGAGTCTTGGAGCATCCATAGCTCTAATTTTCCTTCCATACTTTTCTCAGAACTTCTTCCCTGCACTTCTACCTACCTTAAAAAAATATATATACACACACACACACACGTGTACATATGTGTGTATGCATGTGCATGTACACATACATATATATATTAATATCTACAAAAGCATTTGCTTCTTACTATTCTGTGGAGGTTTCTTTAGTTACACGTGTTATATCAGAATGAAATTACTGGGTTTTCCTCCCATCAGTGTACCAGCTAACACTGAAGTGGCAAGCAAGCTGGCAGAGCTGGGTCATCAGGAGAGACAGATGAATTCTTTGTGCCAATGTCAATATGCTTGGGGTTTTGGGGGAAGAGTGACTGGCAGTTGTTTTATGGATACTGAGGAAAACATCGTCCTTTTTTGGTGTTTTCCTCCCTTGCCAGAGATGGTGATGTAGGCTATATCAACACAAGCTCTGGAAGACAAGTTCGTTGTGTGAGCACTTTCCAGCCTGGCTTGCAGCAGGCAAGGGAAATGTGACACACTTGCCGCCTGATTTACATCTGCTTTTGCTGGAATGCTCTGAAGTGGGCATAGAGCCTCCAACCAGAAAAACAAGAGAACATGTGTAATGCCATCCAAGTCACTGAGTATTTACTGTTGCACCTGTTCTGGGCAAGGCCATGCTCTTTCTCTATGCAGTGAATTAACCAGTGTTGTGCAAACATTGGAAAGTTCAGAATGAAATGCATGGGGAAACATTGTTTGGGGTTCAAAAGTGGGCTGGTTTGTGATTAAAATTGAAAGGCTTGGGTGACATAGTCTCTTTTAAGTGTCTTTCCCACACTTGGGTTTTGAAACATGTTCAATCAATGATACTTGTTCTAAACAAAAATCCCCTAAAGTTTTAATGTTTCAAGCGTTGTCACATTTCAAATTACTCAAAATATCAATCCACTGCTAAATATCAATCATAACTTTTCACCAAATCATGCAACTCTATGGAAATCCCAGTGTGTAATACATACATGTAGAAATATTAATAATGCCCAAGTAATTTCTTTATACTTTCATACCGATATATATACTTTTTAATTTTCTTCTGGATTTTCATGGAGGAAGGAAAAATCTTTTATTCATTAAATACAAGCATTTTGGGATATTTTGGACAATTGAAAGAGTTTAGAGAGATTTGTAAAATATTTGTAATCCACTGCTATTGTGCACTTCAAACCCAAAGGAAAATAGATTAAAGAGATAGTATTTACATGTTAGGACTTTAAGAGCCATAAGATATATCTCAGCATTCTCTGTTAATTTTTCTTATTGAGAGTAGATAAATGATTCATCACTTTTATTAGTCAATTAACCATCTATTTTTATAGCAGTGTCCCCCGATACCTCTGAAAGTGTTTTTTCTGCTATCAGCTTCTACTTGATTTTTCCCTTTGAATTGAAGCTTTTATAGTAGTTTTAATTTTTTGCCATGTTTTTGGAGAAAATTCATGTCTTACATGTGTTCTAACTTTTTTTTTTTTTTTTTTGAGACAATGTATCACTCTATCACCTTAGCTAGAGTGCAGTGGCATGATCATGGCACACTGTAACCTCCAATTCATGGGCTTAAGATATCCTCTCTCTTCAGCCTCCCAAGTAGCTGGGACTGCAGCATGTGCCACCAAGCCTGGCTGAAGTTTTTTGGTAATTTTTTTTTTTTTTTTTTTTTGAAAACAGGGTCTTGTCATGTTGCTCAGTCTGGTCTCAAACTACTGGCATCAAGCAATCCTGCCTCAACCTCCCAAAGTGCTGGGATTACAGGCGTGAGCCACTGTGCTCGGCTGTTCTAACTTAATTATTAATTACTCCGTTTTAAATTCAGCACAGCCCTTTTGTTTGGGTGTGTGTGTGGGGAGCGGGTATTTATTGTAACTCTGACATAGAGGCGTTGAAAAGAGAGTAGTTTTCAAATTCTTGTCCACAAATAGCTGCTATAAAGGTAGCTTCTAATTTAAGAAAATGGCTAATCATTTTTTTCCTCTTAGAATGGTTTCCTAGGAAACCAACCTACCTAGCTAGTCACAGTAAAACACAGAAGAGTATAAACCAGTGGGAGAATAAAATTCCAGTGTGCTTTGACATTTATGTTAATACTTTAAAAAAGTAATTGTAAAATGTATAATAAGTATCTTAATTTTTTTACAAAAATGGTCATAGACTGTTAAAAAACTAAATGCAACATAGATAGCAGATAAATACTAATAATACCAAGGAGCTTCAAATTTATTTTCGTTTTTGGAATTGGCATAGGTAAAGGCTTACTTTCTTAACTGTGAGATGCTACCAGGACCAGCTATGTAATTTGCAGGGCCCAAGGAACTCAAAATGTAGGGCTTCTTGTTCACATGTCAAGCTGGTGACAGAAGGGCATCAGACCCGTCATGGAACTCTCTGGAGCTCAGAGCTCCATGTAGCTGCACAGGTCGCACGCCCACGAAGCCCAACCCTGCGTATTGAATGGGAGTAAATAAGACTAGATTCATATTTTCTTCTTAATCTTTTAATTAAAACAGGTTTATTTTGATTTGATTTTAAATGACTATAAACATGTTTTTCTGAACAGTATACTTTTAATAATATACATATATATTTATGACATATATTTATTACATGTTTACATTAACTTTACCTTCTCTCACTTATGTTGTATTCATATGTGAGCATGTTAGTATGTGAGCATGTGAATGCACTGTGTACATTTATTTTGTAATTTCAGAGGATCTTAACTATGAATGAAAGGCCTACGGTGAGAAAATATCAGTAATCCTGGTTATTGGTGCTATAGAGGATTTTTCTAATGTGAGTTTCATTAAAACCAAAAATTTATAAAACAGTCAGATTTAGAATTATTTTCTCCAAAGCTTAAAGCTGGTATTCTCAACAAAGAGGTTTTATTTCTTCTTGCAGGGTTAACAACAAACAAACCAAAAAAAAGCCAAAAATAAGTTAGACTTCTTATATCCTTGGCATTTTGATGTAAATATCTGAAAGTTATTTGACTAGTGTTTATAATTGTAGGAACTTTTATACTGTTGGATATAATCAGTTGCAAAACCTAATGGTTCCTGTACCAGGTACCTCTAGGCCTGACTCCCATACCATTCTCATAGTGATAAGTTTTTGGCACTAACTGTTGTTTTGAGATTTTTACCATGATAGGTAGGTAACATTCCAGAAGGAAATTCAGGGTGTGGAAGAGGTTTATTCCAGGAATGAAGAAATTATATTGCCAGCTCTACAACAAATTTTAGCTAATTACCTCTCTCTCTCTCTCTCTCTCTCTCTTTTAATTCCTTGGTGAAGAGTAAAACAACAATAAAGTCTTCTAAGTTTCTGTGAGGTTTTCCATTATGAGTGTGATATCCTCCAGCCATGTTTTGGAATTGGACTCAGTCTAACCAAGAATTTTTATTTCAAAGAAAGTTTCCATCATTGAACTGTGAATTGCTAGTCACCAACATCTCGTCACCCACTTCCCATGCACCATTGATAGTATTCTTGACTGTCTTCTTTATTATTAAAATAACAGTTAATTATTGCCTAGAGAAAAATAGTACTCTTTCCAAAGGTTTTTATCTAGTAAATGCATTAGAATTTAAAAAAAAAAAAAGAAAGAAAGAAAGCATATGAATTGGGTCTCCTCTGCTCCAATCTCAGACCAGGCCTCCAGCCTCATGGTTGGTGAAGAAAAGCTGATGGCACCTGAGGATGCACCTGCCTCCGAAACAGACATCAATCTGGAGGTGTCATTTGCTGAGCAAGCGGTCAGTCAGAAAGAGACCTCCAAGGAGAAGACTCAGAAGAACACAGACAACGATACCTTGTCACCTGTACGTAACACACTATTAATAGATGTCACTAACATAAGAATGAATATATATACATATATATGTGTATGTGTGTGTATGTGTATATATATATATATATGTATATATATATACATATATATATATAGATGGGGTCTTACTCTGTCACCCAGAATGGAATGCAGTGGCACAATCATAGCTCACTGTAATCTCCAACTCCTGGGCTCAAGTGATCCTCCTGCCTCAGCCTCCTGAGTACCTGGGACTACAAGTGCGCACCCTCACACCTGGCTCATTCTTAAATTTTTGGGGGGAGGCAGAGTCTCCCTATGTTGCCCAGGCTGGTTTCAAACTCCTGGCCCCAATCAGTCCTCCTACTTCAGCCTCCCAAAGTGCTGGGGATTATAGGCGTGAGCCACCACACCTGGCCACAAGAATATATGTATATTTTTAATCAGCTTTTTATTTTGAAACTTTAGAACCCACAGAAAAGTTGGAAGACTAGTATGACAAACACCATGCAGTCTTCATAGAATGATTCAGCCATTTCTTTTTGTCTTTCCACATTTACGTATCTCTAGGTATGTTCTATCAGATATGCACTCACTTTTCTTTGAATTGAGCAAAGACATATAAAACAAGACACAGTTATAATACTTAAGAAATTGAAACTAAAGTGATAATTATATTTAATGTACAGTCATATTAGGATTCCCCCAATTGTCACAATATTGTCCCTTATAGTTTCTCCCTTCTCCATCCCCAATTGGATTTCAAATAAGGGTCATATTTTGTATTGTTGTCATACTTTTTGGGTTTCCTTGAATCTAAATTAGTTCTTGCTTTTTTTTTTTTTTTCCTTTAATATTTTTGAAGAGTCCAAATCAGTTTTCTGATTTTGTCTGATTACTTCCCCATGACCGAACTCAAGTTAAACATTTTTGGCCAAACTATTGCATAGGTGATGTTCATGCCATTGATTGCACCTTCAGAAGTGCATAGTGTCAGATGTTGCCTTTGTTGGTGATGGAAGTTTGATTACTAACTTGGCTAAAAAGAGATGTTCACTAGATCTCCTCATGATAAAGATACCTTTCCCATCATAATTAATACTAATTTGTGAACCGTGAGACTGAGCAAATATCGTATTTGTTAATAATAACCTATTGCCCAGTGGTTTCCCCATCCTTGTTTGAGATAATAATTAAACTGGAGTGTGTGAATTGATATTATTTCCAATTCTATTATTCTTTCTACATTTATTGGCTGGGAATCCTCCATAATGATTGCTACTTCGCTTTCTAGCACAAGATGTTTCAGGCTGTCCTTGTGATTTTCTTTGCTCAGACTTGCATGTCTTTAATAAGCTCTGGTTTCTTTTAGCAGCAAATTATATTATTAATATTTAGAAACCAAGCTCTGTGTATGGAATATTCTTATTGCTACTGAATGTCTTCTATTTTTTAACAGTGCATTTATTATGTGGAATTTCACACATGCTAAAGTTAAAGAGAATAGTACCAAGAACTCCCAAATACTCACCACTCAGCCCTAACATTCATTAGCCCATGGCCAATCCTAACCCATCCCAGCCCTACCCAGTTCCCCATTCTGTGCGATTTTGAAACATATCTCTGAATTATATTTTATCATCTATAAATATTTGCATATCTAAAAAAGGGGATTTAAAAAACACATATCCATATTGCCATATTGTACCTAAAAAAATGCTAAAAATTTTTAATTTCAAATATCTAATCAGTGTTCAAATTTCAAGTTGTTTCACAAATTTCATGGTTGTCTTGTACAATCTGTTTGAGTCAGGATCCAAATAAGGATTTTATTATATTAAGGATTTTATTATATTGATTGAAGTTGGTTGATAAGTCTTCTAAGACTCTTAATCTCCCCCTCCATTTCTCTCTCTCTCTCCCCCCCTCCCCCTCCCTCCCCCCACCCTCCCTCCCTCTCCTCTACCTTCCCTGCCCCACCTCTCACACACACAGGAGAGCCTTGGTTGACTTTAAATTTATCAGATTTAGGTTTAAGTCTTTTTTGGTCAAGAGTACTTCAGATATGTGATTGTTGTGTTCCCTGTCAGGAGACTCATAATATCTGGTTGTCTTTCTTTTTTGTGTGTGAAATTAGCTGCCAATCAATACCTGGGTCTATTAGTTTATTAATGGTTACAAAATGATGATGTAATATTTTCTTCTCTTTTTTTCCCTTATTACTTTAGATATTTCCTTTTGAGAATAATTTCTCAAAATGGTCACTTTTCCCCTTTACTTTCCCTTTTACCAGTTTTTAAGATCTTTTGGCTCTTTAGCGTCTTTCACTAGTGACCAGTTAATAGTTTTGTTTATTTTGTGAAAATAGACTTTTCATTCATGGATTTATGCATATTTGGTGTGACCCTAGATGAAATTTTCCAGGCATATCTGGTATCCAGACCTACACTTAACTGTTTCTGCAAAAAAAATCCTGGTTCCATTTAGTAGAAATAGACTTTCGTGACTATGAGCAAGACACCAGGAGTGTTCATTTCTCCGGGTCGGTCATTGCTTTCAGGGCTTTTCAGAGGACAGAAGTACATCTGTATCTTCTTTCTCCCATGCTGAGAATTGTAGTCCTCAGGAAATGGCAGATGATATATTTAGAATATCACGTAATTATAATTTACTTGTTTGCTTTCTCTTGCATTAATGCACAGCATTCTCAGAATAACTATGCTTATACTACCACCAACAATATGATTACTACAAACTGGCTTGAACTTGTTCTTTCAGTTTTTTTGTGTCCTTGGGGTACATCCCACAGGGGATTTTATACAGCAAAATGATTGTGCTTTAGGTTGCTGAGGACTGTTGTTCTCTGTATGGCTAAGCCGCCAACTGTGTACGTGGTTGGGTTAAATATTTTTCATTTTATTTTCAACTGTTAGAGATTGCTTTTCTGAAATATAATTTTATTTTTTAAGCATGTAAAATATTTATATGGTCCAAAAGTCAAATCTAAAAACAAAGCATATTAAAAGTCTAGCTTCTATCCCATTCAATCCCTCCTCTTACATAATAAATAAAATTATTTATTTTAATATTATTGTTTATCCTTCTGTTCTTAGATAAATGGTAGCCCACTATATACACTTTCTTCCACCTTGTTTTTTTTTTATTTTTTTGACTCAGCAGTATATTCCAGAGATCATACTATAATAGTAGAAAAATAGTTCTCATTCCTTTTTATCTTAATGGATACATTGTACTCCATTATGAGGATGTATCATAATTTAGTCAATCAATCTCATAATGGTGGCCATCTGAATTGTTTTCAGGCTTTCTCATATATTTTTTAAAATCTTTTTTTGTACCTAGTGGAACAAGTAAAGGGATATGCAAAATTTGACCTAAAGTGATGAGCCACACTCTAGACAATCCTTAGATTTTTAAGTGATAGTCTTCATCTCGAAAGATGGAAATGTTTTAAATTGAAGGATAGTAGAATGTAATTAAACAGAATGAAGACATTGTTGACTTGTAAGTTGTTGACTCAAACAATGGAATAATTAATCTTTACTTAAGAGTTTTCAAAACAAGACATCCTCTGCCATTTTTTTTTTCAAGAGCCAGCTTCTTACTTTGTCCCCTCAGTCTAGAGGAATTCCTAGGCCAAAGCCTGCGGAGTAGCTGGGACTACAGGTGCGCACCACCATGACAGTCTAAGTATTTTATTTTGTTAGAAATGGGGTCTTGCTGTGTTGGCCTGTCTGGTTGTAAACTCCTAGCCTCAAGTGATCCTCCTGCCTCAGCCTCTTGAGTTGCTGGGGTTACAGGCACGAGCCACTGTGCCCCTAGTCTCTGTCATTTTATTCTCTGTTTAACAAGCTAATTTGTGTTCATCTGCCCTCTTGATTTTGTTCACATTGTGTCCCAAGTATAAAATGACCTCTCTATTTCCACCCCTCTGATGTTCCATATTTGCCAAGGAAACCTTAATCTATCCTGAGTCTAGCTTGCTGTCCAACTTTCCTGTTAAGTCTTTCCTGATTGTGAACTTACATTAGATAAGATATATAAAATCACCTTTTGAACTATTAAGTTACACATTTTTGATACTTATCAATCTATTCACTTATTTGTTTATGTATCTACGCATCTATTCATCTATATAACATTTTTAAATAAATCTCTTCTAAAAGGCATGGAAACATTGTAAAGATTCTACGAGTCCTTCATCTGGTTTGTGATATAAATATTTGTATTCACTACTCTGAGGCGGGTGTCTAAGCAGATAAAACCTTAAGTTCCATTTCTTCTCCATGTTCGCCTGCTTCTGTAAATAAGCAGTGGGCTTTATGTAATACAGCATTCTCTGTTGATCTCATTGCATATTCACTTCCTTTTTCTTACAGCATTGTGCAGTCTTTGTTAATTCTTTATGATCTCTCACAGTGGATTCAAATTTCTTCTCTTAAATTTGGAGAGCAGGTTTTATAACCTTCAATGTGCTTTAGTTTGAAAATTTAGCTACTATTTATTGTATATACATTATTATAGCCCTGAAAGTATGCTCTGTAATTATTTCATTCATTTATCAAATGATCTCTATGAGGTGGATATTCTTAACCCTATTTTTAATACAGGGAAACGAATTAGATTACATGACATGCTGAGGCTTGACTTTAATGACTAAGCTTCTGAAGCTTTTTCTCTTGCTTTTCAAGTCAAAGCTAGAGTGATTTGATGAGTAAAAAAATCAAGTTCATCATTACTGATGAAGTGCCTGGGGGCTCCTTGTATTGCAAGTCCTGTAATAGAGGGGTGCAGTTGTGAAAAGCTACCTAGTTAATTTATGGTATCACCTAGGAACCAATGACCTTATATTTTTTGAAAAACATTATTTCATTCTTTAAACACATTTTTCAAAAGGTAAAGAGCTTTTATCTTGCTGAAATTCCACTGCATTCTGTCAGCCAACGAACTGAACCATTCAGTCTATTAACTAAACAACAAAAAACAACAACAGGAAACTTCATAAATATTTAAAGCTGCTGCTATGAATTAAACATTGGGTTAAAGAACTAACTCCTTCATTAAGCACAATGTTTAAATAAATAAATAAGCTCATGACATATATTGCTACGTAAATCAAATGTTTGAATTAGTAATATTTCAGGTTTCTCCAAACATTTACCTTGGGTAATGCTTTCAATGATTGTATTACGTGTGTTTGGCTTATTAGACCACAAGCAACTGCTTTTAATGAAACATTTAGGACTTCTTTAAAAAAAAAAATAGATGGTAAATATGGTTGGTTTAGCCATTCAGAAAACAAAGCAATTCGCAGAAATATCTGGCTATAAGCGTAAGAGAAATGTGACTGGTTTTATATGATTTGAAAAGTGCAGCTCAGTACAAATCACAGAAAATCAGGAGAACATCAAGCCAGTGGCCCCTTTACCTTATTGGGTTTGATTCTGTGCTTTTGTCCCTGTAGGATGTTCATTCAGTAGACCATGACAGAGCACCTGTCGTGTGCCAGGTCTACGGTGCAGTAGGGTTACAGAGGTGATTAAGATGTGGCCCAGTCCCACGTCAATACTCATCAACCTAGATTTCTCCCTGCCTACTGTGGCGGAAGGGGGAAATGGAGGAGAACAGAACGGTTACTGAACTTAGCATTTAGAAGATCTGCATTTGTACCCTTACTATATCACTGCCTGTGTGGCCGCGATTAAGCCTCTTTACCGAGCCTCAGTTTCTCCACCTAGAATATGCCGTAATAATTCTTAACCTATCGTGACTTTTGCAGAATATAATGTGAAACCATTTATCAAAGATGAGTATTATCTTTATTTTTTTCTTACCTTGCCATAATATATAGGAGAAAAGGGAACCCACGAGATGTTGAGATTATTTAAAAAGCCCTGTGAAAAAATATAGTAATAATAACTTAACATTTCTTGAGTGTTATGTGCCATTTGGTCCTCACCACAACCGAAGAGGCTGAGGCACAGATGGTGACTTAGGGAACATGGCTACAGTGATGGCTCTGCCCTGCGATCTGGCTCCGCTTTAACTCCTGCGCTCCACACCGCGGAGCCACCCCTGCCGCTGCTGGAAATTCACTTAGGCTCCATCTTCAATGGTGTCTATTGCTGTTTTATGTAATGTTCTCTAGGAGAAAGAATGTATTTCAAAAAGTTAAGAAAGACATCTTTTCTATTACAGCAGACTTGAACGCTCTCTCTTAGAGTTGAATTTACTTAAAAAGAATTAGCTGTTAAATTACCAAAAGTTGTAGACTTAAGAAATAGATCTAGGAGAGCGACTCTCAAATAGTTTGGTCTCACAATGCTTATGCTCTAAAAAATTATTGAGGACCTCAAAAAGCTTTTGTGTATGTAGGTTATAATATGGATATTTATGAGATCAGAAATTAAAATTGAGAAATTTAAAAAAATTAATCCATTTAATGTAATAACATAGTTAACACAAATACCTTTAAAAAATGGAGAATAGCTGTATTTTCTGAAACAAAAAAAGTAGTGTAGCATGGTTTTAATTTTAACAAGTCTAATGTCTGGCTATAGTGGAGGTCAGCTGTAGTCTCATACTTACCTCTGCATTCGTTCTATTGCAATAGCGTATGCCACATCTGGAAAACTACACTGTACACTCACAAGGGAATGAGAGTGTATAAGGCAAAATAATGTCTTAGTGCAAATTATTAAAATAGTTTTGACCTCTTGCACTTCTTAGGAGGGTATTGGGTACTCCCATGGGTCCCCGGACCACACTTTGAGAATTACTGCTTTAGACATGTCTTTTTCTCTAGTGTTTTGACGATGAGGTGTTAATGACATGGTACAAAAATCAGCAAAGAAAAGGGAACAAAATGGAATCAGTTGAATCAGTTAATCAGCAATTTAATGAGAAAGTCAAAGGCAAACCCAAACTACTAGAGAATGATCATCGTTTTAGTAGTGGGTAAGCACAATGAGACTGTAATTTGTATTACATATGTTAGAGAAATTCATGTTTTTTACCCTGTGGTTTGTTTTATTATATTTAATGTGTTTAATGTTAAAAGAGGCTGAATAAGTAGTAGATGGTATTTGAGAAAGGCAAAAAACAAATGTACCACATAATTTGCCTGTGGTCCTGAGTAATATCTTTAAGTCTCAGTTTATTCAGTGATAAAAGTAATAATACAGGTTGAACATCCCCAATCTGAAAACCCAAATTCCTAAATGCTCCAAAATCGGAAACTTTTTGAGCACTGACATGATGCCACAAGTGGAAAATTCCACACATAAGTGCTTTTTTTAATGCATGAAATAAAATTAGTGGAAATATTTTATAAAATTACCTTCAAGCTATGTGTATATGAAACATAAATGAATTATGTTTTTAGTCTTGAGTCCTATCCCCAAGATATAGCTCATTACACATATATAAATATTCTAAAATCTGAAAAACATCTGAAATCTGAAATTTCTGGTCCCAAGCATTTTGGGGGTAAGGGATGCTCAACCTGTAATAGCAACCACCTCTTGGGCAGTGCGGAGCATTTAAACCTACAGCAGCCCTCCCATTTTACAGAAAGAAAGGTAATTGTCATAAGTCACACAGCTAGTAAGTGGCTAGATGACTGGTAGGCACTCTGGCTCTAAAGTCCCTGCCCTTAGTTGCCCCCTTATCCTCCTTTCCCTCCCCCAGTGCTATGTAGCCTTTCTGTAACAATCTTACTTGGGTTTTCTTATGACAAATAAAGGATAAGTGACGTATGTAAAGGGTAGTTGGCCCATTCTCAGCACACACTCATGGCTACTATTCCTCTTTCTCTTCTCCCTGTTTGTCTTGGTATGTCATCTTCCTCCTCTTCCTTCACTTCCCCTCAGTCTTCCTCCTCCTCTACCCCCATCATGGTTAGTGTTTGACTTTTAACCTTCCTTGGTTTCGAAGGTCAGGGACCTAGAAGTTTTTTTCTCCTTTGGGCTCACTGTCTGTCTCGTCCTCTGAGCCACTGATGTTGGTACTCCCAGCACATGGTCTGCTTCCATCGTCTTTCAGACTTTGGTGGTTGACTTTTGAACTCCCCACAGCTTTGGGGACCATCTTTATGACAGGACCGCTCTTCAGTCTGCCTGGAGAAGTTCTGCCGTGGCTTGTAGTCACTTATTCTGAGTATAACTTCTTTATGCAGTTACTTTTATTTTTCTTCTTGCATTACAAAAGGGATTCGATATAGTAAGCCTTTATTATATTAATGATATTTATTTTAGAGTTTCAGATTGCCAAAAGACAAAACAGGCACCACAAGGATTGGTGACCTCGCGTCCCAGGACATGAAGAAAGTTTGCCATTTAGCCCTAATTGAGTTGACTGCCCTCTACGATGTGTTGGGTATTGAACTGAAACAACAAAAAGCTGTGAAAATCAAAATGAAAGGTAAT
The DNA here is from genome assembly GCF_040939455.1 of Microcebus murinus. Lineage (NCBI taxonomy): Eukaryota > Metazoa > Chordata > Mammalia > Primates > Cheirogaleidae > Microcebus > Microcebus murinus. The sequence continues at coordinate 32,033,161 of NC_134108.1, forward strand.
CATGAACTGAAAAAACAGTTGGATTTACTTCTAAAGTAGCATGGATGGAGTTGGCTTTTTAGTGGTATTCCCAGGGGACAGGAGAACAACTGCAAAATAAAGCAACACTTGAATACTTCTGAAGTTCAGATTGTAAAAGATTGCCTTCAAAAACCTTGTAACTTGATAAAAATACACTGTGTCCTAGACTGTAGAAAGTAAAGGTATAATCAAATAAGTTGATTCTCATAGAAAGGAATTCTGAATCAAGGAATACTAACTTGTGCTTTCTCCTTTGAAAATTATATATTTAAAAAGAAACATTTGGTACACATTTATTTCCAAAATCTTGAAAAATGACATTAAGATGATTGATTATGAATGCTTGCTTTTGCTTGTTGGAAATACATAGGATAGTTAGTGGTCTGTACCCTTTGTTCATTGACATTCTCATATTAACTATTTTGGAAAGACATTCTTTCCACTATTAAGAAAATGATGCCATTGTGACACACAATACCACTAGACTGTACTCATCATGGAAATGTGTAGTTTTTCTTTTGTAAGCAGTTTGCTTTGCCCATTACATAAACAATTTATTTTTTATAATATGATAGAGAACAGACACTGCTTTAGTTTTTGTTTCTACTAGATTTTATGAGCCCAGAAATCCAGATAATTCTCTATTGACAAAGCTGTTTAGGAGTCTCTGTCCTCTTATTTAATCTTAAAGGTATCTCCTGAAGAGAAACCAAGGAGGGGGATTATTGAGTTGCTATGGTAACATTAGCAAAGACAAGTATTCACCTGATTTAGGTTTTAGAGCCAATTACTCAATAGGACCGAAGTGTACCTTCCCCTCAGGTCCTCTGTCATGCTGAGGCCCAGAAGACCTCATTCTGTGCTTAGTTTCTTTGAGTATTTTAGCTCAAGGCCTAGGATGGTGAATTTTTGAGTTAAGTGCTGCTCTGGTTTTTCATAAATCCATTACGGATAATGAAGACTTCAGATGCTTTTTAAAAAGCTCATCACAAAGCCTTCTCCAAATACAACACAGAAATAATTTAAGTAGTTGAGAGTCAGTGCCCAAGATTTTTCAAGTAGCTTAGAGAGGTTTGGTTTTGTTTTAAAATTGCATCCTAGCAGAAAACTATTAAGTTATTCACATTAAGACTGTCATTGTTAATAAAATAGAATTTCTTTCCATCTTTTAAAAATATGTGTGTCGTATCCAAGATATTTATCTTATATTTTACACTAGACCCTTAGCATTCTTACGGATTGCATCTTTTCTTAGTTCCCAAACTGAAAAGTTATTTACTGGGTTACTGGCTTTCTTTTGAATGGTATCTCGATTAAGTGTCACACTGTCCAATGTCTGTCCTCATACCACCCTTTTCCATGTTCACAGATGAATTTTATTTCTCTGATGATGTGTGTCATAAAGGAAAAAATTATGACTTTGGTGCTCACTATCCACTCAGTGATGGGAGGGAGGTGCTGGTAGAAGCTATGTTCCTACCAGACTCAAGACCTATAAATTCCATTTGGAAAAATTATAAATTATGACTTGTCATCTCTTTTGGAGTTATTCCTATATAAAACTACAAATTTAAATTTAAGAATACCACAACTATATTTTCCAAAGAGAAACATTCGTAGAACAAAGTCATGATATTGGCTGACTTCTCAAAAAGCAAGTGTTTATATTTGCCAGTATTGTAGAATGTTAAATACAACCTAGTATGAAAGAGATAAGTGATATTTGCTTTTGAGTCAGAACTTTTAATTTGATTCCATTTACCAAAATTATTTGAATATTTTACATATTCTCACAGTACTTTATTTCTTTTATGTAGTAGTTTGTACTTTTCTAATTATTTCTGTGATTAATTTGCAATCATTTGTTTAGTTGTCTTTTCCTGCCAAATTGCTTGATAAGGCAGGACTATTGGCCTTTGTATACTGTGGCTAGATTGTGTCATTCACTTAGTAAATGCTCAATAAATAATTGTCTGATTGAATGGCAATGTCAGAAATTTTATGCTCTAACATTTTTGTATTAATATGTTATAGATTGATGGAAGTGAAGACATTTTGTTTTCTTCTTGCAGATTCTGGTCTTTTTGGTGTTCCATTGACAGTATTGTTAGAACAAGATCAGAGGAAAGTACCAGGAACTCGAATACCCCTGATCTTTCAAAAAGTAAGTAGGTCTGAACTGGTCAGAGTAGATAGAACATACTTGCTTTGCTAGTGGTTTGTTGCATTCATGTTATTATAATATAGTTTTCCAATTGATATCCTCCTTTATTTTGTACTTTGATTTTTCTATTCAGGAAGCGAATTTGTTCCAAGGGCTCATAATTTTTATTTCATGGTGATGCTTTCTGTGTTATTACTGTAACTGTGATTACCTGGCATCATTTTCCTGTCTTATATTAGCTGGCTTTGTATAATTGAGATTTCAATTCTATAACACATAGGAGTGGGAACTGCTTATAAATTTCTAGGGATTTGAGTCCTCATGAATATTTCATGCCTGTATGTATTTCCTAAGCTTTCCTATTTACAGTGAGGATGTCCAATTTAATTTACCAGTGCCTATTTACAAAGTAGGCAAAGAAACCATAAAGTAGAATTAGAAAATGATTGCTAAACTATTAAGTCACTTGTGTAGTCAACACTCAATTATTCATAAGGGGATTATCTGTGGCAATATAAAAATTTCCATCCAAGCTCTGAGCCATCATTGTTCAGCATCACAGATTACATTTGATAAAAGCTAAGGAATGCACAGTGAGGAAGGCAGGTCATATCAGGTATGGACTTACCCACGCTGTAGATTCTTTCCTACAGCCCAGGCATATGGCAGTTTCTGAAGTTTCTGGGGACAGCAGAAATTGATTTGCAGTTAATTGGCTCAGCAAACTCATCCAATACTAAGATTCAGTCTACTTGGCAATTATTCTTCCCCTATTCCAAACCAGTCATCTCCCTGTCTTCCCTACTAACCTTTGGGGCCTTCATTCCTCATCTCCACCACTACATTCAAACCTGGATCTCATTGTTCCTCCTGACAAACTTTCTAAACAGTTTATCCCACTCATCAGCCTCTGCCAGCCACTGCCTGTGGAACCTGTGTCTGTATGGGGAGTTGTCAAGAGTACCTGTGATTAACAGCAAGAGGCTACAAAATATAGGCTACATATTCAAATCCTTTTGTCAATAAAAGGTGCAAGTTACCATACACAGCTGGCCATACAAAGCAGAGATCTCAGCAGCATCTTTTCTCAGGGGTATTAGCCAAGGTTCTCCAGAGAAACAGAACAAATATTAAAATATATGTAGAGAGAAGAGAGATTTATTTTAAAGAATTGGCTCATGCCACGGTAGAGGCAGGCAAGTCTGAAACATGTAGAGCAGCTGGCAGGCTGGAAACTCAGGCAAGAGTTGATGCCACAGTCTTGAGTCCAAAGTCTGCAGGCTGGAAACTTAGGCAGGGCTTCTATGTTGCAGTCTTGAAGCAGAATTGCTGCTGCTTTGGGAAATCTCCATCTTTTAGGCCTTCAACTAATTGGATGAGGCCCACCATGTCATAAAGAGTAATTTGCTTTACTCAAAGTCTACTTATTTAAGGGTTAAATAAGTCTTAAAAAATAGTCATTGAAACCTACCTAGACTGCTGTTGGACTGCACAACTGGGCACCATACATAGCCCAGCTAAGGTGACACACAGATTTCACCATCACACCACAGAAGTACAGCCAGGCTGAGGATTATATCTAGTCCATTAAGATAAATCTCCTTTGGTCACTTTCTCTTGAAACTTTTTCTTATTCATTTAATTATTTTACACTTTTGGTCTCTTCAGCATTCTCTGGAGACTCTGGCTGCCTACCAATTTGAAGTATTACATTACAGCACTAACGTGTTTTTGTATACATATAAAAATAAAGGGGAATAAAAAGAATCGACTTGCAGATAATGCTTACCTGGTTTGAGGCAATGGATATTCCAACAATCCTGATTTGATTATTATATGCTGTATACATGTATCAAAATATCACATGTACGCCAAAATATGTACAACTATGATAAAGCAATTTCAAAAATCTGTTTACATTGCCCCTGAATTTTAAGCAAAATTCAGTGATCTATTATGAAAAATATTTTTTGATTTTCCAGCTGACAATTCAGTTAGATCTTCTCTCAATTTTGTAAAAAGGAAAGAATTGGAAACAGCTGATTTGCAAAAAGATTCATTACCAGTCTTTAAAGGATTATACTTTAATATTTGAGGATGTATGTTCAAAAGGAGCACTAATAAAGTTTACATAATGTTTGTGAACTGTATCTGTTTTGTTTTTTTTTTTTTTTGCTCAGAGACACTTTTTTAGACCATATCCTCAGAAAGGGTTGGGGAATTGTTAATTTTAATCTATGAAAAAGTTTGCCTTAAAACCTAATTAGCAAATCCATTGTTCTCACAGTCATACTAATCAGTGAAATCAACTATACTTTGTGTCAAAAAGTCTGACTTCATTTTCATTTCATTTTCCAAGTCACATAAGTATGTAATATATATTTTGAGAAATGCTATGAAAATTACAGAACATATCTTGTAAGATAAATTAGGAAAACCAGGATGATTAAAATATATAGATCAATATGATTTTTTCCATCTCTATTTTGTCTTGAAAATAAAAGGAAAGCTATAAAGTATTTCTTATTATTTATATTTTAATAATGTAATACGTGATAACTAAAAATGTTATTTTCAATATGAGCAAACACACAGCATTCCTTCAGACAATATGTATACATAATTCTATTGGATGCCAGTATTCAGCCTCAGAGAATAATAAAAAGGGCTCAAATATAAAATTGCAGAAATTACTCTCATTCAGTTATATAGAAGTCACAATCAATTTTTCCTGTGTATTTAGTGAAAGGCATATATTGCTAAAAACTAGTTCGCTCCAGCAGCTAGCATATAATTTTATTTTTTGTTAATAGGACATAGAAGCATTTTAAATATTTTATAAGATGAAATAAAGTGAAAATTGGCTATCCATTGAATGTTTCTTATATCTGGTTTTAAGTAGCTTATTAATAATGTCCATCTAATCTAAAATAATTCATGTAAAATTTTTTGCTGTGGGTTTTTATTCAGTGTCACTTGAAAAATCTGGTCTTAGAAAATATTCCAGTTGAATTTTAAAAAATCGTGTGGTGCTTTGACAGGTCTGAGATGTCTCTATTTTCCTAATAATAAATCCTTAGGAGAGTTTTTAGACCATTCTTTGCTTAATTTCTTACCTGACTCCCTCAATATCAGTGCATTTGGCCATAATCCAAACCAGGGATGGAGGAGGTGAGGTCATTAAAGAAAAAATTGCCATCTCTTCCAGTGTCCACATGCTATAATATATCTGATTTCAGAACATCTAGACAAAGGTCAAAAGACTGCGTTTATGATACTGTGCTTTGCTCCTAACAGAAACTTTTATATGCCAGGGAAAAACAGTAAGCTTGATGTAGTTTATAGAGCCTTGGCTAATCATTAAAAAAGGCTTCCCTGAAAAAAAATTTTTTTACATTCTTTTGGCACTCTGGAAGATTTTATACCTTAGGGTGTGCAGAGAATATTATAGTATGGTTTTGGTGAGTGAGAAATAGGTCTGTGTTTTATAAAGCAGGAGAAGGCTGCTGTGAATGGGAAGTGGGTGGTAGGAAAGAAAACCTACATGATGCTAGGACATGCCTTACGTTTAAACTGAGAACGTGAAAATTGATTTCCTTAAAATAGAATACTTTCTGTAAATTTGTGTACTGCTCAGGGAATGTGTATTCCAATTGGAAGATCACTCTGCCAGGAAACTGACCACTCTTCTATCTTCTTCTTAGCTTCTAACAGTTTGTCGTTGTAATTTCTCCATTTGCCTTATTTTTGTGGATTTCTGCCTTATTTTTAAAAAATAACTTTTTGATGGGGTTCTGGAGATACAGGGATCTGTATGTATTCATTGGGCACCAGCTGTGATTTAGAAGCTATATCCAAGAACATTTTCTTTAAGTTTACCACTGAAGGCTTAAACATGAATATTTGCAAACAGTTTTCTTTCTTCATATCATAAAATTATTCTTTCTTGGAATAAACCAAAAATGAGATGTAAATATGCAGATACTAGAATTTCATAAGATCTATTTGATTGCAGAATTTGTGGAAATGTAAAAGGGATCTTCTTAACTGCTTTTAAACAATAAACATCTTCATTCCCTGTTTGGAGTACCACAGCTGTTATGTGAATTTATACCCTTCTGTTTCAAAGTAGAATAAGACCCAACTTTTTCTAAATCATAACTAAAGTTTTTGGATTTATTGTTTTAAAGGATAGTGGTAAGTGCAACAGCATCTCAACCTCATAAAATCCAGCATACATATTGTAATCGTTTTCATTTATTTATATGTGAAACAGATGCTAAATTTGGATTGTACCTGTTACAAATATCAAAATCAGAATGTTTTTCTGTTTATACACAGCTGATTTCTCGAATTGAAGAGGGAGGTTTGGGAACCGAAGGCCTCTTACGAATACCTGGAGCTGCTATGAGAATCAAGGTACCCGCTCGGTTCTTCCAATGTGAACATTTTATTGTGTAATTAGACTTTTGCATTTTGAAAGCTAACTTGTCCTTGCTACCCTTGATTTCCATTGTTAGTAGAGTAGATAAGATAAAACAATAAAATCTCTTAGCATTCATTTTATATTAGTTTTTCTGCAGTTACTTCTGGGTTTTTTTGGTAAATTTGGTTTTGTGGGGTTTTTTTTCAAAATCACCATATTACCTGTACTAATAATATGATTAGAGAATATAATGAGTCAAAATATTAATGGGGGGCTGGTAATAGATTTATTCAGGATGAATAATAACAATTGAATTTTGGGGTTGTTTTTACTCTTTTTTAACGCAGGAACGTAGACGTTAGCAGGTGAGCAGATTAGGGGCCTTGACCAATAGCACAGGGTAGTCTGAGTCTGGCTGGTGAAAGAAGTGAGGGATTCCCAGACATCCCAGTATGAGCACCTCTTTCCCCCTTCCCCTTCTTCTCTTTCTGGATGGCATTTCCTTCCTGCTACCCGGAGTTTCATCTTTGCCCCCAAGTCTTACAGTGGAGAAAGTAAAACTTCCATGAATGCCCGATAAAGATGGAATTCCCCTGAAGGGAGAGACATGCTACATTTGTCTCCCAGGGGATTTGCACTTTAAAGGGGACTCACAATTGGAATTGCCGCTCTATCTGGAAAATTTATCTAGAAAAAGTTTTCAGTCAGCAGTCATTATCTTTTTTTACCCTGTCTTCCAAATTGAGCTTTAGCTCTCCACTGAGATAGCACAAGTAACTGCCTATATCCAATCTATTGGCTTCTTGAATTTGAAAATCCAAGAGAAAATAGGTTAGGGGGAGACGATATTCCCTGTACATTTCCTTAAGGTCTTTTCTACATGAGATCTTTAGAGCTGGATCAGGATGGAGTGATTGTTGGTGGGTGCACACTGTTCTTGCCTGTGACTAATGGACTATGGTGCTGCCAGGATTGGAATTATTCTTCTTCGGACATTCCATGATTTGCATCACCTGCTTATTTTGATTAGTTTCCTTAATCTAGGACACTAGTTTCGGCCTCTTTGGCTCTTGCTATTAAATACATAGTGATCTCATTCTAATAGGATTCTAGTAAACTGATATACGCTGCTCACAGATTTCCGCCTGTGTCCCCTGGGTTTGGTGTCTGGTACGTAGAGGTCCCTGCAACTGTATTTGTGTGTTTGTAGGTTTGATAACCTGCCATTGTCTCACTTCATGTGCTGACGCTGATGGCGTGTTCATCACCAGTCAGTCACGGACAATGTGTGTGTGATTCTGAAGTAAATTCTATTGAGAATTACATTCTCTTCAAAGAAATAATCCCTCAGAAACACGTAGCGTAATATCATATTACCCATATCGGCAAGAATAGTGCTGCTCTGTTCACTGTTTGAAGCCCTCACTTGGGCCCTCACAAGCAGAGCACAATGGCAGCTCACAGGAGCCTACGACACACGTTTACTTTGGTACAGAATAGTGAATATAATGCAGATTTTACTTTGTGATGAGAAGGCTGGCAGAAGGACAAGTTTAACTAAGTGTAATTTCTAAGAAGGCCAATTAAGTGGATTCAGCTGGCTCAACTCTTCAACCCAGCGTGTTGTCATATGCCAAATTATGCAGCAGCTGGTCCATTATAAATAATTTAAAAGATAACGTGCAAAAATTTTGGTTGTCTCTTTTCTCTCATGCCCCACCAAATTTCTTTGTACTCTTCCCTCTCCTTCCTTCCCCCCTTCTCTGTCCATCTCCTTCTGTTGTCCTTCCCTGCCTGCCTCTTTCTTCCTTCACTCTCTCCCTGTATCCCACTCCCTTTTTCTCTCTTTCCCTCTCTGCCTTCTATTTCTCCCTCCCTCCCTGTCTCTCAATCTCTCCTTTTCTCCCTCTTTTCTTCCCTCCCTCCCCCCCCACTCCCCATTTCTAGGTTTACTTCCAGGTAACTCACCAATTACAACAATAATTGGGGTGGAGGATAGGGGTAGTGTTGGGAAAAGAAAATGTGCTAATTCACCTTACAAGAAAAACAAAGAACATTCTTTGAGAGAATAGTTTCACATGACAGGAGGAAGTGACAGAAACTTGGAAGGATTTCTAACACGATAGGATTTATGTATGTCACAGTAAGGAAGCATACAGAAAATAGTAATTATGAAACTAAATTGATTTATTAGTAATAATTTGCCTGGCAAATTTTGTAGAGTCCTTGAGGTAAATGAAGTCGGTATTTCTAATTCTACATGGACTCATGTAGCTGGCAGCAGGATGGCTGTGCATGTAAGACAGGTATATTGATGTATTTTCATGCCTCATTTGCTATAGAATTGGGTTTTCCATTTCCCAGAGGTGACTAATCAGAGGTAGCTTTCTGGTTTTGGCACAGGGATTGATTATGTATTTTGTTACATAATATACTTCTAAATAATTTAAAACATAGGCTTGTTTTTTTTTTAATGATTTTTTTTCTTAATTTAATGAAGATTTATAGTATCTAGGTAAAGCCCCCAAAGGAAAAGATTATTTTAACCAATCTTTTAATTAAATCTTTGCTACTAAAGGTTTGTTAAGTGTCCAGGAAAAAGCATACATTAAAAAAATTTTTTTTGGCCTGTGATATTTTTTATTGGTAAAATACAATAGGTGTTGAGGGAGTATTTTTTTCTGAGTAACAGAGTATTATTGACTTTTGGTACTTTGATATGTCTTTTCTAAAGAGTAGAATCTCTTGTAAAGTGGAAAATGTATCACACTCTCAGCAGGGGGGGAAAATGCTCTTACCGATAGCTTCCCCTACCCCCCCCCCATGCCTTTCAGAATCTTTGCCAAGAACTAGAAGCAAAGTTTTATGAAGGGACTTTTAATTGGGAAAGTGTCAAACAGCACGACGCAGCCAGCCTGCTGAAGTTGTTCATCCGGAACCTGCCCCAGCCATTGCTCAGTGTGGAGTATCTCAAAGCCTTCCAGGCTGTCCAGAGTAAGTGCTATTCCTCTTTGAAGCAGTCCTTGTGCTGGTGCCATTCATATCAATTGTTTTAATGACATTGGCCTTACGAAGAACATAGCCAGATGTATTTGGATAGCCATGTTGACCTGCTGATGTCAGCTGGTGCTCAAAGGCCATGCACTGTTTTCTTTTTCTCTTATAAACATGCATCTCTGAATAAATAGATAACAGAATGTTCTCTTCACATATAGATTAATTGCATGGCATTTAAGAAACACAATGCATTATAGTGTTAAAACCTGGAAACTTCACGTCTCTCTTATAATAGAATGAGTCACATAAGATCTCTGATACAGTTTCTTTGCCAAGTGTTAAAAGCAACACTTACTGGAGAAGCTGTGGATTAACAGTTATCATAAAAGCACAAGGAGACATGGTCGAGTCTGTGAGCATTTCCTGAAAAATTAAATTCTGAGATTGTCATGCAGAAACATGGAACAAAGCATTTTGCTGCCTCATTGGTAGAAGGTCACAAACTTTTTATGTCTTGCCATTTGGTGGTCTTGGGCAAGCTCCAAATTAACGTCTCTGATCATTCTTGATTCTTTTTCCAGTGAACACAGAAATCTTATAAGGTTTATGTACTGCTATAGCTATCCCTTTTACTCCTAGAGGCCATCAAAAAAGGTAAAACGCCAGCATCACATTCAAGTAACCATATCTTTAATTTCCCAGCCGGAACACTTTTGAGAGTGAAAGAGGGGCTCTATTATATGATTATGGTGAACTACAGTGTCAACCAGAACTGTTCCAGGCTATTCTTAAAGCATGCAATATTGAGATGATTTCATAAGTCACCTAGTATCATCACATTTCTTCAGAATTTCTAGTAGAGAGATGACTGAAATCATCTTCTGTTTAAAGTATTTTTTTTAAACAGATTTCTTTTTTAAACAGAAGAAATAATCTTCTTTTAAAAATATTTTTTAGTAGTTAAATTGTGCTTTTTTTGTCTACGTTTCCTGGATGTAGATTAAAGAACCAAACTTATCACTAAAAATGAAATACTGGAATGATTCCAAGTATCTACAAATATTACTTAAATGGGGTAAGGGCTACTGAAAATGACAGTATTCATGATAACAGTGTACCTCTTAGACCTTTCTGTAATTGCTCTTTGGTGTTCTCATTTATTGAACACCTATTGTGTTCCAGGCCCTGTTCTACACATTCCTGTTGGAATTCATGGACTCTCGCCTTACATTTTTTCACCCGCCATTAAAAGAAAGAAACCTGGTTGTTACAGATATGCCCCCTGATATCCTATCATGGAAGGTCCAGTCTTTTATGTCTTTTCATTGGAGAGTAATTATCACACACAAGTTAAAATTATTTCCAAAGCACTGTTGTGTATCTGCAAACATAAGGCCGCTCGTCGTATGATCACAGTTGGAAGTGAGCATTCTGAGAGAGAGGAAGCTCTTAGCAGCTGCTTCTGAGGATCTCCCACAAACACACTCTCAACAAGGCTTGCTGCTCAGTCATTGTGTCTTACATTTTACAGCAATGTTTATGCCAAATAACTTTTTTCTTAAAAAATGAAGAAAGAAAGTAAAGGAAAAATGTTCAGTAAAGAGTTCAGATTTATTTAATCTGTCTGCAGATCTTGCAACCAAGAAGCAACAACTACAGGCTTTGAACCTTCTTGTCATCCTCCTACCTGATGCAAACAGGGACACGCTGAAGGTCAGCTCAGTTAATTTACATTAAATATCCCTGAGAACCAAGCAGAGTAATTTTCTCTATTTGTGGCAAAACAATATAATGTTTGTCTTGGGAATATTAATAAACGTCTATAAAGAAAAAGCTTACTTTTAAGAACAGAGAGTGAAGGCGAGTTTTTCATTCCTTATTGATTTATTTATTGGGTTGTTATTACTGAGTTTTTTCTGTGTTTTAGATTTTTACTATAGCATTTCTTCTTTTAAAGCAGATGATTGGGGTTTGTTGGTTAATGGAAACATGGTTGCTTTTTAACTTTCTTCTATTTTTCTGCATATTCCAAATTTTATTTAATCAACATGCGTTAGTAAGGTGGAATATAAATGTCTAAACCAAAAAATCCAAAGACTCATTAAATGTAACCCACTGCTGCCTAAAGTTATTACAGTTGTCTGTAGTTCAAAGTGGTAGAGTTTGAAATAAGTCATAATGGTGATTTGAAATGTTTGTTAGTCGAAAGATAGACCAACTCAGACAAATTCCAGTTATTTCTCTAAGGGCTTATCCTGAGTTTTGGATTTATATCATTTTGGAGTGATTTGGTCTAATATTTATATGATTTAATACTGTTTATTGTAGGTGTCAGAGGTTCTCAAAATCAGTGGATTGTTGCATGCTGATTTATTTTTCTTAATGACAGGAGTTTATAGACTAGTTGTATAGGTTTATAAACTTTTATAAAACAAAAAGGAAAACAATAATTTAGAAAAGTATTTATCTTACGTTTTGCCATTGCCTTAAAACATTTTTTTTAAAAATAGGTAGGGTGGGGCCCTTACCTCTTTACCCACCACATATTTTCTATTTAAATTGAAATCTCATGGCAAGACATTTCAAGTCAAGAAAACAAAACCACCAATTGGTAAATCTTGGAAAGTTTTTCCTGCAACTCATTAAAACTCTTTGAATTGTAACTACATGAGTGATAGTTCTTTGCCCATGGAATGAATATTAATACTCAACTTTTCTGGATGAAGCAGCTCATGAGGATTACTGGAAGCAAAGTGCCACCTCCGCTACAGGAGAACTTCCAAAGAATTATTCCCTTTACTAAGTCAGAAAACAATCTGTTGCTTCACTGGTTGTCAAATGAATAACCCAGAAGGCAGCACTGCGTTTTGTTTTGATTTGTTTTTGAGACAAAGGCCAATTCCAGAAAGAGTTGCGTTCAGACGTTGTCTGACCCAGGGCTCTGTGTAAGGTTGTATAGATTGTGGCTGAAACAGGGACACGTGGCCCAGAGGACAAGTGAGGCTGATCATCCAACCTATTCTCTGCTTGCCAGCCTTGACCTCAACAGGAGGGCTTCAACTACCCCGAAAGAGGCAGGAATATCTTTTTCTTACTCACGTAAAGGTTCTTGTTTGGGTGAAAGCCCTGTGAATGAGCAGTGTAAAGTAGGAATTGAAAGATTCGTCATTTACTTAAAATATACCTGTCTTCAGATGGCTGTCCATCATTGTAAGAGGAAACATTTATTCCAATATGGTTGCTATTGGGCCAGACTGGTCTAGAACTCTTCTTTGGACTTTGCCTCTAAGTCCCAGGCATGTTCTTTTAAAAAAAAGTTTAAAAATATATTTTTAATTTTTTTTTTTGAGACAGAGTCTCACTCGGTCACCCGGACTAGAGTGCTGTGGCATCAGCCTAGCTCACAGTAACCTCAAACTCCTGGGCTCAAGCCATCCTCCTGCCTCAGTCTCCCCAGTAGCTGTGACTACAGGCATGCGCCACCATGCCCGGCTAATTTTTTTTTCTCTCTCTCTCTATATATATATTTAGTTGTCCATATAATTTCTTTCTATGTTTTTAGTAGAGACAGGGTCTCGCTCTTGCTCAGGCTGGTTTCGAACTCCTGACCTTGAGCCATCCACCTGCCTCGGCCTCCCAGAGTGCTAGGATTATAGGCATGAGCCACTGCGCCCGGCCTATTTTTAAAATTTTACAGTATTTTTTTGCATGTGATGTTATTGGAAGCATAATTTTATAATTAAGGGGGGAAATACTTTTTTTTTTCCTAGTCAAAAACTGGGAGATGCAAACAAGTAATTTTACTTAAGCTTTAGTGACGTAATTAGCCAGCTCTGATGAAGGCCTCAAACAAGAATTTTAATAATAGAAACATTGTAACAAGAATGCCATATGTACAAAGAATAAGTCTTAAATTTAGTTCTGTAAAAGAGAAGGGAAACTCCATCGTAATGTAATTTTAGGAAGCCTAACGCAGAGTTCTCCAATTTATCCAGTGCTAGCACCACTCCCTTCGGTTGCCATGTGGGGGGACAGAGTCATATGTTTTACTTGTGTAGAATATTCCTATGGCAAGCCCAAGTGAGATGTAGGAGGCACCACGATAAATACCACGTCCCGGCTTAAGGGGAAAGTGACAGGTGTCTTTGGGCAAACTGCTTAACCAGAATTATTTTTCACTTTGGATTCTTGTGCTTTTGAACCACTGATGATACCTACCTTTGACTTGGAGAAATAATGAAGACTGGTTTTAAGATATCAAGAGAAGATCCATGTTAATGTAATTACTGACATTTATCCTTCTTGTAGTTTTAAGTAGTTCATTATATACATTGTCTCAGACTTTGCAGGCTAGATTAGTATTCCCATTGTACAAAGGAGAAAACTTTAAAGAACAAAGGTATGAAAAGATTTACCCTAAGATCACACATAGCTAATGAGTAACTGACTATACTGGGAGTCAAGCCTGGATTTTCCATTGGGTCCAGTGATATGTCTACACCACCGGGCTGGCTGGTGATAAAGTAAACACTTTTTTTTTTTTAAAAGGAGAAGTTCTTACAGTTCAGATGAAGAGAAAATAATGCAGTTCTTTCAGCAAGGGCTAGGCTAGCATCTTATTAATTTTGTATCAACTCTCTCTCTGTTGCTCTATATTCTGATAGTAATATTTTGAATAACCTTATTGCATATGCACACCCTAATAAAAATGGTTTATTACCTAATCTCTGTAATTTATGCTCATAAAGAAAGAGATACACTGGTCCCTGAACAATTATTTTGGTCTCTGTGGAACAAAATTAAATATTTTTTTTCAAACTTCACCAATTAATCTTTTGTCCTCATTTGAGAACGTGTTGTTTTTATATAACTTTATGCTTGGATTACAATTTAACTTTCTGAGCACTGTACCAGAAATTAGATACATAAATCTCATTGTTAGATATTAAGGCTCTGTCTTTAGTTTTGTTTCAAATTTTCCAGGTCTATGTAGCAGCTAAATTTGATTGAAGAGCAACCTGTTAACACTTAGAGGAATTTTCCTTTTCCTGAAATTCTTTGAAAGATAGATGCTGTTGGATTTTCCTTTTTTCTATTTTGGTGTAGTATATTTGGCCTTTTCAGGTTGGATTTTTAAAATAAAAAAACATGATTGTTATGGTAGTAAATGAGTTTAGAAACGAAAGCCAGATAGACCTGCAGTTAAATTCCTTTCCCACCATTTGCTAGCTCTGTGACCTCCAATGAGTTACTTACCTTCTTTAAAACATTGTTTTCTCATCTGTAAAATGGGGTAATTATAGCATCTGCCTCCAGTAAGGATTAAGTAAAATAATCTCTATAACGTGCTTAAGACACTATCTCACCCATTGAGAACATTGAATACCTGTGCAGTTTTTGTTATTGTTCTAGACTAAATTAATTTAAGTAAGAAGGCAAAAGAGGAACTTGACACCTTAAGCCCTTTCAGAGTAGGGTGCCTGTGGCTTCTGCGGAGGGTGGCCTCAGAGGTGGATGAGTATCCGCCACAGAGGTGGAGGCAGGTGGCATCTACCAGAGCATAATTGAGCCTGTTCTGATAAAAAGTGCTTTTTCATTCATTCCTTCATACATTTTTTTAAAAAGTCTTTTCTCTTTGGTCTCTCCTCATTTATCCTCCCTCCCTATAATAATATCCGTTAAAAAAAATTTTTTTTTAAATTTATTGTTGTTACAAATTTTTTATAGAGGTGGGGTCTCACATGTTGTCCAAGCTGGCCTCGAACTTCTGGGCTCAAGCGATCCTCCTGCCTCAGCCTCCTGAGTCCTGGGGATTACAGGTGCGCGCAATTGCACTGGCTCATTCTTTTTAGGTTCCATGCCAGTCAACTATTGAGTGCCTTAAGCAAATGAAATGGAGGTAAAATGAGTCTTCTTATGGGGATTCTTTTTTCTTTCTTTAAACTCCACAGAGAAAAGTACAGTACTTTCTGAAAAGTGCAGTATGTCCTGAGAAAAGTACAAATGTACAATATGTTTGTATGATATTATTTTAAACTGCTTTTCAGTGCTCCATGGCTCCTGTAGGCCAGAGGTCTGACATCTGACACTGCTCCATTCCTCTCCCTACAACCTAGTTGAGGTGTGTGCCCGTTCTGCTTCGTGCCCCAGTCCTGTGGTCCTTAGCGGAAGCAAAGCACCATCTCAGGGTGCGTCAGCCAAATGGAGAAACTTTGATAACAAGTCCTGTGGGTTGTAGCTAGCCAACTGTGGTTATGCACAACTTAGTGTTTTTAAATGAAATACAAATTCTCTGTGCTACAGTGCTTTAATCTCTTATCTTCCTGTACAACGCAAATCTCAAAGAGTCATTTCTGTTTCAGGCCCTGCTTGAATTTCTCCAAAGAGTAGTAGATAATAAAGAGAAGAATAAAATGAATGTCAAGAACGTAGCCATGGTCATGGCCCCTAATCTCTTTATGTGTCATGCATTGGGTTTGAAGTCCAGTGAACAGCGAGAATTTGTAATGGCCACTGGAACAGCAAATATCATACACTTGTTGATTAGGTATCAAAAACTTCTGTGGACAGTAAGTATGTGTTTTTAAACTCTGAACGATCCTGTAATTTCTTAACATAATTGTTTATAATGATTTTCAATATAATTTTATAAATCTGGTTTAAAAAATGTAATGTACTTTTTTTCTTAATGATTTAGAAAACACATTGCATGTCTATTACCAGGTTTATTAAATTGCATTTAAAATTTGTGAGTGTAGAAATATTAAGGGTGTTTTATTCACATAGGTAAGGTAGGGCCTATAAATTTCTATTTTAAAATCATGAAATTATGTCACGAAAACATGCCTTGTAAGAAGTACTCCTTATTTATTTACTTTTCTCCATTTTTTCTTTTCTCAATATTTTGGTCTGTTGTCTTTTTAAAAGCTCATGCAGTCTTGGCGTCAGATCATTCACAATTATTTTTCATAGACGCTTTATTTAAAGAGATACATACATTTTGTAATCTGATTGCTGACAATGGTGCCTTCTGTTTTACCCTTATTTTGAGCTTGAGTTTTGACAGATAATCAGAACGTTGTGGTGGATGAGAGGCTTAGTTGATTAAGTTCTCAGTTTCCAGTGGAATTTATGATTTTGCAAAGAGGCATTCTATAGGCATTTAGAAAAATGACCTAAAGAAATTCCAAGCAAAATTATAACATTAACTATTTTAATGTCTTATTTGAAGAACCTCCAAATATTAATTTGTTAAAAAGAGCGATCATATCTAGATTCTGAAGTCTTTATTTTTATATCCTATAGAAAGGCAACTGATGTAGATGATTTCAAATGCAGGGTGGTTTTGTTGTTTTTTTTAAATTAATGTCCATTTATTAAATCTCTATTTTCGAAATGCCAGCTTATTTCATGGTTCCATTTTGGCAACTTAAAATATTTTGTTATTGCTAGTGTGATTTCTGAGGATAAATTTTCCCTGGATTCTTGCCTAGCTAGCTGTCAGCTCCTGTTTCTTGGGGAGTTGTTCTTCCTTGTGTAGCAGCAGAGGGGGGCTGGTTATTAGAAAGGGGCTGCAGGTTAGCTAGCAGGGCTGTGGATAGGTGGCTGCTAAAGGGACAACCTGCCGAGGTGGTGGCCTCTGCTGCCAGTCACCTCAAGGAGTCTCCAGTCTGGACATCCGTGGCGTGGAAGATGGCCACTGTGTCCTTGAACTTCACAAAGCCTCTTTTGGAACCATACACAATGGGTGGTCAGTTACATCACGTGGGTGCTCCGTACACCTGCTAAATGGATAATATGCATTTTCTTTTCACAGATTTAATGAATAGTGCATGTAAAGTGGCAGTCTTATCAAAAAGGCAAACGCTTTCCTCTTCTTGAAATTTCAGAAATAAAGATAATTATTCCTGGAGTTTAAAATGATGCCATTTATTTTTCCCTCCCCAAACTTAATTTTTTTTTTTCTCTGTAGATTCCCAAGTTTATTGTCAACCAGGTGAGGAAGCAAAACACTGAAAATCATAGAAAGGATAAAAAGGCCATGAAGAAACTGCTGAAGAAAATGGCTTATGACCGAGAAAAATATGAAAAGCAAGATAAGAATACAAATGATGTAAGAAAATTTTGGAGATATGTATTTATTCAGACTTTAGTATTTTTTTTAATGTCCCCCAGAATTTTTTGTATGCTTTTACGGTATGACTTTCTAGCACTTTCTAGACGATGGTACTACTTGTAAGTGAAGGACATCAATAACAATAACAAGAACAATCTCAATAACAGTCTCTATTACTGGTAATGATCAGTATTAACAGTTGGCTAGGTATTGGTGACTCAGTATGTGAGTTGTTAATGGGGAACAAAGGAAGACAGCAAGACAGAACTGTCTGAACACACACACACACACACACACACACACACACACACAAGACTTCTGCAGAGACTCTAGTTGCCCACTGAATGTGTAATGTATAGTGAGTAAAGAATTCCTTGTGTGTGAACCATTGATCTGTTTCTTAAATTTTCTTATCTGTAAAATGGGCAAAAAATAACTAACCCAGATAGGCAAACAGGCTAATGTTTGTGTGTGCCTAGGATCATTCCTGGACTTCAATAAATATTTGAAGGTTCTTAATTGGATCAGAAGGATTTAGGGAGAGTTATGTTAGGAAAAAGAAAATTAAGATGTTTCAAAAAAGAAATATCTAAATATCAGTTTTTACAAACTACTGTAAGAATGTATTAAGAACTGGATTTACAGTAATGAAATACACATGCAAACACATTTAGGAAGTGTAAGATCCTGAAATAAAAGGGTTTCTATTGTTCTGTTTAAGTGAATACACCCCCTCCCCACCACCACCACTGTTGAAGTTGTTCAGTTACATGCTGACATCTTGTGGAATCATGTGAAAATGCAGTTATCAGCCTTTGTCTGATATTTCTGCTTTAGCTTGCTTCGGGATCCTGTAATTATAAAAATAATTTTTTCTCCTGTATTTATTATTTCCACTCTTAAAAAGAAAATACTTTCTTGGCATTATAAAACTTTAAATCGATTTTAAAGTATCTTTAAAAAACAAGATTTAATAAAGGGAAATTGTAAATTTATATTTTTTGAGAAAGGGCTTACTATTATGTGGCTAGAAAAGATATTTTTTGTTAACTTTAGAATGTTCTAGCACCTCTTAAACCCTTGTAAATATGTGAATATCGTCTGTTTTAGAGCCCCTCTTATTCAGATTAACTTGTGACTTTATAGCCTTATCTTTTTTTTTATAAGCCATTTATCCATGGTACTCTGAAGGTCAGTATCTATTCAAAGAGCCATTTGTAGTGTACATGTTTATTAATCTTTAGATAAAAATTAAAAGGTTACTTTTTGGAGAATGGAATATTGAAGTACTTTTGTCATTTACAAAAAAACCAGCATTAACTTGGATTTCTTTAGTTTGTGCCTTGGGTTAATTAGGCATAAGCTGGTCTGAGAATTATCTCTGCACTATTTTAGAAGGGGCGTGGCTTAGAGATGCCAGAGGTGTGTGAGTGGGGCCTGGCCTGGGTACCGTGGGCCACGACACAGGAAGTGGGCGTCGAGACGCCTCACTGGGGAGTGAAGCTGAAATGTGAGAAACAAGTCCGCGCTATTCGGGTATCCCTAGAGGAGAGAGATCTAACCTAACCTGCAGGGGAAGCTTGTCGACATCACAGCCCACAGTGGAGGCCCATTTGTCCTGTCATTTTGGTTAAAACATTTTGAATCAATTTCCAGAATTTTGTTTTCAAGTTGTTGTCATTTTGTTAGGGAGAATAAATATACGTACATAAATATACATTGAAAACAATTACAGAACAGCAAATAAAAGTTCAAGATAAGTTCAAATGCTGTGCATATGTGGTAGTAACCAGTTTTTTGCCTGTTGCCTGTTGCTTACATCTGACAACTGCCAGATCTCTAAAACTAGAAGATTAAATGTAAGAGCCTGGACCACCATCTTAATGACAAATGGATATAGGTGCATCCCTTACGCCCTGGCAATAGGAGGGCTACTTTCCAGCCAGGTAACAATCCTGTTCCCTTTGGCTGGAGCACGGGCCATAGGCCATCTGACTTGCTATAAGCCATTCACCCTACTTCATTCTGCCTTATTGCTTTACCTTCTTGACCCTTGGATATGCAGCATGAAATGTAGGGCATGAAACTGCGTGGGATCTTTTATTCACTTGATAAACAGTTACTTGATTCGTGCCTACTGTGTGCCAGGGATTGTTCTTCAGCACCTGAAATACATTATTGAACAAAACATACAAAGATCGCTGTTCTTCTACAACTTAAATTCTACAAATAAAAATAAATATAGGAAGTAAATTACATAGAGTGTTAGTGTTTGGTCGGTGGTCTAAAAGTAATAAAAGCAGAGCAGAAAAGGGGGAATTGAGAGGAGGAACCTCTTGCACTATGAGGTTGGGTAGTCTTGGGTATCATTCGTTCCAGCGAAGATAGGAAGGAGGGCAGGGAGTTGAGCAGTGTGTACATCTCAGGAAGCTCATTCCAGGCAGAAAGAATAGTGTGTGCAAAAGCCTTAAGGCAGGAACTTGCTCAGGGTATTTGAGGATTAGCAAAGAGTGAATGTGGCTGGAGTGAAGCCACAAGGGGAAGGCAGTGTGAGATGAGGTCAGAGGGCCAATGGGACCAAATCACGTAGGGCCTTGTGGACCATCTATAGGAATCTGGATTTACCCTGAGTGACATGGGGGTTCGAAACAAAGGCTTGAAAACCTATACCATGTTTTACAGTGATCCCTTTGGCTATTGTGTTGAGAATAGACTACAGGAGAGCAAAGATAGAAATAGGGAGACTATTTAGGAGGTTCTTACAATGCAGGTGAGAAATGATGGTGGCTCAGACCAGGATGTCAGCATTGGAAGTAGAGAAGTGGTTGCATTCTGGGTAATTTTTTTTTCAAGTTAGAGCCATTGGGATTTCTTGATGGAAAAGATGTGAGTTGTAAGAGAAATAAAGAAGTCAAAAGTGGTTTTTGGCCTGAGAATTGGAAGGATGGAATTGCCAGATAGGGAAGGTCACGATTTCAATTTGGGGCCTATTGAGTGTGAGATATCTATTAGACCTCTAAGGGGAGATATTTGAGGGTGTTTGGAGGGAAAATCAGGTCATACTGACCCGCCTGTGAGGTGTGTAGAGAGACAGGGGCTGAGGGGAAGCAGGAATCGGGTTTAAGACAAAGCAAAGCTTCTGTTCTCTGTGTGGCAGGGAACTGCTGAAAGGTTGTGACTCCAGGAGTTACACATTATATTTGCATTTTAGAACAATCAGATTGGAAGATTACAAGATAGGAGGTTAGGTTGGAGACACTGGGTAATTTCATTGTTATTGGGATTATATAAGTTGGAATGCTGTAAATTGGAATCCCTCCAGAGATCAGTTGGCATGTGGCAAAGGCCTGAAAACCATGGTCCTCACTGGATTTGGAAATTCTTTCAAAAGGATAATAAGATGAGCATGCAGATATTTATGGTTAAGTTTATTGCCATTTTCTTTATACTGTCAAAAATTAGAAAGAATCCAAAAGAATAGAGGTGGCTAGTTAAATATGTTATGACATATCTATATAGTGAAATACTATGAAAATGTACATGTGTATATTTAGACATCAAAAGACATCCATAATATAATAGTATGTGAACAAAGAAGTTACAAATCAGTGAACAGCATATTGATATATTTGTAAGGAGTAACAAAAACTATGATTTTTTTTGAATGCTTGCCAGAGGTCAGGTATGGTGCTAAACATTTGCAAACATTACCTCTTTTAATATTCATGATAATCTAGGTGTCTAATTATATTATTGTCTAATTTTTTTCAGATGAGAAAAGTGGGAATTAGCAATCTTAAAGTTATCTAGATAGGGAGTGGTGGACCCAGAATTTGAACAAAATCAACATGACTTTAACTTCATGGACTCTTTCCTATTATCTTCTATTTCCCCATAGATCATAAGAAAACTCTAAAGAATAGATACCAAAACCCTGGGTCTATGGGTGGTAATACAATGAACATGGATTACTGCTGTGATAAAATATGTTATATCACACACACACACACATACACACAAGTCCTGGACCAGAGGCATGGCCCAGTTGGGAAAGGAAAAAGGTTTAGAATACGTGAACCAGTAGGACACACAGGATGTGGACACTGATTGGATGTGAGGAGGGGAAGGAGGAGGAATCTAGAATGACTTGACCTGGGTGACTTCATCATCAAAGTAAATCATCAAGCAAAAGGAACAGACTTGAAATAAAGAGTTGGTTTTTGACATTTGGGTTGACATGCCTGTGTGAGTGTTGGCTCCTTGGGCTTGAGGCTCAAGGAGCATCCAGGGTTGGAGGTTCACCTTTGGGATTAGCATGGAGATCGTAGTTGAAGGTGGAGAGTGTAAGAAATAAAAAGGCAAAGACAGGTCTTTGGGGGTTACCAATACTTAAGCAGTGGGCCATCGGAGAGGCTGAGAAACAAGAGGAAGCAAGAAAAAGTTGAAGCATGTGTAGTGTCTCTGAAGCCCTGGCAGGAAGAGGCAAGTAAGTAAGAGTTTAGTTACTAGTACCAAATGTCTAAGGTTGACATTAGATAAAGGTTTTTGAAGTTCAGTTATGACCTGCTCCAAAGCATGGTTAGTAGTTGTTCGTGGAAGAAGCCAGATTGCCAGGAATGGGAGGGTGAAAAACAGAGTTTATACATTATGAAAATTCATCAAGGTAATATTTTTTAAAACACTCTGTGAGCTATTAGAGTTAACTATATATAATCAAAAATTCATATTATTAAGACATGCTTGACTAGGTAAATTAATAGTGTGAGCCAGGTTGCAAGACATACTTAATTTACCTAATAAGACAAATTTTTTAATGGCTACAGCATGCTAATTGTTTGGTCCAAATGTGGATATTTTTAAATACTAATAAGTCTTTTCTATCAATTAGAGTAGGATGAAACAATTGGGGGAAAAAATAACAAAAATTTAGATCATTAAAATGACTATTTTGGGGAGCTTTTAACTTATTAGAATGTCTCTCACACACACACACACACACACACACACACACACACAAGTCATGTGGCTTGAGGACATAACCCTAGCCCTGCCATTAATGAGTATGACAAGTCATTTTTTTATTTCTCTGGGTTTCACTTTCTTTTATAAAATGATGGGGCGGGACCCCCAGCCTTATTCGGTGTGTATGTGAGTGTACACAAGTATTTAATTTTCCCAGGGAATTTTTTAACACACACACAAGTTGAAAGAATAGTATACGAACCCCTACAAACTTCATCGCCAACAATCAGACACATTTTGCTGCTCTCATTCCATCCTGTCTCCCACACCTTTTTTTTTTTTCCCTTTTAGTTTAAGGAAATCCCAGATGTCCCATCATTTTCCTGCAATTACCTCACATCACATCTCTACCTAATAACGATGTGGGGGCAGCTTTGATGAGCACTTAGTTGTGAATGGCTGCGTCATCCGGGCTTCAAGGTCACTGTGACTTAGATTTGTATGATCTTTCTTCTGCCCGTCAAGCTCACCTCTCCAAGGGAAGCTGTGCATTTACGAGGGCGTGGGGCACGGTGTGGGGCTCTGTGAGACTTTGCGAAATGTGCCATGCTGCTCACCACATCTGGCCTCGTTGGTCTAGGAAACAAAAGTCATCTCTCGCAGGGCGAACTTCAGTGTTAACTAGGCATGACCTAGTGCCACGTCCTTAATTTACAGTGGAGGAACACAAGGTTTAGAGAGCTTATGTGACTTGCTAAAAGTTCCTGAATGATCTTGTGACATTTGCAGGTTTAGGGCGTTGGACACGAAATCTGTTGCTGCCACCAGAAGAAGCCTGGAGTTGGTAGCAGGGCTGGGCAGCTGCTGGGTCAGCTGTGGCCAGGGCTGCATGCCTCTAGCTACAGCTCGAATTTAGTGTCACATCTCTGGTTTCATTTCACAGCTCTTACTCCAGACCGTTGTCACAGGTACGGTTTCAAGCATCTGCTTCAGGTCTGGAAACAGTGTCTGGATTTACTTAGAGACCCATGTGGAAAATCAAATTCCAATGTCAAGCACAGAATCTTATTTCTTTTTATGACATTCTCTGATTTTTTTATAGTGTGTAAAAAATAGCATATTAAAAGTCAAAATATCAGAACTTATTTTATTAGAAATTAAATGGTTATTAACTATGGAAGTTATTTAAGGCCCTTCTTTAAAATTCTTTCAATCTGTGACTTAGATAATAAGTTTAAGGCGTTTGGATAACAAAGACCCAATTATAATGAGAACACAGACAGTTCAAGATATAGAGAATTCCTTCTATATCACCACCTCCCAGTATTGTCAATTCAGACTAGGGTGATGAATATGCCATTTCAGTTTAAGATACCTTGCTAAAATGTCCTTGTTTAATTTTCTAAAATATGTATTAAATCTGGCCTTCTTTTAGAAAAAGCTGTATTTCCAATTTGCCCTTTTGAAGATAAAAGGTTTTTCTGTAGCATTAAAAATGTCAGCTTTACATTTAAATTAGCTTTTAATGAAAAAGAAAAAGAAATTAATGTCTATTCTAAAGTTCTGACATTAAATTTCTAATCTTTAGAGTGCAAAAATATGAGCAATGCAGTGTTTATACACACTTTATAGAAACAAGTTGTTTATTTAATCAGATAAATAAAATCAAATTTTAAAAAATATACTTTAATATGTAAAACATGTGAGGACCATATGAGATCATTTTCTCTATTACAATAATTTTGCATGCATAAGAAATTAACACTCTTGAAGTTGTAAAATCCTCTGTAGCTAAACTTTAATGGTATGTTAGTCAAATACTGCTCTTCTTCAGCCCTACTGTATAGCACATAACTTCAGTTCACAAGTACAACCACCCGTCCCCCCAAATGTAGGACACAGAGTCACAGCTGTTAGACCAAAAAATATGAAATAGGTTACAAAGATTATACTGAGCACAGACTCAGCTATTATTATGACTCAAGTTAAGAACAGACTGTTTGGCTCAATGATCAGGCATGTTGTGTCTTTTCAAAGCTTGGCAGCTCAATGTAGTTAGTATACTAATAGCTTCAGTATTTGATAAGCATGATTCTAGAACTTAACCGTGGTTGTCATATACCATTTAAACAAGCGCTCGGGCATCAATTCGTTGTTTATCATCTTTATGTAAAAATATCGGTTTGGCCTTCCTTGTCAAGATACTCAGCAAAACCTTTCCAGAAACAACTTTTAAAGTCTTCATCTTTACCATTATATCTACTGGTTAAACTCATTTCTTCTCCAAAGATAAAGGGCATGGTAGGTTCATATTGAGTCAGACTCTCAGTCTCTATATTGTTGTGAGAATTTAGGTGGGACACATTACCACAGAAATAAACAAGCTAAGAATTATTTCTGTCCCACAGAGAGAGACACACACACACACTGTCTCTCCCCAACTCTCTCTCGGCTAGAATACAGGTTCCCTAGTCGTCAGGGAATATTGCTTATCAGCTTAGGAAGCTGCTATGTGCTATTCTTGGCCTCATAAAAGGCTTTTCAAGGGTATTGATATTCCAACTTCATGTGAAACAATTCAAAATTTTTCCAGTTAGTAGTTGGAGAAGGGCTAATGCTGAGCCAGAGCTGGTTCAGCCTCATCCCTGGGGCAAGGGGATGTGGGAATTGTATTATTTCATAGCCATGGGGAACCTATGGGAGAATTCCCATGCCACTCCCATATGGCAAAGGCCAGCCTCCGTACCCTATAATATGGCAGTCATCTAACATTAGACACATACATGAGAACTCTCGAGTGCTTGCAGGTGCCAGTACCTGGGGACTCTTCCTTTAAAACTGTTAACAATCAGAAAGACCCTGGATTCCCGTGTCAGCTGTGTGTTCTCTATGCAAGTCCTGACACCACCCTCAACTAAGTGCTGCACTTCATGAGGAAGCAATGGCTGTACTCTTCAAAGCTATGATCCCCAAACTCGCTTAGAAAGTGTAGACCTATGGTCGTATTATTAGAGACTTTCAGCTCTTCATGAGATATCTTGAAGAGCAAAAGAGACTACACCCCCAAGCAGATGCATGCTAACGTTGGCTTCTCTCCTTGGATTCCTGCAGGAGCAAATGACTGAATTATCCTCTTGTAGCATCTTTAATAATTCCTGTCCTCCACTTTCTTTCCATTCCTGTCTCTTCTTGATAGTAGAGGGAATAACATGTGGTAAATGGAAGCAACTTGTTTCTTTTAGACATGTTCCTAAGATTATTTTTTTGCTATTAAGGAAATGTATGTTGATATACTTTCTTTTACTTTAGAGAAATTTTACTAATATTCATGTATCATTTCTAGCAAATAATATTTCTCAGTGATTCATTTAATCAGTACCCTTGATGCGTGGCTACAGACACGTGGCATGTAACTAGAATACAGGTGTCGTATGTTAGGACCCGTCATACAGCAGATTCAGTGGGACAAAGAAATTCCTTTTGACCCTGTGGATCATGGAAGATTCCATGAGATTTTCTAGCGGGTCTTTGAAAAATGGATAGCGGAGAGATATTTCAGAAGGGGAGTAGGACAGACACAGAGATAGGAAAGTGTGGAGTGTTCATAGCAAAATTTGGCCTTTTTAAAATCCAAACAGTAGAAGGTGCCACAAGGAACAGTGGGGGAAAGGCAGGGGGCACACTAAGGTTGGCATGTCCCTGAGCTCTCTATGGTAGTACATTATTTTTCTGGATTATTCTGGTTTTATAACTCATTTATTGTGGGCCTTCTATATATAAAAACTTAAATCATATCTTCTTACTTTAAATGTCAGCATAGATTTGGCTGTCTTTTTGAATTCTAGGGCTGGGTGAGATGTAATTATGGGAACAATTTTTGTCACTATTACTGTCATCAAACAAAACTTATATGTAAGGATATTTGACACTGTGACTTGCCCAGGATTTCCTAACTTTTTAACATCAGCATAAAGCTTATGGTTATCTGTATACCCTGTCCTGCCATTCAGGTCCTTCCCCAAAATAATAGTAATGATCATGAAGATGATGATAATAAACAGAATCCAAAGTTGCCAGTACTGTAGCCCTTACCGAGTAGACAAGGGGTTTTATGAGCACAGCCTCAATGCTTCAAAGGTTGCTATTACTCACTCTGGCATCAAAGTGTCAGAGTGTCAGCTTATTGTTGTTTTTTACCTCTTATGAAGAAACACGTGAGGCCATACCAGCAGGTAGACAGGCCACCATAGGAAATAAGCTAGAGATCAAACCCAAAAGGAAAATTCATATAGTAGTTTGCATAGTCCCTGAATCTTTAGTTACATCATTGATTTAGTAATATTTTTGAAAGGAAAAAAGTAACACTACCACATGTAATGCCCCATCTGTTGTAAGAAGCCTTGTATTTTCCAAAGTGTTACAAATGAATATAAAGTCTGTCGCAGAATCAAGGAGAAAGGTAAACTATACTGGCATGCTAGTAGCAGGGTCAAGGTCAAAGCCATAGACAAGACATATCAGGCCAAACTATATGACCCAGAAAGTAGAAGTCAAAGAACTAAGTTAAGGGGCCAGGCTGGGTAGGGAGATTGAGCAGGAGTCGAGGGGTCTGAGCAGGGTTGGATTGGGAGGTTGGAGGAAGGGTGTCCTTTAAGGCTTGAGTTGAACATCATATTCCCTGGAAGGGAAGTTAGGTGAGGACACTACGACCATAGTTCCTCACCCAGCAGGATCACCTTTGGGAAGCCCCAGGACACTGTCTTTGTCTAGCTTTGGAGTAAGTATGTGCTGTGGCCTCCTGAGTGTTCAGGTGAGGGCAGGGGGGATTTCTGAGGCTGGTGTTAAGGCCCTCTTTGGTATGTTCGCAGGGCTGGCAGCTGTTTGTGGTCTATGGACTCCCCGATCCTGTGCTCACTGCTCGGTCTTATATAGTCTTGCTTCTTTTCTTTGTTATTCCCACATTCAATCTCTAATATTACTGAGAAGCAATATTAAATATTTTGGGGACACCTACAGTTTTATGCACCCCAATTCTAAAGGGATATTATTTTTGTTGAACTTTGAAAGAAAGCATATTAATGACATCTGTGGTATATTTGTGTTTGATATTTAAAAATCAAAAGCAATTCAAGACTATGTACATTAAAAAAAACATATTGTGGGCACAAAAATAATATTGTACAATAAAGGATTTGTGTCTTATTTATCTACTTGGTGAGTAGATAAATAAGCACAGTATCTGGTACTGAGTAGATATTTAGTAAATTTTAGTTCAATTGAACAAGATATTTGTAGTATTTAAAACATTGTCTTAAAACATGATTTGTGCATGCTGTTTGTTCTAAGATGTAAGACATATGGTTATAAATAATAAATTAGTATTTGTTTTAGCAGAACCATTTAGGAATTAATTAAGCTTAATATTTTTAATGCTATAGCTGACATTTTGATGTACAAACCTCATAAACTTTCCCTGATATCCCCAAATTCATAAAATATTCTTCACATCCATGGACAATGGGCTTAGAATTGGTCATGGTAAGTTCAAAGTATATAGTCAAAAGTGTAAGCTCATTAACCAAATGGGGAACAGACACAATGCAAACAGATTAGGAAAGTTTCTTTCTTTTCTTTTTTTTTTTTTTAACACTCTGGGACAAAAAATTTTTGTGAAATTTTGTGAATGTGCAGGAAGATTTTTAAAACGCACACAAAGTAACTTCTTTCTGATTCAATTTCATAAATTGCTACATGAAGAAGCACCCTCTAGTAGGTAATACCCAGAAATCAGCACTTAATATGGCAGTAATGGTTATTGCTGTCATTCTTTACATCTTTAAAAATAATTAAGCATTACTGCACAGGCATTATAAAGTTCCCCTATCACCATTAAGAGGATATTTGAGGTTTGATGTAATTTAGCAAATTACATTATACAGTAGTTAAGGTTTTTATGTAGTGAAGTAAAATGCATAGTAGTTAAGCACACTTACCATATAATGCATTGTACAGAGTTACATGTTCCAGCTGCTGCCAGCTTTGTTCCAGTGTCATTATTGCTTTGCAGGCTGACGTTCCTCAGGGAGTGATTCGAGTGCAAGCTCCCCATCTTTCGAAAGTTTCCATGGCAATACAGCTAACTGAAGAACTAAAAGCCAGTGATGTACTTGCCAGGTTTCTCAGCCAAGAAAGGTAGAGGCCTGTATTGTGTTAATTATTCCATGGTGTAACTCACTTGCTCTTCCTCCCTTTCCTCCCCCTCTCTCTCTCTCTGATTTTTTTCTTTAACTATGGGGTGGTATGAAGTGCTTAAAAATTTTGTCTTCTCAGCAGCAGAGCAGAGCAGACTGAACAATTAGACTGTTGGAATGAGTTTGGTTCATTTGATGCAGTTTGTGTTCAGGTTGAGCCTGATTCAGATGGGCTCTCAAGCATTCCTTCGCTGTGCCTGGGATGGGCTTGGCAAAAGAGGCCACTAGGTGTTCTTTCCAGAATATGTCGATTGGAAGTTAATTACTATTTGTAGACTGTAAGGAAAGATACTAATTAGGATGCAGTCGGATTAAAATAAAGAAAAGGCACAACTTAATATGTGAAATCTACTGAATAAAAAACACTCAAATTTGAGAACAAAAATCCATGAAAAACTGAGAGAGGACAACCAGTCCCTTGAGCTTTCAAGGCCCAAGAAGAGAACGTGCTGTCCTCGTTAAGGACAAGTCCTTCGCCTCTGTTTGGGATTGATGGGGCAGGGAGAGTCCTTTGAAAGCTGTTAGCCTTCCTCTGTCTGTGTTAGAGCAGGCACTTTCCAAAACATCCTGCAGTATCTTTGCTTGAATTTTAGAGGTTCTAACAAGTACATTGAGTTTTTAGTCTTTACCCTTTGAATTTTTGTTTTTAGCTAAAGTCATGTTTTCCTGCCCTCCCCACCTCCATTTTCACTCATTGAAACAAACTAATCTAAATTTTTAAGAAGAGAGGGAAATCTGAGGCATCCACATGTCACTTTATGAATACTCTCTTTTTGGCCTTTTGTTGAATTTAATCTCATTCTAATATTTGGGAGCTTCAATCAAGCTTTCTGCCAAAGCCTCTCCAATTTTAATACAGTATCACAAGTATTTCATATGTTTCCGCTCTGATTAAGGCCTTCTGCTAGGTACTGGTAGAAGGAGTATAAACGTATATTTTAAAGTACCTTCCCTCAGGGTTTATAAATTGGGAGAAGGGATGCATCTGTGCAGCTAACAGATGGTGTTGAAATGGAAGGGAGGCTTATTGGTAATATCTGGGCTTTCAGTAAACCAGCATAAACTTCCCTTGCAATAACACTCTGATGTAAGTACTGTTATTACTTACTTTCTACTGATAAGAAAACTGAGATCTGTAAGGTCACACATTTTTCATAGGTCTAGAATTCTAAATCTGTGGTTTCTGTCTCCATAGGCAGTCCCCTAGCCACTCTCTGCACTGGTGGCAGGGTCCAGAACATTCCGGACCTGGGGGCCACTGGTGCAGAGTCTGGGAGTAGATGGTTCCTTGAGATTAAGTCCTGGCAATGGTAGAATTTCTTAGGTGTCTTTGCTCCCTAAGGGGTCTCTCCGCTTCACTGGAGTCCATCCACTTCCTCCCTATTCCCTGTCTTCAGTTCGTAGGTACCAACTTTTGCCATTCTTCCTACCAGGGATGATGTCCCGTCCTCTCCCAGATGTGTACCTGAAGATCTAGCCAGACTTCAGATGTAAGCAGCTCTTCCATCTTCCAAGCTAGACACAGTTAACTTACCCAGTATTTCCTTTCAGGACTCAAGTGCTCGATTTAGTCTGTGCCTTTGTTCTTCTATTTGCTGATAATATAAGATGTGACTATGAAGTTGTATCATATTGTCAACTGTGACTAATATTAATATTTAGGCCATCACACGAAACAATAGTAGATATATTATTACAGAAAGCATCAGCTTTGTGACAAGTGCCCTTCGCATATTTGGAATTTCTGCTTGTGGTGCTTTTATTAAGCATTTGCTACCCCTGGGTTCCTTCTTCTACCTCCTCTCTCCTCCTGTCCTCCTCCACCCAGAGGGAAGTCTGGGAAACCTCTCTCCACTGACCTCTTTTTCCCCTTTCCTTATGCGTGGGCATGCTGGAGACAGACATTCAATGTGAATTCAAAAGCTAGCAATTCCTGCTTCACCTTAGGCTAGTTTTATGGTCCCTTTAAGTCCAAGTTCCTCATTTGTAAGAGTGGACCATAATAGGACCTACCTTTAGAGTCTCATAATACTTAGGAAAATGACCAAGAAGCACAGAACACTGTCTGTCTGGGCCACATAGTAGGTAAAATCCTCAATAAATATTCATACATATCTTTTTTTCTTCTACCACATTGCCATGCTTCTCCCATTTGTATGCTACCTGTGTCGGAGCAGTTGGAAACCCTATTTCCTCCCATTCTTTTTCTCCCCCAACTTTCTCAACTGGAGCCAATGAACACATGAATGACAAAAAAATAAATGTACAATCAATTGCACATTCATCCACCAGTCTTTGATAAAGGGTTGTTGCCTTTTCTTTATTTATGAGTTTGTTGATTAGTATTGTGCAAAAGCTTGCATATACCAGGAAATTCAGTTCAGGTTTCTTTAAAGGTGAAGCAAGAACACAGATTCTTGAGAATCAATTTGAGAGCAATATCTATTTTTTTTTTCTTTTAATCAAGTCTCCTGAAACGTTCCACTTGGTTTTCACGGAAACAACGACTCTTTTTATACTGGTGGTTGATTAGGTGATGTAAATGTTAAATGTAAATGTTATAAATAAAAAGAACCATTATTAAATTATTTTTAAAAAACCCAAAAAACCCTACACCTGGTTGGAAACAAAGTGAGTTGGCATTCGGCTGGGATGCAGTGCCGCAGGTGGAATTTAAGAGTGAAGGCACGTACAGCCCTGAGCGTCCAGGGTGCCAGGGACACCAGGCGGTAGAGAACCAGATGAGCCATTCCGTGGTTGGTTAGAAAAGCTGCTCCTGTAACCATATTTCTCCTGACAGCTTGAATACAAGTCAGACCTGGTTTTCTCTCCTTAGTTCCAGAGAATATCTTTAGGGCCTTATAGTGGTAGTTCGCAAACCCTTCCATGCATCCAAATCCACTATAGAGCATTTCAAAGCAGATTCTTGTGCTTCATCTTGGACCTATTAAATCGGTTTCCAAAGCTCTAGATCTGAATCTAGATCTTCTAGCAGGTTTCTCAGGTGCTTCTTTTACAGAAAGATTTGAAACCCACTGAATTTGACCAATTTTTATGTTTGAGCCTAATGTTCTAGAAGAGTTTACTCTTTGAAGAGTGTAAATCTGTAAACACAACCTGCTTGGTAAAGTCAAGGCTTCGTAATGACATAATTTACTTGTGCTGTCAGTGTTTGTACCTCCCATGTTTGAATAGCCAACACAGAGCACGTCTATTCCCCACATTCATCTTACACTCTATTAAAGGTGTCAGCACAGCAAACCCACGATAAATACTTACTGAATAAGCACAGTGTGAAAACTAAGTTGGAAACATTTCTTTTTATAGTTTTATGAAGACCATTTTGGACCCTGTGCATAGTATATAATCATATTAATAATTTGATTGGCAGCTTATGTTAACTTTTCAATTGTCCAAATTTAGATACTGATTTATTACTTTGCCTTCAGATGTATGATTCCATTTGTTTATTTTAATTTACAGGTGTGATACTTTTATTACCTATTCAGCATATTTAACAGATGGGAAAATACAAATGTGTAGGTAATTATGGTGTATCTAAGTTATGAATTTTCCATACCAGCCAGGATTCCCCAAGCGCGTTAAAGTGATTTACTTGCAAGCTGTTTGATGATACAACTAATCAGTTTGTTTTGTCCTTAATAGTGGGGTTGCCCAGACACTCAAGAAAGGGGAAGTTTTTTTGTATGAAATTGGAGGAAATATTGGTAAGCACATTTTTTTTTCTCTTTGCATTCCATATGCTGATTTGACATTGCCAGCGATTGTTATTTATATCTTTGGAGAAAAAAAGTGGAAATTAGAAGTAAAATGTTACATGCTTTATAGCTGCTGAATATCGTGGGTTTGTTTAATGGTCTGACCTTTCTGTTCGGGCTCTATTTGAGCTCCTTCTGCACAAATGCCCATCTGTGTTCAACCTCAGCGAATTCAAGTTCCCTATATGATTGGAGTAACTTCTAGCATGGTTAATGATGCAAGTTTTTTGGAACTTCTTTCTTTTTTGTACACTCACATCACATAATAAAGGAAGTAGTTGAGCTTATTTGACACTAAGATAACACTTTATTATGGTATAGTACTAGATATTTTTAGTAAAACCACCAATAATTGTGGCCATAGTTGATTTCCTGCTAAATTTTACACACACACACACACACACACACACTCTCTCTCTCTCTCTCTCGCTCTCACATTAACTTTGGTAATTTAGGAAATAGAAATAGAATAAATGATGTAATTTTGACTGTGTTCTATAACTTATTTTGCCCTTTTGTAGTTATCAGTGGATCTTACTCATCTCTTTTTTAAAATTTAAAGGAAGCTTATCTTTTTTTGACTCTGAAAATGGTAAGGGCAAAATTGTTAAGAAATAAATGAAATAATGTTGAACTCAAAATAGTAATTGAAAATAATTTTAAGATGAGTTCTGTAGAATTTTTTTCTGGGACTTAAAAACTGTTAGTAACTATTGAAAGTAGAATATAGGAATATGGAGGCCCATTCTTAAAATTTAAACCATAACTCCACTAGAAACCTGGAATTATTAACTTTATTAGTAAAGCTTATGTAAATATGAATGTATTTGATTCTTCATTTATTCTTAGATCTTGGAAATTAAGTGTAGTTTCTTAGGTGGATTCAAAACCATTGCCAGTATTGATAAAGGTGAATAAGCTTTTAAGAAACCATTTAAAGCCCATCACATAAACTATTTTCAGTTTCCTAAATTAATTTGAAAGCTGTGTCATTTAGAGAAAGACTATCAAAAGGACTTTTGCAATATTTTGGCTGATTCTTATTATGAGAAACAGGAAACAGTGAGAAGTAGTTTGAAGTCTAAGACTTAAGAGTTACATCATTAGGCTTAAATTTAAAATTGCATCCCATTCTACCCACTGTATTAAACTGATACAATATCTCTTTAATAGGGGAACGCTGCCTGGATGACGACACTTACATGAAGGACTTATATCAGCTCAATCCAAATGCTGAATGGGTTATAAAGTCAAAGCCATCGTAGAAGGCTTAACAAGCTGCAGATAACTACCGTGGGGACTTCTGTAATACTTCTTGCTGAGTCAAGAGTGTAAATAAAAGAAATGGCAGTACTCTCCTTCAACTGTACCCAACTATTAAAAAATGACACTCTCAAGCCTTAAAAAGTCATAGATTTATGCTGCTGCCAGAATTTTGTTAATTGTTATTAATATTATTATAAAACAAATATTTCTGGAGTGGGAGGAAAGAGGCTTAACTTATGTGCTATTTTTATATTCTCTGTGAAATGTGTCCAGATATGACATAGTTTTTTTTTTTTTTTCAGTATGAAAATATATTCTCTTCCCACTCACTGTTTCCTCCTAAAATCATATGTACTATAAATATATGCTTTCTCCCCTTTATTACCTCCTCACCTCTGCCTTCCCCCAGTTAGGTTTGCTTTTTAACCAAAAAGATAAATACCAGATCTGGCAAGTTGTGAAGATAGCACATATTAAAACATACCTAATTTCAGAGTATTCCTGTCACTGGAATGTTAGTATTCATCTCTTTGAATCATTTGTTTAAATAATAACATTCTGTTTCTTCCTGCTGTATCACATGAGGTGATTTGCATTTTTTTCAGTTCATCTGACATATGTGCACAGAACTGTATCCACAATCAAGAAAATAGGACTGTCAGAAGCTGCCAGTTACTACTGAACCATTAAATACTTATATACGAAGAATAAATAAAATATACCCATGTGAAATAACTGGATTATGGATAAAAAGAGAGTGAAAGTTAAATCACTTTGTGCATGCTATACTCTTCCAAACGGAATTGAAAAAGTTATCTCTGGCTTTACCTGTTGTCATATGAGAATTATAAATATGCATGATAGCATAATCCAGTAATGGTTGAAGAATGTATTCTACTTAAAGAGGGTTTTTTTGTTTTTGTTTTTGTTTTTTTTTCTTTTTTACTCCTGAATGAGTCTACTGGAAGAG
The DNA here is from genome assembly GCF_040939455.1 of Microcebus murinus. Lineage (NCBI taxonomy): Eukaryota > Metazoa > Chordata > Mammalia > Primates > Cheirogaleidae > Microcebus > Microcebus murinus. The sequence continues at coordinate 32,068,113 of NC_134108.1, forward strand.
TTATTCTTCTGGGTATGACACAGTCATGTGAACAAGCTTTTCTTTGTGTACTTATTTTAAATAATCAGAGTCAATTTATTAAGATGTTGTGGAAAGTACTGTTCCCAGGGATTTTAATGCACACACCATATTGTGACAAGAGATGAGCCTCCGTACTGTAAATAATAGAAGTAAGAGAGAAATGTTAAATGTTTTATGAGTTTAGAGTGTAGTAAATAAAAGGTGATGTACGTGAATGCTGCACAAACCATGTTTATGATACTTTTAGTAGTACTTTAGGAAAAATTACACATTCTCAGAAGCTCTTGATGTTAGTCTAATTAGGAGAGAAAATGCTGTTAATGAGAATAGTCATATATTTTCAGCATATAATTACAAGAGCAGCCTGTGGATATGATCACTTAAATAATTTTGTGGTGATTTGTGCCATTGCTTTTTTATTTAAAAATAAATTTTGTAATTAAATGCCTTTTTCAAAATTATCTTCTCTTGGAATCATTGCTTTTAATCTTATGTGTTCATGAGTCTATTTTTTCTTTTTCTTTTTTTCATTAATATTTTTAGTTCACAAATGGACTGTTTTTGTTGTTAAAAGTCATTTCTAGTCTTTTATTTCTTCTATTGCTCTTGTATTTTTAAAGTGGAAATGCATGTGGGAGTTATAAACGTTCCTTCCCTAGTTTTTTCCTTATGCAAGTTTCTATTTGTTAGGACTTTCAAAACACAGTTTGTTGTTTCTGGTTTTGACAATGTGTATTAATTTTGCAATTAGCAAAATGATGCTTTATTAATGGTGTGATGAAAACATTATAAAAGAAAAATTAAGTGCTTAAAACATTTTAGGAGTGTACAACTTCACAAAAGACAGCAGTGAATATGATGATTTAAATAAAAAGTTTTCTAAAGCATATGTCAACTAATTTCACCACACCTACTGCCTACCTGGAAGGGGGTGGGGAGACATAAGAGGTTTTTGATTATGACCAAGTACCAGATCTTGGTAAAGAAAAATGAAAATGTCATTTTGAGTCCTTTTTAGAACTCATGACTCAAGTTCATTGACATTGAAACAATATTGCATTTAAATACCAAAAAAAAAAATCACTTCTAAAGAGGAAAGAAAATTTGATAGTGTAGAGCCTCGAATATAAATGTCCTGGTATTAATCCAAATGCTTTTGCTATGATTATTTTTTTCTTGTGAATTTTAAATCTCAGGATAGATTTTTTAAAGTTTACTTTTGTGTGAGAGAAAATAAAAACAAATATATTTGCTCTGAGTCACAAACATTTTAACTCATAAGGCAGTTGCTGATGAACAGTGAAAAGAGTTGGGATTTATAAAAGACTGGTTGCCCAGTTAACATATTTGTGATGCTTCCTCTTTTCTGAAAGGGGTCATTATAATTCTTTGCATTTACCCAGTCTTTGCTTAATGCTGCTGTACAATTCAATGTCAATTCTTTGAGAAAAGCGGTTTATTTTATTGACTTCATGGGATTTTTCATTGTTTGTTTTCCTACTTTTCATTAAACCGTTTGCATTTTCTATCTGATTGTCCTGGTTTCTCACCTACTCATCAGTAGGTGGCAGTATTGGTCAGGGATTCCTTTGTATCGAAACTATGGGAAGTTTTAAAAATGAACTGAGTTCCTAGGTAAGTAGCAAAGATTCAGTGCCAGGCATCTGCAGCCAGGTAGTTAAGAATACTGTGGATCTCTTGTTTTGATTACCAATTCTGAAATTGTAAATAATAATTTCAGAGTTTCTCTGTTCAGTCTCTTTGTATTTTATCCTTAACTAATTGAGTAGGAAGGGAGGGAGGAGAGGAGGTTTTTCTGAGCCAAAATTAGATTTTTGGCAATGTTTATTTCAAGCAGAAGGATTGTGACAAGAGGCAAGGTATTGATCTAGGAAAGGAAGAGTAAGGATGTCTAAGATAAGAGGACGTAATGATCTCTGTGTTTTAGTATATATGTGTTTATTTCTTCATTCGACAAGTATTGGGCGCGTACATATGTGTCAGGCATGTTCTACCCTTGAGATATGTTAGTAAACAAATTAACAAAAATCCCTGTACTCATACAGCTTACATTCTAGTGGAGGGAGATAAATAATGAATTAAATGGACTCGTACAATTATATAGTATGTTGAATGGAGACAGAAAAAAGATAAGCAGGGTAAATAGGACGAGGGGTGGAGGGATGGGCTCATTGCAGTATTAAGCAAAGGGTCTCACTGAATAACAGATAAGCAAAGACCCTTGAAGCGAGGGACTTGCCACGTGGATAACTGGAAGAACAGCATTCTAGACAAAGGACAACTAGAACAAAAGGTCCAACACAGGAGTGTGCCTGGCTTCCCAAAGATTGGCAAAGGTACCAGTGTGGCTGGAGCGGACTCAGGGACAGTGAAAATAACAGATGAGGTTGGAGAGGTAACACCAGGGTAAAGGATGAGATCCTGGAGGGCCTTTTGTTAGGGTCACTATTTTTTATTTTCAAATCAGGATGTTTCTGATAGTGAAACAACACTGTTGGCGAGGGCAGTAGTTGTGGATGATGAGAAGTGCTCAGATTCTGTATATATTTCTAAAGGCAGAGCCTATAGGATTTCTGTTATGAGGGAAATAAAATACATTTTTAATCAAGGATAATCACAAGGTTTTTGACTTGGGCCACTGGAAAGATGTAGTTTCCAAGAATAGAAACAGACGTGGAGGCCTGAGGGAGGAGAGATTCAGTTCAGTCATGGGGATGTTGAATTTGAGGTGCCTGTTAGATATCCAAGTGGCAGTGTTTTGTAGGCAGTTATATGAGCAGAAGTGTAGGAGGGAGGTCTGGGCTGGAGAGTCATCAGCATGTGGACTCTTAACTTAAATCGTGACCTTACATGAGGCCACCGAGGGAGGCAGTGAGGATATGGCAGAGAAAATCACCAAGGATCCAGCCCTGCAGCTACCCAACATTAGAGGTTAGTGTTACCTCCCAAATGGAGGAGTTCACTCACTTGGTGGTTGTCAAGTCAACAGACACAGCCAAGTTGGTTATGGCAGGAGGGTTTTTATTATTTGGCACAACTGGGGATAGTTCCCAAAGCAGTGTGTCCCCACGTAAGGGGTTGGGCTGGTTTTATAGTCAGAGGATGATGAGGCATGATCTGATGAGGATCTTGTGATGGCATGATGCCAGGAGACATCCTCTGACTGGATTCTGCCATGGTATGATGCCAGGGCGCAATCTGATTGGGTTCTGGGTCCTGCCATGCAGTGTCTTGCCTCTTAATTCAGTCTCTGCCCTTTGGTCCGGGCACTTAGGTTCTGCCCAGGGTTGGACACTTGGTTCATCTGGCCATGCTCAGGTTAATGTGACCTTCAACCTGGGACTCCAAGGCAACTGAAAAACAACTCACAACTTTGTCACATAAAAGTTAAGGCAGATTGGTCTGGTGCAGTTACATTAGGAAGAGGAGAAGGCACTAACAGAGAGATTGAAAAGAAGTGACCTTTGAGATAACTGAGAGATTGCGTTGTGCCACAGCCAAGTGAAGAAGGGAATGGTTGTAATATAAGAAGCTAACCATAGCTCAAATGAGCTAAGCTAGGAATTGACCACTGGATTTATCGATGCAGATGTCTTTGTTGATCTTGTTGAGCAGTTTAGGTAAAGTTGTTAGATAGCAAGGGATTCCGGGTCTCCTAGGGACAAAAGTGGGTGCTGTCCCCTTGGTGGAAGGCCTTCATCTTGGTCCTGCTCCACCCTAATCTCCAGAGCGACTGCCATACCTGCGGGAGGAAGGAATACCCTATGAATCGGCCAATCATAACTTAGCATGCCAGCTGCAAAAGAATGCAAAGGACTCTCTAGCCCACGGGCCAAGCAGTGTAGGTACCATAGTCTGGAACTTAACCTAAAATAACCCGTATGCATATTGATGCAACTCCCATCTGTTCAATCAAAGTGGTTCCATGGTGACATCTGAACCACGATGGAGGTCCTAATCCGAACACTATAAAACAAGATGCAGACCATAACGAAGTCCCTTTTTGCACCCTTCCTTTTGCTCTCTCTTCGCAATGACAGTGGGTCTGGTCATCATCTGTGGCGTGTGTATCATGCTCTGTAAACCTATATCTTGCTGTTGCCCTATAATCCTGTCTTTCTCTCAATAAACCTCATTTCATGCTTGCTTTGCTTTGGTGCGTCTGGTCATTCTTTGGCCATGAGTGTGTCAAGAACCAACATTTTCACACTGAAACCTGCCAAAGTGATAGGGATGGTTATGATGCGGTTAAGAGAGAACGGGAGAAGAATTGAAGACTGTAAGAATGTACAGCTCTTACAAAGAGTTGTGCTGCTACACAGAGGAGCACATAAATGAGATGCTAGCAGATGAAGTAGGAGGTGTTGTATAGGGGCCTTTGATGCTGGGTGAAAGAGTTTTTCGACCTGGTGCAGTTAAGTAACAGTTTGAGAAGTGACATGAATACTTGAGAAATGTCCCTCCTTATCTCACATGGGGTCATGCCACACTATCTCACTTGGAAATCAGTGGTAGTAACTCTTCTTGGAATATCTGTGGCATCTTAAAGGGCACAGAAATAATTCCAGAATATCTTTTCCCTACTTCCAGTGAGCTCAGCTCAACTTTAAATGTTATTAGTTTTATTTCAGATAAAGTGGCATAGGGACAGAATTCTCTCCCTGCATCTCAAACCAGGAGGTCTAGGAAGAAAAAACTTTCCCCAGATTATTTTTCCATCTTGATATTTTGTTCGCTCCTGGGATGAGCCTGGGCCCCTTCCCTTGGGGTCAGCTGCTCCTGCAGACAGGGGTCCATATCATTGTCCTGGTTTCTCTGGGTCTGTGGTCTCTCAGATTTCATATTGAGTAAGTATTAAATAGCAATAACAATTTCCCTTCTATTTTAATTGGCCTCACATCTTGGAGTTTGGACTTGGCATCCAGCTTCTCTTTTTCACGTGCAACCTAAAGACTTGTGTGGGGTTGCCTGGCTCCGGTAGAAAGGATTTCATATGAAGCATCAGAAACCCTTTCCTCCATGTAACCATTTCTTCAAGTCCGTAAGGTTTCTTTGAAGGGTTTCATGCATTATTGTCATGTGTAGCTGCATACTGCGTAAGAGAGACAGATTGGTTGCTAGAAAAGCTGTTTCTGTGGTATTTCCAACTAAAGCCAAGACGCTCTGGCTTTGTCACAAGCAAGCTTTTTGAGATTTCAAGTCTTGATTTCCCAACCGAAAGAGCTCAGATAAGCTTCAGAGAAAGCAGCTCCACTCTCCGCTGTCTTTTGCTCCTCTTTTGATGTTCACCTCTCACTCCACCCGGGCAAGCTCAGTGCTGCCTCTTGTTTCCTCTCCTCTAACCTTTACAAAATGACAGCTTTCATGTAATCTCTGCCTGAAGTCACCTTCCCCTCTGGCAAGGGCCAAAGTGAAAAGGAATTTCCCCTAGAGGGAAGCTCACAAGGAGAGTCACAGATAGTAGCCCTATTCTGAGCTATCAGTTAAAATTTTCTTTCTTTCACCTGTCTGTAGCCTTGTTACAAAAAGGGAGTGACAGAAGCCTTACTTGTGCCTTTCCAACTCTCATTTCCATGGGGGAGATCTTGGGGCATCTTAGCTTTGGTTGCTGGTGTCACCCAGTTTGTTTTTGGCCAAAAAGAATTCTGGGAACACAAAGAATTGACTGTTGTTCTTGTGCGTCTCCTTTTGTCCAAGAATCGTGAAACACCTTCTAGGACACGCTTCATTCATTCTCAGGCATGTTTTTATGTCTTATGAAATTATTAGGCATAACTGGAGAGTGCCTTGAAATATACTGTGAGTTCATTAGATAATGTTATAATAAGGAGCATTTCAAAGGTTCGGCAGGAAATACGGGTATCCATTTGTTCTTCCCCTCCTTTGTTTTTCTTTCTAAACATTTTATTACTAGCTATGTGCTGTACCATGGTTTATATCCTGATGATGTCAAAATCAATCGTATGATGCATTTCCACAAAGAGATTAGCTTTAGATTTGTGGGTAGGATTGATAGAGGCTGGTGACAAGGAATGTATTCTCAGCAAGTGCACTCTGAGGGGGGAAGAAGATGTGGGCACAATGAGCTGTATGGATAAAATATAGCGGGAATATAGAGAAAGGATGCTGTTAATTGGGTAATTGTTAGTGGAGACAGTGGTATTTAAGCTGGGAGCCCAGATATTATAGAATGCCAGAGACCGGAGCAGGACAGAAGTGACGAGAGGCAGAATTAGGCCTATGACGGTGGAAAGTAAGAATGAGGTAGATTGATTGACGTTGCAGAGCTGGGGTGAGGAAGACTTGATGGGAAGTGTTAAAGACCCCAGGAGAAGATGGTGGTGCTTTCACTGAGTTCCAGAACAGGAATAAGTATTGGTTTGAGATGAAGGAATTGGGACAAGAAAGGGGAGAGTTTTATGGGTATGAAAATGAGGATATGTTGAGTTTTAGGTGTGTGAAGAGACTGAACAGTTAGAGAGGAAACATATTTTAGGTAAGATTTCTTTGGAAAGTATACATTTAGAAAATACTTTCAGGAAGGTGATAGTTAAAGCCATAGAAGCAAAGGGGCGGGTCCATTGACAGCGTAGAGGCAAGAGAGGCCTAAGAACAGCTTTCAGGTCTGTCTTTCTCTTCCTAAGGGATGCATAAAGGAAGAGATGCTTTAGAACAGTGGTCCTCAACCTTTTTGGCATCAGGGACCATTTTCATGGAAGATAATTTTTCAGCGGACCGGAGACAGGGGTAGGAGTGGGGTGGAGTGGTAGAGGGGAGGGTTCGGATCACTCAAGCACATTATTTTATTGTGCACTGTATTTCTATTGTTACATTGTAATATATAATGAAATAATTGCACAACTCACCATAGTTTGGGGACCCCTGCCTTAGAAAGAGCAGTTCAAACCATAGTAATAGTGTCAGAAGAGTAAAAATCACAGACATCAGGGATAACAGCAGGTTTAACAAAAAGGAAATGATCGGCTATGTCAAACAATTGAGAGAAGTGAACCAGATGAAAATAAAGTCGAAACCATTAGAGCTAAAGTTTACAAGCTCAGGCTGACATTCTAGAGAACAGATCTAAAGTGTTTTGGAGTGATGGGAACAGATACCTATTGCAATAGGCCAAGATGCAAGTAGGAATAGGAAGCTATGAGTTTGGGTGGGATGGTTGAGGGGAAATGTTGACTAAGGCTTTCTTTGTTTTTCCTTTGATATTTTTGCAGAGAGGAAACTTTATCATAAAATAATTTTCCCACATAATTTCTAATATCTGAATTATCTGTATTTCTATGTTTAATTAATTTAAGAGCTTCTTGGCTGCTCTTATTGAAAATATTACTCAAAATGATTAACTTTTGAAGAAAATTGTGCTAAAGGTAAAAAATCCTCCAAGAATTTTGCCAGTCCTTAAGAGAGAGCATTACATTTTATTTTTATGATTTTTACACTTAAGGATCTTTTCCAGGCTTAAATCAAATGATTTTAAAATAAACTTGTTTGGAAGCTAGTGTAACAGAAGGGCTGATGACTCGGAAACACTAAAGCTTGTCCCATGTTAGCGGCTATTTTGAAAATATCCTTGGTTGGAAGGACTTCTCCTTTTCTCTCGACTCCCACAGCTTCTCTGCATTTCCACATACAGTAAGTTTTTGCTCTGCTCCCTATAATCTATAAAGCAAAACCTGAGGAACATATACTAATAAACTGGAAAATATGATGCCATGCAAAACATGATTCAGGACAAGTGTTATGAAAAGCTTTGTCTCCAAATCCTAATTATTGAAAGTTAATTCACTGAGTTACCTATAAATCTGTTCTTCGAGGTTTTCCTCTTTCTTACCCCCCAAAATGATCATTACAATGTACCACCTTGCATATTTTTTCATCGAAATCTAAAGTTTTCATCATAATGTTAAACAACTGCAAAAGACATTCTAATACTTTAACATATTTCAAGTGGAATATCAATACCAACATGATTTGACACCTGTTATCTGTTTGTAAAAATGTGTGAAAGCTTCTCATTAATAGCAAGCTTTTTTTCTTTAAACTTCTATTTTTTTCTTTAAACTTCTATTTCCATAGTACTTCCTCCTTAGAAGTTTATCCTAAAGTAATATATTCAATAGTACAAAGTGATTACATTTCTCTGCAACAAAAATAAGCAAATACATTGAAGTTATTATTGATGAACCAAAAATATATCACAAATTTTGATAGTTAATATATTTTTTCTTTTATTTTGCATTGACACATAATGATACATATTTATGGGGTACAGTGTGATATTCCAATACATGTATACATGTGTCATGATCAAATCAGAGAAATTAGCATATCCATCTCCTTAAACATTCATCATTTTTTTTGTGTTGGGAACATTCAAAATCTCATTTAGCTATTTGAGAATATAGAATAAGTTGTAAAGTATAGTCACCTTATAGCCTATATAAAAATCCCCTATATAAAATTGGCTATCTCCTATATAATCCTCTATATTATAGGGGATTATAATCCCCTATTATTTTATATAATAAAATCTCCTATATAAAATTGGCTATCCCCTATATAAAATTTAAATTTTATTGAAAAAGGGGTTCTTAATGAGAATAGGATTTCAGATTTTGTTCAATTTAATTATCAGTGGAGAGAGATTATTCCTAATAATTTCAGCATTAATTTAGTTCTCTTTTTCAATTATATATATTTGTGTAGATGCTGCGAAACTTTTTCACACATGAATGTAAATTGGAATTAAAGATTTTAGTTATAGCAGCGATACTGAGGTTTTTGAACTCCTTTAAAGTTCATTATTTGCTAAAATCACATATATCCATCATTAAAATTATTTGTGATGATCTACCAACTAAAAGGTCCCTTGTATTTTTTAGAAGCAAATAATGTGAAACAATCTGAATTATATAAGAATTTGATAAAAAAATAAAAATAAAAAAATAAAAATAAAAAAAAGAATTTGTTACCCAGCTCTTTTGCTCATTCATTTTTCACATTCTGAGAAGTATGCCAGAAAATGATTACTGACTCAAAGAGTAGAAAAATATTTAAAGCTCTTGTTGTATATATTGTCAAATTGCTTTTTAGGAAAATTGTACTAATTTATACTTCCATCAGTGGCAGTTGAGTGATAATCTCAGTGTCTTCCCACCATCTTCTTTAATATTCATTAATTTCATGGGTGAAGAAATGACATTTTGCTGTTTTAATTTGCATTTCATGGATAACTAATGAGGCTAATAATGTCTCGTGTTTATTGTTGAATTCATAAAATGAAGAGAGGTGCCTTTTTATATTCTTTGTTTCTCTAGTATGGTATTATATATATATACTGTATAACTAATATATAAACTATATGTTTAGGATACTTAGACTTATATTTATATATTGAATGAGTCTATATAATAGGTGATAAAAATGTTATAAAAGGGCATCTGGTCCATGGTAAGTAATGTATAAGTTAATGAACCTCAGCAGCATCATTATGCTTCATCATGCATTCCCCTATTTCCAATAGGAAATAGTTCCTCTACTTGGACCTACTTTGACCATTTAAATTTTTTTTTTAACATAAAGCTTCATTTTTTGGGTTTGATATTCCAGAGTTTTCCTGAACTAAGAGATCAGTACTCAATATAGAAGGGATTATGGACTGAATGTGTTCCCCTCAAATTCATTTGTTCATTTGTTAAAGGCCTGATCCCTAAAGTGATAGTATTTGGAGATGGGGCCTTTGGGAGTTAATAGGGTTAGATGATGTCATAAGAGTGGGTTCCTTACTATAGGATTAGTAGAGATCTCTGTCTTTCTCCAAGTGCATGCACCAAGAAAGGTATAGTAAGAAGGCAGCTGTCTGCAAGACAAGGAAAGAGTCCTCACCAGGAACTGAATGGTCTGGCATGTTGATCTTGAGCTTCCTCATATCCAGAACTATTATAAATAAATGTCTGTTGTTTAAGCCACCCAGTTGGTGATATTTCTGTTATGGCAGCCTGAACTAACACAGCAGGCTTCCTTAGAAATTATGAACTATCTGTCCTTGGAAAGTTGGTGTTTAGAATAACATTTATCCTCATCCTCTCCTTTCACTTGGTTTAAATCTAGGAGTTGCTAGAGAAATGAAGTTTTCTTTCAGCCATTTTCCATTCAACTTGAGATTTTCTATCAGTTTTTTTCTAGGAAGTTAGGCAATATTTAAAACTGGTCTATATAAAAATATACACAGGTAAACTTGTGGACACAGGAGTGATAGTCACATTTGAATCATTGATGCGGCGTTGAGTACTGACCCACCAGAATGGCTGTGCTATTTCAACACGGCGTTGGTATCACACGAAAGTAAGACGTGTTAGTATCACACAATGAGAGTAACGAGGCTTTTAGGTAGAGGGAAGCTGGTGTATGTATTTGAAATTTGAAAGTGATCTCTCAAACATTCACACCAAAATATATGTAAGTACAAATGCAATTTTTATCGAACTGTCAGAGTCATTTGGTTAGGGAACCACCTATAGAAGCAATAATAAGAAAAATTCTCTAGATAGAGAAATGTGATGACTAAGATTCTAGAAATACATGTTTAGTGAACAAAAATTGATGAAACAGAGATAAATTAAAATTCTTTCAGTCCTAGGGCAACATATCATCCCAGAACAAAGGGGTCTGACCTCACACTGCAAGAATGATCAAATACTCTGAATGGCTACAAACGTAGCAAGTGACCTTAAAGAACAGTAAATACAAGGCCACGGATTTGGGAGAAACACAAATTCAAATTTAAAACACAAAATGTAATACTCTGAGTCCAAACCTAGAGTAGCATCTCGGTAGATACCATGTAGGTTGCTCCATGAAGTCAAGGACCTTGTGACCTTCTATGGCCAAAAAGCATACTGAGCATGGGGGCTTATTAAAAGGAATACTCAGACCCAGCAGAGACTGTGCCCTATGGGGCCATAGTAAACCAACCCATATGTGAAGTCTGGATGCAGTACACGAGGTAATTTACATCAGCATACTTTGTAAACGTACCCATCGTTTGTGAATGCTAGTTATGGTGACAGCAGGGGTGGGGATGCTGTCGTAACGGGACCAGAGCCAGAGTAGGGCTGGCAGCAGTGGCGTGAGGGATGCTGTCAGCTGGAAAGGACCCTGCTGCTACAGCTTGGAAATGTGAAACCTGGGAGGGGAAGTCATTACAAACCGTGAAGTCGTGTTAACTGTGGATTGGTGCGTGTGCTGCGAACATTAAACTAAGAGTTATAGTCGATAATGCATCCAGGAAGGAGATTGTCAGCACTTTGAGAACAGGGTCTTTCTTTTCTTACCTGGCGACTCCAGTAGTTAAAATGCTGTCATTGGCACATGGCAGGTGCTCAGTGGATATTTGTGGCTAGTAAACACCTGGAGCTTACCCACATGGAATATGTGGGATTCTAAAAGGATTCAAAGAAGGCAGGTTCCGCCACCACAGAGGCAAAATTAGCTAAAAGAAGCTGGTATCTTTGTCATGTTTAAAGTTATCATAGGGAAGATTTTCCCAGTTCACATGTTGGCTCATGTCACTAAGCCTTTGGCAGGACTCTGGGCCAGGTGGTTGGGTGCCCTGGAGTGGCCATTTTTCTATTTATTTATTGTTTTTGTTCTTAGGTATAGGCCTTATATTAAATAACAGCAAGATACTGACTTTTCCCTCAATGAATATTAATGATATTATTCACCTTCATTGGGCACTTATTTTGTGTTTTATATATATACACATGTATATATTGCCTTTTGATTTTCACAGTGCACCTAAGAGAGTGATATTTTTATCTCCCATTTTACCAGAGACGAAGCTTCTTCACCAGGTCACACAGCTAAGTGGCTAGGCCAGGATTCAAACTGACAACAAAGCAGTGCCATAGTGTTTACCACCTAAGCCAGGAGGTAAAACCCAAATGCTCCAGGGGTGGGAAAGGGAGAGATATTACACTGCTTAGAAGTGTAAGGAAGAGGCTTCCTCGGGTGGTGGCATTGCCTGGGGTCTGCGTGGAAGGCAACGGCCAAGCCTGTCGAGTTTGGTACCTGCTGGCCCGCAGCTCTGCCCATGAGAGATCGCTCATCTCCGAGGACTCGTTGCCATGCTGTGGCTACAAACATCAGGCTTAGGCTATATATCCCCTGGGACTAATTCGACTATATGGTGCTGTTGATCTTTTAAAGGTAATGATGCTATTATTGCGAAGTAATGTGGCTGGGGTTAAAAGAGACTTCAGCATACCCCAGTATTGGGCTTCCGTGGCATGTACACCAGCACATGTTCCCTGGGAAGGAATCGAACCAGCACAAACCAGAGAAGCCCCCCTCTCCGAACATCCTTAGCTTGATGTCATATTGTGACCTTTACTAAAACTCATGTCCTTTAAGCGTGCAACAGTAAAATATAATTGAAGGTATCTGAGCCCAAGCACATATTCTGACCGATGTCCAAACCTAGTCCCTGAAGGCTGTGTCTGATGTCTTTCCCCAACAGGGCTGATGTGGCTGAGTGTAGCAATCAGGAGCTAAAGGGAGAGAGAATTAGGTCACAGCTCTGGACACGTTTTAGGATCTCCACAGTTTCACTGCCCGGTGCCCATGTATGTGTAGGGCTCTGGTAGTCATGTTTGTGGCTTGGGACTTACCATATGTAATTGGACAGAGAGTGGACACCTGACTTAAAATGGACATTTTTTCCCCCTGGGAATTTAGGATTTAGACTGAGCATCTTTTTGTTGGTTTCCACACACAGTCGGAATGGCACTTGGGATACTTAGGGTTTCCTTGTCCCACCCTGGGGACTAAGCAGAGAAAGGGAAGGGTTTTCAAAACAGGGACAAGGAGCTTGTAATTGGTAGGCAACGGGGAGCCACTGAAATGTTTTTGTGTGATTGTGACATGTAACCAATCATGTTTGGTCTGCCAAAGGCAGCTTACACTTCTTACTTCTGAAAACTTCTAAATTCATCTTATGGCAGCTATTCCAAGTTCCTGCTCTAAGTATTGCGCTGCAACAAAACCATAGTTCTTCCCTCCCATCGCATAAATGCTCTCTTCTTTACCTGAGTTCATGATACATCAAAAGGGAAGGATGTTGACTACACAACACTCCCATTTCCCTCCTTCCTGGGGGGCTCGGTCGTGTAGACTTTCCTTCTTTCCTTATCCTTGACTCACACTTTCTCCCTTGGCTTTTGGAAAATTCAGTTATCTGGTGGTTTCTCCCTAAACCATATGCAACTCATTAATATAAACCTTGGCAGTCCAAATCCACTGGAAAGCTCAGAAATACCAGGCTCTCTTAGTCTCGATAGTATCTAATGAGATTGTGTCTTCAAAATTTTATTTGTTGACAACAGCAGTCTTGTTTTTAAGTGGTTCTTTTTTATTCTGTGATAGGAAGCACTTCATGCTCTTCAGAATAGGCTGCAAACAAACAGCTTCTTTCCCCGTGTCATCTAAGGAAGGTTAATGTGCCTGTGTTTTTACAGAGAAGGCAGCTGCAGCCCAAGAGTACGGCCAGTGTTCTTGTTTATCCTCTCGTCCTTCAGTGCCGACGGATTCCTGGCGACAGTGAGCCAGTCACTCGAGGATATGACCTCCTCTTGGTGTACAGATGCTGTCATTCTCTCCCCCCTGGGATCCTGCCTACATCTTCCTTTGTGGCTCTATTTTTTAAATTATTTATTTATTTTTTATTTCAGCATATTATGGGGGTACAAATGTTAAGGTTACATATATTGCCCACGTCCCCTTTCCCTCTTCCCACCCACCTGACAGCCGATAAATGTTACTCCTATATGTCCACTTAAGTGTTGATCCATTAATACCAATTTGCTGGTGAGTACATGTGGTGCTTGTTTTTCCATTCTTGAGATACATCACTTAGTAGAATGGGTTCCAGCTCTATCCAGGAATATACAAGAGGTACTATATCACCATTGTTTCTTAAAGCTGAGTAGTACTCCATGGTATACATATACCACATTTGATTAATCCACTCATGTATTGATGGGCACCTGGGTTGTTTCCACACCTTTGTGATTGTAAACTGTGCTGCTATAAACATTCGAGTGCAGGCGTCCCATTTGTAGAGTGTCATTTGATCTTTTGGGTAGATGCCCAGTTGTGGAATTGCTGGATCAAATGGTAGATCTACTTGTATTGCTTTAAGGTATCTCCATATTGTTTTCCGCAGAGGCTGAACCAGTTTGCAGTCCCACCAGCGGTGTAGGAGTGTTCCTATCTCTCCGCATCCATGCCAACATTTATTGTTTGGGGACTTTTTGATAAAGGCCATTCTTTCTGGAGATAAGTGATATCTCATTGCAGTTTTGATCTTCATTCCCTGATGATTAGAGATGTTGAGCATTTTTTCATATGTTTGTTGGCCTTTATTTTGTCTTCTTTTTTTTTTTTTTTTATTTTGGCATATTATGGGGGTACAGATTTTAAGGTTTCAATAAATGCCCATTCCCCCCCTCCCCCCAAAAGTCTGAGTCTCCATCATGACCATCCCCCAGATGGTGCACATCTCACTCACTATGTATGTATATACCCGCCCCCCTCCCCCCTCCCACCTGCCCAATACCCTATTACTGTAGCACCTATGTGTCTACTTAGGTGCTACTCAGTTAATACCAGTTTGCTGGAGAATATGTCTGGTGCTTGTTTTTCCATTCTTGGGATACTTCACTTAGTAGTATGGGTTCCAGCTCTAACCAGGAAAATATAAGGTGTGCTATATCACCATTGTTTCTTAGAGCTGAATAGTACTCCATGGTGTACATATACCACATTTTATTAATCCATTCTTTGATTGATGGGCACTTGGGCTGTTTCCACAGCCTTGCAATTATGAATTGTGCTGCTATAAACATTCGAGTGCAGGTGTCTTTTTTGTAGAGTGTCACTGGATCATTTGGGTAGATGCCCAGCAATGGGATTGCTGGATCAAATGGTAGATTCACTTGGATCGCTTTAAGGTATCTCCATATTGCTTTCCACAGAGGTTGAACTAGTGTGCAGTCCCACCAGCAGTGTAGGAGTGTTCCTCTCTCTCCGCAACCACGCCAGCATTTATTGTTTGGAGATTTTTTGATAAAGGCCATTCTCACTGGGGTTAAGTGATATCTCATTGTGGTTTTGATTTGCATTTCCCTGATGATTAGAGATGTTGAGCATTTCTTCATATGTTTGTTGGCCATTCTTCTGTCTTCTTTAGAAAAATTTCTGTTCAAGTCCTTTGCCCACTTTTTAATGGGGTTATTTGATTTTTTCTTCCTAATTTTCGTGAGTTCTAAGTATATTCTAGTTATCAGTCCCTTATCGGATGCATAGGATGCAAAAATTTTCTCCCATTCTGTAGGCTGTCTGTTTACTTTCATGACTATTTCTTTGGCTGTGCAGAAGCTTTGTAGTTTGATCATGTCCCATTTATTTATTTTTGTTGCTGCTGTGATTGCCTTTGGGGACTTCTTCATAAACTCTTTGCCCAGGCCGATGTCTAGGAGAGTGTTTCCAACTTTTTCCTCTAGAGTTCTAATAGTTTCATATCTTAGGTTTAAGTCTGTTATCCAGCGTGAGTTGGTTTTTGTGAGAGGTGAAAGGTGTGGGTCCTGTTTTAGCCTTCTACAGGTGGCTATCCAGTTTTCCCAGCACCATTTATTGAAGAGGGATTCTTTTCCCCAGCGTATGTTTTTGTCTGCTTTGTCAAAGATGAGATGGCTATATGAGGATGGTTTTATATCAGGATTCTCACATCTGTTCCACTGGTCAATATTCCTGTTTTTGTGCCAATACCATATTGTTTTAATTACTACAGCTTTGTAGTATAGTTTGATATCTGGCATATTAATGCCTCCCATTTTGTTTTTGTTGCCTAGAATTGCTCTTGATATTCGGGGTCTTCTTTGGTTCCATACGAAGTGTAAAATTATTTTTTCCATATCTGTGAAGAATGCTGATGGGATTTTAATAGGTATTGCATTGAATCTGTAGATCAGTTTGGGTAGTATAGACATTTTGATGATATTGAGTCTGCCGATCCACGAGCATGGTATGGATTTCCATCTGTTTACATCCTCTGCTATTTCCTTCCTCAGTGTTTCATAGTTCTCCCTGTAGAGGTCTTTTACCTCTTTGGTTAAATATATTCCTAGGTACTTTAATTTCTTTGTTGCTATTGTGAAGGGAATTGAGTCTTTGATTTGGTTCTCAATTAGATTGTTATTGGCGTATATGAATGCCTCTGATTTCTGTGTATTAATTTTGTATCCTGAGACTTTACTAAATTCATTGATCAGTTCCAGGAGTTTCTTGGTTGAATCCTTGGGGTTTTCTAGATACAATATCATATCATCAGCAAACAGTGAAAGTTTGATCTCTTCTGCCCCTATTTGGATACCTTTGATTCCATTTTCCTGTCTGATTGCTGTAGCCAAGACTTCCAGCACTATGTTGAACAGAAGTGGAGATAGTGGGCAGCCTTGTCTGGTTCCAGTTCTAAGTGGGAATGATTTCAATCTTTCCCCATTCAGTATGATGTTGGCTATGGGTCTGTCATATATGGCTTGTATCATTTTTAGGTATGTCCCTTCTATGCCTATTTTCTTAAGTGTTCGTATCATGAAAGGGTGTTGAATTTTGTCAAAAGCTTTTTCTGCATCTATTGAAAGGATCATGTGGTCTTTGTTTTTGCTTCTGTTGATGTGGTGAATTGCATTTATAGATTTACGTATGTTGAACCATCCCTGCATCCCTGGGATGAAGCCCACTTGGTCGTGGTGGATTATTTTTTTGATAAGTGTCTGTATTCGGTTAGCTAAGATTTTGTTGAAAATTTTTGCATCTATATTCATTAGGGATATTGGTCTGTAGTTTTCTTTTTTTGTTGCATCCTTTCCTGGTTTTGGTATCAGAGTAATATTCGCTTCATAAAAGGTGTCGGGGAGGTTTCCGTTCTTCTCGATGTTGTGGAATAGTTTCTGCAAGATAGGTACTAGTTCTTCTTTGTAAGTATGGTAAAATTCAGGTGTGAAGCCATCTGGACCGGGACTTTTCTTTTTAGGGAGATTTTTAATTGCTGTTTCTATTTCAGCTGTTGAGATTGGTCTGTTCAGGGAATCTATTTCTTCCTGGTTGAGCCTAGGGAGGCTGTGTGTTTCTAGAAATTTGTCCATTTCCTCCACATTTTCCAGTTTGTGTGCATAAAGATTTTTGTAGTATTCATAAATTGTATCTTGTATCTCTTTGGGATCAGTTGTGATATCTCCTTTTTTATTCCTGATGGAGCTTATTAGAGATTTCTCTTTTCTGCTTTTCGTTAGCTTAGCCAACGGCGTGTCAATCTTGTTTATTTTTTCAAAGAACCAACTTTTTGTTTTATTAATCTCCTGAATAGCTTTCCTGTTTTCAATTTCGTTTAGTTCTGATTTGATCTTGTTGATTTCAGTTCTTCTGCTGGGTTTGGGGTTGGTCTGTTCTTCTTTTTCCAGCTCTTTGAGTCGTTTCATTAGATTGTCTATTTGTGATCTTCTTGCCTTTTGGTTATAGGCATTTATGGAGATAAACTTTCCTCTCAGAACTGCTTTAGCTGTGTCCCAGAGGAGTTGATAACTTGTCTCTCCATTGTCGTTTTCTTCATAGAAGTTTTTTATTTCCGTCTTGATTTCTTCATTTACGAAGTAATCATTTAGTAGGAGGTTGTTTAATTTCCACGTTTTTGTGTAGAAATGTGAGTTTCTGTTAGGGTTGATTTCTAGTTTTATTCCACTGTGATCTGAGAAGGTACATGGTATGATTTCTATTTTTTTAAATTTCTTGAGATTTTCTTTGTGTCCTAGGATATGGTCAATCTTAGAGAATGTCCCATGAGCTGATGAGAAGAACGTATATTCAGTGGATTTTGGGTAGAATGTTCTGTAGATGTCTGTCAGACCCAATTGTTCTAGAGTTTTGTTTAAGTCCATTATTTCTTTATTAATTTTCTGTTTGGAGGATCTGTCTCGTGCCGTCAGTGGGGTGTTGAAATCCCCGGCGATTATGGAGTTGCTATTAATCCATTTGCTTAGCTCCAGTAAGGTTTGCTTTATGAATCTGGGTGCACCTAAGTTGGGTGCATATATATTTAAAATTGTTATCTCTTCTTGTTGGACTGTGCCCTTCACCATTATATAATGACCCTCTTTGTCTTTTACTACTTTTGTTGGCTTAAAAACTAAATCGTCTGAAATTAGAACTGCCACACCAGCCTTCTTTTGGCTTCTGTTTGCTTGGAATATTGATCTCCACCCTTTTATTTTTAGTCTATGTGCATCCTTGCAGGTTAAATGTGTTTCCTGAAGACAGCATATACTTGGCCTGTATTTTCTTATCCATTCAGCCAGCCTATGTCTCTTGAGTGGAGAGTTTAAGCCATTCACATTTATTGAGAGAACTGATAGGTAAGGTAGATTACTGATCATTCTGTTGGGTTGGATGTTGTTGCTATGATTTCTGTCTTGAGCCATTGTAATATCTGGCCTTTAATATCTTTGGGTTTTGGTTGTTTTTATATCCGTGGATTATTATTATGATGTTCCGTGCATAACGCTGTTTTAAGTACTTCTTGTAGGGCTGGTCTTGTCTTGGTGAATTCTCTGAGCCTTTGCTTGTCTGCGAATGTTTTTATTTCTCCTTCATATATGAAGCTTAGTTTTGCAGGGAATAATATTCTAGGCTGGGCATTGTTTTGTTTCAAAAGAGTGAGAATGGGGCCCCAGTCTCTCCTTGCTTGTAAAGTCTCATTAGAGAAGTCTGATGTTATTCGAATTGGCTTTCCCTTGTATGTCACTTGCTTCTTTTGTCTTACAGCTCTTAGAAGGGCCTCTTTAGTTGATACTTTGGTCAGTCTGATGACTGCATGACGTGACGTCTTCCTGTTTGCATTGAATCTCCCAGGGGTCCTCTGGGCTTCTTGAACTTGTATATCGAGATTTTGAGCAAGACCTGGGAAATTTTCCTCTATTATATCTTCAAAAAGCTTGTCCAGCCCTTGAGTGTTGTCTTCCTCCCCTTCGGCTAAACCTATGACCCTCACGTTAGGTTTTTTCACATAATCCCACAGCTCTTGTAGACTTTGGTCTTTTCTCTTGTTTCTCTGCTGTATTTCTGTGACTGATTTATTTAATTGGAAGGTGTTATCTTCAAGCTCTGAGATTCTTTCTTCTGCTTGATCTACCCTGTTCTTGAGACTTTCCACAGTATTTTGTAGTTCTCTGAGTTGATTCTTCATCTCCAGGACTTCGGTTAAAGTTTTCTTCACTGTGTCAATCTCTTTGTTGAACCTTTGTTCCATTTCTTGGAGGTTTTTTGTGTTTTCTTGGTGTTGGTTATTGAGTTGTTGTTGCAGCTGGGTGAGTGTTCTTATGATCCACATACGAAATTCCTTTTCTGTCATATTGGTTGCCTGATTTTGGTCGGTGTCCGTTTCTAGGGGGCTGGTGCTCCTCCTTGGGGGTGTGTTTTCCGTTTGGTTCTTCATATTTCCTGAGTTCTTTCGCTGATTTCTTCCCATGTCGATCAGTTGTTGTTTCTTTCCTTAGGTTATTGTTTGGGTATTCACACACCTTGTTTAGTTTCTGAGGCGTTAGGTGGTGCCTGTGGGTGAAATTGGACCACTCCCTGTATATTGAGTCAGTGGGTGCTGTGGAAAGGCTGTGCAAGATGCTGTCCCTGTCAGTAGGTGGCGTTTGCTTGGAGGAACAGGCTATGGTGTTGATTTTGAGTCCTGTTATCAGCTCTCGTTCTGGGCGGAGCTGGGTTGGGTAAGCCTGCCCTCAGGCCGTTAGCAGGGGTCAAAGTTCTGTTCTCTGCTGTCAGGGCGGGGCTGGAATGGTCCCGCTCAGCCAGAAAGTCTGAGTGTGGGGGTGGGGCTGTCTGAGACCCACAGTCTGCAGCAGGCCTCTCTTCTTTCCACCCTCCCCAACTCCGCAGCTACTCCTGAGCCTCTGCCAGCAGGCCAGACCACAAGCCACCAGGCCTCCCCGGACTGTGATGCCGGCGGGGAGGTTCCCTGCACAGGAACGCCACCTGGGTTGGGCGCACCGCCTCCTCCTGGGACGCCGTTCCGCCCGATCCGCCCCTGGAGGCACACAGACCTCTAGGACGCCGATCCACCCCTGGAGGCACACAGACCTCAGTAGGCTGTTCACGTATAATCCTTCTGTGCCCCGGGCAATGCTAGCCCTCGGTGCAGGGGATCTGGTCTGCAGGTCCGACCTCTGGGTCCCAGAGTTCAAACTGTATTCCCACCAGGGAGAGGGTTTCCGGTCCTAATTCACCCACAGGGAGCCCAAGCTGGGTCTATGTTTCTCAGCCTCTGAGTCGGCACCGTTTTCCTGGGAACACGGTGCCAGCAGCACCTGGGAGGGCGGGCGGGGTCCCAAACGGGAAGGTCCCGTTCCCTGGAGGTGCCTCCGGCTGGTGGCTGTATTGTCTCTCTGGGCAGCCGCGGGTAGGGTCGGCGGAGGGGAGGAGGAGGCAATATGGCGCCTGCCGCGCGGCTCTCCGTGCACACGGAGGTGCCCGGAGGAAGTTGGGAACCTGGTGCCACGTCTGCTACAGGCTCACCGTTGGCAAGCGGCGGCAGTCTCTGGGCTGATGTCCGCAGGTCTCTCCACCCACTGGGGAGCCCGCCAGCAGTCCCGAATGCAGGGGAGGGGAAATAGCAGATCCACCTACCCTTGCCGCTGGTCTCCGGGCTGCTCCGGTGGTCTCAGCCTCCAGTTCTCCTCTGCAGCCTCCTCCCGTGGAGTCTCCCGGGGTCTCAGGTACCCCTCCTTCCGGCCCTTGTCCGCTGTATCTATTTTGTCTTCTTTTGAAAATTTTCTGTTCATGTCCTTTGCCCACTTTTTGATAGGGTTGTTTGATTTTTTTTTTTTTTTTTGCTGATTTTCCTGAGTTCTAAATAGATTCTAGTTATCAGCCCTTTATCAGATGTGTAGCTTGGGAAAATTTTCTCCCATTCTGTGGGTTGTCTGTTTGCTCTCTTGACAGTTCCTTTGGCTGTGCAGAAGCTTTTTAATTTGATCAGGTCCCATTTGTTTATTTTTGTTGCTTCTGTGATTGCCTTTGGGGTCTTCTTCATAAATTCTTTTCCTAGGTCAATGTCTAGAAGAGTATTTCCAATGTTTTCCTCTAGGATTTTAATAGTTTCACACCTAATGTTCAAGTCTGTTACCCAGCGTGAGTTGATTTTTGTGAGAGGTAAAAAGTGTGGGTCCTGTTTGAGTCTTCTGCATGTGGCTATCCAGTTTCCCCAGCACCATTTATTGAATAAGGATTCTTTTCCCCAGTGTATATTTTTGTCTCCTTTGTTGAAAATTAGTTGGCTATATGAGGATGGTTTTATATCTGGGTTCTCTGTTCTGTTCCACTGGTCAATGTCCCTGTTCTCTGTGGCTCTTAACCACTTCGGTAAGGCACTCACTGGCTGCGAACCCTTGCCCACAGCCGGCACTCACAGTCCGCACGATAGTTTGTGCTGTGCATTCACCACAAATCCGTTTTGCCCTTGTGTGATGAGGAAAGCTTTAAAGCACTGAAAGCTTGTTTTACTTTACAGGCAGCTTTACTTGTAATGTAAATCAGAATAGGTAACATGTACATATATGTTTTCATTACGTTATTTTAAAATGTTTGCAATTTTATTTTGAAATAAATGAAAAATTAGAAAAGTCATATCACGGCTGTCGGCTAAAGTCACCGTGCATGTTCATCTGTGGCTATCGACTATAGTCGACGCTGGTACTGAAGTGGTTAAAAGAGGCTGGCACATCCTCCTCCCTCTCTCTTGCTCCCTCTCCTGCCATGTGACATGCCTGCTCCTCCTGCACCCTCCACCTTGACTGGAAGCTCCCTGAAGCCCTCGCCAGAAACAGATGCTGGTCCTATGCTTCTAGCACAGCCTGCAGAACCGTGAGCCAAATAAACCTCTTTTCTTTAGAAATTACCCAGCTTCAGGTAATTTTTCATAGCAGCGCAAAATGGACTAACACCCCCCATGTGTTCAACCTCTGAGCCTAGTTGAAGGGGTCAAGAAGAATATAATGGATACCAAAATGAATTTCCAAGCACTGCCCAAGCTGGCTGAGCCTCAGTACAGTATGTGTACAGATTTCAGGAACTGGGCTTTATGTTATACTCTTAAATGAGTGAATTTCAAATACAAAACGAACAGCTCTATACCTTTTGCAGCATGCTTGTGAAACAGAATATGGCCGTGTATTGGACAAAAGTCCATTGTTTGTTTCATATTTTATACTTAGATTTTAAATTTTCAGATGAATCCCTCATTTTTTTTTTTTTTTTTTAGCTGAGATTAAAGTTACCTACACCTAGAGGAATAATTGAAGCATATGTCTATGTGGGCCAAGAGGATAAAGGACAATAGAGGAATCAGATCAAAGAAATATGTGTAGCGTATATTTCAAAATCTCTAACTTTAACTATAGTGCATTTCTTTTATTTATAATCATCATGGAAGTCAATTTGTCACTACTCTGGTCATGCACTGGAATATTATATAATGAACACTGAGATAGATTTATGGTTTCAAAACCAGGTCATCATGGCTCTGATAGTACCCAATGCAATTCAGAAATTCCTGACTGACCTTCACTTTATGAACAAATTTCTGCTGTTTCTCAGCATGATTTTCAGGGCCTTTCACTAACATGACAATTTGCAATATTGATCAAGTCAGTGTCCTACTCAAGAAACTCTTACAAAATATCAAGTTGAGGATATTTTTAAAGGTCAAGGTACAGGTTTTACCTCAGTACATTTCCTGGAGAAATTAAAGTGATTATTCTTACTCATCCTCCCAGATATGTGTCCGAGATGGGCAGAGGTGTGGGGAAGCTCTCAGAGTGAGTGAGGTGGGAGCCTTTATGGGGACAGTATTCAATGGGGTTAAGCCAGTGACAGCCCGTGTCCAGAGAGCAGGCAAGGGGGTTGCTGGGAAGATGAGCAAGTGGAGCAGAAATGCTCGGGGGCAGTGCTTCTCTCTGTGAAGCACTGAGAAGCTCTCTCTCTTCCTCCCCACTGAGGGATTCTATCAGTCAGGATCCAACAGGAGACTGCAGGGCAAAGTCCCTCTGAAGGTTCGCTAAAAATTCAACTCACAAGAGAATAACTAATGGAGAAAAAGCCATACAAAATTATTTAATGTTTATACATGGGATCCTTCAGAATGAAGACCCAAAGAAACAGGGGAAGTTGTCTGTTTTTAGGTTCAACAAAGTATGGTTGGCCAATTAGAAATATGATTGGACAAAAAGGGTATGATCTAATGCTAATAGATTGAGTGGGGAAACTCAGGCAGGCCTGTCTATCCAGATTCTTCTTGGCCTCTCTGAGCATGAATTCTTTCCTTCTTGGTGTGGGGCAGGACCCTCCCAGTAATGGAGGTCTTATGACCTACAGTCAAAGTAGGTCTCAGATAATTTTATTATGGCCAGATTTTACACAGAATATTTTTAAGTTTAAGATTTAATAACTGGCATTCAAGAAAAGGGGTTTGGGTTTCCAAGACTCACCTTGGGGAAGAGGGGTTCTAGTTTATTTGGCTAGCCTTGGGGGAGAATGGAACAGAGAGACAGAAGGATAGGAGAAAGTCAGAGAAAAACTTTTGCTTCTAAGGCCTTCATTTTGGGGTATTGTTTTCTGAGCCCCGACAAGACAGAAAACGCAAAATAGTTTTTAATAGGGAAAGTTTAACATAAAGAATTAATTGACTTTTTAATAAAAGCTGCTCTAACTAGGATAAGGTGCTATCTCATTGTGGTTTTAATTTGCATTTCCCTGATAACTAGTGACGTTGAACATTTTTGCGTATGCTTATTGACCATTTGTCTATCTTATTTTGAAAAGCTTCTGTTCATGTCTTTTGTCCACTTTTTAATGGGGTTGTTTGTTTTTTTCTTGCTGATTTGCTTGAATTCTTTGTAGATTCTGGTTATTAGTCCTTTATCAGATGTATATCTCATAAATATTTTCTCCCATTCTGTAGGTTGTTTATTTGCTCTATTGATTATTTCCTTAGCTGTGCCCAAAACAATAGATGCTGGCATGGATGCAGAGAGAAAGGAACACTTATACACTGTTGGCAGGACTGCAAATTAGTACAACTGCTGTGGAAAACAGTATGGAGATTTCTCAAAGAACTAAAAGTAGACCTACCATTCAATCCAGTGATCCCACTAGTGTGTATTTACCAAAAGGAAAAGTTATTTTATTAAAGAGACACCTGCAAGCAAATGTTTATTGCAGCACAATTCACAATTGCAAAGATGTGGAATCAACCTTAGTGTACATCAATTCATGAGTGGATTAACAAAATGTGACATATATATACCATGGATTACTACTCAGCCATAAAGAAGGATGAATTAATGTCTTTTGCAACAATTTGGATGGAACTGGAGACCATTATCCTAAGTGAAGTATCTAAAGAATGGAAAAACAAATACCACATGTACTTGCTATTAAATTGGAACTAACTGATGAACACATATGTGCACAGAGGGAAGTAAAACTTAGTGTAAATCAAGCAGAGCAGAGGATGGAGGAGAGGACGGGCAAAAACCTACCTAATGGGTACAATAAGCATTCTGACTCAAGCATTACAAAAATGATCCATGTAACCAAAAACATTTATACCCCCATAATATTTTGAAATTAAAAATAAGAATAGGGGATTTTACTAATTAGGGATTGGCTAATACAAACAAAGAGAGTGCTAACAAACACAAGAATAGCAGATACAGGGAACAGTTACTACCCTTGGGGCTGAAATGAGCACCCAAGGAAAAAGGTCTCTTGGGGCTGAGACACACATGTTGGAGAGGCATGGCCATGGCTCTCTGAGTATGTGACATTTGCTGTAACACTGTTCTGGTGGGACTTGCTGGAAAGGTTTTCTTTGGAGTTTTAGGGGGAGCCAACCTCTTGGAGTTGTTGTGCCCCAGAACTCCACAGGCTGTGGGGAGCTGGGGAAGCTGTTGTAGAGGTGAAGCCATGACCACTGGCACTCTGCTGTCAAGTTTTCACAGGGAGGTGAGCAGGGAAATTTTTTAAGGGGAGTGGCCTTCCCCTAGGAAGCTATGTAGGGGAGAATGTGCTGGAAAGCCAGTCACAGGGAGGCACTCCACTGAGACGTCTCTTGCAAGTTGTGCTGGGGGAGCTGCCACAGGTAGGGGCCTCCTATCCTAGACACTGCTGAAAGAACTACAGTCTCTGCAGGCGCCCAACAAGGTGAGCACAGCAAAACGAGGAAGAGAGAATGCTTTCTCCTCCAGAGTCCCTGGGCTGACAGAGCGAAACATTGGGCCAGCTGGGGATGGAGAGATATTAATATTTACAGAATGCAGCTCCATTATTTCAGAGCACAGGAGGAAAGGTGGATTTGGAGCTGAGAGGCAATAAAGCTATAACTCACACTGTGCTCTAGGTGTCTCCCCGCCACCTGTCACTCCCCAAAGGCAGGTCATCCTGTGATCCTTGCTTTCTGGAGAAATTCTATTTAAACTGAAACGTTTGCTGCAAGGTGCCCTCTTTTGTGCTTAAAACTTACTATGAGAATCAGAGTCTCTTAATGAAGAAAAAGACTGAGTGCACAGAGTAACATGCCCTGCCCACAAAACAATTACAGCCCTGTGCCAGGTGTCATTACTTTGGACAAGTTCTCACAACAATACCTAGAGATTGATCGGAGGCTCCGGTAGAGAACAGTGAGAAAGCAATTTAGAAAAGCAATAACGAAATGGATGGTGGCAACCAAAGTCTGTTCACGGGGAATTACCTTAAATATATTTGCCATTTTAGTTTTCTGGTGTGTTTCCTTTGTAATTACATGGAGGCCTCTGAGGAGCTCCAGTTCCTTTATCAGCACTTTCAACTTACATTTACAGAAGACAAGGCAAATAGTTATCTAGGTCAGCATAGTTTTCGTGTGTATTTATTTTCTGCGTATGTTTCTTAACAGACAACATTAAAGAAGGCACTTACTCTTAACACAGAAAAACTGAAATCTGTCTTTTTAAACAGGATTCTAGTCAGTTAAAATCAAGCCAGAACCCACACTTCTTTACTCACTTGGGTACTTCTTTGGTAGATTTGCTGATTTGTCATTTTTCTGAGTTAAAGATATTTCCTCTCCCACACACATACTCACATATTCACAAAACACTGCAGCCACTCTGTGCATGAAATCACTATGGGGGTGGTCTTACCCTGACGAGAAATATACACGGGTAGAAGACATTTGCTATAGAGGGAGGCCCCCAGAGCAGGCCCTGCTCAGCTGAGCCCCTAGGAAAGACCCTGAGCAAGCTTTGTCAGAGCTGGAGCTGACAGCTACGTATAAGTTGAGATTCTCCCGCCTAAACACAGGGATGGACTTGTGCAGCCTCCGTGCTTTCTCTTTTCCTGAAGCAGATAAGGAAGATAATCCAGAATCAAGGAAGAAGCAGCAATTTCCTCTTTACACAGAAAGGACTTTGGCTAGCATCTTTTAAACATGAAATAGGCCCCGTGAGGGAGCTTTTCCAAATAATCAGCCCATAGTGAGCCACAAATGCTGGTCTTTAGCACCTAAAAGTATGGTAACGTTATATATATATTTTTTACAAAAAGTATTGTGGTAGCTGCCAAGCAGTTAATAATAACGTTTTTTCTTTTTCTTCTGGATTTTGTGATGTTTATAGTGTTGTCAGCATTTGACAATCTGCAGTAATTTCTCATTGTAAATATTCACTTTATTAAAAGAAAGTAGGGATTCAGCACCACCAGGAAACCAAGAAACACATTTTCCTTGTATGTATAAATGAATATAAAATGAAGATATTTAACAAAATGAAAGGAAAGTTTGGGATGGGGGAGGGAGGTTTAGAAGACGCAGAGAGGACATCAAGTGTGAACACTCCAAAAAGAGAACTCCGGTAGGTTTACAGGCATTTTTTCCCTAGGGCA
This sequence comes from Microcebus murinus, assembly GCF_040939455.1. Lineage (NCBI taxonomy): Eukaryota > Metazoa > Chordata > Mammalia > Primates > Cheirogaleidae > Microcebus > Microcebus murinus. The sequence goes on from NC_134108.1 coordinate 32,095,209, forward strand.
ATTACATAAAGGGGAGGCGAAATCAATTCTATGCTTTAAATACACACACAGGGGACCTTACAGTTTTGAGGGGAAAAAAAATCATTGAATAAAAGTCTTTTGTACCAACTCATCTCTAGGGACATAATTCATTTAACAAAAACTATAGTCTCAGATATCCAATGGGATAACACTATATCCCTCAACAGTCTTTGAGAGATGAGTAACATGATGCCATATCCTTTATCACGTCGTATTTTGCTACGAATTAGGGTGCACTGAGTTTTTAAAAGCTCATTGTATGCAAGACTTTTGAATTTATTATTATTACTATTATTGTTTTGTGTAGAATGACGGGATAGATTCAGGGACTAATAACCAGCCAAATTTCTTTTAGGATTGCCTGCTATGAACATTTTCAGGCTGGTAGTGGGCAAAGCCCGTTACTATTGGACAATTGTACAATAGACCATTGTGTTTACATTTCCCTAGACACAAGCCTGCAACAGCCTGCCTTAGGAGCTGCCTCTCCCTGATCCTTGGCTTTTCTTTTCCATAATTGTTTGTTTTCCCTAGCTAACTCTAATTTTTGTTGTTTACTGAACTCCCGCTGTGCTATCATTACATGTGCCATGAAACTTGATCACTTAGCAGAGTTGGTTATAGCATACCCAGTACCAAGAGAAGTACAGAATCAGAAATGTGTTGCATCAGCTTCTCTTACTGTATAAACTGCACCCCCAAAGGGAGTCAGGCTCACTGGGAGCCTGTATTAATCCAGGCCACTGGGGTACCACTTCATACATTACTATTACATTTCTTCATGATAAGCTTTTCTCTTCAGTTGCAATTTCCTTGGCTGCTAGTGGTGACTGCAATATCAAAAAAAAAAAAAAAAAAAAAAGAAAGTGAGAAAGTGGGGCAATGATAGGGAAATAATAGAAGCAAGATCCCGAGCTTGAAATAGTTTTAGGACAGCACTGCTGACTGTAAAACAGCTCTACTGAGTGGAGTAATGTTAGACGTTTTATCCATCCATCCATCTGTTCACCCAGATGGCAGAATAAATATTCTAAAAAAAACCTTGGACATTGTGTAGGGAAAGTTGTAAGATTAAATGTAAAAGGGATACATATAATCCCTAAATTTAGGTGTAAAAAATTAATCATACAATTATAGAATAAAGGATTCCTGCATTGAGTACTTATACGCATGTGAGAAAAATAAAAGGTAATTTCAAAACTCAACACCAGCCAGTAACTGCTAAAAAAAAAAAACAACAACCCCCACCCCCCGCAATCATGTAAACAGAATTAGAATGTCTGTCTCAATGGTGTAAGAGTTATGTTTTTCTTGATGATGTTTGTCTCAAATCAGGCTGTTTGGATCGGAACACCATATTGAAGAGGAGCATTGTACATTGGAGTTTTAAAGCTGCAACTGGAAGGTCAAGTTTCTTTTTCAGTCTGGTCATGAAGCTGTTGGTTTCCATCTTTTCAGCTCTATGTGTGTTTGTATCAGCGAGTAGTATCTAGTACTGTCTACCTCTACCCACAGGAAGATAACAGTATTTACCCCTCAAAATCTATTTGCTGAATGGCAAAATTATCTTACATTTGTTTGCATTAAGGGATGGGGTTTTAAAACTGATGCAGAGATGGTATCAAAGCTGCAGGCCCAATAGGTGGCAGAGTGTCCAATCTGGGCTCCATTCACAGAGGTAAACTGGAAAGTGCTCCATGAGGATGCCTTCATAAGCCAGGGCCCATGTACGACTCACATAATGATAAGTGCACAGTCAAAAATTACAAATCACACAAGGCAGTCTACCACCCTGAGATGGTGAGGCAGACATAACTGGGAGCATTTTCACTTAATGAATTATAGAAAACAGAGCAACTTAGACTAAATTAAAATATCAGTATCTTTAAAATGTTTAAAGAAGAAATTGAATACATAAGATAAGAGGTTATTATTTTTTGAAAATTAAGGAAGGTGTAAAAAAGAAAAAAGTAGAAATTCTAGAAATAAAAAATAATTATTAAAATGAAAAAGTCAATAGATGGGCTAAATGGTAGATTAACTCCACTGAAAAGAGAATTAATGAAATGCAAAATAAAAGTGAAGAAATTAGAATACAGCAGAAAGAAATAAGGAAACAGGAAATACATCGAGACAGATTTACCAGATTTGGAATGAAATAATGATGCTTAAGCCCTAGGCTGCTCACTTGCACTTCTATTGCATTTCATATTGCCCTTCTAGCAATATGCTGCTCCTTAGCAACGTGTTTGTATTGTTGTTTGTTTACATGAGATTTGTGAAAGTGAGATTTTTAACTGCAATCGGTGAAGACTGCTAAATCTTTCCATTCCACTTGGCCTCTGTCACATCTGTTGGGTAGCTTTGTAGTGTCCATGTACATTTTTGGAAAAGTTGACTTGGGGATATTTTGGTTTGGGTTTGGTGGCATATATTTGCATAGTCTGTAATAACTTCTCTGCACAGCTGGTTACTATTGGCATCCTAATGTAGAAATGGCTTCCAGGAATACTTCTACCACTACTATGCCAAATGCTTGACATCATGTCACAGAATGGCAGAGCCAGAGGTCATTTCATGATAGGAAAATATCCTATAGCACCTGGCACTAAAATAATGAAGAAATAAGGTTTGATATATATGGAGCCAAAAAGGATCTTACAGTTATATACAAAAGAAAATTGCTAGAGGTTTCCTGCATATTTGACAATAATCCTAAACTTACAGATATAATCAGTGATGAGCTGTGGCACTACAAGAAGGTTTTCTTTTTTTTTTAAGCTATCAATGATAAGAATGAAGCTAGAGAAGAGACTGAAATATTTTTCTATTCCTTTAATTGAAAAAGGGATTACATAATTATTGACATAGAAGAATATACACCCAAATATAAAGGAGAAAAAAATGTATCCTGAGGTATTCCAGGAGGTAATATGCATATTATGCTATATTTATTATGTTTATAGAATTTTTTGTTCAAATTTATAATTTGTGTAATTTACTTTTTGCATTCTAAATAAATTTCATCTCAAGACTAATTTTCTATTCATACTTTTGTATTCTTTCCCAGATTCTTTCTGGTAGTCTAAGTTTAAAGACTCCCAGATTGTATAAATTTCAGGTCTCAAAAAACCTGGAACTGTTTCTGGAAATATGAAAGACAGGTTGACACATGGAAGATAAAATGAGAAGCTCCAATTTAAGTAAGATTCAAACAAAGAGAATGAGGGAATTTGGAAGAGGCAATATTCAAAGAGATATGTTAGAAAATTTCCCCAAATTGTAAGAAGACTTAAGTCTTAAATTGAAAAAAGTACTTAGAGTTCTGAACAGCACAAATAAAACCAAACCATCATCTAAATACATTGTAGTGAAACTACAGATTATCATAAACAAAGAAAAAATCTTAAAAACTACTAGAGAGAAAGGAAAGAAAGCCTACAAAGATACCGATAAGAATAAAAGTAGACTTCTCATTAGTGATAATTGATACAGGTAGGCAATGAAATCCTATGTTCAAAGTTCTGAGGGAAAATGTTCACTTAGAGTTCTTACCCAAAACTATAATTTAAGATTAAGAGCTACACAAACACATTTCCAGGCATTTGAAAACCAAGAGGTTTACCCTCACTAGATGATCTACTTAACTATTATTCCTTAACAAGAAAAATGAACAAATGAATTCAGAAGGAAAATATGGAATCCAGGAAACAATGATAAACAAAAATAAGTTGTTAAACAGAAACAAGTTCAAAAACATTGCTCAAAAAATAAAAATAAAAAATAAACCAACCCCCCCCCAAATACAAAAATAAAACAAAACAAAATAAAAAGAAGAAAAAAATAGTCCCCCCAAAACCAGCAACAACCAATTATGGTGAGTTTAATAGGACGAAAACACTAGACAGAAATAATATAAGATGGAAAGGATGAATATGAAGTCCTCTAAATGCTTTTAGACCTTTTTCTTCAAATCAAATCTAGACTTTAAGTTATATGTCTTTAAGCCAAAGAATTAAGTTTAAGAAAATTAAAAGAATAAAAATAGAAAGTGTTAACTGCAAAATCTGTAGAGAAAAATGAGGAAATTATTTGTTTAATGTAATGTAGGAAAGGAGGGGAAATGCTGCAAAATGGAAGCCTCTGAGTCAGGCAAGGCAGAGAGTATTATTTTTATGTATAAATGAGGCTTAAGAACTTTAAGTGATTCACCTAAAGTCATGTACCTAAATGGTGGAAACCAAGGTCTGGTAATATATATATATATATATATATATATATATATATATATATATATATATATATATATATATATATATATATATAAACTTGTTTTTAGAAGTATCTGGTCCTGAAATCCTCTTTATTTCTCTCTCCCCTTAAGGATCTTACTATTTTCCATGGGTTCTTGAGTCCTTGCTTCCAAAATTTGTATCTCTTGGCCAGATATTTCCTTTGAGTGTCAGATTTTCACCTCCACTGCCCCCCTGACACATGCACGTGATACTTCACATCTCAAATTCAATGTTTAAAAAGAAACACTCATTCTTTCTCTCACCCATCATAGACACTGTTAGCCGCTATGCAACTCTGTTTATCCTATATTTCTTGTTGGCAGAGCCCTGATTTTATTTTAATGGACTATTTTTTTTAGAGCAAGTATAGGTTTACAGATAAATTGAATAGAAAGTACAGAGTTCACACATACTCCCTTTCCGCCCCTGACCCCCCACACAACTTTCCCTGTTACAGTATTAACATCTTGCTGTAGTATGGTACATCTGTAACAACTAATGAACCAATATTGATAAGTTATTATTAACTAAAATCTATAGTTTACACTAGGGTTCACTGTTTGTTGTACAGAGCGGGCTTTGACTGATGCATTTGTCATGTGTCTACCATTACAGTACCATACGGATTAGTTTCAGTGCCCCCAAATCCTCTGTGCTCCACCTATTCATCCCTCCACTCTCCTCTTCCTGACTCCCAAGTAACCACTGATCCTTTGACCGTCTTCATAGTTTTACCTTTTTCAGAATGTCACATAGTTGGAATCATATGTATGAGATCTTTTCAGAATGGCTTCTTTCAGTTAAAGATGTGCATTTAGGTGTCCTCCATATCTTTTCATGGCTTGCTGGCTTGTCTCTTTTTATCACTGAATAATATTCCATTGTAAGGGTTTACCACAGTTTGTTTATCCATTCAAACAAGAAGGACATCTTGTTTGCTCCCAACTTTTGGCAATTATGAATAAAGCTGATATAAACTCTGTGTGCAAGGTTTTTTGGTGAACATCCTTTCAATACATTTGGGTTAATACCTAAATCCGGATTTGATTTTATTACTTGCAACTTTCTGACATATTTTGGGGGGAAGATTTTATCTTTAGTTTCAGAAAAATATCTTGATTGATACAAGAAAATATAGAAATCTCTTTCTTTTTGCATGCACTTGGTTGGGGTGGTCCTGTTCTGATGATTGAACCTGAACAGGGAATTTTGCAAAATCTTCTAGAAAATCTTTCTAGAAAATCTTTCTTCACACTCCTAGGACGGAGACTCACTGAGATGGCCATTTCTATCTCTAGAGACGCTGATGCCAGAAACTGTTGCAGCGATTGTGCCTGAGGATAGACCCGTATGGAAGAGGGCAGAGCTGAAAGGACCACAGAGAAGTGGCCCCAGAGTCCCAGTGTCCAGCACCTGGATTCTACTCTGCTAAATATTTCTTGGTTATGTTAAATAACACATTTTTATAAGAATTAAGGCAAATTAAGTCTAGACTTTCTGTTAGCCAAAAGCATGGCGGTTGTTGTCCTCCAGTCACCTCCCTAGTCTTCCTTGGTCTAGTAAACGATATCATCATCTTCTATTGGTAGAAGGTCACTCAAGCCCAAAATCTAAAAGTTATCCTTGAAATCTCCCTCCCTGCCTGCTCCCTCAGACACCTCCCCTGCGCCCAATCCATCTTAGGTCCAATTCCTTCTTCAAAATATTCTTTAATGTATTCTATTTCTACAAACACCCCATAGTCCAGGCTGCTATTATCTTTTTGCCAGAATTCCTGTGGGGTCTCCTGCTTCTATGCCTGTGCCCCTCCAATCCATCTCCAGAAAGTAGCAACAGAAATTGCATTAGGCCTTGGGTTTTAAGTCCTTCAGCGAATTTAAAAACCAATACCCAAATTCATGCCTGTGGCCTGTAACACCCGTCATGTAACACCCTACGTGATGCGGTCCTGTCACCCTGTCCAACTCAGTTCATGCTTCTCCACCCTTCTCCTGGCTTGTTAACCTCTGGCCACACTGCTCTTCTCCCCGTTCCTAGAAGACACCTTTTCTGTCCTACCTCAGAGTCTGTGTTCTAGTCCTTCTGCTTGACTGCCTTCTGACAGGTGACACCCTCCCCTTCCCACACACATGCACATACTTTTCACATAATTGGGTTCTTCTCATTTTAGGTATCCACATAAGGGTCACCTGCTCAGAAAAGTGTTCCCAGAGCACCCATTCTAACCCCCTTCCCCCGTTTCTCTCTGTTTTAGCCCCCTGTTTGCTTCCTTTACAGCACTTATGACAAGGTTTTATTTTATTTACTTCTCTACTTACCCGTCTATCTCAGAAAAAGAGAAAAGATAAGGGATTCTGTCTGTCTTATTAAACGTGTGTCCAGCACCTAGTCAAGGCATTCAAACTTAGATGCTGGATGAAAGATGTGTAATAACTTTTCTTTTTCTTATTTTTAGTGGCCATATCTATTGATAGCAATCTGGCATTCATCAAGATTAGATTTTGTTTTTAAAACAAGAGAGTGACATCATGGAAAGGCAGAGAAAAAGGGAAAAGATTGAGGAAGAGAAAAGCTTGGAAGAGGCATTCATATTAGCTATTCACATTAGCACCTTGTTTTAGAATTAATTGAAAACTCACTTCTGAGAATCATAATGTTTGATCTAGAAAGCACAAATAAAGGTCATTATATGAGCTTTACATTTTTTATGCTGCTTGAGTGGGAAAACAATCTAGTTCAGAAGAGACAACCATGGATCCAACAAGCTTTTCCCACTTGTATGTGTTTATAAAATGCTTGCAGATAATGAAGGAGGTCACTGGGATACTATTCATTTTTGAGAGAAGTTTTTATTTAATGGCTGTCTTATTGCCATGAGAAAAATTTGCTTTACTAATCTCTCAAAAATACATCAGATTGAGTCAATTATAGACCTTCCACTAAGAAAACTAGTTTTTTTCCCCATATTTACACTATGTGGACTGCAATAAATACACAAACCAAACATTTTCAGTAGACACCAGGCCTTTAAATTATGGAGCAATTTAGATTGATTTATCAGGCAGATGAGGTTGTTTAGAATCAGAGGGAGAATGAAGAAAGATTTTAAAAACTCATTATCATTTAATCAATGGCTACATATTTTGTAGTTGTGGTGATAAAGCTTTCACTTCAAAACCAACAGTTAGTTGAGAAATTCATTTATTGTCTGCTTTTTTGGAAAGATTTGAAAAGACATTGCACAATTCTTATTATGAATACCTCTTTGGGGATATCAAAAAAGCTCTACTTTCAACATGTCAGTTCGGTTTCTTTTTTTCAATGTCTGTTTCTGTTGATACATATTATATTTTAAAAAGCATACTTTCATTCATCAGATCAGATTTCCCTATTTGGATTATCTTCCCTTCTCCTTCCCAAGTCCCTTATGACCAAGTTCAAGTACCACCAAGAAAACATAGTTTCTAGTGATGACCCAACAGAACTCCTCCCCTCAACTTGTATGCATTCTAAATTCAGCACTGACTTTGTCTTGGTTTATCTTGCTGCTATACTACAGTCAGCTATCGTGGCCCATCTACAGAATGGAGGATGAACACAGAACATAAAACACAAAAGTGGGGAACACAAAGAAAAATGCAGACACACGTACAAACGGTTGACTTGAGTAATAATACACCGGGTCAGTTTTATTTTTATACTCTAAAAGATTAAAGTTAGTTCCTTGTACGTAAGCACCTAGGCGTGGCAGCGATAGCCATAAATTCCGGAAAGCGTAGCCTTACTGAAGCAGATATCCCCTGACTCAGAATTTCAAGGTGATTGCTCTAGGCACTAGGCATAGATAAAAGACCAAAATTAGCAAGGATGGGCAAGGTGAGCCACAGGGGGCATTTCTCATTCCCAGCTTCTCTTAGGGTGAGCCCCTAAGATCTTTGGCTGAACCCCGGCGGCTGTGCCTGCCTTAGGTCGCCCCTCCCTTGAGGGGTCTTACCCGTCATTGACTAACCAGCCATCTTATGGGATGTACGCAGCAATCACAGGAACAATATGTTTATCGTGTGGTCTCCAGACCCCCAATTCTGTGTGGTGGGGCCACTCTTGCTACTCGCAGCTCAGGTCCTTTGTTATGCCTCTAGGCAACACCTTTGTTTATCACAGGGAGTCTGTCCAGAACACATTACTTTCAAACACTCTGGGTAGAACACTTAAACTAGGAAAATATGTGTCAGTCCCCTACAGTCAGCATTTTGGGTTTCTGTAAAGTCAATCTCCTTCCTTTCTAAGCTTGCTCCCACTTCTTGGCCATGGGGCAAGTATCAGATGCTGGTGTGTTTGTACCACCAGATCCTGCCCATGGCTATATTGACTGGATCACAAGAGGTCAACACTCGACTCAGGCCCAACCAATCATGCTTTCTTTTTAGAAAATTTACAGTTTGGATCAAGAGCAGCTGGTTCTTCTCCATGAGCCCCTTGAAAATAACTGTTACAGTCAGAGGTTGTCTATTTACATGCAGCCAAAGCAGGGCATCCTATCTGCAGAGAGAAGACTGAAGTGGCAACACAGCGGGAAGCAGAGATAGAGGCTGAATAGCTGCTGCAGAACCTGATTGTTTTCAGTCCTTGATTGTAAGTCCTGATGAGCTCAGGCTTCTGTTCTTTCTTTGGGTTTCATTGAAAACTCCTGTATTCTGATAATAAACACCTTTGTGTTGCTTTGCTCTTTGAAGATTTTTACTTACAAACTGAAGAACTGTGAATATGTGATTCTTATTTCAAGAGTGCCTGTATATTTTAGGATTGAAATGACTTTATATGGAAAGAAAGATCAGGAATGATGGCTTTACCTCACTTTGCAATGAGAGCAGCACTCTGAACACAATCATTACTTAACTTTAATCCTGAAAATTCTACATTTAGAAGTAATTGAAATGTAAGATTAAAAAATCTAGGATTTTACTTTTGGAAAGTATGTAACCTAATGAGAATGTTTTAAACTTAAAATTTATGGTTCCAGGACTTCCTGGCTTGGTGACTTTGGGCAAGTCACTTAATTGTTTTAAGCTTCTATTTTTTCTTATGTAAAATGGGGATGATAACAGTGCTGTCACAAAGGACTGCTGAGGGGACTAACCAGGAAATTGTGTGTACAGTGCCCAGCACATAGTTCACAGGTCTGTCGGAACCAAATGTTGCAAGTGCGAGGAAGCTCCCATACTGGTTTTAACAACAGAAGAATAATTCAGGGGCATGTAAGTTGCAAAGGCCAGAGTTATGACAGGCTTCAGATAAGGTTTTACCTGGAAATATAGTTTCTCCACTCTGCCTTTGGCAGTGTCATCATTTTTCTCAGGTTGCATCCCTGATGGGTCCTTGGCAGATCTGGGCTCTTCCCACTCAGTACTAAATCAGATGCAACAGCCCCGCCCATCACATCCTCACATGCACAATGCTTTAGCTGAGGGCAGGGGTGTATCAGTTCAAATAGGCCTTACCTGAAACTCATTGGTTCTGACTGGATTCATTATCATCCCAGGCATTGTAGGAGGAGGATGGAAGGGGATTCTCTTATTGAATTAACAGCACCCAGTTCTGGAGTAGGGGTGGTGGGAGGGTTAGATCCTTAAAGGAAATGTAGGGAATTCTTCTCAGAAGTAAGAGAAATAGATTTGGGGTAGATGTCTGCAATAAATTCAATAAATGTACCTTTCTTATACCTTAGAAAGGAATTTTTAAAAGCCTACACAAAACATGTTGTTTCCTCCACTATTTTTATTATGTATGAGCTTTTACAATTGTTGCATACATTTTATTAGTTTATGTCTCAAGAATTTTAGAAATGGATTTTAAGAAATGTTCTTAATTCAAAAGTTGATTTGAACAAATCCTTCTTTGTCTTTTATTTGCCTTTTAAAAAATTCTTTTATGAGGGCTCTACTCTTCAGAGTCTGCTAAGGAAATGAGATTCTGGCAATGTTTTAATTCAAAAAAAGAACTCTTAGTTTTAGTGTGCTGGATCCAAATGTCTTCAGTTCCTATTATATTCCTGTTCAATTATTCCTTCAAGAGCTTTGTTCTCTTATGACTCGTCTTTATTGTTACCACATTTTTTCTGCTCTTTTCAAAGATGAGCTTCTGGACACAATTGAAGCCCTTGGTATCTGGTAGAGTCAGAGCCATCACGATTGGGAAGCTATTAATTAAGCTACATTTTTAAATGTAATATCCTCCTGTAGTTTGGGAATTCAGCTTTACATTGTTAAGCCAATCTTATTTAGGTTAGCACCTAAATTTTACAAATTTGTTATTCTAGTCTCCCTGAAGAAAAAAAATAATTTCTTTATTGTATTGATCCAATTCTCTTTTCCCCATTTTATTTTTCCCATATTATTTGTAATATCCACTACTTCAACTTTTAAAAATTGTAACCTACAAAAATAAATACATTTTACATACATTTTGCATTATGACCCAGTATGCAAGCTCATACAAACATAAAAACATAAAATAAATTTCACAAAACCATACTTACTCTGTACAATGTACTTTGATGTTTTCCTTACTATATTTCCTTCCTTTCTACTATACTACATAAGTTGCTCTTTTATAAATCTGTAATTTGATCTTATGACCCACTGATGTGTCTCAACAATACAATTTGAATATTATCGCTAAAGCTGTACTTTCTCACTATTGATTTTGTTCCCCTAGGGCTTTATGTTTGTGTTCAAGAGAGTTCTTGTCTTTATAAGGCAAAAATGGCAAATATTCCCATTTCCCTTTAAAGGGGGATTATACAAAATGAAATAATTATTAAAAGTTTCCCCTTAATAATTGCGCAGTTGAGAGCCCACTGCAGCACATCAAGTTAGCATGCATATCAACTAATAAAAGCCAGATAATCATAGTCATGATTCAGTTACTCAGGTGGTTTATTACCCAAGAGAGTGGTGCTGACACCTTGATTGTTTTGACTACTATGAAGTAATTTCTGCACGTCTGCCTCATCAAATCCATAATTGATATTCATCTGCCAAAAAATTTTATCCGAGGCATCATGATTGCCACTAATACATTAAAAACCAATTTATAAGAGAAAATAAAAATTTAAATTATATCCAGTTTACTTTTAATTTACTGGGACTAAACTATTTATAGTAGCAATGTGTCATTTTTGAGAAGTGCCAGCCCATAGTGGTGTAAAAATTCCTCTTTTGATTGTTATTGAGAATCAAAAAATGAAGAATATCTAAATAAATCAGTGGATATTTTAAAGTATACAAATATAAGAATTGCAAACATCAGATCATAAAGTTAGTTTTGGTCCATTTTTGATTTCATGAACATTGTTAAAATGTCAGTCAAAATATTAACAAACATTTGGTATAAGACCAAACAAAAGAAATTTTTTAATACATTTGCTTATTTACTTATTTAAAGTAAAGTAGGCATCAACTTTAAAATGAGAAAAGTATAAATCTCTTTCTTTTCTACCCCTCCCTCCCTCCATCTCCATCTATTTATATAGAAGGAGGCTAGCTGGCCTATCCTACGCCTATTGAAAGACTTATGTACCATCATTTATTTATTTAAACCCTGGAACATACACTATAGAGTTCCCAATGCAAAATATAGTTCATCAGCAAATAAAAGTTGTAGCATCTGCTTGGTGAATTTTGATTGGAAGGTCATACTTGATATCATTTGTTTTTTCTGTTCACCATGTACATATGTTTTTGTGGTTATTTTTCTCCATAAGCAGTCAACAGTCTCTAATGTTGATACTTTGGTTTCAGGGATAATTGCCCATCTCCCTGAGGTGCCCATTAGGGCACCCCTGATGAATTCCATGAAGGCTGCATAGTTTGCATTTTAAGTGAGCCAATCCAAAACTTGCTCTCCAAATTTCGTAGAAGTCTGTTTAGATATTTCTTTTGTGATTTAAGCTAATAATTTTAAGTTATATGTAAGAGAATGTACTTTATTTAAAAATATTATATAAATTATATCAAGTGATCTTAAATAATATGCCAATATACATTTTTTTCCTTAAAATCATTGTTTCGTCTTATGTAACTCAAAAGTAACAAAATGATTAAAAAATTCTATCAGTGTTCCTGTGATTGTGTGTTACTATCCAAGTGTCAAAAGGTCAGGCCACACTTCTGTAAAGAAATATAAAAGTCGGGGCCGGCCATGGTGGCTCACGCCCAGTAATCCTAGCACTTTGGGAGGCCGAGGCGGGAGGATTGCTTGAGCTCAGAAGTTCGAGACAACCTGAGCAAGAGCAAAACACTGTCTCTACTATAAATAGAAAGAAATTAGCCAAACAACTAAAAATAGAAAAATTTAGCTGGGTGCGGTGATGCGTGCCTGTAGTCCCAGCTACTTGGGAGGTTGAGGCAGAAGGATCACTTGAGCCCAGGAGTTTGAGGTTGTGGTGAGCTAGGCTGATGCCACGGCACTCTAGTCCTGGCAACACAGTGAGACTCTGTCAAGAAAGAAAGAAAGGAAAGAAAGGAAAAGAAAGGAAAAGAAAGGAAAAGAAAGAAAGAGAGAGAGAGAGAGAGAGAGAGAGAAAGAGAGAGAGAGAGAGAGAGAGAAAGAAAGAAAGAAAGAAAGAAAGAAAGAAAGAAAGAAAGAAAGAAAGAAAGAAAGAAAGAAAAAGAAAGAAAAAGAAAGAAAGTCAGTCAAAGTGAATTTGGCTATAGATAATCTATTCCTAGCTCCAACATTACCAAACAGCCAAACAGGTAAGACTTGACTTGTGTGTGTGTGCGTGTGTGTGTGTAAATGCTGAGGCTGAACTGAAAGGATAGAGTAATTGCCCATAAATGTGAAATAAAAAGGCAAAATTCTAAAGTTTTTTTCCCCCTTAGCATGAAAATAACTTTCTAAAGTAATATTTACTTCACAAGAAATGCAGTGATGGAAACATAAGGTTAGGGAGTTGAGAAAATTAAATCATAAATAAACACATTGTGTGAACTGGTTTTTAGTTTTGAATTAATCTGGGCAAATTCAGCTGGTGACTCCTTTCCTCCTTCTCCCCTGTTATAGTTTTCAAACTTTAAAAATGTATGACTTTCAGGCAAATATAATGTGAACACATGCCGAAGATTTTATTTCATTCAATTCATGAGGGAACAAATACAATGTTAAAACTGGTCTAAGAATGTGAGAAGCTATACATACATACATACACACACATTTAATTTCATAAAGGAATATTAAAATATGATTTCTCAGTTAGATATAAAACTGTTACCTTTGGACCTCTCTCTCGCACCAGGTAGAACTTATTTTCATCTCTATTAGACAAAAAAATCTACAAGTTAACCTTTGTCCTTACAGAATAGTAAAATAGACCAGTGGACAGAAAGTCAAGCTCAGTAAGTACTGCACTGAAAGGACATTCAGAAATTTATTTTGCATGTTTGGACGTTTTGAGTAATTTTTCTGATACCTGTACTCTTAATGCTCTTAATGTGGAAGTGTGTCCATAGCCCTTTCTACACACACACCCTTAGTGATCTCACCCAGTCTTATGGCTATAAATAACATCAATATTCTGATGACTCCCATGTTTACACCTATAGTTCAGATCATTTTCCTGAACTCTGGACTCATATATCCACCTATGGCATGATGCACTTCGAGACCTAATGGACAGTTTAAATTCAACATGTCTATATCTAAACTCTGGGTTTTCTTTTTTCCAAAAAAAAAAAAAAAAAGCCTGATCTATCCCCATATCCTTCATCCCTCAGTAATGCCTGGTCTATCCTTTTAGATGGTTAGAAGTTATCAGTACCTTATTGCTCCTACTCCACAGACAATACATTAGGAAACACTAGTCCATCTCCAGAAGATATCAGTGTCTAATTACTTCTCATCACCTCCACTGGTACCACCTGTTCTATCACTAGGTGTGTTCTTATGGAAGGGTTGAGTTCCAGGAAGACAATTTTCCTAAATAAAGTAGGGCCTTGACCCATTCAAGGGTGCATGAGTAATTCTCCAAATCTAAATATACAAACTAGTTCTCAAGAGAGTCCATTCTACTGTTCAAAAATGGTGTTATTTCTCTCATTTCTAATGTTATGTAACTATTTCTAAACCACCAAGAGTATATATTTTTTAAAAAACCCTTTTTGATTTAAGCATGTTGTGAATATGCTTTTATTTTTTAGTCTCCAACTTTTTCTAATCATTATTTAAGTCATAAGAGTCACTGTTCAAAGTAATTGATTTCTACGATGTGGATGTCACCCTTCAGGGAACCTTATATGTGCTGAAGCTTTAGGTTTAAAAAAAACTTAAAATTTTGTTTTTTAGTGAGGAAATACTCTATATTAGTTTGCTAGGGCTGCCATAATAAGGAACCATAGACTGGATGGCATAAACAACAGAAATTTATTTTCTTACCATTCTGGAGGCTAGAAGTCCAAGATCAAGGTGTTGTCAGGATTGGATTCTTTTGGAGGCTTCTCTCCTTGGCTTGTAGATGGCCATCATCTCTCTGCTTCTTCATGTGGTTTTCTCTTTATGCCTGTCTGTGTTATAATCTCTTCTTCTTGTAAGGATACCAATCATATTAGAGTAGGTCTCACCCATGTGACCTCATGTCACCTTAATTACCTCTTTAAAAGTCCTATCTCCAAGACAGTCACATTCTGAGGTACCGGGGTTTAGAACTTCAACAAGTGAATTTTGTGGGGACATAATTCAGGCTGTAACAGTCTAATATCAGTAATGGGCATGAATGTCTTGCTCAGTTAGGTCTCTGGAACAAATGCCAACTAGTGAGTCCAAGCCATCACTCTGCCTATCAAGATTCCAAAATAGTGTTGGAATTCAGGGCTCAGCTTGAATCACATCATTCAAGTGATGCACCTGGGGCATCACTTCCCTCCAGGTGCCTTTTGGATTATACTAATCTCAGTCAAGCAAAAGAGTAAAGTATAGATGTTCATATCTCTCTTGATTAAAAAAACATATAAAAAACGAGATGAAAATTCACATCACCAGTAAGCCATGTACTTTGCATGTGACAGTGAAAAAGACCGTACCCATGACTTGCAAAAATTGACCACTGTATTATGTTTCATTTTCATGTTAATCATAGATTAATTTTATGCACAAAATAATTCAGCAAATAATTCACACAAAATCAAGATATTTTTTTCAATTTGTCAAAGTATTCTTTTCTTCTGTTGTTAAGTAAAAAAATCTAGAAGAATTCTGTAGTTCAGGACAATAGGCTAAATCAAAGCGGGAGAAAACAGTTATGATTTTTAAAACCACTAATTGCAGCGTTAAGTGTCTGTCAGTGTTCTGGTGAGTTGGGGTGAAATCTGCTCTGTTCTTATTTTCCTTTGTCAGTGGCGTTCACCATGGCAACTTCAATGAACGTCCCCTCACAAATGTTTTTCTTCTAAAGTGTAAAGCACCTTTTTAAAGAAGAAGGCTGACAACCCAGGAGTGGGCGTTAGGAAAATAAATGAAAAGTATTCTGCTTTCATCATGAGTGCTGTGGGTGGCAGGAGGTGAGGAAATCACTGAGGGGACAAGGTTGGGTGAAGAAAACATTTTATCTTGTTTTGGGATAAAAATTAATTTGATTTTTGAAGTAGAAAATGAATTTGAAGTATGTTAGAGAAACTTTTCCCTTTAATAAAATTTCCTTATTTATGATCTTAAAGTTTGGACAAGCTTTGTTCTTACAAATTCATGGGCATTTCCAGAATATGGATTTTTGTATGGGACAGGTTTAATCAAGACCTGATTCAGTGAATTCTCTTGGGTCCAGGTGTGACTTTTTTTGGACCATGTTGGAAAATTTTACTAACGTGGGACTTGGACACAATATTAAGGGTTCCTTTAAGTTCCTTCCCACAAAATGTGGAGGTGGTAAGAGCCCAGGGGGTTTCAGTATTGGCTGTATATTTGAATCAATTGGGGATCTTTAGATAATGCCAATACTAGAGCCCTACCCAGAGATTAGAGTGTAATTGGACTGGGGTGATACCCAGATGTAGATTTATTTTTTAAGCACTTGAGGCACTTGTAGTATCTAGCTCAAGTTGAGAATCACTGTATTCACTGATCTCAAAGCCTGCTTTCAACTCTGCCGTTCTAAGGCACTTACCTACAAATCAAGTCACCTACCTAGGCACCTACCTACCTACAAGTCAGCAGGACTAGATGCTGGCAGGAGTGCCAATAAGTACCTCTGCTTTCAGATTTGTTGTGTATCTTTCTTTCTACTCAGGACTCAGGAAAGAAAGACATTAGCTTTTTCAGTGTTTGGAGCAAGCCCAAAAAGTCATGTCAGTATTCTGTGCAGAAGTAATGTTTTCACTTTCAAAACACATTGGTTTTCAAATAATTTTATCCCATAAAGTTCTCTTAAAAGACATGTACTAGATTCAATATAATATTATTTTTTTAATGTGCGTGGAAATGGCCAAGACAAAGCTAACAGTAGGATTGTCAAATGACTATAAAACTCTTTATCGGCATGGTAGATAACTTTTCTCTTTAGAATAGTGATTCTCATCCTTGGCATAACATTAGAATTATCTGGAAATACTTTTAGAAATTTTTATGCCCAGGCTATATCCTAGACCAAATCAGAATCGCTAGATCAGGCAGCAGTTTTCTAAAAAACTTCTTAGGCAATTTTCTAAAAAAAAATAAAACTGTGTCAAGGTTGGGAATTATTTCTCTAGGATGAAGTTGTGTGGACAAATTGCATTGAGTAACTGGTCAACGTGAAATGCTGAGTGTTTTAGCCATCACCGTAATTAGAAACAGCACCTTCCTTCCCCTGGTGGATAACATTGTCAGAGAGGATTCTTCTTCTTTGGCTAAAATTTCCATACTGAGGCAAGTCTCCTGTTGTTTTAAATGTTCTGAATTATTAGACTGCAACTGTTTCTACTAAAGATGGCAAATGAAATGATTCCTTCTTAAGTTGATGAATAAGATCTAGGCCAGTCTTCTCATAGACCCCTTTGAAGATGATTGAAATCATGGGTAAATGGAGAATAAAACACAGGAATTTTCTAGAAAATGAATTTGTTAGGTCAAATTACAACTCAAAAATACTCAATGAAGTATGTCTTTTAACACATTATATGCCATGAGAGTTGTATTTAACTCATGCTAGTTTTGAGCCCAGGGCCTTGTGAAGCAAAACCTGGGCAAAACCCTGCAGTTGGTTCTTGAAAATCTTACTTGTTGATGTTTTTATTGTTACAATTAATATTGACAAATTAATTCTAAAAACATGAATTAAATGAATAGAAGTTAATAAATTTTGTTTTTCATTAAATTTTTCATTAAATTAGAAAGGATTGTTTTGTTTTAGAAGTTTTTATTCTATTATCATAATGAAACATTGTGGCTACAAGGAAAAAAAATTTTTTTTTTTTTCTCCTTGGCAGTCAGTGTGTTAAGTTTCTGGCTTGTTGTTTTCCAGAAAGTAAAAACACATTTCAGCATTACTCCTTTCCACCTAGCTGTAGATTGTGATATTCACTGTAAACTTAGAAAGCCCCAAACTTCAGTACCATAGTATCAAATGTGTGCTTAATTGTCATTCAGAAGCTTTGTTCTGGTATCTCTTCAAAGCCTATAAATCATTATCCAACAAGAAAATCAAGTAATTAAGCTCTCTGGCCTGAATCTGATCTATACTTTCTACCTTCAGCATAAAAAGGTATTCACTCACATGGCTAGTTAAACTTTCTAATAATGAACTTGGATCAGGGAAATGATTTGCTAATGCTTTCACAAACAGAGTAAGGAAACTGATTTCCTCCCAATCACACATGCCAAATCTACTTGTTTTCAGTGGCTTAGACAGAAAGCCAAAGCCAACATACATAGAAAAGGATGATAAAAATATTAATAGGAACAAGTTAAAAAAATTGCCTTCGTAAATTACATCTGAGCTCTCTTCCTTGAGATGCCTGCAGGACTTGTTGCAAATTCAACAATTTATGGTCAGTTGCCTTTTATCCTTAAAATCACACAAAACAAGCAATTATTTAGAATAAAATAACCGGTTTAATATTTATAGATGTGAGAAAGACCTTGAATTAAAATCCAGTCTGGGGTCTGAATTAGTACTAACTGAATATAGAAAGAATTCTATATATGTGCACAAATTAGTTTTATTACCATACATAGGTAAAATATGTCTGTTTTACTGGATATACTTGTTTTGATGGAGCCTTCTTGGGGTTACATTTACTTTTATTAGTTGGCTGGGCATGACACGGGTTGAACGCCCCTCAGTTCCAGGGCCTTGGCAAAATTAACCTCCAGCGGCTTGCCTGTACCTTTGGTGAGTCTCAGGGATCGGATACAACCTCGGAAGCGAATGTTGGTGGTCAGGCCAAACTGGTTGAGGCCATCTGAAAAAACAACACAACAGGACTCAGTTTTGAAATGCTGCTGCACTGAATGGTAAGAGCATGTTTCAAAGTCAACTTAGTTTGAGATTAAACTGGAATGCTGTCTGAATGTAAAGTTAGGGATTTTGTTTTCAGCTTTACTAACAGAATTGTAGAGAAATAATCAACTTTTTAAATAGTTATGAATTATGAAATATGAAAACATCTAGAATGATGCCTTTTAAGACATCAAACCACTTGGTTTGGAATGAACACATTTAAAGTTGGGACTTAACACTATACAATTTTGTTTCATGAAACAAAATGATTGATCAAATACTTTAAATACTGAGCTAGAACATGGATTTTTAAAGGTGACTTTATCACTTCCTTACATTGTAAAAATAAATACCCAAAGATGAAGCTGTTTGGAAACTCGTATAAAATCTTCCTTTTATTAAGGAGGCCATTCTTTCAGCAGACCTACTAGGTGCTAACTGGGCTCCCATTTCATAGACTGAGTAGAGAAGTACATTATTTCCTTCCTAATATATTGGGTTTTATCCTGATTGAAGTAAAAGATCTTTTTAAAACTCAGAAGCAAGCTTGGAAAGAGAAGCTCTCAAACGGCCCCCATTACTTCTCTCTCTTTTGCTCTGTCACCCACTGCTGAATATACATTTTGTTTATTTTGTTAAGCAGAGGGGCTTTATATAAATGGGGCCAAAATTTCTCTTGACAAAATGGTGAAAGATCATTCCAGGAGTCTGTGTTATTACAGTATTATTAAGAGGCACTTGGCTTATTTCTCATCAAGTTGGCCACTCCTGTTTATGGGCACTTTAGGTAACTCTCTGTGGTTCACATGCTATATTTAATGTGCTGGAGAAGGATTTTGAATGTAGATTTATTGCTTGGGTTTCTTTGTAATATAAATATAAACTCTATAATAACCTAAGGGGGAAATTAGCTACGTTTAACCCAATGATTTCCAGAACTCGAGGAAATAAGTTCCATAACATTTTATGATTCCTCTGGTATATTAATTTTTTAAAAAAATCAAAAAGAACACCAATTTTGGCTCGAATTGCTGTTAAATGCCTCATATCTTTTATAAGCCAAATTCATTTCCTTTAGGCTCAATCTCTCCATGAATGAAACTTTAGGGGCTATCATGAAAAGTTCAGTCCCATGTGGTTTATATAAGTAATATGCTCATTTTACACACTGGAAATTTTAGGTAAGGTGTTATTTATGGGAGCAGATGCTAAAGCTAGGAAGCAAGTACACTTAAGCACACATTCTTGGACATACTTTATATAAACAGAAATGTTTTCAAACCCACTAACATAATGGAGCAAAGATACTCATGCTGGGGTAGCCCATACTGACCTGGGAAGCCTCCAACAAACACAGGGTCATTGGTGTCAGCTGAGGATGATGCTGGGTTTGGGCTTTGGGCTTCCACCTGGTTCCCATCTACTGTGAGCTCAACACGATGTTTGATCTTGTTGGCAATGACTTTATGCCACTGCCCATCACACAAATGCCCTGGGATCCCAGCATCATAGACGGCAGTGAATCGGCCGGCGCCATTGTCCACGTGAAACATAAGCTAGAAAGTAGGGAAGTGAATGGTCACAGATGGTTTCATTACTGGGGTATCATAATGGTTCACATAGTAAAAATTACTAGGTCTCTAGGAAAGGCATCGACTAGAATTGTTAGAAGTGAACATCATGGGGGCATATCGGAAAAAATTTTAAAAACTTGACATAAACTAAAATACAAATCTAATCACTAGAAGTCACAAATTATGTTCTTTGCTTTTGGGCATTGTTGGGAGTAATAGGCAAGATGCGTGAAGCTAGTAATAATTCTGCTTTCAGGAAAATTTGAGGCCAGGTTACAAGAAAAGAACGTCTTTGTACACAGGGAAAAATTCTACCACAGATCTTTTTAGAGTGGGAGAGTTCTTAGTGAACCTTATAAAATTTTCTTAAAAGATGTTGTTTAAAGTGACTCATTAATTTGGTTTTACAAATTCACTTTAAGTAATATTTTTAAAAATTTAAACTTTTGATGTTTTAATTGTATTATTTTTTTCCTTCGTGGATCTCAAAATTGAGAGTTACATAAATTACTTTTTGGGGCCCATTTCATGTGGCAGGTGCCAAAGACCTGAACCAGAAGGCCAGTTAAATTCCTAACAATCAAGAACTTAGATTAGAAGTTTTTGTCTAAATGAGAAAAGTCTGTTTTTAGTAATGTGGAAAGGTCCCTGAAATTTGAGATGACCGAATTCTTTTGAAGCTGATGAAGAAAAGAAACGTATTGAAATATCAAAACCATTAGCCAATTTGGCAACACATTTGACAAGGTAAAAGAAAAGAAATGGGGTTTTTAAAAAGAAAATTAAAAGTGCAAGTAAATAGGTGAAAAGGTTGTAAACTATACAGTGATGTAAATATTAGTGGAGAGTTTACTATACTGGGTGGCATTTATCATAACAGGATTTTGCATGTATGAGGAGCTTGGTGAGAAATGCACATGACACAGTGACATGTTGATAGTAACTGTGGTTATAAGCAGGTGATAAAATGATGTTTACTTGAACAAGGTATAGTAAAAATATGTTTTAAAAATTTGACAAAACTATTAAGTGCTGCTTATTTGTTCATCCTTTTGTGCCTCTAAGCTCCTGGATCTTTATTTTTCCCCCTCAACATTGCCTTTGAGGATGGTTTGAGGACTGAGGGGCAGGAGGAAAGAGGCATTTTAGGAAAGGATATTTTAAGTCACTAAGTGATTTTTCTTCTTGGGAAGCAACAGCACACTAAGGGTGTATGAATAGAGGAAATATGAACAGAGTTGAAGTATGAGTCCTACTTAATAGCCAAAGAGGAAACTTGTGAAATTTCCTGCTTTGTCTTCTCATTTTACCTGCTCCCTGTAGTACAAAGTACATTTAAACAAGTCATCTCACTGCAGGGACCAAAAAGGTATTTGTTTATTTTTGAGACAGAGTCTCGCTCTGTTGCTTGGGCTAGAGTACAAATAGGTGTTTAGAATTAGATTAACAATTATAAGCAAAATGACACAATACTCGTATAAATTTGCTCTTTTTTGAAATGATATCTGGATGCTTTTAAATAAAAATTGAGAAGCTGATATAGGTCAGCTGGCTACCTTGACTTCTGAGAGATGCCTACCCTGTTATAAGAGGCTGATTGATGTTAGATGATCCAAGCCTCCTCCTTGTTCTACCACTGGAATCACTACTTTCAAAGTCTGTGTGTTCATAAAAAGGAGAATAACAGTGTACTTATAGCAATGCAGTAAGAGCTTGAGATCTCAAATGATTTGGTCCCTTATTAGTCAATACAATTGGCTTGATGTAGAATTAACATAATTAAAGTTGATACTGGTCTGCAGAATAGTTATACTGAAAACACACACAAATTGAGTTAACCCAGAAGGAGGAAAAGACACAATTGGTCTTTCTCCTCACAAAGACTATAGCCAGCCTTCAAAATAGAGTTCTCTACACATCGACAATGTCAGAAAAAATAAAAAATGTTGGGACTGCTGACACTCACTTTTTCATCAATCATTTCAATACCCATTCCATCCATTTTTTGACTGCTGATTCCCAGAAGAACTCCAGTGGTTCGAGTTGTGCGGAACTCAAATTCTACAAGAAGGTCCAATCCCACTTTGAATCCACCAACTGTAAAATAAAGATTTTTTTTTAATTGAAGATTAAAATATGGGGATTGTTAATTCAGATTTATACAATGCAATGGTTTTACTAGATTTTAATTCAGATGCTAGCCCCTTATAATTATTGATGAGGGCTGTAAGTTCCAGATTCCCATATGGCCTACACTTACACCACTGTGTCATATAACAC
This sequence comes from Microcebus murinus, assembly GCF_040939455.1. Lineage (NCBI taxonomy): Eukaryota > Metazoa > Chordata > Mammalia > Primates > Cheirogaleidae > Microcebus > Microcebus murinus. Next base: position 32,117,846 of record NC_134108.1, read on the forward strand.
ACTGTATAGTTATTACTTATTTTCGTGGCTGTTTTCTCTTCTAGAATGTAAGTTCTGTGAAGGCAGGGACTTTGTATATATTGCTCATTGTTTTATCTCTGAGCCTACCAAAGTATCTGGTACATTGAGCAGGTTTAATATATATTTGTTGAATAAATGAATACACACAGAGATTGACTCATAGAATCTCCCAGCCAGGTATGATTATGTTAGAAGTCTCTTGTTAAGGAAAGCATTTTAGTGATTATTCAACAAGATTTTGTTGGGACACTCTAAATAATACAATCATCTGAAAGAGTTCAAAAGTTGCTAAAGATTTTATTAATAGAGGAATGCAATTCAGTTTTGATGGGAAAATTCTGGGACAAAAATAGACTTCTCTAGTTCATCCAATTAATTCTTTTCGCTATCATTTTCCATATTTGGCTCATTGATTAACTTAATTTTTGAACAAGTATTTCAGATCTACCTCTTAGGAACAAGGTGATTTATTAAGATCAGTCTAGACCACATCAGCTGCATGGAGTATTAGGGAAGTGCTCATGGGAATTTTCCCATGTCTTCTTTATTAGGTAAGAAATAAATGCTATGTGTAACTACAACTCTCTAACGAAGAATGTTATTTGTTATATGAAAGACTTTTTGTTCTACTGAGAATCTTGATGGGTTTGTATGGGCAAAAGTGGCTTTATAGCAGATTTTAAGAGTAAAGGGTAGCCAGCAGGGGTGGTGAGCATCTATAGTCCCAGGTACTTGGGAGGCTGAGGCAAGAAGATCGTTTTAGCTCAGGAATTCGAGACTAACCTCAGCAACATAGTGAGACCTTGACTCCAGAAAACAACAAAAACATTAACAAAAGACTTAAAATAAAGGGTAGAAGAAGCTGAGTTGTTCTGAAAAATAAAACAGAAAAGGAGAAGGAGAAGGGAAGAATGACATAAAGTTCAGCTGAGAAGAGAGGCAATGAAAAGGCCAATAAAAACACCAGTGATCTGTGCCAGAAAGCTTTTATGAACAAAGATGTCAAAGATTAAATAGAAATTGTATGTTTTCCAGTGAAGCAATCTTCTCTGACCATCCATGTCCCATGTAGATTGTATTGCACCGTATGTTAAGGGGATGGCAGGAGTTGTTGGAAATTGGGAAAGCGGTTTATTTTCTGGTCCAGTTTGATCCAGAACCAAAAGAGCCCAGGCAAGATAGCAGTCAATCCATTAACTGCAGAGTCTGAAGCTGAAGCTTTCCATCAGATCTAAGAGAGTGCTAGCCACCTGTGAATTTGCAGAAATCTTGGGGAAGCCTTTGTTTGGACTTTCACAGCACATGGAGTCTGGGGTTCAACACAAACCAAATGTTTCAATATTTAACACATCCTGTGTTTTTCAGTTTTCTGCTTCTACATAGGTGAAGTTTCCCACCTATACTTTGTTGAAGGGTCCTACTCTTTCACCTCCCACAACTTTTGCATGGGAACATTCAAATCATCTTCTAAATCCTAGCTCAAATGTTAATTCCTCCACAAAACCTTTCTTGATTTCCCCAACCAAAATTAATCTTTCTTTTAAATATCTACAGAACTTTGCTTATATGTCTTTTGTAGTGTGTAACCATTTTTACTTGCCTTCTTGTGATTCTGAGCAAATAGACTCTTAACTATTGATTATACATTCTACTTTGTACAATTTTACATCATACAAAAAACTACATTTTGTTTACTTTTATTTTGCCCATAATTATCTTCACATATTATATGCTCATTAATTTCTTTCTAATGAATCAACACATGTATTTATAATAACCATAGGACTGGTTCTATCTTCAAGTATATTGTCAGATTTTAAAAATTATTATATAGAGGTTATTTCTAATTTTACTTCCAAACTGTGCATTCATGATCAGTGATCCAGACCCATACTGGAAATGTTTATCCGGAAGAGACTGAGAGAAATACTTAAAGAAAGCCAGGAATGGTATCATTCACCATTACTACCAACAAGAAATGGCCACCATTGTGTGTGCATGGTGTGTGTGTGTGTGTGCGCGTGTGTTGACAGGGAGGAGATCAAGAAATGGAGGCTTGCAAGGAATTGAAGATGAAGAAAGGAAAATGGTATATCATTTACAGAAAAGTAGAAAGAGAAAACTGGAAGGTAGAAAAATTATGTAGTGTAAACCTAAGAGCCTTCTTGTAGAATGACATTTATTTTTGCTGTTACTGATCTCCAGTGAAGGAGATGGAACAAACTCTCCAAATAGGCTTTTACTTTATTTCTTCTATTAGTTCTCATCATAATCAGATACATGAATTTTTTTTTTTTTTTTGAGACGGAGTCTCACTCTGTTGCTGGGGCTAGAGTGTCATGGTATCAACCTAGCTCACAGCAACCTCAAACTCCTGGGCTCAAGTGATCCTTCTGCCTCAGCCTCCCAAGTAGCTGGGACTACAGGCATGCACCACCATGCCTGGCTAATTTTTTCTATATGTTTTTAGTTGGCCAATTAATTTCTTTCTATTTTTTTAGTAGAGACGGGGTCTTGCTCTTGCTCAGGCTGGTCTCGAACTCCTGACCTCAAGCAATCCTCCTGCCTCAGCCTCCCAGAGTGCTAGGATTATAGGCATGAGCCACCATGCCCAGCCAAGATACATGAATTTTTAAAAGGCATTTTAAAAATTACTTTCATAAGTTCATTTCTGTTTTAAATAAAGGATGCTAGTTTAGGACACTGGGGACTTTTCCTTTTGTGGCATAAGCAAGAATTGAACCCTGGTTAATATTCAACAGGAAGGAAGTGAAAGAACCTTACCTGCTTTGGCAAAACCTGTTCCATCAAAATATGTTCCCCTCTGAGCATTTGCAAAACATGTCCCAACCTGGAAGCTGGAGGTTGGCTGTTCAAGATCAGCAGGGACCTCTGCCATGTGAAGATTCCTGATGCAGCCATCAATGCTGTAGGTCACCTAAACATTCAGGTCAGAAAAAACAGATGCCAAATGTTAGCAGAACTTTGCCTTTATGTGGAATATAATCATTTTGGGGGTACTCTATGCATGTAGTCATCAGCTAGCTGGCATTCACCAAAGCTGCCTGGGTTCTGTACTATCACCGGACTTCCCAGAATGAGTGCAGCAAATCCTGTGTTGTGCCTCTCAACTATGATGTATCTAGCCTATAATATGATTGCTCCAATATCCTAATTACTGCACGTTATGTCTCCATTGGTTTGACAGAGCTATGGGTCCCCTACGGGTATTGTAAGTTTTAATTGCTCTCATATGTCCCTGATTCCACGTTTCTATTAATAGATTATTAACCTTACTATATATACATTTTGTCATAATCTATGTTCAGTTTCTATTTGAAAAGGTAATTAGGTTTGGTTCAGTGCCTCTTCCTTTTGAAAATCTAATGAAAGCAGTGGATCCTCCCCTAAGAAAATGCACATACACATAAAACTTGAAAGTTGGCATGAAACATTTGGGGTTCAAAGAATTCAGAAATAACTCAGTCATATGGCGCTCCATTATATTTTATCTGGTTTTAGGAATTTAACTTAATCGCTTTTGCCATTATGACTTCAGAGACTCTTATTTTTAATAGACCTAGGAAGCATATCCAATAGTTATGAAAGGAGAGTAATACTAATCACCCACAAGAGCAGCCCAATGCTGAGAATTACAACTATAATCAGCAATTGTCTTTGATGAATGAACAAATCTGCGTTATCATGTGTTCTAATTTGAGTATAGAAATGTATCACATTTGTATCTAGTGTGTTCTCTAAAAACATTAATCCCCTGAGCTTCTCAGAATAATGCCTTCCAAAGCAAACCAGGACACACGGTCTGACAAATAATTATTTTGTGAATATTATTGAGAACATTGTGAGGACTTTAAATTCTGAATCCAAAATTGGGTAACTGTGCTCTAAATACTATCTCTCAATATTTTATAAATCTGTAGTCCTGAAACTACACCATGAATACCATTATTTTCATCTTCCTTGTTGTCAAATGCTTTCTATATGCCTAGTACTCTTTCATATGCTTTAAATATATGACCTCAATTAATCTTTACAGCAACTTTGTTTGGTATTATCATTACCTTGTTTTGCAAAAGAGGGAACTTTACCAAAGAAAGACTAATTTGCTCAAGGCCACACAGCTAGTCAATAGTTAATTGGGTATTCAAACGGAGGAATTCTGACTCTAGGTCCACATTCAGCAGTCTGTGGTATTGTTTTCATAGTCAGATCTGTCCAGAAAACCTTTGTCACTTCTCAGAAAAGATGATTTCCTATTCAACTATAAGTGACCATTATTAGACCAATTATTAGGCCTAAGTGGCCTAATAATTCAAAATACATAAATAAATGATTCAGCCAGATAGATATTTAGGCAACAAAGAAGGAATTAGACACTTACTGGACCAATTCTTCGGGTTGTGTAGTTGATGGGTAATCCACCGACATACAGCATTCCCACAACATCCAGGATATCAGCTTTCTTGGGACTGATGGTTCTGTTGGAGGCATCATCTACATAAAGAATTCCTTCTTGTTTAATTCGCATTATCTTAATCTACAAAAAAGAGGAGGAGTCATTAGTGCCAATCTTTTTTAAATTTTTAAATTTTTTTATTTTAGCATATTATGGGGGTACAAATGTTTAGGTTGCGTATATTGCCTTTGTCCCAAATGAGTCAGAGCTTCAAGCATGTCCATCACCCAGAAGGAGTGCACCACACCCATTAGGCATGAATATACCTATTCCCTTCTCCCCCCTGCCACCTTCCCGGCACCTGGTGAATGTTACTACTATATGTGCACATAAGTGCTGACCAGTTAATACCAATTTGATGGTGAGTACATGTGGTGCTTGTTTTTCTATTCTTGGTATACTTTACTTAGTAGAATGGGCTCAAGCTCTATCCAGGATAATACAAGAGGTGCTATATCACCATTGTTTCTTATAGCTGAATAGTACTCCATGGTATACATATACCACATTTTATTAATCTACTCATGTATTGATGGGCACTTGGGTTGTTTCTACATCTTTGCAATTGTGAATTGTGCTGCTATAAATATTCAAGAACAGATATCTTTTTTACAGAATGTCTTTTGTTCCTTTGGGTAGATTGCTGGATTAATGGTAGTTCTACTTGTAGCTCTTTGAGGTATCTCCATATTACTTTTCACAGAGGTTGTACTAGTTTGTAGTCCCACCAGTAATGTATGAATGTTCCTATCTCTCCACATACATACCAACATTTATTGTTTTGGGACTTTTTGATAAAGGCCATTCTCACTGAAAATAAGTGATATCTCATTGTGGTTTTGATTTGCATTTCCCTGATGATTAGAGATGTTGAGCATTATTTTCAGATGTTTGTTGGCCATTAGTCTATCTTCTTTTGAAAAATTTCTGTTCATGTCCTTTGCCCACTTTTTGATAGGGTTGCTTGATTTTTTTTCTTGCTGATTTTCCTGAGTTCTATGTAGATTCTAGTTATCAGCCCTTTATGGGATGTGTAGCATGCAAATATTTTCTCCAATTATGTAGGTTATCTGTTTGCTCTTGTGACAGTTTCCTTAGCTGTGTAGACGTTTTTTAATCTGATCAGATCCCATTTATTTATTTTTGTTGCTGCTGTGATTGCCTTTGGGGTCTTCTTCATAAATTCTTTGCTTAGGCCAATGTCTATAAAAGTTTCTCCAACATTTTCTTCTAGGATTCTTTTAGTTTTATGCCTTTGGTTTAAGTCTGTTATCCACCATGAGTTGATTTTTGTGAAAGGTGAAAGGTGAGGATGCTATTTCAGTCTTCTCCATGTGGCTATCCAATTTTACCAACATCATATATTGAATAAGGATTCTTTTCCCCAGTGTATGTTTCTGTCTGCTTTGTCAAAGATTGGATGGCTATATGAGGATGGTTTTATATCAGGGTTCTTAGTTCTGTTCCATTAGTCTATGTCTCTGTTCTTGTGTCAGCACCATACTGTTTTAGTGGCTATAGCCTTATAGTATAGCTTGAAGTCTGGCAAATTGATGCCTACCAATTTGTTCTTTTGTCTTATGATCTCTTTTGCTATACAGGGTCTTCTCTGGTTCCATAGGAAGCATAGAATTATTATTTTCTAGATTTGTGAAAAATGATGTTGGTATTTTAATAGGGACTGCATTGAATCTGTATATCACTTTGGGTAGCATAGACATTTTAACAATGTTGATTCTGTCAACCCATGAGCATGGTATGGTTTTTCACCTGTTTATGTCCTTTGCTATTTCCTTCCTTAGTGTTTTGTAGTTCAACCTGTAGAGGTCTTTTACCTCCTTAGTTAAATGTATTCCCAGGCATTTTATTTTCTTGTTGCTATTGTGAAAGGTACTGAGTCTTTGATTTGGATCTCAGTTTGACTGTTGTTGGCATATAGTAATGCTACTGATTTCTGTACATTGATTTTGTAACACGAGATTGCTGAATTTGTTTATCAATTCCAGTAGTCTCATAGTAGAATCATTGGAGTTTTATAGATATAATATCACATCATCAGCAAAGAGCAATAGTTTGACCTCTTCTGCCTCCATTTGGATGCTCTTGATTTCCTTCTCTTGTCTGATTGCTCTGGCTAGGACTTTCAGCACTATGTTGAATAGAAGCAGTGATAGAGGGCGACCTTGTCTGGTTCCAGTCCTAAGCAGGAATGCTTTCAATTTTTCCTTTTTTAGTATGATGTTGACTGTGGTTTTGTCATACATGGCTTGTGTCATTTTAGGTAAGTCCCATCTATGCCTATTTGTTAGGCACTTTTATCATAAAAAGATGTTGAATTTTGTCAAATGCTTTTTCTACATGTATCAAGAGTATCATATGGTCTTTGTTTTTGCTTATATTTATGGAGTGAATTACATTTATAGATTTGCGTATGTTGAACCATCCCTGCATCTCTGGGATGAAGCCCACTTGGTCATAATGGATTATTTTTTTGATAAGCACCTGCATTCTGTTTGCTAGGATATTTTAAGAAGTTGTGCATCTATATTCATAAGGGATATTGGTCTGTAATTTTTCTTTTGTTGTTGTGTCCTTTCCTGGTTTTGGTATCAGGATGATATTGCCTTCATAAAATGAGTTGGGGAGGATTCCTTCCTTCTTGATGTTATGGAATAATATCTGCAGGACAGGCACCAGTTCTTTGTATATCTAGTAAAATTTGGGTGTGAAACCGTCTAGTTCGTGATTTTTCTTTTTAGGAAGGTGTTGTATTGCTGCTTCAATTTTGTACTTGATATTGGTCTTTTCAGGAATTCTATTTCTTCTTGATTGAGCTCAGGAAGGCTGTGTGTTTCTATGAATTTGCCCATTTCCCCCATATTTTCAAGTTTATGTGTACAGATGTTTTTATAGTATTCATAGATGATATTTTGTATTTCCATGGTATCAGTTGTTATTTCTCCTTTTTCATTCCTGATGGAGCTTATTAGAGTCCTTTCTTTTATGCTTCTCATTAATCTAGCAAGAGGCATGTCAAGTTTGTTTATTTTTTCAAAGAACCAACTTTTGGTTTATTAATCTTCTGTATAGTTTTTTTTATTATCAATTTCATTTAGTTCTGCTCTTATCTTTGTTATTTATTTTCTTCTGCTGGGTTTGGGGTTGGTTTGCTCCTCCTTTTCTAGTTCCTTGAGACAATTCATTAGATTTTTGATTTGTGATCTTTCTGTCTTTTAGATGTAAGCATTTATGGATATAAATTTTCCTCTCAAGACTGCTTTAGCTGTGTCCCACAGATTTTGATAACTTGTGTCTCCTTTATCATTTAGTTCAAAGAATCTTTTAATTTCCATCTTAATTTCTTTCTTAATGCAATAATTGTTAGGCAGAAGGTTGTTTAGTTTCCATGACTTTGTGTAGAGATGACAGTTTCTGTTGGAGTTGATTTCTAATTTTATTCCACTGTGATCTGAGAAGATGCATGGTATAATTTATATTTTTTAAATTTGTTGGCACATGCTTTGTGCTTTAGGATATGATCAATTTTACAGACTGATTTTACAATTTTACATGAGCTGATGAGAAAAACATATATTCAGTGGTTTTGGGGTAGAATGTTCTGTAAAAGTCAGGCCTATTTGTTCTAGAGTTCTGTATAAGTCCATTGTTTCTTTATTTATTTTCTGTTTGGAGGATCTGTCCTGTTCTGTTAGAGGGGTCTTGAAGTCACAGCTATTACAGTGTTGCTATTTATCATTTTGTTTAGATCAAGTAGGATTTGCCTTATGAATCTCGGTGCACCTGAGTCAGGTGTGTAAATATTTAGAATTATGTTCTCTTGTTGAATTGTATCCTTAACCATTATGTAGTGACCATCTTTGTATTTCATTACCTTTGTTAATTTGAAGGTTAAGTTATCTGAAATCAGAACTGCTATGCCAGCTTTCTTTTGGCTTCTGTTTGCATGAAATATTGTTTTACATCCTTTTACCTTGAGTCTGATTGCATCTTTGTTGATTATATGTGTTTCCTGAAGACAGCAGATACTTGGCTTGTATATATTTATTCATTTGGATAGCCTATATCTCTTTAGTGGGCAGTTCAAGCCATTCATATTTATCAAAAGAATTGATAAGTGGGGCAGATTTCTGTTCATCCTGTTGAGTTGAATTTTGTTGCTTTGTTCTTTCTCTTGAACCATTGTGGTATCTGACCTTTGGCCTTTAGCTTTTGGATGATTCTACACAGGTTGGTGTTTATTGTGCTGATTCATATGTAATACTGATCTGAGTACTTCCTGGGGGGCAGGCCTCCTCTTGATTAATTCCCTCAGTCTCTGCTTGTCTGAGAAGGTCTTTATTTCTCCTTTTATAAGAAGTTTAGTTTTGCAGCATACAAGATTCTACGCTGGCATTAATGCCAATCTTGAACAAATTCCAAGGATGCAGAGTATAAGACATAAGAACTTTTAGGATATTTCCATGAAAAAGAGAAATGACTTACAGAGTGCCTAGTTAAGCCCATAATAGAAGTGAAAGTAAACCTATTTTACAGAATAGCTCAAACTCCATCTTTTCCATGACTATCATTGCCAAAAGAATGCAAAATTTTCCTGTGTAAGTTTTAGGTTGAAGTTTATTCTTTAGGTTGCCAAATGTGCCCATGTATCAAGATTTGGTGTGTCATAAAAGAAATTGCATGCCAGTAACTGTCATGAATTAAGTGGGCTACAAAATTCATGTCCAGTTTTAATAGGAAAAATGTTTATATGATCTGAAGAGAAACGAGAGTATACATGTCCAGTTTTAAAAGTGCATTATTTAGCTTGAACAAAGCCTGGGCTTTCAACACAATTTCAGATATGCTATGTCCCTCTGCCTCACAGGCCCTCATGCAGAATTAAAGGAAGAGCAGGGCATCCCAGCTGTGTGCCGTTTCTGCAGCAGCTGATCAGTGCAAAGTCAGGGAGAAAGATGGAAACCCGACTGATGTGAAATTATGGCAGTGGAGTGAATTATCTTCTGAGACAGAATGAAATAAGGGGTGTGAAGACTGGTTTGAATATAAAAACCTTGACTCTGAATTTAGAAAAAGGAGAATGTAAACTTGAGAAATGCTAAGTACAGTGATGGTTTAAAAATGAGTCTGGATCAGGATTAGAGTAATTTAACACCTCGCTTTACACTTACCTATTCTGGTTGGGGAAGTAATTTTTAAAAACCTTCAAAAATAAAATCTATCCTTAATTTGGTTCATTATAGTATTTACGATCCTTTCTTAATCCTAGCCTCACTGTGGCCCAACAATATGTCTTTTTCTCACGTGTCATTATTTATTATTCTACTAGCCAGAGATGAGAAGAAACCTTAATGAGAGCTCCTTCATTAGGATCAGTATTTGGTAGTCATAAGCTCCAAAGTAAATATTAGGACACAAATATTAGTATTTAGGTAGTTAAATATGAAATGTCTGTTTTTGAAGGAAAAGTGTAGTTTGTTACATCTCAAAAAGGAGGCAGTACAATTAATTAAAGTATACACCTAAACTATCGACACAGTTTTGCCATGTTGTGTATGCCAGCAGCGAAGAAGCCTGGACAGCGAGTGGCAATGAAATCACAAAAGGTGTTTTCCACAGCTTGTTAATAATTGAATATTTTTCCTCGCAAGAAGTGGTTAAAGCCTGGAAGAAGTGGTAGCCAGTTGGTGCAAGGTCTGGTGAAGATAGATGACAGAGTTTCCAAGTCCAGCTTCTGTAGTTTGAGCAGCCTTGTTTCTTGCGACATATGCTCTTGCAAGAGGATTGGCATGTCTCTATTGACCAACCTTGGCTGCTTAATCACAAACATCCTCATCATTTCATCTAATTGTTTGCAGCAAGCATCCTCTGTAATCTATTGACCAGGTTTTATGAAGCTGTAGTGGATAATACCAGCACTGGACCACCGAACAGGCACCGTTAATTTTTTTTTTTGATGGATATTTGGTTTTGGACTGTGTTTTGGCATTTCGTCTTTATCCAATCATTGTGACGAATGCCTGTGATTGTCAGAAAGAATCCATTTATCATCACACATAACAATATGGTGCAGAAATGTTTTGCCTTTATGTCATGACAGCAAAAAAAGGCAAGCTCTGAGATGATTTTTTTGCTGACGCTCATTTAATTCATGTACCGTCTATCCAGCTTCTTTATCCGTATTCTACCCATCTATCCAGCTTCTTTACCTTGCCCATTTGTTTCCAATCATTCAATATTGTTGGAATAGTAACACCAAAGTTGCTGCTAATTCAGGCATAGGTTGAGATGGATTCACTTCCACTATAGTTTTCAGCTCATCATTATCTACCTTGGGCTCGGATCACCCACGTGACTCATTTTCAAATCACCAGAATGGAACTTCTTAAACCATCCTCGTACTGTGTGTTCGTTAGCCACATCGTTTCAAACACTTTGTTGATATTTTGAGCTGTCTGCGCTGTATTGGTTCCACAATGAACTCATATTCGAAAATAAAACAAATTTTTGACTTATCCATGGCTTCACAAAAATTGCTCTAAAAAAAAATTTGCGAGATAATCACAGCCAAAACATGCTTTTGCAAGATTGAGGATATACCTTTGCAATAAAAATAAAAGAAGAAGTATCAAGGTGAAATGTCAAAGATATCAACTGTCAAACTTAGTAGTTAAGGAAATTGGACATTCTATACTTTAAGTATGGAGATTCTAGATAACAAATTGGTTGACTTTGAGTCTGCATTTTTTTTTAAGGTTCTTTGGCTTTCTGTATGATATGACAAATCACAGTACGTTAATATATCAAATAGAACATGCAACAATATCCTACACTCTGAAAATTAAAAATTTTATTGGTCTACCTAGGGAAGCTTTACTTTAATAGGCCATCACAGGTGCAGAGGCAAATGTTGAGTTTTTGTTTTAATCAGGCAGTATATTATCTACTTGCAGTCATGCCAAAGAGGACAGTAGGCTGGCAAATGAGCCTTCTGTGCCCATAACGGTGCCAGTTTCTGGGTGTAAGGCCAACATTTTAAAAGTTGTTCCAAATTACTGTCAGTGGAAATGATACCTTAGAGCCCTTTAAGCACATTATAGCAGAGATTCCCAGACTCCTGGTTTTCACAGACTAGTGTGTGTTGAGGTGGGGGGAGGGGTCTTAGGGCTCATTTTAGTGTTTCCCACTTTTACTTTGGACAAATATTATTTCATAAAAGAGAGGCCTTTTTAAAGGCACCTAAAAAGGTAGGAAAATATAATCTCAGAGTAAATATTATTCCCTTAAATTGAATACATAGGGGTTTATGATTTGATTAACACATTCTGTTGTCCCATGTTTCTCATTTAGAATGGTAGAAATGTCTTTGACTACCTGGTCCTAGTTTGTAGAAAGATGTTTAAGAACCACAGCCTAATAACAACGATGGAACCTTGTAGTACAGTCATGAGGCATATAAGCGGTCAAAGACAAATCTACTCATGTCTGATCACATTTTCCAAGCTTGTGGCAGTTACTTACTGTTGTGGTACTTGCTTTATTCTCAACCTCTGCCGTATTCAGAGGCAGCGTCTGCACTGGCAGAATAGCACTGGTACCAGGGGAATGCTGAATGGCCATCACCTAGGAACTCCCTCTTAGGGTCCTGCCAACATCTGGGGGAATATTACCTTGTGCCACTGGCCATCATTGATTTTGGAGGGGATCATGGTGCTGGTGTTCCCACTCCCCAAGTCATAACTGAAGTAGGGAAATCCATTTCTTAGCTGAACTGTAGCAAAATCAGCATGATTGATCCGAGCCATGTAAAAAAGCAAGCCTGATTCAGCTTCGGTTCGCACTTCCAACTCAACTGTCAGACTGTGAAACAAAAGAATGCAAAGTAAAACAGAAAAATAAAAACACACTTATGCTACAATAGAGTCTGGTGTCAGATCACGGGTGTATTTTCATACAGGAAAGTAAAACCTTCTCAGAGATGAGGACTTTCCAAGACTACTGATTTCCTAAATTGGGCTCCTCAGGCTAAGAAAAATAGAATTCTATACTCTGTTGTACTCAGTGAATTAAAAAAACCAAAAAACAAACAACTAACCTCATTAATTAATAAATATAGTTGATTAAACTTGATTAAATGAGAATATTCAGTTCTTCATTTGTCAGTTCTTTCCCAATATCTCAGAATAACACATACCGGTTTTTAACTTTGGTGTCATCAAATGCAATTGCAATGTGACTGTTTTTCGAAAGCCCGAACTGTTTGCTCCCCATCAAAAGCGCTGGTTCTGATTCTGCAGCACAAGGACCCTGTAGAATACCAAGAAGAGAAAGAGAGGAGATTATGGGCTCTGTTCTTTAAAAAGAAAATGCTGTCTAATTGTTTCTTATATATTAGCTTAATATCTTCACATAATCTTAAATTACTCAAAAATAAAAACTGTCTCTTATTCATCTCTGTAATCTACAACACGGTAGGTACTTATTATTAAGTGATCAGTGAATGTGAATCAGTTTTCTTATATCATATCCTTGGATTGCTAAATGAATGTCATCAAAATATTTATTGATTAATATTTTTATTATCATCTAAGAAAAAATAGGTTATATTTCTGAGAAAGTTGGAATTTCCTTTGCACTTTTACTTCACTTATAAAGAGTTGTATTCTTAGAAGATTGAACAGGGAAATTGACAAGCTAGTCACCCAGGTTATAAGAGTAGAAAATGTGTTCTTTCTTGCCCTCCCCATTTCCATCTCCCACTATATTACTTTTCCTTGAAAATTATCAGACCACTAGAAGGTTTCCATGAATTTAGACTTTCAAGATGGTGTATCTAAACCTGCAAGTCAGCCCATTCAGGCCCTCAGCCAGTTGCTAGGCAACCCAGAAGATTTTAAAAATGTAACCCACTGTACACCATTTCAGCTGCCACTGTTCAAAGATCAGCTTCCCAGGGTGCTTAAGAGGGGAGAGCTTAGGTGCACGGCTGTGCAGCCAACAAGGTTTAATGCTCAGCTGTCACCACCTTGAAATTCTTAATAATTTTTGAACAAGGACCCTGAATTTTCATTTTGCACTAGGCCTTGCAAATTATAAAGCTAGTCCTGGCTAAGTGGATCACATTTGACTACTCTAACACATAGCTCGATAAATAATCAAGGCTCCTTAAATTACCAAGGCCACAGTTTCTTTCCCTGCTCTCTATTTTTATTCATACAAGATAGCTTGATGTACAGGCTGCTTAGGAAGTCTTTTAAAACATGCAGTGCATGAGAAAATAAATAACCTGCACACTTTCTCTCACCAACTATCTGTCTTTAAGATCTGCACTTAACAGCTCTGGCTGGGCCACTGCCCCACTGAGCCCTGAGTCAGCAGAGGTTCTCGAGTAGCCCAAGGCAGGCTTTTGATGCAGAGTGTTCTTCCCAAATAGTGTACTCAGAGATGACTCATCAGCACACAGGAAATTTTGACTTGATGAGGGAAAGCCTTGTTCCCTTTTTTCTTGATCCCAGTCAAATGGAGCACTCTGTCACAGCAGGTAAAAGGCTTAAAGTGTTTTGAAATGCTATAAAATTGGTCTTCATGGAAGTATTTCCCTTCTTGCTTCCCAGGAGATGGTCAGAAAGAGCAGACTGTGGCTGAAATTCACACAGTCATGCAAAAACCCAGTGGGTAGGACAGGAAAATGCTATTCAATTGCACAGCTGAATGGCCTCTTTTGGAATCAACATGTGGCACCTTTCTTATTACTCTGCCTGCAAAAAGAGCCCAAATGGAGAGGCTTTGGTACCTTAATGTCTCTATTATGAATGCTGCTATTAATAGAATTGGGATCATTTATCAACCTTTCATGGCATTTCCTGTACAGAGGACCATCTCAACAAACATGGGTAACCTGCAGTCTTCCTCAGAAATCTCTAAGAGAATCTTATCTGCTGTGAGTACATTAGGGGCAGGATTTCACTAAAACATCCTTAAACCCTCAGCTCTGAAAACGAAGGGACTGAAAAGGTCAATGACTGTTAAAGAATTAGGAAACAATAATGTGTAGCCTAAAAGAAGACCACCAGTAGGTTACATCCATATTATTGCTATTATTGCAGTAACTTTTCTAATATAATTTTTAAAATTGTAAGGTGACAGTTGTAAAGATTATTTTATTGGTAGCAGCTGTATGTTGTGGACAGCTTTTGTCCCATGGCAGACTAAACATAATAACTTTGCTTGCTGGTAGAGAGGACAGGTGCTTCCAAAACTGGGCCAGAGATGAATAGCAGTAATTTATCAGATTTTCTAGATGAAAAGGTACTGTTTAAGCCATTTTTTTTTTTTTAAAACTATGACCAGAAGAGGACAGGGACTTTGTTAGGGTCCTTTTAAGAATCATTACATGACACGTGCTCTTGAAATTTAGGAAGAGGACCGCCCCCTGGAGAGGATCCGGCTTCGCTTTTACAGTGAGTAAATAAAAGAAAACGGTGTTCTTAGATTGGCCAATGGTATAAAAGAGAATGGTAATAAGCTGATCACTCTAATAGGTAACCTTAAAGTATAAAACCTTTAAGGTAAATTTTTTCCTTAAGGACATCCAAGATGATGTTTACCATCATCGATTTGCAACAGGATGGATATTATGGATGTTGCTTTACTATAACTTCAATCACCTTCCTTTGTACAACTGTCAGTTGGAAAAGGACTGAGAAGTGCTGGTGTAAGAGGGTTTTTATATGGTTGTACTTTAGCATTTAAATGAGATGAAAATTCTCCAACCACTAATGTGGTAATGTTTTGGTGCAAATCTAGATCTCTCCCCTTGCTTGGTTAAACGGAGATCAGACTGGACCATGTCTTCTGTGCATCACTCTCTCCTGGGTGAACTGAAACCAGGTCTGATGTTAAGATGGGTGCAGGGCAGCACCAGTCCTTCTGTTTGCCTGCTGTGGTCATCCTCTTTTCGTCCTCTGCCCCTCATGTCCCCTGGTAGGAAGAGCTGCTCATCCTGCTGCGTAAGATTCTTTTTTTCCTTCTAGCATTTTAAAGGGGAACATGTAGGATGGAACGGAAAGTGCCCTGTGTTTTGCACAGGAATGAAATGAGCTTGTCAGTAAGGACATTTTCAACACTGCTTCCTTCCCATAGAAATCTAAGCTAAGGAAAAAGGGGTAGGAGGAGAGATCTTCTAATGAGGTAATTTTAAGGAATCTTTAAAGAATAGTCATTGCAAGATGAATATTCCTCCTCTAAGCTAATATGAGCTTGAAGGAGTCATCACTTTGATGGACGTGATGCTTCATCTGTGTTGTTTTGGAAACACTGATCTCTGAAATGTGTTAAAACAACAGTAAAAAAAAAATCAGGGTCTCAGGAGAAGCTCATCAATCTCCACGTGTTACAATTCTGCCACCTTGTGGGAACTCTTTAAAGTACTATAAGTACATACGGGGAAAATGTGGGATGAAAGGAGGACACGATGTGCTTGCTTTTTGTCTCTGCTTAGCAGGTGACAAGTTGTAGGCAGACAGGACTTGGGCAGGGAGTCTAACATGACAGTGCACCTGTTTATTAGAACACTCATTTAATTTTAGGTCAGAATAAAGCAGTGGTCATTTCTAACTGCCGGTTGGTGGCTGGCATTTGGAAATGAGTTATTACATTCAAGATAGCATATGACTCGTTGGTAAGCATCCCTTGAATTTAGATAGGTCCTGAGCAGAGATTTAAATTGCATTTATCAAAAATGGCATCGTTGTTCTCAAAAGCACTAAACGATGAATCATCATAAAAATGCATAATTTTCTTCTTTCATGAGTCAATAATTCCTCTAATAAATATGGCTTAAAATCACATCTGATGCTTATTTGTGATGATCTTCTTTATGGATCAATAAGCAAAAGATACTTTTTACAGCACTGATTTTAATGTTCTGAAACATACAATCCTTACTCAAGCTGTTTATTGAGAAACTGAATTATGTTCAGTTGAGTTCTTTTGGTGAGTAGAGGGTATTTTACAGTAATGTTGGCACATTAACTCCTGAACAGATTTCTTGAAGTGTGGAAAATGTTTGCTTTCTCTTTAAATAGATATCAGTATGCAATCAATTTATCCTTTGGCCTTGACTGTACTTAGCTTTTAAAGTTGTAGTGTTACAGCTGCTGAAGAAATCACTTTCTTTCCCTCTATTCTTTCCTCTTCTGCCTACTTCTTTCCCCCAACTCCCAAAGAGCCCTTATCAGCACTAGAACTCTTCATGGCCTCTTGTATTGCTCTTCTTAGTTCTCAAATTTTAAACTTGGAAGTTCACAGTTCAACTTTCCAATAAAATTCAAGTTTAAAAAGCAGCAGCAGCCAGCTCATTGCATACAAATCCACGCAAGTTGTGCTTGTTATAAAGACTTGGTATAAACAGTGTACATACTTGTAGAGAACTTGCTACATTTCAACATCTATCTGTAATACTCAAAGTCCAAGCTATTATCTACCCCACCCCCTGCCATCTTCCATGAGATATATCCAAAAATGTAATGTGCAGAAATGTTTTCTCCAG
Organism: Microcebus murinus; assembly: GCF_040939455.1. Classification (NCBI taxonomy): domain Eukaryota; kingdom Metazoa; phylum Chordata; class Mammalia; order Primates; family Cheirogaleidae; genus Microcebus; species Microcebus murinus. Next base: position 32,134,912 of record NC_134108.1, read on the forward strand.
CTCTAAATGTGCTAAAGAATAAGGGAGAAGCAGAAAGAGAAGATAAGTTTCCACATTATCAAATGAGATAATATGCATGAAATGTTGTCTAATCTATAATATGATGTTCTAACATGCATTAATTGTGAGATTGACATAATCCATTTCATAGGGCAGGGCTTTCTCCAGACACTCCTACGTTGCTCTGCAGTATAGTGAATATTTTCCTCATGCCATAAGTGGCTGGCAAGGTTGGGTGTGACGGGTGGAAAGGAGAAAAAGAAGGCACTGAGACCAAGAGGTCATTTCTGTCAACTGTGCTAGAACAAACATGGGCTCACAAAGAGGCAGTTCCCCCAAAGGAATTAACTTGAACTTAAGAACCTAAGTCTTAGTTCTTAAATAATTCTTAAAAATATAAATTCTGATTGAAAAAAAGAAAATGGTGAGAATTAAACATTATGGGAGACTTGAGATCTAAGAGCCATATCATGCTGGAGTTTGTAATTGCTTAAAAATAGAAGATTCACCACACTCCCTTTTTCCCAGCATTTGTCCCCAAATTAAAAGTGTGAAAGGTTGAACTAAATAGAAGAATTAGTAGAATTAAACTAACACAGAAGTTACAGTAAACTAACACAGAAGAAGTAACAGAGTGACAAAGTATTACTTTGAGCCAGGAATTGTGCTATGTGCTTTGTATACACTGTATACTTTATTCTCTCCTAATAGTAATCCTTGAAGGGGGATATCATTATTATTATTTTTCGCTGATTTATCTTACATTTAGAGAGGACAGGTAACCTGCCAGAGTTCATTGAGGAAAGGTCGGTGGGCCATGGCAGGAGAAGCATGTTTCTCTCTCTTTCTTTTTTCCCTGGCTAGCAATGATGATATCTTATTCATATTTACATTTAGTAGGATATTAATACATATTTGTTATAAAATAAATTGTCAATCCTTTTACTGTTAGTAACCTTTAAAAAGAAGATGCATCTTCCCACACACAAAAAAGAAAGCACATAAGAAAGAAATAAAATTAAAATAGAAGATCAGAAACTCTAAAGTGCAATGTAATTCAATAGAGATGGAAAGTTCTAGAAAAATAATTCGGACCATGCAGTCATTAATAAGTGTCATGTGCAAGAGAAGAGGAGACAGCAGTTGGAATTTATAAATCCAGGTTTTAGTGCCAACTGTTACTCATGGGTGTAACCTTGAACCATGCTGTATGTTCTAGGGCTTTTCTTCCTCATGTGCCAATTAAGAGTTGGAATCTTTAAGGTGTTTTCTAGCTCTAATGTTCTGCAATTCTTCCCAAACCAACCAATTTGGGCTGCTACTCAACTTCTTTGCTTCTGTCTCATCTACTAAAGGGAATGCTCTGTTTTTGGAAAAGTTAAAACTTGCACTGCTGAGAGGAAATGGAAACTGGAATTAGAACAGAAGGTTATAAAACAAAAACTCAAATGAGTGAAAATCTCCAGTCCCAGATGGGCAAGTATCTTTATTTTGAGAAAAAAGGGAAAAAATGTGATGTGCTTGCAATGCCCTATAAAACAAAGTTTGTGTGGCCATTTGGAAAAGTAAGGTATTCAATGGAAGCCAGCAGGGTTTTCCCCTAAAAACCAAACCAAACCAACACAGAAAGGCTGAGATGCCTGGCTAAAGGAAGTTCTAGTGACAACAAGACCCACTAGGTTTTGCTTGACCAAATATAGCACCTGATTAGGAGTCGGTAGCATGATGCATGTGTTAAAAACATTAAAGCATTCTTAGGTGCATTAATAGAAACATTAACAGACTAAGGGAGGAAGGGGTTGCACTGTCTCCTGAACTGATCACTTCATTAAGTTGTATAGTCTATTCTAGGTGCCATATTTTGAAAGGGATATTTCAAACTTAAGAATATTAATCACTGAGAGTATGAGAATTAGAATTAGGTTATATGAAGAATATCTGAGCTTGTGGAATACTTAGTCTAGGGAAGGAAAAGACTTAGATATTTTCAAATCCTTGAAGGGACATTAGACTGAGAAGATATAAATATAATATGTTTGGTTATAGAAACACAATCATTACATAGAAGTTATAGGGACACAGTTTAACTTTAATATAATCAATGGTTTTCTAGCAACCAGAGCCTTCCTCATCGTAACACTTGAAAACTCTCATTCATGAAGTATTCAAGTAAAGGCTGCAAGCTCATGTCAAGTATCATATAAAAGGAATTCATGTGTTAAGGTGGTGATTGGACCAGATGATTTCTAGGGCTCTCGCCAATTATAATTTATAATTCTAAGCTAGTTGTTTAGAAATTTGGTTCTGTTTTCTTCTAGAAGCAGTTTTATAAGTGGACATTAGGATCCAAGGTCAAAAAAGACTATTCGACTCATGATGTTTTTGAATTCTTCAATTGAAAACACATTCTTGAGGCTAAGAATGCTCGAGACACATGCTTTTAAGGGACTTACAGGGAAAGAGAAGGAAGATCATTAACCTTCTCTTTGCTGGGGAAAGACCCAGCTCGAGGCCGAGGCCACATTACGAAAGAGCTGAGGAGACGTTCTGAAATCCATGCAGCACATCTCAGGGATGCCTTAGGAGGAACTCTGGGAACCAATCCCCACATGACTGATAGCCTTCCACTAGCTAGTTGGGTGATCTTAGGTATTTTCTTTTGTGAGATGGGGATAATAATACTTCTAGGGGTATAAATAAATGTAAGTAAAACAATAGCTTGAGGGGATCAAATGAAATAATGGATATAAAATGCTTAGCAGAGTACTGGACACTAACTAATTATTCAGTAAATGCAGGGATTCCTCTAAGTAGCCACGTGGATGTGCTGCTGCTGATTTGCAAAGAACTACCACATACATTCTCTCATTTGATTATTATAATAACTCACGTGACAGACAAGGTAGGTGTAATATATATTTTACAGAGGATGAAATGATGCTTGGAATAAATCACCAGTTTTCCTGAATGATGACTGTTTGGTTTCTCATTTAATAAATATTTCTAGTGGCAAGGAGCACATTTCTCTACAGAACAACCAATTCCATCATGGAAACTAACGAAGACAATGAGATATTCAAGAGTTTTCAAAATCTTCACTCAAGACATGTCCCACCCATTATTGACATGTATTATAAACATGATGCATGTGTAAAGACTATAGTGAGACTGACTCTCTTTGATACATTGGTGTTGAGAATGTAAATTGGCGTAACTTGTGGAAAAAGCAATTCAGATCTGTGTATTGAAAAGCTTAGACACAGTCATTTTTTGACCTCATAATTAATCTATGAATCTATTCTAAGAAAATAACCAGAAGTGCTGAAAAACTTTGATGTACAAAGCTACTCATCAGAGTATGGTTCTAATACAGAAAAACTGGTAACACTCTAAATAGCCCAGAATGAGCCATGAAAAGTAGAATAAATTGCAAAGGCAGAGTGTTCCAGTGATCAGGAGCCAGACTTTGGAGTCAAACCCGTTGGATTCAAATTCCTATTCTGCCCTAGACTAGCTATGTGAGTGGATTAGTTACGTAAGCTAGCTAATTTGTATTAACTCAACTAAAAATGGGATGACAATTTATGTTACAGATTTGTTATAAAAATGACATATATATTGAATGGAAGTCATTTAGCCAGTAGCTGGCACATAGTAAGCACTTGAAAGCAGTCATTATTATTATTCCTATATAATAATTATGCTATTTCTTAAATGCTTAGTCTATGCCAGGCATTTAATAAATATTATCTTTTAAAATCCTGATAATAACTGTTTGATATATGTGTTTATTTTACAGATGAGGAAACTGAGGAATAAATTAGCTAAGTAGCTCTCCCAAATTCATACAGGTGGTAGGTTAGAGTGCGGGGATTTGAATATAGGAAGTCTGACTCTGAGTCCACACTCTAATCAAGGATATACTACCTCCAATATTATAAAATATTTTGTGTGTCTCTGTGTTGGTGTGCATGTGTATATATGTAATATAAAATCATGTTAGACATGATTTTACATTCACGATATTTGGAAACAGTTTTAATTGTGTATTACTAGTTTTTAAAAACAGGATGCCATATTTTATGTGGTAGGTAGGTGATCTACCACATTTATGTAAAATGAAAGTGACTGAAAATGAATATGGTTGCCTCTGTGTAGTGGGATTATAGGTGGCTTTTAGTCTTGATTCTGGATATTTCTGTGTTTTCTGACTTTTCAACTGAAAATGTACTATTTTATAAACAGAAAAAGCTAAAGGAGAACATATACGTATGTAAATAAAAATAATCCATTCAAGATGTGGGAATAGGTTTTTATAGACAGGTTATCCTTCCTCCAATTCTAGCAGTAGAGTATACTAGATATCCTGAGTAATTATCCTTCTGAAAAGATTCAAAATGTTGGGTAAAATTAGAAAGCAATGGGGATATAAAGACTCACATGTGCCAGAACTGGGGTGGGGGCAGGAAAGGTCGGGGTGGGAACTGGCTCAGGCTGGGTAACCTTTTCAGTTGGAACAGCTCCATCTTCATCTTCACGGGGTTTCTGATGGACACAGCGACCAATGTCTGCATTTTTGAAGGATACAGGCCGTGCAAAGTCCATAGGGCTAAGAAAATATAATTGAAATAAAATATATTTTAAAACTTTTTATCGTTTTGCTTCCTTACAATTAAATCAGACACCCTACCCCATTTTAAGACCATCAGTACAATTTTCTAAATCTAATTTGAACATCTTCATTCCTTTCTTCCCCTAGATGGTTCTGGATAGTGTAGATGCATTGGTGATCCTCATACCAAAACAAACAAACAAAATTTAGGCAATTCACTTACACAGAATTAATAACAAGATTCCATACACAGCCTTCAAAAGGAGGAATATTTCTGAGTGGGGAAGGTTGAAATTCAGGTGGAGCTCCCCCAACGAACAGCTTTTTAACTTCAACAGCCTGTTCTACTGTCAGGTTTTGCATATGTCTTTTGTCTTCATCGACTTGAACGGTCAAGATGCTGATAAAACATTTAAAATAAAGAAGTCAGAATCACGTCATGTTCAATACAGTTGGAAATCAAACTCTTTCCTCCCACCCTTCACCCCTCTCTCTTGTAGTTTTTAAGTGAACCCAAACTGGATGATTAGGATTTCTACGCTAAGCAACTGTTCTTGTTTCTCAGGGTCTTGTCCGATGCCTCCCTCCCTGGTTCACGCTCCCTGAAAGTTTACTGAAACCAGGCAATGGTGTAGCTGCTACATTAGCCTCTGGTGGAGGTGACATCAGTAATGTGCAGCCCAACACATGAGCCTGTAAGAACTGAGGCTTCTGTACTGTGTAATAATGTCTAATCGTATCAGGATCAGTGGGTTTAGCACAGCATGGGGTCACATTTTGTTTGGCTCTTTATTTCTTGGTTTGTGCTGGCTATTATCTTCTTGCTAGGGGACAAACTGTACTCCTGAGAGCTTAGATTGCAGGAATCAACAGCAAACACTTACAGCATGATTTTATAAAGAATGTAGCTGCTGGCTTTTGAATAGAAGAGGCAGGCAATAACACCATGTTAATTGTTCCCTGCAATGATTTTCCTTAGTGGCTGTTTCATTAATTTCCCTAATTTGCTTATGAGAGATAACTCACACACTGCTAATTGAGAACCTCATGCTACTTATTCGCAACCTCCTTAGATCCTGGAGCAAAGACTCGGAAGGAGACAAAGGGTTCTGATGATAAAAATGACCAAAGGCATTTTCTCTTTTGTTGTACAAGCAGGTTTTGAGCTTCCGTTCCAACAGTCATCATGATGCTATTAGTCATAAGTATTAGTCACTAGCCCGAATGAGGATCATGAATGGATTACTGAAAACTTACTTCATACGTGGGGAGAAAACCAAAGTACTTTAAGTACTGAGTGGGAAAATTGGTCTTAAAGTGCCACCTTACTTGATTTTATAAAGAAAAACTATAGGTAGAACTGGAAACAAAAAGCCAGGACAAAGATGTTCTGAATTGGCACAAGAAACTGGTCCACTTTGATATACTTCAAAAGTAAGAAAATGGAGCAAAAGATGGATTTCATTATGTCTCAAAATGTCACTGTTCATGGGGTAAAGGAGAAGGAACAGGTCAGATTTAGTTTCAATGGGAAAATAAGGGGAAATGACATACCGTGTGTGTGTGTGTGTGTGTGTGTGTGTGTGTGTGTGTGTATGTGTGTTTACCAGACTCTGGAAAAATGTTGGCAAAGCTTCCTTGCTAAGAGTGTTAGTGGGTGGGTGTTTTGTTTTGTTTTGTTTTATTTTGTTTTGAGACAGAGTCTCACTCTGTTGTTTGGGCTAGAGTGCTGTGGCGTCAGCCTAGCTCACAGCAACCTCAAACTCCTGGGTTCAAGCGATCCTCTTGCCTCAGCCTCCTGCGTAGCTGGGACTACAGGCATGTGCAACCATGCCCAGCTAATTTATATATATATATAAGTTGTCCATCTAGTTTCTGTCTATTTTGTTAGTAGAGATGGGGTCTGGCTCTTGCTCAGGCTGGTCTCAAACTCCTGAGCTCAAACAATCTGCCCGCCTCAGCCTGCCTCCCAGAGTGCTAGGATTACAGGCATGAGCCACCACACCTGGCCAAGTATTGGTGGTTTTATGAGACTTTTAGAAAACCACTCACTTCTAGGTATATATGACTCACTGAAAAAACCCTTCCCTCAATACCTTTTTTCCCCATTTGGTTAAAAGTGGTCTCTTACTAACATGATGTAACAGTGCTCCTAAGGGTTTTAATGAGGGCTTTAAACTACTATTAAAGATTGTCTAAGGAAAGTAAATCTCTGCTCTTGATTAGAATTTTCAAGAGCCAGAGGCCTTCCTCTTTCTGATGTAGACTCTCTCTTTAGCCTGGTTCTGCTCAAGGATCGTAATAGTGGTCCTTCTTTATTGGTTCACAGGGTGGTGATGTAGAATGAATGTGGGCTTTCGGAAGGGACAGACTGGCATTCAGTACTAGTTTGGAAGCTTACTAGCTGTGTGATTTTGGGCAAGTTATTTAATCATGCTCAGTTTCATTTCATTCATTTATACAATGGAGATTAAAAATACCTACTTCAAGTGGAGGAAAACATTAATTAAGGGATTGTCCTGAGGCTATCTTACTTAATATGGGCATTGCTAGAGAACTATAGCTGAATCCTGTTTGTATTTTACTTTCTAGGAGCATCAAATCTAGATCACTCATTTAGTTCTTCTGTAGAGAAAAACATTATGAGCAGGTTCATTGTAATTCTGGTGTGTTATGTCTCCTGTTTTTTTTTTTTTCCTGCTATGTGCAAAACAGTATATTAAACATTGCATTACTATTAGTATTGTGATAGATAAGCAGTAATTATATGTATTTTTTTTACAATTTCAATGCTTGATTCTTAGAGTTTCATAATGAAATATCTCATTATTTACATTGTTTCCTATTTGTTTGGAATATTAGTCTAAGAATTATTTTTTAAGCCATGACCAATCGGGTTGTATAGATGGAATAAGATATTAACAGAAATGTCCTGACATTTGTAATTTACATGAAAAATAAAATCTAAAATTTTTTATGATAGAACATATTTTGGATGGTAAGAAAAAAAATATTTGGGTTGCAGTGTTCAAATCATGATCTCATTCTGGAAACCTCATATTACAGCTGAAACATCTTATCCTACTTCATGATCTGTAGCCTCATCCTGTATCATTGTGAAGAATGCTTTCACTGAGGAAAAATTCAACTCTGTTGATATCCTATTTGCCTAAGCAACTATTTCAGGCTCTTAGGGTTTAATGTTTTTGTCCAGTTAGGACTGCTGGCCCCTGAGGTGGATTCCAGGAAAAAGATCAGAGGGCAAAGCAAATGTAGAAGGCAGGAGTCACTGGAGAACCAGGAAATTAGATACCAACATGACTGAAGAGAGATTTTTCCAGAGAAAGGGGTAAAAAAGGAGAGACAATAAGGAAGGAGTGGTAAAGAGAGACAGAGGGTGAGACAGAAGGAACACATTGAGACATCTGCTCCCAATTTGGTAAAAGTGTAATGATTTTGTGAGGTGGTATTAAATTTATCTTCCTATCTAGGGTTTTAGGAAAAGAAATGATGATACCGTGTATTCTCTGAAAAGCATTGGGACAAAGCAAATATTTCCAAATTAGTAATAGTATATCATAATCAACATAAAGTAATATAAATCTTTAGGATTATAAAATAGGGTAAGAATTAATAGTTGGCTGTACATAGATGGAAGTATTTCAGTAAAATATATCTCATTTAAAACATGGCTTATTTGTAGTATGTGATTTGGGGCAAGCTAGTTAATATTTTCTTATCTGTGAAGAAGAAATATTAACACAGCTCTCACATACATTTAGAATGATTGAAAGGCATAACCTTTGTCTATTATTTGACAGGTCATGCCATGGAATAGGAACATGACGCATTCAAATGTTTTTGGGTGAAGTTCTTGTGGTCATTTGTGATCTTTTATTAATCAGTTTAATGTAGCACTTGCTTATGGTGTAGATGGTGATTGTGTTTTGACCTGAGAGTGTTGAAAGAGCCATTATGGTAGCAAATGCGTCTTGTTTTGGCACAGAGTCCATTGTCTACATGCTAATATGTCCAATACATTATCCTGTAATTAACAGTGAATGGCAAAACTGTTTGTTTATATGGCTAATTAACTGAATGACCAGTTTTCAGTGATGTACTATACACTGAGCTTAATCAAATAAAGGTTGGATTGATGGTCAACAGCTGTGAAGTTGGCATAATAAAATGCCCTTCTTGAAGAAACACCTGTTCAAAGGACACCTTAGTACAACATTGTAATGCATTTGGGAATTTCATAATTCTTTCTCTAAAAAATAACATATTTTGGGTGATTTTTGGTCAACTGTATTTCTCAAATCTGCATATTTTTCTATTCAAATTCTTTAAAGTTTAAATCTTTTAAAAAGTCCTTTCCACAAGGAAAAGAATTAAAGTTTGGCAAAGGGCCTAAAATCTAGTCTAAACGACATGTAAAACCAGTATTCTACAGCATTCCCTAAGATTCAAATGAGAAAATTCAGTTTGTATTTCTCTTGAGAGACTATGACTACAATATCTGGCTATTAGATTAGTAAAAGTTCTTAGTTTGTCCAAATATTGATCCCTCATTTGTCTTAATCATGGCTTCTAAGCATTTCAGTTAGTATACACTCTGCATGAGTGCTTGGTATCAATTCAGCCCACAACCTAATGCTCTATATGATAATAAAACAATGATCTAAGGAAAGCTTTATTATTTACTTAGAAGGTAAGAAATTTTTATTACTTATCTGTTATCCACTTGACGATAATTAGAAGATAGAGATCTTTAACTAAAGAACTACATTTGCCTACTGGCACTATTGCTACACATCCATATGCGTTACATTTACAAGTATTTTCTGTGTTTTGAGGTTTCACCAAATTTGATTTCCAGTTCTTTTCTGTGTCTTCAATCTAATAAATGGATTGCTGGCTTGGAGGTCTGAGGCCCCTGAAGTCTCTGGACTTCTGTTTTCATTTTTTTCTCATTGTCCTACTAAACTAATTACCTCTCTGAGTTGTCATATAATATTTTGATGAAAAATACAGATGACTTTCCCAATAAAGCAAGTAGAAAGTATTGCAGCATTCTAAAGAAATGAGAAATCAGTTTGTGCACTATTAAGGCCAATTCTCCGGCTCAGGGTTGGGGGCAAGTGCTCTGGTGGATTTGTAGAGAGGTGACCTCCACGAGCTGATCTTGGGGCAGTAGCTATTTCCTTTTTCTCCCTTGATGCTATTCCCTCATTCATGAAGCCACTCTGCAGGGACCATGCACACATTGGGAAGGGGGACAGCAACAAGGTGTGCACTTAACAGGCTCAGTAGGTACTGCAGCTGTAGCCATGCTCCGTATCTGTGACAGGTTTCTAAGCAGCTGCCATAACTGCTTTGGAACCTGAATGAAACAGCAGCTGCCAAAGGCTGCCGGCTCCAGCTGAGCTATATTCTGTGCGCTTCACTGTGTGCATACCTTATTTGAGAAGAGAATATTTGAGAGGGGCATAGGGAGGGATTTCTCTTATCTATAGCTTCAGAAGGTGCATTTGGTCTTTCCAAAGGTAGAGAGAACAGCACAGAATAAAAATGTTAAAAGTAGAACTCCTAAGGGCCCAGGTAAATGAGGCTCCTGAAGTATGGAATGTAAAGAAGAGGAGATTAAGCTAACACTTTATCGTTTTGCAATGCATAGTACGTCCACACACACAGAGGTTCAGGCAGAGACTGATGCTAGCAAAGGAAGTTCATGTTAGTAACAGCAATAAATACTCCAGTGCTATTGTTACCCTCTAGTTCTCTCTACATGAACGGAATGTTCTCTCCCATCATGAAACAGACTTGGCTCTGGTCTGATGACAATTTTCCTCATTGTTCTTGTCCCTGTGGAGAGATGCACCTCCAGACGGCCTTTGTTGAGGAATATTGCGTAATAAGCCTGCAACAGCAAATGGTTATTGAAGATTAAACAGGAGTCTCGTTTATGACTTAGCTTTAGAGCTTCCCTGACACAACCACAGATTCATCTACTCTGAGACTTTTCTTGAGAAGTTAACACTTAATATTTTCTTAAACAGAGTTTTCAAAGCAGCTAGAAATAGTTTTTGATCATTTACCATTTGTGCTTGTTAGATGATGTGGAAAGTGAATACAGTAGTATAGTAGTTCTCTGCAAAGCATGTTTGCGATGCAGACAGTACAGCTGTGCTTGCATTGGTCCTGTAACTTACAAAACCTATCAGGAAACAAAGGGTGTCAACAAAATCCCTCTCCCTTGCATTCACAAGTGGACAGCTAGCTTCTGGAAATCAGGTCTGACTCTCAAACTTATGACATTTTGAGTGTTTAGACTTCAATTTGTTCTCTGAGCTGGTGGAATAGATTGCTATCACAAACATGTAACTTGTCTCCCACATTTAGAAAGAAGGAAGACAATTTTTCATCCACAAACATGCCTGCTCTCTTCTTGCTACTGTTACCATAGCAACCAGTATGGTTTTGATATCCGATTATGAACCCCAGGGAGCTTGAATGCAGTCCTTGTCCCCCAAGCGGATGCTGCGTGCTCTCCCTTTCTGGTTGAGTACTAGGGCACGGCTGCACAGTGATTGCTCAGTCTTCCATGAGTCATCTATGGCGGTGGGGACGGTTTTGATCAAACATCATCATGTCTCTGATACTTTACTAAGTCATCTATGCGGCTACACGTCCACCACAAAACGTGCTGAAGATCTGGATTAGCACTTACCATTTGTCAAAGGGGCAACTGCAAACTACTCACTCAACTAAAAATTTCTTAGCTGATTGACTGTTTGATATCTCCAACCCATTTAGCAGAACATAATCACAGTGAACCCCGTGGGTATCAGAACTGTTAACTTGAAATATAAAATATGTCAATTTAACCAGCATTTATTCTACAATAGACACAAACTGTTAAACATTGTTTCTCTTTGAAACAGCATTTACTATGAGATTTTAAAAACTAGATATTTATGATCATTAAAATGTTGAAACACTAAAGTAGCATTTTAACTTACTTTGTGCTATAGTACTTAATATTTTCTCATTTTAATTGTTTTAATAGGGAACTGTTTTATTTTAAAAACTATCCTGAAAGCTAGTGATTCACATCTGTTTCTTTAGTCCTGATGAGGAGAAATTTGGAGCCAGTGGGGGTTGCTTAATTATTTGGCAATGACCAAGGAATCAAATATCCTTTAGTGGAAATCTATGTCAGAATGCTCGATCTGGTCCTCTTATTATAACTAGCTTAGTATTTATAATAGTGAGAAAATAATTTTATTTTTCAGGATTAAAGGACAAAGACTTTAAGAGGAATTTATAATCTATATTTATTCAGTGCTTATTACATGCAGTAAGAAATGAAATAACACTTTTCTCCCTCTATTCTTCAAAAAATATTTTTGTTATGACTATTTGATACATTCCACACAATATAAATGCCATACATATGAATGATGAAGCTATGTCAACACTACAATAAAACAAATAGCTGTAAATCTACCACCTGATTTCAGACACAATACCATTGCATCTCCTATGAGTTTCTTTGTAATCCATCTCTCTGTTTCTCCATCTCAGAGGTAACCACTAATGTGGATTTTATGTTTATCGTTCCCTCACTTTTAAAAAATTATTTTTGAAAATTCACATACATATTGTTTGTACTACTTGTATTAAAAATCTGTAGAAATAGTATCATATAGTATATAGTACATTTTTCATTTCTATTTATTTTCTATTCATCTATGTTATGTTTAGTTATAATTTATTCCTTCTTACTATTGCTTAATATCTCATTATGTGAAAATGTCACAGTGTGCTTATCTGTTCTCCAGCTGTTAAATATCTGGGCTGTTTCTAGTTATTCTACTATTCATATTATAAAGAATACTGCTCTAAAATTTCTTGTACGTGTCTCACCAGGCACATGTTTGAGAGTTTGGGAGTAGAATTGCTGGCTTTTAAGGTATGCACATGTTCAGTTTTGCAAGACCAGTGTCAAATTTTTTTCCAAAGTAGCTACAGAAATTTACTCTTTCCATCAGCAATGATTAAGAGTTACCTTTGATTCATGTCTTTCCAACACTTGGTATTATCATATTTATTAATGTTTCACCATTCTACTGAGTATAAAATCTAGCATTGTCTAAAACTACATTTTTCCCATTACAAAGGAGAATATACATTTTAAAAATATGTTTTTTTGTCAATCATGTCTCCTTTTCTGGAAATGCCTGTTAAAGTCTTCCATCCATTATTATCTATGTTTCTTGTCTTTTTCTTATTGGTTTGCATGAATTTTTAGTTTTATATCCTGGTTACTAATTTTTTGCAGGTTATGTGTTACGTAACTTTCCAGGCTGAGGCTTTTTTGTGTGTTGTTAGATGACCAAAGAGTTTTAAATTTAATGCAGTTGCACTTATAATCTTGTTTTGTTCAATAAGTCCTTCCCTCCCCCAAGGTCAAAAGTTATTCCTCTATACATTCTTCTAAAATTTTTAAAGTTTTTTTCCCTTCCACATTTAAGATTTTAATTCATTGGAAATTTATTTTTTGGTTTGATGTGAAGTAGAAATTCAGTTTAATTTTTTTCCATATGGATAACAAAATTACCCTGGAAGTATTCACTGAACAGCCCACTGTTTTTTTTTATTGATCTGCAATGCCACCTATTGCCAAATGTTGTTTTCACCTATGCTTGAGTACATTCAGGGTTCTCTATTCTGTTCCACTCGCACAGTGTTGGCCATGAATTAACACCACACTACCACAATACAGAACTCTATCTTCTAATGTGCGGATCTCTGGTGAGACAGCTCCAACACCTTATTCTTCTATTTCAGAAGTTTCTTGGATTTTTTACCTTTGATACAAGTTTTAGAATAAGCTTGTCATGATTCACAACAAGATAAGGTGATATATCTTTTGAAATTGAATCTACATATTATCATTTTGGGGAGAATTGGCATATTTTTAGTATTCTTTCCATTAAAATGTTGAATATGCCCATTTATTGAAGAATACTTTAGTGGTTTTTAATAAAATTTCATAATTTTCTCCCTGTGGGTTTTATATCTATTTTGTTACATTTATTCTTTTTTTTTTTTTTTTTGGAAAACAGCATTTACTTTTTTTTCAGTATTTGTAAAAGAAATAAAGGCAAAAGGTCAAGTGACCAGCGGGTGGGCCTTGAAGGAGAAGGAGATTAAAAAAAAAAATCTTAATTAAGTTAATCCTTAAACTAACTCCTAAAGACTACTATTTTTTTATTTTATTTATTTATTTATTTATTTATTTAATTTTTTTTTTATTTTGGCATATTGTGAGGGTACAGATTTTAAGGTTTCAATAAATGCCCATTTCCCCCCCCCCAAAAGTCTGAGTCTCCATCATGACCATCCCCAGATGGTGCACATTTCACTCATTATGTATGTATATACATAATACCCGCCCCCTCCCCCCTCCCACCTGCCCAATACCCTATTACTGTAGTACCTATGTGTCCACTTAGGTGCTACTCAGTTAATACCAGTTTGTTGGAGAATGTATCTGGTGCTTGTTTCTCCATTCTTGGGATACTTCACTTAGTAGTATGGGTTCCAGCTCTAACCAGGAAAATATAAGATGTGCTATATCACCATTGTTTCTTAGAGCTGAATAGTACTCCATGGTATACATATACCGCATTTTATTAATCCATTCTTGGATTGATGGGCACTTGGGCTGTTTCCACAGCCTTGCAATTATGAATTGTGCTGCTATAAACATTCGAGTGCAGGTGTCTTTTTTGTAGAGTGTCACTGGATCGTTTGGGTAGATGCCCAGCAATGGGATTGCTGGATCAAATGGTAGATTCACTTGTATCGCTTTAAGGTATCTCCATATTGCTTTCCACAGAGGTTGAACTAGTTTGCAGTCCCACCAGCAGTGTAGGAGTGTTCCTCTCTCTCCGCAACCATGCCAGCATTTATTGTTTGGAGATTTTTTGATAAAGGCCATTCTCACGTTACATTTATTCTTACATTATATACTTGTTCTTATATTATACTTGTTCTTGCACTGTATTTGCTTGTTTTTTTTTTTTGTTGCACTGGCCAAGATAAGTGCAGTTATAATAGTCATCCTTCTCTTGGGCTTGATTTTATACCAAATATTGATAATGTTTTCCTATCAAGAATAATTGTTACAGTTTTTATAGACAGCTAAGGAAGTTCCTTCCTTAGTTTACTAAGTATTTTTTTTTAAATCATGAATATGTTTTAAATTTTACCAAATGTGTTTTACTATACCTATTGAAATGATTGTACAATTTTTAGATTTTCTAATGTTAAACAACCCCTGCATCCTGAGATAACTGAAGTTACTCATGGTTGTATATCTTTGGACTCTATTTGCTAATGTTTTGTGTAGGCTTTCTATTTTTCAGCAAAAGGAATAAGATTTATTATATAATATTATTGATCACTAAATGTTACATGCTAAAATTGATGTTAAAAACACATATCAACACAAATAACACGACCTGGTTTACAAGGGCACGTACATACCTAAGCACAGACATATTTGTAAAGGATTCTGTTCTTTTGGTCATGGCAGACTTACTAAGTAATTCCTATAAACCCTTTCACTGAGAAAAACAAGATTAAATGTGAAATTATATTTTAAAATATGTGATCAAAGATATTAAAGGAATATCAAGGTGGCAAAGAGTTATGATGCCTAAATCTGGGCAGTTGAGGTATTGCTCTCAACAAAATCAGATGGACAAGGGATATAAATACTCAAGTTTACATCCTTACAAAATAGATAGTCTTTAGGCTTTATTTTTCTGTCCTTGAGTGCTATTGGGCTATTGTGTTCTATTTGCTTTCTGCCACCCCAGGTGCATTCTCTGCCCTTCTTTGTGTCCAGAGAGAGCGGGACAAATCAGGCTCCAAACAGACTGCTTCACTTTGGCTAGTACAACTGGGAAACTGATCTCTGAAGGAACTGAAATTTAAATTTAAGGAACCCTAACTGATTATCTACAGATCTGGTAAGGAATTAGAGACAAAAATTATTAGTATAACATGAATATATTTTAAGCTTTCCTCTTCATATATGCATATGTTAAATCCATATGAAATATAGATGCAAATACAAGTGTGACTCTGCACCTGGAATTGACCAACAGGAAAATCCTAATGAGGATAATTGTTTTAGGAAGATGATGTGAGAGAAATAGGAGGCCAGCATGGGTAAGTGCAATGTTCATTCCTAGACAAGATGAAAGTAGAATTAATTGCTTTATATAAGCACGAGGGAAAACACATTATTAAATACGTGTGGCAGTACCTGTCCAGTTTGCCTTCGTTTTCTCCTGGGTGGTGCTGGTGTCCCTCCACTTCCCAAGAGAATGATCCCAGACTCATTCCTGGTGCTGAAGGACAGGTTGATTTCTGTTCCTACATCAAGTGGCACAGGGGAGAGCTCCACAAAGCCAGGCTTGGGGAAGCTAACTGTGTACACGTTCTGCAGGTAAAAGGAAAGAAGAGAAGGAATCATTAGAAATGAAAATTTAAATTAATTACTCCATCTCCCTTGCTCTCCTCAATGTACTCAATGTGATTATGAAATACACTGTTGTCTCAGAAAGCATGAAATCCCCATGGTTACATGGAGAGCTTAAGAGCAGAAGAAATACTATTTCCAGTTATAACTTCAAATCTTCTGAACAGATTGAGTTAAAATAAAAATAATGGCCTCTGCTTTTATTATAGAACTTTTCATTTGAAAGATAGAAAGTTATCATTGATAGATAATATTTTCTTTTGGTTTAAGTCAAATATTTAAATAAAACTGACACACGAGTAGGTACATGTCTATCAATCTCCCTAAGTCTCCCTTGAAAACACTATAATTAATCCCTTGAATACACTCTGTCAATTAATTGTTTGTGTTTTACAGAGGAGTATGACCATGGTCTATGTCTGCATTCTTCCTCAGCAACAAGCCTAAGGGAAAGCTGTTCATTGCTACAAAAGTATAAATGTACTCTAGAATACAAGAGAAAAATAAGATAAAACCTAAACCATAAGAATAAATAAACCAAACATTTCATAGTCCAGTTTGTTCTCAAAATTAAAATAATATCATTGTTCTTGTTGGATTATAAAATTAAACGGTTATATTTCAAACAGTAACAAAATGCAAAAGGGGAGAATCATCCTCTACTACCACAATACCAAATCTGTACAGATGCATATAGCTTTCTATCATTCATTCATTCACCCATTCATTTTATCTTTCACAACACATTGTCCTCTACCTTCCTATATTTAAACTGAATCTTGATAGACATGTTTCATTTCTGATATATATATTTTTGCTTATATTTGTAGAGGATATCTCTGTCAGTAAACATAGATCATCATCACTTTCAATGGCTAAAGGACTTTCCACTGTATGGATGTGCTAGTATTTATTTAAGTAAGCCCATATCGTTGAGCATTTAAAGTGCTTAAAGTATTCATTTTTAAAGTCCTGGATTTTGCTGGAGTAAAAACAAGGAATCCTTTATTGTAGCCTATTTTCCCCACCCCGCACAATGTTTCAAGCCCAGTTAAATGATACAAGAGTTAGTAAAATGTATAATCTATTTTCTATTCCAATTTGCAAATCATGGAGTTTTAGACAGTTTAGATAAAACCACTGTGCAGACTTTTCAGTATTTACCCGCATCAAATTTCTGCCTCACGTTTTAGTCGCAAAATAATTCCTGGTTATTGAAAAGTGCCTTTACAGAATCATCATTTCCATGCATAGAGGCGATTCATTTTCTGGACAGTTTCTATCCTCATGTATATGTCTTTTGAATGTGCATGAATGTGCATGCTTTGAAGATTAAAACTCTCACTTAAACTTTTTTAAGAAGCCAGTAGGGGTTCTTAGAGTTTCAATTCTTTATGTATTTCCCTTTTCCTTATTCCCAAGCTTCTTAGGGCATGTGTCTGTAGCCAATTCCAACTTGGAGCCTGTAGCTATGTACAGTGAAGAGCCTGAAAGTTCTGTTCCAGTCTTTAAACCTCATCACTCAGGTGGCAGATTCACTTTTTCTTTCTCCCCATTCTCCCTTCATTCCCCTGAATTCTAATGGAATGCTTTAAGATAATTTTAATTGGAGAAAGCAACCAAAATGAATAATTATATTATAGCAAGGTAATTAAAAAATTATAAGTATGATAGATTTAATATTTTCTTTTTAAAATAAGCTCATCATTATTGAGTTCCCACAAAATTCTTACTAATATTTGATGTTGACCACTGGCTCTTATTTATAGATATTTTAAGAGAGCAGAGCCTTGACCTGAGTTTTTCTCACATATGGGTAGTCCTGATTGAAGACTCAGTGCAAAATAGTCAGGTAGGATCAGGATGCTGCTGAGCTGCTTTAGCAACAAAGAAGAGATACTGAGGATATCAGCTAACAAGGGAGTTTACAGTCATAGTAGACACAAGTCTTTGCAGAGTTGGACACCACAGTTCCCAGTCTATGTTATTTCAAAGACAAGAAGGCTAGAGTCCAAAGCTGCAGACAAGATGCCACGCACTAGTGGTTATGGTGTAAATTACTCCTTTCTATTTGTGTAAACTCCAACACATTCCAGAAAAAAAAAATAAGGTTGCTAATAAAGCTATATACAATACATAATGGTAAAATAAATTTAAAGCAGATGACAAAAATGAGGAAAAGGGAAAAGTAGTGTTGGAAAGGAAGAGAGAAACAGAAAAGAGAATAATATTAAAGATACATACTATGAAGGCCTATACATGTGGGAAGGTGGATCGTAATTCTGGGTCTTCATAATATCATTTCCATCATTGTAATTTATAGAATGCTGCAGTCTTGTTTTATCATTTATGCATAGCTAAGATTAGGGTCAGTAGAAATCTAAAATATATTAACAAAAAAGACTGATCCCTATAAGAGCACCCACATTATGTAGGCAAAATCTAATATAAATGTGTGTAGGGAACCAGACTGACCTCCAGTGAGCATCCTTTGGTAACACCAACATAATCAGGGCTACTGAGTATATTGTATGGAGTTCTTGAAATTTCAATATCTTTGAGACAGCCGGAATATTTCTTCAAGTTTACTTCTGGCCTATTGGATAGTCAAACGGAGAACAAAAGCAATATCATTAGGGTGATGGCAGTGTACTCTCTGACTACTGGGAAGAAGCCATATGGAGCAGACACACAGGCAGGTACATCACAGACATCAAACTGTGCACACATGTACCCAGCAAACTCTGCTTTCTATTATGGTTGGACTAAGTGGATGTTAACATCATCTGGCAGCAGGAGTCTTTATATAGTTCTTCTCCTCTTTAAAAATAATCTCACCCACAGTATTTAAGCACAAGGTACGGGAATTAACTGACTTCTTATTAACACTTCATATGCATAATGAAGTAAGTGTTTCTTTTTTCCACCAAACAGCAGGCAATTGTGTAGGCAGCATAATTAAACTATATACAAAAAAAAGTTTTTATAAATCTTGCTCAAGATTTAGAAAAAAATATCTGGAAATGCTTATTTTGAAAAAAAAAATATTTCTTTCATTGATATGTTTTTTGGGGGCAGCTGAAAAATAAGATAATACACACACATATATATCCTTAAAGTTTTTTAAGTACAAACAAACCCCAAGGAACATTCTTTTGGATTACATAGTTTAAAAACAAATATTTTAAATTGGCTTTACAGATTGACACCAAAGTCTATATTCTATATTAGAACAATAACAAAATAAAGCAACCAAATGCAAAAAAACATACATTTCATTTTTCCAATAAGATTGAAAAATGGTTTTTATACCCAAACTATGCTTGAATGTTTACTTTTTGCTCACTACTTCTTAAAATGGAGCAAACATGCCAGCAGATTAGAAAGTGAAGTTCTTGTCCTTGAGTCCAGATGTTGCTTTGGTTTATTATGCAAATGATCTGACTTTTCAAAGACTCAGCATCCTTATATGTGAAATGGGCACCATAACAACAGTATCTACATTATCAAGTTGCAATGTTTGGATAATTTAATAAATAGCATAGCACACAGTAAGTGCTCAATAAACATGAGCTAGCAGGATGCCAGAGATGATGATACTTCTTTAGCTAAAACAGTGCTGTCCTATAGAACTTCCTGTGGTGATAGATAAGTTCTGTTCTGCACTGTCCAAATCAGTAGTTGCTAGCCACACATGGCTATTGAGACTTGAAATGTTGCTTGTCCCAATGAGAAACTGCATATTTATTGTTATTTAATTGTATTTAATTTACATTTGAATAATACTGAACTATATATTCAACTACAGAATTAAATAGAACTATATATTGGCTACTATATCCAACAGTGAAAGTATATAGGAATAAAAAGGTAATTCTTCTTTGTGTGGTGTCAATAAGCATCTGTAAAAAACTGTCCAATCAACATCAAAATATTCTACTTGATAGGGTAATGATTAATTTTCTCCTCATTGTTGCATGATGCCAAGTTTCCCTTTTTTATCTTAATGAAAGACACATGGCATGAGGAAAAACAGGTGGGAAAGCAAATTAGACCCTGGCAATGTGTATAAGGTGATTTATATCATGTCAGGCATTTGTTCTTTTTTCTGTTTCCCCTCTCTCTTTCTCTTTATGGAACTTCTTTCCATAAAGAAGTTTTTTATGGAACTTCTTTCCATTGACAATTTTCCCTTGTTCCCAAGGTCATCTTTATGTTCAGTCAGCTGGCTATTACGAAGAACATGCCCAACTGGAGTGTGAGGATCTTGCTTATATATTTTTTTGTATAAAACAAAGAGAATGGTGAATTTCATTCTCAGTGTTCACCTGCTTCCATATTTTAATTTAGGGCAGTGGTCCCCAACCTTTTTGGCACCAGGGACCGTTTTCATAGAAGACAATTTTTCCACGGACTGGGTAGTGGGGAATGGTTTCAGAATGATTCGAGTGCATTACATTTATTGTGTACTTTATTTCTATTATTATTACATTGTAATATATAATGAAATAATTATACAACTCACCATAGATTTGGGACCCCTATTTTAGGGGAAGACAGATTTATCATATTTTTTTCAGAGGTCCTGTCAATAAAGTAAATCACTCCTACAAATTATATAGCTCATTGTTTCATGGAAATGCAAAGAATCATTTCAAAATATAAGGATTTAGCAAATTCAGCATTATGAAAATCACAGGGGATAGATACTCACATCCAATGACCGGACTCCTAATAGTAACCATGGGTCTCTGTTTCATGAGGGTCACTAATCAAAGGCTAAATTACCAAGCTACACAGTGCCATCTCAGTGTCATTATCATATATTTCCATGAAAGCCAGCCTTTGCCTTTTAGCCATCTCAGCAAACATAGTACAACTGGTCTCATAACTGTATCATGATAAAACAATGTGGTTTGTTTTCCCCCCACTTTCATTTCTATGTATTCTAGTTTCTGATATTGAAAATCTAGCCTTTGCTTTAAAAATTTCTTGGATCAGTTTAGCCTCATTATCTTCTTTCCAAGAAATTTGGCATAGTTAGGCTCTGGAATGCCAAAACACCAGGCTTTAGCTCTAGCCAGCGTATGCAGCCCTGCATGTCTCTGGGATTTGATCAGCCATTTACAGAGGCCTGCCACTCATAGCTTTCATGCTAATGCCTGTCTGCAAGTGAGAATTAAAGTGTTCCTGAGAAGCTGGGGAAACTAGCAAACTTCTTCACCTTTAACAAAAACATTTGTTTTAAATATGGTATTTCCAGAGATTCCTTTCATCTTGCTCCATAGATCATTTCAAATAAATACGGCAATAAATAAGCAGCTTTCATGAGAGGTGCAAAGGCCATGTAAATGTTTGCATATTTGCAGGCCTGCAAAAAGCAACAAGGCAGTGGTAAGCATTCGAGAGCATGGGTTGATCATTCAGCAGACAGCATGGTACTAGGGAGGCCAGAGTCTGGGGTTCAACCCAACAGACTAGACTGTTCCCCAAACCTTGTTCAGCTGCCCTTTGAGTGTGTGCTGCTGGTCACCAGGGGCGCTGTGTGCAGGTGGTGGGACAAGTACTATAAGCAGAGCAAATCTATCGTCACTGCTGGTGAGACAACTCAAATTGCAGCTCGACTGAGAGTGGATAAGCAGCAGCATCTTCGTAAGCGAGAGCAGCACGGACACTCTCAGAATGCGTGGCTTGCTCATGAAATGTACTATGAGCAAAGCTGCATAGGTGGCACTCCGCGTCTGCATGGGTGCTTTATCTAAGAAGCCACATTTACTGAAACCATGCACTTGAAGAAGGCATGCATAAATTTAAATTTTACCTTGCTTTCATACTAGGTCAAAGGAAAGAGAAAACAAAAACAAAAACAATTTATTTATAATTGTATTTCATTTAGTAAAACAATAAATCTTAATCATAAATCTTTAAAAAATCATCTTACAGGGATCTACAAAGGAAGGGCATGCAAAACAATGACAGAACAGAAAACAGATGAACAGAAAACAGACATATGTCCTTGAAATTAAAATCCAATGAAATTAAAATCCAATGAAATTAAAATCCAAATATCACCATGGCTCACGCTACTCTCTTGGAAAATTTTAATTTTGAAATATGAATTTAAAGTACTTATTTTGATCAATCTAATGAATGGGAAAATACATGAATATCACTATTCTGTAATATTCACGAGTAGCTTGTAAATATTGTCTTTCAAAGAATTTGAGCTTAAAAATACATGTAAAAATAATTTATGTTTACTACATCCTTTGTACTCTATCATATGGAAACCCTCTCCATGGGCAAAATAACAGGTAAGTATCAATGCTTGGTTCCTTTATCAATCATAAATATACATCTAGAGATTATTTTGAAGTAATGTGCTTACTACAGCAATATTATACTATAATTATGAAATGCTCTACTGTTAAAGTAAAAACATCTTAGTGATAAAGATTCATTATATATATAGTCTCTAAGTCAAGACATAAACCCTTTTCAGAGAAGTTAACAGGTATATTTTTATAAATAATTCCTAAAAATTACTTTATGATAATTAAAATCATTACTTGAATAAATGAAGCTAGGTTTCATTAACTTTATTTTGGCTATATTTAATTCACTCAATAGAATACAGTTAATGATCTCACAAAGTAAAATATTAGATTTGAACAACTGGATCCCAGTATTTAGTATGGTGCCTGTCACATAGTAGGTACTCAACAAACACTTGTTGAATGATTGATAAATGGATTTCCAATAATAACTATGTCACTGTTCAAATAAATTTGATTTGTAATGATTTTTTCTGACATGACACTTTAAATCTATATTCCCAACACAAATATAATATAGATAAATGCAGAACCAGTTTGCACCAGGAAGTTTGTCAACTCATACCCTTGAAAACTTGGTAATTAGACAGTTGCTTGGTCTATGAGTTTAGATTTGGGAAGAAGAGGAAATCTCAGCCTGCATGTAAGCTATCATAGCATGAGACTGAAGTTCCACTACTCATTTGGGAAATATGGAAATAATTAAGCACCATAGTTTTCAGCTACTCTCAGATTATTCCAAATATAATTTGTCTTTTTGGAGTAGAAATAAAATACTGAGACAGGACTTTTATGTCCATTAAAACCCACCAAACTAATTAAACAAAACAAAACAAAAAATTAAAAACAAGGTAATCTGTATTTGTAATAAACTCTTAAGGTTTAACCAAATCAATTAATCCCATTCTAATTAAATTCAATTAATGTTTATTGAACACCAAGTACCATATAAGCCTTATTTCTTATGTTTTCTAACAAGCAGTGAATTAATTAAATGTCATGTAAAATATTTTCTGACATTTTTCAGTTACTTTATTTTTTGAACTAACTAAATTATGAGGTAAATATGTCCCCCCATCCTGCTAGCTAAAAAGCATATGTGAAATTAAAAAAAAATGTTGGCATGGGTATGAGAACAACTAATACAGTTTTAGTATTGGGCATATGGGAAAGCTCCAACATGCCATTATGATCCTAATGCTTAGCAATAAAATAGGTTCTACTCACAGTATTCTGGAACACTGACTAATTTTCAGAACTCTAAGCAATGTCAGAGTGCCATTATCTCCAGTGAATGTGCAAGGAGAACAGCAATTACAAGATCCACATTCAACTCTGGCTTCCACCTTTAATTACTTTCATAATTCTTTACAGCAGGTGCATATAAGGGAAACAGTGATTCAAATCCATCTCTTCAACAAAGATGTCAAATTAATCCTTTGGTTTCTAAATTCTGGTGTTGTTTTAATATGCAACATGATTTTTTTTGATGAGGCCTTTCTGCAACTAAAAGTTGCATGACATTCCTATTATAATTAAACTTCAGAACTCCAGTGAGCATAGTGGCCATTTAATTAAAACTTAATCCTTAGCTTTAAATATACTCTAAATTACCTCAAGTTTCTCAGCGTTGGTAGGCCACCAAAATATATTTTATCATCCGCTTTCAGGTCAAGACCAAAGTTGTTTCCAGGAGATGAAGTTGCTATGTTCTCCTCCTGATTAGTATCTATATCTACAATTGATATGTTGGCTGTAAAGGAGATAGAAATTTTAACATTTTATTTGAACAATATCAACCACATCTATATCATTACCGTTATCTTAAGATAAATTTCATTTAATTCTAAAATTAACATTGACTTTCTTAAGCACTTGTACTGTATTCGGCTATTTAATAGTCACAGAAATTACAATAAAATACGTTATTAAACTATCCACAAAAAAGCATAAAACTAATAGCTTGAATACAAATGGAGGCAAACCAATGAAGATAAAAGAGAGAAATTTAGATGGACCTCAAAGATCCATTTGATGTAGCACTCTGTAACATACATAAGTAGTTAGAAAATAATGTAAGATAAATAATTAAATGTTAACATAGATATCTAATGGGGAATCAGGTAATTTGTTGGAAACATGCTGAATCTGTGGCTCTTTCTGTAAATTTCACTTTCAGCAGAACTACTGGGGTTTAGGCTCATCTGCAAAGGGTTACTCCTTTGCATAATATAGTTGCACATGGAAGTGGAGGGATGGGGATGTTTGGTTCTGCAAGATGCTGGGACCCACAGTCCACTGCAAACTACATATTAGACTGGGGTGCTGAGGGTCATGAAAGAGGTACAGTCCTCATGCTTTATTGCTTTTCTCTTGGGTCTTTCATGGTATTTCTAATATGATGAATATAAAAATTCAGAAATAGAAAGGAAAAAAGAAAAGCAGCAGCACTTCTCAGTTTAAACTGCTTTGTTTAGAAAGCAGATGGGAACTCCTATCTCATTGATTCTTCTCCCACACCACTCAGCCCCTTCTTAAGGGTCCAGCTGGGATCTCTCTGAATTCATGCTTTCTCACCATAACATTTGCTTAGACCCAGCCTTTAACTATTTCATATGCATCCTTGATGTGTATTGAGACATTAGGTCCTTAACATGATAGATTTGTCCTCTAAATCTTTGCCTGATGTATGATCTGAAGGATCAGATTTGAAAATGAACAAGGATTTGAAAGGAAATGAAAGGATTTGAAAATGAACATTTGAACCAATGGATTATAAGGGAATTTGTGTTTGTTCATTGGAATGCTCATTTCTTGGATATTCCTGGTTCAAATAAATATGACAAACACTGAGTAAAACAAAGTTAAACATATATCTTAATTTTATGGCTGCCAAGATCTTTCAATTAATATGCAATGCACTGCTCCAAGAGAGGGACCTAGAGCAAGATGTACTTCCCAAGTTTATTTGACCATGAAATATTATTATTTTTCCTTAACCCATCATCTTTTAAAATTAGTGTCTTTTAGAAAACACATAAATATCAAATTCCAAAATTCATTTGTAGTTCATAGCTCTACCATTCTAAAAAGATGTATCTTCAATAAAACCAAACATAACTGCCTTATAAAAGATGACCAAAATCAAAAATATCCAAACCCATTAACAACTTAAATTCTCAAAGCAGACTTTTATAAAAACTAAACAACAAAAACACTTAAAAGGAATACTTGTCCTATTAAAAATATTTCATGAACAATAATTCCATCCATACATACATTTAATTACTTTCATATACATAATTAGTTTCATACTATATATCTCCTTGACTGGACTGGTGGCTAAAAGAAAATAGATTTGTAAACCTTTTCCAAAACTTTTTCATACATATTCCTTTTCATCTAGATCAGTGAAGATGTTTTCATATGGGGCTGTTCACTGGAAAATGAAAATAGACTCTTTCTGCAGACCTGGTGGGTATTTTAATGGTATCTGAAAATGAGATTCTGCCTCTCTATCACAGGCAAGCCAGTGACTGGAGGTAGTTTTCCTCCTTATCCCTGAGTCAATTTATGCATTTTGAGAAATAATTCTAAGAAAAAATGATTAAAGAGCAGCAACACAATTGAATTGAAATTCACTGGCCCAAGAGGTAACTCTGGCAGAGAGATGTAGGATGGCATATTTTCACTGACTTAAAGGAAGAGCTTTACTTTCTCCATTCTTTGTAAGTGATAGCGATGAAGTGGGTTCTACTATGAAATGCTAATACTTGCTTTTGTTTCTTGCCCTATTTCTTTTCCTAACAGAATAGAAAAGGAAACTATTAACATGAAATTTCAGAGTTGATGAGTTCAGACATCATGTATGGATAAGCAAGGAAATAAGAGTTTTGTTAAATAATAGACACAATAGGGTATTAAGTATTTTATAATCAATGCTGGGTTGTTATAAGCTAATTGTTTTTACTTTGATAATGCTTTTTTTTCTCTCTTTTAATCTATTGAAATTCAAAATCATCGTTCTCAACTTTGTTTTCACAACAATGTACTTGAGGGATATAGAGAGTGTGAGATGCCCTCCTGAAGGATTGTATTTGAATTTCCAGGGGCAGTTCTCATACAGAATAACTGAGAATAATTCATGTAAAACAACCAATCTGGTTATTAAAAAGGAGAGATAACCCTCATTGCTGGAACCCTATTTCAAATTATCATCCCACTACTCTGTGAACTCTGATCTTGCTAAAGTCCTCAGAGACCTCCCTATATCCAAACTTGATGGAGTCCTTGTAGTCCTTACTTTAATCCATATTTATGCAGTTTTTTGGTGCTGTTAGCATTTTCTTCCTTCTAGGTAATTTCTTCTTCTGGCTTCTGTAATGCTAAATTTTCTGGTTTCTCCTACTTCTCATTCTCGATCTCTTTTCCTGAGATCTATTTTTTGAACACTTCTGAAATGTTTATGTTCCTTAATGTCCCTTCCTTTGCCCACTTGTCAGGTTTTAGCCATCTGGGTAAACTCAAGTTTATATCTATGTACAATATGTTGATGACTCAAAAGTATGTATGCCTGGACCTAATTTTGCCTAAAAGTCCACATTCAACAGGTGAGACATGATCATCTGTATTTTCCTTCAGTACTTCAAACTAAACATATTCAAAACCAAAAAGGAAATGATTCTCTTTCTACTCCCAGATCTGTATTACTTAGTTTATTTGGTGGTATTATATGACTCTCACCCAACCTACTATAAAGTTATCCTGTCTCCTTACTGTTCATATCTAATCAATTAAAAAACGTATTAAATTCTTCTCCAAAATAACTCTAATATCTGTCTTATTTTTAATACAGTTTTTATTGAGGTATAATTGACATACTATCATTGGCTCATGTTTAAAGTGTACAATTTAACAAGTTTTGATATGTATAAACTTATGGAATCATCACCACAATCAAGAAAATGAACATATTCATCACCCCAAAAGTCCTTATACTTCTTCTGTTTTTTTTTTTTTTAAGTTAATGGTCTTTATCGGAAAAAAACCTAGCATTTACAACTTGGAATGGGCAGAAATTATAATTTCTTAAATAGCGATGTTGTTGGTTGTGCTGAAGTCCACAGCCACAGCCTACTCTGTCATGGTTCAGAAGGTTTAAAAACAGAGAGTCCAAAGGTGCTCCTAAGTAAAGGTTTCTTATTAAAAATTTGTGTGAACAGTGACAGCCTAATACCCATTTCACTCTAGTACCAGGCAGACGACGCCAAACCAACATACTCGGGCATGCCACCCCAGGGTGTGTCACCATCACCGTGGGCATTAGCATACGGAAGTACCAGAGGACCATCCTACCAGTGGGCTATGTCTCAACGGTTTATCCTTCACTCATTTGTCTGCATGTCATCCTGAGGGAAACCAATTTTAAATGTATCCATTTTCAGTAAACCAGCTATGACAATTTATACTAAACAAATTGACCTAGAACCCATTTGAATATGTTTTGAATCTGTTTTTTTCATTTTTAATACAAATGCCTGACTGTGCTCAATCGTCAAGCTGCACGTATGAAAAACTGGCCAGCCCAAACAGTGTGTTAATCATTAGCAAATGGAACTTTAAGGCGTCCTTATCATTAAGGTAGTATAAGTATTTATATTGTAAAACTGATGTGTAGCTTGATCTTTAGGGGACAAGACCACCAACCAATACATGCAGATTCTGTGTGTGTGGACAGAAGGTACTTTTGACATTCAGTTTTGCTATGTAGAACACAATGAATAAATGAACTTTTTTCTTTTCTTTTTTTTTTGCAAGAGGTAAGTAAAAGATTCAATTTGATTCTTCCGGAAGGAGGAAAAAGTTGAACATAGGTCTTCATTTTGCAGTCATCATCTGTATGAATTCTTCATAGTTGACTTGTCTGTCTCCATCAATATCTGTGTCTCTGATCATTTAATCTACTTCATCTGTTAGTTTTTCTCCGAAATTTGTCATGACATGACATAGTTCTGCTGCTCTGATGTAACCATTACCATCTTTGCCAAAGACTGGGAACGCCTCACCGATTTCCTCCTTCTTCGCTATCTGTATCTTTCATTTTTCTAGCCATCATAGTAAAAAATTCTGGAAAGTCAAGGGTGCCATTACCATCAGTGTCCACGTCGTTGATCACATCCTGCACTTTGGCTGCTGTTGGGTTCTGACCCAGTGACCTCACGACAGTTAGTTCCAAGTTCCTTTGTTGTGATGGTGCCGTCGCCGTCTTTATGGAATAGGGAGAAAGCTTCCTTAAATTCAGCAATCTGTTCTTCGGTCAGCCATCAGCCACGGTGCCAGCGAAGGGAGGAAGAGCACAGGGAGCGAGGGTGGCTGCACGGCGCAGGGGCTGTGACGGCGGGGGTGCCTCTGCGCTGTTGCTGCTGCTGAGGTGCCCTGTGCACTGTGCCTTCTGTGCCGCCTGACTGCGAGTGACAGCTCCGTGTCCACGAGACTCCCACCACCACTGCCTCTGATACTTCTTTATAATCCCTCCTGCCTGCCTCTCCCTACAGACCCCATTCATGAGCAGCCCCTATCTGCTTTCTGTGACTGTAGATTAGTCTGCATTTTCTAGCAGTTTTCTATAAATGTACTCTTTCTTGTCTGCCTTATTTTCTCAATAATTGTTTTGACATTCATCCATTTTGTATGTATATTAGTACTTTATTACTTTTTATTGCTGAGTAGTATTCCATTGTATGGTCATACCATGATGTGTGTATATCTATATACCTGTTGATGGATGTTTGAGCTGTTTACAATTTTTGAGTGACACAAATAGAAGTAATATGAATATTCTGGTATATGTCTTTATACACAAGTATGCTTTTATGTGTCTTGGGTGAATACCTAGGAGTGAAAAGGCTAGTTCATCTGGCAGGTACATTTTTAACCTTTTGAGAAACTGCCAACCTATTTTCCAATATTGCTGTGCCATTTTATATCCTCACCAGCAGGGTATAAGAGTTCTAGTTGCTCCACATCTTTGCCAGTATTGGGTATGATCAGTCTTTTTAGTTTGAGACATTCTACTAGCTGTGTAGTGGTATCACCTTGTGGACTTATTTTGCATTTTCCTAATGTTGAATCCCATCCCAACTCTTATTTTAAGTATCATTTAACTCCTGCCTAGACTATTTTGAACCTAATTGATCACTCTGTCTCTGGTTTAGTCTTCTGAAAAATATATCATCCACATTGACACCTAGACTATTAAATTTAAAATGAAATTACTATGCCACATCTCTACTTAAAATCCTCCAATGGATCATCAAGATGAACCCAAACTTCTCAACATAGTTTAAATAACTTCTTGTGATCTGAACCTTGCCAGCATGCCAAGTATTATCTTCCAACATTTCTTCGAAATTTAAACTCCAGTTATTTAAACTTACAATTTCTCCCTAAATAATCTATGCTTTTAAATATCATTATCTTTTTATGTGATACTCCTTGGCCTGGATCACTGTGCCAACTGCTTCTACTCCCCATAAAATGTTTTATGGCTCAGTTAATACCCTATATCTCTCTTCCTATAGTATCTGCCTTAGTGTTTACTACCATGTTTCCCTGAAAATAAGACAGGGTCTTATATTTATTTTTCCTCAAGAAGACACCCTAGGGCTTATTTTTAGGGGATGTGTTATTTTTTTTAAGTACGGTACAGTAATCTATATTTATTCAAATATAGTTAAGTCGTCTTCTTCTGGAACATCATCATAACTCTCCAAACCCCGAATTCTATCCTGAATTTCTTGCGACTCTATTTCCTTTAGAACCATTGGCCCCAATCTCTCATGTCGAGCAATAGAGCTCTCATGGGGCAGATGAGAAGGGCTGCTTGTCTTCATCTTCTTTACTGCTCTGGGATGAAATGCATGGGTTGTGCAGATACTCTGCATAGCCACGCCCATCACTAGGTCTTATTTTCGGGGTAGGGCTTCTATTGTGCAAATGCTTAGAAATCCTGCTAGGGCTTATTTTATGCGTAGGTCTTATTTTGGGGGAAACACAGTACTTCCTAAAGAATTTATTTGTACAGCACAGAAGATGTTACTCAAGGATAGGAACTGTATTCATCTTCATTGATTCAGTGCAGCATCTGATACATAGTTGGCATTTAATAAATGTATCTTAGAAGAGCTAATCTTACCAGAGCAGGTGGTAAGGGTTATCTTCCCAGGCCCATCTTCTTTTCCTTTTTAATTTAGATTTCACTGATTTAAATGCAATCTTTGAATATTGCTCCTGAAGGTAAAAGGTATATTCTTGTATTCTATTAAGATTACATTTTCAGCTACATATAAGAAGTCTATATTTGTTTTTCTTTTGTGAATTGTTTATAATCTTTGCTTCTTTTTATATTGTGGCTTCAATGCTTTTCTTTTTATTAGAAAAATTAATACATGTTAATAGACCTGCTAGAGTAATAAGAAGTATTAAAAGTAGCAGAGAAAATATATTGGGTATATGAGAATGCATGTGGAAAAATAGAACAACTATAGTCATTATAAAAACAAAATTTTACTTATTTGGTTTGAGAAGTTGGTGCTGAGACCTCAGAGAGAATAGAGAATGAGGAACAACCATGAGCAGGAGAAGGTAGAATTTTCCAGCTTAATCTGAGAATAAAAGTTCAGAAACAGTCAACCTCATAGAGCTTAATGTGATTTTTTTAAATAGTGATAGTGTAGAGAAACATGAGAAAAGGAAGAAGAATGAATGACTCATATCATTAAGACCCATAATAAAAGTGAGAATGGCTGCTTGGTGTTTTGACAGGAGTATTCAGGCAAAAAGCAACATGAATCTAGAGTGAATTTGAAGGCCAGGGTGGAGATTTATGAAAGAGAAGCTATTAGCCAACTGCAAAGGGATGGAAGTAGAGAATAGAAATGAAGCAGAAGATACTGAATGGGCTAAGATAAAGGAAAGTTCTTTCTGATTTCTGGACCACAGATTAGTAACAATGTAGTTCTATTACAATCTGGAAAAATTAGACCAACTGGGGGAAGAACTTTCTGAACTGATAGAATGCTTGAGTTGCAATACACCCAAGACATATTTTTAATTACTTATACAGTACAATAATTTGACCTTTGACTAACACTGATTCAGAGTACAGATCTTTCAGTTACTTGTTTTATTAATAATAGGCAGAATAACAAGTCTAGACAGCAGACTGATTATAAAAATTGGTATTTCCAAGGTGACAATTTATTGAAATTGTTCTCCTAAGTAGTTGAATAATTTTATCCATGTTTGATAGATTATAGACTTGCTTAACATATTATCTTTAGAGTTTATAGCACTAGTCAATTTAGCCCAGTGTTTCTGGTATCTTTTTTTCTTTTACCTTGTGATGTCCTGACAATTCATATCAATCTTTTCCTTCTTTCTTCAAACCTATTATTCTACTATCTCTCAACCACTCCTATTCTCAGTCAATTTTCTGCTTCTAACTTCAATGAAAAAAATTGGTGCATCAGGACAGAATTGTCTCAAAATCCCATTCCATAACTACAAACTTATCTCTGCTTTCACTTGCCCCTCTTCTCCTTCCATCCTATTTGGGGAAGAAGGTTTTCTATCTCTGTTTTAGACTGGTGCTTTTATGTTAGTCTGGGTGCCATCCTCTCAGGATTTCTAAGGACCCTGCTATTTATTTATTTATGAATAAGACAGGGTCTTGCTTTTTCACCCAGGCTGGAGTGCCATGGCACGATCATAGCTTGCTGCAGCCTTGAACTCCTGGACTCAAGCAATCCTCCAGCCTCAGCCTCCAGAGTAGCTGGGACTACAAGCATGTGCCACCACACCCAGCTAATTTTTAAATTTTTTATAGAGATGGGCAACTCACTATGGTGCCCAGGCTGGTCTTAAACTCCTTGGCTCATGGAATCCTGCTGCCTCAGCCTCCCAAAGTGCTGGGATTACAGGCATGAGCCACCATGCCTGGCTCCTGCTGTATTATCTATTATTCCTTTTTTTTTTTTTTTGTATTTCCAATCACTTCCCCTTTACTTGTACATCATCCACAGCCTACAAACATGGTCAAGAATCTTTCGTCTATTCAGGCAGCAAATATTTACTGAGTATTTACCATGTGTTAGGAACTGACGGAGAAAATCAACATGGTCCTTCACCTCATGATCCCTGTCCTCCACGCCCTCCAACTCATATCTTCTTTCTTAGCTACTGCCTTTTCTTTCTCCTGGATCTCAGAGCCAAACTGCCTTTACAATCAGGCCACACTCACTGTGGTTAGCCTTTCTCTATGATACTTTGTAATTGGCTCTCACTATAACTATGCCATCATTCTTTCCAAAGCCTCCAATCAACCTTGTATTTCCAAAGATAATGAATTTCTTGTCTTTATCTTCCTTGAGCATTTTGTGACAGGTGATAAGTTAAACTTTTCATTCTTTTAGAAACTCTTTCTTTTGCTTCTGTGATATCACACTTTCTCAAGGATTCATTTCTCCTTTCTCTGATTATTCTTTATAGCTTCCCTTCTGGGGTCTTCCTTTACTATATTGCTTCAATGTTGATGTGCTCCAGGGCTTTGGATCATCTTGTTCTAGACATGACTGCTCGGTTTTTCTTACCCTTATTTAGATAGAACTATTTAGAATATAGTGGTAATTCCTAGCTATCCCTTTCTCTCTTAAACTCTGCTGATCTTCAGATACAAATAACTGATTGCCTTCCAAATTATAGCTTCCCTAGGCTGCTAAAGGTACTAAAAGTACCTTTAATGCAACATATCCAAAATAGAACTCAGCATCTTTTCCAGTGACCTCTTTTCTG
The DNA here is from genome assembly GCF_040939455.1 of Microcebus murinus. Classification (NCBI taxonomy): domain Eukaryota; kingdom Metazoa; phylum Chordata; class Mammalia; order Primates; family Cheirogaleidae; genus Microcebus; species Microcebus murinus. Next base: position 32,168,270 of record NC_134108.1, read on the forward strand.
TATTCAATAGCTCAGTGATTAGCACTGAAATATATTGTTATCTAAGCAAAACGAAAATCATTCTATATCTTTCTGTCTCTTTTTTAAACTTAGCCTCCATATCAAGTGTATCACAAAGCTCTTCAATTTTAAGATGCTTAGTATCTTTCAACTCCATTCTTTCCTCCCCATTCTCATGGATATTGACTTATTTTCCATTCTCCTCACTCTTTACCTGGTTTAGAGCACACTAAAGTAGCATCCTAAATCAACACAAATCCACTCTCCAAGCTGCTGCTAAGGAAACTTTATGAAAATATTAATCTGATGGTGTCATATCCCTGATTAAAACTCTTATAGTTCCCTATAGCGTTCATGATAAAGTTGAAACTCACTCACTTAGTTCATACAGCCCTGTGTGTACTGGCTCTGCTATCACTTGGCCACATCTGATAATTTTTTGCCAACATTCATTGATTTAAACTATAGATTCACTTGTAGTTACTAAAGCATTTTCCAAAGTGTGTTCAAAGGAAGGCTAGTATTGCAGGAATGGAAAGAAGACTTTCTGTGATTAAAGAAGTTTGGGAAATGCTGTATCACACAGAGCTAAAGATATACTCACTGAACATCTATACAGAACCTCTAACATGCAAATATGAATTGTTCTTCTTTTACATGGGAACAATATATGCAGCAGTACTCCAATTTATAGAAGCACAAAACCAGTTTTTGTCCTAAGTGAGGAGTTTCTCCAGGGTTTCATGTTTCAAGGAAATGTTGTTGGAAAAGGATGTATTAGCATTTTGATGGCTCTGGGCTTTCACTCAACTTTCACCACTCTGAAATGTCCACACGTGGTTTTCACTCAGCTAAGGGCTCCTGCTTGTGCCTTAGGGCCACTCCCCTGGGAGCTGACCTCTCTGTTTGATTTCAATGTCTCTCTTTTCTGAGATTCCTAGTCTGAAATATACATCTCTATCACAGCAATTAGCTCTCTATCCCCTAATCATCTCCCTCATTAGACTGCAAGTTCCTTGAAGGCAAGGACTAATCTTAGAACTTCGTTTAGTTCTTGCACAGCATTTAGGTGCTTGGCAGATATGTGTTAAATACAGGAATGAAAGAAGGTACAAAGTTAAATTTTCACAAAATGTTGCACTGGTCTCATAAACATTAAGTCTATTTATATTAGCAGAAGTATCAAAGTTTCATTTGCAGATATTGGTAATGCCATATCTGTATTACAAGTACACAGAATTAGGGGAATTAAATAGCAATAGCACTACAATAGTGAACTTGGATTTCTGTCTTGGTTGTGAGATACATAAATACACACACACACACACACACACACATATATACATCTGTAATCATGTGTAAGTTTAAGCAAACATTTCACTTTCTCTAGCACTAGAACACAATACCTGCTTATATGATCAAATAAAATAATGTTTGTGAGTGTTTTGAAATGTATCAGAATGATAAAAATGTCATATTATTATTAATCAATTATTTACTTGCATGCAGACAAACTTTTGGCATTTTTAAAAAGCAAAGAACTGGTAGTTGTGCCCTACCACTTCTACAAATTCTAATGTGGGCTGCTTTAAAGGAAACATCTTGGCAAAATAGGAAAAAAAGAAAAGCACACAACATTTTTCAAACCTATTACAGGATATAATTTTACAAGCTGTAAGACAGTTTTATGCTTTCAAATTAAGCTCTCAGTTTCAAAAGAAAATGACAGAGAACCGTTTGGCTCTTCAGTCAGTCACGTCTAATCCAAATCATCTATAATCTAAGCCAAAGAAATGACTATATCAATTTTTCACAGAACTTGTGAGTAGCTAAAATTACAGACAGGGTCTTCCTCCTGATCAGGTGCATGTACACTTTGGATAGCATGATTAAAACCTATACTGCATTATTACTATAAAAACTCACCTTGTTTCTGAATTCTTGATAGGGTGAATGATTTCCATTTCCCATCATTATGGTTTTGATTGCTGACAATGGAAGCCATTCCTGAACCCAGATCATAACTGACTTTTATGTGCCCATCAGTGAGCTCCACACTCATGAAATCTTTCTATTAATAAAAATACACCAGTGATTAGATACACAGAGAAATATATGAGTATTCACTTTTTTTTTTAGTAAGGTCATAATAGGGCCTTTAGGCTAACTTGCTGAATGTGTTGCTCTGCTATAGAAATAATATTTTGAAAACAGAATTGGTGTTTCTATTTTGTGAATTTTGTGTGTATGATATTATGGTGCAAATGGTCACAACCAAATTTCTAGGACAAATCCATTTCTCACAGTAGTAAAAAGTTGGTTCCTTTGAAAACATATTAAGTCAACTAAAAGGTATATTCCCTGAATTTGCTAAGAAATACTGACCTGAAAAAAAATGAGGCCAAAGAATATTTAGAGTCACTTTTCAACTCATGCATCTAGAAAATGATTAAGGAAGTAGTTTTGCTGTTGTGTAATTCTGCACTTGGAAAATCTTTACTGGATGCTTCTTTTAAGAGATTATATGGAGAGTTATATTGAAAATAAATAGTAATTAAATTGTATATGTGATTAAAGTTATCAATGAAAACATATAAGCACTATCTATAGCACCCAATCTTGGCTGTTACACAGACATCTAAGAATTTTTTTAACAATAATTGATATTTTTACCAATAACTGGTAATTGTATTGGAAGTCTATATAACAGAAGCAAACACATTTTCAATCATGAAAGAACTTGCTGCATATATGATCTTTACCAGATCTCGTGTGGCAAGATACATCAGGAGAGCACTTGAAGAAAATGTCCTGAACTTGAACATGACAGTGGAGATGTTGGGATACCAGCGAAGGGGGCGGCCAACCAATGCATAACCTTCACCATCGAACTGAATGGTCCCTTCACTATCTTCCACCTGAGGACTAAAAAGAGAGACATTTCCCACAAATCAGAGTATGTCTACTTGGTTTGTGATTATTGAATGCATCAAAGTATCCTCTGGGACTGAATTACAAGCTATTGTAGGACAGGGACAATCCCAAATACATCTTTAATAGTTCTACTTCTCTCCGCCCTCTCTGCACCATCCTAGATTGAGTAACGACCACCTCTCACCTTTCTTTAGGTATTCAATAACTAGATCATTGATGTTTTAAATATTTTATGATTTGCAGTACTTGATAGTCATATTGATGTTTAAGTGTGTCTTAGTGGTATTTGTACAAAGTGGTGGGGTTTCTGGATGGGCCGAGAATGCATTATTACATTTTCTATAGACCTAGCATAATGGAATATAGGCCTCTACACTCTGAATACATGCCTTCCAGCAGGTTTTTCTAGAACAGATTAAATTCAGTCAATGAAGCATGCCTGCATGTATCTGTGTTTTTTATCTGTCTTCTGCACTAGAATATGAGCTCTACAACACCATCTAGAGATCATGGGTCAGTCCCTATGTCAGGAACAAACTCAGAATCTGATATAGTACTTGGCTCATAGAATCCAGTAAATGTAGGATGAAACAGATTTTAGTATAGCAAATTGCCTCACAGAGAATATATGTTCAATCAATACTGGTTGAATAATTAATGAATACCTAAGATAAATCTTGTGAATACAAACTTTAAAATATCTTTCAAATATGATACTCTATTTATCTATCAATCATCAATCTAGCTGATGTTGTTTTAATGTAAGTCTTGATTGTGGGGCTATCTGTGGGAAAGAGTTGTGTGCTGTGAGTAGCTAAACACAGAGATGCAGATCAGCCTACTTCGCTTAGCTGATACTAGCCCAAACAAGATAAGTCTGGCTTTGAATTAGTGACTTTGGGATAAGCAAAAAATGGGTCTTTCCAGGTATACTCTATAATATTTCGACATCTAACATTATACTAGAGTTTTCCTATTAATTTGAATATATTTACCAGAAAAGTAAATACTCCTTTATAACTAATAAATGCTAAGCTTCTTAACCTGCATTTTCTTTCTCTTTTGAACCTTGATGTTTGATCAAGTTAGTAAGGATTAATTATGCTATTTTTGAACAGCTATGTTCTTCCACATTTAATTTGTTAAGTATAGAACTAGATGTATTTTGGGGTTTAGTCTGTTAAAATTTCATCATCATTTCAGTGTTCAGCTAAATGAATTTTACTTATAGTAGTTTTGTCTAATTTAATTTTAATGTGAATTTTAGAAGTTTAAGAAAAATAAGGTACACTTTAAAAAATATCTTTGACAGATTGCTCTTTCTAAAAAATAACAACAATTATATCCCTTCTACTGATTATTGGATAAATGCAAATTTCTAAAGCTGTCATTCTAAGGTCTTCTACAAAATTTTCCCAGTCTACCTCTTAGCTTCATCTGTTATATCTTCCCCATATAAATCACTCCTGCTCTTTAACTGGAATGATTGGTCTTTATGTTAAAATGTGATAAATGTTTTCCTAAAAACAAAAACAAACACACACCAGGAGTTCTGTAAAGATTATTCTTACAAATAACAAGGCTTATGGGAAAATTGTATTGGGGCAGGTCACTCAAAACTTGTACAACTATGAAATAAGAGCACTCACAAAGACAATAACAATCCTGATAAAAATATTAGCACAGCTCAAAAAGATATGTTAAAAAATGTAAAAATATAGAATTATTGTGGTAAACATAGAACTTTACCTTAAAAGGAAAAAGTAAAGATAATTTGATGACAAGGGGTATAAGGAAGGATGGACAATCTCCAGTTATGGAAATGTGGCAAAAATGCACCATGATGGAAGAGAAATGGGCAATGAATGCACCATCTTGATTTGGCCAACATGGCTTGCTTGGCCAAAGCAAGCTGAAGGCCAGGCATGGGTGAATGGACACTGTGTACAGGTTGTACTGTGGGCACAGTACCATCAAGCTTGGTGTCTTTGCTGCTTTGGTTTACTACCAATGCAACTATCCTTACTCGTGGGAGTAAAATGTGACTATGTTAGAAGAACTGTGTATGAATCTATGTGGCCACGAGATCTTACCCACATCATTCTCCCATTTGCCAATCATGGATGAATGGATTTACACTAGTTCTTTTCTAAAAACGCTCTTGCTTTCCAACATTCCTCCCTTTGCTCTCACTAGTCTCTGGGACTAGATCTTTCCACATTCCATCTGCTCTCTTCTCACTGGACTCACGTCCCACATTAAGGCCAACCTCAAATGTTACCTCATCCATGAAGCAGACCTTGATGTCCTTAACCAATGTGAATAATCATAGTATTCCTTGAGTATAGCTTTTGGAAGGGAATTTTATTATGTCTTACACTTCGACTATTTTAATATTTGTCTTTTCCTCCATTTCCAGCCACATGTCTCCATGGCTGGGACTAGGTTGTATTCATGCTAATATCAGGAAGTTGTAAGCATGAATCCTTGTAACCTACAAAACAACCTATCAATATATAGGAATACTATCATAATTATATTAATTATCATAATACTTTATATGTTGAAAGTGCAAGATCTTTGCAGAATTGGCAATTAGTGATGTTTCAGTCTTACCTGGCATGTACTGCTGACTGGATATTTAAATGCTTAAGATGTTTTGTTGATAATAGGCTTTTGAAAATCCTACTTAGAAATTTACGAAAGAAATGCCTAGAGAAAATTGGTGTTTGTTTGTAAGTAGCAGAATATTAATGTGGACTTCATTGTCTTTGGTGTGTTTAAAGAATTTTACAGATAACCTTCCATATTAGACTTTATTGAAGATTATTAACAAAACTATCTTAAATTGTGAATGAGTCAGGCTTTCAAATTATCCTCCATGTCATGTTGACAATTACATACTGCCAAAATGAAAGAGATAGTTGGAAGTTAAAACTTTTACAGAGAGAATATTTTAGGGTTACTTCTATGAAACTCAAGGGATGTTGAGAATTAAATGTGAAAATGTACTATGCTACATCAGTGAGGACTTTGGGCCCTGAAAGTGTATGTGTGCCCCTTAAATTGGAAAACAAATACAAACCTCTGAGCAACTAATGGTTTTTGACCTGCTATGTATGGCACATTAAGCTTCCAGGTATTTAATTTATATTTTATAGTTTTAATTTAATATAGTTCAAATTGTTTTAAGTTTAGGTGATTAGTGGGCTCTAAGATTTTTAATGCTGAAAAAACTTCTATTTCCAGATAATTGCTTTATTTCCTCTATTCATTTTTATATAAAAATTTTATTCTTTATATATGTTTTGTGTGCTAGATATGTTAAATACATTTTATATATAAAATATTTATTCTCTATAGATGCTTTATAAGCTAGGATGTTAAATATTTTTAAATTCCTATTTGTTCTAACCTTTACCTCTAATTGCTGACATGTATGATAGCACTTTCTCCTGGCTTATCTTGGCCTCTTGTTCTCCTTCTCTCCTTAAGGAGAATCTTCAAATCCCAAAGGTTTTTACTTGAACCACTTGGAGGACCCTATGTATCTATTTTAAAATCCTATAGGAGATAAAGCCTGGGCTATGGTTCTATATTTTGTTATAAACATAAGTGGAATGAAGTCATGCTTAGTGAGGCCTAACGCTTAATCAGTTTGGGGAGAAATTTCTTTAAGAAAAAAGAAATTATGATTACAAGCTACCCAAAGACACACAAAATCCCCTAAACACAAAAGGACATTGGGGGTGGAAAGAAATAGTAGTCTTAACTAATTGTGTTTAAAACATCTTATCTTTGTAAATTTTATGAAAGCATATGACCATGAAAATGTACTGCTGGGGCATTTCCCAGGACCTGAGAAGATGCCTGCACCAATGGGGGCAGAGACTTGAAGTTTCATTAGCTTACTGGCAAATCCACCTCTGAGCAGGATCATCTCAAACCTGCCCCACAACATCCGCATGATAATAGAACACTGCACAATAAAATCAGCTTTTCTGATGCGCAGGGCAGACCTTGGGAGAGTTCTCATCTCAACTAACCTGACAGTACATCCTTTGCAATCACCTTCTTTTTCTCGGAAATTCCACAGACCTATAGGTTTATTGTCAAAGTATGTTTCTCCCATACAGCCAGTGAATGTGATCACACGTACGGCATCAGCCTTCTGTAGAAAGAAGTGTTGGATTTGTTAGAATTTAGAATTTCCCAAATAATTTTGCAGAATATCCATGAGAGTTATTATCAGCAGAAGCCAGAGCTCAAATATTGCATCAATGGATCCTGGTTATTTTTTGCTATATCAGTTTATCTCCATTAGTAAATAAACACTTTCGAGCTTCTGACCTCAGGTGAGCTGCTTTCCTTTTCTGTGATTCCTTTTTTAAATCTGTAAAATGGGATTATTGTAGGGATAAAATTAGACAATTTATTTATGGCACCGAGTTCAGTGCCTGGCACAGAGAAAGTGTTTAACACATTAACTACCATGTGAGTTGTATTTAACTCATGCTAGTTTTGAGCCCGGGGCCTCATGAAGCATTTGTAACTCACATGTTTCTTTACCTTGGGAGCTGCGAGAACTACTTTTCAAGTTGCATATAACTCACGCACAGAAAACAACAAAAAATAACAAATTTTTCAGTAAATTAGAAAGGATCATTTTGTTTTCAAAGTTTTTATTTTATTTTCGTAATAAAACTCTGTGCCCCCAGGGAATACATATATGTATTTTTTTCTAGTGTGGCAGTAAATGTGTTAAATGCCAAAATAAATGCTAGTGCTCCTACACCATACACCATTTAATTTGGGCAAATCTGGGCCACATATACACTAAGATTTCTCCCCTGGGATCAGGAGAAAGGGTACATACTGATGAACTAAAAGAGATTTTAAAAGCATGCATATAAATTAGCCTATGACAATGTGGCACTACATTTTTAATTTCTATATAGCAGGTTTCCAGTTTAAGAGAACAAAGAAAAAGAAAGCAATTTGGTAACAGAAGGGATCATGTTGATGTTGTTTGCTGGTACACACAACATAAAGCTTCACGTCTAACAGGGGCTCAAAAGATATCTATTGAATTCCAATCCTGGTGTCATTGTTACTGGGAAAGGTCTTAGCTTGATACATACCACAATCACTAAGGAGGGGAATGACTCAGTCCACTCTAGAGAACCTTGTTGTAATTTAAACAACTGCATTTGTTTTGGCATTGACAAATTACAAATAAATATAGTCATGCACTACATAATGACCAATTGCACATATAACAGTGGTCCCATCAGATTATAATACTGTATTTTTACTGTACCTTTTCTATGTTTAGATATGTTTAGATACATAAATATTTATCATTGTGTCACAATTGCCTACAGTATTTAGTATAGTAATGTGTTGTTTAGATGTGCAGCCTAGCAGCAATAGGTTATACGATATCGCCCAGGTGTGCAGTAGGCCATACCTTCCAGGTTTGTGTACACCCTATGATGTTCGCACAACAATGAAATTGCCCAGCAACGTGTTTCTCAGAACATATCCCTGTCATTGAGTGATGCATGACTGTACTATATCCTGGTGCCAATCACTTTAGAAATTGTGCCAAAGCTAATACACATTTACTTGAATTATGTGGGAAAAGCAGTGGATTGACATGTCTGGGTTTTAGAGCAAATGTAAGAAGATGGTCACTGAATAGTTAAACATTTGTAGTTGCAATTTTCAGTAAAAACCATCAACATGTACATCTTCCCATTGCTGCACAGCCACGTATAAAGAATGTTGAACAGAACCCCTGACATTTACGAGTCAGAGTGGTCCTTGGAATGCTCCGTCATCAGTTACAGCCTCTTAATTTTCTAGAGGTTGATTATCCTACTTGTGAATTCTACTTGCTTTTCGCGTCTCCTCACATCCTGAAAAGCTATACTTGAGATATTTTCCTGCTCATTTGAATTCTCCTCAGCAAGTTCATTTAGTTACTTGTTTTCAGCTTTTAGTTCATATTCTGGTATGGCAGGAGCCTTGAAACTCTTGGCCAAAATTATTCCTTAAGTTTTTCTATAGAGTTCATTTGTCTATGTTTTCCTTTTCTGAGAATGACAGAAAGTTGCTTTGTGCCAATGACATCTGCATAATAATTATTATGTAAGGTACAATTTAAGGTGTGACTACTATATCTTAGGCATTTGTCATATATTTTATACACATAAGCTCACTATTCATTGTGTCAGTAAAGCAAGGTGATAAGAATGGAGACTCTTGTGCCTGTTAACCTGTGTTCAGATCCTGGCTTTGTACTAATTACTCTGTGATCTTGGTCAAGACATTTAAATTTTCTCTTCCTCAGACACCTTAACTATAAAATGAGGAGAATCTTAGTATCTACTTTGCTATGATCTGTATGTTTATTTCCCTCCAATCTACCCCAAGTTCATATGCTAAAATCCTACCTGCAAAAGTGATAGTATTAGAGCAAGGGGCATCTGAGAAGTGATTAGATTGTGAGGGCAGAGCCTTCCTGAATGGGATTAGTGTCTTTATAAAATAGGCCCAAAGGAGCTTGGTCATCCCTTCTACTATGGGAGGACACAGCAAGGAGGTGCCTTCTACAAGGAATGGGCCCTCACTAAACATAGAATCTGCTGGTGCTTTGATCTTGGACTTTTCAGTCTCCAGAACATGAGAAGTAGATCTTTATAAGCTACCCAGTTTTATGGTATTTTTGTTACAGCAGATTGAATAGACTAAGATATACCTTTTGTGGTTGTTGTGAAAATTAAGTAAGTTCAATCATGTAAATCACTTAGAACATGACTTACACATGGTAAGGGTTATAAAAATGTTATAGAACTTTGATGTTGTATCCTACGATGTGCAAGCAAAGTAGATATTTCTATCACTTTTTTCTAGCTGAAAAAACTGAAGCCCAAAGGGCTAAGTGACTTTCCTAAGGTCATATTTCAGTAAGTGGTAGAGGAGAAAATCCAACCTGGATTTGATTTCAAAATTCATAGCTTTTGTACTACTGTGTGCTACTACCTCTATATTTATCTTTATGCGAAGGAGCGAAAGTTGGTAATATGGCTGTATGTTGCTATGTACTATATATATTATATGTAGTTCTAAGAGGTGAGGATGACTTCAGTGTGTAGTTGTAGAATCAATTCCTGTACTTTAGAGTCACATCTCGTACACAGAGCAAATAAAACAACCTCACTCTATATGAAGATTGAGTTGTCATAAATTTCGGGTCACCCTGGCTTTTCACGTTTTCTGACTAATCTTATCCCAGGGTGATTCTGACAAGCCTAGGATTATCCATTATATTTGGTTGTGCTCTTGCATCTCACCCACAGTCGTTTTCTAACACCTAATTCCATTTAATCAACACAACCGTCTTTAAAATGAGAGCACTTTGCAATTTGAAATGCACAAGGACCTGTCATGAAGCAATTATGAATATTAAGTGCATTACCCTATAAGAATGAGACGAGCAACTTGAAAAGTTTAAAAACTGGATCATGATTTGAAAGCTTATGGCCCCTGTGATTTTTCCCAAGGTATTCATAAATCTTTTAATTAGATGTGAGTATGAACTTTATAGCACTTCATATCTATAAATCATAAATTAGTTCAGAATATGAGGTATACTTAAAAAACACTTTGCTCTTGAGGCAACTAAAACAAGAATATAAAAAAAACTGATGCCACAGATAAGGACAAAACAACAATTTTTAAAAATGTACACGTAGGCTTAAATATTTTGTTTTCAGATTGCATATTCAAGGAAGAAAATTCTTATTCAAAATAAGTTCAGGTTTTCATAAACACAAGTAAAAAGTGGTCAAATTTTGCAGGGCTTTATTATGCCTTCTTCCAAAGTAATCACGTCAGAAGTTGTCTATAAAAATGAAATAAACAGGATGAAGAAGAACATATTACCTTTAATTTCCCAGTTAAGCCGCCAACAAACAGCATCGCATTTGCATCCACATCTAGAATAGTGTACCCGGGAGGGGACACGGAATGGTACGTACTGGGCACAATGCTGGCTTTGGGTCCATCTAGGGCTCTCACAGAAATAGTTCCATTTCTCCCCGTCCTTCGAGGGTATGTGTTGAAATGAAAAAGAATAAAGTACAGGAAATGAAATATGTATCACATTTCAGGTAACTTCAGATTTAAAAGCTATAAAATGTAGAGATTTGTTTTAAAAAATGTAAGTGATAACTGGGTGTTTAGCTTCAAATGTTCCAGATTTACTGAAACTCAAATCAACACGCAGAGTCTGATTTTTGCTGAATATTTACTGTCAGATTCAACCAGGACCAGCAGGCACCACATCCTGATTCTGTCTGTGTTCACTCATATGAAATGACACAGCAGCAGTTCACTAATGGAATTGCTATGGGTTACATGGAAAAGTCTTTTTCCTATTGTTTTACATAATAACTTGCTATTTACCAACACATTCAATGTAAACAAGTTTACATTATTTCATTTAGCATTTTGTCTAATTTAATTCAGCAAGTGGACCCCACATGAGCCACTCTTCTGTATTATAATAAAAGCTGCATAATTTCTCCTAAAATTCTTTGTAATATCTTGGATCCAAATTTGCTGAAGTAGTCTTCCTGGAATTGTTTGTCTTTTATTGTTTGGCGCACCATCTTAATGTATACGGTACAATATCTAGTGCTCAGATTTGTACATGTAAATTGTCTAGAAGTTAACTTTTAAATTCAATTAACAGAATTTTGAAAGCTGTTATCATTTTATTTCATTTCCTTTTTAAAGTGATTGATTTCCATGACTTGTTAAATATGAAAATCTGGTCTCTCTTCAGAGACAAGCAGTCATAACAAAACTTCAATGTCACATATCTCTCCCTGCTGTCTCATTTTGGTAATCTTTTTATCTTTCAGGGTATGGTGTTAAGTGAAATACATGGTAACAAAAGAAGGAATTTATTAAATAAGGTTTACCTTCTTTAATAGAATATATCTTTTCTGATAGAAGGATTATACTTGTGAGTATAAATGTCCTTAAACTCAGTGTGTATCTAATCCCCCCAATACCACCAAACATGCAAGCACATTGTCTGTCGTATGCTCTCTCTCTTTCTCTCACACACACAGGTTCTTGCTAAAAATATTAAAAAAAGAACTATAAATATTGCTTCTCATTAAGTTTTCTTTTACATTTTTTAAAAAGATATGGGGTCTCACTATGTTGTCCAGGCTGGACTGCAGTGGCTATTCACAGGCATGATCATAGTACACTACAGCCCCTAACTCCTGGGTTCAAGTGATCATCTTGCCTCAACCTCCCACATAGCTGGCACTATAGGTGAATGGCACTGTGCCCAGCTCCTTCTTTTAAACTTTTTGTTATGTAAAAATTTAGGCACCTATAAACAGAATGAAACTGTATCTATTCATCACCTAGATTCAACAATTACCAGTTCTTTAAGTGTTCTCTACCCATCTCTGAGCAGCTGCATCTCTAGCTGTAGTCCCTCAACCATATTGCTCTATTGTTAGCTGCTTTGAGTTGAATAGGAAGTTGAAAATTAGAAAAAGAAGAGAAAATGAGGGGTAAGTACTGAGGACAAGAATGGTTCTATAAGTACTCTATATGCTGCTAGAAGTTGATAATTAAATTAAAACTTCAAAGATAGAATTAATGAATGGATTCCCTTTTACTTCACATTTTAAGTAGTGTGGACCTGACATAGTATGTATGGATCCCAGGATTTAGATATTGCATGTGATTGCAGGAATGGTCAGTACTTGGCCTAGAAGGGGAGCTGTGTACACCAAAGATGGGCAGTGATAGCAGATTTTATGCTCTGGTTTGTATTTTGTAAGAATGAATGTTAGTTCCTTTTATTGTCAGGTGACATAGGATGACTGAACACAGCTAAACCCCCAAATTCCTACTGGATACCAGATGAAGGGGTCAGAAATGGCCTGGTCACTCTGATCAATACAAGGTTTGTCAGTTCTTAACAGAAAATGAAAAAATTCCTATTTCCATGCATTTGTATATATACGTGTAATATACAAAATTCATATACATGTATACATGCACACACAGTTGTCTTATAGAAATGGAAATAGGAGTTTTCTTACAAACTGGGAAACTACTTCAAAGTTCTGTTATTTAATTATCTTAATTTTTATTGATTTGGTTACCTCGATGCTTCAATCCGGTACCAATAGGAGTCATCAATAGTCAAATCTGGGTACTCTACACGTCCAACTCCAGATCCAACATCCCAGAGAAAGCTCACTTTGCCTTTACGCATTTCTATAGCCAGAAAGTCAATCTAAATTCAGAGAAATACAAAAACAATAGACATCAGATGTAAAACACCCAGAAAAAGGAGGCCAACAGAGATAAGTGCCATTTACAAATGTGAAATAATGTGAAATCTCATGATAAAACTTCTCAAATGACATGATTTATTATTATGTATGATTAAAATGATATTCTATTATTGCATAATAACTTTAAGGCAAGAATAGTGTCCACACTGCTGAGACATATGTGTTCATTCTAGTTGGATCTAATTTTGAGACGGAAGCCTTTCTCATGCTGATACTTGTGATAGAGATAAACGCAAATATTTGGATTCAGAGTTCATTATAATTTTCACCAAGGACACTGACACTTATGAGGGGCAGCCATGATTCTTTTTACCCAGAATGATCCAGAATTCCTTATCTGAATGGCAAAAATTGACTTATGTCATGACTGATCTGTTAAGAAGTCTTATTCATTTTGGAAGATCCCCATGCATGTAAAGTCAAAAGGTTCAGACGGATGGAATTAGAACTTTATGGGTGAGCTTTTGTAGATACAACCTATGTTATTTCAGTTTGAGTCATAAATTTAATAAGACATAGAAGAGTTTTCATTGGTAAGAAGTTAGTATATGATTTGCTATTTTCATTTCATTAACATGAAATTTCATTATAATTTCTTAGTTTGAGAAGAGTAAACAAAAGCTTTCTTCCTATTAGCCTTTTCTCTTAAATAGCTAACTCTGAAAATATACTTCAAAAGCATACTGATGTACTGACTAGCGAAAGCAAATGTTCCTAAATACTGTAGTTTTTTCTTCTTTTCATTTGACTTCTAACTTAATTTGACACTTCAGAACTTTGTGAGGTTAGATTCTGAGGTTGTCAAATCTGGAAGTTTATATTAGATAATTTGGGGTCCATATTATTGGATTCCATACATTTTCCCCAATACTAGAATTAATCGGCAACTACACACATACAGTAGTATAAAGAAAAGTCAAACATTAGACTTACAAATTTGGCACTTCCAAGATAAAAAAGGAGGTTGTCAGCAACACCTGTCTTTACATTGACAATAATATTATTGTAACTTCCTTTCTTGATTTCTGGCTTGTATGTTCGAATGCAGTCACCTCCCGAAGACACAGATACTTTGATCTTTAAGAAAAACAAGGTACAAAGAACCAAAACTAAATCTCTCAGAAAGTTTAAAGTAGCTCCCAAACAACCACAAAGCCATCATCATTTCTTCTTTGAAGTTATTTTTCTACCATCAAATAGTACCATTAAATGCCCATATGCCGACACCATTATAGTCACTAATGAGGGCACAGAAGAGCAGTTTTCCATGAGCATTTTGACAATGAGCTGTTCACAGTTCCATGTCTTGTTAGCATGCTACTATTTTTTGAAGCGCACAACTAAAAAATTCTTACCTTCATGCCTTTCTCCTTTATGAATACTGGAACATTTTCAAAAGGTGATTTTTATATGGAGCTAACAGGAATGATCTTCATTAAGGTTGTTTAATGAAATTTTACAATTCAAATTTCAGCAGTTTTCGTACCACTTCAAGTAGGAAACCATTTTTCTTTTAGTTTTCAAGAAAAAATTACCTACCTTCCCATGCTCTTTCAGTTGAAAGAGGACAAATAGATTTTGTTCTAGATGTTCTAACAATAAGAAGACTATTAATCATTCTACTCAGAACATACATTTCAGAATAAATTATACTTTTTATTAAGTTGCCAGGAAATGAAATGGAAATAATTTCCAATGGCTATCACTACTAATGTATTTAACAGCTCCTTTTTCTTTTGAATAATACCTTGAAAATTACTATAAATTGCTAAGAAAGGAATTCCTATATGACTAGAGTAACACTGCTCATACCAATTTTTACTTACATTTAGGGAACCTTCCTTCAATCACAAATAACACTCATTGATTATCTGATTTAATTTCATTTGGGTCTGGTGGAAAATCGCCATCAAAGGGGTACTTTCAGGATAGTAATATAGTTGCTCGGACTCAGAAAGAATCTGTTACTTTGCTCATCGATAGTGTGCAAAGAGGGAGGCAGAGAGAGGGGAAGATGTAATACTTCTCTTTGCTACTAGTTCAAATGTCCAGCTGCTTGAAATTCACTACCAGTGAATTTCCATTATCTTATTTCATCTAGCACTTTGTGCTACTCGTACAATTTGCACATTTGTAAGAAAACCAACTAGCATTATTGTTACCCCCATGGAAGTGCTATATAGACTCCAAAGAAGATAGGCCACCAAACCAGTCTCTACAGTATGGTGTTACCAGGAGGTGTCTCCAAGAGTCTCATTTGTCTGTGAATGTAGTAAGCACTGTGGCCCCTTTGCAAGGGTGGTGAAGAGTATACTGTGAACGTCCTGGGTGCAAAGCTGGTTGGATTCAAAAGAGAAAGTGAAGGAGCTATTTTTGATTCTGACAAATAGATAAATTTATATACGTTTGAGAACTGCTAGGAACACAGCAGACCTGCTATATCTCCTATAGACCCTGTATAAGTCTTGTATTTGTATACTGTTGTTGCCTCATCTGATCCGTAATCAAATTGCATCTCCACACAGAGCAAACTGTGTTCTAGAAAGACAAAGGGGCTGTTTTCTGTACCACAGGAGGAGGGTGACTCCTGGAGGCCTGTGTGTAGTGGCCTGGGGCTGGAACACTCTAGGAAACCTACTGCTTAGACTGCTTTCCCTGTCCTTGTCTTCTCTCTAAGGGGGAATAGGACTACCAGTCAACTCTGGTCCCCAAAATGTTTGCTCTGTGTCTTAGGGAGATAGTCTTCCTGATAGAATGGTATTCAGTCAGGAGGTTAATTCTTTGCTTCACAAGTCATAAAATTATCCTTCTACCTACAGTGTGGGGGGTAGGTGAATCAAAATGAATTGCAGAAAAACTGAAGTAGGAAGTATACAATTTTCACTATGGATGCTAATACTATAAAGCAATGGGAGTTGGCAAAGGGTGTTATATGATAGAATGGCCGTTAAATGAAGAATTACCCAAAGGATTAGAGATAAAAAGGATAAATCAAAGTAAGAGAAAGACAATATAGTAGAGTGCAGGTAGGGAAAATGCACTCTTCAGTTATTTTTAATGTTCAGGAAAGAGTGTAGGATATAGTGAGTTTTTAGGAATCTGTAGCACATGAACCAAAATTGTTATCAGAGAAGACCTTGGCACTGAGCAAATTTAATATCTGAGGCAGGCTATAAGTGGCATTGACATCATGAGAGGATCAAAGAGAAAAAGAAATCAAGATCTGACTGGAATTCATGAGTAGAATGGAATTACAGACTGAGTTATCTCTGGCAAGAAATCATGTCCAAATTCCTAATGGGGCTGGATTAGTAGTCAAAATTGACTATGTGTAGTTTATGTAATCTTTACTTTGTATAAATGTGTTATAGGCTTGGCTATAGGGCTATATTATGGCTAGTTTAATCACTAATAAGTAATTTTTATTTAAAAAGCACAAATAATATTCCTCAGCTATTGTTTAGAGAAGAAATGACTGAATAATAGAATGTGTGACCATTTGGTCACAGAATAAGTTTCAGTCCTTGCTTAGGTCAACCTGGTAGAAATATTAATAATGTGGAATTACATGTGTTGAAAACTGGATTGCCAAAGAGTAGAAGACAGAGCATCAGTACTGAAATCCAACTGAACCAATGAAACTCCATCAGAGAATTCAAAGTCTAAGACAGTAGCCATTTTAAAAATAAGAGTACCTAATGCCACTAGAAATTACAATTAATTCACATTATAGCATACTTAACATATTTGAGAAATATGATTCTGTGAAAAAAATGATGTTGTTATACCCAGTATGCCAGCAATTAATCTTATAAAGTAACCACTATGGTTTGAATGTGTCCCCCTAAATTCATGTGTTAAAAATTTAATCCCTAAAGCAATAGTGTTGAGAAGTGGGACCTTTTGAGAGGTATTTAGGTCAAGAGGGTCTGCCCTCATCAATGGATTAATGGCATTATAAAAAGAGCTTTTACAGAAGTGGGCTCTCTCTCCTGCTCTTCTGCCATATGAGAATACAACATTCCTCCCCTCTGGAGGATGTAGCATTCAAGGCACCATCTTGGAAGCAGAAAAACTGGGGCCCTAACCTGCTGGTGCCTTGATCTTGAACTTCCCAGCCTCCAGAACTGTCAGAATAAATTTCTGTTCTTTATAAATTACTTAGTCTGTGGTGTTCTGTTATAATAGTACAAAACAGACTAAGACAGTAATCTATTGCTCACCTCTTACACATTCATAAGGAAAACACTCTTGGATTTCTGCTCTGGCTTATGGTTTTGAATATATCCTGAGTACCTGAAAAATTCAGGCAGCCCAGATTGTTGATAATCAGTTCATAACTAATAATCTTGCCTTTTAAATACTTCATATAATTTTAATTTCCAATTATAGGTGTATCTTTTAACAAACATAAAACAAGTAAATCAAAATACGATATTTATAAATTTATCTGGAAGAGATCTCTAGGATCTCTCTCTTGTAAGAGGGGATAAATTTCTGAAATATGCACATTTTCTTAGGATGTATGGTTCTATCCATTATTGTTATTTCTAATGTGAATCCTAGTAAGACTTCTAAATAAAAATCATTAAGTATCTCTAAGGCATTTCTGATACAACATTATCTACCAGTTAATCATCATGAACTCAGTTAAACATTATTGAGTATCCCATCATTATCTCTATTGGATTTTCACTGCATTTTTTATCCAGTATGTAGGTCATTCATTTAAAAGAGTATCAGCCACTCAATTTCAGAATCAACAAACCGAAAGAAAGCTACTTAAAATAAATGCTTAAATGTCTTTAATTTCTTGGTCTTACTAAGTAAGTGTTAAGGTCACATCCAAATATCCATGACAGGTTACAAATATACTTACAGGTCAGAATGTAAACTTCAGTTAGTGCAAAACTCACTTGAAAAAAAATTTGGCTATTGGCGTATTTCTAACATCTTACAAAAAATAAGGCATTTTGTTGTAACTTCTATTTCTAAAAGTGATTGGAAATTTTCTTAAAAGGCAGGAACAATGGTTACTTTTTCTATTATTACTTTTATACCTTTCTTTCATTTTGTACTTTGAGACAGGTTTTATATGCTTATGTGTCAGAATTTTATCTTTTGGAGTGGAGGGGAAAAGCACTCACAACTGATAACTATATGGGTGTATTTTTAGATATGTTTATGATGCAAAAATTATAAAAATGTCCAGATTTCCCCATTTGATGACTAAGTCAGAAAGTGTGGCTAAATGTTAGATTCACAAAGAATATTTACTATTATTGCTTCTACCCAGTTAACATTGCAAAATATAGGAATGATATATCAATCTCTTCCTTTCTCTTCCTACTGCTACAGCTATAGTTAGGTCCTTCATTCTAGTTTCTCTCATCTACTCCACAAATTACTTCCAGATTTATATTTTTAAAAAGCATAGTTTTCATTATACTATATTTCATGTTCAAAAACTTTCAGCTAATCCTCACCAGTGAGGTTTAGCCCACCTACAATTATTGTTAAATGAAACTGCTTAACTTAGCATTTAAGGCCTGACACAATCTGTCCTCTACTGACCTTTCAACTTTAATGCTTTACCAATTATTCATGGCAATCTGGACTTCTCTTTCATAAACTGACACTGAAACTTCTTTCTCTCTCTGCCTTGGCTCCATCCATTCCCTCTTCTCAGAATGCCCCCCACTACCTAGCACTATCTGACTTCAAAGTCTAGCTCGAACCCTTTCCTTCAGGATATCTTCTGGCCATACTAGAGGTGACTGCTCCTTCTAGAACTTTTACAGCACTTCCCCATGGCTCATGTAATGTGGCATAATATTCTGCATTATCTTAGAATTGTTGTGAACATGTCTTATTTTTCCTACTGTATTATAAACTTTGTGAGTGAAAGAACTGCTTCATTCATCTTTTTGGACCGCTCAGAATGTAGCACTGAACATAGAAGATGCTTTTTCTACATTGCTTCAATCTTAGATAAAACTTGAAATCTTGGAGTAGCATCTGGTTCTTTTGATCCTGTGTTTTACATATGTAATGATCACCTGTCAACCTTACTACATGGTTTTCACATTGTAGCTGGATATAGGTTCTTCTCAGACCCTTTCACTGCTTTTTTTTACTTTGAGCTTATGTAACATCATCTCCACTAATCTTTTTGTTGTTTTCTAAGTTATTCTTCAGTCAATCATGAATTACTTTTCAAGGTTTACCTTGAACCTTTTGTTTTGGCCTTGTTTAGAGGTGGTAGATATGCATAAAAAGGAAAAAGCATATATTGTCACATAAGCATCGTATTCTTGGCTACTACTAAAAAATATAAATTGATGGATTAAGAAAAAGCTTTTCTGATCATCCTAGCTCCAAAGTTGTTCAGAAAATGCACTTTTGAGATGGAAGACTTAAGTATCTAAAAAGGGTGCATTTAAGCTTGACAACATGAAAACTATCTTTTTTAAAAACTCAGGTAAAGTTTCATACTAGCACTTAACAGCTCTGCCCAGGTTCATTAGCATGCTACCTTCCAGAAAGTTTTGCTTCTATTCTAGTTGACTTCTAATTGAGTAAGTAAAGAGCAAAAAATTGAGATAAATAGGTATTTCCTATTTTTATTCCAAAGTAAAAAAAAAATGTAGAAATTGTAACCAATGTCATTTTTATTGTTGCTTGTACTCAGACAAGAGAATATATGTAAAATAATAGTTCCTATTTGCTATTACTCTGTGTATACTTGTTTGTTTATTCCTGCCACAACCCCACTAGTTGGTCTTTTTCATTTTTATCAAGAGCAAAGCACTCTTATCCATGCCTTTTAGAATATAATAGTAAGGTTTTCATCCTTGCTACTTATATTACTCTATTCAATTATAATATACATACGAATTCCTAATTCTAAAACAATAAGTGGTGATTATTGTTCTCATGAAATGTCTTTTGAAATTTATGAAAAAAAACCCTAATCTCCCCCTTCAGTCCTGCACCAAATAGCTCAAGTTAAAGGAAAACGACCAGAGATCATTCAACAGGGAACACTGGGGAAAGACGTTTGCTCTGGGAATAATCCAACAATTACAGTCAGGCCTCAACAGTTACAATCAGTTAATGATTCTGAAAACAAAAGAAGCTTACAGAATTGGCTTGTTTCCGGGCTTGGTTTATCAATTCTTTTATCTCAGAGATGTTTTTCTTCAGGTTATCCTCAAGTTCCTTGATGGGTTTGAGTTTATCTATCAGCCGGTCAGCTTCTTGCTCTAGATTTTTTACGGTGGCATCTGCATCTGCAACTGCATAGAACAAAATCACCATGCACACACACGTGCATGTGCACACACACTCACACGTACAGAGAATGAGAATAGCAGTATGCTTAACTAAACAATTTCATCTTATCCATGTGACAAAGCAAGGCCATGACTGCTGAAGCAAAGTGTGTGATGGCAAATGAGAATATTTCAGTTGAGATTCAAGCAGGCCAGAGGAGATGTTAGAGAAAGACAGCCACCACATTGGCTTTGTGATTAAGGTGAAAATTAGCTTTGAAGATAGAGACTATGATGAACTTAATTCAATGCTTAATTTCTAACTTCAGCCAAAAAGTTAACCTTTACATAATAGAACTTTAGTCATAGAAGCAAGGAAATGAAAGCATCTTTAAAATGTCACCTAGTCTGTCCAAGCCAGAACTGTATTTAAATCAGGGTTCTTAACACACAATTAGTTTTCTTTCTTTTTCTCACTGTCTTTCTTTGCACATTTAAAGAAAGAAACTTTCAAAATGTCTTTTGAAGAACATTTTGATGTTGAAAAACCCTTAGACTGAAGGGCTATGTTATACTTTAATTAAATCTTTCATGCTGCAGTTCAATTTCATTTTGAAGAATAGTTGATTATCCTGTGTTATATATTAGGTTGACCCATATTAAACTGCCGTTTTTGTAGGTTAAAAAAAATAAAAGGTTGAATATTAGCAATTTCAAAAGTTTCAACCCTAAAACAGTTGAAGGTTATCACTGATCCATAGACTTTCAGTATGTGCTTTTCAAGGGACGGCATATGACACATGGAAAACCAATTATTCTATCTCTGGGATGCTGGCAATCTTATCCAAACTATGCCATTTATTATCTGATTGAGCATGTATTGTTCAGCTTTCTGTCATTGTGACCCTGATGAAAAAGTTAAACTGCCTAAGGTCCAAGGCTACATGCTCTGTTGGACTATGAATGATCTTCTCTCTGGCTGACACATGACCACTGAGAACTAATCCTCAGGGATGAATCAAATGTGCCCAAATGGAAGTAAATTATTATATTTAAATTAGGTTTTAAAGTAGGTATTTTGAACTCATGCTCATAAATATGAGTTATATTGTTAGTGCTATTTGAGAACAATACAGGTCTACTACTAACTTAAACTGGTAAAGTTGATAGATCAAAACTGAGTATAGTATTTTCTTTCTCAATTATGCAAGGTCTCTGGGTCAAAGCCCTTATTGTATCATTGTATAGATAACATAAACACAGTTACCCCTTTGTTTTGTATACTTTTAATAAACCACTTGATCAGTTTTTCCTTTCTTTAATTTTCCAATGTAATTCCACAAATTAGAATTGAGGAAATATGATTTAGATTTAGATTCATGAGCAAGAGAAAAAGTAGTTAAACAAAGACTACTTAGACTACTTAGGCTTTGGCAGACAACAGATCCTTTTCGTCTAAAGCTCCCAGAAGTTTTTATCAAATTCTTCAAAATAGAACATGGGGGTTCACCTCCTCCCCCTTTTTCCCTCTAGTCTTCTGGAGCAGTCTAAGCCATATGGATATTATCTTCTTGAAGGTCTGCAAAATAAATCATCTGTGATATTGTCATGCTTTCTTATACAGTATGAAAACTTTTTTATTCTCTTCCATAATTATTTGACTGTGCAGATTTTTAAATAACTCCCGAAGATAGATTTTGTTTAGTTAATGTTTTCCTAGAAAATTATCTATATCCTTTAGGCTTTAAAATATATTAGCATAGAGTTTTGACAATTTTTTATGTGTTAAATTTCCTCCCTTATCTAATTATATCTCCTTTAGAACTTTGCCTATTTGTGCTTTATTTTTTATAATTAAACATACCAATTTTCTAATTTTTAATCTTTAATTCCCAAGGATTCACCTCTTGAATTTATTAGGTCTATTATTTACTGTCTTCTAATTCATAAATTTTTTGTATTTTTTTCTTCTTTTTCTTTCTTTAAGTGAATTTTACTTCTTATAAATCACCAACTTGATTGTCTAAAATTTATTTCACTGCTTGTTTAGTTATATACTTGCTCTCATTTTCCACTGAGGACAGCCTTGGTCACACTTTTCAGATTTTGATATGTTGAATTTTATTATTATTTTTCTAGTTATTTTGCAGTTTTATTTTTGACTTTCAATGTAACTTACAAGATGTTTAAGAGAGAATATTTTTATATTCCAGTTGTTACATATTTGTTAAGATCTCATTTTATAATGTCTTCTCCAAATATAATTCTCTAGAAGATGAGAATACTTGTAAGGAAGGAAAAAAGTGAGTATCTGGGGAAAAACAACAAGCTCCTAGACCTAATTTATATTAATCCTACTGCAAAGAAGTCATTTGAGTGGCAGTGGCTGAATTTGTGTTATCAGAAACATAATTTAGTTCAATCTGTGAAAGAATTCAGTTTTCCACTTTTACGTGGATATCATATGGATTTTACACTAATTTTTCATAACACTGTTACAAACACTTTATATCCAATACACTTTATATCCATATTCTATCTGTTTATATAAGAAGATTCCTTTTATGTACCTAGTGTTAATGCTGTGACAGCAGAAAGAATAGCTATATAATGTTTAAAGCAGTGCTAAAACATGGTAACATGCAAAGCTGAAGCTTTTAAGCATAAGAGTTACTAAAAAATATGCAAGTAAAAATATACATACTGATTTCTGCAGGTAATTTCATATGGAAGTAAAACAAAAAAATTAGAAAAATCATGAGGAAATATTTTCTAGAGATACTATAAAATAGTGACTATAAAAATGGTACTTTTTACAACAGGTGCTATTTACAAATATACCCCATTTTAAGTCAGACAAAGGTAATCAAATAAAAGTACACAAAAATATGTTATTTAGCAGCCATTGTTCATATTAAAAGAAACTATTATAATCTTCTAGTAAGATAGAAAATGGACCCAAGTTAATTAATATTTATAGGTAACTATTTCTCTTAATAGAGATAGGATCAAAAACAGAGATAATATTATGAAACATTATTTTAGTTAAGATCTAAAATAGAATTAAATGATATCTTAAATTTTAAAATAAAAAATAGTAATATTTACTTAAAATTTTTTCATTCAATTTTTGGGGAAAATATTGTGATTTGGCATACATCAGAGCATGAGAGTAAATTATTCTTATGGAATATTAGAACTATGAGAGAAGCTATCTCTGGGCTTATGTTAAAAACAATTAAAGAAGATCTGAGAGCTATAGTGACTAAAAAAAAGTAAAGAAAATTAAAAACATTGTATCTCTCCTTTTCTTCCTTGAAGAAATGGCAAGGAATGAATCCTTTTTCTCCTTAGCTCTGAAGTACATGTTACATATATTTGCATTCTTTTTTGTTCAGGAAGAAATCATGGTAACAGTGTCTATGAGACCATAGCATCGTTAGCATTTGGTTTGAGACTAGGATGCTGAAATCAGGCTCCACTCCTTAGTTGAATGGCATCTGAGTTGTGTAGCATTTAATGTCAATACCAGTGTTTTTGTTTTTACACTTTACTAATATTTTCACACCCAGTGAAAATGTTGGTATATAAAGAGGGCTAGTCTCTTGAAAATGAAAAGCATAAAAACTCAAGCATCTCCTTTGGTAAATCCATGCACCAAGATAACTTCTTATCACTTGATAGAAAGGAAAAAAAAAACCATAAAAGAATCTTTATGTTTATTGTCTATATTTAATTAATTATATAAATTATTATTATAGTAAGTTCTCCCAGATTTTCTCAGTAAATCCTTATTAAGTCAGTAGAATTTGATATGAAGAAATGATCTTCTTTATAAACTAGATAAATGCTTTATTTTTATTTCCTGGAAATGTTCAATAACTGGAATCTAAATAATAAAATATCAAGATATTCAAATTTTGATGTATTTCAAGTCCATCCCATTTTCATACCCTGTTCTAACAAGCCTGCTAATGAGTCTGTTCCTTAACCTCTATGTTCCATGACACTTGGCCAATTCTGAAAATATAATTTTCTAAGCACAACTGTATGTTTAATTACACTAACGGATTAAAAAGTGTTTGGCATTGCTATACCAAATATCATGCAGACCTAAAGAATTCCTCATCTCCCTTTGATTGGACAAAATTCAGATGAAAAAAGAATTGGGACGGAGCTAGGAGGCTTGGATGCTAGCCCTGGAACTAGAGGACACTCAATTCCTGAGCCCAGTTTATGAAATGAGAAGGATAGACCCACTGTGAAGGGTCTTTTCCAGCTCTAACATTTATGAGTCTAGGATCCTTTTATAGTGTGAGGAAATCAATGACATCATCAGAGTAAAAAAGGAGATCTTACTGTTTTTGGAAGGATCTTTCACCAGAGCATTCGTTTTGGCCACGCTGTCTGCTAGTTTATTGTAATTTTTCTTCAGGCCATCAAGGTTCTGGTAGAGCTCTTTAATCTGTGCCAGGACATCTTTAGCTGTGTCGTTGGCTTGTCTGGCTTTGTCCTTAGCAGCTTGCAGTTTAGCGACTGTGTCTGTCAGCAGATGAAGGTGTGAGAAACAAAACAACGGGTCTGGAGTTACTGGCTTAATCCATGCTTACCAAAGTGAGGCTGTGGCTGGCTGACCTTAGGGACACATTTACAAAGGGAAAAGGCTGAACTTTGTCTCATTCAGGTGTTGCAAATGAAGCAAATTTTTTAGCTAAATTAAATTTTCTTAGGGACTTTTGCTATGAATACCTGATTAGCTCCTAAGGTAGCAAAGTGATTGTTCGAAATGTTCATTGTGTAAGGGCATATTGTGATTTGCTGCTGAACATATTAAAGAGAGAAATTTATTCATGTGAGCATCATCAAAACTAGGCTTAAGATTTAATCTGCATTTTCATGGGGGTGGAGGGGGAAATGAATGCATTGACATTTTAGGACAGAGATACTTTTTCAAATATGTTAGACCATGTGTTTGTGTATTTATATTTATTTACAGTATTGAAAATTTTCAATGTACCTTCTACTCAAGAGATAGCATAAAAATCTAAAAAGTTACTCCGATTTTTTAGTATTAAAAAAGTAAAGAACATTTAAATTTCCTGTGTTGTATAAATGTGTGCACTTGTCTCTTAATCATAATTTGTATAGAGAACATATATTGTACATATAGATGCCTGCTGGTGTGTGTAGGTTAGTGGTTAAGACCACAGGCTCTGAAGTCAAACTGTGGCTTTCAAATTTCATATATGCCACTTTTAACAATGCCCTTCAGTATCCTGAGTCTCAGTTTCTCACCTGTAAGATGGGGATAATAATTCTATCTGCTTTGTAGGATTACTATGACGATCATATACACTTAACATAAGCATAAAAAGTAAGCACTCAATAAGTGTTTGTAATCTTTATTATTAAAAATATAAATATATAATATATCTTATATATTATATTATATAACATATAATATATTATATAATATATAATAAATAAAAATATAAAATAAAACATGTTTTCAGGAACTAACACCAGGCAATAATTTCAAGCAGTTTTAATAGGTAGGAAGATATTACAGATAGGGTTTGACCACTTATGTTTTTGAAAGTCTGAATAGCTAAGGAATTGAACTTTGTGACGAGAGAATGGTAGTTGGCTCTCATCTATTATGTCAGGTACTATAATAAACTGTGAGTTTGGGGCAGTACATCAATATTTTAGAGAATAGTGTCTATATAAGTTTATTCTTTCCCACTGATAAAAGATTTCTTGGGCTGAAACACAGAAGAAAGTGCAGTCAGCCTTCCATATCCCTGAGTTTAGTATCTGTGGATTCAACCACTCTCAGGTATTTAGATATTTGGATATTTTTTGGGAAAAAAGGATGGCTGAATCTCTGCAGAAATTGTAAAGACATTTTTTCTTACCATTATTCC
Source organism: Microcebus murinus (assembly GCF_040939455.1). Classification (NCBI taxonomy): domain Eukaryota; kingdom Metazoa; phylum Chordata; class Mammalia; order Primates; family Cheirogaleidae; genus Microcebus; species Microcebus murinus. The sequence continues at coordinate 32,194,805 of NC_134108.1, forward strand.
CTAAATAATGTAGTATAATAACTATTTACATAGCATTTACATTATATTAGGTATTAGGAATGATTAAAATATATGGGATGATGAGTATATGTTATATGCAAATACTATGCTATTTTATATTAAGGACATGAGCATCCAAGGATTTGGTATATGTGTGTGTGTGTGTGTGTGTGTGTGTGTGTGTGTGTGTAGGGGTCCTAGAACCAATCACCTGCCAATTCTGAGAGATTAATGTTATAATAATAAGATGTCTATATGCTCAGTTTGTAATATATTTCTATGGATGCCAGCTAAAGGCAATGAAGGATAAGAAATATCATAATATAAAGTGTGGTTTAATTTCTCATCCTTACAAAGAAGAATTCATAAGTAAGAAAACAAGTAGCTTAATACAGCATAGTGTTAGAAAAAATAGGAGGATGGCAGACTAGGAGTACCCTGCCCTCACACTGCTTTCAAGAACAGGAAAGTTGCAGGTGCAGCATGGCTACGTATGGACAGCTCCTCTCAGAACGAACACTGTAAAACCCCGGAGAAGTGAGGAGGGGACACTCAGAGTGAAGGAGACAGTGACAGGCCAATTTATTTGGCAAGATTGTAGGGATCTGTGGGAGGCACCCACACTTGGAGAAGGGCAGGAGAAGAAAGCCCGGGTGCTCCACGTTCACCCCACAGGCACCATGGCCCGAGTGGTGAGGTGGCTCCCTCCATCATGGCAGACCTCTGGACTGATCAGGGAGCTTCTCAGAGTCTGTGCAGAGACACTGCACCAAATAACAGGCACAGTAGGAATCTGATTGCTGCTGGTCCTGAGCATCTGCAGCTGACGCCATCCTGTGACCTCAGGTGCATGGCACCAGGTCTGCTTGGGACGTGGCTTTGCAGCAGTAACCTTTGTATTGCCCCTGCTAGGCTGGGGAGGGAGTGGGAAGAGAGGATGTTCCCCCAGCCATGCCTTGTGACACAGGATCTGAGCAGAGGAGCTGCCTCAGGTGCTACAGCCACCACCTGGGGAATCTTGGGTGACTGCCACAGTAGGACCTAGGCAGGGGGAGAATCCAGGCTGGCCAGAGGAACTGGCCTGCCTCTGCAGTCCATGGGCTGCCAGAACTGACCCCTGCCCTTGCATGTTGCATCTGTAGTCCCCACACTGGTGGAGCAAATACCTGCCTGTGTGGCTCTGTCTCTGTGGTCCCCAGCTCTAGTTCTGAGGTTCTCATTGTGCCTGCGTCTGAGGCTCTGCCCCTGTGGCTCCAGAGCTCCCACTGGGCTCAAGAGATCACCCTCGAGATTTCAGCATTGTGCCTGGGCCACAAGACCCCATCCCTGAGAGTCCACCACTGCTCCTGAGCCTGTAGAACTGTCCTGAGCTCCAGTCCTTCTCCAGGGACTCCCAGCCTCTAGCCACCATTGCACCTGGACTTGGTTCAATCAAATGCCCACAGCCCAAATACTCATTACTACTGCCTTCACTCAGCTGCCACTGTCTCCCCCATAGTGAGACCATGGGTAGAGCAATCCCCCACAATGCTAGCCTCCACAGAGGTGGTCTCACTAAGTCTCTGACTCGAAATTCCAGCAATGATCTGGGGAATAACCCACCACCCCTCACAAAGATCATCCAGCGCCAGCCTGAATTGTAGCAATCATAGGAGAATGGATCAAAACAGAACAGGTGCACTAGAGGCTCTCAGTTCACCTGCCCCTACCCTGCCAGATCGACATTCCAGAGTAGGACCCAAAAGTGCCATGTAGGGACCTTCTCTTCTTCTAACTAAGCAAGAGAGTCCCCAGCAAAGAGAGCAGGTGCCCTGCAAAACTATTAGCCATGAGCCAAGAGAAGAGGATTCAGATGAAAAGGAACCAGCCAAAGAACCCTGGCAACATGACAAAACAAAATAGTTTGACACCCCCAAGTGATCACCATGGATCTAGAGTAGGGGACTTCAAACAAAAGGAAATTGTTGAAATGACAGAAATGAAATTCAGAATATAAGTGGCAAATAAGATGAATGAAATTGAATAGAAATTTGAAAACCAATGAAAAGAACCCCCCATAATATTTCAGGGAAAATGAAAAATATTCAATGAAAAATATGAAAAAGTTCCTAAAGAGCTAGACAATGTAAGAAAGAATACAATGGAACTTAAGGAAATAAAAGTCATTTAGGGAATTTCAAAACATATTAGAAAGCTTCAAAAACAAACAAAACCAAGGAGAAGAAAGAATCTTAGAGCTTGAAGGCAAGGCTGTTAAGCTAACCTAATCATTCAAAGAGGCAGAAAAGAGAATAAAAAGACTGAATGATCACTTAGGGAAATATGGGCCTATGTGAATGGAACTAATGTATGAATTATAGGTATGCATGAGGGAGAAGAGAAAACAAAAAGCATGGAAAATCTATTTGAGGGAATTACTGAAGAAAACTTCCATGGTATCACCAGAAATTCAGACATTTGAATATAAGATGATCACTGAACACTGAGAAGCTTCATAGCAAATAGGACATATCCAATACACATAGTAGTCAACCTGGCCAAATCAGAATGAAGGAGAAAATTCCATAAGCAGCAAGATGAAAGCAACAACTAACTTACAAAGGAAAATCCATCAGGTTAATTGCAGATTTCTCCGTAGAGACCTTACAAGCAAGAAGGAATTCGGAACTCATCTTCAGTCTTCATAAAGAGAAGAAAGGCCAGCCTAGAATTTGTATCCTGCAAAACTAAGTTTTATAATTGACAGAGAAATAAAGTCTTGTCCAGATAAGCAAACACTGAGGAAATTTGTTGTGACCAGACCTGCCCTACAGGAAATATTCAGAACAGCATTAAATATAGATCAGTATAATAGATACCAACCAGGGTAAAATCACCCAAGAGCTAAAGCTCACAGCTCAGATAAAACAATAGTACAATAGGGAAAACAAAGCAATAGTGTACTACCCAACATGAACAGAACAGCATCCCATACATCAAATTTTATGACTCAACTTTAATGATCTGAATGCCCCACTCAAAAGACACAGGCTGGCTGATGGATGAAAAACACAACCCAAGTATCTACTATCTCCAGGAAATACCTTTAACCTACAAAGACTCACACAAACTCATGGTGAAGGGATAGAAAAAAATACTCCATGAAAATGGAAACCAAAAGAGAGCAGGTATAGACATTCTCATATCAGATAAAATTGACTTTAAATCAACAATGGTAAAGAAACACAAAGATGATCTTTATATAATGGTAAAGGAAGCAATTCAACAAGAAGACATAACAATCTTAAACATAAATGAACCTAACAAAGGAGCTCCCAGATTCACAAAGCAAATTCTACTAGATCTAAGAAAAGAGATAAACAGTAGCATCATAATTGCTATGGACTTCAACAACCCATTGTCAGAACTATACAAATCACTGAAACAAAAAATAAATAAATAAACATTAGACTTAGATGGGACTCAGAACAAATGAAACTAACACACATTTACAGAACATTGTGCTCCAAAACTACTGAATATACATTCTTCTCGTTAGCACATGGGACATTCTCCAAGATTAATCATATCTTAGGCCATAAAATACTGCTCAAAAAATTTAAAAAATCAAAATCATACCACATATCTTCTCAGACTACAGTGGAATAAAACTAGAAGTCAATTCCAAGAGAAACACTGAAATCTACACAAAGTCATGGAAAATAACCTGCTACTGAATGATTATTTAGTCAATAATGAAATTAAAATGGAAATAAAAAGATCCTTGAATTGTATAACAAAGGGGTTATAAGCTATCAAAATCTATGGGATTCAGCAAAAATATTCCTCAGTGGAAAATTTGTAGCCACAAATGCCTAAATCAAAAAGATCACAAATTAACAACCTAATTTCACATCTCAAGAAACTAGAAAAGGAATGGGAAAGCAAATACAAAGCCAGCAGAAGAAAGGAAATAACAAAGATCAGAGCATAACTACATGAAATGAAAAACAAACACATACATAAAAGGATCAACCAAAAGAAAAGTTGGTTCTTTGAAAAGATAAACTAAATTGATAGACCTCTTGCTGGATGAACTAGGAATAGAAGAGAAAAGACCTAAATAAGCTCAATCAGAAATGAAAAAGAAGATATTATAACTGATTCCACAGAAATACAAAATATCATCTGTGAATACTATGAAAACTCTATGCACATAAACTATAATAGAAAATAAAGAGGAAATGGACAAATTCCTGGAAACACACAACATCTTAAGAATCAATCAGGATAAGCTAGAACTCTTGAACAGATCAATAAGGAGCAGCAAGATTGAAGCAGTAATAAAAAATCTCTCCCAACACAAAAAGCCCAGACCAGATGGATTCACAGCTGAATTCTATCATACCTACAAAGAAGAGCAGGTCCCTATACTGCAGAAATTTTTCCATAATATCAAGAACGAGGGAATTTTCCCAAGCTCATTTTAAGAAGCCAGTACCACCTTGATATCAAAGCCAGGAAAGGACACAACAAAAAAAGAAAACTACAAACCAATATCCCCTATAAATATAGATGTAAAAATCGTCAACAAAATACTAACAAACTGAATTTAAAAGTACATCAAAAAAATTCATCTATCATGACCAACTGGGTTTCGTATCAGGAATGCAAGGATGGTTCAACATATATAAGTCAATAAATTGTGATTCACCACATAAATAGAAGCCAAAACAAAGCTCATATGATTATCTCAATAGATGCAGAAAGAATATTCAGTAAAAATCCAGCACTCTTTCATGATAAAAACCCTCAACAAACTAGGCATAGATGTAATAATATATCTCAAAATTATAAAACCCATATATGACAAACTCACAGCCAACATTATATTCAATTGGAAAAATTTGAAAGCTTTCCCCCTAATAACTGGAATAAGAGAAAGGTGCTCACTGTCACTGCTTCTATTCAATTTAGTACTGGAAGTCCTAGCCAGAGCAGTCAGGCAATAGAAAGAAATAAAGGGTATCTAAATTGGGAAAGAGGAGGTCAAACTATCGGTTTTTGCTGATGATATGATCTTATATCTAGAAAACACCAAAAACTCCACCAAAAGACTACTGGAATTGATAAATACATTCAGCAAAGTTACAAAATCAATGCACACAAATCAGTAGCATTTCTATATACCAATAATAGTCAAGCTAAGAGTCATATCAAAGATTCAATACCATTCGCAATAGCTATAAAGAAAAGAAAATACTTAAGAATATACTTAACCAAGGAGATTAAAGATTTATACAAGGAGAAGTATGAAACACTAAGGAAAGAAATTGCAGATGATGGAAACAAATGGAAAAACATATCATGCTCATAGACTGATAGAATCAACATTATTAAAATATCCACACTGATCAAAGTGATTTACAGATTCAACACAATCCCCATTAAAGTACCAACATCATGTTTCAGAGATCTAGAAAAATATTAATAATTCTAGACTTCATTTGGAACCAAAAAGGAGCCTGAATAGCCAAAGCAATCTTCAGCAAAAAGAACAAATTTGGAGGCATCACATTCCAGACTTCAAACTATACTACAATGCTATAGTAAACAAAACAGCATGATACTGGTAGAGAAACAGAGATGTAGACCAGTGGAACAGAACAGGGAATCCAGATAGAAAAACATCTATCTACAACCAACTGATCTTTGACAAAGGAGATAACAAGATACACTTGGGAAAAGAAGTCCTATTCAATAAACGATGCTGGGAAAATTGGACAGCCACATGCAGAAGAGGGAAGCAGGACTCATATCTCTCACCATTTACAAAACTTAATTCAATATGGATAAAATACTTAAGTATAAGTCATGAAACTATAAAAATTCTGGAGGAAAATATAGAAAAAACTCTTCTAGATATCAGCGCAGGCAAAGAATTTGACTCTAACCCCAAAGGCAATGACAGCAACAAGAAAAATAAATAAATGGGATTTGATTAAACTGACAAGCTTCTGTAGAGCAAAGAAATAATCAACCAAGCAAATAGACAATCTACAGAATGGGATAAAATATTTTGCAAAATATATATCCAATAAATGGCTAATAACCAGAATCAGCAAAGAACTTAAATCAGCAAGAAAATAACAACCAATCCCATTAAAAAGTAGGCAAAAGACATGAACAAGTATTTCAAAAGAAGATAGACAAATGACCAAAAACATAGAAATAAATGCTAAACATCACTAATCATCAGGGAATACAAACTAAAACCATAATGAGATACTACCTTACCCCTCTCAGAATGGCTATTATTAAAACATCAGAAAACAATAGGTGCTGGTGTGGATGCAGAGAGAAAGGAGTGCTTATCCACTGTTGGTAGGAATGCAAATTAGTACAATGTCTGTAAAAAATGGTATGTATATTTCTCAAAGAAATAAATATAGACCTACCATTAGATCCAGCAATCCCACTATTGGATATTTACCCAATAAAAAAAAGTCATTTTGTCAAAAAGACAACTGCACTCAAATGTTTATCACAGCATAATTCACAATCACAAAGAATCAACCTAAGTTGATTCAACCTAAGTGCCATGAATTTATGAATGGATTAACAGAATGTGGTATGTATATATATCATGGAGTATTACTCAGCCATAAAAAGAAATGAATAAATGACTTTTACAGCAATTTGGATGAAACTGGAAACCATTATCCTAAGTGAAGTATCTCAGGAATAGAAAAAAATGTGCATTCTCTAATAATTTGAAATTAATTGATTGGTACACATGGGCACAAAGACAAATAAAAGTCATTGGAAATCAAGAAGAGGGCAGGCGGAAGGAGAGGAGAAGGAAAAACCTGTCTAACATGTACAATGGACACTATTCAGGTAATGGGTACACTAATAGCCCTGACTTAAGCATTATAAAAGGTATACATGTAAGAAAAACATTTGTACCCCCTTAATATTCTGTATTTAAAAACGAAAGAAAGAAAAATTTGTAAAAGTTCACAACATTCTTCAAAAGTTCAGGTCAACTGACACAGTTTGCAGCATCCTGAAGGCTTACCATTTGGAATGGCTGATAACTTTTCCAAAGTGTCATTCAAAGCTCTCAGGAGATCCTCATTTTTGACATCAGCATTTTCTAATCTGGTTTTTAAGCCATTTAGATGGTCATCATTTTCTGTGAACAGAAAGCAAAAAAAGGATAAAGCAATTTTAATAATCTATGAGCTTACACCTGGCTGTGCAAATTCAGATTATTTTAATATAAAATTAGTAAAAAGCAAGGAAATTGATTTAATGGATTTAATTTATTGGCATCTATCCATAAGTATATTTCTAATTATAATATAAGCTATGTGTTTTTATGACCATTGGACAATTTAAAATGGTCAAAAATGACATTTTCTTCTTGGTATCTGTTCTTTATCTGACTTAAATTGATGGATTTCTATAGAGAAGAAACTTCCAAAGAATTAGTCTTTTTACATTTGCAATGATGCCCTCTTGACATCATTCCAATAGTTTCACTTATTTAAAAAATGTTATTACCAAAGTGGATTATTAGATTATTATTATTTTATTATATTATTATATACTATTATTTTATTATTATTATTACCTTTTCCAAATCTCAGATATGATTATTAAGCAGAATCTCCCAACTTCAGTAAATACCACTTACTAATATTTATTTAAATAGAAATAAAAATCGAAGGAATGGAAAAACAATTGTTAGCATATGTCTGATAAAACTGTTGTTTTTTTTATAGAGAAAACAGTATTTGTATACCTTACCTCAAATAGACTTTGCACAGGTTTTTTTCTTGTTACTTTGGTATGCTTTCTTTGCTATAGATAATTCAATATGACAGGTTTAAATCTTATAGCTTCTTTCCGCTAATTTTTAATATTCTCTAAACTTTAGGTTAGTTTATATTGTAATAGTAACCGAGCAGCTTACAGTTCCATTGTAACAGTATAAAGAGTAAAAGTCATTAAGAGGAAAGAAAATAAAGATCCAATCATTTGATATAAGAATGCAAGTTTAGAAATCTTACTTAGGTATGCATCACATTACAAACGTATTAACATTCAAGGATATATATCTTCTTTTTCTTACATGATTTATTAGTGAATAGTGGAATTGAAAAAATAAAATATATAAAATCCTATGTGTTTCCCCTCTCTCGACTGGATAAAGCAGATTATTTCCTTAATATATTTTAAATAGTTTATTATGCCAAAATATTTGTTCCTTTGGGAGATCACGCTAATTGTTTAAATTAGCTCCACAGAAACACAAAATGTAAATAAAAGACACAGTTCCCAAGTAACGAAGGGCACTGAGAAAGGACCCAGAAAGAGAGGGTACTCTAGTCCGTCGTGGACAAGACGTGCAAATTTTTAGTAATAGTAATGCGTGACAGTGATTGAGTATGTGTGCTAGGTGCCATGTTTAGTGTTTGTCAGTTTCAGTGGATTATTTTATTTAATGCAAACAATAACACAATTTATATGCTATCACCATCTCCAATTTACAAAGGAGGAAAATGAGATTTAGAGAATTTAAGTAAATCTCCTAAGGTCCACATGGTTACTAAATGGCAGAGTTGGGATTCAAATACCACAGTCTCATCGCAGAAATTATGCTGACTACTGCATTTTACTATGGATTGGTAGTCAAAACCAGGGATTAGTAGAGTATATTCAGTAGCAGTGCTACTCTTACTCCCACCCATACCCCCAACTTTTTTTTCTTCTCTTTCTCCTTCCCTTTGTCTCCCTCTCATTTTCTTCATTGTTGTCTTAAAAAATTGATCACAGTTACAGAAATTAGAGGAGCCTCATGTAAGCAACATATACAATCAAATTGGAATCATTCAGAGAAGATTAGCAATGCCTATGCAAAAATGACAGGCTAATGTGCAAAATGTTTATTTAAGGACAATGGTCAAAATACGTAGTTCACAATAAAATAAATAGAAATAATCAATTGTAAAATTATAATAAAGATCTCCGCAGTTAAAGAACTATAAGGCAAAGGAACAGTGAGATATCATTTGTCATCTATCAGATCTGGGAAAGTTAAATGTCTTATAATACCAAGTACTCACAAAAGTGCTGGTAGAAGTGCAAATTGAAACCCTTTTTATAAGACCAATTTAATCAATTTATTAGAATTTTAAACAGACTTGTATTTGGCCCAGTAATTCTACTGCTAGAAATTTACCCTATGATATACTTGTAAAAGATATACCTTTTGGGATTCACTAAATCTTTATTTGTAATAGAAAAAATGGGAAATAAAAGTACCCAACATTAAGGTACTGCTTATATCAATATAGTATATCCACACAATAGTATATATACAATCTTTAGAAAAAGTAGATGAGTAGGTATAGATATGAAAAGATCCTTAAAACCTTTCCATGAAAATTAGCAAGGTACACCAAATATATGCTGACACATATACAAAAATTTGGCAAGGTGGGAGCTGGTGGGAGGTTGGCAGAGAAGAAAATACCGGAAAGCCTTTATAGTAATTCTGGTGGGTAGGAACTAGAAGTGAATGGGGCAGTTGATGGTGGCATGAGGGACAATGCACTAAAACCTCTCATGTTATACCTGGTTGTGCTGGTTAAATTGTTTTCTCTGTGTATGTGTTTTGTTCTTTTATTAAAAAAAAAAAATACTTAAGTACCCTGAACTGGGGAAGAGTATTATTTTGCCATCTTATTACTTGCAAACACAAAGACAGTTACTTTCATCACTTTCCTGGTACCCAGAGAGGGCAGATCAGGAGAGAAGGTACCCCCCACAACAGAGCCAGAACAGTTTTGATTTGATTGGATGCCCACCCCTTTGAGAGGTAGCGCATGTGGCTCCTTAGAGGAGTTGTGCCGGACGTTGGCAGAGGAGAACAACCCTTGCCTTTGTTGGCCTGTATTTGGGAAGAGTAGCAAAGAGAAAGGCAGATAGATGGAGGATTCTGAACTATCAGTGTTATGGATGTGAAGAAGAGTACCGAACATATTAATTAATGATCCACTCCGTTTCATATAAAGGGTTTTATAGGCAGACTGATTAAACCACCATTATACTACAGATTCTACTCATATAAGCACATAACATTGTTTAAGGTGTCTGCTTCTAAATTCCAAGCCAAAGATTTGACATCCCTGAAAAACAAAGCATAAAGTATTCCAGCAAAGCATGGCTCTAAAACAGAATATATCCATTTCAGTCAGTAATATATTATTATTTTCAATCCTAGTTCCTCAAAATATACTTGCCAAGTAATTGAATTTTCTCCTCTGTCAATCATAATTCATCTTTCTTTTAATATTTCTGTTATTTTTACTGTTTTCACTAAAATAAGATCTTTGGATAGGTTACCAAAAGTATACTTTCTGAAATAAAGACAGTCTGATTATGACTGTGATATCTATACAAATTCCTTGAGAATAATTAAAGGGCTGCTCTTTTGATATTAACCTGAAAGTCTTCATCAATTAAGGAAATGGAACTGTAGAAATTTCATTTCTTAGCTTCTTGATTGGATTTGATTTTTTAAATAATGAATGAAGCATTCAAATGTTCTGGCAAGTAAGATATTCATGTATAGTGAGAAAATCATTAATTTAAAGGGCATCCCTGGGCTTTTATTATTTTCTACATTCTGATAGCAAATACTGGTTGAACAATCAGGCCAATTATTCAGAAAAAAGACTGACCTGAAGAATATTTTTACTGCTGCCCCTGAAGTTCTAAAGCAGTAATTTTGATTCTCAATGCTTTCTGTATAAGAAAGTTAAAATGTGAACATTCTGACTCTATCCTGATTGTAATGTTTCAGCTACTTGACTCTGATCCTTCTTAATTTGTCCTTTTTTATACTGATCACTTTTTCTAAAGTAGTTTCTGGAATTTCTTGAGCCAAATCTAAACATTTTGCAACTTTTGGCAATAGAATTAAGTGGGAGGAAACTATGTATAGAGAAGAATTGCAGATTTTAAAATGGAAAACTTACAAAACCATAGCAAGGAAAACAGAAAAATAAACATTCCAACTCTGGTTTTAAATAAAAGGCATAATGTATCCGTAACTAAAATGTAGGCCCTGTTTGAACTATAACATGGCCGAAGAAACAGTATTATTGATAGTTAAAAGAAAATCCAAACTAATTCTTTACTTGTAATTATCTGAGAGCAAGAAGATCCAATTTATAATCCATAGCTACATTTTGTAGATTCCTTCTCCTTAACCCTTCAGCTCTCATACCCAGTAGCTGTAGCCTAGTTATTCTATCTTCTCTCTAAACATCATATGCACCGAACCTCAAGGGCTACACACACATACTTCTTTAGCTCTGGCTACCCCTTTCTCATCTTCTCCTCATACAGAAGAAGACTAATGTCCAGGAATAAGTATGGGAAAGATGGGGCTCACAAAGTGAGAGAGGGAGAGCAACAAAGCAGCAAGGGTTGACTGCAAACACGCTGACAAATATCATTTCCCTTGTCACATGCTCACTGAAATCCTACAGGATAGACATATCGAGAATGAAAATCACTAGATAGAGTTGTATGTCACTTCCATTAATAATAAGCAGTTACTCATGTTTACCATGTACCTGGCATGGTGCTAAATATTAATATAAATTAGGGTTTAAGTTATATTAGAACTTCCATCTAACATTGAACTATGCTATGAAAAATCTCAAAGCTCTCACATATTATTTCTTTGATCATTAATAGCACCTTCTTTTATAAAATTCTAGTCATTAAAAAGAAATGAAATCATTATAGGACTCCAAGTTCGAAAATACGGGTTAAATTGTCATTTCTGTCCATTTTTTTTTTTTTTTGAGACAGAATCCCACTCTGTTGCCCAGGCTAGAGTGCTGTGGTGTCAGCCTAGCTCACAGCAACCTCAAACTCCTGGGCTCAAGCAATCCTTCTGCCTCAGCCTTCCAAGTAGCTGGGACTACAGGCATGTACCATCATGCCCAGCTAATTTTTTCTACATATATTTTTAGTTGTCCAGCTGATTTCTTTCTATTTTTAGTAGAGATGGGGTCTCACTCTTGCTCAGGCTGGTCTCGAACTCCTGAGCTCAATCAATCCACCTGCCTCGGCCTCCCAGAGTGCTAGGATTACAGGCATGAGCCACCGCGTCCGACCCATTTCTGTCTATGTGTAAAATGAAAATAACATCTTCCCTCATCTGACTGATATAAGAAATAAACTGGAAGATGTATAAGACTATTGGATTTACCATAGTTAGTTAGTAGAAGGTAATGTATTCACATTGGTTTGATAATTGCACTGGTTTGTTTTACCGTTTTTTAATAATGTTATTTATGACTTTATTTCTTCTTCATTTAAACTACTTGGTCGAGAGTCTTCGTTTATTTCCTTTTCATATTTCCTGAGGATATGTATTATATATATCCCTCACTTTCCAACTAAATATCAGGATGATTTTATAAATTTTAATGAAAATGTTTAATTTGACTATTCAATTCCATCCAGTTAAATTCCTCAGATACAATTTTTGTTTTTATTAATATGAACAGGGCACAAATAAATGCCCTGAGTGAATTCCCTATCCACAAGAGTGAAATTAATATAACTGCTATTACTTTCAAAGGGATCTAGTTAAATGAAGTCTACTGCTAAATTGCCACCTATTAATACATAACATTTGCAAAGGACTTTTTCACTTTCATGATGTTCATCTTATGAACTACTACTTGTTCAGACTCATTATCCCTTTCTTATTTGTCCCTTTCCCCCAAAATGAAAGGATATCCTCTCTTTAAAATTTCCTTGTAGAAAAAATTTAGTTAGACCATATAACTGCTATTTTCTATGAATGTGCTTCATCTTTCATTCTAAAGGCTCCTTTTGAATTACAGAATAGGTTAATCTCTGCAGTGTTTCTATCTGTGGTTCTGAAGCAGAAAGTTTGAAATAGACCTGGCATCTGGATGGGGTCCTGTAGAAACCTTGATTTTGACCTTCCTGGTAATGAATGATTTCTGCTATTCTTAAGTATTCACTTACACATTCATTTATCAAGCATTTTTTAGGGCCATGTATTTTGATATATCACCTTCTCGACTATGGCAGAAGCTCAGAGTTTTTGTCCAGCAGTGGTTAAAGCATCAGCTTTGGAGCCAGATGACCTTGTGCTAAACTGTCAACTCCACCATGTACCTGCTGTGGGACTTGGAACAGTTCGTCTAACCTCTCTGAATCTCATTTTTTATCATTTTTGATTTGGAAATAATGATGCCTATTACATGGGAAAGTTGTGAGGAAAAAATATTGTATCATATATAATTATTTAGGGTCCCAGCTTGCTATCTGGGGCAAGATTTAGGGGATCTTCTCCGTGCAAAAATCTAGACTTGTCTCCTCAGTTGCCTCAGTGACCTCTCTTAAGCAACGGACACATCAGAGACAATGGAGCTTTCTGACTCTGAGACTGTTGTGTTTCTATTTATTTTTTAATATTAAGCAATTTTTGCAAAACAATGAACAAACTTTCAAAACGAATAGTACCAAATGACTTTGAATGAAAGTGGTAGCTTGCTGTCTCACCCCCATTAAAGCCTGCCTCTCCCTAAAGGTATTCACTCTAAACCCCTGTAGCTATTCCCTGTTGGAATGTATTTTCCTCACATAACTAAAATATGTTTATAATGTTTATTGATGCTTTGATTTTATAAATTATCTCTTGATGTCATTATAATTGATACGAATTTAGTTTTGTTACATGCCTATTCACTTAACCCCTCCTTTCAATACAGTTGACTTGTTACTTAAATCCAGGTAAACATTCTATTAATACATTGCTCTGGTTCATGGTTTACATCATTATTGTATATTATCCACTCTATTTTCTTTGATATATCTTTTAAAACTTTTCCTCTGGGGGTATTTAAAAACAATTATCAATGATTTAAAACTCCAAATTGAAATGTGGGCTGGAAAAGCCAACACAAAATCCCCAAGATTCTGATCATCCTCTAACGTGTTAACACAATCTGCATATATTAATGTTACTTTTAGTCAGTTAATTAACCCATCTGATCTACCTAATGTTAGTCTACTTTCTGGTTTTTTTGAACAAAATATTTCCCTTAAATCTAAAGTGTTGGTTTTTGTTTCTTGTGAAACCTTGATCTGATGAAATTATTAATAGCTAAGAGAATGGGATCTACATGTGTGCAAGTATTTGTATATTTTCAGTTTATTTACAAAGCACTCATAGATGAATGCAGAAAGTATTTCTTCAGTAGATGGAGAGATATAGGAGAATTAAAAAATATGGCACCAGTTGTTGGGGAGTTTATAACTTAGTGAAGACAGACAGAAATAGAATTGGAAGGTTTTCCAGAGCAATTACAAAGTCATATATCAACAAGCACAGCATAATTCACCATCAAAGTGTTCAGCATATGCATTTATTTTTACAAGTGCTCCTTTGAAATAATATATAGTAAAAATGTGATTAATGTGTGGTTAATAAAAAAATCCCATTTTAAACTGGTTCTTATGAAGGCATTATATATTATTAGTTAATAATATAATAAAGAGGATCAATAAAGAGGAGAGCCATGGGCCTTTCACATAGGAGAAACCATATGTGATATGTAGTTGGAGCAGAGGATGGCAGGGGATCAGGGCAGAGAGGGGGGAATGTATGCATGGCGCTGGAGTCCCTGAGCAGCTCACTGGAAAGGAGGAAGTTCATGGAGGACCTCTAGCTTAAGGAGCAATAAAGTGTCCAGATTTTATACAGCAATAAACTCTGGGTCACATGGTGCCTTGACGCACATTTGAAAACTCCATCCATTCCTTAAGACTCTACTAGCATCTGCTAGAAAATTTTTATAGTAAATTTACAATGACACCACATGTAAATGATGTCCATTGGAGTTGCGCTGTGGTCTGCCTGTACAACCATAAGCAGCAGTCCTAGAACGAGAGTCAGTTTATATTCCACTGCAGGGGCAGATTTGATACTTTGAGAAAGATCATTCTGGGAGTTGTGCATAGGCGTAAGAGAAGACTAGCTCTGAGTCTGCTGTCATACAAACTTATTATGACGGGGTAGGAGATTAGTTATGTGGCAGTAGCAGTGATTGTGGAAACAAGAAGGACAGTAGCAGTGATTGTGGAAACAAGAAGGACAAAAATGAGAGGAAAAAAAGATTTGGCAGGATTTGGAGACAGATTGGATGTGGAAGGTGATACAGAGAGAGGAGTCAAAAATAACAAAGTTGTGAAGCAGAGGAAAGTATTTTGCAAAACAAAGGATAACAAAAAGACAGAAATAGAGATGAACAAAATAATTTATTTGTCTTTTTGTTCATTCTGGATGACTATATTATAATCTTGTGTACTATTTTTATCACTTTTATGATAGAAGTAAAATAAACAATGATTTAATAGCAGTTTATTCAAATTGTTAGTGTTTCACTTAAATGATTATGTTTTTTGTATGAGAGGTAGCCAACTTTACTAAATCATATAATATATGATGACTCTATACATTTTATTGCATTAATTTTATTATGTTATATTAAATATTATTTTTCTATCTTTGGATATTTTAAGAATATAAGAGGTACAGTTTCACTTAAGTCACTTTACTATATTTTTACATCCACTTGTATATTCTTTTGTCTTAATATTGAGATTTCTAAAGACCCCGTCCCCTAAGTCTACCCAAATACCCAGTGTAGGATCTTGAGATCCTGAAAAAAAAAAAGAAAGTGCACTTGAGCAAGGAAGAAAGGTAGGTCAAATCTACAACTTTATTCCTCTACTAGGTCTCCAGCCAGTTGAATTTGATGAGTTTGCTATACCCGGTGTTTCCACTTTTTTTTTTTTAATGCCTCCAATTCTTTATTCATTATGTAGGCAATCACTGAGTTTAGTGACAATGATTAGGGATGACAATTTCTTTAACCTTTTTTACTTCTAGCCTTCTTTCATGATTGTTATTCCCATGCTTCTCTTTACCTTTTAGCTGTCACATGTTTGGGATGGGTCCTATATACGATTACCTATTTTGCACAGACATATAGAGTGGCCATGCATGGGAACCTCAGAGATCACCCTGTTTTATAGGGAGGCAGGTCATTGAGCAACCCCATTCTGCTCTGAAAGTGCCAAATTAGATCTTGTTTGCAATGGGCACAGTGCTTGCGTATGTTCTTTCTCCTGGTGGAGGGTCACAGTAGATGCCTCAGGAAAGGAGGGAAGGGGTTCTTGTCTGGTAGCAAGTTCTTCAAAGATTTAGGATATTGGGATAGAGGGGCTATTCGTCTGCAGCCAGTAGAGTGAAAAACTAAAATGACCAGATAGCAACACCCATATTTGGTTCCTCCAGAATAAGCTGACCATGGGCCTGCAGACTTGTCTTGTTAGGGCTAGCAAGAAAATTCAATTTGAATACCTTTAAATGAGACAAGTGCTCTCTGGTTTAATATAGGTGTCACCATTCCTTATGTTATCTGCTATGCTCTTGAAGACATGTATGTTTATCTCGGGTTTAGACAAATTTACTTGTATAAAAACCCACAGAATCACAGATTCTGATTCTGGACACACAACAAAGCCCAGATGAGTTTATATTAAATAGCTGTAACCTTCATTTTTAACACATAGGTCTTTGTCTTTTGCTAACATGATAAGAATGTTTTGAAAGTTTGCTTCTTGTCCTCTACTCACATGGTGGGTTTGGATGAGACAAGCTATGTCTCACTGTTAGGGAAGATCTTCTGCCCCTCTATATTTGCCACTATGTTGCCATTTTTCATTTTTCTTCCTAATCCAAATCTACCCACCCCAGTTTTATTTTCTTGATTTTCAGTGTTCTATTCCAAAGGAAGAACCAAAACTTTGCATGAATGATCAGCAATTTCAACAGAAAAGACTGGTTTGTTTGCCGGATCACGGCAGCCAAGGGGACTCAGGCTTAATTTCATCCATTTAGTCTAAAGTTGTTTTTGTCAATGGAGCAGACCTTGTCTTTCACATGCCTGTCTATGGAAAGGCTGATTCAGGCAAAAGGTAGCATGTAAATTCAAAAGGAGTATATCTTTAATGATAAAATAATGCCTTAGTCAAAATTTAACTCTTGTATCATACTTTGGTTTAATAGCACTGCAGTATTCCTGTTTCTTCTCTTTTTCTAATATAAAATAATAATATAATCTCAACAGATTAGTAATTGCAAGTGTATTATATCCATGATCTGATAACCTTTCTGATACACTTGTCTGGACTGAATGACTGAATGTTCAAAAGACCACAGTATAGGAGGAAAGTGTCAATTGGTTTGATCAAAATTAATGATTGGAGTAATGCTTGGTACTGTTCTGTGTGCTAGACAATGCCATATGTCAAGCAATAAACTGATTCATTATTCTTGGGCTTGGGAATAGACCTTTTTATTTCATGTGAGCGTTACCCATTTTATAGAAATGTTATCTACTTTCACTTATCTTGGGCAGAGACAAAAATTAGGAGTAAATTAAGAAGGAAATAAAATTGAAAACTTAGTTGATATGAGATAAGGCGTATAATTTTAAAATCTTAGTATTCTCAGACTTTTAATATGCCATCCTCTACTTCTTCCTTGCCTTGTACACATTCCATGAGAACCTCAACTGGATATTTTTACTGAAAACATGTCTTGTCCCTCTGCAAAATAGTAGTAAAACCTGGTGGTATTAATTCATCTTCTAACTCTTTCCATCATCAATTTGTAGCAAGCCTTATATCCATCAACAAAATGATTTTCATCTCTACAGACATTCAATCAGTGCAATGTAGACTGGCTTCAAATCTCAAACTCGCACAAGGGCAAATTTACTTTTAACAGATGTATATTCAAAAATTAAAAAGCAAAACAAATTGCTCCTGGCAAGTTCAGACTCCCTCAAGGCAAGGACAGCATAAAAATGGCAGGGAGCAGCACTAAGTCATTCATAACTAAAGCTCATGAACTGCTTGAACTGTACTGAATTGGACCAAGCAACAAATTAGAAATATGGAGGAGATACTGGCCCCACCATTTTTATTCCTTCTAACTCCAGGCACCATAGAGAGAGAAATGACTAAATCTCTATTTTAATAGCTGCTGTCAAGAGTTTTGCTCTGTAGGGCCTATTTCAGCAGTTCCTGATGGTAATATATGGCATTTCCCTGATTAACAGCCATTTTATAACCTGTGTAATTGGCCACAAATCAGAGGAATGTCATAATGTAGCAAGAAAACATTCCCATTTCCGTCATAGCCTTGGCTTGGTTTTCTGGAGGAATTATTACCAGAGTAGTTTGTGGGTTTTCATTACTTTAAATAATGTACTACCTTAACTACAAAAAAAGACATTTAAACTAATGAACATTTCTGTTTCCCTACCCTTTCTACCATGCTGGTCCTTAAATTTCTTTTTCACTTGGAAAAAATGCCTAAGAATGGAATTCTTTCTTCATTTTCATAATTCCATTATCCGTGGAAAAATAGAGGCAAGAACAGAACTGGGTGTAGGATGAGTAAGGTGCTTAGTTCAGGTATGAAATTTAAAGGAGCACCCAAAAAACTCAGTAGTCAAGATGAAAATATTTTTAAAAAATCAAAATTAATGCATAAAACAAGATGAACAATGAACAAACTATAAAAATCTTAAAGACAGGATCTGACCCTGTACTTTTATGACCGACTTCACTCACTTTCTACCTCCAGCTCTGGGAAAGGGTATTAGTAAGAAAGGAGTGACCACAAAGTAATGGGATTGAGTCTACTTGTCCAACAGGACAACAGCTTTTGGCTCTTTGGAGTCACTCTTCAGGTTGCAATAAGAGCTACCTCCTATGCGGAATTATGTATGTAGGGAGTTTTATTTCATCTGCAATACATAGTCCAGTCCAAAGCATTTGATTATCAAAGTGCAATTTATAATGGAGCTAGAACTTACAGTTGCATATCAGCCTCTACTGGAGACCAAAGCACACCAAATATACATTTTTAAATTAGTTAATAATTATTTATTTTTTAGAGACAAGGTCTTACTCTGTTGCCCAGGCTAAAGTGCAGTGGTGTGATCATAACTCACTGCAGCCTCAAACTTCTGGCTCAGGCAATCCTTCTGCTTCAGCTTCCCAAGAATCTGGGACTACAGGTGTACACCACCATGCCTGGCTAATTTTTAAAACATTTTTTGTAGAGATAGGGGTCTTGCTATGTTGCTCAAACTCCAGATCTCAAGCAACCCTCCTGCCTTTGCCTCCCAAAATGCTGAGATTATAGGTGTGAGCTACCATGCCTGGCCCCAATACAAATGATTTTTAAACTTCTTTTTCTAAGATATGTAAGAAAAGTAAAGACCAACATCATTCCTTTATTTAAAAAATAATTATTTCTGAATTTTACCTGCTACTATGATATATACTAGAAATACAAAGTTAAAAAGATCCTGTGTCTTTTTTTCAAGAAGATGGAATACTAAAAATATGTGTATCTAGTATATATCAATAAAAAATGTAAAAAAATAAAAATAAAAGAAGACAAGTATTCCGTGGCTATAGTGGTTTGACAAATCTATGAGAAAAGTATACTGAGAGGGGGTGCATATAAATCAGACATAGTATTAGGTTTCCTGGAGATGATGACATTGGAGACCCTCTAAATATAGAGGCTCTGGTAGAAGATAGTTAGATAAAGAAGAGGGATGGAGGATGAGGCATTCTAAGGAGAAGGAGTAACACTGTGAAAACATTAATCTTAACAGAGTAGCATGTTTTGGAGGAACCATGAATATTTAGGCAAAGTTGTGTAGATGATACAAGCCAGAAAATGGCAAGAAATGAAACTGGAGGAGAAACAGGAAGCAATTCAAATGGGAAATGAGATACTGGAATGAAATAATAAACATTAACAGCTTGTATAGAGAGCAATCATGTTCAATAATATATTCTTAACACAAAACCCATAATATGTCAGGGTAGATATTTTATTTATAATTTTTATAATATATAATATAATAATTTAACATAATATAATTTTATATAATATTTTATGATAATTTATCCTTAAATTAGGAATAAAATATAAGAGCAAAATGTATTACAAAGGTCTGAAAACTTTTCAGAAAATGGGACCCACTAACAAAATTGAAAGTTTAACAATGACATTTATACTATACTAGCCCAACTCATTCCTTTGTGACTTTCATTTCTGAAGCCCACACAGTGGAATTTGGGCTTAAAAACTTAAACCTAAAAACTTAAACACTTAAAAACTTATCACACTAAGAGTTACTATACTTTAGACATAGCTGAAGTGATGCTATAGAAATTAGGCTTAAAAATTATGAAATATACCCAATGCAAAATGAGATATGAAGACAAAATTTTGTAAAACTAGTACGAAAGTTTACTTGCATTAAATCTAGATTACAAAATAATCACAAAATCATGCTAAAACAATTAAATTATCCAATAGTGTGATAGAATATCCTACCAATTACAATGCAATTAAACTAAATATTAGAAAAAAAGCCACACTAACCTTTTACATCATTTGCTAACTTCTTGGCTTCATTAAGAACCCTGAAGCTTTTCTGCAGAGAGCCTTTGGCACCTTCCTTTAATAAACCCTGAGGACCTATTGCCTGTGGACAGAAAAAGAAGTGTCACATAATATCTAAAACCATAGAAAAATGAGTTGGAGGTATCTAGAAAGCAGCTGGTACACACAGTTTACTTCGGAGAGGTTTGGCCTATAGATTTAGAGTTATCAGCAAATTATCAGTGCATAGTTGGTAATTAAAGTTGAGACTGTTTATTGGGAGATTACAATGTGGTCCAAAACAGAATCCTTAGGAACCTTGATGTTTAAGGGACAGGCAGAGAAAGTGGGACTGGCAAGGTGGCTGAGACTCCAGAGAGAAAAAGGAGAAATTAGGAGAGCATGACATTATGGGAAGTAAGAGACACAGAAGTGACTCAGTGCATGATGGCTGGCAGTGTTGCAAGGACATAACTGGCCGGTATTATCAAGTGCTACAGAAGTCAAGCAAATTAAGAAGTAAAAACATCCACTGATGTTATCCCTAAGCACCTTCACTCTAGTTGTAGAGTAAGTGGGGAGTGTTTCCTGTATCCCCTAGGGGTTGAAATGAGAAAGACACTGCTCCTTTTTAAATGCATCTCAAAGTACTATGGCAAAACACAATCTTATAAATGACAATCTCTGAGCCACAATAATCTCCTGGCAAAGATGTATTTGTTGAGGCTTAGATTAAAAAAGGTGACACAAAGATAATAGAATGATATGGGAAAAAGAATGTTTAACTTGAATGTCTAGTTATCCATTTTAATAGTTTTTGCTCCTCAGCAATCATTACATAAGTCATGTATACCAAGAGATAAATCAAACAGGATCTTATGTGTAAATTTTAAATTGGAAAAGTATTGCAGGGTGCAAGAAGGGCTAGAGAATGCTAAATATTGTTCAAGTAATAAATCTGAACTCAGGTTATCCCAGACATAACACTCTTTAATGACATCTGCAGTGCCTTAGTTACATCATTTTTATCAGTCACATTATTTGAGCATTAAACTAGGAAAGATTACAGAACTTGGTACTACTGTGGTCAAATTTATTTTAATGTGTTAGTTCAATAGCTTTCATTTAAATAATCTATTGCTCATGGAACAGATTGATTGTACAATACTATGATATCTACAAAAGGACATATTGCAAACATCTACATAAATAAAAAGGGATACTGTACATAATTCTTACAAAAGACAATCTTGGCAAATTATTCTGTGGAAAATTGATGATGTCCTTCCTCTGGGAACACAGGAATTCTTAGTCCTA
The DNA here is from genome assembly GCF_040939455.1 of Microcebus murinus. Taxonomy (NCBI): domain Eukaryota; kingdom Metazoa; phylum Chordata; class Mammalia; order Primates; family Cheirogaleidae; genus Microcebus; species Microcebus murinus. Next base: position 32,216,715 of record NC_134108.1, read on the forward strand.
CAGTTTCTCTTGGGAATTTGATACAGTAATATCACATAAGTGTCATTTATTTTAGGAAAAAAAGTAACTGTCAAAATTAATGGCACAAATCCAATACACTTTACTCAAAGAAGTAAAGCTCTGGTTACCTACTCGGATTCTATATTTGTTCCAAATTTACACACTATTCTTACTCCCTTGGTTATAGCTTTTCTGAATCAAAAGAGATTAGAGACAGGAAATCACAAAGGTGGTGTGAAGATTCTCTAAATAGACACATGAACACAGCAGAAGTGTCAGCTGACAATCTATCTGACAATCAGGAAAGAGAACAGAAAACTCTAAAAAGTAAAGAGAAAAAATTGTAAAGCTCAGGAGTCTAAATCAATTTAGGGGTAAAATGTACAGGGGTAAGTAGGTCTCAGTGGATGTCAACATCGTTGTAGTCAAATAACTAAGGTTGGTACTCCTGCATCATCAAGATAATATGGATTATTTATAATACTAAGTAAAGCTAGAAAAAAAGTAAAAAGAAAACAGCTTTCCCCATATCCTCTGGGTGTGAATATCTTTTAATAAAAATTATTTCATATTAAAACAATTGTTTTATTATAAAACATGTATTATTTCATAAAACAAAATCTGACAAGCATTTAAAAATCACAATTTTAAAGCTAACCTTGGATGTGTAAGGTGAGGCCTGGGGTTAAGGGAGGGAGCAGAGTTGATTTACTGTGAGTATGACAGTAAGTATTAAGGTCAGGTGATGTGACTCTTTCAGCATTTTTATTCTTTTCAATTCCATATGAATTCCAAAATAAACCTGTCAATTTCTAGAAAAAGGCTTGCTAGTATTTTTATTGGGATTTTATTAAGTGTGTAGATCAATAGGTATGAAATTATCATTATAAGAATATTGAAACTTCTGATCCATGATCACAGTATATATCTTGATTTGTTTAGGTATTCTTTAATTTCTCTCAGTATTATTCAGTGTATGGGTGTTTCACACTTTTGATGCTATTGTAAATTGCATTCTTATAATTTCAACTTCCAATTTCTCTTTGCCAATATGTATGTAATATATACATACATATGTAATATGATTGATTTTCATGTATTGATGTCATATCCTGTAACATGTATAAACTCACTTATTTGAGTAACTTTGTTTATAGATCCTATTGAATTTTATGCTTAGACTGCCATGGTATCTGTGATTAAAGACAGTGTACTTTTTTTCCAATCTGGATGCCATTTTTTTCTTTTTTCTTATCTATTGTACTGGCTAACATCTAGTACAATGTTGAATGGAAGTGATGAAAGCAGACATCCTTGCCTTGTTCCTTACTGTAAGAAGAAAGCATTCAGTATTTTACTATTAAGTATGATGTTAGCTGTAAGTTTTTTTAAAAAATCAATTTTTATAATTATTAGGTAATGAAAATTCCCTTCTGCTCTTAGTATGCTGAGAATTTTTTAAGGAATAGATATCAGATTTTGCTTAATGCCTTTTTTGGATCAATTGAGGTGATTGTATAGCTCGCTTCTTTAGTTTCTTACTATGGTAAATTATATTGATTGATTTTCAAATAGTAAACTGATAATTTTGCATCTATGTTAATGAGGGATATTGGTCTATAATTATCTTTTTTTGAAATATCTTTGTCTGGTATTGGTATCAGAATAATATTGGCCTCATAGAATGAAGTGGGATGTATTTTCTTACCTTCAATTCTCTGGGAGAATTTATTATTTCTTTATTAAATGTTTGGTGGAATTCACAAGTAAAGTCATCTGGAACTGAATTTGTGTGTGTGTGGCTGTGTGTGTGGCTGTGTGTGAGAAGGTTTTTAACTATAAATTCAATTCTCTAATGAATGTAGAACTATCCAGTTTATTTATTTGTGAATGAGTTTGGGGTAGTTTATGATTTTCAAAGAATCCAAATTGTTGAATTACTGGCATAAAGTTGTTCATAACATTCTCTTAATGTCTTTTAGTACCTGAAAAAGTTGTAGTGACTTTACCTCTTTTATTTCTAATATTGGTAATTGGTGACCTTCCTGATTTTTTTTTCTAATTAGTCTGGCTGGATGGTTGTCAATTTATGTATCTTCCATTGGACACATGCACCTTTGTTCAGCACCACAACTGTGTCCTGACTGAAAACTATCTACTGATTAGACACCCTTCTTGCTCATTTTCTATTTTCTTGCATTTCTGAATATCACTTGCTTTTTGCTTCGAGGCATCTTTTCTTTCCTGCTTTTCAGGGAGCCAGTCATTTCTTCCTGGATCCTTAGTCAACCACTCCTTGCTCGGATATAAAGAGATGGGAGGTATATGTGTGAGTGTAGAAGGTATAGTATGAACAGTGTAAGGAAAGGCAGGAAGCCAGGCAATTTTGATGTGTGGATGGGAGAGGAAGTATTTCAGTTCTATAATACTGTATGGTTTGTGAAGGGCAGTGTGGAGAAGTAGGGCCATTAGGTAAGTCAGTGACAATTCCTGAAAGGTTTGAATGTTAGAATAAGGAAGGGCAACAAGCAATTTGGCTCCATTGAAAGTTTCTGAGTAGGAGTGTGCGGTCAGATCTGTAGTCCAGGAAGATCAACTGGGCAGCTGCGTGGGAGAAAAGGAGCCATCGGTTGGCTATTGTAATAGTACAGGCCGGAGAAAACAGAGCAGTAATCCCAGGCAGGGGCTGTGGAATTGAGAAGTTTGGATTCAGGAGATATGGAGGAATGAGACAGGCCTAAATGTTTCAAGAAGCTCTCTAAAATATTAGTAAAGAGCTGATGGCATACAACTGTCAGTTATAAGCAGTGTGTCAACAATTCAGGTTTAAAGGACAGCCTTCTCTTATGATAAGGGAATGGAAAACACTTAACATGTTACGGATGAAAAGAATAGTTTCGACTCACTGGAATTTGGAAAGACCCTTTTCCAGCATTGCTTAGTAAGTTATTGAAGCACGTCAGTGATATCAGAACAGGTGATGAAGCAGCATTTTCCAAGCTAATTATACTTTATAAATATTCATAAGCATCACATCTGAGTTTCTGAGCTGTGTCTACAGCATATGTGAAATATAAATTAGATTCTTAGAGTTGCAAGACATTTTGTTTCTTGCTTTTTAGAGGTTTATTATAAATAATAACTTCTCAGTACTCTTTGTGTATATGTATATACATGCATAAATATGAATATGGAAAAATTGTATAAACATTTTAATTATATCCTACAAAAAGAATCTATTATTACATATAAGTTGCTACATGTTTTCATTAGTTAATAATTATTTATGAAAATATGAAATAATTTAAGATGTCATTAGAGTAGGAAAAAAATGAAATAATAAAATCTATGAAGATTTAATAGACAGCCTGGCATTTAATTGTGTTTTAATACATGTTAGTTTTTTCCTTCCTACTCTTTGTTAAATATTCCTAATGATGCTTGTTAAAGCATAATGTCATTGATTAATAGATGAATGAATTGATTTATTTACCTAACAAAAGTTTTCATTTGTCTCAAGCACCATAGTAAGCTTTGAATATTCGAAAATGAAAAGACTGTGCCTTCTCTAATGGGACTGGAGTGGAATGGAGGGAGAGACAAACAAAATCACTTGTAAAAGATGCTCATTGCCATCATGGTGCACAGACCTACCTAAGTGTTTGGCTGTCAGAGAAGGCTCTATTAGGGGAGAAAAATGTATGGTGAGACCTGCAGGTAAATTAGTTTATCAGGCTCGCAAACCTGTACCCCACTGATTTCTTTTCTTAAGCAAGTTTAAGTTATTATTTACACTGCTTTCTATATTATACTTTTATTATTTTTCTAAGTGTTCCTTAAATAACTTCTTTATTAGACATAAATGTTCTGAATTCATTGAAAGAGTTGGCTCTCAGGAAAGATGCAGAATATTTTTGTTTTTATTTTTTTTTAAAAGAAAATAGCAACTGATAATTCATCAGCATGGTTTATGACCTATTCCATTTCTCTCATTTTATGAAATGATTTATTTTAGAAGACAGGACTTGCACATTTCTTCAGGGCTTAATGTGCCAAGATAATATGTAACTCAGATAATTTTAAATTTAAAGTCTTTTCAATAAAGAAAACTGTCCAAAATGTGCAGGGATACATGTAAGTGTTGGTGATTAGCTGCAATGTGTTTATGTAGAATATTTATCAGAAGACATTTATATTCTGATATGTTAGATTACTGTTAAAAATCGGGGATAGTATTCTTACTATAATAAATTCTCAGAAGAAATGGTAGGATCTAGTCCTATGTATATTTAAAAAGATGTAATCTGTTGAGAATATTTTTAAAAATGTATATGTGACGTTAACTGATAATTGTTACAAAATAGTTACAAAAATCATCCATTTGTGCAAAAACCATTTGCATAAAAAGGTATAGGTATATAATAACAGTAATTATTTTTTTGGTTGTTGGGATGATGCACATTTTATATTTTGTCCATCTTGCTTGTCTTTTCCCCCTATTTTTCTATAATGAACATAACTGCTTTGTAATAATTAGAAAGATCATTTTTTTTATTCCTTCATATTATGGGAGTACAAATGTTGTTAGGATTACACACCTTGCCCCTGTCCCCCGTCCCCTACCCCGCTATGCCAGATCTTCTAGCATGTCCAGCCTCCAGGTGGTGTGCACCACACCCACTGTGTAAGTACATACCCTTCCCCTCCTCCCCCCTTCCACCTGCCCACCTCCCAATTACAAATTTTTTTTTCAGACATTTCGGTTACAATGTATATCTTTATCTCTCCCTAAAAAGGGATAGAGGTAATCCCCCCCACACACACAATGCTTGCTACTTCCTTAAGATGTGGGTCTCCTCCTCAAATCCCTGTTGAATACTACCATCTTTTGAGCACCATAGTTTTAGTCAATAAGTACCAATTTGATGGCAAGTAGATGTGTAGCCCCTTTCCCAGATCTTGTGTCGTCTTGCTTTGTATTATGGGCTTAAGCTTAATTAAAAAGATCATATACAATTTTAAAATAAGGAAATCACTGTGTATTGATTTTAAAGGTATTTTAATCTAACATAATTTTAAGTACCATAGAACATTAAAATGAAATAGTGAATCAAAAATGAGTCAAGAAACAACCCAAAGAAATAGCCCTGGTCAGAAATCTGTGGAAAAGTTGTAGATCCCTGACACTTCATAATACTAATATATCCTAGGATGGTAGAGGAATCGGATGAGTCTCTGTGGGAGATTGAAATCAACTGAGCACACAAAGGAGATGAAATGGGAAATCCCCAAAATTGCTCATGAGAATTACAAATTTGTGACTGTGAAATTTTAGCTTGATGGGAACACCAAGAAAGACATCAGGGAAGATTTAAAAATATATAACTGAGTAAGAACTGGTTTTCCCTGATTATAGCATGACAGACATAATTGCTCTAGCACCTGTGCATGCCACTAGTCTGCTGCAGTGAGGCAAGGACCGGGCTACCAGCTGGACACTAGAGGTAGGGTGGGTGGACACTAATTGGAGGCTTGATCTTGAGTAAAGGCAATGAAGTGGTGTCTACTGAGATAGAGACCATTCTCAGAGGGCTTAGAGTTTTATATTCAGTTGATATCCACAATCAAGCACAACATGGCAATTTGACCTCTTGATTATTCCACCTATGGGAGAAATTTTAAAGAGCAGGTAGAATGGCACCAAGAACACTGCTGCCTTGAAAAGAATTAGGTCAAACATATTGCATTACAGCATCATTGTACAGTGTTTCTGTATTTCTTACTGATGACACAAACCCTTTGATTTCTATCATTTTATGCTCTGAATTTTTTAATATGTCTAATGTTAGGTCATAAAATAAAAGTTTGCTTCTCTCCTTCCAACAGATAGTTTTTTAATTATTGACTCAAATGAGAGTATCATGTACAAAGAAAGTCACTAAAGTCAGGAGGGCTTAATGAACACAGTTTTCACACACAAATTCAATATTTTTCTACATACCTTATATCCTCACTGACTTTTCCATATTTGCTACTGTGCAAACCACTGAATTGCTGATAAAGAAAAAAAAATGCTCACCAGTTTTAGTCACAGATTTAACTATCATATCAATTATAGTTTTATATCATTTATATCATTTTCCCATTTACACTACACTGGTATAAAATATAAGTTCTAATAATGATAGATATAAAATAGAAGCCAAAATTATTATTCGAATGATTGCTATGTAATGGTTGACAGAATAACAAAGAAGTTATATGTGAGTTAAAGTTTGCAACATGGCTAACATCATATTTTATTGGACCTTTTGAATGTAATATATATTTTCTAGTATTGCACAGTGCTTTATGTAGAAATCAAAAAGTCAACATGGATGAACCTGGAGAGTATTATATTAAGTGAAATAAGCTAAGCATAGAAAGACAAATATCACATGATCTCACTTACATGTGGAATCTACAAAAGTTGAACTCACAGAAACAGAGAGTAGAATAGTGGTTATAAGGGGCTGGGAGGTAGAACTGGGGAGATGACCAGAGGATACAAAATTTCAGTTAGATAGGAAGCATAAATTCAAGAGATCTAGTGTACAACATGGTGCCTTGTGGTTCATGTGACCCAGTGAGATACTATCAGCTGTGGCCAAGCCAGTACCTGTGTCACCCCTCCCTCAATTCCAGGCAATGCAGCTCAGGAAGAGTCTGCTTCTACTTGGGGAAAGTAAGGGGAGAGCCCAGAGGACTTTGTTTTGCAACTTGGGTAAGAGCTCAGCCACAGTAATATAAAGTACCAGGCAGACTCCTGAAGCCTCTGAGTCCAGGCTTTAGTTCCTGATCATTATTTCTGGACCAATCCTGGGCCAGAAGGAAATGTGCTACCCTGAAGGCAAAAACCCAGTCCTGGCAGGGTTTGCCACCTGCCGACTAAAGAGCCCTTGGGCTTTGAAAAATAGAGGTAGCCAGGCAATAGTCTCCACAGGCTTTGGGTAAGACTGGGCTGGCTTCAGGAGTGATCTGGCACTGGTGGCCATGAGGGAGTGCCCACATCACTTTAACTTTCAATTGTGATGGACAGTAACATTTGCATTTTATCTATAACCATAATTGTTCCATGGCAGAATGCGAAAGTCTTTTCTCTTGAGCCATTCAATTCCCAAAAGACTCCCTCTGATTTTTTTTCAGTGGAGGGCAGTTGATTGCTTGGTTGCCAGTAGCTCTGTGCAAGAGAGAAGTGTTACTGTGTTGCATAAAATAACTTGCTGTGAATTATTTATTTTTATTCTCACAACTGATCTAATCCTCTACCTCTATGGTCCCCAACCCACAGGCCATGTAGCAGTACAGTAGCATGACATATTCAAAATGCTGAAAGAAAATATCTTCACCCTAGAATATAATATTGTGCAAAAATATCCTTCAAACATGAAGGAGAAATAAAGACTTTCCTTGATAAACAAAAGCTGAGGGATTTCATCAACACCAGACCTGTCCTACAAAAAATGTTAAAAGAGTTCTTCAATCTGAGAGAAAAGGACATTAATGAACAATAAGAAATCATCTGAAGGTACATAAGTCACTAGTAACAATAAGTACACAAATATAGAATACTCTATCGCTGTAATTGCAGTGTATAAACCACTTATGTCTTGAGTAGAAAGACTAAAAGATAAACCTACCAAAATAACTACAACAACATTTTGAGAAATAGAGAGTATAAAAAGACATGGATATGGATGGAAACAACAAAGTTAAAAAGCAGGGGAGGATGGAGTTAAAGGGTAGAATTTCTGTTAGATTTCTCTTTGTTTGTTTATTTGTTTGTTTGTAAACAGAATCATAATATGTTTAAAATAACTGATTATAAAATGTTTTTTGTAAGACTGATGGTAACCTCAAATCAACAAACCTACAACAGATATACACACAAAGCAAGAAATGAAAATACACTACCAGAAAAAAATCCCTTTTGACAAGGAAGACAAGGAAGGAAGGAAGGAAAGAAGGAAGGAAGGAAGGAAGGAAGGAAGGAAGGAAGGAAGGAAGGAAGGAAGGAAGGAAGGAAGGAAGGAAGGAAGGACCGACCACAAAACAACCAGAAATAAAATGTCAATATGTCAGTAGTAAGTCCGTATCTATCAATAATAACAATGAATGTGAATGGACTAAACTCTCTAATCAAAAGTCATACAGTGACTGAATGGATAAAAACAAGTGCCAACTATGTGCTCTCTACAAGAAACCCACTTCATCTATAAAGACACATATAGACTGAAAATAAAAGGATGGAAAAAGATATTCCAGGCAAATACAACCCAAAAAAGAGCAGGAGTATCTATAGTTCTATCATATAACAGATTTCAAGACAAAAACTATAAAAAGAGAGAAAAATATCATTATATAATGATAGAAAAGTCAATTCAGCAAGAGGATATAACAATCCTAAATATACATGCACCCCAAATTGAAACATCTAGACATATAAAGCAAAAATTATCAGAGCTAAGGAGAGAGAGTGACCTTAAGACAATAATTGTTGAAGATATCAATACTAATAGCATTAGACAGATCAATCACCTAGATAGAAAATCAACATTATGTTACGTGAAATACCAAGCATAGAAAGACAAATCTCACATGTTCTCACTCATATGTTGGAGCTAAATAATAAAAGCAATGATCTTATGGAGTCAGAGAGCAAAATGATGGTTACCAGAGACTGGGAAGTGTAGCAGGGAGGATAAAATGGGGATGGTTAATGGGTGCCAAAATATAGTTACATAACTAGATAAAACAAATAATATTTGATAGCACAACAAAGTAACCATAATCAACAAGTTAAGGTATACTTTAAAAAAACTAAATGAGTGGACTTGAATGTTCCTAACATAAAAAATGATAAATGCCTATGGAGATAGATAACCCAATTACCCTGACTTGATTAATTAACATTGTATATTTGTATCAAAACATCTCATGTGCCCTATAAAAATATACAACAATTATGTCTTTATAATAATTAAAAATAAAAAAGATATTACTTAGGTGATACAGCTCATTTAATAGATAATACATACTCAATTTGCAGACAGGTCTTTTAATTTCCAATTTCTGACCTGTTAGTTTCTTCTCCCAACTTGATTAGGAAATTCCAGCATACCATTTGAACCTAATTCTAATCAGTCAAATAATCCTATATGACAGGTACATTCAAACAGATATTCAGACATGATCTTAAACTAAATAGGGAAGAAAAATAATTTTATTTTTACTTCGAAATTTCTTTGTCTGTTCAACTTCCCTAGGTTTCATGGTAATATAAATGTTTTATTAATTCTGAATATTTGGATTATCATAGCCATTCTAGATTTCTAGCATCAGTGTTTAGTAGTGAGAGGGGACAATCTACATTTAGTGATCACCTACTGAATACCAGGTGTTATCTTTATGAAAATCATGGAATATTTTGTGTGAGATAGTGAAGAGTGAAACACTCAAGGTCATTCGTGGTTATCTATATTTCTACTCACAGAGGAGGGTGTGACCTATTGTTGATTTAAATTTAAATTTTGGAGACATTCTTTTTTGGGAAAAGGAAGTAGGAACAAAATAAAATACCATAGTCACCAAGCAGTGAAAACAAAGGCAGCAGGATCACTACACAAGACTCTAGTGCTGGGGCTGTGCAGTCTGAGTAGAACCCAAAGAATCCAACCAAGCGGTGATGGAACTATCCAGTTTATGGCTCAGCATGCTGTGCGCCCTGGCATATCTAGCCCAGCGGGGACGGCTTTTTCTATCTCTCCAAAGATTTGCATCGATTATCAGAGGCCCCAAACATACATTTCCCATGGAAGAAGTAAAATATACAGTAGGGAAACAAAAGCCTCTTCAGAAACATAGATTAATTAATTTAAAATGGAATTCTGAGCAAAAGACTTATTATTTTCAGCAAATGGTATCAGGAGATTAAAATGGAGTGACTGTAGAGGATAACAGTGGGGAATAAAACTATGATGGAATAAAGAGGAGTGGATCAAGGCAGGTGTATGATGTCAGAAGAGGAATCTTCCCTTTGGCAGGATGGACACTCTTCCCTGGCCACACCTACAAGGGTCTTTACATAATGCCTGCCCCTCAATCTTTTGTAGCTTTTGTACCCACATATTACACCATATGGTAATATACCAGAAAAGAGGCACACAGAATCTGGAGAAGGCCAGGCCTCAGAAACAACGGGTAAGGTAGAGCAACAGTCCTCAACCTTTTTGGCACCAGGGACTGGTTTCATGGCAGAGAATTTTTCTACAGGGTGTGAGGGATGGCTTTGGAATGACTCAAACACATTACATTTATTGTGCAGTCAAACCTCTCTGCTAATGATAATCTCTATTTGCAGCTGCTCCTCAACACTTGCATCATGGCCTCAGCTCCACCTCAGATCATCAGGCATTAAATTCTCTTAGGGTGCGTGCAACCTAGATCCCTCGCATGTGCAGTTTATGGTCGGGTTCATGCTCCTATGAGAATCTAATTGCTCCGCAGATTTGACAGGAGGCGGAGTTTATGCAGTGATGTGAGTGATGAATACAGATGAAGCTTTGCTTGCTCACCCACCATTCACCTCCTGCTGTGCTGTCCAGTTCCTAACAGACCACGGATCAGTACTGGCACGCAGCCTTGGAGTTGGGGAGTGCACAGGTAGAGGATTAGATCAGTTGTGAAATAAAAATGAAGAATTCGCTGCAAATTATTTTATGAAACGCAGTACTCCCTCTCTCTTGCACAGAACAACTGGCAACCAGGCAATCAACTGCCTTCCACTGAAAATAAATCAGAGGGAGTCTTTTGGGAAATGAATGGCTCAGGAGAAAAGGCTTCTGCCTTCTGCCATGTAACAATTATGGTTATAGATAAAATGCAAATGTTATTGCCCATCACAATATGAAAGTTAAAGGGGTGGAACTTGATAGGAGAAGGGAAGAAAGGGAGATAAAGGGAAGTAGCAGTGCACAAATAGTCTAGAGTGTGGAGTCCATCATTTAAGAAACAGGAAATAAAGCTTTAAGTATATTTACTTAAGTTAAAAAACAAACAGTAAAGGATCTAAAAGTGGTGATGTGTCTATACTGGGAAATGGTTGGGAGGGAAATGTGATATGAACTACAGGTGAACTACATCTCCTTCATAATAGCGGTAATTAAATAGATAATACCCACATTAATACATATTAATGAAATATGTAATTACATGATATTAATATTACTAAGAGATATAGAAGGAGAAGAAATATTTGAAAGACTTAGAAGTGATTGCCCCCGAGGGTGTGAACGCAAAGTGAGACAAGTTAGATCATAAGTTGTTGCTTGAAATTATCAGTCTTTTTTTCCAATTTAAAAGAAATTAAAACATGTATGCATAATGAATCAAATAAAAAGAAAGAAATTTAGGGTCTCTTGTTAGTGAAAAAAATGAGGGCTGTTATTTCATTTCCAGACCCATTTTAAACCTACTTTAAAAATATTTTTTAGGATACATCCCCTTGCAAGACTGATTTTCTATCTCTTCTTACTTTAATTTTTATTAAAACATTTAACTAGGAAATATTTTAAGCATACAGATAAGAAATTATACAGACATCTGTATTCCCATCATCCATATCTGACAAATATTAACTTTTTGCTGTATTTGTCCAAATCTTTAAAATATCACTATTTGGATTTAGCTTGATTTTATTTAATTTACAGTTTCCCTCTCTATTTAAATGTTTGGCCTATAGCTTTTCTTTTTAAATACAGTCCTTGATACAGTTTTGCCATCAAGATTATACCAGCCTCAAACTAAGCTAGGGAACCTTTCCTTCTTTTTCTATTCTTTGGAATGTTTTGTATAATGAGTCCTTGAAATTTTGTAGACATTGCTGTTTTCTTGTATTAATTATCAGTTCAATTTTTTAATGATCATATTTCTACTCAGGTTTACTACTTTTGAGTAAATTTTGGTCTCTAGACCTATTGTTCACTTCACCTAAGTATTTGAGTTCATTTAAATAAAGTTGCTCATGTACTCTAGTACATTCATATTTATTTTTAATCTATACTGTAGCTATAGTTATATTCCCCTTTTTGTTACAAATTCTGTTCATATGTGTCATCTCTCTTTGTTTGCTTGATTGTTCTTGTCTTCTCTGTTTCTTTGCCTGTTTATTCTAAGAGTCAGCTTTCTGTTTTGTCAACCCTATCTAATGTTCTTTTTTTCTAGGTCATTAATTTCTGCTTTTATTTTTATTTCTTTCTTTGTACTTTTTTTTAGCTTCTTGAGCGGAAACCTTAGATAATTAGTTTCTGTTCTTATCCTTTCCTTATATCTGCATTTAAAACAGTACATTTTCCTGTTGGTGTCACTTTATTTGTATTGTACAAATTTTGATGAGAAGTTTTATATTCCATTATCAAATATTTTTTGAATGTAAATTGTATTTTTTCTTTAACTCATGAATTACTTTAAAGTATGTTTCTTATTTTGAATCTTTTTTTAGGCAACTATTTTGCATCAATTTCTAATTTTATTGCATTGGGATCAGAGAATGTAGTTTAGGTGCTATTGGATCATTAGGATTTGCTGATAGTTGCTTTGTTATCTAGTTTACAGTCATTTTTTTCAAAGTTTCATGAGTATTTTATTAAAGGGACATACAGAATTAATTATCTAGTTGACATAGAGTTCTGTAAAGCAATGAAATCAACTTGTTTATGGTACTTTTAAAATTTGCATCCTTATATCTCTTTGCTTGACCTATCCATTTTTAAAAGCATTATGGTAAAATATCTATTGTATTTATATGTTAATTTTCTCCTTATGACACATTTGTCTAGTTATTCTTTAGTTTTGTTGTTACAATCTTGCAGGTTCACAATATTTGTATTTTCCTGCTAACTTGTTCCTTTAATTCTATTGTGATGATTCTCTATATCCCAAATAACACTTTTTAAAAAATGTAATGCCTATTTTGATTGCCAATAATAGTATTATGTCAACTTTCTTCTGGTTAGAGTTTTTCTGGTTTATCTGTTTTTATCCCTCAATTTTAGTCTTTCTGTGTACCTATGGCTTAGTGGTATTTCGTATCAGTCATATAGAAATGGCTGCCTTTTAAATCCAATAAGAAAATCATTGTTACCTAACTGGCACTTTTAGTCTGTTTTCATTTATTATGAAAGCAACTTGAAGCAAAGATAGTGAGCGCTCATCAAATATTTTATGTGCCTCCTATTTTCCCAGCCTCGTTTACAGTAAGTTTGGGTCACTTGGCTACTTCCAGTCAATGGATTGAGACCAGATGTGTTCTAGGCCCTACATGAGCCAACATGGTAAGAGCCAACATGTCTCTTCCTTCTTTCTCTTTCTCTGCCAGGATGCTCATGGAGGCTACATGGTATGGTGTAACTAAAAGATGGAGAGGGTTGTCTAACTCACTTTGTGTTGTGATGTGAGATATAAACTTGAATTGTGTTCAGCCTCTGAGATTTCAGGAGCTATTTCTTGAGGCAATTAGTGATAATTAACCTGACTGCTGTATTAGGATTTATTTCTACCATATCTTATGTTTTATATTTACCATGGTATTTTTGTCTGTTAATTTTTGTTTTTCTATTTTTTGCCTTTTATAGGATTCTTTGAAAATTCTCCTCTTCAAATATTTTTCTTCTCTCTGTTTATTTGGAATGGACAGCTGTTTGTGATGGTTGACTTTATGTGTCCACTTGACTAGGCTATGGTACCCAGTTGTTTGGTTAAACACCAGGCCAGACATTACTATGAAGGTATTTTTTAAGATGTGATTAAAATTTAAATCAGTAGACTTTTTTTTGGTTTTTTTTGAGACACAGTTTTACTCTGTTGCCCTGAGTAGAGTGCCATGGTGTCAGCCTAGCTCACAGCAACCTCAAACTCCTGGGCTCAATCAATTCTCCTGCCTCAGTCTCCTGAGTAGCTGGGACAACACATGCATGCCATGACATCTAGCTAATTTTTCTACTTTTAGCAGAGACAGGGTCTTGCTCTTACTCAGGTTGGTTTCTAACTCCTGATCTCAAGCAATCCTCCCACCATGGCCTCCCAGAGTGCTAGGATTATAGGCGTGAGTCACCGCACCTGGCTTAAATCAGTAGACTCTGAAAAAATCAGATTATCCTTCTTAACATAGGAGATCCTCATCCAATCAGTTGAAGGCCTTAAGAGGAAAGACTGAGATCCCCAGAAGAGGAAGGATTTATGCCTCCAGACCCTTGACTGCAACACTGGCACTAGCCCATTGGCCTGCCCTGCAGAGTTTAGACTTGCCAGTCCTCACAAGTGTGTGAGCCAATTTTTTATAATATATTATATATCTTGGAGAGAGAGGCAAGGTGGCTGACTAGAGACATTGGTCACTAGATAGTCTCAGAAAGAAGGAAAAGTTTTAGATGAAAAAAACATATCCCAGGTATAATTCTGAGGGAAAAGGGCCAGAACCTACAGGAGATTTCAAAGGAAGGAGTTGCAGAGCAGAATAAGAAGGAGCAAGATTTCAGCAGAGATTGACACTTGAAGAATTTGGAGCACATGGAAAGGTAAGTGGGAGTGTTTGGTTTTTTTCTCCCCTCACACCTCTGGCAGACTGCGGTCTCCCAAAGTGTTGGAAGAGCTTCTCTACCCTAAAGAGCCCCAAAACTGCTGCCAGCAGTGAACTGGGAGCTTCTTGAGAACAGAGCACTAGGCTGCCAGCCACCTCAGGGCCACACCCTGTCACTGCAGACCTGAGCTGAGGTGGCAGGCACCATACTGCTTCTCCACCCATGAGTCAGCATGCAGATTTTGCAACAAAAATGTTACAAGCCAGAAAGGAAGGGAGTCCTATCTTTAGTCTCCTTAAACAGAATAACTGCCATCTAAGAATTTTATATCCTGCAAAACTAAGTTTCATAAATGAAGGAGAAGTGAAGTCTTTGCCAGTGAAGCAAACACTAAGCAAATTTGTCACCACTAGGTCTGCCCTACAAGAAATGCCTAAAAGTGCTCTATACATGCAACAGAACAATTGATACAGATGAGTGTAAAATACCCAAAAGTCATAACTCACATCTCTTATAAAAGTCACAAAGCAACTAAGTAACAATGAAAATGATGAGCAGAACAGTATCTCACATATCAATACTAACATTAAATGCTAATGGTCTTAATGCTTCCCTGATAGAGGGAATAAAATAATGCCATTTGCAGCAACTTAAATGGAACTGGATAACATAAAGTATCTCAAGAATGGAAAAATAAACACTATATGTTCTCACTAATATGTGGGAGCTAAACAATGGGTGCACACAGTCATGAAGTGGTGCAAAGGACACTGGAAACTTAAAAGGGGGAGGATAGAAAGGGGTGAAGGATAAAAATTAATCTATTAGGTACAAGGTATACTACTCTGGTGATGGGCATACTGTAAGCCCTGACTTCAGCATTATACAATTCATCCATGTAAAAAAGCCCTTGTACCCCCTTAATATTTTGAAATAAAAATTATTAAATTAAAAACATAATCAATTAAAATATATATCTCTATGTGTGTGTATATATATACACATACATATATCTTATTTGTTCTGTTTCTCTGTAGAGCTCTAAAACCATTATTGCCATTCTTCTATAATTTTCCTCAATGTTTAATACCTATACTTAACATAGATTAAAGGTAACTGCTTTTTACTCTCCTCCCCAAATTTCAAAGACCTTAAACTTTTTAACTGACTACCTGCCCCATTTTCCATATTGTTAGTTTCTTGTATTTTATGTCTACTTTTAATGCCACACATTTTTATTATGGCTTTCACAATGTTTGCTTAGATTTGTACACACTTACTATTTTTTTGTTCACTTTCATCTCTTTAATATCCATGTTCTTTGATTTTGTTGACATTCCTTTTGAAGTGTATTTTATAGTAGTTCAATGAATGCAGTGTATTTTACAGTAAATGAAGTGTGTTTTATAGTGTATTTTATAGTTGTTCAGCACTTCCTGTCATGGTTTTTCCCCCTCACTGATCTGCCATATGAGAGTAAATTTTCAAAAATCCAGTTTATTCTTTAGACACTTGACCCTAAAGCAAGAAAAACTCCTTTTGAAGTTTGTATAGGCTTTTCATTCTCTTCATATTAGGGATTAAACACTGAGAAGTTACTTATAAGAGTAGTTCATGTATTTATTGGGATATAAGAGTCTAATGCTTTAAGATTGCTTAATCTTCAGGAATATTATCCTCCCGTATAATATCCTTTCTCCTAGGCTTCCCACTCCTTTCTTCAGTTTGCCTGAAGCTTACATCTTGCCTACCCAGCACTGTTCTTTACTGTCTACTATTATCGTTCCTATGAGAAAATGAAACACTTTCAAACTGTCCTCACTTTCTTCTCTATTTTGTGATGTTTTTCCTAGAAATGCCTGAGAAAGACCTTGCAGAAGATTTTTAGAATGATGACTCCCAAGAAATATGGGTAATTGTAGCAAGTGAAGAGAATTTGAATTTGGAGAATAAATACAAAGACCACCTTATATACTGGAGTTGAGGCCAGTGTGATGGTGAAGTTTATGTGTTGACTGGCCATTGGTGCCCAGATTAAACATTATTTCTGGGTGTGTCTGTGAAGGTGTTTCTGGATGAAAGTACAGTAGATTTGCCTCTCCAATATGACTGCCCATCACCCAATCTGCTGACGGCCTGAACAGAACAAAAGACAAAGGAGGAATTCGCCATTTTTTCCTGCCTTACTACAGATTGAGCTGGGATATCACATCTCTTCTACCCTGGCTCTCAGACTGGGATTTACACCACCAGCTCCTCTGGTTCTCAGGTCTTTGAACTCAAACTACACTGCCGCATTGGCTTTTCTGAGTCTCCAGCTGGTGGCAGACTGTGGGACTCCTCAGCCTCTGTAATCATGTGAGCCAATTCCTCATAATAAATCTCCTTTCATATTTATCTATTTATCTATCTATAAATCATCTATCTATCTCTCCTATCTCCTACTAGTTCTGTTTCTCTGGAAAACCCTGACTAATACAGGCAGAATAAGTTTTTCTCAATTTTTAATACTCATTCCTAATAAAGATATATCTAAACAAACACTGAGATAAACTGAGAAAGAAGATTCAGGATTAGAGACTATTAAGCAACATTGTGTGGGTGTGTGTAAGAGAAAGAGACAGAGACAGAAAGGTTCAGACATTGATAGTGACTACAAGGTGAAGAAGAGAGACAGAAGAAAGGAAATCTTAAGTTGTCAAGGGAAGTGAAAGTGTGATTCATTTTTTTTTTTTTTTAATGCAAGATACCTAGAAGAGTTGAGAACTGCCTTAATTTTCCACATCAAAGTATATAAACCAAACTAGCACATTTCATTGACTTAGAAAAAGGAGGAGAAATGGATGAAAGGAAGGAAAATGACATTTCAGATCAGGTAAAGAAAGTGTAATGATAGTTGTGTGACGAGTCTTCATTGTCTTTAAGAATCTGAAATATAGAATTCATTCTACGTTAGCCTTCTCTTGTTTGTTTGTTGTTTGAATACATCAGATTGAAGTGTACAGCATCTAAGACATTTCCAGTGGAGGTCCTCATATCATATTGCCACTGGAAGTGTCTATTGTCTCTAGTGGCCATTCCAAGGGTCCAACAGCATATGAAATCTATTTGTCCACCAACTTGTGAAATCTGATCTGGTAGAAAATGTAGGTTTCAAGTTTACCTATGACTTAGAAAAATTTTTAAAAAAGTTTAATTCTTTTAATTTAATTAATTAATTAATTTTTTTATTTTATTATGGGGGTACAAGTGTTAAGGTTATATATATATATTTTGCCCATGCCCCCTGTTTAATTCTTAATTCTTATTTGTTTTAAGGTCTTTTAAAAATAGGATCCAAGCAATTAACATTAGAAAAAAAAGGACTGGATCTTGGTACTCTATTTTCTAAAATGTGACTTATTTCCTTTCTCCTTTTCCTTGCACCTATCAGAGAGGTTCTAAATGAGATTTTATCTTGGAGGTTGTATGGAAAAACAAATGTTTATAGTTTTTTTTCTCACCCAACATTAATAGAAAAATAATACTTTTTCATAATGTTTATGTTCTTAAAATAATATTTCATCCATTTAAAGAAATTACCAATGCAAAACAAGTAACTGTTACTCTTTACATAAGAATACTACACTACAAACTTAAATTGTATGCAGTCTCCTCCTACTCATAAAGGATCAACTTTCTTGTCACTCATATTTTCCTTTTAATTCCATTCTTGATTATCTGTGTGTGTTTATAAATAGTTAGACTTAAGTAAATTTTAAAAAGTGATATTATTTTTAAAATGCTGTCTTAATCAAGCTTATAGGTTATTTCTACCATTCATTTGTTCCTCTTCTTATGGTATTTTCAATGCTTTTTTTGTTCTCAAATTATCTCACCTCCATTTTTCTTCACAGTGGTAATTGGTTGTTATATTGCTTCTTTAATTGTTCATTTTTAATTCCTCCTAAAAATGCTCACTTTGTTTCTTTGTTTTATTCTTTTTAATTTATTGAAAACATTCTTCCTTCTTTGTAGGGTTAGACCCAGATGAGTAGAGGACTGTTTTGTATTGTTATTGTTTGAATTGCTTAATAGGTAAATAATAAACAATCTCATCCTTCTGTGTTTATCTATAGCTCTAGCAATAATATCAGATCTTATATTTATAGGAGATTAATCCTATCTAGGTAATTGCTCAACTTAATATTTGGCAAATATATTTACAGAACTATATTATCATAACCTAATAAAATTAAAGCATTATATATTCTGTTCATGAAACACATTCCAGCAAACTTTCTGGGACAAATCAGCCCCCTTTGTATTTTCTGATAGCCATTTAATAAATCAGTGATTCTCTTTAGCACTTATCTTGTCATTTTTCAGACATTTAATTATTTTTACATGGTTAATGAAAGAGATAAGGAATAATAATAAGAGGGGGCATGTTGTAATGCATTACAGCTCACCAAAGCTCTATGTTTGAGGTTGGTTAGCCTACCATGTATAAGCATCGGTGGTAAGGAGCAGTAAGTGTGCATTTCATGTCCCTATAAAAAAAAAAGTTTTCTAAGTGTAAAGTGATGTTGATGTTTTAAATTTGAGTGAAATTAAATAGCTCTTTAACATAAAATGTTAGAAGAAATTTATAAGGATAAAGCAATGACAATAGCAAAATTTTTATTGGTACAAAAGATTGTAGGCCAGGCGCAGTGGCTCAAGCCTGTTATCCTAGCACTCTGGGAAGCTGAGGCGGGTGGATTGATCAAGGTCAGGAGTTCGAAACCAACCTGAGCAAGAGCGAGACCCCCATCTCTACTATAAATAGAAAGAAATTAGTTGAAATAAATAGAAAAATTTAGTTGGACAACTAAAAATACATACAAAAAAACTAGCTGGGCATGGTGGCACATGCCTGTAGTCCCAGCTACTCAGGAGGCTGAGGCAGAAGGATTGCTTGAGCCCAGGAGTTTGAAGTTGCTATCAGCTAGGCTGACGCCACTCTAGCTGGGACAACAGAGTGAGACTCTGCCTCAAAAAAAAAAAAAAAAAAAAAAGATTGTAAATAGCATGAAAGGTGTCAAATTCATTCATTCATGAGTACCTACTATTTTCTGGGCACTGTGCTAGAGGCTGAAAATGATCACCCAACAAAACAGGTTAAATGAAAATGACAAAATTGGAAATTAGAGTCTTTAAATTTATAAAAAATTACCTAGAAGAAGATGGATTAAAAATTTCGAATTTAAAATTTGAAAAATAGGTTCATTATGAAAGGATAACTGAGCATAGGAAAGCTTTTGTGGTGATCATGCCACTATTTTGTATAAGAAGTAAACAGAACATATGGCTTTATTAGCACCCATTCCAGAGAGCCAAAAACAGCAGTCATTGCTCATAGCATATGATGCTTTTGTTATGACCACAAAATTAACCTCCTAAGACTGTGGTAAATATCTCTAATATTCTTGAAATCCAAGAGAGCATTTTTGCCCAATACCAAACCAAAGAGAATATTGATCTGTTTCTTTAACACCATTATTTATGTATATTTCATTCACAGTCAAATGTCCGATCAGCCTTTCCCTAACCCCACAAAATTCTGATGTATTTCCAAAATTCTGTGTGAAGCAAAAGGAGTAAATGATGGTTTTGAACATTTTAACTCACAGCATACTCCCTATGAGATTTTTTAAAATCTAAAATAGTATTACCAAGGTGTATCACACAACTTATTTACAAAATGTTGCCCTACATATAAAGAATGGAAATTCATCACTATTAAAAATATTCAAATAATGTGATATAACTTGGCATCCTAAAGCTTTAAAAAATTGGTTCCAAATGTTTTTCAACAACGACTACAGCCAAAGTTTAAGAGATTTTCCATTCATAAAAATGGTATAAATAGTTTAGAAGCATATGATCTGATATATTTTGCAAAATGTACATTTTTATAGTCAAACTTCATATATAACCAACTTGTATGTGATTATAAGTAATGGTATTAATTTTCAGGGCACTTGTTTTTAACTGGTGACATTTGGCATAAATGGTGATGAAAATGTCCAGAGTGTTCTGCTTGCCTATTTTTATTTTGTGAGTTGGTCGCACAAAACTCCTTGGTCTCTGTTATAATTTCAAGACCTTGATGGTGGTATGTAGTAGATGACTGAGAAAAGAGTTCTGGTATACTACAGCATACTGAGAGTTTTTGGATAAAAATTAAAAGAGGCTTTCAAATATAATTCAAAACAAATATACTAATACACTAGTATTTTCCAGAGCTCACTTAAATTTGAAAAATTTGTTTTAGATATTCAAAAAGGTTGTTCTCCATTCTCAGCACACATATTATTTGTTTCTTACCTGTTTTGTAGCTTCATGGGCAAGATCTTTGGCTTCTCTGGCAACTTTCTCAGCTTCATCAATATAGTCCTTAATATTGCTGTAAGCTTTGAAGGCTGCAGTGGCATTGAAGGAGATATTTTTAGCCTCATCAAGAATTCTGTTGGGATGATCCAAGAAACAAATGTCAGAGCACTCAATGGTACTCCAGTGAAGAACAACCTAATTGTAATAAACATGGCTTTCAAATGATTGTGGTCAATATAATTATGATAATTCCAAATCAGAGTGAGATATCCATTTATTGTGTTGTAGTTTTCAACTTAAACTCATATCTCCAAATAATTTAGCTATTATTAGTAATTCAGCTATGGATTATGAATTCATAGCTATGAATTCAGCTATAAAATACATATTATCTTGAATATCCATAGCATCCTCCAAAAGCCTCTGTAACCATGTGTACAGGCAAGTGTGTGCAGAGAGACAATCCTTTACATTATTTCTGGAGCATACTACAGGTTTCAGAGCATTTGTTCTACAGTACTGGAATTAATTTCACAACATTTCCTGGGGCAGGTGCACTTCCTAGGGGAGGGTAAATAAATCTCAGGTTAAGTGGCTTGCTTCAGGTCACTTTACCAACATGTCCCTAATTAAGGACTTGGAGTCTGGGTCTGCTGACTTTTATCTTACTGTTCCATCTACCACCCTTCCCTATAAAGTGGCAAAAGTTTGTTACAAAATGAATGGTGCATATAATTCCTAGGGTCTTCAAAAATTAATATTTTCCCCTGTAATAATTAATATTAAATATGGGAATAGCCTTGCATGTGGTATGTATTTATTTGGGAAAATTGTTCTCAGGGCTAAGAGCACTTTTATTTATTATGACAATCCCAAAATTGCAGGGAAAGCATATCAGTTATACCTAGAGGGCTGTTTACAAGTCAAACATACCCTTCCCTCTTACCCTTCTCTCGTCTGGCCTATGTAATAATCCCAGCTAGAGTAAGCTATTATTTCACAGAGCTGTACATAGTGTCTCCCTGGAGTTTCAAAGAGAAAAAAAGATTTAAGGGCTATGTATGTGACACATTTTCAAAAGCTACCCTTTTAACAATAAATTGTTTTGATTCCATTAGAAATATAAAACTGAACTTTGAAACAGAATGTGTTTATATGTATATTATTTAAAATGCTAATAAGGCAACTGCTGTGTTTCCCAATAAAGAACAGAAAATATTTTTTTCTAACTGTAGCTTAGGGCTATGTTCACTTCCTACCAAGCCATATTTGAATCTACTTTTAACTCTCCCTTTTGATGCTGCTCCAGTAGAGCTTGGCCCAGACTCTCCTAATTAGGCCCTTCCACAGAAAGGCCATGTAGCTAGTATGTTCATAATTAAAGAAATCGAGATTTGAAAATGATTCTCTATCACTTCTGCTAGTCAAAACTTTTGAACAAGTGTCCAAATACACAGACATTTCCAACAACAAATGACATACCCATCGAGGACAGCAGATGAGTCATTCAACTGAGCCGCATGGCTCTCAGCCTGGGATACCTTCTCAGCAAGATTCCTGTCCTTTATTTCTTGGGAAAGGTCATCTATTTTATCTTTAAGTTCCTTAGACATTGGTGGCAATTTCGTTTGAATATCTTCAACATACTGATGTATTGAAAAGAGAGGGCATTTTAAGCAAGTGAATCTAAACCTCCTCTTACTTATTAATTTCTCTATGAGACTTAATTACACATGTTTAGGGTATTTTTTAAAGAAACTTCAAATTTACTAACATAACAAAAAGAGAATTTAGAATAAAAGCCATTATTTAATAACAGATATTAGGAAATTTATGAGGCCGACTTATACCAAGAACCTATCTTTCTAAAAATTCTACTTTATAGGTATAAATGCATAAATGATAGTCATTAGGGTCTTTAGACTATTTGCATTTCTATTACCATATATCACTCTGTGTAACGCAATAGACAATATGTTAAAAGCTTGTTTATACATTTACATTTCTCTTTTAACTAATGTTATATAAATATTAAAGCAGATTGTTTAAGTGCTGCTCTAGGAAAAAGAAATGCCTTCATCACTGTGGAATAAAAACAGATTTTTGTGAGTGGGAGAATAAAATGAAGCTCTAATTGTCACCAATAGGTAGGCAGTGTTACAATAGAATAATGCAAAAATAATTTTACCTCCACAAGAAAACAAATATTAGCATTTGCTCATATTACTGAGATTTCTCATTGGTTCCCATTTGTTAGAGACTATGTCATTATCATCTCTTTTTGAACTCTGGGTTCCACCAAATACTCACATCTATGACTGAGTTGATGTCATCTACAAGACGGTTGGCTTCATCCAGTATGTCATTGCCTTCTTTTAAAGTGTTCTCAATTTGCTGTTTGCCACTTTCAACAGCCTCCTTCTTTTTCTGTAGTATATGGTATGAAAAAGACATCAAAATCCCATTTGGGTAAAACCCAATCAAGCCCTTGTATTCCTGAGTTTCCTTAGCTGTCTGAACAAACGCTTCACAAACACAGTGCATCGTATTGACAATGTAGCCAGGTGAGAATGATATAAACTACTCAGCTAGTCAGTCCTCCCAGAGTTATTCTATTTAGAGCCTTGTACAGGTATTTTCTCCTTCCCATTATGAGAAAGTCATCCAAGCAAAGAAAAGTTATGTGATAGTAGCTGAGGGATTAAAACAATTTTTAAAGCAAAACGGAGCATCCATTTTTAACTAAAATGTAAGTGCTAAATATATATTACGGGACAGGTGGTAGTATACTGAATTACACGGAACTCCATATTGAATTCCAGGCTCTATATCCAAATGAGTACTTTGTGAGCACACACATAAAACAGATTTACTCAATGAGAGTTCTGTAAAATTAAAAAAGTGGAATTTTAAAGGGAACTTAGGGGATGTACTCCTCAAGAAAAAGAGAAACTATAATAGGTAAGAATAAACCTAACGGACTGTTTCATAAGAAAAGAGTAGATTCTAATTTTTCTTTGGAACTTACAGCTTGTCTTAAAACTACATGAAACTCATTCCTGGCCTATAAGAGTAAAATCGATGAGAGAAAAATATTGCTATTTCTCCATTTGGAGCATACCTTTGGCTATTTTATTCTTTATATTTCTGACTCATTCATACTCTTCCAATCACCATTTTACCTACAGATTTAACTGCATCAATTATAATTTTAAGCTTGGACCACTTATGTTTTTATATAAATAATAATGTTAATTTATACTCATTTAGATCTCAACATGTGTCAGGCAGTTTATGAGCTTTTCTCATTTTATTAAAACTAGCTCTAGTCCTACATTTACCACCTTTTAAATGAGTAGGGAATTTGAATAAGTTAGGTGCTGTGGTCTGAATGTCTGTGTCCCCCTCAAATTTCTATGTTGAAACCCTAACTCCCAAGGTTATAGTATTAGGAGCTGGGGCCTTTGGGAGGTGATTAGGCCACGAGGCAGAGACCTCATAAATGGGCTTACTACTATTATAAATGAGAACTGAGGGAGCTCATTCATCCTTCCACCATGTGGGGACATGATGAAAACATGGTGTCTAAAATAAGAAAGTGGGCTCTAAGCACACACCAAATCTGCTATTACCTTGATCTTGGATTTCCCAGCCTCCAGAACTATAAGAAATAAATTTTGATTGTTTGTGAGCCACCCAATTTTTGCTATTTTATTATAGCAGCCAAATGGACTATGGCATTAAATGATTTACCTGAGGTTGCACAGTTAGTACAGTGTAGTTAAGATTTAAACCTCGATCTACCTAATAGTAGGACAGATCCTGGGTCTCAGACAATGAAAGTGCTGTTGCTGCTATTATAGAAATCACGTTTCTTATTTGCACTGGGATAGTGCTAATTCATACCGTTCTTTACTTCTCTTCACCAGCCACTTCAATATGTTGCCAGGTACATAGATCTAGTTCCTGCCTCTGAGCCTTGCTGCTTTTGGCTTGCTTCTTCCCTCCATCCTCTGCTCATAGTGACTTCTCTGGCCACCTATATAAAATAGCACCCATTCCTATCCCAATCATTCTCTATATACTAGGACACAGTGATTAAAAGCTGCATTCAGGTGCCAACCTGCTCAGGTTGGGATCCCAGTCTGCTGACTCACAAGCTTTGAAACCTTGAGCAAGTAATTTAGCCTCCTATAAAATGCTCAGTCCCTCACTACTCAAAATCTGGTCCATTCACCAACAGTCTTGGCATTCCCTGGAAGCCTGTTAGAAATGTACAGTCTCAATCCCTTCTTGGGAACTGTTGACTCAGAATCTACATTTTAACAAGAAAGCTGGGGGATTGATATACACAGTAAAATTAGAGAAAACTTGGTTTAGAACACTGCTGGACAAATAGCAACACTGTAACTGCTAATCATTATTAGTATTACCTTATTTTGTTCTTCTTCTTGGTACTCATTTATCTGAATTATATTCTATAGGGTAGCCATTAACTACACAAACATAGATAATATTATTTATTTTTTTTAATATAGATTGATCCATCTCAATGACATTTTCTGGATTTGCTAAAACACAGATTATTTAATGAAAATCAGAGATACAAATGCATCACAGATGCACATACAGGCACTAGTGGGAAATCACAGCCTATTGAACTATATATTGCTGATGAAGAATAACACATTGATTGTATCATGCAATATCATGAAACTTATAATGTATTATATATCAATAAACCATTTATTATGTATGTCAGCCCAGGCTTCCAGACATTATCACCATATTATATGCTTGTTTTTTGGTTTAGTGACTATCTCCCTCACTATAACAAATCCCATAAAAACAGTATTATATACCATTACTTCTAGTACGTAGAAGAATTTCCTCAATAAATATTTTTGAATAAATAAATGAAAATGGAGTCCATTCCTGGGACCTGTGCTGGTGACATTTGTCTCATCCAGCTAATCTCATCACTGACTAATTCAGGGGAGGTTTTGTTATGTCATTTGCTCTTCACAGGCAACAAATGTAGGAGCAGTCCTGATGTCCCTGGTTACAAGTCATATCTTATCTTCCAAGATTCTGACATTCTTTTATGTAATTGGCAATTTTAGCCCTTCCTATGAACTTATTTGAAGTACAGCATGCACAGAAATTCAAAAATCTTTTTTTCCACCAAGGTTTGTTTGTATTAATGAATCAAGGTAATTTAAAATGCTGCACCAATGGAAGGGAGGGGAATATTTCCACATGTGTGTTATGTGAAGAGCTACACACATTTTGGTTTCAATAAAGTAGTGAATTATAATCTTTTGTAAAAGCTCTGACTGAGTCACTTTAAAAGGTCAATTATCATGCAAAGATCAAAATGAGTTCTTTCATACTAAAGCAGAAATGATGATCGTGATGATCAAGAGATTAAAGAAATTTTAGAGGTGGCTAATTTTTAGATTAGAT
Source organism: Microcebus murinus (assembly GCF_040939455.1). Taxonomy (NCBI): domain Eukaryota; kingdom Metazoa; phylum Chordata; class Mammalia; order Primates; family Cheirogaleidae; genus Microcebus; species Microcebus murinus. The sequence goes on from NC_134108.1 coordinate 32,243,153, forward strand.
ACTGATGGCATATAGCTTTGAACTGAGGAAAGATGAAAAGCTAGACCTGCAAATATTGATAAAGTATAGAGAGAACATTTATTTGTGTGTGCTTTATGGAACTTTACTTATTCATTGAAAAAACATCTGTGTTGCCTTCATACCAGACACTATTCTAGCCTCTGGGGATACATGAGGAGGAAGGCATGTTCCACATGGCTTGTCTGGAGGAAGGAGAAAATGGAGATAAATTAATGTATAATATATTTTTAAGTAATGGTGAGATGAGTGCTATAAAAATAAATACAGAGAAGGAATGGATAGAGGATGATGTAGTCTATATAATGCCTAAGATAGGAAGCTTCGAGTGTTTAAGTAACAAAAAGAAATGCTTAAGTATAGAGAGAATTATCATTCAAAAATATGGTAGAAATGTTAATTGTAAATGATTCTGTTTGGATATCAAGGTTGATTATAGTTCTACTTTTAACTTCTAATTAATTACAACTTAAGTTTTTCCAGATCTCTGCAAGTTGAATGCTTTTTTTGTTTGTTTCCAATGTGTGTGGTGGATTCTTTAGAAACCTGCAAAAGCTGTCTTTCTGTCTATCCTTTAGGTAGCAATTTATCCTTTATTTTCTTTGCACTCCCTTCTTGTCTATTGAACAGACATCCCCATCTTAAGTTAAAATATTCCTTGCCTTTGGACAAATTCATTTCTTTAACCGATTACAAATGAAAGAATTTTTAAACCCACCTATAATTATAAGACACCCCCACCCCACCCCTTAGAGATGTCCCGCCTTTTTGGGCCAAAGCAATATATGCCCTCAACATATTGACGTACGGTCTTATGTGTAATTCCTATCTCCATGAATGTATAAAACCAAACTATAACCCAGCTGCCATGGACACATTTTCTCAGGACTTCTTGAGGCCATGTGCTCTAGGCTGGTTGGCTCCAAATAAACCTCTTTAAACTATTTTACAGAGTTTGGATCTTTTTCATATGTTAAATATCAGTAATACTCATGATACATCTGTATCGCTGAAGGGATTTTAAAACACAGGTTGCTGGGCTCCACTCTCAGCGTTTCTGAGTTCATAGTTTGGGAGTGGGGCCTGAGAATTTGCATTTTTAACAAGTTTCTAGGTTATGCTGCTGCTGCTCCAAGGACTACATCATGTTTGATATAATTAGTGTCTGTGTTTAGCATACTTCCTGAATGGAGTATGGGCTTGATAAATATTTTTAATAATAAAATTACACAGTTACCATCATGAAAGAAATAAAAAACCATTTGTGTTAGGTCTTAATTATATCATCTTTGTGGGCACAGACACAACAAAGTCATTTATTTAAAAAACAGTTCATTATTCAATTAGATGAGTACAACATATCAATTGTTCCCAAACTTGTATGAGCATCAGATTAACCCAGGGAGAGTTTCAGAATGTGGACTCTGGGTCAAACCCCACACCAACTTGCTCAGACTGTCTCAATAAAAGACTGTGGGACGTGTCTGTTTAATAAATGCTCCAGGTGATTTCTCTTTTTCAGCCAAACTGGCATTAAGCTTGGTAGACTTATGCAACCTAAATAACCTATCTCTTATTCATGTAATTTAGTTAGTTTATCTATTTTCTTCAATAAGTTTTAAGGAGCCTTTAGTTAAGCATGGCATATAAAATGAAAATACAGAAAGAACCACTTAGAACTTCAATACTGACTACATAAATGGCATTTGTGGGGGTGTCCAAGAATGATGGCTCCTGGTTTTAAATATCTCTAAAAGCTGAAGGCACTATTTACTGTGCTTTATAACTCTTACTGAAATACTTCTCAAATGCTTATTATGCTTTCCACACAGGTAATTTTAATTTCTTAAACTTTTGCCATAAAATGGAGAGGTTAGTGCACCTTTGGGTTAGTCACATGGCTGGTGTGTCACGGAGCAGGATGAATCATGCTGGATCCTGTGCTAGGCTGGTGGCCCAGCATCCCTGCCTCACAAGACCATGCTTTTTCTGCAATACTGCTGGCATGTCAGTAGACTCCAAACTGATTAAGATTAGGTGCATCAGGTAAGAAAAAAGTGAGCCTCTTCAATTTTCTACCAGAAGGACAAGGCTAAGTCCCAGAAGAGGGACCCAGAAGTAAAATATTTTTAAAGATATAATTCAGCCTTTTATTTCTTATTCCAAAGGAAAATGGAGAAAAATGAGTGGATAAAAATATCTTGGTTTGTTTTATTCAACCATCATTGCCATTCAATAAACATTTCTGAGAATATAACATATGCCAGAGTGTTAAGTTATTGTTGAAGGTGAAACTGTATGTTAGAAGAGATACAGTTTTGCTGTTGGTTTCAGATTTGTTGGATTCAGATCTGAAATAGAAAAGGCAGGTTTGTTTCTGGGGAGAAAGTTGATGTGCTTTAAATACCAAATATAGGTTTGTGATGTCACATGTGCTGAATTTACTCCTAGAAAAGGGATCATTTACCATACAAAGATTAAGGAAGAAACTGAAAAAAAAAATAAAGAAAAAAAATAATGGAAGAATCTGATTTAGTTCTAGAATCATCAGCACTCTGAAAAAGACAGAGACCGTTTACCATTTTTAGAAGAGAGCAATACCTCATTTGTGAGGAAAAAGGGGGAACATAACCCAGACCTGATGTGTTCATATTCGTCCCTTTTAAGATACCATTTGGATAGAATATTACAAAGTAAAAGGGGAATCAAAATTTTCCCAAGCTCTGGTCTCTCAATTTGAGAATGTGGGGAAATTCTATGATTTTTGGCACCAGCTCTCTGAACCAGGTTTGTGGATTAGGTTGGATAAATTGCAAAATCTTATGATATTAGTACTTGAAAATATTGTGTATGCTGTAGTACAATGTACTCATTGTAGAGTTGGGGAACTGATGCTTAGAGATGTTAATTGCCTTGTCCAATTTGCACTTTAGTCAGTGGCACAGTTGTCATTGAGACCAAGGTCCCCTGACTCCCAGTAAAGAGCTCCTTCCACTGTATCATACTGTCCTTAAAAATCTTCAATATTTTAAGTTATCTAAATTTTGTCTGGTGGGCAATGGTCATTAAGGAAAAAAAAAGAAAAAGAGAATCATTCCCTGTTCTGCTTCTTAGACATCTTTGTTTGGAATTGTCATTCTCGACCTTAGTGAATGAATGTGCATCACCTTGAATAGTCCAGCCATGCTCAAGACTGTCCCCTCCCCTGAGATTATAATGAAGGTGCCCCTAAGGCTTACCTCCAAAGCAGTCATGCTTTTCTGGTTTGCCGTAGATAGGCGATTAGCTTCTCTGATTTTATCTGTGGCTTCTCTCAATAGGTCCCAAGCATCATCAACTTTGTTTTTGTAGTCATCCAGTTTCTCCCGGAGATCATTCTCCATTTCTTCATTTTTCCCCCTGGACTCTCCAAACAGCTTCTTCACTTTCTTCAGAAGGCTTTCTGCAGCTCTGCAACCACCCCCAGCCCAATAATATATAATAAATACATGTCACTGCCTCAGGGTTTAGTGGTATTAAACTGTGTTATAAAGATATACTAATACAAGAAGAGTGAAAAAATAAGAAAATATGCAAAGCAGATTCACTATGTACTGAATCAAGTTGAAAACTGGTACATAGAGGTGGCGAGACCATTTATAATTCAAATTAAAGCAAAAAAAGATTTACAAATATTTTAAATTTATTTGTAAGACAACAATTTCAACTGGAAAGGGTCTCATGTCATTATCAAGATCTGAATGATGAAATGAGTTTTATTATTCACTTCACATGCCTAAACAAACAAAGAAAAAAAAATCTCACCTGTTTTCACCAGAATGAGACATTTTCTCTACTACTTTGAATGTAAGGGATGAATATTGATATGTTTGCTTAGAAACTGTGAACAGAACTCTATGTTATTGCCAGGCTAGTGTAATTTCATTATTTTGATTTACTTTTCTTTTTCTTTCAACTGATCTTAGAGTTTCTTGGGTTTAACTTACCTGTTTACTCCAAAGCGATAATATCTGGGCCCTTAAGAATGACTAAATACTTGAAAAACAGTAGTTCTCAAACTATCATGTATCATAATCCCATGAAGGGCTTGTTAAAAAACAGATTGCTGGGTCCTATCCCCAAAGTTTCTCATTTAGTATGTCTGGGATGGGGTCTAACTATTTATTTATTTTTTGTGACAGAGTCTCATTCTGTTGCCCAGGCTAGAGTGAGTGCCATGGCGTCAGCCTAGCTCACAGCAACCTCAAACTCCCGGGCTCAAGCAATCCTCCTGCCTCAGCCTCCAGAGTAGCTGGGACTACAGGCATGTGCCACCATGCCCAGCTAATTTTTTCTAAATATATTTAGTTGGCCAATTAATTTCTTTCTATTTTTAGTATAAACAGGGTCTCACTCTTGCTCAGGCTGATTTCGAACTCCTGATCTTGAGCAATCAGCCCATCTTGGCCTCCCAGAGTGCTAGGATTACAGGCATGAGCCACTGCGCCTGGCCAGACAATTTATATTTTTAACTAGCTCTCAGTTGTTGCTGATATTGCTGGTTTAGTATATATTATTTAAGTATTAATAAAATTATCACTTAGAAGTTAGCTGACCATAAATGTAAACATGTATTTTATTGAGTGTGTTATCATAAAGGTTCTTTAGCATTGGTAAAATCACTATCACTTTTCCCAACCCTCAAATTCTCAATCCTTATTTCAAGGTATTAGGTGTTCATTATTTGATAACTCTTCAGTATTTCTTAAGATGATAAAATATATAGACTGACCTACAAATGAAAGGCAAATTTATAACTTTATTTATCCAAGGGTATTTTTATTAAAACAAAAATCTACTGATGGTTTACAAGTCCCTAATATAGGTGATTAATAAAGCAAGCCCATTAGCCTAATTATAGAAGGAACAACATCAGAAAAGACCATTTATGTGATTGTTTATATAGGCAAGAACACGTTTTTGATTCATTTTAGAGCAAGATAAAGTATAACTACATAAGTAAATGAAAATAAATATTGAACCTCTCTTCTGTTCATTTATGTAAACAAGGTAAATTATTTGGCAATCTCAGTTCATCACATGAATAAACGACAAAGCATCTACTCACACCAACTCATCTTCAGCAACTTCCTTTTGTGTATCTAGATTTTTCTTCCTCAGTTCTTTCATCATCTGATCAATCTCCTTCTGGAGCCTTTGCAAATTTCTCTCAAAGGCTTTGTCTTGAGTTCCTAGAGTTTCATTTAGTTTTACAGCTTTTTCATTTACAGCTGCAGGGAGTAAAACAAATTTTGTAAATTAGTAAACAAAAATGCCACATGCATACACGGCATTGAGCATCTGCTCTTTATCACCATTTCCAAATGAAATCTACTTTGCCATGGGTGTTCCTACTGGGAAACAGAGATGCAGACGAGACCACAGTCAGTGACAAACAGGGAAATGTGACATATTTTTCTGTATTATATTTCTTTTGGGGGGGGCACAGTAATTAAAGCATGGTGTTTCTAAACTCAAAAGGAAAAAACACAAATAATGAAGTGGGTCAAACCATATTCAGTTAAGAGGTAAAAAAATATAATGTACAGCATAACACTTGGAAGCTGAAAACATAAGCTCTGCATTGCTGATAAGACGGTCATATTAGGTCAATTTTAAAATACTGAGTATGGACATCCTCTCAGTGATGAGATCTCTGAAAAGGAACCTGTCCCTGAATTTGTACACATTTCTCTCATGCTCATTTTTAAAAAAGGAGTGAGGAAAAGAGCACTGGTCTAGGGACGTTATAAATTAGGCTTCAAAGATATCTTCTAGCCAAAGCATCCATTGCAAGAGTCTGTGTTTATTATGCATTAAATGGGGTTTCAAACTGTTCTCTTTGGAATCTCAGGATTCTCTAAGTGCTTCAGGTATTCTACAAATGATGGCTGTTGCACCAAGAATCTGTTTTATAGGCTGGTGTTCTGGCCAAGATTTCATTGGAGAAAAGAATTCTATGTCAAATACAAGTTTGAAAAACTGGTGAATTGAAACATTTACACAGTTCTGCCATGAGTTGTAGACTGAAGTTTTCTGGAGTGTGTTCTATGAGGCATTTATTTAGTGAGTGGAAGAGAAATGCTTTCTCAAACTCTTCTCTGCTGAATACTTATTTCTATAATATTACCTATGAAAACTCCTAAACTGAGGTGTTTGCGATGGCCAAGAGACATGGTCTACCATTCAAGGGTGCATCTGGAAACCTCTTTAAGACAAAGAATCCTAAAAATTCATTTCTATCATTGGAGAGACTTTTCTGGTTTGTGCTGCTCAGAGCTCCTGAAACAGGTGCACACAGGGCAAGGAGAGTAGCTAAAGTAAGATGTGAGATGGTGTTAGTACAGTGGTTCTGAAATGTGGTCCCCAACAAACAGCATCAGTATCATCTTGGAACTTGTTAGACATGTAGATTCTCAGGTTTTGCCACAGACCTATGGTGTCAAAAATTCTGGGTGTGGAGACCAGCAATCTGTGTTTTAACAAGCCCTCTGGAAGCTTCTGGTGCACACTAGGTTTGAGAAACACCGAGCTAGTAGAAGAAATTGAGTTTCAGTCTCTAGCCTTTCCACAATGCTTCTTTATAATTTTCTTTTCATTATAAATATCTTTGGTCAAAAAGTTTTTGCAGTTGACACCTTATTCATGATAGTCATTGCTATAGACTGAATGTTTCCCCAGTTCTTATGTTGAAACTTAATTCCCAATGTGATGTTATTTAGAGGTGGAGCTTTTGGGAAGAGATAGCTGTATCTTTTGGAACACATACATCATTCCTTTTAAATTAAAACAGTTTGTAAACAACTAGAAGAAATTATTAGGGCACACAAAAACAGCTTTAGTAAAATGATGGTGTAGTATATTAAGAAAGAAAGCATCATTTTAATAGAAGAGAGTTGAGTGCTCTACTGCTTATATGTATGGCATTTGGAACTTCTCTGAGTATTTTTAAACTAAAAATGAATGTGCTATTTAATCTTTTATTCAAAGGTTTACATTATCACTTCAATATATTTTCTTTTCCATAGTATTAAAAATAATTGCAAAATAAGTATATCTTTTGGATTTACTCCTTTATTTCCACCTTATTTCAAGTAGAGATTTAAGGTAATTTTAAAATATCTTTAAAATGAGATAAAATTAACATAAAAGGAAATAGGGATAAAGGTATTACTATAAATCAGGGAAAGAATTACTGGACAGAAAAGCACGTCATACTGTCCGATGCAGTGCATCGTATGTCTAGCTCTAAGCATTTAGTAGTTAATGGGCACAGAACAGAAAGGGCATTCTTAAGAGGTATATAGTATCTGTAAAATAAAAAGAAATTAATTCCTCAGGAGAAGCAAAGCTGTTTTTCATACTAAATCTGAAAAAGAAATCCTCTGATGGGCAAATTTATCAAGAATAAAAAATACTGCCTTGCCCTAAGAAAGAGGGAAGAAGGGTGTCTAGCATTTATCAAGTCCTATTAATATTAAGTCCTATTATATGTCAGGACATAAACACTAAAGGGCTTATCTATGTCCACTCATTAATTATAATAATGCATAGCATAAAATACAGTTTATTCACGATCTAATCAGGAGTCATAGCACAGCAGATACTATAAAATTATAGTGAGATAAGAATGCCTTAGATGAATAGAAGTTGATTATCTATAAAGAGGCCATGACTCACAATGGAAGATAGGATGAGTATTCCATCTATCTAAACATAAAACTGAAATAGACAAATGTCAGCCTGCAGTGTTCATTGTCCCTACAGCAATTTATTGCAAATAATACAGTGTAAAAGTACCAATGATTATCTCCTGTTATTATAGTTTTGAGGGGAAAAAAAGAGGTGTGGATATGTTGTAAAACTTACTTGAAGGTTTTGGTGAGCCCTTCTTTTTTTTCTCTCTCTCTTTTTCTCCCCTAAATTGCCAAGCCTTTTTGTATATCTCAATGAGGATACAGTATAGCTTTGGTATATTCAAATGTGAACTTTCATAAAATTTAAACAGTTGGATTAATTCTACCAAACAAAGCCCGCTGGCGAAGGTGAGTTTTGTTCCTATTTTCCTCAGGTACAATTATCCCATGTCGCACGTCATGTGAAGTAGATAAAAGTGCCCCATCTTGATAGACACAATCAGACCACCTGATCAATGCACAATTTAGGGACACACCTTTGGCAACAGGTAACCTTTTTCTCTGGTGGGTAGACAAGGGCTTGTGGATGGTAAGCAAAACCTGGGTTAAATATCATTTCTACTCTGTTCTCCTGCTGGTGCTTTTGTGTAGAGTACAGACTGTACGCAGAGGCCTTAGGCGCCCAGAAAAAAAAATCCATATTGACCAAAGAGGTAGACATAAATATATGTCTCTCTATGGTTGGAGAAGGAGGGCTTAATGTAGAGAGGAAAGTAGACAGTGGTGATGCCGGAGTCTATTAAAACATGTATTAGCATTTATTCTCACATAACCAGTATTTGATTGAAATGCTTTAAAAATGAGTCCTCGGGATAGGCTGCTAGGTGTTGAGTGTTTGAGATTCCAGGTGGAAAGAAAAGGAAAGTTTCTGGAGTATTGGCTAGTTCCTCCAGGGATCTACACAGAGTGAAACTGCTCTATCTGCAATGGGATTTGTTGTTATTGTTGTTTGGGGGTAGGGGAGACTTTCAAGTCACATAAGTAGAAAATGACAACAGAGAAAGTCCAACAACTACACTAGCAGAGGATAAACCACAATAAGTTAACTGAGATTTTTCTAGTAGAAGTAATTTTTGTTTCAGGTCCTGACATGCTTTGCCTCAGATTAGGTTGCAGATTAAAACTCTGTTGCTTCTTGCATGGGGGATCTTTGGCAGTTTTTATCTCTTGGCCAGTGATACATAAGAATTATCAGTTGGAATCTGCCTTGAAGTTTATCTCATATTCTTATTTATTTGGCTATATTTCAAAGCAAGGTATCTAGAATGCATAATATTGTAAAGCAATAAAAATGTTTTACTTTTTAAAGCATAAAAAACCTTCATCTTTTCCTACATTCTAAACAAGCATGCATGTTTATTATATATTAATAGATGCCTAAGAACTAGGTATTTTTGGGAGGGGAGGGGGCATTAGCTGTTTTATGAGTTTCTTAATTTGGGCTTTTGCCCAAAAATGGCTTCCACTTTGGTTCTCAATCCTATTGGAAGATGCCAAGAACTAACTCCTAGAGAATTGTGGACTAAATGCAGTAGAGCTTGTGGTAAAGCAGCAAACACAAATCCCAAGCAACAGATGTTCATTAAAAACCAGTACTAAGTATTTGAAAGCCATTTTGAGAAATTAAAGAGCTGCTTGAATGTACCAAGTGGAATGATAAAATCAGCTTTTTTAAAAAAAATTAAAAAATTTTTAAATAGCTTTGAATATAAACAATACCAAAGCATAAGTTGCCAATTATTTAATCATAATAGCTGGTCCTCAAGAATTTACTGCTATTCTGCACTCATAATCACTAATTCACTAACTGTTGGCACTTATTTAACACTGTAGGTTGTAGGTTCTCAGCAGCTAATACCCTTGAATATCGTAACCAAATTACTTTCTGAAACTTAACCCTTGAATCAGAAATGTCACCTTTTATAAGAGAAATTCCAGCCCTAAGTAATCTTTTTCTTTGTTTTTTTCTGTTGGGAGAAATCATTATGAAGACATGATTTTTCCAATACCTTCTGCATCCTGGACAAGCTGTGTAATGAATTGTCCTAAGGACTTTGCTCTTGTGTTGGTCCTCTCGGCATCCTGTCCAGTTTGCTCGCCATCTGCTGTCACTTTGGTAGCCTAATGATCCAAATTCAGGAAAAGCATAATTAATAGAGATGATTAAGCTACAGCTAGCTAAGCTCCCACTGGCTACATTTTCTTTCAAATATTACTCTGAGCCAAAGGCAATCGATGAATTATTGATCAGATGTACTGGAAATGACGCCCTGTGCTCAAGTATACAATTAAACTTTATTACTTCTTCCATTAAATGGAAATCAGAGAGCTGTATTTGGTCTTTTTAAAACCCTCATTATATGCAATGGCAAAGAAGAAGCGATGAAGCACAATTATTTTGGAAATATCTTTAAAGTACTATTGCCAGGAGTCTTTAATGGAAACTTCAGCTTTCATGGGTTGCAGTTTTGTCCATATTTTATTTACTGAAAAAGTGTGGAGTGAAGAAATGATCTCTTGAGGGAGGAATAGGCAGTCTGTCTCAATAAGCTTGATCCTATAGATTTGGTTTAGATCAATACGCTAATTAAAGAAACAAAGGGTGAAACGCTTAGCTACTCAGTAGTAAATGCTTGTTTTATAACACTTTAAAGATGCCAGTAAAACGTTAAGGGAGAATAAATGCTAACTTTTATTATATGACAATGCCATAAATATGGCTGTTAATCACAGAGCCATATACTACTGTCAACAAAATAAAACAGAACCCTCAAACAGACCTATCTCCCAAAGAAAATCCTCATACAAATTTACCTGTATTCACATTTAACATATCATATTACATAGTGGAATGCATTTAATGTGTTCATAGTTAAGATATACCATATTTATTCAAATAAAAATGGTGTGTGTAACATTAAATGTTTTTTTTTGAAGATACAAGCACCGTGAAATAAGTTAATACTTTATTTTTATATGTGTATTCATATGATAATAAATATGCCTTCTCTTTTACTAAGAAGATATGGACAATCTACAGATTAATGAATCAGAGAATCACAAACTGTATCAATATGATTTTGAATAAGGTCCAAGTTGGCAGAGTATTAATACTCTACAATCTTGTACCAGAGTGCTTGAATACTAGGCATGGCCAGAGAATTAATTTTTTAAATGTACATAAGTGGATTTTAAATAGAACTAAATGTCTGGCCAGCACAGAACATGGTTAAGAGATGCTACAGGAATTGTACTGCATTTTGTAATTTCCCCAGGGCAGTAAGAGGTTTAATTCATAAAAGTTTTTAAGGTTTTGCATAAAAAGTAGCATATAAAGTCCAACTATTATCATCTAATTTCTCAACCTCCAAGCATTAACATCACAAGTAGAAGGCCGAAAGGATAATCCATTGGAAAATTTATTTTAAAATTCTTCTTTATAGTTTGCAGGACATATATACAATGATTTGAAGAGGATTAATCAGTGTTTTATAATGGTCTGGATTTACTCTTCTAAAATATTAATAGTAGAATTATTTTCACTTTCAGATTTTTAAAAATTCTTTTTGGAAAAAACTGTGCATTCAATCCCTAAATTACTGAAATCCCTGATTTTGTAGTGGGTACTGCAATTATGTCCCATTAATTTTCTTGGTTCCCTGCACATATTTGCATTCAAGGCTCTGATGGGTCTAATAAATTTTTACACATGCACACACACACACACACACATAATTTTTTAAATGTTAGTTTTGAATCTTTAGCTAAGGTCAATCATTTAAGATGTTGACAGTCTAAACTGCTTTAGATGTTTTTTAATCTGGACTTGACTATACCCTATGATAACACTCCTATTTTCACATATCACAGAACACCATAATAAGAAACTCGATCAACATAATGGTCATCTTCTAATACCTTAAGAATTAATGTATCAACAACACCAGAATTTCTCACTATATAGAAAATATACATTATAATTTGAACTAAAATTTTATTTTTTGCTTTATCAATATCTTTTCTATTACCAAAAGATTATAATTGACATAAGTATTCACACCATCAAGTGTACCAATTCTTATTAATAACTGAAAGTATCTAATTGTTTCTAAAACAAGTATATATGGATACACTGTCTCTTATAAATTCTGGATGATCAAGATAATAATATCCATTGTCTTGAATTTTCCTGCTCACCTATTGCATTTATGTGGTGATGTGTAATTGTCCTCATTAACACACATTTTATTCTTAGTACTGATTATATGAGTATTTCAATGTTAAGATGTCAAGAATACTACTACATGCCCCTTGATAAGAAACAAGTTAGAAAAGTTATCACTAAGACCCTATGTAATCGACCTCTCTGGCTTCCTTTTAGTATATAAAACACGCCACACTCTTCCCCTCTTAAAGCCTTCTTGTATCCTGTTGTCTTTACCTAGTGTGAGCTTCTTCTCTACACTTTCAGAGACTGGTCCTTGTCATCTATCAGATTTCAATTTAACTGTTTCTTCTTAGTGTGGCCATTCCCAGGATACCTATCTAGGATTCTGTACTTCCTGCAGCAGAACACTTCCTTCATAGAACCATGTATTTTAGAATTACTTATTTAGTTGTAATAAATAAGTAATTGGCTTACCTATTTATTGACTAACCTCCCCAACTAAAAGGTAAGCTCTAAAAGTGTGAAAACTTGTTCTGTTTTATTTATCACTTTATATCCAGCTCCTAGTATGATTCCTTATGTATAGCAAATATTCTCTGAATGTTGTTATATACATGGCTAAACAATTTTCCTAACCCATCTTGCCAATCTTATTATCATTCCTGCCTACATTTTTTGAACATTCTCAAAAAAAGATTTTTTTCTTAGCTCCTCTCCTACTTTTCTAAAATAAATCTAGCCTTTGAGATTCAGTTCCAACTCTATCTTCTCAGTAAACCAATCCCTGCCTATTCCAGCCCACACTTCCTTTGCTCAGATTTTCAAAACAACTATTACTACCACCATTCATGACTATAACGGGTAGTTACTTTGCTAGGTGTTTTGCCATATCTATCTAATCTCCGTCCTTGGGGGCTAGGGCTCTGTCTTTTCTCTTTTTATTCCTCAGAGTGCCAGGCATAGTGCCAGGAAAGATGTAGTGGGTCAAAGATGCTGGGTGACTGGCTGATATGATGATAATCAAACCTTTGAAGTTCTAAAACCTGTTGGAGGATTCCCAACACCATTCAAACTGACCATATGCCTGGTACTACGCTTGCCAGCAAATGTGGATGGCTGGGCAGTTTTCTGGGCAGTTTTCAGAACCTCATAGTAAGCTGCTGTTTAAGAGCTGCAGTGGAGTGCTTGGGAGGAAAGCCAGGCATGAGAACCTCCAGCCCCAACTACACTGCATTCTAGCCACTGGCCTCATGGTAATTCAAAACTGGGCCTGTGATTACACACTGAGTTCTAGGACGGTGGGGGCAGCAGTAGGGTAGGAGGTGGGCAGAACTCTTCAGGCATAGCACCGAACTTAATGAAGAAGTACCCTTCCCTCTGCACATAAAAGAATAACTTGCTCTCTTGGCTACGCTCCAGGGGGGGAGGAGATGTGAGGTTGTTGACACCAAAAGCATCGACTTATGTGAGTTAGCACTCTAAAAGATGAGTTACACAGTGAGGTCATGCCGTAAACTAGATTTATATGCATGTTCAGAAGGGCTTACAACATTCTCTTGTGTCTCATTTACTCTTCCTGTGTTTAAAGATACATAGAAGGCACAATCCACATTTGTACACAGGTGAAAATGAAGATATGGAGAGGTTAAGTGACTTATCTGAACTCACACATTTAGGGAATTGGTCACAAAACACAATTTTATTTATTTATTTTTGTCTCACAGCTTTATATTTTGTCTGTACTATACAACGTTTGTTGTTTGGTTAACATCCAGGAAGACTAGAAAAATACATGAAAAAAATTGAGCATTCTAGGTGGGAGGAGGACATTGTTCCAGTTTCATAGCACTTTAAGTGTATAAGCTTTGGATTTTAGTAAATTAATACATTTCAAAATCCTTATCATAACATTATCTAGATATATTTTTTAAAATTTATATCTTATTATATAGAAATTAAGTTGAAGACTCACCTTTGTCAAAACCACCCATGAGGGACTCTGTAGGGAAACCCATGACAAATGCACTATCACCTATGGGTAATGGTGATAGATAGTGGTATCATTGTAAAAGCCAAATTCACAAAAATAAATTTCAGCTAGGAAGAGCTATTGATAAGGTTACAGATGAATGCTAAATACTACCTGATAGGAACTATCTCTCTGATTAATTTTGGCTCTTTCTGTGTTTTATTAAATTACTATCCCCATCTCTTAGTTATCATCTTTCTTATTCATTATTATCTTGTCATTTTCAGTATTTGACACATATCTTCTCATTTATCCTAATATGTTGTACAATCTTCCTCTCATTCTCTTTTATTTTCTTAGTTTTACGTCCTCTTACCTCTATTCTGCAATCTTTCCAGTGTTTCTTTGTAAATGATGCCTTACACAGTGTCTTGTATGTACCTTTCTTTGCTTTGATTACCTTTTTTTTAGTAGTAGAAGTTCACTCAACTAGGTCTTTTTTTTCTTCCTTTTTGTTTTGTTTTTTAAAGTATTTATATCTAGGCAGCATGCATTACCATTAGGCACACATTAATTTACTTCTGAACAATGTAGCTGTTACTTTCTTGCTTTAGCTCAAGCAGTTCTCAGTGTGCCTCTTGAAATCTGCACATTATTTTCTTAGTTGGATATTGCTAGTGTCTTTCATTTTCTGCCTTTTTTATGTTAAAACTAGAATCTAATGGAGCAAATCTAACCACTGAATAGATAACACTGCTTAGATATCATCCACCTTTGCATTCATTTGCAGACTCTATGGTTTCCTGCTAAAATTAAATTTCAGATGGAATCATTTATGTGATATTCTCAAGGGTCATCTTCAAACACTACCAATTCTGTACACCTAAGTGGCAGTGAAGCACTCCTCAGGCAAGCTGTTAGGACCAAAAAGACACAAGGAAAGAGATAGGTAACAGCCCCTGACCCTGTGGAATGAGCCTGTTTCATGCAGAATTTCTTACTAAATATTTCAGGTATCAATTTTAAAAATTCCAAACCAAACAAATATGATTTGTTATATATTCTCTCTCTCTTTAGAATATAAAAGCAGAGATAAATGGCATTGTCAGCAACTCAAACCTTTTAAAAACTATAAACTGTAAACACATAATATTATTGGTACATACATCATTTAAAAACTAGTTTCATCATTTTGGAAATGCTTCATCTTCATTAAATTTGATTTTCAGTAGGCAGTAAAATATAATATCAATAAAGCTAAATTATGATATTTTATATAGTTTAGCCTATTATATAGCATTGTCCTCCTATAGAATACAAACATTTTAGAGGTGCTTATCAAAGAAAACACAGTATCTGAAAATATAATTATAAATATATGCCTGATTTTAATGCATTTCAGAAAAATCCAAAATCAATGTTTATTTTGGGTTTGTCTACCTTTCATCTGGTTGTTCAAATGCTATAATTTAAATTATTCACAATTAATTAATTAAACAAACATTGAATAGTAACTACTATTGAACAGCTACTATGTCCATAATATTGGTGATATTTTGGTAAGGAAAAAAAAGCTTCTTGTCCTTTTGGAGTTTATAGTCTTGTGAGATGGAGAGTTGTTTGTCAAATGATCATATAAAAATTATAATTATAAACTGGAGAAAAAACAGTAGTATAAGATAATTATAGGAGGATTCCTAGTTTACCTGGAATGTCACAGAGGACTTTCATGAGCTGAGATTTGAAAATTGAATTGGAGTTAAGAGAAATTGGAACAATGTAGGGGGAGGTGGGCTACCTTCCAGGCAAAATATTAACTACAAAGTGTGTAGAAGGGCTGTGTGGTGGGATGAAAAGACTGAGGGATGGTACGGCTAGAGTGCGGATGGCCAGGGGCAAAAATGATGGGAGATATGGATAAGGGGAGAATTTTGGCTTTTATCCTAAGAGCCTAAGGGAAGTCAGAAGAAGAATTAAAGCCCTGTGGTAACATATTCACGTTTGGAATAGCAAAAGTTTATTTTGGCTATATTGTAGAGAACAGATTAGGAGGAGAACAAGAACAAGAGCAGGTTAGCTAGAAAGCTAACCTGGTGATCCTAAACTACAGATTACGAGATTGGATGAGGGTGGGACAGTGGATTTGAGAGCTGTACACAGAAGCAGAACCCATGATGCTTGGTAATGAGCTAGATAAGTGGGAGGATGATAAGGTAGAAAGAGGAATTGAGGAGGATTCCTATGTTTCTGGTTTGTCTGCTAGATCCATGGGATTCAAATGACCAGACTATGAGTGGTGGGGAGAGATGAGAGATAAGCAGGGGTTATCATGGTGGGGGAACATCGTGTGTCATCCTGAACAAAGTGGAAAGCTGTTGTACAATTTAAAGAGGGAGTGACATGATCAGATCTGTGATTTGGAATGTTCACTTTGCCATATGAATAATAATCGATTAGAGTTGGATAAGGCTTAGAAAGAGCATTCATAGAAGGGAACAGAATTGGGTTAAGGGTGAAAGATAGGATAGAATGAAGGGCAACATGTTAATTTCTCTTTTGGGATACTGGGTAGATACTGGAGGATAAATCACAGAGATGATCTAAATAAAAGCACGTATGGGTTTTAAGAGGAAATGATAATTCTAATTGGGATGTCCAATTAGTACTTTCATACCTAGGACCCAAGTGTGAGAATGAAGTATGCTTTGCACATATAGATTTATGAATTATCAGCTTACACATGGCAACTAAAGCCCAAAAATAGTCTATGGAGTGAGAGGAAATGTGGAATGTGAACTAGACCCCAGGGAACACCAACTTTTAAGGGATGGGGTAGAGGAAAAGCCTGAGAATGAAAGGTAAGAGAATTAAGAGAAAAACAGAGAGAGGAGAGTATGTCAAGAAGAAAGAAAGGATCAAAATTGGCAACTGCTATAGGGAGGTCAAGTAAAATTAATAGTGTCCATTGGATTTAGTTACTAGCTTATTGTTGGTTATGCAGTAAAAATAGTTTCAGTAGTGGGCTGGGAATGGAAATCCATACAGCAGGAGAGAGAAATGAATACAGACCTGTCTCAGAGCCCTTCAAAAAATTTGGCTCTGAAAAGAAGGGAACTAAGGATAGTAGCTAAAGAGATATATAGAGTCATCATCAAAAAGCATCATGATATTCCGCACATATTGTAAGGCAATTTGAATGTGTTAAATATGATTCTCATATTCAAGGAACCTACATTCCAATGGAGGAAATAAATCAAAATATATTGAAAGAGATATATGATTATATAATATCGTCTTAATATTTATGCATTAATTAAAATATATCAAAATACATATTAAATGTTAGTTCCATTCATTTAACTAGATTTCTCCATTAAAAAATGGGCACAAAATATAAAAGTACTCAAAAGAAGAGAGGACAGCTCCTATACTAGCTATGCAGGGTGAAACTTGCCATGTGTCTTAAAAAATTTAGAGACTGTATTAAGTGACTAGTTAGCCTACAAAGTACAGAAAAAAGAGTATCACAAAGATTGGCAGTACCAAAGTACTTCCCAGAGGAAAGGGAGTCAGCCTTAGCCGTTAGGTAACTATAGAATCATGGTAGTTTAATCCTTGGCTGACATTGGAATTATCTGGGGACCTCTTGAAAATTCTAGTGCTCTAACTACACCCCAGACCAAATGCATCATAACTTTTGGGTGTGGGACTGAGCCCAGGTAATTCCAATGTGCAGTCCTAATATATAACACATTGTCACTTTTAATTAGTCATGGGTAAAAGAAAGTTGTGGTCACTGCATTTCTCATATTCTGGTCCCACTTGTAGGATTATTTATGACTGTGAGATAGAGGCATTAGTGGTTTTAGCCTGATATTATTAGTTATTTAATTTATCTAACCTTCTAGCTATGATTTCATGTGTATCAATTTGCCTTTTGATTATCATATAGCTGGACCACTGGGAAAGAAAGAATTGGATGTGTTGACTTGAATATTTGTGGTGTCCATGAAAGTTATATTTCCAATTATAAATATGACAGGGACAAGGTTAATTAATAAGAGTTTATATTTCCTTTTTATCCTCAACCCATCAAGGAGATCTTTGCTTTCAGAAGCCTTATTTTTAGGTTTTTTGTGTTACTGAATCTGAAGAATGGACAGATAAAAATGGCATTGGAGGAAGGGGAGAAAAGCAACTTTAGAGTGGAAAAATCTGGCAAACACTAGCTCAGGCAGGTGATCAAGGTCAACATCCACAGTAATAAATCATAGTGGTCACATGGATTCTTGATATGATGTGATGAAAGTGGTATTTTACCTCTGTGAGTTTTTTCCACAAAAACTCAAATTGGATTCTAACAATGAGAAAAACATGAGACAAACCCCCAATTTGAGGGACAGTCTATACAATACATGCATTTGTCAAAACTGTCAATGTCATCAAAAACATGTCTGAGTCACTGTCACAGTCTAGAGGAGGCTAGGAGAACATAATGACTCAATGTAATGTGGTACCCTGAATGGGATCCTGAAACATTAAAAAAACATTAAGTGAAAACTGAAGAAATATGAATAAAGTATAGCCTTTAGTTAATGATAATGTATCCATATTAGTTCATCAGTTGTGATAGATGTGCTATACTAATATAAGATGTTAACATCAGGGACCACAGAGTATATGTGGACTCTGTACTATCTTTGCAACTCTTCTGAAATCTAAAGCTACTGTAAAATAAAAAGGTTATTTAAAATATAGTATTGGAACTAACTCAAAATGGATTATAGACTTAAATGTAAAAATGTAAAACTACAAAGCTCATAGAATTGAACATAGAAGAAAATCTAGATGACCTTGGATATGACAATGACTTTTTTGATACAACACCAAAGGCACAACCATGTAAAACATAATTGATAAGCTAGGCTTCGTTAAAATTAAAAACTTCTGCTCTGTGAAAGACACTCACAAAAGAATGAAATGACAAGCCACAGAGCGGGAGAAAATATTTACAAAAGACTTATCTGATAAAGGAATGTTATCCAAAATATAAAAAAGAACTCTTAAAATTCAACAATAAGCAAACAACTCAGTTTTAAAACAGAAAAACACCTGAATAGATAGCTTACCAAAGAAGATATACAGATGACAAATAAACTTATGAAAAGATGCTCAATATGATATGTCATTAGGGAATTGCAAATTCAAACAAAAAAGAAATACCTTACACACCCACTGGAGTGGTCAAAATCCCAAACACTGACAACACCAAATGCTGGTGAAGATGTGGAGCAATGGGAACTCTCACTCACTGTTGGTGGGAATGTAAAATAGTACAGCTCATTTGGAAGACATTTTGTCAATTTCTTATAAAATTAGACATACTCTTACCAAACAATCCAGCAATTGTGCTGTTTGGTATTCACCCAAATGAGTTGAAAATTTATGTCCACACAAAAATCTGCACATAGATGTTTACAGCAGCTTCATTCATATTGCTAAAACTTGGAGGCAACCAAGATATCCTTTAGTAGGTAAATGGATAAAATAAACTATGATATATCTAGACAATGAATTTTATTCAGCACTGAAAAAAATGAGCTATGAAACTATAAAAGGACATGAAGGAACCTCAAGAATATATTATTAAGGGAAAGAAGTCAATATGAAAAAGCTATGTACTGTATTTTTTATCTTTTAAAGCTCTTAGATACTCAAAACTACATCTCTACATTTCCAACTATATGACATTCTGAAAAAGGCAAAACTATGGAGATAGGAAAAAGATCAGTGGTTTCCAGGAGTTGGAGAGGATGAAAGGATGAATAGGTAGAGCACAGAGAATTTTACAGACAGTAAAACTTTTCTGTAAGAAACTGTAATGGTGGGTACATGTCATAATACATTTGTCCAAACCCATACAATGCACAACACCAAGAATGAACCCTAATGTAAACTATGGACTTGGGTGATGATAATGTGTCAATGTAGGTTCATTGTAATAAATGAATCACTATGGTGGAGGAGGTTGATAGTGGGTATGTGGGGGTAGGGTGGGTGTGGGGGTATATGAGAATTCTTAACTTTTCACCCAGTTTTGCTTCGAACTTAAACTGCTAAAAAAAATAAAGTCTATTTTAAAAAAACATAGTGTAAGAGTCTGCTGGAAAGATGAAGGGATGTAGGTTAAGACATAAAAAATATCTGACACTCTCAACAAAATATTTTAGGCTCAGATCATTAGTCTATAATAAGCTCAATGAAGGTAAGGATTGTGTCAGTTTTGCTTACACCTCTATGCCTAGTGTCTGTGCCTACGGGAGGCATTGATTTAATACTATGGGGAGACGCCAATCAGTGTAAATCGAATGAATGAATGAATGAAATGGCACCTGTTTCATGGAATTTTTCTAATTACTCCTAACTGGATTAAATTGTCCCATTTTTATGTATTTCTCAAGACATCTCATATTCCTTTATTTTATTGCATGTTTTATTATATATTTACATGCAATTATCTCATATTATCCTTCATACATGTAAATGATTACATACACACATACACACACACACACAAAACCAAAAGTTCCTTGAAGACAGATTGAGCCTCATTAATATTTTTCATCTGCCAATGCTTAACTTGAGCTTTGTACATTGTGACCATTCATATGTGCTTATTGAATTGAGTTTATTCTGCTATGACCTGTTTAAAAATTCTTATTTAGTAGTAGTCATGTAACAAATACAAATTGTTAAATATTAAATTAATATAAGATAAATGTACTAATTAATTTAATTCAATGTCTAAATACGTTAGGCATGACACTGTTCTGTATCTGTACATTGTATATTGCTGGTATGAGATTCTGGAAAAGTAACAGCAGGGCTATTGTTTGGCATTATGTGCTCAGAAGCCTATTTGATTTCCCTGTGGAAATTTTCCTAAACCAGCAGCAGGTTATGTGGAGAAAGAACTGGGCCAGTGGGAGTCTGGAGAGTGGGTCCTGGTTAAGTCCTGGAGTGTAGCAAATTGTGTGGCCATTGGTAATTCATTTTACTGTCATGGCCTGAGGCAGCTCTTCTTTAAAATAGAAAATGGACTAGATAACTCTAAGCACCTTCTCGATCCAGTATTTTTTATCTTTTAAAGCTCTTAGATACTCAAACTACATCTCTACATTGCAGGCCAGTTTCCCACTTCATGCATTTTTTCTGGCCACAAGATGGCAGGCTTTATGTTGTTTTCTTCATTCTCTAACAACAAAAAGAACTTTAACCCCCTTGCAGTTTTGAAAATTTAAAACTTCAAATTCCTTGAAAAGTCTAATATATGCAACATGGACTCTACATTCTGACTTTAAAAATGTCTTCAATGCTTTGAATTTTCACAATAAAGAAGATTTCTTCTTTTGTATAGGAATACTGATATAGGCTGTTTCTATACAAATGAAAAAATCCCATGATGTGATCAAACAGACCACAAGTATTTTCATTTGTTTTTCTTTTGCTTTACATAATTGAAGATAGTGCTTTTGGAATTCACAATTGATAAAAACTTTACCATGGAAGCTACTGAGTAAAATTCTCAAAATGCACTGTCATTCTGGTATTTTTAACCATTGTTCTAGACACTTTCTAAGTATCCCAATCTTTTTTTTTGTCCTTGTGCAACTGGTTTCTACCACTTGGTTTGAAGTAGAAGTAGCAAGTCATAATACATCTATTTCATACAGCAAATTGGGACTTAGGAAGAGCAAGATTTGTATTTCAGAACTTTAAAGTAATTTTCCTTAATTTACATAATCTATCTGTTTTCTGAAGATTCCTGGTTTTGCCAACTTACCCTGGTCAGAAGCTCATTCATTTCCATCACCAGCGTTTTCAGATTGCCCTCTGCCAGCTGAATGAGCCTCTCTGGGGCCCGCTGAGGTGAGAGCAAGTGCTGAAAAAGATTTCATTCCGTATATATTTTAGTAAATGGTCTTGCAGTGATCATGGGGTTGAACATTTAACAGAACATTTTTTTCCTATATCCTCAAACAACTTAGCCCTCTCACCTTGAAAGAAAAGCGAAACTATTTCAGCTGGGCACTTACATACTGAGTACCGTGCCAAATATTCAGGCAAATAATAAAAATTGCAGTAATTTATTGAGAAATTATTATGTGCCAGGCTTTTTGTTTTTCCATTTAATTCTCACAATACTTTTATGAAGTGTTATTCCATTTTGTGGATGAGCAAACTGTGGCTTAAATCAGGTTAAAAACCTGCACAAGATCACACAGCCAGTAATGGGCAGGGTTAAGATGAACTCTTTGATTCTTCAAGGCTCCCATTGCAATGAACAGAGACAGAGTTTATAGGTAAGAAAGAAAATAGCAGCCCTTGACACGTGGATCTGGCTGGGCACTAACTAACTGGCCTGGCACTCACAGCTGGGCCATATTCTTTCCTATTGGGCATAAATGATTTCACAGGACACTAACATTAGACAGGGTCACTCTGAGTCAGTGATGAATGAAACAAAAAATGATACCACTCTTTAATCTTGTTCAAGAGCAGAAAAAACCATGGTCTCTGTGCAGACCACAAAAATACTACAATCCCCCATTTCCTAGGTAATATGAATGACTACTACCTCCTTCCTTATCATAGCTTTAGAATCCTCTGTTGTCCCCTCCTTTTAGATAAGATTTATCAGAATATTCAATCATAGAATTACTCCCACTTCCTACCAGGACCCAATCAAGCACAAACCCCTGCTTCCAAATTGCCTAGCATAAGTCCAGATGCTATAAGTTATTCCCCACCCACTTATTGAGACACTCCACAATTTCTTGCGTGATCAAAGTCCCTTGTCACAATGAGTTAATAAACCCAACTGTGTTTCATCACATGTGTGTTGTTGGTAGCCTTTGGCTGGAACCTAGAGAGCATGGACACAGTTAAAGGAACTGAGCAAAGAGGTTAGATAACTTGTTTATTAAGGCTTTATAACATCAAAATGGGATTCTAAGTACTCAGATATTAAATTAATCATGAAAGAAGAACACGAACACAATCAAGAAAGAAAGATTCCAATCAAGAAAGATTGGAATTTAAGGAAAATCAAGATCACTTGGATCAGTACCCAGCCATAATGGGTGCCTGGCTGAATTCCTTGGCTTAGATGACACCCACAGATTGGAGCCTCACCCATAGGGCCCTCCATACTTCACCGTCCATTGCTGAAGTATTATATTAGTTTTGAAATGTTTTATACTCAACTAAAATATTTGCCTTTCTAGTTTAATTTCTTTTCTTTTTTTTTTTTTTTTTTGTATTCACTCCATATACAAGGAAAATAACTGGTCTGCATTCTTTTTATTAAAACTCTGCACATCCCGGAATACTAGGACTGCAAGGGAAATTCAGACTCCTCTGCCTGGCTTTCAAGGTTGTCTTTCACGTCATCCTGTCCCACTGAAGTCTCCATCCTTATCTCTCACCAGCAGGTCTGAATTTTAATGTCTGCCAGACAGGCCTAATTCACATGTCTGCCTCTGGTGGCTCTCTTAAGCATGGCCGCTTTCTCCCTGTGCCCTCACATGGCAGAGAGATCTCCAAATACCATCACATCGGAGGCTAGGGCTTGCTGTTGTCTGAATGTCTGTATCAACTCAATATTCATATTAAGATTCTAACCCTCAACATGATGCTATTAGGAGGTGAGGCCTTGGGGAAGTGATTAAGTAATGAAGACAGGGATTAGTGCCCTTGTTAAAGAGACACCAGAGAGCTATCTATCCTCTTTCACCATGTAAGGACACACCAAGAAGTCACCATCTATGAGGAACAGGCCCTCACTAGACACCAAAACTGCCAGTGCCTGGAAGACTTCCCAGCCTCCAGAACTGAGAGAAATATATTTCTGTTGTTTATAAGCTAACCAGTTTATGGAATTTTTTTTTTCATAGCAGATAAAATAGATGAAGACAGGATGTCAACATATGAATTTGGGAGGATATAAACATTCAGTCCAAGACAACTTTCCTAGTTGGAGTTTCTGTAAGAATTATGTGTGATAATCCTGCCATCAGCATCATGGGATTCATCTTCTGGAAAATAGTAATAATAATACTTACCTTAAAGGCTATGGTGAGGGTTAGAGAATATAGTCTCTAAAGAAGTATCTACCAAAGCTTAGTGAATAAAGTTTAGATTTTTTACCTAGTCCTAACCAATACTTCTCTGCCTACTAAAATGGTGTCTACCCTTCAAGTTCCAACACAAATTATGCTCTCATCAATGTGCATTCCCTGGTTGCTTTGAATCTTACTGACTTCTCCAATCTTTGTACTCTATTGTACTTAAAATCTTTATAAAGCACGTGGTAATTATACATTTTTGCTAATTGCTTTATTATTGTTTAATGATTATTTTTAAACTACATAGAATATAAGCTCCCTGAGGGTAATGAAGTCATTAGAAGAGTCATGAAATCCCCAGGAAACCAAGTACAATGCTGGGGCATTCTATAATTTCTCAATCAATAACTGACAATTGGCTGATAATGTGTAAGTTGATACCTCTCATCTTTTTCTATCAGGTGAAATAACCCCAATTTCCTTAACATTTTCTCCTATCCTATTAATTACCAAAAGCTTCAACAATGTTTTAATACAGTGTTTTTTTTTGGTGCTTGTTGAAGTACTTCCAAAGGTTTACTAGTTCTCTAGTATGAAAATTTAATTTGATGTTTTCATTGTGACAGTAACCTTAAATATTAATGTAAGCATTTCTGGATCCCAAGCTGGGCATCTGAGGGATAAATACTGCCAAGGGATCTTGGTGCCTACATGGTGGTGTATGTTTGATTATATGGCAGATTGAGCACATAAGTCATGTGAACTTGTCAAGTGATGCCACAGGTCACTTCAAGACCCTTTGCAAGGGAATTTCTGGTTCAAATGTGGAAAGGTAGGACAACTGAGTTACCCCATGTCACCTGCTAATGGAAGAACCGTGTGGAAGTAGTCAGTATCCTATTCTTTTTGCAAGTAGCAACTCCTTTTCAGCCAAAATCATGTTTCTTTATATTAATGTTTTTAATTTAAATTTTATTGGTTTTGTAGGCTTCTGTAAGGATTAATTTGTTTTGATTTTTATAGAGCTATAAGTATAGGAGTTCATACCTGATTTTATGTTTGCACATATTTAAGTAATATCATAAAACTGATTTAGGCCAAACACTGGGGGGAAGGGTACATGAGACTCTTTTCCCTTAATAGAAATCTGTATATTATAGTTTCTAAGTTTGAAAAACACTGGTTTAGAAAAATCTCTGAACTTCTCTAATAGCTGTGTCTTTTGGTCTGGGGCAGTGGAAAGAGCATTTACCAATTGTGACCTATACCCCTTGGGAAGCTTCTGTCACCTTGTCCTTGGCTCTTGCTGTTGCTGCACCAACCTACCTTTAATTCCCGCGTCCTATTTTCTAGAGCATGCAGCATCCTATACGGAGCAGGCAGTGGGCCAGTGAGGTTGATGCTCATGGCAATCTGCTCCAGGCGAGCCAAGTCACCGAGAAGAAGGCCTGTGCATTCATCTCCACAAACTGTGAAAGGGAAGCGACAGAGAATATTTACTTCTGCTAAACATCCCAGGCAGATGTTCAAAGATTTCAGCTATGAAATAGTTTATGGTCCAAGAATAATTCGGTGAAAGTTGAAGCTACTCATCTCAGATAATTAATGCTGTCGAATGGATGACAGTTGAAAAAGATGAGAACAACAAAAGAGCAGATATGCCTGTCGCCTAGGACCTGAAATACAGATGATGATATAAACTGAGAGACCAAAGAAGAGGAGCAAATAGATTTGGGGGAGAAATGTATTATGGAAGGATTAAAGTTCTCCTTTAAGACTGTTGGGGTTCAGAAACTGATACCACAAAATAAGGTGCTTTGTACCTGCTGAACTGCAAAAGTGGCCTCAAGGTCCCTATGGCTTCCCCCGCACCCCAGTATCTCTCCCAAAGCATGGGATAAAGTTGTCCTCTGAAGTTCCCTTATCTGCCTAAAGTCTGGACCTACCAAAGAAGAAAAAAATTACCTCTAGTCACTGCCTTGAGTTTTCATTAATTACCTACCTATACTATTTTCGATAATCAGAAAGAGGAACTATTCAAACTTGGTGGTAGTGGAGCAGGGATGGTGGTAGAACTGGTAGAGAGAAAAATGGGTTGTTGTCTCCTCATTATCAAATTAATCTCATAAATAGTCGTAGAATTTCTAAAATTAATATACGTTGATTCTTTTGGATGATTTAAAAATATACATATTTCAGTTTGAACTTTTTAGTTTTGCATTGCAGAGTAATGAGATATATCTACATGCTAAGGAGCAGAAATGGACATATTTATGATATGCATTCATGTATACAGTTATAATTTCTATCTTATATGCTGCAGATTGAGGTATCAAAACTATACATATTAGAGCAGAGGAAAATATATAACGTGGGAAATACTGAGATTTGGAGCAGCTTTGGATCATGCCCAAAATTGGCAAGAATTCAATTAGTTCTCTAAATAGCACTCCCCTGAGCTGCTTAATGGAGAGAAAACCATTAATGAAGCTTGTAAACAAAGAGAAGGAATACGGAGGGTGATTTTTTGATAGGGCAGCAGCTAGAGGTGAGTTACAATATCCTTTCACAGGGATTAAACTGCCCCAGCAGGGCTTTTAATAAATCAGCTCCTTGCAGGTGACACCTGCAACCATAGAGCATCATCTGCAGGGGCTTTGCAAGCTCCTGATGCTTTACAAGCTGAGTGAATAGAGGCTTTGGAGGCAGGAGTAGAAGTCTGTAACTAGAGCTGTACCTTTTACTCTTTACCAGAATGAAAGAATTTGCACTGCATGGAAACTAAGTAAAAGAAAGAGAGCACTTTGGCTTTATATCCTCGTTCAATGCAAGATTCAACAGACCTGTGTACATGAAACGATTATAAGAAAGCACTTCATAGAACACAATTAAGTGCCAAATTGACCATATCTAAACATCAAGATCCACAGACTGGTTCTTAAGCTTTAGTGGGCTTCAGAATCACCTGTAGGACTTTCTGAGCTCACAGAGGGCTTGGCTATGCTCCTAGCATTTCTGATTCGGGTGACTGCATCACCTGGTTTCTGATTCTCTGATTGAGAATGTGCTTTCCTAACAAGCTTCTGAGTGATACCGATACTGGTAGTCTGCACATTGCACTTTGAGTAACAACTGGACCAGCAGTATTGGCATCACCTGGAGCTTATCAGAAATGCATAATCTTGGGCTCTACCCCAGATCTAGGATATCAGGAGCTGCACTTTAGAAAGATCTCATGTGATCTATGCACGTTAAAGTCTGACAAGCACTGCTGTAGATCAGTGGCTCTCAACTTTGGCTACATATTAAAATCATATGGGGATTTATAAAATACAGATGTCTGAGTCCTTCCCCTCACCATCTCCAGAGAATCTGATTTGATGGGTCTGTGGTAAGGTCCAGGCATCATTATTTTTAAAAGATTCCAGAAGATTCTATCATGCAGTCAGGGGATTCAAATGACTGGACCAGATGATAAATGTAGGAATGCTCAATCCCCAAAACAGCAAGGATTTGAAGGAGATAATTTTGCTTGCTGTTTCCTCTACCTGGAACATTCTCCCTCCATCTTCACCCACCTCGCTCCTAGTCAAGGTCAGGTCAAGTGCTCTAGTGTTACTTCCTGGCTATCTTATTACTTTATTTATTCATATATTGTTTCTCCCTTACTAAGGAAAGGACCTTAAATATCTTGGTCATGGTGCCTAGGAAAGTACTTTGCACACAATAAACATTCTGTAAATATTTGTGTGCTAATATCTTTGTGGAAGATGAGATGAAAAATATTTTGGACTAAGAGAATGGCAGGGTACCCAAGTATTTGCGCATGGCATGGACCCAAGTCCATGAGACTGTGAGAAGATCAAGTAGGGAGAATGTTAGAAGAAGGGGGGGGGAGAGGGAGAGAGAGAGAGAGAGAAAGAGAGAGAGAGAGGAGGTAGAGTGTGCCAAACAGAAAACATCTGAATGTAAGGAGACAGAGAACCTCACAGAGGTGTGAGGAATAGGAGGACAGGATAAAAATAATGATTAGAGAGAAAGAAATTTCTGGGGGGAATTAAAAATGGTTACAACTTCTTTGCCACTCCTACCATTAACAGATGGAGTCTATTTTCCTTCCCCTTGAATCTGGGTTGGCTTTTTGACATACTCTGACCAACAGAATGTGGCAAAGGGATATTTTGAGTTTTGCAGTTTCTGCTTTCACACTCCTGGAACCCTGCTACCTTGAGAACATTCCCAGGCTAGCCTCCTTGAGGAATAGAGGTAACATGAGAGAGGACAGAGAAGGGCACTTGGGGCCCCAACATGTGAATGAGGCCATCTGCGATTCCCAGACATGACAATAAAAGAATTGTCCAACTGATCCCAGCCCAGATTGCCACCCTATAGAATTATGAGGATATATACACTTGTTTTAAGCTACTCAATTTTTGAATGGTAGCAACAGAATAATGGAAGCACTTTCCCAAATTCTGCAGGTGTGATTTAGAATGCAGATTCAGATCAGAGACTCTCAAGTTGCAATTCATAGGTTAAAAACAAGAAAATTCTTAATTTTATTAAAATTATGAAGAATATACAGGTTTTTTCCCACTGATCTCAAGTTCACCATCATTTAAAAAGTTCCATCCAACTTCTGGTGAAGATGTATTTTTGGCAGATGTTCTTAGGATGGAAGCAAGCAGTTTGCTCTTTTTTCACTTTCAAGATCTTGAAGTATACTTGATAATATGATATCTCACCATGCTTTCTAGGACTGTGTGTCCCTTGACTAGCCCTTTCCCCAATTTATTTATAATGTGTAACTTACCTATTTCTTCCAAGAAGGAATGAGTCAGTTTGTTAATATTGGTATGGCTAGAGGCTCCTTACTAGATGGTCCTAGAAATTATCAGGGAGAATCCCCACAGTTTTCTCAGTTTTTATTTCATGTAAGAATAAACCAGGGACTGGAATGCAGAACTAGATCTGATTTACTGTAATGTACTACAGAGTAAATTGGAGCACTAGAATGCCAAGAGGGATGATGAATACTGATTTTTCTCTCATTTATTCTACCCCCTGCCCATCTGTTTTGGTTCCTCATCTTCAGTTGTTAAAATGAAAATGTATTTAATTGCTCTTTCAAGGACTCATACATTCCATTTTATGTCTCTATGTCCAAAGGTCTATTATTATACCATGTCTCATGGTCTCTGTATTTGCTTTTTGGGGAACAAAGTCCAAGCACATTTCCATAAGTGAAAGGTAAGTTTTATAGTATGCTCCAAGTAATATACTAACATCTGTCTGAATGGGTCAGAAAGACTTATGAATATGACAGCCATGGGGATTTTTTCAAAGCTTCTGTACAAGTCTAGCTCATGCAGCTATAAGGTAAACACATAGAAAATGTGCCCTTTGCATAATGGTTTGCTATTTTATTCTGACACAAAATATTTTACTTACACCACAAGCTACTTTTATTTGCCCTCAAAAAATCTGAAGTGTCTGGCAACAAACACTGGAAATGGAATGCAAATTAAAACCAAATTTAATTCACTATAATAGGAAAGATCTGAAGAGTGTATAGAGATAGAATATTCACATTATGTAAACAACTGTTCTTTGATAAAGGTGCAATAATGGCTCAGTATAAATTAACACCTATCTTATAATCAGGATCCCCAAAGAACCTCTCCAAGCCATTCTCCTAATTCAGCAATACAGATAAGGTTATAAAGTGAGATCCTGCCAAAAATGCATGGGCGCAAAAGCAAATATTTCAAGACTATGATTATATTTTACATGACTAAATGTTTCCGAGGCTTTGCCTATAAAAGTGTCAGGATAAATTTGTGTTTAATATTAACAAATGCAGTACTAAATTCAGATCGTTATAGCTGGGCCCATGTAAGGGGCAAAACATGCAGCCAATATTACAGATCTTTCTGTTAGTAATTAGTACAAAATATTGCATTTCTACCAGAGTTCCCCATGCATAATAACTACTGGCTACTGTCACAAAAAAAATCACACACTGCATCCAAACCAAAGAAGCTGAAGCTGAAATGAGTACATTGAGTATTTTTGAAAAGGTCAAATCAACTAACCAATTTTAGGAAAAGATATATACATTGTCTGCTCTAATCAAATAGGGATAAAATGAGTAAATACACATTATTAAGAAAAGATAAAATTATGTGTTAATATGTATATTTTATATTAATTCTTCTAAATGAATGACATTGATGGTTCCTTGAATCTGAATTTTATATTTCTCTCTTTCCCTTATCTTCTTAAAGAAGAAACATTTAAATTATCATCTATTTAGGGCTTATTTGAATTTATTCAGTTATTCTATATTATTTTTAAATAAATACCTTCTAAAATAAAAATTTGATTTCAGACTCATTAAGAAGAGATCCCCCCGTTATTTCTTCGAATAGAAGGAAAGGTATTCTGTAGATTTTAGCTGAGTCTGATGAATTTGTTCAAATACCACATTGTTATATATGTAATATGTATATAAATTGAATAAAACTCTCTATAATACATATGAAAGACAAGTTCAATATGGTTCAAGGGTGGTGAAAGACAAATGGAGACTGAAAGTCCTACAAATCATAATGAGATAATAGCTTTTATCTATACAACAGTCACTACATGGCAGGCGATCTATTGTGCTTTGCCATGTCTCACCTACTGTCCCAGCAATTCTGTGAGGTGAGTACGATTAGTATCCTCATTTTGTAGATGAGAAAAATAGTCACAATAGGGTGTTTATGAATTTATAAATAATACATGTGAAGACCTTAAAGAGAAGAGAAATGTAAGGTGGTCAGAAAAGTGGTTTTCAATGACTTGAAGAACCTAGAATTAGAGATAATTATAGAAAATAAGAATTCAGCCTAATTTAAAGAAAATATTTCATCAGAAACTAATGAGCACACAAAACATCAAAAAATGGCCACATAATGATGATGATAATGACTGGAATTTATTGTGCATCTATTATGCTTAGATACTTCACATACATGAATGTAGTATTTAATTTCCATTTTGCAGATGGTAAAATGAGGTTCAGAAAAGTTAGCTAATCTAATGCCACACAACTTCTATGTGGCAAACTAGGATTCAAACCTTCATAACAGCATGCTTCCTTGCATTAGAATACTGTCTGTTTTGGGGATGCCACAGAAAAAGAGGTTAGACTAGACTACCTTACGTGTAAGACTTCTTCCAACTTTAAGATCATGCAATTCTATTGTTGTTTGATGTCAGGGAACCTCCTAGGCCTAGCAGAGTGAAAATTGTAATCAAAGTGAGTTTAGTTTACTCTTAAAGCTTGATTGAAAATAAAGGCAATAGTGATCAGGCATCTATAAGTGACAATTAAACTGTGCATCTTTTTTTTTTTTTTGAGACAGAGTCTCACTTTGTTGCCCTGGCTAGAGTGCCATGGTGTCAGCCTAGCTCACAGCAACCTCAAACTCCTGGGCTCAAGTGATCCTCTTGCCTCGGCCTCCAGAGTAACTGGGACTACAGGTATGCACCACCATGCCCGGCTAATTTTTTTCTATTTTTGGTAGAGATGGGGTCTCACTCTTGCTCGTGCTGGTCTCAAGCTCCTGAGCTCAACCAATCCATCCGCCTCAGCCTCCCAGCGTGCTAGGATTACAGGCATGATCCACTGCCCGGCCAAACTGTGCAAATCTTTAATCTGCCAACAGAACCAGTTTCATTGTGACATACAAACCACTGAGGCTGATCCAAATAACTAGAAAAATTATTTAGAATCAGAATGACAGTTGTGTTCCATACACAGCTAGCCTGAACCAGTACCAAGAAGACTGACAAGAAGAAACTCAAACTTCCTTTACTAACAAAATATGAGTAGAAGGTATAAACGTTGTGAACAGAAGTTTCTTTTATAGATTGCCCGACACCTGAATGTGAACAACATGTCACAGCTTAGAGTTCTAGAAAACTACAGCAGACATTCTGACCTTTGAATAAGAACTTACTTGGGGACTAGGTGAGGGCAGAAAGAGGACTTTAAGATGAAAGGTTATCACATGTACAACAAGCAAAGTCACAGATCAATAAACAGTGTCTAGAGATCAATTGATGTTTTTCCAACATCTTTTAGAATAGAAT
Organism: Microcebus murinus; assembly: GCF_040939455.1. Taxonomy (NCBI): domain Eukaryota; kingdom Metazoa; phylum Chordata; class Mammalia; order Primates; family Cheirogaleidae; genus Microcebus; species Microcebus murinus. The sequence continues at coordinate 32,275,313 of NC_134108.1, forward strand.
GTCCTACTTTCTTTACGGTGATAACCATATTCTACTATTTTGTTCCTGTCCCCATATATAGTGAGCAATAACTGTCATTAGTAATCATCTTTGATTATAAGTGTACAACAATGTTCTAGGAATAATATATAAGGGCCTTTGCATTGTTGTGATAAGCTCTTTGGCAGCAACTGGCTATTAAAAACTATAATCTTGATCATGTCTTTTCAGATTAGTGTCAAGATAGGATAAAACTTTGTGTTTAAGATTTTACCAAGGTGGCTGGAAGGTGCATATATTACAGAGTAAGGTGAGATACCACAGTTAGCTAGGCTTACCTCAGCCTGCCAGTAAAAAAATCATACTTTGTGATCACTTTTGCAACATCAGCAAGCAAAGCTTTTTCTTATGTTATATTTTAAATAAATTGTGACTATAAATAATAAATGCTGATATATTCCAAATACCTCATGTGCAGTGATTAAAAGTAGCCAACATCAATTTGATATTTATAAAATGTTATTTCAGGCACTTTTTATGGAGTAATATCTTGCCAACAGCTACTAATTTTAATTTCTGTTCTCTAGGAGAGTAATATATTTTACTATGCCACTCATAATCTGTTTTGAACATCACATGAGTTATTCTGTGTTAACTCTGAATTTACATAAAATAGGACATGAACAAATCTAAGTTTTGTGTTTCACAATACAAACCTTTACTATTAATGGCTTTCTTGCTCATTCTCAAATTTCAGAAGGGCAGGAAGTTGTTCTCATTTTATGAAATGTAAATTATGAATGAGAGTTGAAAGAGGAGAATGGATTTGTATTAACCTAACTTACTAAGGAGAAATCCCGATTTACAAAATCAATAAAATATCTATTCAGAACTCACCAATATACATAAGGGGGGAAAACCCCATTATAGAGCAGTCCCAAATAATTGCTAAATAGAAACAAACAAAAAGGTTGTGAAATTAGTCTGAGCACCCAGCTAGAGTATCTTTTCTCCAGTATAGAAGACAATCTCTACTTGACAATTTCTGATGAATAAGAATTTATCATAAACATGATAATCTTGTAAATTTTAGAGGAGAGAGTCTCAATGGTTAGTACAAAAAATATGTCCTCATATGTATTAAAAAGTTTTCATTTTGTATTTTAGCTGATTTTATCTTTATTTTTCATTGAGGCAGAATGAGATCTAAACACAGAGGTAAATTAATAAGGGACTGAACTTGCTAATGTTGAGTATATTCGGTAAACCATGTTCACTTCCTGTGTTTTGCATCATCTCCAGCATAGAGGTTAAGAAAATAAGATTTGCAAGACAGACCTCGCTTCAAATCATAGCTCTTCTGAAAAGTCACTGTGGGTCTTGAGAAAGTGACTTAGTGCATCTAAATTCAGCTTTCTTATCATACAGTAGGGATAATAAGTAACAAGGATGGTGCTAGAATTAAAAGGACCACATATAAAGTACTTAAATAGTATCTGGCAAATGGTAAGCTCTCAGTCAAGGTGACCCTTTAAAAAATTTACTGTTATGATAAACCCATGTATGGTGAAAGGGACTTTATGGAATGCCAAGGATTTGAAGGTAGATATATTGCTTAGTCATACCCAGGCACTGCTTCTGCTTGGTGGAGTTGGTAACCTTGGTGGCACTGAATTTGATTAACTATGAGAGACTCTGGTGTCTTAATAGTTCCTTTATGGAAACAGATTATTTGTGTGAATTCTTCACGATAGTAATGTAAACCCCACATACAAAGGCCTGTTGTCCAGCAAGAAATTCCATTTTGGATCTAGTAAAATCCTAGCTTGCTCACTGGCAATTGTCCTTAGCAGCTACAAGTCTCTTTTAGGAACTTCGGTGGTCAAGAGAAACCCTTCCATGATTCTTACATTTGCTTTATGTTGCCTGATCTCTTCAGCAGAATTTTATAACCTTTGGTAAATAACAGCTTAATCTAAAGGTATAGTGAGTATATAGATTCTTTCCACCAATATGCAGCTTACCTGAGATAATGCAATGATCATGCATAGGTTATTGATTATGCATTTTTAAAAACATACAAATCCATAAGGGGAGCCAATCTAAATTGTATTTTCTAGAGAATTAACTAAAGAGAGTAAAATTAAGTCTTGTATAATACATGCTAGTATCTGAGTATTTCCATATTCTAACTAATAGAAGAAAGCTTATTTTCTGTAGTCAACACCATGTTAATAACCAGCACCACAGATATTTCTCTTACTGCATACATGTTCCCTTGTCAAGCCAGGCTACCTCTTTTATACTCATTCTTGGGCCTTACACAATTCCACCATGATCACATGTGATAAAATGGATCCCACAGATCAAACATGCCAGGTGAATCTATTTTGCCCTAATTTAGCTTAAGGATACAGAAATATATTTCAAAAAGAATTGAGAATAAGTCAAAGTTATGTTCTCACTTGTGACCTGTTTTGTTATCTGATTTAAAAACTAGGAGTAGAAACTGAGTCCTGGAAAAGACCAATATAGAATCATGGCACATTTTTCCATAAACAGAGAAATTTTTAAATAAGAGAAGAAAAATCTAAAGATGCTTTGTGAAACAATTCCTGGAGTTAACTTAATGAAGGGAGATAAGAAAACATTCCTAGAAGTGGAAATCACTAAAGCTTTAGCACACTATAAGGAAAATCTATATAGCATAATTATAAATGTTTTAAGAAAAGGGTCTAGATATCAAAAACCACCCCACAATTTATTAATAATATTTTTGTAGAAGAAAAATTGCTATTATTTAATCCTCCAGAAGAATATAGACATTTCCAGATATAGTAACTGAACTGAACATTTCCTTGTGGGATGAGAATAATGCAAATGAACACTGAAACTGACATAACTTTGTAACCGGAGAATTGGCACTTTTGTTAATGTTGCACGGGACACATGAAGATTAGAAATCCACATTCGTGATGGATAAGTTAAGAAGGTTTCTTATGATAAATTTATTTAAAATGTAAATAAAGTAATGATCATCAACAAAATCTTAAAGCCATTGTTGCTGATAGGCAGAATGCCGATTCTCTTCACAAGAAATGTTCAGAAAATAATCCCATTATTTTGTGTTTCCCAGATTTTAATGTGCTAGTGTTTAATTTTTTATGCTTGATATTAAACATGATCTTTTGATTTCAAGTTTACTTGTGTATAATTAATAAAATTGATGATTTATAATTCAAAGATGTTAGTGTTTACATCAGGAATATCTATATGTTATCTAGTTAATTATATCCATGCTAATAATTTAACTTGAAAGCAATGTTATGAAATACTTCTTTAATTATCATTAAACTTCTTTAATTATCATTCAACTATGTCATTATACGTGGGAAGAGTGAGTATATATACACCAATGACTAAATATGATAACATAAATGTCTATAACATTACATTTAATTTATCTCCTCTCACCTTCACATTTACTTTTATTTTCAATGTAATATATTTTCATTAAAGATGGTTGAAATACCAAAAAAAAAAAAAATTAAAAACCTATCCAAACACACCCAGTTTTAACTTTATGGTATATTTTAAAATTCAGCCTTAGCTTCAGAGGTAACTCTTATAAAACTAGAACACAAAAACTCTTCTAGTTAAAATGCTATTAAGATTTACACACAAGATGTTAAAAGAAGAAATGTTGGCATGCATAAATACATTAAAATAGGTATTGTTGAAATAAAAGGTGCTAAAATAAATTTCCTTAAGGAAAAGAATACTGTAGTACAACACTCCTTCCTAAATGTATAAATAACCTATTTTAGCTTGGAATTTATGTTAGATCCAAGTATTATATTTAACTCCCAATTTCAATGTACTTTCAATATGGCACTGCTGAATCCCAAATCAGCACAGAAACAAAAAGGGAGAGAGAGAGAAAGAGACAGTGTGCGTGAGTGCAAATTGCTCTCCATTTATTATACTTGAGTAAAAATACTTGAGTACATTGCTACTGAGTACAGGTTTTATAGTTCAAGAGAAACTTATGAAGCAGTATGCCCATGGATTTCTGTTAAAGTAGGGGAAAGACAACTCAGTCATTGGCTGGGCATGGTGGCTCATGCCTGTAATCCTAGCACTCTGGGAGGCCGAGGCAGGAGGTGTTGCTTGAGCTGAGGGGTTCGAGAGCAGCCTGAGCAATGGTGAGACCCCATCTCATTTAAAAAACAAAAACAAAAAACTCAGTTGTAATTCAAGGGTTAAAGTGTCTGTTCAGCTGATTACACATTCAGTAATATTCTAAAAATTTTAATATGTTAGAATCTTTAATCTGTCACAAAGGCAATGTCAATTTGAGGCAAAACTGGAAACCCTGAGATGGACAAATAAAATAAATGAAATAAGATATGCCTTCAGGAGCTTTGTCGTAGGTCTTCAATGCACTGACTAAAGGATGCTGAGGATTTTCTCAGCTGTTCCTGGCTCAGCAGGATGGAGACAAAAACAGCAGGCGAACAGCACAAGGTGGATAGATCGTGTCAGAAAGAGTGAAGAGTAGAACTAGCTACTGCCAAAAAAAAAAAAGTCAGTCTTTCTCATTGGATTGAGACAGAAATGGAACCAAAGCCACCCAAACTAATAGCTAAGTTAGTATACGTACAAACACACTCTCTGCCTTCGCGCGCATGCCCACGCTCGCAGCCGTCACACTTCCTTCCCGTGGCTCCAGGTCGGCACGTGCAGAGTCCTGTGACAGGGTCACAGGGCACAGGCAGTGAGCCATAGGGGTCACACTCACATTCTTGGCAGGAGCCTCCACGGCTGCTTGGACTGCCAGTATAGCCAGGGGCACACCTGAATTTAAACAGTGACAGAGCAAAGGTGGTCAATGGCAAGTCATGGCTGTAAGTTGTTTTGTGTGGTGTGTGTGTGTTTTGTTTTGAATGAAACAAAACTGATATCAATAGTCTGTAGGTCAGGAGTTAGCAAACTTTTCCTGTAAAAGACAAAATAGTAAATATTAGGCTTTGCAGGCAAAGAGGCAAAATCAAGATTATGCAGTGAAAAAGAAATAAAATTTCAAGGTTTTTTTGTTGTTGCTGATGAAATTCAATACATAACAACAACAATAATATAATAATAATTGAGAAGAAATTATTTGGTAATACCGATCTACTAATGAGAAGAATGGGATTCATTTTGAAGTATTAAAATATCAAATTTACTTAGTTGGGGTTCAAATGTAGGGCATCCTATCATCAAATTCATCATAAATGTTTACTTGTAACAACAGTTCTTAGCTTTAGTGTCATACAGAATCAGGCAATGGGCCCAATTTGGTCTGAGGGCTGTAGTTGCCCATCACTGCTCTAGATCATAAACTTTTTAAGTCTTCTTTTATAATTAGAGAGGAATACAATTTATACATTGATTCCAGGGCTTTCCTATACTCATGCATTTTAGAAATAAAAATAACCAAATAATACAACCTGATAATTTTACTAATGAAGAAAAAGAGGCAAGTGGCAATAAACTACTGAGATTTTTCTATTTAATACTATCCATCTTTCCTTTCTAACACATCTTCCCCAAGATGAATTTTTCATGTGTCTGTGGAAGTGGATTAATGATATGCAAATAAGATATATAACACTGATTTGAAAAATTAGAAAGGAAGTCCAACTGGATGAACTCCAAATGCAATCCATTCATTGACTCTTCCACCTATCCATACTTCCATTCACCTAAGTATATTTCACTATCAATTATGATACTTGAAGTTTGGCAACTTTATAAGATGCTAGTAGGGCCAGATATTCCAGTTTGCTCAGGACAATCCCAGATTACCTGTTGTTTTGGCTTAATTATTAAAAACACTTCCTGACCTTCATTAGAGTATCAGATTGGACAACAAATTATATATATGGTCAGTATAAATACAAACAACAGTTAGAATTTTTGTTTAGCTGGCAAGTGGGAAAAAGTTGGGAGACAGTAACAGGGTTGGGAACAAAAGTTATAAATACTGGCAATATAATGATAGACCATCTTTAGCAGCCTAAGACAGTGAAAATTTGCATGGCTGATAGTGAAATCTAATTCATCCTGTGCTGGTTAGAAAAGGCAAGCACGAAGTAAAGTGTTTTTAACATTAGGCTTTTACACTTTCATGTTTTTGATTATTTTCTTTCCAATGTAAAATTACAAATGCTCACTAAAACTATCATTTAAGTAAGTCCACTTAAATTGCTTTTTAACATTTACAGGTGAATAACTGTATTCTAAGCAGGGTCAGATTGATTAAATGCTCAAAGAGTTTATTACAAACATAATGAAAATAAAGTATGGGGAGAGATTTCTACATTACAGGGACACTCAGGAAATTTAAGCAGTTTTAGACCTGAGCTGATGAGTTTGAGCAGGTCTAAAGATGATTTAAATGATTTAAGAAGCTCTCAGCAGTGGAACAAATTTATTTGGAAAGTTGCAATAAAAATTTAACCAAGAACTTTGGTTTAATTTAGCTGAATAAAAGCAATTTTTCAGGGAAATAAAACCTGATCATTTATATGTTAAAGATGATGAATGTAAAAGTTTAACAACATTTGAAAACTAGAAAAACAATTCAAGCCATTCACATTTGATAGTGTAGGACCATGCTCATCTATAAGCTATATGAACTGTCAGCTCTTATTGATAAACATAAATGGATATTAAAAAATAAATTTTCTGTAATCACTCTGCTTTAAGACAATAATTGTCACTTCAGTGTACCATTCCAGTCTTTTATATACACATGCTTTTGTAGATAGTGGTAACTCCAATTTATAAATATAGCTATACTGTAAAACATTTTTTCCATAAATTCTATCTATTGCTGTAGATAATCCCCTTGGTGTCCAGGGATGCTTTTAGTCCCCATGCTACTGGTGTTTAAAGGGCAAGAAATGAATATTAGTCTAAGCATAAATACCAAAGCACACTGGTGGACATTAAAAAATATATACATATTAATATATCATCTATAACTCTACCTGAACCTATATCCAAATGATGTATATATCTTCAAAATAAATGGAAATATCTGGATTTTGTATTGATTTGAGTTATTTGCTGCTAATTTCTGTTGGCATGGAAATTTTGAATGCATGGTTGTATATATGCAAGTATTGGCTATTGTGTTTAGAGTTATCATGTACAGATTTATTTGGAAATATATTAGACAAGTGTATAGGAACTGCATTGGAATTTATAAAACTTAAGTCTAATTATTTAGTTACTTATTGTCATTATTAAAATAGCTAATGCTGGTTATGTAAAAGAAGAATCTTAAGTGGGTGATGATAAAAATTAATATTAGTTTATATTTGCAAAGAAATGTACAATTTAAGGAAGTGTTCCTAGAATAATCTAGCAAAGGAATGGGTGAAGCAGGTTATGGCAAAGAAAAAAATCTAAGAAAGGGTATGATATCAGGTGAGGTCCCAGTCTTAGCCTAATTTCATGGAGAGCCCTGGAGCATACAAAACATGTCAAAATTTGTTCTGCTTTGATGCCAAAGAGCTAGACTTTTGTACTCTCACACCAGGCAGTCATTGGCTGTGGACCACTGAAGAAAGGTGGGGTAAATTCTCAGGCATTTTTGCCCCCTCTTGTTGGAGAGAAGACTTCTGCATAGGTGCCTTGGCAGGGCACTAATAGTGTCCTTTACACACTTATTATCACAATATTAGTGTAAAGTAGGTTGCCCATCAGTTATTTCTGAGATTATAAATAAGAAAAATGGGACCCAGTTTAGTTCTTGGAATTAAGCTAAGTCCACAGATCTTCATAAAACTTTAATAATGCTATAAATTATGCTAAGATTATCATGTGTGTACACTGTTAATCAGTGTGTGTACACTGATCAGTGTGTACTGTTAATAGTTCAGTGTGTACAATAGATCAGTGTGTACTGTTAATAGATCAGTGTACACTGTTAATAGTTAAAAAGACTATTTGTTACATTAGAGATAATACCTAAAATGTACTAAAAGTGATGGTGACAAGTTTGAATATCCAGGATACTGATCTTACAGAAAATATATATTTGGGAGATATTAATTACAACCTTATTAGACAGTCAGTCTGGAACTGTATTCCCTAATTTACCATTTGTACTATATTTAGAATTCAATTTAATAGCTACATACATGCATTATGAGATTTTGTAAGAAATATGATAAGAGGAAACATTTAAATAATATCATTTGCCTGTTGAGAAAGAGAAGTGAATAAAAAACACTTCATTATTTAGGTTGTGTTAATTAAAAATGCTTGTTACCATTTATATTCTGAGTTATGTATATACTTGTGGGTATAGTGCCATAGAGTGCCATAACAATGACATGCAAGTGGTTATTGCTAGATATGAGAAATAGGTGGCCAGCTTTTTATTATTAGCAATTACTGATAAGCTTTTGGAAATTGATTTGATTTGGTATTAAAAGTTATACATATTTATATATAAACTTATATATGTACACTAAAACATAAATTAGACAATGTGAAATAATTTGGAATCTTTAAGAAAGTCTAAACATAAGATAGAAGTGAACAACTTTTGGACAAACTTTAAGATACAAAAAGTTTTAAAGCATATAATTCAAACTACTAGAGATGTGGCAAAGTCATAACATGTAACCAAAATATTTATACCCCCCATAAGAGCCTGAAATAAAAAAAACTACTAGAGAATACGAAATTATTCAAATAATGAATATTTTTGTATTGTGACCCTTTACCATACAATCTTCATGTACCGTTACTCTCTCTGTGTCATGACTATTGGTACCTTTCACAGTACTGGCCTTCATATCCCCGGGGACAGGCTGTGCAGCGATAATCATCTAGGCCTTCTGCGACACAAGAAGGGCTGAAACTGAAATCAGAACAATGAAGGATTATAAAAATATTTCAATCAATTTATTTTGTAAAATTAAGTACTCCTATCTATTGTCAAGGTGATTGAGACATATTTTTTAGGTGGTGATAAGTACCATATTTATAATTATTGATGAAATTCTTAAGGGTAGTGTATCACATTAAAAACTACTAATAATAGCCAATGAATAAATATTGGTTGGCTTTTGATGAATTAACAGTGCATCATGCTAAATATGTTAATATTTGGAAATTTTAATAATAACATGACAGCCATGAAAATATTAAACATCTAGCAAAAAATGTCCTATTGTTCACAAATCAAAAGAAAAATATGCCTAGAATGTACACACATTTGACTGATAGTAGAATAAATATTACTGAATATTTTCAGGTTTAAAAAAGAGGACATAAAAGCTATATATATATATCTATATATATATATTTTTTTTTTCCTGAAAACTAAGTCCAAATGGCCACTGGCACTTCAATGCATTAAGTGAATAAACATTTCATTTAGAATAAAAGAGTGCCTTTTCTAATTTACATCCAGATTTCCAACTACATTTTACTTTAAACCCTAAGTAATAAGATTTATTGTGAGAAGAGGAGAAAGCTTTCTTTATGAAAATGAATAAGATTTCCTGGCTATTTTATGGTCTTTTCTAATAATTAGGACTTATATAACTTGCCCTATGTTTTCTCTATAATGCTGGGAGAACACAGCCCGTCTGTCTTGCTCTAGGATTTCTAATTAGATAACTCTACAAAAGAAAGATTTGATAAGACTTGAAAACTAAACTATATTATAATAGCATGTAGTTTGGGGTTGTTACAAACTTCTCTCAAATGTAAGCAGTGCTACATTCCCAGTGGATAAAACTGCATGATGCATGAGAAACTTAGGAAGAGAAAACATACTTGTTACAGAATAGTAATGCTGCAAACACCATTTTTCTTTTTGCAGGTCTGCTAAATCAGTTGCTACTGAAAAAGCAATAAGTTATATAATATAAGGCAGGGCCACAACTCCTTTTGGTCAAGTGCCATTAGGAACCTATTTTAACTGTCTTCCAATGCATTAAATCAATAGTACATGAATGAGTAATAAACTCTAGCTTTTGCAAATTATGTGAACAAATTGATCTACTACTCACAAACTCATTATCCAACAAATTTGTTTTTTGCTTTCACAAAAAGATAGACCCATAAACTCATAATTGACACACTCTGCCAAATTTTTAGCTCTTTAATTGAAAGCTTGATGCTGAGTGCATCTGCCTGCACGTACACACACACACACACACACACACACACACACACACACACACACAAACTCTCTTAAACATAGCTGGGCTCTAGGAAACAGATTTTAGACATTTCAAGTGTAACTCTAGAGAGCCAACATGATCAAATTATACTCCTTTATAGTAAAATAATGAATAGTCAATAAATAAAATGTCTCAAAGTAGTGTATAGGAATGTAGTAATTCTTAAATAGTTGAAATCAACTTTTTTGAATTATGATATTATGGTGGACTGTACTTTTTCCTTATATCACATAAAAGAACTTCTGAAGAGGGGAGTAAGAGTTCCATCTTGTTTGAAGTTCGAGGTCATTATTTCTGTTTACAACTCCCTCATCTGCTCTCAATTCTCCTTTTGTCTGCATGACCACTCTGAAATCCTTGTGCTCTTCTCTTGGTGACCATCTTTACATTTCCCTGCAGCTGGTAATTCCAGACTCCCCTCAACAGAGTCTTAAGAGTCTGCTCTCTGTGTTGTCTACTGTGGATGCTTCAGAGATGGACTGGCTCCCTGGAAACCACCTCCTTCTGGTTTTTATCCCATTTCATTAGTTGTTCTTTTTCAGTTTCCTTTGCTGGTTCTATGTAATGTCCTTGATCTCTTAATGTGATCCACAGTTCTGCTTTTAGATTTCTCCTCTCCTTTCTTCTCTCCTCTAAACTATCTCATTTAGTCTTAAGGGATTTAAATACTGTGTCTAGTCAGGCGAGGTGGCTCACGCCTGTAATCCTAGCACTCTGGGAGGCTGAGGCGGGCAGATCTCTCAAGGTCAGGAGTTCAAAACCAGCCTGAGCAAGAGTGAGACCCCGTCTCTACCATAAATAGAAAGAAATTAATTGTCCAACTAAAAATATATAGAAAAAAATTAGCAAGAGCATGGTGGCACATGCCTGTAGTCCCAGCTACTTGGGAGGCTAAGGCAGAAGGATTGCTTGAGCCCAGGAGTTTGAGGTTGCTATGAACTAGGCTGACGCCACAGCACTCTAGCCCGGGCAACAAAGTGAGACTCTGTCTCAATAAGTAAGTAAGTAAATAAATAAATAAATAAATACTGTGTCTACCCTAACAGATATAAAACTTAGCTTCTGCCCCTACAAAAATACACTTGACCTTTCTATAATTTTCCCCATCTCAGTCAATGGTCACTCCACACTTCAATTTGCTCAGCCAAAAACCATGAAGTCAACTTTGTATCCCTTTGTCTCACACTCCATATGTACTCTATCCTCATATGCTGCTGGTGCTACCATCAATAACATCATTGGATTATCCTTTACCAAGCCACATCTTGCCATTGGAAAATTTTAAGCCTTCAGGACATTTAGTTACCCACTGGAGCTCTGCTGACTTCATCATTTACCACCCTCCCCCCATCCATTCTGTTCCAGCCACCTTGGCCTCTTGCTGTCTGCCAAGTGTGGGCCTGTCTCTGGGCAGTGCACTTGCTTTTCTCTCTTGCTGGACTGCTCTGCCTACAGACATTCACATGGATCACTTGAGGCATATCTCTGCACAAGTCTCATTTGTTTATGGAGATCACGGACTACCCTATCTAAAATGGTACCCCAGTCACTCTAAATTCATGGAGATTACTTTATTTTTCCTGGTAGCACTTGTCATTACCTGATATTACATTATATACCTATTTGTTTATTGTTTTACTATCTTATGAAAAAAATATAAACTCCAGAGGTAGAAACTTGGACTATTTTTTTTCACTTATATATTCCCAGCATGATGAAACATGTCTATCAGAGTTGGGCCTTCATTAAATATTTGTTGAATAAAGGAATAAATAAAATACTATATCTTCAAGGAATTTACAATTCTGCATAAGAGACTGATATGTACAAATAAAGGACAGGACACATATCTTTCATCTATTATTTACAGTATCGGAATAAATTATGTGCTTAGTAGATGTTCAATTTCTGAAAGAATGTTTGATTGAAATAATAATATAAAGTAAAATGCGTTAGTGGTATGCAAAATGCACAAAATATATGCTGCACTATGGATAGATTTTGTGGCAGAGGTGGGGTCTGGATGGGGCTTTAAAAATGGATTGGATTTCACAAGGATTGTCACAGGGAAGAGCAAAAGCAAAAATTGCTGAGCATGTTTGGAGAAGAGCAAGAAAACTCGGAACTTTGGCATCAAGTATTATAGAAGGGAATAGAGGGCACTGAGGCTTGAAATGGAGGCAGATTGCAGATTTCCAGCCAAGACGTCTGTCCTTCCCTTGGGTAGGCAGTAGCAAACTCTGGAGAGTGTGTGAGCACTGCTGCTCCATCACAGCTGTGAAAAGTCTACCAGATTTATTTTAGTAAGAGACACTGAAGACTTGAACTAGTGCCGTGGAAGTGAGTTGACAATAACTCACCACACCTTCCCTTTATTTCTCACAGATTGCACAGATTGAAGTCACAAAAATGAGATATTTCAGCCTTCTCCATCTATGCCTTAGAATCCATTTTTATACCTCAGAAAGAAGTGTCCCTATTCTTTGCCCTGGCTGGTTTCTTTGCTTCACACTTCAGTCCTTCTTTTTTCATCATATATAGGTCTTTGCTTTGTTAATTAGCCTAATATGTTCCAAGTAGTGGTGAGTCATGAAATTAGTGAGTCATGAAATCAATTTAGTGGGTTTTGACCAAGAATTTTTTCTAAAAATGTGAGGTGATAAAATTAATAAATGCTATGGTATCTACACAACAAGTTTTGTGTATTGGCTAATGATGTAAAAAAGTGTTTCTTAACAGAGGTTCAATCAATAAAGTTTGAAAGCCCCTGAGCTAGCCATTTTAATTTGATATTTTGATTCTTTCAGGGTCATTTTGAATATAAAAATATACTCAAATTATACAAATCATATAAAACAACAAAAAAGCACTCTTTTATTGATCCTTCTAACCAATCAAGGTAGTATTCTTTCTCCTTATTGTTGAAATTTCTTAAAACTGTAAATTCCAACCCTTGTAACTTATTGTCTGCTTCTACTATGGATGGTCAAAATTTATCAATGACCCTCATAGTTAATTGGCACCATATTTACTCCGTCTCCTATGTGAGAGGAGTGTGTGATGCTGTTCATTGCTGTTCTTCTCTACCTCGGTATCAGTGACACTGCTGCCTGGGTTCCCACATCTCCCCAACTGTTCCTGCCTTGGCACTTCCTTTTCTTCTGGCTTTCCCAACTAGAAAGTCCTGTCTTTCCTTCTTTCTATATACTCCCATGGGTAACATTAGCCTGGGAGATCTTATCCCACTGTAACTCATTTATTAACATATCTCTTCCTTCATCTGTTCCTGCAATTTTCGGATTTCCATTTCCTGCAGTTATTTGCATATTTCCATTCAGACAGAAACTTCACATCAATTTGAACCTATTTGAAACATAAATTGTCTGTCTTGTGCAGCAACTCTCTCCTGGCTTCCCTATTTCTGTTAATGGCATCACCATTTTGGAAGGCAACCTAGCTAAAAAACTCAGTGTTCAATGTCTGCCTGGATCCTCACCCCTTATATATAATTAGTTATCAATTCTGTAGGGTGGTATTAAACAATTTTCTCACATTTATCCCCTTTTCGCCATTCTTGTTACTACTATCTACTTTCAGGCTCTAATTATCTTTTGCCTAAGCTAGTGTACTAGCCTTTTAATTGGTCTCTTTGCTTTTCTCCTTTACCTGTTTCAATTCATTATACTTAATTCTATCATAGTAGTCTTCCTAAAGTGATGCTATGATCATATTAACCTTTTTCATAAAATAAAAAGTTGTAGTGTTTCCTTATTACATGGAAAATTAAATAGCTCTTTCTTAGACTAGTATTTAAGGATTTCTACAAGATGGCCTCCATTCTCCCATTCGTTTTCATCTACAATTATGAAATTCTATCTGAACTCCATTCTCCAAACTCTGTTACTTACTAGTTTTGAAACATTCCTTCTGTTTGCTGTTTTCAAGCCCACATAATTCCCTATCTTCAGTAAAAATCCTTCAATCCACTGTTTAAGATCTATCAGACATACTACTACTTCTTTTAATATGTTCCTGAAGCTTTCAAAATTAAGTGTGGTATTTTGTGCCTTTGAATCTTCTTACATTTAAGTTGACATTCCTTAAGACACATGTTCTATAGTCAGCTTCTCCAAGAAAGGGCACATTTCTGTCATATACACCCTGTAGTTTTTATTATAGTGTACCCACCAGAAAATATCAGTTAATTACTTAATATTTGTAATCCAAATGGTTCACATTTTAAAATGAATATACAAATAACCTTCTATTGTTTAAATTTGGGCACTGGGGGAGATTAGGGAAAGGGAGATGAGAATAATATTATTTTTTATACACTTACAACTTGGTGCTTGGATGAAAAGTAAGATCATGTATATTATCCTCATCAATATCCAACTCACCTAAAAATTTACATTTGACACTCTATAAAAGCTTTATGATTTCAGCCAACAAGAAAGAGGAACTTACAGAGGAAAAGGAGACAATTTACATGAAAATGTTTTCATCTTGGTTTTCGGCTAAAGATGAAGAAAAGTGAGTAGGCACAGGTAGAAAGATCACTTTGCCTGAATTGCTTTGTGGTTCTTTAATACTCAAGGTAAGGTGTCCAGAATTCTAATTCTGAATAAACTGACATATATTATTTTCAAAAAGAAATTTAGAGTAAAACTACACTACCTTATTGAAGTCTATGAATCACTTAACAGAAAGTGTAGGTAGTCTTAGCAAAAAGGTAGATGAAAACATCTAAGGTTTTCATCAATATATAAACCAATGCAGAATGTTCAGATAGGACTGAAATAAGATATTCCAGCTTTTGTTTCTCTTTATGGCTATGTTTCCATGGTACCAAGCTCAGACTATCACAAGAGAAAGGGGCTGTGATTCTGGGAGATATGACTTTTTTGGAACATAATAACAAGTCGTCCTGCTTTAATTGTGCTATTTTTCAATATTTTCATTGATAATTATTTCCCAATCTTGAATTAAACACATAAAATAAATGGAAATAACCAAAAGAGTGATATAATATGCATCCAAACAATCCTTCATGGCTGATATTATGGGCAACACTATATATAAGAACTAGACCTGTATATTTATGAAACTATGCACATTTTTACCTATATCATTCATTTTATAAACATACATTAATATTGGTATTTACATTTTAATTAATAAGTATTATTTACTTGGAACAGGATTTTTAAAGGAAAAATAAACAAGATGAAAATTATGTACTCACTTTTGTCATATTTTATATTATTAAAAAGGTCTATCTTAAATTAAGATTTTTTGTCTACATGGAAAAAAATAGCCAAATCAAAGACAGCCCATGTGCTAGACAGATGGCATTACTGATCAGGAAATATGGTTATATTTCTCAATCTTACTTGTTGCTGGAAGAAATCAGAGGGCAAGCACATTGCTGACAGTCATTTGGCAGTCCCTTGACAATTCCATAGTATCCAAGAGCACATCGTTCACAGAAGTCACCAGCAGTGTGATGTTGACAATTCTGTAAAGGTAGAAGAAGAAATAGTTTGTTTGTAATTTACTGAGAGAACGTAATTTATCATATAGCTCCCCAGCTATGAGTGTATGTGTGTCTATGAACACATATACTGTCATTCTCACACACATACATACATGCACATACACTTTATCATTAGCAGAGAGCTCAGTTTTTGATATAAATATATTTTTAAAAATTTCTTTCATTTGAGAAACTTACACTATGCTATTTTCACTTTCCTGACAATAAGAATTTTGTTCTCTTTTCTCTACATCAATCTTTGTGTAAATTTTTGTTACTCTAAGTTAGGGTATAGACTTCAAGAATCTCTAACATTTATTATTTCTTCTGGCCATTTATGTTTCCAGATTTTAGGCCTATGAGATGGTAGAAAAAAATGCTCAAAATACTGGGATCTCAGTATATGCCCATCACTGGGCTTTCTGAAACTAAAGCAAGGCAGAAAGCCTAAATGTTTCAAGAGGCGACAAGAGCGAAAAAGCTCAGTCCAGTCAACCACCTTAAGAATGTTATTCATCTATTTCTTTTCACATGTTGGTGGTTCTTCAGAAATATAGAGGACCCAGTGTGAAAACAGCAATCTCAGGTCAATATTTTCTTTTTTAGCTCTTACACAATAAGAGACATCAGGGTGAAAACGTTTTCAAGACATTTACATAAGGAAATGAGAAAATTTCTGAATAACATGTAAATAGTTTTTGAAATTAAAATTCTCATAAAGTAGAATTATATTTAAAACAGAATAATCAATTATGCAACAGGGACTTAGAAAGAGCTACATGTGAGGCACTGAAATAGGCACTGAGAGAATCAGATGAGGAAAAAAGGTAAAATAATATTCTACCTTCTAGGACTCACTTCAACTTTGGGAAAATAAAAAAGAAGAAACATGACAAATAAGAAACATGGCAGCAAGAACACAACACTGAATGTTGTTTACAGGAAATCTGACACGACTTTGGGAGCTGAGAAAAAGGAAGAAATAGAGGGAATTGAGAGTTGGGGTTTAGCCTGATTTTATGACAGGATTTGGAGTAGTCAGAACAGTGACTAACATTTTATAAACAAGTTTATCAAAAGAAAAGTTGAGAAACCAAAAAGGCAGTGACAAAATAGATGGATGTGTTAGTGAACTGATTTCCTGATCAACTCAGCTGGAGCCACAGAGCTACCTGCAGGCTCTATATCGAACTTGGATGACATCCCATACGCTGGACTCTTTGCTTTACCCAATCAATCAAGAAGAATGCATTTATGTTTCATGCAATGTTTGGTATGGTATGTGTAGTCGTTCATGACAAACAATAGCTGAAGTCACTTCTACCACAGAGATTGACATGAAATTTCATCTTTTTAAAAATTCTTTTTTTTTTTTTTTTTTTTTTAGAACTTCTATTAACTCTTTTTGGGTGTTTGTCATTGTCTGCAGTGAAACCTTGACATTGCTACAATGAATTTTAAACAATTGTTTTTTTATACTTCTGGTGCTATAGTTCAAAATATACTGTGACACCTATAGATGCATTTTGTAACTTAATGTAAAATGGATTCAGTTTTCTGACACGACAGGGTACAAATCTCACATCTTCTAATTCTGTGCCTCACTCTCACTAGATGATAGCCCCTTATTTTCAGAGAAAAGCAAGCTCTCTCATTTGGTTGCTCCCTCGGGTTCATGCCGCCAAACAATTCACTATCTTGCCTGAATTATTTTCTATTCTTTTGGCATTTATTTCTGTCCTTTGTCTAAAGCTACTCTCCTCCTAAACTGGTTTCCTTGCCTCCTACCTGCCCATATCTTAATTCTTTCCTTTTTGTGCAGGCTTATTGCCATCAACATTTGAAGCTGGTCAAGCCTTTCCTATCTTAAAAAACATCTGTGGGGTCTCAAGTTGCTTGGCAACTTCTATCCTATTTTTGATAAGCCTACATTTCTGGTCTCTACTTCTTCATCTCCCATTTATCCTTTAAACATTCTTCTGATGTCACCATTGACAAAATTCCAGATCTTTGTTGCTAAAATGAAATTTACTGACAATAATCAGTTCTCAAGATATGCGAATTTTTTGCAGTAGCTGATATTTCTGGATCCTCTTTCTTTGAAATTTTTTCTTACTGTGGTTTCTTTAATAGTAAGTCCATAGGTTTTTCTCCTACCTCTATGGCTACTCTTTCTTACTCTTACTCGTAAACTCTTCCTTCCCTTTCTGTTTAGTAATATTGATGTCCTTAATTCTAACTTTGGCTCTCAGCTCTTTTTTTCCTACATACTCACCTTGGTGATTTCATCCATTACTATGATTTCAGCTATCTGTGTGCCAAAAAACTTTATACATTTTTATACATTCAGCCTGGATATCTCTAATGGATTCCAGACTTTTAATTTCTAATTGTTTCTTAGATAGATCTTTATGTACAACACAGAAGCACTTTGAATTTGAAATGTCAAAAATTAAAGCTCACCTTTCTCTACACGTGCTAATCCTCTTGTATTTCCCATTTCATTTGTGGTCACTGACATCCCTTCAATTCCCCAAGTCACCAACCTAAAGGCCTCTCTTAACCCAGATATCTATTTGATTACTGGTTCCATGATTTTACTACTCTTTGTTTCTTGACTTCCTTGTTGCTACTGTTTTTATCTGGCCACTATCATCTTTTTCTCTGGATTATTAGAATAGCCTCTTAGCTAAAGATCCTGTTTCCAAATTTTCTCATCCAGTGATTTCTCCACACTGCAGTCGGAGTGCTTATCCTATAGAACACATCAAACCATACCATGCCCTCTCTTGCTTGAAAGCCTATACTTGTTCCCCACTGCTGTCAGGATGAATTACAAACTCCCTAGCATGGCCAGGAAGACCATCATAATTGGCCCATGCTTACCCCTCCAGGTATACCCCTAGCCACTGTTCCCTTTGCCCGTAATGTGGTAGCCATATGGGACCATTCGAAATTCTCAAATTATGCAGATGCTTTTTCTCACTTCTGGGTGCAAACCCTTTGTTCTAGAATGTTTTTTCCCCCTCTTATCTGGCTAGCACTTATTCATTTCAGCTCTCATTTTAAACATCACTTTCTCTGATTCCCTAAGTCTGTTTTAGATGCTGCTTCTAGCTCTACACAGTGCATTAAACATGGTAGGCATTCAACGGCTGTTTTGAAAGACTGACTGAATGAATGCATGTTCTCGGCAGTATAGATAAAATTGGTCAGACTTTTTAAGATGAAGAAGGCCAAGTTTCAAGTCTAATTACAGAAAAGTGGTTAGCAAGGGAAAATGATTTGTCATATTTTGATATTGATTTAAGTACCATAATTCTCCCTTATTAAACCATCCAAAAGAACCATCATTTTTTAGCAATAAAATAGCCATTCCATATTTAACAGTAGCATTGTGAGAGATAATGGCTCCAAGATAAAATAATTATCTATGAATCCAAGTCTCAAATCATTCAGCAAGGTGTCATGCTGATGAGTAAGTGTTAACTGGGGAGTGTTTTAAGAACATATTTTATAGTTATAGAAATGAACATGTGCCAAAAATACATGGAATCCTCAACATAATTGTAGCATTTTGCTTCTGTAATAAAATCATTACATAATGAATTATTCTATGTAACCTAAATGTAACACTAATAACTGAAGCAAAATACTTAAAAGAGAGTAATCATTACTAAAAATATAGAAATTTAAAAATATCGTTTTGTTTCTTTTATACCTGCAGCTTTATATAATTTTTTCACAGAGCAAGCAAATATTTCATAGAGATGCTGACATACTAAACTTGGCTAATTGAATCACACATGTCCTGGTTAGGTCTGCAAACACAACACATAAATCATGAGTCTATTTTTGAAATATTTTGACATAGTTCATATGACTTTCCTGTCTGCTTTGAAATAGTGTACATAATATTTTCTCTTGTATAGAAATTAGACTTTAGGGAAAATTTCTATATTCTGCGTATCTAATGAGAAGTTTAATTATATTATCAAGAGTGATATGTGCTAATATCTTTTCAATAATAGATTAGAATATATGAGATTCATGAGGGTTTTTATGCTCATTGGAAAGCTGGTGGTATATATTCCTTCTGCTAAGTCAAATGAATATAACATTAATATTATAGTATCTTAGACCTAAGGTGAGAAGTTATTCAGCCTAACCTTCTTCCCATACAAGGATGTCTTCTATTCTTTCCTTGAGATATTGTTAAATGCATAAATTCTTATAAAACAGCCCTTTTCATGCGGCATAACTATGAGCTATGAAGTTTTTCTTTATGCTGAATGAAAATTTGTTTCATTTTAATTTTCAGTCAATAATCCAATTTTTGGCTTCTGAAGCTATGCAGATTAATTCCCTTTTCCCAGGGAGGGTTCTCAAATATCTAAGAATACTATTATTTACTAAATCTTTTTTTCCAAGCCAAATATTTAATGATCCTAGTTACTAAGAATTACTTCTAAAGTATAGTAGATTATAAGTCTATAGTTGTGATTTGCAAATACATCAAATGTACTTTTTTCCTTGATTTGAAACTTGCACAAATAGCCATATCTTGACATCTTGTGAATCTGCAATCAAGTAAAAACTCCTGTTTCACATGAATTGCTAATATATGTCATTTCCTCTGTTCTTTTTCTAACTAGTGTTTAGACTAGTTCTTTTTCTAACTAGTCTTTTCTAAACACTAGAAAATAAACTTGTAGAGGACAAGCTCCATGCAATCCACATCTTTAGATTCCCAGCACCTACCATTAGGAGTGCATATCAGAAATGATAATTCATGCCACAAGAATGAATCAACAAGTAAGCCTACCTAAGTTCAAACCTCTTCTACTAATTTCATCTTGTTAATTGTAAGTCATAGTTCTAACTATTGCAATCTTTCCCACCATCCAACACATTAGGTAACACTTCCTGTTTTATGTCATCTGAATATTTGATAGGTCTCATCCAAATCATTGACAGATATTTTGAGCACAACAGGGTCAAATACAAAGCATATGCCTCATAACTGGAGACATCTTTAGTGCTTATTGTGGGTCACATTTTTTAGTAACTTATACTCCCGTCAACCTACCAGCTGGTTAACATCCAGCCCATATTTTCAGCCTCATTTGTGAGGACAGCATGAACCATTCCATCAAATGCCTATTTAAACAAATGAGGGTTTGAATCATAGGTATGACCTTTACTGTTTTATGACTTAAGAAAATTATTATTTCTTTCAGTCTCAGTTCACCAACTGTAAAAGAAGAAATAATCCTGTCTGCTTCATAAATTTATTGCAAGAATAAATAAGAAAATCTATGTACAGTGGCCAGTTCTGGTCCTGGTACATATATAGGGTTGGACATGTGGTAGCTGTTATTGTTTTCACTCAGTTTGAGATATGATGTATCATACTATCTGATAAATTTGATATTGTACTGGGATTTGGGAAACTAGGGTCTTACATATTAGGTATATACTAATCCTAGCATTTAGTGTGATATGTGTTATTTTGAGTGAGCCTATTCTAATCCCTAATGAACACTGCTTAATTTTTATACAGTTGACAGATATTGGTTAAGTAAGCAACCCTTGAGTTTCATTGGAGATCAAAATCAATCTGTTTCATACATTTTTTTTCCTTTACAAATCTGGAAAAAACATTTCACTGCATTCTATCCTGTGACAAATATCATATTCTCATGATTTCTCAAATATTTTTCAGACATGGCCCTTAATCACTATTGCAGATTGTATCAGGACTCTAGTATATAATTCACTTGAGCTTTCAAAGTCAAACTCATTTAATCAGCTAAGAATGTGTTTACTCTCTCACAATCTGGAGAAAGTATTTTGTAGAGGATTTGAAACCTGCTTTTAGAGCTTTTTGGACAAGGCACTGTAGCTGCTTAAATTTTCTTAGCATTAATTTCAGAGTTGTAATAAGATGCAAATAATCCCTATTTTGGCAAGGTTGTTAGATTAAACAAGGTTTACAACACACCTTAAACACAGCAGATTCTAGTAAATCTGTAGATTCATAGTAAATCTATTTACTGCAGATAGGGCTAATTGCTTACTCATGGATACTGATAATGTTTCAGGTAACAGAGCAGATCACTGATAGACATTTGCTTTTTATTCTTTTATTTTTAAAATAAGAATTATGATAGAGTTAATTTTCACAAATGATTTAATATTTAAAAAGCTCTTTGAGCTAGCTGAGGCTTCAATATTTCCAGGTACAAAATAGGAGAAATAATTCTGACCATGGGTATAGTGATGATTAAATGGGAATATCACCTATCTATTTGTGTATGTGTATACAAATTAGTATTAGTTTACTTACCTCCCTTACTTTCCTCCTTGAGGTTCAATATGACATAGGTTTTACTCTTCCATTTTGGAAGAAAAACTTCTTTAAGAGGCAAGAGTGACTGAGCTATTGATAATAATATGACTATGTGCAGGATATATTAATGCCTAGAATGAAAGCACAACTCTCTTGCAAATGTCATTAGGTATTATGAAAAGCACAGTTACAAAGTGATCTTGGTTTCTTTGAAATAGTTAGCCTATAACATTTTCTATAGTTATATTTCCTCTCCACTCTATATTTTTAAAGAAATGCATGAAGAAAAAGAAAAAGAAAGATAAGTTAGGGCCCTGTCTCCAAACATTACCACATGGGGGTGAGGGCTTGCTATGATCTGAACATTTTTGTCCTCCAAAAATTCCTATATTGAAATCCTATCCCCCATGTGATACCATTAGGGCATGGGGCCGTTTGGAGGTGACTAGGTCATTAGGGTGAAGCCCTCATGAGTGGGATTAGGGCCCTTAGAAAAGAGACCCTAAAGAGCTAGGTAGCTCCTTCCAACATGGGAGGACATAGGAAGAAGGTGTCATCTATGACCAGGAAATGGGCTTCACCAGACACCAAATTTGCAGGAGCTTTGATCATGGACTTCCCAGCCCTATGGACTGTGAGAAATAAACTTCTGATGTTTATAAACTAGCTAGTTTATAATATTTTGTTATAGCAGCCTGAATGGACTAAGACAGTAAGAAAATCTAGCATAGTGCTAGACATAAAAATGGTTTTTGTAGTTTATAATTAATTATCAACTGATTGGCTTTTAGACTATAAATGGCAGATAACACATATAGTAATTATCATCTTTATGGTGATCATTATCACAATTGCTTTTATGGATCTTACCATGTACTAAGTAGTATTCAAGCCTTTTATTATTTCATTGAATCCTTACAAAAACTCTATGAGTAGGTACTATTATTATTTTCATTTTATAAATGAGGAAACTAAGACCACACTAAAGTTAAAAAAATTTTCCAGGTTTACACAGCTGGTAAAGGGTGAAGACAGAATTTGAATAAAGGCAGTGTGACTGTAGAGTTTATGCTTGCCACTATACTAAAGTGCCACTATACACATAAAATAAAAGAGAAATCAGTATGCTTTGGTTTCTTCAGTTACAGCATGGGAGTAATAATAGCTATTTTTTATTTGCCTCATGAGGGTTTCCAATGTGAACAAAGTTGCCCAAATTCAAAAATTGTAAGTTCCCTAAAAGACAATATAAAAATTAAGAGCATAACAATTTATACTGTGTTTATTTGATGGAAGTCTTTATTTATTTTTTACTTTATCTAGTGATTTCTCATAAAATAGACCTGTACTTATGATTTCTTGTTTTTTTGTTTTTCTTATTTATTTATTTTTTTTGAGATGGAGTCTCTCTCTATTATCCATGCTGGTCCTGAACTTTTGGGCTCACGGGATCCTCCCACCTCAGCCTCCTAAAAAGCTGGAATTACAGGCACAAAGTACCACTCTGGCTGGTCACCATTTAGGATTGTTAAGGAACAAAATCTATAATAACCAACTGGTCAAAAGAGGACAGTGTAAAGACAATAATATTTATCCTAATAAAAATGAAATTAAACTGCATCCTTTCTGAATGCTTCTAAATTAATCATATAATACAAACGTAACCCTGCTAAAAATGCTAGTAAAGATTGCATAACAAAAAAAGTATTTAATTCTTGCTTATGAATGTATAAATTATTTTGCTCCCCCTAAATTACCTGAACTTTATAAGCAAGCAGATGATGAAAAATACTACACCAAAAACAAATAGCAACTATTTTAGGAATTCAAGAATGGTTAATATTAATTATGCATTTACTCCATAATAACATTTATCATTCTGCTAAGGTGAAAAAAGTATATATGATCATCTCTTAAGTGTATCTGCATATTCACTCTACCCTCCAAAATAAGCATATGATAAATTTCAATATCCTATCCTTATTGAAAGAAGATATCTTTAAGAAGCCAGAGATAGAAAAAAGTTTTCTTAACATGACAAGAAAGATTTTTCATACACTAACCACCAGCATCATACCTTATGGAGAAAAAATTGAGACGTTCATATTAAAATCAGGAATAATATGAAGCTGATCACTCTTATGTTTAACATTTTTTGGAAGACTTAATCAGTATAAAAATATGAAGTTATTATAACATATATCTTCTGGCAAGTAAAATAACAATTATAATTATTTATAAATAATATTATTTTATTTTAAACATAAAAAATAACTGACTCAATTGAAAAACTTCTAGAATCAAAATAATTGAAGCTCTGACTCAAGGGGGATGGGGAGCAAGGGCTATATACATAACCTTAACATTTGTACTCCTACAATGTGCTGGAAAAATAAATAAATAAATAATAAAAAAATAACAGTGTCTGGATATCAAATACATATACAAGGCATCTATTCTGTTAATGTTTACCAATAATGACCAGTTTATAAATAAACTATGGTGAAACTAAAAATGTAATGTTTCCTATTGAAATGAAAATGTAAGATACATAGAAATAATTTTAATATGAGAAATGTACATTCTACATAGATAATGTTAAAGCAGTTTACTATAAGACATAAAACGTTTGAATAGAGCAGACTATCATATTCCTGGGTTGAGAGAAAATAACTAAGTAGTGTAAATATAGCAATTCTTTACGAATAGGTTTAATCCCAACTAAAATTCTAGTAACATTTTTAGGAAAGGGATTGAAAAAGTGAAAAATATGTTAGCTTGAAAAATATGTAAGAGTATCTAGATAAGAAAATTTTAAAAAGAAGAGTAATAACGGGATTGCTTTACCAGATATTATTACTTACTATAAAAATGAAGGTAAGCAGAACATTATAACAAGAACCAAAAGGTTAGTAGAATAAAATGGATGATCCTTACACATATCTTAAAATGGAGAAAATAAACTTGCATATATTCAGATACCATACCACAATAAATTCCAGAAAGATTAAAAAGCGGATTTTAAATGAAGTCATTAAAATAATGGTAAATACTATGGGATCCCAGTATAGTTATTGAAAGCCATGCGCTGGGTAAGATTTCCATCAGAATGAGTGTAGTTAGAGAAGCAAATTGCTCCAAAGATTGAGTCCCAGAAATGCCACTATGTAGATTTCAGAGTAACGAGGAAGAAACAACAAAAAAGACTGAGAAGGAGCTGCCATTGAGTTTGAAATCCCCAGAATTTCATGATCTGGGAAGCAAACTGAACGAAGGTTTTCAAGAAGAGAGGAGTGATTCACAGTGGCAAACACCGCTGATAGATCTAGCAAGATGGACACCAGTTGCCTAGTATCAGCATTAGTTCCAGTATAGTGGTGGAGGCAATAGCCTATTTTATTAGTTCCAGAAAGAATGGATGGAGAGAAATTGTAGAAGGAGTACGGACAACTCTTCACCATACAGAATAATGAAGTAGTAGCTACAAGGGAGGTGGAGTTTGTTTTCGTCTTGTTTTTAAGATGGAAGAAGAAACAAAAAGCAATAATGTAGGAGGGAGGGGAGACCAGCCAGAGTAACGTCCTTGAGTGGGAGAGCAGTGGGATTTAGAGCATATGTGGAAGGTGTGATCTTTTCTAGAAACAAGAATGGCTTATCCCAAGCAATGGAAGAGTCAAAATAATTGGGCACATGTGCAGCACGGTGGTTGCATGTGGTAGTGGAAGCTTGTGTACTTCTCTTCTGATTGCTTCTAACTTCTCAGTGATGGAAGAAGCAACACCATCAACTGACAGTAAGGATGAGAAAGGGTGGGAGGGAGAGGTTTGGGCTTGAGGAGAGAGGAGAAAGTATGAAATAGTCATTCAGGAATGTGGGAGAGGAAAGGTGGCATTATCACAGAGCAGTACAAAGGATCCATTTGAAGAGAGTGATTATAGATTCAAGGTGACACTATATGGTGGCACAAGTGCCTCTTTTTCTACAGCCACATACAGCTTAGGGAGCACGGGTGTGGAGGAGATGGGAGGATTTATACAGTGCTGGAGTTAGCTGAGTAAAATGAAGTAAGGGGGTGGCATGGAAAATGAGTGTTGCAAAGCAATGATACTAGTGAAGGGTCATGGATATTAAGCTGGTTGAGAAAATAAGGGTGCGTGTAAGAAAAACAGGAACAAGAAAAAGTGTAAGTGAGCATGAATGGTGACAGCAGAGATGTTGAATTTGAAGTATTAAGACTTGAACTGGAGAGAAAAGAGGGTGGTCAAAGAATAGGACACTTAAAATGGAGACCGCAGAGGCACAAGATACTGAGAGTTAAAGGTATCGAAGAGTTAATTGTGTGGACATTGAAATCATTATGATAGGAGCAGTGCTAGAGGGAGCAGCAATGATACCGAGGAGGAAAAATCTGCAAGGAATGGGGTGGGCAATCTGAGAGTTGGTAAGTGACTTTAACGAGCAGGTGTAGTGGGCAAATGGAGAAAGGCATGAGATTCAAAGCCAGGTGTTGTGGAGGAGAAAGTGAGGATGACATGAAACTGGCCATGTGGGCAGGGACACCCCCCAACTTTCAGGCTCAGGGGAATTGAGAGAGTGAAAGCAGTGGCTACCACTAGAGAGGGCTTTAAGGCGGCAGCACACAGGGGAGAGCTGGGGTTTCGGTAAGAGCAAGACGAAGAGAACATGATTGAAGAGGGGGATTCTCTGGGGGATTTTGCTGAAGCAGGACTGTGAGTTCCCAAGGCACAGTGTAAGGGTTTCAGATGAGGAGAGCAGGGAGACGGGCTCAGCAAAGATGCCCAGAGCTGTGTGGGTTACAGTTTGAGGGACAGGTAGTGACAGGGGCAACCTGAATTTCTTATTGTGACTGAAATAAAGAGAGCAAAATACATGATAGGCCTGATTGTTCCAAGGCAGATAGTGATGGTAGAGAATTCAGGGTGTTATCAAGAAAATAATAAAAAAAAAACCAGCAACCTCAATTCTAAGGGAAATGGATAAATTATGGGACATCGAATCAAAGATTATAAGATTTTAAAGAGTATCTAGCAACATAATACCCTCATGACAGGTAAAGTTAAAAAACAGAACATAAAAAAGCACCTATGGTATCATATTAAATATAAATCTTATTTGTAAACACATGCATAAAATTGGTAGGAAAGACCTAAAATAATACATTTTTATCTTATGCTGAATATTTGGTGACTTTTATATATTTTTCTTTATTATTTTTCTTAATTGTTTTCTAATTTCCAAATTTCTTATAAAAAGTTTATTTTTCTTTGTAATCAGAAAAAACAACTTCATGTAATTTTTACATAGTTATAGCCTCTGATGCTCTTCTAAAATGCTGTTAATATTTTATTTCTTGACATAAGCAGTGGTTTTCCCAGTTATCATTTTTTGTTACTTTTTAAAATATAGACTAGGGTGAATGTCTTTTTTCCCCTCGCATATTTTACTTCACATACACAGAGTTGTGTTCCCTGCAGTTCAGCTGGCTTCTGCATGCAATATCCAACTGAGCGTGTTTAAGGAGAAATGAGCACATGGACCTTACTGAAGACAGGCTCAGGGGACTACCTGGCATATAGATGTTTCAGGGTCACACAGACTGCTGTGTCCATGACACTGACATGGGACACAGGTGCCCAGAGTTGGTCCATGGGTGCGGCCGCCTGGCTGGGAACTCAGTCGATAAAATCCTGGCAAGCATGTCTGAAAGAAAAGGAAGCCAATTAGGAAAGCTAAGTTACAAGTCTTGCATTAGCAACATTTGGTTCTTCAGTGTTTAAAAAGGCAGACTTCTTTATCCAATCTGTGTTAGGGGCAACACCACTTATAAGCATAAGTGACAATTTTAGTACCTAATGTGCATTTCTGCTTGATCCCTAAGGTGGGCAGGCAGCATTCATTTGTTATCAGATTTTAGCTAAGGAAAGCTTTCATTTTCATATACAACTCAGCCTGTAGAAGCTTAAGATATTCTTCTTTTTCCTGAGAAAGAGGTTTGTTTTTAAATAACATTGTCATATGGGATAAAGAGAGAATTCAAATATCCTTAACAAACTAAAATCTGCTACTGTGCTTGATGGATAACTAACAAATGTCCAATGAAACTCAGCAAAAAAATAAATTAAAAAGTGTCATGGATACATTATTTATACCATTATAATTTAAAGGCTATAAAAGTAATAAATTCAAAATAATAAAAGCTGTACATGTCTTGGGAATATTAGGCCACCGATAAAATTTATCTTTTCCTGGTCTATTTTTTTTCATTTTGTAATAAAAATCTAAAAACAAACAGAAAAATGCTAGTGAAGCTGACATATGCAAAACCCAGACTTCCATCTTCATTCAAGTTTATTATGTAGATGTATCAACAAAAGTTTCTGGCTTTCTGGAAGGAAGGCCACAGCTCTGGAGAGGGGATGAGAACACAGTCTTGCATTCCAAGCTTAGCACTCTTGGCCTGCAAAGCTGCAGACGTTTGATTTATGAGTAAAAAAGTAGCAGGCAGTTTCTCAGATCCCATTGAAGATAATAAAGGGATTGTTTTACCACCTTGGTAAAGATTTTTTTTACATAAACATCTTGCTTCCATTGATGAAAGTGATTGCTGAAAAAGAAGGAAAAAAATGTTGGGCTAAGAACTTCCTTGGGCCTCTGTGTCCTTTCAGTTCTAGCCTAGGTATTCTAGAGTGGAGTATATAAAGAGATTCCTTAGATAGAGAAAAGGATCAAAAGTCAGTACTTTCCTTGTTTATTTTGATTTGGATAATGTGAAAGTACCTCAATTAAGCACTTAATTAAGAGACTCTCTGTTTTTATAATAGCCTATAAGAAATTCTAATGAGATTTAATAATGTTCCAGCTTTGAGCAAGCTGATAAAGAAAACCGAGACTAGTATTCAAAATATTTTGAGTCTCCTTTGTCTTATGGTGGACATAATCATATATTTTAATAAAGTTTATTCATATTGTTTAAAATCAAGGCTCATTGTTGCCATTGTTACCAAATAAGGTCTGGAAATTATAGTTAAGGAATTCATTTAAGCAAACTGAAGAAACAATTCAAGTTGTATTTAAAAGTGGTTCACAGTATGGGTTGTTCTAATTCTTTATCATGCTGACTGTTAAATAAAATTGGATTTTCTTTACATGGATTTCATCCTTGGAAACCTATATAATTATTGTTATCTTACTGGTATATTTGCTTTGTGTGTGTATGTATGAGTGCGTAAAAATCACGCAAATCGAGAGAAAAGTTCCTAGCTTCACTTTATACCCCAAACAGAAGTTTACAACAAGTCTCAGAAGAAAAATAAAGTTAAGAAGCAATACTCTTCATCATGGAGTTATGTGCAGTTCAGTGTCGTACACTGAAATGTGAAGGTGAGCACTGAGGTGAAATCTACTGTAATGCTCAACAGATTTTTCTTATTTCTGTGGCTCCTTCCTGGACAGGTAGTCTGATGTAGCAGAAAAGCACCCCAGTCCATGGCCTGGCTCCAAGTTGTACTCTGTGTAAAACCTTCTAGGCCTTTCTCCATGGTTTTTGTCATCATCTGGGGCCAATTTAATTGTGGAAGAGATGGGGCCAGGGTTTGTTTTAAAACTCCTAAGAGGGTCTACTAAGCAATTAGGATCCAGAACCACTGGCATGCTCTTCATTCTTTGCTGAGAATGTGTGCTTGTAAAAGGCATATAGACTCCTTGGTTCTATGATATGAATGAATATGGAAGCTTTGATTCTACATGTTAGTTTTGTCTGAGAGATGTGGACAAGTTACTTTAAGACATAGTTTCCTCATCCTGCAAATGAGCAGGTGTAGTAACTCAGATGATTTCTAAGGTTTCTTTCAATTCTAACGTTTTAAATTAATTTAGATTAATTTTGTAGTCTGATGAATTAAATTTCTCCAAGTTGGAGAAATTTAATTCAGGCCACATATATGATGGTGGTCTCATAAGATTATAATATTATATTTTTACTGTGCCTTTTCCACATTAAGATATGTTTAGATATACAAATACCATTATGTTACAATTGCCTACAGTATTCTGGACAGTCACATTCCATACAGGTTTGTAGCCTAGGAGCAATAGGCAATAGCACATATTCTAGGTGTGTAGCAGGCTATACCATCTAGGTTTGTGTAAGTGCACTCTATGATGTTCACACAACAATGGCATTGCCTAACAACATGTTTCTTAGAACATATCCTTGTATGACTGTATAACATAATAGTTAAGTATAAGTTTATCTAGGTTTTGGAAACAAACATATTGGGGTTCAAACTGCCGCTTAGCTGTATGATCATGGTCCTCAATTTTCTCATCTATAAAATGAAGATCATAAATCATACTTGACAATGTTGGTTTAAGTGTATTAGGAAATGTGCTTTGGATTGCAGAGGAGATAGTAAACACTCAATTAATGGCAAGTTTTGATATTTTGTACGGTGGGTGTGAGATTAAATGAGATATTGTATGTCTAATGGTTGATATACAATATATTGATATAGGTGTCTTTATCCCAAATCATTTTTTAAATGTAATTGCTTGGGATAAACTAAAACATAAAGGAAACCATGATTGTTTTAAGTTGTTTTGGGAAACTAAATTGTAACATATGCCACTTATCCACACTGTGGCCCTCAATATTTGTATGTAAATGAAAACAGTCTCTGGGTCTCCCATGTGCAATAGAAGTGAAAAGGATAGAGAAATGCATGTATAAGGATACCAGTCTATTTCTACATTTTGCCTTTTGGGTTTTATAAGTTGATACTAGGTATGGATTGTTTGGGGATTTAAAAAAATCAATTTTAATAACTATAAGGGACAGCTTCTGTGTGGTGACTCAATAGACATAAGCCATTCAGCTGTGAGCCAGAGCCCTATTAAAATAAGGGGGGAGGGAAAGAACTGAAATTATCAAAACATGACCCAGAGATCATGGATGAATTTCTGATTTTCATGATATTATTGCAGAGAGCCACACATTCAATGCTGAATATTTTACATTTTGAAGAAAGAAAGTCATAAAAGAATAATATCTGCATACAAACTAAATGCAGTTTTGGTCCGTTTAGGCAATAACCTAAACCTAACATAACCCAATGAGCAGGTTAAGTAAAGTATAATAAATTCAATGGCTCTAGCAACAACAAATCTGGTAAGAAAATAATGTCCTTTATTTGACTTCTAAAGGTAATCTGGTCTGTACTTCAAATCATAAATTGCAATAATTAGGCATTTCTAAAACTAACATTTTTAATGAACAAGGCTGCAGTGTCATAACACTGCAGGTAATAGGCAAAGGCTAAGTGTCTTTACAACTGGCTATATTTTTAGAAGTAACTAATATTTAATCTTGTTTACTTGCAACCACATTGTGGATAAAAACATGAAATGAATAGCCTATAGATGCAGAGATGTATCAGAATACCATACATTTGGTAAAAATATTATAAAGGAATTGCTTTGTGTATTCATGACCCAAAGCATATGTTACTGGAATGGGATGTATTATTTCAGAACTGTCCTTAGCTCTTGCTTGATGATTAGATTTTATGCCTGGGTAATTACACTTTAGAATCAAGATGAATTATAAATAAGATGTATAATGGATTAGAGGCAATGGATTGTAGAGAACACCTCAGGTACCTTATTATGAGAGATAGGCCTTTATTTCCATAATCTCTCCACTAAGATATTACTGTAATTACTATCTGTAAATAGAAGCTTAAGTGAAAGTCATGGTACAAAGGCGAAGCCACCAATACAGATGGTAGTTTGTACATATTCATAGGTTTTCTTGATTTTATTCATTTATCATTTGCTTTATGTGTGTTAATTTATATTTCATATAATGATGGAAAATGACTAAAACTAATGGGAAAGCATGTTTTAGAATGTACTATTTGAAAAGCCTATCAATCATAATAAAAAGGGTATTTCACATTTAAAATTTGGAATGGAAGGTGGACTGCATTAAAATAATTTGCTACTCTACTAATATTTTTGTTCCTAAGTGAACAGCATTATTTTAAATAAATGTAGAAAAAACACAGCTGTAATAACTTTCTCTTCAAGATATCTAAAGGTCAACGTTGACTACTTAATAAATATCTTTTACAGTAAAATAGTATTGCCGAATCAGAGAATTTTACAACTTCAAAACCCAAGCTATCATTCTATAGATTGAATAACTATGTAATAATTAAGGCCTATAGCAATTAAGGGAATTGACCAAGGTCACATAGCTAGAAGTACAACCAAACATTCCTTGGGATAAAAAAAATTCCATCTCTTGTCTAGAAAAATTTCAAATGCTTTGTGTTTTCTATCTTTATATCTTTCATGCTTACTGGAAAGGTAACATATTTTACATGTGCTCCCATACCATCTCGTTTTCAACCCATACACTGTGTGTACATAGGTATACTGGGATGAGTTGTGCATACAAATGCAACGTATATGCTTACTGGTGTGCGTACAAATGTATAAATAGATGTATGTAATAGTTATGACTTAATAATAATAGTATGGGTTATTTGATTATATGTTAGTTCAAAACAGACACATTCAAATTAATATTGCCCTCTAGAGCAGTCACCAAAAAAGGCTATAACATTATTCCAAGGATGCGTCACAAGACAGTTGCAGTTATTCTATAAAATTGTTCTTTGAACAATGTGGAATTCATATGATGCTAACTAAGCTGCATGGCATGTCAGCTTTCCATTCAAACATTATGCTGATTCCATAGGTGAAAACCCCGAAGTTCAGCAACAAATAGAATGGGTACCCTGTCCAAGTGCTGGAGCTAGATAGATTCAATGAAACCAAATTCCTTCTTCTTTTCACTATTTCATGCCCATTCTCACAAACTTCATACTCATCATTTGACTTATACTACTAGGTAATGATAACATTATCTTCTTGCTACCCTGTCTCACATTGTGAGTACAAGATTAAATAAAATAGATTAAGAGTATGTGAGAAAGTAAATACGACTGCAGCAAAGATAGTGTTGGGAGTATTTCCATTTAGCTCCTGAAGTGAGTTGAGGTCAAGCAGGTTAGTAGGAGCTAGCTTACCTCACAGGACAAGCCAGAATAGCCTGGGGGACAATCACATTTTTCAATCAAGTGAGCTGGAGGAGTTACTGCTGTTACACGTCCTTGTTCAGCTACCTCCATGGAGATTTCAGAAATCCTGAAGACAACAAGCATATACTTAGATTACCACCACACCAGTGGTAATTTTTGTTGTCGTTGTTGTTCATAGCAATTTTACTTGTAATACCCCAAAACTGTAAATAACCAAAATGTCCCTCAATAAGTGAATAGTTATACAAACTGTGATACAGCCATACCATGGAATACTACTGATACATGCAACAACTTGAATGGATCTCAAGGACATTATGCTAAGTGAAAAAAAACCAATACCCAAAAGTTAGTTCTTGTATGATTCCATTTATATGACATTCTTAAAATGACAATATTACAGACATGGAGAACAGGTTGCAGTTGCCAGGGGCTAGGGATAGTGGTCGGGGTGGGGAATGTGGTAGGCTAGGTGTAATTATCAAAGGATAGCACAATGGAGATCTTTGTGGTAATAAAATAGTTTTATGTATTGATTATAGGAACGGTTACATGAATCTGCATGTGAGAAAATGGTATGGAACTACACATACATTATACCTGTATCAAATTCCTAGTTTTGATATTATGCTATAATTATATAACCACTGGGGGAAACTAGGTGTAGAATACATGCCACCTTTCTGTACTATGTTTGCAACTGCATGTTGCATAACTGCAGTCAGTTATGCAGTTATGGTCATCTAGTAAACAATACTACAAGAAGAATCTTCTCAGGTTTTCGTCAATGTCAAACATGTTCTAGTCTTTCTTTTGTCTTTAATTGACAAATAATTGTATATATGATTGGTCCTTGAACAAGATGGGTTTGAGCTGCATGGGTCCACTTATATATGGATTCGTTTTTGCCTCTGCCACCCCTGAGACAGCAAGACCAACCCCTGCTCTTCCTCCTCCTTCTCACTACTCAATATGAAGACAATGAGAATGAAGATCTTTATGATGATCCCCTTCCACTTAATGAGTAGTAAATATATTTTATCCTCCTTATGATTTTCTTAATAACATTTTCTTTTCTCTAACTTACTTTATTATACAAATACAATGTACAACACATATATAAACTATGCATTGGTCAACTGTTTATGTTAACAGTAAGGCTTTCAATCAACAGTAGGCTATTAGTAGTTAAGTTTTTGAGGAGTTGAAAGTTATACATGGATTTTTGAACGACCCAACAGTAGCATTGTTCAAGGGTCAAATATATTTATTGGAACAACAATATAATGTTTTGATATGTGGATACATTGTGGAACAATTAAATCAAGCTAATTAATGTATTGTTTTGAAGCTGCCTAAATTCTAGGGGCTCATATGGCACATCTTATTACTGCATTTTTGCTTTCTCAATGGCTGAGATTATACGTTAGTAAAATATTCATATAAATCATAAGAAGTTTAGTAAATTAGATGTCTGATATCCTGTTGAGATGTTATTATAAAGAGTTTTTTTCCCATTTCTTAAAATATGAGTGGCTTCAGGTAGACATGGCCAATTAATTAAACATTTATATTCTTGCAAACAGACAACCCAAGGTCATTTCCCATATAATATCTCCTGTAGTCACTAGTGACATTGCTTTTAATTTACTACCATTCCTGATTTCTTCCTCTAAAGCCTGTGAATGTCCTTTCAAGAAATTTAGAAAATCACTTAGAAAACAATGATCAAGTATAATCTAATAATATTGATTTCTTTCTGAGGGTAAAGAACCTTTCAAATTAATATTTTGTTAACTTTATTAAATAAATCCTTTAAGTAACTATTCACCCTTCTTGGAAAAGTCTTTATAATTGAAAAAAAATATTGACAGTTAAAATATTGATGCCCTTTTCATTAATTTGAAAGTATACATTAAAAAAATATGTAGTCCATAAATTCAGGCTATTTGATGACTAACTGGTAACACAAAAATGTTCTGCAAATAAACTTTAAAATGAGACAATGAATAGTTTTGCTTCAATAAAAGGCACCTCCAACAGCTTAAGGAGTTTGAATCATAAACTTTATAACAAATATAGGTAGGTTTTATTGAAACTGAATTATAAATGTATGTTCTGGCTTCGCTAGCATTGTAGTCTGCACTCTGAAAATCAGTCAGTCTTTATGAAACCCATACTCAGTTAAAATTCAGGTTCCACTCTCCCCTCCTTATAGTACACACAGAAGTGGTGAGTAGTAAACAATCCACTCCTCTCCTGTAAGAAAGACTCCATCCTTGTGTTGTCTGGGACTCTTTGTGGGAGTGAGAAGGTAACTTGTTTGTCTATAAGTCCTGGCCACTGGCATCTCTATGGCGTTTTCATAGGCCAAGGAGTGACTAGTGCCATCCTCCCTTCTCTTGCACATGCATGCATACAGCACATCAGCAAGTGTTTACGAATCAAGTGAAGCTTGAAATGCAGCAACGATAGATATTTCTGCACTACATCCTTTTTCTCAGGAGATTAGAGAGCAACAGTTTTGACTGCTTGAGGGATTTGGCCAAATTCTGGCTTCTATTTAAATGAATACTGAAATGCAAAACTTATTATTTCCTTCAAATAAAGGTAAAAGTAGACAAAGGAAAAAAACATAAAAGAAAATATCAGCATTGGCAAAATGTACAAAGTTAAAATCTCAAACCACATGTTAACTCTTAAACTCTCTCGCTTCTGAGACTAAAATTTGCAACTGAATAAAAAGATGCAGGGTTATGTTTCAATTACTTTTGGGGGAAATATTCAAACCTTTTTAACGTTTTTCATGATTCCACTGTCTTACAAAATCAAGTGCTGATGATCTGCCTTATTTATTGTAATCATTGCTGACCTATGATTCTAGTTTTTAATTGAGCTGAAATGTGAAATATTTATTTATTCTAAAATTTGAAGAAAAGGTCACTTAAACCAAAAAAATCTCATTTAGTGAGGTATGTGAAATAGTGTGATCAGAGAAAAAGACATATGAGGACAAAAAAAAATCCATCAATTCCACTAACAAGAGTTCTGTGTACCACCAGACTCTCACTACAGTGCAGAACAATTTGCAAAATAATCTATTTGCATAATCACAAAATTACCTAGTATCTTCTATGACATGCAAACCTGCTATGGCTTCTGCCTGCCACCTGATTTGATATTCTAAAATAATTAACAATATAGGTGACAGCATTTTTAAAGTACATGCTTTTTTATTATTTCATATAAAAATAATCTCCTGTTATAATGAGAAATAGCAAAAGGAATACAGATTCAAAAGTGAACTTTGGTCCTTGATTTACTCCTTTACTAAAAGTCTCCACATCAATGAGAAAAGCAATATGGATCTTCTGCACAAAATATTAATTATTTTCTGCTTTATTATGTGCTTAGTACAATATAAACATTTGAAGTATCATATTTTTATATTCATTAGTTTCCCAATGAGAAGCATCGTAATTTTTTTGTTTTGTTTTCCTAGGCTGTTCTAATAATTTATAAAATGAGATTATTTATGAACATATATTGATTCCATATTCTTAAAGAACATGACATAAACTGACAAGAAAGAGAAATTGAGATTATGTGTATGAACTCAACTCAATTCTCTGCCTCCATGATATAAAATTTATCTACATATGTGTGATTTCTCAATGTATTTTATTGGATAAGGCCATGTGTGCTAATGA
This sequence comes from Microcebus murinus, assembly GCF_040939455.1. Taxonomy (NCBI): domain Eukaryota; kingdom Metazoa; phylum Chordata; class Mammalia; order Primates; family Cheirogaleidae; genus Microcebus; species Microcebus murinus. The sequence continues at coordinate 32,312,272 of NC_134108.1, forward strand.
TGTTGAAGTCTCCTGGATCTTTCATGAGTTATTTTCTCTTTATTTTATATTGTTAATATTTTCCTTGCTATTAATCCCTTTCCCCTGGTCTATAAACATGCTTACTTTTCTCACAATCATCCCTTGACTTTTGTACACTGTACCCTTGCTTCCTTTTACATTTATGTTCATAGAAAACAATAGTCTACACTCAGAGTACTAGGTTCAAGTATCTCATTCATTCTTTAAAAGTTTGAGATTATTTATGCTTTAGCACTCCACTGAAACTGGTATCATGATTGTCACCAGTATGGTCCTAATGGTCAGTCCCAACAAGGCTCATTTTAATTGGATTCTTTGGGTCATATAAAAACAATGGATACTCCCTTGAAGTATTCCCACCATTTTGGTTCCAGGATACCACATTCATTCTTGCTGATCATCTGTGTTTTTTCTTTTAATGTGATTCCCAATAATATATGGAAAAATCATGATGCATAGGAAAATTACAATATTGTATGGCACACTGAGGTGATGACATGAGAATGTTTAGGGTTGAAGGAGACGTGACCAACTTGGCCCTGACTAGTTCCCCTGATGGGCAAAGGAAGTCGTTTTTTTAGCACTGTTATAACCCAATGATAACACAACAGTGAATTGCATATGACCTACAAGATATGTTTTCCTGAATTTCTGACTAGCATCTTAAACTCATCATGTCTAAGGTAAATTCAATTTTTTCCCATAAACTTGCTTCTCATGGTATTTTCCTTTTTTTGGTGAATTGCAGTAGCTTCTGTCAATTCACATGGAAGCCAACCTTGGCTTGTCTTCTATCATCACACTAAAAAATCAACCACTTCTAAATCTTTCTTATCTGATGTCTTACTGACTTTCCCTATAGACTTCCGAATAGAAGAGGAACTTAACTTGGGTGTTTCTATTAGAAATTACCTGCTTTGTCGCATGATATTTCCATAAGTAGCCTTGATCAGAATATAATGAATATCATATAGTATATCCAAGAAGTCTTCACGGGTTACAGTTCTGCTGATTCGAGGATCATCACCATAATATTTCCATTCTTTCTGTTCGCAAGAAAAGAAACCACTTTGACAAAACTGAATACAAAACCACTGGAATCTTTGCACTGAACAACTAATAACTTTACCTCTGTCATTTCAATTTCATGCCTGGTCAATTGGCCAATGAGAGGAGCAGCCATATGCCTGATGATAATTCTAGCATGAGTAGGAGTCCCACCTCGAATGATAACTTGAGGATTATATGTAGAGAAACCTGTCTCTTCTCGAGCCTCAAAATAGATTGTGTACTTGAGTTTTCCCCCATAGGCCATCAACTGACAAAATAAAATGGAGAGTGATGAGTTAGATGAATCTCCAAATGGCATGACTCTATAAAACATATTTTATGTTGTTCTCACATGACTTCAAAGTCCTTGTTCTTACCTTCTTTCCTTCAAATTGTTCTGGAAGTTTCCAATAGAAAGGTTCCAAATGGAGATCTTGTCTCACTAGACTCATGTTTGCAATAATCTCTGGATGTTGAAAGGCAATGCCTTTGGTAGTTGTGTGCTGCAGGGCCTCATCCACGAGGGGTAGAATGGTCTGCTCAGGCTTCAGAGTCACCTTCACAGGGTCAAAGTACAACAGGAGGCTGACTTTAAGTTTTTTGGACATTCCTTTAAAACTAAGTTATGGACTGCATCTCTAACCTGCAGCCCCTGTCCTCGTTCTGATGAGGCATTCTCATAAGAAAGAGAATTCACATAGTGGGCTGGCAAGGCAGGATCTAAAGTTTTTTTGACTAGTTTGCACAGGGACAGCCACAATATCTGTGACAATTGGAGTCTTTTACACTAATAAAGGAATTTAAAAGTAGAAAAAGTTAAAGGAAAATTAAAGTAAAAATGAACATGCTCCCACCATAGAATTTGATGATTTCCTAAGGCTGGTTGGAATAAATGTGCAACAAGTTTGGTTTTCATGGCAGTGTTAGCAGATATCAACATTCATGCTCTGCTGCTCTGACTCTTCCCATCCCACACTATAATGCTTCTCTCATAATGCTTCCCTTTTTCACTTGGCATCTATTTCCTTTTGGACAATACGTGAACTATTTTTAAGAAAGAATAAGAAAGGCATTTACTCCAGCTGTCTAACGGCACGTGGCCCCTTTCCCATTTCTAAATGTGCACAGGGGAAAAGGTTACTTAAATGTTTTGCCATTTCCTACTACCCCTCAGCGCCTGACTAAAAGACACCAGCAGGAACTAACATTATACCATTACACGGCTCAGCGGTTCCTTACTCACCCACGTCCGGATCAGTCCTTTTGCTTCAGAGCACTGAGTGGTAGCGCCAAAGCAATAGCAGCTGCTGCAGCCAAGTGGATTCCTGGCATCAAGTCCAAATTTGCCAGGCCGGCATCTGTCACAGTGGACGCCTTCCACATTCACCTGAAGAAAGATGAGAGTCCTTCAGAGTCCATAATGGCAAAGAAATGGGGAAAATCAGGTTGAGAATGAAAAATAGGAGCATACTCTTATTTTTTTTTTTTTTGTAAATAAAACAAAAGAACACTGAGTATTAGACTCATATCTCAAATGGCATATGTAGTTGAATCTCACTGTTCATGGGTCTTTCCAAATTCCTTTCTTTATAAATAAGTATATTCCTAAAGGTATTATATATTGTTTTTTAAATCTAAGCAGCACAATTGCAGCAGACCCCAATTCTGCTGCAAGCAATATGAAAGACTCATGAGAATTTCAAAAGCAAAATGAAAACATTGATTCCTAAACAGTGCCGTTATTCAAAATTGCAAAAAATCAGGCAGGAGGTTAAAAATGTACATTTATATAATTATTATAACATAATGCATATATGTAGATATGTATTAAATATAATATGTGATCACAATTATAAGATGTAATAATGCAGCATTGGACTCTGTTTTGGCTGAGGCAGTAGAAGCTGCCATTGTCCTAAATCCTCAATACTACTTTAACAGCCCAGATTTCATCCCTTGTTTCCTCTGTTCCTCTTTGCATAGACTTTATCTTGAAAAAATACTGATACAGTTTTAACTACACTTATCCTGGGATTGAGTTTTCAGAAATATCTAAGGAGAAAAATCCCTTTTATCCTTTTTAATTGGCTCTTTTTCTACACCATTTAACAATATTAATGAGGGCTAAAATTTGCACATACTCACTGTTTGTAATGACAGTGTTTATACGTGATGAAATTTTACTGAACTTCCACAGCAGTAAATATATTTTCCAGTGTACAGTGATTGCAGATTAACTTTAGGAGAAATGATTTTTCATAAGCTTTATTACTTAGCTGTGATTTTCTCTGATCATGCTTAAAAGAACTGTCTTCCCAGCCCTCCCTCCAAGATTACTCTTGTTGAAGCAAAGCTAATGTATAAAGAAAAATAATTTGCCTTTACTGTCGAAAATGCATCATCTCTACCAACTAGAAAAAAAGTTGGGTTTAGGTAGAAAAGCAGTGCTTATCTGTAAGCCAATGAACATATATCAAGGAAAACTCAGGATCTCGCAATGAGATTTTGTGGGTTTGTTTGTTTAGCTTAATGAAGCAGGAATAAAGAACACAGAATGATCTGAAATCTGAGCAGTGGAAACAGAATTGAGTGAGGTTTTCCTTTACTGCATTTCAGCAGCACATACCTTGCAAGTACATTGCCCAGTCTGATCGCCGCAGGAGCATTTTTTAGTCTCTGAATCACAGGTCGCAGCATCTGTCCCTGGCAGGAAGCAGTCACAGAGATTGCAGTGAGGGAAGTTCCAGTGACCTCGATTGCACTCTGTACATTTTGCACCAGAAAATTTTGGGTGACAGTTACATTGGCCTGTATTTACATTGCACTGTAAATCCAAGGATCCCACTGAGCTGCAGTTACAAGCCTATGGAGGAGATAAAAACAGCAACTATTAATACAACTTTATGGGAAATATCTTAAAAATTTAATTCTAATGTTTCTATGCTTCCACTAAACACATATTAATCATGTATCTATTATATCCTTTGTACTATTCTAGTTTAGTCACTTGGGAAACATCAATGAACATAAACATTAAAATTACTTCCTGTATTTATAAAAATATAAGATTGTCCAGAAATCATAATGCTATGTGAATAAGAAAGAAAATGTGTTTTCTCTGACTTTTTGTGGTAGGGAGGGCTTAGTTATGGGTGTTATTCACACACTTTTTGTCTCAAAGATTAAACGTTAGACAAAGTCAGTTTACCTCATCATCTTGTAATTGTAGCACTTACAAAGTTCTATGGAGAAATACCTTATAGTCTAGCAGAGGGAGACAAGTAAATATGTAAATATAACATGATAGAACAGGTATTCTATAATAGGTACAAAATGCTATGAGAACACACAAGGAGCACCAAACCAGATTTGGGGGAGCCAGAGGGGACTTAGATAATAATATCTAGTATATTGTTTTTTGGCATTTAAGCTTTGCTGGTAACCTTTTTTCTTCAACCTGGATGTATACAGGATTTTCTCTATTTATGTAATTCAAATTTTTGCTAGAATTTTTTAAAAACTTAAGCCTTTTTTCATTAATTTACTGGAGCATGGTGAGTTCTTTCAGTCTGGGAACATAATTGTGTTTTGATTCAATACTGTTTCTTCTTCAGATTTGTCTTGGATTTTGACATCTGGTCTAATTTATCAATTTTCTTCTTCAGGATCACCTATAATTCATCACTCTTGTCTATCTGCCACATCTATAATATCCTAATGTCTTCTGCAATCATTTTCCTTTGCTTTATCTTTTTGCTATATTTATCTCTCAAATTTGTTCTCTATTTTATACCTCCTATTTTACAGTGAAAGTTTTATTGTATGTATATTACCATCAACGCTTATTTTGCAATTTTAGCTTCTTTTGAATATTTTTCTTAGGTCTTCTCACTCATTTTCAATTTCTCTCATGTTAAGACATAAAAGTAAAAAAATTATTTTATCCTTCAGAAGGACAGAGAGAGAGAGAGAGAGAGAGAGAGAGAGAGAGAGAGAGAGAGAGAGAGAGAGAGAAAAGAAACCAGAGAGATAGTATGGCATCCCAAAGAAAGGAAGGGAGTCATTTTCAATTTCTGCTTATCCACTTGTCTTTTTGTCTTATATTCTCTTTTCAAGGGTTTCCACAATTAATTTACAGAGCTCATATCTGCTTGCAATTTAATAAAATACCAAGGAGGTCCATAAAATGTCACTCAGGATTTTGGAATAAATCATTTTCAGGGGCCAGCTGTGCCAATTATCAATCTACTATCACTGCGTTCCAAATTCACCCTGTTTTGTGATCCTGTAATTAGACCTACACACGTTTCTCCATGGCCGGCTGGCAGAATGTTAGGCTTAGTCAATAGAGGGCCCTTTAAGGACCACACAAGGCCATCCTGGTGGGCCTGGGACATTTCCATGCTGGGTTCTGGTTCTTCATTAGTATCTTCATCATATTTTTTTCTTGTTATTTACACTGGAGCCCAGCAGCCCAGAAAGAATCACAGCTGTGCCCTCACCTGAGAGGGCACACTCTGTCCCCAGAGGCATCTTTCTCACTGGCTTTGGTCCGCACACACACTCTGACCTTGAAGGCTGCTTCTAAGTAGCCCAGCATGCTCATATCCTCCAATAACAATGGGCAGCTTCCATAGACCAGCATTTGCCCACAAACTGTGATATCTTTGTGGTTTTTTTTTTTTTTTTCTTTTCTTTTCTTTACCACCAGCTGGCTGTGTGCTCCTGTAGTGGCCACACCCTCTTCAAAGAAATCTGAATGTCAGGCCTGATGCAGGTGGGGAGAGGGAGTGTGCCCCCTCTGACCCCTTCGTTCCTTCACTGACTCCCCTCCCTCAGCCTACAAGGGAGTAGCTGCTATTTGTACCTGTGACTTCTGGACCCCTTACAGCTCTCTTTTATCCTTTTAAAGAAACTAACCACCTTTTACCAGGGAACAGATTTTTTTATATTCCACTTTCCCTGTTTAGATAGCCTGTATGGTTTCTGTCTCCCAAGCAGGGCCTGACTTGGTACCCAAGTGGCTATAGTCTCTCTGTGTCTGAGTTTGCCACCATATAGTGGCAAACACTTTTGTACTTTGCCTGTGACTTAACTCTTTTTGGTGCTGCTCTATTTTCCTTCTCAGATCTACAGCTCTATGGCAGCTCATATGCACAGCACCTTGCCAAATTCCAGACTCAAGTCTGGCTGGATCTTACTTTGTGTATCTCACAGATTCTTTACTCGGCTTAATTCTTATATTCACCACTACCAGGGCTATTCCTGCTTCTGTTTTTGCCAAAAGTAGTTTACTTGTGAGTCTTTGTGAGACGTGATGTACAATCACTGGTTTCTCCTCTTACTGTCTCTTTCCTGCCAAAATGTTTGGTGAAAAATCTTCCCAGATTCTGACATTAAAATAATCATCAGGTCTTATTTTTGGAATCTTTATAGTTAAGTATTTTTCTATCTCTTCATTGATACCTAGTAAGAAAAGGCTACAGTAGGAACTGCTACTAGAAGTTATCTTAAACCCAATGATCTAAAATGTGATTATTTATTATATTACAAACATGGACATAGCTTCCAAGGCATGGAATAACCCACTACTGTCACTCCAAATAACTTATCCTAATAGAACATCAGAAGCAGAATAAAATTTCAAAATTAGGGTGATATATTTATTCCTTTAACTATTTTTTCATTGCCAATTACTTTGAGTATATATTCACTCACTTAGCCAAAATGGGCTATACTCAGAAATAGAAAATTATAATATGTTATGGAAAGTATATTCATATAATAAATTTTAAAAGTCCTGTGAGACATACTTATCTTTAAGTAACTAAAGTATGAAATGTCTGATACCCAAATAATTGTATAAAACCAAAGCACTAATTCTTAAGAAATAGTTGACAGTACAAATAGACATTGGGATCTTTCCAAATCAGGAAGTTAATTCAGGAAGTTATAGTGGAGAATAAATGAGACCATTAACCATATGTTTAGATAGCACTATAGCCAACATCAAACTTAAATCATAATTAGATGTAATGTTTGTTTAGCAATAGAGGATTTACTCACTATTCCCCTGCTAGTGAAAGATGGCAGGCTTTGTATTCTACTTCAATAACAGCTCAAATGATGTGTATGCTCACACCTCAGCACAGAGAAATTATCCATGACACAAAGAAAAGGAAGCTATTAATTTGAAATCACTGTTCATTTAAATTATAGTCATCTAAGTTTCTAAAATAGTAGAATACATGCTCATAAATAAATAATTTGGAAAGGTTCTAACTTTTATAGTTCTTCATTATGATGAAGTATCTAGCTACTCATAAATTTATATTTTTAACAGTGATTCTATAGTAAAAAAAATTTCAATCAAGTTTTTATCAACATAATGTTTATCCAATGATCAGTAAAAAAGATAGTACCAAACACATGACTACATTTTTGTAGACACTTGGACTGCAATTTTATCCTGATTTATATCCTAAACGTTAGGTATCAGCTTTGATTTCAGGAGTTTCATTAGAGTTTGACCATCTGACAGTATTTTGCGGATAGAACTCTCAGAAGTTTCCTTAGGGGCTTATTCATGAGTCTAGTGATAGAGTGGATGCTTGGATTCAAAGTTGAATATGTAAAAGTTGGTCACAGAAACTCATAGCATTGCTCATAGTCTTCTGAAAAACTTGAAACTCTTGAGGAATTTTTGTTTTCTTTTCAAAAATTGTGGTTCTATAGAACTTCAAATTTAATAATGCATTGGCAATAGAAAAATGAGTGTCCTGTCTAGTTTTTATTTTCTCTAATTACATGTCTAATTGAAGTCAGATATCTAAACTTCCTTGAGCAATCACTAATACTCTAGTTCTCCTCTAGGAGAACTATATTCTAGACCAGTGTTGAGATGTTTTATCATACATGTGAAGATGGTTAGAGTCTACTATTTCATGTGTGATAACTCATAGGAAAAAATGATTTACATCTCTACAAGTTATTGCCACAGGTAAAACAGTACCACACTTGATCAACATGTTACAATATTCCAATGTGATCAATTGGAATGACTCCCACTAACATAAAGATTGCCCTTAATTTATAGTTCTTAAGTTTAATGAACACAGTTCAGCCCTAATCGTACTTGACCTCTGTGATGCAATTAGTACTGATGAATATTCTTCTGTTGGGGTTCACGGGGAAACAGGGTCTCCTTCTGCTGCCTGGTCTAGAGTGCATTAGCATCATCATTGTTCACTGAAACTTCAAACTCCTGGGCTCAAGCGATCCTCCTGTCTCAGCTTCTCAAGTAACAGGGACTAAGGGAACATCCTCAAATCAATAAGGGGCATCTATAGGCAAAATATAATTAACATCATCCTCAACTGTAAAAGACTGAATGCTTTCCATTTAACATAATAAATAAGGCAAGGGTGTTTGCTTCTGCCACTTCTAGTCAATATTTTACTGTAATAGGATAAGAAAATGAAATAAATTTACCCAGATTGGAAAGGAAGAAGTAAAATTCAGATGACATGATTATCTACATAGAAAATCCCAACGAATTTTACCAAAAGGCAACTAGAACTAAGTTTAGCATAATATAGAAGGGCAATGTTTAAAAATAATTGTATTTTTCTTTTCTTTTTTTTTAGATTATGAGACATGATTTTATTACCAACTTAATAATGGTTTTAAACTTAATAACAGTTTAAAATTAACACCAAATTAAACTACTGATTGTGTATAAGATACAGAAATAAAGTGCAAAGGGGAAACATACATTTTTAGAATCACTTATAACTTTCTTGTTCACATTCTAGCAACAAGCAATTAGAAACTGAAATAGAACAAACAGTTCCATTAACTTTGCATCAAAAGCATAAAGCACTGATAAATTTAACAATATATATGCAAGGCTTTTTACCTCTAAAACTATCAAACATTGCTGAGAAAAAAATACCTAAATAAATGCAAAGTTATGCCATGTTCATATGTTGGAAGATCTAATATTCTTAAGATGTCAATACTTCCCAAATTTATCTACAGATTAAATGTAATCTCAATCAAATCCTAGCAGACTTTTTAATGACAGGCTCAATTAAAAATTTATGTGAAAATGTACAGGATCTTAAGTACCCAAAAGTTTTAGAAATGAAGAACAAAGTTGAAGAGTTTACAAGACCTGATTTTATGCCTTGCTACAAAGCTACTGTAATTAAATTGGTGTGGTGTTAGCATAAGGATAGACATATAGACCAATGAAACAGAGTATAAAGTCCAGAAAGGCATGGGCATATATGTGATCAATTGATTTTGACAAAGGAATCAAAGTAATTGAATGGAAGAAAGAATAATCTTTTCAACAAGTGGTGTTGAAAAAATTGGGTATACATAAAAAGGGAACTTCAACCATGACCTCATACCATGTATTAAAATTAATATTCAAAATGGAACTGGACCTAAATTTAAGAGCTAAAACTATAAAACTTATTGAAGAAAATGCAGGAGAGAAATCTTTGGACCTTGACTTAGGCAAAGATATATTTCTTGGATAGAGCATAAAAAGTATAAACCATAAAAGAAAAAGATAATAAACTAGTGTATATGAAAATTAGATGAAGACACTAAGTAAATAGCATGCTATATTATGGGAGTAATAAAGTTACAGAACATACATATGTTAAAGAACTTGTACCCAGAATATATAAAATACTCTTAGAATTCATTACTAAGAAAACAATCCAAAATAAAAATAGGCAAAAGAATAATAAACACTTCACAAAAGAAAATGTATGAATGGCAAAGAAATAAAATGGTTCTTAACATCATTAGGCACTCATATGCAAAAACATATGAATACATACCCAACAGAATGCTTAAAATTAAAAAGTTAAAATTCCAAATGTTGGCAAAAATGTGGAGGGTTCTTGTGAAGAGAAATGAAAGTATATGTCCACAAACATGCTTTTGACTTGTACACTAATGTTCAGAGCAAAATTATTCATAATAACCCTAAATTGGAAATGACCCAAATATCCATCAAATGGTAAATATAAACAAGTAATAGTACATCATACAACAGAATATTATCAAGTAAATTAAAAAGAACAAACTACTAATAATGCAACAATATGGATAAATTGCAAAAGAATAACACTAAGTGAAGGAAGCCAAACAAAAAATTCCCAAACGACATACAATATGATTCTATTTACATAAAGTTGCAGAAATGGCAAAACTGTAGTGCTTGAAGGCAAAACAGTAGTTGCATGTGGAGTTAGGAGTTGACTGAACAGGGGTAGAAGGGGTGGTTACACAACTGTAATTATTGGTCAAAATTAATCACTTTATATAAGTGAATTTAATTTTATTTAATTGATACCTCATGAAAAGCTGATAAATTCTTGAATTCATCATTTTTCCTTCCTGAACTTCCTCCTCCTCCTATAATCTGTAAATGGCACATATCATTATCTACTCTGTTGCAAAGCAAAACCTGGGAGGCATCCTTAAACTTTCTCTTTTTTATTCCCTAAATCTCTGAGTTCACCAAGCCACATCAGCTTGAGATGTATAACATAACCTATATTCTCATGGAGGCTTGTTGACTACATCCAGGCTCCTGGCATTTCTCATTAATATTTCATTTCCCGCTGATGCTGGAGAGATTAAACATGAGTCTGGCTATGCCACTTTCTATGGTCCACTCATAGAAAAAAAATAAGGATTTTTTTCTAAGCTAAAGGTTATTAATACGACTCTTCAGAATCTTCTCAACTACTTCCTGAAAACTAAAACCTAGTCATAAGTTGGGGGAAACTCCTATAGATTTTTGGGAAATTTCTTTAATTGGTTCCTCATTTCCTTATACTTCGCAGATATATTTCATTGTCTAGTTATGAAGTTATATCTGTTTCCTGGTTTTATTGTAGAATTTTGTTCTTTTTTTTCTTTTGAAGTTATCACCAATTCAGCTGCATAAATATGTACTTACTTCATCATGTTTCCCACAAGTGAAATGTAACTGATCAATATCTGCAATCACACTATAGTGATAGTTCTATATTATTTTGCAATATAATATTGGATTTTCAAATGCCCAATTGTATAGTTCTACCAAATTAAACATCTCTATAAAAAATTATCTGATGAAAAATATGATTCACTCACCTTACAACCAGTAGTGATGCTGTGGCCCCAGGTATTGGGTGCACATTTAGAACACTTCTCCCCAATGGTATTGGGAGGGCAAATGCATCGACCAGTCTTTGGGTCACAGTTATTACCCAGATGGGAACATTCACAAGCTTCATAAGTGAAAGAGGAGAAACAAAGAACACAAAAAAATAGTAAAAATTTGATATAAAATGTTGAGTTTTATATTGTGTTGATTTGTCTTGTTTTCTTTTTCATACTATGTTTAAGGATCCTTGGAAATAAAAACTTACTCATCTTTTATATCATAGTACAGTATATTTCAGAAAAGAATTGTTCAATAATATATGTTGCATTTCATATAATAATATCAAAAGTTAAGGCATTTTTGGCTTTATTATTAAGTTTAAGGAAGGAATGAACTGGTGTTATCAGATTCTATGTTAACTGCAATATCTTATATCCAGGTACTATAAAATTTAAAATTTTCCTATGGTGTATACATTAATTTTTTCTTCCTGTTGATGACGCTGATTTGCAGTAAAAACCAATAAGCTTCGTAAGTTCTTGAATTCAGTACATGATTTATACAGTTATAAATGGCACACATCAGGATATTCCAGTTTTGCAAATATTTAAAAATAGTTGAGTTATGGACATATCAAAATATTAGAATACTTTCATTTTTATTTACCACCTGCCTTTTTAAAAATAGATTTTTTGTTTTCCTTGCTATGATGCAATATACACATAGAAAGAGTACAAATTCCGTATATTGTACTTTTTCAAAGAATGCAAAAATTTGAGAACTTCAAAGCCATCCAAGATAAGGAATGTATGCCACGTATACATTGGTGATAGCTGACTCAGCTACTGAGTATTTTAATGCAACATTTCATATCAAAGAAATGAGATCTCGAGAAGAAACAGCAAATACTTGAATTCAAATGAAAGACCACTGTTATGAGAAAGTTTTAATTGCTTATATGATGATTAAATCATTTTAAGTGAACATATTTAGAATACTTGATTAAGTTTACTTTTTATGAGATCACAATTATCATTGCTCACAGCACTCTATACCAGCTGTGAAAAACGTTCAGCAAAATACTTGGACATATAGCAAACACTAAATAAATGTTAGTTTTTGTTGTTTTTGTTATTATTATTGTTCTTGCTAATTTTAAGCCAAAGCATTTATTTTATATGTGCCATTCATTAAGAAAAAAATAGTTAGTATTATGTTTAAATTTATTTGCCAAAAGTGTCTTGGGACAGTTCAAATCATTATTTGCAAATAGAAACTCTAAGTAGTTCTTTAGTGGAATCATAACAATGAATAGGAAGAAGACCTGATAATTAGCTCATTTTCTTCTGCCATAGCACAATGTTTACCACAATTAATAATAATAAAGGGAATTATAATAATGATAAACACTTACATAGCACTTATGTGCCAGGCATCACTCTAAATATTTTATAGCCATTAACTCAATTGATAGTTATAAAAACCCCATGGGGTAGATACCATTATTATCTTAGTTTAATAGATGAACTGTGCAGAGGAAAAGTGAGGTCAAATCACTCAGTCAAGGTCATAAAACTTGATTTGATGGAACCACCAGACAAATCCAGGCTGTTTGGTGAAAGTCATGCTCTCAACCATAATGCTATCCTGCCCATTTTGTGCTTTTTTCCCCTATTCTGTTTCTCTGGGTTAGAATGCTACTAGGTATACATCACTAAATATTATAACCATATCATAATTTTGAATAATATCCTTGGTCTCATTTATAACTTCTGTTAGTAGATATATTTGAATGTATAGTACTATCTCATTCATTCATAGCAAGTAAAAATGTGAGTGTTGCATTTGAATGACAGAGTACATAACTTTTTAGCATACACAGGTATTGATCACACACAGATTCTTCAAGGATCTACAATTATAACATTTGGAATAGCTTATAATGGCTTAATTTATGATAAAAACCACATATATCTAAAGTGTTGGAGAATGTCTGAAAGATATTGGTTCTCTAGATATTTTAAAATATTATTTCCACTGCTTCTCACATAAATTTGCTACAATAGTAAATAATAATGTTTTAAAATTTTACCACGATGCTTTAGAGTATAGGTGTTTTATCAAGGTTGATTCAATGAGTTTAGTAAGCAAAGGTAATATTCAACCTAGTGATTGTTAGAATAAGGGTCAATTCTAAATTAATGGCATATAAATCCAAGGTAATGTTTAATCTTTACTTTTGTCTATAGTGTGCTAATTGGAATTTTCTTAGTTTATGATTTGTGTGAAGTCTGTGGCTGTTTGCATAAGAATACTATTAATACTTCAAGGAATCATGGTTAGATTTTTCCCATGAACTAAATATCTAGAGCCAACCTGTTTCTCAGAACATCACAATTTTCAAGGCAGCTGAAAATAGATGGAAACATATTTTTTGTACAAGAAAAAATATTAACTTCCTGATCCTTACACCAGTATTGCAATAGGAAAAGGAAAAGTTGAAATGCATTGGCTTGGGAGGAGCGTTTAAACTAAGATAACATTGGTACCAGAAAAAATTGAACATTTTACTTTCAAGCTACAGCAGTCTTTGAGTGACTGGCTAAATGGAGGTCACAGACAGGGAGGGACACAACAGAGCTGGTATTGGCTGATTTTTACGGAGAACTTGCAAGCAAAGTTATTTATAGGGCAGTATTTCATGAAATGCATTTCATTTGTGAAATAATGTAAAATAGATGCATATCACTCATTAGGTTAAATATTTTGTATCACATATTTGTTGCCAATGTGTACTTCCTTTAACAGAAAACTGTTACAGAAACTAAGACACCAAAACCAGAGAATGAATACTTAGAGTTTAAGTCTTTTTTACAGACCTGTGCAGCCACCTTCTTGAAAGTTGAAATAGCCATGGGCACAGCGGTCACATTTCTTCCCTGTGACTCCAGGCTGGCACCAACATTGTCCACTCTCTTCACAGTCGAACGATTTAGACCCAAAAGAATTGCAGTTACAGGGAACACACCCCCTTGCTGATTGCAGTCCAAAGGTTTCAGGCTGGCAGATAACAGGAATGAGAAAAACAAAATGTAAATCAATTAACTCACAGTGAAATAAGATGCACAGTACTAAGAGAATAAGTGGGAAAAGAGGAACCTATGAGCTATCAGGGCTCTTCACTGATGTTCAGACAATTGAGCTGTCATTTAATTAAATGGACCTTTTCTATGATATCCAAAGAGAAAAGTTCAATTGTTCTGGAATTTCACCAAAATTAATGGCAGAATTAGGTACCATTTTTTCTATTTTATTTTCACCACTCTTTCCCTGCACTTCCCAAGGTCCAAATAGCAATGTGGAAATAAGCTATGGGTGGTATTTCTAGTCTTAATTTAAAATATTACTTGCTTTATTCCTAATAATCTGAATTGATTACTTTCAGGTCTTATGAACTTCTACTTGGTAAAAATGCTTTCAACATTATTTGTCAGTAGCCTAAATTTAAAATAATCTTCTCCCTCTATTGTTTGATCTAATTGTTTATATATTCATAAGTACTTCTCATCATCACTATAGTGATCACATTATAAATATAATTTGCAGATTATATGTACATTTGACCAAAGAATTGGCTCAACAAACATCTGGTTTCTTGGGTTTCATTCTAATAATTGAAACTGATTTGTGAAAACACATATTAAAGATTAAGTAAGTTAAAGGGAACTTTCATTTTCTGATGAGTTATTCATATGCATGTCCCTTATCTATTTGTAACAAGTCATTTTCTATGGTCAAGTTTGCATTACTGGCTTTGGCTGAATTTCTTGAAATGCATGTTATCAGGCCTAGAGAGACTAGGTTAGAAAATGCTGATGGATTAAAAAAATCACTCCTAGTAAAAAAAATGAAAAGCATATATTCTACTTCAATTACTTCAGGGTTGTTTTTTTAAATATAAAGTATGTCACATTATTATGATATTTTAATCTGGAAAATTAGTCTCAGTAATTACTTCTTTGTAAAAATAATTCTTATTTTAGAAAATTAGACTTAATAATTGCTTCCTGGTAAAAATAAATCTTGCCACTTAATGTGAGCCACCCAAAGAGGAATGAATAAGCCTTATTATATGTTTTAGCTGAATTATTGTTAGCAGTTAGCAGTTTTAAAAATAAGTTCTAGAAAACAAAATCACACAGAAAATTAGACTTTTAAAATGACTGTAGCTAAGAATAGTTTTATTTTTTAAATGTAAAATGATTGAGTTGGTAAGTTTGGTTGATTGAGTTTGGTAAGAATTTTAATCTTTATATTGACTGCTAGCTTTATTTTTATTTCTAATTCTAATTAGAATTTCATTGTATGATTAAAGAAGAAAGTGTATAACATTTCCAGCAAATGACATGATTTTGAAATTAAATTCATCTATATAAAGAAAAACTAAAACACATACAATTTTTATTCAAAATGGCAATTCACTGTAAAATTCTAGATATCTGGCTTTGAGAAATAATCAGAAATTGGGACAATGATTAAAGAGAAAGCATGATCATTACAATGTTATTTATCATAATGAATACCTATGGAGCCACTTAAATGTTCAATGTCGGAGAAATAGTTGAATATAAATTATGCTAAATTTATACCACAAAATGATATGCAATAATTAAAATTGATTTTTGAAGTAGTTTTAATGATATGAATATGCTTAGGATATAGCATTAAATAAATGTTTAAAAAAGCAGAATATAAAATTATATAAATACTATGATACTAATTACATACCTATGATGATACAAATACCAAACAGACACACAAAAATATATATACAAAAGACTAGAACACAATATATTAAAACTTTTAAAAAAATATCTGAATTGTAGAATACTTGCATTCATCTTAATTTCTGAAATTTTCTTCACTATACACACACAAACACACACACACATACTCACCTTTTAATGGGTAAATCAATCAATATCAAATGAAATTCCAAATTATAATTATCATTTAAGCATTCCAAAATTGATTATGCAAGGAAATATGCAAGAAGAAATGTCTCTACCACACTTTTCAAATACTTAAATAATATAGTTTTAAAGGCTAAGTTATAGCAGAATAAATACTACCGAATTTCAGCAATAAATTGTTAATAAATTTAGTGTTCAAAAATTTATTTCAAAGGCTAAGAAAAACCCCACTAGTAAACAAACTTCAGGAGCAAATATTCCTTGTCAGTAATTGAGATTAATGACATAAAGCACATATGGAAGAGAATGCTTGTCCAGACTCAATAACAAGTTGGATGGATGGGCACCCCTGGAATTCTAGACTAGCACTTTCATATTGTGCTTCCTTTGTGCCAAGTACTGTTCTAAATTATTTTACAAATATGAATTTATTTATTCTTTAGGACAACCGTAGTAGACAGTTGTTATTTTCATCACTTTTTTATAGAGTGGTAAAACTGAGGCACAGAAAGGTTAAGTAAGTTGCCTAAGGTCATCAGCTAGCCAGCTGTGGGGACAGTGTTCTAAACCAGCCATCCTGGCCTCAGAGTCTGTGCTTTTAACTCTCACACATAGGGCCTCAGAGGAAAAGTAGTCTCAGGACAAAACACTCTTTATACCTCAGCACGGTAAGGTATGCAGAAAAAGGGCATGAATGAGTGTTGATTTTCTGCTGAATTTATATTTTGGAGACATTTTGATGAGTTAATATCTCTGTCTTTTATTTTAAATTTATGTATTTGTTCTTGAAAAATAAAATTTAAAGATTTCTTCATTTCATAGCAATAGTAATAATGCATTTATTACTATTTACAACAATAAATGTTTCAGTAGTAACATTCATTAAGAAGTCTCCATGTTTCTGTCTTATGTGGTGTTCTCACTTCTACCCTGAAACAGCCTTGGAGGTGCATCATCATCAGATTACCTGCAAGAGAACCCATGGTGCCAAATGTTGATGACCGACAACCTATGGTTTTCAATCTTTGGATCCACCAGAGGAGTTCTAAAATGACTGATGTTTATGTCCCCCAAAATTCATATGTTGAAATCCTAACCCCCCAAAATGTGATAGTATAAATAGGAGGTTGCGCCTTTGGGAAGTAATGAGGTCATGAGATGGAGCCCTCACGAATGGGATTAGTGCCCTTATAGAAGTGCCCTCACAGAGATTCCTCTGCCACATGAGGTTACTGTGAGAAGATGGCCATCTAGAAGAAGCAAGCCTTCACCAGAAAGGGAATCTTCCAATGCCTTGATCCTGGACTTCCCACCCTCCAGAACTGTGAGGAATAAATTTCTGTGGTTTATGAGCAACAGCCTATGCTGTTTTCTAATAGCAGCCCAAATGGACTAAGATGAGCTCATGCAAGGTCATGCTGCTTTCAGGCTTCTCCCAGTCAATGGCTGTCTACAATAAGGTATTAACACTTTCCTGCCCAATTCAGGATTCTTCTAATGGGCAAAATTTGCCTGGGCATTTCTAATTGGCCTGGCCAAAAAAATTGGGATTTTGGCAAAATGCACCAACTGAGGTTTTCCTACTCAATCTTTCCTTCTCTTTCTTTTCTCAGGAGTCAGAATCCCATTGTAGCAGAAGGTTCCTAGCATGCTATGCTCTCTCCTCCTTCATCCTTCATAGGCATTTCCCCAAGGAAATCTCTTGGCATTTGCTTCTTGGAGGATCCAAGCAATCACAAACCCTCTGAAGTGAGTCCTACTACAGATGAAGAAGCTGAATTACAGAAAGATTCAGGAATTTATAGCTAGTGGTGAGGCTGGGATTTGAGCTAAGGTAGTCTCATGTCAGAATTTGTTTTCTTAAAATGTGCAATAATTAGCCAAGAGGTAAAGCCATGAATTTTTGTTTGCCTGTTTCTTCTCCTTTAATTTTTTGTTACTCTCTCCTTCTATGCCCTCAACTCCCCACCAGCCCCTGAATTTACACTGGCAAGGTTTGTCTCCTGTTCCTTCACAACTCAGCCTGGGGCCTCTTCTTCCCACCCTTTCTATCTTCCTTCTTCCTCAGCATTTGTTTTGTTCTGCCTGGGAGATGGGGGGGCCTCATTTTTGTAATTGAAAACAACCTTTCTCATTTTGTAGGTGTTGTACATTTATAGTGCGTGAAAATGTTTCTTGTGTTTGTTGTATACATAAGCACAATTATGATGTGGAAATTAATAAAATTCTTAATTATGATGGAATGTCAGACAAATGTTAGAGAAATGGGCTGAGTTTTTTTGGGCAAGTCACTTTCTTTGCTAGATTTCCTATTATTTGTTCATTCATAAAAGTGAATTTTCTCCAAACGATGTCTGAGGTCCCTTTCATTTCTAAGATTATAGGTTCCCACAAATAAATTTTTATTTGATATCTGCATATCCATGATTAACTCAAACTTCTATGAAGCTATGACTTAAATATACTTTTTAAAGCATATAGATAGTCATTTTTTTTAAAAGGCGAGGGTTCAATCAGCAATTGTCTAATTTTTGCATTTGCAATTTGCACACTTAGCAATCGTTATTTCATAAAATGCCACCAGGGAACTTCAGCTGCAGCACACGGAACACAACATGCTGAGGCACGAGCCATGCAGCGCCTCTGGGATTACCGGAGCTGGGGCCCGATAGGCTCCCCGAGGGCACCCACTGGAGCCGCTGATGCCCCACCTCTGGGGAGCCCCCAGCACCCGCTGCGCTCTCCGCGGCTGCTCTTGCTGTCGGTGCACCTGCCTGCCGAGGTTGCACTGTTTCCCTACGAAGCCTGATTTACAGATACATCTTCCTGCAATATCACATTGCGGTGACACAGAGCCATGGGGATCGCAGTCACAGAGCACACAGAGTCTCTTCTCTGGGTCCCACCACATACTGGGCTTTAAAAGCCAACAGAAAAATAAAATGAAAACAAAACAGAGCAAACAATATTATTTAAGAGATAGGAGATGATATTTTCAAACTTCCTACAGAAAGGCCTGCTTGACATGTGAGAAATGCTTGGTTCTGCTTGCTGCTCTCTATCACGAATGGAAGGTATGAATGTGACAGAGCCAGCGCCAATGCAGGTGTTCTCAGGCTGGAATCTCAAGGTGCTCATCATGCTGAAGGCAGAGCAGTTGGTATGTTCAGGGACTGGAAGCAACATACTGTATTTTAACTGAATATTTCGTTTTAGCAAAATGGTGTTTCTAAAAAAGTACCTTGATTGGCTTCTCCACTGAAAACGTTTGTTAAATAGAGTGCTCGCAGAAACCAGCTTTTAAAAGATGGAACTAGAAGATGTTTGCTAAAAGCAAAAGGGGTGACATTTTATTCTGCCAAAACCGTAAAGCCAAAGGAAAGAGTATTTTACTATCTATAGACTAAGATTAAATTTGTGTATTATTTGTTTGAAAAATATCTGAATTACAGCAAATATAAAAATTCCATTGCTGAAGAAATGCAGGTAGAAGGTCAAATGCTAATGTATGGCAAATTTTTTTCTAGTTTCGGAAAATATTTCACTAATCACAGCAATTTTACCAGTAGACTTACATAATCCTGAGCTCTTCTTTCAATATACTAAGATGTACAAAACATGTCATTGAAAGCCAGTGACAATTTTCAAGGAGGAAGTAATTCACTGGTCAGCTCCTGCTCCTTACCTTGCATTCGTCACATCGCTGTCCCTGGACATTAGCTCTGCATTCACACTGCCCAGTTCGAGGGTGGCAAATCTCTGAGAAGGAGCCATTGGCATTACAACGACAGGCTGCAAAGAAAAGCGAGATCTGTGGCCAGGAAAAACACTTTGTAATAGTCTTAATGAGCTTGTTAAATAATAATATAGCCTACATGGTAACATGGACACATCAGTTCAGTAATAGAGTGTTTTCTGATTTGCTAAGTATTGTTAGGGATTCTATCATTTGATCTCTGTAACAAGTCTACAAGCTGTAGAGATAATTCATATAAGGGCTTTAGCACAGTGCCTGATCCATCACATGTGATTGAAATATTAATATCATCATTATTATTCCAATCTTAAAAATGAAGACACTGAAATTCAAAGAAACCATAACTTATAAAAGGCTATGTTCTTAGTAGGCCATAGAAGTGACTCTAGAACCTGAATGAGACTTAGAGTTCCCTGAGTTCAGGGGCAATTCTGTTTCACATCTTCATAGAAACATTGGGTTGATGTTTAAAATACTATAATCCCATGGTAAGTAATGCTTACTAACTTTAGGACTAAAACAATTTTGAGAAATTATCAAAATGAATAGCTTCCATGGAATAATTATAATGTTGCTATTAGTAAAAAACATTTAATTAATTTTTTCAATTTAACAGTTATTTATTAACACTATGGGCCAGTTTTTTTGGGGGGGTTAAGTTAAAAAAATAAGCTTGAGGTAAAATAAATAAATATAACTTTAAAATTACAAAACTATATATAATAACAAAAACACTTTCAAGCATGTTAAGAGTATAGCATTAATATAAATGTAGATATCACTTTTAAAAAATTTATATACTATCTCCAAAAATAGAAAATATATTTGGTTTAATTAATATTTTGTCTTTTTTTACTTTGTTATGAAGTCTGATGTTATTCTGAAAAATATTATAAATCAGTCTACAACTTCAAATGGCCTTTTCACAAATATTGCTTACTCTTTATATTTTTAATGGTACATATAATTGCATTGATACTAGAAGAAAAATGTGAGAGGAGATGACATGGAAGTTTAGGCTATTTATAGATGGTTTTGGTAAATTTTGTACAATGTCCCTGAATACTTTGACTTGAACACAACTTACATTAAAAACAGCTACTCTATTAACCCTATGCTATTATTCTGTCACTGCTTTTCTAAAATCTGCTTGATTTATCTTCCAGCAAAGTTTGGCCTTCATGTCTGCTAACTTGATACTTAGTGTGGGGGCCATGAGAAACTACCAAGAACCTAAGGATAGTCTATAGCTAGAGTGTAAGCAAAGGCTGAAGAAAATATTTTCTTTGGACAATAGAACTGTATATACTTTTATTTCTTTATGTACGTTTCTTATGTTATTTTACATAAATTTTTACAATCTCAAAATATTTAGAATTTAGAAGTTACTTTTTTAGAGTTAGGACTATAAAATTTATCATAAATGTTATTGTAATTAATTAATGTCATTTTAATATTTTTAAAATGCAATTTTTAAAAGCAATTAAAATTTTACAAAAGTGCCTTTTTAATGGAAAGGTATGACACAAAAATGCACACAAATTTGAAAAGCAAGATATAGTTCTTTCTAGTAGTGTATTTTTCACAAGTCGAGAGGCAACCAAAATAAAGTTTCTTTCATGAACTTTCTTTTCTTGAGGGTTTATCACCTATTCATGGAAGAGCTATTATATCTATAAAAAATTATAAGAGTAGATAATAAATATGTTCTTATGCCTTTAATTGTAATTATATGCCAAAGAACATTAAAAATCATAATCATGTCTATACTTACAGCAAGTGGTATAAAAATTGGTGATGGTGTTAAATGTTTTTATTTCCACATTCTTCTATATATTCTTAGGACTTCATGTCACACATCCCTAGTTTACCGTAATAAAAGAAGTAGAACAATATCCTCAACTTTATGGAGGGGGGTATTAGAAGACAGGAAAAAAATAGTCATTGAATGATTAACGTAGCCTTAGAATTAGGCTGATACTCATAATTGCTATATTATTAACAAAGGAGCTACCATGTATGAGCATCTCCAGGCCCCAGGAGCTCACTGAATGCCATCTATGTGACAGATTCTTCAATCCCCACACAAAAATCCATGACCCTTTTTGTAGAGAGGGAAACTGAGTCTCAATGAGGCCAAATGTCTTGCCTAGGGTCACACAGCTAGAAAATAAAGATCCCAGATGATCTGTTTGAGTGGAAGAATTTCTTAAATTCTCTATAATTTTATACATATGCCCTAAATCCACAGTGTTTAAAGACAATCTGAGCCTGTTGGAAATTTTGCCTTAAAAAATGATCAGTTTATAGGTGATATTAATAGGTGCCACTTGGTCTAGAGAGTAATTTGGTTTTGATTCAACAAATTAGCATTTTTTAAACTCATGATGAGAGAGACACATTTCTTATTACAATAGAGTACCCTACCAGGTCTTTGGTGCTTATAGCAGAGATGATGATAGACTATGTTTCTTATGGTTTCTATAATTCTGTAGGTCCTAGGATCTACCTGAATAATTGGAAGTATCTTCTTACATCATAAACCTGTTCTGTCTAAAGATTGTGACAGTAGACGAAGCTGATGACAGTTGTGTGCTAACATGGATTTACATTCCATTTGACTTTCAACAACAAGATCTCCCTTACATATTATATGACCACTAATACAAAGGATTTGTAAATTCTATGCAATACTGAATAATATGGCCAAAGAGGGGCAGATGAGGAGAGGAATGTACTGTACTAACATGGATGCAACCCTAATTTTGTGAAAGGAAAACACAGAAAGAGCATTCTATGAATAGTCCTAAATGACTATTATAAAATTAAAATGAGGCTAGTCACTTAACAATTACAAATGCTAGTGTGTGAAAATGCTGTTAGAATTTTACACCTATTATGAAATACAAGACTGTAAACTTCACATATAAAAGCATAACTGATTAACACCTTCTGACAGGTCCTAATGAAAAAATATGGGCTGATAAATTTATTTCAAGCAAATGATTAGATAGGGCCTACCTAATTTCCAAATTCTTCTTTCCTGTTACGGATATAAGTTCACTTTAAAATCTTCATTCCACACATAAACAGAAACATGTGTGTCATTTGAAAAACAATGACACTTCAATAATGCAGAAATGTTAAAAGAATTTACTCTATTAGTGCAAAGAAATATTTTAGAATATGCAGACTGTATATATGCTGCACATCGATCATCCACGTATTACACGAAACTTCCTGCTCTTCAATCCCCACTCAAGAACTCATCAGCTACTTTGAGGTACAATGCATCAATTCTGTCAGGGGCATCAATAGCTCAGGACTTACGCTGACAGTTCTTTGCATCAACTGCGTCTCCAAAATATCCATCAGCGCAGCGCTCACAGTACTGGCCTGTTGTACCCGGCTTACATATCAGACAGGAGCCAGACAAGCTGTCACAGCTGCCAGGGATGGAGAAGTCAAGGTTGTCATTGCATTGGCATGGCTGACATGATCCTCCAGGTACAGAAGGTTGTCCAAAATAGCCCTCTGCACACCTAAGGCAAGAAATTTTGTCAGTGAGTATTTGGGGGAACTCAGTAGAGACAATGTTTACATATTTTTCACTCTACACCTCTCCCTGGATGATGGCTTTTGCTTTTAAAGTGTTCCTTTTCTCAAATGCAAGGTGATTAAAAAAATGTTTTTCTATAACTACAGTGTGGATACAAGATGAAATCCTGCCAGCCCACTAGTAATTAGATTTCAGCCAGAAAAAAAAAATCTTGTCACTAGCACTGAAGATGAGACCAAAGCATAATAAGAAATCTGCCGCTGGCACTCTAGGGAATCCAGGTCCATGTTGGAAAGCCTTTGTAGTACAACACATCAGATGTCTCTACTCCAATTGGTTGTTTTCTCTACAAATATGTAAGGTTCGCATTTTTTTTTGTTGTTATTGCAGCGAGAGCTTGTTATAAGGAAACAGGCTCACGAGGAAATGCAGTAATGAGAGTTCAGAATTTATTAAGTAGAAATCGTGACTCAGAAGATTCTTATTAATTGGGTGGGGACTGTGGGTATCTCTGAATTAATAATCCATTTGTATGCATTTGCATACACATTCAGAGGCAGATTTTCATTGAAGATTCCTTTCTAAAGGGAAGTGTGAGAAGGCACGCCTGCATATTATGAGAACAGGACATAAGGTGATGCCAAACTGTGCCCACAACTCATACTAACAAACTCCAGGTCTTTTTTTTTTTTTTTAACAACCAAAAGCTACTTTATATATCATTGGAAAATGATAAAAGTTTATTTATTTATGAGGCATATCAGAGAAGATTTTGAAAAAAATTACAGTATCAAATTTTCCTTGACCCAAATGTTATATTCTAAAATACAATTTAATGTTACACATGCACAGATACATCTTTATAGACAGCACCTATTTATATTCTGGTCTGTCTTCTCATTCAGTTACACTTGCTCAAGCTTTGTATTAAGCCACATTTGCCAAACAAGAAACAGAACAGGGTACCTGAAGTTGATGGTAAGGCTATCTCTGTTATCTATGCCATCTTATCAAAATAAAGTCTTTTGCAGCAAGGGTCAAAATTGAAGGGCATCAAAGACAATGTAAGAGAATATAATTTCTTCAATAATACATTACTTTTATGCTCATCTATTCACAGATACAAAAATCATTGTGCAGAGAAAGGCTATCTACCATTTGAAATAGAAATGGCTTAAATCCAGTACTTCATATTGAGGATACTTTAATAACATCACAATTATGGGGTAAAGTCATTGACTGGGTACAGTTACATTTATTATTCTAAGTTTTCTAGAAAATTTATAGGTACCATAATTTTTAGATTTCATATTTTGTCATAATCTTAAAAATGAGATTACTATGAGATTACTTCCATTCACAAAATGTTTTATAAAATTATGAAAGATGTATAAATATTGCTTAGAAGAATACTGCCAGCCACAAATATAATTGTTCATTAATTTTCTAGTATAAATATGTAGTAACATTTTAGAGCATAAAATTTCCCCACAATCCCTTCAGTAGTGATATTCAATAAAGATAATAAGATCTTTTTGAATTTGAACTTGATTCTTCTTGCCTTATTTAATATTCAGAGCTTATGATCACATCCACATATTGTCATATCTCATTGTATTTACTAAGAGAGTGGC
Organism: Microcebus murinus; assembly: GCF_040939455.1. Taxonomy (NCBI): domain Eukaryota; kingdom Metazoa; phylum Chordata; class Mammalia; order Primates; family Cheirogaleidae; genus Microcebus; species Microcebus murinus. The sequence continues at coordinate 32,337,443 of NC_134108.1, forward strand.
TTTGCTCCACTGGAATAAGGATATACAATGATCATTATCACAGCCAAGGAGAACCTATTATTTTCAGCTTACTTTCCTCAAAATGACTTACTGCCCTCAGGAGAGATGGCATTATATAACAAGATCTGGGAATATTTTTTAACATAGATGCCAATTAATAAGTCCAAATTTCTCCCATAATAAAAAAAATCATTCCAGGGAAAAAATAACTATAATTAAATAAAGTAACAAAAGAAGCATCTGTCTTTTATTTTTTTGTTGCAGGACATGTAAGAAAAATTTGTGAATATACATGACAAAAAATTCATGTACCATTTTATTGAATGTGGGACCTTTTTATGCAGCACATTCGGCACATTGCTGGTGTATGTGTGTGTGCATTTCTATGCAGAGAATAGTATTCTAAGGGATTTCTAAAAATGTTCCATTAGGAATTAAAAAGTAATTCTAGGGTCAGAGAATACAAGACTGCTAATCATAAAACTTTTATTCAGAATAATGGCATTTTATAGTTTGATCAAGTTAAATTCACTCAATTAAAATTAGTTTAAATCACAGTCCTTTGGACCTTTCCAGCTTCTCAGCTTTTCACTCTATGAAAACTAGTTATAGTGTGAAATCTCAAGCCCTCTCATTTTCATATGCAAGGCAGAATGAGGGCATTTTTTTAAAAAGAAAGTTTATTGGTTTTCTTGCTAGAGATGCGCATCTTGACATAACAAAGTCATTGTTCCTTTCCACATTTGTTAACTTTTTCAAATCAAACTACAATATTTTTGAAAGATACCTTTTAATATGAGATACTCAGCAAACATATGGAATTATGAGTTACAGTAGCTGCTATTTATAACTTAGGAACAATATCAGGGTGAATAAGAAAGGGAGGGAGGGGGAGAGAGAGGGAAAATGGCAAAGGTAGAGAGAAACAGCAATGAGAAGAATGCAACAGCACTGATGGGGCTTTTCTTATCTCATCCTGCCCCATCATTTTTTTTAGCAATTTTTGCCTAAAATCCATGACCTACTTTTTCATTATCTATAGTCTGAAAACAATGAAATAATAGAATGCAAGTTTCGATTTCTGTAAGCAAATTAGAAAAGCTCTTGCTTCCCCCTCCCCCAACTCCCTTCTTCTTCTTCTTCCAAAAAAAATCTACTGAGCACTTGTATGTGATCATTATACTATAGTCCATAGAGAAGAAATTCACTTTTAAAAATATAGCAGCAGAACAATTGGAGATAGGCTATATGGAGGCACAGAAAAGGGCAACCAACTAGATTAGAATTAATCAAGCACCCGTTCAGGATGATAGAGCTGAATTTTGAGAGCTGAACAGGGGTTAACCTCAGGGGGAGGAGCGGAAAGGCTGCAGTTTTCCAGGCACAGGGAACAGAACTGGCAAAGGCACAGAGGAGGGATACTTGAGTGTATCGAGGAGTGGCTGTGCGGTCATGCTGTGTTTGTACTTCCTCCCATTTGACAGAATCAGCAAAAGACTGAGTGAGATTGTCTCAGAAACTCCCCCTGCCCTGAGCACCTTCGTGCAGCGTACAAAACGCACAATCACCCATGAGCAGCCGCTTGAAACCTCAGTTGGAGTCACAATTTTGCTAATGATGCTACCAAATAGGTATAACTATTTCTCTCCTGTTATTTCTGTAACCCCTTTCTCTATATTCAGGACCCAAGGGTGCTAGGACACTCAGACATGAGTAGAAGTTCTCACCAGTGATCACAGTGATCAGAGGGTCATTAGACTTGATCCTAATTCAGACATTTCTGAAGCAGAGAATATCTAAACTGTATTGTAGGTGATTTTTCAAAATATTAAACAATTAGATTCAAAGATCTTCTGCATTCTCAGTGGAAACTCTGAAATTAATCTTAACTTTTGATCTCTCTCCTTACCTAGGGATGAGTTGTTAAAAATTTGCCAGCTAGGCAAGGTTAAACCTAGGGTAAGGTTTAAAAAGTCCATGTATCCCATTAAGATTCATGTTGTCCTGTAGAATCCGCAAGGTGAACTTGTCACAGTCTTTTTAAATGTCTTTCTCTCTGACGTATGATATGTTGCTGAGGCTACACACTTACTCTGAAAGTGACTTAGTGTCCAGTAAGAACAGGTGTCATCAGCATTTAACTCGCTTTTTTCTTTTTTCCTTTTAATTTTTCTTGATGCTCCAATGCTTACTTTATCCCTTTTAGCCCTCTATAATGCTGTCTCTCAGTTTTTTATTTTTAAATTTTCCCCACTTGTCCAGATGATAAAAGCCTAGAATCTTAGCAAAGTGCCATGATGAATACCTTCTACCCTTACTGCCCGACTCTCTTCTTTTTCTTTGTTTTAAAATATTCCCCACCAAAGCAGTGATACCTCAAAGTATGGGTGCTGTGGCTGCGACTAAATGTTTCCCAAGCTGTGTCTGATGTTCTATATGTGACAGAATACCAATTAGTGTTTTGCTATATCTCGTTTTGCCATCCACCCATTCACTGCTCTTCACTCCCTCAAGTCAGGAAGCAAGGCCCATCCTGTGCTACATGCTTGAGTGAAGGGATTTGACTGAGCAGAAAGCAGAAACATAGGAATCTTCTGGACTTTGGGCTCTAGAAATCATCATTCCTATGAATGTGGCACCTCTTCCCCCAAACAGAAAATGGGATGAAATCAGAAAGGCAGATGGAGAAATGGTGATGGGAGAGATGTTGGTGGGTACCATTGTGGAATGAAAGAATCAGAATGATTCCTGTATCTCCAAGAATGGGTTGAAAGTAGTGGAGAGACTTGCTAGACTTGAAGAGAAAGGTAACTAGGAAGACAGGGAAAAGAATGAGTCAGCAGAAAGATGCCAGGATGAAATACTAAGGACTGGCTGGCCCCCTGCATGTCTGTTTGTCCAATACACACATATCCATATCCCTACCCCATTACTCATGCATACAAGCCCCTAGGTACTCAGAACACTTGGTAGAACTTTAATTCAAGCATGAAGATGGGAAGAGGAAAAGAAAAAAAGAAAACAACTTTAAACTGGCTGAGATTATGTTTCTAAGCCCTCACAGGTCCTATATATAGAGAAAGGGACTCAAAATAGAAATTAAATTGTGATAAAGAACATAAAGTTATAATTCTTGTCCACCTGAGCTGTAATCTGAGATATTTTCTTGCTATATAGTGAATGCAGAAAACTTATGGCCACGTATGTTTAGGAAATGCTGAACTAAACAAATTGAACAGATTTCTTCACTACAGACTGCAGGACATGCCAGAACTTTTAACACGCTAATGGATACTTCCCAAATTTACATGATCACAGAAGTCTTCATTCTAGGAACATCTACAGTTTGGGAAATGCTGCCTTAGTTTTTAAGTGCTGGTTTTCTGTAGATGATGTGCAGAAGCTAATCATGCACATCACTTAGAGAATGGTTTTGATTATAAGATTTTCCGTGCAACCAGTATCTCCTCCTTAACCCATCATTACCGTCCTTCCCTCTACTTCAACATGCACATCGCAAAAACTTATTCTGCTGATATTTTGGATCCATCTAATGGGCTTTTTAGCTTATATAAATACAGTGAAATGATAAATCCTAAATATTCCTAGAAGACCCTAACCTAAATTTGGCTAGAAAAATATAGTTACTTTTTGTCTAAATAATAATTGTTTAATATTATTTTTGACTGAAAAAAAAACTTGAGTTGGAGATAAAATATGCCATCTGCTATACTGTGTATGCATGTCACCATATTCTTTTGAATGAGATTAATACAGATTTTAGACAGGAAATCATGCTTTCTGTCAGGCATTTCTTTCCTTGGTGATTTTTTATTATTCAAATAGAATTTGCTCAAGAATATATGACATGAAACTATTCTCACCTGCATTAAAGATTGTGAGCTGCTGAGGGCAAGGATGGTATAGTGCATCTGTTTATATCCAACATCTAGTCTTGTACCTAGCACATGGTGGTTGCTAAAGAGATGTTTGTTAAATAAAATGTAGCATTTTAAATTTAGACGGCTCAGAACTATTGTCTAACACACATAGAAAGTATAGTGCATGAAGCAGAGCGATATAAATACATCAGAGACTATGCTCACCTAGATAAGTGCATTAATGGCCTTGTATGACTGAGAAGCTGTCATTTTCCAGTTGCTAAAAAAAAAAAGTTGCCTGTAGTGAGCTCAGGAGTTAGGCATTTGATGTAAATCTGTTTTGGCAATGATATGTTCTCCTATTATTATATAATAAGTAATATGCATGCATGTGCCTTTTTGTTTCTTAAAAAAGCACAATTAAAGAGTTCCAGTTCATTGATGGCAAATAAATCCTCCTTGTTTCAGGTTTTTGATACAGATGCTTCCATACTCACAAATAGTACTTGTTGCTGCTAGGGAGTGACATTGGCACTTTGTCCACAGACTGCTAGTTGGTAGCTAAGTTCTCTCTGGGTGATAGGCTCATGCCTCATTGCCTTTATGCATCCTGGTTGAAACAGGGGCGATGGATCCCAAGAAGACAGGCTAAGGATAGGCAGAAACAGCCCTCTTTGGGATGTGCCTTGGTGCCTATGAGTGAAAGCAGGTCACTTCCTCTGCAGCCCCCCTCTCCTGCCACCAGTGATGGTAGCAAAGGGAGTATTTTCAGTGCTAAAACCAGAGGGAGGCTGCTGTGTTTGGCAATGCTATCAAGGGGGGAGTTTGTACCATTTTTATACTGAGACTGAATATACAAAAGAACCATTTCCTCAAAAACATTTCATGAGGAAATATGATCACACAAATTATGTAAAATAATACCCATGATTCCACTGCAAAGCAACCTAGTAAAATCAACGAGAATTAAAATACTGGTTTAGGAGTAATTAGAAGAGGATATAAATCATGATAATAAATTACAGTTTGTTTTCTATTTTCAAATATATTTAAAGTAAATTATGGACCACTTGCTGAACTATGAACTATGCATTTAAGCCACATTTTAAGAACAAAAAGCTAATTATGAAAAAAAAATGATGCCTACATAGACAGTAAGATAAATCTTAAAGTATATGACTTTCCACTTGAGCAATGCCTTCTAGAAGGATTGCGGGTTAATGCTTAACCTTTAAGATTAAAACATTAATCAGATATTCTCTGAGTGAATGAAGATTTATAGAGCAATTTCTAGAAAATAAATAAGCTACAAAAATATAATGCATTTGTTTGACAAGTGTGGTGAGAAACTTTATTTCACCTCATTGAGTGTGGCAGTTTCTCTGGGGCAGTACAAAGGATGATAATGCCTGTGGTTTTATAACTCCCAAGGTAGAAATCATTTTGCAAGACAGTGTAGTGCGTGCTTACCTCTCACAGCGAGTTCCTGTGTACCCGGCAGGGCATTCATCACAGATCAATCCAAGACTCCGGTCTAAATGGCACATCGGGCTAAAGCTATGTTGATGTTGTTGGAGAACAACAGGGACAAGGAAGAAGCACATATACAAAGTCATTAGCAACATATTTTCATTTCTTTCTCTCCACTACTGCTGTGACAAAAGGGTACAGGCTGGTCATTCTCATCTCACAGACGGAGATGAGGGTCTGGCCAATGGAGGATGAAATGACATTGCTGTTTCTGCAGACGTGAATACAGCCCAGTGGAGAGCAGTATCCCTGTGACATGTTATTAACTGATTTTTGACTGTTCTGGGTCATGCTCACTGGAACAAGTGGGAATGCACATCTGCTTTTTAGGGATTTCCTAGGTCTGGCAAAACACAGCCTCACTTGCTTTCTCTCTAGTCAAATCTCTCTGAATTTGAAGCAACCCAGAGAAATCTGTTTAGAGATTTTGGAAAAATGCAGTGGATGGTAGTGGTGGTGGCAGTGGTGGCTGCAGGGGTTCCCACTCCCAGTACTGCTACCATGGGGTGTATGTGTGCAGGCTGTGGCCCAAGGTCACTCGCAGGCCTGCTGATACCACACTGGTGGGATCCCTCAGGAAAGCTTGCAGGAGAGATCAAGTGAGAATATTCTACTTAAACTTATAACAAATCAAGTCAAACCAAAATAATCTTGCCGTGTCATACTGGTATATTCCAAAGTTTACCTCTTTTTTTGCAAATATTTCTGATTGTACTCTGAAGTAAATTAGGAATCTATTGGGTCTAGGGGGAAAGGTCTGGTCTTGGATACCTTGAATTTATAAATATTGTCCAGATAAAAGATTCCACATTAAGGGATTCTGGTGGCTGTCACAAACAGCAGAATCAAGATGCATGTCTCTGTGAGAAGAGAACCTCCTTTTAGAGAGCAGCCTATGCCTTGCCACCTAGGATCCAAGGGGAATCACTGTGGGTGATTTTCTTGGCAGGAGTATGATTTCACTGAAGAGAAGAGGCACACGATATTAAATAAAATGGAAAGAAAGAGGATTTTCCCCCATCCTTATCCTGTGATTTGCTATTGTTTTTCAGACACAAAAAACGGGACTAGATTTTGACAAATCTCCAGAGCGCATGTATGCTGCCTTCTTTGAAAATCTGTATTCTATCACTATCTCATCAACTGTGGAGAAAATGACTTCCACTAGAAGCACTAGTTTTCCCACTCTGTGGGACTACAGTGATTGAAAGAAAACCATGCCAATTATTTTTTTAAATCCTAAATCAGTTTATCATAGGTCATGTCAAAGGCAGTTGACAAGGCTTCTGACATTTTAAAACTATTTATAAAATAGATTTCAAATTCGTAAATATACTCACATGTCAGTTAAAACCAATAGAAGTAAAAGTAAAATGTACTCACTGACAAATATCAACACTTTTTAGGAAAAAATTGAGCAATAACAAGATTTGACTAGTTCTTTACAGTAAAGAGTACGTTGACAAACAATTTTACAGCATTTTCACAACATCTTATGAGTTGGTTGGGGCAGGCATAATTTTTCTTGCCCAGGGTCATACACTAATTTTCAGGAGAGTTTAGCATGGGATCCAGGACTTCAGATTCTTAATATGATGCTCTCTTCTTCTTATAACCAACTGTCATTCAAACCTACTGGTAAGAATTAAGTGAGTTTAAACTTCTAGCAACATAAATACTTGGCATGATGCATCCAAATAAAATTTTCTCATAAAATATATCTGTATTTGTACTTTGATATTCTTGAAACAACATAAACTGAGGATTTACTCCTTTACTGCTGTAATTGCAGTCAGAGTTATGGCAGAAAATGACATTCAATAACAAAAATAAAGTTAGAATAAGAAATAAACATGCACAACAAAAAGTGTCTACAGAGTTTGGATTGGCAAGTGTAGCAATTTGACACTCATTTTGGCCAAAACAGGAAGTTAATTGTTTTGTGACACAAAGAGGGAACTGTAAGATCATCATTGACTTCAAGTGATTCCAAAATTATACCATTTAACTCAAGTTGGCTAGCTCCACACCAGCAGAGAGAATGTTTTGCTTCCTGGATTATCTAACCCATGCCACACAAAACAGAAAAAAGCCAAGAACAGCAGGCATTTTCCACAAATGGGAGAAGAAGGGAAGCTATTATTGGAATAAATAGTAAGGATCTGCAAATGGAACAGGCCCTCTTAATGGCTGAACATGTATTTTTATTTAATAATGATCCATTTATAATTAAGTATATATGTGTGTATACAAAGTATATAAGTATGTATGTTAACATATGTGTATGTGTTTACATGTGTGAATGCATACATACAGGTACAATTAGTCTTGTTCCAAACAGAGTTTAATTCTACCTATCAAAATATGTATATTAAGATAAAATGACACAGTAAGGTTAAAGAGAAAAAAATGCTAAAAAATAAAATGAAATCAAGGGTATATTTAGAGTTCAAAAAGCATATTATAAGGAATGTTCATTTGATAGTGGTGGATCAACATATGGCTGAGCTTTTTCACAACTAATGCAAAAGGGAACCATCACATAAATGATTCAGACCATGTAGAAGCTAAAAAAAAAATAAATTGCTTAATAGAAGCTCAACTATTTTTGATAATCAGACAATATGAAAATTTCTCCTGTGGGTCCTAAAATTCAGTTCTAATGTAAAATGCTCCCACAGAGAGTTAATCCAATACCCTAAAATAAAATTAAGCACACATTAAGTATGAAAGTATTTTGCATTTCTTTAACTGTCATGCATCTGGAATAAAAAATTCTGAATTGCTTCTTGGGACTGTGATGTTATATAAAATGACCACTCTTTTCATTACTGGCATAAAATTTCTATCATGAGGGTTAGAAAATTAGGGCTTTTTTTTTTTCTTCGGCCTATTATGGGGGTACAAATTTTAAGGTTTCAAAAAATGCCCTTTCCCTCCTCCCCCCACAAGTCTGAGTTTCCAGCGTGACCATCCCCCAGATGGTGCACATCTCACTCATTATATATGTATACACCCACCCCCTGCCCCTCCTACCTGCATAATACTCTATTACTGTAGTACCTATGTGTCCACTTAGGTGCTGCTCAGTTAATACCAGTTTGCTGGTGAGTATATGTGGTGCTTGTTTTTCCATTCTTGAGATACTTCACTTAGTAGTATGGGTTCCAGCTCTAACCAGGAAAATATAAGATGTGCTATATCACCATTGTTTCTTAGAGCTGAATAGTACTCCATGGTATACATATACCACATTTTATTAATCCATTCTTGGATTGATGGGCACTTGTGCTGTTTCCACAGCCTTGCAATTATGAATTGTGCTGCTATAAACATTCGAGTGCAGGTGTCTTTTTTGTAGAGTGTCATTGGATCATTTGGGTAGATGCCCAGTAATGGGATTGCTGGATCAAATGGCAGATTCACTTATATCACTTTAAGGTATCTCTAAATTGCTTTCCACAGACGTTGAACTAGTTTGCAGTCCCATCAGCAGTGTAGGAGTGTTCCTCTCTCTCCGCATCCACGCCAGCATTTGTTGTTCGGGGTCTTTTTGATAAAGGCCATTCTCACTGGAATTAAGTGATATCTCATTGTGGTTTTGATTTGCATTTCCCTGATGATTAGAGATGTTGAGCATTTTTTCATATATTTGTTGGCCATTCTTCTGTCTTCTTTAGAAAAGTTTCTGTTCAAGTCCTTTGCCCACTTTTTGATAGGTTTATTTGATTTTTTCTTGCTGATTTTCGTGAATTCTAAGGATAGTCTAGTTATCAGCCCCTTATCAGATGCGTAGGATGCAAAAATTTTCTCCCATTCTGTAGGTTGTCTGTTTACTTTCATGACTATTTCTTTGGCTGTGCAGAAGCTTTTTAGTTTGATCATGTCCCATTTATTTATTTTTGTTGCTGCTGTGATTGCCTCTGGGGTCTTCTTCATAAATTCTTTGCCTAGGCTGATATCTAGGAGAGTGTTTCCAACATTTTTGTCTAGAATTCTAATCATTTCATACCTTAGGTTTAAGGGCATGTTTTGTATTTGCCCATACAACAAGGGATCAGGACTCCTTTCAAAAAACTGTTGTCTCAAACACTTGGGTAAGGAAAGAGAAACCAAAAATGGATGTTGTTGCAAACTATAAGAGAGAGAACAAGGGAGAAGGGTGGTGAGTATGTCCACGCACAACTGAAGAAGGGACAGAGCACTGACTGAGAGGAAGAGAAGAATGAAGGAAAAATTCATTTACTTCATGTTTTTGGTTTAGTCCACATGAATTTTTGACATTTCTCCCGAATTTTTTCTTCAGTTCAATGACCTGTGTTCTACTTATTCTCAAGAGAATCATTAAGCAAATACTTATTTCTTTAATTATCTTTAAATACTATGAAATTTGATTTAATCTCCACAATTGGATTTTGAAATTAGACTTGATTTATTTTCTAAGTATGTCTTTGGATGCTGTATTTCTCTAAACATATTTACCATTCTGCAAAACGAAATAATATGATTGATCTGGTAAGGCCTTTTGTAACAAATTAAGATATAGTGATTTCTTGACTGTTTAAGATATTTAGTTAATGGTTAAATAATTAAATCTGCATGTTGTTATCGCACTCTAGTCCCTTACATTAAAATAACTGTTAACATAACTATAAGTTAACATAATTATTGCCAAATAAATGCACATTTACTGGTTTTTATAGTGAACATCCACAGTTTGTCTAAGATTAGTTCTATTGATTCTTTTGTTTTTGTTTTTTTTTGCTTCTCCTCAATGTTTCTGTAATTGTTTATATTTCTATAACCCCACTGGAAGAAGCACAGAGGCGTGAGTCAAAATATATGGGTTCTAATATTGGTTCTGCCACAAGCAAGCTGTATGATCACTATTAAAGCATTTAATTTTTCTGGACTTGACTTTTCTCCCATAGTATATATAACTAGGAAGACCCATCATAATTATCCATGTGGATATACAACAATAAGTAGGAAAGGGCTTTAAAATATCTAAAGCATTCTCAAATTTCTAAAGAATGAATGGAAATGTTTCCTTGAATTTACCTCTCATCTTGAAATGTATTTCTCCATCATAAATACTAATTTTAGCAATGATGATAACCCAATACGACCTCTTGAATGACCTTAAAAATTAGCTCTAGAAATGTTCCATTCTTTCAAAAATTTAAATTTTTAGCATTCCTGATGTACTCAAAGTAGTAGTATTCATAATGATATTAGTAGATAGACCTTATTGAGAGCCTACCCAAGCCTTGTGCCAAGAATATCTTTAATTTTATTATATAACTAATGAAAATTTGTAACAACTTCAATAATATTATCCATTCAAATACATATTCAAGTAAGTATTTGTGGGCAGACATTGTGCCCTTTTCATATTTTATTTAACCTATAAGTTATATGATGTCAGAAATTAATATATATGAAACACTGGAAATATTTACATTTTTATTTGCTTCTCTAGAGATGAATTTTACTACCTAGTTATAATCTATAGCTAGAATATATACATCACCAAGATGAGAAGGCCAAGCAAACAGTGGATACTGTAAATAGATGATGAAGTTGATATGTGTAATTTAAATATTATATGCTTGTCTGTATTCATACATCATGATAATTATACCAATCTATCTCTATCTTCCTACACATTTGATTTATTTAGCAATATTATCTAAGAAATTTGGAGCCAAAATGCTTGTGATCTATAAGATTTATGACCAGGGATTAAATAGATAAATCACCAAGGTAAAACCATCACTAAGCCTTACATTTCACATGAAGGTTGCAGTGACCTTTAGTATGCTTTCCCTTCCCCCTCCACTCTTTTCTGAATAACCTGTGAAAATCAAATCCCATCTTCAGGATTATATGCAAATATTCAATTTATACCCTCAGAGTTTCTAACTCAGATTGTAACAGTAATGTTTTTAAAATGCTTTTTATAAAGGATAGTTTCTCTAGGTCATTAGGTGTCTCATTGTTTCATGATTTTTTTTTTTTAAATTTCAGGTTATTAGATTAAAATGGATTTTTCCCATCACAGTTGTAGAGTTAAACTATGAATATTTTCTAAATTGTTTTAAATTTAAAAGACTTCATTGCCCTAATCACAAAACTTCTAGGATTTAAAAACTAAGTATGTTATCAAGGACCTTTCTTTCTACTTATAAAAATGCCACACTTAAAACTGGAATTTAAAATAGGTTATTACTCTATTTCCAATTCTACTACTAAAGATGAAATTATTATTTAGTAATTTAATAATTATTTACTGTTAGTAACATCACCTTGAAAATTGAAGAATCTTTAAATATTTGAAGTTACTGGCATTGTTATCATTGTGTTGTCATCATTTAAAAAAATCAGGCTTAACATAATTATGTCAAATTGTAATATACATATTTTAGAAAATACCATCATTGAACAGTAGACCCATGATCCCTTTGGCACTGCCGGATGGTGTTTTAATGCTTACTGACTTTCTTTCTCGTTCAGTAACAACACAATTAAAACCCACTGTCAAAGTAGAAGAACAGCAAATATGGAGACAAGGATGGGTCATAAATGCCTATAATTACCCAAGCAAAATTCTCTCCCTAATGACTCCTCTGCATTTATAGTTCTGTTGGTCAGACTTGAGGGTAAATATATAAGGTCTACATATTCAATTATATAATTCTAAAAATGTATTCAGCTAGGATCCACGTGGTACAATGAGTGGCCTGCTCTGTCGGGTTGGTAGTTGTGTTAATACCCATGATATTTTGGCTGAGAAGGAGATGCAATATGAGGGGCCAGATGCTACCCTGCTTTCCTCAGTGTCAGTTAGTATTGAACAATGAGTTTCACGTATATGTGGATGGCTTGGAGAATGCCATTCAGCCACAGTGCATAAATAGGTCTTCCATTCTGTGAGCTAACCCTTCACACGTACACAGAGAGCAAGTCTGGTTGTGTGTTATGGCCATAGGAATGAGCAGCCATTAATTGTGAAGGAATTTATTTCATTTGTTCCCCTACATTCATCTTATATTCATTGTTTTTCAGTAGGTTTTCCTCTTGCCTTCTTCCTCTTCTGTGACACTCTTGGTTGTCAAAGAATCTTCAGTTTTATGCCCATCCAAGCTCATGCTCTGAATTCTGGAAATATTTTGATTGTTAATATACATTAAACCAATTTCTTAATTTTTCAAGGCCTTGCTAGGGAATTTGACTAACCCAGTTGATCAATTAATTGCTTTTAGTGCTATCATTTAAAAAGCAATGTGTATTTTTAAAAAGAAGTCCTCCCTGTAGAATGTAGGAAACTAGAAACACATAAACTTTAAAGTGAAAATTCCAACTGTGATACTTTAATGCTTTATGACTTTGAGTAAGTTACCTAATAACAGTTAGTACTTATATAGGGTTCACCATGTCCAATTACTGTTTTAGGTGCTTTACATATTTTTATTTTTTAATTCTCATGGCAGCCCTATAGGTGGGTCCTATTATCACAACTAATGATGACAGAACTGGAGCACAGAGAGTTTAAGTAACTTGTCCAAAGTTGCACAGCTAGAAAGTGTGAAATCCAGCATTTAAGCTAAAAAAAATTGCTTCTAGAATTGGCATCATAATGCTATTTTCCTACTTAGAGCTTTTATTTCTGAATCTATAAAATTGGTATAATATTATCCACCTTATTGGGTTATGTTTGAAGATTAAATAATACTGAACATAGCGCCTTTAAATATTAGTTCTTTCTCTTCTTTTCCAAACAATGAGCAAAGGAAAAAATTATGAGAGAGGAGGATTGTTGGGAGGATAAGGATTTCAAGTGGGCTGAACAGTAGGAAGTACAGTTCCAAGGAGGACTTTTCAACTTAATGTTAGAATTATTCACAAAGTCTTTAGTTTGTAGCATTCATTGAATCTAACAAAAGACCATTTTAATTAGGAGAATCTTGGGTAAGAGCTCGGAGTATGGCCTACCTGATCACGCCTTCACATTAAAAGACTGTAGCTGACAGATTTCACTTAAAAATCACTGAAAATTTCTGCTCTGCAAGCATCATCACAGTGTTTAGAAATAGCTGGAAAGTGCATAATATAATAAGAACTTTACCAAACACTAAACTTGCCTTTAAGAGGGTTCTAAAAAAAAAATTACTTTCATTTAGAATTAGAGTTGTTTACTAGTAAAAATTGTTGCTTTCTGTTCAACACATTAATGCCCCCATTAAACAAAACAGAACAAAACATTTTGCTTTCAGGGTCTTGCCTAGCTGCTTACTTAGAGACCACTGCCCTGAAGGAATGTGAATTTGAGCATCTGAAATAGAGCATTCCCCTAAAAGGTAAGGGGAACAGGCAGTTAGAGTGTTTTTGTTTTTTTAAGTCTGCTTTACCAGAGTGTTTTTCTAGGTAAACAACTAGAAAGAAAAAGAAAGAAAGAAAACTGGATGACTAAACAAAGTGAAAGGAGTTTGCATTAAACTTCCTCAAGATCTAAATAGTTTATGTAAACTAAGATGATAATTATCACCCATAGTTCAATACTCATATAATTTATAATCTGTACCATCTTATTAAAACAATTTTAATAAGATTTATATAATATAAATACATAAATATAAGAAATTATGTGGTAACTAAGGGATAGGATGGACACTTAAAGGTCAGTTAAATTAATCATTTCATTTTACCTTTTGAGAGATTGTGACTTACCCAAGATTCATAAATAAATAGTGTGAAACTAAGACCTAAATGTGCTGCATTTATATCAGTGTCCTTTTATTAAAGTACGAAGATATGTGTGTGTCTCTGTGTACGTGTGTACATGCATGCACATGTATGTATTTGTATAAATTATTTCTGTTCTTTGGAATTGGTTTATCAATTTTATTCTATACTCAGAGATATTCAATCACCCAACTAGAGTCAAAATATTAAAATTCTTAGAAACAGTCATAACTTTAAATATTTTATGTTTTGAAAAACCCATAATGCTTTCCTGAAAAAATTAACGCAATGCTTATTATTTATTTATGTGTGATAAGAGAAAGTATATATTTGATATCAAAAGTGCACTTGCAGAACTGAATGCCAGACTCATCTGTGAGGTAAGTTAGTTACTCACTTATTGGATGGGATATTGAGTGGACAGGCACAGGGCTGACAGTCTTCAGAGGTTCCCTTTGTTGGATCACCATAGAAACCAGGAAGACATTTATTGCAGTATGGGCCACCTGTGTGATCCTTACAGTTCTGTGGATGAAATGCACATCAGACTTTATTATTTTGGTCTCACACATCAACATGTTGCCAAAAATAGGTTTACAAAGTCATTAGTTTGTTCCCTGCCAGGAAGAATATTTTTTCCACAGTAAATGGTCAATTTTACAGCAGGAAAATAGCATTGAAAGTTAATTAAATATCCAGCTTACATACTACATGCTAGTTTTAGCACATGCATATATACAACAAAAAGATCACTGATATTCATCACAATTGTTTTCAGTATGCAAATCTTACTTTCTTCTTTAGGTTTTATTTTTTAAGAAAATCCAAATGATTGCGTGTGTGTGTGTGTGTGTGTGTGTGTGTGTGTAGTCATAGAGCCCTAATAACATATGTTTAATAGAAATTGTAGCTGATTCTAGGTAAAAATCAATCATTAAGCTTAAAATTGCTGATTTAATGAGAACAGTGGCTAATCATACAAATCCTCTGGGACTGTGTTCTTTTAGCTGAGACATTAATTTTGACCTTAGTGGACTCTGATGGTTTGGACAATGTACTACTGTATTACCTCTGTGAAGAGCTCACAATTAAACATTGAGAAAATTGAAAACAATTTGAACATATAGTAATATATAATGAAACCACAAGCACATATTACAATAATAACAATTTCCCTCAGATATTTTTAAAAGAAAGTTGAAATATTTTTAAACCTAGGTCTTTTTCAAAAACAAAAAAATCAAAATAAAATAATTTATGTCTTGATTTCTTCAAATTAATTAAAGTATGTTCCTCAACTCAGGCTGTATTTGTAAAACTCATCAAGACTGGTATAAAGGTGAAAAATTCAATCAAGCAGTAGAATTGTCTCTAAGCTTCAAATAGCACAATTTGATAAATTTTTATGATGTTCTGGCATCATGTATACATAACTTCAGTCTCCAATAGTACAATAAAGTGTATCTAATTCTTATTAAAAATTATACAGTATGGATTTATTGTTACTGATATACATTTTTAATTTAATAAGCATATGAAATTATAATTTTTCCCCATGTTGAAAAGAGTTCATCAGAGTTCAGGGGTGCATAACCTTTATTTTTATGCTCCATAACCAAATTGTGAAGGAAATAGCTAAATTATATATTAACTTTAAACAGGGTAAAAATGTTTTAATCTGGATGACCAGTAGAATGGTCAGACTAAGTTAATGAAAGTTCTGAATTATTATTTATTTTAATATATTTTGAAATAAGTCCAACTTCAATTACATTTAGTGAACATATTTAACAAAAAACCCCATAAATAAATACACAGTTTTGAACATAGCTTATTAAAGTTAGTTGGGAGAGGGGAAGATCTCTTTATTGAGTAGAAGATATCTTAATTATAATCATTTAACTCTTTGAGCCTCTGTTTATATCCTGTGAAATAAGAATCTAAAGGTGATGATTTATATAGTTTTAAAGCTCTGAAATTCCATGCCAGTCTCATCAACCACAAATGAATATGTATTTCAGTAGTAACTTTATTTTAAATTCTTTCTCAAATTTATTTACTAAACTTTTTAAAAGATACCAGAAAGGTTAACTTCACTATTAACAGTTATCTAAATAACACAGCATATTAGGAGGTAACGTGCAAAATGTGGATTAATTTGAAGAATGCAAACCCTTTGATTTCATCTTATTACTTACTTTCACTTTTCATGTTTAGATAAACTTATCTATTACTAAACAATTGTTTGTTTTTTGAAAAATTCTTCATATGTTGTCATACTGACTCAATTAGAATTATGTCTTCAAAGACTTAGGGTTTTAAAAACACAGGATCATAAAATTGATTATGACTTAAATAGGCTGAAATGGTATTTGTAAAACTTAACTGAAAATCTTGCATAACTCAGAGACCATGTTTTTCTTCAGCTAGTGATTTAAAAGAGAAATGAAATGTAGAAATCTCTTACATTTCTTAATATCATGCTTCATTAATTGGATTACAAATAATCTTAAAATGTAAGTATTTTTGCAATTGAAACTATAAAACAGCATTAGACAACCAATATAATAGACATCAAAACTGAAAAAGAGGAAAGTTGCACTCTGATGGGCTGGTAATTTATACAGGTGTCTTGTAAAAAATGCTTTCCAAATGTTTGTCCACATCACATATCACAAGATTGGTGAGAAGGATCAAGAGTACAACCTTCTCAGGTGGGTTTGAATGTTTCCTGAGTTACTTCAAATGTATTTTGAGTTAAAATGACTTTTTTATATAGACCCACACTACTGTAGAGGTCCAGATTTTGTTCTGATGGTAAAAATATATTTAAGTTGATTTATAATCAGATTTCAAAGCCAACCTAAGCTAAAAAGCAGTATATGCATAAAGTTCATAAATTACCTATTTAATACTACGAAAAACAAATAAATAAATCTATAATGCAGGGTCAACTTAACAGTAAGAATGCCCTTGATGTGCAACATTCAACTATTTTTCTCTTTATGGATCATATCAGAACAAATATTCTCAAAATGAGATATCAGCACTTAGTTATCAATACCATTTCAAAGACAGGGCACTCAAAAGTCTCCAGAATATATCCTGATCACCTATTTACCAGCTACAATGGAAAACTCAGGAAACACCAGAAACTGTATCTTCAAGATGTCCACTGTTGCCCCAAGATCCGTCTGTTATTTGAAAGTGCCCTCCTATCTCTCTGTCCATGAAACAGAGTCAATAAACTAGAAGACCTCAGATATCACTGCTTCCTATCTTCTTTCTCTTCTTTCTGTCCAAATTATGCTAAACGACACTATTTTATTTTTTTTAAAGGCTTCCATTCTTAGAAATATCACCAAATGGACCGGAAGCATGATTTAATTTTATCCTAATGAATTCCACATGAAATATTACTACAGGGAACTTTATGAATTTGGTATCATGAGGTATATATTTTTGTCTTAGTGTGAGTGAAGCAAATTCACATCAGTTTTGGGCTGAATATTTTCTATTGCATGTTAGTAAAGCATTTATAGGTAACTCAATATTTTTCCCAAAGCACATTTTAAAAGACTTATGGTATAATTAAAATGAAAATCACTTAGTCTTTCTATTCATAAAAATACCATTTGAAAAATCTACTGATCCACAAATTAAGGCTCTCATGCTTTATACTGCAAAGCAATTAAACAAAATCTTATATAGAGAAAACAGAAAGAGCATCAATAAAACTAAATGCCAAACTACATTGAAACAAAAGCCCTGAATTTTCATTTTGGATTTTTCCCAGAAGCTTTTAAGGAGAAGAGAAAGGGGGGAAAATGAGCAAGAGAAAGACAGAACATTAAGAATTACAGATCACAGAGTCTGCCTGAAATTCTGCAGGGAAATGAGAGTATGATATCCTCCTAAATTGGCACCGTTTCAAATTGTGTTTCTGCAAGACTAATGAAATGAGAAGTGTTGTTTCAAGCTTCATGCCATGTCAGACAATATAAAACTAACATGCCCTTGAGTTAATCAGAATGGTCTATTCAGCGTAATTCTCCAATCCAAAGGCTTCTTAGCAGGATGGAAAGTACTTTGCACTTTGCAGAGCTTATTTTCTGGTTAAAAGTATAGACTTAATTGTAGAAGAAGCAGTAGCTCTGGTGGATATGTATAATGCATAGTTATTATTTTTAATCTACATATGAAACTTTGTATTTAGTTAAATTGTGAAATTTTTAAAGAAACATGCAGTATACTCTCATTTTCAGTATGAAAAAGTATGAATTATGTTTATTTAAAACGTATTTTACACTTTCATATCATGGGGACATAAATTGTTTTCTATCTTAAAAGTACACTCTGCTTTTAGTAAATTTATAAAAGGATGGAAACTATAATACATGTATATTCATGGTAGATATGTATCCCATCATTAGTTATGCTTTAAAATAATGTATCTGATCCTAATTCAATTCTTAGACTAATATGAATAAACACTGCCTAATATTCGTTGGCGAGATCACATCTGAAAAATCATTCTCAGCTTCCAACTCAGTTCAATATAAAGACCTTTGTCACATCACTTCTTGACTCAAGTGTTTAAGGTCCCAAAGGTAGCAATCAAATTGTAAGGCCTGTTAAGCTGATTTCAGCCTTGTCAATCAGCATCCCCAAAGGAGAAAGCACTTACCAGGCATTCACCAGTGATGTCATCACAGGATTCCGCATGACCAAAGCATTGGCATGGTTCACAGATGCCACCGAAAATAGTGCCGTTAACTCTCCTGTGCCTAGGCCAACAAGACTGAAAGAAAGAAAATGTGTCACTCTTGGGGATTAAAATATAAGGGTTTTTTTTTTTGTTTCTGTTTTTTGATAATAGAAAATAACTTAGGAAATTCATCAAATGTGCTTGTCAAAGCCTTGCCATTATTGAAATATTGTTACATATAGATCTATTCCTCCTGACATTGGGGTTTCGTACTAACCTTAGTGTTACTGGCAGGTATGAGATTAGAAGAAGCATTAGCTTGGTGTCTCCTCTGAAATAGTAAAGCAGAGATATAAAGAATTGAAATGTGACAGTCTCAAAGTAAAAAGCACAGACAGGAAAATATTAATAGAAGAAAAAGTACTGAAAATAAGCAGCTGATATAATAGGATTCTTCAGAGAATCTTAGCTTAAGAGAGCATCCAATGTCATCCCAAGTAATTCTGATTCTTTGGGAATATTCTCTTTCTCACATACTAACTGCCCTTAGCTCCTTCACTTCCAGAAAACCTTTGACATCATTTAGAACAAAAGGTAGCACCCCACTCTTATATTTGTCCACATGCACACCTGACTTCTATGCAAATATAATTCATGTATTTCATTCTGAATTTCCTCCATCCAATTATGCTTCCTCGGATTTACACAAAATAGTTTATGATTTATTTATCATATACTTCCTTGATGGTTTGTTTTATGGCATTCTTTTTCTCTAAATTTGTTTATATTCATCATTCCTTTTATAAAATGTGAACAGCTTTATTACATAAAAACAGAATTCTGAATAAAACAGGATATTTGGGTTTCAGATTGCCTGTGTGTCAGCGCCTACTCTAAGTTCCCCATCAACCTTAATTAAATTTCCCTTCTGTGGGGATTACTACAAAGTGAATGCAGTGCAAACTAAGTGCAAGGCAAATATTGTTGCCCTCTAAGAGGTTATGATGCCCCTTAAGTATAATTGCATTTTGTGGGTTATTTACTATATTTCTGGATGGTTAAATACAACATCATAGATCATGAAAAGACCTTCTTTTTCCAGTTGAAAATGGAAACAAGAGTAAAACCACTGAAGTAATAAAATATATAGAACTGTGTTGTGTATTGTTGGAAATGTTCCTACTGCCTCGGGATATGAGGGCTCTTAAATTTGAACATCAATAACAAACACGTAAAAAAATGATGTGTTGATACTTCATATCTGAAAAGAAAAGAAAATCAATTTTCCCCTTAATTTGGGCAGAACAAGAAAAGAAAGTGTCAATTTTCTATCCCTTTCCAATAATTTCTCCCTATTAAAATTTTTGTCTCCTTAGATTCATCATAGAAATGATTTTCTCCTGTAATACATATTTTTTAAAAAACTGGTGAAGCTACATATCCCGAAAGGGGTAAAAATTAAGGTTGTTGAGAATAGGGAGAGAACTAATTTACTATCTTCAGGGCATATATTCACGGAGTTTTCCTTAACAAAGTTTTCATTTTAATACTCTGCAAATGAGCTACTCATAGCATATCTTTCTTCAAACTTCCCAACTCCTTACATTTCTCTCTCCTAGCCAGTGATTTTATCTCATTAGGCAGAGAGACAATTAAAGCCATCGGAAGCCATCTTTATATAAGTGTCACCTATCTCCACACATTCTAGCTATATTCCCTTCTGGAACAATAGCAGTGGGGCATGCAAGATCCTTCCTCTTTTCAAAGGAACATTACTCCATTTGTAATCTGGATTCCAGTATATGCTGGTTTCTCAATATTCCTTCCCTCTGCTGCATCTGTAATAACATTCTTTTCTATTGGATCATTACCATCAACTAAAAAATATGATCTAGTGTCGCCATCAAAAACTAACTAGCAGAAATAACAAAAATGACAAAATTACTCTCTTAACATCACATAACTTTTCCAGTCACCTACCTGTTTTTCTTTTCGGTAACACTACTCTAAAAAGTCCTTTCCTCCTCACTTCCCTTTCAAACTTCATTCCATTCTAATCTGTCTCATGCCGTCACCTCCAATTAAAACTGCTCTTGTCCTTGTCATCAAATTCCAGGTAGCCAAATCCAACAGACAATTCTACGACCGTGTTTTATCTGACCTCTCATCAATCTTTAGCCTAGTTGACATTTTTCTCCCTCAAATGCCTTCTCTCAACTTCCATGGCATGACACTTCCCAAATTTCCACCCTATCTCTTTGCTCTCTCCTCTGCTTCAACCCTACTTCTCATTCTTAGGAGCTCCTTAGAGCTTGGGCTTGGTGATTTTTCTCTTTATTATTATGCTCTCTCCCAGGTAATTTTATTCAGTCCCACAGTTTATGATGCCTTCCAAAAATATATCTCTAGACCAGACAGATATGCTGAGTCTAAAATCTGAATATTCTAACCATATGTTGACATCCAGACTGTTGAGTCCATCCCCCAGCCCCCACTATTCCTCTCCCAGTCTTTCATAGCTTAGTAAATGACCCAACATTCAATTGTCCAGTTGTTCAATCTGGTAACGTATGACTCATTCTTAAACTCTTTTGTTATGCGGTATCTCCCGCGTGTTGTCTGGAATGTAGTCTATCAGTAAGTCCTATTGATTCTACTACCAATACATATATAGAATATACCCATGTCTTTCTATAGCCCCTGCCATGATCCTAACGCAAACCATTATTGTTGCTATGTTCTACTGCAATAGCACATTAGCCCTTTCTCCTTCCTACTCTTCAGGCCTTCCTATGATATTTTTCCTACTGTAGTCATAATGGCATTTTCAAAAATTTAACTCAGTTCATGGAATTACCTTGCTAAGAGACTTCTAATGATTTCCCATGGAACTTAGAATAAAATCCTCAGTACTTAATCATGCATCGCAAAGTTCTGAATGGCCTGGCTCCTCAATCACATCTTGTGTCACCCTTCCCTTTGCTTATGAAGCTCCAGCCACACTTGCCTTCTTTCAATTCTTTGTAAACTCCAAGTTCAATGCCACTTCCTTACCAGCTCTTTTTACATTACCACCTCCTTATCTTCAACACTCAGTTTAATGTCACCACGTCAGAAAGCCTATCTTGAAAGGGTTTTTTGAAACAGGCTCTCTATTCTTTGTACACCCACTCACAATACCTCTATCCTAGCACCCTATTTAGTTTCTTCATGGCATTTGTCACATTTATTTAAATTTGTATATTGGCAGATTGTCTAGCCCACCACTAAATGCAATGTCCTTGAGGGCAGGGAACGTGTCTGTATTGTTCATCACATTATTCTCAAAATGTGTTTTCTCAAAATACATGCTCATCGAATACTTGTTAGTTAAATGAAAGTCTGAACACTTCTATGAGATAGTTAATATTACTTCCATCATACAGAAGAAGAAACTATTTTTTTTTTTGTAGTATCCAACCTGTCTCATCTGTCAAGTGAAACAAATGATGACAGTACTACAAATGTTAAGAAAATATTTGCAAGATTAACTGTGGAACATTTTATAAGAAATCACATAAAAATGAGAAAAAAGATTCTGGATCAATACTGTGGCCCAAATGAAGTAAAAGAGAATGTCTGTAATAGAGTCATTTGATCTGTGTTTGGCTAGAGGTTCTCAGCAAGCTGGAATTAAGATACTAATGGTCTTTGGAGTTAACTCAGCTTTTATGGGATCTCAGAACATTAGTTGTTAACAATGCTACAGTGAATGGCCTATGAACTAAACTCAATAAAAAAGCAAGTGAAATAAGGAAAGAATAAAACTGGATAATAGTAAGTTTAGGGATAGGAAGTTTTGATAAAGAAAAGAAGGAATTATTAGAGAGTAGAAGAAACGAAGGAATCAGAGAGAAACCCCAAAGTTACAGAATGCATTGTGTCCTAATTCGATTGAATTCTTTTATGGATTTCAAAGTAACTTTGTTTATCAAATAATTATTGAGTGAGAGCTACAGGAATCTTTTATTATTCCTCCTCTGCTTCTTTGTTCTCTGTTTTACATACTCATGCTTCTCTCTTCCTATCTGTTACCATTACTTAGCATCCAATTTCAGGTTTCTCCACTCCAGGCTACTATAAAAGACATGTCTCTCCACTGCAAGAGCTCATCCCTTTGAATGATTATTGCACGTATGTTCTATACCACGTACTGGTCCCTTAATTATATAGTGCTGTGATCCAATTTTTCATAGGCATGTGTTCTGTCTCCCTAAACAGATTGTTAGCTCCTTAAGGACAGGAATTATGCATGCTGTATATACTTATTAATAATTTATAGAGGTAAATTTATAGAATTTATCAAATCTATACAGAACTTATCAAAAATATTTTTGAAGTAGAAAAGGAAGAGACAAAAAGCATAACCAGTTAAACAATTTAAATATTGAGACAATTTTATTAATATTCAATGGACATTTGGAACATGTATAAAAGATAATACAGAGGATTGAGAATAACTAATGTGGAAATAAGTATCAAAGCAAGACTAGAATCAAAGTATTTATTATTCCAACTGAAAGAGGAATTTGAAAGCTCAAAGAGTCTGGTTTGGAATCAAAACTGGAAGGCTGTTAATAAAATAATATGCTTCATCAAATATAACATGTATTTTATATGTAAAATCAAATTTAGTTGACATAGCCAATTTATACTACAATTATTTTCTTTTTTCTGCATGAATTTTAGAAAAATAAGCACTTCAATGAATTATATTTAGTTTTATTTCTACATAGGCAAATCTAAGTCCAGTTAAAGAAAACATATTTGTCACAAATATGACTCTATACCCTGTATATCTCTGGAAGGATGCATTATTTTAAAGTACAAGATAACTGACAAAGCAATGCCTAGAGTATTTCTATAAATGGCATAATGGGGTAGTGTTATGAAGTGGAACATCTTGATACACTTAAATGATTCCTTAAAGGCACCATTTTAAAGAAATTAAATTCCTATTTGTCTGCAAGTCATGCCCTGTATCAGGGAAATGGTGTTTACATTTTTTGACCAGGTTTCAAGTGAAACCATTTTTCACATGACCTAAAAGAAAATGTATAGAAGTGAATAAAAATTGTTACCTTAAGATGACACACTGGTATTAAGTGAGAAACATTAGCTAAGTAGAAATCTAAGATATTGAGACAACAATAAACATCTCCAACATCAAGTGCTAAACAAATAAAAGACCTGTAGGGAATTTTCTAGGCCAATGTATTTTTTCCATGTATTACGCCTTGACATTTTAACAATTGTATGCTTGAGATGATTGTGATTTGCTTGTATTCTTGGAAATTAAGTAGAAGAAAATGTGATATACAGAATTTAAAAATGGGAGAAAATTTTTAAAATAATGTTAAATTCTAGGTAATCACTAACATGAAAATGAAGGGAAATATTTTCAAATATTATTCTGCATCGATTCAATAGAGAACACTTATCAAAACATCAGATTTTCAGTTATAGTTAGGCAAAATATCTCCAAAAGAAACACAATTTCAAGATGACATTATGTGCTTAGTACTCTATTTGAAAGACATGACTTTTAGTAGACATTCAAGTTTCTTCTTTCAGTAATATACTATTTCATTTGTTTGGGTAATTATTGATGGAGAAAAAAAAAAACAACTCAGTAAGAACAGCTTATTGAAAGCAATGTAGAGGGAACTTAGAAAACACTGAGGATATATTCTTGCAAACTTACTTCACAAGAAGAGCCAGTGTACCCTGGTGGACACTGACAGACTTCCACAGCTGCTGCTACACTTCCATCAGTAGGATAGGAGACAGCGGATTCAAGGCTTACAGAGCTCAACCTGGGGCAAAGAGAAAAAAAGATGGTAACTGAGTAAATGAGCTCTTAGGTATTATATAGCTGGAGGAATACTAAAGCAACAAAGACATAAATAAGCAAATTATCTATGCTGAGAAAGAAGGCTGATGACTACTCGTAACTTGAACCTCTGGTCATTTGTTGTATTAGGCAGAGTCTGCTCAGGTTAAAGTGCTGAGAATCACCACTTCAAATACTAAAAGGATATGAGAATGTTCTTCCTCATTTCTTGGTTCTTGGCTATGTGTTTTGATTTCCATATTTTTGGAGATAGACAGTTTAAAATCATATAGTTGAAGGGATTTTATCAACAGAAAAAACCTCATGACTGCTTTATTTATTTTAATATTTAAATGAGAAAAGCAGAAGGAGACAATATTCAATATCAGCTTTTAGATTGAAAGAAAATATGGATGCAATTTCAGTTTCTTTTTATCAGAGATAAACCTGTATGTTGGTAGTAGATATAAATGAAATGTTCTTAAACTCTCAGATACATTAGTTAGAATTATTTCCTTTCCTTCGTGTGTTTCAAGCCTAAATTAAATTCATTGTTCTCTGTACCCATGGGCTTCATTGTATTGATAGTTCTGTACAATCTGGTGATTTTAGCAGAGTGATTTGGCATCACTCATCATTTTAGAGAAAAGCTAGGATGGCCAAATTGAAATCTGAAAAAAAATACTGTTACATAAAACAAACAAATAATATGTATATACATTTCCTTCATTAATATACACTCATAATTTAAATAAATATAATTGGTTTCTTACTGGATTTGTCCATTTTTTTTATAAAAGAAAACTTAAAAAGCTTAATTGGTAAGATACCATAATTTCAGGAGTCAAATAGACTAGGAGTCATAGCCTGTGTCTGATATTTACCAGCCTTGTGGCCCAGAAAAAATTACTTATTCTCTCTAGGCCTCAATTTTCTCATCTATACATAGAGATATATAATAGTCCATACATCATGAGTTTGATTAAATTATTAAATTTAAAAATGAATATAAAATTCTTAATATAACAACACATAATAGGTGAGTATTAAATATTAAACATTTTATCAACATATTTTCATTGCCTGTTGAAACAGAATAAAAAAGACCATACTGAGTAATACAAGTAATACTATTTGTACTATTTGTATCTCCAAATCATTTTAATGTATCAAAATAAATTTTAAATAAACTCAAGAGCACAAAATTAGATGACTGCTATTGACTCATAATAATAATTACTGTTTTTTAAAATGATCCATAGACCTTTGTAACACATAATATGGCATTTTTAACCATAAGATAGGTTCAACTGACTTTTGTTAGAGCCTGCATTTTGAGTTCCTTTCTTAGCAGGAATGGTAGGTTTTCATTGATCTGTGATTCACACTTACCAAAGTACTTGCCAGATTTGGGAATCTATGCTGTAATCAAGCGTGAAAACAAAACTAAAGGGATCATTACAAGGTTTAAATGTATCTTCAAAAGTGACAATTTTTAATCAAGTTGTAAGCTTTTCAGCAACAAGTTTCTAAAGTTTTTATTGCTTTTATCCCTCACTTTACTAATCCTAGACACTTGACAGTACTTTGGAATATGTATGAGTTCATATATGATCAAGAAGCAGAAAAGGAAAGTACCCTTGAAATCTCCAAAATTAGGCAGTTGGATGGAATCAACCTAACTGCTGAGTGCTAGCTGGCACCCACTAAACACAACCAAATTATCTTTAACTGCAGATAAACTCATCCAACACTGTGTCTTGAATGTTATCATGTCTAGGACAAGACAACCTGGCAGGTAGAAGGTCCTAGACTGGTAGGCATTAAAAAAAATCATGTTTTATAGTATTTAAGTTACTTGTGTCACTTGATTTCACTAAACTTTTTTTTTTTCACTTAACCAAGCAACCTTGGACATGAAAAGGTACAGTGCCACAAGCATTTCTTTTTCCTTTTATTATTTAAGGTAAACTTCACATCACCTAAAATTAACCATGTTATATCGCACAATTCAGTGCCCATTAGTATCTTCACAATTTTGCACAACTATCACCTAGTTCCAAGACATTTTCATCAACTCAAAAGAAAACCCTGAACCCATATAGCAGTCACTCTATATTCTCTCCATCTAACCTCTGTCAACCACCAATCTGCTTTTAGTCACTATGGATTTACCTATTCTAGATTTCATATTAATGGAATCATAAAATATTTGACTTTAGCACCTGGTTTCTCTTGTTTAGCATAATATTTATGTTATTATGAGGTTTATTCTCATCTCATCATAGCATGTATCAGTATTTCATTCATTTTCATAACTGAATAATATTCCATTGAATGTAAATACCACATTTTGTTTACTCATTCATCTGATGGATTTGGCTTTTTCCACCTTTTGGCTACCATCAATAATGCTGCTATGAATATTCATGAATATGTATTTTTCTAATACCTGTTTTCAATTCTTTTGGCTATATGTGTAAGAGCAGAATTTCTCGATCTGGCAAGTCTTCTTAACACAGCAGGCTTTGGAAGAGTTACTAAACTAAAGATAGGACTTATTTATGTTAACAGGAGCTTATGAGCTACTTCCTGAGAATAGAAATCCTGCCATGACATCTATATACACAGAAAGACTGTCTCATTATATGCTCAGTACGATTTAGTCAGATGAGTGAACAAATGGATTGATAGATGGATAGATGCCAGAGTAACTAACTAAATACATACATAAATGAATGAATAGATGAATGGAATGTAGTTAGAATACAAACAATGACTAACATACTTCATGACAAATGATACAATAAAGCCTACCATCCACATCTTAGATGATTAAAATCAGATAAATAAAAGACAAATTACTCATTTGATTTGACACAGAAAATAAATGGAAAAATGTTAGAGTTAGAACTTGAGGTCAGAGATCAGAACCTACCTGAATGTACTGCGATATCTAACTGCCTAGAATTAATGGACTGTCACATGATAAGCCTATAATTCTGATCATTTTAATTTCAGAATTGGATGATTTCATAGTTGATATATCAGTTGATTATCATACATTAGAGAGTCACAATTTACTAAACAGCAGATTGGTCAACTGTATGTAGATAGATTTCCAATATAAAATTGATATGCAAAGAAAGAGTTTTAGAGTTTCCAAAATAAAAGAATGAGAAACTGACTACTTTAAGAAATAATTGAAAAAAATAAAGACAGAAAACAAAAATATTTTCAATGAACAGCCAGATTTCATCTCTTTTGAAGAACAGATGTTCCTCTCCTTAATATGTATAACCATTTTAAGCTATGAGGAATTTCAATACTGAAACATCTTTCTCAGTAATATTCCACATTAGTATTCACTGAGCAATGTTCATTAGGTTCTGGTATTTGTTAAATGGGATTTTAATGTGTTTAACAGTTTTTAGTGTTACTCATGAAGAAGGCTGCAGTTGTTTTTTTTTTCCTTCAATATGGTCATTTTCTTTCCTTGATACCAGGCTGCATTCGTTTAAATACATAATGTTGGCAGTAATAAGTGTTGGAGATGCATGAACTATCAAAGATTGTCAACTAAGTCAAATGCTTTAGCTGACTATTTTCCTTATTACTATGACTTAAAAATATAGATGATATGATGGATGAAAAGAAAAGACACAATTATATAAGCTACCCTGGAAAATATTGCAATCATATCAGAAACATCATCCGGGCACTGCCTTAAAGATTGTTTTCAATATTTTTGTTTAACTACATTTGCCACCAGAGTGTGATATGCCCATACTACACTAAAACAACAATCACAAAACATTATACTTTAAAACAACAAAAGACCTTTTATCTTAAAACTCTTTTAAATAATTGTTTTTTAATGCACCACTTTGTAATATTGAAGAATTCTATGCCATTCATCTCAAAAGAATGTTACTTTGAGTTAACATGGGTTAACACGTTACTTTGGGTTTACCATATATAAAGATTTTATTGCTATTAAAGTGTTTTGTTTTCTTTTGTTTTTGTCAAACATAAGATAATTACTCAGAACTTCCTCTAGTCTCTGTCTTGCAAAAATTACACACAATAATGCACAATTAGAGAAGCTGGATAGTTTATACTCCATTCCTAAATAGGCAACATAATCATTCTGTGGCCCAGTCAATGTCTGGGTAGGCCATCTGGAACAAAGCAAGACATTTTTCCCAAATATTTTTAATCCCACATCAACGAAGAGAAATAACTGACAGAATATAATATGGTTTCAGCCATTTATTAAAAATATATTGAATGCTAATATAAGAATTCATATAGGGATTGAGGGTTCGGGGGGTAAACTTACAACTAAAGGACATGGTGAGCATTGTGGAGGGGAAGGGCATGCCTCTAACCCTCGCTAGGGTGAGGCAAAGACATAAAATGTAACCAAAATGTTTGTGCCCTCATAATACCCTGAAATAAATAAATAAAAAGAATTTATCTCTTCTTTCTTAGTCCTACCAGTGTGCACTGTGCACACTTCTATCATAGTACTCATTATATTATCATAAATGCACAGTATATACATAGCCTTTCCTACGGTACTATGCCTTCTTTGAATTCAACAATCTTTTTTTTTTTTTGGCTTTTTATCCTTTTCACTTAGCCTATAACTATCACATGTTAGTAATTACTACTATCTACTAACTTCTGTGCCCTGTAATGAGGGCTTGAAAGACATTTCATCTAAGTTTCAGTGAATCCAATGTTGTTGTCACATGGTTATCCACATTTACAAATGAAGAACCTGAGGTCCAGAGAAGTAAAGTGCCTTTATCCAATTAGCAAATGTACAGCACAGATTGAAACCCAAGTGTGACTCCTAAACCAGTGATCTCCTTGTTAGCCTACATTGCCTCCCAACATATGCTAGATACTATGTCAGGTGTTTTATAGACATTATTTTCTCGATTGTCAATCTTGAAAATTAGATATTGTTTCTGCCATTTTACAGAAGAGGAACTAAGATTTAGAGAGATACATATGGAAGGTGCTCAGTCAATGTTTGAAGATTTAATGAATCCAATATTTACAGAATATCATTGGGAGGTAGTCAAAGATAATGGGAAGGAAACACATATGGGTTAAAATCTTGGCTGTACCTCTTACCAACAGCCTGATGCTAAGAGAGTTGTGTAAATCTTTTAAGTCCTTGTGTCCTCATCAGTATAATTTATTCAAAATGTAATTACCTGAACCATCAATTTCAAAAGGCAGAAGCATACTATGTACTACTCAGTACTATTTACAAGGATTTTACTATATTATTGTTTATGTAAATTCTATATAACCTTTTCTGATACAAAATCCCCAAATTTACTCCAAAAGTCACATGAAAACATCTTCCTTTGAAAATATTTTATATTTATTTTCAAGCAATAAAGACACGTGAGTCGTGTCATGATGCAGTCAGGATGGGTTTGGTTAGTCTGTAATAATATCCAAATTATCAGTGACTTATTAAAAAGCAATTGTTTACTAATGTAAAATTTTCTATAGGCCTGGATGCTTGTTCCGGCATCTGACCTCCATGTGCTGTCAGTATTCCAGGCTGTTTCAATCTTTTGGTTGGTGAATAAGCTCCAGAGAGTTTCTCACTGGCAATTCAGTGTTTTCCCCAGGGGGGAAAAATACATACATCACTTCTGCCATATTTCATTGGCTAATCCAAGCCACATAACCACATCTACTCTCAATGGTTAGGAAAATGCAATGTCCCCAAAGAGCAAGATTAGAAGTTTGGTGAACTATAATGTCTACTATAAGGTGAAAGGTAAGTATATTTTGTGAAAGGTAAGTATATTTTTAAGTATATATTTTGTGCAGAGTTCTGTATCAAATAGGCGCTTAAGAAAAGCCTTGCTTGAGTTAAAGACCAAGGTTGCTAAAGACCAAGGTTGCTACTAAATCCAAGGTTGGGAGAATTTAAAGGAGAAAGATGTGCAGTTAGGTTAGTTTGATTTCCCTTCCATTCTTAAAAGAATTAAAAGTTTTCTATCTTTGTCTTCATCTTCCTAGTGAGAACAGTGAGAAGGAAGTCAATTAATATTATTGAGTGGGTCTCTTAGCATTCTGGAACAGAATGACAGTAAGAACCATCGTAATTGTGGAAATATCAGCATGCACCTTATTCTGGAGGCCTCCAAGTCTTAATGGTACTTGGAAAAAGTGAGATCTCTTGGGATGAGGGCGGTAAGATAGAAATACTTCATATTTGTGTGCAGATTTGCCATTAGCAAAGTGCTTTTGCAGCTCTCTAATCCCATTTTCACAGTGACCTTTTGAAGTTGCAGGGCAATTGTCCTCCTCTTTATTTTACAGATGAAGTGACTGAAGTCCAAAGAGGTCAAAGGCATACTTATGTTTACAACTACTAAATAGCTGAGCTGAAAACAAAAGTCAAAATCCTTGACCTGCAGCCCAGTTCTCCTTCCACTACACAATTCCATCTAATCATATAACTGCAGGAACTGAAGTCCATTTGCGGAGAGAACTACCATGGAAGTAAATCCTCTGTAAATAAGTCTAAACATGAATTTTTCTTGAGCTTCAATTTACCTGTGCTTGCACACAAACAGTATACCAAGTCAGAAGCCTACTGTGCAAGACAAGTTGAAATCAATTTAAGTGGTGTTTTACAAATATGACTCAGTCTACTAGTAGATCAGAGATAAATAAAATATAACAAGTTTACTGACTCAGGATTCATGCCGATCTTCAGTTCACCTAAAATGAGTAGGAGTTTCAAATCTGACATTAGCTTTTACTTCTTGAACCACAGTGCTTTAGGTAATAGAGGTGGCAGAAAGCAGCCACCTACTTGCATTGTTCCTGTGTCAGTTCACAGAGCCACGCTCTGTGAATGCATCACTCATATACGAGAAAATCTCAGAAGGCTTCAGATGAAACCAATGATTTTAAGATGGGTAGACACTGAAACTGTCTGACATAAATCAGGGGGAAATGTCTTTGGATTAACTAGCCTGAGAAGCAATGCTGACAAAAATAAATAAACCCCCTAGCCACTTTTTTGTCAATTTGGTTGTCATTCATTTTGAAAGCTAGAGGACTCATCTCTTTGTACTGTTTAAACATCATGACAATCTCTATTTACTAAATGAGAAAAACATAATTAATTCCTAAGTGCCGCTTCTCAACTTCATGGCATTTTAACCCAGCTTCTAGCAGAATTGTCTATGCAAGAGAGGTACATTGTTTGGAAACGGTTCTGGATATAAATCTGCAGTTCTCTCCTTTGGGAAATGGTAATGATGATTATACTTAGTTGAAATATTACCAGTGAAAGACAAACTAGGCAGCACAAGCAAATGACATGGGGGTGGTGGTATCAGCAATAAAAAAATCCAATATTGGAGACATTGCTTTGATTAAGCGTATGCTAAGATGTTAGTTTAGGGTCACATTTGATCATCTAACTTAATCTGATTTAGAAGGAAGTTCCCATGATATTTTGTGTTTTTATTATTAGAATAGAAAACAAGAAAGGGAAGGAGCTCATTCAGACACAGTTGGAGTTAAAATTTTGTCAGACAAAAATGTCATTATTTTAAAAGTGGTAAATAGAGCAGCCTACCATCAGTCAGATATGGGCTCATTCTGTTTAAGTCAGGAAGTCTTCTCTTTAAAAAGAAAAAAGGAGATCAAGAAGGAACTGAAAGTGTTCTAGGTAATAAGTACTTTTGTAATTAGTGCCTGTCATTTTTCACAAAGATCCTGAAAAGTAGGCATTGGTATCTCCACTTCACACTAGAAAGCAAGGTTCCATAAGACCCAAGCACTTGCCAAAGGTCACACATACACTAAGCTATGAAGTTTATTTAATCCCTACTTGGTTTGGTTCCAAAGCTCATACTTTTTCCTTTATACAAGTGGCCATTATCATCTTACAGTGTTTTACAGTGAGGTGTGTTGTTATGAAAATGAAGAAACTTAATTTTTTAAATTATAAACTATATACTATTTAGTCAGAAAATAGTTCATTAATGAAAGGAAATATTTCACAAACCACTTTCCAAATATGGGTACTCTGGGATCACATCTCTTTAGTGTCCCACTGTCTGAACCACCCCAAAGGAAACTGTTTTCCAGTATAGCATTTTCAATATAGGAATCATTATTTATCATGTGGCCTGGCAGAACTGCCAAGGAATCAATAATATAAAAAATCAAGACAAATTTATTCTGGGTGTTTAAAGTTTTAAAGGTTTAATAGGAACACCTTTCAAAAAACCAGGACTCTGTTCTTACCCCAGGGACCTTAAAATTCACTCTTCTGACACATTCCTGTTTGCCCCAAGGTAAACGTGTGACCACTGGAGGTGCAGTTCTTGATTTTACCTGAAGATGGCATCCATCCCAAAGCTGTATGTGATTTGTAGGAGGATTCTCTTCAGATTCGCCAGCACTGTCATAAATTCTTTTCTACTAACTGGAAAATTTGTGCCATGTATGGTAAATGATTCTTCTTTGAGTAACAATACATTAATATGTTCCTCAGATGGTTGCAGATATACCTCATCTTGGGCTGTGCTGATTCTCAAGTCATTTCCCTAATAGGAAAAAAGAAAGTATTAATATAAAAAGATAAAACTGGTAAGAGGATATAAAAGAGTAAAATATATCTGTATTTAGATTATCCAGCCTGTTTATTATCCTCAGTAGGCTTTTAATTTAGGCTTGACTTTCCCTGTCATTTAGCATATTTCTGGTACACAGGAAGGGAAGGCAATACAATTTTAATATTAGTCTTAGCCAGATGCTTTATAACATATAAACTTCTTGGGTTTGCAAGAACTTATTTTCCCCATTCACTAAAATGATAGGTACTTGGCAATTCATAAACATATATGTGATTACAAACATATATTTTTATACAAGTGCACAAAATTATATATTTCAAACATATTATTTTGTTATGGATGTGTGTTATGTAGAATAATAGGTAAAGAAGCAATATAGCAGATTAAGCTATTATTTTAAAAGACTTTTTTGTATGGGGAAAGAAACAATAAAAAAGCTGTAGTCTAATGTTTACAATAGGATAACTGCATCATAATAATGAATATATCAACTGACCTATGACATTTAGGTAATTCTTCTAATCTTAGTTCATTCATATTAATGATATATAACTTCTTAACATTTTGCATTTAGAGAACCCCTTTAATCTCTAAGGAATTCCAAGGTATACATCTATTTGTTTAGTTGTTACACACACATACATTAATCCAGATCACTTCATCAAATACTGGAAAATATTCATTTGAAGGAATGAATTTTGTCATAAAAGGTTCAAGACAAAGAACAGTAGAACCAGGCGCTAAAGCAACATGTGCCCATTTGGAATAATGAGCATGCACGCATGTATTGCCTTTGAGTATGTATAAATGTGAGGGAGTATGCGTTATTGGAAAGAAAGGACATGAGAAAGAGTGGGAGAAGGCCTCTAAGATAACTTCAGGCAGCAAGCATTTTGGAATTGCCTATGGCCCTCCAAATCCTGAAAGTAGTTTCTCCTATATATTTCTTATCTAAATTCAAATTTTGAAGTCGAAACTTCACCACAGCTAAATAAACAGGTTTCCTTTTTCACTTACTTCTGCCTAATATAAACAAGGAAGTAAACAATAAAATTTACTTAGAAACAAGGGCAGCTAGAAAAAATACAACCACATAAATTGCCTAAACACTTTTATGGTATTCACATTCTTGGAGACATGGCCATTATGTCCTCTTAAACACTTTTATGGTATTCACATTTTTGGAAACATGGTCATTATGTTTTAAATTTAAATTTCAAGTCTAAAGGTCTAAAGGTCTCTTTATCCTTGGAACCCAATGAATACACATACTCTTCTATATATATATCTCAGAGTGAAACATAGCAGTGGCATAAAAAACTCCTAAGGTGTATTTTTCTTTAGTAGTATGTAAATTCATGTCAAACCAGGTAGGTGAAAAACAGAACTGGTAACCTCAAGTAACATAAGGGTGTCACACAGTTGAACATAAAGGATGCTCTCAGTACTCCACCTCTAAGATAATCATAAGCTGGAGAACATGTTCTGTATCTTCTTCCTCTTCTTCAAGGTCATATGATATAGCAAATGTCAAGTGTCCTCCTACTGCTGGGAGCTACAAGAGAGAAGATGCAGAATCATTACATGACAGGAGAAGGGCTATTTAATCACATTTTACCTATTATTTTAAAACATTTTTATTGTTCTAGGAGGAAGTATTTGGAAGAAGCAGAAATCACTGGAGTGCACAGTGGGAATGATAGACATTTCTTCAGGAGTAACCTTTATATGAATCTTACCCATCAATTGCAAGCCCAACATATATATATATATATATATGCATATATATATATATATATATATACTTTCACATATTATTTCCCCAGTATTGCAGGCTTGCTGAAATAGGTTAAGTTCCATGAAACCAAACACAGACCCTCCTGTCATCTTTCTAGTCCATAGTTTGAGCTGTATAAATCCTAAGCAGAGGAAGATCTTTATCAAAATTGGGAGATTTCTACCCAACCCTGAGGGCCACTCAACTTTCTGTGAGTCTGGAGGCTTTCAACAAAGACATCCTTCCATTTGACAGACACTTTACATAGCCCATAAGCTAAGCTGAGAAATGTTTTTGGTCAAAGAAAAATAAAAGGTTAGCAGTAAATTTTATATTATATTAAAATGCAATCCAAACTGCCAAAAAAGGTATACTTTCCCCTGTGCAATCAAATAAGCTCAGTTGGAATAAATTTTATCCCCCTTTCATTAAGCAAACATCTTTCCTTCTAACACACATGCCAAGCCCCATACAATGTATGCTTGAGGTTTGCATTTTCTGACATTGAGAGTCACCTTGTAAAAATTTTTTTAAAACATGGGAGAGCAAGATCATTTATAGGACAGGAATCAAAATTGAAGTTGTGAGTGACAGTCAATGCAAATGCTGCAGTCCCTTTTTAAAAATTCCACGCCAGCACTGTAAATAAAGATATTCATAAAACAAA
The DNA here is from genome assembly GCF_040939455.1 of Microcebus murinus. Lineage (NCBI taxonomy): Eukaryota > Metazoa > Chordata > Mammalia > Primates > Cheirogaleidae > Microcebus > Microcebus murinus. The sequence goes on from NC_134108.1 coordinate 32,373,262, forward strand.
GCTGATGATTTGTATTCTGCTGTTTGTTCTGTACTGATTCACAGGGATCCAGCTTTGCAGGGGTTGGCTCTCTGTGACCTTTCACAGCAGACCCTGACCAGAAAGCAATTCCTGGCAATGCACTGGATGGAGGAGGAGGAACCCTGAATCCACTCAGAGTTGTTCCATGGGGAATGACACACAGCTCGCTATGGCTGATTAAACAGGATTTTAAATTACAGCTCCGCAATGTCTTCTAAGAGCTCATTACATGGTGCTCTATAAGAAACTAAAATTCAAAAAACTTTTATTCTCCTGCTTCACTGAGAAATGACCCTACTCTAATATCTTTTCATATATAAAATAATAAATATCTGCCTGGACTATAGCACTTGGCATTATTGTGAGTAATGAGGGGTGAACCTATGTAAAAGATTTTGGGTTCTATTAAGATAAACATTCAAAATTTCACATGGCATGCTTGTTCAAACCTGCTACACATTTTCTCAATAAGAGGAATTTAGAAAGGCAGGACATGAAAATGTTTTATATATTTCAAAGGGGATTGAATCATTTAGAATTTTCTAAATTAATATAAATATTTAGTGGAAGCTAGAGATACAGTTTAGTAAGAACATTGGAACATTGGCCTATAACATTTCAAAACTTTTGAGCTTCCAAACATATCTTGATTATTTAAAATTTGTATTACATGATATTATTTTCCTCAAATATGTCTTTATAAAAAGAAAAATATAAACTTAATTTATGAAATTATTGTACATACCCAAATAAAAGAAATTTTGAATTAAGGACAAATTCCATTTTGTCAATAAAAAGAGTCAAAGTTGTATAATTTGAACGTCCAAGCTTTTAAGACTAGAGATGAAGTAGAAAACGTTCACTTACAATATTTGGTTTGCTAATGTAGTTTTATACCTATTTATAATAGTTATAAAGTTATATAATACATAAAAATAATATGATATGAGAGAGGAATTAGAGACAGGAAAGGAGGAAGAAGGAGCAAATAAATATACAGAAAAAAGAGAGCGGCCTTATGTAGGTCAGTGATAATATAAAATATGAACTAAGGAGTAGAAGTCATCTACTCTATTGTGCTGAAGGCTAAAATAGTCATAATAATGAAAAATTGTGTTAACTCATATTTCATAAAATGATTTTTTCCAAACTCTTTCATGCATCTTTAATACCCATGCTTTGGTATTATTACATTTTTTGAATCACCTAAAAAGTTTCAAGAGTGAATCTATTTTACTTCCACCTAAATTAACAGACCATTTTAAAAAAGTATGCATGATACTGTTACCAGATGTTCTTCCCCAAGCCACAAGTACCCATTTGCACAATATTAGAGTTAATGTCTTCATTCACCCTAAAGGTGTATACTTACAATCACATATAAATAACTACTGGCCAAGTACTTATTGAAGTAATTTTTAAAAGGATTGCTTAAGATATCATCTTGTAATTTAGAAGTTGAACACCTAGGAATAATAACCTATTCTCTGTTAAATTCCTTTGTTTCTATTTTTCCTTAAACTACATAAAGTAATCTGTTCATAAGCTTTCAAATTAAGCTTTTCCTGGTGTTGTTTCCAGTTAATGTGTCTTCCCTAAAGAGTACATACCATTGTATGAGAGACTTTGTAATGAGTCTATTATAAGACAGTACTTTTTTTCTAAGGCATATTATTTTTTAGGAAAAAACTTTGAGAATATTCAGAGTACAAGTTGTCCTTTCCTATAGCTTAAATGGAGAATTTCTGTCTCTTCTCCATCAATCTAAGCCTTCATATTCCAGATGGAAACTTTGCTTGGATTCTCCCTGCCCTTGCTCTGCACTTTCCTATAATTTTTTCAGGATCCCAATCTTCACTTTCTCCATCAAATCTAATGTGCACAGGGGTGTCAATCATCAATTGACTTTATTGTTTTCCCTAGCTATTTAAATTTTTAAAAAATTTTTTAAGTATTATGGATATATAATAGTTGTACATCCTCTAACTCTTATTTATGATTATTTATTAGTTTCATTGTTAAAGTTGGAGATATGGGGTATTACACTCATTTTATTTAATCCTATCCAAGCATCCTTTCCTAATTTTATTTCCTGCATCCTGCTGTCTACCCTTGGTCCTTTTCGAAAGGTCAGTTATAAATTGGGTATAACAACCATTAATGGCCCTTCTGTTGAATTTTATTCTTAGTCTTTCTTTACATGACATATGATAGTTCTTATAATTCTTGATTCCCTTGTCTTCCAGTGCACTGAACTTTCCTGATACCGTTTCTCCTGCCTGGGTCACACCTCTGTCTCACTTATAGAGACACTTCTTTTGGTCTTAATCTATACTCAGTGAGTTAATGTCTCTAAGATGCTTTGCCATTTTTTTTTGGTTATCATTTCATGTGGATTCCCCTTCCATGGCTTGAACCACATTTATCACTGGTTCCTCAATCCATATTTTCCTGCCTGTGCTATGTCCCTGTATTAATTTGCTCTGGCCACCACAACAAGGTACCAAAGATCAAGTGGCTTAATCAACAGAAATTTATTTTCTCACGGTGCTGAAACCTAGCCAAGATCAAGGTGTTGGAAGAGTTGGTTTCTTATGAGGCCACTTGCCTTGGCTTGTGGACAGCTGTCTTCTCTCTGTGTCTTCACATAGTCTTCCTTCTGCATATGCTGGTGCTCTATATTCCTCTCCTTAGAAGTTTACACTTCATATTGGATCAGGACCTTCCCTAATGACCTCATTTAAACTTAAATGAGTTAAAAGATCCTATTTCTGAATATAGTCATTTTTCTGAGGTACTGGAGATTAGGACTCCAACAAAGGACTTTTGAGAGGATGCATCTCAGACACTCAACATACCCAAAGTTAATTTCACTCTCCAGATTTATCCAGGAACCAAACCTAATCATTTTCTCAAATTCTATGACTGTTTCAAACCAAATGTTATATTTCTCTATTTTAAATTAGAAACCTTATTTGCAACATAGTATTTTTTTACCTTGTTATTTATTTCTGATCAGTCCCTCAATCTATTCTCTTGAAATATTTCTTATCTAATTTTCCATTCTCATTGCACTTAGTAGATCCTCATCAGGCATCTAAATTCATGTCTCTGACTTTAATCTTGCTGGGGAAAGTTTCAACTCTTAATTCTGTAGCTGCACTTCTCTAATGAAGATTTCTCCAGTGGCTCTGGGATCCATAATATCATTCAAGTTTCTGTAGTTTCAATACCTTCTAGGATCTATCTTGCACCCTGTTCACAAACTGTATATAGAGGTACCCCAGAATGCTATAGTGAACTCACAAAGGCACTGTGGGGTATTGTAAATGTTTGAAGGAAACACAAACACTGAATATCTGTTGTACATTGCACAAACAACTAGCTTGAAATAGTTCACAATTTTAACATTAGAAAATGCTCCATTTCTTTTAAGGATGTTCTCAAAATGTTGAGGCATGTTTTTATTTACTTGCACTTTTGGCCATGTCTTATCTTTGTTAAAAAAGGTTTTCAGTGGATACTGTAATTAAATAAAGCAAGTACTGAACAAAAATCAATGTGGCACAGGAAGTAAGCATAGCCTTGTCCAATCTGATACTCAGGTTTGGGAAGTTGTATACTGCCCAACAAACATCAGATCTCATTAGTAATTGTGGTTATTTAAGAAAAAAATAAATTCTAACATTGTCTTTGAGTGTATGTACATTTTCTTTTTAAATGATTACTAAGTTGTTAAAACATGAATATTTATTAAGTTGTTTGACCCTAACCACTTAATAAATAGAACTGTGGCATATTTCTGTTGGTCAAGAAGGCACTTGAAAAAATTATGGAGACACTGCAAGTATTGTAAACTGAGAAAGTTTGGGAACTTCTAACTCTTTTTACATCTAACCTTTCTGCTACTTAAATTTTTAAAAACTAATTTTCCTGCTAGAATTTTCATCCCTGCATCTCTCTGTTTAAATGCTACATTTCTTTGTTTGCCTCACTGATATCTCACTAGGTAGACAACTGAGGATAAAAGGGGTTTTAGCAATATTTTCAAACTCTAATGAGTGAGTGGCCACCACAGTAAAAAAGAGAACTAAAAGATTCTAGAACAGATAGAGCTCCATATAAACAAATTTATCCATTAACATTCATTGAAGAACCGTAACAAAACATAACTGATATTGGTAAGTTATGTGTTATAATGTGTTTATAATTTAATTTTCCACAATTTTGGACTTTTCAGACTCAATTTATTAATTTTATCTTTGAGACTTTCCAATTAGTCCATTTTGAAGACAATATTGCTTTCTGTAATTTTACAAAGCATGGCATGTTTGGCCAATAGAACATTTTATTTTCTCCTGCTGTTTAGAAACTAAACTGCCATCATTCTATTGGCTAGAGAAATATGGTTTTCCACAGGTAGAAGTAAGGGCAATTTCAGTTCACTTTGAGGCAATTCTTATGTTTTCTGGATGGATTAGACTACATTTACCAGAGATGAAAATTGTATTCCTTTTCAATACAGAGAGAAAGTGAATTTAGTGAGAATAGTTCATTCCACTCCATAAGTGTCCCCAGAGGCCTGCCCTTTTACCTCTTTCTCCATATCTATTAAGGGAAATTCTCTTTAGGGAGATTCAGATAGCAAATGGAGACAGCACTGCAAGGAAAAAGCACCCCCATTCCTGGAGATGGTTCAGGGCTAAGCCGTTCACTCTTGATCCTCAGCTTCACCCCATTAAGAAAAGAACAGCACAAGTAGCTGCTTCCCATGAGTACCTGTTTTAATTCTACCTTCAGGGAAAAGAAACAGCTTGTTTGCAAATAACATTATAGTTACTATGCAATATATAACCTAATGTCACACATAATAATATAGAGTGCATGGCATACATCGCATTAAAGATTTAATGAGGCAGAAAAGTTTTCCCTCATGAGTGGAAAAGGCTAAAGGTAATTCATAAAAGTAAGCTTTGTAACAGTATTTAGTATTTGGCTACTTGTGTTCTACCCTCTTTTTTTCTTTTCTAATCTCAAGAAATATGAATTGAGGGGTGAAGGACAGAATAACCTATTGAGGACGATGTATCTGGAGAGGAAATTCTTTTTATAAAATAAGCCTGGAATATTTGGTTCTCTGATGCCAGATTATCATCACTGTTATTCCACTAAATGGAGTGTAAAACCTAATATTTGCTTTTGCTTACCAGAGCAAATATTTCAGGAGGGATACACTAAAATCAAATGAGGACAAGGCTTTGTAATACTGAGCAGGATAAATTAAACATATCTGTCAATTTCCATTTAGTATCACAAACAGGGTATGTGATTCATCTTTCTAGATTCCAAAGCCCCAGAGCCCTACACTCTAAAAAGGTATCCCTCCCATAAAAGTGTTTATTAATGTATCTATTCACAGAGCTCTCTTTTATCAAATAAACAGTACTCCACTTCAAGGTTTTGTTATGTTCTTCAGTGCCTTTATAACATTGAGATAAGAGCATGTTTCTCTTCTCTCAAAGCTTGATAATTATTAGGCCAGAACAGAAGAAAGAAGATGTAGAATTAGAGAACAGGCAGAATTTACATGGGAGGTCTTAAAGTTACATCACCTTTAATGCCTAGAAAATGGCCTAGAAGTTGTGGGTGTCAAACAGAGACAACATATCTTAGAAACGTTGGTTTAGAAGGCAAGAGACTAGGTAGTCCAGGGGATACAAAGAACAAAAGCTGGGGGAGGAAATATCCTGACTGCCTGCATTTACTTCTCTTTTCCTTTTTTTTCCCTTCCTGCTTGCTTTTCCTGCCTTCTTTCTTTCCTTTTACCCATCTCCTCCTCTCCTTCCTTCCTTTCTATCCTTCCTTTTTTTTCTTTTCTTTTCTTTCTTTCATTTTCTTTTCTTTCTCATCTTCCTCTTCCTCCTCACCCTCCTTCTTCAATTCTTTTGGTAGACATTAGACAATTTTTAATAGTGTTTATTTTTATAAGAACTATGTCCTTTTCACATGTGCAATAATTAGATTAGAACTGGTTGAGAAAAAGCCTAAATTTGGGATGTTTTCCTTTTAAGCTTGACCACTACAATCAGACCAACCTAATAAGATAATTTTGCATTCCTCTGTATTTGATGTCATCTAAACTTCAGAAGTATACAAAGCAGTGATGAAAAGTACGAATGTGACAAGGCCAAGGACAGAGTGCTGGGACAGACCACCAGAAATACTCCCTCAGCACAACCAACGCTCACCGACTCATGAATGTCTGTGCAGATCAACACTTCAACTGCCCACAGAACCACTCGCTCATATTTATTCTTCCCACATCTTACCATAATGCTCCAAATCCCCACAAACTACCTCCCACTCAATATTTATATACAATGGTTCATGTTGATAATGCCAAGAGATATTCATTATAACATTTTTATTGGCAGAGGGGAAAAAGAATAATTGTGAGAGACATATAGTGTTAAAGACCAATATATGAGTTTCCAATATAAATTTTTGTTAAATTGTTTATTCACTTGAATAACACCAACCTATCTTCAGCATATGTTTTCTGTCTCCTATGTAACAAAGTAAGCCCGAATTATACTTTCCATATACTCAGTTGTGTTTCAAAGCAAATAGTATTTGAAAGGTTTGATCAGTTAAGAACACTTTTGGTTGCAACAGAAAACCAGACAATTACTGGTTCTCACATAACAAGAAGTCCAACAAAATTTGGGAAGTAGGCCAAATTTTAAAATACAACAAATGGATTAGCTTTTCTTCCCCCCCCCCCATTTCATTTATCTTTTACAAACTCTTAGATCCATTTAGGGGCACTTAAAAATATACACAACCTCTGAATAGATTTGCTAAACATTACATAGAAAATGATGAATTGCTTGGAAAGACAACATCCCATATAGCTAATTAGTATTTAATGCTTCCTTTAAGTTTTCAAACTTAGAAAACAACTTGCTGCTTTGTGACATACACAGATAAAATCTTGAGTTGAAATAGTATAATGTCAACAGATGTGAGTAAATGGTAGTGGCCAAACTCTCTAAACTGCTTTGTATTATTAGGCCCAGACTCAAAAACAGGGTCATTGCAACAGCTGTTTGTTTTCCATTTATTTGCTTAAGTTTGGGTAGGACATTCCATTAGTACTCTTACTATGGGCTAGATTAATTTATGTGTATATATTCAGTACAAAAATACATGTAATACATAATTAAACATTGATCTATTCAAATAAAACATAAGTTATAGTTTTATATATATAAGATTCTTATTGACTAGGGCTTAAAACTTCAAGGTCTCTGCCAAGAAAATGGAAAACTGTACACTAATGATATTGATGCTCATTAAAATAACAGGACATATCTTAATCCAAGTTCCATTAAGTTAAAGAGAAACACACTATTGTCACAGAAATGACAAATGAATAAAAATAAAATATATAATCCTTGTGGAAAATTTAAGGAAACACTGTGAAAAAGAGATATCAGCATTGCAATTTTCTTTTTGAATGAGAATTTTAATCAACCTTTCTCTCACTGCTTAAAGATTTTGTCTTTTAAGGATATTTGCTACCTTGGTTAGTATATGGCTATTGTACCAACCTTTCCTCCTTTATAGAAAACTCTGACAAGAGTGTCAGAGTTCTCATCTTGCCTGTAGGCAATCCTCAATGTGTACACCTTCAGCAGCTCTGAATACAGCCTGAAATGCTGTATGTTTAAATGAGTTCCAATAATTTAAGGTTACATTATTCAGATGGAGGGCATTTGGAAATAGCAGTCAATTATTTCCCACAAAAGCAGAAACTAGAACAACCACCTTAGAAAACTATTTAGATTTGATGCTAAATGTTATGTATGTATGTATGTATGTATTTATTTATTTATTTATTGAGACAGAGTCTCACTTTGTTGCTCAGGCTAGAGTGAGTGCCATGGTGTCAGCCTAGCTCACAGCAACCTCAATCTCCTAGGCTGCAGTGATCCTACTGCCTCAGCCTCCCGAGTAGCTGGGACCACAGGCATGCACCACCATGCCCGGCTAATTTTTTGTATATATATTTTTAGTTGGTCAATTAATTTCTTTCTAATTTTAGTAGAGACATGGTCTCACTCAGGCTGATTTCAAACTCTTGACCTTGAGCCATCCTCCTGCCTCGGCCTCCCAGAGTGCTAGGATTACAGGTGTGAGCCACCACGCCTGACTGCTAAATGTTATTGATTGGTCACTATTCCCTTTTCTCTCTTTCCTCATTCCTGAAATCTGAGTGATTCTTTTTATGGGAGTCGAAGCTGGTCATGAATTCTAGAAGGTAAGAATCCCAAAGGTACAATGGACACTAAGTCACACTCCAGAGAAGAATCAACAGGGTAATAAAATACATTCAAGTGTCTTCTTCCAGAATAAGCAATAAAAGAGTTGTGTTAGTTATCTGACATATATATTAATATTGGAGTCACATATAAATCACACAAAAGATTAAGCTCATTCCTGAAGATTGTCCAGACTTGGTTTTGGATTCTGATTCTGCCTTTAAGTGCTATATGGCCTTTGAGAAAGTTATTTATGCTTTCAGAGCATCAATGAATTTTCACTAAAATGAGTTGAATTACACTTATTTCACAAGTTTGTTCTGAAGATGAAGTGAAAAAAATACACATAAAACTTTTCACCTGGTACCGAGCACATGCTTTATATTTAAAAATGTTGTCAGTCATACTTTTTTAATAAGTATAGTTTTCAAAATTAAGTACCATAAACACTTCACACTAAAAGCCTAATGACAATGATATTTATTTCATGATTCTAAGTACACTTTAAAATTCTAGGATTTTGGGAAGAGAGCACAGTGCTGGTAGAATTCAGATCTTATTCATGTCTTAATGTTTCCCTATGGTGCTTTGCATAAGTATTTTACAGATAGTAGATCCTACCTAATGCTCTGCTGAATTTTAATCAAATTCAACAACCATATATCACTTCAATGTATTATACATGGAAAAGGCATAAAAAACTGGGATAAATTTGTACTACCCATATGAGATACCTTGCAGTCATTAAAATATATCTTTATTGGCTTTTCTATTCTTATCTTTATCAGTCCTAAAAACAGACCAAAAAAGATGTATCTATTTGAGGTTTTTGATGATTTGAGCTTACTTATAAAAGCTTACTGTACTGCTGACTGGTAAACCAGAAATGCATTTGTTTTAAAATAAGAAACCTTTAGCATTTAGGAAGTTTCATCTGCAGTTGAAGAGGAAAAATCAATATTTAAGTCATTTAGAGATTTAAACTATCAATCAACTATATGGGATTAGATTACTTTTTTGCCAGCTTCTATATGTTAGGATAATCATGTAAACTCCAGTACCTACTAATACATATTTGGTAAGTCATAAATACATTTTCAATATGTTGTCATATATAAGCAAAAAACATACTCTCTGTACTAAGAAGACACATAGTGTACACATTAAAGGAAACAGTGATACAGCTGTAATCATAGTCAGAGCACATCCACAGTACTGTGATCAATTCTTGACACCACCAGTTAAGAGAGTGGTTGACAAATTAGAGTTCATCCAAAGAGGTGTAACCAGGATGTTGATAGCTGCAACAGCTGAATGAAAGGTTTGGGAAGGTAATGGGAGCATTTAATGTTAACCAAAAAAACTTAGGGAAAACATGATTTTTTTTAAATGTTTGAAGGTCTATCAAGTATAATAGAAATCTTGCTGCTTACAGAACAAAAATGAACCTAAATAACAAAGAGTTGGAGGAGGAATTATTTTTATGCTATGTAAAAATTTACTTCTAGTATCTATTATAGAATTCTTGAAAATGGAATGAGCTACATCATAGGGTATTCATATCTCTGAAGATATATGAATAGAGGTCTATCTGTCAGGGATAATGGAAAAGGAATTCCTACATCTGCTAAGAGGTTGGATGAGATCTTATCTCACCAGGCAACTTGCAATTCCACTGTGCTACTTTGCAATTTCTATTGTAGAGCACCAAAATAGCAATTAGCTCTATATCCACCTGCTCCCTCCTCTGTGATTTTAGAGCTAAAGCTTATATAGGACAGAGCAACACATTTCATTAAGAGAAAACTCCTTGTACAGATAAGTATCAGAGAGAGGGTATAGTGTAGTGGAAAAGAGTATAGTTCTAGAACTGGACTGCCTGGGGTAAAACATTCAGCACTGCCACTTATTAGTTATGTGTAAACAGAGTGAATTACTGTCTTTCTTTGTCTCAAGTCTTCATCTGGGAAATGGAGAAGATTCAACAGTAACTACCTAATAGGGCTATTTTAAGCATTCAACTGAATAACCTAAAATAGTGCTTGACATTTTGTAAATGTTTGGTAAAGGTTAGCTGTTATCATTATTCTTGTTATTGTTATCATTGTGTAAAACAATGTCCAAGATTTTGTAACTGTCAAAAGCAAGATTCTATGACCACTATATCATTGCAATAATATGATGTGGAATTTTTAAAATTTGAAAACAAAAGCAGGTGCTTATTTATTTTAGGGAGATACACATAATATAAAAATATAATAGGCATCAAAAAATAAGGGGAAATAATTACCCAACCATATATAATGAGAGCCACTATTGATTATATATTGATTATATTGTATGGAACTTTAGTATTTCTATAGTACTCTTCATCATCATTTCATCTCCCAAAATTATATAGTATGGGTTTATCATCATTATTATTCTATTGTAGAGATGGGGAAATTGTGACTCTAAGAGGTTAAATTGTTCAAATTCCACACTGTCACTTTAGTGATAATGGGATGCATCTTTGATTTATGTTTACCTTTTTAAACATTTCCCCTGTAAAGACACACTCTCTCTCTCTCTCTCCCCCCCCCTCCCTCCCTCCCTCCACACACAAATATACTCAAACCCTCTCAGTATGCATGAAGTAACTATAATGCAAACATACATGTTTAAGAATGAGACCTACCCATTCTCTAATCTTAATTCATATATTTACTGTGTGATTTGGGGCAAATTAAATCTGGGGTATAAATTATTTTATGTATTACAGGGAATGAAAATATCTACTTTAAAGGGGTTTTATAAGGAATTCATGAGAGGAACATAAAACCTATTTTTCATATTCTCTATCAGACAGAATTTATTTAAACATTATCTCTTTCCTTCTCCTAATAATTCTGGGGATTCAGTAAGTTCAAAATAGGTTTTGTGAATTTGATTTTAAATGCTTGTATAGAAAAGACAATACTATTGTTTCTTAAACATGAAAATATATCATTTTCCTTAATAACAAGAGAAAAACAACATAAAGCATTTTTCACCCGGTGGATTTGCAAAGACCCAAAAGCTTGATAACATACTCTACTAGAGAAGGGTTTAGAGAAACAAGTACTTTCATGCATTTGCAGTAGCATGCATTAAAATCTATGGCACCAATTTTGTAATACCTGCTAAAATTATAAATGAATATATGCTTTTATATAGCAATTTCATCTCTAGAGATTTATCCAACATTTGTAACGTTGCATATGAGATATAGCTGAGCACATGGTTGTTCACTGCAACAATGTTCATAGTAAAAAAAATTGAAGACACACTTATGTTCATCCCTAGGGATTGCTAATAGATGTATTAATAATGATAATGCTGGAAGTGACAGTTAACATTTATATCATGCTTAGTAACTGCTAAGCACTCTGCAACGTGGCTTTACATATATTAATTCATTTAATTCTCAATGTACACAGCCTTATAAGGTAGGAATATTATTATTATATTCACTTTACGGATGAGAAAATTAAAGCATCAAGTGATTATATAACTTGTTCAAGGTTACAAAGATGATAGGTAGTAAAACCAGGATTCGAACCCTCACAGTCTAGCACTAAAGTCAATGTTCAATCTCTATGCTGATTGCAGAACAAATTTGAATATACCCATTCAATGGCATATAATTAACTGAATAGTATTTTTAATATTTAGCCAGAAATTCAGAGTGGTTTATGGAAGAGTGACATTGAGAAAAATAAGAAAAGGGACTCCTGAGGGTTACCCAGCACTGCTCAAAAAAGATGCTTCACTTTAAAAATATTTATTTCTTAAGAACAAAACCAAAATATAGAATATGGAAGTAAAAAAAGCTGGAATGATGTCTCAGTTTGAGTATTTCACAGCAGCATGACTTTGAATACATTATTTACCTTGGTGAGCATTAAATTCATCATCTCTATTGTGCAAATTTTAACAATTTTTCTGTGCTATTTTGACATTTGTATGAAGTAATGTTTAACACATTTTAGAGGCTACACCTATGTACACCTTTATTATTTGACACCTTTAGTTCTAAAAATTTCCTGACTTAAATGAGAATAGAAATCTGATGCCTACCTGATCACACAACTTCAATGAAGTGTTCAAGATCTTTTGTTTAATAGGCAAATTCTCTAAGTAAGCAGAACTTATTGCTTTCAAGTAAATACATGACACAGTATTTTAGACTTGCCTTCACTTCATTTCTTTTTATTTTTTCAGTAGATAAATCATTAGAATAAAACAGCCTCAGCAGGATCTGCACATTTTATCATACATTTATTTTTATGATGGCCTCCATAGCTCAAAAGAAGGAGACAGAAAGAGAAGGACAAGAAGAAGAAGAAAAAGAAAACAATGGCCACAGTTTCAAAATAAAGCTGAGCATTTTTCATAAGGTATACGAGAAAGTTTGTGATTTTTCTACCAAGTTCCCCAATTCCCATAAACTATAGGTACTCTTTTAGAACAAAGAGAGTACAAACTGTTTTCTACTATTTTCTAAGAAAACAGAGTTTCTGCCATACAAAGGCAGAGAGACAGACCCTAAGGACATTCCAAAGTTCCTGCTAAGAGTTCAAAGTGGGCCATGAAAGCTATCCTATCAATCACAACATAAAACGCACACTTTCTCACACTCTCACAGGGGCGCAAATATTTATGCAGCTTTGGACACTTATTTTCTTCATGCACTTTCACATCAGAGCAGCAATTGTATACTTCTTGCAGGGGCACCTTCCTACATTCTGTGAACTTTAACACGTTGCATTGAATTTTGCAGTATGTACTTTATTTTATATGATATTTTTGAAAAATTTTAAATTTCCGTTGTTTCTCTCTTTCTTCTAATCATAACTGAACATCTCTCCCACATAGACCAGCTGTTTCTCTATTTAAAAGAAGGCAAGTAATTTAACATCATAAATACCAAATTGCATCTCAAAGTCATAGTCAAAGCTTTTATGTCTCATTAATTTTCAGGGTCCTCATCAATTTCTCTCTTTGAGCTACCATTTAGATCTTGGTATGTGGAAATGCATGGGACTTGTGTTATCAGTTAAAAGAGAAGGCTATCACTTGCTACTAACAACTAATATAAAACACTTCCAATTAAATGCTTAGTACTTCATATACTTGTGTGGAAATGGCAACAGTAAAGATTTTTCTAATTCAAAGCTCCATAAGCTTTTTGGTGCATTTAACAGAAACGTATTCTCCCACTAAGGGAGAAGAAAGAAAACATTTCTTTGAGTTAATCCATACCATAACTGCTGAGTTGTAAAATATTAACCTTTAACTGCCTCCTAAATCAAATCAATTTACACCACTCACGTAATTCTTAGGAGTAATACTTTTAATTTTAAAATACCAGGAATTTCTTAGAAATTCACTAATTTATAAAGAAAACTTGTATGTACCATTGTCTGATCTTTGTTAGTCATTTATTCAATGATGAATAAGCAGTAGTTTGATAATAACCACCTTTTATCACTTCAGAATATACAGCTTAAGGCCGGGTGCGGTGGCTCACACCTGTAATCCTAGCACTTTGGGAGGCCGAGGCGGGCGGATTGCTCAAGGTCAGGAGTTCAAAACCAGCCTGAGCGAGACCCCGTCTCTACCAAAAATAGAAAGAAATTAATTGACCAACTAAAAATATATATACAAAAAAAAAAAAAAAAATTAGCCGGGCATGGTGGCACATGCCTGTAGTCCCAGCTACTCGGGAGGCTGAGGCAGGAGGATCGCTGAGCGCTGAGCCCAGGAGATTGAGGTTGCTGTGAGCCAGGCTGACACCACGGCACTCACTCTAGCCTGGGCAACAAAGTGAGACACTGTCTCAAAAAAAAAAAAGAAAAAAAAAAAAGAATATACAGCTTAATTTCTGAAAGCAATCATGTATCAAAAAGTTGCCTGAAAATCTTACTGATTACATTTATTTCCTCAGCTGTTGAAGCATTTTAGATGTTTTAAAACCCCAAACCACTTATTTTATCATTAAGAAAAAATGATCTCAGGAAAGATATATAATCTGCCCAAGGTCAAATTGCAAATCATGGTGAAGATCTAGGTTTTAGCTTTCAGTTCTGTGTCTCTCTATATATATGTGTTCATAGATACTATTTGTTTGAAACAACATGTGTTATGTTCTATTTTATTTAGTTATAATTGTTTTAAAATATGGTCACCAATTCTTTGACATCCATCCCAATGGGTGTCATTGGGGTCTTTGCCTTATTTCTTGAATTTGAATGGGCTTGTGACTGCTTTGACCAATGGAATATTGTGGAAGTAATGCTCTGCCACTTCTGAGGTAAGGTTATAAATGTTTATTGGCTTTTGCTTTGTTTTCTGGGTATATATTCCTTTGGAGCTCTGAGCTTCCATGAAGGCAACTACTGAGGCCACCATCCTTTGAGGAAACCCTATATATATAGGTCATGTGAGATGTCTGGTTGTCTATCACAGCTGAGCTCAGCTATTGAGTTGTTATAGTCCAGGCACCAGATATGTAAGTCAAAAAGCCATTCAATTCACCCACACTCCTCCAAGTTTGCCTGATGGAGACCAAGATAATGTGGAGCAAAGACAAGCCATCCCTACAGCACACTGTCCAAATTTCTTACCTGCAAAATTTGCAAGCATATTAAAATATTTTTTTTACACTGCTAATTCTGATGTGGTTCATTATTCCAGTTAGCAATGCATTACTAGAACATTCTTAGGTCTTAGTTTCTCCCGATGAGGTTGAGTATCTGGCTAATTTGGTAAGTGCTGCTACCACCAGTCCAAAGTTGTGCTGATCTATAGCTTTGTTTTCCTTAATGATCTTTCTTTTGGACCTGTAATTATGCTCTCCTTTTACATACTATTTTTTATGAGCCCAGAAAAGAGTGGTTTTGAGCTATTATTTTTTTTGTCAAATTTCTTAAAAAATTGTTCCCAATATAATCATGTGTTTGTTTAAAATAATTAACTAAGAATCAAAAACTTAAATAACACAAAACAAAGAGTTCCATTATTTCTAAAAATGTGATCAAATCTGGAAATATACTTTAAATTTATTAATAAAATTTCAAAAATGCAAGAGAAAAGAAAAAAAATGAACATCCAGGCAAAATATTCTTTATGCAAGGTAAGTTGCATAATAAATTTTCAGCAGATTAATGCCATAATAGACATTTTTAGGGTTACATTATATTTAGCTAATGAGAACTGAAGAAATGTTAATGTGTATAATAATCATTAGGCAAGCACATATATCATATTATTAAATTTTCTAATATCTTATTTTATATATCTGACATTCAAGAAAATTTAATCATCTTTCTGGACCAAGTAGAATTCTGTTATCTTTTTAGTTATTATAAGGTAATTCAACAAGCATATTTTTATATATGGCCTAGTGTTAAGTGTGGCTTTATCTAACACGAGTGTAAATCTAAAGATATAGCAAAGAGAATCTATGTATTTCTGTTTTGGTTCAATTTGTAAAATTATATTAATAAATCTCTGTTTTATACCATGGTAGAAAGACAGAAAAACCTGGTAGTTCTGTCAACAAATGGAAAAGGTGAAGTGAAGCAAAGTTTGTTCTTTTGAAGAGGTACAGACCATGCATAGCCAGTGAGAGGGGAGACAGTAGGAACTCCGGTGTCTTTGAAACTTCTGGTTAGAGTTCATTTGATTCTCACTAAGGTTTGGTAAAAACAAAACAAAGCAAAATTGGATATTCTAGTAGTACAATGATTGATAAGAATCTAGAGAATCTATTCCTTTTGTCCACAAACTCTATATACTGAAATACCTTTGTTCTAGTTCAGTTGATTCTAAGCGTCTTGGTCCCTGGAAGTTTCTTGCTTGTCATTCACATGAGCATTCAATAGTGAATGTAAAACATGCTCAGATGGGTCAACTAAGTTCTTGTAAAGATTTGAATTATAAAATTATCTTTTTAACATTTCAGAAATATGTTGAAGGTTTTACCTCCACCTCTTTTAAATCATGCATTTATGTCTAAAATAAATTAGAATAAAATCTGATTAACTTAATTGACTGGATTTCATTCACTCAAACTCACAGGCCTCAATTTGTAGTAGGCTACTAAGGTGAACCTAGCTGAGTAATTGACAAATTCTTCTTCCCTTTATCTAGTTTCACAAAGACATAGAGTCGATGATTTGTTTTATGTCTCCTAGTATATTATCTAGGTGGTTTATCTGTTGAATATTTAAAATACCATCTATGTAATTAAATGTTTTAAATAACAAAGTACATACACAGTTAAATTAATGACTTAGTTGCACCAATATGGCTTAATTTAAAAATGCAGTTTTGATTTTGCAACTGTTCATAAAGTGTACCCCCAAATAAACATTTTGTTGTTTTAATGAAATTTACTTATTCAATTTAAACTATATTCATGCTAATGGATTTCTTATTTACAAAAAATAACTCCAATATAATATGTGTAAATTAGAAGAAATACCATTATTGCATTCTTTTTGTAACACACCTCTCATTTTTGCTATACTTTGAACATCCTGATACTGTGATAAAAGTAAAAAACTCAGCAGAACCAAATGCACTCTGAGGGCCTTCTACACAATAACAAACAGTGATACTGGAAGAATTATTATAATGAGGCACTCTTCAGGTTTTCATCTATGTGTAGCATTATGTGGACATCATTGAAACTGGTTGACTATTTGGACATTGAATACTTGAGTCTTTTCTATTTATAAATATAGTCTTTTTATATGATGCACTTATCTCTACACTTCACAAACCTATGGATGGAAATCAAGTCTCACTGACTGTGGTGTCCAATAAAGATAGTTCTTGGGCCCCTTTATATTGCCAAAGCAAATTTGGTCTGGCATCTCATCAAGATATCGCTTCATTCCTGTCAGTTTCCATAGTGGGAATCTAGCTTCAGGCAAAGCTGTCCTTAACCCTCAGGATATCAAACCTAATCTTGGTCAAATACGGGGAAAACAGGCCTTTCCTCAACCCCATGTCATAATTTATCTCACAACATTTTTCACAAAAATTCTCCTTCACTCCACTCCTCTCCTTCACTCAGTCTTCCCTTTTCTCTCTCGGAGTAAAGCTTCAAACCAGTTTTTCCAAGGCCCTCTATAAAGGGGAGAGGAGAAAAAGGGACAAATACCATGAAATCATCTTCTTGATTGTTCAATCCCATCATTTCCTCCCAAACTTGTCCACAAAATACAAACTTGGCCACAAAATCCCATCTCCATCTGTCCAAAGAGGCAACCATGAACATACAGTTGACCCTTGAACAACACAGGTTTGACTTATGTGGGTCCACTTATATGTGGATTTTCTTACACCTTTACCACTCTGACAGACAGTAAGACCAACCCCTCCTCTTCATCCTCTTTCTCAGCTTGCTCAACATGAAGATGATGAGGATGATGACCTTTATGACAATCCACTTACACTTAAGGAATAGTAAATATATTTTCTTTTCCTTATGATTTTCTTAATAACATTTTCTTTTCTCTAGCTTACTTTATTGTAAGAATGTGGTATATAATACATGTAACATACAAAATATGTGTTAATCAGCTGTTTGTTACACTAAGGCTTCTGGTCAACAGCAGGATATTAGTAGTTAATTTAGGGGGAGTCAAAGTTATATGTGGGTTTTTGACTGTGCATGGGCTGGTGCCTCCACTCCCTGCATTGTCCAAGAGTCAACTGTATATTGTATTAATTTCCAATTGCTACCATAACAAACTTAGCAGTTGAAAGCAACACAAATGTACTATCTCACAGATCTGTAGGTGAGAATTCCAACTTGGGTCTTCCTGAGCCAAAATGACTAAAACCATGGTATCATCAGGGATATTTCTTTTCTAGAAGCTCTAGGGGAGAATCCATCTCCTTGCTCATTCAGTTTGTTGGAGGAATTCAGCTCTTGTGTTTGTAGAAGTGAGGTTCCCATTTTCTTGCTGGCTGTCAGCCTTGTCTAGCTTCTACAGGTCATGCACATTCTTTGGCTCATGGGCCCCTCCATCTTCAAAGCCAGCAATAGCACCTGGAGTCTTTTTCATATTCATATCTCTCTTTCCTCTTCTTCCATTGGTACATCATTCTGACCCCCTATTCTTACATCCTTTCCCCTTCTAAGGCTTCGTGTTATTAGATTGGTTCTACCTGGATAATACAGGATAATCTTCCCAACTCAAGGTCCTTAAACTTAATCACATTTGCAAAGTCCCTATTACAATGTGAGGTGAGATATTTACAGGTTCTGGGGATTAGGATGTGGACATCTTGGCAGGGGCATTATTTAGCCTACCACATATGTATCAATCAATATAAAGAAATTCCTGAGGAGGTCACTAGCCACCAGTTCTGCAAACAGAATTTCAATTTGGAATTAGTTGCTGTGATTATAATTTTGAAATAATGAAATTAAAACATGGGGAAGTTAGGTATTGAGAAAAACCAGGAATGCACATATATAGATTTTGTTCTAAGATATAGGATGGCTGCACAGTTTTCAGAGAGTAATAGGAGGTAGCAGATTAAATCACAACACCGAGAAAAGGAAGGCTTATGCTGAAAATTCTGACAGGCTTCTAACAACAGGACTGCAGCCCTGGCAGACACTGCTATAATAAGAGCATATACCTTTCTATCTATGTAATGTCATTTTGCAGAGTTTTAAACAGGAAGAAGATGAGATCTCCTTAGAATATAAATCATGTCAAAAGTAAGAGTTAAACTCCAAAATAAATTCAGTAAAACTTAAAGTGAGTTTTCTAAGCCTAACACATATAGTCACAAATTAGGACCATATTGTACATATGCTGTATGATGATAATATTCTGCCAAACAAGAAAATGTCTTCTTTAAATAGACAGCTATATTTTCAGGTTATTGAGATGAGAGGAAGGAACATTGCATAATACAGTTTCAATCAAGAGGACATAAGTGACCACTATTATAACTATATCATTTTTTGTGATATATTTGGAATTCCATATATATTGTTTGGCTACATTGATGGTAGTAGCTACATAGAGGTTGTAGACATTTATTGGTTTATAAATAAATGTTACTAATATCTAGTGGCATGCCATTTCAGAAGCTGAAAATGTTCTTTAAGCAGTTAAATCATTTTATGTTTAAGATGCACTAAATGATATTTTAGAAGGCATATGTTCCACTGGATGGCTTTCTATTAAAAAAAATCTGGGCTCTGAATTTTAATCATCAATGTAAAAAGAAAGAGGAAGAAAGTGCATGAGCAGTTCAAGGAATTAAAGAACAAAGGAATAAGGTGTATGTATGCCTAGAAAAAGAGTGGATTCCAACAGTGCTTCTTTAGCAGCCTGCAACAATTCATTGTCAAGATATATGGATGAAAAGTGAACAGCCATACTTTAATATTGCAAAACATTTCCCCACTCTCCAAGTAATAGGCATATTTTTGTACTGTTTGCTATATAATGAAGATAATGATAATGCAGACTTCAGAGCACTGTGCTAAGATGAAACCAGACAATGTAGGCAAAACAATTAGCACTGTACCAGGTATACATATTAACACTTAACACATTCCAGATATACATATATACCCTTCATTTATTACTATAATTAATATATCTAAGAGATAAAGGAACTGTTAAATGATCGGTGGAAATTCTTATGTTCAGTAAAGTATAATTTGAAAACATTAACCTATGTTTTCCTTGCTGGCATGTTTTGTACTGGATACAAGAAATAGATGATCATATTGATTTTTGTGTTTGCATAACTAATTTAATGTTATATAAACTAGGCTTGCTTTGGGGGACATAGAGAAAAACTCCATTCTAAGGAAGAAGAAATGCAATGGAGTTATATATATATAAAAAAAAATCAAAGATCACACACTCTTCCTTTAATTCATAGTAAAGTGCAACTGATTCTTAGTGTCTGGGGCCAAGGATACCAAATACCCTCTAAGGCCTTGAATAGTCCCATAAAACAAAGACTTGTCTTGACTAAAGTACCAACAGCATTTTAGAAGGAGGGAAAAAGGGGAAATTGCTCTGGCCTGAGGGTGTTCTATCACTATCTTAAATTCCATGGTCAATCATTTTAATCTCTAGTTTCATTGTACTCCCTTGGTGAAACCACAACTTCAGTTAAATCCAATTTTCTACCTTCCTTGTACCTGCAATTGCTGAGCCTGACATGTCTGAAGAAATAAATACTACCTACTGACTGACTTTGCTTCAAATTCATGATTACTAAACTCATATAGATCCTTAAAGCTGTCTGGTTCATTTTCTTTCCTACTCTGTTCCTGGATACTGTTTCATACTTTCTCCCTTATCCTCACAGCTTCAGAATCCTCTTCTCATATCATGTTCAATTATTTTCTATGAATATAAAGACCAACAGAAAAGACTTCCACATGCCGCAGCACGATTTCAACCGACTTACAAGCATCTGTGTCCTTATTTTCTTCCTAGAAAGAGACATCTATACATGTTGTCTGTATATTCTTTCTTCTTATTCTCTCTCAACTTAACATTTTGCTGCATCACTCCATTGAAAATGCACTTCTCAGGGTCAAGAGAATCTATTGCTCATTCCAATGGTCAATTCTCATTCCTTACCTTATTTCACCCATCAATAGTATTTGACAAAGTTAGCCATTCTTGATTAATTCAATTGACATTCAACACATTACTTTCCTAGTTTTCCTCCTACTTTTCTGGCCACTAATTCTTAGTCTCCTTTCTAGTTCCTCCTCACTTCCTTAATGTCCAAATGTTGGCATGACATTAGGCTCAATCCTCAGATCTCTTCTCTTGTTTATCTTTACTCATTTTCTTGGTTATCATATCTAGGCTCTTAGTTTACATGACATCAGTATTGATGATTGAAATAATTTTTATCTTCTATTCAGATCCCCCTGCTCCACTGAACTTCAGGCTTTTATACTAGCTATCATCTTAACATTTCCACTTGGATATCTAACAGGCATCTCTAATCTCATATAATTAGCTAAGCAGAACCTATGATCTTCCTTCAAAACTGTGCTCCTCCCCACAGTCTTCCTCTTCTAAATCAATGGCAACTCTATTGTTTCAGTTGTTCAGGCCCATAATCTAGAAGTCATCCTTTTTTTTTAAATTTAAAATATTATGGGGATACAAATTTTTTTGGTTACATGGATCATTTTTGTAATGCTCAAGTCAGGGTTAAAAGTGTGCCCGTCACCCAGATAGTTGTTCATTATACTCGTTAGGTAGGTTTTCACTTATCCCCTCCTTTTTCTCCACCCCTGCTTGATTGCTTTTGAGAGTTACTCCACTCTGTGCACATGTGTGCTCATTAGTCAGTTCCAATTTAATAGTGAGTACATGTGGTGTTTATTTTTCCATTCTTTAGATACTTCACTTAGGATAATTATCTCCATTTTCACATAAATTGTTGCAAAAAGCATTAAGTCATCCTTCTTCACGGCTGAATAGAAGTCATCCTTGACTCTTCTCTTTATTTCATGTTCCACAGTCAAACTAACAGCACATCTTTTTGGTTTTACCTACATAATATATCTAGAATCAAACCATTCTTCATCATTTTCATGGCCACCAATCTGGTCCAAGCCATCATAGCTAATGATTGGATGTTTGCAAAGTCTCCTAGCTGGTCTATCTAGCTGCCTTGTCCCCTTTCAGTCTATTATCAAGGTAGCAATTATATTGACCCTGTTAAAACATAGGTAGATCGTTACATATCTCTGCTCAAAGCACTCTAGCGGATCTCCATTGCACTTCAAGGAAAATGTAGACATTAATTACAATGTCCTAAAGGCCTATAGTAGTTGTCCCTTCCCCATCTCCTTCTACTCTTCCCTTCATTATTCAATCCTCAATGTGCTTTGAACATGCAGATTCGTTCATGACTTAAGACCTTTGCAATTGCTACCCTCTTACCCTAAGATTCTTTTGCCCCAGATACCCACATGGTCTGTTTGTAAGCCATCTTCAATTCTTTCACCAAATATTCTATCTAAAATTAAAGCACCATTCATCTACAATCATCCTTCCTATCCCCTCCATGCTCTATTTTTTTCCTAAGCATTTATTAACATCTCATATACTATATATTTTATGTGCTTATTTTAATATTCTCTTTTCTAACTAGAATGTAAACTCCTTGAGGTCAAATTTTTGTACCTTGGGTTCATTGCTTGGAAACTAGAAAGTTCCTGGCAAATTAATAAATCTGCACTCAAACCACCAATCAAACTATCAAGTATATTTGGGATAAATGAATACAGAAATCAGTCAATCAAATGTTTCTCTTAAAATAACTTTTGCAATATTTATTCACTTCAATATCTATCTTAAGTACTTAAAATCTTATAATGTATTAATTGAGAGCAGTAGAAAACCCTAGACAACATCAGGCTGGTGAGGATCATGGCTACAGAAAGATGTTTTTGTGCATGAAAGATAAACTTCATGTTTTGTAATTTTTTCTTATGCTAGATTTACTTCATTACTCAGTTACCTAGAAAAGGATCTCTAGACTTTGGTTTTAAATATTATCAGTAAAAATGTTCTCAGAGTGTGTGTATATATATATAAAAATGTGTATATATATTCTCTCTTTCTCTGTATATTATATATATTTACTTATATATTATATACATCTGTTATGATATTAATATGTTATGCATTTATTAAAATATAAATATTTAAAAGTGTGAGAAATAAATAAATACTTTAGAGGTACTTAATTATTATTGATATAAAACTCCTTTTTACTCTCAACAGTATATTACTATCTTTTTTGGAAAGAGCAGTGTAAGCAAATATGGTTTTCTATTTTTGAAAATCTTGGTTTAATACTTAGAAATATTACTAATTATTGACATTTGGAGGTCTGTTTCTAGGTTCAGTTTATTTTGACACTTAGTGAAAAGAGATACTACACAGACAAAAAATACACAGGTCCTGTTAGAAGAATTACATCAATGACTGAGCATACTAAATTATGATACTCATTTTTCAATCCTCTCACCAATTATTTTAGGTTCTGGTTGAAATTTGGCTAGCAAATTTCCCAATGCTAATCGGTTATACTTGAACATTATTTGGAAAGTGTGACATTTTGGCATATTTAACAAAAAGGTTCAAAGCTCACTGAAACTTTGTGTTCAGAAGACTTTAAAAATAGGTTAGATAATTCTATTTTCTATTTGCAACATGCAGAAAATAGTATTTGCTGTTAATATACCAACATTAATTAAAGCCACAGAATCATACAATAATAGAAACTTTCCTAATAACTGCTTTCAAAATGGTTTCTGTATAATAAAAACTGTTTTTGCAAGACAGTTAATTTCTCACTTGTTGACCAACTTTTTGTCAAGGTTGATGTTGTCATTACTTTTACCTCATTTTGAGATTAGGGAAATGCTCCTTCTATGAGTAATGAAAAGCACCTGTATTTCCTTGCTCTTTATTTACACTTGCATTGTTAATATTATATTACTACAAGTTTTTTGAAGGAATATATTAACACATGTATTTATTTGGTGAAGCTTTGTTTAGTTAAAAATCTAGGTTATATAACTCAAAGTCAACTTAGTTGGGCAAAAATAAAATATGATTATTTCATAAAATGTCAAAATTAATGAACATGTGAGGTCCCCAGTATAAATTTTCCCACATGTTAAATGCTAATTTTTCCTTCAAAACATCTTGAGCATGATACCCTACCAAGTGAGTAGGCCAGTGTCCATCCATACATTAAACTTTCAGAAAGCCTTTATTTGTTCTTATGTTTTAAGTTTAAAAAAATATGGTTATGGAAGTCCTAATATTTCCCTAAATACATTCCTATGGATCACATACTTTCTGAGCTCTTGGAAACCGCTGACTTAGAGTGTCTTTTTTACCCATATATTTTGACATATATGCTTCAAGGTATTTTTATGGAGTCTTAATACAAATTCATAAAAAACAGCAAATTACCATATATTCTTTAACATATAAAAAATTGAGAAATCTTGATGACACACAGGCACTTTTACTACTATACTACCATTAAGGTAGATGTATGTTTGAGGTCTTACATATAAATATTTAATAAAAATGATTAGAGTATTAAACATGCATCTAAATTTAAGCATTTATAAATGAAAATATTATCTTTCTATATTGCTTTATTCTACAAAAAATATAGAAAATGTGAACAACACTAAGATGTTTTAGAGGCAAAATTTCACCTTTTCTCCAATTTAAACACTTTTTATATTTGGATCACCATAATTCTCTCATTTATTTTACCTATGACTAGATGACAATTTTATAATGGCCAGGATTTCTTCATTATAGTTAATTTTCAGAAAGTATAGAATTGTATTAGGCATTTAATGAATGTTTCTGAAAAATGAGAAAAATCATTATTTTAACTTGGAGCCTACTGCTATTTTATGTTAAAGAGGTAGTTCGCATCTAATTTAAAATTTCCCCTCAGAATTTTAACAACTAAATATGTCTTAGCCAGTTTAGAGGAAAGGCTTTATAATTTGCACAAGTATGTTGAATGTATATCAAACTTTTAAAATCAAGATTTATACATTTCTATTGAATATAGTACACATTGTTGAATAGCTATTATGTCTAAGGCAACATGTAGAGGGAGGGTCACCAAAAGATGAATAAAATACCATTCTTTCCATCAAGAACGTTAAAGTCCAGAAAAGCAGAAATACTGCAAAAATGAATCTTTTTCACCATACAATAAGATGTCTCTATGGAATATCATTATTAGATTATTGATAATATATGCAATATATTTTTGATATATTAAGAGTTAATTGTGATGTCATCTGAGATAATAGCAAAGCTGCTCTTAATGTCATCTGTTTTAAGTATTCATTCATTACAGTTTCTGCACTTACATTAAAATACATCATGCATCTACGGCAAGGAAAATTTGATGTTTCTGTACTTGAAAAAAGGGTCTATGAATTCTGGTGATGTGAGTCAAGAGACTTTGGGACATTGCTGGTTGGCTTTCAAGTGGACACTATCTTCTTCTTGTACCTCTAAGGAACAAAGGGGGAAAGGAGTCGGCTGGAATGCAAACTATTAGCTACTGGGCCACAAACTATTAGCTACTAGGCCAAGCTTATTTTTCTCAAGGGACTTTGAGAAACATTTTGTGAAACTTCACAAGATCCATTTATATATGAGCTTGAGAACTATTTTAATATGTCTTCAAGTTAGAGAGGCTGAATTGGCCCAAGCCTAAAAATAGAAAAGTATCTTTATGCATGAATGACAGTCTAGAATAGATTCTATCCTGGGGCTTCCCAGAAACTCTGACACTTGTTTAAATTTTTTTTCATTTTTCTATGTGGGAAGTATTCAAAAGAGTCTCAACTGGATCTTTTAGAGATCTTGTTTCAAAGGAGGAACCATGTCTTGTTTTAGTAAAAATGGAGTATTTCAAAAGAGGAAAGATTTGAATTTACTCACAACATGGTACCAGATGATCTACCTTGAAAGCGGTATGGGCTCATTTTGTTTGTATAGACTGATGTGTAGCTCTTTGATGGTCTCACTGAATGTAGCCTGTTGACACTCATTTCTCTGATTTAAAGGGAAGGGTGAATTCAACCCCAAGGAGAGGAGATAATCACTAAAAGGAATTTGAAGATTGACCAAAAGATTTGCTATTCAAGTGTACTTACATAATTAATATAATTGCAAACCTAATAGACGTGGACTGATTATAGAGACCAGACATTGTAATGTATGGGTATGAGATTCCAAAAATACATATTTTGTATTCAAAACACACTCGTTGTATTTACCCATATTGTAAGAGCATAATTAAACTGCTTACTTTCTTGCTCCACAATCTGATTTCCAAAACAAAGACTTTAATACATATTTAGGTATGTGTTTCTGATAATTACAACCTCTTTCAAGTATTCTCAATAAATTTATTTTCTAATCATGCGATAAAAATCATGCATATCATAAATAGAATATTAAGAATTATACCTTATGTTAGTGTTCTTTCATTATTTATTAAGTTATATTTCCTGTATTAATAAGAAGAAATAATAATTTTCTTTAAGAATGAAAATAGATATCATATAGCCCTCTCTGATTCAACATTGACTAGCATTTATAATGATAAATTCCTTTAGTTGTAATGTATATAATCATATAGTCCAAAGAAAATGTCTTTTGTATTTCAGCCATTAATTAATACCTACTTGCAACATAGTATAATTCATTACATATTCTAGAAAAGTAAAAATCTACTTATTGCAAAATTAGCTCAAGGCGATTCAAATAACCATGTGTCTCCATCCTCATTCCAAAGAACATCATTTTAATTATACGGATTACTTAATATTTAAATAATGTGCCAGAATATGCTCTAGGCAGCCCTAATGTATGAAAGGCATGTTTTGCCCTCAAGGATATTCTTCTATCTTCAAACTGTCATGCAAACAAAGGAGAGCAGCTTTCATAAAATATAAGCGATAAAGTTTCCACCTCTATAATGGTGTTTATTCTGTAGAATGTAGCTATAGGTTACTGTAGTTGTATAATCAGAGACTGTGTTTTCTAGTTGTTTCATGGTTACCTACCATTTGTAAAACAAAATGTTCTTTCTGGTTCATGATTTCTATCACATATGGAGCTCATTTTTGCTTTGTACAGTTAAGACATAATCATCATTGTCTCTGTCCATACTGAATCATTAGACACTGAATCTATTTCTATAGGTACTTTTTGAAAACCAAAGAAGAGAGAAAAAAATGTGACAAATACCTCTTCCCCCAGATTCAGTTAGTCTACTGGAATCTGTCATATAATATAATCTCTTTTTTTTTTTTTTTTTGAGACAGAGTCTCTGTTGCCTGGGCAGTGGTGCAGTGTTGTCAGTCTAGCTCACAGCACCCTCAAACTCCTGAGCTCAAGCAATCCTACTGCCTTAGCCTCCTGAGTAGCTGGGACTACAGGCATGTACCACCATGCCTGGCTAATTTTTTCTAAATATATTTTTAGTTGTCCAGCTAACTTCTTTACATTTTTTTTTTTTTTTTAGTAGAGATGGGGTATTGCTTTTGCTCAGGCTGGTCTTGAACTCCTGAGCTCAAATGATCCTCCTGCCTTGGCCTCTCAAAGTGCTAGATTACAAATGTGAGCCACCACGTCCTGCCTGTCATATAATCTTGATTATGGAATGAAGAGTTTTCTTCTGGAAATATCAAGAGAAAGCAAGAGCATTAATAATCATCCAATTCCATTATGTATTAGATGTTCTATGTGTTATTAGATTAAGTCATCATAATAATTCTATGAAGTAGCATTTCCAATCTCCACTTTATAGATAAAGTGACAAAGAATATATCATGAAGGAATTTCTCTAGGATCTCACAGATATTGTTAGGTTCTAAAAAACAAAATAAGGTCTATTTGACTCCATCATTCTTTCTACAATACCACACAACTTTGAGAATTATATATGGTCTGTGCTTAAGAAATATATATCCCTCTGTAGCATCCTCAAGAAACTCATTATTATGGTATGGAATGGCAGAACAGTATCTCTAGTTAATTTTGGGGGGGAGGAGAGGGAACTCATCCAAATATGGGGAAGTGGAAGTCAAAAGCTTTGATATTGAATTAGAGTTACAGCTAAGATACTATTTATAACCCTTTATAAATTCATTGGGAATCAAAACTCTGATTTTTGAATCATCTTTTAAAGTTTATTTACTCTTTTAGACTGTAAGCCTTACAAGGATTTTGTAGGCAGCATTTTATCCGTAGCTTTGAGATCTGTTGGTTATGGTTCTCAGAAGGAAGCTTAGAACTTTCAAGATACTCATCTTTGCTAGAACAATGTAGTTAATTTCTAAGTTACTTGATTTCTTTTGTCTAAGGAAAAAAATGGTATAAAAGTCAATTGCTTTCCTATATATCAGCAATGAAAATTGGAATTTCAAATTAAAAACACAATACAATATACATTAGCACCCCCTAAAAATATACTTAGATATAAATCTAAGAAATTATGTACAAGATCTATATTAGGAAAACTACAAAACTCTGATGTAAGAATCAAAGAAAAACTAAATAAAACGAAAGATATTTCATATACATAAACAGGAAGACTCAATACTGTTAAGATGTCAGTTCTTCCCAACTTGATGTATAGATTCAATGCAATCCCAATCAAAATTTCAGCAAATTATTTTGTGGATATCAATACACTTATTCTAAAGTTTATATGGAGAGACTAAGACCAAGAATAGCTAACACAACTCTGAAGAATACTGAACAAAGTTGGCGGGGGGCTAACACTATTCAGCATCAAGACTTACTATAAAGCTACAGTACTCAAAACAGTGTAGTATTGGTGAGAAAAAGGACAAATGGATCAATGGGACAGAACAGGGAGCCTAGAAATATGCTTACACAAATGCAATCATTTGATCTTTGACAAAAGAGCAAAGGTAATTCAATGAAGAAAGGAAAATCTTTTCAGCAAATGATACCAGAACAACTGGACCTCCATATTTAGTATGGTTTGAATGTGGTTTATTCCCACCAAAACTCATGTTGAGGCTTAGTCCCCAGTGAGATGATGTTGGGAGATGGCGTCTTTGGGAGGTAATAAGATTGTTAAAAGGGATAAATGCTTTTCTTAGGGGAGTGATTGTGACAAAGCAATACTTTCTCTTGTGTTTTGTCTTTTTGCTCATGCCCACTTTTCCTTCCACTGCTTGCCATGTTATGCTGCAGCACAAGGCCCTCACTAGTAGCTGACAAGTAGGGATGCCCTAACTTAGACCTCCAAGGTAAGCTCCTAGAATTGTAAGCTAAATAGATCTCTTTCCTTTATAAATTACTCAGTCTCAGGTTTTCCGTTATAATAACAGAAAACAGACTAAGACAACATGTTAAAAAATAAATCTAGATAGAGACTTCACACCTTGCACAAAATTAACACAAAATGAATCATAGACCTCAATATGAATCACATAAAATGTAGAACTATAACTCTTGGAAGATTATATAAGACAAAATCTAAATGACCTTGGATTTGCAATGACTTTTTATATGCTGCACTAAAGCCAAGATCCATTAAAGAAACATTGATATCATATTTTATTAAAATTAAAAATTATCTGTTTTGTGAAATACACTTTCAACAGAATGAGATGACAAATCACTTATTGGCAGAAAATATTTCCAAAAACTTATCTGATAAAAAACTTGTTCCAAAATATACAAAGAACTCTTAAATCTCAACAACAAAAAAATAAGCAAATCAATTTAAAAATCTAAACAGACAGCTCAGCAACGATTATACATGGATGGCAAATAAGCATATGAAAAGATGTTCAACATCATATATCATTAAGGAACTGAAAATTAAAACAACAAGGAGATATCGCTACACACATATTAGAATGGCTATAAAGTCTAAAACACTGACAATACCAAATGCTGGTGACGATGTGGAGCAAAAGGAACTCTCATTCATGGGTGAAAAGAATGAAAAATGGTATAACCACATTGGAAGACAGTTTAGCAGTTTCTTACAAAACTAAACATACTCTGGCCATATCATTCAGCAATGTCACTCCTTACTATTTACCCAAATAATTGGAAAACTTGTATCTATACAAAACCAGCACACGAGTGTTTAAGCAGCTTTTTCCTATTATCACAACTTGAAAGCAACCAACGTGTTTTTCAGTAGGTGAATGGATAATTCAACTGTGGAACGCTCAGACAATGGAATAGTATACAGAGCTTAAATGAAATGAGCTATTAAGCCATGAAAAGACATGGAGGAACCTTAAATGCATGTTGTTAAGTGAAAGAAGCCAATCTGAAAAGGCTACATACTATATGATTCCTACTATATGACATCTTGGAAAATGTAAAACTATAAGGACAGCAAAAAGAAAATGGCCTACCTCATCTTTGTCACTTCAGAAAAATGTTAGATTATGAGAATAATGTGTCTATTGGAAAATATGTGTTGGCAAAACGTCACATCTTCTCAGGGGATGCACAAAAACAGAAAGATAGCTAGGTCTAGGACATCATAATAAACATTTGATAGCTTTAAAATGCACATGCTTCTCTTACAGAGAATATTTTGCAATTCAGCAAACTAAACAGCACTAAATCAAACATTTAAATTAAAAGCCACAGCTGACCAAATATTATCGTATCTGTTTATTTTATTATCTTGAAAGGCAGCTGCTTTCTAAGTGAAAGCAAATCAAAGTCAGTTAACCAAATTCTTAAATTTGATGACATGAACTCTAAATTAATGTTTGAAAACAAGTGTCTTCATTTTAACCTATCTTGACCATAAAGTAAACAGCTTATTTTTTATGTTTTGCATAGAAAAATGGAAAGAGATCTTCAGTGGAAGTCAGAAAATCATAAATCTAATGTCTGCCTGGTCTCTGGAGAAGCTGCATATCTTTGTTCAAGTGACTTAATCTCTTAGGGTCTCAGTTTCCACATTTTATTTCGTGAACTCACAACATGAAAAACAGATTTAAAAAGGACCTTGGCTTAACAGGGAAAGGGACTCCCTATCTACTCCATCATAACTCCTACCCTAGCACAGAAGGACCACACAGAACACAGTGTGAAAATCATTTCATAGAATCCAGATCAATTTCCTTCCAGTCTTCAAATTCTTTGTTTCTATGTAAATATCCAAATGTCTTAACATCCTCTTGATCCACAAAGAGCAAGACTTTTACCCAAACAATGCTGCTCAGGCTTATAAAATTTGAGGGCTGGAAAAGAATTTGGCAGACTATTTAGGCCCTCCCTTGGTTCTGAACAGATGTGGCCTTAAATGATCCCAGAAATATTTGAAAAAAAAATTGGAAAATCCACACAGACACTTTAGAAGAAATTCCAACCAAGTACTTTTGGTAAGGTTTCAATTTTTTTTTTTTTTTTTTTTGTAGTTTAGGAGAATTCTACCTATATTTTCTCTTGTTCATCTTCTATGCAAACAGAAATAATTACTGTTCACACAGAGCATCCATTTATATACTCAGCAAGGAATCATTAAGCTTCTATGCTGTCCAAAGCAATCTACTGGGTCCTAGAGGTACAAAGGAGAACAGAATCCAGTCGTCACCTTCCAGGAACTCAGAGTTTAGTGAGAAAGTGAAACAGGAATATTCCTGCATGCTGGGTGGTAGATGGTCTCAGTGAAAGGGTGCAGGGAAGTCCTAACTCAGCCAGAACTGGGAGATAAGATGATCAGAAAAGTTTCCTACAGAAGTCAATGCTTGAATGCATTTTGAAGGATGAATATAAGTTAATCACTCAGGAAAATGGTAGGAAGAAATCTTAGACAGATGAACGCTGTGAGATAGGAAAACATGAGAGAACATTGGCTACTTATGAGCATTTTAATGACTGGACCTCAGCATTCCTTCCTCAGCTACAAGATAGCTTCAAGTCTGGAATGGGCTCCAAGCTTTCATTGTGCCTTTAAGACACTCCAAGCTTCCATTGTGTCTTTAAGACAGTCAGATTTTAAATAGGAAGCGAGGTAATGAAATTTGAGTTTTATATTCTCCTCCATCAGGCATGTGAATAACATTTTAGAATGGAGAGGCTGGAGGTAGAAAAAATTATATGGTGGCTGTTTCTGTAATCCAGATAAGAAATGATATAACCTGAACACCAACTGTTCAGTGTCTTGAATCATTTTAGTTGCTTTGTTCTGACACATTCCACATTTTCTATGGCTGGGCTTATCTATCATCAATGCACCTGGATATGGACAATAGCTCAGCTGAGTAAAATTCTTTTCTTTTCAACTGTCGTCATGTAGTCACTTTACCATACTGTGTAGAGTTATTATTTTCTTGTTGGTAGTCCACTGAGTGTATGATTATGCTTGATATAAAAATCATTAAATTTTAAATCAGCAGCAGACCTTCTAGTTCACCTATCTGTTTGTTTTCATCCATGTTTCTCCAAAGCCTAGGTTTCTTATGGGTAAAACACAGATGAGACCAGGCGGATCTAATGTAGGTAGAGCTCCTAACTCTGGCATCCATTTTAACCAAAACCAGCCCTGTTGGCCACTGTAACATGCACCAGCCGATCTCCCACTTCCACCTAAACCAACCCTGTCAACCGCTGTAACCAGCATCTGCTCTGTCACCCACTGTAACCATCACCATTCCTATCATCCACTATAACCAGCACTTTTGGGGGTGTTCTAATCAAGATTTTATTTGAAAAACAGGTTCTTTCAACAAGAAATTATAACCTCCTCTTAATTTAACCAATGAGGAATTGAGGCCCTATGAAGTTGAGGGTCTTGTGTTGTTTACACCTGGGTAGGGGGTGGCAGGGCTCAAACAACAAAACTGTCAACACATATTTAAGAAGAGTTGGAAACTTCTGAAATCTGAAATTGCCCCCAATCCCTACACAATCTTCTGGTCCTGCCAAATTTCCTTTCTTCCTCATTCCAAATAGTAATAGTAGTACATGTTAGACTGACCATTAAAAAAAGAAAACACCTGCTTTCTAAAATGTATTTTTTCCTATGTAAATGGGTGTGTGTGTTATGTGTGGGTACATGTATGCTTTGGTTTATAAATGAGACTGATGAATTTGGATTTACACAATCTTGTTGAGGTTAAGAATTAGTTATTTTACAGACTAAACTATTGGGTAAGAACGTAAACTTCTGAATTCAGACTAAAGCATACCACAGTTTTGTTTTGTTTTTTAAGCCTTGGAAAGATTAAGTCTAGTGAAACATCTACAGATAATTAATCATCAATAATTTTAAAAAGTAATCATAAGGAGTGGCCCTCAAAATCTCACTGGTGAAGAATCACTAGGGAGGTTGTTAAAAATGTAGATTTCCACGTTACCCCAGGTCTTCTGAGTGAGTGAATCCAGAATAAGGGTCAAAAATTTACATTTTAAATAAAGATTCCATATGATTCTGATCCAAAGTTGCCTTAGCACCACACTTGAGAGACTGCTGTAGCTATACCTAGATTTTAAAGGTGTTAATTCAATGGTTTTGCTGAATCCCTTAACCTGGTTTGTGTCCTTTAAGTAAAAATATTGTACTGTAGGAGTCGGGGTCATGGAGCCAAACTCCATCCTGGCTGAATCTTGTGGGATCAAGCTCTCATGGATTTCATTTCCAGCATAGTTAACATTTTCTTTAGCCTCAATAGCTTTCACCAGGCATAAAGTTCATGAGCAAGGCACAACAGAAATTATTTTTTTTTCTTTAAGCACGTATCCTATCCATCATCCTCCAAGTATCCACAAGATTGTGAAAGACATTAAATTGCCCTATTGTTTGTGTAATGTTTCAAAAGAATTTCTGATCAAAACCAGTATCAAGCCTAGATATTAACATAATTAAATTTTCTTTACATTTAACATATTTTGAAGGAAAAAGCAAAATGAAGCATTTTGACTTTTATTCAAACCCACTGCCTCTTAATTTAAAATTATTTGATGTGATAAAAACAATGCCCTACTCATTTGTTTTCCCATGTTATGAATAAAATCAAGCTAAAGACAGTAAATGCCCTAGGGATATTCCATGGTCTGCAAAGCTTTTTGTCTTGGGTTATTTCCAATTCCACTTCATTATAAAGGACTGATTTCTAGAACCCTAAGGCTGATGACCACTTCAAACCCAGACTCCAATGAAAATTGGAGAGAAAACGCATTTACTCTCCAACCAGTTCATCGCTAAGAGAGGTCTTGATCAACAGTTACTTTGTAAATCAAAACACCCCCAGAATTAAATATATATGAGCAGATTCTTCCTATTTTTCCCCTTTCTTGCTCTATTTCTTCATTCTCTTTTCTTTTTTTTCTTTCTTTTCCCTTTCCTCCCTTCCTCCCTTCCTCCCTTTCCTCTCTTTCTATGTGCTTGTGTGTGTGTGGCTCTCTCTCTCACTCTCCTTTCTTTCTATGTGTTTACATATGTGTGCAGAGCCTTCCTAAAGTGTCACTGGAATAATGTTTGACCTCAAATTAGGCTCTGGTGGAGTTAATAATAATAGCTAATACAAAATACTTATTATTTTTCAGGCTCTGTCTTGAATATTGCATATGTGTTATATATTTAATACCCAAAATAACTCTATGAAGTAGGTATTGATATTATTTTCATTTTACACATGAAGAAATAGTGGCAAAGAAAAATGAAGTAACTATTGTACAATCACACATTGATTGTCTGTAAGAACTAAAGCCAACACAATTCCTTGTTCCTGTGTTAAACAATACTGGGTGCAAGCATCATTTCTAACCCTTATTTTAAGCCATGCTGTGAAAAAGATCTAAGAAACCCCTTTTCCTAGACTGTGATCCATCTAAACCAGCTTACTTACAGACTAATCAACAATTTGATTCAAGACCCTTGCCTCACTCTGCTGATAAATCCAAAGCTATTGTGTCATAAAACTCTGCCTAATCCCAACCAGTTCCCTGCCATGAAAAATCGGCCTTGAAATACCCAACCTTTCCTCTAAAACCCATAAATATCCTCCCCAGATCTTTACCTTTTGAGATGCTACTAAGACTCTGTCAAGGTAGTGTTCTTGCTTACTGTAGTAACTTTATAAATTTAGCTTTGCTTAACCAACAGGATTTTTTCAGGGATCTTTTTGGGAAGCTGTCAGCTGACATCTGTTTAATACTTTTTGTTCATAGAAATTAAAGGATTGTAATTTGGTTTAAAAATAACCCTACTTCCCTAATTCTTCTAAAGCAAAAGATATCAATATAGCAGCATACAGAAATTATCAAACTTCAGTAAGTAACTACTTAAAGAATTTTTGACATTTCCTTAAAATAAAAAAAAGCCCCAAATTAAGGTATTTACACTGTGTGATTCTTAAAACTATTGGTCTTTACAAAATTTCTCTATAAAATAAAAAGGAGTAGCTGAGTTGGTTCTCCTAACCAAAACCAAATATAAATTGTGATATTTAATAGGATGAAATTAATTTTCAAAAAACACACTTGTCCATAGACTACAAGCCTTTTTAGTGTAAGAAAATATTTTTATTCTGAATTTTACTCAGCCAGAAGACCAACAAGAATGAGGAATTCAAACATTGCAAACAAAAAACAAAAACTAAAAAAAATAAAAATACCCTAAAACAAAAAATCCCAAATCCATTTATCTCAGAATGCTACAGCTAAGGAGGGCTTTTCTTCCTAACGAAGGAAACATCATATGGTAAATATTTCAAGTATGAACACACAATGCACAAGGAGGGCCTGTTTCTTTGGAAATAGCTGTAAATATATTCATCTGAGTAAAACAATCATCTGTGTCTAGTCATGCATGCTCTCTACTCTCGTGGCTGTCACTGCTGTCGATCTGAAGTTGAGAGGTAATGGCCTCATGATTCAAGGAAACTGCTGAAGTGTGTACTCAGGCTTCAGTTTGAAAGATGGGTTCATTTATCATCATAATAAGCTATTACCATTGATAGGTCACAACTCATTGAAGAGACAGTCAGTCTAATTGGCTCAATTCCGTTAGCTTTCGATGTGCCTCGAGGAGATAAGCACTCTTTGCAGGTACTTTTCAATCACCCAACAAACTACCTGTTTAATAATTCATCACATTTCAGATTGGGGTCCTATCACACAGCTCCTTTCTCAATGTGGCAAATGTTGGATTTCAACTGCCTGCAATCTCAGAAGTAGGTAACAGAGAGGGAGTTTTAGAAAAAGCAAGGTAAGAGACTACCCTCTTTGATTCAACAGCTACTGTTGGAAGTGATGAGAAAAACGTCAGGAATTAAGATGTAAGCTTTATGCTTCCCTAACAGGCCCTGCTGAATTTCTTGAAGATTTCTGGAAAGATAAGAGTGCTACCTGAATCCTTGTGATTAATCAAGTATGTCAACCAATTTTTAATGGAGAGGATTATGGCATTTAACACTTAAGGGATCAACCTCAAGCAATAATTTTTACAACAAAGTCTAGAATAGAAAAGTGATAGCGTGTGATAGATTAAATTAGAAATAAAAATAAAGGCTGTTCTAGTTAAAATATTTTACAAATTTGACAATATTATGTTCTTGAGTGGGGTAGCAGGACAGAGCCTTAGAGACAAATTTACCTCAATTCAAATGCTAGATGTGACTCTGAGTGACTAAGTCACCTTATAACTACAAATACATATTCTTTTCCCCACTTTAAAAGACAAATAGTAGTCAGTCATATTTAATCATTTAAAAATATAATTTGGATCATTCTATATTATTATACAAAGAATCTTCTTTTCTTATATATTTGTAGTTTTACAGTGTTTGATTACGTGGATGCACCGAAACTCATGTAATCAGCCTCTCAGTGATAGACATTTTTGTGGCTATCACAAACATTCCTGGAATGAATAATTTTGCATATATGTCATTTCTCACATGTTTATGTATACTTGAGGATAAATTCCAAGAAGAAAGGTAAGACTCTGTACATTGTAACCTTGATTTTCATGGATTGCATCAATGTATATCCGCACTATCAATTGATGAGGATCTTTGTCTCTAAAGCCACAATAGGACAATGTTCTATCCATTTTGTTGTCTTCCTTGTATGATAGATGATAAATGATTTCTCAGTGTAGTTATCATATTATGAGTCAGGTTAAACATTATTTCATATATTTAAGAGCCATTTGTATTTCCTTTTTTATGAACTGCTCATTCATATCTGTTGCCTATTTTCTGTTGGACTGTTGACCTTTCTCTTATCAATTTTGATAACCTCTTTATATATTAGATTTGTCTTTTGTGTGTTTATATATAAATAAAACAAGAATGAAAACTATGGAATTTTAAAAATAATTAGTATTTTATTATTTGTATTGGGTTGCTAGAGCTGCCATCACAAAATATTACAGAGTGAGTGGCTTAAACAACAGAAATTTTTGTCTCACTGTTCTGGAGGGCTATGAGTTTGATATCGGGTGTGGGTAGGTTAGTTCTATCAGAGGGCTGAGAG
Source organism: Microcebus murinus (assembly GCF_040939455.1). Lineage (NCBI taxonomy): Eukaryota > Metazoa > Chordata > Mammalia > Primates > Cheirogaleidae > Microcebus > Microcebus murinus. Next base: position 32,410,721 of record NC_134108.1, read on the forward strand.
GAAAGGGCCTATTCCAGGCTTCTCTCCTTGGCTTGTAAATAGCCATCTTCATTTTCACATAGTGTTCTCTCTGTATATGTCTGTCTCCAAATTTCCTCTTTTTAATAAGGACATCAATTATATTAGGTTAGGGCCCACCTTAATGACCTTATTTTAACTTGCCACATTATAGCCAAAGGATATTGACTAGTTATAAAATTTACTTCTCTAATCAGTTACTGATGGGTAGACATCTCAAATTCCCTTTAACTGCTAGTTCTACAGTGAGGCAGGGATAGTGAGATACTCATCATGTCATTTGCTTGGGAAGACATGAAGCAATGCATGTTATTCCATTTTGGTACCTTCAGAATGAAGTGAAAAACACTCTGTAGGTATTTCAAAAAGCTTACTAACTGATTTATTTATTCTTTTCACTTTGCAGCCAAGCTGGCATTTAAGTCATATAATCTACTTACTTGCTAAAATTAACTCTCTATGATTGTCCATTTTTATTTTTAATGATATTTTATCCTTACCACAACTAGATGCTATGTCAGATAGAAGTAAATAGGTAGTGGACAAAGTATTCTTTAGCAAGTATCTCTTATTGATATAAAGATTACATCTAATACAAATTACTGCAGCATGCAACTATAGAAATTCACAAAGCAACTGGCATTTGTTGCACAGCTTCTGTGTGCTAAGGGCTTTTTTGAGAGCTTTGTATAATTCTGAGGAGGTGCTAGAACCCTCATTTTGCAGATAACGAAAGTCTGGCTCAACTAGATTAAGGGATGTGTCCAAGATCACAAAGCTAATAAGTAGAGATCCAGCTTTTGAATCAGGTCTGTGAAAAGCATAAAGACCAAAACACTAATCAAATGTAACCACAAAGATAACAGAACCAGGTCATTCTCTTACATGAATAAAAGCTTGCAGCCAATTCTCATGAAAGCAAAGAAGGATCAAAAGTAATTTATTAGTTTGCTAGTCTGAGGTCAAGCTGTCAACAGGGTTGGTTCCTTCTTAGGATTGTGAGGAATGGATGTGTTCCAGCTCTCTCTCCTTGGTTTATAGATGGCTGTCTTCTCCCCATTTCTTCACAATTGTCTTCCCTCTGTACAAGTCTGTGGCCCATCCTCCCCTACTACCTTGATCTTCTCCCACCAACAGCAACATTTAAACAACAAACAAAAAGGCCAGTATTTAAAGGACACTCTAACCATGACAAGTTCAGAATGGCATGAATCTGCCCCACTAAAATACAGCAATTGGTGGGGCTGATCTATTGCTAATGGCAGAGGTCAGCATATTGCGGGTTGCCCCATACGGACCTGGGCTAGTTCGTCAGAACCAAAAATCCACTGGTTCCCAATAGTTTTCCACTAAGCTGCACATGAAACATGAGTGCAAAAAGTTATTGCATGCAGAAAAACTGTAAACTTTTACATTAAGAGTTTATTAAAACACTTTCAAATAGATGCTGGTTTTCTTTCTTTAGTTTTGAGATCAGGAATGGGAGTTGGAGAAGGAAGCCGTTTTTCTGTTCTCCTTATGGCACAGTCTTTTTTACAACTTCAGAGAGAAAATTTTATACCAGGAGTACTTGAAGTTCTATTTTATGTTTTTGTGTTTAGTTATTCATTCAATAACCATTGTGTTAGGCCCTAGGGCTAAAGAGATGACTGGCCTGAGGTCCTGTGTTAGCTACGCCAGTGGAGAAAGCATTGCTATTTACCTTTTTTGATATTCTTAATTTCTTTTTTTAGGAACAAATTTCCATCTGGTATCATTTTCATTTTGCCTGAAGAACATTTTAGATTTCTTCTGGTGTAGATCATTCTGTGATAAATTCTCTCAGCTTCTATTTCTCTGAAAAAGTCTGTTTTGCCTTCATTTTTGAAAGATACTTTTGCCTGGTAAAGAATCCTAGACTGATAGTATTTGTTTGCTTGCTTTTGTTGTTTTTTCCCAAAATTTAAAAATATCTCTGTATTGTATTCTGGCTTGCGGTGTCTTAGGCTGTTCAGGCTGCTGTGACAAAATACCGGGCTGGGTAATTTATAAGCAACAGAAATTTAGTGCTCACAATGCTGGAGGCTGGGAAGTCCAAGATCAAGGCATCGGCAAATTTGATGTTTGGTGAAGACTTGCAGTCTGTTTCCAAATAGTGCCTTCTTGCTCCGTCCTCACATGAAGGAAGGAGCAATGCAGTTTTCTCAACCTCTTTTATATAGGTACTAATCTCTTAGAAGGGCTCTGCATTCAACACTTAATCACTTCCCAAATGGTCCCACCTCCTAATACTGTCGCATTAGGTATTAGGTTCCAACATATAAATTTTGGGGAGTCACCAACATTCAGCAAGAAGAATAAGAATCTCCTATCTTTCTTATCTTTGTTCCATTGGACAGGTGTAATTTTTTTTCTCTGACTACTTTTATGATTTCTTCTTTGTATTTAATAATTAGATTCTGATATACCTTGGCATAACTTTCTTGTCATTTTGGGATCTGTTTCCTTCAATTGATTTTCCTCTTGGTTATGGTTCATATGCTCTGCTTGTTTATGTACCCGGTAATTATTGATTCAATGCCAGACATGATGAATTTTACATTGTTGAGTTTTGTATTTTTTGGTAATTTAGTAGTAGCAGACTTCGTTCTGGCAACAATTAACTTATTTGGAAAAAGTTGGATTATTTTAAGGCTTGCTTTTAAGATTTGTTAGGGTGAACCTAGAGTAGATTGTAGTCTGTGGCTAGTTTAGCCCCTGTATTAAGACAATACCCTCTGAATAATTTATCTGATGTCCTCTTTGTTATGAAAGCATTCCACTTGGGGTGGTGGGAAAATAAACTATTAATAATACCAGCCTTGTGTCAGCTTGCAGAATTGTTTTCTTACTACTTTTTGGTGGTTTTTCCATCAGCCTTAGGTAGTTTTCTCTCAGGCACTGTAGCTCAATACTCTATTTCTCTTTACATAAATTTCCTCCCCCCGCCCCTTGCTCTCACTCTCACTCTCTCTCTCTCTCTGAAGCTCCCTCTTCCCTTATATTCTGTGCTACAAATTCTAGCTGCCTTGGCCTGGCCTCCCTCTCCCTGAATTCCAATCTCAGTTTTTCAACATGGCAAGACCATGCTTGGTTTGGGTTTCCCCTCAATACATTAATGCACTTCACCCTGGAAACTGCCCCCAGACAATCATCTTTTCTCAGGGATCACAGTTTTATGCTATTCATTGCCTAGTGTCTAAAAATTGATATTTCACTTTTTTTTTCCCCCTCAGGTTTTCTAGCTATTTAATGTAGGTAGGTAAATCTAGATACTGTTATTCCATCATGGCCAGAAGCAGTAATCAAATGTATTGTCTTTATAAAGCTTTTTTAGTGTAATTTTTTTTAAAATTTAGTCTTCATTTCAACTGGAATTTATTTTTACATATATTGTGAGGTAAGGATGCAGAAATTGTTATTTTTTTCCTCTAGATAATCAATGGTATAAGAACCATTTACTGTATGGCCTTTCCTGCTGTCATTGATCTACAATACTTATGTTGTTAGAAATCAAATATACATATATACATGGGATGTTTATGGGCTAATTTTCAGTTCCATTGGTTTGTTTTTCACACTAACAGCACTTTGCCTTAATCATTATATCTTTTAATATAGTACTTAAGTCTTTATATCAAATAAGTTTTGATTCAAATTACATTTCCAGCTTTCTTTCAGGATTTCCTTTGATTATTCTTGGCTCTTTGCTTTCATACAGATTTACTCCTTGATACTATAAGATCTGGACAGTATAGTAAGATAAGAAATAAAAGATATAGGGACTGGAAAGGAAGAAATAACACTGTCACTTATAGATGTTATGATTATCTGCTTTGTGAACTAAAACTCAAAATATGAGTGAATGGGATAGTGAAAGTTGTTTTGTGTTTGTGATCTTAAAGAATTCTTTCAACATTTTATATTAAATGAGATATCTGCTATTGGTTTTTATGTAGATATGCTTCATCAGTTAAAGTGCTTTTCTAATTCTAGTTTGCAAAATGTTTCAAACATCATGAATGGTTATTTAATTTTACCCATGTCTTCTTCTGCATCTATTGAGATAATAAGTTTTTTTTTTCTCTTCTAATTAGTCAATATGGTCAATTAAACTAATTTTCTAATGTTAAACCAACTTTAAACACTGATGATAAAATCAACCTGGCCAATTCAGTCTTACTAGTTTTATAAATGGATGGATTCAGATTGTTAATGTCTTGCTTAGGATATTTACATCTACATGAGTGAGTTTGGATAGGAGTTTCCTTTTCCATACTCTTGCCAAGATTTTATATCAAGATATCAAGCCACACAGAATTAAATTACTTGAGGAATGGTCCCATTATTATACTCTCTGGAAAGCTTGATAAGATTGAATTTTTTTTTAAGTTTGAATTTTGATTGTAAACAAAATAGCCTTGGTGTTATTTTTATGGAAAGATTTTTTTGACTACTGATTAAATTACTTTACTTTTATACGACTTTTTAGATTTTTTTTCCTTCGTGTCAATTTTAGTAAGTTACATTTCTCTAGCAATTTATTTAATTTTCTAAATTTTATTCAAGTTCATTGTGTATAGGTTTTCATAATATGCCCTAATTTATTTATTTTCTGATATTCCCTTATTTATCTTTTGACATAATTTTAGTTATGACCACATTTACATGCCTAAAATTGTTTCATGTGTGCCTTTACCCTCTTTTTTGCTTGATTAATCTTGCCAGAGCTTTATAATTCTTTCATAAAGAAGTCACTGGGTTTGTGTCCTCACTATTGATATATGTGTTCTATCTCATTCATCTATATTTGTATAAATTCATATCTTTGTTTTTTCCTTTCTTATGCTTTCTTTTGGATAAGCTGCTTTAGGATCTCTATTCCAAAGATAAATGTCTCACAAAAACTAAACTTAATTGATTGAAAAAATGATTGGATTCCAATCCTGGCTCTGATTTCTTCCTACTTAGGATACTTGGTATATTAGCTGATGACTTTGGTCATGTATTTTAACATGTATGAAAACAGAAAATTCACAAGTAAGTTGAATATTTTAGGTGACATACATTTTGTGCAGAATTTAAATAACCATTACTTCTTTTCTCCTAACCAGTAAATAGGATTGTTTTTCTATTTCAATGTAGCCCTAGATTCTGTTAGTTTTGTTGTCAACCATACCACATACCAATTCAGGGAAATTACTGCTAAGTAAACTCCTTTATTTTTCCCACAAATTGTTATTAAATTGAATGTTCCCTATCTATCACTTGTTCAGTTGATCCACTATACACAAAATTATAAAGACTCTAAACAAAAGAATGCATATGAATGTTAAAATGCTTTTTATATCATAATTTCCAATATTAGAAGTAGTGCTTTATAAATTTAATTAGAAAAAATATCAAGGTACTATTATGACAAGAATATGTAAGAATGAGAGATTTCTATGCTTGACCTTGAGCCCTCCTAGGTAGGTTAATTTTGCATAGTAGATTCTACTATGCAAAATTCTTCTATGCAAAATTAACACTTTATTGTGCCAATTGTGCCAAATATTCACTCACATATGCAAAAAAAAATATTTAAAGATTACTATTGAGGAATTAATTCACAGTTGAGATTGTGGGGAATTTTTTAAGTAGGGAGCATAAAAAATGTATTAAGTTTTCCTAGGTCTCATCCGTTATCCACACATACATTCATAATCACTAACTTATACTTCATTATTCCAAAGAGTAAAAATGTAAAAATGTTTCACAGGATCAAAAGTACTCATTCATTTTTTAATATTTATTTGCTCATTTACCCTTAGCAATTCATATGGTTTATTTAGGCAGAAAATCTTCTTCTTGGTCCCACTCCATTGTCAAATCATTCTTGATAGAATCTGATTTATGAAATAAAAAGTCATTCACAGTTGATCTATACTATTTACTTTTATAGCCATGCCATTCTTCACTTGCATAAATATCTTCTTAATTAATGCATTTAATCCAGGACTTAAACGGAGTTCTGGATGAGGGAGAGGGTTTTGAACTCTACTTTTGAATAATTTTGAGGAATGTGGAGCAAAAAAATCACCACTACAAATTACTTGTTAGTGAGTTTTGAATTGTTTTAGCAAGATTGCAATTGTCTTTCAGCTTACACAAATTCCAACACAAGAGTCATTTCTGAGCAACATAATCAAAATGATTTTTTAAAATTTGTGTTAAGAACGTAGTAGCATCAATCACAAAGGTTTTGTTGGGCTTTTTTTATGTGACAAAACCTCCCTTGTCCTAAATAATCTCAAACATCAATCTTTTTCTTGAAATCCACAGCTTTAATTTGGGATCTGGGAGATAAAACTGAAAGTCAAGCAAGTACAGCAAAGGAGTTTACCAGAGATTTCTTTTAGAAGCCAGATGCTATTATGTCAGCAGACTCTCATAATGTGCATCTTAAGCTAGGCTATAGGTACTCCTGGCAACTACATGAAATAATTTAAAAGCTTCACTAAGCTAGAAAACAGAAAGACAGCATGATGCTGTAAAAAAATAAGCATTTTTGGGATAAATAACAAATCACATAAGATTAATTTAATAATGTTCAGAGACAGAATTCAAAACTTAATGGTAATGCAGGAACAGTAGATAAGCCAAGCCGGCCTCTCTAAGAACTTTACAGATGCAAAGAGAATTGTTTTTGGAAGCTGCGCCATTTCAGACCGCTAGGGTAACCTCAAGTAAATGACTATTTCAATGTTCTAGTAGCACTTAGTTTACTAAAGCAGTAAATTATCCCAACTCTGAAATTCCCAAACTGTTTCTGAATAGCTGTAGCCTGTAGCAAACCAGCAGGATTCTTTGTCCTCTAGCTCTTTCCACTCCTGCCTGGTTGCTTAAACAAATGCCCTAAAACCAAGCATTAACATTTGCCAAACATTTTCAAAATGAAATGTGTCTGGCATAGCCCTGTGGGTGCCTGACTTAATTCTCTTTGACTATCTAGAATGAGGCAGGAAAATTAACACTTTATTGTGCCAATTATGCCAAATATTCACTCACATATGCAAAAAAAATATTTAAAGATTACTATTGAGGAATTAATTCACAGTTGAGATTGTGGGGAATTTTTTAAGTAGGGAGCATAAAAAATGTATTAAGTTTTCCTAGGCCTCATCCATTATCCACACATACATTCATAATCACTAACTTATACTTCATTATTCCAAAGAGTAAAAATGTAAAAATGTTTCACAGGATCAAAAGTACTCATTTACTAACCTGGTTGGTACTCTTGAGTTTTATTACAATCAGGCAGACTTTTGTGCTAGCAAAGCATGTCCCATGTGGGAGCACTTTTATTATTTGAGATTAGGCTCCTAAAAAAAAGAAGAACGGCATGTGGCATCTCTATTCTAAGAGAATATGCACAGCGTATCTCCCTTCTGTTACAAGGAGCCTTATAACCAAGCAACTTGGAAAATATTTAAAAATTGCTATATAAATATTTAAGTAAAGCTAATAGCATCTCACAAACATTTTCTCAATTTAGGAATTAACACTAAAAAACAGAGGAGGAATGATGTCTCCACAGCCTCCTGGCCCATGAGAGTAAATGGAATGCAGTATTTAAGCAGAGGCACTAGTATCTTGATATACTATTTCTGTCAGTTTCTGGCAATGGCTCTGATTCGAACAGCAATTACTGGCAAAAAAAAAAAAAAAAAAAATTAGCCTCAACTATTTAGGAAAGTGGCTTTATTGAATTTACAAACAAGGCCCTACAATTTTCCATTTCCTTAGCTAGATATTAAATCAACCAAGCTAAGCATGTCATCATGACTATAATTTACGTGATGTGACATGACAGTAAAGATGTACTATGGTAATTTCTGAGAGCTCGCAGTATTATTGTAGTATCAAAAATTTATATGGTTCAGTTATAAAGGCAAATTGTTTCATTCATACTGAGATGCCTGACAGTAAAGCACTGAGGGCTTCCACGTTACATTAAAAATGTCTTCCATATTCAAACAATTTGCACACCCTGTTACCATTATTTTGTTTCCTGAATGGAAAGTGGAGCACAGGCAAATACAGCTTTTTGATGTGAAAATGATCTGTAGGGGAATATGAAGTGCTTCATTGTGGGTGGTTATAAGAAACAGTTCAACTAGGATAAGGGAAGTTATCTTTGGGAACAAACAACTATGAACAGGATGTCCAAATTCTTTGCTCTGATGCTATTTGATATCCCATTTGCTTGCATTCCTTCTGTCAGCTTGATTTTCAGCCAACAGAAAGAAAAAGCATATGAGCAAAGAAGAAATGATGGAAAATATGGCAAAGAATATTTCTATTATAAGTTATCTTTAACTAAATTTTACTATCATTCAAAAAATAAGACCTCTGAAACTCATCCAATTTTGACCCCAAAATCTTGGAGAAAAAAACAAATTGACAGCATATATATAAAATATTATTTTTTTGGCAATTTTAAGCAGTAGAAATTCAAGCCTTATGTGCTATTTTATTCTTGTTAGGAATAGAGGAGATTCCTAAATAGAATAGGATAGAATGACTTCTTCCCATAAAGGACCTTGCAAATAACAGTTTAATTAGATTTTTATTACTGCTATTGAATTTTATGCAACATACGCTGTGTCTTAAAATACATGTTCATTGAAAATGTGTTTTATTCATTTACACATTTTTGTAATAGCATTTAGAAGTCTGTTAAAAATAAGAAACTGGCCATGAGTTGAAATTTTTCCATCAGCAAAAATCACCAGTTCCCATTTACTGAGTAGCATTTAAGCTACAAAGTTTTTCTATTTCAATATTTCCGTGCCATGTAAGAGAATCGCAACTATAAATATACTTTTATTTGTTTAATCAATGAGGATTTCTTCATAATTAGCACTATATTCTTATAGGTGAAAGCAAAGTCTTAAATAGTATCACATCACTAACGGATTTTTTCATCACAGTTTCTGATGTGATAAGGTAATTTAACTATCAGCTGACAAGATATTAACTTTCAGAGAACAAGCAAGTATCATATTTAGAATTAAGCCACCTAATTTTGTTTCCAACAAAGTATTAGGCAAAATAAAATAAATTCTAAACACCAGGACACCTATCTTGATAGAGTTAATCCATAACAGGAAAAAAAAAGTGTCTGCATTTCTGAAGCTACTACATTTGTTTATTTGTGTATGTTTTTATATACGTGTAGGCATTAAAACAAATGTGTGGTTCCAGTCTGGCACTTTTAGGGTATCTCTGTCTGAGCTCCAGGAAATATGTTGTTTACATAAGCCTCGTGGCAAGCATTAAATTAGTCATGTAATACATTTCTTTTTCCAATTAACATTCATACCAGGTAGAAGAAAAAGTAAATCTCTTGAGTTATCTGTTTTGAAATGAAGTAGACACAGATGAGGAAAACTTAAGTATATCCCACCCCAGACAACTCTAGAAAACAGCTATTTTCACATAAACACAACACAGTTTCTTCCAATATCTATAATTTGTTTTGGGCAAATATCCTAGAGGCTTCATTCATTCAAAAAGTTTACATTATACAGTGTTCACCACGTATATAAAGTCGTGTGCCAGGGACGCCATGGCCCGTTAACGTTTCGTGCAATCTGGGGAGAGACGCTCAACTGCGTCTGATTTAGCTGGTTCTGGCAATACAATCCAATACAGTATGTATTTGGCTTCCTCGTTTTAAAAGAAATACTATCAATACATAAAACCCATTTTCATGATCTGCCAGGTAAAGCAGAGGAGTGGACGGCAAGCACCGCGTGACTTACTTTGTTTCCCAGGTAGGGAGCTGGAGCGCTCCAGTAGTAGGTGTGCGGCAGCGCTCGCCGGGCTTCCACGTCGCTGATGCTGATCTGCTGAGGTGAGTCTAAGTCGCCCTGGTGCGGAGCCACTTGAATGCGACCAGAGATGTCTGTCAGATACCAGCCACTCATGTCTTGGATCTTACAGAAAACACACAATCATCATTAATTAGGGGGAAAAAACAAACTATCATTTTGTTTTCTCTTTCATATTCCTTGTATTGTTCATTTTTTGAAAATTAAAACAAAACAAAACCATAAACATTTGGAAAAAAGCACAAGAGTTGTGAATATTATTAAAATTATAAGTGCTCACATAGGCTCCCATTGTTCATTTTTTTCTTGATGTTTCTAGCAGTTTTGATGGTACTATATAATAATCTTTTTAAACTGATCTTATGCTTTTTTTAAAAAAAAAATTGTGGTTCCAACTACCACTTTTTTAAAAATAGAAATTCATTGAAAGTCACACAATGGTTATATCATACAGTTTATCAAATAGTTGGACTTTGAATTTCCTATTTTTCATTCCACTAGTAATTTCTTTTTGCTTATGGAAAAAATATTTCAAAAACGATTACATATGTATTTCTAAAGCAGAAGAAAAAAAGAAATGAAATACGCAAGCATCTGAAACGTGGCTTTTCAATCAATATTTCTTCCTCTCTCCCACTTTTTAAAATTTTGACTTTGAGGCTTAAGGACATTTGAATCCACCAGCCTGTTGCTATGACAACACCTCACAATATGGTATGTATTCCTTCAAACAGGGTCATAAGTGCTGTGAGGACCCATAGCCCAGATCCCTGGCCCAGAGACGGAAGGAACTTTAAAGGAGGAATAAAGGAATGCATAATGATTTGTTTCTACATCTTACTACTCCAGCCAAGGTCAGGCATACAGCTACATTTCTAATTTAAACCTTCCTACCTACTCAGGACAGAACTGGTTACTGAGGTTTTAGGCTGCCAGCTACTAGGCGCCTAAAAACATGTGCGAACTGCTTGGTGTTATGGGTAATAGGGAGAAGAATGGTAATGGTGACAATATGTGGCTGAGATATTTTAAAAAATTACTTCATGTGGAGATTATTTGATTCTGCTTGTACAAAAGCTATGAAATCACTGAGATTACCTTGGTCAAAGGAGAAATAGAGGCCAGGTAAAAACTTACTGGCTTGCTAGACAATAAGTAATATGTTCCTTCTTCTGCCTCCTTTTCCAACATCACCCTTCAGGCATTCTAAGACAGATGAATGGGATTCAATGGACATACTTTCTAAAGACCAAAGCTTGAGTACCAGCTCTGACCCTTGGCTGGCTATGAAACTTTGATATATCAATAAGTGGTCTTGAGGGTGGGATGGGACTCTATAAACAAAATGAAGAAGATAGACTAGATGTCTATTTGTGGTTGCTTCTTTGAAGACTTCTCCAAAAGCAATACATTTGATAAAGTAAGCGCATGGATTCAAATTTAGACTTGAGAGTACAATCGGAAACTACCCATAATATTTCAGACTTGACTGAAAAGTAATACAGGTAGAGAAAAATATTTTATATCATTGGGCTCAGGATTAGTTAACTGATTAAAAAGTTGAAAGGAAGCAGTTTGAGAGATAGTTTACTGAAATATCAGTCTTTGTAAAACACAACTCTGATCATGTCACTCTTCTGCTTAAAATCCTTCAAAGATTCTCCAAGTAGAATGTTCCAACTTCTCAGCATACTCAATCATATAAGTTCTAGTTTATCATTCCCCCTCTAGGCTTCTCTCTCTCCAGCCTGCTTCCTGCCACTCTGCACTCTTAAGTCCATCTGAAGTTCCCTGAAGGTCCGGTTTTCCTCTCACATCTCTTCTATAGGGAGGCAAAATGCTCTCTGCAGAGTTGAAAAGGCAGTGGGGAGTGTGGGCAGTGAAGATAAAGAGGTAAACATGTTTATGTTAAAGGCAGAACATCCCAGTTACTACTAACCTAGATTAGATAATAATTTAAATTTTTTCAAATCAACTAAAAATGAAGGTAAAATTCAAATTATGTTGTCCTTTTAACAATGAAAGAGCCCAGGGAGCATGAAATAGTTAACTAAACCCTGGGGGTTAATATGTATTATGTATGTAAATGATAAAAGAGTCTTTGTTAACTTGTATACAAAAACTATTAATGAATGGAAAATGCAATTCTTCATATCACAATCTCATGTTTTCCCTATTAAATCATGTGCCCTTTGGGTTGAAACCATATTAAATCCATTATTGTTTCACATACTAATCATGGACACTGAAAATGTTAGTGTCTACTTATTCTAGGAGGTTCCAGTCTACACACTGTTACAAATAAAATCTCAAAGCCTTTGTGCATAAACACACAAATGGCATTGAGGAAACTGCCATCACTTCCTCATGATAACTTTATGTAGACGTTCACTATAAGAATGAAGATTTAAAAAATTTCATATAATAGCAGCAACAAAGAAGGCCCGTGAAACAGCAGGCAGAAAGAAAAAGTGGTTGCTTACACTGCCATAGGTCCAGTAGGAGCTCTGACATCTATTTGAAACGCCTGAACAGAAACACTCATCACAGCCTTTCCAATTATCCTCTTGCAAATTGAAGAAGCCGGGTTTGCAACGACTGCAGTCTCCTCCTTCAACATTCTCCTGTAAATAGAAAGGTGTGTTACCAGCAGAGGTACTCTTCAAAATTAAGAGTTTATCTATGTCTGTATGAGGAAAACATTAACTGTGAATCATTCATTTTACCTTCTCAACCATATTTAATGTATAATGATATTTTTAAAAATATGCTCAAAATCTCCTTATTAAGCTGTATCATTTCTAACTGTGCTGGTGAGAAAGATTATTGGATGCTAATCTACTGTGGTAAACACTGTGCATTATTCCCCAAACATGCTGTTACTCCACATTTTTCTTTGAATTCCCTTATTACCTCAATTCTGAAGCTTTTATTTTCCCTTGGAAAACTAACGTCTTTCCCAACTGTGTTTCCATAGACCTTTATACATTGCCCTATCATAACCACAAAAAAGCATTGTTCTAAGGTTGTTCTCTGTAGCTATACAGTAGAAACTCTATCTTACTTATTTTTACAGTTAAAAAAAATAACAGCATTCCTGATACAACACTGAGCACTAGTTTTATGAAATATTATTAAGTTTAAATAAACCTCTTGGTGGTCATATTTTCCATTCATAGAAAAGTGCTATACACATAGTGGATGTTTACTGAAAATATTTTTAATAAGCCCAGATTATGCAGAAGATGAGGATGATAAAATCTGAGGACATATAAAGAAAAACAGAAGAGGAGAGAAAAATGACACAAAAAGATAAAAATTTATAAGAATAAGCAAAGAGGTTCTCCTTATAACCAAGAGAATATTTATTTGAAATTAATCTTTTTTGGCTCTTAATTTCTGTGACCCATTTACAACCTCAACCACTTCTACATATGTGGGAGCCTTCGTAAAGGGGGTGTCTCTAGTCCTGCTTCATGTATTAAACTTTAGCAACCTGGTGTGTACACTAATTGAGGTACTGCCATTAACATTCTTGCCACTTTTCACTTTTAAGGTAGGTTTCAGATATTTTGAGATGATAGAGATCAGCAAAACTAATCAAACTGATTTCAGACTTATAGTGACAAATAAATCCCCAAGCTCTGAAGCTGAGAGCATCTTCAAAAGAGTACACAGGCAGGAAAGATGAAACATATCTATAATTATAATTTAGCTTATCCCATTGAGGACACAGTACAGCTGTTCTGTACACTGTGTTCTTGTGTGTTTGGTCTGATCTACTTTTCATTTACTCTAATTTGAAAGCTTATAATACCACTATTCTGAAATTCAGACATAGTTCAACAATTAGAAATTTGTAGATATTAGTTACATTTTCCTTGGCTCCATTTTAGCCTCGTAATATGACCTTGCAGAAATTATGATTAAGTAATTGCATATTCAATTTTATTTAATAACCTGAAGCAACACATTAGGGTAGGAATTTTAGGTACTATAAAGATGGGTGAGTCAAGGTCTCTGTCTTTAAAAGCCATCTAGTTTGGTAAAAAGATACACTCACAATCAACTATAATGCAAGGTGGAATATGGTAAGTGCATTTCAGACATAAATTAAATTATGAGAACACACAAGATAAAGCATCAATTCCTACTGTGAAGGCTTCAGGAGGCTTTATGACAGGAGTGGAATTTGACCTAACCTTGAAGTGTAGTTTAAAAATTCGACTTGTTGGCAGAGATAGAATGAGAGACCCATGTTAGTGAAGATATAAGAATTAATTTTAAAAGTGGAAGGTTCATTCATTATTTACTCTTTCAAAACAAATGTACAGGTTGAGCATCTCTAATCCCAAAATATGAAATTTGAAATGCTCTAAAATCCAACTTTTTGGGCACTGACATGATACTCAAAAGAAACACTCATTGGAGCATTTTCAATTTCAGATTTTTTGGATTACAGATGCTCAACAGGTATGTATTCTTCAAATAGCCCCAAATCTGAAAATATCCGAAATCCCAAATGCTTCTGGTCCCAAGCATTTTGGGTAAAGGATATTCAGTCTGTATTTAGTACTTCTATAGGCTGGGAACTTCACCTGATACTTGAAATCCAAGGACCCTTCCGAAAGGTATACCTCCCAAAGAGGTATGGACCTTTTCTCTTGAGAACTAACTGGTAAGTCATTAATGGTTGCTCAGCAGGAGATAAATCAACAGAACAACAGCTCAGTTACTTAAGTTGGCAGTAGCAGGTAAAATGTCTATGAAATGTGAGACACTGGAACAAAGAAATATTTCATTACTGTACGGTGTAGTGAAAAGTTAACTCAACAGTTTTGAGGTACTCAGACCCTGCACATTACAAAGAATATTATAATGTTATAGGGAGATAATCTATAAGCCTTGGAATATCCTGCCTGATAAAACTGTCTGTATATTGGGGGCCAAGGATCACACCAGAGACTTTATGCTAACAGTGTGATTTATGGCCTGGTTTTGTTCACTTGGAGGCACTGGGCCATGCCTTATTGGTTTGAGCTCTGGGTATACTAGAGGCAGAGTAGTTAAGGTCAGTCATATGAACATTCTACATCTATGTGACTGACCCCCATGAAAACCCTGAACACCAAAACTTGGGTGAGCTTTCCTGGTTAGCAATACTTCATCCTGTTGTCACGCATTGTTTCTGGGAGGATTAAGTACTCTGTATGAGTCCACTAAAAGAGCATAACTGGAAGTTTGTGTTTGGTCTCTCCTGGACTCTTCTCACTGTATTTTTTTTTTTGTCTTTGCTGATTTTAATTTGTAATCTTACATGTAATAAATCATAATGTGAATTCTGTGAGTTCTTCTAGAAAATCATTGTTGGGGTCTTGGGGATCTCCAACACACCTTGCTATACTGGTTTTATAGGGATATAGGATATTTTATCCTATCTCTGTCAGACATTTTTATCAGGCAGGATATTCCAAGGGCATATAGGTTATCTGCCTAGAACATTATAATATTCTTTATAATTTGCAGGGTTTGAGCACTCCAACTATATTGAGTTTTGGTAAAGGATATCTACACCATAAAAACATGTTAGTCACGTGGCAATTTTGTTTTGCTTATGGTGGCAAATCTTTGAACCAAAATATTTTAGACCTTGTTTTAGGCCCTCAAGCTATTCCTCTTCTATCTCCCCATGCCCAAGTCACTTTAGTCCTCTTCAGAAATGATAATTGTCTCACAACATTTGCATAGACCTTCATAAAACTGCACAGTAAGACCGTTAAATGCCACTACTTTAAGATTCTGGATTCCCACTTTTTATTCCTAAGTATATACCATACTTTTTCTTTAGTGAGTGGTAGTTCCTGTTAAATTAACTTAAATTTGTCCTGAGGCCATCTCTGTATCTTGAGCCCTATGTAATGATCTGCAACCTAACTTGATATGTAAACAAATAGAAATTTAATTTAGGAGTATATCTGTTGTAATAGATTACCAGATTTCAGCTAATCACAAGCAGCCAAGCTTCAGCAATCGTGAATGCCAAGTGATCAGACCATGTCCAAATAAGACAAATACCTAGCTGTCACCAATCAAGATATTTCTGTATTTTACTTTTGTTTTCTGTCTATAAATACTCATTGTCCACATTAGGGAGCAGAGCTCTCTGAACCTCTTCTGAACTCTGGTTCAGAGTACTGCCTAATTCATAAATCTTCTTTTCCTCAAAGAAACTAAGTTAAATTTAATTTATCAAAAGTTTTTCTTTTAACATTTATAATCAGACTGAGGTAGATTCATTCAATCTGAAAATTCTAGGCTTTGATTTTCCTCAGGCTCTACTACAGCTAAATATTAAACCACAATAAAACAGTAAATATGGTGGATATTAGTACTTGCTTATCTATCTGTCATTATGGCCTAGTTCAAGGGTCCTTTGGGGTTGATGGGAAGATGGAGATTCAGAGAGAAGAACTGTTTTAGCTCACTAGAAATCTACTTTCTAGATATGTCTCAATCTTTAGAAAACAAACTAGTTATATCAGGTTCTACTTCTTTTTTCCTTTTCCAAACTCCCTTGAGAGAATATATATCTAAGTACATCTCTAAGTAATTGCTTATTTAGAGAATTGTATTTCCAAAGTTTTCTCTTTAAAAAATATTGTTAAAACAGTGATTACTAGAGATCATCACAGTTTGATATTCAGTATATTTTATATAATTTAGAGTAGCACAATTCAATCACAGAAGTATAGTGACTCAGGACTTTCATTTACACCTATATGGACACACAATTTTCTGATCTTCTATTAGAGTTTGCTAATATACATGATCTTTGCAGCCTGGGTCCCAATTCTTTCTATGGGTTACCAGAGGTGTTATGGGGTATTATCACTTTTTCAAAACTTCCCTGTGATTCATCAACCACTATTAACTATGAGTTAGCCCCTGATTACATTCTTGATTCATCCTTGGAAGAGCCTCTTGATATTAATGGCCCAGGACTTTAATGTTTTTGATTTCCAGCTTGAGAGTAAACCATCTGCCTTATTATGGGTGATCTCTTTGAGCAATTTAATTTCCTTTCCTATCAATATCAAATTATTAATAAATGTTCTGCACATTATTTCTCATCATTATTTTATTCTTCATATTACTTATTCATCAAATCATAGTCGAACTATTTTATACAAGGAATTATATGAGATATCACAGAGAATATAAAAATGCCCTCAAGAAGATTATAACAAAGGAAGTAAGAGAAGTGTACCGATAGTATAATATAAAGTAGAAGGAAATCACTGCCCTAAGATGGAAACAGAGAACATATCCTGGGTCTGACACTAGACTTATCACCAGAGTTCCCCATGCCTCTGGAGGGAAAATAAAACAGGAAAGCCATAGGGTTGAGCAAAAAAAAGATATATCCCAAGCTTTTCATGATAGGATTAGAATAGACCACTACAGCATTGTCCTCTTCAATTGGAATATTTCCAGATGTGTAAGAATATCTCCTAAAGGCCATGTATTGACAGAGAGAGACAGAGACAGAGAGACAGAGAGAGAGGTAGATACAAGCAGTAAAACCAGTGTTTTTGTTCTTTTCATGCCATTTATATAATAAGGTTGGCAGAGACCATATCTTTTACCTTATTGCTATCCAACTCAGTCCCTGACACAGATGAGAATCTAATTGATCCTGAATATCCAACAACAATGGTAAAAGCTTACAATTCCAGCCCAAATGCTATTTTAATTCTTATGCAATTTCTCCTTCATTATTTTATCACTCATTTGTACTAATCAACTGTTAAAAGAGTTACCATATAATTTAATACATTTTGTAAAAGTTGCTTTAACAGTTTATCTATATAAAATGGGGTCTAATCATATTAAATCTCTCATTATTTCCTCTGGGCAGCTACTATCAATCCAATAAGTTTATTTTAATATTTTATTTGTGAATCCATTTGTAATTCTTTTCCATATGCAAATTTAATTTTTTATTTTTGTTATTTCAATAGATTTAAGGATGTAAGTGTTTCTTTTTACATAGATCAACTGTATAATACTGAAACCAGGGGTTTTAATGTACCCATCACTAGAATAATGTACATTGTGCTGGGTAGGTACACTTCACCTCCTTCCCACTGTCCCCTTTTCTTTGTTTCCAATGTCCATTATACCACTTTATGACCAATATATATCTATCATTTAGCTCCCACTTATAGGTGAGAACTGAAATCTATGAAATAGGCTAATTTCCAGAATGTACCAGACTTTCATTCTAGAGATTAATATTCCTTCATATCACTATTTTAAAACCAATTATTTCAAATACTCTACTTTCACTGTTTGTTTCTAAATCATTATTCTAATTGATCATATTAAAAAAATTAAATATGAAGTAATAATAGTCAATTATTTTTCCATTATAAATAATTCATACAGTAAATATTTTTATATTCTTATATATTGTGATACTAAAATGTATCACTTTATTTTAGGGCAGACTTCTTAACCTATACCACTTATTTTTCATTATTTTTTCCCTATGAAACCTGTTTAGTCATTTTTTTCATAATCATCCTCACCATGAAACTTTAATACCACAGATACACTTTATGTTCAGATGCACTGTGTGAATATGATTGCTTCATATTATATATAAAATAAATTATGATATTTTTGCCTCTCAAGAATCAATTTTCGTCCCCATGGGGAGAAATGTGTGCTTTAAACAACACATATTTCCACTGAAGATATTAGCTGAATGTTTAATTAAATATGTTGTGGCCTACCCTATAAAAAATTTATACAGGCTGTCCTTTTTTCTTTAGTACCCTTTTTCCCTAACAATAAAGTTGAATTGGAAGAACCTTAGTAAGTTCTTTATTTTTGGTTTCTTAAAGTCAGATACTATTGGGTTGACATCAATTTTCTTTTTGGTATAGTTTCCTCAGTACAGTTTCTCTCTGGAGAAATAGAGTCACAATAGTTTCCCTGTATTCTTTCTCATGGAGCTGCCTCCTTATAAATTAGGTACAACTTCTGCAGTACATGTTTAACTGTGATTGTTAGTCAACTGGGAATTCTATTGACAAAGTTACCAGGAACATCTCCAGTGACATTTAAGTTGTTTCTTGTGATAATTACTTTAGGAATTTTGCAGTCATGCTTTGTTGTTTGGGTGTTTGTAGTCAATTACAGGTTTTCTTCTATTATGGCCTTCATACAAATGCATCCTAGTATTAAAAGAAGTTAACAAAAGGAAGGCTAATGAGTTAATTAGCAGTATTTGTTGAATGCTTACTCCTAAAACACACTGTTCCAAGGCTAGATAATAAATAGTTGGTGGGTTAGGGAGAGAAAGAGAGAGAAGAAAATAAATAAAAATTAGTTCTCACTTTTCACAAGCTTAGCTTTTAATATTGTCAAGAGAATTAGAGCTGGATAGCAGTTAAAGTGGTAAAGATAGATTTTATTCAGAAACTATTGCAAAATGGGAAAAAAGACCTCAGCACAGAACTGGGTACCATTCCAAGCACAGTATGAACAAGTGGGGATTTTTAGCTAAGGGGGAGGGAGGTTAAGGAATGGACAATTACTGAGAGTAAATGTTAAGGTTAGGGAAGACTCCTGCTAAACCAACCTAATAGGATTTTTGCTGAAGGTAGGCCAAGGTGACCAGATATCAAGGGCGGAGGATTCTCAATAAACTGATTTAGCTGGATTCTTGCAACAACTGGACTAGGCTTGAGGACAGGACAAGACCCAATCAAGAAGAGGGCTCCGAGGAGCCTGACTAAAGTTTGGTCAAGGAGAGAGACTTCATCAATGTAAAAACTGATTAACATAATATTATTTGAACTGTACCTATTGTAAGAGACCAATTCCTGCATGAACTTTTTATGCCAAAATTTTACATCTGTAATTTAGATTCAGGATCAAATGTGTGAATTGAAGTCTCTTTGTAAAATGTCCAGGGATTAAGTCTAACAAATTAATGAGGTGACCAGTCCTATACACAAATGAAAAAGAGGAGGGAAATTCAAAACCAATAAAAATGTTAACACACTATAAAAATCCTATTAGAGAAAAAGAATGAAAACTTATTTCTACTTATGAAAGGCAATATAAAAAACAACAACAACAAAGTAATCCAGAAGATAGTTATGATTATACTTTATATTTATACCAGGGTTTCAATGTTTTAATTATACCTAATTGAGAGTTAGGCAGGAAAATTCAGTATCACCAATTCCATAGATTATGAAATGGAGTCAGATAGGTTAACTGACTGTCAAAGCTTGACAAGTTTTTAGTTTTCTTCCTTTCCTCTTTCTTATGCATGAGTCACTGTGTTATCCTCTCTTGTGCAATGATGCAGAAAATATATAGGGTCCATGTCCTCACCAGAGGTAAGATAGACATAAAACAGAATTGCAAACTGTAAAGAGCTCATAAAAGGAAAGAAAAAGTGAAAAGTGATTATGGAAGGACAATAATATATATTGGGGGATCCAGAGCAACTTTGCTGAGAAAGAAGAGTTTAAGCTGAGCCTTGAAAAAGGGCTTGCTAAGCAAAGGGAGAGGGCTAGAAATGAGGTTTTCCACAGCCTTAAGAGAACCTGTAAAATTCCAGAGTTATAATGAACTCATTGACTCAAGGAATTTAAGCTATGCTGGAAGACAGTCACCGAAACTCAAGAACATTCTGGAGAGGTAAATCAAGGCCAGACCACATCATCTTGTGAGCCAGTAAGGATTTAATAGAAGGTACAATAAAAACAAAGCAAAAAGATGAAAGTACAGGCTTTGATTTCTGATCTTTTACTTCACTATTTATCTTTCCATTATAAGACTTTGATAAAAATAAAAGCATACATTTCTGCCTAGATCAAGGTCAATTTATATTACTTACAAAATCCTGCAAACCAGCTTTGACTGAGTAACATGACATCAAACTGCAAAAGAGTCAATATCTAGTATGTGATACTTGAAATAAACAAATATCAAGAGTCAGGAAGCATTTACATTTAATTGACTTGTCATATACCTGAGAATAACTTGATGCTTATAATTCATAAGAAAAGACAGTGGAAAGCAATATGGAGATACCTTAAAGCGATACAACTGAATCTACCATTTGATCCAGCAATCCCATTGCTGGGCATCTACCCAAATGATCCAGTGACACTCTACAAAAAAGACACCTGCACTCGAATGTTTATAGCAGCACAATTCATAATTGCAAGGCTGTGGAAACAGCCCAAGTGCCCATCAATCAAAGAATGGATTAATAAAATGTGGTATATGTCCACCATGGAGTACTATTCAGCTCTAAGAAACAATGGTGATATAGCACACCTTATATTTTCCTGGTTAGAGCTGGAACCCATACTACTAAGTGAAGTATCCCAAGAATGGAAAAACAAGCACCAGATATATTCTCCAGCAAACTGGTACTAACTGAGTAGCACCTAAGTAGACACATAGGTGCTACAGTAATAGGGTATTGGGCAGGTGGGAGGGGGGAGGGGGGCGGGTATATACATACATAGTGAGTGAGATGTGCACCATCTGGGGGATGGTCATGATGGAGACTCAGACTTTTGGGGGGAGGGGGGGAATGGGCATTTATTGAAACCTTAAAATCTGTACCCCCATAATTTGCCAAAATAAAAAAAAAAAAAAAAAAAAAAAAAAAAAAAGAAAAGACAGGCATGTCAAAATTTCTAATAATGCAAAAATATTTGTATACATTTATTGTCTTGTGTTGGCCTTGATTTAATATTTGAAAATATAATGAGGATGATGTTCATTAGTATCATTGTCTAAATATGGCTATAAGTGAAAACCTTATGTTTAAAGGTAAGAATACTTCAGTTGATATTGTATTAAGAATTTCATTCATCTCTTTTTAAATCTAGAATTCATTTTTACCTTCAATTAAAAAAAGTTTAAATTAGGAATTTTTTTAAAGTATCAGAAAAGTACATATGATATGACACCCATTATCCACAACACAGAGTAAAAACTTTATATTTTACATGTTTGCTTCAGATATGTTTTCAAAGAAATAATACACACAATTGAATCTCATTTCATTTCTGTGGGATTCCCTTTCCTCTTTCTGTAGGGTAACTACTATTGTGAAATTAGTATATATAAGTGTATTTAAGTTGTTCGTTATGTATGTATCTACAAACTGTATAGAATTGTTTTGTTTTACAGCTTGACATAAGTAATTACATAATGGCTTTTGTTTTCTTCACTTTACCTGAAGTTTCTGAAATTTATCAATGTTTATACATAATAGACATATTTCATTCTCTTTAACTGTTTCTTTTATCAGATTAAATGAAAATATTACAATATATTTTTACTTTTTATTTTGGATATTTAGATTTTTTTCTCATTTTCATTATGTAAGTAAGTCTATGTTGAATGTCTTTTATTTACTTCTTTGTACATAACGTAAGAGTTTCTTTAGGGTAAATGTTTAGGTGTGGAATTGCTGGCTGACAGGGTTTTGTCATCTTCAAAGATACTAGATAATGCTATATTGCCCTCCTAAATTGTGGTACTAATTCACCCTAATAACAGAAATAGTAAACATTTCCATTTCCCCAGATTTTCAATGGCACATGGTGATGATCAGCTATCTCCTCATTTAAATTGTATGTTCTCCAATAGCCTTTAAAAATGATTTCCATTTTAAAAACATTTATTTCTAGGTATCATAAATTTTTGTTGCCATTTTAAATATTCTATTACATTTTCTATTTGGTTGTCACTGTAGAAATGCTACTGCTTTTTACAGATTGATTCTTGCAGACTGCAATCAGGTAGAACTCTCTTCTGGGTACAATATTCTTACTAAATTACATATATCATTTAATGTCTCTTTGAACGAAATTGGAATGAGTGGTAAACACAATAATGATATTTGCCTTTAGTTTCAGTATTTCCCTCTTTGTCTTGCTGGTGGACAGGTTTTCAACTATGAGTAGATTTCTTTTGTATGTTTTCCAAACTGAGGATGTATAAATTTCTTTAATTCATTATCATTATTTTTTCCTTCATTATTTCTTGAACTTTGTTTTTCCTCAATGTCATTTAACCTCCTCTTTGGCAACTCCTGGTAAACTTCTGTTGAAATTTATATTACAATTCTATCAGTCAGTTGGCATCATGTTTTTAGTTCTTTACTTCCCTATGTCAATTTATAGGTAATTTCCTCAGGTCTATATTTCTGATTCTCTTTCTAGAGTTTCTAACCTCTTGTTTAACCCATCTACTGGGTTTCTAATTTCAATGACTATCTATATATACATTTATATATATATATATTAATTTCAATGACTATATATATATATAAATTTCTAGAAGTAAATTATATGGGTTTCTTCTCCAAACCTGTTTATTTTTATTTTAATACAGTGCCATTTTATATTGTTTATCCTATTCCTTCTTTTTTATTCTTTAATCTCTGAATAATATTTTTATACTTGTACATTTTAAACATTTTTTTATGATTTACATATCAAGATATGGTCACATTTTTATGATTATACAATTTCTTTAAGATTATCCTTTTTAGTTCTTTGTATCCAAACACTGTGATATTTGTGGCTACTGAATTTTTTTTCTAGTTATTTTCCTTTTGTGCACTGCATTGTTGTACATTGAGCTTATTTCCAATTGAGGCTATATATTTTTTTTTTCCTGTAGGAATACTGTGTGCTTGATTTGTTGCAGAATTCTACCACATACATAAAGGGAAAATAAAATTGACCCTATTCCCATGTGAACAAACAGGTTTGGGAATGTGGTCCTGCACAAGGTATTAGCTTTTCCCTACCAGAGTCCCAAAGAAAAGAGAAAGTTTTCCAGGTGCCTCTCCAGGCTTTCAGGAAGAATATTCTAGCTCCCATTCACTGTCAGAAAGCATTTCTAGAGTCCCTGCTTAAGTGAGTTCAGTTGCAATTTCTTCTGTGGTTCCAAATCCTAGTGTCAAATCTTAGGGCATTAAAACTCCAAACGTTAGTCTTGATTCTAGAACTGAGAAAAGCCTCTGTCCCACCTCCCATGACTCTGGTTGCTCAGTTTTCTTGAGCTTATGCTTAAATTAGATTTCCCTCTTTGTCCTGACACCTGGGAATTTCCCTTTCTTTCCTGGATCTAAATGTTCATAAATTCATCTGCTATGTTTATCCAGCAAATCTGTGTTTTTGAAATAACAGAAATGAGAAAAGTGGTGTCAATATCAGATCAGTGTGGCATTTTACCAGAATACTAGTCATTTAAAACTTACAATAGAAGAAAATTTAGGCATAAGACTTCATAATGAAGCACTGCTTTAAAATGTCTTGACTCTTCAGGAAGTGAGATATTTATTTTTCATAAAAAGTATAAAAATTTATATATTATAGGATAAGGGAATAAATGTACAAATGTTTAAGGTTAATACACATTTTGGAGATGAATACTTCATATAGGTATTATTTTACATGTAATTTATATTCTTTCTATTTACAGATAAAAATATTCAAAGTTACTAATTTTGACATAAATAGATAGACATGGGTGTATATATTCTTCCTAATTCAGCCAAAAATCTGTCATTTTATTTGAATTTAAGTCTCTCGTATCTTAGTCTCTTGATAAAATTTTGCTTCTTATGTAGCATATTGATGCATATTGTTTTTAATAATCAGTTGATTCATCTATGTCAAATCATGTTTTTGCGGAATAGAATAAACTATTACATTTATCTCTACATTAATAAGTATCTTTCCAGTATTTATATTTAAATTATATGTATATTTTGTTGAAATACTGGGTTATTTATTATTATTTTAAATAAGAGGTTGTAGGCACCTAATTATAGTACATTGTATGTACATCGTGATATAACTCATTGTGCTATATTGTGAAATTATTGTGATATTATGATATAATTTTGTGATATAATTCATAAATTATATGCACATAAATTGTGATTTTTAAATTATACAGATATTTTATGAAACTTGCTTTCTAAAGGTTTTTATCCTAAAATAATTTAGTTTATAAGAATTTACAGTTTTCTATTTAAAATATCACATGGTTGAAAGGTATTTCTTTTAATGATACGATTTACTTAATTTTTCATTCCCTTTTATGATTTCTTAATTGCTATTTATTGTTGGACTTTTAATTGTCTATGTAAAGCTTCAAGTGTCTTTGCAGGAGGCATTTCTCTTTTTAGGATTATAATCAGTCTCAGTGCAATATTGAGTCAGGCAGAGAGCAGGCAGTAGGCAGCTCCAGGGGCTTTCCCTTTGGAAGTCTGCGAATCACTACAGCTTTCTTGTTCGAGTCCTACTTGCTGTACTTACCAAAGAGAATGAACTCGTTTGTTACTCTTTCCTTGCAAATACCAGACATGTTATGAATGCTAGGTGTATAAAAACAGTTCCTTTTTTTCTTCCTGTTTGATTTCCTATATTCTAGAGACTTAGGAGGTATCACTTCCATTTTAAGCTTAGCGTTGCTTGTTTCTTATTTGAGAGAGTGGTAAAGGTTAGAGATTTCAGGGGAGTTTTGAAGAAGAATAAAGCACACACACAATATGTTTTGATAAATATTACAGAAGATGTACTAAGGGCCTGCAGGATTGCCCCCAAAGACATTCAGGATGGAGAGGAGAGGTGTCCTTAAGCAAGCAATCACTCACAGGCTGCTATACGATCTTGGTCTACCAGAGCAATTTTTCATTTCAGATAATAATGGAATGAAATGTACTAGATCTAGAAAATGAACTTATAGACTTTTTTCTTGCTTGCATAGATAGGCATTTTATTGTTTCAGTAGTTTAAAATAGATACCTAAATTGCCCCTGAGGTAGTATATACCTATTACGAAACTATTATAATAATTAGCTTGATATTTCAGCATTCTTATACCAATACATATGCACTTAACATTGAAACTAATATTTGAAACTAATATTATGGCTTAATGTTTATATACACACATGAGCCCACATGTATCAACTATAAGCACATAATATTTTATAGCTATCTAGATAAAACTAATGATTTAATAAAAAACATTTTTAATAATGTTCCATCTTTATTCCCTTTTGAAGGAAAAAAAGAAGGAATTTTCATGTTTATGTCAGTATGGCATGCCAACTTTTTCCAAGAATTGTTCATTCTCTCAGCTAATGTAGATATTCACCGTTTGATCCAAACATTATGGGGCTGATTACTATAGCTAGAGTAAATCAGTCTTATCATTTTAGATTTGTTCATACCTTTGTTTCCTCTGTGTATTATCTGCAGGTATGATGCATTCCTTGGTGTTAACGTGATGTGTTATTAGCTGAGCATGCACAACAAATGAAGTGGCATTTCTAAAAGTATTTTAGGGAGAAAATATTGAACCTTTAATCAATTTCACTAGGGCTTCATAATATTTGGTAATTAAACAGAAGAGTTTGAATATGGTGAGTATTTAAAAAACTATCTGGATTCAAACTTCTGAAGATTATTTTAAAATCTAGAATGAAACTCGACAGAATTCTTTTCAGAATTATATGCAAAAGTATAATAAATTTGAGGGTATTATAGTTTTAAAGGGTTTCTATTTTTAGTGCTGTATATTTTTTAATTAATAGACTATGTGGGCAATGGAGGGAAAACTGTTTTTGCCATAAAATGTCACAGACTCTTAAAGTGATTTATCCTCTGTGAATTTGTAGGTTTCTAGATAAATGGCCAGTGCCTTATAAATGTCTTGCTGCAGTGAACATGGTAGGCATTTAAAGACACTTATAGGACTACCACAGACAGAATAGATAGTGGATATTTACAGGAGAAGTTGTTACAATTGCTTAATGCTAGCAGACATAACAGAGAAGCCAAGGAAAATAACCTTCTGCTTTGACAGTGGGACATTACTGGAATAAACAATGTACCTTGCAGTTACAGGGTCCAAAACAAGGGTCCTCATTTATGCTCCCTGAGCCACTGCAGTTACAGGGTTTGCAGTCTGGGTATCCAGTATAGCCCCTGGCACACCGATCACAGCTCACTCCTCCAAAGCCAGTTTTACAATGACAGGATCCAGGTGCCAGGCCTAAGGGAAGATGAGCCGCATATCAACATTAAAAATATATACATATATAAAATTTAGTTTTTAAAGTTTCAATTATAGTAACCTCCAGAAGCCTATTTTGATACAAAAATTAGATTCTTGATGTACATCAACAAAGAAAAGTTAAAACCAAAGGGTATAGGGTTTAATCAGAAACTTACTATGATTATGCTAACATAGCATCTTCTACTGGAAGCATCTACCAAACTATGGCTACAGAAAAATTGTAACAATGATTAAAGAGTAATTGCCACAAACTCTAAGCCTGATGACACCACATTGAGAAGGATAAACAGTAACTGCTGAATGCATGACAGCTCATAAAACAAGCTGCACCACCAGACTATCACAACTGGAAAAAGAACCTTGGAAATAAACATATATTACTTAAAATAATTTAACAACAGAAATTTAAGGACAACATCACTGGAAGCATTACTAAAGAAAAGACAAAAGGTGTTCATGGGAGTGAATATTTTGGGGATAGGGAGAAATAGAGCAGGGAAATGAATGCAGTTTAAATTTACATTTTTCACATAGAGATTCAGAAGACAATTTTTATTCATGTCTTTGATTAGAAAGATGGAAAAAAAATCAAGACAAATGAATACAAGATACAGACCTTCAAAATCTGGGTAAAGATAAGGGCAAATCAATAAAACATAATCCATCAGAAAAAAGAAAGAAAGGCAGAAAAAAAGAAAGGAGGGGAAACATTGTAGTGAGAAAGCATAAAACAGAATGACAGAAATGGTGGCAAGCATACATATTAAATATATACAAATGAGTTAGTCTTACTGTTCTTATTAAAAACATGTACATGTACTGTGTATAAGAGATACATAAAATGACCAGAAACATTAAAAATAAAAGAACATAAATATATATTAGAAAAGCATAGAGATAAGAAAAAAATGTTGCAGTAGTATTAATTAGGGTCAAAGTGAATTCAAATAAAATTGATTCAAATTCTCATTTTACATTAACAAAGATGCAATTAAAACATGACTGAAGTTATTATACTTACCCTTCAATTAAGCACTAATTATAAGTATGAGAATATATGGAAACAACAGTATAGGAAATCAAAGAAAAATTGTTCAAATATCAATGGCTGAGAATGACATTAACCTACTCATCTTAAATATTTACAGATGACAGGAAAAAAATCATAGAAAATTTGAATAATCCAATAATGTTGAATTATATATTATATGATATGTAACTATATTTACCACAGACTAGCATTTACAAAAATGTTCTATTTATCAAAGCAGAAATGATCTAAGGTTTATTTTCTTAACATAAATTACTACTTCTAGATTAATATCAAAAAATTGGGATTAAGTTAATTATGAATAGCAAGCATGAAAATAGAATTTTAAACAAAATTCAACCATTCTAAAAATTAAAAAATAAATATCTCTCCTTAATTATTCTTGAATTAAAGTAAAAAATCAAGACTTTAATTGAAACTTAAATAGTTGTCTAAATAGAATATAATTGCAGTGAGAAAGGAACTTAGCAATGTTTATTGGATATGAAAAAACTGTAGCCAAAATAAACTTATAGGCTTAAACAGTTCTGTTATTTTAAAGAATGAATTAATTAAAATTTAATTCTTGTAATTATAAAAAAATCAGTAAAACAAAATGAACACCACAGGAAAGAAGAGAAATTTGAAAAATAAAAAAGCAAAAAAGATACCTAAACAAAGCTAATCAAGGATATTAAAAGAGAACAATTTATCAAAGAATTACCACAAAATGTTTTAATACTAGTTAATTTTTACAGATTTTTTCAGAACTTAAAACTCTTATGGGGCATATAAAAAAGGAGAGCTATGTAATTCAGTTTATGAAGTTAATAAAAACTTCATACATAAAAACTTCACATTCAAATGTAACAAAGATAATGTAAAAATAAACTTAATAACTTCTAAGGCTTAAGTAGCACTTATTTTATGCTAACCATTATACTTAGCATTATACATTACACACAGGTTAATTCAGTTAACATTCAAAACATCAATATGAGATATAGACACTATTATTTCTCCCATTTTACAGGTGAGGAAACTAAATCACAGAGATTTCAAGTGACTTGCCAAAGTAGCGCAACTGGCTGGTGTCAAAGCCGTAGCCAATTTAACTTATAAATCCAGAAAAAAATAATAAATAAAATAAATGCCACATTGAATCCTAAGTACATTAAAAGGATCTTCTATTATGACCAAGTAGAATTTATTCTGATAATATAAATATTGTTTGATATCAACAAGTTCATTGAAACATATATCACATCAATAGATCAAATGGAAAAGAAATGTGATAATTTGAATACATGTTACAAAAGCATTAAAAAATTTAACATTTACTTCTGATATTAAAATTTCTATTAACAGAAATTTAGATTAAATATAGAGGTTATCCACATAATAAACAATCTCCACCCTAACTTTTGTATCTGGAAATATTGTGGACGGGATATCAAAAGACCCCCTCCTGTTCAGAACACTTGAAGATGTAGAATAAAATTAAAGATAGATAGATAGACACATACAGACAATAGAATAGTTGTGCTGGTATGAAATAAAGAAACCCCTTAGAGGTGAGAAACTACAAAACTAACTTCTAGAGAGATAAGTCAGCCTTTAAGCCAGTGTCTTTTCTGGAGTTGACCAGCAAATTCTGATGAACTAGACTAGTGAATTCATGGAGCATGGTTTCATGGAACAATAACAAAAAATCCTAAGTCCTACATAAGCTAGGAGATCATTATCAGAGAACCTTATATAAATTCAAGGCTTTTGAAAGGGTAAAGTAAGAAATACATACACATGCATGCACATACACACAAAACATGCACACAATTATGAAACACATAAGAAAACGAGGACCCAGTAAGAGTTAGCAAAAAATCAAATTCAGAATAAGATTCAGATAGATGAGAGAATAATACTCATAAATACAGAATATAAAATAAATATATATAATAGGTTTAAAGAGATAAAAATAATACTAAATATAGATGAATAAAAAAGAGAGTATTAGAAAACAAAATAGAATTAGAAACCTTCTATATAAAATATGCCAAAATAAATTCAAAATGGACTAAAAAAGTAAACATCATAAAATAAAATCACACAAATAAAGAAAAATACATTTGTCCAATCTTGGGATAGATAAGAGTTCTAGGATTATAAAGACATGTAAATAATCCAATAGAAAAATATTAAAATATATAATAATCTTAGCATAGTGTCATTATTATAGCTAAAGAATTTTATCTGAATTGTAATGGCTGAATATATAAAAAATTTGAAGTTCTATATATTAAAAATTATTATCAAAAACAGTTAAGCACAAAGCAAATCTGGAAATTCTTTATAATGAATATGATATACTATTAAGATTATTATTTTTAATATTTAAAAAACACATTTATGGAGGAAAAAGCTACCTTATACAAAAAGGAAATCAAGGAAACAAAAAGAAAATTCACAAAAGAAATACATTTGCATTTCCTTAGTAATTAAGTTAATGCCAATAAGACACTGGAATATCATTTTCTACTTTCTGGTTATACAATCTGATTAAGAAGTTGAAATTATTAAACCACATTTTAGACTCTTTCCCAAAGAGGTTATCAGACTATGCATGAAGATAAAGATGTATTACAGGTATGTATCCAATTTTGCAACTCAGGTCTATATTGAACAATATGTGTCTAATTATAATATTAAAATCTTTTTTTTAATTTCAGAGTATTACTATTACCAGAGTACAAATGTTTTGGTTACATAGATTGCTTTTGTACTGCTTGAGTCAAAGTGTAAGTGTGCCCTTCACCCAGACAGTGTACATTGTACCCGTTAGGTGTAATTTCACCCATCCTCCTCTCCCTCCTTCCACCTGCTTGATTTCCGTTGACTTTTACTTCTGTATGTGCTCATGAGTGTTGATCAGTTAGGTCCAATTTGTGTGCTGTTTGTTTTTCCATTCTTGAGAGACTTCACTTAGGAGAACAGTCTCCAGTTCCATCTTGATTATTAGATTTCAATTTTAAAGTTATAAGAGTTAACTATTGGTCTAGAACCAAATATTACTGTTAAAACTTTTGAAAAGATAAATATATGATTGACAGACACTGCCAAGTGGTGGGAAAGTAAGGATGGTGTTTTTCTCATCTTGCATAGTAGGACCTCAAGAGAAAGTCTAAATTTAATAGATCATGAGCCAGGAACAGTGGCTCACACCTGTAATCCCAGCACTCTTGGAGGCTGAGGCAGGAGGATCGCTTGAGCCCATGACTTCAAGACCAGTCTGGGCAACATAGCGAGATCCCATTTCTACAAGAAATGAAAAAATAAAAATAAAAAACATCAGGAAATGGAGATTTAAACTTTTTATTTAACATGATAAAGATATCATAGAAAATATACATAATAAAAATGTATGGAGTCAAAGAGGGAGGTGGTATGAATGAAACATTTCTTCTTCTCTCCAGATGGAGAGAGTCAATTGACAATATTTAATGGTGACAAAAATACTGATAATATTATTTAGATATTAAATATAACTAATGAAAGAACAGAATAGGAGGAAAGGCTCAATATGTTTAAATTTGAAAATGAGGTTAGGGTAAATAGATTGAAGAGGACACTATTGTTATTTATTTTATTTCTTCCTTACTGTTAAAAATTTATTTTAATATATATCATTTGTATAATTGAAAAAATATTTATATGGAATAGTCTTCATTAAAGCCCTAGTTACAATAAATACAAATTTGAAATAATCATAATGTCTATATAAATTTGAGTAGATAATTGTTATTCATTATGGCATGACCATATAATGATGTATTATTTAGGTGCTGAAACCAGATTTCAGAGAAATTTTTTTTAATTTTAATTTTAATTTTTTTTATCTCAAATTCTGTGGGTACAAATATTGTTAGGGTTACATATTGTGCCCCTGCCCTCCCTTCCCCACCCCACTCTGCCAGAGCTTCAAGCATGTCCAGTCTCCAAGTGAAATTTTTTAATATATTTAGGAGAAAACTATCAGGTAAATTTAAAATGAGCAATATCAAAAATTTGCATTATGAGAAAATATACAAAAATGTTAATAGTAGTATCTGCTGAATTACCACTGGATTGTATATTTGTT
Source organism: Microcebus murinus (assembly GCF_040939455.1). NCBI lineage: Eukaryota > Metazoa > Chordata > Mammalia > Primates > Cheirogaleidae > Microcebus > Microcebus murinus. The sequence continues at coordinate 32,442,957 of NC_134108.1, forward strand.
TTTCCACTTTTTCATTTTTTACAACTTTTACAATCATAAATTATATACTTATCATCTAAAAAGGTGGGGGGGAGGAGGGGGAGGAGAGTGAAATGACATTACTGAAAATAATGTGATTTAGTTGTTACCAAACAAAGAAAAGGGGGCTTAAGATGAAAAATGACCTCAGTAATTTATCATTTGAATATTAAAATGGATTAGTTTTTTAGTCTTTGAAGATTTAAGACTGTATATAATGCTCAAATTGATAATCTTACAGTTTTATAAAGAGAGCAGGTAAGCTAAACTGTGCCAATGAAACATTGCATCTTTTAACTCTAAAGTCATTGAAGGAGAAAGCCTACATTGTTGCCATGATTTATTTTAGTCTTTCCAAAGAAGAAAATTCACTTTCAGAGATATAAAGAAACTGTTCCAGATACATTCTGTGAATTTCCTACTTGCACTTGGCAGACAACTGCTCTGGAAGTAACTCCTAAATGTTTTATATCAAGGCGTTAGGTTGGTATTTGATTCCTTTATGTTTGGAGTTCATCATGAATTTCATTATTCAAAGAAAGTATTTGGTTTAAATTTGTGTCAGCCTCTTTCCCTTCATTAACTCATGACTACTACTTTTTAGTCCTTTAGGTGCACTTCTTGCTTTCTCTCTTCCTGCCTACATCTCAATGTGTGATCTCTTCTATTTGCTCTTCCCACTGCAGCACATAACCCCCTTAATGACTGCTGTCATTTCACACTAGAATCCACAGAGGTTACAAAACAATTTAAAAATTAATAAGACATGAAAAAATTACATATACCACAGATTTGTGACTGACCCCCTCTCTCTTTTTTTCTCTCTCTCTTTCTCTTTCTTTCTGTTGGAGATATAAACACATATATCTCAAACAAATGATTCAACTCTTCTTGCTATTAAAGCATTATCATTAAACATGAAAGTTAATTATTAAGATGAATACAAAACTGCTTCTTGGAGGGAACACTAATAAACTGATAGATTTAAGAATTCATTTATTACTTTAATGACATTAACTGTAAAATATTCTTCTGAAAATATCATATTTGGCTTTTATTTGTCCTTTCATGAGAGCAGTGACATTCTATTGCAGATCTTACCTCGTCGGGCATGTTTCTCATCCTTGACACAGACTTCATTTATGGAACCAATGGGATTACAATGACATGGCTGGCATGGTCTTGGATAATTGGGAGATACCTAAGAAAAATATTCAAAATACTTTCATTCTAGTATAATAAAAACAGCAATATGTTTCAATTCACAAAATTTTCAGACAAATTAGTTTGAATAACAGAGTAATAATTATTTTGAGAAAATTATAATATAAGAAATTACCTTTAATACATGTTTAAAATTTCTGAAATCTATTTTTCTATATAGTTACACAAAAGTAAAAAGGATAGCATGATAAACATATATTTGCTACTTAGATTCAACAATTATTAAGATTTTCCCACATAAGTTTTACCACATTTTACCCTTTGCTAAATTTTTAAAGACAATCCTAGATAAAGAAATGCTTCAGGACATTGGCCTGGGCAAAGACTTCTTTACTAATACCTCCAAACACAAGCAACCAAAGCAAAATTGGACAAATGGGGTCACATCAGGCTTAAAACCTTCTGCCCAGCAAAGGAATCAATCAACACAGTGAATAGACAAACCACAGAATGGGAGAAAATATTTGCAAACCATCTGTCTGACAAGAGATTAATAACTAGAATATATAAGGAGCTCAAACAACTCAATAGGAAAAAATCAAATAATCTGATTAAAGACTGAGCAAAGGATCTGAAGAGACATTTCTCAAAAGAAGACGTACAAATGGCCAACAGGTCTATGAATAAATGCTCAACATCATTAGTTATCAGAGAAACACAAATCAAAACTACAATGAGATAGCATCTCACATCAGTTAAAATGGCTTTTATCCAAAAGACAGAGAATAACAAACAAGGATGAGGATGCAGAGAAAGAAGAACCCTTGTACAATATTGGTGAGAATGTATTTAATAAATTAATACATCCACTATGGAGAACAGTATGGAGGTTTCTCAAAAAACATGAAAATAGAACTATCATATGACCCAGCAATCCCATGGCTAGGTATGTATCCAAAGGAGGGGGAATTCAGTATTTCAAAAAGATATATGCACTCCCATATTTATTGCAGCACTATTCATGATAGTCAAGATACGGAATCAGCCTAAACATTCATCAATGGATGAATGGATAAAGAGATTGTGGTACATATACACAATTGGATATTATATAGCCACAAAAAGAGACTGAAATCCTGTCATTTGCAACAACATGGATGAAACTGGAGAACATCATGTTGAGTCAAATAAGCCAACCACAGAAAGACAAATCTCTTATATACTCATTCATATGTAGGAGCTAAATATTAAAAAAAAATTGATCTCACAAAGATAGAGAGTAGAATGATGGTTATCAGTGGCTGGAAGGGTAGTGGAGGAGGGTGGATAAAGTGGGGATGGTTAATGAGTGCAAAAATATAGTTAGATAATTAGATAGAATGAACATTTGATAGCACAACAAGTGACTACAGTCAACAATAAGTTAGGGCATACTTTAAAATAACTACAAGAGTAGAATTGGAATGTTCCTAATACAAAGAAATGTTAAACGCCTGAGATGATGATTACCCAAATTACCCTGTTTGATTAATTCACACTGTATACTGGTATCAAAACATCACATGTACCATATACATGTACCATATACAACTATTATGTACCCATAATAATTAAAAATTTTTAAAAATCCTTGGAAAAAAGAAAGAAAATCCCAGATAAGCCATTAGTACCTGCAAATTTTGGGAAACATCTCTTAAACCACAGTGTCAATATCATAGCAAAAAAAATATAATATTTTATTGGTATGATCTAATACATTTTTCATAATAAAGTATTCCTGGTTGCTTTGTTTTTTTATTATGACATATTTCAAAATTAGCAACATAAAGTGTTTTCCCCAAATTTATTTTTCAGAAACTTTTTTCACATTAATTATGGTATGACTAATTAAATAGAAATTTATACTTAGCACTTAGTAAAAGATAATATTAAATATTTAATATACTTAAAATATTTAAAAATGTATGTTTCTGTGAGACAGCATGACATGGGAAGAAGCAATGTGGACTCTGTAATCAGGAAAATTCGAGCTCCTATCCCAGTGTAGCTACATACTGGCTGTGCCTGGTACAGCTTATTTACTTCCTTATAATAATAGCAACTAAAGTGATGTTATATAAGTTAAAATGAAAAGGAATAGCATATAAAGCATTTCATATTCTGGCATATAATATAACTAGTAGCTTTTACTGTTAGAATATTTTAATTAAACAAACCTAGACTGTGCTAATATACTGTATGTAAACATTTACCTTCCAAATGAAATAAGAAAAGAACAAAAAATCCAAAATTATTTGCCTAGAAAATACTGAAATACTGTTGAATATACATATATATATATCTGTGTGCATATATGCATGCATGCATATCTATATATTAATATATAACAGATATATATATATATTTACCCCCTCATTAAATACCATTTTCATATGTGTATATATATATAGGCTTCATTTATAAAACTTGTTGGCTAATATAAATAAGGATGTTAAAATTAGAGTTATTTTTATATATGATTTTAAAAAGTCAATCAACTAAGTTCACAGATAATTTTAAAAATCATCATTTATCTAAGACATATCCATTCATCCCCCACTATAAAAGACTATCCACATCATAAGTAAGGCATGGTCTCTGCCTTAAACAAGCTTACAGAAATAGTAGACTTAAAAGATGTTGATTAAAGAGAATGTGCCAAGTGATAAAACAGACATAGAGATGGAGCAATGGGGGACGAAAGAGGAGGCAGTAATAATACAACATCATGAAGTAAAGCAATGTTTCACAGAAAAAGTGACCTTTAAACTGAAGCTTGAAGTATGAGTAGCAATTTGAGAGTGGAATTGGAAGAAGGGCTTTCTGCCCAGAGAAACCACCAGGACATGAAAAACAACAAAAACTCTTTGTGGAATTATTGCAAAAAAATCTATTTTGGCTAGAATTTTAACTTGTAGAAATATGATTTATGATCCCAATGATGATAAACAAAGCCTTCTATTAATAATTAATTACCCTCCTGTGGTAATTAGGGAAACCTGCCAAAATTAGATTATTGTTCAGGAAATCGAACTATGAGATTCTACAAACATATCTACTTTACATAGTTTTTAATCTTATTAAAATAATAATTCATATTACTAATCCATCCTCTAAGTAAACACTATATTATATATTATATTTATAATATATTTATAATTTCCATGCATGTATAAATATGTATATTTGGTAAATAAATCTAAAATCAAATTTTAAGGCAATAATTTTAATAATATCATAGATATAAGTTCATGAGCTGTCAAACTGCGATGTACAAAAGTTTTCTTTCTATAATCTTCACAAAATCACAATGGACTTCTATCCAAATATTAAATGCTTGAAAGATTTCCACTTTTTTTGTATACAGTGTACCATATACCATAAGTATTTTCATAAGTATTAAAACATCCAAATTTAGGGTTGGATTCACTTAATTACTTGACTTGTCATTAATATGTAATCAAATTTCCAGTTCTGATATGACAGAATGTCAAATATGAAACCAACAACACCTTCAGATAACAATTATGAACTCTGAGAAAAATATAAAAATCAAATATTTGAGGACCTGGGAGAATAATCAAAAGCTGGTACAAATCGGAAGGATTTGATGTTTACAAGAAAAAAAATACACTAAATAAGATCCACATTTATTGAGAGACAGGACCAAAATTACAGATCAACATCCCTCAAAGGCTTAGCTGATCCTTTTATTGTGTATGCATTCAGGTGACTCCAAGAAATCCAGTGGAAAGCAACAGCTAGAAAACTGAATAACCCGAACAGAGTTTTCAGGTGCTGCACACAATAAAGTAAACAGAAATTGGAGTTTAAGTCAGCCAAGTTAGAAATGTTAGATAAATACCTTGAACTTTCCATTAATCTGCCCTAAAAATGTATAAAAGCAAGCCTCCATAACTTCATGGTGATCACTTAGTGAGTTTACTACTAATTAGAACACAATTCACAAACTTCAGAGGAAGATAACAAAATCCAGTCTCTATATTTTGTATTCTCCAAAATGTCCTATATAAATCACAAATTACAATAGTCCCCCCTTATCTGTAGTTTTGCTTTCCAAGGTTTCAGTTACCTACAGTCAACCATGGTCCAAAATGTTAAATGGAAAATTCAAAAATAAAAAATTCATAAGTTTTAAATTGTATGCCATCCTGAGTAGTATAATGAAATCTCATGCTGCCCTGATCTGTCTGAATAGGGATGTAAATCATTTCTTTGTCCAGCATATTCACGCTAGATAGACATTACCTACCCATTAGGCATTTAGGAGCTTTCACGGTTATCAGATTGCAGAAACAGCGTGTGTGTGTGTGTGTGTGTGTGTGTGTGTGTGTGTGTGTGCACGCATGTGTGCTTGCGCACATGCACGTGTGTGTGTAGGGCTTGGTACTATCTGCAGTTCAGGTACCCACTGTAGGTCTTGGAACATATCCACTGTGGATATGAGGGGAATACTGTACTAGATAAGGGAAGAAACAGGAAAATGTCCTTATTCATCAAAAAGAAGTCAATAAAAGCAGATCCTGAGGTGACCTAGGTATTGTAATTAGCATATAAGGAAGTATGTATGTAAGTACTATAAATATACCCAAGAATATAAAAGAAGCAATGTTTATAATGATTGAATACATGGAGCAATTTAACAGAGATATGGAAACTGTAAGAAACATAAGAACTCTAGAAAGCTAAAAAGTAAAATATCCCAAATTAGAAATTCACTGGATAAACTTAATATCAAATTAGAGATGGTACAAGGAAAAGCAGCCAACTTAATAACATAATGAAAGATAAATAGAAACTATTCAACCTGAAGAAAAAAGAAAAAAAATAATTAAATAGCACTGAGTAACTATCAGATATAATCAAGTAACCTGACTTGCATGTAGTTGGAGTCCCAGAAGGAGAAGAGAAAGTAGGGGTCAAAAAATATTTTTCTAAAATAATGGCCTAAAATTTCCTAAATGTAGAATAAAATCTCAACTTATAGTTCCAAGAAGCTTTATGAATCAAGCAAGATAAGCACACACACACACACACACACACAAAACAAACAAACAAACAAACAAACAAACAAACATAGACACATCAGAAAACTTTTTCTGTAAATGATCAGATAGTAAGATATAGGTTTTGTAAGCCATATCAGGACTCTTTCTTTCTCTTACTCCTTCTCCTCCTCCTTCCAGTCCTTGTGCTTCTCCTTCTCTTCTTCTAATAAACCTTTACAAATGAAGGTAAAGGAAAACTTTCTTTGCTTGCAAGTCATACAAATATAGGCAACAGGCCAGATTTGGTCTACAGGCCAAAGTCTTCCAGTATATGGAAAAACTATTTAAAAAAGTAAATATAAAGAGAATATTTATCTTGAAATCAGCTAGTGAATAAGAGATACATTATATAAAGAAGAAAAAAGATACAAATGATAGCTGTGCTCTCAGAAGAATCAATGAAATTCAGAAAATAATGATACTGCATCTTTAAAGTGCTAAATAAACAAACAGCTCTCTACTCATGATGAAAATATACTTCAATAATGAGGGTAAAATAAAGACATTTTCAGATAAAAGGAAACAGAAAATTTATCACTATGAATTTGCACTATAAAAAAACTGCTAAAGGAAATTCTTCAGGCAGAAGGAAAATAGATAAAAGAGAGAAACATAGGATACTGAAAATGGTAACTATATTATTAAAATAAAACTATCTTTTTTTTCTTTGCATCATTTATTTAAAAGAAAAATGACCTGAAACAAAAATTACAATATTGTACTGGTGGCTTACAATTTATGTGCAACATATGGAAACAATAGTCCAAAAGATAGGACTATATCACTATAACATGAGCTTAAATAAAGATAATGCAAAGAAGTATTGCTTAAGATGATAGAGGAAATAAAATGGAATACTGAAAAATATTTGTATAACCCAAGTGAAGACAGAAAAGAAAGGATTGGAACAAAAATTTTGTGACACAAATAGAAAACAAATGGTAAAAACCAACAATATTATGAATTTACATCAAATGTATGGACTAATATGATTTAAAAGACAGTGATTGTGAGGATTTAAAAAAATCAACACCATTTATTTTACTGTTTATAAGATACTTGCTGGTAAAAGAAGATACAGATAGGTTGAAAATAAAAAAAATTTGGAAGTATATACCATACAGAGTAAGAATAAGAAAGCTGGTATAGCCATATTAATAGAAAACAAAGTAGATTTTATGACAAAGTTTTATCTGAGATTAAGTGGAGATCTTTATAATTATTAAAATGTCAAGTTACAAGATATAAAAATATAAAGATGTAAAAAATTCTAAATGTGCATGCACCTGGTAACAATGTTCCAAAGTAGATGAAGAAATACTGACAAAACGAAAGAAAGGTAGGAATCCACAATTATAGATGGGACAGATATACATTCATAGCAACTAATAACTTCAGGATAAACCTGCTTCCCAGTACACATGTTAGTTTACCAAGAGAAACCATGCACTGGGCCATAAAATAAATCTTAATAAACTTCTAAATTATGACATTTTAGAGAATATGTTCACAGACTGAACACATTCTCTGTAGAACTCAATATAAATATAATACTTAATAAAGCCCAAATATTTGGAAATTAAATCACAAGAGAAATTAGAAATAATTTAAAATAAATGAAAATGAACATAAAGCATCTCTGAATTTATGGGAAGCAGCCAAAGAACTTATTAGAAAAAAACTTTTTATTTAAATGCTTACATTATAAAAAAAAAAAGGTTTAAAATCATAATTTAAGTTTCCAAGTTGATAGGTAGGAAAAGAATTGGAAATTTAAACCCCAAATAGGTCAAAAGAATAATATAATAAATATAGCAGAAATCAATAAATATAGAAAAATAATAAAAAGACAAAAGTTTTTTAAAAGATGAAGAATATTGATAAACTCCTAGCACATGACCAATAAAACAGAGAAAAAAATTAATAATTTTAGGAATTAAAGAAGAAATATCAGTATAGATATAATAGACTTCATGAGGACAATAAGGGGAAAATTAAAAAAAAACACTTTAGGTCAATAATTTGACAATTTAGATGAAATGAACAAACTCCTTGAAAAATACAATGTGTTAAAACTATCCCCCCAAGCTATCTAGCCATGTATCTAATAAAAACTATTCAATTCATTAACAAAGTTCTTCCCACAAAGAAAACTAAAGGCCCAGATAGTTTCACTGGGGAATTTTATTAAGTATTTAAAGATAATTAATTCCAACTTTACACAAATTATTTTAGAAAACTGAGGAGGAGGAAGCATTTCCAAGCTTATTTGTTGAGGCCAATATACCCCACTACAAAAACCTGACATTTCAAGAAAATAAAATTACAAACCAATATCCCTTAGAAGATTAAAAAATGCTTAACTAAATATTAGTAAATTAAATCATCCAATATATAAAATTGATAATACAGCATAACCAAATAGAGTTTAACTCATAAATGCAACATTGGGTTAATATTTTAAAAATGAATCAGCGCAAATTGACCACATTTACAGAATAAAGGAGAAAATCCTTACATTCACTTCAGTAAGTGCAGGAAAGCATTTGACAAAATTCAATACCTTTTTATTATATAAACTCTCAGCAACCTATGAACAGTAGGGAACCTGCTGAATCTGAAAAAGGGCATCCATAAAAAAAAATCTACATTCACATCATACTCAATAGTGAAATACAGTGTTTCCCTTTAAGATTGAGACCAAAGTAAAAACATCAAGCTCTCACCATTTTTAGTTAACAGTGGCATAAAGATGGCAAAGGAAGAAGTAAGCCTGAATTTATTTGCAGGCAACATGATTGTCTATGTGTATACTTCTAAAGAATGTAGTTTAAAACTACTGGAATTAATAAAGGAACTCAGGGTGAATATATGACATAAAGTCAATATTCAAAACTTTTGGTAGTGATAAAATTAAAACATTGGAAAACTATTTTAAAAAATAATTTTTTATGATAATGGCAAGCAAAATACTGAAGATTAAATTTAACAAAAGACATGTAAAGAGCTCTACACTGGAAACACTGATGTGATTAATTAAGAAGATAGAAATAAATGGAGAGAAATACAATGTTCATTGGTTAAATGACTCAATATTGTTACAATGTTACTTCTCTCATTTTTTAAATTGATACTTTTAACAATTTGTACATATTTATCATGCACATGTTACTTTGAAATATATGGGAATGGTTATATCAAGCTAATTAACTTATCTATTACCTCACATATTATTATTTTTTGTGGTGAGAACACTTAAAATCTACTCTCCACATTTTTCAAGAATACAATATATTGTTATTAACAGTAATCAGCATGCTTGTACAATAAATCTCTTGAATGTTTTCCTCTTATTTAACTAAAATTTTGTATTTTTGACTAACATTTGCCCAAATTCCCTCCTCCACATTTATATATGATTCTATGCAACAATCCTAATGTTTTATTTTATAATTGACAAGTTGATTCTAAAATTGTATGGAAATACCAAAAAACTACTAAAGACAAAACAATCTCGAAAAGAATAAAGATAGTGCACTCATACATAATACTTGAATTCCAGGCTTATTAAAAGCTAAAGTAATCAAGATAGTGTGGTATTAGCTCAAAGATAGACAAATTGATCCATGGAACATAACTGAGGCTCTAGAAATTGACCCATGTATATCAATAATATAAAATAAATTGGTTTTCAACAAATGGTACCAGAATACCACATAAATCTCAATCATTATTTCATACCACACACAAAGATTTGGACCATAGGCCTAAAAGTTAAAATTATTAAGTTTCTAGAATAAAAAAAATTAACATCTTGACTTGAACAGACCCTTCACAAGAGAAGACACAGGAATGGCCAATAAGCACCTCCGATGAAAATTAAATCCATAATTAGATGCCATTTCATGCCCACTAGATAGCTAAAATTCAAAAAGACAGTCAACATCAAATATTAAATATGATATGAAACAACTGGAACTCATTTGCTATTTTGGTGAAGATGTTATACATTATTATTCATTTGGCAAAATGTTGGCAGTTTCTTATAAAGTCAAGCATATACCCATAGTGTGAGACAAGGCTTTTACTCCTACACATTTATGCAAGATAAATACATGACTACAAAAAGACTAGTATAAAACCTGACTACAAAAAAGATTAGTATAAAGTCATTTGTAAGACCTAACCCCAAACTAGAAATGGCCCAAATATCCATCAACAGGACAATGGATTAAAATTTTTGGTATGTTCATGCAGAGGAATACTACTCAACATTTTTTTTTAAAAGAACTACTGATGTACAAACAACATGGAAACATGTTGAGTGAAAGAAGGAAGACACAGACTAGTATGTACTATTTCATTTTTATGAAGTTCACTAAGAGGCACAACTAATTTATGCTCTAAAAATCAGAACAGAGTTTGCCTGGGAGTGAGGATGGATTGTAATGAGGCACAATAGAATTTTCTGGAGTGACAGAAATATATCAGGATATAGCTTCAATGATGTCTATCAGTTTCAACTATGAAATATCCTTAGTCACTGTTTAGAATTTGAAGTTCAACTTTTTAGTGAAGCTTTCAAAATTATTTTTCTGTTTGATACAGCTTTGTATAAAAAAATAAAAAATAATGCTTTATGAAAGAAAAGGAATACTTTACCCCTTTGGGTCTGAAGAAGCCATCAATGCATGTCTCACAGTTTATACCAGCAGTGTTTTGGGTACAATTAATGCATACACCCCCTCCGATGTACTTTCCATGTATATTTAAACTCAGATTTCTTCTGGCAACATTTTCATCATAATAGCATTCTCCAGCTTTTCCATGACAATTGCATGCTACATTAGAAAAAAATAATCAATATTAATTACAGGTTTCTGATACATTTAAAAATCATTTTTTGTTATACATAATATATTTTTTATACTATATAGGAAATTACATTCATTTAGCATACACACACACAAAAAGGTATCTAGAAAGTATCTGGATTTATTGGCTGTATTCATAAATTCTCATATTTTAATGAAATTTGAAATAATTAAAATATGTAATTAAATTAAAATATGTAATTAATTAATATGTAATTAAATTAAGCAGAGTCATAAGCAATTGCCAATATTTGATTGACTTTGATTTACAAAAGTGGAATTTTATATAATTCAATCTATATCTTCATATTATGACAAATAATAAATTATTGAATGATGACACTGAATGATTAACAGCCAGATAATCTATAATTACTATATGGGAAACTCTGTGTTAGATCCTATGGGTAAAAAGAACATGTAGGATACAATTCCTTTCTTTTACTACAAATAATAACTACAATTTATTTGTTGTTTACATGCAAAGCTCTGTTCTAAGTGTTTCATATTTACTACCACTGATTTTCATCCTCAAGATGTCTTTATAAATTAGGTGTTATTATTAACCTCTTTTCATTATATTAGAAACCCGAGACAGAGAGAAGTGAAATAACTGGCAAAAGATAACGTAATTAGTATTGGAAACCAAAATCTGAAGTCAGTGCAGTGTAGAATCTACACTGCTAAAAAAACTGCCAGAATCCCTTCAGTCTACCTGGCAAGTGAGATAAGACACAAGAAAGGTGTCAACTAATCAAGACAAACCGAGAGCTAGTTTGCTTAGTGGCTAAGATCACGCAATTTTGCATCACTCAGTGTTGGATTTGGGTGCCCTCTGTATTCAGTCATGTGAGACTGGGAACTTCTTACTTTCATGAAGGTTCCATTTCCATATAAAACATGAGGTGGTCAATAGTAATGACCAGATAGGGATATTTAAAAGCACCAAGTGAGATAATGCATGTAAAATCATTAGCATGATGCCTTATAAATAAGTTCTCAACTGATTTTTTCCTCCTTTTCGTCTTCCTTGTCTTTTTCATGTTCTATTAGAGGAATTCAAAGAAGTGAAAATTCACTTTCCCCAGAAAGGACTGGGTAAGACTTTGAAAAATATGAAAAATTTATATATACATACAGTCCAATCTTTTTATTTATTTCACAAAGAGGTAGGGGCATTTATATAATGTTTTGAACTGTTTCATTTTACTAATAGTAAATCACAGATCTCTTTCCATATCAGCATATGTAACCCCTAAGGCTATACAGGGTACTACTTGAATGAACATATTTGTTAAGTGGATGAATAAATACTTTGTTAAGTTAAAAATAATATTTTCATTGTTTTAATTCATACTTCCTTAATTATGAATGTGATCATGTTTTTATAGGGTTATAAATTATTTCTTTTCTGGAAATATCTGTTTTGATCTTTGCTCATTTTTAAAAGGCTTATGGAATTTTTTCTTATGGATTTATAATATTTCTTAATACAGCAAGGATATTATCCTATTGTCAGGTTTGTTGCAAATACCTTACACAATCGGCTGAATTTGGGTTTAGAATATGGTATTGTTGCTATATTAATAGAGAGTTTCAAACTTTATTCTAGGAAACACAAAGTAAACAATATAAATCACCAGGCATTATAAGCAGTTTTATATATCTAGGACAACACACAAGAGTTCTTTTTGTGTGTGTTTTTTAAGAGATGGATCTGAGTCCTGCCATGTTGCCCAGGCTTGTCTCGAACTTCTGGGCTCAAGGTATCCTCCCGCCTCAGCCTTCTGAGTAGCTGGGATTATACATGAGCCCCATCACACAGCTATGAATTCTTAAGAACTCTTTAGCAAAAATATATTGCAAGAAACAGTCAAAATTTCTGCTGCCAATAGAAGTATAGAGAAATATAGAGCAATACAAATTTATTCTCACACTATTCAGAATTAGTGTTGCCACAAGTATTTAGAACTATGAGCTGATATAAGTAAAGCACCGATGCTTTAGCAACAGTCCTTCTCACACTCCATGCAGCCAGGACCCTCTGCCGATAGCCCTGCCTGCAACAGTCTATCTACTGCTCTGACTATAGCCTCACAGGACATGGATAATACATGCTCACAAAGAGCCATTTATTTTACTCTGTCATCAGCAACTTATTATTTCACAAAATGTCCAAGACATATGATATAAAACTATTCCTCACATATCTTTAGAGATATATCTTGCCTTAAGTAAGCTAGATTGATGAAAATCCAAATTAAACTCAAATGAATTAGAAGGCAATTATTCCTTTTATGCAGGGATTTGTCATTGTCACAGAAGGACTTTATTAAGGTGATCAGAATAAAATTCAACTTGGAAAAGAAAATGTTTATATGGGCTTATAGGAATGCATATATTGACAAAAGTGTGATGTTTATCTAAGGTTTTATAGTTAAGACCCTCATCATTAATTTCTAGGTTTGTAAAATGTTTGTTATTTGGTTTGGAAAAATATACATTTTTTTCCCTACAAAGAAAGAAAAAAATTGTTTTATAATGCCACTATGTAAAAAATGTATATGGTAGCAAGTGGCAATCTTTGCTTTGCTTCATCTACCTCTGTTGCTAACAAGTTGGTCTATTCTTTTTGTGTTGTGTTTACACACAGATACACAAGTGTTAAAGGATTTTGCAGATCTACTTCACATAATTATAACTGTATGATACGGTGTCAGTGGAAACAGGAAGATTCCCTACCTTCAATAGCAATTCTGCTTCCACTTGTGATTGCTGATATTCCACAAACATAAGAGAAATTTAATTAAAATTTAAAGAAGTTTAAGAGTATATATCCTTGGGTGACATTTCGTTAAAAGTCGCTGTTAAGAAAGAATGTCTGCTTTTCATGGAGAAGCTTTGAAAACGAGGGATTAGACAGAACAGGGCTAGAAGTAGTTGAACAAAAACAAAGGCTGGGCCTCCAGTGGTCCCCTACAATGGTAGGTGCCTGTCTAATGGCGGCCCATGCCTCCAATATGTCTCAGTGATGATGGAATATTTCTAATCCATAATATTTTTATAAGCAGGCAGACACAAATCGAAAAGCAAATGAGGTGAGTGGAGAAAATGAAAGAACTCAAGAGATTGATTGCATATGCAGAATCTAAAATGAAAAGAAAATACAGTTGTCCCTTGATATCTGCAGGGCATGGGATACAGGACCTCTCTTGGATACCAAGATCTAAGGATGTTCTAGTACCTGATATAAAATGGTATAGTATCTGCATGTAATTTGCCCACATCCTCACATATTCTTTAAATAATCCCTAGATTATTTAAACAATACAAATGCTTTCTAAATAGTTGTGATAGTGTATTGTTTTGGAAATAATGATAAGAAAATAAAGTCTGAACAGTTCAGTGCAGATTCAAAAAGTTTTTTGAATATTTTCTATCCATAGTTGGTTTTATCCATAGATGCAGAATCCATGAATATAGAAGGCCGATTTTATATTTTATAATTGGGGAATATTTTATTATTAATGTGTGTTATGATTCAATAGTTTTAAAGATCTGTCATGTGTGATATATGATAAATATGAGTTTAATTAATTTGCTATTTACTGAATGTATAGGGTTGATAACAGTTTAAAATGTCTAACAAGCCTATCTGAAGCCAAATATACCTAATGAACTGAAAAAAAATGTGGTTAGGGCTGAGTCACTAAAATATTAATATTTGAATTCAGTCAAATTGGGCTTCAGACTAGTTTGGGTTTACATTCAGCACAAGTCTATTTTTAAATCTTTTCTTGGACTGAAAAAATCTCCAGAAACATGTTTCTTCAGTACCTCGTTACCATATTGGGCTATATTAGGCTATAAAATCATTTGCCACATTTCTTAGGTATTTCCCTTCAGTAAAAACTATACATACAGGTTGTCTTCAAAGTGATAGTAAAAATGAGTATTTGTTGACACATTTGCATAGCCTGTCACTTTGCTATTTTTCATTACTGGCTTTTTTCTTGGTGGCCACTGTCCAATAATTGCTATAGCTTAGTTTATACTAGTGATTATCCCCAATGCCACTTTTATATTACCAGTTCTATACTGTTATCATTAATGATAACTCATATATTTAAAATATTAATGCCTATTATTAGGATTAGTGTTTATTTTCCACAAATTTGATCTCTTGCCTTCTTTATTACCTTCTACTCTTGTATCCTTCCCAGCTCCTGTCCCTGAAAACCACTCTTTATAATTATAACTAAAGAAGCATAGGGTTTTTTTTTTTTGTAGGTAATAAACTGGCTCTAACATGTGGGGTATAATCTCTCACCTCTGATTTCTCTCCTTCTCTTAGATGATGGGTATTCCAAGCCTATTTGCTCACAGAGGGGGGTAAATTGTAGGGCTGCAAAGGGAGTAACTAGAAGCAGCTGGAGCTAATGCATGTTTCAGAACCATTCATAAATATATGTATTTTTAGAAGGCTAGCGTCTAAATAATCTAGGTTTTACCTTAATGTTTATTTATATTTCTATTTTTCTATATATACATTATGCTATAAACTTCAGGTTCACCTTAATGATAAGTATATACTATGCTTTTATCTATTTTTCATAATCCTCACACAATGGTAAATTCATAGATATTTGGTAAATATTTGCCATATTAACAAAAATAACTGAAAAGCTGAGTAACTAAGCAGGGTAAAGAATTTACCAGCTCTAGCCTTGGATAAAATACATAAATTGGAAATATGAATTTACCTAAATTTCACCACATGTTTATATTACCTGTGTACCAGGAAAGGAAGAAGGACACATTCTGTTGGCTTCTCAAGAACATACCTTCACACTCAGTTTTAGTCAGAAAAGTCCCAGCTCTCCAAGGTTTCTGATGGAAGCCCGGGCAGCACTGATCACAGCTATCGCCACACGTGTTATGCTCACACTCACAGTGAGATTTCTAGCCAAAAAGAGGGGGAGCACATTGTTAGCATTAGTTAGAACCCTAATGGAGGGGCTCTCTCTGAAAGGTAGTATGAAGAAAAAACTATTAGCCTATATACCAAAATGTATAACTACTTCAGCCAGGGAAGGAAATTGTGCTAGCCTTGGGGTGGGTATATCTGATCACCATCACTGTAGGGAGGTCCAGGCTCACTCTGGAAACACTGGGTTTAGATTTGCAATGTTTTCTGGGGTCAAATGTGCCTATTTTAAGGGTTCCCTTAAAGTGCTGTTAACATTTTGGGCTGTGGCAAAGAGGAGTGAGTTGATCCCTAGGCATCTAGAGGCATAGATAGAACAGAAACCTAATGTCCCAGGACTAAATCTCCTGTCCGTGTGTGCTCTGAGTATAGTCTCCATTTACTACATGGAACTGGCCCTCCAACAGTGCTTTGTGGGCTCTCAAAGCTTGGGAAATAATGTCCATCAGTGCAATTCATAGAGAATACCTGCACCACACAGAGAACAGCACTACAACTTTGCCATAAAAATATGCCAGAATACTTGAAACTTCCTAGGAGATAACATTATTATCCATTAATCAGAAAACTAGCTTTGAATATAATGTCATTTGTATCACAATTTTAGTTGAGAAAAAAAAAATCCATAGTCCTACCTATATTCACTGATCTCACCATTTAATGTATTTTTTCCATAGACTGTAAGGTGGATGATTTTGAATTTCACCAGTTTGTTTATGACAGGAAAAACAGATGCTCATTCATCATCTCCTTTAGGTTATGTTCACTTAATTCACTGTCATTAATGAAAAATTCTACCCCAAAGCATTCCAGCATTTTCTGGCTTGGCACTGTCAATGTTCTCTTGAGAATTCTCTCTTCCACCCCACTCTTTATTGCCCCTGCCCCACCTTAGCCTTCTGGTCTATGGCTGTTTATAAATTTACTTCCATGCACATTTTTCATTTGTTTGCATTAACTTTTTGATTAACAACTTTAAAAGAAATGGTCAGGTTGATTGATGGTAGGTATTCTCTAAAGCTAAATCATGCAGCAGGCTGTCATAGCTAGAGAGGTTTCAAAATAGACCAGTTTGGAACCTTTTTGGAAAAAAAAACCAAAAAAAAACTAATCTGTTTTCTGATACTGTGGTGGCTGATTTCAAAGTCTATCATCCTAACTGCCAGATCTTATTTCACCCTGGCACGGCTTTTTGTTACACCGTCTAAGTGGGGACCTGACACCCATTCACAGTGTTCCATGTCAGCAAAGATTCTCGTGAAACTTTTTACAGTTCAGGGCTTCATTTTGCCTAAGCATTCTATAAATATACATACATTTGTCGCTGGATCGAGGGGACAAGCCCTGGCATGACCA
The DNA here is from genome assembly GCF_040939455.1 of Microcebus murinus. Classification (NCBI taxonomy): domain Eukaryota; kingdom Metazoa; phylum Chordata; class Mammalia; order Primates; family Cheirogaleidae; genus Microcebus; species Microcebus murinus. The sequence goes on from NC_134108.1 coordinate 32,460,464, forward strand.
TAGCAGATGCACATCCCTCCAACTGAAATATCCTTGACTGAGTAGTAATACTGCAAAAAGCAATCCAGAGAGAAATCCTGTTAAGATGACTGCAAGGTGAAAGTAACAAAAGGGAACATTCAGTTAAAAACTTTATTTTCCATTTTTATCCTTAGTGGGAATCATGTTTGTATTTGTCGAGGAGGACAAGTGAGATCTCACAAAATGGATGAAGTAACTCCTGGCTTTGTAATCATAGCCCAAACCAAGAATGCCTCTAATTTATGTCAGGTGAGCACTTTACAAATTTCTTTCTCACAGACAGTACAAAGTCTATGCTGGAGTACTGGTTGTTGAGAGTAGTTTTTATCTGGGACTAAGGACAACAATTCTTCACAAAACTTGTACATAGTTTCTTACAAGAACATCTTTTTTTAACTAGTGATTATAGGGACCTCAGTACTCACAAATCTTATGCAGACTGTTTCACTTTATGGATTTGGAAAGAATCAACAAAATTTAGAAATAAATCATGCTCATAATAATATACTCCTTAACCATAGAAGAAAAAAATTAAAATTAACTAACTGTAATTTTATTGTGCAGAACACTTGCTTTTTTATATTATTATGTTAAAAAGTCCACATAATTACCTACTTATATGAAGTCAATATAGGGCTATGTTACTTAGTATTTTAATTTACTTGGCTATTTTTTAAAGATTATTTATAATTACAAAGCCAGAGTAGTTTTAAAATTTTAATTAATATGTATATACTATTTTATAATTGGCAGAGCACCTTACATTATCACATCCAAATAACCACCACAGTGGGAGATAGTTCTATTATTCCAATTATACACATGAAAGAAAAAAACAGATTTAGCAAGAATAGTTGGTAGACACAAACCTGAGTTCCCTGACTCCAAATCCACTTTTTTCAATTAACTTATTTTTTTCTTCTTTCTTTTATTTTTGTTGTGTACATACAGTATCTTTTAAATATTTTTGTTATATTTCCTTATTTGATGTACTTAGACCTTGAACTAATGGAACTTGCTAGGAAGTTGGATAATGTAAAAATCTTTGTTTTTTTCACTTAACTTCATCACTTAATAATATAAATACGAATGGAGATACTGCCTCAGAAAGCTGACACAGTAGTATTTGTATGTGCTTTTAAAATTGGGGTATTTATTTTAAATATAAATGTATAATGCTTTGCTTTTGAGTCATGAAGAGGAGCTAAAATTCAATATCCTATTTTTATATATTTAAATTTTCATGTAGTGTTTATTGAACTTGAGTACTTTCAGAATAACATATTTACATGTTGACTTCTGCACCATTTTAGAGGCTCATGTACAATAAAGTTATAAATAATAGATGGATGTACACATCAGCCCCCACTCTGCCTCCTGCAAAAGATGATAAAAGGAACACTAATTTATTTTCATTGATTTTTTTTTTCCTGATAGATATACTGTCAGGAAAGATTAAATTTCACTTCAATATTATTCAGTCTTCCTTGGTGTATATTTTTAAGTTGTGGCAAAATTAAAATTAAAAGTGTTTTTTTAAATAAGTGAAGAATCTAAGCACTGCTATAAAATGATTATTTCTGCATGAGACAATTTGCAATATGTTGAAATATAAGTCAAGGTAGCATTATTTCAGGTTTGGAAAATACAGGGCACTAAAACATCTGACATATGTTGTATGGGAATAACGAAAACTTTAAATGCTATTTTATGATGATGGAGAGGTTAGATGTGGGGAAGTAAGAGGAGAGAAAACATATGAGGATTATTCAAGAACTGTAAATATTCAGCCTACTAGTTTGGGAAATTGGCAGTTGGTAGCAGGGGTAGGACCTTAGTAGGATCATTCTAGTAAAAAGTGCTTTGTCCCACAATATTAGTTTCTCCTTATAATCCTCTTTCTTGCCTATACATTTAGTCATACAGTAGATACTACACTAGCATAGATTTGCTTTATGGATTTATGGCTGAATTGACTCCCTTGATAATAATATTTTGGTTGTGCATATTATAATATTTGGGAGGTGCCATAAACCAGTAATATAGTAGCAAGTAAGTAGGAAATGCAGTTATCACTCATAGCAATCTGGATTGATCACGTATATCATAATCCCACAAATTCCAATTTAACACTGCAGGAGAGCACTTGTTAGCTCCCATGTTCAAAGATCTGTTGTAAAGATGCTTTAACCTTTTTTCCCTTGATATTTAATTTGTAAAGAAAAATAAAACAGTATGTAGAATCAGTTTTCCCCTATAGCAATCCTTTTTTAATACCATGACTTATGATTCATTCATGAAGCATAAAATCAAATTATTTGATGAGACAAAATGGTCCACAGACTAGTCACATCGACATCACCTGGAAAATTTCTGGAATTGCAGAATCACAGCCCTGCCTTAGAACTACTGATTCAGAATCTGTATTTGCTCAAGACCACCAGCTGATACTACTACATATTGCTGTGTGTGTGTGGCTGTGTGTGTGTGTGTGTGTGTGTGTGTGTGTGTGTGTGTACTGGATCATGATATAAAATGTATTTCTTCAAGTAGGTTGCAGCGAAAAATGTTTCAAAGCTCCTGAACTTCCAATAGTAACTCCTCAAAGCCAATTATAATAGTAATGAAGATTATCTAAAGTGACAAAAACTAATATAGTCCTCAAAAATAAGATTATGAATCAGATATAATCATCATTTCATTAAAAAAGAAATTAAAATTTAAGAGTGTTAAGAAGTTTGATAAGTGTTACACACCTAATAAGTGTCAGAGGTTGGATTTGAATAAAAGAAAGTCTATCCAACTTTAAATAATAATTATTATTAATAAAAATAATTGAAAAGTTTACAATTAAATAATAAGAATAAGACTAGCAACTCCTACAAATCACTGAAAGACTTCTTTTAAAATTATTTAACAGACAATTACAAAGATATGTGTAATATCATTCACAGGCTCCAATATTTCTTCATAACTTACTCGTCTTGTGACAATGGGGTCAATTTCTCTTGGATCTTTGTGAGCAAACATCATCAAGTCAGCATTCAAAGTGCGGATCCTCTGAAATCTCAGACGAATATAGCGAGCAGAGGTAAATTCCAAAAGTTCAGGAGAAGGATCATCAGCACTTGGTCTTCCATTGATTAAAGAGATGTGAATCTACACAATGTGGAAAATAATATAACAATTAAGTGTACAAAGAATTCAATATCTGATTTTGTTTCTTTTTTCTTGGAAAAATAAAGGTAAGTTCCCATTCTCTCAGTTAGGTAGATTTAGGCTCATGTTTACTCACTGGAATCTAGTGAAATAATTCAGGTATATTATGGTACTTTTAATATGGCTACATGCAATCCATTTGCTTGTACCTTAGTCATTCTGTATATACTACCATTATCTGTATTCCTCTGTTCCAAGGCATTGCATCAACTTGACCTTCCTAGGATTTACATAAATTCTTAAATTAATCATTCCTTTTCTGAAAAGTATTGTACCCTAAATTATTTAAGAATCTGGTATACAGAAGAAAACCAGAATACTTGGTTTTAAAAAAAAGTGATAAAATCCATAATGTATCAGGAACTTAAAATAATTATGTATGTGGAAACATCAAATTATATAACCCTAAAATATAAAGAGCAAAGTCAACAGATTACAAGGAAAATTAGAAAAATCTATAATCACAGTGAGAGATTTCATTAGTTGTATTTTGTTGTTTTTGGTTTCTTTTTTAGTTACCGATTGAGCAAGAAGACAAAATTTTACCAAGATTATAACATACTCCAGGAAAAATACACTGTATGAAAATACATTAAACCTGGATAGAATGATGAAGTTTTTAGAAAAATAATTTAGCACAATCGAAACCAAAATAATTGAATCAAACCATTTTCTATGCGAAAAAAAAAAAATGGAGAAATTGCCAAGGAACTGCTCTCCAAATGTCTATAAGGCTGATGTGCTCTCTCAGGAACTTCTCAAGAGCAGAGAATTCTAATGAAGGACAAACTGATAAAATGAATTCCTAACATAAATAAAGGAAGTATATCCCTAATAATACTCTAAGGAACTCCTGTAAATCAACAAAGAAAAGGACAACACCATAACACAAAAGTGAACAAATAAATGAGAGAACTATTCAAAGAAAAAAATAAAAATGGCTATTAAACTTTTGATGAAATACTGAACCTCACTCAAAACAGGAGAAATGTTAATTAAAAACACAGATAAATTTCCCATCTTTTCAGATTGGCAAAACCTTCAAATATTGGTAATATTCTCTAATGGCAATACTATGGGGTATAAGAATATCTCCTACATTCATGAGTATGAGTGTAAAATGGCACAAACCCCTAAGAAAGTCAACATAGCAGTAACTATTAATATCAAAATTAGAAATGCACAAGATTTTTGACCTAGCAATTCTACTTCTGAGAATTATATTACAGATACAAAATAATATAGATATTATTAATATATTACATATGGACTAAATATACCCAATAGACTGCTTGTATCCCTACTAAATTCATATGCTGGAACCCTAATCTCAATGTGATGATATTTGGAGGTGAGTTCTTTGGAGATAATCAGGCCATGAGGATGCAACCCTCAAGAATGAGATTAGAGTCCTAATAAGCAAAGGCCAGGAGCTAGCTAGCTATCTTTTCACTATATGAGGATGCAGCAAGAAGTCAGCAATCTGCAAGCCAGGAAAAGAGTCCTCACCAGAACCCATCCACGCTGTCACCCTGATCTCAGACTTCTAGCCTCTAAAACAGTGAGAAATAAATTTCTGTTGTTTATAAGCCACCCAGTCTATGGAATTTTGCTATGGCAGCCTGAACTGACAAAGACAATATTATTATTTCAGCATTTCTTTGGTCATACCAAAAGACTAGAAAACAACCTAATGTCCATCAATATGAGAATGGTTAAATAAAATTATACATCTATATAATAAATTACATGTAACCATAAAAAAGAATGAGGTCTCTCTCAAAATCCCAATAGGAAGAAGAACATACTTTCACTTTTTTTGCACTATGTAAATGGAATATTGCCTATGCAATAAATTGAATCAAATCAAAATTGTTTAAGAAATTAAAATTGAGTGGTAGGTTTTGAAGTGAAAATACACATACACACACACACACACACACACACACACACACACAGCTAAAGAGACAGGAATACAAGAAGAAAGAGTCCTGTGCTGGGGTGGGAGATGTCCAGGTACAGGGCAGTTAGTGCATACACTGGGGAGATATGACGCGAGGTCACCCACTGGAATTTTCATACACTTTTGCAAGATGATATATCATGTGTGTTAATTACATTTTTTGACAGGAGAGGCAATGGTATGTATTTCCATTCCTAACATCCTGCATTTAGATAATCCCAGGGAGCTTTTTACAAACTGACTGCCAATAACTACTTGAGTCACTAGAGAAATACAGCAAACTCTGAGATGAGAAACTAATTCTGATGTCACAAAGAATAAACTCAAAATGCCTCATGATAAAAATATGAAGTGTCCCAGCTAATTGACTCTACCTTGGATACTTAGTAAAGAATAAATTCATTTAACATCAAAACATTTGGGGGCAATAGAATGCAAGGTCTCCCACAATACTGAATTTCAAAATACTGACTACCTTCGAATGTAAGAAATTCTAAAAGAGTAAAATAAATCTTATGTATTCCACAATTATGGCATCTAGCAGATGAGCCAGAAATACACTTAAAATTAAGTTATCTTTATTGCTTAAAGAGGCATCAGTTAAATGTTAAAAGACTGAATAAATAGATGTATGAAGTCACTACAACCAATTTCCCTTGGAGGTTAATTTTGGCATTCAAAAAAGTCACCAGTGCCTTTGAAATCATGTTTAAATTTCTCTCAAGTTTTCCCTTACTGCCCCAAAAAATTCTATTTGAAAGAAAGGAGGAAACCACTACATGTCTAGGATTATAGTTTCTGAAAATTATTAAGGTTTATTTGGTATTGATGCTGTGACGAATCACATTTGTGTTGTATAAGGAATCAGTAAGTTCCTTATTTAAACATACAAAGACTTTCTTTAAAAAAAGGTGTATGTATTCTAATTTAGGTTAATAAACCATATGATAGCTACATAAAGGATTCAGCAAAAGAACACTTCTCACAGCTTTGGTATTTTCATCAAGCTACTCTGCCAAGAGATCCTGTGAGTATAGTTAGTCCCAAGCTGTTTCTGGGATATAAAACCAGCCAGCTGTTTGGCCATGTTGTGTGCAGCTTCCTTCCAACATTTTTTTTTAAATTTTTTTCCACTCTCCTTCAAAATAAACCATAATATTGGATAGGATATTTCCACTGGCACAATGCTGTATAATTCCAAGTCCACTGGATGGTTTAGCATACTTCCTGATTTCCTACAGGGTGACAACTGGAGGATGTGTATCTTCAAGGAAGATGAAAAATATCAATCCCCGAGATCACCACTGTCTTGCTGTGAGGCCCTGGGAAATCTGTGGCCATCTAGTGTCTCCTGAAATGGTTTCTATTACAGACGTGTTGGTGGGTGTATGTTCATGCTGCCACAGGAATTCATTACAACTGAAAATATCAGCCTATGATTATCAACTGCAAAATTAAAATGCAAAATTTTTGCATTTTAAAATTATACTTTTCTTTGAAATTAGTTGGCAAATAAAGGGGAAAATCATTTTATAACCAAATGACTAAATCAATATTACACTTTATTCACCCACATAATTCTGTTTTTATTAGTGTAAGTGTACTGTTTAAATTATGTTTCCCTTGAAAAGGGACCTTTGCACCTCTAAGGCATTTTTCCTTTAGAATACATTTTAAAAGTGGTTTATCCAGCAAATACTCATATTTCTAGTATAGATAATTGCCACTTATTATTATGATTGTCTATTTGTATTACTGCATTTGCTTAGAAGGCTGGAAGAGCTATACTCCTAATACCCTCCCCAATGATCAAAGTTTATTGGGTGAATGGATGGATGAGAGAATGAAGGCTGCTAGAAGATCATAAATAAGTCTGATAAACTTTGAAATGAGTAGCAGAAGTGGACAGCTGACAACATTATATATAGTATGCACTCTTAGAACATTTTAAAATCTTACTACAACAAATTGAAGTAAGCTGACCCCAGGAGACAGAATAATAAATCCCTACATGCAGGTTGAAATTAGCTATCTATAGGTGTAGTCAAAGAATCTCTATGTAAGTGAGTGGCTGAGACATCTGGAAACCTCTTAAATTCTATCATGCTTAATAGTATTAGTTCAAGGAGAGAAATTAAGATTATGAAGATAACTTTGAAAAATGAGCCTAATCTCTTATTTTAGACAGTATGAAAAGAAAAAGAAAGTATAATCATCCTTCTATATCTGTGGGGGATTGGTTTCAGGACCCTTTTGGATACCAAAATCTGTGAATGCCCAAGTCCCTGATATAAAATGGTATAGTATTTGTATATAACCTAGGAACACCTTCCTGTATACTCTAAATCATCTCTACATTACTTCTAATATCTAATACAATATAAATGCTATGTAACAGTTGTTATACTACATTTCTTAGGGAATAATGACAAGAAAAAAAGTCTGTACATGTTAAGATGCAAATTTTCTTTAACATTTTTGATCCAAGGTTGGTTGAATTCATGAGTATGGCACCCAGGGATCTGGAAGCCTCACTGTATATGCTTGGGGAAGGGAGGTGAGCCGTAGGACGCTTAGGGAAAGGGGATAGTGCAACAGTGTGTTATTGTTTTTCTAGAACAGAGTGAAGGCTCTGGGTCTGGCTTTGAATGGTAAATAGTTACATTTTAGCCGACTCCTTCACAATACTCCTATCATTCCACTGATCTTTCTCCATTCCACTGAGGCTGCTCTTGGGAAAGACGTCAACGTCCTTCCCGTTACCAGCTAAAATGACCCACTCTCAGTCTTTGCCATATTAGACCTATTGGCAGCATTTGAAACAACTGATTACTCCACTGACTTCCAGAACACACTGTCCTTATTTTCCTTCTATCTCTCCAGCTATGCCCTCTCAGTCTCCTTCACTCCTACTTTGGCTCCTCCCTGACTTTCTTATATTGGAGCACCACACAGAGCTCAGTCCTTGGCCTTTTCTTCTACTCTCCATATTTACTTAGTAAATCTATCATCAAAGCTCAGGGCTGTAAATTCCATCTATACTGCTGTCTCTCACATTTAATTCTCCAGGCCTGACTTCTGTGAAGGTCAGAATGCAGAAACCCACTGCCTACTTGCTGAATCTATTCAGCTGTCTAATACACATTTTGAACAGAGTTCCTGCTCTTCATGCCCAGTATTCTCAACCTCACTAAATAATTTCATCCTTTCAGCTACTTGGGACCAACAATTTACACTCATGCTTGACTCCTTTTGTTTTCTTTCATTCTACATCAACTTTATCTTCAAATCTTGTTGGCTCTATTTTAAGCTAACACTTATCACCTCCATTAAAACTGTCTTGAGCCAAACTTGCCTCATCTTCCACCTGGGGCACTATTGTTGATTATTTCTCTCTACCCACTAGGATTTGAATCCCAGGAGTTCAGGGATTTTTATTGTTTTGTTAATTGACATAATCTCCAGCACATAGGACAGAATCTGGTAAAAATTAGGTGCTAAATAAAAACCTTTGAATAAATGAAATTTATGTAATTCCTAAATCTTCAGTAAGTTCAACTAGCTTTCTATATAAAAAAACAATTTCATAGAATAATGAATCAGACTTGTTCATTTTATTATATTTATATAATTTATATGATTATTCTATTCTATGAGTAAATCTTCGAGTGTGCTATTTTCACAAAATGAAATTAAACTCAGTAATCCTTCATAGAATTTTCTACCCAAGCACTTGAGTTAAGTTGATTTAGAGAAAATTAGGAAATTAACAGCTTTGATCCATGATTTCCTTACATCTAAGTCTATTATGCTTGTTAATAATAGTTAAATATTAGTTAACTTTATTCTCTATTACAAAGGAGGTTCATTTTGACAGGATGTTTTTAGCTGAGAATAACATGTAAATATGTTTTATGAAGCATAAATTGGATTTTAACTTAAGAACTATTCAACTTAATTTTGTTAATCAGAGCAGAGTGGACCTTATCCATTGGTTTGTCCCTTCCTTGGGCAAATCATTTCCTGGCTATTTCATTGTCAAACTTATACATTTGACATGCTATTATTTATAAGAGTCAATAAAAAATAAACTATATTAGGATTATAAGTATATTACTTAAACCCTATCGATAATCAGTAACCATCAATAAGTATTATAACAATTACAGACTACCTTTCTTCTAGAAGAAAGATTGGTATTAAGTATATTATAATCTTTATGACTCATGACTAATTTTATTATATGTAACTGAATAGTTGTTGAAAAATAACTGTACCTTATCAGAAAGTTTTCATTGTAGTTTTTAAAATCTTAAATCAAAGGAATATTGGGATATCTTAAAATGTTATAAAAATATGAAAATATATGAATTCATGAAACAGTAATGCATGAGTAATATCAATACACTGGATAAATAATAAAAGTTACATAATATATCATTTATAATATAGGTTACTAAAATAATTAAACATTGCAGTCTATAGATTTCCCCATCAAAAATCTTTAGAACCTTAATGAACAAACAGAGGATCATAGACTCAATATTTTCCTGGACATTATTTCCTGATATACCAGGCACAGTTTATTGAAATTTTCTTTTCACTTTCCATATTTTGTCATTTTCTTCAACTAACAGTTGTCAGTTTTAGGATTATTTTTATTAATTCAAGCACTGCTATTTGCACATTCAGAAAATCAGGTACTCTGAAGGCTTAAAAGACACACTTACCTCTCAGAGCTTCATCTCTGGTCCTACTCTTCACATTTCAATATTTCCCATTCACGTAGTCTGTCAGTCATTCAAATATATTTGTTAGATGCCTACTACGTGCTCACTGTCTAGGATGGGGAACTTGTGGCCTTCTGATTTCAAGATTGTTCTTATTTTAAGCACCAAAAGAGGAAAGAAAAGCTTCATCTTTCTCTGCTGTACCCCCTTTAATAAAAGGATTTGTTCTGTAAAATTTGGATTCAGTCAAAAAGCCACACTTAAGGACCTAAAAGGCCACATGTAGCCTTCAGGCCACAGGCTCCCCAACACTGCAGGGCCTCTTCCTCAAACACCTCTCTGTTTCCTTACTGCTCCCCATTTACACAGATGTACTTTGTACATCTCTAAGGTCTCAGCTATAATGCCAATTCCATCCTTCCATGCATACCTCCATGAGTCTAGGAGTTCCTCCTATAAATTCACCAAGCTCCCTTGACTTTCCCCTATTTCTATTGCCTATTTACTTGTGTCTGCTTGTGTCTTCTACTAGACTATAAATTCAATGAGGGTAATAACTTTGTCTTATTTATAGTATATCTTCAGTGCTTAACATATTGAGCACTACATAATAGATTCTCAATAATTATTTGTTGGATGAATAAATCAATATCAGTGCCCAAATATTATAGACTATTCTAGGACTGCCAATGAATTAACTTTCTCCTCAAACATTTACAATTTGTGCATTGCATGTATCATTTAGAATTTGACTTTGTTTATATTATAACTATATTTTACCTTTATTTTGAATCCCATATAGTAAATGTACATCATAAATTTTAGTGTGAATTTATTTACCATCATACAATATATCATTTTAGAGTTGCAATAGTTTAAGCACATATAAAAATATTATATGAGTATCTCTGTATATTTGGGTAAATCAATCAAAAATTATTAAAAACACTAGAAGAGCCATTTCTAAAGAGAAATAAAATGGAATATATTTATATAAATGGATACATCCCTTCAAGTACCTCAATATTCCTACTAACCAGAAGTAGAAAGACTTTCTTTTCATGTAACATGTAGTGCACAGAATTAATTGGAAAGTCTTTAATAAATATCTCACTATCATTAGAAGTTTATAAGCCCAAACAAAAGAACTCCTTTTACATGGTTGATGACTACTGAGCTGCTTGAAAAGTTAGACTTTAATAATAAAATGTCAAGAACTGTGAGCAACCTTAACTTCTTTAACTAAGCTATTCCAAGAATACAGGGAAATATCAGCTTAATGAACTGTTTAACAAATATGACTGTACCATTGACAACTCTACCCCTGAGCTTAGTCTAAACAGGCCTTTCACTCCTATAAAAAGGCATTTTGCTTTTGATTCTTACTTGGTTCCAATTGCCCTGAAACTTAAATTGCTTTTCTCCTGTTTTTTAGAATTATAGTTCTTGCACTGTCATTCTTGAATGAAAGCTTTGCCTCCCACAAAATATTTAAACGGATTCTTCACTGTCAAAGCAATAGTCATCAATAAATTGCAGCATAATAAGAATATTAGTTCTATTAAAGAGAATTTGTCATCTTACATTTTTATTCTTTCTCTTCTAGTGAAACTGGTTACAATATTATACATCAAAGGTTTGTGTAGCTTCTCTGCTGGTCAAGGAAGAGTATATTTTCCTTTCTCTCTCTCTGTCTCTCTGTCTCTCTCTCATGCTGTATTAGTTAATTGCAACATTTCTTTTTTTGTAGATTTCATGTGGTAGTGCATTCTAACTACTATGGAATTATTGAATACACAGAAGTACTAAGTTTTTAGGAAAGATCAAAAATAGAAACAGTCTCAGCTGCTTTAGGAGTTCCAATTTTCTCAAAGTCTCAAAATTGGTATGGTCCTTCTTTTCAAAAAGCTTCTGGTGGTCTTGGTTTGTACCGCTCAAAGCAATCCAGTAAAGCATTTACTTCTAAGCCCCTTATTAAAGGTAAGCTTAGGTTAGTTTCATCTGAAACATGCCCATATGGGGGTCTTGTAATCCATCGTAACTGAACGGAAGATCTTGGTATCATTCCCACTGGTCATGGTTATAAAAGGAAAACTGACCACTAAGTGCTTGAATTTTCACAAGGAGAAAATCATTATTAAATGCAAATTTCAGTCCCACCACCAACCCTATTTTTACTCTGAAAGGACCTTAGCATACAGGAGTTCATTTTACATATATTTTTAAATGCTTTCAAATAATAATAAAAAAGTACTCCAAGTTGAAAATATTTCATTTATCTTTGTGGTTTTCTTTCTCCAGTTAAAGTATATAATATTTACATAGATAAAAAGCAGAGTTGTCAAAATAGATTTTCTCAATCTCTGTAGGGAGTTTCTCATTTGCATTTTATCAGATACAGATGTCATTGCTAAATCTTTATGCTGTCAACCTAAGACTATACAGGACTATACAGTCATCATCTGAAATTCACAGCCAGGAAAGAAATCTAAGTGGAGTAGCTTCAGAGCAAGTCATGAAGGAAAATCACCAGAAGAAAGTTCTCTCACTCTCCTCAAACATTTGCATTGCTTCACATTTTGTTTTGGGTGTGCCCCAACCAGAGATAGCCTAAGAAAATAGAATATTAGTCATCTATTCCAACTTCATAGCTATTTCAGAAATCCCTTTATAATATACAAGAACTTTCACATAAAAATAATAGTGGGTATTATTGTGTACTTACTGGATATCAGACATTCTTGGGTCTGATCTATATGCATAATATTAACTCATTTAATGCTTACAAGATCCTCATGAGGATGGTGTTATCATTATCTCCTTTTTTCAAGAAGAGAAAACAGACATTGAAATTTTAACAAGTATGGCTAAGTTCATACAGCTAGGATGTGTTCAAGTTCTAGCCTAACTCCATTGAATGTGCTCATCACTACACTACCTCACAGAGAAGAGCTTCAGGAAGCATTTGTTGAATAAATAAGAGCTGATCATGTAGACATTATTTGAAGACTTTTAGAACAGGAAGCTCACCATTGGTGAGAGAGCCTAGTTCATGCACCTTCCCTTCATCCTATCATCTGACTTGGGCTTCTATTCTAATCCTCTCTATGATAGATCCAGCATTTTACATTTTCTCATTATTATCCTGCTCTTGATCTTCTGGAATTATCTTTATTGTTTTATTTCCCCAGCTCTTGGCTTCTCTTCATGAATTTGTGTTGAATTTATCCTACTTGTTCTATCCATTCTAGACTTCCTGGGGTAGACTGCTTACCAGGCCCCAGATCACCACTCAGGACCCACCACTGGATCAGATGGTGTTCAGGCCTTCTGGGAGGAACAGGAGAGAGGCACAGTAGAGCACAAATGCCAAAGGAAGGTACCAGACCTAATAATATCTCCGGTCATTGATCCATATCAGTAAAGACCATTCTGGTAAGTGAAAGCAAAGCTCTGTGCTGACCAAAACCAGAACTGAAACATGCCTAAGAGTTGAGGGCTAAAGCATTCTTATCCAGAAAAAAACCAACAACTCTTAAAGTCTTATTAGCATCATAACAAATGAAATTGCTATTTCAGCTTTAGTATTTAAGTATTTTAGTAAGTAAAAACCATTCACTAATGTTCAAAAAAATTATATTTCATGGTAAATTCTACAAGGTAGGAAGTACTAAAACTTCAAATTATAGGGAAAAGAAGAAAATGTCTTAATACCAAAAATAAATATCTGTGAAACTAACATAATCTCCTGTAATGTGAGAGCTGTTAGAGAAAGTCCTGATACGAAAAAAAAAAAAAAAAGCCACTGAGAGTACAATGACCTACATTGCTAAGACAGAACAATCAGTACACTTGAAAGGCATATAATAACAGCACAAAGGAAAACTTAAGCAACATTTTCCTGTTTTGTTTTCAGTTCCCGTGTGGGAACACTTGTTTAAAATTAAAATAAAATCTTGGAGCAAGCAGATGCCAGATCCTGTGTCATTAGATTGGAATAAAACCTAGACACATACTTGAAAGAGAAATTCAGTCTCTTTCATTCTCATTCTCTGATTCAAGGCTTCCTCAGAGGGAAACTGTATATGTGTTTATGTGTGTATTTTACAAGCATATAAATAAAAAGCTGTATAAATACATTAATTTTAATTTTTTCCCAATTGTATAGAAGCAACATTTTGAAATGGCTGTTGGAAATCTCAAGTGATTTAATATTCAGAAAGGTTCATACTCAAATAACAAGATGCCAGAGACTTTATATTATGGAGTCATACTATTAATTGTAGTTAGAGAAGAATTTGAACATAGATACAAGCTCCTCAAGATTGAGCATATTCCATAGGCTAACTAAATTTCTAATGTCCCTAACATTGTGTGTGTGCAAACTAGAGTCCTTAGTGATTGTCACCATCCTCCCACCCTCTGACACTTGCCTACCGACTCCCTACTCTCACCTACATATCAACATTCTCTGAATGTTCCCTCTTTTGCCACCTTTTCCTTTCCTCTTAGTTTTATTTTCATGTTATTAATTTTCTGACGTCTCCTTCTATATCATTATTTATTCTTCATCTATCTCATTTTTTTACTCTTGTCCTACTAAATTTCATTTCATCTTTAGAGTGAAATTAAATATCCATATTTGGTCAAATTTCTATTTAGATGTTTTCAAGTGAAATCATGTGGTCTATTACTTTAAATATGACCTCCTAGCTCAGCTTTGTAAGAGGAAACTACAGGTCTTATCTCTTCAATTTTATGATTTTTTTCATTGCACAAGGAATAAAAAATAAACAAAAACATTAAATTTGCTTTTACAGAACAAAATTTTATATTTCAATGGAGATGAGTTTTCATTTTACTGGGTTTATAAATCTGAGTCTGTGTGTAAGACTGCAAGGATGTTTGTACAGGTATACTCTTCTAATATTGACTATACCTGTGTGCCTGATACTTTAAATAACTGCTTGTATGTAGGTTTGTGTGTGTATGTGTATGTGTGTGTATGTGTGAGTGTGTGCAGAGAATTAACTGCAGATTAAGATCACATATATTGGCTTAGAGATAGATTGCTTATGTCCAAATTCTGGCTCTGCCACTGCCTGTGTGAATTTAGGAAATTTACTTAATCTCTCTGTGCCTTGGTTTTCCCTGCAAAAGGCAAATAATAATATCTATCTTATAGTACTGTTTGGTATATTAAAATAAATAATTTATGTGAATTCATTAGAATAATATCTACCACACAGGAAAAACTATTGTTAGTTATGGTTATTCTTGAAAGAGTACAAAAATAATGCAAATGACTGTGTCTCTCTGCTAACCAGGATGTGCTCTACCCTTCATAGCCATTACCTGTTACCAACCTGGACAGCCTGAGACAACATGAATAGCAGTAACAAAGCTTCTACTCACAATGGTGAGGAGAGATAATTTTGGAAATGCTAAGGTGGTTGAATGTCAATGGGAGAATGTGCATCAAGGCAGAAGGACACGTTCTTGTGTTTTGCCTTCTTATCCATACCCAATTTTCCCACGAGCAATTAAGAAAAAGGAAGATCAGAGAGCTTCCTAGCTCAAATCCCTCCAGCTCTGTGCCAAGGCTATTGTTCTGGGGATGGCCTATACTCTCATCCCCTGCCATGATGGCTTTTGGGGCTGAGATTAGAGTAATTGATCAAGTCCCAACACAAAGGCTGCAGGAATAGGAGGTTGTAGAATTACTGACATCTGGGCAGTAGTTTCTAAGAAGAGAAAAATGAAAAAGAAAAGAATGTGATGTGAGAAGTGCTACTCTATAAATCCAACATTATACTCAAAATTTTGTTAGAGACACCAGATTTGCAGCTCATCCCTGTGATGTACACAGAAGGCTAGATAGCATTGAAAAATATCAAGGTTGTAAGAAAGTGTTTCATTGAAAAGATTTGGTGTCAATGTTATATGCTTTATAGAACAATGACAATTATGATACATGTCAACAGTATCCTAAGTTTAGGTTCCCACCATTTTTCTTTACAGAGTTGGATCATAATTATTTATTTACTAGGTTTCTAGGATGTTGGCTCTGTGCACCTCGACATCTGTACAGCACCAACGGGTCTCTAGTCCCTTCAAAGAAACAGGGTGCACAAAGGGACTTCTCCTCCCACACAACCAGAAGATGAAGTTTTCTGTAGATTTACCAAGTACACAGTGTTCTTGTTCCTTTGCTGGACTCAGACTAATAACTGACCACAGGAAGCTGCAGGGCCGTGCCCTCAAAGAAGCTCAGATACAGCTTGTGTTGTTGGTTAGCTGGCGGGGAGTGAGGACATGCTGAAACTCAGGGCTTCATTTTCCGCAGGAACCCATGCAGAATAGCTAATACTTAGAAACATTAAAACTTAAGAAAAATGAATAAATAGCTGATTAGAGGCCATTGATCATTATTGTAAGTTATTTGTCTAAAGTGGACTTTGTTTCACAACATTCTTTTTCTCTTTCCTCTTGACAAACACAGTGTGAGTGAAAGGTAAAAGGAATAAAACATTTAATCAATCATCCAGGGGCCAGGGCTGAATTGCTTTCTGTTATACATTTGCTGCCAAGTTCACAGAACCAGGTTTGTTTTCAATTATTTGTAATATGCTTTCCCAGAAGAATTTATAATAGGTTGTTTAGGCAATGTTCCCTTTTCTATTAATGACAAAAATACAACTGTTCCTTCTTAGCAAAAAGAAAAGGAGTTAAATTAGGAAAATTATTATAAATGTTGTTATTGGGCTTAACAGCATTTTTTTTCCATTCAGTTGTTTTTATTCTAAACTGGCTCCAATGAGAAGTGGCAATATGACTGTTCCATTTCTTCTTCCCTCTCAAGAGAAGAAATGAGAAGGTAACATTAATCTCTTTACTGAGATAGTTTATGACAATGATACCTATAAAAATTAAAAATAAGCATATTCGTGATTATCTGATGTTGTTCTTATAGTTCTAACAACTGCAAACTCCGTTCCTTGAAAACAAGGTACACGGTAAGTCCAGTGAATATTCACTGCCCAGAATATGAATTTTCTAATCTATTTCAAAAATTACCTTTTTTCTCCCATCTCAGTCTTCCCTGCAGCTTTTCTATATGTCTCCCATGTCCCACATTATCAGCATCACTGCCATCTTCAGTCTCTCTCAGTCTGATAAAGTGTAAATAAAGGCATAGACTCATTAATTAGAGATGCCATTTCCTATCAGATGGCTAGGTATGGCAGTCTTTTGAGAAACAGGAGTATGAATCTCTGAAATGCTGTTTACAGGTGGCTTGATGGGCCCTGGTACTTGTGTGGAGAGGCAATGTGCCTCATCCCTATCACCTCACTCCATAGCACAGAGCCAGGGACCACCATGGCCACTCTCCACGGGCTACCTTTATTCACAGTGAACTGGAATGCACCCCCAGAGAGACGGTTTTGACCAATCTCAGGCCTATAACTGGTGTAAGCATGGGCCGTGGTTTGCTTATAGGTTTGTCTAAAAGTTTGATTAATATTCAGTCCCTTCTGTGACTTCATGCCTAATAATCCACATCCCTTTCTGTTTCTAATCCTTTCTTCTCTATTATAACTAAGCTCTTTTCCTGGGATATCTCTTGACCTTTCTATCCTACAATAATTTACTTCAGCTGAAATGATGCTTCCTCCTAACTGCTAAACTATACTCCAGCATCTTTAAAATTCTTTGACTGAGTCTCTAAAGTATGTTATTCTTAAAAATAAAGTATGCCTTATTCTCAATTCTAAGAGCATGTACCCCTCTGTCTTTATTTGGATCTCTTTTCTCATATTTATCTGTGTCTATGTCTTTGCTGTGGTCTGAGAAATGGAATGATGGCCCTGAAAAGAGAGGGAACCATTCTCTTCTGACACAAACATCATCAATTTTTACAATCTATATAAAAGTGTACATACACCACAAACATTTAAAGAATTTGGAATTCCTCAAATAAAAATACAAATACATACATAGGTCAACGAACTAATGAACAATTTAAAAATAAGAATTTCAGAGTTTATACATCCAAATGAGTGTTGCCCTTTCAAAACGATAATTTCAGGGTACTCTATAACAATATTGACTTTTCTCCAGCCATTTTAATATTGCTGTGCTTGTCTTAATTACTGGATTTTTTCTTTATGTGGTAGGAGGAAGAGTATTTCAAGAACAAAGGTTATTAGAAAAGGAAAATAGGTCATAAAACTTAAAGGTCAGAATAGAAATTGAAAATTCAAGCTACAGATGGGTGCAGTGGTATGCTCTTATAACCTCAGCTACTCCAGAGGCTGAGGCTGGAGGATCACTTCAGCTCAAGAGTTCAAGATAAGCCTGGACAACACAATGAGACCCTGTCTTAAAAAACAAACAAACCAACCAAAAACAGAACAAAAAAAGAAAGAAAGAAAATAAAAGAAAATTAATGCTGAAAATGGAGGAGGAGGGTGCAGATAGTGTAGCCTGCCCACCTATTTCCTCTACTACCCAGAAATCCAGGTCTCATTTCTGTTTCAGTATTCCTTAAGAATCACCCACAAGAAGCTGTTGGCGAATATTAAAGATTTGACAAACACACTGGCAACCAAAGATTGTTTACTTAAGAAATCTTTGTTCGTACTGTAAAATCAAATCCTTTTAAGGCTAATAATTATTCAAAATGGAAAAATTTTACTGTATCAATAACACTTATTAAAAAAAGACTTAGTGGTAAAAAATAATCCCATTTACAATAGTTAAAAAAATGATAAAATACTTAAGAATAAACTTAACCAAGGAGGTGAAAGACCTGTGTACACTGAAAACTATAAATGTGGATGAAAGAAATTGAAGACCACACAAATAAAAAGAAAGATATCCTGTGTTCATGGATTGGAAGAATTAAATTGTTAAAATGTCCATACTACCCAAAGCAATCTATGGATTCAGGGCAATCCCTATCAAAATTCCATGTCATTTTTCATAGGTATAGAAAGAGCAAACTTAAAATTCATATGGAACCACAATAAAACCAGAATAGTCAAGGTAATCATGAGCAAAAAGAACAAAGGAGAAGGCATCACACTAACAAATTTCAAACAATACTATAAAGTTATAAAAATTAAAACAGCATGGTACTGGCAAAATAAAAAAAAAAATAGACATATCAACCAATGCAATACAATAGAGAGCCCAGAAATGAATTTATGCTTATACTATGGTCAACTGATTTTTGATAAAGGTGGCAAGAATATGCAAGGAGAAAAGGATGGTCTTTTCAATAAACGGTATTGGTAAAACTGGATATCCATATGCAGAAGAATGAAATTGGCCCCTTATCTCACACCATATATAAAATTCAACTCAAAATGAATTAAAGACTTAAATGTAAGGTGAGACATTCTAAGGCTATGAGAAGAAAACATAGGAGAAAACTACAAGACATTGGTCTGGGCAATGATTTTTTTGGTTTTGACCCCAAAAGCACAGGCAACAAAAGCAAAAATGAAGAAGTAGGATTACATCAAACTAAAAACTTCTTCACAGCAAAGAAAAAAATTAATAGTATGCAGAGACAATTTAGGGTTTGGCAGAAAATGTTTATAAGCTATACATCCATTAAGTGATTAATAGCTAAACTATATAAGGTGCTCAATCAACTTATTAAAAAATAAAAAGCCCAATTAAAAAATAGACAAGAAAACTGAATAGATGTTTCTCAAAAGAAGACATGCAATGGACAACAGATTTGTGAAGAAATGCTCAACACTGCTAATCATTACAGAAATGCAAATTACAACCACAATGAGTTATCATACTTGTCAGAAAGGCTACTATCAAAAAGACAAAAGATAGCAAGTGTTGGCAAGAATGTGGAGAAAAGAGAACCCTGGTACACTATTGGTGGGAATGTAAATTAGTACAGCCATGATGGAAAGTTATATGGAGGTTTCACAAAAAGCTATAAATAGAATTACCATAAGACCCAGCAATCTCACTTCTGGGTATTTACCCAAAAGATTTGAAATCAGTTTGTTGAAGAGAGATCTGCATTCCCATGCTCATTGCAGCACTATTCAGAGTAGCGAAGTTATGAAATCAACCTAAGTGTCCATCAACAAATGAATGGGCAAAGAAAATGTGGTATAGGTACACAATAGAATACTATTCAGCTTTAAAAAAGAAGGAAATTCTGTCACTTGAACAACATGGATGTAACTAGAGAACATTACTCTAAGTGAAATGAATAAGACTCAGAAAGACAAATACTGCAATTTCTCACTTATGTCTGGAATCTAAAACAACTTGAATTCACAGAAACAGAGAGTAGAATGGTGGTTACAAAGGCTGGGGGGAAGAGTAGAGTAATAGGGAGATGATGGTCAAAGGGTAGGAAATCTTAGATAAGAGGAATGTTTAATAGTTTATATATTTTTAGTTTTATTACACAGCATGGTGAATATAGTTAATAATAGAGTATTGAACATTACAAAATTGCTAAAAGAGTAAATTGCAAATGTTCTCATCACAAAAAATGTTAAGTATTTGAGGTGATGCATATGTTAACTAGCTTGATTTAATTATTCCACATTATATTCATAAATAATAACCTCACTTTGTACCCCACAAATTTATACAATTATAATTGTCAATTTATAATAAAAAATACAAAACCATCAAAAAACATGTGGGAAAAATATGCAATATGCGTATACCTATATTTACACCTATGCTATAAATTATATTTAAATTTATAATTCTGCTTGCTGCTGCCTTCAGTCATTAATATCATTAAGATACAACAGGTTAAATAAAATGTCAACACATTATCTTAGTGTAAAATCTCATATTTATATTTATAACATCACATATCCTATCTTCACATATCATTGAATGGATTATGTTGCCAAATTTTATTTCTTTTTAACTTTGAGAAACAGAAGAACAATTCTACTTAGGTGGGTCATCTAAAATGCCCTTCCAGATTTTGGAATAGGTTATGTTTGTTTTTCAATGAACATCTGCTTGACAAATTGAAATGCTAATTATGATTTATCATTTCCATGACATCAAATATCCAGATAGTCATAAACATTGATGACTAACTATAATTTTCAGTTTTACCCAGATGTTTGGCATCACATAAGACACCCACCTAAGTTTTACATAAAAACAAAATGTTTCTTGAGTCTGGCTCATTCTAAAGAACACACTAATATGAATGAAGTGGTGAGTGCTTCATTTTTTCTCAAGATGTACAATTCTACTGATGAGGCTTCTTAAATATCATAATTAAATTTTCTCTTAAAAATAAATGTCTTTCAAAGTTTTACAAATACAACCAAAATCCAGAATCAAAACTTAATTTTGAATAGCTGGCATTAAATGTGACTATGAGAAACTGAAAATAATATCTCTTTTATTATAACATTTTTTTCAGAGTAAGTATCTAAATTCAGAGTTTATCCTTCAGATGTTATTTCCAGAATGTACCATTGTGATATATCCTTGAATATACAATATTTAGGATCTGATATGATAATTTAGAATAAGAATCCTGAGGGACATAAAACAGCATACACTAATTTGTTTGTTTTTGTAATGTATACCAAACCTAGACAAGCCTGGTCAAGTTTTCCTTTATACACCTAGAGCCCCTTCCCCTGACACTGTTTATTTAATAACACTTGCATTTTCTTAGGAATCAAATGGAATTAGCAAAGTGTCCCTCACTTATTGCATAAATCACACCCAGGTCTAAGTGCACATTTCCCAACAGATTATTTTCACATCCTGCAACAAAAAGAATACATAATGTTTTCAATGTTCTCCTGAGAAATCTCTCTGTCCAAAACTGTTTGTGTTTGCTCTTTGATTTTACTGGGTCTATCTCATCTCTCTGACCTCTAAAGGTTGACATCCCTCAGGGCTCAGTTCTAGGACTGTTTTTCTTTTTGGACTTCACACACCTCTTTGGTGATCACATGCAGTCTCATGTCTTTAAATTCCCAAATTCATATCTTTAGCAGCATTTTTCATCTGAATTCCAGAATTCTGTATACTGTCTTTTTAACCTCACCACACTGTCTAGTAGACATTTCAAGATTAACAAACCCTAAATTGAACTCCTGTTCTTCCCTGTCAAAACCTGCTATACTCACATTCTTCCCCAACCGTCTTCATGGCAACTCAATCCTTCCCATTGCTCGGGCCAAAACCTTTGACTCATCCTTTACTCATCTCACTCTCTCACACCTCGTGGAAAATTCATCAGCACATCCTCTTGGCAGAGGCAAATGTTCAGGAAATCCTATTGGCTCCACTTGGAAAACATATCTTCTATTCAGCCATTTCTCACCACCTTCACTGCTGCTACTATACTCCAAGACACTATCATGTGTCCCCTGAATTGCTGCAAAAGCCTCTTAACTGCTCTCCTGTGTCTGTCCTTCCCCCCATGCTCTGACATAAACACAGCACAGCTAGAGCAAGCAGAGTAAGGGGGTAGGATGAGAATGAGTCTTAATGTGTACAAGGTTTCTTTCTGAGGTGTTGAAAATGATCTAAAATTGGATTGTGGTAGTGGTTGCACAACTCTGTGAATATACTAAGTACTACGGAATGGTACACTGTATATTAGTGAATTATGTGGTGTGTAAAATACATCTTAATAAGGCTGTTTAAGAAAAAAGATTTGAAGAATCTGGGATTTTATTCTATTTATGAGACAACAAGTCAGCCTGACATAGTTTCATGGCTGCTGGCAGAACATGTGAGACTCCTAAAACAGGGAAAAGGGACTTTCTTATTCACAGCCCAGGAAGCAGCATGAGCATTAGCATATTTGGTGTCAGTTCTCTGTGTTCCACTTCCCACAGAGAGACAGAAAGTGATCCAGCTAATGCCAGCACTCACAGTGGGTGGCATTACAAAAGAGCTTAAGGAACTCAAATATTTTCTTCTGGGTAGTGAGCATGTTTGACCCTGATCTGGAGGGAGATACCATCTCAGTCTTCCCAAGCTATAAGCAAACGTGTGCTTTGCCTCACAGGGAGACACTATCTCTACCTTACAAGGCTATTCACTCTGCAAATACCCCTGAGAAGATAGTCTGGAAAAAAGACAACCTGTGCTCTTGGTTTTAAAATTTATAACTAATTTGCCCAAGGTTTCTATCTGAATTTAGGCCTAAGCTTTTATATCTCAACTACTAACCAAGATATAGCTAGTATTTAATTTTAAAAAAAACACCACATGAGGTAGATGGCTTTAGGTTGTAATAATTTTTAAAATAGGCATTTATACATTGATTTTTTAAAAAACCACTTTGTTGAGGTTGACTGACGTACAAAAAGCTGTATACAACCTGATGAGTTTGGAGATAAGTATACACCTGTGAAACTATCAATACAATCTATGTCATAAATATATATATATATAACCTTCAAAAAAGTTTCCTTTCACCCTCTTATTATTATAATTATTCTGTGATAAGAACACAACATAAGATCTACCTTGTTAGCAAATTTTTAAGTATACAATACATACTGTTAACTCTAGGCACTATGCTATACGGTAGATCTCTAAGACTTAATCATCTTGTATAACTGAACCTTTGTACCCTTCGGCTAATACCCTCCTGTTTCCCTCCACCCCAGATCCTAGTACTTACCCCTCTACTATCTCTTCCTATGAGTTTTGGCTTTTTTTAGGTTCCTGATATAAGTGGTATCATGTAATATTTATTCTTCTGCATCTGACTTACTTAATGTAATGTCCTCCAGGTTGATCTGCTCTGTTTCAAATGGCAGGATTTCCTTCTTAAAGGTCAAATAATATCTCATTGTATGTGTATACCACAATTTCCTTATTGATTCATCTGTCAATGGACATTTAAGTTGCTTCTATGTCTTAGCCATCATGAATAATGCTAAAATGAACATGGGAATGTAGATATCTCTTTGAGATCCTGATTTTAATTGCCTTGGATGTATATCCAGAAACAGGATGGCTAGATCATATGGCAGGCTTATTTTTTTTATTTCAGCATATTATGGGGGTACAAATGTTAAGGTTATGTATATTGCCCATGTCCCCCCTCCCCCGAGTCAGAGCTTCAAGCGTGACCATCCCCCAAACGTTGCACATCTCACTCATTGTGTTTGTATATACCCATCCCCTCCTCCCCCCTCTCACCTGCCCAACACCCGATAAATGTTATTCCTATATGTCCACTTAGGTGTTGATCCATTAATACCAATTTGCTGGTGAGTACATGTGATGCTTGTTTTTCCATTCTTGAGATACTTCACTTAGTAGAATGGGTTCCAGCTCTATCCAGGAATATACAAGAGGTGCTATATCACCATTGTTTCTTAAAGCTGAATAGTACTCCATGGTATACATATACCACATTTTATTAATCCACTCATGTACTGATGGGCACTTGGGTTGTTTCCACAACTTAGCAACTGTGAATTGTGCTGCTATAAATATTTGAGTTTATGTGTCTTTTTTGTAGAGTGTCATTTGATCTTTTGGGTAGATGCCCAGTAGTGGAATTGCTGGGTCAAATGGTAGATCTACTTGTATCGCTTTAAGGTATCTCCATATTGCTTTCCACAGAGGTTGAACTAGTTTGCAGTCCCACCAGCAGTGTAGGAGTGTTCCTATCTCTCTGCATCCACGCCAACATTTATTGTTTGGGGACTTTTTGATAAAGGCCATTCTTACTGGAGATAAGTGATATCTCATTGCAGTTTTGATTTGTATTTACCTGATGATTAGAGATGTTTAGCATTTTTTCATATGTTTTTTGGCCATTATTCTGTCTTCTTTTGAAAAATTTCTGTTCATGTCTTTTTCTCACTTTTTGATAGGGTTGTTTGATTTTTCCTTGCATGAAGAAGTCCCCAAAGGCAATCACAGAAGCAACAAAAATAAATAAATGGGACCTGATCAAATTAAAAAGCTTCTGCACAGCCAAAGAAACTGTCAAGAAAGCAAACAGACAACCCACAGAATGGGAGAAAATTTTCACAAGCTACACATCCGATAAAGGGCTGATAACTAGAATTTATTTAGAACTCAGGAAAATCAGCATGGTAGGCTTATTTTTAATTTTTTGATGAAACTCCATACTCTTTTCCACAGTGGTTGTACCAGTTTATATTCCCTAGGTACTGATTTTATAATGTATCTTATTTAATGTTTAGTGTTAATAAGGTATTACTATGTTCCTTGTTTTCGCAGATAAGGGAACAGGCTCAGCGTGGTTAAAGAACTTGCCCTGACAGCTAGGAGCGGCAGACCTGGGATTCAAGTCCAACAGTGCAGTGGAGCCACGTGGGTGGGAAGGTGAAGGTGTGGAGCAATGTGGGGGAACCAGAGCACACTCACACACAACGAGAATGAGAATGTGCTCAGTTAGGGATAACTGCTCTCGACCACCCCAGGCAGCAAACCTGGAGATCGTTCAATACACACACACACACACACACACACATACACACACACGCACGCATACACACACGAAAAGTTACAAATGTTTGCCTAATGGCAGTAGGGAAAGATCAGTGGTAAACTTCATATATAATTCCACTTCCTAGTGTTCTGTCTGGTGAGGCAGGATCTCCTACAAATTTTCCAAAGCAAGGAATAGCATGAAGGCTCTCTGGGTCATAGCTGCTTTAATTTCATCTTGGATCACAAATATTAGTAAGACTGTTTTTGTTAAAACAAGCATATTGCATACTGAAGCTCCCCAGAGAATAAAAGCAAAAAAGTCTATGCTGGTGCTATTCTACAAAGGAACATTTGGCATACAAGAAATAAATTCCGATATAAGATTTTTCCTTCATAATTCTATTAATAATTTATAAATTGACAGTTGATATGATGAAAGATTTACACCAAGTTAAGCCTAAAGTTTTCATAAAACAATTAGCTATATACACAGTAGAAATGAATCAGTTTAGGCAACTTGTAAGTTTTGTTTATAAGTTTTAAGGAAAGACTAAAATAACATATAGTGATTTTTTTTACATAATTTTAAGAGTTAGCTGTAATTCTGCAATAGCCATCATAGTAATTAGTATTTATCACAAATTTTATTTTTACATGCTGTTGCAAGCAGTAAAGTAGCAACTAATATATATACCTTCCCTTTATCTCAACTGAAGTGATTACCTCAAGAAAGATTTGAGATTTTAGGCAACTTATAAATCTTTAATAGCTTAACACCTCAGAAAATTGACTATAGTTAATTTTAATTATAACTTCAAAATATATTGTTTATAGTTTGCCACTGCCTTATAATTTCTTTGAGCCACGGCCTTTTCCATGGTTTTTAGAGGCTACCAATACCATTAATCTTAAAACCTGAATATAATAGTATTAGAAGGTCTAATCTAAACATTTACTAACATCATGATTTTATTTTTCTAAAGCACACATTTTCCAGATTTGAGGTTATTTGTTAGCACCTCCTTCCAGAACATCCTCCTTCACTCAAGGTGTAACAAGGCTCTGTCAGTTCTAATGTGTAAAATTCAGGGAAATCTTTGAAAAAGCAAACACACCATTGAAAACACATAGAAGATACCACTAGATAAACTAGAATAGAAAGTTGTTAATCCATGGGAATGATTCGTGATAAATTAAAATATTCAAATTAAATAAAAATGCAATGGTAAACAACAGCATTAAGAAGGTTTGCAATAAAAATCGAAAGTGTATTTGCACAAGACTGTGAGGACCTCAAAAAAATTTTTAAAAATGTTTTTCTTATTAAATTTCTAAATCTCCCAATTTAGAAATCCTAGTAGATAAACATCCCCAAACGGGACAACCACAGTGAAGAGGGTGATTCATTTGTTTTTATAAGTTCTCTGTAAATAATTACTTCTGAAAATACATCCCAAGCCCACCATCAGTGAGGAACAATGGGGAAGGGGGTCTTTGTCTTGCGCTCAGCAGGGGCCTTTAAACTAATATGTATTCCTACCCACTATTGCCATACCACATGGTTCTGTGCAATTTAGCTTCACATATTGTTAATCATTTCAGCATTCAAAAAGTCTCCTTGAAAAGTCCAGCTGAAGGGGCATACTGATTCATGTGGCTTAAAAATATCCTTGCAATTCACAAGCTATTTTTTATTAAAGGCAATAAAGAAGTAGCATGAGAAGACATTTGGATTCTCCTACCGTGCTCACATCTACATTTCCTGTGTTTTTTTGCCTTTGCTCCAAGTCAGAGCAAAGACAATAGCAAAAGACTGTATAGACTCAAAGATACTAATTTCCTTGAAGATTTCTCCACCCAATGTGAAGAGACATGATGAAAGTCATAGAAAGATCACCTAATAGCACATAAATAAGCCTTTAAACAAAATAGCACCGGAAGACAAAAAGTCATTGGCAGAGAAAGGTCTGACTTTTAAGATCTTATAAATCATATCTACAGTTTAGATGTTTTATGGTCTACTAATCATTTTCTTTTAAATATTGTAAAACTATGTACCTTTTCTTTTTTTATTTTTAAATTTCAGTATTATGAGGATACAAACTTGATTTTTGAATCGGAAATCCCAAAACATTATTTACAAAATAATTACACATTTTACTCAGTCTAGTCCTCATAAAATCCTGTAAGTTCAAATATTTATTAGCCTCCAACTATGTCAATTTTTATGAGTGACAATGTCCCATGGAACAAAGCTTTTTTGTTTTATTTCATTTGATTTTCATTTTATTTTTAAAAATAAACTTTAAAAAACTTCACGAATGATTACATTATGGATTTTTAGTAATTGTTTTCAGAAATTCCAAAATATACAAAATTCTATTTTCAATGTTATAATATGTTGATGATTCTCACATATAGTGAATGGCATTTTAGATATTTAAATCATTTTTTTTTTTTACTTTTGTGAATGCACTAAAATATATATTGGAGAATGCACTAAAATATATATATCAGGCTGGAAGATCTTGAAATCTGCTCTGGCAACTTTAAAAATGTTCTCAACATATTTGTTTCTCTTGTGGACCTAACAATTTCAGGTTACATAAATAGAACTTCTCTTTCTGACATTAGTATACAGGTACTAAAAATTGTATTTTAAAGTTTCTTAAATCGGTCATATCCTACTAAAGCCCACATAAGTAATAGATAATTTTCTAGTAATTAAAACAATGAAAATTTCTATATTATATAGACATATTTATTTATTGGTTATTCACTAAATTCTGTATCAATGCATAGAAATAAAATGTGCATACATCTTTTGACCTACAATTTCCCCTACCAGATCTATTTACAGGACTATTCATTTAGGAGCATAAATATGTTTGTACATGATGACCATTAAGCATTGCAAATAATCATGAAAAGTTAGAAATAATCTGAAGGACCATTCGTGGAGATATGATAAATAAGTTGTAGGATACCTACATATCAATGAAGTACTACTACATTAAAACAAAAACAAAGTAATTCTACTGATATTAAAATCGAAAAAAAATGTACATCATAAGTAAAAATGAAAATCATAAACATCATGTAGATGATGATTCCATTTGTGTAAAAACAAGGTATATATGATACACTTTTATAAATGTGTGTTCATATATGCATAGAAACTGAAATCTAGATGGGTATATAGCAAACTGCTAATCATTGCTAGTAGTGAAAACAATGTGAGGGGAAGAGAGGATTCTTCTTTAACCCGTTCTACTGATCACACACAATTGCTTTATATAATTTTGTAGTATTTATATTTTAGCTGGAATTTTTAAAATAGTAAAGCAGAAGTTTAAGTAGCTTTGCCACTTTTTATCCCTTTAATGTATTTTCAACCTGGGTCCCTCACTCTTACATATCACCCATGAGAGCAGCAGCCCATCAACACCACTGCCGTCCCAGCTTCACTTCTTCCATCATTTAGGGAAGGAGTTAAAAACAATAACAAAGTTCACAGCTTTCAGAGGTTTCTCATCATCCTTTGATTCTTAGACAGATTCTGACTCTATATGCTCTTAGCATATATTCTAGTCTATTAAAGTTTCCTTAAAGGCAGGATCAGACTAGTTATGAACAGACATGTAACAGGTGAAATTCCAACTTAAAAGCCTTGAAATGTGCCCGTAGATAAGATACTTGTCTTTTTAACTAGATTAATAATAACTTGGTAGAGGTCTTACAGTCATCAGATGCATGTCTTTCACCTATGTCCAGTAAGTTTGAATACTGCACATTTTCAGATTGCTTTAAAATCTCCAAGGATATGTACATACAGTGTCTTATTTGGTATCATAACGAAGCTAGAGGGTAGAGGGAAAAGGAATCTTAAACCAATTTACAGATAAGAAAACTTAGCTTCTAAGAAGATACATCAAATATCCCAGAGAAAATAGAGTCTAGTAAGTTACAGAGACAATGAGTGGTAGAATTGGAAATTAAATCCTGTTTTTATTTATTTATTTATTTTTACTTTAAATCCAATGAACTTTCTATTAGACCACAACCACCCACATAAGACAAACATTCTTTTCTAACCTGATGCTATGAAATAAGTTCATCATTCATTTGGCTACTTCAGGGTACATTTTTTACTTTCTTCATCTTAGCCAGCTGAACACAACACAATTCTTTTCATTATGAGATATTTGGCAGGGAGTCTCATCAATGTTCTTTCATGAGTAAGGCAAGCAAATTTTAGTTACTACTACCCTGTGGGTATTCATGTCACTATTCTTTCTGTATTATATGAAAGAGGCTAGAGTCTCCATCTTTGAGCATCCACATGCTTATGTGAATTCACAGACAGTTTAGGAGTCAGTTCATGATTGTGGCTAAGCACACAGGTTATAGCATCAGCCTGGGTTCACATCGTGGTTATGCCATGTAAGTAGCTGTATGACCTTGGGCAAGGTAATACTGCTCATCAGATTTCTTATACATAAAATGGGAACAATAATAGTATCCATGACATGGGGTTATTGTGAAGGTTTGATGAGTTAAGAAGTACAAAGCATTTAGAATGGCACCTGGCACATGGGAAGTGATCAATAAATGTTAGCTATTATCACTCAAAGAGTGCATTGGAAAAATATGTTGGTTCTCACCACAAGCCATCCAAAAAAAGCAAGTCTGTGTGGCAGTGGGCTGGCTCTCCATTTGAGTAAGAGTACATTATGTATGTTAACCACACAGAAGACTATCGAGCGATGAATACTGATACTTAAGTTCATGTCAAGTAATTCAACCCTGAGAATTTCCCTGAGCATTTGACATTTGAGAGGAACAACACAACTGACCCACTAACCATCCAGCCCAGGGTTCCTCCGTGGATTAAATTAGATTCTCAGAAAATATGGGATTGAATCATATTATTTTAGCTCCTCAGAGACACATGTATCATTACTGAATGAAAAATTTAAGTTTATATCCTTAGCTTTCTTCTGTGATAAATAAACAAGTAATATTGTCCTCTGTATTAGTTATGCTTGAAAACCTGGTACATTTTGCTATCTGAAGTCTTTACATAAGGATTCCATTAAAGTTTGCTCTGAGAATTTGTTGCCAAGAAAATATTTGTCTTGAAAATTTGAAAGTGCTCTTTTTTGTCAGAGACTATATAATTTAACATTTTCCTTTTGTGGCCCTAAATGTCCAAAAATTCTGCATTAAATTAAGAGTTTAACTGCATTAACATCCCAGATGAGCAGTCAATGTGTATTTTTCTATAATTTTTTTAAATTTTCATTTTTGTTGTCAGTTTAAAGTTGTGTTTTGTTATATACACCACCTTGACACTTTTCTTAAGAATAACCGGTAATTAAAAGGAACACATCTTTAACAAACAATGGTAATAAATTCATTCATTTTTCTAATTTCTTCATTAATTTGCTCATCTAGCATTATTGAGCACCAACTCTGCTACATATTAGAAAAAGAATGAAAGTCTATACAATCTGTAAACCTTCAATTTCATTAAAGTAGTGTAAGAGCACAGGAAAGAATACATTTAAGAAAATCATTGAGTTTTCATAATAAATGTGTGGAATACATGCTATTAAGCTCATTTCTCTGTAACTCTAATTTATGGTCCTCTGAAAAGTGCCTTTTAATCTGTGAATATAAAAATGAATCTGCTAATTTTTACAAATATATCAAAAATCATAAAACTAAATAAATGAAAAAGCTTTTACACAAATCATCTTGGTTCTATACATATCCCAACAGCACTCAGGAGATTTTGGAAATATTCAAAGCTGCGATCAGAACTTCAGGACATTCCTTTGACTATCTGAATATTATACATTTTTATCTTTGAAGGTGAATACTCTTGGAGGGGAAATGAACAAAAGTAATTTAGAGTCAAGACTGGTGAATAAGTCATCATTATAAAAACAATCAACTCCAAGAAGTGTTCCAAAAACATTTTGAACAGCATTGCATTTATTATAATGACTGTAGAGCTCTCTTATCCCTTTATCACAACAGCTTGGGCTTATAGACTATATTATTGTGAATTCTGAAGTTTGCTTAAATATTAAATTTACTTTGCTACCACACTTCATGGCCTGTGCTACCCAAGCTCACGAAGGAAGCATTCATTCTCTGGCTTCCTTTATAATCTTATTAGCCATCATTCCTTAGCCATCATCTCATTAGCCATCATTCCTTCCTGGAGATAATAATAAAAACTCAAAGAGTGTGTTGTTAAAGGATAGGATTCATTTGCAGCTCTCAAAAATCTTGTACTCTGGAAAAACCCTGTACAAATCCCAAACTGCTAATTGCATGTATAAAAGACCTAGGAGGTCAGAAAAGGAAGAAATGCTAAGTTGCATTCTGTGCTGAAATAAATGATAATAACAGCTGCCATTTATTGAGTCTTCACCTTGAGCTGGATATTTCATTTAAATCATCTCATTTAATATAACCAGTGTGGTCATATAGGTATTTATACTTCCCCATTTTGAGATAAGGAAACTAAACTTCAAAGAGTTGCCCAAGGTTACAGAGCTATGACTGCCAGACCAAACCAGGCCTGATTTCAAAGGCTCTTGCACTCCACGACACCACCTGTTACCCTTCTAAAGTATTTTCTTCTATATAGATCTCAACCACTTCTGCCATGGGAAAAGCTGATAGGAGAGAAAACCGACTGGCAGGACGTCAGATTAAACATGGTTTGTGTTTCCTAAGGAATTTTAGAAGCTGTTACATCCACTTAACTATGCCTCTTCAAAATGAATAAACAGAAGCTGGGAAAATACATTTCTTATAGAAGTATTATATATTCATCAGACAAATGAAAAACTCAACTCCAGATGTTAATGTAAAATTATCCAGATGCTACAAAATGCTCATCCAGAATACCAGAGGCAAAAGAACACCAAACTGAAAATTGATTTCAAAAAAAAAAAAAAATCAAAGTGGAGACACCTATTTGCTTTTTTGCTAAGTTACAGAAGATTGGTTATTTCTTTGCTTTTTTAGTACACACACTTGGGAAGATCTCTCTTAAATGATGGAATAAAGTGCAAAATTAAGTGTTTCCTGGCTTGATTAATTAATGTACAGTTTTCATAGCAACATTCTGTGGCCCCTGTAACATTTTGCTTATGTGCCGCTTTTGGATTGAAAAAGTATAGATTTCTTAGGCACTCCAGAGATAAAATACAAAAAATAAAAGTTACTGTCATACAAATAATTTGTGCTGATTAATATTCCTGTGTGGCTGTTTAAATTTGAATCCAGAATGATAGGTTATCATTTTGTTATTGATTTTCCTGGGATTTTGGTGTAGCTCTAGCACATGAATGAACGACAAATGAAAACACTAACAAATTTTAAGGTGTTACCTTTTTGTCACAAATTTAATAGATATTGGAAAGCTAGCTGGTTCATTGACCAGGATAGTCAAACTACATAAGACAGTACCCTCTTTCTACTCCCAGGCTTGATTTAAATCTGATTTGGCTGACTATGTGGAAGACTACACATACGTTTATGTTATGTAAACTGAGGAATTCGAAAATACCAAAAGGAGAAAGTCATCGTCCCCTTCCTCATAGAACTCAATAGCCTGGAACATATTAGCAATGCCTAGTAAATAGCAGTACTTTCAACTACCTAATCATCTATGAAAAGATATTACAAAGAGATTTTATGTTAAATATCTAGATATAAAATATAGACATACTTTTTAAAGTAAAAATACAGAAAACATTCATTCTTGTTACCAGATTCAAAACAAAACAAAACAAGCCAAACCTATTTGTATTCGTATCTCAAGAAACATCCTTTTGTAGTTTTCCTTTAGGGAATTGTATGAGTTATAATCATATCAATGGGAACTAACAAGAATTTCATTTAGTTTGGGTCTTTAGCTGTTTTTTAACCTTGCAGTCTTCTAATAAGATAGCTTGTTTACTTCTGTTTCTGCAGCTGTGAGTTCTGGACAGAGCTGTAGTGACGTTATTTTTCAAAATAACCCCAAATCCTCTTTCCAGATCAGAATATCAAAGTATTGTTTGGTTGGGCATATATTCTACTGATTACTCTTGACCTAATTACTTTATATCTTTACCACCTAGATTTGCATTTACCTTATGCTGTACAAGTCCTCTCATTTTTCTTAATATATGAATATCCTATTTGTCATAATTTGATCTACTTCCAATTTTGGAGTTTAAAGGACCTGAAGATGCTGTCTCTTTTATTATTTTAAAAGAAATTTGAGTATCATTGGAAGCACTGACATCAGCTCCTTTTCACATTCTGCCTGTGTTTCCTCTTTGGATAAAAAGCCCATTTGGCTGAAAAATTACCTGTGCTATTTTCAAAAAAGAAAGTTAGGCACCAACTGTGCTATTTTTCTGGCAATAGAGATAAAATGTTCTGAACTCTCTCTCCTCTCAGTCCTAATGCAGGGCCTTGACCAGAGCAGGGCTGAGGGTAACTGATATCCTTGGGCTCCCCTCTCTGGGGGGTCTCAAAGACACCTGTGAACCTTGGCAAGTTTTAGCGGATTGGCTCTGCGGATCAGAAAGGTATAAATACTTTCACTTGCCCAGGATACCATTTCCCCTCATTTTGCTACTGTCTTAATGATATATGTTCCTGAGAACACAATTTGCAGTCCTCTATCCGTGTTTAAATGTTCTTTCTGTGCCTTTTCTTGTTTGTTTGTTTTGTTTTGTTGTAGTTGTTTTGTCTATATTTAAATGGCCCATGTAAGTAGCTCAGCCTTGTTAGTATCTTATGCTTAATGGAATGAACAAGTAGAGACTATGTCATAACATCCACAAGGCACCATATAAGTGCTGAAGACAAAACCAATTGCTTTGTTTCGGATTTTCTCTCTACCTTTGGGTTGCATCAGTTCTCTGATCCTATCAACTAGACACTGTCTCAAGAAAAATCTGTATGCTTTTCTTAACACGGAACCCCAGCAAAAAGAGTATGCCCATCTTCTGTCAATGGGACTGCTTTATCTGTGACAATAACTTAGAATTCAAACATTACCCTATGAGTGGGGAATTAATTATTAAAATATTATCTCTCTGGAAAGACTGACCAAAACACTGGGGGAAAAGGAGTGGATAAAATGTTGTAATTCTAGCGACAGGGTCTTTCATGCTAAAGAATGAACCCCACATTATGTAAGCAGTGTTGGAAAAGAATGCTAAAGCAACTCACATTTTATAAACTAAAGCAAAAACCCCAAATATTTTCATTCCTTATGCTTATAAACATCCTTATTTTTTTTTAATTTATCTTCAATTTTTTTAAAGGTCTAGGACTTGGAAATCTTCTTTTTATTTTAACAAGCACTTAACCAAAATTATTGTACAGGGAAATAATTCTGTTCCCCTAAAATCTGTTTCTGTTACATATTTCTGCAAGGCAGATATTTTGGTTGTTTTTGTTTTTTTCTAAGTGCAAGTTTAAGACAGAATTTTCTCCTTCTGAAACTGTTTTACAGCTCAGTAAAGGCAGTCCCTCTATTCAGTTTATTCAATCATTCAGTGGCTGAAATAATCATGGGAAGTCAAAGTAATTGTTAGGATCACAGCTTGTCTCCCATCACTCCCTCTCACATTTTCTAGGTGGCAACCATGCAGTTCCCCAGAGAGGTTACTGCCACTTCCTCTCTTTCTCCATAACCCTGGAACCAAGCCTTTCTGTGCTACCTCCTTCTCCCAGACTCCGACATGTTTTCTCTGATTTATTTCATCTCTTTTCTTTTTTTTTTTTTTTTTTTTTGAGACAGAGTCTCGCTTTGTTGCCCAGGCTAGAGTGAGTGCCGTGGCGTCAGCCTAGCTCACAGCAACCTCAAACTCCTGGGCTCGAGTGATCCTTCTGCCTCAGCCTCCCGGGTAGCTGGGACTACAGGCATGCGCCACCATGCCCGGCTAATTTTTTATATATATATCAGTTGGCCAATTAATTTCTTTCTATTTATAGTAGAGACGGGGTCTCGCTCTTGCTCAGGCTGGTTTTGAACTCCTGACCTTGAGCAATCCGCCCGCCTCGGCCTCCCAAGAGCTAGGATTACAGGCGTGAGCCACAGCGCCGGCCTTATTTCATCTCTTTTCTAATCACCCCAAAACATAATGTCCTTTATCCTTTGCACCTAAGACATGTTTGCCACATAGGCAGTGCTCAGTATTTGTTAATTGAATAAAATAGCTAAATGTTGAGGACTACTCATTGGCTATGTAACCCCATGAAATTTATTCATAATATCAAATAATTGGGTGGTTCCATTGAATCTGTATCCCAGCCATATTTTTGGTATCCTATCCTTTTGGAAGTGTATTTGCTTATTAGTGATTAATATGTGAGCTGCTCCACTGTAGCTAACTCAACACAAAAGTTTATCTTGTTATAAGAGAAATGGATGCAACATAACACATTGTAAGAAGGAAGAGCAAAATGTTTTTCATCCACTGAAATAGCAAACTAATGTGGAGATGAGGAAAAAGGCAAAATTAAGTCACTATTATGTTTTCTTCTTTAAAATGCAATATAGGCTTTTTCCCTCCCTTGACATAATCCTTAAGAATTTTTATCAAGTCTCGCAATAAGGTAGTTCATCCTGAAGAGAATAGTAGATAACTACTATAAGTGGATGTCAGGTTTAAAATATGTGAAATACCTCTAAAAAGGTGGCAGCTGTCACTCCTGATACAACTAACATCTACACATGTGGTTATGCTGCAGATATTAGGCTAGTGGAATGTGTCTGTATGGAAACACAGATACATACATACATACTTGCTTTATATTTTATGAGCCAAAACAACACAGTTCCCAAACTTACGACTAGTAGCCAATATACCAACAACTTCCATGCAGTTCCCCATGGCTACCTGAGGTAGTGCCTGATTATTCACATGGTAAATGCTATTTGCTACTCTCCTCTCCCCCATAAAATTAAAAACATAAGTGCAGTATGACTCATTTTTAGCTTAATATTCATCATATTACTAATCCAGTAAGGAAAAGTCCTTTGCAAAATAATTAGTGGAAATTATTACACTTATAAATTATTGTTTCAGTGAAAGGACTTGATTTTCCTTTGGTGCGTTCACTAAAATATTACATACAACCAAGGTTATATTTAAGTCAGTTTAAATTTCTGTAAGAATTTCTATTCATGTTTTGGCATATATTAGTTTAAACCAGATGCAACTGCATTTTTATTGACTAAAAATAGTCAAATATTGGCAATTTCATATGGCTCAACCTAATAATAGGTTTGGTTTTAGGAGACACTTATCATTTGAATAATAAAATAAATAATTCTTATTACTGAATGAAGCAAAAGAACAAATTTACACAAAGGAAATATAATCTTGCCAGGATTGCCATTCTTTCTTGCAAAAGGAGTATCATAGGATTTTTGTTACCCATGATTAGAATTTGATTTCCATGTACTCCCCAGGTAGCAGAATTCAGTAGTTATTCACTTATATTTTTTCCAATGAAAATATTTGGCTGAAGTTGGTCTGCTCTGGTACAAAATAGTACACATCCTCATGCTAGAATTCTTTGCTGTAGATTTTTCTCCAGTTTTCATTTCATAGCAGGGGACTTGGTAAAGCAGCTCCTGATGTCTTTTTAAGTTTGCTTATAAAGT
Organism: Microcebus murinus; assembly: GCF_040939455.1. Classification (NCBI taxonomy): domain Eukaryota; kingdom Metazoa; phylum Chordata; class Mammalia; order Primates; family Cheirogaleidae; genus Microcebus; species Microcebus murinus. The sequence goes on from NC_134108.1 coordinate 32,497,563, forward strand.
GTAATGACAACCATTCCATTCCTGGGTTACTTGTCTCAAGGACTTTTGATGATAGCTCTAGTGCTGAAATAGTTTCCCTAAGGATCAGAAACTTATTTTAATAGCTTCAAGATCCTTTGTTATGTTTTCAAGTATACTTTTGCAATAAGGGTAATAGTACATTGTCTTTCCTGTGTGAGACTGATTAACTGATACCACCTCAGGTTTTTCCCAGTAGAGATGGTAGATGGCACTTAATTATCCACATGGTGTCATACAAGCGCTGTGACCAATGGTAAATACACATTTAGAAATGGCTGATTGGACCTAAGGGTTCAGTTTATGAAGTGGAATGATCATGAGATTTGCCATCAGGAGATCTGGACTGGATCTGGACCAGAGATTAATGTTGAACATTTACCATTACATGACCTCAGACAAGTTACTTAATCTCCATCTGTAAAATGAGAATAATAAAAATTTTGGCTTCAAGTGTCTCCAAGGCTTTGGTGAGGATCAGAGGGAAGAGTGCATGGCAAAGTGCTGTGTAACGGATGCAGCACCATAGACAAAACGGCTACTGCCAATGTTGTTGACAACAAAAACAACGTTAATCCACTATTTTTTTTCCTTTGCTTGGGATTCATATTTTAACAGAAAGGCTTAGACTCTACTTAATAATGTAAAATAAAACTGATAAGACCCATCAGATCTGGCATGACCTGCCATTTCCTCCTGACAGGTTTGCTCAGGACTTTATGCTCAATTATAAATGCCACAAGGTGAGTTTTGACAGTCTTAAATGCTTCTTATAATATCTAGTTCATTTAATAGTTGTTTTCTTCCTCTCTCTATAGACAACAAATATTGTTATTGCTTCATAGTTTTGTAATCTCAATACACTTTAGAACTGGGATGTGAATTATTGACAATAGTTTATAATTTTCAGTTCAGAGAACTTTAATATAGGCTTTTCTATGATAGATGGCAAAGAGTGTAACAAGGAGAACTTATTTTACCCAGTTTTTTTGCAATAAAGTGCTAGTATATTTAAATGTTTGTGTGTCTCTCTCTGTAATACTTATGTGGAAAAGAAGTGCTATTGGATGCATATGCTAGAGTGAATAGTCTCTATAATATTAAGTCTTACTTGGTCCTTTGCAAATTTCCTTACAAGATGATAGTGATTTTACCAATGACCAAGAGTGGAGTGTATGAAAACATAAGTGTCCTTTATACACAAATAACTAGTGTAAAAAAATGAAATCTGAAGTTTATTTAGATCAAAACTGACAGTTTTGAAGAAAAGTCCAAAAGACTAGCAAATTGGTAAATTAGAGTATAGAGTGCTGTCTTTTCTGACAGTAGGGTAGATGATGTCAATTCAGTCCAGATAGAATTTTACCTAAGGAATTAATTAATAATAACAAAAACAGAAGGAATTAGTTAGAGCCAAAGTAAAAGAAAAACATACATTTTTACTTTTGCTGAACCAAAAATCTATTCACCTGTTGGTTTACTTAATATTTTTAATAAAATTAACTATAAGATGGAGAATTACTAAATCTCAGTCAAATACAATATTGATATAATTGCCTATAGTTTGAAGAAATAAATCTCTTTTAAGTCATTTAAAACCCTAGTTTCCTAGCTGCTCAGGAGGTTGAAGCAGGAGGATCAATCACTGGAGCCCAAGAGTTTGACACTGCAGTGAGCTACAATGATAGCAATGCACTCTAACCAGGGTAACAGAGCAAGACCCTATCTAAAAAACAAACAAAAAAACCTAATTTCTACAGCCTCACTTATTATGTGTATAAAATGGCTATCAGTGTTGTAAAAGTATATTTTTATAATTGATATTGGCAACCAATTTTAAAGACCTCAGAAAAAGATTTATATATTACAGCATTTGAGAATTCTATTTTAAAAGTAATGATGTCATTATAATGGGGTTCAACTATGTCTAACACAGCATCAAGTTCTTTCTTATGGAAATGGACAAGAAAAGATTCTCACACACAGAGAGCTAGAGAGCTTCTAGGTGGGGCATTAAAACTTGTGGTCAAAACTGACACCTGTATACAATACTTGAGATGTTCTGGAGTTCTAATTACAATTTAGGCACACGACACAGATTCTGTTGTTGACTTATGAGAGTAACACATTGTCCAACATCTTCTCACTTCTCTAATTCCCAACACTCACAGAGAATCAACGTATTCTGTCCTTAAAATGCTCCTGATGAGAAACCTTGTACTACCTCATTTATCATTCACCTATTTAATATAGGGTGGCCCCTGGGACACTCACACACTAGTAGACTCATTCCATAACCATGCCTGGAGAGCAGTTAAAATCAATAGCTCATTCCATAAGCGTACCCGGAAAGAAGTTAAATTTGGAAGGCAGCTACGCTTACCACTATACCACCAAGGTGCTTAAGAAGTTAAATTTGAATAGTAATGCCTTTTTTTTTGAGACAGGGTCTTGTTCGGTTGCTCTGGCTGGAGTGCAATGGGGAGATCATGGTTCACTGCAACTTTGAACTCTTGAGTTCAAGTGATCCTTAAGCATGTGCCACCATACCCCGGGCCAAACTTTTCTTACTTTCTTTCTCTCCTTTCTTTCTCTCCTTCCTTCCCTTCCTCCCTCCCTCCCTCCCTCCCTTCCTTCCTTCCTTCCTCTTTCTCTCTCTCTCTCTCTTCCCCTCCCCCCTCTCTCACTCTCTTTTTTTCTTTTCTTTCAAGATGGGGGTCTCACTATCTTGCCTGCCCAGGCTGGTCTGCAACTCTTGGCCTCAAGCAATTCTTCTGCTTTAGCCGCCAAAGTGCTGGGATTATAGGCATAAGCCACCATGCCTGACCTCTCAAACCCTTTTTATAAAGCTTCCACTGGATCTCCTCTAATTTGATTCTCATGAAAATCAAATCAGGCCAGGTGTGTGTGTATATATATATATATATATATATATATATATATACACACACACACACACACACACACATATCATGGAATACTAAGGATTATATTTAATCAAAAGTACAAAAAAAGCTAAAAGTAAAATGATCAAAACATGCAAAATACCTTAAAATTTAAGCTATAACAAAATTGGTGAAATTAAGAGAAAAAGTTGTTTGAGATAAAAGAATTAAAAATAATTCTAAAGAAAAAAATTCTGACAAGTAAATAATACAATTAGAACACATAACATTCCAAAAACAAAAATAAAATAAACATTACAAAAGCAACATAAAGAAATATAAATAATTTACCAGAATAAAAATTGAGAAGAAAAACAAGATGATAAATGTAAATATGCCAAGATAAAACTCTTAAAATCAGAAATGTAAAATTGTTAAAGAGATGAAAAATAAGCTAGAAAAAAAGGTTAAGAAAATAAGAGTTAAAGTGAAGTTTAAAAGAATTAGATACAAAAAAGAAGTAATTTATCCATCAGAAAAAAGGTAACACAAAGAATTTTTTTAAAATGTAAAACATGAAACAACTAAAACCCAGAAACGAAAACATAGACAGCAGCCCAAACTCAGGCCTGTGCAACCTCACACAGACAGAAATCAGAAACTGCTAGCAAGTGGCACTCCCTGGCTTGCCGTACCCAGCGTATTTTCCAGAAAACCCCAGAAATAGAAGAAAACTTGAAGTCTTGTACTTTTCTGGTGCTCTGAGGACACGCTAGGACATAGCTAGAAAATTACTAGCTATGGAACTCTGGAAAGTTACTTGACCACTCTATACCACTTTTTTCTCGGCTGTAAAATGGGACAAGTATTAGTGCATATGAGTTCATGCTTGTAAAACTTTTAGAATAACACTGCCATAAAATAACTGTTAGCTATTATAATTATTATTATTGTTATTTTCTCCCTGGCCCTGGATTAACCTCACATTAGCACTGAGACCCTCACCGATTTCTTCCAGTCGTTTAAACTTTAGCAAGCTCATGGTCTTTTGCTTCATTTATTCCTTCAGTCTTATTTAATAGCCTATTCCCCTAGCCATGACCCCACACTGCAGGGTCTGTACCTTCCACACTCCCTACTCCCATTCCAGGCTGAGCCAGTTCAGTCATTCCACAATTAGGGGTGGGCTTAAGTCAATATTAATTATTGAACCTAGAGAATGTGCTATCATATTATAGAGGTTACAAGGAGACATTGCCATAAATAATTTAATTTGATCTTCGTTATAGCCAAGTGAACTGGTAGTGGGGGTACATATTTTTAATAGATAGTTTGCTTGCCTGTTCAAGCCCCATTGCTAATCATTGGCAGAGCTCTCTGAAAGCCAAATCTAGTGGACATCCCAAAAGAGTGCTTTTGTGCCTTCTACCACAACCCTGGACTTCCTTACTTAGCCTCACAGAAACTTATTACCCTTCTATTCCATTTGAGTGGATCCTATTCCAGAATACTGAGATAACCAGGTCTCTTAAATATTAATGTTATCTTCTCAGGATTCCATTTTTATTTAGTTTCTTCTACCATCTTTGTTTTTCAACAATACTGTACTAATTTAATAAGGATTCGCTGATACATTCTAGGCGCAATGTTTTTTGGAGGGGGAGAGGAGTCTCAAACTGATCAACAGAGAAAAAGGAGGAATATGATCTTCTTAATTTTACCTTTATTTTATTACAAAGATATAGTTTTTAGATACAATAAATTGCCTTAAATAAATTATATATTTTGTGTGTGTATGATCCCAAAATATTTCAAGTGCTCTGTGTAGTCCAGCTGGAGTGAAAACATTTCACTTCCTGGTGGACTCCATAGGAAACCTCACCGAAGGAGACACTTTCATGTTGTTGCTCCAGGTATTAACTGGCCTCGTGTTGGACAACACCAGAATGATTTTTAGAGAAAGGAAGTCTGAAACCCCAAATAATTATTTACTTAAATTTCTATTCATAACTGATACTAATTAATAATACTCTGCTGCTTCTCTCTTAAGGAGAAATTCCAAGGGTAATTGAGAAAGGCTAGTTCCTCATTTCCATTCCCCCAGTTCTACACAAACTCACACATGAAATTGTGTTATGGCCTTAACAATGTTATATCAAAAAGGAATCTCTGAAACATTTTTTAATATGTTGTTGGGTTTGTGACTTCCTTCTCCAGTATTTGCAATTCTAAGGATCACGCAATGTCAGGTGATGAAAAGAGGAAGACGAATATTCTGTCTGTATATATAAAATTCTGTCACATAGGAAATCAAAATAATATCAAAGCTCCACATACAGTTTACCAAAAAAAAAAAAAAAAAGTATCTTCAAGATTTAATGATGGTTTCTCTAGGGATTTTTATACAAGCCTGCCATGTTTCAAAAGCAAAATCAAAGCGAATCTAAATTCCATTGAGTTGCAGTCCAGAAGAGTGGGAAGGTTGTGGTAACAAGAAAAGGAAATCATATGTAAATAACTTAAAGGTCTCTGTATGAGGAAATTGAAGCAAATCACTATGGTAACCATGAATATTTAGTTAGCAATCTAGAGACAATCCAAAGAAATTAAAAGTAATAATTCTAATTATAGAAAAGGGAGATTCTCATGTAACAGAAAAACATTTATAATTATATAATTTATAATTTTAATTCTAGCATCCCTAAAGCAGTGCCATCTAGATAGCCCATCCTTAATATTATGACTGTCATTCTTCTCTCAGCCACCTCTTCAACCATCAATAACATAGTTATAGCTCAAAGTTTATTTAGTCAACTCAAACCCGCCCAGATCCACCAAAAGTCTATCAAGTTTTCTAACAGAAAAATTAGTCTCTTTTTTCAGTTGAAAGTAATTAGAAGGATTAATACTCTTTCCCTAAATAACTGCTGCCCTGTTCTTCTCCTATAAGATTTAAGAAGGCTAGAAATATCTGAAGAATAAGCCAAGAGGAGAGACATAAGAATCATCAGAAATACTAGTTTAAAATATACACAGGGCTTCTTAAGCTCCTCCCCAATATACTGAATTAAAAGCTCTTGTCTGGGAATAGCTATTTTATAAACATTCCTAGGTGATTTCTAAAAGCCAAGTGCTCAGTGGTACCTCCAAGTGGCAGTTCTTGTTAGCAGTTCTCAGTAGCATCTGGGGCAACTGCTACTGGCAGAGGTAACCCTTCGGCTGAGAGTAGTAGGCCTTGATAAGTTGGCTCCCTGCAGCACTGCTGGAGAGGCATGTGTGTGTGGCTGTTCCCACCAGAGCTTTTCCTGTGGTTGCCCTCAAAGTAATGGAGACCCCCGCCGTCTACTGCTTCACACCCTGCAACTCCTACTAGGGAGCTCAGTATCATTCTTTCAAAGAAAGGCAAGGCAGAGGTCCTGCTGAGTCCTCTCTTGCCACTGATGATACAGAATTGCCCTTCTAAAATGAAACCATTTTAAGGTTTTTACTCAAAGCCTCCTTCTGCTTGCAGCCTGGATAACAACATACAGGGCCATATTATTATCTCTCCTTTGCCCTTCATTATCTCTCCTTTGGCAAGCCTTGAGACTTGATGCCTTATGATTATTTCATAGCTCAGAGGGAGCCTTTCTTCTTCCTTTGCGTACAGGGTCAAAGTGCTAGACTGCAGGGTTAAGCTCTTTCTTGGTGTGTTGAACCTTGCATTCTCTAGGAGACTGGGTATATGCCCTAAAGCACCCTTTTGGTAAATACACATGATTAACTTTCGTGGATCACTTGAAGGCAATGTAGAGAAGTGGATAGGGGAGGGGCCAAGCCAAAACATGGAGGGAAGGGATGGGGGTGGCTGGAGCAAAAATAAAGCTGAAGAAATAAGCAGAGATGATGCAGTTAAGACTAAGGAGGACAGAAGGAAAAGCTAGACATCTCCAGTGATACTGTGGACACAGGGCAGTATTAAGTTTCAATATAGAGGCTGAAGTCTAGGGCTATAATATCCTTTAATAGATCAATGAGGAAATTACCTAAGGTATCTTTTGGCTCTAAAATGATGTACTTTTCACCTGAAATGTTGGCACATGTCGCTAAAATTCTCCAGACAACTGACAATGTAATAAACCTTAGACTCAGTAGATTTGGCATTAGTCACAAGAAGACTATTTTCTATTCATGCCCCCTGCCTAAATCATAAACATTGTTGTCTAATTAGTGTGTTATAATCGAGATATGTTTATTTTATAATACCTCATTTCACACGTGGGCCTTAAAAATACTCTATTCTGATTTTTCTTTTTTCTAACTTACACATATCTAAGGGACATTTTGAAAGTTTGCAAGGAAATAATCATTCAATGTTTAGTCAAAAATATATATTTTTAATAGAAATCATGATAAATATTTAGACACTGTTGTCCAAAATAAAAATTTATCTTGTAGCCTAATAAGACTCGTAAAACAACGGAAAGGAAATAAACAAAAGAGATGTGCATATAAAGATAAATGAGTGATGTAATGAGAAAGCTATTTACTTAGTATTTGTCCCCCAAACCCAGAAGCTCAGTATAACATGAGAAAACATCAGGCAAACCCAAATTGAGTAGTAATATCTCTTAAAACTGTCACAGACCAGAGGAGACTATGGAGACACAATGTCTAAATGCAACATAGTATCGTGAATTGGATCCCAGAAGGGAGAGAGGGGGAAAAAAAAGACATTAATGGTAAAGCTAATGAAACCTGAATAAAGTCTGTGGTTTAATTAATAGCGAGGTACCAATGTTTAACTTCTTAGTTTTAACAAATGTGTTGTGATTATGTAAGATATTCTTAGGGGTAGCTGTGTGAAGAGGATAGGGTATTCTCTGTAATATTCCTACATTTATGTAAATTTAACATGACTCCAAAATTTTAAAAGTTAAATGCATATGCAACTTTACTTCTTTTTATAGATTATATAATTATAGTCAACACTCTCAGTAATAACTAGACAAACTGGATGAAATATACAAAAACATCTGTTGAAAACCACCTGAGAGCTATCAAGAGAGTGAACAATAACCTTCTCAATATCAAGGAGAAGAAAGATGTCTAGGGAGGTGATTGGTATATTATGACAGCTTTTGTCCTGTGGGCATTTCCCTGTCTAGAGACACAGCTGAGATATTGAGCAGCACTTTAGACAGCTTTGCTGTATTAGGAGGACAAAAGTTGGATTCCAGGACATGTAAGCGTGGGACTTTGTAAATCCCACACACGTTGGCTTGGATTCCAAAGACAGGCAGCCTACGAATCAGGGTAAACTGGAATTAAACCAGCTGTCGTCGGGTTACAGCGAAGCTTTGAATCATTTGAATGTCCCAGAAATTTGAATCCTTGACATTGGATTAAGATGATCCAGATTGCCATTGCCTGGCAGAAGCATCCTCACAGGATGAAGAAAATATCTTAGCCCTCAAATTATTTCTACAAATACTTTTGCAAATACAATTTATGCTATACAAAGGTAATCAAGCATATAGGATATAAGATAGAATAAAAAGAATCAGCAGATGAAATGAATACCAAAATATATCCACAAAGGCCAGATATTAGAATTATCAAATAGAAACTCTTAAATAATTATTAGGTTATACTCAAGGAGATATTTAAAATAAATGATATTATTACATTAAAATTTTAATAGAAATATAAATTTTCAATACAAAACTAGAAACTCTAAACTTCTATTTGAAAATGAACCCCAGAAATTCCAGAAACTGAAAAATATAATAAATAAAATACAGAATTCTATAAATAATTTCAATAGCATATTTTATATATCTAATGAGAGAATTAATGAACTAGGAGTAAGTCAGAAGGACAGTAATTAGATAACTACAGTCTACATAAACAATAGAAACCAGAAAAAATATAAAGTGTGCCAAAACAAAAGAACTGCAAATTTAGAATTCTCTACCTAATAACAATATCCTTAACAATGGAGGTGATTTCTGTTAACGTACCTGGTTTAACACATACACAGTATTGGAGATCAATTTGGATATTGGGCTTGAATCTTTTGAGATACTAAGAGTTGTTGGGAGTTTCCCTGTATTCTGAGTAGTTGTCTTCTCAATGTAGCTCCTTCCATTCACCCATGGGGGATATTTATTATTCTCCGTACACATATCTGTTGTAGCACCTATGTTTTATTTACTAGTTTATGTTTGTTTTTGTTACCTGTCACTTCTCTGGAAAGTTTTGAACATAACCACCTAATAGTTATATTTCAGAGATTACCCAAAAGTCATCATTTTAATACTAAAAGCTAAAGAGTGAGAGTAAGATTTACTTCACAGTCACCAGTGTGGGAAATGTTGGAGACAAACATCCAAAACTTTCAGAATAGTCTCAAATATTTTATGATATACAAAATTATATTACTTTAAAACACAAAGATTTCATAGAACAATTTATGTATTAAACTAATTCATCTATTAAAGAAATTCAATCTCAGAGGGATTAATTGATCTGAAGAGGTCCCACAAAAAACTAGAACCAGGACTAGAACCCAGGTCTTCTAATCCCATATATGTTTTTCTCTACTATATCTCTGAATTAAGACTCTTTCTACTTATACTAGATCCAGCAACAGTATATCTCCTCTGAACCATTTTTGAGTTTAGAAATTACAAATGTTTAAAAATCAATTTCTAGTCTTTATTAGAGTATGGAAGAAACATCAACCTTGGAATCAGAGGATCTGGATTCTTCGTTCTGTTATCAGTTGAGCTGGGTGTCTTAGGGAATATCTCCTGCCTTCTCCAGGCCTATGTATTCCCAAAAGTAACATATTTCACAAAGTAAGTTACATAAAATAAGCAAATAGTCTAGGACAGGTCTGAATTTAATAATAATAATAATGATAATTCTTCTTCTTCTTCTTGCATAAAGCTCATAAGAGATCATTCTACTTCAAATATGCTGAATTTCATTCTGTTCATCATTTTTTCCACTACCCATAAGAGACAAATAGAATTTGGGAAGCATATCACAGAGAAAGTTGAATTAATTGCTCTTAATAGTCACTATCAATAAGCAGTTTGTAGTGAATGTTGTTTAGGAGTGAAAACAATATAATCAGTTAAAAAAGAAACAAACACATCTGTTTGTTCCATGCTGGCAGGTTGATGTGGTCTAAAGGACAGAGAACCACCATTAATGTAGAGAGAAAATGGTTATGGGATTTTCATTTAACTCATATGTTACATACATACCCAAGTGTATTTCATATTGTTCATCCAATTTCTGAGTTGGATCATCTTTTAACAGGTAAAGAATAGCTTTAAAAATATTAGAGAATTACTAGTCCTGGGTAAACACTGGATCCAGGATAAAAATAATAAAAATCCAACATTTTCCTCTAGAATTCTAATAGTTTCATACATTAGGTTTAAGTCTGTTATCCAGCGTGAGTTGATTTTTGTGAGAGGTGAAAGGTGTGAGTCCTGCTTTAGCCTTCTATAAGTGGCTATCCAGTTTTCCCAGCACCATTTATTGAAAAGGGATTCTTTTCCCCAGCGTATGTTTTTGTCTGCTTTGTCAAAGATTAGATGGCTATATGAAGATGGTTTTATATCAGGATTCTCAGATCTGTTCCACTGGTCAATATTCCTATTTTTGTGCCAATACCAGATTGATTTAATTACTACAGGTTTGTAGCATAGTTTGATATCTGGCATATTAATACCTCCCATTTTGTTTTTGTTGCCTAGAATTGCTTTTGGTATTCAGGGTCTTCTTTGGTTCTATACGAAGCGTAAAATTATTTTTTCTATATCTGTGAAGAATGCTAATGGGATTTTAATAGGTATTGCATTGAATCTGTAGATCAGTTTGGGTAGTATAGACATTTTGATGATGTTGAGTCTGCCGATCCACAAGCATGGTATGGATTTCCATCTGTTTACATAAACACTATCCAAGACATCGGCCTAGGCAAAGAGTTATGAAGAAGTCCCCAAAGGCAGTCACAACAGCAACAAAAATAAATGGGACATGATCAAACTAAAAAGCTTCTGCACAGCCAAAGAAACAGTCATGAAAGTAAACAGACAACCTACAGAATGGGAGAAAATTTTTGCATCCTATGCATCTGATAAGGGACTGATAACTAGAATATACTTAGAACTCATGAAAATCAGCAAGAAAAAATCAAATAACCCTATTAAAAAGTGGGCAAAGGACTTGAACAGAAACTTTTCTAAAGAAGACAGAAGAATGGCCAACAAACATATGAAAAAATGCTCAACATCTCTAATCATCAGGGAAATGCAAGTCAAAACCACAATGAGATATCACTTAACTCCAGTGAGAATGGCCTTTATCAAAAAGTCCCCAAACAATAAATGCTGGCGTGGATGAGGAGAGAGAGGAACACTCCTACACTGCTGATGGGACTGCAAACTAGTTCAACCTCTGTGGAAAGCAATATGGAGATAGATACCTTAAAGCGATACAAGTGAATCTACCATTTGATCCAGCAATCCCATTGCTGGGCATCTACCCAAAAGATCCAATGACACTCTACAAAAAAGACACCTGCACTCGAATGTTTATAGCAGCACAATTCATAATTGCAAGGCTGTGGAAACAGCCCAAGTGCCCATCAATCCAAGAATGGATTAATAAAATGTGGTATATGTATACCATGGAGTACTATTCAGCTCTAAGAAACAATGGTGATATAGCACATCTTATATTTTCCTGGTTAGAGCTGGAACCCATACTACTAAGTGAAGTATCCCAAGAATGGAAAAACAAGCACCACATATACTCACCAGCAAACTGGTATTAACTGAGCAGCACCTAAGTGGACACATAGGTACTACAGTAATAGGGTATTGGGCAGTGGGGAGGGGGGCGGGTATATACATACATAATGAGTGAGATGTGCACCATCTGGGGGATGGTCATGCTGGAGACTCAGACTTGTGGGGGGAAGGGGGGAAAGAGCATTCATTGAAACCTTAAAATCTGTACCCCCATAATATGCCGAAATAAAAAAAAATGAAAAAAATAATAATAAATCCAATTCAAATATATTCTCCACACTTCCTACTCCCATATCCTCAGGCCAAACTGGCCAGGAATTGGATGCCTCTGGGCACAAAGCAGGTTGAACAGCTGTTCAAGTCCCTGCATCTGACTCTTTGTCATTTGGCAGATTGAGATCTCTGGTTAGAGCACCATTTGTAATGTTTTTCCCCAAAACTGGCATTTTCAAACATGGAATTTGAAATATAGCGCAGCATCAATATATATTCATAAGAATAGTAGTGTCAAAGGGAGTCTGTTAGAGTTATGTCAAAAACCTAACTTTTCCCCAGAAGTGTTCGGCGGTAACTCTAGATTGGCTGGGGTGGGCATGCTAGAGTATGAATATGGGTTTTCTGAAAAATGTGAATATATGATTTCAGCCAGATATGTGGAATAATGAGGAGGCAATATCAGACATGAGTATAAATGGAGATGTATTAATATATAAGAGGTAGAATGAAAGGACACATATGCTAAAGGGATACATGCTAGGGAAAGATAATAAAGAGGGATTAGAGAGTCCAAGAGAATCATAAAGTCAATGTTTGGGTATTTGAGAAGAGACTAAGACTAAGACTAAGACTAAGACTAAGACTAAGACTAAGAATAATCATAGTAGTTATTGTTATCATAGTTGATGCTTATAGAGTGCTTAGGTATATGTCAGTACTGTTGTAATACATTAAATATTATAATTCATTTAACCTTGACAATCATATGAGATAAAAACTATTAATAGTTCCCAATTTATGGGAAATAAAACTGATAATTTAGCACAGAGAATTTAAGTGATTGGATCAAGAACACATAACTAATAACAGGTGAAGCCATGCTTAGAATCTATAGCTTAAAACCAATGAATGAATCTAAAATCTTAACCACAGGAAAAAAAAGACACTGTAGAGAAGCAGAACACATTTGAATTAAGCATATAACCTAGCTTGTACATATGGAGAACCTAAGATTTCCTGCATATTACTCTTCTGCAAAGCCTGACCCAAGGAAGAAACCCCACTGTAGCCCTATATGGTGATAGCAAGAAAACTTTCAAACTGACAGAATCACTTTTTATTTGGGTCTTTCATGAGGATTATATTTCTTCACAAATTCATCTCTTTTGTCTCCATCTTCAGACCAGAGTACACACAAATGTAAGGCAGCCTTTAAGGTCTCCAATCCTTTTCTAATCATTAGTAATCCTCATTGTTGAGAAAGTCTCTTTATATGTAAAATTAATCATTGACTTTCCAACTTAAACCCATCTCCTCTTCTCTGATCTTTATTGGAGATGGGAGACACATGAAGGTAGTTAAAATTCTAATCACCTCAGGTTTTTCTTTTTTATTTAATAACTCATTTAAATGTACTTCTGCTAAATCCTATTTTAAAATCTCTCTGACATTAATTACTGATATATTCAGGTCTTTCTGACAAGGCTATTTTGCCATCTTAAATGTACTTAAATGGTGAGTTTTCTCATCTTACCTCTCCATTTTCTAAGGGGTGGATCTTGGAATAAAAAGAAGTGCAGATGACCTCATCGTCTTTGGCATATGATGGCGGTCCAGTGCGGGGGTAAATGTTGTAGAGGGTAAGGCACTCTGTGTCTGTTACAGCGTGATACTGCCACGGCTTGTATTCAACATCATCAAGAGAGCGTTCCAAAATCCAGTTTCCAGGCCGAGGGGAGTTAGCTGCTTTCACAATGACATATGCAATCTGGAACACCTGGGGAAGAGTAACACAACAAGAGAAATTTGAATTCCAAAGTACTCTCACTACTTTATGTCAAATATAAGGCTAAATGCTATGGTAGATTATATTTCAGATTTTATCCTATAACCCTATTATGTTCTCTGAAATGATTTTACTGTTGCATGTTCATATTAACAACTTTTTGCTAAAAAGAAATGTTTCATTTTGACAGCCATGGCTTTAAAAGAAATGGATTGAGACTGGATTTCACTTCTCTAACAGCTCACTGACATCATTTCACCTGATTTTGAATGTTCCATTATAATCATTACCATCTAAATTATTACATACCAATTTACTCACCTTACTATATTAGTGACTATAAAACACGATTTGGAAATTTCATGTATGAACAGAACTTGATAGTTTAGAAAATATGTTTACTTATTTCACTTAATCCTCAAAAGAGTACCCTTTAGATGAAGTTAGTGTGGTACACCAAAACAACATAGGCATATTCCTATATTCAAATTGTGGTCCTAGCCTTTAAATGAATTTGGGAAGATTACTTTTCAAACTCTTATCTTCCTTTTCTGTGAATTAAGGTCAATAATAAGCACACCACTGAGAGACAGTTCGGATTAAATGAGATAATGTATGCAAAGTACCTGGCCAAGAACTTAGCAGTAAATAATAAATGTCAATTCTTCTACATCCTAAAATAGAAAATAATGGTGAAGAAATTCCAGTAACTTGAAAACAACTGATTGAAACTCGAACCCATTAAATGAAAGGTTTCTGTAGCCATATCTTTACAAGAGACAAACGTGTAAAAAAAAGGAAGGGGGAAGAGGCATAATTACTATAAGTCAACAGAGTGACAATTGAGAGGAATGTACTGATCTTTATTTTCAAATTAGCATAGAATTTGGAGACATAAAAAAAGAAATATCCTAGATATTTTGTGATAATGCATATCTCTATTTTTACCAATGCATCCAAAAGTCCAAAAGAATAACACACAGACATTACTGAATGACATTTATGTGCAATGTCCTGGGTAGTAAGACAGATATAAACTAGTTTAAATTGTTGTCCCACCATCAATAGATTGTTAATATATTGTAATAACTCACTATTACATATGAAAATTACTATATTAATAAAGCAGTATATGTTCTTGACCAGTACATGCTATGAGATATGGAAAGCTGGACAGCTCCAAGCTTTGAGTGATTGGGGATCACTGGTGGGGCACAACTGGGAAGACAGGCCCACTACAATGCTATTAAAGAGCCTGCTGAGCTGTAGAGGGAATCCTGAAAGGAATGTTCTAGAAATAAATTTTATCTGCCTTCTAGTTTTGGCATGGTACATTCATGAATATATATATAGCATCTATGGTATACTTTAAGGGACTGCATTAAAAAATATGAAAAGTTGGTATAGAAGGGCACTACAGGTGGCTCTGATGCTTGTCCTTTGAGATCTTTACCAGAATGCAGGCACGCTTGTGTGCAGTGCAGGGAAAATCGCAGGCCATCAAATAATTAAAAGTAGGGCTAGTATTTGCCTTTTAGGCACAGTTGCAGAAAAACCAGTGATTAAAATACTGAAATGCTTCTGCACTTGCTGGCAAACCACAGCTGCCCAACTTTCCAAATGCCTCCTCTACTCTGAGACCATCAGATTAATCCCAGCATACCAGGAAACAGCCAAGACATCTGTTCTGATTGGTTTGGGCCTTGATCTTTCTGTTGTACTGAGTATCACTGCATGTAGGAAATATTGATGGATTTATACTTACAAAGGTTTACAGATAAGTATTTAAATTGCAGATAGACACTCATATCTGTGTAAGTGCATATAAATACTTGAATATGCTTAGACATTTGCGGGAAGGATATACATGAACATGTTAAAGCTGTGGCCGCTGGGCTTTGGGAATGAACAGTCAAGGAAAGAAAGAGCAGGACTTTTATTTTTCATCTGACATTCTGCTATATTGTGTGTATTAACATAAATGTCTTCTTAATAAAATCATTTTTAAAATAAAGAAAAATTACAATAAAATAGGTATTAGAGAAAGGACAAAAGTGAGAGTAAGATAGATCACATTCCATCAACCATTATACAAAATATTTGCTATTTATGTATTTTTTGGTTATAAGAGATTGTTACTTTTAGACAATTCATATTCAACAGTTCATCACATGGAACTTCTTTATATAAAAATTCACTCCAAAGTGCCAATTGATTAATATTATAGAATGAAGAGACAGAGTTGTCTCTACTATAAAATATGAAATATTCTGGTCCTAATTGCTGATAATTCCAAAATATTCCTGACAAGGTCTTAAAATGATAAACAATTTGAATAACTAAATTGTGGGTTCCTAGAAGGCAGGAGCTATAGCTTTTACATCTTTAAAGATGCTATAGTCTTTCTTATAATTCTTTTGAAATGGTGAGTATTCAGTATTTATATTTAATATCAATATTATATTCAATATCTAGTTGAATAATCCAAGTCAATGTAACATGCTTCCATGTTACTGCTATTAGTTTAACACTGGTCTTTTCTGTTTGTTAGAACTTGAATCCCAGTTGACACTAGCATATTTTGTCACTTGCAGGAACTAAGGCATACATTGCTTGAGTATTGGTCCTATTGCCTCTATGAGCTGAGCAAATTACTTAAACTCTTTTACCCTCTATTTCCCAATGTTTCTTTTCCAAAGATGCAACCATGAAAGAGATAATGAGATAATGAATACCAAACACTGTGTTCTTTTGGAAGGGAGAATCTATAAAAATTTTGTTAGCATCTTTCCTTCCAGAGAAATAAATCACACAGAGATATTTTTAAAGATAGAAAACAAGAAAAGAGATAACAAAGCATACAAGAGATTACAGGTACTCAATAAGAAAAATAAGAGTACACTGAGGTTATGGATAAAAAACTTTGCTCAAAAAGCAGCCCAGCAAGCCAATATAGAAAGAGGCCAAGTTCTCATGGAGCTACAATATGGATTTATGACTTAGCAGCTTCTGTGTTGGCTCTGGAACAATGGATGAAAAATAATCCATGAAAAAAGTTCTACTAGAAACCCCACAGACTCTTTCTATAATTCAATATAACATCCAGCATTACGGGACATGGAAAAGCGGTCACTGCCTTAGAGAATATGAAAGGAGTCTCATTTCAAAACAATATCCATCTTTCATTTATTTTCTATGGATTCTTTCACATTCTGTGCAAAATTAATTAAATTAGCTGGCATGTGGATTTTGAGTAAATTGTTTAAAATGTAGTAAATTGCATTATTGAAAAGCAATAAATAGCAGAAATATCCTTTGCAGGCTTCAGAGAGTAACTATAAAAATTTTAACAGTTATAGTCTAAGTACTATGCTCCAAGTTTTTAATGGCCCTAATAGAATAACCCTCTAATGTTATATATGGTACTTTTATTAACTGTGTCATGTGTTTTCATTATAAACACTCTTCAAGATAAATAGTATAATACCTTAATTCCAGATGAATATAACCCCAATCTGTGGTGGTGTGCACCAAGGAAAGTAAACATGCCCATTATAAGAAATACTAAAATTTTATGACTGGTAAGATATCAACCTAAGATATCAATTTTTTTTTTTTCTTTTGGAGGGCACAAGCTTGATGTCTTAAAAAAGCCCAAAATAACATTATCAAATGTTTGACATTTTACTGTAAAAAGGGAACATTCTATTTTATATTCCATCTGTTCCTCATTTATGTTACCTAACAAAATATCATTAAATTACTTCACTGATGTCGTATTGAGTTAGGTATTCCTTCTATAATAAGCAGAGTATTGAGAACTTGATCCTCATTTAGTGTAGAGTTGGAGAATAGGGTCTTTCTGAAGAATCCTTCAGTCCCAAAGTAATAAGTAACATACAATGATCATCACACAGAGTGATGCTTTCCAATATTTTTCACATCATGGCTAAGACAAAATGACATTTGTACAGCACTGGGGCAAAAGTGAGCAACCTAGGGGCTTTGGCCACTCTAGGCACTGCTCTGTGGCTGACTGTCTTAGCTGACCTATAACCCCTGTCGGTATGTCTGAAAACCAGAACCAATATTAGCACATGTGTTGCTAGGTCTAGAATTTTTAGAAATAGCCTCTGCTCTGACTCTCAGGAACCCATTTTATCCTAGATCCTTTGTCCCCAGAAGAACGACAAATCTAGGAAATGCTACTAAAGAATATTGTGTTTTGGAGATTTTACTGAGACTTTTGAGCATCATCATCACATAGTTGAGAGAGCCCGACCAAAGTATGCCCCCTTAATGATGTAATACGGCCATGGGACCTATATTTACTATAGGCTAATCTAGACAAAAGACATAAAAATATCAACAAAGCCCATTCTCTATGGAAGATGGTGCCACATCCTTCTTCTAGGACTTGACCTGAACTATTTTCTTCCATTTCTTTCCTAATCTCTCAAGAGAATAGTATGTGGCCATCTAATGGGGCAAAGCCAAATGTTGAGCTCTACCTTCTTCCCACATTGCTGTCTATCTATCAACTTCCTACAGTAAATAGTTGTCCACGTAACAAAGCTGCTTCATTTCTAAAGAGGCTCTGCAATATTCTAGTATGTGCTTTTGCCCATGTTATGGACTTTAATATTTCCATATATCGTGATGCCATCTCTGATATATTTGGAAAACTCATTTGTATTCTTAGTTCTAACCATGTGTTTCTCAGATTCTTTTATTTATCCATATAGGCATGTTGGCTTTCATTAAGTAATGAGTTACTCAATATCAGAACCAGAAATGATCATAGACATTATGAGTTTTCAAGTGTAGTGACTATTAGAAAAATCTGGGAAGGTTTATAGAAATGTGGATAACATTTCTCTATTTGAATTGATGAATATAGTTCATGCAATTATTAGCTTTTCTACCTGTGATCTCTAAAGAGAAAAGGAATAAATACAATAGAAACCAATAACAATGAAGAGAAAAAGATGAGGGATATTCAGAATTTTCTGGAAGGTCTTGAGAGTCACTGATGAAGGAGTGCAAAGATCATAAACTAAAGTAGTCAGAGTGGCTGAAGTCCTGAACCTCACAGAAGTAGGTCTGAGGGAAACAGATATGAAAAGTGGGCTAAATATAAGGAATGTATAGAAAATCTGTATACTATAGAAGATTCACTCAAAGCCTCATTCCCACCTAAGCCACATAATAACCAGGCTCTTACTTCCTGGAAAAAATTTCTGAGCAACCTCAGAAAATTAGTTGTTCACTATTATCTTAAAAATTCTCTGGAGGATAATTATACAGATTTTGAGAATACTATTAACTAGACTTAAGTTTAAGTCAAGCTCCAATGACTTCAATAAACCTAGAATAATGTGGTGGGGAGCTCAGGAGGAGCTTGCCCACCTATATTTTCTACTTCTAGCAAATTCATTTAATATACTTTCACATAGTGAGATGATTTGTAATTGCCACTGAATTATAATGTGCAGCCCACTTAACAACCCCACCCCCAAGTATATGCTGTAATTGCTGAACATGAACTTCCTGAAGTTTCAGGTAAGCAAACATGCCATTGAACCTCAGGGTAAGTGGCTCCTGTGTTGCAAAAGAAACAGAAACACTCTGCCCCCAATTTAAACAGACTTTTTTAAAGCACACATTAAACTCATGTGAAGCTAATACGTTTGAAAATAAATTACTCTACCACCCCGGAATTCCTAAGAAACAATAATTTAACTGGATGACTAATGATAATCCTTTGAAGAGAAAATTTTCAATTATTTGTTGAAATTGTTTTTTAAAAGGGTTTAAATCAATGCCTTACTTTTTAAGGGACAGTTTCTGAAGGACTTCTCTACCTCAGTCTGCAAGAAAGCAAATCTCAACGTCTACCTCTGAAAAATAGCAGGAGTTAATTTTCAGCTCACCTAAGATAATATATAAATATAATGCAATTTTCATTTTTTCATGAAAAATTAGTGTTTTTCCCTAGAGCTAGGCAAGTTGATTATAAATTTGATTTGGAAGAACTTTAACAAGCAATAAAAAGCAAGAAAATTCTGAGATGTAGGAATAATGAATGGAGAGATATATTGTTAAATGAAAAAGACAACATGAGGTAAATTGCTATAGTACACAGGACGCTACAGTTTAGTGTGAAGGCGACCCCTATGGAAATGATGGACCCATGGCCACCGACATTCATTAATGGTCACTAACATACCCAAAGGAGAGACACCCAGATATTTTCTGTGATTAGAGCACACAGTACTGTCTATAAAGTGGTTGTGCCAAAAAAGTAAACTGAATCAGAGCAAGTCTCTCAATTTAATGATCAGTTTTCAAGAAATACAGTAACAGAAGACCACACAAACAGCACTACAAGAGTATAATTAGCAAATGCAGGTGGTGAGACCCTTTATTGGATAAATAATGTGGTTTTTTCCAAAAACTAAATTGCAAGAATATAAAAAAATAATAAGATTATAGATTAAGAGAGACTTAAGAGATATATCAAACAAATGCAATATGTGACTTCATGTGCATGCTGATTCAACCAATTTAAAAAACAAATGGAAGCAAATGTGATGAATTTGAATACTGACTGAATATTTGTTAATACTTAAGAAGTAGTAGTGATAGCGTTAACTTTAAAATGCAACATTGGTTTCATTTACAAGAGAATCTTATCCTTCAGAGATATATATTGAAATAGTTATGGAGAAAGTGATGCTTATGGAAATTGCTTCCAAATAATCTGGGATGGGGGTTGCAAAGTAAGATGTGGATGAGTTGAAACTGACACAAGAGGAGCCATGAATTAATACTTAAGGTGGGTGTAGGGTACACCTGAGTTCATGGTATTCTCTATACTTTTGTGTGTATTTGGAAATTTTTATAATCAGAATTAAAAAGCTTACTAATAATAAACAAACAATAAACAAACAATTTTAATAAACAAACAATCTCCTTCACACAATATTAAACAACTACCAGTAATTTAGTGCTTGCTCTTAAAAAACAAGCATTTAAATGCATTGTCTTAATTATCTTGATAAATGGTTAACTCTGCTTCTTACAGGGACTATACTGCATTCTGAGCTCAAGAAATATGCCTTAATAATTCTTGCAAATTAATTATCAACTCTAAAGGGCATTGTTGGCCCATAAGGTCTCAAAATTTTAGTCCAGTCTTAAGAAAACTAGTAACACAAGTGAATGGAATCCAAATTGGACTGAATAAAGTCCTCCCTTGGCTTATTAATACATTTAGTACTCCATGCTTCATTAAGTTGCTATCATTTTTAACAATGTTAGCTGCAGGGAAAACCCAGGCAAGCATTTTCCTTGTCTTTAGCACTACCCTTGACATCTATTCTCTTCTCACATATTTCTCTCTCATTTGAAACAATCTATGGTTTCAAAAGATTGACCTGTCTCCTGTGAATAAGTCATTGGCACAGCATGGCTTTCACACCAGCTACTGGTAAAAGAGCAGGTAGGCTGAGTTTCCCATAGAACATGACAGTCCTTTCAATGAAACCATCACAGAGCAAAACAGTGGTGTGAATCACAGACAATCAGAAATGTGACAGTTTAAACTTGCCTTCTAAAACTTACTCACCCTGGAGAAATACCCAGCATTGCCTTTGTTTTTGTGCTTCTATAGTTACCAGGTTAAGAAGAAGCTACGCATTCTCCAATTTATGACATTACACCCATGAATGAATCACTCTAGTTCAAAGCATTTGGGAAATAATAGCAAAAATTGTAGTGATGAGAAGTGTTAGAAATATAATGTTAACAGTGTAGAATAACAAATCAAAGACAGAAGGAACTTTCTGATCTTGATTCATGAATTCTTTCAATAGATCAGAATCACTTAACATTTATTCAATTTTAGCTATTACAAATGAAATAGCATCAGCTATTTTCATGCTTATATATTGCCCCACTTTCTTGTCTTTCTCTAAAGACATTCTTAAGAGTAGTTTGTGACCTCTGTTGTTTATTACTTTACCACCCCTCTCTATTTAATACTCTGTAGCCCATGTATAAATTACCCCATCACCTGATCATAATCACCGTCAGAGAAGATAACAGTGACCTGGTTGGAAAATTCATAATCTTTTGTCTTTTTCTCCATCCTCATCTTCTTTGAAGTACCTAAAGCTTTTGACTATGCTGTTCTCCCCCTATCTGAAACTCTGTTTCTCTTTGGAAAAGTGCTATCTATTTATAATTTAGGAATTTTTTTTTAAGAAAAGAAAACCACATTTTCCTAATATATCTCTTTGCCTAAAATAAAGAGTAAACCATGGGAGAGGAGGGAGCGAAGACAGAAAGAGTGTTCAGAAGTCAGCACTAACCTGAATTTCTCTCCAAGCTCTGTATGGGAACTCCTGCTGTGGTTCTTTTTAATTAGAGTATTTTTAAACAAAGATGTTTCCCAATGTTCTAGCTCCTAATATTCTTTTCATTGGGTAAAATAATATTTTATTTAGTGCCTACTTTTTGGCAGGCACTCCATCATACAGAAATTTGTTTCTGCTAACAATAATTCTATGAAATAGATAGTAACTGATTAGAAAATTCAAATGAGAGCAGCTAGGTGTGGTAGGTTGAATAATGGTCCTTCAAAGATGTCCACATCTTTATTCTTGGAACCTGTTAATATGTTACCTTATATGCCAAAGGGGACTTTCCAGATAAGACTGAATTAAAGATCTTTAGATGGGAGGATAATCCTGGATTATCCAAGTGGGCTCATGTAATCACAAGGGTCCTTGAAAAGAGAAGAGGAAGGCAAAAGAAGAGGCCAGGGTGATACACCTGAGAAGAACTCAACCTGCTGCTGACTTTGAAGATGGAGGAAGGAGTCACAAGTCAAGGAATGCAGGTAAACTATAGAAGCTGAAAAAATCAAGGAAATAATTTTACTCTAGAGCCTCCGGAAGGAAATGCAATCCAGTCCACATCTGAATTTTAGCTCAGTGAGACTCATGTCAGATTTCTAACCTATTAAACTGCAAGATAATAATTCTGTGTTGTTTTAAGCCACTAAGCTTGTGGTAATCTGTTATGGCAGCAATAGAAAACCAAGACACTAGGTAACTTGTTCTACTTCACATGACTAGTAAGTCATGGAGCAATTTTACAGATACAGTTATGTCTATTTTTGCTTTTTGCATAATAATATCTTTCATGACTACATTTTAACTAATTTCTTGATACAGATATTTACCACAGCTCAGTTTCTAACCCAACCTTATTCTCATGTCTCATTTTATATTTCAAAGTAACACCTGGATATTTCTTATGACAATTTAATTTTGGTTTGTAATGAAGCAATATTGCCTTTATTTTACCACTAAAACAAAGTTACAAGTTTCTAACAGTAGAAACCATACAATACTCTATACATGTCTATTAATATTTTACACATAATAGATGCTCAATTACTTTTAAAATTCAATTCAATTGAATAGATGATCAAAAATGGAATACTATCTCTGAGACAATTTAAGGGACCTCTGAGGTGATTTCTACAAGTACCTAAAAGATGAACCTACATAACCACCACATAACATTAATAAGTATAGATGTCACACCCCCTCATCATTGACAGAAGAAAAATTCTACGAACGTAACAATCTTAAACATTTCTATATCACATATACTCCCTCTAAAATGAAAATTTACAAAAGAGAGCATTCTTCCATGGTTTGTAAAACTGGCCTTTACCCCAAATTTTACAGAGGTGATCCCACTTGCCAATGAAGCATGAAGAGTATAAATGAAATGAAAAATGAAAATGTACAGAGCCTGATGTCATTATGGCTGCAATTTAAAAACAAAGATAGGAGATGACACTCATATATAACTATATAAATGTTTTCTAAAGATTGAATGCCAAAAAGTTAACAAATATTTCTGAAAGGCTGCCATTTTTAAGAAGACATGTGATAAAAATTCTTATAAATATCACCCTGCAAATTCTTCGCACTTTATATTCTACCTAGACTTCTCCTGATTCTTTCTGAGTTAGAAAATCATCAAATCATAATATAACTTCAGAGGTCAAGTCAAAAATGATTTATGAAGTGCTCAGAGCTGGATTTCTGAAACTCAAAAGGATCCATAGCACACATGACACTTAGAGAACATCTCTGTCCTTGCTCTGTTGCCTTCATAAACAAGCATTTTGCTGTTAGCAAGTCTGACTGTTCATGGTTCTTCCAAAGTCCTCCATGTAGGCCTAATTGGTTGCATCAGAGTAAAAAGTCTTTTGTTCTTTTTTTTTTTTTTACATCACCATTGGAGAAAATCAAGTGTCTATTTTAATCAAACTAAAACTTATGCTGCAGAAGGAGAAAGGAAAATGTTTTAAAAGCTACATGAGAACAATTTTCTAACACTGAAATCTTTCCATTTCAACAGGTTATGAGTGTCATAAAAAGTCATAGCTATAGTTTTCCCCAAAAAGAACAAATAATTTTGGAGACTTTCTGTGGTGCTAAGTGTCCTGTTGTGAGCATTCAATCAGCACTTAACATGATTTGTAAAATCCTTTACTAGAAAAACCCATACACACTTCCATTTAAAGTAGGGCAAAATGTCACAAAATTCTGAGTCTGAAATCATTATCAAATAAAGCATTTACTCACAAAGTTTAGAAACAAATCTTAAAGAACAACATGTCTTTGGGAAGCAGAAGTAGTATTTTACCAATAAGGAATCTAGTTTTAACACATCTGTGATACCAATACCATAAAACATAATCGGTAGGGCTTTCTGAGCAGTCTGAATGACTACAAATAGTGAAGCTGGAAGATCTTCAATAGCAAACCTGCCACTATAAACTGAGTCTGTGTAAACAGCAAAGAATGGATGGCAGCAGAACACCTATGCAATTCTATCATACACATGTATGGAAGGATAATTGTGAACAGAGACACCATAAAAATATTTTAATGAAGCATTTTATTATGAAGCCAAGACTCTATTAAAACTAAAAGTCCAGTGGATGGTGGTGAAATAACTGCAACTATTATTAGCAAAGCCTAGGAAGAGGTATAAAGAATGGAGGCTTAACTTCTTTAGCCCAGGCTTCACATTTGCAGTGAGTATAAGAATGGTATTGAAAATAGTGACCATAAACAGCAGGTAGTAAATATAGTCACTTATTGAAAGCTGATTTTATATACATTTTGCACGGAGGAGAATCTTCCATTATTTGCCCATTCAGCACATTGCAGTATCAAGTATCATCACCAAAAGAACTGAAGAACAGCAGTTGACTATTAAAATTCTTGAGTTAATCCTTTTTGTGTCTAGGTCAGAAACTTTAGAATTAGAATACAAACCAAAAGAAGGTCATGATTTGAATTGGAGATATACTTGACCTGAACAACATTTTAGAAATGCATCCAATGCTTAAAGTATACAATATACTGAACTGACTTCAGATCGATTTTTGTAGCCTAAACATAAATGAAATTATTTAAATATGAACAGAATATATTTAAATGTCTACATCCTCAGTAATCTTTTTAGAGAGGTTGAAAAGAGAACATTCAAATGGGAATTGAGGTGACTCCTCATTTAAGAAGGGTGGGAAGGACATTGTACTTACAGTCAAATCCACTTTAGCTAGTATTACCCTCATCTTTGTTTTCCAGGATTCACATTACAGATTGTAATATTCTGCATTTCTTTATATGTCTCAAAGACCCACAGACTGATATAGTAATTAGTTCATTGATTCATTTATTTTCCAAATTTTATTGAGCAACACATTGTTTACTATGCCATCCTTTTTTAACTTAGATGTTGAAATACAGTGGTCAAGAAAAAGTTGCTCTCTCACAGAGGTTATATTCTAGAGAAATATGAAATATTCATATACCAGTAGTGTGGTACAGACAACTTGCACTAGTTCTCAAAAGCCAATTGTATATATCTTCTCAACTTCTTGTTCAATGACATCACATTGGTAACTTGAAATTGGTCATGATAGGAATATTCACACCATGGATATTTGCTAATATTTTAAATCAAGGCTTTTTTAATTCCCTGGAGAGCCAGTTGTTAAACATTTGCCAGGATATGAATTTAACAGCAAACAAGGTAAATGAACATGTAATTTTAAATAGAGGTTTCTATAATAGATGGTGATCGGCCAGCCATGGTGGCTCATACCTGTAATCCTAGCTCTCTGGGAGGCTGAGGCGGGTGGATCGCTCAAGGTCAGGAGTTCGAAACCAGCCTGAGCAAGAGCGAGACCCCATCTCTACTAAAAATAGAAAGAAATTAATTGGCCAACTAAAAATATATAGAAACAAAAATGAGCCAGGCATGGTGGAGCATGCCTGTAGTCCCAGCTACACGGGAGGCTGAGGAAGGAGGATCGCCTGAGCCCAGGAGTTTGAGATTGCTGTGAATTAGGCTGATGCCACAGCACTCTAGCCAGGGCAACAGAGTGACACTCTGTCTCAAAAAGAAAAAAAAAAAAATAGATGGTGATCAGGAAAGGATTTTCTGAGAAAGTGACAATTGAGCAGTGACCTTAGTGGCTTCAGAGATAAACTCACATCCAAATCTTGGGAAACAGCATTTAAAGTAGAGGAAACAACAAGTGTAAAGAGTCTAATGTGAGACTGCACTTGGTTTACCCCAACAAAGCCAGTGTGGCCAGAATGAAATAGGAGCTATAGATTGTGGTCAGTTTTATGTTGGTGAAGCACAGAGGGACCAGGCCATGGAGGCTGTCTGTACAGGATGTGGTAAGTACGGATTTCAGTCTGTGTATATTGGGATGCTATTGGAGGATTTTGAGCGTAGGGGTGATGACATCTAACGTATAATTTTAAAAGATTACTCTGGCTGCTATTTGATCAGTGGGCCAGGGAGAGGGGAAGTGGAAACAGAGATACCAGACATGTGGCTATTCTAGCAGGCTTGGTAAGAGAGATGATGGTGGCTTAGATGAGGAGTGGTCATAGTGCAGCTAAATGGTTCCAATTCAGGATATATTTTGTAGTAGTGTTTGCAAGAATCCAAGTAAGAATCATGAAGAGAAAATAATAATCAAGGATTAGTCCTTCAGTTTTTGTTTGTTTTTCTTTATTTGCTTGAACAACTGGATTAAGAATGGTGCCATTCACTGAGAGAAGTGCATGTTTTGAAGAAGGAAACCAAGACTTCTGTTTTGAGCTGTGAAGTTTGTGATGCTCCATTAGACACTTGAATGTCTAATGGAGCTGGTTGAGAAAAAGATGCAGTGTAGTGTTAAATGGGCTCAATCGTTTGAGCAAGTTTCTTAACTTTTCTGTGCCTCATTCTTTTTTTCATCTAGACAATAGAAATAATGTAATACTATACTTCATAAAGTTGAGAGGATTACAAAACATCATACACATGAAATGCCTTGATCAGTATTTGTTTCATATTAAGCCTCATTAAATATTAGTTATTATAATCAGTAGTCATACTTTCACCTATTTCCAGGTTTAAACATAGGATCTAAGTTATACTTTTTATATAATCTTGAAAGGAAAAGAACATTGAATATCTAGTTGACAAGAGAACCCACATTTATTTTGAAACATTTAACTGAATGAAAGACAGTTAGAGAAATCTGAGAAATTAGATTAGTGGATAAACATATTCTAATTGGGGGTAAAGTCTACCTGGTCTTCATTCCCATCTTTCCTTAGGAAAGGTGACTGTAAATGCAAAGCCGGAATATATTTTTAAATGCATTTACCTATTGATAGAAATGTATCACCTAGTTTGAAAGGTCATATTGCTGGTGTCCATGATATTGGCAGACACCATAAAATCTGGAGCATTTTCTAAGGTTCTGCTAGCTATTATGTCTCACTTATCTTACCCTCACATTTTAGGAAGTCCACAACCTCAAGGAGGTCTAGAAGCAGAAATATAATCTATAAAATCATATTTTTTCACTTTAATTTTTAAAATAACTAAATTTCAAAGATTATGTCTTTACGTGGGGAAAGATATTCATAATATAATACACAGTTAACAAAACAGGATATACAAATTTATCTACAGTATGCTATCAACTTAAAATATATGAGTGTTTGTATGTACACATATGTGTTTGCGTGTGTGTGTAGAAGAGAACTGGAAAGAAATAAACTCAAATGTTTATGTTGTTAAATAATTTTTAGACAATAATTTAAGACAAAAAATAAGAATCTATATCAAAAAGTTAATCTATAAAAAATCTATAAATATAGTTATGCTTGTTATGAAACCTAGATAAAAATCCCAAGATGTCTATGGGAAAAATTATTAATATAAGTACCAATGCAAATGTTTCAAGAATAAAATTTAAAAGCATTAATTTTAAACCATACTGGAAATAGTAAAATGTAATGATTTTAAAGAGATAAAGAAAAAAGATATTGGATTAGATGTACTTTTATATAGGCTTGTAGTTCACTAATAAATTTGTAATTAGAAATTTTAATAAAAAAATCAAGAGAATTAAAGGTAGCCTTAATATTGTCAATATACAGAGAGGCTGTAAAGATAAGATTTTTCTTAAAAACTGACAATATTGCCAAATTTGGAAGGGATTGTGAATAAAGTAGAATCTTATTTTGTTACAGTTTAGGATATCATCTACTTTAAGTGCATTTTCAAAACATAATTTTCATATCATGCAATCAACAGAGAAATATACAAGTGCTTTTGTTAAAACTGAGTCCTTTTGGAAACTTCAACGTGGTTACCTACTGGGGAAGTAACATGTTATATCATTATTAGATATTTAAAATGTTAGATCACCAAAAAATCTGAGTTAAGTCTGAGAGATTGGATTAGCAATGTATGGTATTCCTAAGCAGGGAATAACTTATATAACATTATTATGGAGGATGGAGAGAATATAATTAAGAAAATATTGTAATAGTTACATAGAGAGGAAAGCTCAGAGATAAGAAGGTTCAGCAAAGCAGTACATTTATTCAACATCTATTAATTGGGAAACTATTATATGCCAGTCACCAGTATCTACATAGATGTTGGAAAGTGTAGCATGAAATAGGATTACAAAGAAGTCATATATTTCTACATTTAAACAACATAATATACAATTTCTATTAGCTTTTAATCCAACTGTCCATGACTAAGTTTATTTCAAGTATAAAATATTGTTTTGTTAATGTTTGGAATATGTTTTTAGGAATATTTTGATTGTACTATATGACTTAAAAACCCAGATATTTGACATATAGATTAAACCAGTTTATGATAAGCCAGTTTTTTCTAGTAATTTTTTTTTAGCATCATAACCTTCCTTTTCTACATTTGATGATGACATAAAAAGCATGTAATTTCTTGTGTTTAAAATTATTCTTATTTTCTACATCTTCAGAAATACTTTTTTTATAAAATTTAGAGTATTGAATTTTATTTAATGTCTACCAGTAATAAGAACTTTAAATTCTGTATTGATATATAAACATTCAGTCAGGCTTTTGTCGTGATTACTGGAGAGAAGTTAATTGCCCTTCCTTAGGAAAATCAATGAATCACACAAAAAATGAAGAAGGATTTAAATTTCTGAAAATGATTTTGACCGAATGGATCAATGATAATCCTCAAATCTTCTAGTATGGTATTTAGCATATTGCAGTGGAAATTGCCCAAGGAATTCTTATCAAAGACCCACAATTTATGCATGATTCCTTAAGAGAAAGATACTTTAATTGAGTAATAGATAGAATTTAATAATATGATAACTTTCACTAAAATATTTTAAGATAAAGAACACATATATTTGAATGGTAACTTAATATTTCAACTTATAGTTCCATATATATATTAGAGATTAGTAACACTTTTGGTAAATCCTTAATTATAGTTAAAGGAGGATTTTTAAATTTTAATACTCTTTTGTATTAAATTAGTCTTGTTTTTAGTGAGATTATCGGAAAGCACAATCTTGTACACAGCAGAAAAGCCCTGATGCTCTTACTTATTCTAAGGTTCAAGTCTATTTGAAGTATATAGAGCACACCTTGAAATTAGAGAGAACTGGAATTGGTGGACTCTTGTTCTGTTGCTTTCCAACTGTGAAATTTTGAGCAAGTTACTTAATTTCTCTGATGCAAAATGTTCTTATCTATAACAGTATCTTTCTTATAGAGTTAAAAAAAATTCCATAAGATGAGTCATGTAAAATATTTTGTCCAGTGTTTATGACAAAATAGGTTTTCAAAAAGTGCAGTAGTAACTTCCTAGAGGCAAAAATGCCTCTGTTGCAATTCCAGACATGAGTGCTCATGTATTATATTTGTATTATAAAAACCATAAATTGTACAAATAATAAATTAGTTGTTTTACTAATTGACCCTTTCTGAGTTATTGCAGGCCTTTCATTGATGATTTATTTCAGCAAGCTGAACAAAATTGTCCAGCATTTAATTTCCTTTAACACAATACTGTATCTGTCTTGTTTTAAGATTCTTAAATTTTACATGGGCACTCTTCACTGCTATTCTTTCCAATAGCATATGATTAAAAGATATATATATATATATATATATATATATATATATATATCAGGATATGCTAAAATTTTCTCAAGAAATGTTAGAGGACTATGGCTGAAAATATAAATCATTGTCACCTCATACCCAGAAGTCAATACCAAGACGAACTTCAGAAATTATATAAACATGTGAAAATTAAACATGTTCCTGAATGATCATGGGTCAATGAAGCAATAAAGAGAGAAATTTAAAAATCTTTTGAAATGAATGAAAATGAAAATACAATATACCAAAACCTGTAGGATACAGTAAAAGCAGAACCAAGAGGGACATTTATAGCATTAAATGTCTTCATCAAAAAGCAGAAAGACCACAAATTAACAACCTAACATCACTCCTTAAGGAACTAGGAAAACAACAACAAACAAAACCCAGAGTTACACAAGAAAACAAATAACAAAGATCTAAGCAGTATTATATGAAATAGAGAACAATAACAACAAAAAAATACAAAGGCTCAACAAAATGAAAAGTTGGTTCTTCAATAAGATAAATAAAATGATAAACCATAACTAACCAAGAAAAGAAGAGAGAAGATTCAAATAAATACAATCAGAAATGAAAAAGGAGATATTACAACTGATGCCACAGAAATACAAAACATCATCAGAAAATATTATGAATAGCTATATGCTCACAAAATAGGAAACCTAAAGGAAATGGATACATTCTTGAAAATATACAATCTCCCAAGTTTGAACTAGGAAGAAATAGAACTCTTGAATAGACCAATAACAAGTACCTAGATTAAATGAGTAATAAAAAACCTAGCAACAAAAAAATGCCCAGGACCAGATGAATTCACAGATAAATTCTGTCAGATGTACAAAGTACGAGTGCCCATCCTACTGAAACTCTTCTAAAATATCAAGAAGAGGAAATCTTCCCTAACTCATTCTATGAAACCAATATCACCCTGATACCAAAGCCAGGAATGAGTGCAACAAAAATAGAAAACTAGAGATTAGTATCTCTGATGAACATAGTCACAAAAACCCTCAACAAAATACTAGCAAACCAAATCCAACAGCACATCAAAAGAATAATTCACCACTAATAAATGGGTTTCATCCTAGGGATGCAAGGATGGTACAATATATGCAAGTTTATAAATGTGATCAATCACATAAACAGAATTAAAAACAAAAACCATATGATCATCTCAATAGATGCATAAAAAGCATTTGACAAAAATCCTATATCTCTTCATAATAAAAACCTTCAAAACACTCAGCATGAAAGGAACATACCTCAAAATAACAAAGGCCATATATGACAAATTCACATTCAACATCATACTAAATAAGGAAAAATTGAAAACATTCCCCTGAGAACTGTAACAAGACAAGGATGCCCACTCTCATCACTTCATCATAGTGCTAGAAGTCCTAGCCAAAGCATTCAGCCAAGAGAAAGAAATAAAGGGCATCCAAATTGGAAAAGAAGAATTCAAATTATTTCTGTTTTTGATGACATGATCTCATGCCTAGAAAAGCCTAAGGACTCATCCAATAGACTCCTATACATTGGTATATGAATTCAGCAAAGCCTTAGTTTATAAAGTCAATATACAAAAATCAATAGCATTTCTATATACCAACAATGACCAAGCTGAGAATCA
Source organism: Microcebus murinus (assembly GCF_040939455.1). Lineage (NCBI taxonomy): Eukaryota > Metazoa > Chordata > Mammalia > Primates > Cheirogaleidae > Microcebus > Microcebus murinus. The sequence continues at coordinate 32,529,497 of NC_134108.1, forward strand.
AATCAAGAACTCAATCCCATCTACAGTAGCTGCAAAAAAAAAAAAAAAAATACAATATGAAGGAACAAATTTAACCGAAGAGGTGTAAGATCTCTACAAGGAGAACTACAAGTCGCTGATGAAAGAAATCATAGGTAATACAAACAAATGGAAAAATATTCCATGCTCATGGATCAGAAGAATCAATATTGTTAAAATGACCATGCTGCCCAAAGCAATTTACAGATTTACAGATTTACAGTACAACTCCCAATAAAATACCAATGTCATTTTTCACAGCATTAGAAAAAACAATTCTAAAATTCATATGAAACCAAAAAAGAGCCCCAATAGCCAAAGCAATTGTAAGCAAAAAGAACAAAGCTGGAGGCATCACATTGCCTGACTTCAAATTATACCACAAGGCTATACTAATCCAAACATCATGGTATTGGTATAAAAAATAGACATGTAGATCAGTGTAACAGAATAGACAACCCAGAAATAAAGCAATACATTTATAGCCAACTGATCTTTGACAAAGTGAACAAAATCTACACTGGGGAAAGGATACTCTTTTCAATAAGTGGTGCTGGGAAAATTGGATTGCCATATGCAGAAAAATGAAACTAGATTCCTCTCTCTTACCATATCCAAAAACTAACTCACAATGGATTAAAGATTTAAATGTAAGAGCTGAAACAATAAAAATTCTTGGAAAAAGTCTTTTGAACTTTGGCCCAAACAAAGAATTCATGACTAAGATCCCAAAAGCAAATGAAATAAAAATAAAAATAGAAACATGGGACTTAATTAAAGTAAAAAGCTTCTGCACAGCAAAATAAATAATAAGAGTAAATAGACACCCTATGGAATGTGAGATAATATACACAAACTATGTATTCAGCCAAGGACTAATATCCAGAATCTACAAGGAACTCAAACAACTCAGCAAGAAAAAAAAAAAAACCATTAAAAAGTGAGTAAATGATATGAACAGGCATTTCTCAAAAGAAGATACAAAAATGGTTTAAAAACATAAGAGAAAATGCTCAATAGCATTAATCATCAGAAAAATTCAAATTAAAACCAAAATGAGATACCATATTACTCCAGTTAGAATGACCATTATTAAAAAAGTCAAAAAAACAAAAGACGTTACGCAGATGCAATGAAAAGGGAACACTTATACACTGTTAGTGGGTATGTAAATCAGTACCACTTTTATGAACATCAGTATAGAGATTTCTAAAAGAGTTAAAAGTAGATCTATCATTTGATCCTGCAATCCCACTACTAGGTATCTACCTAGAGGAATAGAAACCATTACATCAAAAAGCTACTTATACATGTATGTTTACTGTAGCATAATTAACAATTGCAAAGATATGGAATTACCATAAATGCCCATCGACTGGTATGTGGATTTAAAAAATGTGATATATGAGGGCTTTCCAGAAAGTATCAACCATGTACTATATTCTCATTATATTAACAATGGCTGGATAATTTCCAGACAGTCCTTGTGTATATGTGTGAATATGTGTGCATCCTCTGTGCGTGTGTGTGTACATACCATGGAGTACTACTCAGCAATAAGAATAAATGAAATAATGGCTTTTGTAGCAACTTGGATGGAACTGGTGGCCATTATCCTAAGTGAAGTAACCCAGGAAAAGAAAAATAATTACCTCATGTTCTCACTTACAATTAGGAGCTAACCTATGGCTACACAAGGGCACATAGAGTGGTATAATGGACACTGGAGACTCATCATTTTCACCCAAAGCCCATAGTTTACATTAGGGTTCACTCTCAGTGTTGTACATTCTATGGGTTTGGACAAATGTATAATGACACATATCCATCATTATAGTACATGCAGAGAATTTTTCACTGCCCTAAAAATCCTTGTGTTCTGCCTATTTATCTCTCCACCTCCTGCCCTAATCCCTGATTTCTTTTTAAAGAAAGCAAAAAATATTACTATTGATTGTCAGTTTGTGTAATGATGTGGATAAAAACATTTTCTAGAAAAAGAATCTTTCTGACATATCAAAAGGTAATGTAAGAAGTGGGAATGATTTCAGTAATGCATTCAGAAGCCCTATAAGGTTCTCTTAAAAGATGTATAAGGGGTTCTCTTAAAAGATGATATTGTACCCCCATGGGGTATTCTATATCACCCATATAACCAAACAAAATAACACAACTTCTCCATATCTTCTCCTCTATGTCTCAGTAAATACCCATATTTATCTAGATGTATATATAAAATGATAGCAGGGCCACTTGAAATCTAACATGGTTGGTGGAGGTATGTCAATCATAGTATTAGGGTGTTATCTATTTATAAATCATGGTATCAGGATGTTGTCTACTTATAAAATATTCTGCAAAATCTCACTGATGTGTACTGGAATAAAATTTCTAATTAATTTATAAATTATCTTATAAATTAAATCTATTTTATCAATAGTTTAATTTTCCTGAGTATATTCTAAAATCAGTGGGGAAATACCTTTTCCTTTTCTTATTCTGTTTCTTAATTTTTGTACTTCATTTTATAAACAATCACACTTTTCCAGTATCATTATTTAAATAAATTATTCTTCCCAATGATGGATGGAAAAGTTAATCATTTGAAGTAAATTCATTAAGGACAGTGGCAGTGAGGATGATGATGAAGCAAAACGTGAAATTCAATTTAAATATTAATATTATGACTGAGAAAACCATGTATTCCAGCCCAATACTGCAATATTTTAGTATGGAAATAGTAAATACTATGAATGTGGACAGCTAAATTGACTATTTACTCTATATTTTAAAGATTATTCACCTTTGCTTCCTAACCTAAACCTGACTTATTATATTAGTATAATCATAATGATCCAATGGTACAAGGCAACCATTCATTAGTGTTTTGGACTGATCTCCTCAGTTGTATTATATCACAGGACTGATTCTGTTTTAGTTTTGTCCATTGTTTCAGCTAATTTGAGATTAATCTTCCATGACCTTACCACAGCATATTTGGCTGAAAAGCCACATTAAAGAATTTTTAAAAACAAACAAAAGTGAGTTATTTTGACAAGGGAATATATTATTTTTAATATTTGGATACAACTGCTTAGTTAGTAAAAGATGCTATCATCCACTACCCCTATTTTTTTTGTACAATTTTATTGGCTATTACCTGAATTGAAAAATTACACAGTCAACATTTGTGTGTTTAAATAAATAAACTGAACACTGGTAACTGCTGCTGTGTTGGGAGCTTCCAAATTAAATCTCACTGCTTAAACCATTCACTTTTATTAAAGATTCTGTAATGTTTTTAAAAAAAGGTTACTCATTGAAATTTAGTTGTTTTGTTCCCTATCTTTAGATATTTCCAATACCTGAGTGGTTTAACATGTACTTCTCAGTAGCTGCATTACCATAGTTGATTATTCCTTTTTTTCTGCCACATTTTTTCTTATTGTCTCTAAATTTGAACTGGCTAGGAACCAATTCTACACCTTCCTTTTAACTTTATACTTTCTTTCTAGCTTATCTTAAACAAAGCCTTAGTGCTAAATACAATCTCTTTGTCATTGAAGCCCCAATTCGTGTCACTAATTCTACTCTCTCCCCTAAACTCCAGACTCATAAATCCAACTGTCTCTTTAATATTTCCACTTGAATGATTAAAGTGCATTTCAAACATGACATGTTAAAATAGAGCCCTTAATTGCCACCCAGCCTCTCCAACCTGCTCCTCCATCAATCTATACTAGCTCAGTAAGATAAATTACTTCAGGCCAAGACCCTAGGAGTCAACTTTTTTGCCTAACTCTCCACATTCATTCCACCATCAAATTTGGTCATATCAAGCTCCAAATAAATCCTAACCTACAACTTCTGTTCCTCTCTGCTACTATCAACCAAGCTCTAGTCACCATTATCCCTTTGCCAAAAAATTACAACAGTTTTCTAAATGACACTTAATTTTCGCCCATCTCACTACAATCACTCTCCATTTAGCAGACAATGTAAATTTCTATCAAAATAAAGGAAATCATATTACACCCCCTTGCTTAAAACCCACTATAGATTTCTAATTATACCCAGCATTAAATCTAAACTCATGTCATGACTTACTCCTCCCTACAAGACCTAAGAAGACCTCCCTGACATTGTTTCATGCTACCTTTACTTCTGTTCACTGTATTCCAGCTACATTAGCCCTCTTTCTCTTCCTCAGGCCACCTCATTTGTTCCTGCTAGTAAAAAGCTGTTCTCATATTTTTCTATGACTAGCAATTTCTATTATTTAAGTCTCAGCTCAAATAAATATCACTTCCTCAAGCATATATAGATAGAACATACAAATAAAGTAAGTCTTTCATCACTTCCTATAGAATAATCCTGTTTTGTTTTGTTCATGGCACTTTCACTTCTGAATTGTTTACTTGATTCCCCATGTCCGTTCTCTCTCACCCCAGTTCTCTCCTCCAATCAGAATGCAAAATCCTGGAAAGCAAGTACTCCTATTTCCTTCATGCCCAGATTTCTGGCTTAGAACAGTGCTAATTAAGTAGTAGTTGATCAATAAATATTTTTCAAATGTATTATTGTTAAGTTATTCCCCTTATTGTGTTATTCAGGGCAGATACCACAAGGGGCATAGTGCTTCCTACTAAGGATAACACTGACTTTGTTTAGGCCTAATTTAGATGACAATTTTACGTACCTCAAACTTTCCAGGATGATCTCAATTTTCAATATTCTTTCTTGACTTCCTCATAATCCATCAAAATATTCCAATAATTAGTATGTTTTAATATTAAAGAAATAATTTGGAACATCCTTAAATTCACAAAAAATACAAATTTTATCTGATAATATGTTCTGATATTTTTTTAAACTATAAACAAAACAAACATAAATTTTCTACCCATTTTCTCTCAAAGTTGTGCCCATGCAGGCTCCCTCACCTCACAAGATTAGTTCACAAATTTCACCTCCATGCCCCTGAGCAACATGATCAAGTCCTGATTGTATAGGATCTGGCCTGTGGGCCTTTCCCTAAATCCCCAGAGATCACTCTCTGACCATGCCAGGGAGGAGTGTTCTGGTCGTGAGTTGCCTTTGGGGTGCTCAAGCAGGTTTGATGTCCCCCTGCTTTGGAGTGTTCCCTGCTCTGATGGAGCAGCCGGATAAGCAGCACTGGAGAGGGCCAGGGAGCAGGGAGCTCACAGTCTGAGCACCCTTTAGTCCACTGTAGTTCTTTAAAAGGAAAAGTTTGAGCCCTCTCTCTGTGGAAGTCCCAGTGTGGTGGATGAACCAACAGGGGGGAAGCAGCAGCTCCTGAGAGCCCTGGCTTAATCATCACTCTCTGCAGTCATGGGTGGGGGAGGGAAAAGGGAGGAAAAGAGTCTGGATGGAGGAGAGCTAGCACTCTGGTCATCTCTGTCCCTCTCTCTGGGAGGCAGCCCACCCAGAATGCCCAGGCTCTGGAGTCAGGCAGAACCCCCAAGACCCACTGGCCCCCTGTGGCTCCCACAGTCTGGGACAGAGTTGGAAAATGTTTGGGTCAGAATAAGTAAGATGAAAACTGAGGGGCTGAAGCCACCTGGGAAGGACAAAGGTGCATGATGTGTGGAGAAACAATATGATGCCTGCCATCTTGGCTCGGGTCTGTGGTGACAGGAAGTACTCCAAGGTGCTTTGTCCTCAAGAAGCTCCAGTTCACTGGCAGTAGTAGCTTTTGGGCTCATGAGGGTAGAAAGACTCTCCAGCAACTTGGGAGACCGTTAACTGCCAGAGATGTGAGCCAGGGACAAAAAACCTGTTCTATCTACCCTTTTCATTGGACTCCAAGCCCCCTAGAGGTTATCCTCTGCTGAAATCTTGCTCCTTCTTGTTCTTCTCCACAGCTTCTTCCCATAGAATCTCTTGTAGGTTCTGGTACTTTTACCTCGGAGCTGTACCTGATCTATGATTGTTTGTTTTTACTTTTTCATCTAAAACTTTTCCTCATTTCTGAGATAATCTGTCATCTGGTGTTTGTGGTCAGCCATCTTGTCTCTGTCTGAGTATTCTAGTAATCAAACAGGTTTTGAGCTTTTGTTTTGATTTTTTACATTATTCCCATTACAACTCTAGACCATTTGTTCTCTGATCAGCATTGTTTTCGGTGTGGAAGACCATGAACTGGTATCTATTCAGCCTGAACTAATGTGCAGCAATGTGCTAGGTTACTTGCCTACATTACATTACCTATCCTTATAATAACCCTCTTAATAAGGAAGTGGTACTATTAGTTTCATTTTTATACATGACCAAATTGAGGAACATAAAAGTGGGTTAACTTACCTCAGGTAAATTAACTGAAATTACATGCTAAGTGATATGTCAAGAAATAGAACCTGGGCACAATTGTATCTCTCCCTTTCTCCTTAGCTGAATTCTAATCTTTCCTGACAATTTTGTATTTTAGAGACTCAGAATAATGTTGAAAATATGTCTTATCTATGAATTAAAACACACATGCTATCCCACTACTTAAATATGAAATAATTTGCTAGGAAAAAATCTCTAATACATGTACATATATAAGTACCTTTATGTAGAATATATATTTTTAACAAGCATAAGATGTATATATAAGTATATTTATATATGAAATAAGCAAAAACTTAAACTCTAGGAATATAATGGGAAAATGCACACTATTTCACCAAAGTGATGAAATGCAGTTGTTTTATATGTGGGTGGCATCAGGCAGCTGTGAAAATTGTCCACATCCAGTCTATTTTAGAAAGTCCTGTTCAAATTTTCCATAACAGAATTACTATGATTTTAAACATTTTAACAGATCTTTTCTCACAGATTTTTAACAGATCTCTTCTCTATGTATTATTGTTCCTGTTTTTAAAGAAACAATCCTCTGATTTATTCCATGGCTTCAAGAAGCATTTCCCAAGGCAGACATCTTGACTCTATTTGAAATAGGATCTACATTTACAAACTGTTTACATTTTCATGATGTTGCTAGAATTTAGTTTATCAGCATTTTAAGTCAAAATACATATCCTATGTTTGCAATCTTGTTTAAACAGAATCATTATATGGCTCTTTTTTTTTTCCTTTTCTTTCTTACACTTGCTTTTTTCCCACTAGGAAACAACAAAATATCAAGCAAAAAATTTTTACAGTCACATACTTCTCTGTTACACAAAAGAAAAGTCAAAATAATTAAAACCTCCTTTCCCAAATAAAGCTATAAATGTGGTAAAGTCACTTACAGAGTGACAAATGTGACTGGAATATATAACATGCTTAGAAAGAGGATTAGTGACAAAGTCTACTTTGTGTTTTCTACAGACTGAATATTTGTGTCTTCCAAAAACTCCTACATTGAAATTCTAACCCCCAATGTAATGATGGTAGGAGGTGGGAAGTTATTAGGTCATGGGGACAGAGACCTCATGAATGGAATTAATGCCCCTATAAAAGTGACCCCAAGAGTTTATTTGTCCCTTCTTCCATGTAAAGAAATCTACAGTAAGAAGATGGCCGTCTATGCACCAGGAAGAGGGCCCTCAACAGACACTAAATTTGCCACTGCCTTGTTTTTAAACTTTTGCCTCTAGAACTGTATGAAATATATTTCTGCTATCTATAAGCCACCCAATCTAGGGGTATTCTGTCATAGCAGCCTGAACAGATGAAGACAATGTTATTAAACCTGAAACTTAAAGGAAATTTCATAAATTAAAAAAATGCACAGCATATTTTTATCATAAGAAACACAATGAGATCACTTAATCCTTTACTTCTCAGTTTCAATAAGATTGTATTTCAGATTAATGTTTGAAATTATTATTCATTCATTCACTATATATTGAGTACTTCCTATAGGCTGGGCATTATTCTAAGTTTTTAGAATATGGCAATTAAGAAAACAGCAAATATCTCCACCCTCCTGAAAATTGCATTTAAAAAGGGTAAATAACATTCAACATATATGGTAAAATAAACATAGTAAGTTAGGTGGTGATATATTTTACGGAGAAAAATAGAATAAGCAAGTGATTTAGGAAGTGGAAAGGGAGTTACAATTTTAAATAAAGTTGTCAGGGGGGTGCCTGCTAAGAAGGTGACCAGTGAATAAAAAACAAAAGGAGGTAAGGAAACAGGCTAAGTGAAAATTGTGAAAAATAATTCCAGGCATAAGAAATAGCAAATGCAAAGGCCCTGGGGCAGGACAGTGCCAGATGTGAGTGCTCAAGACACAGCAGTAACTAATGGGGCAAATGAGGCAGGGAAATTTGTAGGTGAAAGAGTGAAACAAAGGTCCATAAGGCCTTGTGGATCATTGTGCTTTTCTCACTGAATGTGATGGAAAGCCATTAGAGAGTTTTAGTAGAAAGAGTGATGTGACATGATTTTGTACATATGAGATTGCCATGACTGCTACATTGGAAACAGTAAAGGGGAGATGAGTGGAAACCAATCAGGACTAATATTCTGCACAAGATAGACACTGAAGCTGGTTGTCGCCTTCATCAATGATTAAAAAGTCACCACAATTCATTTAAAGGGAGAACATATTTCTAATTAGCCACAGATCATACTTGTGATATTGAATGAATTATCTTAAAAAATATAAAACTAAAGCAAGTGAAGAAATATGTCTTTAATTATATTGTTATACTAAACAATGTGTAACCAGGTAGGACATTTTGCATATTTAGACTATAATTTCCTCTGCAGTTAGTTTTGTATTACCAATTTTGTAGTGACTCAAATAATACCAAGAAAAAAAATTCAGTGATTTGAAAAACAGCCATGTTGATTGTGTCCTTGGTTGTGTAGATATTTTTATGATGCAATCTCATTTGTCTATTTCCAAATTTGTTGCTTGTACTTTGGAATTATACCCAAAAAATTATTGCCCAGACCAATGTCATTGAGTTTTCCCCCTATGTTTTCTTCTAGTAGTTTATGGTTTCAGTCTTTAATTCATTTGAGTTTTAGTGGATTTTGTATATAGTTGAGATAAGGGTCTATTTTGATTCTTCTGCATGTGGATATCCAGTTTTCTGAAGTTTTATTAAGTTTTGTTGAAGATGGCATTCTCCCCATTGTTTTCTTGGCACCTTTGTCAAAAATCAATTGACTATCAAAGCTTGGATTTTTTTCTGGGATCTCTATTGTGTTCTATTGGTCTGTGTGTCTGTTTTCCTGTCAGTGCCACACTGTTTTGATTACTATAGCTTTGCTGTATTGAGGTCAGATAGTATAATGCCTCCAGCTTTGTTCTTTCTGCTCAAGATTGCTTTGGCTATACAATGCCTTTTGTGATTCTATAAAAATTTTAGGATTTGTTTTTATTTCTGTGTAAAATATCACTGAAATTTTGACAGCAATTACATTGAATCTGTAGATAACTTTGGGCAGTATGGACATTTAAAAAATATTAATTCTTCCAATCCATGAACAGAGACTATCTGTCCATTTATTTGTGTCTTCTTCAATTTCTTTCATCAATGTTTTATAGTTTCAGGGTATAGGGCTTCTACCTCCTTGGTTAAATTTATTCCTAAGTATTTTATTTTATTTTTTTTTAGTTATTGCAAATGAAATTGTTTTACTGAATTTTTTTCCAGATAAGTCCTTGTTAGTGCATAAAAACTTTGCTAATTTTATTAATTTTGTATTCTGCAACTTTACTGTACTTGTTTATTAGTTCCAACAGGGCTTTTGTGTTAGTAAGGAGTCTTTAGGCTTTTCTCTACATAAGGTCATGTCATCTGCAAACAGAGACAATTTACTTTTTTCCTTTCCAATTTTTTGATGTATTTTATATCTTTTTCTTGCCTAGTTGCTCTGGGTAAGACTTCTAGTACCATCTTGAATAGAAGCAGCATGAGTGGGTATTCTTGTCTTATTTTTGATTGTAAAGAAAATGCTTTTAGTTTTTCACCATTGAGTATATAATGTTAGCTATGGGTTTGTCATACATGGCCTTTATTATGTTGAGGTACATTTCTTCCATACCTAATTTGTTGACAGTTTTTATCATGAAAGGGTTTTGAATTTTGTATTATGCTTTTTCTGCATGTATTGAGATGGTCAATGGTTTTTGTCCTTCATTCTCTTACTGTGATATATCAATTTATAGATTTTTAAACACTAAGCAATTGCATCCTTGTGCTTAATCCCACTTAATAATGGTGACTTGGCCGGGCATGGTGGCTCATGCCTGTAATCCTAGCACTCTGGGAGGCTGAGGCGGGCAGATTGCTTGAAGTCAGGAGTTCGAAACCAGCCAGACCAAGAGTGAGACCCTGTCTCTACTCTAAATAGAAAGAAATTAATTGGCCAACTACTATATGTAGAAAAAATTAGCCAGGCATGGTGGCATATGCCTGTAGTCCCAGCTACTCGGGAGGCTGAGGCAGAAGGATTGCTTGAGCCCAGGAGTTTGAGGTTGCTGTGAGCTAGGCTGACGCCACGGCACTCTAGCCTGGGCAACAAAGCGAGACTCTGTCTCAAAAAAAAAATAATAATAATAATGGTGGCTTATCCATTTAATGTACTGTTGAATTTGGTTTGCTAGTATTTTGTTGAGGATTTTTGCATCTATGCTTATCAAAGATATTGATATGAAATTTTCTTTTCTTCTAGTGTCTTTGTCTGGCTTTGGTATCAGGGTAGAGCTGATATACAAACAAATTAGTTTGTAAGTATTCCCTTTTCTTCAGTGTTCTGGAACAGCTTGAGAAGGATTGGTATTTTTTCTTCTTTAAATATTTGGTAGAATGTAGCAGTAAAACCATCAGGTTCTAGGCTTTTCTTTTCTTTACTCTTTTTTTTTTTTGAGACAGAATCTCACACTGACACTCAGGCTGGAGTGCAGTGGCTCAATCATAGCTCCCTACAGCCTCAAACTTCTGGGCTCAGGCAATCCTCCTGCCTCAGCCTCCTGAGTAGCTGAGGGATAGACCAGGAAGAAGTGAATTGTTTATTGAGGGTAAGAAGACTTCTACATATGAGCATAACTAATTCATGGCATTCCTGGATTATCCAAGAGTGATTATGACCTCAGTATATGTTTAAAAAGTATACTAAAAAGCGGCCCCTCTGTTTTACCTACCTGCCAATTAGCTTTCTCCCCAGTCAAATAAATGTGCAGGCCTGAGAAAATGACCAGATTTAAAAAGTCAAAAAACGAGATTAGACATCATGACATATTCCAGTGAAATACGATTGAGAAAGGACTATGACTAAAATAAACTGTTTTAGACATCTTATTAACCTTTGAGTCCCTATTATTGTCTTGTAAATTTCTGTTTATTTTTGTTTGCCATTATATTGGATTTTTACATACACATGCCTGGAATAGTTAAGCTTCTCTTCAAGTTCATGCTGATTGTAGGTTCTTATAGTAGTCATAATTATCACATAGAATTTAGTTGCTATATTGCTATTAGCACTGTTTCAAACTTCTTCCTAAGATATTGTAATATTTATTCTGCTAATCTAGAAGTTGAGACACAGCATGATTAAATCATTTGTTTAAGATATGCTAAAAATAAACAGAATTGAGAATAGTTAGAAATAAACATCTAAAAATAATCTACTTATAAAATAAATAGCTACTTTCTTCTAAATAAATTGTTACGTATTCTAGTGCTTATCTTAAATGTTAAGATGTAAAAGAAATTTCCTAGTGTAATCTGTAGTGATTCAATCCACAAAATCCAATGGTTGCTGTTAAACCTAACATACTAATTCAGAAAAAGTGTTTCACAGAGGAACTAAGTATATGAGGGCTGCCCAGAAAGTATCCAGCCAAGTAATATGAAAAATTATATTAACAATGGCTGGATACTTTACAGACAGCCCTTGTATATTAACAAAAATACTAGCACTAGCTGAAATTCATACATCTCAAAATAAAAAGAAGTAATAAATGGTAAAAATCTCTTGCTGAATCAATGATACACATTCAGTGATATTTACTTATTCAGTATAACTTTACCACCCTTTACTCTCAGTTGGATACTAGCTCATCTTATGAACTATTATGTTGAATGACCTATTAATCCTTCATGCTGCAGGTGGAAAAGATAGAAGTTACATCATTTTAGAGCCATTCTAGAGTATACTAGAAAATGAGAGATCTACTTCAGTTTTATGACAAAAGAGACGTGAGCTATATTCTCTCATAGAAGCCAAGAGAACATAGTGTGGTATTTCTTGAACCTGAACTACCTGTGGTCTCCTTGAAATCATATAATCTTCTCATGATCTTCCTAGGCTTCAGTCTTCAGATCCTGGTTTAAGAAACACTGGCATAGTTTGGAGTCTGGATTTACACTATTGGGGCTGAAATCCCAGCACTGCCCATAATAAGATTTGTAAAGAAGCCAAGTCACTTAACTTTTCTGTCTCAGTGTTCTGCAACTATTCAATAGAAATAATAATACTAGCTGGCTTGTAGATTTGCTGTGAAAAATGACATAATAAAGATGCCCACATTTTCTCTGTTGCCAATGCATGACAATATACTTTCCATAGTTGAATAATTACTATGAACATGCTCCACAGTTTGCTATTCCAAAGCCCAAGGTCAAATGAGAAGTATATGATGCCTTCTTATCTGAGGAACTCCATTATAGGACCTGATTACAAAACCTTCCAACTTTTTATATAATTAAATAAATCACTAAATTAAAACCAAGAGTCAGGTAGAAATAAGGATGTATTTCATTTTATAGACTATTTGTATTCCCCTTCTCTTAACCACACAGTAGATTGATTTCAGGAAATAGGAGAAGGTTGTAATAAATAAGGATATTGGTGGACACCATCCTGGAATATGGGACCATTTGAGCACATATACTCTGTACCAACCCTACTTGGTGAATTTCAGACTTTGGAGTCAAGTGGACCTGGGTTATAAACACTTGTTATGACTCTTGTTTGATAACTGAACTATAAAAGATACCTTATAGTATTCACTCATCTTACCTTTATTAAACTAAATGGGAGGAAGAGAAAATAGGAAAAAAAACCCACTTAATTCTTAAGATACTGTGTGGAAATGGACAAGGGGGGCTGCAAAGCAAACTCAGGAAAATACAAATGCTTTATTGAAAAATGGGCTTTCAAGTGAACGCTTTGCTGAATTAATAACAGGCAAGTTAGATAAAAATGATTTAGTAAAATCTTGCAATTGCACCATCCAGTTGTAAATTAGAAGGAAAAATGCTGCTATATTTGATAACAGGTAAATAATATTGTGGTTGAACTCAAAGAGCAGTATAGATGATTTGTGCAAATTATATCAATAATTGACTCCCTTGCTTTATGTGCAATCTAAAAGAATAAATGGAGAGTAAAACAGAGCAATAAACCATCACAATTTATTGATTCCCTATCCCAGATGACCTGAGTCAATGGACAGCAGACTCCCTCTTGATTTGGAAGCTTCCAATGATCATATGAAGGGGAAGAACTGCTGTGACTGATAAAGGACCAAGTTTCTTTTATCAGGAAGGGAATGAAGTCCATTTAAGGCCAGGATCCCCAGGGAATGCGCACACAGGATTAATTGACATAAAACATGATTGATCAGTGTGGTAGTTTGTCCTGCCATTACCTGATAGTGCTCTGAGACTTCTTGGGAAATACTATTAACTCAGAGCTGCTGTATACTGGGTAGAAGTAAATCCATGCCACCTGGCAATTTAAGCTGCAGCACTGAGCCTCTGATGCCACGGCATTGCTCAGGTCCTGAGGGTCCCAGGTGGACGGAAGCAGGTCTGCTGTGAGACCCATCAGCTTGCTTGCTTTCCAGCCAGCTATCTGTGGCTCTTGTATGTATACAGCCTTCACCAAAATGGATATAGACCCTGGGGGAGGAAGGTTGTTCTCGTGATGGCAAATATCTGGTATTAGAGAAATGTCTGCTGCCGATCTAGCCCACTGGCTGGTGCTTCCCAACACTATGGCAGCCTCTGAAAATCATGACCTCTACAGTGTATAGTATCCATCATCGATTATCTTGCCCATCACCCCTGTACTAGCCCAAACTCCCTTGATGGTCTATCTACACGCTGGCCCAGGGAGAAGTGGCTGAAGGCCTTTATTATGCTGAAGCCAGAGACTGAAAGAGAGATAGGCTGAATTAAAGAGGTCATTTAAGTTCAATGCCCCAGTCTCAGCCTCCAGCCAATTAAATCAGCCTTTGTTTTTGAGATAACAGCAAAACATGGGAACATGTGTCCAGGATTTCATCCTATTTGCAAGCCTAAATAATTTAAGGTGATGGTGACTCTTGATTAATAACTTCAGCCTGAGCTGAATAGTGCGAGTGGAAAGAATAAAGGAATTAAGCATAGAAGGCACTCAGTCAGGCCTACACAACACAAACTCTAACAACTTCTAACATCAATTTTATATAATTACAAAGGCCGTTACCTCATTTAGTGGCCCAAGTTTAATTTGAAACCAACTGTGCAAGTTTGCTCAACTTTCAGTAACAAGAAGCAATTTACTCAAGAGCCTTATTATCCAAAAACCTTTAAAGACACACAACATAGGCAGAATGGGAGCACTGTATTATTTTAAACGTTAAAAATGATACTATTATATTGTCTTTATGTAAAATTTTGTTGATCAGTATTTTCATTAACTCCAACTAGTTAAAACAGAGTCAGCTGCTAATACATTTCTAAATCCTTCCCATACATCCATTTTGGTTGTGCTTTAGAAGTAAATGCCAAGTATTTTTAAATGATAATATGCCAGATAAATAGGGCCCTTTATTCATTGGATCAAGAAAATAAAGGATCAACATCTCTAATCATTAGAGAAAGCAAATCAAAACCACAATGAGATATCACCTAACTCCAGTGAGAATGGCCTGTATCAAGAAATCCTAAAACAAACAAATGCTGGCAAGGATTTGGAGAGACAGGAACACTCTTACACTGCTGGTGGGACTGCAAATTAGTGCAACCTTTGTGGAAAAGAATTTGGAGAAAAGAATTTGGAGATACCTCAAAAAGCTAGAAATAGAAATACCATTTGACCCAGCATTGTTGGGCATCTACCCAAAAGAACATAAGTCACTCTATTATAAAGACATCTGCACCCGAATGTTTATGGCAGCACAATTCACTATTGCACGGTCATGGAAACTCCCCAAGTGCTGGTCAAATCATGAGTGGATAACTAAAATGTGGTATATGCTCACAATGGAATATTACTCAATCCTAAGAAACGACAGTGAGCTAGCACCGTTTATGCTATCCTGGATTAAGTTTAAGCCCGTAATACAAAGCGAGACGACACAAGATCTGGAAAATGGGCTACACATCTACTAGCCATCAAATTGGTACTGACTGACTAAAACTATGGTGTTCAAAAAATGGTAGTGTTCAACAGGGATTTGGGGGGGAGACCACATCTTAAGGATGTGGAGAGCATTGTGGGGGGGAAGGGATTCTCTATCCCTTTTTAGGGAGAGGCAAAGATATACACTGTAACCAAAGTGTCTAAAAAAAAAACTCTGTTATTGGGAGGTGGGCAGGTGGAAGGGGGGAGGAGGGGAAGGGTATGTACTTACACGGTGGGTTTGGTGTGTACCACCTGGAGGCTGGACATCTTGAAACTCTGGCATAGTGGGGTGGGGGAGGGGAGGCAGGGGCAAGATATGTAACCCTAACAATATTTGTACCCTCATAATGTGAGGTAATAAAAAAAAAAGATATGTTTCATTATAGATCATTCTTAATCAGCTAATAAAGTCCTGGATAAACTAAAAAAAAAAAAAATGGAGAGTAATAAGAAAGAATATTCTTTCACCCAGGAACTACTAACTAAACAAATAGCAAATGCAAGATACAATTTCAAAAGTGGAAAATTACATAAAAGAGATACTATACCTGCTGTAAGTCCAGTGTAATTGTCACATAATGGTATTCGATTCCATTCTTAATACTGGGACTCTGCCACCAAGTGTTCTTTCCATCAATAGCATTTGTAATCGGGTGTCTCTCTATTGAGTCAGCAGCACCAGGTGAAAGGAGGAGAAAACAGTATGTAACTAATTTATAGCTGGTTTGTTAAAGAGTGAAACTAAGTTAAAACAATCATCATGTGGACATCAAACATTAAAATAGTACAAAAAGAGATCAATTCATATCTTCAACAGAATTTATTCAATGACAACTTTTTCCTAGCCCTGTGCCAGGTAGTAGGAAATGGTTAAATGCTTTAGGCTATAGGAGAAGAAGCTGCTCAGCACTCTGGCCACCAAGTCAAATGGGCAACTTCAAAGATAACTGTAGAAATTAAATGTAAAGAAATTATATTGAAATCTAATTGATGTGTCAATCATTCAAAAAAACCTAAAAACTATTTCAGGCAGCACTAGTATGCCATCAACTCTGTTAACAGAAACGTAGAATCCTGAATTGCGGCTGAAAGGTACTTGACGATTTGCCCTTCTGACACATTCATTATTAGCAAGGCTTGGGCAATCCAGTATATATCTGGTTTTAATATCAAATGCCATTAAATCCATCCTATGAGCTGTTAGGACTTGGAAACTGATATCCCCAAATATGGCACCCTGGTATGCTGATTATTTTAAATTTAAAGGCCCCTGGAGAGCAGCAGACACTAGAAGAAATTTTACTATGATATTCCCTTATCCACCTGAAGTCTGGACCCGCCATGAAGAAAACAGTTACCTTTGGTACTTTCCCTAAGTTTTCATCAATTTAAATCATATTGCAGGAAAAAAGACTGAAGTCTGTCAATACATTTGGACAGACTTTTGTCACAAACCTTATCTGTTTTGTGGGCCCACAGAATTTGTCCTAGGCCACTGTATGTTATCCAAGCCCATTGAATTCCCCTAAAAATTATTTACTATCCCCCAAATTGCCATATTTCCTCTATCTCTTCTATGAAGAAGGGTATATTATATAAGCACCTGTACTACTGACATAATCATCCTCGTGTGATTCCCCTGTGCTGTGCACATTAAAATAAATGTTGTATGCCTTTTCTATTAATCTGTCTTTCGTCAGTTGATTTTTCAGCAAACCTTCGGAGTGTGATGGGGAAGTTTTTGCTAGGCTCCTACAGAGGGTTTTTGCAGCCAGTTTTTAACTTGCCAATTTTCTACCACTATTTAATAATATAATGAAAAATATCCCAAACCTTCCATCCTGTTCCCATAATCACTAACTCTAGGAATCTAGACAATAATGGCAAGGAGGGAGATGATGGTACAAAACTCCATCCTACCAACAAAACATGGATCTTCCCTCACCCTTACCCCAAGTGGATGAGACCAGGACTACTGTGAGAATCCAAAGGAAGATTGGAAATAGAAAAGAGGGGGCCTGGACAGTCATTGCCACCCCTACAGACCTTTGTTACAGCTTTCTTCCTTCTTAGAGTCCTCAAACCTCAGATTCTCACCTCTTCCAACTCAGCTCCATGTATCTTACAAAAGCCACCCCTGGGCTGCCCTCAGTACAGTTTGGTTCCTAGTCATTGGTTCTTGTCTGAAATATTTGTTTCTCATTTTCCAAGTAACACAAGTTCTGTTTCTTTTCTCCTCTTCTTAGCAGGCCTCACTCACAGATGGGTGAGAATGGCAGAAATGAGGTTATTGATGTTCTATTTCTACTCCTAGGCCTACAGTAAGGGTACTTTGGTTCTTAACATCTTACTTGGAAGAATTTAGCACATGTTCCCACAGGAACATAAAAAAAGTAGAGGTGACCCTCCCTGGTGCTCTTCTCTTTGTTAGGGATTAAATACACTTTGGGTGTCAGTCTTGAGAACTTTCTAAAACTAATTCTCTGGGAAGATGTTTCAAATGAATAGACTATGAATAACCTTTTAGATTAGAACACAACTCTTTCTTAAATTGAAAGAATACCTCAAATAATGAACAAATCATGTCACTTTGAGGAACAACCATGGACTTTCAATTTACCTGCATAATACAGCAATCTAGCCATGTATTCTAATACCATGGTAATGAAAGAGATCCAGACTTATGAAGAGTTGGCCTATAAGGAGATAGATATTCCCCCTGACTCTACCATTTGGTACTTAACTGACCATGGACAAATCACTTAAACTCTGTGTGTCATCTCTGAAATAAGAATAACAAAATCCACCCACAGCAGTGGCTTCCAGATTCTAACCTTTAGACAAAAAGTGAAATTAAAAAGAGAAAAATTACGTGAGATTGATTTGTAGAATTGCTTATAGGCCTTCTAGCTTTTCATTTTTCCAAGTAGTAATAACCTCTAATCTACTTTTATCATTTACTATTACCATCACTATTATTTTATAAAATAAAGGACATTTAAAAGCCAACAACAGTTTTTAAAAACCATAATATCAAAATGAAGGATTCTTTCAAATATATCCTTTTTATTTTCATGAAAAATACAGAACGTTCTCATTTTCCTAATTTGCCATGGACCATTGAAAGCATCCTTTATGGTGACCCTTTACTCACAGGATTACCAATGAACATTATAACTATTAATATTCTAGCTATTACTATGCACATATGTAAAATAAATTATACATCTGTTCAAAGTGTACACTGTTCTGAATCTTAATTTAAGACAAATTACATTTAATGAAAGATTTGTAAGTCCTTAATGCAATAGGAATCTGATAGTAAGAAAAAATCTTTAAAAGAAAAATTTTTATTAAAAACTGAATATTCACTAAATTTGCCATTTTCAAATTTGTGAACATTTGTATTACATATTAATTTTACTTACATAGCCTGCTATAAATTTTAACTGAAAACATAAATGCTATGACTTTGAGTTACTTAGTATGATATTAGTATTCTACATGTGTATATTCATCTTCTAAATCTTAATATGAGCATATAGGACATGACAAAAATATTCCATTTATATTGGTAAATTGTTTAATTCAACTAAACAGCAGGATGGACTTTGTACCAAGTCTTATCACATAGTATTCTACTGAGATGAGGCATGATGCCTCATTAATGAAAAGCAAAAATTGCTGAATATATTTAATAATTAGCGTTAGTTAAATTGTTCTGTTGAAGCTTGGGAAGGTGTCAGGTCTTTATAATGACAGCAAATACCAGAAGCATAACCAAATATCAAATAAATGCCCCTGATGGCATAAGTAGGTGCTGAAATTGGCATATTAGGAATCAGAAATATAAATGATATATTACTGGCATCGCTTCTAATGAAAAATAAATATCACAGAAAACATTCCCCAAACGTCTCCCTGGATCTTCTTTACAGATTGTGTATTTAATATGTGATAGAAAAATACAAACACAACCACATTTTCAAATTAAATTCATGGCTCCTAAGTAACTGTGAGAGAGGCTGTCTAATTGGAAATTTTGATATCTGCCACCTCAGGTCAAATTGATGTGAGAATTAGTCATAAAAAAAAGGACTGGGAAATGAATCAACAATTAACCATAATCCCCATTATGAAAGTTTAATCATAATTAATTTGCAAATACTGATGAATTGTTGGCATATTTCCCTTATTTAAAAGGAGATAGAAATGTATAATATCCTCAACAGGGGATAACTGTGCAAGTCAATCCAAGGGCTAACTGCATCTGAAAACTGGCTAGGGAGTCGTTGATGAGGTAAACCTTTCAAATTGCTAATTTTTAATTGGAAAGCACAATCTATTAACAGTCAGAAAGTTCAAATTTCATTTTCTTTGCATGGTAATTAAGTGCAGACCTTCCAGATTTATTCTAGGAGTTCACTGAATTTGTAGAATTTGATCATTTGTTGTTCCAACTTTTACTAAAATATATTCATGTGGTTTACTGCTAGATTTTTATTCTTGTGGAGTTTTAGTCTTTCTAAATTTCTAGTACCAAAACATAATTGTGAAATGCAATGAAGCTGGTCATTTAAAATGATCACATGAAAATAAACCCAGACTGTGATAAGTTAAAAAAAATGCTAAAAGTAAATAAAAATGGGGAAATACAAAATATACCTTATATGAATCTTGCTTTAACTGAAATAATTTATTCATTTTTGGTCTCAGTGTGAAAACATGGGGTGAGATGGCCTAAATATGGCTGTCTTCCACTGAGCTATAAGAGACCCTGAAAATAGAACTTTGAAGAGAGTCAGTGACAGAGTATCTCTTGGACTCACTTTGGCAAATGCATCTCCTCCATTTTTCCAACCAAGAATCTCCACTCAATTATTTTTCACCCCAATCTTCCCATCATCCTTCCATCCTGTCTCTATGATTGTACACATTTACTTCTTTCTCTCCTTTTCTGTATAAATGTATGTTAACATGTGTAAATATATATTTACTTACATAAATATATTTAATGTTATAATATATAATATTATATATTATTTTAATATCTATTCAATAAATATATACACATTTATATATATGCATACATATACACATATTTATGATTTTACATGATTTATCTCTCTAATTCTCCCTCTCTGCCCAGCCACATTAAACATACTTCTGCACACTCCAGTGCACCCACCCACCACCACGTCCATGCCTCCAGGCTTTCTCACATTTTCCAGGAAATCATCAAATCTACCAGTCTCTGAACCAATGGCTATTTCCCTCCATCAGGCTTCATCTTCTTCCCTAATGAACCTAAAACTCATAAATAATCAATTCATTTATTCTCTGGCCTTTGCTTTAATTTTCTTTCCACTTTCTCTGTAATGTTCCACGAGGATCAGTCCAAACATTTGATTCTTCTATTTTATTCCATATGGAATTTTCACCTTGTTCTTATGGCACAGTGATGATCTCCTCCTATTCTCCTAAGAGGCTAATCTAAATCTCTGAGGCTAATCTCAGTAGATAACTCAGATTTACATCTTAAGGAGGAAATCAAGACCATCAAATAAGAATTCCATCCTAAATACTTTCTTCTCTTGCCCCTATTCATCCTCCCTTCTTTCTGATTTGGCCAGTTAAAAGGTATGTATTCCTAATTTAAGCCTTTCACCTGTGATTAATGATCCACAGGTTTTTACCTCTGGAGAGACATCACCCCCTCATCACTTTGTCTTCAACTTCCCTGGCCTTCCGCCTTTGCACCTAAACCTGCTCAAATATCTTGTCTTTGAAATCCTTGGCAACACCACATCCTCCTCTGTCAAAGTCCTCCCTTCTGTTTCACATCAAGGATATTTGAGAGCATATTCCTACACTTCCCTCTTCTTCAGCATTCATTTGTCAACTCTTCAACATGGCTTTTATCATCATTGATCTACTGATTGTGTTAACCAAGTGACCAATGGATGCTCATATCATCAAAATCAAGGGAAATCTATTTTACATTTTTCTCATTCATTATCTTGGAAGCACTTACCACTGTTGCTTTCTCTTTCTTCTTAAAGTTCTCTCCCGCCTCACATACATAATGTCCATTTTCTGATTTCCTTCTTTAAAATCTGTTTCTCCTCATTGCCTTCCTTGATTCTACTTACTCAAATTCCCTTAGCTTTTACAGTTTCTCCAGGGCTCTGACAGGTCTTTTGCTCTCATCATTCTGTATAGGAAATAGCAAACACTCCAGCACTCCCCAATCCTATACCCATACTACAGCAACCTACATTCTAGGAATTAACCAGAGTCATTAATAGGTAAGGAAGATTTCTGATAGTTGCCTTCTTTGGTATTTTAACTTTTGCCATTAACATTCTGTGATATCCAAGACCACCAGTCTTAATCGCAAAAGTCCCAATTCCCCAAATATATTAATGTTTTCCACATCCCTATATTATATCATATAGGGACTATGCATTCCATTTTATCAGCTCAAAGAAAATGCACAATGCCTTCCAGTTTTTTAAGATAAAAAAATATATAAATTGGGAGAAAAAGCTTTCTTCCTTTTATGGGAGAAAACTTCCATAAGTTTTATGATTTTTTTAAAAAATCAATAAAACTACTCTGTATGAACCATAATGGTAGACATATATCATTGTTCATTTGGCCAAACCCATAAAATGTATTAATACAACACTAGGAATAAACCTTAATGTAAACAATGAACTTTGGGTGATAATGTTGTGTCAATGTAGTTTCACTGATTGTAAAAAAAAATGTACCACTCTGGAGGAGAAAATTGATAATGGGGAGGTTACACATGTGTTGAGGCAGGGAGTATATGAAAAATTTCTGTACCTTCCTCTTGGTTTTGCTTTGAACCTAAAACTTCTCTAACAAATAAAGTCTATTAAATAAAGAGAAAGAAATGAGAAAAGGATAACTGAGCAAATTTAAAAATAATATAATTATAAAGCTTTATCCTCATCATAACTCACCTCAATTGGCATTAAATATTCACTTTATTAACTTCCTCAATATATAGGTATATATTTAATGATTTGCCGATGTACTTCTCTAAGTCAACCTCCATCTCTAAAATTATCTGATACCATTCTCTCCTTTGTCATACAAACTCTTGCCTGATTAACCTAAACTACTTATAGTTCTCTGAATGTATCATGATGTTTTATACCTTAAAGATTTATGCATGCTTTTCCTTTTATAATGCTTTGCTGTCCTTTAATCTTACTAACGCATACTTTCTCAGTATATGGATACTTTCTTCCAGGAAGCTTAGATGACCATAGCATCTACATGGAACCCACATGTTCTCTTAGCACTCAATTTACTTTTCTCTTTCCTCTATTTCCCATCTAGGTCCCCTAAATCAAGGGCTACATATGATTTGGCATTATGTTACAGTACAATGTATTGCTAGAAGTAGGGGTTCAAATGCTTGTTGAATAAATAAACGAATGAGTCTGAGATATCAGTGTGGTTCAGAGGTCAGCAAGAGGGCTTTGTATGATTGCCTCTCCCTAGCACACTCCTCCTAGAGTTTTTAGAAACCTTCATAATTTGGTTCCAGCCTTCTGTATCATACCCCTCTCTACTCTCTGCCCTCTGACACTTTCAGTTCTAGTTATTCCTAACTACTTGTAGCTCCCAGAGCAAGTAGTTTTCTGTCTTATTCTGATCTGTCTTCGTGGCATGCCTTCTTCTCTTCCTCTCTCACCTCTTTCTCTGCTCAGCTGCTACTTGTCCTTGGTTATCAGAGTACACAAGACTTCTACTGGTAAGCCTTGATTTACACCAAGACCAAATTTGTGACCCTCCCCTCTCTTCTTCAGGTCCATCTACTCATTCTTTGCTTTGTACTTACCACACTATGTAGCAATAACCAGCTTCTTGCCCATTTGCTCACTAGTTGAGGCCAACAACCATGCCCAACCTTATTTCTCTTGCATCTCAAGCAAAGGCCCTGGCACATAAGTGACCAATGAATGACTAAAGAAAGCCCAAGTTCATAACCACATCATCAGATACCATTCTGGAGGCAGTAAATCTAATGACTGCCCCAAGTCTTAAGCTTGAGAACCTCCAATCACTCTACCTGGTACACATAAAGAACTCTAATGTTTGTTGAATGACAGAGAGGAGCTATAAAGAGGCTCATAGTGGAAGAGAAATTCTGGGAATTCTTAGGACCACGAGTCATTTGAATGTAATGCAATTGTCCCTCAAAATCTCTCAATTATAGATCCTACCCAGTGCCATATAAATCAGAACTAAAATACATACGGTATGGATTGCTGCTGTTTTGATTGCAGATTCGACATTGGGGGTTCCTAACAGGCTGCCCAGGTACATGCTCTACCAATTTGCAATACATTTCAGGTCCTCTTTCTCCACATGTTGCATTGGTCGTGATGAGGGCATTAGAAGCAAGATTCAGGACAGCAGGGAATAAACCTGAAAAAGATGGAGAAATGAAAATGTTTGGATCAGAAATAGTTATGATTTTGCTGTATTTTAAAATGCAATTAAAATAGGATTTTTTTAGAGCATTAAAATAATCCAAAATAAAATAATTAGTAGTAAATACCTGACTTAATTCAATACTATACATCAGGGGTCCTCAAATTTTTAAACAGGGGGCCAGTTCACTGTCCCTCATACTGTTGGAGGGCCGGACTATAGTTTTAAAAAAACTATGAACAAATTCCTATGCACAGTGCACATATCTTATTTTGAAGTAAAAAAAAACAAATGGGCAAAAACACCTGCATCTGGCCCACGGGCCATAGTTTAAGGACGCCTGCTCTCCACCAATACCAGTGTTACCAAAAGAACATCATTTTTTTCTTTCTGGGCATTAAATATGTAGTCTAAGGCTATCTTGTTAACTTTTAGCCTCTAATATTTAATTAGAAAGAAGATCCTGTCTCAGCTGGGTGTAGTGGCTCACACATGTAATCCCAGCACTCTGGGAAGCCAAAGCAGGAGAATCACTTCAGACCAGAAGTTCAAGACTAGCCTAGGCAACATAGCAAGACTTTATCTCTACAAAAAAATTTTAAGAAGTTGAAAAAACAAAAAACAAAAAAACAAAGAAAGAAGGTCCTTTCTCTAACATACACTTTTAAAAAAATCTTCTATTAATATTACTGGTAAACAACCTCACTAAATCTTCCTTTTCCCACTTCAGCTATTTTACATCTAGTATTAAATTATAATCACATGTAAGGATTCTGCAAACTATGTGTATCTATGTTTCTCATGTTCATTTTATGCTCCATTATCATGCAGTGTAAATGATTGTTATAACTCCTTTATCTTCAGACTGGAGAAGATAGAGAATGATAAAATATTTTGGAAAAACATTTTTTTTTTTTTACTGCTTTCTATGTTATCCAGGAATATTATATAGCAACACCTTGCAAGTAACAAATCATCACAGTAGTCCATGATGATATACTGGAAATTATTTCTTAATTATAATAGAAGTGTTTGACTTGCATAGATACAACCTGAGATACCCATCTAAGTGTAGGGCTGGTGAGATTTTTCATTCCATCCAAGAGCCCAATTCAGGATCTTCACTTCCTATAACTTAATGTTAAATATGCTTCATATATATCTAGCATCTGCATTTTATATACGTCTTGTCAATGACAGTACAGTAAAGTTACTCATCAAAAGCCACTCTTGAAATGAAAATCTCTTCTTGAAGAAAGTTCATTCAAGATTATGGATAATTTGACTCAATTTTTGTAAGGAAGCTAACTATCTAGATTGTCTCAGCTCTATAAATGTGCCAAGTAGGTCTATATCAATTCAACTTCTAAAAGAAAGTCCTTCCTGGCTAAATCTTATGGCCTGATGTTTTACTGAGATCCCTCGAGTTTTGAATTTATTAATGTTTTTTGACCTATCTTCAGAGCTTGACACATGCTGGGGACAGACTAGGTACTCAATATATTTGTAAAATGAATGAATACATGAATTATAAATGTTGGCCTCATAAATGTTCTTCTGCATCAACTGCATATAATAATGATGACGATGATGATGACAGCTACTAGCATTGTTGAATGTCTATAATGTGCCCAGATGTCAGACCCTATTCCACCACTTTTTATTTGTATGTACTAATTAATTTGCTACATAAACATTCACATGAGCTATATACTACAATCACCTCTATTTTTTTAAGGAAGCACAGATGTGTTAAATAACTTGCCCAGGATTATGGCTAGCAAGTAGCAAAGCTGTCATGTTAACCCTGGCAATTTGGCTCCAGAGTCCATCCACCTACCAGGGGTGGAGAACCTGCAGCCTTAAGGCCACATGTGACCTTCTAGATCCTTAAGTGTGGCCTTTTGACTGAATCCTAATTTTACAAAACAAATCCTAGATTAGGTTTAAAAATTTAAAAAATTGACTGAAAACAAGTAATTTAAATCTCTGTTGTAATCATTCTCAAAATTTCAAAAAGTGAATTCATAAGACCAGATGACACTTTGATTCTGGTCTCACTCTCAGAATTTCCCAAACAGCTGCACCCAAACAATCTTCTTCTCTCCCTCCCTTCCTTACTCACACTCACAAGTCTCTAAATAAAACCCCTCTGATTTCTGCCCCTCCTGCTTTGTGTTTTTCTCCAACTAATAGTTATTTGAGGTTTACAGTTTTTCCTGGTTCGCCAGGAGTTCAGTATGTACTTTTTTTACTTAATTGCTGTCACTATCTCATTCATTATTCCTGATAAATTTATCTCCCCCACTCCACTCCCTTATCTCTGTGCTCTCTGGCTCCCACACAATGAGACATTCTGTCAATGTGATGTAAGGTCAGCTAAAATGATCATTGGTCAGAGAAATATTAGCCATTCATAAAACAATTATTTAGTTCATGAAGTAGTGTGGTGTTTTATAAAAGGTCAAGTACTTTACAAAAGTTATTACCTTTTTTATTTTTATTTTTTCTATGTATACAAGGCTTATTGGAAACTTTGCTAATCATTTTATGAACTTTGTCAAGTTACAAATATAAAAATAATTAGATTGTCTCCAGATCATACTCTATTTTAAAAATTTTATTCTCTAGGTTAGTGAATAATATGTAATTAAACAAATAAGGTTTTTCCTGATCTTCTCTTCTGCTATTCATCACCATTTTGCATTTAATTATGCAATTATTCTTTCATTAGATATGTTTTGAGCACATGTTATGCCAGATAGTAAAATATTTGGGAATGAAAAGATTATTAAGATGGGTTTATTGTGGGAAGTGAGTTTGAGTTGAATCTTGAAAGAGAAATAGAGGTTTATCTGGTCGACAAAGGGAAGAAGGAAAATATCAGACATACTAGGCAGAGGGACTAGCACATGAGTATGGACTTTATGCTGACAGCTTATGTGGATGTTGAGTGGCTCAGAGTACTTGAATCTATAATTGTTCCAATATATAAGACTATGTAATTATACAGGTACAGACATGTACATAGATACAGATACATATAGATTACACATAGAATATACATAATGGTTCATATATATATCAACACAACTACTCCCTATTTGTCACTGTTAATAATTTGTTCTAGTAATCTTTTTCTCTAGTTCTTTAAAAATATAATTAATAATATAGTAAAATAGGTAGTCAGAAGGAAGAGACATGCTGGGCATTCTGTTTTCAGGTGGGCAAAACTCTACTTATGCTAACCTGCAGGATGAGTTTAGGAGGTACTCAAACCCCATCTAGCCCATACAAAGAAAGACAGCTTACACAAAAGCCATCTCAGGTTATTACCAACACCTCTAAAACTTCCCCAGGGCACTATCTGTTTTAGTCTGTGATCTCTGTGTCCTCCTTCAACATTCACCATGACCATCTTAGGTCCTGTTTTGCAGGTCTGGGTAAGACTCCTCATGCCTTGCTTTGGTGCAGCCCTATAGGTACTGATTTGAACTCAACAGGCTTGTACTTTCCCAGGCCTGTGTAATCATGGAAATGGGCCAAAAAGAAAATACTGCAGCCAAAATTATTTTGCTGCATACTGTATGTTCAGAAATTGCATTACAGCTCAGTTTCCCCACAGGATTAAATGAGTAAAATAAGAAAAAAAATGATACAGCTATATCAGATTATAGATGTGGAAGAAACATTGATTCAGAAGCTATTTTTTATTCTTTTTATTATTTAACTTCCAATAATCCCATTGTGTAAATTTTATTAATTCCATTTTAGAGACAGAGAGAGTGCAGTTCAGAGAAGATAAAAAATATGTACAAAGTTATGAATTAGTAAGATTGATAACTACAATTTGAACTTAGCTCTTTAAGGAGCTCAGAAGACTTCTGGTCAGGGCATGAAGAACTAAAACCTGGTCCTTGGCAGAATTTATCAATTTAAATACTTAATAAAAGATATAACTTACTTGCTCACCACTTCATTGTTGCTGCATAGAGATTTCTACCCATAAAACTAAAGATACTAATAAAATTTACATTTACCATCCTTTAGTTCTTTCCATTGATTTATTTCTCTTATACTTATTGGTCATGCACTCAAAATTAACCTTTTCACAATTTAATTGCCTTCCTTGTGGTCAGGGAACAGTTGCTTTATAAAATTTCATCAGTGATTTTGCTGTTTATTTAATAAAAAAAAAATCAGGGAAGTGTATTAGTCAGGGAAGGTTCCTCAATTAATTGCTAATGAGCAATTTGAAGAATCAGTCAATATCTGAGCCTTTATTGAATCTTCAGCATGTGGTATAATAGATTGTAACCCATTTTCATTATATGTTAATTCTCTTAGGCTTGCCTATTTATTCGTATTCAAAAGCACCAAAGGAATATTTATTGCCATATTCAATGTATTACTTGATTATGTAAACACTAGGAGTATAAATGAACTATAAATAGCTGATGAACCTTTATAGAGTATTGACTTACAGCCTCTTAATTCAATCTGAGGTCCTATAATGTTAATAAAATAAAAGCCAGTGATTACTATCCGTACAACTATGATAGACATTAGTTTTTGAGACAGTGTCTTGCTATGTTGCCCAGGTTGGTCTCAAACTCTTGGGCTCAAGCAATCCTCCTGCCTCAGCCTCTCAAGTAGCTGGGATTATAAGTGCATGCCACTGTACCCAGCTAGCATTTTTCTTCTGAATATTACTAGAATACATAAGTTTAGTTGAATTTATGGTTATAAGCAATAAAATCTGAATAAAAAACAATATTCTGTCTATATGTATATTTTCTTAGATGCTAGAATATTTATTCTATATATAGAATAATATATTCTGCTCTATAATATATATGGTAAATAGACTAGCTAGAAAAAGGCTAAGTATACATCATGTGAAAATTAGAAATTCTGCTACAATATGGCAAACATTTAGAAAATTTTCACTCTTCATTTGAATGTGTTTATACTATATTTGTTTACTTAGATAATGTGGTATGTTTGTACAGGTTGGCATGATTTTGATGATCTGCATTCTCAAAATCCCACATTCTGGTTCCAAATGGCAGAAGCATTCTAAAATTTACTCAGGTTCTATTTTTAATAATTGTGAAGTGTCTTTTATTGGCACAAAGCTTCCACAGATAACAGGGCATAAAGAACTAAAACCTGGCCCTATTTATAGATAACAGCTATAAATTCTGGAGTGTGTGTGTGTGTGTGTGTGTGTGTGTATGTATTTATACACCAAGTAGCTGGAGAGCACCCAAGAATAGGTAAGCCAGGAGGGAAGTGTGTGCTTAGAAGAAAAAGACACTGGATGATCCCCAGACTGCACAATGTGGGGTGGCTAAAATTAAAATAGAAACTCATAGTTTTAATGGTTTGAAGAACCACAAAACAAAACTAAAAACTGCCACAGCAGCTGTAAAGTAGGGGGAGAAATACTGGAATGGAAAGAACCATAGAAAGGGAGCCTCAAATCTGTGCATAAACTCTGCCAAAATCTTTCACTGATGCCAGACCCACATATAACCTAGGCAGATTCCAAGTACCCCAGCTAGAACTTAAAGAACTGAACAGAGATTACAGCTTCTGCACTCCACAGGGAACACAAGAACTTGGAGTTTGAGTCTAGCCAAGTTAAACAACTGATGCAATAACAACACAAGAAGATGGATTAGTATTCTTCAGAGGAACATAACAAAATCTAGAGTTTCTACCATTAGCTTCACAACATCCAGGATATGAATTCTTTAATACTAGACATACAAAGAAACAAGAAAATGTAATCCATACTTAAGAGAAAGATTAATCAATGGAGACAAACACTGAGATAAACCAGGTGTTAGAATAAACAAATATTTTAAAGCAGCTTTTTAACTATGCTCAAGGAAACACATACATACACAAATGCTTGTAATGAAAAGACAATTAGTAAATCTCATCAGAGAAATAACAACTACAAAAATACCAAGCATAAATAAATTCTAGAACTCAAAAATACAATACAGTATCTAGAATAAAAAACATCCACTACATGTGATTAATAGAAAATGGGAAATGGCCAAAGAAAGTATAAGTAAACTTGAAGATAAATCAACAGACTGTTTTTCCCTCTTAAATATTTTTAAATGCATATGTATACTTCAAATAAAAATTATATCATTGCTTTGGGAAGGTTGCAATGTTTATAGGTATAATACAGATGATATTAAAGTTATTAAGTAAGAAATATCCAATTTCCTTATGTACTAATTTTGACAGTATCTGTGACATTTCATTTGACACTTCTTGTTTTATTTTTATTGTAAATGTACATCTTTATTCTTTCATATGCACACTTTGACTTGCGATTATCTTTCAAATTTTTAGAACAATTTTTATACAGCCACAGATAAGTCAAAAATTCATATTATTTTCAAATATGAGCTCTGTCATAAAACCAATATAACACATACAGCTCAAAATATCAACAAAGCATTTGGAAAGGTTGTGGCTAATGAACATACATTATGTTGATGGTTTAAAAAGTTCTGTTTTGGTAATTTTAATCTTAAAAATGAGCCATGTGGACGACCTGAGACCAAGGTGGATAATGATACACTAAAAGCTATAGTGGAAGTGAATCCATCTCCACCTACGCATAAATTAACAACAAGGTTTCGTGTTACTATTCCAACAATATTAGATGATTTAAAACAAAACAAGGTAAAGAAGCTGGATAAATGGGTACTACACAAATTAAACAAATGTTAAAAGAAAAATCGTCTCAAAGCTTGCTTTTATTTGCTGTCACAACAAAAAGGTGAATCATTTCTATACTGTATTGTTACATGTGATAAAAAAAATAGATTCTTTTTGACAAGTAAAAGCATTCAGCATAATGACTGGATAAAGATAAAGTGCTAAAACACAGTTCAAAACCGAATATTCATCACAAAAAGCTAATGGTGTCTGTATGGTGGTCCAGTGCTAGTATTATCCACAACAGCTTTATAAAACCTAGTCAGTCAATTTCAGCAGATGCCTACTACAACCAATTGGACAAAATGATGAGGATGCTTGTGATTAAGCGGCTAAGATTGGTCATTAGAGACAGGCCAATCCTCTTGCAAGACAACTCTCGACCACATGCCGCACACTGCTCAAAGTACAGAAACTGGACTTAGAAACTGTGTCATCTACTGCATTCACCAGACCTTATTATCAACTGACTACCACTTCTTCCAGGCTTTGGACAACTTCTTTCTTTTTTTAAGTATTATTATGTATTTTATTTCAGCATAAATTACAGGGATACCAATGTTTAGATTATATATATTGCCCTTGTCCCACTATTGAAAGTAATATGGACAGACCACTTCTTTCAAGAAAAAATATTCAACTCTCAACAAGCTGTAAAAAATATCTTTCATGATTTCATAAATGCTCATTCTCCAGGCTTGTTTGCTGCTGGCATAAACAAGCTACCATTAAGATGACAAAACTGTGTCAATGGTTGAGGCATATACTTTGATTAATTGTACTGCTTCTTGTTTGAGATATAATAAACTAAACTTTTGATTTGAAATTGGACATTACATATTTAATGACCTAATAACAATAACAAAGGAATGGTGGTGAGAGATAGGTCATGGTAAATGGATCAATATATTTGTGAGGTTCTTATGCTTTACATTAAGTAGTGTGATATGAAAAAGATTGACAACACCAAATATTAAAAAGTTTGTGGAGCAAGTAAAACTTTACTACATCACTGTTGGGAGTGTAAATTAGTGCAACCACTTTAAAAAACCACTTTAGAGGCCGGGCGCGGTGGCTCACGCCTGTAATCCTAGCTCTCTGGGAGGCCGAGGCGGGCGGATTGCTCGAGGTCGGGAGTTCGAAACCAGCCTGAGCAAGAGCGAGACCCGTCTCTACTATAAATAGAAAGAAACTAATTGGCCAACTAATATATATAGAAAAAATTAGCCGGGCATGGTGGCTCATGCCTGTAGTCCCAGCTACTTGGGAGGCTGAGACAGAAGGATCGCTTGAGCCCAGGAGTTTGAGGTTGCTGTGAGCTAGGCTGACACCACGGCACTCACTCTAGCCTGGGCAACAAAGCGAGACTCTGTCTCAAAAAAAAAAAAAAAAAAAAAACCACTTTAGAAAACCTTTACCCACGTTTTCCAGCCTAGTTAAGTAACAGTAAATGTTTACACACACAAAAAAAACTGTACAAAAATATTCATAGATGCTTTTATCATAATAGCCAAAACTAGAAATAGCTCAGGTTTCTATCAATGGGAGAATTCATACAGAAACTGCATAAATAAAATGAAATAATATTCAAATTAACATAAATCAAACTATTGATATATGCAATAACAGAGATTATTTCAAAAAGCATTATGCCAAATAAAAAAGAGCACATACTCTCTTATTCATTTTCATGACCATCTTTGATCAGACAGGCCTAATCTTTTTGCAAGATAAAACAAGCAAAAATGGTTGCTTTCATGGATTTGGGGACAAAGACTAACCTGTAAGAGGCTTAAAGAAAATTTCTAGGGTGATGATAATATTCCTGATAGCAGTTTGCATTATAACAGTGTATGCATTTGTTAATTAAATGTTATATTGAATGAGTGAATGTTACACTGAGCAGTGATTTATGCATTTCATTGTACATAAATTTTACCTTAAAAAAAGTACATCAATGTTGAACTCCAATTGATGATATTCTAATATTGAACTCTAATTGAACTGTATAGGGATGAAGTTTACAATGTATCAAAAAATAAGATGGATTTATGGATATGTGATAAAACAAACACAGCAACATAATTAATTTTAGAATATAGATTTTGAGTATATAGTGTTCACTGTCTGATTCTTTCAATTTTTATGTAGAAAGTTTCATATTAAAATTTTGGCAAAAAATCTATAGAAATATAGTATATATGTAAAATTTATTTTCATTCTTTGGATTTTACATATTTTTAATGTCAGTACCAATAAAATGTTAAATTGGCATTGCTTAAATAAACTGTGGAAAAAGTTGTTGGATATTACAAAGGGGAACTGTCTTTTCAATCTCCTTCAGAATCAGAGGAACTGAACAAAAGAAAGCACTGGATCAGCAAAACTTCTGAGTTTCTCCAAAGTTCTCAGAAGGCTACAATCAACAGGTGCCTATTTCCCTTGCACAGCTTTCCAGTTCTTCTAGCTTCTGTCTCATATAAACGAAAAACTTTGACTTAGAATCATGTTTAATGCATAAGTGTTGTATTTTGAAGAACTACAGATGAGTCAACGAGAAATGCATTTAACAAATTATTAAAGGATTTGTTGTGTGGCACAAGGAAAACTGGTTCCTTAGGCTTTAGGCAATGTTCCTCCAGAGGTGATGAAGTAGAAGGCTATTGTCTGGTAGCAAAACGAATTTATTTCAAAGAAGCCTAGTTCCTACTTGAATTTTACAAACGATAAAAAGAATGCCCACAACTAAAATAGCACAGCTAGTTTTCAAACACATTTATCATAATTCCAAAAGAATGAGAATTTTATTATTAAAAATGTACTATCTCACTCCCATCTCTACCTAAATGAAAATTCTTATCATTTCTTACATCTTTCCTGAGTCCTACATCACCTAGTTCTCCTTTTCTCTTTTATACACACACTCCCAGACCAATTTCCATGATAGCTTTACAAGTCCTATGATGTGTTTCCAAATTTCTGCATTTTAAGAATGCACTCCTTCTTATTGTAATTGAAGTTGTCATTTCCACTGACAATGACACCACTTCTGCAGATTTCCCCATGGGAGTCACAGAATCACTGGAAGAGGACAAGTAGCCTCCTTATGGCCCCCAAAGGCTACTTAGAAATCAGTTCCTCTCATTGTCCCTCAATAACTTCTTTTCAAGAAGTCCAAATAATCCACCCTTTCACATACTCATCTTCCTTATTGTCTGACTTCATAAAGACCATCCACAAAAATATTGGTACCTGATCATAGTCATTTTTATTCCTCAAATTTCTGTCATTCATTCTAAGTAGGTAAATATAAACCAGCATTAATAAAATGTGATTCCACATAAAAGAAAAATGTTAAAAGGTACTTTGTGAAAAAACATGTCTTACTTCTCACTATTATAAGATTTCTACTTCCAATTTATTTAATTTTTATCTTTAGCTTAACTTTAACTATACACATGTGCGCACACACACATACACACAAACTTTTATATAAAAATGTCCTATCCTTACCTTTTATCTACCACAATGAGACCCAAACTAGTCTTCTTCCTACATGACTTCACTTACATTTATTTTCCACTCTGTCATTAAAATTATATTCCTAAAATTAAGTCTGATCATGTCATTTTCTTTTTTTTTAAGGCCTCTGTGATTTACTTGCTGCCTATAGCACAGTAGCCAGATTCCTTGGTAATCTGAACATGTAAAATCAGGCCCCTGTCACCTCTCTGAACTCATCTGTTTCTAGCCTCCTTTGTGCCTTCCTATACATCTAGTGCACTGACATTTTCCTGTTTACAAATATAACAGGTACTTTGACAATTCTTGTCATGATATTATCTTGTCTTTTCTACATAGAATACTCTTCTATATTTGTTGTTGTTGTTGTTACATGGTCATCTTTCATGACCTAGATATCAAATATTCCCTGCTCTGTGAAAGTGTTGCCTGACCTTGACCCCCAACACACAGTATTTGCTGTTTCTTTTTTGGTATCCACATAGTACTTAGTTGATATTTTAGCATACCTCCTCTAATGCTATGACTTTAATATCTTTTACAGCGGCTCTCTAGTTTATAAAATTATTGAGTGCATGGATAACACTAGCTGGCATATAATGCCAATCAAGTTTGAATTTATTTAATGAGAATACATGCACTGTATGATTTTTCTCAGGAAGAATCTAGTGAATAAAGACCATTAAACTAATCGGACCCATGATTTAGTGGAAATGTAGAACTTTGTGTTAGTATCCTAGCTAAGCAAACTAATTCAAAGAAAAATCTAAGCTATTTCAAAAATGTAGTAGACCTCTGTCATTTCTTGACATGTGCACATGTTTTAACCTAGGGATCTGAATCTTGAGCACATGAAGCACAGACTGGGGAGATAAGGAAAACCAGATAATGATAGTGACAGAGACAATAATACCAGCAGGAGTGGAAGAGGGTAGTGCTTTGGGTAGTGATGGCAATGGCTGCAAAGCAATGACTAGACTGTTCATGTATCAAAACCTAGGGATGACCTTGATGTCTGTCATCTTCTGAGCTGGTTTTCAAATATGTCCATTAATTCTTCAAGTGGTATGATATATATCAAATACATTTCTGCTTAAGTTAAACATTATTGGTGGTTTCTGTTGCTTGTGGACAAGAAGTCAGATGAATATAAAGATCACATGTTATGTATACATACACTCCCAAACACACATACACAGTGAAGATAGGAATATCAAGAGAAAACAACTTTATTATAACTTAAAAAATGAATAAATATGCATATAGTTACTTCATTTAAATATCTATAGGATAAAATGTGATTGCTTCATTCAAACATCTATAGGATAAAATGTGAAGGAACAATAAGTGACACTAATCTCATAATGATTTATACAAAGACCCAATGATTATACAATGACCATAATCAGAAATGACCAGAGTGTCAGTTAAAAAATTCTGTTTCACAGTGAAAGTTTCCTTCTAGCTTTTCTTTATTATACTGTGCATTTTCTTTTCATTACCTTTAACTGTGTAAAGTTTGGTAAATCATTATTTTAAAATAACCTCTATCTAGCTTGTATCTTTAAAGAAAATCTTTCTAATGTAGTCTGGCATAAACATTTCCAAATATGTTTTTTTTGTTTCATTGGCTTAAATATTAAACTAAATGAATATTGTGGAGTAAATTTCTTCATTGACTGTGCCTAGCATTTTATTTTATTTATAATTAACACTCAAAGTTACCAATAGATACATATAAATTGATACATATATATGTGTGTAGGTATTTTATCTTCTCAAATTATGCTTCTTAACATTTATAGTCAAGCTTGTGAAGACCACCATTAATATAATATATATCAGATAAAGTCATTCAATGCAATAATTATTTTCGTATATTCATCTTTAATAACTTTTAAGATTAATCATATGTCATTTATAAGAATATATGACAGATTTTCATTTTCTCTCTCTGTCTCTGTCTCTGCCCCTCTGTTTCTCTCTCTCACTCTCTTTCTCTTCCCTTCATCCTAGTTTTGGTACACAATATTTCTGCTAGTTCATGCCAAGTACCTATTACCTCTCAAGAGAATAAAACTTATCTGTTTGAATGTTTCTAACTTTCCATTTCAGTTTCAAAGTCTATGAAGCATTTTATAAAAATATTCATGCAAGCAAACAGAGCTGTTTGCAAGTGATTCAGTATTAAAAAGACAAAAGAGAACACACCAATTTAAAATGTTCTAAGACATGTCAAGGAAGAAAAAAAAGGAAAAACTTGTCTGTTGAAATCCTGAGCTATGTGGGTGTGTAGGAACACATTGGTATAAAACAAAAATGGGATGAAACAAGATGTTGAAAAGAATGACTTCCAGCTGTGCATTACAGGAAGTAACTTTAATGCTCTTGATCCACAATGCAGATGAAGAGTTTTATAGAACTGGAAAATCAGTCCAATTTGGACTAATAGCTGTCCAGACACAACAACACTTGCAAACTGGAAAAAAAATAATAATAATGCCGAATCCAGTTGTTCAGAAGCAAACACACCCAAAAGAGCACGTATTTTAGTCCTGTTTACAGGACTTTCAAATTTGTCTTGTTCTTAGTTCTGCCCCTTTTTAGCTTCCACAATAAAAGGATATTTTTGGAGGCTTCTGAGCTGCTTTGGGCTTCCTTTTTCTTTTTTAGTCAGAAGAAGTAGTTCATGTTTCTCTGTGGAATTAACTTTAAAAATTGTTTACTCTGCTCTTTCCAAACAGATTAAGATGAAAATTTAAGTATTTTTATTATCATTAAAAATGAAATAAACAGAGATAACCCACACATACTCCAATGGATCTTAAGCAGGTATTTCTTAAAGAA
Organism: Microcebus murinus; assembly: GCF_040939455.1. Taxonomy (NCBI): domain Eukaryota; kingdom Metazoa; phylum Chordata; class Mammalia; order Primates; family Cheirogaleidae; genus Microcebus; species Microcebus murinus. Next base: position 32,566,475 of record NC_134108.1, read on the forward strand.
CATCAGTGCTTACTCCATCTAGTAGATACCCCAAATAAAATAAGGACTACTCGGGCCACTATGACCACAAATGCCACCTTAGCCACTTGGCCCAGTCAGTCCCATAAAATATAGGATATTATTAAATTCTTGACAAAGGGCCTCGCTCATCTAATTAAGAGAGGATTATATAATGAATTGTATGTCATTAAAGTTTAGACATACCTAAGAAAATAACTGTCATCATAATCCAGATTTCTGGTAGGAAAATAAATGGATACAGCATGAAGGTCATAATAGTGCATCCCTATAACAGTGATATCAAATAATTTACTTGTACTTCAAACTTCCCCAAACTCCTCCAAATATTTTTTGAAACCTACTCTAACCACCTTATGCTTGGTAAGTTGGAGTTGACCACACTATCTCTAATCAATAAAAACTCCTTGAAATAAAAAAAAAAAATCAAGTTTAGCAAAACATCATCTCTAGATTGAATAAATTCTTTATCTAACATTAAATCCATCTTCCCAAGAAACAGGTCCCTGCTACATGCTGATTCCACCATTTATCGAGTGCCTCCTATCCAGAGGGCCCTGCCCTGGTCACAGCATTCCCAGTCCTTGTAATTTGCATGGAAATCTTACCTGCCACTCATGTAAAATTAGAGTCCACAAATTGCTTTGTTTTGGCTTTATTATGCTCCACTTGTAGAACTATTCTAAATCATTCTAAAGGCTTTCAAAATTGTTATGATAAAAAATAATTATCATAGCTGGGGCAGTTATTTGGAATGTTCTAGCATAAGGGTACCCAAAATATTCATTGAGGGGGTGGCAGTTGGAGAGAAATAGACTGCTTCCAAGCTTCTCCCAACCTCACTTCATCAATATCAGCAGAACATATGTTCAGTATCTGCTCTCTTCTGCCTGCCTTCCAAAATCAAGCCCATAAACTAGATGTCTCTTTGGCAGGTCTGTGTGCAAACTCAAAATGAAAAGTAAAAAAGCACAGGAGAGGGAATGAAAAGCACTTGTAAGTCATTGAAAATGAAATTTAGAGCCTTAAACTGGCAGTTACCCTACAACAAAGGTGTTTATAATACAGAAGACAAATCAAAAATTTTGTGGCTATGTCTGTAGTTAATGATCCAAAAAAATAAAAATATGATAAACCTTTAAACTAATTGCTATGCTAGGAGCATGTGCTTATATTTATGTCCCTCAAACAAAAATATCAAAAGAGAATCATACGCTTTGACACTGTTCTCCATGGGCCTTGCTCCTTAAGGACTGCTTGACGATTTCTCATATCTAGTGACAAAACACACATAAAAACACTATTCTACATGTGCTTCCCCTGGCTTAAAGAAACTAGACCAAAATGAAAAAGAAAAGTCAATTCATTTACTTTGCTCTTTTTCATTTGCTTTAATCAGTAGGTATTAGAGATCTTCAGGGTTTGATCCTGGAGCCTTATTTTATTCTTCTCCCCCCAAAATCTCATCGTTTCTAAGCCACTTACATATCACCTGTAGAGTCAATAACTCCCAAGTTATATCTGCAGGCCCAATAACTTTCTGAAGGTATAGACCTATTTAATATTTATGCAAATGCCTAGGTAAAACCTCCATTTGGTTGTTTCATGAACATCACAAACTTTATCTAGCCAAAGCAGAGCTTGTAGTTGTCAGTGCTCCAAACCCCCCATCCCAAGAGACATCTAGAATTAGCTACTCCCAAGTTCTCGCAAGCTTGACACATTTTACTTTACCCACCCAGTGTCCACAGAGGTAGCTGGGAGTTATTGTTGATGCCATTCCATTACTAAATACTATGCTAACTCCAAAATAAATTTCAGATTCGTCTGCTTCTCTCCAGCACAGCTGCCAACACTTGGGGCCACGTCACCAGCATTTGTAACATCTGGACTTTTGCAATAGCCTCTTAAATAGACTCCTGATTACCCTTTGCCTTTCCTCAGTTGTTTTTTCACTAAAAGGATTTTCTTAAGATGCAAATCTGATCAGGTCCGTTTTCTTAAAATCTTTCAATGGATTTTAATGGTACCTAGTTTAAAAATTCAAAATTATTCTGGCTTACAATATCCTCACATCGTATCCAAAGAATATTGCCTTTACTCAGTTTCTAGAACAAAGTACTACTTTTTCTTTTTTCAGGACTTTGCCAGAATTCCCTGCTCCTCAACTTCCTTGACTCTCCATACCTTCCTCTCTTTCACAGTGTTTCTTTCTTATATCTTACCTATGAGGTCTTTCCTAACCCTTTCTAAGCAGGCCCCCTCCATGATAATACCTAATTGTGCCTTATTTTTCCTGTGTAGCACTGATTCTAAGATATAATTTTAAATAATTATTTATTTAACTTTCTTGTTGGCACATAACCTTCATGATGGAAGAAATCAAGTACGTTCTGTTGACCTTGTTTACCCCTGTATTCTCTGAACCTCGCACAGGGCTGGACACACAAAGGGACTGAAAAATATTCTCCAATGAGAAATTCCTATCAGAATTTAGTACATAAATTGTGTGCCTGTTCTGGAAAAGTGGCAAACTTCCTCTTGTCAAAAATAAAAAGAATAACACATGAAATAAAACACAACAAAAATAACACACAAAGAGACACATTTATTGTTTTAGTAACTTGGTAGTGCAGAAATAACATTAGCATCAAAAGCTAACACCGATATTTCCTCAAAATTTATTGTGTCATTTGTCTTCCTAATTAGATACTTCTATCTGTCTTGGAAAATAAGCAAAACTTTCTGTTTGTGTGTTTTTCTGTGAGTTCCATTAAATCCTATCTTGAATTAGGTGGGTTTGGTTGATAAATCAGGAGATTAATTGACTGATCCACTGATTGATGTATTTCTCAATAGCCTGCTCCATACTCCTTAAAAAACATTGGAAGACATAAATGCACTGCTCTAATAAACATGATGTTAAAGTCACACTAACTGCAAGATTGCTTCTGGAACTTCTGTATTGCATTATCGCTTTCAAATGTACCAGGCCTCAGCCTAATGCATAGAGTAAGGCATCAGAATGAGGATTGCATGAAAAAATACTTCATAGCTAACTCAAGCATCTAATTCTGTTTTATGCTATAAAAGCAAATTCTATGCAGCTTTAGCACATCTATGAAAATACTTGTTTTATAGACAAATTTTTTTCGAAGTGAGATTTGACAGTGTTTATAGCAAAACACTTTGTTCTCTAGCAGCTGTTTGAACACACGCATAAATGTGCAGGAAAATTCACAAATATTCTGTTTCCTCTTGTAAATACTTGAAGTAAAAAAATCAGCATTTTATAGTCATTCAGCATGGTACTGTTAATACTTTTCATTTACCGAGCACATATAAACCTCAGATATAATGAATTTTTTGTCAGAATTTTATTTTTGCTTTTTAAACAACATTCTATGACCATTAAACTCTAAGTTTCTTGAAGGTAGAGGCCACGATTTATATATCTTTTTATTCTCAGAGAAAATTAGAGTCACTGATATCAAACAGGTATTCAGTAAAAAATTCATAAAATTAATGAATGACTTCAGAGTCTATAGATCAATCACACCAGTTCTAACATTTTAAAAAAATTCTGCATGGACTATATTTGTTCTAGTTTATTTGATTTTCTAAAACAAATAAACAGAAACAAACCCCAAAACCACAAACCTTTCTTTATCACGTGGTAGGTACTGTTAATGTTTTTTCGGGTAATGCAATTCATTGACCATAATAAATGTGCAGCACTGAACTTTACACAATATTTTCACTTATCTGTTGACCCTCATAACAAAATCATCATGTTGACAGGCACATATTATTTGCTAGATTTTATATGTAAAATAATGGAAAATCAGTAATGATAGATGATTTCCTAAATACAAAACATGTGTTTTTAAATCCAATTCCAGTTCTTCTTAAACTGTATGCATCATATATTCATAGAATTCCTCCACCTTTCCAAGCACTCAGCTATGCAAGCAGATCTGAGTCAATCAGTATAGGTTAGAAGTCTCTATTGGTTGTTCTAAAAGTTGGAGAGAGAAGTGGCCACATCATTCCTAAAAATCAATTTAAGATTCTCAAAATTAGAAATTACTAAAAACTGCTTTCAAAATGCAACCCAAAATAGCTTGCTACTGCTCTATAAGATCATGTCCATAGTTTCTCTCTATTTTGTGGGGTCTTTCTCCTAAGTTTTTCTCACAACTCATATATTTGGGAGCATATCTCTTTTCTCCAATTAATAGTAGGCATTAAGAAAACTGATCATCATCACCAATTTTATATATTTTCCTAACTTCAATAATTTTTAAATTTTCTAATTTTCTTTGGTGTTTCCTGTTATAAATACAATTGCAAATATTTCCAGACCTTCAAAAAGGGTTTTGAGAATCAATCTTACTGTTAGTAAGATGCTCAAAATGAGACATTCTTACTTGAAAGAGGTTACAGAAGGTATCTATGTAACTGTTCTCCAATTAAATATTCCCAATCAGTTTGCTTTTTCAAGAGCATCACTCTACTAAAATTCATCCACTTCTGATTTTTTATATGCTGCCACACACACATGGTACACTCTTATTTATACTCTCTAGTATTTTAATTGCATGGTAGTTAGAGCTCTTCATTGCTGATGTATAATGAGCTCTAAGATCACTATGGTATCACAAGCTATTTTTTCTCCACACTTGCACACAGAGTAATTTCTTCGTCATCCTGTTTTAATGTCATGAGATTTTTGCTTCTAAAGTAAATTACTTCTCAATTTTCTATATGAATTTCTGATTTCTGTCTGCCCATTTTTCTAACTTATTGCTCTCTCTTTGTATTTTTAGTAACATTTGATCTATTTTTGTGCTACTTGTTAATTTGGCAACATACTGCATCATCTAAAATCATTTCTAGATAATATATCCTTAGATTATTTTAGAAGTGAAATATGTATTTGGTGGATTTGGGTATGTCAAGACAGCCAAAAGAGAATCATTTTTTTCTTTTCTTATTAATCTGGAATCTCATGATTACCACCGGAATGTTTTATGGCTAGAAGTTACCAATCACAGTAAAATATTCCAAAGGTAATTAATTTAATAAAATATTAAAACAATAATAATAATAAAGAGTTGATAATTGTACTAAAAGTTTAACTGAGGCACATCTAGAAGATTAAACTGAAGAACCATATTGATTCCCTCAGGCTCCAAAATTTATTCAAAACTCAAGGTCAATTTATTCAATGACATGTTCTCAGTATATAGATTTATTCACTCACAAAACTGTAAACATTAAATTGTCCCAAGAATGTTGAAACAAGAGATATAAACAATATTTTCAGAATACTATATATTTATTTAGCTACAACAAACATGCTCAGTAAAGTGTTATTTTTTAGAGATATATATTTTGTCTACCCTGTCAATAATAAAGCAAACTAGAAAACCATGCTTATGAAACTAATGGGTGGATTTGGGGCCTTAAGACATCTACAAAGTAATAACAATATATATTTGCTATCACTCTTTTTCTCAACTAAATCAAAAGCTTGTTTTATAACATATCTGCTTAATGTAATGCCCTACTTAAGAAAGTGCTCAAGACATGGTTAATAGTGAACTAATTAATGCATGAATACAACATACAATGCTGGTTTCCAATATGAATCAGAAAAACTTACACTGCAGAGAGCAAAAAAAATAATTTATAATTTAAAATATGAGTGTGTGTATTTGCATTGTTTTGGAGCTATCTGAGGCAAATCCTTCTCTTTTATCTTCTAATCATCATTTCTTATCCTCATTTTTCAAAATATGCTTTAATTTCACATTTTTCTCCATCAGGGCTGATGTACTCTAAATCCTCATTTTTATTAAAAGCAGAGATTACAAGAATTTATTAGACGCCTGTGCATTATTGTACATTAAGCTCCACAGAAGTCTATATTCTTCATGTTTTTGCCTCTCTCCAGAACCTCTAATAACTCTCACTTGATTCTTAGATTAAATATAAATGCTTCATCTAGATATTTCAAGTACAGTGTTCCATACGCTCACTCTAATATATCTTCCCTAAATTTATTCTAATTTTATCTCCTAATAGTCTCAATTAAAATTCCATCCTTAGTCAAATGATTTCCTTATCTTACTCTGAATATATCATTTTACTTCCCACTTCCCCTAGGTAGTGTTCATTTACCTTCCTGAATGATTCTCCGTAAGTCTAAATTTAGTATTTCCTTAAAAATCAGCTAAAAATCAATATTCTTGATAAAGAAAATCCCCCAACCTTTCATGTTCTTTATCAATGGGTCTATATCATTCAATTTATCATTTTTTAAAAATATTTTCTTTTATTATTTTTATGTAGATGTAGTTGTCCTCATGAAATTAGAAAGAATGTTGTATAATTTTTCTGAATCTCCAGAACGGTTGGTTACAAATAGGTGCATAGCCAATGCTCCAAAGTTCTCATCAAACACATTTTCATTCACTTACAACTTACAAGCATACATATTTCACACACAGAGATGTGCGTACGCTCATACCTCCACATACTAAAACCTATTAGTGGGGTGAAAATATATACAGACAGACAAGTCATTACATATGGATTCTAACATATTCATTCATTCGGCAAATATTTACGGAGTGCTTGTTATCTATTAGACCATCCTTATACCAGTCACATTGGAGTTACTCATTCCTTAGTGTCTAGCTGAGGTCTTGCACATGATTAAAACAAACTAAAATCATAAAAAGATGAGATTTCTATTCTTAATGAGTTCATTTATTTTCATGGCTATTTAAATTTATAAGAAATTCTCTTTCGGTTTAGAGGTTATTGATAGTATTGCTTTTTATTTTTAATATGGAATGCTAGTTTTCTTTTCTGTTCTCTTAAAATCAAAACTACCTGGAATTTTCCATTTTGAAAAATGTTAAACTTAAGTTATGGCTGAATAGAGAAAGTAAGGTCTGAGCAGATGGCTGTCAAAACACCAATGACTACATACCATGGCTGAGAACTTACACATAAAAATATGCAACTTCGTACACAGTAGACTTCTTCCATGTAAATGCCAAGGGACATCTGGCTTGAAAACTCTGAAAAATCAATTTGATGCTATTCTATATTTGCCCTGTCTTCCACGAATATTAAATTATATCAGCATCTGCTAGAATCCCTGACAGGAAAGGCTGTGTCCCCAGAACCATTTCAAACCCACTTTCTGACATTAGAAAACAGCTGGAAGCTGAAATCTGACTCACATGAAGTGCATTGCTTACATGAATGGAGTTATTTGGGAAATAGAATCCTTATGTCTGAAAGAGTCAATGTATCCCACTCACAATAACAAAGCACATCTATACTATTAACTTGTAGACAGCATTATTCTTAGAGCTTCTTTCTAAATGTGTTGCTGCTGTATTCATCTTTGCAGTTAGACTCAATTTTAGTGCACATTTATGAAACTGTCTTCATGCAAAATAGTTTCACCACCATATTGCTCACAGCTTGACAACATATTTGTTTTAATATGTTATGTAATTTAATAAAGAAATCAATATTCTACAAATTTAGCTGATGCAGTGTAGATGTATTTAATTACCATAGATACTTTTTATATCTAGTCAAAGTACTTATTTTATTGTTTGTGATAGAAAGATAATTGATATCACGATTTTAATTTCAAACAACTTTTTATTCCATTCCATACTATATTATTAAGTCACTAACACATCTTATGGAAAACATTATATATGTAGAGAGAGTAAGGACATTTTATTAATGGGTTAAATTAGTGTTCAAACTAAAACACAAATGCCAGTTGATGAGTAAATTTGACACATAGAGAAATACATAGTGAGGCCGGGCGCGGTGGCTCACGCCTGTAATCCTAGCTCTCTGGGAGGCCGAGGTGGGCGGATTGCTCGAGGTCAGGAGTTCGAAACCAGCCTGAGCAAGAGCGAGACCCCGTCTCTACTATAAATAGAAAGAAATTAATTGGCCAACTGATATGTATATAAAAAAAATTAGCCGGGCATGGTGGTGCATGCCTGTAGTCCCAGCTACTCGGGAGGCTGAGGCAGAAGGATCGCTCGAGCCCAGGAGTGTGAGGTTGCTGTGAGCTAGGCTGACGCCACGGCACTCACTCTAGCCTGGACAACAAAGCGAGACTCTGTCTCAAAAAAAAAAAAAAAAAAGAGAAATACATAGTTGATTAGTAAAACCTTACATGTGTGATTGATGTGTATGCAGATGTGTGCACAACAAATAGATTTCTATGACTAACTCTGCATTACCTGTTAAGTGCAGTAAGATTGGAAAATTATTTTGAGCTAAAATAAAAAAAAAAGGAGCAAGTACTTTGTTCACTAGAAAGAAATCACTGTAAATTTTCTTGTGGCTCCATAATGTAGTCAGAATGTTTCAAATGCAATTTCCTTAAATGAGCAAAAGCATCCATAGGTATATTGTGCCATGTATCCATTCTGACCACAACACTCACATCCTTGCTATTCAGTAGCTATGAAATTTAGCATTTCCTACTTTAAATGCATGAATTTGCACATCATACTGAAAGAAGCAAAAATGGTGCCCTTGATTTAAATTTTTTCAATTTAATTTTAATTCTGATATGCTTCGTCTCTTTTCTCCATGGACCTTTCTACTTAGGTATGATTTCTCCTTGACCTACTAACAAAACTATTGATGAAAAAAGGTGCCTATAGCTATATTAAAGCAAAATGTGATATCTCCACCTTTATTAAAGAACAATAGCTATTCTAAGACCACTATTTTTTGTTTTGTTTTGTTTTTTGTTATCTATTTATTTTCACCACTATTTTTTAAAAAAATCTTTAAGCAAAATTCATGATTTTAGCTTTTGTTTATTTAAAATAGTGCATGTCTGAAAACATACTCGTTTCTTTTAAATGTAAAGGCAATGTACATGAGTACTTCCACTTTTCTCTTAAATGTACTTACTACAGACAAACAGGCAACCCAAAAGTAAAAAAAAGTCTTGTTTTTTTGTAATTGGAAGTGGAAGGTCTACTTTATGTAAAAATAGCAGACATACACAGCTCAGTTGATTTTTCACATTTTATCATATCTTAATTATCTCTTTTCCTGATAATTAAAATGAAATCAGACTCCTCAACAGATTGACTCAGATTTGGACACTTATAAAGTATGATGGGGAATTGCTATTGCAAGACTCAGTTCTACACATTGTGAACCCCAAACTATTTAGCTCTAAATTAATTTTTAAATTTTCTGAGGCGAAAAAAGAAAAGTATTTCTTAAGGACTTTGACTTCTTATTTATTTATTTATTTTTTTAAGACATGACATCTTGCCATGTTGCCCAGGCTGGAGCACAGCAGCTATCCACAGGCGGGATCATAGCACACGACAGCCTCAAACTTCTGGGCTCAAGCAATCCTCCTGCCTCAGCCTCCTGAGTAGCTGAGACTGCAGGTGCACAATGCTGTGCCCAGCTAACTTTTTATTTTGACTGACTTCAAGCACATTTTTGGCTAATCAAAAAATGGATAGATATTTGGATATACCAGTACTATTATAACATAATGTAAATTTATTTAGACAAATCTACAGTCATACAGTAATTGGGTTGACTCTGTTTCTTGGACATGCTGTATTTCCTCTAGAAATCAAAAAATAATTCTATCATTTTTCATACTTTTTTTCCCATACTCTTTGACTTATTTATCTCATGTACTCTATAGATAACACAGTACTTAAGTAGATCCAATGCTGAGGTTATATTTCAGTTCTAAATAAAATTTCTGCCTTATCCTGCTTTTAATACAGATCAACATTCACAAATACAAGGAAGAGACAGAGAAATTCTCCCAGACCCTTGTTAAAGCAGCTGCTAAAATACCCTTCCTATTTCAATTACCAGCTCTCCTCCCTTCCTCAGTACTCATTTGACCATTACCATCTAGCTTAGGAGCATTCAGTCTGAATGTATCCATTTATCAGTTCATTTAAAAATTAGCACTATAACAAGCACTATGATATGGAATGAATGGCAAAGACAAAAATAATATTCATATAGAATTGTATCTAATGAGCTAACAAAAGTACAACTTATAAGTAAATAAGTAAAATCAAATATATAATGCAAATTGATAAGTGGTATGACAAATGCAAAAAGAGAGAGAAATTTGAGGAAGTGGGGCTGTCAAGACTGGGGACAAGATGGCAAATTGGGTGCTATGCTCCCACGGCAGACAAGATGTCACCACAGCTGAAGGGTGCTGACATTAAGTATAGGGAAAGGACAGTCCATTTAAGAGATATTAAGAAGGTGAAATCAATGAGATTGGTAACTCATTAAATGGGGGGATAAGAAAGAAGGACGAATCAAGGATAATCTCCAGGTGTTTGTAGTGACACTCAGAGTCAGCAAGAACAAATGATCAAGTTGAAAGTCTAGACCTGGGCCTTTCCAATATATACTTAAAATAGACACTATGGAAGTGTTTGGAGATACACAATCAGACTCTAGGGAATGGGTAAAAAGGAGCAGTATGGAATGCAGAAGAACACTGGTATGTACAGATTATACAGAAAAATCTATAAAGGTTACCCACAAGGACAAACCTAAGAGGGTGGAAGAGAATTAGAAAAAAGCGTTGTTTCAGAAGTCAATGGAAGAGAATCCTCCAAGAAAGAGGAAGGGTGCAAACAAGTTAAATGGCACGAAGAACTGAGCAAAGACAGAAGTGAAGGGCTTATTGGTGAATTTAATTTAAAAAGTTTGATGCAGAGATGGAAACTGAATGCAGATTGTCACTAGTTGAGGAGTGAATATAAGGCAGCAGGTATGGACATGGATGCAAGGAGGGTGGTATATAAATTTTTGTTTGTTTTATCTTTAAAAGGGGAAAAAATTAAGCAAGTGAAATGCTGTAAAAAAAAGAGCTAATAGAGTGGCATATAAAGATATAACTAAGAAAAAAGATAATACATGGAGTGGAACCCTGATAAGGTGGCTAGGGGAAGGCATCAGTCCATATTGACATGGAGAGGCAAGTAGTGTTCTCAAATATCTAAACTGGAAACACTAAATAATTTCTAAAATTCACCTTACTTTTGAGTATAATAGTATTTTGATGTTAGAGATTCTATTTATTTTTTTGAGTTATTACTCTGTCTCCTGCAAAGAAGTTTTCTTTGAATAAAAAGTTGTGTAGGTGGTTTCTAGTTATGAAAACTGTTTTCACTTGTTTTGAAAGGAAAAGGCTACAGCTGTGAGTTATGTGAGGAAAAGCTTTTGAAATATGGTGATTTTATTTGGGCACTCCTCATGCATCTACCTATTGATTTTGTCCACATTTATCAAAATCTAAGAACAGGCTGCCATTGCATGTCAAAGGACTGTTTTGCTAAACTTTTTAGCTAAAAGTAATTAAAGTGCAATTTCTTAAGCACCACGAAAACTTTGCAACTACGAATGAATTTATAAAATGCATATCATTGAACACTTAATTTTAGAGTAAATGAGGGTTTCGTGTGGTGATGAATACAAAATGAGAGTTTGTCAATGGACAGAATTTCTTCTGAGTATCATGAATAAGCAAAAATGTAGAATAAGCAAAAATGTTTCAGCATTATGACATTCCTCTTAACTAAAACAAAATAAAATCTCAGCCTTAAAAAACTCAAAAATGTATGATGCTATCTTAAAGCATCCTGAAAGATTATTTTCTTTTGTTGGCCTCGCGATTTTACTTATATGCAGAAAAGTCAACATGCAAAGAAACAAGCAAATATCCAGAGCAAACCATCCCACCAACAAAACAACAACAGAGGCAAATCTACTTAGGCTCCACCACTCAGTAATCTCTTGTCACAGAGATCTTTACCAGCATGGTTGATTTTTACTGCTATTTCCTTTCTAATACTGTTTAAAGCACTGGGGAACTCTCCAACAGATGAAATTTCCTAGAATCTTGAAGTTCATAAAGCTGCCTGGCATGCCTTATGGCCTATTTTTAGTCCATGGCCTACTTAAAACCACATTCTAGAGGGGTTTTCTTTTGTTTGGTGTTTTTTTTTTTTTTTTGGAAACAGAGGTAAGAAGCATTCCAAATTAGTCTTCCTCTCTTTGTAAAACCTGCAGACCCTAAAGAAATGACATATATTTAAGTGGAGGAACACAGCAAGCTTTTCTGGCTTTCTTCCCTTGGGCTATTTACCAGTCTCTTGTTTCCTTATCCACAAATTCTTATCAGGGCAGGACACACTTCCAATTACACAAAAGTCACTTACCAGTTCCTCCTGGGATAATAGCAACTGTTCTTGCTTGAGCTATTCAAAAGGATGCTCAGGGCATTCTTTCTCCTACTCTTTCTCTCTAAAGTTGCTGCTAATTCTTGTGGCTAGAGAAGTAACTACACTTTCTCTATATATGTTTGTAGCAAATGTAAGAAAAATAATACGAGCTTCTTAGCTTTGGAACACTTTTATTTCCAGAATCATGCACTTTGTGTATAATTTCAAGAAATAAGCTATACTACATAAAGTACATATTTAATTCTAGCCACCTACAATCTACTTGAAATCAATGAAAAGCTAATTTCAGCATGAGAACAATTTGCCATTCCAAACTTACTTTAACTTTTGTATAAAGAAAAGTCTACATGGAAGAGTAGTTAATTCATAGATGAAATACTTTAGAATAAATAGGTGATATGATGTCCTGAACAAATCAACATTTTGCCCAGTGTATAAGACACTGTAATTTAGTAATCAGAGCTCTACTACAAACAGGTGGTGGACTGTGATTCAAAAGCTGGAGTTTTTCTCAAACACTGGGATTTAAGCCTACTATACATTAAAATGAAAATCCAAAAAGGCAAGACTTCAAGGAGTTACAAAGGAATCAAAATTGTAAACTTTTATTTCAGATATGTGAAATGAAATTTATTCATAAGATGTGATATATTAAGAGACATTGTTTGACAAAAGTAATGAAAACTCTTCTGTATAGGTGGACACTTCTTCCACTTTTGGCTGTTGGGGCTCAGAAAACCATACTTGAAAGTATGAATAAAGAAGCAGCCTTAGAACCAAGGTCTTTCTGACTGTCCCTAAGCCCTATTTTTGGCTCCTCAGCCTCAGCAGAAGCACAGGAAGGGGTTTTCTCTGAAGTTATCCTTACCTGACTAAGGGGATTTCCTCCAGGAGGAATGCAATCCTCCTGAGCTCCTTCCCTGAAATCTATGTTAACCAGAGAAGATTAACTCTTATCACAGAAGAGGAAACTAAATTTCTCCACACCCAGGACACCAACCCCAGACAGACTTTTTACCTATTTTTCTGCTGCCTAAGAGACTTTATCTGTATAATAAGACAACCTTTGTTTGCAGTGCAGTTTCTTTCCTCATCAATCCATAGTTTGTTGTCACCACACTCCAGGAGCTTGTAAGCCCCTATTTCTTTCTGTAGCTCAAAATGCCCTTTACACTTCAAAATTCTGGTCCTTCTATGAATCTCATACTTTGCATAGTTTCTGTATGCATGTGCATATAATAAATTTGTATGTCTTTTCTCCTATTAAGTTGTCTACTGTCAAGTTTATTCCAGAGATTGAACCTTCAGAGAATTGTAAATTAGCTTCACCCCTATGTGGCCAAGAAAAGAGATGGTCTCAGAATACTTATAACCACATCTCCCCCAGGGATATGTATGGAGGTTGCCTCTCTGGAGAAATGATATGATCCCAGAAGAAAAATATCTACACTCTCTTGCGTTTGATGCTTTAAAACAGCTGGCTCTCTACCAAATCACCTGTGCTTCACACAAAGCTCCCAAACCTCTCACTCAACTCCTCAATGAAGTCCTTTTTTAGGACTTCACAATTAAACGTTAATAGAGAATGAAGAATATGCAGATATTTGAGTAAAGGGTCCTTCATGGAAAAGAAGAACCAAGATTGAACACGAAAAAAAAAATCCATAAGAAAAAAGGTTAATAAAAATGACTAATAATGCATTTTTAAAAATAAACTTGTAATTAATATTATTGAAGAGATTCAAGAAGAGAAAATGAGCTATAAGAACAAAGGAATTATAAATATTTCTAACAAAGTTTTAATACAACTTTTGGAAGAAAAAGTCAAAAACATTGTCATGAAAGAGAAACAAAAAATAGAATAAAATATGAGAGAAATATGACATTGATCATCAATTAAAAAAAGCCGAATTTGACTAGTAGGAGCTTCAAATAATAGAATAGAGAAACAATATAGAAGGAATTTATATTTTAAAAAATAATAGTAACACAGAGAAATTACCCAAACTAGAAGGAATAAATATATAATCTAAAAGGGCCTACCATTTTGTACATTACAATGAATTAAACATAGGACTCAGAAAATTTAATGCCCATGAAACATTTCTTAAGCTGTTTGAGGATGTACTCCAGCAAAATGAGAAAGTAAACGAAAAAAGAGGAAGTTGTGGATTCCCAGACAAGGTAGATCCAACAGTGGACCTAGGGAGCAACCAATGCAAGTTGAGGCAGAACACAGAGGGCTTTGAGCCAAGAGCTGTAAAGAAAAATGGGACTATTTAGATTAGCTAATATGATGAAATGTTTGTGAGGGGGAAAGAATGTGATAATGGTGAATCATACAAGAAGAACTAGAAACCCAGGAAAAATAAACAAATGAGGAAAATCTTCTCATCGGGTGTGGTGGCTTGTGGTGGCTCATGCCTATCATCCTAGCACTTTGGAAGGCCAAAGCAGGAGGATTCCATGAGGCCAGGAGTTTGAGACCAGCCTGAGCAAGAGCAAGAGCCTGTCTCTATAGAAAATTAAAAAAATTATCTGGCACGGTAGTATGTGTCTGTAGTCGTAACTACTTGGGAGGCTGAGGCAGAAGAATCACTTGAGCCCAGGAATTGAGACTGCAATGAGCTATGACGCCACTGTACTCTGGCCCAGGCAACAGAGCGAGACCCTGTCTCAGAAATAAATACATAAATAACTTCTCAAGATAGGACATATAAACATGAAATAGTAGATATTCCAATATTGGACAATGTCTACATCATAAAAGATATACTGATTGTCTTTATAAAATTGTGATATAATTACATTAGAAGGATCAGCGTAGAAGTTGGTATATAAGAAAGCTAAATCACAATTTATAAAAAAAGAATGTCAACTAATACTATCTAAAATCAATAAATTAAGAAATATGAAAAGAAACCTATCATTTAGAAATACCAGAAGAAATAGCTAAGAGGTATTATCGTTAGACAACTAAGAGGGGAACATATTGGCAGTGGGTAGGGGTGGGATAATGTATTGTTGAGGTTTTTTTGAATCTCAAGCTTCTTAATACTATTTAACTTCTCTGTATTTGTTTTTAACTTTAGAAAAAACTTCAAAGTTTCGTAATAATAAATCTAACCAATCTTTTCCTTTGACTTATATATCATTTGAACATATTCTATTATTTCTTCCTTTTTCTTGAGCCCCTAGTCATCATTTCTGATTCATTTCATACATGCAGATTTGCCTTTAGATTGATTTCCTGATATTTTCAAACCCCTTAGAGCTACAGCATATGCTTCTTAAAGAAACATACAAGATCATCATGTCCTCTGTTTTAATAAATCTTTTTAAAAAATACTCCACTTATGTTTCCTAAAAACAATTTCTTACTCAGTGTGAAACCATTAATATTATTTCAAAATCAATTCTAACTTGAAATAGCAAAAACATTTTATAATGCCCAACACATCTCCTCTCTTTCATTCTTGTTCCAAAGCAACCAGATTTGACAAAGAAATACTCTTAATCAATTTTTTTCCATGCAACATAGACAGGAAGATTCCTTAAAAATTTTCAAATCACGTAATGGAAAGAGATGCTATTCTAAACAAAACTATAGGTTTAGGAATGTTAAGTATATTTATACATATATTTAGATCTACATACAGGATCTAACATAAAATAACTGTATTGGTTTTTATTCTCCCTTGATGTTAACTTAAAAAAAAAAAAAACCTGTAAGTATCTCAGATGACAGCCATCAAACAATGGTGTTCCTTTAAAGCACCAATTTTCTCTTACTAGGATAAATGAAATAACGGTTTTAGGGAAAACAATTAATTTGAAAGCAGAAAAAATACCTTGTTTAAATTCACTCTCTAGATACATACATATCATATGTATCATCAGCCACGTCAAGATACATCTAGCAGGTGGCAGAAGCCCAGCAAATGGCAGCTATTATTATCACTTTTATCATCCTCTTAGAAGATATGTCACAAGAGATTATGAAAAGTAGTTTTGTAAAAAAATATACATTTGAGTAATAAAATTTTCTAGACTTTATTTTACCAAAGTTCAGCTGTGAGATACTAGGAATGTATATAAAAGTCTTTTACTTTTCAGCATTAGATAAGTAATCTATAGGTTTATGTAAGTAAATATATAAATTTTGCTAAAATCAATAGTATTCTCATGGATAAAATTTTCTAACTGGGAGGCTATATCTGTATCATTTATTATACTAAAACCATAGTGTCTCACAAAGAATAGGAGCAAAATAAAATGTTTTACCTTGAAATTTAAATGAATTGTTGAACTCAATAAAAGCCAAAATAAATCCAACAGACTCTGAATTACAAAACATTTAAAATAATTGACTCATATGAAATTTGCTAATTATTAATATACTTGAAGGTTATTCAGAATAAAAGGTTTTTTTAAAAAAATTCTTTAAGTGGTTAAATGAAATGCATTTAAATGTAGTTCTGCTTTGTGCACCACAAGAAATTTCTAGATAGAGCTGCTGATTTGCTTATTCAGCATATTTTAACAAATACACAATACACTACATACATGACTTGTACATAATTTATTTATGTCTAGTGAGGAGGATACAGGGTATTTTCTATTTCCTAAAATTTTCTTCTTCATTTTCCTCTTAAAACATTTTAAAAATTGTTATATAATACATACCAACTTAGTATATATTATATATTAATATATGACATATGTAATGCATGTATAGAAAAATGCACAATGTATTATCTTTGAATAATATCAATTTATCATCATAAATAAAAATCTCAATGTTTTATCATAATGTCAATGTATTATCATAATTAAGAACCTATAACCATCATCCAGATTAAGAACAAATATTGCCCATACTAAGAATCCTTCCTTTGGATCTCTATCTCCATGTTCCATAAAATTACTACTATCTTGACTTCTAGCTAACATAATAGTTGAATTATATCTATGTTTGAATGTTCTATAAATAGAATAAAGCTGTATGTACTCTTTTACATTAATTTCTTTTCCTTAACATCATGTCTGAGTTCACCTAGGCTGTTTGGTGTAATGGTTGTCTGTTCATTTTTACTGCTTTATAGTATTCCTTATGACTATATATACCACAAAATATTTATCCATGCTAATAGCAATGTCATTTGGTTATTTCCAGCTTTAAGTATTACTAATAGCACTGCTATGAGCATTCTTTTATGTGTCTTGGTATACAAGTGCACATATTTCTCTTGGATATATGCTTAGAAGTTGAATTGCAGCATCATAGAATATGCATATATTCAATTAAGCAGATAATGCAAAGCAGGTTTCCAAAGTGGTTTATGCCACATATTTGGTTTCTCTCATCTGAATCACAGAGAATTATTTAGCTCTGTTTGGTATTCAGATAATGGCCCTTTGTCTATTATGCATAATAACATAAAATTGTATTTGGTTTTATTTTTAACATTGTCATAGATGATACCTTCAACTGTTCTAGAGTTAGACAGAAGTTTCTGTGGCATTCAGTATTTAAGACAGAAAGGGCCTTAAAAAAGAAGAAAATTTCTCTGTCAAATATTGTATGCCATGCAGATGACAGGCCCTAGTTGCTCTAAACAAACTAAAAGGGAACCTCCTGCTGATTGAAGTGTAGACAAGAGTGGTGATTTTTCTCAGTTGGATGCAAGTTTATATATTGTACACCACAGTTCCCATTGTCTCCATCCAAATTTTCACTACAGTCAAGAGCCAGAAGAGCACAAAACACAAATGGTGATTTTTAAATGCACACGATTGCAAAAATAAGCAAACCCAAGATGCATGAACAACCTTGCAGGTTAAAAAGATGTTATTTTGTGTGCATCATTTCCAATTCCTAGTGGACACTACATAAAAAAAAATTATTTGATTAGGAACAATGAGAAATGCTCTAATTCTTAAAAGTAATCACTTTCTTTGACAGTCATACCAAAAATAAACAATAGAACAAGTTTAAAAATCTAGAGTGTTAGTATACTTTAGAGTTGGCAAAAATATAGTCAATAAAAATAGTCAAAGGTGGTGCATTTCATGCTACATATTTAAAATGTTCAATGTTTTTTATGGTGAAATGCTTGTGGATACTATTTTATTAAGTGTAATGTTTTTTTTTTTTTGAGACAGAGTCTCGCTTTGTTGCCCAGGCTAGAGTGAGTGCCGTGGCGTCAGCCTAGCTCACAGCAACCTCAAACTCCTGGGCTCAAGTGATCCTTCTGCCTCAGCCTCCCGGGTAGCTGGGACTACAGGCATGCGCCACCATGCCCGGCTAATTTTTTATATATATATCAGTTGGCCAAATTAATTTCTTTCCATTTATAGTAGAGACGGGGTCTCGCTCTTGCTCAGGCTGGTTTTGAACTCCTGACCTTGAGCAATCCACCCGCCTCGGCCTCCCAAGAGCTAGGATTACAGGCGTGAGCCACAGCGCCCGGCCAAGTGTAATGTTTTTTTAAGTACCCTTAAAATCCATAATACAGATAACTGAAGAGGCAAGGGCTAGTTGAAATTGCTGTAACTTTTCCTTTTCTCTGGGCTTCTAAGTGAGTCCTCCTTTTCTGGCTCCCTTACCATGCTCTTATTTGTCACCAGTACTTCTTAGATTGGATGCATGACTTTGATGATCTCAGAGCAAAGACACTGATATCCTGACCAACCTAAACTTGTATTATATGTGTTTTGAAAGAGAAAAGGGATGCGGAACTCTGGATATTAGGTATAATTAATTATGACAACCTCTCTTTAAAATCTGTGTTCTTGGTTTGTATCTCCAAATAAGATCACCTGAATTTCTTAAGCTCTAAGTTTGTTATATTAGTTAATATACTTACATTTTTACTGATAAATGAGCTATATTGAGTTCAATTTCAGATAAAGTATTCTCAGCTAATTTGGAAAAGTATTAATTACTTACTTTGGAATAAATCTTATTTAATTTCTTATTTGAATAGGTTTATGAGTTATATTTCAAAACACTAAGGCTAGATAGTTCTTCCAGCCAAAATATAATACCGAATACACTCATGATTGATTTGAGTCTAATGACAATACTGAACATTAAATATTTTAATCCTTATATCCTTATTTTGTCATAATCGTATTATCAGTTCTATTAGTTAGATTTTATATATGTTGTTTTAAAATGGTAGGTTAAGTAATTCCACCATGATCAAATATCTAGTTAGTGGGAGAGCTGAGATTTGAATAAATGTCTGACTTCAAAGAAACATGGCGTAAAGGGATTTAATCTGAAAATTAGAAATCCAAACCTAAATAGCATTTTTTTTTCTTTTCACTGATGCCATTTTATAATAAACTATACCACAATGTATCAAGCTGTGCACAGAATGAAGGATCTCTTTTTTCTGCTTTGTACTCAAAAATGAAACTAGAAAATCTTGGTGGTCATCTCATGGATCATCTGTAGGCAGCTTTTATATGGCTTCTTCTGATGTGGCCCAAATCAAATGGAATGATGAAAAAGTAAAGCTTGGAAAGACTAAATGCTGTTTCTTGTATTCAATGAACTGACAATAAATACTAGTGCATAAATCAATAATCGACTAGGAAATGGTGGAACTTAAAATTAGACCTGTCAACTGACATAAGTGCAGAGGGGACAAATCCTGCTCCAGGTTTTGCTAGGTTTCCCAGGCTAGTATAAAAATGATACAGAATCCAAATGTCAGATAACTGGAAAAGGTATTACATGGATGAGATATCCACACTCTCTTCTTGCTCTTTAAATGAAGTAGATATTCCTCTCCTCTGCCTTACTTTACACAGATGGCCTCATATACCTTTGAGGAATAGAAGCAATGAGACAGAAACTCTCTCAAGTTTAGAACACCAGTATACCAATGTAGCAGCATCTATAGCATACTTTTTGCCTCCCCACCTATCACTATAGATGAAATGATATTCTTCATATCAAAGGCTACACTCTCCATATGTGGTCCCTGAAGTCTGTAGCACAATCTCTCCCACAGTCACAAGCACTTTGCTGCTGCAAGTATCCCTTTTCTTTCCTGAATCATTTTATCCTCTGTTGTATCATTTATATCATTTACAATACATACCTTAGACAAACACATAAGCAAATGACTTAGTTCATTTCTTCCCTGCCTACTGCCTCATTTTCTTTGATCCTTCAGAGAAAACTTTATTGAAACAGTTTATCTGCTGCTCTCCTCTCCCATTCCCTTCTTAATTTCATCCACTCTTCTCAACCTTGCAGAAAATATTCTTCCAAGGCATTAAGACCTCCATTTTCCCAAATACAATGGCCATTTTAGAGATCCTACTTCATTTGAGTCCTCTACGACGATTGGCGACACTTATCATATCCTCTTGACTTTCATGAACTACACTTTCCTGGTTTCTTTCCTGCTTAAATGGCTACATTTTAGTGGTCTCATTTATTGTTTCCTGTTTCTTTCCTAACAACTAAATGCAGGACTGCCCCATGGCTTGGTAATGGCACCCTCCTTTTCTCCATATGCTCAGTCTTCCTTTATGACATAATCTCTTTATCTCAGTCCTATGGCTTTAGACATCAAAGACTCTCAAATCTATATCTGCAGAATGATACTCTCCTTAGAACACCAGACTTACATACCCAAATATGAAGTTAGTAGCTCTACTTAGATATCTAAAAGGTGTCTCAAATTCAGTATGGCTAAGGTAAAACTCTATTCCCTGGCCTTCCCTCCCTGAAAAATCTTGCACCCCTCTCAATCTGTTCCATCACACTCGATGACATCACCACCATGCAATTGCTCAAAACTAAAACCTAGGCTGTACCTTGGCTCTTCCTCTCCTTCTCTGACTACCTTAAATAAAGTTATTCCTCTTTCCCTTACTACTTACACCTCCAGTCCATGAGTAAATACTATTAATTCCACCTGTCAAAAAATCCCACAAATCTGCTTTTCCTATTTCCATGAAATCCACCCTATCCAAGCCACTATTATACCTAGAATTCAACAGTCTCTTAACATGTTTCCTTACTTCAAATCTTGGACCCCAACAATAAATTCTCTTATTTGGTAGCCAAGGAAATATTTCTAAAGTATAAGTCAGAAGCAAGCCACATCTCTACTTAAAATCTATCAACATAAAATGCAAATGTCTCTACTGGCTTAAAAACACTACATGTTTAGGTCCCTGCCCATCTCTGGATGAAATTTCCCTCTAGAATAGAGATATTCTATTTGTCTAACCCACACCTTCAGTGATCCAGTTCCAGCAGAATTCTTTTGGCTCCCATACCATACTGGTTTCCTTTACTGAGTTTTCCTTAACTACCTTAATAGCTACCTTGTCATTTGCTATCACATTATTCTATTTATTCAAAAATTTTTAACAAAGTGTCAATCTTACAGAAAAATTGAAAGACTAGTTCAAATAAAACCTGTATAGCCACCCACACCCACTTAGCTTCAATTGGTGATGTCTGGCATTTTTTCTTTATCTTTAAAATTGGATTGCATACCACAGCCTGATGGCCATGAGTAATATTTCATGAAGAGATTAAAATTCAGCTGGTCTGTAAAAGATAAGTATAATATAATTATGTTGAAGGGGGAAAGGAACATCCCAGCACTTCCATATTTAAGATAAACACTTTATATTTTATAATATATAAATGGTTTATATGTCACTGATTGTAAATACAACCTCCAAAATCTATATCCCATAGGCAAAAATATAATTAGTGAGGACTGAGCACAGAAAAAATAATTTTCTTTCCATTGTCCTAAAATTAATTTAATAAGCTAAAATGCATAGCTAACTTTGTCAATGGAACATTTATTTATTCTTTATGAACCATCACCTCAATGAACAACAACAAAAAAACCAATTAGATTATATTCTTGTCTTCAGTGAGCAAACATTATTTGCATAGCATCTTTTCTCTAGGACAAAAATCCATTATCTCTAATGAGACTTAGGTAAAAATTATAACTGGCTATTTCCTGCAAATAGTCAAGAAAAAGGAAGTATGCCAAAACAAACAAAAAGTCACCTAAATATTCAAAAGAAATGCATACAAGAACCATAGGAGAAAGCTTCTTATATCATAAATAATTACACAATTATAATAATTGTGATTCCAAATTACAGCAGTTTTAAAGAAACAAATGAAGGGTGATAACATTATGGAAGTTTGAGGTTATTTGCAGATAGAGGTAAGTAGTTCTATATAACTTAACAGAGCATAAGTTATCACTGTATTCAAATCAGAGCTATATTAATAATAGTGAATAATTGTGAGTGAGTCACAAAAATAGGGAAATTTATTCTCTATATTCTGTTTTTAAGAATTCAGGTAAGTGAAAAATATCACTAAAGAAATTTTAAATGTTCCTGCTGAAAAATAATAAAAACATATTCCCTAAGGTTTGTGGATGGCCGAGTTTTGAACTACAATATTATCTTTGCTTTACAGAAAGACAAGGTACAGTATGAAATTGCATGAAATGACAAAAAATAATCCTGAGAGTATACAATTGAGCCTTGAGTAGAAGAGAGAAAAAGGGTGAAGAACGTGCACAAGAGTAGAGAAGCCCAGTGCCATATTTGTTCCCTTTGAATACATTTTCTTCATTCAATAACATTAAATCTATTCTTGTTTTTATAACTTTTGTATGGTACCTGATAAAATGTATGGGGGAAAAAAATTAGGAAGAGCTTCAGTACATTTATAATTCCACCTACCCTTTATCTCCATCCCTTTTCCACTTAAAATGAATTATCAGGCACATGTAACAAAACCACCAAAAATAGTCTTTAAGAGAAACCAAATTCATTGAAAAGCTTTCCTACTGACCCTGAAAGTCCTGAAGTAAATAGCACTAGGAGAAACAGGTGTTCTCAGAATGGAAGATTTTTAAGACTAATCTCTGGAAAGTTCTTTTCTTGCTCAGCCTTGATGCGGGGCACACCACTGCTGCCTTTGATGCTGGAAAAGACTTAGTGATGGGAGAGCCACCTGTGCACAGGATAAGAGTAATTAGGTAGAGCCTAAGCTACTTACATGAATGCTTGGAAAGATAGTGATTTCATAAATGTGCAAAGTGCACAGGTGTGGGCACAAGTCTTCCAAATAGGAGAACAACCTTTTCTCCACATGAGAAGCTTGTGTAGCATTTCTTACCCACTGTTACCCAAAGAGCAGAGACTTCATACTCTAAATGACTGGTGGCTGTGAGGTTTGCTACCAAAATGATGTATGTGGTTAATTTCAGTTGCTATTCATAAAGTGGTCCTGTGTGCCCTAGGAGCTAAAGGCTCTATTAATGACAGAATAAAAAGAAACAGAAGGGAAGAGGTAAAAAAATTTTTAGAAAATAGCAAGTGGGCTTGCAAAATAAAATGAGCAAGGAGCTATTCTCCACACAGATAAATGAGATTAAGAATAAACCTACTTTTCTCACAAATAAAATTTGAATATGAAAAATGACCCCTTGAATACACACAGATATGGATATATATGTATGCAAGGTAAAGGTAATAGATATAGGAAATAAATATATTAAACAAAAGTCATATAACATTTTCTTTAGCTCTCGACCATTCACCTCTTCCACAGAACCTCCAAAACATCTTCTGGAATTTTTTTTTTTTTAAATTCTCCCTCAGGGAAAACACATAGGCAAGTAGTAGGAATGATGGATTATATAAAGTATGCATTGCCATGACAAATAATAAAATAATAAAGTACATTTCTCTCCTCCCCATTCACTCTTGAATGTTTCTCCCTAGTTTGCTGCAATGTGAAATGTCATTCTATATCAGAAAGGGTAACATCAATTCAACATTATGACCTTAAAGTCACTTTTCCCTATTCAAAGTAAGTGAAAGATATGTTGAATTTAAATACATCATGAAAGTTTCTAAATCCCTTTTCTCTTGAGAAGAGAATTTTCTAGATTAGTGAAAATTGATTTCCTCAAATCCACTATGTGTGTCAGCATTTGCCATATGAAATTCTAATTATCAGAGCTGTATCCTGCATTTCACCTAAACCAAAGAGAAAAAAAAAAAACATTAAAGAAATATTGTACCCTGGCTATCTTTTCACACATATTTGGCAAAGAATCTTTCACTGTTGTGTATTTCTGGGAGAAGGTTGTCCTGGCTTCAGTGTATGTCTGATCATTACCCAGATTTAGAAAATGTAAGTCGGTCCCAAAATATATGCAGGATCATTCTTGTTCACCACTTAGAATTAACATCTTTGACTATAAAACAGATTTTTAAATCTTTTAAACAAACCCCTTCAGTAGTCAGTTTAAATCTGATTTATTATTGTTGCCACACTGTTCCTGACAAAGAAACCTGCAATAATCCCCAACAGCTGCTGGCCAACAGGTGCTGCAGAATAACATTGAAACACTGAACCATAAGCTAGAATCAATTTTGTCTCCTTCACTGTTACAATCAGGCGAGCAGAACAACTGGAGCATTTTTAATCTTACCTTTAATATCCTTCAAAAACAGAGGTGGGAAACAGAACCCCACCGTATAATCAAGAAAGCACACTCCCGTCATGATAATTGTTCTCCAGAGCCATGCGTTTTATGAGTTCCGTATAAAACGTATAGAGAAGGTCATCTTTTGAAATCGGAACACAGCTGGTAGGCAGTAAGAATCACATTTTATATATATTTTTTATATATGTGTGTGTGTATATACATACATATATACACACATATCTTACTCTGTGCCCACGATATCATATTCAAAGGTTTAAATTTTAAAAATTGCTCATTTGCAATCTATTAATCTATATCAAGGCAATTTCAACTGTTTTGTCCTCTGGCCCTGAATCTACATTCATAGTCTTTTCTCTAACTGCTTCCATCTTTTTAAAAATGGACATTTCAGAAGCCACAAAAGGTCAAATATTTAATTAATGACTCCATACTTTTTCATAAAAGATTATTTCTTCATTTTCCTAAAGACCCATTCTAATTTATATTTTCAGCCTGGATTTTTGGATTAAGCATGTTGTGACTTTTTAAAATAATTATGTGAATTGGAAGAAAATGTGCAATATTCATCAACATTTTGAGGTTTTTGAAAAACCAATTGCAAAACTCAGTTTTTAAAGAATTTGAACCATAATTTCAAAGTGTTTGGAAGAAAAAAGAGAATTCTTAATACTTACTTGAAAGACTGTAGCCTGGGTAAGAAAACAGTTAACTTATTTCTACAAGGTGGCTCAATCATTTTATAGATTTTTTTAAATATTAAATGAGTCTTAATTTGACTAAAGAATTAACATCTATACTCTCCAAAGACAGCTGAGAAAGAGGACCATTTCCGCATGACCACCAGGTGAGACCCCAATGGCATGATGTCTTTCTCTACTGACTGTATTTGTTATAGATACTGGTATGTTTAATATGAATGAAGATATTCTCCTGTAGGAAAGTATTTGTTTTATAGCTAGAAGTGCTAAAATCAGCCATTTCTATTGAGGTCTTTGAATTATGCATGCCAAAAGAAAAATCATAGACCACACTGCAGTGAGCACACTACATCCTGAGTACAATACATATTTGTGGTCCCTACAATGTTTTCCAGAAGATTAAGTTGACTCTGTGTGAATGATTTGGAAAATTCCTGCAAGTGATTCTATCCAAAAAGTAATCTCTCATCTTGCCAAAGTTCCTGGCAATATACTAATCCTGACTGTATTACCATTTCAGGAATATTTAAAGAGGTAGAAAAAACTGAAAGAATTAGATAATCTTGATCATAAATGTTTTGTAAACATTCCTTTACTCGTGAAAATGCCTTATTTTTTTGTATCTATGTTTAGTAAGGAGCAAAAATTTAGTAAAATAACTACTTTGATGAAAGACTCTATAGACTATTAAGGATTTATCTTTGGATTCATTTAGGCCTTGGATAAAATACCAGCAAATCACGTAGTCTCTCTGGTGAAATAGGAATACTAATATTTCCACTCTCTCAGGGTTGTGATTAAATTAGATAATGTATGCAAATTACGTAGCCATGATAGGACTACTTTCTCTTGTGTAATATCACGTAGCTTTATACTCTTAATTTTCAGCACTGGAAGAAAATCTCTTACCTTAACTAACTTTGAATTATTTTTTAAAGTTCAGCAGTCTTATATTACCTTCTACTCCAAAGGAGTAATCTTACGATCAAAAAGATGGACAGCAAGGCTTATGTCAGTAAAGGCACCCAGGGTTTCTGCAAGGTTTGGCACAAAGATTAATACCAGCCTCTGAGGCAGCATCAGTATCCCAGCGTGCAGTTAATGACACCATGTGCAAGAGCAAAATAGGCATGCTGTCACTGTCCTCCATGATTTCAATATTGAACTACCCTGTGTGGTATACAACTCACTCTTTTCTTTCAAATTGCACAGCTACTAAAGTGGTGAAGGAAGTTTCTCAAGGATGTATTTCATTAGGTTTAAAACCGCCCATAAAATCTGACAATTTGTGTCAGTGTCGCTGTTGGGAAGCCAATAAAGCCCACATACCATAGCAGGTTGCACAAAACGCCAGCAGGATCTCCATCATCTGATGAATCAACTACACCCCAAAGACAAACTAATCAACGCAGACCATTTTACTGACAATACACTGTGTTCCCGTATTTCCGAAAGGCAATTTAGGTATGCTTGATGTGTAACAGCAATTAGGAAAAAAAATGGCAACCTAAAATGGAGGAAACAGACTTTTGATATTTCTGACTTACTCTTTCATCAGAAAATACTGGATAAAGAGATTCCTTTGACTAAATCTCCATTGGCAAATAGAATGTTAGACTAGTTACTCAAACAATATGTACATATATATGGCAATGTTTTGGTTTAATCCTGTTTGAGCCCACACATCTTAATCAAATTGCCCAGATCAGGCATATTTGGAAAAAGAGTGTTATTTTAAAAGATTTCAATGTCACAGAGAATTTACTTTTGAAAGCAATTTAACATGGATACACACAAATAGCATCTATAGTCCTCAAATCACTCAATATTTATTAAGAGCCTAATATGTACCATGCACATTCCATTTGTCAAACACCATGTGGTGGCCAGGGAACACACCAATGACAGACATAGGCCCTGTTTTCCAGAAGCTCACTTCACAATAAAGGAAACATAGCAGTGGTGCCAAAAGGTTTTTAGGGTCTCATATTTCCCCTCCCTCCAATAAACTCCCTAAGCCTCCATAAATCCATCTTAAATAAATCTCATCTAAGTAAAACATTGTTCTGCCAATGTAGTTTAGAGACAAGTCTCCGTGGCCCCCTTCCTCCAGATTGCTTCGCCTACGCCTTCTGCATAGTTATGATGGAGCCATGATGGGGAACAAGCACTTAAACCCTGAGTGGAAATACTGTGTGATAAATGATATATATACAAAGACCTTTGTGAGCACAAAGGGGTGATTGTTCAGGGATCAGGATATCAGGGATTGTTTCAGGAAATTCTTAAAAGGTGGTGGCATATAACCCATGTAAACAAGAGGTATCAGAGAGGAGAGGCAGGAGGGACAGACCAAGAGACGTGCACAAGTATACTCAGCTAGGCGGAGAGTCCAGCATGACAGGGGCTTGGTGTCAGAGGAAGAAGGTCAAAGATCAGGTGAGATCGATGACGAGGACTGGATTATAAAGGATATGTATGCCTTATCGCAAGTTTCAATATGATTTTCTACTGATGACCATGGGGATCCCAAAGAGAATATTTAGCAGGAGTAAAATGAGAATGGGAGGAATGAAGGGTAGCAGATGACCAACTGCAGAGGCAATTCAGCAATCAAGGGAAGAAATATTTAGATTCTGAATGAAGGAACTGGCTGTAGGACTGGAAAGAAGCAGACGGATTTTAGAAAAACGTCAGAGGCAATACCTGCAGGACATGGTTGCTGAGAGGATGGAAACCATGAAAGAGGGCTCCACAGTGTGGTTTATGGTGTGGACAGATAGGCAAATGTGGAGCCATTCACCAAGATCAGGGAAGTAGAGGAAGAGATGTGAGGTCATGCTGCCCATTCCCCACCCTCTAAGAATGAGGCAAGCAGGTTTAAATTGTGTAAAATAAAATTATCACCCATTTCTTACTAAAAATATCTACTGACACACATTAAGAGATATTAAATTATTAGAAAGCACTTCAAAATTCACATTAAAATGCTAAAAAGTTGTGCAGAGAACAATACTATTTCTTATGCAGTATATTGTAATAAATATGAAATGAAATGTTACTTGGACCTAATTATGGAGGTTCATATTTTAAAGACTTATCAAGCTGGCCCTGATTCAGGCTGTGATATTTGCTGCTAACGTTATTTATTTAATTCTAGATTTACTGAACACTGATTGAATCTTTACCAACAGTGATACACTGATGGATGCTTTTCAGTCTTAGGGTTTTTGTTGTTGTTATTATTGTTTACCAAAAACTAAGGTTAATTATATCAAACTTACATATATTTTCTTTAAAAATGTCATAAATCTCCAATAAATAGTTTTGAATAAGAAAGATAACAAAGGAGAAACTTTTAAAATATTAGTTCCCCAAACAAAAAGATAACACTGGAGTTTATAGATAGGTAGGTAAATACATAGACAGAAAGACCCTGAAATTATATATATGGCCAAAAATTTTATACATATGTGTGTATATGTGTGTGTGTGTATATATATATACACATATATACATATACGTATATATATATACACACACATATATATACACACGTGTGTATGTATGTATTTACACAAGAATATTTTTCCCTCAAGTAGAGACAGCTTTGGGTTAATCTATTGAGCTTTCAAATAATTGGAAAACTTTTCCAGAATGAAAAATATTGTGACTTATTCCCTCAACATCAACTCATTAGTTTTTATGAGTTTAGCCTAGGATCTGGAATTCAATTAAAATTGAACAATTACTATTAAATTACTGAAATTTAATATTTTATATTTTTAAGTAATGAGAAATCAAATAGTTATACCCATCAATTTGGTAAAATACTAGTATTAAAATGTTAAAAATAATCAAGTCTTCTTTGATATTATTATAATAAAAAGCATGATAGACGATGTTAGTAAATCATTTTTTAAAATGTCAAGAGTGAGACAGTACAGTGGCCTAAGAATGCAGCAGTCACTATCCATACCTCCTCTTAAGAAAAGAGATATGTATATTCAAAATTTAATGAGGGAAGAAAAGGAAAGAAGGAAAGGAGGGAGGAGGAAAAAGGGAGGATTTAAAAATTACTGCCTCATACACTCTAACCTCACTAGCTGATATAAAAACTGACAAGAAACTAATAATCTCTAGGAAAGAAAACTTAACATTTTTTTAAAAAGAAAAGGAGAGAGGACAGCAAAATCATAACCTTCAGATCTTTTTATTGAATATAAAACACATTAGAGTATGTGAAGTTTTTCTTCCCAGCATATTTTTTCTTTCCAAATAAATGTCTGAAAACTCAGCAGATGTTTAATAAAGTTTTGAATGTTAGTGAAGAATCTGATAATTCTATGAAGTTTTACTTGAAAATTTGGATCACATAAATTGCAACCAGGATGAAAGCATGCCAACAAACACTAACTATAAAAATATCCTGAAATGTGTTTTGTGGAAAAGGTGTCAAATATTGATTAGTAGAATATTATGAAGAATCAAGGAGATATCAATTAATGGTATTTATAACTTGATAATAAAGTATCAAAATATGAGTGTATGCTATAACATAATAGTATATAACAAAAGGAATTAGAAACAAGGCCAGAAAATAACAATAACACATTGTTCTTCATTTGCAAATTAAAATCAAATAATTAAAATCAAAATAAGAAAAATAAGCAATGGAGTTTCCAATTTATTTAATTAATTTACTTCAACATGTATTTACTGAGAAGGCAAAATTTTAGGCTCTGATGATTCAACAGTCCACAAAACAAAACCTATCCCTGCCTTCATGGATAAATTCATGGTAAATTACCCAGAAATATATATAGGTCCCCAGACAGTGAGTAGTGAGACACGATTTTACTGAAAGAAAATCACCACCACCATCATACTTCTGATTTAGAAACTTAATATAATCACAGCCCTTTAAGACCCAGAAATTTGTTTTATGTTGACTTTGCTCCTCTTTGCTGCTAATTCCTAATTAGTCCTCTCTTCCTCTCCAAAAATATCAGCTTATTTGAAGCCTCTATCATTGGGCTATGTACCCACTACAGCCCCCATAACACCACCTTCCAGTCATTTATTAAGGATTTAGTTTCTGGTTCACCATCTTCCTTTCTACCTCTCCTGTGTAACTACAAAACCTATAAACATGACTTACTCAGGGTTCAGCCCTTGACTTCTTCATGGGGCTCTTTCCCTCCTTCCCATCTCAGGCACCCACTTTCATGGCTCTTCACTTTACCTGGCATTCACCACCCCACCCACCCCATGCTTTCAGCTCCCTTGCTCTTGGACCCTGCTATGACAACTCAGGGTCATTTTTCCCATCTGTCACCGTCTCCCTGCCTTCATTCCCTCCTTTCTGGCTTAACGATTCTGTGAACCATCATTAAAATCACTCCATCGCAAACCTCAACTCCGTTTTTCTTCTGCCTAGAAAACTACTGCAATCATTTACTTAAAACACACCAGAAAATTTAAACTTCTTATCACAAGTATAAACTCTTGGACAGCCAGCTCGTATCTTTGATTCCAGCTTTGACTCTTAGTTCTTCTCCTCCCTTTCTTCACTGAAGTCCCACTGGCTAGCCAATTTCTTGAACTCACCAAATCCTTCCTACCATCCATGTTTTCCTCACTCTGCTGGATGTGCTTATGTCCCCAATTCTTCACAGGCCAGGCTCCTGTCTCAGCTAAAATGTCACCTCCATTCACAGCCTTCTCTGACCGTTTCATCTAAAATAACCAGACACATATACTTTCTACTGTGTCACCTTGTTTATCTCCTTCATAGCACTTACCATATATATAATTGTATTGTTTAGTTACTTATTGTCTGTCTCCTGCATTTGATTTATAAGTTCTGTGAGGACAAAGACCTTATAAATTTTATTCATGTTTATATTATCAATAAAAAATGAATTTGTATACAAATTATTAGAGTGAATAAAAAGGAAGTAAGAAGAGAGTAAGGTTTGACTATATGCCTGTCAAAAAGGCTTAAAAGTAGTAAAGAAAAAAGTTCACTATTTATTTAGTTATCCATAACAAAAAAAATCAATATATATCGAGTCGGTTATGTTCTTGTTTTGTTTTCCTTAAATAAAATAAATTAAGCCATATAAAGGCTTACCTATGCAAAAACTGGTTTTAATCACATAAAAATTTACTAATTAAAACAGGAAACAAACCAGTAAAATTGGTTAATAGTATATAATAAACATAGTATTAAAATTCAATTTTTAAAAACTGAATTCAAGGCAGCAGGAAAGATAGATAGATAGAAGCCAGAAACTCATCTAAAGGAGAATCAAAATTAAATTGTTAAATAATAAAATTGTGATAAACCATAATATTTACAAAGAATTCTGAGATTCAAAAACCATTAAGCAATTAAATGTGGCACTAAAGAGTCACAAATCTAAGGAATCAAGGGCTTTCTTTACTAAATAACTATTAATAGTGTTTATCAACACCTCTCAGACTCATCCAACAGAAATCTTTACTCACCCAGGTATATATAGCATCATACTAGATATGATAGAATTAATGTTAATTAGCTATGTCATCTGACATGCAAGAATTTTCAACCACAAAATAATTTCTATTGACTATATAATTCAATGTGATACATGTTTAAAGTTCTTAATTTTGTGGGCCCAGAAAACCAAACTTGTGAGTATAATTTTTCACTACCTCTAAATTTCTATATGATAGAAGATTGTATTTGATATATGATCAGAATTCCTATAATAAATGTTATTTTAAAAATAATATTGATAAAATATACAGTACAACTTCTATTCAATTTAATCTTTAGTTTCAAAGAAGAAATCATATAGGTCAATCTCATGGGAATAATAGAAAGAAATGAACAAACATTATTCAACTAAATATTGATTCAAGCTAACATAAAGGATTCAAAGTGAATCAGACTCTGTGAATTGACTGTGTCAAATTCTATCCCTTTAGTGTTCCTACACATGGATTCGTATATGATTATCATCGAGATTAAAAAGCTCCACCTACTCTCCAGGAATGGTGTCATGATCTTGATGTTATATACTGAAAAGTCCTCATTCAAAATAGCTACCATTTAACTAGCTATAATATAAACTAAGCTAATACAACAAGGTATACCCCCAAACTCTCAGAGTCCTCCATGAAACAAAAGTCCCTGGTATTCCTTGCTCTTCTTATGTGTCCTTCTCACAAAACAATAGGTGTGTAATCATTCCAGAAAGATTCCTAATTCATCCTTTTGATTTAGACTATCAATTTGCATTAGTTTCAACCATCACAATCTACTATTCCATTCCATTAAAGTTCTTTTGTTATAAATATTTAATTGTCTGATTTGTGGCACTGACATAACATTTAACTCTTAAAATTGGATTCACAAAACCACTGTAGTTATCAAGTATTAAACTCTCACTTGAAATGAATATGCTATCAGTTACTTAAACATCATAGTGTATTCAAGTTGATTAATCTTTTAATTCAAATATCCACACTTTTGACATTTACTATCTCCCAGATTTAAGAACCCTATTAATTTTTCTTCTGCATCTATTAATTATAGTAATTAAATGAGAATAACCAGGTGGAGCTAAGAGACTATTCCTTTCATAACTCTCTTGTTTCAGAAACACTGTCATTCTCTCTCTCTCTCTTTCTCTCTGACACATACAGACACATACATAGCTTATATTTTTAAAAAAAATCTATTCTTTCTGTATCAATAAAGGCTACATGTTTTCTCTCATATAGTCACAATAGTCAACCATAGCAATGCATATATATTAGGACTGTTAATTTTCAAAAAATGGGAAGCAAGGATGTAGAATATCTTTCATGTATATACTGAGAAGCTCATGTAGAAGATAGAATAGAAATACACAACCAGCTTGTAATGATGGGTAATGCACTGTCAATATAATATGTATAAAAATCTAACATTATATAAGTAAATTTAAATTTAAATTCTCTATCCCATCTTGGGTTGCCTAGCAACACGAAAGCTCCATGAACCACTGTCAAGACAATGTTACTGAAATTCATAAAAAGTGCTCACTCATTATTAAGTCAGTATCTATCTACATTATATATAAATTTTCCAGGTTCTGCTGGCCAGTAATGTCTTCATAAGGAAAAGAGAAGATTTTATTATTTTCTTTTGAGCTTTTCAGTCAGAATCTTTTTGGCATGGTCACGATACGTGCATGAAAATGTGGTTGTTGTACTTTAAAATACTCTGAGACAATCCTGAAGTTACATGATTTCATCCACAGAAAGATTTTGCAATGTATCTCAGGGATGGTTCTCACTGAGGTAGAGAAACTACATAGTACCAATGATGTGTTTGGCATATGATAACCCAAAATATATTTACTTAAAAGAGTCAGCTGCTTTAAATGAAATTTCCATTTTTCTTTTCGTTAGCCCTGTAAATAACTGAGAATTGGACCTTACTTTCACATTGTCCCAACTTTAGTTATAGTTTTCTCTTCATACCAGTAGATTCAAGGAGGTGATGCATGTGAAGTGCCTACAACAAAAGCATCAATAAAAAGTGAAGACAAAAAGAACAAAGCCATGTGGGAAAATTGAAATGTCAGAAATGTTATAGGACAAAATAAATAAACAGCTGGTGTCTTCCTACCACAACCTAGCTAATTAGGAATTCAACAATGAAGATAATTGGATACTATATAATATAGATACTTGAGTTAAATTTAAGCATGAAAAGCATGTCTTGTGGTCTCTAAACTTGGCCCCGTATCTAGTTCTCTTGAACTCCAAGAGAGGTTTTTTTATCACAAATGATAGTTATTTGAATGCTTTTCTATTTGTAAACCATTTCTAATTTGCAATGTTTCTCATTTAATGTGAGATTATATCTCAACCACTGAAATAATCTGATTACACTATAACAAATGTCTTTAATTTCACCAAAACCACCACGTTATTGAAGGATATGCCTCCAGACCAAAAATCTCCAAATACATAAAAACCCTACAGAACCAGCAATTTAACTTCTTTTTAGATACCATTTCCTGCTATGAAGTATAGTTTTTATTATTTTGTACAAGTTAATATAAGGTATCAACTAGTAAACAACCACATTGCGATGTTGATACAGGGTAGTCAGCTATGTTCTGTCAATGGCTCTCAACAACCAGAGTCAGAGCACAAATTCTTGTCCTTACAAATATCAAATTGTATTTACACACCTATGAAATTTCTCACAAACGTCTGAAACTGAAAGAGTTGTGACTGTGAATGCTAACTCTATAAATGCCAAGGTGCTATCATTGCATTGGAATCTCTTAACAGTTGACCATATCAATTGGTATAGTAGTATACCATATGCTGTAATATAAAAAGGGTTAAATAATTTGCAAATAAATGTTTTCTAGCCATAAATCACACAGGCAAACCTATGTTCTGATTTAAAATAATGTAGACATAAAAGAAAATTGCCAGACTATGTATTTCCCAAGTTAATACTCAACTGAGACCACTTGCAGGATTTTGAGTTCGCTGAAAATTAAACACACGTACAAATGTCAGGAGTACACAGGAAGTATTCATAAAAATTGAAACGTGAATGGTTAGTTTGCCTAAATATCTCATTGTACAATTAGACATGTAATTCCACTATCATTTTCTTTTGTCCTGGAATAGATTTCATAGCCAACCATAAGTTTCACCTAAAGGGTTTCCTAGAGAAGTTAGCAAATACCCCACATTTTGTACCCTAACAAAACAGAAAGAGTTGTTTAAAATCATGGGTTTTCACTTCACTGTTTAATATGAAAAGCAGATTGCTTTATCTTATTCAATTTATTTTGAAGAATTCTAAAATGAGTTTTTATGCAATGTTACATACCCAACTGTATTTTACTTGGAAACATTTGTAAAGCAGATATGAAGATGTTTCTGCCTCTGTAATAGATTGAAGCACTTTCATCCATTTACATTTTTGAGAAGCACTAGCTGTACCAAAAAATAGCAATAGTGTTTCATATTTCTGGACTGTAGAATGGTTTTGAGATGAACAGAAGGAAAAAGGACTGTGTCAGTTGATATAAATTTCTATTTGTAAACCAGTCATCATTCTCAGGCTGAAAAAAAAATAAAGTAGGAAGCAAATCTAAGAGAATAAAATAAGTTTCCCAGCAGGATGCTGTTCTCAGGGAAAAAAAAATAAGTAAAAATCACAAAATGATTTCTTTCCCTCTGTATGGGACACATTGTGCAATACCCCAAATTCTAAGAACTTAACTCTTTGAGTGAAAATCCAACTTAAATTATCATCTCTGTTTACAATTGTTTAAACTTATTAGACTATAATCCTCCACCCAACAGGAAAGAAATAATAGTGGCATTATTCCTTTAAAAATAATATTTAAAAATTAAAATATCTTCATTTTTAGCTCTATAGAGTGGTTCTTTTAATCTTTAAATACAGGGACACATGCTGATTAAAATATCCTCTTTGTGCATATAAAGAAATATATAATATTGTGTAATTTATGTGCTGAGAAGTCATCACTTGCAGCTCAATTAAAAACATTTTTAATTGATTTGGTTTAGGTAACACACATACATACAATGAAAGTATTTCAGATTAAAGCTTTTTAATAAAAAATGAGCTCTCTGATTAAGACACAATAAATCAGAGTGAAAGTAGCCTACTTGAAAACAAAGAAAAAGTACAAACTAGACTTTTACCATGTAGTTGGCTTAAGGCAAACTTTTGAATATTTAATCACCTAACCACAAAGAAGTCCACTTCTTCCCAGATATGAAACTCTATAGGGTGCTATTACCTCTAGCTGTGGACTATGAGCTTCCATTTGTAGGATCTATTATAGTAGAAAATTCAAGCACAGAATAAATTGTTAAGAGCTCAGACAGCAAGCCAAGCTCTAAATGCATATTCATATTTGAAGATGTATGTTTTCTTTGTTAGATACATTTATGAGATATTTCACATGCATCCCATTTGTTGTTGTTTTATTCCTATGAGTTAGAATAAAATTGTTTTCCATTAAACCACAAATAATCAATAATTAAAATAACTGATTCCTTCAGGAAACCTATAGGAAATACAGAAGAGAATTATATTCTTTCCAAAATAGCACACGCTGAGGACCAGAAAAACAGAAAAAGCTAACCACATATTGTAAGGTTGATAAACACTCCTCTGAAACAAAGCTATATAAGATATCCACGCTGGTTCTACAGCTCTGTGTCTGGTTTTAATAGTGGCCATAATAAAGAAAAAGAACACATTTAAAAATAATATATATTTTTCTATGTTCTGAATGTTTGTGTCCCCTGTGTTGAAACCTAATGTCCAATGTGAGCATATTTGAAGGCAGGCCTTTGGAAGGCGATTAGTGCCCTTATGAGAGAGGCCTGAGAGAGATCCCTTGCTCCTTTCCATCATGGGAGCTTACAGAAAAATGGTGTTGTCTATGAATGAGAAAACAGGCCCTCATCAGACAGTGAATCTGCCACTGCCTTGGCCTTGAACTTTCTAGTATCCAGACTATGAGAAATAAATTTCCGTTTATAATCCACCCAGTTTATGGCATGTTGTTATGGCAGCCGGAATGGACTAAGACAATATTTACAACTACTTTTAGTCCTATTCAGCAAATTATCTATAAAAATAGCTTTTATAAATATCAACAAAGCCTGATGGAAAGTGAAGAATAATGTTACAATTTACTAGCACCTACTATGTGCTAGGCCCTTGTTCATATTATCTCTAATCCTTAGGACAGATGGAGAGGCAGATATTGCAATCTCCACTGAACACATGGGGCACCTGAGGCACTAAAAGAAAAGTGTATTGCTTCCTAATAGCCCAGCTAGAAAAAGTCAAGAAATTCAATGCAGATTCAAAGATGTATGCTTGCAAAGCCCACACAAGTAATTCAGATGCTAGTCTATAAATTGATGTTTTATACATTGACACATAGGAGGAGCATGCATGATTTCACTTACTCAAAAGAAACTAAAGCGCACCTGACTCAAAATCAAATCAACCCTTCTTCTCTTCAGCTTCTCTGCATTACTCTGTCTTCATATTGTAGATCTGATTTTTTATAAATGTTTCAGAAAAAATGCTTCACATGTGTATTCTTTACTACAAATTCTATTGTTATAGGGTGAAGGATGAAGTCTTATTTTAAGCCGCTTTAAAAATTACTTTTTAAATATCAATAAATGTGTTCAACTAATATACAGGATTAGAGAAGACAGACTCAAACATAATCATGACATTGTTAACATCTTTTAGATAATCATTATTCTTAAGCATTTACTTCTACATATACCACCATTACCATTCTTCATAGAATGTTTTCTTGAAGACCAGTAATCCTTTGCTGTTCTAGAAACTCAATTTATATGATTAATACTTATAAAATAATTGTTTTGTTCTGTTTTTTATTTAACTGTCCAGGAAAGAACAATTTCATTTTTATTCAGTATCCTATTAATTTGAATTGAATCTAATAGACTTGTTTAAATGAATAATTTTGGCCTGAAGAAATTTCTGAGTTCTCTAAATTAAATGTTTCAGTTTTAATTTATTTGGCTCATCTCTGATTAAACTTAATCTCCATCAAGCATAACAAATA
The DNA here is from genome assembly GCF_040939455.1 of Microcebus murinus. Taxonomy (NCBI): domain Eukaryota; kingdom Metazoa; phylum Chordata; class Mammalia; order Primates; family Cheirogaleidae; genus Microcebus; species Microcebus murinus. Next base: position 32,604,712 of record NC_134108.1, read on the forward strand.
AAAGTGAAGAACTAAATTTCTTTCAGTCATATGATTTCTAAGACTTAAAGTAAGAAAATTTCCTAAGGTATTCTGAATTCTAAGAACTTTTGGAAATCCCAATAATTAATTATTTAATTGTCCAGGTAATACTTACACAGGATTGGGCTTCCTGTCTCCCTAAGTCTTGCCAACAGTATTATCTGTGCTGCACTTCAGTCCAATGCCTTAGTCTTATGCTGGCTTAGCAGGTTTTGTTCAATGGAAAATAATGAAAACTTGTTTAGTGAAACATTTGGCCATACAAATATTTTTTACTGTGTGTGTTTTGTTTTTTATCCAAAAACACATTTGATAGAGAAATTAAAGTTTTATTTACCCAGCATCACATATCCTTAGTCTGTGTCTTGCTTTGGTATTAGAAAACCTATTTTGTTAATAACAAGTGGGTAATCTTAATACCACTGGACATTGAGATATCCCCTTGTCTGTTCTAATCAAAGGACTTGTGGACATTTCCAAAAGCTTTACAAATCTAAATTGTTTCACCTTTTAAAAACTACATGCTGAGTAACTACCATGGCAAAATATTCTGTCATATATTTCATAGATGTCATCTCATTTAATCCTCACCACAGATCTAAAGAGTACATGGAAAAAAATTGACTAACTTGTCTAAGGTCAAACAAGTAATCATTAAGGGATCAAGAATTGAACCTGGGTCTTTTAACTTCAAGGCCAGGACTCTTTCCTTCATACTCAGCTTTACCCTTTCTCTCCTCCAACCAACTAGTAGACATACCCCCACGAAGCTTTAAAATACAAAGTTTAGAAATACAATTTATAGGAGAATCTGTGGGAAAACACACACTCTCACACACTGGTCTCAGGACAGGAAAATGCTCCATTACCTACATAAAGAAGCATTTGACAATATCTAATAAATGTACATCTACTTTTACACTGTGACTGAATAATCACTTTTAGAAATCTATGCTAAAAATACTTTTATAAAAATACAAAGATTCATGTACAAAACAATTGATTGCAAGATGACTTTTAGTAGCAAAAGACTGGAAAAAATATTAAGTGACTATCTGAAAAGACTATTTTAATATATTTCTTTAAAAAAATGGAAAGATAATCCTAAAGCAAATGGTTACATGTTGGGGAGGAAAAAAACACAATAGATGGATATAGGAGGAGGCTATTCTTCTCTGAATATATCTTATTTTGAAAATTTGACTTTGGAACTATGTAAAAGTTTTACATCATTATAAAACAAAATATTTAAAATCTTTTAAAGCAAAAAGTCACCTGAAACAAAGTTGTGATTAGAATTAGTGGCATACCCATAGAAGATTTTTTTAAGTGAATTTAAAAAAAAAAAAAGATAATTTGATTGTACATGCCTAGTGGGATGTTTTAGAAATACAAAATAAAGGCTAGGAAATCTTTAAAAATCATTGCAGAAATGATGTTTATGATAATATTGCTACTATTATTCTGAAATGATATAGAAAGACAGCATGTGATAGAGCAAATAAGTTTTAGGAATCAAAACTTTCAGTGGATGAGAAAAGAAATACAATTACAAAATTAATGAATTTAAATGTAAGCCCTGTGTTCCTAAATAGACACGTAAGAATGAACTCATTATGTATTTTCTACATTAAAAATATATATATTTCTCACATGTTTTAATGAAAGGACCTGGAAACCACCAACATATTAACAGTGAATAAATAGCCACATAGGCTCAGACTGTGATCTTTAAGTATCCTTTCCCCCTAAAAGGAACCAAAGCTCCTCAGTGAAATGACTGTTTCTAAGACTAGTGCAACAAATATACAAGACAATGCTATAACATCTTAATACGTCAGAAAGCATGGAAATTACCAAGGAATATTGAGTTTAAGGCCTAAGAAACCAAGCTGAAATTATTCCTACCAGCCAAAGATGGAACAATTTGATTATTGAAAAGAATAACAACTGCAATGAATTGAAACATATAAAATATGTTGGAAATCTATGAGTTCGTAAAGATACAAAAAGCACACTGGTCACCATGACAGGATACTATTGAACCAACTCATTTCTTCCAAAAATTTGAAAATAAACAGGAAGAATCAAGTTTTTGATCAGCTTTCCTATGTAAATTCCACCTGGAGATAAAGATATTGTCAGTGATAGAAAGCTTTACCCTATGTAAGTATTCTAGCTAATATATATATACATATATATATAAAGAATAAGAGACCATCACTACTTGATATAAACTAATTATTGTCAATTTTCTAGTATTGATTATATTGAGATGTTTTTAAAAATAATTCTATCTTTTATAAATGCATGCTTAAATATCTGCAGATTACAGATTGTATATCTTAGATTTGTTTCAAAAGAATCCAGTAAGGAAAGAGAACAGTTGGTAGGGTTACAGATGAAAAACACTAGTTCATACGTGGTTATTATTGAAGTAAGTAATATGCACTGGAGAGGTTCCTCCATTTTTTATGTTTGAAATTTTTCATAATAAAACATTTTTAAAAGCATTGCAAGATTAATATCAAATTCTTAAGTTGGCTCTAAAATGAATTCTTTGTTTTCCACTTACCATTTTATTGACATTTCTAGATCTTAAATGTGTCACAAATTCTTATTAAAAAACGTCAACCCCCCCCCAAAAAAATCATCCAATGTTTTTATCTCTATTTTTGCCTTACATTCCAATAAAATGTCTACTCCTGCCCCAACATCAAAAGACCAGAATTTTGCCATAAGCGCTGAATAGTTTTAAATTGCATGGTGGTTTGAAGTGTTCAGGCTAGTAACAGTGCTGTAAACCTTGACTAATCCGTATTTTAAAACAGCGCCCTTCAAAAGAGCCCAGGAAGCTATCAGTTTCTTTCCAATCTGCACAAGCAACCATCTGACCCACTTTTCTTCACAGAGACCCATTCCACATTCAGGACCATGCACATCATGGACATAAATCTAAAAAGAAAGAGGTAGCCTATGAAAGGAGTTTTTAAAAAGCTGTACTTACAAGATACTATATTATGATTTATTTCAAAGGAATAAAAAGTAATACAGTCTTTGAATATATAATAAAAATCATGTATCTTAGACCTACCAAGTAATTAATTTGTAGAAGATCTATACAGAAGAGCAAGAAAGTGATGGTTTCTAGTAAACTGTGAAATATTCATGAATCTTTATTTCCTATCCTGATTCAATGCAGTCAAGTGATTCCTAAGGTGTATACATGCAATTTATGTTGTTTTCTAACACAAACACAGCAGCAGATACTCCCCCTGGAAAACTAAGGAATGGAGTAAAATTTAACTAACCTGTATTTGCTGCCATTAAATGACTATGAAGTTTAAACTACAGAGAAAGTCAAACAGAAGCCAATAAGACTAGTGAGAAATATCCTTTCCCATTGTAGAAAAAAAATTCATTTAAATTCTCATCTCTACAAAGGAACTTTGTTTCTTCCCTAGAAAAACAATGCCTTTTAGTATGAGAAACTTGTAATTCAATTCTACAGAATTTGTAAGACACAGCTTTTTATTCTTTAGAAGTGTCCACAAAGTTGAAAGATGGCAATGTTTTGAACAGAGAAAATGAGAAGTTTAGGGAAAAAGAATAGCTGAGGGAGTTCACATCTGGATACGCATCTTTAATGATCTTCCTGTTTAAGTACATATGAATGGGTCCTTAAGGAGAGAGGCAAGTTTTCAAACACCTCTGATGAATGAGGAAGCCTTAGCCAAATGAGTTATGCAGAGTGACTACAGCACAGCAAGCACATGAGCAGCTTATGAGCAGGAAAAGATCACATCTGACTAAAGATGAGAATTCGCTAATAGTTTTGAATTGCACCAGCATCACAGCAGGCAACAAAATAAAACAAAAAGATGTGATGGTTAATGATATCTAGGGCATGGAGAAACAAAAATGAGTGAAAAGAAGGAAAAAGGTAAAATTTGCAAGCATATCTACTCTCTACAAAATACAGATAGTAGTGGACACAGGTCCATTGTATTAATTTATTGTACATTTTTATGTACTCACACTGGGCATACAATGGTGAATGCAGCAGTGTTTTAATAGAGTCTGATTGTCTTAATTTTCAGTTTAATGAAGGAAAAAAACTAATATCATAGGTTCACATTAAATAAATCTCATCATTAACATTTGCATTATGTAAATAATATACCTTGAAATTCGACTTCTCAAATAAATGGCAAATGGCAGCCTCTCTACTTCCTCTCCATTCCCTCATTCATTTCAGACCATTACCATTTCTTGTCTGGTCCACTGCAGTTTTCTAAGTCATTTTCCTGCTTTAAAACTTCTCCTCCCTACTGCCTTGACCTCCATGGCATCCTTTGCAAGCTGAATCTTTAAATTCAGCTCTGAAGCAGTTGCTGCCCTGATTAGAGCCCATCAGTAAATTTCTATCACTGGAAAATAACATCCAAGCTCTTTCTCCATCTTTCTCTCCTTCCTCTCCTACCATTCTTGCACAATAAAGTGGGTACTAGCTACACTGTCTGTCTATGCATCTAAAATTCTCCTATTTCCTCAAGTCTGTGGGTTTTCATTCTCTGGAAATACATGAATTTACTGGAAATTCAGAATAGGGAACATCTGAATGGGCAATGGAGAAAAGTTCAATGCTATTATTAACCAAAAGGGCAAATAAAAGCAACAATGATATACCATTTTCACTTGGAAAATTGATAAAAATTAAACTTCACCTGACATTCTACCTCTTTACATATTCACTGAATATTATGTTTTTGAGATCTATACATATTGGTATAATTTTAAAATAAAATTGCAAGAAGTAGTAGGTTAAAGAAAGTATGAAATCATTTCTAAAACTGGAAAACCACAAACATCACATAAATATACGATATGTTGGCCATCGACACACAATATGTACGTAAAAATATTTTCAATGGAAAGGAAAATGACAACAAACTCACGAAGATGTGTGCCTCTAAGAGAGACAGGAAAAGAGTAGGACTTAGGATAACATAAAAGTTAATTGTATTTTATTTCTTTACTAAAAAAAAGAAAACATGACAAAATGTAAAAAGTTATTTCTTCGAGATAGGTAATATTTTATCACGATTTTTGTGTATTTTTAAAATTTTCTCAATATAAAAAGGCTCATAAAGAAGACACAGTGGCAATCTTCCAGGAGCAATGCAGTAAAGAAGACAAGCAAGTAAAACAACCATTTTGTTAGTATGTGACTAATGCTATGTTAGAGGAATAGATTACATGTTATGAGAGCAGAGAAGCTGGCGCCTAGTTGACTAGGAATTGGATAACAGTGTCCCAAAGAAGGGGCTGGCAATTAAGAGATGAGTAGGAGCCAATGAACTGGGAGCTGGGGTTGGGTTTCTGCGTTGAAGGAAAGAATAGTACTTACGAAAGGAAGCCAGCAATGGTGAACATGACATTTTGGAGGAACTGGAATACATTTTCAATATCTGGGGTTCTAGTGGTGTATGAAGGATTTATTAGAGACTAGAAAGGTAAGCAATGGTGAGACAGAAAAAAAGATCTAACAGTCAAGAGTTCAAGTTTATCTGGAGTGACAGGAGACACCAAAGACTTTTAATTTGGGTGTGATATTATCAGGTATAGATTATAGAAAAATCATTTCAGGGAGACCAAATATTAATAACTTGATCTTATAATAGGCTAGGTGAGAAGTGATTATCTGAGTTAGGGAGAGAAGTAGCACCACACAAGGGAGGAGATCAGAAGTATTTAGAGATGGAAAACCACAGGACTAATTACCCGTGACTGTGAGGGACAGAAATAATGAGAGGATGCCTCCTAGGTTTGTGACTTAGGCACCTGGATGATTAAGATATCCTTCCCCAAGTTAGGAAATCCAGAGTCAGTTTGTTTGGTTTGGGGTTAGTGACAATGACGATTGTACCTGGAAACATAAGGGCTAGGACTTTCTAAATATTATCTTACATTGACTTAAGTATAAATTAAAACAGAAATCCTACAGAAGCCCAATGATTGATATTTCAGATTTATTTTCATATTATTAGTATTGATCAAAAGAAATCTTAAGATATACATTTTACAATCAAGGCTATGTTTTGTTCCTTTTGAAAGTAGTTCTCAAGAAGCAAGAAAAAATTAAAATATCTACTCTAAATTTCTAAAACAGACACACAGTTCACTAAGTATCTGTAGAGGAAATATTAGAATAACAATCATGATATTTCAGCTGGTAGAAATAGTTTTATATCAAAGTTTCATTATCTCTCTGGCACCATGGAAAAATAAGCTTATTTATTTATAGATGTGAAATTCCTTTAGTTGATATGGGGACAGCTCAATAAACATTAGTTTCCTAAACTTAACCTAATATGACCCATGATACCATGAGAAATGTCCCACAGAAAAACAAAAAGTGATTTCTTTTTCACACAGAAAATTAAATCCCAAAAAGAACCTCTGGCCTTCTGTGAATGTTACCATGCATACCCTATAAAAATTCAATCTACACATTCTGCTAACAGCAATTGGTATGAAAGTCTAGATCCTGGTGGGTTACTATCATTAGACTATTTATATTTGTGGAGCATTATCATTTCAAGTTGTACATAGTGCAGAAAGTTGACATATTTACAGGGCAACCAGAAAAATATTTTAAATGCACATCAAATATTAGTGTGTGATACTGATTTAGAATGTAAAATAAGCATTTTTCTCCTGAATTGTTCTAATATTTGATATGAGAAGTGATTGTTGACACCAATTAATAAGATATTTCTCCCAACAATACATTAGTAGACCCTTCCTTGTTTTGTACCACAACAGAAGTATTTATTTACATTTATTATGCCTATATTTATTAAGCCCAAACATAACTAAAACTCTAATCTTTCTTCTTCGATATATTCTATTATTTAATCTTCAAATCAGTCACATTGATAGGTTTTACAAACCATGACTAAGATACTTTCTCAGATAGTCTCAGCATACTTTTGCTTTCTAGTCAGTTCCGGATCCAGAATAAAATCCACACAGTTGCAAAGGGGCTCTTTTACATATGCATGTATAAATGTTTAGGCTTTTCAACTATCTCTGTCCAGATTATCACTGTGGCAGAAAAACTTGTCCTCACTAACCATCCCATCTGCTCTTCCACATTGCTAAGATCCCTTGTGTTAGGTGATGCCATATGATAGGTTCTGGCCAACAAGCTATAGGTAGAAGCGGTGTTTGTTACTCTCCTGGCCAAACATAGAAGAGATAAGTGGGACCCTCCAGCTGTCTACACCTTAGTCAAGGTGACTAGCAATTTGCCATACAGTGAAACAGTCATTAGCTTCATTCCTAATGTAGCTACATGGAGCAGAGCCCTTTTCTACCTTTCTGATAACCCTAGTTGGACGAGTGAGAGAAGATAAACCCCATTGTATTAAACAACCAAAATTTTGGGGATTGCTTATTACAGTAGAATAATCTTGATTAATATGAACCAGTTGAGTAAACCTCAAGGTGAAATGTGTCACATCTCAAATATTTCTCCTGTTATAGTGGGGAAAAGTTAGCCATTTAAAATATTATCCTCAGTTTCTTCTAAACCACATATAAATTTAAAGACAGATTTTCTGGTTATAATTTTCAACAGTTATTTCACATCTACTTCAAAAATAACATTACATAGAACCCAAATGCCTGAAAATCTTGATGACACAAAGTGACACATTGCCTTTCACGGTCTCGAGTCAAAGGGCTAGACTAGATAGGTAGCTTTATCCACTTAAAAACTGTTTTTTGAGCCTTTCACTTTATCCGGCGCTGTTTTAGACACTGGGTAGAGAAAACTCTGAGCAAAAACAATCGCAGGTCCATGTTTTCATGTTGCTCTCCATCAAATTGAAGAGATGGGCATTAATAAAACAATTATACACACAAATATAAAACTGTCTGCAGTGGTCTTCAGTGCTATCTGCCATATATTCCCAGCTTTCCACCTTCTGGGATCATGGATGTTAAGACTAAATATCCTTGCCCAATTCGGGTGAGTGGGAGCCATTTGACTAGTTCTGGCTAACTCATTGTGAGAAAAATTAATATGTGTCACTTCCAAGCCAAGCATTTACTTGTTCCAGAGCTATCTCTTTCTTCTTATCATGGCCACTGGCAACACTGGGAAGGAGACTGCTCCATTAGCATAGTTATATCAACAAGACTATGATTAGCAGAACTCCCTGCTCACTATGATGAACATGTATGGTGACTGGTTGGGAGAGTTTGTTGTTTACAGTCACTAAGACTTTAGAGTTATTCATTTTTGCAGCATAACCTAGCCCATCCTGACTAATAAATTTCTTCCACCTGTGTCTGGTGTTAAAATTCCAAAATATTTTATATACACTATGTGATTTTGACAAGAATTTTATAAACAGATCACTTCAGCATAAAGAAGTTGTATGCATTACTCAAAGAAATTCGTACTGTGATTAAAACAGGCAGCAAAACCTACCTTAACATCTTTGAAGCTTTTCTAGATCTCATTTGAACAATTTTATGACAGTACATCATTCACTTCAATATGAGCACAAAACTTAATGCATTTCAAGTACAGGGTCTGTTGTCTACAGAGACCACAGGTGCTGTATCAGACAAGCTGGAACAGAGCCTCGTAATATGGTTTGTTCTTGCAAGAGGCAAGGTAATGCATGCTTTGAACAAGTTCACCTCCCAAATGATCCTTACTTTTCAAGAAACCTTTTTAACATTTCCTTAGCACTCTTTCCCTGTAGTATCCAGTTTCTGGCATTTCATTATGCCTTTTATGCTCTTCCTCTTGGTAGATGAACTAGCGTGCTGCTTTCTTCTTGTGACATTACTTCAAAGAAAAATCAAAGGAGTCAATTTTTTTTTCTTGACTTACTCTTCAATGCATAAAGTTCACTGATGCTTGCTGACTAGGCATTGCTAAAGTCCCCAAAATATTCCTGCACCCATTCAAATGGAAACATTTGGAAACATGGCAATAACTTTAGGATTTACCTAATTACGAGGGTAGGCATGGTACTGCGTATTGTTTGTTTCTGCAAATAAAGTTTTATTGAAACACAGACACATTCGGTCACATATGTGTTCTTTATGGCTACTTCTCCCTTATAACAACAGAGTTGAATAGTTGCAAGAGATGGCATCACCTGCAATAGCTAAAATATTTACTATCTCGCCCTTTACAGAATGTCTGTTGACCCAGGTAGTCAATATTATTTAATTAGCATAATGCACCAAATCCTTAAAATAACATTTAAAGCCTGGCATGATCTGGACCCTTCCTCAATTCAAACTCCTTCCCCCTCATCTTGTGCTTTAGCCACAATGACATTTTTAGATCTCTGAGGGCTTGATGCCTTTCCAGAATGTACAAGGAAAGTTCTCTATGGAGTTTTCTCTCTGAACATCCTCCTCAACCTTCTGTCTAACCCCAACTTGCCCAACCAGCTCCTACTAATTCTTCCAAGAGTCACTTCCTCCCAGAAGTGTGTTCTGAGTGCTGTCCCTCTGTAGACCACACTATTGAGGACCTGGTTCCTTACCTTATCTCATGTCAAATGATACTTATACTAATTTGATTATTTGACTAAAGTCTATCTCTCTCATGGGCTGCAAGTGCCTTTACAGAGAGGGAAGGTCTGGTTTGGCTTAGTAGCTAAGTTTAAGACACAGAGTAGGTGATGAGAAAAAAATTTGCTAAAAGAATAATTGGATTCTTGGCGCACATAGACCTACTAGTTCAAGTTTCAGCTATTCACAAGAAACCCAATAATTCATTACACATATTCATTGATAATTCTCCTCAGGCCATACTTTGAATCTCCTCAGAGGGCTTGGTTAAGGTGTAAGAGTGAGTCAGCTAAAGCAGTCAGTGAATCTGAACATGTAGGATATTTATTTTACTGTAGGTTTGTTATTCCATACTAAGAAAGTAACTCATGGAATTTGCTTTTTTAATGAATTCTTTGTTAAAAAAATAATTTCCATTTAAAAGAAAGACAACTAATAGTGCTTAGAGTATTTAACTAGAATTTATGCATTTTGGATTCATTTAAAAGTAAAACATTGATTTTGCAATGGCTCCAACCTAGGGAGAGAATGAATTAACCATACTCTCTATGGCAAACAACCAACCAAAAAAAGCCCTGAAATAGTTTCAATATGCCTTCCTTTATTATAAGACTATTTATTAAAACAGTGGTAAATCTAGAGAGAAGTTGAAAATAAATTAATTTTGTGAAGTGAGGATATATTCAGAAAATACTTGTCTCAACAGAAACCTGATTCAGGTGAAATGTAAAGAATATATAATCATTTCTCTGAAACATCAGAGGCTGAAAGCAATGTTGAAACTAATGAACCAGCAATTATCATAAGTAAAATTTCATCCTTGTTATTTAAGAATATCTTTCTCTTTCTCCAAGAGAGAGAGAGAGATAGAGACAGAGACAGAGAGACTGAAAGTTGACTAGGTAGCCATGTGAAGTGATTTCTAACCAAAACTATTCATAGGGAAAAAAAGACCAGAAAAGTGATACATTTCAGATAGATACCAGCAGAATAAAATGAATCTATAAACATTCAAAGAGGAAAAGACCGTGTAACATAGATTGTGTCTTCTTTTGGTAGCACATGGTAGTCTTGCCTTATTATATTGAGAACCACAATTTGAAGGACAAGAATAGTAATCATTTTCCATATATTGGCATATTGGCAATATATTTCCATATACTGGCATATGTTTCCATATATTGGCATATATTTCCATATATTGGGTCACAGGGCTATTATATGGATCAGTTTTATTAGTGCTATGATTCCACTAAACTTGGGGAATACCTTGTAGCACAGAACAAAGAATCTAAGCCTCACAGAATTTCTTGGGGTTCATATATACTAAAGTGATATTTATATATTTGAAGGCCCCAAGATATATTCTTCATGAATGTCACCAATAGTCATATCATACACTCTTCATTATTAGTAAGATACCACTTTAAAAATAGTAAAATATGGAAGAAGTTAAATTTCTTGTTTCTTGTTTTCATGATGCTTCTCTCAAAGAGAAAATTTAAATGCAGCCTACACCCTCAAGCAAAGCTTTCCTGTGCCAATATCTTTCAGTGTTCCTACTACAACTCCTCTTCACTCTACAAACTTATCCTGGGAAATATCCCCCATTCCCCTGGGTTCCAATGAGTATTTATATGCTGAAATTTCCCAAATCATTATTGCCAGCTAGAATTCTCCCCTAAGCTTTGACTCTAAATATTCAACCACAACTTAGACACCTGAGTGTAGATGTCTATCAGCAAATGGAAACAAAACAAAACAAAACAAAACAAAACAAAATCCCCTCCAAGTGGGAAATCTAGTTTCCTCTTAAAATCTATCTTACTGTGTTTTTTTTAACCAAATCAGAAATCTGAGCATCATGCCTAACGCTTCTGCCTCCTCATACTCTGCATCTAATGTTACCTACTCCTCTTCAGTCAAAATACTAAAGAAATCTGTAGGTCCATTCACAGGGTCCATCCTCATTGCCACTATCTTAGTTCAGTCTAGTATCATAAATCCCTTCAATTACTTTAATAGCCTTTTAATGAATTTGCCTCTTCTGACCCCTCCAATTCATTTTCCACAATGAAGTCAAGGGGATCTTGCTTCTGAAACTCTTTAACAAGGCTCACGAGGTGGCTCATGATCCGGTTCTTGCTTATTGTTCAACCTTCCCTCTCTCCATTTTTTTCCTCTGCTCCTTGCTTCCTGCTTCTCCATCATTCTCCCCATACTTTATATTCCAAGCATTCCATATTTCTTTCAGTTCCTGGAATAGGCCATACACTTTCTCACTTAGGGCTCTCCTCAAAAGCTAAAGTGCTAAATTATTTGTCTTGAATATTATGTTTCATCCACCCACATGCAACCCTACTGCAAATTCTATTTCTCTGAAATTTTCTTGCTCAACCTTAAAAAAAATCTCAGATTAATTTTTGCTTCCTTAGGGAAGTCTTCCTTAACTCTTCCACCATTCTGTTATTTTTCTGCCATATGCTCCTATAGTATCTTGTTTTATTTATTGTTGTACTTAATTCATTGCATGCTATTTATTTTAAAAATTTTTTCTCATTAGACTACAAGTGTCACAAGGCAGATATAATGCCTGTTTATTTGATTTTGATATTCTAAGTTAATAACAAAATATTAACTTAGAATATTAACAAGTCCACAAAAGTGACTTGTTAAGTAAATAGCACATGAATGAATAAATGAATGAATCAGTGAATCCACAGACTCCTTTCCACTAGGACAGCACTTCTCAAACCTTTCCAGGGCATTAATACTATTGGCAGAAGAGTGCGAATAGTACCCAGGAAATATTAACTTTTAAAAGTATATATGAAAACTGCATGTGAATTTTCTGTGCCATCCCATGGTATAATTTAATGTATCTTAATACAAAATAGTGCTTTCCTTAAGTAAAATTTATATTCCACAAGATATCATATCTATTCTGTAGTTTTTGCTATCTCCTGGTATGCTGCTAGATCCCCTATAGGTATGAGTATTTGAGTTGGAGACCCCACCTATCTACAGAATGTCTTTATGTGGAAATTGGACATTAACAAATAATAGCAAGTAACTCTTTCTATAGGATTCAGGAACGCTTTTTTGTCCCCATTATGACTTCTTTAACAGTCAAGCCTGTGCTTAATAAAGCAAGTAGAGGGTCACCTGGTTAACTGGGCATAAATGGGATACCCTGAATTATACAAAAGGCCAGCTGGCATACTGTGCACAGCATGCTGGTTTCCAACTACTTACCTTGATTGGGCTAGCTGCTGTGTGATATATTTAGGACTTTTAAATGGTGCAGTAGGTCAGTGTTAATGTGCAAAGCTTAAGAAGCAATTGAGGAGGGAAATACATTTATTTGAAATGCGAGTCTGCATCTGTGCTACAAGGCAATGGCCCATAATATCCCTTACGGAAGGGAGCATTAAGGTCCCACAGCGTTGCCACCACAAAGCAAGAACTCTGTCCATTCCCATGGTGGCTAAGCTGCCTTGTGGTGAGCTGCCTTGGTTATTTATGCACTGGAGTAGGTAAAGCAAGAGGTATAACCATATGCGTAAATGGTCCCTTATCTCTGTGACTCTTTAAACATTTGAAGCCCCTTCAGTAGACTTATAAAAACGGAGTTTCTATCTTTACTTCACTCACCTCTTCTTCCCCCCTCTATTATTATCAAATTCCCATGAGGAAACTCAGCAAACTCTCATAACTAATATTGTCTAAAGACAATTAAACCAAACAGTAAGTCATATAGCTTGACAAGCATATAGTTAAAAGAAGTATTTAAAAATCATGCCATAAATAATGTTATAGTTTCAATTTTTCACTCACCAGTGGAGTTTTTTAAAGGTGTTCTTAACAAAATAATGTCAAAAGAAAAAGACACAAAATAATAAATTTTAAATCTAGCTTTTATTTTTTAAAATAATATCCTCAATCTTTTTGATTCAAGATTCATAAAGTGATCCTGGCAAAAAAAATTATAAAGAATGTCAAACTCTCTTATTATCAGTGTCCTTTTCTCTGTGTGGTATGTCTTTGAGCCAAAGCCAGAGGTAGGAGTACTGCATAGTAAAGGAATCATGAATCCTAATCTCAAATGAGCTCTAATGTCCTGGGCTCATTAGCACTGGAGCCAAGCTATTAAGAGGACTGTAGCATCTTAGGATGTCTTTGATTTACGATTGCTGCAAATAATAATGACTTCAGCTATTAGGGCAGCAATTGTTGAATTACTAGTCTTAGAACCTTTTTTTTTTCCATTGCAATATAGTAACTTACTAGTAACTGCTTTTAAATTAATCAGTTGATTAATTTGTAATTTATTTTTCTGTGTATTTTTGACTCGCTTATAGTTGCCATTAAGTTGAAATTTTATATATCAATAAAAGGATATTTCAACTAAATCAAAATACCAATATCATAATTAAAATGGCATCAATATTTTTCAAAGAATATTGGAAAGCCATTACAAGAGTCATAGAGATCATATGGAATTACAGCAGTTCTTGAGGTATTACTAAAATCATTTCATTATTAATATATTTTCCTTTGTAATAGATTTTATGACTGCTCTAACATTCCTACAAACCATCCTTTCCAATAGCAATTTTTTTTCTAATGCAGCACAAAGATTTTCTTTTTAATGATGAGGCAAAGGAGGTGCCCAAGGGCACAAAAGTTAAGGGAGTACTCACTCTCAGGTACTGCAAATTCAAGTGCCTAGAAATGGCATTAGCCTCACCCTAACTCCAGCCCTATAGAAAACCCCCAGAAAAGAATCAACAATGGCGGCAAATAAATGCTATTAAAAGCATAGACATTTTACTCATTTAGAGTGAAGTAATATATATCATTCATTGAATGTTTACTGTGCTCCAGTCACTGTGTTAAATGCTTCTTCACATGAATTATTGCATTTAATGCTCTCAACAAGCATGAGGCAAACACTAGAATCCATATTACCTATGGGAATTTGAGGCTCATTGTGGTTAAATAATACACAAAGCCATTTATACAGCAAAGGACAAAGCTGGGGTTTAAGGTCAAGTCTGTCTGACTAGAGATCAAATGGTCTTAATTAATAAACTATCCTGTCTATGAGAAACAGTGGATCTTTTACAAAATAAGGTTTTTGAAAAAGTATTGTTGCTTCAAAACACATAAAGTAGCAATATCTAAAGTCTAATATAAAGTATTACCAACTAGAATTCTTGACAAATCTGCATTAGTGAATACTTCCCATCCAGCCAGTCTCCTCTCTCACATTTAACATTTTAGGCACATAACATATATTAATATTTCTCCAGTGTAGGAAATTCTGTTGGTGCCACAGCCAGAACCTTTACCAGGCTTGAGCACCCATCTCTCAGTTGCAGCAAGGGTTGGCTGCTAATGGCTTGCAGCTGCGTCATTAAAGAGACCTACCTCTTTGGATGAGAGCCCCTTACCCTGAGACACCTAGCAAGATCCATCACTTGCACTTCCCCTAGCTCCTGGGCCTGTAGTCAATAACTTACTGATATGGGGAATAAAACCCTGGCATCCTTTCCTTAAGGGGAAAACCCCTTCTGTTGTGCAATTCTCTCTTCAAACTGCACCATATATCAGGCTGAGGCTCACCTTCTCCTGAAACCACATCTTTGTCCACTTTCTCCCCTACTCCTTATAGCTTCCCTTACTCTCACAGGTATCTCTTGAGAGCATTCCCTCAGCAAATTACTTGCACTGAAATCCCTGCTGTATGCTTTGCTTCTAGACACTCTGCCTGGAAGATCTAGCTGTCTTCTCCCTAATGTCTCTTATTTAATCTCAATGCATCCTCCAAGTCCCAGTACAAGTACCACCTTTTCTAGAGTGCTGTCTTTGATCACTTACTAGCAATGATTCCCATTCTCCTCTACATTCTCACATCACCTGTTTGCCTAAGTTCTCTCTACTGGTGTCTAATTATTATTTTTTCCCTATGAAAACACTCATCTCTTATTTCAATCCATAATAAGCTTATATATTTTCTTGAAGGCAGGTGCCCTACTTCATTTATACCTATGAGAATCCTAAACACATAAAAACTGTTAATAATTACTTGCCATAATAATGTGTTGAACTTTAAATGATCAATGTAAGTATCATGTTAAATGATAGAAATATACATAACAAAATACTTTGCAATGCTTTCACTATGTAAGAAAATAAATATTTTTCTTTCGGGCTTCACTAAATCTTTGAGGTACCAGGCACAGGTGGGCAAAGGAGATGGGCTCTTCCTGATTGTCAAAACCATGGGCACCCCAATCCTTTTGAGTCAAATGATAGACGGGCACCAACCAGGAAAAGAAGATACCAAGTGCCAGCATAGAAAGGAATACCTTGGGCTCCTTTTCTTATCTTCCCAAAAGATCACCAATAAAACTGGCCCTATCCCAAAAAGTCTTGCTTCAAGAGACATTCAAGACACATGCAAAAGAAGGCCAGTGCCTCTCACTAGAGACACACTTAGCTATCAGTGTCCATTGTTGTAGGATTATTCTTCTTCTAAATTAGAACTTAACTCATTTCACTACAAGGCAGCCAATGTAGACTAAGCAATGGGCAATGTTCAACTTAATGATAGTAATTCTATCAAAAAAATCATAAAACACACTTTAAGAAAAAGCCTCCTTACAAGTTAAGAGAAACGAGTTATCAGAATATGATTTTCAATGATTGAATTTTCCATTTTGTAATGTAAATTTATTTGTTTATGTTCAGAAATACATTTTAGAGAAAAGTCACTTAAGCAATTTTATTAAAAATATATTTATTTAATTAAAGTGCATTTAATTAAAGTGCATTTATATCTGTTGAACATTTAAACCTTATTCAATTTCAGTTCTAAAGACCCAAATAACTCGTCTTAACTGTACCCACGAGGTGTTGGCAAAATCAAATGCAGCTCAAAAAACTCTTACAGACTCTTAACATTCATAGGTCATGTAAGATAGAACAGGACTATTAAAAGTGACAGACATTTGAAGGATCTTCACACTTTACTTTCTACCCTTTATGCTTTGAATTCAGACTCCATAATGTTTTATTCAAGCAAAAAAAAATTTTAAACCTCGTAGCATAATAAAAGTCACAGAAGTTTTCACTCTTTCAAAAACTATTGATTAAAAAACCAAAAAAAAATTCTGTGGCTAAAATATGACTTGGGGTTCATAAGATTTTTCAATTTTTATAAGAATTAAACTTAGTAATTTGTAAATAATGCTGGTGATGTGCAGTTCATAACTTACAAATTTGAAAGAAATTTAAAGAAAAAGATATATTTCTCGCCTAAGATCAAGATTCTCCATTTCAATGTATTGAATCATGTGAAATAAAAATTATTCCACAGACTTTTACCGAGATTCTGTTTTTTATTATAGATCTTTGTTATCCCTTTTTAGACCTTAAATTAACTACAACATACGCTATAATTAGATTTGGTGTTGAATTTCACACATTAGATCTGAGCCTACCTGCATTTCAATGCCAAAGTTATTCCTAAAGTATGTGATATCCTCCATTTCTAAAGGACTTTTAATTTTCCCTATTTTATACAAATATTAATAGCAAGACTGTTGTCATGGCTTTTGTACACATAATAGTAATTTGCTTTAAATTCAAAGAAAATATTAACTCAAGTATTTAAAACTACACAGGAAGTTGTCCTATAATAGCTAACATCTATTCTCAAAGGGCTGTGGGAATTCAAGTGAACTGCCTTTATAAATTGGAATGTCAATGGTAATCGAAGATTTCCAAACTTCTGGTAAATTACATTAAGTGCAATTATTATAAAGTGTCATTATCATCTTGTGGAGACCAAGAAAAGAAGCTAAAGAAATGATTTTCCATCTGTCATCTTCCATCTGGTTACATTAACCCTTTTCAACTGGCCAAGGTGTCAGCCAGAACTGACAGTGTGACTGAAGCCAAATTTTATCTACTCAGAGGTTTTGGCCCATAAAAATAAGAGCAACTAAGGAACAACCCGTAGTGGTCTCCTTTAGAGTTTGGTAATTATAGAAACTGAACTTGGCAAAGTCTCCCATGGCATTTTTGACTGGAAACATTGCCTGCTTCCAACTCTTGTTGCCCTACAATTTGTTTCCCAAATAGTAGACGGAGTGAAACAGTACTATGCAAGTATTATTTTTAAAATTATCTAATGATTTCCCATACACTTAGAATAAAACTCAAACAAAGCACCAAAGGATGAGGTTGTACACGATCTAGACCCTACCTGTCTCATCATTTTACCTCCTACCACCCTTACCCCAGCTCACAATATTGGAGCTTTTATGGCCTTGTCTCTGTTCCTCAAACATGAGAAGTTAATGCCCACATGAGATGATCATGCCCATCTTAGGCTCTCTGCATTTCTCTGTCCATCTGCAACCACCTCGATACTGGAAGTCCTTCAGCTTGGCTCTAACACATCACTTCTCTAGCAAAGCCCTTCCTGACCACCCAAGTCAAATTAACTCCCAACCCTTGGCCTATCACTCCACTTGTTTTATTTTCTTCCCATTCCTTGATATCATATGAAATTGTCTTGTTTATTTAATTTGTTCCTTGTTCATTGGCTTTTTACTCTGTTCTCCATCCCCTCTAAAATAAAATCATCACAAGAACAAAGATTTCATTCATGCCTGATTTCCCATTGCTTAGAACAGTGCCTGGCACATAATAGGACCTCAAAAATATTTGTTGAATAAATGAATTAATGAATAAGTGAATGAAATGAATATGTTTTTTAACCCAATGTATTTACTAAGCCATATGCCCCAGAACAAAGAGTACATCCAGGGTATCAGTATTGCTACATATTTTTATAAAGACCTCCCAGAATAGAGCTAGCGCAATCTGGAGGGAAAGCCCTTCCTTAATACTTTCATCGCATCAGTTTCTTTTTGTTTGATTGAATAAACCCATTTTTATCAGTAGAAAGATTCTGGAGGGATTGATGTGTTTAATGCAAATCTTTAAGGAGCAAAATTAGTCCTCACAGTTTGGGCTGGAGGGAAATACTGTAGGCATTAGGTCTGGGATCTTATTCTTGAGCAACCATGGACCTGGGCTGGGAATCTTATGCTTCTTAGAGACCGAGTAACTTACAAATAATGTAAGATGTAGAGTTCAGACTCAAATTTTCGTTATCCACTGAATAGTGGGTGCTTCCCCATGGAGAGAATGGAGTCATTAGGGGCTTGATGCACAAACTGGTCTCCTCCTCCTGGGAGACCATGCAAACCTGTACACCTGATTAGTAAGGATTCTCTTATACTTTTTAGCAGGGATAGTTTTTAAATGTCTAGCAAATATACTGGTATAAGTCAATATAGTTTCTGGTCAGCCCTCTGCACCATATCAGACAGGAATCACGTCTAGCATGAAGAGTGGTCAGGAGTGTGTCTCCAAGCCTGACATATAGGAAATGGGTACTCATGTAAAGCACATTAGGCCAGTCTAGTAGTGTCTGGCACAAATATTTTGCTTCATAAATATTTAATGAAATAACTGATATTAACTGTTCTTTGTGTTTTTCTTTGGTGGGTTGGTAAAAAAACATTTCTTCATTTCCTTTTCCTTTTAAAATTTATTTCCTTCATATTTCCCTCTTAAATCAATGTTTGATTTTGTATGTCTTTGGGAATAATAGCTTAATCTACCTGTGTCCACTAGGAGTTGGACAAATCCTGTTGGGTGCAATGGTAACCGAATCTTCCCTGCTGCTGTTCTATGTCTCAGCGCAAAGAGCCTAGGCCTAAAAGCTTTGTAGCAACAAGAATGAATACAGCCCGTTGACTCCTAAGAACATTCCTGATCTGTATTCACAGTGATCTTACATAAGATTTTCTAACAATGTGCATAAAGTTCGTGAGCACTTTTCCCCTCCTAAACTTGAGTTAATCATTGAAATTTAGACCTTCACTAGTTGTATAATGAGGAAGAATTGTCTTTGAAATATGTTTTATGCAATATATCTATAATGAAATTTAATTAATCTACTCTAGATTAAAAACAAAAAGAGTTTTCCTGTTTATAATACTTTCCTTATTACAAGTATCTTACTTGCTGAGGGGAACTTTGCTTATTTTAAAGAATACAAAATTAACCATTTCATAAAGAAAAGCCCATTTTTCAGCACATTGACCTGCTTTTTCTTTAATTGCCTTGTTTTTAAAAGGATTGTGTGAATGAATAGATACTTTTTATGAATATTTAGCATTGAGACAACAATTGAATCATTTCTCAAAATAATAAGGATTTTTCAATCTATTCAGCTAAATGTGGCCTTTATATACAATGCCATTCTTAAGAAGAGCTGGCACATTCTCTAAGGCCTTGCTCATAAAATCTCTTGAGTTTAAATTATTTTTCTTTTGTTTCCAGTCTTCGTCCGTATGTATTATTTTTTTAATTTTCAAAATTTTAGTTTAAAAAAATCTATGTATTAACCAAAAACAACACAAGAGACTTCGAAAACTTGCTCACAGAGAGTAGAAATTATAGAAGAAACTTGTATTTCCTAAATATAATTTATCCCAGATATTCCAGAATCTTAAACAGTGTCTAATCTCTAAATTTATGCAAACACGGAATATAAAAACAGTCACCACAGTTTCAAACTTATGACTAAATTGCTTAGAACATTGCTTTGTGAAAAAGAGAAAGCATTTGTATTTCAGATATTAGGTTGAACCCAATGTGAAGTCCTACAGATTGAAAAAGTCTTTTAAAAAATACCTGGTTCTGATCTAAAAGTATTTAAATATTGAAAATTTATTCAAAAATTTTTGTGTTCCTTGTAATTTATCTGTGGATCTCAACAATTAGTAATGTCCTCAGAAGTAGTTTAGAATAGTGGGATTGTTCTAAACATTTTTAAAATGCCAGTTTTACATGCTAATCTTCTAAAGAGAAAGCTATATTTCAACAGAAAAGGGAAACTATAAGAGTATAAGCTTTCATATGTCATTTTAATAATATTTTTACACTTAAAAAATGGAAAACTAGAATAAAAGATGACTTAGGAAAGATTCAAATATTGCTATCTGGAAGAAAAGGAATAATATTGGGAGACATTCTGAACAGTCATTTTTAGACATTATAAAATAAATGTAACTCACTAAGAGATATTTGAAACTGTTTAAATATAGTTTTTATATGCCATAAGTAATAAGGTCATCAATATTTTTTGTTTGTTTACAAATACTGACACTCAGAAACCTATACACTTTAATATTTCTCCTTTTCTTTTGAGAGCTTAGCCCCTCTAAACAGAAAGAAGAAGAAAATGAATGATTCAAGTAAACAAGAAACAGGATGGGAGTAAAATACAACTTGAAAAATTCCAATTATATTTTGCTATGTTATCTATTTAGAATAATTAAATAAATAGCATAGTTCAGTTGATGATCATGTCGATCTAATCCGATTCATATCCTAAGGCTAATTTTTTTCCTCATATAACAGAGTTTGTGTTTTCTAAAATACATATTAATATTTAAAGAGTTTTATCAAAATTGCACAAGAGAAAATTAAAATGACACTGGCACAACCATTGTTGCACACAGATGACAAATAGAGCAAAGTATTTCACTCAGAACAGAGATGGCTGCCCTGCTTTATTTAGTTCTTCAATATATTGGTCAGCTCAGTACTTATAAAAAATATAAACTCTTCCTTCCAATTGATATTTACCAAAAAATATGTATTTGGAGTAAGATTAATAAATCCTCGAAAGTATATTTTTTTCATGATTTAAAGTACCTTAACAACACACCATTCACTGCAGTTGCTAGTGCAATTGCTGAACTTCATTTTATGATCCTCTCATATAAATTGTTCATGAGGGGACTCCTCTTATAGACTCTTGAAACAGGAATGTATCCTGTACATTTATGTTACAGGTTTATTATGATAGATTGTTCTTGCCACAGAACTGGAAACTATCAAGCCAGTTTATAAAATCTGTTAATAAAAACAGTCCTCACACTGAAGTAGACTCATTTACTGGGCAACCCAATCCTACCTGACATATATATATAATTCCCAAGTAAAATAAAAAATGCCCTAATAAATGAAAAGTGTATGTGTAAGAAGTGTAAATATCTTAGATTTTTATTTTTAATATTAAACTTAAATGAAGATTACTTTGATGAAGTAGTATGTTCTTTGGATTTCAGGTGATATATCTGTGAAACATTTAAAGTTGCATTCTTTCAACATAATTAAAGGAGACATAAGGTTTAGCTGATAACGTTTCATTTGAATGCCAATGTTTATCCACTTAGATTCAAACCCATTCTTTAATATTTGTGTCAGTGTACTGACATTTGAAAGTGGAGATTCAAAACTATAGATACTCCATCCCTGATGAATGAAATTGGAGCCAAATATTATGACAGCTGAGTACTCTGGACTACCCTGTCCTATAAAATTATGCCAACATTCACTATGGGAGAGGTGAATTGTACTTGACAAGATATTCCCAGGCACTGTGTAATGAACCTTCAAACTTCAATTAGAACCTATCAGAAAGAAAAACAAACACAATTTTACTAAAATGCTGCCTTCATAAGAAAAACAAGTCAGTTGGAAAATACAGCAAGTTCAACATCATTGACTACTCATCAAACATCCCCTCCCCCCACCTTTTTTTTTCTGGTAATAATGGAGCTCACTCCCATTTTAAAAATATAGGGCATTCAATTCACTTGATGTCTTTTAAATCAACAATTCTACACTTCAGTCTTTAATGATTTCTCTTTCCCACCACTTACCTACAAAGAAAAAGATTATTTTTTTCCAGTGTGTATTGAATGCCACTGTTTATGAAAGGTGATCAACATATTCAAAGCTTGCAAGGAAAAACACAACCTTCTGGGATACCACACATGAAGCATATAAAACATCTGTATGTTGGTTTAAATTAACCTAGAATGATGTTGAAGGTATGTTCCCCAAGTAGGTTGCATTCTTCACCTACTATAATTTTGACTATTCAGATGATGAATTTCTGAGTGCTTCACACAGATAGCATTTCAATGAATGCTTTGTCAACTGAAATGCAATTGCTTGCCTGTTTTTAACCTTTCTCTTTGACAGAATTTATTAGTAAGTTGCAGACATTTTGGCCATGGGAAAAGCATACATGAAAAGGCCAAATGATGAGTTTAGTTAGCTTATAATGAACAGTGCTGCCTTTCCTAATTATTTAAACAGTTGAATGGAGTGTTTGGTTGTTTTGAGGTTTTTGCTGAGGTTCTTTTGATGAAACTTCTCCTTTGATGTAACATTTTGATTTAAGATTTTATAACAGTAAACAAGGCACTCAGTGGAAAACACCAAGTGAATTTTGCATAATATAGGGCCTAAAGATTGCCAGATGTGAAGGATTTCAGTCATGTGAGACACTACTTCAATTACATTTCCATGATTGAAAACGTTAACTGTCTACGAGGTAAGATATAAGATTATTTTTAAAATAGTCCATATTACCCCAGCATTTTGGACATACACTACATTTTCTGTAGTAATAGGACCACATGGTATTTATTTGTATGTTTGCCTCCAATGCGTACCATCATTTTCACCCCTAGAATGTGAGTCAGTTGAGAACAAGAATTATGTCTTAGTATCAGGAAAGGAAGAAAGGCAAAAACACAGAAAGGGAGAGAGGATAGGGGATTTAACGATTATCTAGCACTGTGATCAGTTACGTTTGATCACACTTCAGAGACTAAAACCACCAGTTAGTGAAAGAATTCTATCAGAACAAGGCCATCTACTTCTCAGGTCAATATTCTTCCCCCAACACGACCATGTTTTGTTTTGTAAAAGAATGATATTTAAAAGACAACAAATATACTAAAAATAATTAGCTTAATCTTTATCAGTAGTTTGTTTTATTCAGAAGGAAATGTATTTGTTGCCCTTTCTTTCATTACTAAGAGATATAAATGATAAACTTTCTCTTTGCTTTTCAAAAGATTCTGTTTTCAAATGAAAGGAAATAGAGCCATTGGACTTGAATTAATTTTTAATTGATTCTACCCCTGCCATCAGCTAAATAAATACATACATACAATTTTTTAAATTAATCATGGCTGTGACTGAGATGTATAGACCTCTTTAGCACCCAGAGGTCTACATCACATGGATGGCAAAGCCTCTGACTAAATCACTTTATAAGCACATGCCAAAAGAGAAATGTTATTAGTGTATTGTTTAATAATTAAAAACCACTACCTAACTTCTTAGAAAATGTTTAATGTAATTATACTATATGTTCATTGTGTTTGTCCCTATGGAAATGAAGAATAACTCATAAACATCCTACTTCCAATAGTCATGCAGTTGAAAAATCTCTTAAGTCACCATATAATTCTCTGTATTAATGTAATGCACATAAAACTGAATAGCTTCATACCATTAGTAATTTGATTGAAAACACAGGCCTCAGAATAGGGCTCAGAATCACAGACCCTCAAAAGCATAGGTATGAAAGTAATTTTATATTCTGTTTGTGCTTTACATTAAAGTATCCAAACCTAGGATTTCGGTTAAAAATGGCCATGAACATGAACACATAAATTCTACTATAACCTAAAAAACCTTCTAAAATAAGAGTTAAGTAATAAAAAGATATATAGTTACCAGATAACTAGACAGAAGATGGCAGCTGAAAAAGAATGTCAAAAAATTCATAGAGGATGGAAAGAAAGTGGATGAAATAAGTGGTTAGGATGTGTCTGCAAAGGGAAAGAGCAAACCACAGCAAGAAAGTTTGAGCTGTTAAATCCAACACAGTCTGTGAAATTTGAGGTACCAAATAACATATAAGGCATGAGTAAGTGTTAAGGCTGCAAAAATCTCTTAGTTAGGTACCCAGGTCCCCTTAACAACCCCATAATGTCTAGTTACTACCCCATTGCTGACTTGGCAAGACATAGGGGATTTATTCTCTAGATAAATTGAATCAGAACATCTCCAGTCTCCATGCAGTGGAGGAAAGGGATAGTATAGGGTTCCATAGTAAAAACAAAAAAAGTGAAGATCTGTATATTGAATAGTGTGATGGTTCTAATCCTTAACCCTGTTTCACTCCCAGTAGAAATTCTGGCAGAAAAAGACTGGAAAGTACCTGTTGATAAAAACATTATACAGATAAAGTATTTAGGAGTCTCCTAATAAAAGGACTACTTGTTCATGCTTAAGTTAACATGTTTTTCAGAAACCCATAGATCTAATAATTTCAGTGTCTCAGCTAGATATGATTGAGCAGATACATTTCCCAGAAATTTTGTATCTACCATGGAAGATATAAAATAAAACAGAGAAATAGAAAAAAGGCACTCAGAGGTAACAAAGACAAAGATAAGATTAAAACTTCAAAAACCATTCAATATCCTCAGAAAACCAGCAAAACATATGGCATGTATGAAAGAAGAACAAGATGATATATCAGTTTTTAAAAGGCTATTGAAAGCACAGGAGAGTTAGTAAAAATAAAATTATGGTAACATAAAATGGTTTAAGTTAAAAGTGAGGAAGTCTCCTAGAGGGAAACAGTAGAATAAAAACAAAAAGGAAATCAAAATAAAGAAAAGACAAAAAGTTAAAGGATCAATCCATGAAATGTAATATCCAACTAAGAAGAGCCCCATAGATAGATAACATATTAAATATGTAATAGTAAAAAAATTGAAATCTATAATTTAGAACTATGAATTTCCAGGGTCAAAAAATTCATAGCACAGGGCATATCGTCATCAAACTATGGAATGTTGGGATCAAGATAAAACACTAAATGTTTACAAAGGCAAATATAGAAATAGGCAAGACTTGTCAGCTTCGAGATAGAAAAATCAGAACACTATTCATTAAAAAATACTTTTTAATTCCTAACATGTGCCAAGCACTTCTCTAGGAGCTGAGAAAACATCCAGTTGATTTGGATATATCCTTATTTGGATAAAAACAAAAGTAAGACAAAATCCACACCTTCATGGAGTCTACATTTTGGCAATGGGTAAGGAGGAGCATGGGGAACAGGGTACAGAGTTTACCTAACATATAAGTAAGCTACATGCTGTATTTGGAGATGATAAGAAAAAGGAAAGAAATACTAGGACTTATGTAGGGAGACAAGGAATGGCAGTGGGCGGGGGCAGTTCGCAAAAATAAATAAAAAGATAAGATGAGGCTCATGGAGAATCATACCTTTTAGCAGTTTTTGGAGAAAAGAAAGGAGTTAGCCTTGAAGATTTCTTGGACCGAAGCATTCCAGACAGCGGTCCAACCAATGCAAAGGAAGTGAAGTGGAAATAGGGATCTTCTCCTCAAGAGAAGAAAAGATGTGCCAGGTTGGCTAGAGTGGTGTGAGTGAAGAGGTGAGAGCCACAAAGAAATACCTTCAAACTTCTGAAAATAAATGTTTTTTACCTAGAATTCTAGAACCAGTTAATATTTAAAAGAGGGGGAAAATCAAGATGTTTTTAGACATGTAATCTATAAAAAACATTTGCCTTTTATTCACTCTTTCTAGGGAAGCTACAAAAATGTGGGAGTAAAGAGCTTCAGGATTGTTTTCTTAAAAATAAAAACATAAACTTTCAACAAATAGATTTCCAACATATGAATGAGCAGATGAAGGGGAATTTATTAATTTGGTCAGAGACTGTAGTTTAGAATTGGGGATATATATATATACCAAACAGAATATTTTTTTAAAGTACAATTATTAATGCTAGGCAACAATGTATAAAAAAGAAAAGGTAGAAACAGTGTACCATAGAGTACAGCTGTAGTAATATTCATATAGTTTTAATAATGCTAACATTAAATATTTATTTTAAACATAAATATATATTGGAGAATGTAGGTAGAAATGTGCGAAGTTTGGATGAGAGAGCTCAATCTTTGTCTTCCATACTAGGAAAGGAACAGATAATGTCTAAATTTTTTAAATCAAGTTATAGCTGTTTAAATACATTATTTAAAAATCTGGAGGTAAAAACATGTGGTGATTATGTTATTTGATTAAAAATCCTATCATAAGGATGACAATGAGGGTGAAGTTGCAGAATAAATACAAATACCATAACAATTGGTTGAAATCATTCATGATCGCAAATTACAAATTACAACTGGTTCCCTCTGATGTGAGGAAAAGGGATAAGCTGGTAGGGCTTTGACTGTACAGGTAATATTTTATTTCTTGATAATACAATAAATACCATGGGTACCCAGAAGTCTGTTGTATTATTTTTTGCCTTGAAAATAAATGTAGAAAGAGATTTTTAAAAAATGTATTAAACACATAAATGATAGTTTTAAAAAATTTTGCTCTAAGAAGCCGAGATTTTATAGTATAATATCATTTGGAAGTCATAGAAAACTGTGTGCCACAGATCAAGAAGACCAGTTGCTGAAAATTAAAATAAAAAAATATGAATAATTATAATTAAAGAACACTACCTTGATTATCAGCATAGATGCTTTAATAACATATGTCATTTTTAAAGTTTTCTATGCAATAATTTGCATTCCTTATTTAAAAATGAAAAAATAACCTAACCAAGATGAAAATCCAAAAAAGAACCATCTTTCTGGAGCCTAACAATTGTCTAACAATGAGAAAATGCCAATTAATTTTGAAAGGGAATTTTTTTTATAAATTGTGTAAGTATTATAAAGACTTTGAAATTCACCTGATAATCTTAGAAGATCACATGATAATCTTAAATTATTTTCAAGGCAAAAAATAATACAACAGACTCCTGAGTACCCATGGTATTTATTATATTGCTCAGAAATAAAATATTACCTATACAATCAAAGCCCTACCAGCTTATCCCTTTTCCTCCCATCAGATGATAATCTTAAAATAAAGTCACGTTCAGATAATAAAAGAAGGTAGATTAGAGATTAAAAGTCATGAAGAAAGAAATGAGTATGTAAAATAGTAGGTAAATGTTGATACTAAGTATGTGAAGTTGCATATTTGCAAATAAAAAGATTACAACATATGCTAAATGTTAAAAGACATTATTTTTTACTAACATGATTATTCATTTCTGCCTCTAAGCATTTTCCAAATTTTAATATGAATATGCAATAATTTATAATTAGGGAAAAATATATGGTAATTTTTAAAAAGCAATAAATGGATTAGAAACAGGAAAACCTATTGAGAACCTACTAGTATGGGAATTATTCCCACTATGAGCTAGGAGGATTTTCAATTGAAACTCAAATTTGATACAACTCTTCTTAGTAATCAAATATATAGAGAGATATTCATTTCAGGGAAAACTCTCAATACAACAGACAGAAAATTAGCATGAAGTAGTACATACTGGGAAAAAATACTCCCAATTATACTTAAAAGATGATGAGCTACAGCTCTCAAAGACCTAATCATCACTGAGTGTAAACTGCTTCTTGAAGACAGCACATCTTGACCACTGAGACAGCCAACAAGATCATTGAAAATAATATTAAAAACAAAAGAGAAATTATTATTTTATACTTGTTATTAAAAAAAAAAATAGTCCCCCTCACACATCTATAGTAAGTACACCTTCAGGAACACCTAATGGTCCAGAGACAGGCAAAAGTGATTATCGCAATGGAGCAACTGCTATAAAACAGATTTTAAAATATAAATATTTTAACCTAGAAGAATTAAAGAAAGGAAGGGAACTATACATTTGAAATATATATAATGATGAAAATACAAAAAACACTAACATTATATAAAACTCCAACTGAGCATTTGAAATAACTCCTTAAAGCCTGGGCTAGGTAAATTTAAGACAAAAAGGAATTTTAAGTATTAAGCCTATAATGTGCAATGTTATATAAATTGACACAAACTAGAAATAAAAAATAACCTAAATAATATTGCCAGAGTCCAAATACCTTTGGACCTGACCAGCAATTAACCTGGCACCTTATACATAATAAATACTCATAATGAGCACTCAATAATTTGAAAAAATTGTGGAGGGAAACATTCCTAATTTGATAACATTGACTCCATGAAGGCAAATTATTTCTTTCTCTGGAAAGTTTCACAGTCAAAAACAGAAGAGTGTCCTGAGAAATTGTGACTCTCGAAATATTACTATTTTCTGGATGGGCCAAAAATAGAATGAGAGTATAACTTTTAATTTATGGAGGACTTGCGCTGCTTTGATATTTCCATGCAGTGTGTCTCATACAGCAATTTATTTTGAATTTCTCTTCACTCCACACAAGCTCACACATAAAATCCATCATGCCATCATTCAATTTTAGTGTTCCTTTAAAAAAAATTTGCCTTCTTTGTGACCTCTTGAAACTGTATTAGTTGAGAACCAAACATGAATTTGTATGACATGACAAATAAAATAGAAGCAGTTATCATAATGATTAAAACTGGCTGCAGTGTCTTTATAGAGAACAACAGGGAAAACCTACAAAAGGTAGTGATAATTGCTAATGTGAAATAAATTGTTAAACAGATATTTTTCACTACTATGCTGTGTAAAATATCACGTAACCTTAGTTTCTATTTATATTAATTGTTCTTTATTTTCTTTCACTAACATGTCTATTGATCTATCTATCCTATTTAAGTAACATAGATCATTTCATAGTAAAAATATCCAATACTGTATTCCGCCTTCACTCTTGGATTCATAATAAGTATCAAAAATTTACTACCAATCTACAAATAGAATAACTATGGGAAGCTACATTATCTCAGTGCTTCTCAATTTTTTAAAAATTTCCCTAAAGGCAGAGAAGAATAAGTAGATATACCCCAGGGTCTGGTGGCATAGCTCCAATTTAACAGTCACAACTGAAATTTCTTTGAAAAGTTAGGCTGGATATTTTAAGCATTCAAATAAATTTTATTCTACTGCATAGTATGTTTTCATTAATATTAAAATATTGTTTAAAATTGCCCTTGAGTAAAATTGATGGCCTAAGAAAACCTGCCATCTTCACACTGTGGCTTTATATACTCCATGGCATATCACTATGTATCTTTGATGGTAATGGCTTCCCACATTGTGAACTGTGTAAGTTTTTTTCTATAAAAGTGGCAGTAAAATTTATGATAATAGTATTATTAGGTCATATGAATTCATGTGCTTCAATCAGCTGTCTTTATTTTTTCTTTTTGCTCAAGGAATACTTTTTCCTGATTTGTTTTTTGCACACTATAGTCTATTTACATAACACTGAACAACCACTCTACCTACATCCCATCCTCAAGATGAAGCTCCCATTCAATAAATAGAGACACTTAAAATGCATTTTACAATTATTAATTAATGGCTTGATTTAAAACTTTTAAATGCTAAACTTTTAAATGCTAAGTTTTAATGCTAAAACTTCAGTCTTTCTATGGGTAGCTCTATTTTTGCTCCTCAAATTAGACAAAACTGGTCAAGAGAAATAAACACAATAGATTCATAGAGGATAGATTGATTTATTTTATAAAAAACAAGTTTAGAAACCCAAACTGTGTACAAATACCCATAATAAGAATGGTAAAAGTAACATAAGTATGAAACTATTAACTGTGTTTTTTCTATTAAATTTTATTCTATTTGAGAAAATATTCTCATTGTTGAGTGCTTCCACATATTTAGACCTTTTCTTTCTGAGTTTTGGTGAAGGAATCTATAGCTAAACATTGTCATCTTTCTATAAGACACTTGTAATGGCTATATAGGCTAGTGGTTAAGGACATACATTCTAGGGTCTTTTTATATGTGCCCAAATCCTGGCTCTGCCACTTAAAAGCTATTTGGCCTCAGAAAAGTTACTGAACCTCTGTCTCTCTGTCTCTCTCTATAATATGGAGATAACAATAGATCCTAATATAGCATTATTCAGAAAATTAATGAATTATATGTAAAGTGTTCAGAACATTTCCTGGTGTTTAATAAATGCCATATAAGCCTTTGCTTTGACTATCCCTCAAATCTAATATAAAATAATACAAACCCAAGATTTGTCACTACATTTAATAGAAAATTTCCAATGATTATTGGATCGAACTTTTTCTCTTTCTGAAGAGAGTAGATCTTATTACTGTAGATAAAAAAGGCATGTGAATCATCTCAATAATAATTTGATTACTTAGTCTTTCCTTATGAAAATTGATTCTTACTACTTTCCTTGCTCATATCTGTGTCTTACACGTTTATCAAGCTCATAAATCATAATCTTCCTCTTCTGACACACTGAAGAATGCCCACTAATATTGCTGAAATTTAAATATATGTGAAGAGTTTCTAGAATAAATAAAATTAAGTTGGAACATGCACAGCCTCATCTTATGCAATCTAGTGTTTGATTATAGAATACTTCTCTGGCTTAAACCAAGGGATGGTTTTAAAAGCTCTTAAAAAGATCCCCTTCTATGATTTTGTAATTTTTTCACTCAAATGTATTATATCTGGCTACATCCTTAAGTACAACAGAGCTTTGAAATAGTGTAGATTTATTTCATATGACAGGTCAGCACAGAGTAAAAATTAAATCAAGGAATCAATAATATAAAAATGCCAACATACCACACCTGCATAAAAACAACTGGTATAGGTTTAAGAAATGTTAAATAAAATCAAATATGATGACTGTTAGCAATCTTCTGCTGATGCAGATATTTCTTTAAAAGAGCTATAAAAAACAGAATCTTCTTTCACTAAGACACAAAGAATTTCCAGAGCTTGCAATTTCTCCCTGACATAACACAGTGTAAAAAACAAATTCTAATTTAAATATTCATGCATTCACTTTATTTAATGGTGTGCTACTGTGACTATAGATATTATATTTTAATGTCCCATGATGTTTCTTCTTGTTTTATAACAGCTAAAATGATAGCCATCTTCAAGAATAATATTAAGGCATCATTATGAAGTTTATATTTGCTTTCTTTGAAAGATGTGCTCTGCTACTAATAATGACAACACATTGACACTCAAACATCTTCTTCCATATGCATGCTACATTTTTTTAAATTGGTAAATAATCCATTTATCAAGGAGACAAACTCAAGTCTACCTTCAAACAATCTCGACCAAACATCTCTATAGAACTAAAGCAGAAGAAGAGATGAAAAATGAAATTTAACACAACAACAACAACAATCTGCAGAATATAATTTGGTCCCTGAACTTTTCGAAGATCCAGGAAAATCAGCTGGGATTCAACATTTAAAAGACGCTGCCAATAAAAATAAAATATATTTAAAATAATGAAAATGTACTTTGTAGGTTTGTCATTTTGACTAGAAACATCTAAGAAATGAGCTTCTTTTAAAATTTTCTTCAGTTTAGAGGGAAAGTTCAACTCCTTTAAACAGCCCACCCAAAATTGTCCGTTTTTCTGTTTGGAAGGGAAATAAAAAGGAAACTAGGCAACAAAAGTATCATAGTATATTGATAAACTAACATCATACTCTCTTTTTTTTCCTCTTCTTGCCTCTTTCACAAACACCACACATACAGAGCCTTGCGCTAACACAAATTCACACACACATCTATAGAGACAAACATTCAAATGCACAAATGCAGATACTACAAACACAGGTTTTGTTTTTTTTTTAAACAAAGGGCATATCTGGAGGATGGCAAGTGGATTACACAGGCTGTCAATTATATTAGAATCCAGGATGCATTAAATCATAAAGGATATTCTAGCATTTCACACAAACTATGTTTTCTTCCTTAAAGCTTAGATTTACTCGTGAAGTCCACTATATGTAAAAAGCTAGTTTCTTTACAAGAAAAAATATTAGAGGGCCGTTTTCATTGTTTTTACTTAAAATTGAGGATGATGGTTTTTCACACAAAATTAAAGTCACAAACCAGGAAACAGTTTCAATTGAAAACCACTTCAAGTATAGGCAAGGTGATCGTCTTGAAGGAGCATGGATTCCAATCCAAGTTGTCTTTATAGCTGTGGAATACATATCAACCAATTTCACCTCTGAGATACTCATGGAAATGTGCCCTAAGCTGGCAAGGTACCCTGTTGTTCCTTGTGAATACACAGTTGGGCACATGATCCACACAAGGCCATCAGAGATTCATGGAGACTTTAAGAGTAGGAGGTCTTTTTCATTCTAAGATTTAAAGTACTAAGGACCACCTAATCCTGTAGCTATCAATGGCCATCTTAGATGCTTTGTGGAAAAAGCCTTAATGAAAATAAAGACAGCAAAGAGGAAAGCTGAGAGGGAACAGGGAAAAATACTGATGATATGATTCAACCTCTGGTCAACAGATGGCTAAGTCAGGTCTCCTTTGCACGTTTCTGGACAGCTTAATAAAGGAGTAAATAGAAGGTAAATTTGGATTTCTTTCATCTGAAATTAAAGACTAATATAATACAAATTATTTTATATATTAATAATTCTAGGAATAAATAAAGTATCTAGGATACATGGAAGGTATCCAACAATGTTAATAATTATTGTTACTATTAATAGAAGAGGGTGACTCTCTTTTGATAAAAAGCCCAGATTTATATTTTTTTAATTTCAGGATATCATGGGGGTACAAACATTTTGGTTACATGTTATGACTTTGCCACACCCAGATTCACATTTTAACGTTCAACACCTGCAAACATTTCCCAACCATAGATGCAATTGCCTTCTGAAAAGCCTAGCTTTAATTTTGTTCAATTCAAGAACATTTATTTGTTATGATACCTATTTTATTTAACAAACTGAGATCTTTAAGAGCTGGAATTATATCTTACCACATTTATATCTCCAGCTCCTAAAGTAGGGCTTATTTATGGAAGATGCTCAAAAATTATTTGTTGTTGATAATGTATGGAGTTAATTTCTATTCCTGTTGGCTAACATACAGATTACCACAAGCACTAGGCCAATTAATTGAATTTTTAAGAGCTGTTAAAATATAGTGTACTATAGGAAAGACATTTACTTTTCCATATATTTAAAGAAAGTCTTTTTTTCAACTCAGACAAACATGTTTGAATCTGAAATTTTTTCTAAATAGTTTTGATTTGCTTGGTATTATTTATGAAATATAGAAAATTCTTAAAATAAACAAAAAGAATGAAAAAGTTTTTAAATGAGAAAGCCAAAATGGATAAATAGCATTTCTATGACATGCTTATTTATACTGAATATCAACAGCTTTAGGGACAATAAGAAGCTTTTCCCTCTATAAAAGAGAACTGATATTGATGACACTAGATTGAAAATATCAGAATTTATTCTATAATCATTGTCTTGGGCTTTGCATCTCTCCCTGGAATCACCATTAGATTACTTTGTGATTCGACAGAGTTCATTGGATTTGCTTGATATGTCAGTGAATTTATTTAAAGAGATTGCCTTTTTATGCATTGTAAATGAGAACTTTTCATTTTGGACATCATTCTGAAATAAGATTTCTCTTAAAGTCATCCCACCCATTATCAAATCAAGATTTTTATTTGGAAGTGGTGGCATATCTCCTCTAATATCTTCCTTGTAATAGAAGCTACCAATCATTGAAAATTTACCTGTTCTAGGCCCAGTCACTTATGCCTATTATCACATTTAATCCTCTTGACAAACCTTGCAAGGAAAGAACCTCTATTTCATAAATTTAAAAAATAGAATTAAAGGCACTAGCATAAACTCAAACAAGTAGGAGACAGAAAAACTATAATTCAAATTCAGGTCTGACTAATTTCAAGGTTGATGCTTTTTTTGCTGGCTCTATGAAAATGACCATCAGGAAAAGTTCACATAGATGAAAAATAATAATCATGATATTGTTGAAACAATTTTCTGACTCTCAAATATTATGCTACTAGATCCTTCCTCCCTCTCTCTATTCTAGTTACTCAAAAATTTGATAAAGTTTCAGCAGTGGGGTACATGTTATAATATTTTTGGTGTCGTTAGTGCTATACCATTTGAATGCTTCAGGTAAACTAAATAATGATGTCTAATGTTTATTCTGTGCTTATTTGGTATCAGGGACTCTGCTAAGCACCTTACATGTATATGTATGCATGTGTATATAATGTAATATAATAATAATATATATATATATATAATCCTCACAATACTCCTATGAGGTAACTAGGAGTATATAATAACTATTATTATCCCCAATTCAGAGATGAGAAAACAGAAGCATAAAAGTTTATATAACTTGACAGAAGTCACACAACTAAGTGGCAGATGGAGGTTCAAGCCTAGGCATTGTGACTCTGGAACTCATTCACACCACTCTTGGATGGTGGCTCTTCACATATCACTGAGCTGGACAATACTTGAAAATCTAAGAACTTTACACAAAAAGTTAAGTAAACAAAATATCCATAAGACTTCCATAACTACTAGAGTTTAGATGGAGAAATATGATTCTCAAGTTCTACCCATTCTCTCTGCCTGGCTGCTCACATACCTTCCATAGTGCTGTTTTGCATTCTCTTTTATTGGCTTCCTTTTGGTGAGTTGCTTCAGAAATGATGATCCTTCCCAGGATACTCACTTTTCTTAAAGGATCAATGCCCTTTCCCCTCTTGCCTTGACCATACGCTTCCTAGAGTGCTCAACCCAAAGCTCCTTCTCTGGCTGCATCCCCACACACCCCTTTCTGTGAGCACCCCATACCTGGGTCTGGTTTTGAGTTCCAGCCCTCATAGGAAGAGCTGTGTGACCTTGAGAAGTCACTAGCCCTCTCCTGGCCTTATATTCTCCATCTTTTTAATGATATTAAAATAAGGCATACTTAATGGGGTTGTTGTAAGAATTAAATGAGATTAATTGTTAACTCTTAAAAACATTCAAATACTCATATCACATTTATCCCAGATTGGGGGATATCAAATATCTCATTTCTCTAATTTCCTAATTTCACACTAATGTTCAGAGGAAGGTGTGTAATTTGCAATGACTCAAGCAGAGCATGCACTGTGTGTGGTGGAAGCGATTTAGAGGCAGTCGTATGTCTTGAAGTAAGTGCAGGCAGAGTGAGATCAGGTTATGGAATAAACTGAATAAATGTATGTTTTAGGAATATAACCTAGAAGTATATAAACTGGGAAATGACTAAGCCTTTGTATAGAACCAGTATAATATGTTTGCCCATGAAGGAGAAATTGGTATTCCTGTGGAGTTTCCACTACAGGGTCATGATACTGCAACCTCAGCTTGGCATCTGATCCAGTCTCAAATCTGTTCACCAGTCTGAAATCAAGTCCTTCTCTCATTACCTGCTTTGCTTGGATTTTTCCAGCCTTAACCTCCTCGAGAACCACCCCCACCTCATTCTTCTTAATATCTGCTAATGACCAGGCTTCCTAATTCAAAGCAAGCATTTAGGATACATGTATGGGCTCCTTTAAGTTCTTATCCCCTTATGTCTGTATTTTTTATGGCTACATCAACTCTCACTTCCTTTCCTGCAGTCTCAGAAGGGGTTTTCTTTCTCTTCCTCAAGGCTAATCTTGTCACCTATATGTCAAATCTGAGTCATTTCTGCTTCCCTAAAAATCTTGCTAAGCTATTTTCTCCATTCCATTTTAGCCTTTAACTCTTTGCAATTTTTTCCTTCTGCCCAGATAGAATGATATTTAAGCCGCTCCCTTCAAAATACAGTAACTTTCCTCAGGCTTGCATCTCTTTCTGTCTCCCACAATCTCTGTCCCTCTTTCTCTCCTAACCAAGTTCCACACACACAAAAAATATGTAACAACCACTGCTTCATTTCTTCACTTTAAATTCACTCTCTTCTTTTTAAATAATGTTTACTTAATGGTTATAAAGGTAACA
Organism: Microcebus murinus; assembly: GCF_040939455.1. Classification (NCBI taxonomy): domain Eukaryota; kingdom Metazoa; phylum Chordata; class Mammalia; order Primates; family Cheirogaleidae; genus Microcebus; species Microcebus murinus. The sequence continues at coordinate 32,641,202 of NC_134108.1, forward strand.
CATGCTTATTTTATAGAATAAATATGAAGGCTGTCTGGAAAGTATCCACCCATGTAAACCATTCTCATTATATTAACAATGGCTGGATACTCCCCAGACAGCCCTTTTATAATTGTTTTAAAAATAATCCACAATCTCATCAGGGATAAAACATATTAGCCTCATGATTAAATTACTTCCAACATCATTTTTATATATTATATTCACATATATGGAGTGAGAGTAGAATTATAAAATTGAGATCACCTTGAATATACAAGTTTAAAATATGGCTTTTTCAACTCAACAATACTTTGAAAGCACTTTTCAATGTCATAGATTCCACTGTTTATTTAACTCTTTTCTTATAGATGGAGACAAAAAGTAAGAGCAATTAATTTTCATGTAAGAGTAGACTATTGAGTTTAATCTTAAAAATGGGAAACACGGAAGCCAGAGAAAATCCAAATGAAGCATGAAGATGTAAATGCGCAAAGCCAGCAGCTAAAATATACACATGTATTTATGTTTCTCTCCCCCACAGTACACTTAAAGGCTCCATAGGTCAAGAGTTTTATTTATCTTTATTTATGTTTGTATTCTCACAACTAATATACTGTTTGGCATAGAATAGAGTCATAATCAAAGACTGATGAACAAATGAACAAAGAAAGTTGATGGGTTTGCAATTGAAAAAGCTACCTATGATGTGACATTTTACTTTCCAACTACATGTCAAATAATTTAACAAGTTTCAAGTGCAACCATTAAATTAATATTCAATGTCCATGAATTAGGGGAAAATATAAACTATCATTATATTTACCTTTTTTCCTTTGGGTTAAAAGTATGTCTCTAAACCTTTTAAAATAGTTTAATTGTGTTTAATTGTGATATACAATGAGACATATTTATCAAATGTTAACAGAGTATACTCAATAAGACAACCTCAACTTCTAAAAATTTATAACTTTAAAACTAAAATCTGGCAATCTTCAAACTGGATGCTGATTTGTAGGTAAAGTAAAAAAATAATAATGAGTATAATCATTCAAACTTTTCAATTGTTACAATGTAATCCTTTTTCAAATTCAATAAGTATTGACAACATAAATAGAAGTTACATGCATTATAGAGTAAAAGTTCAGTGTTTGAGTAATGGATTATCATTTGGTGGTAGGGATGATTCCTGACTTACCATGTTTAGACTTAAAATTTTCAGACTTTACAATGGCACACAAGTGGTATATATTCAGAAGGAACTGTACTTGGAATTTTGTATTTTTATCTTTTCCAGGCTATCAATATGCCATACAAAATCTCCCAAGATGCTGGGCAATGGCAGCAAGCCAAAGCTCCTAGGCATCCACGTGATCATGAGGGCAAACAAACAATGCTCTACAGTGTGCTGTGTTATCAGATGATTTTGCCCAACTGTAAGCTAATGCAATGTTCTGAGCACATTTAAGGTAGGGTAGGCTAAGCTATGGTATCTGATAGGTTAAGTGTATTAAATGCATTTCAACTTATGACATTTTCAACTTACAATGGGTTTGTCGAGCTATAACCCCAACCTAAGTCAAGGAGCATCTGTATTTTTTTTAATCTTGATGTATTTGGTTTCTATTGCTGCATAACAAATTACCACAAAGTTAGTAACATAAAACAACATGCATTTATTATCACAGTTTCTGAGGACTGGGAGTTGGTCACAGCTTAGATGGATCCTCTGCTCAGTGTCTCACAGGCAGCAGAGAGGCTGCAGTCTCAGTGTCAGCTCAGCTGTGCTTTCTTGCTGGTTATCAACCTGGGGCTGCTCTCAGCTTCTAGAGGCCTCTAAAGCTCCTTGCCATATGGCCTTCTCGCCACATTGCAGTTTGTTTCTTCAAGGCCAGCAGGAAAAGTTTTCTTGGGCCTTAGATGCTCTTTTAAAGTTGGACCCATTCAGGATAATCTTGCTTTTGAGTAACTCAAAGTAAACTAATTAGAGATTTGAATTATATCTGAATTATATCTTCTACTTTGTCATAAAATGTGACCTAGTCACAGAGTGATATCCTATCATATTTGCAGGTCCTACTCATACTCAAGGTGGGAGAGAACATAAAGGACATGTACCCCAGGGATTGGCAAACTTGGAAGTCATTTGAGAATCTTTGTACCACACATAATCCACAAAAATGACTGTATATACACAAATCCTTAAACATCCACATCAGTCATTTTAAGAAACAACCACAATTTAAAAAGTTCAAGTATAGTTCAAATATTTAATCTATATGCCACTACTGAAGTTTACACTAAACTTTATTTTGTGAAAAAGAAGTTGAGAAGTTGGGATTTAAGTTCAAGCTATTGTAATAACTGCTCTTGGTAAAATTCCTATCCCCAGTTATTGGCACCTGGATGTTATGACAGATAGAAAGAGAATGAAATAAGAACAGCAGCTGTTCTCTACTCCCTGCTGGATTCGTGTGACACAGATCAGATGGATTAGGAGGCAAGCTGGTTGGTCAGTCTGACGGCAACCATGCTGATTAAAAAGTCCAGAACTGAGAAGATTGGTGTAACAAATGTATCTTACTGACACATTTTTTCATAGGTCTAGGTTTTCAAAATTCTAACAGATGGTCACCAGAGGAAAACATCATAATTAAATCCACTAAAATGCATTTTTAGTCAAAACTTTTAGGCAAGTGAGGCACACTTATGACTATACTTCTTCTTACTGATATTCTCTTAGATATTTGAAGACAACTGGTATATCTCTTCTGAGCATGATATTCTATATGATAAATATTTTCCATCACCCCAGCCATTTCTCAAATGCTGTTGATTTATAAACCTTCATAGCTTCATCCACTCTTTTCTCCAAAAATAACCAGCTTTCCTATATCCTTCTGAAGTATTACACCTGAGGTTTATATTTTCCAAATTTAACTTGGTAAACAGAAGATAGATTAGTGTTTGCTATCACCTTCTTATTTTAGATGAGTGGTTTACAAATGTTGGGGTGAAGTTTGGTAAAAATGCAAATTTCTGGACCCAACCCCAAAGATTATGATTAATTCATTTAATTTAGGTAAGGTTCCTAGATTGTGCATTTTCAACAGCTTTCTCATTTGTACTCAGGTGAACTACAGACCACTGTTTGAGAAATATGCCTATTAAAATTGTTTAAGATCCCATTAGCTTTCTCCTAATCCTATCAGAGACTGACACCTAATAAACTTCTGGTCCATTAAACCACCTAAGGTATCATATATGAGTTTCTACAACATATTAGACTGTCAAATTTTGGAGAACAAATTATAAGACATTTGATATAACACTATTAATTGTATCATAACAGATGTATCACTCTAGCTTTTGCAGATCTTTTGAGATCTCAATTTTGTCGTAGATATATATATGTAATAGTTTGCTGTCATAAATATATGTTATAAATGATCTCTCTAAATATTTATTAATGTCAGTGGCTCTGTCATCACAAGGTGCCTCCTATCTCACCTACAGTGGTACTCTCACAAGGTAGACATTTTTCTTCTCTTCTTCATTTATGTCATATAATTGTACTGTGTTATCTTCTACATTATCCAGGAGTAAATTTGGGTGAGTTCTTTTTACTATTATTTCCACTAGTTCTCTCTGATAAGCTAGTGAATAGGAAAAAAAAAAACCTAATGAAAGTCTCATTGTTTCCATGTCATTTAGAAAAATATATTGTGTACAAAAAACCACAAAGAAAATCATAATTAATTTCCAAAAAGTAGAAGTTGCCACAGACACATTTTCAATCACACAGGAATAAAATCTAGACACATTTAAAAAAATGAATACTTTGTGTTTAAAAGAAGAAGAAATAATGTTGGAGAATTTACAACTGATGACAACTGAGTCCCACAGAGCACATCTGAGGAAATCTCACAGTGCACAGTCCAAGCCAGCAACTGTCTCTGGAACAACCCTGCAGCTCTCACACCTTCCAGTTAGTCCTGCCACCCCAAATGAGTTCCTTTTGGTAGGTACTTAGGCCTAACTGCAACCAAGGCAATTACAAATGGAACTGACAATTGTTCAACAAACTCCACAATATACAGGTAACAAATATAAGTGATTTTAAAATACCATCAAAAAATAGGACTAAATATTAACAATTCCATTAAAACCTATTTGTTTAACTAAACTTTTTTATTATTATTCTACAGAAGCATCAACTAGAAGAAAGCTGCCGGCCCCCATAGACACAATAGGGAAGAAAGTTTTAATCTCCATGACAACAGTGTTCAGAAACACACACACAAAAAACTTTTGTATTTCATTTAAATGAGTCAATTCATAGTTTGAAAAATTAAATAAAAAGGACACTAATTTATTCTGCATATCTGGCTGCTGTCCACCTTTTTTAATTTTCCTTTTGAAGTAAACTGGAAGAAAAAGATTTCTCTAGTCTTCAATGAAATTTCAATAAACAGTAACTTAAGTGACAATAGAACAGATACTTTTAAATGATATTGGTGATGTACTGTTATTTTTAAAGTGCTTGAGTGAAGACCTTGATTTGTAAAGATTTTTTCAAGTTTCTGCTTCAAGAACTCAATAAAAAATAAAAGAGGAAAAAGAATAGATAGGACGGATGAATAACCACAAAAGTTATGGCTATGAAAAAACCTAATGTCCAAAACAGAACTTGAATAAGTAGAGCTTTGCAAGCAGAAGTCAAGAGAAGGTCATTTGTGCCTCAGTTGTTTGGTTTGCTTTTAATCATATATCTTGGAATTGTTTTCTGAGCTTGTTTTAATGAGATTGTTTTCTGCTGTTCTTTTATGGTAGAGCATTTTAAAGATAGCTAAATTTAAACAGTGTTCCCTAAAGATGCTCTTTTCAAGCTAAGGTTAATGGAGGCCAACATTGCTCCCTTATACCTCTGAAATTCTCAGGGACAGGGTGCATGTGGTTTATGTGATGACCCTTAGCTGCACCGTGCATTTGAAACATCACCATCAGTAGATAACAGGATGCTGGACACAATAAAATTACTATCTACCACATGAAAATATATTTGCAGTTAATGGTGTATCTTGTTAATTATCATATTTCTCACTTACATATTTATCATTTCCATTATTTTCTTAGGTCTAAGCATATCTGTTTTTCCAGGATGTCATTTATTTTTTGTTTCTGAATCTTGATAATTACATCTTAAAAATTTCTTTAACTCAACGTAAGAAAACCAAAGAAATAGTAAAATACAAATTCAAAATTTCACAATCATGTGAGGATGCACAGAATATTCACTAAAAGCATGATTAGTTTATTTATTTGATCGATTCATTCATTTAACAAACCTCCTCCCTATCCTAGATCCATCTTTTAAAAGTTTTTAGATTAGTCTTTCTAACTGAAACTTTAATTATGTACTTTACTTTTCAAGAGCTCACAATGAATCTTCCCCACCTCATTCTACTTACCTCTATTTCCCTAGCACCTAATAGTATATTGCTCGTAACTAGTAGATATTCAGTCAATGTTTGTTTAAAGTTTGAAATAAATTCATTTAATCTAAATTGTTCCTCCTGACTGTGAAGCTTTTCCATTTGATTGCTCCATCCAGTAAGCCTTATTTTCCACTACTGTCCAAAGAAAATTCTCTGTTCAGACAAGTTATCTTAAAAGCTCCATGCTTATTCTATGTCATTGCTCTTAACTTCTTCTTTTATGGAATATATGGCTCTGATCCCTATAAATACTACACATCTCTCTTTCATATTTAAAATAATATTCTGCATACCAAATGTTTCATGCCATGCTTTCCAGGTCATATTTCAGGATATGGAAATCTTTTAGGTTTAGCCATTGGAGACAAATAAAATATTTACCACAAAAATTTGATGTGTTCTTTATTCACTCATGAATGCATTATTCATTTATTCTCTCACTCAATATTCATTCCTTCAAATAAATATTTATTATGTGTCTACAATGTGCCAACCAGTGTGTAAGCATTAAGAGGGAGAAAGATGGTAAAAAAAAAATAGTCCTTGCCCTCTAAAACCTTACAATAGAAGAGGAAGGGATGCTAATCCACTCATTCGATAGGTCAATAATTATAATGATGAGTGATAAAAAGGAAAAGCATAGGGAATAACAATATGCTGATAAAGAAATGTAATCTAGTTGGAGGTGTGAGAGGAGGAAAAGTCTGATGAGACTCACCTATAGAATTGATACTGTACTGCAGTTTGAAAAATTAGTAGGCTGGGTTGAGGTGATCTTTTAAAGTAGTAGGAAGACTCAGAGATGGCTTTTTAAAGCGGTGGAGAGAAGAGAACACATTCAAGAAACCAAAAGAACTCTGTATGGACAAAACATAACTTGAAAAATACTAGTGGCAAAACCAACGATGGGCAAGAATGGCAGAGCCAGTTTTGGTCTCTAGTATAGAAATGGCAGTAAACCACTATAAACTTTAAAAAAGGGGAATGACAAACATCTCTGGATGCACTGAGTAGAACAGATTGGAGTGGGCAAGAAAGGAAAAGGAAAGTTTTATCAGAAGGTAATGATGGGGCTTGCTCAAAGTGCTCAGGGAGAACCATGAAAGACAAATCAATCTGCCTAGCAGAAGTACCGTATTTCCCTGAAAAAAGACAGGGTCTTATATTTATTTTCCTAAAGAAAATAGCCTAGGGCTTATTTTCAGGGGGTGAGTTTTTTTTGTTGATGTTTTTTTTTTTAAGTGTAGTACAACAATCTACATTTATTCAAATACAGTTAAGTCATCTTCTTCTGGAACATCCTCATAACTCTCCAAACCCTGAATTCCATCCTGAATTTCTTGCAACTCTATTTCCTTTAGAACCATTGGCCCCAATCTCTCATGTCGAGCAATAGAGCACTCATGGGGCACATGAGAAGGGCTGCTCATCTTCTTTACCACTCCACAACAAAATGCTTGGGTTGTGCAGATACGCTGCATAACCACACCCATCACTAGGTCTTATTTTCAAGGTAGGATTTACATTGCGCAAATGCTTAGAAATCCTGCTAGGGCTTATTTTATGGGTAGGTCTCATTTTAGGGGAAACATGGTACTTGGTTCTCACAGAAGGTAATGCTTAAGCCAATTAGTTTACAAGAAGTAAAAGTTGGCCAATAAGATAACAAAGGAATGGCCATTCCAGTCTCTACTCAATCTCCTTGATCATTTCTTTTTTATTGATCCTCCTATCCCTCTCTGCAGTTCTTCTCTGCTTCCCTATTTATAACCACTCATCTGTCTCCCATCTTTGCCCAGAATTCCTGGACACTGAAATCTTCTTTTCAGTATCCCTCTAAAACTGTAGTCCCCAATCTCCAGGCCACGGACTGTTGCCACAGACTGGTACCAGTATGTGGCCTGTTAGGAACTGAGCTGCAGTGCCCTACCTACCCCCCAGCACTGCTTTCCCACACCTGTCTGTGGAAAAATGGTTCTCCGTGAAACCAGTCCCTAGTGCCAAAATGGTTGGGAACCACTGCTCTAAAATATCTATGTACTTAATCTTTTGTTCATTTATATGTTTAACTTTTGTACTATGTATCAGATACTCTGCTAATTAAAAAGGAAGTAGATGAATTAAAAGCAGTTGTAGTTCTTATAAAACTTAAAGTCAAGTGAAGGTAAAGATGTTACAGACTCATGCTTTCATGCAACATGTATTTACTGAATGGCTATCATGTACCAACCATAGGAATACAGCAATGGAATAAAAAGGAAATTCTTGGTCTTGTGTTGCTTTCCTCTAATGGAGGAAAGTAACTTGTATACATTATAATAAGGGCTATTACAGAGACAGGAACAAAAAAGCTGTTAATAACAAGAGGATGGAAGAGTGCCAATTTTCATAAAAACCAACATTGTTGTTGAGTTTTAAAAGATAAAATAGAGTTTGCCAAGAAAAATTGTGAAGGAAAATCCTTCTAGAATGGGTGATGAGAATGTGAGGAATCTGAAAGGGAATTGAGGAGAAATTACAAGTTGCAGAACCTTTGACTTCTGAAAAAATAACTCTGGATGTAGGGTACCATGTAGGATTATGCAAAATAAAAGGAGTCCAGCATCAAAGAGATGAGTTAAAAATCAGTAGTGAAAGTGTATTTAAGTCTGGACTCTGAATAGGTAACACCAATGTAGAGGGAGAGAAATGAATGAGATCATTGTGAGGTTTTTGTATCAGGCACCAGGGGGTCATTAACTTGAGATTAAGACCATCAGCCGTGAATGAGTTGGGAGTCAATATGAAAGAATTCTATCCCTTTTGCTGGCTTCCACTCTTTTGCACACTTGTGAATGTTGGCATATCCCAGACCTTCTTTCTTTCCTTCTTCCTTTCCATAACAAAGGAATGCCCATTCCAGTCTCTACTCAATCTCTTTGATCATTTCTTTTTTATTGATCCTCCTATCCCTCTCTGCAGTTCTTCTCTGCTGAGGGGCAGAGAAGAACTCTCTTGTGGGGCACACAAGAAATCACAAACTGATATCTACAAACAATCAAAACCAAACTAACATACACAAAACACAAGTAAGTAGGAGGAAGAATACTTCTGAGAAAGCAATCCTCTGAGGTATTTTAGTTGTTACTTTTAATGACCAATTCTTTGACCCTTTTCTCTTTTCACAGAATCGAGGTACTGAATTCATACTCAACTGGGGAGGCAGATGTGGTAAAGTGTTCAGGTTCTTGTCATAGATGAAAATCTTATGCTGCATACCAGCTCCTCCATATACTATCTGGTGCCTAAAATAAACTATTACCTCTCAGTGTCTCTTCATCAAAAACATGGGACAATGAAAGTTACTTTACAAGATAGTGGTGAAAGTCAAATGACATAATCCATACAAACAGTGCCTAGTACTATAAGGGCTTCATAAAACATTAGTTATAAATAATAATAGCAAATTATTATCATATACTATGAACTATTATAACTATATTATACTTAATATTTCATTTGGTCCTCAAAAACCAGTCAATGAGATAGGTACTCTTATTATTATCACCAACTTTCCATTGTTGCAGATAAGGAACTGAGGCATTTAGAGTTTACATGACTTACCTAAAAACATATATCTTGCAACTGGTGAAGTTTTAATTAGAAAATAGGCAGCATGGCTAAGGACTCAGAAGTTTAACCCCAGCACAAATATGCAGAAATTAAACAACATACTCCCAAATGACCAATGAGTCAAAGATGAAATCACAAGAGAAATCAAAAAGTATCTTAAGATAAATGCAAATGAAAACACAACATACCAAAACTTATGGGATATAGCAAAAGCAGCTCTAAGAAGCTTATAGTGATAAATGCCTACATTAAGAAAAAAGAAAACTATCAAATATACAACCTAACTTTATACCTCAAAGAACTAAAAAAAAAAAAAAGAAAACTAAGCCTAAAGGAAGAAAATAATAAAGATTAGAGTATAAATAAAGGAAATAGGGACTAGAAATATAATTAAAAAGATCAATGAAACTAAAAGTTGGTATTTTGAAAAGAAACAAAATTGACGAAACTTTAGCTAGTCTAACCAAGAAAAAAGAAGGACTCAACTAAATAAAATCATAAATGAAAGAGGAGACATTACAGCAGAAATACAAATGATCATAAGAGACTACTATGAACAATTATACACCAATAAATTCAATAAGCTAGAAGAAATGGATATATTCCTAGACACATACAATTTACCAAGACTGGTAGATCATGAAGAAATAGAAAATCTGAACATGAAGAAATAGAAAATCTGAACAAACCAATAATGAGCAGAGAGAATAAATCAATAATCAAAAATCTTCCAACAAAGAAAATCTCAAGACCAGATGGCTTCACAGATGAATTTCACCAAACATTCAAAGAGGAATTAATGCCAATGTACCCCAAACTCTTCTAAATAATTGAAGAGGAGGGAATATTTCCAATCTCATTTTATGAGGTCAGCATTACCCTAATACCAAAGCCAGAACACTACAAAAAGACAAAATTATAGGCCAATATCTCTGAAGAACATAGATGTAAAAATCCTCAACAAAATACTAGCAAACCAAATTCTACTGAATATTAAAAGGATCATTCACCATGATCAAGTAGAATTTATCTCTTAGATGCCAGGATAGTTCAACATATGTATCAATAAATGTGATAGTCCTCCCTTATCTGCAGTTTCCTTTCCCACATTTCAGTTATCCACGGTCAACTTCACTCTGAAAATATTAATATAGAAAATTCTAGAAAGAATTAATTCATAATTTTGGATTGTGTACCATTCTAAGAAGTGTGATGAAATCTCACACTATCCCACTCCATCCTGCCCAAGATATGAATCATCTGTTTGTCCAGTGTATCCAAACTGTATTGCCACCTGTCCACTAGTCATTGACATCATACACTCCTGGCATCCAGTCATCAACATTGTCATGTGTCAATGATCCAAGATCATCTCAGGCAGATGATCCTCCTTCTGACAGATTGTCAGAAGGTCAATCATAGTCTAAAGTTGTGTCAAAATGCCTATGTCATTCTCCTCACTGTATCTCATTATGAAGGCATTTTGTCATTACAAGAAGGCTGAATATAGAACAATAAGATATTTTGAGAGAAAGAACATCAAATTTACATAATTCTTTGTATAGTACATTGTTATGATTATCCTATTAAATTATTAGCTGTTACTAATCTCTTACTGTGCCTAGTTTATAGACTAAATTTTGTCGTAGGTATGTGTGTATACATAGGAAAAAACATAGTTTACATTGGGTTTGGTACTCTCTGCAGTTTCAGACAACCACTATGGCTCTTGGAGTGTTATCACCCATGGATAAGGGAAGACTTCTGTACACAACACTAACAGAATGAAGGAAAAAATCATACCATCAACTAATTAGATATAAAACACATATTTTTAAAAATTCAACATTCTTTTTATACCTAATAAATGGATAAAAGCTCTCAACAAATTAGGTATAGAAAGAATGTACCTCAATATAATTAAGGCCATATAAGACAAGTCCATAGTTAATATCATTATCAATGATGAAAAGCTGAAAGCTTTATCAAGATCAAAAAGAAGAAAAAGGTACCCACTCTTACCATTTCTATTCAATGTTAGTACTGGAAGTGTTAGCCAGAGGAATTAGGCAAGAAAAAGAAATAAAATGCATCTGAATTGGGAAGAAAGAAGGTAAATTTTCTCTGGTTGCAGATGACATGATCTTATATAGAGAAAATCCTAAAGATTCTACCAAAAATACTGTTACAAACAATAAATTTGGTAAAGTTGCAGGATACAAAATCAACATATGAAAATCAGTTGTGATCTATACTAACAAACTGTCCAAAAAGAATCAAGAAAACAATCCCATTTTGATAGCATCAAAAATAATAAAATACTTAGGAATAAATTTAACCAAGGAGATGAACAATCTATCACTGAAAGAAGACATTGACAGAACAAATTGAAGAAGATACAAATAAATGAAAACATGCTGTTTTCATGGATTAAAAAAATTGATATTATTAAAATGTTCATACCATCCAATGTGACCTATAGATTCAATGCAATCACTATCAAAAATTCAATGACATTTTTCACAGAAATAGAAAAACTCATTCTTGTTTATTATTTCAGAATATTTTGTGGGTACAAACATTATGCCTAGTTTGCTTTTGTACAGTTTGAGTCAAAGCTATAAGTGTGCCCATCACCCATATAATGTGCATCGTACCCATTAGGTGTACAATGTAGGTTACTTAACCCCTCCACCTGCTTGATTTCCTTTGAGGTTTACTTCATATGTGCACATTAATGCTGATCAATTAGTTCCAATTTAGTAGTGAGTATGTGCAGTGTTTGCTTTTCCATTCTTGTGATACTTCACTTAGAAGAATGGGCTCTATACTCAATGGTCTTGAGATCTAAAAAAGATAAAGAAGAAAAAGAATGGGCTCTAGTTCCATCCAGGTGGTTAAAAAAGATAACAATTCACCATTTTTTATGGCTCAGTAGCACTCCATGGTAGACATGTATCACATTTTATTACTCCACTCATGTATTAATGGGCACATGAGTTGTTTCCACATCTTTGCAATTGTGAATTATGCTGCTATAAGTATTCGGGTGCAACTGTCTTTTTAATAAAATGTCTTTTTTTCCTTTGGGTAAATACCTAATAGTGGAATTACCAGATCAAATGGTCATTCTACTTTTTGTTGTTTGAAGTACTGCAATACTACTTTCTATAGAGGTACTAGTTTGCAGTCCCACCAGCAATGTATAAATGTCTCTTTCTCTCCACATCTATGCCAGCATCAGTTGTTTTGGACTTTTTGATGAGAGCCATTCTCACTGGACTTAGGTGATATCTCATTGAGGTTTTGATTTGCATTTCCCTAATAATTAGAGATGATTAGAGATTTTTTTTCATATTTTTTGTTGGCCACTACTCTGTCTTCATTTGAAAAGTTTCTGTTCATGTCTTTTGCCCACTTTTTAATGGGGCAAAAAATTTTGATTTGTTTGATTTTTTTCTTGCTTATTTGCTTGAGTTCTTTGTAGATGCTGGTTATCAGCCCATTATTTAATGTATAGCATGAGAATACTTTCTCCCATTCTATAGGTTGTCTATTTGCTCTATTGATTCTCTCCTTGGCTGTGCAAAAATTTTTTAGTTTGGTCATATCCCATTTATTTATTTTTGTTGTTGCTGTGATTGCCACTGGGGTCGTCTTCATGAATTCTTTGCCTAGGCCAATATCTAGAAGAATTTTCCTAACCTCTTTTTCTAGAATTTTTATAGTTTCATGCCTTGGGTTTAAGGCTATTATCCACCATGAATTACCCTTTGTGAGAGGTGGAGATCCTATTTCAGTCTCCTACATGTGGCTATCCAATATTCCTAGTACCATTTATTCAATATGTATTATTTTCCCCAGTGTATGTATTTATCTGATTTGCCGAAGATCAGATGGCTGTATGAGGATGACTTTACATCTGGGTTCTCTGCTCTGATCCATATCTATGTCTCTGTTCTTGTGCCAGTCCCATGTTGTTTTGGTTATTATACCCTTATAGTATAGCTTGAAGTCTGGTAAATTGATGCCTCCCAATTTATTCTTTTTGCTTAAGATTGCTTTTGCTATACAGGGTCTTCAGGTTCCATATGAAGCACAGAATTATTTTTTCTAGATTTGTAAAAAACTTACATTGGTATTTTAATGGCGATTGCATTGAATCTATAAGCCACTTTGTATAGTATAGACATTTTAACAATATTTATTCTGCTGATCAATGGGCATGATATGTTTTTTCCATTTGTTTATATCTCCTGAAATTTCCTTCCTCAGTGTTTCATAGATCTCCCTGTAGAGGTCTTTCACCTCCTTGGTTAAGTACATTTCTAGGTATTTTTTTTTTCTTTGTTGCTATTGTGAAAGGTATTGAGCCTTTGATTTGATTCTCAGCTTGACGGTTCTTGGTGTATAGGAATGTTACTGATTTGTGTATATTGAATTTATATCCTTAGACTTTGCTGAATTTATCTATCAATTCCAGGACTTTCTTGGCAGAATCTTTGGAGTTTTCTAGATATAAAATCATATCATCAGCAATGAGTGATAGTTTGACCTCTTCTTTCCCCATTTGGATACTCTTGATTTCCTTCTCTTGCCTGATTGGTCTGGCTAAGACTTCTAGAACTAGGTTGAATACAAGTGGAGACAATGGGCACCTTTGCCCTGTTCCCATTCAAAGCATGAATGGTCTCAACTTTATCCCATTCAGTATGATGTTGGCTGTAGGGGTTTGTCCTATATGGCTTTTATAATTTTGAGGTATGTTCCATCTATGCCTAAGTGTTTAAGCATTCTTATCATAAAAAGGTGCTGGATTTTGTCGAATGCTTTTTCTGCATCTATTGAGAGGATAATATCGTCTTTGTTTTTGCTCCTATTTATGTGGTAAATCACATTTATAGATTTGCATATGCTGAAACATCCTTGCATCTCTGGGATAAAGCCCACCTGGTCATGGTGGATTATTTTTTTGATGTGAAGCTGAATTCAGTTTGCTATGATTTTATTGAGAAATTTTGCATCTATGTTCATATGGGATATTGGTCTATAGTTTTTTTTGTTTTGTTCTGTTTTGTTTTTTAGTTGTATTCTTTCCTGACTTAGGTATGAAAGTAATACTGGCTTTATAGAATGAGTTGGGAAGGATTCCTTTCTTCTCAATGTTATGAAATAATTTCTGCAGCACAGGTACCAGTTCTTTGTATGTCTTGTAAAATTCAGTTGTAAAACCATCTAGTCTAGAACCTTTTTTTATTGGAAGATTTTTTGTTGCTGCTTCAATTTCCGTACTTGATATTGGTCTGTTTGGGAGTTCTACTTCTTACTAATTGAGTGTATAGAGATTTTGTTTCCAAGAATTTTCCCATTTCCTCAACATTTTCAAGTTTATGTGCATAGAGATTTTTATAGTATTCAGACAATACTATATTATCTTTATAGTATTCAGAGAATACTATGATGTTTTGTATTTCTGTGGTATCAGTTGTAATATCTTCTTTTTCATTTCTGATTGAGCTTATTAGGGTCCTTTATTTTCTGTTCCTAGTTAATCTAGCAAGAGGCCTGTCAATTTTATTTATCCTTTCAAATAACCATTTTTTTATTTTATTAATCTTCTGTTTAATTTTCTTGGAGTCGATTTCAGTTAGTTCTGCTCTGAACTTCGTTATTTCTTTCCTTCTGCTGGGTTTGGGATTGGTTTGCTCTTCCTTTTCCAATTTCTTGAGACAATTAATTAGATTATTGATTTGTAATCTTTCTGATATAAGAAAGATTTTAGATATAGGAATTTAAAGCTATGAATTTTCTTCTTAGGACTGCTTTTGCAGAATCCCATAGATTTCGGTCACTTGTGTCTCTTTTGTCTTTTAGTTTAAAGAATCTTTTGATTTCCATCTTAATTTGCTCCTTAACCCAATAATCATTCAGTAGTAGGTTGTTTAATTCCATGACCTTGTGTAGAGTTGAGTTTTTCTGTTGGAATTGATTTCTGATTTTATTCTACTATTGTCTAAGAACATACATGGTATAATTTCTATTTTGGGGGCATGTTTTGTGGCCTAGGGTGTGACTGATCTTAGACAATGTTTCTTGAGCTGCTGAGAAGAACATATATCTTGTGGTTTGGGGGTGGAATGTTCTGTAGATGTCTGTTAGGCCAATTTGTTCTACAGTCCCATTTAAGCCCGTTGATTCTTTATTTTCTACGTAGAGAATTTATCCTGTCAGTGGAGTGTTGAAGCCCCTCAACTATTACAATGCTCCTGTTTATCATTCTGTTTAGATCAAATAGAGTTTGCTTTTTAAATCCAGGTGTACCTGTTTTAGGTCCATAAATGATTAAGATTGTTATGTCTTCTTTTTGAACTGTCCCCATCACAATTATATAATTACTATGTTTGTCTTTCTTTAATTTTATTGATTTGAAGTCTGTGTTATCTGGTATGAAAATGGCTACACCCACTTTTTTTGTTGTTTTCATTTGCATGGCATATTGTTTTCCATCCCTTCACCTTGGGCCTGAATGAGTCCTTGTGGGTTAGATGAATTTCCTAGAGACAGCAGATATTTGGCTTATTTTTTTTTCATCCATTCAGCCAGACTATGTCTCTTCAGTGGGGAGCTCAAGCCATTTACATTTAATGAGAGAAATGATAACTGTGGTGGATTTCTGTTTAACCTGCTGTGTATAACTTTATTGCTTTGTTTTACTTCTTGAACCATTGTGGCATCTAGCCTTTAACCTTTAGGTTTTGGGTGATTTTACACTAGTGGTTGTCTATTGTGCTGATCTGTGTATAATGCAGATCTGAGTACTTCCTGCAGGATAGCTCTAGTTAAGATAAATTTCCTCAATGTTTGCTTGTATGAGAAAGACTTAATTTCTCCATCAAATGTGAAACTTGGTTTTGCAGGATACAAATTTCTATGCTGGAAGTTGTTTTGTTTAAGAAGATTGAAGATGAAGGCACACTCCCTTCTGGTGTAAGGTTTCCACTGAGAAGTCTGTTGTTATGCTGATGGGTTTTCCTTTGTAGGTCAGTTGTTGTTTTCATCTAGCTGCTTATAGAATTTTCTCATTCATTTGACATTGGCCAAGTTTATTACAATGTGTCTTGGAGATGTCCTATTTTTATGAAATTTCCTGTAGTTTGATGACCATCTTGTATTTGGATGTCTGGATCTCTGGTGATATTAGGGAAGTTTTTGTTGATAATTCGCTCAAATATATTTCCATGCTTTTAGTGCTTTCTTCTTCTCCCTCAGGAATACCTATAATTCATATGTTTGTTTACTTGCATAGTCCCACTTCTCTCTAAGTGATTGTTCTGCCTTTGTTGTTCTCTTCTCTGCATGTTTAAATAATTGAGTTAGCTCAAGAAGCCTTGTCTTCAAGCTTGGGGATTCTTTCTTCTCTTTGGTTTAATGTGTTGCTGAAACTTTCTGCTATGTTTTGAATATTCCTGAATGACTAATTTTTTTAAGTTCTATTATATCTTTCCTAATTCTTCCATGTTCATTAATTTCCTGAAACATTTTTGGGGCTTCTTTTTGTTGGTTTTCAACTTTTTCTTCAATTCCATTCATCTTATTTGCCATCCATATTCTGAATTCCATTTCTGTCATTTTGACAATTTCCTTGGAATTCTCTGCTGTAGCTCTATTGTGATCTCTTGAAAGTGTTGATCTGTTTTGATTTTTCATGTTGCCAGGTTCTTTTGCTGGTTTCTCTTCATCTGAAACTTCTTTTCTCAGCTAAGAGCTAATGGGTTTGCAGGGCTCCTGTTCCTTACTGGAAACTCTCCTGCTTGGTCGGAGTAAGGGAAGTCACTAGATGGTGCTCTTTTATTCCCCCTATTGTGGAATATGGACTGGCACAGGAAGAGCCTGCTCACTGTAGAAGACTGTAATGCAATTGTTCTGATTTGTTCTGTTTGCCTGTGAGCACCTCTGCTCAAGCCTGTGCTGAATGCTGTTTGAGTTAGGTGATGGGTTTCATCAGATAGTTGTAGAATGTTCAAGTTGGGAGGTAGGCAAGACCCTCTTCACTGAGACTGGTGTTGTGGGGATTATTTACTTTACCTCTATGCCACAGAAGTAACAGAAGCAGCTGGATGCAGTTGTCTGGGTTCATGGGCTGTGAACATTTGCTCAGATCAAGTTATAGTGTACTGGCGGCCTGAGGCTGGTGGGAGGGGGGGCGGGGGTTGTCCCTGGTGGGGCATTGGACTTTGGAGCAGTTTTTCCAACCATCCTGTGGTGGTGGAGGGTCTGGGTGAGTCTTTGGGTCCAGGTGGAGCCTCAGAGACTTGGTGATGGTGTCTCAGGCCTGGCGGGAGTTCTCGAGGCACAGAGGCAGATCCTCTGGCTCCAGTGTGAGAATCTCAGCTGAGACTGGGGAAGAGTCAGAAGCAGAGCTTCAGAGCAAGGCTGAGGATCCAGAAGCAGGGCTATGTGGATGGCAGGGCTGATCCAACCTGATGTGCAGGGTCATGGCCAAGCAGGCAGGAGGCATTTGGGCCCCAGAGGACAGAGTCAGGGCCAAGCAAATGGTGGGCTGTTTTGCAGGCTCAAGAACCCTGCATATGCCAAGTCAGGTGGGCAAATGTCAGTTCCAGCAGCTCAGAGACTATGGAGCTCTCCACTCCCCACCCAGGACCTGCCAAAGCAGTCACTCAATGCCTTTTAGGTCAGGGCCTGCTCTGCCCCAGTCAATTCCCATGCTCAGCTCCCCTTGCATTCTAGGAGAGCAGCTCTTAGCTTCAAGTCACAAGGTTTGGCTCAGGGAATCCACAGGTCAATCCACTCCCTCCCCAGCCTAGTGCAGATCTGGTGCAGTGTACCTGAGAGCTCAGGATAGTTTTAGCTGCTGCCCAATCCCTACCACACCTGTTGTCTGATGCAATGGCTCTGCAAAGACATCAGGCCAATCCCCAGTCTGACCAAGCAGGGGTCTGTGAGGGTGGTGGGAGCTGTCTTGCAGTTCAGTTCTTACTGGGCCAGCAGAGTACAGCATCCCAGTTCTATTCTCCTATTGTTCCCTTCTAGTTCACCACTTTTCCTTCCCACGACAAAAATCAATCTAAAATTCAAATGATATCACTAAAGATCCCAGAAAGTTAAAGTAATCATGAGAAAGAGGAACCACCACAATCAGAGCCACCACACTTCCTGGTTTCAAAGCATATTACGAGGCCATGGTAATCAAAACAGTGTGTGGTATTAGCATAAAAATGAACACACAGAGCAACAGAACAAAATAGAGAGATCAGGACTAAACCAATGCATATATATATATATATATATATATATATATATATATATGTATATGTATATGTATATATATATACACACACACACACATATATTCAACTAATCTTTGACAAGGCTACCAAGAATACACAATGGGGAACAGATAGTTTCTTCAATAAATTGTGTTGTGACAACTGGATGTTCATATGCAAGAGAATGAATTTGAATCCTTACCTTTCTCCATATACGAAAATCAACTGGAAATGGATTAAAGACTCCAATGGAAGACTGTAAACCATAAAACTTGTGAAATAAAATATAAGAAAAAACTTCCTTGACACTGTTCTCAGCAATGATATTTTTTTGGATATGACACCAACACCACAGGCAACAAAAGCAAAAATAAACAAGTGGGACTACATCAAACTAAAAAGCTTCTACAGCAAATGAAAAAATTAACAAAGTGAAAAAGGAACCTAGGGCATGAAATAAAATATTGGCAAACCATATATATGATAAGTGATTAATAGCCAAAATATATAAGGAACTCATACAACCCAATAGCACAAAACACAAATAACTCTACTGTAATAAAAATGGGCAAAGGACCTAAAAAGATATACAAGTGGCCAACAGGTATATTGAAAGGTGTTCAACATTACTAGTCATAGGGAAATGCAAATCAGAACCACAATCAAAACCACAATCAGAACCACACCTTACACCTGTTAGATGGCTATTATAAAAAAGACAAAAGATAACAAATGTTGGTGAGGTTGTGTAAAAAAGGAACCTTTCCACACTGTTAATAGGAATGTAATTTGGTACAGCTACTATGGAAAATAGTAAAAAGGTTCCTCAAATAATTAAAAAGAATACTACAAAATAACCTAGCAATCCTACTTCTGGGTATATATATATATATATATTTAAAAATCAATATCTTGAAGAGATATTGCATACACATATTCATTGCTGCATTAATCACAATAGCCAAGATATAGAAACATCTAAATGTCAATCAATGATTGAATAGATAAATAAAATGTGATGTATATACACACGAACACACATACACCCCAAAAGGAATATTATTTAGCCATAAAAGAAGGAAATCCTGTCATTTATAATAACAGGAGTGAAACTGGAGGACATTATGCTATGTGAAGAAGCCAGACACAGAAAAGCAAATACTAAATGATCTCACTATATGGATTCTAAAGAAGTTCAACTCAGAGAAGCAGAGAGTAGAATGGTGGTTGCCTGGAGCTGGGAAAAATGGGAGGATTTTGGTCAAATGGTACAAACTTGCACTTATAAGATGAGTAAGTTCTGTGGATCTAATGTACAGCATGATGACTTTGTTAATAATACTGTATTATTTACTTGAAATTTTCCAAGAGTCAATCTTAAGTGTCCTCAATGCGTGCGCACATGCACACACACACACATACACAAAGCAGTTACTATGTGAGGTAATAAACATAGTGATTAACTTGATTGTGGTAATCTTTTCACAATATATGTATATTAAATAATTGTGCTGTATAGCTTGAAAAGATACAATTTCACAATATATATGTATATTAAATAATTATGCTGTATACCTTGAATAGATATAATTTTTACTTGTCAGTTATACTTCAATGAATCTGGAGAAAAAAGAGAAACCTTAACTCCAGGACTATATATATTCTTGCTGTTCCTACAAACTGTCACACAGAGCTCACTCTCTGATATCTGGCCCTGCCTAAGGACCATTCTCCTGTACCTTTTCATGTTTCTTATTGATTCATTCTTTTTCTCAGTTCTTTCCACTTATAGGCTATGCAGTGTAATTTAGAGCTTAATCATCTACTCTGTTACATTTCTCTGAAATAGATGTAAGTCTTGTCTTGAGTATAAAATCTCAAGGCAGGGATTATATCCCATATTTGGCATTCTCCTTAGTAACAGCTTAAGGCTTGAGTATCAGTAAGCTCTCAGTAAACACTTATTGAGTGATTGATTCTGAGGCTTCAAGCCATCGTTACTGGAAGAAACAACTGGAGAGATTTGCATAAGGCCTGGTCACTCCTTCTGAAGATTTATCGTTAGCAAAATTACAGTCAATGACACAGAACTCTACTTGAGAGAATATTGCTAGAGGGCCCACAGCAGAAGAGGCAAGCCCTTACAATGTGTGATGTAGAATAACTTAGTTTTGATTTTTTGGCTACTACTGCAAAAATTACTTTTATAGCAAAAAATAGAGGCTTAAAATAGTCTGACATTGTAGAATAAAACTTTTTAGGCATTTTTTACCTTTTGATAATCAAGGTTAGAACAATGTCAAATAATATTTATTGACTTGGATCCTTAAATTATCCAGAGAAGAATGACTGGTTCATTTAAAGCAGTTGGAGAAAAAAATATAATGACAATTATTATTTTTAAGGCAATATAATACAGTTTTATCACAAATAGACAATTATTATTTTAAAAACAAAACAATAGATCTGAAATTAGAAGAATAAGAATAGATTTTGCAATAGCAGTTCTAGTGGAAAGTAACAGTTCTGTAACTTAATTTTTATTCCTTTAAATTATTTAAAAACTGAAGTCACGAAGAAATGCTTGAAAGTCAAATAAAATAAATCAAAGAAAAGAGTAAAAGTCAACGTGGATCTTAGAAAAAAATAATTTTTATGAAGATCACTTGAAAGAAAATGTCTACCATGCCATTTATATTTTTTAACTTAAGAAATATTCTTGCCTTGTTGTTGCCAATAATCATATGCGTTCTAAGAAAAAAGTGGCAGTTTTAAAGTAAAATGTAACCTTTATTTCATTTATTCATTCATTTATTCAACTTTAAGATATTTACTAGGCATTATGCAAGAGAATTTGCAACAATAGGGAAGTGAAAGAAGACTATTTCCTGCCTGAAAAGCGCTAAAAATTTGTTCAAAATAGCCATTAAAAGTGTGATGATAGCTACATAAAGATGCAAGGTCCTTTGGCAGTTTAAATGAGAGAGAAGTTTCTTGTCACTTTTATGCAAGGATCCAGAAAAGACTTCATAGAGATAGTGGCAGTTGAAATGTTACTTAATAAAAACAAAATGGGAGTTATTAATATGCCAGATATCAAACTATACTACAAAGCTGTAGTAATTAAATCAATTTGGTATTGGCACAAAAATAGGAATATTGACTAGTGGAACAGACCTGAGAACCCTGATATAAAACCATCCTCATATAGCCATCTAATCTTTGACAAAGCAGACAAAAACATACACTGGAGAAAAGAATCCCTTTTCAATAAATGGTGCTGGGAAAACTGGATAGCCACTTGTGGAAGGCTGAAGCAGGATCCACACCTTTCACTTCTCACAAAAATCAACTCACACTGGATAACAGACTTAAACCTAAGGTATGAAACTATTAGAATTCTAGAGGAAAATGTTGGAAACACTCTCCTAGATATTGGCCTATGCAAAGAATTTATGAAGAAGTCCTCAAAGGCAATCACGGCAGCAACAAAAATAAATAAATGGGACATGATCAAACTAAAAAGCTTCTGCACAGCCAAAGAAACAGTCATGAAAGCAAACAGACAACCTACAGAATGGGAGAAAATTTTCACATCCTACATATCTGATAAGGGGCTGATAACTAGAATCTACTTAGAACTCATGAAAATCAAGAAAAAAATCAAACAACCCTATCAAAAAGTGGGCAAAGGACATGAACAGAAACTTTTCTAAAGAAGACAGAATAATGGCTAACAAACATATGAAAAAATGTTCAACATCTCTAATCATCAGGGAAATGCAAATCAAAACCACAATGAGATATCACTTATTTCCAGTAAGAATGGCCTTTATCAAAAAATCCCAAAACAACAGATGTTGGCCTGGATGTGGAGAGATAGGAACACTCCTACACTGCTGGTGGGACTGCAAACTAGTTCAACTTCTATGGAAAGCAATATGGAGATATCTTAAAGTGATACAAGTAGATCTACCCTTTGATCCAGCAATCCCATTACTGGGCATCTACCCAAAACATCAAATGACACTACAAAAAAGACACCTGCACTCAAATGTTTATAGCAGCACAATTCACAATTGCTAAGCTGTGTAAACCCAACTGCCCATCAATTCATGAGTGGATTAATAAAATATGGTATATGTATACCATGGAGTACTATTCAGCTTTAAGAAACAATGATGAGATAGCACCTCTTGTATTTTCCTGGATAGAGCTGGAACCCATACTACTAAGTGAAGTATCTCAAGAATGGAAAAACAAGCACCACATATACTCACCAGCAAATTGGTATTAACTGATCAGCATCTAAGTGGACACATAGAAACTACATTAATTGGGAATTGGGCAGGTGGGAGGGGGGAGAAGAGGGTGGGTACATACATACCCAATGAGTGAGATGTGCACCATCTGGGGGATGGTCACATTTGAGGCTCAGACTTGTGGGGGGAGGGGGGGGACAAGGGCATCATTTGAAATCTTAAAATTTGTACCCCCATAATATGCTGAAATAATAATAATAATAATAAAAAGAATAGGTAACACTTCAACAGATGGGCCTAGAAGAGGAGGGGATCCTAGAAGCATAGGACTAGAAAAGCAAAAGAGTTAGAAAGTGTTCACTGTATGCATGTAAGGGGATTGTTTTAAAAGGAAGTTGAGATATACCCTGTGATGGTCTGGAAGATCAGTAAAGATAAGGGGGGATTACTGAAAGATTTTACTAAGGAATTTATGTAATTAAACTTATGTTTTAGGAAGATTAATATGATAGTGATATAGAATAATTGGAGAGGGAAGAGATTCTGAGCAGAGAAATCAGTTAAGGGATTGTATCAGTCAGGACAGGCTAGGATATTGAATAACCACAAACTCGAAAGTCTCATTGGATTAAACTGACAAAGATAGCAGAGATTTATCTTACGCCTGCTCTATGTGCATTTTGGGCCCATGGAAGGAAAGGGTGGGCACTGATCCATATCTTCCTCACTCAAACATCCATCTGGAAGATTACTCGTCTCTATAGCATGGTGAATTGTGCAGCGCCTTATAAAGGACTCAATCTAAGAGTAACGCAAGTCACTTCTGCTCACATTTTATTGACTATGGCTGTGCCTAACTTCGTTGGGTGGGCAAGTACAATCCTACTACATGCCTAGGAGGAGACTAATTGGAAATATCCATAAACAGCACCAATAATTACTTCCAAAGGTAATTTCAGTATTTCACATTAAAGGTAAACAAGGGTGTAAGTAGAAGGAATGGATAGAAAGCAGAAAATACAAGAAATACTCTAGAAATAGAATCAAGGTCTTTCTAATTGATATAATATGGGAGGAAAGTAAGGGATCTAGTATGACTCTAAGGGTTTATGTCTGGAAGGCTGGTGGTGCTCTGAGAAGAAATTTGGAAATAAGAGTAAAAAGAGTTGATGGTGGCAGGGGAGGCTGTGTAGACAATAGGATACTTCAAAGAGAGAATGTTTAGTTGTTAAGTTTAAATCACCTTAAGTTGTAAGTCCTGGCAGGGATATATGAGTATGGATAGTCAAAGGACAGTGAAAAATTAGGAGATGGAGCTCACAGAAGAAGTCAAATATGGAAATAAGATTTTGGAGTCATAGACATATAAAAGTAATGTTTAAATCTATGAGCTTAGATAAGACTGCAAATTTCATATCATTAGACTGACTTTACTATATTCTTGAGCCACTAGAAAGAATGTTCTTATTTTACTGACTTCATATTTCTGGAAAAAAATAAATTACTAATGACAAAATAATGCAGACAGAATTTAGAAGGTTTTCCAGAAAGAAAGAACAGTACTTTTTAAGGATTAACATTGGTGACAGTTATGAATTTCGAATCCTTCAGGGGTCTTTTGTTAATATAGTCATATAGTTTTTCTCTCATTCCCAGAAGGTCGCCATGTAAGTACAAGTGAAGACTGTTGATTTCCACTGGGATAATGAAGAAGCACATACTTAATGATGATCTTCTGAAAGGCTTTGTAACAGTTTTGCGATTTTTAAAAAGAGAGCCTTCTTTTCTCTTTGCTTTAACATGTACAGATGTGAATTTTTAGTAAAGAACTAATGAGTGAAATACTTTATGAAGATTTTCAAGTAAATTTTCTGACAAAGATTCCAACTCACAGAACATTTCTTTACTGTCTATGCAGGTAAATTTGAAATGATTCATTATACAATCAACACACATTTAATTACTCTCCTAATGAAGTCAAATATATGAAATGAAACACTCAGGAGAGTATTTTTAAAATTGCTATTACCATCTGTTAGTAAATTCTGAAATCAATTTAAAAGGTGAAAACCAGTATTGAAAAAAAATATTGAATAAGAATATTGGAGTGCACCGAATATAAGAAGTCTAGTTCTTCAAGACATTTTGTGACATTTTTAGTATGTGTATATGTGTGCGTATGCACGTGTTAGAAAGAAACTGTAACAATGTGAATGAATTTTTTCTCAAGAAAAGAGTTTGAAGGTCACTATTCTAGAGGAGTGAGGAGAGAGGAGGGAGATTGGTGTGTTAACCAGGAAATGCTTTAGCCATTTTCTCAGTTAAAGACAAATATCAGCTATGGATCCCATTTCACACCCCATTTCAGTAGCAATAGATCATTCTAAGTTCCTTAATATCCACCAGATCTATGTGTCCTAATGCTCTCAATATCATCATTTTGTGCTTGGTTGATGGTTTATACCCACAACTATACCTTAGAGGATGAATATATTCAAAGTGGATGTCAACCTTAATCAGGTTCGGCATATATACCTACTTAATTCTCTATTTCATCTTTGTTACCAGAGTTTATGTGTAATGGGCTTTGTTCCACTGTCTTACCAATAATACTACAACATTACATCTGATGAATACTAAAACACCTTTTCAACTCTGAGCTTTAGCACTATACTAAATATTTCTAATTGGCAAAATGGTTATTTCAGAAGGGCTCAGTTTGGAGAAAGACTAGATTTCCTGAATTTATCCCAGAAAAAGCATTGCAATACTTAAAAGTCACATAAATAATCAAAATATGGCCTATAGTATCTTTCATTAACCAAGATATAATATTAGTACTAAAATAACAGTTAATAATATTTAACTATTGTTTTACATTTCTCTATGTCAAAAAAAGAAACAAGATGATTTGAATTGTCAGTAGTTCAGAAGCCTATTAAAGCATTAGTTTTGAAATTTTTCTTTCCAATTCATCTTGGGTTCACCCTAAATATTGAGGAAAAAAGTCAGATTATTACTAGAGAATAACAAATATCTCAGTAACCTCTGGAAATCTGGGGTACAATATATTCCAATCCTTGAGACTGTAAACTGCTCATATCTAAAGAATAGAGGCTTAAAGGAGAGCTAATATTTATACTCCAACCCATATTCTCACCACTACCAAAAAATTTCTTGAAGAAATTCAGAACAGACTCAAAGGCAAAGAAACTTGAAGAGTTGTGAAGATGCAATATCACATTTGAAGCTCATCACTCTATGTTCCCCTAGAGATGATAGGAAAGAAAGAAAGAAAGAAAGGGAAGAAAAGAGAGAGAGGAAGGAAGGAAAGAAGGAGGAAGAGGGAAGGAAGGGAGGGAGGACACAATTTTTAAGTAGAAAAGAAAATTTTAGGCAAAGCAATATGGAAATGTTATAAGTGCTAGGTACAAATCTTAGATTTGGTAGAGCATGAACATTTTTGCCAGAACAGCTCATTAGTGAAGGACCAATGGAGAGTCTTCAGTCCAATGGAGATAAGGCTACAAAGAATGTGGCAGAGAGGGAAACAAAAGGCCTCTTCAGTTTGGGTCCAGGAAGTTCCCCTGCTCCATATCTCTGACTGAAACATTGTTGGACATGCAGAAGAAGATGTGCAACAAGCTGGTATTTATCTTTAAAAGAAAACAAAATCAAAGAATAAACCACATATTGGTATGTGAATATATGTGTGTATGGAAATGCATAAGTCCTAATAACTAAAAAAAAAAAAAAAAAGAAAAGACAGTGGTTTTCTCTGAGTAGAGCACTAAGATTAAGGATGTTATTTTTGAATTATTTTAAATTATGGTAAAATACATGTAAAATTCATCATCTTAACGATTTTTAAGTGTATAGTTCAGTAGTATTAAGTACTATTACATTGTTGTGCAACCATCACCAACATCCATCTCCAGAACTCTTTCCATCTTGCAAAAATGAAACTCTGTACCCATTAAATAATACCTCCCTACCCCTCTCCCCGCCAGGCCCTGGAGACCACTATTCTGCTTTCTGTCTTTAGGTACCTCATATAAGTGGAATGATAACGTATTTGTCTTTTAATGACAGGCTTATTTCACCTACCAGAATGTCCCCATACATGCTATAGCATATGTCAGAATTTCCTTCTTTTAAAGGCCAAATAATATTCCATTGTATGTATATACCACACTTTGTTTATCCATTCATTGGTTGACACTTGGGTTGCTTCCACCTTTGGCCATTGTAAATAACACTTTCATGAACATACTTGTACAAATATCTCTTCAAGATCCTGCTTGTAACTCTTTGGGGTATATTCTCAGAAGTGGAATTGTTGAATCACATTGTACTTCTATTTTTAATGTTTTCAGGAACCTGTATACTGTTTTCCTGTTGGTGGCACCATTTTATATTCCCATCAACAAGATAAGTGTTTCAATTTTTCTACATCTTTACCAACTCTTATTTTCCATTTTCTATTTTTTGTTCTTTTTTATGGCAGCCATCCTAATGGGCATAAAGTTTCATTTGAATTTTTTACAACCAAAATATAATCATGTACTGTTTTACTAAACACTTATAAATATCTAAAAAATGTGTTGTGAAACTTAAGCATGTGTATTCTGTAAAAAGCTTTTTGATATTATTTCTGGTTAAATAATTCTCTAAAAGAGAATGTAATTGTGTGAAAAGTAACTGCAACTGGGTTGATGTGAAAGGGTAACTGGCCTATGGTAAAGTCAAATAGAGCATCCACATGCTGGGAAATAACCCATCTTCATAAGCTGGACCTACAAATCCAAGAGGAAGATTGGGGGGCGGGGACACACTCTAGCTACCTGTGCATTGAGCTTTTACAAATATTTAAGAGGATAGTATAAGTTTTTCATAGAAGTGACCAAGAAGAATGTTGAGTAAAGCTTTAGTTCACTACATAGAGGAAATTGAGAGGGGCATATCTTCCTGAATTATTAACTGATAAACTAATTAATGCACAAAATAATATAAACAGCATGCCAGGATGTTTCTTTTCCTCTAAAAACTTTAGTGGATGACTTCTCCTCTTCCTCCTCCTCCTAGGCCTTCTCCTCCTTGTCCCTCTTCTTTACAAGCAGTTCAATTATGTTAGAACTGAACACTAATGAATGTTTAAATAGTAATGATTTTGGTTAGAGAAGAATTTTACATTGTCAGTAGTTCTGGTAAGGACAAATAAAACACCACATAAGTGGAAAGACTTATGTAACATCTATAAATATGTGAAAAAAAACCTTGTAAAAGCTTACTGGGTTAAAAAGAAACTGATTTAAGGGAATAGGTCGAATCTTTGAGAAGATAGTTTGATTTTAATAGATTTGGAGAACATTTTTTTTGCCATATGCATAAGCAGAAATAGTAGTTCTCACCAAACATTCTTTGTGTCCCCTACACTTCACAGCCTCCTTGCAGTTAGGAGGGGCATATGACTATTCCTAGATAATAAAAATGTGGATCACAATAATGGGTATGACTTCCGAGCTGAAGAACTGCCAGTTCCACCCTCCTTACTTCCTCTGCCATAGCAACCACAGATGCCATTTGCTAAGTTGAAGACATCACAATAGGAAGACAACTGGGACCCTGAGTCACCAGATGGACCCACACTGGGCACTGCATCACTGAGAAGTAAACCTCAGTAATGTATTTTGAGATTTGGGGGCTTATTTGTTCCTGCAACATGGCTTAGCATTGGTCAGACTACTACAGCAGATTAGGAATTGAGTAACTGTGTTATTAAAAGAATTAGCAGTTATATTGAGAGCAGTAGGAAAAGACAACACTCTGTTTAAATCCTAAAAACTCATTTCCCTGATCATTCTATCTCTGTCCCCATCCTTTCCATATCAAATATATTGTCTATATTTTACACTTTTAGTTTCCTAGAACTGCCATAACAAATTACCACAAACTGGGTGGCTTAAAACAGACATTTATTTCACACTTCTGGATGCCAGAAGTCTAAAATCAAAGTGTTGGCAAAGTTTGTTACTTCTGATTGAGGTGAGGAAGAATCTTTTCCATGCCTCCTTCCTAACTTCTGGTGGTGGCCGGCAATCCTTGGCATTGCCTGGCTTGTAGATGCATCACTCCAATCTCTGCCTCCATCTTCACATGGCTTTCTCTGTGTGTCTCTGAATCTTTTTTCTTCTTATAAAAACACAAGTCATATTATATTACGGCCCACCCTAAATCAGTATCATCTCACTTTAACTTATAAATATATATATAAATAAATATATATAATTATAATATATATAATAATATTATATATATAAATATATTGGCAAAGATCCTACTTACAAATATGGTCATATTCATAGGTACTGAGGGTTAGGAGTGCAACACTTCTTTTTGGAGGACACAATTCAACCCACGAAAATAGCTTATAAGTGATATGCCACCTCAGCTTCCCCCTCTCATCTTCTGGAAGTAAATCCTATCAAATGAATTTAAACAGCATTTACTTCTAATCATTATTTCAGAAATTGTTTTGTTTTTGTTTTACATAACTTTTTCCGACTTTTTAAAAAGAAGAGATAATCTTAGTCCAATGCTTCCTCAAATTCAAACATAATTACCTTCTGCACTAATTGAAAATTATGTTACTATATAAGATGTTCTAGTTAGTTTGCACACTACAGGCAAAATATAATGGGTTTCAGGCTTTAGCAACCCCTGCTAAGTACAAGCAAAAGTGCAAAGACAAGATCAAATGATCAGAAATGGAATGTAGTTGTCCATCCAAATTGTCAGTTCAAAGCCTCTCAGTTATTTTCCATTTGTTCCTTGCTTGATACTCAATCTTGGTCCTTTACTGGTCTCTCTTTCTCTTCTTCTCCTTTTTTATAGTGCTTCACACTCTCTCAACATCTCTCTCCTAACATAAAAAGTCAAGGGCAGATATCATAGTGCAAAAGCACCCTAAAGTTTTTTGTCTCATTAATGCACATACACACATGTATGTAAATATACATACATATAAATATATATGTAACATCTATATAACAAACACTTAGAAAGCTCTGGGGATAGAGCAGTGAGCAAAGTGAGAGAGTCTTGTCCTGCAAGAACTTATACTCTAACAGGAAGCACATAAATTAGTATACCAACATGGTTAAGTGGGAAAAGGGTTTGATTAGGCGAAGAATAGAGTACAGAATATGGGTACAGAAAACAGGGAAAATCAAACTAGTCTAGATATTAGGAAATGCTTCTTGAAGAAAGTATATAAACACAGATATGACAATTGATA
Source organism: Microcebus murinus (assembly GCF_040939455.1). NCBI lineage: Eukaryota > Metazoa > Chordata > Mammalia > Primates > Cheirogaleidae > Microcebus > Microcebus murinus. Next base: position 32,671,137 of record NC_134108.1, read on the forward strand.
TGTATTAGTCAGGTTAACAGAGAGGTATTGTAAGCAGTGGCAATATCATGGGCCCAAGCTCAGAACCCAAAAAGAATGTGATATATTCCATAAATCCAAAGGAGTTCAGAATGGCTACAGCTCAGAGTTTGATTTAAAAAGTGGTGAGAAATGAGGCTGGAGAGAAATGCAGAGGCCAGATCATAAGGCACCTTATATAATAAATAAGGTGATCATATAATTCATCATCTAAACCAGGCTACTTCTGAGAATAAAAGGGGGCACCATTATTAATTAGGCTGGGGCAGCAGTTATAAACCAGGGCTGTCAGAGACTAACTGGGATGTATGGCTACATGACTTATAAATCACATTAATGGAGCTTGGATTTTACACTAAGGTCAATCAGATGCCATTATAGCATTTTATATAGAAGAGTGGCTCAATAGTATTGTATTTTATAAAGCTTACTCTAGTTGAAGTACAACAAACAAATGGGAGAGGACTAAATTGGAAGCAAGAAGATTCATTAAAAGACCACCACAATGATTTCTACTTGTGAGATGGTGGCCTGTATCATTGTAATGGTTGTGAGCCTGTAAGGAGATTGATGAAGTAATATTAGGTTGAACCATATGAAATTGCTACTACTCACTATTTTTAAGCTATAAAAATGGCAGTTTCATGAGGCTCGACTAATAGATTTTCAGGAATAGGATGGATTGGTGGCAAATATTAACCACCATACAATTGTTAGGTGATGATGATGATATCAGCAATGATGATGATCATTAGTGAGAGTGTTATTATTATCAAGATTGACTAACACAGGTTGTACATTAAAGTTTGAAACATAGAACACTTAAAGTTGCTACTTGTTGATACTGAAAGAACATTTGATTGTATATAGCTGATACATAATTAGGCACAAACAGGGAACCACTCCCAGAACCACAATCCCCATGAGTGCCTTGTGGTTCTCAAAGGAAGAGGTAAAAGAAAATTCTCAATGCTCTTAAAAGCCAATCATTGAGGAAACAGAGTGGGAGTGGATTCATTTGCTAGAGATCACCAGATCATAGGGCAAAGTGATAGGCAAGAAGAAACATCATGGGTTAGATGGAACATATGGTTAAAGTTAATTTTGAGGTTACTGTAAGGGAATTGAATCTGGAGGGATTTCTGATCTCTACTATTTGCAGCAATCATGATACCCTATCTATGTTAACACATTTAATCAAAATCCAAAATGCACACCTCCCAATTCTGACACCGTAACATTACATATGCTCCCCCCTGTACCTACACTGTATATCAGGAGAACAGTCAGGAGGCTGAACCTTGGACTGACTCAGTTTAAATGTAAGTAATGGAAAAATTACTGGATTGGACTAAAATTAACTGAAAGCACCCAGATTAGGTTGTTTGCCCTAAGCAAACTGGAGTTTCAGAGTCACAAACCAGATTCCATAGTAAAAATTTAAAATATGCATTTTTGCACAATACTGTGCATATTATATCTGTTATAAGGGAATATTGGGTACAAAGAAAAGAAAGAGGAAAGTGAAGTGAGGAAGACTATTAGGTTTCTGGTTGAATAAAGGGTCAAGTGACAGTGATTTTCTAGATATTGTTTATTGGAGGATAGTACAGAGAGAAGTGGAAGATGATAAATTCAATTTGATACATAATAAATGTGCCAATTATAACTTCCAACATTTGTGTATTTCTTTTTATTAACTCTAATTTTTCTTTAGATAATTCAGCATTATGTGAATTTTTATGATCAAAAATATATTAAGTTTTCAGATAGACACAACTAGTACTGGCATGCTAATATATACACATTCATTCTAACAGGTTTACCTTAGGTGTTGAATTGTATTTTTTTAGTATTCCTAAAATCAAGTACATAAGTCCTACTTCACTGAATTGAATTATAAGTTTATCATATTTATAGTAATGATACCAGTGTTTCGGTAAACATCATCACATTGCAGAAAATAATTATATTTTCTTACATCCAACCTTTCACTCACAAAAAAATAGCAAAATTAACTTTTATATCCCACTTGGTTGATCCATACCACTCTATAACAATGAGTTTAAAGCAAAGAGAATAAAGAAGAAATACAAAAGATATGAAGAAGATAAAAAGAAAAAAGACAGATAATGAGGGGCAGAAAAAAAATGTTAAAAAAATGAAACAACACAAAATTATACACATACAGTAAAGTGATTGTGGAGAAATTAAAATTCCATGAGGAAGATCTAGAGCTGCTGTCAAGCTCTTCTCATTTCACTTACCTATGGTTCTAAACATAATATTAATAATATATAAATCCTGAAGCAAGCAAAGGGAGCCTCTTTCTTTATTGAGGTTAATAAGTGATACATAAAACAAAGAGATTTTTCAGCATAAAAAAGAGCAAAAGAGAAAGAAAAAGATAAAATGAATTTTTAAATTAAGAACATGAAACAAACTTTTGAATAGCTAAGAAAAATAAATTAACATATACATTTGTATATACAATTATAATTCTTCAAGGCACTCCATCAATTTCTTATGTAGATGAATGGGATATATTTCTCTTTTTGTTTATATATAGTTTCTAATTGTAGTAAATAAATAGTAAGTATATATTACTTCTACACTAGCTTTTTAAAAAGAGAGGGCTTCAATTTCATGTCCTATTTGTAGAATGGAAAGGATAAGAAGAGGCCATAAGAGAACATGGGATATAAGAAAATGAAAGAGATCCAATACAAAAAAAAAAAGAAAAAGAAAAGGAAGAATAAGAGGTGGGTCAAGGTAGATAAGGGGGAATAGTAAATATAAATGTAAAGATAATGTCATGTTGGAGTTGGGGAGGAAGAGAGGTCAAACACTTTTTACCTATCTTAAACCTAATGCTCAAATTTTCCACTTCCCCAAACTCTACCCCATCTGATCCAATCTTACCGTCTGCCCTGTAACTTACCCAGTTATTCCCATTAAAATAGAGACAAGATTCAGTTTGAGGGCCAACAGGCTTCCAATTTTACTTGAATGTTCAGATGGAAAAGAAGCTATTAGTACGTGGGAAGGCTCTGATTCAACTCTAGCCCTCAGTTCATGGGCTGACCTCACAGCCACTGCTGCCATGACACCAATAGCATCTCCCAGTTGTGGGATGCCTTCTAGCTTCTCAATGTCCATGCTATTTTAGAAGCACCACTCTAAAGGAAAGGACTTTGAAGATCTATGCAACTAGATTCTAACATAAAAAGCAATCACTGGATAAAGACAAGCAATCATACAAGAAGGAAAACTTGAAATGCCAATTATTTTACTGAAGAAGTATTGTAGTAAACTACAATTAGTGCTCTCTCTGACTATGATATTTATTTGGAGTGCCTACAAAGCCCAATGAATGGGAATATGAATCAACAGAATTGCAGTTTTTCAAAAATTTGGCAAGGAGTGAAATTTTTGGCCTGTTTCCTATATCTCAGTTAGCCAAGTGGGCTTTTTGGTCACCTGCCTATTATGTTGCCCACTTAGAACCATAAAATCAGCATTGAAACTTGCCATGAAAGGCAGGACTATTATCACCAAGGGAGATGGATGGAGACAAACCAGCAGCAGTTAAGAATGGCAAAGATTTAGATAATAGACAGCATCAGCCGCCATGTAAATAATCCAGCATTAGGTACAGATGTAATTAATACTTGAATTTCAGTGAAAATCATATTTAAATAATTTTTTTAAATAGTGATTAATTTCTTACATTATATATCTTATTTTATAAATGAAGAATAGGCAAGTTACCTTTCATCATACATTCCTGATAGACTATTGCCAAAGGATTGTGCTTACATTATTCTCCCACAAGGAACAATTATAGTTTTCACTACAAATATCCAAATAAAGAGTTAGGTTCTATATTGATGATCATATCATCTACAAATAAAGAAAGTTTCATTTCTTTCTTTCCAAAAAAAAAGACTTAGGTTTTATATTGTGGCCTCAGAGGTTCATTTTTAGGCTATAAAATAACTGCCAGACTATCCACTTGCATAAACATCATTCCAAATTGTGATACAATTTTTGTCAGACAATGTATTTCACACTGTTTAAGTAATACTCCTATCGAGTGGAGTTATATGAGACACTGCCAAGTTTACCTGCAGAGAAACACACTTCAATAGTTCTCACACAGCGTGAAGGCATTTATCATTATTCAAATAGAGAAGAAAAGAAAAGGTTCCGATGTTTTTGACATTATAACTGGCTTGTGGTAAACTGCTGTTAAGCAGCATTCAGTGGGCTGTACTTATCCTACACAATTGGAAGACATCTCTCACGCTGTTCCACAAAATACTTAAGAGAATTGGAAATGCTCCAGGTAGAACTGCTTCCTTAGCTCTTGCCTGTCCTCCCATAACTCTTTAAAAGCAACCATGGAATAATCTAAAAAGCAGGTTAACAATTAAAAGAGGGAAAGTGTGTGTGTGTGTGTGTGTGTGTGTGTGTGTGTGTGTGTGTGTGTGTGTTTCAAGAAATGTAATTTTTTTCCATTTACCTTTCTGCCCTGTTCATGTAAGTGTATGAGTTGAATGTTTACAAAACATTTTGACAGAGGCAGATATAGGTTGATTTTCAGCACTTGGCCCAATAGTGAATATACAGCAATGGTATTCAGTGAAAGTTCTATGTGAAGACAAAGTATTTCAAATTAGACCAACTGTTCTCCCATCTCAATCTTATCTCTGTTATCAAATAGGGTCCAGCAACAAACCATTCCAATTAGAGCTATTCATAGCTACTGGTGGGTCTAGCTAATTGTTTTAATTGTTCTTTTACTTAAAATCAGTAATCTACATTAGGTGTAAGAATGTTTTGAGGGAACTAAAATAATATTTTTGTTGTTTTTAGTAAAATAAAGACCTTAAAAAGTACCATATAAATATGAACATATTTATGAATGTATGAAATATCCTACTGAATTTAAGAACACAGTTTAGACATTACAAATTAAAGCATGGCTCTAGTAAAAGACTTATCTGATAACACACACACACACCCTTTGTCTCACAAAGTGCTCATAAGACTATTCTAAATGAAGGTGTCCATGAAAGCTACCTCTGTTATCTACTTAAGTGGTACAACTCTTAAACTAAAGGCTACAAAATGAAATAAAACTAGAACAAATTCTTCTTTTGAAGTGAACATAGCTATTTTCAAATTAGACATGCTTGACACTGGACTTGGATGTACTGGGCCCAGGAGCTATGCTGAACTAGAAATTTTACATACATATATTACAGAGGACTATACACTTAAATTATACAAGTCAGCTCTTATCATAAGTAGTATTTCTTTATTGCTCACTTCACATTTTGTGGGCTGATTTGAGCATTCGCTTTTCTGTTAAACATGCAAACATTTTCTAACATGCAAAATCACATGTACCTACTATTTAAGTAGTATTTAGCTCCCTATTTGCAACTGGGAAATAATGAGCACAAACTGTACAAACCATTGGTTTGAAGTATCAAATCGATGTAACATCCCACAATCAGGTGGCTTTTGGGAGTTGTGACAATAAAACAACTGAAGCAAACCTTCAGCCACAGAGAGCTATTTTTAAGATAAAAATAAAATCTCTTCCTATTTTTCCATCATAACAATTTATGTTGGAAATCATTTCAGTTAACAACCTTGAGGGAAAAAGTAGATTAGGAAGTTATCTTACCTCTTCTCTTCCAATTTTTTTCTTACATTTACCCAAAGACCCTTTTTTGTTTTTCTAATTTTTGCCTAGGTTTACCAAATCCTCATACCCACAGCAGAAGAAGACAGCTGAGTTTAATGCCACCTACAGATACTCTCCAAAGATATCTAAGACTTTGGCTGTGATATTAAAAATTAGAGAAAGTCTCCATAAAAGATGAATTTTCTTTTCCCTTGCACACAAACCTCAATTAGAAACTCATTTAATTTAGATTAACTATGTACTGAGATAATTCCATTACATAAAAATATGATTATGCCTGGTGTATTTGAACTATATTTTATTGTTAATAAGCATTCTCTAATCTGCTCTGAGAGCTTAACTCTGATTGCTTTACTACTGTAATTGTGAATACACTGTTAACAATGCCCACAAATTGATTCCAGAATTAGGAATACAGTAGCTTCAGTCACTATGTTGCAATGAGCTACAGGTACACAACTTGTATTCCTTTTAATACAAGGAATCTTGTATTAAAATACCTCTAGTTGATAATTATTAATGTCTTCTAAACAATAGTGGAAAAAAAGAGATAGCTTAAGTTTGTATAGATGTCTGTCCTACATGAAAAGCCATAACAAGAAGCCTGAGTAGTTAGTGAAACTGTTCTTTTTTTCGTAGAAACATATCATGTAGAGAAAAAGCAGGCCCATCAAATAAATAATGATAATGATTGGTTAAATCAACAATGGGGTGTCTTTTTCTTTGGCTAAATTTATCAAATTTGGAAATTTACTAAAAATGTGGAATTTGAAAATTTAAAAATTCTCCAGCTGCTTAGAATTGAGAATATAGTGGTGACATTTCCCACGGCTTCTAGGCTTTATCAAATACCAATGATTCTTCTCTGCATTCCATTTCAATAATACAGTAGTAGACCCCACTTTTACTTGTCATAATCTCTTAGAGTGGATAAATTTTCAAAATTTTAATTTTCAGCTTCCCTTCTCTCCTCACAAACTAACCTTTTTCTTTACTACTAATAAACCCAAACTTAAATTTGAGTCCCTTATTTCTTTGTTCTCCCAGTTCACTAACCCTGTTTCAACTTAATCTGCCCTTCTCATCACCCATACCACACAATCCACCATTTCCTCCCCAAACTGCTCCTCTCCTGATCTCCTTATCAAAATTCTTCATTTTAATTTCAAAATATTAATTGGGTACAAATGTTTTTGTTACATGAATATGTTGTATAATCCTGAATCATGGCTTTTAGGATGCTTGTCACCAGAATAGTATGCATTCTACTCAATAGGTAAGTTTTCATCAAAATTCTTCTCTTCTATTGAGCTCAGTTCAAATTCCATCTCTTTTGTGAAATTGTCCATACTCCTATTAGGTGAAAATTTTTTTGCTTCCTTAAAATCTAAAAACAATTTTAATAACTTAATTAAAGCCTTTTCCACATAATCATGATTATATTAATCTCACTGTATAGATACTTTTACTTTTTTCTCTACTATACATATGTTGAGGGAAGAAAAATTGTTTTGCTCATGTTTGTACTTATAGTATAGTAGAACACCTTTTCTTACCCATAGTAGATGTTCAATGCATTCTTGTCTCCTGAATTAATTGGGATTTTTCTTTTCTTCCTCTGTACATTGGCCTTAACCATGATCATAATACATGTAAAACAAGCAGCTAATAAGTGACTTTTTAAAAAATGTTAAAATAATTCTGTTTGATATGCCTATGCAGAATTTTATGGAAATATTAAATTTACCAGGGAGTTGAGCTGTTTATTCTTTTTTAAAATTCTCTTAAGAAGAGAAGGAAAGGGGGGGGGGAAGGGAAAGGAAAGAAGAAGAAGAAAGAAAAAATATTAATTATGGTATCACTCCTTATCCAAAAAGTTAGCTTACCAAATATACATGTTGCCAGAAGTAGATAAACATTACTAGACTAAGATCATGCCTTTGTTTGGAAAACAATTTTCCCATTTCTTAAAACAGTAAATTTACATTTTTCATTTAACACAGGAATCCCACTACTAGAGGAATATGGAAAATAAAAACAGATGTCCATAAAAAGACTTGCACATGACTTAAAAATAGCAACTTTATACATAATAGTTAAAAACTGGAAACAGTCTAAATGTCATCAATAGGCTAATAAATTAGAAATTGAGATACATTCACACATTGGAAAATGTTGGCAATTCAAAGAAACAAAATAGTAATGAACACAAAACATGGATGATTTTTTAGACATTAGACTGGGTTAAAGAAGGCAGACAAAAAAAGTACATAGTTGGTGATTCATATAAAGGAAATTCTAGGACACATGATACTAATCACATAAGAGTTTGAGGGGTGTGGGAGGAGACAACAAAAGGCCAGTGAGGGCTTTCTGGAAAAGTGGAAATGTTCTATATCTTGACCAGGGTGGTGGTTAACAGGGGTATATATTCGTCACATGTCACCTGCCTGTATACTTATGTGTGAATGTTATAGTACACAAATTATACCTTACACAATCTTGTTTTGAAAAGAGAATATGTCTTTATATTATATTATATTATATATTATGTTATAAATATCTTACTGTCCAGATGAGCCTCTTTTACTCCGTTACAGAATCTTAACTGCAATAGTGCCAGTTCTCAGGGATCTCCAGAATAGTTGGAACAAAGGGAGTGAAATGCCTGACACATAATTGATACTACTCCTTCCATGGAACAGAAAAATCATTAAAGCCTATGAAAACTAAATAGAGATAACAGGTTTAAACTAAATATACACACTGTATTTTCCAAAGAAACCTCATTATACACATGTACATAAATGTGAGTAATCTAAGTAACTATCAAAATATACATCACGAAACAACAGTGGTTTAACTGCATGCCATAATTTAGGCCAGGGCTCCAAATAATAGCACAATGGCTGATTTTGAAAACAGAGTTGCTTATCTGGTTTAGTAGTTATACTATAGAAAACTCTGACCCAGAATATAATGCATAGTATGGAAAGATTGTGGAAGTTATCTGGTTTCTATAACTTTATACCTTCATTCCTATGAGCACTGGTCAACCAATTTCCAACTAAAATTACAAAATGGTCTATTATTTCATTTAACATTAATTTCTTCATCAATTTAAATTTGCAAGTAAGCAAAAGAAAACCATACACATCTTGGAAAAGAGACATTATTCTGTTAACTCCCAAATATACACAAGAAGCCTAATCTTCAACAGCTGTCTTGTCCTTTAACTAAATTAACAATGCTTATTGTGTTCTGGTTTCCAGATGCAGAACAACATGTTTCATGTTAATATGCCTAGTTTCTAACCTGGCAATAAGGCTAAGAAACTCAGCAGGAAATCCAGCCTCCACATACTTTTATCCAGGGAGATAGAGAGAAAAGAAAATGATTCTCTGATTCAATTTATTGTGGAATTAAAAATGCTTATTAAAACTGTTGTTTAGGTCAGGGGTCCCAACCTAACCTATGGTGAGTTGTATAATTATTTCATTATATATTCCAATGTAATAATAATAGAAACAAAGTGCATGATAAATGTAATGCGCTTGAATCATCCCCCAACCACCCCTCCCCCAATGGAAAAATTGTCTTCCAAGAAACTGGTCCCTGGTGCCAAAATAATTAGGGACCACTAGTTTAGGACATTTTTACTCCAAATCTGTTTCTGTAAGTTATGCACAGGATACCCTCAAACCAAACTGAAGAACTAAGACTGTGGGTGGTATAATGATGAATCAGAAAGCTGTCTTTTGAGGTGATTACTAACTCTGGGACTCTTTTTGTCCAGACAGAAAAGAGGAAAAGGAGATGCACAGGCCTAGTGGGTGATCTTGACCAGGATGAATTTAAAATGTCCCTCCCATCAAAATGGACTGAGTAAATGTGTCCTAGAAATCAGTCCCTCAGTCTCCTAGAAATTGGTCCCTCGGTCTCCTAGAAATCAGTCCCTCAGTCTCCTAGAAATTGGTCCCTCAGTCTCCTAGAAATTGGTCCCTCAGTCTCCTAGAAATTGGTCCCTTGGTCTCCTAGAAATTGAGACCAAGGGACCAATTTCTATGACACATTTACTCAGTCCATTTTGATGGGAGGGACATTTTAAATTTAAATTTAAATTCATCCCGGTCAAGATCACCCACTAGGCCTGTGCATCTCCTCTTCCACTTTTCTGTCTGGACAAAAAGAGTCCCAGAGTTGGTAATCACCTCAAAAGACAGCTTTCTGATTCATCATTATACCACCCACAGTCTTAGTTCTTCAGCTTGGTTTGAGGGTATTCTGTGTATAACTTACAGAAACAGATTTGGAATAAAAATGCCCTAAACCAGTGGTTCTGGAACCCACAGCTTTAAGATTATTATAGGGCAATTGTTCCTCTGGGTTTGGAACTATAAGGGGTCCACTGAGCTGAAAAAACAATGACTTGATCCTGGATGCCTACTTCTGAGAACTTCTAGGGATGGATGAGAAGTTCCCAGCATCAGGCCTCTGAGAATCAAAGCCCATTGTCTTTGTCTCCTTCTTAGCCCAGATCCCTCCTTCCTGGCCTCCATAGCAGAAGTTCCCCAAACCTCAGAAACATGGAATCCAGGAAAAGATCCTATTCTTATTGAGCTCCATATTTTAATTTTACTCTTTAAAAGAGAAAGATGTCCTGAGCATTATTATGTAAAATACTTAATTTCCTACAGGGCTTTTATAACAAAGTATAAAATAAAAGAAAGTTGTAAGCAAAAGCTACAATTACACCTTAAAATCCACAAAAGTTTTTAGAAAGACTTACTATTAGAGAAAACTCACTTCAACACATTTATACTTCATAAGTTTTATCTCATTTTTATCCAACAGTAGCAAATACACCAAGAAATATTTTCAAGTGATTTCAGAATGAAAACATTCACTGTGAAGTCAAGCAATGGAGTTAAAACAGAACTCTTCTATATAACTATGTAAATCAATGGTAGTTTCTTTAAAACAGAAACGAAAGAGCACATAATGCATTTTGATACAAAATATACAAAGACACTAAGATCTGTAATTCTACATGTCAACAATTCGGGTACTCACTTATTGTGAAGTCAGATATAATGAAATTCCATTTATTTTGAAGTAGAATGGAAGTTTAAAATTACGTCAATGGAATGTAATGCACAAAACACAATTCCAGTAATAGTGCATGTCTTCTTAGAAAGAAATCTTGGTGAGATGGAAAGAATGGAAAGAATGATTTCACTGTAAATCTCCCATATCCCTCAAATAAACATATTAATTTTTAACATCAATATTTTACTAAGCAAATTACAATAAATTCAATATTTAGTGCTTTAATATATGAAACCATAAAAATCTATCATGAAAGAAGAACATATGTATGTTAATATAAAAATAATATAGTATAAATATTCTAAGTTGCATCTGGTCATATTTATGAACAGAAGAATACAAAAATGAATTTGGCCAGGTGCAGTGGCTCATACTTTTAATCCTAGCTCTTTGGGAAGCTGAGACAGGAGGATCATCCAACCCCAGAAGTTTGAGGATGCAGTGAGCCATGATGACCCCACTGCACTCTAGCCACTGTGACAGAGCTATATCATATCTCAAAAAAATAAACACTTTAGTAAAATGAAGGAAGGAATGAAAATTATCTTAAGCACACTGATAAAATGAATAAAATGGATGTTTCCCTCTGAAGAACATGAGAAACCATAATGTTTTGACTGAATATTAAAAAAAGTTATACATTTTTCTATAGATTCAACTGTCAAAAACTAACCCTCTCATCTCTAAATATGTTTATCATGTAGCAATTTTCATATTAGTTTTCTCCTTTTAAAAAATGCTACTTTCCATATTGAACTGAAGAATTATATATAGAATTTATAGAAGAATTTATGTAGAACTGAAATGGACGCCTGAAATTTAGAAAATCTTGGGATTCTATTTCTACCCTTTCTTATTTTTATCAGGCTAAGCCATTCATTTTAAGCATTGATCTCCTTTATGACAATGGTAAAGGTATACTGCCTTCTACGCCACAATTCTCAAAGGCTTGTAAATGATGGTGAAACAATGAAACCTCCTAGACACCAGAAGCTACACAAATGTAAAGCATATGATACCAGCATGGTGTAAAAGAAAGGTGTAATTAACGCTATCAGAAAGGATTTGATTTTATATCTCCATAGAAATCATGAAAACTATAGTATATGGTTACTGAAATTTAGACATTTAGTTTACAGGATCTCTCTGAAATTTATATTAGCTAATTACTACACAGAAATTTTTAAAGAATTTAATATTAATTTCCAGTCTTTGGAGAATATTTGGCTAATAACTCTACAGTTGACTGCAGAGTTTCTTCATTATTTGATTCATATTGCCTTTTCAATCACTTTAACCTTTCTTTATTTGTGAAGAATACATACTAAGAGAATAAAAATTAAAGTAGAATGCCACTTTTCTATTCCCTTCAAACATTCCCAATTGAAAATATTGCCATGGCCTGGTGAGTTCATACAGAATTCACTCACTAGGTGCTTCAATTTGTATTAAAAAGGAGAAAACACATATAATTTTGAGACAAATTCCACCTCTCCGATACTCTGCACACATAAACACATAAATCAAGCAAAAAAATAAGAAAAAATTCAAATATATGTTAATAGCATGATGAATTTTGCACTGTGCATTATGAGGCTAAAGTAATCAAAGGTGAATTGATCGATAAGGACCTAGAGGAAATGAGTTTTTAGCCCCATTTTAAAAGTAGAAGAGGAGGGTGTTCAAAATAGGATATGCAAAGGAAACAGGAGGGTGTTCTTGGTGGCTCAAATAGCTTAGTAAAAGCATAAAGGAGGGTATTGTCTTTGTTGCAAAAAGTTGGTGAAAACAGCTTTGTTTGGGAAAAGTAAAGAGGGAATTGTGTCCAAGTGAGGAGCTTTATAAGTGTAGAGGACCTAGAAAGAAAACTGGCAGGGAGCCTTTAATATTAATCCCTTATATTTAATTAGGGAGCCTATGATATATTTAAAGGAGCTGTTAAACTGCTAGAATCATCACTTAAATTAAGTATTTAATTAGAACATCATATTTCAGTAGTCCATGATCTTACACCTTTCCTTCAAGTTCTGGTAAATTCTAACTTTGGCTGCCTTTTCTACATTTGAGTAGAAATTGTAACCACCTATTTCTGACAATATCAGAAATATTAGTATCTTAACTATTTCCATATTTTTCTCAATACCTACAAATAGGAAGTAAGTGTTCCTTCCTGAAAGTTAGCTCTTCCCATCATTCAATATTTATTGTAACCACCAGGTACCAGGCTTTGTGCTATGCAGTGAGGATACAGTAGTACTAAAACAGACCTCGGCCCTTTCCCCAAAGGTCTTTACTTGCCCCTCTTTCTCTCAAATTCACCTCTATAAGAAAAATCTCTCATTTGCTGAAGGACCACCTCTGCCTTGCTTTTTAATACAGTTTCATTCTTAAAATATGGAGAAGAGTGCAAATACTATATTTCTTGAACTACAAATTTCTTTTACTAAGTATGTAACCATTTTGATTGCCAATAACTCCGGGGAAGAGACCACACCTAAGGGTATAGTACATGCATCATTTGGCATATTATAGAGGCCTCATGTGTAGATTTTTTAAAGTGTTTTTTCTTTCCCTGAAATAGAAAGAACTTTGGTAAGTGACTAAGAAGAAATAAAGAAAAATGGAAACAGATGCCAATCAGGTCACCCCATGTGGGTTACCTATATTCTATCCCTAGAATTTACATCGTAAATGAGTATTTTAATCTTATTTAATATAATTCTCATCTGACAAGGCCTCACATCTAGAAAAGTTCTAAGCCAAGAAATACACATTCTTTGTCCAAAGCCTAAACACTGCTCAACTCTTACTGGAATATCCTAAGAAAAAAAAATATCTCAAGAAGCAAGATAATTTAAGGTAACTCCATTTTCTAAAATATTTTATTTATCACCTAAGTGGTATTGATAACAACAACCTGTATCTATCTATACTATGTTTCAGTACTTGTAGAAGTTTGTATCTTATAAAATCATTCATCCAGACTATAAAAGCATTGGGAGGAAATTACATGGGCTTTGTTTGTTTGTTGAAAGACAGAGTCTCACTCTGTTGTCCAACCTGGAAGTGGCAGAGTGGTGTGATAAAATTTATTTAAAGGCAACACTTCTGGTCTGTCCAAAAAGAAGGCTTCTTCATTCAGTTTTTTTGAGTGCCTACCATACACCAGACTAGAAGCTGAAGATAAAGCAATACAAGCAACAAAAGGCAAAAAGTTCTATCACTGTGAAATTTACTTTATTGATTTCTAATTGTTAAAGGACTGAAGATCTTGGAAGAGGAACTAGTTGATTAAATGTCCTTCTGGTTTTCTACAATAGAATTGCTCTCAAGGTTTATCTGAAATGTGATTAGATTGGTCTTCTAATTCATTATATAACTGAAAATCATAAACAGGACAGACTGATTACAGACATGAATACAATTTTGACCTACTCCATGGAATTATATTCAGAAGAAGCTGGACACAGCCACATGTTATTTCAAAATGAAAAATATTTCTGTTTGACATTGGCTCTGGAGATGAAGATCCTTTTACAACACAGTTGACATTCCAATGGTCAGTGGAGACAGACAATAATAAACAGGTTATTCTAGACAAACATTAAATTGTTCAAAGAAATTACAAAAGGGAGATGAGAGAGAGCTAATTTAAACTGGTCTTCAGGAAATGCCTCTATAGAGGTGACATTTGATGTGAGTCTGGAATATTGAGGAGACAGCCATGAGGGATCTGACGGAACAATGTTCTGGACAGAACAGCAAGGACAAAGGCTCTGAAATGGAAAGAAGTCTTCATTGTTACTAGAATACAACAGAAAAATAGAATAGTTTGAAATTAGAAAACTACAAGGGCTTCAAAGGTTAGAAATAATTAAGGAAATTCCATATTCTAAGATAAATGGCATGCAGTACTTCCAACAAGGATTTTTTTATGAGAAGCATTGAGGATCCTTGTTGATGTGAATTCAGGAGCTCATTAAGAAGCTCAAAAAATATCTCCTCTGCTAATATTCAGGATTCCAAATATTAGTATGTTTCTTTTGTGTTAAACTTTGCTTGTAAGTTCACTTTTTATTTAATAAATCCACTAGGAAGAACATAATCTTTCCAACTTCGGGCAAGTGAACTATTTCTATTTCTAGTTTGGGCAAGTGAAAGGAAAGAAAGCAGGGTAGATGATATGGCAGAGATTTTGAAAAATCAAAATTTTCAAAATTTTTCAGAATCTCTGGTTTTAACTCTTCCCTACTTTTCCCAGAGAAGAAATTTTTTCTGGATTTCTGCCTTCTTGAAAAGAAATGGTATCATTGATCTAGACTAGACTGAGGTTAAAAACTAAAGTGGTTTTGGCTCTTTTTGATTATAAAATTTACCTTTTAAAGAATTGATAAAAGCTGCAGGTGGTGAAGAACTCAACTATAAAATAATCCTGTAAAACTCAAAGAATGGTCTGCGAATTCCCGGAGTCCCCAAAACCTTATCCATGGGTACATAAGGTTTAAATTATTTTAATAACAAGACAATCCTTATTTGCCCTTTCATTGTGTTGACATGTTCACTGATAGTGCAAAAGTAATGGTGGGTAACAGTGATGGTACATTAGTATAAATCAAGGCACAGGTACCAAACTATCCTAGTCGTCATTTTACTGTTAGTCACTACATACTTCCAAAAAAAAAAAAAAAAAGAAAACAGCTAGTTTCACAGAAGAATGTCCTTGAAATAGGAACAATGATTAAATTTATTAACTCTTTATCCTTCAGTATATCTTTTTAATGCAAACCATATACTGAAATATGATGGTTGATTTGAGGAAAAGTATTTGTACAATTGTTTCAGTTGCAAGCTAAACTAGCCACATTTTTTCATGGAATACCCTTTTTATTACAAAAAGTATCTGACTAATTATGATTTTTAAGACTTATTTGATAGATATTTTCTTGAAAATGAATAAAGTAACTACATTCAAGAAAAATAACTTACAAAATTTGTCAATAATTACATTTGAACTCACAAATGAAAATAAATATTTTGGAAAACTTGTCTCTATCACTGTGAGGTTAACAGCTTCTAATATTTAGAAACATTTTTTATGAGATTAATAGTGATATAACAAATGTGATTTTTAAAAATGTTTTATAATGAAATTTGTCAACTTGTGGGTGATCTGCATAACTCAGTGAATCAATGTTTTCCAAATGATCAATGAATGATGTTATAACATCACACATGAGTAAAATTCTTTCCACGTGCAAGACAGATCAGTGGATTTTAACAAAACAGAGCACAAAAACATTACTGATACAGTTTCAGATACCACAATGCAGCCAATCTTTAAAATTACCACATATTGAGTTTTGGTGTAGAATCAAAGAGGAATATTTACAGCTATCTTAAAGGTATTAAAATACTTCTCTCTTTTTCAACAACATATCTGTATATGTTGTTATATATTTCTTTATATACTTAAATCAAAAATGTAAGCCAAAAGCATATATAGTAATTTAAATGCAGAGGCAAAAATGAGAATCCAGCCCTTTTCTATTAAGCCAGACATTAAAGAGGTTTACTTGGGATATAAAGTTATTTTTCATTAAGCTATGTTATTTTTATCAACATGTAATTAATTATTTTACTACTATTATTTTAAAGTAATAAGTATTTTTAAATTTTAATTTTAATACAATATAATAATAGATATAACCAACATAAATCAAAGTTTCAATTATTTTTCAGATATAAACGAATCTCAACACAAAATGCTTGAAAATCCCTATTTTTATGATAAACTTTTTTATTTCATTAATTATTTAAAGTAAATAATTAATGAATTTACTATTCATTTGCTATAAATTTGCTATTTATTAATAGCAAATAAATTTATTTATTTGCTATTTATTTGTAGGGAATTAATGTACATTTTTGGATGCCATTGTTTGTTCTTACATAGTAGTATGTTTACTAATCAAATAATTTGTGCCCTGTTTGAGAACTATGTGTCATGTATTCTTAAAAATACAAATTAGGTGTCTTAAGAACCAATGGAAAAAAAAATCAAAGAAAGTGGGTGCAGCAAAACTTCAACTAACAATGTCTAAGGCCAACCCTGTCATTTATTATAATAATGACTAGTATTAATAATGATATTTGTATCTCCTATATCATTTAACCCTATAACAATCCCATGAAATAGAATCAAACATTGAATTTTCATTTTTTTAACATGGAAAAATGAGTTTCAGAATAGTTAAATGACATCCATTATTTAAGGTAAGCTCATTACAAAAGGCTGAAGGCAAAACTTGTATTCTGGAGTTCCAATTACATGTCCAGTGACTTTTCTAATGTATCAGAATGAAAAAATTTGAATAGTTGCACATTACATGTTAGGCATGATTGAAACTTTTTGATGGTAAAAGGGCCTATATGAAATGTTTTGTCTGAAATTTTTTCTAAATCTAATGTTTCCAAATTTAGAAAAATAGTTTTATCTAGAGATTTGTTGGGGGGGGGTCTAGAGGGTCTATGACTTTCTAAGTTTGTTTTGTTTTGTTTTATAGAAATTTGCCAGTAGATTTAATACACAGGTAGACACACTAAAAATTCTCTCTACATAAGTTAGTAATAAATAGTGTGCTCCAAATTATTTTTTCACTATAGTGATTAGGGAGAGTCTAAATAAAGAGAGTCTATACTGAGAACTTTTCTACAATCCAATTAGACTTTCCACTGAAGACCATGATGAATTTAATTTACATTGTGTGTCAAACATGTTAAACTGTCATCTCTGCCCAAGCAGGTGTCAAAGAGGACATGTGCTTCATAGCCTAACATTAATAACTAATGTTTATAAAGAACTATGTACCATATATTTTTCTAAACACATTATATATTAAAGGAGATTTTTTTATAAAACGAGTTTATCAATACAATAAATGCATATTCAAAAATGAGAGATACCCAGAAAAAATGTTTATTGTATCATATTTGAAGTATACATGGCACCAAAGTATTGCCAAAATTTCCACCATGTTGCCTGTTTTAAATCACTTCTCACACTGAGATTCTAACATAACCATTAGCTAATTATAGGACCTTGTGTTTCTTCTTATCTCTGTCACTGACTTGTGTAACTTTGACAGAATTGTTCAATCCCTCTACAATGAGATAGTTTGCCACCCATAATCTCTTAGGGCAGCAGTTCCCAACCTTTTTGGCACCAGGGACCATTTTCATGGAAGATATTTTTTCCATGGACGGGGTGAGGTTGGTTTTAGGATGATTCAAGCTCATTATATTTATTGTGCATTTCACTTCTATTATTATTAGATTGTAATATATAATAAAATAATTATACAACTCATCATAGGTTGGGAGTCCCTGCCTTAGACTATACTCAAATAACCTTTTAGAATAATTTGCCCTTCTTAAGCATAGAGATATGCTATATGCAAATCAAATATAATTTTTGAGCTTTATGCTCATATAATAAAGGAGAGAGAAGAAAAGAATGAATATTTACTGATTAGTTGCCGAGTGTTTTCACATTTATTACCTAATTTATTTTACTAGTAGGAAATAGTAGGAAATATAGGAAATATAAACTTCAAACTATATTCACTAGTAGGAAATATAAACTTCATTGACTCAGGCTTTGGTTCTTAGTTAAGTGGCAACTTGGCTATGAATGCAATTCTTGCCTTCTAAATCCATAGTTTTTCTACTATTCAAAGTTACCTCCAAAGCACAGGAATGTGCATGGAAACTGTAGATATAATGAGGTATATGTTAAGAGTTTTTACTGTAGGCTAAGCTAGAAAGTTCGGAATAAAGAAATACTACAGCACAAATTCCAATCAGAACTGAATTCATATATAGGTGTTTTAAAGTACATCAGCAAATTCCTGAATAAACAGCCTCAGTTGAATTTGGTATATCACACAGTGTTGGAGAAAAGTGTTTCTTTGAGATAGAGCATTTCATACCACCAAGGCAGTTGTTGGACTTAATTCATTTTTTGAGGCAATTTGAAAATTCACATTTATTGAAGGCTGTACTAGATGTTCCATGTTTTATATTCAGTGTTCTATATATGCCTCTCAACAAACCAGTGACATAAGGTAGCTAGCTGAAATGACAACTGCACTCCTTCATGTTCTCCTTCATACTTTTGGCCTCATTCAGCGATTAAAAATGTATAGCAGGCAATAAGACAGGAAATTGTGGCAGCTATGTAGGCTTTTGAAAAAAATATATTTGATGTGCCAAACTCTGCATCTCTGTCCCCCTCCATAGGACCTTCCATGTTATAAGCCACTTAAAAGGGATTGTGCTTTAGAACATTAACATATAGCTACTTACTGAAAACTATCATTTTCCCATTTACAATTTATTCTTTGGTTGTTTTTGAGGTACTGATACACTTTGAATTGTGGAAGACTATTGAGAAGCCAAAAGGAAAATAAAAAAAATGTTCCAAAGATGCATCTGAGCTTCACAATGATAAGATTGTTGAAGTAGAATGCTCTGGAATGTAGAATCACTTAAATATACTCTATGATTGAGATGTTTGGGGGCAAGAGATGAATCTAAAATAATTCCATGCTTGAATTATCAGTCTAATCCCATAAATTAGGGCCTATATCTGGGGAAAAAATAACTATGATTTCATTCATTCATTTAACTTTGCTCAAAACTTCCAACACCTCCCCACCTCACTCAGACTAAAAGGCAAAATCTTTGCAAGGTCAACAATGCTGTATGATCCAGATCTCCATTATTTTCTGACCCTTCTCATCATGCTCTCACCTTAGATCCTTACAGGTGTGTTCCCTGAGCTGAGAGTATTTTTCTACCTGACATCTGTATGAATCACTCATACCACCTTCAAGTGTTTGCTCAACTGCAACCTTCTCAATAAGGTCAGCCTTTATCAACCTACTTAAAATAGCAAACAACCTCCCTCCACTCCTACAACTCTTGACTGCCTTTACGCTGCTGGATTTGTTTGTCCAGGGAATTTATCACTTACTACATTCTATACTGTATAGGTATTCTTATATTACTTCTTCATCATACATTCATTGTATTCCTGTCTCCCCCTCTCTATATCAACTAAATATAAGCTCCACAAGAGCAGGGATTTTGGGGGGTGGAGTGTCTATTTTACTCACTGAACACATTCATTCATTTACCACATTCTAATACACATAGGCCCAACCCCACCAATTTGCTTCACAAATTCTAACCTCTAAATTCAGTCTTACCAACTGGGAAAGCCCAGAATTAGTTTAGCTTCTGGTTGTTTGGTATATGCCAAGCCTGGTATGAGTCTTGAGAGCCATACGCTGATTTACTTTGGTCTTTCTGTAAACTCTACCTTCTTTTCTTATTCATTGCAACTGGGTTTCTGCCTAAATTCCTACTTAGCTACCCAGATTAAAGTTGCTACTATACAGAAATCCTAAACCCCAATCTTCTGGATTAGAAGGTAAACAATTTGTATGACCACTGATGATCATTTCTTCCTGATCTTTTTTATAGTCCTCCACCTACTAAATAAGGACCTACTGCAAAGTGAACAGATGACCTACAGTCACTGCTCTTTTTTTTTTTTTTTTTTGCAGAATATTTTGTGGTACAAACATTTTGCTTACATAAATGCTTTTGTACTGTTTGAGTCAAAATTAAAAATGTGCTCATCTCCTAGATAGTGTGCATTTGTGTCTGTTAGGTGTGAATTTATCCATCCCAACCTCCCCATCTCACCTACTTGATTTCCAATGAATATTATTTCCATATGTGCACATAAGTGTTGATTGGTGGGTTTTTTGTTTCTTTGTTTTTTGGGTTTTTTTTTTTTTTTATCTTGACCCTGCTTGGAAACCTTTCTAGCCATACTCCACCCACAAAGTAGAATCCTACTAGAGAGCTACACTGATCAGAATCAAACATCCCTTGGACTCTACAATGTAGTCTGATAGCCACCCCACTAAACTTGCTATGTAGAGACTATGTTGAGATTAGTTTCCCTGTTCTGGATTTCACTAGATCCCAATTACTCCCCTTCCATTGTGGCCAGAATTGTGGTTCCATAATCCCAAAACAGGTTATGAACGGAAATGTGAAACCTCATATAAAGTTTAAGTGAATTTTTTTAATGGTCCACTGCTAAATCTATTTAGGCCAAAAGAAACAGAGCTTTTGTCTCAGAGGTCCAAGTTGAAAAGTCTAGCACATTAATCACTGTCAAAAAATACTCAATATTTACTAAATGTATGAATGGAAAAAGAGTGACAATATTCTGCTTTAGGTAAATGGGACTGAGAAAATATTGAGATGTGAAATCTACCTAAAGAAAACTTTCTTTGAGTCAAAGCTATTGCAGTATAGTGGAAAGGTGTAAGAATTTCAAAACCTACTAACTCAGAAATTCCTTTTCCTGTTTAAGTCCCTCCCATAAAATATAGGCTCATTTTTTTCTTACAATAAATAACCATATCTGGATAGGACCCTTGGAATACCTGAGTTTTAAAATAATTATATCTGCAGGTGAAAACTTCTTTAGTTAGTATACCACAGGTGACAGTTATCCCATATCTCAAGAGCTAAAGTAACTGAATGAATTGAAGAAAAATTGTTAAAGCATGCTCGGTTTTTTCATAAACCCCAGTAACTCTTAATATAGATTCAGTTCATTACTTTGCATGAAATTCTAGGATAGAAAAATCTTAAAAATAAGATAGACTGGAAATCTGTGTACATTAATATGTGAGATAAAATATAATATAAAATTTATATAAATTTTATTAATTCTACCACATCTATAATATAATAGGCAATGTTGAATATGTTCTTATTCTTGGCCATGCATTTTATCTGTTATGAATCATTTTTACTAAACCATTTGGTCAGTATGTAGTGACCAACAAGTTACATATGTATCAAAATAAAATATAAAAAAACTTAATTTAGGAGAGTTATGGCTACTATAAATCCCCTAAAAAACTTCTCAGGTAATTCATAAACTGTTCTTACATTTTATAACACAGGATGTTTTAAAACTGTGCAATTGACAGTGATGTGGAAATTCCATGCTAAATTTTTAAGTATTCTTGCCAAAAATGTGTGAGAATTGTCTCATACATGTTTTTATTTTAAATCCCAGAAGGCATCTAAAAGCACATTTATATATATTTAACATTTTCTTGATTTTTTTAAGAATTCAGATATTTAAACACAAGTATGCCCTCCGAAAACAACAAACTATAATATTAGAATTTTTGAATTAAAAAGGGACTGGAGATTTCATGAGTCTTTAGCTTCCTCTCACGGAGGCATCACATCCTAAAGCATCCCTAACCTGCTATACATCTGACCACTGCCTGCACATTTCCAGAAGCAAAGTATTCATATACAACCCAGTTACGTCGGCACAGCTCAAAATGTGGAAGGGTGAAGAGTGGGGAAGTTGGGAAAAGGAGTAGCTTTCTCCATTTTAAAGAATTCAGACATTCCTCTTTGTCATAGCCTCCTATGGATCCCTTTAGAAAAACATTTTAGTCCCTCTTCTACATAATAACCCTTTCATTATTAATAAATAAAAATTTGAGGGCATCTCTTATGACTTTCTCTCCCTAAATTTTTCCTTCTTCAGATCAAAAAGCTCATGTTTTGAAACCCATAACTATTCTCCTCTCCCTTCTCTGAATTTACACCCATTTGTCAATGAAGTACCCAAATGTATGTTAACCAAGAGACCTGTTTCTATGAGCTTTATATGAAAGTAAGCTAACTTTTCTGTCATCCTGTCACACTTTATGTTCATTTGAATTTGCTGCAATTGAGACTGGCCTTTCTCATCCTGTCGTTTTACTTATTGCTGTACATATAAAGGACAAAACACATTTCCAGAAGAGAGGACAAATGGAATTATTTAACGTCTGGATATGAATAATAAAATCAACTCCATGTGGGTTTCGTTCACGGTCAAGGCTTTAGAGAGCTTTAAAATTCCTGAGCCTGTTATTCACCAGCTTAGCCACTTGAATCAATTTTGGATCATCTGCAGTTCTGATAAGCTGGGATTCTGTGTTTTCCATCAAGCCATTACCAAGATAGGTGAACTTAAGGAAACCTCTGTCACACTATTAGGGACTTTCTTCCAGATTGACTTTGATCCACTATGCAATATTCTTTGGAAACTATTTTTCAATCAGTTGCAATTTACCTACCATTATGCTTCCATTTCCACTTCTTATTCACAAGGATATCAAAAAAGATTTTATCCCCTGCCTTGCTGAAATACATAATCACTTTCATTACATCATTTTTCTATTTCTGTCAATCTTATATCTAGTTAAAGAATTTCCTTAAGAATATCATACTTGCTGAATCAATGCTATTCATTCTATAACTCAGTACACTAATGGAAACCACGTAAGATTTTAAGAAAAAAAAATTGTTTTAAACAAACAAAAAGCCTGATTACATTTCTAACTCAATTACAACATCTAAAAATGATTGCTTCATGTTAATATCTTAATAAATTGGCAATGTACTATAAGGGAAAACAGAACTCCTACACAATTAGTGCTTAGCCAGAAAGGTCAGTGCTAGTATAATCGAAAACAGAAAAGCTGATGATAGCCAAGAAAACACTTCTTCAGTCAAACTCATATCCAGTGATCTTCACTGAGAACATGCTTTAAAGAAATAACATTGAACAGGAAATACGGTCTCAAAAAATAAATGGAAAGAAACCTTGGAACCATAAAAAGGGAATTTCAACATAAACAATACTAAAAGTGCTTTTAGTTGTTGAAAATTAAATTCTTCTTATCAGTTAGGAAAACTTAAGTCACAGCCATTCCAAACCTAGGTTTAAATTTGTCCAATGAGAATAAGCTGAAGGTGAAAAAACGATCATGTATACAAGGCATTTGAAAATTATAAGCACTACACAATTTTAAGTTTTCATGTAATATATTTTACATATACTTTTACTATTAACAGGTTTAGGCCATTTGCCCTTGAGCTAACCTCCAAATATATTACAAAAGGTCTATAACAAAGTCAATAATAAATACTAGAATGCAGATTGTAGAAGTATATGGTAGACTCTTTGTTACAGTTATTCTGCATAAAATTCCTCATTGTATACATCATCCAGTGATCTCTCAACAGAATGGCAGTATAACCCCCTCTTCTGAATTCACCTCAACTTGTGCCTGAACCATAGAAATCAGAGTTAATTTTATCTCAATTAAAAGAAAAAGTAAAGGGAAGTGGAGAGCAAAGAAAGTGTGTGCATATGTGCTAGGGCAAATTCTTAGAACAATCCACTTGATCCCTACTCTGCATGCTTTGAGCTTCTGTCCCATTCCAAGGGGACAAAAAAATTGGTGCCCTCAGCCCCTCTTCTCCCCAGTTGCCTAACAGTACTAAAATATTTTATATCACCAAAATACATCATATAATTGCTCAAAGATTAATAGTTAAAAGTAGGGTTTTTGAAAATGAACTGCCAGAGATTCTCTCAAAATCACTCTCATAAGTTCTACTGATTTAGGCACATTGGTCTCATTTTATCTCTCAGAGAAGGAAAAGCAAAAATAGAAGAAAAAAGTTATACAGTAAGCTCAAGGTCCCTTTTATTCTAGGAATTTTAATCAGGGAGTTATTATTACAGCAAAAAGCTTAGGGTATCTTTTTACTCCTTTAAGAAAAAACACTGCAGTACTACTAAAAATGCTAGACTCTAAGAACAACTATCAGAAGTATTAGACATGACTTTATTCCAGTTAACTAGAAGAGAAATAAGTATATTCCAAAATTTTAGCAGACTCAGTCAGTCTCATCAAAGCTTTCAAAAGGTTTGAAACTCAAGATTTTGTACTCTTAAGATAAACGTTTTGATATTTGAAACTATATCTTAAATATTTCTTAAATATTATTTACTTTGATACAGGTTTTCCAACTTACAGAAATGTTTGTTGAAATAGTGTATTACAATTATGCTTTAAAATTCCCATGTGCTTCTTTTAAAATTCATGATAATAAAATAATTCTTCAAAGACTCTCAAGAGTTTCAGAAATGATATGCATATAAACATTAAGACACTCTGACAAGAATAATTTAAGTTACATTAAATACAACTGTTGTCCAAAGTCCCCTAAAGTGTGTATCTGCTCCCTGTGGTTTTAAAATATACATGGCATGGAAGTATCCTCTGTATTTAAGCAAGAAAAAAAATTCACTCTAATTAAAAGAGGATACCAATATAAGTTGTAGGTATAGAAAAGGTGAGACTTAGAAGCACCACTGCCATAAAAGAAAAAATCCACATACTTAACTACTTTACAAACCCTGTTTAAATAGTTGGAAATGAAGTACCTTAAAATAAAAACAAAAAAGAAAGAAAGAAAGAAAAAGGAAAAAGTTGCATTCACTACCCTCCATAAAGTTCCAAAATGAGCCACAGCTAGGGAAACTTTTCTCTGCAGGGACTGAATCTGATCTGAAGAAACTTGTTTTGTTTTGCAATTGGAGAAAGTTTGTCTCTTGGAAAGATTTCAAAAATTAATTTGTAGGATGTATAGTGATGGCAAGACCTCTCAGAAACGAATGAACGATGAAAAGGACTTTCGTTCCGTTTGCTGGAGGTAAGTAATTCCCCCCACAGCATTCCCTCAGGGAGTTGAAAGTGAACTTGCATCAAGTTTAGCCACTCTTGCCGCAAAGCGCACTCTCTAAAGGCAAAGCGAGAAAGCGGTCCCGGCCCGCAACTCTGGCAAGAGGGGACCAGTGAGGAGTGAGGAGCTGCGGCCCCCGCCAAGGATGCAGTCAACAGCCCAGTCGGTGCCTCGACTGTACCTCTTTGCTGATGCGCCGGCAGCTGCTGCTGCTGCTGCTGCTGCTGCTGAGACCGCTGCGCCTGGCCGCCCTTGAGGCCCCCGGTGAGCAGCAGGATAAGGAGGACCCCGGCGGCTCCCAGCATCTTAGTGGCCCGAGCGGATCCAGTTCTCTGGAGCCAGAGGAGTCGCTGCCGCCCTGTCCCCTGGCCCTGGCTTGTGTGAACTGAGTGAGCTGCAGCTGTTGGGGAAGAGGAGGAGACAGCCCCCTCTGGCTTTGGCTCAGCCGCCGGAGGGTGGGGGGAGAAAGAGGACACTCCCCCAACTCTCCCCCTGCACGGGCACTGGCCCCACCGAAGGCCCTTAAAGGGTCCTCCTTCCCCGTGGCGTGCCTTCCCTCCGAGTGGGGATCATTCCTGAGACGGGATCATTCCAAGACCTGTTATCTGAACTTTTAAATTAAAGAAAGTCATTGATATGGAAGCACTTTGGGATCTGTAAAGTGCGTACACATGGAAAGCATTATGTGTGGGAAATCCAAACAGCTAGGAACTTCTACCTCTTGAGAAAGACCTGGCAAAACTGTGTGCAGCTGCGTGTGTCCAGGTGATCCTCGTCGGAGCCACGACTGTCCCAATGGCCAGGGAGACTAAGAAGTTACCAGAGCAGGGAAAGTGGCCTCTGGGGACACTGCACTGCAGACCAGGGGACTTAGCGCTTGGTGGGCAGTTGGCTAGGCAACAAAGGGGAGACAAAACAAGGTAGCTCCCCTTAGGAGGTAGGAGGATGATTAGAATTAAGACTCAGTTTAGTAAGGAGACATTTACTAAAAGGGAATTAAGGCCTTTGCATTTGTTTCCTTTCAAACTCTCCCAGTCTTGGGGTTTTTTTTCCTTTAATTCAACAGAATTTACGAAAGTTTTTTCTGCCATCCCAGTTTAGATGATAGCTCCTAACTAGTTTTTTGTTGTTGTTTGTTTGTTTATCACAGCCTAAGTCAGTGGTTCTCATGAGGTTTGAAACAGCTCCTTAATGGGGTTTATGAAACTGGCAGGGTGTCTTCCAGTTTATTCAGGGGTGAGGGTGAGGTATTACTCGTATCAGTGCAGTGTACTGTAACTGGGAGGGGGTGTCAAGCGTGCAAAGGTGTTAGCTGTCCTTCAGTGAATAGGTCAATCGTACACCATAAATTATCCTTCTCAGACCCCTGAATGAACCCGTGGGCATTCGTGTAGGTCCAAAAAAAAGAAAAAACTTGTATTATACTTGAAAATTAATTTGCATATAAAATGTTTTTGTATGTTTCTTATTTTCTAGGATGCATCTATAAAAATTGAGGAAATAATATACTTTGTGTTTTTTGGACTTTACCAAGAGTTTTTTGGAACTCTAAATGTGGAACGGAAATATATCATTTTCTCTCTAGTATCTTCCACTTTAAGCTTTCCTAGATTAATTTTATAATCAATATTTGCGTGCAGTCTTCTGAAGTCACTCCACTTTCTGGGCTCTTATTTTCCATAAAAATGCCTTAAGAATAAGACTCTGATCTCCACTGTCAAGTCTACTTATTTTAGTCAACACATGGGAAAAAATTAAAAAGTATATTTAACCAGAATTAAGATGCTGAATGAGTATAATCAAAGCTATAATTTTTTTCAAATAAACCTAATTAAGGTACAAATTATTCACATTTGATACATTTTTAAATGTAAATACCTATTTGACATTTATCCCAATTAATATATAGTCTATTTCTATCATCCCAAAAAGTTTCCTTTCTGCCCTTTGCAATAAATCTCCCAACCTCCACCCTCTGAAAAAGGAAACCACTGATTTGATTTTTGTCAGTAGAGATTAGTATTAGCTGTTCTCAAGTTTCATATAAATAGAATAATAAAATCATAACATTTTGTGTCTGGCTTCTTTTACTTAGTAAAATGTTTTGGAGGTATAGTCACATTGTTTAACATGGGTAGTACATTTTTTTTCACTGCTCAATAGTATCCTATTAAATGGATATATCACTATTTATTTATACATTCACCTATTGAAATACATTTTGATTGTTCCAGTTTGGGGCTATTAAGAATAAAGCTGCTCTGACTATTTGAAAGAATATGTTTCTATTTCTAAATTCCTAGAAGTGATATTACTGGGTTTTTTGGTAAGCATATAATTAACTCTATAAGAAACTGTGAAACTGTTTTTCCTATATAGTTGTATCATTTTATATCCCCACTCCCAGCAATACATGAGAGTTTCAGATGCTCCACCTCTTAATCAACACTTTATCAACTATTATTTCATTTTAGCCACTCTAGTGGATAGCATGCTAATATATTTGTTTTCATGTGCATACTGGGCACTCGTATATCTTCTTTTGTGAAGTGTCTGTTCAAAGCTTTTGTTCATTTTTCTTTGTTCACCATATTAATAATGTATAACTCATTAAGTTTCTAAATTTAAATACATAATCTAGATAAAAGGCCTTTGTCAAATATATTTAATATGGTATATATTTTTCTCAATCTGTGGCTTGATTTTCATTTTCTTGATTACTTTCAAGAGAATTTTGTTCTGATTAAGTCCATTTTATTAAGTTTTCATTTATGTTTAATATTTTTTGTCCTTTTCAGAAATTACTGCCTATACCAAAGTTGGAAACATTATCTTCTTTATTTTTTTTCCTTTTTTTCCTGGATATTTTATAGTCTTAGCTTCTACATTTAGGTGTATGATTTATTTCAAGTAAATTTGATGTTTGTTGTGAAGTAAAGGCTTAGGTGACAGTTTTCTTTTTTCCAGGCAGATATCCATTCATTTCAGCACCATTTATTAAGAAAAATATAATTTCCTCATCTGATTACCTTGGCTCCTTTTGCAAAAATCAGTTGACCACCTGTGGGTCTATTTTCGGACTCTTTTTTCATTGACATACACACATGTACACACATACACACATATATATACATACATACATACATATATCCTTATGCCACTTTCATAGCTTTATAGTAAGTCTCAAAGTTAGGTAATATAAATCCTAAATACTGTTTTATAAAACAAAATTCTTTTGACTATTTTAGGTGCTTTGAATTTTTGTATAATTTTGGGGTGAAAATTTCTTTAATTTATTGATGAAGGTGAACATTTTAGTTTTTATTTT
The DNA here is from genome assembly GCF_040939455.1 of Microcebus murinus. Lineage (NCBI taxonomy): Eukaryota > Metazoa > Chordata > Mammalia > Primates > Cheirogaleidae > Microcebus > Microcebus murinus. The sequence continues at coordinate 32,700,008 of NC_134108.1, forward strand.
TAATAGACTTTATTTTTTAAAACTATTTATATTCACAGCAAAATTGAGCAGAAGGTACAGAGATTTGTCCTATGCCTCCTTCACCCAACATGCACATGCATAACATCCCCCATTATCAACATCCCCCATCCGAGTGGTACATTTGTTACATTTGATGAACCTACACTGACACATCATCATCACTGGGACTTCATAGTTTACATTAGGATTCAATCTTTGTGCTATACATTTTATTTGGACAAATTTATAATGACATGTATCCACCATTATAGTATCATACCGAGTAATTGCATTGCCATAAGATTCCTCTGTACTACCCCTCTCCATACCTCCTCCCCATCCTCTACCCTCAAACCCTGGTAACCACTGATCTTTTTATGATCTCTTTAGTTCTGCATTGTCTAAAATGTCATATAGTTGGAATCATAGAGTGAGTAGCCTTTTCAGATTGGCTTTTTTCACTTAGTAATGTACATCTAAGTTTCCCTGATGTCTTTCTGTGGCTTGATACCTCATTTCTTTTGAGCATTGAATGACATTCCTTTGTCTGAATGTATCAGATTATCCATTCACCTACCGAAGAACATCTTGGTTGCTTCCAAGTTTGAACCATTAAATATAGCTGCTATAAATATCTGTGTGCAGGTTTTCGTGAGACATAAGTTTTCGACTCCTTTGGATAAATACCCAGAAGCACAATTGCTAAGAGTATGTATAGTTTTCTTTGGTTTTTTTTGTACCCCCCTCCCCACCCAGAGTTGACCAGGTTGGAGCTGATTGTGTAGGTTTTTATGTATCTTTAGTTTTCTAAGATCCACATAATTTTTAAAAACAGCTTGTAATTTCTACAAAAAAAAAAAAAACTAGTAGGGAGTTTGGGTACAATTAGGTTGAATGTATAGATTAATAGTGGGAGAATTGATATCTTAGAAATATTGAAACTTCCATTCCACAAATATAGACTGTCATCATTTATTTACATCTTTAATATTCCAAGCAGTGCTTTTTTAGTTTTCAACATACATGTCTTGAACATACTTTCTAAAATTTATTTTTAAGTGTTTCATGGTTTTTGAGTGCTATTGTAAGCAGTACCTTTAAATTTCATTTTTCATACTAATAGTAATACAATTGATTTAGGTTTTATATATTGAATCCTAAAAAAAAATTGTTAAATTCACTTCAAGGAGCTTATATGTTCATTCCTTAGGATTTTCTATATACAAGATCATGCTATGTACAAATAATAGCAGTTTTTCTTCTAGGTTTTCAATCTGTATACCTTTTATATTTTCTCTTGCCATCTTACTCCGGCTGTGATGTCCAGTAAAAAGTTGAATAGAAGGAGTGAGAATGGACATTTTTACCTTGTTTCTGATCAGAAGAGAAAAACACTTATTCCTTTATGTCATCATAACCTATATTATCATAACCTATCATTATGATGATACCTATAGGTTTTCAATAGTTGCTCAATATAAAGATGAGGAAGTCCCCTCATTTTGCTTTAATTTTATTGAGAGTTTGTGTGACAAAAGAGTATTAAATTTTGGTAAATGCTTTTTCTGCATTTAAATAAACATTATTTTTTTCTTTGGTTAATATAGTGAATTATAGTGACTGATTTTTCAATGTTAAATCAAACTCACTGTCCTGGCATAAAACCCAATTAGTCATGATGTATTATCCCTTTATATTGCTGGTTTAAATTACTAATATTTCATTAAACATTTTTGTGTCCTATATTCAACAATACTGTATTGTACACTTAAAACATTTTTAAATGCAGATCTCATGTTAAGTGTTCTTACCACAAACATAAAAAAAGAGACACAAGGAAACTTTTGGAGGTGATGGATATGTCTATTACCTTGATTGTGGCAATGGTTTCACAGCTTTATGAATATGTCCAAACTCATAATATTGTATATATTAAATATGTGCAATTTTGTATACCAATTATACCTCAATAAAGCTTTTTAAAAAATTATATTTGTGTCCACATTCATGAGGGATATCAATCTATAGTTGTAATATCTTTATCTGGTTTGGGTATCAGGGTAATGCTGGCCTTATATAATAAGTTGGAATACAACTCTTCCTGAAATGAGTTTATGTAGGGATTCTATAATTCCTTTCCTAAATGTCTGACAGAACTCATCAGTAAAACCATTTTGGCCTATAGTTTTCTTTTTAAAATGTTTTTTTATTACAAATTATAAATTCAATGTTTTAAGTAGACATAGAGGGATTTGGATTTTCTATTTCCTCTTATATAAGTTTTGGTGATTTGTATCTATTAAGGAACATTTGTATCTATTTTGTTCAAGCTATCAAATTGATTGGGAAAAAGTTATTCAGAATATTTTTATTATCCTTGTAATGTCTGTAGGTTCTTTAATAATCGTTCCTTTTTCCTGATATTGGTAAATTTTGTCTCCTCTATTTTTTTATGTCAGTCTAACTAGAGGCTAATCAATTTTATTTATTGTTTCAAAGAATTGGCTTTTGGTTTAATTGATTTTTAAAAATTATTTGTCCATTTTTTATTTCATTAATTTCCCCTTGAATCTTTAAAATTTTCTTCCTTATACTTATTTTGTGATTACTTCATTCTTTTTAGCTTCTTATGGTGAAGAATAGACCCTTGATTATAGAATTTTCTTCTTTCTTTATATAAATATTGAAGCTATGAATTTTCCTCTAAGCAGAGCCTTAGATGAATGCCACAAATTTGAAATTTTAAAATTTTTCATTCAATTCAAAACCTTTTTTTGTTTTTTAAGAGATAGGCTGGAGTGTCCAATCATAGTATCATAGTAACCTTGAACTCCTGGGCTCAAGCAATCCTCCCACCTCAGCCTCCAAAGTAGCTAGGACTAAAGGTGCTAGTCTTAGCTATTTTGTTTTTCTTTTTTTTTAGAGAGACAGGGTCTTACTATGTTGCCTAGGCTGGTCTCAAACTCCTGGCCTCAAGCAATCCTCCGGTCTTGGATCCCCAAAGCACTGGGATTACAGGTGTGAGCCATTGTGCCTGGCCTCAATTCAAAACCTTTTTATTTTTGAGACAGAATCTCACTCTGTTGCCCAGGCTAGAGTGCCGTGGCATCAGCCTAGCTCATAGCAACCTCAAATTCCTGGGTTTAAGATATCCTCCTGCCTCAGCCTCTTGAGTAGCTGGGACTACAGGTATTCGCCACCATGCTCGGCTAATTTATATATATTTAGTTAGTTAGTTAGTTATATAAATAAATAAATAAATAAATAAATAAATAAATAAATAAATAAAACAATATTTATATAAATATATATATTTATTAGTTGTCCAGCTAATTTCTTTCTATTTTTTTAGTAGGGACAGGGTCTCACTCTTGCTCACGCTGGTCTCCAACTCCTGAGCTCAAAGGATCCTCCTGCCTCAGCCTCCCAGAGTTCTAGGATTACAGGCATGAACCACCATACCCAGCCAAAACCTTTGTAAAATTTTGTTTGTGGTTTGTTCCATGACCCATGTGTCATTTTAAATTGCCTCATAAATATTAAATTTTTTGAGCTTTTATTAGATATCTTGTTGTTGTTAACTTCTAATTAATTCACTATAGTCAGAGAACACATTCTGTATGATTTTAATGCTTTTAAACTTATCAAAACTTATTTTATATTCCAGAATATGTTCTATATTTACAAATGTTCCACATTCACTTGGAAACAATCATATTCTCCTGTTCTTGGATGGAGTGTTCTATAATGGTTAAGTCAAGTTGGCTCATAGTATTTTTCTTCATACTTATCTGTTTGCTTTTTATTTGTTCTACCTATTACTAATAGATAAATGTTGAAATCTTCAACTATAATTGTGGATATCTAGTGGTTACCTATTGCCTCACAAAAAATTACTACCAAATTTATTAGCTTAAAATAGTGAATATTTCCTATCTCAAAGTTATTGCCGATCAGGAATTAAGAAAGAGTTTACTTGGGTGCTCTGACTCAGGGTCTCTCATGAGGTTACAGTGAAGATATTAACAAGGGTTACTATCACCTATCCGAAGGCTAAAATGGGGCTAGACTAGAGAATTCACTCCTAAGATGACTGTGCTTCCCCAAAGGTCTGCTTGAGTGTCCTTATGACAGGACAGATGCTTACCTAGAGCAAGTGATGGTGAGGGGTGGGGGGGGAAGAGGAATCCACAGTGCTATTTATGGATTATATTTACAGAAATTACATACCATCTCTTTCATCAAATTCTATTTATGAGAAGTAGATTAAGAAGTAAAGATCACACTCAAGAGATGAGGAATTCAGTTCCCCCTTACAAAGGAAGGAATATCAAAAAATTTGCGAATATATTTAAAACTGCCACCATCTTACAAGGTTTTTTCCTCATTTTAAGATTAACATTTCTTTGTCATAAGATTTTTAATAATAATGAAGCTCTATTATCAGTGTCTACACATTAGTATTGATATGTCTTCTTCAAAATCTTACCTTTTATTATTAAAAAGTCTCTATTTTTGATGATAATTTATCTACTATAATCTATTTGCCTTATACTCATATATCTACTCCATACTTCTGATAATTAATGTTCACTTAGCATATTTTCCCATCCTCTACCTTTATGTATAAAGGTTGTCTCATAAAGTAAACATACAATTGTCTTGCTTTTTTCAAACAGGCTGATACATTTTACCTTATTATTGGAGCATTTAGACCTATACTGTCCAATTCAGTAACCACTAACTGCATATCGTTTTTTTTCATTAAAATAAAATTAAATTAATAATTCAAGTTCAGACCAGGCATGGTGGCTCATGCCTATAATCCTAGCACTCTGGAAGGCCAAGGCAGGCGGATCATTTGAGCTCAGGAGTTTGAGACCAGCCTGAGCAAGAGCGAGACCTGTCTCTACTAAAAAAATAGAAATTTCCTGGACAACTAAAATATATATATAATTAGCCAGGCATAGTAGTGCATGCCCATAGTCCCAGCTACTCGGAAGGATGAAGCTGCCTGAGCCCAGGAGTTTGAGGTTGCTGTGAGCTAGGCTGACGCCACAGCATTCTAGCCCAGGCAACAGACTGAGACTCTGTCTCAAAAAATAATAATACAAATAATCCAAGTTTTTCAGCCACCTAGCCACACTTGAAGTGTTCAAAAGCCACATGTGGACAGTACAGACTATATGGAAACACAGACATTTCCTTTGACACTGAAAGTTTTATCATACTGTATTGGTTATCGGCTGTAAAAAGGAGAATGGTATGAGAAAAATCAACCCCACAGACTAATCACAAAATACAATGTTTTCTGTAGAATTTTTATAGCTCTACTCAGGAAAGAATAATGTTTAACTGTTAAGATTCTAAAATATAGGAAAATATTATAGAAACAAATATATAAAAATAATAGAAACTGATGGAAAATTAAAATAATAGAATTTTATATGGAAAACTATAAGATGGCAAAATCTGTGAAGAAAGGATAAATATAATCTAGAAAAACTCATGGGTATTTTTCCCTCTAAAACTACATAATCAGTTTTTCTTAAATACAGAATTTAAGACCAAATATGAATAATTTTAGGATTTGGAGTTAATATCATACATTGAATTCTACATAAAACTTCATTTAAAGTAGATTCAAAGCAGTTCTACCACACTTTATAGGCTGAGGAAAGTGATGTCTATCTTGTGCTTAAGAAGACACTACAGGTTTGTAAGCTAAGAAATAGCTTAAAAGATTTCTATTTTTGATAAAAAAAATTTTTATCAGTGTGGAGGATTGTTCAGAAAAATATAAGTAAGGGGAATGGAAGTAAATAAACCTATAAGTAAGGGGAATGGAAGTAAATAAACCTAATAAGAGGACATTGTTTCACTCATTCTTGCTTTAATTCATTCTTATAACATTATAGAGTATCTGCTATATACTAAAAACTAGACACTGTGATTACTAGATAGATAAGTCCCCACTGTCATACCACTTACATGCTAGTACATAGACAAGTAATAAATCAGTAAAATGTTTTAAATGAGTCATTACAAATGATTATATCACTCATAAAGGAAACAAACAAGGTGGCATGATAATAACTATAAGGTAAAGCCTTTTTTAAATAGTATGTCAGGAAACTCTCTCTGAGGGGATGACATTTAAGCTGAGATCTGACGGAGGACAGGACTCCAATGAATGCACTGTTAGAACAGAGGAGAGAAAATATTTTGGAGATGTTTAGGACAGTAAATTGACAAGACTTGCTAACCAACCGGATATAGAGATTTAAGGATTATACTAAAGTTTCTGGCTGGAGCAACTGGCCGTCTGACAGTGTTAATAACTGACATAGGAAATAGAGGAAGACTGCCAGGTGTGAGTTAGATATGTTGACGTCATTGCCATTGGAAATGTCCAGATGGCTATTTTTAGCTCTTATCAAAGCATTTCACAGTCATCCCATGAACAGAGCACAAAGTCAAGGGAATAGATTTCTCTATGAAGTTGAGGAATGAGTGTGGAGGGAATAATTAGAAAACATAGCTAGCCTAGAAACAACATAATTTAGTTTACACTCATTTGCATCATAAATTACTGAAGAGAAAAAAGGAATATCAACTATGATGGCTTAGATAATTTCCTGAGCAACTGGAAAAAATAAGAGTTAGATCTTCACTAAATATCATACATAAAATCCCCAATAAACTTAATGATTAAATTAAAAAATGACAAATTATTTTTAAAAATGATAATAAGTATAGCAAGGAAGATATGTACAAAGTTATTGTAGAAATAAAAATAATACTTGTGGTATATACAAACACAATCCATTAGAAAATGAGAGTATTCACACTACTTTTGAAAAATACTATCTAGTAATAAATATAACAAGACAGACCAATACATAAAATGATATTTCAAAGAGATGCAAATAACATAAAAAGGTAACCTAAATAAAAGGTTCTTGAATATTCTTAAGAAGATTCAACATTATAGTCCCTCCAAATTAATTTATAAATTTATAAATCCTATAAGGAACATTTATCTTTTTTCTTCTTTAGGCTTGTCCTTCCTTGGGGAACCCATCTATTACTTGATTCTTGATAGGAAGAAAAGGGCCTTCTCATCCAATACAGAAGACAAACAGTTCTTTTGGATGCAGCTTCGGGCAAAAGTATCAATCACTGCCAAAGTATCAATCATTGACAATCAGATGCTCCTACACAAGCAGGCCTTCTAACATACAAGTGGTAATATAAAGAAGCGGTGACAAGTTGAAATGTGTTGTAGTGGCAGTACTGGTAACGCTCAGTCAGTAGCATTCATACCAGCACTCTTTCTTTTAGTTCATTCAACTGATACTCATTAGGGACCTACTATATGCCAGGCATTGCCCTAGGTGCTAGGGATATAGTTGTCAACAAAACAGACAAAGATCACTGTTCCTCTACAACCTTAAAGCTTTCATTCTGGGGAAGCAGGGCAGGTAAAAATAATAATCATAATAATTAAATAAATTATATATTAGATAATAATAAATGTAAAGGTCAAGGAGATGTAGGGTGGGAGGTGGAAGTGGGTGGCTAGGGTAGGCTTCAATGAAAGTGTGACATTTGCAGAAACACTTGATTTAGTCGTTGTATTATAGAAAACAGGCCCTGAAGGAAACATATTTGTGCTAACATTTTATTAGGAAGTACTATCCCAGGGAAAAAGGAATGCTGGAAAAGTGGAGTAAGGTAGGGGATGAGATAAAACCAAATGAGAGAAACCATTACTTAGCTGGACACAGATGCATGGCAAGCTGCTTGCTCTGTCATGCAATACACTTTCAGAGAAATCAAATAAAGCTACTCTGCCTCCAAAAGGAGAGAGAAGGGAAAAGAATTTATCCACTGGCTCCATTCCCCTTTTGTCAAAGTTTACCATTTAGGAATTAGTCCTACACACTTCTGAGCTGCACATCTGGGTGCTTAGTAAAATGGAGAGTTGTACCCTGTGTCTTGAAACTCTGGCAATACAGGAACCCCCAAACAGGAGGCAAGAGGGGAGGTTGTATGAAAGAGGGACTAGGAACAGCAAGCATTGCAGTCCCATCAGCCTAACGCAGCGGCAGCTACCACAACAGCAGCCTGACTTGAGGTTTATGGGAACAAATCAAGCCATCCTATGGTTTCTCTGTGTAAAAAGCAGGACATATGCAAAGATTTGGGGTGGTGTATAAATTGAAGCCCATGCAGATTTGAAGACAGTGAGGGACAGAGGAGAGGTAGGCAAAGTGACAGCTTGGGGAAAATGGGTCCAGACCATGTTAGCTATTCAGAGGACATTGGTTCCACGCTAAGCGAAAACAGCAGCTGTTGCTATTTTACATTTTTAAAAGATGTGTCCGGCTGCTATGTTGAAATAGCCTGAGGGGAACAAGTGTAGACAGAAGATGATCATCAGTTAGCAGGCTACTGCAGAAATCTAGAACCAAAGGATTAACAGAAGTGGAAAGAAATGGCAGATGCTAGGTATATTTTAAAGATAGAGCCCACAGTATTTCCTTGCTTTACACAAAATGAAATTTCCAATGGACTTAGAAACTAATGTAAACTTAACTTAAAGGTAAATTTTAAATGCAATGTTAAAATTGTTAAAAATAAAATCACAAACACATTAAAAGTAAACAAAGTCAGAGGTAGGAAAACCTTAACATCCCCAAATTCAAAACATTATCAACATTACAATAAATAAAAGTAACAGATAAGCAACAGACAAGTAGAAAGTATGTGAAACATATAAAAGATAAAATTTTAGTACCTAGAGTTTAAAAAATACTCTTAGAAATGAACAAAAGAAGACAATTCAACAAAAAAAAAAAATGGGCAAAGAATATGTTGAGGATATTCACAAAAAAAGAAACTGAAGAGTAATACATATACAAAAACATCCTCAACCTTGCCAGTTAGTAAGAAAATACAAATTAAAACAATGAAATGTCAGCTTTCATCCATCAGGTTAGCAAAAAAAACCAAAAAAAACAAGAAGTTGAAACTTTAAAAGATTGGACAAAGCATAATATGGCATGTTCATAATTGGTGAATACATTAAGGAGCACAAATTGATAAAATATAATTAAATGTAAAATACCTATCATCTCAACCCAGCAAGTCCACTTAGTATCTATTCTGGAGAAATATTCTTCTCACATCAATTAAAAAAGGCTATTTATGATTTTCATTGTACAATTGAAAAATCAGATGTACCCTAAATTTCTACCAACAGAGGATAGATAAACATATAAAGGGTATATACCAGGTAAAAGAATAAAATATATTTATAGGTCCTGACATGGAAAGATACCTAATATATAGCATACAAAAAAGGAAGTTAGCTAAAATACATAGGATAATAATATTTGCAAGATAAAATGGTATGATGATTACTTGAGTAAAAGTTAACTAAGTCCCCATAGTTGTGAGATTAATAGAGAAAAATGAAGTCATTATTGTCATTATAATATTAAAATAATCTAACAGCTCAATTTTAAAATTAGTTACCACACTTAAGCATCTATCCCTGTGTGTCACACTAAGTCTCTTATCAATTATCAGAAATTATGTTGCATAATATAATAAAATATAATGCAAATTATTTGCAATATGAAAATGAAAACCATGCAAAAACTGTAATACTGCATGAAATTATTGAAAGTGACCTTGGGAACTATGCAAAACACAAATCAAACCATTTGAAGTTAGTCCAGTTAGCAATTAAAAAACAGAAAATGAAGAAGGATGGTAACAAGATGAATGCTTTAAATAAGAATCTTAATGTTTTAAAATAAGGTTTTAAGATCAAAGTGTTTAGCAAACGGAGCTTGCATACTTAAGTAAAAATGGCCTGTTTTAGGACCCTGTGGCAAAAGTCAAATGTGAAATGATTTCTTATCATGTTTTATATACTTTTGTCAGAAAAATGTACTGCAAAACACTCTCAATTCATTCTTTCAATATGCCAAAAATAAGAGCAGCTAAAATGATATTTCTTATTTTTATAAAATAAGAGAAATATTTGTGTTTGTAATTTTATTCTTATTCTCAGGATAAAAAGTCAATAAAAGCCTTGCCCCTCCATCTACTTTGGAATGTTGTTCCTTTTTATAAATTCTACAGACCTCCCCCAAAAATCATTTGAAAGTTTATTTGTTTATATCCTGTACATGTATTTAATTTAGTGAGTCATAAATTTTTAATTTTTAATTTTGCTTTAGTCTTTCTGATTAAAGATGGCAAACATTGACTAAAATGATTTAAAAACTTATTATTCAAATCTCAAAAGTAAATAAATGTAAAGAAATTTAAATAAAATTTTAAATATGTTTTATAAGTTTGTCATGCTTATACTTCTGATGTTACTAAAGCTTAAGACTACACATACGTGTTTGTATGTGTATATCTTAGACCTATAAAAATGAAATAATAGTCTTCTAAACATGCATTAAAAAACACTTCAAGACTTTTTGAAATAGAGATATAGACCATGTGCCTTGAAGAAAGAATCAAATATTACATATATCAATTATTCCCAAAATTCCAAAAATAATCAATACTAATTAAATCCTAGAAGAATTCATTACAAACTCTGACAAGCTGACTCTTGTTAAAGAAAAAATTATTCTGACACTTGCTGAAAAGATAAGGAAGACTTTATTGAAGATTATTTCTATATATGTCAAGACTATTACAATAGGGGAGAGATTGGGCCAACTCTGCATGCAACAAGAACAAGTGAGGATTTATAGCCAAGGAGCAGGTTATGAGGTTCAGTGAATGTAAACTGGTAAGAGAATACATCAGGGGTTGGGGATTCTCTCCAAATTGACTTAGCAGGATTCTTGCCAAAAAATAGACTCTGCAAGGACACACATGGAAGCCCAGAGTCAAGGCCTCATTGAAAAGAAGGCTCACAAGAGCCTGACTCAAGTTTGGTCAAGGAGAAAGTTTTTGCCACTTTAAAGTTTTTTTAGGGGGAAAAATGTTTACAAATAGCCAAAACAAATTTCTATTAAAAAAAGAAAAAGAAGCAGGGAAGACATTAACACTTCGGCAATTTAAAAACAGATCAATTGTATATGTTTAGATGTATAAGTACAGTACTCATGAATTAGTGGAGAAAGGATGTCACTGTAACCATTATCCACCAAGGAAAAGATGAAATTAGGTTACTACTGCATACTTTATGTAAAAATGAATGCCAAATGGATTGAAATTTTAATAATACAATAGCACTTCAAAAATGTAAATGAAAATACAAGAGAACATGTGAACAATATAGGGGTAGGAAAGTTCTTCCTAAACAAGTCATAGAGCTCCAGACCACAAGAGAAAAATTACCAGAATTGACCACATAAAAATGTTAAATTTTTCCTTTGGAAAGAAACCACATGTAAAGTTAAATTACAGACCACAGACTATGAGGAATTTTTTTAATATTTAATGAGCACATGGTTTATATACATTTATTTTTTAAAGTTTTTATGAACTACTGAGAAGAAAGAAACAACCCAATATAAAAGTAGGCAAAAAATACTAACAAATAATTCACAAGAACAATTCAACCAGAAAAAAAAGATATAAAAATTGCTCAACTACTTAATAAGATATTGTTTCAATAATAAAATATCTGTTTTCACTCTATGGGTGAAATAAATTGATCAAACAAAATTTAAAGGTTAATCCTGGCTAATGCTTATGGAAATATAGGAAAACAGATATTCTACCTAGGTATTCCCCAAAATGATGGTAACAACAATAATATGCAACATTTAAAACATTCATTTCCTTTGACCTAATTATTCCACTTGTAGAAACACATGTTTCATAAACACAGTCTATTTTACCTAAACCCATGTTTCTTTAATATAAATTCTTTATACTTGATTCAGAAATAGAATAATAGATGCAAATATCACAGGGAAGCTGTGTAGATTTATACATGATTTTTTCCAGGAAAAGGAAGTGGACAAAGCATGAGTAGAAATACAACCTTCAGCATGAAAGGAAAAATGTCCACAGCTGGCCTTATGCAATAGTATCAGGATTCCATTAAGAAGCAGTGCCTACACCCAGGCTTCCCCATGATAACGGGTCACCCTCACGCTTAAATAATGCTCATTTCATGGCAGGTTCCAAGGCTACCTCTGCCCACCCTAATGACCTCTAGCCAGCTCACTGATCTACTATAAATGCACTGTTTCAGCACCATCAGCTTTACTCTTATCAGCATTTCCATTTAGTCATTTTGTACATTTTTAATATCCATTGTGACAGCCTACAGACACACAGAGCTCTTTGCCTGTGCAATCCACACCATCTCCCCAAGTACCATTTTCTGTTTTTGTTGATGAGCTAGTTTCAAAGGTGCGCAGGTACTGAGTGGTCTGCACAACAATATTTTATGCCTTGTTATCTTAATCGTACTGCTTTGAAGAATATGAGGCTTTTTAGGAGCTCAAAGAAGAAAGCCTGCACTTAAAAAGTGAGTGAAAGGATGTGAGTATAAGGATGGTGATTTCTGGACTGTCTGTAACAGTAAATACTTCGAAATCTGGAATCCATCAATTGGGAAATGATTAAATAAATTATTATATTTCCTTTCCATAGAATACTATGCTATTATCAAAAATAAGTAGATCTATAGGCATGGAAATTTTACCAAGATTTATTAATTTTTAAAAGTTACTAAGCAATATGTATTTTAACATTAAAAGCAGGAATGTTCAGATCTCGCAAACTTAAAAAAAAAAAAAAAGCAGGAATACAAAATTCTATCTGCATGTACTATATTTGTTCCTGATGATTACATATAAGGATGGAAGTGTTACTGGTGGAGAATTTTTATGTTTTAATAAATATGTTTCTGTACAATTTAAGGCTTTCAAAACAATATGCATGCATTCATGTAGTGATTCTTAAATAACCTACTTTAAATTCAAACCCTGAAAATCTACAAGAAAATGTTCAGCTCTCAAAATAGAGGAAGATAGAAATGGAAAAAGATAAAGATGAATATAGCCTATATTAGTAAATTTCAAACCTTTACTATGTCAAAAATCATAAATAAAATGAAAATATAAACACAGGCTTGAAAAATATGTGCAACACATGTAACTAATATATCAATACCTTCTTTAACCTGTGAGCACATCAAAAATATGTGGAGGTTTATAAAAATATAGATTCCCAGACCCACCTATAGCAATTCCATTTCAGCCAGTGAAGAGTAACAGGAAAGTTGGATGGACTAGCAAGGAGATACAGAATAGTTCATCTGAAGCTGTGAACAAAGGATGGGACTAGTTGGAGGAGGGATAGATGTTTAGGGACTGAAGAAGAATAATTTTTTGCCTGGCCTAGGTTCAGATAGACAAATTAAATATAGACAATTCAAGACAGACAAAGAAGCCAGGCAGAAGAGAAATAAAATATCAGTATATTCCACAGCATTGTTGGAAAATGTAGCCAGGAGAACTTCTCAATATCAAACTTCAGGGTGAGCTACTTATCCACTCACTTGCAGTCAATTCCAGGAAACTACCAGCACCACCCTACCCCGTCACAGAGCCCTGCTCCCAAAGAGACCTTATTTATGGAGTGGAGGACCTAAGCAAGTAGACAAATACCAAAAATAGAAAAGCCACAGCTTTATATGTCCAATTTTTCCTCCTCAACTTATCAACCAAATAATTCACTCCTCCTCTCATAGACAAAAAACAGCACACTGAGAATGGCAGGGGTGTGCCAAAAAAGTAGGTAAAGATTTAAATTTGTAATTAGGGGTAGTAAACCTTTAGAGATGAAAACCTTTAAAAGAATAATTAAGAAACTCCTAGTTATTAATATAATTGATAAAATATACTGTAAAACAGCTTCTATCATTTTAAAATTAATTTGTTCCTTTCAGAATTTTTTACATAACTTCTGCAGTAGATAAACTTGAAGCCCTTATGTGAAACATAAAACGTTATCATTAACCTTGACTTAGAGGTTTAAGAATATAGAACAGTTCCCTGAATCAGCACTCCTCTGAAGGAGAAAAATAGAGTTGATATTTATATCATAAGTGTCAAATAATATTCTTTAGAATCCAAATATCTTACTAACCTGTTTTACCTTACATCATACTATAATTTAATTAGGATTGAAATGTATCCATGATCTACATGGAGGCAAAAATTATGAAAAGGAATATAGAAAGAATTATAAAGTACTTGTAGATTCATTATAACAAGTGTAGTGCTACAGAAATGTTCAACTGAAAGAACACTTACATCAAAAGAGGTATTGAGAAATAAAATGATTTGACAGACTCTCTTAATTTTAAGTTAGTGAGCAAATTGTCCTTACAAAATTCAAGCACCCTGGCTCATGTCAGGGCATATAATCTCAAAACACTCTTAACCAGAGTAATTTGGGGATGGCTAGAGGTGATAATCAGGATAAAAGGTCACTTTTAACGTTTTTGCTTTTATTTGAATTTTTCTCCTTCTTCCCATACTAGAAAAATGATCAACCTTACAGAAGTAAAATTCTCCTCTCCCCCTACTTTTCAGATGCTGGTCTGAGGGGATTTGACAAGGCTTCTTTTAGTTATATTTGTGATGAATGCTGCAAGAGCTATTCACTCATCCTAACAGTGGGACATTATAATTCTCTACTGTATTACACTCCAGCTTGCCATGTACTTGTTTTGACCAGTGAAACAAGAAATGTGATATGTGTCACTTCTGTGTACTTCATCATGCTTTCCCCCTACTCTGTCATGGGACTAGCAATGGTCCAGAGAAGCCAGTGCCATTAGCCTGAGTCCCATGACACTCTAAGTGACATATAGTGCAAGATAGAAACCTCTGGTGTTGTAAGACCTTGGGAGTTTGAATTTGTTGATTTTAGCAGAGCATTCCTATATCTACAGATACCAAGAATCATCCAGGAGAAAGGAGACAATAACAATTTGGCCTACTTTCCTCTTCTGGATTAAAAGGAAGAAAAAAATCCTCTTTTTTATTTTTCATTCCCAAGTGCCTGCTTGAATTGGTTTATTAAAACAGAAAAAAGGATCAGCTGGTCTAGGACTCTATAGACATAATCACTATCTTTATTTCTATAAAAACTAGTTACTGTTTACTAAGTATGGAAGATTTATTTTAGTCTTTCCATCAAAAACCTTCATCCAATTTCTGATCTGAATATATGTGAATGGCAATTTATTAAAAGAAATCAAAATAATACTAACTTCCATTAGGAGAAAAATGCATTATTAATTCCTGAATCAAATAAGCTTCTATTTATTTTTACTATGAATAAGTATGTTTTAAATGGTGCTCTTAGAAAACTATGTAATTTACAAATGAAAAACATTAATCTTAACAAATTCTTGAGCAAAGAAGGTTATGGCCTACTGAAGAGAACTTGATGCTTTCAATTAAAATAACACTTTTGAAAAGAGTCTCTACCACCTTTATTTGAATAGTACTTCTGTTGCAAGAGAAAAGCTGCCAAATGTGTCTAGAATTGATTAATAAGGAGAATAATTGCCTCCTACTAATTTTAATCTTTTGTACAGCTTTGCCTCTCATGGGATAAACATGAGGACTATGTGGCGTTATCATCAAATCTGAACCTAACCATTCCCTTGCCAGTAGCCAATGAAGTGCAAACACAAATTAAACTAGATTGAGGATTATATTACTTGGCTGTTTGAAAATTTATATGACTCCAAAGCATGCAGGCAGAGAGAAGCAGATGGCAATACTGAGCAAAATTTTCTTTCTGGATATTGCCCATCTGTTTTCCTCTTTGCATTTCTACTTTAAGCTATTCTAGATGTCCTGATTTTTTTTTTTTTGCAATTGCATAAATTAGTTATTCAAATTTTCAGTGGTCAAGTAACATAGAGTCGATGATTTTCATATAAGCAATAATAATAATTGTAATTTATATTGAGTGCTTACTAGGTTCCAGGCACTCTCCTAAAGATTTTAAATGTCTCATGATTTTTTTATTACCACTAAATAGATACCGTTATTATCTTCATTTTACAGATGAGAAAATTGAAGAATAAGGAGTTTAAGACAATTTTCCAGTTCACATTGCTAGGAAATGGTGGAATAGGGATTTAATCTTATTTTAATATGTCAAGCCTTGAGAGAAAATAAAAGACTTTTATTTTGTTCTAAAATTCAATGTTCTCATTTATTATTTTTATATTTTTTTATAATCAAACTTAAAATATATTTTATTTAATCTTTCTCAAATTCAGTGAAGATTTTTAAATAAACATATTTCACATATTTAAAACAATTTCAAAAGATTTTATAAGTGGTGAGTTTGTATCGAGCCACTGAATTTCAGATTTAGAAAGGACATTAAATACATCTTATATAGTGCTTCTCAAGCCTTTAAGCAAGGGAACTCTTTCTTTAAATAAAATTAGATGAAAATCTGATTTTTATAACCAACAACTAGTTCAGATGGAAGTGCCTGTAGATAATTGGGTGTGGGGTAGAAGGGAGCTAGAGCCCTGTCCATTCAACAGCTCTCTCCTTTTCTCCCTCTTTTTCCCTTGCAGTGGTCCCCAGTACTCTTTCTGGGAATTCCAGCTGCCTTCAGGGCCTCTGAATAAAACAACTGGTACTTCCTAACAACAATATCTGATTAATAAAAAGATAATGTTTATTTCAACAAGCCTCAGTTTCATTAAAACCCAATTTACAGATAATCCCCAAATGTAATAGCCTACCTTTACCCACTCTCTCCATCCTCAGAAGCCAAACTGTGCCACCAAAGGAACCTCCAGAAGAAGCTTTAAGATTTTTGAATCATCTGTGTATTTAGAAATGGAGAAAAGGAGAAGCTGTAGAAAGCCAAAGAGCTTTGGTGAGCCAACGTTGGCGACCTGCAGGCAGAGCTAGCCTACTAACATGGTCGTTCATCAAACCACGTTTACAGCATCCCCGCATTTACAGGCAAATACAGTGGTACAAATATTGGTGTGAATTAATTAAAAAGAGGTCAACAGGCCGGGCGTTGTGGCTCACGCCTGTAATCCTAGCACTCTGGGAGGCCGACGTGGGCGGATTACTGGAGGCCAGGAGTTCGAAACCAGCCTGAGCAAGAGCGAGACCCATCTCTACTATAAATAGAAAGACATTAATTGGCCAACTAATATAGAGAGAAAAAAGTAGCCCCGGGCATGGTGGCGCATGCCTGTAGTCCCAGCTACTTGGGAGGCTGAGGCAGAAGGATTGCTTGAGCCCAGGAGTTTGAGGTTGCTATGAGATAGGCTGTCGCCACAGCACTCACTCTAATCTGGACAACAAAGCAAGACTCTGTCTCAAAAAAAAAAAAAAAAAAAAAAAAAAAAGAGGTCAACAATTTTGGAATATGGATCTCTTTGGATTTTGCAGTGAAGTTGAGTGAGTGCTATACTTCAATACTAGGTTAGAAAATTAATTGTAGGCAGAAAAATAGATGTGCAAGGGATCAATAAGGACCTAAAATCTGCATTAGCATAATCATACTGTACCTTCTTTATAGCCTCATAGGATTAAGTTGGCTGGTGTGGGCTAGCCTAGTAACCAACCTAATTAAGAATACGATATGTTTTTCTTTGGGAATGATAATCTAAAGTCCAAATAACCAGCTTACAAAAAAACAGTTTAAAAAAATCAGTGCCTATCATGGAGTTGTCTTTGCAAAAACACACACACACACACACACACTCTCTCTCTCTCTCTCTCTCATGTGACTGTGGTTCATCAGGCTCTCCAACCTAAAGCAGTGGTAAGGACATTGATCTGATTCTTGGTACATACACTGAAAATCTTGTCCCTCATCTCTGCTAAGTCTCTCACACTTTCATAATATATATAGTTTGAGGGTACCTGGAGCATCCGGACATTCCACGGAACAGTATAATGTTTCCTTATATATTAAAAACATTATGCTGAAGAAGCAGGTTAAGCAATAAAAGACAACTACATTGGAAGCCTTGGTAAGACAGACGAGCTCCAGAAGGGAGGAAATATAGTCTACGGAAATTCAGGGGTACCAGTGAAACTGGGGACAGGGGAGAGGTCAGTGGTCTGAGGTACGGCATGCCAGAAGATTCCTTCCGAAGGACACAGCAAATCGTTGTACCTTACACAGGTCCGTGGCCTATTGGGGCCCAGGCTGCAGCTGGAGGTGGGCAGCGGGCGGGCAAACGAGGCTTCATCTGTGTTTGTGCTGCTCCCCATCACCGACAACACAGCGCGGGCTCCGCCTCCTGTCAGATTCGCAGAGGCACTGGATTCTCTCAGGAGCGTGAACCCTACTGTGTGATGCGCATGCGCGGGATCTAGGTGGTGTGCTCCTCGTGAGAGTCTGGTGCCGGATGGTCTTGGGTGGAGCCAGGCGGTGGTGCTGGCGCTGGGGAGCCATTGCAAGTGCAGATTTTCATTAGCAAGGAGGTTAGACTGCAGGATGAATGTGGTGCACTTGGGTCATCCGTGGAACCATCCCTCCCTCCCTCCCTTGCACTGCACCCCCGCTTCATGGTACATGGAAAGCTTGTCTTCTCTGAGGCTAGTCCCTGGTGCCAAAAAGGTTGGGGACCACTATTACGCCTCCCAACATTAAAAAGGAAACACAGTTCTTAGTGGGCCTCCTAGGGCTAGGGGTTCGTTCAAATCTTTGATGATGTTATTCCTTTCTCCAGGGATAAGGTATTGGTTTCAATTTATATTGCTAGGAAAAGAAGGCTCTACAGATTCCATTTGGCTCTCCCTATCACAGGAACCTTTATTCCATGGCTCAGATGGGTTAAATCGAAGTGCTGTTCCTTGCTGAATGTATGTAAGCCAATCATACACTCAGGATCAAGCAAAATAAATATGCAGTAATGTGGCAGACCGTATTAGTTAACAACTTAATACTCATTCTTCATTTCATTCTTGCTAACACCCTCACTTTAATCAGGGAGCAATGTGTGCAGCCCAAGTGAATGCATCATGACAAATCCTCCTTTTTTTTACTTTATTGTCAGGGTGGGCACACACATGATTCGGTCCTAGCAATGGTACCTTAGTTACTGTGGTCCACACCCCTCAAACTGCCAAAGGGTACCCTGTCTGTGGCCTATTAGGAACCCAGCTGCACGGCAGGAGGTGAGCAGCGGATAAGGGAGCTTCATCTGTATTTACACCCTCTCCCCATGCTCACATCACCACCTGAGCTCTGCCTCCTGTCAGATCAGCAGCAGCATTAGATTCTTTTTTTTTTTCCGGCATATTATGGGGGTACAGATTTTAAGGTTTCAATAAATGCCCATTCCCCCCCTCCACCCACAAGTCTGAGTCTCCAGCATGACCATCCCCCAGATGGTGCACATCTCACTCATTATATATGTATATACCCGCCCCCTTCCCCCTTCCCACCTGCCCAATACCCTATTACTGTAGTACCTATGTGTCCACTTAGGTGCTGCTAAGTTAGTACCAATTTGCTGGTGAGTATATGTGGTGCTTGTTTTTCCATTCTTGGGAAACTTCACTTAATAGTATGGGTTCCAGCTCTAACCAGGAAAATATAAGATGTGCTATATCACCATTGTTTCTTAGAGCTAAATAGTACTCCATGGTATACATATACCACATTTTATTAATCCATTCTTGGATTGATGGGCACTTAGGCTGTTTCCACGGCCTTGCAATTATGAATTGTGAACCCCACTGTGGACTGCACATGCGCGAGATCTAGGTTGCACGCTCCTCTGGAGAGTTTGGTGCCTGATGATCGCAAGTGGAGCTGAAACAGTGATGCTAGCGCTGGGGAACAACTGCAAATGTAATGAATATAATGCGCTTGAATCATCCTGAAACCATCCCTTTCCCCTCCCCTCCCGTGAAAAAAAAGTCTTCCATGAAACTGGTCCCTGGTACCAAAAAGGTGAGGGACTGCTGCTAGCAGAAATGTGTCAGATTGATGGCATTCCTTGAAAAGTGTTTCCTTTCTTGATAAAAGGGGGAATAGGCAGCAGATTTAGCCTTTTGTTACTTAACTTGAGCCTGCCTTGAACATGAATGTGTAAGCAGGAGTTGCAGTGGCCATCCTTTGATGCGAGGGAACAGAAAAGTGAAAAACAGAATCATAGCCTCTGATATTGCAGGGATGTTGGGTGCATTGACTGCTGCTTACCTCCAGACATCTCGGTCTAGGTGCAACATGAATGCTTACTTATTTAAACCACATGAGTTGGAGTTTCCCTATTTGCGGGCAAATATAATACTAATGAAAACAGATGGGATAATCTGGGCGATTAAACAACTATGTTTAAGTTGTTTGTGACTCTATGTACTGAAAAGCAAGACCTTTTTATCTCTTTATCTGGGCAGTGTTTTGCATTTGTAGTCCATGCACTAATAAAAGTGTTAACAACATAATACAGCAATACACAAACTCAAACTTATGTTTCATTTTCAATGTCTTAGCTCTATGTAGCGAAAAAAGATAACTTGTTTTGTTTTGCATAGACATAGAAATGTTCTCTTACTTACAGTCCGTGCCTTAAGCCAAGACTTTTAGAATTTGAGCGAATCATCCTTTTTTTTTAAGATGTTCGTATATTTAGGAAAAAATATTTTATCATTGAATTGCTCTTCATACTACATTGTCACAGCCACTGGTCTCTTGCAGCCTTTCTTTGAGTTTTTATTTCATAGTATATGACCACAGGAGATAATTGAATTAGTGGCTCAGGTATAGAACCAAAGTTCTATACTTTAATAGTCACTGGAATTTTTCTGCCTTTGGGCCAGTTAACAAATTCCAGACTTCTCAACTCCCATGCACTCCACCATCCTAATTTTATATTAATAAGGGATCTTCAATGAAAGCAACAAAGGCTGACACTGGCTGATTCAAGGTAAAAGAATGTTTTGAAATAAACTCCAACAGCCTTGGAGGACCAGAATGAGAAGCCACACAGCTAGAACAGCAGCGAAAATGATACCCTTTGAAGTTGCCATTCTTCATGTGACTGTTGCTATTGCTGAAATACGTTCAAAGCTACAGGAAGCACCACTAGCAATTCAGAATGTAACTGCTGGGACTCCTGCTATCGCTGCCCCGAGAAGGTGCTAATCTGCCACTGCTCAGCCTGTCTTTGTCTTCTACCAAACAGATTCTGTGTATATTTCTTTGCAGCATTATCTTATAATTCAAAGTGTAGGCCACATGAACTTGGTTTCCAAGCCTAAGTGCAAAGGAAGCTAGATAGGCAAGCACCATCAATACTTGCCATTTAAGCTTCTGCATAGGAAAGTAGACTCCCTCCAATTAAGCGGTTTAGGTCAGGAATTCCCTATATGTAGAAAAGTACATAAAATAGACAGCTTAAAACAAACAGGTAAATTTCAATATAAATTGTTAATATTTATCAAATGTTTGATATTTCCAAGCACTGTTATATTAGCTTTCTATTAATATATTTTAATTCATTTCATTCTTTCATTACTCCATTTCCCCACTTTGGAAGCAGAAACTAAAACATAATGAGGTTATATAGCTTCTTTGAGATCATAGTTAATAAGTGATAGGAGAAAATTCTACTTCATCTCTGTCAGATTCCAAATCCACACTCTTACCTATTATGTTCATTGTTTATAAGTGTATAATTAAATTCTCACAAGGTTTAAAGTGTATAGTAATTTTGACATATAGTATTGCTTTATTTCTTGGGGAAAACTGATAAAGTGCTAAGGAAATGTCATATGAAAGAAGAATGTTAGCTTGTGATTGAATTTAAAACCTGAATCATTCGATTAAAACTTTTGCCATAGGCCTAAAAGTTCTTAGAATTGTGAAATTGAGTCAAAGACTCTAGTTATAAAATTACAGTTTACTTTAGAATATATTTGAAACCTCTGAGCAGACCTCAGCAGATATATATATATGTGTGTGTATATATATATATATATTCTCTCTCTTTTTTTTTTTTTTTTTTTTTTTTGCTTTGGGACAATGACTCAATATATTGCTTTCTGGAAAACATCAGCAAAGATAATAAAAAAGTGATATTGCCAGAGGTGCTTTTCTCTTTACTGGACAACAAAATAGCAAAATAATAGATTTTGACATGAGTAGCAGCTACATATTATGGAAGAATGCTTACTTTCAAGGCTTAAATAATTTAACTTTTTTAAAATAAGTGCTTTCATATTTTAGGTTAATGGTATTATTGATATGTATTATGAGGTAACTTTGACCAAAAAAATTAGAATGAAAATACCGATATAAAGTAATAGATTTGTATTTGTCAGATACAATGGTCTCAATCATGCTCAGTATGGGACATATTACATATAAGCGCTCTGTAATTGTTTACTGATTGAAGAAATGCCAATACTGTGACTCATTTCTGTTTATCTACACTGTTCTTCTCAACAGGTTTCCCAAGCCTTGTCCATTTCACTGAATCCTGTATCTTCTTGCCTCTTTATCTCGGCAATTGATTTCCTCTCCAACTTTATTGAAAGAGGAAGAACATCTAACTTGAATGCTCAACATTTTCCCCATTTCAATTGTCCTGTCATTTTCTTTCTTCCCTCCTTCTCCCTGCATCTCTCTCTCTCATTTTTCTGGTTCCTCCCCTCCCTTTCTTTCATTTTTTTTCTCTTTCACTTCCTTCTTAATTCTTTTCTTCCTTCCTTTTTTTTTTATCAAGAAAGAGCAGCCAAGAAAGCAGAATCAGGAAAAAAGAAAATAACTATCATCAATTAGAAGGCAAAAGCCATGAGTTTGAATTTCAGTGACAAAATTCCAGTCCCTGAAACAGAAGGGTAAAACACTTCAGAATCCTGGAAGAGTCAGGGGGCTAAAAAGAATGATTAAGGGATTTAGATGACTCAAAAGATAATTCTGGTTCATTTTAGAAGCCAATTTATTGAAAGTCCATCATGAGCCAAATTTTGCCCAAGATCATGGAAATGCAAAGATAGATGAGATATAGCCCTTTGCTGGGGCATCTCATGGTCCAGAGAAGGTGATATAATAGGGAAAAACTAATAAATATTCTATAATAAAATCTTCTAAGAGACAGAGAGAGAACAGGTATAAAATGCTATGGAAAAACAGATGAAGGATTTTATTACTTTAAAATCCCTTAAGAACAGACCCTGAGCTAATATGCTACTTAGTAATTAAGAGCTACTCCTAGAGGAATGTTAATTCCCAGTCACCATTTTTCTTCATCTCCTCATCCCAACTCTTACTTTGTGAAGTGGATTCAGTAGCAGTATGGCAAAGTGGACTCAATAACCCGAGGGCTGCCATTAGACAAAACTGTCCATTGGAAATCAGGCCATTGTACATGTAAATGATAGGCAGAGCCAGGGGGTACAGGCAAAATGCCAATAATGTCCACTACAAAAACTAATATAGAAAGGGTCAGAAAAATTTACAAACAAGAATGAATTGGACTGTGGCATTGAAATACAAGTGAATGTTTTCCAAGAAAAACAATACAAGATCATACTATGGAGAGAAAATGAGGAGATATATTTGGAATATATAGCATTGCCTACTATATAGCACATACTTTAGAGGACAGGCTACCTTATGGGACATAGAGATGAAGTTGGAAAGATAACCTAGAAATCACTGTGAAAATCTTTGTATGCCATGGTACAGATAGACTCAGTAGGTTAAAGGAGAAGCATTAGGGTCCAGATCAGAACCACGTTTTACAATATCAGCATTCATAGAACACTTTTCTCTAAGTGCCTCATGTAAATATTCTCTCCTATTCCTCAAAACAAATCCCCAATATATACTACTACCCACATTTTATAGAATGGGAACCTGAAGCACTGAGTAGTTAAGCAATGCACCCAAGGTCAGGCTACCAAGGTAGAGTTAGAATTTGGACCTAAATACAATAGTCCTCCTTTATCTGAGGTTTCACTTTCTATGATTTCAGTTACCTATGGTCAACTGCAGTTCGAAGATAAATGAGTATAGTACAAAAAGATACTTTGAGAGAGAGAGAGACTCAATATTTACATAACTTTTATTATAGTATATTATTATAATTGTTCTATTTTATTATTTATTGTTAATCTCTTACTGTGCTTAATTTATAAATTAAAATTTATTGTGGATATGTGTGTATAGAAAAAACAGTACATACAGTATATAGTATAATTTGATACTATCTGCAGTTTCAGATGTCCACTGGGGAACTTGAAACATATCCCCTGTGAATAAAGGGAAACTATTATAGTCTGACAGCAGAATCAAGACTCTTTTTTAACTTTGCACATATTAACTCCAACTCTTCTGGGAGTGGCTTGAAAGATAAATTATAAATGGAAGTCTAGTTGCAATGGAAATCAATAAGAGGCAATACCAAATGACTGGGAAAAAATGATGGAATTCATAGATTAAAAAATAAGAGTTGAAATGAACAGATGAGAAAGGCTTTTGAGGTGAAAACAACCGCACTTAATAAACAACTAAATGTAGGATAGAAGGTATGAGGTGGAAGGTAGAGTTAAGAATGATTCCAAAATTTCTTACCTGGATGCTGTGGTTTTATTGCAACAGAGAGTTTGGAAGAAAAAATATACTTGCATCCATGAAAAATAATGAGTTCATTTAATCATGCATCCTACTAATGGAGCAAGCCAGAACCCCAGTTTTCAGAAAAAAAGGTAAAAGGTGAGTGCTGGATTAGTAGTGGTCATGGTGATGATTGAGCCTCAACCTCCTAAGTAAAATATCATTACCTCTTTCCTCTCGTGTCAAAACCAGTTTGGAAACAAAGTTGATGGAGTCAAGAGGCAATGAATGTGAGAGAAGAAAAATTGCAGAGCCTAGAAAATCAGTCTGAACCCAACACCATCCAAGTCAACAATTAATATACTCTAAATAAAAGTGTTAAAGCTAAATAAGTACACTCTAAATAAAGGTGTCTTTTAGTGATTCCATAGAAAATATATGATCCATTTACCAGAAAGAGTTATTGTTTGACTACATAAACCAACATTTCTAAAATAAACAGAACAAGTGATATGCTGGAAGATTATTATAAAGCTCACATATTTGCAATTTACTCAAAAAAATCTACTTAAAACATTGAAAAACATTAGAATTTGGGCAATGCAGAGAAGTCATTTATGCCAACTTATTAAAGACATCCCATGTTTCTCTCGTAAGTAAATACTTCTGAAATCTAATACCTTTAAGCAATCTGGGGAATTATTCTCTAAAGGTTTCCATATAAAATGCTAGTGTCCCACAATATAAAACAGGACTCCTGTGTCTTCCATTGTGCATTTAATTCTTCATGCCCCAGGTGATCAAACTAACCTCTAAATTGAAAGTAAGTAACCTACTGTCCTTTATACAATTGTATAAAGTAGTAACTGACAATGTAAGGGGAAAACAGGGTTTTCTTGGAATACATAGCATAAATATTCTGTTCTTTGCCTTAAGGTTCATTAATTGTTTTTTTTTTTCATATTTTTGTTTAATATTCTAAGATCATAGAGCTAAGAAATGGGCTATTGTCTACAATCCTTACCAATATGAAATAATCTTATTAACAGCAACTACTCAAATACCACTGGATTATGATTCCATCTGTCTAGAAAAAATAGCATCCCCACCCGGTCCTCCATCTCCTGTTGTTTTGTCTCATATAAGCTTACAAACAATTCTCTGGTCTTAGTCCAGCATGTCCCTGAAGTTTGCTATCTACCAAGGACTCTGAATGTGGCCCCCTCACACTGCTGCTGCTGTCTGTGCCCTCCATGAAAATATTATTTCCAGATAAGGGTAGCTTCTCTTGTTGCTTACAAAGCTGCAAGCTTGCTAGGGAACAAAATGACACTGAATTTCCTTCAGTTTTCACTATGTCTGCATCATGCTGTGTTGCTCAGAAAAAATAAACAAGTGGAATGTACCTCCCTCTCTTTCTCTGTTAGATTTCAGACCAGAGCCCTGAACTGACATTGCTGGAGACTCCATTGTTTCATGGAATCCTTTATGAAAAAACTTCTTTTGTTTAGGGGCTGCTACCACTCTGCTCATAGTCTCAGGTGTAGTCAGAGGTGTCTTTCTCTGTACTTTCCCACCTTCCCACCCCAATCAAGCAAAAGCCAGCTTCAAGCCCTTTCTTCTTCATTCAAATCAACTCTTATATAGCCTGACTTAGCAGCAATTCCTTTTACATATAGTACACAATACCTTGACTACTGAAATGTTGTCTGAGATATTAAGAAATATTAGCACCATAATATTTCTGGAACTTTTAAAGCACAGTTTGGCCTGAAGATATGCACATTATCTTAACTCTTTTCTGGGACAAATAATATTGCCTCTATCCTTAATTTTTCTATTTCTTTTCTCCAAATATAGTCATATACAAACTCATGTTTATTTGTTCCGTGTAGGTCATTATATGTGGATAAAAATGTATAAAGAACTGAAGAATTTGGGGTCTAAAGCCTCAAAAGGTTTGAAGCAAAGCTTTGTATCTTGTTCATTCAAACTGAAAACAGAATTGCCTTTTTCGGTCCCTAAAGAAGAATTTACAATATCTGTCAACTTCTCACACAAACTATCTTGAGCTTATTTCGTATGAAGGTTAACTTTGTGTGTCAACCTGAATGGCACAAGGGATGCCCAGAATTTTGGTCAGACATTCTGGGTGCATCTGTGAGTGTGTTTCTGGATGCCATTCACATTTGAATAGGTAGACCTCATGAGTAACGCAGATTGCCCTCCCTGATGTGGGTGGACCCCATCCAATCAGCTGAAGTCCTGAACAGAACAAGAAGGCTGACCCTCCCCTGAGTAAGAGAGAATTCTTGCCTCACTGCCTTTGAGCTGGGACATTCATTTTCTGTTTTGTTTTGTTTTTGTTTTGTTTTTTTTTGCCTTTTAACTCAAACTGAAACATTAGCTCTTCCTGAGTCAGGCACCTACCAGCCTTCATACTGGAACTAAATCATCACTTCATCTGTTTCTCAGTCCTTTGAACTCAGACTAGAATAAAACCCTCAGCTCTCCAGGGTCCCTACCTTGCCAACTGCAGATCTGAGGACTTGTCAGTCTCTGTAATTACATGAGCCATTTCCTTATAATACATATAGGTTCTACTGGTTCTGTATATGCCTACAAATTCAGAGCCTATTCATTCTGTGTCCCTGGAGAATCCTAACCAATACATATTGTATATTGGTCTAGTGTTCTCAAGATCCTTCTAACTGGGGTGTTGCCTCAGTTCATCCAGAGTAATTTTTCTAAAACCAAAAAGACAAAAAGGATTATTAACTCTTCCTTCCCTCTTCAGACACAGTTGTCAGTCCTGGAATTCTATTTGAAATAGGAGGTGCAGTTGTTGATGGCACCAGCGAAATGGAAGAAATAAAATCACTTATAACTTTCATATATGCTATACTTTAGCACTCTTAAACCATCCAACATTCAACCAAATGTAGAAACCAATATTATCATGCTTCCAGATGGAAAGATATTTGAACTGAACATAATGGATTCACATTACAGGTGTCTTCCAGATGCCATTAATAGCTATATTTTTAGAAGATTTTGTTTATTTATTTATTTAAAGATACATTTTTAACAAGTGTCCAATTTACATAACCAATAAGGCACTTCATTATAACACATTACCCAATACACACTTAGCCATGGTCATTTAAGCCTTCTGTATCTCCAGACTTAAAAACTTTGATAAGGTCTATATAGAAAACTAGACAACCTTTAGGAACACAGATATTTTGAGGGAAAGAAAAGTTAGGATTGCTGTAATATTTGTAGACATGTTCTTCAGATGTGTTTTTTCTTTATTTCTAGATGTAATTTAAGATGTATGATTATATTAACAAAATCTCCAAGATGAGATTTCATGATTTTTGTGATTCTTTCTGCTAATTTTGAAAAAAGTCCCTTTTGTGAATTAGTTGGTCACCTAGTTAGCACCTATTGGCTCCTTCTTCCTTCCTGAAAGCATTATTAATTTCAGGTTGAGTGTACACCATTCCACCATGCAGCCCATGTGTTCTGAGGGAAGTCAAACTTAACAGTGTGGCATCTGATTGATCTAAGTCAATCAACACATTTCTGTTCCCTTGGTTCAAAGGTGTGGAGTGATCCTAACTGATCCAATCTGAGATTGAATTTTAAAAAGTGCCTTTTAGGACTTTTGCTGGTTCAATAACTTAGTCAAGGTAAACAGCTAGCAAAGAAGGAACCGAGGCTCAAATCCACAGAATCCAGCTTCAGCCAACAGGATTAATCACTGGATAATTTTTCCCAGAATAGCTGTCCTTCTGCAATTTAAAATTGATGAAAATAAAAATAAAATAATTATCACAAATATTTGAAGAGACAGATGACAACCAAGCAGTTATATGAATAGAATTAAATCTAATAACTAAGTAATCTAATTATTTCCAGTAGTGATGTATATTTATACAAAGGATTCACTAAGGAATAATGAGTTCTAGTGTGTATATTTTTAGATACATTGAACTTAGAAATATTTGTCAGAGAAGATGAAGTTGTAGCAACTGTTTAAGAGATGGATTTTCTTGTCTATGATAATATCTTGCATTTCAAAAAGCCAAGAAACTATGCAGAGATGGGAGTAAATTGGTCAAATGGTGGATTTCTTCATATTTATAATTATTCCAACTATTTTGATAAATGAGGTCAAAATATATTATAAAGCTATTTCTAAGTTTTGCTGTTTTGTGTGCATAAATACTTTGTAATTTCCTATTATTCTACAAGATTCATTTACCTTGTCATTTAATGTATTTCATGCTCACACAACATCCTGAAAATATTATTCAATCATTTTGAATCCAAGTACCACCTAGTTACTATAGTAATTTCTGAAATTGTACAACTTTTTCCAAAGATAGAAAGACTTGGTCACCTGGGAATATTGTCAAGACTTTACTGTCAAAGTCTTCTCAAAGAAATAGATCACAGTAGGACATATCTTCCACAAAGAGTGGAAAAATATTGAACATCAGCCATGGAATTACCACGACACTGAGCGTAAATACTCAGAAAAAACTGGTTAGGCCATCTTTAAATAAATTGGTCACTTGATCAAATTTTATTTCTGTTAAAATATAAATTTATGACCCCTAGAGATCTCTCTCTGCCTAAGCCTCTAATATTGGTAACTTACTTAGCTCATGATTGTTTACTATTCTTTGTGGCTCTGTAATATTTTGCATATGTTACTTAGTCTTCTCCTTGATTTCATTTTAGAGACAGAAGAATACAAGTTCTACTTCATAAAAACAATATTGTATTCTTTTCTGGAGATAACGTGTCCTAATGGCTGTTTTGACTGGGATCTCAACCCCAATGCAGCTTCTGTGCTAGTTACTTGCTGTTATCCCCTGGACCTACCGTCCTCCCTATTCTTCTCCTGTCTCTTCTAATCCATCACTCATGTCCCCTGTTGTTTGGCTTCCTGTGGGATTTGGATAAAAGAAGACACCATCAGGGGAATATAAAGCAGAAGGAAAGAGAAGTTGAGGTATTTTATTTTCACTACTCTTTACTTTGGGCCACATTTCTGTCAGCAGCTATCCCACTTCATCTCACCCCCTCCATACCCCAATTCACCCACCTGTTTTTAGTTCTCACTCTGTGACCTTCCTCCATGATTCCAGTTTTTACCAAGCTCCAATGCCAGGATTTCCTGCCTTTGAACCTTCAGATCTAAGAGTGGTAATGAGAAGGCTCTGAGGACCTGACTATACCTCCTTTGTTTCCTCCACACTGCCCACATCTCCCTAAGTAGTTCTTTTTTAGAAGAACCTTCCTTTAAGCTATCTGGGGTGAATTGTTTTATCACTTGTATCAAGAAAATTTGGACTTACTCCAATTGAAATTATATTAGTTTATGTTGTGAGTTGCATGATAGCTCAACCTCATTAAAAATTAAATGGACTTTTTGAGTTCTTCTGAGAAACTGACCTTTAACCAAAATATTGTTTTTAGAGAATTATTCATTATAATTTTCAAATAGATAATTTCACAAATAAATATTTGGAAATAACCCTTGAAATGAAGGCAAAGTAAGCTTCCTTTATTCCTTTTGCTTCTACTGTAGTCCTGGAAATATAGTAGCCCTTAATATATGGTTATAGAGGGACTGATTGTAGGAAAAATAAAAAAATGTGTTTTGGAAAGGAATTCAAGGGAGGGGCAATTTTAAAGTTGTGTATTTTCTTGTAATAACTGCTGTTATGGGATGAATCATATTTACCCAAAATTTGTATGTTGAAGTCCCAACCTCTAGGACCTCAAAATGTGGAGATAGAGCCTTTAACACATTGACTGCCATGCTAGAAAAAAATTTTTTTTCCTTGGGACCATGATGTTTTATTACAAAGATAGAATAAAAACTTTGAAAACAAAACAATCCTTCCTAATTTAATGAAAAAATTGTTATTTTTATATTGTTTTCTGTGTGTGAGTTATATGCAACTTGAAAAATAGTTCACGCAGTTCCCAAGGTGCAGAGAGTTGTAAGTTACATATGCTTCACCAAGGCCCCGGGCTCACATCTAGCATGAGTTCAATACAACTCACATGGCAGTTAATGTGTTAAAGAGGTAACTAAAGTTATATGAAGTCCTATGAGTGGGCCCTAATGCATGTGACCATATTGGAGATAGGGCCTGCAAAGACAGTATTAAGTTAAAATGAGGCCAATCATGTGGCACCCTAACCCAATATAACTGATGTCCTTATAAGACAAAAAAGAGACACCAGGAACACACAGGCACAGAGAAAAGGCCATGTGAGGCCTTTGGCAGAAGACAACCACCTACAAGCCAAGAATACAGGCCTTACCAAAAACAACCCTGGCAACACTTTGATCTTAGACTTCCTGCCTCCAGAACTGTGAAAAATAAATTTCTGTTATTTAAGCCACCCAGCCTGTGGTATTTTGTTATGGCAGCCCTAGCAAGCTAATACAGTATCTCAAGTACTATTTATAAATATAAGATCTTCTGACCTAGCTCACTTTTCATATTTAGTGAGGTGGCTCTCCATCACCTTTTATTTAAGCCTAATTGTCTTGATTTGACAAATAAAATACTAATTAATTCCACATGGGAAAAAATTGAGTGATGTAAAATGATGTAGAAACAGGAAACTGCTGGTAGAAGCTAAACACTGACGATTATTTTGTGATATAAACCAAAGATATACTCTCATTCAGAATAATATCCTCTAGAAAAAGAAAATGTATCTTCCCTACATTTTTATTCCCAGGTTTGGCACACAGTAGATACTCATTATAAATCTTATAGAATTGTTGAATTAATGACTCAATAAATTCATAATATGTTTTATAGTAGTAATTGTCAAAGTGTGGTTCCTGGATCATCAGCATTAACATTCCCTGAGAACTTCTTAGAAAGGCACGTTCTCTAATCCTACTCCAGATTTACTGGATCAAAAATTCTGGGTTCCTACTCCTACACTGCTGGTGGGACTGCAAACTAGTTCAACCTCTAGAAAGCAATATGGAGATACCTTAAAGCGATACCAGTGATTCTACCATTTGATCCAGCAATCCCATTGCTGGGCATCTACCCAAGAGATCCAATGACACTCTACAAAAAAGACACCTGCACTCGAATGTTTATAGCAGCACAATTCATAATTGCAAGGCTGTGGAAACAGCCCAAATGCCCATCAATCCAAGAATGGATTAATAAAATGTGGTATATGTATACCATGGAGTACTATTCAGCTCTAAGAAACAATGGTGATACAGCACATCTTATATTTTCCTGGTTAGAGCTAGAACCCATACTATTAAGTGAAGTTTCCCAAGAATGGAAAAACAAGCACCACATATACTCACCAGCAAATTGGTATTAACTGAACATCACCTAAGTGGTCACATAGGTACTACAGTAATAGGGTATTCGGCAGGTGGGAGGGGGGAGGGGGGCGGGTATATACATATATAATGAGTGAGATGTACACCATGTGGGAGATAGTCATGCTGGAGACTCAGACTTGTGGGGGGGAAGGGAATGGGCATTTATTGAAACCTTAAAATCTGTACTCCCATAATATACTGAAATAAAAAAAAAATGCTGGGTTCCAGCAATCTGAGTTTTGACAGCCTTTAGGTGATTTCAATGCAGGCTGAAGTTTGAGAACCACTGATTTATAGTCACTATAAATCTGAGTGTCTCCATGTTAAATTAATGACATTGAAAAAGTGTATGAAGAGAAAGACTACCTTATCTCATAAACGAATTATTTCCTTCAAATATTATTTTACTACTAGTTGATATCAAAATGGAAAGTGTTTTATTATCATTTGGATTCTAAATCTTGAAGTGTTGCAAATAGCAACTTATTAATATTATACTACTAAAATATTGATAATATATTAATAAATTATAACTTCTTAGAAATCTAATGTTTAACATTTAAAATATTAAGGAAGTCTTTCAAAAGATATACTAGATAATATGTCAAATTTATATAGTGAACCATTAGTAACATTTGTCAAACAATCGTAGCAATCCTATTTCATTCAAAATTACTCACCTTAAAACTCAGTATCTTAAAAATCCCAAATGTTTTCTTGCCATCTGTAATTTGAAGAGATTCTCAACAACTTAAGAATTTTTATAAATCTTCAAGTAAAATAATAAAAGGAAATTTTCTCGAAGACAATATTTTTTCACTGTTTTTTTTTCTTCATCTTCAAGTAACACAGATTAGGAACAATGATTGTTAACTGACTTAGACTTATCAAAAGAAATACATCAGAAGCAACTTTAACACATACACATCTGAGATTTCTTTCACATATGTAAACAGACTTCCTAAAATTGAATTTTACTGCTAATATTTCAGTATGTGAATGTTTTTATTTTATGACATAGTATTCAAAGTGTACCAGAAATAAAGAGAAACAAAAGAAAGAATCTGCTACTCACAGAGCTTACAGATGGTAGTACACAATCTGATTGTAGTAGTAATAAATCATATTAAATAGCAAACATTGTATTTACCTCAACTGTAAAATGTGTTTAAATTTGCTTGGTTTACACTCATAGACTATTCAATGATTTGTGTTATAAAAGGCTACTGCCTTTTTATAATACAGAGAGCTGACAATTCTCATGTGGTTTAGCCAGACCATATGAAGTCACTGTGTTGTTCCTAAATAATTATTGGGCCTGATTTGCCTCCTAGTTGGCCAACCAGGTTTTTGGACAAGAACACTGTGATTACTTGGAGTCTAGTGGATTATTTAATAACCACAGTAAAGTTTTGATGTAAAATTATCAGTAGGGGCTGGGCGCAGTGGCTCACGCCTATAATCCCAGCATTTTGGGAGGCCGAGGAGGGAGGATCACTTGAGGCTGGAGTTTGAGACATGCCTGGGCAACATAGTGAGACCATCTCTACAGAAAAATTTTAAAATTATCTGGGTATGGTGGTGCACACTCATAGATCTACCTACTCTGAAGACTGAGGCAGTAAGAAGCCTTGAGCTCGGGAGTTCAAGGATGCAGTGAGCTATGATTGTGCTACTGTACTCCAGCCTGGGCAACAGAGTGAGATTTTGTCTCAATAATGATAATAATAATAATCAGTGGAATGATGAAGGAAAATGATATTTCAAGGAATCTGCAACTACTGTAATATGATAGGGACATAAATATTTCTATTTATGACAATAGAAAAGAAATCTATGTAGTAGTGCTAATACTTCTGTGATTTGTTTGTTACATTCAACATGAAGGAAAAGCTGCATTTCTGCTAGAGGTTAGGTAACATAAAGATGCTTTTTTTTTTTTCTAATTCATGTTGACAAACTACTTGAATTCTATGAGTCTAGGACCCCCAGGTTAAGAACTCTGGTGTGGAGGAATATTTTATACAAATACCATGAAATTATTCATAGTCAATGGAAAAGTGTAGGGAGTTCCTCAGGACACATGGTCCAGTTACTTCAACAAATAAATGAGGTATGTAAGTATGTATGTATACATTTTTCTAAACTGTTGTATTCATAGATGAAATGAATAGAAACATTAAACCAAATGCAATGTTAAGATGCTATGTCAAATAAAGCTACTTTATAAAAAGCATTTTAGAAACAGGAAAAAATGAATATGGACTCCATATTAGGTTATGTTTATTTTGCTAAGATAACAATGGTATCGTGATTAGGTTTTAAAATTCTTATCTAATTGAGATATATACCAAAGTTCTTGTGAATAAAAATTAATGTGTTACATGGGATTTTCTTTAAAGTACACCAGAAAAAAAGTGAGGGAGTAATTGGTGAAATAAGAATAGCAGAATATTGACAGTAGTTTAAGCTGGTTATATGGAGTTCTACTATATCATCCTTTATAGTTTTATTTATTTCAAAATCTCTTCAATGCAGTAAATTGATGCTTAAAGATGGAAAATTTC
Source organism: Microcebus murinus (assembly GCF_040939455.1). Taxonomy (NCBI): domain Eukaryota; kingdom Metazoa; phylum Chordata; class Mammalia; order Primates; family Cheirogaleidae; genus Microcebus; species Microcebus murinus. The sequence continues at coordinate 32,734,556 of NC_134108.1, forward strand.
CATAAGCCCTTAAGATAAGAGAAATTTAACCTAAACTTAAGTGTTAGTAAGTCTTCTAAAGGGAGTGTATTAGGCACATCTTGGGCCACACTTCACTTTCTCTTGACCTGAAATTTTATTCCAAACATTAACACAGCAATCAACTGTAAAGAGGTGTAAATGACAGCCTCTTGCTTCAGCTGTTCCTCAACTCTCTCACTTCTTGGCAAAGGGATTCTCTGCTATCACACTGCTGAGGTGCCTGGAGGAATCCATTCAGCCATTTGGGTACATGGGCAAATCAGGCAGTGCAAGGGCATTAACACTCAAAGAGCAACCCTTGACCAATGAGAGACAGAGGCTGATAAAAATTACTCCCTTTTTCCATTCTTCCAGCAGGCAATTCTGAGTGGATTCGACCAACCTCCTCAACAGATCTTTAGTAGAATTTAGCTTCAGGAGCTCACAGTGATCATCTAAGTACCCTGGGATTATCTGTTTTATTCTGTCTGGTGCCCATTCCTATTCCTTGGAATGTCTTAGAAAGATAAGCTGTCTGGACATAAGCCCCAGCCTCAAGCTCTGCTTCTTGGGGAACTTAAAGAGAGTTAAAGGGGAAATTGGTATTAAACTAAAGTGATTTTTAGAGCATTAAACAAATCAGTTAAAATATCATGTCAGTTGGGCTTCCTGGGGAGCAGACTCTGAGACAAAAATAGAAGGTCAAGAACTTTATTGAGAAATAATGCCTCTAAAAGATAAAAGTTGGAGGAAGTAGGATTAGGCAGAGGAAGGCTTGAGATCACAATGAAAATCTGACTGTTATGAAAGGAATAAGGAGCTATAAGAAGGATTGAGCAGATCAACCATCTGACATCTGATGAAATCTCATCCATCCAACAGGCAACTGTTGAGCAAAGATTGTCCCTTAGTGGAGTCCCCTACTGGGCAGATGTACCAGGACCAATACCCAAACCATGCTCAGTCATCGACTAGAGGCTGTCTGAGAATAGCATGTAGCAAAAGCTGGGACAGAGACTAAGGGTGCTTCTAGCTGTAGGCACTCAGGTTACTGATATAATTGCAGTTAAACAGCAAGTTCTTTCATGAAGGGAGATTCAGAAAGCCCACTTAATGTGTTTGCCAAAGGAACATTTTGGAAACAATTTTTAGAAAATTATTATACTTGATTACCCCTCTTCTTTATAACCTCAATGAAAAGAGGTATAAAGCTGGAGATAAAATTCAGTAAGCATTGGGAAATATAACCACTGACTGTTGGTCACTTATGCTGAAATCAATAAAGAAAATCTCTGCCAAACTCTGTGAACTTTATGGTCTTCAGTGGTAGCATTTCGAGATGAGTGGAAAACAGGAGTCCTGCTGAGAAAAATAAGTTTGAATTAATATTCTAAAACAGACATGGTAAAAGAGCACTAACACTCCTGCAGGAGCTTCTCAGTGGCAGTGGGAGCAGCTGCCACAGCAAAAGATTACCCGGACCCCCAGGGAATGGGTAGATGAAAACTTACACACATAAGCCAGTACAGTGACTAGGGGCTCTGGCGACAGTGCGAAGTGGGAACTTAATTAACTAAACTATGGTAGTATTTTTCTGATGAGTAACTTGGAATATTAGAAAACTATACAGATTAATGCTTTTGTAGCTCTTACCCTAGACTTAGCTTGTGTCCAAGGCTGATATGGTCCAACTCTTAAGGACAGACTAAGAAAGGCGAAAAAAGTAGCAATAAATTATCAGTGCCAGCGTATTTCTCACAGATAGTGGCTCTCATTTCAGAAAAGCTCTTTTCTGGCTTCAAGGAGTACATCCACAAACAGGAAAACAGCCATCAGAATGGTAATGTGAGTATATTTCAAAAAAAAAAAGAAAAAGGATCAGCCTGTAACCAATGGAAGCAAACTATTCTCTTAACAGTAACAAAGCATAGTATGTACACACGCAGTCTACACGTAACACCTCATTTCATCACATTTCTCATTGTTAAAGAAACCAATGAACAATCAAAAACAGTACTACAACCATATTGGTTTTTTTCTTTTTTCTTCTAGGGTTCTGCTGCACTTTATCATATTTAATTCATAGCATATGACTGCATACTGGTAGCTGTTAAGCTGATCTCATCGAACATTTCCAAATAGTCTTTCTAGTCCTAACAATTTCTAACCCTCTTCAATTTCAAAATAAGAACCAGTGGAAAGGTGCTGAGGGGAATAGTTGAAGTGTTAGACCTGGAGTGTTATGGAAAAACCCACAGGGAAAGGCCTAGTTTGCTCATGGCTCTTCATGGCTTTTGAAAAACTGTTTTTTGTTTTGTTTTGTTTTGTTTTCCTCTATCTTTGAGAAAGCTTATAACTGGAGAAGAGAGCCTTTAGGCAATTTCTCTTGGGTATAACAACCACAGATATTCTTAGAGAAAAATGACTCTTCCCTTTCATGCTACAAGTCGGAGAAAATTTTTGTTATGGTCAGTAGAAGTAAAAACGTAGCTTTGCCTGCAGAACAAATGCAGACGATACATCAACTTGCCTTTTCCAATACTGTAAGTTACTCATCAGAAAAATACAACTGTAGTTCAGTTCACTAAATTGTTGATTACTTGGGTACATGATGTCCATTTACTCTTTAGAATAACTTAGAAAATTCTATCTTTAAAAAGTTTTGAGAAAAGGATATAAAAATATTCAGAGGGATGACAATTTTATATCCACGGTCCAACTTTCTATAAAGAATTTTTTTTGTACAACAATTATTTTGCTCAGAAATGTTTCAATATTCATGCGTATTGTTTCTACCTTTATGGAGCACAAAAGAAAATTTTACCAAGCACGGTTCTATTTTGTATTTATATGGTAGTAAAATCCTTAAATATCTGATAACCCGTTAACTAAACCAGATGCTGGAGATAAGTCTATACTTAGTTGTTACATTTATATATAACACAGCCAAATATAAGCAGCTATTTATGGTTACTACTTCACCAATTCTGAGAATAAATTTGTAAAGTCATATGTGCATGGCGTAACTGTTCCATTTTTGTTGTGTTCAATAATATACTCAGAACATTCCAGTGATTAGGGGCTTGCCATATCACATTACCTCATGTGAGCAACATCTCTTATTCAGTGATTTGCAACAAATTCGTTCCATGCTTACCTCATGTCATTTTATAATCATAAAGATCCCAAATGCAAAGCTGAGCAAATCGTTGAGAGAAAGGAAATCATGGCAAAAGGAAAAGAGTGGCATGGCGAAAAAAAGGTCATGAAGATATCTGGAAGGGAAGGGTACAGAAAGAGTCACCTTCCCCTCTGATTATTCAGAAAGGTACAAATGTTAATGTTGTCCAGAGACTTAAGAATTTTTCTTCCACCCACACGTGAGCTCTCTTTAAGTCAGCAAGCACTTAAAGAGTATCTGTCATATGCTCAGCTTTGGATTTAGCACTGTGAGGGGTACAAATACACATAAGGCCTGATAGTTAAGGAGTTTACAGTCTATCCCTGACATCATCACTAGCATGTGAAATCATTAAGACCTAGTGGGTGATACTAATCTAAAAGAAATAGTAGCTTGAATTGAAATACAGTAGGGTTGAAGGTATCTCCTTGGACTAGGTAGGAGCTGAGGGCCCTGAAGGGTTGGCTAAGGTTTGGTGAACTATAGGAAACGTGATTTCAAGCATAGAAAACAAACACACAAGATTAGATTGATATTCATTATCTTGATAGAGATAATCCCCAGATTTCAATGGAATTAACAAGGTTCATTGGCGAGAAAGCTGGCAAGCACTTTAAATAGAGGAAAAAGAGGAATAAAAGTTGTCTACAAAGAAAAAAAAAGATTAGACACTAAATTCACATGCTCACTAATACAGACAAGTAATAGACAAAACACTTGTGATGGTGGGAGTATCCATAATATAAGGCAAAAAAGATAAAGGCAGCTAATATTTATGTATGCTTCCTGTGTCCAAGCAATGTACTTACTAAGTGCTACGTGTCTTCGACTGCAACTACAAAAGTCATTGATGGCTTCATGGCAGATCTCCCTGAGAGTATCCCAAGGTTTTATCTTAATATCCCACAGTCAACTGAGATTGGATTATAACTCTGGACACGAGTCCCACCAGGTGATATCACCAGTCTGTGATAGTGGAACAGAATTCCGAACAGTGAATGACTGATGCTATAATTAGGAGTAGCTCTAGTCCATCACTAGTGACTGCTTCTCCTGGGCTGCCTCCCCACATCCAGAGACAACCTATACACACAAAAAGTTGAAGCCCCAGAAATGCCCCTGACATTTGCAAGTCTCAGAACTTTCTCTGCTCTGTTGAGATGCCCATTCAAACCAGATTTAACAGGATGTTAAAACTCATTTCCTTCAGGGAGAAAATTTCAGGTGTGTGAGTTTCTCCCATTATCTCAGCAAACATCCATATCAAATCTTCAATATCCTCCAAATTTCTAACCCATCTAAAATGATGACCCCTGCCCACCTCTCCAAATTCTTCAACCTTTACAGACTTCATCTCCCCCACAGGCTGGCAGCCACTAAGACCTGTCAGCTGTTGACCAGATAATCAAGCTGCTTTATCCTTCTGTGCCATTGCATATTATTTTGGTTTTTGTTGGGCTTTTTTTTTTTTGGGGGGGGGGTTGTTGTTTGGGTTTGTTGGGGGGTTTTGTTTGGGTTTTTGTTATTGTTGTTTTGGGTTTGTTTGTTTTTGGTTTTGAGACAGGGTCTTGTTCTCTGTCATTGCCCAGCCTAAAATGCAGTGGCCTCACCACAGCTCATTGCAACCTCAAACTCCTGGGCTCAAGCGATCCTCCTGCCTCACTCTCCTAAGTAGCTAGGACTATAATAGGCACAGGCCACCATGCCTAGCTAGTTTTTTTCTATTTTTTGTAGAGATGGGGTCTCACTCTTGTCCAGGCTGGCCTTGAACCCCTGGCCTCAAGCTATCCTCCCACCTCAATTTCACAGAGTGCTGGAATTATAGGCCTGAGCCACCGTGTCTTGATGGGTATCTTGATGTGCTTATTTTCCTGTCTTTCCTGAAGAATAAGTTTATACATCACCTCCACTGTGAAATTTAGCCTAACACTCGAAGACAGATTTAATTCTTTTCATTCTTTTAAAAAATTCTCAGTACTCTTCTATGCCACTCACTCTCATGGGAACGGGAAATACAGGCTGAATAAAATAGGTAAGGTCTCTCTCCCCTGCAAATTGAGAATCTATTCTGAGAATTTGAGACATAAGAGCTCTTTCTTCAATATTTCATGTGTGGACCATGTGTACCTCTCCAAAAGTACATGGGAGTGTACTTCTTTGTTTCCACATCTCTTTCTCACACTATAAGCAGCTTACTAGTCGGTACTGTGACCGCCACCTGAGGGTCAGTAGTGCCTAGCAGAGTGTGTGGATTATAGCTCTGCTATTCAATGTCTAAGGGTGATGGTGTCCTCTGTCAATACAAAAGGAATCATGTTAAATAAATTGACCTTTTCCCATATCTAAAGGTGTTTTAACACTTTTATTATCTTAATGAAAGCACCTCTTATTAACCAAATTTGAAAGAAAAACCATCCCCTAAATTCAATCCTTAAGGGTTTATTATTTTTATTCCAAAGACACATTCCTGCTGAAGATACTTTTTTATGAATTCAATACATATCATAAATATTTTAAAAATTTATTTCTTAATTCACACTTATTAATTGATTTCAAGTCTCCATCTCTCTCAAGTAATTTTTTAAAATAGATATTCACATTTTAGGGGCGTGGTGTTGATGGTTTTTATACCTTCCTGTTGTTTTCCTCACTTTCTCACACATCTTTCCTTTGTCTCCAGAAACCAAGAGATGACCCGGAGAGAACAAAAAACATCAGTAATCCTATTTTGTGTTGATTCTTTATCTACCCTTTTTATTTTTTACTCTAAATCAACAGTTTCTGCTTACTTCTCTAAGGTTTGGATCTTTAGGCTTTACAAACTTCCATTTCTTACTTTATATACTCTAACTTCTGAAAAATGCCTTTTATTTATCCAATTGTATCTCCACCAATTTTCTATAACTTAAGCTATCACTTTCAGCTGCTGAGTCAAAAATGTTCTGCAGGGATGATAGCAGCTTCTGTTCGTCACCTTTTTTTCTGCACAGGTGGAAGCCAAATGCACAGTGCAAAAAACAGAGATAGAGATTTTAGGACATTATTTTTCTGGGGCAACATGACTGATGTCACATTGTATTCTTTCTAGACAACTTAAAATCCATAGATTGCAATATGTTTTTGCTATTTCTTCATAATCTAATAATGCTTATGACATAAATCCTTATCTTTGAAAACAAAACACTATGTCTAACACCTCTTTTAACTTTTTAATGTCTCAATAATGAGCCTGCATCTCCTTCCCAAATAGAGACCTTTCATTGTTTAGATGTCTTCTTCCTCTACCTTCTAGCTTCCTAAGTTTGTTCCTCTTGCATTTAATTCAAACTACCTGGTACGTTGTATCAAAACCAGCTTGCCCTTTTTCCTCTAGTCAAATTGCAGCTGTCCCAGGTCAAATTCTCTAATTGTAAGACTAGGTAACTAGCTGTTTGAATCAATAATTTGCATTCAAGGGCCGGGCTCGGTGGCTCACGCCTATAATCCTAGCTCTCTGGGAGGCCAAGGTGCGCGGATTGCTCGAGGTCAGGAGTTTGAAACCAGCAAGAGTGAGACCCCGTCTCTACTATAAATAGAAAGAAATTAATTGGCCAACTAATATATATAGAAAATATTAGCCGGGCATGGTGGCACATGCCTGTAGTCTCAGCTACTCGGGAGGCTGAGGCAGGAGGATCGCTTGAGCCCAGGAGTTTGAGGTTGCTGTGAGCTAGGCTGACGCCACGGCACTCTAGCCTGGGCAACAAAGCGAGACTCTGTCTCAAAACAAATAATAATAATTTGCATTCAAGATCCCATTTGTAACTTTCACTGGTAAAACTTTGGCACATCTATCTTACTTGTCAATATCATATGGTTGTTCCCATCACACACCAGTTTCAAATTTTAGTTTTATTTTAAAGCACTCACTTATTTATTTTAAATATTAACACAGTATTTATTTACATAACAAAAGTATAATTTTTGTCCTCCTCTTCTTCCTCCAGCTGCTAACACCTACCCTTTCTACCAGCCAAGTATGGCTGTGCTAGCTCTTCCTCCATAGACCCTGAACTTGCACTTAGAGATCTTCCTAATTTTGTGCTTTAAAATTTTGAAGGGATACTGATTGTCTCAATAACCATATTAAGGAATTAAGTGGAAAATAATTGTCCCACCACTTTAAATCGGAAGAGGTGAACTGCAAATAAAAGTGTGCACTCTTAATACCAAATAAGTCAGTGGTTTGTCTGAGAAAGGAGCCCAGGGAATTTGCCTCATGCATTAGTATATCAGTCAGTAGTCTAATTTTCTTTTTCATTTAAGATAGGACCAAAAGAACCTAGTTTCCATGTGTCTTAGGCAGAATTCTATCAATTTTTATGCCAGAGGAAATTTCACAAATGTTTATAGAAGAATGCCTTGTGTTATGATTCCACAACTTTTTTTAAATGTTAGAGTCAGAGAACTGTAACTCTGTGTCTCAAATTAGAATCTAGTCTAATCAGGAGAAATGACATGGAGAAGAGAATAGTCAGTGCCATTACAATATTCACGAAGCTTTTTTTTAAACCATGTTGTCTAATTCCAAAGCTATTTTAATCCAGTGATATCATTTATATATTAATTTATTCAACAATTATTTACTGAGTAGATCTTAAATGCCAGTCCCCAGCAAAAAAATCCCTTCCTCATAGTTTACAATCTTTCAGAGAAAACAAAAACAATTATTTACAGTGCATTAACCCCTACACTAGAAAACATACAACGATTAATAAGAGCACATGGTCAGGGCGACTCCCTGGGAACTTAGTTCAGTGAGGTGCTCTGAAGGAAGCAATATCTTAAACTAGGGCTTGAAGGGTGAAAAGAAATAAGCAAGTGAGTTGGGAGGCAGAGAAGTTAAAGAATATTCCAGGCAGAGAAAAATAACATGTGCAAAACCACAGACAAAAGACAACATAGCACATTAGATAATCCATTAGAAGTTCATGGTGGTGTACAGGGATGGGAGGTCACACCAAAGGGGGCCAGAAAAATAACTAGGGTAGTGTAAGTAATAAAATAGAGCAAACTTGTTCTGTAAAGGGCTAGGTAGTACCTACTTTAGGCTTTGTGGACCATCCAGTCTCCTGTCACAACTACTACTCAAATCTGCTACTATAGTGTTAAAGCACCTTAGGCAACATGTAAATGAATGCAATTTGTTGAATGCATAGATCAATTTATGGACAACCATCATCTTAGCAATATTTAGTCTTCTGCCCTATGAACACAGTATATCTCTCCACTTATTTAGCTCTTCCTTAATTTTCGTCAGAGAGGGAAAGAAGGGAGTGGGGAAAAAAATTTCCTCAGAGATGTTTAGTAGTTTTCAGTAAACAGGTCTTTTCCCTTTTTATCAGATTTATCCCAATTTCATATTTTGATGCTATTAAAAAGAATATTATTTTATTTTCCTATTGTTTATTTCAAACATGTAGAAATATAATTTATTTTTATATATTGATCTTATATCTTGCACCATTGCTAAACTCACTTGTTATAGTGGCTTTATTGTGGGTTCCATGGGATATTCTATGATCATGTCATCTACAAACAATGTAATTTTCTTTCCAATCTAGATTTCTTTTATTTCTTTTGCTTGCCATATTATACTGGCTAAAATCTTCATTACAATGTTGAAGAGAAGTGGTGAGATGATAAATAGAATATCCTTGCCTTCTTTCTCTTCTTTGAGGGATAGCATTAGTCCTTCACCATCAAGTATGAGGTTAGCTATAGGTTTTTCATAGATGACCTTTATCAGGTTGAGGACATTCCCTTCTACTATGGTTAATTTTATGTATGAACTTGTCTAGGCTACGGTGTCCAGTTGTTTTGTCAAACAATAGTCTGGATATTGTTTGTAAAGTTATTGTTTTCAATGTGACTACCACTTAAATCAATAGACTTTGAGTAAAACAGGTTACTCTCCACTATGTCTTTGGGCCTCATTCAATCACTGAAGGCCTTAAGAGAAAAAGACTACAAATAAGAAAGAATTCTGCTTCAGACTGCCTTCAGACTCAACACTGCAACATCCTGCCAGAAATTTCAGCTTACTGGCCTGGCAAATTTCAGACTTGTCAACTACCAGAATCACTTGAACTAGAATAGATGAATGCCTCTCTACCTCCATGCATCTATTCATCCATCTATCCACCTATGCAGCTATATCTCCTCTGCTTCTCTGGAGTATGTTGACTATTACACTTTCTATTTCTAGTTTTCTTACTGTATTTAATAGGAATAGAAGCTGGATTTTGTCAAATGGTTTTTATGCATGTATTGAAATAAACATATTCTTTTCTTTTAAATTTGTTCATATAGAGAATTACATTCTTCCATTTTCAAATCAAATGTATTACTCACATAGGCATCACTTGGTCATAATACTTTATCAATGGTATACCTTCTATTTGATTTGCTAAAGTTTTATTAATAATTTTTGAATCTGTGTTAACAAGGGACATTGGTCCATAATTTTTTTTCCTTGTAATGCATTTTGTTGGTTTTGCTGTCAGAATAATGCTGGCCTTAAAGAATAAATTAGAAAGTATTCCTTCCTCTTCAATTTTCTGGAAGAGTTTGTATCTCCATGCTAAATTCAGTCATTAGTTCCAGTAGGCTTTTGCTTTTGTTTTCTTTTGTAAGATGCATAGAAATTTTATGTACACAATGTGTCATCCTCAATAAAGTTTTGCTTCTTCCTTTCTAATTTTCCTACTTTAAAAAAAATAAAATTTTTTAAAGTCTTTATTTTTTAGAGTACTTTTAGTTCACAGGAAAAATCAAGAGGGAGGTACAGAGATTTTAACTTTATTAATATCTCCCACCAGAGTGGTACATTTGTTACATTTGATGAATGTACATTGCCATATCATTATCACCTAAAGTTCATAGTTTATATTAGGGTTCAGTCTTGGCGTTGTGCATTCTGTGGGTTTTGATAAATCTATAATGACATGCATCCACCATTATGGTATCATACAAAGTATTTCCACTGCCTCCCAAAATCCTCTGTTCTCTTCCTCTTCACCCCTCTTCCTTGCCTCCCCCAATTCCTCGCAACCACTGGTCTTTTCATTACCTCCTGAGCTTTGCCTTTTCCAGAATGTCATATATATTTGGAATTATACAGTATGTAGTAGCCTTTTCAGATTGGCTTCTTTCATTTAGTTAAATGCATTTAACTTTCCTCTATGTCTTTTCATGTCATGACAGCTCATTTCTTTTCACCAATAAATAAAATATCCCATTATCTGGATTACCACAATTTATTTATCCATTTACTTATTGAAGGAGATTTTGATTGTTTCTAAGTTTTAGTAATTATGAATACAGCTGCTATAAATATCTGTGTGCAGGTTTTTGTGTGGACATAAGTTTTCAGCCCCTTTGGGTAAATAGCAAGGAGCCTGATGATGGCTCGACTGTATGGTATGAGTATGGTTAGTAAACATAAGATAATTAAATTCTAACATAATATAATTGCTTTATTTTTAATATCATATAAACATAATTTAAAAGATTTAATGCAAAAAACTCCTCATTCTTTTCATGTTTTCATTATAATTAGTATCCCTTATTTCTCAGCCCTGTTTTGGGCAGACAACACAGCAACATCCTCACATTATCCATAATATGATATAATTAAGAGGACTCCAAAGTTTCCTCAGAATGAAGGAACATAACAGACTAGCAACCAGACCTGGGAGAAGACAGAGACAAAATGACAATATTGAGTTGTTATTGAGGCAAATACTATCCTCCCAATACAAGACTTAGAAGTGACTCCTGCTCTTCTTTCCCTTTATCAATTTTCTTTTGGTACTTTCAGCTATTAAATAGACTTATCTTAGACCCATTGTACTGGTAAGGGTTCTCCAGAGAAACAGAATCAATAGGTTATAGATAAAGAGGGACATATGAGATGGGATTTCATATGGGAATTGGCTCATGTGATTATGGGGGCTAAGAAGTTTCATGATAGGCTGTCTTCAAGCTGGAAAAACAGGGAAACTGATAATATAGCTCAGTCCAAGTCTGAAGGCCTGAGAACCAGAGAAGCTGATGGTGTAATTCTCAGTCTGAGGCTGAAGGTTTGAGAACTAGAGGAGCCCCTGGTGTTAGTGCCAAGTCCAATGTCCAGAGACCTGAAGTTCTTAAGTCTAAGGGCAGGAGAATAAGGGTGTCTCAACTTCAGGAGACAGAGAGAGAGAATTCACCTTTCCTCTGAGGGCAGATCTTCTGTAGTCTGTACACTGAGTCAAATGCCAACCTCTTCTGGAAACGTCCTCACAGACATACCCAGAAACAATGTTTTACCAGCTATCTGAGTATCCCTTAACCCAGTCAAGTTAACACCTAAAATATACCATAACACCCATTATAAGTAGGAGAAAGTTGACCACTAACTTAAGATAAATGACTAAGAAATGTCTCCCTATAATATGTAGAACAACTAAATCTGTAAGCCATCAAATAGGCATTGTTAACTTTTTAAATATTTATTTTTACTCTAGTAAGGGAAAAAAGATTATATAATGCTATTTTGACTTGCATAATACTGAGAATATGGTTCAATATTGAATTTGCATTAAAAAATTTATAAAGAGACTAAGGTGATGCCATAATATAACTGAGTGCAAAAAATGCAAAAATGACCTATCTTCAAAAAAAATATGGTCACTCACTAACTTAACATCTTTCCTCAAATTTCTCATACCTATCCTTCCTCTCCTTTCTCATTGTCAATTCTCTAATATATATATGTATATATATACACATATGTATATATATACACGTATATATATATATACGTGTATATATATACGGATGTATATATATGTATATATATACACATACACACATGTGTATGTGTGTATGTATATATTTTAACACCTCTAAAACCTAGTAACCTCTTATAAAGCAGCACAGGATAGTGGAAAGAGCGTGAACTTTGGAGCCAGGAAGACCTAGGTTGAAATTTCAACTTAAACATTTGTGAAATATATGTTTATGAGGAAGTTAATTCTGAGAAATTTAAACTCTGGTCTTAATTTCATCATTCATAATATATGAACATTAACACATAAATCAACATGCTTTTGCAAAGAGTAGATGAGACAACAATCACGCAAATCTCCTGGAAAATTATAAAAGCTAAATAAATCTTCATTTCCTATCTTCCACCACCATTGAGAAAATAGATGTAAACATATTTTATAAACTAACACTAATTTTAAGACACAAAGCATATTATTGATAGACTAATCTCCTTAAATTTGCTTTAACATACAATATATCTCTAAAAAGATCAGCTTTTAGCTTCTTTTCCAGGTACTCTAGCTTCTTTGCCTGATTTTCAAGGTCACCAAAAGCTGCTCACATTATTCCAATCCAGTCATTTCCCAATTACTTCCCTGGGTACACTGTAATCTCTAAGTCTTCTCTGGACAATTTAGACAGGCATACACATTCTCTCACTTCTAGGCCTTTGATCACATCTGAAACATGCTCTTTTCAATTTATCCAGATCCTTCCTCTTATTCTTTAACACTTAGGTCAACTCTCAGTTCAAAGAAAACCTTTTCTGATTATACAAACCTTTATTGAGCTCTCTTGTTTCAATTACTAAATCATTTGTTTACCACTCAATTTTTCATGTGTTTCAGTCTTATAACTGTCCTTCCATTTGTTTGTAAACTCCTTAAAGACTATACTCTTCTTTTGTAGACATTATAAATACATATTATGGATTAAATAAAATGCTTTAATTTTTGATTTGTGATTAAAGAAATTTAAATAAGAAAATAAGGATTAGAAGTGAGCAATTCTTATGTTGTATTGCCGTTTGAACTGTGTCCTCCCCAAGGGAGAAAATGCCTGTCTTCAAGCCAATGACAGAGGCCTGAGAGAGGCCTAGCACAGATTCTTTTTTTGTAGCACACTGAAAGAACCAGGAGCTGACACCTTGATTTTGAACTTGCAGCCAACAGAACTAGGAGACAATGAATTTCTGTTGTTTAAGCCATGCAAGCTCTGATACTTTGTATGGCCGCCTAGCAAACTAATATGCATAGTTTTCTTTTTTTTAGACAGGGTCTTGCTCTGTCGCCCAGGCTAGAGTGCTATGGCGTCAGCCTAGCTCACAGCAACATCAAACTCCTGGGCTTAAGCAATCCTTCTGCCTCAGCCTCCTGATTGTTTTCTAATATTCCCTAATGTTCCTGTAAAAACAGATGGAGCACTCAGAGTAGTGAAATCAAAAACTACAGACAACTTCTACATTAATACTAGCTGGCAAGTTATCCTCAAAAACCTTAAAATGCTCATGGGTGAGGATACGCAGTGCAAGAACATGAGCCAAATGGTCTGCGTGACTGTGCAGGAAGAAATAGAGGAAAAGGTACTTGGGCTTTTGAGAGCCATGAAACCCAGAAAACACACAAACCTCCAAGCTCTGGAAAACTTGGAAAGCAAATATAAGAAGAGTAACTAATTTGAGAAAGGTCTTGACTGACAGACTCCAATTTGTGGCTAAAATCTAGGAAAACATCATAAAGTCACATGGTGTGGAGTAGTCTGAGCCCTTTGAACTTAGTAAAAACAACTTTAAAAGCTAAATCTAAACAAAAACAAAAAACAAAACTCAAGCAAAGCTTCTTCCCAAACCAGGTGGAGAGTAGAATCAAATCGAGCAGGAGATGGGCAATAAGGCAAAGAAAGAGAGAGATCACCTAATGTAGGGGAGAAGAAAACAGCTAAAAGATCTCAGAGAGTACAATAACAAACTATTTTCAACACATCACTAAGCTAACAGAAGGATATCTAGGATCACAAGCCTAGGAAATGTAATCTTACCCACACTGCTCTACTAAGACTGCAGGAAAATTAATCTCAAGCATGAACAATGAAAAAGTTTACAGTCAAATCACAAGTAAAACTATTAAAATAAAACTAAGATTAAGGAGAAAGTTTATGTCCTTATAGATAATGACAGCACACTAGGAAGACATTCCCACAAAACAGTTTCCTAATGATGAAACAAAGAATCCCAATAAATAAAGAAAATGCTAGAAGTTATGAATGAATAGCTTAGATAAGAATTATACAAATTTGTAAATCAGATGACTGACAAAAGTATGATTTAAAAAAGAGAGTTGATAATACTTAGAATTATAAATGAAAGAAAAAAACATGTCAGAAACAAAGCCTAAACTAGAAGGGAAACACAGACACACACACAAATCAAAATAAAATGAAGAAAAAGACAAATGGGGATTCAAAAGAAAATGACAGATGTAACTGGAAGATAGGCCAGATCCAACATGTGCAAACCAAGATCATGAAACAGAACAGTCAAAACATGATTCAAAAAACCTTAAAAAAAATTTGCAAGTACATATTGTACACATGTAAGGCACATGGTATACATGGACAAATGATCCAGAACAGATAAGCCCCAGACACATTTTAACAAAACTATTTTTTAAAGGAAAAAAAAAAGAAAATGTGGAGGAGAAGGGAGGATTGAGCAGCTATACAAAAATATGAAGATGCTTACAAGGGAAAGGAAACTGGATTGTTATTAGACTGTGACAGTGGCACTTTATACCAGAAAACAATGAAGAAACAGATTTGAAAAACACAATAAAAGAAAATGGAATCCAATTACTTTTGTATTCAGGCTAAGCGCCATACATACACATACAAACATACTCTGTATACAAGCATAAAAAGCATTCAACTATTAGGAGCATCAAGAACACAAAGAATATTGCTTCCATGAGCACTTGTGGAGGAATCTGTTAGAGCAGGCATCCTCAAACTACAGCCCGCGGTCCACATGAGGGTGTTTTTGCCCATTTGTTGTTTTTTTTACTTCCAAATAAGATATGTGCAGTGTGCATAGGAATTTGTTCGTTGTTTTTTTTTAAACTATAGTCGGGCCCTCCAAGGGTCTGAGGGACAGTGAACTGGCCCCCTGTTGAAAAAGTTTGAGGACCCCTGTGTTAGCAAGTTTCAACAACCTACATAAATTGGGAGGAGCCATCAGTATAAGGTCTGGAATGAGTTTTAAGTGTATATTTGCCTATAGGACTAAAAGTAAATGGTGGCTATAAAGAAAATAGTATAGTCTGAATGGTATATATATCTGGAGGTATACATACACTATAGTTATTTTATGTTGGGTGTGGGAAGGAAGTAGAACAGATAACTAATTCTGGTAAGCCAAAAACTGGCAGCCAAAAGATATCCACATCAAATCCCCGGACCTGTAATAGTTACTTTATCTGGAAAAAGAGTCTCTGCAAATGTAATTAAATGAGGACCTTAAGAGGAGATCATCCTGGATTACTGAGTGCACCCTAAATCTAATGACAGGAACTTTATGAGAGACAAGCGGACAAGAACAGATAGAAGAGCAGAAGACAATGTGACCATGAAGGCAACGCAAAGATTAGAGCAGTTCAGCAAAGGAGTGCCAGCCGCCACCAGAAACTGGAAGAGGTCAGGAAGGAGGGGGTGTGGCCTACTGATGCTGAAATGAGCTTGTATTTCTGGCCTCCGGAAGAATAAATTTCTGTTGTTTTAAGCGAGCAAGTTTGTGGTAATTTCTTATGGCAGCCTTAGGAAACAAATATACTAACTAAATTCATTAATATTCATAGTAGAACACCAATGGGCAATAACAAAACAAAACAAAAAACAACACAAAAAAGCAGTGGGGAAGGAATAAGGGTATTTTACAAAGGCATTAGTGTAAATATAACCATAAGAACAGAAATGTACATATTTCCAAATATCAAAGGATATGTCAAAAAAAGAGCACAAATAAAATAATAAAATAGAGAAAACATTGAAGACTATATGACTGAGGACTTTACATACTTAAATATAAATATAATAATAAAAAATATTATGGGATTAAAGACAATCATCAATTGTATTGATAAAAGTCAGTGGCCATAACTCACCTATTTGAAGAGTGGTGTTCAGATTTACTAACAAAGCAAAGTCTAACACTATGCTATATTCTGGAGTCACACCTAAAACAAAGAAATTCAAAAATGTTAAAGGTAAAGGGATAGACAAAGCTATATTAGGAAACTAAAATAAAAAATATCAAGGAGGCCGGGCGCTGTGGCTCACGCCTGTAATCCTAGCTCTTGGGAGGCCGAGGCGGGCGGATTGCTCAAGGTCAGGAGTTCAAAACCAGCCTGAGCGAGACCCCGTCTCTACTATAAATAGAAAGAAATTAATTGGCCAACTGATATATATATAAAAAAAATTAGCCGGGCATGGTGGCGCATGCCTGTAGTCCCAGCTACTTGGGAGGCTGAGACAGAAGGATCGCTTGAGCCCAGGAGTTTGAGGTTGCTGTGAGCTAGGCTGACGCCACGGCACTCACTCTAGCCTGGGCAACAAAGCAAGACTCTGTCTCAAAAAAAAAAAAAAAAAAAAAAAAAAAAAAAATATCAAGGAATCTTTATTTTTGACAAGGTAGTATTCAAACAAAAAAAACTAAAAGAGAAAAGTAGGATAGTTTATAATGTTTATAATTGTCATTGAAGAATAGTATTAATATTTATTAGAATAATAAGAAGAAAATATTTGATAATGAAATTGCAGGATATTTTTAGAAGACATAGCAATAAACTAATAGCAAGAGATTTTTAACATATATCAAGACAGACCAATAGAAAAAAATGAATAAAGATATAAAAAGATATAGGCCACAGAAAACCTCAATGAATTCCAAAAAATAGAAATAATATAATCATTCTCTGATCATAATGCAATGAAACTAGATATTAATTTTTTTATTTAAAAGTTTTATCCAACTGGAAATTAAATAAAGATGATTAAACAAAAAAAAATACAAAACGAAACACCAAAATTTTTTTGAAAATAACAGATATATCAGAAACTATGGGATACAGTTAAAATAATTAAAATGGACTAATTAATACCATTATGTACATCTCTCAATACAAATGATCAATGAAAATAAATTGATTCATAATTCAACTAAAAAAGTTAGAGAAAGAATTACAAATTAAAGCAAAAGTAAGCAGAAGAGAAAACTTAATAAAGAAAAATAAAGAAAGAAAATAACTGTTATAATAAAACAGAAACATAGGAAAACATTGAAAGCCTGAATCTGTGAAGTTGTCAACACAATAGATGCAACATTATCTGCCATAATCAAAGAAAAAAAGGGAACTTCCTTGAAAACTAGGGATATTAAAAAGTAATGAAATTACTTTAAACAATTCTATGCTAATGTATTTTATCTAGATAAAAAGGATAATTCTCCCCAGAAAAGGCAACTTTTCAAAGTTGACCCCAATAGAAATAGAAAGCTTAAACATAACCATTTGCCATTAAAGAAATAGGAAGTGGGTGCAGTTTATCAGGGACTGAACAAACAAACTAACAAACAAAAAAACACACCAGAGAATTCTACCATACCAATCTTTTAAAGGTCTGATTATTCCAAAGCAACTATTCCAGAGGATAGACTCTACAACACATGACAAGTATCTATAGTAAGAAGTCCCCTTGTCCTTTTCCAGCAGTATTTATGGCCATTTTCTCAGGCCTCAAGTCTCTGTACACTAGGAATAAACAGACATTTTGAGGACTATTGGTCAGAGGATCTAGGTTGGCAATGCTCTCCAAAGAATCATCATGGCTTCCCATTCAAAGTGAGTACAAATGGAGGGGGAGGTAGTAAGTGGAGTTCTAGCTAAAGTCTACAGTGGTTCACTGGATAGAGAGACCTAACTTGTCCTTGGATGTATAATTGAGATGGAGATTATTGACAGCTGGATTAGCCTTTGCTGGGGATCCTTGGCCTGTGGGGTAACGGCTATCATAGAGGAAAATACCAAGAGGAAGCCTAGAAACGTCACCTTCTCGACTCCCTCACCTCTCAGATGAGACAGAAAATCAAATTCTGGAGTGGGGTGGTTAGAGGATAGTGAATGACAGAGTGTAGTGGTCCCTATCATATATATCCATTGAAGTCACCAGTCTGGCTCCTAAAAAAACAAAGATGAATTCTGGAGATTGACTGTAGGTTGCCAACTAGTATTCCAATTGCAGCTGCTCTGCTGAACTGGGTATTTTTGCTCAAACACATTAATATGCCGTCAGGTGCATGGTAAGTGGGGCACTGAGAGAGTGTACATGTATTTTTCTATTCTAATCAGGAAAAATGAACAGAAAGGGTTTGTACTCACCAAGAACAACCAACAATCACAGTTTTGCCTCAAATTTAGGTTAACTCTCCAGCTCCATGCCATAATTTAATCCAAAGAGACCTGAATCATATGAGCAACCCCTAGAACATCACTGATCTACTACATCAATTGTATCACGATGATCAGGAGGGAGGAGCAAAAGGTGGTTAACACGTTGGAAGCCTCCGTAAGACACATGCGTTCCAGGGAACATCTAGGAAGTAAACTTCTATGAAGATTCAGCTTCTATGAAGATTCAGCAGCATTATCATCAAAATTTCTAGAAGTCCAGTGGTTCAAGAGATAACAGAACACCTTCAAATGAAGACAAATTACTATACCTTGTATCCCCAACCACAAAGTAGGAAACATATTGCCTCTTAACTCTCTTAAAGTTCTGAAGGTAACTTTCTCTTTGCCTAGGAATACTGATCTGGTCCATAAAATGCTGCTATCTTTGACTAGAGTCAGAGCAGATTGGGGATCTGAAACAGGTTCAGATCAGGGTGTAAGGAGCCTGTTGCTTAGGCTATACAAGACAGTAGACCCTATAAAAGTGGAAGTCGCAGTAGTGGCAAAAGATACTGAGGAATTTATATTAAGCCCCAGTGGGCGAATTACAATGCAGGCAACTCGGGTTCTGAAGCAAAACCATGCCATCTGCACTGGAGACTTATATAAAAAACAGCTCCTGGTGAACTGCTGGGCTCTGGAAAACATAGAACACTTGACCATGGATCTGAAACTGCCTCTCACAAGCTGTGTTCTGTTGGGTCCACTAAGTCACAAAGTCAGGCAGACCTAGCAGTAATCCAGCATATGATAGAAATAGTCAACCAGGATCAAACCCAAACAAGACTAAAGCACATGAATAAGACATGTTATCAGGCATCCGAGAATCCCCTATCACCCACCTCAGCTCACACTGGCCATGCAGCAAGAGGGAGGTCAAATACAAATGGCTGAAGGACGAGGAAAAAGCCTGAGCCTGATTTATGAATGTGTTGGATGGCTTCGTGATTGTATTTACAGATGACATGATAATCAGGGTAGACACCATATGGTAAGGAAGACTTGTCATGGATTGATAATTGTTAAAGCTGTGTGATGAATACATGGGAATTTATTAAACCATTCTCTTTCATTTTTATATGTTTGACATTTTCTGTAACTTAAAATGAAGGCTTTTAAAATTATGTAAATGTGAAATAAAGGTGATAGCAAGTGTGATGGAATATAAGAAAGTCCTCAGTAAAATTCCACAGTTATTTAATCTCCAGTATTAAAAATAATTTCTTGGACTGGTATTCTATCTTTTTTTCCATCATCAAGGCAATTATCCTACCAAGAAATTTACAGTAATGAATAGCAGTGGACTGGAATGTTGTGGTATTCAAAGGATTATTTTGTATGTAAGGGGTCGTTTTGTGCCTATCATATTGGCAAGAGGCCCACTGCTGAACTAAACTGTAAAAATGAATAATGTCTCTATGTTCAAAATTAAAAGCTCACAATATATGTATTGTCCTGTTACTACAAAATGTTCAATTTGCAATCCAGTGTTTTTTTTTTTTTTTTTTACATCTTAGCAGAGCAAATCTCCCAATTATGCAGTCACATAAGTGGAATCATAGTATGTTAAAGTTCAAAGAAAACTGAAAGATCATTTACTCTAACTCTTGAATTTTACAAAAGAAGAAACAGGATCTTTTGAAGTTCCCAAGGTGTTATTGACTGAGCTGAGACTAAAATCCCAAACTTCTGCTTCTCAGCCTACTGCTTCATCCACTACCGAACTAAAATCATAATATGGGAGAATGTACCTTGCAAATAAATCCAGCCTGCTAATGCAAACTCTCCAATGAATATTCAATAAAACTCTGACCCCCCCAAACTCCTTTTAAATAACTCCAGCTCCACTGTCATCCTGATAGATGGCGAAGGCCTTTTTAAGGGGACTTTGTTGCTGATGTTATTAATCCTTGATTCTGCAAGATCTATCACAGTGCCTGACATACAATAGGCAGTTAATAAGTGCTAACTGGAGAATAAAGGATGTGGCAGATCTATATGTCAACATTTTCAAAGCTTTATCTAAAAGCAAAATGATAGCCACTTTTTGTTAATAAGATGACAGAGGTGATGTGTTTCTAATACATAGACATAATTAAGCTTCGGGCCCTATTGTTGATGTGTTTGTTTTCCAAAAAGTAATCTACTCACTTCCAATAGTACAGATCAGTATATGCAGTATGTGAAGTACCTCTTGATTTATATAAGGCTTGTAAAAACCCAATATACAATTTTACTTAACAATTCAAGTAATGAAGAAAAATTGACCATATTCCTAACAAAATAAGATTTATAGTTCATAATTACAATATATGTCAAAATCCCATCACTATTTCTCCCAAACAACTACAAAAAATTTCCAAAGGGAAAACTATTTTTTAATTGCCAAAAAATAAAAATTCCTGACTAAATTCATTTTCATGCCTGAAACAATTCATGAAACATTTTAAAGACTTAATAATTAATTATAAAAAACAAACTATCTTTTGCATTATATTTGTGAAGGGAATACATTTTTGCTTCTAAGCACAGTATCTCTAACAATGTAAAAAAGTTGAATATGAATACTTTGAACTGAATCCAATAAAAACATTTTACTGCTCTGGTTAAATGAGTTACAACAAATTAAGTAGCTGCTTCTTGTGTTTATGAGAGCTTCTTAGTGCACCCTTGTGGTAAAGTAATAAATTACAAATGCAACCTTAAAAAATTTCTGTGCATAAAACCAGCCCTAAGAAAAGCAAGAAAGAATCATGTGTTTAGTAACTTCAGGAAGCACTACCATCGTTCTACCTGGTCACAGAAAAAATGTTTGGTGTGAGTTTTGCTTTGTGAAAAGGAGATACAAGATAAATGATTGGAATAAGAAGGTTTTGGACAAAATGAAAATCTCAAATTAAGTTTGTAAGAGACCATTAAAAGAGATGTTGAATAATGTCAACATATTGAACATGTATCAATGGATTCATTTACTCCAAAGTTGCTTGTTCAAACTGCTGTGCTCTATCATATAAAAAAAATGGCATGTGGAAAATGCTTTCCAATTTCTCTCAATTTGTCAAATCTGTTCAAAACTCTTGCTTTGCCTTTTTTAGCTACCATGAAAAATGTTTGTCCAGTATAAAAATGGATGTTTTGCTATTCCCATGAGAAACAACATGTTTTTTTTTTTCCAATTAGGTAAAAGAGCACCTGTTAGCCTTTAAAAATCAGACAAATAAGACTTCATAAGTTGAAAGTATTTTTTCCTGTATTCCTTTTCACTTTATAACATTTTCTACAAAATTTTCAGCAAAACATTCTATTAACAGAATTTGAAAGTTTGAATCAATATATGTCTAAAAATAAGCACTGACTTTTTTGCCCAAGTCTTACACAAAAAGCCTGAAATTCTTAATACTTCATTTTAGTTGTTAATTTTTTTTTCTTTTCACTGAGATATGTATTAGAATAGTCACTGTAAACCCACAGCTAATGGAGACAGGGCTCACTGTATGGGGGAAGGGCACACTTATGGCCCTGGCTTGAAGAAGGCTAATGCATTTCATGTAATCAAATGTTTGTACCCTCATAATATCCTGAATTTAAAAAAAAGAAAAGTCACTGTCACAGTATATTTGCCAAAAGATATTATACTTTTAGTAGGAGAACATGGATTGAAATGAGAGACTGCTCTATGTTCTGGTCAATAAAAATGTAACTCAAATTTGCATGAGCCTGAGGACTGTTTAAAACTATCTGATAAATGATTATGTTAAGCAAAGTTCACAAATGCCTACATAGGCCATGACTGAATTGTATATCAGTGAAATAGTGTAGGTAGAAACATTGGAAAACTATTTAAGACCCTTCTTCCTATCTGGCAGAACCTGCTTCCTGCTGGAAAGATTAAAAATTCCAGGTGTTTACATAGGCAGCCTCCCCTGCAGCTAGACCACTGCATCTGTCATTGCTGTGGTTTTAGTGCTTGCCTTCTCTAAAACTTATGTTGAAATTTAATTGCCATTGCAACAGTATTAAGAAGGAGGGCCTTTAACAAGTGATTAGACATTGAGGGCTCCATCCTGATGGGTGGGATTGGTGCCATTATAAAAGGGCAAGTTCAGCTCCCTCTTGATCTCTGTTTGCCCTTCTGCTGCGTGATGACACAGCAAGAAGGCCCCCTCAAGATGCTGTCACCTTGATATTGGACTTCCCAGCCTCCAGAACTATGAGCTCATAAATTTTTGTTCATAATAAATTACCGAGTCTCAGGTATTCTTTTATAGCTGCACAAAACAGACTAAGATGGACACAGCCCTAACCAGTGGAACCTGCTGAGATGGCTAGAAAAATCGTCCTCCCAGATAAAAAGGAGAAAGCTAATTTCTTCCTGCCTGCTTCAGACATTGTAATTTGAGGATATAATTCTTGACAATATAACTGTTATCTTGTGGCCATGAGGAGAAATACAAGAGAGTTACTGAGAAGCTGAACTGCTAAAATCATCTACCTGTGGAGTAAAGGGACAGTTATTATTAAACTACCTTTCTTTTTTTTTTTTTTTTTTTTTTGAGACAGAGTCTCGCTTTGTTGTCCAGGCTAGAGTGAGTGCCGTGGCGTCAGCCTTGCTCACAGCAACCTCAAACTCCTGGGCTCGAGCGATCCTTCTGCCTCAGCCTCCCGAGTAGCTGGGACTATAGGCATGAGCCACCATGCCCGGCTAATTTTTTATATATATATATCAGTTGGCCAATTAATTTCTTTCTATTTATAGTAGAGACGGGGTCTCGCTCTTTCTCAGGCTGGTTTTGAACTCCTGACCTTGAGCAATCCGCCCGCCTCGGCCTCCCAAGAGCTAGGATTACAGGCGTTAAACTACCTTTCTTTAGTTCACTTTTAGGCAGATATTCTGTAACTTGCAGCCTGATGCCTCTTAACAGATACCCATTTTCAAGGAGTCTGTCACTACACAGTTCTTGTTAATTGTGGTGAAATGAAAGCTCGGTGCTACCAAATTGTTCTATTTTTCAAGAGGATATAAAAACCAGGATTTGTATTTTATACTTCAATAAATAGATGTCAGCATCTAATATTTTAAAGCACCCTGTGGGGCAAACAAAAACATTTTCATGTGGAATCTAATCCTTGAATAGAACATTTGAGATTGCTGAAAGAAATTAACCTTTAGAAAAGTATTAAAAATACATTTCTAAACATACGTACTTCATAATAAATAGAATTTATGTGAAATACATGAGTTCATATAACAACAAAATTTGGTCTAAGACATTCCTAATTTTTCCCAATAAATTTTAGGAAGCTCATGGTTAATTTATACACTTTTATATCAAAGATACTTGCTTGCATAGGTAAACCAGGGTGTCTGTATGGAATATTAGTATATATTAGTTTATACTAGCAATAGTTAATAGCAGAAACCTCAAACCAATCTAAAAGCACACAGGCAGGCAAATGGATGAATAAATTATTTTATATTCATAAAATTAAATGTTAAATAATGAATGAATAAATGCTCCATATAGAAATATAAATGAATATAAGCAATCTAAAACTAAGTAGTGGAGAGGGAGTGGAGCAAGATGGTCAAATAGAAACCTCCAGTGATTGACCCTATGAACAAATACCTACTTAGTTACTTGTGCAAGTAGGCACCTTCAGAAGAACCCAAAATCAGGAAAGTAATTGTACTACCCAGTTTTAAGATTATATCAAGGAAAGAGGCACTAAGGAGGGCAGAAAGAATAGTCTTGCATTGCCTAGACTACTCCTTCCACATCCCCTGGCATTGCCCTGCCAACACACCAGGTGGAGAGAGAATCTGTGTGCCCAGGGAAAATGAAGTGGGAAAATGAGGGGAAATTAGGGAAAATGAAGGGATTGTGGGACTTTGCATTGAAACTCAGGGCTTCCCTGGCACAGGGGAACACAGCATAGGCAGAATTCCACAGTGCCCATAGAGAGAGCATTTTGACCAGCCCTGCCAGAGAGAAATCCTCCACCCCAAAACCCAAGTTCCCCCTAGCTCAACTACAGACAAGAGAAGAGCAGTCTGAGGCCTGGAATAAATTCATAAGGCAGATAGGCCACATGGGCTGCAGTCCTTGGGCAATTCTTATGGCTGTGCTGGCTTGAAGCCAGTGGACTTGGGGTACCTGTGACTCAGTAAAACACCAGCAGCCATGGCCAAGCCAGTGCCTGTGTCATTCTCCCTCAACTACCGGCAGTGTGGCTCAGGGAGAGTCTTCTTCCACTTGGGGAAAGAAAAGGGAAGAGTTTAGAGGACATTGTTGTACAACTTGGGTACCAGCTCATCCATAATAAAATAAAGTACTAAGCAGACTCCTGAAGCCTAGAGTCCAGACCTCAGTTCCTGGAAGGCCCACCCTTGGCCAGAAGGAAACATGCTGCCCTGAAGGGAAGAACCCAGTCCTGGCAGGATTTGCCATCTGTGGACTAAAGAGTTCTTGAGCTTTGAATAAACATCAGAGGAAGCCAGGTAACAGTCACCACTGGGTTTGAGTGAGATTGGGTTGGCTTTGGGTGTGATCTGGTGCTGTGACAGTGGCCATGAGGGAGTATCCATATTATTCCTCCCCCAACTCCAGCAGCCCAGCACAGAGAGTGAGGAAAGAGAGTAAGAGAGTTTGTCTGATAATTCAGGGAATTATCCTGTATCTTACCCCAGCTCACCAAGGTGATACCACCAGGAGTCTGCAAGAGGCACAGCATAACTGGGTTTGGGGCACCCCCGGTGCTGATATAGCTGCAGTGACCAAAATCAGACCACAACACTCAATTCTCTATGAATATCTGGAAAGCCTTCTCAAGGAGGATGAGTTCAAACAAGTCCAGATTGTGAAGATTAAAGTAAATATCAAGTCTTCAATGCCCAGACATCAACAAACATCCATATAACAAGCATCAAGAACATCCAAGAAGACATGACCCCACCAAACAAACTAAATAAGTTACCAGTGGCCAATCCTGGAGTGATGGGGATAGGTGGTCTTTCAGACAAAGAATTCAAAATAGCTGTCCTGATGAAGTTAAATGAACTTCAAGACAACACAGAAAAGGAATTTTAAAAACTATCAGAGATATTTAACAAAGAGATTGAAATAATTTAAAAAAATCAAGCATAAATTCTAGAGCTTAAGAATCCAACTGACAAACAGAGAAATATATCATTAGAGTCCCTCAACAGCAGAGTTGACCACGCAGAAGAAAGAATTAGTGAGCTCGAAGACAGTCTATTTGAAAATACATAGTCTGAAGAGAAAAAAAAAAGAAAAAGAATGTGTAAGAATGAAGCACACCTACAAGACCTAGAATAGCCTCAAAAGACCAAATCTAAGAGTTATGGGCCTTAAAGAGGAGGTAGGAAGAGAGATTGGTATAGAAAGTTATTCAAAAAAATAATAACACAGAACTTTCCAAACCTAGAGAAAGATATCAATATTAAGGCACAAGAAGCTTATAGAACACCAAGTAGATTTAACCCAAACAAGGCTACCTAAAGGCATTTAATAATTAAGTTTCCAAAGGTCACAGGTAAAGAAAAGGTCCTAAGGGAAGCAAGAAGAAAGAAAAAATATAGCATATAAAAGAGTTCCAATACATCTGGCAGTAGACTTTTCAGTGGAAAACGTACAGGTTGGTAGAGAGCGGCATGACATATTCAAAGTGCAGAAAGAAAAAAAACTTAACCCTAAAATATTATGTCCTGAAAAAATATCCTTCAAACAGGAAGGAGAAATAAAGACTTTCCCAGACAAACAAATGCTGAGAGATTTCATCAATACCAGACCTGTTCTACAAGAAATGCTAAAAGGAGTTCTTCAATCTGAAAGAAAAGTATGGTTATGAATAATAAGAAACCTTCTGAAAGTATACAACTCACTGATAACTATAAGCAGACAAATACAGAATGCTCTACTGCTGTAATTGTTGTCTATAAAATTAAGTGGAAGAAGTAAAATCAGAAAGTTAAAATACTGCATAATATATTTTTATAAAATTTAAAACAATAAAACAAAATAATCTGCTCTTTAAGGAAACAGCTATGACAAAGTCATATTTTTTTAAAAGAGAATATCCATATGTAATCCAGAAGAATAGTGACTGCAAGTTAATGATAGAGTAGGTCAGGAACAGAAAGGGGAAGGACAAGATCATTAAATGTTCTAGTTTCTACACTTGGTGTTAGGTAACTGGTATTTGTTACAATATCACAAAAACAAATTAATAAATAAGGTACACAAGAGCCACTGATGGAAGTATGTGACAAAATAAAGATAAATATTAATCCAGTTCTATATCCCTAGGGTACAAAGAAACAATAAGATAAAAAAGAAGGCAAATTTAGTTAACATACCAGTTTCCACAAAATATGAAAAAATATAATAGGTATATAATATAGTTAGGCAATGTAGATGCTCTAAAACTGAATCAGTTAACTTGTCTTCTAGTGATCTAGTCACATGTAGGTACATGAAAGCAGCCACCACATGTAAATTGTGTGTCCCCCAAATCAAGCACTGTGCTTTGTGTACTTCAATCCTTAATAAAAATTTTATGACAAATGGATATGTAAATCAAATATTAAACCCAGTCTATATTCAAGAAGGCTCAAAATATTAATATCAGAGAAAAAAACTATTTTTTAAGAAAGTATTATTGTACACATACTTTCAAGTCATTTAACTGAAAAAATTTCCTTTGAATCATATTCCAAAGTATAATTTTATGTGAATAATGTAAAACATTATAGCTTTATGTGAGAATATTGTCTTGGGGACCTTCATGTGAAGTGTACAAATAAGATTTTCTCCTTTATTTCTATTCTTTAATTTTTTTAATTTATATGCTATCTTGTTTCACTACTTAAATAATTTCTGCTTGGTGGTTTGTAATAGGGCTAGGAATTCTGCCAACCACCAGTCAAGACAAATAGCCTTTGCCTCATTAGAGAATCTGGTGTCATGAGAAAAAGCCAAGGCAAGGGGAATCTGGAACATAAAACAGCCCGTGAATATTGGAAAGGATTTTAAGAAGATGCCAGCTGGCCTGGGGAAGGAGTAGAAGGACCTTTCCTGGAATAAAACTGAATGATTATACCAACCTTGAATTGGGCAAAATCTGGCACTAAATGGAGAGACATGGAGAAAGTCCAGATGACTCAGTAGGAGTGATAAGAACAGGAAGCAGGCGGATAAACTCTACTGCCAACTTGACTTGTTGAAAACAAACATACTTTTAGCTATCTAGTTAAAAAAAGAAAGATGTTGGGATGATGAGCATAATGACATAATTTTACTTAGAACTCATTTAGTCTTTAAAACATGTCACAAATATTCAGAATTAGTCTCTCTATTTTCTACTCTATTTTTCCTTCTCCAACCCCAAATATCAGTATACAAAGAGAAATATTTATTATTTGCCTGCTATGTAGGTGGGTTAAACCTAGTATGAGTTAAACACAGAGGAAGTGTACCTTAAATGTTCTCATTTAAAGATGAGTAGGAAATAATTAAGAATAAATAGGAGATAACAAGGAGAAAGGAAAAAGAATATATAATTAGATAAAGATGTAAGACTGTCTGGTTTCCTTTGAAGAACTCCAAGTTCAGTGTGTCTGGAGTATAGGCTATGAAATGAAGACTTGAAAGATTTTGGATTGGAATTGAGGCAAGATTTGGACAGAAAGCTACTAAACCATATTAATCTTTTATTATTTAATAGATGTTATTGTTCACATTAAATGCTATGGGAAGCCCTGAAATTTTTTAAACAGAGGTCTTTTTGGTCAACTATGTATTTTAAAAGAACCACTATGATTGTAACAAAGGAAATATACTAGAAGGGAGTGAAAATGGCAGAAGGGAGAAAATGTGAGAAAGAGTTAAATGTCCAGGTAAAATAGAATGGCGGAAGACTTTCACATCTAGTTAAGAGGTTACAGGAACTGAGTTCACCCTTTTACTTGAAACAAATAAAAAAGCAATTTTGAATCCTTTGACCAACATCTCCTCAAACCCACACCCCACTCCTCCAGCCCCTCCCTCATAACCACTCCTCTACTCCCTGCTTCCATGAGTAACACATTTATTTTTAAATATAAATATACAAACATTAAATATTAATATAAAAGATGGAAAAATCAAAAGATAGGTGGGATGACTATTAAAATCAAAGTAGGCTCCAAAGCAAAGAATATGAGTTAATGGAAGTCAATTCATAAATGATAAGAGTAAATTTATCAAAAGAACTTCATCATACTAAACATTTATTCACCTAGTCATAGAGTTTCAAAATAAGTGAAGTAAAACGAATAGAAATGCAAGAGAAATAGACATATAGATAGTTACACATGCAGATTTCAATACCACTCCCAATAATTCATTGAGTAAATGGAGAGACAATCAGTATGAATACATTTAATAGAAGGATTGAGCAACACTATCAACCAACTTCACCTAACTGACATTTATGAAACACTTTAAGCATGAAATTAAACATCATTAGTCAAAAAAGAATAAAAATCCTTTCAAAGAATACACAGAACATATACTAAGATAGATCGTAATCTGGAAGATAAACAAATATTGATGAATTTAAATGGATAGAAGCCATCCAGCATGTAACCTTTTGGGGTTGGCCTTTTTCATCAGCATTATGACCTTGAGATCCATGCAATTTGCTGTATCAATAGTTCACTGATTTTTATTGCAGAGTTTTATCCCATTGTTTAGCTAAACCATCATTTGTTTGACCATATCTATTAAAAGACATTTGGATAGTTTCCAGTTGTGGCTATAACAAATAAAGCTATTATAAACATTTATGTACAGGCTTTTGTGTATACATAAAATTTTATTTTTCTAGGATGAAAAACCAGGACTATGATCACTGGCTTGTGTAGTAAGTGCATACTTAAGTTTTATGAAAAGCCAGACTGATTTCCAGAGCATCTAAATCATCTTACATTCCCACCCATAATGTATGAGAGTTCCTGTATTTTACACCCTTGACAGCATATTTTATTTTAGCAGTACTAATAGATGTGTACTAGCATCTCATTGTGGCTTTTAAGTTGCATTTCTCTAATTACTAGTGATATTGAACACATTTCATTTATGTTTTTTATTTACCATTTGTATATCTGTTTAGGTGAAGTATCTACTCAATAATTTGCCTATTTTCTAATTAGATTACTTCTTTTTCTGACTATTGAGTTGAAGATTTATATTCTGTTTTTGAACTCTTGACCTTGAGTGATCCACCTGCCTTGGCCTCCTAGAGTGCTAGGATTACAGGTGTGAGCCACCACGCCCAGCCTGAAAATGTATATTCTGGATTCAAGTTTTTGTCATATATGAGATTTGCAGTTATTAATATTTTTCTCCCAGTCAGTGGTTTTTATTTTATTCTTTTAACAGAGTCTTTGCAAAGCAAACATTTTAAATTTTAAAATTTTTTAAATTTTATGAAGTCCAATTTATCTACTTTTTCCCTTGTGGATCATGCATTTGGTATTATATCTAGAAGTCTTAGCTTAACTCTAGGTCATAAAAATTTTCTCCTACATTCTCTTCTAAATGCTTATAGCTTTATGCTTTAGATGTAGGATCTATTTTGAGCAAATTTTTGCATAAGATTTTGGATAAGGTTGGTTTTTTCCTTTTTCTCTTTCTTTCTTTTCTTTTTTGTTAATTTATTGGTTTTCAAATGTCACAGACCACTTGTTGAAAACACAATCCTTCTTCCATTAATTGCTTTAGTGTCAGTGACAAAAGCAGTTGGGCCTATTTGTATATATTTATTTCTCTATATTTTAACATTGATCAACATATCTATCCTGCTGCAAATACCATATTGTTGTAAAGTTGAGCAATGTGAATTCTTTAGATTTATTCTTCTTTATCAAAATTGTTTTAGCTATTGTAGTTTCTTGGCATTTATTTATTTCAAGGTACATTTCTCTATTTGTACACAAATATCTTCTTGGGAATTTGACAGGAATTGTGTTTAATCTATAGATTATTTTGAGAAGAATTAACATCTTTATTATGTTGAGCCTTACAATTTGTGAGCATGGTCTGTCTCTTTATTTATTTAGATATTTATTTTTTAATCATGGCTTTGAAGTTTTTAGCATACAAATTCTGTTCATGTATGTTAGAATTATACCTAAGTATTTCATATTTTTTGGAGTGGTTGTAAATGGTACTGTGTTTTAAATTTTTGTTTTCAATAGTTTCTTGTTAGTGTAAAAAAATACCAATAACTTATATGTTGACCTTGTATCCTGTGAACTTGCTGAAACCACTTAGTAGTTCTAACAGGTTTTTTTCAGGTTCCTTGTGGTTTTCTATACAGAAAATTATGTCTTTTCAAAATAGAGGCAGTTTTATTTCTTCCTTTCCAATCTGCATGCCTTTTACTTCATTTTCTTAACTTAGTACACCATCAAGTTTTTTCAATACTATGTTAAATAGATGATGAGAGTGGATATCCGTGTCATTCCATTTTTTTTTTTGCTTATAACAGAATAAAACTAGACAATTAATTTAAAAAGGGATTTATTTGTTATTGGTATGGAGATGGAGAAGTCTAATGTCAAAGGACCACATCTGGTGACCACCTCTTGCCATTGGGGACTCTTTGCAGAGTCCCAAGGTGGTGCAGGACATCACATGGTGAGGGGGCTGAGCATGATAGCTCAGGCCTCTCATCCTCCTCATAAAAAGCCCCACTCCCAAGAAACCCCTTAATCCACAAATGCATTAATCTACTCACCTCTTACTGGCCCCACCTCTCAAAACTGCCACATTTGGGATTAAATTTCAACATGAGTTTTGGAGAGGACAGGTATTCGAACCATAGCAACATCCTTGCCTTGTTTCCAGTGTATTCAGTGTGAAGGATGATGTCAGCTGTAAGTTTTTCATAGGTGCTCTATATCAGGTTAGGGAAGTTTGCTTTTATTCACAGTTAGCTGAAAGTTTTTATCAAGAGGTGGCTTACGCCTATAATCCTAGCACTCTGGGAGGCTGAGGCGGGCGGATTGCTTGAGGCCGGGGGTTCAAAACCAGCCTGAGCAAGAGCAAGACCCCTTCTCTACTATAAATAGAAATTAATTGGCCAACTAATATATATATATATATATATATAAATTAGCTGGGCATGGTGGCACATGCCTGTAGTCCCAACAATTTGGGAGGCTGAGGCAGTAGGATCTCCTGAGCCCAGGAGTTTGAGGTTGCTGTGAGCTAGGCTGATGCCAGGGCACTCTAGACTGGGCAACAGAGTGAGAGTTCATCTCAAAAAAAAAAAAAAAAAAGAATGAATGTTGCATTTTGTCAAATGTTTTTTCTGCATCAATTTATATAACCATGTGCTTTTCTTCTCTAGTCTCTTAATATGTTGGCTA
This sequence comes from Microcebus murinus, assembly GCF_040939455.1. Classification (NCBI taxonomy): domain Eukaryota; kingdom Metazoa; phylum Chordata; class Mammalia; order Primates; family Cheirogaleidae; genus Microcebus; species Microcebus murinus. Next base: position 32,766,519 of record NC_134108.1, read on the forward strand.
CATTAATGGATTCCTGAATGATGAATTAGACTTGCATACATTGGATAAAATTCATTCAGTCATGGTGTATAATCTTTTATATATTGCTGAATTCAATTTGATAATATTTTTTGAGAAATTTTATATTTATGTTCATGAAAAAACTAGCATGTAGTTAACTTTGTTTGTACAATCTTCATTTGGTTTTTGTCATGACAATGCTGGCCTCAAAGAGTTTATTGGAAAATTTACCCTCCTCTTCTGTTTTCCAGAAGAGGTTGTGTAGAATATATATCAATTCTTCTTTAAGTACTTGATAAAATTATCCAATGAAACTTGTTATTCAGAAGTTTTTAAATTACAGATTCAATTTCTCTAATAGTTGTAATAGCATTCAAATTATCTATCTCATCTTGGGTGAGTGTAAGTAGTTTGTAGTATTTAAGAAATTGTTCCAGTTCAATGACAATTTCCAATATCAATATCCTGACCTGGATAATATACCGCATAAGATGCTACCGTTGGCAAAAACTGGATGATGCATACATAGACTCTCTCTGTACTATTTTTGAAACTACTAGTAAAGGTATAACTTTTTCAAAATAAAAAGTTGAATAAAAAGAATAGTAATGGTATTTGCTGATAACATATTAATAATAAGTTATATAAATCAATTCTTTCTATGACAGAATTTCTATCACATGATTATTTGTTGATTTTTCTTTGATAGCAACCCTTTCTGGTTTGACATGGCAAAATAAAAATAACATAACTCAGCCTTTCTAATCCCCAAATTAATTTAGTTTAATAAAAAAAGCTCTCAATACTGCTGTCTGCACTCACTTCTTGTGAGAAGTGTTGTTCCATATAATTGTGTTAGTTTTATTCAGGTTGTAACAAACATTTTATGACATGGAGATGTTATCTCAGTTGATTTGGATTTATTTTAATTATATCCAGTATTTCCAAGCCTTAGCAGCCTGTGGTTTCAAAATTGGAGAGATATTTAATTATGAGCCATCACCCTCTCTCCAATATGCCTAAGCAGGAAATAAGCTGCCCTCCATTATGCACTAGGGTTTTTTTTTTTTCCTGGAAGTATTTAAGGATGCTGTAGTTATGCTTAGAAACCAGTCTGTCAGATGAAGTCATCATGCCACATTTACACTTTTCTTCAGCTTTCCTTTTGGTCTCACACAAGTTTATAACTCTTGACAGTAGAACCTTTTGGAAAAGACTCACTCTAGTCATGAAAATTCTAGTGTCCCAGGTTATAGGACTGTGAAAGACCAAACACATACTGTGTTCAGTGCAAATATGGGATCTAACTCTGGGCTATATGCCAGTACAATAAAATACTATTTTTAAAACTACAAAATATAGGCTAACATAATTTATACTATTAGCATGGTTATTATTAACATTATAAAATGTATGGCTCATATATCTATTCACTGAGCATACATACTGTATATCTATATTATCACTTTTAAAATGGTACCCAAATTAACTTTTATCTTTTTGAACATGTGATCTCATTGAAATTAAAGGAGGTCTTACAAAACTTTATATCTTCAATACATAGTGATGTATTATTATATTGCAGATACTAAGCTCAATAAATACTTGTAGATTAAATAAATTAATGAATGAGCAAAGTTGAATAATTCCTTCTAAAGTCAAATAAACAACTTACTCTCTTTCACATATGCTTCCTGCTTTTACATAAGGCTTTTAAAATAATTTATGTACTTCAAAACATTAAGGAGTACAAATGTTTTTGTCACATAGGTACCTTTTATAAGGCTTACGTCAGGGCTTTTCATTTGCCCATCACCTGAATAGTGTTCATTGTACCTGATAGGTAGGTTTTTAACCCTCTCCTCCTTCCCCTCTCCCTTCTTGATCTCCTATGACCTTTACATATTTTTGTGCCCATGTGTGCCCATTCATTAGTTCCCAATTATTAGAGAGCACATGTAGTGCTTGTTTTTCCATTCCCCAGATACTTCACTTAGAATAATCATCTCTAATTCCATGTAACTTGCTGCAAAAGACATTATTTAATTCCTATTTATGACTGAGTGGTACTCCATGGTGTGTGTGTGTGTGTGTGTGTGTGTGTGTGTATAACATTTTGTTAATCTGCTAATGAATTGATGGGCACTTAAATTAATTCCACATCTCTGAAATTGTGAATTGTGATGCAATAAATATTCAAATGCAGGCATCCTTTCCATAAAATGACTTCCTTTGGCTAGATACCCAGAAGTGGGATTGCTGGATTGAATGATAAGTCTATATTTATATCTTTGAGGATCTCCATACTGTTTTCCATAGAACTTGTACTAATTTGCAGTCCCACCAACAGTGTATAAGCATTCCTTTCTCTCAGCATCCATGCCGCATCTATTGTTTTTTGGCTTTTTTAATAATGCCCATTTTGACAGGGGTAAGGTTCATTATGGCTTTAATTTGCACTTACATGATGATTAGTGATGTTGAGCATTTTCCCCTATGTTTGTTGGACATTTGTCTATGTTCTTTTGAAAAACCTTTGTTCATGGTTTTGTTTTGTTTTGTTTTGTTTTTGCCACTTTTTAACAGGCTTGTTTGATTTTCTCTGGTGATTTATTTGAGTTTTTTATAGATTCTGGATACTAGCCCTTTATTGGATATTTAGTTGCAAACATTTTCTCCCAGTCTCTAGGTTGTCCTTTCTCTTCTTTCTGGTTAATCTAGTGAGAGGTCCATCAATTTTATTTATCTTTTCAAAGAACCAACTTTTTGTTTCATTGATTCTTTGTATTGGGGAGGGTTCCATTTTGTTTTGTTCTGCTCTGAGCTCTGTTATTCCTTTTCTTCTGCTGGATTTGGGTTTGATTTGCTCTTCCTTTTCTAGTTCCTTAAGATGAGACATTAGGTGGTTAATTTGAAATCTTTCTCTCTTTTTGATGTAGGCATTTAAGGCTATAAATTATCTTCTTAGGGCTGCTTTTACTATATGCCACAGATTTTGATAGTTTATATCCCACAGATTTTGATAGTTTGTGTCCCCTTTTGTCATTCAGTTCAACAAATCTTTTGATTTCCATCTTCATTTCGTCATCGACCCAAAGATTGTTCAGCAGCAGGTTGTTTAATTTCTATGACTTTGTACATATTTGAGTGTTTCCCTTGGAATTGATTTATATTTTTATTGAACTGGATCCGAGAGATACATGGTATTATTTTGATCATTTTGACTTGGCTGAGACTTGTTTTGTGGCCTAATATGATCAGTCTTGGAGAATGTCCCATGTGCTGATGAGAAGAATGCATATTTAGTAGTTTTGAGGTAGAATGTTCTGTAAATGTGTTACATCATTTGTTCTAGAATCCCACTTAAGTTCAGTGCTTATTTATTTTTTGCTTCGATAATCTGTCCAGTTCTGTCAGTGCAGTGTTGAAGTGCCTGGCAATTATGATGTTACTGTTTCTATCTTTGCTTAGATCTGGTAGGATTTGCTTTATGAATCTGGAGGCTCCTATATTAGGTGCATATATATTTAGGATTGTTATGTTTTCTTATTGAATTGTTCCCTTTACCATTATATAATGACCATTTGTCTTTTTTATTACCATTGTTGATTTAAAGTCTGTTTCATCTGATATGAGAATGACTATACCTTTTCTCTTTTGGTTCCATTTGCATGGAATATTTTTTCTATCCCTTCACCTTGAGTCTGTGTGAGTCCTGGAGAAAGAAGATACTTGAGTTGCGTTTGTTCATCCATTCAACCAGTCTATGCCTTCTAAGTTGGGCATTCAGACCAATCACGTTGAGTGTTAGTATTGATATGTAGGATACTATTCTGTTCATCATGTTGAATGATACCTTATTGTTTTGTTTTCCATTTTGTGCTATTGTTTTGTTAGAACTGTGAGCTTTAACTTTTGGGTGTTTTTACAGGAGTGGGTATCTATTGTGGTTCCATGTATAATGCTGTTCTGAGTATTTCCTATAGGGAGGTGTAGTAGTGACGAATTCCCTTAGTATTTGCTGTTCTGGAAAACTCTTTATTTCTCTATTTATGAAACTTAGTTTTGCAGGATACAAAATTTTTGGCTGACAGTTGTTCTATTTAAAAAGGGTAAAAATGTGTCCCCATTCCCTTCTAGCTTATAAGGTCTCCACTAAGAAGCCCACTGTTCACAAGTTCAAGACCAGCCTGGGCGATATAATGAGACTGCCTCAATTAAAAAAAAAAATTGTTAATGAAGAAACAACTTAAAATGATGACTAGCTTTATGTAATGTCTCAATTTTCATAAGTAATCTAGGTAAACTGTTAAAAAATAAATTACATAACTATAAATGTAAATGTCAATGGGACAAATGCTCATAAATAAAGTTTTTACATAATTTGAGATCTTAAAATTATGTTACATTAAATTAAATAATGGGCACTCATTAAATGTGTAGGTCATTTCCAAATAAGATTAAAACTGAAACAAATTTCTGAACATAAATATAAATTTGTTCTTGACTTCTTAATTTTATGAAGAAATTAAATATATTTGGGTCTATTAATATACATTAAAATTATGCTCTGAAGAAACATGTTTCTAAAAACTATAAAATGGTTCTCATCTATGAAATACTGATATGTGACAGACAATTCAAGATTTCTTGCCCTTAGGTTTTCACAAAAATTTAAGGTTACTGAGAGTTAAAGATTTGAATTAATATGTATAATTCTATATATAAATGTGCCCAAAAATGTAAGCTGCATTTTCAATTGAAAAACTTATAAGGCATAAAAATATGTTATTGAGAAATGTCGTCTAATTTAGAGAATATTTAAAGGTTATTTCAAAATATGGATTTAGGAAAAAAAACAAAAACAAAATAGAAAGGAGCCAGTGTGTAAGAGAGAGAGATATGAAGAAAAAGTTATGGATATGAAGATGTATTTTTGGTAAGAAAAGTTAAAAAGAAAGAAAATAATTTTATATGGAGAAAATTCTATGTGGTAAATTTTTATCCCAAAATAAAATGACTATTTCTTTAAGAAAGAAGAAGTATAGGACAAAGCAAAAAGTCCAAGGGTGCCATCAATGGTCTGAGTAATTGTAAAAAGGTTTGTGGGGGGTAGGATTTATGAAAATAATTTTGTGTATGATCAGATTGGCTATAATTAGAAGGGAATTATTTATAAGTCTTTCTAAAGATCGAGCTTTGATATTAAAAACACGTTATATAAAACTAAAAAAAATGAGATTTCTCAAAGTATTGATTTTCTCTTAATAAAATTGCAAGACGTTTTGATTGTAATTCTGAAATCTGTCTTGTTAACAGCCATCTTCTGCACTCTAGATAGTTTCTATTTCTGACACATTTCTTCCTGAGATCTATTTAATTTCCCTAGTTTCAGGTTGAAAATGCTGTCTTTTTCATTCCAAATGGTAATTTCATTTTTAAGGTAAAAATTTCCTTTTTGAAACTTCTCAGATTTATATCTCAGAAGTTCAACTTTTGCTGTACCTCACAGCACCGGATTTGCAGGTCATACATCATTGCCTTCTGATATTTCTCCTCCAGAAAAGATATATTTCTTTGTTGGCTGAGGTGATAACTCTCTCCTTCAACCTTTTTGTCAACTCCTGTAACTTTGTTTCCCAGTTCTAACTCTGCTGTTATGGCTTGCTGCTAAAATGTTTATCTCAAAAGCCAAGAAAAGCAATGTTTTCCTTCATTATAACGACTCGGTACTCTTGGATTTTCTTGATGCTTCTGAATTGTTTCATATGACAAAAACTTTCCATACTAAGAGTCGTGTATTAATATTTCCCTGCTCAAGGTACTAGTTTTCTTATTTACATTCCTCTATAATATGGTACACACACATAACCCTGGACACATCTTGCTATGTTTGATTAAATTCAAGTGTCCTTCTCATCAGGTTTTACTGTCAGGGTTATCTAAATGGGCTTCCTATAAAAAGAAGTAATCACACTGCAGGTTTTTCATTACTTTTTCTGTAACTGGCCTAAAAAATATATAAAAAATATTTTATGTTTTATCAAGATAATTTCCTGTGTTGTCTTTATTAGGCTTTTGATTATTTAGGAAAACTAAGCGTTTAAAGGGTTAAGGTTTTAACATCCATGTAACTTTCTTTATTGCTTTTGAAGTTTTTTACAAAAGTTTACAGATACATAATACTAGTACATATTTATGGTGTACATGTAATATTTCAATACAAGCATGAAATGTGTAATATTCAAATCGAGGTAATTGGGATTTCTATCACCTCCAACATTTATCATTTCTTTATGTTGGGAACATTCTAAATCCACTCCTCTAGTTATTTTGAAATGTACAATAAATTATTGTTATAGTGCTACCTAATCATGCTACCAAACACTAAATCTTATTCCTTCTATCTAACTTTATTTTTGTACCCATTAACCAGTCTATATTTATTCACTCTTCCCCACTAGCTTTCCAAGCCTCTGGTAACCAGTCTTTTGATTATCAGTCCGGTTAAATAAATGACTTATTTTACAAGGACCTGTGATTCTCTTCTGATCAAATGTTTTGAACCTTTGGACATCTTTGGCAGGTTTCCCCAGAAGGAAAATCTTAAATTAAGTGTTTTTAATCTAAAATGAACTGTGGGAATTTCCACTTGGATTCCTGGGCTTCAAAGAATGGATCTCTTATCTTGCAAAAATATTAAATGATTAGATGTGTCAGATAAATTGTATGGGAGGCATTGCCAAATAACAAATGATACTAGATCTTTCAGTTACATTTACGGGTATGTTATTGATCTAAATGTATTAAAAATTCATGTATATAAAATTCATGTATATAAAAAATGTATATAAATTCATACAATTATAATATTATCACTCATAATTTTGGCTATGTTAAATCTTTTCTAAAGTTATATTTATATGGGTATGGTATTAATGTAAATATTCTAAAGATTATATGAAATTTATAAAAACCTGATTGTCCTGATGGTGATGCTGCCAGTCCTGAATCTGGTTATCTTAAAATGTGGCATGTAATAGAAATAAGTAAATTTCCTTATCAATTGTGAACTTTCATCAGATTTTTAAACCATGGCTATTCTAGGTTTTTGTTATCCAGTTTACTGTTTTGAATTCTTCTCTAAAAGCATTTGCAAAACTGATTTTCATGGAAAAGACTAAAAAATAATCTTCAACACTGATTTCTAATAACTTTATGATCAATGAGCTAAATAAAAATATCCAGAATCTAATAATGAAACTGATGGGCTTATGAAACTGCTTATTGAGATCAAGCAAAACAAAAAATTAATTACATGAAATTAAGTAATTAATGAAGGTAATGTTTTTTTAATTTTTATTTAAATCATTATTATTTCTTTATTTAAATGTTTTATTTTCCAGACATAAGAAAAAATTTTCTCTCATACGCTATCTATACTTTATAATAATTTGGTAAAGTACACTTTTGTGAACAAAGATGGAAGCATTTGCTTTTTCTCCCTACATTATTCCTCCAAAATTAGAAAACTATTTGGGAGTATTCTTCTTCTTATAACAATATAATTATTTACATAAGGTAAATAAAAACCTTTCTCTCTCTCTCTCTCTCTCTCTCTCTCTCTGTAATCAGGGTACAATTGGAAACATTTGTTGTATTACCAAGGCATTGACTGAATATGAAATAGCATATTTGAGACTGTGCACAGAATGTCTGATTTCAAGGGTTCCCAGCCTTATAATGAGTAAATAAAAATTGTCACTTTCTGGCAAGCCCAAGGATTTTAAGACTGTAAGTAAAATCTAAATCCTGCCTTTGTTTGACTTTCTAGCCTCAAGAGTTTTTTAAAATCTGAGATTCCAATGTAATAAAATTAGAGAGAAAAGTTTATGTTTCTAAAGAAAAAGTATAATACATCTATTATTAGATTGTAGCCCTATGCATTATTTTCAAGTTTTTTTAGCTGCTTATAGACAGGACTGGGTCCTGGATTCTCCTACTATCTTCCAATATTTGGCTACAACTCTAACTAAAAACAAAAAATGCTCTGTTTCTATAACCATATAAGTTGAAACTAGATAAATTTTAAGGAATAAGCCTCCTGCCTAATGTATGAGCCACACAAGAAGCTCACCAAACTGCCCAATGTCATGACCAGAGATGTTCAAACTGCAAACAAGGAGGAAAAGTTGATGTTTTCACACTGTATACAGCTTTTCCCAAGATACTGAATAAGCCTCCATATAATAATGAGACTCTTACCTTACTTATTGCTGCCTTTTCACTTGACAGGATGATGGTGTAACTGAAATTTTACAATCACTAGCTTTTGCTGGTAACTTAACAGAACCTAACCTAAGAAGTCTGTTAGTACCCATTGGTTAAATAAGAAAATATCTGTGCTATTGCTAATACTACGTGCTATACTTAGATAAATTCCTCTGTGAAAGTTGAGACCCAAATACATGAGATAAGAAAACAGGCCATATGGTTACAGCAGTTCTCACCTAGTTTTCTACTGGTTATCTATTTTCTATTGGTTGCCTAGGTTCAATGGGTTGCCTTTAAGCCTAGGCTCACGGCTCAAAACCATTATGCAAACTAGAATTGTCATATTACTATTCATTCTACTTTGTATTTTCTCTTTTTAAACTTTGTATCTGCTGCTTGTTAGACTTTTTTGCAGAAGTACAACTCCTAACAAAATGATGCCAGCCCAGAAATTTGTGATAAAAGCAAAAGACTGTGAACAGACAAAATTGAACTTATTAATGGACTCCAGGTAGACTTAGCCTAGAGCTACTCCCCTCAAACCTGCTCTGTTGCTCAAATGTGGCTAAAAGAGTTTTGACACTGACTCCTAGTTGCCAGTCATTCCCCACACTGTGACATGAGACCAGGCTCCAGGATAGTGTCATCCTGGCACCCTAAGGCATCAAAATTTAACTACAGGATGATTGACTAGTAATGCTTTTGAAGAAAGACCTTGATCAAAAGGAGGAAATGTGAAAGTTGCCAGAATCAACATGCAGTCACTGATGTTAAAAATACCCTGAAAAATAGAGGCAGGGAAAGCTATGAAGAGAGGGTTCTCACACATGTGTGCCTGATAACAAAAACTATTACAAAAGATGCTGCAAAAACCATAACCATGCACAAAGGCCATTACAACCCTATACCAAAAATACTTCTGCAAGAACATCTACCCAGCAAGTGCCTATCCAACTCAAGACTAGCATCACCATTGTTATCAATCTTTGCAGCCAAAGATAATTGTTTCAAAACAATTATGTAATCCTCCTCATTTTTTCGTTTACAAACATTAGTCTTCCTTTACCTCCCTGAATGCATACATAATTTACTATGGCACGTGTATTTCCATTGCAATGCTCTATTCCCAAATAAATACATTTTCTTTTAGAGAGCCTTTATCTGTTTGTTATTTAGGTTGACACAAAGGTAAATATTCATATAGCTCATTAATTTCACTCAGAGTTATTTATCCAGTTGAAATGAAAACATATGTTCACATAAGACTTATTAGATATAAAGATCCTTAGCAGCTTTGTTTGAAATAGCTAAAACCTGGAGAGATGAAAAGACATACAAAGTAGGTAAGAGGATAAATAAATGTTGGTATATTCATATACAATTCAACAACAAAAAAAAAATTAACTACTGATAAACACTAAAATATATTTAGCCCAACAATATTGTAATAGGCAAACGAGCCAGGCTTAAAAGAGTATATTCTGCATTATTCTATTTTTGGGATCTCTAAGAGGACAAATATAATTTATAGTGACATAAAACATCAGTGGTTGTCTGCAGCCAGGGGTAAAGAGAATTTTGTTTACAAGGGAGGGATTGTTAAAACAAAATAAATTGTGCAACACTTGGAAATAGGCAAATGGAGGATTGCATGTCCTTTCAATGTCATCTGAGGGTATTGTGTAAGAGGCTTATCTAATAAGGATTATCTATCCCCCTAGAGGGATGTACCTTTGATTATAGTATTTTACAACTCTGTAAGGGTAGGTATTGAAGAGTGGAAAACTGATAGCTATGCAGATGATTTTATTTCTATAGCAGGGCAGATTAATTTTGTCCTATAGATACACAAATGATCTTTATCCCATAGAATACCTCGCATGCCCTGTAGGGCATTGGAATTTTTTTGTATATAATTTAGAAATCTTAATATAGCATTCTATGGCTATAAATGCTTTCTACTCTATAGTTTCTTTTTAAAATCAGTTTTATAATCCTGTTGGCTATACCAAAAATAAGTTAAATATACCTTTGGTATATACACATTTTTTAAAAAATATATTAATAGTTTCCTCCAAAGATTCCTGTGGGTTAAAATATTTAAATTTACATCTTATCTCTACTTCACATTCTGGTAAATGTACCTACCTTGTCCTTGGTCCTATAAATGCATAGCTGCTAAGCTTCTGTTGCTCTTGGATCCCTAAGGAAATTGGGGAACCTATCTCACCGGCAGCATTTCGTATGGTCATCACTGGGCTTTTCCAGGGCATTGGTGCTCAATGCCTTAATTAAGGAGGATCCTCTAGGTCTCCCTGGAATATATAATGGATGGGGATGCACAGGTCATACATGATCAATTTTCCAACATCCCATTTCCTTAAACCTTTGAATTTCTTCCTTCACACTAAGCTGGGACGTTTGAGCATATCAACCTCCTTCAATTACAATTTCAATCACCAACAAAACAAAAAAAGCTATTTCCAGCTGTATAAGTTAGCATATAAGATCTAAAACATCTTATAATTTTAACCATTTTGAAAAATTGGTCCGGTGTGTTATAGTCTATCCTTCTTGGTCTAACACACTTAGAACACACTTCCACACCTATTCATCAGGTATCTGCAATATATATCAGAAAAATGTTGCAATTCTTTTGGTGAATAAGCTATTTCCTCCCTATTCAGACCTTTATGTAGCATGCTGATAAGTGACCATAGTTAGAAATCCAGTGGCAAAAAAAAAATGCTTGAGGTGTGTGGTAGAGAAGATAATGGTCCTCCAATGATCCCATGTTTTAATTGCCAGAACCTATGAATATATTATCTTACATGGCAAAAGGGATTTTGCAGATGTGATTAAATTAAGGACCTTAAAATGCTTATTCTGAATTATTCCAGTAGGTTCAATGTAATCATAATGGTCCTTAAAAGTGGACAAGGGAGGCAGAAAGGAGAGGTCAGCATGCAATGGAAGAAGAACTTGACCCCTGTTGCTAGTTTGGAAGGCAGAGGAAGGGGACCATGAGCAATGACATGCAAGCAGCCTCTAGAATCAGGAAAAGGCAAGAAATGGATTCTCTCCTAGAGCCTTGAGAAGAGAATACAGCCCTGCTGACACTGATTTTAGCCCAGTGAGATCAGTATTGAATTTCTAACCTGGAAAACTGCACATTTGTGTTGTTTTAAGCCACAAAATTTGAGATAGCATTTTATGATAGCAACAGGAAATCAGCTCAGTGTGAGGAGAGTAGGCATCCCATTACGAGGAACTGCCTTATGTGCAAATGTTAGAAGGGGTTCAGGAAAGAGGAGGATGGTCTCCTTAGACCCAGGAACAGGAACTCTTTCTATTGGCAAAGAGTATCTGAAAGATTCTTATCTCAAGTCAACCTAGTTTGGGGTCCCACTCCTTCCCAATCAGGGACTTGGAAAGTCAGTGTGTTTAGTTCATCGTATAATTCTGCAAACTGCTCAGTTAAAATTTCCATCTGGTTTCCAGCAAAACCATCCCAGAAATAACTACCAGAAAGAAGCATTCTTTTAGTACAACCATAAAAAATTTTCTAGCATCATTAAATAGGGTAATAAGGTAGCAGCTTGAGAAAAATGGGTTAAAGAAAAGTTATTTTTATTAGCAATTTTAACATATTATATCAACACACAAATAAGTAAAAAGGGGGGTAGCAGGGAAGCACAATGGAGCTCTGCAGCCCAGTCCCTAAGAGGCCAGGGACCAATATTGTTCCTTGGCTCAGGGATTGGAGACCACAGATCTAGAGCTCAGATGCAAAGATTAATAACTGAGACAAAGGATAGAAAAATACAAATGTGACATGATGAATTTGTTTGCATGGTGGCAGGAAATTGAAGGGCTTTTCTGAACTTTCATTTTTCTCTCCAAATAAAGTGATGAAATCACCTACTAAGAAAATAAGAAAAGAGGAAGGATTAAAACAATGAGGAAGATAGAAAAATTTGCTATAATTAGATGAGAGATATAATTAATTAGGAATCTATAAAAGGGATTTTTAGGAAATGGTAAGGGTCTAATTTTGATCAAAGAATATAAATTTGGGGCTGTAGGATTTTTTTCTAACAGTGTTCAGTAGCCCACATATAAGTGAGATAGGGAAGCCAAGAGAATTAATACAGGCTTGTAAGTCAGGCATTTCTCAATATTGTAGCCAAATATTGTGGCCAAGCTTCCAAACACTTTTCCTATTTGGGGGAAAATTCTCATTTTGTGTGGTGGATAGTACTCACCGTCTCACCTCCCACTACAGAAGATGAAGAAAAGAGAACTTCCTTACCTCATTCTTAAAATCAGGATATAATTGTTTGAACCAAGTTCAGTCTAACATGCACTCCACCTGAGACTTTGAACCTTGAGAAAGTGTCAGTGTACTAACCAGATGTCCATGTGGTCTGATCCTACTCACAGGTTCTTTATAGAACTTCTCTAGGTGCCAGCCTAATGCCTGATCTTTGTTCTCCTGTCTTCCTACCTACTTTGTGAGCGACCTGGTAAATATCCTTCTAATATTAATATATATATATTCCTTTCTACTCTAATGAGTCTGAAGCAGTTTCTGTCACTTGCAACAAAGATTCCTGATGGATACTGGCATGTTTTTACCCAGCAGATGAGATGGGAGGAGAATTTGATGTGAGATTGAAGACACTGGAAAGAAAGTAAAGTAATAAACCAGAAAATCTAAATCTACCCTGAGTAAGAATGCATGTGAAGGCAGGGACAGGCAAAGGAGGAAAATGAGAGGATCAGATGCTGGGACTCCATTGAGGACACAGAACAGACAAGGTAGAGGAACTACGTGAGAAAGTGGTATAAGGAGGTTGTGGGCAGAAATTGGGATTTGAAACCAAATGTTTCAGACATGGATAAGTCCTTTGTGGTAACATTTTTAGGATATGACAATATGACTGAGGAAATGAAGATGAGTAGAGATAAAAGCACAAGAAACTGACAAATTCCAATGTTGCATAAATCAGCCAAGTTTGTCACAGTCACCAAGAATGATGGCAGGGATATGGTGAAAAGTAGAAAACTGTAATTCATATATTGAAATCCTCATTGAATGGAAAGACTGAGAAGCCTGTTTATAAAAGAAATAAGGAAGGTGGCTTGTAGTCATGGTAAAGGTCTCAAAACAAGGCAAGGTATTAATTATTTTACATGATGCCAGCAGAGTAATGGTTTATAAACCAAAGAGGACAGTCCTGTTACCTGATGGCAATGTTCTAGGACAGCATTAGCAGTGTCATCAGGAGAGGCAAAGAACTAAAGGAAATGCTCAGTTGAAAAATGGTATATTTCATAAATAAGTTTGAAATAAAATTTTTAAAAAAATTTTTAAAGATTTCTGCTTTGTGGAACCTGGAAACCTTCGGTTTTGCAGTTTATTTTCTTAAAATAAGAGGTAGATTTGGTTTGAAATATCTGAGATCATAACATGAGTCTTTAGGGGAAAGAAAAGACAGATTGCCATTGGAGTGAAGCTGTAGGATACAAATACAGTACATAAAACATTGTTCTAATCCTGGGGATGTTTACATTCTGGTACATTCTTATATTTTTTCGAATTACTACTTGAGTGTGTTCTTTTTAAAAATATAGTTTTCCCTAGCAATAAAATATCCTAGATTACATGAAATACACACTTAAAAATTTAAAAAGTGTGTATCCAGAAAAAAAAGTTCATTATGTCAATTTTAGGAATCATTCTTACATGTGATTTTTTTTATTTCTATTAAGTATCTTTTTCCAATTATACTTTTAGTCTAATTATTTTTCTGTCAGTCTGAAAAGTATTGTTACAGCAAGTGTTACAGCGGGTGGTCCTGAGGACAAACCAAGCGGGCACATGGGGAGTTGGCGAATCAAAGTTTATTCTCAGGTGGGCTCAGAGGGGTCTCGCCACCAAATTCTGAGCCCTATCTACTCGATTTTTCCCACTTTTATTAAGTTGGGGTAGTGTGAGGGGTGAGTTTTCAGGTTGCTAATACCCGCCAGGTAATAGTTAGTATTATGTCAATGCACCAGGTAACAGGTTAGTTGCTGGGCCAGGTACTAGGTTAGTGTTGTGCTGATGCGTGTCTTCTGGTGGGGCTCTCAGGTGCCTGATGCGCCAAGTAATAGATGCAGGTTTTACTTATCAGTATCAGTGTGCTAAATGGTCCTAGATTATTTTTTTCCACTCCCAGGGATCAAATAAAAAATAAGTCCATTCCTTCTAATTAAAACGGAAAAATTAAGTTTATTTAATTTTTAGCATTTAAGCATTTAGTACTGATTTGAAATCCAACCAAGGAGGGGGAAACTCCCCTATTTCTTTTGCAGTAGCACATAGATAGTGAAGTCAGGGACTGCGTGTGGCTGTGGGAAGGCTGGCGTTCCTGTAAGCTAGGGATTTTTTAGGCCACTCCCAGTTCCAAGAGCCATTTAAATAATCGTCGTTTCTGCCTGTCAAGCAAGATAGTTGTTAGCCTCTGTGAGTATTTCCCTAATAGCTCCACCAATCATTTTTATCTCTGCTGCCAACCTGAGCTTTCATTAGCAAGTGTGAAAAATGCTCAAGAAGCAACAGAAAGGGGAACTGAACCAATTCAATCTTTTGGACGAGTTTTTGCTTATATCCGGTGAGAACTGTTATATTACTAAGGCAGATTTTGAAAGTCACTACTTAACTAATATTATTTCTCCCTCTTACTAAAATGGCAACTTCTTTTCTTCTGGTTTTTCAAGCCAAAATTCATGGAGTCATCTTAGCTTTTCTTCCTCTGGCATTCCACATCCAAAACATTAGCTGGTTTACCTTCGAAACGGATTGAGAATCTGACCCCTCCACAGATGCCACATGGCATCATTTCTTGCCTGCTTCTACATTAGTTCCATGGTAGTCTGTTCTTTACACCACACACATAGTACTGCACTATGTTGTTAAGACATAAGCCTGATCACGTTCTTCCTCAATTCAAAACCATCCAGTATATGCCCATTTTATAGAGAATAAAATCCGAAATCCTTACTGGGCACACAAAGCTCTACCTGACCTGGCTCCTGACATCTCCTCAGACCACATGTCCTCTCACTCTCCTGTCACAGTGCTCCTGCCACATCGCTTCTCAGTAATTCTGCAAGCATACAAAGCAAGCTCCTCCCTGGGCCTGAAACATTCTTCCTTTCAATATTGGCTTGGTTCACTCCTTCACTTTATCTATATCTCTACTTAAATGTCACTGCACCAGAGAGGCATTCCCTGACTAGCTAAAATAGCACCCCTGTGAAATTCTCTGTCCCCTTTCTTGCTTTGTTTTTTATTAGCCCTTACCACCAAACACACACACACACATATGTAAACATGTATATGTTAATATAGTGTATGTGTATATATATGAAGACACACACACACACATACACGTATATGTGTGTGTATAAAATCTTTACCAACTGGACTATAAATCTCTAAGTTCCAACCAGACTATAAATTCCATGAGAGCAAAGACTGTTTTATTGATGGCTCTGTGCTTATGACCTAGGACAATGTTTAGCACATAGCAGGTACTCAATTAATATTTTTTAAATAAATGAGTGAATTCATACTAAGAGAATATAATTCTGTTAAGAGTTTATATACATACATATTTAATAGACAAAAAGAAAGTTCAAGAGATACAAAAAAAATTAGAGTATCTTTCAAAATCTAGAAATTACATTGATGGCCATAAAAGAATTTACATTGTGAGTAGAATGAGTTATTTTGATCTGACTAGATTGTCTCTGATTCACACTCGACAAGCAGGTGCCTTGAACAGGCAATGACAAATCCAAGCTGCATAACAATGCTTTTTTCACCCACTTGTCTCTAGTACCAGAAAAGTAATGTACACTATCAGTGGAGCTGTCCCCTGAGATTATCCTCCTAGCAGTAGCACTGTCTGAACTTACGAAATTAGTGAAACCCAGGGATAGAAATGTAAACCAGACTGGTTGGATGAGTTAATTAGAATTAATCATTAGGGCAAGAGCTCTGACATTTTCATCCTTGATTAAACATTCTAACAATGTGTTCCAAACCCTAAATTAATAAAAGACGATGAGAACTGTTTAAAGACAGGTAAAACTCTATTTGATACCTCTGAGTTTGTCAGGAATATCAAACTAGGAATATCTCAGGCAATTCATATTTGAATATTTCTCTGCCAGAGACCCTCTGTTTTACAACAGTTAAAGGAAATCAGTTTTGTTAAAAAATAGTTTAAAGAATCCACATGCATTTGTTAACTTAAGTGATAAATCATTACTGACACTAAGATAAGTTTATGGAAACTATAGTAAAACCCAATGTATTAGAAAGAGCACTGCATTTGAAAATGGGAGACATAATCTTCGATTCTATCTCCTCACCTAATTTTCTGGACAATGTTGGGCAAAAGTGACTTTCAATTGCCTCATTAAAAAAAAGTTTATGTTAGATACAAGATCCTTAATAGAGGAAAACAGATATCAGAATTATCTAGAGGACTTTATCAAACTACCCATGCCTCTCTATAGTCTTCTAGTTTTTCAACAAGATTATAAACTTCCACCCTTTGGGAACCACTCTAGTGGTTACCTATAGGAGTTGGTTGTTTACCTCAGGTATGTTGAATGAGAGAAAATGAGTGTGAACCATAAGAAAAATGATCCTTTTCAGCCCTCAAATTTGACTTGTTGTACAGAAATAAATTATAGAGAAAACTTTAGAATGTACAAAATTATCAAGAAGGTATCCATCTCAGAAAGAGGATTGCTAATGTTCCTGTGAAAACTGTCCACCATCATCAGCTATCTTCCTGGTTTATGCACTCCAGTTACAAGTATTTCCTCAGATTCCATGCAGCCATTGTTCCTGCTATAATTAAAAATCTCTATTGTCCCATAAAACAGAATATGTACTTAAAGTACTCAAAAATTCTTCTTATTTTACTTGAAAGCATTTCTCAATTCTTTTTTCTATCCCCTTTTTTAATGATAATATTCTCTTGGAAGACTGGCCTCAGATCTAAATTTATCAGTGGGTTCTCATTAGTTCTGAATACAAAAAATGAGTTTTTTAGGTAGCAGCTTATTTGTTCTTAATTCCAATAATGTTCTGTTTGATTTCCAGATTTACTGCTTGCTTTAAAATGGGCAAGTTGAGATGTGTGGTATGTGATTTGGAGAGACACACTGTGGTGTGCATAATTTTGTGGCTAAAAGACCTATTTATGGGTATTTTTTTTTTTTGAGACAGAGTCTCACTCTGTTGCCCAGGCTAGAGTGCTGTGGCATTAGCCTAGCTCACAGCAACCTCAAACTCCTGGGCTCCAGCGATCCTCCTGCCTCAGCCTCCTGAGTAGCTGGGACTACAGGCATGCGCCACCATACCCGGCTAATTTTTTCTATATATTTTTAATTGGCCAATTAATTTCTTTCGATTTTTAGTAGAGACAGGGTCTCGCTCTTGCTCCGGCTGGTTTTGAACTCCTGACCTTGAGCAATCCACCTGCCTCGGCCTCCCAGAGTGTTAGGATTACAGGCGTGAGCCACCACACCCAGCCTTATGACTGGTTTTAATCATGTTTTTTATTAGGATCTTTCACTAAAGTTTTAGAATATAAGACTATAAGTGATTATTTGAAATTTCTAAATATTCCAAGAAAATTCTTTAGTTTTTAAAAACAACAAAAAAAATGTTTTTCAATTATTAAGACCAGTTAGCAAATAATCACAATATCCACATGCGAAGGGTCCCAACAAGCAGGAAGTGTTTCTCTAAACATAGATGTCATCAGAAGTCACCTTATTGAGTTGTTTTGAAGACAAGCTTCTTCCTTGCTTTTTTTTATGATATCTTTGTCTCTGGTTTAAAATTTCTATTAATAGAATCATCTATTTATATTATGACACTGACTTGAAAAGACCACTATTACCTGGAGGACATGTTACATGAGAACTGAAAATTCCAGGATACATCCACTATCCAGGAATATATCCAGGGTATATTCACATGCAACTCAGCTTAGTTTCGTCAGTTTGCTAGTTGTTATCTTGAAGAATAAGAATACTAAGGAAATCATCCTCATGACAGAAGTGAGATTCACAGAGAAGTTCTGGGTCTAGGATACAGTCCAAGGAAGCTAAATCCGGGAATTTCAATAGTGGGGTTCTGAACATCGTGGTTGTAATGTGAATCGAGCTTTAAGATAAAATACAGGATATCTAGTTAAATTTGAATTTCAGATAAACGACAAATATTGCAATTTGAGGCATACTTACATTTAAAAATTATTCTTTGTTTATCTGAAATTCAAATTAACTGAGTGTTTTATATTCTTATGATTATGTGCTAAATTTGGCAACTGTAGAATGAAAACAACATAATGTTAGGTTGGAGAAAAGCACCATTGTCTTCTTGCCTTTGGATTTATTTTTTTTCTGCTTTTACAGCTAAAGGGATAAATAACTTCAGAATTTTTCCTTGGCCACAGAAATGCTTTTGCTTTTTCTCTATAGAAGTTCATCATTATACTCTTTAAACATCAGTTCCTCCATTGAGTACATAGTAAGCACAATGTATTGCACCAAGCCCTAAAGATTATGTAAAGTTCCCTATTGAACTTACATTCTTGTCGTATAGCTAGGACGTGCATGCGACCCAGCAATGACACAACACAGAATATGTTAAGTGTCATTAAAGAACATGAAAAGTATGGGAGTGTTTCGAAGGAAGAAAAATAGTATTTCCAGTTTGTGTGGGTGAAAGCTAAAAGCTATAAGAAAAGCCTAAGAAGTGACTGCTGTTTTCTGTCAATATGGCACAGTAGATATTGTCCAACCACAGAGCACATAGAAATGCTGGATAAAATCTAGAAAACAGACTTCTGTAAGCAGAGCTTAGCTCACTTTAGGATAGGGCAGTTCCTCAAGCTAAAAGAGTCAGTGAGACAAAAGAGAAAGGGAAAAAGAAGGTGCTAACAACCTACATGGTTTGCTAAAACATTGCAATGAGTCTTCATGAGCTATTTGTTGATTTTAATAAACTAGGGGCTCACTACACTTGTATAGGGCACTTACCACGAATGGAGTTTGCAGAACAGGAAATTGCTGTGGATGAGTTAGTGATTGAATGGTGAGTGAATATGAAGGCCTAGGATCCACCCGCCTTGGCCTGTATTACAGTACGCTACTGTAGACTTTGTAAACACTGTACATTTAGGCTACGCTAAATTTATAAATACAATATTTTTCTTTTTTCAATAATAAATTAACCTTAGCTTACTGTAAATTTTTTACTTTATTCATTTTTTAAACTTTTTGACTCTTTTGTAATTACACCTAGCTTAAAAAACAAACATATACAGCTGCACAAAAAATATTTTCTTTCTTTATATCCTCATTCCATAAGTTTCTCTCTATTTTACAATTTATTAATTTTTTTTTTTACTTTTTAACTTTTTTGTTAAAAACTAAGACATAAAAACATGTTATCCTGGGCCTACACAGGGTCAGGATCATCAATATCATCATCTTCCACCTGCACATCTTGTTCCACTAGAAGTTCTTCAGAGGCAACAATATGCATGGAACTGTCATCTCCTATGATAACAATGACTTTTTCTGGAATACCTCCTGAAGGACCCACCTGAGACTGTTTTATAGTTAACTTGTTTTTAATAAGTAAAAATAGTATACTCTAAAATAATGATGAAAAGCATAGGATAGTAAATATATAAACCAGCAATACAGTCATTTTTTTATCATCAAGTATTATGTACTGCACATAATTATGTGTACTGTACTTTTATATGACTGGCAGTGTAGATTTGTTTACACCAGCATCACCACAAACATGTAACACATTGCCCTATATGATGTTATGACAGCTATGATGTCACCAGGCAATAGAAATTTTTCAGTTCCATTGTAATCTTATGGAACTACGGCTATATATGCAGTCCATAATTGACTGAAATGTCACTATGTGGTGCATGACTGTACATAATGCTCTGTGGGACAACCAAAGGGTGTTCAATGCATGGAAGCCTTGAGGAGCTAAATTTCAGCAAGAAATGAATGAACCTTACATAAAGGAGCAACAAGCCCAGGTAGCTCCCATGCTGGAGTTATATACTTTGCCCGTGAATTGGTGAGCAGCAATGGCCTGTCATAGATAGACAGACTTTGCAGGAATGAGGAGAAATCATCACAGCTTTTAAAAACACTGTGGGTTGGCAAAGAGAGCTGGCAGAGCCCTAGATGCAAAAAATAATCACTGTGCCTGACCATTTCTCCCACAGCTTTCTTGAACTTTGCTGAGAGAAGTGGCAGTGGAATAAGAGTATTAAACCAAATTCATACAGTCTTATGCATTTTGGGACACAAAGTTTCCAGAGCCCTGTTAGAAAATGAATCCAATGGTAAAACAAGATTATTCAAAACTGTGGCCCAAACCAGTACAGCATGACCACTGGTAAAATTTGAGTGATGAGCCCCTCACCCTGGCTACTATGCCTGTCACCTCTGAGATAGAAACACAGTGTTTAGAGTTAAATAGAAATGATAAGCTATATTAGGAAACAGGAAGATGGGACATATACTCAAGAATGAAAGTCAGACCAGGCACGGTGGTTCACGCCTGTAATCCTAGCACTCTGAGAGGCTGAGGAGAGTGAATTGCTCAAAGTCAGGAGTTTGAAACCAACCTGAGCAAGAGCGAGACCCCGTCTCTACTATAAATAAAAAGAAATTAATTGGCCAACTAATATATATAGAAAAAATTAGCCGGGCATGATGGCGCTTGCCTGTAGTCCCAGCTATTCGGGAGGCTGAGGCAGGAGGATAGCTTGAGCCCAGGAGTTTGAAGTTGCTGTGAGCTAGGCTGATGCCACAGCACTCACTCTAGCCTGGGCAACAAAGCAAGACTCTGTCTCAAAAAAAAAAAAAAGAATCAAAGTCAATAGAAACAGACCTACAGATGATTCCAATTTTTTAAATGAGGAAACAGCACATTGAAACAAGTATTATAAATACGTTGAAGGATTTGTAAAACAAACAAAAAATGGATATAATGAATGAAGAGGAATGGGATTTCAGGAAAGAAATAGAGATGCTTTAAAATAAACAAATAGAAATCTAGAAATAAAACATAAAATATCTGACATTTTAAAAAATTTTGTAGCAACAAGACATAGAAGAGAACCCCATCAATCTGATGAAGGATGAGTACAATAAGACAATAGCTACTTAAGGAAAATGTCAAAGGCTTTTACTTAATATAAGAAACAAGGCAAAGGCCCACTCTCAACTTTTCTAACCAAATTTTGCTGGATTCTACAAAATAAGCTACTAGAATAAATAAATGAATTCAGCAAGGTCATAGAATACAAAGCCAATATTTTTAAAATCCATCCTATTTCTCTATATTAGCCACAAACAATTGTAAAATAAATTTTTAAAAATACCATTTAAGTTAGCAATAAAGATCACAAAATACTTAGGAAGACATTTAAGGTAAAATATGCCAGCACTAAAAAAGGAAAACTGCCAAAGTTTTCTGAGGGAAATTAACAAACAGAAAGATAGTGTATGTTCATGAAGGAGACTGATATTCTGAGAGGCTGCCACATGGCGACTTCACATTCACTCTGGCTCTTGCTGCATGGGATTCTGCTTGACCTCCCTGCCCACCTCCCCTGTCCTCCCCCCACTTTTTTTGTCACAGCTCTAGGCTACAAGACTCTAAACATAATTGTTGCCCTCAGTAACTTACAATCTTTACAAAGACCATAGCTGTCTTGGGTCTGGCAATGAAATATGCATATTAATTTTTCTAGTGTTGGCCCTGAAGGCAAAATAAATACCTGAAAGTTAAGTCTTCATCTACTTTGTCTATTCAAAAAATTCCATTGTGAAATCCAAATAAAAATCCTGAATCAAACAAAAGGAAAACCAACAGGTTGTTTGCAGTTTTAATAACCATAGTATAGTTGAAAACAATTCATTTGCTACCAAGTTAAAAAATATGCATCTGCCGTATTCAATAATAAATCAAGGACAAAATGAACCATAATAAAAATTTAATATACATTTAACTAGATCTAATTATCATTTAATATGATGTTTAAAACTTTTTAATGGTGTTTTTATTATGTCATACTGGAAGGTGCCTTTTGAACAGGAACTCAACTAGAGTGAATGAATCCTACTCTTAATAGGCACAATTTTTCAGCACTAATTTAATAAGGATTTCAAAAATTCGATAACTGGTGGGAGATTTTCATTAAATCCAAATGGGCTGAGCAAACTAATAAAAGGCATAAATTCAGTTTATCAGATTGAGCAGTTTCTAAATGGCCATCTCATGTGATTCTTAGCTGCAAATAAATATATCGATAGATAGATATAATTGTTTTAAATGTTACTATTTGAAAATTAAAACATAAAGGCAGTACTTCTATAGTAAATGGTTAATATAAATAATCAAGAGTAGATATTTAATTTAGATTAAATATTATAAGACATATTTTTATGTGTTATATTGTTATTGCATCTTACAAACTATGTAGCACAGCTAAATGGGCTTGATACTGCAGCCTGTATATCAGATGCAATAGCCTGCAAATTTGAATTTATGGTGTCAAAATAATGATCTCTATCACCTGGAGTTGGGGACTGAGGTCACAAATGAGAGGACCATAATTCTCATATGTTTCTTCTACTGTTAAAGTAGAGATATAAATAATTTTGAGAAATTAAGCATGTCAGCACAATCTTTTTAAATATGAGCATTTTTGTTTTATACACTCTTATATTGAAGAGGAGTAAGTTTTGAAAGACTAATCAAAATCTGAAAAGTTTGAGTAACTTCAACTTCAGAACTCTATTGTTGTTGAAGGCAAAATTAAAGGACTGGAAGTTCCCTTTTGAACAAGAACTTAACTCAGGTGAATATACACTGTGCTTTATAGACATAAGATTCTCATATAAAAGAGCAAATATCTAAATACAAAGGGGAAAGAGAGTAGTAAATGGAGCTCACGTCAAACAACTCTGTCAGTCATCATTTATGAAACTTATCAAAATAAAACACTCTCACTAATACCTTCTCTTAATTTCTAGTGTCTTTAACTAATTAAGTTAAATTCATTATAGATAGGTTAAAATATAAAATATTTCTCTTAAGTAAAATGTATTTTTGTAACATTTATATTGTCTATAATTGATTACAGCATTTATTTTCAATTTATGCTTATTATTTTAGTGATATATACTCCCAGATAAATTATTTAACTGAAAAATTTTACATACTGGCATAAAATACAAGACATTTCTATCCCTGCATTATGGACACCTTATCAAGTGTATTTAATTATGAATGGTTATTGTGATAGGAGATAAGCTTTGTTTATAAGTTTAAAAACATTGGGTTATTTTTTTTCATTCATAAAGCCTCTTGTGACAGAATTGGCTAACTGTCCAACAAAAATTCATGATTTCTCTCAGTAATGTAAGAGTTTGTATTGGGAAGCAGTTGTCTATGCAAAGTCTACAATTCCAATCCTTTGCCACCTTTCAGGAGGGAAACTGATGTAATGTCAGTCAAAGGGATGATGTCACTTCACACTAAAAAAACAACAGCTCTGCTCTATTCACACTCTTATTGTACCTGCCAACTAGATGCAGAGGATTTCAAGGTCCTAAGGTTGGTGAATATATAAGATGGGAGGAGCTTAAGGCCCTGAATCACTGGAAACAAGGCTGCTTATCCAAGAAGATCAACTGTATTGGACTATTATTTGAGCAAAAACTAATCTTCAGTTATATAAACCCATTAAACATTTTGTTTTGCTTGTTAATTTCATAGCTTCTGATATTATCGTAGCTAATATAGACATTGGTAATTTCAAGTGGGATACTTTCTTTGAAAAATATCTTGCATGTGTGGGATTGGCTTAGTGATCAGGCAGTAGACAATGAGGAAATTGAAATTAGAAATGGAAAAGATGAAAGACTGTAACATGCACTGATAAAATATTCGGTAAAACTGTCAACATCAATATACTGGAAGTCATCCAGCTTGTAGATCTAAGCAAGGAAAGAGATTAGAAAAAGTGAAGAATGTTAATAGTATAAATTGGTTATTATCTCTCCTTATATTTTGTATTGTCATGTGTTGTAATTCTTCACATATTTTAAGCATTGCAAATGATTACTATTATTGTTGTTTTGTAGGAACAGTATAAGATGGAATTTATCCTCATGTTTATCTTTACTTGTTGAATTTTCGTGTTTCTATCTCAAATTATTTCACTTCTGCCTACGGAATTCCCTAAGCATTTGTTTTCATTCAGATCTGCTGATGGTGACTTGTCACATTTTGTTAGCTTGAAAATGTCATTAATTATTTCATCGACATTTTTGGAAGATTATTTTGTTTGATATAGCATTCAAGTAGGCCTTTTTTTTCCTCTAGCATTTTTAAAGTATCATTCTACTGATTTCTAGACTCCATCATTTATTTGCTGAGTAATTTGCTATCAGACTTTGGAGATAAAGTGTCATTTTTACTTTTGCTGTTTTGAAAATTTTCTATTTGACTTTGGTTTTCAAAATTTTGCAATGATATGCCAGGTTGTGATTTATTTTGCTTGAGGTACAGTCTTTCTGTGAGTTTTTCTATCTTGAATCTTCCATCAATTTTGGAAAATTGTTGGCTATTATCTACTTAAATATTGCCTCAGCTACATTTTTCCCCATTTCTGGAACTTCAGATCATATCCATGTGTTCCATATATCTCTAAGGTCCTTTCTCTTTTGAGGATTCAAGTTGGATATTTTCTATTGACTGTTGTCTTCTGCTCTTTCTAATTTTTTATAGAGTTCTTAACTTCAGCCTTAAATGTCAATTTTTTTTCAATCTCTAATTCCCTGGTAATATTCTTCAACTTTACATCTTTTTCTCATATTTTCCTCTGTATTGAATGCATTAATTATAGTTATGTTAATATTCCTATCTGCTAACTCTAATAACTAGATCACCTCTGTATCTGCTTCTATTATCTGTTTTTTCTCTGTATTTCTGATTACATGCTCCTATCTCATAAAATGCATAGTGCTATTTAATGAAATAAAATGAATTATATGTAAAAAAATGCAGTGACTTCAGAGAATATTACCTTCATTCAGAGAAGTTTTTCCCCCTCTTTCTGCTTGTCAGATAAAGTTGAGGGATGTATCTGTCATCTGCATCTACTAAGGAACTGAGCTAAGTAGAGTCTGGATTACAGTTTTGTTGAGACTCCTCTGGTTTATACTCATTCCTGTGGTAATCTGCTCAGTGTTTTCATCTGACAGCCAGGTGTGTTCACTAAGGCCCCTTCCCCTGGTAGATCTGGAACAAGCTGCCTGTGTAAGAGAGGTAAGAATAGGCCAGGTCGTGCAGGGTTTATAGGCCATTGTGAGAATTTTGGCTTTTATGCCAATTGAAATGGGGCACCAATGGAGGATTTTAGCAAAGAAGTGACATGAAAATAAACTAGGTTTTAAATGGTTCACTTAGTTGCTTTAATGTGAGTAAATTGGAAAGAAACAAGTTTGAGGTAAGAAGACCATTTAAAAGTCTAGGAAGAACATTTAGATGTCTATAATCTATAGATGATAATTAGATAACAAAGACGTGGTGAAGGTTCTGTACATACTTTGAAATTATAACAAACAGGGTTTTCTGATAATTGGATATAGGATTAGACAGAAAAAGAAGAGTTATGGATGAACTCAAGTTCTGGGCAGGAGCACTTGAAAGGATTACGGGCTACTAACTAAGACTTTATAGAGTTGACTTTTATAGAGTTTGGGAAGGATGGGGAAAAGGACAGATTGGGAGTTCAGTTTGGGATTCGCTACTTGTAGGCATATAGATATACAAATATGTTATTCGGGGGAAAGATTTGGCTAGAGAGAAAAATTTGTGAGTGGTATGTCATTTGACAACGTAAATTGATCTAAATAAAACATAAAGAACCCCTAAGTACATGGAAACAAATTGAGAATTGGCAATGTTTACTAGGGAATAATTTCTTCTTCATTTCTACCATCATTCTGAGGCTTTGTTGTCCATGAAGAGCTATCAAAATTCCAACAAAGAAAACGTTAGTTTTGCAAGGAAAAATGAGCTTACTGATATCCAAGAAATGTTAAAACTTTCAGCACATATTCTTTAACAATCAGTAAGATCTAGGCTGCCAAACTCAGGCTGATGTAACAAATGTTCAGGACATTTAGATTTGTATCTAAAATAACTGGATTTTACCACTATGGTGCATCCACTCCCTGTTCTTGTACTAACTTTAGTCGTTTCCAAGTCTGTCTTTTCCATTATCACATCACTTCTTACAACCTAAAAATTTTCAATATAGCTTTATGTCAGTAGAAAAGCAATAAATTAGTTATGGCATAACTTTCAATTTGGGGAAAGAAAATAAGCTGCTAAAATAGAGATTAGGGTAGGAGACTGAAAAACAAAACACTAGATACCTCATCGTAATTTGGAGCCAAAGCTCTGAGGGAACAGCTATATATGAAGTTGAATGATTTTGACAACAATGTTAAATAGGTTGGTGATACTTGATTTGTTTTTCAATTTCTGAACAGGACTGGCACTTAGAGAAAAAGAGGAAAATTATAAGATACATCTGAGAACATTTCAGAATGTCAGCTTCCCCATTTCAAATAATTTGGTAATAAAAAATAATATGTAAAGTTATTATTAGTTTAAGAATTTCTATTTTAAAATTTAAAATACATGTGTGATGTAAAAATACATATATAAATAAAGATGATATACATATATGTATGTACACATCTATACATATGTATATGTATATGCATATATACATATACACATATATGTATATCTTTATATACATAAAGATGATATACATATATGTATATGTATGTACATATCTATACATATGTATATACATATATGTATACCTTTATTTATATATACATATTTTTACATCTTAACTATAACATTTATTTTGAAAATAAACTATATTAAAACATGGTATAAATTATAGTATTTCTATAATTAATAGACATTTTTATGTTCAAAGCACTGAGAGGTAATACACCATAGAGAGCCAAGCTCATCTTAAAAACTAGTCTATGTACAATCTGGGAACCATATCTCCAATCATCTATCACCTTCAGTAAAAAAATAATTTGTTATGTGTGTGAGTATAAGATAGATCTTCAAAACTTTTTAGTGTTAAAGAATAGTAGTAAATTGTATCTAGAATTATTACAAAGCAATAGTAGAATCTTTCCAAGATATGATTTCCATCTTATGCCAAGAAGAAGAATACTATTTTTAAAAAATACAATAATATAAATATTAAGAAATCTGATTTCAAAATATATACAGAATCCTACCATGTAAAACCTAGGGTCTGGATGACCATCATTGCTCATCTGTTTTATTTCAGTAGGCTGCTCTTCCTACTTCTTCATGTGGCCACAAACCCTTTATTCTCAGCATAGCAACTGGAGTGATCCTTTTAAAATGTTGAGATCATGCCTCTCTATGCTGCTCCAACTTTTCTGTTTCTAATATTCACTTCAGTCACTCAGCTCCTGTCTCCTGGCCCCCTTACTGTCTATCCTCCATCACCCCAGGTGTACTTCTACCTCAGAGATTTTGAAAGATAGCTGAATATGCTACCCCAAGAAAGCCACTTTAGCATAAGTATGTTTTAAGCAATTAAAACTTTCTTAAGGCTGGGCACTGTGGCTCACGCCTGTAATCCTAGCACTCTGGGAGGCTGAAGCAGGTGGATCATTTGAGCTCAGGAGTTCGAGACCAGCCTGAGCAAGAGTGAGACCCTCAACTCTACTAAAAATTGAAAGAAATACTTGGACAGCTAAAAAAATATAGAAAAAATTAGCCAGGCATGGTGACGCATGCCTATAGTCCCAGCTACTCAGGAGGCTGAGGCAGAAGGATTGCTTGAGCCCAGGAGTTTGAGGTTGCTGTGAGCTAGGCTGACACCATGGCACTCTAGCCCAGGCACAGAGTGAGACTATAGCTAAAAAAACAACAACAACAACAACTTTCTTAAAACTTTAAGAAAGTTTTCCTTGTATCTGCTTCTTCTCAATTGCCTTAAGATACCCTTCCCCCATTTGCCTAAAATTAAGATATAAATTTACAAAGGAGACTCTCTCCTCTCTACTAGGAAAAACAAAAGTTAATCACCAAAGATGGACTTTAGATCCTTTTTCTATGATCTGAATGTTTGGATACCCCAACATTCATGTTGAAACCTAATCCCCAAATGTGATGATATTAGGAAGTGGCACCTTAAGGAGGTAATTAGGTCATGAGGGTGAGCTTACATGAATGATATTAATACTCTTATAAGGAGCTGAACAAATCAGAGTTCTAGCTTTCCACTATGTGAAGACACAGCTAAACGGAGCAATCTATGAACCAGAAAAAGAGCCTCATCAAATACCAAATCTGCTGCTGCTTTAGTCTTGGAATTCCCAGCTTCCAGAACGTGAGAATCAAATTTCTGTTGTTTATAAGCATAAACTGATGTTTAAAAAAAAAATTTATGGTGTTTTGTTATAGCAGCCTGAATGGACTAAGACAACTTTGGACCCTTAGCAGTCTAGCCACTGCAAGAGAAAAATCTACATAACAGACTTTATTAGCTAACATTTACTCACCATTCCTTTCTCATATATCTGCCTTCCCACAATTTCCCTCCCCTAGAGACACAGAGTCCTTTTCCTTTCTCTTGTCAAGTCTCTAAATATTTATTGTTTTTCGATGAAGATGCTACATAAGCCAGAGTGCTGAGCCACCTCCATAAGAGTTACTCTTTCCCTGAGTTTCCTCCCATGTATTTATGAAATATACATATTAACAAAGTTCTGTTTGTTTTTCTCCTGTTAATCCGTCTTATGCTACAGAGATTCCAGAAGACAATTTAGTAGGGTAGAGAGAAAATTATTTTTGCCTCCCTTACAATTTACGTCAGTTTCCTCTACACCCTATAACTGCTTAAACTTCCCCCTACCTCTTTCAGGTTTTTGAGCAAATATCATCTTCCAAATAGGGCCTACTCTGCTCCCACCATTCACTTAAAACTCCCAATACCCCTTATTCTCCTCTGCTTCCTTTTCCTAGTGCTTATCACCTAACATACATGTAATTTACTTATTTCTTATGTTTATTATTACAATTTGATCTTCCCTGCTAGAAGGAGACCTCTAAGAGGGCTAGAATCTTGGCTGTTTTTTTCATTGATATATCCCAAATGCTTAGAATTGTGCCTACCACTTAGTGCTTGGTAAAGGCTTAGGTAATGAATGAATTAAAGCTTTAGCTTCAACTTGAAAATATTACCAAAACTATTTTCTGGAAAACAGGAGAAATAAAAATACAATATTTTTTATAAAAGATATCATATTTTAAAAAATGCAATATCACTTTTTTTAAAAAAGAGACCTGTTTCTTTTAGATTCCAAGCTCATTTCATCACTTATTCCCCATACATATAAGTATGTGTATGTCCTTTGCCTAAAATTGATCCTTCAGAAATCACAAAAAAATCCAGAAAACTACAATTGAGTTTGCTTTGGTGGAGAAATAGGAAGAGGCTAAATTGAAAAATAAAAGTGCTTTATTTACTGACATAGTGGGAGTGTTCTAATGGATGCATGAATACATTGTATATGTTTAATGTTTGTGTTTATTTGAAAAGAGCCATAGTCCACTTGTTTCTTTTCTTTACAAGGTAAAATAAACCAAACATAGTATTTATTCTAAATTTCTTTATGACTTATTTCTGTAGTACTATGACATAATATGATATACAGAAAAGCATTAAAAAGATTTAATAAATAAGTCATTAAAATTTTTT
Organism: Microcebus murinus; assembly: GCF_040939455.1. Classification (NCBI taxonomy): domain Eukaryota; kingdom Metazoa; phylum Chordata; class Mammalia; order Primates; family Cheirogaleidae; genus Microcebus; species Microcebus murinus. Next base: position 32,796,767 of record NC_134108.1, read on the forward strand.
TTTAAGTTTTAGAAAGTTGGCTTGTGGCATTGATGAAAAGCGTTATAAACAAACATGCTTCATTATTAAAATATTACTTTTTACATAACATAATAAAATAATATTAATATATTAACATAAGGTAAATACAGCATTATTTATATTTTCTAGAAATAAATTTTCATTATGCCAATCAGAAAAAATGATGATCAGACATGCTTAATTATATTCTTATTCCTCAAATCATAATGTAATAATAAATACATAAGGAAGACTCAGTCTATTTGACTGACTCAACAAAGTGCATTACTGTCCCCATTCCTATTAGAAAAATACTAACTGATGTCCACTGCATCCTGAATGCTGCCAACTATTCTTTAAGGGCTCTCACAGTTCTGCTCAGACAGGGTGTGCTATAGAAAATCATCAGCCAGAATACATACCTTGTTCAAGTTCAGAAAAGTCAGGGTGAATGGAAAAGGTGAATGAAAAGATGGGTCACACATTAGCTACACTATACACCTTTTTCATCCTTGGGAAGGGCCTTAGTGACAGCTTTTAACTTCAACATCAGGGACCTCAGACAGACAAAGGACATATCCATTTTGTGAATATGGAAATGTACTGAAGCAGAGGACATCCCTGATTTGTCATAAGAAAGGCTATTGCCAACAGCTGGTTTACATAAGTGCACAAAAGTCAACTGAATTACCTAAACAGTTTATATCAGCTCTACTTGTTACTAATGTTGGGGCTCAGAAAATGATACCCCAAAGGTTGGCACTTTGGCATACTGAGTACTTTGAACTAAAGGCGATTATAAGGCCTCAGAAGCAAAGTTTCTCTGACTTTCTCCTGCCTTCCTGCTTCTCATCCTTCTTTCTTCCCCAAGACAGGCCATAGAAACTAGAACCACTCTCCCCCAAAGCCAGTCACAAAACCTTGAAGTATTATTCTAACCTTCCTCCATCTTTCTGTGTAGGAACTGATCATAAAGAAATTCCCTGACCTAACTTGCCTAATAGGAGATTCCTACCCTACACCTAGAAGGAACACTATACAGAGAGGCTTAGAAGAATCTGAGCAGGTAAGCCTTGCTGGTTTTCCTCCCTCAGTCTATTACCATTAGATCATATCCTTTTTGTCCAATCACATTCCTACATGGCTGTCCATTCTTCATCAAATGTAAGCACAAAATGGACAGTTTTCCCTGGGCCTTTGATCTTCATTTCTGAAGACATCTGTGTCACCTAAAACTTAGATTAAGAAAATGTATTATGCTTTTTTCTTCTTAACCTGTCTTTCGTTACAGGAATATATGCTGTGACCCTTATGATGGGTGAGCAAATGTATCACATTTTTTCCAACCCTACACTAGAATTATGTAATTAAATGTTATGCAAATAGATGAAATGTGATTGATAATGGGTTTGTTATGCAAACTAAGTTAAATGCTTTGAAGATTCCATAAATGTGTTTCACTAATATATATTCTCTGTTGTGTAGGCAAGAAAACTGTAAAAAAATATTGAGACTTGAAAAAAAATCTAGAAGGAAGTTACACTCGATTTTTTTTTTTTTTTTTTGCAAATTCATGGACTCTCAAGTCTAAATTTAAAGTCTAAAATTGTAAATTACATAGTACATTATGGATGTTTTTATATAAAAAAGAAAATGTAGAACTTTTCTCTGCAGAACTACCAAATTAATGGTCTTGGATCTCCATCAAAAGATTGGCAAATGGATACAAATCCACTTGTATTAACTTAAAAGGAAATGTTGGCTGGATATGGTGGCTCATGCCTGTTACCATAGCACTTTGGGAGGATCGCTTGAGCTCAGGAGTTTGAGGTTGCAGTGAGCTATGTTGATGCCACTGCACTCTAGCCTGGGCAACAGAGTGAAAACTTGTCTCTAAATAAATAAATGAGTGAATAAATAAAAACATAAATAGATAAATAAAATGTTGAATTAGGCATTGACAAAGACTTTCTCCTTTGCCCAAATTTTAGTGGTCTCCTCTGACTCCTTTACTTGACTAGGTCCAATCCTAGGCTTCCCTCTCTGTCTGCAGAATTATGTTTGAGCAAGAATGCTGATAAGTCTGTTTAGCAAAGATCTCTCATTATCAGTATCAGTATCTGATCACCCTCAATATCTGATGGAAACTGACCTTTATAAAATTATTAAAGGGCCACAAGGTGGGAACTGTGGTAGGGGAAATATACATATATATATGACCAACCATTTTTCTCTAGCTTTCTTTCCTGTATTTGCTTACTACTCAAGACTCATACAGCTAATGATCATAAAGAATCCTAGCTTTCTCCATTCCTCCCACAGATAGTATCACCCTTGTGAAACCTAAGGCCAGTTTTTGAGGCATCTTCCAGGCCCTGCATTCTGGTGGACGGGCTGACCCACCCAGATTGGTGGCCCATACCAAGGAGCTGAATCAACTGATCTTATGGCCCTACCCAAAAACTGACAAGCAGAAAAGGTGATTTCTACCCCACTATGGTTCTGCCCCGAACCCAGCCAATTAGCAGACCCAATTGCCTAGCCCTTTGCCTGCCAAGCTAGCTTTAAAAACCCTTTCTTCCAATTTCTCAGGGAGTTGGATTTGAGAACTTCTTTCCATTTCCTTGCATGGCAACTGCAATACTAAACTCTCTGCTGTAACTCCTGCTGCCTCAGTGTCTTGGCTTCCTCTTGAGCAGTGGACAATGAACCTGGTAAGGCTATAACATAATCACCCTGGCCTGCCTTCAGCAATAATTCTATGAAGTCAGCTTAGTCAGATGCCATTTATCCTTCATGTTTCCTCTAAGTAATTTTCCATGCACTGACCCCATCCACTACCCCCACTCTTTCCACCCCCACCCTCACTCCTTGCTTATAAATCCTACTTGTACTTGTTGCCCTGGGAGTTGAGTCCAATCTCTCTCCCTCACTGCAGGATCCTGTTGCAGTGGCCCCTATCTCCATGCATGGCCCCCTTGGAATAAAGCCTGCCTTACAATCTTTAACCAGTATCATGAATATTTTTTCTTTAAGATTATCTATCTTTTTTTTTTTTCTGATAGTGTGCTTTAAACAGCTATTAACTTTTCCATCTACTATTCTTGTATTGGCTAGGAGGGATATTGTTGTATGATGTACAGAACACATAAGCACTTATATATTATAAAAGGTTTTACTTGTAATTATTTCATGTTGTTGACAAAGGCAATTAAATTTTGCTAATCCCAAAGAATCTCAGGATAAAATATTTTAGTTTTAATTCATGCTTTATTTGGGGCAAATTATTAATATTCTCCTTCCTTTGGAAACATTAGATTTGATGAAAACATTGTTTATGTAAATAACTGTTTCAGACAACCAAAGTTTCCAAGGAAACATGCTTTGAATTCCTCCACAGAATATGCAAATGAAACCTCTTTGCTATATAAATTGCCTCTAAGTGAGGGACAAAGCCTGAAACAATAAGCCAATTCAAAGAGAGAAAAAGGAACAACAACTGGCAGATAAAAAGCAATGACTGACTCCAGTGGCTTTATTCAATAGCCATGAAAATCATTCTTTTTTGCTTTACAGATTTTAGTACCCAGTATCAATATTTGCCTATTGTCAACTGGGGAGAGATTAAAAATAAGTTGGGTCTACATGCTCGTGAATTAGCATGGTGGTGGTTTTGCCTCTGAATGATATTTATTCAGCTAGCTGATTATTGAGACTGAGTTGCCCTACAGAGCAGTGTGTGGCAGTTTGTAGCCTTCCTTCTAAGGTATAAATCCATGTGACTTCCCTCCTGAAAAAAAGGAAATGAGACAAAGGAATAGGAAACAAGGAAGCTCTTGCTAATTGTAGCATTATAAAAGTTAGTTATGTTGATAAGGAAAACCCCCATCTATCACTTGGCTCATCAGCCACCTGAGACCCCCACCCCTCATGGAAGACCCACATCAGCATAATACTAACCTATTACCTGGCCCAGCAACTAATCTATTATCTAGTGCATCAACATAACACTAAACCTATTACCTGGCCCAGCAACTACCCTACTATCTGGTACATCAACATAATACTGACCTATTAACTGACACAGCAAGTAACCTATTACCTGGCCTGATATCCCACCCCTTGGACCACCCCAACTTAATAAAAGTGGGAAAAATTGGGTAGATGGGGCTCAGAATTTGGTGGCAAGATCCCTCTGAGCCCACCAGCAAATAAACTTTGATTCTACTCTCTATGTGCCACTTGGTTTGTTCCCGGGACCATACACTGTAACACTTGCTGTAACAATGTACCCAAAATACATTTACAAAGATTTATCATCTTACCCATTAAATAATTTTATCACTATACAAAAAGAACAGGAGGAGGGAGATACGCAGTAGTACGGTAAAACACCAATTCCTATAAACTAAGTTTTTAATCGCACCATCTTCATTCCATTCTTTTAAGCTCTCACTCCTAGCAAACAAGTCTAGTTTTCTACCCTTCAGCAAACCATGCAATCAGATCTTTGCTGGTGCAAAATCAACCAACTCATAGCATCCATTTTGAAAGAGAAAATTAAAGTCTTATACCTATGCCTACGGCAAACTATGCCTGTTTGTAAAGACTATACTGTGAATCTGACAATTTTTTTAACAGCTTATGTTTCAAAAGAAAAGCAAGAAAGACTAAAAGGAAGTGGCCCTAGGAGTTGATAAGGGAGAATTTTTCTAAATGGCACTGCTGGAATCTTAGCACTTATTGAAAAAATAAGGTGATTTCTCTTAACCAGTACATGCATAGCTCAGCACATAGGAAAAGAAAACATGTATATAGAGAGCAAATGAAACATTCAGAAGAAATAGCCAAAATCTGTTGTGATACCAAATAGGAATGGAAGAACACTAGTTAAACAGAATATATAGATGAGATGGGTGGTATCTAAGTCTGAATTCCCCCAGAAGCAAACTCAGAGAAAAGGGTTAGAATATAAGTAATTTGTTAAGTGATCCAGGGAAATATCTAAAAAAGAGTAGAGGGGAAAACAGAAGGAAAGGAAGCCAATAAACGCTGGTAACAAGTAAGTTACCACTGTAGACAACTGGAACTAAACCCCACTAAGGAACTCTGGGAGGTGATGTTGTAAAATATGCCTTAGAGTTATCCCAAATGAGACGCAAGGAACCTGTAATATTAATAGTTACTCTCCACATCTTCTCCAGTATTTCCGGTCACTCCTTCTGGAGGCATTACTACTCCAGAACGCCTGATTTGCACTGCATGTGGACCAAAGAAACCACTTCATATGTGTTTGCAAAAAGAAAACCCTAGCATTTGGAGCGAATGCTACCAGGATGTAGATGAGGCACCAACAGCATCTGCCAGAGTTAAAATAACCAAGCTGAGAACTGGTCACAGTTAGCAAGAACACATCCCATAAAATCAAAGACACTGTTGTCAGATGGCCAGAATGGAGATTTTTTAAAAATAAGATCTATATTTAAGCAGTCAACAGAAAAATCAAAACTGGTGCGGATGAAGTTCAGGACACACTACCCCAAAATGTATAGCACCTTGGCATTTAAGGAAACAGCAGAAGCAAGATCTCTCTGACCTTCTCCCAACCCTCTCCCCTGAAGCAGGCCATAAAATAATTCTCTGACCTTCCTTTGAAGTAGGTCATAGATCCTCATTCCAGAGGTGCTCTCCCTATACCCAAAGGAAAGAAATGTCCTTATCTCTGAAGACACAGGGTTGCAGAGAAGAAGCTGAACAAACAAGCCTTAAGTTCCCCCCAGGTTTTTACTATTAGGTCCTACCCCATTTGTCCAATCATACTTCCCACGACTGTCCACTCTTTATCAAATCTAAGCATAAAATACACAGGTTTGCCTGTTTTAGCAATCTTCACTTCTGAAGGGTCCTACATCACATAAAACTTATATTAAATAAATCTGTATACTTTTTTCTTGTTAATCTGGCTTTTATTATAGATGCCTCAGTCATGAACCTAGCAATGGATGAGGAAAAATATTACTTTTTCTCCCCTACAGTGCATTTGAGGGAAAATGCAGAACATAACAGAAGAGTCAAAGGGAAGAATAAACTATGGTGCAGATTATAGTGCAGAGGACCAAGAAGCATAGCAATTGTTATTAGAGCAGCTATTATTAGCAGTTCCAATAATAGAACTACTCTTGGAAGGGTGGTGAAGGCTTATGACTCAGTAGCCAGACAACATACAAATTAAAAAGGAGCTTGAAAGACCTATAGCCAACTTTCAAAAATTATCACAGTACCAAGAAGACAAAATATAGGTCAAGGCATGAAAAGACGATGAAAAGTGAACATTAAGATTAATAAACAGGTATCCAGGTGAACATACCGAGTTTCCCCAAAAATAAGACAAGGTCTTATATTTATTTTTCCTCAAGAAGACACCCTAGGGCTTATTTTCAGGGGATGTGTTATTTTTTTTTAAGTACGGTACAACAAACTACATTTATTCAAATATAGTTAAGTCGTCTTCTTCTGGAACATCATCATAACTCTCCAAACCCAGAATTCCATCCTGAATTTCTTATGACTCTATTTCCTTTAGAACCATTGGCCCCAATCTCTCATGTCAAGCAATAGAGCTCTCATGGGGCAGATGAGAAGGGCTGCTCATCTTCTTTACTGCTCCACTATGAAATGCATGGGTTGTGCAGATCGCTGCGTAGCCACGCCCATCACTAGGTCTTATTTTTGGGGTAGGGCTTATATTGCGCAAATGCTTAGAAATCCTGGTAGGGCTTATTTTATGGGTAGGTCTTATTTTCAGGGAAACACAGTAATACAAAGGGTACACCCTTTGATAGACTCCCCTGCTCCATGATAATGGCAAATGAAATATATAGAGAAACAAAATGATATAGCCAGATTCCACTTTGAAGTAAATATCTCCACTGACCAGAAATGGAATGTAAGTGTAAAACATTGTAAAGACACTAAAGTTTCAGGACAAGAAAATAGACAAAAAGATATACAACCTTGTGACAAGTGGCTGAATCAAACCAATCACTGGCTTTGTAAATATATCTGATATTCTTGATATCACCACCAGCCAGTAACTACAGATTGTGGTATCTGCCATACTGTCTTCCCTGGTTCCAAACCAGAGAATCAGAGGGTGGGCTAGAAGGAATGCAAAATGCTGGGTGGGGAACTGTGATGGAGTATGACAGTCGGGAGAAAGAAAGAGAGGAAAGGATGAAATAGAAGAGGGAGTAGAAAAGAGAAGAAGTGAGAGTGACAGTGAAAATTATAAAGCACATAAAGAAATATAAGACTAAAACACAGTTGAGAAAATCAATAATCAGAATGTAAATTCATTCTAATTAAACTTGTAAAAAATTGGGACAAGAATTTTAAAATAAATTATGGAGATTTTCATGGGAAAAAGGAGGGATAAGTCCCTCTAAATTTAACAAATTATAAAATTTAGAAATCCTTAAGAAATAGAGAATACAAAAAGGTTACTTAAATATGCCATAAGTAAAAAATAGTGCCATTAAAATAAAAGGTAAAATATGTGATTAATATAAAAATGGAATCAACTAGAATGGAAACAACTGGCCATTCCTAGAATGACTAGGAAGATGAGCATAAGGAAAGAACTCATCTATAATACGATTCAGAGAAGTTAGAATAAATATGAAAAAGTAGTTAAGAAATTTACAGGCTGGATTGAAAGGCTAAAACATTTATCTAATGGGAAAGATCAGTAGAGACATGACAATTGAAGAGATTACTGCTTGAGAATTCTCCAACATGAGCCCTCAAGTCAAAACTATACAGTAGTCCCTCCCTTATCTTAAGTTTCACTTCCCACAATTCAGTTACCCTCAGTCAACTGTGTCTCAAAAATATTGAAATGAAAAATTCCAGAAATAAACAATTTATAAGTTTTAAATTGCATGCCATTGTAAGTATTGTTACAGTTGCTCTATTTTATTGTTAGGGCTGTTAATCTCCTACTGTGTCTAATTCATAAATTAAACTTTATCATAGGTATGTAGGCATAGGAAAAACATAGTTTATATAGGGTTCAGTATTATCCACCATTTCAGTCATCGACAGGGCGGTTTGGAACATGTACCCTGAAAATAAAGGGGGGACTATGGTACTCTGATTTGTTGGTAGATTCCTTATATAAACAATGTTCTGATACTTACTATAGAGTAGAAGGGCTCAGAAAATCATACACCAGAGTGTGATGCCCTGGCATGCTGAGTACTCTGTACTAAAGAAGGTTGGAAGGCCTCAGAGCAGTCTCTCTCTGATCTTCTGCCTTCCTGTCTCCAGATCACTTTCTCCCCAAAGTGAATCATAGAAACCAGAATTCCTCTTTCCCAAGGCAAGTTATGGAAACTAGAAACCCTCTCAAAGCCAGCCATAAAACCTAGACATGTTATTTGACTCTTCCCCTGCCTTTCTGTATAGTAGCTGGCAATAAGGAAATTCTCTGACCTACTTAGTCTGATAGTATAGGTTGCAAGAACTTTGTTCCAAAGAGGTTCTGTCCTATAACCCAAAGGAAGGAATGCTACATAGAGAGGCAAAGCAAAATCTGACAGAGTCCTTGCTGGGTTTCTCCCCACAGTCTGTTATGATTGGATCATATCACTTTTGTCCAATCACATTTCTACATGGCTGTCCATTCTTCATCAAATCTAAGCATAAAAATGAAGTTTTTCCTAGTCCTTTGGGTTTTCATTTCTGAAGGCTCCAGAGTGATATAAAATTTAGATTAAATAAACTTTTTATGCTTTTCTTGTGTTAACCTGTCTTTTCTCATAGGAGTGTTGGTTGTGATCCTTATAATAGGTGAGGAAATACATAAAAGGAGATTTATTATGAAATTTGGCCCACTTGATCATGAAGACGGAGGAGTCCCATTATATGCTATCTGCAAGTGAGAGAACCCAGAAAGCTGGTGGTATAACGCAGCTCAAGTCCAAAGGCCAGAGAAACAGGGGAGCTGGTGGTGCAGTTCCCAGTTCAAGGCCAAAGGCAGTGAGGGGATGGGAGGACTGGTGTTAAGTGCCAGCAGAGCCCTAACGGAACAAGAAGCTCCAATGTCCCAGGGCAAGTGGCTGTCCCAGCTCAAGGAGAGAGAGCCAGAATTCACCCTTCCTCTACCTTTTTGTTCTATTCAGGTGGGCTCTCAAGGGATTGGATGATGTAAACCCACATTGGTGAGGGTGAATATTCTTTATTCACTCCACCAATACCTTTGGGGCATCATTCTCTGTTTATTAGGCCAAACATTGATATGTGATCACATTGTGATCACATTGATATGTTTGGCCTAATTTTCTATTAGGCCAAATTTTCTATTTATTTTGTTTTCAATTCCTGAAGAGTTGTGTTTTTTAAGTCTTCTACTGAAATAGTGGATTTTTCATTTATCATTTTAATCATTTTTATAGCAAATTTAGTACTTTTTCTTTTCTTTTCTTTTCTTTTTGAGACAGAGTCTCACTCTGTTGCCCCGGCTAGAGTGCCATGGCATCAGCCTAGCTCACAGCAACCTCAAAATCCTGGGCTCAAGTGATCCTCCTGCCTCAGCCTCCCAAGTTGCTGGGACTACAGGTATGCACCACCATGCCTGGCTAATTTTTTTCCTATGTATTTTTAGTTGGCCAATTAATTTCTTTCTATTTTTAGTAGAGACAGGGTCTCACTCTTGTTCAGGCTGGTTTTGAACTCCTGACCTTGAGCAATCCACCCGCCTTAGCCTCCCAGAGTGCTAGGATACAGGTGTGAGCCACCACACCTGGCCAAATTTAGTACTTTTTCATAACTAATAGTGCTTTTTGCATTAAAAGTTGATACTGTCTGATAATAACATAGCTTTCTTTGACAGCATTTTTCATTCTATTTTTTTCACGTTTTTACTTATGTGTCTTTGTCATATGAACTTTATCTTACATAAGCATGTATTATAATTTTTACTATAATTTTATAATTTTGCATTAATGAGAAATTTTAGTTCAACTATTTATATTAATTGTGATCACAAATATGTTTGGATTTATTTGAACCACCTTCGTTATGCTTTTTTTTGTTTTTTGTTTACTTTTTGCTTTTACTAATTTCTTGTCTTCTTTCAGATTAGTCTTTTTCCACATGTTCTCCTGTCAGTTTAGAAATGATACACTTGATAGTTTAATTCACTTATATTGTTATTACTGCTGTATTTAGAATTATTTACATCAACTTTTTATGTACTTATTATTGAATTGGTTTTTGCATTTTTCTGTTTCTCTTTTGCTTTTACTATTTTCTTGTACTTTGGTGATTGGAGTTTGGTTTTCTTAGCATTTTTCCTTCTACCTGTTTGAAAATTATGCTGTTGGTATATACTGTTTTAGTTATCCTCTGTAATTTAAGATGCATTTGTAACAAAGTCTAAAGTGTTGAGTCTCTTTGTGAAGTCTATTATTTCATCTTGCTCTTTCATATGGTCTCTTATTTCTTTGTGTGTGTTTCTGTGTGAGAGAGAGAGACAAAGATTTTTTTTTTTTAACTTTTTACTCACAATGCTGGAAACCTGGTATGAGGAAATTTATGAGGATATGTTTGAAGTTGTATTTCACTGGAGAGAAATGTGTTTGCTTTAGGAAATTTCCTCAAGGCATTACCAACCCTCAAGAACCTTATGTAAATTCTCCATTTAAATATTTTAGAACAACACTGTAAATTTGGACCTCAAACTTACTCAAGAGTTGGATTATGAACATGAACTTTCATATTACTCTTTTCTCCATTTCAGAACAGAAGTTGCTAGAGGAAAATTTCTTTGCTGTCCCCGTCAGCATTGTGGGTTCTATTCTCTTAATTCTTAAATCCTTACACTAGGGTCTTATGTTTGTGCAAATATCTCCTGCAAAACTCTCCATCCTACAATGGTTCTAGGCTTTACATCCTATTCTCTATATTCTATGTCTTTCAGAGTGAAATTAAGTTTGGCCTCTTACTTACCTCTAAGATTTTCTATTTTCATATTCTATTTGTCCCATTTAAATTCCTTTCCTTTGTGTCAGTTAAGCAATACATTTTAAGATGTTTAAATATACTAAAAACATTGTAATTATTTTGTTTGGGAGAGTCATTTAGGGTATATTACCCAAAATATGTTTGGAAATAGCAGTAAACCTATACAATATGATTGAGGTCAATTAGTTATTATTTTCATTTTCTCAAACTTCCAGTAAAAACTTGTTTAGAATTTTGTAATTCAAAATCTAAAATAATTTAGACCAAGTGAAATTTCTAGAGATAACTATATGAGTTCCAGTTGGCAGCATAAATTTGCATAAAAAATCAGTAAGCAAGTTTTAATGTATTGCTTCTGAAGAGAGACCAACCCTGCTTGGATAGTCCAATAACCTTGGGGTTCACAAGTCAGGATTAGATTTCCCTGTCCTTCTTGATTTTTAAAAGCTGCTAAATCAGAAAAATTGAGAGCTAAAAGTCCTGAATTCTCAGTATAGATAAATTTAAATTGAGCTTGCTACTTCTTTTGACACTTTAAATATTGCTCCTTTTTCATATCATGGCCTTATAAACATGATAATAGAAAAGGGCCATTTGATGATTATTTCTTGTTAATAAATAATTCATATCCTAAAAAGTTGGTCATTCGAATTCCCATGACAAACTTTTCAGTTAGTAATTTATTCTATTAAAATTATGTGTTTCTTACTTACAGTTTAAGAGGCTAATAATTACATAGAGTATGTGCTTTGCATTTTAATAAATCTATTTAACTTTACACATTAGTACTATAGTAATAAGTCTGGCTTGCCCAATCCACAGAATTTCTTTGATGTGGAGAACTGCAAAAAATAAATGCAACAATCATCTTTCAAACTAAGATTGTGTATCTCAAATGACTTTCAAGATCCTTTTTATTTTTAACTCCTTTTTGGGTAGTAAGATTTCACAGAGGAATTGATAGGGATCTATCTTATCATAATATTTATTTAGAAATATTACAATGTTGAAATGTTATAAAATGGTTAACAGTTAAATCCCAGCCTTCCCCTAAATTTTCTGGGTATGGGTGTGGGTGTGAGACATTTTTATTATAAATATGAAGTAGTTATTTGTATCTTCTGTAGTTGCTCATCTCTTCCTTAATTAATCCATTTACCAATATTATTCATGGTTTAAATCTTAGTAGAATGTAGCGCCTTTCAGAATTGCTTTCTACTTAGTTGATGAATTTAAGCAAAGTATGATTATGTCAAGAAGCAAGCTTATAAAAGAACAAAAACCAACAGACCTTAGAATATTTTGACAGAAAGATGGTACTTTCCTTCAACTGCTGATGAAAATGAGGGCAAATGGAGAGCCAAATAGCATTTAATTGTGTTGTATCCATATGGATTTTGGCAACAGATTTCATTAATCTGGTGAATATTTAAGAATTGTTCTCAGAAGGAGGGGGAATAAAAATTCTTGAATAGTGAACATGTTGCTCAACAGTATCTATCCAAACACTTGGAGGTACACTGAATACATACAACTCTCTGCAAGCATACATGGCCAGTGCTAAACAATGAAAGCAAAGGAAGAAACAATAATATCATAGTCATGAGCTGCTGCTGCTGTGCTAATAGGAAATAAGTAGAGACTATTATGGGCCAGGCACTTCATGAGGCTTTTGCATGAATCAATTTCATTCACTTCTCAGAAAGAGCCTGTGGCATAGATAGTGATATTAGCTCTATTTTGTAGAGGAGGATACTTTCCCAACCTACATGTATCATTCTCCTTAGTTTAAAATAATATTTTTTAAAAAACCAAATGATACATACCATTATTTTCTTTGTGATTAAATAAGAAGAGGACAATCTTAAAGACACACGTTAGGTTATCTAAAAATCACTGACTCAAATTAAGCTGGTAAAAAAATCTATTATGAAAAGTTACATAAGTCAAAGAATTTGAATTGTCTACAAATCAATAGGGATACTTGTCTAGATTAAATATTTTATAATTATAAAAATAATATATGTTTATTATAAAAAATTTTGGAAGCATACAACAATCTAAGGAGGAAAATACCACTTATCAAAAAATCCCACCTGTACGAATAATCACTGTTAACATTTTGGCACATGTATTCTTTCAAGCATATGAATATATTCATGCGTTTTAGATTTCTTACACAATTGGTTATGTATGGTTTATGGTTCCTTTTTTTCATTTAAAATATTTCTTGACAGTAAATAATGTTCAAGATTATTCTTAAGGCTTCCCAGTATCTAATCACGTGATAATATCATAAACATATTTCAGCAATCCCTTATTACTGGACTTTACATGTTTTCTACTACTTGTAATAACCATTCTTATGCATAAATCTGTGGTCATACCAAGTATTTTGCCTTAAGATGAATTCCTAGAAGTGGAATTGTTAGGTGAACAGATATGCTTTTTGTCTTTGGTATGTGTATCTTTGTCTCTGGCCTCCCTGCTGGAAATTAAAATTGACTCTAATGCAGTGTGATGACACAAATAAGGAGAGGGCTTGATATTTTCCAGTTTTACTCTCCTAACTATTCCTCGTATTAGTGGGCCAGAGGAGTAGAGGGAGATAACAGCAATTTTGCAGTTTCCCCTATGGACTATCTGCTAATTTTACAGTCTTCCTGCTCTTTGCTGCAGAATCTGGCCCTGCCCCCTTGTGGAACTCTGAGCACTGGTACTTTTTTCCCACTTCTCAGCCAACAAGAAAGCTCTTTACTTCCCAAGACCTTGCTCTTTTACAGCATTGGGCCTCTGATGACAAAGTTCTTTCATATCACTGATCTCTTTGATGACAAATGCAGGGTTAGGTGTGGACAGATTGCTGGTTTACTGGATGTTCAAGAAATATCCCCATGCATGGACTCCTAGGCCTAGACTGCTAGCAGGCCATCTGTTTCTAAGTCCCTTGGACCAAGTCTGAAAGTATGTATGACCAGAGAATCATGACGACCTCTAGGGAGCAGTATTGCCTAACGCCATGAGCTAGCCTGGCAGTCATAGCTGACCCTACCCAAACTCTAGAAAAAGTGGTGCCAATACAATGTCCATGTATTAATGTCTATTTCTCCACATCTTTGCCAACATTGTGCTAGTTTTTTTTCTTTTTCTTCTTTTTGTAAGCCAATTTGAAATACAACGGTATCTCATATTATTTTAATTTGTGTTTCTTTGATTACTAATATAACTTTTTTTATACTTCATTTGGAAAATTCTGATTGTACAAACAACACATGGCCTTTGGAAAACACGTTAATACCATTTACAAATGCATAAATAAATGAAAGTCTGTCATAATTTCACCTCCAGAGAAAACAATTTTTGTCAGACTGTTAACCAGATTTTCTCCTATGCAAATATGTATAAACATAGATAAATATTGTTTATGCCTAAACACATACACCTAAATATACCTCATTAAATTTAATAGCTACAGAAAATTTTTGCACAATGGGTACCATAATTTATTCAACCAGTCCTATATTAATGAACTTTCAGCTAGTTTCTAGCACATATCTAACAGTGGCACAGTGAGTGTCATTTTACATAAACCTTGCATTTTTGCAAGCTATTATGTAAGATAAATTTCTAAGAGTACAATTATTGGGTCAAAAAATTTGTACAGTAAGTTTTAATACAATGAAACTCTACAAGATCAGAGATTTTTGTCTATCATGTTCTATGCTTTAACCTCAGTGTCTACGTTAGTACTTGGCACATTGCAAGCACTCAGTGAACATTTTTGAGTGAATGCATGAAAATATTTTGCCCAATCCTCTAGAAATCTTGCACCAATTTACCCTCCTATCAACAGTATATTAAGAAGTGCTGTTTGATTTCATGCTTGTCATACTAAAGTTAATCACATTTGATACTTGCCAGTCCAAGGAATAAAAAAGAAGATAATACTTCATTTTCCTTTGCATGTGTTTATGATGAAGATTAGGTTCTGTATACATTTTTATTATTGATATTACCATAACAGTTGCCTATTTTTTGTTTTTTTCTCATTTTTATTGTATTATTCTGCTTTCTTAAAAATATATTTATGTCTATAAGTAGAAATGTTCATCTCATCAAATTATCTATCATTAATTTTCTTTAAATTTGCATATAGTCAAATATGACTTTTCCCTTATCACTCATATGATTTTTTTCATGGTAAGAAAGATCTTTGCTACCCAAAGGTTAGGGAAAAATCTATACTTCTATATCTTTATTTTGATCATTTTACTCACATTGAAATGATTAATATGTCTCAATCTTTCATTTTTTGTGGCTAATGTGAATAAGGGACCTAATTTTTTAATAAGTTTTTTTGACCATTTTGATTACCTTTACTTCATAATTTTGCTCATTTCTCTTAGGTTGCTTATCTTTCTCTTATTGCTTGAAAGAAGTATTTATATAGTAAACATATTGTTAGGAGTCTTCAGAGTATACATAACAGAAAGACAACTGGAAGTTTTTTAAAGAGGAAAACTTCTAAGGACATTAGAGGAATTTATTTGGACCATGACTCCGAGCATCTAAACAATGTCACCAGAGCTGAATGTGATTCCCATCTTGGATTCTCTTGTATTAGTGCCCTCATTCTCTTTTACTTCAGAGAGTTTCCTTCATAAGGTGAAGAGATGGGAAGAAAAATATTGCCACTGTCCATTCCAGATTTGCATTATCCCTAGTGAACAATCTCAGAGCAAAGAGGAGAAAGACTCGATCCACAGTCTCACTTCTGCAAGGAAAAACAGAGCAACTCCCCACATTGCCCTGATCAGGATATGCCGTAACCCTCTTCATGGCTGAGAGGAAATGATTGTGTTAGGACTGGCCAGGCCTGGGCCAACAGCCCACCCGGTGACCAGACAATCACACTGCCAAGGTGAAGGAAGAGCAACTTGTCAAAAGTTATGTGAGACTGGCTCCATAGGAGAAATTTTAGTGGACTGGCAAAAGCAACAAGTGTTAAAAACAAGTACTCACCATTCTTATGTATATAAGATATACATCTCTCTCTCCCTGAAAAACTCTTTTCAATTTGTCAGTTGGATTTTACCTTGGTTTATACTATCTTTTCAAATAATATTTCAAATTTATATGGCAACTTTATCTATTTTTCTTTTATGCCTAATTCCTCATGTATTTACAACTGTTTTATAAATTAGTCAATGAATGATGACCCATGCCAAGGCAGAAAACATCAAATCATTACCTGAATTGCTTAATTATGAGATGAAGAGATGATTAAACTTTCAGGAAGGATGGGGCTCAGGAATTGGAGTTAGTAAGTTAATATCACCTCGGTTTACTTTCACAAACAGCTCAGAATCTCTTTACACTATCTTGTGAGTTGAACGAGAGACATAAGGAAAACACTAGTAGGAATTGGCAAAGACTGACAGAATTGAGCTATTGGTCCTTGAGGAAAGATACAGTAAAATCATTTTTGAACATTTATTTTGAGTAAAACTTACAAGTGAAATATTTATGTAAGAAACCCCATTAGTCATAGAGGATATGCTTGGATTTAAGAGAATGATTTGAGAAAACAGTAGAGGATATTTGGAGAGCCTGATATACCTCTCATCAAGCTTAGAGCGCCACAAAACAGAATAAAAATGGCTGACATCATGCAATGTGCACACAGCCTAGAAGTAGAAAGACTTCGGTGTAAAGTAAATTCAATGCACAACAACAGGAATCTACTTAATGCCGCTGATGTACACTTAAAAATGGTTAAAATGGTAAACTTTATGTTATATATATTTTACCACAATTTTTTTTAAAAAGTAGATTCTTCCATTTAGTGGATATGTGTGACACTAGGCAAGTATTTTAGTTTTAGTTCTTTTTCAGCATATTGGCCCAAGTTATAACTTGATTAATGGAATGTTAAAATAGAACTGTTTTAATCTCAATTTTCAGCCAAAACCTTAAGACTACATATCACAGTCAAGTGTAAGACTACCTGTTGGAGACTAAGACCCTCCACATTCTAACGACTTGTCCTGACTTGTCCTGACTTGTCCTACACACGGGGCTCCGGAAAATAGCCTAAGATGAAAATAGCACCCAGTCTCCCAGCTATAGTTTTAAGAAGAATGCATTTCCTGACGTGCTTGCTCTAGGGCATGCTACCTGCAATTGTTCCCGACCATCTGCCAGGTTGGGGTTGAGTGATCCATCACAAACAGCTTTTGGTGCCATTGGGATGCTGATTGGGGCTGATTAGCCCACAGGAAAGTCTCATTATTCCCCTACTCTATTTTTTTGTTTCTACTTCCTTGTTTCTGTATATAAAACCTACTAAAAATCTAAGTAAAGTAGACCTTGACAACCCTTTGCTTGGTCTCGTTCCTTTCTCTCGCCCATCTCTTTCAGGCACGGTCCCCCTCGCCCCCCTCGAGTAACAGAAGGTCCCGCGGGCCGGGACACGTGGCGCCCAACGTGGGGCTCGAGGTACGGACCTTTGTCGGGTGACGCCACGGAGTGCTCTTCGGCCGAAGGAAACCCTACAGAGACCCTCGTTCTGCCATTCACAGAGTCGACGGTCTGGTGAGTAAATTTTTACATTGTCGTCCCATCGAGATGGGCCATTCATTGTCTAAAGAGGCCGTTTTTATCAAGGATCTTAAGGCCTCACTCAGAGAGAGAGGAATTAGAGTTAAGAAAAAGGATCTAGTAAAGTTTTTTGTGTTCATTGATCGTGCTTGTCCTTGGTTTATTATTGGTGGACCTGAAATTCACCCACGCAAATGGAAAAAAGTAGGTAGAGATTTAAACGATTGGAATTAGAGATTTAAGAAAAAAGACTTAGTAAAGTTTTTTGTGTTCATTGATCGTGCTTGTCCTTGGTTTATTATTGGTGGACCTGAGATTCACCCACACAAATGGCAAAAAGTAGGTAGAGATTTAAATGATTTACTTCTAAGTCAGGGCCCAGATGCCGTCCCTGTATCTGTTTTTTCGTACTGGGGACTAATCAGAGATATTGTTGAAAGTGCAGATTCAGACCCCAATAAAAAGCAGCTGCTCTCAGTAGCAGAATTCTGCCTCCGACCCGTGTCGCGGTCCGCTTCGAGAACGTCTTTAAAGACGGCCAAAGGGCCAGCTTCTCCTAATAATTTCAAGAGACCAACATGTCCTTCCCCTTGCCCCTCAGTTTGTATTAATATGCCCCCTCAGGACCCCTCAGCTGAGCTCCAGACATCTAGAGACGAGCCCCCGATTAGTAGGCCAGACACCAAGACCCTCTATCCTCCCTTACCCGAGGGTACAGCCCCTCATGCATTCAATTACCCGGTATTCAAAAAACAACCCCTCCAAGAGTCCCTCGACCCCACCAAAGAGGCAACCCTCGAGGAGGAAGCAGCCCAATATCACAATCCCGAATGGCCTCCTCCTTACACGCCCCAGATATACGCACCTTCGTTAATGCCTCCCCTTGCAATGCCCTTGCTTTTGCGTACCAAAAAAGACTTAAGTCAAAGGGTTACGCAATTAAGAGATGTTTTACAACTTCAAAAAGAGTTTGCCCAGCTTTCCAAAGACTTGTCCTCCCCACCCCCTTTTCGCCTGCGGGACTCTTTTGGCAGGGCAAGCCTCTTTTTTGGGTTCACCTATCGGCTTCCTCCCCTAAAGTCCTTCCCACCTACCCTTATTTAGTAGCTAAAATTATTCGCTTGGGGCGAGAAAACTCCCTTAAGCTCTTTGGAAAGGATCCAGATATCATAATACTCCCTTACAATGCTTCTCAAATTCAGTGGCTAATACAAAATGATGATGATTGGGCGGTTAACTGTACGTCTTTCCAGGGCAAACTAGATAATCATTACCCCCCTGATAAACTAATTCAGTTCCTCTATCAGACACCTGTAATATTTCCCAAAAAAACAAGAGTCTCCCCCATTCCAAGAGCCGTCTTAGTTTTTACCGATGGATCCTCCTCAGGCACCGCGGCCTATAGCATTAATGGCCAGGTCCGCAGTTTTCCCACCAGATTCTCCTCTGCTCAACTGGTTGAGTTAGCAGCCTTAGTCGCAGTCTTCAAATACGTAAATCAGTCACCATTTAACTTGTATACTGATAGTTCTTATGTTGCTCATGCTGTCGCCACTTTGGAAACTGTGCCTCATATTCGGCCCTCCAACAATACCACTCAAATGTTCCAGCAGCTACAAAGACTCATTCACTCCCGTTCCGCGCCCTTTTTCATAGGCCATATTCGCGCCCACACTGGCCTTCCTGGGCCTCTAGTAGCTGGAAATAATCTTGTTGATCAGGCGACTCACGTTGCAGGCGCTGTTCACAATATCACTGTTGATCCTGTCTGTGCTGCACGCCAGGCTCATGATTTACACCATCTCAACGCCCATACCCTCAGACTTAAATTCTCTGTTACTAGGGAACAGGCCAGAGAAATCGTCCGCCAATGCAGGGCTTGTTTTACCCTTCTCCCTGAGCCACACCTAGGAGTCAACCCTCGCGGCCTGATCCCTGGGGAGCTCTGGCAGATGGATGTCACTCATTACCCCTCTTTCGGAAAGCTTAAATATGTACATGTCTCTATAGATACTTGCAGTGGATTTATCTTTGCTTCCCTACAAACAGGCGAGGCCACTCGCCACGTTATTAGTCATATTATAGCCTGTCTCACCTCCCTCCCTCAGCCTAAAGTTATTAAGACTAACAATGGCCCGGGATAAGTCAGCTCCAATTCAAAAGTTTTTGTGCTCAGTTAGGCATTAAGCATGTTACAGGCATTCCTTACAACCCTCAGGGCCAAGGTATTGTAGAGAGAGCTCATCAGACGTTAAAAAATACGCTCTCCAAACTACAATCGGGAGGAGGAATTTTGTACCCTTTGACAGGTAATTCCAAAACCCTGCTTAATCATGCCCTGTTCATTTTAAACTTTCTCACCTTTGACACTGCCAGTAAAACGGCCGCCGACCGCCTTTGGCACCCATCCACCACCGATACTTATGCACAGGCCTTATGGAAGGAGCCGCTTACAGGCAAATGGCTGGGGCCTGACCCTGTCCTCATATGGGGAAAAGGACATGCCTGCATCTACGATACCCAGGCAGAAAACGCCAGATGGCTACCAGAGAGAGCGATTAAGTTATATAACCCACCCAGAGAATCCCCTGAGAAGAATTCTTAATTCTGTTCTCTTCCAGAAATAGAATGACTCCCCGAGAGAAGACGCTGATCCTCCTGTGCCTAGTTCTGGCCACGGTCAAGAACACCGCCGCAGCCAACATCCACCAGGTCTACAACTATACATGGCAAATAATTAATGAGGCAGGAGACGTTGCCAATTCCTCCTCGCACCTCTCCACCACTACGCCATGAGATCCACTAGAAATTGACCTATGCGTGTTGGCCCTTAGAGCCCATGACTATTGGGGCACGCCCTCACATTTTGCACCACAGGTAAAACCCATTAACATGGGAGAACCAGACACCAGTTCTCGGCCAGGCTGTAGCTCTGGGGTTCGAAAAACCTATCTAACCATGGCCCCTACTTCTTTTGTGCCTCCTGGGGCTGTGAGACTACGGGCGATACCTACTGGAGCCCCTCCTCCTCCTGAGACTATATAACAGTTAAAAGAAAATCCCCTTCCCCATACCACCTCAACAGCGGTCCGGTTCCCTTTAAGAAAGAGTGTAGCAACCAGTGGTGCAACCCCCTGTTAATTTCATTCACCGAAGCTGGAAAAAAGGCTTCTTGGGACCAGTCCAGGGGATTTGAATGGGGGCTCAGACTTTACATATCTGGGAGAGATATTGGTCTCACATTTAAAATCAAGTTAATTAAAAGCCTCCCCAGAGGTCCTACGGTCGCATTAGGTCCTAATAACAACCTACACCCACCACGGCCTCGCGGTCCCTCCAGGGGCCTACCCTCCTCCCCAATTGTGTCCCCTCCTCTGCTCAGCACCTCCCTATACCAACCTACCCTGCCTGAGGGGCCCCCTTCCTCGGCAGAACTAATTCTCTCCTTAGTCAACGCCTCTATCAGGACCATCCGAGAGGCCAACAATTCAGAATATCAGGAGTGTTGGGTATGCTACTCCCCCCGGCCTCCCTTCTATGAAGGCGTCGCTACTTTGGTGAGCCATTATTTATTAATGACACCAGCAGACTCAGATGGGGTCTAGAGACCCATGATGGCCTGACGCTCAGCCAAGTCACAGGCCTAGGTCTTTGCCTTCTTAGGCCAAGAATGCTCCCTCCCGCACCCTTAGAGAAAATATGCAATCAGTCAATTACTGTCAACTCCACTTTTCAGTATATTCAGGCAACTAACACCTCCTATTTTGCTTGTTCTTCTGGCCTTACCCCGTATGTAGTCACTGCAACGTTTCTTGAGCATAGAGAATATCGTGTGTTAGTCATGCTTTTCCCCAGACTCACTGTACATCCTGCTGACGAATTGCTTAAATTTTGGGAGCGTGGCACCACAATGCCCCGAGAAAAGAGAGAGCCCATCACGGCCATAACACTCGCAGTTGTTCTAGGCCTTGGTGCCACAAGGGCTAGAACAGGCATAGCCTCTCTGGTCACCTCCAACCAGCAATACCTGCAGCTCTCTGCTGCCATCAATAATAATCTCCGAGAGCTACAGCAGGGCCTAAAATATCTCAAAGAATCCCTCGATTCACTTTCTGAGATAGTGTTGCAAAATAGAAGAGGCCTAGACTTAGTGTTCCTCCAAGAGGGAGGCTTGTGCGCAACACTCAAAGAAGAATGTTGCTTTTACGCAGACAAAACAGATCTGGTAAAAGATAGCATTGAGAGAGTTAGAGCCTAGAAGATAGAAAAAAATGGAGAGAACAAAGTGAGGCATGGTATCAAAATTGGTTTTCCACATCCCCCTGGCTATCCACATTGCTTCCCAATGTCTTGGGGCCGTTTATAGGTTTTTTGTTGCTTCTCACTTTTGGGCCTTGGGCATTCAAAAAACTAACCAACTTTGTCAAGGCGCAGGTAGACGCAGCCACACAAAAATTGGTCTCCGTGTTTTACCAACGGCTAGAACAAAGAGGCTCCAGAGAAGACCTCCATACAGAGTCTCCCCATTCAGCCACAGAGGGTCTAAATTTTTCTAACCTTGCCTCAGACATAGAACGCAGTTGGTTCCAAAGGCTGTGGAGACGCCCATGACGGGATTATCGCGATGCCGCGTACCAGGTGCACACCCCGCCAGCAGTGAGGTAACTCCATGACGGGAATATTGTAGGTCCATGCCCGGGGGCACACTTCATAATCAGAAGTGCCGGAGCTAGATGCCACCTACATAGCCTAAGACAGAGGCCTCACAGTCATTTCGATTGCCCGATCTTATATTTGGGGTGCTGGTCGCAGAAGCCCATCGCGTAGCCTAAGACAGGCTCTCCACCAACCTGTGTAAATCTCCCTCATATTAATAAAGATAGGGGGAGATGTTGGAGACTAAGACCCTCCACATTCCAACGACTTGTCCTGACTTGTCCTGACTTGTCCCACGCACGGGGCCCCGGAAAATAGCCTAAGATGAAAATAGCACCCAGTCCCCCAGCTATAGTTCCAAGAAGAATGCATTTCCTGACGTGCTTGCTCTAGGGCATGCTACCTGCAATTGTTCCCGACCACCTGCCAGGTTGGGGTTGAGTGATCCATCACAAACAGCTTCCGGTGCCATTGGGATGCTGATTGGGGCTGATTAGCCCACACGAAAGTCTCATCATCCCCCCACTCTATTTTTTGTTTCTACTTCCTTGTTTCTGTATATAAAACCTACTAAAACTCCAAGTAAAGTAGACCTTGACAACCCTTTGCTTGGTCTCGTTCCTTTCTCTCGCCCATCTCTTTCAGGCACGGTCCCCCTCGCCCCCCTCGAGTAACAGAAGGTCCCGCGGGCCGGGACAACTACCAATGAAATTTGCAAAAAATGGTGAGTTGGCTGATTTGGGGGATCTTTAATACCTCATCCACGCTGAATGTCTAAAAGTGTTGGAGGAATTCGGTAGAGAATTTTTGGAGAATTGTTGTGTCACACTTCTCCCCTACAAGGGAAAGAGAATTAGGGGTTCTGATATCTTTATCTCAAGGCCAAACACAGGTCTTTGAAGAAAGCATTTAGAAAGTGATGTACGTCTAAACATAAAGGTGGGGAAGAAACTTTGCCTTTTGAGGAAAAAGGTAGCTTGAAAAAACATCAAGTCCCAGAGAGCTCAATGCCAGCTCATGAAAACATTAGTCAAGAACTTTCCTGCTCATTTCTTCTCTTCCCTCCACTAGCTAGAACAAAGGCTGTATGAGACATGGAGAAGGATTTGCTCAGAGAAGAGAGGAGAGAGAGATGTGATGGGTTAAATGGACAGTGGAAAGCCTATATAGAAGTGGCCACGTTACTGCTCCCCATGACCTCTTAAGTCTCAAAGAGAGTTTCTCAACTCCAAAAATACTCAGTGTGCGTGAAAATGTTGTGGGCAAACATGGAAAATTGGCAGATTTCATAACTAGATTGATGCAGCGTAAACAGAAGCAGCAGGTGTGGGTACAGAGTGACAGATGCCTCAACAGGCATCTAGATTACAAGAGGATGTTTCCTCAGCCCCGGAATAGAGTTTC
Organism: Microcebus murinus; assembly: GCF_040939455.1. Taxonomy (NCBI): domain Eukaryota; kingdom Metazoa; phylum Chordata; class Mammalia; order Primates; family Cheirogaleidae; genus Microcebus; species Microcebus murinus. The sequence goes on from NC_134108.1 coordinate 32,820,452, forward strand.
TGTTGACTTTGAAAATGAAGCAGGGGCGATTTAATTGTCTATACCAAACTCAGTTTGGCAAAAGATTATTTTAACCTTTCCAGTGCAATATATAGACTGCCACCTGGGGATTGACACAGAACAGCTGCCTAGGTCCAGGAATGGGGTGAGCCCCTTCCCGCTCCTTCCCTCCCCAACTACTCTTCGCCCTCCCTTACCCTCCCCTTCTTTTCCCTTGTGGGGAATCCAGGCTGGGTGTCTGTAAGGGAAACTGTGTTTGTATAGGCAACAGGTTTCTTAGGCCAAACTAAGATGAGGTTTCTTAGGCCAAACTAAGATGACTGCTGCAGTGTTTCTTCCGGCCCAGCCCCCCTGGTTAGCTGGCCTTCTGGGAAATGTGAGTCAGCACACTCATGTACCAAGGTGTTATTTCCTGTGTGACCCATGTGATCCCGCTTCCCCATGGTGTGTTATCACTGTTGTTCAGAGCCACCTATAAGCACTCGCCATGTTCTCGGCCCTGCTTTTTGCCACTGCTGTATCCCCCCAGTAATAAAGAGCCTGTCTCACCTGCCCGCTGCCACTCGCCTTTTCTTCCAAATTTCGAAGCCTGCGTCGGGAGCATATGCTAGCCACAGAGCATCCTCCTCACAGTCTCTCTCTCTCCCTTTCTCTCCCCTAATCACCTCTAACACGCAGCATCCGCCCAGCACACCATCCCCGTTCACCCCAGCCTCAATCACTACCTCACAAGTATTGAGCAGTATTTTAATCTCATATTGCAAAATATGGCCAAGAGTCCCTTAAAATTAAGAATTCATTTCTTCACAAGCATTTTATCAGTTTCTCCTGCATCTGACACTGTAATCCGTGTTGGATAGGCCACAAAGAACAAGACGTAGTTTCAGCTTCAAGGAGCTTCTAGGTTAAATGCGGGAAACTAAAGACATAATTATGAGGTAATGAGAAAATTACAGTAATAATACATATACAAATTGCTACAGGAGCACAGAGGGAGGAGAAATTTATTGTTCCTCTGAGTTTGTGGGAAAGCCACAATACAGAAGGAAAATAACTTACCTAAGGAACCAATTTAACGTCATCAAATCCTTAAACACCCCTTGTCTTCCTAACACCCCGAAACATCACTGCTAACAAGGAACAGGAGTGCTTCATCCAAGTGTTGCCTCGAAGGCTGCTGGCTCTGCTGACCATTTAAGTGAGGCTTTTCTCTCAAAGTTGATGGGGCTCCCTTTGTGGGTAAAATTTGGGGTGTTGTGTAATCCTCGCTGTTTTCAGATAAGCTGCCCTACTACTTTGCCTAAAATGCCATTATCAGAATCATTCCTTTGAAATTACATCATTATCTTCAGAAGGCTCCTGGTAATTGTCTATTTACCACTTAATGCTTTAACTATGTGCTCTTGGAGTGCTTACACACGTGTGCTGCGTAACCAACATGCAATTTGGTGGTCAGCTGGCCAACTCGGCACAGCCTACAGCTAAGGAACTTGTTGCACTCTCCGCCTCAGTTCGGATCTCTTACAGCTCAGATCTCTGGCGCTCTGCTTGCACCACTGTGTCCCAGTTTCTTCCTCTCCAAAATGAAGATGTTGTAAAGATTCAGGGATTAGCATGTAATAAGCATTTAATAACGGAGATTAGTATCTTTATTATCTGGATGACTGAAATGAAAGATTAAGGTGAACACATTCAAAACAAAGGAAAAGTTTAAGGGCAAAGAGGGCAGAGTTAACAGTTTTTAAATGAAAGATAAAAAAAAAAGTTTAGACTGTTGAACAGGATTGAGGTCTCTTTTTGAGCCTCATTATGTTTGAAATCATCCAGCTGAGAAGCAATAGAGACAGGGAGATGCAAGCTTCATAATAGAACTGTAAGACATATCTTTGAAATTGAACTGCAGAGCAAAGCTATGAACTGGTGATTTCTACTCTACGGATTCTTTGCACTATTATAGATGGAAATATTCTTTCAACCAGATACACACCCCACCCCCTCAACAAAGCAGGAACAGATATTATATAGTTCAACATATACTTTTTTTTTTTTTCTTTAGAAAAGGGGTCTTACTCTGTCACCCAGGCTGGAGTGCAGTGGCCTGATCACAGCTCACTACAGCCTTGAACCCCTGGGCTCAAGCAATCCTCCTGCCTCAGCCTCCTAAGTAGCTAGGACTATAGGCACATGCCACCACATCTGGCTAATTTTTAAATTTTTTTTAGAGATGAGGTCTCCCTATGTTGCCCAATTTGGTCTCAAATTCCTGGGCTCAAGGGAAGCTCCCATCTCGGGCCTAGCAAAGTGCTTAGGGTATAAATGACAGCTAATGTGCCAGCCTCAGCTAACTTTTATTTCTAAGCCCATAGTCATGATATGCATGATCATTAATTACCTAACTCCTCCCATTTTATTTTATGAAGACATTTGTACTATTTTAGTAAGAAAACATTATTGTATCTATAATATAAATAATTAACTTAAAAACTTATTTTATATTTATTTGTTTCAGGTAATACCCCACATAGTATACATTAAAATGTTAATTTTCTTAAGAGTCCTGCTTCAAACCAAATGAGTTAATTTTTATTCTCAAAATATTTTTGCTTGCTCTAAAAGCTCAACAGCATTTCCTCATTCATAAAATTCAGTTACAAATTTGGGCTTCACGAAAGGGCAAGGACAAAAAGCAACATTACTAGCACTCTTAAAGCCAAAAGTCTTTTGCTTTCCTTTAAAAAATTGCTTACTTTCTTTTGAGATTAATGGACTGTCAGTGGGTTCTGGGCAGTGACTAAAACGTTTAAATAAGGAAGGGTGACCCCTAGCGTTGGCCTTTAGAAACCAAATTTATACAAAGCTCCAAAAATGTGGGGAAGAGTTCAGCAGTATGCATTATAAAACAAGTCAAAATACCGAATTTATTTACCTTAATTGTCTTTAGACACATAAATCACTATCATTTAAAATATAATTAAAATACCTTAAGAGAATTTTTCAAATGACAACATTTCCTCCCACACAAACTCCCTTTCACTCACTACAAGTACACAAATCAAAAAAGAATAACATAAGAAGAAAAGGCACAAGATTTGCTTGAACGAGCAAAGAAAAAATTAGCCAACAGAAAAATAAAGCCTAAACATTAACTCCACATTGCACTGAAGATGACAATTTATGCTTAAGCCACAGCATTAGACTACTGTGAAGTATTTAGTAAGAAAATCTTGAGAGAATCATTTACTTCCTTGCTAGTTTTTGTGTTAAAAAATTTACCTTCACAAGCTCAAGGTCACTGGTTCTGCAGAAAAAGGAAAACAGTTCAGCTTAAACACCTGTCACTTGTGACAAAATGAAATGAAATGAGAGGTCAAAGTGACTTACTGCATCATTTGAACTCATTGTCACTCAGCAAGAGGAGACTTTGGCAAAAAGAGCACACGTTGGAACAGGGAAATCTTATATTTGAAGGGGAAATTCTCCCTGGAGAAAAAATACAGTATGTAAGAAAGTCCTGAGCTTCTTTCCTATTAAGTTTTATTGCCATTATTTACTGAGTCTCTTGACTGGAGCTGGCTTGACACCAGCACAGAGCTAAGCAGAAATTAGACATGTAATGCTTCCCCTTTTGAGTTTCAGGTGCCAAAGTGACATAAGAGTCGCTAAGGCAAAGTTTGTGCTGAGAACAGCTCTGCCACTTCCTGTTACTCACATGGATGCAACAAGAGAAAGTACAGAATGATGAGGGAATTAAAGATGAGAAGGAAATTGAATATGGTGATGAAATTGCCAATTTAATGTGGTAGGTAGAACTTAAAAGGACAATAGAACTTGTGCTATTAACAATGACTGATGACACTCATCCATCACGCATACAACACATTTAGTTCTTAGGATCTGGATTAATTTTCTCACTTTGTTCTATTGCTTCCATGAAAAGGGAATCTTTTGGTTGGTGAAACTTTCATAGCTGGTATCTTGTGCTTTATAAGTGCCAGTTCTACCAGCAAACAATTTTCGTGAGCCATTGTAACCTTGTGCCCCTTAACAAAGTCCCTAAATTTTGCTCAAAGTAGGCTTGCCTTTTTATTTTATTGCCCCCTTACCTTTAGCAAGGATGGTATCCCCTTTTTGTTTCATATAAATGGTTTCTAGTAAACATCTGCTATCTACCTTGTAACTGTAAATTATTCAGATCACACATGCTAAATTATTTAAAATGATGCTTTGAAAGAATTGTATTTATTTCTAACAAAAAAATAAACTCTCTAACACTATTTAGCACTAAGAGACTTATTTTACTCCTTTTATGGTTCTGATTTCAAACATTTGGAAGCAAGTAAAATATATTTTTTAAATGTGCATTCTCGATATTTTTATAAAAAGGAATTTATTCAAACAGGTTGCCTTGAGTTCCTGCTGTCATTGTACCCCTGCAATCAAGGACTTTCAATTACAAGCAATATGTCTATCATAAAATTTTTCATTTATTTAGCTAGAAGGTAATCTTTAATAGGTGCATACATAATTTCATTTTGTATGACTGATTTACCTGCCTACTGATGCTCATTCTAGCAGAGCATTAGCACTCTCTGGGAACTTCTGTTTCTTTTAAAAGCTCCGTCAATTTCTTCCAGTGACTAATTTCAAAAGATACTGAAATGGCCTCTTAGAAATTCAGCTTTCAAAGTGCACAGAAATCCTAGGAAGGAGATTATGCACACATTATGCTTTTCTTTATGTGTAACTCCTACAAGTAAGCATAGCAATCAATCCCCTGGGAACATGGAGAAGGCAAACTCTTCTTACCAAATAATAACACCCTACTCAAACATACACACACATTCCCAAGCACAAATGCATAGGAAAGTTAACTTAGTAAATACTGTGCTTTGGAGAGGTGCAATGCAAGGAAGCCTGAGGAGTGATAGCATTAACAGAATACATCTTCTTAGAGAATCAATTTCATTAAAGATTTGACAAAATCATAATTCACTTTACTTTATATTTGAAACCACAGTTTTATAGCAAAATAAACATATGATAAAGTAGAATTTGGTAATACTTGAATTATACAGATAAACATGGGGATTCAAAGATATTTAGTATGTATACTAAATATATACATTTAGTAGTTTGCTGGGGTGCTTTAAGCTATTTTTCCAAGTCCATTGAATTTATAAAGATTTCTTATTCTTCTATTTGGAATAAATCTATGGAAAGTTTTAAGATCAAATTCTCTTTTCAAGTTTAGACTCTCCTGAAAAAGATAACATATAAAGCTGGTAACATAAAAGTGCAAGTGTATTTATCATATCCATGTAAAAATCAAGAAGAGTTGCCTAAACAAAATAAAATAGATGATTGTTAGATGGATAGACAGACAGATGGATGATAGGTAGATAGATAAGAGAAAGAGATTGAGAGAGAGAAAGAGAGAGAGCACTTTGACAGAGGATGATGACCAAATTTAATGGCTGTGTAGGGAATGTAGGGACAGCCAAGGGGAAAAATTGGGGAAGAATAAGAGTATAATGCTTCTGGGTGGGTTGAGAGTGGAAGATGTCACTGGAAGGCAGAGCAATGATAGGAAAGATAGCAATGTGGGAACACGCCAAGGATAGATGCTGACGTCACAGTTTTATGAAAGTCTATCTTTCTAACATCCATATCCTTGAAACAAGGAGGCCTTTGGTACCAGCACTCAGACTTATATCCTACCCTTTTTTCTATAAGATGAAAACATTTAGGGAATAACTTAGATAGATACCTAGCATGACATAAAACTAGAAGAAACTATGTTGTTCAATTGACCAAAAGTCCCCAAACCATCTGGATTAGGTTAGGAGAACTGGATAATTTAAAGATCACATTAAATGAGATAAATGTGAGGTCTTACACTTAAGTCTAAATATTCAACCGTAAAATAAATAGTGTGGTTTAGCTGAAGTGAGAGTAAATCTAGTTTCTAACACAAATCTTCCACTAATTACTAAATAGAGAAGAGGCTGTAAGGAAACACTTTTTCTGAGCCTGACTTCACCCCATCGACCTACAGTCTCTTCAACTGTAATTCCAAGCTAAGTGTTTTGCCAATAGCCACTGCCATCTTGTGACTCCTTCCAAGATTTGACTTTTATTTTAATTATGAAAATTTATGTTCTTATTGTTTAAAAAAATCTAACATTACAATACTACATGTTGTAAATGATAAAGAGTTGTTAATGCCTCATGAGTTCACACTTAGCTATACATCTTTGAGATATCTTTCTCTCTAAATATAAATATGCCTAAATACACAAATATGGATTTTTAGCAAACTAAAGTTATATAAAACATAGATTTTCAACTTGCTTTCTACCCTTACTGATACTGTCACCAATCAATCAATAAATATCTATCTCACTGCTAGATCACAGGATGTGTACATTATGCAGTTAGGTATATAATGCCATATTAGCCTCCCAAAATATTGTAGTAAATAGCACTCACACCAAGCAGGAGTAAGAGTGGCCATTTCTTTGCGCACAATGATTAGTTTAATTCAGATGAAATTGAGAATCAAGATTGCATTGAAATTTTTATTTGAATTACATTTAATTTATAGATTAATTTAAGGACAATTGACCGCTGAACATACTGTTTTCCAGTCTAAGAACATCCTATATGCCTGTATTTCTCAGGTCAGAAACTGTCAATTTAAGTATGTTATCTGGTGTATTGTGGTTAATGATTTTTCATCCCATTGTAGTAGTAGTTTCTCTAATATTTAAGCATGATTGTATTCTTGGAATAAACTTTTATTTTTAATCATATTTTATAAGTGAAATTTGTCATGAGTGTGTGGGGGCATGTGTGTACATGTATATAAATAATTCTTTTACATGACAGGTTTAGCTATTACTGTTATGCTAGTGTTAATATAGCAATAAAATTTCCATCTTGTCCTGTTTTCAGAAACATTTTAATAAAACCTGAGAATTTCACTTGCTTGAAAAGTTGAGAAGTGCTTGGTCATAAAATCTTCAATTCCAGGTAACTTTCTTAGGTACCGTTTTTTTCTATAATTGTTGCTCTGTTCAAGTATTCTTTATATAAGTCAAAATCAGTAATTTATATTTCCTTAAAGATAAATCCAATTAATTCAGTTTTCACAGTTATTTTGTGAAACACTTATTTAAGGTACTCTAATATTTTCCCTGCTTATCACAGTTTTAATTAGAGTCTATTTTATTATAATAATGATACTAATATTTTGAATATGTACTCTCATGTTGGGCATTGTATTAATTTAAATCTCACAACAACTTTTTGAGATAGGTACCACATTTTTCAAATGAGGAAACTGAGGCATAAATCAATACATTATTAATATTTGTCTAATATCATACAGAGAGCAAGTGGCCTACCAAGGGTTCAAACTCAAAACCTGAGTTCCTAACCCATACGCTGCAAAAATCTGGCAATTCTTAAGATTCTTTCAGTTGTAAACTTAACTTACTTTGTGAAAGGAAGAAGTTCTTTTGTGAGACCTCTGTAGCACAGTTTTCAGAAGTAGGTCTTCTTTCTTTTTTTTTTTTTGAGACAGAGTCTCACTCTGTTGCCCAGGCTAGAGTTTACAGCAAACTCAAACTCCTGGGCTCAAGCAATCCTGCTGCCTCAGCCTCCTGAGTAGCTGGGACTACAGGCATGTGCCACCATGCCTGGCTAATTTTTTCTATATATATTAGTTAGCCAATTAATTTCTTTCTATTTATAGTGGAGACGAGGTCTCGCTCTTGCTCAGGCTGGTTTCAAACTCCTGACCTCAAGCAATCCACCTGCCTCGGCCTCCCAGAGTGCTAGTATTATAGGCGTGAGCCACCACACCTAGCCAGGTCTTCTTTCTATAACAGAAGTCTTCAAACATTTTCTTATGTATCTCCATAAGAATTTTTAAGTTGAGAATTAAAATTGTTCATTATAAATTTAAGAAGTTGCAAAAATATACCTTTTTATTCATTGTAAATATGTGACTAAAAAATTAAACTGTGATGTCACTTAAAATGTATCTAGTAGAATCTAAAACATATTTAGATTCCACTAGATCTAAACAGGTGGGTGTGGTAATTTGACACCACCCACAATCCATTTTTTAAAACCTTTTACTTTACATGTAAACATTTTCTATCATTTCTTTTTTCTTATTTGTCTTTCACTTGAACCCATAAAACTTTATACTAAGGTAATGTATATTTTTATATTTGGTCATCTTTTAATATTATAAGAAGTACTATAAGAAAACTATGTGGGTGTGTATTTACATTTTTTTTTGACACAGGGTATTGCTCTGTTGTCCAGGCTAGAATACAGTGGCATGATCATAGCTCACTATAAGCTGAAACTCCTGGTTCCTCCTCAATCCTCCTGCTTCAGCCTCCTGAGTAGCTGGGACTACACCTGTGCACCACCACACCTGGCTAATTTCTTTTATTTTTTGAGAAACAGGATCTATGTTGCCCAGGCTGGTCTTGAATTCCTGGCCTTAAGCAATCCTCCCATCTCGGCCTTCCAAAGTCCTGGGATTACAGGCATGAGCCACCACACCTGGCCCTGAAAATGCATTTTTTAATAAAATGTATAGAACTAAATCTTTTCTGATTTCTCACTTATTTTTTTATTATTAATTCATATATTCATTGATGAATGCTATTATTGTTGAATGAAATAGAATTTACATCCATATTATCCTTGCTTACATTTTCATAAATGTAAATGCTAAGAAATCTGTTTATATAAATTAAAACCAGTCCCTAGAGGGAGTTTTGATATAACAATGTTATGCAATTCTTCAAACTCATTATTAGATTTATGACAAAAATTACTTGGTGATATTTCTTCAAAAATTATTATCACTGATTAATCAATGGAAATTCTATTAGTTTCTCTTTAAATTTTATTTAATCCAGTGAAAAACAAATCTCCTGATTTGCAAGAAGATCTGTTAGGCATTCACTTTCTCAACACCAGCATCAATATTTCCATTGTCCTTTGCTTGGCACCCTGGTGGTTTGTACACACTGGTACAATGCACCATTGTAATACTCAAGAAGACTGAGGGAAGCATATGCCTTCCTTTTATAAAGGAGAAAAAGGTTACTGTGAAAATGAAACAATTTTTTTTATTCTATTCCTTTCAAGGCAGATCAGTGTAAGGAAAGAGTACCTACGGATAATGTGGCTATGGAAACTCATTCCCTTGAACAATCCATAAATGCACGTAACACTTGGAGTGTCTACGTATGTCCACAGAGGCACAGCCCCAGATGAAGGCCTCTGCTCTATGCTCTCTCTAATCACTTGCTGTTGTTTAACAATATTAAATGTCAAATTTCCAGGAAAAAATATAATTTGTTCATGTTGGGTGAGTTCTCTAGTCCTTCTTCAATGGATCATGGTTACCTGGCTAGAATTGCATGTTACATATGGGGCCACGAAGCATCAATCTCTGTACATTGGAGGTCAAGCCTTGAAAAGGTGGAATTGTGAGCTGGACCACCCTCATAAGAGTTACCCACAACAGGTATTAACATTCTCCTCTCTTTTATTCTTCTTCTTCAAACTTGCCAATTTTAATTTTCAGTTTTATTTATTTACTTTTAATTCCTATTTATAGTTTTCTTCCTCCTTTCTACTACATTAGTTTATCTTACTTTTTAACTTTTCTACTTTTGTTTAGCTGATGTTTATTTACTTTCAACACTTTAAATAGATGCATCTACTGTTATGATTTCCCCTCCCCCAAGTACCACTCCACTTATATCCTGTAGCTTTTAATATATAGTAATCTTAATGTCATTAATTTCTAATTAATTTCAAATCAACTGAAATCAATTTCAGTTGATTTGTAATGTCAAGGGCAGTTTAGGAAAGTGTTTTGACAGTTTTCTTGTGGAAACTTTTCATCTTTTTCTGAGACTCCTAAATATCTTCCTTGCTTACTTACACTTGCCTATTGAAAAATCCCAACAGAGAATCCACATGGTCATTTTAGAATGTAAATAGTTTGTGACATGCTCTGCTCAAAACCCTACAATAGATTTTCCTCAAGTTCAGAATAAATTCCAAACTCCTTCCCATGGCTTAGATCACTCTCCTGGATTTGGTCCTTCATAACTCCCAATCCTCATCTACTGTAATCTCTGACTCTCCATTCAGACAACACTATCCAGCTTCTTTGTCCTAGAGCAGAAGAGACTTACTGCCACCTGAGGCTCTTTGCAATTACTGTTCACTTTGCCTGGGATTTTCTTTCCTTAGATCTTCACTGGACATGCTCAATCATCATTCAGGTTTTGGCTCAAATGTGACCTCCTCAGAGATAGCTTTATCACTCCCTCCATCCTTTTTATTAAAAAGAAGGGAGAAAGGGATGAGGGAAAATATTTATAATACCTGTTAATATAGAGAACATCTCTGGGAGAAGGAGAGAAATTGGGAGGGGTGCTACTGGGGCTCAGAGACTTTAACTACATGTCCCATGATACCTTCTGAATATTATGCAACATGACTAAATCACCTATTTTAGATTATGAAAGACTATGCAATGATATCAAGAGTGGGGAGAGTTTAATGAGAACATATTTGATAGGTGAGAAAAAAAATTTGTTGGGTCATGGAGTTAGGTAAATTTATGTAAGGTTATGGGAGAGAAGAAAGCATCCCAGGAGACTTAAACAGCATGTGCAAAATCATAGAAGGTGAGAAGGAAATAAGGAACATGCTATTGAATATTTTATGCAAATTTTTATCTTCAGGGCCTAGTTTACTAGAGACAAAAAAATATACCTGTCTCAGTAGGACAGTGGAAGCTTGTTAAGGAATAATGGAAAATAATATTGCATAGGAAAAGTAGAAACAGATGGAGGCCTTTAAAATTCAGAGGAAGTGTTTAGCTTTGTTGTGCTAGGAAAAAGCAAGCCATTGCAAGCTCTTAAAGAAGCCAAGAGATGGTCAAATGGAGGATTAAGGAAAATTATTTATTCTACATTGTTGTAATGAATGGATTAATAGAGTTAAAACTAGTGTCATGAGGTCCAATTAGGAGGCACTTACAGTTTATTCTTAAAGGAAGATGGAGTCTCATTAGAGAAGTGGTTTGAGTTACAGGGTAAAGTAATGAATATGACAATTTTCTTTTTCTTCTTTTTTTATCAATAGGTTTTAGAAATTGTATATGAGAAGTGGAAGGTTGATATCATAGTAAATTCAATCAACAAGTAACTAGAATTTTTATATATAAGCCAGTCTGTATTGTGGCTTGTGTAACATACTACAAGCAAAGATGTACAAAACCCGATTCCTCTGTTCAGGTGCTTGATTTTAATCATTATGTACATTTTACCAAGAACCTTACAATTTATTAACATCTTTACAGAAATTTTTCTCATCTTACCCACAAATACTCATTTAAATTATAATTCACCCCATCGTATAGCAAAAATAATCAACGTTCTCCGAGTTTATACATCATAACCCAGTCATAGAATTGAGGCACAAACCCAGGAACTGGATCTTAAAAGTCCGGGTTCAGCATACATTCACAACATTATGCTTTAGGAGGTGAGTTAGCTAACAATTTTTTGAGCACTTATTATCTTCCAGCTACATGAATGACGATCTCATTTAATCCTTTTAAGCATCCTACAAATTAAGCATTATTATTATGAACACTGTTTACCAATATGGAAAAATAAAGGTTCAGAAAGGTGACTTGCAGTAAGTCATCCAGTTTGTAAATGGCAACACAGAGATGAGTACAGATCTATTAGAGTTGTGGTCCCAACCCCAGGCCGTGGACTGGTACCAGTCTAAGGCCCCTTAGGAACTGGACCACACAGCAGGAGGTGAGTGTCCGGCAAGTGAGCAAAACTTCATCTGTATTTACAGCTGCTCCCCATCACTCACATCACTGCATAAGCTCCACCTCCTGTCAGATCAGCAGCAGCATTAGATTCTCATAAGAGTTGGACCCTACTGTAAACTGCGCATGCGAGGGATCTAGGTTGCACACTCCTGGTGAGAATCTAATGCTTGATCTGAGGTGGAGCTTAAACATTGATGCTAGCTAGCACTGGAGAGCAACTGAAAACACAGATTATCATTAGCAGAGAGATTTGACTGCACAATAAATGTAATGCACTTGAATCATCTCAAAACTATCCCCTGCCCACACCCCCATCTGTGAAAAACTGTCTTCCATGAAACTTTTTGGTCCCTGGTGCCAAAAAGTTTGGGGACTGTTTTATTAGAGTACGGATCTGTCTGACCCAAGAACCTGAGCTCTGACAGCCGCAGTATTTATCAATATCAGGATAGGGACCAAAAAGTGCCACAGCAACATAGAATTGTAAGAAGATTCCCAGGAACCTTCCCAGGTGACGACTCATTGAAAGAGTCAGCACCTGAATGGGCTTCTAAATGATGAGTTGCTGCGGTAATGGAGAGCCCCCACCAAGAGACGATGATCCAGATTAATCCCATTGGAAGCCTCTACTGTTTGAAATCAAGCTTCTCTCTAAGATTTTGAACCAACAGACTTGGCCAATAGTTGTATTATTAAACCCAATGGGAAAATTGAGAAGGGATACTGCATGGAACAGAAAAAGATTAGAAATTTAATCTTGGGTATATTACTACACTATATTGAATGCCTAAATGCAATAAATGTCTAGTTAACTTTTGGAAAATGGCCAGATAGTTGGAAACTGAAAATATGAATTGGAGGGTTTGTAAAGTGAGTTAATATCTACCTCACAGATTTATATTGAAGATTAAATATAATTATGCAAGTGAAAGCTCTTTGAAAACTGGAAATGATTGCTACTCTGTAATTTTTCACACAGAAAGGAGAGTTGCAGTTCTGGGGAAGATGAAATAGCTGAGATTTAGAATTTAATAGAAAAAACAACAGAGTAGTAAAAAAGAGTATTTGAAAAAGATTGAGCATTTAAGTGGTAGGTAGAGAAGAAGAATTTGAGTATTATGTTGCAATATAATGTACTTTCCCAGAGGTCAAGAGAAAAGTAGTTTTAAGGAGTGAAATGCAATGAAGAATTAGGCAGGTTGAGAGTGAATAAATGGCTATTAGAGCTGACAATAAATTGATCCTGAGAAGGCAATCCCAAGAGAAAAGGAAAGAAGAGAAAACAATTAAATGAATTTAGGACCAAGTTGATAGAGATGACAGGGACATGGAAGATGTTTGTCAGTAAAGGAAAAGAAGGAAAGAGGACAGTAGCCAGAGGGATGTGGGGGAACAAATCTGTATGTAAAGACTAGAAAAGAATATCTCTTAGAATAATATCCCTTATAAGACGGGAAAAACTAGGAAAGGGACACAGAAACAGGTTGGTTTTATGGTAGAATCATCTCTTTCTCTAAAATCAAAGGAAATAACAATTTGACAAGCTGAGAAGGGGGAAAGATGCTTTAAATCTTTTCAGATACATAGGGAGAATAATCATGTGATGAAGAATAGGACAGAAGTGGAGGAGGAAGGGAATATGGACTTGGAAATATAAGGGGAAAGATAATAAAATATCCACAGCAGCTACTCTTTTGGATATTTTGTTAGAGAACCAGCAAGAGATAAATAAAATAAAAGGGCATGGGTATGGGCTCAGTCAAAATAAGCATGAAGTTGTAGTGAACAATTCCTTGTTCTTTCCCTATGGAGCTGTGAAGCTAGAGATAAGAATCAGATTACACAGGGAAAGCAAAATTCCAGTAAATCAGAAAATTAAGAGAGCTTTAATCTAATTTATTTTTCCAGAAACAATGCAGTAGAGTCTAGATTTTTATAATTCAGCTTTATTATGAGGTAAACAACCAGTTTGGGAGTCATTCTTGGGCCAAGTCCCATTCTTTTAATATTGTTGCAATAGGAAAATTATTTCCAAAATTTCAGAATAATCATCTTATAAGGGAAATTTTTAAAACTTCATTCATAAGTCGACTAGGGAGTCGACTTCCAAAATAAGTCAACTTCCAAAGAAGTTGATCTTCAACTGTAACGGAAGACTGTGTTTAATAAGTAGTGGAAGAAATTTGTTGTGGTATTTTCATATTTGCAATTCCTTAACTGGAAACTCGAGAAAAGTATTATAGGGAGATCTACTTGTGACTACATTGTAGTTAAAATAAATCAATCTAGACATTTCTAATAAGTAAGGAATTATAAGAAAAGAATATGATCAAAGGGATTGTGAACTGTTTACTGCAATTCATTTCCAAAACTATGCGGAATTTGTATAATATGCTAGGCAGAGGAGAAAGGTGATAAATTCAAACTTATATTCAAAATTTTCTTAGAATAAAACCGTCTCCAATGCATACAGTCATACATATGTACCTTGAGCTTGTGAAACTAAATAGAAAGACACTGGCATTCTATAATTCTCCTCAGAGGGAAATCATGTCTTGCTTGTGCCAGAAAAATAATATCAGTGGGGAAAAAAGGAAAGAAAAGAAGCAAATAAAAGAATCAGAAGGAAGAGGAGGAAATAATAAAAACAAAGACAGATGAATTGAAGGGAAAACCAAATGTGAATAAAAACTCAGTCTAAAAAACTTACTAACACTTGCCAAATACTCATTTAAGCGTACGTTAAGTCCTGTGTTGGTTAAGGATATTCTCTCACCTCTAACCTCTTTACTTTTTCCTCAATTTTAGTTTATTCCTGAAGAGTTCACTGATATTCTCATATTTTCCTAAATTGTACAGATCTTCCTATTAGAGCCAAAGAGGAAAAAAATCTTTTGTTATAACTAATTATCCTTCAGATACAGGCTTTCTGAAATTTAGCATGTAGTAGTGGGAATCACTGAATTTATACAGTATAAATATTAACCATAAAATTATTTGAAACTGGCATAGTTCTAAAGTTTAAAGCTTTGTAAAACATAAGACTAGAACATTATCCTGCTTCTGCTTTTATATTTATTTTATTTTATATACAACAAATAGAGACACATGAAAAAACAAAAATAAAAACAGGCTGTTACATTGGATTTTAAAATTTTTGCAGAATGTAATGGAAGCATTCTGCACAAAATATTAACTATGAGTCCAATATTTCTTTTTAATCTCAGGAAAATCAAATATTCTAATTTAGTAGCTTCTAGATAACTACCTTATTAGCAAATGATGTAGAAGTAAAAACTTCAGGCATACCCTCAAGCATTCTCAAATGATACTTTACTTGTAGATGACTATTAACTTTGAACCAGATGCAGTTTTCAATCCAAATAAATGAATCACCTCCTACCATTTTTAGGTTTTTTAAAAAATAATAATAAATTAAACCTGCACCAGAAATAACAATAAAGCTTGTTGTTATTATAATAAGCCTACTCCTTGATTAGAAGCCCGATTGCCTTTAAGCTGTTGATATATGTTTTTAATCATATCAGTATTAAATTTTAAATAGGGAATTTTCTTTATTGTTTTATTTTATTTTTACATCTTTTCGTGCATATAAGTTTGGGAGATTGGCTGTTGGTAACTTAATTTAGTAGCTTTAAATGCATGGTTAAGCAGCCATGATTTACTAAGACTACAAAATGCAGTCACCCACTTGCAAAAGCTAGTGCTAAAGGAAAGAGTATTAGTAAATAGAAAATTCTTGCCCTTGAGGTTTTATTTCTCTTACTCTCTTTTTTTCTCTTACTTAATTTTTTTTTTCTTCTATGTGGACAATTTCCATCCCTCCTGGCCTAACATATGCTTTCTCCACATTCCTGTTAGTGGACTGTTACTTATTATCCTGCCACAGGGCTTGGCTGTTAAATGGCAAAATTCCAATTGCTTGTCTATGCACTAAAATAAAGACAGGCAGGCATAAGAGTGAGAAGTTCAGAGGACGATTTTGCTGACAGCTGATGAAAGGAGCTAATACTCAACCCAGACACCAAAGTTATTACTGTGTCCAGGTTTTGGATCATGACTTTCATTTGCATCATTTGTTAGTAGAAACTTTCTGATATTTAGAATTTCATCTGTTTGTGACCAACAATTACATCTGCTTTAAAAAAGTATTTGTATATATTTATAAATGTATTTATAGATATTTATGGGCCATTTCATTTTTTCTATGGTGAAGATTTATTGTCTAACAAAAATACATTAGGAACCCTAAAAGAAATTCATATTGTCCAGTGAGTTTGTAAATTGGGATGGTAATTTTCAACTACACTTCCCAGGAATTTCTTCTTTTCATAAAAGGTCATATTTATGTTGAGCTACACATTCTTTCTGACCAATGCATTAAAGGCAACTTTCATGTACAGCTCTGACCCAAGAAAAGAGACTCAAAGGAAGGGACCATTGACACCTGTCACCCTTTTTTCAAATGCCAAGGACCTTGGGCCTTGTCATGAGGACTCTACTGTCTTTTCCATTTCCTCTAAGTACACATGCAGAAATACTTAAAACCTTGACATGTTAGTTTGGTTATTATATTTGATATAATATTATCAAAGAGATAATTATTATATCTCTGCCACGCTGTGCTTGGATAGAGGATCAGAATAGCAGTGTCCAGGGGACAATAAGTGAATTTTTCTTACTTATTAAGCTGAAGATAGGGAATAGGGACTGGAGGTGATTATTTTTGTTGAAATGGAAAAGCATTTATGTTCTTTTAATTTTAATTTACAGCCTATAAATAATAATATGTACAAGGAAAAGATTATGAGAAAAATTTGAAGAAAGGAAAGATGGTGCTCAAATGCTAAAATTTTAAATATTTCTTTAAAAAAATAACTGAGATACACTTTGAAAATATATAGGCCCATAAAAATTTACTTCTTTATCTATATGATATCTTTCCAAAAGTATGACTCTTTCAGAAGATACACAGCAAAAAATTTTACTTCCTTGAAAGTAAACTCCAATCAATACATCCTATTATTTTATAAGCTTTGCACTAGGTAACATATTAAGATTTACAAAGTTTGATAGTCAACCAAACTCCAGAATAATTGAAAGAAAAGTTGAGTCAAATTAGTTTCTCTATGTCAGGTTAACCAAAAATTATAGTTGATTATTTTAATATTTTTGGTAATAATTGAATTTATTAGCCACATAAAGGGTTTTTATATTAATAAACTACACAAAGCAAAATTGATAAAATACTATATAAAGACCTCTTACAAGGATAATAAAAAGATAACACAATTTTTTAAACAGGCAAAGGATCTTAATAGACATTTCTTTCAAAAAATAAACAAATGATCAATAAGTACATGAAAGATGGTAACATCATCAAGGAAATGCAAGTCAAAACCACAGTGAACTACTGACCACTTTACCCCCACCAGATGGCTATAATCAAAATGACAGATAATTAAAAGTGTTGATAAGGACATGCAGAAATCGACATCATATACACCATTGGTGGGAATGCAAAATGGCACAGCCTCTTGGGAAAACAGTCCAGCAGTCCCTCAAAGGGTTAATCACAGAGTTACCATATTATCCAGCAATTCCACTCCTTGGCATATACCCAAGAGAAATGAAAACATATATCCACTCAAAAATGTGTACATAAATGTTCATAGCAGTATTATTCATAATAGCCAAAGGGTGGAAACAACCCAAATGTACTCCAACTGATGAATGGATAAATAAAATGTGGTATAACCATAGGATGGAATTTTATTTGGCAATTAAAAACAATAAAAGTCCGATACCTGCTACAACATGGATGAGCCTTGAAAACATTATGTGAAATGAAAGAGTCTGGTCGCAACAGACCACATGCTGTATAGTTTCAATGATATTAAATGTCTAGAATAGGCATATCTATAGAGATAGAAAATAAATTAGTGGTTGCCTATGGCTGGGAGGTGGTTAGGAGAAAATGAGGAGTTATTGCTAATGGCATGGGATTCTTTTGGGGTGATGAAAATGTTCCAAAATTGGTTGTAGCGATGGTTACATAACTGAATATATAAATAATCATTAAATTGTACATATTAAACGGGTGAATTTCATGGTCTGTGAATTAAAAGCTCAATAAAGCTATTACCAAAAAAATTATTAGCCAATATCAGCTGAGAATACACATCACTTTTTTTCTTTTTTTTCTGAGACAGAGTCTTACTCTGTTGCCCAGGCTCGAGTGCCGTGGTATCAGCCTAGCTCACAGCAACCTAAAGCTCCTGGGCTCAAGCAATCCTTCTACCTCAGCCTCTCGAGTAGCTAGGACTACAGGCATGTGCCACCCATGCCTGGCTAATTTTTTCCATATATTTTTAGGTACCCGATTAATTTCTTTTATTTTTAGCAGAGACAGGGTCTTGCTCTTGCTCAGGCTGGTTTTGAACTCCTGAGCTTGAGCGATCCTCCCACCTCGGCCTCACAGAGTGCTAGGATTACAGGCGTGAGCCACTGCACCTGGCCAACACATCACTTTTAATACTCACAGAAAGGAACTAAGCATACTAAGGAACTGGCATACTAAATCACACCAACTAAATTACAGGATCATCTCAGAGCACTCTTATTAGTGATTTGATGAACAATCCCTCTCTTTCCAACAATAAAATCAAAGATGACTTTTAGAACAGATAAATGTGATCTTGAAGTTTTTTTCTTGTTCTGTTGAATAAATATGTATTTTGAAAAAAGCTTTAATTAGGCTTCCCTTGTTCCAATAAAATCCAGTAGACAACAACTTTGGCATTAACTTAGTGACTATTTGCAGTAGTAGAAATCTGGAAACAGTGGTAACATTTCTTCCCTCCATTTGATAGTGGGCCTCCAAACTAATCTGAGTTTAGATGAAGCTCTTTGGAGCATGGAACAAGACCAAATATAGATACTTCTTTAATAACCATTTATTTAAAGTATATAAAAATTTTTAAATTAATTACTGTAAAATTCCACTAGGCCTATTTGCTGAGGTTCATGTCTGCATGATGAAACTATCTGATTAGTTTATTAGGAATAGTTCTTTGTTTTAAACATTCAATATATGGTTCACTTTCTTCTTATACAAAGTAACAATGTTTGGATTTCCATCATCCAGCACAAATCATATCATTACAATTTATGATGAAGTAAATCAAACTTAAGGAAAAAAAGAAAAGACTTATATTCTTCAGTCTTAAGAAATATTAAGAGATCAAAGTAACAATTTATTTTACATTGTATTCAATTTATCATGGTAGGAAGCAATGCATAAAAGACTATTAAATATGTATCAATGTTTTACATTAAAACTACGAGTTCATTTAAGTGATTAAAGAATTTTGAAAGAAAATGTTTAAATTTTCACTGTGCTTATTGAATTGTCTTAAATTCACCCATCATCATAAGCTGGAACAAAATATTTGTCCTTTATTATCAACGAATTTATCTACCAGTAATTTTTTATATAAACCAGATTTTGAAACCTAGCCTGAGAAGTATTTGGCAAAAAAAATAAAGGGAAATCTAATCCCTTATCACTAGAGTATAAACAACTATAACTAGTTTTAAATGATATTTTTGAGATGTGAAATAGCAGAGAGCTGTAGTTAAGTATAACATGACAATTGAAAGAATATTAAAATTAAATTTTTGTACAAAGTTACAAGTATCTATAGAAATTTTAGTACATATTATCAAGGCACTGTACTTTTCTGATGCCAATGATTTAAAATAACAACCTTTTTCCTTAAGAAATGATATTAGCTTTTTATTTTTATGCATTATGTACAATAAAAGAGAGATGCACCGTGCAGTGATGTGGTTGAAAGGTTATTATTACTCCAATGACAGAAACAAAAGCATATTATCACTTGGATGATGTCAATGAAAGGGTATCATTACTTTTTCTGAGGAGAACATTCTGGTAAGTAAACACACAAGTACAGTATTTATTACATTTTATTCCACATGTGTCTTCAAGGAAATCAGAAAGAAATGCAATTACTGTGTGATATTGGGGAAAAAATCCTTGGTTTCATTTGTTCAACAAAAATCTCTGAATCAATTACATTTTCATCAAATTTTCCTTCATATCATAGCATTCTATTTTGTCATCTTTATATTTCTCTTTTCACACATATATCAAAGTTATCTTTCTAGAGAGGGTAAAAATAAAAATCTAAATTCCAAAAGAAACTCCTTAAAACTTTCAATGTTAAATGTATTCCCAATTATATATATTAAACACAATGATGTATATTATATCCTTATTGTAAGCCTCTGAAAATAAGCATATTATTCTAAGAAATGTGTAATGAAAAAGTACATTGTGATATGTAAATAAATAAATCCAAAATTTTAGTGTATTGTACACTCAAATTAAGCTAATTTGTTACTTAAACTTCTTCTTATTAACTACTTTGAAATCAGTGCTCATGATTGTTCATATTTGTTGAAGTGAACTTTCAGGCTTGGAGACATTTAAATACTACTACGAAATGATACCATAAGAACAGTAGAGCGCACCTGAATAAATAGAATTCAAATCAGAATTTTTTTTTACATAAAAAAGATAACAGCTGAATCTTAATATATGTTAACACTATATGTTAACACTATTGTTTTTCTCACCAAACTTTTTCTCTCCAAATCTGCAAAGTAGTAACCAAAAAAGAACTGGATAGGAAAATACAAGCTCAAAGCACTGCATGTCTTACCTCTATTGTCAGTCTGGAAGGTAGAATAAAATATGTAGTCTCTACATAAACAAAGCTTTCACCAGGAAAGATCAAGGTGGGTATATGGGCTAAGTGACATTTTCCAGTCATCTATTATAGTTGTCATTAATTAGCAAAAGCACCCACCTACTGTGTAAATAAATGGTCAAGAAAAATTCATACTTCCACCTTGCAACTTTATGCATACTGTTTTTGATTAGTCCATTGATGAGAAGATAAATTCAGAATAATTACCTCTATGTTTGTTTAGTCCCTTTTTGTGAAATTTCTCATTTCAGATTTCTTTTCCCCCCAACATAAGTAATAATTTTTCTATTGTTTTTCTTTCCTTCCCTTCAGAATTCTGTCCTTGGTATTTTGATTTCCTTGTCTTTCATGAAGCGTAGTTCCTATTTGTTTTCAATTCTCTAGAGCAGACTCTAGAGCAGACATCACAGTCATCGCCCCTTTCTATTTCGGGAATGTTCTCTCCCCAGCTTTGTTTGCAACCTCTGTAAATGGATTATCATACACTGTAATCCTGGTAAGGATGTAATCAGGAATTCCCAGCCTTACCATGTAATTCTTCACCTACTTATCAAACAAATAAGCATAACAAGAGCTAAAGGTTTGAGGCTTATACACAGGTAACATCGTAATCACTCTACCTGCCTTCGCTCATTTAATCGTCCCAACTACTCTATTGTTACTCTTATTTTACATATAAGGAAGTTGAGGTGTGGAGCATTCAGTAATTTTAACCTGTTCAGAGAGTTAATATAAAACAGAGCTGGATTTAAAACCAAGCTCTTTGCCCTATGCAACTGCCTCTATATCAATCACATCACTACCATTCATTAGCCTTTCTTCTAAGCCTACATGATGCTCAAAAATCATGCCTAGAGAATATGGACTTTAAAGTAAATAATGCTATCTTTTATTATTTGGGGTTGTAAAGCATGAAGGGAAAGAAACAATGTTCTATTGAAAGCGATTTAAATTAGCAGTCAAAAGACTTAAAATAAATAATTCTGAATCAAATTAAAATGCAAATAAACAACAGCATTCTAGATTCCCCTTGGCTACGACCACACATGCTTAAAATACAAAATATCTTTGTATCAGTGATATAAATGTTGGGCTTGGGGGAAGGCATTAAATTTAACCTCTCTCTCTCCAAGTTCTGAAACCATCCTTTACACAAATCAGTAAAGGGGTGCAAGGTGAGAACTGGGGTAAGAGCCCCCAAACTCTGTGAAGGAACAGGTCTAGCTAAAAATAATGACAATAATTAATTAGTTGTTGTCCATAATTGCTACTCTGGAGTTACATAGCTAGTAGTCATAAAGATTCTTAATTCTCTCCATAGACAACATCACCCTTTTGAAACCTAAAGATAGTTTCTGAGATATCTTCCAGGTCTTGCATTCCAGTGGATTGGCTGACCTACCCAGACCAGTGGCCCATACCAAGAAACTGACTCAACTGGAATTGTGACCCCAGGAACTGAAGCATGATTTCTACACCCCTATAATTTTGCCCTGCACCTAGCCAATTAGCAAGCTTAATTGCCTAATCTTTGGCCTGCCAAACTGTCTTTAAAAAACTTGTCTCCCAAATTATCCAGGAGATGGATTTGAGAAATTTCTCCTGTCTCCCCACTTAGTGCTATGCAGACTTCTGCCTAAATAAATCTATTAGGAGGAATCATATATTTAAAAGTGTTTATGCCACGGTAGCATAAAATTAATGTAATAGTATCAGGACATGCATTTTTTGTAATCCTACCACTTGTATATATACATTTCATTTTAATTGTTTGTTAATAACAAAGAAGATAATTTTCTTGTGGCAGTATCAACTCATGCTTTCAACTCCAGATGGCAGAATGAGGACCAATAGTAGTACTTAAAAGATTTTTGACTCTATAAAAGGAAGACTTTCCAGCAATTAAAGCTTATTTCAGCACACACATCCTAATTTATGCTTCTATATAAATACAATACCACTATCACAGCTGAAAAAAATTAATAATAATTTGATGTTGTCTAATTTAGTCCATATTCAAATTTCCTCAATTGTCATCAAAATATATTTTATACCTTTTAAACAACTCCAGTATCCAAATAAATATTTACATATTGCAATAAAGATTATGTCTCTGAAATCACTTTTAATCTAGATAGTCCTCCTATATTTTTATTTTCTCTTAACTTTTAACTTTTTAAAACATCTAAACCAGTTGACTTAGAGAAGGTCCCAAATTATAGATGTGTCTTATTGATGCATAATGGTGCCACTTAACTTGTTTCTCTAATTCCAATGCTTCTTGTAAGCTAGAAGGTAGGTAGATGCTTAATTTAGAATAAACTTTTTTGGCAAGAATAGATCATTGGTGACGATTTGTATACTTTATATCACTTAACAGAGGAGAAACAAACTGTCAGGTCATCCTATTACTATTAATAGTAATGTTAAATTTTGGTTGTCAGATCTTTCCAAACTAAAAGTACTTTTTCCCTTTTACAGTTAGTAAGCAATTTGTAAGCAATTTTTGGAGTAATACTTTATCACTGTGAGACTATGATATTCCCCAACAATCTAATGGCCAAAACATTTTAGCCTTCATACGTGTCCCTGCCTAATCTAATATTACATTGGGGATGTAATAGAGATTTTTAGATTTATCTTTTTTCCCTCACATTTATTTCTCTCTCTTACTGTCTCTCTCTATCCCTTTCCTCCCTTTTTCTCACTCTTCTTTTTTTGGAATATCTCTACTGATCCATGGATGTTTTTGTTTATCTAAATGTTTTATGATCATTTACCATTATTATTTATATTCCAATTTTGATGTTCAAATTTTCCCAAATTAGACCAGTAGGAGCTCCTTTGATGTGATTTCATAGTCCTTTTAACATGACCTCATTAGTCTCTGAACATTTCTTTGTTTCTGGCACCACAAAATAATCCAGACTCAGTTGTGTTTTCCTGACCACAACCTGTAATCAGCCATTTCTCCAAGGACACTTTGTTCTTTTGAGAAGTGAATGGCATTCAGAAACCAAGATCTGGGCTCTAGGTGTTTAATATTGGTATATTACTGCTTCCGGGTCACTACTTCATTATTAAAAGAAAAAGACAAAAATAAAGGAATTTAGTACCCACCATAAAGAAATAGAAAAGAATTAGAAAATACATCAAAAAGACAATGCAAATATTATAAGAAACTACATAAAACTACAGACAAGTCTTTCTTAACCAAGACTAGGAATTGTAAAATTAAAAATTCTTATAGCAATGGATACCAAAAGCAAAAGGAATGGTCCAACAATATGACTGGAAGAAATATTTTCAATTCAAATAACAAAAACTAATATATATAATATCTAAGCATATTTTTATTCTGAAAAAATAGGACAAACAACCCAATGGAAAAATTTATAAAGGGTTAAATCAAAGCTAATAAATGAGTAAATTTGATCAACTAGCAAACATATAACAAAAGACCAAATTTGCTAGTCATCATAGAAATGCAAATGTCCAGTCACATTTTACCTTTCTTACTGGCAAACGTTTGTAAATGGACAACTCTCTGACTTATGTGGATATGAGAGAAAGGATGCTCACACATTTGGGAGAAAAGTGAATTATCACATGCATTTCAGAAAGCATTCTGGCAATATCTATCAATATAAAAAGTATAAACAGCCTTTCAGTCAAAAATCTTACTCCTGGCCTCCAAACTATACAAATAAAAAACACCAGTACTTAAGGATACATAGATATGAATACAAATGTGGCTGTTCTTTCACTGGCTGTTCAAGAGGTGGGAGAATAAACCTAGAAACAAATTGAATACTCATAAATAGGGGAATGCAGACCATTGAATTGTATGCAGTCATTAAACACAATGAATTAAAACCAGTGGATGCTTTATTAAAAAGTCCCAAAACAATAAATGTTGGCATGGATGCTGAGAGATGGGAGCACTCATACACACATATAAGGACCCAGAGAGAGTAGCCTTATGGGAAAGGCCATCTGAAAGGAGCTGTGGCCTTGAGTGGAGGGATACAGCAAATCTGTGGTGACCTGGTTATTTGGAAAAAGGAACTGAGAGACTCTCCTGTCACCTACAAATGTCTCTATTGAGCCAAACACAACCCAAAACCAAACATATGGACATTCAAGCACAAAATTCATAAAGATCAGCATCATGGGGCATGGAACAGCACAGAGAAGGGTGGAATGGAAGCTATCCAACGCATCATGGTTTGCTGATAGTTGTTATATAAAAGGAAAGAAAAAGTACATTGGCAAAATGCTGGCTGAGATGAAGCCAAACCAATATGTAAAATAGGATTTCACACTGTCCTGAGGTATGGGGAAGTTTATAGTGGGTACTCCTTTCAAAACTTTATTTTTGAACTCTTTTTTAAAGACACAGTAGAATTGGTGTTTTACAGAAAATCCTTTTGGTCAAAGAGCACTAGACATACAGTGGCTGGTTTAACTGACTCTCCAAATATACTGTAAACTTGAGAGCAAGACCTGCATTTTTCATCTCTTTGTTACCATTGCCTGAGATATAAATGCTTATTGAATGACTGAGTGAGTGCATGAGTGATTGAGTAAAAAGAATGAATCAACACTGTAGTCTAATCTAATAATCAAGGCTATCCTAATAACATTTTCAATACTACCTACCTCTATTTCTCTACTCCTGTCAAACTATTCCCAATACACATCCTATACTTTCTCCATGTGGTGCCTTTGATAGTTCTGGGTTCTCCATGCAGAAGAGAATTTCTCAAGCTTGGCCCTGTTATCATTTGAGGCCAGATAATTATTAGTTGTGTGGAGCTGTCCTGTGTATTGTTAGATGCTTAGCACATCCCATTAAATGTGAGTCATACTTCCTCAACCTTGACAACCAAAACTGTCTCCAGACATTGCTAAATGTCTTGGGGATAGGGGGTGATTGCCTGTTGAGAACCATTAGTCTAGAATACCATTCCTCTCTTTTTCTTATTAAATATAAAGGCACCTCAGATGTTACCTTCACAAAATTTGAGTGCTTCCTGAAACCACATTTGATGTCTCTCTCTCTCTATAATGTTTCATCCTTTGTAATACCAACTTTTTTTTTTTTTTTTTGAGATAGAGTCTCTCTCTGCTGCCTGGGCTACCAGGCTAGAGTGCTGTGGTGTAGCCCAGGTCATAGCAATCTCAAATTCCTGGGCTCAAGTAATCCTCCTACGTCAGCCTCCCAAGTGGCTGGGACTACAGGCATACACCACCACATCTGGCTAATTTTTTCTATTTTTGGTAGAGAGGAGGGATCTCACTCTTGCTCAGGCTGGTCTCGAACTCCTGACCTCAAGCAATCCTCCCAGCTTGGCCTACCAGAGTGCTAGAATTACAGGCGTGAGCCACTGCACCCAGCCTGTAATACCAACTTTTAACCTTCTATGTAGCACCTATCACTTTCTACTTGGAATTTAATTACTTGAATTCTTCCATTAGATAAAAATTCCACGAGAATGAGAACATTACTATAGTCCCAATTCACGTAGTGGTGTGTGCATCCTTTGTAGGCTATAGCATATGCTCCATATGTATTTGTTTAAATGAATGAATAACCTTGTGGTTCCTGTGCAGAATTGCAATCATATAGTGACACTTTCTCTTTACATTAAATAAAGGGCTTCAGAAAAAGTCAAATCTTAGGGGCTCTAACATGCGAAATTATTTTTGTAATGCTGAGCTAGGAGCAATGCTTGCTCACTCACTGAGATGTGAGAGAGGATTATGACCATGAAAAAAGCAAAATTCAGCCGGGCGCAGTGGCTCACGCCTGTAATCCTAGCACTTTGGGAGGCCGAGGCGGGCGGATTGCTCAAGGTCAGGAGTTCAAAACCAGCCTGAGCGAGACCCCGTCTCTACCAAAAAAAAATAGAAAGAAATTAATTGACCAATTAAAAATATATAGAGAAAAAATTAGCCGGGCATGGTGGCACATGCCTGTAGTCCCAGCTACTTGGGAGGCTGAGGCAGGAGGATCGCTTGAGCCCAGGAGATTGAGGTTGCTGTGAGCTAGGCTGACGCCATGGCACTCACTCTAGCCTGGACAACAAAGTGAGACTTTGTCTCAAAAAAAAAAAAAAAAAAAAAAAAAAAAAAAAGCAAAATTCAGAAAAACAAGTTACCCATGATTCTATAGTCTAAGCATAAAGATTGAAGCAGAATTTCATGTGTGTCCTAGGTGTTGTCTTTAATATTTTAAATTAACACATGGATCCAAATGGAGCATTTAAAAATAAGTTTAGGAGTCCAAATGAATGACTCTGGTTGGTTAATATTTATCATAAAAATTTGCCTTTAATAATAAGGCCTATAAAATTGTTTTCATCTTCAAAGTACTTTAAACCATTAATTAATTATTGCAAGACTCCTGTGAAATAAATAATTAAGTATCATTATCACTCCATTTATTGATGGGAAAATGAAACAAAATTGTTTAAGAACTTTCTCCAATTTATTTAGGTCAGTCACAATGTTAAAGATCTAATTCTCGTCGGCATACCTTTTTTTAAATGTACAACCTGACTTAAGAATCATTTTTATGAAATTTCTTTTATGAAGTTTGGTAACAGAAACTTCAAATAATTTCTAATATCAGAGCTATAAATAATAAACTCTCCTGTTTCCACCAAATATTAAATCAAACTTCAATCTTCAGTATTCCAGTTCACAAACTATAAAACTTCAAAAAGTGGTAAGTGATTTCTGGAAATTACATTTCCATTCCTTCAGCATCATTATTAGTAACTGGATGAATAAATTCTGCCAAAAAAAATGTAATCTTTTAAAATTCTAGCTCAAACAGAAATGAAGTTCAAAACAGAGTTTGATGATATTCTAGGATTTACAAACCTAGCACTTCCCTTGGAAAATAAAATGACAAGAAATTTACTATGTTCTGTCACATTTTGTAATATATTCAAAAGTAAACTGTTGGAAAAGTTTTGCATATTTCTGTCACTTTTGTGTTTGTGAATTTGCTATTTCTAAGGAATTATAGGGTATGTTCACAGATTGAGGAAAACAAATTTCTTGTCCACTTACTTCCATGGAGTATGGATTTGTCCTTGTATTTCCACCACTTATTTATAACACACATATTCAAAATGACACCTGCAGCAGTACACTCAGCTGACATGGATCTATGGCTCCTTGGGAGTGTCAAGCATTTCTGTGCCTCTTTTCCTAAGTGGTCACGTAAGTAGTCACTTCTCACTAAATACCCAATTTCTACAATCATAACTTGCCTTCTACTGAGTAGTGTGTACTTCTACATAATATCTCAACTGACAACGATATCACTTGTTAAGAAAACATACACTAATTCATCATTAGCTGCAGTGTTGCAAAGCAAGAGAGTGAATGGTGAGAGGGGAACTGGGTTGGTGCTAAACGTTTCCAGTGAAAGTTGTCCACTCAGGAAGGAAGATGAGGGAGAGGAAAGGTCATGATGGTAGCACAAGAAGTTTCCACAGGAGCAGACAGGAGGTTTTTTAGGAGCAGTCACTGTCAATGCTGCTATCTCTTCACTGGTGGCATTGCTCTTGACTAGAAGCTATCACCAAGGTCACAAATTCCAGCAGGAGAGAAATATGGTTAACCCCCATGACAATAGCCACCTCAAAACCCTGCCCTGGCCTCTTTCTTTACTATTTCTACGTTTTAGGCCTCTCCATGCTTGCCATCACCAGGACATTAATTCGAATGGGTGGGAGAGTGAAATCAAGATGGGAACGAGAAAATATTCCCAAGATGATACAAAAAACAGCCAACACTAACATTTCCCCTAAATTCACATTGAATGTGCCAATTACAAAAACACTCACAGTCAGAAATATTTTGTTTGTTCCTTTATTCTCTTTCAGACTCAATCTAATGCTCCATTGATTGAATAAAAATTTGGCAAAGTCTGACTTAAGAGGTATAGTAAAGTTAAGCCTTAGATACTGTCATCTCTATTCAACTACAAATATGTCATTTTGGATGGAAAAAGGGAAAGAAGGGAGATTGGGAAGATGGATGGGGAAAAAATTCATTCAAGAAAGTAGTAGAAAGTTGTGCCCCTTCCAAAAATTTTAAGACTAAGGAAAACAATATAGATTACTGGTGTATAAAGGAAATTTGCAACCACCACAGCGATGATATGCAGCTTTATAAAAAGCAAAGGCATTAAATTAAAATAAGACAATCAATTTATGAAAGGAAGGAAAACAGAAAGGATGGAGGGAGGGAGGCAGGGAGGGAAGGAATGAGAAGAAGAGAGAGGGAGGAAAGAAAGAAAAAGAAAGATAAGATCTTTACAGCACTGATTTGTTTCTGGACATCTCTGCCAAAATACAATTCAATGCATTAATCTTACTATGTATTTATCACCCGTTGGACAGTTTTCAATTCATTCAATTCCACTCATTTCTCAGACAAAGTAACAGTGCCAATTCAAATTAATCTTTCACATATTTCTTCAGGTACTTTTATTGGTTTATTAAATTCTAAAACTCTGTGTTGCATATATGGTCTTTTATCTATTAATATTCTCAAAAGTTGGTAATTCTATATGAAGCTATTGATTTCAATAAGATTTATCCTTTATAAGATCATGTTACTTATTGCTCATTAGTTTTACTGCCCTCTAAATTTTCCAAGATATTTTATCTATAAAGAGCTTATACAAAGATTGGCTTATCAAAATCAATTAAATTTTTTATAATCATATACACTTTTTTTCACCTTCCATAGGATCTGTATATATCATGTAGCCATAAAGACCTAAAAATAGATCCCTTGTTTATGTTTTCTTAAATGGTGATTTTTCTAAGGTATTAGTTCCTTAAAAACATAGAAAGAGAGATTGCTTATATTACATAATGAAAATAACAGGGAACTCCAGGTGGTTTTTTTCTTCCTGAAATAAAATATAAATTTGAGTGGTTTGAGAATGACAAAAAGTCAAAGGGTATATCTTCTATTGATTTTTGGTTCATGAAACTCTGATGTCCATTAAGAAAGAATCAGAAATATGAACTATCAAATAGAATTATGTTAAACGTTGATGTTTCCTGGTGTACCATTTAGATTTTGATCAGCTGTGTGAGATAGAAAAATTAATTATGGGTTATTAATTAATAGTGGGTTGAACAAAACAGTAGTATAATTTTCTCTCATAGAAAAGAATTCTGAGAGAAAGGCAGTCAGAGCTTCCAGAGACCCAAATTTCTTCTCTCTTCCTGTTCCACCATCCTACTGCATGCTTTCCCTTCTAGGGGTCAATTCATGGTTCCAAAAAGAGGAAAGGGAGACAAACAGCCAGCTCACTCTTTTTGGAGACAATTTTTCAAAAATCTCACATAACACTTCCACTTATATGTCATTGGAGAGAAATCAATCACATGGTTATACCCTGCTACAAGGAAGGGTACAAAATATTCTTTTAGCCAAGCAATAATCAGAGTTTTGTTACAAAAGAAGAAGGAAAAATGACATTAAGAGGCAATTAAAAGTCTATGCCATGCCAAGATTCCATCTTTATCCCTCATTTTTAAAATGATTCTTTAAATCTTCTTTTTAATCATCTGTGACCCTCTTTCTTTTGAGTAATGGCTTTTATTATCCAATATCTGACTAATATATCATTGTCATTGTCTTCTAAAGCTACATTTATCATTCAGTCCTTTCTCCTAATTTCCTAATTTTCAAATGCCTACTGCCATCTCTACTGGGATATTCTACAGTGCGACAGAGAAAATTTTGTGTAAGAACAAAATTCATTTCTCTTTTTTGGTAGATACACAGGAAGACTACATTTTCCAGCCACCCTTGCTATTAAGTTGAAGCCACATGACTAAATTCAAGCCAACGGAACATCGGCACAAGTGTTATTCCTAAAGGTCCCATTTGATGGTTTCTCTTTCTCTTTCCTATAACTGAGGCATCAAGTGACAGACTTCAAGATGGCAAAGTCATACATCTGAAAGAGCCTACGTACCTTAGTCATTGCTTAGAGGTGAGCCACCTACCCCCCACCAAAACCCATGTCAGAATTCATGGTAAGTCCATGAGATTTTCAGGGTTACTCATTCCGGTAGTAAGCATTAGTTATCCTGATTAATACAGATATCAATAATTTAAGGAATTACTATACTGTATTCTCTAGTGAGTCAAATATAGTTCATACCAGAATAGTTTTGTAAAGAGAACAAATAATGTTTAGAATAACAAATTTTCTTTATATGGACCAGAAATTAAAATCTGATATTAATGAAATCACTATGGGTAGAGAAATTATATGTAACAACATGAAGGAGAAAATCACAATTAATTATGGCAAATTCTAGGAATTATTTAAGTCTAATGTATACAACTTAGATACCACCAAATGTTCCTTCATTGTTATGTACATATACTCTCTATTACAGCACCCTGATGATCATATTATTGTCTAATGTCTGCTTATAGTTCAAACACATAATGCTTAATTTATATGGAGGAAGTGTTCAATGATAATGAAAATGTTGATGAAGATGACAATGATAATGACAGTACCGATAGAGTTCAGGTAAATGTACATTGGTGTTATTTTATTAAGATTAGTAAATATATAATACTTTCAAATAAGGAGTTTGGAGTTGATTAAAACTATTTTCTCTTCATTTCATTTTTCTCATTTCCTGGTATAGAATTTCTAATAGTGCTAAAAGCACCTTTCTTTTTATCCTTTTTAAAAACATATTATCAAGGAAGGTCCGGTTATGGAGAGTCCCAGAAACATGGAAGGGAAGCTTAGATTTAATGTGGGAGTAAACCAGGTAGATGCCTGTTTCTTAACCAAGGGAGAGATAAAACAGAAGCCAGGTTTTAGGAAAATATGTCAAGCTGTGAAATGTAGGGTGAATTATCATAACAGATGTTTTTCACCCTAATTTTAAATTAATGTTGGGGTCATATTATCATGTATATAACCCAGGAAGAGGTAATTTCTTATATAATATGTACATTTCTTGAAATAAGCCATAAAAAGTCAGCAAAAAAAAAACATTATTAAAAATTTTTGGTTGTCTCACCTCTTATATAGGTACCAAGTTTTATCATCGGATCGCTTTCACGAAGATCTGTACTTTTGAGTTTTCCTCTAACCTCATAATTGTGAAAATGAAACAATACATGTAAAATCCTAATTGGCACCATCTTTTTTGATAAAACAAAGAGTCTTCCAGAAATTCAAATGTCAACACTTGTCACCTCACTTTTTCCCAGGTGGCATGCGAATAATTAGTGTTCCAATGTGTGCATACCCCGAAAGAAGTCACAAGAAGAATTCCCTACTGAAATAGAGTAAATAAGTGCTAGTGATGCGATAAGGCTCTAAGTCAATGTTTGAGCACTTAAACATGAATTGTGATACATATACAGTAAGTGTGTTTTCATGGAAAGTACAAGGACAGAGTCTTGTTCTCACTGTATAACCTGTATAGAAATAACAATGATATTGATTCTAGTTTTTCTGGCAGAGAACATGACTAGAGGACTACACAAGCATTATAGGACTCTTTAAAATGAACTTTAGAAAACTTATAATGTTAACTAAGACAGGAAAGACAAAAAAGAAAGAAAAAACTTAAAAAGTTATTAAGAAGAGAGGGAAAAGTAAGGGCAAAGTTCTTTTATTTTTTTATAGTAGTGGAGTAAAGAGAAAAAAAATGATGAGACATAACACAGAGCACAAAGTAATACAGGCTTGTCCGGTTTTACTTTCTTCCAGTGTTCCATGAAAAGAAAAAAATGGCCATGAAAACAGAAACGAGACAGGGTTATATTAGGTGGGAAACAAACAGGTGGAGTGAAAGGACAATGTACACTACAGGAAAGATTGTTGCAAGTACAAAGGGAAAAATAACCTGCCCTGTTTGGTGAAAGACCATACCCCTTAATTTTTTTTTTTTTTAATTCTTTGTGTTTGAATAGAAATACAGGCAGGTGATAAGAAAGTCTTTACTTTCTTAGGCCTGAAAGTGCCTTCTTTGTGTATGTCTGCACTTATGCTCATCTGCATGTCCTCACATCCCCCTCCCATTCCTGCACCCTCACCTGGTCTCCAGCCTGAGCTCACATCTTACAGAGAGTGCCTAGTACTCTCTGTAAACTGTCATTAAATGTCTGAAAAATGTTAATGAATTTGGAGTGTTCCTCCATAGAGGGTTCCAAAAAGTTCTTCTTATGCCCAGTGATGTTTTATATGCTGGAAACTGAACTGAACTGATGTTACATTTATGGCCTTGATTTTCACACCTTTGATGAAAACTTTTACCTTGGAAGGTATCTTTAATTTGCCCGAGATTGCAACCTGGTAAAGGACAAAATGGAGCGGAAGAAAAAGGCTAGCCAGGAAACAAATTAAGTCAGTCAAATCTTTCTTATTGATTAACGGCTGACAGACATCAAAGCCAAATCATCTTCATGTCCATAGAATCTGTTTAAGTGTTGCTTTTCAGGAGATGGGCTATTGCTAACATAAATATATTAAAGACCCAATTTAGATGTTCACAATACAATGATTTTTGAACTGCTGAGACTTATGTGTAGGCATGAAATAAATATCACAGTTGATAATTCTACCAAAAGAACCTATCAATTCTAAATGATATGTTCCTTAAAAAGCTATGAAATCAGAGTGGGTGCTTATCTGACATAAAGGAAGGTAATAGGGAGCTCTAGAAATTTTTTTTTTTCCTAAAATGGATTATAAATTTGAGTGGTTTGAGGAGGACATGAAGTTATGGGCTACCTCTTTTATCGATGTGTTAATGAGTTTACTATTAGGGACATCTGTTGACTACCTGGAAAAAGTCAAAAACATGTAATATCGAATCTGGTTTCAGTGTGCCATGGAGTCAGGTTGAAGAAAGCACAAGAGCTATAGAATTTAATCTTTAATGGTTTACCTGCAGAAGAGCAATGTGTGGACAATATAAATTAGAAAAATATTCAGAACAGAGGAAAGGAGTAGATAACAATACAGAGTACTCTAAAAGAAGAAGGAGCAACCTCTTCAAGTATGACCTAAACCTACAAGGACCCTAGGCATAGGTCCTTGGGGGAATCTTCTACCTATTTAGCTTGCAGAGACATCATAATTACCCACTGGAGATATGAGACATTTCTGGCCAAAAGGGCAGGGCAAAGCTGGAGAGGAAGATTGAGGGGAAAGAATTTCTCCCTGAGGAAACACATCAGAATTTAAAAAGGAGCTATTTCTACCAGCATATGCTTCTGCTAAAGGAATTGAATCAAAACTTACTCCCCTCTGAGTTTTTCCTGTTTTCTACATCTGACATTCCACTAATCTGTTCTCAAAAGTCAACACAAACCTCTCTCTACAAAGGATATTCCTTGCCTCCATACTAATAATTATCATGTAATGCTATGTAACTTACATTTGTATAATGCTTTTCATTTTCCAGAGCTCCTACATTTACGTTAATTTGATGCACAAGATAAGATGAATATAGCTTTTTCTGGCTTTGAAGATAAAGAAATTAAAGCACAAAAAAGTCACAAGTGAAATCTAAGTATATAACGCACCTCATGGTTCCCAGTTCATTAACAAAATATAGAAGTTAAATTATATCACACCACACACACAGCTATATACTTCAACTAAAATACTTACTCTACGTTGTCATTAAATATTAGTGAGACCTATTAATTCATATATTATCATCTAAGAATAAGCTCCAAAAGTCTGTTTTGTTCACCATAATAACACTTGTGCAAAGCAGAGTATCTGGCACATTAGAGATGATCAATGGATAGTTGTTGCATGGATGATGGGTGATTTTCTTCTTATCAAAGATTAGTGCCTAATCTTTGTCCTTTGTGCCTAATCTTTGTCCTTTTACCTCAACTATAATTGTACTATATTTATATCACCTACAGCTAATTGTTCCTCAACTATATCATCTGCAGCTCATTACCCATAGTTATCTCTGCATATACACACCTATTTTATTCTACCAGACTGTATATATTCTTTTTTTTTTTTTTTTTTTTTTTGAGACAGAGTCTCACTTTGTTGCCCAGGCTAGAGTGAGTGCCGTGGCATCAGCCTGACTCACAGCAACCTCAATCTCCGGGGC
Organism: Microcebus murinus; assembly: GCF_040939455.1. Classification (NCBI taxonomy): domain Eukaryota; kingdom Metazoa; phylum Chordata; class Mammalia; order Primates; family Cheirogaleidae; genus Microcebus; species Microcebus murinus. The sequence continues at coordinate 32,855,338 of NC_134108.1, forward strand.
TCAGCGATCCTACTGCCTCAGCCTCCCAAGTAGCTGGGACTACAGGCATGCGCCACCATGCCCGGCTCATTTTTTGTATATATATTTTTAGTTAGTCAATTAATTTATTTCTATTTTTGGTAGAGACAGGGTCTCGCTCAGGCTGGTTTCGAACTCCTGACCTTGAGCAATCCGCCCGCCTCAGCCTCCCAAAGTGCTAGGATTACAGGCGTGAGCCACCACGCCCGGCCAGACTGTATATATTCTTAATTACCTATGGCCATCAAGTAACCTAGTATAGGGCCAAGTCCCATTTGGTACCCAGTTAATATCTGAGAAAATGAAATTTTTCTCCATACAGTCTCGGAAGATATTAGAACATTTTTTTAAGCTTTATGATTGATTTTCAGAGATAATTCAACCATACGATCCAACACTAAGTAAATTTTAGGACATCAGTTCCCACACTGGAGACAGTTTCCAAGTGAGTGATCTGAAGCCATGATACATATGAGAAGAACCATTATTTTCACCTTTAAATCCATGTGAGGTCACAACTTTTCTTAAAAAGAGAATGTTCTTAAGCCAGGATCACAGAGAAAGTAAAGGAAAACGTGAACAGACTGGCCATTTGAACTCTGACTTTTCTTGCCAACATGTTAATATTGCCTATAATTGCTTTCAGTCGAGTACTGAAGTCTCTGAAACAGGTGGAGATATTTTTGTGAGATCTGCTGCTTGTATTTACATGAGCATCAAGGCTTTACACTTGAATGTGAGAAATGCCGCTGATGAAAAATTTTGACCTAACATTCTATACAAGAATAAGTTGCACATCATTAAAACTAGAGACTGAATGTTTCCAAAAGATATCCTCCACACCTCAAAGAGAGAAGTGACATTTTCAGTTCTTGCTTCTCAATCAGGAATAAAGTTCTTCCAATTTAAGAAGGGAAACAGCAGTAATTCAGAGACATTGTAAAGGTCAGTAATATATGACATAGAACTGAGGTCTGTGAATAAAATCACTACTTAAAAAGAATAAAGCTATCAACTCGACCTTCAAATACGCTAATTAATATGATATCTTCCTAAAGAAAAAATGCTGTCAGATACTTCACAAAATAACAGCCTACTTCCACTGAAATTTAATTTCATATACCCGAAGGGTTCTTAAATGTCATTCAAACCCCTACACAAATAATGTAATAGTGATATATTATTAAAAAGAAACATTTTATTGGTTATATGATTCAAATTTCTGAATTTCCTACATTCCAGGCTTTATTTATTAAGGGTTAAACTTTGTCTTCCTTATATGTCTATGTTAAGGGAGAGCTGGGGAAGGGGGGAGGGAGGGAAGGTGGTCATCCACTCCCTTTCAATTCCAGACAGAACAGCATTATTTTTATACCTAAAAAATAGCTGTCTGCCCAGTCCGTTGCTAGTTTTTGATTATTTGCTTTAGGTCCTTGTGTTTTTCCTATCATTATTCATAAAAATCAAAAAATATATTAATTATAAATCTTAAATTAAATCTTAAATTAAAACCTGCATATAGATTTTTTAACTATTAGTATTTCAATATTTTAAAAATTTCACAACTCATTTACCACCTTCAGCTTTGCTATAATGATGCTTAAAATGTGGTTTTATTACAGATACAAAAATTATAATTTGTAAATATAGCTGTCATAAAAACTAATCCTCCAAACTGCTTTAGCTACTAGAGAGTACACAATGTACCCACAGTCCTGAACAAAATATTCAAGTCCAACTCTAAGAACACAAGAGTAAAGTAATTGTACCAGGTAAGATGCTGAAGGTGATCAGAATATGCCACCTCAAAATATTTCACTTTGGCATTGGTATTACTTTGACCTGAAGGTAATTGAGAAGCAGCAGGAAGAATTCTCTGCTCTACATTTTCTACTTAATATCAGGTCATAAATTTTCCTTTGTAAAATTGGCATGAATATCCATTTGTAAAGGTATTTTCCTATCCTGTCCCATAAAGAGGAAAATGGCTCTTATCTGCATAACAAACCATACTAAATAGCTCTTATCTACTATACACATTCCACATTCCTAGTCATATTTATAATTACTGTCTCTAGGACCCTCAAACCCCTTTCTCATTATCTAGTTACTTCTCTACAACTTATAGCCCCTTGTTAAAGTGGTACATATGTCCCTGGGTCTAACTTCCTCTTTTCCATGAGGTCTCATGCTCATAAAAACATTAACATCAGTAAAGCAACACATGGGGAGATGATGTCAGCAATGTACTGGAATAGGAAGTTCCATGCCTTGCCCTTCCATAGAAATGCTAATTTAAAAGTCATCCATGGACATAAATACCTTTATGAGAGTTCTGGAATTCAGATGAGAGGCTACAACACACAAGTAAAGCACAGAATTGAGAAAAGACACAATAAACAGAGTAGAAAGAAGAGTTTCACCTTTTATCTACATTCATCATAACACCAAAACTACTTAGTGAAGTACCAAAAGGGATCTCACTGGCCAGGAGTTGTCCTGAGGGAAAACGGGAGAGAGCAAAGTGAGTATCTGACCATGGACCAGGTTTACCCCAGTGGAAACCAGCACCAGGCCTGCCTCCAGAAACTCAGGTTCTAGGTTCACCTTCCTATGGACTCCAACAGCAGTCCTGCCTCCCCACCTCACCAACCAGCTCACCCAGAATCTCTGACTTGACTGATGGGTGCAAGGCTTTCCCTGCCAAAGCCAATTTATAAAGACTGAAAAGAGTGACTTGTTCTTCAAATGCATGGACATAAACATAAGGCTACAGAGAATCAGGGAAATATGACATGACAAAAGAAACAAAATAAAGCCCTAGTAGCCAACCCTAAAGAAATGGCGATCTATTATCTATTCTGCCTGACAAAGAATTCAAAGTAATCACCTTAAAGAAGTTCAGTGAGCCAAGGAAAGCACAGACAGGCAACTAAACAAATCAGGAAAATAATACATAAATTAGATGAGAAATTCCATAAAGACATAGAAACAAACAAAAGAACCAAACAAGAATTTTGGAGACTCTGTCAAGCAGAAGGATGAATATGTGAGATAACAGACAGGTCATTTGAAGTTACACACTCAGAGGAATAAAAAAACAAATGAAAAAGAGTGAAGAAAGCCTATGGGACTTATGAGACACTATCAAGCAAACCACTATTTACATTACAGGTAACCCAGAAAGAAAAGAAAAAAAAAGAAAGGAGTGGAAAGTTTACTTAATAAATAATGAACAAAAAATTACCAAATCTGAGGAAAGAAATAGACATCCAGGTTTAAGAAGCCCAAAGGCCTCACATGGAAGCTAAAGACTAAAAGATTCTACACTGAGATACATTATAAGTAAATTGTCAAAAGCCAAAGAGAAATTTTTGAAAGCAGCAAGAGAAATGTGACTTATCACATAGAAGGCACCTCCATGAGACTACTCGTGAATTTTTCAGCAGAAACCTTACAAGCTAGGAGAGTCTAGACTGATATATTAAAAGTGCTGAAACAAAAAAAATATCTTTCAACAAATAATACTAAACCTGGAAAATCTTTCCTTTAACAATGAAGAAGAAATAAACCCTTTCTCAGACAAATAAAAACTAAGGGAGTTTATAAGCATTAGATCTGACACACAAGAAGTACGATAGGTATTTCTTCAAGTTGAAATGAAAAGACAATGAAGAGTAACATGAAGGCATATGAAAGTATACATTGCAACAGTCAAGGAAAATAAATACACAAGTAGTAAAAAATGTAATACAGTAATGATGGTACATAAATTACTCTAACCTTAGCATTGAATTTAAAAGATAAAAATATTAATAATAAATATAACCACAAAAAAATTCTGTAATGGATACACAATATAAAAAGAAGCAAATTCCAACATCAATAAAATAAAGTAGGGGTGGAGTAAAATTGTGTTTTCTATATGCAGTTAAAGTTAAGTTGTCATCAGTTCAAAATAGACTATTATAACAATAAGAAGTGTTATGCAAGCTTCATTCAAACTACAAGGAAAAAATCTGTATCAGATACAAAAAAGAGAGGCAGAAAATGATTAAAGGATGTCTATCGCCACACAAAAAAATCAAGAAAACACATAGATAGACAAAAAGAACAAAAAAATAAATAAAAATAACTGCAAAACAAACAGAAAAACAATTAGCAAAATAGAGATAAGTCCTTATCTATCAATTATTACTTTAAATGTAAATGGATTCAGCTCACCGATTAAAAGACATAGAGTGGCTGGATGGATAAAAAGAAAAAAAACCTGAATGCAATTATATACAGTCTACAAGGGACCAAATTTTGATTTGAGTGCATGCATAAGCTGAAAGAATGGGATCAAAAAAGATATTCCATGCAAATGGTAAGCAAAAGAGAGCATGGGATGCTATATTTATACCAGACGAAATAGACTTTATCTCAAAACATGACACAAGAGGCAAAAAACGTCATTGCATAATTATAAAATAGTCGATTCAACAGGAATATTTAAGTATAAATAATATATATGCAACTAATATCAGAGCATCTAAATACATAAAACAAACATTCTCAGATCTGAAGAGAGAAATAGACAGCAATAACAATAATTGTAGGTGATTTCAATATCCCATTTATAATAATGGACAGATCATCCAGTCAGAAAAACAATAAAGAAACAGCAGACTAGAATAACAATACAGACTAAAAGGACCTAACAGACATATGCTGAATATTCCATCCTCAGCAGTAGAATATATAATATTTTCAAGCATACACAGAATATTCTCTAGAAGAGATCACAAGCTAGGTCATAAAATAAGTCTTAACACATTTAAGAAGACTGAAAATGTCCCAAATATCTTCCCAGCCACAGTGAAATAAAACAAGAAGTCAATAACAAAAGGAAAATGGAAAAATTCACAAATACATGATAATTAAACAACACCTTTGAACAATCATTAAGTCAAAGAAGAAATCAAAAGGGAAATTAGGAAATATCTTAAAATTAAAAAAAAATGAAAACATAAATCCCAAAACTTATGTGAAGCAAATTTTCTAAAAGCAGAGGAAAGTTTATAGTGATAAATGTCTACATCAAAAAGGAAGATCTCAAACAATCTAATATTATACCTCAAGCAAATAGAAGAAGAATAACAAACTAAGACCCATGTTAGTGAAAAAGAGGAAAATAAAAAAAAATTAAAGCAGAAATAAATGAAATGGAGACTAGAAAAAACAATAGGAAAAAATCGATAAAGCAGAGTTAGTTCTTTGAATAGAGAAAGAAAATTGAAAAACCCTCTGCTACACTAATAAGAAATAAAGAGAGAATATTCAAATAAATAAAATCATAAATGGAAGAGCAGATACTACAATCAATATTACAGAAATTAAAAATATTATAAGATATTATTATGAACAATGATATATCAAAAACTTAAACATGCTAGAAGAAATATATAAAATTTCTAGAAACATATAGCCTACCAAAACTGAATCATGAAGGAATAAAAAGACTGAGCAGACCAACAATAGTAAGGAAATTGAATCAGTAATCAAATGCCTTCCAACAAAGGAAAACCCAGAACCCAATGGTTTCACAGGAGAATTCTATCAAACATTTAAAGAAAAATTAATACTAATCTTTCTTAAACTTTTCCAAAAATAGAAAAAGATGGAACACTTCCTAACTCTTTTTTATAAGGTCAGCATCACCCTGATTCCAAAGCCAAAGGCACCATAAAAAAAAGAAAACTATAGGCCAATATCCCTGATTAGCCTGACTGCAAAAATTCTCAATAAAATATTAATAAATTTAATTCAACAGTACATTGTTGTCAAAACTGCAAGGGGGTTTCAATGTAAGTCCAGTTCCCTGTCACACAAAGATCCAATTATTGAGACAATGAGGATTGTCAAAGAATAGGGCTTTTTTGTTTTAATGTGACAGATGTCTTGGAAGAATGAGCGAAGCTTGCCTCAAATCCATCTTTCAGACTAATGGAGATCATGGGCTTGTAAAGGAAGGGCATGTGTATTAGGGAAGATTGTGATGTCTTTGTGCATCAGGGGCAGGTTGTGGGGCATGGTGAACCTTGTCAGTAAGTCTGCCCAGGGGCCTTCAGAATCTCACCTCCTTTGTCTTACAGAAAATCCACCATTTCTGGGAAACAACTCAAAAGATCAAGTAGTTAGTTAAGGGAAAAATTACAAAAAACATATTGGGGGGGTAATCAAAATTTGTTCATAGGGCCAGTTACATTAAAAGGATTATACACAATGACCAAGCAGGATTTATCCCTGGGATGTAAGTATGGCTTGACATACACAAATCAATCAATGTGATATACTACATTAATAAAATAAAAGATAAAATCATGTAATCATTTCAACAGATGCAGATAAAAGCATTTGTCAATATTCTTTTATGCAAAAGCTCTCAACAAATTAGGTATAGAAAGAACTTACTTCAACACAATAAAGTCCATAAATGAATAACCTACACCTAACAACATATTCAATGGTGAAAAACTGAAAGCTTTTCCTTTCAAATTTGGAACAAAACAAGGATGCCACTTTCTGCATTTCTATTCAACATAGTCCTGGGAGTCCTGACCAGAGCAATTAGGCAAGAAAAAGAAATAATACACATTCAAATGGGAAAAGAAGAAGTAAAATTATTTCTCTTTGCAGATGACAAAATTTTATATGTAGAAAAACCTAAAGACTCCATGAAAAAATATAACTAATGAATGAATTCAACAAATTTTCAGGATATAAAATCAATTTTCAAAAATCATTTGCATTTCTATACACTAATAATGAATTATCTGAAAAGGAAATTAAGAAAACAACCCCATCTGTAATAGCATCAAAAGGAATCAAATACTTAGGAATAAACTCAATCTAAGAGGAGAAAGACATGTAAACCAAATAGTAAACTAAAATAAATTAAATCAGACTCAAATAAATGGAAAAACATTCCTGGTTCATAGATGGGAAAATTGTTGGATTCCTATGTTCATGGACTGGATTAATATTGTTAAAAAGGCCATTCACCCTAAAGAGATATACAGAATCCATGCAATCCCTATCAAAATCCCAATGCCATTTCTTAGAGAAATTTTATAAAAACGCTAAAATTTATATAGAGGCACAAAAGACCCCAAATAGCCAAAGCAATTTTGAACAAGAACAAAGCTAGAGGCATCATACTTCTGATTTCAAAATATATCACAAAGCTGTAGTAATAAAAACAATTTTATATTGGCATAAAAGTGGACACACAGACCAATGAAACAGAACAGAGAGCCCAGAAAGAAATCTACAGACATACAGTCAACTAATCTTTGACAAAGTTGCCAAGAATATACAATGGAGAAGAAGATAGTTTCTTCATTTAATGATGGTTGGAAAACTGGATATCCACGTACAAAATAATGAAGTTGGACTCTTATCTTACACCGCACATAAAAATCAACACAAATGAAAATAAAACAAAAAACCCTTAAACCTAAGACCTGAAACCATAAAATTCCTGGAAGAAAAAATAGAGAAAAATAGAAAAAACAGAGAAAAATTCCTTGACATTAGTCTTGGCAATGATTTCTTAGATATGACAACAAAGGGACAAGCAACAAAAGGAAAAGTGGACAAGTAGAACTGTATCTGCACAGCAAAGAAAACAATTAAATGAATGAAGAGTCAACCTGTGGAATAGAACAAAATATTTGCAAACCATATATCTGATAAAGGTTTAATATCCAAAATACATAAGGAATTCCTACAACTCAATAGCAAAAAGCAAATAACCCTATTAAAAAATGGGCAAAGGACCTGAATAGGCATTTCTTCAATAAAAACATACAAATGGCCAACAGGCATGTGAAAAGGTGCTCAGTATCACCAATTATTAGACAAATACCAATCAAAACCACTATAAGATACCTCTCACCTGTTAGGATGACAACTATCAAATAAACAAAAGACAACAAGTGTTGACAAGGAAGGGGAGAAAAGGGAACCCTAGTACACAATTTATGGGAATGTAAATTGGTGCAGCCACTATGGAAAACAGCATGGTGGTTCCTCAAATAATTAAAACTAGACTATGATCCAGCAATCCCACTTCTAGGCGTATATCAAAGGAATTAAAATTGGAATATTAAAGAGAAATCTGCATTCCCATGTTAATTGCAGTCCTATGCACAATTGTCAAGAAATAGAAGCAACCTAATCATCTACTAACGGATAATGAGATAAAGAAAATAAAATTCCATACAACAGGATATTATTCAGTCTCAGAAAAGAAGGAACTCCTGCCATTTATGACAACATAAATGAACCTGGAGGACACTATGCTTAGTGAAGTTAGCCAGACACAGAAGAATAAAGACTACATGATATAACTTATATAATGAATCTAAAATAGTCAAACTCATAGAAGCAGAGAATAGAATGGTGGTTGCCAGGTGCTGGAGGAAGGGTGAAGGGAGTTACTAGGCAAAGAAGACACAGTTTTTGTTATACTAGATAAATAAGTCCTAGAGATCAACTGTACAGTACAGAGCCTACGGTTAACAATAAGGTATTGTGTACTTAAAAATATGCTAAGAGGGTAGATCTCATATTAAGTGTTCTTATCCTACAAAATAATAAATAAGAAGTCAGGAGGAAACTTTTGTAGATAATGGATAGGTTTCTGGCATAGATGTGATGGCTTAATGGTTGTATACTTATCTTTAAATTCATCAAATTTTATACATTAAATATGTACAGATTTTTGTATGTCAATCATACTTCAATAAAATTGTTTTTTTAAAAAGGAAACAAATTAATGCCTTATCTCCTATTAATCTGTCTTATGTCAGTTTAATGTTCAGGCCCCCAGATACTGCAAATAAGAAGGTAGAAGAAACGTTTTCATTCTCAACAATGCTTTCAACTATAAGAAAGAGAAAAGCCATTAAAACAAAATTGGCTTCAATAAACACATTTTCTAGGTTGTGTGGGAGTTTGGAGCTCTCATAGAGCAGGAATGGCTAGTTGGCTAATTCAACAGTCCATTATACTTTAAATAAGTCCATTTCTCTCCATCCCTTCCATACTACCATCATCAGAATGTAGACATATGTCATCTGTCTTGTCCCTTCATGACACCAAAATGGCTGCAGCAGCTTCAAATATTATATCTGCAGACGGGGCACAGTGGCTCATGCCTTTAATCTTAGCACTCTGGGGGGCCAAAGTGAGAGGATGGCTTGAGCTCAGGAGTTTGAGACCAGCCTGAGCAAGAGTGTGACCCTATCTCTACTAAAAATAGAAAAAAATTAGCTGGGCATCATGGTACACACCTGTATTCCCTACAACTAGGGAGGCTGAGGAAGGGGGATGGCTTGAGCCCAGGAGTTGGAGGTTGCAGTGAGCTATGATGATATCACTGTGCTCTAGCCAGGGTGACAAAGTGAGATTCTATCTCAAAAACAAAAACATAGAAACAAAAACACTTAAATATTACATCTTCACACAGCAATAACCAGAAGTCAGAATGGAGAGAGGGCATCTTCTCTTCTTATATCCCTAAATAAGAGTGGCTAAAACTGTTCCAGAAGCTACCCAACTGATTTCCCTTCATATCTAACTTGCCAAAATTCTGTCACATGCCCATGCCAGAATGAATCAGTTGGCAGGGATATGGAATTACCATAATTGGCTTGGACTAATCAAGCTTCACTCCTGGAGGTGGAGAGGAAGCCAAATTCTCCTGATGCTCAAGTTTCCAGGGCAGAGTATGAACAAAATCAATGAATGTTTGGGTATAGACCATCAAATGACACAATCTGTTATAGTTGTTATAGCTATCTCTTTGTTCTGCTCTTCCATTTTTTTTCTCTCATACTTTCATTAAATACTGAAAATGCTGACTAATTTGCTTTATTTTTCACAACCCCAAGTTTGTAGAATGAGCTTAAAGAGTTCCCACTAGACTACTTCCTGGCATGTCTTATAAATAGGCTAACATTCAGTTCACAAAAGAAGCATTTACAAGCACATTAAGAAACAAAATTGTCCATTAACCTTCCTACTCTTTGAAGATGAGCAATATAATTTACTCAAGATACCAGGGGTGGGAAGTAGCCACAACATAAACCAGCCAATTCTATTACTCAAAGATCTTGATGCTTGTGGTACATCATGAACTCCTCAAGAGCAAGGCTCTCATCTCCCACAGTGATATATTATGGGTAGTTAATAAATACTTAATAGATAAATTAATAAATTCGCCTTATTCATTATGTGACTGTCTTCTACATTCTTACTAGATGAAGATTGCCTTTGGAAGCTCATTAAACCTTTTGTTTCTATTTATGGTCAGCCACTCTTTCACCCCAGGGAATCTAGATTCATCCTGCAAAAATGACCACTTGCTTCGCATTAGACTGCACAATCCCATTTCACAGCACTTCATAGATTTGCGTTATGGCTTGACATAATATGTTTGGGGACTATAACTACAGCACTATTTCTTCTAATGTTGTCAAAACTACAAGGGGGTTTTGGTCTAGGTCCAGTTGCTCATCTCACAAAGATCCAATTATTGAGCCAATGAAGATTGCCACAGAAGAAAGGAATTTTTAATATGACATACCTTGTTGGGAGAAGAGGAAAAGCTGCCTGAAATCCATCTCTCTGACCAACAGGGATTATGGGCTTTTAAAGGAGGGGCCACATGCATTGAGGCAGGTTATGGTATAACTAACAAGGGGCTACATCCTTTGGGGGCAGATTGTCAGGAAGTCTGCCCAGGGACCTTCAGAATCTCAGCTCCTTTGTCTCACAGACAATCCACCATTTCTGGGAAAAAACTCGAAAGGTCAAGTAGTTGGTTAAGGGAGAAGACTATAAAAAAACATACAGGAGTCATTGAAATTTGTTCATGGGCTGGTTACAACTCCCCCTTTCTTTATAGTTATTCCTCAATCTTGGAAAATCAACATCTGTATAGATGTTGATCTATATAGCTGTTTCCTGCTGAAATGGGATATAGTTAGGGTATGAAGAATGAAAATGTTGGGCCTGTAACTGAAATTTTTAGTGCAGATTATTGAGTTGCCACTTTCTCCCCACAAGGCAATAAAGTATATCAAAAGAAGTACCCATCCCCCTCTGCTAGCCCTCTCAGGAAATATTGGCCCAGTGTTCCCCAGATGGAATCTCCATCCTGAAATTCCCAAGGAAGAGAATTTATGAAAACAGTTTTAGGTAGCTAATCCAGCAGTGAGATAGCGTAGTGGAATAGGCAACGGATTGAGAGATCTCAACTGAAATGTTGTCTTGCCAGGAAAATTAAAATCCCCAAAGGACAGATTAGACATATGGGGTATGTTTTCAGACATCCCAGGGAGTAAGGATTGTTCCTCAAGTACCTCTTGACCAGTGACCACAGCATACCCAGCTTTGCCTTGTCACCATTTCATAACACTGCTTCTATCCATCAAGAGCTCCTCATCAGGGGCTCCTGACAGGGGCTGATGAGTCAATCCTGGAGACTAGAATACATGTGGTCAATAACCTGAATGTAATCGGTCAGTAGGCAATGACAGTCCATAGGCAGCAAAGTAGCTGGATTTAAGGTAGATACCAGCTTCAGAGTTACATTAGGATTATCTAACAAAGTAGTCTGATATTTTCCCATCCAGCCACTTACCAGTAACCAAAAGCCTCCCTTTTGTTCTAGTAGGGGTGATACATAATTCATGGTATGAGCAGTCACCAGTCGCCCAAGGGTAAACTTTTCAGCTTACTGTAAAATATCATAAGTAGCAGCTGCCATTCTTAAATAAGGGGGCCATCCTTTTGTCACCACATCCCATTGCTCAGACAAATAAGTTACAGGTTGCTTATGATCCAGCAAAGTCTGGGTCAATGCCCTGAGTCCAAACCATTGCCTTTCTGGAATGGGTAGATCAAAAGGCTTATATAATTCCAGGAGGCCCAATGTGGGGCAGCCATTAATTTTTCTTTAATAGTCAAAAAAGCCTTGTAGCATTCCCTGGTCCAAGTACATAGTTCTTTTTCTTCCCCTTTTAAGGCTTCATAGTGTGATTTTGCTACTACCCTAAAGTTAGGGATCTAAATCCAGCAAAACCTGGCCATACCCAAGAATCCCTGCAACTGCTTGTGAGTGGTAAGAACGGCTATTCAATTTACAGCCTCTCTCCAATCTTGATGGAGGTTTTGAACTTCAAGAGGACAATTCATACCCTAAGTATCTGACAATGGGAAATGAGATTGAGCTTTTTTGAGACACTTTATATCCTTTGTCAGCCAGTAAATTGAATGGCATGTTGTCTTGATTCAGCTTCAGTCTCACTGGCCATTAGGATACCGTCTACATACAGTAAAATCATTCCCTTGCCTAAAACCATTTCCCTCAAAATTCTGGCCAGAATTTTCTGAAGATTGTTGTGAAGTTTTTTAGTTTTGTTTTGTTTTTAAGCTTTGAAGGAGGACAGTCCAGCAGTACTGGCATTTGGCTTCAGATTTTAAGTCTTCCTATTCAAAAGCAAATAGTACTTGGGATTCAGGAGCAATAGGAATGCAAAAGAAAGCAACTTTTAAATCTATTACTGAAAATCAGGCAAAATTTCCAAATAAAGTGGTAAGGAGGCTGTAAAAATTAGGTACCACAGGAAGAATATCCTCCACTATTTAGGTTATTGCCTTTAGATCTTGAATGAACTGATATTCCAGAGTTCCAGGGTTTTTGGTGGTTTTTTTTTTCTTTTTAATCAACAGAATGGGAGTGTAATGAGGCTGACCTTCCTTCCCTTCATGCCCAGGAATTCAGTTTTAAGTTTTTTTCCCATAGGGTCCCTTTGGCCAAGAGAGGGTCCATTCAGTCAGTGGGAGGGGTGCCTAGGATTTTATTTTAGTTTACATTTCCTCTCTTTTAACCAAGATTTGCCAGAGGCAGCATCAATGGCCAAACTTCTATTTTGTCCCACCTTTGCTGGGATGATGTGTCTACCGGCCCAGGTTCTTTCCAGTCTGTCCTTCAGTGGGACCCTGTGGCCAAAAGACTTAAAGTCAAAAGGCCTACAGCCAGTTAAATGTTCTAGGCCAGATGGGAATGGGGGTGGATAGGGATTTATCAACCTTTAAAACATTCTATGCAACATAAGAACAAGAACAATAACAACAACAACAATAAAAAAACAAACACCCAAAAACAAGATTACAAATCAACTTATCCATAAGCATCAATCACCTGTCAGACTCAGGAATTCACTATAAAAAAACATAACCATTCGTTAAAACCATTTGAGCTATGGATCTAGAGATTCTTGTATCAGAAAGAAAAAACAACATTTTAAAGAAAAAGGTTGTAAGTCCTGCCTAGTTCTGACAATGGCAAGGAAGTGAAGCTTACGGGGAGCTAAGCATTTAAATTATCTGAACAGTTGTCAAAGATGCTAAAAGGATGAAATGTGTTCAAACCAGAAAGATAGGTTATAAAATAATAGAAATTCACTTAACCAAGGGTGATAATCAGAAGACTTTAAAGGCAATACAGAAAAAAAAAAACCTTAACTTTTTAAAGCTCAGTTTGCTCAAGTAATCAAAAACCTAATAAGGACAACATAAGAATTATCTTGACTAAACTTTAAATCTTTGTTTCTTAGGCCAGTTACCAAAAGGTAAAGAAAACCTTCTTTAGTGCAATTATTTTTCTATGGGAAACCTATTTAGATACTTGGCAGTCAAACCTCATGAAAGGGTACCAGAATTTATCAGACATAAGAAGAGCATTATATTATAAAGGAAACAAGAAACTAGAAAACTATAATACTTTGCAAAGGGTAATACACAACTCTTAGTAACAGCATAGGAAGTTGTTTTTTTTTTAACCATATTGAACAATTCAGACATATCAAGAAACTAAGAAAAAACATTGCTTTTCAGACCTTTAAGGTAAACATTTCATCATCAGACCTCAAGAGCAGACTTAGGACCAGAGAGAGAAAAAAGTTATAAGAGCCAACAAAAAGGTTGAAAAAGAGAGTTATCATCTCAGGCCTCCTCAAGGGAGGAAAACTGAAAGCAGTCAGACACAGCTTGAACTTCTGAGACATAAGTCTGAGAAGTTTCAAAAGAATTAGATTATAGAAAACCTCTTGCAATTTTATTACATTTATCTCATTTACATTTGCCTATTTTAGCAATTTACTTAACCATTTTGATAGCCCGTGAACATTAGATACACAACCAATGTGACTAATTGTGCCCCTAACAAAGTCATTTAGGGCCTAAACAAATTTAATATCCTAAAAATTTTCATAAGCAAAATTGGGGGAAAAGAGAAATTTTAAAACATAGACCAAGAAACAATCACAAATATAGTTTTAACTGTTACTTTTAAACTAAAAACCCTACCAAAATAACAAACATAAGTATTTGAGTAAGACTTGTTCTTTTGAATAATGTGACATCTTTAAGTTCTATAAATATAGTAGAAGTTTAGAACACATCCTGCTTAAAGATGTTAACTAATTTGATCTTTTAAAATATCAATATCCAAAAATAAAATTTATTGACATGACATTACCTGATTCTAGAACAAATGTCTCACATTAATCCTTAGCATCTCAAATAACAACATGAAGTTATGACATTTTTTTACATAAGGATCAAGATTGAGCTATTCTAAAAACAATCTTGTCTCAAAACATTTTTCTACTTAAGTGCAAATTCAATTATATGTAATACATCCAAAGAATAAGATTGTTTTGAGATTCTCTTTGGATTCTAAGAAGAACCATTTTGTTCATTTTTAAATAAATTACTATACAAAAATTAACAGTTCAGAAATTCTTTTTAAAATTATTCTAGGTAAAGGCCTTTGCTATAGCAACGCGATGTACATGTAACAGGCTAGTTTGCAACTAGTACTCAGAAAGAGTGACCAAAACCAAATAGCTTCATAAATCTTTGACCATAAGCTTCTATTTTTATGCTATCATTTACTTAGAGGTTTACTTATTCTAATTCACTGACAATTATTTTTGTTAGGCATATCTACATTTTTACCTAGGTAAGAACTTTAAAATACATGGGTATTTCTGTCAATAACTCAGGAGATTTAGCTCTTTTTATTAAACCAACAATATTAAATTAGTCATATATCAAAATTCATATAAACACAGATCATGTTGTTTTAGCTGGGTTTTTAAGTTTCATAATCTTTGCTTGAAATCCTGACACCTTCAAATATAAAAATGACTAGTCAACTTGAGCAAAAATGAATAATGACAATTTTCTTTTGCTATTTTATCAATAATTTTTTTAAAACTAGCTTATTTACCAAAGATTACAAAATTCACATAAACTAGAAAAGCATTTGGGCTTATTTAATTTATGAAAGCTCCTTTTATTTAAAAGTCAGTTTTGGCACCATGTAGACATATAATAGATGCACACGCAAAAAACACACACACATGCACACAAACAAGTTTCAATAGCTTTTATCTCAGAACTCTAACCACACACGTTTTGAAGTTCCATATAACCTGTATACATTATGTTTCCATTCCCCTTCTCCTGTCCAACAGCAGGGGTCCCCGTATCTCAGCCAGATTGCCTCCATGGATGGAGATGTCTTTCAATCTCCCAGACCTAAAATCAGAGATGTCTTCTAATCTCCCAGACCTCAGGATGGAGGTTTTTTTTAACTTCTCAGATCTTAGAACCTGCCGCAAGAGAAACTACAGTCAGAGGTGTTTTTCAATCTCCCAGACCTTGTACTGGAGTTATAATGCCATCAATAGCAAATTTAAAGTGGACAAAAAGAAAAGAGACAAAGAGCTTAACAGACTCCACATTTACATGCCACACACCAATAAAAGAAATTGAAGAGGTTCCAAACAAACAAACTGCAGTTTTACCTAATAATCCCTAGGAGTGTCAAATCAAAACAGTTAGGTTAGTTCTCACTCTCCCAGTGATTGGGGGCTTATCCAACCCAAAACAAATAGCGATTGTCTCAGAATTCCCAAAATTGAGGGGGGCACTCCCCATTGTTTGGTACCTTCAAATAGCACTCATGCATCAAGATACAAATGTCAAAATCCAAATCCAGAATTTCTTTCTTTGGAGGCAATCAGTGGGCAGTCACCAGTGAAATGGAGGCTGATAATGGTAGAGCTCGTGGAAAACGTCCAAAGCTGCCCTCTGGCAAATATGGCCAAGCAGCTACTAAGGAAAGTTTTTGGTCTCTCCCCACTCTGCAGCCATTGGACCACAAGCAACGCCATTCCAAATCAGCCCCCATAATTGTTGTCTAAACTGCAAGGAGGTTTCAGTCCAGGTCCAGTTGCTTGTTGCACAAAGATCCAATTATTGAGACAATGAGGATTGCCAAGGGAAAAAAAAATGAATTTTTAATATAACAGACATTTCAGGAGAATAGGACAAACTGCCACAATCCATCTCTCCAACTGATGGAGATCATGGGCTTTTAGAGGAGGGGCCACATGCTTCTGGGCAGGTTGTGATGTCTCCGTGCATTGGGGACAGATTGTGGGGGATGGTGAATCTTGTCTGGAAGTCTGCTCAGGGGCCTTCAGAATCTCAGCTCTTTTGTCTTACAAAAAAATCTACCACTTCTGGGAAACAACTCAAAAGATCAGGTAGTTAGTTAAGGGAAAGCATTATAAAAAACATATAGGGGTCATTGAAATTTGTTCATGGGGCAGGTTACACTAACATTACAAGGCTCAAAGGACTCTACTTCAGGCTAATGCACAAGGTATTTCATGGGCTGCCTTTGCCACACTCTTGGGTCAAGCCTTTGACAACTCCACTGGCATTCTACTATCTAGTTTGCAATTTCCTTTGCATTCTCTACCTTATGCCACTTCAAGGCATTTACCTATACAGTTTCTTCTGCCTGAAATACCCTTTCCTACCTAGTCTACCTTGAGATTCACTCCTCTGGTCATAGCTTGCCAGATAGCCCCAAACAGAACTAGACACTCTTTTTCTAAGTTCCTTTAACTGTTTGATCAAAGAAAGCTTTGATTTGGTTTGATCGTTTAACATGTTTGTTTCCCCATTTGGATGGTGAGTCTTTGGGAGATGAATTCTGTCTTTTTAGTTATTTTTTAAAAATTATTTTCATTGCCGTTTACAGTCCCTTGAATATAGAAAGTACTCAATAAATATTTGCTAGTTTAAAATTTTGAACTGCACATAAATCTACACGAAGCAAAGTTTTTAATATTATTATAAGCCTAGTATCCCATGGGAATTATAGCTCCTTGCTTCCAATCTTTTCACATTGCCTGATAAGATGCTAATTAGTCAACTTTACTGACAGAAACACTCTAGAGTAAAGTGTATTTCTCAGAGTTAAATCTCAATACTACAAACATGATTGTAAACTTTCATATATTGAAGACCTTCTCCTTTATATATGATGTTCAATACCTAATTAATTCAATGCTGCTCTCTGGCTGTCTAAAGCATTTCCGGTCCCCCCTCCTTTTATTTTCTATCTCCATCTTTTGCTTTTGCTTTCTTTTTTTCTTCATCACACTGATAAGCTGTAAAACTATTCTGAAACAATTGTTTAATATAAACATTCTTGAATTACTTTACTCATTAGTTCAAATAGAATATTAATGACAAATGATGTCATCTCTTCCAAATCCAATGAGCAAATTTCTTATCTACTGTTTTGTCCCCAAAATTTAGAAATAGCTCCACCACTTTGTAATAGTTTCTCCTCCTACAACTAGCATGTTGCATCATCATAATTGTCCAAATTGATAAGAATTCCTGTATCATCTCCTACAATGTAAACACTTCAACTTTGCTTTGTTCGCTGATGTATTTTAAGTCTCTAAAACAGTGCTTGGCTCATAGTATAGGCACTCGATCATTTTTTGTTGGAGTGAATGAATGCATTTATAACTCCTGTAGTTACATATCTAATTGAAAAGACTCTTCCATTTTTTAATCATTTTCTCTCATCTTCCATTTTTCTTCCTCCAGTTAAATCTTTCATATACTTATATGAGCTATATAAAAAAATAACAATAACAGCGACTTCATCTCTTTCCACTTCCCAATATGTTTTATACATTGCAGTCAATTTTGACTTTCAAAAACATTTAAAGACATTCCTAACACTGATTATGTCTTAATTGGAATGAATCCAAAGCCCTCTATAATTTGGCCCAACTTAATTCAGCTCTAATTTGACTTGGCTGGCTACTCATCATTTTCTGAATAAATTTACTTTATCCTTTCCTGCCTTATGTCATCCATTCATACTCTTGCCTCTCATGGAATGTTCTCCATTTTCTCTATATGTGAACTTACTCATAGGTGTCTTACACAACTTTTAGGTTCCAGATTTATCTTACTTCCTCCAAGAGGACATCCCTGATTATTCTAAAAGCTCTCCAGACAATGAGAGCAATTATGGTTTTAAAGTTTGAGGAGAAGCTAATATAATATTTAAATCCTTTCTCCAGAGAACTATGCATATGTACATCTGCCCAACATCCTCCTAAAGGATCAAAAACACCTTTAATCTTCTGAGCTAGACTAAGATCTGTGCTGCTCAAAAACTAGCTTGTATCTTCATGGTGTCTACTTCTTTTCTCTTCAACTAAATTATAAGTCCTCAGAGAGTATACACCAAGTCATGCACATGCATTCAAAGTGCCTTGATCAGAGCTTAAAATTTTTAAATACTTAAAAATCTGTAGTTTATTGAAGCCCATCTTAGAAATTGTTTTCAATAGGGTAAATGACAGCTAACATATTATTATATAATATATATGTATATATAGTATAATTATATATAATTATATTATATATAATTAAATTATATATTATATATAATATATTATATATTACTATGTATATAATATATACATATTATATATGTATATATAATATATATGATATATATTTTCTACTTATGCAACATTCTACAAAATTAAGTATGGTTATATTTATAACTACATTAAAAAAATCTCTAAATGACAGTTAATTTGAGAAGTTCCAAAAATTTAAATATAAATTTTAATAATATTTTGATTAGATAGGGAAAGAAAAAAATTAAGCAATTCATGGGAAAATTTTGTGACTTAGTTGCTCTACATCTTTACTTTGTCCTTTTCTTTCTTCCCCAAAATCAACTATTATATATTACCATATGGAAACAAACAGATATGCCTCTTAGGTCAAAATTATAGCAAAATGTTTCAGTGTCAAAGTATAATAAAGGGGTGCAGCTTAGAGAAGGGAATCAGAGAGAGAGTGAGAAAGGATCTCTAAGAAGAAGAAACATGACTTCATGTCTTAAAAGTTTCACAGTAACATATAAAGAATATATTTTGTAAATCCCTAAGTGGTTTTATTTTATGTTATTAAATACTTCTCTCCAGAAGACACTAAAATCTCTTCTCCATTATAACTTGTTTCTACAATTTTATCTCTGCTATTAAAAATATGAAATATTGTAGCTTTTTAATATATAGCATCCAATTTGTAGAGAATTCTTAGAATCAAAGATAAAGCCATTTTCAAAGGAATAGGTAACCATATTAGGATTCTTCTGCAAAAATGTACTTGTTTCATTCAGATTCTCCAGAGGAAATAAACACATTTAGAATACAAAGAACCATTCATCATTTTGTTAAAAGTATAAATAATCCACTGGAGGGAAATGTGGAAAGAAAAACCCAAGAGCAATATGTGACTCTGGAATACAAAATTAGTTTGGACAAATCATTAGAAAACATACTGTAAAGAATAACCGTTTGCTACTCCCCACAGACTAAACAAAGTGACATAGAGAGAAATGCATATTTTTGTCATCAATAGAACTCTCCCCCTAAAATAACAGAAAATATGGATCAACCTCACAATAGGACAATTAACCACTTCTTAATCTGCATCATTCTCAAATTTCTATAAAATATCTCCACATTTTCAGGACTTTCCAAATGGATACCTTACAGACTAAAAGATTAAATGAGACTTCAAACGTCAAAAAGTCCCAGGTGTTACTCACAAAAAACTATACAAATCCCAAGGACCAGCTATTCATTAATGAGCCAAACACAGGTTATGATCTCTAAACCAGCTCTAAAAATCCTTTCATCTGTTGTGTTTGGCCCGTTTGTTCAGAGTACGTGGACCATGTGGATTGTGTGATATGATATTTTTATCAAAAGCCTCAAGGTTGCTATCTCTGAATAGTTTCAAGATACTTGGAAAGAAAAATTTGGTCTAATTTCCCTAACTCTAGAGTAGATTTGGGATCTCAATAGCCTTTGTCCCTTCAAGTAGGGATTTGAAATTTTAGATTCTTTTAATACTTACATGACCGAGCTTACAGTACATCTAGGCAAATTTGGCATATTTGGGCAAGAAGTAGATTGGCCTTATAAAATTAGAGGAAATAAATTCTAAATTCACTCCTTCCTTTACATACCAAAGACACACTTCTAGTCCAAACCCTAACTACCACACATTTGGGGTTTTTCCCCCTACAATGATAGTATTTAACATTTCTGTTGTGAGCTATTCATGCATACAGCCTTTATTTACTTTTTAATATATTTATCAACCATTCACTATTGGCCAGGTATTATTCTAAGTGCTTACAAATATTATTAATATTTCAATTAATTCTTATGACAATCCTTTAAAGTGCCAACCATTATTTTCCCCATTTAAAAAATAAGAATGCTGAGACACAAAGAGGTGGAATAATTTGCCCCAAATTGCATAGTTTGTAAGCAGTGAAACTAGGAATGAATCCAGCCAGTCTGACTCCAAAGCATATGCTCTTAAACACAACACTCCCTGAAATCACCCTGCTTAGATACCATTTTGATTCTATAATAGAATCAAATAGAATAGAAAATATATTTTCCCCTCAAAAGAAGAACAAACCAGCTAACCAATCAATTTAAATTTTTTTACAAGGGTACAATACAATTATTATTACAATAATAATTTTTACAAGGGTCCACCTTGTTTTGCCATCCCCACTATGGTCCAGCTAATGGTCACAGTTAAAGCCAAACAAAGTGACTTGGTTTCTCTTATAATGAATCCATCCTCTTGGATAGCACAAGGCATCCCTTGTGCCTCTCTCCTCCTTACTGCACTGGCAATACCCCCTTTCTGCACCATGCACTTTTCCTACATAAGGGCCTACAAAAACACCATGTAGAACTGCAATTTATTATTACCTCACTTGAGTCATCATCTAATAGATCCTTCCTCTCTGCTGGCTGGAACACGACCTTTTGTATGCTAGACCTACAGGACCTACAAGACTCCTAGCTAACCAGACTTTTGGACCTGGCCCTACCTGGCCAATTTTCCCCTGATGTAATCACTTCCCCCTCATGATGCCTTCCCTCCAACAGTGTGGTTCTGTCTTTCTTCAAATATTGCTCAAGAGTAATCTTAACAGTATTTTTAATCTAAGAAATTTTGGCATCTGTTGGTACAGCAACATATTTGCCATTACATTAACATGTTTTATATGCATTTAGTAATCTCTCAATAAATATTTGTGGGAGGAAAAGAAGGAAGGAGGAAGTAATGAAAGTTGAGAGAGGTGGAGGACAGAGGGAGAGTGACTAAAAAAAGGTTATTCATATAAGGTATTGTTTAAAAAGGATAACCTTAAAGCAAACTTCTACTCCTTTATATTAAAAATGTAGCAAATTTCAATCACTTATTTAATTTAAACATTGAACCCCAAAGACAATCAGAACAATTAACCGTTTAATTATATCTAGGTCCTAACAGACCAAATAATATATAAACTGGGATAATACATGTGCTTTCGCCCCCATATAAACTTTTATCTAATAACTTTGAATTCCATTTTTAAAGCTTAATCTTTTAAGTAATGATTTATTTTTTATCATTTCTAGAAATGTTACTCCAGGGGGAAAATGAGACCCAAAAAGATAAATGTTAGCAATTAAACTAGAATCTTCTATCTTATGCTAGATGGTGCATTTATAAAGCCACAGAGAAAAATATGAATCATCTTTATGACAATTGTTACAAGAATCATTAGTACTAGTCTTGCATTAAGTAAGGAAATAAATTGCTTTGCTCGAAAGTTAATCCAACTATTCCTTTACATATTCACTAAAATGTACAACATTTTCCATGCTAGAAGGGCAGCTAAGGACCCTAAACACCTTGCATCAAAACAATTAATATGCTTTACTCTTACAAAACATCTAAATTTTGACAGTATAATTAGACTAGATTTGGTATAGAGGCTTGTTTGATTGTTTTGATTGACCTGACCTGTCAAATCAAGTCAAAACCATCACATAATATTTGACATGGACAAACAATTCCAGGCACAAGAATACCTGTTTCACAACCCATCACAATAGGGATTTTGAGCAGTGTAAATAAGACAGGAAACAAAAAGACTACTACTAATAATAATCTTTATAACAAAAGTTCTATTTTCCAAAGCCAATGACATTTTGTCTTTTCAACTTTCAGTTACACAAGAATTAAACTATCTTTTGATGAATTCCTCATTTATATTCTTTCTTCACCTTTTCTCTGCAGTCAGCTGCCTTTTGGATATTTTTCTAGTAGTTTACCTTGTGTCTGCTTTTGAGGAAGAGTCTGGTAAGGGAGGCAAAACTCAAATCAATTGCTTTTGTTTTTGGATATCTTCATAATGTTGGTAGAGGAGACATGTTTATTTTGTAAAACAGGGTTTTATTGGTTACAATGGAGTTAATTCAGCCTCGAACTCCTGGGCTCAAGTGATCCTCCCACTTCTGCCTCCTTCCAGTAGCTGGGATTACAGGCATCCTATTTTTTTATTAGAATACTTTTCACCTCTCTGCCTGATAAATTCCTATCCATCCCTCAAGGCCTGGTATTAATATGACTTCTTTTGTGAAATCATTATTATTCAAGGAAGAGTGAGTTACTTCCTCCTGTATTTTCCAAACAGATAAGTATTCATAACTGTGATACCATGCATCAAGTTGTGTCACAAATATTGTGCTCATGCGAGGAACTGTGGACTCTAGATAGTAGTTTGCCATGTAGAGTCAGCCTCAGTTATGTAACTGGGTTTTTGTATCAGTGATGTAGATAAGTATCCTGCCCATTAAATTTGTTTTGTTGACTTTTATATGTGTTAAAGACTTCCACATCTCTCTACATGAGGTGACAACCTAGGTTATACACTTCAAATATATAAAATATTTTGATTTTAGATGAAATCCAGAATGCACAAGATTGGTTATATGATTCTTGGTTTATTTAAATGTTCAGAGTTAATCTCTATAAATAAAGGATTCTGTGTCCCATATACAGTATTTTCAATATTGCCACAGAAATTAAAAGTATAGCATGTCATCCCATTTAAAATGGCTTTAAAAATAGTATTACTTTATAAGTGCTAATAATAAGTCTTATACTGGCAATCCCAGGCCTTTCTTTTAATGTTTTTTGTTCATTTTTACATTTTAAATTTGCATCCATTCTTTTTTAAGACCTATGATCTTGAGTAAAAGGCAAGATAAGCTATAAAAGTAATAAAATACATTCCTAGCTGGAGGAATACTAGTTATTTCAAGGAGAAACCCCCACAGGTGGCATGTTAAAATGAGCAATAAAAGAGTATAAAAAGAGGGATAAAACAAAGGAGATAAAAACCAACCCCCACACTCACTACCACTAGTAATGAATAAACCCATAAATAAAAATAAGCCGAGAAAACAAAAAATAAGCCATGCTGCTGAAATAAGTGGATTGAGGGGTTAAGTACAGAAATTACTACTAATTTAGATATTCAAGACCTTTGCTTTCACAGATCCAGATTATAATATAATCTTTATGTAAATTCTTTGAATTTCCTAAACATTTGGGGAAGTTACTACTCTGATGGTGGTTGGGGAATGATATCGCACTTGCATACACAGGATAAAGAAAACATTTTTCCTATAAATTATATTTGGATTGGGAGAACATTATTAAAGCAATATCACTTGAGATAAATATCAGAAAGCAGGTTTTGATTTTTCAATAATTTTACACTGACTGAAAAGCTACAGAGATTGAATCATAATCACTAAGCGGCCCTGGCGAGAGCAGCTGGATTCATTACGTAAACACACAGGTCTAGACCAGCAGAGCTCAGGCATCTTTCTGCCCATAGTTGTTTACAGGGCCTGTTCAGAGGGTGAATTTTCTACATTATTCACAATTAAATGTCCTTGCAAATAATATTGTAAACAGGGACAAAACAGGGACAGAATGGATGTACACTTATATGTGTATATTCTCTCCATATAGTGTTTCAGATTTATGACTTGCAAACCATTTAGAGGAAATCTATATTATAATTCCAGATGGCTGCTTAATTTTATCATGAAATTTATTTCAAAATATTCAAACATTTACCAGTGATAAACTATATTGGCAAAGATATATGTGATTGATTAAAATTGATGTTCATAGCAGGTGGCCAAATTACACAAATCTGCTTTGCTGTGAAGCTGTATTAAAAACACCACTTGTAAAACTAATCTGCCATTTTAAGGAAACAGTTGAAGCCAATCCAGTAGCTGTTGATTTTTAAAAAAGATTTTTTTTGACCACTTAGCTGACCAGACCCTACCAACACGCTAATATCCATCTGGGACATAATCCATTAACATAATTCAAAGATGCCAAATGGAATGATAACTAGACTCTTTCAACTCTTTCAATCCTCAAAAATAGCAGGCCAAAAACATTCCTAAAGCTTTCTTTTTCTCACCTACTTTGTTTATAATTTTATTAATATATTATGTTGGAAACTTGTGAGCAAACTGCCCTGCTGACCACAAGCAACATCCAACATCCACTTGACTCTGTTGCATACCTGGGTAAGACTGGTGATTATTTCTCACTATGCCATCTGTCTACTCCAATTTCCAGAACCCAACAAACACTATTTATAGAAATTGTATGTAGGGGATAACCAAATTATGCAGACTGTAAGGGTCAGAAAATAATTGACTTGCATTGCCCATCTCATGCTTGGTAACAATGTTAATGTGACAATGGAATGATGGGACCAGAAATCAAAAGATGTCATCTACATCTGACTGGTAATATGGGGACATCAGCTATACATGTGAGCACAACTAAGTGAACCATTGTGTTAGAAATAATTACCAAAAATATAAAAATAAAACAAATCAAAACAATATAAAATAATTAGTTTATACTTAAAAAGTCATATGTCTGACTTTAAGGAAAGACATAAAATTTAGATTCCTATCAGGAAAGTGTAATGAGCTAATATTTTTTAATGTTTTCAAAATCTTATAACATGGAATTTTTAAAAACCTAGTGAATAAGTATGTTTGTGTGTAGTACTTATATATGTAGTGTATGTGCATATATTTGTATAGCATTTTGGCAAATGCATGTATCCATACATATAATTATAGATGGGTTTTATCACTCTAGCATTTGATATTTATCACTCTAGCATTTGATATTGCCACGAATCTTGCTGTTATAATTTAAAGCTTTTTACTGTCACCAAAAAAAAAGTGGTATTAGGCTTTGGAAAGATGAGTCGGTTATAGCTTATAGGATACTGAACCACCAAATTAACATGCAAGTACAAGATGTTTTGAAGTTTCTTTATCATTTGTTTAACTAACTCATTCCACTGCCTGTGTACCATTTGGGTGGAATTTTCTCTTTAAAGCTGAAAAGTCATTTCAGTTTTCATCTATCTAAGAACTTGTAGCTTTGCTCCGTCTATCCAAGGAATTTTAGTCTTTCTGGTCACAAAGAGAGAAATAATATATCTTGTTGTTACTTACAAGATGAGGACTTTAATCCTTGATTAGATATTTAAGGATTTTTGTTACTCCATTCCTTCATCCCACATTTATAGAAAACAATTATGTCAATTACTATGTAAGGCTATCCATAACATGTCCAATTTTATGTATCCTACTTTATTTTACACGTGGTGAATAAACACACACACTTGCGTGCATAGATGTAGCAATCAGTTGGGCTGATCTGCCAAGTCCTCTCTCCAATATACTCTGCTCATTCCCCTTATTGTGGTTTCCACATATTATTTCAGGCAAGGGTGACACTTTATCAAAACACAAACTTAGAATCTCTATCTTCAAGAAGACTGAAAACTTCTTAGGGTAGAGACCTTCTTTGTTAAACTCAAAATTACCCCATCAACTGTTCTCAATAATTACTTATTACAAAAAGAAAGATATGCATTATATAGGATTATAAGAAGCTAATGTATTACATATGTGTCTTTAAATGAATTCTGCACAATAAACCATGCCACTACTATATAAAAACATTTTGAAGGTTTTTATCCCAGATAATATCCCATTTAAATCCAATTATAATGACTACTGTGGAAATTGTGAAATCCATAGATTCTCACTATCAATGTTACTGAGATTACTGTTCAATGAGAAGAACAAAACATCATTTAAGGTTCATTCTTTTTTTAAAATTTAATTTAATTTTACTTTTAATTGACAATAATTGCATATATTTATGAGATATAATGTTATGTTTCCATACATTGCGCAATAATCAAATAAGGCTAATTAGCATATTCATCACCAATATTTATCATTTCGTTGTGGTGAGGACATTTAAAACTATTTTAGCTATTTAAACTATACAATATATTAATATAATTATTAACTATAGTCACCTTGCTGTACAATGGAACACTAGGACTTATTCCTCCTCTCTAACTGAAAATTTGTACCCATTAACTGATGGGTACAACTGACATCTTCCTTTTTTCCATCCACCATCACCACTCCCAGTCTCTGGTAACAATCATTCTACTCCACTTCCATAAGTTTGACCATTTTAGATTCCACATATGAGAGAGATCATTTGGTATTTGTCTCTCTGAAGGCACATTCTTTTCATTCTGAATTTGCTTAATGCTATGAATATTGGTATAATACAGGGTTACTAATTTTAAACCAAGTCATTTCTCTATACTTCTAAAAGTCAAATCTCTCCCAATATTCCAGCATGATGAGTAAACACCTATTAGTTGAAGGAGGGTGCATCCACACTGTTACTAGATTCTGTCAGTCATTCAGAATTCTCTGTGGTAAATGGCCAAGATATTATTACTTCAGCTGAATGCTGAATATCACATGCCAAACCCCAGAACAGCCAGCATGACACTGGAATGGTCATCATCCTTCGAGAGCTAGTCACTGTTTCCCTCCACCTGACCCACACACATAGGACACAGACTAGCAAGAGCTCCTGGACCATCCTTCACCCTGTCTACTTGTGTTCAATTTTGGTTCTTCAGAAGAAAAGTGAAGCAGCCAAAAGAGATTTGTACTCTTTAGGGTGCGAATCAGGAAAGACTAAGCAGGGTTTAAGAATGAAGCAAGACACCTAAAAGGGAATTCTTTATAATGAAATCTTTATTTCTTGCCCTTTTCTTATTTAAAGAGTAAACAGTGGTAGTTATGGAGCAGGATGAGAGGGAAGAGGAAAGCACAGGCTGCCTTCCCCCTTAGCCCTTCCTTCCCGTGACTATCACAGAAGCCTACTTGACCCAGACACCACAAAGATTTAAAAGTTAGTATAAAAATGCTCTAAAGGAAATGTGGCTTAGGCACAGGTGAGCTCTCATGTGATTTGGAGGAAAGTAAGTGCTGTTGTAAAAGATGTTCTTAATAGTTTTAGGTAAAAAAACCATTAATGGAATTTCCTCCACATTTCGGTAGGACATTCTGCCTTTAAAAATCTCTGCCAGTAACTAAGCTACAGTGTTAGAAATCAGGATGGGGGCTACCCTTGGTGGTGGATTTGGTACACAGTAATTGAGTAGAGGATGTTGGGGAGCTAGTCACATTGTGTCCCTTAATTTGCGTGTTTGTTACACTGATATGCTCCCTTTGTGAGAATTTATTACGCTGTCCATTTGTGATCTAGCACAATTATCAATTTTAAGTTATAAAGCTTTTACAGTTTTCTAAAAATAATAAAATAAAATTTGCTGCCAAGTTAAAAACCCAACACTTTCCCTACTGTCAAATGACTTAGAATCTTCTCAACTTGATATTTCATCTGCCAGCACATGCATGGCCTTCATGCTGAGTACTGAGAAGGAAAAAATGATGCAACAACTTGAAAATTAATAAAGAATATAAGATTCTTTTTTCTATCCCAGTATTATAAATGATGTATATCATCTAATATAATTAATGTCTGGTGTTATACATTGATTTTTCTTTAAGCCACCAGAATAGTATTATAATATCCTAGTGTTTCATCATAACATTATTTTCCAGGGAAAGAACTTAACTTCAACTGTTGTAGAGCATGCTTTTTCAGTGGAATCTGTTTCCTTCTTTTATCTACCTCTTCAAAAGTTAGTATGAACAAGTGATTAGCATCTGTAATCCTCTGTAACACTAGTTTTGCTGGATAGGAAGGTTATAAGCCAACAATTTCTACATTAATATTCTATTTGGGCAGCTTAGAGAGTAGAAGTGCCATTTTGTTTCCTTTCCCTTGCAGTCTCTTGGGCTCTACCAAAGGGTGTTGGTAGGAATCCCTCTCTTACTGCTATTTTTTTCACTGATATTCAATACAGAAGAAATTATAATTCAAAATGAACCCACCTTATTCCCGTATTAGGGAAGGGATTATTTATGCTATTATTTATTTATTTTATGCCAGCAACATAAAAGAGATGAATCATGGCTGCCATACATGTGGTGTGTCTGACTGGTTGTTCACTAATGCCTGCTGCCTTCCTGGTTCTCTCCTCAGAAGGGAAAGTGAAACAGAAGGCAAGTGGATTCTGTGGAGAATTCTTAGCCTTTAAAATATGGACACTCCCAAGTCCCTCTATGTGTGTGAATGCAAAACAGATATATTTTGTTACCTAGGAATGTTGTGGTTGTAACAGAAAAATGCAAGTCATGGTGGCTTGCAGGAAATAAAGTGGGGTAGGGTAATCTATAGGTTGAAGAAATTGAACTTCAGAAAGCACTAGGAGTGGATCAAATGAGATCAGTAGAGACTTGATCTCTCTTTCGCTCAGATCTGCTTTCCTCTGTGTGGACTTCATTCAGTCAGGCTTATCCCAGGCCGTGTCCTCTTCCTTCAGCAACCACAGTGAAAACAATCCCTCCTTTTCAAATTTCAACCCTAGGATTGCCTCTGAAAATGTGATTTATTTGTCCTATCAATCATGCTTTGTAGGTATAGGAATTCAGTAAACTCATTGGCTAAGCCCAGATCACAGCTACATGTGGATGTAGGTTGGTGGTCTGTCCTTCTAAAACACAAGCCCTAAAAGTGGGGGCAGATTAATTTTCCAAAGGAGGTAGGGAGGGGAACAGTGCTATAACTGAGAAAGGTAATAGGTGAGCAAAAGTAGCAGACATCTAGTTGCATATAAAGCCAAATAAATATTTTAAAATATAGTGTTAGCTTCCTAAGGACAGTTGAAAAAATACAGACATCCCAATTTACAAGATACTAGTCACAACTATGTTGAAGTACTATACCAGTCTAAATTAATGTTCCCAGTTCACCTGGTCCAGAATTTTCTCTGACAAAGACACTGGTCTGCCTCTCCAAGGAACCTGTCCTGAAGACAAGTCCCAAATTTCCCTCATTTCAAAGGAATAAACTCATTGTCCTACTCCCAGTTGTCTATTTGTTAAAGTACTGGAATGGCATGATAGTATAGGCTGCTGACATCCTGTGCTAATGCCATATTGAGAAGAGACATGGAAAAAACATAATTTTTGATGATGTATCTAAAAACAGCCTACCAATTAAATGCTTTCCACAAGATTTATAAAGAGAAGATTGTGTTATCTCCTTCACAAAAGATTTTAAAGAACCAAAAGAGTGATATTTTTAAGTTAGTTTGAATGTTGTTGGACTTGGACTCTCTATAAGCTTTCCTGGCCTATGATTCAGGGACAGTCAAACTACTCAATGACAGGATAATCTACAAACCAATTGTTAGATGAGACAGTCAGGAATGTGCTAAGTTAAAAACTCAAAGACAAATTACAGGGTAAACTGGGCTGCTGGAAAATGGAGTCTTTTATCCAATTTTACCTGTTGTTTTTGTTATTTTACTAGTTGTTATATGGTAGATTCTCTTTGGGAAAAAAATAACTTTCAGTATCAACTATTGTGAAAATAAAATGTCTCATAAAACCTATATGATGGTACTCTTATTTCTTTAGGGAGCTGAACATTCTAAGCTTTTAGACTTTTGTGTGGTTTCTAACATTAACTTTTCTCTTTTAAAGCTTTGTTTCATGAAGATCTAGACTTTCTTTTTTCTCTTGAGGTTTACAATTTTTATATCTGTTCTTTCTGCCTAACTTCTGTTGATTTCCACATTTCTATTTTTACTTATTTAAGTTATAAGATAAGTTTTAGCCTTATTCTTGAGTGATTTTCTGTTTCTCAGATTGCTGTTGGATTTTGGTTTTCCTTTTAGTTTGTTAGGGAACAAGCCCAGGTAAGTTTTTTCTTTCCCCCTTCCATTCAAAAAGACTTGGCATAATTTCCAGACCAGTAATTATTTCACTATTAGCTCATATTTTGATCTACTACTTCATCCATTTCGGTCACCTTGTTTTATTGAAATTACATTTTCCACTAAATTTTATAACATAAAAGCCACTATATATTATACATATTCCCATAAAACATTATTAATTCTTCTATGTTATCTCTTAATAGTAGTATTGTCATTATTGTTCACTTGATTTCCAAATTATTCTGTGAATACATGAAAAGTAGACACCATGTCTAACTTGTTCACTGTGGTATTATAAGCTTCTAACATAGTGAC
Organism: Microcebus murinus; assembly: GCF_040939455.1. Classification (NCBI taxonomy): domain Eukaryota; kingdom Metazoa; phylum Chordata; class Mammalia; order Primates; family Cheirogaleidae; genus Microcebus; species Microcebus murinus. Next base: position 32,886,293 of record NC_134108.1, read on the forward strand.
AAATATATATATTAGTACATACTCAAAAAATGCCATATGCCTTAAAGAAATTAATAAATGAATTAACTAATTAACAAATTATTCCAGTACTTAGCATACAATAGAATCTCAATCATTTGTTTAGCAAATGACCATAGAATGATGTGTTTTACATTTGAAACTGATATTCAATTACCAGTATATAATATAAATCTTGTTAGTGATACATGGAAATAGTAGTGAGGTGTCCCATCAATATTTTGAAAATAAAAGAAAAAAATTGCCACCTGATAAAAATTGTAGGCCAACACATAACTGATTCAAACAAAGCAATGAAAGTTACCATGAACAGAATAACTCCAGAGTTAGCCAATTTTGCCATTCATCTTACTGAGAGTATTAATATTTAAAAAATGGTCTATCAGAGGTGAGAATGGTTAAAAATATAATCCTAAAAAAAGAAATGTCTGGAGACAAATATTGGGAGTGTTTGTTTAGGTACTATGTAGGAAGGAGGTGATGCCTCAAAGATAAGACCTAATTCTAACAGCAAGAACATCCTATTGTGCAGATGGGTATATGAGGGTATCCTTATCAGATGCTGCTAAACATCGTGTTGCATAACTAATTCTGTCCAGTCAAGTAAGTTCCTGAGTCTCTGGTCCCATGCTAGGATGTAGGCACAGGGATTAAGCTGCAGAACTAAGATTGATACAGGGATTGAGATGCAGTTTTTGAAACAAGATGAGTCATTTGAAAGGTGATATGCAAGGAAAGAGTTGAAAAGAATGCTCAGACATCTAGATGAGACATCAATATAAAGAGATTAAACAAAAAGGGGACCTAGGAAAGAGACATAGGGTGGAAAAAGTAGAACTGCATGAGAGAAAACAAGTTCAGGGAAGAATTCAGGTAAAGAGCTGAAAGCAGAGTATCTGGAGGAACACCCTTAGCTGGAGAGTGCAGCCACTTTTCCATCGTGGTCTGCAGCCTCAGATGGGAAGGAAAGTGTGATTAGAGGGCAGCCATTCCATGCTTTCCAGAGTCTTCAATAATGAATAACAAACACTCCAGTCAGATGTGTCCTTGAAGGATCTACTTTTTTTTATTTCAATGGATAAAGGGAGTCCGAGTGGTTCTTTGATACGTGCATGAATTGTATAGTGGTGAAGTCAGGGCTTTTAGTGTACCAGTCACCCTAATAGTATATATTGTACCCAATAGGTAATTTTTGATCCCTCATCCTTCTCCCAGCCTCCCTCTTTCTGAGTCACCAAAGTCCATTATACCACTCTGTATGACCATGTACACCCCTCATTCAGCTCCCACTTATCAATATAAGTTAGCACATGCAGTATTTGTTTTTCTATTCCTGAGATACTTCACTTAGGATAATGGCTTCCAGTTCCATCCAAGTTGCTGTGAAAGACATGTTTTCAAAATCTACTTTTATATGCATTTCCTATGTATTTGGTCAGTGTTACTTCACTGCTTAGACTGATCAGCTCTTGCTCTGTGATGGGTCAGACATTCGTGCTTGAAGGATGCAAGTGAGACCTAAACAGTGATGAGTGAATGCACTAAGGGAAACTCTGTTCTCTGCATCAACAGCTACAGGATATCCTTCTCCAAGCACAAGCCTCTGTATCATCTTGAATTACTCATTTTTTTTTTACCATAAAGATATGGAGTGTCATTTTTGTAGCTGCTAAGGAAGGATGTATTATTAACATCCCAAATATTTATTGAACATTGACTCTGCAATTAACTTTCTGAAATGTTTTTTTGCTTCATCTCTGCTTCTTCTTCCACCTTAAAATCATCAATAGTCTGCATGAAACACATAAAGCATTGTCTGTAGAAATATAAACATATCTTGAGCTACACATCCTACTACTCTGCTCCTGTTTTTACACTAGTATTTCCTTCCATTAAAACTTTTGCTCAGTGCTGGTAGCACATATCACCATGCTTCCAGTGGAAAAAATGTTGGATGTATTGTAATGTCCCCACTCCACTTCCATCTTAAATGTCTAACACAAAGTGCTGACATTATGAACACAGTGAAAGAGCCAAGCTTTACCTCACTAGAAAGGGAGTAGATTCAATTGCCTAACTTCTATGCTTTCCCAATCTGAAGCTGATGACCTGGGAATAACCCAATGTCAAGTAAAGACAGGATTGGGAACATTTTCTACCAGTGAATGGGGTATTTCTGAAACTTCAATTAGGAGATCCAGCCTTGAATGCTCAGTTGATAAATGAATTAGGTTGCAAGTAGGAATTTTCGTCTACGGTTTTTCTCACCTTGGAAAATAATGCTAAAATATATGGAATTGCAATTTCAAAGAGTAGTTGTTTTGTTTCTAAATTAGGATGATTTAAAAATTACTTTGGTGAATAGAAGACAATAGAATGTTCTGATTTCTTGGAAACATAAAGTAGATAAACAAAAATAGTAGTTAGAGCAATGCCACCATTCACATTCCTTTAACTGAATTATGAAGAAATAAACCATAAGAATCATGCACTCCTCATACACACACACACACATACACACACACGACCCACTCCCATTCCTTCATGCTCTCCTTTAATGTAATAGTATTACTGAAGGTAAAACAATCATCAGGAGAAGCCCTATTAAGAAAGAGAGTTCTTAGAGAGAGCCCCTTTTAAAAGATCTCATCTGCACCCTTAAAGGCTCTGGTAAAACCCACATGGATGAAATGTTTGGACCTACTGAATCAGAAACTCTCATAATAGGACCCAGAAATATACATTTTAATAAACTCTATCTGTGATTCTATACTTACTCAAGTTTGATAAGTATGCTTTTGAGAAATAATACGCTTTTGAGTGGGTACCATATTTGTAAAGGTACCCAGAAAGTGTTTTGCGGCATGTTTTGGATATAGTAGTATGTGTAGTAGGGCATCCAAAAGATTCTAGATATTTATCTATCCCATTCTAGTCTGTGTTATACCTCAAGTGCTTGGGATTAGGTCTCCAGCCAACTCGTTCTCATTGTAACTTGTTTTATCATTATTTTTCCAGTCCTCGAAGCTTTCATTGACTGATAGCTATTTCCTTGGCAGTCCCAAGCGTCCTCATTTCTAATCTCGTAATCAGCCTAACTGTTAAGCCAATAATTATAGATCCTTCAGGAAAGCACAACAATTACAATGAGCTTATCATTTGACCATGTCTTTTTTGGGTATCAACTTTAATGACATCTCCTCAAAGAGTCTTTCCTGATGATGTCCCTGGCCAAAATAAATTACTGCATGCCTGATATTTCCCAACATAGTGTTCTTTTTGTTTCTGTTATTGCTCTTTTCAAAATTTATAATTATAATTATTTATCTTTTTTTTCTGGTTTCCCCACTTGTGCATAAATCCCATGAGTATAGAAACCATATCTGTTTTGCTTACAATTTTAGCTTTAGTACAAAACCACAAGCATTGTGAATATATATAGCAGTAATGTAATATATATTTGTTGATTTTATAGATTTTTTAAGTTTATCAAATAAAAAATGTATGTAATTGAAACCTATGAAGTAGAGCCAAATCTGAATTACAAGGAGAATGTATACTTTTCAATGTATTCAATACTGAATTTGTATTTTAAAATGTATTTTTTACAATAAAGTGTATTAACTATTCAACTTAAAAAAAATCTAAAACCTGATAACATAATAGGACAAACACAGGTGGTAGCATATCCATTTTCTTCCAAGATATTTAAAAATCTAGCCTTCCTCTTCCCCAGTCAGAAAACAAAACAAAAAATAAAGCAGTGAATTGTAATACTGAAGGAGCATTTAACACTATAGAAATATCAAGTAATCTATCAAGAGGCTATGTTTTTCAAAACCAGGAGGATATTCCTGGAACAGAGCAAGAATGGGAAAATAGGCACTCTTTTCCTGTTTCAATAATTTGTAGTAGGAATGCCTAATTTGGTTGCAGCTTGCAGGTGGGTTAGGGAAAATTTAATTAAGTATTTGCAAATTAATTCATAGCCCAAGAAGTCATTCTGCAAGAAAAAGTCATTCTGTCAATCATATTCCAATAACCCACTCAGCCCAACTCAGTCCAACTCAGGCCAAAGGAGAAAAACATCAAAGTATCATTTCCTGTACTTGAAGCACTTGTAAGAACTTTTTGACGGAAAGAAAAGAAACAAGACCAATATAAAATATTCAATAATTAAACTTCTTGCTTTAGAATCTTGAACACATCAAACAAAATAAAAAGTAACAAAATAGTGTTTCAAACAACCAACTCATAAAAGATAAATAGAAACTCCCTATTTGTACAAATGATATGTAAGAAAAAAGGCATAACACCAAGATATCACAGGCAAATAATCTTTTTTTTGAAAAGCACATCTTTTTTTTATTCCCTTGCTCTAATAAGAAAGAAGCTTCAGAGATGGCATTGTGTTCACGGAGATGAATATTGTTTAAAGATTCTTAATGAAATACAGGCCTTTTATGTAAACATTTTTCAGTAACATGATAAAATTGTCTTAAGTTCATAATTTAACTCCATTTCCAAAAATACTATATGAAGGAGAAATACAATCTTGAAATCCTAGAAAATTACTTGTTATTGATTGGATACAGAAAAAAATTTCCATTTCAGTTTTAGCTCGGTGCAATCACACATTCACAAATCCATGAAACATGAGATTATAATATAAAGGAATCTTGCTACAATCTGTTAATTTAAGATTGTTTTCATAAAGCATCAGCTTAAAATAACCCTATTCCTGACCTTAGTTTCCTTAGCTTGTCTATTTCTTCTGTACTACTAATGTCCATAAATGAAAATGTACATTTAATCAACATTGTGAACATCAGTCAAAACCTATATAATAATCAAAAGAAATTAAAACACATGTGCCTTTTGCTTGAATATTTCAATTCATTTTATTTATGGCTAATCTTCCCTATTACATTCACAATTTTTTATTTCAATCAGTTTAAATATAAATATGAATGTTGGTTATTTCTAGTACTTCTAAAAATATATATAAGCCACACAGGAACTTTGCTAGTTTCTCTATATATGCGTAAGCCATTCACTAACTCTATGAGTTAATATTTAATGTCTGTCTTACAGACAACATAGCTAAGACTGATGAAGTGAAGTGTTTTTGCCCAATACATATTCAAGTCTCACTGATTTCAAAGTGTACTACTGTGTTTGAGATATCTAAACCAAAACAACAAAAACACGAATGTTTCTAAATGTGAAAGGCATTATTAATCATATTAAGTTACAATAGCTTTTTACATTTCACTTGTTTCAAAAACTGTATTCCCTTTTGGGTGTCATCTCAACTTGCCATGTACTACTTCCTTACAACTTCTCCCCACTTTTCTCATCTTTTGGTACCTTTCTTTTCATGATTTACACTATGCCTCACCTTCTGTAATGCCATATTTTCAAAAACTTATCTTTATGTGTTCCAACCTGTCCTTTCTGCCTGAACATCCTTCACCCCAAGACGCGAACTATCTTCCTACTGTAATTTATATACATCATCATTCAGTTAGACTTGACCCTACTTGTCACAACTGCTTTTAAATACATTTTTTTAAAAGAGGCCACTGATAATGTCCATGTTGTATATGCTGTCACCAAGATAAAACAGTTACAGTTCAGAACTTCCTTAAGTCTGGTGTTTGCAGTTTATGTTCCTGCAGTACTCTGTACACATAACTGAAAATCAATAGGAAGTTAATGGAAAGCAAATACCATAGGGAGAATCAGGCGCTCCACATAACATACTTACAGAGCAAGAGAAAAAACATTTCAGGCAAATGGATAAAAACAAGTTTGGAAAGATGAAGGGAAAAATGGATCGGTTGTTTTATATGATGTTTACCATTAGGGAATCTATAACTTGGCCTTAGATTCAATATGCTTTCACTTTCTCACACCATAAAAAATATCGGTTTGGAACACCTTCAGGGAAACACCCTGATTAAGATGATTCACCAGGGTGTGCTAGGAGGTTCATATATCTTCTTATTCTCAGAATTATAAGAAAAGGAATTCTCAAAGGCTTGAGTTTATCTAAAATGATGAATGTAATGATCAGCTAAAATAGAAGGAGCTAAACTCAAAGTTGCTCCAGCCATTGACACCTCTATCCAGGGAAGTAGAATAACTCTGGCCTCCTGAATGTTCCTATGGACCAAAATGCTGCTCTTGGAAAAACTAAGAATTGAATTCTAATAGAAAAATCAATTTATAATTATAAAAAGAATTATTTATAAACATGTGCTGAGTACTTTATATGCGCACTGGCTTGGTGTTACCTATTTCAATAGTTTATTCAGTGATTAAGAAAAAAGTTGTGTAGGAGAGTGGTTAAGACCATAGATTCTGGTGTCAGAACTAAAAAAAAAAAAAATTGTTTTTAAGTATTTAACCAATTACTTGGCCCACAGTGTGTAGACAATAAAAGTAACCTAATGTTCCTGCCTGATAGTGTATATTAAGTTTATTGTTGCTACTCTAACAAATTACTACAAAGTGGCTGAAATCAACACAAAATTTATTAACTTACAATTTCAAAGGCCAGAAGTTCAAAATGGGTGTCACTAAGTTAAAATAGACGTGTCCACAGGACTGTATACCTTCCTGGAGGCTGTGGGGGAGAATCAGTTTTCTTACCTTTGCCAGCTGCCAGATGCCACCTGCTGTGGCCTTCCAACATCTTCAAAGCCGGTGACAGACTGAGGGGTCTTTCTCACATTGCATCACTCAGACTCTGATCTGCCTTCCTCTTCCATATTTGGGACCTTGTAATTACATTGTGCCCACCCAAATAATCCAAGAACTTTTCCTTATTCTAAGGCCAATTGATTAGCAACTTTAATTCCACTTGCAACCTTACTCCCCCTGGCCATGAAGTTCCTGACACAACTTATTCACAGTGTCCAGGATCAGAAAGTGGATGTATTAATATTTGGGGGGCTATTATTCTGACTACCACATCCTGAGTAGTTAAAGTATTTAATCTACTAACCCTAACATTTTTTAAATTATGCATACTAGGAAAAGAAATTGACATGTACAAGGTCCCTTTTCAAAATAGTCCAAGAATATTAGGTAATAACTGAATGAACTAATTCTACGTGTATTGTTCATTAAACTAAACATGTTTTTTACATATAAAAAATTCCTATGAACAGCAACCAAATACAATTGTAATTTATAGAAATGTAGAAATAGATGATGACATATGAATTTTCTAAGTTTTCACTGAGACTTTGAAGTCCATGCAATAACTCCAAAAGTTTGCCTTGGTGATAAGCCTCTGTTTTGATGGAGAATTAAATATAAAGAGACCAATGAGAAAAACAATGGATTTCTAAAGATAAGGAAGCAGCCGAAATGGCCAAGTACCTCCTATTGGATCTGATACACGACTCATGCTTAAAATTTTTTCAGCTCGAGTGATATGCGCACCATCTGAGGGATGGTCATGCTGGAGACTCAGACTTGTGGGGGGAGGGGGGAAGGGCATTTATTGAAACCTTAAAATCTGTACCCCCATAATATGCCGAAATAAAAAAAAAATTAAAATAACAATAAAAAAAAATTTTTTTCAGCTCTCTTACCTGCTTTTCCTTGCCTGTGCCTGAAGATTTGGAGAAAAGTCTGAGCAATGTAAGTTGGGTAGCAGAGAAAGAAAAGCCTAACTGAAATATTGTAAGAAAATATCAAATAAACCAGCATCATGTTTATTTGATATTTAAAGCCTTTCCACTTAGAATGGTAGATTTCTTAAGCAGGATAATTCTTTGCATTCACTGCATTCTTCTGACAAAGGTAGACAATACGTATTATTCCCTGCATTTTAAGTCACAAGACTAACACTTATTTCAAGAAGAAAATTAATGTCAAAGGCACAAAAAAAGAACTCAGAAATTTAAATCCATGTACTTTTACATTTCTTCCACTTTTTGTTACAAGTAATTATAAAGTGATTTTTTTTAAAAATCCACCTGCTCACTGGAACAAGTCTGCCACTTCAAGCATCTGGTCTAGAAAATATATACAAATATGCTTTCTTTCACTTCCTCAAAGAATGATTCTTTGTCACCTAGACCTGGTCAAGTTCCTTCAGCTTACACCTTAATGGTTCTCCTTAACTGTACTCATTACAGTAACAATGAATATATAATGTATATTTAATTGTTTAATATCTTCCTTGTCCAACCCTACAAGAATGTGAGTTCCACAAGGAAGGGCAGTGTCTGCCTTGGTTTCTGCTGTATGTTGGGTTTTGTCCTGTGCCTTATGCATATGCAGCTGCTAACTAAAATAATAAACGATTAACTAATCTCCTTAGTCGTGAGATCTTCCTAGATCGACCCTGTGTCGACTGCCTAGTCTTACTAAATGTTACTTCTAGTTTGCTCTTACCACCCTTCCATTTTGCTTCTGCCCCTTCTGTAGGTATAGAGTATTGGTACTTAACCAGTTTCCCATACAGAATTTGTTTTTAAACCTGGCTCAAGTTTAATACCTTTTGTCTTAGAAATTATAAGATCTGATAGATATCTGCATAACTAGCTTCTGACTTGACCTCAGCATCTTTCTTTTGTGAACTGCCTTTATACACTGCCCAGAAGATGATATATAGTTTATCTATTTTCTACTCTTTGGGTGGCTGTTGGATATCACATCTGACAGATTACACCAAAATTATTACAAAAAAGGAAAAACAGTTGAATACTTTATTAGTTAGAACTCCTAAAATGGAAGCACTATAAACTAAATTTAGCTAAATTAAGCTAAAGAGAAAGACAGTAAATTTATTATAAAGATATAGGTATATTTCATTAATGTCCAAGTACAGAAACATAGGGTGGTTTTAGAGAAACATTGGAACTAAAAAGTAGAAGACATCTAAAACCCAGAAAATTCTGTTTCTCCTCTCACTTCTCCTTCTTGCTGAGCATTAACTTCATTCATTCACCTCTCTCTCTGAAAACCTTAGTGATATGGTTCAACAAATATGCTTATCCTACAGTGTCCTATTATAAAATTTCATCCTATTCATTCAAGTGGGTCTTCTTAATTTCAATTTAAATTTTACAGGTCAGATTTAAAATTTCCAGGAAAATAATGCTAATTAGACTATCTTGATTCAGATACTCACTGTATAATAATAAACTATCATCAAAGAGGAAGAATCGGATGGTGCCAACATGGCTGTCATGGACTTGCCCCCATGATGCTATGGATTAGCCAAGTGCTGAGGGGAGCAGTCAGGGGAGAGAAAAATATGAGAGATGGGACAATATTCTAATATGTTGGTGAATAAAAAGTAAATATTCAAAAATCTAGCAGAAAATAAAATTTAAGGTTCTTTAGGTCCCTAGATTAAAGATTAATTCATTCTTATGCATTGGAATGAGAGAAGGTACATGCAAAGATTTATAGTTTTTACTATACAAGAATTTTAATTATGTAGACAATGAAATATAACTAAAATTAAGTTAAGAGTAAACTAGAAAATATTAACAAATAAGCAATACCCAAAAAACTAGATTATAAAGGAGCTCATCCAAATAAGATAGAAGGCCCCAGTAAAGATAATTTGTTTAAAAGCAGGAATATATTCAAAAATTCTTAATTTACAATATTGTAGTTATACTTTTACAATGGAATTGATCTCTAAAAGTAAAACTAGTAAAAAATTAACACATAACTACTGAATTACTCATTCATGAGAATAACCCTTAAGACTATCAGTATTTGTGAATACAAATTTTGGAAATCTCAAGTCAGATGACTAATGACCAAAGATTGCAATGTGACCGGGACCAACAGAGGTACAAAGTTAACACTAAAGAAAGAGTGTTTATCAAGCAAGGACATGTCAGCATGAAAAGGGGAAAAAAAGACCAAAGGGCCAGATTCACAGGGGGGTCTCCAGCACTGCCCAGGAGAGAGGATGTCTCGTCAGCTGGCATGAACTTTCTTGCCTGCATGAGAGATATTTCTGACAATGAGGAAATGGTGCCCTAAAATTGATTGGTATCACCACAAAAACAGTTCATTTCCTAGGTAGGTAATGCCATTTCAAAGCCAGTATACTCTAATCCCTGACACATTGCTCAGATCTCTCTGCACAGAAGGCTACATGTTGCTGGTCAGAGTACCAGAGAGAAGAAAGTTGCACACAAAGAGATTCAGAAACCTCCCCAGAATCCGCCCCTCCCTTGAGGCTTTGGCTGATCAGTGCATTTCTGTGAGGAAACTCTCCCAGAACAGAAAAAGAACAACCCAAAAGGATTAAGAGGGAAAAATTCACAAAGTTTCCACAGGGCCAGGAATAGTTCCTCTACCCACTAGTCAAGAGTGGAAAATGGGGCATTGGGTAGTATGTGCATAATGGTTTTTCCTCAGTAGTGTGACAAAATTATTAATAGCTGCTCTAATCCCACCTAACAAAGATTAAATTCAAGACTTGAAAGCACCCATCTGTTTCCAAGTGACTTAACTATGTCCCAGAACAAAGCTCAAAAACATTTATAGGAATACAAAAATATCCAGCACCTAACAAGGTAAATTTCACAAAATCTGCCATACAAACATAAAAAGCATAGGAAAATAAGACTCATAATGACAAAAATAAATAAATACATCAAACTGACCCAGGAATTATGAAAATGAGTGAATGTGTAAACAAGGACATTAAAACAGTTATTATGATTGTATCCAGGTATTCAAAAATCTAGAGGAAAGATTAAGCATTTTAAATAGAGACGTAGATGATATGAAAAAGACCTAAATCAAACCAGAGATAAAAACAGCAATGTAAAAATAAGTCTCAATGCTAACCTCAAATCATATATAAAAATTAACTTAAAATAAATCATAGCCCTAAGTGTAAAAGTTAAAACCATGAAACTTCCATAAAGCATAAGAAAAAAAATCTTTGTGGCCTTGGTATATTATTTTTGGGTTTTTGTGTATTGGTTTTACATATTACATAGACAGCATGAACTTAAAAGAAAAATTAATGCTTGTACTTTATTAAGATTAAATATGACTGCCCTTTGAAAGATACCTTTATAAAAATAAAAAGGCAAGATATAGTCTGATAAACATTCACAATGCACATATCTGAAAAAAAATTGTTCCCAGAATATATAAACACATAACTCAATAAGAAAAACCATAACAATTTAAATAGACAAAAGATTTGAACTGATGCTTCACAAAAAAGATATATAAATAGCTAAGAAGCATTGAAACATCAATAATAAACAGGAAAATACAAATTAAAACCACCAAATACCCATTAGAAGTCACTAAAATGAAAAAAGTCTGACAATACGAAATGTTGGTAAGAATGTAAAAGCAATGGAAACTCTCCTATATTGTTGGTAGGAACAGAAAATTCTACCACCATTTGGAAAACATTTTGGGAGTTCCTTATAAAGTGAAACATGTACCTAACATTCAAACCAGTCATTCCATTCCTAAATATTTACTCAAGAGAATTAATAACATATGTTTACAGAAAGACTTTTACAAGTATATCCAGCCTGGTGATGGGTAAATGAATTGTGACAAAATCATACAATGAAATATTACCCAGTATGTACCGACTACTGGTACATGCAAGAATATGGATGAATCTCAGAAACATTATACAGTGAAATGAAACCAGACACGAAAGACTACATACTGCCTGACTCCACTTATATGAAAATGTAGAATAGGTATTACCAATCCACAGGGATGGAAAACAGATCAGTGTGTGTTTGGGGCCAAGGGGAAGAAGGAGTATTGACTACAAGGGGCCACAGGATAATTTTTGAATGAAGGAAATGTTCTATATATTGTTTTTTTTGGAAGTCATACATCCGGCATATATTTGTCAAAACTCATCAAATTATGTACTTGAAATGGCTGCATTTCTGTGTGTAAATTAAATTTGAACAAAATTGAGTTAATTTTTTACAGAGTCTCCATTATCAAACTTACATGGTATATGTGAAACCGAGCTCAATTTGTCCTGAAAGCACAGATGAATCACATCAGAGGGGAAAATTCAGAAAGTTCATGTAGGTTTGGCAATAGTTCCCCTTTACAGAGTAGAAAATGGGTCATTGGGTTGAATTTGAATTGACACCAGAATTCAAACTTTTGACATCAAAAGTTTGCATTGACAACTATACCACAAACTACACTTTAGACCTTGGGAGGAGTTCATGATCAAGTGACTGAGGTAAAACAAATCAATCCTGGTTTACAAATATGTCCATGTGATAATCTTGTGTCACCTTGTAGCATTTCAGTCCCACTATGTAACAGCCCTTGAGGATAGTGAGAAAGGAAATCCTCCAAGTGGGCAGGACTACAATTCAGTTTCTTTCTTTCTTTCCTTTTTTTTTTTTTTTTATAAAGAGATGGCATGTCTACACAACACAATGGGCAATGGATAATGGTTTTCTCATTTCTCAGGAGTTTGAAAGAAACAAAATAAGGGACTGATAACAAGAAGATCTGTATAAGAAGTGGTAAACTTCTGGGAATGGGTAAGACTTTGAAATTGCTTGTGCCCCAAGTAAATACTCACAAACAGGCAAATAGCCATCAATGGCAAAGCATTTTCCCAATAATAAAGTGGAGATGATTACATTTTCTGTGGAAATTAGCCATTCTCTTCCCAGCTACTGCAGCTTGACCAAATGGCCTTATGAACAAAGTGGTCAAAGCATCAGGAACAGAGGATATGCATAGGCTCAAACACAGCGTCTTCCCTTCAACAAGATTATTCTAGCCACCATTGTTGCTGAATATCTAGCATGCTGTCAGCTGAGTTTGAGGCTGATTCCCTTTTGTGGCACCCTTCTCAAGGGGATCTCCTTGTCAGGTTGACTACTTCTGCCATGGAAGAAGCAGCAACGTATTTTACCAGTATAAACACAGTGGATATGAATGTGCCTTCCCTGTCTGCTCTGTTTCTGTAAGCAACATCACCCATAGGCTAATAGAATGCCTGATTCTCTATAGTGATGCCCACACAACTTTGCTTTTGTCCAAAGAACACATTTGCCAGCAAAGAATGGGGGAAAGGTTCACATCCATAGAATTTACAGGTCTTGTCATGTACCACATCTCCCCAAATGGGTTTGCCTGAGACAACAGTGGGATACCTTATTAAAGATCCAGTTAGAGGGCTAATAACGCTTTGTTAGTCTATGTGCTGTCCTACAAGGTTTTGTATGTGTTCTGAACCAGGAACCAATATGATACTATCTTTTTCCATAGCCAGAGACATGGATTAAGGAACCAAGAGGTAAGAGTGAGAGTTATTCCTCTCTCTGTTAACCTAAAAGGCCCAATCACAAGCTTTGCTTTTTGTTTCCAGCCTTTTGGCTCTGCAGGTTTAAAGGACTTAATCCCTGAAAAATAAATGCTTCTACTAGTGGGCCTAACAATGATTCCATTGAACTTGAAGTTTAAATTATGTCCTGTCACTTTGAATTCTTTATGGCACTAAGGTAACAGGCAAAGAAGGCTTGCTGTTCCAACTGGAGTAAATAATACTGATTATCAAGGAAAAATAGAGTGGTTGCTATATAACAAAGGCAAAGAGGATTTTCCAGGTATCTAGTGCTCATATGTCTCATGTAAAAGGTTAGTGAAGGAGTAGAGCAACTCAAAAAGGCCAAGGCTACTAATAACTCTAGCTGCCCTTCAAAAGTGAAGTTTTGTATCACCCTGTCAGGTAAATAACCATGACTAGATAAGGTGCTTACTGAGGACAAATGGAATGAGTAGTGAGAGAAAGGAATTGTAAATACCAATGATGGCTTTTTATTCACTTACAGAAATGAATCACGTAGAAGCTAAGCCTATTTCCTTTTCTGCTTTTCAATATACATGGTTGCATTTGCATGTAAGTGTATTAGTAGAGATTAACCTTATAATTCAGTCTATAAGTTATAGAATATCAAAGGAGAACTGGAACTGAGTTAGAAAAATGTAGACATCATTTCAGTATTGTATACTGAAATGTATAAAGTAATTTATGGAAATTTATGTCCATTCCTCTGGGGAGATGGTGAACTGTATATATGGCTACATGTGTATATGGTAGATAAGGCATAGTTACATCATAGTATGTGGAAGCATGAAGTTGGGTGGTGGTTGTTTTTGAAGTTAAATTATGGACAGAACAGTGTATATGGATGCTGGGTTGACAAAGTTTGGACTATGTCAGATTTGTGTTCAACTTGACATCATTACTGTGCTTGTTTTTATCTGCTTCAAAGGAGAAGCTGAAACTCCATTACTCAGAACCCCTTTAACTGAAGATTAAAGATTAGTCTGCAAATGGCAAGCAAGTATTAAGATGCAGAAAGTAGCAAAGAAGAAAAAAAGCATTCTTTTCTAGCAACAATTAAAGAAATATGCACAGGGAGACAGAGATTCTGTAGGTAAGGGCTTCCAAATTAGCCATTTTTGGTGCTTCAGGCAGGAAGAACATCAGCAGTCACTTCTTGGAGAATCTTGAGATTCACAGAAGCTTCCAGATGAACTTTTGACAATTCTTTCTATGTCTCCTGGCCATTGGAATCAGCATGTAGGCTTTCCTGACCATCACTCCCCAACTCTAACAATGTTTATACTGATCATTACTATATTAAAACCCTTCCTATTTAGACATGCAGCGTGGCTTCCCATTTCCTGACTAAAATCTACCTATACAAGAAAATACCACAAGTCTGAAATGGCCAAAAAGTGATTGATAAATAGTCCTTTAGACAATTTAAAAAGAAGAAAATAAACCACAACAAAAACTCACCTCAACATCAGTTCTGGTCAAGCCATAGATAGGGGCTTTTTGCTACTTAATGATAATACCTCAAGTGTTATGTGCATGGAAAATAGAAGAGCTACTATCTTAGTCTATTTAGTGTTGCTCTGAAGGAATATCTGAGGCCGCATAATTTTTAAAGAAAAGACATTTATTTAGCTCATGGCTCTGCTGGCTGGAAGATTCAAGACTGGGCACCTGGTAAGGGCCTCAGGCTGCTTCCACCAGGAGGAAGGGGAAGGAGAGCAACAGTGTGCAGAGGTCACATGGCAAGAGAGGAAGCAAGAGAGAGAGCAGGATGCCATATTCTTATTAACAAGCAGCTCTCCTAGGAACTGACAAGAGGGAAAATTCACTCACCCCAAAGGAGAGCATTAATCTATTCATGTGGAATCTGCCCCCACGACCCAAACACCTCCCAGGAGGCTTTGCCTCCCAGTAGTGCCACTGTGTTGGGGATTATATTTCAACAGGAGATTTGGAGCAAACAAACATTCAAATTATAGCAGCTAATGTCTTAACTTACTATAAAATTATTTGAAAATACTATTTTTCTCTAGTTACACATATTTTGATAGGAAATGGAGGAAAAGTAGTCTGCCACATGAGTGTGAACTCAAAGGCTTTAGTCAAATGAATGAATCCCCCTCAGGGTTCTCACTCTCAAGGCAAGAAAATCCTCCATAAATACATCTCTCACCCAGATTTCACAGTTAATCTCAGCAAACTCATTATTGGTGAGCTTGTATTACCATATATAATCCACCATACTTACTATCATAACAATAGGTTTGAAATATTTTGTAAATTATCCATCATTTTAGATTGTTGAAAATATGGCATTTAATATTAGATTGAGTTAGTGGGAAAGGAAAACAACAACCAGTTTCCTGCTCCAAGAAACATTTCATGCCAATGACTACAATATAGTTTTCTGTTCAAAATTAATCATAAAATTAATGCTGATTTAGAAGATCCTTATGCATGCAACAAATAAAGAAAATACTTCCATGAGCAATCTAAATAAAGGCACACTTCTAAAAATGAAAACTCTCTCTGTTTGTGGTTTTATGTTTATAAAAGATTACTCCCACTTAACAGAAAATACTTGTGGTGTCAAAAAGAAACATTGTGGTCAATTAATGCTCCTATTAAGAGCATTTAAATATTTCATTGTTACAAAGAACCCATCATTCAAGCCACTGAATATTTATTTTCTTTTCATGTCTTAAAACAAGACTAAATTAAAGAAGTTATTCATTAAAGATCTATTTAGCCTATAAAAAGTAAATGAAGCTTTTCCAACTAAAAATAATCCTGGCCTCTTGCTACATTTTTAGCATGCTAGCAAATGACATACTGATATGGAAAGAGCTAGACAGCTACAGTGAACCCAATGTGCCTTTTGGCACAGAGTCAAACAATGTTCTATCAAGCAACACTACTGTCTACTATATAATGTGACACCTAAATCTATCAGTTACATCATATTCAGCTTTCAGATAAGTTTCACTGTTGATATGTTCTTAGCATCAAGTGACAAGAGAAAGTGTCCAGTGAAAACTTCTGAACTGCAGGCACTCACTCCAGAGGCATGACAACCTAATCTATGTTCAGCTAAGCTCTTTGGTAAACTGATAAAAATGTAACCAGTGACAACCAATTGTGGGAGAAGTTGATTCTAAGGCAATTGCACAGAGGGCAGAATACCTGAAATGGTTCCAGAACATGTTACAATCCAATCTGAAACGATGCATGAACAAGGAGAAAAGCCAGAAAGTGATAATAACAGAGCAGCTATAGCTGTCAGAGATGGAGCAGAGGAGAAAATATAAGTTGGAGAAAGTCTGAATACAGCTACAATCTGCAAATGATCTCAAAGAAGTAGCATTTTCTAAAGGACAGAAATTAGAACAGAAATGACAAATATTGAATATTTTCAGGCGATATTGTTTAGTTGTTTGAGAATACCATGTGATTATATGAGAAAATAATGACTGTCATTTGTTGACACTTACGTCAGACATTGTATCAGACATATCCATTATGTCATTGTCTTATTTAATCCTGTGACAATACCATAAGAGAATCATTGTTATCCTCATTTTATAAATGAGGAAATTAAGGTTCCAAAGCTATATGACTTTACCAAGATCATACAACCAACAAGTAGAAGTCAGCATTTGATCTCAAAGTCTAAATTCCTTTCCTATTGAAATATTTACTAGTGCATACGTGTTGCTTGTGTTTATATATATGTATGTGTATATATATATACACACACATATACAGAATATTTATACATATATTATTAGATTTTCATTCATACATATATTTTAGGGCATTTTGATGACCATGCTCAACACTATGGGGAGAAAAAAAGCCATATTGCCCATACTTTGAAAAACTAAAAAGGCATACTACAATCGTGGAAAAAAAATGGAGATAGTTAAGAAAGAAAAGGCGTTTAAGACAGGTTAAAAATAGGTAAAATAAATCTCATTACTTTTCTGGGATTTTCATAGACTGAAACAAACTTCCTTGGAGAAAGTAAATTTTAATGTGGTTTTTTTATAAGATATAGAAATAAGAAGAGGACTTTCATAAGGATTCTTTTAGAATAAAAAGCATGAGCACTCGGTACAATTCTGGATATCTCAGAAAAAATTTTAAAATTCTTTGATATTATTTGCCATAAAATAAAAAGCTTTGGGGGATGCTGCAGAGGATAGATTGGAAACATATATTAATAGAAACTGACCAAAATGTTTCATAAACTGCTGGTTGATTTCCTAGAGAAAGAGCTAAAAATATATTCCTATATTCAACAAAGAAAGTTCTGAAGATTGGTAAATACTCTGTTGTTATAATGTTTTTATCTCAATCTTAATAATAAGAATGGAGCCCTTTTCAATTTACTGAGACTAATAATTCAATAATAAACCACCTCTTCATTTGCTTACCTTAGGCAGCTGTCTTTAGAGGCCCTCTGCTATTTTTAAACCTAGTAGGGGACCCAAAATATCTAAGATGGCTCCAGAAAAAATGGCAGATTAGTGGTGACCTCCTGGTTCTCTGCTCCCAGAGTAGGAGATGAAGAACATGGATAGCTACACACAAGTGGATCACTCTCTCACAAGAACAGCATCGTGAATCCGCAAAGCAACAGCACTGGCGGGGAAAAAAAAAGGTGAATTGGAGAATCAACCACAAAGTCTGGACAGTGTGAGATATACAATAGAGAATAGAGCATGGGTTGGCCATGCCCGTGGGCTGGCGAGGGCAGTGTGATCTGACCCACAGGAAGACCACTCTTCCGCCACTGACCTCCACATCTTCTCAGGCAGGGAAGTGCCTAGAGACAGTGCGAAGTTGTGGCACCGGATGACAGGCTATGTGGAGAAGAGACAATAGCAGGAAACATTTTGAACTCTCCAGTGCTCTGTGCCAGGTCTGCACTGGGCAGGGGAGGGACTGGTCTGAGTGGACACTCCCCAGGTCCCTAGGAGGGAGTGTGGAGACAGGCACCTCGCCTCTTGCAGTCACAGGGACCAGAATAAAGGAGGTGAACGGCGAAAGGGAGGCTCTGACCCTGGAAACCGCCAAAGATTCGGCTGGCGCAGGGTGAGACAGAGAGTGCAGGACCCTCTACTGGACTGATGTGAGACTGTGGGTCAGGGAAGCAATGGGGACAGCTCCGGGCTCATTGAAACAGTCTGCCAAACCCAGCACCTGGGCCCCCACCCGCCAGCAGTCATCTCTAGTGCCGGCTCTCTGTGGGTGTGGGGCCGCCATTTTGGGCCGCACAGAAATGCTGTGGCACATTTCGGTTCTGGGCACCACCCCAACCCAGCAGGGCGAGCTCAAGCAACGGTCTCAGGCAACACCCCTGACCCTGCCTGGCAGAGCAGGCCCCGCCATTGGAGGAGGGGAGTAACGAGAGAAGCCACTTTCTAAACATTCCTCCTGCAACCTGGCCACTTGCCTTTTCCTGCCGGCAGCCCTAGAGGTGTGGAGTGGCAGGAGAAGCTGCTTTCTGACCTGGGATGCACAGTGGCCTCAGGTGGCATTCCTTTCCTGGCCTGAATGCTTTTCTAGCTTGCTGCTGGGATAAACCCCACCCTTGGAGGTGGGAGTAACGAGAGAAGCCGCTTCCTGGACTGAGATCATGAAGGCCTCAAGCATTGCCCCTCCCCCAGCCCAGAAGCTAGACTTCCTCTCTGGCAGGGCCAAGATCCCGCCTTTGGAAGAGGGAAGAAAGGAGAGAAGATGTTTTCTGGGTTGGGATATGGGGAGGTTTCAGGCAATGCCTCTCTCCCAGCCTGGCAGGGCAGACTCCTCCCTTGCAGGTAGGAAGAAGGTAGAAAAATTGCTTTCTCTGTGCAACTGGCATGAATATGTGGGACTTTGGAACTAAGCAAAAGGGGGCAGATGATTGATTTGGTCCAGAGGGTTGGTTTTGATCATCTGATAAGAACATAACACTAGGGCTTGCCATTGGCACCTAGGCCACTGCCAGCTTTGGGGCTTGTGGACTGGGAAGGAAAATCCTGGCCAGAGTCCTCAGCAATTGAACCAATTGACATCCCCCACCTGGAGCTGCCTCACAAGTGTGGCAAAATAGCCCTGAAGAACATATTAGCAGCCATCCCCTAGCAGAAGATCAAGCAACCACAGAAGCGTATGCTCTCAGGCTTGAAGGTACCTGTTGCCCTTACCTCACCTAAAGTGGCAACAGGGCTCAAATTACCCTTGTGAGGGACAAGACATTTCCCAAAGACTGGGGCACTTGTAGACCCCATTCCAGGGTTTAGAGCCCAACACAAAGGCATCGGAATACCTTGATAAGTGACTCCTCCATGTAAACTACAAGCAACGACAGAGAGGGTAACCCCATAGCCCAACACAGTGCCTTCCATCTCAAACTATCGGAGGGCAGTAGAGTCACACACACAAGAGTGATTCACCACCTGGGAGCTTAAGCAAGGGGTCCAAACTCACTGCTCTCCTTTGGCAAAAGGTGAAGACAAAAGGTCAGAGAGAATCCAATAGGCTAAAACACCTCTGAGGCAATACAGGACCTGACCACATCTCCCCAGCACTGTCAAGGAACGTCCCCCTTTGGGGACTTGGAGATAACATAATAAAGCAGCCCCAGCAACCCCAGTTGTCAACAAAGTGGTCTGATAAGAAAGAATTGGTGAAAGAACACAGGAAACATGAAAGATCAGAGAGAAAAGTCACCCCCAAAAGAAAACATTTGATTTCCATCACTAGATACCAACTTACATGATATGATTAAACTGACAGAGGAAGAATTCTGAATATGGATTGTAAGAAAACTCAGTGGAATTAAAGAGAAAATAGAAACCCAACATAAAGAAGTCACAAGAACAATACATGAAATGAATGAAAAATTGAGAAAGATGGTATCCTCCCCATCTCATTCTATGAAGCCAGTATCACCTTGATACCAAAGCCAGAAGAGGACACAACGCAAAAAGAAAACTACAGACTAATATCCCTCATGAATATAAATGCAAAAATCCTCAACAAAATGTTAGCAAATCAAATCCAATAGCATATCAAAAAAATACTGTAATCCTAGCTCTTGGGAGGCCGAGGCGGGTGGATTGCTCAAGGTCAGGAGTTCAAAACCAGCCTGAGCAAGAGCGAGACCCCGTCTCTACTATAAATAGAAAGAAATTAATTGGCCAACTGATATATATATAAAAAAATTAGCCGGGCATGGTGGCGCATGCCTGTAGTCCCAGCTACTCGGGAGGCTGAGGCAGGAGGATCGCTTGAGCCCAGGAGTTTGAGGTTGCTGTGAGCTAGGCTGACGCCACGGCACTCACTCTAGCCTGGAAAACAAAGCGAGACTCTGTCTCAAAAAAAAATAAATAAATAAATAAAAAAATAATTCACCATGACCAGGTGGGCTTTATCCCAGAGATGCAAGGCTGGTTCAACATACACAAATCTATAAATGCAATACACCTCATAAATAAAAGCAAGAAAAAATCATATCATTGTTTCAGTAGATGCAGAAAAAGCATTTGACAAAGTCCAGCACACCTTTATGGTAAAAGCTCTTATCAAAATAGGCATAGACAGTCTTAAAATTATTAAGACTATATATGATAAACCCACAGCCAATATCATACTGAATGGGGGAAAATTGAAACCATTCCCACTTAGAACTGGAACCAGACAAGGTTGCCCACTATCTCCACTTCTATTCAACATAGTGCTGGAAGTCCTTGCTAGAGAAATTAGACAAGAAAGGGGAATTAAGGGCATCCAAATGGAGGCAGAAGAGATCAAACTCTTACTCTTTGCTGATGATATGCTATTATATCTAGAAAACCCCAGGGATTCAACCAAGAGACTCCTGGAATTGATAAATGAATTCAGTAAAGTCTCAGGATACAAAATCAATACACACAAATCAGAGGAATTCTTATATGCCAATGATAGTCAAGCCAAAAATCAAATAAAAAATGCAGTACATTTATAATAGCCTCAAAGAAAATTAAACATCTAGGAATATATTTAATGAAAGAGGTGAGAGACGTATATAGGGAGAACTATGAAACACTAAGACAAGAAATTGTAGAACATGTAAACAGATGGAAAAATCTACCTTGCTCATGGATTGGCAGAATCAACATTGTTACAACGTCCATACTACCCAAAGTGATCTACAGAACTAATGCAATCCCTATCAAAGTACCATTATCATTCTTAACAGATCTAGAAAAAATAATTCTACACTTTGTATGGAACCAGAGAAGACCTCGTATATCCAAAGCATCTTAAGCAAAAAGAACAAACTGGAGGTATTAGTCTACCAGACTTCAAGCTGTACCACAAGGCTATATAGTAACTAAAACAGCACAGACTGGCCCAAGAACACAGATATAGACCTTTGGAACAGGACTGAGAATCAAGAGATGAAACCATCCACATATTGTCCTCTAATCTTTGACAAAGCAGACAAAAATATACACTGGGGAAAAGAATCTCTTTTCAATAAATGGTGCTGGGAAAATTGGATAACTATATGCAGAAGATTAAAACTGGATCCCCACCTCTCACGTCTCACAAAAATCAATTCCCAATGGATAACAGACTTAAACCTAAGGCATGAAACCTTAAGAATCTTAGAAGAAAATGTAGGGAAGACTCTTTCACTTTGAGACATCAGCCTAGGCAAAGAATTTATGAAGACCCCCAAAGCAATCACAGCAGCAACAAAATAAATAAATGGTACCTGATCAAATTAAAAAGATTCTGCACAACCAAGGAAACCATCATTAGAACAAATAGATAGCCTACAGAATGGAAGAGAATATTTGCTTTCTACATATCTGATAAAGGGCTGATAATTCTTATCAACATCTCTCTAGAACTCAAAAAAACCACCAAGAAAAAAAATCAGACAACCCAATCAATAAATGTGCAAAGGACATGAACAGAAACGTTTCAAAAGAAGACAGAATAATGGCCAGCAAACATATAAAAAAATTCCAAACATCTCTAATCATTAGAGAAATGCAAATCAAAACCACAATGAGATATCATCTAACTCCAGTCAGATTTGCCTTTATAAAAAAAACCCCAAAACAATAAATGCTGGTGAGGGTGTGAAGAAATGAGAACACTTTTACACTATTGGTGGGGCTGTAAATTAGTACAACCTCTGTGGGAAAGAATTTGGAGATACCTCAAAGAGCTAAAAATAGAAATACCATTTAATCCAGCAATAGCACTATTAGGCATCTAGCCAAACGAACAAAAGACATTCTATAATAAAGACATCTGCACCTGAATGTTTATGGCAGCACAATTCACTATTGCAAGGATGTGGAAACAACCCAAGTGCCCGTCAATCCATGAGTGGTATACGGTATATGTGGTATATGTATACAATGGAATACTACTCAATTACAAAAACCAGTGGTGATCTAGCACCTCTTATATTTTTTTGGATAGAGCTTGAGCCCATCCTCTGAAGTGAGGTATCACAAGAATGGAAGAATAAGCACCACATGTACTTGCCATCAAATTGATACTAACCGATCAACACTAAGGTGCTCACACAGTAGTAATATTCATTGAGAGTTGGGAGGATGGGGTGGGTAAACTCACAACTAATGGACACAGTGAGTGTTATAGGGAGGAAAGGGCACATCTCAAATCACGGCTTGTGTGTGGCAAAGTCATAACATGTAACCAAAATGTTTGTACCCCCATAATATCCTAAAATTTAAAAAAAATCTAAGATATATATATGTCTCCCTGGTAGCTTAAGAGAATAAATAGGTGAATACAATTATCTGTATCATTAGGTAATGTAAGCACACACCAGGATCTTTTTCTGATTAGCTGCACAAACTTCAACAATCCAAAAGCCTTGTTTTTGCCTCATCTTCTTTCACTATGACATAAGCAAATTGGATTAGATGGTGTCTAAAAACTTATTGCTCTTATTTCTGTGATTTTGTACACCAAACTGTTTAAGTGTGGCTGACACCAAGGAGTAGACATTTGTGGGAACGCCAACCTCCATATTGTCTGCCTATTTGCTCTTGTTTATTTTTTTAATGATGAACATGTATTGTTTTTTTAAAAAGAGACATCAATATTGATTTTTTAATCTATTAAGATAAGCGAAATAATAGAATTCTGCTGCCTTTGTTGCATACCATGGCTGAGCTCCACTACATGTCATCTAGAAATAATCCTTTAGCCACACATTTTAAACACCTGGCAGAGTAACCTCCACTCCTCCTTTTACACTCAGAGGGGATCGGTTTCACTGGTCCTTTCAGTGAATAAATACCTCATTCTTTTCAATCTTTTCTTTTCTTTCCCAACTTTATTTTACATACCGTCACAAGTGACTTGGCTGGGCCCCTCACACTATCTGACCAAACCCAGCGTGATTGGAACCTCTGAAAAGAAAACCCCTTGCATTTCCCTTTTGATCGTTTTAAGAGTATGTCAATCTCTGAATATCACTTTCTTGTTCTAGCAAGAATAAGTCTGGTCGCCACTGCCAGGTCATTATCAAATTTCTCCTGCTTTTGTGATAAGCGTTTGGGATTTCAGCTCACTAAAGGAGGGCTCCCTGAGACTGCTGCTGGAGCTGGGCTCCCTGAATTATCTCCATCTGGCCCACATCTCAGTGCATCAGCGGAGCTAAGGCCTGACAGCTGGATTATAATGTTGCCTTTGTGTCACATGAAAAAGTTTCCTATTTGTCTGTCAAATGTAAATCTACTAGGTCTGGCATCCACAAGGTAGTTTTCAGGAAAGAATGCTTTTGGAGGTGGTGGTCTAGTTTGAGTTTTGTAGCAGCCAGGGATTTGGGGGGTTCTGTGTGTGTGTGTGTGTGTGTGTGTGTGTGTGTGTGTGTGTGTGTGTGTGTGTGTGTGTTTAATCTGTACTTTAAACCATCCCTTTAAAAACAACTGTCCTTAGGCCCAGAAAAATTCATCAGGCAACTTTACTTCTATTGGTTTCCATCCTGATGAACTATAGCATGAACCTATTTACTCAGCCATGTAATTTTGAAGAAGAACCTAGGATTTGGGTAAATAACCCCACAGAATATCTGTCTCCAGTTGCCACCCAATATTGTAACTAGAACAACTTCATCTCATCGGGGTGGCTAGGTCTGATGTGTCAACTACAAGACAGATTGACGCACTCGGGCAGTCGATCCCTCCCCTCCTATTTCTCCCCAATGCTCTGACAATAGCAGGTGCTATTGTCACCACTGTGTTCCTAGGCACCTACGCCACTGCTTTCCGGCTATTCAAAGCTGATTCCACCTTCCACCGTCTTACAAGCACACTATTAAGAATTGCTTTTCTCCCCAACCAATAAAATTGAGGTTATTCTCCAATGTAAGTTATTTTAGGCAATAGTCACTGTATGTATTTTCTAGGGCTGCTGTAACAAATTATCACAAATTTCATTGCCTAAAACAACAGGAATTTATTCCCCCACAGTTCTGAAGGCCAGATGTCTGAAATCAAGCAGGACTACACTTCTTCTGAGGCCTCTAGGGGAGTGCGCTTTCTTGCAATTCCACCTTTGGGAGACTCTCACGTTTCCTGGTGGCGGCATCACCCAGTCTTCCCCTCCATGGTCACACTGCCCCTTCCTCTTCTTTTTGTCTCCTCCTCTGTCTCTCTGTAGAATCTCCCTCTGCTTCTACTTTTAAGGACATTTGTGATGATACTTAGGGCTCACCTGGATAATTCAATGTAATCTCTTCATCTCAAAATCCTTAATTTAGTCCCATCTGCAAAGACATGTTTACAAATTCCATCGATTCAGACTTGATAGTTTTGAGCAGCCATAATTCAACCAATTCAGTCAGCCACTGAAGGTTTGGGCCCTAAAATTTTTACCTCTTTAGAGGTAAAAAAAAAAAAAACAACAATTTACAATTTTCTTTGTTGAAGGATTGATATCAGGTATCTCCATGTTCATTTATATGATATCACCATGAACTGTTCTCATAGTTTACCTTATTAACCCTGAATATCTGTCCCAAGATGGGCACTTGTCCTTCAATTTTTGCTATCTCGGAATGATTTCCTACTTCTTTCATATGTTTTCCTCACTTGCTCCCTGTTCTCTGAAAATAGTATTTATTCTTTTGATTAAAAAAACTATTTATTGTATTAAAGACTACCTTTATCACCCCCAGTCTTCTTTCCTTCAACAAATATTTCTTGAGTTCCTATAATGCTCCAAAATCTCTGAGAGCAGTTGACTCTTAATCCCAAAGTCCTTTACCCTGAACTTACCTAGGAGTCCTAAGCACATTCATGAAAACATTCTCGTAGCCTGTATTGCCTGTAAAGTCCTCAACATGGACAGGCATATGTATAGAGATGTGTAGCCAAGCCTCTGAAAGCTGAGGACTGCTAGCTATACTCCCCTTAACATCCCCAAATTTTAAGTACCTTTTGGGACACTCAGTATATCCCTAGAGGTCCTGCTAGAGTCCCCTTAGCATGAAGCCAGGCAGAGTGGCAGTGAGCAACTGTAGGTTGAACAGAATGGTTTAAACATCTCAACCCAAGGATCACCTCACCAAAGGGTGGTGACAAAATCAATAGTCTGCTGTGGGTGGTGGATTCCTAAGAGGTAGGAAACTAAATACTCTAAAAGCCCAGAAGAAAATCACTCTATCTTGGAGATCCAAAAACTAGCACAAAGGAATTTTCAGATGAGCAGGGTGTCCCACTGACAAGGTAGTTGGACAGGGAGCTATGTGAATGGAATCTTCCTGTAGAGAAGTCAGGAATTACATTGAACAAGAAAAATTTTAAGCTTACTTTTCAAATTACAAACTTAATATACACTTAGTGTAGAAAACCTGGCAAGTACAGAAGTGTATTTTAAAAGACTAAAATTGTTCATAAATCCCATCACCCAGGTAGAACCACAATTAACATTTTGCTGTGTTTCCTCTAAATCTTTATGTAAAAGTGCCTAAATTTGTTGTTCATTGTAACTTTGCAGTTATTTTATATATACTATTTTCATTCTACTTTATTTTTCACTTAACAGTGCATGGAGATCATTTTCTCCTTTTATTAAGTATTCATTTCAAACATGGTTTCAATGAGTGAATAATATCTTATGTAATTTGACCTAAGTATTCTTCATTGTTGGATATTTGTTTCAGACTTTATACTATATAAAGGATGCTAGGGCAAGCATCTTAGTGCATAATTCTTTATATAAGTCATTGATTATTACTATAATTTCCTAGATTTAGAAATAGTATGTCAAGAACATTTATACTTTTAGGATTCCTGACACAGTAAATAATTCAGTTATCAGATCATATGTAAATAACTTAATTTAGTTCCTGGCATATAGAAATTCTAAATTAATGCTAGCTAATTCTTAATAATAATTTGCTATTCAAAATAATTATACCAACTGGTATTTCCATTGCCATATCCTTTTAACTACAATCTTATTAGAAACACTTCTCTGAATCCCCTTTGAAGTCTGGGGATGAGTTTCAAGTTCTGACCGCCCACCACCCCCAGGTTCTGTACTGGTTTCAGATGGGGCACTTGCTGTATTTCAGTCTCTCTGAACTGAACATTTAGAAATGATCCAATGTGTTCACTTCCCCTCTCAACCAGATCCCTTAGGGCCATGCTGTAAATAGCTTACCTTTTCTAACACGTGATGATGGACTGACACCCAGAGATGAGCAGACGGCACAATATCCACATGAAAACGAGAATTATTCTATGTGGTTTGGTATCCTCTAAGGAATAACCTTCTATTTTATTTAAGCCTTGTCCACAGAAAAACTACCAAGGTTAATTTTCTATTTCAGAAAGCACTCAGCATATTGTTACTGTGAACATTTGCTTCTCCCTCCTGTATTTTGAAAGGCACTTTTGATTTAATACATGGAGTTGTGTTATAGCTGCCCTATACTTGAACATAAGGATGATTTATAAGGGTTTCTTACAAGTGTGTGCTGTGCAATCCAAAAGGGCTGACCTTTGGTCATTCTCAAAATTGGGAAGAAATTAGCTCATTAAAAGGCAATATCATATCCCTTATTCAGCTGTCATGAAGTTCAACTTGAAATATAATATATTTTAAGCTTAAGCTTGTATTCTATCCAACTCAGGTTTTGATATCACACTTCATATGATTGCAACAGCAGTTCAATATGTTTTGTGTAATTCTATAAAATTTCACCCCAATGTTTCTTATGATAGCAAGGATTCAGTTATACTGCAAGAAATATCATATCCTCTTACTTAAAGTTCCATCAGGAATTTCTCTCATTTTACCTCTTAGTCTACATGTGGCCATTATCCAAGTCCCTCAGCACCACTATTACAAATGAATTCTACTGTATAACATCATTAGCTACACACATTACATCAATTAGGATATTCATTTCCGTTGGAAGGTCAGGGTTGGTGTTTCTGCCCAAAGGCCCATAACTTCCTACAGCATGATCTGTGTGTGCAGCATTAGATTCATATTTTAGATGGTGACAACTAAAACACTACAAATAAGTATTCAAGATATACTAAATAAAGACAAATATTTTAACCTATGATGTCAACACACACACTCTGAAGACTCGGTTCAGGCAGGGAACACATCTTATTCATCATTATAATAAGTGCTTCAAACAGTGCCATGTAGTAGAGACTATTTTTATGAAACAAAGAAAATGAGAGAAGAAAGTTAAGGAAAGGAAGAAAAGAACAAGAGGGATGGAAGGAGAGGAAGAGGGGAAGAAGAAGGAAGGAAGGGAGGAAGGGATGGAGGAAAGGAGGGAATATCAGAGTAACGTACCATATGCAGCTTACTGGAGTCTTGCACTTACCTGCTTCTAGCCAATCTGTCCTTAAACTTCCGTGGACAGACGATTTGTGCTGATTCATGACCATTGTCATACTAAACCCTGACTTAGTCACCTGGCTTCATTTTCTGTTATTGCTGATTTTGGCATTGTAATACAACCTTGTAAAACAAAGTAGTTGTTTGTTGGGCTTGTGGTCTCCAGGCCATATTACTACCCCTAGTCTGCTGTTCAAATCGATTTTTTTCTTTGTTCCAGGTTCTTCTCTGTGCACCATTGGTTTGGTTTGGAATTTTCTCAACTGGACCTTGGTTAAATTTGTCACTTAAACAGGAAAAACCAAATTCCCTTGTGTTGAAAATTTAACCTCATCATATTTTCAGCTGACCCATTTATTCTAAAAGAATCTATACCCATATTTCCCTGGAACTCTAGATTTTTAACTGATTGAAAGTAATTGTAAATATCTTAATTACTTTGTAAGAGCAGCCAACAGAACTCAAAAACTATCCTTAAGTGAAATTTTGGAAGGATTTTTACATTTGCACAAATAGTATGAAAGCAGACTAATGTGAAGAAGAACCAAATGTAAACTCAAGCTCTCTAGTATTCTCTCTGTCTCTCCACCTTGCTGCCTCTCTGTCTCTCTCTCTCTCTCTCTGTCTCTCTCTCACTCTCTCTCTCTCTCACACACACACACACACACACACACACACACACACACACCAACAAGAGTGTATAAGTGTTTTCCTTAGAAAGTAGTCTGTCTTTGATCATGGCAGAAAGAATATAACCTTATATTTCAAATCTGAGCTCTAACATTTACAATTGTGTGACATTTGTGTATGCATCTTTTTAAGAATAATGACTGAGATGTTGCTTGTTTAAAATATAAAACTAAGATATACTGTCAGAAATTTAGAGTAAATAAATAAAAGAATGAAAGTCACCTGTAATCCATTACCCTAAGTGCTACAGCAAATTTTACCAGGTTAATTTTTTTTATTTTCATGTGATTCTCTGAGTCTCTGTGTTGCGTATCTTTGCTTATTTTTTAAAAAATAGATATGTGTATATACGTATATACACATAGATATATGAATAATTTTGTATTTTTTTAAATTTATCAATATCTAGGAGGTATTTTCTGTCACCAAATAATAGCATACTAATTTTTCATTTTTTGCATTGTACCACATGAATGTACTATAATTTATTCAACCAATTAGCTTTGAGTCATTTAGATTCTTTCTAACTTAGTTAACATTTTGATATTATGTTTCTTCAACCATATAAATACAAAAAAAAAACCAAATTAACAACTTCAAAGGATAGAGATTAAAGTATCTGACACAGCGGTTGGCACAGGTATTGAATAAAAATTAGTTTCTCTTTTTCCTTCCTAAAATGAGATTTCATTGTCTCCCACATTCTTCCAGTGAGAAATTAACCAAGACTAAAAATGAGATATAAGTAAATATTGCATAAATTGTCAAAGAGTACTGATAATTTGGACAAATAAACAGATAAGAAGTTGTCTTTTCATACTATTACCGGGAACTACAAGCAAATTTTAAATAGCTTACTAAATTGAATCAGTCTGAATCTAAAATTGTGAGATAATTTTATAGTACATTTAAGAGAAAACAAAATTTTAGATCATGTTTGTAAAGTGAAATATACTTCATAATATACAATCAATTTTTAGAAATTAATTTAAAAGTTACAAAATTAGAACTCTTAGGAACTTAAAAATTACAAAAGTAGAACTATTTCAAAATTAAATACATTTAGTTTACTTGTTCATATTTTAAAATTAATTTGATAAGCGCATCATCATTTCATACATATATGAAAGTTTTTTAAATGTGTAATTTACCTTCTTGCTAATGTATTTTGAAGATTTTTTTTCACTCTTATTTTTTTATTTTCTGAAAGCTATGATATAGATCATCACAGAATATCCCAAGTTTCTCCATATCCTTAAAAGCAGGTAAACACAGAGGATTTGTGGGCCACAATACTGCTTTCTGTAATTTCATCTCCCTTTATCTTGCAGTTCCATGGGAAATAAAGTTACATGTCCTTCAAATTTAATGTAATCGATTAAAGACTTTTGACTCCAAAGTTTTACCTGTGGATACTGGAAGTTGGAGTCGATTAGTAATCAAGAGATAAAAACCCAAATTTAAATGTTCTGGAATGCACTTGATCTATGGAAATGAGTACTGAACCAGAAGGGTCCCTAACAAGATTTCAGGATCATTTGACAGAGAAACAACCATCAGACAAACTAAAGGGCAAGAGATACATGATAATCACATAAACTAAGATAATGCTGAAAAGCAATGAAATATATTTTCTTCTGTGACATCCCACTTCCCACCTTTCCCTTTAATCCAATAAAAATACCTATGAGGAATCTTACAGAACATCATGCCAGTGTTGTGAGTTACTGAGAGGCAGTAGTGGAGGAGCCAAGGGCCATCTGAGGCCCAAAGATTGAAGGTCCCAAGGTAGAGGCCAAAGTGAGAAGCAAAATTACTTTCTGGAGTTGGAAGTACACAAAAGCCAAAGATCAAGACAAACTAAATAGTTGATCAAAAGTGCAGAGATAACATAACCTTGAAATTGTAAAAATTTTGACCTCTACAAGTAAACTGCTATACACTTCCTGCTCTGGCCAGTTGGGACATGACCATTTTAGGACCCAACAGCAGGAGGTAAGTGAGTCAAGAGAAAAATATAATAAACAAGCTATTGTGACAAGAGTGAGAAATGTGTGGAAAAAGAAAAAAACTTGAGACTGGCATAATACCTCTAAATGTAGGCCCATTAGCATGCTGCTCAAGAAGACAATTTTGGCCAAAGTGTCTTCTATCTTCTAAAATCCTTTTATGTTTGCCTGCTTTTCCTCTCTGTAATTTAATCAAGTTCAAATAAGATATTTGGATAGCAACTATTTACCTGTTGATCTATCTACATACCTGATATGAGTCTAATGAGATGGAGAATGCAAACCTGAAGAAGAAACTCTGTGCCTTCAAGGAAATTACAAAATAGTATGGCAAGTGAACCAACTAAACAAATAATGTCACAAAGTGAAGAGTGAGATATGGTTTGTGAAGTCAGAGAAAGGAGAGAGTACATTTGGTTGAAAGGATTCAGAAAAGGCTTCATGAAGGAGGTGACATTTCAGAATGAATCTAAAAATGAGTAAGATTTTTTTCAGGTAGAGTTGAGGGGGGATTGTTTGCTAGCTACTATACAGTCAGTGAATATTTTTGAACAAGAGTGGTAGGACCTGCGTGTCAGAAAGATGTCACTCGCAGAAGTCAGGGTCTGACAACCAGGACCTAAGGAACTGCCTCAACGTGTCTAGTGGCAATTTTATTACTTCCAAAAAGAGATTTTTATATGCTTACTAACACTGTTTCCAGCAATCCTCACATATTGAAAATTTTATGGAATAATTAGTCATTCCTGTGATGTTTCACAAGAACATAGAAATTTGAGCAATCATCTGTTCCTAGTTGATAACATTTGGTTATCATTTGGTTGATAACCTTTTTAGAGAAGTACGTCTCTTTTCCAAAGCACCGTTGTATGGTTATTTTAAAAAATTATTTACCCACATCTAGCAAGATGAAATTTATGCTATAGATACAAATATCAAGACTTGAAAGCTTTCCATGGCAGATTTTAATCTCATTTCGCTGAGTCATATCTTGAATCAAATCTGCAAATCTTGTGTGCAGCCATGTGCTCATGTAGACACTGATTTTCAAAGGTATCTTACGTGGGATGCATAGTGCTGCATTAGTTAAACATTCAGGCAAAGACTCTAATTGGTTTCCAAACTGAGAGATTTTTAAATCACATTAGAAAGGAAATGACTGCTTCCAGATACAGTTCCATGGAGAATTTCTGGAAAGTTTTTGTGCCTATAACCTTCTAGCATATCTAGAATGCCCTCTGCCCCTGGAGAGACAGGAGCTTCTCTAACCACTACAATCTGGTTTAGAGAACATCATTGCTCTGTGGATATTCTGAAGAATAAGGGCTCCAAACATCTCTGCTAAATTTATAGAAACCCTCTTCATCGGTCCTGTCTCTGTCCCTTGGGTGAACTATTTATTCACCAAGGAGACCTTGACTTAGGAAGTGCTACATTTTATGGAACTTTCCTTTGTGCATTATAGAGATGTTCTATGTATTGAGAAATGTTTGCATTGACCTGGAATGAAATAAGAAATTGAACTACTCCAAAATTCCTAACCATATACACTGCAGGTGCTGTATAACTAGGAATCATAATTCACAGGATTCTGTCTCAGGGAGCAGGTAGTCCCTGGGAACCATTCCATTCTTTCCTAGGCCCGCAATGTAACTCCTGCTGCCATTTTCTCACCTGTTCTCTCTCATGGATTTCTTTTTGGCATCCAGTTCAGTGCTTTCTCCTCTCTCCTATACTGCCCAACGCTATTTTGAACTTTTGTGATCACTTCACTTTGAAATAGAAGTTGGCCTGTTGTTTACAACAATACTGTTAAATAACGAAGGTGAGTCTTTGTATTTCCCTCCTCTTTCCTGTCTTTATTGTCACCAAATTCAAACTTCATGTACATTGTTTCCCATATTTAAGAATTAAACAAGAAAACCTAATTCAGGGAGAAAAATCTTGCTCTCGGAATAAATTTTCCTTAATGATTTTAATATATTGATTAACTTGGGAAAGCCCACAGCCTCTCTTCATAAGACATGCTATGGTTTTTTGTTATATTTTTTAAAGTTACCTTCTTACCTTCCAAAATTGATGTTAAATTTCATACTATGGTCCCTACATTATGAACGTAGAATCATTAATGCTATTCTAGAAAGCCATTCAGAATTATTATTTAATTTATAAAAGAAATACAAGTGATGTCATGAAAAGAAAGAGAAATAGATCTGAGGGATCAATTTTTGTCATTTTCAGTATATAGATTTACTAAAATCAACAATTGATTGAATAATAATATCCAATAATAAGGATGTTAATGCAGCCAATATAATGCTTCTTCTGTCTTTCCCTTTTTTTAACCAAATGACCAAAAACTCTTATAACATTTAGAAAATTAAGTAAAGGAAATGTTTTTATGATATCAGAGTATTTTTGCTTTTCTTTGGTTTTATCCCTCAAAGAGAAATCATTTTGCATAACAAACATTTTTTAAATGCCACTTGAATTTTCAGAAATGAGGCAATCTGGGCACCAATGACTTTTTAACTTTGAATTGGACACTTGGTCCTCAACTTACATGACCTCTCAGTCACTTTTGATACTGTGACTATTTCTTGTACCTTGAAATTATTCCCTCCAACATCTTCCAAGATTCTTCTGTCTTGATTTAATTCCTATGTCTATGGTTGCTCTATCTCAATCTCAAAGCCAAAGTCCAGGCTTTATCTTCCCCTTTATCCCTCTAAATATGGGTTTTTCCCAAGGTTTCTTTATTTCTACTCTTCTGATTCCAATTAATCATCTGTCCTGGAACCTGTGACATTACTACCTATTCAGCAATAAGTTTCAAATCTATTAATATATTTTTTCACATCTCTCTTCTGAGCTCCAATTCATATATACATATGCCAAGTACACATCATTCATCTTTAAATCAATAGATCCAAATTGAACTCACCATCTTTCCTACCTCTTTTCTGTACTTACCCCTTCAAAATATTGTGATATGGGTCACAATCTACCCAATAGGCTGAGTCAGAAACTGGGCGGTCGACTTTAACCATTGAGTCTTTTCCATCCCCCAATCTATCACCCAGTCTTTTTGATCCAACCTCCGTACTATCTCTTACACCAATCCCATTCTCTCAGTTTCTACCCCTGCTACTTCAGCACAGGCACTCATCGTTCTTACCTGCAATACCCAACAGCCTGCCAAGTTTATTCTGAGGTTTCTCTATCCACCTTCTACACTGATCCTACATCTGTTATTTTCAACTGAGTGACTGCAATTATAACATATGATAATCCCATCTAAGTGTTGGGAAAGAGTAGGGTGAAAGAACAGAGATTTCTTTAATTAAGCAAATCATATTCATGATAGATAATTGGGAGAATCTTATCAGAGATCATAATTTCTTTATTCTTAGAAATAATGTTATTTTGAACTTCAAAATCTTTTAAAGAAATATTCTTTATATGTTTTGAAAGATAGCATGTACTTTTTGTTTTTAAAAACAAAAAGAAAAGAAAAAACTATTTTGTGTAAAAGTCTTTAATGAATCTGCATTATACTTAGAATAAAGAGACAATTGTTTAGCATGATTTACAAATTTCTTCATGATCTGTCTCCTGTTTATCTCCCCCAACCTTTCATCAATGGTTACTAAACATAAATAGGATGTAGAACTACAGGTGAGAAAGTGCTATTAGATGACTTAATGTCTCTACACATGCTTTGCACTTACTTGAAATATCCAAACTTTACTACCCCTTACACATACACAAATCCCTAAACACATTTCCTCCTGGCTGGTATATTCTTTTCTTTCAAGAAACCTATCAAGTATAGTTGTGTTTAGAATATCTTATTTGACAACAAAGTAAATTTTTAGGTTAAAAAACATGCCACTATTCTCTGCTCTCATCCTTAAATATTCTATGAATGCCTGTATTATATCACTCATTGCACTATAGTGAAATGCTTGGCTTCCTTATCCATAGTCCCAATATATAGTGAACTTCTTGAGAACAAAGTATATGTTTTTACATTTATATCCTCAACAGCTAGGCTGGTATTTGAATAAATGTTTTCTAAAACAATTTTTTTAATGTTTTAGTAAATAAGAGGTAAAAACACATTTCTTAATACAAGTTTGTTTTGGACATTTCATGTTTGATAGTCTTTAGAGGACCTTCTAGATGGCCATTAAGTTACTAATTCCATTCTAAAAAAATATGAAACAGGAGCACTGAAGTCTAAGGTACTTTAATGAAAGTCATTAATGACAAAATAAGACATAAAATTCTACATATTTTTTATTCTGGAAAAGCAGTTAGTTAAATAAATTAGGCTGAGTTAATTCGGTAACTTTTTTTCTTTAATTAGCTTTAAAACTCAAATTTATAAGCCTATTAAGAAAAGAAGACAAATTGCTTCTAGTAGACAGAATATAAGGAAAATTGGTGAACATAAACTAGCCTAAATAAATTATATTACAAATTGTTTTGGAAAAAAATAGCCCACTTAGGGAAGATAAGCTTGCTATTATTAGCTAAGATGGTCCTTTAATGTCTCTGTTATGTATAATAACTATTACACAACCAACTAGTTAGACAGGTCAGCTTGGATTTGTTCCTATTGAACATACAATTAAAAGTTACCATAAACTTTAAGGAATTACAATTATAATGTATTAATGACCACTCTAAAAACATATTTAAAACATTTGACTGTCTGCCAAAAGTATTTATCATCCTTTATGCTAAAGAGTTATACATGGAGTTTAAAAAATAAAAATAGCCTTTGTTTAATGCTCACCTGGCCTGTTACACAATTACTGTATACATAGTATGTAATCAGAATCCAGGTTAATGTAACAGCTTGCTGTGCCACCAACACAGTCAGAGAAAAGAGTCACCTTCAAGTCTTACAGTGCTTCCTGGCCATGGTCAACACCTGGACACTCAAGGCGACTGGCATCCAACAGGCTATAAATCAGAACACAGAACAAAAAAATCATCAGTCTATCATTCAATATCAACTCTTCTGACTCTCTGTGGCATCCCTGGATTTACTTCCTTGCTGTCTAAACCTCTAATTAACTAATAGATTCATTCATCCTTCCACACGTTCATTTATTCTTTCATAAAAATATATCGAGTACTCACCTTGTGGAGGATCTCTGGACAGTGTATGGGAGATATAAGATGAGGGAAATGAGCAATGTTCCCGCCTTGTGGATTTTATTGTTTATTTGGGGAAATAAGTATCATGCAAAGACTCAAATATATATAATTCTAAACTTACCAAGTATCATAAGGGGAAAATATATAAAATGATAAAGATATCTGATGATGAATGAAAGAGAATTTTCTTCCTTGTTCTATTGCATTCTCTTTCTTAACTCCTCTTCGTGTTATTTACTTTTCTGCTTAGAAACTCTTCATGAATTGCCCATTCCCAAAGCCTTGTTTCTCAAACATCTTCATGGTTCCAGGTATGTCAGTTCTGACCATTTACCTGCCATTGAGACATGCTATGAGAGTAATTGCCTTCCATAATGTTTACAAGTAACAGGGACATTGCTCAGATATATCTAAATGTTTTTAAATATTTATATGTGCCTCTTAATTATGTGTATATTTTCAGCTTGTTCAATTTCTTGGAGTAATGACACCACAAGCTCATCATCTATTTTGTAAATGTAGAGAAGAGAAACTTTTGGTCAGTGAATGGACTTAAAGGGAGCTTTTATTCAAAATGCTGAAGCTCTAATAGAGTTGTACAAAAGTTGCAGGGGAAATGAACATTTAGTTAAGACTCGTTTCTGTGAGAATTTGTGGCTGGAGCTAGATAGGAGAGAAAAGGAAGAATAGTTTTAAAAATCCCGTAGTTATCTTGAGAGATAATAATAAAAGTTATCTTGTAAGAGATACTCAATTACTATGCAGCAAAAGTGGCCCAGCGCTTATACTACCACAATTCTAACCCAAGGTAAGGTTCAAGCATGCCAGGACGATATTTAAAGCATCAGAAACTATAAAAGAAATACAGTGTCCCCTGTTTAAAACTTGAGCCTGACTGGTTTCACGTACGGAGCAAATTCTGTATAAATATTAATTTGACAACTGTCAGTTCCACATATTCAGAGCTGGTGTTACATAAACTGTCAACCCACAGTCAGGCTGAAGAGGGGGTGGATATCCTCTAGGGAACCCATCTTATCAGTCTGCCCCACATTGCTTTTTTTTAAAGTAAGGGAGCTGACACAGTCAAGGGCAAAGTAAGGAGAGCTGCAGATTTTATAGATCCTCTCAGCTTAGGATTTTACTGCTTAAGGACAGATGCATCCTTGGCTTTAAGATTTCCCCATTTCTGTAGAACAAATTCCCCCTCCCCTAACACCAGGGAATGGTTTTACTAATGAGGACAAAGATCAATAACAAGTTCTAATTCAGAACACAAAGACTTTTCCCAAAAAAGAATATGATATTATTTCCAGGTAACAGGGCTTTTCCTAACTTTTTGAACCTTTTAGACCTGCAAATTCCACCCCAGGAGGGAGCAGAAAAGGTAAAGAACAGAGTAGCCCTTAACCAAAAAGAACCGAGACCAGGCCTCTACTCCCAAAGCCACAGGTTCATGGAGCTCTTGCCACACCTGCCTCTGCATCACCTGTCTGGCCCACTTGATCTTATGCCAGTTCAAGTCTTTCAGATCAAACTACCTACTTAATTCCTCCCTAGAAGCTTGATCTAGGCCATTGTAGCTTCCCAGCCCCAGGCAAGAGGCTAGGTCAGCTCTTTAGCTAGTATGGGGTGCCCTGGCCAGTCCAATGCCCCGTCAATGACTCACGCTCATTCCCATTCACAGAAGCTGTCAAAGCCAAAGCCATGGGCACGGTAGCCAGTTCTGGCTTTGAAAACCATAAGCACACACAGCCAATGCTTTCTGCAGAGCCTTACCCTGAGTACACAGCTCCACTTTATATTCAGTTGGATGAGCTCAAAACTTTCTTGAAAAGAGCTCCAAATATATACTTTGTGCCTGTTCTGCTTTCTGCCAAGGTTATTTTTCAGAGAATCTTACTATACTGCATTGTTTATACTTTTTTTTTTTTTTGCTAACTACTTGTGAAAGTTTTCTACCTCAACCCCACAAAAATGCTATTTATGTAGATAATTCCTGCAAGTATTAATTACCTACATAACATGCTATCTAACAAAGTTGTGCTGCAATAGCATCATTTCTTTGCCAAAAAAAGTTTTGAGTCGATTCCCTTGATCATCACTTGTTGGTTAATATTAATTGTGGTTTGGAGATGACAGTGATAAAAAATGTGGCATATTTACCAGAGAGAGCTTACTAAACCATATACGAGATTGGAAAGTACTATACTATCCAGCCTAAAGTGTTACTTCCCTAGACGAGTGGCTATTTGCAAAGCTGATTTACAGTGTAGCAAATACGAAAATGGGATGATATACTATAGCAGAGATGCTGCAAGAATTGTCATGCAGGCACTGTTCTCCAACACCACCCGCCATAAATTCTCACAAGATAAAGTATATACCACAGTAAGCAGTGAACCATTTTCTTTATATTCCTCCCATTCTGCCAGAACTCTGAAATTAAAATAGGAGAGAGTGAACAGCAGCCACTATTTCGAAAATCAGAATAGACAGCACCAGACAAAGAGCAGACCGGTGACTGGTTCTAACTCTGTCTGAGCGTATGTGACCTTGGGCAAGACTAAATGTCAATATTCTCAGCTTCTTGCTATTTGTTTTATTTTTTAAGGTACAACAAATATCTTCCCCGTTAATGTGAAGATAATATGAAATGATATATAATTGTCATGTGTTACTAAAAATAATATAGACATGCGTGTGATAAAATTACATAATTTATTTTTTTTTAATTTTTATACTTTTTGGTGAAATTCACATAACAAAGTTTGCCATATTACAGTGAATAATTCAATTAGTACACTCACAATGTGACGTGGTAAATAAAGAATACATATGAAATAATACCATAAATGAAATACAGTGGTTGCATATATCTGGATACTAGATATGCACAGGGCAAGTTTGATACTATTTTAGTTCTTGATATTATGAGCTTCTCATTTACATGAGAATTTTGATAATTGTGGGTAGGTAAGGGAACTTATCCTTTTCATTTACTTTCAAGAAGGGAAATAATTTTTAAGTTATGTCTTCAACTGGCAGTATTGACAGGGGTTTAAAAACTAGTAATTTGAAAATAAACCTGAAGCCAGATGTATACAAGAAATGCATGGCAATCTGAGAGTATGGTTAGTTATCCCTCATATGTCCCTGAGATGATCTTGACATAAGGAGCAACCAAAGGACATATTCCTAACCCAAACTTGTAAATTGGTTGTAACATAGAAGCTATTAATATTAAAGGTGTTGATGAATTTTGATGCTTATTTATATTTTTATTATCATAGAGCTATAAATAATTCTGAATATTGGGTGAGACTTTGTTTTTTAAATATCCCTAGCCAATAGCAGTATGATAGCATCAATCTTATCGCAATATTTCAAACAAATCTCTAAAGAAAAATTTCAGAATTTTTGCAACTAAAAAGAAATTCTGAAGAGAACAACACAGTAAAAAGTACAATCATTTTTAATGAAGTACATTTAAAGTACATTTTTAATGAAATTAAAAATCACTCCATGCTTTCTTCAAGGTCGGGAAGCTTGACATGTAAAAAGCATATTTTAGGAGTAAACTATTTGGGAAAGCCATAATATAATCATTTGACAAATATTAAATGCTAGGTGTTAGGGATATATTATTTAAAAAGATAGACCAAATGCTGACCTTCCTAGATCTTATACCAGCCAAAAATAGACATATTAAACAGGTAATTACACGAGTTAAATAAATAATTGCAAGAGTACATAAATGATGAAACCGAATGGTTGAAATACATATAGGATCACTACAAAGAAAATGAAGCTTTAACTGGATGAAGAGAGTTAATAATAGGTACTATGAATCACTGGAGCTTCCTTTTTTTAATCTCAAAATATTAAGGGCATACAAGTATTTAAGATGGGAATTATACCAATAAGGGAAAATAAAAATCTATATCAGTGAGTAAATGAAACTGGCCAATGTATACAGAGGCCTTTTCAGTTCAGGCAGCATTTGAGGGTCTCTTTTCAGCAAGACTTGTCAGAGTCAGAAGCATAGTGAAAGAGAATCAGTTGCCATTTGTCCCCACATTTATGTTAGTATGAATTGCTGAAATGTAGTGATTACAAACCAGAGCAGGGAAATCGCTTAGAGGCTGACCCTATAAGCCGAGTCAGTATTCTTTAGTTCAGCACAATTTTCGGAAATTGATAAACTCAATGCAATTGTACCCTTCAACACAGAAACAGATGATTTTTTTCCTAATAGTAAGTTAAACACGGTTTTTATTATATTTTAATTAACATATAGAAGGTCAAATAAAAATTCAGTGAATTTTAAAGATACAAGAAAAAATTTCAATGAAACTACATTCCCACACACCTCCCCAAATACATGCATGTAAACACAATTTCGAGTAAGGATATAATTTCCTCTCTTCTGACTTTAGAGAAACTGGAATCAAAAGTTTGGGGAAGCATTTTTTAGTTTATATCCTAGTTTTGCAATGAGTGGGTTTTTTGGCCTTAAACAAGTTACTTAATCTTTTTTTGAGTCTCAGTATCCTAATTTATAAAATAGAGTTGATAAAGCCTCCTTCCCAGAGTTGTGAGATTCCAACTGTGACAGCAAATCCGTGCACAACGGAGTAGGAACCAAATAAAAGTTTCCTGGGCTCTTTTTTCTGTACCCCTTTCCTTCCCACTTTACTGAAACCAAATAAGGAAAAAGAAAAGAAAAGAGAAAAGAATAAAAAAAAACTTGCCTTTCTTTCTAACAAAGCCAGAGCCAGAATAGGAGATGCCTTCCAGGCACAAGGAGAATTCACATTTTAGCTATAAGGGGTGATGTCGGGGATTGGGTAGAGAATCTCTGCTTCTAATTCCATGACAAATACAAAGTAGGTGCTTAATAAATATTGAATTAATTGAATGCAATGAAAAGAATGCCTAAAGTGAATACCTAAACTGAATTAATCAATGAATGGGTGAGTGACATCTGTCTCAAAGGGTCTTTGCACCTCTACACAAATACTATTTTTCACTGCTACTTCCTGTTAAGTCAGTGGTTTTCAATACTGGCTTCATAATAGAATTGCATGGGTGACTTTCAAAAGCCCTATCCCCAGGACAATTGCATTAGAATTTGTGGAGTCATCACTATTTTTTAATGTTCCCCAGGTGATTCCAATGTACTATAAGGCTGCTCACACACAGGCTCATCTCTTCTAGTCTGTGTTCCACCTCATATATATTTACTTGATGACATCACCATTCCCTATAATCCTCTCTTCAAGTGCCTTTGAGGCAATAATTAGTTAATTACTCCATTTTGTCCTAGTTTACTAACATATGAGAATGAAATAATGCAGCCCCTGCTGTACCTTGTTCCATTTGGTAACTAAGGCCAACGTGTAATCATTTGTAATGGCGGAAACTTTAGATAGATTTGAAATGGATTACAACTCTTACTGAGCAATAGAATGATCCAGAATGTAAAGCATCGTGTCTCCCTCTATCTCTGTCTAACTAGCTAAGAAACCCAGCCCCTACTCTTACACCAACTGAATCAGAATCTCTGAAGTTGAGACCCAGGCATCAGAATTCTTTTTAGACCCAGGGATACTTTCTGTAAGGTGGGAACTATTCACATTCCTATGCATAGGAGGCTGCTGCCTTAACCTTCTAACGTATTGGCTCCAGGCATCAGCAGAGAAGGCAAAGCAGAGTAATATGACCCTCATTTAAATATAATCTCACCGGTTCTTTTTGAAATGTGCAGCCTTCAACCAAGCACTACTATTCCTAAAACTAGGTAAAGTCAGCATCTTGCCTGTGCCCTCTTTGGTCTGCAGGATGTAAGTGTAACCTAGACAAAATAAACCCTTTTTAATCCCAAATTTTCATATAATTGCACATTTTTGGAACCTGATATTCTGATAGAGTGAGGCTGTCCATTACTGGGGCTTTTACTGCATTTATAATTAAGCCTATTATTGTTAAATACCAATCTTTCTGTTCTTCTAAAAAGCATAAGGCTAGCAGAATACTAATTTACACAAAAACATAAATGTGGTCATATATTAGATATCTTTTTTTCTTTTGTAGTCTGTTATTACTTGTTTGTTTTTCTTTATTCTTAACACCACCTTCCTCTTCATCACTTTATATATTTATTCCATCTTTCTTCACCAAGATAATTACGTTAAAAATGTAGTAACTATTCTACCATATTTTCAACATATACCATACATGCATAAATATGTAGATATTTTCATTATTTGTCATATAAAAATAAAATCCTATTCATACTTTTTTGCCTCTTTTCCTTTTTACTAAATAGTACCTCATGGAAATTCTGCAAAGTACCTTGATATAGCTCTAATTCATTTTAAATAATTACTGAATAATTTATTATATGCAAGTATCATAACTCAACCATTGCAATGAATATTTTTTCTTCTCATTTTTGTACTATTATGAATACTAATAATTAAAGTATTAATTGAACATCCTGATGTACTTATCCTTACTGGTGCTTTTAATCTGTGGCCAAAATACCTGCTTTGGAATTTCTGAGTCAACGGCCATATGATGTCGGTTTGTTTGCTTTTTAATTGTAATACCAATCACAAGATTTCCTATCCCAAAGAAAACAATTCATATATCTACTAGCAATATTTTGAAATACTCTTTTCTCTATACCACCACAAATAGTAGGAATATATGGGCCCTTTCTATCTTGGCCAATCTAACCAGGTGCATAGTAATATCTCATTTTCAGTTTAGTTTGTATTTCCCTGACTCCTGGTAAATTTGATCATCATTTGGTCTTTGGGATTTGTTGTCCTATGAATTTCCCATTCATGTCATCTGTCCATTTTTTCATTTGGAAATGTATTCCCTCAATGATTTTTAAAGAATTTTCAGTATTTAAGCATTTAGGAAAGAAAAAAAATCAGCTGTGATTTTGGTAAATGGCCTATTTCATTTTAAAATATTTCTGGTTTTTCTACCTTGAAGTTTGATTAGAAATCCCTGATAAAGTTTTTAAATGCCATTTTCATTATCTATTATTATAACCATGTTATTATTCCCTTTAAGATTTATTAAATCTTGTATTAAATTCTGGTGGCAGATTTCCTGATAATGAATCACCATTCATTTCTAAAATAAAACCTCTATCATCATGTGTCAATTTTTTGATGAATTAAAAGATTATTTTTAAAATATTTAATTTATAATTTTACCTATATGTTAAAATGTAAGACTGATCTATATTTTTTCTACATAAGGGATATAAAATGTTATATTCACTGTCATATGCATGTATATATGTGCATTGTATATGTCTCTGTATATATAACATTGTTTTATTCAAAGTTTCTTTTTTAATTTTTTTCATAGTGGGGCTATTCAAAATTAAATGTGGTATTCTAAAGTTTTATTATAACTATAAATTTTAATAGATTTTAATTT
Source organism: Microcebus murinus (assembly GCF_040939455.1). Taxonomy (NCBI): domain Eukaryota; kingdom Metazoa; phylum Chordata; class Mammalia; order Primates; family Cheirogaleidae; genus Microcebus; species Microcebus murinus. The sequence continues at coordinate 32,929,904 of NC_134108.1, forward strand.
AATTTCTAATATTTTAGTTTATATACTTAATTACTGTTTTGGGTATATACAAGTTTGTAAGGTTTTTTGTTCTTTTTTTGCTTTTTTTTTCCTATTTCAGCATATTACGGGGGTACAAATGTTTAGGTTGCATATATTGCCTTTGCCACACCCCAAGTTAGAGCTTCAAGTATGTCCATCCCCCAGACCATGCGCACCACACCCATTAGGTGTGAATATACCCATCCCCTCCTCTCCCCTCCCACCTGCCCAACACCTGATGAATGTTAATACTATATGTGCACTTAAGTGTTGATTAGTTAATACCAATTTGATAGTGAGTACATGTGGGGCTTGTTTTTCCATTCTTGTGACACTTCACTTAGTAGAATGGGCTCCAGCTCTATCCAGGATAATATAAGAGGTGCTAGATCACCATTGTTTTTTGTGGCTGAGTAGAATTCCATGGTATACATACATCACATTTTATTAATCCACTCATGTATCGATGGGCACTTGGGTTGTTTCCACGTCTTTGCAATTGTTAATTGTGCTGCTATAAACATTCTAGTGCAGATGTCTTTTTTATAGAATGTCTTTTTTTCCTTTGGGTAGATGCCCAGTAATGAGACTGCTGGATCAAATAGTAGTTCTACTTGTAGCTCTTTGAAATATCTCCATATTGTTTTCCACAGAGGTTGTGCTAGTTTGCAGTCCCACCAGCTGTGTATGAGTGTTCCTATCTCTCTGCATCCATGCCAACATTTATTGTTTTGGGACTTTTTGATAAAAGCCATTCTCACTGGAGTTAAGTGATATCTCATTGTGGTTTTGATTTGCATTTCCCTGATGATTAGAGATGTTAAGGATTTTCTCATGTTTCTTGGCTATTACTCTGTCTTCTTTTGAAAAATTTCTGTTCATGTCCTTTGCCCACTTTTTAATGGAGTTGTTTGATTTTTTTCTTGCTGGGCACTTGGGTTGTTTCCACATCTTTGCGATTTTGAATTGTGCTGCTATGAACATTCTAGTGCAGATGTCTTTATTATACAATGTCATTTTTTTCCTTTTGGGTAGATACTCAGTAGTGGGATCACTGGATCAAATGGTAGGTCTACTTTTAGTTCTTTGAGGTATCTCCATATTATATTCCACGGAAGTTATACAAGTTTGCAGTCTCACCAGCAGTGTATGAGTGTTTCTATCTCTCCACATCCATGACTTTTATTGTTTTGGAACTTTTTTTTTTTTTTTTGAGACAGAGTCTCGCTTTGTTGTCCAGGCTAGAGTGAGTGCCGTGGCGTCAGCCTAGCTCACAGCAACCTCAAACTCCTGGGCTCGAGTGATCCTTCTGCCTCAGCCTCCCGAGTAGCTGGGACTACAGGCATGCGCCACCATGCCCAGCTAATTTTTTTTTTATATATATATCAGTTGGCCAATTAATTTCTTTCTATTTATAGTAGAGACGGGGTCTCGCTCTTGCTCAGGCTGGTTTTGAACTCCTGACCTTGAGCAATCCGCCCGCCTCGGCCTCCCAAGAGCTAGGATTACAGGCGTGAGCCACAGCGCCCGGCCTGTTTTGGAACTTTTTGATAAAAATCATTCTCACTGGAGATGTTGAGCATTTTCTCATATGTTTGTTGGCCATCTGTCTATCTTTTCTTGAAAGTTTCTGTTCATGTCTTTTGCCCACTTTTTAATGGAGTTGTTTGATTTTCCTCAGTTCTACATAGATTCTAGCTATCAGTCCTTTATTGGATGTGTAAAATACCAATATTTTCTCCCATTCTGTAGGTTGTCTGTTTGCTCTTGTGATAGTTTCCTTGGCTGAGCAAAAGCTTTTTAATTTGATCAGGTCTCATTTATTTATTTTTGTTGTTGCTGTGATTGCCTTTAGAGTCTTCTTCATAAATTCTTTGCCTAGGCCAATGTCTATTAGAGTTTTTCCAACATTTTCTTCTGGAATTCTCATAATTTCATGCCTTAGGTTTAAGTCTATTATCCACCATGAGTTGATTTTTGTGAGAGGTGAAAGGTGTGGATCCTGTTTCAGTCTTCTATATGTGGCTATCCAGTTTTCCCAGCACTGTTTATTAAATAAGGGCTCTTTTCCCCAATGTATGTTTTGGTCTGCTTTGTCAAAGATTAAATGGCTATTTGAGGATGATTTTATATCTGGATTCTCAGTTCTGTTCCATTGGTCTATGTCTCTGTTCTTATGCCAGTCAAATGCTGTTTGAGTTACTATAGTCTTGTAGCATAGCTTGAACTCTGGTAAATTGATGCCTCCCAATTTGTTCTTTTTGCTTAAGATTGCTTTTGCTATTTGGGATCTTCTCTGGTTCCATATGAAGCGTAGAATTATTATTTTTTCTAGAGCTGGAAAAAATGATGTTGGCATTTTCATAGGGATTGCATTGAATCTGTAGATCACTTTGGGTAGTGTAGACATTTTAACAATGTTGATTCTGCTGATCCATGAGCATGGTATGGCTTTCCATCTGTTTATGTCATCTGCTATTTTGTTCCTCAGTGTTTCAAAGTTCCCCCTGTAGAGGTCTTTCACCTACTTAAATATAATCCTAGGTATTTTATTTTCTTTGTTGCTATTGTGAAGGGTATTGAATTTTGATTTGGTTTTCAGTTTGACTGTTGTTGATGTATAGGAATGCTACTGATTTCTGTACATTAATTTTGTAACCTGAGACTTTGCTGAATTTGTTTATCAATTCCAATAGTCTCAAAGAACAATAATTTGACCTCTTCTGCTTCCATTTGGTTGTCTTTGATTTGCTTCTCTTGTCTGATTGCTCTTACCAGGACTTCCAGCACTATCTTGAATAGAAGCGGTTTAGAGGGTAACCTTGTCTGGTCCCAGTTCTAAGTGGGAATGCTTTCAATTTTTCCCCATTGAGTATGATGTTGGCTATAGATTTGTCATATATGGCTTTCATAGTTTTTAGGTAGGTTTTGTCTATGCCTATTTTGTTAAACATTCTTATCATAAAAGGGTGCTAAATTTTGATGAATGCTTTTTCTGTGTCTATTGAAAGGATCATATGATCTTTATTTTTACTTCTATTTATGTGTTGAATTAAATTTATAGATTTGCATATGTTGAAACATCCCTGCATCTCTGGGATGAAGCCCACTTTGTCATCATGGATTGATAAGCACCTGAATTTTGTTTGCTAGGATTTTGTTGAGAATTTTTGCATCTATTTTCATGAGGGATATTGGTCTGTAGTTTTCTATTTTTGTTGTGTTCTTTCCTGGTTTTGGAAAGTCAACATCAGAGTGATGTTGGCTTCATAAAATATATTAGGGAGGATTTCTTCCTTCTTGGGGTTGTGAAATAATTTCTGCAGGATAGGCACCAGTTCTTCCTTGTAAGTCTGGTAAAATTTGGGTATGAAACCATCGGGTCTGGGACTCTTTGTTTTAGGAAGGTTTTTTATTGATGCTTCAATATTGGTACTTGATATTGGTCTGTTTAGAAATTCTATTTCTTCCTGATTAAGCCTAGGGAGATTGTGTATTTCTAAGACTTTTTCTATTTCCTCCACATTTTCAAGTTTATGTGCATAGAGGTTTGTATGTGAGACTCAACTTCACCCTGTATGATGAGTCAATAATGCAGTAAAATGGTGTGCAAATTGACCTCCCTGTCAGTAGGTGGAGCTTGCTGGAAGGAGCAAGCTGCAATGCTGATTTTGGGTCCAGTAACCAGCTCTCCTTCCTCTGGAAAGGCACTCTAGTGCCTCAGGTGGTAGGTGAGGCCCTGGGACTTCCAGGTGTGTCCTTATTCTCCATCTCAGCAGGGGCAGGTGGGGGAGTGATGCTGTGCAGGGCTGGGTTGGGTGAGCCTGCCCTCAAGCTCCACAAATGCTGTTAGCAGGGGTCAAAGGTCTGTTCTCTGCTTCTGGGCACAGCTGCCAGGGAGGGGCTGAAATGGCCGCACTCAGCTAAAAAGTCTGCATATGGAGATGGGGCTGTCTGAGACCCACAGCAAGGCAGTCTGGAGCAGGCCTTGCTCCTTTCCACCTCCCCTATTCCATGATTTCTCCTAGGCCTCTGCTGGTAGGCAGGACCTCAAGCCAGGGGAGATTTTCTGACTGTGATGCAAGCCAGGAGGTTTCCTGCCCAGGACCATGGCCTGAGCTGGAAGCATGGCCCTCCTTGGGAGAAGGGTTGCCCTTTGAGTAGGACCCACTCTGATATGTCCCTGAAGGTGCACACACCTCAGTAGACTAGTTCACAAATGTCCCTTCTATGCCCCTGGGCAATGCGATCGAGACCTGAGTGTATGGGATCTGGGCTGTAGGCCTTTCCCCTGGGCCCCAGAGATCAATCCCTGACCCTGCCAGGGAGAAGAATGCTGGCAGGGTGCCCAAGGTAGATCAATGTCTCTGTGTCTCAGGGTTTGTCCCACTCTGCTGGAGTCACCAGGCTAGCAGTACCTGGGATGGCCTGCAGGTAGGAAACTCACAGTCCGAGTACTCTTCAGTCCACTGCCGGGTCCCAGAAGGAAAGGTCCCATTCCCTGTGGATGTCTCCAGGTGGTGGCTAAGTTGTCTCTCTCGGCATCCATGAGTGGGGGAAGGAAGGGGAGAATTAAGCAATATGGCGCCTGCTGACTGGCTTGGGTCTGTGAGGTGGGATGTGTCTGGAGGAAGCTGGGAGCCTGGTGTCTGTCTGCAAGAGGCTGCAAGAGGCTCAGGGCTCACTGGTGGCAGCTGTCTCTGGGCTGGTGTCAGCAGGTCTCTCCAGCAGCTCGGGAGTCCACCAGCAGTCTAAGATGTAAGGGAAGGTAACTTTAACTGTTCCGCCTACTCTTATGGCTGGTCTCCAAGTCTCTCAGGGTTTAGACAGTGCCAATATCTTTCTCCTTCCAGAGCTGCTCTGCAACATCTTCCCCTGGAGTCTTCTGTAGGTTCAGGCACCCTTCCTTCCGACCCTCATCCAATCTATGTTTGCCCATTTGTATTTTTCACTTTCATCGAAAATCTTTTCTTCTTGCAGAGCCACTCGGGCTGGAGGTGATTCTCATCCACCATCTTGCCTCTATCCTCGTATATAAAAGTCTGTAATTAGTATATCTCCATCTATAGTAATTTTATTATTATATAATGTCCTTCTTTATCAGGATAAACCTGATGAGAGCTGTTATCCTTACATTTCGGCTTCTCTAATATTTACAGTACCAGTCTTGCTTTATCTTGTTTGCATTTACCACATATATCTTAGCTCATCTCTTTGTTATTATGTGTTCTCTGTAAAGGCAGTACATAGCTGTGTCTTTTTTTACTTCAATCTGATGGTCTCCTTGCAAAGTGAGATTTCAGTCAATTAACACAGTGTAATGACAGATACAACTTTTTATTCCTTTTTTAACTTTCTTTTTATCACATACAGTCAGTTCTGCTATAGCACTTGTTTTAAAACAAGAATTTGTTCCAACATGATTGACATATTAGGGAAAATTTTGAGCATAAAAACAAATTTTGTGTCTCCTTATGAATTATTTCATCTCTAGAAACACTAGGTAAAGGAAGAAAACTGCATGGCTCAATGAAGCCACATGGTAATTAACACACAACACACACACACACTCATACCTGAGCCATCTACCAACTACCTCAGTCCACAGCATATGTTAGCCTACGTGGTTCTATTTTTCTATGCTTTTGAATTTATGAACTTTCCTATGTGGAAAAAAACCACTCTTTTAATTAACCTCTCAAGCATATCTAAGTATCTGGGTTCCAAAACGGCAAGCAATGAATGTGAAAGAAAAGCTATAAGTATTGGTTAGAATCTTGAACTAAAGTGTTTTGAAAGAAACAAAAGACTATGTGATATCTCCAGACAAACAAACATAAAGGAATCCACATTGTGGACCACCAGAGACAACTGTTCAAAAATAAATGTCTATGTCTGGAATGACTTCAAGTACTGTGAAGTCAATAAGAACTAAAGAAATACAAGAAATTGAAATATTGTTGAGCATGTGAATACAAGACCAAATAGTGCAGAAATCAGGAGCAACATTTCTCACAATCAAAGAGAAAGCACTATCTATATACAAAGACCTTTATCACCAAATCCTGCATAATTGGCTTCTCTCAGTGCTACTAGCAACTGGTTTGGTGATGTCCAACACCACTACAACTCCCCAAACCTTCATGTGGGTAAAGCTGTGCGTGCAGATGAGAAAGCCACACAGGATTTCCATCAGTGATACTGAAGTAAACTGAAGGAAAAGTCTATGCATTAAATCAAATTTTAAATATTTATGAAATAAATGTCTATTATAAACACATGCCTCCAAGGCCCTGCATCTCAAAAGGAAAACAAACAAACTTGTCCCAGAATTTAAGCCTGCAAAGATTGCAAATTTTGATAACCCTTCCTCCACCGCTTCATAGTAACTTACAAACTGCAATCCTTCCAACTCTCACTTTCACAAACTGCAGACTTTTTCAAGGTAAATTGCCGTATTTATTGTTCTACTTATATATATTTTAACCAATTAACATATATAAAAATTGTTCTACATTTTTTATTAGGTTTCTATCTTTTTTCCCCTCTATATTCTTTTATACAATAGGATCACTTACATGCAACATTAAATTTCAACTTTTTAAAATTTATTTTTTCTAATTTCAGAGTATTGCAGGGATACAAATGCTTTGTTTACATAAATTGCCTTTGCATTGCCCAAAAAGCATGCCCATCCTCCATGTTCCTATCTTTTTAAATATGTCATTGACAAGGTTTTTGAATGTTGTGTTTCTAACCTCATTTTCCCCATACACCCTGCCATTTTTTTAATTGCATGATTTTGCAGAAAGCAACCAGTTTTAGAAATGGACATATTGAGTTATGGTAGAAGTGGCTACATTTTACACTATCTTTCCTTCTTTTTCCTTTTCCTTATTTTTTCTGCTTAAATTGTTCTAATTCATTTCATTTTTTCTACTCATGTTCATTGGTATGTTCTATATTTTCCTACTTTTTAATGATTATACTAATGAGATTCTTAATCAGACACATTTTATTTCTTAACTCTCTGCTACTATTTAAAAATCAGACAGTAACTCTTTCTTCAACCAAAATGCTCTAATTCTACCCTGCTTTCTGCTTCCCCCCCCACCTCACAACCATACACAAACATATACACACATATATACACATACAAACATGCTAAACACACCGATAATTGTACTCAGTTTCCCCCTTCTTTCACATGCTCCAGATAAAACTATTTAAATACTTCCATTTTTTGTCTCTACAATCAACTCTAAACTCAGGTTTTGCTCAAGTAGTTTTTTGTACTTTTGTTTGTAGGCTAATATTCAATCCCAATATAGCCCTTCAGTTTCAAGACCCCATATTTAACATTTGTGTCACCAGTGGGCTATTATTACCCATATAGTTTTGCCTATATGGTTATTTATAATCATCTTCTATTATGGGCTCTCTCTTCTATTTTACTTATGACTTGAATACAATGCTTTCTCATTAATTTTCATCCAATGCAATATATAGTCCATGATTTTGCATAATTACAAATATCTTTTTTCACTCTGAAATATGAATATCTTTATGAGTGGTCATAGGATTCCTGGCTTGCAGTCTTTTTACCTTTAAGGTGTTATTTCATGTTCTTCTATATTTACCTTTTACAGATGAGAAGTTCATTGACAAATTCACTTTCTTTTGTAATATTTTGTTTTCTTTTTTCAGGCTGGATGCTTATAAGGATCTCTCTTTAAATATTTATCATGGATTTCTGAGGTGCATGCATTTTCACATCAATTATACTTGAACATCATTTAGTTCTGGTGGGTCTCTATGTCGGGCGGTTTTCTACCATTAATTTAATTGTTTCCTTTATTTGCTTTTTTTTCTCCTTCTGGAATTCAATTTATTCACATATTAGTTACCTTCCAAGTGTCTTATAATTTCCATAAATCTACTTATAAAATGTGTGCATTGAGATGTTTCTCTCATTTTATCTTCCAAGCCACTAATTGTTAGCTCATTAAGATATGCTTAATTAAGATATAACAGATAAACTCAGTTTCTTAACACAATTGCAGTGTATTTTGTGATCACATAAAGTGTGGGTGGTAAAGGTTAGGAAGAGTATGTGTAACTCAATCAACCCAATCTAATGGAAACTTGCTATCTTCAACATAGGACTTCCAAGGAGGCTGGGAATGTAATCTACCTACATGCCCTGGGGAAAAAAGGAGCCTGGTTTGATGGAGCATATAGCTGTTTGCCACATTCACCAAAGACCACCACTCATTCATTCTTGTGGTATATTGTTAAGTTAGAAAATTACATTTTTCTTTTGTTTGTTTTTCTTCTTTTGGGGGAGATAGTGGTGATGAATTTTGTTTGATAATTGGTTTGTTTTAGCTCTGAAAAGACTTCTTGAGGAGTACATGAATCTCCTTGAACACCCTATTTATTTTTCAGTCTCCTCTAGGAGCTTAATTTTGATTAGCATGTGTTTTGTTTGCTCTGATTCATCTTTCTTTCCTGGCTACTGCACCACTTTAGATGTTCTTGGTTTTATTTCACTTATCTGCTCAGTGACACTCAGGGCTAGTTGTAGAGTCCCAAATGATTATAGTAGTACAAATATTAGAAGATGAAGAGAGCTCCCTCACAATCTACGAGGAGTATAGATGTCCTTGCTAAAGCATAAGACATTCTTGCTGAGACACGGAGGAAGTCTAAGGATTATGGAATATTCTCTACTTTATTAAAAAAATTATTTTCCCCTTTTGGAAACCAGTAAAAATCAGGCCCACAAACATGTTAACCTTCCACTGGGTTTCCACTAGACTCTAAATGCCAAGCTCTCTACAGGATCCAGTGATAAACAATCTAGCCCTAAGCTCCCTTGGAGGTTATTAGGTACTTACCCCACCCAAAAGGGAGAATCAAGGACTTCCTTTCCTCTCAGCCCCTTCAGAGGTCCCAGAAGCCATTTTTCTCAGGAGAGGCAGACAGTTGTGTTGGAGTAGTTAGGTAGTAGAAGGGAAGAGCACCCAATTCAGGTTACTGTCTTCCTAGAATCTCCTATTTTGAATCTGTACACATTAACATAAGGAGGCATTTTTTTCCAACAGAACTATTTCAATACTGATCTTTTAAATTCTATCTACTTACCCCTTATTGTTTAATTTTTTTTTAAATTAACAAAACAAAGAAAACTAAGATTCTAGGATATTTTAAAAGAAATGTAGTTGCATACACCCTAAGTATATATACTAACATAAACCTGATTATTGGTGAAGTATGATTCCATTGTATTAATAATTGGTATTAATTCCATTAATAGGACCTATGCCTTTTTTTCTTCTCTAAACACTGTAAGTAAACAAGTCTTCTGAAATTTTATTTCTACTATCAACTCTATAAAATAATGAAATTAACCAAACTGCAGTTTAAAATGTTTGACTTATAAATTCTAAATAATTGTCAAGTCAAATTAATGAGATTTGGCTCTAAAGATGCAATATAAAATGAAGTTCTATGAACAATAATATTCATATGACCTTATATTGAATTTTAGTAACTAGTACTTTTTAGATCTACTTGTATTGATTACTTTCTAGAATAATCCTGAATAACAATGGCATTTTCTGTTCTTATGATTTTAACAATCACTTATTATAATTACAGTGACTAGAAAATACCTTATTTGCCCTGGAGCAAAGCAAATGCTTAGAAAGAACTAAAAGAATTATTATTTGTACTTGAACAAGAGTTATCCTTTCATCCCTTCACAACTCACTTTTATTTCCAAATCAAGGTTTGATAATTTGGAAGAAAACAGACAATGAAGAGAATTCTAGGAAACTACCTCCTTTACCCCTGAATCAAAACTATATCTTTAAGGGCCAAGGGACTACTGTATTTATTATTCAATGGACTTGTAATTTCTAACAATGAGTCCAAATTTTATAACAGGCAGACCACTTGTTTTTCCCAGGATGCCTGCCATAATGAAATTACCTTTCAAATTACACTGCTATTATTCAATAGTACTACTGTGAGTGTTAATTTGCACAAACTACCATTGCATTTGGCACTGATGAAAATTTAAATAACAAGTTACACATTTCAGAACCACATTTGAACATTTGAATTGGAAAATATGTCCAATGTCATTCTTTTGAGATTTTTTTTCAAGTATGAAACAAAGCTTATTGAGGAAGGACAAGATTAGGTTCACAGAGCAAGAGCAGATACGTTCACTACAGATGATTAATGGGCTGCCCTGTCATAATAAAAGTGCTCTGGTAATGGTCTGGGGTCTTGTTTTATAGTGTCTGGTTTGCGCCCTCCTTGTGGTTCAGATGTCAGCATTGAACCACTTTGATGGACAGTTAATGACATGATAATTAGCCTTAGGTGAACTCTAGTTCACTTTCCAGGTCCTATTTGCCTGGACTGCCTGACCCTTGGGCTGGGGAATTCCCTGCATTCTTTTGAAGATTAACAGGAGTTCCTCCTTCTTCCCAGGTGTGGTAATTGGATCACAATTAAGGGGGTGCAGCACCAAGACAGGGGCCAGACTTTGTCCTTCTTCCCCAGGTAGAGCAATGGCTCCAGACAGCACCATGGTGAGGCACCTGCTTTTGTCCCTAGGAGAGTTGTAGTTCCCTTGCTTTCTACCTAACATTTCCCCAGTCTATTCTAGAGGCCCAAATCATTGGGTAGGGGCTTTGGCTCATCCGGCTGCTTTCTGCAGAATGAGGATGACAATTCCTATTAGGATGGCCTCTTGCAGGTTCTCTGGGGGTCTCTTCAGGGGACTTTGGTATATATCTTCAGTAGATGGTTGTAGTTGTACATGTGAGGAGGACTTAGGTACTAGGGCTAGTAGAGACCATAGGACTATTTGTAGCTTGATGGCTCTGTGGGATGAAATGAATCTATTTAGAAAATTTATGAGGGTAAGATTCAATATTAGAATTCCTACAAAGCAAAGGAACAGAGTGAGCAAGGAAATTATCAGGGTGATCACTGTAGCTTCCCAGATCCTGTTTTATTTGTTTTAAATCTACTAAACTAAGGGCTTATGGTCCAGGGTTGGTCTGAACTCCCTTGCTGCTTCCACCAAGGGTAGGAGCTGAGCCACCTTTCCCCCTGGTGCAGATAGAGACAGCACCACCTCCTCCTTTGTAGGGCCCCCTTCAGGCCTTCCTGCCTATAGGACCAGCTCAGAACAGGTGGGAAACTAAGGAGGATCTCTTAACACTGTGGTCTTACTTAGCTCTGAACAAGCCTTGTACCACCAAGGATTTTCCCATAAATCTAAGAAAGCCTGTACATATGGTGTTTCAGCCCATTTTCCTTTCCTTTTGCAAAAGAGGTCCAATGGGGTGACTTAGAGTCCCATGTGGCAGCCACTGTCTTCCACTGTCCAGCTTGTACTGTGGCCAGGCAGTGTGCAGAAGAGGAGTAAACGTTTCTTCTTCAGAGTGTCTGGATAAAATTTGTCCCACTTTGAGAGAATGTGCCCCAAATGGGTGTTAAAAGCGATTTTTGATCCCTGTGCACCCACCTAGAAAGTAAGAAGGGGAGAAAGGGAGGTAGGGAGGGAAGGGAGAAACTTTGCCAGCTGGAATCTGCTAGAGCTAGGTGTCCCCAGGTAAGGACCCAGGCCACTGGGTCAAGGAACAAGGAGGGAAAAGAGATCTGCTGAGATCTGTTGGAGCTGAGTGTCTCCTGACTATAGTTACGGGGTAAAAATACAACTACTTACACCTAATGTGTTTCCTAATAGGAGAACTTTATGTGTAAAAAATCTAGTTAGCTATAATTATGAAAACTACTTTTTATGAATCCACTTTCTGAAAAAAATAATTTGGTAATGATTCTGGGAAGATGGCAGGGTAGGAAGAACCAGAAATCTATTTTCCCATCTAGACAATTGCACTGGCAGAATCTGTCTGATGTAACTATTTTGGAACTCTGGAGTCTATTGAAGGATTATAACTTCCAACAAAAGGCTTGTACAGTGAATAGTTGTTAGTCTTCATCAATTTCATCTCTTAGCACAGGAGCAGCTACCCATCCTCCACATGCAACTCCTTGGCAACTCCATGCAAATGTTCCTACAGTAGCTTGAATACCACTGTAGGAACTGTGGGCATAAGGATCCTGCCCTGAAAATATCAGGATCTGTGCTCTAATTGCTGATTTGCTGCTTTTGATCTCAGAAGTGTAAACAAGCAGGCAGATGTTATCGTTGCACCTCCCCCCCATGGCTACATCACCTCTCCCCCACCATGCTGAAGTGATGCCCAGGGAACTTAAAGGGCTAGTATTCCTTCTCCTCTTTCTTCATTTTTCTCTTTTTTTCCTTTTTGAGAGCCAGATATTAAATACTGGAATATTCCAAAACAACTGCATAAATGGAGAAAATTAGAAAGTGAGCATACAAGCTCAGGGAAAGGCACAGGCTCAGAAAAGACCTGATAAGACAAGTTTATATCTTAGCCAGATCCTTGGCACAGACACAGCCTAGGACACTCAAACAAACAAAAACAAAAACCAATAAGCAATAACAAAAAACAGCAAACCATTGGTTTGGGGGGAGAATCTGGTTTCTAAAGTTACCACATTATTAGGTTCAAATATCCAGTTTTCAACAAAAACAAAAATCACAGGGCATATAAAAAACAGTAAAGTGTGGTCCATTCGAAAGAGAAAAATAAATAAATAAACTGAAACTATCCCTAAAAAACACAGATGGCAGATCTACTAGACAAAGACTTTAGAACAACTACCTTAAAGATGCTCAAAGAACTAAAGGAAGATGTGGCAGAAGTCAAGAAACTGATGTATGAACAAAATGGAAACATCAGTAAAAAAACAGAAAACCTAAAAAGAAAACAAAAAGAAATTCAGTAGGTGAAAAGTACAATAACTGAAATGAAACATTCACTAGAAAGAGTCAAAGGTAGATTTTGGCAGGCAGAAGAATCAGTGAACTTGAAGATAGGAAAATAGAAAGAATTGAGTCTGAGGAACAGAAAGAAAACATATCAAAGAAAAATGAACAGAGCCTAAGAGACCTGTGGGACACCACCAAGCAGACCAACATACACATCCTGGAAAAAGAAGAAACAAAGGGATAGAGAGAATATTTGAAGAATTAAAGTCTGAAAACTCCCCAAATATGATGAAAGACAGGAATATGAACAACCAAGAAGCTCAAAAAACTCCAAGTAAGATGGACTCAAGGATACCTATACTAAGATACATTAAACTCAAACCTTTGAAAGACAAAGGCAGAGGGAATTTTGAAAGTTACAAGAGAATCTCATAAGCAGATTTCTCATTAGAAACTTTGGAGACCAGAAGGCATGGAGTCAATACATTTAATGTACTAAGAGAAAAAACTGTCAATCAAAAATTCTATATCTAGACAAACTGTTCATCAAAAGTGAGGAAGAAATTAACACGTTCCCAGATAAACAAAAAATGAGGGAATTCATTACCACTAGACTTGCTGTGCCAGAAATGCTCAAGAGAATCCTGCAGGGTGAAATGAAAGAACACTAAACAATAATTCAAAGCCATATGAAAAAAAGAAAGATCTCAATAAAGGTAAATACATGGGCAATTATAAAATCCAGTATTACTGTAAGAATGATGTGTAAGTTCACTTTTGTTTATTACATGATTTAAGAGAAAAATAATTTTTAAAAAAACAACTGTTACTCTAACAGCTAGTATTATTATAACTTTGGTTTGTTACTCCACTTTTTGTTTTCCACATAATTTAAAATACCAATGCATTTCCAAGAATTATTGGCCTATGTTTTGGGACACAAGGTATAAAGAGGTAATTTTGTGATATCAACAACTGAAAGTGTTACTGAACTAAATTGGGTCCATTTGCATTTGTGCAATGGAAAGGCAAACACGAAAGCACCAGGTTTTTGTAGAGAGAAAAGTTTATTGCAAGGCTGCCAAGGAAGGATACAGGAGTCTGGTTTAAATCTGTCTTCCCAAGCTGGGGTTTGGGGCAGAGAGTAATGAGGCATGACCTGATTGAATGTTGCAATGAGGTGACTTTGGGAGGCATGATCTCACTGGATCCTGCTATGGAGTGCCACCACAGTTACACAGATTGGATACTGGATCCTGCTAAGTGATGTCCACTTCTTAATTGAGCCCCCATTCCTCAGTCCAAGCACTTAGGTTTTGCCCATGGTTACACACTTGGTTCATCTGGGCATGCTCAGGTTACATGACTTACAACTTGGGGGTCTATGGAATTAAAAAACAACTATACAGTTTATTACACAAAGGCAAGTTAAACTAGATTGGGTTGGTTCTGTGGTAACAAAATGGTGGGGGGAGGGGTGGAGCAAGATGGCTGAATAGAATCCTTCAGCAATCATCCCTCCACAGGAACACCAAATTCAACGATTATTCGTGCAAGAAAGCACCTTCAGAAGAACCAAAAAATCAAGTCACCAATCGCAGTACCTGGCTTTAACATTATACCAAGAAAAGAAGCACTGAAGAGGGCAGGAAAGACAGTCTTTGTATCACCTGTACCACCTCTTCCCCATCCCCCAGAAGCGCCACATCAGTACCAGGTGGAGAGAGCATCTGTGTGCCTGGGGAAGGGAGAGGGAAGTGATTGTGGGACTTTCCACTGGAACTCAGGGCTGCCCTGTCACAAGGGAACACAGAACAGAACAGAATTCTCCCCGTGCCCATACAGGAAGCATTTAGACCAGCCTAGCCAGAGGGAAATCCTCTGCACTGATGGTAGAAACCTGAGTTCTGGATAGCTCCACCACTGGCTGACAAAAGCCTTGGGCCTGGTATAAATTTGAAAGGCAGTCAGGCAACAAAGTCTGCAGTCCTTGGGCAAGTCCCGTGCTGTGCTGCCTTGGAGCCAGTGGACATGGGTGCATGTGACTCAGTGACACGCCAACAGTGGTGGCCAAGTGAGTGCCAATGTCATCCCTCCCCCAATTCTAGGTGGTACAGCTTAGGGATAGTCTTCTTCTTCCATTTAAGCAAAGAAATGGGAAGATTACAAAGGACTTTGTCTTGCAACTTGGATATCAGCTCAGCCACAGTAAAATAAAGTGCCAAGAAGACTCCTGATTCTAGGCCTTAGGACCTAGATTGCATTTCTAGATCCACCCTGGATCCGAAGGGTACTCACTGCCCTGAAGGGAAGGAACTAGTCTTGGCAGGATTCACTGGCTGACTAAAGAGCCCTTGGCTTTGAATAAACATCAGAGGTAGCCAGGCAGTAGTCACCATGGAATTTGGGCAAGACTGGGCTGGCTTCAAGTGTGGTCTGGCACAGTCCCAGCTGAGATAGCCATTAAGGAATGCCCACATCACTCCTCCCTCAACTCCAGCAGCCCAGCACAGAGAGTGAGGGAAACGAGTGAGAGATTTTGCAACTCCAGGGAGTTCTCCTGTATCTTATACAAGTCCACCAAGGCAGTGCCCAAAGCAGGAGTCTGTAAAACTCACAACATTAGTAGGCTTGTCCCCTCCTCCCCGAGTGCTGATACAGCTGCACCAACCAAAGACTTAGATCACAACCTTTAATTCCCTCTGAATACCCAGAAAGCCAGTAGGTTCAAACAAGTCCAGACCGTGAAGATTAGAATGAATACCTAACTCTTCAATGCCTAGACATTGATAAACATCCACAAGACTCAGACAAAGAATTCAAAATAGCTGTTCTGAAGAAGTTCAATGAAATAGAAGACAACACAGAGAAGGAGTTCAGAAGTTTATCAGAGGATTGGGTGCAGTGGCTCACACCTGTAATCCTAGCACTTTGGGAGGCTCAGGAGGAAGGATCACTTGAGGCCAGGAGTTTAAGACCAGTCTGAATAAGAGTGAGACCCCATTTTAAAAAATAGAAAAATTAGCTCAGAGCAGTGGCACATGCCTGTAGTCTCAGCTACTTGGGAGGTTGAAGAAGGAGGATCACTAGAGCTCAGGAGTATGAGGCTACAGTGAACTATAGTGACACCATGACATCACGGCACTCTACCCAGGCAACAAAGAAAGATCCTGTCAAAAAAAATCATATCAGAGAAATTTAACAAAGAGTGAAATAATAATAATAATAATAATAAAGCAAACATTTTGGAGTTGAACAATTCAATTGACAACTGAAAAATGCATTAGATTCTCTCAATAGCAGACTTGATAAAGCAGAAGAAAGAATTAGTAAGCTTGAAGACAGGCTATTTTGTAAAACACAGTCAGACGAAAACAAATAAAAAAGAATAAAGCATGCCTACAAGATCTAGAAAATAGCCTGAAAAGGGCAAATCTGATTTATTGGCATTAAAGAGGAGGTAAAGAGAGACACTAGGGTAGAAAGTTTATTCAAAGAAATAACAACAAAGAACTTTCCAAACCTAGACAAAAATATCAATATCCAGGTATAAAAAAGTTATAGAACACCAAGCAGATCTAATCTAAACAAGACTACTTCAAGCATTTAATAATCAAGCTCCCAAAGGTCACAGACAAAGAAAACATCTTAAGGGAAGCAAGAAAAAAGGAGAAATAACAAATAAAAGTGTTCCAATATATCTGACAGCAGACTACTCAGTGGAAACATTCTAGGCCAGGAAAGAGTGCCATGACATATTCAAAGTGCTGAAGGAAAAAAACCTAAACCTTAGAATATTATATCCTGGAAAAATATCCTACAAACACGAAGGAGAAATAAAAGTTTCACCAGACCAACAAAAGCTGGGGGATTTCATCAACACCAGACCCCAAACCTGTCCTATAAGAAATGCTAAAAATAGTTCTTCAGCATGAAAGATAAAGATGTTAATGAACAATAAGAAATAATCTGAAAGTATAAAATTCACTGGTATCAGTAAGTACACAAATACAGAATACCCTATCACTATAATTATAGTGAATAAACCACTTATATCTTGAGTAGGAAAACTAAAAAAAAAAAACAATCAAAAATAATAACTACAACAACTTTTTGAGAGACAGTATAAAAATATAAGTGGAAACAACAATAAGTCAAAATGCACAGGGGTGGAGTTAAAGTGTAGAATTTCTTTCAGATTTGTCTTTGCTTGTTTGTTTTTTGTTTGTTTTTTGTAAGCAGAGCTGTCATCAGTTTAAAATAATTGGTTATAAAATGTTTTTTCAAGCCCCTGGTAACCTCAAATCAAAAACCTACAACAGATACATAAAAAATGAAAAATAAGAAATTAAAACAGACTATCAGAGAAAATCACTTTTAGACAAAGGAAGACAGAAAGGAAGAGAGACAACAAAACAAACAAGATATCAGATAACAACATGGCAGAAGTAAGTCCTTATCTATTAATAATACCATTGAATGTGAATGGACTAAAATCTCCAATCAAAAGACATAGAGTGGCAAAACGGGCGAAAAAGTCCCAACTATATGTTGTTTACAAGAAACCCACCTCACCTATAAACAAATACATAGAATGAAAATAAAGGGATGAAAGAAGATATTCCATGCAAATGGAAACAAAAAAAGGGGGGGGCAGGAGTTGCTATACTTCTATCAGATAAAATCAGATAAAATAGATTTTGAAGACAGAAAAAGGAAAAGGGACAGAGAAGGTTATTATATAATGATAAAGGGGTCAATCCACAGAGGATAAAACAATTCTAACTATATAGGCACCCAACACTGGATGGAGCACCCAGATATATAAAACAAATATTATCCAAGCTAAAGAGAGAGATACACCCAAATACAATCATCACTAGAGACCTAAACATCTCACTTTCACCATTGGACAAATAACCCAGACAGAAAATCAACAATGAAGCATTGGACTTAATTTGCATTATAGACCAAATGGACCTACCAGACATTTATAGAATGATTCATCCAACAGCTGTAGAATACATGTTCCTCACCTCATCTCATGGATCATTGTCAAGATAAGACCAGAAAGCAAGTCTTAAAATTTTTTTAAAAATTGAAGTATTTTCTCTGACCTCAATGGAAAAAAGCTAGAAATCAATAAGAGAAACATCAGAAACTATACAAACACATGGAAATTAAACAATATACTGCGGAATGCCCAGTGGGTCATTGGAGAGATTAAAAAGTAAAATTTTAAAATTTCTTGAAACTATTAAATAAAAATGAAAACCCAACATACCAAAACTGTGAAACATAGCAAAAGCAATACTAAGAAGAAAATTTAAAATGCCTACTTCAAAAAAGTAGAAAAGCTTCAAGTAAACAACCTGATGATCTATCTTAAAGAAATAGAAAAACAATATCAAACTAAACCCAAAATTAGTAGAAGAAAATAAAGACCAGAGGAGAAATAAATAAAATTGAAATTAAAAGAAAACAATATGGGCTGGGCGCTGTGGCTCACGCCTGTAATCCTAGCTCTTGGGAGGCCGAGGCGGGCGGATTGCTCAAGGTCAGGAGTTCAAAACCAGCTTGAGCAAGAGCGAGACCCCGTCTCTACTATAAATAGAAAGAAATTAATTGGCCAACTAATATATATATAAAATTAGCCGGGCATGGTGGCGCATGCCTGTAGTCCCAGCTACTCGGGAGGCTGAGGCAGAAGGATCACTCAAGCCCAGGAGTTTGAGGTTGCTGTGAGCTAGGCTGACGCCACGGCACTCACTCTAGCCTGGACAACAAAGTGAGACTCTGTCTCAAAAAAAAAAAAAAAAAAAAAAGAAAACAATATAAAAGATCAATGGGTTGGGTACAGTGGCTCATGCCTATAATCTTAGTACTCTGGGAGGCCAAAGCAGGCAGATTGCTCAAGGTCAGGAGTTCGAAACCAGCCTGAGCGAGACTCCGTCTCTACTAAAAATAGAAAGAAATTAATTGCCCAACTAAAAATATAGAGAAAAAATTATCCAGGCATGGTGGCACATGCCTGTAGCTACTTGGGAGGCTGAGACAGAAGGATGGCTTGAGCCCAGGAGTTTGAGGTTGCTGTGAGCTAGGCTGATGCCACGGCACTCTATCCCAGGTAACACAGTGAGACTTTGTCACAAAAGAAAATAAAAATAATAAAAAAATAAAATATCAAAGAAATGAAAAGTTGTTTTTTGAAAAGATAAACAAAATTGACATACCTTTAGCCAGACTAAGGAAAAAAGAGAGAAGATCCAAATAAATAAAATCAGAGTTGAAGAAGGAGACATTTCAACTGATACTGCAGTAATTCAAAGGATCATTGCAGACTACTTGAACAACTATATGCCAATAAATTGGAAAACCTAGAAGAAATGGATAAATTCCTAGACACATACTATCTACCAAGACCAAACCAGGAATAAGCCCAAATCCTAAATAAGCCAATAACATGTAACAAGATAGAAGCAATAATAAAAAGTCCCCCATCAAAGAAAAGCCCGGACTGGATGGCTTCACTGCTGAATTCTACCAGACATTCAAAAAAGAAGTAATATCAATCCTGTATAAACTATTCCAAAAAATCCATGAAGAAGGAATACTCCCAAACTCATTTTAAGAAGCCTATATCACCCTGATACCAAAACCAAAGACACTACAACAAGAAAAAATCTATAGGCCAATATCTCTGATGATCACAGATGCAAAAATCCTCAACAAAATACTAGCAAACCAAATTCAACAACACATTTTAAATATTATTCCTCATGTTCAAGTGGGATTCATTCCAGGGATGCAAGGATGGCTTGGCATATACAAATCAATCAATGTTATAAATCATATCAACAGAATGAAGGTCAAAAACCATATGATCACTAAATTGATGCTGAAAAAGCATTTAATAAAATTCAACATTTTCTTCATGATAACAACTGTCAAAAACTAAGTATAGAATAAACATACTTCATCATGATAAAAAGCTATATCTGATAGACCCACAGCCAGTATCATACTGAATGGTGAAAAAACTGAAAGCCTTCCCTCTAAGATCTGGAACAGGACAAGGATGCCCACTCTTACCACTGTTATTCACCATAGTACTACAAGTTCTAGCTGGAGCAATCAGACAAAAGAAAGAAAAAAGGGCATCCAAATTGAAAAGGAAGAAGTCAAATTATCCTTGTTTGCAGATAATATGATCTTATATCTAAAGAAACCTAAAGACTCCACAGAAAAACCTTTTAGAGCTGTTAAACAAATTCAGTAAAATTGCAGGATATGAAATCAACATACCAAAATCAGTAGCATTTCTAGTAACAACAGCAAACAATCTGAAAAAGAAACCAAGAAAGTAATTCCACTCAAAATAGCTACAAATAAAACAAAATACCTAAAAATACACTTAAACACAGATGTGAAAGATCTCTACAATAAAAGCTATAAAACATTGATGAAAGTAATTGAAGAGGACACAAAAAATCAAGAGATGTTTCATGCTCATAGATTGGAAGAATCAATATTATTAAAATATCCATACTGCCCAAAGCAATCTACAGATTCAATGCAATCCCCATCAAAACACCAATGATATCCTTCACAGAAATAGAAAAAATGATTCTAAAATTTATATGGAATCACAAAAGACCCAGAATAGCCAAAGCCATCCTGACTTCAAGTTATACTTAGAGCTACAGTAACCAAAACAGCATTTCACTGGCATAAAAACAGACACATAGACCACTGGAACAGAATAGAGAATCCAGAAGTAAATCCATGCATCTATAGTGAATTTATTTTTAGTAAAGGTGCTAAGAACACACATTCAAGAAAGGAAAGTTTCTTTGATAAAAAATGCTGGGAAAACTGGATATCCATATGCAGAAGAATGAAACTAGACCCTTATCTCTTGCCATATACAACAATTAAATCAACATGGATTAAAGACTTAAATCTAAGGTCCAAAACTATGAAACTACTAAAAGAAAACACTGGGAAACACCTTTAGGGCATTAGTCTTGGCAATGATTTCTTGAGTGATACTCCGAAAGCACAGGCAACCAAAGCAAAATTGGATAAATGGGTTCACATCAAGCTAACAAGTTTCTGCACAGCAAAGGAAACAATCAACAAAAGGAAGAGACAACCAACAGAATGGGAGAAAATGTTTGCAAACTACTCATCTGACAAGTGATTAAAAACTAAAATATAGCCAGGCACGGTGGCTCCTGCCTGTAATCCTAGCTCTCTGGGAGGCCGAGGCAGGCGGATTGCTCAAGGTCAGGAGTTCGAAACCAGCCTGAGCAAGAGCCGAGACCCCCATCTCTACTATAAATAGAAAGAAATTAATTGGCCAACTAATACATATAGAAAAAATTAGCCGGGCATGGTGGCACATGTCTGCAGTCCTAGCTACTTGGGAGGCTGAGACAGTAGGATTGCTTGAGCCCAGGAGTTTGAAGTTGCTGTGAGCTAGGCTGACGCCACGGCACTCACTCTAGCCTGGGCAACAAAGTGAGACTCTGTCTCAAAAAAAAAAAAGAAAGAAAAAGAAACTAGAATATAAAAGGAGCTCAAAAAAACTCAATAGGAAAAAATTCAAATAATCCAATTTAAAACATGGGCAAAGATCTAAATAGACATTTCTCAAAAGAAGACATACAAATGGCCAACAGGTATATGAAAAAATGCTCAACATCATTAGTCATCAGAGAAATGCAAATCAAAACCACAATGAGATATCATCTCACCCCAGTTAAAATGGCTTTTATCAAAAAGACAAGCAATAATGAATGTTGACAAGGATGTGGAGAAAGAATCCTTGTATACTGTTGGTGAGAATATAAATTAATGCAATCACTCTGGAAAACAGTATGGAGGTTCCACAAAATAAAAATAAACTACCGTATGACCCAGCAATCTCACTGCTATACACACACACACACACACACACACACACACACACATATACACACATATATAAATCCAAAAGAAAGGAATTCAGTATATCAAAAAGATATCTGCACTCCCATGTTTATTACAGCATTATTAACAATAGCAAGAATTAGAA
Organism: Microcebus murinus; assembly: GCF_040939455.1. Classification (NCBI taxonomy): domain Eukaryota; kingdom Metazoa; phylum Chordata; class Mammalia; order Primates; family Cheirogaleidae; genus Microcebus; species Microcebus murinus. Next base: position 32,951,890 of record NC_134108.1, read on the forward strand.
TCCACCTAAGTGTCTAACAATGGATGAATGGATAAAGAAAATATGGTACATATATTACATATATACAATGGAATATTATTCAGCTACAAAAAAGCATGAAATCCTATCATTTGCAACAACATGGATGGAAGTGGAGAACATTATGTTACGTGAAATAAGCCCTAGTGCAGAAAGACAAATAGCTCATGTTCTCACTCATATGCCAGAGATAAATGTTAAAATAATCGATCTCATGGAGACAAAGAGTAGAATAATGATTACCAGAGGCTGAGAAGGGTAGTGGGGAGGGGGAATAAAGCGGGGATGGTTGACAAGTACAAAAATATAGTTAAATAGAATGAACCTTAACTATTTGATAACACAACCAATAAACTATAGTATATAATTAGTTAGGGTATCATTTAAAATAACTAAGAGTAGAATTAAAATTTAAAATTCAATTTAAAATAACTAAGAGTGGAGTGTTCCTAACACAAAGAAATGATAAATGCTTGAGGTGATGGATCCCCAATCACCCTGATTTGATTATTATACTTTGTATGCCTATCAAAACATCACATGTACCCTTTAAATACATATAACTATTATGTACCCATAATAATTTAAAAATTTTTAAAAATTTAAAAAGGGGGTGGGGCACAGAATCTCTAAAGGCACAGATTTTTGTACATTATTGAAGTTAAGCTGGTATAAATTCAAATTATAGTGTTATAACTTTACAATGTTAAATATAATCCCCATGGTAACTATGAAAAAAATAGCTACAGAATATACACAAAAGGAAATGAGAAATAAATTTAAACATTTCACTATAAAGAATCGACTAAATGCAAAAGAAGACAGTAATGAAGGAAATGAGGGACAAAAAAGCTATAAGGCATACAAAAACAAATAGCAAAATGACAGATGTAAGTCTCTCTTTATCAGTAGTTACTTCAAATGAATGTGGACTAAACAAACTCTCCAATCAAAACACAAGCTGGCAGAATGGACAAAAACACATGATCCAATTATATGTTTTCTACAGGAGACACACTTTAGATTCAAAGATACAAACAGATTGAAAAGGAAAAGATGGAAAGATAGAAAAGATAATCCATACAAATAATCATCAAAAGAAACCAATGATAGCTATACTAATACCAGATGAAAATACTTTAAATCAAGAAAGTTAACAAGAGACAAAGAATGACAGTATGTATTTTTTAAATATAGAACTATAGCTTACAAGACACTATATATTAATAAAAGTTTCAATCGAGCAAGAAAACATTCATGCATCCAATAACAGACCATCAAGATATTTGAAGCAAAAATTGACAGAATTGAAGGAAGAAATGTAGTTCTACAATAATAGTTATAGACTTCAATGCCCCCTCTCAATAATGTAGAACAATCAGACAGGAGATAAGTAAGGAAGTAGAGACTTAAACATGACAAACCAACTAGATCTAATAGACATATATAGAATACTCAACATTAACAGCATACACATTCTTCTCAAATGCAAATGGGACATTTTTCAGGATAGACTATATATTATGTCACAAATTAAGTCTCAATAGATGTTAAAAGATATCATACAAATCTTCTCTGAGCACAATGGGATCAAGTTAGAAATCAATAACATAAGTAAAATATAAAATATTCTGAGGCCAGGTGTAATAGTTCACACCTGTAATCCTAGCACTCTGGAAGACTGAGGCTGAGGATTGCTTGAGCTCAGGAGTTCCAGACCAGCCTGAGCAAGAGAGAGAGCCCATCTGGTCTAAAATAGAAAAATTAGCCGGGCTTCATGGCGCTCACCAGTAGTCCCAGCTACTCAGGAGGCTGAGGCAGAAGGATCGCTTGAGCCCAGGAGTTTGAGGTTGCTGTCAGCTAGGCTGATGCCACAGCACTCTACTTGGCAAGAAAGTGGGACTATGGCTTAAAAAAAAAAAAAAAGAATGATTTAACACTACAAACCTTTTAGAAGAAAAAAATAGGGCAAAAGCTTCATGATGTTGGATTTGGCGATGAGTTCTTGGAAATGATACCAAAGGTGCTGGTACAAAATAAAAAATAGACAAAAAATTGAACTTCATGAACATGAAAAAAAAGAGTCTACCAGGAGACATTATCTTGTACAGTATGGTGACTAACAATAAAGGATTACATACTTGAAAATTGCTAACAGAGTATATTTTAAATGTTCTCAACTCTAAAAACTAAGTTTGTGAGATAATATATAGGTCTTTTAGTTTGATTTAATCATTTCACAATGTATACACATATCAAAACATGTTGTGCACCATAAATATATACCATTTTATTTGTCAATAATACCTTAATAAAGCTGGTGGGAAATTCTTTAATAAATAAATTTTTAAAGAAAATCAATAGAGTAAAAAGGCAACCCATATGTAGAGAACTCCTAAACTGAACAATAACAAAAAAACAATCTCATTAAAAAATGGGCAAACGACATGAATAGACATTTCCCCAAAGAAGATATACAAATAGCCAATAAGCACATGAAAAGATGCTCAGCATCACTCATCACCGGAAAATGCAAATCAAAACTATAATGAAAGCCGGGCGCGGTGGCTCACGCCTGTAATCCTAGCATTCTGGGAGGCTGAGGCGGGCGGATTGCTCGACATCAGGAGTTCAAAACCAGCCTGAGCAAGAGCGAGACCCCGTCTCTACTATAAATAGAAAGAAATTAATTGGCCAACTAATATATATATAAAATTAGCCGGGCATGGTGGTGCATGCCTGTAGTCCCAGCTACTCGGGAGGCTGAGGCAGAAGGATTGCTTGAGCCCAGGAGTTTGAGGTTGTTGTGAGCTAGGCTGACGCCACGGCACTCACTCTAGCCTGGGCAACAAGGGAGACTCTGTCTCAAAAAAAAAAAAAAACAAAACAAAACTATAATGAGATACCACTTCACACCCAGTAGGATAGCTACTATTAAAAAAAACAAAAACCAGAAAATAAAAAATGTCAGCAAGAATGTGAATAAATAGAAATATCTCTGCAGTGTTTCTGGAATGTAAAATAGCCACTGTGGAAAACAGTATGGCAAATCTTCAAAAATTAAAAATAGCATTACTATATAACCCATAACTTTTAATTCTTGGTATATACCCAAAAGAATTGAAATAAGAGTCTTGAAGAAATATTTGTACATTCATGTTTACAGCAACGTTATTCATAATAGATGAAAGGTGGAAGTAACTCAAATATCCATCAATGGGATGAATGGATAAGCAAACTGTGGTGCATAAATGGATTATGATTCAGCCTTAAAAGTGAATGAAATACTGGCATATGCCAGAATATGGATGAACCTTGAGGGCATTATACTAAATGAAGCCAGCCAGTCACAAAAATACAAATACTGTAGGATTTCACTTACATAAGGTATTTAAAGTAGTCAGGAATCATAGATACAGACAGTAGAATGGTAGTTGCCAGGGGGTGGGGGATAAGAGATGGAAAATTATTGTTTAATAACTGTAGAGTTTCAGTTTTACAAGATGAAACAAGTTATGGAGATGGATGGTGGTGATGGTTGCACAATTTTATAAATGTATTTAATATCACTGAATTGTATAGTTAAAAATAGCTAAGATACTAAATTGTGTTAGGCACATTTTACCTTGGTTAAAAAATTGGAAAAAAATTTTCCACAAAAAATAACTTGAGAAAAGGATAATATATTAAATTTTTGCTGTCTCATAAAATTTAGGGTTTATGTCGGTAAAGCAAAACATATTTTATGCCAGATAATGGGAACATTTGATAAACGCTAAGTCCATAGGACAGGTACAGTCTATTGGAGTGACAGACATATCTACAGATTATTATAGGCTAATATGATGAGTTATAATAGAGGTGTATACAAGATTCATGAGAGATGCATTAATTAAGATTACACTAGTGGCTATAGTGGATAAATTCCAAAATCTGTGGTTTAACAAAATGAAAGTTTATTTCACACCCTCACAGTGGTCCCGTACAGGAGTTGCTGGCTGGGCAGCTTTCCTCTAAGCAACGACTAAGGGACCTGTACTCTACCATCTTCAACACATGGCTCCTGAGGTTTACTTGAGAGGGTCCTTTAAACCAGCCATCTGAAAGTGGAAAATAGCAAGGAGGATCACAACCAGGAGGAATTTACTGGGGAGCCTGAAAGAGTATATACATTGTTTCCACTCACATTCTATGGCCATTTCAAACAAGCAAGGCTGGGAAATGTTTTCTTTTTCTATGCTAGAAAAGAAAAGAAATGCATTTGGTATTCTGCAGCAGAGTCTGCACAAAAGTGGAGGAATAAAGGAAAGTTTCATAGGGGTGTTAATTCTTCTGCTTACTCTGCAAAGACAGAGTCCGTTTTCCAGGTGAACAATGCATATCAAAGAGCATTTCAAGCAGAAATAACAGCTTGTGAAAAGGCAAGGAAACAGGTACAAAGACAAAGGAACAGTCTGGGGTACCAGGGAAAGAATTGGTTGCTCCAGTGGAGCTGGAGTGTAGGATGCAAGGGTCGTAGGACGTGAACCTGGGAAACTAGCAACTAGATTACTTAGTTCATTGCCACAAAACTTACTGAATATTATGTTTTATACACATTTAGGGTTTGAAATGAGGAAAAATAAGAATAGATATAGTAATAAGAATAGGCCTAATAAGAATAGTAATAAGAATAGTAATAAGAATAGGCCTAATCTTCAAAGAGCTTCCAGTTCAGTGGAGATCACAACAAAAGAAAGAACCTTATTTTTTAAAAAATAAAAAGGTAAAGACTCAAGACATATTTAAAATAAGAATCAATAGAGCTTTGCAGTTGATTAGATGGGAGGTGGCAGAAAAGAGGAATATGTTCGTGGTGGAAAAGAGAAGCATAAAATGACTTTCAGAGTTCTCATTTCAGAGACTGGGTAACTAGAAGAGGGAGCACAAGAATAGAAATCTGTTTGAGGATGGGTACGATCAATTAATGAAATTAATTTTAAACTTTTTGAGCTCCAAAACCTATGGAACATTCCCCTCAAGACTAACGAGTCTTAAAATTCACACATATGGGTGTGATTAAAATTTTGCTCAATCGCGGTAGGAACAGGTTCCATCAATTGTTTTTATCTTTTCATTCTATTTACAGTATCTCTTGCTTAAACTTCTTTCTAGTTGGCTAATAAAACATTTTGATTCCGTAATTTCAAAAGCAACCTTCTCATAATTCCATTAGACAGAAGAATTAAAAATTAAAAATAATTTTTAAAAGACTTCCTCACCTCCTCTGTCCATTGTAGATTTCTGCCACATCATAAGAATGAAACTGCTTTCATTACTGTATGTCATCAATAATCTTCTAATTGACAAAATTAATAGATTATTTTAATCAGCCTGTTAGATTTTGGGGGAAATGTGGCAATGACGATTCCGCTGTAATTAACACTATCTCCTACTCTGACATGATGTTCTTATTAACTGATGCTTCTCACTTTCCTTGAATGACTTCTCTTCTTCCCACTTCCAGAAGGCCATTTCCCTCTGTTGCTAAATAGCAACGTCACCAACATCTCTGGCCTTAACTATGTACTTCATCAACGGCTTAATTGCCCTTGACTGGATTCAGTGCTCAAATTCCTCTTTAAGGGAAGAAGGTGGTCTGAATGAATGAGGAATAGGTGTGCACACATACCCTGAGTGAAGAGTTGAAATCATGGCCAAAAGCAGCAGCCACTCCTCAGTTCACTTTGATATTTGCCATGTGAAAACGACAAGCTTTATGCCTAGATCACCTGATTTATTTTTTAAAAGCTCAATTTTTTTCTATTTTTATGTGATATGATATTAAAGTAGCCTATTTATTGTTAAAATCTTCTTAGAAGGGAAAAATATACACAACCCATTCCTTTAAATTGCTAGTTTGCAATCTCTGACATAAACAAATGACTCATCAATTAATGCATACTATCCTGACCTCTCTCCTTAATTACAGAATCAAAGTTCTAGCTGTAAACTGGATATATCCATTTTGTTCCCACATAGGCTCTTCAATATATTCAACATTGAGGTACATGGCATCTGGCAGGTCCAGTTTCTAAACACTTTCTTAAATCTGCTTTAGGATATAGTTGAGATCTTTTAGATACATCATCTTCATTTGTATATCATTGATGAAGTCTAAAGATAATAGTTAAACTAGATTCAAATCTCTGAATGACTTCTATGCAATTAGGTCATTTCAGTATATTGAACAATCTATATATAGCAATAGCAGTAATAGTAGATGTAGCAAGAACAATAGTAGGTGATATTTATTTCTATTACTGTATTAGGCATTGTATTAAGAATTTTGCATGAATTCATTAAAGAATTCTCATAACAACTACAGGAGAAAAGTAATCATGATCCCCAATTTATAGATGAGGAAATGGAGACTCAAATAACTTCCCAAGGTAATCTCAGTGTAAATGATGGGTTTGGGATCCAAATTAAGATCTGATTCACTCAAGAGCCTTATGCACATTATGCTTTGCTATCATTCCAACCTATATGAAATTGTGGTTGCTGAAGTTGAGGTTCAAAATGTTTTAAAACATTAAATAAGAAATCTATCATCAATAATAAGGTTCCTTCCAGAATAGTCCTAAGAAATCATGACATTTTGGACCAACATGGATTGGTGACTCTTCATCTCTGGGGACATTTGCAATGTTACCACATTATAAATGTGTTTAGCATCACTCTCTCCTTCAATTCATGAAATCTCTCCTTTCCTTTTGAGGGCTGCCTGTATCCCATTCCAGAGTTTGTGGTTGGGTGAGCAATCAAAGGGCCATACTTAGCCCATCACAGGATGGAAATGTAACCCTCACTGCAAGAGTGGGGATACATATTAGATTTCCAGTTTGCAGAGAGTAGAATGGTGGTTACCAGAGTCTGGGGTGGGTGGGGGAAAAATAAGGAGCTGTGGGTCAAAAGGTACAAAGTTTCAGTTAAACAGGAGGAATAAGTTTTGAGATCTATTGCAGCAGTCCCCAGCCTTTTTTGGCACCAAGGACTGGTTTCGTGGAAGACAATTTTTCCATGGACCAGGGGCAGGGGGTAGATGGTTTAGGGATGATTCAAGCAAATTACATTTAGTGTGCACTTTATTTCTATTATTATTACATTGTAATATAAATGAAATAATTATGCAGCTTACCATAATGCAGAATCTAATGCTGCTGCTGATCTGATAGGAGGTGGAGCTCAGGCGGTGATGCAAGCGATGGGGTGTAGTGGCTATAAATATAGATGAAGTTTCACTCACTCACCCACCACTCACCTCCTGCTATGTGACTTGGTTCCCAACAGGCTACAGACTGCTACTAGTCCGCTCCCCAGGGTTGGGGACGGCAAATCTACTGCACGGCGTGTGACTATAGTTAATAATAATATAATGTATATTTCAAAATTGCTAAGTGAGTAGATTTTAAATGTTCCTACCACACACCAAAAAATATGAGGTGATTACTATATTAATTATCTTGATTTAATCACTCCAGAAAGAATACACATGTTAATATATCACATTGTACCTCATAAATACATACAATTATCATTTGGCAATTAAAAATAAAACTTGAAAACTGTGGTAAAAGAAAGTTGTACCCTATTCTCTGAGATTCCTAGTTATAAGTATGATATAGGTTTGAAGCTTACCTATGAGAGGCAAAGGTTCTCTGTACAGACCTAAGAGGAAAACCTGTCAAGGATCAAAGGTAACAGAAGAAAACAGACATGATAGACACAACGAAGGACAGAGATTTCTGAGGTTATTATTGACCTCACATATGCAGCCATGTCTAAACCTAGAAAACCCTTGTAACTTTTGCTAGAGGATGCACCTTTGTATTATTTTTTTTAACTGGTTCAGATTGGAATTCTGTCACTTCCAATTGAGAGAGGCCTAACAAATATACCTTGGAAGAACAGGCATCTTTGACAGAGTACCTCAGGTAGACTGGCTGACTTATGTTATCTTGGTGTACCTCCAAATCAATCATAGGTCATGACACATTGTTAATGGTCAGTGCTCATTGGTAGGCACAGTGCCCAGTGCTAATAGTCAGAAACCATTCTAAGATATGTTTCTTATAGTGTGTTGCAGATCAGGTGGTCACTACCCTCCAGAATGTTTCCCTATATGAATTTGGGGTCAAAGGGGTCAGGGGTGGTAGCTGGGAGAGGCAGTGAATAAACCTTGCTGGTAACTTGAGAACAACTTAAATTCTTCAAGCAACGTTTCTACTGGACTCTGCCAACATACCCATTTTAATATGTAAGACAAAAGGGGCATGCACAAACAATTCACAAAAGAGAAAATTGCTCAACCTCTCAGGTAATAGAAATGCCAAATAAGGTAAGTTGCCATTTTTCAGCTATGAGACTTGTAAAAAATATGTAGCAATCCTGGTGCCAGTCACAAAGTATTGTCTAGCTCTCTTCCTTTTTGGTATATGATAGATTTGTATTTCCTGGGCAACTTGTGATAGGGTGAAGCTATATGACTGGTTATGACTAATAGGATTGTGAAAGTGATATTTTTCACCTCTGGACTAGAACATTTCATAGCTGTTGTAAAACCCGCCAAAGCTACTCTGAGTGGGAATCCAGAGAAAGGATGATACAGAACAGAGTACTTATCCAGGCTGCAAAAGATGTATAGTTTGTGCAAGATATAAACCTAAGTTGTTTTAAGGCACTGAAGTTTCAGGGTTACTTGTTACTGTAGGTAACATTGCCTATCCTGATTGAAATAAAATGTAAAAAGTGATTACAGCCTATTTTTCCAAGGTGGATTAAAATTACACACTTATGTACTCTTAGTGGTAGGATAAATTGGGGGAAACTTTCTGGAGTATACATTGGCAGGATGTCCTAACAGATCATTAACTTATTTTTTTTTTCTAGCAATGTATTTGAGTATTAAAAGGAAAAAAGAAGTGTTAGCATTGATAACAAAAGTTTTATTTTCCAGGAAGTTCAGAGACAATTTTGTTTTAATAAAGTTCCAGTGTATTGTCAAGAGCACCCACTCTGACTTAAGCCCCTTCATTATGAATCCAGCCTCCACCTCTTATTGGCTATCATCAGTTACCCTACTACACATCAGTATCCTCATTCAAAAGATAAGGCTCACAGCCAGGTGAGGTGGCTAAGGCCTGTAATCCTAGCACTTTGGGAGGCCAAGGAAGGAAGATCAATTGAGTCCAGGAGTTAAAGACCAGCCTGAGCAACATAGCAAAACCCTGCCTGTACAACAAATGGAAACATTAGCTGGGCATGTTGGCATGCACCTGTACTCTCAGCTACTTGGGAGGTTAAGGCAGGAGGATCACTTAAGTCAAAGACTTTGATGTTGTAATGATGTATAATAACACCACTGCACTCTAGCCTGGACAACAGAGCATGAGACCTTGTCAAAAAAAATGAGGCTCACAATGTTACCAAAATTAATTGGACAAAATAAACACTTAGTAAATGTCAGTCATTAACATGATCATCATTAGGTGAGACCTTACATTCTGTTTCCCAACTTGCCCAAGTCAATGTTTCCTATCCTAGTTCATATATTCATTATTGATGCTTCATTTATTTAAATTTATATATTATTACAAATTTATTTTAATTCTATTAGATCGTTTATGGAATAAAGCTGAATATTGCTGAGGGTATTGTCAAAAAAATCCCTTTCCTCCATGTTCAAATTTGGGATCAAATAACATCAAAATATCATCTTTATTACCTACAAAGGTGATTGGAGACTATAACTTAAACACTGGGCAGAGTGAACTTGTTCACTTCAACCCTGAAATGGACAAATTTACCCCCTTCCACTCTGATCATAAGTACAGCCAGGAAGCTGCAGACTGACCATATTGAAGCAGGGTCCTTATCAAATGGCAAAGAGCAGACAATAATACCCTCCTCTTCCTGACATACAGATTCAAGAAAAAGAGAGAGGAACAGGTTGCATTGAAGATACTTATCTACTCCCAAACTCACCTATCAGATAAGCCACTCCTTGGGACCCGAGGGCTAGACAGAGACTAGGGGTTTAACCCACACAACTACTCCTGAGCCCTGGCAGAGGCATCTCACTCAAAAACCTGGTTGGGTTTTGAGTTTCTTCAGCAGCTATAGCCTGGTATTTTCTTTTACTGGAACGCATGCGGTTTCTCATTCACATTGATAATTACAAAGAGTTAAAAGATATTCACACAAGAAAATCAAGGCATACACCTAATTTAACATGTTTCTTAAATTGGTCCCTTTTCTTCTCTAAATACTGTAGGGCTCTCACTATTTGCAGGCTTTCGGTAATTAATTTGTTTTCCATTTACTTGGTCTCTCAATATCTATTTATCTCTCTCTCCCTCTCTCTCTCCCCACCCCGCCCCACCCAAACACCCCATCTTTTCAGGCCTGGCCATTTTTTATAAACATGACCTTTAGATCTCTGGAGTCAGTACATGAAGTCAATGATGAGTTCTGTGTGCCCCAAATAATCCATAGTTGTTCATCTTCACTGCCCTAGATTGGATAATTCCACCAAAACAATCACAAACCCTGGCTTGTACTTAATCTTCTGCCTCAGACACCTGCAATAATTCTTCAATTTGTCTATGTCTTCCCTTAAAGCCCCCATTTTCTCATTTTTGAGCACATTTACTCAGGACAAAGGACTTTTCATGATGACTCTCCACCAGTATAACTTAGTCATCTCTAAACACATTCAACAATTTTTTGAAGAATTTATGATGCTCTTCCCCTCTCAAATCTGTTCAGATTTTCTGAAACCATTTGGTGTATCTGCCCGATCTTCAAGGTATGCCTCACCATGTGCTCTTCCTATCTGTAAGGTTGGAGGGAAGGGCAAGTAAGTGGATTCCAAAACCCATTCCCACCTGGAGGCTGGGAATTGAGACAAACGATGCTACTGATTCAGGACAGCCCCAAATCTGCATAAGTTTCTGTTGCCCTACTCCTACATCAAAGCTCTCGTCCAAATCAAGATGGGATCCCCAATCACATATCAAAGGAAGAGAAATTTTTAAAATTTATCAATTTGAGCCTTGGAGCATTTCATTAGATGAACAGATGGTATGCAACATGATGGGAAGTGCATTAGATAAAAAATAGGATTAACAATTATGAGAACTTTCTGTTGTGTTTTTTATCAGATTCTGTTAGAGGCACCTGTTACTTGTTTTTGAGACCCAGAACTCTTAGATATCAAAAATAATAGAAGAAACACTGTGATTTATTTAATACTAGAATATTTTAAGTTAAAAATTTTTTCAGAGGCAAATACAGTAAATTGTCTTGATTTATTAAAATCAGATGGTAGGTTTATTATATTAGTAACTATACTTTTGAATATTTGAAATATTTTATAATATAAATAGTAAGCTATTTTTTAAAATGACAAACTTGGGCCCAGCCAAGATGTTAAGTTTTAAGGAGCTAATGATACCCTTTCATCCCCAGTTCAGAAACAATGTAGATTTAGACATAAAAATCAGATAAAGATCATAATATCATCCTACCTCTTGTGAAATAGCTTGGAGAACGTTGCATTAGATCTTTGGCCAAGTGGCCCTGTTAACCCTGTCCCCGGAAATTGACTCACTCATCCAGGCCCAGGCACAGTGGGCACCTGCAGGAGCAGAGCCCCATTCAGTATGACAAAAAAGGCCCTAAGTGAAGGACCCTCTCTGCAAGTAAACAGATCTCAAAATATGGGCACAGGTTGCTAAAGTGAGTGGGAAGGGGCAGGAAGGAGCTTTCTGGGATACTTGAAATGTTCTATTTCTTGATCTGTAGTGGTTTCGGGAGTATATAAATGTGTAAAAATCCATCACACTGTACACTTAAGACGTGTGTATTTTTGTGTTTCATCATAACTATTAGTCTGTGAGGGCTGCCATAACAAAATACCATAGACTACTCAGCAATAGAAATTTATTCTCACAAAATTCTGAAGGATGAAAGTCCAAGATCAAAGTGTCAACACGTTTAGTTTCTCCTGAGGTCTCTAGCTGCCTTCTCTCTGTGTCCTCAATGGCCTGTTTTCTACTTGTGAAAATCCCTGGTGTCTCTTCCTCGTCTTATAGGAACACCAGCTGTATTGGATTAGGGAACCCACTCTGTAGGCCTCATTTGCCTTTTTAAAAGCCCTACCTCCAAATACAGTCACATCGTGGGTTAAAGCTTCAATGTATGAATTTTAGGGAAACAGAGTTCAGTCTACAACACCACTTATTGTGGTATCCTGTACTTCGATAACAAAGTTAAAAGGGGAAAAAAAAACAAATGTCCATAAAGTGGGAACACTTTAAGACAAACGAAGAGATTGAATTTACTATATGATGGCTTTAAGATGTCCCATTGTTTCCTAAGAAATTTTTGGTAAAAAGTACAGGAGAACTGGATGCCTGTGGAAAGAAAGGAGATGGGAGAGGGAGAAAGAGGGGTTGGTGGGAAGGGAAGATTGGGAGGTAAGAAGCAGCTTTTCCTGCTTTACAAGTAGGAGTTAATTTGGAAGAAGCCAGACTTCTTTTTCTTGAGCCAGCTGGTGTGCCCAGGGAGACAGAGAAGGAGAAGAGAGGTGGGAAGGGGGCATGGGCATGAGGGGAGAGATGGGTGGCAGGTAGAGAAGAGCAGTAAGAAAAAGATAAGAGAGAAAGAGACTGAGAAAGAAGGGAAGGAGAGGAGAGAGGAGAGAGGGAGCAGACAGAATGAATACATATGGCTTCATAAGAGGCAGAGATAGGGCTTAATGTTTAAGTAAATGAACTCTGGATGCCGACTGCATAGGTTTATGTCCCAGCAACGCCATTTAAGAGCTATGTGACTATGGGAAATCACTTAATTTCTCCATGACTCAGTTTCCTAATCAAATGAAGTAAATAATACTGCCTACAATGTGCGATCAGTTACAGAATCAACTGAGCTAATTAATAGATGCACAGCTTGGCAATGCTTAGGCAAGTGCTATATAAATGTCTACAATTATTATCATTCAAGAATTATCCACCTAGGATTCAAAGTATAAGCAAGAAATGAGAACCTGCCTCTGACGATCCAGTGGATGTACACTGTTTGGGAAGTCTTCCATTCCTTCTTTTACGTCCATGCTTACTTCTCCAGCTGGGCTTAGGTGTGTAGAGTTATGGCCAACTCTAATCATAGCAACCTTAGACAGATTGCTCAGTTTAGCCATGCTGAGGTGACTGCGAGGTACACTGTAGTTCTCGTGTGATTTTATTTAAGGTCTATGCTGATATCCCCTAGCATAGACCTAATTTCCCATCTAGGAAATGCTGATATCCTGCCTTCCCATGATAAGGCTAAGCTAAGCGAGTACTGCATTCCTCAAATGTAATTTTTCTACATGGGTTATCTTGCTTGCTTTTTTCATTGAAGCAGCAAAAAAAAATTTCAGCAAAGATCATTTTATTCCCCTCCACTTCACTGTGATGCAGGTTGATAGACCACACTAACCCCTAAGGAGGATCATTTCTGAAATATGAGAGTGCAGGTGTTTTGCTTATTTTCTACATGGGCACTTTTTTCCTTGCCAGAGCCTCTCTCCAGAGACAACACCGCGCAGAAACCAGGAGCTAAAAACCCACAAGTAATATTTACTGTGTGCATTTATTAAAAGGTGTTAACAACTAATTGCATAGCATCACCCACTTAAACACATTGCAAATAGTATTATTACTATGAGCGTAAGGAACATTTCCCTGGCATAGATTTTTAATAGCTTTTTAAAAAAGGATATGGACCTATAGAAGATGCCAAATTTGTGGCTTCATCCAGTGCAATTGGGAGACAGGATGTGGTTCAGCAGTTACCGGGTTGCGGTGAGTCAGCTATGGAGACAAATGTTTCCATGGTGACCTTCCCATTCATTCAGTGTAAGGCCTCATATACCCGTGAGGATTAATGACACGGCGTTAACACTGATAATCATAATGAAGAGAGCTGTCTGAGAGTGGGGCAACCCAACCCTGACATTTGAGAGGAAATAGAATGGAGGAATTTAACCAATATGTAGAGGAGGAGAATATTGAACTACAGGGAGAGGAAATCCATTTCTTCTTTCTTTTATAGAGTGGTTTTCCTGCCAGATTAGACCCTGCTGCTGACAGACTTCTATAGTCTCCCTCTGGGAATTCTCTTAGTATTATGACAGAGTGGGGTTGAAAATAAATAACTTAAAGAACTGATTCACTAAAGGTCCAAAGAACCAGCATTGAAGAATGCGGAATGGGCACAGGCTTAAACCCTGCTCAGTTGTCTCATTTTATTTGTTTGTTTATTTAAATACCTTCACGTGTTCCTTAGGAAATGCTTCCAGTGAAAGTCTTTTTACTGAGAGACTTACCTTTTTCTATAGCATTGTGGCATGACGTTTCTCCCTTTGGGCGAAAACTAAAATTGTTTTCACATTGTGCTAATGGCAACATTTTATTTTAGCGTACAGAGCTGTGGGGCACAAACTGATAAGGTGAAACATTAGGAGCCTACAATCTTAACTCAGATGCCAGCCTGGGTAAAATTATAGACACGAAGAAAGATTATTCCCCGTTCCCAGAGCAGGATGCAGATACTCAGAGGCTCACAGAGGACTGTGCTTTGTGATTTAGTTAGTTGTTTGCATGGTTATCTCTTTTATTAAATTTCAAGATTCCACAGAGCAGAAACTTCATCTTATTCGTCTTTGACATTGCCAGCTCCACCCCAAACATACACACACATACACACATAAAAAAGCATACACAAGCACACATACACACACACAGGCCTAGTATCCTACTTTACACATACACACACACAGGCCTAGTATCCTACTTTACTCCTCACACACCCCATTCCTACTTATCTCTTAAATGAGTGGATTTCATCAGCAATGTAAGATCACGAATGAGGCAATTAAGTACTTGTATGTATGAAGTTTTAGAAATCCATAGAGTCAAATTGTAATGGTTCTTAAAACTATGTAACAGTGTTTTCCTTTTTTAAATGTTTAGACAAGTGGATTTGACACAAATACAATAAAGCCTGGGAGGCAGTAAACAAAAAAAAATATGTGAAAAAAAGAATCAAGAGAGTCTAAAAGCAGCTGGACTATTCAGATTGATTAAACGATGTCTACGGAATACTGATGGCTGGACCTACCGTGGCGTTTTTTTAATCCATCAAATATTTATTGAGCACCTATTTTAATAGCTATTTGCTCTGTGCCAAGCACTGGCCTAAGTGCTTATGCATATTCACATATTTAATCTCCCCTAAAAGGTAAACACTATTATTAAAATACCTATTTTTCAGGAAAGTAAACTGAAGTAGAGATAATTTAAGTAACTTGGCTGAATAAATGCACATCCACAGTAGGGAGTGGAGTTGTAAGCTTAAACAAGCAGTCTGCCTCCGGATCACAAGCACTCAACCACTGAGGGATAATGCCAATCCCAGGGGACAGGACGACAATCAAGGTTTACATACTTGTCTTTGTTTTCATAAAGCTTAGCATCTTGAAGGGGAGACACACTGAAAACAACCAGCTACAATCACAAGTGGCAAATGCTACAAGAGCCAAGGAAGAACTCTAGTGGAAGGTTAGCACAAGTCACCCTGGCCTAAGGACTATGGATAGTCGTAATGAGGAAAAGGTGTAGACAAAGAGGCAAGCACCACTCTCCTACTGACCTTGTTTGCTGGTGGTCTTTGGTGAGGAGGTTTGGGTGGCTCAGCCAGAGATGTTGAGTCCCATCCAGGAGGAAAGCTTTTCAAGTGGTTCCTAAGGTCAGCTGATGAACTTTGAGAGATGTCCCTCTGGAAAGTGTGTCCTGGGGCAGAAAGTTAGCATCTGACTAGACAGGCACTATTATACCACGTAGAAACTCTTAGCATAGAGTGTCAGGAGGGACAGTATTTCCAGGAAGCCAAAAGTGTAGAGGTGGACATTCTAGAGAACAGCACAGTCCATAAAGGATTCTGATAACCTCTGCTAGGGTTAGAGTGAGTGACATGAAGCTCTTACTCGAGGGGGGAGGGGGAGATGGGCAATATATGTAAACTTAACACTTGTACCCCCATAATACACTAAAAGGAAAAAAAAAAGAAACTCTGGGGAGCCAGGCATCTGCTAAAAAAGTCCCTTTAAAAGTCAATCTAAATCTTGGTGACTTATTAAACATTTTTATTCATCACCATAATAGTTAATACCTATTGAGTACTTTCTCTGTATTAATCTCTATGGTAAGACTAGCAGGAAAACTGTTATCATTATTGCTATCCTGATCAAAATTATGACATGGCAGAGCTGGGGCAGGAACGAAAGCCTAACTTATTCCAAAGCCAGTTCTTACAGTAACTGTGGCTTGTCTCCAAAATTCCTGCTGGTGTTTGCAAATGAAACAAGTTAAGACCAGTTCCCAGGCAGGAACTAGTGACTCATTGGATCTGAATTGAGAGCTTGACCCAGGAACGTCACACAACCCTCAGAAGTCATTTGTCACTTAGTGCCTCTGATGCCTGTGTGTACAAGGTGATAGCAAAATCTGTGGGGACCCACTGGAAAAAAAATGCAAGATTTTTTTCTCACCTCAAAGTTTTTATGAATTTTGGACCCGCAAATAAAGCTTTTGTCGTAAAATGTATTCGTTGATTAGCTTTTTTGATTCAACAAAAATGATGACAGGATGTCCAGGGGCAGGGCAAAGTGGAGATCAGGAAAAGAGCTAAAACAGGAGAGAAACACATTTTAAAAGGTCAGGGAAAGAGGCAAACAGAAGAATCAAGAGCATGGACAGAAGTTGCAAGTCTGTAGCTGTAGCGGCTCCAGCAAACAGCTTACAAATGATCGACAGAAATACAAGGGGAAAAGCAAAATGTGTGATCAAAAAGGGAGGCCATCTAAAATTTCCAGGAGAGCCAAGGACATGGAGAAAGGGAACTAGAGACAAGGCAGGCCTCGTCTGACCAGCAGCCAGGACTGGACTCTGGGCTGCACACAGCCGGCTCTCCTGCCCCTACTCCTTGAGCTCCCGCTCACCCTGCTGGGAATGAATGAGCCTGGGCAGAGTCCCATTTAGTCTAAGAGCAGAAGGCAGTAACCAGGAGTGAAGGGAGGGCGGGCACTGCAGATGCCACAGCTGAGTTCATCAGTATTGCCAGTGAAGATACAAAAAGGATACAAAAGTGGTCTTGCACGTCTTTTGCAAGTCTACCTCCAGTGGCTGAACTACTTTAGGTGAAAATATCTTTGATTTTTAGGAAATAAATGATTTTAGGAAATAAATGATTGAATAAATAAAATCATTCTTAAAACATTTTAAGACAAAAAGGACCTCATTTGCAAGCCCCAAACTTTAAAGCTTCCTAGGAGCTTCCTCCTACAACTTTGTTGCTGCCACATGACTTGCTGTCTGCATCCTCTCCTGACAATCACTAGTTTGTTGCTCCTCAAACAGAACCAAATGGGGCATATCTGGGCATCACGAGAAGTACATATTGCTCCAGACATCTGTGTTTAAAGAGACATTATGTATGTGCTACATTGTACCTTTGTATTTGATTACAATTACTTGTGGCTTATGTGTTAGTCAATCTTGCCTCATGGCTGGGATTTCTAAATATTGGGAAAGGGCATTATAACATCCTTTATAAAATATGGCAGTGCTTAAATAAATATATTTTCCATTCCAGGCATGAGTCTATTTAACCATACCATTCCCTTTTTAAAATACAGGTTCAACATAATGTGGTTTTACTCAAATAATGTACTTACTACTTTGAAAATCTACACCTGAATGACTTTCTAGGAGAGCTCTTAAAAACTAACCCAGTTCACTAATAATGTGGACTAAATTATTTTAATGCTTATTTTAATAACAGGAAGCATTTTTATAACCTGTAGTAACTTGAGTGATATTTTTGAGAATTATGAAGCAAGAATTTTCTTCCCTGTGTACAAACCTGTAGCTACAGGTTACTGCCCTTGGTCTTGGGGCTTCTTCTGGTTTATTAAGGATTTGACATATTGTCTTTTGTCCTTTTGGCTGTTGTCACTGTCTTCTCTTTCCCATCCTTTTTGTGGTACCTACTTGGTTCTGGAAACTCTTTTTGGTAGCTTTTTCCCCTTTGTACAAAATGTTGTCTTGTCTTTTCAGCATTTCAAAAGGCCTCCCCAGTGACTTGAATTTGAAGAAAGCTGCAGGGTCATAGCTCAGTGGAAAGCTTAGAATGACAGTGAAATCCCTAAACAGGGGCTACTCTTTCTGAATAGGGAAACCTAAAAATAAAAGCTGTCTGCAGCTGGGACTGTATGCCAAGACAACTATCACTGAAATGCAGAGGAAATCGAAAACATAAATAAAAAAAACCAAAAACCCTTGCAAGAAAGGACTCAGGCGTTAAATTGGTGCCAAGGCAGAAACGTGGAAAAGGCCAACTCCATAGTAGTTGGTTTATCACCCACAGATAGTTTGATGTGGTGGAAGTTTGATTCACCCAGGAAATGCCATCCCCAAGAAGTTCTAAGGCAGCAAGAAGTTCTACAGCAAGAAGTTCTAAGTCAGCCTAACTCCCTTAAAACAACTGGAGGATTCCATGGTCCCTAGGAACCTTTGCTTTTCTTCTTTGTGTACAAGGATCTCTGATTATTCATTGGCAGTGTTTTCTGCCAGTGTATCTTTTGAATAGTCAGTCCCAATTCTGAGTTTCTCCCTCTCCACCTTCTATTCTTTCTTAGATCACAACTTCACATTGTCTCTGCTTTTTGCCTTTCTAATCCCACTCCACCTGCTATTTTAGCGTATTTTCACCTCCAGTTTTTCAGCTCCTCCTTCTTAATCCTGTCTGTCATTTTTTGCATAGTTTCTTTTCCTTTTTCTCTTCAATTTACAGCACACTCTGGGTTATTCCTTATTTGCATCCATTGGACAAATCCCAAATCTAAATTTAGTATCTATACCCAGGCTGCTGAAAAAATTTGAGAAACAGAAACATACAAATGCGTGGT
Source organism: Microcebus murinus (assembly GCF_040939455.1). Lineage (NCBI taxonomy): Eukaryota > Metazoa > Chordata > Mammalia > Primates > Cheirogaleidae > Microcebus > Microcebus murinus. The sequence goes on from NC_134108.1 coordinate 32,970,965, forward strand.
TAATGCTGCTAAAAATTCATATTCACCTCTTAAGTGGGATGGTCCACATTGTTTGGCAATTCTTCTATGTGTCTCCCTTTCAGCTCCTTCAATTGTGAGGCAAAAATGTCATTTCAACTCTTCACTAAGCTTTGCAATTCTCTTTATCCTGTCTATGCCCTATTTTTTGCCTAGCATATGCCTTTGTATAAAGGAAAGTGAGGCTCTCTGTAGCACATTAGACTACAGATGTACGTGGGACATCACCTCCTTTCTACCAGCCTCAGTGATAAAGCAACCCTTCTAGTACTTTTTATTTGGTCACCCACTCTCTCCCTTTTCCTCAGATTGTAGCACCATGCTTATTTCTCTTAATTTAGAAGGAAAAAAAATCTCTCAAAGATAGATTCCTTTCTAACTGCCTTTCCTCCTTTCTCCTTCCTTTTAATGTTAAAAATAGCCTTCACTTACCATCCTCACTTTCTTATTCACTTTCCCATATTTCATTCATCTTAAATATCATTTTTAATTATCATTAAAGTAACACAAGTACCTATTTTAAAAGATCTGCACAGAAGAATAATTTCCAGATATACCTCTTCCTACTCCCCAATACTGCTACCCTTTGGGCCTTTTTATAACTCTTTAGATGACCTGAACACTGTCATTTTAAAATTTCTCTTCACCAATGAATGTATTCTTTTATTCTCTCATTTTGATAGATTCTCCAGTTTCTGATATAGGGAATAAGTTTTCTGAATTCTCATGTGTCTGACAATGTTGCTATTCTACCCTCATATTTGATTAATAGGTGATCTGGGCATGGATTCTGTGGTGAACAGAGTTGCTTAGAATTTTGAAGGTACTACTCCACTATCTCTAGCACCTAATGTTGCTATTGAGAAAATTTCAATGATATTCCAATTATTGTTCATTTTTATGGTCAATTTTAAAGTTGGATTTTTAAAAAATATATTCTCAAATATACAGAAAAGTTGCACAAATCGCAGAAGGAATTTTTACCTAAACCATCTGAGAATAAGTAGCAACCTATAGCCTCAACACTCTGACTACTTTAGTGTGTACTTCCTGCAAACAAATGCATTTAATGTTTTCCTGTATAAATAAAATGCAGCCATCAAAATCAGGAAATTAACATTGATGCAATACCATCATTTATTAATAACTCTTACAACTCTTTAGGCCACAACTTTGGATCATATTCAAATTTGGCCAATTGTCCCAATAATGTTTATATTTAAAGGATGCAGTTCAGAATCATACCAGTAGGCCTCTTTGGTCTCCTTTAGTCTGCAACGATTCTTTAGTTTTTCCTTGACTTTTATAAACTTGACCCATTAGTAGAGGACAGGTCAGTCATTTTGTGGGGCTTCCCTCAGTTTGGGCTGCCTGGCATTTCTTAGTGATTACATTTAGGACACACATTTTTAGCAGGACTACCGCAGAAGTGATACCATAGCCTTCTTAGTATATCGTAATAGTTTTGTAACGCATGGTACATCTTTTTTCATTCTTTTACTTTTAATCCTTCCTGTAAAGTGGATCTCATATAAAAAATATGTAGTTGGCTGAGCCATTCTTTATCTAGTCTGACATCTTTGCCTATTGATTAGAATATTTAAATCATTTGAATTAATGTGATTGTTAATGTAGTTGCATGTAAGCTTACAATTATGCTATTGTTATCTATTTGTCCCATTTGTTCTTTGTGCCTTTTTTCCTCTTTTGTTTCTTTTGGATTACATGAGTATTTTTTAGTATTCCATTTCATCTCCACTGTTGGTTTATTAGCTATATCTACGTGTTTTATATTTTAATGGTTTTCAATGGTTTGCCATACACATCTTTAATGTTTTACAATATCCTTAAGTTATTGTTTTTATTTTTATTTGCTTATTCTTTTAGAGATGACAGTCTTACTCTGTCACCGGGGCTGGAGTACAGTGATATAATCACTGTAGGTCACTATAGTCTCAAGTTCCTGGGCTCAAGTGATCTTCCTACCTCAGCCTCCCAGGTAAATTATTAAATCATTTAAATAATGTGTTCAACATTAAAATAATACTATACCTCTTTATGTATAATGTAAGGACAACTTACATCTCCCCTCACCTTGCACTATTCACTCCAATACTATTTGAGTTGGTGATTTTAATTTTTTAATATTCCAGACTTTTCTAGACATGTTATTTAATTTTAACTTAACATTCATTGTGGCTAGAGCATATACTCAGCAGTACTGCAATCTTTTGACATTTATTTAGATATATTTTAGGGCTTAGCACATCAATTAGATTGGTGAATGTTCTTTGTGCACTTAAAAAGTGCATAGTCTGCAGTTATTGGATATATTCTATTAATGTTACTTAGCTCATGATAACTGAGATTGCTCTGATATTCCATATAGTTACTGATTTTTGTCTCCAGTTGTTCTAATGAGAGAAAAGTGATATCATCACGGGGTGGTCCATTTTTCTTTTAGGTTTTGTTAGGTTTTTAAAAATTAATTTTGAAGCTCTATTATTAGGCATATAAACATATATAGTTGCTATATTTTCTTAATATAGCAACAGTTTATCATTATGTAATATTATCTTTTATATTCAATAATACTCTTTGTGTTGAAGTCTATTTTGTCTGGTATTAACACAGCCATTCCATATTTCCTATGCTTACTGACTATATGGTATAATCTTCTCCATTGTTTTGCTCCAATCAATCTGTATTTTTTTAATGAAAAGTTTTTCTCTTATAAGCAGGATATAATTGGGCCATATGTTTTAATCAAAGCTAAGAATCTGTGTCTTTTAATAGGGCTTAAGCCCAATGTAATTGATAACTACATTATGTATAAATGGATTACTTCTTCCTATTAAAAACAGAAATTCTTAGCCTGGATTTTTAAAAAAGCAAGACTCAACTATAACTTGCTATTTATTTTCTGTTTGTCTCACTCTGTATTTTTTTTTCCTATCTTCTTCCTTTCCTGTCTTCTTTTAGGTTAACTGAATTTTTTAAATATTCTTTTCAATTCCTTTATTAGCTTTTTAAATATACATCTTCACCTTATTTTTAGTGTATGTTGGGGATTATAACATGCATCATCAAGTACCACAATCTACTTATAGTTAATTTTATAACACTTCAAATAAAATGTAAGAACTTTGCAAAATGAGAGTTCCATTTATTTATACCTGTCAGTTTGCTAGTGTTGTCAAATATATAAACAAATATATTCCCAATCATATGGCTTATTGTCTTGCATTTTATCATATGGCTTTTAAGGAACTTAATTAAATATAATTTTATATTTACCCACATATTTACCAAGAACTGGTGAAAGAGATGAAGTTTTGGACCTGTGCTTAGGTGCTCATATTTCTGGAGTTCTAAAGTTCACCCTTAAAAAAAAAAAAAAAGGCTAGTCAAGTAAAGCCATAGGATTAGAGAAAAAAACAAAGAAATCTGTAACTAGTTGAGATCAATTAGTTGTAAAAAATGGCTGCACTCAGATCAGCCTAGTCCACCCTCCCTGTCATCACATGCATGCAGAAAAACAACTTCTCTCTGTTCTATACTTCTGTTTTTACTCCACCTTAGTGAAGAGATTATTAACAAGAAGCAGAAGCTAGATTCTAAAATGTCTTGTTTCTATTTCTTCAAATATCAAGTGTGTTCTCCATAAGAGAAAAAAATATATATATCATATATTTTTCTTGCTTAACTTTGCTTACTCTTCCTCTGATCCATATTTTCTGGTTTGAAATCCAAACTCTCTTGGTAGCATCCATTAATTGGTCCCTGCCTTACACATGTGCCTTCTCATTCTGCTTTAGCCAGACTGGGCTGCTTGTCATTTTCCCTGAATTCATCCTGCATTTTCCTGCCCTGTGCTTTTTCTCTGGTTCTCCTTATGTAGGGAGAGCACCTTCATTCATTGACTATCTGGCAAAAAACACCTTTCAACACTCAGCTCAAGCACCATCTGCACCTACAAGCCTCATGTTTCACCACCCGCCTCCCAGATGGTAAAAATCCCACCTTCCTGTGGTTCTCCAGCAAGTCCTGCATATTCTACTGCCTTTGTTCTCTTAACATTTAAATGGGCTTGTTCGTTTATCTGACCTTTATAAGCACTTTTAGATCATAGAACACATCTCTTTCCTTTTCGTATTCCATGTTTCTAGCACGATGCCAACACTGGAAGATATTGAATGAACAAGTGACTGAACACATGAAGGAACAAAGGAATACACAGGTTTGTATACACTAAGTTATAGCAGGTTATTTTAAGATGGTAAATATTTTAATGAGAAAGCAATATCTTAAACTAAAAAAGTTAAACTGAGATAAAACTGTAAAGATTATCATGAAGACAGTAAGAATGGACAAAAGATACTGAGATTTGTGAATGTAAATTGGACCTTGTGTACATATTTTTCCTATTTTTCTTAGGAAACATAGATTGGCATGCAATTTATAGATGATCAGCCCAAGATTCTCACCAACATTTGACCAAGCAGAACAGGCCAGAATGAGAGAGTACAAGGGAAGGAATATCTTCTCTGGACAGATAAAATGCAAATGTGCTTGTTCATTTCAGGAACTGGTAGAGAAAGAAGATTTAAATTTCTAAAAAATTTAAGTCCAAGGCAGAGGGAAAAAATAGTCTTTTAAAAATCAGTGTTTTAATGATGAATAATTTTGACCAATTAAAGTTTAGACTAATTGCTATGGTGATTTGGGGAAAGAATGAAGCTAATGAGTTTCTGAATGTCAACTGCAATTTTTGAGTACTTTTAATTTGCAATCCTTTTATCTAATTGAGAAAGCATTGAAGGCTCACTCTGAATGTATTCAAACTACATTTTGGTTTTTACAGCTGTATTTTACTATAGGAATTATATTGTACTATAATAGTCACTCATTTTTTGGAAGTAAAGTCTTAGAAAGTCTCTTTTAAGAGTGTCAAATCATAGTCCCTTAGATTCCAAAAATAACTTTGCTCAACATTATACAAGATAAAAATCTAGCCTGATATACTAATCCTATGATCTAGAGGAAAATTGTTGACAGATTGCTTGACCTAGCAAATCATTCAGACAACTCTGCTAGGAACATTGGCCCTGACATTTTTTTAATATAAATTTCTGATTCGTATCCATTTTTACTAAAAGAAACTTTGAGGAAAATGCTTAAGGATTTTGAATTCACTATGGTTTAAATGTCTTTTCAGGTAGATAGAAAGCAATCCTTCTCTTTCCTACTTTTGCAGAAGTAAGCAGGGAAAATAATAAAGCGTGATTATTTGTCTTTTCCTTCTTGCTTTTTCAGATATTAATGACAATCAGTGTAAAAATACAGCACAACTACCTTACATTTAAATCTACTTCGGACTAGTCATTTACCTGATGATCAATAGTTAGAAACCCCTTGTAAACTTTGTGCATACATAAATAATTGGTGCTTATCTTCACACTTCAGGATTTTGCTTTTCGTTTGCTATTATTGATGTGTACAGCAAAAGGCATGAAATGGCACTACAAAGCCTAATGCACCAATCACATGCACCCAATCATACCCAGGAAAGAAGTAATGAGCTGATTCTCCTCATTTTCTTCCCTGTACTTTCCCCTCTTGATTTTTTTTTTTAACACTAAGGTAATATTTACTATCAGGTAAAAAATGCACCAAAATAAAAACATGAAAAGCCAAAAAAGGTATCAAACCAAGGGTGACGTTCTATGTCTGCATTTCAGATTTACATTGCCAATTATTTCAGGCTCAGGAAACTCAGAGACACAAAGATTACCTACTCCTACAAGTACATTATTTTCCCCTTTGTTATCAGGATGGCAGGCAACATGAAAACAAACAGGATAAATATGTATTTGCTATGTTTTTATATTTAGTTGATGGTTTATTAGTCCAACTTTCACTAAATCGAACTACTGTCGAAAGATACCTGCCTTGTGATTTCACATTCTTTCTCTACCCTGCAATTGAAAGAGACTAATGAGAAATACCACTCATTCTGAGGCTTTTAATTGACATACATTGGACTGACTTAAGAGCTTTGACCTTTTCCTAACTCAGGTGCACTGATCTTTGAAATAAACTTAACTCAAGATAAACACACATACACAATACAATTAGTTGAGTGCTAAAGGGCATTAAATTTAACAAGTAATATGTAGATAATGGTCCATATCATCTACAGATCTATTATGATAAATTATATCTAATTGTTTGTGTTTTTAGCGTGAAGATTCATGTACTTCTTGCCTCCATCAGTATTTTAGGTGAATACACAAGTTGCTAGAAGGAAATTGCACTTCTCTCTAGTAGGAGTTGGTCATCAGAGCAATAGTACATTTAAGTGACACCTCTGGGATTTTTCAACATAACAAATCAATACATAAAATTTTTTTTAATTTTTATGTAAACATTTAAATAATTTTTAAAAATCATACCATGGTACCTAAATAATAATTCTATAATAGTTGAGAAACAGAATGACTTCAAAGATTTTACAGGCAAACCTCTTCCTTTGACATAAGAGAAACAAGGACCTGAGAGAGAACATGACCTGTCCAAAGTCAAACCTTAAGTTCCTGAAAAAGCCAGACCTAGAAAACAAACCTTCTTGTATGAGATATATTGATCAGTGCTAAATCCAACTGATATATCAGAATGTTTTTATTGTATTTTAAAATTCTTATCTTTCTGCAGAAGTTTGTGTTTATAAAAGCAGTCTTTAGCTGAGTATTTCCTTACCAACTCTTTGAGATATAAACTTGTTTGCAAACTTCAGGTTTTTTGGTTTTGGTTGTTGTTTTTTTTTTGAGACAGAGTCTCACTTTGTTGCTCGGACCAGAGTGCCCTGGCATCAACCTCACTCACAGCAACCTCAAACTCCTGGGCTCAAGCGATCCTTCTGCCTCAGCCTCCCGAATAGCTGGGACTATAGACATGTGCCACCATGCCCAACTAATTTTTTGTATATATTTTTTAGTTGTTCAGCTAATTTTTTTTCTATTTTTAGTAGAGATGGATCTCACTCTTGCTCAGGCTGGTCTTTGTGGGGCGCGGTGTTAACGCCATTGCAAGATGGCGCCGGCTTCCTGGTCACACCCATACTACAAGACTGATAAACAGGGTGAACCGCGCAGGTGTAGGGGCTTTTTCCTGTCTCTCATCAAGTATGCTAATGAGGGCTCTTGCGTGAGCCAATCAGATTCTGCCTAATGAACTTAGTGCCTATATAAGCCCGCTCCGAGAGCTCCTCGGCGTCTTCCGCATGTAACCAGTTAAGCAATCCCCATTAAAGCGCTGTCAGAAGAACTCCAGTTGCCGTGTCTTCCTTGCTGGCGAGGCGGGCGCGACAGGTCTTGAACTCCTGAGCTCAAGCAATCCTCAGCCTCAGCCTCCCAGAGTGCTAGGATTACAGGGGTGAGCCACTGCACCCAGCCAGTTTTTATTTTTTTAATGAAAAAGCACTTTCTGTTGAAGACTGAAGGGTTTTGTGCATTATGAAAAAGTAACTTAGAATTTGGAAATTTATTGTAGAAATTTAGAAATGGTTCTCTGTTTATATGTCACCTGAAAAACCATCTGGCATTTAAGGTGTTCATTCATCAAAGATTTAGGGGTATTTTGTTAATGTGAAATTCTATATGTATGAATGAAACATTTATTTCTGGTTTTTTCCCCTTTGCTTTTTTAAGCCCAGTTGGTTCTTGGTTGCAGGTAGAAGACTAAAAACTCAGTTGGGGAAAAAAATCTTTTAAATATAAAGAAATTAATGACTGTTCATATTTCTTCTGGTGTTTCTATTGACTATTTAGAGAAAGAGTTCCAATTGTGTATTAGTGTCGACTGACTCAGACCCATTGCCTTGACTTCTTTTTGGTTTTTTAAAAATGTGAACATCTTAACAAATACTGTTAGTTTAATTTTGGAAGAGTACTTTGTTGCTTATATGGGACCCTATGTCTGGTGATTTATCAGACACTAGACAAATATCAATGAGAGTTAATTGTGAATATTGTTTGGGACCTGCTACAAAATATAAAGTTTGATGTTCTAAAATATCATGTTTTTTATGATGTTTTAAAAATGATGTTTTAAAATTAATTTATCAATGTAAATGCCTCACTATTTACTGAGAGTCACTAGTGAGTCTAATAAAGACTGCAGATTTAAGAGACCAACCCACAGGAGATCAACAAAACCATGAAAAGGTCCTCAGTTAACAAAGGTATTAATTGATCTTCCAGTAGGGCCCAATATAATTGGTGTTCTCTCTGTTATAAAGTAAGAAGTGAATCGCGCGCTCACACACACACACACACACACACACACACACACACACACACACACAAACCAGCCTGGTGCTCTCTACTGAGAGAGATGCATAAGTGATTGTTTTAAGCAGAATAATTGTCAGTCTCTCCCTTATATAGCGTGTCTCCAGCAGTTGCTCAGTGACAGTAGCTGCTCTCCATGGGATTCAGCTTTGTATGGAGACCTCTAGTCTAGCAGTTATAATGATGCTTTTTATCATGATTATAAAGCATTTAATTGCACAGAGCAATTTAGAAAACAGAGTCTAGGTCAAGACAGATCATAATCTAAGACAGATAACACTGAGGTGGGAATCGTAGAGGGTATGCAAACAATAAAATAATAGGCAATGAATAATTACAAAGATAAAACTTAGTAATTTCACTGTATTTCTGTTCAGGGTAAATGCATTTTGGACAACTCACTTTTAATTGGTAAATGGTTTATAAGGCCATCAGGTGACATTATTTTCTTGCTGAGCTTTCATTACTCCAGAGACCATGCTTTCCTAGCACTGTTTCATTGGATAAAAGGGTGTGTGTGGGGAAGTGGGGAACATAGTGAAAAATAAATAAGTCCAAAGAGTCATTGCTGTATGACATCATTTAAGCCAATAGTTTTAACGGCCCATGTACACATCTAATTACCAAAGGATGATAACTATCATTAGCAAGCATTTTTTCCCAAATACTTTAAAGATTTGATTAGAAATATAAGAACAAAAAGGGTAAATAAGACTAAGAAATATGCATAAGCACAGTCATGGAGAATCAAAAAAAAAGACAAAGAAATATATATTCAAGGAAATAATAATAGCAATAATGATAGTAATAATGAACAACCTTTGCTTTTAAATTCTCATTTTGTGATGTCAAACTTCTCATGTTGTTGTAAAAATTTTTTGGCTCTTATCAGTAAAATTTTGTTCCAAGAAGAGAAGCATAATTTGGACAATTTTCAGGTATTTATATATTACTGTGCTAATAGTTTGTCAAAGAGTAAGAAAATAAATGCAATGTTTTTCTTGAAATGTTTTGTGATGTAGACCAATATATTATAGTATCTAAAGCCTGGAATGTTAGATTCAAACAAAATACATCAACATAAAAACTGGTAAATATTTTAAAGGGGATCACTCTCTGATGGTTAACACATTAAATTCCATTTTGTGCTACTAATGAGGGATTAAAATCTTTATGATCACAAAATGAAAAGTTTGCACTTAAATATGGATCGTAACAGTTCTAAGTTGCTAAATTTTGCTCAAATTACATTCAATTCTGCTTTAATGAAATTTAGGAGTTTCTAAAATTCTCCACGATTTGCAAAAGAACACAATAAAATTCATAAGTTTTGGGGCACAATACTAAAACAATTTGTGAGTGGGACATTAAAAAAAAGAAGCAGCTAATAAACGGGAACACAATTTTACAACTAAGTGATTAAAAAATACGCAAATACTACAACAAATACGGCACTTTATCCTGAAAACCACCTAAGTTTGTGGAAGGGTTGCAGCTTGTAATTGTAAAGTACTGGAAGGAACAGTTTCTGAAATTGACAAGAGGTCATAACACTAGATGTGGATGGTGTCTGATTGTGAGTGTGTAACTTTTATGTCTGTCTACTATTCAGCTCAGCTGTATGCAGTTTCTTGCATTCACCTGGTTTTCCTAGCAAGTGAAATAGTGCACAAGTAATGCAGAATTTGCCTTATGCTAAACTAGTTTCCCAATATATCAATTGCATTGGAACAAATTCACATTTTAAAAAACAATCATTGTAATAGAACTGATTGTACAATGTTGGCTGAATTCAAAATGTTATTGGTATTTCCCAGAATATAAGAAAAGTTTTCTGGCCACATAAAATCTCAAATAGCAAGTAAATGAAAGGAAATGTGCCTGTTAAGTCCACACATAAACCACTGGATTGTGACGATGGAAGTGTCAGAACAATGGTTCCCAAACTTCAGAATGATCAAAATTAACTACAGATTTGCTCTATCCCTAGAGTATCTGTTTCAATATTTGCATTTCTAAACATTTTTCTCCCAGGCAAGATGTTGATGCTGCTGACCTGGGAGAAAGAGCCACTGATTAGAACTGACTGTGAACCAGTGGGGTAGACCATGCTAACTACTGCCGAAAGCTGTTTATGACACTGTCTCAGAACTATACAAGGAAGAAAACATGTTTTCATCATGGCTACCAATAAGAATGTCACTTTCTCCTCAAAAAGATCCCAATAATCTTTCTCTACTTTTCTCTGATCCAGTGCTAGCGGCAAAAGAGAGAACAAAAAGAATAAACACAACTTTATGTTTAGGTTCAGTGCAGTGTGATGGGCATTTTGATTACCTACTAACAAGTATTTGTCATTCTCTATTATATAGAAACCAGACATTTGTTGGAAGAGTTGACCTCTTCTAGAGATGCACCTTGATTAGAATAAATTCATCCTGAATATCCATGATTGATCCATTCAGAGAAAAATTTAGAACTTCGGTTTAATGGCTTGGGAAGCAATTCTCTCTTTCTCCTCTATAAACCTGAGTGAAGAAACAAATCACTCCAGAATCTTCTTGCAGCCATTTTATAACCACAAGACAAGCCAGACTGAGGGCAAAGCTAAAATTGCAAGAGACAAGAGCCAAGAGAATAACAGAGCAATAGAACCAGATACTTCATTGATCAGAACCTAAAGCCCACGATACCATGAAAACTTTCAGTTACATGAATGGATTAATCACTTTTACTTTTTTAGCCAAATTTAATATGGTTCTCTGTTAACTTAAACAAAAATAAAACAAAAAATCAAAAGAAAAAACGTTCCTACTTAAATAGGTAGAGAAAATGCCAAGAAGAGATGAGAACTAACAAGTAAATCAGGCAGCAAGTCTATTGGAGAAATGCAAAGTCTCTATAGAAATCTATTGATAAACATTCTACTCATAGGGAACTTTAGCTTTCTGTAGATACAAGGACCGAGATCTTATTATAAGGGTTCTGAAACAAAGTATCAGCAAGTATAGGTACTAGAGCTTGGATAAATCACCAGAAGGGTCACAGGACTCAACACTGTAAGGATACAAAGTGTTCAGAACAATTACATGTAGAAACTATTCCTATGGACACCTTAGATAGACCTCAGTTATCTATACAGAAAATGAATGTAGTCCCACTACCTGAGTGCAGGTAGACATTCTTACTAAGTCTTTTGGTCAACTTCATAAAGCCTTAAGTACAAGAACCTTTCTAACCTATTGTCACATACACATACCTGGACTGAGTAGACCCTAACTATTACAATGGAGATTTGGGGCGAAGAGTGAGCAAAACTAATAAGGCAGTCCCCACTCCCACCCAACTTTCGAAATTTCATCTTAACCAGACTTTCTTTTGACTGGATATGCTCTATTTTTATCAACAGAAAACAAATACACAAAAAATAAAGTCATAAAAAGTAAAAGATTTTTCAAAAATTTTTTTTTGGTTTGCCAGTTTGCTCATCAGAAGAGAAATTCTTTCACTGTCATTTGGTATAAGGGTAAATTAAGACGAGTAAACCCATGGCAAATCGAGACAGCATAATTTTAGAGGTGAGATAAATCTGAGTTTGAAATCCCACTTTTGTTATTTGAATTTAGATAAGCTATTTAACTTTCTGGAGTACCTGGTTTCTCATCTGTAAAATGGGGATAATATGTAATTTATAGAGTTTTTATGTGAAAATTAAATAAAATAGTACATGGAAAGGACTTCTTAGTTTCTGGTACATAACAGGTACACAATATATCATAATTTCCGATCTTTCCCTTACCTTATTGGAATGCCTCAATGACTCCTTAGACCAAAACACAAAATAGCTGTATTTTGGCTATATTTAAGTGTAGGCCAGGGGTGGGAACCTGCAGCCTTAAGGCCTCATGTGGCCTTCTAGGTCCTTAAATGTTACCTTTTGACTCAGTCCCAATTTCACAAAACAAATCCTTTTGTTCATTTTTTATATTTTTATTTTATTTTTAAAATGAAAATATTTAAAATACCAAACAATAATCCCATTACTAGGCATCTACCCAAAAGATCCAATGACACTCTACAAAAGAGACACCTGCACTCGAATGTTTATAGCAGCACAATTCATAATTGCAAGGCTGTGGAAACAGCCCAATTGCCCATCAATCCAAGAATAGATTAGTAAAATGTGGTATATATATACCATGGAGTACTATTCAGCTCTAAGAAACAATGGTGATATAGCACATCTTATATTTTCCTGGTTAGAGCTGGAGCCCATACTACTAAGTGAAGTATCCCAAGAATGGAAAAACAAGCACCACATATACTCACCAGCAAACTGGTATTAACTGAGCAGCACCTAAGTGGACACATAGGTACTAAAGTAATAGGGTATTGGGCAGGTGGGAGGGGGGAGGGGGGCAGGTATACATACATAATGAGTGAGATGTGCACCATCTGGGGGATGGTCATGCTGGAAACTCAGACTTGTGGGGGGAGGGGAGGAAAGGGCATTTATTGAAACCTTAAAATTTGTACCCCCATAATATGCCAAAAGAAAAAAAATACCAAACAATAAAACGAGTTTCAACAATATAATCCTCCCAGATTGACCAGCACAATTAGAACATTAGTAAACCCTAATGGCTAAATTGACAGGTGCTACACTCATGATTTAGTTCTAATTTCTTCCTCCTGACTGGCACCACTACTGCATGAGGCTGGTTGGTGAGAGTTTATGGGGGTCGAACATGCCAGTCTGTTATCAGCTTTTGACAACGGTGCACTGTGTTTGTTTTAAGTGGAATTTGTGAATAGTTGCACGGCTCGACAGTATCTTTTAATTCTGTCTGCTTAACAGCCTATCATGTCAAAGAAGATGAAGAGAACACTGAAAGAAGAAAACAGATTTTTTAATGAGGATTGGGAATTGCAATATTATCTTGTTTTTGATAAAGATAAGATGATTTGCTTGCTTTGTGATACTGCAATATCAATATTAAAAGATTCAATGCTCATCAGCATTATAAAACTCATAAGGACCACAAATATTTTAAATTAGAAGGAAAGATGCAAAAGGTTGTATTGCAAAAATTAAAAGATGAAAAGCAAAAGCCAAGATAATTCTTTGAAGCAGCAAATAAGACCTGAAAATAATGCCACTGAAGCACATTATGAAGTAGTTTATATGCTGGGGGTAAAGGGAAGCCATTGAGTGATGTAGAAATTGTGAAAGAAGGCATTGTCACAGTTGTAGGATGCTTAGACCCCAAAGTACAAACAACTTCCTCTTTCAAGGAGAACCATAATGGATCAGCAGCATGAATTAGCCTTCAACTTAACAGAACAACTTCATGCAATACTTCAATAGGAAAATATATATTATGCTATCACTTTGGATGAATCAACTAACTTGGCACAGATTTTATATTTTATTCAGGTCAATAATGAAAGATTTTCTTTGCTATGAAGAGTTACTTGCTTTGGACACTCTTGCAAACAGAACATGGAGAATAGATATCTTCAACAATAACTTTCAAGATAAATGTCATGAAGTTGGATTCAATTTGGTAAATTTAGTGAGTGTATGTACAGACAGTTCACCTTCCATGACAGGAAAAGATAAGGGTTTATTGCACAGATTACAAAAGTATTAACAGATCCAGATGCTCTCATTTCTTTTCATTATGTCTTGCATCAGCAAAATCTCTGTGCTTAAGCTACTATTTTAAGTGACACTTTGCAACAAATTATAAGTATTGCTAAATATATTCATGAAAAGGTATGGTCAGTTTTGTAACATGCTAAAATTGAACAATGAGGTATTCAGTGTGCATTTGCCATATCACTCTAAAGTGTGTTGGCTGTTCCAGGGATAGGTGTTAGCCAAAATTTTATCTCTGTGAGAACTGATAGTTAAATTTTATGAAGAACAGAATCAGCAATGTGAATTATTGAAAGAAGATTTCTATAGGAATGCAGCATATTTGTGTGATATAATGTCAAATCAAAACAACTTGCATGTTTCTTTTTAAGGTAAAATTAAGTCTATATGATATGTGGCAAACAAATCCAAGCATTTTGAAAAAAGCTATCTTTTTTCAAAACACTTCTTCAAAAGGAAATTTTGGATGAACATTTTCCCCAGTTAGCAAAGATCATTGATGAGCAGGATGCTATATTTGAATCATTTGAAGAAGACGCAGCTGTTATAGACCTATTAATTGGGGAATACAATGAAAGGTTCAGTGACTTTGAGAATTATGACATCACACAAAAATTAGCATTTCAGCCTCACCTAGTTGATATCACCAAGGCATCTAAAGAACTACAAATGGAATTGATTGAGCTCTCAACAGATGACAATTTAAAGTCATTATTTGATGCTAAGAAAGATCCAGTTGAAATATGGAAAAATGCAGTAGAATATCCATGCCTTCAGCAACATGCCTGAAAAATGCTTTCTTGTTTTTCAACCACTTAATGCTGTGAATCTACATTGTGCCAGCTAACCAAAATCAAAATGCCCGTAAGGTGACAAATGACTGATGCCCATCTAGAGCATTAACTGAAACTGATCGCCACGCTGCAACCAAATATTCACATGCTTTCCAACAAAAAGCAGACACAACAAAGTCATTAAAATGTTAACTTTAAAATCAACAAAGTTTTCATTTTTTGAAATTATTAAGTACATAGTAGTTAGACTTTTATAAGATAATGTACATTTTAAGTATACCTAATTGAATTTTCTTGAATGCAAGCTTATTTGATTATAGATAAGTTAATGCGTCCTCCCAACATGAAAACGTTCCACAGCCATGGCTTAGGCTTTTCACGGAGGAGGACATTCTGACTCCTATTGACCAGAGGAGCTTCAAGGGCATTGCTGTATTGGAAGGTTCTCATCTTGAACATACCCCAAACAGTACTGAGCAAAGGACCCTTCACTGGGGAATCCACCAGCAAAGGAAATCATAATAATATCCTCGCCAAGGGTCAAGTATATACAAAAAGGATAACAGTGAGTTCTATGGAAAGAAGATTATTATACAAAGTGTTTCCTATTACCAAAAAGGCAGAAGCTCTTTATGTGCCACTTGAGGCAGTTGATTTCTGACAAGCAGCTTTCACATTTGGCAGTGGGACAGGAAACCTAAGGGCGTAATGTGTCCATGGAAAGTAAGTCATCAAACACTGAAGCTGCAGGAAGATTATATGGTATTTTAGGTCTCATTTATCAACACTGTCTCCTGGACTACTTCTATGAAGCTATTGAATTTGTGGTCCAATTTACTCCTGCTTGCCAAAGAGTAATAATCTCAAACTGCTGAGTTTAAGAAGGAAAAGCTTTTGCATATGCCATTCCTGCTGTCTTTTATGTAATAAAACCTTCAGCATTGAATATTCTATCCATCAAAAATAATGTACATTTCTAGCTCTATATTTACAAGGTATGTGTTAATAGATGGGTGGCTAGAGTTTTGTTTTGTTTTGTTTTTCTGGTTGTTTTAACCTTCTTTGGGCACCTGCAATGTACTTTTTTAAACCTTGCTTGAATGATAGGTTGACTTGAGAAAATTGTAGAATATTCTCTTAAAAGCAGAATGTGTCAGGTGGTAGTTTTGTGATTTTGCTGCCTGGCACTGTTACCTCATTAGTCAAACTGTATACCTGGGTGTTATTCAGAATATATAATGCTATAAGAAAAATTAATTTCATGAAAAATGAATTCTTAGAGCATTCCAAAATTTCTTCCAAAATGTTTACAATTAATTTTTAAAATTCCATTTGCTTCTAAGAATATAGAGAAATTAAAGAAAATATTAATCTGGCATTTAGCATACACAGTTGATTGTTTCAGTGAACATATTAATAGTTTGATTCCCAGTTCCATCATTACCAGCTCTATAATTTTGGGTCGATAACTCAACACTATCAGGTACCAAAATTAAAGAGCAATAAGTAAGTATCACACAGGTCACTGTGAAGAACAAATGAAATAATGACTATAAAATTATTTTCTAAATCAAAAAGTTCTGAGGCAATTTTGGAATTTTTCAATATTCTAGACTCAAGCATCAGCTCTGCTACTTACACCTGTGGGATCTTGAGAAATCATTTACTCTGTCCAAGCCTAAGTTCTGCATCTGCACACTGCAAGAAACAATAGTAACACCTACACTGTCTGTCTTACAAGTTACTGTGAAATTCTAATGAAATCATATTCTCTAAAAGAGCATTGTTAACTATAAAATACTATAAAATCCTTTATGAATTGGTACTCTTGTCATTATACAATACACTTCAAAAAAGCCCTCCCAATTGCACTAACCCAAATTCTTAACATAATGAGAGAGACACTTCAATTACACATAATAGATTATGCACTCCAGGGGATTAAGATTCTGACTGTGTTGCTCATTGCTGTACTTTGATCCCGTATAACAATGCCTAATACATAGCAGGTGTTCAATAAATATGTGTTCAATAAATGTTAGCATCAATGTATAGAAAAGCATATTGAAGTTGACATGTTAATAGTGACAAGATGGAAAAAGAGATAATGATCTGAATGCTACTGAGAAATCAACTGGAAATGAGATAGAAGAATTTTTCTGGAGGGCAAGAAAATAATTTGAAAGAAGATTGTGTGTTTTTATTCCATGATTTACATTGGGAAAGAATAGCCACATTATATTTCCCTCAGGGCCAAGCAATACACTGGTTTCCTTTCACATATGTGAGAAAGAAAGCTGACCAATGAAAATAAACTAGAAAGCAAGCATTTAGCAATCTGAGGATCTTTTCAAGAAAGAAAAAGTGCTGTACCTCATCATGTTTATACCCATTTTGTCCCATATCCTACATCTTCCCCCAGATACAACTCAAGTTCAATTAAATAGTTATTGCTCATCATCATGACTCTGAATTCCCAGAATATGGTAAGTTATATTCAATGTTGACCTTACTAATACACAGAGGCATATAATGTTTTATAAGTATTCTCTACAAAATAAGAATCATTATTTTTTTTAAGTTATAGTCTTTACCTCTCCTTTCTTCCAAACATTTCGCTTATGCATCTATTATGTGTCGGGAAATGTAGATAGTTCAAAGAAGAAATAAACGTGTGCCATGTTGTAATGGAGTTTAAGATTCGATGAGAAAGAAAGATTAAACCTCTCCTTAACTTATTCTTTTATACAATCCATCTGTATTTCCAGACCACCAATCGCTGTGTATCAGGTTCATTTCCCATAAAACTAAAAGCAACTATTAATAAGTTGTGTTAATGTGTGTCTGGGTTGGTATTCTGGATTGTCTTTTCTGGGTATCTTTGCTATTTACTATTGGTTTTTTGTTCATTGGTTTGGTTTTGTGTATCTTCTGTGTATGTGAGTGTCTCAGTCAAGGCACTCTAGTAGTATTTCTCTACTACTAGTAGTACTAGTTCTCTAGTACTACTCTCTAGTAGTACTAGTACTAGTTCTCTAGTACTAGTTCTCTAGTACTACTCTCATGTAGTATTTCCTAACAACTTCCAATGTAATTTTCTATCAAAATGTTATAGTTATTTATTTGTCTTTTCCCCAAACAACTATACTGTAAGTTTATTAGAATATGAATTATGCTTTGTTTGACTTTGTTTCTCTATTATGTAGCAGTTAATGGAATATTTTAGACACTAAATGTGAAATAAAGGAAGAAAGCAGATATAGTAGAAAGGAGGAAGGAAGGAATGAGGGGAGGAAGGAAGGGAAAAAGGAAGGGAAGAAAGAAAAGAAGGAGAGAGGGAGATAAAATCCATGTGAATACATGTCCCCATCTACCCAAATGGACCACATGAATTGAATCTGGGGGATTTATAATAGAACCAAATATATTGATTCCAAACTCTGTTGGAGATTTAAAATATACAAAAGGAAAAAAAATAAAAGGCAAGAGGGGTAAGTTTTGAACCAGGAATTGGATCATGTCTAGCCATATGCGCCAGTCAACCTCATGCATTCTTTATGTCACACACAGAAGTTGCAGCCTACTGAGCTGGACAGAGTCTACTTTCCCAATACAAGTCACAGCCATGAAGCTCAGATTTCCACAGCCAAACTAAAGCAGAACATTGCAGTTGTTAACTCAATTGCACAAGCAGGAGGTGGAAGAAACACTAAATCATCTTCTCTGTGTTTTTACCTTTTTGCCGGAACCACCTGGATAATTGGCCTAACTCTCCATTTTGCCTAAAATATGGAGACCTGGCAGAGCTGGAAATGAAAATGTGCCCAGTCTTAACCTATAGGACCAATCTCTTTATTATTACTCTACGCTCATACTGTAAATAAACAATAAAACTGGAAGCTCGTTAAGAAAGGCTCTGCCAAAATTACAAGCCTGCTGCTTCCCGAGTTAAGAAACAGAAACTCAAAAGTGATTTAAGGAAAACAAAAGCAGAAATAAAATCTAGCCTGGTGCAGTCCTACAGAGCAGGTTTTACTGGAATAGCTGCAATGTTACTACTGCACCATGAGTGCTCTGAGATTCTGCACAAGGGCATCCCCTTGGGGAACTGGAATGGCTTCCCACCACGGTCCTGTCCCGAGAGCATTTCTCACTGGTATCTGTTCAGACAGCTGGAAAGATATTATTTTACCAAAATAAACTTTTGTTATTAAAAGTTATGATTATACCTTCAATACAGCCTAGCCTGTGGTGTGTCAGCTTTGCCATGCATTATTTTCCTATTACTATTCCAGGAAAGATCTCTATCAGTGATTGCCTGCAGAGTAGGAAAAAAGTCTAAAGTGGAGCATTATAACGTAGAGCCTAGAGGATAGAAAAAGAAAAGAAAAAATAGCAACAACCACCTGGGATTTCATGTCCTCCTGACCCTTAGGAAAAGGAAAGATTTACCTGATTTCATGTAGCCTACTTCACATATGCAAGACTTTTTTTTAAAGCCCACAAGAAGAGAAAGTTCTGTACCCAAGAAAATTTTAAATGTATTTTAAACATGGATGGATATTATAAAATTATGCTCCAAAAAAATATGTTACCTATAAGATCTCTCTGGTCTTGCTCAAACTTCATGTGATTCACCCTCCTCTACACTAGCATGTGTGCATATCTGGAATGCCATTTTTATGCCTACAATCTCTGCTGGCCACATCCTTTGTCTTCCTGAAGACTTAGCTTTAATGAATGGTCTCTACTCAGAGAGACCTTCCCTGAACTTTCTACTTGGAATATCTTCTTTCTCTCCTGGGGCTCCCAGGTGATTTCTTCATCAAAATAATAAATTGTTGCTATTTAATCTATTTACCTGCTTTCATCTATTTCCCCCTTCTCTGTGTTGATCATTGCATTCTCAACACCTAACTCGCTGGGCAAATTACTGTTCACAGCTCTGCCAGGTCTCTACATTCTAGGCAAAATAAATGAATGAATGAATTATACAAACTGGTGTTTGTATAGTTCATTTATAGGCCTTGCCATTTTTTACTGCATAATCTTAAGAGAATTATTTGCCTCCTTAAATGTCTTTTGCTTTCCTTTATTGGTAAAATAATAATAGCTATAACCACATAGAGGTGCTTGCTGTTAAGCATTAAATGACGTAATGTGAGTAAAGAGCATCACGTCTAACAAGAAGAATTGACGACAGTTATCTGTTGTTATTATTATTGCCTAAACCAGGAAGGGGAGCAGGGAAAGGAGGTGAATGAATGAACCCATCCTGGTGCTCACTGGAACTTGTATGTGGGAAGTGAGGCAATTTAAGTTGTTGACCAGCAGTTTCTCAGAGGCAGAAGCCAGCATCTACCCAGCCACAATTTGATTAGAAGATTCACACGTGCCCAGAGGAAGAGGAAATCACAAAGGATACTTCTCCCTGGAGATATTCAAGGGATACGATTTCCACAAATTGTCATTATTTAACTCTTTCTGGGTGTCTTCTTTGGGTAGTACGCCCTTGGAAGGAGCCAACTGTGAAACAGTCATGAGATGGAGAGGATTTTTAGAACTTTATGCCCAACTCTATCCTTAAGCCGCCACCACCTTCCCCCTTATTGCTATGTGGCTAGAGAAGGGAAAAAGTTGGGAGAAAAATTTTGAAACAGAAGACTGAGTTGCTCTATTAACTTTAGGGAGTCAAAGAAATGTGAAGGAGACTAGTGTTTGACCTCACGGATGAGATTTAGTCCATTGGAATATGTAGAGAATTTTTCTTAAAAATCCTAAAGCTTTCTAACTTAAATATATGTATGCTATCACCATAAAATTAAGGAATCTTCTGGTGATGAATTCCATTACAAATCTTATAAGCAGAAATTAAGTGTGTCACATAAAAAGAATGCGATCTTTATTTTATTTTTATTTTTTACAAACTTTATTTTAATTTTGAAAATTATGCACATCATCATTTACTAGCCAAGATAACATTAAGACAGATTTTTCACTTTTATCTAAAAATTTCTTCAAACTGCCCAATTTGGGTTGGAATTGTTCAGTAATTTTCTTAATTTTCCACTATTGCTCTGAGGGGCTCTTAACAATCTATATTAGATAAGCTCTATTTCATATTCTAGTCACAAGTCTGCAAGCAGAGGTTCTTGATAAAACTAAAATAATTAAATGACATACCAAGGTCAATATTTTCACTGACAATGGTGCTAGGTCTGCTTGAATATTGAAAGTATTTGGAGGTAGGGGGTGGCTGGTGCTTGCATAATTTTTTATGGGTAGAACATTTCAATTTGCATTGAAGAGGTATCTGCTTACAGTCCAAGGAATCAACTTCTTGCTTGTACTATAGTGTCTCTCAATCATAACATATCCAACACTGCTTTTTTATTATACTTATTTTATTACACTCCCTTTATGATCCTGAAATAAAATCCATGGATAATATAACCTACCAATGTGCGTAATTTCAAGAAAGAAAGAAAAAATGGAAGGAAGGAAGGAAGGAAGGAAGGAAGGAAGGAAGGAAGGAAGGAAGGAAGGAAGGAAGGGAGGGAGGGAGGGAGGGAGGGAGGGAGGGAGGGAGGGAGGGAGGGAGGGAGGGAGGGAGGGAGGAAGGATGGAAGGGAGAGAAGGAAGGAAGGAAGGAAGGAAGGAAGGAAGGAAGGAAGGAAGGAAGGAAGGAAGGAAGGGAGGGAGGGAGGGAGGGAGGGAGGGAGGGAGGGAGGGAGGGAGGGAGGGAGGGAGGAAGGGAGAGAAGGAAGGAAAGGAGGGAGGGAGGGAGGGAGGGAAGGAAGGAGAAAGGAAAGAAGGAAGGAAAGGAGGAAGTATGACTTAAATATAAAATTATAGAGCCATAATAGGAAAGAAGATTAATAACTTACATTTCAACATTTAAGGACTAGGACACAAGTACACCAGATGATGTATGAAATTGTCAGATGCTATACTTACATGAAATGAATAAGATATGTTTGTAACGAGTGAAGTGCACTCATTTTTTATAAGCATAGGAAAATGAAAGAGCAGAAGCAGGCATGAAAAGAACAAAAATTGGGGTTCAAAAACTTGTCACAAGCAGAATAATGCCGCTGCCAAAATACATCCACATACATGTTACATGACAAAGAGAAGTTAAAGCTGCACAGATGAAATTAAGATTGCAAATCAGCTGGCCTTAAAAAGGGAGATTATCCTGGATTCTCTGGATGGCCCCTGTAAAGGGTCTTTAAAAATGGAAAAGAGAGAGAGAGAGAGAGAGAGAAATGTGAAGACAGCAGCCAGGTCAGAGCAATGCTGATACGCGAAGGGCACAGCTCACCTTTGCTGGCTTTGAAGACCACAAGCTAAGGAATGCTGGCAGCCTCCAGAAAAGGTGAGGAAACAGAGGCACCCTAAGAGCCTCCAGAAAGGAACACTGTCCTATCAAAACCTTGATTTTACCCCAGTGAGACTTGTGTCAGACTTCTAGCCTACACAACAGAAAGTTAATAAATTTTTGTTGTTTTAAGCCACCAAGTTTGTGATAATTTGTTACAGCAGGAATAGGAAATTAGTACAATAGGGAAACAAACTAGTCTTACTTACATGATGAGAGAAAGAGGCTCATAACCTTAATTGAAGTAAGCATAACAAGCCAAGACAAATTACAAACTTTCATAGAGGAGAAAAGAAAAGGAAATATGATACCCTCACAAATGAGATGAACTTTGTAGAGTTGAAGTATTTCCTTATGTTGTGGCATGGAATGAGACACTGACGTATCAACACAAAAAAACACATCTCATTTCTGGAAAGCCTACTACCTATAAAGGCATATATTAGGCGTCAGTCCTTAGGACTTAAAGTATATCTATAGGTGAGGGGGAAGAAAGGATGAATTGAGAGGAAATATATAAGTAAAAATCTATAAAACAAGAGTCTAACCTGCATTCAGATGCATATAGCAGCACATTTCACAATTGCAAAGATGTGGAAACAACCAAAGTGCCCATCAATACATGAGTGGATTAATAAAATGTGGTATATGTATACCATGGAGTATATTCAGCTCTAAGAAACAATGGTGATATAGCACCTCTTGTATTTTCCTGGATAGAGCTGGAACCCATTCTACTAAGTGAAGTATCCCAAGAATGGAAAAACAAGCACCCCATATACTCACCAGCAAATTGGTATTAACTGATCAGCACCTAAGTGGACACATAGGAATAACATCTATCGGGTGTCGGGCAGGTGGGGGGGATGGATATATACATACATAATGAGTGCGATCCGTACCATTTGGGGGATGGACACTCTTGAAGCTCTGACTCAAGGGGGGGGGGCAAGGGCTATATATGTAACCTTAACATTTGTACCCCCATAATATGTTGAAAAACATATTTAAAAATAGATTTAAAAACAAGAGGCTATAGAGAAGTTGTATAGCTAATCTTCTGGAACAGTTATATTAGTAAGCTTGAAAAAAAATTGCCAACCCAAAATTATATAAATAATTTCATTGTGCTTTTTTCATACCAGATTCATTTACCAATGGGTTATAAAATAAATTAAAAATATATACTTGAAAAATAAGGAATATTTTTTAAGGTTATCTTTACTAGTGAGATGTCATAGGATCCTTGACTTTGCTGTTTACTGTTAATGTAATGATATTTGAAATCTGTTAAAAGGGGCCACAAACCTCCCCTTTAACATATTTATTTACATGCAAAAGCTACAAATGTAGACCAGTATAGGGGACTTGTTCAGACTAGGGTGAGGTGTGTGAGGCTCCTTGAGCAAAAAATATAGAGACATATGCATGACTCCTAGAGTGATTAACTCTTCAAATTTTGCACCCCAATTGCCTCACTCCCCTCACCCTAATTCAAATACCTTTGACATTATTAATGTTATGTTGTTTTCCAAAATGGTGAAAAACTCTTTAGAAAATTTCAAAGAAAATATACTTTTGTTTGTGCCAAAGCTACAGTCCTGGGAAATTCTATAAATGTTCTTAATTTATAATAATTTGTTGTTGTTGTTACTAACTTTTAACTTGTCTGGTGGTGAGAGATCATGGCTTTTTAAAGGCTTATTACATGTCTTCTGTGTTCCCAATAGAAGAACGTATATTCACTAATTGTGGTATGCAGAATTCTACATGTGTTGATTAAGTCAAGTTTGTTCATTTCATTTTCATTTGCTTTATATACTTGTTTTAATTTTTCAATTTGACCGACTAAAAATTAAAGGGTCGCATTAAAATTTCTCATTATGATGTTGAGTTTGTCCATTTCTTTCTATGTCATTTCTATCAACTTTTACTTTGTATATTTTGAGACTGTTTTATTGGGTATATGCATGTTTTAAAATTCTTTACCATTACAGAGTGATCTCCTCCATCGCCAATGATTCTTTCAATGTGACTTTATCTGGCCCTAACATACCTACAATTGCTTTTTTTAATTGATATTCTTTTATTTTCAACTTTTGACCATTGTTATGTTTTAACTGTGTCTCTTTCTATCTTATTACAAGCTACCTTCTAGCAATATTATACCACTTCACATATAATCCCTTTATGCTCATATATTTCTATTTGTTAACTCCCCACCTTTATGAAAGCTATAAACTTTCATAATTGTTGTCATGCATTTCAATTCTTTTTATGCTACCAACCCTGAAACACATTGTTAGAACCTTTTAAATGATCAGTTATCTTTTAAACAGATTTGAATGAGAAGAAATAATTCATTTACCTGTACCCACACTGTTATCACTTCCAGTTCTCTTCATTACTGTGCATAAAAAATCTGAAAAATCTTTATTTTTCCATTATTTGAAACACATTTTGCCAATTTTATAGAATTCCTAGTGAACAAATTTTGTTGGTTTATTTTTTCCTACAGCTCTTTAAAGATGGTGCTCTACTATCCCGTCACTTGCATTGTTCCCAATGCAAAATCTGCTATCATCCTTATCTCTGTTCCTCAGCTGCCCTATTTTTCTTCTCTGACTTCTTTTAAGATTTTCTTTTTATCACTTATTTTGAACAAAGTGATTTTGATGGGCTTTGGTGTAGGTTTCTTTATGTCTCTTGTGTTTTGAGTTTATTCCTTTTTTTTGGACATGTGAGCTTATAGCTTTCATCAAATTTGAAAAAAAATTGGCTATTATTTTTTGACATATTTCTCCACCTCTCCTTCAGAGACTCCAATTCCATGTACATTAAGAAGCTTGAAATTGTCTCAGCTATCTCATATGCTGTTCATTTTCCTTTTAAGTCTTTTCTCTGTTTCATTTTGGATTATTTCTATTGCTGTCTATAAATTCACTAATCTTTTTTTTTCTGAAATGGGTGGTTTATTATTAATATCAGTCAGTCTATTTTCATCTCTGACATTGTAGTTTTCATTCCTAGAAGTTCCATTTGGTTCTCTGTTATATCTTCCAATTTTCTTATATCATGTTCAATCTTTTTTCTAGTTATTTTAGCATAGAGTTCTAAGTGTTTTAATGTCTTGTATGCTAATTATAAAACCTTTTTCAGTCCTGATTAATTGAGAGTCATGATCAACTGACTTTTTTTCTCATTATGTGTTATATTTTTCCCACTCTTTTTTTGCCTAGTGATTTTTTATTAGATGCTAGGCATTTTGATTTTACTTTGTTGGGTGTTGGATATTTTATATTCTAAAAATATCTTGAGCTTTTTCTGAGATGCATTAAATTACTTGGAAACAATTTCATCTTTTGGTGTCCTGCTTTTAAGATCTATTAAGCAAGAGCAGCACTATGTTTAGTTTGGGTTAATTTTTCCCCTTTGCCAAGACAGAGCCCTTCCACCCAAAGTGCTGTGAATTGTGTGATTTTCCAGTCTGGATGGTGGGGACAAGACTTTTTCTCATCCTGTGTGGGTACTGGACTCTTCCCTTTTATCATTTTGGGTAGTTCTTTTTCCCTCAATTATTATTGAGGTAGTTTCCTCAAATGCATGCACTGGTCAGTAATTTGATGGCTATTTGAGGGTGATTCTCTGTAGTGCAGAGTTTTATTCTGTGTAGCTACCTCCTCTCTGGTGATAGCCATGTGAACTTTAGTTGCATTCTTCCTCCTAGATCCTTAGCTCCAACTCCTCATTTGTTTTCTGTCTGCTGGGATCACTGTCCTGTGTTGTTTGATGCCAATGTCTTGAAAACTTTTTTAGTTATTTCAGATAGAAGGGTAAATCTGGTTTCTCTTATTCCATCTTGGACACAAATGAAGTCCATGTGCCTTTTAAACTATATATACTTGGAATTTTTAAATATTCAACTTTTCAATATTGAGCTTTAAATTGGTGAGTCTAATCTATTTACATTCATCAATATTACTGGTATATCTGGACATGTTTCTATAAAATTAACTTCTTTTTTATGCATTTTACCATTTCTATTTCTTTGTAATACTTCTTTTTTTAAAAACGACAAACCTTATTAAGATAAGAAATCAGCAAATTATTAAATTCCTTAGCTCTCCACAAAGATCCTCATCATGTAATTCTGGATTATTATGAATATATTTCTTCTTTTTATTTGGTCTTAAATATATGGCTAAGACAGCAACAAACTTTGCCAACCTATTTAGTCAAGTTTAATTCAACTTTTGTCACATTGTCTTTTGTCCCATCTCTTGGACTTTTCTTTCCTCCTACTTAACCCAAAAGTGTTGTCTCTGTGAGTCTCTGCATGGCAAACCTCTTGAGGCTTTCTATGCCTGAGAATATTTTTATTATGCTGGCATATTTGAAGACAGTTTGGCTTGCTAGAAAATTCTATATTTCAAATTGTTTTCCTTAAGTACTTATAAAATATCCCCTCATTATCGTCTTGCATAAAGTATTTTCTGCTGAAAAAAAAAAACTGAATTTGGCTCTCCACCCCCTTTTCTTGTCTTCTTTTATCTTTCAGATCTCTTCCCTAATTTTAAATTCACAATCTGTTTGCCTTACTATTTCTGCTTTGTGGATATCTGTAATCCAGAATACTGTTTTTGAAATGGCTGTGCTCCTTAAATGTCCTGTTGTATTGTTCTATGAGCTCTTTTGCACTACAGCTTGGTCACAAGCTCTGCTGCCCATTAGAATCACCTGTGGTCCTTTTTAAACTCGCAAAGCCAGGTCCCACTCTATAGAAATTAAATCAGCATGTCTAGGAGTAGGAGCGAGGTATCAGGGGTTTTGTTTAACTATGTCCAGCTGATCGCAATGTGCTGAAAAATTTGGAAACCACTTCTCTCAAGCTATGCTGTCAGCCAGTGTGTATTTTCCAATGTGTCAGCCCCATATGTCAGACAGTGCAGGTGAGGCATTGATGACTCCTAAGATGAAGAGCCCCAAATACCAGTAATATCACTTCTCTTCCCCCCAAAATCTCAGATCAAGTCTTCACTTTTCACCCTTTACCACCTTAGGCAGAATCAGCATTTGGAGGAGATACCCTTAGATTATAATTCTTTAGTCCTAGGCTGTAGTGAGAACCACTTTAGAATCACCAGGCCACACCCTAAACTAATGAAGTCAGAAGCTGTTAGAATGGGGCCCAGGCATTAGTATTTCTTAAAGCTCCATAGGTAATTCCACTGTGCAGTGAGGTTGAGTACCACTGTCCCCAAAATTTTGAGAATGAAGGGTAGAAACAAAAGTGCCTAAAGTCAGATTGTCTCCACCTGTTTTTCTGCCCATCTCAGAAGGAAAGAGCTACTTTACTGCCCAGAATTTACTCCTGAGAATACTGGGTCAAGAGTTCTGAGTGACGATTTGAAGAAGGCACTGTTTGTCACAGATAGTGGGAGTAATGGGATCAAGAACAGGAACTCAACTGTACTCTTTCTATTTTACCCTCTAACTGCCCTATTGGATGGCATCCTATCCCAGCAAAAATCACCTTCAGACACACACACACACACACACACACACACACACACACACACACAAGCCCTAATAAATTGTCCAGAGGGCAACAGAAGCGGAATGCCCCAAGGTTTTATCACAGTGTTCCTCATTTTCCTATTCTGATTCCTGAAGGTTGAAATGAGAGAGGGATCTAGAAGCTGGGCTAGAAATTAGTTGGGTTGAAATTAGCATCAAAATCAGTGCATATTAAAACTATTCCAAAAAATTAAATAAAATGAGAGCTTTGTACATTATGAAAAACAGAATTAGGGTCTGGGTTCAATGAGATTTCCATCTCTTCAAACATTTTGTGGGACATATGAAAATCATGCAAGATGTGGGGCCATTTCTTGTTATACAGAACTGACCTGTACACTGCAGGACATTGATCATTTCTGACTCCTGCCCCTCCCCTCAAATCATAATATATTATGCCAAAATGTGAACGGTCTCGAAAGCCCTGATAAATTTTAACCTTATCCTAAAAGTCACTGATAGATGGTAAACATTTTTAAAAAGGAAAATACAAGCTTCAGGGAAACATTAGTGAACTTGGCTGTTGGTTCATTAAGGGAGGCAACATCTTAGTATCATCATAGCATCATCAGAGATTAGTCAAGAACACGGCAAATTGTAGGCAATAAATAGATGGGCAGACAGATGATGAGTGGAGAGAAAAAGAAAGAGAGAGAGAACATAGATGGCAGGAACATCGGTTAGGGGACTAATATAATTACTTAGTTAATTGTTAAATAAGCCTCAAACTAAAGTAATAGTAGTGAAATAGAACAGGAAAGATGAGAAATATTTAAATGAAATAATCAATAGGTCCTGAGAAATACTGTAATGCTGTAACTATAATATTAATTTTGTAGCCCAGATAATCACTGGTTAACACAACAATTTTTTAAGTGCAAAGAAGGCACAATAATACAGGAAGTTCAAAGATAAAGAAAGCTGCTAAATTGTTGATTCCTATAAGGTATGCATAATTTCTCAAACATATCTCTATTTTTCATATCATACAGGAGAATACTCAGATATATAACAAAACTTTAATAAATACCTGTTGAATTTGTATAAATAAGCAAGGCTTTATCTCATCCATATAATCAACCTGCTTAAATCCTTAACACTCATAGTTTCAACAATGAATCTTTCTGGTGTTAGCAGTTACTGAATGAGCAGAGTTTATTATACGATTGTAAACATTTTGAATTATTGTCCTAATTTTACACTTTTTGTGGATTTTTGGATTTTTCCAGTTCTTTTTGGACTGATCATGTTTTAAAAACAGGTACTCACATCCTTAATTAGCAGAACCAATAGCATGTACATTTTAAGGAAAGCTTAAGATGTGACAAATGAGCTGGAAGGATCTTAGATATAAAGGATATTTCTTTATACTGTAGAAGCGAATTGAACAAATGCAGCAGTTTATGAGAGAATGAAATCATTTGGAGAGTGGGAGATTAAGTGGATTAGAAAAAAGAAAGAGGAAAAGGGCAAGACAATTGAAGACAAGGAGGTCACAGATATCAGGGCAAAGGAGGGGGAGCTCTTAACAATCAGAGAGAGCAAAGAGCTGAGACAGAGTGCACTATGGAGAGAAAAGCAGAGTGGATTACAGGCAGCATAACAAAAAGGAAGATGAACGAGAGTGAGCACAGGCCTGGTCCTTGATTGAGGATGACTTTGAACATCCCATAGAAGGATGTAAAGAATATAGGCTCATTGAAGCAAGGGAAAAAATTAAACCCCCAAAATAGTAAAAAGAAAACAAGTAACCAAAAGATATGTTAGTAAAATTAAAGCTGTTGGGTCAAAGTTATTCAGGGAAATAACAGAATGGATGGCTGTGCTATAGAAATGATAACTGGACTCAGCAAAAGAAAATACATGGCTGGGTATGGTGGCTCATGCCTGTAATCCTAGCACTCTGGGAGGCTGAGGCCGGAGAATCGTTGAGCCCAGAAGTTCAAGACCAGCCTGAGCAAGAGTGAGACCTCGTCTCTAATAAAAATAGAAAGAAGTTAGCTAGACAATTAAAAATATATACAAAAAATTAGCTGGGCCTGATGGCACATGCCTATAGTCCCAGCTACTCTGGAGGCTGAGGCAGGAGAATTGCTTGAGCCCGAGAATTTGAGGTTGCTGTGAGCTAGGCTGATGCCACAGCACACTAGCCTGGGCAACAGAGTGAGACTCTGTCTCAAAAACAAGAAAGAAAGAAAGAAAGAAAGAAAGAAAGAAAGAAAGAAAGAAAGAAAGAAAGAAAGAAAGAAAGAAAGGAAGGAAGGAAGGAAGGAAGGAAGGAAGGAAGGAAGGAAGGAAGGAAGGAAGGAAGGAAGGAAGGAAGGAAGGAAGGGAAAGAAAATACATATATTAGAGAAGAGAATTCAAACAATGACAAAACCCAAATGGAAGATGTAAATATTATCATATTTCCAATTAACAAATGTGTTTAATAGGTCTGAGTCCCAAACACACAAATACAGAATTTCAGAGCAAAAGTCCCTGACCCTAATATTGAACAGGGGGACCTGCCTGTGCTCACATATCAAATGGACAGAAACTCTAAATCATAGCAACAGATGAGAAATAAACATCGAATATTAAAGAAATTGTGGCAAAGATTTGGTCAATGGGACATTTGTAGCACATTGGTTTGCAGGGCCATCAAAATGAGGCAGTTTGTCCTTAGCTCCTCCCAATGCTCTTTGCTTTCCTTTGAGGCCTTCCAACCTCCCGGGTTCTCTGCATTTTTAGGGCTTGGTCTCTTTTCCCCAAGGCCTGCCACTGGAGTGATTTTATTGAAAAATCTCCATGAAAATATTAGTTGATAATAGATTAATGTGTTTTGCATTTAAACAGAAAACAGAAACTAGACAAAAGCATCTAGTACTAGCAGTTTGAAGAAGCAACTAGGAGTTAAAGATGTCAAAGGTGCTAGCCCCTACCCAGCCGTTAGATGCCCACCTTTTACAAAAAAATTTTACCTGCATTCTGTAAATATATAGGGTTTTTTTTTGTTTGTTCGTTTGTTTTTTGCCTTGCCATCTCAAAGGAATATTTTATATGCCTATAATCCAGAGAAATTTCAGGAGATTTGAATTGAACCTAATATTCTTCATCCCTCATCACCCCTCACTCCTCATCCCTCATCTGTCATTTATTTATGGAATTATCAACAACAGAAGAATTTTGACATGATAGATAATTCGCTAGGCAACAGAAAGGAGAAAAAATGACTAAAAGAGGGAGATGAGGTAATATAGATTGATTTGGGTGGAGAGAACATACATTTTCCCAGCTGATAACATTTCAGAAAGTTAATGATTTTGAGGGCTAAGTTAACAGTAAAAATGTAGAAAATGGAAAATAATTGAAACAAAGGGAAAAATAGCATAGCTAGAAAAGCACACAGGATGGAATGATCTTACAATAATACCGTTTAGGTTTCCTTTAATAAGTTACTGGTAGCAGATCTGATAAACCTTAAAATGTTTCTTCCACTCCATTCACTTCTTGCATATGTTGCACCTCCTATCTTTTCGCAGCAATAGATGAGCTTGCTCCCATCACATGAGTAATTGAGTGTGAACATTATTGACCAAATAAGGCTATCTGAATAAAGGTGTTGTATTGTTTGTATTGGTGGATAATAACCCACACACACACATATACACATATAACACACAAAATCCTGACTATAATTTATGATGTTTTATATCACATTGTGAAAATGATTATTTTATAAACACTAATGGACTAAATATCACAGAAGCTCCTACTAATAATATCTAAAGGAAAACAACATGGTGAACCTACCAGCCCTGAGATTAACAAGCAGGTAGAACACTAATTTTAGAATAGTGTTCTAGGCTCTTAACATCTATTCTCCCCTACAGTTCTGACAAATCTATTATAAACCTCTCCAATAACATATTTGATTTTTAAAGCTACATAGATATAATTATTTGATAGTTGTTTTGAATTAAATTGTTCCTTTATTAAAGATATTTGTGGAGTTATAATGCTATATATTATTCTCAGATATTGCAAATACAAATGCAATTTAGGTTGATTTTTTTTCTGCCTCTAATATTGCTTCAATCTCCCTTATTTTTCCAGGGCACTATTTCTGATTCTTTCCTTCTTCTGTTTCCTTTCCAATATTTATTTCCTCTCCTTGATGTAATGTGCCATCTTTTAATTATCTTATGTGTAGTATATCTGTCAAAGTTCTGCTTCTATCTTCTTCCTCCACTTTCTCAATCTAATACATGATCCTCGCTGGATCATCTATGTTTTGTTCTCTCAATATTAGGAGATTTCTAGTATTTGCAAGTAATATTGCAGGCAGACTCTGGATTGCATTAATTCAGTGCCAAAACACAAAAAAGCAAGGGTCAGGGAAAAAGACCAAGCAGGGTAATAAGTTAGCAAGATTGTTACTAAGACTTCCAGCCCTAAAATTATTTCAAACTCTCACTCAATGGTCTGTTTTATATTTGATAATTCTCTACTTTAATAATTGCTCAAAGAATGTTTTTAAAAAGAGAACACTAGCTGTGTTAAGCATTTGATAAGGTGATGGTGCACATATTACATTTTCCCATTTCAGAATTTCAGTATTTGATGAAAGTCAGAATGAGCCCCATTATGGTAGTATCATTTATTGGCTTTATCAATCAGGTATTGGGTAATTGTCCTCTTGTAATTCTGTACAAAAGCAGTTGCTATGTCTCTTCTACAAAGTGTTCTCTCAGCCTTGCCTGCACTCTCAGCCAAATTGTGTGGTACACAGGGCTCTAAGGACCTTAATATATAACAGAATCTCCTTGATTAGGAGTAATTTCACTTGGCAAGAGGACACTGTGCCAGTTTCCTAAGGCTGCCATAACAAATTCCACAAATTACATGGCTTAAAACAATAGAAATTTATTTTCTCATAGTTCTGGAGGCTCTAAGTCTAAAAATCAAGATGTCAGCAGGGCCATGCTCTTTCTGAAGGCTCTAGGGGAGGATCTTTCCTTTCCTCTTCCTAGAAGCAGGTGGTAGCTGGCAGTCCTTAGGGTTCCTAGGCTTGTGGCAAAATAACTCTAGTCTCTCCATCATAGCCTTCTTCCTGTGTGCCTGTCTCAAGAAACAAATCTGGAGGCATCACTTCACCAGACTTTAAGCTATACTACAAGGCTATAGTAACTAAAACGGCATGTCATTGGCACAAAAATAGAGACATAGACCAATGGAACAGAACAGATATCCACATATTGCCATCTGATCTTTGACGAAGTAGACAGCAACATACACTGGAGAAAAGAATATTCAATAAATGGTGCTGGGAAAACTGCATAGCTACATGTAAAAGATTGAAACAGGATCCATATATATCTCTCACCACTCACAAAAATTAATTCAAGATGAATCACAGACATAAATCTAAGACATGAACTCATAAGAATTCCAAAAGAAAATATTGGAAAAACTCTTTTACATATCAGCCTAGGCAAAATTGTATAAAGAAGACCAGAAAGGACAATCACAGCAACAATAAAAATAAATAAGTGGGACTTTTCTATCCTTATAAGGACTCCAGCAATTGGATAAGTGTCCTCTCTAATACAATATAACCTCATTTTAACTTGATTATATCCGCAAAGATCTTATTTCCAAACAAGGTCACATTGATAGGTACTGAGGTTAAGACTTCCATGTATCTTTTTGGGTGTCACAATTCCACCCGTAACAGCGTCCTTTCCATTTTTTTCCATTTGAAATCACAGTGATAAATTATCTAATATAATGTTATATATGTTGTAGATGTTTAATTCACATTATTTGATTTCAATTTCTATACTTACAATGCTTTTTAATGTTAGTCATTTTGGTGGTGATGGTAATAATTAGGTAACCATCAGAGAGAAAGGGTATTCTGCTTTCTTTTGTAAAATACAAGTTGAAATACAAATTTTAGTAATGAAGTCTTAGATGTTGCTCAAATAATTTCATTTTTATTTTTAACATATTTTTAGAAACACAAAAACCTATATATAAATGTTACTTACAAAAAAGTAACATTGGGCCAGGCATAGTGACTCCTGCCTGTAATCCTAGCACTTTGGGAGGCCAAGCAGAGAGGATTTCTTGAGCCCAGGAATTCAAGACCAGCCTGGACAACATTATGAGACCCTATCTGTATAAAAAATTAAAAAAAAAAACCGAAGTAACATTGAACTCTGCTAAAATATTCAGGAGTAAGTTGAGTTATTGTCTCCATGTGAATTAAAACTAAGACTTCTTAGAAACAAAGTGAAGTAACTCAGGCTTCACTTGAATAGAGAGCAGATGTAAGATCTGAATATTCAATAACTAGTGAGCAGAAAGAGTAACCTTTATTTTTGTTTTAGTTGATTATACTACTTAAAATGAGGACTTCCACCACTAAAATCACCTGCAACTGTATGGTTCTTGTCGCTATTGTTGATGTGCACTGAAAATACTCCAACAGAGGGCACCAAGAATTGCTTGTGATCGACACACCCACAGTCTTGTCACTTTGGAAAGATTACAGACAGCATAACTAATAAAGTTATTGTGCTCCTGTGAAAGAATAATAGCATGTTTGAAGAGCATGTATTAACCCTGTTGTAAAGTATTGATTGTACTCTATAGTAAAGGAAATGAAAGAACAAAGTGTTTTTAATTCTTACCCTGTTTGCTCTTGCTTGTTTTATTCCATTTCAATTTACACCTATATTCAAGAACACTGAAAATGTATCACCCGACTTCAAAGGCAGTTTTATTTTTTCTACACACTTTTGTAACAATTCAATGCTTTAAAGAACAGATGTGTAATTTAACTTAGAAAGTGATGAATAAGAAATATCGTCCAATCTCAAATAGCTGTGAACTCAATTTGCTATGTTTACTATTATAAAAAAAAAGAAGTAAAAGATAGAGGAATAGGGGGATGGGAGGGAGGGAAAGAAGAGAGAGAGGGAGAAAAAGGGGAGGAGAGAGAATAGAGTTAATGGGGACCATGGTTATTTTGTTTTACTTTTTGTTGTTACCTAAGAAAATTTCTATTTACTGTGTTATAACTGTACCAAATTATAATCCTGATTGTAAACTCCTCGAGAATATAGCAATAAACAAATAATAAATATTTCTGAAAGCCCAAGTTTGAAGTTAAAAGTTATTATGTATCAAAGACTAATGCCAATAATATGTTCACAAATATGAACATTGGTCCAAACCAGCAACCCCATACATCAGGAGAAAGTTCTTTAGAAGGCAGACTGTGAGAAGCAGGAGTAATAAAACTTATTTAGATTTTTTTACATTGAAAACAGGATATTCTTGAAACTTTTGTTTCAGACTAAAAAGTTTATATTTACAAGACCAGTGCTACTCTGTTGTTACATTATTGTATATAAAAATAAGATATACATGAAAATGAGTAATATTTCCATATTAAATGTCTCTATATTCATTGTGATATAACATGCTTTCACGATGTATCTCATGAACATTGATATGTAAAAATAAATTGGATTCTAGGTAAATGTAAAGAATGACCATAGTTAAAAATGTTAAAATGTTTGAGTACAAAAATCATGACAGAATGAAGGTCCTCATTTTTGAGTGGCAGTTGATGGACATTTCATAATCATTTGTTAGATAAAAACTAATATCTAAAAACCAGATAAAATTCTCATTTTTGTTGATAAACATCATTTAAAATTATCCTTATATGGTGATCTAGTAACTATAAAATCACTCATCTTTATGTATACCATGGAGTACTATTCAGCTCTAAAAAACAATGGTGATATAGCATCTCTTGTATTTTCCTGGATAGAGCTGGAATCCATCCTACTAAGTGAAGTATCTCAAGAATGGAAAAACAAGCACCACATGTACTCACCAGCAAATTCATATTAACTGATCAACACCTAAGTGGACATAAAGGAATAACATTTAGCGGTGTTGGGCAGGTGGGAGGGGGGAGGAGGGGATGGCTATATACGTACATAATGAGTGAGATGTGCCCCCTCAGGGGGATGGACATGCTTGAAGCTCTGACTCGAGGAGGGGGGGCAAGGGCAATATACATAACCTTAACATTTGTAGCCCCGTAATATGCTGAAATAAAAAAGAAAAAAATCACTCATCTTTTCTGAGCCAATTCTTTTAAGAGCAGAGTTCCTATAATTGCATTCCCCTTTCTCTCTCTATTTTGAAGATGTATCTGTAAAGACATTTGTCATCTCATCAGCAAAAACAGCAGCTGAAGAAAGGCTTTCCTCTGTGCTCTGTCAAAGGAATTGCAAGTTTAGGTGGGGTTTTAACAGACATCAAGGATTTACTGACATAACATAGATTGCATGATTTCATTCTATCTATTATCTGTGCCTTTCTCTCTTAATGGAAATGAAAACAATTATAGAGCAGAAAAGATCAAGCTTCTCATTGAGAGTACTGCATTATAGCCCATGAGGAGGTACAAACTAACAAATATATACATAACAAAGATATTTACACATCAGATGACATTGGTTAAACTTAATTTCTGTTTTCAAATTTTGTGAGAAACATCTGTGAAAGCTGACCCAAGCTAACAAATCAATAATGTCTTAAAGAGTCAAGGGACTTTTAAAAAAAATTATTATTCCAATTATCATCTTCCCAGAAGTGCTAGTAGTTATCTGGCTCTTTTACATTTCTAATGTTGTTAATAAGTTATTTCTTTCATAATTTCCCCAAAATATGGATTTAAAAAAAAATACAAGCTAGACAAATATTCCCTGCATCTAGCCTGAAGGTTACTTCCTTCTCAAGGTGCTGACAGTTCTTCAATATACAAGTCCTCTCAGGCCATCCTTCATGCAGTGGGCCTGAATCATATATAAACAACAGTTGAGCATGTTGAGAATCAAACCTCAATCTAAACCAGAAAGGGAACTGTAAAAATATCATACTTGACAGGGCTCTGTGGAATATATGGGATGTGGACATCATAAAGCAATCAATTTACTCTGTGTTTAATTCATGCTTAATTATAGGATCATAGAAATATAGAGATGGAGCTGGTCTCATCTTTCAAATTCGGCATTCATTTTAAAGTAACTTTAAATGTTAGAATTAAATCCTATTTCTTGCGATAATTTTTTAAATGTTTCACTTAAGCATGTTAGATTGAACCCTACCATTCACTTCCATTCCTTCTAGAAATGAAAGTAGTGGAAAGTAGTGCTAATAAAAGAATAAACCTACAAGGACAAAGAGAATTAGAAAGAAGGCAACAGTGGAAGAGAGATGTGAACAAATTTTTGGAAGATGAAAAGTAGATGGAAGTGTAGTAATCAAATTGGCAGAGCAGGATGAAATCTAAGACCTGCAGGGGAGAATATTAAATAAAATGTAGCGGATTCACCATTCAGAATCCTATAAAGACTAGAAACAGGAAGCGTCCAGTACTGGTATGGTCAAAGGTGTACCTTAGAACCCAGTGACCCTCAGACTACTGCCATCACAACCTTGAAGACCTCAGATTGAGTCAGTGATACTGAGGCATTGGATGAAAAAAAAAATTAATTAAGTAAAAGACTCAATGTTGAATAGTTCTAAGTCTCACACCACTAACCACCAACTCTTCCATTGCTAGTGTCCAGGAACACCAGCATCAAATCCAAACATGTTTTAGGAAAACCTACAACATTTAACTCAGAGAACAAAACACAAAATTGGATGGGCATTACCATTAATTCTTGCCTATTTTTCCCATGTAGTCTTCAATCAGATGTTTAAAATCATCTAAAACAGTTTTACCTTCAAGAGTCAAAAAAATACCTATTTCAAAAATATTGATTTCTTTGATTATTAAGAACATGAAGCATTTTTTATTTATTTGTATTTCTTCCTTCTTAATTTTTTTAATGTTCTTTGCCCTTTTTATCAAGTGGATTGATCATCTTTCCAATTGATTTCCCAAAAATTAAAAGTTGTTTCTAATACAATGTGTACACTTTATATATCCTTTATAATAAAAACCATTATCCTTTATAATAAAATATCAACAGAATGATCCCATATACAACTCACTCAATTTCCTCAATGGCTACATCTTACATAACTGTATTACAATATAAACCAGGAAATTGGCATTGGTACAATGTGAGTGTGTACTTCTATGTCATTTTATTCCATATGTGGATTCATGTAATCACCATTGCAATCAAGATACAGAATTATTCCCTCATCCTAAAGATTTCCCTGCTGCAATCCCTTCATAGTCACATTCACTCCCTTCTCACCATTCCTAGTCCTTGGTAACCATTAATCTACTTTATATTTCTATAATTTTTCATTTTGAGGATGTTACATAAATGGAATCATTCACTATTTCATGTTTCAGTTTGGCTTTTTAAACTCAGCATAAAACTTTTGAAATCATCCAAGTTGTTATATGTATCTGCAATTCATTCCTTTTTATTGCTGAGTAATATTCCGTGGAATGGCTATACCACAGTTTAATCATCCAACTATTGAGAGACATTTTTGTTGTTTCCAGTTTGGGGCTATCATAAATAAAGTTGCTATTAGCAATCATGTACAAGTTTTGGGTGCACAGAGTTTTCATTTCTTTGGGGTAAAATGCCCAGGAGTACAATTGCTAGAATGTATGATAAGTGTATGTAGTTTTTCAAGAACATGTCAAATTCTTTTCCAGAGTGGTTATGCCATTTCACATTCCCAACAGCAATATGACAGATCAAATTTCTCTACAACCTCACCAGCATTTGATATTGTTAGTATTTATTACTTTAGGTGTTCTAATGTATGCAAAGTAATATCTCACCATAGTTTTAATTTACATTTCTCTAGTGATGCTGAACATTTTTTTTTTTTTTTTTTGAGACAGAGTCTCGCTTTGTTGTCCAGGCTAGAGTGAGTGCCGTGGCGTCAGCCTAGCTCACAGCAACCTCAAACTCCTGGGCTTGAGTGATCCTTCTGCCTCAGCCTCCCGAGTAGCTGGGACTACAGGCATGCGCCACCATGCCCGGCTAATTTTTTTTTATATATATATCAGTTGGCCAATTAATTTCTTTCTATTTATAGTAGAGACGGGGTCTCGCTCTTGCTCAGGCTGGTTTTGAACTCCTGACCTTGAGCAATCCGCCCGCCTCGGCCTCCCAAGAGCTAGGATTACAGGCGTGAGCCACAGCGCCCGGCCTGAACATTTTTTATGAGCTTATTTTTCATCTGTATATCCTCTTCAGTGAATTGCCTCTTTATGGTTTTATTTTTTTTTTCATTTTATAATTGGATTTTGTTTTCTGTTTTTTTGTTCTTTTTACCATTGGGTTATGAGAACACTTGACATGTTCAAGATATTAGTACTATGTCTAATATGATGTTTAGAAATATTTACTCACAGTTTGTGCCTGGTCTTTTTATAATCTTTACAGGTTCTTTTTATCTAGGGACCATGCTTTCTGAGGTCATGTGTGAAGCTCTTCACTAACCCCTAGGTCCCGAAGATTTTCTCCTATATAATCTTTGAAACATTGTATAGTTTTACATTTTACATTTAAAACTATGATCCATTTTGTGTTAACTTTTTTATAAAGTATGGAGTTGAGCTAGAGGGTTTTTTGCCCCTGAATATCCAATTGTTCTAGCACCATTTGTTACAGACTAACTTTCCTGCTCTAAAAA
This sequence comes from Microcebus murinus, assembly GCF_040939455.1. Classification (NCBI taxonomy): domain Eukaryota; kingdom Metazoa; phylum Chordata; class Mammalia; order Primates; family Cheirogaleidae; genus Microcebus; species Microcebus murinus. The sequence continues at coordinate 33,010,439 of NC_134108.1, forward strand.
GCCAATCTTGCTGGGATTTTGATAGGAATTGTGTTTTATTCCCATATCAGTTTGGGAAGAATTAACATCTATACTATGCTAAGACAGATTATATCTCTCTATTTATTTATAACTTTTAAAATTTATTTCCTCATCATTACAAGTCCTGTACATGTTTTATTTAGGTCATTAAATATGAAATTTCTAATTTTGAATCAAAAGGGTAGCTTATTACATCTCAAACAGGAAGCAGTATAATTAATCAAAGTATGCACCCAAGCTATCAATACAGTTTTGCTATCTCCACAGTAGCTTGTTTGTGCCAACAGTGAAGAAGCCTGGAGAGTGAGTGGCGATGAAATCGCGAAAGGCATATTCCACAGCTTGTTGAGAATAGAATATTTTTCCTTACAAGAAGTGGTCCAAAGGCTGGCGGAAGTGGTAGTCAGTTGGCATAAGTTCTGGTGAATATAGTGCATGACAGACAATTTACAAGTTCAGCTTTTGTAGTTTGAGCAGCGTTGTTTATGCGACATGTAGTCAAGCATTGTCTTGCAAGAGGATTCACCCGTCTCTATTGAACAATCTTGGCTGCTTAATCACAAGCATCCTAATCATTTCATCCGGTTGATTGTAGTAGACATTCGCTGTAATCCACTGACCAGGTTTCATGAGGCTGTAGTGGAGAATACCAGCGCTGGACCACCGGACACCATTGGCTTTTTTAGATGACTATTCGGTTTGGGGCTGTGTTTTGGCACTTCATCTTTATCCAACTATTGTGCCGAACACTTGCAATTGCCAAAAAGAATCCATTTGTCATCATATGTAACAATAGGATGTAGAAATGGTTCACCTTTATGTCTTGACAGCAAAGAAAGGCAAGCTTTGAGATGATTTCTCTTCTGACGCTCTTTAATTCATGCAGAACCCATCTATCGAGCTCCTTTACCTTGACGATTTAGTTCAAATCATCCAATATTGTTGGAATAGAAACATAAAACCTTGCTGCTAATTCACACATAAGTTGAGATGGATTCGCTTCTACTATAGCTTTTGGTTCATCATTATCCACCGTGATTTCAGCTCACCCAAGTGGCTCATTTTCAAGACTAAAATAACCAGAATGGAACTTCTCGAACCATTGATGTACTGTGTGTTCATTAGCCACATCCTCCCCAAACATTTTGTTGATATTTCGAGCTGTCTGCACTGCATTGGTTCCACGACGGAACTCACATTTGAAAATAACACGATTTTTTGACTTATCCATGTTTTTACAAAAATTTCTCTTTAAAAAAATGTGAAATAAAATCACTAGCCACAATGTGCATTTGAAAGACTGAGGATATACCTTCACAATAAAAATAAAACGAAGTGCCAAAGTAAAATGTCAGAGATATCAACTGTCAAACTTGGTACTTAAGACAATTAGACATTTTATACTTAATAATTTAATATTTACACCTAATATTTGTGATGATTGCAAATGGTATCGTTTTTCTAATTTTAGTGTCCATGTATTCATCGTTCCCTAGGATTTTTTTCTGTAGAACAATAGCACCTGCAAATATGGATAATTTTATTTATTTATTATGTGTATGTTTTTATTTTGTCTTCTTAATGCATTGTTCTGGCTAGAACTTCCAGTACCAGGTCCAATAGCAATGGTTAGAGTGGACATAATTGCCTTGTTCCTAATTTTAGAAGAAAAGCATTCAACCTTTCACCCATTAAGTATGATGTCATTGTAAGTTCCTATAGATGTCTTAAATCAATTTGAAGTTCCCTTGTATTCCAAGTTTCTGAGAATTTTTATTATGTGTTGAATTTTGCCAAATGTTTTCTGTATCAATTTATATAGCTTGTTACTATGGTGAATTATATTAATTGATTTTCAAATACCGATCTAGCCTTGTACCCCAAAATAAAGCTTACTAAGTCATGGTGTATAATTTTTATTTACGTTGCTGAATTCTATTTGCTAACATTTTCTTAAAAATTTTGGCATCTATATTAATGGGAGATATTAATCTGTAGCTTTTATCTTTTATACTATCTTTGATTTTTTGTATCAAGGTAACAGTAGGTTCACAAAATGGGTTAGGAAGTGTAATCTCCTATTTTATCCAGAAAACGATTATGTAGAATTAGCATTAACTCTTTTTTAAGTCTGGCAGAATTCCACAATGAAACCATCTAAGTCTGGATATGTTGGAATTTTTAATTACAAATTCATTTTTTAACACTTATAAGATATTCAAATTATCAATTTCATGTTGAGTGAGTTCGGATAGTTTGTACTTTTTGAGAAATTGATTCACTTCAACTAAGTAGTCGAAATTTTGAGCACAAAGTTGTTTGTAATATTTCTTTACTATCATTTGAATGGCTGCAGGATATGTAATGACATCCAACATTTCATTACTGATACTATTAATTTGTGTCTTCTCTCTGTCTCTTTTTTTCTTTGTCAATTTTGCTAGAGGTTGTCAAATGTATTGCTCTTTCCAAAGAATCAAATTTTCCTGCATTTATTTTTGCTGTTATATAATATTTGTGTTTTCAGTTTCTTTGGTTTCTGTTCTTTTCATTATTATTTATTATTTTCTTCCTTCTGCTTGCTTTGAGTTTATTTTTTCTTGTTTTTCTAGGTCCTTGAGATTGGAGTTTAAGTTATTAGTTTTACACTTTTTTATCTTTTCTAATTGGTTCCAGGACGCCCCACAGATACCTAAATCCACAGATGTTTAAGTTCCTTACATAAAATGTTGTATTATTTTTACATAACTCCCAGTCTTCCTCATTATACTTTAAATCATCTCTAGATTACTTATAATACCTAGTATAATGCAAATGTTATGTATTAATAAATAATTGTTTTACTGTATTGTTTAGAGGAAAATGATAAGAAAGAAAAGTCTGCACATATTCAGCACAGACACAACCATCCATTTTTTTTCCAAATATGTTTAATATTTAGTTGATTGAATCCACATATGCAGAACCCATGGATACAAAAGGCAGGCTGGATAAGCATTTGTACCTGTATAAGCATTTAGTGCAATGAATTTTCCTCTCAGCCCTGTTTTATCTGTGTCCTACACACTCGGATTTTTTTTAACACTTTTATTCAGTTCAACCTAATTTTTATTTCCCATGAGACTTCTTCTTTGACCTGTGAATTATTTAGAAGTGTGTGATCTAGTTCCACATTTTCAAAGATTTTCTTGTAATCTTTTGGTCATTAATTTCTATTTTAATTTCATCGTTGTTAAAAACACACTCTGTATGATTTCAATTCTTTCTAATTTGTTGAGGTTTGTTTTATGGCCCAGGATATTATCTATCTTGATATATGTTCCATGGCATTTGTCAAGAATGTGTATTCTGCTGTTATTGGATAGAATGGTCTATATATCTCAATGATATCTTACTAGTTGATGATGTTGTTAAGTTCTTCTAAGTCCTGGCTAGTCTTTCTATCAGTTATTGATAGACAGGAGTTAAAATCTCCAAACATAACTGTGAACATGGCTATTTCCCCTTTTATTTTCATCAGTTTTTTCTCCCCATGTTTTGCAACTCATTGTTAAGTGCATTAAGATTGTGCTCTCTTCTTGGTGGGTTGACTCTTTAATCATTTTGTAATGTCTTCCTCTACCTCTAGTAATTTTAAGGAATGGGTATACAATTTGAATAGATACTTCACCAAAAATAGGTACATAGATGAAAAATAGTCACTTGAAAAGACTGTCAACATCATTAGTCATTAGAAAAACATAAATTAAAACATAATTATATACCGCTATACCCTTATTTGAATTTCTCAAACTAAAAGGCTGGACCATACCAAATGTTGAAGTTATGGGCTAACTGGAACTGTCATACACTCTTGATGGAAATATAAAATGGTACAACTGCTTTGAAAAGCAACATGGCAAGTTCTGGAAAAGTTAAATATACACCTACCATATGATCCATATATTCCACTCCAAGATATTTACTCAAACATATGTCCTTACATAGAAATGTTCACAGGAGCTTTATTGTAATATCAAACACTACTATATACCCAAATTGATTCATGAATAAGTACGTGGATTAAGAAATTGTGTCATATCCATACAATGTAACACCACTCACCATTATAAAGAAATAAACTCTTAACACACCTAACAGCATGGATGGATCTCAAAATAATTACACTGAGTGACAGAAGTCAGTTAAAAAAATAGTACACACTGTACAATTCCATTTACATAAAAATTTAGAGAGTGCAAATTATTCTATAGTGACAGAAAGCAGATCAGTGGTTGCCTGGGGACAAGACAGGGAGGAGAGCCAGGAGGGATGGGATGGAAGAATGACAAATAGTCTTGAAGAAACTTTTGTGGGTGATGAATATGTTCATGATCTTGATTGTGTTAATGTTTTCACAGGTGTACATATGTCAAAATTTCTCAAATTGGACACTTTAAATTGGTGCCGTCAATTGAATGATATTTTCATCCTTCCTCTGAATTGATTTGGAAAGTTTACCAAGGTAGAGAAGTTTTCGTCCAAATTTCTATTCTTATATCCATACCAAATGATATGAACATATGATCTATGTTGGCTTAATTGATATAATCATACTATCACTTGATCAAGTGCTATCTTATAGCATTTCATAATAAAGGAAAAAGTTCATTACAAATATTTTAAATATGGCAACATTTATGTAAGTTTAAATTCCATATGGGAAAAAGAAAGCATTGTGTTTCAAGAGAAGAACTCCACATGCATCAAAGTTCCTTAAAGATAAGATTCATTTGAGAGAAGAAAAGGAGAATGGGGGGGGGCCTTTAAGGAGGAAGGGAGGGAGGATGGAAGGAAGAAAGGAACAGAGTGAAGGAGGAGAGAGCTCACATAGACCAAATTAGTTTATTGCATTAATAACTTGACTTCTGAAATCCCATATGTAGAAAAAATAAGTGTTTTCTTTTATGCTCAAAGAAAGGAAATACAAATGCTCTGTATATGTATGAGATATGGTCCTAAATGGGAGTTAAATGGACCAGGACAGTAAACAATTACATGATTCACAGAGCAGGGTGGCAGAGCAGTAAGAGCCATCTATCAAAAACTTTAAAAACAGCTGGATTATGGTAGAAAATCGTAAGACTCCTAGCAGTTAGTGCACAGTGACAGGCATATGCTATCTGAGATGTGCTGATAAAATAAAACTCCTATATTAAAATAAGTAAATAAATAAAATTTACTCATTTTATAAATAAGTTTACCTAGCATTTAACATCCTATTTCCTTCCATGATAAAGGACCATATTTTTTGTTTGTATGTTTTCAAATGGATTCTCATTTGGCATCCAGTGTTTGCCCCTCCTCTCTAACAGAAATAACTTCAAATCCATTTTAATGGTTCACAAGAGGTCCTGAATTATTAACCCCTGATCAACTTCTAGGCACAGCGGACCTTTAATGTAATCCAAATGTACTGACTCTTTAAAAAATAGAAATACACAAAAAATGTTGAGAGTTGAGACAAGAGCAATCCTGAATGAAATCCAAGTCTACAAACTTTTCTGAATTCCATGGGACTAGATGTGTATCAAAGTTAAGACTTTTAGAATTTGAGAACACTAATATGGTACTCATACCATAGATTACATAGATCCACATGTTAAAGCCTTGACTATTTTTGCAGGGAAATGTATAATCAATAACTGTGCGAAAAAGAAAAAACAAACAAACAAACAAACAAACAGAAAGAACATAACTAATCTCATGTTCAGCCATGGCAGGTTTGCCAACAAATGAGTTTCAGGAAAACTTTTCCTATTCAGGTTATTTTGGATTTCAGATTTACAGATGAAGCTTTGTGGACCTGTTAAGTTCAATACCTTAAAAAAAAAAGAGATAAGAAAGTCGTGGAATAAAACTGGCGTGAAAATATATGCACACAACTTTAACTTTCAGAGTGCAAATAATATAGAATTATAGCTAAGAGTTGTACTTCCATTTGATATTGTACATCAATTTTGTTTCTCTAGAGTTTTTTACAGAATAACCAGGTAGTTTCTAAAAAGTGTATGAATTCATTAAACCAATATCTATACTTTCTGTATTTTATTATTATTATCATTATTTTGAAGACAGGGTCTTGCTGTTACCTAGGCCAGCTTCAAACTCCTGAGCTCAGGGGATCCTTTCACCTCAGTCTTACAAACAGCTGGGACTAGAGGCATGCATCACCAGGCCTGGCTACTTTGTGCATTTTAGACTGACAATTATAATTTGACAACAGCTGGCCAAGTTAGTGGTTTGAAGGGAAACCAGACTATAAAGAATATAGATTAGTCTCTATCAATACTGCTATATTTAGAGAAAATAATTCAAGAATTACAAATGGTGGTGTGGTAAGCAGAATTATAAGAATGTAATATAATACATCTCAGTATATTTAAGACATACTTTTACATATACTTCCTATAATATATTTAAGATTGTTTATTATATTCCTATTATAATGGAATTTTCTTATGACGCTGTCATCAGGATCTATGTAGGACAAACTTACAGATAAAAAACTATCTTAGTGAAATTTTTTAGGTCTAAAACTTAGTACATTGAGATTGAGGCTGAACTGATTTCTGTTTCCTCAGAAACCTGTCAATAAAATATAGAAAGAAAGAAATCCAAGTGAATTTTATTCTGGTGAATAATGTACTAGACATTGCCATGTGTAATGTTAGAAATTGTTACCACAAATTTCCCTTAAATTAAAATATGAACTTATTTTTTAATGCGATTTTATATTGACTTCATTTTAGCATGTTTTCACATGTAATATTTTTTAAACATGATTTTTGTCCAGATGAGGTTACTATTTATTTTATAAATAGAAAAAATAATCTGAATGCACTGAGTAATTTGGGTACTTACAAAGGTAAGGTGTTATAGAATGCTATGTTCCCATTCCTACTCCGCAAATGAGAATTCTAATATTATTTTGTGAATCAGCTAATACTAGGTCTTTCTCATCATTTTGTTAATACCCTCTACCTCAAATTTCCAAAATGGTTACTCATATAAAGAAACAAAATTATTATGATTAATTCCAAAACGTAGTAGACAAGCAACTTTCTCTTAAACATGACCACCTAAGTAGTTGGCGTTGGAAAAAGGAAGAGAAGAACTATTAAAACAACAGTAACAACAAAACCACTCTGTTTCAGGCTCTTGTGAAGTTGTTTCACATACATGACTGTAATTTAATGTTTATCACAACTCCCTCAGATGTGTACTATTATATATTTTGCAGATAAGGTTAAGAAATTGACCCAGGTCACAGTCATGCATAGTTCCTGTGTCTCTAGATTGGTAGCCTTTTCTTTATATCTGATGACTTCCTTTTCTCCATACTCTGTAAGAAATTGAGTCTATATAGCTGTCTAGATATTTTACTTAATGGCAAGTGATTGATAGAATTCTCCCCTAAAAGGTCAAAGTATACAGATACTGCTTAAAAGTTTCTGACAACAAGCATGTCTGATTACTCCAGAGCTATACAAAGTAGAGTATAAGAAATTAAATCAGGAGCTCAAATGCTTCTCTATGCTATTATCTTCACACATCCAGCCTACTAATTGTTTTTAGCTTCAAATATTCCCCCAAGCTGCCATCTAGGGCTCTTGATGCCCATCACCTTTGGGTCTCCCAATTAGTCTAGGGCATTCTGAAAACGAATGAAATTAGAAATGCTTTGGAAGCAGAGCTCTGAAAGATTATTATGCCCTATTGCAACCTACATTTCTGTCTCTTTGGCCAGAATGCTTAGGCAGCTTCAAGTAGTGCCCAGATGTTTTGAGACATTTGATTAGCAGGAGTTATTCCTCTGAAAGCGTGAAGGATTTATTTTGAGATGTGTGCTGTTACTCTGACTGCTGCTATAAAGCTGTGGGTTTTCTTTCCTTTTTGCCATAGGAGTACTTCATAATTTCAGTAAGATTCTCTCTGCATGAAATAATGTACTTTAATGTAGATTTCCTGCAGCAATCCTCAAATACTTCTCTGTGGGATTTTACGTTTCAACCAATTCCATGTACTCATATCACTTTTAAATTCATTTTTACTTACGTTTTTATAATGTTCACCCTGACTAGTAATTTCAGCCTTACCAGAGATATTTTTTGTCATGTTCTCTCTAAATCTTCAAGCCCTAATACTCTGAACCATAAGGCAAAAAGTTCTATTTTTCTTGGACCCTTATTTCTAATATGAAATGATAAGTCTTAGGTCATAAAATATTAAACAAAAATAGAAATTTTCCTCAATGTTAACATGATCAGATTGGCTTAAAAATAAAACAGACTACTTTTTGCTAACTTGCATTACAGTCTGGCTGGAGGTAGAATAATATTCTTATTTGGCTATAGCCTATATACATATTTTGTTCTGACTTTTGGACTGGTTCTTTTGGTTAGAGCTTTTTAATTCCATTTCCAATTTCTATAAACTTTATTGGCATGGCAAGGAATGCAAGCATGGCTAGAATCCATAAATTATGTTTGTGACTTTAGGGCAGTAGGTTTCACGAAGGTAATAGGATTTTTTTCTTGCATCTTCGTTTTCCAATAAGTAAGGGAAATGGAAGAGAATATTTTAGTCCTAGAAAGACAGAGCAGAGGAAGGGGGAAAAAATAGACTTCTCAGTGTGGCTGCTTTCTGAAATGAGCCTTGAGCATTGTCTTTAAAAAAATAAAAGAAATACCAATCCAATATTTCATTTCAAAATAAAATTTGTATATAGGGGAATATCCAGGTTCTGTGGTGCCTCAAGTTTACACAACTTTGTAGACACTTTGTAAGAAAAAGAAATTAAAGTTACAAACTCAGTTTCAAAAGTCAATATTTAAAATAATAAAAGAAACCACAACAAATTATACATTGTGAAAAGCTGACAAATAAAATGAACATCATAAAAATTCAAGAATAATGTATTTTAATTAATTAATTGCCTAATATACCTCTATAATATTTTTCCTCAGCATTTTTGATTGCATACTTCTGATCACTGTTTATATGACAATTATATTTTCTATAGCTGGAATGGAAAGATAATTCAGTCTGTCTTCTAGCCTGGTAAATCAAAATATGTTTTAAATTAATGAGAGTTTAGAAATCTTTCTTTCAGCTTCACAATTCCTGTTTGGTAATGTAATGCCAAGGATTCTTCTATATGTTGGGATGCATAAAACATGTCACTTTTAAAATGGACGTACTTGGTGTTCATAGTACTGCTATAGGTTTTTATTCTATAATCAAAGGAATTGTGTAAGTTCCATTTTGCGTATTTCCCATCAAAAAAAGAGAAAACATTGTGGTGCGTTTATAATTATACATGCTGCATTATGTTCCTGACAGAAGAGGAATTCTGTTTTGAATAGTCATCTTACCCTCAATTTTACATGTTTGACGTTTGGAAAAATAATCACAGACTAGCTTCTGGCTCATTTCAAACCTTTCCCCTCCACCACCTATATACGTCTAGTGCTAATTAGTATAGAGCAAATTCATATGCTGATATAATCTCGGGTTCTATGTCTTCAGATCTGAACACTGGGCAAGTCAGCACAGAGTATTCCTGGAAGCCATTTCTATACCCAGACAACCAGGAGTAGCTTAACTGTACATAAAATTGTCTTGCAAACCACTAAAATTCTTTCCACTAAACCAGGATTTCTCAACCTCAACACTACTGACATTTGGAACCAGAAAAATCTTTGTTGGGGAAGGAGGCATTCCATGTATTCCTGGGTGTTTGGCAGCTTCTTTATCTTCAGTAGCACCTCCAACCCCTTTCTCAGTTGTGACACCCAGATATATCTCCAGACATTGCCAAATGTCTCTTAGGGGGCAAAATCATCCCTAGTTAGAATTATTGTATTATACAAATCTAATTGTATTCCTAACTCATCTCATTAATTAAATACCCCCCAAAAGCCCACCACTATTCTAATACCAAAATATGGCATAGGACAAGTTGAAGAGGAAAGAGACAAAGTCTTAACCAATGGCAGATACAATATCTTTATTTGCAAATTTTACAAAAAGCTTATGATCATACAAAGACATTGTCAGGGCTCTCCCAGGGTTTTGAAAAAGGTCCATGCAAGGGGCCTATAGATTAAGCTCCAGTAATCTGATGTTATGATAAATCAATTTGTTTGTAATTGAAATTATAAAGAAAATAATGACTTTTGATATTCTTATGGTATATTATTCAAGGGTTCCCTAAACTTAGTCAAAATGTTCCTAGTGGGCAGTGGTTATTTAAACTGTGCTGAATAAGAAAGAACCTAGCTCAGGGAATGATTCCTGCGTTTCTTCACACATTATTGCTCCCCTTTGTCACTCGGGTGATGTAGCTGAAGGCCTATCAGTAGGAAACATATATGTAGAGGCCCAAAAGCCAAGGCTAGCTTTCCTTCTCCTCCACCTGTTTAATATTCACAAGTCTTGCTGCCTCTGAAGTTATTCACTTCAAGATTCCTGGTCTAGCCAATTCCATCTTCCCCTTTATGAGACAACTAAAAATTGCAGTCATAACTTTGTCAAATTTAAGTTTCCTGCTACAGTCAAGTGAAACTTGGAAAGAGGTAAGCTTTGAGTCAATGAACTAAATCCTTGACACAGACAATATTAGAATGTAAGTAGCAATGAAGTAAGAAGCAATGACCTACTGGTTAATGGCTAGAGCCCACACTGGAGTGGAGGAAGACAGCTTGGTGTAATGCTAGACTCCCAAAAAGTAGGCACAGAACAAAGTAACTCATTCTAATCTCTGCTATCCACTGCCATCACACGAATTTCCTTAAAACTAACCTGCTTAAAAAAATTAAAAAGTTTGACTACTCCCTGTTGCGTAACAGCCAAGTTTACATTTCTTGTCTTGCAGTATAAGGCAGTTAAGGTCTTCCTACAATCCTGTACTTTTCTCCTATAATTAATATTAAATGTGTATTAGCATTATCAACCCAATTTTATAGACAAGGAGGCTGAAGCTCATTCAGTTAAGAAAAATATTGCCCTGGGAAATGGTTTTACAGATTTCCCTCTGGCTCAGCAACCTGTAATAAACTTGAAGTTAAAGGTAGACAGTAACTTTATTTTGGTCCCCAGATAATACTCCTTCCTCTCAGTCTACAATAACTTCAAGCCATTGAGATGAATCTGTAAAAGGTCTAAAGACCCAAGTGATTCTGTAATTTTCATTATCTCTGTATTCTTGGTGGGAGGTGGGGAAGATTTTCAAAATCTTCATAAGCAACTTCGTGTTTCTAGGGAAAAAACTATAGTAACCTGTATAAGTTACTGTGTGTGCCTCAAAACAGGGTTTCTTTTTTAAAAGGGATTTTCACTGCCAAATAAGATTAAGGAACTAAGTGTTAAATTGCGTTAAACATGTTTCTTTCCTGCAATATGATGTTTCCCAAACACAGTTGAAGCCTTTTTTTTAATGGAAAATTATCTCAGTAGATATTAGGATCATTTGGGAAACAGTTCAGTGAATGCTGGAATGCTGGTAAGAATATGGGATTTGCCACAAGGCAGTTTGGGGTTCAAATCATGGCTCAGATCTTTACTGGCAATGCAGCTGTAATAAAGTCAATTAACCTCTCCAAGCCTCTGAAATCTTATCTATAAAACTGGGATCAAAAATACCTGCCTTAGAGTGTTATTATGAGGCTTAAGGTTAGCACCTAGAAAGCACTTTGTACAGTGCCTGGGACGTGCTCCATAATTCACTCCTCCTATTAGTATTTGAGTGTATCTTTGAAAGGGCTTCAAGAAAGTATTCATCTGAAGCTATAGGGAAGCTGTTTATACTGACTTGTAATTCTATTAGCTTTTACTTACTGTATGTTGATTGACTTTGTAGTGAGAATGAAATCTGCCTAGATTCAGCGAACCCCATGAAATGATCAATAGTTATTTGTGCGAAGAGCTCTTGGCTCTATAAGAGGCAAACAAACAAGCTTTTTCTAATGTGGACTAATTTACCATCAATTTAATATAATCTTACATGAAACAATAGTCTTCTCAGTAAGGTTATACACCAAGTATTCACTATGGTAGTACCTGATTGGTGGAGTTGTGATGTTTTACAATTTTCTTCTTTCTAATTTTTCTGTAATGAACTTGTATTATTTTTGCAAGGAGGAAAAAAGTTATTCTTAAAATTTAAAATAATAAACCCTGGAATTCTTTAATGTCAATGTTCTAGTACTGCTTATGCTTCTAGTAGGAGGAGATGGTGTCTATTTAGATAGTGCTATACACAACACAATTCTTTCAAGATATAAAAATAATCAGTCTTTAGGACTAAAAGAGATCTTAAGGATCATCTTTTCTTGTGCTTGCCTGTGAAACACTGGATCACTGGGTATTTCCTGTGAAATATGAAAAATTAGATCACTGGGTGTTGAGTTCGTTAATGATAGAATCAGGACTCCTGTGCTTCTCAATATGTTTATGTGTAACAAATACAGACCTGAGGGACTAGGAAAAGGAATTGATTAAAAGGAATGTTGACAATTCATGCCCTGTCAGTTCCATTATTCACATTCTAATTCCTTCCAAATTATCCTACTATTCTGATCCTAACTGCCTTGTTTCTTTGCCTCTTAAAACAATTCTCAATGGCAAAAATTTGAAATAGTTGTAGACTGTCTTACAATTCTCGCATGTCTCTTTCTTTTGGCATTTTTCTCTCAAATAGTGAATCTATTATACCTCTTCTCCTTTACCCACAATGCTATTCCCAGTTACTTAACATCTCTATATCAGCCTTCACCGAAACTCTTCCCATTTCAAAGTATACATAATTCTAAGATTTTTCCTCCTTCCCTAGCTCTGGTCAACTCGGACTGAAACTTCAAGATTTACCTTGAATCTCTGGTCCTCTCTCTGAAGGCTTTACTCAATCCTCAAGGCAGTGTCAGTGGTTCCTCCAAACAATTATCACTTATTAAGATTATGGTTATGTTTCTTTCCCCAACCAGCATATGAGTCTTAATTCATTTTTGTAACAACTTAAAATAGAATAGGATGCTAAGCAAACAGTGGGTGAATGCATGAATTAGCCTCCCCAGGGTAGTTCATCTCTGCTGAATGTTTAGAGAAAAATGACATGACAAAATAATTTTAACTGAGGTATAAATGACTGATAGATCTTTTGCCTTGCCCTCACAGGGCTATTTGGATGACTAATAAGACACATAAAATGATAGCACTTTAGACAAAGTGACCCTGGAGAGTGTCTCTAAATTCATAACACATGAACAAACAAGTCTTTGTACATTGACTGGTCTACATATACTTTCAGTATAATGAAACTATTAATAACATAGCCTGGTATGAGGAACTAATGAGTTAGCAAAAGCAAAACACTTGGAAATCCTGGAATGACATTGGGAAGTTGAAGGAGAGAGGAAGAAATGAGAAAACATGGCTGAAAGCAACAAGTATTGGGGGTCCTAATGTAGAAACTGGCAACATGGATGTAGAACAGTTGTTTCTTTTAGACATTTGGTCATTAAACTGCTCTTTCACTATACTAAGTTAAATGCAGCATCTTCTGTAGTTGACATCAGAATAAATTTCATCCTCCAGTTTCACATTTCAGTAGCAGAAACTGACAACCCAGATCCCAAATCGTCCCCATTAGAAGTGAGAGAAACAGATGGGAGGGGAATAAGCACAGTGAAGATATTTGTCACCCACTCTTGCTAGAAAATGACAGAAATTAATTGCCTCTTCATCTGTGTTTTCACAGCAGGTTGTTTGTACCTATCATTTTCGCGTTTATTCCTAATTCTTTCTCACATGTCATTCTCCCTGTCTGCCACACTCGCCATTAGATGGTAACTTATGCTCTCAGAGGAAGTGATCCTGTGTTCTATCTCTGTACCCCTCAATGCCCAGTATAGAGCGTTATAGATAAGGAAGGGAGGGAGAAGGGAAGGGGGAGGGAAGATGCAGAGAGGAACTGCCATATCAGGAAGGTGTTGGTTAGCATAGAGTGGGTGGTTGGGTGGGGGTGAAGTGGGTAAGTGGATGAGCTGGAATGGGGAAAATGGAATTTGAGGGTTAAGAGGAAGAAAAAGGAGATAATGTTGTACCAGTTTCAAAACCTGGTTTCAAATTTACTCATATTTTCTGTGATTGTTGCTGAGAGTTTTGCAGATTTTCAATTTGTGTTGAAGTAGTTAGAGCCAACTTTTCAATTTATTCCACCGCTAAATAATTAATTTCCCCCTGGGCTCTTTAGTAAGTTTATCAGCAGTTGTATTAACTACTGGACAAAATAGTTCAGATATTTCTGTGATGGGTCACGTCACTTATTGACTTAAGTGTAATGTTTTCTTTTGAAATCATACCTTTGGATCAGAATCACATAATTTCTTTTTAATGCAGGTGGATCTTGTAGTAATTTGAAGGCATTTCTAGTGTCTTACCTAGTCTCCTCAAAGAGATTTATTTGCTATGATTTATACATTCTGTACCTAGATTTATTCTTCTTTACAAATTTGGGAAGAATTTGGAGGACCCAATGAGTCATCCTAATTTCTTTCTTTCATCAAAACTCAAAGATAACTGGCAGGATGTCACATAAAAGAGATAGAAACTTAAAAGCTAGTAGTAGAACTTTGTGATTTAGAGATGATTAACGTTAGATTACATTTTAACCAATAGCCTCCATAATGCAGAAAACACCTCCACTCCTATTTCATTGTAAGTGGTTAATTAGCCACTTGTCTAATAGGTAGTTAATGAGCCAAGCTTGAAGGTTCACTATGAAATCCTAGATAAAGATCCCTACCTTTCTGTGATTTAGCATTTTATATCCAGAAAGTTTTAAGAAGTACAAAGGCAGAACCTCTTAATTTAGTCTATGAAACTATAAAACTTAAGTACCTGTTGTTCTAGGGTAGTTTTGCTTTTCTTAGTTTACAGAAATAAAACCAATATATTAAAATATAAATAAATAAAGAAATCAAAGTGAAAGGAAAACCAGGGTAGAATAATAAAATAATAATACTGGAAATTCAGTATATAACAATGCAGACCAATATATTGTACACAATTACTAAATATGACTGCAACTTTAGCTGAATTTCCTAGCAGCCAAAGTAAAAAAGGAAACGCAAATAGTTACACAATTATTCATAAAATATAAATACTCATGGTTAGGGAGAAAAAAATTTAATCTATTCATCATATATTCTTTTCATATACTGAGTCAAAATTTTACTTTTGGCAACATTATTACATTGAATTTAGTCTTGGTTTTGGGAGCAAAATATAATAAAAATCTCTTTTTTCTGATATTTTTATGATATGAAATAGTCATCGTAATGACAGCAATTCTTTCTAGACCATCTATATAGGTTTTACTTATTTGTTTATTGTCCATCTCCCTCCACTAGAATGTAAACACAGGACAAAGAATTTTGCCTACTTAGCACCCTGGTATATAAGCAGTATCTAGAATAGTACCTGACGCAGGTGAGGTTCTATTCACTCACCTTTATTTATCAAGTAAACAAAGGAAGAAGTCAAGTTGTATGGGGCAGGCTGGCAGGTGAGATATCTTAATCAAATCACCCTGAATTAAGAGTGTACAGTCAGTAACTGGATTATAGGGCCATCAACCTGATCATGATTTGTCTACTAAGGTATATTACTGTTGAAAGACAGCATTTTGAATAAGTATGAACTTAGCTTTCCTTTTTCAACACTATCTAGGAAGAGGAAGAACTCGAATGTTATGATATCTAAAGTGATTTGAACTGTCCTAAATTGTTTTAGTGTGCAATCTCACTTTATCTAGGATGCCTTGGATTTAGACTCACAGTGGGTCCCATAGCTCTAACAGGAATTGAGTTCTGAGTGCCACACAATGAGTTTTGCAAGTAAGTCTTCAATATCTCTGGGTGTAAATAAATGATGTCAACAGTTGTTTGTTATATACAAGGGAAAATATTTCTTCAGACAGCAAGAAGAATACAAAAATAAATAAATTAATAAATCTGCATGTTTGATCAATATTAGAGCCATAAATAAGAAAAATATTAGAAATCGAATAAAGGAAAAGACAGACTTAAATATCTTGCATCAGAATAGTTTCAAACTATTCAAATAAACATAGGAAGCATAATAGGATTTTTGTTCTCTGTTCTATTATTCTTTAAACCCTCTTTCCAGGAGTTTGTTCTCTCATTATTTCAGAATTCTACATCTTTGCCTGCCAGATTATAAAGCCACTTGGCCTTGAAAAGCCTGTTAATTGAGCATCCGTTTTCTCATCTGTAAAATGGCTATATTCTTTAAGGATCAAATGAGATGACCCGTGACCCATGTGTAGTAGCTTCCTATTGCTGTTGTAACAGATTACTACAAATTTACTGGCTTAAAACTACTCAGATTTCAGTTCTGTAGATCAGAAGTCTGAAATTGTTCAATGAACCATAGTCAAGGTGTCAGTAGGGCTGTATCCATCTGGAGGCTGTAGGGGAGAATCTGTTTTCTTGACTTTCCCAGCTTCTGAAAGCTACTTGCATTCCTTGGCTCATGGCCCCTTTCTCCACTTTAAAGTCAGCAGTATAGCATTTTCTTCCATTTATGACCTCTACTTCTATCCTTACATCTCTAACTCTATTGCTTCCCTCTTATAAGAACCCTTGTGGATTATATCAAGTCCACCCAGATAATCCAAAATAATATTGCCATTGCAAGATCCTTAACTTAATCACATCTGCAAAGTTCCTTTGCCCTGTGAGACAACCTTCACAGCTTCGGGGATTAGGTCATGGATTTTTTTTTTTTTTTTTTTGCCAGGGGGAGTGTTGTCATTATTCTGCCTACCACCTCATGTATTTTTGAAAATGAGCTAAAATTAATTCTTATGTACATTCACATTGTCCACCAGGCTCCTCTTAAGTTTATATAAAGTACTTAAGTGCCATTTTACATCATGTGGAAAATGAAATACAACTAGGTTTTGACCAAATCAGCCTCTGATCCTTTTCCCAGACTGTTTTAACTTGTTGTTCTTTGACTTTCTGCTGAGATCAGTGAACCATTAGTTTATATCAGCTGTAGTTGTCAACAAGTAAAAAAGTTAATTGACTATTTCATTATGGCCCCAAAGAAATTGCATGTGATTTTAATACTCCACTGTGCTCGTGCAGCTATTTCTTAATGAACTCCTCTCTGGGCTTATTTAGTTTAAACAGTTGTGAAGCTTTAAAAGCATATAAACTAATGTTATGAGAAATTTGTTATGTATTTTATGTATCTTCCAACAAGGCTTCTCAGGCGAATTAAAAAATTCATCAATAAAATGAGCTCTGCATCCCCAAGACAGACAAGTATTCAGTCAATGAGAGGCACACTCTGGCCAGTTGTTAAGAGCCAGCTGCTTCCCAGAAAGTCCGTTTAGGTAAGAAGTTCGATCTCCAAAACATGGTTTACCCCTCAGGCATTTTCTCCTGTCTGCAATGACCATAACTTTACTCAAGATCTAGCTCAAAACTAGCCATCCCTGCAAAGTTTTTTCCTCTGACTACACTTCATCATGATTTAATACTTTGCTTTCTATTCTATCATATTTAGGAGATATACCCACACATATACATACATACATAGACATATATATATATTTATTTATTTACTCATCTTCCTCTTCCCTCCAGTGGTTTGTTGTCTCTTATTTTTTTGCCTGTTAAACTCAAATGTAAACTACTAATTCTCCTGTATCCCCCATAGAGTAACTAGCACTGTGTTGTGCACTTAATAAATGCTTACAAATGACAAAATGAATTCTTTGCTTTGGTTAAAGAGGACTTCAGCATGGAAATGAGCCCCTATGTTTGTGTGTAGGTTTTAATGGTTCATTTTCTTGTCAGACTTCCCCGGGTTATGAATGCTGTGGCAGCACCAACAGCGTAGAGGGAGGATTTTATTGGAGAACATTTGGAGGATTAGAAAAATCTCCAAAGCTTTGGAAGTAACGTATTTTGTGTTCAGAAATCTATTTCTTTCTGTCTCAAGACCAGAATAAGCAGAGTAGAAAGATGGCAAGATCCACAGGGTTCCATATGTGAAGCCAGTTCCCCAGCCCCCTAGAGAAGTAAGTGGGAGGAAGGAAGAGGCATAATCATTAGAGGATTTCTTATTCGGCTGTGTTAATTCTTGTCAGGCTGCAACTTTGCATATGAGTTCTTAACCCTGCAAAATGTATTATTGAATGCATGATGTATTTAATTAGTTTTAAGTTATCCTCTTTCCTGGTTTTTACTAAAATAACAAGCAAACAAAACCCTCAGGATAATTTATGCATTCAGACCAAAAGAATTCAAATCGGATTCAGTAGGATACTGCATAGCTGGTACCCTTTGTGTATTTTTTTTTCCTATAGTGAGCCAGGAAAAACATAATACATTTTTGGGGACATAGAAAAGTACTCATTAGTATAGAGGGAGAATGAGGCACCATTTAGTGTCCCAGGAAAGGTAATTTGTCACACACATACTGGGTTGCTGTGAAGACCAGGCATTTTTTCCTCAGAGTTGAATCCTGTATTAACATCATTGGACTAGGCTATTTGAAAATGGGGAGAGGCTCTCCAGTGAGAATATATCAGCTCTGGAAGTGACTGTCACTGTCCCATCCCTCCACCTCAATCCAATTCTCACTTTTATGATTGGCTTCCTTTTTGACCCATGCTTGTTAATTATATCCAGCTGTAGGCAAATTGCTCTTCCAAATTGGCAACACTGAGCTCTCAAGCTGCTCGCATTTTTTGCTTCCCTTGATAAAACCTTTGGAGCATGCATTTTTTTGACTAGTGTTTCTGAACTAATCCCCAGTTATGGATATTTTAAAAGGTTCAAGGGACTGGCAAAATAACTCCGGTTTTGAATATAGTGTATTTCTTAACATCTGATCCAAAATTGTCTAAGAATATATAGAGAGAATTTCCTCAGGGACTTAGGCAGGCAGCTGTAGCATGCCTCTTGTGCCTGGGTACTCTGGTGTCAAGATCTAAGTGCTGTGCTAACTGACCAGGCCACAGTGCAATCCTGAGGAGCAATGGGCTTTGTCTTACAGTCCAAGGCTCCGATATTCACGCAAAACAATGGCTTTTAAGGATATAACAATATAACAAGCACTTTTTTTTTTTTCTGGAAGTCTCAATTCAGGAGCTTTATTGTCAGAGAATCCCTGCCCCTCTCATCTTCAGGGACTTTATTGACAACACACATACCCATGCAAGATTCTTACTGTAAGGAATTGCTTTTAGGATTTTTTTTTCCTTTTTTCTCCTTTCAAAGAGAAGATAGAAGCTCATTTCCAACTACCAACCCAAGAAGCTTTGCTGGATGAATTGGTGTTGAGGATTTTGACACTTGACTCAAATGAAAATTTTTAGAGATGAATTAGGTACGTAGGAATTGGGGGGAAATGAGATTTGGAATCAGAAGACCCAGGTCCCAGTTACAGTCCAGCAATTAACCAGCTGTATGCGAGGTTATACAGCTGCATAACTTTGGGCAAGTATTTTAATCCCTCTAAGCTTTGGTTTTCCTTCCCAGTTAAGTGAAATTAATCATACTACCTGGCTTGCCCACTTCACAGGGTTGAAGTGAGGATAGATTGAGATCATGTGGGTGAATATGCTTTACAAACCTGAAAAGCATAATATAAGCAATTAGTTATTATTAATGAGCTGAGAATATTAGCTAATTGCTTATAAATGCATGTTGTGTGTACACTCATGATCTGTCACTGGGTAAATAAAAGCTTGCTTCTGCTGGGTGCAAGTTTGTGCATAAACTTTCAGTGAATTAGAGAAAGAAAATAACATTTACTCAGCAGCTATTATCATCTAGGCCCTTTAAAATCTATACATATAACTAAATCCACATCTCTATGAAAAATATATATATTTCACTCAACCCTCTTAAATATGATTTATTAACCCCATTTTAATATGAAAGAAATTGAGATATAATGATATTAAATGTTGTTTAAGGCAGTGCATCCCAAATTCTGTTCCCTGAAACCTTAATCCTGAGAGATACTCTTCTATTAAAGGGTTCTGTGGTACAAACTTTAAGAAACACTGCATGCTTTTTCTTCCTACAGTAGATTAGAGTGCACAATACCATATTGGTAACCATGGAAAAGGTCCTATATTAAGAAGACTGCTATAGTGAAAAAACCTGTTTTAACTTTGTTGAATCCAGATTTCTCCAAGCTTATTTGATCTTGAGATCCTGTTTTCCAGTTATACTTATTAAAATCTGATAGAATTGAGATTCTACAGAAAACATCTTCCCAAATGCAGTTCTGAGTTCATGATTGGAGTTAGTATGTGGTAAATCTGCAATGAGAATACAGGTCTGTCCTCTTTTAAAATGACTACTATAGCCATATGCTAAAACAATAGGAAAATAGGGAAGGGCAGCCATAAAATTTTATTATTCCACACATACTGCTAATTAAATTAATACTGTGGTTTGTGGGTTTTTTCCCCCCAGTCTTCTTCTTCTTCTTCTTTTTTTTTTTGGTTGTTATCATAGCACATATAGACTTTTGTCTTCTGATTTTTTTATTGTTGCAAAATATATATAACATAAACAGTTTTACTATTTTTAAGTGTACACTTTGGTGGCATTAAGTACATTCACATTGTTATGCAACCATTACCACCATCCCTGTCCACAACTTTTTTGACCTCCCAAACTGAAACTCTGTACTGTCTTCTGATTATTTTATCCAGTATTTGACCATAAGCATTTTTTTCATTTTGTAATTTACCCTTTTTCATAACCTTCATTTCTAGTGGCTGTGAGATATTCTACCATATAATGCCTATGTATCTGCTTATTATTGGATACTTACATTTTTCTACTTTTCTCCTTTGTAAATGATAAATATCTTAGTGTATGTAATATTTTTCATATTTTGGATTATTTCCTTATAGCTACTAAAGAATATGAAAATTTTAGTGATTTTAATGTGATTTGACCAATTTTTTCTAAGTTATACAAATTTATACTTCTTCTATTGATCGATTAACTGATATATTCATGTACTCTTTCAAACAAACAAAAACCAAGTAATTTTTAATATTTGCCAGGCACTTAGCCATGTAAAAGACAGACAAGGTCACTCTCAAATTATTTCAATCCATACTGGCCAGCATTAGTCATAGTCCCTAAAGACAAAACTGATTTACTCATCTAAAAGTTTTATTGCATCTCTTCATTTTAGTGATAAGATACCCTTGTTGGTTTGCTAATTCCTTTTTAGAATTTCCTTCCTCCTCTTTGCTTCCCCTCCCCCACCACTCACTTACTCATGTGTCACTGGGCAAGTTACTTAAAACCTGTTTCCTCATTTGTCAAATGGAAATAATAATTGTACCAACATTATGGAATTGTTGTCCGAACTCAGGAAAACATGTGACATTGTATGTCTTAAGACAGTGCCTAGCACCTTTTAAGCACTCTCTAAACATTATTTGTTACTGTTATTAATTTCATGATAAAGTAATAAATCAGTTGTCTCAGGCAATGGGCAAGGTAAGAATTGTGTGCACTTTGTCAATTTTGAAAGTGCGTCAATCTTTAAAGAAACTTTTTGTTTATGTGTTTAAAAAACAAATTACCATGTCGTGAACTTCTTTTATCTTTCTTAGAAGAACAGAACAGATGAAATAGTTAATGGATGGTAGGGTTTTGTTTGTTTTTACTGGGGCAAATTGCTGCTAAATTTTAGGAAGTTCAGCAAAGTCCTTAAAAAGAAAAATGCATGTCCTTCATTTTTTTGTTACCTGGGAATGAATCTAGGAACATTCCTTCATTAAATAGGAATGGTGATGGTGTGCAAAAGAAGGATGAATTTATGCTGTATCCAATTGGCAAGTGTTGGGCTAGTCAGTGTGCTAATTAGCAAGGACATGCCACGTTTTTAAAAAATCTTTTCTTCCAGATATGTACGTGTGTATAGTATATATGTACGTGTGTATAGTATATATGTATATGTCTCTGTATTTATTTTATTTATATTTCCAGGCCTTAATAAGCTTGGTCATTAATAACATATATTTGATTAAAGGAATACGTGGCTTGGTAAATTATGTGAATGTTATATTAATCTGGATTTCACACTGTAACTGGAGTTACAAAGGCTAAGGATAGGCTATCTGAGTAACTGACAGATGTCAATCAACAGACAATTGTTTTAGGAAATGCACAAGTGACATCAAAATTCTAAATAAAAATTATGTTTATTCAATATTGACCACACCTATTTTTAAGTGATATTTTACAAAAAGGAATAAAGTATGCATCACAGTTCTTAACCACAGAAGCAAGTCAGGGCGGCATATGGTGAAACCACTTCAAGCTGCCGAAGAAGTTGCAAACTGTAAAATACTTGACTGTCATAATGTACCATTATTTGCCTCCAGATGAATCATTCATTGCTGTTTTCATTGTCAGTGTAAAGTCCTTTTGTTAAATACTTAAATAGCTACTTGATATTAAAAACAAAAACCCTTTTCTACACAGTCCAGACCTCGGTGAAAGGAAAGATACTAACCCCTGGTGCACTTATGTGAGAAGTGGAAAGAGGCCGGAGGGTTTCAGAGCAAGCAAAGTCAGAGAAGCAGAGAGTAAATTCAAATATTCGGCAAATGACAAATAAACCAGAAAGGAGACACACCAGCTGTTCACGCTGGTAAGTTACCGAACGTTTATTTTAGTTCAAGTTTTATGTATTACAGGAATAAAGAACAGTAAGTTTTCTGTGGGGCTGGGGGTGTCACTCCTTATTACGAGGAAAAGGAGCAGAGAGTTTTCAGTGCGGCGAGTGTTTCCTCAGGGCGCTCCAAAACTCCCCTCTCTTCCCACGGGGCCCGCTCCGGCGGGACCTCCCCAGGCGGGGGACACGGCCGCGGACGCCGCTCCTGCAGCGCGGGGTTGTCTGCGCCCGTCCTCGGCTGTCCCGCCACCCTGCTTACCCAGCTCCCGCCTCTCAAACTCGGATTTCTGGGACAGGGCGGCGAGCTGCGCCCGTCTCCCTTCCCGCCCGCTCCCCGAGCAGCCGCGGGCGGCGGGCCGCGCGGCGAACAAAGGCGGCGGGAGGCGCGGGCGCGCGGCCGGGGCGGGCGCGCGTGTCCCGGCGGGAGGCGGCGGCGGCGGCGGCGCGCCCGAGCCCGCATTCCTCCGAAGCGCCCGGAGCCCGCGGGGCGACGTCAGCCCCCGGCTCCGCCCCCGTCCCTCCCCGCGCAAAGTAACTCTTGACTAACAGGAGCAGCCTCGGCCGAGCATGGAGAGCTGCCGCCGCGGCCGGCCGGCGACGCGGGCGACGCTTTCGCCCCCGAGGTAGTTTGGCGGCCGCGGAGAAGGAAAAAGTGCCGGCGGGCGGCTGTCGGCTCCCCGCCCTCGCCCGGGGAGGCCCGGCCCGCACCTCCGTCGTGGGTTTCGCGGCGATCGCCCCGGCAGCTCTTTGCAAAGCTGCTTGAAACTTCTCCCAAACTCGGCATGGATACGGCGGCGGCGGCGCTGCCTGCTTTTGTGGCGCTCTTGCTCCTCTCCCCTTGGCCTCTCCTGGGGTCGGCCCAGGGCCAGTTCTCCGCAGGTGAGTGGCCGGGGGCGTCCGGAGCCCAGATGAACGCCGGAGCCCGCGGCTCGAGAGGCGTGGAGCCGGCTCCTCGCCGGGGCCGGGGCAGGGATCTGGGGGAAGCTCTCGCGGCCCGGGGGTCCGGGGCGCGGGGTAGAGGGAGAGCTGTCCCCGGAGTTTGTGCCAGGTGGGTCGCGGGGCACCGGGCTGGGCGCCACTTGGCGCAGGTAACTTTGATCTGCGCGACCCATTGTTCCTCCCCGAAGCTCGCTCGGGGCGCAGGCTGGCACGACTGCGCTGGAGTGTGTAGGGACATTGCTTTTCTTGGGGAACTGGTGGCTTTGGCGTCTAGTGCAGCCTGCCCGGGGCTAGTGGGGAAGAGAGAAAGAAAAAGTAGTTACGACTCCGGGGACGGCTGCTCCTATACTCTGTTGCTTGTGCTGCGGGCTTGTTGCTGCCACTAGTGTTTAAAAAAATCCCCCGGGATCCATTGTCGGAAACGTGCAGATTCGAAGGGACTGACCTCGGCGCGCTTTGCCAGGTGCTTTTTGTCCCGGGAATAACCTACCCTGACTATTGTCTAACTACTTCCCCGTCCCTCCCCGAGTCGCCTTTCTCCTCCCCCAGCTTTGGGTTGCTTCTGGATTTGTCCTGTGGGCTAGGACGGTGTCCGAGGTGTGCTCCGTGTGGGTGTTGGGGGGGGGGGGCTCGCAAGATGTTTGGAAATGTGATTCTGAGGCTCCTCGCCGAGCCGTCCTGGGCGCCGGGTCCGGGCGCCGCGCCGGGGAAGCCTGGCCCGCGCGTGGGAGCCCGCGCCTCGGGCAAAGCCACAGCGAAGCTGGCCCAGCACCTCCCGGAGCCGGCCTGGGGCTGTGATGGGGACTGTAAATGACTCCCTTCCGCCAGGAGGGCCCCAAAGGAGGGATGTGGTGCGGTCTCGCTTCAGCCCTTTGGGTTCAGGCACTCAGAGAAGTCCGTGAACCCCGGCTCTGCCGGTCGGGTCCTCTGTTCCTTTCCAGTTTTGTTACCCTTCTTGTAGGTTGGTTGCTTCTTTCGTTCTCTCCTCTGGGGGCTCTGAAGTTTCACCAGGTGGACACTGGGGAGCGGGCTCCCGGGCGCTCGTCTACCTCCCGCCAGCCCTGACAACTTTTCTGGCCAACCCACCCAGCTCAGCTCGGCCGGCGCGCGCATCTGCTGCCTTGCTTGGTGCAGATGGAGACGCAGAGGTGGCCGAAGGCTGATGGAGAAGACGGGAAAAGCGACAGCCGCGCGCCTGGCTGAGGCCGCAGGACGCAGAGAAAGAACTTACTTTGTACTTGACAGTTACTCTCTTTGTTGTGGCTGCCCTGCTTCCTGGAAATAAACTCAAATTGTTGTTTTCCGGAGAAATCTTTTATTTTCCTTCCTCTTCTCCCTAGCACTCACCCACCCCCTCCCCCTTTGGAACTCTATACAAGGAGTTAATAGATTCAGGTGGCAGCATGTGTCCTATTCCCAGGAAGAGATTATGAAATGGCAGGTGCACAGGAAAAGCCATGCATATAGGTGATGTATGCAGAGGGCAACAGCTCTATGCAATGAATGATCCGATGGTTTAATTTAATTCTCTCTGGAGTAAGCATTACTGCATGCATCTCTGACATATAATGCCCGTTAGTATTGAAACCGTGCTTGATGTAACTCATTATATGCAGGCAAGTTGGAGTGAGTATTGATTTCTGCACAGTGTTTGTCACTGCACGGAGAGCCTACGCTTGAAAAGGCATGTAGTTTGTTAATTGAAAGTTTGAACTCTACCAGTTGCATGATTAAACTCACACGTATTCAAGAGTTGCAACTGTTAATGTCTCAACAGCTGATGGATATATTTTCGGCAATAAAGAAACTTTTCTTTTTCTCCTTTTAGATGTTATTTACCCCTTAATGATTAAGTAAATATTAAATTTGCTCCCGCAGAATGTGCAGATGAGCTTTTCTGATGATAGATATCTCAAATGAACGATTGTGTTTAGATATCCAGTTCTAACTAATTTAACTAAATATGCCTGGCTTTTCTTTAATGACAAAACATAACATTTGACATTATGTTATATTTAATTAATAGAATATGCATTCCAATTAAGTGTAATTCTCACAGGATAGTATCTCAATTTTGCCCTTTATGATTTATATATGTGCCCTAGAAATGAATGTCTTTTATTCTCAGAATTTAAAGTCAGATTGTGGATCTGCCTTTCTCCATAAATTAAAAGTTTGTTTTGTAAATATTTCCTTCCTCTGGTTATCATAAATCATTTGATATTCTACTGTCGTCAAATTCTATGGCAGTCAGATTTGTTGCCAAGACATAGAGTGGATTACATTAGAGATTGGAGGTGTATTCTTTCTTGCTGTTGTTTCTTATGTTTTACTTTAAATTATGAACTTCTATTTCTTTTTAGAAATTTATTCTTTAAAAGTCTAAAACAATATGTTACTTTAATCATGCCCATTAAGGCCAGTTAACTTTCTGCTGTTTTTATGTGGTTCCTAATGTAGTAAGCTTCAGAAAAAAAATTTGAAAGGCTAAGGATTGTTGAGCTTTGAATATGTCATAAACATATTCAGTATGCTTTGTTTAAACCACAGATTTAAGAGTTTTCATTATTGTGACTTTTTTCTTAGCTTTTAGAGTTGAAGTATAAAACTACTGTCCAGTGAGCCTCTTTAAAACCAGAACTTCCTATAAATCTGTTTGTATTTATGTTCTTCCAGTTTAATCTCTCCCTTAAAATGACAGCTGTGTTATATCTAGGGAGACAGAGGCATAAAAGCTCAAAGAAGTACTAGAGTTTATTTCCTGGGTTGTGTAGCTATCATTTCTTGATATCACAATATAACAAAGTTTTCTGTAGGACTTAGATCACTGACAAAACCGGACACAGATGAGGTGACTTGGAATCTCAACTTTCTCATCTGTAAAATGGGGCTAATAATAGCCATCTTGATCTTGCCACATGGTTTTTATGAGGACCAAGTGAAGTCATTTATGTGAACTACACAGTGTAAATTGCAGAGCACTACGCAGCTGTTTGGAGTATAATCATCATATATTAAAGTAGTTGAAGTGGCTTAGTTTCAGCTCTTTCCTTCCTTCACTACTCCAGAATTATCTTCCTAGTGAGTACATACTGTTCAGCATGCATATATGCGTGAGTGTGTGTGTTTTTACCTGGAGACATTCATTTTAATTATTAAACAGCCTAGATTGGTGAGACCATAATTTTATAATTTTATCAGCATAATGAGAGAAATTATACTTAAAAAAAATTTTTTTTTTACTTACCCATTGTAAATCCTCGCTTGAGATAAACCTGTGGAAGAGTTAGTATTAACATTCCTAGCTAGTATTGTAACTATAGAAAAAATGTTTTTAGTTAATTTCTTTAGCTGTTTGTTCAACTGTTGGTTCAGCTTTTCCATCTCAGTGTAGAGAATAATACGCAGCTTTTCAGATGCAGTCTTATCAGTGACCTAGAGAGGGACTATTGTCTCTCTTGTATGATGTGAGCCTGGAAAATCAGCTCAAGATCCTGCTTTGGATATAGTTCCTGGCATGCTGCTCTGTTAACACACATGTACTTGATCCTTTAGGACCTTGGAACTCTTCTAAGCCTTACCACTTTCCTCCTGACTCCTTGTTGTTTCTGTATGTGAAATTAATTTATTTTGTACTTATGACTTACTAGGAAGATACATTGAAGCCAGCTTGTTTTAAGGTTTACCTTTTAGTTTTCTGGTTTTGATTGGCCAGTATCCCTCGCTTCCTCCACTCATTCAAACTACAAACTCTGATCACTAGTAAATGATACGTAACTGGACATTTTCCAGGACTGGTTTTTCTCTCACTGGTCTCCTTATATCAAACTCTGTTGATTTTCCTAGATTGTGAGATGTTGTCTTGTATCTGGCCTACACAGACGGGAAGAGGCAAGTCTGGCTGCTATTTGGACATTGGCATGTGTGCTGCTGACAGCTCTTTGCTTTGTATTCATAAATGTGAATTTGAAAACTAAATCAACCCCTCCGCCATTCTGCCCCTCTCCCACACTCCCACTCCTCTCTAGCAACAACAACCCTCACCCCCCTACACAAAATCACAGCCTTTTTGCTTTCACCAAATATCTTTTGGTGCTGGATGTGTCCTTAAAAATCGGAAATGTGACTCATCCACTGTCCAAAGCTAATTCCAATTTTCCCACCAATCTCAATTTTTTTCTAGCAGTGATGATTTGTTACATGTTTTTATGGCTGTGATTTCATATAGGAAAAGTGTGTTGTTGTGTTCCCTACTAAATATATTTGAAGTGCGGTGGACTAGGTCTAGTCATGGTGGTATTATGGACAATGTGAATCGTGCTAAATATGGATCTGAGCTGCTCCCATTTCCCCTCCTGGCTCCTCATGGAGGGCAGGAAGAGAGATGTTGGAAGATTGAGAGCAGGAAACATCAAGAGAGTTTACAGATTGTTCTTAAAGACAAAACAAAGAACACAGGGATTCTGTGTGTTTGTGTGTTTGTGTGTGTGCCTGTTTGATCTTTTAATTTTCAGAAGAGGGGAATAAAAAGTCCTATTTTTGACTTGTTTATTGGAATTTGCCTTTGCCCAAACACATTCATTTCTTATTCTGTCAATGTAAAAATTTCTCTTTGTGTATTCCTCTCAGACTTCACCCTTTGATCATATGTATCTGGTCTCTGTTCCTTTATCAAATGGTGTTTCTCTTTGCCTAAAAAGGTTGTAATTGCTTTTGAACATGACTTTTTTTTTTTTTAAATCAAAACTCATGCTGTTTGTCAGACTACTGAAAAATAGTACAAGACATATCAATTCATGATATGTCTTAAAATGGTATTTCATAACAAAGTAAGTGAATAAAACATCAATCAGGCTAATTTTTATTTCAATTGAAGCAAAAAGCAAACTTGCGTATGCATGAAATAATCTTTTAATGTCACATGATATTTATTTGTTGTGGTTATCTGTCTCTGAATGAGTCTTTAAGTTCTTTTTTGTACATGGGGATAGAAGATTTGAGTACCGCTTTGCCTGTTATTTTGAGATAAGTTCCATACAACTATGCTTTGGAAAACTTTTTAAAAATATAATATTTGAATGCTTGATATCAATGTGAACTCTGAGGTAGATGGTTTACAAACTTTAAACTCTATCTTAATGCAAATGTGTTTTATGAAAATATTCTTAAACATAATTCTATATAGAAGGTTTTCTAAGTTTCATGAAGATCCCATTGTGAGAAGTATGATTATTTTCCTTTTGTATTCTTGAGGGAATTTTTTTGATTAGTAGGTAATATTTAAATAATAAAAACTGAAGTTATGTAATTTTAAAACTTAGTTTTTGTGAGGTTTTTCATACTGTTGAAGTTCAGGGAAAACATTGGGCCGGGGAATATAAGGATTGTTCACATTGATCCTGTTATGGAATACTGCCATTTTCCTACTTAAGTCTGGTTGAATTTTTTGGCATTCTCCTTTGTGTGTTGATAATCCATAAAAATTACAGAGGCTTATTTTGTCACTATAATTGTTTTAGGAGCAAATGAAGTAGTCCTAAATAGCATAATCCCTGTTTCCACTTGATATGATTGTCAAGCTCTGTTAATAAAAGTGATGAACAGGACAGATCTGGCTGAATCCTCCTATAGGTGTCATTCTAGGAATTGTTTTAATAAGAAGAATTCAGAAATAAAGCCAAGTCATATAGTGCCTAGTTGAGTTATTGGTTGCATTTATTTTGTTGGGAAAGCTGAAAAATGTAAATATATATTCGTATATGTATGAATACACACATGTACAATGATGAGACTTGAATGAGGGCCCGCCAATGATAGGACTTGATTATTCAAAGTTTCAGGTTAGAAGGAAGGTGAACAGTAAGGATATCTAGAGGTGGGATTAAAACTTCATGCTTATATTCTTGGAAAGAGTGGTAAAAATAGGTCATTATTTTCTCTGTTTCAAAGATGGAGAAACTGAAGTAGAATAATAAATGAACTTTATAGTCTATACTGTAGTATACTATGCTATACTTTTAAGGAGAAAATAATAAATCTTCCTCCAGATTGGTGTCTATTTATATAAGCCCTTCCTAATGTGCAGCGTGTTCATTAACCAGCTGCTCATAGACCAGTTCTCAACTCTGTCCAAGGCAGCAGCTGACCAGCCACAGAAATTCCTCTAATCCTTGTTGGGTGGTGGGGTGACCTAGCAGCTGCTTAAGTGGCAGACTAGTAACAGCCCCTTCATGTGATTTGCCTTAGGTCGTTCAGCAAATTCAAGGGTAGAGAGGAAGCCTTTCTAGGGTCCTTACTTCGCAGCCAGGCAGAGTTGATGCCTGATTGCTTCATGGCCATTGGATTCCTCAACTGCAAAGTGTGCTAGGGTTTTGCTGGCTTGGATTGTGGTTCATGGACCAGTAGTGTCAGCATCACCAAGGAACTTGTGATGATCAGTGATCATCTGTTAGAGCCACCCCAGACCTACTGAATCAGAATCTGCATTTTAATAAAATCCCCCAGTGATTGGCTTGACCATTTAATTTTGAGAAACACTGCTTGAGGACAAAGAAAGCTCAGCTTAAAAAGATTGCCACGTGTATGTACTTTACTGTAGAATTGTAAGAGTATTGTGAAAGGATTAATTATAATATGAAACATACTTCCCTGGATTTATATTTCTGATCAATATTTACTTGATTATAAATGAACATCCCAGACACATCAAAACAACAACACCATACGTGTTTTTTGAGAGAATACTCAGACAATTTTGAAATAAAAATTGTCTTAAGAGAATAAAAAAGGCTAAATAGTTTTGGTTATGAATGTTTTACATAAGAACATTTAAAGATAACATACTATTTAAGGAACCAAACATGCCATATCCAAATCATTTTTACTTAGCATAATGTTATGTTGGTGTAGATAATACTATTCCCGCTGATATTACTAGCAACAGTCTCTTGCTTTATAATTCTCTTTTTCATCTAAGTATAATTTAAGATCTTTGCATAAGGAGATCATTTATAGGACAGTCAAATTTAATGAATGAGAGTTAGTAGGTAGAATGCATTAAATATAACTGGTGTTCTTTTTATTATCTTTTGTGCTCATATTTAAGAACAGAGATTCTTGTCAGTTTTCTCAAGAGAAAAATTATGATGTAATAGACAGTGTACACTATTCATGTCAAAACACAATTTTACTTGCATTTTATAGCTTGCCTTAGCATTCTTTTAGAAAATGAATTTTCCCTGAAGACCTAATTGCCTTCTTATTAATGAGCCTGTAAGTGTTTTTTGTTATCCATTTACTATTCTAAATGTGTCTACTTGTGCTAGCTATTTCAACAGTGATGTCTCTGATTAAATCACAACTGCTGTATTTGTTTTTGCCATTCACTAGTGATTCAGAAAATACTGGCATAATGACATGGTTATGGCAGAGACTAATGAACAACAAGAAGTAAAAATTAATGTTAACCCATAATAGTTGGTTGTATTGTGATATCAGAAGCTGAAGTTCAGGGCTAATAGCAGCATTCTGTACATTTTTAAAACTCTAAAATTAAAGTCTGCTTAACTTGCATTGTCAGAAATATAAAAAAATTAATGTGTTGGATTAATAAGTAAACTACAAACAATATGATTTCCATATTTATCTAATTTAGATACTGGCATTTAAAGAAAGAGGTTTAATGGGAGCCTCTTCACTGTTACAGAACGAGTGATGGAGAAGGAAACTCAGAGGGTACTTTCATACATCTTCAATAGCTTTAGAGTTTGAATGTTTTGACTTATTACTTTTTCTAATTTTACTCTGAATTCTAGAACTTGTCTTTTTTACTAGGTCTACTTTTATTCTTAGGAGCAATAATTAAGTTCATTTATTCCCTCACTTGTTGGAAAAGAGAGTTTTCCTAAAGCAGTTGCAAAAACAACATTGGGAGCTGCCGTTTTCTGAGAGCCCGTCACCTGCCAGCCACTATGATCAATCTTTTACATCAGGGGTCCTCAAACTCTACGGCCCGCGGGCCACATGTGGCCCGCTGAGGACATTTATTCGGCCTGCTCAGTGTTTTTGCTGCTGCTGCCTGTCCTGCTTAGCAGCTGACTCATCCCGGGCCCACAGTGCGCATGTGTGGAATGTTCACCCCGCAGTCTCCAACAGCCCTCCAATGGTCTGAGGGACAGTGGACTAGCCCCCTGTTTAAAAAGTTTGAGGACCCCTGTTTTACATAATTTTAAATCCTCATAGTAATCCCTGAAGATTGGAATCATCTCCATTTCACAATGAGGCCTAGAGAAGTTAGTAATACTTGTCCCAAGTGGTTGCATGAGGAACTGGTAGGGCCAAGAAACATAATTGAATGTATACATGTGTAGTGATTAGACATTTTTTTGGTTGCATGTGGGCAGAAAATGCAACCCAGGTTGGTTGCAACAAAAGAATTTATTGTCTGTCCAAACTTACAATTCAGGTGAAGCTTGATTTAGAAGGTTGTATAATTGTATTGGGACATGATCTGTCTCTGCCTGCTCAGCTGAGCTCTGGGATACTCCAGGAGCTTCCTAACCTTCTACAGAGGCAAGATGGCTGTGGCAGCTCCTACTCAACAAGATCCCAGGTTCAAATCCCTTAGGGAAATGTGAATTTACCTCCTGGTTGTACCTGAAAGAACTCTGAGGTTTACTGTGATTGAAGGGTAGATCATGTATCCAGTCATTGAATCAAAGGCTCTGACTGAGGGGAAGTTAGTGTGCTCATGGGTTTAGTCCAGGGTTCTGGGTTCAGCCCTAGATTCCCACCCAGTTTATGTGGGCTGATGGGGGAGCTGTGAGTCCTCAAACCATCAGTTGTCAACAGATAGGGGAACTGGTTTTGGAAAGGTGAGAAAACTACAGTGTGGTTGCTTGAGGCGGAATTTAAATAAGGCATGAATAATAAAAGAAAGAATGGGGAACAATTGTGTGTGTGTACTTAGAATTCTTCAGGTGGGGAGAAAGGAGGTGGAGGGGAGAAAGGAGGTGGTGGGGAATGGCAGTTGGATGACAGGTGGTTCTCTATTCTGAACCACTAGGTGGTCTCAAAGGTGGAAAGGGTGGAGTGGAAAGAGGCAATTTGTGGCTGGCAGGTTTGTGTGCATTACAGATCAGTTCTTCGTAACTTAGGGAGTATTTATTTATTGCTTTTCCCTGTAAGCCCTGCTTTAAAGCATGAATATTACTATTTTCATTATTTTATTCTCTTTGCCTCAGTATTGAATGAATCTAACATTAAAAATTTGCAGAACTTTAAGTGCTAGAAAAGACCTTAGAAATGAATGACCCCTTCATTTGACAAAACTTGCCTAAAGTTGTACATCTTGAGCTCAAATTCAAGATTTTAATGTATAGGTCAGTGTTGTTTCAACATGTATATCATTTGGCTTAATGGCAATTTACATTGATAATGATTAAAATTATTTTAAGACTCTTTAATTCTTTTGGTTTGTGTTCTGAATTGCTGAAACAATGTTATCCAATACAGGCCTGATGTAATGATTGGCTTTGCTTAGAATAATAATCCAGATATAGGGTAAAAATAATGTGTGTGAATGAAAGAGACCACCTTAGATAACTGCTTGGTTTTCAGGTATCCTGACAGGATTTATTTATATATGCATGTATAGGTGTTTGCATGTCTGCATTTGTTTATTTTTAATAGAAAAGCAAAGGATAAACTGATCTATGATAAATGATACTAATTGACACAGAGAAATACAGCTAACTCTTTACTTTTTGGAAATGAATTTTGAAAAACAAGTGGTAAAGATGCATTTGTTTATAATTTTGATATTTTAACCTCTGCTGCCTAACTTTATAGTGCATATCTGAGCAACACAGGCTATTAGAAAGAGTTGCTATAAGAAACATTTTGGGGTACTGAATAATGAATGAAATGTAGAAAAGTAGCAGCTGTTTGCCTACTTTCCCTCATAATGAGACATTTACCTGGGTTGTCTTAGACGCGTGTCTTTGCTAGTGGCATAAAGTTGGATTTGACTGAGGACCATGGCTGTGCCAGGATAGACCCTAGGCACATCTCTGGTCCACAGTGGTCCTTCTGTGATCAGAACAGCTGGACTGGCACATAGGGGTGAAGACAGTCGTCTTTCAAGGTTTATTCCTCTGTCACTGGAGCCTTGTTTTCATATACCTTTGTCTGTTATCTTAAAGGACTTATTAAATTGTCATTTTCTTCTTTGTGTATTGGCTGCTTTCTATATGACTCTTTTCCTCTGTTATTTATATCCTTATCAGTTGTGATAACTGTCAGTCCTGAATGATGAAGTTTGTAATAATTTGCCCTAACAGCCTGGCTGGTTGGAGCAGATTGCTATTAGTGTTGACTTATTATTGCCCCTGTATCTAAACTCACTTTTAAACTCTCGGGGAATATATGAGGTGAAGGGGCTGGCAGTGGCCTGTTTCAGAGAGCAGAAGGCTTTGGAGATCTATGAAGGAGGATGTTTTAATGCACGGAGCACTGGGCTTGCCATAGGAGGACCTGTGTTCCATTCTCTGTCACTTTCTGAGATTTGGGGGGCGTTTCCTTTCTGCATGATCCTTCATTTCTTTATCACCAAAATGGGAATATTACCATGAAGAATGATTTTAATGTCTTATCTAGTTACTGAACCAGGCACTTTTAAAAGTAAAATGTATAATATTTATGAAAGTACTTTTATAATTGTTAACTACCATAAACATATGTTATTTTTGTGGGAATATAAACTCTGACAATTAAGAGATTATTGTTAACTGGGTGCTGTGATTCACGCCTGTAATCCTAGCACTCTAGGAGGCCAAAGCAGGAGGATTGCATGAGGCCAGGAGTTTGAGACCAGCCTGAGCAAGAGCGAGACCCCATCTCTACAAAAAAGAAAGAAAGAAAAAGACGAGATTATTGTTGAAGGCACAAAAAGTGTAGAAGCTAAAGAATGGAAATGAGAATGATAGATGCCTTATCTATTTGCATATCTAAATTATACATTGCCTATTTAAATTTGGATAAAGTGGTATAATAAGAGTTAGTATGGTTCTTATGAACAATGAGTAATTGTATAGGCCTTCCAAATTCATTTTCACATATCTGTATTTCCTATACACACACACACACACACACACTTCAATGCTACCAATTAGTACAGTATCCATGAGGGATACATACCAAGGTGCCCAGGGGATGCCTGGAACCTTAGATACCCTGTATATACTATACTACGTTTTTTTGATTTAATAATGGAGGTGGTTACTAAGTAACTAATGTAACTGACTGGATAGCTTATATAGTGTGGACACACTGGACAAAGGGACGGATGATTCATGGCCTGGGTGGGACAGCAGGACAGAGTGAGATTTCATTATGTTACTCAGAATGGCGTGCCGTTTAAACCTATGAATTGTTTATTTCTGAAATTTTTTCATTTAATCCTTTTAGATCGAAGTTGACTGAGAGTAACTGAAACCATAGAAATTGAACCCATGGATAAGGGGGAACTACTCTATTTGTATTTTTTCTGTATGTCATTAAAGATTATGTGATTATAATTTTATTAAATAAGTTTAAACAAATATTTTAAGGACGGCTATCATATATATCAAGTTATGTATATACTTTGTTCCTTTAAAATATTTTCATGAAGAGATAGGATAATGCTTTTCCCATCTGAGCTGGTTTGCCTAGTTTCTGAGAGCATGATTCTGATGAGGTTTAGATCCCTTTGTTTATTCTTTTCACTCCACCTATCTTTGAGCATCTACTATATGTCAGTACTGTGCCAGGTCGTGGCTATCCTGGCAAGCAAGCCAGACCTTGTCCGTGTGCTTGGAAAGCATATACAACTTTTTTGAGTTTCAAGGAGTGGTAGGCTTTGCATAGCTCCACATTTACTCTTTCACAGCTAAGGCCTGGGGCTATTTTGTAACTGACCATTTATTTTGTAACTGACCCTATCCTGGGGATTGGGCAAGTCTCACAGCCCAGTTTGTTTCTCACAGTTTGATGGACCATTTTAGAACTTGCTTGGGATTATTCCAGTCTATCAGCAGTCTTTCCATATTTTTTGAGACTGCACTCACAAAAAGAAAAGGCTACCAAAAAATAATTTACGCAAAAGTTGCCACAACGATAGTAAAATTCCACCAAGTGGAATTTCCCAGAAGTTGGGTAATCTGAAGTGTAAACAAAGGCAGAGGAGAGAACACATTTGTTTTCTGGAGGCTCACAGACACTAACTGTCCCTCTGGAGGCAGATCAGGAAGACTGAACATTCATATGCAGAATGCCCAGTTGTGGTTGTTTGGCTGCAGGTTTTATTTGCTGTTACCTACAGCTGCTTACCGACTGTCCCTGGTGCCTGGACTTTGACCAGCCTTCTCTCTGCTGCTGCTTCTGTGAAGCCCGTTGCCCTGTGTAGTGGGCAGCCACGAGGGAGGGAGGCCAGAGGCTGGCAGAGAGGCCTGTCAGCCAGGAATGAGGGTGGCCTATGACCATCTCCTAGCTGCCCGGGCACCTGCATCCTGGCACTGGTGTCCTGGAAGCAGAAGCAGAGCAGATTCTCTGTTTGGTGCTTTGGCCATTCATTCTGAAGGGGACAACAGTAGTCACACTTAAATACACTCATTGTCTTACCAGGAAATGGAGATTTTGGACTTCTGTCGCAAAGGAGGCCCATATGACCTGCAGTGTATGAATTAAGCAGAGAGAAGTAATGTTGGAGATGCATAAACTTTCTCTAAGCCAAATTAAAATTACCAAATTGCATACACTGAAGCTTCAAAAGTAGAAATCTAGAGTTTGTTTTAGTTGAGTCACTGATATCTTATGTCCATTTGATATTTAAGCAAGAGACACCCCAATGGTGATCTCCACTCACGGAGCATATAGCATAATGCTTAGCAGCCCAGACATTGGAACCTGACGGCCTGAGTGTGAGTGCAGGTTCAGCATTTTCTTACTACACGAGCTGACCACTTTCCTTCAGTTTCCGCCTCTTCAAAATGGGATAATGAAAGGACCTATTACAGATATTTGTTTTGAGGAATATTTAGTTAAAGTGCTTTAAAGAGTGCCTGGAACACTAATACAACTAGTTCACTTCAGTTATTGTTATAACATTATTACTAAATTAACCAATGTTTGAAGAATACCTAATCCCATGCTGTTATCTTTAAAAATCGCTAACTGTAGTATCTTTTACTTTAAAATAAAATCATCAGAGAGTAGATAATAGGATGTCTGAAATAAGTAATGTGCTGATTAACAAAGACCACAGGTAGCACTATAAAGAATATAATTTAGTGTTTATGAAAACAGGCAAATTTGCACTGATTCCTAAGAATTAGAATCTTAGGATAAATGACAAAACAAAACCCAACAAACAGCAGTAAAAATGATGGGTAGGGTAGCTACAGCAAGCGTGAAGGAAGCATTACATTTCAGGTATAAAAATACCCCCAAAATCTTTGGAAAATACATTTAAAATTTCCTAGGCAGGTTGGGGGAGATAGGAAGTTTCTGACATACATGGAGCTGTTTACCCTCTAGACATATCTAATCTCAGGTAAACTATGAAAACTTTACTTTGGGAATAGAATTAAAATAGGAATTGACCAGAAAGTTGAGAAGTGAAATTTACACCACTTCAAGAAGTGTCCATCCCAGTGAGAATTATGTCCTGCATAGGAGCAGCACTCCGATTTAGAAACTAAAGAATGAGAATTAAGCAACAGGATAGGAGAGATCTCCTTAACTCTTAAAGAATGTTGTTTTCCCTAAAGGTTATAGAATGAGAAAGGATTATCAGTATTGCTTCTATTTGCATTTGACACGTGCTAAACCAACGCATACTGGCATTTGGAAGATACATTTACCTATGAATTCTAGGTAATATATTTGTTTTTCTTTTGGAAGGTTGCCTAGGTATTTAATCTTCCTTAGTTCACAAAGTGATAAGGTAGTTTCAAATACATTTAAACATTTTTTTCAAGCCTCTGTCCACTGGATAAAGCCATTTTCAGTCCTGGCACATGCTGGAAAGGTCTGGCTAAACTTTTGACAATTGTTAGCTCATTTGTAGAGTTGTTCTTTGGCCACTCAATGCAGAGGAAAGACTGTCAATAAACGTCAACAAGGATTTTATATTCAACTCCAGCTTCAGATTTTTTGTACTTTTTAACTTTTTTTAGGGTATCTTTTCTATAGTTAATTAACACCAACTTCCCTTTTCCTTGTGTTACACTTGTGAAAATATTTTCTCTCCAGATATTTAAAAAATCCTCTTAAATTTCTTAGCAGAGAAGCTCTTTACATGGCAGACTTGACTCTCAATGAAATGATGTTCTTATACTATTTAATTTACCTTAGTAATGCAACTTTGTGTTCTGACCGGATGCTCCCGCTAACAGAGGTGTTTGTGATTGTGGTGGTAGCAGGTGTCTTCATAAGCGCGTCTCTATTTAAAAACTAAATCGCTTAAGATGTCATTTTGGTATGCTATTTGACCAGCTTTATAGTCTTAATAAAAGGGAGGATTAAAAAATACTTAGAACTTCTGTGATACATTTAAATTTAAACAATTCTAAAAGAGGGTGTACATGCCTACTTACCACGGTGCTCCAGAATCATGATTCAATTATTATTTGGAAAGCAGACTGCTGTATATATTTGTCACAATAATACCTAAAGGATACTCAATCACAGAGTGATTAACTGAGAATGGGAGACCTTTGTATGGCATGAAATCATTATATATAATCAACAGTATATGAGCCTAACCATTGTGGTTCAGGCTCTGGTTTTCAATCTTTTTGCACTAGGGAATCAGAGAAACCCACAACCAGGAAAAGGTAGAACAGATACCATCAAAAGACCTGGGGGCTCTGATTGCTTGCTCTTTAGGCAAAGTCTTTTAGATTCTGCAAAGGAGATTATGTCCTTTCCTGGCTGATTCTTGTCAGGAATACAGATCCCAGGTGAAGCCTGGGAATTGCTTGGAGGGCAGTTAGGACAGTCTTTTGAATTTCTCACTTACATGCTGTTCCCTTAAGTATCCATTTGAGATCTTTGCTAGTCTCTCAGCAGTTTGCTCACAGTTTGGACACCGTTGGACGAAAGTTTTCTATCCACCTCCATCACTCATTCTCAATTATACCGCAAACATTCCCAGTTGTCAACACATTTTAAAAAACCATATAATTTTGTTAAGAGTGTCTCATGTTGCTTTTAAAGTAGTCGAGTAAAGGGTGGGGGAAGCAGGATGGCATAGCAGGGTTTACTTTTTCAGAGGCTAAATGCTTTGAAAGCAGTAAGAGGTTTTTTTTTAGGTAGAGATGCTTATTGTTTTTGGCACTCCATCCATTGTTGTTGGGATAACAGCTACCTCAAGCATTGTTTTTTATGTGAGTCATGACAAAAAGGATATATCTATTTTGTACATTTTGACAATAAGACTTGAACTTATGACAGAATGTCAAATATGATATCTTTTAGTGCTTGTTAAAACAGTCGATACCAGTCCAAAATATTAGTACTTTCTTGCTGGCTGCACCTTCTTGGGGCCAGGAACCACTGATTTGTGCATTCGTATGATTGATTTGGATCCCTATTAGAGAGGCTAGTGAGCTAGTTCACCAGCCTGTCTTCCTTCAACAGGGTGTGTGTGGCAGAGCTTATCTGATTTCATTCATGGTAGCTTGGTAAAGTTCACTGAGTATTAAATGCATGTTCATTTTGTGCCAGGCAGTGTGTATAGCACAGAGGGCAAAAAGGTGAAAAAGTTGACTAAGTTCAAGTACTTAAAAACCTCAAAGATTATTTGGTGGATCTAGCAATAAATGCGTTATAGTTCTGAGTGGGAGGTACACTGAGAAGTGCCATCAGAACCTGGAGAAGGGACAGTCATCCACTGCTGGGGTGATTACTTAGGTAGACTTCCTGGGTCGGAAGGTCATCAATGGGAATGGGCACATATGCACAGGGGAAAAAGGAATAATGGTGATGGTGGTAAATGTTTAACCATCAGCTCTCAAAAAATAAAAAAAAAAAGCTCAGGTTTTAGGATTTAACAATTTTTATGTTGTAAATACTCTTACTGTGGCTGATTTCAAACTATCAATGTGACATCACTAAACACAGAATTGGGAAGACATGCAAAGCAACACACCATTATACAGTACTTCCACCATACAGATACCAGAAAGTAAATAATTCCAAGAACATGAATAATAGTGAAATAATTAGGAAGTGATGAGTTTTGAGTTATTACCTCTATTTTAAATATGATTCCATAACTGTAAATTTATAAAATTTATTTTTAAATAATCCTCTAAGAACTGACTCACAAAATTCCAGAGAATTTTAGCATCTGACTGCCAGGAACTGGTGTATGCTGGTTTCAGCACACTACTCAATGCATTATAATCTTGGATGTGGGTGTGAGGGAGCAAGTGAGTAAGAGTACTCTTCAATTATGGGATCTTTCTATAACGCTTTCCTAATTAACAGAGTTTAGTGTAAGAAGGTCTGGTGCATCTTGAAACACAGTGGTAAGTTTTTAGCTATCAAGAAAGTTTAGATTCATTGATATCAAATGTTGAAGTCAGAGGCTTTTGGAGCACCCACTGTAGAGCTGAATCTCAGAAAAAGTCCCAAGAAGAACGTTTTTCTGTATAATTCAAGTTTCCTCATTACACAAGATGGATGTCTTTGGTCTTGGGTGTTGGTCTGACTATCCAAGCTCTCGTTAAAGCTTGTTAACTTAGAGCCCTGCTAAGACTACATAAAAGATAAGCTTTTTAATACCTTTGAATTCTGTCCATTTTTCATACCGAATACCATATTTTATGAATATTACACAGTACGTGGAGGGTTTGCAAGAAATACAGCTTGAAAATTATTATATAATCTTGTACTAACACACCTCTTGTGGCCCACAATAGCACCCAATATTTAAGTTCTTCAGAAATATTGGAAGAATACACATGTCAGTAAAAGTGAATGGATTTGCATCTAATTCTGCTATACGTTGTCATTTTGACAGATTTTTTTTTTTTGGATGTTTGTGAAATTGACATCTATAAAATTTACATTTTTAAATAGAAAGCATGTGTTTCTTATCTTAATACTGTATTTGAGCTTTTGGTTTAATGATCCTTTATTGTTTCCTGCTGAATTATCAGTTACTTCTAACTAGTTATTACTGTATTTAGTTGTTAGCTAAAGTTGCTTCTGATTATTTTACTTGAGTTTTAAAATTCCTTTATTATTTAATCCCTATCAATGTTATGTAAAAAGGTAGAATGTTGTTTTAACACATGCTCTTATTATATTTATTTCTGTAAGAGAAGAAT
Source organism: Microcebus murinus (assembly GCF_040939455.1). Classification (NCBI taxonomy): domain Eukaryota; kingdom Metazoa; phylum Chordata; class Mammalia; order Primates; family Cheirogaleidae; genus Microcebus; species Microcebus murinus. Next base: position 33,051,577 of record NC_134108.1, read on the forward strand.
ATTCAATATCTCAAAAAATGTTCTCTGGGATTAAAGCAGTACTCAATAAAAATCCCTTTGCTCCACAAGCCTTTGTTAGGCTCTGCCCCAAAGAAGTTAGTGTCTAAAACAAGATAATCATACTTTGGAGTATACTGTAAGAAATTGGCAGATTGTGCATATGTAGTGTATCTGTGCTTTTTTTTTTTTCCTTTTGGTGGGAGGGCTGCATGTGTGTGTGTGTGTGTGTGTGTGAGAGAGAGAGAGAGTGTGTGTGAATTGAGTTTATTAATATATAGCAGAGCGCTGACACTTCCCAAGTGACTTATTTTGGCAAAATGGGTTTTCTCTGTATGTTCTCTTTTTTTACATCTTATATAATCTGGGAAAAAAATTCTACTTTCTCTCATATATAAACAATTTCAAGAATTTGGAAGCATTCCAAACTTTACAATTTAAAGCTAGATTTCATAACAAAAATTTCCCAGACTGTTCAAAACAAAATATAGATTTTTAACTCTTTTCAATTTGTGGTCTCTTTCCTTAAGGAAGCCAAGTGGGATAAGTAGAGGCAAGTATTACTCAAAATTAATAAAGGTGTAGTGCTAAGTTGACTGAAAGCTTTGATTTCTGAACTCACATGGTTATAGGAAAGAGGCATATGTTACTATAAACTTCCAGGAATTTATTTAAAAAAATCAATTTCTACTCTATGACCTGGATCAGTAGACTTTAAACCCACTCTCTTACCTTTATGCCTATACTACTATAACAATTAATTGATATTCAGAGTGATGGATGAATTAGCTAAGCATAATCAAAGGTGCAGTTATGCTAGGTAGAGTATGATTCATAAGGTTGGAAAGGTCACCAGTAGTGACCACAGTGATTGAAATATTATCTCTAAACCTCCCCATCCTCAGTTGATCACATGATCATGTTAAATAGGATGACCCACAATAGAGTATCTGTTTTTGACGGACAACTTCTAATTTTTATTACTTTGTATCTCAACACTCTGTTTATTCAGCAGGACCTGATAAAGATCAGTAATTCATTTCTCACTGTACTTAGCCACTCATTCACCAAAACCAGGTGATATGGCAACAATGTATGGGCATCAGGATTGTACCTGCCACTGCATCAGATCTGTTATATTTCTCTGGGCTGTTTACATGTCTCGTCTAGACTATTATTTCAAGGGCAAACATTATATCCCTATTTGTAGGGGGTGGGGAGTGTCCACTAACCTTTAGGGACATAGCTTTAAAAAATATTATTTTCAATAACTAACATTTTAGTGTTTATTGGTCCTAGCACTGAGCTAAATATCAGCTCAGGATTTTCAAATTGCTTGCAGCCACCCATTTCGTGGGTACTAAATTCAATTCAGCAGGTCACTAACAGCTGAAAGAAAAAAAAACCACATTAAATAGAAGAGAATATAACAAATAATAACAAAAATATATATCTCATAGAGGAAGGGAGAAGTATTGCTTCATGAAACTTTGGTTTCAATGGAATAGATTTATATATCTTTATGTGTCTGTGTACTGAATCACCATGTGAAATGAATTTCTAACTTTTGAGTCTGCCCAAAGAAGAGGAAAAGCCACTGCACTGCACTCACACAATGCTTACTACAGTCTCATGAAGTGACTTGTCCAAGGTCGCACAACTTTATAAACTTCAAGCTCATTCTCTTAACAAGTATGTTGTGGCACTTTCTAGTAGGATAGACTACAAAGAGCACAGGGTTTTGCTTAATTCAGTGAAGGAATAATTTAAATTATATCACCTGTTTCTTTATCCTCAATTTGGGCATAATGTCACCTATTTACAAGGTTATGAGGATCTAATCAGGAAATTTATGTTGGATATTCTTTTCCAACCTTGAAGAGCTATACGCATGAAAGTTATTATTATAATGACTTGCTCTTCAAATACAAACTGACCACCATGTTTGACTTGAGACGGTTGGATTATCTTTTAAAGTATTTTGCAAACCTAAAAATGTACAATTCGATGTTTCACTAGTAGAGATCTTTTGTTTCTTGTTTATGACAGGATGTTATGAATAAAGAAGCTATGATTTTTATTTATATTTACTTTTTCTATTTTGGTGTTACTCTTGACAAAATACCAGAAGGCCAGTGTACTTTGGACAGACCTGTACAAACTCATTATTCATATTTGTCTTTTAAATAAACCTGCATCTTTAAAATTACATATTAAAACAAAATAACATTGTGTAAATAAAACTTGATTAAAAAAATTTTTTTGAAATACCCATGACAATGCTCAGTGGAACATCTAAAAACTTTTAACTACAAAAGATATATCCAAGACTTGAAAAACAAAGGAATAAAAAACAAACACAAACCCTCCAATTAATGGTAAAATTTGTGAGTAGAGATATTTCAGTAAATGAAAATAGCTAAGAGAATAGCTAGCTATCTGTTGCCTGTCTTGCTTGTTCATTCGTTCTTTCATTCTTTCTTCTTTCTCCCTCTCTTTCTTTTTTTCCTTCCCTTCTTTCTTTCTCTTTCTTTCATCTGTCTATTTAGGCATCTGGTCGAACTTTTTGTCAAGATATTATGTTTTTATTTCATATTTATTCTGTGGCCTAGTTCCAGGATCTAATGATAAAATGTACATATTTTGCATTTTGTATATTAGTATGGCATAACCTCATAATTCAGTATATATCCTGAAGGCTTAGAGTTATGTACATTATCATACTTAGACTGTTTCTCAATCTTTACAGGATCATACAGTTATCTGGACAGAGGAGCATTGATGCCCCTGTTCTGCAGCATTCCCTTAGCCCAGTCTAGCTAAAAGCAGAGGAGGATATTGGGATGCAAATTAGGGAGAGGAAGGGCTCTTTGCCAAGTGTTGTTTATTGAACTGAGTAAATGTCTCCCCCATGGGTTGAAGGGAGCTGGTTAGTTTAAGTGGGCAGGAAAAGCCAGCATACTTCCAGGTGCTGAGATTTCTTAAATAAATATCACAAATGTAGATTTCCCTGAGTCCCTGCAAAGAGGGGCAGGCATGAAGGCCCCTCAGCCTCTGGGAGCCCAGGTTTGGAAGGCTGGCTACCTGTTTTGAAACTGAAAACTGTCCAGAGAGGATGCTTGGAATGGAAGCTTGGCTGGGATTTGTCTTTGTAACATCTTGACAGAAAGAGAGTGTTAAGGAAATAGGATGACTGCAGTTTCTGGGGATTTATTTACAATTCCTGAGAGAATTAATTGTTTTACTTTTTCACACTTAAGATATAAACAATATGCTAATAGCAAAGCATCCATACCTATTCATGAGAAAAATTCCTTAAAGGATGCATATTGGTCAACATGTTGTTAAAAAACACTTATTAAAAAAAAACCTTCAAGTATAAACACAATATCCTTTTACAGTGTTCTGCAATTCAGATTTTAAAATTATTCACAGAATCGCCACACTCTGCCTCCAATTAATGAGAGTTTACAGTTTATGTGTTAGTTAGATCCAACAGATAAAAATACCTGACCCTTTTGATAAGTGATAATCACTTAAACTTTGGATTCAAACTAAGAGAACAGAGTTCATCAAAATATGGATGAATTAATACTGAGAGAGGTATAAGAGTTATGGAATAAGAAATAAAAGAGAGGAAAGAGAATGAATTCAGTCAAAACAAGAAAGCTTATAAGTGCACGACTCTCATTTTGATGTTTATTTGATTGAAATATGAAATTTTATATTTACTCATTTCATAAAATAAAAATCTCAAGTATTTAGAACAATTTGTTTTCAGTCTAGTTTGTGTTAAAATTATTATATTTTTAGTATATATAGCCAGGCATAATTTAATGTTATTTATTCCCTCCACTCCCTGGCGTCATAAAACTATTAATGTTAAGATTAGTGTTCTGCTGTTGACAGGGTACTTACATATTTATTTTGTACTTCTGAAGTGAAAACTTGCTATTGTAGTATAGAATATAGTCATCTTCAATTTTGACAAGTTACATAAGAAAATTTTATAAGTGACTAATCACATACTGTTATGTTTGTGGGAGGATTATGGCATAGAGTTATTTTGTCATCCTTTTTGGGTGTTATCCTTGTTAGTTTATAAAGAACCTTATATTTGTTACCTATAATGTTTTATGGATTTCAGAGCTGCCTTGGCCTTCTTCAGTTTACTGTGATACCAAGCCCAAAACGAGTATTTTGAGTAAGATTTTGTGGGGAAAACTATAGTCATCTTTTTTTAAAAAAAATTATAAGATGAGAGTAATTCCAAAAGCCCCTACTGAAAATGTTACAACATCATTAGTTTATTATACCTTGTAGCATATTTATGCTTTTCATAAATCCAGAAGCAGAGTTGGTTTATATAATATTTGTTTACAAGATAATTTTACACGATGGTATAATAATTTTAAAGGCTCCATATGTTGTTACTAATGATCAAACTGATGGAAGTTACATTATTTCAGACATGACTGTCTTTCTGATCTTCTGGGACCAAGACCATGTAAGGATTAAATCTGAACCTAATCTCAAATCCCAGAATCCTAAATTAAACTTGTTACTTCACTTTGACTTAATATTTTATATTAAAAATGGTCATTTTTCCAGTATTTATTAAGTGCCAACTACATGTACAGTATTTTGCTAGAAACCATAGGGATACCAAGTGTATGATAATTTCCTAGATAAAGAATATAATCAGAGGTGGAATTTTCTAACAAATATTCTTTATTCTCTACTTTACTATTGGACAGGGTTTTAGGACTAGCCTCCCCCTCTCTGCCCTACCTTGCTGCCTTAAGATTTAGGAAAATAGTTTTCCAATCATCACATTGCTGGAATCTAAGATGGACTTTCCTCATTAGGCCTGCATTTTCTCCCAAGACTTTGGAGGATGCTCTCAATCAGTCTTTATAGTATATATTGAGCACTTTCACTGTGGCATGTGTTAGGGACTGTGGACATGATCCTTTTCATCATGGACTTTTCATCATGATCTTTTGCAGTCCAGGCTAGACAGATGTTAAACAGATACTTGTAAATATGTACTCTTAAATTTGGAAAATCCTGCAAAGAAATATATAGGGTGTTAGAAAAATGGCTCTTAGGGAGATTGCCCTTGCCTTGTGGTCACTGAGAACCAAGAAGTGCAGAGGATATTTTGACGTGAAAAAGCTAGGCAGAAGATTCTAGGCAAAGAGTGCAACCTGCGTGAAGACCTGGAGACTGAGGAGTGTATGGTGCATTGGAGCAGCTGGAAGAAGCCCACCCACCACCATGGCTGGAGAGGAGCTATGAAGGGGAACTTGGCCACGAGTGGCCAAAGCTTCAGGCAGGAGCTAGACCATGCAGGACCTTATAAATAATTGCAAAGATGTTATTCTAAGGAAAAGCCATGATCAGATTTTAATTATATGAGGATCCCTCTGAGTACAGTGTGATGAATGGTTTGGAGGGACCATATAGCTTTTGGTGAGATCGGTTAGGAAGACATCATAGTCTAAGTGAGGGATGATCAGTAGTCTTGATGAGGGTAAGTGGATGGGTTGGAGAGGTATTTTTAAGGTAGGAATGATAAGGCTTGCTGATGGATTTGTGGGGATTTAATGAGAGGGAATGGTGAGAGATGCTTCCTGAGTACCTGGTTGAAACTGTAACATTTGCCAAGATAAGGGAACATTAAAGCTGGGATTTGGGGGTCTTTGCCTACATGAGGATTTAAAAACATATTTGGAAGTTACCTTTTCCTTGCTTTTTACTTAATTCTGTTTTGGACAACATGGGCAAATATTCTCATTTTTCAAGATTACTTACCTTTGTATTGTGGTTTAAGGTATGCAAGTATTTGTGCATATGCATTTGTTTAAAACAGTCATTTAAAACTGCCCATTTCAGTTCTAAAACAATTAAGTCCTCACCTCAGGCACTTTATTGATTCTTTTTCTCCTTTATGCTTTAGCTTCTGTGAGTGATAACATTTGCTGTTTTTGAAATTCTTTGCCTACTCACTTTGTCCTTTCTAGACCGTATATGAATATATTGGTGTATATGTATTTACCAACACAACCGCACAGATAGTTTCTTTTAGAATGCACTGAGTGTATGTAGTAAAATACAGAGAAAGGAAGAAAAAAAATTTAAAATTTTTTTTTTTTTTTTTTTTTTTTATGGTTTGTCTTAGAAAGTCAACACTAGAAAGTTGAGACCTAAGATTCTCTTCTTTGTGTGTGTGAGGCTAGTTGAGGTTTTACAGTTTGGCTGCTTGTCCTATCATCAGAACAATAGGAATTCAACTCCTACTTTCCCCACATACTTACAGGGCGTTATGACAGTTTTAATGTGAATTGTAAAATGTAGGGAGGTGTGCTCTAATTCCCTTTCACGCACATAAATCGAGTTTCAGACTCTTTCGGAAATGTTTACTAGAAAAAACATCATGGGCAGATTTTAAAATGCTTTTGGATTGCATGACGGCATGGTGCCACTTCGATTGAAGGCTTGTAATATTTTATTTTCTTTCCCGAAGAGTCAAGATAAATCCTGTAAACATTTTCTCTCCTTTTGTTGTTTCTGTTGTACTATTGTGTTTGGCTCTAACCTTTTGCCCCCAGGGAAACAAAAGTGTTTTCTTTCCTTGGGTTCTCCTGCTGAGTGCCCCAGCTGTTGGGCAACAGTTTCAAAGTTGTTCCTTATTTACACACTGCAATTCTGACTGATCAGAAAGCTTCCTAAGTCTTAGCTGAAGCACAAGATAATAATTTAAGGGATATTTTTTGAAGGGAAATCTTTGTTAAAATCTATCAGAATGTAGCTTATTTAATTTTATTGTTTTTTACATTTAGATACAATTTAGTGAAATCATTATATCCTTAAAAATGGTTAAGGTGAACAACATAAAGCTTAGTCTTACAAAAACTAAAGCAAACTCATTGGTTTACAGGTTCTAGTAGCTACGTTTTATTTCTTTTTATTTTTAGAGACTAGGTCTCTTTATGTTGCCCAGGCTGGAGTGGAGTGGCTTTTCATAGGTGTAATCATGATGTACTGTGGCCTCCAACTCCTTGGCTCAAGCTGTCCTCCTGCCTCAGCCTCCTGAGTAGCTAGGACTACAGGCATGTGCTCTAGTAACTATTCTTTATGCATTCAACATTAAAAATAACAAATGTTGTAAACCACTAGTGTAGGGTAGACACTATTTTAGATTCTGATTAGGCTTTGCCCTCTGGGAGCTTCAGTCTATTTTGAGAAATGGACGTGTTGATAAATGTTATAATTCACAGTTCGCTTTGGAGTGGAGTGCTGAGAGGAGACATATGACAGAGGAACTAGCTCTGCCTTGACAAGTTGGGAAAAGCATGATAGATGGGGAAACAGTTGTGTTAAGTCTTATCCTTGGAGTTTCCGGATGAAGAGATGGAGGAAAAATGCCTTGACACCAAGTCACATGTTGTGCTTAGGTGCCACGTGGTTAAAATAAAGCTATTGGACTTGGTGATTTCTAAGTTCTCTTCTAGTTCTATGAATTTACCATAGTATAAGTATAGTTGTGTGTGTGTGTGCACTTTTAACTGGGCTTGAGAAATCATATTTGTTATGGCAACGTGTACAGCTAGTGTCACAGCTCTTGTGACAGCGCTTGATGGGGAAAGAACATAGCGGTGCACGAAGAGTCGGAGAACCGTCTTTATTCCTCTGGCAGGCTCCACCGACTTCTGACTTCTCTCTTCTCAACTTGTGATTTCTGACTCCCCTTCCTTGTTCTCTTCCTGTTTTTATACCCTTGATAGGACTGCAGAAAGCGTCCAATCGAAACAAGCTTTAACATCCAGTGAGCAACAAGCTTTAACATCCAATGAGCAATAAACTTTTTTTTTTTTTTTTTTTTTTGAGACAGAGTCTCGCTTTGTTGCCCAGGCTAGAGTGAGTGCCCTGGCGTCAGACTAGCTCACAGCAACCTCAAACTCCTGGGCTCGAGTGATCCTACTGCCTCAGCCTCCCGAGTAGCTGGGACTACAGACATGCGCCACCACGCCCGGCTAATTTTTTCTATATATATTAGTTGGCCAATTAATTTCTTTCTATTTATAGTAGAGACAGGGTCTCGCTCTTGCTCAGGCTGGTTTCGAACTCCTGACCTTGAGCAATCTGCCCGCCTCAGCCTCCCAGAGAGCTAGGATTACAGGCGTGAGCCACCGCGCTGGCCTTAACTTTAACATCCAGTGAGCAACAGTGGGATTCAAAAAGTACCCAATCAGGATCGCACAGCCAGCACAGGCCCGTACAGCAGGAGGCGGCATGAGCCCAGGCGACCCCAGCACCCCAGTGTGCCCTCCAACTGGCCCCATGCAGCGCTGGCCCACCAGGATGCGGAGTGACTGGGAGTCGTTTTCCGCATCAATTTAATACATTTTAAAAAATTCCAGTTCAGTTCCCAATTTTTAGTGGATTTTGGTAAATGGAACTTGCTCTAGGGAAAAAGTAAAGTAGGTGAATGCTTGCTTGCTTTTTGCTGTGGAAGCAATTAACTCATTCACTCATATAACATACATTGTTAAGGGCTGGGGAGTGGCTTATACCTATGATCCCAGCACTTTGGGAGGCCAGGGTGGGGAAATACCTTGAGGGCAGTAGCCTAAGACCAGCCTCCTCAGTTTAGTAAAATTAGCCGGGTGTGGTAACATGGGCCTGTAGTCCTAGGTACTCAGGCAGGAGGCAGGAGGATTGCTCGAGCCCAAGAGTTTGAGGCTGTAGGCAGCTATGATCATGCCATTGCATGCCAGCCTAGGCGACAGAGCAAGACCCTATCTCTAAAACAAAAATAAAACCTCAGAAAACAAACAAAAACTCCATATATTGTCCAGTGCCTAGTATGTGGCAGATACTGTTAGAGAACAATAAATATACACATTCTGGCTTCTAAAGTGCTTACATTCTGGTGGTATATTATAGGATGCCACGCTCTGGATGGGGCATACACAGGTGTGAATTGCCACAAAAGTCAACAAACATCAGTCTTTCCTGCTTCTTTCACAAAAAGCACAAGGGAAGGGTGAGAACATGTCTAGGCTTGAGAAAGGCCACATGGAGAGTGTGGCACTACAGGGGTTTCTTGAAAGACAGGGTTTCCGTAGGCAAAGACAGGGAGATGGGGCATTTCTGGTGAAGAGAAAGCAAGAATATTTTCAGGCCAAATGGTTCAAGTTGGAGAGCGGGTTATACTCAATAGAGTAGTAGGAGATAAATTAGGTCTAGAGCATGAAAATAATAACAACTATTATCTTGTCTCATGTGAGGTGCTCTGGCAAGTATATTTATTTATTAAATCCTCAAAATCCCATATAAATATGATTGTGTATTTATGTTATAGGTTCTCTAAGGGCCACATGAGCAGTAAATGACAGATTTGTTTCAAACCCAGGTCTGTCTGATATAGAAATATGTGATCTCAATCACCATAATATATTGGAAATTTGGTTTTTGGATGGGTAGCCTACAAGGTACTGTTGAAAACTTTGAGTGACTACATAAATATTTACAATGTAATAGTATGATAAATTCAATAATTTAGGTGTTAGGTTTTGGGTATTGTGGGAACATATGGAAGAGGCAAATGACTCATTTGGGAGTGGATGGACAGAGTTTGCCTAGGAAGTGATACCAGCGTTGAGATCCAGAGACTTGCAGGAGTTAGCAGGGCAAGAGAGAGTCGACAACGAGGGTTTCCTTGGCAGAGAGAGCAGCTTGTGAAGGGCCCAGAAACAAAGCAGTAGGAGCTGCTACTGGTGTCTCTGAAGGTGCTAGAAATGAATGTGGCAACGTGTTGAGACTAGATCATGAAACCCTTGGGTCCTGTGCAAGGGAGCAAAGACTTTATCTTGGAGGTGGCCTGATCGTATTGCAGGGTTTAAAGCAGGGTAGTGATAGGATCAGACTTCCAAGATGTTAAATTCATTTAAATGAATGAGAACAGGCGTGAATCAATTCCCAGGGGAAGCTTCCATCACCTAGTTCTCTTCCTGCCTAGAAGCTTAGGCTGTTACTAATAGTTACCAAGTAGCCTTAGCTTTTAGTGTCTGTGCTTGCGCTTGGTAACTTTTGCTACCCTTGTTCTGCTATCCACCCTTCCAGTCCCCATCCTTCATGTGTGTGCTACACAGAACCTTGGCCAGGATCATGAAGAGAGTGAAAAAGTAACAAGAGAAAAAAAAATTATGGATTAACGTAAGCCTAATGTTTATTTTGGTGTTAGATTTTGGTGTTCATATGAGTACCTAAGCCCTTCTAAATTAATCTGATGTTTTCATCACAGGTTTCCAGGTTGGGAATTGACTGAAGGTAAAATAATTGGAAATTATTGGTGTAGCCCAAATTGCATTACAGCTGCCAAGTGTGGATACACAGGAGCCAGGCTGCTTTTGTCTGCTTCCTCATAAACATTCTTTCCGCATTCTTTATCAGCACATAATCCTGAGACACAAAAAGCCTTTGTGTCCCACTGGGAATGTGAGAAAATCAAACCCATCTATTGGTTTTGCTCCTGGTTAGGAACCACTAACATTTCTATATTAACCACCCAGGTTTCGAATTGAGATAAATGTTATCAGCAAGATGTGTCCTATATTTTCACCAAAGATATCCCTGTTCAAATACAAGAAATCTTAAGGCAGACTATAAATGTCTTTTTTCATCTACCTGATGCTGTGATTTATGGGTAATTTAAACATATAAATTTGAGGGAACTTAGCCTAATAGTAAGCACTTATATGCTTACTATGCCAGGTACCAGGCACTTTATGTATATTAATAAATTTAATTACCACCACAATCATGTGAGGTAGGTATTATTGTTATATACTGTTATAGACTGATTTATGTCCCCTACAATTTTATGTTGAAGCCCTAACCTCCAAAGACTGTATTTGGAGATAGGGCCTTTAAAGAATTAGTTACGGTTAAATGATGTCATAAGGGTGAGGCCCTAATCTACAATGACTGATACCTGTATAAGAAGAGGAAGAGACTCCAAGAATGGGTGTGCCCAGAAAAAAGACACAGCAAGAAGGCCAGGTGGTGGCCAGTCCACAAACCAAGGAGAAGCCTCAGGAGAAACCAGCCTTGCTGGTGTCTTAATCTTGGACTTCCAGCCTCTGGAACTGCAAGAAAATTAATTTCTTTTTGTAAAGCCCCCCAGCCTGTGGTATTTTGTTATGCCGGCCTAGTAGTCTCATACATACACATTTTATGACACAGGGAAATGGAGGCACAGAGAGGTTGAACAACTGGCCCAATGTCACATAGCTTAGAAAATGACAGTCAGGATTCACACTTGAGGAGGAGTCAAAGCTGTTAATCACCATGCTATTCTGCTGCTTATGAAGCTTTCCAATATCCGGGCCTGGGTTGTGTGCCCACATACTGCCTTTGGCATTTTCCCTGCCCTTGTTGTCTCTGCCTACTTACTCCTCTGCTTTCTAGTGCTCAGTATTCTTGGACTGTTCACATTGGGCTGTACTAGGTAGGAAGGATACATCTGCAGAATCCCTTACCATTGTCATGGTTGGTAATTTGCTCTGGCTTAAGCAATTCCATGGTTCAGAATGAGCAGGGTTAGCAAACACTTAAAATTTTTCTTGTTATACATTAACTTTTCAAATAATAGCAAAACTCATCTTCATATTTTCCCCAGCATTAGTCTCATTATTTCTGTTAAAGACTACATTTGTAGCAATCCCTGACTGCCGTTTCTTGGAGAAGAATTTCTATGAAAGGACAGGGAGAAGGAAAAAAGAGAGAGGAAGGGAAGTTATTTGAACTAAAATGACCATGTTAACTCATGTAACTGGTCTAACTGATGAATTGAGCTCTTTTTAATTGTTCAAAAATATGTTTAGTATGGTATAATATTTTAAAATATTCTTTAAAATATGACAGTATTTTTTTGGCAGATACTTAGCTTCTGCAAACCTAAAGAAACGATTCAGTTGTGAAAATCCAATACAGTGAACATTGAGGATAAGTGTGGGAGCTTTCCTGAAAGTACAGATATAGAATGGGTTATGTTGTATACATAGCTACATTGGGATTGGTCTGGGAAATAATAAAAAGTTTATTTCTGAGCCTATTAAACATTTCCTCCAAGCATGCAATTGTATAGGTTGTATAGGAAAACAAAACTTATGCTGAATACTTGGGCTCTTTTCCTAAAACTCCTTTTAATGATGTAATTAAATAAAGACCAGACAATGTGTACCTTGTCATGTGCCTTTTATATAGTGTAATTTGATACAGATACTTGGCCACAGATAAATAAAATTAGGTTTGATTGATTAGCATATTTACTTTTATATTTTACTTAATTTTATATGACTAAGTGTTATATGATAAACATTGCTTAATTTCTGAAACCATTTTAATATCACTTCAGTTACTATGATTCAGGCTTGAGAATATGCATCATTTCCAAGTGAGATTTGCTCCTAGCCATGGACCAACCCATTATCTGTTCTGTGTGCAGGACTCTTACCAGGATTAAAAGAAACAGGAAGGTGCAATGAGCTTTACTCTTATGTATGAAACTCCAAATATAAACTGCTTTTAGAATAATTTATGAAGCTTTTTTCCATCATGGAACCATTTTATATTTCTGCATATAATTTCAGTAGAAAATATGTTCCATTTTCAAAATAAAACATTTGTCTTTATAAATTATTTTATTTAATACCTGAATATACAGTCCTTAAATTCGTGGCACGGGAATTAGTTGTTCTGGAAATATTTTCAAAACTCAAGCTTATGATTTCGGGAAAGTGTACCAGAACATCATGTGAATTGTTAAATTATTTTTTAAAGCATGTTCTTTTCTCATGCCTACTCATGGTAAAAATAGAGGAATGCAAATTATGAGAAAAGGAGATTATTTTAATATACAGTAGAGTTTTTCTTTCCCATTAGAGATTGATGGCTTTATAGCTTAGTGTAAATTTTTTTTATGTGAGTAAACCTATTCTAGTTTTACACTATTTGTCAGTAAAAGCAGAAAGATAGTAATTATTGGAGATTTCATCATAGATGAAATTCACTTTTAAGAATTCTCTTTCAAATTTTAAAAAATTAAATGACATGTAAACTTATCGAAAAACTTCAGTATCATTATATTAATACCAACATAGGGATGATGATTTTCTTCTTGAACAGTATCCCTGCCCTACCCACTCCCAGAAATGCTAAATGTGGGCTGCCTATTGGTGAAACTACTGTAAATATGGCGGTTTTGCTCTGAGTCCTTGAATAAGCAATTTTAGCATGTCATTATCCAGCATACTCAACATGAAAGGTAAGTTAGACCTCTGTTTCAAAGATAATTACCTGCTTTTGTTTATGTTACAAATAGCATATTCAGTGGGATCCAGGTTTGTGGATGCCCACTATCCATTCACCATTCTGATAGCAACATCCAGATTTTACTTTGGGAAACTACAACTCCTGTGTGCAGTTTTAGGGGCAGAGAGTTGTGATACCTTTTCTTACCAGCCATAAGGGTCACAGCTGACCAAAAGACAGCTTGACAAAAGAAAAGCATAACACATTCATTTAATAAAAATTTTATGTGCCACAGGAGTCTTCAGAAATGAAGACCCAAAGACCAAGGGAAAACTCTACTTTTTTGCTTAGGTTTGATGAAGAATGGATAGTCATGTAATGATCATTACTGATGGGGGAAGCTCAACCAAGGCTTGCCTGCTCATTCTTCTTTGCCTCTCCATGTAGCATTTCTTCCTCCTGGGTACAGTGCAAGACCCCTTTGGAATGAGGGTCTTTAAGAGAGAGGGTGACCTTTCTAGGTTTTATGGCTTGCTTTGGGGGGAGAGCGGTTCTAGTTTCTATGACCTGCCTGAGGGAAGAGGAATTCTGGTTTCTATAACTTGCTTCAGGGGAGAAAGAGGGACCAGAGACAGGAGGGCAGGAGAAGGTCAAAGAGAAACTTTGCTTCTGAGGCCTTCCAGTCTCCTTTAGTTCAGAGTCCTACTCATGCCAAAACTATACTTTGGGCTGTTGTTTTCTGAGCCCAGACACAGTTTTGATGGGACTTTCAGTCAAGGTGTCCTGCCTTCCTTTATCCAGAGGGTGGGTTCCTGAGCACACCAGGAAAATATGAGTCCCACCTCAGGATTTCTTAAACTGGGATGTTATTCTGTCACGGGTGGTGAAAACTGCAAGATTTATTAAAATGTGAAGGCTATACATCTTTCTGTCATGTGAAGAAAGCAGTAGGAGAGTACTAGAGAGAGGAATTGAAGATGCTTCGCCATGTTAAAAATCCCTGGTTTCAGTTGTTGATGAGAATTAGCTTCTTTTCTTTGTATCATAGGGTTTAATTATTCAACATTTCCTTTGATTCCTCAAGTCTCAGTACATTTCTCCTTTTGCCTGAGCTAATTTGGGTTCAATTTCTGTTGTTTATGACCAAACTGATACCTCAATTAAATTATTTTTCTCTGTTCATATTTTCCCTTTCCTTTTCCCATATTCATACATTATTTTCAATGATTATAATCACAGCATAGATTTTGTTTTTTCCTTTTTTTTTGAATTAATACATCCAATGAACACATGCTTTTTCTCTTAAACCTTACTTCATAGTTGTCATAAAAAAGCTATATAGTATATGAATTGGTATCATAGTTTAGTTTACCATTTCACCTATGTTAACTATTTAGGTTGCCTTTCATCCTTTTTTTTTAGTTTTTTTTTTAACCAAAATAACAAAGAACTTTGTGCATTTTTAGTAGTATTCCGGGGGTTAATTTCTAAAAGCTGGAGTATTGAGCAAAAGATGAAAGTAATGAACGAGCATGGATTTTAGAACCCAAGTAAAATTGAACACAAATTCAAACTGGTACCAGTCACTATCTAAATGGTATTAGTTGAACAATTGTTTAAGTACTTTTTGGTCAAAATGAGGATAATATCATCTGTCTCTGGCTTTGTTATAAAGATGAAAGGAAATGATGGTATCTAGATTTTAAAAAGTATGTTCATCACTCAAGAAAGATTGCTGCTTATTCTTCATTTCTACAAGGTATTTTCCATTATTGCTTGTCTGATTATTGTTAATTTATTCCCTAATAATAACTTGTTTCCATCAGGAGCACCATCCAGTTTCTTCTTGGACCCTGTCAGCTCCCCTTCTTCTGCTTCCACATCCTTTCGCTGGTATGATTGCCTCCAGTCTTGGTCCCCTTGGAAGAGCTACTTACTACATAATTCTTCCATGGGATCTTCCTTTGTTCTTTAGCATTCCTCACTATGACAGCAACTATGCCCATAATAGTCCTCTTTTCTTTTACTTCATTTTATTTATCATAGCAGTGCATATGAGTTATTGCTGTGTCTGTTCTCCAGTGATTGGGACCTTGCCTTTGTAATAATAGTGATTGCTGTATAGTAGGCATTATCTCTGTGTGCATATGCATGCATTTGCAATTAATGATGTACTAGATAAAACAAGTTAATGATATGGGTCTCTAAGGTTATGTTTGTATGAGATTTCAGGTAAATTTTCCGCTCTCTACTCTGTTTTTCTCCCAATGAAGGAAATGGTTGGAAATCTGATGGCAATAGAACTGAGTGACAACTACACAGCATGATAGCTGGTTATTTGCTTAGAACCAGATCATAAATGTGTAATGTGTGCTAATGTAAACAATTGTTCTAAATTTAGAATGTCATTACTTAAGTAATTTTAAAAAATGTAATTATGGGTTGATTGCAACAAAGCCATAGGCCAGCATTTTTATAGACTACTAGGTATTTCTGATAATATTCATAATCATGTAGTTGAATTGTAATTATACAGCTTGTATTTATTTGTGGGTAGCATAAAACTTTATATGATTTACATTTGTTATATGTAGATCATTCTTGCTTTTTATTGTGGGTTCAGAGATACCACTCTAATGCATTTGATCCAAGGAGCATCCTGTTGAGATTGTCGGCTTGTTAAAATGGAAATTTAATTTTTATGAGGTTTGTATGTGTTTTGAGGCAAATTAAAATTACAGTACTTAGGGTTGTGGATTTGATTTGTATTTTCTGAAAGGAAGGAAACTATTGAGTTTAAAAGTGTGATTTGATTTGAACAAACTATGCTAATTAAATTTATTTTTTAGGACAGTATTAGTAGAAAAATATAAATGGGGGCATTTCTGCATTTCAGAAATACAATTCAGTATTTTCTTAACACTTGGTTTTTTAAAAAATAAAACATTAACAGAATTTACAAGTGATTTATTTGTGTTTTAAAAGTTTACTTTATAAAGGAGTAGTCAGGAAGTAGTTTCTTCCCTAGTTTACTTCTGACCATGGGAACAAATATTGTTAATATTATCACTTGACAACTTGTTCACCAACGTTAAATTAGCATCACATACTCAGTCTCATTCAAAATTTTTGAAGCTAGTAATTTAATTTGTTAGTAGTTTAATTTGAAGCTAGTAGTTTAATTTGTTAAAGCTTGCAGGTAGGAGTTTTTTGAAGGGTAAAAATTCACTTTAAAATTTAACTAAGATTATAAACAGGATTGTAAATAATCTGTAGAAAGCACTATTTTTCCAAAATAATTAGATTATGATTTTACCGTTAGGAGTTTAAAATGTTACTAAGCATTTATTGTTTGTTAAGGAGGAAATAGAAAGAAGGGTTAGGTGAACTGAAATCTATTCTTGAGAAAATATAGGTTTGCTAAAAGATCACTATTCATTAAACCTATTTTAGTTGGACATAACGTAGTACCAAGGGTGATGGATAGGCCCATTAATACCAAAGGAGAAAAAACAGATTTTTTGGGGTTTATTTTATTTGATAGACATGGCAACCATAACGTGTACCTAGGGTTTATCAGTTACTATATTTGAAGGGCACTTTGGTCAGTAGTTAGGATATATTTCTGAGGAATCAAGGGGATCTGGGGATATGTAACCTAACCATGAGGAGGAGAAAAATAAATTAAAAAGGAAATGACTGGCCCTGGAAATTATTAGGACATCCTGCCCAGGATGTCATTACCAAATCTGTGTTCCGTTATTTTTATAAAAAGATTACATCTATACACACCAGAGGACAATGGCAAACAGAGACATAATTGGCCTGTGGACATTTCATATCACATTAGCCTAGTACTTTTAATTACAGTTTTGGTTTAATTACAGTACTAAAGTAGTTGCAGGCACTGACTCTGACAATGGAGAGCAGAGATCTTAGTTAGCACAGATTCTTCATCTCAAGTCATAGCGGCGCTTGTGTGCAAAATGACATTGAATTAGCACAGCATAATGACCATGACCTGACCATTAGGGAAACATGTGAGTTCCTTTACTACAATACATTTCCATGACTGTGTTTTTTTTTATTCCTTTGTTCACCTTTATGAATAGTTACTTGGAAAGAGAATTAGGCTCAATGTTACTATACTTAATCTACACTAAATCATTCTATCAGAGGGAAAAGAAGATGGAAAGGATGTGAAAAATCAGAATGATTTTTGAATTGTATTTTATAAGAAACATGCTAACATGCTGCTTTTTGCTTTTAAACATGCAAAGTAGCAGATGTAAATGAACTAATAGGATACAACAAATTGCTAGAAAAAACTACTCTCCTGTGGGAAGTGAAAAATCAGAATTATATTATTTTTGAATTATATTATTGTTATGAAAGATATGCTAATGTTTGCTTTTAAACCATGAGTGGTGGCAAACAAGATGTAAATGACTGGGTATGATAAAAAATTGGTAGAAAAGATACTGCTCTTGTAGGCCTTGATAATGTAATAAAGTAATATATTACTCAAACTTTTTTGAAAATGAATAAATAGAGAAATTGCTGGACTCAGTGTTGGTGGCTTTACTGCACTGTTAAAAGCCCATGTCTAAATACTTAATAGATGTTCAGATTAGGAAAGTTTTATTTCATCAAGAATCCTGCATGTAAGGAAGTCAGTCCTTAGTTGGCTCAGCTAAGAAAAAAGCACGATGTTGATGCATCAAGTGGTTTTATGAGCAGGATACCACCTGGTTCCTCCTTGCTCTGACTTCATTTGTTGTTGTCTGGAATAATGAGAACTGTTCATTGGCTTAATGCCTTTTACTTTTAAGAGACAGATGCTATCTGATCCCTCTTGTCAGAAGAATTCCCAGAATAAGCCATTCAAGCAAGAACAATTGGTGTCTTGTTGATTGCAAACAGTAGAAGAGGGAATTCTCTGTATTTTCTCTCGCACCTTGCTTTTTTCTGTTCTTATGTGTCCGTCATTAGCAGAGACTGTTCGATGACCGACTAACTGAGGTGGGACATGGGTAGTGCTTTCCTATGATTTGGATATTGTTTATTACTTTGATGTAACTGCTAAGCATCTAAAAATGTCCACACTGGTAGTTCATTTTTAGTGTTTCTGTTGAGCCTGTTTTGTGAAGTATGTTTCTATTTGTCTCTTCTGATACATACATTTTATTTTAAACAGGTCTCCGTTTCTAGTCTTCCTTTCTTTCCCCACCTTCTCCTATTTCTCATCCTGTGACCACACATCATTCTCAGTCAGGATTTTCTTGAAGTCTGCTCTTATTTCAGATATAAGCAATACATGTGGCTAAAAACAAATATATTACAGTACAATATGAACTCCGAGGAAAAGTAGACAGAGATGAACTAGTGGGATGTATTTTGAATTCCATTTGTAGGCTGGGGTGGATATTAACATCCCTGGCTATTTCACTTGATGCTTCATCTATTCAAAGGGGTGGGAATGTTTTCTGACATCATTCAACACAGGTCTAGGTCTCAGTAGGGCCCAGAGTCAGGTTTCTTGTTTGAACCACCAGGGGCAAGTGCTAGGAAGAAACAACAAAAAAGAAAACATGTAAATTGGTAATATGTGCTAGTGCCTGAAATCCATGCAAGCAGGATTCATACTTTCATTCTTATGTATGTATGTATGTATGTATTTTGGGGACAGCGTTGTGGGTGAGAACAAAAATTCTAAGAAGAAAATGAACAACAGCAAAATGGTCCATTTAAAAACCCCTCCTGAGTTAGTTAACAAGCCTTTATTGTGTGCTTTTTTTCTGGAAGATACTATGCTACATAGTACTGAAAAAGATAAAAGACCTGTGAGACCCACTTCCTTTAAGTGTGTTAATCTTGTTGCATATTCTTAAAATGTATATTCATTAAAATTCTTGGTTGTCTCAACATGTTAACAATATTATGGTTTGAAATAAAGGAATTGGAGATGTGAGGAGATCAAAATATTTTCAGGGTAACCGAGGAATGGTTATTGAATCAGGTCAAAAAAGGAGATAGATATAGAACTGGATAAAAGGGTGTGGAAGTGATTCTTAATAAAGAAGGCCTTGATACCATAATCCCTGCAATACAATGTTGCAGATATTGCATGGGGAAATAGAACTCATCATAATAGGAAAAAAATGAATTAATTGATCACTTAAAAAGTGAGTCTGCATCATTAATCTTAGCCCACTGTCTCAAACTCTAGATTGGTTAGTCTCTTGGGGAGTATTGCAAGTTGTAAATATCCAATAATTTAAACCAATTAAAATGCAAACCATTTACTATGCAAAAATTGCAAATCTTAAAAAAGGTATAGGATTTCAGGTTCCAAATCTTGGCATCGAGGGAAGGTAAGTGAGGTAAGGTAAGTGGCCAGTTAACAGTTGAACCTAAGAAATTGACTATGTTTAGTTTTAACAGCAGAGCAAAGTTAAAGAGTGTGTATGAATTGATGAAAATACATTTTCAAAATCATTTCAAAAGATAAGGTGTAATTGGGCTTTAAAGTAAATTTTTTTGCTGTCTGAAATTAGAATAGGAAATGCAAGCTTATTTGACTCTGGATATGTCTTATAACTTATTCTCAGGCTGTACTATGTATTAGAAGTAGGAGACCGTTCAGGGTGTGATATGTATACCAGTGCAGCAGGGGGATTAACAGTTATGTTGGTATGGGTGTGACAAAGAGAGTGACTTAGGGAAAAGGGGTTATTCTGATGAGTAATGAGAAGTGAGTTTGCAGAAGCAATCAAAGTATTTTTAACGGCTTGAATGGTACAGTGTAAGATTTTAGGCTCTGTGCAGTGTAGTTCATGAAGATTCATGGTGATGGGTGTCGATGTGATATTGGGAAGCATCCTGACACAGAGGGTAAAACACTGGACCGGAAGTCATGAACCCTGGTTTTTTTTTTTTTTTTTTTTTTTTTTTTTTTGAGACAGAGTCTTGCTTTGTTGCCCAGGCTAGAGTGAGTGCCGTGGCGTCAGCCTAGCTCACAGCAACCTCAAACTCCTGGGCTCAAGCAATCCTCCTGCCTCAGCCTCCCGAGTAGCTGGGACTACAGGCATGCGCCACCATGCCCAGCTAATTTTTTCTATATATATTAGTTGGCCAATTAATTTGTTTCTATTTATAGTAGAGACGAGGTCTCGCTCTTGCTCAGGGTGGTTTCGAACTCCTGACCTTGAGCAATCCGCCCGCCTTGGCCTCCCAGAGTGCTAGGATTACAAGTGTGAGCCACCCTGGGTTTTGTAGCCTTGGCTGCACCTCTATCTAGATACGTACATTTGGAGAAGTTACTTCCTTCTTTGAGCCTTAGTTTTTCATCAGGAAAATGAGGGTGTTACACTGCTCTGTAAGGTGCCCTCCGTCCCATGTGAAGGTCACTCTGTCAGTTCAGTATTGAGAAGAAATGGTAAGTGCATGCATGAGGTAGGGACTTGGCTATAATGGCATTTAAAACTGAAGAGGAAAGGACACTTCAGGGAGATATGGTAGAGGTGGAAACGGCAGTTTGTAGACAGGTTGAGTGTGGAGGTGAAAAGAGAGTCAGAAATAACTTTAAATTTATGGGCTTAGGGGATTGGGAAGATAGAGGTAATATTAACAGTTCCAGGAAATTTGCGAACACTTGCTTATTGTTGGGGGAAGAACATGAGCTCAGGTTTTCACATGTCCAGTTTTAGTTGACTTCTGAGTGAGATGTCCTGCAGGCATCTGGAAGAACAGCCATGAAAGGGGAAGGAGAGAGGTCAAGCCTGGAGGTGGCTCCTGGCTGTCAGCCACAGTCCGGGTGCCATTAGAACAGAGTGAGCTCACTGGGGAAGGAATGAGAAGAAGAAAAAAGAAATAAAAATAAAAAGGCACTGGCCTAAGGTTTGGAATTGCAGTGGGAATGGGGGAAAAACCTTCATGTAATTCAGAGCTGACGGTGTGGAAGTCAAGGACCAAAATAAGTGAGAGAAATGGGAGAGGGTAGGGTAGCTGAGAGGTGGAGAGAGCCACTGAGTTGAGTATTGAGATGGTAGATGGCTTCTGGGCAGTTTCCTTGAGCTATTTCCCAAATATTGACGTGGAAGAAAGAATGTTATGAGGAAATGGGCGTAATAAGAATAGAGTCCTTATTTTCATTAAAAGAATATAGAAGTCCTAGTAAGTAGGAAAATAGTGTTAAGTAAAATTCAAGATGATTTAATTGTGTGCTAAGACAAACAAAAAGCATTTTTTTTTTTTTTTTTTTTTGAGACAGAGTCTCAGTTTGTTGCCCAGGCTAGAGTGAGTGCTGTGGCATCAGCTTAGCTCACAGCAACCTCAAACTCCTGGGCTCAAGCGATCCTCCTGCCTCAGCCTCCCGAGTAGCTGGGACTACAGGCATGCGCCACCATGCTAGGCTAATTTTTTCTATATATGTTAGTTGGCCAATTAATTTCTTTCTATTTATAGTACAGACAGGGTCTCGCTCTTGCTCAGGTTAGTTTCGAACTCCTGACCTCGAGCAATCCGCGCGCCTCGGCCTCCCAGAGAGCTAGGATTACAGGCGTGAGCCACCACGCCGGCCCCAAAAGCTTTTTTCTCCCTTTTAATTCTGCTTTCAGTGAGAATTAACAAACTTCTCAAGTCATTCCTCTTTCAAATCCTACCTAATCTGCACCACCATATACCCAAATGAAGCATGTATCTCCCTCAGGAAGGCGGAGAAAGACTACGTATGCAACCTCCTGTTTCTCAACTACTGAGATTAAAAACACACTCCCTCCCAATCTGTTTACTCCAAAGAGGCCCTGCCCCAGCTTGGTTTCATCCTCACCATCTGTAAACACGATGTGTGGATTAAGATGGATTTTGTTACAGTGGAATTTGGACGCTGGGATTGAGTCAACATAGGACTTTATAACTCTGTTTAGTTTGTATGTAAGTGGTTGAAGCAAGACCTGGAGTGCCCTACAGGAAGATGGCTAAAATTACTGCCCCTGTCCCTGGCCATTTCAGTGCCATAAGCATTTCAGAAATAAAATGCAGATTTTTTTCCATATGACACATCTAATCAGTTGCAATAACTTTGCACCAGAATCACACAATTTTATTGACACGGGGTAAGTAAAGCCCTAGTGCACTTCCGAAGCATTGAATACACCATAAACCTGTGACAGGACCAGTAAAAGTCTTCTGGATCTTTGACTACGGGCTAGTTACTAAGCAGCTTTTTTTTCAACTAGAACAATTCACTACTACACTCTAGTATAATCATCAGTGTTTAGAGAGGCTTTACCCCATCCTCAAATCTACCCTTCTACCCACTGAAAACATTTAGCTTTTTTTATGGCCCTCCAGGGAGGAATGGGAACCCAGCTGCATTGGGTGAGGATAATTCAGCCAGGTGGATGGCTAAGGTGGGGTTTGGATGGAGCTGAACACCCAGCTCAACTATTAGTCCAGAAAAAGGAAGTGCTTGTAAGGAATGCCTGCTGAATTTTGTCTCTTGGGAATTTTATTTCCTAGTGATATATTTTAGCCTGCAACTGGAGGCACTTCTTAATTTGTTTGCAAATTAACATAACTTTAAAATTGTTTTACTATTTTTTTTTCAAGCCATAATACTGCTTTTTCTTCCATGTGGGCAGGTGAAAAGTAAAGCAACTGTGAAAATGAAAATGTTCTAAGTAACAGACAACCAAGGCATGATTATCTTTCCTTTTGCTAAAAAAACAAAAAACCCACGTGTATTTGAGATCATCTCTCTTCTAGAGTGGCAAAAGTATCATAAGAATGCTAAACGGCTTGTACCTACAGCCTTTTTTTGTAGCGTTATTTTGTTTGCCTTTGTCAGGATAAAGGTTACTTGAGAGCTCTCTGAATACATGTTTGTCTGCTTTCCAGTGTAGGGAGATGACCAAAGGCAGGTTAGAGCAGTCCCCGCACAAGTGTGTCACCTAAAAGTGCCAGACATTCTTCAGGTGCAGGTAGGTGTGTCCTTTTGCAGCCACCAAAGCTCAGGCACAGCGATGGCTTGGGACTAGATTCATGGAGGAGGCAAAAAGTGAAGGTTCTTTGTATTTGCTGGTGTTTTATCAGGAAACAATAGTGTAGGGAGGACAGATGTGGGTAGGGTGGGTAGGAGTCCATGAAGCATAAACAGAATCATGTCAGTTCTTAAGCTTTTTAATCTTTGTTTTACTTTTTTTCACGGAACACTGACATCAAAAAACATTGTTTCTAAAGATTGCCCGAATTCATTAATTCCAAGTATGTAAGAATGCCACGCCCCTCTTTCGATTAGTTGTAAGTGACGTCAACACTTCTGCCCTGAGTAAGGCGATAGTTAAATTGTGTCTGCAGGTTGTGCACAGTTCTTTCCCTGGCTTCTTTATTGTGATGGCAGTGGCAATGACATATGGACAATGAGGGCAGGAAAAAGAACTGTTGTTAATTTGCCCCCATGATGCTTCAGAATTGATCAGTGCCTCTTCTCTCAGACCTATGAAAGAAGAAGGTGGCTTTTAAGTATGAACTTTTTTTATCATCAAGTTTGCTCTGTTCTTAATGAAAAAAATTGTCAGCATCTAAATTGTATATTTGAATATTTTCTATGTGTCAAATTGTCATTATAAACATTAGTTGCTTGTTACACTGTTACACAAAGAATTTTTCATTTCTCAGTCTTTTTGATAGGAATAGGTAAGTCTTGCCTTTTCTTTAGTACTTTTAAAAAATATTGGTTGATATATGGTGGTTACTCTTCCTGAAATTTAGCTTTTAGACTTTATAGGTTATAGATATGAGATTGCAACTTTGTGATAAATGTTGACTGTAGCCATGAAAATAGTGACCTATTCCCCCTACCCCTGCACCTTAGCTAAAATATATCTGCAGTTCCTAAATGTAACTGTGTATACTTTTTACTAGAATTTATTAGCTTCCTAAGATAAAATTAACTTGCTTTATTTGCCATAAGTTTGTTATTTTTTCTACAATTTAGTTCAGGGTAATTCATACCAAAACAGGTAAACATTTTTATTCTTCTTGGCTTTCTGGATTGCTCTGACTTCATAAAATTTGGAAATCACATTTTAATGTTGTATTGCCTCTTTATTAAGTGCTTGGGAAACTAAACACATGGAAGTGTCCTTATTTTACACACTGGTGTTAACAACCTAGCAAGATTATATTTTTTTCCAATCTCAGATTTTTTTTTAAAAAGCAGTTTAGGAAGAACTCACACTTGTTGAAATTTATCATCATCTATACCTTAATATCATATGCTCTATGTTCTTACTAATTATTTGCAGGTTTCCACGTCTTAAATATTTGCTAAACCTGAAAAATATGAATGTATTTGCTGAATCAAACCAAAATGAAATTATGTTTTCTTAACTATGAATGAGACTAAATCATCTTAACATAACTACCAAATCATAGTAAAAAGTGTTGAAATAAAATCAAATATACATATTCTGTATACTTATTAGACTAAGTCTGCTTTATTAAAATGACTTTATGATTCTCCATCGTATTGTTTATGCATGTTGTATCTAAAGATTTATGCCAACTGATAGTTAATACTACTTACCTGCTTTTAGATTCAATGACATTAGACAAGAAGAATGGTTCCCTGCACACTCTGAACATATTCATGACATTCTGAACATATTCATGACCAAGATGTTATCAGAGATATTTTTTTAATTGACAAATAAAAATTATATATTTTTAAGGTGTTTAGCATGATGATTTAATATATGTAGATGTTGTATGATGATTACCACAATCAAATTAACTAACATATCTATCACCATCCATACTTTTTTGTTTGTATCCCAAACCCAGTAAAAACTATGTAGAGAGGCTGTTGGTATGAGAGGAAAAGGTGCTATGTACACGAGGACTGCTACGGGAGTGGGAGAAGTGGGATTCTTGGGGAGCACGGTTAGATCTGCACTACGAATGTCCTCTTTTGAAAATTATAGAATGAAATGATCACTGAACCATACAGAAAGCTTGTCCTGGTAAAAACATCCTTTCTGAATTTTTAAGAAAAACAACTGCAAGTCTGATTTTGAAGAATTGGTGGAATACTGATGGAAGGATTTTAGTAGGAGTATTACACACTGTACAAAAATACTTGATACCAAATATTACATACAATGGAATGTAGCTGGAGACCCTCTCTTTTATTAGGAAGCATCATCCGTTTCTTGTGTAAAATAAATTAAAAATATTATTATCAGTGAAAAGATGATTCTCAAATAGGTATCCCAGCTCAGTCTTCCTCTTTATGTGTCAGATTTATTTAAGACAATACCAGGGTGCCCAGGAGTACCTCAATCTCAGCATATTTAAAAGCAATTGTATTATTTGCTCTCAAGCTTGTTTCTTACCAGTCCTTTAGAGTTCTAGTTATCCAAGCCAGAAACTTGTGAGTTGCCTTTGGTTCTTTTTATCTTTCTTACACCATATCTGGTACTTGCTCCCTAAAATCGCCCATACCTACGTCTCTTGCATATTTCAATACTGCCATAATTAAGATCTTCAGAATATCATTCCTAGACTGTTATGGTAGTCTCCTGTCTCCTGTCTTGGTTGCATAAATAATCTCCTCTAACCAATCCATCTTTCACTGTGTTCTCAAAGTGATTTCTCTGAAACAAAAACCTAATCATGTGATTCCTGTCTTAAATGTTGACTGCCTCCCTATGGCCAATAGAATATAGTTTCACTTCTTAAATGTTTTCTGTGTACAAGGAACTCTTTAAATATATTGTCTTGTATAATGCTCATAGTAACTAAATGAGGTACTAACTGGCTCAAGGTCACATAGCTGATGATAACATGGTCAGGATTTAGCCCAGGCCCTCTGAGGCTATATACCCTGTTTGTAAACACTATGCTATGATGCTTCAAATTATCTTTCCCTCCCAAGAATGGAAAAACAAGCACCACATATACTCACCAGCAAATTGGTATTAACTGAGCAGCACCTAAGTGGACACATAGGTACTATAGTAATAGGGTATTGGGCAGGTGGGGGGGGGAGGGGCAGGTATATACATATATGATGAGTGAGATGTGCACCATCTGAGGGATGGTCATGCTGGGGACTCGGACTTGTTGGGGGAGGGGGGAATAGGCATTTATTGAAACCCTAAAATCTGTACCCCCATAATATGCCAAAATAAAAAAAAATTATCTTTCCCTGAGGTGAACCAAGAGAGGATGGGCCCATTTTATATCATCCTATACCATTGAATGTGCCCTGCCTTGCCACTTTCTTTAAAGGAGATTTTTTAAATTTTATGGTATAAAATTAACACTGAAAGCCAATGGTTCTTGACCTGTGAGCTGGCATAAGCACTAATGAATGGTTCTGAAGCTATTTGATACATTGTATGGCTTCCATTTTAGTTGAGACATTGGGCATTTTTAAATGTGTTAGCAACATTCATACCTGATATTTTCCTTTTAGCAGTATCTTTTCCTGTCCTTGTGTTGTTGATAGTTTGGGGCATACATTTTGCTGCAGAGAAAAATATAATGACACTGAGCTTGCGTATGAAGTTATTTCCCTTCTGCTTGAGGCAGTTGTGAGCTTTTAGTTGCTGCAGAAGTACAGAAAAATTTTGAAATTTTGGTGGACAGAGCCATTGAAACCTTTCTGTCTTAAAGTTAAGTTTGATTTGAGAAAAAGCATGTAGGAACACAAATATATTATACAGCCTTATTTTATCAACTCCTTGCCATTCATTCAATCCACAGCTTATTCTAAGCATTCATCCTATTTTCTGAGGTTATTGATTTTCCTTCTAGGGTCAGGTGTGTTAGAAAGATCATTTGTTTCCATTGAAGAATGTAGTGTTTTCCAGGTCACAGTTTAGATGTTTGTGAGTGACTTAAAACAAGTCAATATCTAATGCTGCTTCCATATGAGATTCCTTCATCTATTTGATGACAGCCATCATGTCCCCCCTGCCCGGGTCACCTTTTCTTTACATAGACATTCAGGTTCCTCTCTCACAACAGGACTTTCAGGTTTTTTTTTTCTTTTTCTTTTTTTAATCATCCTGCTCCCACATTGAATTAGGAGGCCCAAGTGTATAGTTAGATATAATTTAGTGTCACCTAGAAAAACACTGGCAGTTATATTAAATAGAATTTAGTTATTGGTCCCTACACCTTATTCTTTTATTCCTACAGCCCAAGACAGTGGTTATTCCATGATGATCTGTGGCCCTGGTAGGTTAAATGGAAAGGAATACTTTATGGGCTGACTCAAAATTCAGATTATACAAAATATGTTAAGTTTTTTGTGTGTGTTATTTTGACTCGGATGTGTCTTTTCCACTTTGTACTGCAGAAAGCAATGTTCATTCTATCACAGAATGAACACAATGGAAGTTTAAAAATGTAGCTTTTTAACATAGTGGTAGCTTTACAAAATAGGTTTCTATAGCGATGAGCAAGAGATTCTGGTTATTTGAGTCTTGAGAACATTAGCTCAGTAATTCTACAGTCTGAGAGACTTTAGGATCATTGAAATGAAGAGTTTTGAAAGTTCTCAAGCTCTCGAAGGGATCCTTGAAAAATAACTAGCGTTTAATTTTTCGAAACATTTGATTTCTGATCATGAACTGATATCACCTTGGATTCTTTGGTATTACAAATAAATTAGGAAAATTACCACTTAGCATCCATAACTGATTTGGGAAAGAATCATCATTGGTTATTACATTGGGGGCAGGAGAAGTTTATGGAGAGTAGGATATTTGGATGGATTTAAGCACCTCCCTATGGGTATTTTATTAATTGCAAAGCCAAAAAATAGTAACTACATACTGGAGAAACTGGACATCAAAATTAAGATCACTGAAGAGAGGCAGACAGACCTCATGTGCATCTGGGTGTGATTCTATAAGAAGAACACAAAATTATCGCTTCTCGGCCTTTTGGCTAAGACCAAGTGTAGAAGAACACAAAATTGCCTTTGTAGCATTCTGGCAAAGAATACATTACCTGCATCTCCTCATGAGGAAACATCAGACAAACCCAAATAGAGGAATAATCTAAAAAAATACCTGGCCTATATTCTTCAAAATGGCAATGTCATGAAAGACAAAGGAAAGCTGAGGAACTCTTCTGGATTAAAGGAGATTTAGAGATGTGAATTGCAATTAAATACAGCACACGATCCCAGATTGAATCCTAGACTGGAAAATATAGTTAATAAGGAGATTATTGAGACAATTGACAATTGAATATAGACTGTGGATTATATCAGGGATGTGCAAATTTTTTCTGTAATGGGCCAAATAATAAATACTTTAGGGTTTGCAGGCTATACTGTATCCCTTGGAACAACTACTCAGCACTGTTGTTCACATTATGGCCGTAGAAAAGAAGGGGCATGGTTGTGTATCAGTAAAACTTTATTGACAAAATCATGTGACAGTCCAGATTTGGTCCAGAGGTTTGCCAAACTCTGGATTACATAATTATGTCAATGTTAAGTTTTCTCAATTTGATTACAGTACTGTGATTATGCAAGAGAATATTCTTGTGGTTTGGAAATACATATCATTGAATTATTGGGAAATAAAGGGCACATTGTAAAGGGCACCCTACTATCAAATTGTTTATAAAATATAAATATTTATGGAATAAATATTAAATGCGTGAAATAAGTAGAAAACAAATATGAGATGTTGAATATTGATGAATTTGGGTAAAAGATATACAGGAGTTCTTTGTGTTATTCTTACAACTTTTCTGAAAGTTTCAAATAATTTCAAAATAAAAAGATAAAAACAAATTCAGGGAGTTCCCTAAACTAAATGGGGGGTAGAAAACAAAACTAACAAGTAACACATGTAAACATACCCCCCACTCACCCACTTACTGAATTTAGTGACCATTTGTGACATACTGAACCATGTGAATAAACAGAAGCTACAAAACCAGGCTTCTGGGGGACTATACAAATAAAAGGCAGAATTCATGAGGGAAGAACCCAGAGAAACAACAGAATTGAAGCAAAGGCTCAGCAGAATCACCTGATTTCACTTGGCTTTATCCTTTTTTGAGGGACAAAGCCTTGGAAAGATGGCTCGGTGTGACTGTGTTGTCGGCAGCTTTTGCTTTGCCTTCCTAACCCACCTCCTTCACCTCCTCTACCCCCTCCTTCTCTGTTTTGTGTCTGTGATTTCCTTTATTCAGTCCTCTCTTTTTCTTCCTCTACCTTTTGTCTCCCTCTCCTAAGCTGGCACATGGATTTGTTTCTGCTGTATTCTTATTATACATTAGCTCAATTAAGATCATGGAGGAGAAAACATAATCAGCACGATATTCAATTCATTTGAAACCCAGCTCCAAACTGTAGTACAGAACTATCCAGTGTTAACCTCACACACTCACATGTACCTGTTGCACTTCTAGCTTGTGATTGAAATAGGAAGGCATATTCCTCACCAGTGAGTCTATTTGTCTGGTCCATTTTGCAGTCAGGCTACTTTCCCCTTATTGGTTGACTTGCTTTGGTTGCAGTTTTATTATTTATTTTTTTTATTTTTTAAGGTTGTTTTGTACCTATTGAATGTGCTTCTGATTTACGTTTTTATTAATTTATAACTGATTCCCTTTAAGATTACTCTCTTTTCCTCTATGATAGGGTCCCTATTTGTCTTTTATGCCCCATTTTCACTTTGTCCCAAACTCTTCCTGAGAACTTTCTGTTATCATTAGTTTTCTTCTGGAACAGAATTGTTCTAACCTTTTCTGCTTATATTCCATAATATCTAGAATCTTCTGCCCCATTCATTTTTAGTTTTCCTATTCATTTGCTGCTCCAGTTTTGACTTCCAAAGGTCTTGGAAAGTCAAACATGTTATTTTTTTGAGAAAAATTGAAAAAAAATTTCATAGTACTCATATCAGAAGAGCAGATATTCTGCAAAATGCCTTTATTATTTTGGCCTATTATTTTCCAACAGTAGTTGGAAAATGTTCCATACGACGTCTGTCTAGAAAATATCCAGCCATTGTTAATATAACGAGAACAGTTTGAGAACAGTTCGTAGGACATTGATGTAACCTAGTAGCCAAGGAGAGTGGACTGTAATGTACGCATGTGAACAATGTTGCTGTCACTGTACTAGTCAGTGGGACGCCAGATAACTGTTGAGTGAGCATGTATACTGTGTGGCAGTGGAATTGAAAATGGCTGGGCAAGTGGAGCAATGTGTCTGCATCAGATTTTGTGTTAAGCTTGAACATTCCTCTGTGGAAACTATTCGGATGATTCAGAAGGCTTTTGGGGATGATGCAATGAATGTAGCACAGGTAAAAGCATGGCAAAAATGCTTCAAAGATGATCAAGAATCTGTTGAAAGTGATCAACGTTCTGGAAGGTCTGCAACCAGCAGAACACCTGAGACTGTTGAATGTGTACAGGTTAGCTTAAGAGATGCTGGGAGAATCGTGTGAGTTTCCACAGTGCCTACTTTGAAGGGGACTGAGGTGTCAGCGTCTTATGTGCATGTTTCTTGTATCTTCAGTAGTCTGTTTTTCACATTACATGGCTGGATACTTTCCGGACAGAGCTTGTATATGTACTCGCTGACCATTTACAACTATTGGCCTTGACTGTCAGTTACTCCCAGAAATAACTAAATTCCTTTGAAGCCCAGAGAACATTGTTGCATAAAATTTACTTTTAAGTTATGTTCTTCAGTGGTATTGCAGGCACTGTCATACATTCTAAGGATATTTTGACTCTACAGTTTATGAGAGATTTAACCTAGCCCTTAAGGTACTGTGGGTGTAGCATTCCTTATGTGGTTTCTTTTTAGTTTGGGGACTCTTTCTCCATATTCCCCGTGCCGTTTTTAAGCAAAAGAAATTCCCTACATGGTTTAATGCAGTGAAAATGAGTTCTGTGTTTCCTTTCTTCCTTCCTTCCTCCCTCCCAGCCTCCCTTCCTTCCTCCTTCCTTCCTTTCTCACTACCTACCTTCCTTCTTTCCTTCATGTTAAACTGTATAGTTAATTAGTATTTGTAGTAGTTCACAGGAAAGGCTTCTTAGTCATTTAAAAACAGGAGATACATCGTTTCTTCCATCTAGATAATACCTTATTTAACCTGTAAATATCTGTATGATAAGGATTATTTCATAGCAAAATTCTGTACTATATTGCTTTTTAAATTTTTTTTTTTTTTGTCTTGCCATTTGTGAGATAGAAAAAAGCTGTAGGCAAGTATTCACTGAAGCATTCTCTTTACTTGAATTTGGTCTTTTCCAAAGATGAGAGAAGTGCCATAGTAAAGCACAGACTTTGTTAGAGACCTAAAGTGAAAGGCAATAGGTTATTATGCATAATTTTGTGAACTTACATCAGCTTTATTTTAACATGACTACTTTTTGTTAAAAAAGCTCAGTAGAGGTCAACAAAATGATTTTATAGAAAAAGTCAAAGCTCAAACAAGACTTCATTCAAGAGACAAAGACACAAAGAATGTCAGAGCTCCAAGGAAACTTAGGACATTCTAGCAAGTGCCATTATATTAAAAAAATGAAAACTGAGACACTAGAAGTAACTAATTATTTTAGTGGGGTCTGAAGTAGAACATGAGCTCCCTCCGGCTATAAGTTACATAAGGTAAGATGGTTTGTTTATGATTATGCTTAGGAATAACAGGATGTATTCAATTTTTTGTTTGTTGTGATGTATTTATTATACTAGTTTTCTATGATTCCCATAACAAATTGTGACAAAGTTAGTAGCTTAAGACAATTGGAATTTATTACCTTACATTTTTGGAAGTCAGAAGTCTGATGAGTCTCACGGGGTGCATCAGGGTATGCAAGACTGGGTTCCTTCTGGAAGGATCCTTTTTTTTTTTTTCTTTCAGCTTCCAGAGGTCACCCTACCTTGGCTCATGGCCCTTTTACTCTAACTTTAAAGTCAGTAACGTCAGGCTAAGCCCTTCTCACACTGCTATCTCTTTCTCCTTTTCTGCCTACTCCTTCCACATTTAAGGACACTTGTGATTCCAGTGAGTTTGCCTGGTTAATCCAGGATAATCTCCTCATCTCACAGAGTCAGCTGATTAGCAACCTTAATTCCATCTGTAGCCATAATGCCTCTTTGCCACATAGCCTTACCTATTCACAGGTTCCAGAGATTAGGATATGGACACTTGCCGGACCACTGTTCTGCCTACCACGAGTGCTAATCTGTGTACATGTTAAAATAAAAATATGACTAGAAATATTTACATGTTTATTTGGAGGGGCAAATATTGAGTTACTTGATTGTTTTACTCTCCTGTTTCTTCCCCTATCCTCAACTATGCTAGAACATACCCTTAAAGCTACTCTAGGCTGTTAATAAATAACAGTAATATAAGAAATGACCAGCCTTTTGTTTTATTGAATTTGAAGCGGCTTTCCAGGTCAGCACATAAATTATTTTGGAGGTATGTTGAAATTATTGGAAGTTGAGAGAATCAGGCATGCTCTCCTTGTGTGCGTTCTGACTTTATTAATTTCTAACAGCTCCTTCCCTTGGCATACATCTGCAGCTAAGCACACAAGATAACCTTTTGTTTCTTGATAGATGGCTTAATATATGCTTTCTAGCTAGATAAAATAAATGGAGGAAAGCACTCATTTATAGTGGTTATTTCTATTTTTTCAAGGTTAGATACTCGTCTGGTTTTGTTAATCTTGCCGTGGATATTTTGATCTTATTTTCCACAGATGTGAAAAGAACATTTATCATTGCTATGAACTAAATACCTGTTGCAAAGTTGTGAGGCTTATTTATCAAAGGGAACTTCTGTGGGAAAGGAATTTATCCTACGTTGGAGAAATGAGATAAATTAAGACTCTTTTTTGGAACAGGTGTTTAATGTGTATTTTGAATTCCCTGGGCTAGGGCAGTGTTTCTGATTGGTACACACCTTTCAGGAAATTATTTCTGATTGAAATAGAAACATTGCAACTTTTCAAAGGGTTGGAGAAATCTCTGACTAAAGGAAAAGGCCAAATGCTAGTAGATGAGTGGATAATTAGGAGAAAATAAAACAGAACTGGTAGAAATCTGTTTCTTGGGTAGATGGACCCATCTAGAAATGAATTACCAATATGGAGGTTTAGATGCTGTCCACAGAACTTATGGAACTGCTGGAGGTTTTGGTGGGAAATCTTTTTCGGTAAATCTATTAACCAATTTTCTACTCATGAAAGATATTAGATACTAAAATATTAGAGATAATAGATTCAATGTTAATATAAACTTGAGCAGAGGGAAAATAGAGACACATTACTTGAAAACAGACATTACATGGTAAGAAAGATCTAGTTACATGGTGTTGATGGGCACTTAAATGAGAGCCCCAATAAACTCCTATTGAAGAGTGTAGTTAACTATGAAAGCTTGAAATTGAAGATATGTGTGATGCTGGAAGACTGAACTTTTGTCTGAGATTGTGGGTGTATTTATATATTTAGTGACATAGACTATTAGCCTGTTACTACCCAAATTAGTTTGTCCTGATGACTCATTCATCAGTAAAATAGTATTATCCTCTCCATTGTAAACTAAGATTTCTCAAATCAGAAGTCCTTATTTTTTTATTTGATAAGAACTTCAGTGTCTACTAATTACCAGGCACTATGGTTGATGCCAGATGTAGGATACAGAATGTAAGCAAATTTGGTTCCTGACCTCATGGAGTTTATAGTCTAAAAGGGAAGATGCCTATTAATTAGTTAATTGCACAGCATTAAGTCTGTGTGTGATATGACATACAGGTATGTGTCATTACGTGAATCTAGAAAAGCTTCTCCCAAAAGGTACACTGTGATCTCAGGGATAAATATAAATTAATAAAGAGAAGGAAGATGAAGTGAAGGTAAGGGCAAAATATTCTAGTTTGAGGGAACAACATACACAAAGCCATGTGGCTGAAAGGTGCTAAAGTTCACAGAGTATACAGTGGGAGAATGTGTTTCACTGAAGTGAGGATGGAAAGGAAGATGAACCCAGATTAAGGAGAAACAATGTGAAGTCATTAAAGGGTCTTAATAAAAGGGTGATGCTGATAAAATTGGATTTCTGTTTCAAAAGATGATTTTGATTATAATGTAGAGAACAG
Source organism: Microcebus murinus (assembly GCF_040939455.1). NCBI lineage: Eukaryota > Metazoa > Chordata > Mammalia > Primates > Cheirogaleidae > Microcebus > Microcebus murinus. The sequence goes on from NC_134108.1 coordinate 33,086,064, forward strand.
AATGGAAGTGGGTAGAAGTGGCCACAGGGAGAGAAGCTGAGAGCTCTGCAGTAATCCAGGTGAGAGAAGTGGGTAAATCCATTAGTGTTGGAGGATTTGGAGAGAAGGAGATGGATTTGAAAGAAAGTTGGAGGACAGAATCTCAGTACTTGGTGACGGATTGGGTTCAGGGATGAGGGAGAGGGTAGAGTCAAGAATGAATCCTGGGTTCTTCTGGCTTTCAGATCTGGAGGAGAGAGGAGGTATTATTACTGAGAGAGAGGGAGCCCTGGAAAAGGACCACAGTTGAAGTGAGGATGGGATGTGGAAATGTTAGAAATGCGTTTGTTAGAAAGCAAAAGAGGGCAAGAGGGCAAAAGAAAGGTCGAATTAGAGAATTTTAAGAACTTTAATGAGACAGCTACCTTAGCTTGTGATTGAAGATATTATATATGCGAAATTCCAACATTTAATGGCTAATGAGGAGACTATGAATCTGCAGAAGAGTGTCCAGAAAGATTGGAAGAAACTAGTAAGAATGCATCATGGAAACCAAGAAGGTGAAGAGGAGGGAGCGATTACCAGTATTGAATTCTGCAACATCAAGAGCAGTGAAGGCTGAAAACCCTCACTGTTGCATATTGCAATGTGTGCAACCTACACATTGCATGGGTGATATGAAAGTCATCGGTGACCTTGGACAAAGTGGTTTCGATGACACAAACCTGCAAGTTTTCTCATGGTGAGATGTTAAGTCTTCCTGGATTATATACTTAAACTTGCTGGAAGTGATCATTTACTATTTTTATAGAATTCTCATCTATGTGCAGGGTTTACTTTCATCTTTTTTGTGTGTGATGTTTATTTTATCCTCTAAAACCAAACTTAATGACATTAGCAATTTAGAATTTACCATTGTTAACAATACACTGTCTGCCCTAATGTGAGCATACTTTTATTCATTCCTCTTGCCCAAAATATAATAGTAAAGCTTCTTTTCTTATTTTTAGTCTCATCCAGTGTTAGTTCATTCTCAACTTTAGTCTCCTGACATTATTTTAGGATCTATTTCATTTGCATATTATTATTCTCTTAAGTTTTATTTAAATTATATATATATTAAGCCCCTTATCTAAAAGAAAATACTGTGTACATTGCTTTTAAGTGCACCCTACCTTTTCTTCTCATCTATTTTCGTTGTATATTCAGATGCTTGTTTATGAAAATGAGCCATATTCTTTCCTCTGTACTCATAAAAATCATAGTTTTTCCTGTCTTCAATTAAAAATAATTTACTTTTTAGCTGTCTAAATATCTGACGATACTTACTATCTTCTTTCTGGTTATTAGGAACTTAATTGTCGCATGTTTCTAGACTCTTGCATTTCAAAGGCCTGAAATGGATCCACTGACAGTTGTTACCCTGGGGCTAGTAGGAGGCCCTTGCACATCAGGCATAGAAAGTGTTTTACCTGTAATTGCTTTATTTTCTAGATTAAAAAAAAAATCTACTTGTTGGTATATTCATATTTGCCATTCTTGCCTGTGCTATTGTCTTCTTTTAGTTTCAAGACTTATTTGCTTTGCACTTGGTGTGGATTGTCTGACACATGAATTAATAGCTAAGATATTGTATATCCAGTGTGTTTTTCTTCTTCTTAGATTTCTCTATTCGTAATTGTGGCATTGACAAAGACTTGGCAGTAGATAGTATGAAGACAGATTCAACCAAGTAAACTGGCAGTAGTTACTATAAAAAAACATGTAGAAGAAAAAGAAATGCAGTAATTTTTTCCTTTAGTCTGAGTAACAGTTGTTAGGACTTGCTCCATAGCCAGGCAACCAGTGCAATCACACAGGGCTCCAAATTCAGAAGAGGACACACACTTGGGATTTATTTTGTTTTTTTTTTTTTTTTTGAGACAGAGTCTCGCTTTGTTGTCCAGGCTAGAGTGAGTGCCATGGCGTCAGCCTAGCTCACAGCAACCTCAAACTCCTGGGCTCGAGCGATCCTTCTGCCTCAGCCTCCCGAGTAGCTGGGACTACAGGCATGCGCCACCATGCCCGGCTAATTTTATATATATATATCAGTTGGCCAATTAATTTCTTTCTATTTATAGTAGAGACGGGGTCTCGCTCTTGCCCAGGCTGGTTTTGAACTCCTGACCTTGAGCAATCCGCCCGCCTCGGCCTCCCAAGAGCTAGGATTACAGGCGTGAGCCACAGCGCCCGGCCCACACTTGGGATTTAATGTGCTGTGATTGCCGCCTTGAAATTCTTATTAATTCAGTCTTTGGGGTTTTATAAATGCAGCCCCAGTGAGTGAGACAATGGACCAAGAGCTTGAGGCTTGGACTCTCAGATCATATAGGATCTGGCTACCATGCCTGCTGCCTCCTGCCTCCCTGGGGTGGGTTTTTGGCCACCCACTCTCCTTCTCCCACCCAGCCCAGTGACTCCCCACTCTCCACCTTTGGAGGGAGCTGTGCTCAGGAAGGGGGTTGGTTGAGTCTGGTAAGTGCCTACTGCTTATTGAAATGTGATTCAGGGCCCCAGGTACCTGTGAGGGTCTGTAATCACCCATGAGTATTCCTATGCCCAAGAGAGCTCCACATTCAATTACAAATAAAACATACCATTCTAGGTTGAGGGAGACACCTTGAAAGAAAGGTAACAATTATTTTTTCCTGGTTTTTGAATAAGGGGCCTCCATTTTCCTTTTGTTCTGGACAAATTATGAAGTTGGCCCTGATAATTGTTAGTAGTGAACTAGTGTCTGGAAGAAGATTTCACCTTTGCAACTTACTGAATGTATTAGAAATAAGGTTCCTGAAATTTTTAGTTTTTTGAACATATTACATGAATGGATTGGGTAGTACTTAGAATTTTAAAGAATTTCCAAATGCTTTATAATAGTAATTGTCTTTCCACAAATCATGTTGTTAATCTTTAAATTGATTTTAATTAATTTTTTAATTTTAGTTATTTTTCATTGATAGATAATAACTGTACACGTGATAATTTGATACATTCACAAAATGTGTAAAGATCAAATTAGGATAATTGGGATATCTGTGACCTTAAATATTTGTCTTTTCTTTATGATAGGGACATTCAAATTGTTCTCCTCTAGCTATTTTGAAATGTACAATGGATTCATGTTAACTATATCACCCTACTGATCTATTGAAAACCAGGACTTATTTCATCTAGCTGAATAGTTGTACCCGTTAATCAACCTCTCTTCAACCCCCCTACCCTTATGAAATTGGGCTATTTATATCCTTGCAGTAGTAACAAAAGGAATTTGAATTTAAAACATGAATTTGCAAGATTAATACCAAATTTGTACAGTTATTTTTACCCTGAATTTATTGAAAAGATAAGCTACTTGTTTAATGAAAATTCTTCGTAATCATCTTTTTTAGAAAGATCTTATTTTGTCACGTTCACTTCCGCCTTGCCTTTACTCTCAGTTGGTTTAAGTTACCAAACTGCTTTTGTTGGAGATTATACATTTTATTTGATTGCTTTATTGAAGGTCATATATTTTTTGCATGAGGACTTTTAATACATCAGAGTAGTGTAGGGCTGTCCAAGGCAAAATCCCAAACGTTTTTTCGGCACAAAAAAAGACACCCAAGAGAAAGAACAAATTGGCTTTAATCTTTCCTTCCATAACCTTTGTGACCTCTGTTATTCCCACTTCTGTAGACCTGCAATATTTTTGTTGTGTTACTATGGTTTTTTTAAAAAAACCTTAGTGATCTTATTTTCTTTATTTTCTTCTAAATTAAAAAAAAAAATATTGGTGTTACTGCTCAAGTTTTCTCCTTTGTCACAAGTTGGAAGAGTTGATTATGCTGGTGTTACAGGTGCTCACTGGGGAATGTGCTGGAGCCATTGTGTGACCATCTGTTGTATTTTTTTTTTTAACCTAAAAAAACCTTCTGACGGGCTCCTTGTGGAAATACATAATAATATGTTAAAAAATCGTTAATTTATTACTTTTGATGTAGAGTCATATCAGTATAGCAGATTTCAGAGATCTGCTTTGTTGATTTTTTTCCAAATTAACTTTTTGCTTCTTTCAATGTCTTCTAAGGCAGATCACACAAATGGATATTTTAAGTTATTAATGCATTCTTTTCTTTCTCAAAAGTCCTAGGGACCTTAAGTAATTTACTTTGGCTTCTATGCTAGCATTTATCTAGTTTATGATCTCACTTTTTCTTTCCATGTAGAGGTTAGCCTGCCCCTTTGATTGAATAGTTGAATTTATGACCTTTTTAAATGATTTCACAGTTGAAACAACTTTTTAGTTATTTTAAAATATATGGAACTTTTGTGTTTATTGTAATTTGGCCCATTTCCTAAAATATTATGCAAATAATGATTAGGTGCTTTGCATTCAAGGCATAATTTAGTTTATCTCTGGAATTCATGGGTGGAATCATTTATTTAAAAGTAAAGTTTGACTTTCATAGAGAAGGCTGAATTGTTTTGCAGACACTAAATAGAATTTTAATACAAGTGCTTGAGTTTTCTTACTTTTTAATAACTACCTTAATTTTATGTTTTTTTTTTTTTTTTTTTACCTAGCAGGGCACATTATTTTTCTTTAAAGTATAAATTTGTTTTATATAAAACTACTGAAGATAGAATTCCAAGGATGTAGAACTAAACACTGATAAGGACCCTAGAGTGGTTGGTGAACACTGTGTAGACAGGGCCTCAAGGTGTAATTCACAGATAAATTGAGGCCTTAGTAGCTTGAAGCAATGAATGTACATCACAGACATTCAACATATATAAACAAAGATCTTAATCCTAAACTGATTATTAACCCTGGGAATAGCATGTTGGAGGCTGCTGGGTGATCAGAACAATAGTATCATACACACTTTTAACTGTTGTAATAGAGATAATTGATAGAATAAAAGTACACAGAAAGTGATTAGGACAAACTTGGAAGGCGAGGCTGGATTTCTCCCATTTTTAATAAATTTTACTCCCAGTGAAGCTTTTCTTTATCATTTTATCTGCATTTATCATCTAGGAGGCATCACTTTACAACTTAGAGTTTTTATATTGTTTTATCTCCTATCTTGATAAATTTATTGACGACAGGCATATATTGTTCCTTTCTTTATAGTCCTCTTGATAACCCAGTTAGTCAATTAATTTAATATGGATCATACACTATGATAAGTGTTATAGATGTGGGACTTTAAAAATGTTTAATGTAGAAATTAACATTTTTTTTCCTGATACTCTTCCATTCTTGACTCTTTTCACTTCATTTTCCTTACTCCTTATCTCTTCTAACCATTATCATCTTTCTATGATGTCTCTCTCCTGTTCTTCAACTCTCTGTCTATACTGTCCAGACAGGAGCAACTAGCCACATGTGCCTTCTGAGCCATTAAAATGTGGCTAATCTGAATTGAGATCTGCAACAAATATAAGTTACATAGTGGATGTGATACGAACAAAAAAATTTTTAATATCATTAATTTTATATTGTTTATGTATTGAAGGGTTAATATTTTGGCCATATAGGATTACATAAAATATTACTAAAATTAATTCCATGTACCTTTTTTTCTAAAATGCAGCTGCTAGAAAATTTAAAATTATGTACGTGGATCTAGGTATATTTCTGTTGGAGAGCACTGCTCTAGATTTCTTTTGTTGATTTTTCTGCCAACAAAAATTTAGGCCATCTTCCTGCCCATTCTATTCTCACTGCTTGAAAAATATTTTCATGGGGATTGGAAATTAGAAAACTGACAAATTTCTTGAAACTTGTCTTTAAAATAAATGTTAGATGGAATATTAGTCAGCAATAACAAGCAATGAAGTATTGATACATGTTCCCACACACATTTCACTAAGTGAAAGAAGCCAGTTACAATAGATCACAGACTGTGTAATTCCAGTTATATATAAAATGTCTAGAAGAGAGAAATCTACATAGACTGAAAGTGGCTGCCTAGGATTAAGAGGGAGAGAGAAGTGAGGGATGACTGTGAATAGTGTTTTATGAGACACGAGCAGTAACATCAGACAATAGTGATTGTTGCACAACTCTAAATATATTAAAAACCTCTGAATATACATTTTTAAATTTTAAAATGGATGAATTTTATGGTGTGCAAATTATATATGTTAAAATAAGAAGAATTGGACCATGTTCGTGGCATTAAAGTGTCCCTGGTCGGTCTTGTTTGGAGCTCTGCTTCCCCTTTTCTGCCTCTTGGAATAAATTTGCCTTATTTTTTCATTAATCAATTTAGCGTTCCTAAAAACTAAGTGTATATTCTTGTTAATGTCAGTAGCAGTTGGGTGCTTTCATCTTAAAAAATGAAAAGAAACAGGTCAATGTGTATTGGAACTTTGGTAAGCAGTTACATTCCCTTTTTAAAATTGGTGTGTGCAGAAGAATTATTTTAATGCAGTTTTTCCCCCTAAGGGAACTTGTTAGCTAAATGTATTTAAGTGTCATTTTAATGCATTTTATAGCTTTTTAAAAATTCTTTATACTTCATTGATGTTCCAACATCTGATGAATTGTGGCTTTTCATTAGGACATCTGGATTTTATATATAAAAAAAAGAATAACAAAAGAAAAACTTTTTTGCAAGGTGGTTACACATATCTATTTATGCTACAAGTGTATAAATATGTATTTTATATAACAAATCTGGACAATACAAGGGTCTGTGTGCTGAAGATAAACATTTTGATTAAATTAGTCCACTATAAGACATGGAAAAAGCTTAGTGTGAAAGAGGATTTTTTAAAACAAATTCTTTCAAGCTTCATTTTTTTCTTTCTCCATTTTCCTTTAATGATGGCTAGAAACTGCAGTATCTTAAGGTAATATTATTTCTTATATTTATGCATCTGTGTGCTCATTATTTTATATGTCCTCCATTTTGACATAGCTTATTTTTCTAACCTTCAAAATAAATGTATAAGTAAACAGCTACAAAACTAATGTTACCCTGATCCATTTGACCTAAAGTGAGAAAAAAGTGGAGAAGTGCAAGTTCCTTACAGAAGGACAACATCTTTAGTTGGAGATAGGTTTTTTCTTGCATCTCCTCCATCAACTATACTGGGATAGCAGTTGAGTTGCCATTGAATTAGGTGTACTTTGCTTCTCCAACGTGAGAATTTTATGTCACCTGACTTGTAGCAGTGACTTAATTGAACAAGGAACCCCTAAAATCGCAACTATATTTGTCTTTTTTTTTTTTTTTTTTTTAAGACAAGGTCATGCTGTGTTGCCCAGGCAGGAGTGCAGTGGCATCATCATAGCTTACTGCAACTTCAAACTCCTGGGTTCAAGGGATCCTCCTGCCTCAGCTTCCTGAGAAGCTGGGAATACAGGTGTGCCACCATGCCTAGCTAATTTTTTTTTCTGTTTTTTATGGAGATAGGTCTTACTCTTCTTGTTCAGGCTGGTCTTGAACTCCAGTGTGAGCCACCATGCCCAGCCTATATTGGTCTTTAATGATTACTTCTTTTGGAAGGAAAAGGACATTCTTGAAGATTTTCAAACCACAGTTGGGCCATATAATGAATCTATAATCGATAATGTATGTAACTCTTTATGGATTTATGTCTTTTCCTCTAAATTGTAGACAACTGTTACTGTCAATGTAATGCCATTGTTTTGATAGATAAGTAACATTACTGCCTTGTTTATTAGAAATAGCCACCCATGAAAGTTTATTGCTTGGAGGAACTTAAAGAATGATAGCAACAAACTATTAGCATCTTCTTATAGTCTATAGTGGGCAGGACTGGCTCACTGGTCCAAATGATTCCATTTGTTGTTGCCGTGGATATCTGCATTTTCGTAGCAGCTTGGGTAGAAGGGTTTCAAAGCCATCCTTTCAGTATCTATAGAAGGGACCCAGATGGGGGGAGGATGGCCTCCAATGTGGAACTTGGTGAGGTGGAACAAGGTGCGTTGGTGGCTATAGGTTTTCTGCCTGACTTCTTTTTTTCTTTTGTTCCATTGTAAACAGTGGGCATAAAACTATGGCATATGATGAACTTTGCCAAGTTTTGGTACCATGCCCTGTCAGTTATAGAAGCCAGGTATATTAATTGGTGTGATAATCTAACTATAAAGAGATGTTTCAATTGGTGTGATAATCTAACTAGAAAGAGATGTTTTGATTTACTGGATGTTAGCACTTGAAGGAACATAATGAAATTCTTCCTTCTCCTTTTCCAGATGAAGAATCTGCCAAAGATCCCAACATATTTACCATTAATCTTTTTTTTCCTTCATAAGAGATTCCTGGTAATTTTAACCCATAGTGTCCATCTTTAAATGTTCCAATTTTAAGGCTACGGGAATGGCTTTTTATGTTTATAGAAGTTTAGCATAAAAGCATATATTTCCAAAATTCTGTGGGTTTTAATAATCCAAAGAATATTGTTAATGGCCATAAGAGAAATTGTTAATCATTTTGTGTGTTCATTTTTACTGGTGATTGAGATGAGTACAGGGAATAATAAGGAGAAGAGTAATGGATTTCTATCATATATTTAAGCAAATAAGTGGATTTAAAATATTCTCTTTTATTCTCTCAAATGGTATTTTTCCTCTAGTTTTATTGAAGTATAATTGACCAGTAAAATTTGTATATATTCAGTGTGTACAATGTGATAATTTAATACTCCTATATGTTGTGTAATGAGTACCACTGTCAACTTCATTTGCATATCCTTCACCACACATAGTTACCCTATTGTGTGTGTGTGTATGTGTGTGCACGCATGCATCGTAAGGACAGTTAAGATCTGCTTCAAATAGTGTGGTCTCTTATTGTGAACAATTTATTGTGGTCGCCATTTATTTCTAGTCAATATTCAAATACCTAGTTTACGCTTTTATCTGAAATTATATTTTAAATTTCTTAATATAGAGTTATCTGCGCTATATTGTGAGTTTATGGAGATTTGTATATTTTTATTAACTTTTCAAGGGTAAGTAGTGCCCATCAGATGACTGACTCTCCAAGGCACTTCCTATGCTGGCTTTGTTCCCTTCTCTTTCCCCAAACATTTCCATGTTTTCCATTCTTTAGTTCTGATGGAGAGAAGGGGATTGACTTTCTTCTTGTGGTTGTTCGTCTTGACAGTTTGCGCCACTAAACTAAGAGGAGAGATGGAGGGAAATTGAATATTCAAATGGCTCTCGGGACCCAGTAGAGAAAGTTGAGAACAGAAATTGGGAGAATGATTTCCTTGCCTCCTCTACTACTTGTACATTTGACAGTGAGGACAGTACATGTGGGAATGTTAAGGAGTTAACATTAATAGTACTGTGGCTAAACAGATGGTGTAATTAGCCCACAATGGGGAAGAACAACATTTTCATGTTTGGATAAAAAGGGCTCACTGTGGGTGGTAGAGTAAGAGGTTCCAAATGACAGTACATTATGAAGATCAGGAGAGTGACTTTTATACTTCATGATTTAGGAATGTATCTGTACACACATGTACACACACACACACACACACATATATCCTCCAGACAATATTAATGTAAGTAAACTAACTCTTGTTATTTTTAGGAAAAATTGCTCTGTAAATAAATGCACAAATGTCTATTAATTCAGCTTAGTCTAGAAGACATGGCTAAATACTGTGGAAAATGGGAAAAGGATTTGGTCTTTGTATTCAAGTAGCCAATTTTCTGGGATAAATTCATAGGACAGCAGCAAATATAGGACCTGGCAAACATTATTATAGTCAAAATTTATTTTAATTGATTAGCTAGATGAATAGTTAGCCAAGTTCAGCCGAGTTCTTCATAAAGAAAATATTTTCATAAGACTGTGGAGAGAAGTTAAAGGACTAAGTCTGTCTCTTCCACTCATCTAGCATTGTTATCTATTTCTCTGTGTGGGAAGAGGTTTGCTCTTGTCAAATGTTATTCATTCTAAACTTGGTTATGTATTTTCATGAAGCACAAGAAGTGATGCAATAGCAAGAAAACATAATCAAAGGAATAAAAGAATATGGCAAGCCTTTCAGTTTGTATAACATGAAAATATTTTCCTCAGTAAATCTGGAAGTTGAAATTCGTTATATTCTGTGCTGTTTAGGTAGATCTCAGTCAAATTTTTACAAAAATGTAAATTTAGAATAATACCTCATACTTTGGCTAATTATTAGAGAGATATTTGTAGATTTTTCCCATTGTCAGCCCATCTGCTCCTATGGTACAGTCATAATGCAGAAACATTGACATCTCAATTATTTCCATGGCAACAAATTGATGTCAGGATCCTACATTTGACTTCACTGCAGGACCAAACAGGATTTGGATTACAGGGATGGGTTGGGAGTTCTTATTGAAGTCAAGTCTTAAAGAGAGGAGAATAGAAATATTTTGGGAAATGTATATGTTTTTTAAATTTAGCCTTACCTTTAAAGAGGAAAGAATAAAACTACATAAAGTGAATGAATGAATGTTCTTCTCTCTCTATATGTACAAAGACGAAGTGAAGGACATTTGCTCTCTCTCTGACAGTTGCAAGTAAAAGTTTGAATCTGATTTAATGTTTACTCAAAACCCTAAAAGAACAAAGCCTCAAGCAGTTGTCAGTAGTACAAAATAGGCTGGGCATGGTGGCTCACACCTGTCCTTGTAGCACTTTGGGAGGTCAAGGACGCAGCAGGATCACTTGAGACCAGGAGTTCAAGACCAGATTGAGCAACAAAGGAAGACCCTCATCTCTACAAAAAAATAGAAAAAATCAGCCAGGTGTCATGGAGGCGTCCTAGTTACTCAGGAGGCTAAGGCAGGGAGGATTCCTTGAGCTCAGAAGTTTGAGGTTGCAGCAGTGAGCTATGATGATGCCACTGTACTCCAGCCTGGGGAACAGAGTGAGACCTTGTTTCAAAAAAAAAAATTACAAAATAGTGAAAGTCCAGAACCTTCATACTTTTAATTAAGTTATATGTATAAATATTAGTATATGGTACCCCAACTTTATGTAATCTTGTGTGTCTTTGGTTTAGGATATAATTATAGTTGATCTTCCATACTGTAAGGACTGCATAGGTTCAGAGTGTTGGTGATACTTTTTCTTCTTTTTCCATTTTGTGCTGCAGTGAAGACTACTGAGTATTCCTTTACTTATTCCAGACATGATTCCACTCATTCTTTATTGCCAACAGTCAGGGGAAACAATTAGATTTGGTACCTATTAATAAACTTTATTGAATCTAAAAATATTTCTGAGTCTTTTCTGTTCTGTATCCCTTCATACGTACTTGTAAGCTGGTCTCATTTTATTCAAGTTCGTTTAGGTTTCTGTCTCCCTTGCTAGATTGTGAAGGCAGGAACTATGTCTTCATTATACTCCTAGTGTCTGGCACATAGTGGGTACTTTAAGTCACTTTATTGATAAATGTGATCTCACAGATTGTCAGGGCATTACAGATTCTCAAAATGTTGTTGGTGTCATCCCATTCCACTGTTGGACCTTGAGTTTTGCAGGGTTAAAATTTTGACTTTGTGTTTAGGAGACTGACTTATGATAAGCAAACTGAAAAGAGACTGACTTATGACGTACAATTGGTGATAATTCCCTGAGTCTATTTTTTTCACTCCTTTTGATGAATGAGTCCATGCCAAGGCATCACATTGTAGATTAGATGGCTCCTGTGTGAACCAGTTTTAGAATTAGATGTTCAAAGGTATTTTGGTTGCTGTATAAATTGTCTCTGGACATTTCTATCTAGGTACCTGGTAGCCATCTCTAGGAAGAAAATGTTTTCTCACTCTTACCTGTACTGGACAGACACCACCAACAAATACATTCTTTCCTCTTCTAAAATGATTTGCATGTCTTTACCTTTCCATTAATTATTACTTTAGGTAGTAGAGTGTGAATAAATTGGTAATGATTTGCTTATGTATTCATGTTCCTGAGAAGGCACCCTGTGATAATGGCCATGCCAATAGGTTGAGGGTTTATTCTGAGCCTGACAATATACCAAGGGATTTACGTGCATCATTACATTTAAACATTTAACCACTGTAGGAGGCAACTACTACTGTTCTTCCTCTTATAACAGAGAGGGAAGGAGAAGCAAAGAAATGTATAGTAACTTGTCCCACATCATACCCTGAAATAGGTAGAAGAGCTGGGATTTGAATCTGATTCTGGAGTCGGGGCCCTTGCCACTGGGCTCATACACAGATTGATAGCTCATTTTAAAGTAGGATATGCTGCCTATGTTTTAACTTTCATTGTTTTCGATATTGGAAGGTGAGCTTGTTTCTAAATTCAAAGAAAATCCCACTTTAGCCCCAAGTGGGAATGGTAGTTTTCTACCTGCAGTATCCCTGTTTTCAAGGTCAGAGAAGCAGAGAATTGGCATGAGGCTAAGAAGAAAATGAGTGTACTTAATGATAAGAATTTATAATGAGGTTTCGAATGAGCAAATATACCCATTTTGGGTTCATTTAATTTTTTCCTGTGCAGCTTAATAGCATTGCAGTAAAAACTTGCTAATTTAGATGAGTTGTGGGCAACACCTGTCTGAATTAACTGAAAGTCTGAATCACAGAATAATTTCATAGAAATTAAGTTTTAATATTTTTCTGGTACATATAATTAGCCTATCAATTAGGAGCTAGTAAAACTAAGCTTCTGAGTTACTTACTTAGAATAGTTTGTTTTACATTAGCACTCTGTCTTCAATCTTATTTATGCTATTAATTGGCTTTTAAAGTATTTTAATATTTCCTCCCTAGAGATTGGCTTTTTGCAAAAAGATTGGCTTTTTCACTTTGTAGTGAAGCTTTCATGTACTTCACTACATTTAATCCCCACAAAAAACCTTATTTTTCAGACTAGTCAATTTGGTGTGAAAAGGGAATAATAAAATCATTTTTTTTTCTTAGGGCAAGATGGCTGGTCAACCATAGCCTGGCCTAGAAAGTGTGTCTTTTAATGTGTTTCATTATCACTACACAAATATTTGCTGTTTAGTAGACTCTTTTTTTTTTTTGAGACAGAGTCTCACTCTGTTGCCTCGGCTAGAGTGCCATGGCATCAGCCTATCTCACAGCAACCTCAAACTCCTGGGCTCAGGCAATCCTTTTGCCTCAGCCTCCCGAGTAGCTAGGACTACAGGTATGCGCCACCGTGTCTGGCTAATTTTTTCTGTATATTTTTAGTGGGCCAATTAATTTCTTTCTATTTTTAGTAGAGACAGGGTCTTGCTCTTGCTCTGGCTGGTCTCCAACTCCTGCCCTTGAGGGATCCACCTGCTTCGGCCTCCCAGAGTGCTAGGATTACAGGCGTGAGCCACCGCGCCCGGCCTAGACAACTCTTTTTCATTTGTCATCAAAGTTTGTTGAGCAGCATTTGCTCAGGCTGCTATAACAGAATACCATATACTGAGTGGCTTATAAACAACAGAAATTTATTTCTCATAGCTTTTTTTTTTTTTTTTTTTTTTTTTTTTTGAGACAGAGTCTCGCTTTGTTTCCCAGGCTAGAGTGAGTGCCGTGGCGTCAGCCTAGCTCACAGCAACCTCAAACTCCTGGGCTTGAGTGATCCTTCTGCCTCAGCCTCCCGGGTAGCTGGGACTACAGGCATGCGCCACCATGCCCGGCTAATTTTTTATATATATATCAGTTGGCCAATTAATTTCTTTCTATTTATAGTAGAGACGGGGTCTCGCTCTTGCTCAGGCTGGTTTTGAACTCCTGACTTTGAGCAATCCGCCCGCCTCGGCCTCCCAAGAGCTAGGATTACAGGCGTGAGCCACAGCGCCCGGCCTTCTCATAGCTTTTGAGGCTGGTCAAGGTGCCAGTAGCTTAGGTGTCTGGTGAGGGCCCTCTTCCTGGTTCATAGACAGCCATCTTTTGGCTGTGTCTTCACATGGCTAAAGAGGCGAAGGAGCTCTCTGGAGTCTCTTACAACTAATGGTTTTGTCAGTCATTGAAGGTCGTTGCTTTATTCCATTAAGGCTTGCAAAATGGAGATTTTATTGTTCTGTATCCATATATTATTTAGAATTAGCTTATATAGAAGAGCTTTGCTTTACCTGCTAGGACTATTTGGTTATCTTGAAACTCAGTTTATTATGGCAACATGGGACAATTCTCTTCCTTATGTATCAGTTTTCAGCCTACTAAGTTGGTGCCCCAGCATCCACTGTATTTTTAAAAGTTGTTTCAAGAGATTCTTATGTGCAGCGATGAGAGAGAAACTAGAGCTTGGATACATCCCCAATCCCAGAGTTTTATTACTTATTATAAAAGCAGATTTACAAGTTGGCTATTGTTTTTACCACATGATATATTCTTTTGCCAAACTTTATCACATTATGTGGATTTCTTTCAAAGCAATTCTGTAGGAGTGTTTTGGGAGGTGCTTTCTTATATTCGTTCATCTACAAACTAAAGTAAATGAACCACAGAAAAAAAACACTTCTAGGGCAACCTAAAAATAATAATGCAATAGCTAACATTTATTCAGGGTTTATTTGGTGCTCATCTTTGAGCTTAGCCCTTTGCAACCATTAGCTCATTTGACCCTCATAATACCCTATGAGGTAGGTAACCTAATTTCTCATGCAACGAAAGAAGAACCAGAAGCTAAAATGTATCTACTTGTCTAATGTTATGGGGCCAGCAATGGGTGGGGTGGGGCTGAAGGGTGCTGTATGTATGGAGACCTAGAGCCTATATGGTGGACCCCAATTCTCTGCTCCTCTCAGAGTGGAATATTTCATGTGTCTGATACCATCCCTTGTGTGGACCTTTTGTACTTCCATTCTGAAGCAAAGAAATGGAATGATTGTGTTTTTAATCTTCAGGTTCTGCCATAAAAAAATAGATATAGGCAGAGTTGTATACAGTGGTTGTATTTTGATTAGACCATTATGGCTAGCATTTTCCAAGTGGTTACAATGTGATGGATATTATGCTCTTTACTTACCTTTATGTTAACAGTTAATCATTGAATCTGCAGGTTAGTGGTTAGCTCTTTTTTTACGTCTGAGGAGATACAGGCTTAAGGAAATCCAGTGCTCAGTGTGCCACAGTGAACTTTGAACCAAGGCTCCTCCGACTGCATAGCTCTTTATTCTTAATCACTTTATGCTGAGTAGCCAGAGGAAGAGTAAATAGGAATTAAGCATAGTTTGGAGAGTAGCCTTCTCCAGAAGCCAATTTAAAGGTTGTTTTCCAGCCCAAACAGGAGAGCCACATCGCAAAGCACATGATTTTTGTAGAATGTGTCCCAATTAATTCTCTCAATGTCAGAACTTGGTCATATAGTCTGCTTGTTTTCGTTTTTTTAGTTACTCCGTGGTTTTGGACAGTGAAGGAATAGGTGTTGACTAATCATGATCAGCGCAGAATTTTGCTGCTATTATTTCAATAGGTGTTGCTCATTATTTGGAAATAAGCATGCAATAAGAGGTCTTGCTGTATCTTATTCTTGTGTGGTTGCCTCATTATGATTGTGGAATGTGAATTTAAGAAAAGTAAGCCTTGGTTATTTTTTCCAATGATTAAAGCTTTGGTTTTACAGATACATAATTTTACTCTAATGTTTTTAATAATTAAAAGCATATAAAGAGAATGCAAGGCATCCCTATAACCCTCTTTGGAAGTAAAGACTCAGTCAGTGATCAGCCACAAATTAACTCAGGAAAAAGTACTGGATGCATTTTTGTATATTTTAAGTGAAGAGAAGAGAAGACTCAAGACGGATGGCTGTGTTTATTTAAGGGGGAAGATTTTTATGTGAGAGGTGGGGAATACAGAAAAAGTGAAAGGAGACCAAAACAAAAGCATAAGAAATAAGAAAAGCAGAGATTATGGTGACACTAGAACAGTGGGAAGCAATCTGAACCAGGTAGAACAGTGATGGAGACTTTGGGAGTGGGCTCAAGGTGCCCTGGTCTGTCCCCATGAACTTAGTGGTTCTCAAACTTTTGGTCTTAAGTACCCATTTATGATCTTAAAATTATTGATGACCCCAAATAACTTCTGTTTATGTGGATTATGTCTATCAATGCTTAAAATATAAGAAATTAAGACTAAGAAATTAAAAAAAAACAATTAAACCCATTCTGTGTTTATAAACTGTATTTTTGTAGAAAAATAATCCTATATTTCTAAAACAAAAAATAATTTAGTGAGAAGACAGACATTTCTTTACATATTTTGCAAATCTCCAATATCTAGCTTACCGGAAGCCTGGATTTTCATGTCTATTGTGCATTCAATCTCTTGTATTTTGTTTTGGTTGAATGTATGAAAAATATCTTGCCCCAAACAGATATGTAGTAGAAAAGGGAGGTGTATTTTAATAGACTTTTCAAACAATTCTTTATATCCTTCTTTGATACTATACCCAAACTCTACATGTTCTAATTTCTTAAAGAGTTTGAATATAGGATATAAAACTTCATCTAAGCACTTGTACTTCATTACATTAAACTATGTTGGTATTTTTTGTACTTTGGATGGATCTTTTACTTTTACATGATTTTGTAACATCATGTAGTGGTCAATTAGAAAATATCAGTTTACTAAGTTATGCAGTTCTTCCAAATGTTGACAAATTTCATTATGTATCAAACAATCATTTATTAATATCAGAAAATGTTTTAAGTGTTAGAAAAGCTGTCAAGCCCAGGATGGTGGATACAGTTTTCCAATTTATTAATTTCTGTCTAAAAGCTCAAATTTTATCACGGGCAACAGAAATTACCAGTTATTTTTCTTGATCTGATAGGCTCACTCATTCTTGTTCCAGAAAATGTTGGTCAAGACCAGTTTGTCTTTAGTCATTCATTCATGAATTCATGAAATGGCCTTTCATGAAAAGAATGGGTAGTTGAGCTCATATTTCAGTCTCAAAAATGCTTTTTTTTGAGATAACTGTCCACCCCATTCTGATATGCAGCACACATGTTTTATGTATATTTTCTTCATCACAAGGAATATTAAAATGGCATACTCAAGGACAGTAATTTTTAAAAATTAATTAAATTTACAGGTTTATCAAAAACATTCTCAAGTAAAACTGCATTTTATTTACTCTGATGACATGTCAGTGAAGAGTATGAAATGACTACCAGTAAAATTTTGTGCCCCTGCCTTGATTCCTGCTAAAGAAATTGAACAGTTTTACCTACCAATGGTTTTATTGTGCCATCAATGGAAAAAGTAAATAGTGTCTTAGTATCATTATGAAAATTATTTTGACCTCACAGATCCTTAGAAGGGTCCTGGGAACATACTCTTTGAGTGTCCTTGGTTCAGGGTGGGAGCTTAGAGTTGTCATATACAGTAAAGTAATTGTTCTTGTATGTAAAAATACTCTCCTGGAATATATTTCTAAGAGTAGAATTTCTTCCATGCTTTCAAATAAATGGTTTTGTTTAATTGGTTCATTAACAGCTTGGGAAAATTAAATTGCTATTACAGAGAAGAGGATAATTTGTTTTTAATTTTCAAATAAATTAAGTACAATAATGCTTCACAGTGAATTTCTTAATAGTGATCTTGCTATTATAACTGTGTGCATCTTTAGAAACAAATATGGTTTGCACAGGTGACATACCTCTCTATTGTCAAAGTGTTAATCATTTCTCTGCTTATAGAGTTGTTGGTCTGATTTTTATGCTACTGTGGTTTAATCTCACACAGTAAGTATATGGGCAAAAATAGCTTAAGTGTGAATATGTTTGACTCTTCAGTTACTGCATTAACGTAGTATATATTCTACACAAGTATTAAATATTTATTCCTACCCTTGGTTAAAAGTCAATTTAAAAATTGCACCTTGGGAAAAAATTACTGTTTTTACCTAGAAAGATCAGATTATGCAAGTCTTTCTAGTATTTTCTGTTGTTTTTCTCCTCTTTTTAATCCAGATTTCCCTTGTGGGGAAAAAAGCAACATTGAAGTATAAAGTAGAGCCAGGAAAGAAGTGTCCTTCTAACAATAATGATGTCATAGTACATTTCTTTTTAAGTTCTGCAGGTATGTTAAGAATAGTTCTGTAGATTGATATCAAACACCCTGGGGGACCAAAATAGCAAATTCTAATAAAATAATACATAAAATATAGCTATTAATCTGTTTAATATAAAGTGATACAAAGGAATAAAATATTAAAAGAGTTTTAAAGGAGACTGATTTTCAATTGTATACAGTATGAGATTTTGTGAAGACCTTTCCCAGATGCGTGTGGGTGTGTTTTTGTTTAACAATCACATGAATACAAACATTGAAATACATTTTATAAAACAGGCATGGCATAGAACAGGAACACTTTGCTAGTTAGAGAAGGCAAAATGTTTTGTTAAATGACCCCTTGTAAATGCTGTGCTTGGTTAATACTTTTTATATTTGGTTAGTGGTTAAAGTTTAAATTGTAAATGATATTCATACTTTCTTGTCCCCATCTCACCTCAAACACATAGAGCAGAAAAATCTTTGATTCCTGTTAGCAAGTAACTAGAATCATAAAGAGCTACACGAATAAATCATTTATTTCCAATATTATTTAGTGCCTAATATATGGCATGCTCAGTGCTGAATGCTGAGGATAAAAAAGGACTAAGATTAGGACTTTGTTTAGCAGAGACAAATGTCTCTATGGCTCTTTACAGGAATTTGTACCGGGGCCTCAGGAAGAGTACAGTTCTATTGGGGGTGTGTGTGTTAAATGAAAAGACTACAAAGTCTTTGCAGAACAGCCGACCAATTGGAATTATATGCACTCAGATGACTTAACAGTTTTAAGTACCAATTATTTATTGTCTCTCTAGAACACTAGAACCAAGGTTATAAAAAATTAATAGTTCTTCATTTAGTTCAAAATTTATGAAGAATCTGTAGCATCTATTATGTGGCAGTCCCTGGGGATGCTGGAATAAATGGCAGGCTACAGTAGTGGGAGAGTTTCATGATTTCAATATGACGTAGTGAGTGCGCTGGAGATGAAATGTACAAAGAGGCATCTAACATCCTGGTGGCTGGTCATGTCAACCACAACAAAACCAACTTGTGTTTGCCACAACGTAAAGAAGGATAATTCTAAATCATGGACTATTTTCTTATGTTTACTTAGCATGAATATTTCTAAATAAAAAGAGGTCATTGCTTGTGTGCTGTAGATATTTCTTATCCTCTAGAATCAGGCGTCCTCAGACTACGGCCGAGGGCCACATGCGGCCCGCCGAGGACATTTATCCGGCTCTATGGGTGTTTTTGCCGCCACTGCCTGTCCTGCTTAGCGGACGACTGGTCCCCGGGCCACAGTGCGCATGTGTGGAATGTGCACCCGCATCCTCCAAAGGCCCTCCAACGTTGGGAGGGACAGTGAACTGGCCCCTGTTTAAAAAGTTTGAGGACCCCTGCTCTAGAAGCATGGTCTTGAGTCTGCATACTGGAAAATGGCCAAGGTATTCTCACTATCTTAAGCACTCATAATAGGTTAAGCCTGATTCAAATCCCACCACTAATTAGCTATTAGGTCCCTAGATCAGTTATGTAATGTCTTCTAAACCTTGCTTTCTTCTATTGTAAATTAGAGATAAAAATAGTAGCCAAATCCTAGGTGTTTTTGTGAGCATTTAATGAGATAATCTATGTGAAGTGCTTAGCGTGGTGCCTGGCATATGGTAGATGCTTGTTATGTGTTAGCTATTATTATTTTCTCTTAAAGGATTTTAATAAACAAATAGCATTTAATCCTCAAAATAACTCCAAAATAGGATTTTTTTCTTATTTCACATCTCAGGTAGAAATCCTGGCATTCTTGCATGGCTCTGCACTACCAACCAAGAGAACAGCTGCATTTAGTGTTGTATTTAGGAGCTGCATTTAGCTGCAGCTAAATGCATTTAACTGCATTTAGTGTTGACAATGATTTTTTAGAGTGTGATTCCCCTTCCTATTAAAATAGGATAATAAACATTTTCTAACCCCTCACCACGTGCAAAACACTATGCTAAGTATTTTAGAAATAGGAAACTTGAAACTAAAATTATTCTTGTCCTTAGGAAGCTTACACTTTATCACGATAAATAAGATAAATATGTAGAGGACTATATATACTGTGTAGTTAAAAAAAAAAAAGGAAAAGTATTACTTAGCTTTGTCTTATTTAAGCTTTAGGTATTCTGAGAGGTAAAAAACATAAGATTGCAGTTGTTAGAAAAGGCCTTTGTTAAAAAGCTGTTTTGAGCATTTTCCCCTACTGTTTTCCTTAGTTTTATTTGCAAGCTGGAGCAGGTATTAAAGATGAAGTGTTCTGGTGGGAGCGGTAGCCCGGGGCGCTTGAAGCATTGCTAATTTCAAACCTTGTAATTTAGTTAAATTGAAACATAACTGCATTTAGATGAATGGGCTGCTAGTTTCCCTTCCCAAAGCAAACATGCCAACCTCTCATTACTTCTTGTCTGTACTAAGGCTTCTGTGCTATTCAGATCTGCTCGTTTACACATAATTGACATGTAACGGTGTTGATGTTGCAGATTTTTTATTTTGAAAAAAGAATTAAAAAAAATAGGGATGCTTTCCATAGCATACTGTATTAATCATTTTACATTATGAAGGGAAAATGCGACAGTGATTCCAGGTAACTTGGTGTTCCTGTGGAAGGTGGTTTGTGCAGTTCTTGGCTCGTGCTTTTACAGACCTGGGAGTAAGTGACACAGTAAGTCTGATTACGAATACAGTTTATCTTCATTTGGAATCCATGACTTCTATTAAATTTAATTACTTCCCCGGTGGCTTCTATTAAATTTAATTAATTTCCCCTGCAGCTGGTATGGTAGAGGTGCTGCCGCTAAATGAAGGTGATTGCTAATTGCGGGAGTTTTCTGAAAGAGGTTTTACCCTTTCTCTTGTTTATCTGGAAATCGCTTATCCAGCCAGACGTCTCAGAACATTAGTGAGAAGTTGCAGGTTGCAAAGTCATAGGTGAGTTCATCATCATTACTTAGAGAACTCTTAAGGTTTTTTGTTTTTGTTTTTTCCCAGTCTGATCCTTTAGTTAGCGTGTCTTTTGGTGAGAGGACAGTGTAGGATTCTAAGAAGAAAACTGGCCCAGTCTTAACCAAGACAAGATGGAACATGTTAGGCCTATATACACATGGCGGTTTCTGGCAACTGTATCAGGTTAATTGTTGCTCAGTTTCCAAAACACGAGAGGTGAAAGAATTCAGCATTGTGAGCAGTGTTATTACCCATCCAAGCCATTATTTGGGGGACTCCATCAAATGAGAATAAACAGTCATATTGTTAATACGATTTATTTTACTTGGGCCCTACAGCTGTAATGATATTATAAATATCAGTATACATTCCTAAGGCAAAACTAGAAAATTTAAAGCATTTTTAAAAATCAAAACATATAATTGTTATATACCTACTACCATTGTGTTGTTTCTAAAAGTTGGTCAAATGTTAGGAAGAAAAATGTATACCATAATTGGATGTCCATGCATTTAAGGCATTTTTTTTAATTCTCTGCCTTTCATTTCATAATAGAGAAAGGAACTCTCACTATTCATAGTATTATATATAAATATGTAGTGTATATACAATACACATATTACTTTTCATAGCAGTCCAATGAATTCTTTCCAATGAAGAATTGAAGCTCAAGTTCTTGTCTTTTCACTCAGTAATTATACCTGCTTCTATAAGTATGTGAAAATCCTGGCTTTAGAGGAAGTTCTATTGTAGTTTGAATGGACAATAAACACTCCTTTGGCAACAAGCTTAGAAAGCCTTTTTTCCCCCATAATTTCATTTTCTATGTTTTCTCCTACTTTTCTGTACACTCTGTTTAGCTCAAACTGGGAGGCGATTATCTTACTTTAAATATCAGTTTGATGTCCTTCATGTTTCATAATGGTCCTGTTCTCTTTTTTTCTACTCTCCATGATAGTTTTTCCTGATCACATAGCTACTAGTACCATCTGTAAACCCATTCATTAGTCTAAATTTATGACTCCAGTCTTGACCTCTCTTCTAAGCCTGTTAAAGAAAACCAGCGCCAGACAGTAGTTAAAGGGGTAAAAACAGATTTTATTCAGGAACTATTACAAAGGGGAAAGAGAGACCTCAGTACAGAACTGGTCTTAATTCTGAATGCAGCACTGACAAGTGTAGGCTTATAGCTAAGGAAGCAGGGTGGGGGTCAGCAGATGGAAACTTACTAAGAGGACGCATGAAGGGTAAGGGGGATTCTGGTTAAACTGACCTAACAGGACTCTTGCATCACCTGGGGGGGGTGGGGGAGGAGGAACTAGATCAGATATCTAGAGTGGGGGATTCTCACCAAACTGATCAGCAGGATTTTTGCTAAAATTAGGCTGTGCAGCTCTGGCGCACTTGGGGCCTAATGGAGAAAAATACGTAGAGGAGCCCGAATAAGTGTGGTCAAGGAGAGCATCTCTGTCGAGCTTCAGAACCTTTCACTCATTGCATATGTCCTTAGGTTATTTCCCAGGCATAGCAAATTGAAATCATCAAATCCCTGTACAAATCTATATTTTTTTCCTCCAGTTCTCCCTGCTAGCCTTGCCTCGGTGATTAATGTCAGGAACCTGGGACTCATAATTTCTCCTTCTCCCTCATGCCTTGCCTTCAAGCATTAAGCTCTATTTAGTTTAATATCAGATCTTTGTACTTTATTGCATTTCACCCCAACCTCACCATTTGAGTCTATGCCACACAGACAACTATAGTATTTGCTCCCTAATCTACTTAGTGTTCGTTCAAATCCATTCTCCTGAGAGCTTGTTATCTTTGGATTGTAATTATGATCACTTTTCTTTCCCCATTCTTCCCCACCTCTCTCTGCCCCTCTCTCTGCCCCTCTCTCTTTCTCTCTTTCTCTTTTCTTTTTTCCTTCCTTCCCTCCCTCCCTCCTGCCCTCCCTCCTTCCCAGTTTTCTTTCTCACCCCTCTTCCCTTACCTCCTTCTCACCCCTCCCTTCTTCAGGTACCTGACAGAATGATAAAGACTTGTGTGTTTCAGTAAACTTACTAATGATGTAATCTGAATTTACTTAAAGACAGTATACTGATAACCATATGGAATTTGAAGGAAATTATCTGTGTTTTTTAGAATGACCTGAATGTCATTTTTTCTCTGCTACCATTTTTAAAGAAATCAATCTTTTGTTTTTTGTATTTTTTTCTTTGTGAAATGTGCTATGTTATTATGTTATTGTAACTTCATTTGTCAGAGTTATTTTAAATTTGCAACCAACTACTAAATTTCTAAACTTTACAGTTCTGGTAGAAGTACACATATGTTTGCTTTTCATTAGTGGTATCAGATTTAGAATTCCTTTTATTTGTCTTCTCAATTAGTTATTAAGTTTCCTGATTGTGCTATTTAACTGATACTGTATTAATGTTCACTAATTGGAGCCATGGAAATGCGCGAGTCAATCAATGAATGAATTAGAATTTTTCTCTTTACATGTTTCTAACTATCCTTAGTTGTTCTGTGCAGGGCATGGGGAGGCTGCGTAGTGGAGACTGTGCTACCAATTTTGGTTTGAATTTTGGTCCTACCACGTAGGACAGTGTACTCTTATTCTTTAGAAGCTCACTACGGTGTGGGAGAAATGAGATAGATAATTGGTAGGATACAAGTATCCAGGGCTAGAAACAATTAGGGATATTTATGGGCATTGGCAACCAATTCTCTACATAGGAGGGACTTAGGAGTGGCCACAGACTTGTTTTAAGGCTGCATTTGATAGCATGCAAATGTATATTTATTTGAAATGTATCATAAATAGTTTACTTGAGGTGAGTTTAGGTGTCTGAGGAAGTGGCTGGAAGTTGAACCATACATCCCCAGTTGACTCTGATTCTACCAGTGTTGGAGGAAAGAAGAGAATGTGGACAGAGATAAAATAATGAAAGTGGGAGCTACAAAGGGAAGGGTAAGCAAAGCATAGAAAAATGAGGTGAATATAGTCCTAAGGCTAGACGGATTTCACCTGGCAGAGTAGAGAGAATTCAGGGAGGAAAGTCTACCTGCATTATTTATTGTTCCAGAACTAACTTTTACATATTTAAACTTTTACAAATCTGCATCTTATTCAGAATTATAAGGAATATTATGAAGTATTTTGAGGACATATCTACCAGTATTTATCTTTGCCTGTCTTTTCTGATACTCATTCAAATATGGATTTGATGCCTGAGATCTGACTTTGATGACTCCATAGTTGTTCTGGGTTTGGATGTCAGAGGTCTCTGAAGGTTTGATTTTACTTATTTTTTTTTTAGATGTGGGGCTTTGTGTAGCTACTGAATGTTGGTGGTTACCAGGGTCTCTTCTAAACTGTTTTTCTAGGCTTCCTTTTCTGATATTTTTTCTTTCAGATGGTAGTAAAGACCATTTGTGCTTTCCTAATCTTTTATTACCGTAGTAGGGAAAAAACCCAGCTGCCCAGCTTTCATGTGTAACCACTGTGTACAAATTACTAATCTTGTGATTGCCTCTTAGGAGGTCAGTTTTAGGGAATTTGTGTCTTGTAAATCCCTTTTTTTGGAACTGACTGTGTTATACTGCTGTAATTTTCATGGAAGATAGATGTGATTCCCAAGCTTATGTAGATTAGCTTTTTTCTAGGATATCTAGAGGGGAGACTAGTTGGGCAAGAGCAGAGGGTCTTAATGTAAGGGATGGAGGACTGGCCTTTGGGAGAGGAATCTGGAGGGTGGCCTCTGGTCCTGCTTGACCTAAAAACCGATGTTGTTTGTCAGTTGGTTTAATTTTTTAATCTTTGTTTCTCTTATTCACAAAAGAGCACTTCAGGACACCTAGGCCAGGCTGACCTCACTGTTTATTGATTACTTTTGCCCAGTAATATGTTCTTCCCACACTGCCTAGTGTTTTCATTTCACATTATGTTTTTTGAACTAGCACAACGTAAGGACTAATTGGGGTGATTAAGTCTCCTTAAAAAACATGAATTGCTTTTTAGAGGTTTAAGTGGCTACCCAAAGTTCATACTGTTGCTAAAATATGAATAAACAATATGAAAAGGAAAGGAAAACTTTTAAACAGACTTTTAAAAAGATCTTCAATAACTTTATAATAAAGAACTGCAAATTAAAATGACAAGAAATGTCTTTTTTTTTCCACTCGTCAGATTGGCACACACCTAGCAATTTGATAATGCTCTTTGTTTGCAAAGGTTTTGGACACGGTCATTCTTACATGCCTGTTGTTTGGTGTGTAAGTTCGAACACATACTCCACCGTGTAATTTAGCAATATCCATCAAATATAGATGAGTGTATTCATAACACCTCCCCCCTGGAATTTATTAAAAATATCTGTATATAAGATGTTCATGGCAGTATTCTTTTTAATAGCAAAAGATTGGAAAACAACTAAATGTCCATCAGTATGGAGCTACTTAAATCCATTATATATAGTGCACTCATACAGTGGAATACTCTCCAGCTGTTAAAAAAGTTTAAAATGAGGCAGTTCTTTATATACTGATATGGAAAGGTCAAACCATTTTATTAAAGATAAAAAGATAAGGTGTCCAGCAGCTTGTATAATGTGCTACCTTCCATTAAGTAGGAGAGAAAATAAAGTATATTCCTACTTGCTTGTATACACACATATATGCAGTATCTGCAGACATACATAGTACCTTCTAATGGCAGCAGTTACCTGCAGAAGGGGAAAATTTCACTATATTAAAATTTTTTGAAACATACAAATACATAATCGCAAAAATTAAATTGAAAAATCATACTTTTTGGTGAGTTAACTTAATAACATTGTTTCCTTCCTAACACTCATCTGAAATCAGTGGGAAAGGAGTTTTGACTGGGAAGGAAGGAGGAACTGAGCAGTTGCAGAGCGTTGAATTCTTCTGTGTGGCAGGATCTAACCCATAACCTACAGTGAGGACAGCTTGAAGCCGTTGGGAGATATGAAGTTAGGCAGTAGGAACTTTGTAAGAAAATGGAGCTGAAAGGATGCCAAAAGTTAATTTAAACTACAGTCTTCCCTGTATAAACGCAGGGGGTTGGTTCCAGGACTCCTGCATATACTAAAATCTGTGCCTACTGAAGTCCCACAGTTGGCCCTGTGGAACCCACATTTGGAAAAGTCAGCCCTTATATATTCGGGTTTTTGTATCTCCTGAATATTGGAGTTTCAATCTGTATATGGTTGAAAAAAAATCTGTGTATAAGCAAACCCACCCAGTTCAAATTCATGTCATTCAAAGGTCAGCTGTACTTTGAAATTTTGTGTGCAGCCAAGAAATCTCCAAGAAAAGCAAAAGATAGGTGGGATGTTCTTTCTTATCTACTCTCCTGCTTTTTGTGTGAAGCAGAATTTAATTGCTATCAGAATGAAAATATAACGTAAATGCTTTGAGTTAGCACATGGTTGAGGTCTATTACAGGCCAAATATATTTAATTGTCTACTCTGGGAACCTTTCTAATGTTTAGAAGTCTGTATATGTTTGCAACTGCATTTTCACTTTTAGTAAACTACGGTAATACTCAAACTTTTGGAAGACTAATTAGGGACAGCATGTAATTATTTGCAGGGCCATAGACCTTGTCATTCATTATAATCAGTGGGCTTTACTCCTTGGTGTTTGACCTATTTTTGTGATACTTTCTCTTTAAAGCACAGAATTTAGAATTCTTTGATTATAGCAGAAATGATGAATAAAGCATTTTGAAGGAGATTTTATTATCTTAAACCTACTGTATTTCTTTCATGGTATAATTCGCCCTATGTACTAAGGGTTATTGTTTCAGATTACATCAGTATGGATAGTTTTCCATTTTTCTTAATTTATTATTTTATTAAAAAATATTGACTACTTGGCATGGGCCAGATTCTGTTCTTGACTATGAGTATTGAATGGTAGACGTTTCTGCTTTCATTACATTTGTAGTCTTTTGGATACAGGTTTTATCTGCCTTGCTCATTTACACCCCCTTCCCCTTTGATAATTTCATTGTAAAATATTATGAAGTGGGAGGGGAAGGGAGGGGAACATGCATAATTGTTCAACCACTGTTTCTTTCCCAAATATTCAGTTCCCCTTTAGTAAAGAACTTTATGACCATTTATTGGAATCTTGATCTAAGAAATTTTCCCATTTTTAAAAGGCAGTTTATTCCAAAGTACTTGATTATTCCAAAGTACTTTGTAAGCAAATCTCAGTGTTCCCCTGGTATTAGAAATGCATCATTGTGTAATGGAAGGAACAGCAGTTTGGAGTTCTGATTGGAGTACTGATCCATCACTTAATTATATGACCATATTTAGGTTTTATTCTCTGAACTTCAGTTTCAATGGGAAAGCAAAAACTACCTCCAAGAGTTGACACAGGGATTGAAGGTACCTATTGTGTGCCTGGTGAACACTAGGAGCTCTGTAAATGCTTGCCATTATTTGGTTATTAATTCAGGAGCAGCTGATCAGTAAGAGCTTAAGTGGTGGTACGGGTATTTGGTAATGTGTTCAAGTCTCAGTCTTGGAGCCTGAACTCCTGTGTCTTTAGACTTTTCTCAGCCTAACCTGGCACCTGGGGCAGCCCTAGTTCACTATTCACATCTCTTTTTGAGTTAATACTGCATTGCATCTTAGGTGTGTAACAGCTTTTCGATTTGATCCTCAAATCAAAAGAGGTAAGATGAAGGCAGATGAAGAGAGCTAGAAGTAGTAGTTTGTTGGACAGAAGTAGAGAGATGAGTGCTGAGTGGCGCTCTCTTCCTCATTCCCTGCCTGTGGCAAGCAGCCAGCAGTTTCTTAATTCAAACTTCTGTGTGCCCTGGCAGTGATAAAGCACATTCTTCTTAGAGAATTCCCTATTGGCAGCTGCCATTTCAAAGAAGCAGAAACTTACAGTAGAAAAATGATTATAGTTTAGAGTGTTAATATGTGTACAGGAGTAGGTAGATCCAGGGATTGGCATCCATTCAGAAGTAGCGTGCCAAATCATCATTAATTCCCTCATTCATTAGGGGAGGTAGAAATGTCAGTGAAGGTCACTCGCAGACTGCATCTCCTCCGGAAATCCCTGTGATGGTAGGTGGTTTAAATCAGCCCTCACGTATATACAGTTGAGCCTTCAACAACGCAGGTTTGAACTGTGCAGGTCCACTTATGGGTGGATATCCCCCAACTACTTGTGAATTGACAATATTGTATATTCGGGATGCAGAACCTGCATATATGCAAGGGTCAATTTTTCTCATAGGTGAATTTTGCGGGATCGACTCAGGGACTTGAGTATGAACAGATTTGGGCATCCAGAGGTGGTCTTGCCTATACCTCCCACTGTACTCTGTTGAACCCTGGCCTTCCAGGAATAGCGACACCTTCTGGCAGAAATGGGAGTTGTCTGTGTCAAGTTCCACTTGTCCACTCTCATGGTCCATTTGCTATATACACCCTGAGTATGCCGCCTCTCGCTACCTCCATTGGCACTGCTCACACTGTTATTTCGGGTGTGCCTTCATTATTTCTCTTCTTGCTGATCATTTAATGCTATCTCATTCTATTCATTCCAGTAAAAACATCTTTATCTCCATTCGGCACTCTCTTCCTTTCCTTTGGTTGGCTTAATTGTGGCAAAATAATGGCTAAGTCTTTGGAGTCGGCCTGTTTTTTTAAAAACGTATTTAATCATGTAATCTATATTTATTGTGGTAAGAACACTTACCACAGTAAATTAAAACATAAGATCTATCCTCTTAACAAAATTTTAAGTGCACAATACAATATTGTTAACTATAGGCATAAAGTTGTACAACTGAAATTTATACTCATTAAATAGCGACTCCCCTTTCCCCCTCCAGACACATGCTAGCAGTCACCATGCTAGTCTCTGTTTCTATGAGTCTGGCTAGTTTAGAAAACTCAAAGTGGAATCGTGCCAATCACAGGAAGACAAATACTGCCTGGGTTTTGATCCTCTTGGCAAGTTACCTTGTGCTCTGTACCTTTGTTTCCTATAAAATGAGAGGCTAAAATAAAATAAAATAATGCATGTAAAGTTCTCAGCATATCATTTTATGTGAAAAAATCCCTCAGTGATTGTTAGATTTTATTATTTAGCTGCCACCGCACCTTTTCATTTAAGTGCCATAAATAATCTCAGTTGATGAAATTAGTGTCAGTATATACTCAAAAGCATGGAAAAGAAAAGTTGTTTTAGAGAAAGTAGCTTTATATCAATTTCTGAAGTAAGTGAAAATGTTGAAAGTTGTCTTTAGAAACTTCAAGTCTCTAAATATTGCTCCTCCGCTAAATTTTCAAATCTGCTTTTTTAAAGCCCTAGGAGGTGAAATATATTTTAAAAGATTCCTTCAGTTGGATCATTGTACTCTTTTAATTACTAGTATTTGCTACTTTATTATTTTTCATCATTTTCTAATTTTAATACAAAAGTTAAAACTATACTTTAAAATTGCATTTAAACTATCTACTAGTCTTTTGGGGGCTATCCTAGGATTTTAAAACAATGGTTTGGAAAAATATTGGTTGAGACCCCTAAGAGCAACTTACAAATTATCTTTTTGAATAAAAAAGGGGATGGCTGTTTCATATCCTTTGTTGTTTTACCTGATACTCTCCAACTTTTAAGAGATATAATTATTGCCTTTTATATTATTTTTTTTTCCCCTTTCTCCAGTTGACTGAAGAATTTGGCCAAGTGGTTGGCTTCTCTTAAACTACATCCGTAATGCCAAGATGCTTGTTTCTGGTGTGTGTTTGAGAGCTCACTTTTTATTAGAAAACTTTTGATGACTAGAAAGCACACAACAACTTATTTTTCTTATAATTTGTGAGAACTGGCTTTTCTGAAAAGTTTTGTCCAGCTTCACACAGGGGCCAAGCTATCATAAAAGCAGAGGGGTGTACTCCTTCACAAACAGACATGCTTGGTCTCCTGCCCTTTGTGACTTGTCCCTTAAGAGCAGTCTCTAATGGCTCTTTGTGTAAACATTTCTCTTTGAAGTAACAGAAATGGAGCTCTGCTCTAAGCCATCCACCAGCAAGATCGAAAACTATCATTTTCTTCTATTTTCATCAGCTGACCCAGATTGTTCTGTGTGGCTCTTAGTGTTTGCCTAGCCTCTTCCTGGGTGCTTAGTAAATTCAGATCTAAGCCACTGCTCAGTTATGTTGAGATTAATTCCAGATAAAGAAAAAAGATTCTTTTTAAAAAATTAAAAAAATAAATTAAAACTCTTAGTGATTGATGTGTACAATATACTTTAAGTCAAACTATTTCATCCTCAAAAGATCAACTAGTGTAGGAAAGCTATTTAATTACATATTAATATTTATGTGACTCATAATATGAGACCCTGTCAGGATGTCCGTGGCAAGCCAAGCTTTTGGGAATTTTAAACTTTGAAATTATTTTAAATAGTTGTAGAACCTATTTGGGAAAATCTCATATGTAGGCATTTTCCTGATTTTTACGATAACAATAGTAGACTGGGGAAGCTCACCTATGAGGAATATTTAAATTCCTTTATTAAAGTGAAATAGTTCTTTTTCTTCAAGTCTGTTTTGAAATGGGCTAGCATAAGAGAGATTCCAATACTTTAAATCTGATGTTTAGTTTTTTTTAGAGCTAGTTACATTTATTGAGTTCTTTGGGTATCAGACATGCTCCACTTTCATGGTCTTATTTAATACTTCCAACAATATTTGAAGCAAGTTCTATGATTGACTTATATAGTAAGTAAATAAACAGATTTCAGGAAGTTAGGTAGTTTTCTCGAAGTCGTGTAGCTGTTAAGTGGTGGGATCTGCTCTGCTGTTGTTCAAAACTGTATTCTGTTGTCCTCTATGTTCTGCATTTCTCTAAAAAAGTTGAAAGGGGGGTTCAGAAGTATCTAGTTATGTCTATTTAAAAGTCATTTTAAAACTGAGTATGAAGGCTTATTTAGGAATATCCCATGTCGTCTTGTCTATCCATGGTTGGTTTGCTCAGGAGAAAAAGTCACAATTAAACAATTGTGTTCAAGAGACCATGGTTTTTATTACATTGACCTGGCTCATCAGAGGTTTGAATTGTCCCAGAGACAAGGTAATGTTTTTGCTTCAATTCACCTGTGCTGTTTTGGATTTTACCCATGTAGTTCTTTTTTTTTTTTTTTTAAGGAACCAAGTTTTCTGCTATTTTTTTTTTTTTTTTAAGGACCATGTAGTTCTTAAATGGGTAAATGATGAGTTTGTCAGCCACTTTTGATTAACGATGGTTAGTATCAAGTATTTTATCAAGTATTTGCCTAAGAGATCTCTGACTTGGGATGGGAGGTGGTTTAATACCAAACCCCTCAAAATAAAAATGTTTTTCTGTCTTCTCTATGTGGCTTATGGATTATATACCTGTGACTCTCTCTCTCCTGTGCTCAAGTTCCTTCCTAGTATCTATGCAAAGTGGGGTAACAATCACTTATGAATATCTTAAAGAAAAAAACAACTGTAAGAAAATGCTGTGGAATAAAACAGAATGACATCCTCTCATTTGTAGAAACATAGATGGAACTGGAGGTCATTATGTTAAGTAAACTAAGCCAGGCACGGAAGGCAAATACCACATATTCTTGGTCATATGTATGAGCTCAAAAAAGTGGATCTTATGAAGGTGGAGAGTAGAATGGTGGTCACCAGAGGCTGGGAAGGATGTGTTTGGAGAGGGTGGGGAATTAAGAGAGGTTGATTAATGGATACAAACGTACAGTTGGATGGAAGGAGTAAGTTCTCTTGTTTGCTAGCACAGTAGGATGACTATAGTTAACAATATATTGTATATTTCAAAATAGCTTGAAGATTTGAAATGTTCCCAAGATAAAGAAATGATAAATATTTGAAGAGATTGATATTCTAAATACCCTGATTTGATCATTACATATTGTATGCATACATCAAAATATCATGTGTACTGCCTAAGTATGTATAAATATTATGTATTAATAAAAATAATATGAAAAAGAAAATACCATGGACATTGAATAATAAAGAATAAAGGATAAAGTAAACTGTAGTTATGAAATCAGAAGACAGTTAAATGAATGCCTGAATTAAGGAAATAAAATTTAAAATAAGATAAACAATAAAAATTTATAGTAAAAATATAAAAATAAAATTGAGTAAACTACGTTGAATTAGATGTGTATGTGTATTTGTGAACACAACGTACCTCTATGCTAAAGGTAACATTGATTTAGACTTATGTTTCATGCCTGTGTTGAAAATACTCAACTGAGCCATTTGTGAGAATATTTAAACTTTGAAAATCTCTAATTAATGACTCACAATAGTTTCATCTTGTAAGTGAAACAAGGACATACGCATATTTTTGTATGGTTCAGATCAGATTTTGGTATTGATAATTTCAATGGTTTGTAATGATTTTAAATTATTCTTTTATAGAAAGTATGTAAAATTGTCATGGCACATTGCTACATAACTATAAATGGACAGAGTTTTATAATAATAACATGCATTTGTTTGGCCCTTATCTCTTAAGATCTGCTCTTCCTTACATTATTGCATTTGAAAGGCACTAAAGGTGCTCTTTGATTTACATATTACAGTAGTAATTTCTAAAACAATTAATTTATATCAGCTTTCTTTTCACTTAAAAAACTGAATCCTATTTAAAATATACCTGCGTATTCATACAATAACAAGTTGACACAATCTGTTTTGTGAGGAGCAGTGTTTATTTTTCAGCGAGATTTTTGAATTTCTGTTTTGAGCACTTAAAATCCTTTGAAAATAGTAGCCATAAAAGCAGTAATCTATATCCTTAATGATAGCATTTAAAAAAAAAAAAAAGCAGTAATCTGCTCTGGTTTATGACACTTTTAATAAAATGCATTAGAAAATTCTAAGGAGTTGTGTTTTCAACAGCTTTCTTTTCCTTCCTTCCTCCTTCTTCCTTCCTCTTCCTTCCTTCCATGCTTTCCTTTTTACATCAAGGGTAAGAAAATATATAATATCATACCTTGCCACTGTTTCTAAAAGAGTTGGAAGTGGAGGAACAGTACATTTTCCATGAAAATGTCAGCCTGTCAAGATAGCTCCACCCTGTCCATAGGCCAAGTCTTAATCATTTGGATATGTCTCCTGGCCATGCAATTGGAAACAATTTTAGTGTTAGGTACCAGAGATTGAAAAGGAGATCTCATGTTAAGCTTTTAGTGTGTTGTATGCTCTTCAATGAGGTTTTATAAGAGACTGTTGCTTCATTAAAAAAGAAAGAAAGAAAAACAAGCAATTAGATCCAGGGGGATGCTAGAATTTTTGATAGTTTAACATGAACATGTCTTGAGCATTTCCAGTTCATAATGAGGCTTGCCCGAAGTGAAATGCCATTTCATTTCACTTGATATGCCCTGGACATTATTTGTGGCATCTGCTAAAATTCTAAAGCATATTTTAAAAACAAAAGATTTCATTCTAACACCATCAACTGGGACCACTAGTTATGCTGGAGAGGTGAGAATCTGGTGTCTTACTTATTAAATTTTTTAGACATTTTCAGACTGCTTAGCTCACAAAGGTGTTTTGTATTCTTTTTGAAAATATGTTTCAGATGTCATAGATGCTTGTATTTTTAAGACTGCATATTTATTTAAAATTTGTAAAGAACGTCTGGAAAACATTTCTAATACGATACAAAGTTTCTATATCTGCACAGTAATTAAGAATATTTTAAAAATGACACATTGATTATTAAAGGTTATTTAAATATTTATTTCTGTGTGGGAATATGGGATAGGCATTGAGGAGGGAGAATATACTACTTATGTGCTTATGTGACACCAGGTATATTTGTCTCTTCAGATTTCTGCTTGGGCGTGCATGGTGCCAGTACAGAGCCTGGCATGAATTATGCTGCTTAATCTATATTACTGAATTAATGTCTCCTTTTTCTGGATGTGGTCTTGTCTTTTTTCTATGACAAATTCTTGTGTATATTTCAAGGTCAAATCAAAAAGTCACCTCTTTGTGACTTTCCTTTATTTTTTTAAGCACAATTAAATTTTTCGTGTGCATGTTATATACACTCTCATGACAGTGGGTATCATGCTGCCTTAGTTACTATGTCCTTTCTGTATTTTCTGCTATCATTAAAGGTATATAACATTAATATTTCAGTCTTTTTGTATCAATAACATTTAATATACTCTTTGACATAGAATGGAAACTCAATAAATGCTTGTTGAATCAAGGAAATTCAAACAGAGTTCAAAAGAAAATGACTTGGAAAGAGAACTAACATGTATTGCTTTCTTAATATATACTAATCTATTTATTTGTTACTTTATAATTTGATGGCTGTATAGTCTTTCAAATAACCTTGGGAGAAAGGAGGTAGTGTCCCTATTTTACGGATGAGGAAACTGAGAAACTAGTAAGTATAGAATTAGGCTTTCCCTCTGTGTACTGTCAACACTACTTTAAAGGGCTTCCTGTGACTTTGAATCTTCACACTTTTGCAGCTCTTTCTTTCTTCAATCATTGCTATGTGAGGTGGTAGAGTGTACCAGTTTAAAATCTAATTTTCGTCCCTTAAATTGCTAATATTATATAAACATGCCCAATTTTACACTCACCTGTTAAGGTGATTCCATTATTCCTAGAACTTTTAATCATCATAATCCCAGGTAAAATCTCTTACAAACTACTGAAGTTTGAAGTTTGGTCTTTTATGAATAAAATTTTATACCTAAGAAGCGAATTAAAAAATGAAAACACCTATAATTTAAAATAAACTTTATATAGCATTGATGAACATACAAACATATCATGGTGGATGGTCTCAGTCTGTTTTATCTTTATTATCATAAGTTCTTAAAGCTGAAATTACCTAATTAATAATGCATACCTCACTGAGTAGAGTGAGTTTACATTCTGAATAAGGCAAACTTCTAGAAGGGCCTCTAGGATTTTATTTTTAAATAGAGGTGCTGCTCTAAAACACCCATCTGCTCCCACGTCTTACTAGTAGAATTCACTGGGATACGTTCTATGGGATTTATATTTTATAGATTGATGAGTGGATGGGGATATTTTTAGTTGTCAAACTGTATTTTGCTATCACTTCGGAAGTGGCGCTATTACTTTTGTTTCATCATAGTCTAGTAGGACAGGATCAGGGACGATTTTTACCAAGAAACCAAGATGATTTTGATATTGGTCATTTTAGCTTAGTTGCTTGGAATAATGTAATAACCACCTTGAGGTCACAGGTTTATCATCTGGGTGGACCATAGCTTTAGTCTCTTCTTGGGCACATTTTTGACATGGCCTCAGTTAGCTCTGTCACCAGGGAGGTGGCACAAGGCCATAGTGGTGGAGAGTACAAATCAGTTATCTACCCTGAAAAACCAACTCAAAGAGCAGACTTCATGACCATAGAACTGTAGGAATTTCCAGTTGGAAGGTTCATTAGGGCCATCTGTTCCTGTCCCTTTCTTTACAGGTGAGGGAATTGATATGCACAGAAGCTAAATGACTTGACCTAGGTTACACTTTCCCAGTAGCACAGCCTGGATTTAAGACTCTAAAGAATGTGCAGATGCTTCTCCACTTTAGATGGGGTTATGTCCCTTAATAAATCCATCATAAGTTCGAAATATTGTAAGTCAAAAATGCATTTAATACACCTAATAAACCTACCAAACGTCATGGGTAGGTGCCCACCTTAAATGTGCTCAAAACACTCACTCACATTAGTCTACAGTTGGGCAAAATCATCTGACACAAAGCCTGTTTTATAATAAAGTGTTAAAGATCTCATGTAATTTATTGAATACTATACTGAAAGTGAAAAACAAGATTTTTGTATAGGTACTCAATGTATAGCTTCAACTGAGTGTATATTGCATTCACACAATTGTTCAATCAAAAAATTGCAATTTGAAATATCAGAATAGATAATTGAAATTCATTTGGGCTCCCTAATTGTTGGTAGGTAGTTAACTTGTTATTGGTATAATTTGTACATGCTGTTTGCTTGCCTGGAGTGACTGTCAACCACAGATCTTCACATTGGCATCTTTCTTCCAGTGATTCTAGCTCCTCAGAGAGGCTATAATCGCTTTCTTCTAGGCTGGGGATACAATGCTCAGTGATAGCGTAGTCCTGTTCTAGAATTCTAAACAGCTAATTCTTCAGTTGAAGAATAGATTCAGTCTTATTCCTGACCTGAAGAATCCATTGAATCCATAGGAAGAGGATTTGTCAGTTCATGGTTTCTACAGATTCTTATATGATTTCTTATTTACCGTATATGGAAAGGATAATGCCAAATATTTATTTATTTTTTAAATTTTCTTGCTAGCCTCTGGTAGTGGTTGGTACTGGATGTGGGGAGGCTGGGTACAGGAGGAGATTAAGGAGAAAGGACTGATTCTGGTCTGGTAGTCATCCAGGTGTTGACAGAAGTTTCTAGTCTTACTTTGAGGAACACAGAAGTAATTAATAGATTACTTAATGAATCTATAATGTCTATCTATAATCTATTAATAGATTACTTAATGAATCTACTTAATGAATCTATAAAAGTATTAATTAAATCACAAATGTTTTGAAAGTCACATTCATATTTTACACTGTCCTCCTAGAGGACATATTTTACTTGTGTAGAAAGGAGCCTAGACATTATTGCTTTCCAATACTTTGACATATCTTCAGACTGTCAGTAATAGCAAAAGACGTGTGCTTGTTAATAGGAAAGGCTCCCAACTGTGAATGTAACTGTACAGTATTTCTTGTATGTAGTAAAAGAAGGCAGGCAGGAGAGCACAGTGGCTTAGGGTATGTTCTCTGGAGTCAGACTTTCAACATTGGCTGTGTGAACTTGGATAAATTATATGATACCTCCCTAGGTTTTCTTATTTGTGGAGGTAGTAATGATACTTTCTGTATAGAATTATTATGAGAGTTAAATGAGATAATGCATATAATCACATAAGTACTCTCGCACATAGTGGCCATAAGTGTTAGCTAATTTACTTCTATTATTAATCCAATCAGTGCTAGTTCTACACCCTTAACATGTGCCTATTTGGTACCAATGCACATTAGAATACATGATAGGGACCTACCTAGATTAAAGGAAGATCATAATCATGTGCCTCACCAGTTGCAGTGTTGGCTAGGTGAAGGATTCCTTTATGGAATGTTGAAATTGAGGAGTACCAGAAAAAGTCAAGGCTCTGAAATCTTAAGAGTATATCAGTTTATTAAAAAAGAAAAGTATTTCTTTGACAGTTCTTACTTGGCAGTATAGGGGCATTGTGTATTTAATTTCTGGTAAATAAAAAAAAAATGACTTTATATAGTTATGTTTTCCAGGAACAAATGTTTTTCTTTTGTTTCACCTTCTTCCCTAAAACATGGGTTATAAAAAAGCCATTTTAGTTACAAATGACAAAATGAAACGACAAAGTGTTCAATAAAACTTTAAAACTACAGTCTTTTTCTTTGAAAATGAAATGTTAGATTTTGTTCCTATATGATTTTGAAGATGTGGTGAGTATTGGAAATGTTGACTCTTTTTATTCATTTTTCTCAAAGCAAAAAAATGCATTTGAAGGAGCTTGGTGAGTGATTGGGGTCTTAGGGAGTTGTAAGAAGTTATAAGGATTAGGTTACATTTGAATTTGTCACTTAAGAAATAATTACAGCCCACTGTAGGGTGCTGAGAAGAATAAAAAGATAAATAGGGCCAGATGCTGCTTTCAAAGGGATTACAGGGATTGAATAAAATACTAGAAAAATAGTACTTTAATGGAAAGTAGAAATTGTAGATGCTGAAAGAGAAGTAGAATCAGTGTTCTCTTAGAGATGTTACTTCTAGCTAGAGACCTCAAGGGGAGCTTTAAAAATGAACTGGTATTTGAACTGGGTCTTGAAAAGAAGTGGAATTGATAAATACTTATACAAATTGGAGGCATGCTAGGGAAATGCATCCTCAACAAATGGAGTAGAATGTGCAAGGACTAGAGGAAGAAATCAGAGGAATTATTATGGAGAGTGCTAAGTCATAGTTTATTTCCCCAACAATACCAGTCTCAAAAAGATAACGTGCACACACAGAGGTTTCTATGGTGAAATTAGTTTTGGAAACCTTGGATACTGTATCTGCCTCCTGGAAATTTGCAAACATTAGATATTAAAGACTCAGGGAAGTCTTCTAGTAAAAAAACCTATTTAATGTTATTTATACTACCTTATTCCTTATGAAATCCTCTCTATTAACAAAGTGCATAGAATGCTATGAAGCCATTTCTTGCAGTTGCCTATTGGAACATGTTGGTCTATAAAGGTAGGTTGAATTAAGGTGGTGGGAGAACCGAACACCAGAGTGAAGCATCTGTGGGTGTATCCATGGAAGCTTTCTGATGTGGGTGAGCCGAGATTCAGTGTGCCTGTAGAAGAGTTAATCTGAAGACTGCGTATGAGATGGGGTGGATTGGAGATGGGGAAGAGATTTGTGGAGGGGCATCCAGAAATAAGCATTTTTTTTTTTTTAGCAGACTAAGCTTGAGGTAATGTTGATCTAACCTGGAGTAGTTGTGATACCAATTAGAAGGAAAGGCTTGACAGAAAAGCATCTTAAAGGAATAGAGCCAGCAGTTCTTTGATTTCCATTAAATGTGGCTAATGGATGATTTTTAAATTTCTAAAACATGCATTTTTGTTTTTACGTTTTAACATCTCTGAAATCAAGAAGTGTCTTAGCATTTAATTATTCATTAATTATCAGTGGCATTCATTCTTAGTGGTACATAACATTAGATTTGTTGAAATAATTTTGCTGTTGAGGGTGACTTTGAGGTAAAGGAATACATTGCTTGAGAGTAGCTTGGGGCCTAGCAGTTTCTAACTGTGTGATGTTTTTTTTATCCTTATGTGGAAGAGAGGTGACGCTAGAAGAGTAATCTCCATTCATTTGGGCCGAAAGAGATACTGATTTGTTCAGAGAAAAAGAATGAGTGAACATCAGAACCAGGATTCCTTGATGACTTTTGCTGGTCTCTGTAGGCTTTTTGACCTGGCATAAAAGGGAGTGATTCCTATGAACTTCCATTCGTCTCACTTACTGACTTACTAGCCTGATTTTACACAGCTGTGAATATTGTGACTTTAAGTTGTGAGATGTGGGCCTTATCCTGGATCTTCCATCTATTAACTTGCTCAGAAAAGCAACCTAAACCTTCTGCCTCAAACTAACTTTTCAGTGGCCACCATTCTATATCTGCAGTAGATCTTAACCTCTAGCTGTCAAAATAAACATTGTTATAACACATTGTATATGCTATAGTTATCTTAAGAATAGTTTAATTTGTTACTTTTTAAAAAAGATTCAAGTAAATTGAAATAGATGTTTACCCCTCCCCTCCCCTCCCCTCCCCTCCCCTCCCCTCCCCTCCCCTCCCCTCCCCTCCCCTCCCTTCTCTTTCAACAGCCTTTCACTCTGTCTCTCAGACTGAGTGGTACAATCATAACTCATTGCAATCTTGAGCTCTTGGGCTCAAGTGATCCTCCTGTCTCAGCCTCCCGAGTAGCTAGGACTACAGACACATGCCACCATGCCTGGCTAATTTTTAAAAATTTGTAGATACAGGATCTCACTGTGTTGCCCAGGTTGATCTATAACTCCTGGCCTCAAGTGATTCTCCTACTTTGGCTTCCCCAAGTGCTGGGATTAAGGCGTGAACCACAGTGTGCCTGGCCAATTTTACCATTATATATTCTGTTCTTATGGTTTAAGGAACTCAAGAAATATTGATTAAATAGAGAACACCTAACCACCCCCCCAAAACAAAAACTCTCCGCAAACCAGAATTATTGATCCAACAAATTATTATAAAAAGTCATACGAATTATTATTCAATAATATTATTCTTAAATTATTCTGAAATATATATTGGTTGACTCTGTATACCTGCATAAATGTTATTGTCATGAAACTAATGTTCTTATTTTTTTCCTCCAAGAAATCTGTCTATAATGGTTCGATAGTTTAGCCACTTTATACAATGTTAAGCTTTTTTATTTTTCCATTTTCATTTGTGAGTTGATAATGTTCTTAGCTCACGAGAAGAGTCTGAAAACAGTTTTTCTTCATTGTTAATGACAGCTGTTACATTACTTACCAATGGGTAGATCCTGCATAAGAAAAAGAGAAGAAAAAAATCACAAGTAGTTTTCTCTTTTTAAATCCGAAATCCTGAACTTCCCAAGATTTTTCTGCCAGACATATTAATTTAATTTTAGGTGTTCTGAAGAAAAACAGATTCATGTTTACTCAAGAAGAGGGTTTTTTAATTGCTATTAAAGAGAGAAATGAGAGAGAGAGAGAAAGAAAGAAAGAGAAATGAACGTGTTTTAACATGACTGTATTTGCTCATCTTCAGTTCGAACCACACAGATTAGGGATCAAAGAGGAGTGATTTTGAAAAGTTTAGTTTTATACCGCTGACTGACCAGGTTATTATGCTAGTCACTTCAACCTCTTAATCTCTCCTTTATTGTATTGCTAAACAGCAGAAATGCTCAGTTATTTATTTATTTATTTTTAACATCTGTGAAATGTTAAAAACTATTTTGAGTTCTTTGGGAAAAAAGCATTCTCCCAATGCTGTAACGAATGTGACCAATAATATATTAGTTAAGAATCTTTTGATTCTAGACAAAGATATGACTATTTGGAAAGGAAAAAGGAATATACTGGAAAGATACATGGGAATCTAGTGAAGTCCAAAGATGAAGTGAACAATAAACAACAAACCATGGAGAGGTCAGGAATGCGGTCTGACCTCGGGAACAAATACAGCTGGGAGACTGACCCCAGTACTATCTTCATCTCACTTCTCTATTTCTCTTTGTGTGTTGGCTTCATTTTTTTTCTTTCTTTAAGGTACACTCTTTTTCTCCACACAGTAGTATGGCCATTTAAAGTTTTGTAGTGATTTGGCTCTTTCACAGAAAAAGAGTTGTATTTGTTGGGAGAAGGTGTGGGAGTAGTGGATTTTTTACTTTTAGAGTGATTATAAGGTATCAAAATCAATTACACCCATGCATGCGCACAAACGCAAGAACTACAAGATTAAATTCATACCTTAAATAACAGACTAAAAATGTATGCATGGGGAAAAAATAATGCATCATGAAAAATTAAACATAACCTTCTGACAACACACTTACAAAATATACAACAGAAAAAAGGGTTGTAGGCAGGGGGAACTCTCTGTAGAAGTACAAAGCAGCTCTGTTGGTTTCTGGCCAGGGCTCTAAGGTGGGTGAGCCTTTGTATGTTGCTTAGCAATGTGTGTTCTCTTATTTGAATGGGCCTAGCCTCATGAATCATGAATTGTTAGTTTACAAGAGTAAGGTGTTCTTATAAGCCTGCCAGAAACACTAACTAAGCCCAGACCCTTTTTATACTGGGAAGATTTTAAGACCAGAATTTTAGCTTCTCAGATTTATTGCAGAGCTTGAAGAAATATTATTTGATGAGGCTAAATTTGTTATTATAATCAACATCTAACTCTCTGGGTTTTGTATGCCAATCTTTTGTGTTTCTGGATAACAGAACAACAGGGCTGATTAATTCTGCTATTCAGCAGTACATTTAGGGTAGAGTGTGTGAGGTGGGAGGTGGAGCGGTGATCTCTTGTGTAGTTACTGAGTCCTTCCTTCCTTCCTGAAACAGTTTGTACCTCTGGAAGGGTGATTACCTGTGAAGAGTAGTCTTGAATGCTTTGTAAAAAATCCTGTCCTTACCATTCAACAACTTTTGAATCTTTGTCAGATGAGTATTGAAAAAAAAAAAAAAAAAGGAAAAATCCAAACAATAAACTCCTTTCTTATTTCCCTACTCTATCTTTAATTCTCACTGTTTTGGATGATAGGCTAATATATTCTGCCACAAACACCAGTGTCCTTTTTGAATATTTGTGGGATTGCTTCTGGCAACCAGCCCTGGCACCTTCTGTTTTCATACCTTCTTTTGCTCCTACCTTTTGAACCCCCAGATTATATTCTCCAACTTCATTCTTTATTGCTTTATAATTTTAAAATTAAAATATTCTAGTAGTGTTCTTCACCAATTAATGTGCTTCAAATGCAGTGAATTTTTATTTGTTTAAAAATGACATTAGTCAAAGTAAACCTGTCAGATTTGACGAATATTGATTTTAAAGAATCTGAAAATGAATGGTTGTGTTTTGTAAAAGCAAGTAGAAACTGATACAGGAAAGGTGATATTGAAGTTCAAGAGATGCTGGTGAATCACTGAGGTAAGCAGGTAGGGTATTTTACCTGGGCACAGAAAGTCTCTTCCATATACGAAAGTTGGATTTTATCATTTAGCTTAGAGTTGAAGATGATTATACTAAGAGTAACCATCTAATTTCTATAGTTATCTACCACCGTTTTTGTGGTGCAAATGCAAGCTACCTGTTGCAGTATTCCCTAAATACACCCTGTGGCTTTCTTTCTGTCCTCTGCTGTTCCTACCGTTGGCATGTCGTCCTTCAGCTTCAGTTGGCAAAATCTTTTGTGGCTTAGTGCCTTCATTCTCGTAAGTTCTTCCTGATCATAAATGGCGAATGTAAAATTGAATTCCTGCTGCTCTCTAAACACTCACATAAACTTTGCATGTACTTTCTGTTGTCATTACCACAGGTTGCCTGTGTTGTCATTATTTGTATCCATGCTCAGGCATGTCCAGCAAGTCTATGCTCTCTGAGGGCAACAATGAAGTCTCATTCATCAAAGCATGTTCCATATACCTTGTATAAAGTCTTGGATTTAATGAGTGATAATCAAACACTTATTGATTGAAAACCAACAGTTGATTCAAAGGTTAAAGAAGGAAAATATTATATATATATAATATATATATATTATATATATATGCTTCTTTCTAGCAAGACTTTCAGATAAAATTATACAGGTATTTCAGTTTAGAGCTTTTTGTTTATTTTTTACTTTCATTATGAAAAGAAAAAAAAAACATTGCCAGAATTCCAACCTCATCGCGACAATTATATTTATATTTATATTTTTTCTTTCAAACTGATTTAGTTGAGATGACTGTTTTTCTTTGTAAACTTTACAGCCGATGACAGTGTTCCCATTCCTTTTTAAGGGAGAACAGGCAGCCATATTTTAAGTAAAGTGTGAGATAGACTGAATACACATGAACAAAGTTTGCAATTATTGTGGTATAAACTCACAATATAGTAGATCGTATACACGTTCAGTGTTATGCATGATTATTCATTTCCTATGTGCTAATTGGGCTTTAGTACTAAGCAGCTGTTATGAAGGATTTCATACCTAACTAAACCCAACATCTTGAGTTTCCACAAGGGGAATGAGTTGACCTTGGGAAGTTTAGAAGCACAGTTTTTAGATCCCTTGTTACCTTCTTTTTTGGGAAGGAAGACTTTGGAGAATAAATACTCTTCTCTCCAGTTTTGCTTCACATTTTTTTGTTGGGAACACAAAATGCTCTTCAACCCCAGAATCAGTCTTGCCCTGGCTCCTCAGCACTGGCTGGGACAGGCTCGGAG
The DNA here is from genome assembly GCF_040939455.1 of Microcebus murinus. NCBI lineage: Eukaryota > Metazoa > Chordata > Mammalia > Primates > Cheirogaleidae > Microcebus > Microcebus murinus. The sequence goes on from NC_134108.1 coordinate 33,129,720, forward strand.
AGCAGCAAGTTCTTGCAAGTCTATGTCTTCAACAGGTTCTCAGATTGGTTTCCTATTGAATTCCTACTCTCTGTCTTTTGACTTTCCACTATTTAAAAAAGGCAGCTAAAGACCACAGCTACTCCTTTCAGCCTCTTTCTTCCTTCCTTGGTCTGTAATAAATATGCAGATTGAGTAGACAGAGTCTTATGTTTCAAGTAATGGTCCTCTGCCCCCAAATGTTTTTTTTTTTTTGCAGCTCTATGAAAAAAACCAAAACACTAAAATAGCCTTGGTGCTACCATTTATACTTTATTTGGGATTATTAGATCCTAGATGTTTGTAGACATTTGGAGATTTCTCCATAAAGTCCTGGTAAGAATTTTCAGATGAGAAGGAGGACAGAGTTATTATGGACAGATTGCATATGTGGGGGGGGTGGGGTCTTATGTGACATAATGGAGTGCTTTACAGAGCTAGAGAGGATCATCACCATGAAGTATTTCTGAGTAGGGACAGGATCCAAAATTGGGATGGGAAAAGAGAATGGTGTAGATAAGAAGGTGATTTGATAAAAAGTCACAGACACCCTAGGTAACATTTAAAATGTAGCAGAGGTGTGATTTGTTCAGGTCAGTTCCAGCTGGATACTGAGCTGAGTTCTAGTGCTGAGGAGTAGGCTCAGGACATGGATATAGGGACATATGCTTGTGGTCCATGCTTTAGGATATACAGAACAAGAAATTGTTTTATTTCATTTTATTAATTATTTGTTTTTTTTGAGAGATGGGGCCGCACTTTGTTGCCCAGGCTAGTGATGAACTCCTGGGCTCAAGCAATCTTTCCCCTTTGGCCTCCCAAAGTGCTGGGATTATAGGTGTGAATCACTGCACCTGGCCCCAGAACTAGTTTTTAATGAGGACTGTGGTTTCTGATTCAAATCACATTTTTCGTAAAGGAAACATTTTATTTGGAGTATTTGGAATTTTGAAGAAGGGGAGAAAGTGAAGAACTATGATTATGTTATGAAAATAGCACCGAATGGATTTTTAAGTGGTCATAGCTTTATAATAAATGTAATTCATAAAATCAAGTAATGATAAAAATGCATTTCAGTTATTTTTTTGACAAGATGCAGAGTCTTACAGAATGCTTGCATCCATCTTTGCATTAAAAAAAGTTTTAACTAAAAAACAAATTCACTTGTACCTAGGCATTTTTACTCTCCCTTCCATTTCTCTGTGTATAGATGGGAAGTAATGTGGTACATTACACCAGGCTGGGTAGAGTGGGAGAGGAACACGCACAAAGCTGTTGTTGAGAATGTCTCTGGGAATTAGAGATGGCCATGTTCCTTTTCCTTTTTCTCATACCAGGTAAGTTAGATTTATTGCGGGATCCTGCCTGTTCCTTAGGGAGTAAAGGTGAACCCCGAGTTTGTGGCAACATTATTGCACACACAAAAATTAAGAAGGATGGAGTGACAAAAATACTATCAAGATCAAAGAAATTTCCTTGTTATTAAGCAAATCAAGATGGAAGGCTCAGCTTTATTGTCTAATTATTAAATGTTTGTTAGTGAAGTCAGAATGATTTATGATAGTGATAGACCCAGAAAGAACCTTTAATGATATACTCACAAATTAGTTTTCTTGTATTAAAGTGATCAGTACCTGTTAGCATTAGTAAATGACTCCCGTGCTTTCCATTATAACATTATTGCTTTTGAATTTGCATTATTAACCACTGTGTTTTTTTCTATGCATAAATAGTGTATAAACTTCTCTTTGGGGGTGCTGATGTTTATGGCTTATTCTTGAGTAAGGTTGCAGAGAGAACTGTGTTATCCCTAGAGCAATTTTGAAATTATAGTTAACTCTCTATTCCCATGTCTGACCTTCATAATGGTTCATCTTGTCCTCGTATTTTAACACCTAGGCTCTCTTACCTGTCATGCATACCATGTCTCTTTAATTCTTGACTGTTTGTTAAATCTAACTAGATTATGTTTTGAACATGTAAACATTAGCCCAAGAAAAAAAATGGAATTATTTTTCCATTGCATGTTATGAGTACTGCACTGAGTTAAAAAAGGAAAATAAGAATTTTAGATAATTTTTTCTACTTTACAGGATAAATATATATAAATATTTGTCTTAGTAAATAGCAATTGAATATTATAAACATTCTCTTTTGACTTAAAAAGTTTTTTTCCCTTGCTAGTTTGGAGCAAATAAATATATAACATCTTTATTTTAAGATAAAATAATTCATGGTTAGGAATTTGGAAAATTCAAAGAAAGTTAGAATCTTATTAGTCTGAAAAAAAATACTGCTAAAACATTTTAGGTCTATTCTTTGAGTCTTGTGTATGCAGGTTTTTGTGTATCTATACATTCTCTTCTAATTTTAGTTCTGAAGGAAAGTCAAGACAACATATTGAATACATAAGGTGCTTTTAATTTTAAACATTCCTATAAATTTATAGTTTTATACTGTTTTTCCCAATGTCTTGCTAAGATGAGGACATCTATGTACCACTGCACCAACAGATTTGATTTTAAACCTTGGTTAGTTCAGAGCTTTACTAGCTCTCACCAAGACTGTTGTGATCACTTCTTCAAATCTTGTCTTTCTCTCTGTGTGTGGCTCCCACAATCCATCTTTTGCACTACTGATAATGGGATCTTTTTGAAACACAAATTTCACTGGTGTCCCAGGGTACTCAGCCTGGCATAAAAGCCAGTTGTTACTGAGGTGTTTACCGCTCCAGCTCTTGTTTGAACACTCCCCTCTTAAACTTCATACTGCCCACAGAGCTAATGGGGCTATAGTCATACTGCTTTTGTACATTCCATTTTCTTTGGTGGTCTTCATTCCTCTTTTAAAACTTAGTTCACCTGTCAGATCTTCTGTGACCATCCACCCAAGTATAGTGTTTATTAATCACTTGCCCTGTTGCTGCCTGTACACATGGTATATATTTCTCATATATTAATTATTTACTTAATATTTCTCTAGTGTAGGACAGCCACTTTTTCATCTTTGTATTTCCCAAATCTAGTGTAGTATTGGTATATCAGTAAATGTTCATTAAATTGAATTCTTTACAGTTAGCTAGATTCAGTGAACTCTGATGTCACCTACAGATATATTATCAGCCCCAAACATTTAATCCTAACCATTTCAAATTCAGCATAACCAAGTTTTTTTTCTTTTAAAGCGTATTAACAAAAGACCATGAGATCTGGGGAGGAAAAAGGGAGTGTTTTGTTTTTTATAAAATAACTATCTGCAGACTGGGGAGTCCCAGCCTTCAAGAACAAGTGAAAGAGTGTTCTCCAAAGGAAAACGGCAGGATCTTACTGAAATAGGGCAAGTTCTACACCCTGTTCCCAGTCACATCCATTTATTCAAATAAACGACTGATTCCGACTTGTTCAGTTCTGACTGGTGGAAGTAGTTGATCCCTGATTGTGTGGTTTCCAAGCTCCAAACCAGAAGTCTGTGTCAGGTGTTAATTTCAACAGGCCAGTGGGGTGGGGGGATTCTAGCTACAGTTTATCTTGGCACCAGCAACATAGACTTGTTTGGCTTGACTGTAGAAAGAGAGGTTCTGTGACACTTTTACATCTTTCTGAGAACACAGAGTACGTTATAGCTCCTTCACCCAGCCTTGGCCACCAGGTTCTTTTTTAACTTTGAGCACCCCAGTTAGCCAGGGGGAGCCCATTTTTTTCTTTTGGCTGGGGGCATACTTTAAGAATCATATAGGTAAGAATGTAAGTTTTCATCTTATTTTTTCAGTTATTTTGAATAGTTATTTATTTAATCCTTACTATGTGTCCTATACCCTGCTGGATTCAAACAGGATACTGTGATTGAGTGAATAAACTTCACGAATCTTTTATGGAGAAGGATTTAATGTTATTGTCATCATAACATTTGTGGGATTAGGGTTTGTTTATCTTGCCATTATCTTCAACAAGGCTTATCTGCTGTCTCTTGGGTTCAGGTATTACTCCTTTGCTCTAGCTTGTTCTCAGAAGACAAGGGGACTTGACAAATGGATGTTATCCCCAAGAATCATCTCTGCCAAAGTGCTTTGTGGGACTGATTTGTGAGAATAATGTTTTTCTTCTTCATTGTGTATCTCAAATGGCACATTTTTCACCACCGAAATATGAATACAGTTCTTTTGTGTTTATTAAAATAATTAACTGGTATTTATTTAAAGGAATAGCTTTGTTAATGGTGGCAATTCTCTTGTGACTTTGGATTTTAAGTGCAAGTTTGGTTTTTGTATGATGCCTCATCCAGACTTGTCTCAAGAATAAAAATGAAAATTCTTGGAGAAAAACCTCATCTTCTTCTAATTTTCACATAGATGCCTTTCCATTGCAGAGATTTGGAAGGTGACCTGCAGAGAACAGCTCTTTGACTGTATTTTCTGCCAGATTCTGCCAAACCTATGCAAATGAGCATAAATTAAAGAAATTTTATCAAAGATAAATCAAGATTATCTGATTTAGTCACACTTGCCTAATCTTGACTGTGTGCTTATGAATAGTCCCTGCCATTTTCTCATTCTGCTGTATGTCATCAGGATCCCAGGTGCTTTTATTTCTCAGGTAGATTAAAAAGTACACAAGCTTTGGAAACAGATACAAATTTCAATCCAGGAATTAATAGCTATGTGACCTTGGCCAAATCAATGGACTGCACTGTATCTCAGTTTTCTGAGCTGTAAAATGAGAACACTTTTATTGACCTTGTTTGTAAATACTAAATGAAATTATGTATTCATATTAAATGAAATTTAAACTTTCATATTAAGTAAAAAATATGAAACTAAGAATATGAAATTAATGTTTGAAAATATTAAATAATATAAAATGAAATGAAATGTTTGCAAATATTAAATGAAAGTACCACCTGCAGTGTCTGATGCATAATATGTGTTTTAATAAAACTACTTAGATTACTTTCTTTTAAACAAATTTAATCCCTTCTCACGAGCAGGAAATAGAGGACAAAATAAAAAATTTAATCCTTTCCTGAAGTGTTTGGTTTTTCATATTCTATACAGCACATTTAGTAAAGCATAGGAATGGTTTTATTACATTAGATCAATTGGACAGAGCAATAAAGAACAAATCTCTTACGGATGATGAGGTTTTAAAAATAATTAGTGGCAAGACAACCCAACTTCTCACCTGTTAGATTCACTTTTAATAAAAATTAGGTCAATGACATGCAATATCTACTATCTTTAAAATTTTTTCCACTCTGAGGAAATTTCATTTGTGTACTCTGGCAAAAAAAAAAAATTAGAAATTAATTTGGCTAACAGAGACAAGCTGAATAATAAAAGTTGCAGTGTGGTGTGCAATAGGGAAAAAAGCATTGCTGCACCAGGAAAAGGGGGTCCTGGGATGGAGTCTCTCATCATTTGCTGTAAGTCTGGAAAAGTCAGTTACCCTAAGAGAGTCCTGGGTATGAAAGGAGGTTGTAACACTTTCCCTACCTGGAGATAGGGAGCTGGTTCAGGTAAAATCATGACATCTCTTCTCGTTCTGCACTTTAATACTAGGAGTTGGAGAAAATGTGGCCTTTTTCTATAAGCATCTGTTTAATTTTATAAGAATATTTGGTTTGAATAGGCTTCTGCCTTAGCATATGGAGAGTACCACAGGGAATTTACTACCCTATTCAGTCTTTTTTAAAGGCTGAATGGATCCACTTTTATTTTTCTTCTAGTTGTGAGCCATGAGACATCAGACTCCCAGTACTACAGTTTCTGTTTTCTTTTAGTGACTTGGTAACTTTTGTTAGTTGTCTTTTTTTTTTTTTTTTTGGATTAAGATTATTCTGGTCAATTAAATAGGATGGAAAGAGAAAAATTAAGAAGTAGACATCAGTTTGAGTAAGAAAAGTCTACAGGAATAAAGTTTTGCTTTGAAAAGTTGGGTCGTTATAGGATGGTAATCCTCATAAAGTGATCATTATAGGTAAGCGTCACATTTATGCACCTGTGAACCTGCTACTTAACTAGATTAGATTGTGTTGACCTGTGCTTAAATGATCCTTACAGTCATTTCCAATTCTGAAGTCTAATGGTTATATTAGATTCAATAGAGTGTAGCCTTTGGGAAGATCTAATTTCTAAAAAGTGCCATGCCATTCCATCTGAATAGTCAAGTGATTTCAAAGACATCATGGAGGAATGCCATTGATATCACAGAGGTCCTGCCCTTTCTTGAGATCAAGGATGTGAAAAATATCCAAGCAGATGCAGAGAGGCCATTTGTCCCAAGACTCTAGAGGACATTCCTATACTGGGTGGAGAATTGTACTCAGTGGGCTTAAGAATCTTTTGCAACTCCTCAAATGGAAAAATTTTTTTGCACTTCAAATAAATGAGTGGTTTAGAATAAGAGGAGCCCTACATTTCCCTAGAAAACTAGGGTGGACTTGGAAGAAAGGAACAAATGAATGTTCTTTTATGCAGTGGTAGTGCAGTGCTCTATGCAGGTAGACACTTGACAAATAACCCTTGATACTTTCTTTTTCTTCCTTTGTGGGTTTGTTTTGAACTCTGCCGGGGGGTCAAATTAGAATACCATTGCCTTGTCCTGCTTTAGCAATATGTAGGTGGGCTTAAGTACAGTTCCATTCTCAAATAGCTGGTTCTAGTAAATTAAATGCCCGTTACTATTGAGGAAATATATGGGTTGTAGATGCTGAAGTAAACTGGGTTAAAAATATTTATTACACAAAAGAGATGCTAACTGAAAGAGGCACACATCCCTGTTCTCCCAACAATTTCTCACTTGTAAATGGTATCTCCAAAGGGTTGTCCAAATTCTTAGTGTGGGCATGCAGAAGAGACAGCTGAGTCACAGCTGCTAAAATGAGACCGTGCCTCCCTCCCCTTCTTCAAGGGAAGAAACAAGGATAAAGGAGTGAAAGAGAACTAGTGCCAATAGCTTACTTAAAATTCACTGGCTTGGAAGTCTGTGAGATTCCTGGGCCAAGAGGAAGCCATTACTCTACTATGTGGGAATGTTTGCAGCATGAAAACCACCTTTTCAATGAGAACTTTTATAATTGGCCATAGTTCGTGCAAGAGTGTGTATCTTCTTTCTCTGGAGATCCTCCCTGTATTTATAGGAATGCCAGTGCTCTCTGTCCTGTTATTTGAGGCTGCTGTTTAGTCTATGTTTTCGACTAATACCTGGCCTGTTTTTTGGCTTTCTTCTGAAGTTTGATGTTACTCTTCCCTTTAAGTCCCTATTTCCATCCATTTGAACAGTTTGGAAATGCCAGCTTTGTTTGGATTTGGACCCTGGCATGGTGCCTTACTAGAAATGTGACCTTGAACAAATTATTCCAGCTCTCTCCACCTTAGTTTCTTCATCAATGAAATGGGACTGATAATAGCATCCATCTTTTTAGGTTGTTGTGGGGATTAAATGAATTACTTCATATGAAGTGCTTAGAACTGTGCCCGGCATGTTGTAGCCACTCTGTCATCCTTGTCTGCTGTTGCTAGTACTATTGCTGCTGTTCCTTCTGGTGGTGTTTGCATCTCTACTACGGAGATGTCTGTTATTCCTTCCTGCCCATTTACAGTTTCTATCACTACTCTGACCCTGTGCCTAAGGACGATCCTCTATTGATGGTAGCATTGAAGATGGCTGGAGAGAGAGTAAACTATCAATGAATACTCTAGCTCATAGGAACAGCACTAATAAATTAACATCTGTTTGGTATCACCATGTTTAATATTGTTTTAGAAGTTCTTATGGATGTAAATAATTAAACACATGTACACACAAAGGAGAACACACTTAGCATTATTTAGACATTATGAATTTATACTTAGAGGTCCCGGTAGCATCAACGGTAAAATCATTAGATTTTAGGTCATTAGCAAAATGATTAGATACTGCAGGTTTTTGAAAAGAGGTAGCTTTTCTAAGGATCATAAAATAAACAGTAAGATAATATAATACAGGAAAGACTAGAAAGAAATGCAAACTAAAATATTAGCACTTATTACCGCTGGTTGGTGGGGACATACATGATCTTTTAAATTAAAAAAAAAACCCTATTGTTTATTTAGTTCTTACTACATGCTATGAACTGTGTTAAATATTTTTGGTATTTTAAAAATAGCTCTTGGCTTTACCCTTCATTTGTATTCTGACCAAATATTTCATTAATCCCCTTTGAGATCCATAAAGCCTTTCTAAGTTTTGTTTGTGAATTTGAATGCATCTAAAGATTGTAATTGAAAAACTGCATTCCACTTGGCGCATATTATAATTTGCTGCCACTTACATCTGCTTGAAGCTGTCAATATGTGGAGAATAGATGTGATCGTAGGACTGAAGTAAAACTGCTTTTAATTTGGGAGTGAAAACTTTTAAAAGCTGTACCTCCTTTCTCTGTGGGAAAATAAACATTTATATTTTCTGTGTAAAATGTATACAATAATGTTGACTAGTTTAGATCTGACTTGGCTAAAAAAGTAACATTGAAATGTAGACATTTAGAAAAAGTGTAATATACTTGACACTCTGGATCCTCGGAGAGCTTTACTTTGTGTCTGAAATTTTTAAGACACAGGGTCTGTTTATTTTCTTTTCTTCGGAGGCTGTGGTCGTGATTGTGGTTGTAAATTTAAGGCTGTGAAGGAAGTTTTACCACTGAAAGCCCAGCCTCAGCCAGGCTGGAGATTGGGCAGGAAGTCGGCTCTCTTGCCCTCAGTTACTTACCCTGCGGCTGCCCTCCCCTGCCACTCCTAGCCCAGTATTTTATATTTAAACATTTACTGTTTGACTCACACCATTCTCACTTCACTCTTGGAGGTGTAATTAATGCCACTGAGTCAGATTCAATAGCCTTTCACTCATTGTGCTTTTAAGGTCTTTAGAGAAAGCACAGATACCCCGGTTTCGGACTGCATGTTGTGGAGGCCTGGCGTGAGGCCACGTGACAAGTCACTTTTATTGATTTTTAATGTTGTGGTAGAAATACTATGTCTTGAAAATGTGACCACGCTATTGCCAGTATTCTCTACAGCAAAGATAATTCTTTTTGTCTATTTTACAAGATGTTTGGAATATATGAAAAGCAAACATTTGTATGAAACATACCCAGTCCCTTTTATGCATTGCTAAGTAGGGTTGTGAACTGTAGAATCCTATAAATGGATGGTTCCCATCTTGGGGAGATAGTTGCTCGTAGACACCATCACAGCGTGGAGATGGTTCCTCACCTCACACATTTCCTTCTAGATGTAGCTGTTCTATAGGGGTAGGGGTTAAAAGTTGTTGAACAAGAATCTGAATGCTGCTTTCTTATTTGCCTTCTGCAGGCAGTTTGTACTTCATGGTTATCACAAGCAGCCTGCCAGTTAGTCCTGGATCATGGCTTTGCCACGTAGATGAAGCAGTTGACAGACTCCACTCTCCAGTCAATTAAGGTCCCATCTCAGGTCTCTGCCTCCCACTCTCCACCTCCATGCACCCTTCAAGCTCTTAGTCTTATTATTATTTTTTTTTTTGAGACAGAGTCTCACTTTGTTGCCCAGGCTAGAGTGAGTGCTATGGCATCAGCCTAGCTCACAGCAACCTCAATCTTGTGGGCTTGAGTGATCCTACTGCCTCAGCCTCCCGAGTAGCTACAGGCATGTGCCACCATGCCCGGCTAATTTATATATATATATATATATATATATATATATATATATATATATATGTTTTTTTTTAGTTGGTCAATTAATTTCATTCTATTTTTAGTAGAGACGGGGTCTCGCTCAGGTTGGTTTCGAACTCCTGACCTTGGGCAGTCTGCCTGCCTCGGCCTCCCAGAGTGCTAGGATTACAGGTGTGAGCCACCATGCCCGGCCAAGCTCTTAGTCTTGAGCATGGCTCTTTCCCCTCCCTGCCTAGAGTTAGAGTCCCTCCTGTTCCTTCCCCAAGAGATACTTTCATTCCTCTGTATCTGTGTCATCTATTTTCTGTAATCTGAAAAGCTCTTCTTCTGTTACTACCCACTCTGTAGAGCATTTTATGAAAGAATCTTAGTCAAATATAGTTACTTGAAATACCAGCTAATTATCACGATTTTTATGCCTCACACTCTCCAGCCCTACTTCCTCCATGCATCATCTTGATCTACTATGGTAACACCTAAATTGTAGACTAACATTAATCACAATGCTAAGAGTTGAGAGGTTAGGAAGAGACTTAACTGTGGAAGATATCTTCTTACTTCCCCGCATGCATTGCATGTGTGATTTCACTAGTTGATTGTATTATATTCCATTAACTGAAAATGCTATTTCTAGGAATATCTTTTGTTTTACTAATATCAGGTTACTAGTAAAAACACTGAATTAAATAATATTATGAATAATCATAGCTAGGTAGTCACAACCATGGTCCAAGCATTTCATGTGGAAATATGTATATGTCTGCATTATTTGAAAAAGGTATAAATCCATCCTTTGCAGATAAAGCATCAGTGGAAATACTTTTGGCATATCTACCTCTATTATGCTTTAATCTGTTTTGCATTCTGGTTGTATCTTCAGATAAGGCCTGCAGTTACTGAAATGATAAGTGAAAAGGAAGTAAGTTATATTATTAGATGTCAGAAGAATACTAGGAAGTTATACTTAAAGCCATTCTTTTATATAAAATTTTATTTTTGGTTGAGTTATAATACTATTGGTGTAATCAATCTTATCTTGAGTCGTTTATCATAAAATGTCACTTTTCATAAGTAGTTCCCCTGTGTGTGTTTCCTACATTTGCTAAATAGCTAGCTGAAACAATTGGTGGCTAGGGAGGGATATTTTTATGTCACTGATCTCCTATGACACTTTCCTCTTTCAGGTTATTCGTGCACTTGATTTGACATTTCTTTACCTGTGTAATATCTTTGAATCTTTCTGTTCCCTTGGCATTTTGCCAAATAATTGCTAGAGTCTATGTTATTTCTTAAACTGTGTTTTGTCTTCATCTGTTGATAATGTTGAATATTTAGGTTGAATATTAACTCTTATAATACCTTAGTGTTGTCCATTAGTCTAAAGTTTGAGGGTATATTTGCAAGTCACTTTGCCGTCAGTGCCCTGTAAGCATGAAGGTTTTTCTGTTGTCTTTGGTTGTCATTGAAAAGACCCATATGTGTTTTATTTTTGTTCCTTGGAGGGTTTGTCACCCTAGGTTTTATTTGTAGGAGTCAGGACCCCACATATACCAACATATATGTAGGGCAGATTTTTAGAAGTGAAAATGCTAGATTAAGGGCAAGTACATTAAACACTTTGGTAAATAAACCAAAATTGCCTTCAAAAAGAGAAAGGTCAGTTGCCCTTCTTTGTTATCCCCTCTCTGGTCAACACTACATATTATCAATTCTTGATTTTTTTTTTTTTTCAAATGATATGGACAAGCCTCTTATTTTTGCTGCATTTTGCCCTTACTTGAATAGTGAGGATGAGAGTCTTTTCTAAATTTACTGGTACATTAAGTAGGGGAAATCTATTTTTATGAACTATTTGCTGAAATGTCCTTGTCAGCAACACATTGTAATAATGTATTTTATTTTATCTATTTTTAGAGAGTTGAAAATTTCAAAATATGAGCTATGGCTTGAGGTGAGATACTGCACAGGAGATACCAGACTTCAAATGCTATCTTCATACTGTTACTGCCTTTAATCTATTATTCAAATCTTATTTGCCAGCTTCTCTCTCCCCATATTTGAAATAATAATAAAAAAAAACCTCTATGTTTTTATGTTTCATTCCGAAGGAATGTGTTTGCATTTTTTCAGTAAACCTTATAATTTGATAGATTTACATTTGGTCATTAAGTTTTAAAGCAAGAGCTGGAGGGAAAATTAAAAGTGAGAATGCGAATAAATGAGTTATATTGCTTCAACCAATCATCCAAATTTGATGAGACCAGGATATTTGAAGTTTGTAGATATTTTCATACCTACTATTCTTAGGAACTATATATGCCTAATATGCTGGACTTTGCAGCATAAGAAAGCTAACTTTTTATTTCTATTAAATTATTCTTGTAGTCCCAGACCTCTTTCCTATAGTGATTTATTTTTTGTATTTTTGATTGTCTTATCAAATCCTAATACGGGTAGAGTCAGCATCTTCAAAACATTTTTATCATGTAAGAATAGTTGAATTGTGGCAGTTTACACTTTAGGAATTTCTACTGGAGAGTAGTGGTAGTACTTTTTCCTGACATTTACCTGAATTTATTATCACATAGCTGCTTTATCTTTTCACAAAGGCCTAGGAGTGATGGGGTACTGTTGTAAGCTCATCTTTCCTTTTCTAATCCTCCAACTTACTGATCATTTTACATGTAAAATTTCATATGTGTATATATATGTATATATATATATATGACAATAATAAGAATATCACCTATATGTTTTCCTAACTAAAATCCTAACTAATGATGACTTAAATATACATAGCACTTAACTTCTAATATCATAGGATATTGTGGACAGATTCGAATTAATTGGCAGAGCATTCCTAAGTAGTAATTAGAAGTATAGATGGGAAAGTGAAGCCAAACTGTTTCTTTGTTAAAGAAATGGAAAAATGAAGACAGACAGACCTGAACCTTGGTGAGGCCTGATGCAAAACTTTATTCACCATTCTTCCACTTAAAACTCTTTCCATTAGGTTAGAATGGCCATTGACTTACATGTTACTTAAATCCTGTGGATAGTAGTGCTTTGTGCTGCTTGACGAATCTTTATTTTATGTGGCAATTCAGTGACTTCCTTCTTTCCTTCATTCCTCTCTTCCCTCCTTCTCTTTCTTTCTTTTTTTCAGATGTGTCTCACTCGTTACCCAGGTTGGAATGCAGTGGCATAGTTGTAGCTCACTGTAGCCTGGAAATTCTGGGCTCAAGTGATCCTCCCCACTCAACCTCCTGAGTAGTTAGGACTACAGGTGCCATCACTATGCCTGGCTAATTTATTTTTTAGTTTATTAGAGATAGACTACCAGCCTGGGCAACATAGTGAAAACCCTATCTCCTGGCCTCTAGAGATCATCCAACCTCAGCCTACCTGGGATTACAGGCGCAAGGTTTCTGACATCATTCAATATAAACATAACTATTTGCTTGTATTTGTGTGAGTGGCTTATTTACTGTGGACCTAACAGAAGGTCAACTCTGACATTAAGTGATTCTTAGAATGAGAAGAATGGTTAATACATCCAATAGCAGTAACTACTAATTCAGATGAAGATGATATTCACTTTTCTTATTCTACCTAACAAAAATGATGACAGAACCAGAATTCCTTACTAATCAGAATGTATTTTAAGAACTTTGAAAAACCTGAACATTGGTCTATAAATCTTCTCTATATTAACCAAGTGTAGAAATATTCTGAGAGGAAAGGGGTTTCATATTAATAAAAACTATAGAAAGATAAAGTTTTTTCTATACTTTCAAGATGCATTTTAATACCTACCTAAATTAGTTGGTTATCTGTTTGAAGTGTACCTCAAAGTCTTACAAAGCTGAATTGTTGATCTCCTTAAAATGTAATTGGGTATATTTAAATTTGCTTTGCCAATCTGATATAAAACTTTAAATTCAAAGCCTCAGTGCAGGTTTTTGCCCTTCCTCGAGGAGGGAGGGTCATGGAAATCTGTTTTATGTGGCTTCAGCCTTTCACAGAACCCTTTTCATAAATGAAAATGATACATCACCCATCATGCTTGAGCTGAGTCAGGAGCAACTGCTGAAATAAGCCTGAATGTGTCCGATATGGGTGAAGTGGAGCCCACCAGTAATCAGTAACCAGTACTCCCTCCATGAGAAACAAAACAAAACAAAGAAATGCTTAAGTGTGGGCCTGGGTGGTTTCCAATTTTACCAAAATGTAAATATGGCTTCAGTTGGGAATTTTATTTTTCACTACATTTATTCTCTATTACTTTGTTCAATGGCTTTCTCTAGATTGTGTATCTAACACTAAGCGGAAAAGATTTTACTAGAATAGTTAAAAGGACAAAAAAAAATAGGAAAAGAAACTTGGGTAAATATAATCACTAATGATCTTTGGGAAAACACCTAGTTTCTTATCCTACAGTGAGTGTGAGTGCTGCTGCAAAAATTGTCAGAACAAAATTGCTTTTAATTTATTTTAATGTTTTTAGAGGTAGAAAAGTCACTGTTTATACATGTTTTAGGGGAAATGAGATGAAAACTGAAGGTTGCCAAACAAGAGCGATAGGACAGTGTTATGATCATACAAATTACCAGCCTTTAAGTCACCCTATTTAAATAAAGGCTTTTATAGCTTTGTCCAGTAAAGATCTTTTCCTGTCTATGGCATCAAAGGTGCCTGAGAGATTTTGCCATATGATGTGGTTCAAAGTTTGCTACGTTTTTATCCTCATACCAGTCACCATGCTATCTCATGGGTGGGCTGGGGAATTCACTCCCTGTTGGGTAATATCTTGAGGCTGTGCTCATTGGAGGGAGCTGTACTGGTTGATTCTGAAAATATCTAATCCTGCCTCATTTTGAGGAGCCCTTTAGTGTACTGATTAAGAGTGAAGAGCCCGTAGTGCCTAGGTTAAGATCCTGGCACCGATACTTTCTTGCTCTGTGACTCTTGGCAAATTTTATTTTTTCCACTATGAGGTACTTTTCACTAATATGTTCCTTTTACATTTTAATAAACCTCTTTTCATCTGTGAAATCATTTCTATGGCTGTTTGGCATGTAATCATCCATTAGCTCCATAATGAGGTTGGATGAAGTCACATACATACTGTAAAGGCTGTTCTGGTCTCTGAAGCTATTTTTTTTTTGGATTTCAACTAATTTCTGAGACCTGAAAATAAGGTGAAGAGATTTGGATTGCTCACACTTGTCTTCTGGGTCCCCTCCTACAATGGATACATGGTCACATGCATTTGAAAAAAACAAAACAAGAAGAATTGCTGACCTTTTTTTTCTATTAATATCTGCTTCCCTGATTCACACAACTGCTCTGCATTTTATTTCACTTATGGAAAGAGCGCTGAACTAGTGAATAGTAGAGATAATTTGTACTCATTTATGCATGTATATGCTGGGTCATGAGGTAAAATATATTTCCCTTTGTGGTCTTATAAGTTTGAAGCCTTTGAGCTAGAGGATCTTGAAAGCATCTTTAGTGCCCCCTTTTTCTAGTCTCACTTTCTGACTTGCACGGCTGTCCAACCAGACAACTGATTTGTTTCAGACATAGTGCTAATATTCAGATTCCATTTCTAGTTCAGTTTCCTGGCTGTGACCCACCACTGCTTGTCTTTATATATGGGAAAGAAAATGGGAGGCTTATGGAGGTGATGCAGAAATCAAAGACCCTTGGTTGCAAGTTTTTCACCAGACTATATTCCACCTACAGTTTTGAAGAACACTGAAGATCAAAGTGATCTAGACTAGGGATTGGGAAAGTATGGTCCACAGGCCTGTAGCCTGTTTTGCAAATAAAGTTATATTCAAATATAGCCATGCCCATTTGTTAGGTGTTCTCTTTGGCTGCTCTCTTGTTACAGTGACTAGAGTTGTGTAGTTGTAACAGAAATGGTATAGCCTGCAAAGCATAAAATATTTGCTAACTTGCTTTTTATAGTTTGCTCACTCCTTGTCTAAAGGAAGATATTTCCTCACTGTTTGAAAGCATATCTGACTTTCTTTTTAGTCTTTCTAGATAAGTTAGAAACCATATTTCTGTTTCATTAAAGGCCTATTGTGTTAAATATGTGCATAGGGTTGCATCTATATGCACATAAACAAAACAAACTGAAGAATGGAACATGGAAAAAATAAGGATACTTTTTAAAAAAACTTGTTGAGTGATAGGAGCTTGACATACGTTATTATGACCAGTCCTAACACGACTGTCCTGTAGCTATTATCTTGATTTTACTGGGAAGGAAATTAAAGCTCAAAGAAGTAAAATAACAAAGCTGCATATGTTCTTAGCCATCACTCCATGCTGTGCCTGGATACACTGTCTCTCTTCTAGCAATTAAGTGGATCATGTGAGCCAATTTCTTAAAATTCCTTAAGTCTTATTAATTGAGGTATAGGAGATTTTAATATTGCTTCTCCGCAAAGATGGAGGGGAGTGAAATTGGACTTAGCATTCTGTTGTAGTTGATTCAGTCTTAATTGAGGGATGATCATTTAGTTGGAGTATAGCATTTGCTTTCATTCATAGACAGTTTGAGTAGAAGTTTTACTAGTTAAATAATCTTGGATTATATAGATTAAACATATATTCTTGGCTAGAGATGGAGTGCTACAGATGATCAATTATATAATTAACTGGTGTGTTTGAAATGAGTTCTCTTGTCATTAAAAGTTTTTTCTACCTATCAATACATGCTGGGTCTAGATTTCCACAAATGTGTATCAAGTTTCTTTTCCTTTATGAAGGAGCTAGGCTCAAAAAATTTTTCACATATTAATTAACTATACTCAGGGCAAATAATTTTTTTCTGGATCTGAAGTGATTATCATTTAAAGAACTCTTATTCATAAATTTTCTTAGTTTTCTTCCAGTAGATCCTGTTTGGTATTGATCCAGAGCAATATATTTTGACCACGACTCATACTTAAATGCCCTAAAGGCATTCATTCTTTGTATCTACTTGGAATTTTTTTTCCTGATTTAATTTCAGTACTTAAATTGAAAAAAAAAAGTTGCTTGTCCTTAGAGTAGATGTAAACTACCTCAATCTTGATCATGGTATGTGAGTATTTATTTGGTACCTTCAATGTTCCCAGAAGTATACAGTTAAAAGAGGGGAAAAGCCACTATTAAGATATCCCAGCATATTTCAGAGGAAATATGGACTTTATTTAAAAGCATCAATTTCTACACTTTTTCCAATAAGGTATTTTTCTGGGAATAGAGTATATTTGCTTCAATTATAAATGGAATCACATTTAAGATACTCAGTAATAATTTAGTTTTTTATTCTTTTGAATTTTTTGTGAAACCTATTGGCTTGTTTGTAATGAGTGTTGGTTATTATACCAGTTAATTTATATTATGGTTTCTGATAGCATAGGTAAAGATGACCTATTCAAAGTTAGTTTAACTTGGTATTGCACGTATCCTAATGTGACATATATTAATCTTTCTCTGTGTTCTGAATGAAAGAAAGATCATTCCAAAGTTGATGATCACTTACAGAAGCAAATTTGTATATCACAGTTTAATTCGCAATGGGAGAAGGTTAATTTGTCCATTTTGAGGGTCACCAAACAACTTGTGCTAGGGATATTGCATTTGCCAACATATTTTGTCCAGGACTTTCCTCTTACTTTTAAAAACCCTATGTATTCTAAAATGATTTAAGAAAATGGTCTGTATCTTAAGCTAAATGAAGCTTGTTCTTTATAAACACTAAAGAACCATGAAACAGAATTCTATTTGTTTCTTGCCGTTGTACCCAGCCAATTAAGAATGTATAAGTGCCTTGGAGGAGAAAATGTGGGAGATGCTAGGCCAATATCTTTTTTAAAAAGTCCTTTATAAAATATTCAGAGCTATCCACTGCTCTGCTGACATTTTATTTTTCTTCATTTCAACTTTCTCTAAATTAACCTGACTCCAGGTTTTATGGAAAAGTTTGACTTCAGAAAGGATTTTAGTATTCATTTTGTTCATGACTCTACAGAAAGAGTCTCTATTTCCATTTTCTGTCATGGAGCTACCACCTCTGTTTAACTAAGCACTCAAGAATGCTTATTTAAATGCTAATCTCTAAATGCTGCCTGTTTAGGCAGTATAGTTTTAGGGCTAGGATACTTTCTTCTCTCTCCTTTTTTTTGTGGTGTGTGTGGGACTAATATTATGTCGTGCTAGGGTTTTCAGGCAGCAGTTTAGGAATGGAAAGAAATTCTGGCAAGTCCAGATAGGCTTGATTTTTATTTTTAGTGAACAGGTTGCAAAGTCCCTTAAGTGGCTTGCCATAGTGGAAGCAGACTGTTGTGGTGATAGATCTGTGCCTTAGCTGATTGATTGGTGTGGAGGAATTAGCAATCTGTGAAATGCTCTTCAGAAGTAATTTTCCTCCAGGGGTCAAGGAACTGTGGTCATCAGCTCTCTGGCATGATTTGCAGCTATTCATTGTAACCTTGTCACCAGTAGCAAATACAACAACTGAAAATGGAAGACGTTTCCTCACTCAGTTTTCTTCCCCTCTGCCTAACTAAATTTCAATAGTTTCTTCTGTTTTGCCATCCAGCCCAGTGAAACTTTAAATCCATGAGCTATGTTTTAATGTATGACTTAGAAACTTGCTATGACGTTTCTTTTTTAGTAAATTATAATGCCATATATAATATAATGATATATTACAGTCAAGAGCATGTGGATAGAGGACTATGTATCATAGAAAACTTTGTGTTTAGGGCTTTCTAGTGAATTTTAAATGGTCAGTAGGAACTGTGTATGATGGAATCAGCTCAGGATATATTATGTGCTCGCTGTCATAGAGTCAAACCACATTGTTTACCTCCATTACACCCTGTCCCATCCTCTTTAAACTACATGGCTGCTATTATTACCATTATTTTTTAATGTGGCTTGAATAGTGTCATACTCCTGGATAAAGTCTTCTAATGGTTTCAGTACAACTGTAGGACAAACTCTAAACTCCTTTTTATGACAGTTAAAATCTTTTATATTTAGCTTTGTTTCTGCCTAGTTTTCTACATACTCTTCATGCTCATTATGCAGAATTATTTGAGATTCCTTAACATATTATGTTCTTTTATACTTGTATGCTTTTGTCCGGCTTTTTCCCCAGTTTCAGTCCCATTTCCAGTTTGGCTTTTTTCTGCTTGGCACATCCTTCCTCATCTTCACTAGGAATAACTCAGTGAAGCTTTCCCTAACCGACTCTAGTGTAGGTAGTGAATTCTTTTGTGTTCTTTGGAACTTTGATCATACTATTATTATCCCATATAACATACTGTATGTATGCGTACATACATATATATTTACACACACACACACACACACACACACACACACACAGATCCCCTCTAGTTCTGTCTCATTTATCAGTTCAGGATTATTTTTTTAATATTTCCTATCGTCTACTCCAGTACACACTATGTTAGTCCTTAACCCTGAAATACAAAATTCTTCAAAAAAAGGATTTGTAAAAGATTTATTAATATGCTATATATTGCACCTCTTGAATTAGAACTTATTGTAAATTATAAATTAAAAATTCTTAAAAAAATTTTCTATCACTCAGATCAAGTAGGCCAATAATGATTTTCAAGACTCTTGACACAGTTCTGATATGGCAGTGATGTGCAACAAATAGCAGGGGTTGACCCACTTATTTTGTACAGCTACTCCTAGTTGTTATTGCTAATCAGGATCCTGTAGGCTAAAATTAACAGTGACTATGAAGGACAGCAATTAAGGCCATTTGTCTTCCAAATGAGTCAATGTGGGTTCCACTGGTAGTTTAAATTTATATACAGAGGGCACTCACACTATTACAAAGGGTAATGGGGGCCCTGAAGGCCTGTGTTGCAAAGCAATAAGTTATTCTAGGGTTATGATAGCAAATTATATTTTGAGAAGAACTTTCCCCTTGCTATGTGAAGATGTATTTCCTAGCAACCTCTTTTCATTGATGAATTTGAGATTAAAAATACATCATTTTTCATGAGAGCATTTATGGAAAGTCTGTGTAAAAGACAACATTAAGTTTTTAAGCTTCTGAAGTTTGGTTATTTAATTTATTTTTTTAAGAAGCCAGTATCTTGCTCCATAGTCCAGGCTGGAGTGCAGTGGCTCAATCATAGCTCATTGTAATCTTGAAATCCTGAGCTCAAGCCATCCTCCCACCTCAGCCTCCCCAGGCATGTGCTACCATGCTTGGCAAATTTTTAAGATTTTTTTTGTTAGAGACAGGGTCTTACTATGTTGCCCAGGTTAGTCTCGAACTCCTAGCCTCAAGCAATCCTCCTGCCTGGGGCCCCCAAAGTGCTGGGATTACAGGCATGCCACCAGCCCTTGCCCTTGGAGTTTGATTATCTTAAAGGATTGTTGTAGTCCTAAGTGTGATTCAAGGATACACAAAACATTCTGCTTTTGCAAAAGGTTTTAGGGCTATATTGTCATCTGGACATCTGTGATCTTGCCTGCTTTGTCTATTTTGCCTATGACACTGGCTCCTTTCTGTCATTGGTGAAGAATGTAATTTTTATTCATACTCAAACTGCTGAACTTCTGATGAGGAAAGTGAATTCCTTTTATACAGAGAAGAATTCACAGGACTGCCTTAAGTATATGGCTCCTTCGCCTGTTGCTTGGTCAGAGAATTCACTGAGTTTCTTCTCAGAGATCCCCATGGAAACTAAACAAATAAGCTATTTGAAAGGAGACAAGTTATTGGTTTTTTTCATTAAATCCACTGCTGGGTTTTTGTTCTAATCCATTTTCTTTCAAGATTAGACATATAGGCCAGTTCTTATTTTCATGATTTTAATAAACCAAGTATGTTGAGTTGTGTGTGCCTGTACATGTAGGCAAGAAGCAAAAGTAATCATTCTACTTCTGCCATAAAATTACCCTGGGAAATAAAGCCAGAAAAAAATGATGTAAAAGGAAAATGCTACCTCCCTTTCAAAAAATTGATTATTAAATAAAGTGGAAGTGATGAGAGTGATTATAGGATAATCTGATTGGTTATGTGCTTCAGTCATCCCTGCCTTAAAATCATAATTGTGGATGAAAGTAATCTAAGTACAGCATGAAAGATATCATGCACCTCAAACACTTTAGACCCCATAAAACTTTATATGTTTCATTTGCTATTATGAGTAAATTTCAAATAGTTGTTTTAAAGCAAGGAATTTGGTAAGACAGATATTAACTTCACCTTTTGAACTTGCATTACAGAGAAAGACGATTCCTTCTTTTCTGTCCTCCCTTATCCCCATTAAAGTTGTTAAAAACTATTTAGATTCTAGGTTCTTTGTATATTTCAGGAAAACCTCACTTTTAGATGTGTCTTTTGTTATTTTTAATAGTTTAAAATCTGTGCCTCAGCCATCCTTCTGAGGCTCAAACTTGCTTCTCATGCAAACAGAGGGTACTGGTAAAAATTTCTTTTTATGTGAAAATTTAAAGAAAATAGTGATAAGCAGGAGTGTCATTTATTATTAAAATTAGGAGTAATGCATTACATATTTCCATATAACATTTGCTTCTCCAGTGCTTTTTCTGCGTTAGAAAATCTGTTTAGAATATAACAGGAGTCCTCTTTTCACCTTCCAGGTGGCTGCACTTTCGATGATGGTCCGGGGGCCTGTGATTACCACCAGGATCTGTATGATGACTTTGAATGGGTACATGTCAGTGCTCAAGAGCCTCATTATCTGCCCCCCGAGATGCCTCAAGGTGAGCAACATTCTGTTCACTTAGTATTGTGGGAATAGCTTTGGAATATGTAGCATTTTCTTATTTTAGCATAACAATAATAATTTAACTGTTATAATAAGCCAATGTATTGTGCTACTAGAGCTCATCTAAGAGCCTTAAAATATTCTTTGTCTTTCCTTTAATACCTTTCTGTAATCCTATATTATTCAAGAATGTTCACGATACCTTTGTTATCTCTGTCTTTGGACAAAAATATAAGTATGAGTGGTTTTTCCTCCCTATTTAGTAATAAATCCAAATGGCAAGCCGAAAAATAAGAAAGCAGAACTAACAGTCCTTTCAAAAAATCTTAAACATGGAATCAACTCATTTGATAGCTATTCACTTAAATTGCACAGGTTTGATCCCATCACATCGAGGGGAAGGCGTATATCACACGGTGGGTAGAGAGGTTGTATCGTCCTCTCACTGGTCATACGCATGCCAGTGACCCTGAGGGCAGGCAGAATGGAGACAAAGTTATACAGAAATAGGACCAAGACCTGTTATTCTTTACCTAGACTTTGTTATAGCCTTTGATTTTTGGTTTTGTGAGACAATATATTTTCTAATTATTTAAGGCAGTTCGAGTTGTGTTTTTTTCTTACTTGTAAAAACCACATTGACATAGGATATCAATATATGCATACCATTTCATGCAATATCAGACTAATATTTGTGCTTCCAATTCTATATTAATTTGGAACTAATTCTAAGGTCTCCATGTATAGGTTTAGCAATAACTTATTACATTGTAAACATGGAGAATGTAAACATGAATTTTAAAATATAATAATAAAAAGAGCAAACTATTTTCCTTCTAATATTTAGAAATAAATAAATATAGTATATAATTATATATAATCATATATATAAAGATATATAATAATTGATGTGCTGATTGCCTACTACTAATAATGTAGATTTAAAAAAATATTTTTAGTATTTTTATTATAATTATTTAAAAATAGTCTATAATTATTTTTTCTACAAATACAGTAAGTCCTTCCTAAACTGAGTGTGAATTTTAGATATAATTTTAGACATAGCCATTGGAAGTGAAAATGTTGATTATGGTCATTGAAGAGAGAAAATTTTATCAGTGGAATCCCAGAATGTGCTAATTAATGATTTAAACAAGTAAAAAGTAAAAATGTCAACAATAAACAACATATCACAAGTACACAAAACAAAAGTTAAAAATAAAAAAGTTACATTTCTAAATTTGGATTTGTAAATGAATATAGTAAATATATCCTTTGGAAAGGCTTTTTCTTTTCTTGACAGAATCTTTCTCTGTCACCCAGGCTAGAGTGCAGTGGCAGCATCATAGTTCACTGGAACCTCCAATTCCTGGGCTCCAGGGATCCTCCTGCCTCAGCTTCCTGAGTAGCTAGGACTACAGGCACACGCCACTGTGCCAGGCTAATTTTTTCTATTTTTAGTAGAGATGGGGTCTTACCCTTGTTCAGAGTGGTCTTGAACTCGTTGACCTCAAGCAATCCTCCTGCCTCGGATTCCCAGAGTGCTAGGATTACAGGTGTGAGCCACCGCGCCCAGCCTAGAAAAGGTTTTTATGTATCCAACCTGATGTGTACTTTGATAGTAAAATGAATTAAATCTGCTTTTTAGTCTAAATTGTCACTTTTCCATTACTGAGTAGGGAAGTGGTTATTTCTGAGGCTGAAATGAGCAATAATTTTTGCTGCTGAAGAATAAATTGAAACTATGTTGATACCCTTTGTTTCTTACGTGTGACCCCTAATTTGTCAGTGGACTTTTTTTGTGCATAGGTTTGTGTTTTTGTTTTTTTTTTCTTCAAAAATACATACATTATTTTCCTAGTGCATTTTAATTAAAGAAACTACTGTAATTTTTCAACTGAGTTTTCTCTGTGTTATATTTAGACTAAATTTTTCATATAAAATTAAAGGGGGTGGACTGGGATGCACACATTTTGACTGTTTATCGTCAGAGAATAATCAGAAAGACTTTGATTTATGGAAATGTTACCATTGTTAATTACCACTGATGGTGGGTAATGAATAGCTGAAGAATTACTGCTCAGATGACCTTGTTGGCTCACCTTTGATGAACAGCTTAATCGGTGGTTACAGTGCAGATGATACGCACAGAAAATGAAAGTGTTTGAAATTCAGCCATATCTTCCAATTAATAGGACATAAAGTAATTAATCATGCAGAGGAGGGAAAAAGGTCATGGCAGCTTTATTTTTGTCAAATGTGACTGTTTAGTCTTCAGAGAGGTAAGAGAAAGCACTTGTGTATATTCTTTTGCTCTCCTCTTTTTACAATAGATATCTTTTTTTTCCATTTCCCTTTTGATATTCCTCTCAAGTGCTGATGGAACATTATTTACTTGTAAATTGACAGGAAAGAGACATTTAGATTTATCCAATTAAAACTGTATGGATGACTTTTTTATTTTCAAGTAAATAGAAAGGAATGCTTGTTTTCTGTTGTTTACTTAAAAAAAATCCACAAACAATAACAAATCGAAAAATCCCAAATATTTGGCAACTATAAAGTAAAGTATTAAGACCGGCTCTCTGATGTAAACTTGGTACTCAATACTATGAAATACTCGAGTGTGGTTCATTGGCTTCTGTTTATTGATCTTTTTGGATTGGAAGCCAAGAGGTGAAAAAGAAAGGGTAAATAAAAAGGTTATAAGAAGAGAAGAATGAATATGGATAGAAGAGAGGATAGGAAAAAAAAAAGAAGAAAATTAATTTCCATTCATGGGAAGATACAATGCTATCAGTAACTGATTAAAATATTCTGCAGCAATTCCTAGCCTCACATACTACATTTGTCAGGTTACAGTGATGATGGCTGAAAGATCTGCTAAATATATTTAAAAATGCATTGCATAACAGAGTCCTAATGGCTCCAAATCATACGAAAATATGAACACCTACTCAACTTGGCCATCAAGGAAATGCAAATTTAAACCACAACGAAAAACTACTACATACACAGTGGAAAAGTGAAAATCGTAATCTCAAGTGTTGGTGAGATTGTGGAGCAAGTGAAACCCTTATACAATGGTTGGGATTGTAAATGTGTACAACCACTTTGTACAACCTAATTAGCAGCAAATCCATTCTTGGGATATAAGCTCAGCAGAACTGAGTATATGTTCAACAAATGACATGTGCAAGAATATTTATAGCATCAACATTCATAATAATTCCAAGCTGAAAATAACCCAAATGTCTGTCAGCAGTGTAATGGATAAATCAATGGTCTTGTGTTCAGATAATGGGATGCTATACTGCAATGTAAATCAACAAACTGTTGCTGTATATATACAACAGTATGGATGAATTTCACAAATATAACCTTAATGAAAGGAATCAGAAACAACAAAAGAGTTTGTTTTGTATAAATTTATGTAAATTATATAAATTTCAAAAACAGGCAAAACTAACAGATGATGTCAGAAGTCAGTGTATTATTTACTTTCAGGACTGGCTGAGGGTGGGCAATGGTTAGTGCTTGTAACGTGGCATGAGGAAGGCTTCTATATACTGGGAATAATCTATTTCTTGATCTGGTTGGTGTTTTGAAAGGTTTGCTCAAACTGTAAAAAGTCATTGATCTCTGTGTTGAGTTTTGTACTTTATGTATCTGATATGTTAATAAAAACTGCCAAAAATAAAACAAAACAAAACACAAAACAAACCCAGTGCTCACAAGGATAGTATTATGAAACAAAAATAATATTTAAAAATGTTATAGGTTAGAATAAAAGATGTGTATTAATAATAGGAATCTTCAAATGAGTGCAAACTTTTATATTCTCATAATCCTAGATTCCTTCTTTCACACTAAAAAAATGTTACATTCTTTGAGATTCTTGGGCCTTGGTGTGTTCTTTCCTCTGCTTAGAGATTTTTTTGTCTACTTATCCATTCACCCTTCTCTTGTCCATTCTTGCTGTGTCTACTAAAGTTCTAACTACTTTGAAAAGATTTTCCTGACTGGCTTGGAACTCTCATATTTCTTCTATCCTCACGTGCAAATATGCTCCCCACTGTATTTTGTACATATTTCAGTTGTCACTGTTATCATAGAATATTTTTATATGTCCTCCTCCCCACTAGACTATAACATCCTCATGAGCATACACCACATTTTTTCATCTTTGATTTCCCTAGACACTATTTTATTTTGCTTAGACAAATATATCAACATTCTGTAATGTAAGGTTTAAAATATTTTGGTCAAGGATTAAACAATAAAGATTTTTTTTTTTTTTTGCCTCTTATTAGAAAATTATTTGAAGAAAAAAATCCCATTTCTCAAACATTATATTGAGTTCAGATTTTTATGTAATTACAAGACCTTCACATCATTAATATTCAGCTTTTTTTCTTTAGAATAAATATCACCTGTTTATTTTGGATATGTTTAGATGTTATTAAATAAAATTAGACTACCACTAAGAAAGAGTTCTCTCTTTATATTTCTCTTGTTCTTCTTTTTCTAACTTTCTTTTTTGTCCTTTGCTTGTCAAATTAATCCCTATCTTCTAATACTTAAAAAAATCTGTTATGTGTGTGTGTATGTTTGTGTGTAAGAAATTCATAGAGTATGAGAGATTTTACATGGAACTAGAAATGGTTCTTTGATCTCAAATACATCTGTGTTCATGGCCTTATTTGTCAAGTTCTTTCATGCCTTTGACCTCATGAAACAAATTCATTTGACCATTTTATTATTTGTTCTGTCCTAGATTCAAGAGCAGGGATTGTGATTGACATCTCAATACATTTATCTTTCACTGTAATTATAACTCCTTTTTCTTTTTAACAGGTTTTTTAAAATAACTAATTGAATTTTAGAGTCTCTAGAGCACTCTTTTGACAGTATTTAAAATTATGACTACATTGTATCTACCTTTTCTGATCTGTTACTTTTCACTGATAGTAATGATAATCACTGTGTAGAGTTCCTTATTTAAAATGCATATGCTGTGTATATAGTGAAAAATGAAAGCCCTCTGTTATTAAATAAATCTGAAGATTGAAGTAAGAAACCATTCCTCTTCTCTTATAAAACTTAGTGAGGTGTGATTCAATAGTTGAAGGCCCTAGTAGATAATCAATTCTGCCCCTTTGTCAAGTTCCTAAACTAAAATATAGACAGCAAAAGAGATTATACAGAGAAGGAAGAGAAATGAATGATGCTATTAAGAAAAATACC
Organism: Microcebus murinus; assembly: GCF_040939455.1. Taxonomy (NCBI): domain Eukaryota; kingdom Metazoa; phylum Chordata; class Mammalia; order Primates; family Cheirogaleidae; genus Microcebus; species Microcebus murinus. Next base: position 33,156,464 of record NC_134108.1, read on the forward strand.
TTTTAATTGATTTGTTACTTTTAGAACTATGTATCTTTTTTTTCCTTAGATTTTTTTTTTTTTTTTTTGGAGACAGAGTCTCGCTTGTTGCCCAGGCTATAGTGAGTGCCATGGCGTCAACCTAGCTCACAGCAACCTCAAACTCCTGGGCTCAAGCGATCCTTCTGCCTCAGCCTCCCGAGTAGCTGGGACTACAGGCACGCGCCACCATGCCCAGCTAATTTTTTTTTTTTATATATATATATTAGTTGGCCGATTAATTTCTTTCTATTTTTATAGTAGAGACAGGGTCTCGCTCAGGCTGGTTTTGAACTCCTGACCTTGAGCAATCCGCCCGCCTCCGCCTCCCAGAGTGCTAGGATTACAAGCGTGAGCCACCACGCCCGGCCTTTTTCCTTAGATTTTTAAACAAGAATTTTAGCTAGGTGTTTAAGGCTTGTTTTCTTTAAATATATAGTTGGAGAGCTTCAGTGTGCTTGTATATTCAATAGAGAAGGTACATCGGTCACATGATTTTGTACCTGACTTTCTTCTGATAGTGTGATGTATTAAAAATTCAATAAAACATTGATGTTCACAATTTGATACATATGATAACATTCATAAGTAACAATTTCAGCAAAGTTGTCTTAAGTAATGATACTAATCTCTTAGTTTTACAAAAGACAGTTATAATTTATTATTGATAAAATAATATGTATGTCATGTAACACATTTTAATACATCTGAGAAGAAATTTCAAGGGAATTTCAGTGTTGACTTAGTATTTCTTTCTCTCTGGGAATGGTAATCATGTATTAAAATTAGTGGGTCACTTTGCCTAATATTTCTATGAACCTATTAGAGACATTTGACAATAAGGCATATATTTTTACAAAGTCACAACTGCCAAAAATCTGACACAGCTGAATTAACAGAATTTTTTGACAGCCAATCTGACAGAGCCACAACAAGGCAGATAGTGGTAGAATAAAGTTATATGCATATAGTGTTGGTAATGAGATATTGAATTGCTAATATTATGGCTAATTTTGTGTTAGAGGATAGAGAAAATCAGGCCAAAATGTTGGTTTATTTTTTGTTGTTGTTGTCTAGTTGGCATTGTCTGTTAACACAACCAAAGATAATATATGTGTGAACATGCGCAGTCCTAAGGTGGACTGAGAGATGGGGTGGTAACGGGTGAAGAAAGGAAGGGAATGGCTTAACATCCGGTCATTAACACAGAAGAGAAAACCTCAAAGTATTGGAGATAGGCATTAGATTCTAAGGAGCCTGAAAACCACAGAAGTTTAAAGGTGGAAGGCTATGCATCATTCAGTGTTTTTCAGATATTTTTTAGGCAATAGAAATCATTGTTTTAAAAAACACAATATGTTCCATTTCTCAAATATGTAAAATCAGTAACTAGGAATGAATGGTCTTGGAACTTACTTTGTAATTCTGTAAATACCAACCCCTAAACTTTTCCTTTCCACCACCAAAACTCCATCAAGGGGCTTCTGTGAAAAGCACTTAGAGATGTCAGGCTGTGAGGGACAGTTTGAGAACAATGAGTTTGCAAACTCAAGCACTTTCAGATAAGCATCTCTGACATGAAGATACTTCCTACTATTAGCTCCCACTTATTGGTAGTCTACAGGAGTTTTACTTTATGAGGGACATGATATATATTTTTTAATCTTCGCAAGAACCTTATATAATTGGTGATATGTTAGAGCTAAGTGGAGTGAATAACTTGCTTAAAGTCACCCAGGGACAGAATTTGAACTTAGGTCTGTCTGTTAGCAAAGCTACCTTTCCACAGTACTATCCTGCTTCTTAATTATAGTTGAGCTGACAGATTTCCTTGACTTGAACATGTACATTTAAATCTACTGTATGAGCTTTATAATTTATTTGATTTAATCCACAGTCATTTTCTACCCCTTCATCTCAAATTATTTCTTTCCACAATTTGAAAGCTTTAAACGAAGTATTCTTCACGAGAAATGGAATCTGAGACTCTCTGTTGTTTGGAATTGGTCCTGAGCTTCAGGGTTTCCTCCGAGATATTCTCATCCCCTGGGGAGATGCTTTGCCCTTTCTTTGATTTACCTGTATGTTATTTTTAGTTGTTTGATGAACACTTGCTGCATGTTTTTCAAAGCAAACCCTTAGAAACACATATATTATCTGCTGTCTCATTAGAGCACACATGGTAAAAGAAAAATTCATGGACCAAGGGAATCAGACTAAAGTCTAGGGTTTGAAAATAATTTTAAGACTTTGTTTGCAGTGGAGTATTTTAGGATGAGAATTATGGGCTTATTTCAGTGTGCTCTTCCAAACCATATTATCATGTGTCTATCGGTGCTTTTGCCCTTAGCACAGAGAAGATAGTTTACTACATTTGAGTTGCTTATTAAACACAGTGGGAGTTGGAGGCAGTGCAAAGGGAGAGTGAAAGGCTGTAATGGACTACTTGAAAGGTGAGCCACTTAATGAAGGCTGGTTTTTAATGTAAGGACTATTATCCTTGTGGACATAAATGCAGCATGAAGAATGTCTAAATTATAGTGGACAGAAATGGCATGCTGAGACAGGAATTTTTTTCCTGATATTTCAGGTACATAATGTACCTAAGTTAGATATATCCCAATATATCTCAGGAGAAAAGAACAGCCTAGTATTGAAAAAAAAAAAGAAAAAATTAATATTGGTGTCAGTGCTAGAGAACTTCCAACCTCTTAAATGAATTAGAGATAAAAGTACACAGCAATTTCAAAGACTATGCAGTCACCTTTAACATATACTTTAAAATCAATACATAGTCCAAAGGAACAAAATTACTTTTTCTTGGGAGGAGTGTGACTGAAAGTACAGTTATGACCTTATACTTTTCTTCTCCAAAAATAAATTTGCCTCATGTTGGCTTGGGACTATCTCAGTTTAAAAAGCTTATTGTCTTTCAAACACAAGAAGAATGCCAGGAAAACAAATTTACAAGAAAACCAACAAAAGATAAGTAATTAAGTTAGGGATTAGTTAAAAATACATATGATGTTAATAATCTTATATAGTTTGTGTTGTGAAAAATATAGAGCTATGTTTCATGTTAGATTATCACTACACATAAAATATACTTTAAAACCTTGGAAGACTGTTAGTTTTTAAGCCTAAGTTCTGCAGAGAGTACTATGTTATATTGAAAAGGCCTACATGCCCTCCCCCAAAGGGGAAATTATTGGCTGAGAAATATTGCTCAATGCAAAGTGAACGTTTTATATATTTAGAGCCCTTGACATCTTAGAAATGCCTGCAGCATCATGAAATCTTCACCTAGTGACACAGATTAAAAAGGTGCTGGCTTGCTTTTTATGAGAATAAAATTAAATAGGACAAATCCACAAACTTCATCCAGTTGGTTATATAATTCCATACGTTCGTCCCCCAACCCCTTCAGTTCTTTAGTAGTTGGTGATTTAAATAGGAAAGGAGGGTGACACATTTGGCTATTCAAAAATTATGTTTTGAGTGTGTAATTTTTATCCAAGGTAGGTCAGGTTTATTGGATACTTAAAAAATACTTCTGACCACTTCCACCTAATCCCAGGCATTTAAAAATATGTCATTTCATTTAATTCTCACAAAAAAGCCTTTGGGGTATGTATTAAACTCATTCTATAGGTGAGGGAACTGAAGTTCAGGAAAGGTTAAATAAATTGCCAGAGGTTTTATGTCTTGAGAAAGGCAAGGCTAGGAATCCAAGTATGTGCAGAGATATAGGATAAGGATTTAACTTTTGAACTTTATATAAACAGTGTAAGTAGAGATCCTTCTCTAGAAACTGTAGCAAAAATACTCAGAGATGACTTGGAAATGTGGCAGATGCTGTATTTCTTATGCTTTCTCTAGCTGCAAATAATGTAAAACACAACTCAAATGTCTTTAAACCACAAGGAAAGCTACTTAACTCCAGGTCCAGGGTTGGCTAATTTGGTGGTTCAGTGGCATCACCAAGGATCCAGATTTTTCCCATCTCTTTGCTACTTCATTATGGTAGGTCATCTTGTTACCCAGGGTAGCTCCCCTCAAGATATGTAGCTTATACTAGGTACTAAATTCAGAAATGACAATATCCCCAAAAAGAAAAGGTTATTGGTTGTTTCTTCCTTATGTCTCATATGTCTGTGTGTGTGTGTGTGTGTGTGTGTGTGTATGAACACAAAGAACTTTTCTGCAATGCCCATCAACAGATTTATCTTCTGATCTAATTGGCCAAAATTATGTCACATGCCCATGTCTAAACCAATCAGCCTTTGGGAGAATAATACCTGATTGTACTATTTTGTCAGGCCCACCTCCCTCTTCTAGCTGGAGCTGGGGCTATTGCCATTTCTTCCTGATGCACATGACCAGACAGCTTTATTGGAATAAGGGTGGGGTAGATGTTGGGTAGCCAACTAACAGGCCTGTTTTAGGACTCTTTGATATAGATATGGTAGGATAGATCTATAGGTAGTAGAATGTCAAAGCTGTGAGATTTTAAAAAGTGGTGCACAGATAAAGCATTTATGAGAACAGCATGGCATTCTCTAATGCATGTTTAGTGTCATTTTTAACTTGATATCCCATATTTACTGGATCTGTAACATGAGAAGCAGGAAATCTTCCTGCCGTTAGTAAACTTATTTTACCTTTCTAACCTGCAGTTGTTACCCTTGAGAATTTTTGTATTCTCTCTTGGTTTCCTTATGAGTTTTATGATACAGAATAAATAAGGGAACATACTTTATAAGAAACTCAAAAACTAAGAGGCAAATGTTATATAGTATATATGTGAATGAGCATGTGCTAAAGATACATTAATTTACTATGAAGGGAATCAGCAGGATGGTAAGGCTGGTTCGAAAGATTATAAGAACAAGGGAAGCATTTATAACCTGTGAAAGAAAGAATGCTGAGTAAGATTCCTAAATTTTATGTCAAATGTGCAATGGGGCAATGAAAGTAAACTTGAGATTATCTTTACTACCAGACGGAAATCATTTGCTTCTTTACTAGACAAAGTCTATTTGCTTTATTATCACGTGAGTATTGTTTGTATTGCTACAAATTTACTTCTCTTTCTCAGAGCTATCAAATATCTTAATCAGTGGCAAATAGTGATCCAGACAAAGGTACCTACTTCTGCAGAATTAATTAATCCTTTGGTGAAGGATATGCAGTCCTTCTTTTACTTGGTTCTAAGTTTTGAACATTTGTTCTTTAAAGTTCCTTTTTATGAACATAAATATTCTCCAAGGATGACCATTGTTAGAAACAACAACAAAAAAGGCTGGTCTCATTTTGTTTTGGTCTGATTCATTCTATAGGTGCAGCAGTGTTTATTAACAAATATAAGCCTTGTAGTTGGATCAAACTATCCAGTGCTATATAGTATTAAACAAGTGTTAAGCACAGAAAATTAATTTCTGTTTGAAGATTTTATTAGGAATCTAGCATTGTATTTTCAATAGCCTCTGTCACCTCAAAGTTTTTTTTTTTAAATAAATCTCCATTATTTACCAACCATATCAGAGTAGAGAAAAAATTCTCTATCAGGATACAACAGTTAACTATTTTATAAGGTTTTGGTTGATGTTTTTCTGAAGTTAAGAATATATGGACAGTGAGGGTATTAACATATCTCTAGGTTCTTCCTATAAATTGAATTATCTTGGACACATATTTTATGTTAATAATATTTACACAGAAAGTCGAACTTCTCTGATTTGAAGTTCTTTCTATGTAACCCTTATAAAGGTGTTAAGTTAATTAAAAAATATGGAGCATGCCAAACAAAATTATTTTTAGTATTCCTAATCTTATAAGGAAATGAATCCTTGTGGTTGTTCAAAGCCCTATGGGAAATCCCAAAGATAGTTTAGAAGAAAAGACATCTTGAAATTTTTATTTTTTTCTGAATTTAGAGTCTTGTTGTGCAAGGAAGAATGAAAAGAATTGTCATAGAAGATTGACTAAGATATTGGTATAGGTGTCTGAGAATAAGGAATATCAATATTTTTATTATTACTAATATCAACACTTATGATAATAGCAATTACTATTAATAGAGTAGCTAATTTTATATTTAAAAGTAAAATAACAGAAGGTAACACAACTATAAGGAAATTTAACTCTTCCAGAAGAAATAAAGTTATTTTTGTTTTTAATCATCAAAACAATAAAAAAATCAACTTAATACACAAAAAGGTATTCTGGAGAGATACAGAATCTTTCCTTAGATTAAACAAATGGTTAGGAATAATTTTTACAATCTCTTGTGAGGAAGAAGATGAAAATATTAATTTGTTTTTTTAATAGAAAACCTAATTCCAGTCTGGTGTTAATATAATATTTGGCAATGAAAGCTTTAAAAAAAGATAACATATTTTTTATAATCATCAAAAATTTAATATGGTTTTTTACTACAGGATTATTTTGTGGTATATTACCTTTTATTATGTACTACATATATCCCATTTTTAGTCACTCTAAGCTGTTCAAAATATCTACCATATTCTGATGTTTTACTGACTGTTTAAATATAACTACAACTCTTTCCACTTGTAGAATTTACATATTATCTTGAGTTTTTGAATCACAAGTAAAATATTTTCTCAGGAAAAAAAATTTGAAACATTGGCTAAAAATCTTTGTACTGAGAAATATCTCTAGTAAGTTATATGTTCAAATCTTTGGAAGTTTATATCTTTGCAGCAGTATTGGAAGATGATATTTTTCATGTTATGTCTTACAGTTTAACTTGGCTACTAAGGGTATTGTTGTGACAATAAAATCTTGCTTTATATGATAGGTACTGATTTTGATTTTTTTAAACTGGATTATTTAGTTAGATTTATTGGCAGTGAAACCAAGAAATAGACTCTCCTCGCTTGGGAGAGGTGGTGACTATTTCTTCTGTTCTGTTTTACTCAAAATTAAAATCAATGAAGACAACAAGCCAGTGGGAAGAGGTGACTATTGCTGTTATATGTCACATTCTTCATCATAAAGTTCAATGTTCTCCCTAGTCATAATGTTTATATAAACCCTTCGTTAAAAAAAAAAAAAAAAGAACAGCTTTCATGTTACTCTCTTATTTGTGCAGCCTGAACAATTTTTTACCAGATCAGTGGCAGTGGTCCAATAGTTTTTTGAAATTTTAAATGCTCTGCATCTATGTTAGGAAGTAGATACTGACAAGTCCTGAAAAATCATTAGAGTAGATTGAATGAGAAAAATGGTCAACAAATATGATTTATAATTTGTATATAGGCCTGTTTCATGCTGCTTTTAAATATTTGCTGTCCATTTCTTAACACATGATTATATAAAGTTCAGAAGGTAGTATATACTATAATAGAAGACACATTCCTTTGCGCTCAGTTTTCCTTGTATTTTGACACACAGAATTCTCAAATCTGGTGTATCATATAAACAGTTTCGGTAGTAGCACCAGAATAATGGATGTGAAATCTAAAAGAGACCTTTGAGATTATCACTATTTTAACTTTTCATTTCACAAATAAAGAAAATAGTGTAGAAATACGTAAACAGAGGAACCACAGACTGGGGCCAGAATAACCTGAATTTAAATTTAGGTTTCATTGCTTGTGATTCGGCTATAACATATAACCTTTCTGAGCTTCCATTTTCCCATTAGTAAATTAGGAATATTAAGATTTCTCTCTCTCTCTCTCAATGTTGTTGTACCAGTGAAATGACAAACAGGTTTGTGCAGCATCTGGTAGTATCTGGCATGTACTTGATGCTTAATAAATATTATTTGCTTTCTTCCCTCTGGCCCAAAGTGACATGGCTGGTTAGTAATCTCATTAATCTACAAGAAATTAATTTGAATTCCTTTCACTTTTTTTTAGAGAGGAATTGCATTTCTCCATTATAATTTTTCAGTAGATCATTAGGAATTATTTTATGTCCAGTTTTGAAAATTCCTTTGTTACGTAATTGTTCACTGGGTGCAGGTGCTTTGCGCTGTGACACATAATGGTACATGGAAATGACTTTTATAACAAAGGTAGAATTCGAGGTGTGGAAATAGTTTGGAAAACGGTTTATTATTTCTCAAGTCTTTAGGATGATATTTACATAGTTATTCTGTTTGGATTACTGGATTGCTTTGTGATCCTTCTAATTTAAGTTTTTTCCTTATGAAATACAACATTTTACTTTGGATTTTACTTAATGTTGACAGCAGCTGCAGCCTATAATGTTATAAAGGCAGAGGGAGAAGTTATATAACAACATTTGAAACATTGAAATATACTGGAAAAATTATTAAAAGTATCTTGCGCTACAAAATCTGAGCTTTACTATACAAATACCCTCAGGCAAGCATAGGAAATATCTGGATTTGAAAAACTTAGTCTAAATCTCTCTGACTAGCTTATTGTTATTACTTTGAAAATATGGATATTCTATCATACAAACAACTTTTGGTGTTATGGTTTAAAGTAGAACTTATAAAGGTACTTATTTGGTTACTACATATATGAGTAATTTTTAAAACTTTATCAACTACTAGAGCTGTCCCCAGGTTGTTAGTGGTGAGTTGTTGTCTAATGAGAAATTAGATTATGTTGGCTGTCCTGCCTAGGCCTGAGTACTTCTTCTGAAGAATGAGAAAAGGGTAAGTTCAGTTCTCTCTGCTCTTTATAGGCTTATCTACATATTGTGATAATGTATAGTATAAGCTACTTTGAATATCAAATGCAGATTTTTTTAAACCTAGGGATCCATGGATGTGTTTTAAGTGTTTATAAACTCTTTAAAATTGTGATTCTGTATATGTTTGTATATATCTGTATGTATTTGATTTTTCAGGAAATTATTAGACACTGAACATCAGAATACTCACACAGAACAGTAACAGAATTCTATAGATCGGTGGTCCACAACTCCTGGTCTATGGATACCACACACTCACCCCCCCGCCCCCACCCCCAAAAAATTATCTTCCATGAAACTTAGGAACTGGCCAGCACAGGGGAGGTAAGCAGCCAGGTGCACAGCAGGGGGTGAGCGCCAGCCAGTGAAGCTTCAGCTGTATTTACAGCTGTTCCCCATTGCTTGCATCACCGCCTGAGCTCTGCCTCCCCCTCCCCCATCCCCATCCCCGGACCCTCCCTGTGGAAAAATTGTCTTCCATGAAACTGGTCCCTGGTGCCAAAAAGGTGTTGAGGACCGCTGCATAGAGTACAAAATTATGCAGGTTCCTAAGGCACAGTCCTTGAGGAGAGGTTGAGTTTATAATGGGTGACAAAACTCTCACTTTGTACATCTCCTGGTCTAGTATCTTATGCTGATCCCATCAAAGATGCTATCTTTCTGTAAAGTCTCTTTGTGCCCTTTTCATTTCATTTCCACTACCTCAGAGGGAGTTGGTCATATGCAGAGTTCAAAGGATTTAAATCTTTAATTCTCAAAAGATTACTCTGGGAATTTTTTCCCTCCCAAGAATAATGTTTATAGACTTTTTTTCTGTTATTAGATGAACCCATTTTTTGATGTCTTGCTTGCTACATTATTGGGATTGAAGCCTCCTTTGTAACAGTTTACATCCAGGCAGAACAGAATTTGGCAAGTCCTCTCCTTCCTTTTTCTTCCATATACTTACCATGTATTTTCCATGGGAAAACTTAGAGAAATTACTTTGAGTTTCATGGTGTTCCTCATTTCCTATAACTCATTGTTGATTATTCCGAGTAAAGCTGTAAGCAAAAAGAAACAAATAAACAAGCACACAAACATTAAACAACAAAATATTAGATAGCAAACATTATTAAAGAATAATTAAAGAATAGAATAAGCATGGAGGGAGTTTGCTATCTATCCCTAAAGTGAATACCTTAGAAGATGGAAGCTTTTTTCTCCTGATCTAGTCAAATAGTGTCAAACAGTGTTAGAGATGAATATATGACTGACTAAGCACTTCCCAAAAGTCTAAGATTATTCACAACCTATAAAGGATTTGATATTTTTAGGGATATCAAAAGGTATTCCTTTTCTTCAATAACTTATGAAGAAAAAGGAAGCAATTGAGACATTTTTACCAAAGAGCTTTTTATTTTGGAAGACTCGGTCTCTAGATTCTAGCACTTACACCGCATGGCCTGGCCAGATAGAATGGTCCACTCATCCTTTAAAGGTGAAATCAGGACATTAATATTTGTCCTTCCTTTCCCAGAAACTACTTGTAAAGACCAAAAGAATACATGAAAACAGTGAAAGTAGGTTTTAATAATCTGAAGAAGTAACAAGTATATTGTATTGGTCATGTATATGGCTTGGACCTTGGGCCTTTAGTTATTTCATGTCATTTTAGTAGCCATTCCTTCAGAGAATGAGACTGAATTACAAGGTTCATGGTAATGTGTTACATAGCACTTAGTTGATTTGTGCTGTGTTATCCTATGACTGTAGGTAGCAATGGGAGAGTGTAGAGAAAGGAGGCAAGAACCAGGTAAACTGGAGTATGTGGAAATAAAGTGGCTGAAATACGAGTTTCCAAATTTCAAAAAGAACACAGAGTAGAATTACTAGAAAGACAGTAGGAGAATATCAGGGAGAAGAGTCAAGTGGCCAATAATTAGCTACCGTGTTGTATTCTTTCCTAATAGTGCCTAGAATAGTACTTCGCTGTGATAGACGTTTAGTAATTAAAATAGCCTCTTAACGTTCAATCTCTAAGGTCATTTTAACCATAACAGACAACTCATTACTTCATTCTGTTATTTTCAATCTTATTTGAACTTTGCATAGTGTAACAATTATACTGCAGATAAAAGTAGGAGGTAATTATGCATAGATAAAAAGAGCATTTTTTAAAAGAGATGAAACCAGGATGTGACAAAATTCTGCTCTGTATAATTTCTCCCAAAGTGATTATATATGTATATATCACACACATATATGTTCAGTTGCATAGCATATTTTACATGAAATTCTTTGGGCTTCTTTGAAAAAGAAAGATTCTGCATATAGATAGCAGTAATTATTTTGGAGTCTAATTTTTGTTGTCAGATTTCTAAAAGATATTTTTCAAGATTCTTTGTATTTTCAGTGGAAATTTTTGTTGCTTATTTTCTTATTTTAAAACTAGTACATGTATAGTATACAGAAATGAAAATGAATCAAAAACCTTAAAAGTCATACATAAGGCTTATAACCCAAAGAAACCACCATCAAATGTTGATTTTTACCTCTAATGAAAAGGAGTCTATATTTGTGTATATGGAGTGTTTTTGTGTGTACATTTTTATGTTTATGTATGAAACCATGACCATATAGCATATGAAATTTCTTTTATTTTTGCTGTCATAATTAATGCTGCAACAAACATCCAAAATTTCTGTAGTTTATAGTTGCTATCTTTGGGAAGGTTGGTTCAGATGGAACTACTAAGTCTTGTCCAGAAGCAGGACCTAAGTTGTCATTATTATTATTATTTTATTTTATTTCATTTTTGAAACAGGGTCTCACTCTGTTGCCCAGGCTAGAGTATGATGGTGTCATCATAGTTTACTGTAACTTCAAACTCCCAGTCTTAAATGATCCTCCTGCCTCAGCCTCCAGAGTAGCTGAGACTACAGGCATATAACACTACGCCTGGCTAAATTTTTTTATTTTTTGTAGAGACAGTGTCTCCCCATGTTGCTCAGACTACTCTCAAGCTCTTGGCCTTAAGTGAACCTCCTGCCTCGGCCTCCCAAACTGCTAATAGTGTTTTATTTAACTTCATTATATTTACTCTCTGGTACATAAATGTAATAATATCTTAATATATATAGATGAAAGTAACTTACAGTTTTTATTTATTGACACATAACTTTCACTTTAATATGTGTGGTTAATTTGTTGTATTTTCATGAAGATCTGTGAAGCTACAGGACCTAAAAAGCAAACTGTGTTCATAGATTACATCTGAAGCATAATTCTTTACTGTATTGGAGTTAAGCAGAGCAAAGAAACAAGTGCTCTTTTTCAACATTAAGAAAGGAAGAGTTTTAATGTGTTTAAAATACAACCTAATTTATATGCTTGTAATAGTTCTGAAGTTGATTAAAGTCTGTAGAGTGAATGAAAATTGCATGTAGTTCTCATTTCAGTTGACCTTCCATGTTAATTAGGACATTTTTTTTTTTTTCATTTATTTTGGAGCTAAGTACATTTTCTTTATCTAGTAAACTTTGATTCTGTTTTTTTGGTTGCTTTTGTCTTTAATGAAGTTGATCACTTTCATATCTTTTCTAACTTTCCATGAGATTTTGAATAGCAAATCAAAGTACTATGATGAAGAGAATTTAGGCACTTGTAGTTATCTATTACTTCTAACTCATTCGTCTATTCATTCATTTAACAAATATATATTTAATAGCATATATGCCAGGCACTATCCCAGGCACTTGGGATTAACCCATGAACAAAATAGACAAAATTTTGTACCCTCAAAAAGCTTATTATCTCGATGAGGAAAAGATAATAAAACAATGATGAATAAAATATGCAGTATTTCTAAGTGCCGTGGAGAAAACTAAACGTTTAAAAGATGTGAAGGAACATCCGTGCAAATATCTAGAGGAAAAGCATTCCAGGCAGAGGTATCAGCAAGTAGAAAGTCCTAGAACAAGAGGAGGATGCCTGGCTTTTGAGGAACTATTGGATGATCTTGGCTTAAGGAGAAATTGGAAGGGACTGCAGTAGGAGATTCTTTGTAAAGGACCAACGCCTCACCCACTGAAACTTTAATTGGGTTGAGTTAGAGCTGGGCCATAGCTTAAAGTCTCCCAGGTGATTCTAATGTACAGCTAATAATAAACATCAAAGTAATGGAAGCAAAAGCAGTGTATGTTTTGTCTAAATCATTTCTAGTACTTTGTATTGTAATAGGTTATCCTGTTTTTGTTTGTACAAGTATTGAATATGCATCTATATCTGATTGATGTCTATGTGTTGCACATCAAAATGTGAACTAACACAGCTTTTCAAGGAACAAAGTCTAAGGCTAAGCCTTACAATTGTATTTAAGTATTATATTTAAAAATCCTAAAGGAATACATGAACACTCAGAATAAATCTAATTGGTTTGCTAGTAGTTTTAACACAGAATCTTTGATAGGAACTTACAGGTGCCATGTACAACTTGCTTTTACTTGGAAATACTAACTAAAAATATATTGGAGTGTTTCCAGTCTTAGATCACTATTTCCTGTCTCGAAATTACTTCCCTCATTATTTTCCAACAGTGTATGGTACATCCATGTAGTACAATAGACATATCCCAACTCATATATGCCAGAGTCCATTCTATTCTGTTTTGTTCATTTTCCCAGAGTCTATTCTATTCCATTCTGTTCACTTAGGGGAAAGTGAAAAAATTCAGGATACTGACTTACGGAAATGTTTTTTGATGTACCGAGAAGTTAAATACCTTTCTGAGGGCCAGGCAGGGGTCAGTTTGTGTACCATGAAGTAGTCATTTATACCAGTCATTCATGCCTGTGAGGGTATCATCTGTGATACTGTCAGAGTATCATCTGCACTTAAAATACAACCTATTTACAATTGCCTGTCTTCATTACCATAATCTGTCCTCAGTAACCTAATATCAAGTAAGAAAGACCAACTACAGATAGCCTTTATTTGCCCTTAGGTTTCTCACTTTTCCACTCTTTGTAAATTCTCCTTAAGGATTAAATGAACAATGTATGCATGTGTACAATGTGCCTGACATACTTCTGTCACTTTTCCTTTGGTTTCCCTGCATACATCGAATGTTGGAATGAACTGAAGCCTAAGTTTTGGCCTGGTCTTTTGTTCTTAGATGGTCTTGTGGTCAACATGGATTTAACCACCACACTCAAGGCATTAAAAAATCCTTTCCTTTCTACGATTCCCCTTTAACTCTACTTCTTCACTTGTAATTTATTTTTATCACCGTTCCCTGCTATTCTTGTGCCATGCCGGTGCCATCCTAAAGGAATACATGAACACTCAGAATAAATCTAATTGGTTTGCTAGTAGTTTTAGCAAACTGTGAAGTCCATTTGTTTGTTATGACACAGGCAACTGTGAGCAGAGCTATTCCCTGAAAACACTATTTAGCAATTTTAAATAAACTGTAGTCAGAATATAGAAATAGAATAAGAAAACTGGGGTTTACACCTATGGGGAGCACTTAATGTATCTGATGGAAAGGTGTGCTAACCCAAAATAACAGAGACAAACCTAGGGTTACTCCGTTGTTCTTCATTCTATGCATTTGTGTGCCCAAGAGTTTCTAATCTCTAAGCAGATTTCCTTGCTATTGAACTCATTCCTTAAGCATTAAAAAGCTGAAACATTGGGGATGAAGAATGAAATCTGGAAAGCTTCTCTTTCTTGAGATTAACACATTTACTTGTTTTTCAGGGAAGAAAAAGTTGGTGGTTGGTTGGATGATTTAGTAGTTGGGGGCCTCCCACTATCCCATTTTGACTCCACAACCACAGTTGGAAGAAAGAAGCCTGTTGAATCAAGGAGTTCAGTCCTATGAGAGTAATAGCAACATCACAACTGTAGTCAAAATCTAAATCAGTTGCCATGAAATTTTTAATGAGAATATATAAAATTAACATATGCTAACAAACTATCAATTTGAGTTAGAACTGCTTTGCAATAATATGTTGTTTCATGTGATTGATATGGAGTAGCTATTTGTTTTACTGACTCCATATTACAGCATAGTAGTACGGATAGAGTCCAAACTGATTAAGCAGATGTAACTAATAAAAATGAATTGTCAGGAGAATAATTGTAGGGGAAAGAATCAAAGACAAAGCAAAGGGCTTTTTTTTTTTTTTGCTGATGGGCTGTAGAAGTACAAAGTTTGGGAAAGCATGGTATAATTCATAGACAAATCCAGTATTCTACTTATTCAGATTTAATTCACTGAGTTGTCAGGTTATAATTGAGCTGTTCATGTTGTTCTCTTGAAATGTTTTGAGGTAAACCAAATATCTTCTAAGAATTCAATTATACTGAAACAATAGCCACAAGACACGGTGAAGTTATTGCTGATGCTAACAAAGGGCATAAAGGGAAACACTATTTGTATTAATATTTAGTGGTGTTAGTGCTATTGCTTGGAACCAAATATTTAAAATTATTTCCAAAGTGAACAGACTTGAATTTAATAATGAATTATTATAATAAATCATGAAGGTAATCTTTTTATCCTTAAAGTAGTAAGCTGAAAGTGCTTTATGAGGCAAATTGACTTTTTAAAAATGACAATAACAAAAATCTAAAACTAATTTACAGAATGACAATTTTGGTGGCACTTTTATATAAAAATTTGGAGTATTCATTTGATAATTTTGGTTTTAAAATTTAAGAGTTTTATTGGATAGAAATTTTTATCAGAAAAGTAATGCCCATTTAAATAGGTTTTAAAATAGAAAAATGCAAACTTGATGGATTATCTTGTTGTTAAACAGGCACTGCTTCATGAGTAATATTACTATGAAAAAAATACTTAAGACCCTAAAGGCCTATAAAGGAGAAATATTTAGGAAATGAAAAGGAAAAAAAAATATCTGGAGCAATAGCTTAGGGAACCCTGAGTTCTAGTCCCTACTTTACTGTTAATTCTGTAGCTGTGAGCAGCTAATTTAACCTTCCAAAATCTTTTCTTCATTTGGGTAAGGAATGAATAATACTTTCCAGCTACATCAATAACAGGGATGCCCTGGTGGATGATGATGTTTATTTAGTACATTAAGCTCTGTGGGTGGGAAGACAAGTACTACAATATGAACACAAGCTGTTAATCATTGAACCACTTGATTTTTTTTAATGCTTATTTTAAATAGATTTACTTTGGTTCTGTTATGTGCAAGGGACCAAATTCCATGTCCTTTCTGCTAGATTTGAATCTTCTGAAATGCAGCTCTCATTTTTTACTCATTATTGTATTCTGTCCATTCAAGACTTTGCTTTCTTCTACATAGTAAATAATCAACAAATGTTCATTTAGACTATAAATATTTTGAATGGTTTCGAGTTTTGAATGGTTTCAAATTTTGTATGGTTTTGTTTCTTTAAGCTGTCAGCTTTAGAAGAAAGAAACTTGTATTCACCTCTTTCTTCTTAGTTTCCATCATTGGAGCAAAGTGGTCAGTTCTGGAATAGATTTCCTTCCAAGGTTAGCCATAGAATATCTTCAGAAACATGGCATCCACATGTTTGTGAAATATGCCGCAATAGGTATTTACTAAAATGTAAGAGATGGGATATAAACTGAACAAAGTTTTAAAAGTTTCTAAAGCTTTTTTAAAAAATAGCAAAATTTTCATAATCTATTCAGCTTCTCAATAAATGTGCATTGAGTTAGGAGGAAGGTAATTTCTGTAAGTTGGTCAAAATTTAATCCACTAAATTTAATTCTTTGAGTATGGGATATAGCTAAATTTCTTTTCTTTTCTTTATTTATTGACAGAGTCTCACTTTGTTGCCCAGGCTAGAGTGCCGTGGTGTCAGCCTAGCTCACAGCAACCTCAAACTCTTGAGCTCATGCAACCCTCCTGTGTCAGCCTCCCAAGTAGCTGGGACTACAGGCATGTGCCACTATGCCTGGCTAATTTTTTTTTCTATGTATTTCTAGTTGGCCAATTAATTTCTTTCTATTTTTAGTAGAGACGGGGTCTATATTTTGCTCAGGCTGGTTTCGAAATCCTGACCTTGAATGATCCACCCGCCTCGACCTCCTAGAATGCTAGGATTACAGGCATGAGCCATCGTGCCCAGCCAAATTTCTTTTAAATATTATTCTGTATGTCAAGAATTTAAGGGTGGAGAATAGTGAGCTTTCACATGTATTTTATTATACCTGGTGAAAGGCAAAATAGAACTGAGATTTATCAGACCAGGTCCTGAAATTTTTGGAATGACTTATAAGGTGTCTTATAAGGTGTCTTATCTATGTTGTGCTTATCTCTGAGATTTTACTTAGGATGCTCAGTCTTTGAGCCTTATTTACATGTGGAACATTTCATTTTCTCTTCAGAGCTCTTTGAAGTTAAACTATACTTTAGAAAAGAGCCTACTCTCTAAAATCATTATTGAACCTCTCAAAACTGCCATCTTTTCTTGAAGAACATAGAGGTAGGAAATGATTCAGTAAAACTTTAATGAAAGAAGTGTGGGACATTGCGGGGGAAAATCAGTATATAAATGTACTTTTTAGGAGAACTTTTTCCCTTGGTGAAATGCCTACTATATCTTAAAGGCAGAAAGCTTGACTTGTGAAGTGGTGGTGGAATTTAAATTGCATGCAAAGAAAAGCCAAGGCTCTTTAAAAGAAAGTGAATTAAGTCAACTATGCAGTTTAGCTCTTTGGTGATATTTGTTCTTTTGGAAAAAAGTGATAAGTTTTATTCTTATATATCCTCTGAATAATGGAAAGATTTTCTAGTACCTGAATTTTAAAGACCATTATTTTAGTCTATAATTTTATAGTACTTTGGAAGTAGAGAGTACTTTAGAAACCTAGCCCAGCTGCCTTACTTTATAGATATGAAACTAGTCCCAGAGAATAGCAGTACTTGCTTGGTGGAGAGCACAGAGCGACTTAGAGCTAAAGTCACATTTGGCATGGCTGAATCCGTACTCTGTCTATGTGACTCTAAGGAGTTAAAGGAAAATGACTTCTGACTCAGATACTCCTCATTCCAGTTAGTCCTAATCTTGGGTTAGTAGCTTATTTTGTGTTAAAAATAAATTGGAAGTAATTTGAGAAGAATGATAAAGCTTCTCTGGGGGCAAATTAGGATTACTCAAAGGAAGCTCCAACTAGTCAGAGGAAGCAACCAGTACAAGCAGGACCTTTGCTCATTGTTCTTGTCAAAGATTTGCCTGCACCATTTTTCTTCTTTTAACAGAATAGTTAATTGTTGAGAGATCTCTCTCTCTATTGGAATCACTCTTACATTAATTGTTTTGTTTTGTTTGTTGGAAGAGTGTAAGTGCTGCATCAGTGTATGGTACGGATCCAGGCCCTGTCCTTTTCTTTTCATCCCAGAGCCTCTCATTTGTTTTCTCGGATCTCTATGGCCCTACATTTCTTCTCTCCTTCAGTCTCTGCTTCCTGTTGTGCCTGTCTACCCCCAACAGGCTTCTTTTACCATGTCTACATTTGAGTAAAATTTGGACCCTATTATTTCTTGACACCTATTGATTTTTAAACCCAGTGACTTACAAAATAAGCTCAGCAATTTTGGAATGAAATGGCATCTCTGCATTTTGCATTACTTTTTATCGTGGACATGGGGAAGGTTATGTATGCACATTAGAGAGTCAAATCTCAAAAATTAAGTACTGGATTTGCTTCATTTAATTGCTTTATAAAATTGCACTAACACAGTAAATCATTAAAGTGAGAATATTTTTTTCCCAAAGGCTCTCTCAAACTCTCAAGCAGGGCATTACTTTGTATTTTTTATACTAGTTAATGGTTTCCATTTCGGCACTGCTATTATGTACTCAGAAACCTGTGTTTGATGTAGGACCTTGTATAAATGAGGCCCAAGTTAGGGGTTTGATTTATATATAAAACAATTTAGAAGGAGAGATGCTCTCTATTGCCATACTTAATACTATCCTTTATATTAATATGGGCCTTCTGCCAAGGCTTAACTCAAATTCAGCAAAGGGCAGTGGTGATCAATCTTGCTGCTTAGACTCTTTTGGAAGCTTAAAATAATACCTGTGCCCAGGCCCCACCTGACACCACTTAAATTCAAATCTCTATGGATAGGGCCAGGGTATTGGTGTTTTTAAAAGCATTCCAAGTTATTTCAGGACAGATAATATTGGATACGTTAGGTGAATCACTGAATTTGGCAAGAGTTGGATTTGAGGACTCTGCTACTTTAGGCCCAAGTGGGTGTTATAATGGGTGGTTTTACATATCTCTTAAATTGTAGAATCCTGTGATATTGGTAATCTCTTTTTTTAAAGTAAATGCTACGAAACTGGGTAGAATTAAAGGGAGAAGAGTTGGGGTGGAGTCCTGGATAATTCGTTGTCACCTATTGTCAATGTTGGAAAACCAGCATGAAGAATACAGTAGAATTGGATTTAATTTAACCGTATACCACCAGATATTTATTGAGGGCCTACTCAATTGAGGATAGGGTTAGAAAAGTGAACAAAATAATAAAATATTCGTCCTTTATAGAGTTTACATCCTTGAGGAGGGTGTCACATAGAGACCAAGGCACTATAATATATTAATAGTAGGTCCAAAACAGCTAGCTTTCCCTCCAGTTTTGGAACTATTGAGCGTGAACTGAGAAGTTTGCTTGGTTTTAAAAGCCTGCTTCTATGAAAACATGTATCTTCTAACACTGAAATCATCCTCTGAATCTAAAGAAGCTAATATCATAACAGGTAGCAAGGAAGTAACGAGATGAAGGGAATAGCAGACCTAAGTTTGCTGTCTGATATGCATGTTCATTGAGTCTAAAAGTAGGCAAACTGTCACCATGATTTTATTTCACTCTCTATTTCATAAACCCTCACAGTTGGTTTTATGTATGTTCAATGCACACTTGAGTTGCCCCCACATCTTTATTGTGTATTATTATTGCTGTAAAGCTATAAAGCATGTTGTCACAATCTCTGTGGTCCGAAAGACCTGATTCATTTCTCAACTCTGTCTCCTGTACTGGTTAAGTTCCCTTAAACTTTAACCATTTATTTACTGTGATATCTACATGTAGGGATCTTGTACATGTTTGAGATATGTAACCTCTTTAGCCTAGTCATTGGTATGCTTAATAAATGGAAATGTTGTGTTATTGAAACAGCAGCAATTTTATTTAATACTTAAAATTGAAAATAGGAAATTATAAGAACTTTAATATATCACAGAAGAAGAGGTATGAAATTAATATGTTTGTGTAAATCCTTTCATTTAGGGTGTAACACATTAACCATCATGTGAGTTGTATTTAACTCATGCTAGTTTTGAGCTCGGGGCCTTGTGAAGCATATGTAACTCACAAGTCTCTTCACCTTGGGAGTCACAAGAAATATTTTTAAGTTACATACAACTCACAGAAAGCAATAAAAAACAAAATTTTCATTAAATTAGAAAGGATTATTCTGTTTTCGAAGATTTTATTCTATTTTTGTAATAAAACACTGTGGCCTCCAAGGAAAACACTTTTTCCTTGGATTTTTTGCAGATTTTTCTGCAATGTTTTGCAGATTTTTCTGCAAATTTTGCAGATTTTTCCAAAAGTATGACCTAACACGTATAATTTAGTACCAAAGAGCTAGTCAGAATGATATACTACTCTCAGAAGCATCTAGAGTCCATTTTTGTGTGTGTTTACCTTGAGTATCTCTGTATGACCCCTTTACTGATAAGTTCTCCTAATGGTAGAGGCTAGTTTATCAGATATAGTCTATGGAAAGGCTTACTCTCTATGACTGATCTGAACTCAGGAAATCTGGCTCAGTTCTTAGTGTTTGCAAAGTGGTTCAGATTCAGACACAAGTAAAACACTACTTTGTTGCTTGATGCTTGAGTGACAAGTATCACATCTGTAGTTCTACTGGGAGTGTCTGCTGAGAGTAGCTTAGCATTTGGGTTATCAAACCTGATTAGGTTTTAAACCAATCTTATCAGGTTTTTCCTGTTCTTGATTTAACTTAAACATTTCTTAAGATCACTAGCTTGGTAAATACCCAGCTCTCCAGCTAGGAGAGTTAAGTGTTGTCTGTGTTCTAAAAAGTACATAGACAAGGCTGATATTGATAACAAGTTATGTAATAAACTCATAAATGCAGCCCAAAGTGCTTTCAGTAGCTGAAGCTGGGCACACAGTGGCTATGGGTATGTCACATTGATATACTTGTGGCTTGTGGGTGTTAATGGTTACTGGCTAGAAGAAATGCCAGTTCCATTTCAGATCAGTTATAGAAAACTTTTCAAGGCCTTTTATAATCTAATTTTTGATCCTCTGAAAATATTTTTATTTTGCCAATATTTCTTTTTAGTTAAATATGACTTTAGTTTTCCTTGTACCTTTAGCCATATTCAAATGAAATCAAATCTCAAATGATGTTTTTAAAAGGCACTTTAAACCCAGAAGTAACTTTTAAACTGACTAAATGTCTTGATCGTGTCTATGAAAATTTAGATAAGATTGTTAGGAAAAAGAAAATTGAGCATGGGCATGATACTCTGATGAGAGCATGAATTTGGCCTATGATGCTTACAAGTTTTTATCCATTTCTGTGTCTACTTTATGTGGTATATTGTGCTATTAATAGATTCGGTAGGATACTTCCAGGAAATTAGAAGATAGGATTGAATCACAGTGTTCATTATACACATTCTTTGCCATTTTCAAAATATATCTAATGTAGATATATGCAGACAATATACTTTTACTAACCTGTTCTTAAATTTACCACTAACAATCTAGAAATATAGCTTATCAAAATCACACCACGACTGGGAAAAGATGAAGTCATTGATTCTTCCACAGTACTACAGAAGTACTGTTTAATAAGCTCAGATTTAGATACATGAAATGACAGGAAAATAAAGCTTTAACAAAGTTGATTCAGAATATTAAAGGCTTTATAGGCATGTGGGTCACCCTAATAGGCAAACCTGCGTGCAGGAGAAAGGATGTAAGTATTCATTACTACGTTTAAGTTACAATGTGTACATTTAGGCTGAGTTTACTTACACAGGTGAGATAACTAATAATTATCCATATACTTTAAAATATCCAATCATTCAGTGCTGGGTGTGGAAACTACAATCAATCAATCAATCAATCCAAGCATTTCTGCTTAGGAGAAGTTTATTTATTTAATTTGTTTGCAAGAAGTCAATGATCATTATTGCCCATTGATAAAGCTTACCTAATAATGTGTTAATATGGCCTCTGATTTCCTTTGTGGAGTTACCAATAGCTTTTCAAGATATGGGAGTTATTCATGACAACAAATGGCACCTTTTACATTTAGGTGTCAAATCAAGTATGTATTTTTAATCATATGTAAAAAAAAAAATCAGTAAATGTAATACAAACTTCTATAACTAACTGGAAAGTTTATGTATGGATCATTTGTTCCCCCATAATAGGACAAGGTAAAAACATAATTGTTTTAATGCCATATGGTTCTAAGAAATATGTTAAAATTTAAAACTTAAAGTTGAGAATATATGGGAAAAATTATGCCTTAAATTCATCATGGCTCAGAATCACAATTATGTTAGAATTTTATTATATATCACAGTATAAAGTAAGTTTCCATGTTTAGGTACTATAATTTTATCATAATTGAATGATAAAATTTGAGTTTGGTTGTTGGATAAATGACTAGGTATGTAATATGGAGATTACAATAACAACAAAAAGTTCAGTTTTTGGCCCTGCTAATTATTAACTTTTATAGCTTTGGTTTCCTCAGCTATATAGTAGAAGAGAGAGGGACTAAGTAATGTGTTTCTTCTACTTTTTGGTGTTGTAACTTTGATTGATAAGATAACTAACCATGGATGTAAGTATGGAAATGTCATTTGGAAGAGCATCTTCTACCATAAGCAGCATGTAACAAAGATGGTGGTACAAACTTAAATTCTGGGCCTGAAAGTAAACCTACAGAACATTCTCCAACTACATTTATAAAAGAGGGCCTTTCTCTTTGATGGGCTTTTTTGGGGAGACTATTTGAGTTGTTTTGTGAATATTTTTACTTTGTCATGATTCACCAATCATTAGTGGTAAATGTGGTAGATAGGAATGGATGATCAGGAAGCTGAATCCCAGATAAAAAGAGATGCGATGATTATATCAGTTTCTAGTGAGACCATAATTTATGAGCCAGAATATAGCCCGAAGCAGGTTTAGAGACAGACAGTAGGAATGGAAGCAGGTACTGTTTAATCAAGTAGTTTAGAACAGACCACTGACATGGCCATCTCTTTGCTTTTGAAAGGTCTTTTAGTCAAGCTAGACTAGATTGTATTGTAGTTCCTAATTAACCATAGCATTCAGTGACAACAAACATTTATTTTATATTTCTGATACATGTTCCCAGCAGGTCACTGGGGGATTTGTACTATGTAGTCACTGAGAGACCCCTGCTGACTGAGGCTCTGCAGTTTTGTAGTTGCACCATTTAAAACACAGAACTCTTCTCTTTCTCATTGGTAAGAGAAGACAGTGACTATAGACTCTCCGTGGGTGTTCTGAAACCTCAAGCAGGAAGTAACACATGTTGGCTGGGCGTGGTGGCTCACGCCTGCAATCCTAGCACTGTGGGAGGCCAAGGTGGGCGGATCACTCAAGGTTAGGAGTTAGAAACTAGCCTAAGAAAGAGCAAGACCCCATCTCTACTAAAAATAGAAAGAAATTAATTGGCCATCTGAAAACATATAGAAAAAATTAGCCGGGCATGGTGGTGCATGCCTGTAGTCTCAGCTACTCGGGAGGCTGAGGCAGGAGGATCACTTGAGCCCAGGAGTTTGAGGTTTCTGTGAGCTAGCCTGATGCCACGGCACTCTGGCTTGGGCAACAGAGTGAGACTCTGTCTCAAAAAAAAAAAAAAGAAGTGACACATGTCACAGCTCAGCTTATTGGTCACAATAAGTCACATTACAACATCTGACTACAAGCAGGATGAGAATTGTGGGCAGCAGGTGGAGTGCTTGATGCACTTCACTGTGTGTAACACAAAAGAAATGTTGCAGAAGAGGGTTTTCTACCTCTTTCTACCTTTGTTAAGCTTAGAGGGTTGTAGTAATTAAAACAAATTTGACTTGTATTATTGTATTTGCAGTAATTCTTTTTCTTTCTATCTTGGCTTCTCAGTTTGGTATCAGTTCTCAGTTTATGATGACCTGTTTCATAATAGTCAAATTTACATAAATTCTAATTCATGATGATGTCACTGGCTCATGGACAAATCTGTTTGAGGGGAAAGTATTCGTACGGTTGAAAGTTTCATTTAAATGTATATTCTGTATTTATTTTTTTGAAATTTTGGTGTTAAATGTGGTCCTTGCCTCTATTTACCAATGCTATTATATTTGATATGAGCCCTTTTCAAATTTTAATCTAACATTTAAATTTTATTTTGGTAAAATTGGAAATTCAGAGGTTCTCCTTGTCTTTTAAAATGTAAAAACCAGGATTTCTTTTATGCTTTAGCACAAATTCACACAGATATTCTTTCTTATAATTTGTTAATGAGGAATCTAGAGTTGCATTTACAAATCACTCTAAGACTGTAACTTAGATCCTTATTTATAAATCCTATAGAATAGTAGGTACTTAATATGACCTGATTATATCTGAGGGCTTGTCGTAGACTTGAAGACAAGTTAAGTGCGCAAAAGTTTCCCTCCATGCTCTAATATATGAAAGATAAATTTATATTAATGGGAATTTGGTTTGTATCATACTTTTGTTAAAATGTTGAGATAGTATTTGAGTGGGTGAGAATAAGGTGGAAACTGTGTAACGTGCTATTTGCAATGCATTTATTGCATTTATTTGATTGACAAAAATGTCTTTGTTTAGATGAATTAAAAATTTCTTTATGTTATTTAAATACAGTCACATGCTCCCTAATGATGTTTTGGTCAACGACGTACTGTGCACAACATGGTGGTCCCATAAGATTCTAGTACTGTATTTTACTGTACATTTTTTATGTTCAGATACACACATACATACCATTGGGTTAGAGTTGCCTACAGTATTCAGGACAGAAACATGCTCTGTAGATTTGTAGCTGAGGGGCAATAGGCTATACCATATAGCTCAGGTGTGTAGTAGGCTATACCATTTAGGTTTGTGTAATCACACCCTGTGATGTTCACACAATGCCATTGACACTCTCAGTACCTATCCTTATCATTACTGACTCATGACTGCATATACATTTTTCCATATTCACTGAAACTTGTACATCTTATATCTTAAAAAATCATCCAGGGGGCTTAATGGCCTGCATAGAGTCACACTGCAATGAAAAAATAAAAACAGAACAAAATAACAAGATGTAACTGAATACTGGTTTTATTTAAATGAAGAAATTGAGATTAGTTTCACAGAGGAAAACAGGTCATCATTCATAGGCACAAAATGGAAATGAGGAAAGCAGATTCTCCCATGGGTAAATATTTTTCTTTTTTGAAATAGCAGTTTTGGCTGGGCACAGTGGCTCACGCCTGTATTCCCAGCACTCTGCTCTGGGAGGCCGAGGCGGGTGGATTGTTTGAGCCCAGGGGTTCGAGACCAGCCTGAGCAAGAGCGAGACCCTGTCTATACTAAAAATAGAAATAAATTAGCTGGACAACTAAAAATATATAGAAAAAAAATTACCCGGGCATGGTGGTGCGTGCCTGTAGTCCCAGTTACTCGGGAGGCTGAGGCAGGAGGATTGCTTGAGCCCAGGAGTCTGAGGTTGCTATGAGCTAGGCTGACACCACAGCACTCACTGTAGCCTGGGCAACAGAGTGAGACTCTGTCTAAAAAAAAATAAAAATAAAAAAGAAATAGCTGTTTTATGTGTATAGTTCTGTCCAGGTATTACTCACATGCAGAGTTTGTAAACTGAATGGTTGAAGTAACTTCTGGAATCCTTATAAACTGTGCTAAGTATGAAACATCCTAAATGACTGAAAAGCTAGCCCTTATAGATTTCGATATTTGATACTTAGATATATTCATTTCAAGCAGTTAATGATTCTTAATTTCTTCTGAATCCTTACGTGTAAGTTAGCAATTATAGGGGCAGTGGGCGACCTGTGTCTCATTTTCAATATTAAAAAACAAAACAAAGCAAAACCTAAAGGCTATTGTACATTTACCACTGTAAATTGTTCATTCTGTCTAAAGCATCAACATTCTTTGATTTTTATTGAAATTATATTACTTCAGAGCACTGACCTAAGTTATTTCATATTACTCACAAGCTCTGATTGGTACTATTTACACATCTGAAACAAAAAAGAGGTTTAGTGCCCGTGGTGCTATGTTGAAAACAAACTCAGTCTAGTTGTATAAAGTGTGGAAAACATTGCCATCCTACCCTGTACAGTTTCCTAGCTATTAATTGCATCAATGTTTACTTAAAAGCATATTAAAGCTTTATTGATGCTCAGTTCAACATGAAGGAAATCACATGGGGTTCTGGATTATGAACATTTTACAGAATTAGTCTAGGAATTCTGCCAAGGAAAGTAGAAGACTTAGAAGAATGGGTTCGGACGTGAATTACTGGCTTCACATTCACTGTACATATTAGGTTAATCCTCTGTATATGTTTCTCAAATGCTAGTGATTTACCTTGACATTATATAATAGCAGCTGTCATCACATCTCAATGTCCTGTGCCTACTTCTTTGGCTCTGATTGATAAAATTTCAAGGAGATGGTGTTGAATAAGGAAAAGCGTTGGAATCCGGTCTTTGCCCCTTACTGGCTGTAGTTTTAAGAACATTGCTTCCTCATCTGAAATACAGAGATTAAATGAGGATTAAATAAAATAATAATATGTCAAGATTTTATACTCTGACCTTATAAATATTAGGTCAATTGTTATTTGTTTTTCTGATTGTAAAGTGAACAGACTCTGGGAAATAGGAAGAGTTTAAGTTTCTTAAACTTTCCCAGATTTATGTTAAAATGATGTAATTTTATGAAATGCTTTCTTAAGCTCTGTCATTCTCAAAAGATCATGGTTGTCTTAAAGGCTTTTTTTTTTTCTGTTGTGAAAACTTGGTAGGATGTAACCTTGAGCACAGAATGCGAAATTACTTACATTTGAAGAGAACTAGGTAGTTTTTATTTTGGAATAAATGTATATTGATGAAGAAGGCCTTTGAACTTGCCTCACTCTGAAAGCAGTGAATTGAGTGCCACAGGAGTGGAAAATGTCTTTAAAAGAGACCAGCCTTTTTGTGATTCTAGACCAATGGATAATGCCACCCAGGCAGTATACGAAAATACTGCTGTGTAGCCTATGGCTAGTTCCTCACTTATGAATTGAGCTAGTTGGCAAACACTCCCAAATGTATTATGGACTTTTTTATTGAACTGCAAACACACACATACAGTTTTCATTTTTTGATTACTATTAAATGTTATCAAAATTTATTCTTTAGGGAAATTGAAATATAATCATCACACAGTGAATCATATTAGGTTATACTCAAGAAAGAAAATGCTGTCTTTTAAATAGAATGAAATGAAAATATTAGTAATTTGTGTACCGTATAGCTACTATTGCAAATTTAAAACAAGAATTTTTGCAAGCAATGCATGATTCTTAAATACTTAATCATGCCTACAAAATACAATGTAATATAGTAATCCATGAGGCACAAAATGCAATCATAAATAATGTGATAGGACTGTCAAACTGGAAATTGGAAACCATTTCTAAAATTAACTGTTTCCTACTTGATAAAACTCTGAAATTCACAAGGTATTAATTTTTGTAGTGTTATTTAAATCAACTGTCCTAAAACTCCCTTTAAATTATACACCATTTGTTTTCTTACGTTACCAGGGATAGGGAAGGTACAAGGTTCTAGTAAATCATATCACTGTTTATTAAAGTGTGATCCAAGGATCCCACACATTAGAATTTCTTAGGGTGCTTATTTTAAAAGGGAGACTCTGGGCCCAATTATCAGAATACCTGGATGTAGAACCTGGAAGTTGTCCTTTTTAATAAGCAACTATTAGGTTGCTCTCCAGTGGGATCCTGTGCCACATTTGAGTGCTAGTGTCTTGGAGGAATCTGTATCTTAGTGAAAGCAAGAGCAAATAGAGTAGTGTCTGCATTGCACATCCTTTTTAACCAGCTCACATGGTAGAAACCATGAGCAATAAGTATGACATAAATAAAAACTATTATCTACATATATATCATTCTCCCCACTTTTCTCCTGCCTTCAAATCTGAGCAGTCTATTATACTTTTAGGAACTACTCCTCCTAACTGAAGTATATTGCTGCTTTCCAGCTGCTGCCTGCAGTTACTTAAAAATTGAAACAAGCCTCTCATTTCACATTATATTTCTGCCTATCCATATGCTGAGATAATGCACTGGATATATTTTGTCATTTGGCTGAGCAAGAGTTCTATTTGCATGATTTATGAGGATAATTATTTGCTTTGAATAGCAAACTTAGACATCTCACTTCGAGGTAATCTGCTACTGGAGATGGCACTGTATCCTTGAGTTATTGTATTGTCTAGTCAGGATTTTTGGTAGACTAAACCTTGCAGCCTTTGGCAAATACCCCAGAGCAGTGCCCAGGGTTCTCCCCTTCATATTTTTGTCTTTCTTATATAGTGAGTGAAACTTATGAATGCATGACCTCATCTGTTAAAATTTCACTGTGGTTGGAGCAGTGTTTTCATTCAGTTGCACACTGCTGGGTTGCTCCGAACTGGTCATGTCTATTGAACGCTTCAAGTACCAGTCGCGCTATGAGCCATGGTGAATGGACAGGAAGTGTCACTTTGCACACAGAGGTGTGAGTGAGCACAGCCACTTCCCACCACTGATGGTGTCTGATGAAATTGTAGGCTCTGGCCTAAATATGCCCTTTTCTTCATGGCTAAGTACCATTATAGTAGATTGTGATTATTGCAGATCAAATGGAATTTTGTCTGGGCTTTATCATAACGGCTTAGAATTTCATTTGGCTGCTCTTAACCATTCTAACTTTTGAAAGAGGTAACCAATTTTGATGTATTTTAGTATTAAAGTTATAAAAATATATTAAATTTAACTTTAGTATAAGTTCACAGATCTGAAATAAAATTGTAATTGATCCAGCTTTATTGAGTGGGCCTATCCTTTGTAATTGCAAGTGTATTTCAAGGAAATTTGCTTTGTGAGTGGGGATGGTAAAGAGAGGTGATGGAACAGTATGATGTCTGTGTAACATCACTACCATTTACTGTTCAAATATCAACACTTAAGCTGTTCACAAAGGTGGGGCTGTGCCTTAACTTTTGAAAATAATGCACTGATAAAAGTAATGGTTACAGTCAATTTAGACAGATACATAAGTTAGAATATAATAAGACAATGTCAGCATAATAAAATTGGCAATAAGGTAATTGTAGTAAGGTACTAAAAATTGAAATGTTGTATCTTTGATTTTTCTGTCATTTTGAAAAACAAAGACAGTTGCTCTTGAATGTATGAATATTTATAATTATTTGGGTAGTGTTGATCTCTTTTGGCTACAGAGAGCTAGCTAGTCTATAAATATAGATAGGCTGAGTCTGAGAACAGTGTGTACTGTGACAGTGGCCAGAAATGCTGAATCCTTAACACTCGTGGTGGAGCTGAATATCTGGAGCTGGGGCTCCCACCTAGTCCCTGAAATGTAGCTCTTGTTCCCATACTTCTCTCTTACTCCTGGCCTCGCTTGCTTGCTATCTAAGGGAAGTGATTGCTTCCTAGATCGAGTTGTACAACTTGTGAAAAACTGTTAGTAATTGGAGGTCCATGATCTCTATCTTTGCTTCTTTCTTGCTGCTTAATACTGTGATAATCATATGAAACGATTACAGTGTGAACTCTGACCCACAGCTGATTAAATAGTTCTTAAGTTACACGTACAGAATGAGCATGCTAAAGCTCAAGTTTAATAGCATGACAGTAGCTAACTTTGTTTCTATAGGTAATTGAAATTATAGTAAAATAAAAATGTGAAAGGTTAAAAACTATTTCTTGGCTCAGGAAGGATGGTTCCCTGTCCATGTCCCTTCTTTCTGCATTGCCAGCCTGCATCCTCATTCTTTCATCTAGAAATTCTCTTTTCCTACTATGTTAAATGTTCTTAATACTCCATGCTTGGCTCCACCATGAAGTGCTGACCTTCTGTAAAGTCCTGGAGTTCATATTTCTTCTACTATTTCTTTGAAGGTTAGCCTTTCTTCCATTGTAGAACCAGAAAAGTTGTGTTAGAAGCTATGTTAGGAAAAGCACGGGACGAAAGTGGATTCAGGAGGCATGGCTTACGATTTCAACTCTGATCCTGGCTATATAAATTACATAGAATAAATAAAAGTATTTCCAGACCCCTGTTGCTCATATTAGTTTGGAAAATGATCTGAAGTGGAAATATAGATTTATGCTTCATCAGAATGAATCGATGGCTGAAGCCAAGGGATATGGAAGATTGTTCATATAACATTGCAAATTATGATGCAGTGAAAGGAGAAAGTTACCAAGATGAAAACCTTTAATTGAGGGGTGGGCAGAGAAGAAAGAGTTCATGGGAAAATTGAAGAGGGTTATCTCAGAGGTATCAGGAAAAAGAACAATAGTTGTGTCATGAAGTGTATGGGGGAGGGTTTTAAGAAGACAGAAGAATTGTAAATAGTTTCGTTGCTGTTTTTGTAAATAGTCTTTTGTTGAAAAGATATAGTAGGATGAGAAATGAAAAATGCCTAATAAATTCATTAAGTAAGGGCTCATTGGTAACTGTGATGGAACTAGTTCTTTCTGCAGAAAGGGGCAAGAGCAAGGTTGCATTGCAGTGAGCTTGCTGTGCAATTGAGGAAGCCTGTGGCCTTCAATAAGCATGGGTGGAGGAAAGGAGTAGATGGAGAGGAATCTGGACCTGAATAAGGAGTTGTTAAAATGGAGATTATATGCAGGGACTAGATTAATCAAAGGGGGATAGACTAAAGAAATAGAGACAGGAGGTAACTGCTGAGGGAGAGAGGCTGAAAGAAGATAGAGGCGAGTGAGATTCTGCACACAGAAAGATGGCCTAGCTTTTAATCAGGGTGAGTGGCACCTGGGACTTAGACATTTCTCTGTTTGGCTAAGTTAAATATTTGTGTAGAGATTGATTTTCTATTTACTTTTCCCAAAGCTATTTGCCTTTTAGTTGACTCACCGGTACTACATTCAGCATTCTTAAACTATGAAATTTTAGTAGGAAAAAGGTTTATGTGTGGAAACATTGGGAACTTTGCTAACAAAAAAATTCTTAAAACGTACTTGAATGTTTTTCTTTACTCTTCAATTGCCAGAATTTTATATAATGTCTATGATACATAATATGCACACACACTCACATGCATATGGGTTTATGTTATTATTGTTACTTGGTAAAGAGAAGCTGCTCACCACACATTGTCTATAAATATGTGTTGACTGTGCATTGTTAGAGGCACAAAAACCTTTTTCCTCTGGATAAGAACAAAAGGGAAAATAAAGGCCTGATAGTGTCAAACTTTTAAGTATTTCAAATCTCAAGTATTTCAATTTTAGTATTTTAAATTTCTAATAATTTGGACATCATAGATACAACTTTTTCTGCAATCTTTGAGGAAATGGTTTGCTAAGCAGATTTAGCCTGTATTCTCCCACTTTTGGACAGGGTATAATTACTGAACTCAATTGTTCTGCCTGTAGGTGTAGGAAAACTTTCATACTCACATCAGAATGTTAAGATTGTAAACAATACTAAAGAATGTTCGAAAGGTGTAAAATAATGAAGTCAATATACCCGTAAGAATTCTAGAGTTAGATTTTAACTGTGAGAGAAAACCAGCTTTTTGTTTCTATGAAAATAATCTTGACTCTCCAGTAAGGCATTAAATTCATTAAAACTTTTACTATGCTAGTTACTTGATTTCTGGAAAATATTTGCTAATGAAATAACTATGTTTACTTTAAATACATACTATAATCTGCACTTAATTAGTTGGGCCTGACCTTGAATGGGTAAAGGGTAAGAGCTGACCATTGGAGGTTGAAAGTATGTGATTAAAGGGCATTCTGGATTAAAGTGGCCTGGGCTCAAATCTGAGCTCCGTCATAAATTAGCTCTGTAATCGTAGGTAAGTTAGTTTAAATTCCTAGGTCTCATATTCCATATAAAACAGGAATAATAATAGTATCCTCCTACTGTCATAAATTGGATGAGTTAATACTCATAAAATACTTAGCACTTGAGCTTACCCTTTCTAATAATGTTAACCATTCTTGTTGCCATTTATATGCATTCTTCTGGTAGGTGGTAAAAGAAAATGTATAAAAATACAACAAATTCAGAAAATTTTATGTAAAGAAATGCAATTTATAAGAATGAATATTATAGGAATACAATTTTGTTTGGGGAAAAAAGGATATACCCATATATAGAAAAAATAAACATGTTAAAATGCAAACAGTGATTATCTCTGGGTGATATGATTATGAATGCTTTTAATTTTCTTCTGGAATTTTTGCATTTTTCATATTTTTTATAAGGAATGTATATTACCCTTATACAATATATGTAGCAAATTTGGTGAAATAATATAGATCATTCCCAATATGAACTATTTAGACATTAAAAGCAAAGTTAAGAATGTAAGATGAATCTTTTTAGATTTGGGATGCAATTCCCAATTGCATCAGAAACTGCAGAAGAAATTGAAGCAGGTTCTGCATTTAATCAATGAGCATAATACTCAGATGGGTATTTTTAGCAGATTTTTACCTCCTGGGACAATATTCTTTGGCTACTCTGTAGCACTGTTTTGAAATGGCCTATCCTAATTTCTGTAGGTACCTGTGCAAGGAGTGAAAAACCATCATTTTAGCATGGAAATTTTAGCTGAGTAAAAGAATAAAATAAAATAATATTAATAATAAAAAACCCACAAACAACAAAACTTAAGAAATCATGTGAAAATTACTTCTGGTTTTTGTTTTTTTTTTTTTTTCCTGGCTTTGCTCTGTTTTTCTTTTTTTTTTTTTTTTTTTTTTTTTTGAGACAGAGTCTCGCTTTGTTGTCCAGGCTAGAGTGAGTGCCGTGGCGTCAGCCTAGCTCACAGCAACCTCAAACTCCTAGGCTCCAGTGATCCTTCTGCCTCAGCCTCCCGAGTAGCTGGGACTACAGGCATGCGCCACTATGCCCGGCTAATTTTTTATATATATATCAGTTGGCCAATTAATTTCTTTCTATTTATAGTAGAGACGGGGTCTCGCTCTTGCTCAGGCTGGTTTTGAACTCCTGACCTTGAGCAATCCGCCCGCCTCGGCCTCCCAAGAGCTAGGATTACAGGCGTGAGCCACAGCGCCCGGCCTGTTTTTCTTTATTGAGAGCATATAATCATGTAATGATTTTAGACTCCAAGATTTGTGTAGCATACTTTCATTAGAATTTGGTATTAACATGATTAGTAATACCAATATGACTGGGTATGTGGTTTCTTTTCAGGCGTCTGTTTTCATATGAGGGTGCATGAGGGTGCAAATTTATTGGAAACATTCATTGAAGTCTCTCTAGATATTTGCATATGCAGAAAATAGAGTAGGATGAAGAATTTTTGCTAAGAATGTTGATATGCACTAGCATGTGATCACTTAGAAAATCAGGAGATCATGTACTAATCAATGTAGGAAACAAATACAGGCATTCTTTAACTTGTTATGTTTTATTGAGTAATACCAGTTCCCTAGCAACATGCTCTAAATGTCAGTTACCATGATATATTTTAACTGTGAGTAATTGCATTAAGTACAAACCTTACTGCTAGGTGTTCGGCCCACAAATCGCTATGTAAATAACAGATGTATGTCATGATCTGTGGCTAATCATATCACTTCTTTCAAAGTGGTCTCTGCTCACCTGTTGTTCAGTTCAAGCACAGAGAGCAAGTGTGCACTTGTGTTGCCTTCTTGTCTCCTGGTATACCTACATGAAATTTTATAACAGAGAATAATTTAAAAAGGGAACTGATTGACAAAAATCAAAGAAACAAATGATAACTTTGGAAGTCAAATCAAATCAAACATAAATGGAGTTATAGAAGAAATTGCTGATAATGGGAATATTGACCTTCCTGCCATTCAAGAGACTCTGGATATGTAGCCAGAGAAACTTAGTGGAAGTGAGTTTATCCACATAAAGAGGGAAAGTGGTTGTGACAAAAGGAAAAACACTAGCAAAATATTCAAATTAAATAAGTCTTGGAGATATTTCATGATGTTGCAAATATAAAGAATAAAATGTTGGAGGCTTATTCAAACTTGGAAAGGAATATGAGAATTTGCTGAGGCATAAAATATATGCTAACTCTGGATGGCAAGTTTTACCAATGAAAAAAAGAGAAGCACTATTCAAACTACTCTTGGTAATTTTTTAATTCAACTGAGATAATTATAAATTCACATGCAGTTTTAAGAAACAGTACAGAGAGCTTTTATGTACCCTTCATTCAGTTTCCCCCAGAGATATCCTCTTATATTTTGTATTAATGTTAGTACAATATCATAACCTGGAAACCCATATCAATACAACCTGACCTCCTTAGATTTTTCCAGTTTTACATGCATTCATGTATGTATGACTGTTTGTGTGTATATTACGTTCTTTGCAATTTTATCATGTATAGATTCTTAAAACTACCACCATGGTCAAAATGTAGAATATTTTTGTCACCACAAGGATCCCTTGGCTATCTTTTTATAGGTAGCTACTTCTCCCTGCCCATTCTTCGCTACCAGTTGTGAACCAATAATTTTTACTTCTTCTCTGTACTTTTATCATGTCAAGAATAGTATATAAATGGAATATATATCCATGCATGTACAGGAAATAAATATATATACACACACATATATATAGTATGTACCTATTGGGTTCACTATTTTCATTCGATGTAATTTTCTTGGGATTCATGCAAGTTGTCATGTGTATTAACAGTATTAATAGTTTGTTCCTTTTTATTACTGAGTAGTATTTTTATACATATTTTATATATGTGTGTGTGTGTGTGTATATATATTTCCATATGCTATTTAACCATTTTCTTATTGAGGGACATTTTTGTTGTTTAGTGTCTCTTTTTTGGTTATTACAAATTAAAGCTGCTGTGAATACTCATCTACATGTTTTCGTGTGACCATATTTTTTTCCTTTGGGATAAATGCACAAGAGTGCAATTGCTACATAGCGTTAAATGCATGTTTAGTTTTATAAAAGACTGGCAAGCTATTTTCCAAAGTGGCTGTATCATTTTACATATCCATCAGCAATGGAAAAATCCATTTTTTCAGCATCTTTACCAGAATTTGATGGTAGCATTATTTTTATTTTAGCCATTCTGATAGTTGTTTAGTGATCTCATTGCAGGTTTAGTTTGCATTTCTCTAATGGTTAATTATATCAAATATATTTTCATGTACTTGTTTAACAACTGGGAAAGGTCTTTGGTGAAATATCTGTTTGTTTTATCCATTTTCTGATTAAATTTTTACGTGTTGTTTTGAGTGTCCTTGTGTCCTTGCTATTGATATGTTCTCTCAACATTTCTAATGTTTTATATTTCAGTATGGTAAATAATTATTAGTGTATTTGTTTCATTTCTGTATAAATTTATAATCAAGAACATTTTTTAGTGTTTTGACAAAAATTTTGAATGATTGAAATGATTGAAAAATCATTAAATTTAATCACTCAGTTATGAAGATTTATTTGCAGTTTCAACTAGCATAGTTATTTTTAAATTTCTACACTACTGACCAAAGCAAAGCCTGTCTGTAATCATTATAACAAATGATCCGTGCTCTGTTATAGGATATACAGGATGCTGTGGAAGCCCATAGCCTTTTAGAATTTCAAGTCTCAATTGTGATCTGTGTATGAATAGTAGTTTGGCAGGCAGAGATAGAGGGGAGGGTGGTCTTCCACGCAGACGGAACTGCATATGCAAAGACTTGGAGGTATGAGAGAACATGACATGCTAGAGGAAATAAAAGAAGGTCTGTAGCATATGGCTGTAGCATAAAGCAAGAAGGGCAGTAGATAAGATTCAAAGATAGGAGGCAGATTTATAAAGATATCATAATGTCTGTTAAAATATATGATTCTTATAATAGGGCCAAGAGAGACCCAATTAAAACTGGAATTCATAGTGATCTTTCTGGCTGCAGAATGGAAAATAAATTATAGAGTAATGCAACTAAAGCCCTTAATAATTTATAGAAGTGTTTTACATTCAAAGTTGTTTTAGTGTTTATATTTGTTTGGGTATTTATATGATGATTTTTATTAACAGAATGTTTCAAATGATAATATACTAACCTGAAGGCCCAATCCCAAAATGTGAAACTGATTAAAGCTGAGCTACTCTGCAGAAAATCGAGGTGGATGGGTTAGACCCCAGAGACCTGATTTCCCTTTGCAATGTCCAAATGGACCTTGACCCCATTTCTCCAAACCCTAGTGGAGTATTCTTTGTAGGCTGGAGCTCACTGCAAGGGGTCCCCTTATCATTTCAACCATGACAGTTTAGCTTGTATTTATTTTATTTAAGTTTCATTGCATGATTTCATATTTACAAAGATTCTCCATGAACAAAATGTATGAAAGTCCTTGCTGTTAGGGTTTTGGGAGTTAAGGTTGGTAAATTCTAATTTAGAAAAGGGAGATTTTAAACTCTGGGGTACATTTTTTTTGTAAGAACTAGGTGAGGAAATGAACTACCAGGAACTTTCATTTAATCAATTTGACTTGTGAAAATTATGTGAGAAGCTGATGATTTTTTTCTTTATTTTTGAAGTTTAAGGTCCCATGTCCTTACAGTTCTCTGTCAGTTGTTCCCTGAGATCTTTAAGGAATTAAAGTGATGATTTTCCCTCTATCCTACCTGTCTGAACATGTCCTATTTAAATTCACAGTTTATTTTCTACCACATATAACACTCTAACCTTCTTGCCTATATAAAAATAGGACCACTGCTGTTTTCGATTTGCAGATGTCTTCCTTTTATATTTATATAGTCACCACTGACACAGTAATGCTACCTTTTATTTACTTAAAATGTTGAGATTAGGTTCATAAGTCTCCTTGTTTATTAGGCCCTCAGACTTTAAGGAGAAGAATATGATAGAAGTCACAACTGCAAGAAAGAGTCATGTTTCAACTGTAGACTCAGTGCTGTCTCTTGGATTCCTGGCTAATTTCAGGATGTGCTTCATTGGTATAATTCAGCACCTAAGAAAGCATCACACATTCTTGTTTATAGAGGTGCTTAGAACTGAATAAAAGGAGTTGAAATCACCTTTCCTGCCGCCTCTTATATTCTTCTTCTTTTAGGTTAGAGAAAAAAAGAGTGTGATATTAAACTGAACATAAGCCACCCATTTTCTGGCTTTAAAGAATTTAATGTGGCTTGCAGAGTCAAAGATCTACTACTAGCCAATAGGTAATAAAACTGGCTTGGTGATAATTTTTCCATTTAAAGTATAAATGTTAAAGAGAACTTAAGTCACACCAGTTTTTGCCTCACGGAAGTGTAGGCCCAGTGTTTGCATAACTTGCAGCTATTTTAGAGAAACTAGATATCTCAATTTTCAAAGAACTGCTCGCTAAAATGTTTATAAGGCATCGTGCAGGTCAAACAGCATTTCTGTGGACTACGCCTTTCATCTATTAGTCTGAAATCCTTGATCTAGCACCCACATTACTGGATCGTATCAGCATCTGTTGGATCGATGAATACCCTCTGTGTGCTCGTCCTTCCATTCTCTTTTCCTTTAAGGGCATTTGATACTGTTGATAAGTCTACTTGTCCTTGAATTTTAACATAGTTAGTTTCCTCTCTTTCTTCTGACTTTGCACGCCAACATATATAATGTCTGCTGATTTGTTTCTTACAAAAGACTGAAGCCTTTGAAGTTTAAGACCATTTTTAAATCTGACCCTGATTGGTACCTTGAGCACTTTCTACCTTGCTGTGAGCTACTCCACGTGTACCCTGTACAAATTTAGTGTCTTTGATCCTATAACTCCTCCCTCTGGCCTATTTCTG
This sequence comes from Microcebus murinus, assembly GCF_040939455.1. Classification (NCBI taxonomy): domain Eukaryota; kingdom Metazoa; phylum Chordata; class Mammalia; order Primates; family Cheirogaleidae; genus Microcebus; species Microcebus murinus. The sequence goes on from NC_134108.1 coordinate 33,194,377, forward strand.
TCTCCCATCCCGTTGCCTGAAGTTTTTATTTCTCCCTTGCTGCCATTCCTATTGAGTGGATGCGTGGGTAGGTCCATCTATGTGGACTTAATACATGAGACATGATTGTCTCATTGCTGGCCACAGTGAAAGAAGTACTCCTCTGTGTTCTGAAACCCATGGGTAGATCACCTATATGTGGTGATTTTCCCGAGACACTCCTGGTTCATAGCATAATGATTATTAGCATCCCATTTCTCTGTGCAAAACTGTGTCTTGCTTTGGAGGATGCCTTACATGGTCACCTTACCCATAGGCCTTTTCTCTTCTATATTCATCAGTGGGTTTCCACTGTTGGCAGCCTTGCCCAAATACCGATGTTTGAATAGATTTAAAATGCGTAAAATTTCCTTATTACCCAAGTAAAACAAAATAGAGTATAACACCTATGCCTTTTCAATAGTAGTTCTTTTCATCACAGTTCTTCATTTTTATTTTTTATACAAGTAAAGCCTATGATGCAAGCTGATTTTTCAGTTTTCGTTCTGCAGTGTGAATATGGTTGTATAATCTCTCCCTTGTAGTAGAATCAGTTTCTGAAGATATGCTGGTTTGTTGTTAACTAAGGCAATAAAACAGTAGAAGCTCCTTACCTAAATTGTTGCAGCGGGTCTCCCACCTCACATTTATTTACTTATTTATATTGTATACAATCAAAAGGAGATAAGAAGCTCTAGTTCATAAAAACATAAAACTAGAATAAATTTCTGTATTTTCCTGTTGATAAAATCTCCCATTTATCTGCAATTGTACATTCAATTATAAACCACTATCAGGGAGGATTTAATTCTTGAAAGAAAATCCACTGGGGAATATTTATAAGCAAATTTATTTCAGTGTTTTATTTCCTGCTTACATTTGATTAAGTGAATATGCAGAAGAGGTATGAGGAATAGTGACATCATGTTTTTAGATTTGCTATAGTACTTCCTATTGCTCTTGAGTGGCTATGAATTTTCCTTTTTCTGGACTTTATACTTGAGTTCTCTCTCATGAAAATGTTCTCATATGCCTTATACATTTGTCATTTACCTACAAATCATTTACCTGATTTGTCATTTACCTACATTTCTTTCTTTACCTATATAATTTCCTTCTTTTGTAGCATAAGGGAGGTGAATACAGTATGGAAACCTCTGTTTGTAAAAGCCCGTAGCAATTACTAGCATTCTTAGATAGGTGGGTTTTTATTTGCTTTCTTTTTAAATAAGGATGAAGTCATTTTTGTGCCCACATATTTTTATTCATCAGTAGCCAAATTAGTGATTACTTTTCTTATCAGTGTTCAACAGGAAGTTTGATTTATTCCATCTCCAATTTAGAAGTTAAACAAATTGTTATTGAGCTTCCAAGTTTTCATACATGACTTATTAAAGACATAGCTAAAAATAAGTAACTGGAAAGTAATTCTCTTCAATTTGACTGTTAGAATTTTATTTCCTGTAAAACTTTTCATATAGTGAAAATAGGAAAAATAAAAATTGTATATTTGTTAACAAAATAAGTTGAAATATTTCAGTTTACTAAATTATATTTGGATTATAATTTTCATAGAAATTTTTTTATAAATTATTATGGCTGTAATATTCACTATGAATAAAACACAGTAAACATAGATCTTAAAAGCAATACATAGATCTTAATATTATTCATCTTAAGTGCAATTATATTTTAAAGATTTGGGGATAGGTTTTGTTATGTTAATGTAACTAATTTTAATATATCTAATAGTCATTTTAAACTCTTCATTCAAGTGGAAGATGGTTTTTCATTAACTTAGAGGAGATGGTAGATATTGAATTAAAAGCTTTATCTAAAAGTCTTTATAAAAATTTGACTAAAATAGCTTATTTTTGCCAGAATTTTTCATTTTAGGGCTGTATTTAATCAGATTTGTTTGTTTATATTACCTTCTTTCCTATATTGAGTTAATTAATTGGGATATGTATTTGCAGATTGTGTAAATAAGTACATATTTAGAAATAGTGTAGCTTCACTTCAGGTTTCCATAATAATGAGGCTCATAGTGACTTCTGAATATTACTGTTCTCCAATGCTTTTTATCAAAGTATATGCGTTACGCAAAAGCTACAATAAATGATCTATATTTGAGAGCTATGTCTTAACATTTTTGTCATAACCTTGGAATTATTGACATAATCTAATTCCCATGTGTACTGTATTTCTAACAAAGCAATATTTCAAGACCTAGAATAAACTTTTGGAGCAAAAATGAAATTAACTTAATACTATTGCTAATTTATGGAATATTATGTCTTTTTTATTTTTTTTATTTTAGCATATTATGGGGGTACAAGTGTTAAGGTTATATATTATGTTTTAATCGTGATTACACTTCTGAATTTTAATTGCAATGTAGAAATTGAAGTGTCATATACATAAATAATATTTAGAAAACTCTCAGGTTTCTTAAAAAGTTTATTTACACATAAAGTAATACACTAGCTGAAATTGAAATGGTTAAATATTAATATATTTCTCTTTTTTAAAACTACATTTTGTATGAAGAAAAGAACATAAATGAGCTTAAAACCCTGGGAGATAGGAGATTACTTTACCTTTGTGTACACCTGCTGTGCCCTTCCCCACACACATACTCACAGGGAGGCTGGTACAGAGTAAATGAAAAACTTAAAGGTATCTGGGATAGGTTTATTGCTTAAAAACACATAAATAAGCAATAAAATCTCAACATCTTACATTGACCCTTCTTCACTATGTATTTATCTCCAGTTTCTACAAATTTAGAAATACTCTAAAATGGTATGCACTGACTCTGCAATGAATTCTATCAATTCCTTCAGTTGCCTGAATTAGCAACATTTTCATGATACCATTTTGACAGGGGACAGGTTATAAACAATCTTATGATGATACCATTTTCATTCTTTCAAGGGGACAAAACCAGACTTCCCGGTCCCTTGTCTCACCTCTCTTCCTTTGTTCCTACCTATCCCATCAAGCTTGCTGGTGAATGGCTAGGATTCCTTTTATGGTCACACAGACTGAGGTTAAAATATAAATTTATATTATTGTTTCGAATGAGATCACATTACATTCATTATTTTTTAGGAGCCTTATTTACTAGTGTAAAGTCCTACTCCAAAACATTTGATAAATTATACAAAAAAGAATCGTTTTTCTTTTCAGTCGCTAGCGTTGCAATTCAGATTCTACTTTTCTCAGTATCCAGGCAGATCTTAGTGTCTTTAGTATTTTAACCAGTTAAAGTTTCAGCACTTAACGTCAGACTTATGATGCATGTAAATTAATAATTTTCCATTCCTTTCCTATTTTTATAGGGAGAGCAAATATGGGATTGTCATTTGTTATAGGCTTCTTATATGCCAAACCTCATGCCTATAGTGCTTTGCTGATGCTCTCCAATATATTCCTCATGGCAGTCCTATGAGACAGGCTATATTATCTTTGTTTGACAGATGGGCAAGCTGTGTTTCAGAAAAGGGATATAACTTGTTCAAAAATCACACACTTGACAAGGAAATTAAACTGGGTTGGTCTCTTCCCTTTGTATTGCAAGGCACAATTATAAGCTTTATAAAGTGTTTTTATCTTTCTGTAAGATCTGCCTGTTTACTAAGAGAAATAGAATCTGCACTGGATTAATTTGTTAGACAACTGAAAAATAAAACAGTTTTATTTCATATAATTTAAAAATGTTTTGGATTTTGACTTTATATCAGATTATTAATAAAATCATTGTATTCAGGATATTTGTTAACGAAATATGTATTATACTTAGGATATATCAAAAATTGGCTAGAAACTTCAACTTTTTAAAGTGACAGGATCACTACAGATTAGGCAAGGATGAAATATTGCTTTTCAATTTTCATGTTTCTGCTTTCCTTTGCTTCCTTGGATGTTTAAGATATTTGCCATATGTCACTTAAATTCAGTGTTTTTCAGATTTTCAGTCTATAAAAAGATGTATTAGCAAAATCAAATGATCTCCAAGGTCCGTAAGACCCACAGAGTTCAGTGAGATTGTGGCCGCTTAGAGAATGACAGGAAAGGCATCACTAATACAATATGCTTATATTTCTCTCTCTCTCTCTTTTTTTTTTTTTCTTGCTTCTGATTGTTATTCATTGGAAACATTTTCAGACATCAGGTATACTAAGGTGAAAGTAGATTCTTTTTTTGCAAGATAAATAAGCCATGTACTGCCCGAAATATATATCCTTTTAAAATATAACTTAAATAGATACACTGGGTATAAAAAGAACACCTACTACTATCCTTTGTAGTTAAAGAAAATTGAGTGCTTCTATTTTGAGGATTAGATATATTTAATTCTAATGGAAATAAGGCTTATACATTTAGATTCATTATCTCAGAACCTTTGGTATAACAGGCAAGGTTATATTAAACACCTTCATGGTAACAAGATGTATCAGTGAGAAGGGACACAAAATGCATGTAGTGTACACTCTCCTTGCATGGTGATTAGCACATGCATTATCTCTCCAGCCTGAATTATGTACTGAAGAGGAATCCTGGACTGTGTTAGAGGAGAAATAAATTGGAAGACATTCTTGCTTCTCCCGAAGCTGAGCTTCACATCATAACTTAATTATTTGTGTCTCAGATGTTGGGATGTTTCTCAAATGTCAGTGATTCAATTAGCCGATACTTATTGATTCCTGACAGTGTCTTTAGCACAATGCTGGATGCTGTGGTTTGAAGTAGGGTAGGGTATTGCCATCAGCCAGATGACTTGTCTTCTCGAGGAGATGGTGAACATGCACAAAATAATTAAACCGATGACAGGATGAGAATAGCTACTGTGTATTTCATACTTATATTATGCCAGTCTCAGAGTTTTTTGTTTCATACATGTAATAGGAACAAAAATACATCTTTCTGCCCATACCTAAAGGCCCAATTCCTTTTGGAGTCATATCAGAAAGAAGCATATATTCAACACAAGAAAGGGTTTAAAATAGCATACATTTACTGAAGATTCTTTCAGATGTATGTGTGTGTATATATATATATGTATGTATTTGTGATTGAATATATGTCCAATATATGTCATAATAAGTGGAAAAACTTGCTTAAACAAACCGCTTTATCTGACTTTTAAAGTTCTGCATCACATAGTAGCTGCTCAATTTTGTGTGTCTCTGAAAAAAAAACCCCGCAACTTGACTCATATTTAAGACTTATTTTTTCCCCTCCATTTTCCTATATTCAGGATAATTTTTTCTGTCCCCCCCAGGTAACATTTTGCCTTTTATTATATAAACGAATTTTTTCTAGATTAATTAAAAAATTCTACCTCCCCTGCCCCCATCTTTATTTCTCATCTGCAAGGTACAACAGAAGCTGAGCAGTCCAGACAAAAACGCTTAGAAATGAGGGGTGATTTAAAAAGGTTGATAAAAGATTGAATAATCATAGTTTAATTTCGTTGCCTTCTGGCTGCATATAGCTTACCTTGCAGGGTATTACCTTAGGTTTTCCACTATTTTGGCAAACACAGGTCTCCAATTGTTAGTGAATTCAGCATGAGAGTCTTGATGTAACTTCAGTTGACCTTTGAAAGATGAGTGTGATTTCAGTAAGTGGTGATAGAAGGGTTTTTGAGAGAGGAAGCAATTTTATTGGATGCAGAGAGGATGACATAAGAAACTTAGTCACTTTGGTGCTGTTGGATCAGAATATAGTTGTTTACTTTGAATAGAGGATCCACGTGAAGGAGTTAGCCTTCTTTTCAGATGGGAAGAGTGAGGCAATATTGTTGAGGCACTAGAAACCAAAGCACAGAAATTTATTTTTTTCTATGTAGTACTTGCAACCTTTAAAAGAATAAGCATAAGCTGGGCCGGGCGCGGTGGCTCACGCCTGTAATCCTAGCACTTTGGGAGGCCGAGGCGGGCGGATAGCTCAAGGTCAGGAGTTCAAAACCAGCCTGAGCGAGACGCCGTCTCTACCAAAAATAGAAAGAAATTACTTGACCAACTAAAAATATATATACAAAAAATTGGCCGGGCATGGTGGCGCATGCCTGTAGTCCCAGCTACTCGGGAGGCTGAGGCAGGAGGATCGTTTGAGCCCAGGAGATTGAGGTTGCTGTGAGCGAGGCTGACACCATGGCACTCACTCTAGTCTGGGCAGCAAAGTGAGACTCTGTCTCCAAAAAAAAAAAAAAAAAAAAAATAAGCATAAGCATATTTCATGTATTTCTCCCAACATTTTTATAAGACAGGTAGTATCTCTCTCTCTCTGTTTTGTTTTGTTTTTTTTTTTTTTTTACAAATAAAGAGCCCAAGTTTATAGAAGGGAAAGCGAGTTATGTAAATCACTTAACTTTTAAGTGATAGCACTAGGATTTGAACCAAGGTTGATCTGACTCAAGAGTTCATTCTCTTAGCTATAAGCTTAGAAAAATAGACAAAATTGCAGATGTTTCTTAGCTTAAGATCTATCCTGTTTATTTCAGCTGGACTTGGGAGAAATAAGAACTTTGCCCTTGTGTATTTTGTCAAGCAGCTAAAAATGCAAACAACTCTGTTTCACATAATTTATAATATGTTTTTGAATTAAAGCATTTAACAGCTGAACTCTATTTAAAAGTTTTTATTTTAAGGAAGTTTGTTAATAGAACTTTTACTGTGCTATGGAGTTAACCTATATGAATGACTTTTTAAATTGAAGTTCGGCTATTTTCTATTTCTTTATTTTATTTGTAGTCTTTAAATGCTAGATAACCTTGCATTAACTCTTATTTATGACAACAAGCTGTGGATTCTTTATGATTTTTATGTGGACATTTATGTTATAAAAATGCCTTACTTTACTGTCCAGGATTTTCAGAACAACATTAAATAGAAAAATAATGGAGATCTTTTGTTCATTCCTGAATTTAAAAGGAATTTTTGTGAATTTTCACCAATGAAAATATTTTTTGATGCAGGTTTTGGTAGAGGTGCTTTTTCAGAATAAGAAAGATTGCTTTTATTCAAAATTTTTTTTTGAGCATTTGCTAGAATGAACCTTTTTTTTGTTTAAAAGATAACTTTTAGATATTTCCTTTGAATTCATAACAATATTTTTTCTTTGGATCTATTATTTTAATTTTATTCACAATTTTTTTTCTATTTTGTTCTAACAGTAGTGATAAACTTACAATGTATAGTATAATATTTTAAAACTTATGATAACCTATTTGAGAGCTAGTGCACAGCCACTTAAGGAAGATGAGATGGTGTTGAGACAGATGTACCTACATGATGGGCATTTTTGGGGGACATAATTATGTTCAGTTTCAGTGCTGTGATAAATAACCAGTTGATAGTATTCATTCTTCTTGGATATAGCTTAGTAGGCAATCACAATTGACCATCTCCATTTACAATTTCATGTAGATTTGGCTTTTGGGGTTTTGGTGAGATAAAGTAAGCTCTATGGAAAACTTGTTCTTAGTAACAAATAGAGGCTGTCTTCATGTTACTAATCATTCATTATTTACTTTATATACTTTCTTATACTTTTCATTGTTACACAAATAATTGGAGGTGACTTATCCTCTAAGATAATTATCCCAGTAACAAAGAGAAATAAGGAAAAAAAGACTCCTGAGCTGTAAGAATGCAAATATGATTGTAAAATCAAGTTCATTATAAAATAAACTTAAGTTCTTCAGCCAACAAGGCCTACACTGCTGTTTTAGTTGACTCTCAAATGAGATGCTAAGCTTCCTGGAAACGAACTTGAAGAAGAAACACATAATTAGTTACTTAATTTTTACTTGACTCTTAAGAGAACGAACATCTTTCTTAACATCAAGTTCTAAAGATGCAGGCAGAGAGAAAGGCATAGAAGATAAAGTGCTGGTTCTGTACTCACTTTAAGGGGGTGAATCCCTCTCAGTATCTTTTTTAAAAGTGTTTTTCTTCAGAAAAATTAAAATTATGGATTTTCTTTTAAGAAAATGAATATAGGCTTGTGTGGACACAATTTTATTCCAATGTGCTTTTTGTAGTTATTCTTTTCTTACTTTACTGTACTATATGTGGTAAGTTTTCTTTTAGGCTGACTTTAGTAAGTGAGCTAGGGCAATGCTTCTCAAGCTATAGTTTGAACTCAGAATTCTCTAAGTCTCATGAAGGTTTTTAATAATTATATGTTTTTTTCATGAGTCTAAAATTTATGTGCATATACTTAAGTTGATCTGGATGATTGAGAAATAATTCAGAGACATTATTTGCATGTGTGTTTATGTTATCTTTGCTAAGTTGGAGTAGAAATTGCGTTATAGTTTAGAGTACAAATGAAGGTTTCACAGTAGTTCATATTAAGAAAAGTAAACGTGGCAGATAATACATACAATAACGCATGCAAAATTTATAATGAACTTTGGAATGCTGGTTGATATCATACTGCTTTTTAAAATACAGATATTGTACAGCTCCTGAATTTGTACAAATTAACTTAAGCTTATTATAATAACAATAAATATAGTAAATACCCATGAGAAGAATTTTTATTAAGCGACTTAAAATTTTTCCTTTTATTTATTTTGGGATGCACTATTAAACTTATTGGTCCATCAAAAGCATGAATCATTGGCTAAAAACTACTAAAACCACTATTAAAGAAAAATAACAAAAATTATGATGAAATTCACTCAAGTGATGTTTGATTGTGATCTGAACTCCTAGCTTTTTTTTAACAAATTTGATAGAGACCCAAGAGACAGTTTACAGTTAGACGAAAGGACTTATTTTAGGAGGAAATTTTAGCCATTGGAGAAATCCAGTGCTTCTTAAAGTTCTTTTCAATAAACTTATTAGGTTTGTGTGAGAATTAGGTTCCCCAGACAACTTTTTCGTTTTGCTCAGCTCCTCTTAAACAGGTTGCATCTCTTCTGTCGCTGTTCTCTGTTTCTACTTTTATTTTGGAGGGAGGTGATGGTAGTAATTTTGACCTTTGGATTTCAGTCCAAATATTGATCCTGGGCAAGGAGAGAGATGAGTAAAACTATGCTTTTAATTATTCACCCTAAGGAACCTGGTCATAGGGCCATTTCTACCTGGCAAAGAAGAATCAGATGTCGTATAGTATGACTGGAGCCCCTTGTGGCACCTTTGCTAAAACTAAAGAAGTCCTTAGGGTTAAGTCCTTTCTGGAAGCCCAGTAGGAAGTTTATCTGTAGCCATTTATCACCATGAACTTGTTTGTTAGAGCCTCACTTAATATTCTCACTTATTTTCGTGTTTCAATTATAGAAAGATATTTTATGCTTTTCAGTGTTCCAGGAAGCAATGGTAGGCTGAAACTACTGTGAAGAGGATAATCACAACTGTGCTTCAATCACAATTAGTTCCAATTTTGCCCCTCTAGGTAGGCATGCCTTTTGTAGCATCTTGTCAATGTTTTCTTCCCCTAAATGCATTGTCTTTTAAATTGAATGCTGATGAGGATAAATATATGAACACTCAAAAGGGAATTTTGGTTTTATATTTGAAAATAATAAATTAGTAGATGACTATTCAGACTTAAGATGTGTTTAGCAAAGTTCAAGAGGTGAATATACTTGAGATACCTAAACTAGTTATATGTGCTTGTCAGTGCAAGATTAAATGGTTTGTATCCTGCTGCTGATATAGTCTTCTGTGAGCTTTTGGAAGTCACCCAAATTGTTAGGAACTATTGAAATGACATTTTGATACAAAATTGTAAGAAAATTCTTAATTATAAAAGCTAGCCAGGTAAAGTAGAGATTTAGAATGAATATCATCTCTTTTGTCCTCTATTTATAATTTCTAAATTTCTATCACTTTCAGTGAAAAAAAGTTTGTAATCAGATTGCTACATTCCATGTTCCATGGTAACCCACAGTGCAGTATTGATTTGATAAAATAAATGTACTCTGTTATATTTTATTTACAAAGTATTTAATAGGTTTTGAAAAATTTTTCAAAAGTAAAAAACAAAGTAGCACTGTGGAATTTATGTTTGTAAATATGTATGAAGATGATTTACAGATGTGTTTATAGCTAACACCTCATGTGTCTAACTCCTCTTTGACAGCTTCTCTGGGATGTCTCAACAATTAATGGCCCTCCTTCATTAGGTAGCATTTGCCATTTTTTTCATGAGGGTCAGCCTTTTCAATATTTGGTAAATTTCTTGCCTTAAGAGTTTTTATGGCCCCAGAAATAGGTAAAAATTCACCTTTTCAGCCATCCTTATAGCCAGGATATCAACAGGTGACCAAATCTCCACCACTCCAACTACACATAGGAGCTTTGATTTTGAAACTATTGGTTAGAGAGGAGGCATCATGAAGATTTCCTTCTGCAGAGAGGGGAATCATAGACATCCAAGGGCAGCAAAGTACATGCCCCAGCCTGGGTGTTTGTCTGCATGCAGCAGTGGCTGTCCACTGGAGGGGTCTTAGGGTATGTTTTGATCATTCTTTGGGCTTCCTAATGTTCTTTAAGATTTTTTTTTAACTGAAAATGATGCAGTGGATTCCGTCCTTTACATCAAACTTAAACTGACCTTTCTTTCAAACTTGGTCTTCTTCTAGTGTGCCATGGTTCATGGAGTGGCACCACTGTTTATTTGAGTATAGAAGCAAGAAATATAGTTGTATTTCTGGACACCTGTCTCTTTGATTCTGTATCTCATGCATCACCAATTTTGCTGGTTTTACATCCTATATAGGTCTTGATTGGCTGTTTTACATAATCTCTATCAGCTACTACCATAATTAAATGGTATTTTTCTTTACCTGAACACTACAACTACTTACTACCTGGTTTCCTTTGCCTACTTTGCTTACCACCCCGTTACTCATCTGTTCTCTACATTATAGCCATACTAATTCCAAAATGTAAATCTGATTTGAGATAGCAACAACCCTTTTCTGTGACTTATTGAAGTAACAACAACAACAACAAAAGGACAATACTCCTTATTTTTGCCTATGAGGCCATCTTGGTGGGTTTGTTTCCTACATCTCCACCCTCATCTTCTCCACGCTCTTCTACCAGGCCAAACTTTTGGTCTCTCTTACTCATTATATTCAGCCCTGTCTGGGTCCTTTCCACAAGTAGTTTCTGAAATGATCTTCCTTCTTCTCTTTGGCCAATAACTCTCTTTCATTCTTTAGGTCACAGAACAAACATCTGAAGAACTCTCAAAGAGGTCAGACCTCCCTAGTATATCATCTCATAGCCAATCAGTTTTTTGTAGAGGTTTCCACAATTTTATTTGATATATATTTTATTGATACTTTATTTGTGTGATGCCTCATCCATGTGGAAGAAGCCCTACTGAAATGGTATTGTTGGAGCACTTTAAGTTCATCCTCACTGGTATTTCCATGCAATTGAAAAAATATTTAAATTATGTTATTTCTTCATAAACTAAACTTCCTATTCAATTTGATGGGCAGTATAAATAGAAGCTAAAGAAGATGGTTTTCATGTTAGATTTTGATTGAGTTCTGAGCAAGTTACTTCATCCTTCTCAACCTCACATTTTTATGTACAATATTTTGCAGTTTTTATATTCAGTACCTTTCTCACTGGAGGGTTGGATGGATTAAATATTTTTACTGTCTAAACCATTGTTAATTAATATATGTGAGGAAGCCACCATCAAGACGTCATTGATGAGTATCTGCTGTGTGTAGATCAGTGTAGGGAAAGGTATAATGAGGAATAATAGCCTTTAAGAAGTTTACTATCGAGAGTTTGGCAAATTCTACACAGTGTAACTATAAAATGTAGGAAATGTAAAATTTGTTAATTACCTAGGAATGTAAAGAAACCTAGGAATTCTCGGACAAGGTAGAAATAGAGGTTCTTAAAGGAGAAAAGGAACACAGGCCTTCCAAGCAAAAAGAAGAAGGGGTAAACAAAGCAAAAATGTATATTGTTTTATTATGAGCTGTGAACTCTTATGAACTGTGACCCATGGGTTCATGCTGGTGGCACATGGCAAGTTAGCATTGCAAGGCTTAGATGGACCAGACCCATGAGGATTTTGAACGCCAGACGGATTGTATGGTTTCTGTACTCAGACACACAGGTGATAGCTCCAACCAATTGTGTTGTAACTGGTGGATGGAAGTCACTAAAACTGGAGTAATCACTGCCAGTTCATGGTGTTTGCAGAGGTCAGCCACTGGTTGTAGGGTAATTGCTCAAAGCAAGAAAACCTCACATTTTTTTTAAAGATACATAAGGAGTTCTTAGGGAGATTCTTTATAATATTTTAGTTGGAAGAAAAGGTTGGAGATGTATCCTTGCTTGTGGTTATTCTCAAGGGAGAGAAATTTGATCCTGTTGTATGTGCTTGAGTTGTTTCCATTTAGCTTCTGAATATTAATGAAATCTTGAAAGTATATCTCTATAGAAGATTGAAAGATGTGAAAGTGAAGCTTCTGACATTATTGGAAGTTCTCCTCTTCCCTTCCATCAAAGAAAGATTGCCCCTTCCCCCCACCGCCTTGGGGTTGCGGAGGGACACCTGTACTTGATTGCTGGCCAGAGATCCAACTGTTACTTGTTTTGGCTGAAGATTTTTTTTTTTTTAGTTTCTTCAGTACACCCCAGAGGGAAGCTTTAAAAAGTTAGTGTGGGAACTAAAACTCTACAATTTCTCAATGTTTGTGTTTACCCATTGAGCCTTAAGTTAGCATTTATAAAAACATTAAAATACAATTCTCAGTTGCTCTCAGGGCCAAAAAAACAGTGTTGGAAGGGAGGTCACTTGCATCATGTGGCTTTTCTGGTTTTGTTGGAGGAATATCCTGAGATGATTGCATTTGCTCAGAGGAGGTTGAATTAGTTGTGTGTTAACAATCAGAGAAGTATTTGTATGCTGTTCCTTTCCTTACCATTGGACACTATGGCATTTCAATATTGACCATGTGTGTTTTGACCATTTTTTCTTTGCCTTTTAAAAATAACAACTGGATTGGCAGCACTGGAAGTAGAATAACTTATCCCATAAAAATGGAGATATAATTTGCTTTTATACTTTGCTCAAGTATTGAGAACCACTGATTTCATTAGACCTGCTTTAAATTAATACAGGCTCAGGGAACTTCAGAGGGGTCTCTGGTTTTTTTTTTTTTTTTTTTAATTTTATATCAAAACCTTGAATTATAGTAGTTAATTATCTTGTGACCAAAAGCAACAATCTCAATATCTGAGGCGATGACATTGTTCTCTTTTATATTTTTATATCCTGGGACCTCAGTTTCTTTTTTCATATTTGGATGGTTTATGAAGCTAGTGGGGAATACAGAAAATAAACATAATCCCATTTTCTTTACCACTCTGTTGTTCTTGCTTTTTTTTTTTTTTTTTTCCCATCTTCCTAGACATTAACATTTTAAAATGTAAGCACTTATTTTGTCTCTTTTTTTCTCCTGCCATTTGGACTTTCTTCTTTATTTCCCTATATTCAGTCTCTCATTTTTTTTTTTTCTCTCAATTTTTGCCATCGTTCCCTTTTGCTTTTCTTTTCCTTTGCTCTTCTCAGGCATTCTAAGACAGGGCTGTTATCCAAACAAGCAGACGGATTTTTGGCTTAGATAATAGTACTTTGTAAATAAAAAAGTGAAAAGATGTTTTTACTGTAACAGTTCCCATTTCTGTAATCCCCACAACAATCCTCTCAGTGGTACTTTTATTATATCTAAGACACTTATCTTTTCTGGGCCTCAGATTTTCATCAGTGCAGTGGTTGAGAGGAAAGGTGCAGTGCTGGTGGGCAGAAAGTACAGAGCCTTGCTTTTAATTCAGGTCTCTGACTTCAGAGCTGAATTCTTACCCGCCCCATAAACAGGAATATGCTTTCATTTGCGTATATGTTACTCCTTCCTTTAGAATATTTATGAAGTGTTTCCTATTTCAGTTAGGAACTTTAGTAGTCCTTAAAGTTAAACAAAGGAAGAAACTTCCTTGATTGCCAGTTGAACTGCTCCTGTGACTTGATTACTCAGTCACAGTAGCTGGAGGACTCAGTTGAGAAACTTTGTTCTACCTGAGTTCTTCTCTAATTGATCATTTTCACCATTTACTTATTCAGGAGTGGTTACCATTGTCACAATGATAACAATTGAATAGTTATAGTTGTTATTTTAAGTCTTCTAGGTTATAGTCATCTCAAAGGTAGGAACTGTCAGAATTATAGACTAGTTGAGTTGGAAGGAAACTTATATCACTCAGTACAACTACAGGTGTGCCTTGTTTTACTGTGCTTCACTTTATTGCATGTTGCAGATACTGTTTTTTTTTTTTTTTTAATCAGTTTTATGGCAACCCTGCCCACATCCAGCAAGTCTCCTGGCTCCATTTTTGCATCAACATGTGCTTACTTTGTGTCTCTGTGTCACGTTTTGGTAATTCTCACAATATTTTAAACCTTTTCATTATTATTCTATCTGTTACGATGATCTGTGACCAGAGATCTTTAATGTAATCATTGTAATTGTTTTGGGGCACCATGAACCACATTTATATAGAATGGTAATTGATCAATATTTGGGTTCTGATGCTTCCATGGACCAGTCGTTTCCCCATCTCTCTCCTTCTCCTTGGCCCTCCCTAATTTAGAGACACAACAGTATTATAATTAGGTCAATTAATAACCCTACATTGGCCTCTAAGTGTTCAACTGAAAGGAAGAGTTACATGTCTCTCGCTTTAAATCAAAAGCTAGAAATGATTTAGCTTAGAGAGGAAGACATGCCGAAAACTGAGATAGACTGAAAACTCAGCCTCTTGTGCTCAACAGTTAGCCAAGTTTGTGAAGCAAAGAAAAAGTTCTTGAAGGAAATTAAAAGTGCTATTCCAGTGAACATGTGAATGATAAGAAAGTGAAATAGCCTTCTTGCTGATATGGAGAAAGTTTTATTGATCTGGAAAGATCAACAAGCCACAACATTCCCTTAAGCCAAAGTCACATTAAGAGCAAGGCCCTCAATATTGAAGTGAGACTATCCACCAGCAAAAAGATAACAACTCAAATAAATCCACACTTCTGTAGTGAACCTATCTTCAATATAGGTGGCAAGAACATAGAGTGGGGAAAGAACAGTTTCTTCAATAAACGGTACTGGGAAAACTGGATATCCATATGCAGAAGAATGAAACTAGATCTTTTATCTCTTGCCATATACAAAAATCAAATCAAAATTAATTAAAGACTTTAAGACCTGAAACTATGAAACTATTAAAAGAAAACATTGAGGAAATGCTTCAGAGCATTGGTCTGGGCAATGATTTCTTGAGTAAAATCCCCAAAGCATAGGCAACCAAAGGAAAATTGGACACATGAGATCACATCAAGCCATTAATAAAATGCTTTTGTACAGCATAAGAAATAATCAACATAGAGAAGAGACAACCCACAGAATGAGAGAAAATATTTGCAAACTACCCATCTGTCAAAGGACTAACAACTAGAATATATAAGGAGGTCTAATAACTCAATAGGAAGAAATCAATTCTGATTAAAAATGGGCAAATGATCTAAATAGACATTTCTCAGAAGAAGACATGCAAATGACCAACAGGTCTATAAAAGAATGTTCAACATCATTAGTCATCAGAGAAATGCAAATCAAAACTACAATGAGATATCATCTCACCCCAGTTAAAATGGCTTTTATCAAAAAGGCAGGCAATAATGAATGTTGGCAAGGATTTGGAGAAGGAGGAACCCTTGTACACTGTTGGTGGGAATGTAAATTAGTGCAACCACCATGGAGAAATGGTATGGAGGTTCCTCAAAAAACTAAAAATAGAACCACCATATAACCCAGCAGTCCCACTGCTAGGTATATATCCAAAGGAAGTGAATTCAATATATCAAAAAGACACCTGCACTCCCATGTTTATTGCAACACTATTCACAATAGCCAAGATTTGGAATCAACTTAAATGTCCATCAACAGATAAATGGATAAAGAAAATGTGGCACATATACACAATGGAATATTATATAGCCACAAAAAAACGAAATTTTGCAATTTGCAACAACATGAATGGAACTAGAGAACATTATGTCAAGTGAAATAAGCCAAGCATGGAAAGGCAAACCTCACATGTTCTCACTCATAACTAAAAGAGTGGATTGAAAATGTTCCTAACACACATAAAAAATGATAAATGCCTGAGGTGATGGATACCCCAATTACCCTGATTTGATTAATTCACATTGTATACCTATATCAAAACATCACATGTACCCTATAAAGGTATGTAACTATTTATACCCATAATAATAATAACAAATAAATAAATAAATAAAGATAACTCACTGAAGGCTCAGGTGATTGTTAGCATTTTTTAGCAATAAAAGATTTTTAAATTAAGATATATACATTATTTTTCAGACTTACTATTATCGCACACTTAATAGACTACAGTATGGTATAAACATAACTTTTTTATGCACTGGGAGAAAAAAAATCATGTGACTTGCTTTATGGTGAAATTTGCTTTATTGCGATGATCTGCTACTGAACCTGCAATATCTTGGAGGTATGTATGTCTGTATGTTAAAATGGAATTTTGGTACCTCAGACCTAATGTGACCATTGAATAGAATATTTTGAATTTGAGAATATTCATTTATGTGGAAAATGTGGAAGCATTGCACATTCATTCTCTACTGACTTTCAGTTCTGGCCTTTGTTAGTTGTTACTTAGTCAACTAAGCATTGAAAGTATATCCAGACAACAGGTGGGAATTGTTAGCATAATATTTAGTGTTCAGGCAGTTTCCAGGGACTATAGCCTGTACTACCTTCTCTTACCTTTCATAGTTTGTTCTAATTTGGTTCTTTTAAAAATGCAACTGGTGATTACAGAATTGGCTACAGGACAAAGACTCTCTTGCCTTTTGCGGGAATGTAACTGATTATTCTCTCTCAAGTTGCTTTTCATTTTAGCAGCTACTTCTGAAAAACATTTCACTCTTTCATGACTTCAAAGCTATGCAGGTTGGATAGCCATAGGGAAGTGCCAGGATTTCAGAAATTGGAGAAATCTTACAACAAGGCTTTAAAAACTTAGATCTATGAGTCCTTTAAAATTGTTGGCGAAATTGTGTGTACGTTTGTTTTTTTCTGGGAGTGGGGGTCATGGGAAGAATATTTAAAATTTATATCAGATGTCAAAGAAATAAAGAGTGAGAGAGGCAGGCTTATGGAGGAGTAGGGAAGAAAGAGCAGAGGAGGAGGGTTGGTTCCCACTGGTATGGAAGGGGTTAGGTAGAGCTGGGAAGGAGGGTTAGAAAAGGCTGCAAAATCTAAGGGCTAATGAACACGAAGTTTTTGAGTGTGCTACTCTTTAACATTGTCATTTCATTTTTAAGCTCTGAAAAAGTTCTCTTCATACATTCCCTAGTCTCTCTACTATTATCTGTACTACTTGATTCTCTCTGCTGTTTGGTAGGGAAAGGAATGAATATGTCCAAAGGAAAAAATATGGCGGAACTATCTATTCTTCTCATCAGTGTGCCTTAGCACATTGTATAGTCTTCTCACCAGATCTTGGGGCATAGACTGTTCAATAGGAGGAAAATAAGGCAGAGAATGGTGAAATTATTTGTCCAAACTAGGCAGTTGAATAGATATGTGGGAAGTAGTTAGAATCCTGAAAGGTCCTGGAAGGAAAAGCAAAGCAATTATAAAATTAGCCACATAGGTTTCCTATGTCTTAAAGATGGAACTGGAAGTTTTGGTGGTCAGATTAAGGGCCAAGCATTTACTTTTGCTTTCTAAGATGTAGTAAGGGTGGGGAATCAAACTATAGAACAGTATTTGACCCACTTTCTAAATCTTAACATGTAGCAGGTAAACTCCAGGTGGAGACTGGTCTCCCAAGGAGAAATGTGCTACCTTCTTCTGAAACCTTCTTTAGTTTTTGTATTGTCTGAAGATTTTAGAAGCTGTTACTGAAATTGATACATTTTTTTTTTTTTAGTTTTCAAATGTAAGTTGACTACTTAGAATAAATACAAAGCCCCTACTCCAGGAATAAGAGAAATTTTATTCTTTATAATGTGAATGAAGGAGTTTTATATTTTGCCAAGGCCATGGGAGAGACATTCGAGGAAGGCTAAAGTTGGAATTAGAATCCTACAAATATGAAAGTTCAGTCTTTTGTTTTAGAATTCAGGGGGCAAGTTTACTTTTTCCTATCTGACATTTTATAATGTGTGCTTCATTCTGTCTTTTAGAAACAAACCGTGTGATATAGGGAGTGAACTCTATTAGAAGGAGACATTACCTTAAGAAATAATAAAATAGCTTGAAGAATTAAAAATAGACATGCAAAAAGTAAGGGCTCTGATGTCAACCTACCAAAATAATGGAATCTTTTGGGGGAAATTGTCAATACTGAGAACTTTGATTAATGTCATTTTAAATTTCATGTTTTTTTTTCCTTTTTGTCCATTTTTGAAAAACAATGCTTTAAAAAAAGTCCATAATTTTTTTGCTTGCCTTCAATTGAGTCCACCAAGAGTTTACAGGTACATAATCCCTCTGTTAAGTGCTAGCAGGACAAATGAGGTTTCTTATCTTGAAAAGCTTCCATGAGGACCAGGGAGATGCACAGGCAGGTACAGTATATTTGGTACATAAAAGAAGATTATGTAAGTGCTATGAGAATACAGAACAGGAAACACAACTAGACAGTTGTCGAATTTTGTTATAAAAACATTCATCTCCAGACTGAATGCTCCAAACTTTGTTCTGGACTTTGGGAAAACAAAATGAATGAAATCCCAACTTCTTATGGAGTTTTTCCGTTAAGTAAACAAATTCCGTTAAGTGGCAAGGGCTATGAAGGATATAACAAAACGTGTTATATTAAAAGGAGGAACTTCTTTAGTTAACAAACCAAGGAATGTTTTACCAATAGGTGATATTTGAGCTGAGACCTGAATGATGCAAATAAGCCAGCTGAGGAGAGAGCTTTCCAAGCAGAGGAAAATATGATATAAAGAGATTGGGACAAGCATAAACATGGATTTTTTTTAAAGGACAGAAGAAAGCCCACTGAATCTGGAGCATCTTAAGTAAGGGCAGATAAGTGTAGGAGATAATGTCGGAGTGGAAGGCAGATGCCGGACCATATTGAAGCTGAGAGGCTAAAGAGTTTGGATTTTACTCTCAATTACAACGTAAGGATGAGAAAAGATTAATTGTATGTGTTGGGGAAAAGTATTAATCTGACTGCCAGTAGTTAACCATTGTAGGATTGCTAGTGTAGAAATCATGAAATCTGTTAGGATCCTAGTTTATTTGTCCTTCAGAGAAGTGATAGTTTGATAAGACTAGTGAATAAGAAAAGTTGATGGCTTGAACAGACAACTTGGAAGTAGAGACAGTAGGAATTGCTAGTGAATTACAAGAAGAAAGTGAAGGAAAGGGAAAAAATCAAACTGATTCCGAGGTTCTTAGTTTTAGTAATTGTTTATATTATGTTACCACTTAATTAGATGAGGACAAATGGTGGAGGGAGAGGCTTGAAAAAAGGAAATAAAAAGATGAAAGATACTATGAAAAGTAGAATAATGACATTGCCTTCAGGACAAAGGTAATAGCAACAGAAATATTTAGAGACATTAATTTTATAACATAGAAAAAAAATCATCCCAGATGGGCTGAGACCTAAATCATGATTTCATTTGTCACACTTCTCTCTGCCCACAGATCCTGATTATTGCTTCTTAAGCTGCCTAGGCATGAAACAATATTACTATATAGTATTTTGAGTTTTTTTAGATCAACAGTTTCTGGCATGTTCTTTGTTTCTACTGGGGAAAATCTCAATGCCAAGAACTAACTGTTTCACACAGTGTGTTGGTGTTTTGGTAGCTATTCATAATGTTCTTAAGAACATACAAAAATATTTTTCTTATTAGAATAGCATATTATTCTTCTGTTCATCTATAACAACCTGATTCTCTAATGATGCAAGCATAGAGTGGAAGAAAGCCCTTTGTGATGGTTGATTTTATGTGTTAATTTGACTTAGCCACAGAGTGTCCAGTTATTTGGTTAAACATTATTGCTGGGTGTGTCTGTGAGGATGTTTCTGGACGAGATTAACATTTGAAATGGTAGACCCAGTAAAGCAGATTGTCCTCCCTAGCATGGGTGGGCTTCATCTAATCCACTGAAGGACTGAATAGAATAAGAAGTAAGAGAGAGTTTGCTCCATGCCTGACTTTCGATGTTGGGACATGGGTATTATCCTGCCTTTGGTCTTGGACTTGTATTGGAACTTACACCATTGGCTCTGTTGCTTCCTGGACTCAGACTCTGACTTGGACTTGAACTGGAATTTACACTATTGGCTCTCTTGCTTCTCGGGCATTCAGGCACAAATTCGGACTATCTCGTTGGCTCTCCTGGGTCTGTACTCTTCAGTCCCCATGATTGCATCAGCCTATTCCTTATAATAAATCTCTTTATACTATATGGCATATAGTATATAATCTCTATGAATCTCTATGTAAAAATATATATAAAAGAGTATAAATATATAACTCTATAAGGCTATATAACTTATGTCTCCATAATTAAAAATTAAAAATAAATCTTAAGGATTTATATATTATTTTATATATAATATCCTTATTATAAATGGATGCTATTTCTGTATAAATCTTTCTATATAAAGAGATTATATCTATATAAAGATTTATTTATGTAAAAGATTTTATATATAGATTTATATAAAGATATCATGTCTTTACTATATATAGAGATTATATGCTATATGCTATGTATCTCTTTATTCTATATAAGGAGATTATAAACTATATTATATAGTATAAAAATGCTTATTATAAGAAATATATGTGTGTGTGTGTGTGTGTATGGTTATTGCTTCTTTTTCTTTGAAGAACCCTAATAAATACATCCTTTATAATCCTTTATGCTAGTGTAGAAAAATTCAGCTTCTTTGATTTTTATTCTCCAAACATCTAAAAAGGGTTTTATTTCTTAACTGATTTCATAGAGTCCATCTTTTTATCCTGCAGAGACTGAATTAGTGAAGTAGACTCAATAAAAATAAAAGCACTAATAATGTTCTCATTAAAGCAGGATATAAAAAGAATTATGTATATTAAAATATAGTGCTTCTTCATATGTGGTCCAAAGATCACTGTAGGTCCCCACTACTCTTTCAGGAGATCCACAAGGCCAAAATTGTTTTCACAATAAAACAGAGATGTTGTTTTCCGTTTTTTCTTCTCATTTTCTCATGAGCGAATGGAAGAATTTCCCAGAGATTATGTGCTGTGTGATAGCTATCACGACAGATTAAATGATAAAGTAAAAATGAGACTTTAACTCTTTTAAGTCAGGCATTACAGAGATTTGCAAAAAGTGAAACAATGCCCACCTTCTTGCTATTTTTATTTTTTGGTTTTGGAATATGGTTATTTTTCACAAAACTATATTAATTAGATTAACAAATTATGAGATTATCTTTGTTAATCAAATAAATTAATATTTTTCAAATACCTGTTTTAATTTATGATATGGTCAATTTTGATAGAACTCACAGAAACAAAAACTTTTGATATCCTTAATATTTTTTAAGAGTGTAAAGGCAACTAGCATTTCAGGCTAAAAGCATTTCAGAACCTTTAATCTAATAGAAGGTTTCTTATATTAAATATACACTAGGGTGACTCTGACCCAGATGTTAGGTATGTACTTCCAAAAATTACACTCTTACATTAAATTATTATGTCTGAAGCAGCATAAACCAGTTCCATTTAATAAAACTTTTTTTGTTGTTTTGATGTTTTCTGGTAATTATCTCACATATAGGTAGAGCTAGTACTCAGTGTTATTTATTATATTCTAAAATCCATACTCTTTGTTTATTATTTAATTAGTGATCCAGTTAATCAACTAACAAGTGTCTATTGGATTTCTGCTATATGCAATGTCCTTGTTAGATGGTGTGCCAATTATGAGTTTGTTTCTTCAAAGCTCCAGATCTGCCCTTCATTACCTGCTCTGTGATAATGGTGCTTGACCCTTTTAAATGTTTCTTCTTTACAGCTGCTAGCACAGTGCTAAGCTTTGTCAGTAGAGGGCACTGGAGGGACATTTTAGAGGAAAGAAGCTTCTCTTAACTGGTTGCATTGTGCTTCTATGTTTGGTTCTTGCTCGTGCTGCATTGTTCAAAGTGCTATCTCTATGCAGCCCACATAGTCTCACAGTGAGCTTGCAGCCCAAACCTGGCCTAGTGTTCACCGTAAGGCTCGAAACCCTGGCCTCATGCCACCAGGGGAGTGTTTGGGGAGTGTTTCCTGCTTCTCCAGCTGCTGAGGACCAGCTCTGGCCAGAGTGACCAAGCAAACTTCTTCATCCAGTGAACTATAACCACGCCTTCTTTAAGCTACCTGATTTTCATCAACACCCCTCCCCTTTCCACATTTGTTTTTTCCTTGGGTACCCAGCTATTCTTCAGGGTTTACCTTACAACTTTAACCTTTCTACCCTTTTATAGGTAGTAAGTCTTTATATTACACTTTCACTGTTCAATGTACTGCATGCCTCTCACTTGTGATTGGACACTGATCAAGTCAAGTGCTTTTTAAGAGAACATTATTGCTCTTCTGAGGGAAATATATTATCTCTATTTAAATTATTTAGAATTTCTACAAAAGCAGTGTATAATTAAGGGTCAGAATCAGAAATTCAAAAACTCTGAACCAGTTCTGGAAAAGAAAACTGGCATGGCAGTGGGAGAAAATTGTGAGGGGTTTGTCAGATATGGGAGAAGGTGGTTTGTGAAGAGAAGTGACAGGTAAAATGACCAAAGTACTTTGGGGCAAGATCATGGAAGGCCCTGAATACTGATCAGAGAAGTTGAGATTTTTCTTGTGGTTTTTAGGATTTTGAATAAGACCTGACAATAAAAATGTTATGTTAGTGTACTAAAGTATACATGCTCTCTCTCTCTCTCTCACACACATGCCCTAGATATAAAGGAGTTTTAGAGTAAAGTGTGGAAATCTAAAAATTATCACTTGTTGTTTTCATTGCTATTAATCCTATTTTCTATGTTAATACGTTATTCATGGAAGTGTAATTTAAAGATAAAAAATTCATTAATATATAAAATCCATAGAGCATTACTTATTCATCTAGATATTAAACTATGATATTTATGAATATGGGACTTGTTTTCTTTGGCCATTATTTTTAGTAAAAGCTGCCATTTATTCTAAGTATTCTTTGTCTTTCTTTCTCTTTTTAAATGAATGGAAATAGAAGTACCTGATTTTTGTATTGTGTTTTTTTTAATGCCAAGGTGCTGTTAATCTGTAGGATGTAAAGAGGATTTATTTTTGAAAGGCCTCAAACCTGTGTTTATTTCCTAAGTGTTTATCATTATTCATTTGATGTTCCTCATGTAAGATAGTATTCATATAGTCTCCTTTTTAATAAATAAAAGTAGAAATCTAATGTCTCCTCATTATAGAACATGTATTAGGAAAATGTCCACAGCAAAAATAAGAAAACAGGAGATAATTACAGTCCCCCCCACGAATATACTGTTACATTTTGCTATATATTCTGTTTTTTTCCAGTCATATGTACGGATTTATGTGTATGCATATGTGAGTATACACACATTTACACTGATGTATTTATTTAACATCAATACATATTTTCATAAGTAGGTATAATATTTTGTAACCTGTATATTTTATTTACCATGTTGTGAATATCTTCCATGAAATACTTTTAAATAATATATTTCTTAATGACTGTATAATTATTTATCAAATTGATTTTTATAGGACATTTAAAATACTTTGTTATTCATTATTTTAAAGTATAATGATGAGACGGACATCTTTTTTAGCTATATCTTCTTATGTATACATGATTGTTTATCTAGTATACATTTGCCAACATGAAATTGACAGATCAGAGAGTATATATCTCTTTAAGGTTTTTATTCTGATTGCCAAATTGCTCGTCAGAAAGGTTGCACTTTTTACAAATGAGAATATTATAAACATGTAAGTTTTTCTCCTCTGTCTTGAATGATATATTTGAGAACTCCATTGCTTAAGAGATTGGAAGGAATATTTGTAAGGCCATATTAAAGAAGTTATTTTAATTAAAATTTAATACATTGTATGCATGTGAACACAGATGTTTCATTATTAAGTTTAGAGATAGCTAAACTTTTATTAGAAACTTGCGGGATTAGTTAGCTGGTAACAGAACAATAGTAAATAAGCTTAAATTATAACATAAAGGATGAGGAAAGTACATATTGTAGAATTTTCCTACTGAAGGACTGGGAAGCCATTTATTCTGGGAGACTGTAGAAGTAGTTTTTAGAAGTTGATAAGAATAGCACAGTGTTCTCTGTGTTTGAGATGACGGAGGGGAATCTTGTGTCAAACAGGCAGCTGCCTCTCTGGTGCCTACTGGCTAAATTGCCACGATAACAAGTCAGTAGGCAGAAGGACTTTGGTGACTTTTTGGTGATAGTGCTTGCTTCTTTTCTGGGACTGTGCAATAAGTGCATTATTATTCCAGAGCACTCAGATAATGTAGCAATGTTACGCTGCATTGAAAGTAGACCATTTAGTGGAAACATTGTATAGAGATTAATTATTGGCACTAATTTTCTTTATTATTTAACTTGCTTGAAATGCTGAAATAGTTTAGGCAAGCTTTTATTTTGTGACTTTTGTCTTTCTAATGATCAAATTGGTAATGCCTACAAATGAATATAGTTTGTTCATCCTATTTTTCTAATAAAAAAATTATTATAGCTTAAAAGTACATCTGCCTGAAAATCCTAAATGGTCTTAATGGTAAATATCATACATTAAAATGTGACACAAAGCATATTTTTCTCCAAGTTTCTTCTATAATAGAAGAAAATGAATATTAGAAAGCCAGTAAATCATTTCTAGATCACTACCTTGAAATTGACATTCATGAGCCATAATTGATGCCAACTTGTAAAAATAATTAAAATACATTATTATCATAATATGCCACTAGAAAAAAAAACTGTTATGGCAGTGGAGAAATAGGCTACTGGTTTGTGAAGAAGCTGAGGCCCAATAACACTAAGTAACTTATCTAAAATCTCAGGGCTGGTCCTAGTTAAAAGCAGTAATTGGCGTGCTATGCAGTGGTGGATCTCAAAGACATCTTGCTAAATCAGCCGTTGACTTAAGAATGTGAGTATAACCAAGAATAGAAACATCCTGCTTCTCTAAATTGGGTTGGAATCCAGGATATCCTGTTAAAAAAAAAAAAGTATAATTTCATCAAAAATATGCGCGGACAATTTATTCTGTTAATGTGCCGTCTGTAAGAATCAGGAAGGTAAATAAAATAATAATTCCAGCTTACAAGAGAAGATGAGAACTGGGAAAATGGAGTGAACAATAATGTCCGTCACTGCCACTAGAGTATGCTTATTCTGTACCTGGACAATACTAAAGTGTTATATGAAATCTTCACAAAAACTCTCATCCATAGGGTGCCATTCAGTGGGAATTGGTCAGACTTGAAAATTGGTTTCTTAAGTAGTTGATGCTATGAATCTGTTGTTGGGGATTAATTGAACTAGTTAGAATAGCAGTTGAGTAGTTGAGTGTTTAATGTGTCATGGGTACAAATTTTCAGGAGGGAATGCACGGGATTGATTAATTCTACATGGTGTTAAGAAGAGTGGGTAAAGTGTGAACCCTTGAAAACACTGGGCTCTGCAACACTACACCTAATATATTTTGGTTAAAATCACAACCTAGAAAAAAGATATTTTACAATAAAATTTGTGTTCTGCTTTAAGTATGATAAATAATTATATTACATTTTTATGACATGTTTTTGTTAATATCCACAGTGACATGAGAACAAATGGTTGTTTTACTGCAGAGGTTTTTGGTTTCATATCAGCAGCCCAGTGGTCAAGTCTCATTTTTGTGCTTAGTTAGTACATGAACTTTGCTTGTCATGTCAAGTCTGTGTACGAGTGCTATGTCCTGTGCCTCTTCATGATATTAATTGATAACCAATGAGCATTTATTCAGTTGAAGAAGGTAGAGTAGATTAGCAATTTCAACTGGATTTCTTGCAGCCCTAGAAGAGCGTAGGGTCTACCTCAGAATTTGGCCACTAGAAGTGGTGTTTAGCTGACAGCTTAGTGGGTAAGACTCCAAGTGGGTAAATCTATGTGCACAATTCTTTGCTCAGAAATTTTAAATTTTAGCCCTCACACTAAAACTATTAATAACAAAATAGCAGGTTGTTGTGGGGACTAAATGAGTTAATACATGTTGTGTACTTTGAACAATATCTGTTATCTAGTTCAATTCACCGCTTTACTTAATTGGTATTTTTCCATGGCTATATTCTGGAAGACAGAGTCTTTTTGAGTTAAATTTAATGTCCAGAATGGCTTGCTATCTTTGTATTATTATGTATTCCCTTTTGCTTATATATATTTAGCTTTATTGTTTGTAATGTCATTTCAGGTTCCTATATGATAGTGGACTCTTCAGATCATGACCCTGGAGAAAAAGCCAGACTTCAGCTGCCTACAATGAAGGAGAATGACACTCACTGCATTGATTTCAGTTACCTGTTGTACAGCCAGAAAGGGCTGAATCCTGGCACTTTGAACATATTAGTTAGGGTGAATAAAGGACCTCTTGCCAATCCAATTTGGAACGTGACTGGATTCACGGGTAGAGATTGGCTTCGGGCTGAGCTAGCAGTGAGCACCTTTTGGCCCAATGAATATCAGGTAATCATCTGTGCTTTTGTGGTGTATGTTTTGATGTCATCCGCTCTCACTGTATGTGTCCTGCATAGTCATAAATACTCACCTCATAGTAGTGAGACATTGTCCCTCTTGCTTTCCTCTACCCTTGTTGAGGAAATGTTTAGATACATTGACACAAAACCTTCAAAGTAGAAAAAATATTTCCATGTATTAAAAAGAAAGGTAAATTTAGCCCCAAAATTTGTTGGTTGTTTGGCAAAGAGCTATTTATTGACAGATACATTTCTATGGAGGAAATAGTCTTTTTGAATTGACTGTAATATTCAGACTGAATTGACTTACCAACCTCTGGAAAATAAACATGAATTAGTCCTTCATGAAATATGTTATCTTATGGGGGAGACATTTTTATTATTTTAATTTTGATTAATTTAACTAATTATTCAATTATTTGATTAATTATTTTTATCACTTGAAAGGGATAGAAAAATAAGCAAACAAAAAATAATTTGTCCATAATCTCTTTGAATTTCATTTTCCAGAAATGCTTAGTCTAATTATGGTTAAACTAGACAGTGAATAGTGCCAATACTTATATCATGTTTGGGTGACTGAGCTTATTTGGTTTAACCAACAAAAAAGTGCATTTAGCAGTCTGGAGAGTTTTTTAGTAACTCACACTATGAAGGTCAATACCTGGAAACAGAAAGTTCTCTCTTTGAAATCTCACTTTTATGTTAGATGTTGAGATTTAACTTTTAAAGGACTTGCCTATTTGTAGCTTATTGTACAGACTAATGAGAATACGTCTGTGTAAAAGTATATTTCATCATGGTCAGTAAGCAGTATACAAACTAACAATAGTTTTATTTTCGCTTTTTAAAAATGAAATATTTCTTCAGGTTAGGCTTGTCTTTATTCCTAAAAGGGACAAAAAGCAATGCCTTATTTTAACTGCTATGTCTTGAGTTGATTTTTCTGTTTTACATCATAGACATGCTTCCACAGGTCCTCAGTTCAGGGTTATGTGTCTATTGAGATTTCAGTGGATTTTCATTAGGTACTCATTGATGCCATTATTAAAACAAAAGGATGTTCCTCTTCAATGTGGGACAGCCACCTGCTTTTTCAGGGCCCACAGCTTCAGGAGGGCTGCAAATGTAGTAGGTAGGTGGGTGGGGGTGTGTGAAGCTAATGCGAAAAGCACTGGCTGCAAGATCAGTGGGCTCATCTCTAACAATAGTGGGTTGATGGCTGTCATCACTCGGTCACCCTCACAGTGCATTATCATTATACTGATTTCATGAGAATCTGTCATAGGAGCTTAACATAGCTCCGGAAAGAAGCTCTGATTCAGCAGAATAAATTTGTCAACAGATTCAGCCTCCATAAAACGATGCCCCAAGTAACAAGTTAATCTAGCAAAGTCATCACAAGTGTGGGTTCTGGAGTCAGATTGTCTTTCTTCAGCCCTGTTTGCTTGCTAGTTGCTACCTGTGTAGATCTTTAAGGAATCAGGATTGTTAGTTGTAACCTAAAACAAAATAGAAGTAAATTTTGATAAAGCCAACAAATAATATATCTATGGTATGTTTCTTATGCCTTATAACTAAGAAATGCCATACATATAATTATTTTTCTAATTTTTTAAAGATCTTTGAATCATTGATGTTAATTACATTATGGCACAGATTATTGCAGTGTTATTCTCATGTTGAGTTACTGTACCTTGACTGGGTGAATAGTTCTTTGTTCAGTCTCCTTTTGCATGATGAAACTCCCTATGATATATGTGTCTGTGGTTTCTTTAAACAAACAGTGTAAAAAGTGCCTGGATGAGTTTCGCCTTGGCCAGTGAGATATTTTTGGAGATGTCTTGTCAGAGAAAAAGATAACTAAATACATGGAACCTGTGGGTAAATGTCTCATTGTTGAAGATTAAAATTTGAGCCATAGATAATTTCTTAAGTGATTATTTTACTTCCACATCTTTTTCCTTAACCTACAAAACTTAATTAATGAGAGCAAATAACAGAGTAATTTTTATTCATGTGCTTAGTGCTTAATAAATTACATGATTGATGTTTTCATCAATTCAATCATGTGTATACCTAGTTTTATGCCTGTACATTAATTATTAGAAACAACCAGCATAACATAAACTATATTTATAGAGCATTTTTTCCTCTTAGGAAATAGCATGAAAAATATTAAGTCTTCTGTATATTTTTTATAGCTTTCAGAATCAAGTGTCTGTCAAGTTTTTGGTAAGTGTTGGTTTGCTGGCAAAACATGGTAGAATTTTTAGTAGGTGTCTTACGGGCTGATAGTCTCTATATTTAAAGACAAACCCAACTGTTTGAAGTACAAAATTTCAGAGGCCAGTTTTGAGATTGCATTAGGGAAATTTAGAGCCTTGATTTCTATTCTTGTGTAAGAAAAGAACCAACTTATATCCATACAGAGGTATGTATCAGACTTACTTATGTAGAGCCAAACTTATTTGTTGAAGTGTCTCTCTCTCTGATCAAACCTGTTACGATTCCAGAAATATTTCATATCAAAGTATTTTAAAAGTATTTTGTAAGTAAAAGTGTATTAAAGAAAATAACCTTATCTTTAGGGAAAAAAGCAGTACCATACGTCTGCCTTTAACATAAAAGAATATAGCCGTGGCCTCTGTAAAGCATCTAATTTTGCACATACCATCTTATTAGCGTGGCCAGAATGGATTAGCTTCACATTGTACACAAACTGAGCCAATGAATTGATCTATTGGACTTGGTTATTTTGTATTTCATATTTTAACTTTGTTTATCGCCTAGTTTATGGAGATCTGTTTGTTGTGGCAATAACTGTTCTTCTTCAAGGCTGGTCCATTCTCTCGATGGATGAGAATACTGGTTATACAGAACGGCAGATTGTATTTTCATCCCAGCCACATTTTAGCAGAAGAATGTCCTTGACTATCAATGCCCTTTACTATGTCTTAGAAGAAGGTTGTGCTAGGTTGTGAATTATTCTTTGTGTTATCAATTAAGTTCTAGGACTTGTCTCAAGAATTAGCTGAAAAGGCACACATTTATTATTCTTAGAGTTAGGGCAAAGTTACGCAAAAATACAAATGCTGAAGTACTGCTTGCTTAGAAACTCTACAGGCTATACTTCGCTATGTTGAAGATTATGATACATTATATTAAGTAATATATGTGAAAAATACCTGTTAAAAAAGAATAGCTTACAAAGGTCAGTGGTGGTGTTTATTTCTTTTTAAATATTATGTTCTGTATTTTTCTTAAGCTGTAGTCATTTTATTTTGTTTTTATTCTTGTTTGCAGGGTGCTATGGAGTAAATCACTTAATTTAAGTCCTATATATTGATAGAGAAGGACAGATAAATTTGTTTGGAAGTTTAGAGACTAGATTACTCTTCTGTCTGGGAGAACTGAGGGAAGCTTCGTGGAGGTGTGATATTTAAATCCTATCTTGAGGTTTGATGGAGATTGATCAATATGTAGAGAATAAAGACTTCCCAGGAAAAATCACAAATTCAAAATGATTTGAAATTTTAATCGGTGTTGGGAGCCACTGATGGATTTAATTTAGTTTTTAAACTTTTATTTTTGTCAGAGGTAGTGATATCATCTTGGTTCACTTGATTGATTTGCTAGTCACTGTCCATTTGTATTTTCTGTTTCGTTTCTTGTTTTGAAATTTTTGAATCATCCCTTAGTTTGTTAGTATTAATTTGATATGTAATATCCCCATTTTTTTAAATTTTGAAAGCATGCTATTTTCAGGTTTTTCATTCATTAAAACATCTACCATGTTTCCCCGAAGATAAGACCTACCCATAAAATAAGCCCTAGCAGGATTTCTAAGCATTTGTGCAATATAAGCCCTAACCCCAAAATAAGACTTCGTGATGGGCGTGGCTACACGTCGTATCTGCACAACCCATGCATTTCCTCGCGGAGCGGTAAAGAAGATGAGCAGCCCTTCTCATCTGCTCCATGAGAGCTCTATTGCTGGACATTGAGAGATTGGGGCCAATGGTTCTAAAGGAAATAGAGTCACAAGAAATTCAGGGTGGAATTCGGGGTTTGGAGAGTTACGATGATCTTCCAGAAGAAGACTACTTAACTATATTTGAATAAATGTAGATTGTTGTACCGTACTTAGAAAAAAAATAACACATCCCCTGAAAATAAGCCCTAGGGTGTTTGCTTGAGGAAAAATAAACATAAGACCCTGCCTTATTTTCGGGGAAACACGGTACTATTAGACTATGAGGTCACACCATGCTAATCCCTGGGAATCTGCAGGCAAAGTGCTTCTTTCTCCACATGAAGCTCACATTCTAGCCTTGCACTGTAAGAGATAAAAATGTAAATCAGATGTGTGCTCTACTCTTAAGGAACCAAGGCCAGATGGGAAATGTGAGATACACAAAGAAATAACTTAAAACACATTAGCAATTGTTAAATGACTTGAGAGGTAAATATAAAATGTAGTGGGGAAAGCAAAAACAAAAGATAGTTAGATTTGTGTTCAAAGTAATTTGAAGCAGAAATGGGACTAGAATTCTGGCCTCTTGATTTCTCTATTCCTTTGATTAGTATGCTTTCCACCATACCGCATATTTTTTCTTAAATCGCAATTATTTAGAGCCAAGACTTTTTGGACACAAACAGAGTAAGCAAATATAAATTGTTTTTGATATGATCTTTACAGTGATACACAAATATCTAAGGAACTGTTTCTGGCCTTTGTCTTCAGAATAATGTCTTTTCAGCTTAGTGTACTAATTATAGAAATTATCATATCACATTTGTTCTATTTACCTATTTTTACAGGCCTCAAGTAAGTAGTGTAGATTCTTAAATTAATTGCTAAATAGAAATAAACAGAAAAAGAAGCCCTTAAAATCTGCATGAGGTATCATCTTAGTGTTAAATTTCAACTGAAGATCAGCACACCTTGAAAAGTGTAATTTTCTCCACCGTGGAAATCTGACCTGTCTTGTACGTGTAAAACTAAGTTCTGCTTTGGGATTAAATCCATTACTTTCTTACTGAACAGTGAGGTTGTTACTAAATGAAGCAGGCAGACGTATGTAACTTGCAAAACTATTAGTGGAAACCTAATCTGCTGTTTTCCATTAACTGGGTGCACATCATTAATCACAAAAATGATGCGTGATGAAAACTACAGGGGTTTGGCCAGAAATTGGAAAGTGATAATATAGCATAAAGTGAATTCCTCCCCTCCCCAATTCACCAAGAAACAAACACTGAACTTTTGTAATTCATTTTCTTCTTCTTAATGTTTTCCATCAGTTTGAAAAAAAAATGTAAGAACTGGACAGGCATGAGATTTTTCTGTTTTTGTCTCCTTTTTAAAGGGTGATATTAACATGTAGTGTACTGATATGTTGGCAATAGAAAGATTGTTACACTCCAGAGATTCTGCTGGCTTTGGGTCTAAGGACTGGGGCTTAAACCAAGCGACTGTTTACTTGAATAAAGAACCTCTGAAAGATTGATCTTCAGACATAGTGGCTTATGTATGAGAAGCATGCGCATGAAACATCCATCAGAGAATGAGGAAGAGGGAATGCCACTCCTCTGTTCTAGTACTTGGAACTCTTCTAATTATTGCTGGTCCTCATTCTTCCACATAGAGGCCCACTTTAGAAAGGTGGGCAGCAAGATTTTTCTTTCTTGCTCTATCTTATAGAGGAAACGTCTTCATTTGTAAGCTTTGTAAGTGGCTCTGGCTCATGATCTTGCCTAGCAGCATTGCAGATATTGTTAGTTGTCTATTCAGTCAGTCATTCTTCTCACTTTCTTCCATACTGAGAGGACTCCCTCCTGTCTTACTTGCTTTGGAAACTTCCTTTGCAGGTAAGGGTGTCCTGGCCATAAGACACGGTTAGGTCATATTAATTATGATGAGAATCTGCCAGGAGACTCCTGGGAAAGATGCTCCTCACTGATAATAAGGAGACAGACATGTCGTTGCATGAGAACATGACGCTTGGCGCCACCGTGACCATCTCGTAACTGAGGAAGGAGAAACTCAACAAACAGGGTAACAGAGGAGAGTCTGGAAAGAGTCTGGGTCCTTTTCTCAGGCAGAGTAGTGGTAATTATAATTATAGCAGCTGTTTAAAGAATTTTTAGATGACTATTCTGCTATGCTGCCCCAAAGCATCCTAATGTACCATGTCACATCATTCTTGGGGTTTCAAGAATCCTACCCGTCAACACATTGTGGATAGCACAAGTGAAACATTCAGCAGAATTAAAAGTAGGCATATCTACTTAGGCATGAAGCAATTGATATTTTTCAGTCTAGCTGGAGAGAGAAGACAAACTATGTATTTGTATATGTAAATAGGGCTGTGAGATGGTGGATCGACGTTGAACGGGGGAGAAGGGATGGAAAGATGATCTGTTGAGTGTCTACAATGTGTAGGACACCAGGCTGGATACTTTTCTATATGTCATCTTTAATTTGTTTTAGTATTTGATCAGGTGCTCAGTAAATGTTTCTTACCTTCATGCATAGATTGGATTGTGGTTATTTAATCTTTGGACTTTACCCCTATTCCTGACTTCTGAAGTTAGCCACAGCTAGATAGGCTTATTTTAGTTATGACAACAGGAATTGCCTAACCTGGTCACCGAGGCTCATTTTTACACTGATGAAATACCTTCTGTTTGATAGGCTATTAAGAAAGCAGAATTTGCTGCTGCTTTTTAATCCTCATGATCCTCTTTGTTGCAATTAAAGTACCCAAAATGGGTTTGGGGAGACTCCCATGTTGTGTTCTAGTTATTGTTTTCTTAAATCTTATAACCCAGTGAAGGTGACTTCTGCCGGTTCCTGATGGTGATGTGCTTTTATTACAAAATGCCTGCTCTTCTTTGACTTTGAACTGTCTGTATTAATTCATTGATGAAACTTATGGTTGTGTAAATAAATGCAAACCAATGAAAAAAAGAGCCCTGCTGGTTAACACCGTAATTCCTATAAGTAGGTGACCAGTCTCTTGTTATTCTGGTCAATCATTCCTGGTTTTATGTGGGGTAGGAGTTGGGGCAGGGAGAGAATATGTTTTTATGCCACAGTGCCTCTTCGCTGTTTCTTTTGAGAAATAGTTCCATGAAATTAATTTGACTCCCTCTTAATAACTGATTGAAAACTAATGAGCAGTAAGGAGAAAAAGGCATTATTTGTCCAATTTATGACTTTTTTTTACCTTAGGAGTTTGTTTTATCCAAGGGGAGTGGGGAAGACAGATGCTACAAAGAGTAGTGCAAGAGATGTTGCTTCTTTGCTTGTTCACTCAACTTGTATTCACTTCAGCTTGCTGAATCTGAATTAATCCACTTCTGATTCCTTGTTTTGCACCCCTCTTTATTAATTATTTAGCATACATTTATCAAGCAGATCTTCACGTACTAAGATAAAAAAATGTAGCCAAATACAAAAAATGGGAGAACCACTTCCTTCTAATCAGTTTAATGGTGTTTCGGACAATGCCCTACCATTTCCTGACATATATGAAAAATCTAGATAGCAATTTAAAACTAATTCCTTCTTTGGTTATTTTGTCTAATTGACTTTGATCGTCAATTAGAATTGGTCTGTTTCTTTTTTTTTTAGGGCTTTTCAGTTTCTGTACAACTTGAATTTCTGCATGATCCCTTTGTCCATATTCATTGCAAAACTTATTTTTCTTCATTTAAGTCTACATGTAGCATGTGAATGAAATATTGGCTCTCCCAAGGGAAAAACAAAAATGAGTGACATGTTTTTATCTAAAATTTAACTTTTATGCTATGGTGATTTTAGTTTCAATTCTTAGAACATAATGCAAATGTAAAAGGATACAATTATCTATTTTAGTATAAGTTTTTCAATTGATCGAGTGTGGTAGAAAAGAAACATAAGGAAAATGTCAGACATATTTTTAGTCTGTTTCAATTTTATGACTCTTTAGATAATGTTATATAGAATCTAATTATTCTCTATTAGTAACACAAATTGGAATATAAAGGAAAACAAACTTTGGACACTATAAATTCCACTAATGTAATCTAGTGGACAATTTTGGGTTAATTTTAGCTATCTCGATTTTCAAAAGGTAGTCTTAAAACTGTCATTATAAAACTAGCTGCTACATGTTATTTCTGCATTTAGTTATAAATAACCATTGTACACACCACTGGAATTCCTTGATGAAAATTAGATTCTTAATATTCTTTGATCTTTTAAATCATTCTTCTAGGCTTTCTGGAAGCAGTAAATCAATTCTCATTTTATGTGTAAAAATAAGGTCTATCATCCATAAATTTATACCAAATAATAATTCAGTAAAGTAATAAAGAATGAAACATTTCTAGTACCTAAAGAACAAAGTTTGGTTAAAACCTAAATATCTTCAGATCCTGGTATTTTGCAGCAACAGCACGATTATAATACTTAGAAATAAATATAGTAGTTTTTTGGGTTAATATGTATTAAAAGACACTTTTGCTTTGGTTGTGATCTTAAGTAATATAAGACTTACAAAGGGATGAAGTCAGTTGAGCCACATAAATACCAGTATGGATTGCTGTGTTTTGTTTTTGGTTGCTGTTTTTTATTTTCCTTTTTTCTTCCTCTTTCTAATTTTGGGGGTGGGTGGGTGCCATTGTAAGCAGAACAATAGACACATAACCAAATAATTATTTATCAAGTGTGTATGTTACATTTGGCATTGTGACATACTGTATAAGAACTAGAAGTAGAATGTTTCTCTCTCTCTCTCTTTTTTTTTTTTTTTTATGGCAGTAGAGAATAAAACAGAAGGCATTTTGTATGTTGGATAAAAGTTTGGATTAGTTGTCATTTGACCTGTCTTCAATATCCATTATCCTGTGTTCAGGTCCATTCTTTAATGGCCTCCTTGCTTATTGAGTAATTGTTGGTGGGACTTTTTGAGTTTCAGTCCCCATAACATGAGATGATAGTTAGTCTACTATGTTTCATTAACCCTTTGCACTCACTTGCTTTTTTCTCAATTCCTTTAGTGTACTCAGGATTTAATTTTTTAAATACCCCAGATTTTACAAAGCACGGCAGTAGAATAAAAAACTGGAGTTTCTTTTCATACAAACTCATTTATTTGTATTATTTTATATTTCAAATTATTGATACATTCAAAGAGTAATTTTAATCTCTATAATTATTCATGGTGTGATATTTTTTGAAACATTCACCCACTTGAAGACCTGGTTTACATTCACATGTTTCACAAATATAAATCGTCTCTCTTCTTCCTCCTTTGATTTTTCTGTTAGAACAAACAATACAATCTTTGTGTTTTTTGTTAGGGTGAGGTGTGATTATATTATTTCCATCTAAATGTTGCTCTAAGTTAGTAGATAATAATCTACCCCTGGAAGTTAATGTACCATCTCTGCATTTACATTTTACTTGTTCTTTCATGCTAATGAAAACCAGAAAAGATACTGGAAAAATAGACAAAAATCCTCCTTCACCCCACGGTGAAACTACGTGTCGAGTGTGGCTCGACATACGAGCTGCTACTGAGGCTAATCGTGTCGAGTCACACTCGACATCCGAGTGCAAAGGGTTAAGTTAATAACGAAAGGCTGCTTTTAAAGTGGTCTATTTAAAGCTCTTACAAATAACAGATACCAACTAGAACTAGCAAAGTAAAAAAGAGACAGAATTGAGAAGATTTGAAAGTCACTCAGCATTTGAGAGAAGTGGAATACCCAAGCCCTAAGAAGACAGGAGAGCCAGAGTAGATCTGAAGACAACAGCAATACTGACTTTCTTTCTGAAGGATTGCTGTGACTGACTCATTAATTTATCCATTCAGTGAGTATTTATTGAGCAACATAATCCATGCCGGGCATCCTTCTGGGTGCTGGGGATAGATAGTGATGAGTAACTTTCAAGTTGCCTGTTTTTCCAGGAATTCTATGCTAGAGGTGGGGTTGGGGTTAGGGAATACCAGATAAATTCATAAATAAATAAAGGATTAGAATGTAGTAAGTGCTAAACAGATATTAAAACAGAAAACTGTGAGAGCTGGAGTCTTGGGAACCACTCCAGACCCAGTGGTCTGGGAAGGAGTGTTTGAGGTGACCTTCACCTGGAGATCTGAATGACTGAAAGGAATGTAGAGACTAGGACATGCCCTGGAGAGAAAACAAACAAACAACAACAACAACAAAAAAAAACAAATCTGGAAAGAGATTTGTATTTAGGAGATAGAGACAGGCATAGTGGTCAAAGTTTATTTTGTTCAAGATGAGATGAGCAGATTCCAGTGATGTGAACCTTCCAATCCAAGCAAAGAATTTGGATGCTTTCAGAAGATTTTTATCAAGGGATCCTATTTACTCATTCTTGGTCTCATCTCCAAGTTTATATAATTCTTCCTTAGTCTTTTCACTGCTTATTCTCTATTCATAGCTCTGATTGTGCCCCATGTTTTCTATTTTTCCCTTGCCTTCAACTCTATTTGCTGTTACTGAGCTCCTCAGATTTTGCCAATGTTTCCTTTAAAGTCAAAGCTTCAGCCTTTATTTGAGGTCCTTCATAATTTAGCCTCAGGCAACTGCTCCAGACTTTCTACCATTATTATTATTATTTCTTTTTTTACAGAGACCTCCTGCTTTAGTCAAACTGCTCTAATCTTCTCTGGGCAATTTGGGCATTTCTTTGGGGGGGGGGGCTGAATTTACATGTGATTTATCTATTTCCTGAAATCCTTTTGTTTCTTCCTTTCCATTGTCCAAGTTCTGTTTATCCTTTAAGACCCAGCTTTATGCCTACTTCTACCATGAAATTTTTGCTAAACACCTCCACCATCAATGATCTCTCCTGTCTTATATCTGTATTGTCTACATTGCTCATGAGACATTTAGCTTGTTATAGTTCTGGATAGTTTTATGATTTTTTTGCTCCTAAATGATTTATATATCCTCTTTGAAAAGGGTCTGGGTATGCTATAAAGGCAATATATTAATGGTGCTTTGTATTTTAGAAAGCAGTTTGGCAAATTAAAAACAATGCATCTTTTTAATAGCATTATCGGGTCACTGGGAAAGTACAACTGTTTTTATTTTAGAGATAAACATGAGGGAGGGGATAAGTGACTTGCTTAAGGTCATATTGCCAGATAGAATTGAGCTAGGTCCCTTCTCTACTGTGAAATCTTGTCCCTTTCTGTAGTGTGCCAGGCTGTTTGTGCACTGATAATGATCTTCTAGTCTTGGTGTCAAAGGAAAATTTGGCTTGCAGATGAAATAGTGATGGTATAAGAGTAAGGTTATAATTATTTCATATCCATTTCTCAGGAGAGTTATTCTTTATTTGTTAACATTTCTCCCATCCAAGTACTAACCAGGCCCAACCCTGCTTAGCTTCTGAGATCAGACGAAATCGGGTGCGTTCAGGGTGGTACAGCCATAGACCATTAACATTTCTTTAAAAACATTGAATAGTTTTGTGGGTTGTCTATCCAAGAATTGATTGGATGAAATAAGCTGAATACTTGAGAGAGAGCTCAGAACTGTGGTGAACTGGATTTCAGTTCATTTCTACCACTGACTAGTGGATTGTCATTTCATGCTTAGCACTAGTCAGGGCTCCAAGAAACAAAAAAGTATGAGAACAATTTCATATTTTTCTTTAGGGAATATAAAGTCCACTAATAATTGCCCATGTGTAATAATTGCCCATGTGATAATTTTTGATGGAAGGTGATGGTTCAATATGGTTTGGTTATGCAATTATCTCAAATTTTATATATGTTTGCACATGTCATAATAAAACAATAAGGGAAAAAGTCTTCTGAGGAAGATAAAATATCTATATTGGCAATCTTGTAGTGTTATTTAATTAAATGTCCAAAGGAGTTGTTGGGGCTTAGAAAATGATCCCTAAAATGAAGTCCTCAGAAACAGCCTCAGAAGCAAAAGTTTCTCTCTGACCTACTTCAATCCTCCAGCCTCTCACCCTTCATTCTCCCCAAAGGTGAGTCATGGAAAGTATGGTGGGTTTCTATAGAAGCCTTTTCCCCTAGGCAGGTCATAGAAACCAGAACCCCCTTTTCCCCAAAGCCAGCCATTAAGCCCAAATTACTATAACTTTCTGTGTAAGAACTGGCCATAAAGAAGTTCTCTGACCTACCTTGTTTGACTATAGATCATAAGATTCCCATTTCAGAAAGGGTCCTGCCCCATACCCAGGAGGAAGAAATGCTATACAGAGAGACCACGAAGAATCTGCACAGACAGGCCTTGCTGGGTTTCCCTACTCAGTCTATTAACATTAGACTGTACCCTTTTTATCCAATCATATTTCTATATGGCTGTCCATACTTAATTGAACCAAAGCATAAACATGGATAGCTTTCACTGTATTTCCGGGACTTCATTCTAAAGACTCTAGGGTCATGTAAAACCATGAAAATCTTATGCTTTTCTTTTGTTACCCTGTTTTATGTTGTGGGGCATTGGCCATGACC
This sequence comes from Microcebus murinus, assembly GCF_040939455.1. Taxonomy (NCBI): domain Eukaryota; kingdom Metazoa; phylum Chordata; class Mammalia; order Primates; family Cheirogaleidae; genus Microcebus; species Microcebus murinus. Next base: position 33,233,806 of record NC_134108.1, read on the forward strand.
CTTATGATGGGGAGGAAAGGGATCATTCCCTTTCTACCCCTACAGAGTGAAGAAAACAATACTGTTAATGTTTAAAGAGCTCTAAGATAGGAAAAATACATAAACGCTGTGGTCAGATAAAAATTCGGCTGGTATTATGTGTATAAAAATTGAGGTGTGTAAAGGGAAGAGTAAAAGGCAGTTTAGGCTTGATAGCATAGATAGCAGCCTCAGGTTGGAAAAGAGTATGATCGTACTGTTTAAGGCAAAGGGACAGCCCCACTGGCCTGGCTGAGTGGAGGGCTTTGAAATGAGGAGGAAGGACAGATTATGTGGAATACATTGGACCCCATTATTGAGAAGTTTCCAATGCCAGGTCAGGAGATATGTCTGTTTATATTGATTCCTTAATTCTTGTGGACCCCTCAGAAGAGGCGAATCAGCAGAGAAGTGTGATGACAGTGAAGGTTTTTGAAAGTCATTCTTATGACTGAGCTCAGCAGATCAAAGGTGGGCCTTAACGCAGCATTTGCTGGCCATCCACGCACTGCTGTGATTCAGGCTCCATCTGTTCAAACTAGGCTCGCAAAGTCATGATGTGCAATATTTTTGGATGATGATCTGTGGGGGGGAAAGCACATTTTTGCTACTTAGTTCCCTTTCTGCTAGGTTGAGATTTATTTGCTATGAAAGGTAATCATGTTTTGGCTGATAAACTCTTATTTTTTTAAAAAAAAACATTTACTTTTAAGGCTTCTTCTTTTGTCAACAGAATCGCATTTTTTTTCCATGTAAGTTTGTTCTTTCTGCTGGGGTTGCTCAGGATCTTTCCCTTATAATAAAAAATGAAGGCTGCCCGGATGATGCTCTTTTGCCCCATCTGCCTGTTAAGTCCTTAATCTTCTACACCTGGGTGGCTTCTAATCCTTTATTTGCATTATGTACCAGTAGTTCCAAGTGGGGCAAGTTATGTGTCACATATGCCAACTAAGTCTCCTTGTGCCATCAAAGGGCAGGCTACTCCCTGAGATCTCCTGGAAAATAAAGTGGGCTGCTGTTCACAAATGGACCCGCCAGTTTTAATGCAACCCAGTTAATAAATGGCATTCACTCACTATACAACCAGGAGTGCCCCATTGATTGGCAGCAGGAAGCTCCTTGTTCACGTTGAGAGTTTCTTTTCACAGGACTGCTTGCCTTTGAGAATTGTCAGTGGGCTGCCTTTGCCATGCAGCGAAAGGTTCTTTCTGCTTTTCTCATTGCTATTTGCTTCCCTCTTTGGAACTGGTTGAGTTATTTAGTCATGGGTCGGAGTGGTAAGGCACAGCAGTTTTAAATGAGTTTGTTTTTGGATCTTCCTTGGTCAGGGATCTTTTTTTCAGAAGAACATCAAGCTAAGAATACAGGAGGCAAAGTTATCCACTGCTTCTTAGCTATTACTGTGCTAAATTACTTAAATTCAGTGGACAACCTTGTCAAGAGGTTATGCCCTGAATTGAATTTCAGCCTTGAATCTTGTTCTAGTTCAGAGAAAGCTCATGTTGCAGAAACAGTCCTCTCATCTCAGGCACATAAACCTTCCTGACAAACCATCTCTACACCCAGCTGAAACCGTGTGTATCTGTTAGCTACCCTATCTAGTGACAAGAAATTAGAAAGAAAGAAGGTACAATCTACTTCCTCTGTTATTCAAGTTAAAGCCTGTTCATCTATAACTAACTTAATAAATCATGTACTTGTTAGGTGAAGACAGAGTAGCTCACCAAACTTAAAAAAAGAAAAGAAAGAATGATAAAAAAAGGCCGTTCATTGTTCAGTACCCTTGCATCTCTGGTTAGCCTTCATACAAATGAATGGCATCGGTTTGTAGGAGCAGAAAGACTAGAACTTTTTCTTCAGTTTCTTTGCCACTACTAGAAAACAAACCCTCATTTGTGATCATGTTGCTTGGAGAGAGTAAACCTGGAGAGAGTACCAGTCTGAGAGTGGGAAATTTTCTATAAAAATGGTAATTATTTATTAACCTTGAGAAGGAGAAATTAAAAAAAATTAGAGCTATCTTAAATTGGAGGGAATCATTTGGAAAAGACCAATTAGGGTAACATTGGTACTGTTTATTACAATCTGGCCATACAAAAATTCTTTAATTCCTGAGTGTCATTAAAGTTTTCTGCTTCAGCAATATAAAACACGTAGGCTGTGAGGCATTATTACGGCTTCTGGTGTAACAGATTTTGGAGGCAGTAACTCCAGTGAGAGGAAGTTCCAAGCTGTTTTGTGTAGCAGCTACCACATTCCAGCATGGCTATAAAGCCTTGCATAGGGTCTGAACCTTGCTTGCAGACCGGGACTGCTGCATGTGGTCTTTGACATTTCCGTACTGTTGAGATGATCTACATTGACTTCTGACTTCTCCTGGACTCTGGACTCTCCTACCCTTCTCTGCCTTCAGCATTGGCCTGGGAGGCCCCATTTACACCCTAACGTTCATCTACTGCTGTTGTCCCAAGGGGACTATGCCCTTATTAGGGAAGGATCCTGTCCTTAGACCAGGGGCTAGGAGAACTGGGGAGTGGGAGATGTGATGCCTCTACCATGCCCTTTAATAATACTCATTTTTTAGAAAAAGTCTACCGAGTGCTCAGTTGGGTTAGACTTTGTCATAAGAGAAAAAATAATCAGAAATATTAACTCTTTGAACTTAGAAGCTATCCTGTAACAGGGTTGTAATTTATAACCTATTGACTGTTGAGTGGTGAGACATTCAATATTGGGACTAGCAACCCTATCATTTTTTAATGCTCAAGATTATATTATTTATTTACAAGGGACATAACACCTCCACAGTTATCTGCTCTCTCCTGCATATTTGTTTTATTTCTCTATGCCTACCCCACTGTATACCTTGTACCCACAGATGCCTACCTGTGTCTCCGCAAACATGTAAATGTTTCATCCTCAAAAGATGTTGACCTCTCCTTCTGTACATCTACTTTTCAGAGCCAGACTCTACAGGGCAGTTTTTACTTAATGTCTCTAATTCCTCTCAAATGTTTCTCTTATACCTTATCGCTTGGGTGTTATCCATTTCTTGCATCTGAAAATTACAGTTTTAAGATAATGCAGTACCTCTAACTTTTTCCAAGTCCTTATTCTTCTTGACTTCCACATAACATTTGACATTCCTAGATCTTCCTTTCCTTCCTTAGATCTAAAGCCTATACTATCTTTTTTTTTCCAGTAAATTTCTCTGATCTATTTTTCATCTTTTTCCTTTTCTGTTCATTCTTCTTTTTTTTCCCTTCTAAATGCAAATAATTGTATGTATTTAGTCCGTTTTCTTTTATAAATATTTATTTTTGGTGAGTATTTTAACAATAAATGACTATGTACAAGATAATGAAGAATAATAAAACATACACACATGTATCCATAAGCAAGCTTAAATAATCTCATCAGAATCCCTCAAGAGTCCTTCTCCATTGAAACCTTTCTTCTACCCCAAGGGATGCAGTGTTCTGAATTTTTTCATCATTTTCTTCCTTTTGCTTAACTTACTTTAAACAAATATTTTAAGTTTCATACATTTTAAAAATATTTTGGAAATGGTATGATGTTTTGTGTATTTTTTGGTATCTTGATTCCCCCCTTCCATTTAACATTCACGTTTTCTATGTAGTTGTACTTAATTTCTTTCAGTGTTGTGTGTAGTATTCTATTTTTGAATAAGCTAAAATTATTATTCTTCTGCCTGTGGATAATTGGGTTGTTACTGGGTTTTCTAATTGTTATTTTAAAAACAATATTGCGGTGAGCATTCTTGTATATTTGCGTGATATTGCTAAGTCATGTGGCATACATATGTATTCAACTTGATAAGATGATACTGAAATTGTTTGCCAAAATGATTGAACAGTTGCATTCTGACTAGCACTATGCGTAGAAACTTTAAAAATTGTATCGTAGAAACTATAAAAATTGTTATATATTCTCACCAACCCTTGATATGTGTACATTTTCAGATTATTTTTCCCATTGGGTGAGGACATAATTGTAGTCAAAAGTTGAATTTCTCTGACTACTGTTGAAGTTGAGCATGTTCTCAAATGTTTGTCATTTGTGTTTCTAAGTTTTTCAAGTGCACGTTTGTCTTTTGCCCAATTATCTATTGGTTTATCTGTTTCTTATCAATTGGTAGCCAGTTTTTATCTAGACTGGATATTCATCATTTGACAATAATATGTATTTTTCCAGGTTTGGGCTTGTTTTTTTGACTTATAGTGCTTTGGACAAAAACATTTAATTTTAATGTTGATGATTTTATTGATTTTTTTACTTTACAGATTATTAAAAAATGACTTGGTTAGGAAACTTTTCTAATTCTGTGATTATTTTATTCTATATTTATTTTTAAAAATTTATGATTTGCTTTTCAAATTTAAATATTTGATTTTAATTATCTTGGGATTAATTTTATGTATGGCATAAAGTAGAATCTTTTATGATAGTTTTCCTTAGTGCTGGATTCATACGTGTACTCTCTTTCTCTCTCTGCCCCCTTTTTTTCTCTCTTTTTCTTTGTCTCTGTATGTGTGTGTGTGTATGTGTATATATATATATTTTTTTTCTTCTGAGCTGTCAGCCCTCTTTCCAGCTGCCTGATAGAAATGTCCATCTTCATACACATCACCTTATTCCCATCATATCTAAAATAAAACCCCCTTTCTCATATTTTCTAAGCCTCTACTCCCACATCTAACTGGTTTCTAGATCTGTTAAACATTTCCTTTAAAATGAATTTCTATCTGATAGTTTTTATTCCTACCATCACCCTGTTTCATACCACGTGACCTGAACATCAGACTCTGCAATGTTTCAAGTAGACTTCTTACATCTTTTTTTTTTCCCACATGGACCATGCGCTGCTTCCACCATAATAGTATTAATCTATTTAGATCGAGGCTTTGAATATCTCAAAGTGGCTTATTAACGCCTCCTTGTCATACTCAAGTATGTTAGTCCCTACAGTGTGCTCTAGTTCTTCTTTCTAGCCCCAATTCTGCTTTGTAACATCTCTCATCTAAATTTGTTTTTCTTTAAATTATCTTATGCTCTTTGTTTTCATTTATTGGCTCATTCCATTGTATCCATTGTTCTACTTCTTGGCAGAGAAGTGGACCCATTGTATCGTCATTCTTTGGCATTCACAATTCCCTGAGTTATAACTTTCTTAAGTGTTTTTATTGAACTACAGGTACCAATTCTTATATTTCATTTCTATAGTACCTATCATAATATCTAGCATATAATAGATAATAAATATTGGTATTAATAGATTGATTAGTAAAAGGATACTAATTTTATGCATTGAAATTGGGTTCTTCTGAGTGAATTCTTTTAAAAATACCTAATTTGGGGAGTTAGATTTTTAAAAATGCTACTGATTTTATTATGGCAAAAGTGAAACATTGGACTTTTATTTAGGATTATGACATATGTAATATTTTTTTGAGAGATCCAATTTTCAATATGCACGGAGAGTCTTTTCTTACTAAATTATCTTTATTTTTATGTTAACCATAAATGGTTCATTTCTATTTTTGTTTTCTTGATTTCTTTTTTCATTTCTTTTTGTATGTTTCTTGACTTTCTTGGCCAGAGAAAAGTAGTACCCCTATAGCAATAACACCTTTATATCTTAGTAGACTTGTTCTTCCCTTTCCATTTTTTATAAACAGGCCAAGTCATAGGAAAAAGGCCTGGAGCAACTATTCAAGCCTGATATTTGTATGACCTCTTTCTGGAAAAAAGGAAATTTGAAATTCTCTAAGCTACCAATGATGTAGAAAGTGAATCTAATATTATTTGGTGATTCATGTAACTATCACCGTAGAAAAAAAATTAAAGGGAAAATCTTGTTCAGGCCTCTTTATTAGTCAACTATATTTCAGATATTAATTGGTCTGCATTAAAATGACACAGGTAAATCAACAAAATGATGGCTCTGAAAAAGGAGTTCTTCAAAAGTCTTCTAAAAAGGATATAAACTTTTTCTTTTTCAAACTTTTGTTTAAGTTTCCTCTAAAGGAATCAAGAAGAGAATACTTAGACAAATAGAATAAAGAGTTATTTTTGCCTTCAGAAACAATTTATTTAAGAAAAGAAACATAGAAATAGCAAAATAGGTATAAGAGAGAACTTCCACTTGCCACAGCTTTTTGAACAGTACAGTACCACCCAATCCATTCCTTAAGCTAGAATGGTGAGTTAGAATGGCTTGTTTCTCACAGTGTTGTTTTCTAAAAACATGTATGTGTTTTTCCCCCTTTCTAGATTATCACCCTGTTCCTATACCTCCTAGTAGGACTAAGGAACATATGCTGATTATATGTTAAAATGAACTCCCTAAAATTTAGTTTTTTTTCTCAATTGTCTTGAATAAATAAATCTGCAGTTGCTTTTGTTCAGGCACAGTTGGCTATGAAACTTAACAATAGGTAGAATTATATGTGTTTTAATATGAAAGGCTTTAATGACTACTTTATCAACTGTCTCATTTTAGAGATTCATAACAGGTCCTGTGATCTGTACATGTCATACTCAGAAAGGTATCTGAGGGAGCCAGGATTTCCTCAATTACTTTCAAGATAAATCGACTGTTTTATGCATTTAACAATCGAATAACTTTTCTTCATAAAGTCAAACCAAAAGAGTGTTTTGTATATTTTTATCATTTACATCCATTGAAATGACTTAGTCTATATGATACATGAATCACGGGTAGTTAAATAAGTTAAAATATATTTAGTAAAATTTTGCCTACTTGATGTTAAATGCTGCCACCTTCAGTAGTGACATTAATTAAAGAAAACTTGTTACTTTGAATGTTATCCTAAAGTATTTTTTTTCTCATAAAGAAATTGTGTTGCTCCTTCTTAGTAGTATGCTTTGGTTTTGCTTGCCAAGAGAATGTGCAAAGAGCTTGTATATAACCCCAGTTTACCAGTTTAGAACAGAAGGCATTGGTGCTGCTCCCTTAGTCTTTTTAAATAAACCACAGGCAAAATATGGAGCACAGAGTAATGTTAATGTTTCAGAATTGCATTTAGTCCTGGAGCTATGATGGCATCTTCCATGGGTGTGTTTTATTCTGACTACAATGCTGCAGTCTTCTTAAGGTACACTCTTCTGTTGTTTCAACAGGTATCTCAACTTTAGATAATTGTTAAATGAATGTTGTAATTGAGACAATCAGCTCTTGGAACTGCAATCATTGTGGAGACCTTATGCTCATTAAATTCTATGTAAAAATAGTCTAAGTGTGTTAAAGAAAACCTTTCCATTTTAGAAGGAGAAATTGGCTTGAAGAACTTATTTTAATGGAATAAAATTAAGTAATGAATCTTCATGCCACATAACTTTCACTTAAGTCTTCCAGCTTAAGATCATCAATTATAGCAGAGATTCTTTTAACATCTTGAAGTAGTAAAGAGTCGTATTTACTTAGAGAATATATGATTTATAACAGAGTAATACACATTAATACTGAACGGTGTCAACCTATATGAAATCATTTCATTACAAAAGTAACCCAAGAGGTGGCTTAGAAGAGAATTGATGAGAAATATAGCAGGACTAGTACACTAACGGATGTCATCAACAACTGTTTATCCTCTGCCCTGCTCCACGGCCATAGGGACATTTTCACCCATATACCTTTCTACTCCCCAAGGGCATCTTTTCATAGACTAACAGAGACATCGACAGGACTCCTTAAAAGCAATGCCAGTAGTAGAGACCCATGGTAAAATATCCCAATTAATCTTGGGTGGAGATCAGTGAACAAAAAAGAGGGCTAGATTTGGAAGATCTAGTTGGGAATGGGGAGCCAGAAGGCAGTACTGGAGCTAGTCTACCAATTTAGGAGATTTGTGTAGTAAGTAGTTCAGAGGTAGGAAGGATGGAAGGCCTGGATGGTCTACTGGTCATGCAGACTGAGTGAAGTCAGGTGATATCAGAGATGACTTGGAGATAGAATTGATAGAGATTGTGCATTATTTGGCATGTGGATTTAGGGGAAAAAAAGGCAGAGGTGATATCTAGTTTTCTACTTGTGCAAGTGTAGTGGACTGATGCCATTTATTGAGACATGGATTATTTGAGAGGAGGCAGATTGTGTGTGTGTGTGTGTGTGTGTGTGTGTGTGTGTGTGTGTGTGTATGCCAGGAGTTGTAGGGGTGAAAAATAATGATTTAGTTGACCATGGGCTAGCCATGTGGAGTCGATTCATAGTTTGAATACCTTAAGGTCAAGAGAAAGAAATCAACTAGAGACTCGTTAGCATGAAGATGCTGATAAAATTCAGAGGGAGCTAGTATTGCCTTTGAAGAATAAACTGAGTAAGGAGAAGGTCTCATGAACACTAACATTTATGATAGGCTATAGTAGAGTCCAGTAAGTCCAGCCTGCCAAGGGGCCAAAGAAGAGAGATACAGAGTTAACAGAAACCATGAAATTGAGTGACAGGAAATTTAAGGGAAAAGAATGTTTCATGATGGGCATAGGTAAGACTGTCAAATGCTTCTGAATTCACAAGGAAGGTAAAATTAAAAAGGATTTATTGACTTTAGCCTAGAAAAGTTTGGTTTTAATTTCTTCCAAATACATATTTTGAGTAAATTGAGATACTTCTGAGGCAGAGGATATTCTGATATTTTTTTCTGGCTGATGATGAAAATGAGAGCCCTTTCTGGTTTGTTTTTGGTTTGCTCTTTTGTTTCTTTATTTGTAATTTAGTAGTAGGAACTTAGAATGAAGTTATCTGTATTATCTGCTGTTTTTAGTAGAAGGCTGTAAAATCACCTACCTGTAGCAGGTAAGACAATAGGTGTAAGTCATGTTAGCTTATGTAGAACCAGAACATACATCACTGAGATAATATCCTTATCCTAACGGGAAGAACAAAGTAATGTAGTCTTCTAGCAGTGGAAACAAGGCGGTCTAGTTATCAAAGAATATATCAGCAATGATGATTAACTCTAAAGTAAACTCAAATAGTATGTATTCAGATAAATTAAATAAATGTAATTTATATGGACAGGTGTATGTGTCTCAAGAATACCCTCCAATGAGAGAGTGACCTCCAAACTTTCACTTTATGTATATATGTAGGTAGGTGGAGATATAGATCCTGGCAAGACCCTGAGCAGAGAGTCCAGCCATGCCACATGTGGATTCCTGATCTATGGAAAACATGAGACAATTTCTCTCAAGAATCTCTTAGGCGCTTTGCTACTCAGTGTGCTGCACGGACCAAGTACATGAAGCAGCAGCAGCAGCAGCCCTGAGAGTGTGTTGATGGAGAATCTCAGGTTCCCAGACCTGCTGAGTCAACCCACATTTCAGCAAGATCCTGTGTGATTTGCAGACACATTAAAGTTTGAGCTGCACTGTTCTGAACAAACAGAAAACACAGGCAGTATTTCATAGCCATAATTACTTTCTGTAAGGAAAAGGCACAATTATAATTATTTTTATGATTAAAAAATTAAATTATTTCATCCTGAAAATAATAAAATCTTATTATAGAAAATTGGGAAATATAAAAATAATCTAAAAAAAGTATTCATTTAGTATATGCGATAGATATGCACTTATGGAATTGTTTTCTTCTAAAAAGAAAAAAAGATGTGCTTTTATAATTTAAACACACTAATATTTTTTTTAAATGAGGATACTATATGCCTGAAGTAGTAATTTTTTATTTTTTTATTTTTTGGGGAAAGTGTTTCCTTGTTGCCTGGGCTAGAGTGCAGTGTCATTATCATAGCTCACTGCAACTGCAAGCTCCTGGGCTCAAGTGATCATCCTGCCTCAGCCTTCTGAGTAGCTGGGACTGGAGGTGCGGTGCCACCAGGCCTTGCTAATTTTTTCCTATTATTTGTAGACACAGGGTCTGGCTTTTGCTCAGGCAAAACTCCTGGCCTCAAGCAATCCTACCACCTGGAACTCTCAAAGTGCTAGTATTACATGCGTGAGCCACCATGCCTGGACTAGTAATGTATTTTTGTATTTAACATTTCTCTGAACTTCTCATGTGTTATGTCTTAAAGCAAGTAACAAACCAAAAAGACAATTTCTGAAGTTAAGACTTAAAATAGATGAGTATAAGTAAAAGCATTGTTATTTTTGGCAAAATTGGAATCATATTAAAAGGGGTGATAAAACTTTACATAAGTGGACAATTGTTATATTTTTATGATTTTATTAAACACAAGAAATAGTGATATTTACATTAAGGCAAACACTCATTTATTTATTCAACAAATATTTTCCAAGGGTCTTTTTCATGCCCTTTATTTCATCTGTATAGGCTAGATCCTGAGTCTCTGCATTCTAACAAACTCCCAGATGGTGAAGATCCTACCAGGCTATGGACTAGACTGCTCTAAGGTCGACCTTCTTGAATGTCTTGTCTATCTTGGCTTACATTCCCCCATCTTATGGCAATTCATCGATTTTGAAGGAGGGAAGTCAAAGGGGTTTATCTTTGGATGAGCTTTAAAGTAGCCTAGTCCCAGCAGCACATTGAATCTTAGAAATTTATGCTGAATATATACCGTACTTGCAATGTATATCTGAGTTTATTTTACTATAAAAATATCCATTGGGTGCCTTTACAGAAACATCTTATGCAAATGGTTTCTAATCACATTAATGATATTTTATACTTCATTTTTCTGAGCTATCTCATTAGACTAAAGAAGTTTCTATTTCTTTTCAAACAATAAATACAACCTGGTACTATCAAGTTTTTAAAAAAATATTTTAAATTTGAAGGGTAATAGTTTGAAAATATTCATATGGTGACATAAAGCTTATTGCATAGTCTATTTCAAATGCAAACTAGTCATGGTTAGCTTGTGAAAGAAATTCAAATATTATTAACTTAAAGATTTATGTACATTATGGTGGAATCACATATATAATTATGTGCTATTTAGGTAGGATATTATATATTTCCTGTTTCATACTGTAATTTTACCCAAATGTGTTTTTTAATGACTCTGGCTTTGATCCCAGAGGTCTGTGATTTCTTTTTGAGTTGGTCAACCCTCAGTTATTTACTCATATTTATAAAATTATCATTGTATCTGCATTCATAAGTTATTTAATAAAACTTAATTGAATTTAGGGTAAAATAGAGGTAGAACATATATTATACACATGTTATGTAAACTCTGCACTTAGCATATCTTAAGCCATCATAAGTGGATAAGCAAAAATTGGGCTCCTAGCCAATGTGATATTTTGCTAAATCTTAAAATTTTGTTGGGTTACTGCAGGTATATTTTAGGTTAATTTCAAATATACTCTCTATCTACCAACATGAAAGAGATGAAATGTAATAAGCTGTCTCTTTCCTGAAAACGTTAACATGGCAACTTTAAGAAAGTTGCCATGTTAAAATCTGCAAAATGCAGGTAAACATTTACAGAATTCACTAATTATGGATGGAAACAAGATGCTAAGAGTATGTGAAACCCAAGGGGACCCCAAAGAAGATGAGCCTGGTAATTCAAGTGACAGAAGAGAAATAGACATTAAACAGCATTTCAACTTCAGGGTGCACTGGAGAAAGAAAAAAAGGAGAGGGATTTCTTTACACATCACTCCAAAGAAGTGGGGAAAAGAAAACTGTTTCTCGAGAGATGGCTGTTATTTAATCAGTAATGGGCGCCTTAGAAAAACTGATGATTTGCATCAGGGTTAGGAAAAACACAAAGTTCTGCTCATAGCAGGTATAGCACACATTTATTGATTTCCTCTTTTTATGAATATTTCTAAAATTAAATGCAGTAAGCTAAAATTGTAAAATTTAAGGAATGTACTTAGTATACTAACATATCAAATGTAAAAATCCTTAATTGTCCTTATGGAAAATGTGTAATATGGCAGAGACAGGGAAACATTAAAACACACACACACACACGCACACACACAAGTTGAAAGAAAAAAAATCACTCAGTTGTAAACACAAAGGCGCCATCACTAGGATATCAAGTGGCCCTTCCTTAGGTTCTGTCAGGTGCATTATTGTCTGCTTGAGTCCATGTGGTCACAGTGTGTAGGGAACTGAGTCTGTCTTATGATGGTGTGTCTCCCTTGTGCTTTTTGCATGAGTTTTCTCTACCAGGCAGTTGTGAAAAGGTTGTTGAAATGAATTCTACTTCAGTCAGTGAGGGTAGTTTCATTCAGATAGTTTAATTACTATTGTTATTTAATTATATTGGATGCAACAACCTGTAGCTCAGATACTTCCTGAAAAAATATTTTGATCTGGTTTATTGATTTGGAAAAGGTCTGAGCTTTATATTCCCCAAAATTGTATTAGGTGCTTTACTTCTGTCATGAGACAGGTTGGCAAATGATGATTGGTATGTGTGGTAAGGTTTCAGAAATCCCAGTCAAATGAAACAATAAGTAAGGAAAGGTTTGTGAAGATCTAGAATACAGTATCATTATTGTTATGGTTTGGGTGTGTCCTCTCCAAAATTCAGGTGTTGCCAATGCGATAGTATTAAAAGGTGATTAGGTCATGAGGGCTCCTCCCCACGTGAATGGGATTAAGGCCCTTGTAAAAGATGCTAGCTTGCACCTTCCGCCACGTGGAAACACAGCATCCCTCCCCTCTGAATGTGCAGCAACAGGCACTGTGTCTCGGAAGTAGAGGGCAGCCATTATCAGACAACCAACCTGCCAGTGCCTTGATCTTGGATTTCCCAGCCTCTAGATATCTTTACTGCATTATCTTTGACTTTCATAATGATTGAATGAAATGAACTATTATATCCATTTTATAAAGAAGGAAACTAGGCGAAATTACCTAACCAGGATCACAAAAACCAGTAAACATCAGTTAGGTATTGAACTCCACAATATCTCACTCTTTGGCTATTCTTTGACTACCAACATTTTGGTTTCTTAAAAGTTATTGGAGTTCTTTTTGCAATATAGGCATTCATTTAGGTGTTGGAATACAAATATAAATTACCCACGGCTGTTGCTTCTAGACTAGCTTCCAGTCTTGTAGGGGATGCAAATAATTATAAATAGTAAATAATATTAAAATTCAGATGCTGTGCTATAAGTATGTCAATGTGCTAGGTAACATTGAGGAGGATTACCTATTGCCTGAGATTGGCAAAGGAAGAATTCATAGAGCAGATGTACTCTGTCCCGAATGGGGAATTGCATGCGATTTTGGGAAAAGTTTGTAACAGAAAATAACACATATAAATCCACAGAGTTGTGAAAGAGATATTTTGGGAATTATATTTCTTTGTGCCTGAAGCCTGGGGAAAACAAATGTAAAATAATATTTGAAATAGAAACTAGTGTTTCCAAAGGGAAAAATATCTTAGGTTCTAATTTATTCACATTTTAACTTTTAGTTTTCAAGGAATTGCAATTAGAATATCAACAGGATTGGTATTTTGGTGTTCATCTAGGCCAGTATTCTTCAAAGCCTTTTAAAAAATGCATTTGGACTTTTTTTTAAAAATAAATAATATTAGAAGATTTATGTTTATATTATATGATATAGTTTCCCTAAGAAATGTATGGGTTACAGTTATGAGGTCAGCAACAGAAAATTATATAAAATTTATTCATATATGTATTGCTAATATTTTTCTGTGAATAAAATAATTTTTTGTGTGAATTCTAGATTGCTTTCTACAAGTCCATGAAGTATATATGAAATATATAATAATTGTTCTTTTTTAAAATTTCAGAATATTATGGGGGTACAAAGGTTTTGGTTACATGAATTGCTTTTGTACAGTCAAAATTGTGTGTCCATCACCCATATAGTGTGCCTTGTACTCATTTTACCAATCCCCTCTTCCCTCCTCCCCCCTGCTTGATTTCTGTTGAATTTTACTGCTGTATATACACATGAGTACATATGGTTTTTGTTTTTTCACTCTTGTGATACTTAATACTTAAAAGGATGGTCTCCAGTTCCATCCAGGTTGTTACAAAAGGTAATTTGTTCACCATTATTTTTTGATGGCTGAGTAATACTCCGTGGTATACATACATCACATTTTATTGATCCAGTCATGTATTGATGGACACTTGGGTTGTTTCCACATCTTTGTGATTGTAAATTGTGCTACTATAAACATTTGAGTGCAGATGTCTTTTTTATAGAGCCTTTTTTTCCTTTGGGTAAATACCCAGTGGTGGGATTGCTGGATCAAATGGTAGTTCTACTTTTAGTTCTTTGAGGTATCTCCATACTACTTTCCATAGAGGTTGTACTAGTTTGCAGTCCCACCAACAGTGTATAAATGTTCCTTTCTCTCTGAATCCATGCCAGAATTTGTTGTTTTGGGACTTTTTGATAAAAGCCATTCTCACTGGAGTTAGGTGGTAGCTCATTGTGGTTTGATTTACATTTCCCTGATGATTAGAGATGTTTAGCATTTTTTATATGCTTACTGGCCATTAATCTATCTCCTTTTGAAAGCTTCTGTTATGTCTTTTGCCCACTTTTTAGTGGCATTGTTTGAGTTTTCTTGCTGATTCCCTTGAGTTCTTTGTAGATTCTGGTTATTAGCCCTTTATCGGATGTATAGCACGTGAATATTTTCTTCCATTCTGTAGGTTGTCTCTTCATTCTACTCATTGTCTCCTTGGTTGTACAGAAACTTTTTAATTTAATCAGGTCCCATTTATTTATTTTTGTTGTTACTTTTATTGCCTTTGGGGTTTTCTTCATAAATTCTTTGCCTAAGCAGATATCAGTAAGAGTTTTTCTGACCTCTTATTCTAGAATTTGTATAATTTCATGCCTTAGGTTTAAAGTCTATTATCCATTGTGAATTAATTTTTGTGAGTGGTGAGTGGTACTGATCCTGTTTCAGTCTTGTATATGTGGCTATCGAATTTTCCCAGCATCATTTATTAAATAGGTATTCTTTTCCCCAGTGTATATTTTGTTCTTATTAATACCTGACCCAACAATTCATTTAATTCAAAAATTGTTTTTTAGTATTTTCTTTCTAGCTAATGATATTGTCTTCAAAGAATGCCATATTTATCTTTTCCTTTCTAACTGTGATATATTTTATTTTTCTTTCATGGTATATGGCATCAGCATGAACTTCTAAAACCACAGGTTTATCTCTAAGTGGTTGAAGGGGTTATGATGAACTTCTCCCCTTTTCTACGATAAGAATGGTTAAAAACAAATTCCTACCAGGGCCACACTGGTGGCATAAATGTATCAACTGGGCAAACTGTAAGAAAATAGAAAATGGCAAAACCAGAAATACAGAGGTCATATTCTTTTAAGACACCATGCCACAAGAACACATCTCCAAGTTTGATTCCAGTAAATGACTGCTGGAGCTGATCCAGTTGGGAAAGGTATAGTACTCCTGAATAGATTTCTACTTGTAACTTGAATCGTGTGAGAAATATCAGTATTTTGTAAGAGCTGGTAAATATTGAATATCAGTGGGTATTGACTGGAAAACAACATGGCCTAAGGAAAGAACAGTAATTTTTGAATCTGAGTTCAAATTGTAGCTTGACCCCCTACTTGTGTTGTGATCTCGGGCACATTACTTACTGCATTAGTTTTCTAATTAATGCCATAACACTTGGCTACATATTTAATGGCTTAAAATTGCCAGATTTATGATCTTACAGTTCCATGGCTCAGAAGTCTGAGATGGATCTCACTGGTCTAAATCAAGGTGTTGGCAGGATTTTGTTCCTCTTTAGCGTTTCTAGGAGTGAATCTGTTTCCTTGCTCTTTCTAGCTTCATAAGACCACCTTCCCATCTTCCTTAGCTCATGGCCCCTTCTGTGTTCAAAACCAGCAAGAGCAGGTTAAGCCCTTGGCACATTGCAGCCCTCTGTCCTCTTCTGTAGTTACATGCATCTGATGCTCATCTCTTCTTCTGCTTTTAAAGAGTTTTATGATTACATTGTGCCCACTTGGGTAATCCAGGGTTATGGACCCATTTCAAGGTCAACTGATTAGCAGCTTTAATTCTTCTTTGCCATGTAATAGCATTCCTAGGTTTTGGGGATTAGTATGTAGAGATTTTCAGGGAGCCATTTTTCTGTCTGCTATTCTTTTATTTTCAGTTTCCTTATTTGTAAAATGAGATTGTTGTAAAGATTAACAGCAAAAAAAAGGTAAAGTATGTTAAATGCCTTGTGTAATGCTTGGTATAGTGTAGGAATTAGATAAGTGGTATCTGCTGTTATTTCTTGAGTTGCTTTTTCTATTACATTCTTACATTTTGGCTTATAGTGCCCTACATTTCTAAGATCAATGTTCAGAGATTTTCTCTGCTGATTAGGAGTTTCAGTGAGTTGCTTTCACACTACTAATAAGAATACAGGACATAAGCTTAAATAAGTTGGAAATTTTGAAAGTTTAAATTAAATTGCTTATATGTAGAATCCTTTAAAGCATCCTCCAATTCTCTATCCTAGAGTCTAATGCTCCTGTTTCTTCATCTCTACATCAGGGTTTCCCAAGATTGAGCAGCCATCAGATTACTTGGATGGCTTGGTAAACTTAAATCTCTGAGACTCATACCCAGAGTTTCTGACTGAGTAGGACTGGGAAGGACCCGAGAATTTGCATTTCTGACAAGTTCCCAGTAGCTATTGATGCCTTTGGTCTGCAACCACAGTTTGAGAACTGATGCTATAGAAATACCTGTGAAATAAATAGGGTTGATTTGGCTTTCTTCCTGTATGCAGGAAGAAAGATATGCAGTTAAGCATATCTTTGTGTTTTTCTTTGGTTGCTAATTCCTCAAATACTGGAAAGATCTGCATAGTAGTAGGGTGTATAAATTTTAAATGGAAATTCATAAGAATTTTTCATTATTCTGTAATGCAGATCTGCCCCCACAAAGTACTGTTATTTGAAGTGAAGCAATTTGTAGCCGTAGAGTAGATATCAGAATCTGTCCCTTTCCCCAGCCAAAGAAGAATGTCTGACTAGGATTCCTATGGTGGTTTCAGTTAGTTCTCATCTTTTTCCAGTCAGTCTAGTAGGCTATTTTTCAATTGTCAAAATCGTAAAATGAAATGGTTTTCCATCTGATTGTATTACTGCTTCACAAATCAAATGTCTTTTAATAATTCTGTCTTAAAGTTACTAAACATAGTGCCATTATTCTGCAACATGACGTTTATGCAGTACAAAGATAGTTCATTGTTATATAAGGCATGAAAAATAAAGTGTTAAATTAATAATGTTGTTTGACACATCCTTGAAATTGTCCTTGAATTATAGTACTATAAAATACCTAACAACTTGTATCATGTTAAAACTCAGATTGCTTTGATATAAGAACCTAGAATCAGTTTCTGAAACTTCTTTATTCTCCATAAAGTATATTAAGGTGGCAAAGGTCAAATTTTCTGTATTTTTCTATATGATAAGAGGCTGAGACTTTAAAGGGGAGAAAAAAGAGCTCAGAGAGGTTTCACTAGAACCTTCAAGTACATTATTAAATGAGCATAATCCTACAGATCAATTGCTCCTTTTTAAAAACCATGATTTTTTAAAGAAGTTTAATGACATTGCATTGATTGAACAATAATAGAGAATCAAATACATTGTTAAAGTAATTTGATCTTTACTCACTTAAACTATATAAGTCAGATATTTTATTTCAATACTTTGGAACTTCAACTGGACTTAGACTTTATAAATTTGATTTGTTTCTCATTTCCTAGAAAAGTATCATATATAATGAATTATATTTGATGTAATGTTAATATTAATTGAAATATCTTAGTAAGACAATATAATTGGGCTTTTTCTGTACCCAGGATACACACTGCTGTTAGAACTTTGCTGTGAACAAGAATTTTGAGTCCATTCCATGGCTTTGTAAATGTTAGGAGGCCTAGGAATTCTCTGGCATGCTTTTCAAAAATGTAGGTTCAAGAACCCTATCATTTAGAAATGACGACTCATTAAATCTTTAATAGGACCTACAAATGCTCCTTTATAAAACATATTTTAGATGGTTCTAATGCAAATGATTCTCAGACCTTACTCTGAGAAACACAGGTCTAGGTTCTAGCCATGGTGGCCATAGATTGGATGAAATGGGAATGGATTACTGAAGATGGGATTTAGATGGAAAATGGAAGAAAGCCAGCATATTGGTGAGAAAGAAGCAAAGTTAGGAGCCTGAGGACATTATTGTACCAGGGAATTTTATACTTTTAAATTTACAAGTACTAAAGTGGCTTCTGTTAATTCTTAAGGAATTATCAAGTTTTCAAAGCCAGGTCAACTAAAATATATGTTAATATTAACTGGCTGTAAAGTATGTGGTAGAGAGAGTACTTTAGGAATATGAGGAAGAATAAAAGTTCTTAACCTCAAAATACTTGTAATTTAACATAGTGGGTTTTAAATGTTTTGGTTTCATTATCTTTATTTGAGAGATACCTTACTTGGAACTCTAAGGTCAAAAGCAGAACCAAAAACAACATAAAAACTTTGGTTAGATTTGTCACAGGGGCTAGATCCCATGTCCCTTTTATCTCCCATTTCACGTATTCCACACTTTTCTAAATTAGAGAATTCTTAAAGCATCACCATGGAAATTCTAGGATTCTTCAGAACACATATTGAATTATTTTAGAAAATTCTCACTACATAATTGAACAAGCAGATAGAAATCTTTTTTCACATGAAATGGGGAAACAATCTAGATTAACTTTTGTATTATCACATCCAAAGCATATAGTTGTAGACTTCAACAAATTTTGTCAACGGACTAATATAAAATTTAGTATTTAATGTGCTAAAAGGCATATGCATATGCCAAGAAATGAATCTTGAATAACATCCATATTTATGAAAGAAATAAAAAGAACCTCCAAATTGAAAACAGTCACTGAGTATACCAAAAATAAAAGCTTTCAGTTTTGCGAGCATCAACGTAGTCAAGTGTCAAGAAGCAAGTTCAGGGCCAGAAATCAGAAGAATGATCTTTGTGTTTAATAAATAGACAATCTGCTTCAATGAGAGAGGCTCTGGTAGAGTTTTGGGTGAAGAAGCCATATCAGTATGTTGGTAAGTCAGTTGGAGATGGTATAATACAGAAAGTAGGTAGGGAGTAGGAATTTGGATAAGACGAATGTTTGCACAGAAGCCACAGGGTAATCATGATCAGATGAAGACTTTTACAAATAAAAGAAACTACTTGAGTATATTTATAAAAGGCTAATGGAAAGGAGCAAATAGAAAGGAGATGTTAAAAATGGAAAAGAAATTGATGAATTGAATGAGATCCAGAAAAGGAAGCAGTCAAAGGCATAGAGTTGACTACGAACAAGTAAGGTCAGCTCATCTTCTGGGAATGATTGAAAGGAAATAACAATAGTGAGAATGCACAGAACATTGTAGCTTGGTGACAAGAAGTTAAGGGCAGTGGTGTCTGATTTGTTTCTCTTGATAAAGTTTGAGACAGGAGGATTTACTGTGGCTTTTGAGGTTGAAGAACAGGAGATGCAAAGAATCATGGTCATAGGTAATAGGAATTTAGATTATCAGCTGTATGGTTGAAGATAGATAAAAGTTTGGAAGTCCCTCTGGGCTGAAAAAGCAGAAAGTAAAAGATTTTAGATTACTGAACTTGAGAGAAACTCTGCTTTTGCTCATGAAGGCTTAACTGCTGAATGAGTTGTCCTTCTGAGCAAGAGTTTTTAGACATTAGACATCAGGCAACACAGTACTGCAATTCTTGATAGAAGGGAAACAAATGAGGTGATACCAGAAGATTTTTCCCAGTTAACAACTTGGAGGTAGTATCCAGGCCTGGCAGAGAGAGAGGAACTTAAATAGGATCTAGCACTTTCACTTGGGAGGAGAACAAAATCAGAATTAGAGAGGCTGAGGCAGTGAAAAATTGTGAGTCAGAGAACTGGAGAGAAAGAAGATGCACAGAAAGAGTTCCAGAGATATGCAGAGGTGTCCTTTCAAGTTGGCACATATATTATGTTAAATTCTAAGAGGCAGGATAAAGAACCATTAGGAAGGGGTAGGTTAAATAATTCTCAAAATTCACCCACATTTGGGACTGGATGGCATTGGCATCCCCACCAGCTGGGGTAAAGAGCCTTCCTTCATAATATACAGATTATTGGGTAGAGTGATCAGAATGTTATCACCCTAGTAGTGGGACTAAATTGACTTTACTCTAAAGGCTGCTCTGGACATGCTGTAACAGAGCTTAAAATTAACCCTTGAGAGGATCATGTTAATTTAAACAAAACAATGTGCCCAAAATAGTTGGACATTTTTTGAAGGAATAAAACAAAATCCAGCACCAAACAATGTAAATTCCACAATGTTTAGTATCCAATAAAAAAACATTTTACCTTGTATGCAAAGAAGCTGAATAAAATGAACAATAACTAGTAGGGGAAGCATTAATTAATGGAAACATAGTTGGGAAAGATGGAGATGATGGAATTAGCAAAGATGTTAAACAGCTATTATAAATATGTGCCATGTGCTCAAGAGACAGAGAAAAATATGAGCATAATGAGAGAAATGGAAGATACAAAAGGAACCAAATGGAACTTCTAGGGATAGTTCTTATTATGAAGTCATTGCAATAGACATTATTGAAAATGAAACAATGTGAAAAAAATGAACAGGGTCCCAGGGAGCTGTGGGGCAGTATCAGTTAGTCTAACTAACATGTGTAATTTGGGTTTTGCAAGAGAAGGAAAACAGAAATATATTTGGAAACATAATTGCCAAATATTGTCTAAATTTGATGAAACCTATAAACCCTACAGATCCCAAACCACAATGAATACTAAGCAGAATTAATGTAAAGAAAACCCACAATGGCACCTCATTATGAAGTGGCTGAATACCAGTATAAAAGCTAAAATTTTAAAAGCAATGAGAGAAAAGACTTCTGTGGAGAGAGGAGGAGTGTAATAGAGGCTGGGCAGGAGCCAATTTTTAACCCTGGGGTGGGTTGAGACAGCAACTTTCAGAGTTGGGTGACTCTGGGTCCCACATAGAGGGACATTTAACAGTGACAGGGATCTTCCAGAGGCCATGTGGATTAGGTTTTTTGAGGGGCTTTAGGGGATGAAGGGAGTCATGACATTCAGTAGAACTATGTAAGTGGGATTTTCTGATGCCAAGGATGACTAGGATTATAATGAATGGTCTCAATTTTCCTAACTTTGTCTTATGACATTTTTTTTTTTTTTTTTTTTGAGACAGAGTCTCGCTTTGTTGCCTAGGCTAGAGTGAGTGCCATGGCGTCAGCCTAGCTCACAGCAACCTCAAACTCCTGGGCTCAAGGGATCCTCCTGCCTCAGCCTCCCGAGTAGCTGGGACTACAGGCATTCGCCACCATGCCCGGCTGATTTTTTATATATATATATATATATTAGTTGGCCAATTAATTTCTTTCTATTTTTATGGTACAGACGGGGTCTCGCTCAGGCTGGTTTTGAACTCCTGACCTTGAGCAATCCACCCGCCTCGGCCTCCCAAAGTGCTAGGATTACAGGCGTGAGCCACCGTGCCCGGCCAATGTCTTATGACATTTTGATGTGAGAACTGGCTGATATTCTCAGAGAGTGACTGACCAGTGTGGCCTTAGAACATTGATGTAGTTTGCTATCCCGTTTGCACGTGGAGGGCAAAAATCAGTTTTTCAGCTGTTCATGGGAAATTTTAATACTGTGTATGAATAGAGAGTAGTGTTATGTGAACTAAGAAAGAATAAGGTCTACATTTGTTTAATTCAACTTTATATTCTCCATTGCACAGCACAATCCCTGGTCATTGTTAGATATTTAATGAACTTTCCATACTCTTCTCATTGTTGGGAATTCTTTAATGCCATAAACAGATTAAGATTTTTTGAAAAAAGTCCACAACAAACCCCACACACTCCCAATCAAGCATAATAAAAATGGCTTGAAGTTTTGTTAAATAATTATATAGTAGAGCCTTACAGAAATAATATTTCCAGTCTAGCTTTAAAGGGAAGATGATGCTTCTGACCTACTTTGTATGCATTATGAAAAACAATTATAAAACTTTATGTACTTTATAAAATATTCTGTAAATGCATCTTTCCTATAAATATCATGCAAATGTTTAAAAGTAGGTCATTGTGTTTTGTCCTTCCTCTGGTGAAATCAAGAATAACCTTTGGAAGTTTTGTTGGAAAGTAGAAATATTCATTCTTTCATTGGACACCTTTCACTGAATGAACATTTGAAGTAGGGTACCATGTGAGGCCTAGTTATAGAAGACAGTTTCTCTCTTCTCAGAACACACCCACATGGGTCAGTATCTGTAGTCAAGTCAGTGTATGAGAGGTATCATTTGATTAATCCAGGATATGTTCCCTGATTGTGAAGGGCAGGCGAGGTGGAGGTGGGGATCTAGTCAACATGATATGTGTGGCAAAGATGACAAGGATGAGGAGGCATTTGAGTTGTTAGCGTTTACTCTGGGAACCTTGGGGGAGAGATCAGAGGCATAGCAATTGGCACTTAAAAAGGTGCTTTGAGAATTGAGAGGTGAGCATTTTCAGTGAATTACAGAAGTCCAAATTAAGTAAAAGTTAGGATTTGTTTTGAAACAGAAATTGAGAATGTAAGAGGCTGAATGGAGTTAGACTGTGAAGAGTTATGAATGCCAGACTAATAAGTTTGAACTGAGTCCAGTTAAAAAAAAAATGGAGAACCACTCTGAAGGTTTACTTGTAATGATTATCTTCAAAGCCTTGCTTTAGGGGAATTTAATTTTTTGCTATATGTAGGTTACATAGAGTCAGGCCAG
This sequence comes from Microcebus murinus, assembly GCF_040939455.1. Lineage (NCBI taxonomy): Eukaryota > Metazoa > Chordata > Mammalia > Primates > Cheirogaleidae > Microcebus > Microcebus murinus. The sequence continues at coordinate 33,256,676 of NC_134108.1, forward strand.
CTTCTTAGTAGGCCGTTGTAGTAGTCTTGGTATAATGCAGTTATGGCCTAAAAGTGAACTGCAATGCAAAATAAAAGTGAAGGATGGATACCAGAAATATTGTTAGGAATGCTGATACTGAACTCTAAAGTGAGTGAATCCTTGGGCAGATTGTTGTTTTGTGGTTTCCTGCAAGGGCAGTTTAATTATGTCTAACTATTAAACCTAATAGTTTTCTTAATAAATGCTATTGATTTTAATTTTAGTGCAAAATGTGTATTGCTTCTATAAATATTGTTTTTTTGGTCTATATTTCTGTATTGGAAACTGATAATTTAGGAATGGTTACACTTGATATATCAGAACTTTGAAAGTTATTTAATTTACCACACAGTGTTTAGGAATTTGTAGTAGTAATGATTTGCATATAAAAGTACATGCTGGTTAGAAAGTACTCACTCACCAAGCATTATTACTTTTGAGATATGAGAAGGAAGAACTATCTTATGTATGTATGGCTTCATAACTGTGGAACTTTTCTCAAAAACGAAAAGGTACTAATTGTATTTTTAGTACTCCTAAATAACTTTCACTCCTTGGTTAATTTATATCTGTGAGTCCTATTTGTTGACTAGTCTGGGCAGTATTTCTGTGCTTCTCCCTTTTGTTTTTGTGTCACCTTGTCATTTTCTAAATTGATTGGGGCACCCTTGAAGGAAATGGTCTGTGAAGGACATGCGCACACTGAGGGCTCCATAGCCAGGCCAGGTAGGGAGTGAGCCATGGGGGTGAGCACAGATCAAAGACAAGGTGGGTTCTGCTGTCCTCACTTTCCAGAGAAATGAGGACACTTGGCTGGGGGAAAGCCTGGCCTATTTTAACCCTTTGTGCCCAGGTGGTTCGTTGCAGTGCTCCTGTAGGAAAACACTACCCTTTGTTGTATTTGCAGGACCAATATATTTTTATTTCTGATATTTAGTCTGCCCTCTAGTCTCCTTCAGTGGCTGTCTCATTCATTTTGGTCCCAACTATCATTCCTCTTTTTTTTTTTTTTTTTTCCAACTCTCATAGCTATATTATGGCCTTTTTTCCCGTTAATATCACAAGTCGCAGTATAGTAAACACGTAATGTTTGTAAACAATTTTTGCAAAAGAGCTCACAGTGCTTTCTAGAGGTATCTGCTAATTAATCTTTACAGAATCCGTAGGAGGTAGATTGGGGTGGATGGGGGTATTCAGCACACAATTCGCTAGACCATGCAATCTCTCTCATATGATAGAGGATTATTATGTTAAATATTTATACACTGAGTACATAAATTTGTAGAGATTGATGGAAACTGAATCCCTTGGCAGAAATATGAGCATGCCTGTAGCATAAAATTGCAATTGTAAAGCAAGTCTTATCAACTTCTGGTGTTTAAGGAATTATTCTATATCTGCACACTAAGCCTTGTTTCCTTTATCTTGCCTCTTGGGGAGTGATAGGGAGCAGCGAGCTACTGAACTTCTGGGATTTCAGCAAACGACAAACTCGGATTCTTGATAGCATTATTTGAAAATTACAAGTTCCTCTGGCAATTGTATGACTCATTTTCATGTGTATAATAGATTCATTGGCATATAATTAGTATTTTTATGTTGATATATTGATAATATTTATAGAAAGCTAGTCAGATGTTTTGTGCTTTACAGAGTTTGATGTGGATCATCTGGATTACCCTTTCTACAAAACAAAACCCTGAAGGCTTTTCCCTTTAAGTTAGGAGGCCCCACTATGTTCAGTTGAAAGCAATTTATAATCCTAAGGTGCCTTAGTGTTTTCCCCACTGTATCATATGAATTCACTGGGAAAACCCAAACAAATCAGAGAGTAGAAAGGGAGGAAGAGAATCAGTTCTTTGCTATTATTTCCTTTCTGTTTTTTTCCTTATGTGTGCATGTTGCTCTTTTCTCCCCACCTTCCCTTTGATTTCTTTTAGCTATTAAATATGTGAGGAAATAAGACTGTTCTTGGATTCCCATTTCATGTAAACACACAAAGATAACAGATTAATTCTGATAGGGGTTCTTGGGAATTATAAGAAACTTGAGTTTGTGTTTAAGTATGTGGTCACTGGTCTGCCTTGCTTTGCCTTCTATTAGGATTCCAATAGAGAGGGATCTATAGTGGGCTTGGGATTGGTGGGATGGTAAGTGCAGAGATAAGGGGTCTTCATTAGTAGGCCCAGGGGCCCCAGGACCATGGGACGTTCTCTTATCACTGAGATAGAATGCACCTTCCTGAGAAGGGCTTGCAGGAAATAAGATTCCAATATTATTCAAGTGCTTGATTCCGTACTATTCAAATGCCAGGCATAGTGGAGTTCCTGGAGGTTTTGCTCCTTTCACATTCATTTGAAATGAATATTTGAGGATCAAAATGGAAGGTGGGATAATTTTATTCTTTATAAAATGTGTTTAAGATAATGGATCAGTTTTGAATAAACAAAAAACTGAAGATTGTTTCCTTTGCCATTAGAGCCAAAAAACACCTCCTGCCTTTTTGCCTTACTTGGAGAAGCCCACATCTGGGCTTGCTCTGTTCTCAGCTCCCCTCTTGGCCTGGGACTGCCCTGTGACCCCTGACCGCCAGCGCAGCAGGGTTGAACAGACTGGATCATGTTAGCGAGGTCAGCTGGATGTCAAATGTCTTTCTATATTGATGTAGAGAAATAATTGCTGCTTTGTGCTGTGATGTGGCACACTGTTTGCAAATATAGATTTCTTTTTCCTCCTGTAATCCTCTTAAAGGGCCAAAATATGAAATCATTGTCACGTAGATTCCCTCCCCCCACAAAAGTTTGATTTGATGAATTAGCTAATTATTCAAGTGATATGGTACAAAGAATATAGAAATAGATTTTCAAATTATTCTAAGTCCCTAACATTTAACATAGCTACAATTATTAATAATACCATTATCCAGTTTCACATAGTACATGTACACTGTCGTATCCTGTTTAAAAATTTAAATGGTTTAGGAAAGTTTTCCCACCTGCTTTTGATATTGTTTTTGTGACCATTATTTTCAAAGACTGTAAAATATGCTTATTGTAGTTGACTTGATTATCATTCTCCTATTAATTCCATGCTTTTTCTCTTAAATTTTATGTACCTTTTAAAAACATATTTTATATTATTTGTAAAGTCTTTAATTCTCCAAAGATGGCTTTTGTACTCGGCAAAGATGACTATGAGCTATTTTGTTTTGTTGCTTTCTGAAAGTATTGATAGGATAATATTCTCAAGGAGGAGAAGTATAGTGGTAATTTTCATGCTACTGAGATCTTATATAAACAGGGTTTTAAAATTTATTCACTGACATGGAGAAGCTGCTTGGTGCTCATTACTGTGTTAAGTGCCAGGCCCCCAGGGATGATATGCAGAGCCCTTGTCTCTGCTGGTCCAGAGGAGACACTAGCACTGAAAAGCTGGTTACCAAGAAACTTGCCAAGTATGTCATGGAGTTTTGAATTGAGAGCTAAAAGAAGAGGCATTAGAAAGAAATACAGTAGTTTAACTCAAGCTGTGTTTTCAGACTGAAGAGACAGAGATGAGGTTAATTTTTTTAAACCTCTATTTGTCCTACATCCATGAATTAAAAAAAAAAAAATTATTGCTACTAATAAGGGAAAACATCAAAAGCTTTTAACACACATGTGTATGCTCAGTGGGTCTATTCTAGTAAGTCAGTGATTAACAGAGCCTTTACTGCCTGGTGATGGGCTTTTCTAGGCTGCTGATAACTATTGTTTACAAAGATGCTGTCAGTGAGATGCTGAGAAATGGCTTAGGATGGAATGCGAGGGGTTGTTAATAATAAAGGCATTAGCTGTGATTATGAATACTTTCCTCCACTCACCACACCTCCTCCACTCACCACACCATGGTTTCTTGGGGAGAAACCATGTAGCAGAAATTGTATAGCTATTCAACTTAAGTTTAATTCAACTTATTCAAACTTAAAATAATATTTTAATGGTCACTTGAGTATGCATTTTTGCATCCCCCTTTATGCCTAACTCTATGAAATAATGTTTAAAAAGACACTTAGTGAGAGTACTTTCTTCCAGTGGCTTCAATTTAAATAAAGGAAAAAATAGCTCTCTGGTTTACCCCTGGAGTATATATCTAGTTGGCTTCCAACTGCATTGATTGCTATTGAAGTGGCTGTTGCCATAACAGATTTACCTGATAAGCAATTCTGTAGTCTGCTTACAAAAGCCATTCATTCATTGGGGAACGAGTCCATTTACTTTGTATTTTTAATTAAAGGTGTCTAAAGTTGGAGCGCCTGTTTTTCCATTTTCTCAAACATCACAAATCAATATTTTTTTTTTTATTTTTCCTAATCTAGAGGCTGATTTATATTATTTTTTGTTGTGGTGGTTAATTAGAATCAGGCTGTAACACATTCAAAGAACAGGCTTTAGCCACTAAACAGTTTTTCCAGGTTATCTTTATTTATTTATTTTTTTCATTTTGCCCTCGGTTGGAATTTGAGAGACTTGTTTCCCCAGGGATTGGTGTGATTTCCAGCTCTATTATAGTCAACTTACAAAGGCTCACACAGTCTGAGCCACTTCTAGTCTAAATAAGTGCTTTGGCCGTATCTCAGAGTGATTAATGACTGAGTGGGAAGCAAAACACACAGCACTTTGTGGACCGAAGACCAGATCAAACTGGTCCTGATTCTACTCCCACCCCTGGTCTCTTTGCTCAGGACCCTTTCCTGGACCAACAAGTAATATTACTCCTCTCTTTTGATGTACCAATGTGTTGGAGTGGAAGGAGCACTGACCTGAGAATTCAGGAGTTCTGTCTTGTAGATGTATCTCATTATCACAGACTGTTAAGAATGTTTTTTTTAATCCTAATTTTTTCAGCCAGTGCATTAGGTATTCTTTATATTCTTACGTATGTTTGAGAAGTATTAGCTAGTTATGTTCTCTTTCAAGTGTTTGATAATAAATGGACTAAGGCTAAAGAACAAGCCCTGTGGCCCTGTGCAGAATGGAATTTTCCTGGTTGATAACAATGCATGAATCAAATCTTTTTCTAGCATAGAGGTTAATCCAGTCATGAAGTACATTACTAGGTTATTATCCATGTCTCATTTCTGCAGCTTGCCCATAAGTGGAGATTCTGCTAAATGCTTTATTGAAATATGGACAAATTAAGACCTGTATCATTTCCTTTACCTATTATTCTGGTACATCTAGCTCTTCTTTGGACATTCTCAGAAACTATTCATTTAAAATGCCAATGGAATTTCACTGATACTTTGGAAAGATTGGTTTGTAGGTTTTTTTAAAACTCAGTTTATTCTGTTTTAAAAATATTAGGACCGTATTTGTTCCTATAGTCTCCTATCATGTCCATTTTTTATTATTTTCAGTATTAGCCAATTGCATATTAGATCATTTAGCCATTCATTCAGCAGATAGTTTTAAGGATCAGAGAGATGCCAGGTACTTCTACAAATTTTCACCATACCTTAGGATATTATTTGTTTGAACTGGCAGACTGGAATTAATTCAAGGCAGCTATTAATTCAAGCCTAAGCCATTGGCTGAGGCTGACTCATAAATCATGCTAGAATGTTTGTTATTCTAACCACACAGAAATTAATGTGTGTCCTTTCCCCAACCTTTACTTCTTTGGTCAGGAGTCAGTTAAGGGTTAGTCTGCCCAAGCTCAACATAGACCCCCCCCCCCCCCCCCAGTTATTGATCTCCTTTCAGAAGCTGTCTCTATATTACTATTTCTAGAGTCAGGGTGAGCAGGAATATTGTTTTGAGAGCACAGGTCACGTATTTCATTAGGGTAACATATGATTGTGTTCTGACCTGTTTTCTCTCTAACTTGATTCTCAGTGTTTTGACAGAGCTCTTGCATGCCTGTTCCATAATAGATGACAAAAGATAATCATGTTCTTATATGACAGTTTCATAGTTTATCTTAGTCTAAGAGTGGCATAAATTGACAGCTGCTTGTACAAGTAACATATTATTTTCTTTGGTCAATATACTGTGACTGACTTGAAAGACTCAACAAATTACCCTGGTTTATACTTCACAGGTACTTTTTATAAAGCTTAGTTGCAAGTTAAACATTCAATGTGTGCTTTATTGAATTACTTTCTGTATGAACTTGAGTAGACAGCTGTTTTCTCATTAGTGAAGCTTTTTTTGCAGGCTGACACTGTTGTACCTGGCTATAAGGACTAGACTGTTCATCCAGCAGTTGACTCATTCATTGTCTTTCAGTAAGAGAACATTTAGAAAAACTTTTCTAAGGAAATCTGTGTTCCTGTGGTGTTGCACTCTACAAAAGGGAATACTCTTTTGGACATGGTCGAGACTTTTTAAGGATAGAATCCTCAATTGTCATAAGAACATACAAATCTCATATATGAAGTTTCTTAAAACTTAAGGTTTGTAAAAACAAATGGTTCTGCATTTAAATGACACTGTTGAGTAGTTTCATGCCATATACCTTTCCAGGGAGCAGTATGGAGCTCATTGGTGCCCATAGCTTAAACAATATTTTAAGAAGATTGTTTGAAAGATATGCAGTCCCTTCTTCCTCTTTTTCTTCATTATTTAAAATCTATCCCCAAATCAAACCAGATCTGCAGAAACTGGCACAAGGAACGCATCAATTTACCTCCCAGTGGAATTGTTGTACTGAATCAAATTACACTGGTAGCTGCTTGCTGCATATTTTGCTAGCAAGCTTACAGCCAATTTATGGCTCTCTAATAGGAAGTATATAAATGTTTATGGTAAACATATTTGAGCTTTTTCCTGGTCCTAATTGATGTCTTTATTTTCATTTTTCTCTCTTCTTTCCCACCAGTTTTACATTTGTGGAATTTTCCGGTGGTTATTATATCCTTTCAGCTGCCTTAAGATTTTTCTAGAATGGAGGCAGAATCTAAATAAACAAATACAAAACATCTGTAGCAGAATAGGATAATTAGAAAAGAAATGAATTTGTTCCTTTTTGAACTTCTGTGGTCTAAGACAATATTTCTGCTTTCTTAAATAAAATGTCCTGATAAGATGTCCTAATAAGATGTCCTGCTATTAGTAGACATAAATAAAGAAATTTGTATTTTAATTACTTTAGCTACCATAAAACTTTACATTTTGGCCTCAAGCAGAATCTTATGCTTTTTGTTTATTAAATAATTTAATACATTGGCATTTGTAATTTGATTTTAATATTTAACTGATATTTAATTAAAATTTTAATATGTGCATACTCTAAATTTTAAAGTTTACATATATCATCACACTGAAAAATTCTACAAAGTAGGCAGGGTTTATATATATTATGGCCAGTTTAGAGGCTTGGTTGAGCTTTGACTTTCCAAAAACAATGATTATATCATGTGAAAAAGAAAAATAAGATACTAAATTTTGAAAGAACCTTAAGAATTAGTTATTCATAATTTAATAAGTATAAATTACTTTTAGTTATATGAAATATTAATACTGAAAAAGACCTTAGAAGGTATTGTGTCCAGCCTTCTGATTTTATGAGTGAAAACAATGCAAGTCTTGAAGAATTTTCCACTTATGTTACACAATTAGATATTGACAGAGTGGGATTTAAAATCATATCTCTTGGCAGCAGTCCACTTCTCTTTGTATTATGTCAGGTCTCCTATTGCCATAATCCATTCTAATTCCAGAACATTCAAATGTATATTAAAATCTCTACTCATCGGAACCATACTTGTCTCCTAACTTCAAATAGAGTTTAGTGGTCTAATCCTTCTTCCCAGTAACTACTCTCAATACTTTTAACTGCTGGTTCAGTGTTTTCACCCTTTAAGTCTCTTGTTATTGTAACCATTCTTTAAATTGTATCACCCTCACTTATCAATTGATTAGCTCTTTTCTCTTTAAGGTCAGTAGACTCCGAGTAAAAATCCTGCTATAGGCCCCTTGAACTCTTTCTTTACTCTTTCTATGAAACATTATAGGTCTGCCTGTTGGTTATGAATAGATGAACATACAAAAAGAGGTAAATGTATATTAACTGTCTCAGAACTCTGAACACTCAGTTTTGCACTGAAAAAAGTAAACACAGAGAAATAATACTTTCAGCATTAGGATTCAGAATCATTTGAGTTCAAATATTGGTTCTCTGTCATTTATTGTGAGCTTGGTCAGGTGACATCTAGACATGTTTTGGTCTAGAGTTCAATCTAGTGATTATAACAGAAAATGTTGAATCTTAGACTATGTTTAAGGAAGTTTTATAAATTCAGGGTCATAATCTGGGATCTATAGATCAGTAGGTTGTTCAATTTTGAGCTTCAAAGGCTTGTAAACACAATTTTACATACTCTAGGGAGGAGAATATATAGTTTTCATAAAGTGAGTCTGGGACTTCACAAAGATTAAATACCACTGCTTTCTGTAAACAGTTTATATTTTACTTCATACTAAAAAAGTTCATCTATTTTTAATTTATCTTTTAATGACTAATGAATATGTAAATAAACCTGCAAAGCTGCATTGTAGTTGATATTGGGGTTCTTGTTTTAGGAAATTGAATTGTTACTATCGTAAAGAGTGCCATTAAAATGGTAATACTTTTTATTTCCCTGATAAACTTCAGATTAAACCTTTCAGTTTGATATTATTTTAAGTGCATTTGTTCCAGTTCTTCTAGATAAAATGAATAAACCAGTCAATTGTGCTAAGGACACAAACATTGGCCAGAGATCATGCATCAATAGTCTTGGAAGAGAACCAGAGATACTATAATCACAGTTCGCCAAGTGTGACTAATGATTCCTTCAGAGTTGAAAACACTAGTGTGCTAGTGTTTTGTGAATGCTTTAAACTTTGATCGAGAAAGGGGACTTCTGAGTTAAGGCCAGGGTGCCAGTAAAGATTTGCACCTGATCAGACCTTTCTCTTTTTTTGAGTAGTTAATAGCTGCTTCTGCCAGAATACCAGATCAAAGCATAGCAGGGGAGATTAGTACATTGGTTTTATCAGCCATTTTCCAGCTACAGCTCTTATAAAGCTGATAACAGGGTGGGGGGTGAATAAAATCATCTGCTTTCAACCTCCCTGTGGTGCTTTCATCTTGATTTGCTTAAGAACCAGGGAGGACCAAGTCTACAGTGGACACCTGGTCTATCCCCTCTCTATCCCTGTCAGAGTTTAAAGCACTTAACTAGTAATCACTGTTCTGATTCCGGGCCAGCCAGGTACCATGTTTCCTTTGCTTTTGACTTGGCAACCGCTGTGCCTCCTTCAGTACCTGGTCCTCTGCCAGCTGTCTCAGTTACCTTGGATTGACTACAGAAGACTTGTTTGAGGTTTGTATTTCTCCCACTATTACCAAGGGTAAGGGTTGCAGCTTCTGTTCTATCCCTCCATAGACTACAGAACACATGCAGTCTTTTGTCTGTTTTTTTTTTATTCCTTCATGGCTGCTCTTGATGTTAAGGACCTGAATAATACAAATCTTACTTGCCAAGAGTTGACAACTGAAGTCAGAGTCATAGCTTTTTAAGATCAAGAAAAAAAAAAAAAAAACAACCTTGTCTATCCAGTCTTGCCCACTCCTTTTATATAGCATATATGCAGCTAAAAAAACAAAACAAGGAGGTAGAATCTTGATCTTTCGATGCCTGACTGGTAAGCTGATTTCTCCATGACAAGATGCTACATTAAAACAGAATGATTTCTGAGATGGTTTTGGATGAGAAATAAATTGAAATTTTTCAGAATAGCAGAAAAATTGTATAGTATATTAAAAATCTCTAAAAACACATTCTGAAAGTTAAGCCTACAGGATGCTGCATATTGTACATTCTCTAAAGACACATGAATAAGTGATGTTTCTGAGATTTCTAGCATCTCTATTATATATGGAAAATGTCCAGAATTGAATATGGTGGAATTACATTTTTCTTATGCAATATGATTAATTTGTAATACATTGACTCTCCTCTTACTATCAATGTGTGCTAATTATGTATGGTCACCATATGTGGCTTTGTAAGGTTGGGGGTGAAGTGTAACAGAATATAAAATATCTTGATCTTTGAACCAGTAGCATTCAGTTAAATTCCTATTTCTGTCTCTAATATACTGGAGCATTTGGAATCTGATTTAAGCTATATGTGACACTTTTCTCATCTGAAAAAAACATGTTGCATTTTTAGATACTTTCTAAGGTTTTCTTAGTATGAAAATCTAGTAGAGTACTTAGAACATAATTTTACTATTTAAAATGATTATATTTGTGATGATGTACATTTTTATTTTGTTTTAATCATACATGGTTGACATTGTCATCATTTATTGATTTCAACAACTCTATGCAAATTCTAACATCATTCCTATGAAAAAGCATAATCCTTTTTACAGCATCTGTTTTAGGATGTGGTTTCCAGGAAACTATCATGGCCCAAAAGCAAGGACTGCCTATTATGGGCTAAGGATAATCGACTAGCAGGTGCAATCAACAGAAGGGAAAGTTAATTTAATTGGTTTAAAGACTTTCTTGCAGCCACAGAAAATGCTAAATTGATTTTGTTTTACTTCATAGAAAAACTGCAGGACATTGTACAAGGGGAGTTGCTTTTGGAGAATATATTATCTTCTATAGATGATACTATTGATTTTAGGAAATTTGAAAATAACTGTCCCAGATTCAACAGACTGCCCTTATGATATGTCAGTTCTTATCCCTAGACCCAATGTGGGTAGTAGAAGAATTCATTATAAATAAACAAAAAATTTTTGCCTAAATATAGCTGGCTGTTTTCTGTTTTTAGCTATTAATAGCTCAGCAATGAACTGTTTCAATTTACTTGTACACTGCAACTGTGTAACAATTTCTATATTTCTGTCAATGACATGATCATTCTCAGAATCTCTCTGGCTGGAAACTTAATAGTTGGAATTGGCTCAACTTTCATTGCATTCTAAACCTCTCCTCCTCATTTTTTTTCATATTAAAATCAGTCAATGAATTGCATTTTCTTTGTATTGTGTTTCATTGAAACCTGATAACCTTCTCTACTCCCAGCATCACCTAGATTTCTCTACAGTATTCTCTTGAGTGATTGACCTCTCCTGGCATCAGCAGCCAAAGTTAGGGCATCTTATAAACTGCTATGGAACAAATTTCCTTTAAACACTTGGGGTATCAAAATATTTTGCCTGATTTTCAGTCTTCTCTAATCACACCTCTTTCAGCCTTTGTGTTAGTAGCAATGTTACCTTCTTCTGAGCCTTTTTCTAGCTTACCTGACACTCAGTCTTTCCTCTGTGTTTCAGTGGATTTACGTAGATACATCTGTCATAGTCATATAATGTCCCCTTGTAACTACCCTTATTTGACCAAGTCTCTGGCTTCTTGACTGTTGGAATTGTCTCTATTTTAGTTTTGTAGCTCAATGCCCTGCAGCACTGCCTGACACATAATAGATAGATGCTTTATACAACAATTTTTCTTCTACTGAGGACAGGATCCATGTATTCTTCTTTAGCCTCTCTTCCCCCTACTGCCTTACACAGTGTTGGGCATAAAATTAGGCAATAAAATTAAGAACTGCCCCTTGAGCTCTTATTGTAATTTAAGTACTTATATATTCTTGATTTATGTTATACAGTGTTTTTTGTTTCACAGATATATTTACCTGTTAAGGATGTTGTCAGTTTTATTGTTTAAAATATTACATAATTATTTTTATATATGTAATTGCGGAAATTTAGTGTTTTTTTTTATGTTTTTCACTGACAAGTTTACAGCATTTTCTTGTACTTGTTAGCATACAATTAGGCAATTTAATGCTTATTCTAATAATGGAAAAATGACATTCATGAATGAAGTAGTTACATTTTCGTATGACAATTACATAGCAATTCCCTTTGTTTTATAAAATTGATAAACTCTGAAATTTTAGAGCTAAATTTTAGAGGCCATTTCATTAAAACTGTCTTTATTTTATTGAAGAGAATACATTTCTGCCCTCTGGGACTTTGCTAGAACTAATTAGCCCTTAGCATGTAAGATATGAGACACTTATTACCAGGTTGTTCTCTCCTTATTTTTGCTTGACAAGAATATTACTGATTGATGTGATCTCTCTCTCTCTATGTGACATCAGAGTGATAGCTTATTGCATGTTATTTCACCTGAATCATTTCTTTTGATGAAGGTAATAGTACAGGAAATGATTGAAGAAAATCACATAATAGATGGATAGTCACAAGTCATCTTCATTAAGAGTTCATATTTATATTTTATTGGTAGAAAGCAAATGATAAGACTAATAATTATTCTCTTTAGTAGTGTTAACCATACAGTTCCCTATTTTCTACCAAGGTAAGAAAAGAACTTGCAAAGTATCTCTCAGTGGAATATATTAAAATGTTAAGAGAATTTATAGGTAGCAAAGAATAAGATAGTAAGGATGAGTTCAATATATTAAAAATATTTTACTCTAGATGGCTATATTTCAGGGGTACTTAGTACTCCAGATAAAAGGTAGGTGATTTAAAGGTAGGTGATTGTACAGTAATTTAACTAGAGCCATTGTGTTTTAGAGATCGTAAAACAAATGAATTGTTAAAAATAATTTTACTATTCATTGGGGCACAGTGATTATTACAGAATAATGACTTTTCTGTTGGTGATGCAGTTGGCAAATATAAGTAAGCCGTTTTGCACTTTTTGTCTGTTTTGGATGCTTTATCTTTCTGAATATAGACCCTATTCTCAAGAACGGCTGAAATCATAAGCATTTCTAATAGTTCTCTGTCTTGTATATATGCTTTAATCGGTGGTTCTTTCACTTTCTCTACATTTTATGTTTCCTCTCATATAAAAACTACATCTTTCCATGCTCAATAATGGATGACCCTTGGAATTTAGTGACAAATGTGGGTTAATTTAAGTCGTCATCATCAATTTAACAAGCATCTCTGGTAATACGTTTTTCACTTAAAAAATGTATCATGAAGCAAAATGTGTTTCTCTGGGGAACAGCAATGATTGCAAGATAATCACACACCTCTAGGGCATAAGAATGGGAAAGGTACAGGCAAATGTATCTGTTCCTTTGACATAATGATTATTTCATAATAATGGAATGCTTCCACTCTAGTCTTCCTTGCCACCACTATCGCATCCCCCCCTATTCTATTAGGCTGAGGGAGGAATAATAAATTTTTTCTTGTGTGCTAGAATATGATGATAGTACTTTTATGATGGCTCGGTATACATTTTAGCTGAACTGTACATTTCCTTATGATCACTAGGAAATAAGCATGGTCCATTAGCCCAAATAGTTGATGTAATAGAGAAAATAGATTTTTCTTGAGCTCTTTTGTGATTGCTTTTCCCAATAAGACCAGGTCTTTTTTTCAGAAATCTCCAATTGGAACTCATATTCTATTGCAATTTTGCTGTACACTCTTGTATTTCTGGATTTTTAGGAGTCTTGGATTATTTAAACTACTTATTAGCATTGTACTCAAACGATTCAAGGACTATACATAGCACAGTTCCAGGCCCAGAGATAAGGAATTTTGTATGTTGTTATTGTTAACTATGGAGTCTTGTGGCTTGTTTTGCCAGTTATTTAGTATAAACTTTTTATGGAAGCTATTTTGTGATTTACTAGCAATAGCCAAATATTGGAGGAAGAGTTTTAAAGAGCATCAGCTTTAGGATCAAATCTGGTTACAACAAAATACCTTCAGAATCCCTTGTTATGTCTTCCCTTGTCCAACTTATTCTAGACCACAAACTTGTTAAAAAAATGCCTAAGGCACTGTCTGGTGGAGAAGTATTCAATAAATAGTAGTAGTTTCTTTTTCATTCTTATGTTTGCCATTGTATCCATAACTTTTGTTGGAGTATGTGTGTTGGGTGGATGTATGTGGTCAAGGTGGTTATTAGTAACTTTGTATAAAAAATAGAAATAAGGGCACCCAGGCATTGGTTCTAAGTCCTGGGAGTAGGATTAGTGACTTGTGATTCTTTAGATAGGTCAGTATAACTGTTTCTTGTCAACAGGCTGAAGGCCTTTGCTGAGAACTATAGTGTGTAGGAACCCTCACTGAAGCTATGGCCTTTTTTAGCAGGGCTTTGACAGGAAATTAAGAATGTATTGAATGTCTGCTCCATGTTAGGACAGATTGTATGTTACCGCATGACCTCCTCTGAACAGCCCTATGTTTCAGAGAATGAAGAGTGGACTTGAGAGCCTCAAACAGTGTTCTCAGCGTCACACAGTAAGGGATGACTGGACTCTCAGCCCAGGTGGGTCAAGGCTGAATTATAAACTATGTAGGAAGCCCAAGCTTTCTTTTTTTTTTTTTTTTTTTTGAGACAGAGTCTCACTTTGTTGCCCGGGCTAGAGTGAGTGCCGTGGCGTCAGCCTAGCTCACAGCAACCTCAAACTCCTGGGCTCGAGTGATCCTTCTGCCTCAGCCTCCCGAGTAGCTGGGACTACAGGCATGCGCCACCATGCCCGGCTAATTTTTTTTATATATATATCAGTTGGCCAATTAATTTCTTTCTATTTATAGTAGAGACGGGGTCTCGCTCAGGCTGGTTTTGAACTCCTGACCTTGAGCAATCCGCCCGCCTCGGCCTCCCAAGAGCTAGGATTACAGGCGTGAGCCACAGCGCCCGGCCCCAAGCTTTCTTTACAAAGTCACCTTGTAATCACTTAAGAAGATGGTATCTCATGTTCACTAACTTACATAATTGTGCCTAGTTTTCATTTTTATGTTTTACATGTATGTGCCCATGTCTTCTTATTCTTTATTTTTATTATGGACATAAAGGACAAAAATAAGGGAGAGATTCACATCCTTCCCCCAATGGAATACATGGCTTTACAATCATATAGCAGTCAATAAGTTTTTTGGTAAAATAATAAAAAGGATAGAAATAAGTGAGAGAACATAAAATAATTCATGTTTTATTGACTCATCTAGTGATTTCTATTCTTGGTAAATTGGTTGAAGAAATGAGTTTCATTTCTACCTGTTCAAAGATGGATATATGGCAGGGAGATAAATCACAGACTTTACCACTTTTTCCCTTTACTTTGTACTGACTGACTCATCACCAACGCTGATTTTTTTTTCTTGATGTGTATTAATACGTAGATATTTTTGTTTCTGCTTGTTTGTGAAAACTTAAATATCAAAATTAGCATTTAATTAGCTATATAATTTTATAAAAATTTTTGTGAAAGTAACACATAATATCCAACATTACAACAAATAATATGTTTCCTCATGATATTTGTTGATAATTAGAACAAAGTGAGATATAATTTTTACTTGAATTGCTTAGCAATTTTTATCCCAGAAATAACTCTTCTCCATATTCCTTCATATCCCACATTGATTTTGTGCTTTTACTTACTTCCATATGTCAGCTTTATGGGTTAGGCTAGCTTGGAAATGTTTCTTTCAGAAATGAATCTAAAAATTTCTGAGTTGAGAGCTGGTTTAGCATAGTTTGTTTATTTCTGGCACCCTACAAGCCTTACCTGGATTCTTCCCTTTGCTATTGTATGTGCTTAGATATGTAATCACTACCTGGTCTTCTGGAAACGTTGCTTTTTGTGCTTGTAATATAGAATAATAATGCTGGAAGAGACCTTAGGTGTTATAGTCCAATGATTAAATTTCATAGAAGAAACAATCATGGCCTGTAGAGATTGCTTTGCCCAATATCATACAACTGTAAGTGGCATAATCAGGATTAGGACTCAGACCTGACCACTAAATTCAGTGTATTCAGTATTAGTTAGTGAATTGCATATAGCCTTGTTCTATAAAAATTGCCTAATCTGGTGCTTTTCAGACTTTCTGCACTGGTATATTCAGCCTCATGAACTCATTTATTTGGGCCCTGAGTCACTGGTGACCATGGGAAAGTGAAGGGAAACATATTTTTTAGACATTTGCTATTTGCCAAGCACTGTGCAGCATTTACTAATATTCTCAAAAATTCAGGTAATAACACTTCAGTGTCCTTTTCCTGCCTCTCTGCTGGCACCTTTAGCTTTGTTTGATTCTTGTTCTGTTTCCACAACCCTTCCGCCACCTCTTCTGGCAAGAAAATATGTGTGCTATCTTAGTCCCTTCAAGCTACTATAATAAAATACCACAAACTGATTTCTTATAAGCAACAGAAATTGATTTTTCACAGTCCTGGAGCGTGGGGAGTCCAAAATCAAGACCCTAGCAGATTTGGTGTCTGAAAGTCCTTCTCTTGGCTCATAGACAATGCTTTCTCTTTATGTCTTCACAGGGCAGAGGGATGAAGGTCTGATGAATAAGGGCACTAATCCCATTCATAAGGGTGGATGCCTCATGAGCTAATCACTTCCCCAAAGCCCCAACTTCTAATGCCATCATTTGAGAGTTAGAATTTCAATATATGAATTTTGGAGATGGGAGAACACAAACATTTAGACCATGCTATGTGCTAATTTAAAAAGTGTTAATGTCTCTAAAATACCCTCTGAAGCATTTAATTAAATTTCATAGCACTTTAGAGATTAGAATACCTCCAAGTTTAAATTTGCAGGTCAAGGTGCAATCTTGAAAGGTAATTCCATTAGATGAGTTTAGTTACATTTGACACTGAATAGCAAAGTGTAAGGACTGTGGCAACAGACCAAGGGGTTTGAATCCTGATGCAAAAAATATTTACCCCCTTTCACTTCTGTGTATTCATCGGTTATCATAGCTCCTACCTCACAAGGTAGTCATAAAGACCAAGTAAATTAATATTTTAAAGCAATTGGAAGAGTTTCTAGTACATGATCACCATTATCTATGTGTGTGTTAATAACTGAATAACATAAAAAGAGTTGCTTATATTTATGATTAGTTTTCTAAAAATTGAAAGATGAGCCTAAGTTTGAAAAATCTTGTTCAGCCAAGCAGAATATGTGCATATTAGCCACATCATTTATAATAGTCAAATCAGTCCTAAATTACGTAGTTTTTGTGGTGACATAATTGATATACGGAGTAGAACAAGGTATATCAGATAATTGACTATGTAGGCCTTTGTGTATATTTAAATTTTGGCTTTTAAGTGAACATGTCACTTAATTTCTGCAAGATATGACTATTAATGACTGTTCCCCTTTTATGGGGATCAGATGAAATAATGTGCATGAAAGCACTTTGTGAGCCAGGTGGTGGCACATGCTTGCAGTCACAGCTATTCAGGAGCTGAGACAGGAGGATCACTCGAGCCCAGGAGTTGGAGGCTGCTGTGCTCTGTGATCATGCCTGTGAATAGCCACTGCAACCCAGCCTGGGTGACGTAGTGAGACCCCATCTGTAAAAATGAAAATATAAAAGTACTTCGTAAACTATAAAGACCTATCCAAATAGTGTTACTATTCTTAATGGTGATGACTTGCATACTTAGATCACTTTGCAGCTCTTTACATGGATGTAAATCTATGATGAGAAAATGCCCACATAGAAATAGCAGGACTACATATATCACCATTTATGTATGATATCGGTGTTTAAAATAGGTTATTTTTCTTTAGAGAAAAACTTATCTGTTTTTAATATTCTTGTGGGTGGGTACTTAGCACAATATTCTATGTAGGAACACTGTTTAAACATATATTTTACAAGATTGTGAGGTTTCAACTCGCAGAGGGTTTAACAACTATTCCAGACCACTAGCCATAATTTTCAATTGCGTTTGTCAATTCATTTTTCCCTGACTCTTAAGAACAATGTTGGACAAATTTTATAATTTTTGATCATTTTCAGTTATTAAAATTCAGTTGAGTCCAGTTCAAGTCTACATCCTTTTATTTTGCCTTCCCTCCACCATTTGTTGCTTAGACTTGTTGCCTGCCGTTTGAAAGAGAGGACTCAATACATAGTCAGCTGTTTCTCTTGTCTTCTCTTACCCAGACTGGGTTTGGAATAGACATAAAAGAGGCAGGTATCTTCTTTTTTAGCCGAGCCCACATTGGATGTCAGGAGGACCTCCTGATCTTACTCTGACATTCTTCTTTTATAGCTTTTTAGCTTTGCTACAAAGCTCTGCTGATGAGTGTCGTCTTTTGTCATAGCCGGTGTGGGTGATTTACTTGGTGTACTATTCTGCTTCGTACCAGCCCTCTCTTTTCTGGAAAGAAGCAGCTTTGTCCCTTCCGGACCAGAGTGATTCACTACTCTGGCCTTTCCAACAGAGGTGGCCTCTCACTTAGACGCCACCTGGGAAGACTGAGAGCCCCAAACCACCTCCACAAGGTGCTCTTTCATATAGAGACAGGTAAACCCTCAGGACAGCAGGGACATGCCCATCTACTTGCTAAGAGCTGGCTTGGACTGGATCATAAGAGCTGACTATTAAATTTTCTGGAATTTGTGATCTTGCTGTTAACACAGTCATTACTAATTATATTATGTAAGTGAATAATCAAGTAGATTATTTTAAAAAGAAAGTACTAAGTACTCAAAACATCACTTCCTGATTATTTTGCTGCATGTTATTATCTATGATCCTGATACTGCTTTGCATCTGTTGTCTTTCTGTGGTGGGAAATGCTGTATAATAGCAGTGTACTGCTACACATCTCTCCCCAATCCACGTTCAGTAGCTTCATACAGGTAGCTTGAAATTGGCCATGGTGTGAGTATTTCTACCACTGAAATCAAATGCCACAAACTATGGTCTACCTTTCCCCAACCCCCACCTCCCTGCCATTTGTTGAACGTTTAACAGCAGACCACTGGACTCGCTGCATTTTGGTCTCTTGTAGTTCTATTGCTAGAGGTGACAACAGCAAGTGTCCCTCCATTAATAATCTCCACGATTAGGAAGGAATTGTCTTTTCCTTCTGAAGAGTTTTTCACCAAATTCTCCCAAGAACCCTCTCAGGAAGCATTTGAAAGCCAGTTGCCAGCCTCTTCTTCTCATGGACACCATAGTCTCAAGTGATCCCTTTAGATCCTTCCCTGCATTTGACTCTGCCATCTCTCAGCAAACACTTGAGGAAGGTTGGCTCCGTTGTTCATGAATCATCTAGAATATAAAGTACTTAGAATGGTTCTTGTCATTGGTTTTGGACCCCAGCTCCAAATTCTTGGGGAAAAAAAAAAGAAAAGTACCAGTTAACCTCCTATTATAAAAAGACTAAAAAAGTATTTCATTTTTAAATTTGATTTCATAAAATAGACTTTTTATGTAAATGTTTCACAGTGACATGTAAACTCATAAAAAAGGTAGACATTCCTATTGTCTAAGTCTGTAGTCTCAAAGTGATTTTCCAAAGCAACTGAGAGTCGAGTTGGTTTTGGAGAAAGTGTCTGTCACTCTTTCTTCTTTCTTTGCCTTCCACCCACCCCTTCCCCACCACCATAACCTTGTGATTGGGTCTGGTTTAGGGTTTACCTTTTATTAAAGATAACGTAAGTAAATAAGTGCTTTTTTCTTTGGGAAGTTAGTGTTCTCTTTGTATGTGGAAAGTCCAAAGAACTCACTACTGGAAAACAACAAAAACAAAAGATCCAAAATTTAGGGTTGTAAGATCTAGATATTGATGATCAATGTTTGTATTTTAACTTAAGACTCTTAATCTGATTCCCTTAAGATGAAAATCCCCCTTTAAGAGAATAAAGTTTATAATGAATGTATTTTCACTACCGTAAATTTATTAATTTCAGTAATTTAATCTTGAGTTTGTCTCATGCTGTTTGAATCTAGGGAGAAAACATGTTGGAAACTGTACATAAAATTGGTTTGTCAACAATTTTGAGTTGCAGTGTAACTTTCACGAGGCTGCTTAATTTGTCATCCATAAAATTGGGATGAAATCCAAACCTAGAAAGTAATATTTGACTGTAATAGCAAGCCATACAGCATTGCTTGAGCCAAATAAAGCACACTTGATCAGTTCCATCATTTGCACATGTGGAGAGACTTTTCTCAGGCTGAGTAACTCCTGATATTGGATTCTAGACTTAGTCATGTCACTCTTGCTTGTTGGTGCCATGAAATAATTGCCCTACCCTGTAAGAACCCAATTTGAGGCTGTACTCAAGAGTAGGACCTACTTTCTTGATTCTTACGGAGTTTATATTACTCATATGAAAATATACTGTGACACACCAGTTGCTTTTTACTTCTGATTTTACTATCATTAATAAACCCCTGAAGAATCCCTGAATTTGTTGAAATTCATATTTCAGAGCAGTGCCACTAGCCAGATGTGATTATTTAAATGTAGTTAAAATTAAATAAAATAAAAAATTCACTTCTTCCTTCATTCTAGCCACATTTCAAGTATTCAATGCCAACATGTGGCTGGCTAGTGGCTACCATATAAGGCAGATATAGAACATATCCTTTGTGGCAGACAGCGTTGTTGGACAGTTTTGCTCTAGACTAAATTTCCACACATAATACTTGCTCTTTGATAACTGCAGATATGTGGCTGGATTTTATTGTGTTTCAAGCATTTTGCAAATTCTGAGTTGGTCACAGTGTATTTTGTGAAGAAAAAATAAACCTGTTAGAAATGTATAATATAGTGTTTCACCTATATTATGGAGCATCTTAAGGTCTAGTTCGGAAAATTTACTGTAATTTGTTGCAGTGTTTTTAACATCTTTTTCCCTCTAGAAGCATTATTTTCAAATTTCAAACTCATATAACCTATTGAAAAATATGTATGAATATTGATTGCTGCTTTGACATCTTTAGTCATAACAAGCCAAAAGAAATAAAACAATGAATCATCTAATATGTTTGAACAAAAATTAAAGGTTCTTTTTTGAAATTTTTATTTTAAGCATTGAACTTGAAGTAGATAAAAAAGATAAGATGGAATTTATATTTGAGGATATAAAATAGAAAATGAAGTTCAGAGGCTTGACAGAATGACAGATTAAGAGGGGTAAAAAAGAAATTATTGCTAGCCAGTCTCAGGATGAAATACTAAGTAGAGGCCTCAGCCTATAACTAAAAAGAGAGGTGGGAAAGCTTAAGAGAATGCATATCAGTCTTACAATTTAGGGTAAGTTTTTTTTTTTTTTTCTATATAGAACAACTATACCATTGTTGTTAAACTATTAAAGCAGTAATTTCTTAGATATGTTTAAAGTAATTCAGGATGACTGTATTTTTTGCAGTATCTTCTAACATTTGAAACTTCAGTGACAGCATGCTTTTATACTAGAGTCAAACTGAGAAGTTTGTGTTGAAATCATTTTCACCTCACTTGCTTCCAAATGTGTAAAAGTGGTTATATAAATCTTCTACATTTCTTAGGGGATTAGGAAACTGTTTTCAGAAATGGACATTATACAAGTATCTCTAAAAAAAAAAAAGTTCCACCTATCCAATTCAAATTAGAAAAGCAGTGTACTACACCCCAGCCCTCTTTCCTTCTTACCTGAAGACTAGGCATAGAAAAGCATACTTCATTCCACTTGCTATGCTAGCATAGTTAAGGCCATTTTCTCCATTTCTTCTGCCATCCTCATAGTTAATGCCACCATCCTTTCCTTGAACAACTGCAGTGACTTTCTTAATATAGTCTATGCTTCCGGCTCTTCTCTCCGACAAACCACTTCTCATGGTCATCAAAATAATCTTCTTTAGATCATAATTCAGATTATGTCACTCCTCTGCTATAAGCCTGTTCCATTACATTTAGAGTAAAATCTAGTATCTTTTTAAAAAAATTGGAATGGAAAAAATATTTTTAGGGAACCCATGTCATGAGAAGTATAGTCCAGAGAATAATAATAATAATATACTCTCTAGGCCTAAAAAAGGTTTTCTAAGTTATGCAGGTGACATATTGATAAATACTTATCACAATTCAAATGCAGACATCAATAAAGTAAAAAGTACAACTCCTGTTTCATATCATTTCACCCAATCCATCCAATTCCTCCCTCAAGATAACTACTATCTGCTGAGCCTATAAACTTTTAAGACATTTTCTAAGAAATTACATCCATGTTACATATATTTATACATGTTATGGACTGGAGAGTGGAAGAGATTGTGTGGAAGAGTTCCTACAGAAGAAAGTCACATGCTTTTGCTTTATTTTTAACTTTCTTTAAATGAAAAGGAAAGAAGAATGTTTTAAGTTACGTCTTCAACTGCTAGAAAAGTAGTATAGTTCGAATTTTTATGGTCTTCTCCTAAAGATTTATGATTTTCACATAAAAGAATGAAAATTGAAAACACACTGAGTCATTCTTCTAGAACTTGAAATTATATTCTTCCCCTCTACTCCTGGTGATTTAGTTGAAAGGACGTATTTTATTTTAAAGAAGAGAAAGACAATTCAAACTTTTACACATACACACTGTTTACTAAACCAATACAAACTTGTTATAAATAAATTATTTCAGAAATATATAGAAAGTGAAAGTAGCTCATAATCTCATCCTCCTTCTCCTCCAGGGATGATTTCTAATATTTTGATGAGTGTCCCAGTGGGACACATATGTGTGTCTGAGTGTCTTTGCACATGCATGTATGTATGTGAGTGTAGTAAACTTGCTATTCAATGAAATAGGAATAGATGATGTTTTGATTTCTTAATTAGCATACTGTGAAGTGCTTTATTTTTCTCCATACTCTACCTGTAAGCAACCTGACCCGATCTGACTACTTCTTGCTCTCTTAGATTAGTGCTTCTGAGCGGTGGCATGCTGGTGTTCCCTGGCAGTGTTGTTATAGGTGTAGAGTTAGCTTGTGTTGGGACACCCTAGCCTATAGGTTGGAACCTCAAACTCTAAACAGTCTTGTCCATTTACTCCACGTGCCACACAGCTATTATCATTTTCTGTTTGTTTCTTAATGTGGGAACATTTGAGAGCATTGCTGAAGTCCAGGCTTCCACCATCTCTTACCCCAGACACGGGCCTCCCCACGCTTCACCCAGTTTCCTTTCTTGCCCTTGAGAGGCTGTTCTCACAGCAGACTGTTCTTTTAAAAATACATGTTAGTTATTATGAATTTAGGAATTCTACCTCAAATCCTCCAGCAGCTTCTCAACAGAGTCTAAATAAAATCCAAATTTTTAACCACGGATTCTGACTCCTGGCTAGCTCCATGTCAAGTCCCTCTTTCAGCCCTTTTATTCTGGAATGCTCCAGGATTATCTCAGGGTCTTCGAGCTTGCTATTCCCTCTGCCTGGAATGGTATTCCTTCCATCTTTACGTGCTGTTCTCTACTCGTATTTTACCTTGTCAGAGACTTACCTATCACCCTGTTTCTACCCATCTGTTCTTTAGCTCCTTGTTTCTGTGCCATATTTGTCACCATTCCATATGATTCTTTATTGTCTTTTTTCCATACTAGAATGTTCTTCATGAAAGGATCAACTTCTTTCATGTTTATTTCTTGTAGATATCAGACACTCAATAAATAGTTATCTAATGAACAAATGCATGTGCCATAAGGGTCTACTGACGGTGAAACTAACATTTTTATTCCTTATTTGTCTCTTTTACTTTCATTTTCCCAATGCCTTGGATTTTTCTGATCATTTATCTCTAGTATTAGCATGAGCACTTCAGGAACAGATAAAGGAGCAGTATTGGCCAATTAAGCCATGCATGATTTACTCTGCCTTATCACTGAGTGTGTAAGATAGTTTGATCTTTTAAATACAGTCAAATGGAGCTTTTAATTATTACCTTACTGGATATAACATTATGTTTTGGTCTTTATTATAGGAATTTTAAGGGATTTTGCATAATCTCTATTTTCTTACAGGAGAAAATTGGTACAAATAGAATAGTGATTTCTGTTCTAAAAGCATTATTTTTAAAAGATAAAACTGGTTTTAGTATAAAAGAAACAATTTTATTTCTAGATAATTTCTGGATAATTCCCTCCTATGCATCACCTCAAATTATCATATTTAAATAATTCTCAGTGGTCCTCATTGATTTTTTTTTTTTTTTTTTTTTTTTTTTTTTGAGACAGAGTCTCGCTTTCTTGCCTAGGCTAGAGTGAGTGCCGTGGCGTCAGCCTAGCTCACAGCAACCTCAAACTCCTGGGCTCGAGTGATCCTTCTGCCTCAGCCTCCCGGGTAGCTGGGACTACAGGCATGCGCCACCATGCCCGGCTAATTTTTTTATATATATATCAGTTGGCCAATTAATTTCTTTCTATTTATAGTAGAGACGAGGTCTCGCTCTTGCTCAGGCTGGTTTTGAACTCCTGACCTTGAGCAATCCGCCCGCCTCGGCCTCCCAAGAGCTAGGATTACAGGCGTGAGCCACAGCGCCCGGCCTGATTTTTGAATAAATATATTCTGACCATTTCTTTGTGCCAGGATTTGTTATGTGTTTATGACAGTAAAGTTTAGGTCTGATTACAAATCTGAGAACCTTCATATTTTTGAGACCTGGAACTTTGAATCTGATTAGTTGAGTAGATCATTTTGGGTAACATGCATTACAGAGAAAATTAAAGATGAATTTTCACCACTCTCTTATCTATGAAAATGGAATTAAAGTGAAAGGGGCGAAACCTTGGCATTTTATTATGTCAACTTCACTTACTTTTTTATATTTCTTAGAGTGAAGACAATGTTTATGACTTTAAGTCTCCAATTAAATTTAAATAAAGCCTAAGACTTTTAGTTATTTTAAACACTTGCTTGTCATTAAATTTTAAATTTAAAAGAAAAATAATCTACACACACACACAGAGGTATGTTTTCCTGAATATATAATAATATATTTGATCTCTCCATAAATATGTATATGGATATAGCAATACAACTTAAATCTTTCCACATTATTGTACACAGCAGACAAGCAATAAATACTTCTTGACTGTCTGAGTAATATCCAAGCCTGTTTAAGATATACTATTAGATGTTTAGGTCTTTCTGATGAGATTGCAGTTCTTCAATCTGGTTGTTGCTACCACACTGACCTTTTTAAGATGGAAGTCAAACATATTATCTCATTTGTAAAACCCTTCAAAGGCATGACCATTCCTTCAGAATAAAGGGTAGACTCCTGCTGTTGGGACAAAAGGTCCCCAGCTTCCTATCTCCCAGGCCTTCTCTCTTCTGTTCTTTTCTTCCTAACTGTAACTATACGGTCCATAAATTGCTTGCGTCAATAGCTCATGATGTTTCCTGTTGTCAGTCTTTTGCAGATGGACCTCATTTAATCTGTAATGTCCTCTTTTCTGCTGTTTTAAAACTGTGCTCTGTAATCATTTCCTTTTTGAGTCGTCTGCTTTCCCAGGTAGAAAATAGTTTGCCAATCCTTTCTCTTTTTCTGTGTTATTGTTCTACACGTCATAGATTTTTACCTCCTAGAAGTTGTGGCTCTGCCTTTTATCCCTCTTTGTATCCCTAGTGGCTAGAATGTATAGTGTGCTCACTAAGTGCTTGGTGAATGAATGCAGGATGTTTCAAAGGTCACTTTCCCTGAAGTCTTTTGCTCTTCTCCCAGGTAATTTTCTCCCTCCTATCAACTTTCTTACCTCTCTAACTCTGCTTTATCACAAATAACTGTGCTATAGTTATTTCCTAACATGTCTGTCTCTTCTGCCACACTGTGACTCTCTTGAGGACAGAAACCAAAAATTAGCCATTTCTTTCTGTCAAATATGAGTCTATGAAATATTAGACACTCTGTGAAATTTTTTGATGAATAAATGAATGGCCAATTTTTCAAACATTTTATAAGCCTATATTTTATACAGGCTTATATTTTTGTTTTAGCTGGGTATCTGATAAAGAAAACTCATGAATCCACTTATGATTGATGTGTGTGTGTGTGTGTGTGTGTGTGTGTGTGTGTGTGTGTGTGCGCGCGCGCAAAGAAAACAGTACTGAACAAGATGACTGGTTCTTAGAACCAGTTCTTCCATTAGTAGCTATAGGACTAAGACTGGCAAGTAACTTCCAGCTTCAGCATGGAGATCAGTCTGGATAAGTCGTTTTCAAATTTTAGCTGCATCATTGTCACCTGGAGCTGTGAAAACAGATCACTCGATTCCACTTACAGCATTTCTAAGAATTTTCCAGATGTTGCTGATGCTGCTGGTGCCAGGACCACATTTTGAGAACTTTTGACCTGGTCTCTCTTATGGTATTTTGCAGCCTTCAACATATCAATAATTTGTCAATATATGATATCAGTGCAAAGGTTAAGTAGGCTAAGTATTTTCTGATGTCTCTGGTGAAGGCCTTTGATTTGCACAGACAATTTCTCTAATTATTTAAGTGACACTTTCTTAAATAAATTTGAGTAGGTTTCCATTCTATAAACTATCAAAGGAGGCAGGCACATGGTCATTATGTCTGTCAATTTCCCTCACCTATGACTAAATCCCACCAATAAAATTAAGGCTTTTCCTCCTCTTCCTTCTCTGTCACCCATGTTCTTTTCTCAGTGAGGATAGTTTATCTTTCCCCTTCTACCTTTAAAACCTGATTTTATTCCATTATTTTTGTTTCAGGCCTTTGTAATTGTACAAAGAGTTCCAAGGATTTTTTTACTTACTGTTGTAATTTTTAAATTGTGTCTCAATCCATTTTAATTGACTACCAGACACCCAGAGAGGTTATGGGTATTCTTCAAAAATAATACTGACTTGTGATATGGAAAATATATTATTTTCCTTCTTTTTCTTTTTTTGGACTAACTTTAGATCTCTGAATATCCTCGATAATAATTTTTTTGCCTTAAAAATTTTCACAAGAAAGATTCTCAAAGTCTTAAAGACTATCATTTGCTGATTAATGACACATAAATATTTTATTAAGTATATTACCAAATATTTCAGTTTATATTCTGAAAAGAATTAAATAAACTGCATACTTTTAGTTTATTCATCTTAACTAGTTTTTTAAAGAAAAAAATCAAGGCAAATATAGATGTGTATATTTATATGTACATATCCATTTTTTACAAGTGCTAGGCTATCTTCTAAATTTCCCCATTATTCTGTAGAAGCTAACTATAAAATGCATTTTTCATTACTTTTCCTTGTAAATATTTTTGAATTTTGTCTAGGCCTTTTCTTGGTGAAAGCACTAATATCATAAATTATACATTAATATGTAATTATGTTTGTACTATTTAAACCTTACAGCTAAAGGTGTCACTGCACTTGATCATTTGGCTTGTAAAACAACAAAAGAAAAAAGTTTATAGGCTTTCTATTCTTAAATTCAACTATGAGTACATAAAAAGTTACCTAAATAAACTTTATTGTAAAAATCTTTTTCCACACCAACCCTAACCTATTTTTTCAAAAAGGAAAGATTATAGTACCTTCGAAATAACTTAATTGTTAAATGAATATGATGCGAGTAGAGAGTTATCTTTCTACCAAGAGGTTTTAACAAAACAATTACTTATTACTATGTTTGAATTTGTGATGTGGTAGTTCACGTTTAGCATCTGGCTGAACTTTGCCTGGATGTAGACTAATCCAGTTATCTTACTTGTTTGGTTGTAGTTGATCATCTGGTTTACTTAAAGATTGCTTTCTTTAAAAGTGCTTATAGTCAACAGATTTCATATGTTAATAGATATTTAGTATGAAGGTATATATAGGGTCTCACTACTAATTTTAATTTTCTTAATTAAGCTTCCTGAGTATAAATTAAAGCTCTTGAGAGTCACTTAAATGTGGCAGGGAATAGACTTACTGTGTTAGTTTGAAAGCATTATTTTTCAGATATAGTTGTACAAGTGAAGTGATCTACTTCTGCTATGTGTAAGATTGGAATGTTGGTGCTAAAATTTAAAAGGTTCTGCTTGTGGATTGTAGGAAGACAAATGGCACATCTCAGGAAGCAAGGAAAAATAGTACTGTAATTCAATGTCATGTTGATAGAAATAGAAACCTTAACCAGTCATCTTTTATTTTTGGCCCAGACAACTAACTATAAAATATAACCCAGATGGTAGAGCTATGATAGTAAAGATATAGAAATGACATTTTGCTGATGAATTTTCTGCTACTCTTTGCTTCCCCACTTTCGGTTTTATACCAAATCTTTTATGGCGTAAGTTGCTTGCTTATGTATCTAAGGACAGATCCATAGGATGAAAAATGTGTTTAATGACATTTTTAGATCTTGGATTATTTCGGTAATCTTTTATTTTCCTCTTCTAATTGCCTTTTTGGTTTTTCCTCTCTTTTGCTAAACTCATGTCATGAATAGTGGGTCCTACTTCAGTTATATTTCTGAATACATTTCTAAAGGCATTTAGAACGTATTTAGTAGTATCATCCTCTGCCTATGTCTGTTTGTATTGGAATTGGAGAAGGCTCTAAAAAGAGAGCTGGGAGCTAGCATAACTTACACTGATCTGTAGTCTCAGCCATCTGCACCATACTTAAACCCTGAATTGAAATGGCAACGAAGTCACATAAGGGAGTTTAGTTAAAGGGATGTAAGAAATTAGGAATGGGGAAGGTAGTGAGTTTGTGGTGCTGAGTTTTTGTGGTACAGAAGAGCTAAATGATATTTACTTGTGGTCTCCAGCAACAGTGTCAACTGGAGTTGCCTTTTTGCCACTTTGTTTCTCACTGACTGTGTCTTAAGGCACTGCCTGTGATAAATCAGTCCCACAGGGAGGTCCCTGTAATGAATAGCAAAGGGAGGAAGAAGCTAGCATTTATGGAAAACATCCTAAATTGTGTATAATCTCTTTTAATCCTCCCAGTGACCTCATGAGGTCAGAACTGGGATTTGAGTTGAGGTCTGTGGCTCAGAGTTGGGACACTGTTGCCTAACTCTTGTGCACTGTCTGTGCTGTGTGTGTCTGCATGTGTATATCTCTGTTATCATAAGGGTCTTACATCAAAACCATTTGAAGAACCCAATATATACTTTTCTGTTTTTATCTCCAAAGCCATCTTAATGATATAAAGAATATGCAGAGAACACAAAAATTTTTCTTGGGTTTATTTTGTGAACATTATTTATTGCAGGTTTTGGGTTTGTTTTCAGAGATGAAAAGTTTGTCTAGGTCTCTCTTAGTCACATTATGATTAAGAAGTCATGTGTTTTTTGATACATATTAAGCTAAATCAATATCTATTCAAATTTAAAAGACCACTGATAATCTTTTACAAGTGCAAGATTTTAGAAATGAAGAATTAATTTAAATAACTAATGGACTATTATGAACTTCATCATTGTAGCATAAGATCTGATAATGATTATTGTTAGTTCCTTTATTCAGAACTTCTGGATACTTTTGGTGATTACATTAGGATAGCCAACTCCCTGGGCTAATTTGAAACATAGGAATATACTTTGCTTGCGTATTCCTTTTAGTATGGAGTCTTCTGAATATCTCCATCTTTAGGCTTTTATACAGTCTACTTTGGTGTGAAATCTCTTAAGATCTGGGGTCCTGCATTTTTACTGTGACCTGGACACCAGTGGGTGCTTCGACTGATGTTCTTCCATTGATCAGGCAAAATGCAGTATCACTCTGAATAGTGTTGTAGTTGGATTGGATGCTGTAGTTAGCTTTTCACATAAGCGCACTTTTGTTATACCTGATATTGTCATCCATGTTACATAATGTGCTATTCTCTCTTATCATCTAGGCAATTAGTAATACTAAGCTTCAGGATATTTTTTTTATAACCAGAGCCCTTGTAATTAGATACATTGACGTTTTATTCAAGAATACTTGGTGATGTTATACATAGTATTTGCATTTTAAAATCAACTTACGTCACTATTATATTATTATAATACATTGATAGCTAGGACTATGTGGATGTGTGTATGGATGAGAGAAAAAGAATATCTAAACCCATAGAGTAGCTCTTGCTGAGTGGCAGATACTGTAACTATGCAAAAAGCACATATTTATTCAGGTAAGAGTGTTGGTTTGGGCTGGCTGGATCCCTGATTACTCCCTGTAGACTATAAGGTCTTGTCATGAAGTCTTGCTAGGACTAAGGAACCAGCCATTTTTAATCTCAGAACATCTGAAGGAAAATAAGTGATTTTGAATTATTATGTAGCTATGAGTCACAGACGTGCTAATAGTTCAAATTTGAAATCTGTTATGGGTTACATGAAAGATAGATTTAAGCTTGAGTGTGTGTCTTAACTGCATTGTACATTTAGTTGGCATATAATTATTGGTATTAATGGATTAACACTTAATTGGACATATAGGAATAACATTTATCCAGTGTCTGGAGGGTGGGCAAGGGCAATATATGTAACCTTAACGTTTGTACCCCATAATGTGCTGAAATAAAAAAAATAAAAAATATAAATCCCCCAATTACTCTCACAAGCAGCTTTAAAGTCAAAGAATATATAGGTGTTTCCCTTGCTTAATATTTTATCTATGTACCTTTTGTGATTGCAGGTTGTGGAATTCCTTCAGGAACTCAATAAACAAGTAAACAACCAATAGGTTGTTAAAAATTCGTTAGTTTTAGAGAGCCCCAAAGCCTTGACTCAAGGCATTTTCACACTTTAGACTCTTAGAAGTGAGCTATTACATGAGTCAGTGGGCAAACCAACCTGGCATGCAGCAGTTCATCTCAGAGAAGCTCCTTTTCTCTAACACTTTCAGCTAATCCGTAGTTGAGAAGGCAGAAATCCAAATCAACAGTGCCTCTGAGAGGAACTACAGTGGGTGATAGTAACTCCCGGTTTTACATCGGACTTTTGATATCATCTGTCAGTTCAGTGTATCTTCATCTTTTTGGACAAATATAGAATATTCACATTCAAAAAGAAATTAGATTCTAGAATTTTAAGTTTTGACATACTTACTCTATAGAAGATCTGAGGTCCACTGGCAGAAATGTATGCTTTATAGCATTCTTGAATGGTTTAAGGGCGGCGATTATTGTTTTCTGATTTCTAAATTAGCTTGGGAAGATTATCTGGAACTTTCTCAAGGGAACAGCATATCAACAGCATTTTATAATTTAGGTAAAAATAAGCTAAATACCTATGCTCATTTTTCTTTTTTAGACAAAACTATTAACTAGAATTCACTGATACTACATAGTTGTTTTCTATAATGTACTGCAACTCTTTCTAGCCCTCACATGCAATAGAAATCTTGTGAGGAACATGACAAAGTCACTGCTGGCAGTGAGCTTATATATTATTAATAGTAGAGGAGATAAACATAAGTTTATTTACATACTTATGTAATTATAATTATCTGTTTGTGGCTCCAGCCTGTTGACACTTCTTCCCAAACATTCTCCAAAAGAGAAGATATCATTTCTCATGTAACTTAGAACCAGGTCAATGAGTGAGAAGCACATGGCTGCTTTGAGTGTTTTTACTTTCAATCATGTCATCATCCTCATTATTCTTTCCATTGGACACTAAGTCATTATCTTCTACTCATCATAAACTTTGGGAGCAGCCTCATATAGAGTTGCTCTCTCTACTTCCAAAGCCCATAGCATTATACTAATGGAATCAGTATATTTGTGGAAAGCCCACTAATAGTCATTTTACCTCCCCACTTCCAGGGTTGTGTGCCTTCCTTATTTCACCTTAGTAACCTCGTCTCTGGTTAAATGGATGTTGTAATATCTCACAACTATTTTCACTGGACATCTTTATATCTCTCTTCCTCACCATAAACTTAACTCCTTCTTGTATATTCATTTTGCTGAGATCATCCAACAACATACGGAGACCACCTATCCATCCAGCCATCTGTCTTTTGCCAGTTCATCAACTTGCTTAGTATATCAAAATTTGATTTCATCATAATCATTTTTGTTGTACAGTTGCTGTTTCAATAAACTCTTTGCTTACTTTTATCTGCTTTTTCTGGGCTTAAATCTAAGCAAATGCTGTTTTTGAAAAAAAATCACACCATGTGATAGATTTTGATCACTAGAAATTCATGGTCATGAACTTCAATTGGGCCCATAATACAACTGGAAATTCTACTACTATATTTTTCTATTCAATTCTGTTTCTCATTCTCCTCTCCATTTCACTCCGTTCAGTTCACTCCAAACTTCAACAACTCCTTCTTTTCACCATCCCATTCCTCATAGGTGAGAAAATCGAGGCTATGTAATAGAAATGTTATCTACCATTCCTACAAATTGCATCTTCATTTACCTTCTCCTTTTCTTTTATTATTAAAAAAAGGCAGAGCCCCCTGTTATGACCTGTGTTTTGGATCTTACTCTATATCCCACTAATAGTTGTTATTTTCTTTTGTGTACACTCAAATATTTCCTACCAAACTGAATCATCCTCTTCAATATCTAAAAGTTTGTGTATTTTCCATCTTAAATATAATAAGAATAATTACAAAAAAAACCTGAACTCTTCCCTTGATCCCATATCTTCTTCTATTCTCATATTTCTCCATTCAAGCAAACTTCCTATATTAGTGTTTATACTTTTTGTTTGCATACCTCCACTGTTGTCATTATTGCCCGATATGGTTTTCACTGCTGTTATTTCATACAGATAGGTCTTCTTTGGGCAATTTTGATCTCAATGGCATAGATAAAAGGGGCATCTTTAATCTACATTTTATTTAATGTTTGACTAGCATTTGGTCCTGCTATCTCTTCCCCCTTAGATATTCTTTTATTAAGTTTTGTAATCCCATATACTTATATCTTCCTTTTATAGCTCTTTTAAAAATCTTTTAAAAAGATAAAAATCTTTTAAAATCCCTTCTGTCCTCTTTTGTAAACTTACTTTCCTCAATCCTATCAGGGTGGAAAGTATGGGGTGAAGAGAGAGAACCTAGGAATCTTGAGAAACTACAATGCTCAGTTTACAAGATAGGGATCAATTATATTTAATGATTTTTATATGTGTGTATATATGTACATATATGTAAATGTTTATAGTCCTGCTGTCATCTCTTGAAAGTTTACTTGTGCCAGGGCAGTATTTGAGCTTTGAGGACAGAAAGTTGAGTCAACCACAGTTCCTGACTTTGAGGACATACATTGTACTGAAAGACATGTATGTATGTGCTTTACTTTTACTCATATGGCTGAAACTGCAGCATTAGTCATTGTCGTGTGTCCCACAATGGCTATTTTATTTATTTTCAAAATGCGGACGTGAATATTTAGAAATAGGTTTTGATTATGGCACATTTGTTCTTCGAAAGCAAATGTGTAATTTACTTTGAACTTTACATAAGTAAAATTTAATGTTTAAAAGTTAAAATTAAACAACCACAAATTTAAGGAGGTTTATAGGAATCAAATGCCAGTTTATTCTATCCTTCCCAATTGGGGTGAGGGTTAGGTTTGTGATAAGAAGGAGAAGGGAAGAGAGAATGGGAAGAAATTTAATTTTATGTATGGGTCTTCTTTTTTTTATTATGTTGCTACTTATAATCAAGGCCTGTTTATTTTATTTTTTTATTTCACACAGATATACTTTTTTATTTTTAATTTTTTTGTTTTAGCATATTATGGGAGTACAAATGTTAAGGTTACTTATATTGCCCATGCCCCCTATGTATTGGTCTTCTATGGATGTTTTCTTCCCATGATAAAGAGTGGTGCCACTTAACATAGAATACTTGACTGTGTGTCAGGAGCTGTGCTAAATATGTCATGTACACTCTCTCATTTAATCCTCTCTAAAGCTTGGAGGTGAATATTAATAGTTTCCTTTATAGAAGAGGAAATTATAGTTTACATTTTACATAAGTTAACATACAAGTAACATTATATAACTTTTTATTGAAGTTAAAGTTAGAGTTAAAAAGTGTGAACTAAATATATATTTGAATTTGGAGTCATACTCTTACCACTATGATATAGTGGGAAAAAATTAAGGGCAATTTTTTTAGATATTCCTAGTCTGTAGTGTTTTGTGCTTGATATTTAGTATGCCATTTAATCATTTCATATATACCATTCAATCTTCAGAATAAACCTGTGGTATAGGCAAAGGCAGTATTGTGCAGATGAGGCTACAAAGACACAAGTTAAACAAATTGCCTCGGTTATGGGCTATAGCAGACCAACAACTAGATACCAGGCTTCCTGACCTCTAGTTCAGCTTTCCATTATAGGAGAAACTTCCTCTGCGTTAATTGAGTTTGCCAGATAAAGTTGTTCTTGTTCTTTGAGGTTTGCCATTGTTTCCCCTCTACTTTAATTCAACTTCACTTATTTGGTTAATAATCCAGGAATGTTGCTTGAGTAGCAAAAATTTGATTGGAATCATCACCCTCAGTATTTCAGGTAATGGAGTGGAGTAAAAACAGCATGAAAAGCAGAACCCAGCCATTCTGTTCCTGGGCTGGTCTCCTGTGTGGGTTGAAGTTGACATCTGGTGTGGCTTCGATCTCTCTGTTCTCCTGGGAAGCCCTGGTTGACTACTTGACACCTAGCATTAGATCTGACCCGAGCATTAGCCCAGGAAAGCTCTGCGTAATTAAGCAAAATTGAGATTTGTTTCCCCTGACTGGACAGAAGAGCCCTACAAGGTGAGGGCTCTGTTGAAGTGATAAAGCTGATTAGATCTTTAGCAGTAAAGGAATCTGATCTTAGAAATTTTTTCTAGCTCTAGTTAATGAGGCAAAGACAACACTTAACAGGGAAAATGAGGTCACTAAAAAGAGAAACTTTTTTTTTTTCTTTAATAAAGAACCAATCATTTTGTCTCCTTTTAAATCAAGGCCTAAATTTATTGTCCTGAATAAAGCTCAATTTAAATGAACAAATAAGCAACTTTTTTTCTCAGGGGTATAGTAATCTTGTTTAAACGTAAAGCACAGGAAGTTAATTCAACAAAGTAAGACCAAGATAAGCCTAAAAGTTAAAGTAGTTTAAGAAATACTGACAACAACAAAACTGAAGTAACTAGCAATTATTCATTATATAGATGTGTGGTTTATTCATTAGAATATAACTTTTTTCTAAAAAAAGTTTTATCTCTTTTTCTTTCTATACTGGGATACACTTATACAAACTTCACATATTAACAATGCAATAATCATTTGTTTCAGTTTATATAGCACCTTTACATATGCTGTTTACTCCTCATAAAACTTTATACTGAAAGCTGTATTATTTCCATATTATGGAGTTAGGACTTGGATCTAAAAGTTCCAAATCTCAAATCTGCGTGATTTGCTCAAAAAGTTGTAAATAGGAGAGCTTGGAGTCAAATACAGGTTTTTTTTTTCAATCCCAAGAAAGTGGCCTATACCACAATTGCTTCCAGCTATATATTAAAGTTTTTGATTCTGGTCTCCATTTCTTTCTAAACCCATATTTTGCAATCCAGTATTTAGAAAATGCCATGGTATCTGTGTTCATACCTAATACATTTATATAAAATATAAATTATACATGTACACACTTGTGTGTTCATAGATTAGCCATACCTCCTCTATGAGGCATTTTTCTTCCCACAAAGAACCCATCCTCTTTCTCAGGTTCAACTTCTTACAGTAAAATCAGTAGTCACAAGGGCAAACTTAAAAATAAGTAACACAGAATTAGCCCTCTGGGAGGCTGAGGTGGGCGGATTGCTCGAGGTCAGGAGTTCGAAACCAGCCTGAGCAAGAGCGAGACCCCATCTCTACTATAAATAGAAAGAAATTAATTGGCTAACTAATATATATAGAAAAAATTAGCCTGGCATGGTGGCAACATGCCTGTAGTCCCAGCTACCCGGGAGGCTGAGGCAGGAGGATCGCTGGAGCCCAGGAGTTTGAGGTTGCTGTGAGCTAGGCTGACGCCAAGGCACTCACTCTAGCCTGGGCAACAAAGCAAGACTCTGTCTCAAAAAGACAACCAACAAAAAACAAAAGTAACACAGGAGAAAGTTTTATGATGGGAGTGGATGGAGGGGAGACAATCCATCCTTCCCAGCTTACCTTGTTCCATTGTTATTGGCTTTGGGGTGGTGGTAAGAGTTGATTATGAATATGGGAAGGGTTTAATGCTGATGATACTGCTGTTTAGTCAATGTAATATTTAATCGGTGTTCTATTTAAGATGACATTAAATTTTTTTAAACTTAAAATTGACTTAAAACTTTAGATTTTAAAGGAAATTTAAAGCCTACACAGTCTATTTAAATGAAACACTCTGTGTGTCTGCTTTCTTTATGTTGGGGGGTGGTGTGATGACATTGAAGAAAGCAGCCTAGGGTAGCTTGGCTTAGGTAATTCTTGGCTTCAGCAATCATTGGCAGTTATGCCTTGGCTGGTTACATAACTTTCCTTATATTGAGGATGAAAATAATACCCACCTCCCATGATTATAATGAGGATTAAATGAGGTTTTTGTTTGTTTGTCTTGTTTTGTTTTGTTTGAGAGTCAGGGTTGTTTTCTGAGGCTAGAGTGCAGTGCACAATCATAGCTTACTGCACCCCAGAACTCCTGGGCTCAATTGGTCTCACCCTCCAGAGTAGCTGAGACAACAAGCCTGTACCACCATGCTTGGCAAATCTTTTTATTTTTTTGGTAGAGACAGGTTTTTGCTGTGTTGCTCAGGCTGATCTCAAACACCTGGCTCGAGGCGAGCCTCCTGCCTCAGCCTCCCAAAGAGCTGGTTACTGAAATGAGCCACCACACCCAGCTAATTGAGTTTATATATGTATATGTTACCGTGTATAGACAACATAGAAACAAATGTGAATGTGCATCCTAGCTTAGGACAATCTATTATATATAGTAATTGCTCAATAAATGTGAATTATTATTCGCAGCCCAGTCAATCAAGCATCTCCTCCTCCACTATAGTAAAAATGTCCTGGCAAAGTTTTCTGGAGAATGGCTAATTTCAATCGATACTTCTTAATTGCAGTTTCTCTTGACTTTTCTCCTACATTAGATATTATTTGCCATGGTCTACATCTATTTAAATGCAGCCTCCCAAATTGTCAAGTTGTCGCTCTATTTCTGCCCAACTTCAGCAATTTTGACTGTTTACACCTCCCAATGGAGGTCCTCAGACTGCTAAGTTAGAACCACAGCCTAATCCCGGAATTCACAAATGTTCCATTTGGGGGAAAAATGATTGTAGATCAAAAGATAACTTTGGAGAGGCTCTCTCCTTCTAAAATTTGTGTGCATCTAGATACCTTTATTTGCACAGGTATCTGATATCTTTAAATTATGGTTATTGTAATATGCCTGGTCTTTTCTAATTCTTTTGGTTGGGAGTATTGACCTGCCTGAAACCTCCTGGTACCTCCCTTCCTTCCTTATCCATTACGTTTTAATCATCATGCTGTGTTGGTTTTAATTCTGCTGTCTCTTCATTCTTGACCTTCCATTTCCAGTAGCTTTCTCCTCTTATTTATCTCTCTATGCCATATTACCCACCCATCACATTAACTTTCCAGTCAGTAGCTTACTCCTGTCCATGGTGCTGACTTCAGAATTTACTTTAGAGCCATCTCTTCTCTTCCAGATCTATCTAGGTATCTGCTGTGCATTTCCCCCTGTATCACAGACAAATCAAATTTGAAATGTCTGAAACATACTTAGTTATCTTCTTCCTCCACGTTGTATCTCTTCCTGTATCAGTAGTCCTGACTAAGGATCCTGACAGCGTCATTCATTTGCTATCTCACACTAGAAGTCATTGAGTCGTCCTATATTTCACCAAAACGAATTGGTCAACATCTTGTCTGCTTCCTTAGCATTGTTTTTATCTTTTCTTTTTCTTTTCATCTCATCATTCCCACTGCTTCCAGCATATTAACCATCACTCAATTTCTTTCAGACCATCTTCCATCATATAAGTTAGCTAAATGTTTCTATTAAAAATGAGACCAATTTGATTATATATTCTTTCTTTAAGCATCAATTGCATTACATTTTCTAAAGTGCTTTGCAAGATAATCCAAAAAGAATCTATGTATCTCCATGAATAAAGGAGTTCAATATAACATTGAAGTGTTGAATACTAAATCTGTTTTCACTCAGAAAGTCACAGCACACATTATTAAAAGAAAGGCCATATGAAGTTTTGCTGTTGACTGTAGCAACCAAACTATATAACATGAGCTTATATTTGAACAAAAAAATTCTTTCCCCTTGACTTTTGTTCATGTGAAACTATGGTCCAGGTATACTTTTGACCTCACTCTTGTGGTATATAAAACCTTCCATGCCTACTTCTCTAATCTCATCTCCTTTCTTTTGAGGCTTTGCTGCCATAGAGATAATATTCGTTTAGTTCCCCAAACATACAGTCCCACACTATTACACTGTATGTTGTTCCTTTGGCCTGCAATACCAATAATCCATCAGTTGACCTCCATCTTTGAAAATTCAGCTATTTGAAAGCACAGATAATTTCTTTATTCATTTGATGTCTCTGTCTTTAGTGGTTAGCATACTCCTTGATACATGATAGGTATTCAATATGTGTTAAATAAACAACAAAAATGGAGAATGTCATTTGGAGAAATTTACTTTTAAAGGTATCAGATTTTCTGTGTCTGCCCAGTCATTCTGCTGCTATATATTGCCTATCCAGGAAATATAACAACACTTGATAGTAGCTGTTTAAAAATATTAAGCTGCTTGACCACAGTAGTTTAATTGTTCTTCATATTTTTTCTGTTTACCTATACAAGGTTTAGGAAATTACTCTACATTATAAATTTTTAATTCTTATAGAAAAAATCAAATTTACTTTTATGTGTGTTACAGCTATTCTCCTTCTACTGTGGACATTCCTTAAAAATGATTGTTGTAAATATTTTCTATTTCTTCCTGACAGGTAATATTTGAAGCTGAAGTCTCAGGAGGCAGAAGTGGTTATATTGCCATTGATGACATCCAAGTACTGAGTTATCCTTGTGGTAGGTTGTGATTAAGAACTGTATTTTTCTGTGTCCTTTCAACACTTTTCTTATATTGGCAGTGACTCTTGATTGTTTATCAGTTGGTCATTGCTGTCTTTTGTTGTTGTTACTCCTAGCCTTCTGTTGAGTTTTAAAAGAACACTGAAATATTTCTAAAGTTTTGAACCAAATGTTTTTTGACTTGTAACTAATTGTACACACATTAAAGGATTCCTTTAAATTATTTAATTACTGAGAACAAAATATAAATAGAAAGGCAACTCTTGGTAGGTCTTGTTCATTTTTTTTTTATATATTAATTTGTCTAGAAAAGCAAAGAATAGCAAATTATAGTTCAATAGAAAGGAAAATAAAAAGAAGGCTCACTTAAGTTTTTTGATATGCTAAGTTGAGGGATGGGGTGAGATGAAGGGAATGAATTAGTTTACCTTATTCCAAATTTAGAACTATTTTTAATTTTTTGCTGTCATAATAAATATCTGGTTTATTCATATTTTTTAAAAAATAGAAAACAAAACAAGAAACTCAATTAACTGGTACATAGTTTTGTTATGCCTTTAGGTGCGTATTGGTTGGTTTTTAGATGGTGTGGCTACATGTGCGTTTATATCACATCCCTGAAAGACAATTATGGCATACAACTGATAGAGCCAGCTAAAAAGCAGCGGGCATAAATTCAGACATTACCTATATTTCCCAACAGCAGTATTTAATAGGGACTATGAATTCTGGATTAGCTATTCATTAATCCTCCCTGGTAGAAACATCTCGAACACATTATAGGCAGCATATACAGGGACCACAGCATGAGGGTCCAAGGCTTGTACTACTGCTGAGTGGTGTCAAACCCTAGTGTACACCAGAACTGACTACAGGGTGCAGTAAATCACAGGTTGCTTAGTTGCTCCTTTAGTTCTGATTGAATAAATCTGAGAGTAGCCTGAGAATTTGCATTTCTACTCAATTGCCAGATACTATTGATCCTGCTGGTCTAGAGTTTATAATTTGAGAACTGCTGCTCTAGCTCATGTTAGAGCTTAAGTATTCCTTTTTTTCGAAGCTCCTACTGAGGGAAGACAATAGAGAAAGATGTAGCAGGCAAGTGTCAGCTTGTATAT
Source organism: Microcebus murinus (assembly GCF_040939455.1). Lineage (NCBI taxonomy): Eukaryota > Metazoa > Chordata > Mammalia > Primates > Cheirogaleidae > Microcebus > Microcebus murinus. Next base: position 33,296,674 of record NC_134108.1, read on the forward strand.
TCCATGTATGGTATATTTTAAGGAAAAGAACAAAATCACCTCATTCAGAGTTCAAGTTGGTTTACTGAGTTCTTTCAGTCCATAGTACAAGAGAGATCTATGTTTCTGTCTGCACTTCATTTTCACTTCTTGAATGATAGAACTTAAAGAAAGGCTTTCATGGGTAAATCAATAAAAAATTATGCATTGAGCACAATTGTAGTGTGATATGCTCCTCCATGAACTTTTCTTTTACTTTGGATTAGCTTTTGCTATTACATTTCCTTTCAATGGAAAACATGGATGAGGCTTCAGTTTTAAAAGGTAACGGCAGAGAATACTTGTTTGACGATCATAAAACTGATGTATATTTAGACTCATGCCATCATTTTCTGTTGTTCTAATATGGATATTTCTTTTGGGTAGCTTTCCTACGGCTATAAAGGAATAGGAAGTAGATTTAACGAACAGTTTAGTTGATTTTCTATTAGAGAGAAACAAACACATTCCCTTGTTCTTTGAAGTGCTAGAGGGTTATAACTATTGAAGTTTAAAAAAAAAGAGAAAAAATCTAACTGCTTAAATTGTAGCTTAATCAGCTTAATGGCTGTGTAACTGTCAGTATTTTAGAAAGCATTATATGTTTTTATTATATTTCTATATTATGCTCTGATTTGTGCCTATTTAATCTCTTTTGCTTGCTTTGACTTGTAACTTTTATTATTGCCCATATGCTATATGCCATGGCAGCCATTCAGCAGTAATTGTTGAGTGCTCAGCCTGTATAGAACAATACTCTAGCAATTATAAGACAATAAGTAATAGAGCTACTGAGAAAATGAGAACTATGAGAGTCAGAGAGGAAATAGTGTCTTCCAGCACAAATAACCCCTCAATTTTCTTCTGCATGATATTGGTCTTTGACAGAGTTAAAAACACTACCAACAGTATTCTGGTGGGATAAAGTAACATGGCATATTTTCTTCATGTGAAAAAAAAATTTTTTTTTTTTTTTTCTACCTTCACAGATAAATCTCCTCATTTCCTCCGTCTGGGGGATGTAGAGGTCAATGCAGGGCAGAATGCTACATTTCAGTGTATTGCCACAGGGAGAGATGCTGTGCATAACAAGTTATGGCTGCAGGTAAGGCCAACTTGGCTAAAGAGTACACTTGATTTAAAAAAAAAAAATTATAATTATGCTGTTTGTGGTCTTATCCTTATCTGTGTTTGGGAGCCAGGCTGTCCATTTGGGTTTAATTTACTTGGTTGCAGATTTGTGTTAGAGGTTTCCCTTTTTGGAATGTAAGTAAAAAATATGAGGATATATAATTAATTATTTGTGTTAGTATCTAGTGAAACCTAACGATGCTCTAGTGTTATGTTCAAACTGCAAAACAAATTTATCTAGATCCATTCAAGATATGAATAAAATGAAATTTTTCTTATTTAAAAATATTTTGAAAACTGAACTTACAAGAGCATAGTACTTAAGCAGGAGCTGTCATATTCCGATAAATTTTTAAAAAGTATTTTAAGAAACTCTTGGGTGTATTTCAAGAAATATGATTTGGAAGAGAGCCAATTAAATTTTTGCAGAATTTTTGTGTATGAGCGTTAATCACAGATCTGAGGTCAAGACATTTGCCTTGCACATATTAAGTCCTTAATGAATTTGTATTTAATTAATTGCAATCTAACATACATGTTAGAGAAATGTAAATGGTTCATATAAAGAGCTTTAAAAGAATCAGAGTGAAAACTGTAGACTAAGGAATATTCTTGCCTTCAGAGAATTTGCAGAAAATATATCTGTCAGGGATGTGCTGGGGGCTGAAAGTAGCTGAGAGCAGCTCTAAAGGCAGGAGACTGGGCCTAGAACAGGTGTCTGTTGAGGTGAATACTTGAAGTTAAGTGATATGTAACTAATAATATGGTTCTCTGAGCACCATTATTATTATTATTTTGGTTCTTTCTGCATCAGAATGAGGAAAGGGATTTAATTAGTTTTGAATTTTAAATTCCTAAGAATGCCAATAGAGACCAAAAAGAAAAATCACTGTAAGATTAACTTAGTTTCTTCAACATAGATATTAAGATTTATTTTATTATATCCTTTAGAGAGGTGAAGGTAGCGTTGAGGATAATCATTAGTTTGCAGGTGTTTGGGGTAATGATTGTAATAAATGATTATTGAAACCATACTTAGTATAATGTCTGATATTGTGCTAGTTGTTATATGTGTGGGTTGTTTCATCTAATACCTATAATAATCCAGTTGGTGGTTATAACAAATATATTTCATATGAATCTAATTATCACTGCTTTTTATCATTCATTTGATTTACAGGTATCAGGATACCATTTTTTTTGTATATCCAAATGTGAAAAGAAAATGAGGCTCCCTTTTTTTCTGTAATTATGCTAATTTCTTCTACAGATACAGAAATATAGGATTATTTTTCTTAGGAAAGTGTATATTGTATAATGTATAACCTATCTTATCAACTAAACATCAAGTCACCCCCTCCCACCACATAGAATAAAAATGATGTTAGATAAGTTTTCTAATTACTTTGCTAATTATTTTTCATTTAGATGGAAACATTAGATGGCATTTGGCTTTCGTTGTGAGCTATGTAGTCTTTTAGAACCAGAGGATCTGTAGTCTGCCCTTGGTTTTATGCCTCAGGATTTAATGTGACATTGAAATAAAAAGGGTTTTGTGTCCTCAGTCACTAGCTGCCTTGTGGCAACAAAGACTTTCTGGCCCCTGCTGGTCTGAGTGGGTTGCAGTCAAAATACTGCTCATTTTTTGTTTCTTATTTTGTAGATTGGCCATTTCATGATGGCTTCTTAAAAAATTTTTCCTGCCATTTTTTGAACAAAGATGAGAGAGAAAAATATTTCTTCGAACTTCTATTCTGCTTTCTGCTTTCTTTCTCCCCTTCCTTCTCTTTGCATTTACTGCAGAAAGGTGAATTTGTGTATTTCTCTTCAATTTTGACATTGACATTGCCCAATTCTTCAGCAGTGTACTTATTTGCCTTATTTACTTAAAAGCTATTCTACCTCTTTCAATAATAGCACATAAATTACCTTAACTTATTCTCTTTAATTATTATTCTCCATGTTCAAGAAATATTGGAATATATCAATTCCTTGGGGAATATTTTTAAATTGAAATAAGAAAATATTCTTTATAGTATAATAATACCATGTAACAATGAATCAGATAAGATTGGTCATTATGTATATATATCAATCAATCAGAAAGTGGGAATGACTTAAAAAATTTACCCATCTTTTGTTGAAAGTAGTAAAAACATAATACAGCGGGAATAATTCTGGTTCCACAGTGAATCAGAATAGATGCATGGATGCCACCTAGTCATATGCCATCTAATCCATATGAATAGATGCTAAGTTATTTGTTCGGTGTAGAACAATACCCTAGAGTTCAGGAAGCCCAGTTCTTCATTCTAACCTTCCTAACCCTTCTAATCCAGTTAATTGTGGGCTTAGAGACTTCATTGAACTGTTCTGGGCCTCAATTTTCTTTATCTGTGAAAGAAGATGCTGGATAGAGACTAAAATCCCTTCCAGCTGTAAGATGCTAAACTAGGTCTTTATGTTATTTTTGATGGCCTGAAACATGGCCCTGATAACCTTTTTGTTCGATGGAAGAATATAAAATTTTTATGTTATTAGTTTTGTATGGGGAAAAATGGTCCCTTAAATTAAGTATCATTGTGAGAACAATGCTTAAAATATCTACTTCAGAGTATTAAGAATGAATGTACTTGAAGCAACTCAATGGAAGGTCACTGTAGTCTATCACAGAAGTAATGGAATAATAGAGTAGCTGTTATACCTGCCATGGTCAGGTAAAATAATAAATGGTGATTAACTTTTTATGTCCTCCAAATAACTTACATTGTGTAGCATTGAGCTTCAATTGGTAAAATATTGTCTAAATATGGGGGAAAGTAGCAAAAACTAGAAAAGTGGCCAATTATCTATTTTAAAGGAAAACTAAACACGAAAACTCTATGAAAGATACTGATCATATTTGATATTTAAAATTTGTATATGGAAATACATGTAAAGAATAAACTCTCACTTGTCTATTGTTTCTAGGTTATGATTCATATTCTAATGATTTTTGTTGTCTAAAATGACATACAAATTAGATAAATTACAAATGGAGGAAAAAAGTCACAAACACTTAATGAGTTACAAAAGCTAATCAAGGATAATTCGTAACACATATGGTGGTTCTGGAAGTGTCTTTAGGGGAATGTTCTTTCTTTTAGAATCAGATTATATAATTATAGTGTCTTTAATGTAAGTTATTTGCTCTAAATATATAGAAAGCAATGACTAAGTACATAACCCAGATCAACCTTCTTGTACAGGCTAAATGAACTAAATGACATATAAAATAATGTGAGTGAAAGTTTTTTAGAAGTCTGTTGAGTCTCAAAAAGCTATAAATATGGTGAAATTGTGAAGCTTTCTGAAACATCGTTTTAAAAAATATGTTATGCAATACATTTGTGTAGTAAAAGAAACTTAGAATAAAGTCTTTAGTCACTCTTAGTAGAACTTCCAAATTCTTTTTCTATCATAAAGCTCAATGAAGTTAACATATATCCTATATATAAACACCTAACAAGTTTTGTCAACTTAATAATTTGTAAATTTTTTCCAATTTTCCAAAAACATCTGGAATTTTTCCAAATTCCAGATGTTTTTCAATTCTTACAATATATTTTACAACTAAGCTATTTTAATGGGACAGTAGCCCCCCTTATCCATGGGGAATAAGTTCCAAGATCCCCAGTATACCTGAACCTGCAGATAGTTCCAAACCTATGTGTTATATTTTTACCAATACATACATACCTATGATAAAGTTTAATTTATAAATTAAACATGATAAGAAATTAGGTAAAACTCAGGTTATAGGAAATAAGATCACAAATGAAATTTTAACGTATAATTGATACCGAAATGAAATAATAAGAACAGGGGTTAATTGCTGAGAATTGTCACATAATTTTCACACAGGAAAAACAAATTTAGCTTGTACATTTTTATAGGTTAAAAATGTTGGTCATGTGCTTTTTACTGTTTGTTATTCTTACTAATATGAATAGTAAAGTGATTGCAGGAAAAAGCAAATATATAAGCAAATAACTAACATATGTTGCATGAGTTCCATTCCTAAGCATTTACCCAAGAGAAATGAAGACATGTGCCACAAAGACTTGTACAAAAATGTTTATAACAGCTTTATTTGTAATAACCAATAATTGGAAAGTACCTAAATCCCCTTAACAAGAGAATGGATAAACAACTTGTGGTTCATGTAAGCAACAGAATGCTGCTCAGCAATGAAAACAGTGAACTACGGATACATGCAACAGCATGAATGAATCTCTGCAACATTATGGTTTCGAAAAGAGGACAGACATAAGAGTCCATACTTCATGATTTCATTTATATAATATTAAGTTTCAGAAAAGACAAAACCAATTTATGGTGATAGAAATCAGAACAATGGTCACCTGTGGGGGATAAGGATTGACTGGAAGTATAGAGAGGGGGAATCCATTGGGGTAATGTAAATGACATATATCTTGGTTGAGGTGTTGGGTCTATGGGCGCACATGCCTTTGTCAAAGATTAAGATTTGTCCAATTCACTGTATATACATTTTACACACATATACATTTTAATAAAACAGGAATGAGGAAAAAGTGACTCTATGAGTCACTGTTATCAAATAACCCACTTCCTGGCGGTATTAATCAAGCCATAGATGACAGTAGCCTACAAATATTACTTGCATTTTTGTCCATCTTGTCCATTTGAATTGATTTGATTAGGTTCAAAGATGATGTGTAATCATTACTCTTAGTTGAAATATAGAAGAAAGCATGTTCGGAGTGTTCTGCTTTTAAGAACATCTTAAAACCTGAGGATGTGAAAAGGTTGAAACTCGGGTTGGACTGTAACGTTTACGTTAGTAATGTTTCGTGAAGGTCCAGTGTAAGTGGACACTTACATGGCAAATCAAATAGAGCCTATTGCTGGAACATCTGTCAGACCATATGCTTTGGCTTCAGGTTCAGTGTAGAAACTAAAATGCTAATGGCTCCATCCATCATTACAGAGCTTGGCAGACATGCATCATTGAATTGGGCAGAGAAATTCAACAGTGGAGTTATTGAAAAGTAGAGAATTGTGTGGGTAGATTTGGTGGCACCATTTGTTTTGGTGCATTGAAATGAGGCTGTTTAATGTGTGTCTGGTAATCCTATGCAGATTGCCATCAAAGCTGTGGCAATTGGGCCAATCTGTCAGTAATCGCCGCAGGCGCTGGCACCCTGCCTCCTCAGTGGGCCTGCCAAAACAGGAAAGTCAGCCACCGCTTTGCCCTTGGTGAGGCTCAGCGTCGCTGAAGTAGTGTGATACAGCTGGTTTCTCAGCCAAAGGAAATGTCATTCCTTATGGAGCAACAGATAATTTAAGCAATGGCTTGAGAGTAATAATTGGAGAGTGATATCAGTAAAATGAGATGCAAATTGCTCTAAAAACAACCAGAGAGAGGCTTATCTCTGCAGTACCAACTGTTGTCAGTGGAGGGGCAGTGAAAATGGTTGGTCTGAAACTTCTGACCACACTGAATTGTTTCTATAGTACATATGAACATCACCACATAGTGATGCAAATCTGAACCATGCTTTTATAAAAATTGAGTTTACTTAGAAGTACAAAAATTTCAACTGATGAAAATGTGTCACTAAACTATTTCAAATGTCAAGAAGTCATTGTTCACAATACTATTCCTGATGGCCCATGCTATATTATTTTCTCAGACTTATTTATGCTATCATTTGATATGCCCAGATGTTTATGGCATATATAATTTCCATAAGAGATTTTATAATCTTTGATAGTCTTTCTTTTAGAGAAAAAAGTCTCATAATTTTTCATGTATTATAATGAAGAAAAGTTCCCTGAAGAAATTAATCTATGCTTTGAAACTGCAGTTTACAGTGAGCCATTCACTGAAAACTAATTTGAGAGGAATTTTTCAAAGTCAACTTGATTAAACACAATATGTGATCAACTCATGTTAGGTACCAGAAAAAAAGCAAAATAGTGAAGAAATGCAGTCTATTGAAAATTGTCCTAATGTCTGGGTGTGGTTAAAGTTCTGACATTTTCTAGGCAATTGACTTTTAAGAGTGGCTGACATACTTGCGAAATACTAGAATAATAAGTTAGCATATGTTAATAATTACTAGGACAGTGAGTAAACTTAAAGAATGATGTCAGAATGGCTAAAGAGTCATGACATAAATATATCTTGAGATATTTGGAAGACTGGATATGTCTTAAAATCTTATAATGTAGGGAATGTACAAGAGGGATTTAATTTGTTCTTTATAGATCTTACAGTAAAATAGTGATTTATGGTTGGAAGCTTATGGTGAGAGATATAACCTGATTATAAGGGAGAATTTTATAATTGCAGGGCTGTTGAAACCTAGAATGAGCTGCTTTAGGAGGTAGTAATATTATAATTAGTTGAAGTATCCAAGCATAATCTGGACAAGCACTTGCTAGAGAAGTGGAGGGACATTCACCACTGAGGCCGTGCTGGGCATGGTGGCTCATTGCCTATAATCCTAGCACTTTGGGGAGTCTAGGTGGGAGGATCGCTTGAGCTCAGTTCAAGACCAGCCTGGGCAACACAGTGACACTCTGTCTCTATGAGAAAAGACAAAAAAAATTTAAGAATAGTGAATTGCGCCTGTAGGCCTAGCACTTGGGAGGCTGAGGTGGTAGGATCACTTGAGTCTAGGAGTTCAAGGCTGCAGTGGGTTATGATGGTACCACCGCATTCCAGCCTGGGCAACAGAGCAAGACCCTGCCTCAAAAAAATATATACAAATATATATATATATATTGAGGCCATGAATACTTTTTAAAATACTTTCAGCCCTGAAGGATGATTCTGTAACCAAGTAAGGAAAGACTGTATAGAATCTATGACAACTATTTCAGAGATGAGAATGAGCAGCATAGACTAGTGAAATCATTTGATTGAAACCTTGAAGTATATATAGGCCTTGAATAAGCAAAGATTAAGTAGGTTGTTACTGCAGATTCAGAAGGTAGAAAGCACACTGCATGTTTGTGAAAGTGGGATAGGAACATAAGGTGAAGGATCTTACTGAAGTGGAAGGTTCACAATGGCTAATAGAGGTAAATATAGTTTGTGGAAGAGTTGGTACTAGACCATGAAGGAAACAAGTGGAAGAGGAAAAGGCTACCGTTAGCAATACAGGCATCAAATAATGAAAGCCTGAGACCAAACTGTGCCAGTAGAATTGGTAAATTTGTGAGTAGGAAAGGAGAGCTTTTGCGTCTGGTTGGTACCAGTTGACAGAATTTGGGAAGATGCAAGAGTGAAATAATAAAGACAACTTTCTAAATTTTCTCAGAGCTCATCTTTTAAAGCCAGTAATTTATTTTCTGTCTTGGAACTAATGTCTATTAGAACCATTGTTTACTTTTTTTCCTGTTTCTGCCTTCGTAATTGCATATAAATGATCCTCAGTAGAAGTGAACGATGAGGAGACTTTTCAATTCCTTTTGGCCTGTTTAGCTTTAAATAAACGTTTGCCAAGTCAACTTGAAACTTGTGGCCAAATGAAACAAACCTCTGCATGGTCCTTGTATCACTGAGGAGAACTACTCTATGGGAAAGCTGTTGATACCTTCAGCCCTGACTGCTGTTGTGACTTGTGGCTCACAGAATAGGAATGTCTCTGTGTTTTCCTAACTTCTTATAATCTGCTCTAGACTTAACCTGACATTAACACTGGTCTGCTCTTTAATTCTAATTTCTTGTTTATCCTTTGCTTAAACAGTAGTGACTTTTCCACATATGTGCTGGTTTACAATTAATTCTGCTCCATTTAAGAGACTGTGTTCTATTTCGTGGCTAGTAGCTATCACTCTTGGCAGTCCTGCTTTTTCTTGGACCATTGGTTTATTCTAATTGATTGTATTATTTTATTCCTTCCTGGATTTTTATAAAGAATTCTGCTTATAGGTCTTTAGATAAAATAACTGACCATGTATCCTGGATTGCATGGTTTATCTTTTACCTTCTGGCATTTTTTGTGTGTGCACATATATGTAACTCTGAGCATCAGAAGTTTAATCATTAATTTTTAGGATTGTTAAATATTCATTTTGGTTGGCTTTATGTGGCTTTCTACCATAAACAGTTCAATACCTTGCAGATATAGTGTTTTCTTTTCCTTCTTTAATAATTTATAATCTCTGAATTGAATGTCTACAGATTACATAGTTGATTATAGATGAATAATGTGTGAAATATTCTTTACCTTTCTTATCTATTCCTGGAACATGACTATAAAAGCATGATAATCATAGGAGCTCAAGGATTTCTTCTTATTGATATCTATAAATAACAATTTACTACTCTTCTTGTGCAAGAATAGTGTACTCTCCTACCGTTTGTAGAGCTGCCTTTTCAGTGTGTTTTCCAGATGTGTCACCTCAAGCACTTTACAACTTTCCCATCGAGCTCTTGCTATCAGTATTACAACATGGGGCTTTGGCAGTGGTGCGGTTTCTTTATGAAAAGCAGTCTGCAAAGACCTAATATTTATAAAATCATTTTATTGTCACATAAAACATAGATATAGAAAAACACACAGAAGTAACAACTGTTATGATTCAGTGAATTTTTTACAAGGTTCACACCATACAGGTCGAGAAAGAGACCTTGCCAGCCACCCCAGAGGTTCCTTCTATGTGCTCCGTGTCGGGCACAGCTGAGCTATGTGCCTGCCCCTACAAATTACAGCTCTCATGACTTACAGCTCTTGTAGGTTTTTCTTTTCACTCATATATGCATCCCTAGACACTATAGATTAGTCTTATCGATTTTTAAAAACGTATTTTGCAGTATATTTTAGTCTGTAGGAGTGTCCTTTCTCACAGTTTATCTGTTAAGGAACCCAGGCTGTTCACTGTCTGGTTTCCCACAGTCTACATTTTGCTGATTGCATACTAATGTCCTCTTCAGTTCAACATGTTCCTCTTTCCTCTGTATTTCCTGCAACTTGGCAGCCAGATCCAGGGTCAAGTTTGATCCTTTGGCAGCTGTATAGGTGGTGCTTGGAATAATTATGGAGGAACAAAATGTCTTGTCTTGTCTTTTTGTGATCTTGGCAGTTGCTGATGATAAATGCCTATATTTATTCCTGGAGGTGGAAAATTGCGATATTCTATTTTTTTTTTGTTTCTCCCTTATTTTGTATTTTTTGATGAAATTTCCCTCATCTATTTGGTTACCAAATGATATAATTCATTAAGTAAAAGAAGGATAAATTCTCCAATCTTTGCTTTATTTCCTAGTTTGCAACATAGTGAGTTGGTTCCCTATCCTCCAAAGATGACTGATTCATTTTTTTCTTTTAATATTGGTTTGAAGTTGTGGATTTAAACATATTAATGGACTTCAATTCATTGTAATTATTACTATTATTAAAGCTCAAACTGTGCTATCTTTGCCCACTGGTAATCTATCAAAGTTGGCTCTTGAGTCTTTTTGTGATCTGACCTAAGTAAGCATGAGAGCCTCCTTGTTACCTGGTATTGTGAGATGTTCTATTATACTTTCTCCTCCAGATCTGGAATCAGTCACTCTTCCATGATGCTCTGATTAGTGTTAGTTAGAAACTGTATTTCAAGATCATAATGTGGGTGCTGAGGGACACTCATTGCTAGACTTCTTCGGCGAAAAGAGGTTAAAAAAAAAACAACCCATATATTTAAAGATAACATACCTAATGAGTTTATTTTGATATTTCAAATTCAGGTCTAAATATTTTCATTTAACATTTATTCTAGTATAATGTCTCAATTGCATCTTCTTTTTCCACACTAATAGTTTTGGTTGTCAATGAAACCGAGGAAGATAGATTTAGAATATCTCATAATTAAACATTTACACTATCTCATATTATTTTGAATATTTGCACCACACATCCATTGTCAGCATATAGTACAGTTCTTGCCTACATAATGTGCTGTCTGCCACTCAAGTAGGCTTAGTTCTAAATGTTAACTATGTTTTTAATGTTCATTATTAGTCTATATGTTATGTCTTCCTAGGAATTTTGGATGTCTGAGACTCATTTTCTACCAGATTCTTGAGGATCTGCTTATGGAAATAATATTCTCAAGTTCTTAGATGATGGTAATAGTCTGTGTCCTTGATTTTGCAGGATATCTTAAATAAAATCTTTCATTCACATTTTCTTTCCTTGAGTAACTTAAGCCAATTTTGTAGGATATCTTAAATAAAATCTTTCATTCACATTTTCTTTCCTTAAGTAACTTAAATAATGCTACTTCTTTTTCTTCTGCCAGAAAACCTACTGACAAAGTCTGCTAATTTTCTTTTTCTTATAAATCATGTACCTAGTTTGTCTAGATATTCCCCCAATGTTTTTCCCATTCAAAATCTCTAATTTTACCAGAATATGTGTTACTGTGGATCATTCTGGGTAATTCTCAGTTATGTGGTCTTTTCTTTCATTACATAATTTCTAAACATTTTTTTTAATTGCAGAATTTTTTAAATGATAATTTTTAGTATTTTTTCTGTTCCTTGCTCCTTAGGGACCACTATTATCTCTGTGTTTGATCTTCTTTGCATATCATTATTACTCACTGTCTCTCAAATCCTTTTTATTCTCCTTATTTTAAAATTTAAAACAATTGTATCACATTTTGTTTTGTTTAGGGAATCACTTGTTGAGTTATTTCCCTGTTCTACAGGGACCTAAACATCAAATGTAAAAAGAATACCTCTTCCGAGTTCCTCCAATTTTAAGAAGATTGGGGGGGGGGGCGGTCATATATAATTATGTGTCTGAAAACCAGCGAAATAATCTCTGCATGTGTTGTAAATGCCACTTTTTTTTAAGTTTAAAATTAAATTGGATTAATTTTATATCTCAGGCTTTGAAAAGAGAAGCTGAAATAAACTATACCATATTTGAAGTGCATCATATTTCTTTTTAGGATATCTTCAAGCCTAAAGTGATAGAAAATGAATTGTGTTATGTACAGAAAAATCAGAGAAAAGGGGGTTCTAGGAATTGTTAATGTCATTTCAGAGACTTGATCAAGAACATGCTCTGTCTTTAATGGAAAGAATGCTCACATTAACCTAGTGTTAATAAACTAGTGTGTCTCAAGGTGTAATATCTTATGCATAACCTAAGGATCTTATTAATAAGCAGATTTTGATTCAGTGGGTCTAAAGTGATCTCTACATTCTGCATTGATAAGAACCCACCAGGTGAGGCTGATGCTGTAGACCACACTTTGAATAGCAAGAGATTTGGTTAATAACTGGTTGGAATAGATGTTGGGGAATCATCCAATTTTACCACTTAAATACTTTATGCCAGGGACTGAACTTTTCAAAGGAGCACTCCATGAACTCTGCGTGATGATGCTCACATAGCATCATAGAGGAGAGTGATATCACTGAGGGATTACGGTAACTTGCCCAGAGATACTTGGTACATGACAAGTTCCATCCAGCAGCCTGTACTGGAGACAAAGTAAATAAGAAAGCAAGCATGAGATAGATCTTGGGAAAAAAATGAAGAGGAGCAGAAGAAAATTTAGGTGGTAGGTTATGATCTCTTGGACTATATAATTTTGTATACTTCATTTTTCAGTACTTCTCAGAGTAGGGAATATTTGCAGTGGAGGAATCGTAAAAACTCAAAGCAGAATAAAGAGCCTAGAACTGAAAAACATAGCACAGGCAGAGAACTATAGGCAAACATTGCTTCATAAGAGAAATTTACCATTACTTCTTATATCCTCCTTTATGGTCCTCTGATAAATTGATAGCTTATTATTAAAGGCCTAGTTTTTGAATTTTAAAAGAAAATCATTATTTTTGACTTCATGAATGTGTAATACATGTTGTCAATTGCTATTCTAACTGTAATGCAATACTGGAAGCTGAGTAAATAAAGCAGTGCTACTATAATGCATTATATTTGCTCATTGGAATAATGCATTGATCAAGCCTCAACAGCAAATAATCAAATCATTGGACAATACCTATCATAAAAATGAAGGAAACAGCTTTGGTTTAGTATAGAAGAAAGACTGTTGGATTTGGTCATCAAACCTGGTTTTGAGTTTTAGTCCTCCTCCTTACAGTCTGTGCATCACATTTCTGATCTTTCTGAATCTTGATTTTATGATCTTTAAATGGAAATGACTCTATCACAGTTAAATTTATATGAGATAGAAGTGACAGAACCACTAACAACTAACATAATTTCAGGAACATGGAGGTGCTTATTAAATGATTGTTGAATAAAATCCTGAATGTTATGACTCTGGGTTCATTTTTATTGTGATTCTATTTCAGTAGATAAATAGCACCTCTCTATTGTACTCATTAATTATATAATATACATCCTGTATAAACATCTATATTTTGTAGTTAATATTATTAATACATATAAATATAAACATCATGTAATGTATCAGCTTTGTGATATCCTGACTGGATCATCTTAAACCTTTCAAACTCTTTGAGTTGTGGTATAGTTCTAAAATAGCTTGGTTTAAGCGATCTCTTGGTGTCCTCGCAATTCAATATTTATGTACCTTCCCTTTATTATTAGTTTGAATTAATGATTATTATATATTTAGCTATAATAATTTATAAAAGCCTAAGGAGGGTGATATGATTCTTATCTCTCATGTTGTATAATGAATTTAATTCCTTTAACAAAGTACTTGAGCACACATTATATAAAGATAATATATATTAGATGACATTGAAGAAAAAAAAATAAGACATGAAACCCAACCTCTAGAATGATTTCAGTATACAAAGAGATAAAAATACATATATAGAAAATATTATCGTAGAAGAGATTTAAGATAGAATAGTCAGTTAATAAGTTTTATATAATAACATTTTATGGAGTTTTTGAGGTAGTATTCATGACCCTGCTAACAACAGGAATAGAAAGGGGAGAGTCTGTATAAGCTGATGGAATGTGAAGTTGAGGCAGAAGGAAGGAGCCAGACACCATAGATGAAGTCATTGTGGGAATTGACGAACGTGTAAAAGTTGCTAATCTCCATTTTTGGATAACATTTTTTTCACAAGAGCAAATGACTGATTTTAGCAAAAGTCAGTAATTTTAAAATAGTTCTGAAGAAATAGTACAATTTTGATATATGGCAATCCATGAACAATAGAAAATTAAGAGAATCTAGAATTTTTTCAGGCTAGTACAAGCTTCTTTGGAATGGCTGGCTATAAAGTAAAGGATCAGAAGTTGAAGTTTCATAGACAATGCAGAATATTGAAGGAGTGTGAGATGGATTCTCATGGCAGTTGTGATTCCAGAGGAGACTATCATTGAACAGGAATTTGGATGTTGTTAGAGCATCCCTGAGGCCAAAGTGAGTTTGGAATCACTGGGAATGTTCACAGAACTATGTTCGACAGGATAATTTGGTCTGTGAACATTCCCAGTGATGGGAATGATATTTGGATTTGCTGGGAATTCCAGAAGCTGAGAGGTGGTTGCGTGGGACAGGAGGAAAAGGATCTGCGAGTTAGGAACCAGGATATTGGTAGCTCTCCCTGAAGGAGGGTGTACAGTACTAGAAGAAATTGTGCCTTACTATGTCCCCCTTTGAGAAAGTGGTATGGTGAGAAGAATGCCAATGAAGATGAAAAGATGGAACAATGGTTATTGAGAGGTAAACCTTAAGGGTACTCAGAATCTCTTCGCCAGAGTAGAAAGGTTTTGGAAGACATAGTGTTAAAAGACTTGGGTGGGGTATGGGCAAGAGAATTCAGAAGGCAGGACAGGCAGCAGACATTGACTGGTCTTGCAGAAGAACTGTGAGTTATCAATGGCAGGGAGCAAGATGACACCTTGAGAGCACCACTGGAAGGGAACATTAGAGGAAGATAAGATGAAGTTGGTCTGCTTTCTAATTAGAAAGATTGTATGGAAATGATGCGCTAATTGAAAATACAATCTGAAATATGCATGTGTAATGATCTTTTGTGTTTATGTGGTTTGTAGGGAAAGACTAATTATATTCAGTGCTTTGAATATAAGCTGGTTTTCTCCTCCTTAATGAGTAGCAGATCTTGGTACAAAAATCATCAGATAGGTGGGGAAGGAGAGAAGAATTAACAAAACACCGAATGAATAAAAAAATGGCAAAATCCTAATGAGAACTTGGTGTCCTGAGGTCTGTGTATATGCATATTCATGCACATGTATGTATATATTACATAATATGCATATATATGATTTCAGATATGGAAAAGTATGTTTAAAGATACAGTGAATTTTAAGATTTAGAAAATTATTACAAAAATAGAGTATCTTCTTTATCATTTATTGTTTTAAAAAATATAAAATATTTCAAACATACAAAAAAATCACACACAACAATAAAATCACTATTAATGTTCCCACCATCCTAATTAAATAGAAGTTAACATTTTGTACTTTTGTCTCATGACTTTTTGTTCAGGAATATTTCTTTGAGATTTAAATACTCACACATGTAGTACTAGTCAATGGGTTGCTGGAGCCAATGAGTACCAGAAAATTGTTAAGTTTTCAGGAATTTTGAGAGCCAAATGATATCACATTGATAATTTGAAAATGGCCATAGTGGAGTACTTATGCCACAAAAATTAACAAATGCTACCAATCAGCATTTTATTACTTTGGTTGCACAACTATCTGCTCCAAACTTCACCTGCACATTGCTGGTCCAAGTTTGCTTAGTTTAACTGCTACCTTGTATTTTATTGAATGAATAAAACTCAGTTTATTAATATTTATCTGCTACTCAGAAATATTTGGATCTTTTTCATATTTAACTATCACAAACAATGCTGAGTTCAGCTCTCTTGTAAATCTCTCTTTGATCACATATGCCAGGGTGACTCCAATGTAGAAACCTAAAAGTGGAATTGCTGGGACCTGAGGTTTGTGCATTCTCAACTTTACCAAATAGTGACAAGTAATTTTCTAAAATCACTAATAGTTTACAATTCCACCAATAATTTGATCATTTTTGTTTCCCAGATTTACTGCATAAAATAATATGAAAAGATACCAGGGATATTTAGCATTTCACTGCCAAGAAATAAGATTGAGGATCACTATCAATTCTTTCTCATAGTTGTGACTTTCCTTTGCTCTTTGTGTTGTCTTTGACATACAGAAATTTTAAAATTTAGGTTGACAGTCACTTTTCCATAGTTACTAGACATATACATTTTTTCCTTTTATAGTCTGTTGTTTGAGTTGTTTAGCTTTTTTCTTATTGAATTGTAGAAGATCTTTCCATATCTTGGTATTTATCTTTTGATGGCTATTTCGTTGACAAATAGCACAGTTCATGACTTTTCTTTTTCACTTTATTTATGATGTCTTTCAATATATGAAGCTATAAATTTTATTATAGTTGGATTTTTCAATTATTTCCTTTATAGTTTATGCTTATTAGTCTTGTGTGAGATACCCTGATATCATAAATATGTTCTCTAATATTTCATTTTGAAAGCTGACAGATATGCTTTTAGCCTTTGGGCTCTTTTGACTAGTTCTTTAAAGTGTATAAATTGGCTGTCATTAATACCAAAGAGAAAGAAGTTTGGAAAGTGTACAGATTTTGGGTTGATCCTAAATTATCCATCAGTACTTTTTTTTGTCATTCTGAGCCCAGCACATTCTGCATATTTGGAACACAGAAATGCATAGGGCATGGTCTCAGTCCCCTGCTGGCTACAAAGACGGCACATACAGTATAGTATAAGGCCTAAAAGAAGCTTATTCATATGTTCTGGAAGAATGAGGGGAATGAATCATTTGCCATGGAACTGTTAATTCTCCTGTTACTTCATATACTCTGGTATACTAGCAATTTTATGGAAAATGAAGATTACTACCTTAATGTCAGCCCTACATCCTTTAAAGGATACCAGTATTCACTCACTACCTTTTCCTGATTAAATGACAATAGTAAAAATTTGTGGGTCTACATAGACATTTCCCCCCCTAATTTTGCAACAAGAGTAATTTATCACAGACATTGCTTGCTGAGATGCTTTGGATTTATGGGAAGGTTAACAATCTGTTTTTAAAGATTGGTTTCTGTTTGCAGAGACGAAATGGAGAAGATATACCCGTAGCCCAGACTAAGAACATCAATCACAGAAGATTTGCTGCTTCCTTTAGATTGCAAGAAGTGACAAAAACTGACCAGGATTTGTATCGCTGTGTAACTCAGTCAGAACGAGGCTCTGGTGTGTCCAATTTTGCTCAACTTATTGTGAGAGGTAAGGTAAAATTGTTTTTACTTCGTTAAGTTGTATGGCTTTGTTAGGACAAAAGCAACTCTTTAGGTATATTGATTGATTTTTAAATCACAGTGTTTTTAATCTCAAGTCCTTATATATAAAAAACATTATTATAAAAGTTCTGTCTTTTGGTGAAATGTCTTAAGGTGAAATTAAGAGTATAATTGTAAAGGTTTTCAAGTTTCCAACAAGTGTTTTCCATCAAAAAGGGATCTATTTTATAATGAATGCTCTAATAGGGCTGAATATTAATATATAAAATATCTTATTCCACTTTGCTATCATCTAGTTTGCATTTTAACTTTAGTTCTAGTTCTTCCTGTTTAAAACTCTTTTGTTCTTCAAAGCATTGTAGCAATGAAGTCAGGGTCAATCATTCTATTTCCATAGACTTGTAAATTTTACCAGTATCAAAATAGTAGTAAATGTTCGCTAATTAATGCTCCCTATATAATCTTAGAAAGTTAGAACTGCTAAGACATCTTTATTAATATTCTTGGATACTAAAGTTATTTAGACGAATGTCAGGGATTCTGACCTATCACTACATAACTGTAATGAATCCTGGAAAGAGATGTACAAGTACAAAGCATATATTACATTTATTCTTAGTTTACTGAGTCCCCATTATATTCCAGGCACTATTCTAAGTTGTAAAGATACAATTATAAATAAAGTATAAAGTCCCTGGCCATGTGGAAGTTTAATATTGAGTGATATTAAGCATGCTACATAGATAGATATTGAAAATGTAGCAACAAGCCATGGTATATATTATAAAGAAAAATAAAGAGACAAAATGACAGAGAATTATTCAGTAAGGTGGTCTGGAAAGCCACTTCAAAAAAGTAACAACTGAGTTGAAATCATTAAAAAAACCAACCAAACAAACAAAAACAATGAAGACTTCAGCCAGGTGAAAATGTAAAAGAAAGTAGCTGTGTTGAATAAGGTATTATTGTGCACCAATCAATGTAGACACAAATGAAAATAATTATCCACTGATTCAAGGATAAGTTTGGGGGAAAATATCTAAACTGTGCTGAGATTGTCAGAGATATCATGGAAAGCGTTTGTGAATGAGTCCTCTTTAAGGGGCACCTGAAGGTTTAAAGTTGCCCAGGTTAGGGGGATGGGTGGAGGGGCAGGAGTGAAAGAAAGAAGCACCAGCAAGCAGAAAGCACAGAACATGCCAAGGCCTGAGGGCTGGAAGGAAACTATGAGATACATCCATACATTCATACTTTTAGAGAGACGGAAAGTGAAATTCAAGCTATTCGATAATTTGCCCATAGCCACAAAAATATAATAATTGACTGAGCCAGAATATAACGCCATGTTTCTTGATTCCTAATGGTGGGCTCATTCTTTTCTACTCCAGCTTTCTCTCACGTTAATATTACTGAATAATACTGTCAGCCTCTTGTATACTTTTGTCTTGGGAGACCGTATGGCTTATTAAAAAGTTTTATCTTTGTAGATTAAATATGACTGTTTTCAATGAAACATCTCTCATGTCCCCATAGTCAGCTCATACCACCTACAGAAGTTCATGAGATCATAGCTCCAATTTATCAAATAATAAGAAAATATGATCATATTTCACTCCCGTGTTCAGGCACATAAACTATTTATCCCATGTTCACAAATGCATGGATATTCATCTTTGTTAAGCCCCATTCTAGCATCTTTTTCACTTGAACCTAATTTTGAAAGCCTGAAGGTGTCTTGGGGCAATATTCAGGGCGATTAATATGTTGTAGGTACTGGAATGTGGGTGTCTTCTTGAATTTTAATGCTCAGTGTAGTACTATATATGCGTCCACTATATGCAACCTCTGAAGAAATGGTGTCTTAATAGTGTACCTAGAGTGCTTTTGAATAACTTACAGTATATATACTATGTATAGTTATGTATAATACATATTATATATAGTTATATATATTTACACATATATAGTTATCTATACATTTTTTTCAAGGAAGTCATCCTATATTTATTGGACAGATTATAGGAGAAAGTGATGCTTTTATCTAGGTTCTCCCTTTGTATATATGGTTCCTTCTTTTGTATGGATATTTTCTGCATGTTTATATTTAAAAAGAATCATTTTTTTCAGTACTAGATCTCACGTTTGTCTTAATCAACAAGTAGATTTTACCATTTTATCAAAGCTTGGTTTTCTTTACCTGGAAACAACTATATTACAGCTATTCTAGGAGCATTACTTGTAAAATAAATAAATAATAAAATTTATAAAAAGATTCTTAAATTTCATTGAGAATTTTGATGCATTTTCTTTTTTTCTTTTTCTCTTTTTTTAAGAAAGTCCTGCCATTTAATATAGATATTTCTTTTAAGTTTTATCTTGGGAAGATTGGGTTCAAATACGATGGTTCTTTGAATATGTTTTTCAGAGTATGCTAATATTTCAGAAATATATTTTGATAGTTTGTGCAGTTTTATTTTTCCTTTCAACATATTTTGGTTTGTTCTGTAATACTTTCAGGTGATACTTTGCTGTTTTAGTTGAAAACCAATATAGAGGTATAAGTTTTCTTGTCTGTCCAGATGGCCACCAAATAAATATTGCTAACCAAAAACATACCTTTAAGGGTCAGCTGTCCTGGTGTTGAAACAATGCTGAGAATTAACTGTGATGACAGGTCCTATCTCTCATTGGCACTTTTAAAGCTGACATCCTATTACATGGATAGAAAAGATGGTAATTTTAAAGGAAATTTTTGGGGCAGTGATATGAATAGTCTTTAATAAGAGCTGGCATACTATTGCCTGTTGTCAAAGATGACCCAAGGGTAAGAGTTTATTAGTGCATTTTCACTTAAACTGAAAGTGACAGGGCACGCTTAAGGGTTTTTTGTTGCTGTTTGTTATAAATGAAAATTTCACTGAAAAATTCTCATGCTGAAGAGTATCGATCCATGTTTTTCCACAGCCAAAGGAAGGAAAAAAAGGTATTGTGAAATAGAATTTACTTTGTCATGACTTTAACATTGCTTCATTTTGAGTAATGATATTATCTTTAGCTTGTGGAAGCCAATCTTTATTGACAATGGAGTTTTTACAGAGATGAGATGAAGAGCAGACATTTTTACTTGATGTTTTACAAAATCGAAGTGTAAAAGTATAAAAGACAAGTTGAAGTGGTGTTTGCAAGCTCCAAACTAAAAACACCAACTTCATAGTTTAATTATGTTACAGATCTTGCTCGTTCTCTACTTCATTTTCAATTTTCTCCTTCTTCCTTTTCCACCTATCTAAATCAAACACCCACTTACATCTCTAACCAACCGACGTGCATAAACTTTTCTAAAATTCTCTCATCGTTGCACCTGACACACTCAATTTCTATTTGAAATTATTTGTTTTTATGTCTATCATTTTTACCCATGAAACTATTACATTGTAAGTTCTTTGATTTGAAAATCACTGTTTTTTTGTTTGTCATTGTTAATGGGTTTAATTTTTAAATTCTAGTGTCAACTATTAGTCATTATCAAAATGCTTAGGAAGTAAAAAGTATTCAGTTAATAATATCTATTCCTAATGAATAATATCTAGCTGGAAATTGGGGTGAATATCAATTCGTTTCCCCAGCTTTACTCAGGGTAGGTACCCAACCTTATTCAGAGTTGGAGTTTAAAATCACAGGAAATTCAGACTGATGTCAATATTTTTCTTGTTAGACAGTATAAACAGCAATATAAACTACCTTAAACATAGGGTATGTACTGGCTGCTGTGACTGGAAGATGCAGGACAGGAAAGCTTCAGGGTTGGTTGATCAAGTCATCAAAGATGCAAGTTCCTCCCAATCTTTCATGCTGCAGCTATGGTTATGGCTTTTATCCTAAACCAGGCTCACTTCAAAGTCACAGGATAGCAATATGACTACATGCTTCCTTGGTCTCATCCAGTTTGGGATAAAGGGGCATTAATTCCCACAGCTATCAAAAGCATTCATTGCTGGATATTGGAGAGACAATTAGTATGTCTGGTAAAGAACTTTTGTACACAGGACTCTAGATCGTAAATATGTTATTCAGAGCTAGTTATTCATTCTATTCAGGTAAGAGAGTAACTGGGAAAATATTTCAAGAGAAAGTACAGCTTAACCTTGAAGGACATACTTTAGAATATGATAATATAGGAGGAGGAGTAGTATCATACTAAGTCAAGTAACAGTATGGGTCATAGGTAATCGGTGGGATTGTAACTTACTTGGTCAATGGTGAGCTGTTAATGAAATCATTGGCTTAATGCCAGTTATCTGCTATATATGCAAAAAAAAAGAAAAGTCAAAACTATCAAACATAAGATTTGCATTTGAGCATTCCAAATGGTGCTTTTACTGTAATTATTTGTATTTTATGTTCTAGCACCTAGCACAATGGTTACATAAAGATACACAGTACTTTTCTTGAAATTAACAAGTAAACTTATTTAGTTGCAATCAGAGCAGCTGGACTGACCCTGGAAGATGCAGGGAATGGGTGGTGAACCACATACCTCCTCCCACCTGCAGATGGAATGAAGTTTGCTGGTACAAAGGAAGTGATGATGGATGTTTTCTGTAGTGTCTGAACCAGCATCTTTCCTTTCTCAAATGAACTAATAAGGGTGACTCTTAAAGTTAGCATGAGATATTTTTCACTGGAAAAATAATCTCGATTTGACCGATATTCTAGTCTAGTATTCTATTTGAGTATAAAATTAAATCTGAATGTTTCATTTTAGTATTTCTGTATTAGAGGTAAGGACATTTGGGAAGTAGAAAACACTTTAAAACTTTTGCTACTTGGTAGCTAAAAGCCATAGAATTTTTAGCTTGAGACCGTCAGTAATCCACTTAATATCACACAGTATTGATTTTTAACTTAGTTTTTATAGCACAGTTGTCAGACTCATGAATTCATATACAGATCCCTTTTCTTACTGGTGACTTGAAGATCTCTTTTCTTTACTTCTATTGTGAAAACTAGTCAACTTGACAGGAAATTTGGAGTTAGCTGGGAGAATGCAATTTTAAACATCTATGTTTCATAAAATCTGAACTATTAATAATGAAGTCTTAGAATACATTGATAAGTCACATACTGATTTTTCCCCAAATACTCCTACATAGTTAGGAAAACACATGCAGTGAGTGGACACTAAATGTCTCAGATTTGGAGGAGTCTCCTAATGTCTCATATTTTAAAATTTTACTTTCTTACCCTTGAGTATGATAAAAGAAGCATTTAGAGTCTCCTCTCATTCATAGCACCTACTTGTAATTCAGGTGGTTGGGTGTTTAAGATGTCTGGTACATATTTAAATTCTAAATGAGCAAAAGAGTACTAGATGTTCTTATTTCAGATAGTATATTGTGGTACAACCAGAAAATGGATACTGATTTGAATTGTTCATATAATCAGTTCAGGAATACTTTTTCAAAGTTGAAAAGCATTAATAAATAATGATTGTACTTATGTTTATTTAAAAGTAATAGGAAAATATGCCTCTTAAATTTAATATTGATATTAACTGGGATTCGGTATTATTACTGAAACTCTGTTTGATTCAATTCTGCACACTATTATTCCAAATACTTTTTATATTCATTTTCTCCTCTAAGTTTCCTTGTTGGGTCTCTTCCAGAGTGGTAGAGTGTAGCAGTTGTCTTTGCTCAAATGATTATTTTCATTTTTGTTTTCTCTCAGTTTGTTGTTAAAATAAAAATGTCATGAGAGTTCTTTCTCCAAGGATTTCTGAGTTTGCTTCCACAGGTGACTGACGTGTATAGCACTGCTCTTTGAAGTGAATCTTTGTGGAGTTTGCTTTTGTTGGAGCGTTCTAAGAACTTGCAAAAGATCAAGAAGGATGTGGAATCATCTACATGGCAAATAATTGTTTTTGTAGAGCTCAGGGGAATTTGATTTCAGAGTGCTTATCATGGGTCTATAATCTCCTTTTGAGTTTCAGTTCTCTTCTCTTAGAGTTTGTGATAAATGTAATTTGAGCCAACTTCTACCATGGGACTTATATCTACTTCATGGACTAACAGTGTCTTTGTAATTTATATTCCACTCCCTGTTCATCAGTTTTCTTTCCCATACCCCAAACCAAAAAGAAAGCAACAATGTCAGTTTGAAGTAAGAGTTTTCAGTCTCTCTGGGTTTCATTGGAAAATCAGCTAGCAGCTGTTATTGAGTACTTAGCATGGTAATAGGCACGGACAAACACCAAAGAAATAACAGACGTAGTCTCAACCCTCAAGCAATTTATAATTTAATTAATTCCTTAGGAAGATGCAGAATTTCTCACTGTCTTGGCACAGACTTTTGACTTATATTTTGGTCACACTTTTAATTCTATAAGAATACAAAAGATTTCCTAACAAATGAAAAACAGCCTACAAAATAGCTATTCCATCAAAACCCTGTATTAAGCACTAATCTGGTAAATAATGTCATACTGTGAGAGTCTTATAGAATGTTAATTGAACAGAAGCCCTAGAGCAGACAGATTGAAATCAATCAGTGAGGGCAGAGATAATTCATGGTGTTTAGTGGTATAATGAGTAAAGATGGCACTATAAGTGTTGTGGTGGGACATTACTTCATTAATTTCAGTTCCTGAGTCTTTCCCACTCTCCCCTCCACTTTGTCTTCAAGAGGGTCAATAATAGCAGTTTCCTACCAGCACATAACTTATAGGTGAGTTTTTGTGTTTAGATAAATTATCTGCCACTGAAATATTCAGATCTTTTAAAAACCCAGCTGATACACATTTTGCTTACTAATACATGATTAGGAACCTGACTGCTACAAAGAGTACAAACAAGGAAATACATGGATAACAGAAAACATTCATAAAATTGTAGGTAGAAGCCTTACAAAGAAGGTAGACAATAGTATGTACTTATTGATTATGAATACATCAGTCCAAACCAGATTGTTCAAAGTTAACGATAGTACCTCAGAAAGCACTTTGTTTTCCATCTGAGTTAATATAAACGATGTTTTTACCTTTTCAAGGAAATATTTAGTCTAATAAGAAACTAAAAACAAGCATGATGTCAACACAAGTAAATTCTTATAAACATATTTTGTTAGTCCTCCACATGGATTGTGTTTAGTCATTAGTATTTTAGAAAAAAGAAAAAAAATTGTCCAGTTCAGTGTTAGAAGTGGAGATTTGAGGACTGAGAACTGGGCAGCGATTAAATAATATGCCAAAATATAGGACAGCTTTTTCTCAACACATAAATGTGCAATAGCCTCTTTTTGTACAACTTAGCGCTGATGTTTGTTTTTAGAGAAATTAGGGCCTGTAGGTCTATTCTCATCTCTTCGAGGAGGTGTATTCTCATCTCTTAGA
The DNA here is from genome assembly GCF_040939455.1 of Microcebus murinus. Lineage (NCBI taxonomy): Eukaryota > Metazoa > Chordata > Mammalia > Primates > Cheirogaleidae > Microcebus > Microcebus murinus. The sequence continues at coordinate 33,321,548 of NC_134108.1, forward strand.
TATGCTAACAGAGTTACTTTTAAAGTTTAGGACATAATTTATCCTGGTTATAGGAATATAAATTTCTTTTTGCTGTCCAATTTCTGCTTTCTGAGCTCTAAACTAAGAAAATATTTTTGTCTTTCTGCTTTGCACAATTTGGAATCATAGATTTAGTAGTGGTGCAGAGTCTGTCCTTGTGTTAAAACAAACAACAAATGGATAATTTACCTGTACCCTTGTTAGGAAGAAATTTTACCCACATGGTTATTTACATCCTCATAATTGCCATGGGCATTTTCTTTAGTCTTCATATACATATGGAGGGTACCATTGCTACTCTCATGTTGCCAGTCTGCCCCCCCCAGTGGCTTCCCTTCACATTAAGAAATATAAGTGACAGTCCTTTCCTGTTTTAGAAGGCCTTGGATGAAGTATCCCCTGGCTGCCACTCCAAATTTGTTTCCTATCACTCACCTTCTTCCATAGTCCATAGCAAGCATAGCAGCTCTTCCAAGCATACTTCTGCCTTAGGGCCTTTACACTTGCTATTCTTTCTATGCAGACTTCTGTTTTTTCAAGTAGATGCATGCTTTCACATTCTTATTTCACTCAGATTTCTACTGAATTTTTTTCTTCAAAATACCTAAAGGCCAAATGGCAATTGTCTCTAGTACAGAGGAGAATTTATTGATTTTGTTTTACAATTTTTTCTCTAAAGTTAGTTAGGTCAAAGTTTTCAAAAGATTTTGAAAACTTTTCTTTGCCATTACTGCCACCACTTTGTACACATCACTGTCTTCTTTTTCCTGCACTTGTATAAAAAGATCCTTTGTGGTCTCCCTCCGTGAGCACTTGTCTCCTCCAAGTCAGTCTTCACACAGCAGCCAGTAACCGTGTGACATATAGAGTAAGTCAGAATACTTGCTCCCTGGCTCTGGTGCCTTCCTGTTCATGCAGTTTAAATGCCACATGTCTCAACACAGCTCCAGGGTCCTGCCTGCTCTAGCTGTGCTCACACCATTCAGTCCTTCATGAGTCTCCTTTGCTCACCAATCTTTGGCACCACTGGCTTTCTTTCACTTGCTTTAATGCACCGTGATCTCTGCTACCTTTGGGCCTTGCCTTTTTCACTTGCTGTGCACCTTTGCAAGCCTTCAAAATATAACTGCATTCCTAATATCTGCCTCCATTAGACTGGTGAATTTAGGGACTGTTTTCTTTTGCTTGTTCATGATAGGATCTCTGTAGCAAGCACCATGACCAAAGTCCAGCAATACAATCAAATATCATCAAAGAAACAAATACAGTGTGAGTTATAAAGTACCATGTGAATGGTATGGATTTAATGTGTAGAGTGAGGAGGCCAGCCTCATCACTGCCTTTGATGGTAAAGAAATGTGCTGAGGAGGAGAAGAGGTTTCATCTGGCCCTTGATGGATGGATAGCATTTGGATAATTGAAGATATACAAAGGCATTCCACGCAGAAGGAATGATATTGGGAAACACATGTTCTTTCGGACAAGTATTAAATATTGACTATAACACAGTGTTTTCCAGGGAAGAAGTCTGAGATAAGCTTGAAATTGTACTGTGGGGCCTTACTGTGGAGGAATTTGAGAGACAGATTAAGAAATATAAATGTATTATGTCATTTGATATAGAAACCTTTGGCAGTATGACTACTCATGTAGGTTAGTAATGTGTTAGTATCTGTCTCAGAAAACCAGGATGGAAGATGATTTGCAGAATGATGAGTTTTCACAAAGTTTAGGGAACTTAACAATCCTAAAAGCTTGAGATGGTAAGGGGGTCTTGTGGGGGGGGGGCTATGTGGTAGAAAGAACAGGTCAAGAGTGCAAGATTATGGCAGAACTATTGTTAAGAGCATTGTGAAATGACAACAGGAAGAAAAGTCAAAAGAGATTTCTAGATTTTTAGCCTGGGATACTGGCTGAAATATTGTATTGTGGACAGAAATTCGTAAGACTCATAGAAGAACTAATTTGAAAGCATAGATGATAATTTCTGTTGTAAACTTTTGATTGAGTTCTGGGGAGATGTGCAGATTTAATATCTTTAGGCATCTTGGTAAGTCTTAGACTAATTGTAGGCTATTAAATAAGTATTCAGTACAAGATAAATTAAATATTAAGTACTTAGTGCATAGAAATTTTTTGCATTTTGTTCCATTTTAGAGCCCTTAGCCAATCCTATTAGATTTTTTCATGTTGTTAAACCTATGATAAAAGCATATGTATTCAATTAAGTTTTCTTTTCTTTTTTGTTTTTTGCTGCTGCTTCATGTAGATTCCTGACTGAATATGACACTATTAAGTGAAAATTTTTTTCCTTTCTTTGTAAAACTTTTTACTTCGTAGGAATAAAGAAAACAGCCCAAAGACTTCTCCACTTTCTCTGCTCTTCAGATTTGATTGCTCCTGATAATAATGCTCTTAGACCTGTCTTTTTCTTACATCAGTGTTTTAAAGGGTTGAGAAGTGGGGGATTTTCTTTATAGGACTTTTGGCTGATGGCATTTCTCAATCCTCAAGGAATGTCATTCACTGCAGTGGGTGGTTTGAAAATATTTACCAAGGGTAAAGAGTTCCCACCTGCCATAATTTTCCTATGTTAAAATAGCCACTAGGTTTGACATTTCTGTGTATTGTGCAGGATTGCTAAAAAGTAGTTACCATGACCAGACTGGTTGATGAATAGTAATGATGAAAAGCAGGGTGTTTGGAATTCAATATGGAAGATAGAAATGCTAGATGTCAGAGAAGCCATATATTAAAGAGAATTTGAATTGGAAACTGAATCTCAATCTGCCACTGGGAACATTTTGATCATTTTGATTTATTAAACTTTTATAACAGCATTCAGATGGAGCTGAATTAAAACCTTTAGTCTTGGATAGTTTATGGTACACCAACCACTGTGTTACTAGTATCATTTTGAAGGTTCTCTTAGCACTCTTGGGGAGGGGAAAAGTAGGTGGGTGAAGGACTTATTTTTTTTCACTTATATTCTCACATCTAACATTAAGTCCCTTCTTTCATTAGCATTGTGTCAAGAATAAACACCTTTTTCAATGTCAACATATTAAGTACCGAAAAGTTTTCAATTTTACTATTAAATATATTCGAAACTCTGATTAATAATGTTCTAATTGAAATTGCGTTTTTTATATTTTATATGCCTTTGGTGTGTGTACTTGTACACTCAGTGGTGTCTGTGTCTATGTTTGTATTTCTGAGTTTTAAAGATAAATATTCCAATAGAAATAGGAATGCAATTCTGAAGCCTAACTTGCAAGTAAAAGAGTGCATTTTCCTACAAATATTGGAATTCTGTACATCAGGTTTTCTAAAAATCATCTTTCAGCATCAGCAACCATGGGTAGTCTTTTCTGAACAGTGGCTCCATACTAAAGAGAAATCAATTACTATTACAGAGGCACTGTAGGTTAAAGGCATTACAAGCTTCATACTTGGTTTTGCAGCCAGGAGAGGGTACTTAGCTGTGAATCAGGAATGATGCAAAAGATGGATGAGACAGAGTTCAAGGAGCAGTAATGTGAGGGTCCAGGACTATCATTTCAAGCTGTCTCAGCAGCAATGATGGATGGTTTGGTGGCAAGAAGTAATAATACCAGATGATGAAAGATGCGTCTCAGCATCTTGAGCCCCAGCATACCGTCTACCTGTTGGAGTTCTGGGGCATAATGATTCCTGATTTGCAACCAAACGGGTTTGCTGCATTTAGCAATCCAGATTTTTGGCAGCTGTGAAGGAAGCAAGTAGCATATCAAACACTCCTGCACATTGTAAATTTAATTACCTCATATTTATGCATAGTAGTTGTTGACAGGAACTTGTAAGCTATGCTAATATGGTAGGTAATTTGTTACCTCCAGAAATCACTTTCCATGTGTCTTCTGATCATTATCATGAAACATGATAAATGATCTCGCCCATGAGGTATAAATGAAAATGAAATGGATAATTGGATTCTATGTCTAAATTGTGGCTGGAATAGTCACAGCAATTATAATTGAATTTATCTCATAAAAATGTATTTGGTAATTTATCAGTGACCTTTCATCATCTTAAGCCTATGATTTTATATGAAACTACTTTTAAGATGATGGCAAAACATTTTTTTTCAAAAAGAGTATTTCCAAATACTTAATTTTCTATTTTCTTGCCTTATTCACCTATATATTATAACATTAATAATTTATTCAATGCTTTGATGAGCATTTTTGAGCAGTCACCATATGTTATTTATTGTGTTTGTTGTTAATAAAATGACTAAGATGTACAATCTTGAGGGTCTTATAGTTACATATGTAGGTATGGGAGTGTCTAGTTTTTAAATTATAACATTTCTTCTTTTGCACCTCATTCTATAATTCTATAATTCCTTTTTCTCTTATAGCTACTTTATATGAGGGTCCAAGAAGAAAACAAAACTACTTTTAATGTTTTTTTGTTTGTTTTCAATTAAAAACAACTGTCAATTTTCAGTTAACAATTAAAAGTTATCTGGAAGTGTAACTTTTCTTTTGAACAAGATATGCCAATAAGCAGGGCATATCCATAGGGAATTGTTTCCCCTCTCTAATTTTTTTGCTTGAAATTCCTCTATTTTCCATATCTGTTGGTAGTGAAGGTATCTTAGCTCCAACTGATGAGCTTATTTTAGTTTAGCTTTATTTAGTTTCCTTGTTGTAACAGAGGAAAATGACCATGCTCCAATTTATTCTTCTCTCTGGTAAATGTTAATTTAATACAACAGAATATAAAATAAATGTTTAGTATATGTTGTAATAATTTATGACATTTATAATACATTTGCATTGTGCAGGTGCTGTGATAGATGCTTTACATACATTATTATTTTCTTATCCATTTTTACCCAAAAGCATCCTGAGCCTGATAGGCAAAGTTACTCAGATCACCTGGCTCTAAAGGGCTAGTCTTAGATTTGAACCGAAATCTGATTCCAGTGCTCATAGTCTTTTCACCTTGCCGTGGTAACAATAGGCTATACAGAAACAAAATTTATATCATGGCATTAAGAAAAATGCTTCTTGAAACAAGATTTAATGACTATGAATAAGAAACAGAGTTGTTAGGTTTCAACCTTAAATTCCAATGATTGCAACTACTGTGTTACTATGATTATTACCTTATCACTTTAGAAAAATGCATTTAGCTTACATTGCTTGGCTACTATTTTTAACTAAATCTTGCCATGACAAGTAGCAGGATAGCTACAGCACTGATTGTAAATAGACTAGCAGGAGGTGTGTGAGCCTCTGTACATCAAGTATAGGGTATTTTAAAAATTACTTATGACTACTACACATGCCCTTTTTCCAGATTGTGATATACTAATATAAACATGTGCACACACCCATTCACACTGACATGTTATCAGTGCGGGCTCACTCAACCTCAATTTCAGCAAGCCTTTGTTAGAATCTAGGCAGAGACTGTCATCCGTGTAGTTTCTAAAAAGCTAAGAAATTATTCTGCTGTTCCTCCTGCATTCTTCTTCCCCTCTTCTCAACATTTTTAAAATTTTAGATCAAGAATTATGAATTGCTTCTGTAGGTCTAAGAAGATGTTGCAAATATGTTAAATGTCTTTAATAATATTACACGATTCTTTGGATTTCAGAGCTTCCCTGATTGTGGAAAAAATAAATTATCGAGAATTCAATAGCCTACAGTCAAGACTTTCTAAAGTCACAGTGCTCATTAATCAAAGAAACTCCATCAGCATTTAGCCTTAATTTTCTGTGAATATTAAAAATACCCTCCTGGGTACACATAATTTTTTTGTGGCTTAGTCATCTTTGATCAAGTTGGATGAAAATTTCAGACTCCCTGGCTTGTTCTTTATTTTTTTCTTTTTCTGCAGACTCCCTCTATTGACTTATTATTTTCAGGTTGGTGAAATAGCATTAGAAACCTTTTATGTATGCTCTGGAGGAAATTTTCTTCTATACTTTATTTTTTATATTTAAAGTAGAGTTGTAGCCTGAGTACTCTTCATGTTGAAAGTCAAATCATAAGCCAAATCTCTCTTCCAAATAACTCACCTGCAGAGTGGCTCCATTTCTGTTTGCTACCTGAGTAAAAAGCCTAGAGAGATGCTTTTAGATGGGCTCACAGAGTATTGCCTCGGACTAACAATGGCAGTGTAATCAGAGTTCAAATAATGTCAAGATACTAAATGACCTAAGTTGGCATGATTCCAGAATAATGTTAAATAAAGAAAATGTTATATTCACATAAAGGGAGATGCTATGAGAAATACATGAACTATGTAAAAATAGTGTATCATAAAAAGATAAATTCAAATAAATCTCAAAAAACGTATAGTTACAAAGCAGAAAAAATGTTTACTTAATTCCTTTATATGGTGTAATCCCTTCATAATATGTTTAACATACAAAGTATGTTACGTAACTCAACTACTCCTCTAACATGAGCTTGATTCAACTTAAAGGCAGAAAGATTCGAATGCCCAAACTTTAGCAGGTAGACATTCCTCTTGTTTCTTTTGATTTCAGGCATTCTCATGTTTTAGAAGTCAAAATACCTGGTGTAATGAAATGACATACGGAAAAACATATACTCCAGTCTTTGTGAATGATTTAGAAAGAGAAATTTTGATGAAATTAGATTTTGCCATAAATGCTGACTTTACATTTTAAATCTCAGTGTGAGATTCTACTCATACTAAATGATCTTTGAGTAGGATGGGGTGGGGGTGGTTGGTGGGTTTTCTGGGCAAGAGTTTAGAATAAATTATATCAATCCTCCTTTTCCCACCCTCTACAGAAAAGTGTGTATGAAACTTATATAGCTTGGTAAGTATTTAGCTTGGTGAATATTACCAGCACCTCAGAAGTCCCCCTCACTCCATTCCAGTTAATATCTTCCTCCCCTAAGGTAACTGCTGTTTCTGGCTTATAACAGTAATGCACAATTTAGGCAAATGGAATCTTAGTTTATACTGTTTTTATCTGACTTTTCTCATTCAATATTCAAGTATATGAAATTTATGCATATTATTATATGTAGCTATTTGTCATATGTTTTCATTGTTATAAAATATTCTATTGTGTGACTATGCCACAATTTATCCATTTTACCGATGATGGGATTTGATTCTTTTTCACCTTGAGCTATTTACAGTAGTGGTATATTAAAATGCTAGTGCATGACTTTTGAGGATATATGTGCTCATTTTGGGGTAGCATGTACTTGGAAGTGGAATTATCAAGTCAGAGAGTATGCTTATGTTGAGCTGTAGAAGATACTAGCAAAATATTTTTTGAATTTATTTTATCAGTTTATGCTCCAACTTGCAGCATGAAGTTTCATATCCTTACCAGCACTTAATATTTATTATCTTACCTTCCATTTTTAATTACCTTCTTTGTTCATAAGGGCATTCGTTCAACAAACGTTGATTACCTAATATGCAAAGCACTGAAGATACAAACTCAAAGATAAATATTAATAATATAAAGCCCTTGCCTTTAAGAAGCTCAATAAGTGAAGAGAGAGGCAAAAAATAAAGGTAAATCTTTATAAGACAAGGTGCATTTATTTGAAGGTACGGAAGGTGTGGTGAGGATAGTTTTTCAAGGACAGTAATAAATAAACTGAGATTTGAAGATAAATAATTTTGCTAAGTGTATAAGTGGCAAAAGGGCATTCCAGGTGGGATATAAAAGGTAAAGGTGGGATGATTTCCTTTGGAAAGTACAAGTTGTTAAATATGAGCGTATGATTGGAATTGAATTAAATATGAACATATGATTAGAATTGTCCAGTTGGTTGGACAGGTAAGTAGGGGACAGATCATGAAAGGGGCAGTGTATTTTAAGATCTATATTTGATGTTTACCTTCAGCTGTCTTAATAGAGTTCTGTTTATCAACTGCTGCGTAGTAAACCACCACTAAACTTAGTGACTTAAGACAATTAACTGTTTTATAATGTTCACAGCTTCCATGGGCCATAAATTTGGAAAGGCATAGCAGTGGATGGTTTTTCTCTGTTCTATAGTGTTTGAATCTTGAGCTAAGTCTCAAACTGAACAGCTGAAGGTGATTTATACTCTTGGAGGCTAGAATCATCTGCAGATTTCCTCATGCACAAGACTGGCACTTGAGCTGGGCTAATGCCACCAGCTAATTGAAAATTGTACATAGTACCTGAGGTCTCCAAGAACAAGTGTTCTAGCTTCCAGTGAACAGAGAGAAAATGATCTGGTCTTTTGTGACCTACCATCAGAAGTCTCCTTCCATAACTTTCTCTGTGTTCTACTTGTTGAGGCAGGCCTGAGGTCCCTCAGATTCAAGGGGTGAGAGGATGGACCAACCTCTTAATGAGAGTGCTATCAGATTTGCGGGCATGTTTTCAGACCTTCACAGTTTCTATATTATTTATGCCTCTATTGCATTTTCCATGTGTTATCTATAATGCTGTAATATTCACCAAAAATTATCCAGTATAGTTTTGGGTTTTATTTTATTTTTTTCATTCCTGGCCATTCTGCCTATAATTTGAATATCTCCTAACTGGCACCATGGCTTAGAGAGCACAGACGTAACCATTGACCTCTTCTTCTCCACAAGATTGACGTGATTTTATAAAGAGAAAAATATGAAATTACAATGAGTAAATGCATTTATTTAATACGGTTTGCAGTTATATATGAAAATAACTTGAAAGATTATTAAAAATATGCAGGCACAAATTAGTGCCTTAACATTTTAAACAAATCATTATGCGTTATAGTAGTGATACTAATAAATCTGGTATACGTTCATGATTAATTTCTCAACTTACTGTCTAGACATTTGTCCCATATCAGGCCCTTAAAACCTGGACATACACATAGAGATATACATTTAAAAACACACTGCATTCCACGGAGGCAGGAAACATTGCCCTTTAGTTACAATGTGGAGATCTCTCAGCTATCAACTTACATTAGTGTGACATTTTACAAAAATGTTTGCCAAAGAAACATGATACTGCTTTTCTTTATAATACTTATAATAGTAAGCTTTCTTTCTCAATTCTTTTTTTCATCTTGTGTCCCCTGATTGAGCTACTATTTCTGAGATTCTTCAGTCTCTATAAAGATATTAGCACATTTTACTTAGAGTTCCCCCCCCCCCCCCAGCAAATTTTCGGTTGACTGACTGAAGTTCGAAAAGATTGGGAAATTTGAAGGTTAGAGGAAAGGGTATGTGAGTAGTCTGGGTTGGTAGCCATTTTATGTCCTTATTTTTAAGAGACATGGTATTCATCAAAGTAGAATAGGGAGCTTTCTTTTGCTTTTTTTCTTTTGGAGAAGTAGCTGAGAAAAAAGAGCCCAACCCCCTAGCTGTATAATTATATTACTTATAGTCCAGAAACCCTTTATTTTATTATTCTTGAAACTTTCCCTTGCTGTGCACAGAACTAGGACTGGCTTCTAGTATTTTATGTTTTTGACGATATGACTTTTTTTGAAATTATGAATGTCAAATACCCGTTATTGTGTGAAAATGGGGTTGTTCGAAGGGAATGAAAGTAAAAGGTCTTTTACTGGCCAAGCTGTCACACTAAGTGCACTAAGTGCAAGATGTCCTTGGACAGGTAACTATTTATATGGTTAAACATCTCTCAAATATCACTAACTTGTTGTTTTATCAGTTGGGCCTATAATTATTCTTGTCTACCTCCAGTTTCCATCTGATTAGAAAACTTACGTATAATGATTTTATTTTTGATGGTACTTTGACTATAGGGCGAAGGTATTTTGGCCCTTAAAGGAATGCTGATAGAACTAGATGGTCACAATAATCATTCAGAAGTTCTTATGATTTTGATGACCACATTGATGGCTTTATTTTTATGGCATTGCCTTTTCTTCATCATTATGCCTGTAATACTCTTCAGTTACCCATAAAAACCTGCTTTTCTTAGTTCAGGGACTTAAGTGGAAGTGCACAGAATCTCTCAGACTCTTGTCCCTTGTTCAAATCTGTGTAATTCTTTTAAGTAGTTGCCATCAGGAATAGCTTATCTAAAGTCAGTAGTTCTATCTGCTGAACTCACTTCTCATTAGAAGTTCTCTATCTCTTAATTTAACCCAAGGTGTTTAACCTAATAGAACGCATAATTGTTTTTTGTTTTGTTTAATTCCAAAATTGAGGAAATGTTCTGTAATTGCTAATTTTAGGTCATTTTTTTTCTTTGGAATGAATATATATTGGTAGTCTTTACATTATGAAACTGAGTTGGATCTGTATAAGCAAAAGATGCCTTTTCTCTGCTAGGAAGATTTTTAAAGTCTCTGAAGATGTGTGTTTTTTGAACTGAAGAAAAGCCTTAAAATTATGACTGCTCTGGAGTTAGTAGTGTACAAGTCAATCCTGTTATTTAGAGGAGCCGTATATATGACTGAGGTCTTGTTCAGTTGGTTTTACTATGTCATCACAAATTCTTCTTGATAAAAGAAAAATAAATAATTATTGCATAGAGGGAAATGCCTAGCCAAAAGATGGCCATTGCGTACCCTCCAGGGGCATGCAGAAATAACAGGCAAATATAGTTCCCCTGAGTTGGGGCAAATAAAGTCTTCATTTTTATCTGCCTAGAAAACAAGGTCACTGAGTAGAGGAAGCAAGTAGTGTCTCCTTATTCCATTGCAGTCTGCATCATTACATTGAAAAAATGGCCATCTGTTGCTGGCTTCATATACATAAAAACCCCATTCATTATTTGAATTGTCTCAGAATGATCACAGAGTATATATTTATAATGAACATATGCTTATTATGTTCTATATTTCAATGAGTCAACACAATGTATTGTTGAGACCCAGGGAGCAAGTTGGCAGACTTACATTGCTTGGTCACAATTAAGTATTGGGAAATTCTTCTAATTGCATAGTTTTAAATTTCCTTAAAATGTGGAATTTAGGTTCATGTAATTTTTTTTTTTTTTTTTTTTTTTTTTTGAGACAGAGTCTCACTTTGTTGTCCAGGCTAGAGTGAGTGCCATGGCGTCAGCCTAGCTCACAGCAACCTCAAACTCCTGGACTCAAGCGATCCTCCTGCCTCAGCCTCCCAAGTAGCTGGGACTACAGGCATGTGCCACCATGCCCGGCTAATTTTTTACATATATATATCAGTTGGCCAATTAATTTCTTTCTATTTATAGTAGAGACGGGGTCTTGCTCTTGCGCAGGCTGGTTTTGAACTCCTGACCTTGAGCAATCCGCCCGCCTCGGCCTCCCAGAGAGCTAGGATTACAGGCGTGAGCCACCGCGCCCGGCCCATGTAATTTTTTAATGTGTTGATATTCTAGCTGTGGGAGACTCAGGATATTTTTAATAATACTTTTTTCTTTCTTGATTATATATGTATTACATGTGCATGTGTGTATGTGTATGTAATATGTATATACACACAAAAAAGAGATTATAATCTCAATGTAGAAATTTTGCAGTGGAATTTTTTTCTTTTAATTGATATCTCCTTTTTTATTGGATTCAGCCATTGTGTCTTAATATGTATTCAGATAAAATGAATACGAGTGGTGTTAACTATACTCCAAACCCTTTTGCCTATAATCTATGATGGAATAATAGTTGATGCTGTATAACATAGGCATAGTAAACATGTTACTGGGACATACATTGTCATTGCCAAGCGCAGTTTGTCTCCTTTCTCCCACCATATATTTTTTTAAATTCTCCTATCTCATAAAGGTGACTGATGAGATGGAGAAGTGGTTACCTGTTTATGGCCCTAGACTTGAAAGAACCAAACAAAGAGCTAAAGGCTTTCCTAGCTTTACTACTGACTTAATTGTTATTCTTGGAATCAACTGGATGTTCTTTCCTTGAAATGCTGTGAACAGGTTGAACTCTGACAAAGCTGAATTGAGGTATTAAACAACCAAAAGAGAAATTTTCTGTATTTATTAGCTTATGACTCATTCAAAGGAATCCATAATTTTCATCATAACCTGTGGTTTGCTGCCATGTGCAGTGTGGTACTGAGAGAGGCTTTTGTGAAGTTATTAAATTATTCCAGTAATTCATAATTTTAAACCAATTCATTGCATAGATATAAATGAGGAAGAAAGTGATTTTCAAACAAAATGAGATACAAATTTGTAGTTACCTTACAATTTGATTATATGGGCTAAAAAGCAAATAAAGTTTACTTTTTAAAATCCCTTCGCCTTTTTTATCTATACTAACTATGAAGCTAACCTTGTTTGAGTTTCTGCTGACAGGTCTAAAACTCTGTGCTGCTCTTGTGCCTTTTTATTTCAGGCAGGTAATAAAGTTATTACACCAGTGTTTTCAAATCAAGGTGAATAAAATGCCATAGTAATGCATAGGATATGAAATTTCAGTATGCAAAATTTGCAGTTTCATTGCAGAAATGATTCTTCTTATTTCAGCACTTCAGGTAGCAGGAAAGAACCTTGTCATAGATTAAATACTGTAATTCCACAGATCTTGCAGTTTAAAAATGAATACATATCACACAGGGATTTGAGAGACAAAATAGTTGTTTAATATGAAGAGTGGCATAGTTAGCATCACAATTTTCTTCTACCTTGAATTAAATTTTTGTTCAAAATATATATATATATGTGTAATTCTGGTGTCAGTACAATGATATATTTTATATCATTCCTGATTGATATTATATATTCAAATTACTTTTAAAATATATAAATGAGAGTGTTTTCCTCACATGAAAAATACTTTTTAAAAACATTTTAATTGATCTGATTTGACTAAAAGACAAAAAAGAATTATTGCTAGATTTGTAGCTATGCCTTCATGTTACAAGCTGGATAAATCATTTGACGGCACTTGGTCACTAAGCAATTGCTTAGAAAGCATTCTTTTGTTCCAGTCAACTAACTCCTTTAATTAAATAGTAACAATTTGTAGGTGCTGTGCATCAATGTCAGAGCAATTGGCTTGCTACAGGGTTCAAAGTGAAAGGTATTAAATCTTACTTTTTAAGGACTTAATTCTAGCACCTAAAACTAAATAAAATAAATAAATACACAGCTTCACTGTGGTCATACCCAAATGTTGATTCACACCCTGAAGTTGTAGTATACATTTTCTCACATGGAATGGGTAGAATTTATGGAAACATTTTTTTCTTACAGTAGTATGAATAACTTTTTTCTACAAGGCATTGTGGAGCCAGTCACTCATCCTGTAACAGTTGTGTTTAAATTTTGTCAGGGACTGTGAGAAATGCTGGGAACGTTTTATGCACATATTACAAATTTTATTGACCAACAGAAATAAAAGAAAATAAAACTCAACTCATAGTCCTACAGTTCCACCATCAACTGCTATTTGCTCCTTGGAATGTTTTCTTTTGGTGTTGGTGGGTTGCCAAGTTTTTTGCCCTAGGGATATACTTTTTACTTTTTAAAGTAAAAACTAATAATCTTCATAACTTGCATTCTTAAGGCTTGCAGGAAATTCTATCGAATAGACACGCCATGATTTGTGTCACTATTTCCTATTGTTGAATATTTTGATTAAGTTTTGCTCTTCTAAACAAAGATTTAAAATACATCATTATAATAAATTCCCAGAAGGGAGATTACTTTGATTTCTGGACACGTCTGTATTTCTTGATTTCTAAAAACATTGTTATCAGGTCACTTGCTTATGAGGAGGCTATATACTCAAATGCCCATTTACCTATATCATCTTAGCCATAGTCAATTCAGTGTGAATAAATAATCACTTGTACAGGGCTTGCATTCTCTTCCTCAAAATTCTATTGCTCTTTTGAGAAATGAAAATATAAGTGATATAATTTTACATAAGCATAAGTGGTGAATTTATTATTCTCAACATCATTGAAATTATTTTCTGCATTTTTGTGGTATTTCTCTAGAGGAACCTATTGGGGTTTTAGATTACAGAATTCTGTTTTTCTTCAACTTTATTGTTATAATTGACAAATAATTGCATATATTTAAGTTGCACAAGGTGATGTTTTGATATGTACATTTTGGAATTATTAAAGCAAGCTAATTAATATATCCATCACCTTTCATACTTTGTTTTGTGGTGAGAACTTTGAATATCTATTCACTTAGAAATTTTCAAGTATACAATGCATTATTAACTGTAGTCACCATGCTGGACAATAGACATCCAGAACTTATCCTAATTGAAATTGTGTACCTTTTGACCACCATCTCTTCATTTCTCCTTACTATTCTCCCAGCCCCTCATGGCCACCATTTCACTCTTTGCTTCTGTGAGTTCATCTTTTTTAGATTCCACATATAAGTGAGACCATGCAGTGTTTGTCTTTCTTTGCCTGACGTTTGAACTACTGTTTTCAGTGGGTAGCCACTGGAAGAGAATGAAGAAACTGTTTAGCTGGAAATAATTAATAGTGATTGAAAATACATAGTATAAACAGACATGGATAATTTTTCATTAAATGAGTACATTATTATAAAATTGGAATTTTTTTCACTTTAAAATTTTCTACCTACTCACCACTGAGAAATCATGTGTGCTTATTTCGTAGTTATTGGAAGTTATTTGTGTGTGAATCATGGTGAATACAAGGCTATGTACACTCTGTCCATACTTCATCATAACTGTATGCTAACACCCATCTAATTTCCATACATATAGATGGTAACAGCTCCTTTTGATCAATACTTAGTGTAGGGGCTGGCACAGGGGCCTCAGGTTGGATGATATCCAAACTTTGTGATGTCTTAGCTTTAACTTTAATTAACCATTGCCAGCTTATGAGCCACCTGAGTTATATGATTTTAAAAAGGAATCTATCAATTGGATTGAAGGTTTTAAAAAAGGGATTTTAATATAACAATTAAACATTATATAAATTAATTCTATCAGTGTACAAGTATGTAAATAAAATTGAATAATTTATATGAAAGAAAATTTTTAGAATTTGCTAACTGAATCATCGATATGAGCATACTACATCATTGATATGAGTAAGAATGATGAGGTATTTGGCTGCCTAAGGAACTTGTTAGGACTAAAAATCTGAAGTCTCAGAAAAATCACAGTGTGAAAATCATGAGAACATTATTACTCTTCTCAGAAATATATCTGAATTACAGTTTATAAACTGGGGATACAAGAGAAACCTTGTTAAATCTAAAAATTTTCAAATGTACACTTCCTGTTTTAACAACTAAAGAAAATGAAACAAATTATGTTGTCACAGATATGATACTAAATGTCCAAAAAATACTTCCAATTATTTATAACCTGCTTTCTATTTCTTATGGGAGCAAAGACCATTTTTCTATTCATCAGTGATATTATTTTAAGTTTCTTGAAACACTCAAGTACCATTAAATTATCCTGTTGAGGCATAATTTAAAATCATTTAAAATTTATTATGGGGTAGCTGATAAAATAAATGACTGAATTATGTGATACAATGATGTCCTTCTTCCTCCCCTCAGCCTCTCTCATGTCCATTTTCCTTTCCTTGAGCATCAGGTAGGTGATAGGGGACAAAATGAGTACATTTCTTATTTAATAGGAACCACAACTGTATCAAAATTCAGTGAGGAGAATGATACAGAAATAGAATAAAATTGACTTTGAAGCAATTCATTTAAGTAAACAAATGGTAGCAAATAAGAAAAGTAATCCTATCTCCAAGGCAAACATTCTAATGTTGAATTTTGCAGGAATTTGGATATAGTAAGGGAACATCTACTGTAGCCATTTTATTGTAATAATTTTCATCATTTCTATCATTTCCTTTTACAACAAATAAAAAAAAAATCACATAGATCAATTATTGGCTCTTCTGTGATTTCTATTGCTCTGACCTAGCTCAGAAACATTTCTAAAGGTGAAGTATAAGCTTCCTACCAACTTGAGAAAAAGTGGAGCTGAGATCTCTCCTAGGAAGAAGGATGAGAATCATGGTCCATATTTGTGGTAGGCTGAAAAATGTGCCCCAAATGTACCATGTTCTAATTTCTGGAACCTGCGAATGTTACCTTATGTGCAAAAGTGATGTTTGCAGATGTGATTAAAGATACTTGAAATGATGGGAGTATCCTGGATTATCCAAGGGGCCCCAGATACAATCACTAGTGTCCATAGAAGTGGATGGCAGGGGGACATTTAACTCCAGACAGGAGAAGAGAAAGCAATGTGAGCAGTAAGACAGACAGGAATTGGAGGGATGTGGCTACAAGACAAGGAATACCAGCAACCAGTAGATATTAGAAAGAGTAAGGAACTGATTTTTTTCCTAGGCTGTTTAAAGGAAATATGGCCTCTGACACCTTGATTTTGACCAAATGATACTGATTTCAGATTTCTGGCTCCTAGAACTGTGGGAGAATTTCTGTCGTTTTAAGCCACCAAGTTTGTGGTAATTTGTTATAGCAGCCATAGAAGACTAATGCAATATCACTGCTTGCTTCTGTAGTGGAAAGGTTGATCTTAGGATCCTTTATGTCAAGGCCTCATTGACAAATAAGCAACTAGGAAGCAGATTGGATTGAAAGGTATTTTGTTCATCTGTTTGAAAAGATGAATGTAGAAGTGTTATTTGCCTTGACGTTCACTTTGTTACTGACTTTTTCTGGATATGTGGCTTCTATTTCTGAGTTTGTATTTTACCAATTAATTGAATTTTGATAAGTGACATATGTTTGTAAAATATCATTATAATAGAAATAACTGGATGAGAATATACTTTCATTATGATTTACTGGATTTCAAGACACTTAAAAATTATTTGAAATATAAAAACAAATATAGCAATTTGAATATATAATTGGGGTTTTAGAATAGGTTCATTTCTGGAGTAATGAGCGTAAGTCATTAGTTGAAAGTTAATTGGTAACATGGGCAAAGTTTATCTTATATTTTGGGGATTGCATGCTTCAGTTAATACCTATCATACATTTGGGATTTATTCATACCACACCGCTAGGTCTGGTAGTGTATTAAGTTATGAAGAATATTAATATTGCTGCAAAACAATTACTTATTCATTTGTGAACTGATTAAAATTCATGCATAATTTATTGAAATGAATAGAGATTTTATAAATAAACCTCCTTGTTCTCAAGGGCCTAAAAACAAAATACATATGCTAATATAAGGCTACTTTTTACATCCAACATAAAAAATTTAATATGTAGGGGTATATTAGTCTTATTAATGGTTGGTTTCACTTGTAATAATAATGCTGTTAATCAATGTATATGCTTTTAATCATCTCTCAACATTGCCACATTTCCAAATTTGAGTTATTGCTTTAGTTATTGGACTGCCCGCCCCCCCTTTTTTTGCCTGACCATAGCAAGTGAGATACAAAACTGATCAGAGTGAATTGCTGCCCTTCTTCAGGCCAAGAGCCAGATTACATCACACTCATTTGTTTATGTACATATAACACTAGTGTTGAATATTCATTTCCAGTTTTAGAATGTATATGCCCTGTGGCAGAAACAAAACAGAACAAAATATATAGGCCCCACAGATAGGGCTTGTTGATACATTTAGAAATGTGGAGTCTTTATAAATTCTTCAAGTAATGATTTACAGGTGAAGAAATTGTAGCACAAAGAAGTTAGATAATATATTTAACTTTACCCAGTAATTACTATGTATACAGTTTTGAAATTAGGCTTCTTGACTCCACACTTTATTTTCTTTTATGCCATTTCCTTAAAGATAAAAATGATGACACTTTACTCTTTCATTTGTTTCTAATATATCTTTGGTGTAGCTTTTATCTCCCTTCCTTTCCATCTTCTGCTCTCCTCTTAGCTTTTCTCCTTATTTTCTACAGCAGGGGTGTACAGAGTTTTGACAGGTGAGATTTGTTATTCAGTATACACATATAAGGTGAGGTTTCATAATACCTATGAATTTATAGATCAACCAAAGTTTGTTATTTACAATTCATTTGGCATACTGTTCGTTTCATCCTTATGTTGAGTATCAGATCTCTTGAGGTCATCATGAAGCTGTAAAATGAGTAGGGTATTGCTGCTCTGGGGTAGAACCCCAGTGAACTATGAATTTCGCTTTTTTTGCTACTTAAATTAGTCAGTATATGAGCCATCTGGCATGAAAACAAACATTGCACATGTTGAGGCAACTCAGTTTATTCACAAAATACAGACTGCATCTTAAAACATATTCAACGTTTAGATAGTGTGGGAAAACATTTGCATTTTTTCTATTGTGTTCCTTTCTCTATTCAGTTTCATTTTAGTTAGGGTTTCGAAAATATATCAACCAACTTTCTCCCTATCTGCTAGAACCTTTGAAAACTCTGAATATAAAAGGTGTTAGCCTAGTTGGTGAAATGGTTAGCTCAATCTTATGTTAACTGATAAATGAAAATTCGAAACTATTTGGTTTTATTTAAACTTTTTTCGAGAATAATTCTCCATTGAGTTCAGTTGTGAAATTAGAAATAGTTCACCTGCTACACAATTTTGACTATGTATTGCTGAAACCACTTGCAAACCAATAGGAATAAATTTTGTGGTTAAAATTTATAAAACAGGTGTTAAGAACTGCATTTACATAGAAATAGAAATGATTCAAAATGTATGTAGTTTATATACCATATGCTGTCTTCTTCGATCTTAGTTTTATTTTCACTTTAAACATGAGCATAGTGAATCACAAGGTCATATGGTTATGCTGGTAATTAGCTTAAAAACTATTGCCATAATGAGCTGTGATTATTTGAGGGGAGTAAATTATATTCTTCAAGGGATTTTTGGATAAGAAAAAAAAAATTGTGTTATATCTGTTATTCTTTATCACAGTATTCTGTTTGTTTCCTGTATAACTGTCAGTTTAAAGAGAGTTTGTTGTTGGATTTGTTGTTTCCCTTAATGTTACTATGTCTCCCCTACAATATATATGGATATCACCCCAGCAGTTCGTTAGCTACTCAATAAATATTTGTCATGAATTTTGAAGGAATATTCTTGAAAGTAATATTAGCCTGAATAGAAATCTGGGCAAGCTAGTCTTACCCCTTATGTTATGGATATTTGTAATTTAGGGGATTTTAAGCTAGACACTGTACTGTTATACAATCAGGGTTAAAAAGAAAATTCTGGATTTTCTTAAAAATCCATTTTCTTGAAAATGAAAATTCTCATTTCAATTAAACCTGCATAAGATGGTAAAATCTATTTAGGCACTTTTTTTGCAATGTATCTTTTTCCAAACAATGCATTGCCATTAAAATTGAAAATCTAGTTTGAAAGACAATTGGTTGTGTGTTCTTAACTTCTCCTTATTTGTGTCTTCTCTAGTCTACTCCTACCTGGAATGGGTTGGAGTATGAGAGCATTATGTGGTTGCATTTAATAGTGTTCCTTTATGTAATTTGTTCTGACTTAAAAAAAAAACAAAAACATTTAAATCAATTTTTGTGCAATTACTACTTAGTAAGACTAACACTTTCCTCTGAAGTCTTTTAACTTTCTTGAGAAGTGTGCGAAGTGTTCAAAAATTCTAAGAAAACTGCATGTGATCAAAATGTACTAATGGGAACTTCATGACTTAGTATTCCCTGTGGACAGCCACATGGAGAAAGCTATAGCTGTGGAGTACTTCCTAAAGTCCTATAGCTCATTTCAGTTGCATTGCTGTTATGGAACAAAAAGTGCTATAATGTATCATTCATCACATCTAAAAATTTAAACATTGAAATGTGTCCCAAAGTTTCTTTCAAGCAAAGATATCTCAAGCTATCCCAAATCAAATTGCAGTATACCTTTGACATTTGAGTTTAGTATTTGATGCCTCGCTTTATCACCTAGTAGTCTCAAAAGTCAGTGATGAATAGTGATTCGTGATTTTGCCTCAGTGTAAATTGATGTGGGTGTGTGGAAACAAGTCAGCACCTGGCATCAGCTTCTGAGTTCAGCTTTGCTACGCCTTGCTTCTACTCTGATCTATAGGAACTCTGAAGGCATAGGAAGCAAAACAAAAAGAAAAAGAAAAAAATACCACTTGGCCATATTTCATGAATGAAATAAAATATCAAAGGTCAACTCTACTCTGTTGAGTAATTAGAGCTAATCCTAGCTATGTATCTCTAAATATTTTCTCTCTATTTCCCTTGTTTACTCTTCCTTTAAAAGTTTATCTCCTGGAGAAAGATGTTGTCTCAATAAAAGAAAAATTGTGGTAAAATAGTCATATGCCATCTGCAAAATTATTTGTTTTATAATAGTATAGTTGCCAGACCATTCGTGTTTGTTCCTGGTTTTCTTTTAAATATTTATCATATGCTCCCATGTAAATTGTCCATTAAGCATGTAGGCTTTGTGACACATTAATATATCTATCTATTATAATATTTTAGATTTTTCGCTAATCAGAGTGCACACTCATCTTTCCTAGAACCTCCAAGACCCATCGCTCCTCCACAGCTGCTTGGTGTTGGGCCTACATATTTGCTAATTCAACTAAATGCCAACTCGATCATCGGGGATGGCCCGATTATCCTGAAAGAAGTAGAGTACCGAATGACATCAGGATCCTGGACAGAAACCCATGCAGTCAATGCTCCAACTTATAAATTATGGCATTTAGATCCAGATACTGAGTATGAGATCCGTGTCCTGCTTACAAGACCTGGCGAAGGTGGAACAGGACTCCCAGGACCTCCACTAATCACCAGAACCAAATGTGCAGGTAAGACTGAACAGCAGGCCATTCTACTTTGTGACAGAATCTAGCATAGACTTACAGTACGCATGCAATATTAAAAGTTCGAATTATTGGGTATGTGATTTAGTCACTCTATTCTAAGAGCTCCAAGAATTAGGTAAATCATCACCTCGGTTATATCATAATTTGATTTATAAGTAACATGAATGCTTTTCCATTATTAACCTAATATTATATGAATCTAGAATCTTTTTTTGCATGGTAATTTTGGTGAGCCTGGTATGTGTTCAGTCCAAATATCTCCGACAGGTATTGCTTGAAATTATTATTGGAGAAAAAAAAGACATTTTCAGTTCAAGCAATAGTGAACACCTTTTTACTGTGTGGAAATGATCTTCTTCAATAATTTTCTTATAGTCAGTACAGAGGCTGTATCATGTAAAATGGATAGGAAAAGTTACTCTGCACAAGGCCTTAGTGAGGTAAGTATTCTGTTCAGAAAAATCCCATTGTTGAGGATTAGCTCAGTAGCTTGACACCCAGATGCAGAATACACAGAGAATGCCTTACATTTTTATGCCCTGTTATTGCTCTTCCTGTGACTAAAACGGAATGCTGAAAATATTAGCTTATGAAGAAAACACAAAGACTAAAAAGTGAAATAAAAATTGGCAGGGTATGTTGCCTCATGCCTATAATCCTATCACTGTGGGAGTCCGCGGTGGACTGATCGTTTGAGCTCAGGAGTTCGAGACCAGCCTGAGCAAGAGCGAGACCTCATCTCTACTAAAAATAGAAAGAAATTAGTTGGACAACTAAAAATATATAGAAAAAACTAGCCGGGCATGGTGGTGTATGCTTGTAGTCTCAGCTACTCGGGAGTCTGAGGCAGGAGGATCGCTTGAGCCCAGGAATTTGAGGTTGCTTTGAGCTAGGTTGATGCCAGGGCACTCTAGCCATGCCAACAGAGTGAAACTCGGTCTCAATCAATCAATCAATCCTGGCTTCTTACTGTACCATGTTGTTATAATGGGAAGAATTTTTAGCTATTTATTAAAAGCTGTAAAGCTATTAAAAAGTTTGTTATTTGAGTGCAGTATTTATTATTGAAAATAGTTTAATTTTTAAAAAGGACATATCTAGCTGTAACTTTTCATATTACATGGCTGGATACTTTCCGGACAGGCCTTGTATTCTCATCAAGCCTTATGTTGAAATACCTGAAAATTGAAAACTAAAACTGTGAGGTCTATGAAGATGTAAGTGCCTATAAAATACCTTTTGTTTCTTGAGCCATCTGTTTATCATTTGCAGTATTGTTGGGTGACCCACCAAGAATATTGATGTACAATCAAAGTAAAACTCCTTTCAATTGCCTGATACCCTGTGATACTTAAATATTTTTAAATCCGGCTCAATTTTTATATGTTAATAGCACCAATTGGAAGATATTCACTAATAAGAAGTTTAACTGTTTATGACCATTAGTTTGAGATCTAAATGATAGAGAGTCTAATAATTTGTTGATTTTTGTCATTTACCTCATGGTTGAAAGGCAGTTTAACTTGAAAGATGTTGGGTAAATCTTCATTACTCAGCCTAAATCTCACCATTTGCTTTTCAAATATTCTGTACATCTACGTCTTTTCCTTTGATGTCATGTGACTTAAATTGTTTTTATGGTAGAAAATAAACTTTCTGAGGAAGAGACTAAGTTGACTCCACACGCTCAACTAGTCAGAGAAATCATTTAAATAGTAAAAAACATATTAACGAACATTGATTTATCCCTATTGAATGCTTATGTTCTTAGTACACATTGAATTGTGGTAAGTAAAAATATGACTATAAAGTTCTTTGAAATATTTTATTCAGAGTATAACCTTATCTTTGTCAGAGGAGATAGAGTAAAAATAACACATTTGCTAACTTATAAATGCCGTGACATTTTGGGATTATACTGGTCTTTTTATCTGACTTTTTTAAAGAAACATTTAATTTGCATACTCTCTGTGACGTAAAATGCTATCAGGTTCAGTCATTTATAGTTTTGGTTCCAACTGTGGTAAGTTTGTTTTAAAACCATCTTTCACATGTGATGAGTCTTTGTCATGCATATTTATTTTTAGAGTGTTGAAAACTGTACAAAACAGAGCACTATTTATGCTAACTATAGTATTAGCTGATTTTTAGTACAGTTTTCAACACTCTAAAAATTCTTCATAATCTGGGGAAGCTATACCGTTTAGACCCCAAACATAACTTTTGGAGGCAGTTCTCATATACTCTAACAATTCTATATTATTCTATATGCCTGAATACTAGTTTTATTAGTGGTTCTGAACAGTAGATCTATAAACAATTCTATTTTAATTATGACTGGGAGTAGTCCACATTATAATTATATAGTTTTACCATTAATATCATCTAATTGAATAAATATTGATTACTTTGAAGTAGTTATTTTAATATACCCTACATATTAGACCACCAAGAGGTTTGTAAAAATGTATATATGTGTTTGAGATATCAATTTCATATAAATTTCTTATAAGTAACAAAGAAATGAAGTTTATTTTCTGCCAGTCAGAATTCTCGTTTCATTTTGGTATATCACAGAGGAACAATTTTTGTGACTGTTAAGTACCAATCAAAGAGTAAATTAGTTAACATTTACTATTTTAAAGATTCCATTTTAATACATTTAAGCCATTGCCATTTTACTTTTGGCAATATTAAATGTTATCTATTTGCCAGGAATCTGTCAATAATTTTTCAGCAAGTCAATAGATAGGTTTTACTAATGTATATTAATGAACAAATTTTATATTTTCAAATGAAAATGAAGATATTTTTATAGCCAAGCATTAATAAATACTACTTTAGAACCAGCATATGAGGTAAATCTATCATGATATTTTATTTTCACACCAATTCTATGGGTTAGATATATTATTATCCCACTTTTATAGCTGGTGAATTTAAGATTCAGGAGAAAACCAAAAACGATAGTGATTTTTCTAATATCAGATAGTTGGGTAGCTGGACCTCAACTGCATGTTGTGGTACTTTAAAAGCCTTAATTCTTTTTCATTCTACTCCTACCATAGGTAATTTTTTTTCTCTTATAATAGTATAGCATGAATAAATAAAAGTACAACGGTAAAATCCAGTATGCATGTACAGTTTTAAAAATGGGATCTGCATGGCTAACTTATTCCTTAAGAACACATAAGTTAATATTTTCAGCTTCACTTATATATATATATAGTATATATAGTTTATATATATAGCATATATAGTTGCCTAGTGCTCAACTTACAAATATATGCTGCATTTTAAATACTCAAAACAGTTAAAGAAGTATATAAAAGTGTTTTAATTTATCCTTTTCTGAAAATGTCCTGCCTGGTTGCCAAAGCTATTTTTTTTGTTGTTGTTTTCTTTGTAAAATATGTTACAATCATTTGGTAAGTAAGTACAATTACCTGCTTCAGGGTCTCTGAAGTTAGGAGAGGTGGTAATTACAGCCTGTGGTGGCTGAAGCCACCTGCACCTGCCTTGTGCTTCTCTATGAACCTGAGGAGTATGATTAGTTTACTGTGAGTTTATACTCTGACCCATGTTGTTGTGCACATAATGTTTCCTCAGGCATTTTATAAATTTTAAAAAAGGTATAAATGTGAAGTTGTCTTAAATGGGAAGTAATTCAAAAACTCCAAGGAACAATCAGAAAGTATGCTTGCTTTTTTCCTGTGTGTCTGTTTCCTCTGGGTATACCATCTGGTATAGAAGGTAGGAAAATACAGTTTTTC
The DNA here is from genome assembly GCF_040939455.1 of Microcebus murinus. Lineage (NCBI taxonomy): Eukaryota > Metazoa > Chordata > Mammalia > Primates > Cheirogaleidae > Microcebus > Microcebus murinus. The sequence continues at coordinate 33,346,110 of NC_134108.1, forward strand.
TTTCTCTTATTAAATGGAAATAAAATATGCCATCAGAAATTGTCCGTGTTGCATGCTTTGGCAATTGTATGTTAAAATTGCTCTTTGCAATTGCCTTCTCCTTCTGGGTAAGCCATTGTGGAACTGCGTTATGATTAACTGTCATTTTAGCAGCAACTCCCTCATAGGGAAGGTCAGTAGTTCAGAGTGTCCAGAACATAATATATTTACACAGTTGGGAAAACTACTCTCTACTCTTATATTGAAGTTCAGTGCTCTTGGCAATTTTCAATGAAACATTTAGATCTATGAAGCAGTGAACAGGAGAGTATCTTATTTTAAATGAAAACATTTACTAAAAATCTATTCTTTTCTGTCCTAAATTCAAAATGCAAAGAAAAACAAAATAATACTCAGGGTTATACCAGAAACCACAAGGTGAGGAATTAAATTTTGGACTTTTGTCTATAGCTTCATCAGCAAAATGGTACCATATATTAATTTTTTTCTGTGGTCCAAGATAGTTCCCTATCACAAAGACTAGTTACCATTGCTACTCAGCCTAGAGGTTAAAACAAACTAAACACTCTTCTAAGAATTGGTTTGGCTTAACAGTATAAGGATGACTTATTATTTAATTTAAACCGAAGGCTTATTTCAATGCTTGCTTTAAAATTTTTTGAAATGTATTAATTTCTTCTATATCATTTTTGTGTGGCTGTTTTATTGCTCTTGAGCAAGAATTTTAAAAGGTGATGCTATTATTATTAAAGTCAGGAAAACTAAAGATAAAAAGCCATAGCAAAAGTAATGGAAAAGAGTTCTTCAATTTTCTTAGAAATCCAAAAGTAAAAATCCTGTTTTAGATTTCTTTTTAGTGAGTAATAACTTGATTTTGTTTTTCAAATTCTGTAGAGAATATTTCTGTTTGAAAAACATTTATTCATAAAAAAAAACAAAAAACTTTTGTTGGCTTCTTTGTTAACAATACAGGGTTGAGCACTAGGTCTTCAGAATTACACATCCAATGGCTTGCACTTAAGCTCCTAGTCATCACTAGGACAGAACTATAAACCAAGAGTAAAATGCAAAGTGATATGACTAGAATTAAGAACAGAGGGAACCGCATGTTCAACCCACTTATAAGCATTGCTTATGTTTTGTGGGTTCAGAAAATACATGAATCACTGGTTACTCTGCACTTGTGGAAGGTAAGCTGATGCTAGGTCTAACATGATCCAGCTGTTATCCAGTTGTTTTTAGGACGCACACTAAAAGATTGATTGGAACTCAGGAAGAACGAGGGTCAGAGAAACCATGAAAACATGCTTACTTTGTATGTCTTTATATGTATATATTCTCTACAGCATCTTTCTCATGTCACATCAGAAATAGGAAATACATAAATTTCTGAAAAGTATTACCATTCTCAGTAATCAAAAAGGTTAATTTTAATATAGGGATTTTAAAGCTATTTTATAAGTGGTCTAATTTTATTGTTTGAATTACTTTTCTTTTTCAAATATGTGGCTTTTCTAGTATGAATACACATGAACCAAAGGGTATAATGCATTATTTTAGAGGATAAAATCATGAATAAGTGGAGAGAAATTCAACAGATACTGAGTATTTGATGGCACATTTATTTATTTCACAGATTTTATAGAGGGTCTGAGTTGTGCACATTGCCATACCCAGGACTGCAGATGATGCAACATTAATGACAGGATTACCACTCTTAAGAAATAGACCATTTACTGTTACAACCATAATAAAAATAAAAACATAGTACATGATATAATAAAAATACAAAATACTTCAGAAATTTAGAGAACAGCAGGTTAATTTCTGACCAAAAATTAATTTTTCGCAAGCACTTTTAACTTTTCTAAACAGAGTTGGATTAATGCTTCTGCTGAACAGACCCATTGCCTTATCCCTAATTCCTAACCTGTGAAATAATGCATAAAACAATGTCCAGCCAGTATTTACCAGAAAGATGATTTGCCTTCCCTCTTTCCTCTCTACCCATATATAGGCTATATGGACACATGGAGGTATTAAAAAGAAAGATGTAATACACACCCTAATTTAAGCCATCAAAGTAATTTTTTTAAATCTTGAGGGTTCATAGATTATAGAAATTTTATCCTAATATTCCCTGGTAATTGAGAGAGACAGACTGACTGACTGCTACAAAAGCAATCAACGTCTATACACTATGCTAAAATGGTCTATAACACTAGAAGCTCCAAGCATTAGAGTCATGACAGTTGAATAAATATGAACTGGTGTTGCTCACTACCTTTTTTGTTTCTTACCTCAAGAACAGGATGTACAGTTAATTGTGCATCTCAGTTCATGGCACATTTCCTTAAATGTAGTATCAGCAACAGCAATGTAATTAACATTACTAATAGTATAGGGTTGATTTTGTTTTAAAATTGTGTCATCTAACTTTGTGGGTGAAAAGCATTTGGTAACCAGTGAAAATGACACTGTATTTATTCATAGTACTTTACCACATGCTGAGTCTGTTAACTGTATCATTAAGTACTCCTTTATCGGCTTCATTTGTTTTTATTGAATTTCAGGTAGAACAATAAAGCTACAGGTAGAAATTATTTGAATAACAACATCAGTCTCAATGTTCTGGAATTTTCCTCAAATCCTAGGTCTTTTATTTGATATCAAGAAGTACAAATGGCTTTAAAAATAAAATGATATATTAATAATGTCTTACGTGATAATAACACAGGAGTGTCTGATGTAGAAAATGATCTAGGTAGAATTAAAAAAAATATGAATCCAGATATGAAACTCTGAGGGATGTGTTAGTGATGAAGGTGGGTTCAGGACACCCAGCCTATGAGCTTCAGACCTTTCCCTGATGGTGCCATTGGGGTCATCCTGTACACTTGCTCTTGATTTCCTTCCTCTTTACTCAGAGAATCTACTTCTGCCTTTTAATTCTCATTCCATGTTATGTCCTTTTTGAATTATGATTTGTTTCCTTTGCTTTGGAATCTGTAAGAAAATGGTAAATCAAGCTCTGCCAAAATAAATAAATAAATAAATAAATAAATAAATAAATAAATAAATAAATAAATAAAAATCGCAGTCACCTCTTTATAGAGGTTGTGGGGAGGACACCTTTGTGATTATTTCTGGAATTCATTTCCCCAGACCAATTCTACCTACATATGAAAATACTATAATTAGCATTTGGGGGAGTATTGCTCATTTTGTGCAATTTCTGGAGGGAAAAAAATGCCATTATATGTATGTATCTCATTATTTCATCATTTAATTTGACTCTTACCTTACTAAATCATTAGCTTAGGATTTCAGTTTCTGGTCTTCACTGTCTTCATACAAGATATGGCCTTGTTATAGCTAATAATTACTGTAGGGATAACTCTACCATCTTTTCTCTCCACCAACTTGTATATAAACTACAGAGGAGGGGAGAAGCCTATTCAAAGGAAAAGGATAATGAGTGAATTCTAATTTCTAGCCTTGTAAATTATAGTCTTACTTTGTGAACCCAATAGAAAATGAACTTCAAAGGGCAGAAATTCATGCCTTTCTTGTCACCCTAAGCAAAATCTGTGCAAATTCAGCTGTCACTACATATGATATGGTCTAGAAATCATTGAGTGATGTCCATTTTAATTGTCTCAGCTAAATCATCTCAGTGAAGTTGAGTTTAAATAACTCATCTTTCATTCTGTGACTGTTATTTCCCACCCCTACATAATCCTTCTTTGCAACAAGAGAATAATAAGCAATCAGAAAAAAGTTTGAATTATTTTAAATTATTAAAGTATTTTAAACAGGTGCTGTATTCTTTCTTGTTATATCTACCTCTCCAGATATACTACATTTCATATTTTTTATACTAATGTTACATGTGAACATATAAGACATTATTGCCAAAACAGGGCATGCATACACGCACACGCACACACACACACACACACACACACACACACACACACATACACATACACACTTTCCTTTTAAGAGTGATTAATTTACAAATTAGGATACCACTTTAAAAATTATGAGGAATAATAAAGCAGTGTCATAGTTCCAGAGTCCCCTCTCCTGCTTTTTTATCTCTTTTCTCTAGCAAATTCTTGCAGCTTATATATATTTGTGTATTGTGCATGTACTTGCTCTCTAAAACAACCAGCTCCACTCTGCTTAGGTGGAGGAAATGTGACAGAGGTGAACTAACTATCCCTAAGCTTAATTTCTTTGGAGTTCCCTTGCTGGAAGTCCCAAATTCTGTAAAAACTGCATGGAATTCATATATGCAAATTGTTATTATAAACTATACATAATAAAGCAGTACACCGAATTTTGCAAATAGAATTTTTAAAAACATTCCTCATTCTGCAGTGTTTATAAAACTATTCTCATTTTTGTCAGTGCATTATTATTCCCTATGCCTGTGGGGTTTTTTAGTTATATATATTAATACAATTTGATATTCTGCTTATTTTAATTGCCCACAAGTGAACCCATTTTCTATGTTTCTGTAGGACATTCTCACACTCATCTTTAATGATTGCTTAATATTCTACTGGATACATATACTTGAATTTATTTAAACATTTTCCTGCTACTGAAAGTTTGGACTAACTCCAATAATTGGCTATTCTAAATACTGCATTGAGGATCATGCATATATATTTTTTCCATATGACTAAAAAATTCTTGACAAATACTAGTCAACTACTTTCTCAAAGTATTCTATGAATGACCTTTACTTACACTGGCAAGGCTAGTCACACAATTTTAGTACAAGAAAGTACTTTATAATTAATCAAGTCCAACTCCCCTATTAATCATGGTTCTGGGCATTTAGACTCAATAGTAAAGTGATTTGATCAATATCAAACAGTTACTGGATCAGAAAACCAAAACTATTGTTTATTTTCTTGTTTTCTCTTACATGGCTGTCTCCTGTATGCCAGACACTGTCTTAAATGCCAGGTACTCTAAGATGAAGACTCCATTCTCTAGCCACTCAATGTCTAGAGGATCATCATAGTAGCTGACAAGTACTGAGTACTTGCTATGTGCCAGACACTAATATAAACTCTCAGATACAAATTGAGGCTGCTAGAATGCAATTCTGTGCTGAGCCACTTAGAAAGGTTAGAAGATAGATATTCAGGTAAATAATTAAACCAATAAATGATATGGTAGATGTGCTTTTAGGCTTGATGAGAGCACAAAGGAGCCATTAAGTATGAGTAGAATTTCATTAATCAGATCAGGAGATTAGTAGTTACAAATTAAGGATTGGGAGCCAGTAAACCCTAGGTTCGAATATGGCCTTAATACTTACTAATGGGCAAGTAACTTAAGCTCCTTAGTGTTTCTTGTCTTCATATGTAAAATAAGAATCCATGAACAAACCTGCCCGATATAATATTTGTGAGCTAATCAGTTATGTGCTAAAGCTAAGCATCAACGTATTAAATTTTTAGGAATTTTGCCAGCTGTTTGTTAAATGATTATTAAGAAATAAATGATAAAACTTATAAGTATATTAATCATATATTTAAAAGGTATATGTACCTCAGCCTTCCAATTATTTTAATATATTACACCATTATCTCTGTTCTTGAGGCTATTTATGCCTATTTTATGTGTACATTTGAGATACTATATAATGATCTAATGCTCATCTCTTCCCAGTTTTTGAGAAGGAAAGCTTAAAACTGTAATGGCAGTATTTCAGCTTGGAAATTGGCAAATGCTACAAATCAGTGCTTTTTTCCTCTCCTCCCCACGCTCTCTCTTCTCAGAGAGCCAAAAACATGTTTAAAATATTAAACATTTTTCTTCACACCAATGAAGATGATTCATGCAAAGTGCTTACTTAGCACCATGTATGACACATAAGAAGCCCACAGTAAATATTAGCCATTACCACATTAGAAGCCATTTTATTAAAGATAATATTTCTTTGATATTTTAAAAACTGCAAACATGCAAAAAATCTGAAGATTTTATTCAGTAAATACTCATATATCCATCACTATAATGGAAGAGGAATATATAGGAATATATCCTATATTTGCTGTATCCCATATTTATCCACCTTTTCTTATTTTTATTCATTCATCAGTTCATCTTAATTCTTTAGCTAATACATTAAAATATTTTATGTAAAGGAATGATTTTTTTAAAGAATGAATTGTTTGAATTTTTAAGTAGAATGTTTACAATGATTTGTTTTTCAGAAATATTTCTCTAGTGGTAGTTTAGGAAAAGGATTGAAAGGTGATTTCAGGGAGATTAGAAGGCTGCTACTTCAGTCTAAGCAAAAATTGATCAGTGCTTGAACTGAGGCAGTGGAGATAAGAATTCCAATGAGAAGGCAGGATTGAAAGAGATTTGATAGGTGCAATCAGTAGAATTTGGTGACACAATGGAAGTGAGTGCTGGCTTAGAAAATTAAAGTATAGTGACAGGTTTTAACTTGAAGGAGTAAAACATTGGAGAAAGTTTTAGAAGGAAAATCTCTGTGCTTATTTTTAGAAATAAGATATTGGGTAAGAATTGTATTTCTGGGTCCACGGTTCAGTAGAGAGGGCAGAGAGCAGGATATACAGACTTGAGTGTCATCACCATTTCATTCCTGGTGTGTGAGTCATGAGTACACTATAATTTCCTTGAATTGTAAATTGAAGTAAGCTTGTTTCAACCACATTTTCAGAAATTATACTCATTTTTAGGGGGAAATTATACCGTTTGCATCAGTATCTTATTGCATGAACTATTCTGATTTCTCAAGTCTCCCTGCTCAAGGACAGAAAGTATTTATAATTTTATATAGAAACTACTTGAAAATATACAGCAGGTTGTTCTGTGTTTACAAATGTATTAAACTTGGTCAATTATTGATTTATAAAGAGTGATCAGTTTGTCGAATTAGGAACATCTATAGCTGTATTTTAAGTGTTCCCCAGAGTGGGCAGGTTTGAGCATTAGGCTAAAGGAAAATTCAAAGTATGGTTTAGTGTTGGTTTTCACCTGCCAATCCTAGGCATACTTACAAATAAGCTACGAGGATACTTCTGTCTTCTTTCCCATTTTCTCTCCTACCTCCAGTTGTCCTTCAACTCAAAGATCCATGGTGCTCTTATGCTGTGCATGCACCCTTCAGGGACATCCACAGGGTGATGGGAGAAGGGCTTCAACATATGCACTATGTTTAATGGCAGGGCTGCTTGTTGTGCCCAGTTTTTTGGATACTAGTATCAGACATACCATGTTGTACTGATACCTTACAAGAATTTCCAGTTATAGCAACTTATTTTTAAACCTTGTATAAAGTTCTACACTTGAGTGCTTTGATAATGAACTTATGAAAATAATTAGTCTTATTTTTTACACCCTCAAGTCAGAAGGCTCTGTAGGACAAACTTAAATATTTAGACTTCCCGAGGATTTCCACTAGAGCAGGGGGAATAAAGCACTATCTCTTTTTCAGTGAAGAGCAGAAAATAAGTGGTTTTACTCTTTCAGGTTTTAGTGGAATGTTTTTATAAACTAAAAAGTAGGTCAGCAAAGACTGAGTTATGTTATTAAGAACAAATATCATCTTAAGGAAATGACTCTACAGCTGCCTATTATTGAAACAAAGATAGGGAGAATTTTTAGTGATTCATTCCTTAAATTGCCCCAGTCTTTGAGTATGATGCTAATTACACTGGCTGGGTTAATTTGATTTCTACTTTTATTATCTGTCTTTTTCTCTCAGTTACAATATTTTTATAATTTTTGCACATGGTAAACCCTTTTTTAAAGCTATGCTTAGTCAAACCAGTTATTTATTTGTGTACAATTTCAATAAAAATATCTAAAATTGGTGGATCAGTCCTTTATCTCCGAAGAACATAGGTTCATATCACTTCAATTATGAAATTCATTCTAAGAGGAAGAGTCGAATTTGGAAATCTGCTATGCTTGTGGAAATATGTTTTTGACATAAACATTATACATTTACTTGTAACAATAAAGTTAAAATGGGGTAAGGTAACTTTTATCTTAAATTTAAGATCAAGAATTGATCTAATGAAGAAATTCTTTCAAAATTAGAAATATTCTTCTAAAAAACAAGAGGGTATAATTTTAGCCCTTTAATATACAGATTATAAGAAGTCTCTGAATAATAGAGAAATAAATGAGTACCTGCATGCAACAAAACAGAGCTGCTCCAATGTTACAAACAATACCTAATATTTTAATTTTCATGAGGCTAATAAAGCATTTGTTATATTGTGTCTTTTAGCATGGAATATTGCATATGTCTTTAGTTAAAAATATATTCTCAGTGTGGACAGGTGGTATTTAAGGAGTTTGGAGTGAGAAATGGTTTTGCAGTATAACAAGGCATATTACAAGCGTTTGCCTTGAAAAGAAAGTTAGATATTTTCCATTACTACCTACTGTTAAGGTGCTCACATTATCCCCTAAACAGCCTCATGCTTGTGGCAACAATCATGAGCTGTCGTTTTTTTGTACTAATATGAAAGTGCATTTCAATCTTTTTGACAAATACTACATCACTTCTGGCTTTGAGAATTTTTGTCACTCAAACCTGGTTGATGTATAAGTAGGTTGAGACATGCTGGCTGAAATGACTTTAGATTAACTGTATTGAAGAAAGTAAAATTTTACTTGAGGTGTTTCTTTTTCTTTTCATTTCTCACTTCTCTCCCTATCTAACCCTACCCTCACTTGGTCCATGAGTTCAGATTCATTCTACTTCCTTATTCTTTATAAGCTACTTCATTATTAAGTGAATTGCCTTACAATGAAACTGATGGAAGCTTTTCATGGAAATGTGTAATTTACCTTTTTGTTTTATTAATTTCCCAATTGTAGATATGCATGTGTGTCCAAATGCATCAGTGTACAATCTAAGGGGTTAACATAATTTTTTGCTTTCTTATTGGGGCTCTGTTTCCTAAAAGAGTAGTTGTGAGGTGTCTAGAACCCTAGCCTCTTAAAGTCATTCATAATCTGTCAGTTGGTGTGAAATATGAACATTCTGCCTTTTTGATATTGTGATTTTAATAGTTACAAGTTTTGTACTCCTTAAATGTCCCTTGCAGTCATGCCTGGTTTGGAAGTAGTTTTGGTTTTAACTTTTTCTTCTTTAGTAATAACATCTGCATCTGTCGTAGAGACAAAATGAACAGTAAAAACATTGTTACTTTAAAAGATGACCCATGAATTTTCAGTGCTAACTCCTAAAGTAGCACTTCTGAGAAAGAGATCATTTCTCAGGTAAATTAAGATGCCATGGAAGATCTGTTTGTATTTTAAATAAAGTGATTCATTTAGGAGATATCTGTAGAAAATGCATACTCACATTAATAGCTTTTGTTTAACCCCCTAAATAAAATTGTAAAGGAATTACCCATGTCTTCACTCTCTTCATTGTGCTCACCCAGCAGTAGGCTGTGCTGAGTAAAAGCACAGAAATAGTTGTCAATATAGATATGGAAAGTTATAGATTAAGTCTAGATATAGATACAAAGATGTAGATATTTTCTCAGTCGCTTATTTGCGACCTACAGGAGAGATTAACTTATCCCGAAAACTCACATGTTCTTATAGGCAGTATTCAGGATCTGCCTTAGTCTATTTTATAGTGTCCATTGCATGAAGTTTATAATTAGGCTTTGTTTTAATTAAAATTTTACTTATGCTAGCTGTCCTAATACTTGAAGAAATCCATGTTGCCATCATTAAAATTTGTTTACAGTCTAATTTAAATTAGTTTAAGTTTGAGTACAAAAGCAATTACAACAAAAGGAAGATGCCTACTACAGTTTGAAAATATTTATTCAAATTTAAGATATCAACATTTATTTTGTCACCATTAATTTGTTTTTCAAATCAAAAGTAAAGGAAATTCTCCCATATTGTTCTGAAAGGTGCACAGTGTTAATTGTAAAATTATGTATATTCTTTGTCTCCACTATGATATAAGCCATAAAATAATATGCACACGCTTTTAAAATGTTCTTTACATTAGTGGAAATTGGAAAGAAACTAAAAGTTCAACAATAAAGAAATGGTTTTATGAATGATGTCATACATATATGGTAAATATTTTGTAGCCATTAAAATTTTATAAATTTATAATTATATATGTATTTATAATTATAAATTATATATTTATATATTATATGTCATATAAGTTTGTTATATATGACATATAATTATATATGTTATATAATATGTTATTATATATGACATATAATTATATGAAACATTTGTCAGCCATTAAAATTATATGTATTTAATTCAAAGCATGAATATAATATCAATTCATATGGGGAAGGTAAGAGGGAATGATGAAATAATAATGAAAAATACCTTGCATGATATCAGGAAATAATTTTATGAGTAATTTTCCCTGCTGGTAACCCCTGTTCTACTCTCTGTTTCTATTTAATTTATTTGACTTTTTCTTTCCTTCTTTCTTTTTTCTTCTCTTTTCTTTTTTCTTCTCTTTTCTTTTTTCTTCTCTTTTCTTTTCTTTTCTTTCTTCTCTTCTCTTCTCTTCTCTTCTCTTCTCTTCTCTTCTCTTCTCTTCTCTTCTCTTCTCTTCTCCTTTCTTCTCTTCTTCTCTTCTCCTTTCTTCTCTCCTCTCCTCTCCTCTCCTCTCCTCTCCTCTCCTCTCCTCTCCTCTCCTCTCCTCTCCTCTCCTCTCCTCTCCTCTCCTCTCCTCTCCTCTCCTCTCCTCCCCTCCCCTCCCCTCCCCTCCCCTCCCCTCCCCTCCCCTCCCCTCCCCTCCCCTCCTCTCCTCTCCTCTCCTCTCTTCTTTTCTTTCTTTTCCCCCTATAGAGACAGGGTCTTGCCCTGTGGCCTTGGCTACAGTGCAGTGGCATCATCATAGCTCACTGCAACCTCAAACTCCTGGGCTCAAGCCATCCTCCTGCCTCAGCCTCTAGAGCAGGCGTCCTCAAACTATGACCCATGGGCCACATGTGGGTGTTTTTTCCCATTTGTTTTTTTACTTCAAAATAAGGTATGTGTAGTGTGCATAGGAATTTGTTCATAGTTTTTTTTAAACTAGAGTCTGGCCCTCCAACGATCTGAGGGACAGTGAACTGTCCCCCCATTTAAAAAGTTTGAGGACCCCTTGTCTAGAGTAGCTGGGACTCCAAAGAGCACACCACCTTGTATGGGTGAATTTCTCTATGTTTTGTAGAAGCAGGGTCTCACTATGTTGCGCAGGCTGGTCTTCAACTCCTGACTCAAGGGATCCTCCTGCTTCAGCCTCTCAAAGTGCTAGGATTACAGGCATGAGCCACAACAGTGGCCTATTTGACTTTTCTTAAAAATGTCATGTATAAGTGAGATCATACAGTATTTTCTATTTCACTTATTTTGCTTAGCATGGTGTCCTACAGTTTCACTGATGATGTTGCAAATGGCAGGATCTCCTTTATAAGGGCAAAATAATATATGCACATACATGTGTGTATATATACATACATCATACATATATGTATATATGCACATGCATGTATATGCTCTATATATCTATATCTATATATATATATCACCATTTATCAATTCATCTGTTGATGGACACTTAGGTTGTTTCCATGTCTTGGCTATTGTGAATAATGCTGCAGTGAACATGGAAGCACACATATGTCTAGGAGGTGCTGATTTTATTTCTTTTGGATATATACCCCACTAAAGGGATTGCTGGGTCATATAGTAGTTCAATATTTAATTTTTTTGCAGAGGCTCCATACTGTTTTCTATAAAGATTTACTAATTTACTTTCCCACCAACAGTATACAAGGGTTCCCCTTTTACTTACCATCTTGCCAACACTTAGGGCTGTTTTTATTTTAAGCAAAATCCTTTTTCACTTTCAGTCAAAAATGCATGAGAGAATTAAATTGAGCTGCTACTTATTTGGTAGATGTCACACATTTTGCTTCCTAAGATTTTATGAAAACATATTTTCTGGCATTTCCTATTCATCTAGAAGTATTTTCATTCTAGTGACTTAATTCAGTGGGGATTTTAACTTCTGAGTGCCATTTTCTATTTTCAGATTTAAAAAATCTTATTTTTATCTGCTTTTAGAATATTGTTTTTAAAATAAGATTTTTAAAGTTTTTCAAAACTGAAAATATTGGGCCCCAGACCAGAACTCAGTTAAGTTTTTATTTAAATGGAGGTTGTTAGTGACAGTAAATGCTTTGACATGTCTTTACTTAAATCAGTAAAATGGTAGGTCAGGTGCAGTGGGTAGAATCAGTCTCAAATTGAATTTGGGGAATGCATATAAATAGAAGTAATATAAAGAAAGTGAATTATCAGTTGTGTGATGGGAATATTATTAATAAGTAAAACATGATAATTGCAAGAGTCAACTTTTTGTAATGTCCATCAAGCTTATAAATCTGCCCTACAAGTAGCCTTAGTGGTAGAGAGTTGGACTGCATAGAAATGCAGTTTAACTTAAAATTATCTGGGAATTACTCCTTTATAAGAAATTTTGCTGTAACTTACAGCAAAATTAGTATGACCCCAAATTACTTTGAATCACAACCAGGTAATACAAAGTGTAATTTAACCCTACTAGATGGGGCAGGTAATGTGGAAATACTTCATTAACATTAAACAAAGTCAATGCCAAAATAACTCAGGTGAAAAAAGACACTAGAATAGCATTTAAGAAAATAATTTTATATATGTTTTTGTTCAATTTAGAAATGAATTATCATAGAGATTTTCATGGTAAATATTAATGCAATTAACTTTTTAAAGTTCTGGGATAATTTTTAATATAAATTTGTATGTTTAAGATTTATTTTGTTTGTTTAGAATGATTGCCAGCATACACTTTGTTAATGTAATCTTTACTATTAAAATTGGATTGTTTTTTCCTGGCTATGATATTTTGCTTCCTCCTCAATCAAGTTGTAATAGTTTTTTTTTGCATTGGGGTGAGTTTTTCATTTATATTTATGTATAAGGCATAGCACAGGCTATGTTTCAAGTAAAACTCTGGACTGATGCAAAAAAAGTTTGTTTTTTTGTCTCTGTCATTGTTAATAACTTTGGGGGAAGTTGAATATTTTATTCAGAAGTGCAAATACTTTATTCCTAGCTGTTTTCTGATGATATGGTAACTCAGGGGGTGTTAGGTAAAAGAAAACATATTACCAATATTGATGTGCAGAGTACAAAATGTTATTCAGATAGCTTTTATTTACATATTTGGATGGAAATATATGTGCTAGTTACATCCTTCCTAATTTTAAGAAGAATTTGAGGCAATTTACTAGAACACAAAAGATTTAACAGAAGAATACTAAATTGATGAGTAACTTAGGGGAAGAGTGACACAAAGGGTGAAAGAAATAAACTCAGGGTATAAAGAGAATAAACCAAAATTTATGTCATGGAGTCTTATGTTATTAGAAGAGACTGTAGATTTGGTTTGGAATTTACTAGTAATAAAAGCAAAATCTGAATCAATTAATAATTATGGTATTTATTATTTGTAATAAATAGCTTTTATTTATCAATCACTCATAATATTCTAAAAACTATGCTCAGTGGTGGACACATTTATTTATTTAGTTAGTTAGTTTTTTGAGTTTCACTTTGTCACCCAGGCTGGAATGTGGTAGTCAGCATAGCTCACTGTAACCTCCAGCTCCTGACCTCAAGCGTTCCTCCTGGCTTGGCCTCCCAGAGTGCTAGGATTACAGGCTTGAGCCACTGTGCCTGGCCTGTGATCTTATTTAATTATTATAGTGACCTTGCAAAGGTCATGGTGATATTATATTTTAATTTTGCAGAAACAGAATTTCAGAAAAGTTAAGTGTCTTTCCTGAGATAACACAATTAATAAATGGTTGAGCTAGGGTGTGAATCCAAACAAATCTGACTCCCAAAATCCATGATATAAATCCACAGAAGTTACAGTTTTCATAAGATAAAGTTTATCAGAAATAAACATGCTGAAGCTATGAAAAAAATATCTAGTGTGGGGCTCAGGCTTGATTCAAGGATAAAATGGAGCCTGTCCAGAGGAATGTCTGTAATGCATAGCCTTCAGGCCATCCTTCTGAATATCTCTTTGCTCTTTGTTGCTGCCAAATTATTTTGTCTTAAGGCTACGAGCAAATTGTTTTTCTAAAAGCTAAGTCTTCTATGAACAGTTAATATTAAAGCCAAGGGGAACACTTCCTGGTAAGCGTTTTAGTAACTTCATCCTTACGTATATCTAGAAGAAATACTCTTATAATGAGAACTAAATCTAGAAATTCACCTAATATGTGGAATTTTGATAAATAGCCCATGCTATTTTTAAACAGTTTTAAACATTTTTTACTTACATTTTACTTTTCTATCATCTTTCATTTAACCATTAAACTACAATTGTTCTAGGATATAAACTTTCACAAAGAGCATTGATTAGGTTTCAGTTTCATTAATTTTTTCATGAATACTTGAATATTCATTCATAGTACATTATGAATTTATGGTAAATTTGGTACTGATTTTATTCAGGCAGAGATATATTTTAAAGTTTGTCTTAGCGAAGGCAGTGAGGAACAAAACCATCCTATTGGTGATTTTTACATTCTTAATTATATGTACCTTTGGGTCTTTTTTTATTACTTTATATATATTACATATATATTAACAAAGAATATATAAAAATAATATACCATATATATGTCAGACTCACAAACTGAGACCTAATCATAGGACAATGAATATTTCTCCTCCCACCTAAAAAGAAGGAAAAGGGGAAAAATTAATGAAAAATCCTATCATAAAAGGAAAAAACAACATTAACTTATGGTGAACTTCATTCCATACTTCTCTTTGTGTGTGCATGTCTATGTGTATAAAGTGGAAAAAGAGAACAGTTAATGGTTGGGTAAAATAAATGTACAAAATATACTCCATATGTTCTTAACAAAGTTCTTGGCAAAACTTATTTATTTTTCATGTAACAAAATAGGAAACTAAGGTAAAACTGAAACCATTACTGCCAGCTATGGAAAATATTTTCATCACAAGTGTGTCTGTCACTTCATTCTTTCTTCCTTTGTTTATGTTTTTTAATGCCATGGACCAAAGTCTTGGGTCATTTGATAGCAATTTTAGCATAATCTTCACACATAGAATATACAAGAGATATGAATCCATGTAAACATATGTAAAATTACAATTGTAAAATTTATATGGATGACTATAATATTTGTAATAATATGGGGAAACTAAGTTAGCCAGTAAGGTCAGGTATATTTAAAGATCCCACAAATTTATAAAAAGTGGATTGTGAAAAATATTTGGAGTTGAATATGATTGTTTTGAAATTCAGTTTTTAGTTTTGATAATTATTTTTGACTTTCTATTATAGGAACGACCTCATTCCCTTCCACTTATTTAATACTCAATAATGTATTAGGTATACTATTATTTTATATTATGATATAATATAATATGTATCTGCTATTTAGTAGCCATAATTCCCTCTACTCTCTTATCCTAGTTTCACATTTAAGTGCTTACAACCAGTCATTTTACCATGATTTAGCTACCCTTGAGTTCTTTATTTGATATATCCCTTTTGACTGAATATTTTCTAGTAGATTGTGTTGAAAAATGAAGTGAATTAAAGGATTTGGGGGAACATATTAAATATATAAAATATCCTTTTATCTTAGTTTAATTTTTTAAATATTCATATAGGAACATATAAATCTAGTTTATTAGTTTTATGGCTAAAAACATATCCTACTCTGACTTACCATTTATGCATCATTCCCCTATTGATGGCCATTTAAATTATTTCCAGTGTCTTTTCCAAATAAAAACAATGCTGTTATGAACCATGTATTGTCTTTTAAACACATTTCTGTGGTATATGTATAAAATTGGAACAGTAATGTTATATGGCATATCTATCCATTTTCACTTTTACTAGAAATTGTCAAATTGCACTCCAAAGTGCCATATTTGTTACTGTGCTCATCATCAATTATCAGAATCCCAGTTTCTACACTTTGGACTAACATTTTATATCGTCAGACTTTAACTTTTGGCAGTTTGAGTATAAATCTGAAACTGAGTGTAAAATATTTAATTTATATTTATTTTAACTTTTTACCTAATTATTCAATTCTCCAACATACCATTTGTTTGTTGGCTGTTTACATTTCCTTCTTAGTGAATTGTAGCAACTCCATCTTTATCTCCTTTTGTTTTTTACTCAATTCTTTGCACTTTCATTTTGGTCATTTAGATAGCTTTTATTTTATGAAATGTGTTTAAAAATGCGGAAAACATTTAAATGTCTTCCTGTTTTTCTTCAGCTAATTTCATCTATGTATATTCTCTGGTTTTGCAACTGTTCCTTTCCTCTGGCCTTCTTCCCACCCCCAATAATTTGTTAAATGTTTCTAATCCTCCCCCAATCCCACCTATATTTTTAGTATTTTATATGTGCTCTTCAGCAAACCAGTTCATGCCAACTAAAGATTAAGGCAGGAATTAACTTAAGACTTAGTTCTGTATTTTATAATAACTTTTTATAGATGGAGATATTAATCCTGTATTAATGATATTGAAACAGACTAATATGGTCATAAATTAGAGATGTTAGAGAGTTGTAGTTTTACCCGAATAAATCATAATACAACTAGACAGCCAATTTAATAGTAATGTCATATAAAAAAAGCCTAATTTAAATATAAAGCTATTAGTAACCCTGTATAACCAATGGGTAAATATTTTCCTCTGTGAAGAAAGCATCTGAGAATAAGCACAGGGTCATAACTTGTGAGAACTAGGATTATAGGATCATGCTTTATTCAAAAACAGTTGGCATGCTTTCTCCTCTGAAATTGAATGGTCATTGTCTCAGAGTGTTACCTGTATCTCTGATTCATCAGTCATGTTCCCTTTCAAATCTCTTTATCTTTATGTGCATATTTATGTGTATGTGTGTATTTTATATATAGAAGAGTTTCAATTGTAGCCATTTCTAGGAGAAGCATAATTAGTGTTGGTGAATTAGTGTCCTCCAGGGAAATATGAGAAGATGAGAAGGAGTGAGAGACTTGCATGTGTCAAGGGAAGATGATGGAAAGGACTGGAAAGTATTCCTGTATAATGAGGATTCCTAATACGCATGTTTGTGGATTGTCATTATGCCCCTGGAGAAGTTGAACATTTAAAAAAAAAAAAAGGTTATATCCTATTTTCACTACTCTCCAACTCTAATTTAGCAATTCCTTTGTGAATAGTCCATAAACTACATTAGCACCTGTGTCTTTGTCTTCAGCAAACTTCTCAGGTATTTTCATTACATTACAGATGTTGCAGATAGCTTGGAATATCATTTACTGTTATCACTATTTTGAAATTACAATAGTCAGTATACCTACGTCTATTTAATGTATTAATAGAGCAAGATTTTTGTTACTTTTCACATACTTAAATGAAAATTTAGTAACTGTGTATCATTATAAGTGGTTTCTGGTGCTATTCTCTGTATCTTGTTTTAAGCACATTTAAACGTGATTCTCACAAAGGGATGAAGCTTCAGTAGAGCACCAAAGGGAGCCATGGCATAAAAAAGTATAAGACCCTTTCTGGAACAGGCGAGCTAATTCAGCTTGCTTTTAACCTTCCTTCTGTTATATTCCAAATGTGACAGTTCTTCTTTTTATCTGCTGTCAAGCATAAACTTACAAGGGAAATTGAGAAATATTTTTCTACCAAGATGTTTATTCATGCTTTTGTTTTATTTTAATGAAATAAATGTACCCAGTGTAATGGGGAAAAAGAAAAATTGGTAACTTATTTAAGTCCATTGCAGCCTGAAGACATTTAAAACATCACAGTGAAGAAAAGGTAGAATGGTAACTTCATTTATAAAAATTCTTTGGTAGAAAATGAGTATTTTGTTCTAATAAGTAGAAACATATTAAGATATTGTAACAATATTAATAGTAAATATTAAACATAATCTTAACATACTAAGTATTATATATAACATTAACATCTTGAACATAAAACATAATAAGTAGAAAGTTAGATTTTAATTTGATGATCTGAAACAATTTTAAAGAGTGATAACTGGTAACAGTCATGAAATAATAAGTGACACCTAAAATTGTGCTAATCACACAGGAAAGAAAACAGAAAGAAGAAAGCCTGTCAGTGTTGAGGTCCACATCACTGTTCTCAGAGGTTTTGATCACCATCTCTGAGCAAGGTTCTATGCAGATCTTATCAATGTTTGTATCAATTTGTTTTACTGCTCAGTTTTCACAATTAATGGACCTTTCCCAGGTAGATTTAACTGGGTATCTCTTTCTTTCATTAATTGAGCACATGAAGAAGTTTCTGGCTCATTCTTAAGTTGACACGTAGGCTTCACCAAGAATTCGAAGATTAATTATTTCTTAATATATTTGAAACTATTACTTTCACCTCAGGCTCTTCCTATCTATGTGAAAAGTGTTAAGACAGTTTTAGAGAGAGAGTAAGAGCTGCACCCATATTCTAGCTTTCCCAATACCTACAGACATGGTAAAGCCCAGAAAGAGTCCAATGTCTTTTCCTCTTTTTCTCTTTAACACACCAACTCATAAACACATCTAAAGACATAGAGGAGAAAATGAGATAAAATAGAGTAAAACTAGAGGGAAAAAAAGTATGATTCAATTCATTGATAGTGGTATTATATAGCATATGATTTTCTTCACACACGTAAGATTTATTTCTTGAATAAATAAAAAGTTAATCGGCTTGTAAGTCATAAGTGTCTTATAGTTTGATACAATAGATAAACATCAAAACTGGTATCCTCATTAGGTTGTATAATGGTATATTGGCACTTACTGTTATTTAAATGTCATCCTCGTTTCCTTTTTGTAGTGCTGATGTTAACCTTGTAAGCTCTAAATTGTCTGGAAGTTAATGGTCTGTTACATGACTTTAATAGTTCTTAGCGAAAGAATATTAGATTATATTATGC
The DNA here is from genome assembly GCF_040939455.1 of Microcebus murinus. Taxonomy (NCBI): domain Eukaryota; kingdom Metazoa; phylum Chordata; class Mammalia; order Primates; family Cheirogaleidae; genus Microcebus; species Microcebus murinus. The sequence goes on from NC_134108.1 coordinate 33,365,170, forward strand.
AGTTTGAAATGTAACTTGATCTCTACCTCATAATCATAAGTAATGACATAGTCTTGGTTGAAATTAGGGGCATTTGTTTTTTTTCTACTAATGCTGTTCATGGTATAAATGAAGAAGTTTTTTTTTTTTTTCCTTTTTGTCTTGACAAATATATTTATTTGCCCATCATCACACTGAGGTTTAGGAGGAGAAAAAAAAAGAAGGAAAAAACTGATCATATTTTCTAAAGGGTAGAGTGTTCTTTTTGAAAATCAAAATTTGAAAATTATTATATTAAAGTCGACAAACTCAGAGATATTATGTTCTGTCTGGACCCATCTATGCCCTTGTCAGGATTTGGGAGAGTTTTATTTTTTTTAATTTTATAACAGTTAAATTAAAATTGAAGCTAATATAACTGACAAGAGGGAAATGGAAGCAATTGGCTTGCACTAAACAAGTTTGAATGGTTGTTAATGTGAATGACTTTCAGGCAGTGAATGTCAGGGAACAGTAGATTACTTTCTTTACCTCAGGCATTGTAAGCCATCTCCTGTGGTAGGACTGACATAATTTCTCTCTCTCTTTCTTGAAACTGGGAAGCAAAGTAATTGGAGTCTGGTAATTTTGGCCTATGGCTGATGAAGATAAATCATAACGAGCTATGGAATACACACTGACAATCCACATAGGGCTACTAGAACATGAACTTTCAGTAAAGCATTAATCAAAAATTCTTTCTTTGTGATTTAGATTCCAGGAAGTCATAAAACTGTTAATTATGAATGCAACCATCATTTGTTATTTTTGTCTAGATTCACATGCTAAACAGATTGTTTCAAAATGTAAACTGTTGTATTCTTTAGAACATGGGTTAGTAAGTCTTACCATTTCCATTATATCCTTTATATGATTTTGAGCTAGCATATTTGTTTAACAGAAATTATTTGAGGTTTTAAAATAATAGAGGTGGAAGACAATTCAAGGCCATATGGTCTTCTAGCCCATCTCCTTAAGGCTCATGAATGTTTACATTACCTTGAACAGATGGAGGTGTAATCACTTAAACTTTTATAGGAATAGAAGTTCTAAAGCATTACTCAATAGTTCATTTTTGAACCTGATCACTCTAACTGCTAAGGGATTCCATTGTATATTCAAATTATTTTAATTTAAATTCATATAACATGATGAGGCTTCAGAAGACTACATGGCCTCATTGTTTCCATTGATCATATAAATTTATTAATAAAATATGATTTACTAATATTTATATCATACCATTTATGAATTATTTTCAATGTTTGATGCTGTACTAAGTATCCACCTACATTATTGCATTCAATTTAACAATGTAATGAGGTTTTGTTATCTCCATTATAAATTGAGGAAAGCTAGGTTCAGGAAAGGTAAGAAATGTGATCAAGTCACATGTATAATAAAAAGAGTTGCTGTAACTTAAATTCAAATTTTTCTGGCTTAACTCTTTCCCACTGAACTACTTCTTCAGTGTTAAAGAGTCCAAACTCTTCCTTTCCTCCTAGACATTTTATCATCTTATAGTCCTCTTTCCTCAGCTAATGGGAGTGTATCTTGCATTTCTCAAACCTTTTTACGTTATCACCAGTCCCCCAGCCATTTTAGAATTTCTTTTTAAATCTCTTGCAATTTTATTATATTTGTCTGATTTATATTGCCTAATTTATTTTAGCAGTTTACTTAATCATTTTAATAGACTGCTAATATTAGATATATAACCAATGTGATTAATTGTGCCCTTTTCCTCTAAACCTTCATGATGAAATTTTAATACCACAAATATACTGTTTATATACTATATGTAAAAAATAGCAATATTTTTGCCCCCCTCCAAGAACCAATTTTTACCCTTTGGAGGTGATATTGCTCCTTTTGTGAATGAATATGGTAAATAAGATCTGACCCATTTGTTCTACTTTTAGACCTTTTGTCGAACTTTCTGTTTATCTACAGATATTCCATTCTCAGTATAAACCCAGATTCCTCTTTGTTTTGACATCACAGTCTATTGCCAGAGAAGTGATTGATGCCTTATCTTCATGTCTTCAGAGCTGGTTCATAAGGAGATTGTCAGAAAAAAGCAGACTTTATTGGTACTAGTAGACTTTTAAAGATAATGTACTTCCTTTTATGTTCATCTTCATTTTCTTTTAAAATACAAGAGTTGCAAATTGGTACTTTAGAAAGTGTAAAGACTTTACTTTTCACTCTGTATTATCTTTAAAAAACCATATTGAATGATGATGCTTTATATGGAATTCAAATAATGGGTTTTCTACAATTTTTATCTTGCATCTTAAATAAAATTAGCTGGCAACCAGTGACTAAGAAACTGTGGTAACCTAACATATCCAGCTTTATCATGTGATGCAAAAATATAACAGGAGTAAACTTCATTGGTAGGTTCTTATACTGGGAAAGAAACCAGAAGATGATGGAAATTACTCGTAGCTTTTATATATAATTTGTGCAAAGTTCATAGACTGGGGCTTTGATCTACTTCATTGGATCAATACCATGATAAATTGAATTTTGAAATGTTTTTTTATATCTTTTTTGGAATTACACCAAATAATCAGTGATTTACATAGATGAAACTGACCGCTCAGGTTTTAGAGTTTCTTCCTTCTCTATAGTGTTCCTCAGTACTTTTTTTTCCACGAAAGTCATTTTTGTTCTATACTGAAGTTTACAACCCTTCAGATCTGAGAGAAGTATTTTAATAGTGCCTTTTGGCACTCAAATCTAATTTTGACTTCCATGACCACCCCATCTCTATTCAGAAATTAAAGGGATTGCTGTACAGTCAATCAAGAGAAGGACTTTTGATCCTGCAAATGATTTTCATCTCTGTTAGTCCTGAGGAGTTAAGAACAACTTCAATATTACCTGCCAGGGAGACTATGCCAACTATTACTTTTTCCAGGTACATATAGAAAAGAGGGATAGTATATATCTAAGTGAATGAAACAGAAGAATCAAACCAAATGATATAGGGAAAGAGCTATAACAAGGAACCTTTATTTGATAAAGGTTTTTGGGAAAGAGGAAAAAAGAAACATGAAGGTGACCACTGTGTAAACATATGTTTCAAATGACTTAAAGAGTCACGTATTTGAGAACACCAATGCTTCATGAAGCTTTAGATGAAGGGAAAAAAGGAAAATAGGAACCAAAACCCAGGAAGTTTATGTATACCTACGCAAATTAACACATGGTGATTCAATTTAAGATGCGTGTGTGTATTGTAGATGAAGCATTCTGACTTTCCTCAGTGGCCTTGGCCCTCCTCTATTAAAGGTACACCTTGTTCCCTTCCCAGGGTAAGCACAACTCAAATCAGTAAGGACTCAACAGGGAGGCTATTCATTTAAAAAGCTGTCGTTTCACCAAGGTTGCTTTAAAAATTCTTTTTCTTAAGCATTTCTATTTGATGTCTTTGGAAGAAAGAGAGAATTAGCAATTTAAATGATTGTGGAATGTTTTTGACCATTTACACGCTGCATAAAAATCCAAAACAAACATCAAGTCACTTTAGTAGGCAGAGGAATGTCATTCTTTATAGTGTTTGTGGTTTATTTAGTCAAATGTGATGTACTTCATATATATTTACTTATATACCAATATAAATACATATCAGTAAATGATAATAAAAATATAATTTGTAAGTTTTAAGAAATGAGACAATCCTAACAGTCTGAAATATCTTCCCAGTTTAAAAAAAAGTGAAAGAAGGTGTTGAAAGGGATGCAATAATATTCAAAGGGTTTAAAGAGGCCCCATGAAAAATCCATAGCCTATGCTCAGACATGAAAGCGTAATAATTCTCCAGTGGGGTCTAGAGCAACTTCCTGTTATCAGACACATTAACACCTTTGCAGGAAAAGCAAAGGGGATTGTTAGAAACTATAAACTACCTCATCATAGTTCAGAATTTGAATGAACTTCTGGTTTTCAGTGTCCCTCCCCCTCCCCGATTTTGGATAAATGACCATAAGCCTGTATTAACTTATTCACATTCTCATAATAACAAGATGAGTTGTTACTAGACCCATTTTATAAGCATTAGAAACTAAAGCAAAGAGGAGTCACGCAACTTCCTTTGGGTTGCACAGTTATTCTAAGAAGGACTCAGGAAGCCTCACTCCACAATCCATGCTCTTAATCACGATGACACACCCCCACTGTGACAAGCATACACACATGCAAATATATACCTGACACAGATGCACATACAGAAGCAATTAAGAACCATTCAGTAGTGGATCCCCAGAATTCTATACATTTATGTGATTTAAGTAAAGATGATTTTCTTATAGCTGTTTTATACTGCATTTGTCTTTTTATTGCCACATATGTTTTCTGTTCTCCAGATTGATTATTATCAAAGCTTGTACTTAGTTTCATATTTAAGAAATTTCCCATTTGTTTTTAATCCAGGTATAATTTATAAAGTGTTAGCTTATACTGGGAATTTTGACTTTGTGACATACAGGAAAAATATTATGTGACCAAAGACAAACACTCATGATAAATCATGAGAAAAAAAAATACAATCAAAATTATAAAATTTAAGTCGTAAGAAATTTACAACAATTGCTACATGAGCACAGACTTCTTAGACTTGGTGCTGGCACTCTGGGGCATAAAGGCTGACAACAGAATTATATATCGTTGGCCTCGGCAATTAGGAATGCTTCCTAACATTTGTGTTACTGATCTTGTACTTTTTAATTAATCCAAACTTTTGTGGTGTTTTGGAGAAATAATTGATACCACATTTGGACAAGGAAACATATAGAAGCATGAAACTTCTCCTAACACCAGAAAATAAGGAAGGTATCAAAGGTTACTAAGGTTTTGTCACAGGGTTGAAGAGGTAGCTTGAAGTTGTTACTACTAAAAAAATGGGATACTCTGAGGGGAAAAAAATAAAAAGGAAGGAAGGAATTATAATGGATTGAATCATATAAATATATAAAAAATAAGTTCATAATACTAGCTTACAAAATTGATATCATTGATAATCTTTGGATGATGCTAGGAAACCAACATATTCTGAAAACTTTAAATTATAAAGAAAAAAATCAAACATTTAACCTGCTTTTCCTAAATTAACTATAACTGAGGGTAACTAAATAGCTGAAAAGGGAAGTCTGTCTTTATAAAATTATTCCAACTAATGAATAATATTTCCACTATGCAAAACTTAAATAATGGATTTAGTTGATCATCATTAGTGGCTATTAACATTCCAAAAGATACCACTGAACATTCTGAGCCTCCTAATAGCAAGTGCACACCTGTGAAAACTTCTTTTCAAAAGATTCAAGCCTGAATTTCATCAAGCTTCTATATTTAACCACCAGTTTATAGGAAATACTGGGCTTTGCGAGATGTGTGAACAATACTAAGCATATACAAGCAGAAAAATCTGGAATGTAGAAAACTCTACAGGATAAATGACCAAGTTTCTTTAATCACTGAAGTGCAGTATTGGATTGGGGTGGGGCTTAAAGATTAAAAGAGACTTTAAAGGTCTAGCAACCCAATGCAATATGTAGACATTGTTTAGGTCCTGATTTGAACAAATCAACTAATACTGAAGCTAAGTGAGGGTTTGTTACATTATTCTATCTGCTTTTCTAATGCTTAATAATTTTCTATAATAAACATAAAAATGAAGTATAACTGTATTTTCATCTGGCATCACTACATAAGTAATAAATTGTGAGAATTTATAACAGAAATTGAGTTATCATTTTGATTATTTTTGAAATTGTGTCAAATTGTAGCTTTATTTTCTCTTTCAAGGAATTCCTTAGTTGAACTGTTTTTTCAAATCTCTAGTTAGTTTAAATTATTTGTATTACTTTGTGGTCAGAAAATGGGGTAGTGTAATTTATACCTTTTGGGAATTTTTGAAACTTTTCTACATTAGGTAAATACTGATTTTTTTTTAACAGATGTGTGTACTCTTATAGAACAGATTGTCTAAAATGTGGTAGTTTGCTATTATTAAACTTTCTTTTTCATTATATTATTAAAGTCATATCATTTTTGGTTACAGAAATCTTTTAGTGATACTAATGATAGACATCAATAAAAATTTTTTCTCAATTCCCCCTTTCCCATTTTCTTTTTTTTGCTATTGACATTTTAATGCTATTGCTTCACTAGAGATTCATGCTTGTTATGCCTTCATCAGGAATTGAATTTTCTCTTTTGTCAATATATAATATCTAAATGTTAATTATTAATATATATAAATTATGTATTAACAAATACCTATATGAGATGGGACATGCAAATGAGATTACTAAATTATACAAAAAATTATGACTTTTGTTTGAAATCTTAGGAAATAAACGTTTCTAACCTTTTTCTTTCTTTCTTATGGAATTTGTCTATCACAATCATGGTCTGCTCCAACCAAAATCAATTCTTAGCTAAAGAATATGTTTCTGAATTCCTAAGCTTCCATCATCATTGTTGATAGTATTTTATGGAGTTTCACTTTTTTCTTTTTTGTTTGGACCATACTGAGTGAAGCACATTTTGATAAATGGAGGTGCTAACCACAGCTTTCTGCTAGATATCACAAACCCATTTTAGCTATTTTAATAATTCAGAGGTAAAGGCCATTTTTCTTTTGGGAATATTGAATAAATAAATTTCCATGAAATTAAAAATGATTAACAAGTTCTTGCCAGATTTCATATTTTTTTTTATTTAGCAATCATTGTAACCAAAATGTTGGCATTGTGTATCAGAACAGTGTTGTACTGTCTTTATCTTAAATTCTTTATACACTAGTTCATTCTTGAAGGGGAGGACTGTATATATACTTGTAGTCATTGTAACCCAAAAGATAGATTTCGAACTGCAGGAGATGCACTGAAAAATGTAATTGAAGTTTGAATAGTCCTGTCACTTTCTGATAGAATATTTTTTACATTCAAGTCATTTAAATGAAATTCTGGAAACACTTTTTTTAATAGCAAATACATAGTATACTTTACCTAATTAGAAAACCCACATGCTAGAGAATGATGAACATGAGTAAATAGATCTAATTACTTTTCTTATACTATGTATTAATCTTTCCCAACCATGTTCCAGTGGCTGTAGCTCATTGTGCTCTACCTTACTGAGGAAATTGTCTCCTTTTTGTCAGTCTTCACCATCCTGTCATTTTTTACCATTGTCATTTTAACTTATCCAAATCTTGTTCTTCTTATATCTCTGACGTTCCTTTGATTTTGATTTCACATCTAATACACATTAGTTATTAATATTTTATCTTACTGATCAACTAACTTATTCATATATTTTATTTTTCTTACCAAATTCTATTCGTCTTCAAGGCAAAAAACTCTTCTAGGTTCTAGGTCATCCTTTTCCTCTCTGTACTTAGTTTTAGAAAAATTGAAGACACATAACAAATTCTAGTTTCACTGAATTCTGTATTTTTTAAAAAAGGGCAGACGCTGTTATGAATTCAGTCCTACAGATATGTTTGATTTCCAGCCTGTCCCAGGCAGGTCATAAGGTGCCACTTTTGAGGCTTAGGTGATGCCTGTTGATATATCTATCACTTTCTTCTCTTCCCTAATGTGTTCCCCCTTTGTGAGTCACAAATATAAATGCTACTCTTTCTTAATATAATCTGCCAACTTTAAGAAACTTTTTTATTTTTAATTACCATTTTGCCACACGGGTCATGCTTTTTCCTATTACTTTTCGCTCTGTCACCATCTTAGCTGACTTGAGAAGCCAAATGGATAACCCATTTCTTAGGGTATTTCTGTTTTAATGACCACCCATGCACTCCTTATACCCTTTGATTTCTTGCACTAAACTTACAAATTCAGCCTCTTCCTCTCCATCATTGTCGCGCCCGCCTCGCCAGCAAGGAAGACGCGGCAACCGGAGTTCTTCTGACAGTGCTTTAATGGGGATTGCTTAACTGATTATGTGCTCTCGGAGCGGGCTTATATAGGCACTAAGTACACTGGGCATTGTCTGATTGGATAAGGCACTTGGAAGGGAGGAGACAAGCTCTGCACATGCGCTGAGCACTTGTTTGTCAGACTAACACCAGGGTTTGACCAGGAAGCGGGCGCCATCTTGGAATGGCGTTGCCACCGCGCCCCACACATCATACTGATTTTGTTTTTCTCCACCTCAGTCTTATTGCAAACCCCAATTCCTCAGCCTCTCTCATCTTTTCTTCTCTCCCTACTCTGCAGGTTCTGTTACTTGATTATTTCACCACTGTGCACTCTCTGGCTAGGTTCCCTCTCTCCTGATAACCCCTCCTGTTGCCAGACCTCTTGTAGAATAAACCTGGCAGTCCCCCTTCGTGACATGATGTGACTGGAAGTCCTCTCACTGTGCTGACTGGCTCTAGTACAAGTCCAGTTTACTGTCAATATTTTGATACATCCCTCTCAATTTCTTATTTCTGAGAGCAGCTGGTGACCCTAACAGTGTCCCTTTCTTTCAAACACCTAACCACTTTCTTAACTCTCAACTAAAAATCTTAGCTTTGATTTTAGTGAGAAAAATCAAAGTCATCTGATGTCAACTCCACAATTATTCTTGCTTTCCTTCAACGAAATGTTTTCTTTTTTTCAGAATTTATTCCCTCCTGCTTTCCTCCTGACCCTGTGGCAAATATACTTTGTGTTTTTCAGATATTATAGCCCCTTCCCAGGTCCACTTACTCTTAGCTATTCCTGTCTCTGCAGGGATCTTCCCCATCAAACAATTCCTCTCATGTATTTCTCTTTATCCATTACACCAGTTCTTCAAATCAGCCTACAAATATTCATCTTCTTAAATGTCATCAATGAAAGAATAACTTTTATTTTGACCCCAGTTTTCCCTGATTATACTCGATCCTATTTTTCCTTCACTAACAAAGGTTTCAAGAGAATTGCCTTTTTATACTGCCTCTATAGTATTCACTCCCTCATTAATCATCTGTTATTATGTTTCCTTGACCACTTCATTAAAACTTCTTTTTAGAAGTTTGTAATAACCTTCTAATAGGCAAATATAAGTCATTTTTCTTAGAGATCATCCTCTCTACAGCAGAAGTTTTTGTGTAAAGTACAAGAAGCATGGATGTATGGAAAGTGAATGTTACTTACGTATATGCTGCCTTCTGACAAATGGAGGGGTGTGCATTTATTTTTTTAAAATCTGTTTAAGGTTTTCATCTGAAAAATTTATGATCTTTTCTACTACTTATTGGAGTTTGCCTTGTTAGTTGTATGTAGATCTCTGTGTGGTCTCTTTTACCATTTATATTTCCTTCTCATATCTAATGTAATAAGATACTAAAGTGATGTTTAAAGCCACAGACAGACTTTCTTTAAGAATGCCTTAGTTCTCTCTCTTTCTCCCACACCCTTGGCTTAATTATTTTGCATGGCTATATGTATAATACATTCATAAAACAAAATATGACATAGCAATCATATAGGATGTTATCAGTTGTTTTTGTAGTTCAGAATACTTCATAAACGGACAAGAATAAAGCTGAAATCCATAAAATGGGAGGGGGGAATATCTCCTCCTCCCTGTTGGACTTTTTAAAACCTTGTTTATCTTTTAACTCCCAGTTCAATTTGCAACAGATCTACAAATTCAAATCAACTTCACAAACATTGATTGAATTCTATAAGATTTCACATCACACTTCTGACATCTTAATCAAAATTACATTTTTACCCTATATTCCTTTACTATTTTAATTTCTCCTACCAAAACACTTGTCATTGATATTTCATATATGAATTATTGACAATAATCATCATATCTGACACTTTAAAACACAATTCTCTTTGCCAAATACTGTGCTAATCTCTTTACATACTTTATGTCTAACCCTTAATACAACCCTACGATCTAAAAAAAGGATGTTTTTGTCCTGCTCTAATGAGGAGTAAACATGGGAAGTTTAAGTAATTTTCCCAGGCCATATAGATACTGCCAAGATTTGATCTTGAGTCTGACTTTTTCATACCCTCACACTTCCCTCCTCCCATATTTATGTATTTTTATACTTGTAACTCTTCAATGGAAATGTAATATCCAGGAGGGAAAAGATAGATAAACAGATGTTTATGTAATATGATCACAGGGCACATTTTCAAAGCATTGGTAGCAGTCAGCTGTTTGAAAGTTGCAGGGAAGCAGGGAAGTCTTGACAGAAGGAGTAACATTTGGAATGCCTCTAGAAAAGATGAGCAAGGCAGGCAGGGGAGGAAAAGGGTGGCTTATTCCAGAGGGAGGGAATGGTGAGGGCAAAGTATAGGCCCTTCACAGTCCAGTGAGGCTAGAATGTAGGACATACACCAATTTATTAGGTTTTGGTTGTTTGCTTCCAAAACAGTGGAAGAGTTATATAGCTCCTCTCTTATATCCAGTTTTGTTAGAGCATTGAATTTATTTGGCCTCTTGCCTAGTATGTTTTGGTGTAAGTCAAAAGGAGTAAAATCAGAAATGATTTTAGATAATATTAAAAGCTTAAAGAAGCAGTATAAGCCCAGCGCAGTAATTATAGGTTTGTTACCCTGTCTTACCCTAAGGTTTTTATTTTTTGGCTTTCTGCTGTATTGATTATAGCAAAAATTACAGCCAAATCTACTGAACGTCTTGGTATTCTGTGTAATCAGAATTGATACTAATGAACGTCTGAAGACTACATCCAGCTTCTAGTTCATGAAGAAGCATTTGTCTCTTTACCTTCCAGTGGTATAGTGAGATTCACATAGTATTACTGAGGAAGATCCCCTAATTCTAGTGAAATCCTAGCATGATATAGCTCCCAGAATACCATTTCCCATAGTGAACATCCACAATTAGCTGGAAGTGATCTCAGTTTTAAAGGCATTAAGCAATGACTGCTTTTACCTATCATTTTTATGCACACAAATCCAATGCTGATTTAGTTTGTCAGGAACAAGGAGGAGGAGAGGAGTGATAAGAGTAATACAAATGGGCTTCAATGTCTCAAAATAGGCAGTTATATTACAAATGTTATTATAAAGCTTCCATTTATTGAAACCAAGTGCTAGATTCTTTACCAAGTACTTTGCATGCATGCCATATCTATTTTATTTCTCACAGCTACCTTATGAGATACGTCATTAACTCTATTTAAAATAAATGAAATAACCTTAGTGAGATAAGGTGCTACACAGTAACTACTAGATTGGAATTGGATTTATAGTCTATCCAATTCCTAAGCTGTCTACTATAGGTGTGCAGCTCTGTATTGTACCTGCAATTTAACAACTGTTCAAAAATTAAAATATTATTCTTAAGTCAGACAAATCTAAAACAGCATTATAGTACATTTCACATTTAACATATTTACATATATTTTTTAGTTTAGAATTATTAATAATGTTATTTATTTCTATTATTTCATTAGCTATGCTGTGCCATAAAGCTTTTGTTTCATATTCAGTGACAGTCTGCCAGACCATTATATCAGGTAGACCGATTCAGTTCATGGTTCCCTTTGATTAAAATGCATCAGTCATTTATGTAAGATATGGTCGATGAATTACCCTTGAAATCATGGAAACAGGTAATTAAATTCTGTCATTTTCCCAAACTTTGGCTTTGTTCTTTCTCTAGAAAGACATTATATAATCCTAGAATAAACAAGGTTTCATTTCCCCAAAGTTAATTAACATGCAAATAAATCTCCTACATACTAGTAATTGTTCTTACTAGGTAAATCAATATAGCTGGACATGTCATTTTTAAGCAGAATTTTTTATATTTTGATAACTCTAAAATGTTTTGGAAAATTTGCAAAGGTAAGAAACGAAAGGCTGATGTATTCTTTTTGCACAATCAGCCGATTCTTAGTTTCTGCTCTGATTGGTACATTGAAGAAATGCTAATAATATATCCATAACCTGTTAAGGAATATCAAGTCTCTTCAGGAAAGGAATAATAAAATGCTAATGATCAGCATTAACCATTTGAGTTGGAATGGCTTATAGAGGAACATTTGTGTCCTTTTCCTGCCAAGAGTGGATCACCTTCTACAGTAATCCCAACACAGCAATTACCAGTACCTGCCAGACTATTACTACAGTAGAAATTCTTTGAGGGAAGAAGTTTGTATTATTATTACAATCTGTAATGTCATAATGCTTTGCATAGCATTTTATATAATATATGCTGAAGAAGTTTTTCGATGAATATTTTAAAATTCCAATAATCAGGAATTCTCACAAAGCAACCCTTTCCTTCTTGCTAATGCAAATGACAAAACCCTAGTTCTTCTTCCATGTTGCTCCAGCAGATACTCATTATTCAAACAAGTGCATCAGTGTTCCTTGTAAAATATGGCATAGAGAACTGAATTACAACTGCAGTGCCTCAACCAATACTGGACGTAATGGGTTTACACCTCCCCTTTTCTGGTCACTAAAGATTACATTGTAATTCTTGGCGGCCTTTTCTCAGCTCCAGTTTAAGCAGTCAACTCAAATTCTTGTGTGTGTTGTTGTTTTTCTTTCCATCACATTATTATTATACAAGTTGACATTTTAACCTTCTCCACAAGAAGGAAGAATCTGTACATTTTAACAGTAGTGAAAATAGGGGAAAATTGTGCAGGCAGTCTAGCCTTTGCTTTAGTGGCTTGAAGGAGGGAAAGGAGTTGCCCGTAAACTTACATTAATGATATTTGGTCCACTGAGTATTTTCTTTTCCAGAACTCTTCTTCACTTCTTGGGTTTTATTTTATTTTGTTTTATCCTCTGTTGTTTTCATATGAACCATTGTTGAACCAAGTCACCCACGAGGCCATTAGCATGACAGAATGTTAAAAAGCAACCTGCAGCACTCTGTGTCTAACCCTCTCAGTCACTGACAGGCTGCTGATAGGAATATTTCTATTATGAGCATTGAAATATATTGACATTTATATATTAGAGCCATTTTCTTTATAAGGTTTGATTCTTCTTCCTAATGATGTTATGGTTTTGTCAGTTTTATAGTCTTAAGGCTCTACAAAATTCATAGATATTTGGAAATAGCTACTCCCATGGAAGAGAAACACTGATGAGTGTGTTTGAATGATAAGTATCTCAAGAACCATCCTGGAAAAAGAATTAGGGTTTTGCTATTTAATACCAAAAGATGATGAATGGTTTTTCTGAAACCATAATATGCCCCTGGTTTCTTATAATTGTAAGTTAAAAAAACTGTAGAAAAAGTTATTGTAGCTATTTAGCTTTAAACAGATTATTACTTTACCAGCATGTTTATGCATTTCTAAATATCATATTTATACATAAATTTTGCCATATATATTTGGATAATCCCTGTATAAATCTTAGATTCTATACAGCATACATTTATGTATATGATAAGTAACAATATATTTACTACTTAGGGAAGCAATTAAAAATGGAAGTAATATTCTTTTTATACAAAGGCAATATCTCAGAAGATAACAGGAGAGCAAACTGAGGTAGAAGAATGAGCTAATTAGACTGGAAATAGGAGAAACATTCATGCTTTAGTTCTAAAGTGCTTGTTTTCTCAGACTATTCGTTTGTATTAAAACATGTTCCTAAATGAGGCAATTATATGGTGCTTGTAGGTTTTGCAAACAAGATGTGAAATTGTTGAGCATTATACACTTCTCAACAGAATGATATTAAAGTATTAATTTTATACCTTGGCATGGCCTCTTATGTCATATTTGTAGATTAGAATGCAAATATAATAAAGTTTTGCCAAATTGGTATATATAATAAAACCATTTTAAAACAATATGGTAAAACACAAAAATTATGTAATGTAGTACATTGCCTTTTTAAAGTTTTTAATCAGGCTTATTGAGGCATAATTTATATAGAGTATAATTTGTCCTTTTTGGTATAGAGTTATGTGTTTTCACAAACTGCCACCATAATCAAGATACAGAATATTTTTATCACCCCCAAAAAATTCCCTCAGGCCCCTTTGTAGTCAGACTTCAAAGTTAGTAGCTTTATTATCTCCCATGTTACAGTACCACCATAGGAAAGAGAGTGAACCTCTAACCCCAGATCCACTGGAAGGCCCTGATTTGCCTGACCTAGGTAAGGGGCCACTTATAGACCCTTCAATCCCAGTTAGCAAGATACGGTACCACACCTGCCCCAGCTATGGCTCAGGTTACAGTTGTGGGAAGATAGGTGGAGCTGCCATTAAACCACATGGAGGAAGGAACATTTTCCAGAATATAATTGTTCTTCACTAAGCAGGGGCTAGGAGTTCTGGGAACATAAGATAATAGGTGTCTATTATTATACTAATTTAATAAAAATTAATAGCTTTCAATAAGATAGTTAAAATTCATGTGTTTTTTAAGATAGAAAAGATTTTTTTGTTATGTTACCTATAAGATATCTATGTTGTAAGTTAATAGGATACACATTATATCTAATGTAATGTAATAGAAATATTTAGGGCACAAATACAATGTGAAATAATTTATGGTTAATCTTTTTATATAAAAAAAAAAAAACTATGATCTATTTTGACCATTTTAAACTCCTCAGGACATAATAATAAGATTTTCACTCTTGTTTGTCTTACCTCAAGAATAAGAAATTTGATTTTTTCCTACAGTTTTGTGTCTTCATAGTCTGAATTTCACCTACATATATTTGCTGTAAGTAAACAGCAAACCAGTTTAGAAGTAAAGTAAAACAGCCATAAATCCTTTTATAAAATAAAGGAGCATTAATTTTTTTACACTACTTTATTGTGATATTATGACATATTTAATGTACACAGCTTGATGAGTTTGGAGATGATGATACACTCATGAAACCATCACTGCAATCTATGCCATGAATCTGTCACCACCACAGGTTTCCTCTTGCCCTTTTAATTATTATTATTATTTTGTATGTGTGATAAGAACAGAACACAAGATTTACTTTCTTGGCAAATGTTTAAGGAACGATCTTATGAATACATCTGTAGCTTTCTTGAAAGGCAGTATGTTTGAATTGTTCATGCCTTCATTTCATTGACAATTTCTTCTGTATAAAAAAGCTTGCTCCAGGTAATTTCCCCCTAAACAACCTAGAGCAATCAAAAACTCTTGTTATTATGTAGCTATTGGAAAGTCAACTTTATTTTAGCTTTTTGGCACTTTTAAAAAAAATTTAATTTTTGTGGATGCATAATACTTCTAATAATATATCTTTATAGGGTACATGTGATGTTTTGATACAGGCATGCAATGCGAATTAATCAAATCAGGATAATTGGGATATTCATCACCTCAGGCATTTCTCATTTCTTTGTGTTAGGAACATTTCAATTCTACTCTTTTAGTTATTTTAAAATGTATCCTAACTTACTATTGGTTATAGTCACTTTGTGGCACTACCAAATATTGTTCATTCTTTCTATCTAACTATATTTTTATGCCCATTAACCATCCTCACTTTATTCCCCCCTCCCTACTCCCTGTCCAAGTGTCTGGACCATCATTCTACTCTCTGTCTCCATGGGATCAATTGTTTTTAATATTTAGCTCCCACATATGTTGGAGGACATGTGAGATTTGTCTTTTTGTGTTTGGCTTATTGCACTTAACATAATGTTCTCCAGTTCCATCTATGTTGTTGCAAATTGCAGGATTTCATTCTTTTTCGTAGCTATATGATATTCCACTGTGTATATACATATGAGAATTTCTTCAGCCATTCATCCATTGATGAACACTTGGGTTGGTTTCAAATCTTGGCTATTGCAAATAGTGCTGCAGTAAACATGGGAATGTAGATATTTTTTCAATATATTGAATTCCTTCCTTTGGATATATATCTAGCAGTGGGATTTCTGGTTCATATGGTATTAAATAGTTGTATTTTCAGTTTGTTGAGGAACCTCCATATTGTTCTCCATTGTGATTGCCCTAATTTACATTCCCACCATCAATGTATAAGGGTTCCCCTTTTTCCACATCCTCACCAATATTGGTTATTATGTATCCTACAGACATTATTCCACAGCATTGAGAAAGGAGGGAATCCTCCCTAACTCATTGTATGAAGTCAGTGTCACCTTGATACCAAAGCCAGTCACAACAAAAAAAGAATACTACAGACCAATATCCCATATGAACATAGATATAAAAATCCTCAACAAAATACTAGCAACCCAATTCAATAATACATCAAAAAGATAATATACACTGATCTTGTACATTTCATCCCAGGGATGCAAAGATGGTTCAACATATGCAAATCAAT
Source organism: Microcebus murinus (assembly GCF_040939455.1). Taxonomy (NCBI): domain Eukaryota; kingdom Metazoa; phylum Chordata; class Mammalia; order Primates; family Cheirogaleidae; genus Microcebus; species Microcebus murinus. Next base: position 33,381,489 of record NC_134108.1, read on the forward strand.
AAATGTGATTCCCCACATAAACAGAAGCAAAAGCAAAGACCATGTGATCATCTAAATAGATGCAGAAAAATCTTTTGATAGAATCTAGCACCCTTTCATGATAAAAAAAAAAAAACCTCAATAAACTAGACATAGAAGGAACATACCTCAAAATTATAAAAGCCACACATGACAAAACCAAGCCAGTGGGTGCAAAAGTTGAAGAGGAAACATTGAAAGCATTCCTCCTAAGAACTGGAACGAGATAAGGGTGTTCGCTGTCACCACCTCTATTCAGCATAGTACTGTAAATCCTAGCCAGAGCAGTCAGGCAGGTGAAAGAAATAAAGGATATCCAAATTGGGAATGAGGAGGATAAACTATCCCTATTTTCCTGAAAATATGATCTTATATTTAAAAAACCCAAAAACTCCATCAAAAGACTCCTAGAATTGATAAATTCAGCAAAGTTTCAGGTTTCTATTAATAAATCAATGTACACAAATCAGTAGCATTTCAATACACCCATAATAGTCAAGCTGAGAGTCAATTCAAGGACTCAATAATGTTTACAATAGTTACAGAGAAAATAAAATATCTAGAAATATACTTAACCAAGGAGGTGCAAAATCTCCACAAGGAGAATTGCAAAACCTGATAAAAGAAATCATAGATGACACAAACAAATAGAAAAACATCCCATACTCATGGATGGGTAGAATCAACATCATTAAAATGTCCATACTGCTCAAAGTTACTTACAGATTAAATATAGTCTCCATTCAAAATACCAATAGTTCATACATCTTGATAAAAGCCATTTTAACTGGGGTGAGATAATATCTCATTACAGTTTTGATTTGCATTTCTCTGATGACTTAAATGAGCATTTTTTTATATACCTGTTGGAAGTTAACTTTATTTTAATCAGAACATCTGATAGTTAAAATTTGGCCGCTACTACCACAGTGTTACTCTTCCAGAGATAGATCTATTGTAGTTTCCCCCCAACCCCAGTTTTGGAACACATGGTGGAAAAGCATTAAATGTATGCTATTGTAAGAAAAACTCCACATTGGTATTTATGAAAATATAGAAACTTTTTGCAGTTCTCCATAAATGTATGATGATAATATGCTAATTATCTTTGGTTATATTTTTGGTACAATCCATGCATTTATTCAGTATCATTAAATACCCACTATGTAGCAGATATAATTTAAATGCTGAGAACTAAGTAGAAAAAAAAGTCATTATCTTCATGGAATTGAACTTATATTGGGAGAAGAAGCAATAAAACATAATTATGTAAGAATGCCATGTAAATTATAAGTGCCATGAAGAAAAATAATGCTGGGAGAGGGGATAAAAAAGGGTGTCAAGATCTTATTTTGAGATAAGATACAATGGTCAGAAAGGTCTTCTCTGAGGTTGTGACATTTGAGCTGAGGTTGAAAAAGATAAGGAATAAGCCTTGTGGCTTTCTGGAAGAGGAATGTTCCAGCAGAGTAAATAACAACAATAGACCTGAAATGGGCAATGCTTGGCGCCTTATAACAATACAACTCAAAATGTGGTCCCCAGGCTGTGTACTGATGTAGAACAAGGCAAGACAAAACTTGAGAGTAAACTTTTACAGCAATTTGCAGTAGTAACTCGTGAGTGTTGAAGCCAGTATTTGATACATCTTACCTGTCATTACTTCTTCATTTCATTAGTAATTAATTTGATTGTATTTTACAAAAGTATAGTTTCACATTAGAGTTGGGGGGGAGCGGGCTGGTCCTTCACCACATATAGTTTGAGAAGCACCATGTTAGAAGACGAGAACAGACCACTGGTTTAAGTTATTGAGTGTGAAAGGAACCAGCTGAGCAGCTAAGGGTGAGAATGGGGATAAAGAAGATGGAAGGAGAGAGAAGAAGATGTAAAATAGTCTACAAGGAGCATAAATAGGTCAGGGAAGTGGTATACTTGCCTTTCCAGTGCTGAGGACCCGCTCAGTTTTGTAGTCAAAAATTGAATGTGAAACTAGTCATCATAGGTATGCTTTAAAAAAAAAAAAAAATAGGGGCGGGCGCGGTGGCTCACGCCTGTAATCCTAGCATTCTGGGAGGCCGAGGCGGGTGGATTGCTTGAGGTCAAGAGTTCAAAACCAGCCTGAGCAAGAGCGAGACCCTGTCTCTACTATAAATAGAAAGAAATTAATTGGCCAACTAATATATATAGAAAAAATTAACTGGGCATGATGGCACATGCCTATAGTCCTAGCTACTTGGGAGACTGAGGCTGCAGGATTGCTTGAGCCCAGGAGATTGAGGTTGCTGTGAGCTAGGCTGATGCCACTGCACTCACTCTAGCCTGGGCAACAAAGTGAGACTGTCTCAAAAAAAAAAAAAAAAATCAGCCACTTTCAACTACTTCATTACAAGTGCAGAATAAGCAGAGAGTAGGATTTAACTGGGAATTGGGGTTTCTCTAGCAAAATATTAAGAGGAAAAAAGAATTTAAAGCTTATGAAAGGATATGATTATAATGATGCACTTGGAATGTAAGCTGAGTAAAGAGGGAAGTAAGGCATAGGGGTGCTGCCAATGACAAGATCAGTGGACAGGCAGTGTCACTGTGGCCACAGAATCCCTGGGAGCACTAGAGTGCATGAGTCGAAAGGTAAGGGCAGTGAGTCAATGAGAGGGATGCCCAAATTGGTGTTTTGAAAATGGTCCAATTATTGGTAATGACTAAGGTGGAAAAGAGGTCACCTCACTGTGGCAGTATTCTAAGACACTAATAGAAAACCTCATATTTAGACTTATGTAAAACAGAGTAGCATCACAGTACCATGTTTTAAGCGAAGTCAGTCACCATTAGGAAAAAAACAGAACACTTTTATGTGTACTAATGGCATTTAACATTTCAAAGCAGATAATTACAAAGCTTTTCATCAGGTGCTTTTCTTAAGTGAATATATGGTTTCCTTCAGTTAACTGTGTCTGGTGAGAAGTAACCCCATTTGGAGGGGAACACATGGAGATGAGTCAAAGTGTACTGGGTGAAGGGAAAGAGAGGGAAGTGCTGAGTTATTGCATTAGTGTCTATTACCTGGTAGCTCAATGTCAGTCTCTTGCTGTTTCCTTTAGCCTCCCTTCTGTCCTCAGATAGGGAGACAGGTATAGTGGAGAGATCTGCATTATAGGAGAGAATGGGGATAGTGTAATAAGTTTCAGGCCCAATCAGCTTTAGATAAAAAGTATTGAATATTCTGATTCTTATAACGTGGATGAGTTTTGAAAAGTATGTGAGAAATAAATCAATATTTTAGATCGGAAGCCATAAATATCTTGAATAGTTATATTGCAATAATTTGAAATTATATTAAAAAGCAAATTGTCTCCATTTAGAAATGGTTTAATATATAGCATGTCCTATGTATGATAGTATCAAATTTTTCTTTTTTGTACAAAAAATGCATTTTATACGTGTGATACCAGGATACTTAGAGGATGAGGCATTGTGTGACTAAAAGAGCATTCACTCCTTACTAAAATTAGTCTTTATTTTTGTTGAAAACTAAGACCTAACTGGGTTTTTTTGGTTTACGTTATAATTTTCTTGAGTCTACTTCTCCATGAAAGAAAAGCACTCCAAAAATTCCGTCTATATTTTCATCCGTAAGAAATATATTTGCTTATGTTTGTACATGTGTGTGAAAGCGATATATATACATACATACATACACTTTGCAATATTTATATTCTTAACTTCCAATGAGATGTTATATTCATAATTTCCCATATACTTTCAATGTTTAACTTGCCTGGGTGAAAGCTCTGATGGCTTTTTTCACTTTAGATGATATTTATTCCCTTTACTTCATTACACATAATCTACCTGTGCAAGATCTTATGGCATGTGGTAGACTTCATATTCTATTAGACGGCTTATCGGCTTCTCTGCAGGCTTCTCAATTTGAATTTTAAAGTAAAAATGAATGAATTTGTGTTGCTTGTTAAGCCCATATTCTGAACAAATTCTGCTCTCCATTTCTGGGGTGTTAACTAGAGAGTAGAAAACAAGTTTATAGATTGTCATTTACAATAGCTGTATTATATGTGTATATGATCTCTAGTATATACACACATGCATACATATAACATGTATATGCATAAATACTAATAATATATAACTAAACATACACATATATTAACATATAATTTTTATGTGTATATCTAAGGAGTAAGAGAAGTGCCTGGTTATTGATTATCAGAATTAATTTGATGTTTAGAAGGAAGAAAGACATATTAATTTAGACAGAACAATATATTTTACTATCTGCCATTAAAAAATGAATAATCTTATAAAATTGAAGGTAAAATTATAACATCATTTAAGTGTTTTTATTCTGTCTCCTGTATGATGTGAGGATTAAACAGACTGTTCGATTCATCTCACTACATCAAAAAGGGCAGAGTTTCAGAGACTCAAGCCCAAGATGAGATGGAACAATTTTAGAAACAAAGCAAAAAAATATGAATGCTTTTGCAGCCAAAATTGAATTAATACATCTCCAGCTACTCAAAACAATCGCTGTAACCCATAGTAAAGCTGTTTAAAAGATAGTCAAAATGCTGTACCTCAGGTTTGCACTTAGATCAAAATCTTTTTCTATTGCTTTTGCTGTTAGAGGACCTCATGCTCCAAATCTCCAAAGAATTTTAGTTGGGGAGTTTTGTTTTGTTCTATTTTTCTAAGGTATATGTGAATAACTTAAGTATTCTCACATACTTGTTTCTTTTAGGAGAGCGTATTCTATGCTCTTTGTAAATTTTATGGAAGTATTTGAAGATAAGAATAAAAATTTGTCCTGTGTTAATTTATATGTCTATTTTTCAATGTATGTAAAAAGATCTTATTTTATCTTCAAAGGCATGACAACATTTGTCCATATTCTGAAATTTTATGTTACTTGATCAAGATTGTTCCCCTTAGCTTTAAGGAAATTTATATTATTATAACAGAATAAAATGTTTATTACACATTATCAAAGTTTCATTTATGGTATAGTAATTTTGAATGCTATTTAATATCAAACAAAATAATCTGGATTTTCCTTTGTAGTTTAATTTTATAGAATCACCCATTCATGTGCTTAAATTTTTCTTACCAATCAAGAGATCATGGTGTGTTTTATAGGTGATCAAAATACATTGAGTAGAAAAGTGCAAGTTATTAGGTTTACTTGAAGTCATAAAAGCAATTCTCCTTTATGATACGTGTTTCTGAATAGTCTTGTCTCTGGAGAAAGCAAACTGGTGTAGTCCTTTTTCATCTCTGGATAACAAATCCCCACATTTAAGGGATATTAGATCATTCAGATCAATATAAGAATATTTCTTTAAAATGAGAACTAAGCCTTTGTATGAATTTAAAAGTATTTTCTAGTGTAAAAGCCAAGAAAGAAATTAATCTGAAAAGCCAAGTACATTTGTGTACCTACTTTATTTTGATCTGTTCCTTTCTCTTGAAAATATTTATCTACAAAATGGGCATCCTGATGATCATAATAATTCTGAGCATTTATGCAGTAGCTCAAATAATTTACTTCTTTTTGAAAAAAAAACAATTTTTCTGCAAAATATCAAGAAATTGCAGGTGTATAACTCAGTGGCCAGTGTATTCAAATCAATTTTTTTTGCAAGAATCAGGAAACCAAAGGACACAATAACAATAATTCAAGTTTGAGATAGGACTGATGAGGTAGAAATATCTTAGACAAGCTGTTGACATTTATTATGGGATATTCAACTATTATAAAGTATACTTTGTGGCATTTATTTGAGTGGTAATATTTCCAATTAAAGGAAAATTATTGTTTATATATTTTTTAATTTACTGTTTTCAAAGATCACTTGTACAAATTATATCTCACCCCATAAGGTTTTAATATAATCTCTTCGTTTTGTTTATCTAACTATAAATAATGCCTTATGTTCAGGGTTATTCTTCAGAGTAGTGTGAAACAACAGATTTAGCTGTCATATATGTTTAGTATTTAGGTTGCCGGGTAGACAGTGACTTCTGTACAGTGCCAGTGTCACGGAGCAAGGAAGCAATGTTACAACTTATGCATCTGGATGCAACATGAGGGTGCAATAGCATTTTGTACAGTCAACGAGTGAGGAAACATCTTTGTTTATTATGGAAAAAGGGATGAGGTCACAGTGTCTGAGTAGTTCAAGACTGTTCACAGTATTTGTTGACATCCTGCTTTCTGATGTCTTAATTTTATTTTTGATTAGTCAATGCCACTTTATTTGGATTAGACATGTTTTGCTAGAGACATAGAAGCAAAGCCATGATGTCCTTAAGTATGAAATTAAGACAAAGCTATTGGTATCTGACATCATTTTGATATGGAAAACTAGAGAAGAGTCTACTTTCAAGAACTCTTTAGTACCCCTTTGGTTTACCCAGAGCTGCTCAGTGTTGATTCTGAAGTCCAGACTGCTCCTGCAAAACTGTCATTGAAAGGCAATCAGGATGTAAATATGTTTATTTGTTAGAGTTAGTGTTAAAAAGAGAGACAGAGAGGGAGGGAAAGAAGAGAGGACAAGAGAGGAAAGAGATTTCTTGACTGAGTTGAATTTACAATTAAAAGGAACTGTAATCATCCAAAAGACCTTCCTCAAAGTTTCACACTTTGTTAGTGTTAAAAGCTATTTTCCTATCTGTGATCTCAATAGGGGACCTTTAAGCAAAAGGGAGATAGGAGCCCTTTAAACTATAGTTTCATGAAATTTCGCTTATTTTAAGTTAGTGACGTGCACATGTGTGTGTGTGACATTTTATTCTTAAGATGTCTAAGACAGCATTAAAGTTATTGGGCTCTCATCGCTTCACAGTTGGACTACTGCAGCTGCTTTTTTCTTTTTTCAATATTCTTAATTCCTGTGCTCAAAACCTGCAAAGACTTTATCACTGCTTACAGGAAGTCCAAATTCTTCAACCAGTATTTAAGATTCTCCATAATGGTGTTCTCTGTCCATCTAATTTTGCCTCCCATTGTTCTTTGACCAGAGCCTAAACTCCCACTAGCCCATTCTCTTCTTTCCCCATCATACCCTGATCTCATACTGTTTTCTGTAGGTGTCTGTCTCACATTATTCTCCCCTTCTCTGATCGTCCACTGACAGACACCCCTGTGTGTATTGCTTAATTGCCTCCCCTGTCCCCCATTTGATTGAAGTCTCTTGGGGAGAGTCATGTGGGGGTTTTTTTGTATTTCCCACATGACTTGCGTGATGAGGAGTGCTGTCTGCAGAGAGAGCACTCAAGTGATTATAGAATATGTCCATTAAGTTTCCTGAGTACAAGACTCTTACTTTATCTCCCATTATGCTGCCAGTCTGAAAACTAAGAGCCTCTGAAAGCCTCAGTATTGCTGATGCTGTAAAGACAGGATATCTAGTTCCCTAGAGTCCCAGATGATGAATGGAAATATTGTTTTAGTATAAAAAGCGAAAATGATTAGCAGCTCACATAGAAATAAAGAAAAATGAGGGTCATTTAACTTAATGGAAAAAGGATAGGTGAGAAAAATTAGACTTGTTTTTTAAAAATAAGAGTAAAAATCATCGTGGAAAAAACACCAAGGAGAATTTAAGAGGAAGTTTTGGATAAGTCACTAGGACAGTAATCTCTAAGGTGCAGCAAAAACATTGAGCCTTCTTGAATAAGGAATGAAATGTGGAACTGTCACACGGATACAACAGATTTCATAAGGCTTCCCTCATCTCTACTGCTCTCTGTTCAGCAACCCAGATTGCACATCTTTTCTTCCCTGTTGTAAGGCTGGAAAGAATCAAAAAGGGAAGGAATGAGACGTGTAAGTTAATTATATGGTTTGTGTAACTACTTTATATATATCTGGGGCTGGCCAGAAAACCATTTATACCAAGCAAGATAAAATTATTCTGGCCAGTCTCTGGCATTTACAGTGACAGTGCATGTTCAATATCTCTTTCATGTTTTTTAATATCAAAACAAGAAAAACTCATGGATTATTTCTACCTTTAATTTGGGAACTAGGTATATATTAGCTCTTTTAAAAGGAAAGTAATTTGGCACAGATCCAGATACAAATCATCCCTGGATGATAATATGCCTTTATTTTCATAAAGCTATATATTTTGTGAATCAAAGAGCTGTGTCTTTATAAATATGTGGCAGGTATTTATATTTCAAGTGGGCAAGAAAAATACCTGAAGTGGGAGACACCAATTTTGGAATGATCCCAATTTTTTTTCTTGATTAATACTTCCTACTCTTTGAAATCACTTATAAGAGCTATATATTCCTTGTATTCACTGCTTGGAAAGTTTCATGTGGCTTACTCAATTTTGCATTTACTATATTATTTTAGCTAGTGGGAATATTTGGTATAATTACTTTGGCTGTTCTTTATTTGATTATGAGCCTCCCTTTACTTCTAAAATAGTGTCTTAGATACTGTTTGGGTTCAGTAAGTAAATACTTGGTATTGCTAAGATGTACCAAGATTTCTATTTCAAATGGTGTTTGGCTAGCAGCTCTGGACACAGCTTTGCTTCAATTGCCAATAAATTGACTATGAAGACAGAAAAAAAATGACAATTCACAATATGGACAATACAGGCTGAGGGTCAGCTTACTGCCAGAATTTGAAAGGAGTTACATAAAATTTCAAAAATACAGTAATTAAGATAATCTTATAGTGGATACCTATAAGATAATCTTATAATGGATAACTATATATCCACCATACCAAATTGATTTTGTTATTATTGTTTTACTCATTTTATCATGTATATCTCCATCTCTTTATTGATAGAACTAGATTTTCAAATGCAATTGGTGGTTTACTTATGTTATACTTCTGGAAATAGTGCAAATTAAGTTTGCCTTAAGGCAAGAAATAAAAAGCTATATGGAACCTGGCTTAAAACAAAATGTTTCTTTAAACTGAAAATACTTACAAGTTGTATAGATTTTGTTTTTCAAAGCAAACCCCTTCTGCACGTACCTGTCTATTTTAATATCTATTCAGAAAGTAACTGAATGACAAACAGGGAGGAGGAGACATATGGTTATATTTTATTTCCTGCAGAGTGTAGCTTCCACAAATGGAGTATTACAAGCATCAAAGATAAGAAGAAGCCAGCGAGGAGTTTCTAGTTTTTTACGTATGCTAGGTGTTCTGACCATTAATGCACTGAGGAGGTGGAAAAGAATAAGGTCCCCTTCAGAACTGTGGAGCATCACCAGACTATACTCTGCTAGACTCTGGAATTGCATAAGAACCGTGCACCTCAACTAGCCATCCAGCTCTCTATCTGAGAAATGGCTCCGGCCATCACAGAAGGGCATAAAGAGCAGAGGATGCCTTGTTTTTGTTGACTGTCACCCACATTCAGCATAGCTTCACCCTTGTCCAAAAATATATAAACAGAAAGAAGTAACATATGGCTTTTAAAAATAAAAATACTTCAGAATTATTGATGCTTTACATCAGCAAATACCTGAAGAAAATGCAACAGAATCTACAGTAATTTGAGGAAAAGTACCTAGCCAAGAATTTTGTACCAGATCAAATTAGTTATTACATGAGTAGGCACCAAAAAGGCATTTTTATTAAGCTGGAGTTTAGAAAATATACTTTGGCGCAGCTTCCATGACAAAATGTACTTAAATCAAAAGTAAGAGCCTAAGGATGCCATGTTATTAAATGAATTGCACATCTTCCCTTACACATTCTGATCTTAGATCTCAGAAACTTGGGTTGGATGTGTGTTTGATAAATAAGATTGTGCAGCCCAGGAAAGAACCTAAGTCTTGTGTCTGTAATGTTTTTCTCAAATATTCTTCTATTTCCTCATTTTGTGATTCCATATGTATCAGTCTTCTTAGGCTGCCATAACAAAATAACACAGACTGGGTGGCTTAAACAACAGAAATTTATCTTCTGACAGTTTTGGAGGCTAGAAGTCTGGGCTCAAGGTGTCAGCAGATATACTTTCTTCTGAGGCCTTCTCACTGTGCCCTCACAGTGACACATCCCTTGTGTCTCTCTGTGTGTCCAGTTTTTCTCTTCTTATAAGGACACCACATAATCAGGTTGGATAAGGGCCCACTTGAAGGGCTTCCTTTTAATTTAATCACCTCTTTAAAAGCCCCATATCCAAATGCAGTCACATTCTGAGTTACTGGAAGTTAGTGCTTTCAACATATGCATTTTGAAGCTACACAATTCATCCCATAATACCATATTCATTGATATCTGATGACCTCCTAAAACTCTACCAGAGGCTATACTTTTTTTGACTGTTTGATAATAATGGCCAACCTCTCTACGTGATTATAAACTCAGGGTAAACACAGAACACATCTCATAGCCTTGGTTTCACCATTAAAAATCAACAGCATTTGGAATCAGCAGCACTTCAGGGCTCAGAGGACACAGGGATATCTTAATGTAGAGTTAGCTAAGAAGGCCCTCTTCCTAAAAGAGAGTAGTGAATGGAGCAGTCCCTAGTGCAACTCTAGGAAGCATCCACTCTGAAAGTATGTGATGGTGCAGTGGGCAGATTGGCTCTAAATCCCTTAGGGCTCATTCCCTAGGCTAAATCTCAATAGTTATGAAAAGCAATCCCTGGAATTGGCAAAGTTTATAACTCTGTGATAATGAGCAAAGAGTGAGCAGGGCTTTTTTCGTTGTTGTAGAAGCAGCAGAAAGTTGCTTTTACACAGCAACTCCTTACATCTTGGGGAGCCAAAGTCAAAGATGGACTGTGGCACAGTGGCCTTAACAAACACCCAGGGAAGAGTACCACAGCTCTGCGCCAGCTCGCTCCATCAGCCAGCCCTCTAACCAGTCAAGAAACTGTGTTTAACAGTAGTTCCATGAACTGTGAGAGTGGAAAACTCATGGTTAGACCTAGCCTTATCTAAGTCTAAATAATGAAGAAAACAAAATGTGGAGATGCATCATATGCATACACACACACACACACACACACACACACATACACACACCCTAATAGTTTAGTTATGGTTAGATAGAGAAAGAATTTGTTTTAAGGAATTGACTCACAGGTTTGTGGAGGCTCCGAAATCTGAAATCTGCAGGGCTTGCTGGAAATTCTGGCAGTACTGATGTTGAAGTCTTGAGTTTAAAGGCAATCTGGGGGCAGAATTTCTTCCTCTTTTGGGGACCTCAATCTTTTCTTGTAAGGCTTTCAACTGATTCAGTGATCCCCCCTCAGCCTCCATTATGGAACGTAATCTGCTTAACTCAAAAGAATACTGATTAAATGTTAATCACTTCTAAGAAATATCTTCAGTGACATGTAGACTAATGTTTTACTAGACACTGGGCGCCATAGACTAGACTAACCATCACCAGTGACTATGAAAGGTTTCTGAAATTTAAGTTATGAAAAGGGCAATCCTCAAAATGCAATGTAGAGAGCATAGTATTGGGAAGAAAACCCTTTAGAAAAGATAACATTTGTACTTTCCTTAGTATTCACAAAATATGGGCTCTGAGACAAGACATAAGAGTGACTAAGGGCAGATAGAACTCAGGAATTTTTTTAAGTTTATGCATATTCTAATAAAAGATATAAATACGCATATAAATTTGTTTTACATCATATGGATTCATTTGGTTATGGAAATTGATAAATATAGTATATTCTGTTGCTAATTACTGGTAAATATTTTTTGATACTAGAATAATATTATGATTAGACCTATTATAACCAACAATCAGAACTCCTGGTTTGTCAGAATTGTTTTGTCACTTTGGTATCAAGGAGCAGAATTTGAATGTTGAAATATTTGGAATTTTATATCACTTGTATGATTTATTTTGGGGAAATAAAGGACACAAACTTAACATAAATAAGTGAAGTCCTGCAACATCAATGTTTTTTTTTTAATGTTTAAAATCATTTTTTACCCATTCATTCTCTCTCTTTTTCTTTTCTTTTCTTTTCTTTTCTTTTCTTTTCTTTTCTTTTCTTTTCTTTTCTTTTCTTTTCTTTTCTTTTTCTTTTTTTTTTTTTTTTTTTTTGAGACAGGGTTTTGCTCTGTTGCCAGGGCTAGAGGGCAGTGGAGTCATCATACCTTACTGCAACCTCAAACTCCTGGGCTCATGCAATCCTACTGCCTCAACCTCCAAAGTAGCTGGACTACAGGTGCATGCCACCATGCCTGGCTATTTTTTTTATTTTTGTTTTTTTGTAGAGACTGTGGTCTCACTATTGCCCAGACTATATCATACAGATAATTATGGAGGTATTTTTGGTTTTTACTTGCTTGTAGCTTTTCTATTTACCAGTACACTAAAATATTTAGTTTTAATGTTTGCTTAGTGGAATATATTTTATCAATATGTAAATTATGTCTTTTTTACCTTTCAAGATAAATTTTAAAATAATAGTTCAGGTGTAATTTTGATCATCTCTGATTCACACAAAATCAAGTCAAATATAATTACTTCATAAGGATGTTTCAAAGTAAAAAAATAAAATCCAAAATGTCTGCATACACTGTTTTTAAAATTTTGTCCATGAAAATGGGAAATACTAAGGTTTCTTATGTTCTCAAATTTAGTTCATTATTTATATGTGTTGTTTATGAAAATATGTTGTGATTCTAATGTTTACTTTAGATATCAAACTAATACAAATGTTAAAGCTAGAATAAACCTTAAAGATCTGTTGTCAGGATTATATCTTATAAATTATATCATTTGATTTGTCTTGTCTAAACTAAAATTGTTAAATAGAAAAAGGAAAATCAAGCTAATTTATAAATTATATATCTAAGCTCTAATGTTTATTTTTCAACATACAATTAATTTTAAGTAGATGTTATTAATTTCTTTCTATATAAATACCCTGAGCTAAAATTTTCAGCATGCTCCTATCTTTTTTAAGATCAAATTTTTGACTAATGCCTCCTTGTTAGAAATATATCAGTTACACTTCATTTCCTACTTGAAGTGATAATGTGAGTTGGTCTCAGTAACTTTTGAATGTCTTTCTGTAGAGAGTTGCTGTCTTACTGGAATGGAAGATGTTGACAACCAAGTGTTCAGATATGGCTGATGGAAAAATCAGGATCATTTTCTAGTTTATGTGACATCAGGGCTTTCCAAAAGGACATACAAGATAGCTTGTCATGGCTATTACTGTTTACTGTTTCATCAGTTAGACTTGCAGTAGGATATGCAGAACTCAGGTTGTGTGTGGTGGGGAAATATTTGGAGAATAAAATGAGTATAATATTCATATACTAAATGAAAGTTGAGTATACCATACATTTAACTAATGCCACTTATGTTTTGTTCACATAATAGTAGTGCCATTAGTGTGATTCTGGAAAGATTTATGGCAGACCTCGATATTAGTCTTGTTCTCCAGTCTGTGCCCTCTTGGGAAAGTGGGAATCAGAGGAAGAGACTATTAACTGATGACACTAGTTCTTGTTTTAAAAATGCACAGCTTGTAACTATTTCAATACTTAACCTTTTGTCTTATACAATATTTTTAGTGTGCATTTTATTTCATTGCTTTAATTACAGATGTAGAATTTTTAGCAGCACAGTGGTTTGTAATTATTTGTCTGAAAAATGGATTTGACCTTTGAAGACATAATTTTTATGCATCAGTGGACCTAATTTGTTTAAATAGTTTATATACAAACTGTTAACCAGTGTGATATTTTTCTTTAGTAAAGAGATCATGGCCAAAACCAAACAAACAATAAAAAAAAAACAGTAAGACTTAGTTTTCAAATTTTGATACATGTTAAAAAAACATTATCACAACATTAGTTGCCTCTAATTTGACATTAAATAAATATAGTGAAAAAGTAATATTTGAAGAGTTATTCATGCTTTCTTATAAACGGTGATTGTGATTTGGGTATATCCCTTTTAGAACTCAGCCTCATTACTTTAAAAATAAAAGCACTATTATACAACACTGGTTGACTTGAAGGAGGACATTTTACTCTGCAAGTGTCCTAATTTTACTCCTGGTTGGAGGGACACTGGAAGATTTTTCAGCCAGAACTACGGTGAGAGATGAATTTTTACTATATACTGAGATGCTTGGAAACAGAAAAGAGCTAATTTTATTATTGAACGGTAGTTAATAGGCTACCTGTGTCCAAATGCACACCTGCCGTCCCCACCCCCACCCCCCAAGTAGATGCAGTCTAGAGCATTCATAGTGGTGATCTCTCATCTGGCATAGCTCCCTGCAGATTTTTATTAAGTCAAGCATCCTTTGCTTGCCCGCCCCCAACCCGATCACTCATGTTCTGCCACCAGAAAAGTAGTTTTTCAGGCAACACACAGCTTATATTTGGAAGATTTCCAAAGTCACAATTGCTTCTTAATCTTCCAGTGACTTTGAAAGAAGCCATGTCATGAATAGAATGCTCAAAGTTCTGTCCCTGTACAATCTGTAGTACATTATTTCAGTTATGCTCTGGCTTCTTAGGGAATTGATTTTTCTTTTCAGTGTACCACCCTCCCCCCAATTCTCTCTTCTTAAATCAGAAAAGAGGAAGGAAAAAAAAAATGGTGCACAAAGGTGTCTGGGAAGTAGAGCAAAACATAGACACTTACAATCCCATGAGACTGTGAAATAGATGGAAATTATAAAACATAAGACAACCATTGCTCACTCATGCAACAGCAAATTATATAATTCTGGAGTGGAGAAGCTAACCCCAGAATGCTGCAGCTTTCAAACTAAATTCTTTCAGATGCAATCCAATCATTCAATTGTTTGAATAAGTTTTATATCAAGTGTGTTTCCTTATTCCTTAATGTGTCTGTTTCCAGAGCCCTGAATATCTAAATTAAAGGTGAAATCTATTTTTATACCATAACCATTCATTTGTTTATGGAAAAGTAGCTTAAGGTGTGATCAAGGAGTTCCTAAGTACTTAATGTAATTGCCAAATGAGTTTTCAAAATGTTCCTTGGAGAGTTACAATGAAAATAAACATGGCCAAGGCTCAATAAGTCTTGTGGTAAATAGCCCTGTTTAATTTATTTAACCCAGCACTTCCTAAATGAAACCCTTTTGCCCCATAATATCTGTTTTTATCTCACTATCATAGATTTATATGTAGGTAAAAGACCGAGGAAAAATTTGATAGGGCTTGGTGAGGGAGGAATTATGGGGGTAAAGTGAACGGGGCCTGGGTTTCTGGCTTGTTAACTTAGTAGTTGGTAGACCATCATTCACTGAGGTGAGACACTATTTGTTTGTTTGTTTGTTTGTTTGTTTGTTTGTTTGTTTTGATGACTTTCACATATGTCCTGGCAACAAAGTGTGGCTAGTATTCTGGATTTGAAGAGAAGCAGGCTTTCTGTACATTGCAAGATTTATTATTGAGAGCACATCCTTTGAGGAAATGTAATGTTTGCAGAAATAGATTTGGTATTCTAGCTATATCAGGAAATGAATCTTAAAAATATAAGATAGAAAAATTACAACCAAAATAATTAGAACAAATTATATTCCACATTAAGAGGCCTTACTCTTTAGACTTAAGCAATTATTTATTTGCTGCATTATTGTCATCTGAAAACATACGACTTTAAGAAAATATATCGTATCTTACTCTCATTGTAGTCTTATATCTTCTTGCCAAGCAAAATGAGCTGAGTTGTACGTTCAGAATGGGCACGATGATTGTCTGAATGTGACATTATCTGATGACACTCAGAAAGCCTTTAAACATAAAAGATATAGAGAAATGCTTCATTGCTTTCCTTGAATTGCATTTTTTTCTTTCGGTCTAAGCAAGATTAATGTTCCCAACTGACATGATGACACATCTAGCTGTGAAATGACAATAAAGTATGTACAAAATGGGAGTATGGACATGCCTAATAAAATGCACTACCTTAATTTTTTTCTAAATACTATTAGTTTGAGATTGTTCTGAAGGTAATGATGTTCAACTTGTAAATGTGTTGCATATGCCATTATGTTTATACATTCATGTGTATACACTGTTTTTGTTAGGAGTGATAGATCACCTCACTTTTGCCTGGATTCCTCTATCTCAGAAAAGTGTTGGCATTTCTTATTTTCTTCAGTTCTATTTAGCAAATGTTTACTGAATAATTCCTCTGTTCCAGTTACTATGCAAAGTGCCTGTTATATGAAAGTAACAGAAAGAGAAGAACCTGACAACATAAACTTAATTTAGGTGAATACTTCCTGATGATCAAAACTAATTGGTGATCAAATGAAAAATAAAAAGTCTAGCAGTATCATATTGTAGTAGTAGATTCAGGTACAATGGGCAAGCAGTAGATTCAGATATAATAAGAAGGCAATTCATAATTTTATTTTTCAGACCACATTATAAATGAAAACATGCACCACACATAAATAATATTGGTGAATATTATACCATTCTTGAATAGCAGGGACGGGATGGCTTACGCTTAGAAGTACAGAAAAATCATTTGAGGAGACATTGAGCTTCAATTTCCAATAATCAGAATGAGTAGAAATTAATAGGTATAGTCAAAATCACAAGCTAACTTAAAACAGGTAAAGGATAGATCAAGTAAAGGCAAATTATATAATTTTCAGAGCAAGGAGAAAGACACAAAATAAATCAAGATGTCTATCTCTACAAATCATGATTCACATAAGCAGAATGTGCAATTAGTAGAGATATGTCCCGAGGAAATCAATAGGCCCATTTTACCCTTATTTTTTGAAATGGGCACTAGCAACATCTTTGATAGCAAGAACTCTTATTGCAGTACATTGAAGTATTGGTTCATGTCATTTTTGTACAGCAGTCATTTATCATCTATTTCAAAAGCATCTTTTTGGTCCTTTATATTAGCTTGTGAACGTACAAAGTAACTTTCCCATCAAATAACTCTAGCATTAGAAAACAATGACTAACTACCTCTGGAATACCTTTGGAGAGTTGAGGGTATAGCCTGACTTCTTTATCGCCAACAAAAAAAATTACTTGGAAGGTTTTTTTGCTATATCTTAAAAATGCATGTGAATTTTGCATTCTTTTTTCTGGTGTCCTATTGTAATTTCTGACCAAATTCTTTAGTATCCAGGAAAGGTTGGCCATAGTTATCACGTGGTTTCTCCTGTCTCCTGTGAATGCACAAATACCCTCATTTGAGAAACACAGTATCCCAAGGAGTTCACCATGAAGGATTATTAATAAAATGATGTTCACTCAGAGTATTCTGAGTACTCTGTATTTGTGTCCATTGTGAAGGAGAATTGCATCTGATCCTCAAAATATGGGGATGCTTTCCATAGAATGGATAAAAGAAAGAGGACATTCGGAGCAGAAGCACAGTGTCTATGCCTGCATGAGCCGTGTGGCTGGAGGGTGGATTGAGAGTGTCTAAAGATGAAGATGGAAACTAGAGATCACTTTGTTCAGCTTGCTATACAAACTACGGATTTTGGTTCTTATATAGTATGTCAGTGATTCTTTAGCATTGAAAGAAACTTTTAAAAAGTGAAATCAGTGTGAACGTCCAATAAATAGTTCTATTAATATATACTTATTTTAAAGTTTAAAAGTTTTCTTATAAGCCAACCAGTGAAAATAGAGTATTTTCATAAAAATTGAACCTCGTCGATTTTAGATGACAGTGACCATTTTACATTGGCCTGAACATCTAGCTGATTTCTACATTTTGTTTTGGTTTCATGGGTGTCAGGAAAATCCAGATTCATGTAGATAACTCATATACTTGAAAAAAGGTATATTAATAGTTCATTTTGAAGTCCCAGAATAATTTCTTATTGAGGTGATCTGTAGACTTGAAAGAGGAATAATTAGAAATTGTTATTTTAATACTAAATCACTAAGAGAGTTTAACTACTGCTCATGAGCAAAGAATTTAATTTGGGTGGAGTAAACCAAATTGTTGTAAGGTACCATTTTAAAGTAATCTCAAGTATGTCAATGTTATGCTTAGTCAGATATTCAGTCAGTGTATAAATTAGTCACGTTTATGCAGTTTGCATGTTGAGTCTAAATTGCAAGTTTTAGTTTCATCAAAGAAACTTTTCCTGCAGGTAATATGTGATCTTGCATCAAGAATGTGAACTTGTTCAGCTAAATAAAATCCTATATCATAAGCAGACCAAGACATTGTATCCATGTTCTAGTTGCTTAGATATTGATCTAACACAATAGAAATCTGTATTTGGAAAACTACAAAACACTGATAAATGAAATAAAAACATATCTAAATAAATGAAGAGATATTCTCTGTTCTTGGAACACAATATTCAACAGTGTTAAAATGTCAGTTCTTACTAACTTGATCTATAAAAAGATATGTCCACATCCTAATCCCTAGAACATGTGAGTATTACCTTATGTGGCAAAAGAGTGAACATTACCTTATATCTGATGTGTTAAACAGATGCAATTAAAGACTAAGGACAGATATGATTAAAGATTAATGAGGAGATTATTTGGGATTGTCTGGGTGGGCCCTATAAGTACTGCTTCAGCCAGGTAATCGAGGTCGGCATCCACAGTGATGGGTCATGTTGAAGGTATGTACCCTTGATATGGCATGATGAAAATGGCACTTAACCTCTCCGGTCTCCCTCCCAAAAACCCATAGACAGTCTAATATGAGAAAAAATATCAGACAAATCTCAATAGAATGACATTCTGCAGAATATCTAATAAGTATTTCTCAAAACCATCAAGGTCCTCGAAACAAGGAAATTCTGAGAAACTGTCACAGAGCTGAGGAGACATGATATAATGACTTATCCTGATTGGGCACTTAGAATAGGAAAAAGACATTAGGTAAAAACTAAGTAAATCTAAATAAGTCTAAATAAAGTAAGAAATTTAGTAAGTAATAATGTATCAGTGTTGGTTTGTTAATTTTGACCAAGGTACCATGTTAATGTAAAATGCTATTAATAGGACACTGGATGTGAGATATATGGAACTCTCTTTGCAAATTTTCTATAAATCTACAACTATTCAAAAATAAATTGGTTTTTTAAAAAAAGTAAGGTTCTTTCTTGAGCAGTGTTATTGGAGCATACATGCAGGGCTAAAGTAAAAAAGACCGGTGTAAACAAAGCTCCTACTAACGTATGCATTCATTTCCTAAGGCTGCTTTAACAAATTACCACACACTGGGTGAGTTGAAATAACTTCTCTCAGTTCTGGAGGCCAGAAGGTAAAAATCAATGTGTCTGCTGCTCTGTGCTTCCTCTGAAAGTTCTAGGGACAATTCTTCCCTGCTTTTTCTGGTTTCTGGTGACCCTGGCTTTGATTGTCATTTTGGGGTATCCAGATGTCACCCCTCCCTCCCTGTTTCTCTGTTTTCTTCTTTTCAGTCTCTTAAAGGGACATTCATCATTGAATTTAGAGGACACCCAAATCTGGGATAACCTCATCTTGAGATCCCTAACTTAATTACACAAAAAACCTTATTCCAAATAAAGCCCCATGTTGAAGTTCCAGGTGTTGATGTTTGTTTCAGGAGCCACTACTCTGTCCACTGACACCATGCTGTAAGCATAAAATGTTCAACAATCTGCATAAACATGGCAAAAGGAGCCTACAGAACCATTGAATATACTATTGTTTACCAAGTGTTATCTTAATAATGATTATAATAATAACAGGTCATAATTATTGAACTGTTACTCTATGCTATTCATTGATGTCCTGTGCCCTACATATATTCTCTTTTAATCTTCATATGGAGTTATCTGTGATTTTTAGGTGATGAAACAAAGGTACTGAGAAATGAAGAAACTTGCCTAAAGTCACACAGCTAGTAAATTTCAAACCTGTGTTAATAGCATTTATTGCAGTTAAAATACTGCAAATGGAATGAATGTATGTCAAACATTTGCAGAAGTTCTGAATCCCTCTGTGGGACCTACTTTAAGGTTTAAAGCCATGGGAGAGAGGTGTGCAATCAGTGTTTTTTCAGCTTCTTGGTATGAAGATTTATCAGTCCTTTTTGCTGGGGGCTCCTCTTGACAGAGATCAATATAGGATTTCAAATAAGATTCCACCTCCATAATCCAGCTATCTTCCAACCTACTCTTATCTTCTCTATCAAATTTCTATTTTCCTCTGAAAATGATGTACTTTTTTATTCAGGTTTCCCTCTAACTAGAGTAACCCTAACTCCCAAGCCCACCCCCATACATGCACACATGTGCTTTTTTATCCTTTTAATTTATGTCTTCCCCCAAAGACTTAAAAATTTCATGCTAGCAATATAAAGACTTATAAATTCTGCAGCAAGCAAATGTAACATTTCTAGAGGCTATTAAAATATGTAGATGTCAAGTAAATATATATGATGAAGTAAGTGATTTGAATAGAACAATTAACAGATGGTAGCAACAATTATATATTCATATCCCTGGCCAACAGCATTTGGTAGATATAATTACCTTACAGGTGTTAACTGCCCTTCATGGAATGAAGTATCTCTGAACACTAGAGAGGCATGGTGAAATGACTGATGGTCACAAATTAGTAAAAATTCCATTGGCTCATTTTTTAGACAAGAATCAGAAAGCTAAATTCAGTTCTTGCAGTGTAGTGCTAAGTTCAGAAACAGTGAAACTTAAACAGGAGAGCAGGTGTGGAGTAATCTTCATGTTGATTGCTGGTGTGGGAAAAAAAAAATACCCGCACATTAAAAGACATTTAAAATTCACTCAACATTTGGAAGGTGCAAAGTCCAAAAAGGCAATCATTTAGGGAAAAGGAAGCAGCTGTTAGGACTTATTCCTTTGAGTTTTTTAAAATTACCTGAGCTTCATATGCAAAATAGTATTATCATGCTATTTTCAAAAAAATACTTTATCTGTGTAGATAAAGTTGTAGTTATGTTTCTTTATAGCCTTAAGAGAATTATACTGGAATGAGGAGAAGAGATAATTTCGAATGTTACTGTTTTTAACATTTTAATCATTTTGGCCAGAAACATTTGAAAAATAGATAGCCCTACCACACACACACAAACAAAAAAATTAGGCCATTCAGACATTGTTGTTTTTATTTTGTTTTACTACTACTGTGAAGAGATTTGGTACTTCCGTTTAACATTTCTATCAGTTGCAGCTATCTGTCCAAGGAAGTATTAAATAAGTCTTAGTTCCTGGAAATGATATTATCTGATTAAAATTGGAATTTCTCCCTTTCTATTATACCTTTGAGTCAGTCCTGAATCTTTAAATTTGAGCTATACTAAGCACCATAATTTTAATATTTATGTCAGTATTTTATTTTTTCAGTTTATACTTTCTAAATGTTTGTTACTTTTTTCCATAGTAATGGTTCACAACTATTTTGTAAAGTTCTTAAACATAAGTATTATTCTTCTCCAGTATCTTATTTATTGCTGGGCAGTTGTTATTAATAAATATTTTGATTGATAAAAATGTATTTTAAATAATTATTTTCTAAAATTATTTTTCTTCTCTTCCAATTCTGTAGGAAAAAAAAGGGATTTTTGTCCTCTAAAAAAATCCTTTCATTTGTTTAGTACTTTACAACACATTTCTCCATAACACAGTTTTAGAGGTGTTAAGTTATCTACCTAATATCCAGAGGTAGAGTGATATGGGGAAACATTTATTTTGCTATAGTCCTCTTTTCTCCTATAATGGAAAGTTAGATTTTTAGTAATAGTTGTTTTAGTGAAATGTGCCATAATGTTCCCTTAGCCTTATATTGCCTATGATAACAGTTAAAATTGAGTATGTGTTTAAAGACTTTAAAAAAATTTAAACTGAAAAGCAGGCTTCTGTTGTCTAAGATATTCTTCAACAAACCTGATGCTTTAATTTTCTCCTGTTTCTACTACAATTAAGAATATTATACTTTTATGCCTTGATCATGATGAATACTCAAGAAAAGAAGCTTTTCTGCAGACATTACATCCATAAAATACAGTCATCAATACACCTTCAATCTTCCCTGGTTTCTAGGTTATGAGTTTGGTAATCCATTAGAATTCGTCACAAATTGCCACATGGTAATGTGTATGCATTGTCTTCTTGATAGAGTTCCAGTAGTGGGATTACTATATCCAAAATAAACAGTCTGAAATTGAGATAAAGATTTATGTTTCATGATAGTCTTCTTTTAGATTATAAACTTTCAGAAGTTTCTGAGCTGGGAGTTGTTACAGAAAAGATAAAAGTTATGCTTCTTCATAGAAGAACTTTAAAAATAATATTTTCAAATATTTCTTAATAGTAAAAGGAAATACCAAAATAATTGTCTGTAGCAACTGATATGTCTGTATCAGTTTTTAACCATATCCATAGGAATAGATATGCATAAGAAAGACTAGAATTGATATGCAAAAATTAAATAGTAGTCATCCTTAAAACTGGGATTAAGATTAAAATTATATAATAAAATATTATCAAATTTAATAGTAACAGTTAAGTTAGTTAAAAATATTTTCTTATAATATTGAAAAACAGACTTCTTCCTTCAGCATTGAGACTGGGAAAATCACTTAACCTTCTTTCTAGTATGGAGCTGAGGATGTGAACAATATTGCATGGCTGTTGTAGGAATCAAAGGAAATGACATATGAAGCACTTAAGTGCCTGGTCTATAGTTGTTGCTTAATATATGCTAGTTTTCATTAATTAATTTTTAAAATATCTCCATTGGTTCTTATTAAAAATAGAGTCTATCTAGCATAAATATTTTAGAAGCTGTTCTCATAAGCATTGTAGTTACTGATTGATTTTCCATTATACTTAACCCCATCATAGTATTGTAGAATTAATATGGAAGGGAGAGTAACCATGACTGAGAAACCTATATAAAACAGAAGTCTTCCACTTTAGGGACAAAGTCAATTTGGTCCTTGAGTAAATTTATTTTTCTAGCTATTATTTTCTCATAGACAACTTTAGCTTATGTCTGGAAATAACTGCCAAAGTCACTGGCTCTATTAGAAATAAATCCTTTGAGAAAATATTTTCAAGCCTCTATAATATAGTTCTGAATTTTTCATTATACCCAAGGAAGTTTGTGAAATATATTTCAGCAAGGAAGTTAACATTCAAAACCTTTTCTATTTTAAGAGATTTTGCATTGTTTACCTGGAGAGTAAAATTAGGACTTAAGTAACAGTCCATCCAATATAGAATGTAATTGTTTCTTTAAAATTTAATTTACAAACACATGTTAGTTTTTAATACATCTATGGTTTGTCATTTGTTTTTCTTTGTTTAGTTATGTTTGCATGCTAATTTTCTTAAAGAATATTTTATTACTAGAGAGAGTGTTTCTTTAAAACATACCTTACTAGCTTAGTAGAATTCATTTAATTATTGGATTATGTATTAGTCTAGCAGATAGGTGAAATTTAAATTTTCTCATGTCATTTAATGTGTTCACCTGTTTTTTTTTTTAATAGCTGAGTTATGCTATTAGAGTATTTAAATAATGTTTCTGATTGTTCTGTTGAGGACTAAATAGAGCCTTAACTGACCGAAATCCAGTAAGTAGATTGGAAAATGTTATATATAGATTGGCAAATGTTATCTGGGAAAGGAAATGCTACCGTGTTTCAGAACTCCTGTAAAAGTTTTTTCCAAGATAAAACTAAGGAGAGCTGATGACCAAAAATTAAGAGGAAAATTCTGTTCTCGGATTTAAAACTGTAGAACGGCTAGAAAGCAGCTGAGAAATAAATGGCTGATTTTTCACGTGGAAAAAGGTTAATGGTGGGGTGTCCTCAAGATCAATTTTAGTGCAGCTGGTGTTAAAATCTATTAATGATTTAGAAAAGAAGCAGAATTTTTTTTTGCTGATGTCATCATTTTATTATCATAGTAGAAATGGACAGATAAGAGCATAGCTAAAATAAAAGGCAGATTTTTTAAATATAATTCAGAGATCATTATAAATATAAAAACCAAAACAATCTGTTCCAAACTTTTGGCTGTTTTATACTCCACATTAATGGTTCATGGGAAATTGATGGAGGAAAACATCTCAAGCTTTATTGTTAATATAAGACAAGAAATAATATGAAATTCAGTATTCTTTTATGAATTTTGTGTTCTATATTTATCAAACACATGTTAGAGAAAAAAATATAGCACATAGATATAAACATGCATACATATTACCAAGATGGTATTTAGAGTGTAACTATTTGTTTCTTTTACTTCTCATGCATGGTTTCTTCCAGAAGTGGGATAGATAGCCAACACTGGTACAAGGGTATTTGTGCATATAGGCATGCCACAATGCAAATCCATGGTGACCTAGATTTGTTGTCATTAGATACATATCATGCCAGAGATCCCTTTACTAAAAAGTCTGATGGATAGATGGATAGAAGAGTAAATGAAGTTATTTGAATGATAGGTCACTATGGCAATATTTATTGACATTATTGTTGTTTGCTTATGAACATCTTGCAATAAAAAATCCTTTGAATGATAGGCGAATTCCTTCTACTTTTCACCTTGAGGCTGCCTCCTTGTGGAGTTGGTGCATTTTCTGGCTCATGGATCATATTTTTTATCCTACCACAAATAAATAGCTTAATTATGAAAATATAAGAATTTTTAACATAATATTAATGTTTATGTCCTGAAAATTAGATAGCATAAAATAGAAGCTGTGCAAATCTTAATTGATAAAGATAAATTAGTCTGGAGACTTAAAAATATAGAAAGCTTCAGAATTTACATAAACCAGATTATAAAATTGCTTGTTTAGGGAACACCTATTTCTACAGCCAATGTAGTCAAACATATTAACATGAGATTCTTCTAAAGCTTATAAGTCTGTACAATTATAGATGTTACATACCTTGGAACAGTATTACATAATCAATTTGTTTTGCTCAATTGTTATTGAATGTATATTGATAAGCACCCCAAGTTATAGTTTCACTAAACCTGTTATAAGAAAATGGATTTCAAACTACATTGTAGAGAATTGTATGTCTTCTTGGAGGAGCTTTAGATTATCGTAAATACTGTGATCTACAAGCCTGACGTTCATATATCCTTGTTCATCAACATAGCTTTGCCACTCCCAATAATTAATTTATATTTTAAGAGTCAGTATTGTAAATTTGAAATTTTTAAATTAGATTTTAATAATATCAATTTATCTCTTCATATATAATTGTGGATTTTTGCTCTGCCTCTGGATCTTCACACTGAGCTGTCTTTCTGGACTATTCCCCACTCACCTGACACCTATGAGGAATCAGCTCCTCATTTTCATCCTTCACAGCGCAATTCACTTGGTCTTTCTTCAAGGAAGGCTTTCTTCATGCCTTATTATCGATGAAATTTTCTTTGTTATATGTTGTCATAGTTTCTTATAGTTTTCCTTTATAACATTAACCAAAATTTAATATATACACATTATATTATTAAGGATAGTATGTATATATGTGTATACTTATACATATGTGTGCATATATATGTATGTGTAGAGGATTTTAACTCTTCTTTCCTGGGTGCTATTTCTTATATACATAGAAGCATTTGTTTACTGATACTGAAAATGATCTTGCCAAGGCAGGAGGCTTGCTATATATATTTATTATAAATATAGATAGATATTTCAGTGTACTCAACGAATTGGTTCCAGGACCCCCACAGATACCAGAATCCATGGATATTCTACAAGTCCCTTATATAAAGTGGCTTTCATAGTATTTGCATATAACCTATGCACATCCTCCCATATACTTTAAATTGTCTCTAGATTACTTATAATGCCTAATATGATATAAATGTTATATAAATAGTTGTTATACTGTATTTTTATTGTAACTTTCATTTTTTTCCAAATATTTTCAGTCACTTTTGATTGAATCCACAGATGCAGTACCCACAGGCAGTGAGCTGACTATGCATGTGTGGGTATACGTATGTGTGTGTGTGTATAAGAAATGATGTGTGTACACAAAGAAACTGTGAATACTTTGGTGTCATTTCCTCTATTTGTTTTCTTCTGTGTACATACGTGTATTATAGCTGCAGGTTGTTATGTGGAACAATACAACAGGTACATTTTGCATGTATATCTGTGTGTCTGTTATACTAAAAGTATTTTCCTGTGTAATTAGAAACAAACAGAAGGCCGATAGAACTGGAAGTGAAGAGATTAAATTAGGATGATATTTTATTCTGACACCATGGAGTTGTGAGGAAGGGTGATTTTAGAGTAACAAATAGTAAAATCTGGACCTTTATTTTATGTACATGTGCGGAAGAGGGAAAAACTAGTATATCCAGGATGATTCTCAGGTTTCAGTATAAGTGGGTGGGGTGGCTGGTGACTGAAAGGAGAAGGAGATAGGAAAGGTGAATTTAGTTATGGACGTGAATTTGAGATGCCCGTAAGAAATCAGACTGCATTTACCCAGTGAATTAGGCTATTTTAATTCACCAGTGAAGTGAAAGCAAAAGAATATGGCCTCTGAACTCTATGTGCTAAACTATATATAGCTTCCATGTTAGAAAAGCCTTAGTGAATTATTAAGGGAGATTATGACTCCTCTTCCCCTGGAGGTATTTTGTAAGTACACAGAAGCATTTGTCTGCTGTGTTTTGAAAATGAAATTGCCAAGGCAGGGCAATTGCCAGCCTAGATAACCTGTCAAGAACTTACTTATTTTTATGTTGACTCTGTCACATGCTTCTAGTCCACCACAGTTTTCATAAACCAATGTTTTCCCCTTGCTCTACCAATAAGAATTTATTGAAATTTACTAAGATAGATTCCCTCCATCATAAAATTAAATGCCAAGATTTCATATTCACTTAAGAAGCATTATTCTTCAAAACCTTATTTATTTTTTAATATGTTTTCATCCAAGAAAGTTATATATTTCAAGAAACTTTATCATATATACTTCAGTCTTGAATGGACTTATTTTTGTATATTTTTCCCATTTTCTTTATTAAATTTATCTTCAGTGTAATCCAAACTAAGTGCAGAGGCAAGGGTTTAGTGTTGTTAAAATAAACACATTAAGGCCGGGCATGATGGCTCACGCCTGTAATCCTAGCACTTTGGGAGGCCGAGGCGGGCGGATTGCTCAAGGTCAGGAGTTTGAAACCAGCCTGAGCAAGACCCCGTCTCTACCAAAAATAGAAATAAACTACTTGACCAACTAAAAATATATATACAAAAAATTAGCCGGGCATGGTGGCGCATGCCTGTAGTCCCAGCTACTCGGGAGGCTGAGGCAGTAGGATCGCTGAGCCCCGGAGATTGAGGTTGCTGTGATCCAGGCTGACGCCACGGCACTCACTCTAGCCTGGGCAACAAAGTGAGACTCTGTCTAAAAAAAAAAAAAAAAAAAAAAATGAACACATTAAGAATGGTACATCCAAAACTTTGGATATTACATTAAACTTCTAAAATTGATGCATTTGAGCAAATTCGTAACTACCCATCACAACCAGCTGTCTTTATCATTAAGATTTACTTCACTCTTCATAATCAGATATGCATAGTGATTGTAGTGATAACATTATAAGAATAAATTTATTCAAGCTGTAAAACCTTTACTAACACCCCCTTCCATCTTTACAAGTAAAATTGAGCATTCAATCATTTATAGATACACCTTCTATGTGTTTGATACCATACTAGGTCTGGGAATATAAGAATAAAGTAGAAATTACAAGTGCCCACACTCTAAGAGTAGAGACAGGCATATAAACTGATGATTTAAAATGATAGGTATACATGGTCATATAGTGGTATAAAGGACATTGAAAACTAAGAATAGGGATGTTGGTTGGGGTTAGGGGTAAAATCTTACCTCTCAGGTACAATGTACACTACCCCTAGCGACAGGCACACTGAGAGCCCTGACTTCAGCAATATGCAGGTCATCTAACAAAAACACTGTATCGTGGCTCTTATATTTTTATTTCCAAATGTTGAGGAGGTCCCAGTATCACCAAACATTATAAAGACATGTAACAGTGCAAGGAGAAGATATGGGATCAAAGAAGGAATACTAAAGAACACCCGAGTAAGTGATATTAAAGGAAGATTAGGAAGAGTTAGCCAGATGGGATGGTTGGGTGAGGGGGAGTGGCTATCATGGAGGGAAGTATGTTATATCAGAGGAAACAGCAAGAACAGAATTATGGAAATGAAAGAAATGCATGTGGGTATGGAGAACCATAGGTATTTTGTTATTCCAGAAACATGAAGAAGTACACAGTTCTGAAAAAAGATAGTGAAGAGGTAAGCAGAGTCTAGACTACTGAGGATATTACACACTTGGCTAAAGAATTTGGTCTTTACCCAATAGTTCAATGTTTTTCACAACTTTGATATATCTACAGATATCAAAGAGAGTATAATGCAACTTGGAAAACACAGTTATAGGTACATTTTTTAGTACACTTAAAACTTTATTTCAAATTAAAATGATAATTGTTTCATGTCAGAAAATGATGTCCTTAATAGCAACTTTTGTTATTTGTTTGCAAGTTGGAGATACATATTCTGAGATAAAGCTTAAGTTCTAGAGCTAGTCTGTATTTTCTCTTATTCCTTATTTTCTCTAACTTAGTTAAATACTAACTCATAGGTCAGTGAGAATGGTCTAGCAAGTATTTGGTGACTGACAGTTTTGGATGTTTGGATCCAATGTGAAACCAGAATTAACAAGGAGATATTTTGCTGGAAAGTACTTTTGGCAAATTCAGAGTCTATATCAGGAAGCATGTCTTACTCAGAACCTAGAGGGTTAAATGTTTTAACTTAAGACATAACATCAAATAGCTTTTTATATACTCTTTGGTTGAATTCAGGAGTAGAAATTACATTTTTCATGTTTGGTTGCAGCATTGGATGTTTTTAAATATGCTTACCAATAGGACATCAATTGCTTTCTCTAAAAAATATAGAAACCCATTATATGTTGATGTACGTTAAACTTGCAGCAGTTGTGTCATTTGTACCCCTCTTCTGTCATCTTAAGAAATCTCTCTGATCGTCAGAGTCAAATATGGTGATACATTGGTCCTGATGCAATAAAGTTAGACTATTGAATAAATTAAATATATTACTGATATTGTATTATTAAGGCATGCCACTTGAAATCATTGAAATGGTGTTAAATAGCATGATCAATGCCAGCAAGAAATACATTAATCTCAACCTTCATTCTGAAAACCCATGTGAGCTTGTTTCCCCTTGACAGTCAGTATACTCCAGTACAGCAAGGCAGTCTTGTATTCACTGCCTATTTCTTTACTCAGTACACTGAATATACTTGATTATATACACATATTTTATTATTTCCTTCACACTGAATCAAAATCAGATAGTATTATGCTTGACTCTTGGCTGTTCTCAGATGAATAAAATTTATCTGTATTGACATTTGTATTTTATTTAATTCTTTTTTCAAAGTGTCACCTTTCCCTTCTTCATTTGTATCTGTGTTATTCCAGTGTTCAATCCACTGCCTCTTTCCTGCATATATCGTCCTAGTTCTCTGGGATGACTGGTACCAAAAGTTCTAAAGCCTTTTGCCCTCAAGTTTATTCCATACATCTCTCAAAAACCTATCCTCTGCACATCAGTGGTTTGTGCAACTGTTAAATGAAATGTCTGCAACCACTTCCAAGAGACAGAAATTGATTGCCTTTCCACATTGCATAGCCCCTCCATGTTGACATTGTACAATGTTTAACAATGTTCATTGATGGAGACATTTTGCCAATAGCTTTTCCTGATGCTTTGAGTGCATAATATTTATCATTAATTTTCTCGGTGGCCTTATAAGCCTCTCAGAAATAGTGTGGTTACATTTGCTTTGCTTCTAAGGGAATCAATTGGAAGTCTCTGCTTTTCATCCCTTCTCATCTTTGGTGACTAAAGTTATCCTAAGTGAAGTATTTCAGGAATTGATAAACAAACACTACATGTTCTCACTATTAGGTAGGAGCTAAACGATGGCTTCACAGGGTTATAAAATGGTGTAAAGGACATTGAAAACTAATAAGGGGAGAGGGTGGTAGGAGAAATGAGGGATACAGCTTGCCCATCTGGCACAGTGTACACTGTCCTGGTGACAGGCACATTAAAGCCCTGACTTCCGCAATATGTAGTTCATCCATGTAACAAAAGCACTTGTTACCCCCTTAATATTTTGAAATAAAAATTATTAAAAAGTATATTTAATGTTTGTAGACAATGCACACAAATTAAAAATAAGATAGATAAGACAACTGGACCAGCACAATCCTTGTGGCAGGTTTGAGCCATTACTGATGTAAAAATTATTAACAATGTAATAACTTGAAAATCATAAATAATCTTACATTTCAAACTTCTGAAATGTGAAAAAGGACAAGCATGGGAAGCGTGGAACTCATCTAGAAGGCTAATATGGCTGTTAATTTTCATTTAGTTACTCTAATGTTATTTTAAGTGCTATTGTTCTAACACTATAAATTAAATTTAAATATTGACACATACTAGTTGTTTTAATTTTGTTAATGTTCTAGTAAATGTTAACCCTTTTCTATGTTATGAGCTAAATGTTTGTGTCCGACCAACCCCTGCAAAAAAAAATTCATATGTTGAGGCCCCATCCTTCAATGTATGGTATTTGGGGGAAGGAGTTTGGGGAGGCAATCAGGTTTAAATGAGGCACAAGGATGGACCCATGATGAGAATGTGCCCCTATCTCTAAGAGAAATGAGCTTGCTCACTCTCTGCCACGTGAGAACACAAATAGAAGGCAGCTGTCTGCAACCCAGAAGAGGTCCCTCAAGAGGACCTAGTCATGCCAGCACCCTGCCCTCAGACTTGCAGCCTCCAGAACTGTGAGAAATACATTTCTCCATTTTAGGCCACCCAGTTTCTGGTAATTTAGAGTCATCGAAACAGAGTAAAACACTGTGGAAAACTTTTTCTATATCATATTTTACATTTTTCTGATTTCTTAATGTAAATTTTATACAATGTTTTAAAAGAATGTTGTTTTTGTTTCTATCAAAATTGAATTTGAATTTTAGCCAAACTATCAATAAGTTACTCAATTCTCTCCTACTCTCAGTTTTCTCTTTCATAAAACAAAGTGAGAGGGGGCGGGAATAACTGCCTTTTAGAGTTTCATGGAAAGTAAATGAAATAATAAATATAAAATGTTTTCCATAGCACACAGTACTTAACTTAGATGCCTCCACTTTTTTTATTGTCTTCACTAGGTATAATGAAAAAAATGACAATTTTGCTTTCTCCTTTTGTTATTTTATTGAGTTTTTATTGACAATATTTAATTGTTTTACCATTGTCACTAAAATGACTATAATATCTTGTTATTTTAGCAAAGGAAGGACTAAGCTCAGTGCAATTTTTAAAAAGTCAATATAACACTAAAACAAGGTTGGTACTTAATGTCCTTAGGAATCACTACTTTTGAGTGAAATTTTTTGCACGTTTTTTTTTTGCTATTTAGGACTTTGGTTTGGTTCTAGTATGGTCTGGCGACATCATGAAGCAGTTGAGAGATCACTTCCAGATCCATGTACAATTAAAAGAAAATTGCAGTAATGAGATGGTTGACAAATGAAAAGAGATAGGATTGTGTCAAGGAGAAAATAGAGGCCTCTTGTGGCACAGTCGTTGGCATGTGCCCATGTAGGGGACTGCTATCTTGCTCAGCAGGAGATGTCATCTCAATTATGCCTCTAGATATGAGTCCTTACCCAGTGATGAAGATCCATGGTGAGGGAATCGGGTTTTCCATTGGAGAAGCCTGAAAATCCTCACTTCCCAAATTGGCACAAGGATTATGACTTAACACAGTATTTTTATAACATTTTTAAAGAAACGCAATGAAATAGTATGTGTATACATTAAGGCCAATCGATATACTATTAAAACTTTTATTTTTTATTTCAGGTTCTGATAAAATAACTGATACTTCTTTACTTAAAATTATGTACTTTTTTTTACTTAAACATGAGTAATGTTTAAAGATATTGAATATATACTATTTATTTCTCCATCACTTTTTGCCATTATGCAGCTTTGGGCTACAGGACTTAATATATCCTTCTGCTTTAGGGGGAAGGTTTAAAAATATTTTTAAAATACATATTTCTGGTGTACTTTATTCCTTGATGAATCATAGAAATGAATTATAATTTTCCCTATAAAATGATACAAAAATACATTCTTGAAGCATATAAAATAAAAAAATGGAAAGAAATGAAACTATCATATTATATTTGCTAACTACTACATTTTCATGATTTTTCTTAAGGCCCTCCATTTACACTATGATTTTTTCCTAAAAACAGGCAGTTAAAACTTACATACTTGTGAGCTATTAGTGACCTTAATTGTTAAACTATAATTACATGCATTGCTTAATTGTGTTTATTTATCAGAAAATATTAGTAAATGTCTGGATATATTGTTCTGTAGTTGATATTATAATTTCATAACAATCCAAAAATTAATGTGAATATTTCTTTAAATTAAATCTAGTTCATAATGAAGTACTTTTTGTTAGGTATTCAAATATCTGTAACTACCAAATTCCTTTATTACATTTGTAGAAAAAAATACTAAAATATTTCAAGAAGGCATTAAAGAATATTGAAATATTGTAAATAGCTACAGTTTGATCGGGATATTTGGGTGCTATAAACATCTTTGAGCTCCTATTCATACAGAAGATAAATGAACAACAAAATCTTTTAAACAGTTATCTCTGTAGCTTTGCATTCAAAACAAGAATTCTTGAAATATTCAGTAGTAATATCTAATGATATATTGAAAATTTCTCTTATAGAGAAAAAAAAAAACAGTTTGCATTTGTGTGTACAAATGAGTGGGTCGACTCCAGATACTCAGTTTAGTAGGGAAGCTTTAGGGTCAATAGCAATATCTATTCTTTGGTATAGTTTTCTATTTGTTTGATTTCTGTTAGATTTTAGTGCTGTTTGTAATTCAACTTAAGTGTTTTCCCTAGTACCTTACACACATATTCTTCAAGGACTTGAAAGTGGGCAGAATAATCCAGAAACCTTGCTTTCTTATCTAAAATTACTTAGTTTTACATATTGAAAATTAGAAATCCATGCTTTTACTTTCTACATGAGGAGTAGAAGATGGATAAATAGCCACAGACAGACAGTCCATTTGAGTTTGGGGAAAGAAAAAACTAAACAACTCTTTCCAAAACTGTCAAGGATTTTATTCTTATAAGTGATAATGTGACTAGACTACGAACATAGAACTCCAATAAAATTAATAGCCACATTTTATTCATAATATTTGCTAAGTAAATTTTCTAAGCATTCTACATGTAGCATCTTATTTTATCTTTGATTCAACTCTGTGAAGTAGGAACTGTTTTTTTCCCCTCATTTCATGGATTTGGAAATGGTGTGTATAGATGTTAAGTAACTTGCACTATGTCGCCTGAGGTCTGATTCCATAAGCCCAATCCCTAACCCAACACATATATGGCCTTTTCAACAGTGGAGGCTCTGACCTTTCATTGTAGCTATGCTTGGTAATTTAAAATATATATCACATGTAGATATATGTGAGGTCGGGAAATATTCTTGTGAAACTTGTTGGAAGCTACTATAATAGGCTGGTAAAATGAAAAGCAGTATACAATGAGACTTGCCCTGTGGAATCAGAGAACACAATTTGACAGTAAACTCATGGCAAGCAGGAATGATTCAGCCTCTGATTAAAGAACTCTTTGTGTCTCCATGCACATGAAAAATAAGTTTAATGTGCATTTAATGGCACCATCTGTTTTATAGTGTGACCTAAAAAAAAATCAATTGTTCATGAATTAAACTCAATTTATGCAGAACATCTCATTTTTAAGCTGGAATATCAAATAATCTAAGACACCAAAGCTCTGTTCTTCCTATACTATGAAAGTAACATCCATTGACTTTAAGGATTTAGTTTTTTTCTATCTTCATGAGGTTTGCTTTATTTTGATATTTTATTTTCAAAGCCCATAGATTTTATAACACCTCCTTTAGGGTAAAATTGCTTAAAGTTAATATATTCATCACTTTCTTACTCTATGCTTAGCACTGAATAGGAAACGAGTGAAGTGGTAAATATGTTCCTTGCCCTGGAGAAACTTGCTCTCTAGTTGAGAAAATAAGAAAAAATACTTAGAAGATCAAAAAACAATAAAAGGCAGTTCAAAATGAATATCCTTAAACCCCTTAAACTAGTCTGATATTCATGATAGATAAGTTGTTTAAAGTACTCATCACATTTTCATCTTTAAATGTACACTTTCTTCTATCAAAGATTTTCCACCTTTTGAAAATTTCAAAGGTCTATAATAACCTTTTCTTCTCCTCTCAGTTGATTTCACCCAGTAATTTGACATTTTTGTTATTCAAATTGAAATCTTTGCTTCTAAAGCATTAAAACATGTTAAGGCTTTTTCTAGAGGATTGGTCTGGTTAGTTGTTTAAACCTCATTTTGTAACTAAATGCAGGCATAGAATTTTACTGGTGACTTTTCTATTATTAAAGACTAACCTTCAATTAGCAAAAATTTGTAGCTCACTAATTATGTGCCAGGAACTTACTGATTGGAGAAAATACAAAGATCCATTCAGTCATATTCATTTATGTCTTTGTTTCAATAGTGCTTTATTCTTACCCCATTAAAATACAATTTACCTGTTTGTGGGTCTGTACCTTCATCATATTTTCAGTTTTTCATGAAAAAGGGTCATATCTTACTCATCTTTGAATCCTAAACAACTAGTTGGCCCATTTGTATTTACTTGCTGAATATTTGATAAAGATAATTGTTCTTGACAATTAAATGTCTAGTAGGAACCGATTTTTGAAGTTTATTCCATGTTTGAAAAATCTGCTACATATTGCAAACTTAATAGCTAATTATTTTAACACTAATATATTGGGTTCTATTTCTTCAAGGCACAGATTACATAAACTATTTATCTCTGTATAGGGCATAGTTTTTTATTTCAAGTTTATGTGTTAATATAGGAGACCTGATCACACAGACACACAAAATGAATGGCAGACTCTATGTGTTACATGCCTTAATAGAGGAACAGGTAAAAGTCAAGATTTAAAGGTCACTTATCACACTGTCAGGCTTCCTGGCTAGATTTTCACTGGGAAGATAGTATATTACAACTGGTCATTGAAACACTTTAATAGTGAGATCTTCAAGAGGAATTTATTCTAATTAAATAGAATGAAATAGACAATGACATATACATTGGACTAACAACTAACTAGATTAGTTTTGGTATCTGATGAGTAGATTGGCAGGAAAGCAGGTCATTGGGAGAAGACAGGAGATAAAGTTGGCATGTGTATTAGGAGATCTTTCCGTGCTAGGAGAATGGATTTTTACTATATTTGTTTAATCTAGGAAATCAGTTTTTTGAATGGACAAGTTATGTGATCAGAACTGTATTTCAGAAAGTCTGAGTGAAGAATGCATTGGGAATATTGGTATTAGTGAGAATTCCTCATAGTTGAAGTGAGAGAAAATTAGGGCCCTCTGAATTAAAGGGCCAGAAAAATGCAACGAATCTTTTAAAGTGATGTATTAAATAGATTTAGTAACAGATTAAGGACTTTTTTGGGAACAGAGGAGCCAGTGATATCTGTAAGGTTTTAGTCTGCAGACTAAAGCCTTTAGTAGAAGCAGAAAGATTAGAATAAAGCACTCATGAAAGGAAGATGATGATGAATCTTGTTTTAAGTGGTATTATATGTTGGCATCCAGATGGAAATCTATAGGCAGTTTGAAATTCAGAGCCAGAATTCAAGAGATGGGTTAGAACTGGTAATAGAGATTTGGCTATTGAAAGGATGTGATTACTAAAGTAGCATGTGAATAGAACAAACATAAAACAATTTCTCCAGTGCTTTCACACTTTTATGCATTTTCATCTTTGTTTACTATTCTTCTGTGACTATATATACCGATTTGGACCTTCCACATAATACTTCAAAATGTAGCCTTAACCAGGAAAATAGTCTCCTAAGTTGTCCTTTCTGTGTGTTGTCAGTATTCAGTGCTTCCCTGTGGAACCATTTAAAGATATTAGTGGATTTAAATACAAATATCTTCATAAAATACCTTGCATAAACTATTTAATGATACATACATTACTTTTTTACTTACACAGTTTAAGGGGTTTTCATTTTCTTTCAAGGCCAATATAAAACACACTGGAACAGTTGACTACCTCTATAGACTGGCTCCAGGAAATCCATGGTTTAAAACTTATTGAAAACCTTTTCATATGTAAGGAATGAATTCTTCAAGATGTATATCAAGATGAATTGCCTTTAATTTATTTATGGTTTATGTGTCATCACATACAGGACTTATGCAGATCTGAGACATAATCAATTAGAATAATGAAAGATATTTCACAAAGAACAAAAGTGAAATAATATTCAGAAAATCCTAATAGAACAAGAAAATGGAAAAGTGAGATTTTGAAATTGGAAAATATTAGCCTCCCCTAATATTTATTGAGTGTATAAATGTTTAATGATTTTTTTCTAGACAACCTCAGACCTTAAAATTAATGGACATAAAATACACAGCAGTACTGTAAAAAAACTTTTAATGTGATCCTCCAAGCAGAAAATAAGCAAGGAAACAATTGACTTAAATGGAACTCTAGGACAAATGGGCCAAACAAACATTTACAGCTCATTCTACCCAAAACCCACTAGATATGTGTTCTTCTCAACAGCTCATGGAACATTCTCTAAGATTGATCACATCCTAGGCAACAAAACATGCCTCAACAAATTTTAAAAAAATAGAAATTACACCATGTATCTTCTCAGAGCACAGTGGAATAAAATTACAAATAAATTCCAACACTCAACTCTTCATAAAGTCATGGAAATTAAATGACCTGCTTCTGAATAGTAATTGGTTCAAGGAGGAAATTAAGATGGAAATCAAAAGATACTTTTAATTAAATGGCAAAGGGGGCATAAGTTATCAAAATCTGTGGGATTCAGCAAAAGCAGTCCTAATAGGAACATTCATATCCATAAATGCCTATGTCTGAAAGACAGAAAGATCCAAAATCAGCAATCTAGTGAATCATCTCAAGGATTTGGAAGAGGAAGAGCAAACCAATCCCAACCCCAGGAGAAGGAAAGAAATAACTAAGATCAGAACAGAACTAAATGAAATCAATAACAAGAGAATTCTGCAGAACATTAATGGGACAAAAAGTTGCTTCTTTAAAAAGTTAAACTCAACAGGCCTCTTGCTAGATTACTAGAAATAGAAAAAAAAAGACCGTCATAAGCTCAATCAGAAATGAAAAGGGAGCTATTACAACTGATATGATGGAAATACAAAATTTCATCTCTGAATACTATAAAAATATTTATACACATAAACTTATAAATGTTGAGGCAATGGACAAATTCTTGGAAACACACACCCTCCCTGGGCTCCATCAGGAAGAAATAGAATACCTGGATAGACCAATATCAAGTAATGAAATTGAAAAGGCAATAAAACAATCTCCCAACCAGAAGAAGTCTCAGACCAGATGATTTCATAGCCGAATTTTACCAGACCTGTAGGGAAGAAATTATTACATAACATAAAGAAGTAAGGAATCCTCCCCAACTCGTCCTACGAAATCAATATCACCCTGATACCAAATCCAAGAAAGGACACAGCGAAAAAGAAAACTATAGACCAATATCACATATGAATATAGATGTAAAAATTCTCATTAAAATCCTAGCAAACCACATTTAGCTGCAAATAAAAAAAATAACATATGATGATCAAGAGGGCTTCATCTCAGAGATGCAAGAATGGTTCAACATATGCAAATTTATGAATATGATTCACCACATAAATAGAAGCAAAAACAAAGACCATGTGATCCTCTCAATAGATGCAGAAAAAGCATTCAACACAATTCATTACCCTTTTATGATAAGAACTCTTAAGAAAATAGGCATAGATGGAACATACCTCAGTGTTATAAAATCCATAAAAGTCAAACCCATAGACAGCATAATACTCAATGAGGAAAACTGAAAGCATTCCCACTTAGAACTGGAACCAGACAAGGTTACCCACTGTCACCACTTCTGTTCAACATAGTGCTGGAAGTCCTAGGTAGATCAGACAAGAGAAGCAAATCAAGGGTACCCAAATGGGGAAAGAAGAGGTCAAATGATCACTCTTTGCTAACAATAAGATCTTATATCTAGAAAATCCCAAAGACTCTTCCAATAGACTCCTAGAATTGATAAATAAATTCAACTGAGTCTCAGGCTACAAAATCAATGTACACAAATCAGTAGCATTCCTGTACACCAACAACAGTCAAGCTGAGAATTCAATCAAAGACTCAATACCTTTCACAATAGCAAGAAAGAAAGTAAAATACCTAGGAATAAATTTAGCCAAGGAGGTAAAAAGCCTCTACAGAGAAAACTATGAAACACAGAGGAAGGAATTTACAGAGGATGTAAACAAATGGAAAAACATATTATGCTTATGGATTGACACAATCAACACTGTTAAAATGTCTGTTTTCCCCAAAGTTATTTACATATTCACTGCAATCACCATTTAAGTACCAACATCATTTTTCACAGTTCTAGAAAAAATAATTGTATGCTTTGTATGGAACCCAAAAGACCTCGAATAGCCAAAGCAACCTCAAGACAAAAAAAGTATAAATCAGGAGATATTACTCTACTAGACTTAAAGCTATAATACAAGGTTATGGTAACCAGAACAGTATGGTGCTGGCACAAGAACAGAGACCTAGACCAATGGATCAGAACAGAGAACCCAGATATAAAACCATCCTTATATTACCATCTGGTCTTCGACAAAACAAACAAAAATGTACACTGGGAAAAAGAATCCCTATTCAATAAATGGTGCTGGGAAAACTGGATAGCCACATGTAGAAGACAGAAACAGAAACACCTCTCACCACTCATGAAAATTATTCACAACAGATAGTAGACTTAAACCTAAGGAATGAAACTGTAAGAATTCTAGAGTAAGAGTTTGGAAAAACTCTTAGTGATATTGGTTTAGGCAATGAATTTATGAAGACCCCCAAAGGCAATGACAGCAACAACAGTCAATAAATGGTACATGATTAAATTGAAAAGCTTCTTCACAGCCAAGGAGACAATCAATAGAGTGAATAGACACCCTACAGCATGGGAGAAAAAAATTTGCATTCGATATATCAGATAAAGAGCTATTAACCAGATTCTACAAAGAACTCAAGCACATCAGCAAGATGACACTAAGCAACCCATTATAAAGTGGGCAAAAGACGTGAACAGAAACTTTTCAAAAAGAAGATAGACTGATGTCCAATGAGCATATGAAAAAATGTTCAACATCACTAATCATCAGAGAAATGCAAAACCAAATCACAATGAGATATCACCTAACTCCAGTGATAGTGACTCTTATTAAAAAGTTCCAAAACAATAGATACTGGCACAGATACTGAGAGAAAGGCACACTTATACACTTTTGGTGGGACTGCAAACTAGTACAACCTCTATGGAAAGTAGTATAGAGATACCTCAAAGAACTAAAAGTAGAACTACCATTTGATCCAGCAATCCCACTACTGGGTATTTACCCAAAGGAAAAAAAAAGCATTTTATGAAAAAGGCACTTGCACCAAATTTTTATAGCAGCACAATTCACAATTGCAAAGATGTGGAAACAACTGAAGTGCCCATTGATAGATGAGTGGATTAATAAAATATGGTATATGTGTACTAAGAAGTATTACTCAGCCACAAAAAATGGTGAACTAACACCTTTTGTAATAACCTGGATGGAACTGGAGACTATCCTTTAAACTACAAAGTATCACAAGAATGGAAAAACAAAAACCACATGAACTCACTAGTAAATTGGAGCTGATAGATTAACACTCATGTGCACATATGGTAGTAAAATTCAAGGAAAATCAAGCAGGTGGGAGGGTAGAGGAGGGGATGGATGAATTTAAACCTAATGGGTACAATGCACACTATCTGGGTGATGGACACACTTATAACTTTGACTCAATCTGTACAAAAGCACTTTATTTAACCAAAATGTTGTACCCCTGTAATATTCTAAAATTTAAAAAAAAACTTTTAAAGTGAGAATTTTCATAAAGCCGATTTGGTAACATATATTTTATAGTTACTAGGTTATTCAATAACTTTAAAATGACCATGTTTATTCTTCTAGTAATTAAAAAAAATTGTCATCATTCCTTTATCTCAAAAGAGATCGTGAATCTTCAATTTTAATATGGGCTTAGATTTTCCAGGTAGAAGCTAAGGAGTTAGTTCATTATTCTTATCTCTGTCAATTTCCTAATTTACAAATGAGCTGAAGCAATTAATCCTTGCAAGATGCCTGTATTAATTATAATCTTAGGCAGGTTTCCTTGAGGTTTTGTAATTCTTTTTGTCACATTTTTACTGTGTTTACTGTCACATCTTGATGCTTGTTGACATGCTGATTCATGTTTTAGTGCACTAGATAGGTTTTATTCATCTAGAGGAATGAGTGTAAAGAGGTCACACCTTATAATCACACTAGCATTTCTAGTTTGTGCAAGCCATATATCTCCTTTTAATTTAATCTCTGAAAAATGTACAGGGATTTCTTCAGCTAAGCTGTATAAATTGATAAAATTTATAATCAAGGCTGTCTAATCTCTAAACCTAATATAAAACTTCACAACTATTGATTATATGTGAAGGATCCACAAGCTGTTAATCATGCATGAAAGCATAGAATAAATGGTAGCTTCAGAAAAGGAAATGGACAAATAATTATCAACCCTGCAGTCCTTATCTGTCTTTGTGTTTCCCTGAAGCGAGCGTGTTACCAGGCACTTATATTTTATAAAATCAAATTTTATGCTAAAGCGTATCTTCATGCTCACTTTTGAAACTTGTATACTACAGAGTATTTCTGTTATAATTTAGACATTTTCTCTTTTTACTCCAGCTACATGAGCAAAAACAAATTAGTCTCTTTGATAAGTTTCATGTAGGAATGAAAGTTGATGTACTTAAAATCATAATCTTTGTAAGGAACAAAATGGGCAGCACATACTTGGAATAGCATTATAATATAATTGTAATAGTTTATTGTAGGGCGGGGTTGAGGAGTTCCCTGTCATAGATACCATCCCTTAAACTCAGCCCTCAACATTTCATTTGTTAATATGCTTTATAATAATATCCTACTTTGAATTGAGTGACTCATTAAAGGATGGATATCCAATGTTTATAAGAGAGTTGTGTAGTTGAGAAAAACGTGTACTATTTCTGTATCTATGCAGCATTAGAGGAGTTTGGATAAAAATATATATAAATGTATTATTTTCTCCCAGTGTCTCCTAGGACTGGGAGAAAATAATAGTAAAGAAATGTAGACTATATTGCAGATTTATTTACACACAGTCATACTGATATAAAAATTAAAATATTTTAATAAATGTTATGTTGCAGTGTTGGTATAGGTTACTGGCAAACTATCGCAACTATTTTAGCTTAGAATAGATGACTGACATGCGTTATCACCAGAATTGTTATTTCAGCGTGTAATATATTCTCTGTGAGAGCATAGTGAAGAAAGACAAAAACATACCCATTAAAAGTCATGTTTTAAACCATAGACCATACTACCATGGTGTCTGGCACACGTCAAGCACTTACAAAATGTTTCCCATTATTCAAAACAGAGTGCTAAATAAACATGAAGCAGCTCAGCACAACCCATTAGTAGGGAAATAAAATTCTTAAACTACTATACTGTTCTTGGTAGATGTCACTGATACAATCTTCACATAAATATTAAGGTAATTTACAGCTAGGTGCAGTGACTCATGCCTATAATCCCAGCACTTTGGGAGGCAGAGGTGGGAGGATTGCTTGGGGCCAGCAGTTCAGTTAGAGACCAACCTGGGCAATATAATGAGACCTCGTCTCTACAAAAATTTAAAAAATTAGCTGGATGTGGTGGTGTGTACCTGTATTCCCAGATACTTAGCAGGCTGAGATAGGAGGATTGTTTGAGCCCAGGCATTCAAAATTGCAGCGAGCTCTGACTGTGCCATTTTACTCCAGCCTAGATGACTGAACAAGACTCTGTCTTTGAAAATTAAAAAATAAGGTAATTTATCAAATGAATGGGAAGTCATAATAAAATGCAGAGCAACAGCTAACCACAAAATCGTATCAGTGGCACAAAGCAAGTATGATTGGTTATACTTATGGGGTGGTTGGCCAGGAGTTGCTGATCATCTTGGCTGATCCTGGCAATACAAACCTGCTGTTAGACTGGATTTGGCTCATCTAGGTTGGCTTCTGCTGGTACAGCTTGGCTGATTCGGCTCTCATCTACATATATCTCATATTCTAGAAAGGATATAAACCAGCAGGAGAACACAGGTCTTTTTGAGATACAGGGTGAGGACTAGCATACCTTCACTTTTGCCTCATTCTTTTGACCAAAGCAAATCACAAGGCAAAGCCAAAATTAAAGGATGGGGAAATAGACCTCATTTCTTTGGTATAGGGAATTGCAAAGTCACACGACAAAGAGTGGGAATAATAAAAGGAGAAATGAAAAATTGCAATTGTCATTGCAACTACCATGGAAGAGAACTGGGTTTTTAGGTTTTATTTTCATTAGCATTTGAACTTAAAACATATTAAAACTATCCACATTATTGTTCATTAAATAAAAATTTCCAAGCATGTACTGTGGGCCAGCCATTATGCTTGGCATGCAAAATATTTATCTCATTTTTCAGAACAACCTAAGAGGTAGGTAATTTATCTTCTTTTAAAGATAAAGAAGACATTGAAAATCCCCTTTAGAATTTTGTTATTGCTACATACAGCTCTTCTAAAGTCACCTTACTTTTTTTACACTATTATGAAGAAGTGTTTTCCATAATACCTTTTTTGGCATTATATACAAATCACTCTACACTTTTGTGTCTGTGATTTATGCTGTTGCTAAACATTTTTATGAAAAATAAAGCTTATTTTTATAGAAGTAGATTATTCTCTTATTGTCTTCTATAAATTAAGAAAATGCTTTTTCTTTCTTATATTTTCTCCAAGTATAGACAGTCACCCATAGAAAATGTTTTATTTTTTTAAGTTTCATTTAAATAACACATAAGCATGATATACAGTATCAGAGATGAATCAAAGTGGATTCATTGATTATAATGACATGCTTTTTCCCTAATACAGTCTGATATCACTATATAACAAAATAAGTGGAAAACCTTTAAGGGTCCTCAAATTTTCTCCTGCTAACATTTTGAGAATTAAGTCTCATGATAAGACATTAGGTTGGATTTATCCTTTGGAGAAAGAATCATTTTTTGTCTTTTTATCCATGTCACTTTGGTAGTATTGCTCTTTAAAAATCAAACAATTTACTTGGCATTTATGTAGAGAGGGACCAAATGTTAATTTTATTAAAATCATATGATGAACTTCAGTAAGACTCTTGAGAGCAGAGGTAGTGACTTGTTTGGGTTTAAATTGATGCTGTGCTTAGTGTGGGTCTGCTGGCAATGGGTAAATATTACGTTGGTTCTGCAGGAGAGCTGAGCGCGCCATGCACCCTCTGTCACTTCATATCCCCCGAGTCCAAGCATGTCACTTCAGCAACACAGCCAGAGAGCCAGAAGAGCTGACAGTTGGCTTGTGATTATTCCTGGACCTCAGGCTCCCTCATGTTACAGTACTAATCAAGTCATCTCACCAACTTATCATTAACTCAATTTGACCCAGGGGAGCAGAGATGAAATCTTTTTGGCAAGACTAATGATGCTATAACATTGAAAAGATGTGAAATGTAAAACCTTGATTATCCTCAATCCTTACCATGAGGAAAAGAATAAAAATACAAAGCACCTAAAGGTAACAGCAAAAGACAATGTCTTTCAAAGACCTTAAGTTTTTCCTTCCCCAAGGTATGGCACCGTTTTCTTATTTGTGTTTTTATTTCTTTGTTCAGAAATTTCATCTTAATTCTTTATTTACACTTACAGATATTTTCTCTGGCAGTCAGAAAACTCACTCTTCTTGTATTTGTTTTGATAAATGGAATGAAAATTGTATTTTGTA
The DNA here is from genome assembly GCF_040939455.1 of Microcebus murinus. Classification (NCBI taxonomy): domain Eukaryota; kingdom Metazoa; phylum Chordata; class Mammalia; order Primates; family Cheirogaleidae; genus Microcebus; species Microcebus murinus. The sequence continues at coordinate 33,425,781 of NC_134108.1, forward strand.
GTCGGCTTCTAAGATTTCAGATGAAAAGGCAGCCAGGAGCATGAAGCTCCTGTCATGCTTCAGTGTTCTGAGTTTGTGTACATCTTTGACAAGATATTCCTTTTTTTTTTTTTTTGGCATGAGCTTTGGGACATCTTCTATTTTTATCTGACTGACAGCTGGATAATAAGTTTTATCATTAAAAACTGATTCTAGGGAAATATGATCCCTGCCCTCCATTCTCTTATTGATGCTAAAGCTTTTGTTTTCACAACTCTTTCAGAGTGACTAGAAATTATCACTACAAAAGGACATGGATTAACCTGTCATGTCCTGAACTGTTTACCAAGTACTAAAAAAAAAAAAAAAAAATTGAATTCCCTTTTATATGTTACCTAGAACCACTTATTAAGAATTATTAAGTACTTCATTTTATCCTATCAAATTGGATTAAATATTTGACACATAAATTATTACAGATATAAATCCATGCTTGATCTATTTAGAATTTAAGTGAGGGCAGTGATATGTTACTTCTCTGTTTACCTGCTAATTATATAATACTGGTCATAGATTTAATATAGAAATTCTCCACCATATCTTTTTACTTCATCTTGATTTCACAAAGTTTTTCTCACTGAAACAATTAAGAAATAGGTGGACCATAAAAGGCAAGAAAGGAATGGGAAAAGTTAATAGACCTTGCTGATCAACATTTGACAGAAAAGATAAAGAAAACCAGCTAATGCTTGCAGTTCTCATTGCATGTATGTTTTTAAAAATTTAATAGGTAACTGTTTTTCCTTGGACTTATTGGAAATAAATTAATGGAAGGGAGTTTTTTGCCAATTTGCTTGTATATATTTCCACAGGGCATATAATAAAAGATTTGAGATTTATCAGCTGAAGAGTAGAATGGGGAAAGCACTAGATTTTGCTTCTAGCTGCAGTTCTTTCACTTGCTTCTTAATGTTCTCCTATCCTGTTCTCCAAATATATCAAAAAATGGGACCTTAAGCCTTCTTAATTCCTTTTCTCAGTCCTGTGTCATAGATTTTACCCAATCTGAACCCCCTGCCTAATGATTTAGGCGAAAGAGTCAGATGAGTACATGCCTGGAACACAAATTTCATGAAGAAGTAGAACAATCTGAGAAAGTTGAACTTAATGTTTCTTTTTTTAATTGTAAGTCGATAATTTATAATTGTATAAATTTATAGAGTACAAAGTCATGTTATAATTTATTAATATATTGTGGAATAATTAAATCAAGCTACTTAACATACCCATCACTTCAAATACTCAATGTTTTTTATGGCGTGATCAGGTTTCTGGTACTGACCTTTGCTGTTAACTCATGGGTCTCTTTACAAAGGTCAACGAGCCTCCCTTAGAATTCAGATTTTTCATCTATAAAATGGGGTAAGGTAGAGTTAAGGTAGGCACTAGAATGTATCTGATTCTTTTTGACATCTCCCTTGAGTGAGTTTGTAACATGATGTGTTTAGCACCATCTTCCCTTCAAGCTCACTGTCACGCTCACTGCATTATGTTCTGTTCTGTTCCCCCCCTCCCTATCTGCCTCCTGTCATCCCCCCACTCCATTTCTCTCTTCCCATCTCCTTTTCCCTCTCTCTCTCCTCCCTGTCTCTCTTTGTTACCTTTCTTCTTGTTCTTTCTGCTGTCTCTGAAAGGATGGGAGTACTCCAACCCCTAAGGTGGACTGACAGCTCCATTTATACCTCTTTTTCTTCCGAATCCTCCCCAAGTTATATAAAACACAGATCAGCTCAAGTATTGTTTGTATGTCTTGTTTCTTAGCTGACAATGTTGTCAAATTGATCTTTATATTCTTAGTTCCTGGTATGCTTCCTGACCAACAGAAAGCAATACATAAATGGCAATGAACTATTGGATCATTTTAACTCCCAATTTGTGTCTCTTCTTGACTTTTCTCTATTTATTTAAGAGTGCTGTAATTTTCTTAGTCATTCATTCTGAACACATTAGTTATATTGGATCCATTCATATATCTCAAACCCAAGTAACTACCAAGTTTTTCAATTGTCCTTCCATATCAGCAGCATTTATCCTAAGTATTCCTGTTGTCACCCTCCTTGCTTAGCCTTTTATACATTGTAATCTTTTGATTTCTCTACCTACAGTGTCTCCACCCTTGACATAGCCTCCAAATAAATCTTGCTAAAGCAGTTATTTGATTATGTTCACTTCCAGCTGACAAACCCTCAGTGACTTCCCATAGCCTATTATAAGTTCAACCTCTTACCATACATCTGAAGTTTTCCCAATCTTTTGCCAACCAGTCTTTTCTGTGTTATCTCCTACCAGGTAACTTGTACAGCAACCAAATGGGATTACATTTTTTTACAATTGTGTTCCATGGTTTTATTCATCTTGTTTGCTCTGCTTTGGAATTATTTATCCAAACTATGTGTATAGATCTTCCTTCTCTCCTTTGAGACCTAACACAAATACTTCTTCCATTTGACAGGTGGAAGTTATCTGAACCTCTTGGATTCTTACAGTATTTTATTCCATTCATATTTTATGTGTCTGTATATATACATACATACATATATATATCTTAATTTTTAAATCTTTATAATAAACAAATGGTAAGCTCTTTGAGGTCTAATATTACATTTTATTCATTTTAGTACCTCCCACAGTGTTTTTAATAGTATATTTTATATGATAGGAAATGTTTTTGTTTCATAATAGATGGATCAGTTGATCTAAACATTTAATTATAACTATTTGTTGCAATGAAGATCATTCCATTGCTGTGTTTCTCTCCCTAAGTTTCTGATGAAACTTTGCCCTATAACTTTTTAAAATTCTGTTTCTTTTTATCAGACAAGCAAAGAAAGAAAAAGACAGATAAAGAGAGAAATATAAAGTTATAATATATGGAATACTCAATAAAAATTAGAAAATGAAAAGTCAAAAAATTAAAGAAAAAGTACATTTAGCAACTTCCAAAACAATTGACAAATAATGCATTGTTCAATGTATTCTCATTGTTTTACCATCATTTTGGGTTTTTATGTTGTTATAAATACAGTTTACTATAGTAGCTCTATGTACCATTGATCATGCAGTCATTTCTTTAAATTATTTAATACTTAAAATAATTTTTATGCCCAGGTCTTATATAACATAGGAATTTCCAAACAATATCTTTCTGCTTTCAGTTATTCCATGACAATTCAAATAATTATTCTGATTTAGAAAGTTAAAATTTTTATTTATGTATTCATATTTCAGAATAATAATATAGTTATTGGTAAAACATGAGAAATAATGGATTAATGTGCGAAATTTAGGCAATTTTATTGTTGAGTATGTTGATAACATTTTCTTTGAATCGATTTCATGATAGTAGAGCTATCTTGAGCCACTGCTCTTTATAAGAACTCTAATATAAGAATCCATATGCATATAGTTGTCACCCCATGTCAAACCTAACAGAATACAAAGGAGTTGCATGGCAGAGTATCTATCATTTATGTGTGTGTGTGTGTATACAGACACATATACATACACAAGAAGTTCCTATTACAATAAAAACTGAAAAAAAGTTAAGGCATAGGACAAGTAAGAAAAAATGTAATTAGTGACTCCATCTGTGTTGTTATTCATTCCATGAAACTCAGAACAATTGAGTTTTGATTTTTAATCTTGTGTGTATATTTCTGAATATTATCCTAATGTGAGAGTAAAATTATGTTTAAATCACTATTTTACCAATAATAGGGCAATTTACAACTGCGGTTCCCAACCCCCAGGCTACAGAGCTCTGCGACCCCCCCAACACACATATCCATGGAAAAATTGTCTTCCATGAAACTGGTCCCTGGTGCCAAAAAGGTTAGGGACTGCTGATTTACACCATTTATTCAAGCTGTGATGAAAAATATAAATTTTGAATAACACGTTGACCTTGTTGAAAGATTCTTTGCCTCTTAGAAAATTATTTCTTTCCACAATTCTTTCTGTATCAGTTAATAAAGCATTAGTCAATGAAATGATGACAGTGGCTTATATACATGTATACAGGATTAATAAAGCTATTCATTCCTGGTTTTAAATGAGAATGTTTAATGGGTGTCAAAGTAAGCAGCATTTAAATATACTAACACAAAATTATCACTCAAAGTGAACCCTATGCATTTTCTACATAATAGACAATGTATTATATTTAATATATATCTTTTGCCAACCCTTAGATATGTAAAAATTAAGGATGCAGAGCTACCGTGTCTTCTTTCACAGTGTGTAAGCTGTCTAGATAAGTTTTAAAAATAGTATTAGAATGCAGGGTAAGTGCAAACTGAATACTGAGACAAAACGAAAAGACTGGTGAGAGAGTGATGATTTGGAAAGAGAGAAATTCATAAAATGGGGAAATGTCAGATTCAAAATAAGGGGTATGTGAAAACAAGCATATAAACACTAGTCCTAAAAAGTACTAAATAGAGGAGTAAATATTTATTGGTGTTCTCTCTCATTGCTGCCTGGGAGTTGTTCATTCACATACCCCAAGTATTTTTATGGGAAATCTTACTTTCTCATTCTGGATACTTTTAGAACAAAGTATGGCCTAATCTTAGAATATCTGCTAAATAGTATCTGGTTGCTACCTAGCAGGCAGCAAAATAACAGTTCATCTGGGAATTTTTAGGGTGATCCTAGCTAAAATTGCCTGGTCCAGCTTGTGGGCAGCTGTAGCAAAGATTGTATTTCTAGTCTAATAAGACTGAATTGAAAGTATCATCACTTCACTCTTGTGGGGAAAATGCTAGCATAGAGTTAGACATAGAAAGCAATTTTTAAAATGATTAGAATCATGACATTCTTCCAACCTATGTGCTTAAAGTAACATTTGAAACAAAAGTGGTAAAATAGGGAGGATGGATACTGTGAATAGTCATAAGATTGGCAATTAACATTTAAAACCCAAGCATTAGATTCTACCAAAGATTAACATGCATGCATGTATATAGACTTTTGTAGTTTTAAGGTTTTAAATTAACTGGCCACCAGAGTTTATTTCAGATTGCTCATTAAATACTAGAATGGCAGTTCAGGCTTGCCATCTGTGTAACATGCTGATTATTTTTTACGGAACTATGATTTTAATCTCAAAAGTAAAAATTTATAAAAACACCCAAATTAGACTTTTTTGATGTTATTTTCTCTAGTGATTTCCATTTAGTGGGGTTGTTGACTCTCCTTAGTGAATTATCCTTGACTTTCGCCTTGCCTTTTTTCTTTTTGTCAAATCAGTGTATTAAGGTTTTGTTGTCTATCGGTTTCTTTACTGTGTAGACGTTGTCATGACCATGACTTTCATAGAGTAATTATTTTGATTAAGTTAAACGATGAAAGTTAGTCTTGCATGAGGAAAGAATACACTTGGGAAGCTGTGATGGATGGACTCCAGTCTTTGGAGTGTTCAGTTCTGCCAGCATTTTCCAGTTGAATGGAAATTCACCTCCCTGTTTGGTTTGGGTGACAGTGAATGGATCCTAAGGTCTGAGTGTTTTGTAGGAAAAAACAGAATGAGATAAATAAGGAAAGAAGACAATGTGAATATCCACATATGTTCTTGTAATTTTTCTCAATTGTTTTTGCTTTGATGAACATCATTACTGAAATAATTAATGTTAATTAATATCTGTGTCATTTTTTGTAGATGGTAGTTTAGTGTTACAATTAGACTAATTAGTATACAGCATAGTTTGGTGACATGATAAATCATAGAGTAGAATGTGTTGGCTCTTATCCATTTTAATATATTAGCTAATTTACTTGCTCAACAACAACAAAAGAAAAGAAAGACAGGGAATTGGGCAGTAAGAGCAGCAACAATAAAGGCATTGTGGCCACATGTTCAGTTTTTTTATTTTTCTAACAAGTTCCTGATTGTTGACATTTTACATCTCATTTATTTTTCCATTAGTGAGTCATAGTCCCTGATTGAAACTTTCTAGAATAAGATCACAAATAAATAAAACAAATGAAAATAAAGGATGACTTGTACATTTTCTAGATTTGCATATGCTACATCATACTCAGCATTTTACTTTTCCAAGATTATTCATGGTAAAATTGACAGCTGTCTGCATCTTTATTTTTCAGAACCTATGCGAACCCCAAAGACTTTAAAGATTGCTGAAATACAGGCAAGACGCATTGCTGTGGACTGGGAATCCTTGGGTTACAACATTACTCGTTGCCACACTTTTAATGTCACTATCTGCTACCATTACTTCCGTGGTCACAACGAAAGCAAGGCAGACTGTCTGGACATGGACCCCAAAGCCCCTCAGCATGTTGTGAGCCATCTGCCACCTTATACAAACGTCAGCCTCAAGATGATCCTAACCAATCCAGAAGGAAGGAAGGAGAGTGAAGAAACAATTATTCAAACTGATGAAGATGGTATGCTCATACTTTGTTATTCTAACAAAAATAATATAATTGCTTAAAATTTTCCCTAGATTACCCAGTACTGAATTGGATTCTGAAATCTGCTGAATTCTCTTAATGAGGATAACATTGGAAAAAGTTTGCATTTAACAGAACTCAGTATTTTTCAGAGAAGCATCCAAATACTAAATGAAATATACCTCTGTTGTCTTCTCTTTGGATACAGTGATATAAAAGTAGAAACACTAAAAGCTTAAATAGAGTTTTTCTTCTCAAGTGTTCAAAAATAATTTGTATTATTCATAGAGTAATTATTGAATGGAAATTCAGTTTACCTATTGGTTAAATGCACTGATTAAAAAGTTTAGGTTTTTGCATTTTACAAACCAATACTAGCTGCTTTTATTTTCCTAACATCTGAAAACAACAATGTTTACTTTTTCTATTCATTTTAGATGGTTTTATGTGAGTCTCAATATATAAGAAGGCACCAGTTCATATCTTCAAGTCTAAATAAAGGCCTTTATTAGATATTAGCAACCTATCCTCCTTAATATATCTTATTGTCAATCAAGTAACTGAGCTATAATTTGTCTAATTTCTGTGTGTGTTAATTCTGAATAATTAAATAATAGAGACAAATATTTATATTAATATCATAATATACAGATACCTGCTGTAGCACTAAGTATATTATAATATAAATATGACTATATTTCCTGATTCAACAAAAACATATTATTATATACAAAAGTCTACAATGATAATATTCTAATAATAACAATGCATTCTTTTGATGTAACACATTACATTTCAGAATTTCCTGTCATGAATGAAGGCATATAGAAAAAGGAAGTGTGCTGTATGTTGAACTGAGGTTGAACTAAAGCTAAACTGGAAGTCTGGAACCACAAGCTTTAAGTCCTGATTTTAATACCTCTGAAAGCTTAGCAAATCCTTTTGCTCTCTAGCTCTCTATTTCTCGTCTCTAAATGAGGGGTTTAAAGGAGGTGGTCTCTGAGGGTCCATCCCCTTCTAAAATTCTCCTTCAGTAGCTTGACAGTAGGGCTACATTTTTGTTTGGGTTTCAGAAAGAGGATGTATTTTATATAACCAGGTGTTCCCAACTTCCCTCATGTTCTGAACTTTAGGCTCAGATGTATCTTTTGGTGCCTACCAAGTATGAGATGCTATATGGTAAGTTAATATGTCATAATACTTCTTAACACTTCAAACTCTCCCACTTAGAAAAGTGGAAATGATCCTAGTTTCTCCTGTTGTTTTTGTTGTGACGAAGAGAAATGAGAGCCCTTTAACTTCATTTAGCTCAGACTTTGAAGGTAATAATTAATATAGTTCTAAAATTTTGCATGGAATCATTCTCATATTCCTAAAACTTCAGAGAATAAGCCAAAGACATATTTATGATGAATGTATATTTGTCATATTGGTTATCTCAGCTATCATGTTTGAATTTGCAATATTTAAACCACAAATCCCCTGCCCTAACATATAAACACACAAACACCTGTACATCTTCCACCTCCCCATACACACACACACACCCCTCAATACATGTTTATAAAAGAAAGATTGGTTTGGGGTAATTGTTTCTTATATGCATGATAGAAATGGAAAGTCTAATCCTAGATTCAGAAGCTTCTGAAAAATCTGTATCTCATAAAGTGGAATAAATGTTACCGTGGTTGGGTCACACTAGGCATTTTGTAATCCACGTATTTAGTAATAAGCGCGTACTCACATGTTTTATTGCCTGCATTTAAATTTTGTTAAAAACCATGGTTTCTTAATTACTAATGGTAGACTCAGTTACATGAGTTTTGTGCTTTTTTTTAGCCAATCACTGTCTAACAAGGCAATTCATTTGATGGTATTCTTTGGTATGGTTTGTTAGTTTGCCTTTCTTTTTCACAAACAATAGAATGCAGTCAGGCTTATTTAATCTTTTTCATATTGCATTAAATTTTTAAATGCATTTTTCAGTACACATATGACTAGACTAATAATCAGGGAATGAATTGCTTTGGAATTTTAAATTATGCCCTACATTGATCAAACTTAGGACTGAGCTGTTTATTTTATCCAGAATAGTCTTATAAAAATAAAATGACATTAACTGCATATTCTAATTTTAATATTTTTTCTAACCTAGTTTTATTAACCTTTGCTTTGAAGAATTTTTTTACTGGTTTTAATAATACTAAGTGGTATATTATTATTTCATAGCATGGTCACCAACAGATCTCTTCTGTTGTGAGTGCATTGTTTTTGTTTTTCATATAAAATTTAATGATTGATATACAAACTTTTCTGTGAAGCATTTGCCAAGTAACTCAGTCTTCACATCTGCCCAGTTTCTATATAGAATACTTCATGTGTCTTAGTGTTCCTTAGGGGGAAAAGAATATTTAAATCATAATTTGTTGTGAAGATCGATGGATTATGATGATCTGATTAAGTCAATCTTACTAAATTATTGCTGCCCTATATACATAGAAAAGGAATAAATTATCAAACATCTAATAAAGGGATATAATTTTATGAAAAGAATTCTGAAGATATCCATAAATCATGAGAGCAAAGCTAGAACGATTTCCCACCAGAACCCTAAGGTAGAATTTATATTTAATTTATTGCGTACATTTTTTTAATGCATGGGCAGAATTTTTTAGATGAGGTTTTGTTTTCATTTTTTATTCCAGCATTCATAAAAATCAATATTATGAAGTTAGCTCAGCAGAAAAGCCTGGTTTGGGGACATTTTTTAAAACTACAAAGCTATTTTTAAATGTACATTTATTACAGTTTAAAGGCCATAATGCTTATTTAATATAATCCTGCCCCACCCATTTATCATTTTTCCTCTCTTTTCCGTTTTGAGAGTTATATTTTACAGGACTTTCAAAGAAAGTTAGCTGAAACAACACTCATATAAATCTCAAACAGGGGAATAAAAGTCAGCATTCTGTCTCCATTAAAAGTTGTTGATGTGGAAATGTGCAGTGACATTCCCTGCAATCTGTAGACCGCCAAGATAATGGTTCTAATAACTTCATGTTGTATTTACACAAATCATAAGTACATAGAGACATTGTAATATATGTAGACATCATCTTCCCTCAAATGTAGAAAGTTATTGAATATAATTGGTCTGTCCTACACCTCGCCCCCACTTGTTTATGGATATGCTTTGTAGTTCACCTAAGTATCTGTCATTCTGTCCCTCATCCACTCACTATACTAGTCCAAGTATAAGATAAGTAGCATGGCCACTCTCTTGCCCATAACTTCCCCACAATCTTTTCCCTCTTACAGATGTGACCTATAGGTACTTGGAGTGAATTCTTTTGACAAAGTAGAACATGTATAAGAAGAACACAACAGAAATACAAAAATTCAAGAAAAGCTGCTTTCCAATTCTACTTTCAATGCAGAATTATGTGAACATTTTAAACTATCACTATTTGGGAACAATTTGAAATACATTTATGCCATTTCATAGTATTTTTAGGCCGAATTGTGTTGGGTGAACATGACTATTACTACAATGCCATCAGATAAACATTTACTGCATATTTTGCTCCCTCTCTCCCTTGACATCCACTTTCGATTTGAGGTATATAAAGATGCATATCTTTTCCTTAATTACAATCATAAGTTTATATCATTTGAGTAGAATGGAAACAACAGGGACTCCCTTGGAAAACAAACCGATGGCCATGGCAGCCACAGTAGTTGCTGCAGATGGCACACAGGGGCTGTCACTGCCCCTCTGCCTTGATTTGCATAGCCTGCGCTGGTACTATACCAGCAGGAGGGGAGTAGACACCTTTGGTTTACTTCTCTCTGCACCTTAAGCTGACAGATGCGTGGACATATCTTCTGAAGTTTAATGGGAGCATTTTTTCAGTATACTGTGGATTTGTTTCCTTTATGAATTTACTATTAATCTGCCAAATTATATTGCCTGTCTCAGCAGTCATAACATCATTCATAGTCTCCTTATAGATAGAAATAAATCTTACTCTTGTGACATATCATTCAGAATTTCTTGATGCTGCTGGCCACGATGCAATGCATTTCCTTTGATCCAGTGATTTTTAATTTATTTCAATCCTCACAAAATTGCTGTTTACTTTGAAACTACATTTCTAGATAATGTCATGTGTAAAGTTCACTGAAACGTTAGATTAAGGGAAAATATTAATTAAAAAACATACTTGTACAATATTAGGTGATATTTTTAAAAGGAAATAAGTTTTTGAGCCAAGTGTAGGATAAATAGTATTTATTTTAAGACATCAGAATTAGAAACTGGATATTTATGTGAATAAATGGAAGCTAGACATTTAAGTAAAATACATGAAAGGAAAATACACAATAGCTAAAGTATCTTGTATTTTGTCAATAGAAGCTGACGCATCATTCAGCGTTCCCATTGGGTGTTGCCTGTTGTATATTTGCAAATAAGGACTGGAGCGAAGGTTCCTCAAATCTGGTCACAGCTGGGGACACTTCAAAAGTAGTTCAGCAGATTGTTTTAAATAAGTCTGATGTTACAAACTGATTTGATTCTTTGCTTTGAAAAAGTGAATTTCATCCAAAAGCAATGACATTTTAACCTATTCATCTTTAACAATTTTTATATAATTATAATAACACTGTTTTTTATAAATTATAGAAAATTTAATAAGTATAGCTATAAAAATCAGGTTGACTACTAGTGGGCATTTCAATTCAGTGCTATGTGATTTGGCTTTTGAGTCCAAAGAATGTTAATTATTATTATAATTCATTATTTTATGAACTTTGTTTATGGAGACTGGGGGATTATCATAATCTTCAAAAAATCTTTCAGGGAAAATATAGCTCTGTTCTTGAAACAAATTACAAATAAGATCTTCATGTTATTAGAGGTACACAACAGAGAAAATGAGACTACATAATTTATGCAACTCTCTGAGGTGATAGAATATTCTTTTGAATAAAAATTACTTTGCATTTCTACATGTTCTGCTTTAGAATTTTATAGAATTACTTTAAGTTCCCATATATCAAAGTCAAGTCAGAAGATGGGTCATATAGCTTATTTTCTTTTTAAGAACACATTTTTATTTATATTTAATTTCATTTCTCTAGCTTATATGATTTGCTTTGTCGTTTTCTAATATAAGCATTCTTTTGACCAAAAAACATATATACTTGTAGTGCCCGGTCCTGTGCCAGTTAAATCTCTTCAAGGAACATCCTTTGAAAATAAGATCTTCTTGAACTGGAAAGAACCTTTGGATCCAAATGGAATCATCACTCAATATGAGGTATTGGGAGATCAAGGAAGTTAATTGAAATGTGGATTGAAGGAATAAGAGGGAGGAAAAAAAGGAAAAAGTTAGAGAGAAATAATGGAAAAGAAGTAAGTGAGAATTAGGGGATTGAAATCAGTATCTTTAGTCTTAATTTATAAATTCATTGATTCTAAAATTGAGTATCAAAATAAATATTGTATAGCCTCTAGAGTTTTCAAGTTCTTAAAGTATTATAATAAATGTATGTTTTTTGTTGTTGTATTATTTTAGGGAAGCAGGATTGTCCTTGTTAAGCAGACTTACTGATGGTTGTAGTAATGAATAACCACACATAAAAACCCTAATTTTCCTTTTTATAAAATTAAGAAATTTGTATCATACTAGACTTTAGGAGAGGCCATTGAATGTAAATTCTTTCAGCATAAGGAATTAATACCAGAAAGCAAGACAGATTATAAACCTGACTACTCCAGAGCTTCATGTCAACTTTGAATATAAATCATTATCTTTTCAAATAGGAGAAGCTAAAAAGAAATGAAAGGAACATTTTAATTGCACAAATGTGTAGTTCTGTTCCTACATAGTCAGTGTTGATTAGAGCATAAAGGCTTAAATTTCTAGTGGCTACAGAGTGAATCTTGGGAATGAGAATCACTAGTTCAGTCTCATATTTTGTGACTATGTTAGCATATTTGAATACCATTTACATGAAATTTGTTATGTAACTTGGGCAAAGCAAAGACTATGTTAATAATAAATATTTATTGAACATTCTATGTTCTATGTCTGTTAAAGTATATAATCACGAAGTTTTACATGTATGTATGAAGATTAAGGCATATTAATTTATTTGATTTTTTGGTGGAAGAAAATTGGTGTATATTAGTCTGGTCAGATATAACTCTGGGTATATCTATAGGTGGAAGAATGATAGAAAGAGGGAGAGAGATAAATACAGAATGACAAGAATAACCATACTAAAATGAGAAAGAAAAGATGTAGGAAAAAGTTAGGATTGACTCCACGTGGGTGCCCTTTTACACTACCTTATTTTAAAAGGGTTTATTTACAGTTTATTATTACTTATATTGGATATATAGATAATAGGAAATATATTTCTTAAAACAGGTCAGCTACAGCAGTATAAGATCATTTGATCCTGCAGTTCCAGTGGCTGGACCTCCCCAGACTGTATCAAATTTATGGAACAGTACACACCATGTGTTTATGCATCTCCACCCTGGAACCACATACCAGTTTTTCATAAGAGCCAGCACAGTCAAAGGCTTTGGGCCAGCCACAGCCATCAACGTGACCACTAATATCTCAGGTATGCAAATGAATTAAGTACAAATAGAATTGATCATGCTCTTGATTTGTAATAGCATGTCCCAGAGAATCGCATATATACCAAGTGCAGTTCATCTCACTCATTGAATCTTTAATATGCTTGATTGAAGGCACTTTAAAGAATTATTTGAATACAGATTATTATTGATTATATGTCCAAACCCAAGCACATCTCAAATAGTCACTTTTAAAACTCTTTTAAAATATTACATTATATCTTTATTAAAAATCTTTCAGAGTTCATTATAAATGCTAATAGATCTTATTATACTTTTGAGGAGTTGGTAATTATTATGGTATCAGAGCTTTATGATAAATGGATTTTATCAAAAGAATGGTAAAAAATCCTAGCTCTAACATATTAGTACCAGGTGTCTTGTCTTTTTTCCATTTTCTCTGACGTTCTGATAATTTTAACAAATACAGGTTTTCTTTCTCTCTTAGGAATCTTACATAAATGCATCTAAACTTTAAAATGGGAACATGCAGGAGAATTTTAAGTTGATAAACAAATATAATTAAATTTTACATTCTATTATGTTCACAGTTGCATAGTTTGCATTTGAGTAGATTGTTTACAGATCTTATTTCTCCTTCAGTCAAATCATCAGTTAAACCTGATTAAATTCTTGCTCGGAATTAGCATTGTAATATTTCCTACATTTACTAAAGTTTATGTGGCGTTTTATCTTATTTATTTAATATTACCTAAATAAATATCTATTACCGAAGAGTAAAATTTGGAAAATTAAATGTTTTAAAAGTCAGCCACACAAGGTATTAAAGTACTAATTTTGACTTTGTAAATTCTTTTTGTTCATTTATGTTCATTTTATTATAGTTCTATATAGCATATATTAATGATACATGATAATGTTCATTAATTTTTTCCATTTTTCTGAATCTGTAACATATCAAAAAGATGCTACGTACTCTCTAAATTGTTTTAAATCTAAAATCTTATTTGGAAATGCTTTGAACAGAATACAAACTTTAAAAATTTGTATAGTAAATAAAATTAGCTATTCCAATATGAGCTATAGTTCCTTGGCATAACATTTGATTTATCTTAAAATTCTAATGAAAAAGAATTTTAAAATATCATCATTGCCTCAGAAAATAACAATGTATTAAAATTGCCATTTTATTTCCTGATAAAACAATTCTACACTCCAACCAACTGACCTAACTGACCAGCTCTGGTAGAACAATTCTGAATCATCATTTTACTAGAGTACAAGACTTGGTGATATTATGATATACTGACACATGTGTGGAATTAGCAGTAGTGCTATATAAGTAAGATCTTTCAACAGAGATAATTACAAAATTTACATAAACTTATAAAACTGAAAACATTGAACAAATGTACATTTGTGAAAGCCATATATGTATGGCTCAGATACTATGTTTTGTTTGAACAGAAAGTTTATTGAAAAGACTAAAAAACCCATCTAGCTTTTTCTTTGAATTATTTAATTGCAGTTTCACTCGTACTAACCTAAGTACCATAAATACTAGATTGTACCTTAAAAACTTGGTTGCAATCACATTATATTGAGAACAACTATTAATCACAGCTAAGACTAATAAAATTATGGTTAGTGTGGTTCTCAGCATCACTTGAACTTCCAAGATAATTTATTATTAATTTTATTTCCTAAGCCCAGTAATTGCATCCCTCAGCATTTTTAAAGCAATTTAAATAAAAGTGAAATCAAGTTATTGGAGGTATAATGGTTAGAGGCATTATTAATATACACACATATACATACACAGTACACATGTATATATATATTGTGCATGCATTATATTTAACATGTTGTTTTTGTTTCCTAAAGAACTCTGAGATAATTGTCTCCTTCTTATGTCACCATTCCTTTATTTAATCTGGACTATATTTTAAAGAAATCATTGAAATATCTTTCTAAGTGTTATATCCTGCCTTCAGACTTAACCTTCTTCAATATATTTCTATATCAATCTTTATACAACAGATAATTCCTTCTTAAATATTTTCAAAATCTGTTGTATTGTATCCAGGAGGATAAAGTCCAAACATGCACTCATGATTAGCATTTGTGGCCCTTCGTTGTATGACTCCTCTCACCCTCCACTTTTCCCCATGAACCCCAAGTTCCAGGTACAGCAAACTGTGTGTACCTGTTAGAGGATACCATGTCCTTTCATATTTTGTTGTTTTCAAATACTCTGTTTTTTAACTCTGGAATTTTAGTCCATGCTTTCTCTTCTTTTTAAGATTAAGCTCACACATCACCTAAACTCCAAACTCTTCCCTGTTTCATCATCCCAACACTAATCTAAAAGTGTGGTCACCAGACCAACATCATGAGCATCACCTGGGAACTTTCTAGAAATGCACATTAGCAGGTCCCTCCCCAGACCTCACCAGGCAGCCCTCATCTCAGGTCCTGTGATTCATATACTCCCCAGAGAGTCTCTTTTGTTTCCATCTTCCTCCGTTCCCATCATTGCTCATTTGAAGTTCTCAGGAAACTAAAAGCAAAAGCATCTTCACAAAATGTTTCAAATATGTGTCAGAAGTTGCCAGATTATTTAAATTTCAACAGCATATCTTGACTTAATAGCTTTTGATGCTTTAGGTTTCCCAGGGTTAGCATTCAGTGGCTGATGTGATGCTCCAAAATAAAGTACCTTGTAGATAATTAGGTATTAAATTGATTTTTCCTTAATTTAAAGTCGTCTATTCATCCTGACCTGTGATATATTACTGTGAACTGATTGAACCTTTTTTCTCTCATTAACCACTTCTCAGCTCCAACTTTACCTGACTATGAAGGAGTTGATGCTTCTCTCAATGAAACTGCCACCACAATAACTGTATTGTTGAGACCAGCACAAGCAAAAGGTGCTCCCATCAGGTAAGATAGAAAGACTACAGTAGTCCCCACTTATCTGGGGCAGCGGGAGGAGGGAATGTCCAAAGACTCCCAGTGGATGCCTGAAACTGCAAGTAATACCAAACCCTATATATACTGTATTGTGCTTTTTTCTATACATGCACACCTATGATAGTCCTCGTTTCTGTGACGCAAAGACATACAATGTAACCAAAATGTTTGTACCCTCATAATATCCTGAAATTAAAAAAATAATAATGAGCATTGATAACACAAAAAAATAAAAAATAGGCACAGTAAGAGATTAACAATAACGATCAATAAAATAGAATAATTAACTATACAATAAAAATTATATGAATGTGATTGTGTATGAGCACTTACTAGCGCACGCGCTCGCTCTCTCTCTCTCTCTCTCTCTCTCTCTCTCTCTCTCTCTCTCTCTCTCTCAAAATATCTTATCGTACTCTACTTACCTATTTTCAGACCAGATTGACTGTGGATAATTGAAACCATGGGTAACTGAAACCACAGTATGAAAAACTACAGATAAGGGGGTACTACTGTAATAGTTAAATAAAAAATGGCTAGTAGGAGAAATGATTTCTCATGGTTGGTTAACAACTAATAAAGTAGTTTTTTTCTAAGAGACGTTCATTTAACAATTACTGGAAAGAAAGTTTTATTTTTTTCAGTTTAGTTTCTATTTATTCATTTTTCGTTTGGATGAAGCCTGCAGATGGACCTGAAGTTAAGGGCAAAATTCTATAAGGGAATTGTTGAGATATTCATGAACTGAACCGTTCACCTTTCTGCGCTGTTTGATTTAAGAGCGTTGCCCTTTTCTCACCCTCTAGTCCCATTTCATTTCACTTCCTCTGTTGCTGTCTATGTTATAAGAGCTTTGAAGATATTTGTCAGAAATAGGAGGAGAAAATAACTCCTGTCCACTGCTGTAAATCAGTTATGAATAATTTCATATGAGTGATTGAAAAATAGGACTTTGAGGAAATAAAAGCAGAATAGTTATAACACATGAAGCCTGTGTGACCTTTTAATTCCTGAATTGTTCCTTATCAAGAATTCTTAGTAAATATTAAAGTTTAATTTGCCATTTCATTTATCTTTCCAATATTAAAATCTCTTTTATTACCTTACACCCCTCATCTTTCAAAAAATTGTGAGCCCTACTATTTTTAGGGACTGAGTCAAAGTATTCCAATTACTTTAATTTCTGCACATTTTTTATTAGATGAATGTTCAAAGCTTAAACAAGTTTCCATTGGGAACTTACAGATTTTGTCGACATTTTCTTACCAAACTTCTATTGAGAAATAAATCAGGCCACAGAAATCAATTCAAGTATTTCACAATCGAATCATTTCAAGTTGTTTACTTCACTTAAAAAATAAAATCAGTCTTTGTTCTATGTGTAAAATGAATACATTTGACCTGATAAGCACATATTAATCATTCAAATAATCTTATATCACTGGAAAAGAAAACATATTTTTCTAAATTTAAAAAAATATATTGATTAAAGGACATAAGTCATAAAGGAAATCCTCAAGTTCCCTCCAGCTAAAAATCGTGGGAATACCACACCCAGAGAAAGAGAGAGATGGCTGAGTGTATACTTGTAATATAAACACTTGTGAAGCACTGGCTACTTGAAAATTCAAAGTAAGTATATAGTACTATTCATGAATCAATGGTCTCGGTGAATCTGATTGCTGATCCAAAGGAGAAAGAAAAAAATGCCTATGCTCAGTATCTTTTTCTTTTGACAAGTAATCAGAGTCATTCACAGATTCCTACCGGTGATAAAATTTACTCTGTAGGTATTCAGTTCTGCTACTGCTGTTTAAATGAGCTACCAGGTACTTGCATTTATCTTCCAAGAGTTAGATATTTGAGTGAATTCAGCTTTACTTTGTGTAACTTGTAATCACAGTATGTTGTTAGTAGTAATAGTAGTGTTATATAACTGTGCTATATAACTTACATTAACTCTTTGTTCATTTAATCCATTTTTCCACAAATTTGATCATGTATTAAGAGCCAGCCAATATTCGAGGCATTGTAAATCAAAGATAAAATGACCAAACAAAACACAGAACCTGTGCCCACATTTGTCATGGACCATCAGAGGTGCCTGCAGCATTGTAAATTCTTTGCTCGTAGCTGGTGTTCAGGGGTTTCGTTGACTCAGTGAGTGTGTTACTGATAACACATTCTTAAATCAAAAGTTTTTTACTTTGTTACTTTTATCACATGATTTATAATTACCAAGAATTCATAGTCTGAACTAATGTTTGTGCAAAAATAATCCTTGATAATCATATATCCTCTTACTCCAACACAAAAATGTACCTCTTTGTATTTGTTGGCAAGACAATTGACCTTTCCTGGGATTGAGGCCAGTGGCTGAGAACTCCAAATGATACACTTTAGATTAGTACTCAAAAAAAAAAAGAAAAAACCAAAAAACAAAATAAAACTTTAGTCCTAGAATACTACAAGAAGAAATAATTTAATGATCATATAAACAAATAACAAGTTTTCTTAAGTGAATGTTACTACCAGAAAAAAAAAAATCTATTTTCCAACTGATATTCTAATCCCCCACCACTTCCATCTTTGGCTTTGTGTATTGACTTGTACAGCTCACCTACCGCTGGGTGCCAAGTGGCAGGACCAGACTGGTCTAGTCAGGGAGTTTGGCCTCAGATGAGCCTCCTTTTCTCTTTGAATCCTCCAACCAGGTAGTGCTGCCTCTCTTTCCTCTGACCACACGATTACCTTCCATCCCCCTAACAGCAAATGGAGCCTTATCTTGAGGCTTATAAATTTTATTTGGCCCAGTGTCCTGATTTCTTTGAGAATGACTACCAAATTTGATGTAATAAAATTTCCTAGCACTGAATTTACCGTCTGGCATCTCAAATATCTACATGATTCCCTTCAGATATATTTGAAACTATTTGACTGTCCACCCAGTTTTTCTATATTTATGTCAGCCTATCAGAATCTCTTCTCTGGTAATGGTTGATGCCCTTTCACTCTGTTGTGGCCTTTCTCCCCACCACCACCTCCCTAAAAAAGCCAGACCTGTTAATATTTACCACCCACCTAAATCATCTAAGAGCATCCAAGAGTTGGTTTGTCTGCTGTTATAGGCCCTAAATACTGGATTCTATCCTTTCCTGTGTTATAGCATTACTAGCCTCTGCCAGAGTGCATTTCACCATCCATTCATCCCACCTGCAGTGGAAATACGTATTTTTTCTGCCTGGTCTTCCCAATATCAAATTCCAGGTCCACAATCCTCTGTCATGCCAACTGGGAAATCTTTGTTATATGGAGTTTGTACATTTAGCTTAGTTGTACTAAGAAAGCTAAATTTACCAATGTTGTCAATACATTTGTTGATTCAATAGCATTCTATATGTGCCAGGAGCTGAACTGGAGGTTCAGAAGAAAATTCCACATAAGGCAGTTTAGTATGTGCCCACGAGTAGGGGCAGTAGACTCAGGAATCAATGACAGGTAATGATGCAGTATAACAAATGTAACGACAGCAGTTAGAAAATGTAGTGCTAGAGCTGAGTTTGGAAGGAGAAGTAGAAGTTAGCTTGGCCAAAGGTCACTTTGACTGGCAGGGGGTGGAGAGAGTTGCTGAGAAGAGAAGGGACAGTGGGCTTTCCAAATGATTGCCAAGCAAATGGTGGGCTATGTGACATAGCATGGTGCCTTCAAAAACAGCGAGTAGTTCAAGTTATCGAGAGTGAAGGGTCTGTGGGAGAAGTGATAGTAGCTGAGGCTGGAGAGATGAACAGAGCGAGGCACTGTTTTGTGCCAGCCTGAAAACTGAAGGTGGCCACAGAAGGATTGTAACCAGAAGTTACCATGAGTAATATTGCATTTTTAGAAAGATCACTCTAATAGAAACATAGAGAATGCACTAGGGTTAATCCAGACTAAAAGCTGCAATGGTTGTTGTGTGAAGTGCTCATGAGCCACAGTAAGAAAATAGCAATGGCAACACAGGCACAGCTGTGGCTCCTATACAAGGTTTTAGGTGGAAAGATGTATAAGTTTGGTGGGAAGGGAGATGGAATGGAGACTTTAGGTGAGAGATAAGGGAAGCTTTTATTTTAAAAGTGGTAGCAGAGCAAAAAGTCATCTTAGAATTCAAGGATTTGGGGGTTTTTTGAGGTTATTAAGTAATTTGTAACAATTCTTGTAGTATTGCTACCCCAAATCATAAAAAGTCATGCTCTCTATGGAATAGGGAATTATTTTGTATATATTTTGCCTACCTTACCAATATTTCCAACAAATTTTACCTCTAAGAGATCATAGTGCTTTTACAGAAGAAATAATGGCCACTGTGAACAATCCCATTGTAAATAATGCCACACTCACTCTGACCAACCACTTGTCCTTCTGTTCCCCGTGAAGACTGCCTCCCTATGCTAATGCAACACATGTGCAGTACAACCCTGGCAAATGTGGTTCTTTGACAGAAGTACTTTTGATTTTAACATCATTCTGAAGACTGAAAGTCTTTGCCTGGCTTAACTAGAACTTTGAATCTCTTTACCAGCGTTTTGAAATCTATCCTTACAACTGTCATCACTTGACAATCATTGCTATGACTCAAAATGAATATTTTCCACATTTAGAATCACTATTCTAAAATACACAATTTCTTTTTTTCTAAAAGGCTTCTTCATATATGTATTAAAATTCTAACCTGAGGAGATACAATTATAAATTATAATGTGTAGAATGTCCCATTTAGTAAGAGATTGACCTGATATAACTATGTTTTTAAAAAACGAAAACAAGAGCAGAATATTGTAAAAACAAACAATAGTTCCTCTGTGGTAAGGCTCTGATTATTGTAAAGTGTAAGAAATGAACGTGTATTATATTTTAACATTTTCCAAATATTTTAGCAGTTTAAGCCACCGAAAGCTACCCATTTTAAGGTTACTTTATTTTGTGGATAAAATCTAATTTTACATTTTAAAACATTAAACATATATTTGGTTAGGTAATTAGGATATAGTCATGAAATGCAGTCAAACCTACCATTTGTTCCATAGTTAAATTAGGAAAAAAATTGTTTGATGTTCCAAATTAAGTGATAGCTTAACAGATCAAATACAGGTTAAAATATAGAAGCGGTATTTTCAAACATTGTATGTTAGGGGTCTTCCTTGGGTCACTCAGTCACATATACATAGCTTTAAATATTAGGGCTAGCATCCTCATCCATCTCCAAAATAGTCTGTTTCATCATATTATTTTAAAGAGATCAAATAATTCTATCTGATTTTCTTAACCACTGCCATAACATAGAACTTACTTGAATTCCAAATAAAAATGCTGTGAAATTGAAGCAAAGATAGAAATAATTTTTTGTCTCATTTTATTTGCAGAAAGCTTATATGGGCCGAGTTAAATCAATTAGAGGTTATTTTAATTTTATGTTCATTCTATAGAATCATAGAAGGTAGATTTTTTTTTCTAACATAAAATAGGAGGAGATATGCCCTTTCTGTTAAATCTCATTTCCAGCTTTCGATGACTGTATCCCCAGCCAACAACTCAGTTGTGACTTCATGAGAAGCCCTTAGCCAAAACCACCTTAGCTAAGCCATTCTCAAATTCCTGACTCACTGATACCATAAGATAACAGCGTTTGTTGCTTTGAACCACAGAGTTTTAGGGTAATTTGTTATGCAGGAAAAGATAATACATCTACCCACATAGCTGAAATCTTCTCTTCCTTCAGGTTTCTCCTCAAAGGGAGAAAGGCCTCTCTTGAGCACCCCATATAAATAAAACAGCATTCTCCGTTCCCATCACTCCCTGTTTCCCTTATCTGCTTTATCTTTCTTCAGTGTGCTTATCCCCTCTTGACATATTATATAATTTATTTGTTTTTTAAAATTTATTTATTTTTTATTTTATTTGTAAATCCCCACTAGAATGAAAGCTTCGCGAGAACAGAGACTTTCACTACTGTGTTTATTATACTAACCTTGAAATAATTCATGATATATAATAAACACTCAGTAAATATTTGGTGAATGAACAAATGGGCACTGGACTTAAAAATATGATAGCCCCTGGCTTTAGTGAGTTTATAATCTACTAAAGAAAAGATGTACCTCTGAAAAAAATAATACCACGTAGTATTTATAATGTGCCGTGTTTGTGATGCAAGAAACAAGTATCCTAAGACAGTAATTCTTGGCCTTTTTTT
Organism: Microcebus murinus; assembly: GCF_040939455.1. Classification (NCBI taxonomy): domain Eukaryota; kingdom Metazoa; phylum Chordata; class Mammalia; order Primates; family Cheirogaleidae; genus Microcebus; species Microcebus murinus. Next base: position 33,448,055 of record NC_134108.1, read on the forward strand.
CAACCCCAGAATTTCTAATGATACCTTGATGATTCCAGTCAGTGGGTTTCTGGCATTATAATTGGTGTCATTGCATTAGGGACTAGATTGAGCAAATATCCCATGTGGGTTTATGACTTCTACCCCCATGTTGTCCTTCAACCATCTACACTTGAAAAATTATCTCCACTGGCTTAGAAGCTAGGATGAAATAGTCAGAGGCGGCTTCATGATGGAAGTAAAAATACTAGATATGGAGAAAGGAAGAAACTCTTGACAGTATGTTTAGTGTATTCGGGTAACAGTGGGCACATTGGTGTCAAATGGATAATATATATCAAGAAGGAGTGAGAGTAACAATGGAGATTTAAGGGATGTGGTAAGATATCATCAACTCCAGTGTAAAGAGTATAGAGGTTGCTTTATGAAATGATAAAAGCAGTGGGAATGGAGAAAATGGTATATTAAAAAGGTATTATGAAAAGAAATTACAGGAGATAGAACTAGAACTTGGTAAAAGACAGAACTTGTTAAAATTAATGCCAGGATCTTGAGCTTTGTTGATCTTAGGCAAAGGGAAATCTTATGAGAACCGGCTTATGTGTTTAAGGAGTGAGGAGGGAAGAGCAGGGACTTTGATGGTGACAGGGATGATAACCTCCACTCTGTTATCATCAAAATGTTGGCAGTAGGCAGTATGAGCAATGGTAGCTGTGGGATCTTGGGAAGTCTGTTCATAAGAGGAATGGCAAAACATTAGAGCTGGGGAATTTCTCCTGAAGCTTTAAGGAGACTTTTTAGATAAAATCTGAAAAGTTTGTATAACATTGTATAATTTGTTATTTTGCTATCACCAAGAGGTTACGCAAGCTAAAACTGTAACCAGGTTCACAGGGGATTTACTTAGTAAAGGGCTAAAAAAAAAATTCATGGCAAGCTATTATAGGTAATTTGGGGTTCAGCCCAAACAGTTTAAGTATTAAATCAGGAAGTCTATCTGCCAGATGTATCATGTCATCTATTTTGAGCTCATGGCAAAATCCCCTTATATGTCTTCTTACAGTCTTATAACTGAGGGAAAATTGTATCATGAAAAGTCATCATTTGGCCTCCCAAAAAACTAACAATAACTGCATACCAGTGTTTACTCAAATTAGATTACAGACAATCCCCCAATTTATGATTATGGTTGAGTTTACAATTTTTTAACTTTACAGTGTGTGAAACCATGACAAATTCAGTGTACTTCAAGTTTTGAATTTTGATATTATCTTAAGTGAGGGATATGCAGTATGTGAGATAGTCCACACTTTGTTATAAAACAATCTTTGCGTCAGTTGATTTTGACCAACTAGAGTAATGTAAATGTTCTAAGCACATTTAAGCTAGGCTAGGCTCAGCTATAATGGCCAATAGGTTAGGTCTATTAACTGCATTTTGACTTAGGGTATTTTCAACGTATGACGTTATTAGGCCATAACCCAATTGTAAGTCTAGAAGCATCTGGACAGTATAGAAAATATGTCACTTTTAATATTTAAACATAAAGAAATCACATTTTGAGTGTTGAATGAAGATTTATGATGCCAGTATATTGATTTTAACTTAATTACAGAAATATTTTTAAATGTAATTAAAAGGAATGGGGAATATATGAAAAATGGGTGTAATGATTAAAAATATTAAGATGGTTTGGGGATATTTTTAATTATGAGAGCACTAAGCTCAAATAATATTTAGATCTAGCTAGAGTTAAGTACCATTAGGTAATTAGACAACCACAAGAATGAAAAAGCACAGGCCCGTTTCATGTAATTAGTCAAATCACTTCTAATTTGATTTCCCATTTCTTATTTTCTGCCCTTTAATTAATTTGAATTGATAAATAAGAAAGTAACAAGGATAAAAACAAGTTCTCTAAACATGTGCTTAGAGGACAACCTCTCACATTGAATAATGAAGGAAAGATAGTTTCTTTTAAACATGAACTTTATAATTTTTAGTTGGGGCTTAATCTCAAATTCAATGCGCTCTCTCCCTGTAGTGACTTTTTGTTATTAGATTATTAAGTATGAAATGTCTGATTCCTTAAGTACTAAGTTTAACAGTTGATATCTCTGACATTTCACTTTGACAATTCTTGTTTTATTTTTATTGTGAAGATACATCTTTAGTCTTGCAAACACAGATTTTAGATTGTGATTATCTTTCAAATTTTTTTAGAGCAATTTTTATGAAACTATGGATAAGTTAAAAATTCATGTTATTTTCGAATTGAGTTCCATCGTAGAACCAATGCAGGGCAGACAGCTCAAAATATCAACAAAGTGTTTGGGAAGGCTGTGACTAATGAATGCACAGTACATTAATGGTTTGAAAATGAGCCACATGGGCAACCTTAGACCAAGGTAGATAATGATGAGCTGAAAGCTATAGTGGAAGTGAATCCATCTCAACCTACACATTAAGTAACAGCAAGGTTTGATGTTACTATTCCAACAATATTGGACCATTTAAAATAAATGGGCAAGGTAAAGATGCTGGATAGATGGGTACTGCTTGAATTCAATGAGCATCAGAAGAGAAATCGTCTCAAATCTTGACTTTCTTTGCTGTCACAACATAAAGGTGAATCATTTCTACACCATATTGTTACATGTGATGAAAAATGATTCTTTTTCACAACTGCAAACGCTCAGCATAATGGTTGCATAAAGATGAAGTGCAGAAACACAGTCCAAAACTGAATGTTCATCAAATAAAAGCTAATGATATCTGTTTGGTGGTCCAGCATTATATCATCCACTACAGTCTTATGAGACCTGGTTAATCAAGCACAGCGTATGTCTATTACACCCAGTTGGATGAAATGATGCGGATGCTTGTGATTAAGCAGCCGAGATTGGTCAGTAGAAACAGGCCAGCCCTGTTACAGAACAACAGTGGACCTCACATCACACAAACAATGCTGCTCAAACTACAGAAGCTGGACTTAGAAACCCTCTGTCATCCACCATATTCATCAGACTTTACACCAATGACTACCACTTGTTTCACGTGTTGAACCACTTCTCTCAAGGAAAAATATTCAATTCTCAATAAGGTGTGGAAAATGCCTTTTGCGATTTCTTTGCCACTCGCCAGGCTTCTTGCTACTGGCATAAACAAGCTACCATTAAGATGGCAAACTGTGTCGAAATACTTTTCACTAAGTATAGGCACTTTTTAAGGACTTGCCATGATTATAGTTGATCTGATTACCAACTATACCCTTGCCTTCTTAATGTGCATGAAAAAGGTAGTAATAGATGCACACAGTGATATGTCTTGAAAGGACCTGATTGAAGACAGAGCCCAAATAATGACAGTAAAATTTCATTAGAGGATTTTTCTTAATATCATTATAAGGGAAGATACTTTCGTATTTTCAATATGCTGAAAAGGTAGCATGCTGGGGAGGTTCTGAAAGGAAAGAAAGCAGTATAACATACAGGTGTGAGCCAAGATTTTAAACTGGAAAGGGGTACTTCTAGTTGAAGGCAAAAGAAAATATGAGAGGTAAGTTAAGGGGACCCTGCATATCTACTTTTGGGTGGCTGTCTCAGTCACTTTAAATGCTTATTATGGACTGTCACAGGTTCATTAGTAGAGTTTTAAAGAAAGTAGATATTTTGGATTTTGTTGTTTAAACTGTATCATACTAGAAAGTGTCAGCATTCTAACAATGGTAGAACGCTAGAAATTTCAAAAAAGAAAAGTGAATAAATATAAGGCCCATGAGAACTAGGACTTTTTTTTCACCCCTCTATCCTAAGTACCTACATGGTAGCCATTAAATGTATAATTGTTGATTGAAAAATGAATGAATGAATTGACTCAAAGACACAGGAAGGAAGCTAATTGAGGAAATTCTTATTATTCAAAAAATTTTCAGGATTTTTGAGGTGAAAAATATACATTCTTAGAGAAAGAAAAAGAATATCTTAAATATGTCCTAAGCAAAAACTCAACAGAAGAGGCAGCAATGATTTATTCATTCTGCAAATACTTATTTAAATGCCCATCACCCTATTTGAAACCACACTTGAATATAAAGTATGATGGACAATCTATCAGCTAGTAACAGAAAGCATAGTTGGGGTTGAAAAATATCCAGAAACTGAGCTGTTTTATTATGAAGACATTTCTCTCCTGATAGGGGGTGGTGGTGGAGTGAGAGAGGGATATGAGATATGGAGATCTAGTTATCTCCATCTACCTTTCTGTCCGATGTCAGTCATTGCACAAAGAATATTTTAGAAATTACGCTTGGAAGCCAGTTTTCAGAAGTCTTTCTGTATGTATGTATCTTGGTCTGCTTGGCCTACTGTAATAAAATACTGGGTGGGTGGCTTAAATAAGAAACATTTATTCTTATAGCTCCAGATGCTAGAAAGTTCAAAATCAAGGTGCTAACAAATTTGACTATTGGTGAAGCCCCCTCATCTAAACCGAACTACTTTCCAAAGGCCACATCTCCGAATACTATCACATTGAGGGTTGAGGTTTTAACATGAAATTTGCAGGGGACACAAGCATTCAGTTTAAAACAATCTAGTATAAAATAGAGAAAGAAGAAAGTAAAGCTAGTAGTATAAGTTTTAAGAGCTTGATTTCTCTTTGCCTCAGTTTTGCAATAATAACAAAAATACAACACTTCATTCTTCTATGATCATTCAAAGAATAAATGGATAATGTTAGGGAAAAGATGTATTATAAGATTAAAGTGCATGGCAATAGCATATTCATGTATATACATATATATATATATATATGGAAATAGTTTCCTTAATTTATATTCTTTATTAAAATATTCCCAACTTCTAAAATTTAAGTGATTCATTTAATTTAGAATAGTGCCAATCTGAAAGTTCAGCCTAAGGTGTTGATTTTTATTTTCTGTGAAACCATCCTCAAGGTTCTTTCCCAAAGAGCAGATTGTACCTTTTCTTACTTCACTCCTCTCCAGCACTGGCAATTTGCTTTGCTCCTAATAGATCTGGAGAGACAAGCTGTCTAGCATGAAGTATCCTTAATTTGTAATGTAGAATCTATGTCAATTTAATAGAATTAGGTAAGATTGAATGTTGACTAGATTTTCCAGGTTTTTCTAGAGATGTGAGATAATTAATGAGGAATTAATTTTTAAGGATTAGGTTAAATGATTAACAAGGATGTTAATCCTTGTTCTTTAGGGCAAGAATATAAGGTTTGTTTGGCGAGCATGGATGTGGGAGTTTATATGCATATGTGGATGTGTCCCCAGGATATGCAAATGTGTAACATACAAATATGGATTATAAATTAAAAATAAAACAAAAAAGGGCTAGATTTGCTTCACATAGCAGATGTCAGCTTTGTTCATTCTTTTCTTCTTTCTCTTGGGCTATGCTTATGTATTTCCTATATTTTAAAATTGACAAGTGCTTGCTCCATGAATGTCTCCGAAACCATGTATCTTGTCAATAGCATTCTTAGCTCAGCAACCCAATTTGGCAGCAGGATAGAGAGTGATGCAGTAGACATAATTTGAAATAACCTCTACTGCTGCCTTAGTCGCTTGCTCAAATTGCGATTTCTGACATTAATACCATGTCTGTCCTCTTTCTAAAGGAAAGGAGATGGAGTCTACCCTATCAATTTCTTAGCAATATTTTGATGGACAATGGGAACTTGAATATTTAGGAGGAAAAGAAAATCTTTAATTTATAAATTAAATTATAATTATTTTCATCTATAAAGGTCTTTTGTTTATAAGTGTAATAGTTTATATTAAGTTAAAATTTTATACATTCTAAACTGTCTTAATTTTCACAGATGCAAATTCAGTCTCTCTCTCTCTCTACACACACACACACCCACATACACCTCTTTCTTTTTATAAGCCTATTAAAGAAAATATTCCATTCTTGTTGAAGGTCCATTGAATGAATAGTGCCTATTTTTCCTATGTAGAAGGAGCATATTTGTCATAGACTCAAGATTCAATATGCAACCCTACACACAGCTTATTTATGTTCAATTTATATAAACTACCACAATGCATTTTCCCGTAATTTTCAGAAACTTTTAAGCATATTTTTTAAACATTTAAATAATATATAAATTAATAATGTCAACTTTCCCAGGAGTACTTTACCTGAAAAAAATTTTAGCCTAGAGAATTTCCTACAAAGGAAGAATATTAATATGCCAGTTTTAGAAAGTGATTAAAAATATTAGTATTAGAAATCAGGGAAATCTTTAAAATTGCATTTTTCACTGCTCGTCTGTACAATAATAGCTATTGTAGAAAAGTTTTAAGACTTTTAAGAAAGGTATTAGAAGGCTTAGGTTAGAGCTTTAATAGGCCAAATGCCATCTGTTTCTACAATTTGTAACATTTTATTAATAACAACTCCAGAAGAAGGAGGCAGTCTATTTCAGTGGCGAGGACAGATTTCTGTCCATCTGTGCCCGCATTGCCGCATGTCACTTGTACTTTAGATCTACATAGCTCTGAGCCAATGTAGATGCCATGGCAAGGTCAAGAGGTGGAGAAGCCTGTCAGCACATTCTGTCTAGAAGGCTGTGACAACCACAAACCGGTGCTTCTAGCACCGCCCTGAGGCCCTCATTCTGTTGGACCTTGGAGCTGGGCCCTCCCTAATACCAATTCAAGGGAAATGTTAACTTTAAACATTTAAAAATACCAGACAAAGAACTTAATCTATGATGTGTCTCTGGCTAATGTCAGGGTCCTTATTAATGTGGCTTATTCCTCAGTATTTTAAAATGTGAAGAGTTCTATGATGATTTTTTTTTTTTTTTACCTTTTTTATTCCCTAGTAACTATTCTGTTGCTGGGGAGAGCAAAATCCATGGGAAATTCTATTTTGTTGCAAAATAGCTGAAAACATGAGTGCTGTGGGTTAAGACTGGCTTTAAACAGTTTTAAATGTGGTATGTTCATAGTAAACCCTTTGTTCCTTTGGGGAAAAAAAATCTTAGTATCCTGAATCATTACATGTGTGCTTTTTTTTTTTCTTTTTCCAAAAGTGCGTATCAGATTGTCGTGGAGGAGCTGCACCCACACCGCACCAAGAGAGAGGCTGGAGCCATGGAATGCTACCAGGTTCCTGTCACCTACCAAAATGCCATGAGCGGGGGTGCGCCCTATTACTTTGCTGCGGAACTACCCCCAGGGAATCTACCGGAGCCTGCCCCATTCACAGTGGGTGACAACAGGACCTACCAAGGCTTTTGGAACCCCCCTCTGGCTCCACGCAAAGGGTACAACATCTATTTCCAGGCAATGAGTAGTGTGGAGAAGGTGAGCTTCCTCCACTACTGGCTTTTTCACTGTCCTTTGGTAAAGCCGGTGTCGAATTTTATAAATACTCAGTAGCATTTGTTCAGGAAAAAATAGAAAGAAAGAAAGGAGAAGACAGTTGTTGTGTAGCGGGTGCTGTGTGCACAGTTTTGAGCCTACTCCAGGGCTGAGGCTGCAGGCTGGTTATATTTCACAGGATTCCCGTTTCCTAGTAACTGCCTGCACTTGCTCCTTCTTCTGGGGAGGCCTCAGTAGCAATTGTGAGCAAAATGATTTGAAAAGGTGGGCGTGCTGCTGCCAGGACTCCACCCCCCAGTAAATACCAGGCGGTTGTTCTGTCTTCTTCTCTCAGTGGTGGCGCACTTCAAAAGATTAAATTTACTGCAGGATAAACAGAATGCGTGTTCCACAGCAGGCTAATAAACGCTTATAAACTTTTCAGGGTTTTTCAAGCCAAATAGTAAATAACAAGTAACAATCCTCTGATTGCAAAGTAATAGGGCACCTGTGGTATAGCTGACAGAACCTAAACGGAAGGCAGCCTGGCGATGACTGGCTGCTGGGCTATTACAGAAGCTGTTTCCCCGGCTGCCCCCTCCTTTTCCCATTTTGGACACAGTTGTTTTCAACGCTGCCACTGATCCCAAATGAATATTGAAGAGGAAAACACTACAGGATGTTAGAAACTACCAGTGGTTTCTTTCATACATGGGGAAACAACCTGGTCTTTCGTGTCTCACGCTGTTCTCTTGGAGAGATTTTTCTCTCCTAAAACTTACTTTATTTATTTATTTACTTTTATTTAATTTTTGGCGGGGGGGGGGGGGATAGAGAAAAAAAAAATGTGGAATAGAAACTTCCACAACTTAAAAGCCAATAGAATAATGACATTTTAATGGACTTGTAGTTATATAAGGAATTGCTAGGTTTGTGTCATTGAGTCCCTAAGGTGGGATATGATATACAGTTGCATCAGTCATATTATATCTTAGAATAGTTTAATGGGAAGACATCACAGTCCATTTGCATTGAGGACCTTGGGGGTTGATTGGCCGCTTTTGTATGAAAGCTTGGTCTTTCTGCCTCCCTGTATGGTTGGCTTATAGATGACAAAGAAAAATGCTGTAGCATCTTCCAAAATGTGCTTCAAAGTCAGAGGCTGCTCATGGTTGAAGATGCTCTTTTCGTCTAGTTTATTTCTGTATAACTGGGGGCCTGTAGAGGCAAATCCAACACCTACTTCCTACCTACATAGCCTTCCTGGTCCAACTGAGCTGCTCAAAAAAAGAGAACACTGTGGAAGTTATTCATCAGTTCTGGGTATAAAGTAGCATAGAGGTAGGAAACCTAGTTTTGTGTTAGGGTTTTCATCTTTAGAGAGATGAAAGCTTCCAAATTAACTTTTGTTATTTGATCTGTTGTATGAGAGCAGTGTTAATGAATGGCTGTTACTTATAAAGGATTTTCTCTGGCACCCTTTAAAAGCTTTGATATAAATTTTCTCTTCCAATTGTTAATATATCTATACTGTGGTTTAATCAAAGTACAGAATAGCAACAATGTATTTCACAGCTATCTTGGCAAAGAGTTTTAAAATTGCCGTGACTCCTGCCAGCAGAGGCCGGTAATGTCCAGAGAGAGTTAACAGCAATTGCTTTTAGGAAATCTAAACCCCTTTGGGCCTTTATAGGAATGCGAAATAATCTCTTGGAGCTTACCATGAAGGCCTCAGGTCACAATTAAGTAATAGAAGTGTAAAATTTTATTTTTAATTACTAATTCTCCCTCAATGCTTTGTTTAATTTAAAAATAATAAATGCCTAAGAGGAGATTATAAAGAACTACTCAAGATGGAGTTAAACATGCATCTTGAACACAAATAGCCTCTGTTTTGTTCATTGGCTTTGACACCTTTGCCAATCTCTTATGTATTTAAAGATACACACTGAATGAATTAAGTCCTAGAGAAGTGAGGAGTGGGCCCAGATACTTCTACTGCTGGCAGGGACGTGTCTCCTACTAGCATTCTACAACATTAAAAAAATAATAATATTTTTCTTGCTCTTTCCTACTTCTACTTCCTCTACCCGCTCTCTCTCCAGCAAGAGGAGGAAAATAATCTATGCTGAGAAACAGTTAACTCCTAAAAGCGAAATTCAAAGAAAGAAAAGAACAGATAAATTATACTGCAACTGTGATACAGTGTTTTGATGATCTTTCTAACTATTATCATTTAGCTCTTTAGTCATGCTAGGATCCAAATGAGAGTATATCATGTTCAGCTTTGGTCTGAGTCTGCAGCTACCAGATGAAAATTAAATTTATATTTGGATCTGATATGTATTAGCTTTGCAAACATTCTTCTGATAGTTTAAGAAGTACAATGCATGTAAATAGAATGCTACACTACACAGACAAACTGGTCTGTTTTATTACAAGGGGAAAGACATACCTACATCTTTAAAAATACTGGAAATTATTTAGAGTTCTTATTTTAGATTTTTAAAAAATTTCTCTGAGGGTATGTATTAAAAATAAAGTCTCCTTAATACTGCAACTCTATTGTTTATAATCCTTTTTATGACCCCAAATTGAGCTTCATGATAGTTATAGTTTATGAAATAGGAAACTTCTTATATTGACTATTTTCTTTCATTTTTACCCTATCAGGAAACTAAAACCCAGTGTGTACGAATTGCTACAAAAGGTAAGAGGTTTGCTTTTTTTTTTTTTTTAACTCTATTCGTGCCACCCCACCCCACCCCCCACCTTTCTAAAATGAAAGAGCTTTGTTCCCTGCTTCAGGGCTAATTAAATGTGGCATTTCTATTACACAGTTAGTTCTCTGATTCACTTGGGTGTTTTTAACAAGTAATGGGGTGCAACTTCCCATCCTCTAGTACTTGACTGAAGGAATCTTGTTGTGAGAATAGGAAGGATTTAGAAAGCCTTAGAAGAGCTTATTTCTGCCGTTTAGTGTCTGCAAGGTCTTGTACCACTGATCAACCAATGTCTTTGGAAAAGCTCAGCAATAGCAGCTTACAATAGCAAGTTACTTGTCTAAAAACTTCTGTTAACTTTCCATGGTAGAAAATCAAATATGAAAAGAACCGAGCTAGTTCACGCCAATCTGAGGTTATAGGGGTGGAGACTGATTGGTCCATGTCTTTATCTGTAGTGCAATTAGATTGAAGATAGTTTACCTTTTTTAAGAAAAAACTATGCCAAGAAATGAGATCTGTGATGGCTAATAGCCACGGCAATTCCTGCTGACTCTGCATATTGTGGCTTAGTTGCCCAGTTTCTTTGATAAGAGCAAACATTTTAATCTTCGAATAAGTATTTAGAGTTTGAAATAGAGGAGAATCTCCCACGTTCTCTGTATTTATAATCATTCATTAAGGAGTTATTTGATGATGCCCACAAAGAAGAGACAGCTACTTGGGGTATTCTAGCAAGAGAAATAAGAAAAAGCTATCTGCACGCAGACATGGGCCTCCTCTCAGGGTTGGTGCTCTGGGTGGGTTGCTGCCAGAATTAGTATCAGACCCACATTCATAAGCAGTAGTTGATTCACTTGAAGCAAAAATGAATGGCCATATTATCTTTGTGCTGGCATCTTTCCTTTCTTCATTTTTCTCCATCCTAATCATCAATCTACTCAATTAGCATTTGTGTTTTACTCTTGATTTGTAAAGTCAATAAAGACTTTCCTCTTGACTCATATGAATAATAAAGAAGCTTTACAGAAGAAGAAAATATACTTGTTCAATTCAAATGTTAAGATTCCTCATGATGGTTAAAAAAATAAAGCAACGCTTAATGAAGGAAAAGAGAAAATGTATATGGGTGTATATAATTTATACGCAATTATTTTATTTTTAACATTTAGCTTATATATCAGAAATTAATGTTGAACTTTTCAGAAGATAATGGCAGAAGGTATCTAGGTGTATATTACCTATGCTTTTTCAGATTTAAAATAGAGTCCGAAAAGTAAAAGGGTCTCACATCAGCATTTAAGAAAGTTCTTTAGATATAATCGTGCTACATTTCTATAACTAAGAAAGGATAGCTATAAATGATTCTAACGTTTTTAAAAATGTTTTACTCAGTTATTTCATTTTTGGCTTTTGCATGAGTTGTTTAAGCATTATTTTATTCCTCTTTATTTAGAAATGAAATGATGCTGACAAACATCATATGCTATTTAGACTGCAGGAGGGTTGAGACCACAGAAATTGATCTTACTATGTGACAAAGAATAATTGCCAGAAACTCTGAAGTAGTAAGAAAGAGTTCATTTGCAGATGTTCTTTGTCTAATAATCTAGCCCTGCTATCTCAGAAAGACAGTTTGGTATATAGCAAGAGAAGTGACTCTGGCCTTAGACTTTCTAAGTTCATATCCTGACTTTGCCCCTTACTAGTTCTTTAGCATTGGCAAATTACGTACACCCTCATTCCCAAAACAAGAATAATAAAGTACTTACACCTTATTATTGTGAGGATTAAAATAACTTATATCTGTGAAGTGCTTGAATAGTGCTTAGTGTATTGTAAATATTACATAAGTGTTAACTACTATCTTCTCACCGTAATAATAATAATAATCTTGCACCTTACTTCAGAAGGACATAATTTATGTTATACAGTTATAAAAGAAATTATGTACAAAAAAAACTAAACTTTCATGATTGAGAATTCTTGGTGGAAAACTAAGGGTTTTTTGTTGTTGTTGTTGTTTGGTTTTTATTGTTTCTGCCCAGATCTAATATATTTCTTTCTCTAAACATTTAGCATTTTTTCCACCTTTTAAAAAACACACTTATTAAGGTAATATCAACTTATTGCTTGACTACATGTTAAGGGAACACCATGCAACTATGGTCAAGTTTGATATGAAATTTTTCAATATGAAAATAAAAAGTTTCCTGGCAGGGCATTTTGAAGACACACTTAATAGCCAAAATGGCATTAACCATATTGACTGGGAAGGGGCATGAAAGAACCCTCTAGTGAAGGAATGGTTCAATATTTCACAGGTGTATACATAGGTAAAAATCTATGACACTATATATTTAAAATGTTTGCACTTTATTGTTATACATGTGTATGTAGATAGGTAGGTAAGGTATTTCTCAGTATAAAAAATAAATATAACATTAAAAATTGCATGACCATAGGTAGAAATAACACTAAGTGCATAGAGGAGTCTCTGGAGTTTGGAAGGCTGCTGTTGCTGGCTTCATTGCAGTTTTCCTTCCCTGGGACAAGATAGATCATCACTCTCCAAGCCACTTTCCCTGAGCAGGGCAACCCTGCCCAAGAATCTCTGGGCTGTATGGAGATAGTCTAGAAAAGACCTTTCTCCATCCTGGAAGACTCCCACAGACAAGCCTGTGTTCCAACTGCCCCTCCCCTGGCTCCCACCTTCACAGCCTCAGCTGTGAGTCTTATACAGCTGGAACTTTCCTTTCCTAATTTCCTCCATATCTAGATTAAGTTTACTGAAAAAAACTTAATTCTCAGGAAAATGTGGTGTCCTTCTAGAAGACATTCCAGTTTGCAATGGCCTTTCACGACACAAAATTTTTGTTTTTGTCATATGTAATACTCTATTGCTTTCTATCACTTTTTTAAAACTGAATATGAATACTTAGCTAAATTTGAAGCTGTTATATAATAGTTTTATACATCCACTATGTGCCAGGGACAATACACAGTGAGAATCATGTTAGGGACAATAAATATTTGTTATCCTGGTAATAGCATTTAAATGTAAGATAAATGTTTCAGCTTTCATGTTTAATCAAACTAGTTTTACGGTACCAGTTAGAGTGATTCTGATGAATATATTAGAGCAATTTATATGTGAGTTAAGACAAATTTATTATACAACTAGAGTTCTTATTTATGTAAATGGGCATGTATATTGTGATATACATTTTACCTTCTAATATAGAATACTTTTTTTTACCAAAGCTAAGACTTTATTTGATTCAATTAGAACATAGTTAGAAATATAATTCATTAAGTAATGTGAATTGAATTAAATTTAATCCTAGTCTGTCTCTATATCCAGTTTTATTCAAATGAATTTTCTTCTGCTGAATTTTATGATAACGCATGATTTTTTATTCGCTCAAATGGCTACTTGCTAGGGTAAATAGGAAGACAGTTTAGCTCAAATTATCTTTTCAATGTAATCACAGCTATTCTTATGACTATATTCTAGCTGCTTTGCTTTCCTGGTACTCACATTTCAATGAGAAGGACCTGTTTAGGTGATTTAATCAGAATGAATGAGTGTGATGTATTAGAGCAAAGGCTCCAAAGGAAATCTAGCTATTACTACCTCATATTACTGAGATTCTGGATGTAGGAAATTATAATATGAAATTAAAATTCTATTAGATGTCATAAGAATCAATATAACGCAGTGGCATAAGAATGTGCCATGTTTTGCTAATGAGAAACTCTGACTTCATTGGTGGATTTCTTTAAATTTTATAGTCAAAGTAAAAATAAGAATTCCAGATATTCTTTATGGTTCTCAAACATAAGATCAGGACTAGAAATTAAAAAGGGGTATCATTTATGCTATTTTCAACATTCACCTTTTCCTGACATTTTGAAAGTTGGTGCCAGTTCTCCCAAAACTGCTATATGTCTGAAATTCCATGAGTCTAACCAGTTTCTTCTTAATTCACTCCAAAATGAACACTAGAACCTCCTTTTGTGCTCTCATTGCTAGTATAAGCAGACTCTTCCCCACCATGTTCCCAGAGAAATATCCTAGTCAATGAAACAGAAAAGATATGTGTTAAGGACTTTGAAAGGTTCATGCTCACTCTCTTCATCCCAACCCAGACCAGCTGGAAATTAAATATTTCCTTGCTTTAAAAATACTTTACATTTAAGGAAATTAAATGGTTCCATGAGATGACCTTGACTTGTTATCAGCTTATTCCTAAGAAGCCTGTTGTAGATGCCTGACATTTATGGCCACTCTACAGGACAGGAGGAATGGTATTAATGTCCAAGCTTATCAAATGGGCACTGTTAACTGTGGAAAGGATAGTTTCTAATCTATTTTGTAATGCTATAATCAAATACTTAGAGGAAAAACAGTGAGTTGGTAAAACCTCAAAGAACTACCTGCTAATTCATCTCAGAAAGAATTCATTAAAGTAGGTGGTTATATCATTAATATTCAAAAATCAATAGCTTAGCAACAAGTAAAACAGTATTTTAAGATGATGCCATTTATAATGTATCTAAAAACATTCAGAGTAGGAATATATCTGATGATAGGTAACACCTCAATCCTGAACACTACAAAACCTTATTGAGAGAAATTAAGCAAGACTTAAGTAAATGGAAAGACAAACCATGTTCATGGCTGTACAATATTGGTAAAATATCAGTTCTTTCTATATTAATCTATAGATTTAAAGCAATCAAAATCCCAATTTCTTTTATACTTGGATAGCCTGATTCTAAGCTTAAATGGAAATGCAAAGGAACGAGAATATGCAAGGCAATCTTGAAGAAAAATTAAGTTCCAAGATGTTATTAAGGCTCCTATAACTATAAAGTTATAGTAATTAAGGCAGTATAGATAGATAATGTAGATATTCTGACCAGTGAAAGAGAAATTTCAGTAATAGACCCACACACATATATTCACTATATTTATGATAGATAAAATTGTAGGGAGGTGGGGAAAGGATACTCTTTTCAATAAATGTTGCTGGATTTCCATATGTGTATATAAGGCAATATATTTTGACCTCTAACACACACTATATAAAAATTATGCAGCAGTGGCCCAGGAGGGTCCTGAGCAGGTGAGGACAACAATCTCACAGAGGAGCAGACAGCTGTGGCATCTCCAAGACCTGTTAGATTCAGGTCATTATCATGGAAGCAGTTAGTGGCACAGTCTGGAGTGGAAAGTCAGAGCTTAAACAGGGAGAAGAGAGTTTCCACACGTGAGCTGCTGGGGTTTTGGAGCCCAAATAGGGTGAGAAGATCCATACAGCATGGAAAATCAGAGCCCAAACTTTGTGGGGCTTAACCTGGTGTGGGGTATCTGGTCCAGGCAAGGTGAAAAGCTTGGAGTAAGGAAGTCAGAATCTGAGTGAGGTAAAGAGTGTGTCAACACAAGAGGGTGGCCCGTGCAGGGTGTCAGAGTCCCATGTGTCCAGGTGGGTCAACTTCCATGCAGAGGTTTGGTCATGTGCAGGATGCCTGAGTATGTGTGAAATGAAGAACACATAGCCACACAGGATTGGCATAGATTACATATATATTATATATATACATACATACATACATACATACATATATATATATATATATGAGAGAGAGAGAGAATGAGAGGGGGAGAGAGAGTTTTAGTTATAGAAATAAACCTAGATGAGAGAGAGAGAGAGAGAGAGTGTGTGTGTGTGTGTGTGTGTGTGTGTGTGTGTGTTGCATAGCTCAGGTCACTAACAGAGCCTGGGAACAACAATATGCTGATACTAAACACTCCTGTATCCAAATCTTGGTGTCTAAATACCATGTTCCAATAAAATAGGAACTGAGGATCTTTGGAGAGATAACTAATTCCAGGACTAGAACAGGGATAGGATCAGATGAGACTAGAACTTCTTTGTTTTTGCCAGAAAGCAAAGGAGTACTCAAAAAATAATGAGGACATGTCAAGAGGACACAATTGCCAGTTTGAGGGGGCATCACTGGCTGAATAGAGGTGAATTTGAGAATCAAAATAAATAATGATATTGATGGATTATATCACAGAATAAAATAGGAAACCACAGTCTTTCCTGTTATGAATAAAGAGATAGGTGGATGAGAAACTGATTATTTACATAGTTTCAAAATAGCTCCCCACAAAAAACTTATCAGTTACAAAGGGAAAAAGATTAACTTCACAGTGGAAAAGTCTGGCAGATGTTTTGATCGAGTCATAAAAATGAATAACATAGATGTTGGGAAAGTCATTATGGTTTACCACCAGGATGCAATAAAAACACAGTGTCACTTTTGTGATATTTCTACCAAAGATGTATAACTTTAATCTAACCATAAATATCAGATAAGTCCAATCTGAGGACATTGTACAACATGATTGACCTATAATCTTCAAACGTGTTAAGGTCATGAAAGTTAAGGGAAGGCTGAACTGTTCCCAGCTAAAGGAGACCAAAGGGACACAGCAACTAATTAAAAAACATGCTTCTAAATCAGATCATTTTGATTTAAAGGACATCATTAGCACAATCATAAAACTTAAAAGGACTCTGACATTTAGATGGTGGTTTCATGCTCTGTAGGAAAATATTCCTTTTGCTGGAAATACTACAGTATTCTGGGTAATGGAGGCATCAAGTTAGTAACTTACTCTAAATGCTTAGTTAATTGAAAAAAAATGTACTATATTTTCTGTAAGTTTGTGTGTATTCAATATCAAAATGAATTTGAAAGCTGTTATACTAATACAAGTGGAGGAGATAAGTGATTAAAGAATGGGAATAAGGACGTTGGGGACATAATGGAGAAAAAGGCAAAATGCCTTAGTGTGTATCTGCTGGGAGCAAGGAAGCTGAAGGCTTGAATATGGTGCTGAACTTCTGTCCTGAGCCAGCCACACTAGGCAGATGTGGTGTCAATCACAGAGACAGAAAATACAGGAAGCAAAGGCTGAGATTTTTTTTTTTTTTAATGATTCATTCTATTTTGGAAATGCCAAGTGTTGGGTACTAGAAAATCGCTAATGACAGAGGCAATTAGAAAAGCAGAAATTAAAATTCAGAGAATTTCTGGAACTAGAGAAGTTAGACTTGGGAGTTTTGGGAGTGCTAGAAACATGTAAAGAAAGTAATATAGAAAGATGAGTAGAGCTCCTTGGGGGCATCTGTGTTGACCGAGTGGGAGGAGGAAAATGAGGGTAGTAAAGATGCTAGAATATAAGCGATTAGATTAAAAGGTTTATAACCAGTAGAGTGCCTTGTCACAAAATCAACAAAGGAATATATTTCACAGAGGGACTTGGAAATGGTAATTAATGTTTTTAAACACTGTAGAAAGTAAAAAAAAAAAAAAAAATAGAATTGAGAAGAGGGAACTGGCAAATTAGATGTCCATGGTTGATTTTGGAAAAGGAGGCATTCAATAGAGCATTTGAGCACAGAGATAATGAATGGAAGCAAGACATCAAGGTTTTATGGAGTGAACAGGAACTGAGCAAGGCAGTTCAGTACACTGTCCTTTCCAGAAATGTATCACTGATAGGAAGGAGATTACCAGGACTCCGATTTAGGAAAGAACTATTAAGCATGGCAGAGACTTGAGCATATTTGTTTATCAAAGGGAAAACAATAATGAAGCCAAAAATATTGAACATATATGAGAGAATAAATTCCCGGAGGAAGTAGGACTGATAAAGTTGAATGAATACAGAAATAAATATTTTAAAACAATAAAGAATATTTGAATCTGTGATATAAAGCAGAAGGACAAGTGACACCAACAGAAAAATTTGAGGATAGAAGTCTGTTAGATGATCCATTTACACAAATTAGATGAAGTCTTGTGGAAAAAGTACAAGTATCAGATGTGGAATAACAGGAGACCAGAAAATTTAAAAAGCTTTGAAAAATTCTTGTGGGGGAATGCAAAAGAATTTCAAAGCCAAGAACAATTAGTATACATACTAGAATAACATCATTTTGAAAAATACTGTATATGTGTAAATCATTGTAAAAAAATCCCCAGTATTATAGATTATTGGTTTTCTGCCTTCTTGGAATTTGTGCCTGGTGGCAACCAACACATAAAGGGGTGCAGACATTGGTTTGACTACTAAAGAAACATATGAATTAAATAAATAATCAACATCATAATGTTTAAAATAAACAATCATGTGAATACCTATTATGAGGTAAGAGAAGAGCTAATTCTGAGAATATGTTCATTGTGGTTGAAATCAGTGGTTCTGCTCTCTGACTTTCATTTAGGTAAGATGTCACTGAGAAGATACTTCAGGAATGGAGTGGAAGGGTTTATCTAAATTGTACTAGAAATCATGAAAGCCATTCCTTTTATAAAATAGTCTATACAAAACCAGAATTGTTCTAAACATATGAAAGGGAATTTAGTCGGCTGTATATTTGAAAAGTAAAAAGAAGAATACGTCTCAGGAAAGGTGTTCGTGGTACATTAAAACCATGGGGCAACACCAGAAGGTCTTTATTACAGTGAGGTGAGATCATTGTACAACTTGAATGTTTTAGATTGTTTGATATTGGTTTACTTTATCTTTTTACATATAATTTATGTCAATGTCCTAACATACTATACACTCAAGTACACACACACACAATTATTTCTAAACTAGTAGCTAAGGATCTTGTGCCATAGTACACATGGTACTCCATGGTACTACCATGGTACTTCATGGTACCATAAAGAATTTATACTGTGATAGCTTTATTTTTTTCTTAAGGAAATGATCTTAATGAGTAATATTTGTATGGTTCAATGTAAATGTACTGATTCGTGCAAATATTATATAAATTATAATAAAATTTACTCAAGGATTTTCAAATTACTTCCCAAGAAACATGCTTTATCCATATTAAACTAACAGAAGATGCATTTCAGTTGAATTTTTATTTCATCTTTTTCAATAATTAGCATGGTATGTCATTTAAAACTTTCTCAATATATAGTCGTTTATGGACCCATGTACTTATTTACATAAAATTATTCTTAAAATAAAGCAAGCAAGCAAGCATTAATAAGAAATCAAGATGTTGAATAATTACCTAGAATAAGACTAAGAAACAAATCTAATAGTATAGGAAATTTAAAGTATTATAATCTATTTACATTAAGAAAATATTTTGAAACTATTCTGGATATGTCCAATTTCCCCCTCATATATGAATTTATGAGTTTTTAGAATAAAACTCATTACTTAGCATTTAGTTTTAGTGGCAGTTTCTAAATTGTCAAATTTATTTTTTAATCTGACATTTCCATTGATAAAACTATCAAATTTGATGGAATAGAAAAATTTATAATATAGTTAAATTTATTTGAATGTAGTGTTTAAGGTGAAAGGAGCTTTTTTTTCCAAAGTTAATGAAATAAGAGCTATGTTTTATATTATCCTGCAAACACTTAAGCTCTGAAGGCATAAATGGATTTTATTCTAAAACTCCATTTGTAAATAGTTCATTTGAGCAGACTATTTACTTGTTGCTTGTGTACTCATGAGCCATTCTTTGACTTCTAATTTCATTTGGATATCAATTTTCCAATCATTCATTTAGCAAATACTTATTTTGTGTTCTATGTTTATCAGACAATGTTATAGGCTCTGAGGACAGAAAAACAAATAAATAGAAGAGAGCTTTTGCTCTTGTGGAACTTAAATTCCAGTGGAGGGAAATAGTCTAGACACAAACAAATAAATACAGTCATCCCTTGGCCCCTCACAGATACCAAAATCCAGGGATTCTCAAGTCCCTGATATAAAATGGCATAGTATTTGCATATAAGCTATGCACATGCTTGTGTATACTTTAAATCATCTCTAGATTCTTAATAATACCTAATGCAACATAAATAGTTGTGATACTGTATTGTTTTTTAAATCTGTAGTATTTTTCATTGTTGTAGTATTATTTTTCATTGTCCTCTCCCATGGCGAACATTTTCAATCTGTGGTTGATTGACTCTGTGGGTATGGAACCTGAGGGTGCAGAAAGCTGGCTGTATATGGGATGTCAAATGGGATAAACCTTTGAAAAAAAATAAAGTAGCAATGGGGAGATATGGAATCCTGGGGCAATATGTCTAGGAAATTACTATTTTATATACAGTATCAGAGAAAGATTCACTGGTGAGGTGATGTTTGAGCAAAAACCTCAAGGAAATGAGGGAATCACCCGTGTGGGTGGAAAACATTCAAGGTAAAGGAAACATGTGCAAAGATCTTGAGGAAAATGTATCCTTCGCTGCTCAGGGAAGGTGTCCTGAGGCTCAAGGGATGGACCAGATTGTTCTAAATCAGCTGTTCTCAAAATTAAGCTTGAGTCATAATCACCTGACAGCTCCTTAAAGCAGATGGCAGGGCCTCAACTCCACAGTTTCTAAATCACTAGGACTGGGGCAAGACCCACGAATTTGCATTTCTAAGTTTACTGCTGATGCTGCTGGTCATGTAGCCACACTTTGAGAACCACTGACCTAAACAAATCCCATTTGCCTCTGCCAATGTTTGGTTTAGGGTTGTGTATGTAATCTAGTCTTGGCCTGGAAGATCTAAGGATACATCTTCTGGTAGGTCTTCTAAGAAACTTTTTGCTTCCTGATTTACAAACACAGAGATGGCAAGGACAGACCCTAGCCCATCCTTTTTGCCCTGCGGCATTGTGTTACAAGGATGTGGTATTTAGAAAGTTTAGCCACATTGACCAATAAGAGGAAGAAATCTAGAGAATAACAAATTAGCTGACTCTGAGCCTTAACAACTGTGAGCTTCTGAGCTACCCATTCATTGCTGGTCTTCCTTAATTTCAGCTATCTGTGTTTGAAAAAATAAATGTCCCTATTATGGAAACCACTACTAATGGGCAATCTATTACTTGGAGCAGATAATGTGTGAACTGATGTTAGATTTCTATTTTCTCTTAGAAATTTGATGATAATAAAAATAGTAGTTAGGTTCCAATATAAAGTATAAAGGTCCAGTTGTTTCACGGGACAATAATTGCAAGAAAGCACTTAAAGTTCATGTAACCTAATCATTACCAGTGATATTTTTAGATAGTGAATGAATCTTCTTCTGGGTGTCAGTCTAGAATACCAGGAACACATTTGCTGCCCCTCCATAAGTATTTGGTGGGATTTATCCTCACTGGCTCCTGCAATAGCTAGAAAGCAGGACTCAGACGGTTCTCCTAGAAGCCGTGGAAAGAAGAAAATCCCCAAAGCTAAGACATACATATCTGTATTCATTCATCCATTTAACATCAGTTTATTCATTCTTTCGATAAACCTAAAGTTGATGGATGATTATTATTAACGATGTCTGTAGGCTGAAGTTTTAACTCTTCTTTTTATATATTCCCATCCTGGGAATGGTCTAAGTTGGATTATTAATATTTATTCAGAATATTACTTATGTTAAGCAATGATGATATAGGTCCTTCCTTAGCCCCTGAAAATTTTTTTACTTCAGTGCTAGCTTACATTTTAAACATGTATTCCAATATTTAAAAAAAAAATCACTTGTCACAAAAGAGTATGTATGCATGGAAGATTTTATCCCAGTATATCATATGACATACAAGCTCTGGTAATAATTTATTTACTTCCTCTATTCTTCTCTCGTTTGCTGTCTATTCCCTGATTACTTCATGACGAGTAGGTTTTAGGAGCTTTTTCTTTATATTTTTAATTGTGTCTCATACTGCTTCCATCACATCTTTCATTGGTGCCCTTTTCTGTGAGTATGCAGATGGATGAAAACGCCCTAAGTGACAGACATTCAAAAATAACAAACAGGAGAAGAAAAAACATTTAATCTGTGAAGAAGTTACAGTAAAACCATGGATGCTTCATTTGGTTATAGCTCCGTGTGTTTAGAAAAGGAATTCATGCCCACCTAGTCACCACCAGGGAACTTGATTTTAAGTACAACTCCACAGTCTCTGCTCTTCAATTAAACTCTTGTGCTTCATTCCTTACAGAGCTTCCTATGGTGGAAGGTGGTTTAAAAAGCAGGGATGAAGTCTAAAGAAAAAATATATATTTAGATAGGTTTCAGGGTCTAAAATCCTAATCTTAACTTGTTAAATTGTATTATACTAAGATGCTTTTTATTTAGCCAGCTACACATTGAAGAAAACAGGAAAGCATCAGGAATACATTTTTAGATTCTTTTGTATCGCTTTTATAAAGTGATGCAAACTAATGTCAACTATGGTAGGTTGCCCTGGCCGTTAAGAAACTTTGGGCAGGAGTGTGGCTTTTCCTGGTCCCTAGGATGGAATTAGATTTGAGGATGTTGCAAGCCCTTCTGGAAACTTATAATTACTGAGCATAACTTGTGTTTCTTCTGAGTGCTTAAGCACTCTTGCTGATACTGACACTCTTTTCTCCTACGAGGGAACAAGTTATGTGTCATTCTTCCTGCCTTTTGAATCTATGCACTAGTTTTCAAAAAATAATCTGAATAGGAGTTTCATTTTTCCTGAACTTGGAAGGAAGGAAATTACAGAAAAGTATATTAGTAATAGAGTAGTAGACTATAGCCTTAGGGAAATGAAAGCATATCTAAGTGAAACCAAGCCAGGAACAAGAACAATTTTAATAAAGTTTAAATCAGTGGTTTATGACTTGAAACTAAGTTGTTAGGTACCAGTATTTCCTGCTGCTCTGTCAAAGTCCTTATCATTGTAAATTCTTTTTTTCTTAATATAAAGGTTCTAATAGATATTATCAACCTATATGCAAAACTAAGGTATTTCTTTGCTTTTAAAAAACTATAATACAAAAATGTAACTTTCCCACAATGGATTCAAAGGCTAAGTCGTCAAAATTTTTGTTATTCAGAAAAAATTTTATTACAATGAAGAACTATCTAAACTACTATCTAAACTATCTAAACTACTATCATGGACTGTAAAGTTTATGAGGGTAGGGGTGAAAACCTATTGTATTTGTGCCTGATATTTAATAGAAATGCATCAATCTCTTTAGAATGGATGAATTAATTAATATTATTCAGAATATTATTCAGTGGTGTAATTTAGAGTTACTCTTCTCAATGCCCTAAAGATATATAATCTTTTTTTTCCTACTACATCTTTATTGATATAATTTAGAAACAATAAGAAATGTTCATTTTCTTTTTAGTCTTCTATGGAAACAGAGAAAATTAACATGAATAGAAATGCTGCTTCTATGTTTGCTTGCCCCCAGTCTAAACTATTCTACACTCTTAGCGGGGACAAAATGTAGAAAGAAAAGTTTTGCTTGAGTTCTTAATTTCATTATTTCTTATATCAATTTTCAACTTTTTACTTCATGAGGAAAATAGATTTAAAGAGTAATTAAATTTTATCTTCCTCCCCCTACTGAGTAGAAAGTATTATTATTGTTACTATAAATAGGGGAAGTGCATGATATTGAAGCCCTTTACTTCAAAAGTTTATGGTTCAACTCATCATATTTAAAAAGACCTGAGAATAATTAAAGTCTAGAAAAAAAACATACAAAAATATCTGTGTGTGTAAATTTGTATACTACATGCAAGTATTCTACTTAATGAATGAAAAACAGCCATGGTTACTTATAGAAAATTTCTGGGAAGTGATGAATTCTTATCTCTGCCTTAAGTCAGTTGAACTTTTAACTGTGTGGCTGGGCATTAGCAAAGGCGGAAATGTGGTAACTAACAAGTTACATGAAGATTCCCTCCAAAGAGTTTATTCGTTTCTTTAACAACAACAAAAAATTGTAAACACCACTTATGTACCAGGCATGATTTTAGGTGACAGAATTAGAGTGGTAAACAAGACATGCCACTTCTTTCAAGGAGCTTATATTTTAGATGGGGAGATAGACATATATATGTACAAGTTAAATAATCAAGATAGTTTTTAAATTTTTGATATATTCAATGAAGGGAAAAAAAAAAAGAGCAGTGTGATGTGATTTTGAGTGAGTTCCCTGAGTAAAACTAATTTTGAAAGGATTTCAGGTAAATCCTCTCTGAGGTGATATTTGAGCTGAGACTTAAATGAAAAAAATTAGCCTGTCATATAAATTGGGCAGAAATACTTACCAAAGAGAACAACAAATGCAAAGGCCTTGATGTAGAAACAAACTTTGGGAAGGGAGAGGATCCTTGAGGCCTTGTAAACCATAGTAAAGAATTTGCATTTTGCTTTAAGTGTGGAGAGCCACTGCAGCATTTAAACAGAAAATCCTGATTTCATTTGTGTTTTTAAGGATCACTCTGGATGCTCTATGGAGAAGAGAATAGAAGGTTGTCAGACTGTGCTGAGAGTCTGAAAGGATAGTGCAGTTGTGCATGCAGGACGTGATGGTGGCTTGGACTAAGGAATTGGCAAAATAAATGAGAAAGAAATAGGCATTTTTAACATTAGTACTTTTAGGTATAAATGCATAGAATTTGTTAACAGATTTAACAAAATATATGGAGGAAAGTAAAATTTAGGATAGGTTTTTGTCATGTGCAACAAAGTAGATGAGTTTGTCATTTCATTTGGTTGTGGGATATTGTAGAAAAAGTATGTTCTTTGAAATCTAAGCAAATTCAAGTTGGAATCCATATATTCTTTCAGTACTATTTGGACAAGATGAGGATTGAAAATGTAGGATTTTATATCATAGAAAAATCAATTGTCATTAAAAAATTAGAATCATAGAATTTTTAGCAATTATATATTCTAAAGATTTTCCTAGTTTTTTTGTAGATGTTTCTGAGATTTCAATGGCATTTGCTCTACTTTTGTAATAAACTATTTTTTAAATTGAAAATAATGCTTGCATATACAAATCTGTAATACAGAGAATATTAACAAATGTCTTCCTCTCAGTTTTACCATAAAGTTTTATTTCCAAGCGCCTGTAAAAAAATAAAACTTTTTCTTCTACCTTTATATAAGTATATCTTGAAATTGCAAACTAAGTTACTAAAATGACCATATGATTTGACATTGCATATATAGACAGTGTGCAACCAAATAGAACATTAAATAGTTACTATATATTTCAGCTATCACTCTTAACCCCTGATTTCAAGTTTACAGCTGAAAACTCATTGATTGGCTCCATAATAGGAAATGAAAATGGTATTAGTAATAAGTAAATGTGAAATTATAAACATATTAATAAAATACTTATATTCCATTAAGTATTCCTTTTCCAAAATGATTTTATGCTAAAAAGTTTGGAACCCCTGACCTAAGTCAGTGCCCTCTTTGGGTGAGAATATTGATATTCTTTGGATGAGAATATTGATGTTCACTGATGACTTGATTTTTCAAGGCAGAAGAGACTGTTGAAAGTGTGGGAACAGAAATCAATTCCCTGTGCTCTTCTCAATGTA
Organism: Microcebus murinus; assembly: GCF_040939455.1. NCBI lineage: Eukaryota > Metazoa > Chordata > Mammalia > Primates > Cheirogaleidae > Microcebus > Microcebus murinus. The sequence goes on from NC_134108.1 coordinate 33,473,547, forward strand.
CCACATTTAGCCATACTGTCCATCTAGAATCATCAGTTTAAATGCTAATATATGTTCAGGCTCCATCTTCATGTCAACAAGGGCAGTATAATTACCAGAGGTCTATTATAGTAATCATTTCTCTAATGTGATTAAAAGACAATCTGGAGATTTCTGTTTGGCAGACTATACTGATAGCATCAAACTGAGGATACTGTTTATTGGGAAGAATTTTATGATTTAGAGTTTCATTTAAATAATATCAACAGTAAAGTTTAAATTACTTATTGCCTTTAATTCTAGGAATGTTGCCTTACGTGACTAATGAGGCTGAAAGAACTTTACTATTCATGTAATGTTTTCATAAACATTTATGTCAGAGCAAGGATGGCAAAGTTCTTGGTGACAGAATTATTCCTATCACAATCCCTTTTTTAATACTGTTATTCAAAACGGAGCCAGTTAACATTTCTAGACAATCACACGGTACTAAATAGATAAGTTATTTGTAATTATAGTAATTCTTGGTTTGGGCCTGGTAGGCTGAATATTGTCCCCGCCCACCCCCCTCATAAAAAAAGATATCTATTTTCTAATTCCCATTGGGAAATTATCCTGCATTTTCCAAATGGATTCAGTGCAATCACAAGAGTCCTTATAAGTGGGAGGTAGGAGGGTCAAAGAAGCAAAGGTTGGAGTGATGTGCATTGAAGAAGAATGCAGCCAGGAGCTGAGGAAGACCTGTAGCTTCTAGAAGTTGGAAAAAGCAAGATTTTTCCCCTGGAGCCTGCAGGGAAACAGAGCCTTGCTAACACAGAGAACAACAAATGCAAAGGCTTTGATATAGAAACAAACTTTGGATGTTCAAGGGAGAGGATCCTGAAGGCCTTGTAAAACCATGGTAAAGAATTTGCATTTTGCTTTAAGTATGGAGAGCCACTGCAGCATTTAAACAGAAAATCCTGATTTCATTTGTGTTTGTGTCCCTCCTACCTCCCACTTATAAGGACTCTTGTGATTACACTGAGTCCATTTGGAAAATGCAGGATAATTTCCCAATGGGAATTGATTTTAGTCCCATAAGACTCATTTGGGATTTCTGATCTCCAAAACTGTAAGATAATACGTTTGTGTTGTTTTAACCTACATATTTGTTGTAACTTCTTACAGCACTTATGGATAACTAATATATTAATAGATTTGGACACCTGGAAGTAGGATCCTAGTGTAGCAAATACCTAAAAATAAGAAAGGGACTTTGGAATCGGGCAGTGGACAGAAGCTTGAAAGAATTTTGAGAAGCATGTTGGAAAGGCAGATTGCCTTCAACACAGTTAGAAGTATGAATATTAAAGTCTCTGCAGTGTAGGTGCAGAAGAAAATGGAGGATATGTTACTGGAAACTGGAGGAAAGGGTATTCTCGTTATGTGGCAGAAACATAGCTGAATTGTGTCCTGCAGTTAGGTAGAAAGCAAAATTTAAAAGCAGTTAACTAAAATATGAGGTAAAGAAATTTCCCAAAAATGTTGAAGGTGCAGCCTTTCCAAAAACATACACATACACGCACAAACTGTATATGTATACACTTTAATAAAACTACATATACACACATTCGTATACGTGTGTATATATAATTTGTTAATATTGTTGTCTTTGCATAGTGGCAATACAGATTCCCTATTTTGTCCTTTGATTTTAAAGAAGTCTAAGTATTTTTTTTCTTAGCAATTAAAAACAGCCCTTTAGAGTGAATCCCTACCTGAAAAGGATTATATTAATTTTATTGCAATCTTATGGTAACATCATCTCTGCCTCTCTCTTTTCTAAATTTATCCTATTGTAGGCAAAAAAGATTAAAATCCAGTTTGGCCTCTTGAAACACATTTGCAGAGTGTTAGAGAGCATTGGCTTATGATTATTGCACTATTATGGACAAACAAAGTATTTTTATTCCTCCATCAGTTTAGTGTCTGAAATTGTGAATTCTTTTCAGTTTTCAATGAAATGTAGATTACTTTGAAGATTATCTCTCTGATTTAATAAATGGCATTAGAGTAGAAAGTTAATTGGATCTTTCTTGAATGAGCATTGACCAGTACGTGTGGTTGATAGGAAGAAGATAGTATTCGATGTATTTTGAGTTTAATGTGTTTAAAACTTTTATTAGAAAATTATTTTTTGTGTAATTGGTTTTCTCAAATAAAGTATGTAACCTCTATTACACTTACAAAAATCACAGAGAAATTCTAATGCATTTTAAAATAAAAATTTTTAAATTTTGGGAAAATGAGATATTAAAAAGTGTTACATACTAGAACACGTGTATGTTTTAATGTATTTTTACTTTAAATACAGAGAAAATGAGTATTACCTGAAACATCTGAACAATTCTAGATTCAGAGCTATTGCTTTCGACATAGATCTCAACTGAGCTTCTAATTTTGGAATCTTGTTCTACTTCTTATATTTCCTATTCTTTATTCAAGAGCTCCTGCTGGATTTCCTGGAAAAGAGGTTGATTGTCATTTCTGCTTGGTTTATGTAGAAACTCTATCTTCTTCATTAAGGAAATACAGAAATGCAGTGTCTGACTATTACTGGCCCTTCAGTAAAAATACAGATTATCCTTCTAAAAGAATGCTACGACGCCTCCTTAAAGATGTTTGTGTGTGCAGGTGTGCTTCCATATTGTCAACTCAGAAAGACGATGTTTGCATTGCTGCCTGCAGCTGTTATTTACAACACCTGCCTTTGCATCTGTGCCTCTTACAATTCCAATCTTGGCCTTTGTTTGAGGAAACCACCCAATTCTTGTATACCTCCTGCTTTCTTGGTCTATTTGTTACTGTTATTTCTCAGATGAAAACCCAACTGGGCTATACGTTTGAGATAGAGTTTCCTGTACTAGTAAATCTTTCCTCTGTTCACCCTGATAACCACCATCTCTGTTCTGGCTCCTTTATATAAAGCTTCTTGGTGGTATCCAGTTATTTTTCTGAAAAGTTTGGCCACTGGGGGAAATAGTTTGAAGTAAATACAGTTGATCGTTGGTGGTCCAATAGCATACTAAAGACTAGAGAAAATAAGAAAATTTTAGTAGAGATAAGGAAAAGAGAAAAAACTGAAAGGTCATAAGAATTATGTAGCTAAGACTTCACATCCCATAATTCAGACATTTTCTCTAGGCTTTCCTAGCACAAGACTTCTTAGAAGTGATTACAGTAACAACCACTTTATTCACATGTGTTTTTTTTTAATTTAATATTCACATCATATCAATGATAACACCCATCCCTTGAATATATCCTTATTCGTTGCTTAATTTCCTATACCAGACTATTCTGTCAGCTGTTATATGTTGGGAATTTGGTCATCCATTCAGAAAGTATGTATTGTGTGCTTCCTGTCTGTCAGGCATTAAACCAGATATTGAACTTCCAAGGAAGATGGTTGTAGAAGGGAAGGCATAATCCCTGTATGCACTAACTGGGCAGGGCAGGCTTGGCGTAAAAATAGACGTTGGCCACATCTGTCTTAAATCATGAGATATCATCTTCCTTTATGCTAGCCTTTTATTAATCACCGACAGTCTCCAATGCAGAATTCATCAGACATTTTCACACTGAGTGGGGCAGCACTGTTTGAAGTTGTGAAAACTTCTGTACTGTATTTTTCACTCCTTAAAAAAAAAAAGGAGCCAGATGCGGTGGCTCATGCCTATTATCCTAGCACTCTGGAAGGCTGAGGTGGGAGGATCACTTGAACTCAGCAGTTCAAGATCAGCCTGAGCAAGAATGAGACCCATCTCTATTAAAAATAGAAAAATTAGCCGGGCATGGTAGTGTACACCTGTAGTCCCAGCTACTCAGAAGGCTGAGACAGGAGGATCACTTGAGTCCAGGAGTTGGAGATTGCAGTGAGCTGTGATAACTCTACTGCACAATAGCCCAGGTGGCAGAGTGAGACTCTGTCTCAAAAACAAACAAAAAGAAAGAAAGAAAGAAATGTGTCAAAATAGTCAAAGTGGAGAAAAGCATGAATAGCCACATAAATAAGTTGGGATTCATTAAATAAGCCAGTTGGTAGAAGCAAATGCAGGAAGTATTTTTAAATTCACTGCTCAGAGAAAATTTTTTTAAAAATCTAGCTTAAAGTTGTTATTTAAAAAATTTGCACAATACTTTGAAGAATGACAATAAGATGAATGTCACAACAATCATAAAAAATACATAAGTACATTAGTATTTTAAATTTCTCCTGAATAAAAATTGCTACATCTCTCCTAAAATCTATAACCAAGATGAAAACAAAGTTAGAAAAATATGCACATCGCCAGCTAAGTTTAGTTTGACTTCTGTTTACCAGATGTTTTGAATAGAAGTCTTTTCCAGTGTTCAGTGTAATGCTATCTGTCTCACATTGCTGTGAAACATCTAAGCTATATATCCTATTTGTTGATAAAGAACATATGGCTTTAAAAATCAGTGCTAAAACGATACAGAAATTTTTTATAAAGCAAGGTTTAAGTTTTATTCTCAATATAATAATTGTTCTAAAACTATTAAAAAATGAAATCATATTTCACCATGATATATATAGCCAGATAAAGGAGTATATTTTAGAGATAAATAGAATAATGTTACACATTGTTCCACTCTGGATTACTTATTTTTTTTTCAGTTTTAGAATTAACGAAATAACTGTAATGTGTACGTGTCCCTAATCTGTTGTCATAGGCAAGATATTTATTTGCTGAAATGTTTTTTGCAGATACTTTAAACCTCACTGACTTTCTCTTCGTTTTTCTTTCTCTAATCAAGACTTCATTGAAATATACATGTAGTAAAATTCTAATTATGCTAGACTTATTTCCTGAATGTATTAGTGTTATAGGAATAATAAACTCTAAATTTCATTTTCTAAATATTAAGATATACATTCTTAAATCTCAATGGGCGTATGTTCTAGGAGGCTCTACAAGAGCTCAGTTGGGTGACTCAGAGGACTGACTTGCCCCATGTGCATCATGCTTTTGTTTGGTTCCATTCACAGGAACAGTTGGCCATCATGCAGGGTATCAGAAAATGACCTAAATTAACTTTTCTGCAGGAAGAAGAGGGACCTCAGGATAGGAGCCTCTAGTTTCAAATTTGCCCTGAAATGTAAATTAATTCAGTCTTAATCTAGGATGACTTAAATGACTTAGTATATAATGTCTCTTGTTTCTCTGAAAGAGAATCTATCAGTGACAGAGAACTAAGTCTAGATATCAAATAAACAGTTCTGCTTACTGAGAAGAAGCAGAAAAATCTGATTAGTGCAAAATAAAAGAGGGAAGGGTGGCAGCACATTGAACAAGATTTGCTTCCAAGCACAACTAAAAGAATGAGTTAGGGAGGAGATGAAGAGAAATCAGGTCATTTACTTTCAAAAAGAACAGGCAAGATGGGGATTCCTTTTCAAAGATCCTTTATAATTCTGTGATATAGCCTTTTTTTGTTAATTCTTTAATTTCCACATTTATTTCAATTATCATATTAATACTTACAATTAATTCTTACGTTTGTCATGTATTAAGTATGCTCAGGATTACAAACATGAATAAGATATGCATGTTGACTTTATAGGTACTCACATCCTACTTACTTTTCTTTTTCTTGCTATTTTCTTTTCTTGCTATAAGTTGATGAAACTTATCTTCTGTGTTATTCATGGCAAATATTTAATCTCTTAACAAATCCTTTTTATGGTTATCATTTCTCACCTATAAAATGACTATTCTCTCTAAACTCTGTTCTCCCAACCATCTTACAGTTTGGTTATCCATAAGACTAAGTCTAAAGCTCCTCTCGGGTGTAGCTGCTCACAGGAACATGATGTAGCCACCATGGAGTATAACTCTATATAAAACTCAGTGGTTTTATTGGGCTTATTCTCTCGTGGTTCTTGGGTAAGCCTTGGTTGCCTCTGCTGCTTCTCGTTCATCTTTTGAGGCATGCTCATGAAACGGAGTTCCTCAACCTTGCCAGACCCCAAATATAACAACTGTTTAAGAGCCTCTTCACTATTACGAAGCAAAAATCCATTCCCTGTGCCAGCATACCTAATTTCAAAAGATAACCACACTTTCCTAACTTTAATACAAAGAAGAGCTAAAGGAAATAACTTAAAATAAGATGTACTTATTATGTAAACAATTGAACAAAACCACACTAGAAGACCTAAGGAATACTCTGATGTTTGCCACTATTCTTAGAATTTCAGAACATGACATCTACTAATGCAGACTGCCCTACACATCACAGTATGTCTATTGGCCCTGCCCTCTTCCCAGCAAATGTTCTAGAGCCTCAGCTCTAATCACCAGGAGACCAAAATGCCCCTGTACATTTCCTACATGCCTCCTCCAGAAGTCACTATCTGCTACACTGCCAACCACTGCTATAAAATTTAACCTTCCATGCCACTTCTTATTTTTGACATCTGTGTGTGGTTGCTATGAGGAAGGTTTTGCTCTCAATCTTCCATGAGCACATAAAGTCTTGGAATATTTTTTTCTCTTCTTTTCCCTAAAATAGAACCCAGATATGCCCACACTTGGGCATGATATTTTTAATAAGTACATCTTCAAGTGGCAGATCATAAAGTGCAATTCTGACTTGCCTTATATTGTATCATTACCATGCTGTCATCTTGTGTCCAGATGACATTGGCAAAAAGCACTGAAGGATTCAGTAATATTTTGATAAAGGGAAAATTTATATAGTTGTTTTTAATAGGCGACATTCGTTGAGTGGAAAGACATTTTAAACTGCAGAAAATGAGCACTTCCTGAATTTTCTTCAACCGGCACAAAGAACATTAAATAAGCAGTTTCAAAATTTTCGTGTCTGTGTCACTTGCATGCTTCTCCTTGGTAATATGCTTTTCTGACATTGCTATGAAACACCTAATATTAGTTAAGATATATGCATTTTCAACAAGTTTTTCACTTTGATTTAAACATTTCACTTAATCCACAAGTATTTGCCACTTGAAGATGTACTCATTAAGGGCTTACATACTTTACATAACTGCATGTTTCAGTCATCAAATCTTGCATACCTATTTCTGATTGCCCAATCCCTTTTCTTAAAATTAAAAAATAAAACTATCTGACACAACTACACCATTCTCCAAAGAGGAATTGTAAAACTTTAACATCCTTATTTTTCCTTCAGATGGCCCATTTAAAAATCTGAAGAGACTATAAGTTTCATGAATCTTTGTTTTGTTTTTCTTATTTTTATTTTTGTATCAGTCTCTAAACCAAAGCATTTACAGTACTCAGGATATTTAATAATCAACTTTTTTGTTAAATAGGCAAGTATATTTCTTCAATGAAGATTTTACTGATTCTTTTCCTTTATCAAAGGAAAGCTTATATTAAACATTTTGATGGTTGAAATGCTGCTCATCAAAAATTGATCATCAATTTGAATGCATGTGACAGTTTTTCTATCATGTTGTTGTATTACTTCTGAAAATACAAGACAGAAGTTGGTTGGGCTGCCTTAGCTGCCTTTTTCTGCAGTGAAATGTATTTAGACTTTAATTGCTTTAGCTGTGCATATAGATCTTTCTGTTGAAACATGCACTGTCCTTTTATAGAAAACATAATAATGATAATGTAATTTTGAGGATGGTTTAGTCTACACAGTTATTGACCAGAAGCACAGGTTTTACTGGAGGACCAGTCTGGGTTCAAGGAGCTGGTCCTTAACAATAAAGGAGTATTTCTTTTTATATGAAGGTAAGGTGGTATCTGAAGATTTCAAATCCTCTTTGGCATTCATAGAACCCTAGTCAAACCCACTGTTGTGTGCTCAACTATTCTTGACTTTTGAAATTGACCTCTGTTAGTTTTCATATGTGTTCATATATTTATGTATAGTACATATAAATATGTTATAAATAATGTTTACATTTGTAATTATCGCCAATTTCACCTTTTAATATGAAATCTTTCATTAAATATAAAGCCATCATTTCATTTAACTTTTAAATGTGGGTGTCAGTAAAATAAAACAAATTTCTCTTAATGCAGTAATAGCAGACATATGCTGTTCTAAAATCCTCAGAAATCTGGCAAGGTGAAAACTGCGAAGATAGCTATGATCTCATGAAGTTTGAATATAGTCCTAAACTCTTTGGAAAGAGAGATTTGTCAGCTGGATTTTCATGCTCTAAATCTGACTTCAACAACTGCCACTTTCTACCACGATTTATCCATTGTACCTCAGCATCTCCTGACATTCCCCAACAAAATCCACTGTCAAATTAACAGCTTAGTTCTGTCATTTGTGCCAGGCCCCAAGTGCTACCCTTGTATTCTACAATCACTAGTCCTTTTCGAAGTTATTCCCCAGGGAATGTTGCCAACTAGAAACAATTCAGAAATACTAAAAATATGATTTTTTTCCTAGTTTCTCTACAAACCCCTCTATGCTTCCCAATAGCCTCGTATTATTAATATCTTCACCCCTTCAGCTGCTTTCTCCCTAAGAAGAGCACACAGCTTAGAGCTGGTTCAGGGAATAACTCCGGGTTATCAAAAATGATTTTTAAAAAATATTTGTCATCCAGGGGAATAAGATCTGAGGACAGGACGAGGTAGTGTTGTCTGGAGTGTTCTCTTGCTACTCATGCTGCTGATATTTCTATAGTAGCCAGAGCTATATCTGTGACAGGTGTTACTGAGTCTTTCATAGGATTGATTTAAACTATAAACAATGTAGAACCTACAAAACCCTAGAGGCCTTTCAGCCTCGGAAACTGAAATTATTGCATCTTTTCATCCTTCTTACAGAGGGGAATGTTTCCACCTTTATAGTTAAATTGGCTGTTCATATTTGATGCTTACTTGACTTTTTATGGTTACAATCAATGTATAGGCTAACACATTATATATAACGACTCATATATTTGGTTGGAAATTTCTTGGATTGTCTACAATCAGAGTTTAGAACTACTCTTCTAGAAGTATGACTAGAGGAAGCTATTCGAGCTATAACCTTTACAAACCTTTAACACAATAGTCAATCTCCTGTTGCTGATCCAAATTACATAACGGGCTAAATCAGTGGGAATCAGCATGATCCTCCACACAGAACCAGAAGCCAAAAGGAGGAAAACCACTGGGAAGCTGAAAAACACAGCACAGAGGCCAGAAGCAGGAGGGTAGAGTGGGGCAGAAACCAGAAACCAATGAGCAGTGATTGGGAGGGAAGATTAAGGCAGGAGGCAGAGCTTACAGGGAGTCTGACAATGAGAGGCGGCAGCTGGAAGAAGGCTTGGTAAGTCTGCTTTGTGCAAGAAGCTGGTAATTAGAAACAAGTTATCGATCAGAATCAGATAGGATTTTGAGATCAGAGCAGGTACAAGGAACCAGAAACACTTGAACGGGTCAAATAACACCTGCCTTGCCCAGGAAGTCCGTGCTGTTGTGACTGCTGCTATAGTGGCCTGCTGAGCCCGGGACACTTGCAGCCTGGCGGCTTGTCACCACTGGAGGACACGACACTGGGGGAAGGTACAGGGAAGGACAGGACATGAGACTAAGAGTGTGGATTCAGACAGATCACTGGACTGTTCGGATGCTTTTCTTATAGGGAAAAAAAGTAGGAAGCAAAACTTCTCTTTGTCACTCAAATTTTAGTGTCATTCAAACTGTCTTAAATTAGTGCAAGATCTGCAAATTGAAGATAATGAAGGGAGAAAAAAATAAGGCCAAGCTCAAGTAGTTTTGACTATAGAAACATTTGGGGCCGGGTATGGGTTACTGGAGAACAGGAGCATAGATTTTTTTTTGTTTAATGGCTTTAGAGTTTTGGTTACTTGTCATTTTCTCATTAGTACCTGCCTCCCCAACAATAACAACAAAAGATAATTACCATAGTCTATTCTTACATGGAACACTCAGAAATTTTACATGGACATCAAAATTACCTCATCAATTTCTTCTGAGAATGATTCAGTTAAGTTCCATTTCACATCTCCCCCTCTTATAAACTCCCAGCATTTACTCTGCAGCATTTATGTAGCATTTGTGTTACACAGTTTGTATGATTGTACATTTATTTTCATTCCAAACTAAGTGCAAAGTTTCAGAGGGCAGGAACCATATCTTTAGCTACAGTTAAAAAAAAAAAAAATGTACCAGACTTGGAATCAGACGACCTGGGTTTTACAAAGCCAGTTGTGTATCCTTAGCCAAATCACCTGTCCAAATCTAGCTTGCCTAAACTATAGATCCAGTTGAATGAATGGTTTTCAAGGAAGTGGGGCAAGATGAATCACAGCATTCAAGGCTTGGGTTCCTTATCTCTGCTTCAACTACTATGTCTGCACCTCATGCATTTCAAGTATTGGGCTTCTACATATGTTGTTATTTTTTAAATTTTCCCTGCTAATAAAATTTTCACTGATGTGATAGTGTCCAACATTTCTTCCAAACTTGAAGTTTCATTCTATTTCGATCATTTTATTTATCATTCATTTAGTGTATTTCTTTGGACATTGGAAGTGTCTAATAAATATTTGTTGGGGAAGAAAATTAATGCCATGACTCACTCATGCAATATTCAGATGTTCATACGAATTTTCATGTGAGAAGTTTAGTGCAGCCTGTAGAGAATGGCATTTTAGACTTCTGAAGAGAATTCTTTTTATGTCAGCTTGAAATTCATCTTGAACTTGCTTTCTGACTTAAGGAAATAAAAAGCAAATCTTTTGTGCACATGTTTTATACAGAGAATGAGCTGCTTTTAAAAGAATAATCCAGCTGCTATCTGATCAGCCATGTAGGACTTATTCTGTGGAAATGAAGAAGCCCCCCTTTTTTCAGTTTGAGTCACACATATGAAGGCTTTGATAAGATTAAAATAATCCAAGAAAGCAATTTCAAGATGCACAGCTAGAAACAGGAACTAAGAAACATCCGTGCCTCACATGACCCAGTCACCTAATAGAAGAATCAGGTTTTAAGGACTGTCTACAGATAATGCCGGGATATACAGATAACTATGAACAACTGCTGGTTGAGCTAGAAACACTGATGGTTAAGTTAGAAATCTTATGATTTTTATCTTTCAAATTGTCTCTCTTGCTGCTTTATATTCTTTTTAAAGAGTCAATTATACTGTCACTTGGACGTTTTGCTTTTGTGTGACTTTACTCACCTTTGATGTCCTGACCAGATAGATCCCTTTTACCAAGCTTTCAGAAACCCCCAGCTTCTGTGAATGTTAGCTGCTAATGAGTCACATCTGCCCCTTCTTTTCAGAATTGTTTACAATTAAAAAGCATTTGCTCTGCCCAGATCTTATGTGCCTACCTCCCAACCTATCAGCTCACAGCCAATGACTGACTGGGATGGGGGGCGTGGTAAAGAAGGTTATCTCCTTCATTTCATGGTAAAGTCAACTTTGGGGTGGTTCATGCTTCAGAGTTAGTTCCCCAAGAGATCCCACTGAAGCCAGACTCCAGCTGAGCTGAGCTTAGCTCTTTTCTTTTTCCTATCATGCTTCTCCTCTCCTTTTCACCTGACAACACCCCCTAATAAATCATGTACCTCTGAATCCTCGCAGGCTCTGCTTCTAGGGAACCTAACCTAAGACAGTGATATCTTTGAGAGCATAGATTCTTCTGTCTTTCATCCTCATTCTCCAGCACATCTGGAATATGAGGCTCACAAATATCACAGGTATTTTGAAGAGCAGGCAGAGTATGAAATTTGACTTTCCTTTGGCCAGATGTTCACAGTGGAAGATAGATAATTGAAGTCACAAGCAGTCCACACAGTTCTAACCTTACTTTGAATTCTTAGCTCACTGAAGAATTAGGAACACAGCAGAACTGAGAATTATGTCAATGTCAAAATGGAATCCATTTAACATCCTAATCTTAAATCAGAAACCATCAAAGCATCGTATCAAACAGAAAATGTTCTCACTTATGAAAGTTTAGAAGAACATTTAATCAACATAATTTTGTTGCACAGCTACTCTCTGCCACATGTCCTGTGCTAGGCATCAAGAAAATATTAAAAATGAGTAAGATAAGTCCATGCCCTCAAGAAATTGAGAATGCTGAGTTAGCCTGATAGATGAATTAATAATTTCATGAAGTGTGCCTCGACATCAAAGAGAATTCCATATAAAATGACACTTAAGATGAGTTGGTGGAAAGAACCAGAGGTCATATCCATGTAGGGAACAGCGTGGGCAAACGCGTGCAGACATGAAAGTTAATGCAATCAGTGTTCAGGAAGGATACTTGGATGGATTGGTAAAAAATTAGGCCAAAAGATATATTTGATTTGCAGTTCTGAAAAAAACTTATAAGTCTCAGGATTGACTTTATCTTGAGAGCAGGTTGACAGCTATAAACAGTACTTTCTGGTTTCCTTTTTCCTGTGCTTTAAAAATTATTAAAATGATACAGTAACACATTAAAGTGTTCTTAAACAATATCATAAGGAACTGTCACTTTTGCTTTTTTCCCTTTATCAAATGCTTACATAAATATTTTTCATATTTCAGTGATTGTGATTATGATGATTTGTAGCTATTGTTTTATTGTGAGCTTTTCCCATGTTATTATGTTTTCATTTTAAGTGGCTTAAAATACCTTTATAAATAATGTGTTTATTATAACTTACATTCCCCATTTTTATTTTCCCTGAAATCTTTGTAGGCTATAAAGTAGGGCAACAATAGTATCATACTTGGATTTTAGAAAAATGGCACATTAAAGTTACAGATAGAGTGGGATGAGTAGGATTTGGAGTCAGAATGTCAATAAGGGAACTGCTGCAATGTAGACTAGGAAAGAGGTGATGCCAACCTCTTGATGTCCTCATCTTCATCTATAAAAGAAGATACAACAAGCCTCATAGGTGCATGTGAAAGTTAATTGAAATAATATATTAAAAGAACTTGGCATTTATGAAGCTCTTCAATGATCATTCATTCTACAGAGGAAGCTGTGAAAAAAAATTTTAAAGGTCAGTTTGACTTTTAGGTACCTGATTTCCTGAAAGACTCTTTGAAAATCTTTGAATGTGGGTACTGGCTTATTCATTTTCATGTGATAACTACACTGCCTGACTTAACTTTATTGCCCAACATACATATTTCTTCAATGATTGACGTAATGAATGGCCAGGCAATAAATAACTAATGGTTAAATGGACAAAGACTTCTATCTGGAAACATGATAGTAGAGACAGCTTATAGGAATTGATATGTACATTATTTCCAAAATTGATAAGGTAAGTAAAAATACTTCAGTCATCACATAGTGACAGGTATTTTCTTCCCTTGCCAGTGAAAGTGTGTGTCAACTGTTTACTGCCTAATAGTAATACCAATAACTGTGTATTAAGTGCCTGCTATGTGCCAAACATTTCTAGATATTTTATGTATTCAATACTTTTCAAAACAAACCTAGAGAACAGGATTTATTTGTTCCCTTTTAAAGGAAAGACCCATTTTTACACCATACAAACAGAAGAGAGACGTTTTGAACCATGTTGCAGGACCTTCTACAGCCACTGTTTGCCTGAATGAGTGGAGAGTGACGAGGGGTTCCATTAGCAGTAGAAACAAGTAACAAGCAGCAGGATGTGAGGAGAAGTAGACCTGCCTACCCAGATCTGCCAACTGTGGCCAATGACAATGTCTTCCTTTGTTCATGACCACTCCATACCGTCACCTAGCCCTTTCTTATTTGGATCTCTTGGGATTCTCTTGATTATATAAAGCATGTATCTTGAAAAATACTGGAAAGCATATAGATTTTAGTAGGCTGAATAATGGCTACCCAAAGGTATCAGGTCCTAATCTCTGGAACCTGTAAATGTTACCTTTGAAGGAAAAACAGTCTTTGCAGATGTGATTAAGTAAAGGATCTTGACGGGGAGGTTATTTTGGGTTAACAGTGTCGGTCTTAAATCTAGTCACATGTATTCTTGTAATAGTGCGGCAAAGAAAGATCTAACACACAGAGGAGGAAATGGCCACAGTAACCACAGGGGCAGATATTGGAACAATGTAACCTCAGGTCACGTAACACCAACAACCACCAATAGCTGCAAGAGGCAAGCAACCGATTCTCCCCTAGAACCTCAGGAGGTGGGGTAGCCCTACTGACACCTTGATTTTGGCCCAGTGGTACTGCTTTTGGACTTGTGGTTCCCAGAACTATAAGAGGATAATTCTGTGTTGTTTTCAGCCACCCAGTTTGTGGTAATTTTTTACAGAAGCTATGGGAAACTAATAAGGACATAGAAAATTATTTTACAACCTTTCTCTGAGGTACAGTTGTTTAGTCAGCATTTTATCTTATTCGAGCCTGTGTAGAACCAGGATTTTCTAATCTACAAACCATTGATTTTCATCTTGACTTAAATGTGTTTAGTTATTCTTCCTCTATAAGGTAGGACAATTTAGCAAAAGATTTCAAGAATATGTTATCTCCTTCGAGGTTCAGCTTAAATCACCTTGATATAACAAAAGTTGGAGAAAACAATCTCTCTGAATCAGAGACTTTGGAATATGAATTCATGCAAACTAATGAAGGAAAACAAAACTTGGCCTCATAGGGAGAGAGCATCTTATGCAAATCTTTGTTGTCAGCCACATTCATACATGCAGAATGCAAAACTATGTTTCAGTTTGTTGGGGATTTGGAAATAGCTTGAGATAATCTAATTTTAAAGGACTGGCAAATGCTTGCAGCTTTGTAGAATGTATTCCACATATATCAAAGATATACTTACTGTACTGCAAAATAAACTAACATGGTGTGTGACTTTAGTTGAAAAGGTAAATGTTAGTTTACATTTTATTCTCTCATATTCATTCTATCGGCACATGTTAATAAATTGCAGAACTGTAGTGCTGATGCTGCAAAGTATACTAATAAATTCTAGGAATTATTAGAGATTAGTTAAAATGTTTTGTGTACACTGTAAAAATACTAGATTATTAATTTTCATACTTGCTACTCAATTTACATTTATTGTAAATGTAAACATATAATAAGGAACGATTTTTTTCCCCTTAAAAATGTTCCTGGTAAACAAGAGGATTCATAAAATCATGGTTTGCTGATGCCATAGCAACATAATCTTATATTGAGAACATCATCTGTTACAGTGCAAGTAGTGGCGGTCATGTGCTTAGAATAGACTTTTCGTTATTAAAGTACATTGTGATATGATAGAATAAGATTTGTCCAGATGTTTACACAGCTCTTACAAGGAATTATTTTAGTGTGTTCATATGGGTTGAAATGTTATGTGCTTAAAGGATTGAGTTACTGTTACGACTCAGAATATTTAAGTAGCTTTGAACTGCAGGAGTCGGTTAAATGCCTGTTTGGGAAAGAAAAATAATATGAGTGGACAGAGACTAAAATTTGTGAATTATCATGTCATGATTGCCCTAGTTAAAAATAAGAGATCAGATAGTTCTGTTTTAACATATACTGGGCAGGAAGTGATTGTTTCTTTGTTTTTATCACATCTTTGAAAAGAATACTGGCCAGCAGAGTTTTAATGGGAAACCATAGCAAGATAAGAAACATGCTGGGGGCAGATTCAGGGGTGAAGATAATCTGCATGCTGTGCAGAGAAGGAAGGCACCACCAGGTCCAGAGCCGAAGAGGAGGGAGTAGAGAAAGTTAGGAGGGGCTGAGACTGAGAATCTAGCCTCCAGAGAGGTTCGATGAACAAAATTTGACTTCAGGAAGGTGTGAATTCAAGCACAGAAGTCAGTATGTGTAGGGAAAGACTACATTATAAAAATAGAGGGGTGGTGTGTGAGGTCAGCCACTGTTCTCTAAATAGGGGTGCTGGTTTCTACCTGCGTAAGTAGGCCACACAAATTCCCAGATCAACGGCTACTGGTCGCAGATTGAGGCGCTCGCCTTCCTTTCATTTCTTCATCGGAGCACTCATATCGTATGTTCTTGTCCAGAAGTGGATCTCTGCACTCAGCTGTGCAAAAGAAGTACAAACCCTTATTCTTCCTGTAGTGTGCTGCCTAGAAGATGAAGTGTTACTCTTGCAAAAGTGAAGGAATTATTATCTTGCAAAAAACTTATTAAAAGAATACAGTGTGATTTTACCTGATTCCTCACTTGTAAGCTTAGCCTAACTTTTGGAGAGACATTGAGAAATCAGTCTTCAACTAAGAATCCTGGGATAATTGCTAATACTCACATGTGACATTTTAAATAATTTATTGTATATCTTTATAGATCTCAGTTTCTCAAATCATGTTTGTTTTTTTCAGATTTCAGCCTTCACTTCCACTCTTCTGCTTTTTTTCTTGGCTCCTGCCAGTCTTACTGTTCAGTTCACTACAGGTCAGAAAAGTTGTTCAGTTTTTTTAAAGCAGGAGAATGTGGCGAGGATGGGATTTTGTAATTTAAGTGTTTCATTTCTGTATCAGAGCATTTTGGTTTAGGCAGCAATCATAGTAGCTAAGGTTAGGCAGGATCCCACACCTAATCTACTAAGTCAGTGTAAACTTTGTGGAAGAACACAGTTTTCTTTTAAGTAGCTTAGCTTTCTATTCCTCCCAAATGTGCAAACATACAGGGGGAGATTAAAAAAGAAATATGCTGATAAAATATAAGGCTCAGTGAAGTCCACGAGAGGAAGGGAAATCAGACTGTGGAAGAGGGAACTCTGAAGACTCCAAGCCATCCGTGTGACCCGGTTAGACTCGAGAACAGTGCCTCAGAAATTTCTTCAGAATAACTGGAGATTTTTCCTTTCCCCATAACCTAGCAGTGTTTGACAGTAGTAGGGCTCACTTGGAGTGAGGCGCTTAGAAACCAGCTTTAAAAAATTCAAAACTGTGGATGAAAGAGGTATGTTGAACGTTGGATTCAGTGGAGATGGACGTAATTGAAAAAACAAATACACCAAAGGTCAAGGGGAAAATGAAGTCCTTTGTTGGAGGGCTGCTGAGAATTCGATTTTTAAGAGAAGAAAAGTAAGGAACCAAAAGTTTGGATGGCAAAAAGACAAACAGCACGCCCCCCCTCCGCCCCCGCCCCTAGTGTTTTATGAAGTGGTCACAGTAGAATCTGAAGCAGCGATGAAGGAGCATGAGAGAGCCGAAGGCACCACTCACAGGCACTTAATTTCTTCTGAGAACTAATTTATACCAACTACCCTCGCTTTTGGAATAGTAGGTGAAAAGTTAATGGCCTATTTGCATTTACACTGTAAAACTCCTATTTTTTTAAACAGTGGCGTGCAGATTGTTGGTGGGTAAATCTCTAATGTAAGTGAAGGATTTGGGGATCAAATAGTTCCTGAATCCTTACTCTTTGCTAGAGAGTAGAGATGTTGGCGTATGCCCTCAAGGAGGAAAGACGTGGAAAACAGGCACAGGGAACAATCTTTATGAGCTTTCTTCAACATTATCTCATTTAATCCTTAGAATCATTTGGAAAGAATATTATTACTCCATGTATAGATGAAGAAACTGAGATTCAAAAATTATACAACTTCCCTGAGTCATATATATCT
Source organism: Microcebus murinus (assembly GCF_040939455.1). Lineage (NCBI taxonomy): Eukaryota > Metazoa > Chordata > Mammalia > Primates > Cheirogaleidae > Microcebus > Microcebus murinus. The sequence continues at coordinate 33,491,117 of NC_134108.1, forward strand.
GTGAATGGTGACTTCAGAAAACCTTGCTCCTCCTAAATCTCCACCCTAACTCTACTAGTGTGTGATTTAGAGTTCAAGTAAGAAATAGAATCAACAAGTGCATAAGAATTCAGAAGACCTTGGAAGGATTGAAGGGCCAGGAAAGCTTCATGAAAGAGACGAAACTTTCTTATTAAAAGAGTCCTATTTAGATAAAAGGAAGACTTTGAATATAAAGGCTTTATTACTTAGAAGTGGAAAAACTAGTCCATTAAAGTATTTTGAATATAAGTGCTTGTTAGATATTTTGAGTATTATAAGTTGTGTAACATAGCCTTTACATAATTTTGGACAATCAAGAACCCTTTAAAAATGTGGCCCCAACCTATTCATCTACTCAAGGCCAAAAGATATTTTAGGATTAACAACCAGTCTTTATTTTTAAAATATATATAAATAATTTAGAATTTATACTAAATTATCTTGGAAAAGCTACCTTGTTTCCCTGAAAATATGACAGGGCCTTATATTTATTTTTCCTCAAGAAGACACTCTAGGGCTTATTTTAAGGGGATGTGTTAATTTTTTTTCAGTACAGTACAACAATCTACATTTATTCAAATATAGTTAAGTCGTCTTCTTCTGGAACATCATCATAACTCTCCAAACCCCGAATTCCATCCTGAATTTCTTTCAACTCTATTTCCTTTAGAACCATTGGCCAATCTCTCATGTGGAGCAATAGAGCTCTCATGGGGCATATGAGAAGGGCTGCTCGTCTTCTTTACCACTCTGTGACAAAATGCGTGGATTGTGCAGATATGCTGCATAGCCACGCCCATCATTAGATCTTATTTTCGTGGTAGGGCTTATATTGCACAAATGCTTAGAAATCCTGCTAGGGCTTATTTTATGGTTAGGTCTTATTTTCTGGGAAACACAGTAGAACTCAAAACCATTTTTTAAATCTGGTTCCTCTGTCCAATATTGAGGCAGTCTCTAATTTAGTAGATAAACATCTGTGAAAATTTCAGTGCAACCTCTATTAATGTGATTTAAACCATATTGTATGTTCTTCTAAGATATGCCAGATTAATGAATTATCCAAGCCTAGGTTGAAAATGACCTCAAAATGAAAATAGAATTCATAACTAAAGGCAGCTAGTTTTAGCCCTTCATTTTGCAAATAAAAACAGTAGGAATAGGTTAAAAGGTAGGTATTTTTATTATTTTATATCAAGTCACATTATATATATATTATATTAATAATTTGAACACTAATGAAGGTTTTGTTTGATTTCTATTTCTTTCTCTAATATTCAACTTTTTTTGTTCCAGTTTGTGTTTTCAATGGTTTGTTTGGATGACTGGCCCAGATCTGGCAATCTGAGTTTGTGCCAACAAAAATGTCAAGTGCATTTTCTTTTTAATTACATGCAGTGCCTAAATTTTAATATTTCAGATTTATCCCTGAAGAAGAGACTTTTCCGATCCTGTAGTTTGTAGGAGGAAAAACATATCACTGACATTATCATGAAGCTTTTTTCCCCTGACATCTCTGGATATCCACACTTATAATTTTGTAAACATTTCACTTTGAGGTTCAGGTTTAGTTGTTCTATAGCCTACTTTGCTATAAACATTGTGTCTGGATACATGATTCAGCACCATCTGTTGTAACTTATTTCTCTTATTTCCCAGTAGTCTTTAGTTCACCTTGTTTTACTCTTAATAGGCCATTCCTACTTGGATGTCACATATAATTATTAGTATGTGGAAGATGTATTTATCATTCATATTCTTTTTCTGTTTCTTTACCTTTGGCATAAATGTGGACCAGCTCTCAGTATTCCCCAGGATTGCAGTATTATTAATATGTTATTTAACTTCTATTTTTTTTACTTCTCCAAGTTAATTTTTAATGTCACTCTATTATTTTTCTCTGATCTTTTTTTTTTTTTTTTTTTTTTTTTTTTGAGACGGAGTCTCGCTTGTTGCCCAGGCTATAGAGTGAGTGCCGTGGCGTCAGCCTAGCTCACAGCAACCTCAAACTCCTGGGCTCAAGCAATCCTCCTGCCTCAGCCTCCCAAGTAGCTGGGACTACAGGCATGCGCCACCATGCCCGGCTAATTTTATATATATATTAGTTGGCCAATTAATTTCTTTCTATTTATAGTAGAGACGGGGTCTCGCTCTTGCTCAGGCTGGTTTCGAACTCCTGACCTCGAGCAATCCGCCCGCCTCAGCCTCCCAGAGTGCTAGGATTACAGGCGTGAGCCACCGCGCCCGGCTTCTGATCTTTATTAATTGAGGTAGGCAAAAACAAAAATCTTGTTTGTCAACTAAACAGCTCCATAATCTCTACCTACTACTTAGACAAGTCACCTAAAAAGCATTTTTGCTATTGATATGATACATCCTTCCTCATCTCCTTAAAAGCCGGCACCATCCATCTCCATGTCTTCTTCAGAAAGGTCTTCTTTCACCCCTAAATCTAACATAGTCACCAAGGCACTCTCTTCCTCCTGTTTTTTTAATTCTCAGTATAGAACAATTCACTGTCAGGTGATACTTGTTTACTTGTGTATCATTTGCTTCACAACACAGGGATGTCAACTGCACAAGAGCAGAGATATTCTCTATCTTGTTCAGTGATGATCCTTCAGAGCCTAGAAATGTGCCAGACACATGCTAGGAACAACAAATAATTTATTTAATTAATGAAGAAGGAAAAAAAAATGCCTTCTCTGTGGTTTTAAGATGGGGCACTGAATATATGTTTCCCTTTTTTTGTAAATTTACTTTATGTCTTCCTCTAAGAACCTCCCCATATTCCATTCATTCATTTATACATCTAAGTCTGGTTTTTTCCAGAAAGGATTTGATGTGACTGTCTATTTGTGTTTCTCTCTCTCCAACTTTTCCTTTCATTTTGTTAGTTAATAGTTGAGATTGACACGTCTATTGTATTCCTCACCCCCCTCCTTTTTTTTTAAAGAAAACTGTGGTAAAAAAAACTACTAATATAGGTGGCTAATCACATTTCTTCCACGTGAAAGTGCTACCTGGGAGTTGGGAAACATGTAGAGCTAGCAAAAGTGATCCGAGGTCTGGGATACCTCATGGCTACTGGTAGAGGAGATGCAAATTCTCTTTTAGAGGAAAGTGTAATCAATTTTGGCCTGCAGGATTCCCACAGACTAACAGAGAGCAATTAACTCACAATCAAAGGTCACCAAGCATTCTTGGAAGTAACTTACTGTGAGAGTTAACAAAAACAACAGATCTAAATCCTCAAAGGATTGCAGGTGTCAGGATTTTTGTCAAATACAAAATATAAAATGGCTGTATACAAAACAGTTTAATAAGTAAAGTACAAGTCTTAAAGATTTGCAAGATGTTGTCAAGAGTAACTAAACAAAGACTCACTTACCAAGAACCAAATGGTTCTATTATTTTCCAGGAGGCGACCTATCTATCCTGTGCTGATCTTATTAATACATGACTTTAAATGCTGTAGCTCTATAGTTTGTTGTAATACATGATGGGCACATTCCCATGCCAGTTCTTCTTGAGCATTTTAACTTTTGTTTATATTTTGCTCTGGGTAACTTCTTCACATCTAGCATCCTGCTAATAACTTATCTCATCACTTTTGTCAAACCTGCTATAAGTCCATCCAAAGAGTTATTTTAAAATTTGAACAATTATGCTTTTCCTTCCAAGTTCCATTTGGTTCTTGGTAATGGTTCTCACTCCAGAAAATGATTCATGCAGTTATGTAATTTTGATATAGGACAGCATGGCTTTGTAGATCACTGGATGAATTCAAAAGTTGTACATAGATAACTAGATATTTATGTGGTAAGGGGAAGGACCTGACACAGCTTCCTACTGTACATCACACTCAGAAAGTAACTCTAGATCAACCAGGATGAAATATATGAGATGCATAGTCTTAAAACTTTTAAAGAAAAAATAATTTTTTTAAGTTCAGGTTACAAAAGAACTTCTTAAACAATAAGCACTAACCATAAAGAAATGGTTGATACATTTGGCTTTATTAAAATTAAAAACTGCTATTCATACCATAAATAAAGTAAGAAAATCCACTAATGGAGCTTTGAATATATTACCCTAAAATATGGCACCTTGGCTTATTGAATATTTTACGCTGAAAATTTTTGAGAAAACAGCAAAAGCAGGGAGTTCTCTCTGACCTTCCCCTGAAGCAGATCATAAGACCCTCATATGAAAAATATCCTGTTTATACCTAGTGAAAAGGAACAGCCTCATCTCCAAAGATGAAGGGACAGAGAGAGGAATCTGAACGAACAGGCCTTGCTAAGATAAATCTACTTTACTACACCTTTCATCATACTCTTTGCTCTGTCATATTTCTCTATGACTGCCCACCCTTCATCAAACCTGCTATAAAAAACACTCAAGTTTAACTGTTACTTTAGGTCTTCATTTCCTTATGAAGTCTTCCTTGTCACGAAAATCTTATATTAAATAAATTTGTATGCTTTCCTTTTGTTAGTCTTTGTTATATTATAGGGGCCTTAGCCATAAATTTAGGAGATTAAAAGGAAACGATGTTTTCTCTCTTCCACACCATCCTATAGGAGAAAGTATTTGCAACACAGATAACTGACAAAGGATTAGTATCTGCATATAAAATGTTTTCACAGAACAAAAAGATAAAAACCAAATAGAAAAAAAAATGGGTACAATGCCAGTTGTACAATGAGCATTTCAGAGAAGACACAGGTATAAATATTTCAAGTATCTCAGAAAGTCATTTTATTCGTAATCAGGTGCATATTAGATATTTTCTACCACGAAATTGACAAAAATTAAGAAATGATAATACAGAGCGTTAAGATATAATTTAAATGGAGTTGGCATATATTGCTGGTGAGTATGTAAATTGGTAACAGTTTGACATCATCTTGTAAAGTTCAATATTTATAACATTTGTTTCAGTCAAAATGGGCCTTATGTAACCCATAGGCTACAGTTTGCCAACCCCTGAAATAGAGTGAGAAGTATTTGTGTATTTGGGAAATGGCAGATGGTTTTAAACTTTTGCCTTCTTCTCTTGAATGTAAAGCAGCGGTCCCCAGCCTTTTTGGCACTAGGGACTGTTTTCATGGAAGACAGTTTTTCCATGGACCAGGGAGTGGGGTGTGGTTTCAGGGTGATTCAAGTGCATTACATTTATTGTGCACTTTATTTCAGTTAGTATTACATTGTAATATATAATGAAATAGTTATACAACTCACCACAGGTTGAGGGCCCCCCCCCATATAAAACAGTTACAGTAGTCATTTAATCACATGTACATTTTAGAAAACTCATACCTGTAGCAATATATATGTTTGCTTATTTGATACATATACATATAGTCGATATATATGTGTGTGTGTGTGTGCAAAATTTTAGGAAGCCAACATGGACAGCAGGAGGGCTAGTGACAAAACAAGATTGGGTCTTCAAGGAAGTTGAAGTTGAAAAGGAGAATTTAGGACAGATTTCAGAGCTAACTTAGCAGAATGACTAAACCATATTAAAGAAGTAAGTCTCTATTTTACCCAATTCAATGAATTTAAATGGGAAGCTCGAAAAATCAATATGTATGATAAAATATTTGCTCTTCATTAAGTTACTATGAAGCAGGCTGGGTGTGGTGGCTCACACCTGTAATCCTAGCACTTTAGGAGGCCAAGAGTTCAAGATCACCCTGAAGCAACATGAGACCTCATCGCTACAAAATAAAAGAAAAATTGAAAAATTGGCCAGGCATGATGTCCCATGCCTATAGTCCAAGCTACTCAGAAGGCTGAGGCAGAGGATCACTCAAAGCCCAGGAGTTTGAGGTTGCTGTGAGCTATGATGATGCTACTACCCTCTAGCCTGGGCAATGGAGTGAGACCCTGTCTCCCCATCCCCCCCAAAAAACAATTACTATGAAGCAAATAATATTTTACATGTTTTTTACCTTTAAATACATTACTGCATCATACTTGATTGCTTTTTTAAAATTATTTTTTCATTTGTTCAGAATTTTATGTAATAGTTTTAAACTGTGATTTTAAAGCCAAAACAAATTTAGAAAATCTAAGACTAGAAGGAGATGCCTTGAACAGTGTGAAATTAATTTTAAATATTTGTAATATTAGTCTATACTTTTATTTCATAGTTATTTAAAGTCTTCACAAACTTCACTACTATTTTCTGCATCAGAGATTTTCAGGTAGCAGCTATATCTTTATTAAACAAGAATAAATTACTTTGCAGCTACTGTTAAAACAAAATATGTGGCTTATAGCTGCTTTTTGTGTTGTTGTTACCAATGAAAAACTCTGATAGACTCTGTTTTTTATAGTCAGCAATCTAATACTGGACAAGTTTCATAAGATCACATGAGATGATGAAGCAAAATGACTTCAAAGAACCATTGAGTTAAATAATACATACTTCAAGATGCCCGTAAGGCTTAGGCCTCCACTGTGGCAGACTATTTAATTAATAACATGTGCTTTACAAAACCCATCATTATATATTTATATTATAGACCGCTAAGATTTGTTAAAAGCTGTTTTTCAATAATGTCAGTTCCCCTAGTTATAGTTTCTCATTTTTATATGATGACTCCAAAAAACTTACATCTAAGTCGTATCTACCCAGGGCAGCAGCATCTACTACTGCTTCTAGTATTACAGTGTTTCAGTTCATAAAAACCTTTCGCATCATTATGTCACTTGATATTCCTAAAAGCTACTTAATATAGGTAATGTTATTTATTTTTATTTTATGGATGAAGTTATTAACTCTAAGAGATGCTAACTTGTTCATTGTCATACAATAAACAAGAGAAGATTTAAAAATCAAAATAAGGTGCTGCTGATAAAATCTTTCATTGTTTCCATGCCATTGCAATTTTCCTGTACTTTGCTTTGGTGGTAGGTAGTTTGGTGGTAGCTGGTGGCAAGGAAACAATTAGCCCTGTGAAGGAATGGCTAGCACAGGGGCTTGAAATTTCCAGAGAGGACTCAGAAATGCATGTACCAAGTTCATCTTATGCTAACATCCAAAACAAGAAGATATGTATCTGATCAAATATATCCTTGTGTTTTTTTAAGAAGACAACTGATTTTCTATATGCCAGTACAACCTAGCTTACTAATGTCATTCTTTCATTTATTTAACTAATACTTTTTGTAGTGTTGATCCTTTCCAGGTCCTACTAGAAATTCAGTGGTGAGCAAAATAAGCATGGTTCTTGCGTTTATGGACTTTACTGTAACTGCAGCAGGAAGCCATTGGAGGGCTCGAATGAGGGATGTGATATGATATAATTCAAACCCTAGAAATACTATGTACTACAGTATGAGCTGTTTGTTTGTTTGTTTGTTTGTTTGTTTGTTTGTTTGAGACAGAGTTTCACTTTGTTGCCCAGGCTAGACTGAGTGCCATGGCGTCAGCCTAGCTCACCACAGCAACCTCAATCTCCTGGGCTCAAGTGATCCTCCTGCCTCAGTCTCCCGAGTAGCTGGGACTACAGGCATGTGCCACCATGCCCGGCTAATTTTTTGTATATATATTTTTAGTTGGTCAATTAATTTCTTTCTATTTTTAGTAGAGACGGGGTCTTGCTCAGGCTGGTTTCGAACTCCTGACCTCGAGCAGTCCGCCCACCTCGGCCTCCCAGAGTGCTAGGATTACAGGCGTGAGCCACCGCGCCCGGCCCAGTATGAGCTTTAATGTGGAATAGGCAGAGAATACAGTCAGAGAGATAGCATGGAGGAACTGATGGGTAATCTGGGTGAGAGATGATACCGACCTTAATTAAGGTAGTAGCAGTGAAGATGGCAAAAAAGTGGAGACGAGATATTTAGGAAGTAGTGGTGCTTTGTAACTAACTGTGTGAGAAAGAGAGGTAAAGTGACCATGCATCTCAGTTTGTCCAAGATAATTCCAGTTTTTGCCTTTTCTCCTGTCATAATTATTTAAGAGTATTCCCTTTCACTTTCAAAAGCATCCCAGTTTGGATGATTAATTATATGTTAATCCCAGTGATAAGGAAAGAATTGAGGATTCAAGAATGATGCCCAAGCTTCTAGCTTGAACAACTGTGCAGAGTTGTGCCATTTACTGAAAGAGTATATACTAGAAGAGGAACTGGTGTAAGATAAGATTATGATCTCAGGTTTGGAGTGGTGTGTTTGGGGTGACTGTCATGCACTGAAATGAAGACATAATAATCACATGACTACATAGGTCAGGAGTTCAGGTTGGAGCTTTTGGCTAGAGATATATTGTAATTTGAGAGTGATCACTTATGAGGATATTGCCTGAAATGATGTAAATGTATAAGATCACCAAATCAGAAAGTATGAAAAATAGTGTGAAGAGGCATAGGTCCTTGAGGAACTCAAAGGAGCCTATTTTTAATAGATTGGCAAACAAGGGGGGACTCACAAAGGAGATCTGGAAAGGAGAGGCCAGAGTCATAAGAAACTAGGAGATGCTGAAGTAATGGAAGCCCTGGGAAAAGCATGTTGCAGGAAACAAGTAATGGACAGGTATGTCCAGTGTTACTAAAAGAGTACACAAAATAAGATGAGAAAAGTGCACATTGACTTCAGTGTGTCATTAGAGACATTGGTGATGGTGGTTTGGTGGGGTTGAGCGACATAATCCTGCTTGTGGAATTTTTTTATTTTTTTTTTTTTTATAGAGATTGGGTCTCACTATGTTGCTCAGGCTGGTCTTGAACTCCTAGGCTCAAGTGATCCTCTCCCCTGGGCTTGCCAAAGTGCTGGGATTACTGGTGTGAGCTACTGCACCTACCTGCTTGTGCAATTTTAAGGAACAATTAGAACATGATTGTGAACAATTTTTCAGATCTATAACTGAAAAAGGAAGAAAGCACAAGTGAAAAACCAGGAGGATTTGCAGAATTTGATTGACGATGATGTCTCTGAAGATGTTATAAGATCGCCTAATACATTGTACTTAGAGGCTTCTATCTTTAATGTCCATCATGAAAGTGGAAGAATGATTCTGTATAATCACCACTATTAAAATGATTTTAATTTTTTAGGTAAATTTGTGATTTTAAAATTATTTTATTTTTAAGTAGTGGGAGCAAGGACACAATTTATGAACTTCCTCTAACTATTTTTGCCCCCCAAAAATACATCTCATAAATTGGCCCAATAAAAAAATGAAATTCTGCCTTAGTTCTTTTTTTCTTATTGTGCAAAGAATTATGCCAGCTTGAGAACACTGAGGATTCTTTGAATGTTCTTTGGAAGATATAAAAGGTAAAGATTTATGGCAAAGGAAAGCATTTCTGAAAAAGGTGTTCCACATTGTCTTTGTGTATATGCATAAATTATAAACAGGACTCAGGAGTGCTGTCACTATAATAGCTTTTTGCTCTCTTTGAAGAAAATAGAAAATGCTCACTTAAGGGCTACTGCTTGCATTTCCATTAATGAATCTTTTAAGCTTGAATGATTTTAAATAGGATATTTATGTTCCTTGGTCCTAGTAGGCCAAGAACTTAGGAAAACATGTGTGATTAAAGTATCCAAAGTAATAAATTTATACAGACATATTTAGTAAAAAAAACAGTGTTAGTAGTAGCAATACTCATAATAATAATAAATGTCACAGTTAAAGCCTTTGAGGAAGATTCACAATCAAGGGAAAACGACCGCCAAATCACATGTACTCAGAATTTGATTAGCCTTCTATACTCAAGTTTAATAATTATGTTGAAGATTAATGAACAACTTTTTACACAATAATTGTAATGATGAATGACAAGACCCCTTACCCAACTCAAATAAATAAATTGGACTGGGCTTTTTTTTTCTTGTTTAACCATTTAGTAAATGTAAATTGAAATCTAGCTTTTAACAAACACATATGGATTATTAAAGTGATATCACTGATTTGCATAAGATTATGAAAGTCTCAATGCTTTGCGCTCTGAATACACCTGCAAGTTTATCGGTGTCTCTGTTCAAAAATATACTTTTAGATTTTCTTTTTAATTCTGGAAATATATTTAGATGAATTCATTAGTAAATCTATATTATTTATAAGACCTTAAAAATTTCTTCATCCTCTGACTTTGAAATTATTTATCCATCACCCTTATGTCAGTGTTTTTAGTTACTAAACCCAGGTGATATTAATGCTGCTATCCATATTTCATGATGAATTTGTACCTATATATATTACCTGCTTCCTGTGGGGATTAGCAGTTCTAGACATTTTTATAAAATAGAACATACGCTACTTATGGCATAACATATTTAGAAAATTATTTCATAATAGCATTTCTTTTATTGAATTAAAATGCTATGTTAAAATACTGACCTCATTAAACGAGAACTGACCTTCCAGAGAATTTTCAGAAACATTTAATTCTGTAACTCACATATGTCAGGAAATCATCAAAGGATCATTATCATTACCCTCTGAAAGCCAAGTATAATGTAGAACCTGATGAGAGTAGGCTTTAATTAATGAATAATGATGATTTGTTGCATGGAGTAAAGTTTTTTCTAGGGATTTCTACATCAAACATTCTGTTTCTCTTCCTATTTGAAACAGTTTCTGTGTCAAACCAATCTAATTTAAGAATTACAATCACAATGTTCTTTTTAAATTTTATATTCAACTTTAGAATATACTCCACCTGTTTTCAGTATTTAAATCTGTAAATATGTATGTATACACACATATCTATGTGTAATTATACATAGATATGTGTGTATACATACATATAGATAGATACAGATTTAAATACTATTTATAGTATACTGTATACTGTATAAAAATCTGTATAGATACAGATTTAAATACTATTTAATTCTTATTAAACAAAATTAGCATTATCTTATTAAGCATGTGTATATATACACATAGATATGTATACACAGAGATATAGGTATGTATTTCTAAATTTGCTTCTGGAAAGGAAGAGATCTCTAACATATTCACTATATATTTTCAGGAATTGAACCATAAAGTAGTTTGAAAGGATTGAGCTACCTTTATTCATAATTATGAAATTGGAAATTTCTTGCAGCCTGGATATATGGAAAGTGTCAAGTCAGAAAGGAAAACTCCCTTTGCTCACCAGGAAAAAAATAAGCCAAACCCTTGCTTTTTCTGCTTGTGAATAATGGTTACCAAAACTAGTCATAGAGAAGTTTTATCCTATGCAATTGAAAAAAGATAAATTAAGACCGAGTAAATTGTTAACTTACTGTGTTAACTGTGTTCTAACACTTTTTTCCAAACTGTCTCTTTCATGCTGGTTTTGCTTTAAATTGCCATTTTGTAAAATGATACTAACATTAGATATATTTGTTCTTTCAAATTTCTTACCTGGAAAACATAAAAGTTAACAACCTTATCAGTCCCCTTTTGGCTGGTGGGAAAACTAGAGTGGACATCTATCTATTTATATGTGCAGAACTGGGGTTGAGGAGCAAGGAAGCTAAAAAAAGATGCTGAAGAGGAAAGGATTGGAATGTAGAAAAATAGATAATTTTTTAAATAGAATTAACATATTGTCCATTGGAAATATACAAGGTTACATGTAGAGATGCGTTTGTGTAGCTGTTCATTCAACCATCTCTTGACTCCAAATGCAAGACGCTGACGCTGGCTGTGACCAGCTGGCTGTGACCAGTGGTTTAAGGCAGTTTCCCCAATGTTCCTAATCCTAAGAATCACTTTGGCTCTTGTTATTCAGATTATGAGCAGGAGTGGCTGTGGATCTGGAAACATTGAGAAATGCTGTGTTAAAAGACAGAAGATGTATTAGATTTTTTCTCTGTCCTCGAGCAATTTATAATCTATCCTTATCTCTCTAAGCCTTACTTTTTTTAATCTATAAAATGTAGATAATAGTACTTTCATTGCCAGTTTTTAAGGTAAATGAGGTAAAAAGGAAATGTCTTCAGAGAGTTACTGGGGCTTGTAAATTTATTACAGTTTATCATTTTAATTGGGTATATGGGGAGTGGGCGTGGTTTTGATAAAGAAATGAAGTTAGGGCATACAAAGAATTTTATAAATTAATCATCTCAGAGTTCTACTCAGTTTTGTTATCTGAGTTTTATTTGGTAAGAGTATATGAAATATTCCTTGCTATATCTGTTTTTCTTTGCTTATTCTCTTCTTCTGCCAAACCAACTATTCATCTTAAATCTCATATATTAAATCATAAACTCATGCCTCTAGCAGTGAGACTATGTATTTATTTAACCTAACCCCTTGTGTCCCAGACAAGTATCATTGAAGCTGCCTTACAGCACCAAGCGCACAGCACCTTGCATTTGAGTCAAGAAATGTTTGCTGGCCGGGCGCTGTGGCTCACGCCTGTAATCCTAGCTCTTGGGAGGCCGAGGCGGGCGGATTGCTCAAGGTCAGGAGTTCGAAACCAGTCTGAGCAAGAGCGAGACCCCGTCTCTACTATAAATAGAAAGAAATTAATTGGCCAACTGATATATATATAAAAAATTAGCCGGGCATAGTGGCGCATGCCTGTAGTCCCAGCTACTCGGGAGGCTGAGGCAGAAGGATCACTGGAGCCCAGGAGTTTGAGGTTGCTGTGAGCTAGGCTGACGCCACGGCACTCACTCTAGCCTGGACAACAAAGCGAGACTCTGTCTCAAAAAAAAAAAAAAAAAAAGAAATGTTTGCTGATAAACAAAACGAATGTCTAAATCTGAACCCCTCTTTCCACTGTACCATGTGCTAAAAATCTTGTGTTCTGACTTTTAAGGACATTTAGAGAAAAATAACTCACCATTCCCTTTGATACTTATTTCTGCATTTTTATTTTTTTGTGCTAACAAAACCTTCAGTAGAAAGCTTTTCTCCATCTCAATCCTAAATCTTATGCTGGGGTTTAGCATGCTTCTGTATTTATATTTTCAGGTTATTATTATCCAAATACAATAAACAAATAGTCTTCTTATTTTTGGCTGGGAATAATTTGGGGAGGGGGGAATAATTAGCTGCTTTCAGTAACTGATTTTTTCGATTTGTTTAGCAGCAGCAACAGAAGAACCAGAAGTGATTCCAGATCCTGCCAAGCAGACAGACAGAGTGGTGAAAATAGCAGGAATTAGTGCCGGAATTTTGGTGTTCATCCTACTCCTCCTCGTTGTCATATTAATTGTAAAAAAGAGGTAAGACCTGGTATTGTCGTGTCCCACTTACTTACCCTTCATGTCGCTAGTTTAAAAAAATTTTTTCTCCAAGCTCTTTTACATTAGAACAAACAGTAAGAAGAATTTAATTTTAACAATGTTGCCAGCATCTGAGTCTATCGCACATATATTTTTAAATAAATTTTCATTTGGTTATTCGCAGTTGAATTTTAGATATAACTTTTACTAATTTAACCTTGAAATTAATGTAAGAATTTAAATTTTCAAATGCAAATGTGCTTGAGGTATTAATTTATCTTGTATTTGAAGTGTTATTAAGAATGGCAAAATATGGATTTATTTTGATACTTGATACTATGAATTATTTTATACTCTCACTCTGTATTTTTCTAAATCTTGGCTACAATAAGATATGAGAAGAATATAACCATATTTAGTAAACTGGTATATTAAATATTGATAGCCTAAAAATTTCAGCCTTTTAAAATGGAGAGTAAAATTTTTTAATTGAATATTAATTTTTTATACTATATCAAACAATATCGCCATCTTCTGGAATTATATGAAGATACTAAGAACTGCTAGAATTTAAACTGAATACTGTTCTGGAAAAGAAAGTATATTCCTCTGGAAAACATTTGAAAGGATACAGTTTTTATAATATGAGCTTTTGTCCATTATATGAAATGTCACTCTCTGTAAGGCATAGTCTGAGAAACTAATAGAGCACTCTAATCTTTCCAGTCATGTATTTTGGATAATGCTACAATTTGGAAGGACTTTTTAAAACAATCTTCACATGCAGAGTACGGTCCTAAAATAGTTTGGTGTATAGAAGTGGTTGTAATTTATGAATTCTATTGCATAATACAATAAATGATGTTGCTTATATTACATTAAATCATCTAAGATACTATTATAATCATTTTATACTTGAAATAAAGCATTAACATTATAGATAAGACTCATACTACATGTTTTAATGATTCCATCAGAGTTTATTTTAATATATTGCCTCTTTACAATTATCCCCTGGAGATATATATGTTGGAGAAGACACATCTGCATTAGAAACATTAGGTATGCATTATAGTGTTTTGTGTTAAATTAGCTACATACGTGCTTTCCCCAAACAGTGCTTTCTCTTGCTGTTGTCTCCCTCTGTGGTTGGAAAATACATCATATGTGAGGCAAAAAGATTTAAATATTTCAGTAATAAAAATTTGCCAATAAAGATCAATAAAACCTTCAACTATCTTCAGATCTTACGTTTCTTTTTAGTTTAAATTTGTATTGGGAGAGTTAACTAAAACAGTTTAGAGAGCAGAGTTAATTAACATTGCTTCACAATTAAAATTATTCCAGTCACTTCAAATTGGATATGGGCTTTATGAAAGTGGCTTCCGATTATGTCCCTCAGTTACAAGTGGGTTAAACATATCAGTTTTATTTGTCATTTATTTGAAAACACTTAACGTGTTTTAATAGCCTCCTTATCCATGGCTCTCTGTTTTGGGAAAAACAAAACAAATAGAAAAATAAATTTCCTAAAGTATGCTAAAACCATCACTAAGCAAGATTTTGGGGGGTAAAATGCTCTGACAGCTCTCTAAAATTGCATAATCTAACAAATTCTTTTTCTGGTTCATATTTTAAAGGATTAATGAGCCTCTCCTTAAAATATTTAACATTTGAGTTTTCATAATTATGCTTTAATTGATTGTATTTTGATGGAAAATATGCAAGGCTTTTGCTTCTCTTCCTCACCATCACCTCTATGACTAGGAAAAGTTGCAATTTATAGATAAGTAAAGTTCCATATTTAGGTATGTTACCTTCCGATATATAATATATCTACGTTACTTGAACCCCTTGCTAACCTAAGCAACTTTGTAATGATTTTTACACATACGGAGTGTGTGTCACACATGTATCATGTATGTTTTAATCACAATATATTTATTATACACACGTAAAAGCATACATATTGTAACACTATTGCATTGGGTATTATCAACTTTACCTTAAAACTTTTAGTATATAATATAGTTTCCCTTTTAATATCTAAATTTATATTAAAATAATGGAAAAGCAAGTTACTTTAGCATCTCATTATCTGCATTTTAATGGGAAATTGTTGAATATCTCAAGGCTTAGTCACTCACTGAGATTAATATATGTAGGTGTACTTCTTATGTTGAAAAAAGTTCCATGTATTTTTGGTTTTGTGTTGTAAAAGAATGGTTTGGAATTCAATTGAGTAAAGTTTTACAGCTAAGGGTACATATAAAGTAAGTTTTTAGGCTAAGAAAAGGGATATTGCATCTTTCAAAACGCAATGTCATTTTTTAATTTAATTGCTGTTGAATTATTTCCAAATGTATGCCATTTTTCCATTGGTTATGTATTATATTTTACATGCGCAGCACGAACATGTTAATAATTCAAACATAAATTTTAAATTATGTTTCAGTACAGTAAATGTTTGTGTATTATACCATATTCACATGCATCTACTGTAGAAATATCTTTGTGTATATATAGTATATGGTGCATATGTATATTCACATATGTATATACCTGTGTACCATTATGTTATACTAACTAACTTGTTTATAAAAATTTGGGTATTCTGCATATATGATATATTAACATGATAGATCTTTATGTTTGCATTTAAATAAAAATAGTCTATATAGTACACAAGTTCTATACACAGCTGTTCCATCTGTCACATATTTAGATGATAATGGATGATATTATGCTTAACTGCATGTTGAAAATACACAATCCATTTAATTTTTCAATTTTTTGGCTATAAGAGAAATGTCAGCATGTTATTTTTTTCCAAATTATGTATTTTAAATTTTATTTTTCTACTGCATATCTGTCTGTTTAATTGCATGGCAAAAGAAATCTAACAGTGCATGAGCAAATTGAAATGCAAAGCAAAAAAACATGAATTTTATTTTATTTTATTTTTTAACGCACATTTTTCTGCTTTATTGAATGTGACAGAGTCACGCTTTTCATTCACCATTGCTTCTCTTTTTCCACTGTCTGTGATTTGCTTGCCAGGAGGAGCTACTATTCTTACTCCTACTACCTGTAAGTAGAAAATGGGTGATGTACAACTTTACATGTGTTAAAGATGCAGTATCCCTTTTCAAAAACAAAACAGAATTTTTGCAATTTTGGTGTCATTTCAAAAAATGTTTATCTGGATGCTAAAACTATAAACTTTATTACCTATATTTTGCTAATCTTTTTTAAAAGGGATATTGTATTTCTGTATGTTCAGCTACTTTTTATTTATAATTTTCCATAAGTAGCTTTAGTCCACAGCCAAAAACATCATTTATTTACTGAAGTCAAACCTGTACCTTCTCTTAGCAATATTGCACTTCACTCATCTGGTAAAGTACAGATAGTGGTTGTAACTCACAAATCCCCGTCTTTACATAGCACCATGATGTTTGACGAAATGAGCCACATGATGTATTTATAGGAGAACACTCAGAATGCCTTCATGGGATGCAAATCAGATCAAGTCTGCATGTGATAACATCTCTCTCCATATTTCTAGGAATCCAGGATGGATTATCACTTCAGAACACCTTTTGTCTGGCTACGAAGCCCATCAGTGTGCTCTTCTTAAAAAAAAAAAAGAATAGGTGAAAAAAATTATACATTGTAGCAACAAAAAAATAAAAATTCTTTTTAGAGAAAAAAATGATTTTGTTTATTACAGCTTAAATATAGGACAAAGTTTTTCTAAAACCAAGGCCAAATAAACTTTTTGTCAACCTACTTAGGAACTAACATAGGTATCACGTAGCTACTTTTTTCTTCCAGAGTCTATGACTCATCTTAGACTTGGGTATGGAATACTCATTTGGATAAGGATGGAGAGGATTGTCCATTCTATTTCCTGAGTCATTTTTGGTTTATCACCTTATATGCTAGGGCCAAAGGAATGATACAACAAAGCATGCTTGGACTTGGCTTGACCAATATTTGGTCTACCACCTTTCAGTGCTTAAGGATTGAAATTGCTCATGTTTGGGCCATATATCCCACAACATTTAAATCACTAGGTAAATTTCAACTGGCTCTACAACAGAACTTTGTAAGAGTCTCCATAACTATAACACAATTCTGCCAGCATTTTAAATATTATAAACATTTGGCTTCCCAAAATCTGCTAAAACAAGCACATATAAACTAAGAGTGCTTCTAGCTTATTGTGATGAATCATAATATCCTTTTTAAATCGTGTTTGATGAAGCCAGAGGTAATTAACTGTACCATTTCATACAGTGATGGAGCACTTTCCCCCTTTATGGCCCACCCATTCATCCACCTGCAGAAGTTTATGCTGTTGGCAGCTTTGATAATGAAAATCATTTGCACATCTGTCAAACTCAAGTAGTTGCAAAATGAACTGCTTAACTGTCCTGAAGTGCACATTATTATGCCACTTGCTCAGGGGGAGACAAAGCATCAAACATACTGGAATCAATAAGTATTTAATTATGAGAATGTCAGTAAGCTTACCATTAGCCATCGATGTATCTCTAATATTAGAATGGGACTCCCTTTTTGGTGGATGGATGACATTTCTGTGTTCCAGACAATATAGCAGGTTATGCCAATGTTACTGTAATACTTAGGGCTACTGGCATTTTTTAATCATAACCAGAAAGAGTGTCACAGAAATATGCTTTTAAAGGCTACTGAAACATACCTAGTAAAGCTAATCTGAATTAAAGGGGTATTTTTATAAAAGTGAAAATAAATTTAAGTAGATCTTAAAACCAGATGCAAATTTTACAGTAATATTCATTGGCATTGTCATAGTAACTATCAGTTTTAAATCAAAACACTTAACACTTATGTTAATTTTTCTTTGTTTTGTAAGAGGTGGAATGAAAGCCTACCTCACAGGGTTGTTGTGAGGATTCAGGTATAAGAAGAAAGCTGATAATGCATGGCTGGGAGATATTAGTAAAGGTTGTATTCCCCCCTGATTTGTCAAGTAATCTAGGTTTATAAAGCTGAAAAGTAAAAGTCCTTCGTTGCATGCGAACTCCAACCTGTCATGCACTTGACAAATTCATTACTCTTTGTTTTTCCCCAATCATGAAATACATATATTTGGACATATTTTAAAGTAAAGTTTCAAGGTTTAAACTAGCCTTTTCTATTTACTCTGAATGGCTCATCTTCAAAATGTGAGTATTATTTTGAATCCAAATTTCAGTTTATGCTATTTTTATCCAATTCAATCTCTCATGTTTTTTTTTTTTGAGAAATGAATTCATTCTTTCTTCATGCCCAAGAAACAAAAACTGGAAATTATTTCTTAAACTATGTTCTTGCTGTTTTAGAATTTACAAATGGTAGAACATCTGCTATATTCATATTCTTCTCAAATTTATAACAACTAATGTTTAACTGCTAGAGTTAAGTAGTGCTTTATATCATAGCACTTTGTAATGTGGCAATTAAAAAAATGTAAGCCACTAGATATAGGAGCTTAGGCTTTGGAACCAGGTCATTCTTTATTGCTTGGTAGACAAATGACCTTGGGCAAATTATTTAACTCCTCTGAGTCTTGAACTTATCTATACAATTAGAACTGTTACATCTTTTTCAGTGGGTTGATCTGAGAATTGGCTTAACAAATGAAAAGTGCTAAGCATATAACAGGCCTAATTTATCTATTCAACAAGTATTTATTGAGTGCCGGCTATGTGCCAGGCACTGCTCCAAGTGCCAGGGATATACAGATGATCCTTCTCTTTGCAGAACACACAGTAGGGAAAACAATAAGAAGATACTTGCAATGATACATGAAGAGTGTTATCATAGGGGGAGAACTTGGTGGTATAGAAACACCTAGTCTCGAAACCTAACTTGAGACCCATTGTGCTAGAATCAGTCATACAAAGCTTCCCTGATGAAGTATCTATCAAGCTGAGACAGAACAGAGGGAAGTTAGCCAGATATTAGAGGCAAAAGAACGTCGTAGGTTAAAGAACAAACATTCTATATGATGGCCTAGACAAAACCTTGGAAAATGGAAGTCTTGAGGCTAAATATGACCCGATGATGTTTAATTAGGCCCTATACACTGTTTCAAAAACTAAAACCACTTGAAAATAGTCAAGAAAATGAATGTAAACAATCAGATTCATGGCTTGTCTCTGGGGAAAAAAAGTGTATATCAGAAATTCAACACTGGGACCAAAGGCCACTAGTCATCTAAGCAAGTAGACCCCAAGCTGCTCTCCACTTTGTCACAGTCATTACCCTTCCTTACTGGCAGCAGCACTCATTTATATTCCCCATCTGAGACCTATGCATTTGTACAGGACTTTTGCCCCCTAGCCTAGAAAAAGAGATAATAGTTCTTTCAATGTATAAAGTAAATATTGCTAATAAATGATGGTGCTAGTGGTAGTGACGGTGTAGTGGTAGTTGTAGTGGTGGTGGTCGTAGCTCTTGTTACAATGTTGTCATTGTTTTCTCATTACTAATACTGTGATTATTATTATTATTTTGTTAAGAAAATAAAGCTATCTGCGCCCCTAAATCATAGTTTATGAGTATTCTAAACAAGATAGTGTCAGATCTGCTGTGTCAATGTGTTGTGTGTGCTTGTTATGTGTCCCCTTGAACCCAAGTACTGTAAGTTTTGGAGAAAAATAGCCTACACGAGAACAGTCCTCAAATCACTAGATTAATTTTTTAAAGGAAACTTCTTTGGATATAAACTCAATCAATTAAATGAGACTTTGTAGTATTTATAGTACAATTACTCTAGTTTAGATACTAATGAAGATGAGAAGAAAATAGCTTATGGTCTAGCTGAGAAATCATGTTCTTAAAACAATTTAAGAATAATTCCAAGGCAACATAAACTGCTGCTGTAAATTTAATAACATAATGTGCCTTGTACAGGTTTTTAAAGTATCTTTATATAATATATAAATTACACTGTTCATGTGATTTAAATGTTTTACATACCTTTAGTAGCTTTTTTCCTTGTATGTTTCATGTGTAACATTCACAAAGAACCATAATGTATTTTACATCCTTGATATGTAAGCTAAAAATGTTAATATTTGAGTAGTTCATAATTCTAATGCTGCTAATTTCCAAATCCCCTAAATTATTTGTCCTGCAGCATTTATAAAGCATTTCTGTACTGGATACTTTACCATTTGATACTTTACCATTTGGTTCTAACACACATTTTTAGTATTTGATCATGTCAATACTATAAGAGGATCATAATTTGCATAGTTCCTTTACATACCATGTTATAAACTTTTCTCTGTGCTTTTCATACATAGTATGTGATTTAATCCCACGTATTTGTGTGTATTTGAATCATTCTAGCTGTGGTTGATTCTAAAAGTTTTCAGATGAGGTTTTGATTAATGGTATAAATATGTTGCTAAATGTGTTAAAGTTACACATGTTGCATTTTTTACTTAGTAATGACACAAAGAATGAAGAATGGGACATTTCTTTGTCTTTTTAATTGGGTGGCTATAGCAAAATAAACTTGAAAAAATAGTCATGTTATTTCTAAGAACTTCTAAAAGTTGACCAAAAGCATTAATCACCCAAGAGGAAAATCAAAACTTAGCCCTAGCTTAAATTTTCCTTGAACTACTCTAGTAAGGAAGTATTTTTTAATATTTTTAATAACATACAGTTATATTTTTATGATATTTATTTTATGGATAACAATAAAACACAAGAAATGATGAGAAGTTTGGGTTGACAGTGTGAATACTGATATATCCATCTGACAAAACAGTTTCATAGCAACCAACAAATATAACTGTTTCAATGTCAAACTTAATTCCTGAAATTATGATCAGGTCTTAAGGTTTCTGAACCATGTCTATAACTTTATCCTCGGGCTCACCTGAACTGCTTATTGCTGGTGTCAACTCTCCTTCAAATCTCACATTAAGGATTCCCTTTTGTACTTGCCTTGGCAGCAAGCTTGCTAAAAAACGCAAAGATGCTATGGGGAACACCCGGCAGGAGATGACTCATATGGTGAATGCTATGGACCGAAGTTATGCTGATCAGAGCACTTTGCATGCAGAAGATCCTCTTTCCATCACTTTCATGGATCAACATAATTTTAGTCCAAGATGTAAGTTCTTCCTTAAAATTATAATAAATGATTTTGAGTCTCATTAAGTTCACTTTGAATTCCACATTACCTTTTGAATAGTAAGAGAGAGTAAGAAATAAAGAAGCAGCAGATAGAGAAAAAGGGATGTTACGGAATTTACAAAAAGGATTATTTGCAGAGTTGATACTGGGTTTAGTTTAACTTTAAGCTATATAAATTTTATTACTGTATCATATGAGAAATTTCAAACTTAAAACACTCAGGCCATATAATATGTCATTGCGTTAAGTTAAAATATGTGATTGCCTACATAAAATTAGTTCCTCTTAGAATTTATAATTATTTTGCCATTTTCATCTTCCTTAGTGTAAGATAGTTTCTTTTGCAATAAGACAAAACAATGTTTCTTTCTGGGAATTATTGGCATGGGTAAAATCATTCCATTAAAATAGTCTACTATGAACTTTTGGAGAATGTCAGCACTAAAAAGTTAACTAGGGGCCAGATTAATCTACATACTCATAAGTATCTAGTATGAAGTCCAAAAGTATGCTTTAATTGGAGGCTTTGCAGAAAATTGTGAAATTCATCCATCTATCTATCCATCTTAAGAATTCCTAATGTTGATCTCTGAAGGCAGGACTTTTAAAATATATCCACTAATGTGATGTTTAACAGCAGATGATTTGAATAATTATCCTAGATTGAATTACTGTTTATCTTCAAATTTCCTATGAATTTTATGTTCTCTTCTATGCCTATGTTAATTTTAAGTTAATTAAATTTAAGCTAAATTACCTAACTTTGTTTCTTCAGATCCTTAAGTAAAATTGATGCTTGAGGTAGGCAGATGGGGTTTATCATTGGCCTTGTGTATCTTGGGTCTTGTGGCATTTGTATAGATCCCAGAGATATGCTTACCACAGTTTGGAAAACATGGGTATAAGGAAAGAAGTCAACAACAGAACTATTTTTTTCCTATATGGATTACAAACATATGTAGTATAGTAAGATTGCAAACAAAGTATTTATGGGTTATATGTTTTTATGTCTTTTCAAAGAGGGAAACTTTTTCTGAAGTGTTCAGCTTAGTGAAATTTTTCAGTAATTATTATCCCTAAATGCAGCCTGTCATTTTCCATGTTATATATCTACACGAAATTAGTAGTTAGAAATGCTATAGATAAGTCATTTGGGAATGTAGCTTTAATCATGATAGTACCTCTCTAATTTTATTTTTATTTCACTATAAGATAAATGATAGTGAATAGCATGAAATACTATTATTGTTGAAAGTTAGTTGTGCTGAAAATATAGATTTATCATCTCTCTAACTACTTGATTGAATATTTAACCAATTACAGATTTGAAAGCATTTTGGTTCCCCAAATTTTTTACCTATTGCCTATGTTAGGACCCTATTAAGAAGTTTGAACTCAGCAGTGTAACTATAAATATCTACTTATGAAAATAGAGAAATGATTATCTCTATTTCCCACAGTTAACTGAAAAAATTTATTTGGAATGAATATGAGATAATTACTTCTCTAAATACCTTACATTTGATAGATCTAAAATGCATGGTTTCTTTTCTCCTAACTTTATAATCTTTAGAATGTCAAGTTGAATCTTCTGGCTTTTTAAATTGAACAGAGTACTAAACCATAATTATAGATATACTTTTCTTGATATTTAGAGATAACCCAAGCTGAAAGAAAGAATTTTACCTTTGCAGGATACAGTAATCAAAGAAAGTTTAATATTATATTTCTTAAGAAAGCATAAATCTATTTTAAAGAAAAAGATGTTAAAATATAACTTTAGAGCAATATATTCCTTCATGAGCTTTATTTTCCTACAGTGCCCAATGATCCACTTGTACCGACTGCTGTGTTAGGTGAGGCTCTAAATCTTTATCATCTTTTTATTGCATGGATCACACCTTCTTGCATTTGTCCACATAGTAATTATTTACAGTGCGGGAAGCAGCTTGAGTTTGAAAATATACCGCCATGATCTTATCAAAGAGCTGTGTTGTTCAACCCAATCATATCTAGTGGATATCAAATTAGCAAGGTATACTGTTTAAAGCAATGCATTTTTAAATTCTTGGTTCTATTAGGTTTAGAGTACAGTGACCCTTAATGTATGACTAATGTTAACATATCCAAGTTAGTATAATAGAATGAACTGAAATGTACAGATCTCAGGGACTGGTGCTGCCTGCATAACCAGTTCATAGAAAAAAGTCTACCTGATAGAAAGGGATTTTCTAAATCTTCCTATTTTCTAGCAATATAATACATTTACAAGTAAGCACTATGATTGTGTGCATTTGCTTTAGTTTTTGTCTGTATTAGGAATTTATAAATGTAGGTAAAGTTGTTCGAGTTTTGATGCGGGGTTCAGCATTCTGCATGAACCTTACAAAATAAGTAGTGTTGTCTCAAGAAATTTAGAATAGGCCACTTGGTTTACCACCATATAACATCTAAGAAAACTGTTATTGCTAGTGATGATTAAGGCTTTTTCAGATAAATTACATTAATTTTTAAATCCAGCTATATATTTAAGAATGGAATGGGTTTAATTTCAATGATTACCCTATTCCTTGACTAAATTATATGATTCATGACCAGCTTGCCTCTATGTTCGTAAGTTCCATATCAGTTTTACCTATTTCTAATTAAGATTTAACCAAAGAAATATAGAAATTGTCAGAGAAATATATCTTAAAAATTACCAAGTGTCATGTTGGTTATTAATATTTATTATTTCTTATAAACATAAAACTTACATTTTATGCATGATTTTGTTATCCACATATTCAATGATCAATTACATTTTTAAAATATTTTGAAGCAATGCAAGTAACTCAGTTAAGTAAAATATACCTCTTATTCACTAAAATAAACAACTAAAATTATAATTTTATAATTGATACAAAAATATATATGCTGAAAGAATCTGAAAGTCAATGCTCCTGTCTCGGACTGCTCTCTCTCTTTGATGTCCATACCAATAATGACAGGGAAGCGAACTGGGGGATTTGTCCCTCAGGGTGGCCTGATCATGTAGGGCATAAATAGTGATCAGTGGGGAGGCACCAAATGCCTCTGAAAATGTCATCTTCTGTTGAGCACTGTAGAAGCCTGTCAGTATCAAATTAATAAGTAATTTCAATTTAAATATTGAGAAAACCTTTAGGAAAAAATAGTTGCCTAAATGTTAAGATTTCATTATAGTAATTTTCTACATGTGTGTAGAATTAAGTCTAAGTCTCCGTCCTCTTGTGGATTTACAATATGAACTCATAAAAACACCTTACATCTTTCCTTTCTCATCTTTAAATCAATATAATAATTCCTACCATACATTTTTTACAAGGTTTTATAAAGAGAAAATGAGATAATGTATTTGAGTTTTACAGACTATACAGTTTATACAATTATTTTAACAATTTTCACTGTGAAAAGGGATTTTGTGTTTAAGGAAAGCTAGATTTAACACAATAGAGTCGTAAAATGTAGTTGTATAAACATTCATCATGCATTTTATTTCATTTTGAAAGTCAAGCTGGTTGTTTTTTTTTAAAAAAAATTGACATTCTTTAAAAGCTAAATCTCTCATTAATCATAGTAGATATAGAAATGATTTGTTACATTTTTTATCATTCTTGGGATTGTGGTGTTTACAGTTTTGCATCCAATTGATTCTTTATTTATAACACAATTTCTGAAATCATCTCAAATATTGCTTGATATTAATATTTACATACTGATTTTAAAGGGCTTAGAAACTTTTCATATTGATTCATATTTTTCTTTTGTGTTTTACTGCTTCATTGGGTTTAAGTCCCTATAACAGGTAAGTGTATTTCAAAGAAATCTAGAAAACCTTTCAATCAAGGATGTATTTGAAGTTATTATTCTTAAATGTATAATAAGGATAATGATTAGTACCTGTACCCTCACTACTAGTCACATTATTAGGTGGTTTAATGAGGTGGAAATGTATTGAGATTAATAATTCATATGTTATGATTTTAAAGACCTTACTGCTCATTGTACTTCTGTATTAAAGCTTAATGCAAAACAAAAGGCACTGTCTATTTCATATTGGGACACAATCATCTGTAAGATTTGGAATATGGTTGAATTCTGTGTTTCTCACTGAGCCTTTTACAATTGTAAATTTTCTGCTGCTGCAGCAGGTCCAGTGTGAGCGCTGGGCTGCTCCTCTGAGCCCTGGCTGCCTTCTTCCAGCTTGGGTGATTGCATTTTGCCTCTCTGATGTTATCTGTTCTCTTTACTCCTCATCCTAAACTATATTCTGTAATAGTGCCCAAATCAATTGCTTCTGAATTTAATTTTACTGGGGAGATGTATAAATTCTTTATGTCAGTCTATTGATTGTAATATTTTAACAAATGTAGATCAATTGACTGTGGTCTCATAGTTAAAAGAGGAAACTCTGATGAATCATGTTTGCTAGCGAATGTTTGTATGTAGAGGGTGGTCAAAACCCGAGCAAAAGGCATAAATTCACTTGGGTGGTTAGGTCACGACAGAATCCACCAGGGATTTCTTGATTCATTGTGGTATTTTTAGGAGGGAATGCAAAAAAAAAAAAAAAATGCATTCAGCTTAATAAGAGGGAGTAAAGATAAATGCAATCAAGCTAAAATTATAGAGGCACACAAATCTGATTGTAGGGTTCTTTTTTTTTCCTTCTCCAGGAAGAAAAAATGTTTATCATGGGGACAACAATTCATTTTTTGCCATATCCTATTTGTAGAGTTGGTGATAGAACAGGCAAATGTACCAGCACTTGAAATATGTTTAACTGTTAATTAAATATCATTTTCTACAGTATGCATTATCATTAAAAACAAAAGTTCCCCTAAAAGTGTACTTTCTCTTCTGTTAATGAATATGGTAGTTATAATGCTTTTCAAAGTAACACCCCTTACAACATTTGTTTTTTTTTTTTTTTAAAGTGGTAAGTTTAAATGTGATAAATATAAGCATGCTTCTAATTGTAATGATTAGTACTCTGGTCATTAAAATACTGTTTATTCTTCATAGGCAAAATGTTCTTGTTCTTTTCTTCCTTCTTATGACAGAAAATGAAATAAAAGTTTCTTTCCATTTTAAGCTAATAATACAACTGGGATGGGTCCTACACTTAAATGTGGGTGGTCAGGGAGTCTATGGATTTCAAATAACTCATTCATTGAAATATTTATTGAATACTATGCACCAGGCACTAGGAATAAAAAGAAAAATATGACTCTGTCTCTACAATCTAAAATCTAAGTATTCAGAATTTAGTGAGTAAAATGAACAAGTAAATAAATGATTAAATCTGGGCCAAGTGAAGTGACATGCAGGACAACAGGAAGTCCTGGGAACATAAAGGAGCTTTATAACTCAGTCTGGGTGGGCCAGGGAAGAATTCCAGGGGAGGTGCCCACATTTTGCTTCAGACATACCTTGATTTCCTTACACAGTGGCCAGGAGCCTCAAAATCTCTTTGTAATAAAAACCACGTAATAACAAATCAAGGAGGAAGAGGTTGAATGTAAATGCATGTGCAGCCTGGCTAGCAGACAGAGCGGAGTTGGGGTGATCGTGTAAAATGTTCACATTTCCCAGTCCAGAGTGTTGTGGTAAGAAGCCCCAGTGGCAGGTAGGGCACACAGCAGTGCCACCAGGGCAGGAGCAGCCTTGTGGGGATGGTTGCCTAGGTCGGGTTTCCGAGGGAAGTTGGGATGTGGGTGGGAAGGAGTTTGTCCAACTTAATGGGCAGTGAAAACACCTCTCCGGTTGACATCTTGATACTGCTTTGACTGCAGATGTAAGAAAAGATAAGAACTCAGCAAAATCCCCCACTTATGCTTTTGAAAGGTGGATCAGATGTCTCCCTGCCTCTCACAGCATCTGCTGTCTTGCTGATGCACACAGGATATACTGTGATCTCAAACCTTGAGCTTTGTCTTTATGGGGATGCTGCCCTAGGCCTACACTGTCTGGTATTTCTTTCCCTTCCTCCTGTTATCAGAGAGGTCTTAAGGTCTTAAAATCTTTGCGTGGCTATATATTAAACAAGATAACTTTGTCTCTTTTTTAATCTTCTGGAATCTGAAAAATACCAGATGAGAACCACAGCGCCACAGCAGAGTCCAGCCGTCTTCTAGATGTTCCTCGCTACCTCTGCGAGGGGACAGAATCCCCTTACCAGACGGGACAGCTGCACCCAGCCATCAGGGTAGCCGACTTACTGCAGCACATTAATCTCATGAAGACATCAGACAGCTATGGGTTCAAAGAGGAATATGAGGTGAAAGCTTTAATACTGTATTGAATTTGATTTTTAACCATGATACTCAGCAGAAGTTCACAAAGCACAGACTGCTCTGTAGGGTCTCTAACCCAGTGTTTATGAGTGTGCAATCAAGTGTGTATATGGGAAGGGGGAAGGAATTGAAAAGAGAAAGCTCTTCCCAGGGACTTATCTGAGTTCAATTTCATTAGAATAATTTTTAATGTTGGATCGCATAATTTATTTCACTATGTTATCGAAAACACTTTGTTAAACCTTCTATGTCCCCAATCAAAACTCAAGTGGCAAGATACTTTGAGTCCTATTATGCCATTATAGATTCTATCACTTGAATGACTTAAGTAGCAGATACTTCTCTGCCTCTTTGCTTGTTGACCCTCTGATTGAGAAATCAAATGAAGCTCTGTGCTCTAAATGTACTACTTGCCACTCTCAGTTTATTTTGTGGATTATTGGTTGACGGTGGCTGGGAAGAAAAACAGAACACTGAAAAATCTGGTAAACAACATTAAGAATCCCAAAGAAGGCTGTGGGAAATTCTTCTTCCGACCTTGTTTCCCCTTCCTACTCAAACCAAAATACCAGGATTTATCCTACAAAGGAAGTGATTTAAAACTGAACATTCCACTAAACATAATATAGCAAAAAGGAAAAATTCCTTTGCCACCCTTCACTTACTGAGAAATGCTATGTTGGGGCATGGGAGGAAGCCAAGCCACTCCCCGTGCACACACCACAGCACACACACATTTGAAGTGAAAGAATTCAAGCAACACTTTGCTTTAAAAGCCCATCCAGAATACGTCCAACTTCATGAAGAATTTTTTAAACTATACATTTTACCTACAGATTACGTGTATACCTTAATTTGGGAGTGAAAAAAATTTTCTTTGAATTTGGAAAAATCAGTTTTAGATACACACCAGAAACATAATGCTGTGCTAACAAAATAAGTGCAAGGAATTAGAATATTCTGCCAGAGCTGGTTCTTTTTGTTCGTTTCATGTGTATTCCTGTGTACCTCACTTCAAAGACTGTTGGCTCTTTGAAGACCCTATTTCCTGTGTTGAGCAAAGTTTAAGTTTTTCAGCAAAAAGACATCTATACCCATATTTTAAATTGCTACATACAGTAATTAAACCAATCAACATATTCATCTGTTCCCAGATTCTGGGAGAAGAGGACTCTCTTTAATTTTCATATGGTCCCTTGTTGTAAAGACTCAGTCATGATCTTCAAAGAAACTGAAATGTGTTGCACTGCATACAATTTAATGAATAATTATGGTGGGAAGCAGGTTTTCTTTTCGCTGTTATAAATACTAAAGATGCACATTTAAATAATACTCATTAAAATAATTTTTTTTTTCAGTTTTTGATGCACTATTTTTCAGTATCTGTAGAAAAAGAATGATGCTTTTTCTACTTTTATCTCACAAAGATACAGCAATCTTAAATTTGAAATACTTTCAAGGCCTCTTTTTTCTCCAAAGTTATTTCTTGTCTTTATTTTGTACTCAGTCCAATCCAAGATGAACAAGTACAAGTCCAACAAACCAGCTTTGAGGTCTGAGAATGAAAACTTGTTTACTACTACAGGACTCCCTCACTGACAAAATGGCTTTTACTATTAAGCTCTTCAAAACAGATAAACCAGGTTTTTTAAAAAGGAATTAAATTCAGTCTGCTTGTTTATTTTTTTTCCCCAGAGCTTCTTTGAAGGACAGTCAGCATCTTGGGATGTAGCTAAAAAAGATCAAAATAGAGCAAAAAACAGATATGGAAACATTATAGCATGTAAGTTCCCCTACAGTTCTTCCTGCATGTAAATATTATATGTATAAAGATGAATGCAAAGTTCCTTATATGGTTTTAAACTTCAATGGAATCCCAGAGAGTGGTGCATCTGTTTACAAAGTAATCTATTTAATATTAAAACAGCATTGGCTATTAGCAGTGGCTCTGAAATTGTCATCATCCTCATTAATTAAATTGACTCAGACTCTTCACCCTGTGGAGATAACTTACTGTTTGATTTCATGTTTGTACATAAATACATGGGTGTTATTAAACAGCTAAGAATATCAGGATAATGAAAAAAAGAAGATCTTTTTATCGTAAATTGCTGTATCGCTCCCACCAAACATATTCAAGGTTGGAGCGTTATTTTTTCCACATGCCTTTAATTCTTATTGAAGCCAATGTGTGAACTCCACTTGCTGCATGTTATTTTTGTCATTAGAGACTTCCTCCTGATTAAGTCTTCATTATATATACACGGGATAAATAAAGTCATTATCATACAAAACTACAGGAGCAGTAAGGAAAGTAGCAGATAGCTTAACTTATAACTAGTTGCTGATTTACTTAGACTACTCTATTCAGAATTTAAATTATTTTAATGTTATCTTATGAATACATCAAAATTTAACTTTGACTCTCAGGGAATAAGAAGTTGAGAGCAGGAATTCAAAATTCACTTTCTAGTTCTGTGGCTCATTTGCTGTCAAGTACAGAGGAAAAGGATCCCACCCATTTAAAATCACGACCAAGAAGCCAAATTAGAAGTAAGGCCAGTTCAGTTCTTTTAGGTATGACTCAAATGATGATGTATCAGACATTATCATGTCCCCTAAAATCTCCCTGACTATAAAGATGCAAGTCACTGAAACTTTATTCATGGAATATTATAATTGTAATAAGTAATGAGCTCATTAAAGTTCTTATATTTCTTCAAATGACTAGTTTGATAGTAGTATACTATGAATAGACTATTGGCAACCACTGAATTATTTAGTCTCTACCTATGGCATTGTCTCAGAACGGGGAAAATTTAACAACTTGTGTTTTATTATTAAAAATTTTAGATGACCACTCCAGAGTAATTTTGCAACCTGTTGAGGATGATCCTTCCTCAGATTACATTAATGCCAACTATATCGATGTAAGTGTGTTTATAGTTCAGTATGTCCATTTTATTGGCTTATATACATGAACTTTTTTGCTTGTTGTTACCTATAAAGTGATTGCTAGCTTTTTAAAATAAAGAACAAACTGTACACTTTTCCTTGTTCTACGTCCTAGTACTTACTGACGTTGTTGTGCTTTCTTTCACACCTGACTTTGGTTTGGGCTGTAGATTTGGCTGTACAGGGATGTAAGTATCACTATATGTAAATAACAGCACCGTATTATAAATATTTAAATAAATATTCTTAATTACAGTTATTACTAATGCTTACTACTAGTTATCTCTGCATGCTTCACCTAATTAGCTTCATACAGTATATCTATGTTCATTTTTTTGTAATTCTTTTACATGTGTAAAGATCTATTTTTACCTCCTTCCCTTTTCTTGTTGAGACAAACAGGACCATTTTTAGCTTTGACAATTTATTACGTACTCAAGTTTTATTTGTTGATGATTTCTGTTTCTGGCTTTTATTCTTACCCTTCCCCAAACATATGTGAGAAGCTGGATAGTATGATGTGTATTAGTGTTGCTGAAATTTTCTCTTTTACATTTGACTTGTGATGTTAAAAATGAGTAAGGAGACTATTTTGTGATGTGTGGTATTGGCTCGTAAAGTGAAATTACTCAGGCAAAATAATTACTAAATTGCAATTGTAAAATATCCATATCACACATATATATCAAATCACACAAATGAAAAAATTTGTTTTGATCATATATTCCACTGTTAAATTTTGGTCACATACATATCTACATGCAAATTATTTAAGGGAAACTAATTATCAAATAAAATATAAAATAGTATTAAGGAGGCAATATATTATAATACATGCAAGGAAGACAGGCTATTTGGTCATACTACCTGGTTCAAAGTCACACTGGAAATCTTGGGAATGTTACTTCTTTCTGTGTGCCTGTTTCCTCATCTTTACAGTGGGGACAATAATAATAGTACTAACCTATCACTCTGTTGTGAGAATTAAATGAAGTAATGCATGTTGAGCATTTAGCCCAGTGGTTAGCACATGTTTAGCACTCATTAAACTTCACCTGTTTTTTTAACAGTTAAAATCTAGGTGTGCTGAAATTAATCGATTCAAAATACGCATAATTGTAAGACAAAAGGTAGAAGTATTGAGTTTTGCATATATGCAAACATTTATATACGTAAAAGAATTGAAACTTAGGACCCAACTTTTTCTAATTTCCATAAATAGGAAATAATTTTCATCACATCTTTTAGGTTCATGGTTTATAGTTATTTTAAGAATTGTAATTATTTAGTTGAATTAATATATTAAGTATAGCATATAAGTATATTGGTTAAATTTATGATCATAATCTTTCTCTCATTCAATATTTAAATTTATCAGACATGTCATCATGGAAAACTAAGTTGATGGTCTACCTTTAAAATAAAAAAATCAGCAAATCTCTGACAAGTTTGTAATTGTTCTTACCTATTTAGTTCAACCTTGGTTTTCTACCAAGACATGTACACTGGAGGCTTATTATACTACTTTATGGTTTATGCAGTAGGACTGTATTCTAAATAAGACTTATTTTCTAGTCTTTTTCTTAAGACCCCAGTGCGTTTTGGCTGATGACTACACAGTTTCATAATTTTTCCTTTCCCATTATTTTATTCTTAAAGATATAAGTATTCTGTAATTGGTATATTTTTCATTAAGAACAAATAAAATGCTCATAAAGCTTGGAAAACAATTTTCCATAAAACATTGTACTATGTTGATATATTAAGAAATAGAAATCTTCCAAATTTACAACAGCATAATGCTCACTCTATGGATTTGTAGGTTGGAGATCTCAGTTTACATGCATTCATGTGTGTATTGAGTTGCCCACCCCAAAATGTGGGCAGATTATACCACAGACTTAAAGCCCTTTGATAAACACACAACAAATTCAAAATTTAACCCTATCATATCATCAACATTTTTGCAACTCATGATCTGTTGCAATTCAAACCAACTGACAGCAACTAACAATTTATTGCTCATGAAGAATAATTTCTTTATTGAAACTTTGGCACACTGTGGGGAAAAAAGTACTAAACTTTTATTCAGGATAAAATGCATTTTTAAAAATTCTTCTTTCCCTATATATGTGTGTACCTATAATTATGTGTGTGTAAATTAACATTATTAGCACACACAAAATAGTTTTTGCAGATTACTGAACATATTATAGAATAGGAATATTCTCTAAAAATCTCAGCAGGACTTTGATTTGATGCACACATGCATTGTCCAGCTCTAACATTGGAATGTTCTGTTATTTTTTTTATGGTTCTAATATGTCCTCGTCCATTTGTAACGCAGTGTGTTGTACTTTTGAATGATAAAATGAGAATTAATATTTTTAAACACAGTTTTTACTAGGAATGAATGACTAAAGATTAACATGAAGGCATAAACACTTTAGTGAAATCAAACAAAATCTATGAGGTTATTCCATAGCAAACCAAACTCAATTATACAATATATATTCTAATTAGAGCCTTTAAATATTTAATTTTTGTTTTATGTTTACCTTTCAGATATCATAGGTTTGAGAAGTGAACTTATGTGTTCACTACTCATTTCTGGATTTTTTACTATAACTTAATCTTAACAGGTGGTTGTCTTCATCTTTTTATGCCTTCATTCATTTATTTCTGATACTGATGTAAAATGATAACCAATTTGTTCTCCTATTTTAGGGCTACCAGAGACCAAGTCACTACATTGCAACCCAAGGTAAAACTTTGCCTGTTAAGAACAAACAAACTTGCTTATTCATCCATATGGTGTTTTTGCAATTTTATCTTAATTAACTGGAAAAAAATCAGCTCTTCTAACACTTGCTCTTTACTCATTTGTATAGTATAATTTTTTTTTAATCTATGTAAGACTTACATAAAGTTAAGCTTGATTTATTTTTTAATTAAAAGTAAAAGAGAAGTTGCTGGTAGTTTTTATGATTTGGTCCTTGTTATCCAGATATCTCAGAGCCTTAGTCAATAATGGCGGACAGAGAAATTACTTATTTTTGATGAAAGAGAATAGTGGCTTCATCTTGTATAAGGTACCTGTCTTCTCGCGGCATAGTTTAATAGTACCGAAGACCAATATTGTTATAATGAGATGTTATACTGTCTTCCAACAATTTTTTGACAAGTAAAGACTGAGACAAAACAAAGAGCTACAGGGAATTTAGTCGAGTTCATTCTTTGTGGAATATAAAAAGAAAGTAGGAAAATCTTGTTATAGTGATACACTAGGGAATAAAGTATCCAAACAAAAAACCATCTTTAGCGATTTCTCCAAATTTACTACTGGCCTTCAGAAAACAAACTTGCACATCTGTCTTATATAAGAGGAAAGTAAAACAAAAGCTATGTTTTCTCTTTTGACAGAGGTCATTTTGTAAGTGTTTTCACATATCTTTGGAAAAATTGAGTTTAATTGCAGACTCTTTAAAGTTAGAAAGACCAGCTATAGTGGTGAACGGTATTCTAGTGTTATGGTATTGAATAGAGGATAGCCCAGCACATGCTTCTGCAGTTTGGAAGTGATAATATATGAGGTTAGGATGTGTCCTTATATGTAAGGATACTTCTTCATTAACCCCTAACTAAACATGTGCTATTTATAAATGATGGGCATTTATGTAATTGGTAATATATGCTGTTTGTCTGATGGTGGCCTGAGACTTCCTATTTTTCATATATATTTGAAGATGCATTAAAGTGACATGGTAACAGACATAGATACCCTCTAGTGCTATCATCTTCTGAATTGGAAAGTACAGGAGGCAAATTGGGAGAAAAAAAAAAACTTACAAATGCATATGTTTTTGCCTATTGTGTGAATTTAGATAGGAACTGAATTTAAGTACTTTCAGTGACATTTTGTGTTTGACTTTTAATTATATTTTTCTTAGTTTACTCTGCTTTTTATCTTAATTAAACTCCTTACTAACTACAAAATCCCTTTGATAATATAATATTGAAATTAATTTCTTCATAGGCCCAGTTCATGAAACAGTATATGATTTCTGGAGAATGATCTGGCAAGAACAGTCTGCCTGCATTGTGATGGTCACAAATTTAGTTGAGGTTGGCCGGGTAAGAGAAAAAGAAAGATTTCTTTCGTTGTCGTCATAAAAATGAGTATAGTTGTAAAGCAACATATAACATACTTAAAATAGAATATTATCCAAGTTTTTAAAAAAATTTATAGACAAAGCATTTCAATGGAATGCTACTAAATGGACCTTCAATGGCTGACAAATTATTTGATTTCTCATTGAGCAATAAAATAAGCCTTGATCTTATACTAGAATCTAATTGCATGATTAGGCTTGTATATTTTTTATGAGACTATACGAAGTCTATTGCGTAACAGATTTTTTTTCTCATGTATAGATTCTTTTAATTGTGTTTTAATTAGGACCTAAAGAGTTACCATAGGAATTAAATCATCTTGGCTAATACGTATTATGTATTCAGGTCTACTTATGTATTCTTTTTTGTCATTTAGGTTAAATGCTATAAATATTGGCCTGATGATACTGAAGTTTATGGTGACTTCA
Source organism: Microcebus murinus (assembly GCF_040939455.1). NCBI lineage: Eukaryota > Metazoa > Chordata > Mammalia > Primates > Cheirogaleidae > Microcebus > Microcebus murinus. The sequence continues at coordinate 33,526,389 of NC_134108.1, forward strand.
AAGTAACTTGTGTAGAAATGGAGCCACTTGCTGAATATGTTGTTAGGACATTTACCCTGGAAAGGGTAAGTATCCTAAAGTTCTTTAAAAAACGATGTACATCAAAACTGCTTTTTCTCTTTAAATCCTTGTCAAGCTTTGTTTTTATGATGCTGTAAAGTCTGTTCACACATTTATTCATTCCAGAAATATTTGAGAGTTTACCATGTGTCAGGCATGTTTCTAAACCTTGAGACACATGTTAAAATCTCTGCCCTGTGGATCGCATAACCTATTGAGGGGAGATGGCACTACAAACAAATAAGCTAATATACCCTTCATCAAAAGTGCTATGGAGAAGAATAATGTTAGGACTAGAAATGGGGAATATTTTTAAGGTAGGGGAAGCAATGATTTATGATTTTAAAAGGATGATCAGGGAAGGCCTTGTCCTTGAGAGAGTAACATGAGTAAAGACCTAAAGTACGTGAAGGAGAAGGAGTGATGGGTTATGTCCTAGGGGAGAATGTTTTCAACAGAGGGAAGAGTCATTTCAAGAGGCCCAGAGACCTATGTGTATTCCTGTCGGAAAGACAACCAGCCAGGAGGCCAGGGTGTTCAGAGATGGACAGGTGAGTGGGAAAGACATATGAAATAAAGTGAGAGAATTCACAGAGCCCGATAAGTGGAGTCTTTTAGGCCATTATTAGGAGCTTAATTTGTATTTAAAGTGAGTTAGGCAGCCATTGGAGGGTTTTGAGCCTAGAGGTAACATGATCTGACTTTTTATTTTTAATAGGATCCCTCCAGTTATTATGTTGCAAAAAGACTAAAGCAAGGTTGGTGGTGTGGTAGACTGAAGTGGGACATAGATGCAATGAAATACATCGTTGTGGAAAGGCTTAATAGATTTGACCACACAAAAGAATGTAAAATTATCTGTGTCAAAAAAATAATTTAAAGTACATACACACAAAGGAACCCTGTGATTATGAATATCCTTAATTCATAGTGTTAATACCAATAGAAAGGAAAATACTAGAGTCTGTGAAGAAACACAACTGCTAATATGCCTATTTAAAATGTTGAACCTCATGTACTGATATACCATTTTGTACTTTCAAATCAGCAAGAACTTTACCATTTTGTACTTTCAAATCAGCAAGAACTTTAAAAAGCATAATAATCCTCATTGATTGTCAGGGTGTGTTGAGACAGATATTTTCATACATTGCCGATCACAGTTAAATGGCTATAAACCCTCTGTGAATCAATAAAACAGTATATCTCCGTAGCTCTAAAGTAATTATGTCCTTTGAGAAGTTTACTTTCATGAATCCATCCTAAGGAATTTACTTAAAGCACAATGGCTTCATTTATAATATTAGAAAATTATAGATAACCATAAATGTCCAGCAATAGAGAAATAGTTGAGCAGTATTTTACAAAAGATATTTGCAAATAATTCTACCAACAGGAAAAAATAATTAGGGAAAACATTAAATTGAAATTAGCATTATATAACATAATTATGAGTATCGCAACTGTAAAATATATATGGAAATTTTTAGACAAATCAAGTAGAATAAAAATAAGCAATGATACAGATTTCAAAAAGAGAACCATTAAGCTTGATTTATTAAACTAGATCCTATAATTATGTAAAGAGAAAATGTAGAATATTTAGTCTCTTGAGTTTATACCGTTTTATAAAATCAGTCATGAAGCTGAATACACAGAAAAAAGTTGAAATGTTTCCAAAATCCAGTAGAAAACAAGAACAAATCACTGACCAATGACCCCACAAATTAGCCTCTTAGAAATCACCAAATCCTCTTCTGAGTAAACCTTAAATGAATGATTACTTCCATACTAAAATTAATATTTTATATAGATCAATAATTTTATATCAAAATTTACCTCAAGTTATCAACTAAGAAAAATGTATGCCCATAAATGATTTCTATTTTGAAAGGCAATCTGAAATCATATGAAAATTAGAAAATAGGAAATATATTAATAGACTAGAACAAAGAAAAAATCAAATATAAAAAAGAAACACAAAAAAATCAAAAAGCTAATTCTCTGAAAAGATCAATAAAGTAACTAAACCACTGTCAATTCTAAATGAGGTAAAATGAAAACGAAATTTACCATATTAGGAAACACAAAGAGATACAACAGCAGTTATACTTGCTGTTAGAAAAGTTATAAAAAATATTATGTATAAATTTAAAAACATAGATTTTAGTCTAGAGACACAGATTTTCTAGCAAATAATTCTCAAAAAGTAGACCAACAATAGTTAGAAACCTGAAGAGATAGTAGAAGAAACTAAGAATGATTGTTAAAATTTATCATCAAAATTGCACTGTGGTTTCCCTGATGATTAGAGATGTTGAGGATTTGTTCATATATTTGTTGGCCATTAATCTGTCTTTTGAAAAGTTTCTGTTCATGTCCTTTGCCCACTTTTTAATGGGGTTGTTTGATTTTTTTCTTGCTCATTTTCCTGAGTTCTATATAGATTCTAGTTAATAGCCTTTTATCGGATGTGTGTACTAGAATGTTTATAGCAGCAGAATCCATAATTGTAAAGATGTAGAAACAGCCCAAGTGCCCATCAATACATGAGTGATTAATAAAATGTGGTATATGTATACCATGGAGTTCTACTCGGCCACAAAAAACAATGGTGATCTAGCACCTCTGATATTATCCTGGATAGAGCTGGAGCCCATTCTACTAAGTGAAGTATCCTAAGAATGGAAAAACAAGTGCCACATGTACTCACCATCAAACTGGTATTAACTGATCAACACTTATGTGCACATATGGTAGTAACATTCATCGGGTGTTGGACAGGTGGGAAACGAGGAGGAGGGTATGTGTCTATTCACACCTAATGGGTGTGGTGTACACCATCTGGGGGATGGACATGCTTGAAGCTCTGACTCTGGAGGAGCAAAGGCAATATATGTAACCTAAACATTTGTCATTTGTACCCCCAAAATATGCTGAAACAAAAAAAATTTAAAAAAATAAAATACAGGTTTAGCAAATGTAAAAATATAAAGTAAAATAAAATTGCACTGTGGTTGACATTTCTTTGTCCTTTAAAGCTGTAGTCCCCAACCAACTTGGCTTCAGAACTCCACCTCCACCCTGCCCCACCTCCTGGCCCTATGGAAAAATTGTCTTCCATGATACTTAGGAACTGGGCCACACAGCAGGGGGTAACCTTCATGTGTATTTACAGCTGCTCCCCATCCTTCACATCAGCTCCTGAGATCCCCTCCACCACCACCCCACCGTGGAAAAATTGTTTTCCATGAAATTAATCCCTGGTGCCGAAAAGGTTGGGGACTGCCGCTTTAAAGAATAGCTAATGTTTATGTTATTCAAAATATTTAGGTCATAGAAAACCATTAAAACCAACAATTGAAGAAACCATTCAAAATAAAATATCAAAAATTTGAATCTAGTAGTGAATGAAGAAAATATCCCAACATGATCTATCATGATATTTTTCCTAACATTGCAAGAATATTTCAACTGTAGTGGGAAATCTAGCAGGATATTTCATTGTCAGGACATAAAAGGAGAAGAACCATATGATTTTATTAACAGATTAATGCATTTAATTTTATTTAAAAGATCTTCATAGTAATAATAAAATTAGAAAAATAAGGAGACTTCCTAAATGTGATAAAGGTGATTTAACAATAAGTAGTAGCATGCATGTGAAGGAATAAAAAACTAAAGACTATCAGTTTATTATAACAAACTAATATAAACACTATTATTGCTTTTAGAATGAGGAATGTAATATGGATAATCATTTTCACTATAGTAGTCAATATTTTTGAAAGTTTCAGCAAATGAAAGGAGACAAAAGAAATAAACTATGTAGCTATTAGAAAAGACAAAATTATTGAAAGATGAAATAATTTTATATAAAGAAAACAAGATGATATCTTAAATAGAACTAATGAACATTTGTGACTAATTCAACATAAATATTCATAAATTATAGCTCTACATTAGTAATAAATATAAATAGACATTAAAAAATCTTTCACAATAACAAAAAATGCTCAGATAGCAGAATTAACAAGAAAGATGCAGGTCCTAATTGAATAAGAACACAAAAGTGTATTAAAAAACATAAAATGATTTGAATGGAGACATGCACCATGTCCCAGAATATGAGAGAACTTGTTATGAATATCACTATATGGATTTAATACAATCCTAATTGGAGCATCATTGAATTTTAATTTTAATTTTATTCTTGTTATTTAGAACTAGAAAAGAGTGGGATTTGAATGTTTTTTTAACTACATATATGAAAATTTCTCCAAAAAATTTATAGAAAAAGAATGATAGGGAAAGAGGTACTACCAGATATGAAAATATACTAAAAAGGGCCTGGCATGGTGGCTCACACCTGTAATCCTCGCACTCTGGGTGGCTGAGGTGGGAGGATCGCTCAAGGTCAGGAGTTGGAAACCAGCCTGAGCAAGAGTAAGACCCCATCTCTACTAAAAATACAAAGAAATTAATTGGCCAACTAAAAATATATAGAAAAAATTAGCCGGGCATGGCAATGCATGCCTGTAGTCCCAGCTACTCAGGAGGCTGAGGCAGAAGGATCGCTTGAGCTTGCTTTGAGCTAGGCTGACACCACGACACTCTAGCCCAGGCAACACAGTGAGACTATCTCAAAAAAAAAAAAAAAAAATTTACTAAAAGGAGTAAGTCCTGTACATGTAATAGAAGGATAAAGGGAACAGGTCCAATATAGAAATTCTAGTAAAAGGATTAGTACAGAGGTGAAGTTACTGACTAAAATCAGGTCTTAAATCAATGTATGACCTTCATCATGAGAGCTAACTTTAAAAGTAGCCAAAAAGGTGACTTTTCCATTTGGGTGATTTCATGATGGTGTTTATCATTGTAACTATTATAATTATTTGTTGAGCTCTACTTTGTGTCTTGTATTGTTGCCAGGAACTGGAACTAAAAAGAATTATAAGATATGATCACTGGCTTCGAAAGTGTGTTAATATTGGTCTGCATAAGATAGATTCTAAACTTTCTCAGTTTTGTTTATGTCACGTAAAGTTTCTACCTGTTCTGACTGAACGCGTGAGGTTGAGGTTTCACAGATGGCTCACAAGAGTTAAAACTATATAGATTGTAGTAGGTTTTTTTTTTCTTTTTGCTACAAATGTGACTTCTTAAAAATATATTCTGCGGCATTTCATGTATGCCCTCCAAGCTGTGCTGCCCCAATCTATAGTCTTCTTTTAGCAGAAAGGCAGGAAAAAGCTTTGAAATGTGCATTTGTAGGATTCTCTTAAATTAACCCAATAGGACAGGAGCACAACAATGAATGCTTCCTTTCTTTCAGTTTGTATTTTTGTTACTATAAATAACACTCTGCTGAATTATTTCACAGAGCTAAGAAAAATAATTTGCCCAAAGAACAATTTAGCTGCCTGTGTATTTTGCGAAACCAAACTAGAGTAGCACTGTCCTGGAAAATCCCTACATGCTCTGCTTCAAAACCATTTTCAACATGGATAAGCAAGGCATTAAAATCTCTTTGTGAGGTGAGAAGCTGGAAAGTTGCTTTTATATACCGCTTGAGAACTCAGTGCCTTGGGTCAATAGGGCAGCATTTTAGCTTTCCCATTTTCTTCTTTCCCCCTAATAATTTTATGTGTTGTCATTCCCAGTAAGAAACAAGCTGTCAAGGTAAATAAAATTTACCCAGACTTAAAGAACTCAGCAAGACTTCTAATTTTCTTTCTTTGGCAGTTGTCTGACAATAAAGGTAAGCTCCTAAACCCATGTTAGGCCAGCATCCCTTTTTAGAAAAGGTATGATCTTTGGTACATTTTTTTATTGTTATCATTGTTGATGGCGTCTGTACTTATAATTGTGTTTAATGGCTTTATTTTGGTCATTTTGAAAACACTTCTTTCCATCTTTGCACAGAGGGGATACAGTGAAATTCGTGAAGTTAAACAGTTCCATTTTACCGGCTGGCCTGACCATGGGGTGCCGTACCACGCCACGGGGCTGCTTTCCTTCATCCGGCGGGTCAAGTTATCCAACCCTCCCAGTGCCGGCCCCATCGTTGTGCATTGCAGGTGAGTGGTGGTCCACATGGCCTTGACCATATGCAGCCAGCTCTTTTTAGAGTATCCAGATAAAACGTTTAAGCACAAAAACTAATGTGTGCTTACAAAGTTCCAGCTTGCATATATTACAGAGAGAGTAAAACAGCCATAAAATAAAAGTTAGCTGTTCAGTAGGCTGTAAACTAGAAACTTAAGAAATGCATACATTCAACCTAATGTGTATAGTGGTTATCCACAATTACAAATGTAGAAACTCTGCCTTTTATTGGCAACATCTGTGGTTTGGGGGTTTTTTTCCTATCACTTTTCCAATCCCATATTGTATGGAATGGTAGGCTGAAATAGAGATTTCTTGCCAATCTAGAAAATTCCCAATGGAATCCCAGCTTTTAAAACTAAATTTGAGACATACAGAATTACTAAATGGCCTAAATTGCAAGAATTTGTGTTGCAAAACAGCTATTTAATTTTTTTTTTAAAAAAATATACGGCCCATTAGAGGACCTTGAAAACTGCATCAGTGAGATTCAGCAAATATATGGCAAAAACATGAACATTATATCCAGACTTTGGTCTGATTAGAAACTTCTTTTAAAACAAGCATTCAGAGACACTAAAAGCAAATTACATGGCCTCATTTTGAGGTGTGACCAGAAAAATAAGTACTGAATCTGAAAAGCTCTCTCTAAATGATGCTACACACCATTTTCAAATACTATCCAAGCTATGTAATAGGTTTTACTTAAGCATTTTTGTTCTTTCTGAAAATCCAACCTATTGAGGATTTAAATAACCATGTATAAAAGGGGGAAAAAAACAGAGAATGAAATAAAGGTAAGACATCCCATAAGAGCAAACACTGTGTACCCTGGGAGAAAAAAAAACAACCTTCATTTCATTCCTCCTCAAGAAATCTGATGTACTCTTCAATTACTTTTCTGTCTCAAACCCTGGGAACAGTGATTGAGAAGATGGTAGAGGAAAAAAAGAAATAGAGATAGCTGCAATATCTTTTGCTTAAATTTCTAAAAGAACAGTGAGTCCAAGAGAAGTGACCAAATCTGAATAACAAAGAAATAATGTCACTAGCCCATCTACGTGTTTAGAAGATGAGATAAATAGGTTTTTAATTTAAGGATTTGTTGATTTATCATAGAGGTTTACTTTCTTATGAATTGCTTGCTTCAGAAGTGCTCCAAGATTCTCAGATACTCTCTTGAAACAGAAGTGTCATTTTCCACTTGCACTCAGGTATCTCTGGATTTATGGAGAAGAAGCAGCTGACTACAAAGTGAATTTCAAAAAAAAAAAGTTATCTTGTTTGCTCCATTGACTTCTATATTTAAAATTGAAGAAATAGTCCCCAGTAGTAAAATAATAACAGTATATTATGATTCAACTTTTGGATTAAATACAGTAAGATAGTGGCTAGCTTTGTGTCTTGCTGAGAATCACATGCTACTCACAATACATTTTCATTTTCCCTCCAGATCATTACTCAGTCTTTATACTATTGGTCTCCTCTCCTCTGATAGCCATCATTTTCTTTCCCACCCTCACCATTAGCATTTCCTGTGAATTGTGGCTCCTCAGATTTCCTATTTAAAGTTTTTGATTTAGTTTTCTTGTGCCTTGGTATTTACAATTGTCTCTCTAAGGGACAGCAATGCCAGTATACTCACATTGTTGCCAAAGGACCCACAACTAGATGAATATAAAAATATTTCAGTTGGGAGTTAAATTTCAAAGCACGAATCCACCACTTGATAAATTCCATGAGATTGAAATTACGTGTATTAAATTTACATCAAATGAAGACCGTGAGAGAGAGAGATGAAACTTGAATGACATATGCACATTATTTTCAATTTGGAAATAATTTGGAACTCTTGTTCCAGTCTTTAGTTTACACTAAAGCAGACACTCTACATGTAAAATTATGTGTGTCTTGCACTTCGGTAAAGCAATTTGGTTCTACCTGATGGTGGAAAAGGTCTTTATGAAACATATAAAGACAAACATGTTCCTATAGTTCTTAAAAATTTTTTTTTCAGTGCTGGTGCTGGACGAACTGGCTGTTACATTGTGATTGACATCATGCTGGACATGGCTGAAAGAGAAGGTGTCGTTGACATCTACAACTGTGTCAAAGCCTTAAGATCTCGTCGTATCAATATGGTCCAGACGGAAGTATGTTAATTCACCTCTAGTGCACTTTTTTTTGTTTTTGCAAAAAAAACGACAGTTGTTTTTCATATGTAATCAATATTAGCTCATGAAGTCATATACAAAAATACTGGCATTTCAATTAATATTTCCATATAGAGAAAATTCTCTGTATTCTCTACCTTTGATGATAGAAAAGTTTTATTAAAATGTTATGAAATTTTCTTTTTCTTTCCTTTGATAGGAACAGTACATTTTTATTCATGATGCAATTTTAGAAGCCTGCTTATGTGGAGAAACTGCTATACCTGTCTGTGAATTTAAAGCTGCGTATTTTGATATGATTAGGATAGACTCCCAGACTAACTCTTCACATCTCAAAGATGAATTTCAGGTATTAACTATTTCTAAGGCCTCTTCTATTATTTATTACAATTTGTTGTAGGCACTACTAATTCTTTATAGGAAGGTCTTTCAAGTCAAATGTATAACCTTTGACCCCTATTTGAAGCATAATATAATACCTGTCTCTTTCATTATACATATTATGGAGTCACTTTTGTATTAATGTGCTCATATCTGCTGTATCCTGAAGGGCAAATAAGTTCAGACTCAGGAAAGAATACTGGTAGAAGGTATCATAAAAGTCAAATTTGGTGGTGATTTGTGTGTATTTATAACCTTTTTGTTCCATGCAGTCTTATGGATTTTGACCTTCTGTGTCACTTACAATGTGAGATCAAGCACATTAATAGTAATAGCTGAAGTTTGTAATAAACATTGTCTCGAAATAGTCTTGAATATTTTCACTAGCCTTAAAACATCCTGAAGGTGTGAAAATGAAGTCAAGGGTAGCTCTAGAAACTGAATTCTTTGATTCTTGGTCCAGTGCTCTTTTCAGCATGCCAAGCTTATCTTCAACTATGGCGTGGCAAAACATGATGACAAATGACACAGTTTCCAGCATTGACGAAGGGTCATCATCATCATAGACCCTACCTGATTGTATTTGCTTTGGTTGGGCAATGCATTTTGCAGGTAGCTGCGTTGTTTATCTTCCCTCTTCCCTTTAAGAAGAGGCACATTGAACAATGTGTGTCTGGTTCCTTTGTCACTTCTCAGGCTTCATTAGCTTTAACTACAAAGTCTATCAGCCTGTCGTAGTGGCAAATGCCATTGCCTTGCACAAATCCTTGACTTTCTACCTGGCCTCCTAAATACTTGATGGGTGTGTGTTAAACTATTAAGTGGGTCACTTTCTTTTAATCTGGGTTGTTCCCTTTTCTTTTTAGACTCTGAATTCAGTCACCCCTCGACTACAAGCTGAAGATTGCAGTATAGCATGCCTGCCAAGGAACCACGACAAGAACCGTTTCATGGACATGCTGCCACCTGACAGATGTCTGCCTTTTTTAATTACAATTGATGGGGAGAGCAGTAACTACATCAATGCTGCTCTTATGGATGTAAGAGACTGCCCTCTTTGTTAGTGCGGAGTGCCATGAAAAACTATATAATGCAATTGAATACTGGCTAGTTTTCTTTTCTAGGAAATAAAAACAGCCTAAAGAGGAAAATTAGAAACTTTCATTGAAATACAAATTTTTCTGGAGAATGATTTTAGATTTCCCCACAGGGATTCTTGCAAACGATTATTTTTTAAAGCATAATTGTAGAATTGGAGCTTGATTGTCAATCACTGCATTCGTATAGGACATAACTGCAGGTTGTATGTCTCATCTTAATTATTTTCAGAAAAGAAAATCGTGGCTTATCTATTCTGAATATAGTTAGGAATGAATTTTTTAAGTCACAGAATGCCATATCTCACTAAAGGTGTGTTAATTTGGGAAATTTTTGTCTGTGACATTTAATGTTTCACTAATTTGAAGCTAACTTGTTTTATTGGCCATTAATTAATAAAGACTACTTATAACTAACTAGGGAAGGCATGGATGATACCATGTCAACACATCCGTCATAACAAGGGAACTACTGTACCTTCTTCCAGTTTTCATAAACTGTACATGCCCAGCATATACTCGATGTGTTAATATCCTATAGACAGAACAACATGGAAAGAGAATTTTAAATTATGTCTTTGGCCACTACCTTGATTACCTTGTAAAGAAGCAAGAAGGTTGTCAGAGTTTTATTTTTAATAGTTTACTGCCTTCACATCCAAGCTTTTGCCCTTTGACAGCTGAAACCATAGCATAGAGAAATTAGAAGCCAGGATTCATTCCTTTCTGACTACAAGGAGACTTTCTAAGTTGTTGCTTCTAGTGCGCTTCCTAAAATTACCTTCTGTAAATTAGTAGCCTGGCAGTAGAGACTTAGAAAAGCCCACATTCTACTGCTGAGACTAGTCTTAGCCAGTCCCTTTCTCTTTTGGGCACTGCAGAGCAGAGTAGTGCAAAGACAAACTCAAATGAAAAGCTCTCATCCTTTCTGTGACCAGTATCTTGCCTGGCCATTAATCACATCTGCAGAAATCACACTGCATCCCAGTTGTACCTTTCCTTCCCCTCCTAGGCGTCTGGAAAGGAAAATATACTAAATACAGGGACAATATGTCAGACTTGAGTCTAGATTGGAAATAAAAAAGGATGTGTGAAAAAGGAAAAGAGAACATAATATTAGGAAAAGTAATTAGGAAATAATAATAGGAAAAGTATTGATACCTTTGAATTTATTGTCTTTGGCATCTTTGGCAAATATTTTGCAATTTTCAGGTTGTTGTCTTTTCAATATGGAGATTGATCCTCGTAATCTACCTGTCCCTACTCTCTGCTGAATCCTCTATTATTCAAAAAAGATACATTTCATAATCAAAGGTGTTCTGTGGATTTAGTAGTGGAGTTAAGCTTTCAGACAAGTAAGGTTGGGTTTGGTTTACAGGAAGAGGGATTATCACTCAATACTCCCTCCTTCTCCCTACCTTCTACCCCTATCAATAGTGGTACACCCTTTTGCCAGGCCTGTAAAGAATTAGGAGGCAGTAAGGCCAGAGATTCTGTGACTTCAAAGCCTTGTGTATGCTCCTGCATTTAGAAAGGAAAGAAATAAAAAATCTTCAGTCTTCTCCTTTATCACCTCCTCCTTATGCATTTCCCCTCCTCTGTGATGTAAAAAAAAAAAAAAATGAATGGATGGCTGCTCTGACTTACCTTTCCATGAACTAGACATTTAATTGGAAGGAAAACTTACTTCCTTCTATTCCTTTCTCATTAGCCTTCATACCTTTAAAAAAGGAGGCACTCCTTGTAAAAAAGGAGTTACACCTGCAGGTGTAACTTTATAAGGTTTTGAGATCATTGAGAAGTAGCCTTGTCAATTACCATGTACTCAGATCTATTCTGCAGTCTTCTATGGAATGGAATACCATGGCTATTCACATTTCCCAAATGGTGGTCGCCTCAGTGAAGTCCAAGATCAGTTCCACATTTGAAGGAATTAACAGTAGTATGATACAAATGGGTCAGGAGATTCCTGACAATTTTTGTCAGCATTAAGGAAATCTATCTTAGAAAACTGTCTACTGTTTTTTGTTTTTTGGGTTTTTTTTTACAAATAATTAGATTAAATCATTACATAGAAACATACATTTCTACTTCAGCATAGATCATCAGTCTGTAGAATAACAGGTTGCCTGGGCAAGATAAACATTACCTTTACTACCCCTCCCTATGGAAAGAGATAATATATTGTGTTCTAATCAAGGGGAGCTTGACAAACAAAAAGCCATCTCCCCACTTAGGTGGGGTCAAGTTACTCTATGCACTTGAGAATCTTAAATGATTGAAACTGTTATGGTGACAGTTGGTATGCATTAGAAATGCTCAGGAAACCATAGGAAGTGGATTGTGCCCTAACAGATGTGCAGAATGTGCTGATCATATCCGTATACTATAAAAGCACAGGAGTTTGAGGTACTTGTGGTTTTTCATATTTGGAGTGGAGGAGAGTCAAACAGTTTTATTTACACACACTCACATACACACAGATGATTGATTAATAGAAAGACATACCAGGCTGGGCACAGTGGCTCATGCCTGTAATCTTAGCTCTCTGGGAGGCTGAGGCGGGCAGATTGCTCAAGGTCAGGAGTTCTAAACCAGCCTGAGCAAGAGCGAGACCCCATCTCTACTATAAATAGAAAGAAATTAATTGGCCAACTAATATAGAAAAAAAATTAGCCAGGCATGGTGGCGCATGCCTGTAGTCCCAGCTACTCAGGAGGCTGAGGCAGGAGGATCACTTGAGCCCAGGAGTTTGAGGTTGCTGTGAGCTAGGCTGACGCCACAGCACTCACCCTAGCCCAGGCAATGAAGTGAGACTCTGTCTCAAAAAAAAAAAAAAAGAAAGAAAGAAAGACAAACATACCAGAGGTTTTGTGCTTGCTTTGCCTTCAGCCTTTCAGAGACTGATAACCTTAGGAAAATTGACATAGCCTATCAGGTACCTAATAGAGGATCTTAACCTCGAGAAGTTCTTTAGTTTCTTCTTTTATATCTGTCCTGTATTTACTTCTCTCAATAAAGTAAAAATTCAATTCTTGACTTGAATTGCATTGAAATCTACCCACCAAATTGACTCATTACTGCACTAGTTCCAAGATATTCCAGAGGTCCACATCTTTTATTCCATGGCTTAAGTGGCCATCTGGCTACATCTCTATGTGAATTTATTACATCTTACTGGTCCTACATTGAAGTATATTGAATCTGTTTGTACAAGTGATCATGCGTTTTAAGTTCTTATGTTTCTTCCTCTATATTGTTTCTTTACAGAGCTATAGACAACCAGCTGCTTTCATCGTCACCCAATACCCTCTGCCAAACACTGTGAAAGACTTCTGGAGATTAGTGTATGATTATGGCTGTACCTCCATTGTGATGCTAAATGAAGTCGACTTGTCCCAGGTTGATGGCTATGGTTTGCTTTTGTGTACTTGTACACACTTAATAAAGTAATAATAAAATGCTAAAATCTGCTTTATACTACCCTAATTAGAAAAAATAATTCTCATTTCTTTTTCTTTCAAAACACTCATCATCTAGGGCTGCCCTCAGTACTGGCCAGAAGAAGGGATGCTACGATATGGCCCTATCCAAGTGGAATGTATGTCTTGTTCAATGGATTGTGATGTGATCAACCGGATTTTTAGGATATGCAATCTGACAAGAGTAAGTCATGTTTGGATCATTCTAACTCTAAATGAGCTAATCCAGAACAAGTAGATCATAAACATATGGGATATAATTCCATTCCGACAACAGGGAGAGTAGAATTATTTAATAACAAGCACTACACGATTCATCCCAAAGCTAGTAATCATCTTATAGCGTAGTACTATAACAAAAATGCACTCCAAATTCAGGAAAGTAGAAATGCTAGGAGCTAGGTTTTCTGGTTAGTTACTAGACTGACGTATTCCATCTGGAAATCTAAACTCAGATGTACTGGGCTCAGTCAAGTTTGACAGTCTGGGCCTCAACCCTGAGCACATGTGGATTTATCTTAAAGATGACTGCATGTTTTATTAGTATTGCCATCCAGCCCAAAAAGGTATGTGACTTAAAAATAAGAACATAGTAATTATAGTGACAGAGGAGCTTTACCTCAAGAGGAAGGGATATGTTAGATCAGCCATTATAGTAGGGTTCCATGTCACTGTTCAAGTTCGATGTATAAGAGGCATGAAGGAAAAAGTAAATCATGTATTTTTTTAGGGACTCACCATTACTGATTCTCTTACCTATAATTTCATCTTCCTAAATGTCCCAACCCTTGGCTCTGCCCGGATCTAAAGGTAGAACCAGTGCTGCTACCAGTGTGCCTTTTCCCAGCAGCAAAGTAACAGCTACTGTGTCCCTCAGAAATCTTTTTTTTGCCCTGACTTTTCATGTGCTTTGCACTACATGACAAATTAGATGTGAGGGTGAGTCTCCTTCACAAAAATGAAAAGTACTAATCAAAACTGTTTAGATTGTATAACCAAGAAGCAAACAGAATTTGAAAAGAAAACATTAGTAACTTTCATGGAACTAAGCTCTTTTTAAAGGGAAAGATTGTTCTGTTTTTTAAAGTACCAGCTCTATGTATGCGTATTGTTTTAAGTGTGTCATTAGGGTTGTCAGGTTTCAGTGTTTTTTCGTATCAAAATGACTATATATGTGTCTGGCTAATAAGTCTATATGTATATGACTATGAGCAGGGAATAAAATCATATCCAATTCTGTTGCTAATTTCAGAGGAGAAAAAAGGATAACTTCAATCATGTCATAACATTCTTGTATATCTTAGATGTTAATTTAAATGGAATCTCATTATGTCTGCACATCTGTCACAGTGTGGTTCTAGTAATATTTTAGTTGAGAACGCGTAGCTGCTGAAGAGAGTATGGCTGGTCTGTTAATTGAGGTGTTTATATGGAAAATATTCTAGGAACAGGAACTGAAATCTGTTACCTTTTTAAGTCAGTATCTTTGTTTATTTGCTGAACTTCCTATTTGGTGTTCTGGTCCTTATTAGTGCATGATTTTTTTTTTCTGTTCCCCATCTCATTATATAACATCATTTACTTCATTAAATATTTAGTATGCACCAACAACAAGTTGGGTACAGTACTACATAGGGCCTGTATCTAACCAAAGGATGCAGGAGCCCTTGCCATATGGAGCTTCAGATTTGATGTTGTCTTCTATGATTTCCTCATGCATTACATTCTCTTCCTTACGTTCTTATTGGAAGGTTCATGGTTTTGATTCACAGTATTACTCTTTGGAAAATATATACAAGGTTCTAATAATACAGAAATTAGGAAAAAGATTTCCTTGTCCTTAAGGAATCTATATATTATCAGAAAGAAAAGCCTTGAATAACTGTAAAAATTATTTATTAAAATGATACATTTTACAAAGGAAAGAATACAGAGGGTTTAACTGGGCAACCTGACATAGCTGTGCGATCAGAGCTGACGTCTTTGAGATAGTTGTATTTAAGCCAAAATTTAAAGAATCAGTAGGAGCTATTTGGGGGTGAAGTAACCATTCTGGTTTGCCCGGGATAGAGAGCTTTCTGGAGACATGCAAGTTGTAGTTGCTAAGACAACAAAACACCCAGGCAAATCTGGGACAAGTTGGTCACTTTATTTGGGATTGAGAAGGGCAAGCAAGAAGGAAGCATTCAAGCAAAGGGGACAGTAAAAGAAAAGTCCCCAAGGCAAGAAGTAACTTTGTAAATGGACTAAAAGAAAGCCAAGGGAAGGTTGTTAAAGGAGGTGGAGCCAGATCATGATCACTTACGGATTTTTAAGTCATAGCAGCAATTTAGATTCTATGCTGGCATCACTTGGGAGCCATTAAGACAGGGAATGACAAGATCATATTTGCCCTCCAAAATAATTATGATGCTTGTAGTAAGAAAGGATTGGAAGAAAATCAAAGTTTATTCAGGGAGATCAACTAGGAGATAATTATCATAACTTGTCATTGGGACTACAATGATGTCAATGGCAATAAAGAGAAGGAAATGAATTTGAAAGTTATTTAGGAAATACAGTCCTGGGAATTGATTACTTGATATCGGGTGTGAGGGAGAAGCCAGATATAAAGGATGATTCCTATGTTTCCTGTGATTATTTAGAATGTTTTCATACTGGCATGTACGTATTTAGGACTTACATCAGCTAGACTCAATCCAGTGTAAATTTCATTTGTACTGTATATCATCTGCATCTTTTACTTTTTAGTAAAAATCGTAGTCCAGGCTAGGTACTGTGGCTCCCACCTATAATCCTAGCACTCAGGGGAGGTGGAGGCAGGTGGATTATTTGAGCTCAGGAGTTTGAGACCAGCCTGAGTAAGAGCTAGACCCTGTCTCTACTAAAAATAGAAAGAAACTAGCTGGACAACTAAAAATACACATAGAAAAAATTAGCCGGGCATGGTGGCACATGCCTGTAGTCCCAGCTACTCGGGAGGCTGAGGCAGAAGGATCGCTTGAGCCCAGGAGTTTGAGGTTGCTGTGAGCTAGGCTGATGCCACAGCACTCTAGCCTGGGCAACAGAGTGAGACTCTGTCTCACACACACACAAAAAAAATTCTAGTCCAAACTTATTTACACGAAAACTCTTTTCCCTCTACAGCCACAGGAAGGTTATTTGATGGTGCAGCAGTTCCAGTATCTAGGGTGGGCTTCTCATCGAGAAGTGCCTGGCTCCAAGCGGTCATTTCTGAAACTGATACTGCAGGTGGAGAAATGGCAGGAGGAATGCGAGGAAGGGGAAGGCCGGACGATCATCCACTGCCTGTGAGTAGGGCAGTTCAGCCTGACCGTTGCCTGGGCTGTGGTGCTTATTTTCTCAGTAGCCTTTGCATTTTCTGTATGAAAGAGTATCCAACTCACATCTTGCACACCTCCTATAGATATTATTCTAAAACAGTCTTCCTTATGATTCTATAATTAACTACTAACTGTATTGTTTTATTTTTTCTAAATATTAGTTATTATATGATTTAAACTCTTTTGAACACTATCCCAAGCAACCTCTTACTTACAGTTTACAAATATATCAGAATCTCAAGGTGTCTAGGTTGCAGCTATCTATGCCTATGGCATATTCCTAAGTGTAAGCGACTGAGCTAATCCCATCCTCACGTTTCCTCCTCTGCTCTGTACACATCCATGCACACCTGTGAAGCAAAATTAAGACACAAATGGAAAACAATTTAAATGGGTTTTTTTTTTCCCAGACATACATGATTGTGCAACCTACGGTCATCCGGCACTGCTAACTCAAATGCCTTTGCTTTCAGAAATGGTGGTGGGCGAAGTGGCATGTTTTGTGCTATAGGCATCGTGGTTGAAATGGTGAAACGGCAAAATGTTGTCGATGTTTTCCATGCGGTGAAGACACTAAGGAACAGCAAGCCAAACATGGTGGAAGCCCCGGTGAGTCACAGGGTCTTAGGCTTAAAAGGGATCTTAGAGATTAGTTCTAGATCTTTATTGACTAGCCGTGATATACACATAGGGAATCAGATGTGAAAAATGAATCATTGTAGGGACTTTAATAGATTGTCAAACATCCCTCTCTACCCACAGAAACTTGATCTCATCTCACAAAAACTGCTAATAATGAAAATAACTATTTTCATTTAATTTGGGAAATGTATAGGATTTTTTACTATTATAGCCAATAAATATTTGCTGCAATAAACTTCGGTGAATGATTCTATAATAAGCATAAATCCTGCTATCTAGGCTGTATTTTTCATTTATTTTTATTTCTTAAAGCATATTGAGTTAACGTATAAAACATTCATCTAAGGGATATAGTAATAAGTTACATCAGCACCCTAGATACTCAGTGTTTTTTAAAGGACAATTGAAATTTATTTTTGTCATTATCCATAATTTTTCATTTTCTGATCAAATTATAAATTTTTAATCTGTCATTGTGGACAGTCTACGGCAGCTCCTCCAACTGTAGAATGAACTTCATGTTTCCTATAATGCTACTTGAATTTGTCAGGGCTCATAAAATCAGAACATATAAGATAAGAGCGAATAGATGTGTGCCAAGGTTTATCTGAGTGAAGCTGTACACAGAATATGAAAGTCAAACCTCTAACATATTTTACTTCTAAAGAGAGTTGTCTGTGGTTACATATATGTGCATCATGGGATCACATTAGAAGCAGCTGTATAGTTTATGCTCACAGAAACATAAACCAGAAAAACCAAGGCATCATTGTTGCTTGCCTACGTTTATCAAGATGATCAGATAACTAAAATGTGCAATTCAATAAGCCTTTAAAGTTTTTTCACCACTTCCTGCTCATGGATTGTTCACACAGAAGTTGCATTGCTTCCTGAGACAAAATCTGAAGACTTCGGTTTATACTGTTTCACTTTTATGAGTGGTACCAGACTTCTGCCCTTTCTAAAGTCC
This sequence comes from Microcebus murinus, assembly GCF_040939455.1. Classification (NCBI taxonomy): domain Eukaryota; kingdom Metazoa; phylum Chordata; class Mammalia; order Primates; family Cheirogaleidae; genus Microcebus; species Microcebus murinus. The sequence goes on from NC_134108.1 coordinate 33,544,647, forward strand.
CCTAAAATCCCCCTCTACTCCACCTCAACCTTCAGGGTTATTGCAGTTGTCTGGACAAGATGGTGTTGGTTTTGCCTGGTGTGCTGGCACGGGAGATGGGGACTGGGAGTGGATTTGAGGGATACTTGAGGTGAAACTTTCAGATCTTACAAACTGGATGGGTAATGGATATCTTTAAGTTCTTTTGCAGTTTGGAGACTTCTTAATGTAAACTCTGCCTCCATGTTTCAAGTCTTCTTAAAATCATCAGTAGGGTCACTTCTGGCTTCAGAATTTGACTTTTACTTCCAATTTTCACTTTGATTTCTCACCTTTTCTATTAAAAAAAATCTGGTTAAACTCTGCCATTCTAGAGCCTTCTGAAGAGTTACTATTTTCATATTCACATCCCATATATCCATGTATCCTGATTAAATACCCACCCTCTGGTTTTTGTTTAATGAGTTAATGATTAGTTCAGGATGTTATAGAGTTGAGCTGACAAAGTTGGTAAGGAAATTGAGAGCATAAACAAAATTGCTGGAGATTACTTAAAGAGACCTAACTGTTTCCAGGCATTTTTTGGTTCTTTGGATGCCCTTGCCACAGTGGTAGGTTAATTTAAATCATACCTACTTGGTAAATAGGGTAGGAATGATAAGGACCTCTTGAGGGAAATTTTATTACTCCAATTTATTGTTGGAGACACCTGGAAGTTCTTTAGAAATATACATTTTAGACTGTTTTCCAATTTAGCCTGAATTTTACCTGCTTAGACTGAGTAGGGAAGTTTTAAATGTTATAAGTCATAATTTGTAATAGGGTCGTTGAATTTTTCTAAATTCAGGATAATGGAGCAAGTCTATACATGAACTTAGAGGAAAGGCAGTTTGAACTCAAAAATGTTATTGCCAACAAGTTCTCTTAAATAAATAAAGGCAGCAGAATAAGTTTTCAGGTATAAATAGAGTCATACATTTTAAGAACCAACTATTCTTGAAAAATTTGCTTAAAAACTCTAATAGCCTGAAATTGCAAAATGGCATTTAAAAATAACTGGCTTTTTTCCTTCTCCTAAGGAAATAATCAAATATGGAGAAAAATATTTGTACATGTTCACAAAATAGAGAAAAAAATTTAAAAACTTAACAATTAATGCTAGATTTTTATATTACAAGATATTAATATGGAGAAAGACTATAACAATGTTTTAAGAAAGTAAAATACAAAATTGTTTTGAAATATGTAATTATATTTATTCCAAGATTATTATTTCAACCATACATAAAAAAGGACTCAAGCAAACTGAGGAGATATCTTAACAATTGTTTCAGATGATAGAATTATATCTCTTTTTCTTTATATTTTTCTGTGCTGGGAAATTTTTCTGTAAGGATCAGATACTGCTATTGTAATCAAATACAAATCTAGACATTAAAAAATTTTGAGAGAATAAATGCTGGCGTGGTTGCGGAGAGAGAGGAACACTCCTACACTGCTGGTGGGACTGCAAACTAGTTCAACCTCTGTGGAAAGCAATATGGAGATACCTTAAAGCAATACAAGTGAATCTACCATTTGATCCAGCAATCCCATTGCTGGGCATCTACCCAAATGATCCAGTGATACTCTACAAAAAAGACACCTGCACTCGAATGTTTATAGCAGCACAATTCATAATTGCAAGGCTGTGGAAACAGCCCAAGTGCCCATCAATCCAAGAATGGATTAATAAAATATGGTATATGTATACCATGGAGTACTATTCAGCTCTAAGAAACAATGGTGATATAGCATATCTTATATTTTCCTGGTTAGAGCTGGAACCCATACTACTAAGTGAAGTATCCCAAGAATGGAGAAACAAGCACCAGATATATTCTCCAGCAAACTAGTATTAACTGAGTAGCACCTAAGTGGACACATAGGTACTACAGTAATAGGGTATTGGGCAGGTGGGAGGGGGGAGGGGGGAGGGGGGCGGGTATATACATACATAATGAGTGAGATGTGCACCATCTGGGGGATGGTCATGATGGAGACTCAGACTTTTGGGGGGAGGGGGGAAAATGGGCATTTATTGAAACCTTAAAATCTGTGCCCCTATAATATGCCGAATTAATAAAAAAAAATGGCTAAAACATGTAAATTTTGTGTTATGTACACATAAATTATAAAAAGGACCAGTGCCACTACTCACTAGAATCTCCTGATTTAAAAAAAAATCAATAAATCCAATATGAGCAGATCTTTGTGTTCACACCAATAAAATTATGTCTAAAATGATAAGCTTTAAAAAAAAATTTTTTTTGAGAGAAAGTATGAGGCAAAGATGTCTTTTTAACATCAATTTCCATTTTCTTCAAAAGCAGTCATTAGATTTCAATGTAAAATATGTCTAGATGTTAATCTTGTATATAGAAAAAAATCATAATCCTTGAATAATTTAAATTGGTTGACAAGTTTCATTGGTAGCTATTATTTATCATTAGTCTTTTTCTTACCTTTTCTCACCCCTTTTGTTTTAACATCTTTCAGGAGCAGTACCGTTTCTGCTATGATGTAGCTTTGGAGTACCTGGAATCATCTTAGTTGGGTGAGACTTTTTAAGGCATATCCACGCAGAGACCTGTTCATCTGTTGAGCCAGCAGCTGTTGTACCTGTCATACTTGTGCAGAAAGATTTTAATGTGGGGGGTGGGAGACTTTTACATTTGAGAGGTAAAAGTATTTTTCTTATGAAGTTGTGTATCTTAATAAAAAGGACTTAATTAGTTTCTATTACTGTATTAAAGCATCAACATTTCGTGCCACATAAATTATATTTAATAAGAACCAGATTCAAATGAGAACTTACCGGTGTTTGTATAGTGAATATGCAGCCTTTTCTCTCCTGGTTTCAGTAGAGCAGCTACCACATGTTGCATGAATTAATACTTTCTACGTGGCATTTTCCTCGCTTTTTAAAATGAAAGCTGTTGAATCTTTAAAGGAAGAAGAAAAGCTGTGCAAATTCATAGTAAAGCTCATTTTTTTATATGTTTCAAGTGTAGCAGATCTCTATAAATATATAAATATATATAACTGGCTTATTTTCTTTTAATGTGCAATGATGGCTGGATCATTTAAAGTTCTTTTTAGAAAATAACATAAGCCAAAGACTCAAGTGTAAATATGTCTATATGGAGAAAGCACATTATATTTATTGGTTACTTACATTCCTTTTTTGATGGCTAAAATAGTACCACCACACGATCATTTTTTTTTTTCTGAAGAAAGCTTTTTCTTTAGCTAAAATCAATGGTAAACGATTTTTGTAGATTATTTTTTGTATGTTTTAGTGTAACTAGAGGATAAACTTTTTATTCATAAACCAGGAAGCAATGTTCTTTATAGTGATTCTCTTGTGTACATGCTTGTGAATTAAATTTATGTGAAATACCTTGGCAATTGGGTCTTTTAATATAGGACCAAATTTAAACATTTTGCTGAAAATGTATAGTTTTTCACAATTTCATTAGGTACATAATGGTTTGGTGATCACGTATGAAGAAATGTACACATTAAAAGGCCTCGCTGATGACTTGCAAAATGTTGAACACAGCCTTTAAGCATCATTTAAATTTTAAAGGAATCGATCTTTTCAGCCTGTGGCCAAGCACTGGTCAAGAAAACAAGATGGCAACATTTATGCTTTCAGGGTCAAGTTTTAGCAAACTGTAAACTGTCAAGGTGATAAAATGTTTCTCTTGATGTTTACACGCACAAGCTTTGGGTTCTGACCATAGAAGGTGTGAGCAAATCAATGCCAGATTCCTGTTTTGTGCATTGTCATGGGATTCTCAAGTGAACCTTTCTAAATGTGGTCTTGTTCACATGCTCCATGTAGCTGTAACTTCACATCATCAGCTTGCAGTTTGTTATTGACTAAAGCATTCCAGCGTCCTCTTTCTAGATTGCCAGTTCATGACATGGTGCTTATAAAGATTTAATTAAAGTAAGAATGAAATAAAGTTTTTATAATTACAACAATTATTGTTTGCTCGTCATTTTCTCTTCTTAGTTTTCACACCTTCACCACTATATAAACAACTTATTCCTATACTCAGTGATACTAGCCACAAAAATTAAAAGTTTTGCTATTAAAAGCAAAACTAATTTCCAAGCTCTAGTTTCCTTCATTTGTATTCTCTTAATTGAATGCCAACAGCTCCAGGTGAGTGGAGGGGGAAAGGCCAAGGCCATTTATTTAGTTTCTATATTTATATGTCACTATCCATTCACTAATACGCAGTTACTTGTTTTTCCCCTGCAAATAGTAATATTCATTCCCATTTTACAGATGATGAAATTGAAACTAATGAGAAGGTAAATGGTGTGTCAACAGACTGAAATCTAAGTCTCACTGAGCAGCTTTCTTTTACCATTAAACATACTGTTTCCTCACTGTTGCAAAGATGAACAAAGAAAATTTGCCACTACATTCTTAGCGTTCCTTGTTAATACTTTCCAAGAAAATCAATTATGTACATCTTCGAACCCCCCCCTTTACTGTATGTATTATTAGAACATTTGTGAGTTTCATTAGAAAAAAATTTAGATAAAGCAACTTTCTCTTTTCCTAGGAATGCTAATTTCCATTTAAACATGGAGGCATTAACAAAGAGTCCATAAACTCACCCAAGATTTCTTCACCCAGTAATATTATGTTAATCCTATAGAGGGTTCTGTTTTACTGTGTGACTCTGATTTCATCTCTACTCACATGATTGCACACACGATCAAAGTCACCATGAATACAACTGTCCTCAAAGATCAGAGATCCATGTGGCCTTCAAAAGTCAAGAAAAGAACAAATGAAGTCCTTTTTATTACTATAATAGGAAGTAAAAATGTTTGGGCACCAAAGAGGCCAATTTTTCAGGCAAGAGTGGGGGGAGAGGCCTCAATCTGTTTTTCTCAAAATTCATTTCAAAGCTCATGCTTCATGCCTGTAAGGAGCTCCCTCAGAGTCCTGTGCATGGCCATGTGCCTCGCCCCGACCCAGCCGTGTCCTTCGAGACAGTTATCCTAGCAGAGTACTACATGCTTTTCATAGTTAAGGGCTTTCTATTCTTTAAATGGCTGTCATGAAGTTGAATTTACAGAGCCCCTTCCTGTAATTACGACTAAGAAAATGTTGGAAGTGTGTGGACCAGAGACACACAAGCAACTGTAAATGTATCAGTTTTAACCAAGCATTCCTGAAAATAAGTGTTAGCCCCCTAGTTAGAGCTGCCCCTTAGCCTTTTCTAATAATCTTTGGAGAAAAGAAAGGACTTTGGATGATGGTATTGCTATGTTGAAGCCAAATGATCTCCCATATTGAAAGACAAAAAGGAAGATATTTTTGCCTGGACATGGAGGGGACACAGTGTTTACCCTCTACACGGATGTGCTGATGTGCTCATTCAATATTCATCTTATCAAAAATCTCCTGGATTTCAGGTACTCACGTGATAAGCGTGGAAATCAGACACCAACAGCTGCCCCTTTTCAAATCTGTTCTGTTCCTACAAAATGATGTAAAGAAAAAGGTTCTTAGCATCTAAAAAACTATCAGACACTAATCTGTATTAAGATGCAGGCAAGCAATCTGTAGTTGAACTGGAAATATGAGATGGGCAGTCTGCTAGCTTTAGAATACTTACCTTTGAAATTTGCCTAACTTTCATGGGGGAGTGATATGGTACATTTATATTTAATTTCTGTGCACTTTGACAATCATTCTTTTTCATTAAAAAAAAAAATCCAGAAATCAATATTCTGTCACATAACCCAGCGTAATATGTAATATTTATCCTATAAAATGTTTCCATGGGCAGAAACTTCTCACCCTTCCTAGACTCATTTCACTGTTTTAGTAGACACCCTACTTAATGTAGGGTCAGTGTGCTAATTTATTCATCACTATACTAAGTGAGGATAGACAACAACTGACTGTGGCTCCCTTTACAATTTCTACTTACGTATCATTTCATAAAGCCTCCCCATAGCTTAGGGAGGCTTGGTGTAGGAAAGATATCTGCATTTGTTCACAACTCTGGTCTATTCAAGCAGTCTTCAGAGTATTAGAGTAGTCTCTCTCTGAAACTAAAAGGAAAAGCTCCGTCTTGGGATGTACTTTAAGCTATAAATGGCTTCCGGAATATAAATTGTCCAAAAATCAATGGAAATGTGGTAGACATATAACACTTCTGAATTTCCAGCTCCCTCAAAAGTGAATTGAAATGCTAACCTGGAAGATAACAAACACCACAGAGACACTGTTAACAAATCCTGAAAAATAACAGTGGAGGAGGGTTTCTACACCATTGAAGCAAACATAGCTCCCTACAGAATATCTCTTTAACGTCAAGACTATGCTGAGACTAATTAACCACATCAGAATAAATCAGACTCAATTTTCTGTGTTAGATTTCAACTATTATAGATCATTTTCTACAATTGGCAGGTGCATCATGAGATATGTTATCTGTCATAAAATGTTTTCTCCCACTCCCTTTCCCTGGGCAGATTTTATTAGTCTTTTAAGTTGTATTAGTCATGATTCAGTCAGTGGTATGTAGCATTTAGGCAAAAAAAACCCCCAAACCCCTCAGTACTTAGATGCAATCTATGCGTTCTATTCAGATGTAGAATATGAAGAAAAGGAATATCGAAACTTAGTTACCAGTGAGTCCTTTTCTTAAATAGAAATTAGAATGTACAGACAGGCAGAGGCCACACATTTAGACTATGCTGCATAGTCTCAAAACAAAGTCTAACTGGGACAGTAGGGAAAATGTGATTGTCATGACAGCCAATTGTTATTTATTGAGAAAGGAGCAGCAAACTCATGCCTGCAAGGTAAGCAGGTACTATGAGTGATAGAAGTGGGCCATGTGTGCTTAAGAATGGTCACTCAGAGCCGGGCACAGTGGCACACACCTGTAATCCCAGCTACTCAGGAGGCTGTGATGGAAGGATCACTTGTGCCTGGAAGTTCAAGGCCAACCTGGGCAATATCGACTTCATCTAAAAAAAAAAAAAAAGGTTATATTATTACAAAAAAATCCTTAAAGTGGAACATTTTCTACTAGAAATATTTTTCATCTCTACAGAATAACATTTCCTATTTTTTAAAACATATTTCTCTTGATTCCTCTTATATTTTCCTACTTTGGATTTAAAAAATGGCTACTAGATATTCTGTCATCTTCAGCTCTAAGAAACACGAAAGCATGAGTGATAATAAATGGCAACTGCTGGTTGATACAGGGACCAGAGGGAATGACCTGGGGAGGCCCACTCCCGTATGAGTGAAAGCTCACTCAGTGCCCAAAGAGAATGGCACATACCTCCCAGCAGCCTTTGCTGCATAGGAATGTGGACCCAATAGTGAATGCGCCTTTTTTCAAAGTATAGAAAAATTTTTAGATTTTAAAATTTTGAGTGTTGACAACCAATGAAGTTTATAAAAACATAGAAACAAACCTGTCTGAAGGCTACGTTTGCTGTGTTGCATAAGAGCTGCAGCCCCCCAGTCTGTGACCTCCATAGAGAACCACCTATTTTACTGTTTTGACCTTTTTAAGATGTTTTAAAAGAAACATGAATTTGAGCTGTCTTGAAATAGCTGTCACCACTATTTTTTTCCTATTTGCCTTTTCTCACATATTTTTCTTTTAAAAATGTGTGTATGTGACTCTCAACTCCTAAGATAGATATAAAACAAAAACATGATTGATGTCTTTCTCCTCCCTTTTCCCTGGACTATATTTAGAAACGCATATTTCAGAAAATAACCCCTATATTTTACCTACTAAGCATCACCCAAAATGATGACTAGAAAATAATTCTTCTGGAAATAATAGTATTGAGAACTGAAAAGAGGAGCACTTGTTCCGTGAGCCATGGGATGGCCTGAACTGTTTTAGTGACAATGCAGAAGAGCATCTGTGGAAGTGCCACATTTCCGGATGGTGATTGTACCTGCTGACTTCCCTGGCAGGTGCAGAACAGCATGGGCTCTTGCCAGCTCACAGTGGGAACCCGAACTCTAGTTCCATAAATCTAATCACCTGAAGCGCAGTCAGCAGACCAAAATTTCTTTCTTTTCACCTTTGTGTTATATTCTTGGAATGACAGAGTATGTGTTGATTAAGATTTTCCAATGTCAAGTTCTTTATTGCCTGTGATCAAATGTCACTGAGGGAAAATATCCACTTTCACATAAGAAACCAGAGCATGGATTTTCCCCATGAAATGACAGAATGTTCAGGGGACATTAGAAATGATCAAATCCGATGCCTTTATTGTTAAGGTTAAAAGATTAAACCTAAATTAAATTACAGGGCCATATAATAAATATTTTAAGCTTTACAGCCTTTTGTTTTCTGTTACCTTTTCAGCTAGAGACCTTTCCTTAAAGATTGGGTTAAAAAGTCCTTCAAACAGAAAGGAAATGATAAAAATTTTCAAGCATCAGGAAGGAAGAAATAATGGAAAGAGCAGAATTATGGGTACATACAGAAGCAGATCCTTTTTACATATTTCATAAATCATATTTGATGATTGAAACAAAATTTTAACATAATCTGATGCTCAATAAAATGATAGTTAAAATGGAAAAGAAATAGGGATCTAAGTAGGTTTTTATACTTCCCCCCAAAGTGGTAAAATATCACTACTACTAGATTGTAATAAATCACATATGTTTATTACTATACTCAGAAACCACTATGAAAATTATGCCAAAAGATATGTTCACATAATTCACAGGAAAGAGAAACAGATAAGAACCAGAGAAAACTGACAAAAAAATAAATGACAGGATTTATTGCTAAAATAATTAGTCAATGCCAATAAAAATATAGAAATTGACAGATTGGATAAAAAGCAACAACAAAAAATGAGCCCAGTGTATACTGTCTACAAGAAACTTGTCGCAGCTACTTTTTCACTCCTGAGCTCGGCACCGAAGAAATGAATGATTACTCGAAACAGTGTTTTGAGAGAAGGGGAGAGACCAAAATCCAAAGGAAAAAATGGCCTCTTCAGCTAAGTTTCTCCCCGTATTTATATCCAAGGACACGTGCAAGGGGTCAGGGCCATTTGTTAATTTTTTTAACAACTTCCATACAGGTCAGCTGTTTTCAGCTGACCTTTGCACTCTGCAAACAAGTGGCTTCAGGCAGGTGTTTTTGCCTGGTCCTTCATTCACCTTGCTCACGTTCTTTCCATCCATCCTTTCTTTCCATAGAGATCAGCTGTTTTCAGCTAACCTTTGCACTCAGCAAACAAGCAGCTTTGGCTTCAGGCAGGCATTTTTACCTGACCCTTCATTCACCTTGCTCACGTTCTTTCCATTCATCCATCCATCCTTCTAGGCCCAGCCCCTACAGAAACTCACTTCATATTCAATGAAATGGGTAGGTTGAGAGTAAAAGAAAGGAAAAGCGTATATACCTTGCAATCAGTCAATTTAAAAAATCTTAAATAGCTATCTTAATATCTGCTAAAGTAGACTTCCAAATAAGTAAATGTGTTACAGGCATAAAGGGACATTACATAATGATAAAAGGATCAATCCACAAGAAAGACATACTAATGATGCTCAATGTATACACACCAAACCACAGAGCCTCAAAACACATGAAGCAAAAACTGATAGAAAGGACAGAAGTCGACAAATCTATGATTATGGTTGGAAATGTCAAATGCCCCTCTCTGCAGCTAATAGAATTACTAGACAGTAAATTAGCAAAGATACAGAAGATGTACAACACAATCAATCAACAGGATCTAATTGAAAAAATATAGAACACTCTATCTAACAGTAGCAGAATACATTTTATTCAAGCTCCCATAGAACGTTTATCAATACAGATTATATCATGGGCCAATAAAACAAACCTCAACAAAGTATTTAAAGGAACTATATAATTCTATATGTTCTTTAACCATAAAGGCATCAAACTGGAATTCAATAACAAAAACAATGAGGAATTCTTTAAATATATAAAAATTAAGCTATATTCTACATCATTCACAGGTCAAAGAGAAAGATTAAAAAATGTTTAAAGCACAACTAAAAGGGAAATGTATAGCATTACATGCTTTTAAAAGCAGTACTGACAGGGAAATTTATAGTATTAGTGCTTACACTTGAAATGAGACAAGGTCTCAAATTAATTATCTAAGTCCCTATCTTAAGAAAATAGAAAAAGAAGAAAAAAAAAGCCAAGAGCAAGTAGAAGGAAGGAAATAATAAGAGCAGAAATTAATGGCAATGAAAATAAGAAAACAAAGTATCAATGGAACAAAAATCTGGTTATAGAATATCAATAAATTGATAAACCTCTATCAAGACAAACAATAATAAAAAAAATCCATAAAACAATATCAAGGTTGAAACAGGACATCACTACAAATATTGCACCCATTAAAAAGATAATAAATAGTATAATGCAAAAAAACTTTGTATTCACAAATTGGACAACTTAAAAAAAATTGACCATTCCTAAAAAACTACAAACTATTGAAACCTAACTAAGATAACATAGGTAGGTACTCTGAATAATCTTATTATCAAGAAATTGAATTTATAATTAAAAACTTTCAAGAAATCTCCAAGCCCAGATTGTTGCATTAGAGAATTCTATAAAATGTTTAATTAACACTAATTTTATAAAATCTTTTCAAGAAATAGAACAGGAAAGAACACTTATGAATTCATTTTATGAGGCCAAAATATACCCTCTTACCAAAAACAAAAAGTACACAAAAGTAAAAGTATAGACCAATGTCACTCATAAATTTTACAAAAAAAAAAAATTCTCAACAAAATATTAGCAAAGTGAGCCCAACAAAGTCAAAAAAGAATTATGCACATAATCAAATGGAATTATTTTCATATATGCAAGGCTGGTTCAACCTTCAAAAATGAATCAGTATAATCCACCTTATATCAACAAGCTAACGAAACAAGGCATATGACCCTATATTTATATATATAAATTCTATATTATAATATAACAGAATTATATATTAGTTTTATATATGGATATATATTAATTGATACTTTATACTTACTCACTATTATTGGGAAAGAGGCAAAGATGCCCTCTCTCATCACCTTATTCAACATAGTCCTGGAATTTCAAGAACTTCAATAAAGCAAGAAAAAGAAATTTAAAAATTTCATACAGACTTGAAGAATACAATAAAAATTTTCCTATTTGCAAATGACATGATTATCTATGTAAAAAATCCCAAAGAATCCTAGAACTAATAAATGTGTTAAGTAAATTCACAGGATACAAGATCAAAGCCAAAATATCAATAGCATTTATATTTATTAACAACAAGCATGACAAAACTGAAGACATAATACCATTTATATTTGGTCCACAGAAAATGCAATACTTGGGTATATACTTATCAAAACAGGCACAGGATGTATATGCTAAAAATTATAAGATGTTGATAAACACAATCAATGTATATTTAAAAGATGGAGAGATATATTTTGTTCATGAATTGAAAGAGTCAACATAGTAAATGTTACTTCTTCCCAAATTGATCTATAGATTTAATGCAATGCCTATAAAATTCCCAGTAAGAATTTTTATAGAAACAGAAAAGCTTATTCTAAAATTTCTGTGGAAACGCCTTAGGATAGTTAAAACAATCTTGACAAAACATAAAAAAGTGGGAGAGCCAAGTACAGGGGCACACACCTATAGTCCCAGCTACTCAAGAGGATTCCTTGATCCCAGAAGTTCAAGATCAGACTGGGCATAGTCATGAGCCTTTGTCTCTAAATTTAAAATAAATATATAAATAAGAAAGTGGAAGAAATTACTCCACCCAATATTAAGGCTTACTAAATAGATATAGTAATAAAGAGAATATGGCATTGGTTTTAGAAAAAAACAAATAAGAAAAATCTCCCAGATTTAGTGAAAAGCAGAGTTCTTAGACTTGGTCCCAAAATAATGATCCCTAAAACTAAAAATTGACAAACTGGACCTAATGAAAACTTTTTCTCTGGGAAAGCTCATGTGAAGAGGAAGAAGGACAAGATTAGAGGAAAATATTTGCAAGCTACATATCTGATAAAAGGACTAATATCTAGAATATAAAGAACTCCCTCTGCATCCATGCCAGTATCTATTGTTTTGGGACTTTTTAATAAAAGCCATTCTAACTGGGGTAACATGATATATCATTGTGGTTTTAATCTGCATTTCTCTTATGATTAGTGACATTGAGTATTTTTTCATGTTTATTGGCCATTTGGCTTCTTTTGAAAAGTCTCTGTTCATGTCTTTTGCCCACATTTTAATGGGGTTGTTTGGTTTTTTTCTTGCTTATTTGCTTCAGTTCTTTGTAGATTCTGAGCATTACCCCTTTATTGAATGTATAGCTTGTGAATGTTTTCTCTCATTCTGTAGGTTGTCTATTTGTTCTGTTGATTATTTCCTTAGCTGTGCAGAAGCTATTTAATTTAATCTTATCTCTTTCTGGACTAAGCACAAGCAGTTTGCAGATTGTCACTGGTCTACGGACCACATTTTGAGTAGCATTACTCTAGGGAACACATGCATTGAAGGGACCAGCAGGAAAATAACTAGTGAAGGAGTTTATAAAGTAACAGAAGGAACTAAAACAAGGAAATCATGGATTTGTGGAAAAGTAGGGAATTTTTAAGAAAGAGGAAATGGTTAAATATGTTGACCGCAACAAAGCTCACGTAGGTTGAGGACCAGAAAAGAAGCTATTGAATTGACAATTAAGATATCACTGACATTTTAAAGATAAACTTTAGGAGAGTACTAGTGGTAGTAGAAAAAAGCCAAGCTACCAGGCTGAGGAATTGAGGAAGTAGTGAGAACCAATGAGGACTACCCTTCTAAGAAGCTAGATAGTTAAGAAATGGAAATAGTGTGGTAGCTTAGGGGTGCAAAATCATCAAAGGAAGACTTCTTAGACCAAAAGAGACCCCCCCCCCTAAAAGTTTTAATATCACTGAAGGGGTCTCAAGCTGAAGAGAGTTCTCTCTTCAGACAGAAAATCTAAGAAAGATTGTTTTGGTCTTACAACAATCTTCTTAAAATTAATATGCAGGTTGGAGGAGATGAGGGAAAATTTCTTTTAAGAATCTATAGAATTTTGAATACTTCTTTGATTGTGCAACAGAAAATGACGGGATTTTAATTGACTCAATTGCTCCTGGGTTGTGTGGAAGGAAAATACATTTTAAGTACTAGAGAACATAGTTAAATTTATCCATAGAAAAGATACATTTTTTTTTGTAAATTGAGAAATCTCTCTTTGACTTATAATTGTAAAGTGGTAAATCTGGATGCTGAAAAACTGGGTTTAAATAAAGCAAGGCCTACCTAGAAAAAGAATAAGAAGAAGAAAAAAGAACTTTCAAAAACTCAGGTAAAAAACAAAATGAAAACAATGAGAAAGCAATTAGAAAATGGAAAAAACACATGAAGAAGCATCTCACTGATGAGCATATACAAATATACACATGAAAAGATGATCAACATTGTTAGCCATTAGGGAAATGCAAATTAAAACCACAGTGATATGTCACTACAGAACTATCAGAATGGCTAAAATAAAAAATAGTGACAATACCAAACACCAAATGCTGGTGAGGATGTAGAGAAATTGGATTATGCATATATTGCTGGTGGAACTATAAATGGTAAAGCCACTCTGGAAAAAAGTATGACAGATTCTTACCTAAACATGCAATAACATACAACCCCGCTATTGTGCCCCTGAACATTTATTCCAGAAAATTGAAAACTTATTATCTTATCCCATTCAGGGTGCTCTAACAAAACTGAGTTGCTTATAAAACAACAGAACTTTATTTCTCATAGTTATGGAGGCTAGGAAGTCCAAGGCATAGGCAGATTCAGTGTCTGGGACCCACTTTCTGTTTCCTAAACCACCATCTTTTCACTGTGTCTTCACATGGTAGAAGGGACTAGGGATGTCTCTAAGGTCTCTTTTATAAAGGCATTGTCATAGTTGGTTTTGTATTGCTATAACAGAATACCTGAGATTCGGTAATTTTTAAAGAATAGAAATGTACTCTTATAGTTCTAGAGGCTTAAGAGTCCTAGTATCTAATCGCCTTTGGTTTGGCACAAAATAAAAAAAAAGAGAGAGAGAAAATCTAACCTTCCTTCCCTGAAAGACAAGAATCAAAGCAACAGATTCTTCTGCTGACTTTGAAGAAGCTTCTAAGTTGCAAGGGGCAGGCCCCTAACAAATGGCAATTTACATCTTCAAAGACTGCAAAGGCTTCTAGGAGCTGAGAGTAGCCCCAGTGGCAAGCAAGAATTAAAGACTTCAGTCCTACAACCACAAGGAACTGTATTCTGCCAACAACAGCATGAACTTAGAAGAGGACCACAAGGTCTGGAAAGGAAGGCACCTAGATTGAAGCTTTGCAGAGGACCAGCTAAGTCATGCATAGACTTCCTAGTCACCAAAACTGTGAGGTAGTAAGTGTATGTTCATTTTTTAAGTTTTTCAGTTTGTGATAATTAGTTACATTGCATGAAAAACTGATACAAGGGGAAGTAAAGGTGGAAAAACATATATAACTAATGTATATAAAAATAAACATTACAAACAAGAACATATGCATAGCCCCATGGTCCTCAGTCAGCACCTTGGGGTGTGTTAACCCAAATCTAAATTTCTGAAGGGTCTGAAAGATTGGTGGTGCTGCTTGTATAGGGTTACTTTAATTTTCCATAACTTATTACTGGATATGGAAATACTAAGAGGTTGCATTAGTTTCCTAGGGCTACTGTGACAAATTACCACCATTTTGGTGGCTTCAAACAATGGAAATGTAGCCTCTCACTGTTCTGGAGGCTAGAAGCCCAAGATCAAGGTAGTGGCAGGGTTGATTCCTTTTTGAAGCTTTAAGGGAGACTCTGTCCCATGCCTTTCTCCAAGCCTCTGGTGATTGCCTTTGACCCTTAGCATTGATTAACTTGTAGACATATCATTTCATCTCTGCTTCCAAATTCACACGGACTTGTCCTCTGTGTTCTTCTTCTTCTTTCTGTGTCTTCTCCTCTTTTTAAAGGACATTTATCACTAGATTTAGGGCTCACTCTAGTAAACCAGGATGATCTCACTCCATAATCCTTAACTTAACTAAAACTGTGAACACTCTTTTTTCCAAATAAGATTACATTCATATTTGGATAGCCATATCTTTCTGGGGGCTGCCATTCAAGCCACTACACTGGTGTTCCAGAAAAACCCTTGAATTCTAAACCCCGGAATTCTAGTTATTCCGAGCTATAGCAACCATATTTATACTTGATAATTAGGATTAATAACCCAATGAGTACAAAAACACAACAACCCCCACCCATCACTTTTCCTCTTTAATTCAAGAGAAGCTTAGAAGGCCAGGTGGCAGACTTAACTTCCAGCTCAATGACACATTATTGTATCCTCTGAGAAATAAAATTCCAAGATCAATAAAGCCCAAGTGTCAGGAATGGAAAGCGGAAAACTGTGACTGCTTTATTGGCTGTACTATTGAGAAGAACCTCTCCTACTTTCACTCCATGTTTCATTTGCCTCTATCCCTGGTCCAGGCAACTAGGGCCAGAAAGCACAGACACAGCCATGGGAGAAAACCATTTGGATCTAGGAAGCCGCCACTCCTAGAAAGCTTGACATACAGGTAGGTGCACATGCATGTGTATGTTGACATATTTCTAATATGCTTCCAAAGACATACCCCACTATACATATGACCTACCAGATGATCCAACTATATCCAATATCTAACTATAAAATTCGTCAACCACTCTCCAGTAGTATATAATCCAAATAAATAAATCTCATTAAAATGATTTTTATCAAAAATGCTATAACAAATGCTGCCAAGGATATAGAGAAAGGGGACCCCTCATACACTGTTGGTGGGAATGTAGATTAGTGCAATCACTATAGAGAACAGTATGGAGGTTCCTCAAAAAACTAAAAATAGAACTACTATATGACCTAGCAATACCACTACTAGGTATATATCCAAAAGAAAGGAATTCAGTATATCAAAAAGATATTTGCACTCCCATGTTTATTGCAGCATGATTCACAATATCAAAGATTTAGAAGCAACCTAATTATCCATCAGTAGATGAATGGATAAAAAAATTTTAGCACATATACACAATGGAATATTATATAGCCACAAAAAGAAAGAAATCTTGCCATTTGCAACAACATGGATAGAACTGGAGAACATTTTGTTGAGTGAAATAAGCCAAGCAGAAAAAGACAAATCTTGCATGTTCTAACCATATGTGGGAGCTAAATATTAAAAACAATTGATCTCATGGAGACAGAGAGTAGAATGATGGTTACCAGAGGCTGGGAAGAATAGAGGAGAGGGGAGTAAAGTGGGATGGTTAATGGGTGTAAAAATATGATACATAGATAGATAGAATAGAATGATAGATAGGTAGAATGAACAATAGTTGATAGCACAACAAAGTGACTATAATCAACAGTAAGTTATAATATTCTTTAAAATAACTAAAAGAGTGGAATTGGAATGTTCCTAACATGGAAATGTTAAATGCCTGAAGTGATAGATAACACAATTACCTCGATTTGATTAATTCACATTGTATGCTCATATGGAATATCACATGTACCATATAAATATATACAGCTATATAATATATATATTATATATATAATAAATACAGCTATTGTGTACTCATAATAATTAAAAATTTTTTTAAAAAATTAGGTAGTCATTAACCCCTGAGTCCATATCTCTTTTTCTTTTCTTGATTTTTTTTTTTTTTTTTTTGAGACAGAGTCTCACTCTGTAGCCCAGGTTAGAGTGCCATGGCATCAGCCTAGATCACAGCAACCTCCAAGCAATCCTTAAGCAACCTCCTTAAGCAATCCTTCTGCCTCAGCCTCCCGAGTAGCTGGGACTACAGGCATGTGCCACCATGCCCGGCTAATTTTTTCTACATATATTTAGTTGGCCAATTAATTTCTTTCTATTTATAGTAGAGACGGGGTCTCTCTCTTGCTCAGGCTGGTTTCAAACTCCTGACCTTGAGCGATCTGCCCACCTCAGCCTCTCAGAGTGCTAGGATTATAGGTGTGAGCCACCGGGCCTGGCCCATATCTCTTTTTCAAATGGAAAAAGTACCTTTTGCAATATATTCCTTTTCTTACTGTTGGAGTAATATGAAAGGTAATATGAAACAGGGTATAAATCAAAATCTTGGTCTTGTTTAAAACCAAATCCAAGGAAATAAAATGAGCTAGGGAAGAGAGAAAGGCCAAATATATACAGCAAATAAACAAGACAAATGTAGGATCATGATATGTGCTATGCAGAGTGATTACAAAAGGGTGGTGTTTCACCAAGTGACCCACATATGTGAAGACAATAAAGGAGAGGACCCTTTCAATACACAGCCCTACAATAGGAAGAAGCTGGGTGTATTCAAGAATGACAAAGTGGCCAGTGAGCCTGGGTGCACACTGAGGACAGTGGTGCAGTGTGAGGTCAGCGAGAGTGGTCCACAGCACACAGGGATTTGTCAGCCAGAGCCAAGAGTTTGGATATATTATTCATTATCGTCCTCCATTCTCTCCACCCTCGTACTGCATAATCCAGAGCCTAATGCATTGCATTGCACATGGTAGGTTTCAATACATGTTATTAGGTATGATTTAAGCCAGCCTTAGAACCCAGGCTTCTTTTTTCGTGTGTGTGTTTCCTCACTACATCATATAGTGTCTCTGCTTCTAAAAAGGCAGACAAATAAATGAAACCCCAGGCATCTGCTCCTGGGAACTTTCCAGGATTATCCTTTGAGTACACTGGGTAGCTCATTCCCTTAAGTACTTTGGCACTTCATTTATAGTATTCATGAATTCAATGAGCTCTTTAGTAAGTAATTTCACTCAGGACCATGAGAAACAAAAAATAAATCTAGGTCTAAAGAGACTAGGGCACTCATCCAGTTCAATATCATGGATTGAATATAGACAAAATCTTCCTCCATTCCAGTCCAAACTCATAAATGATAGCAACATATAAACATATTTTATCAACATGGAGCCTGCTGTGAAAACTAGAAAGAAAAATCTCATAAATCAGAAATGGAGAGGCTTTCCTAAAAAGAAAAAATATAGAAAGTGAGCTGGGGGTGTCAGAAAGATGGGCAGGACCTGAGCCAAACATCTGCGCAGCTGGGACCTGAACCACACCTGGCAGGAAAACATGCTCCTGACGGAGAGATGGAGTCGCCCACCTGTACCTAACAAGGCCTGATAGTCTCGAAGCATGTCGCTGACCCTGGGCAGACTGGGTGGCTTAAAGCAGCAGACATTTTTTTTCTTAGTTCTGGAGGCTAGAAGTTCAAAACCAAGGTGTGTTGGCAGGGCCATTCTCCTTCTGAAACCTCGAGGGGAAGAATCCTTCCTTGCCTGTTTCTAGCTTCTAATCCCTGGTATTCCTAGATTATATGTGCATCACTCCAATCTCTGCCTCCATCTTCACACCATGTCTCCTCTCCTCTCAGGATACTAGTCATATTGGATGAAGGGCCCACCCCACGGTGTGACCTCGTTTTACCTTAACTAATTGTGTCTGCAATGACTCTATTTCCAAATAAGGTCACATTCAACCCACAACACACAGCAATAAATAACTGACACACGCAGCGAAATTATTCAAGTGTGAGGATAGAATGAAGATATTTCAGACATATTCAACCTATAACAGTGATGTACACAGAAGTGCATCCCAGCGGTTACTGCTAGAACACATTTTTCCTCTATATTTATGTATCCATAAAATATAGTTTTACTGGATTTAAATGTTATGTAAATGTTACATTGAGGGTATCCTGCTGCTTGCTGTTTTTCACTTATGTTTTTGAGATTTATTAACATTGGAAAGCTAGCTCGTTTTTTAAAATTGCTGTATGGTGTTCAGTTGTAGAGATATATCCTATTTTATCAAACTTTCTCCTGCGGATGAATGAATGTGAGTCTCCATTTACCTCTTACGAGCCAGTCTCTGTTGTTCTGTGCATGGCTCTCTGACCTCTGGGACTGCATTGCCTGGGCTCCCTCGCTGTCTGACTGAACTCCGGGTTTGGCCAAAGCAACAAGAGACCAGCTGACAGACACAGAGGGAAGTAGCATTTTCCCCTGCTGGGCCACATTTTTCATAGTGGGTGCGATTCCTCTGCCAACGTCCTTGTAGCCAGCTTCTCACTCCATAGCTTCAGCTCTCCAGATTACACTCACACTGTTTCATCCTGTTCCCCCTTCGGGTCCAGGAATGGCAATAACTGCCACCTTTTGCTACTTCTTGTGTGCTTTGCTAACCCCTGTTGGTTCCCCAGACTTGCTAGTACCACTGCAAATAATCTTTTAGAAAAAGAAACCCAAATATAGCCCTCAATTCACTGTTTGAGCATGCTATCTATTTCCTGCCCAAATCTTGACTTGTACTATAATTGGTTCCAGAAGTGGCCCTAAGACACTGTCCATCAAATTGCATTATGGAGGTGCATTAGATGAGTTGCATGGACAGACTCTTTGCCAGGGGAAAATGGAACCCTGGTAAAATCCAAGGCAAGCAATGGCTAGTACTTTTACCAAAGCATATCAGCCTTTGGCACATAATATGAACCAATGGACCTAGCAAATGCTTTCTTTTCAGTTTCCATCAGTAAACATAACCTGCAACACTTCACCTTTGCCCAGAGGTTTAGCAGTACACTTTGCTGTCTTTTATCAAGGCTATGTCTGATCTCTGTCATGTTGGGGTCTGGACTGGAGCAGTGATCCCTCAAAGTGTCATCTGTGAACTGGTTTCTGGTCCATGTTTCTTACTTGTCCCCAGAGAATTAGGAAGTTTGCACCAGAATATGAACTATGTCACTAAGCACGCTGTTTGGTTCAGCTGGCAAATTTTTTTCTTAAAAAGATTTTTTGGTGAGGGAAGCAGTGCATTGATTTATATTCTGGTGTGAGCTCCTAACCTTAGTGTTGCAGACAGGTACTTTGAATAGCTGCTTCCAGACTTTGATCGTCTGAATAGCCAACTGGATATCATGTTGGAGCATATTAATTTGACCATGTCGTCAGGACGAAGCCAACAGCTAGATGTCTCAGGGAGACAAATGCATGACCTAGAAAGGGAGACAAACCATGGGAAATTTCACAGAATTGTGACATTATGAGGTTTCTAGTGGGACAATGTTTTGAGAATGTCAGAATATTCCCTCTTAAGTGAAAGACAAGTTGGTCTCATTCTGCATAGCCACAGAACGAAAGAGCCCTAGCAGTTAGTATAGCTCATTGAAATTGGGAGGCAACAAATATCATATTTAGCTCTACTGCTATGCTCTATCTACAAGGTAATCTGTGAGGCTACCTATTCCAAGAGATATTTGGAGTATGAGCAGGTTATGTGGCAGGTCCAGGCTTCTGCACAAGCTGACCTGCCACTTACACCTATGATCTTGCAGACTGAATAGTACTTGAAGCATTTGTGGCAGAAAGGGCTAAACTGTGTCGCCAACAACGGTGACATCACAGTGCAGCCCACCTCTACTAATTATTGTTCTCCATTGGTAAAACTGCTTTTGGTTTGCTTTGTGGCCCTGGTAGACAAGGAACAGCAAACTGTGGTATGGAACACCAGCAGCTGTGACAATGGAGCTACCATCAAGAACCGAGTGTTATCTGATACAATAAATTATTAGTATAAAGTTGGTTGTGGGCAGGAGTATTTCGTGATAAAAAGTAATTGGTAGATAGAAGACTGTGCCTGAGAAGGTCAAGAAACCACAAGTAAATTTCAGGAGTGGTGGCTCAGACTCCTCCAGCATCCGCTCCTGTTCTTCATTGCCTCTGCCCTAACTCACATCTCTGATGTTGTTGAGATGGTAAAATATTGCGGTTTTGTTTGTTAGGGACCACAGCATCTGTTGGCATGACAGTGTCACTTCTACTGTGCTTGTTTTGCAGGATCTAGAACAAGGGTTGGCAAACAACTGCCTGTGGGCCAAATCCTGCCTGCCACCTGCTTTGTCTTTCTCCCACACTGTTTTATATTTTTAAGTGAATGGGGAGAAAAATCAAAAGAAAAATGATAGTTTGTAACATATAAACATTATTGGAAATTCAAATTTCAGTGTCTATAGGTGCTTTCCATGCTACGGTGGCAAAGCCTAAAATATTGACTATATGGCCTTTTATAGAAATATTTGTCAAACCTGATCTAGAAGCTTGGGGACGTCATTGCCCAAAATGTCTACTAGCAGACTAGATTTCAATAATGAGATGGGTGTTCAGGAGATTTAGAAGGAAGAAAAGAGGTAGAAGGTAGTAATCCCCTATGGGGTGTAAGCAAACTGCATGGGCTTTGGCAGACGGCTGGTAGGATGTTTTGCCAGCAGCTCCCGGGCATTCTCTTGTGAATTCAGCACACAGGCTCAGCCCAGATTGCAAGTGACTCCTTTACTTTATGATTTCCTGAATTTTAATAGCAGTTTCCCCCCAGGGTTTACTCTTCCCACCCTTCCAAAGACTGCTGTAAGCCTTGAATTCCTATATTTAATCCCTTCTTCCTCAATATACCTAAAGTGCCTGTATTTCTGATTTTCTGTGCAAACCTTGACTAAGTCAATAAGAAAAGTACTAAATCAATAAGAAATACTAGCACATAGCTACAGCTAGGAGCAGAATTGTGTGTTCTGTGAGAGCATATAATAAAAGGACTTTTACCTATTCTGGGAAATAAGATAAACTTTCCTTGAGGAAGTGAAAACTGATCTTAGATCTGAAAGAATATGAAGAAACTGGGCAAAAGACTGCAGCTTCCAGGACAGAGGAAGTGTCAGAGGAATGAAACAACCCAAGTGCCTGTCAATCTATCAGTGGATTAATAAAATATGATATAAGTATACAGTGGAATGCTACTCGATTATAAAAACAATGGTGATCTAGCACCTCTTATGTTATCCTGGATAGAGCTTGAGCCCCACCTCCAAAGCGAGGTATCACAAGAATGGAAGAATAAACACAACATGTACTCACCATCAAATTGGCACTAACTGATCAACACTAAGGTGCTCACATGGTAGTAATATTCACTGGGAGTTGGGGGCCTGGGGGTGGGTAAACTCACAACTAATGGATGTGGTGAGCATTGTATGGGGGAAGGGCATGCCTCTAATCCTGGCTTGGGTGAGGCAAAATCATAATATGTAACCACAATGTTTGTACACTCATAATATCCTGAAATAATAATAATAATAAAAAAGAACAGTATGCAAATAACCCTTTGGCAGGAAGAACACTGGTGCTATAAAGAGAAAAATGCGAATAGGATTGAAATTCAGGGAGCAAAGGGCCAGATAAACGTGGAGTTGGACAGAGAGGATATACCACGCAGGAGCATCTAGGCTGTGTGTGGGATAGTGCTCTTTCTTCCATGAGCAATGGGAGCCCACTGCTTTATGTTGCCTCTCTATTGGTTATAAAAACTTTATCACAGATGACATAAGAGATGGAGCTTGACTAATGGGTACAAGAGTTGTGAGAGAGGAGAGCTCTACACAAAAGGAACAAGATATGCTAGTGAATTGTGTGTCACCCAGTGTAGCAGGAACTGAGTGGAGATTCATTTAAAGACAAAGTGTGGAAGACCCAACATTGCAGGATTTGGACTTTATTTTGTTGTCAACAAACAGTTATCCAGGCAACCAAAAAGGCAACAAAAGGAGGTGTGTGTATGTGTATGTGTGTGTTTTTCTTGTCCTGAAACTTATACTGAAACACTGAATTAAGGGTGAGAAATATTGTTGGCTTTTGTTAATGATAGTGTTTTGTGGTTCTTGAAGTGAGACAGAGGCTTACAGATACAGGAAATTGGTGGCTTTGGTAAAGTAAAAACTTTGAGTTGTTTCATATTAAAAAAAAACTGTTGCAGAGTTTTTCTTTATGCCGTTGCTGCAATAGAGAGATGATGGCACTTTTGAACAGTAGGTGAGTAAATGCCAGATCTCCATGGCAGTGTCTGCAGTCACCCAGATCTGGCAGCCTTATAGACAAAGAAAAGGAGGCTAAATGAAATTAGACACCAGACCTTCAAGAGACATGAAAGAATCATTTAGGTATAGGTTTAAAAGTACTATCCGTTCCCTTAGAAAGAAGAATTATGTATGCATTTATAACATCTAGGTAAGAAAAAAGAAGTATTATTCTAACAGAGTTGGTAAAAGTTGCAGGTTAGTTTCCCTGAAAAGAGACCCTGACATGGAGTTTAGTAACATAGGCAGTTACTGGGGAGTGCTCCTGACAATGGCACATGAGAGGGGTGAGGAAACCAGGATTGGGCCAAGAGAGGAGTTTGATGATGATACAGTTGTAACAGAGGTGAGGTATCCCTGCATGGACCAATATTGGGCTGCAGGCTACCCGGCGGCAAAGAGACATAACCTTCATTGAGGAAGTTTCCATAAATGAAGGGTAGTACCTAGAGAGGCATTCAACTAGAGCTGTCAACAGTCAACACTTCTGGAAGCTGGGGGATGGGTGCCTGGCCCTGAAGAAAGATCTGGGTGCAACACTGCATATCATAGTCACTACAGTTCAGGCTCCTGTGTCTCTTGGAACCATTTACTTCATATTGTAAATTCATCCCATCTGAATGTAGCTTTACAAGATTGTGATGGGTCTATATTACCTGGGAAACATACAAAAGGAAGATTAATAGCACAAACTACAGACTCCATTGCTGTGGCTAATTTCAAGGACATACATCATCTTCCTCCTCTACCACTCATTCCAAATTTGCTTCACCCTTGATTAGTCCCTCTGCTGGTCTTGATAGCTAAGGTGTTTCCGTGGTGCAGACTCTCATCCCTGAGGAATGACAGCCCCTAGTCCCCATGTGTTTCTCAAGCCCTAGCTTCTGTTGTTGACTATTTTCTGTTAAGAGTGGGCATGGGAGAACCAACAGATACCCCAGTGCATTACCTGGATGCTAAATGAATTATTCCCTACTTCCATTGTGCACCATCAGCCTTGTCTCCCCATGAAGATAAGGAGCAACTCTACCTGCCAGGATGGTGACACAATTCCTTGCCTGCTGAGCTCTGGGTATAAGAAGTCTGAAGTGACCAGAGGTGAACTTTGGCTTAAAGTCTAGTGGGACTCTCTCTGTGTCCTTTGGTGGAAGTGTTTCTTCTCTGGGACCCAAACTTTCTATATAGCCACAAAGACTAGAATTAAAGGCACAGAAAGCAAAACCCCAAGTAGGACACTGAACTTGATGATCATTGGTGCCACTTTTACCTCTGCCCCTTGATTCCTACTGCCATGTGTTTGCATATTGGGAACACAACACAACATAAGGGATATTGATTTTGGGTATGTCACATCATGAAGGATGGTGTCTTGTTGTTCAGGCTGGAGCCTCATCTATGTATTCAACCTGGTGCTGCATCTATATAATATTAATAGTAAGCTATCCCATCACTCCATCAAGCTGGTAGTTTCTGGGTAGTGTAGAATGCAACAGGACCAGTAGTACCCATGACCATGAGCTCCCTGCTAAACCTCCTTTGCTTTAAAATGATTTATTTGGTTTTATTTGTTATTATGTGGAAACATGGTGGTAAATCAGAATTCAGTAAGTCTTTGCATAATGGTCCTGGTTGAAGCCCTGCAAGCAACAAAGAATAACTGTTGGTTCCAATCAGCATAAATCACTGATTATTCCAGTGAGATGGAATCCAATATACTCAACTTGCCACCACCTGTCAGTGGCTGTCACCATAGCCATTTGGCAGTGGCAAAGGACAGAGGCTGTGTAACATCAATTAGCTTGTAATTCTGTCCCCTTGGTTGTGGTAAATATTCTCTGGCATTAATATGAAATATAAGGATTGTCACACTGTGTGCTCTTGGTGATAGATCCAGCCACACATATCTTCCCCAGATCTCCTTGTCTACAGTCTTCCATTTTGTTTTTCATTCTAGGACCAAATAACGATCCAAGCCATTTGTCATTTTCCAAGAATCCAGATATACATGGCTATTTCTCTTTCCATCTGTGAAGTAGGTGACCAGAGGCACTGCTCAAAACTTTTCTGAGTGCAAACCACTGCCTTTCAAAGCTACCACTAAGTGAATAGCCGTCCCTTCTCACCTGGCACCCTTATGTGGAACCAACCAATTTAAGAACGTTGCTTGGCCTTTTACCTTTTATATCAGCTAGTCATAAGAAATTTCTCATTTAGCTATAGCTGTTTGGTGAGAGAAGGGTACTGGTGCAATAGTAGTGAATGACACACAGGTCTGAACTATCTGACTGTGCAGTTTACTTCTCTGCTTTTGCGTGTTCCACTGATACCACTTCCGCCTTACAGTGTATTGATTACTGCTAGATCTGCTTGACCTTATGACTTGGTGGGTATGAGAGAATTCATCTCAAGGTGGGTAGCTCTGTTCTCTTTGTTACTCGCTGAATGTCTATATTCAGATGCTCCATTTGTACCAGGACCCAGTAGAAAACCAATGGCTATTTTTAGAATAATGCTTGAGACAGTATGGCTTTGCTACAGAACCCCATACAGTGGTTCTCCGATTTGCGAGTACCCTAAATGCCACATGGCATCAATCCCACCACAGGTAACTTTAATACAAGAGAGTCTGCCAGATCTTAGGGTTCAAGCAGCAGGAATGTTTGTTCTCACTGCAGCTTGGACCTGCTACAGTGCCCTTGCCTGCCCTGGACTCTACCCAAAGTCGGCAAACTTCTTTGTCACTCAGTAAATGAGTTGATAGAGTTTTCTCAAGCATGAAACATACAAGGTCTGTCCAGAAAGTATACAGCCAAGTAATATGAATATGTATATTAACAATGGCTGGATACTTTCTAGACAGACCTCATATACTGCCTCCAGAATTAGAAGAATTCTGCTAGACATTACATATCCTTCTACTTGAGAAGTATGAGATGCAATTCTTTGTTCTTAAATTTGAACAGTTCTTTGTTCTTTACTTTTTGATGTCTCAGCCTGACCCAGACCACTGGACCGCTAAAAACTTTACTGATGTGGCATGTCACTGATTCTTTGTAGAATTTATCTGCCACCATCAGGAGAGATTGTTTCTTACTAAGGCCTACAAAATATTTGCCATTTCTTGTTCATCAGGTCTGACTAGCATGTTTTCACTGAATGGAACCAATTTTATTTTTTAAAAAATACCCAAATGTGCAAGTCCTTTCCAACTATATTATGATAGAGTGGCAGAAATACTGCACCACTAAGGCAAGACCATAAATATATGCTATTGTTTATCCCATGTGGATGTGAACTACTTTTGGTCCTCTTTACTGATAGGAATGGAAAGAACTAATTTGCCACATCAATGGTCACATACCATGGTCCTAAGGCCATGTTAATTTGCACTAGTAAAGATAATATATCTGGAATGCCAATTCTAATTGCAGTTACTACTTGAGTTTGTGGAAAGCACTGTTACCTGGCAGATCTATCTGGTTGCTTAGGTGCCAGACTAGTGAATCAAAAAAGGATATGATAAGAACCACCACCCCTGCATCTTTGAGATACTTAAGGCTAACACTAATATATTCCATTTCCCAAAGTTGCAATTTTTTTCAAGTTTTATTGAGATATAATTAACATATCATACAATTTATCCACTTAACATATACAATTCAATGTTTTTTTAGTATACTGACAGAGTTGGGCAACATTATTTTTGACTTATTCACTTGTCAAAAAGTTTCAGAGTATTCTTTTTGGTTTTCCCTACTATAATAGCTCTTACTTCACAGATCAAGGAACCAATGTGGAAATTCTGCCAACTACCATGATATCCATTTGAGTCAGACATTTGGAGACTAGAGAAATTACAACTGGTGTGTCCATGGAATGAGTGAACTCACTGTGAGTTGTATCTGAGTCAGGATCACACTTATCATCTTCCTCCCATATCCCATCAATCTAATGAGGATAGGAAATGAGGATACTTCCAACAGTCTTCTAAATGTTTGAGTGTTCTTCGTTTTCCAATGTACAGTTACTTTAGCAAATGGTCCTGTTTCCCCTTGGAGAAAGACTGGGGAACTGATTCTCTATCTACCTGCTGTGGTGCTGCAGGTTCCTTTCTCATGGTGAAGCACCTCTCCTTCAGTCTGTGGGTTCCAGATTTAGGAACTAGCTCAGGTCTGAAAATTGGGTAGTGAATCATGACTTATTACTAGTGTAGACTCTCAACTCTAACATGGCATTTTTGAGCTCTTTTAATTCTTTCCTTCACCATTTGTCATGACAGATTTGACATTTCCCCCTTACTTAATATAAGCCAACCCTCTTTCAAGCATCGTAGTGCCAATCTAGCAGTGTAATAGCACCATCTCCCAGGATTCTTGCCAGTGTATTAAATCCTGTATGGGAGAGTGACCCCACACTGGCAAACACACCCTTGCCCAATTTCTCATTCCATCCCTCTCCAGATCCAGTCTTATATGGACTCTCCCAACTTCTACCCATACAAGTTGTGTCAGTCCTTCAGTGCCTTTGGTATATAGTCACTTTATTCTCTTAGCAGGTCCTGCACTTTCCTGGCCTAGTTATATTGTGACCCAATTTTTCTAGCAGTCAGTAAAGAAAATGGTGCTATATCTTGAACAGAAAAACTATTTATTTTTTATTTTTTTGAGACAGAGTCTCGCTTGTTGCCCAGGCTAGAATGAGTGCCGTGGCGTCAGCCTAGCTCACAGCAACCTCAAACTCCTGGGCTCAAGCAATCCTTCTGCCTCAGCCTCCCGAGTAGCTGGGACTACAGGCATGCGCCACCATGCCCGGCTAATTATATATATATATTAGTTGGCCAATTAATTTCTTTCTATTTATAGTAGAGACGGGGTCTTGCTCTTGCTCAGGCTGGTTTCGAACTCCTGACCTCGAGCAATCCGCCCGCCTCAGCCTCCCAGAGAGCTAGGATTACAGGCGTGAGCCACCACGCCTGGCTCAGAAAAACTATTGTCCTTAGGTCAGAAATTTATCCTTTGCCTTCAATAAAGGGAAAATGATAATCATTAGGATGAGAAAGAAGATATTTCTGCAGGCCAGGAGTCTAAAGGATTCTTGGGATCTGGATCCATTAGTACATTGTTCTAGGTGTTCCCATCCCAAGTCTCAGGGCCCCACTCTTTGTCAATCAGCGCCTTGACCTGGGCATAACAGACCTGCCAGGATTGAGAATGCAACCTGCTCTGGAGCAGCTTCTCTTATAATTAATTGCTGGTTCTGCTCCTCAGCCTAGTCTACTCTACAGCTGATGGAAATGACAGTCTCTATAGGGTGTCAAGGACACTCTTAGGCTTTCCCACTTTATCTTATGTTGGCAATTAATCACCTACAGCATCTCACCAAAAAATTGGTGGGTTTTTCTAATATGTCATTTATCCCAACAGTAACCATCTGATCCTATCATTCTTATGATTATTACTCCCCCAAATCTCTCGAAATCCTACAATATTGCACTAGCCAGTACATTCCATTTCACTAGTATCTCATCCCAGTTTGCCACTGGTCAAAGTTCTGATTGCACAGCAAGTACAAGCCAGGGGCTCTGAGTGCTCATCTGCTTCCGCTGGTAGCATCCTTATTGCCACATGGCCAGCAGTAAATCTAGCTCCAAAATCCCATTTCTGAGTTTGCTTCCTAAGAACACTCCCAGTGCCAACTCTCCTAGGTTGGATTCCCCAGAAAACAGACTGTAAGACTCTGAGATTTGAATGCAGGTATTGGGGAGTGCCTTTACTGGGAAACAACACAAGAGAAGGATGAGAAAGGCAAAATAGGGCACAAGATAAAATTTACCTGTGATGAGTTGACTAGAGGCCTCATCTGACCCTGGGGAGATTTCTGTGACTGGGATAGCCCTTCAGAATTGTCTCAACTGAGTCAGGGCATCAAAAGGTTTGCACCACAACTTTGACTACTCATTAAGTTCAAGCAACCCTCAAGGATGTATCTTAATCTAGACTAAGGTAACGTGTTTCAGCCAAGCATAATTCCTTTAGATAAACTCAACTGGGAGCCATTGTCACTAACACTCCTAGCAGCTGGGGGAATTGCCAATTTAGTCCTGAATATTTAATATTTATTTCAACTGGGTTGTTACTAAAGTACTAATCAAAAGTATGGAACCAATATTAAAGTATTAAACTAGTATTCAAGTTTTTAAAAAGAAAAATATGCAGAAATATATAATCTTATAATATTTGTATTACAAGAAGTATAAAGATAAAAGAACTGAAACACTAAGCCTTTGGGGCCAGTCCACCTTTAATGATTAATATTTTCCCTCCAGCTAAATTTGACTTTAAAGAAATCCCTGCCCACCATACAGGGTTTGAAGACCCAAAAGAGACAGGCATTGAGAATTTTATAATATTGCTATAATCAACTTTGGGCAGAGGAAATGTTTCAAAACTGACAGGCATTGGGAGTTCTGGGTTCTTAAGGAAACACAGGGGAGCAGCTCTCTTATAATTACGTCTTAACTACTTTTGAAGAATTTTGACTAGTTCTGCCTTGCCACTTGAGACATCTCTTTTACATAAATATTAGAGCAAGCTTAGACTGACTCCAGACTGGGTTCAAGTCCAGTCTGCCACCTACTATCATCTAGTGACAATTGTCTTAACCTGTGTCTCAGGTTCCTCACCTGTAAAATAAGAATATGAATGCACCTACCTCACAAGTTGGTTGTGAGAATTAAACAAGTAATGTATTTTGTATGATGACTGCATATTTCAATCGGTGATAGTGGTTATTATTTCATTCTATAAGAAGGTGTTTTGCTGTCCCTTCATCCATAATTTTTATTATCTTATGTCTCAGCAGATGGAAATGATATTAACTGTCTCTTCTCGATTGAGTTGTTCTCTGCTGCTTATTTCAGATTCCACATATGGCTATTGGAGCAGATGCAAAATAGTTGACTGAGATTGAGTGTGGAGTCTGTGTCAAAAATAGCCCATTTATACCAGGACTGAAGCTATAAACCTATACTCTTGGTACCAAACTAGAGAGCTGGGATTCCCAGCCCAGATTTTGCAATATTTCAGTATGTTTAGAGATCATGAGGATTATTTTATATTCCTGTTTAATTATTCATTTTGTTACATATTAAGTCTCTATGTAACATGAGTGTTATCACTATAACTCATATATAGAATAATCCAATCTTGGTAGGGTACAAGCAGGATAGATTAATTTTTCTATACCATTGTTTTTAACATGTTTGGTTTGATCTTGCCTTCTTTATCCCTTGATGATATCTAGGAAGGAAGATCCCATAGATGTCTGATAACTTTCAATTAAAAGAAGTAATTTTAAAAAGAACTTTATAGATTCCAGAAGAGATTACAAGATGACTTGAATCTTAATCCAGTTAAAAGAAACTTCCTTCTCTATCCCAACTCATGCTGACTGTGGGGCTTGTGGCCTTGCATTGGTGGAACGCCTATTCATTTACCTCTTTCTTACCTATGTGAAAGAAATCTGGAGCAGCATAATGAAGGAGAGAAGGGATTAGAAACAAGGGTGTAAACTTTTTCTTTATTTTTTACTTCTTTAGTTCTTCAATTTTATTTCCCTTGGCTAGGACAGGTAGAGAGGCTGTCAATGCCTGCTTTGGGACAAACATCCTAATGCCTCCTTGTACTGCACTTATTTCCTTAGAGAATTTGTGGGGACTTCTGCACTGAATGGTTTCCTGATGTCACAGATGCCCTCTCTGGCTGACTTCTGGTCATGCCTAACTCAGATCCAACACTTGGAGGTTTATCACCTGGTCTCTACCTGCTGACCTTCCACTGAGCCAGAGTCTACCTTAATAAATGGGGACCTTCAATATGGATTAATTAATCCTGACTTTGCCATGGCAGACTGTTGGGAGTGGTGTCTGAGTATGGCTCCCAGTCTTCAGGCCCTGCTATCAGAGGCCAGTTCAACTGTCAGTTTAACTCCAGCATCACACAGGGAGGAGACAGATGTCTGATTCTATGCAGGCTACCAAACTTCAGAGGACACCAGTTTAACTACTGAGGATTCTCTCATGGAACCTCACCTTGGTGCAGTGAGCTAGGGAGGGTCTGTGAGTCTCTGAAGCTCTGCAAGTGTAGGTAGAAGATGCTCATGCTTTGATTGTTATCTTGGGCAGCATAGCCCTTGACCGGTGGTGTTAGGGAAAGGAATAGGGATGATGGGAAAAGCCACAGCCCTTTCCACCAATCTGCTAATGACTACCTGAGAAGACAACACAGTTCTTTACTTCTAAGAAACCCCTTCCAAATTCCTAGTCTTCCCTTTATATACTTCGGATGTAGGTGATGGTATTATGATGGTAATATTGTTTGACACACCTTTAAATAAAATGTGGTATATGTATACCATGGAGTACTATTCAGCTCTAAGAAACAATGGTGATATAGCACATCTTATATTTTCCTGGTTAGAGCTGGAACCCATACTACTAAGTGAAGTATCCCAAGAATGGAAAAACAAGCACCAGATACATTCTCCAGGAAACTGGTATTAACTGAGCAGCACCTAAGTGGACACATAGGTACTACAGTAATAGGGTATTGGGCAGGTGGGAGAGGGGAGGGGGGCGGGTATATACATACATAATGAGTGAGATGTGCACCATCTGGGGGATGGTCATGATGGAGACTCAGACTTTTGGGGGGAGGGGAGGAAGTGGGCATTTATTGAAACCTTAAAATCTGTACCCCCATAATATGCCGAAATAAAAAAAAAAAAAAGTCCTACAGAGATGTGTATATCGGCCCTTCTGTAGACTGACTGGGTTCTTACAATTTATAGTTTGCAATTTTGGTAATTATATTGGTAATTTAGCCAAAATTCTAAGAGCTCAAGAAAACTCCAGTTCATCGGACATTGGATAATTTACTTAATCCCTTTGTTCTTTAGTTTTCTCATTTTTAAAAAAGAGAACAATAATAGTACCTACTTCTAGAGTTGTTGGGAAGCTTAAATGAGGTAATCCATGTAAAACCCACCAGTGTTTAGCACAGTTTTTAAATACATAATAAGACTTCAACCAATGTCAGCTAACCCTATATGATATGGTATATTTATTTAACTATACATAAATGTTGATGGATATATATTTATTCATTTATTTCATGTATATTTACAAACACCTAACTGTTATAGGCATTTTGTGAGGACTAATGAATACAACAGATAGCCTGATGAAGCTTATATTTTAGTGAGGAGAGAAAACTAATAATCACATGAGACTCTGATGCATCAGACAAAGATAGTACTATGGAGAAAAATAAAGCAGGGAGGGGCGTCAGGAGTGTGGAGAAGTGCTGCTATTGTAAGTGATGGAAGGACTCACTGATGAGGTGACATTTGAGCAGAGATGCAAGGCAGAAAATATTATTCCACATGTTAGCATAAAATGTGTTCATTAAATTCAGTATTACAGTCTCCCAAATTTTAGTACTCTTTATAACTGAAACAGGTAACTCACACAGCCTTATACCCAATGAAGAAAAATTACCTTACATTGGGTAAATTCAGTTTACAGAACACAGTTGGTATTATATCGATAAAAACTATGTACTAGCTTATTCTGGA
This sequence comes from Microcebus murinus, assembly GCF_040939455.1. Classification (NCBI taxonomy): domain Eukaryota; kingdom Metazoa; phylum Chordata; class Mammalia; order Primates; family Cheirogaleidae; genus Microcebus; species Microcebus murinus. The sequence continues at coordinate 33,577,433 of NC_134108.1, forward strand.
GATATTTTTTCTTGCCTTTTAGCATATTTTGTAATTTTTTTTTTGCTGAAAGCCAAGTAGGAACTGATGTAAACAGGCCTTTGGTGTAAGGTACTGTGTTAATCTGGCTAGGAGCTGAGCTGTATTTAATGTATTTAATGTTCTACTGGCTATGGTATAGGTGCCTTTGGTTTCAGATTCCTCTAGTGTCCTTGTTTTTGTATCCCTGTTACTTTGAGCTTCCCCAAGAACTCCTCTTTAGCTAGAATCTACACTTTGCAGCTCTTTCAGATCTAATCCATCGTTACACTGGAGTCCTGTTGGTGTGGTGGTAAGATGTAGGGAAGGAAAAGAAATCTATAACCTTTTGATTAAATCCCAGTTTTTTTTGTCAACCTGCATTCTTGATCTTTGACCTTCACATGTGTTTCTTAGCTTTCTTCTTTCCCCTTTAGGTAAGACAGGAAGAATAGAAGGAGCTAGAGTTCGGTAAATTCTCTTCCTCCTAGCTGAGATGAGGCTCTGATAAAGTCTTTTACCTTCGCAGGTTCCTCTTTGTTATGGAGAGTACTCTAGATATACTTCAAATCATTACATTTTTCCTCCCTTGTCAGAGCTAGGATGAGAAATTTTTTTTTTTTTTTTTTGCTTTTCACTGTGAAAACCTGGTGGTAAGGTTCAAGAAGGTAAAACTCATGAAACTATAGGGGCAAGATCTTATTTTTGTAAGTAATTATTTATTAAAGTATAGCCTATATACAGATATGCATGAATCATGAATGTATAGCTTGATGCATTTTCACAAAGAGGAAAAAACATGTAAGTAACTAGCAAACTGATCAAGAAATAGAACTTTGGCAACATCCTAGGACATCAATAATGGCCACTTCTGGTCACTACCCTCTCCAAGGTAACCATTATTCTAATTTCTAACAGCATGTAATACATTTGCCTATTTTTGAGCTTTATAGAAATAAAATTAGGTGTGAGAAATTCTTTTTTGTTTGGCTTCTTTTAATCAACACAATGTTCATGAGAATAAGCTGAACAAGATTGCATGTAGAACTAGTTCATTCCTCCTCATTACTGCATCATATTTCATTGTATAAATATAACATAATTTGTCTGTTCTATTGTGATGAATATTTGGATTGTTTCCTCTTTTTCTCCACTAAGAATAGTGTTGCTATGCACTAGAGTACAGGTCTTTTTATGAGCATATGTAGCCATTTCTGCCAAGTGCACATCTGAGTATATACCTAGGAGTAGAAGATACACGTTTGCCACTAGCAGATACTGAGGGCAGAACAGATTTGCAAAGTGCCTGTGACACATCTTAACTCTCCCGAGCAGCAGTGCATCAGTTTCAGGCACTCCACAAGTTCACCAGCACTGGGGATTGACAGTCTCTTTCACTCTAGTCAGTATGATATGGAAAAAGCACCTTTACATTTTCAAAAGTTCTCTACATTTTCTGCCTCTTCTCAGTTGATCTCTCATTGTACCCCCAAAATTAGCAAATGCCCTGAAGGAAATGTCTGTTTTCCTTTTTTCCAGTATCTTGGATGGTCAAGTTGGTCAAGTTCTGTGTGACTTAGAATCTCTTTGGCCTTCAAAAAATATATTACTGACTTTGTTTATTTATTTATTTAATCCAGGCTACTCTAGTTGTCCTCAGTGGAAGAGTTGGTCTGCCCTCAGCTGTGCTATCATAGACAAAAGTGGACAGAGAAGTCTTATTTGATGAGCTCTTAGTCATTTATTTTTAGGAAATTGTACAAGGGCTTCTCTGGAAGAAAAAGTTTTTACTGTGTTTTTTTTTTTTTTTTAGAAAGAAAATTCTAGCTATAATAATCTCCAAAGATTATATCTCCTCCACGGGAGAATCAATATAGAATTAAACTATTCTGAGATGTGTAGATTTCCCACTCTAAATAAAGCACCATGAATTCATGCTTGTAGCTTTTCGTATAACCCATTCTTAGAAGTGTTGAGGACAGCACTTATAATCTGGAGTATGCATCAAATACTCTGAGTTGATCTACAATTTAGTAGGAAGGCAGATGGATAAATGCATTGACATCATTTTTACCATCCACAAACATACTACTAAATGTATCTCTGAAATTGTAGAAAAGAGCAATACATACTGTCATTTTATGAATTATAACTACTGTATTTGTGTTGAGAACTGATGGGGGAAAAGAAGAAAATAAACAGCTGTAAATGTGCTTTCACCGGGAGGCTGTGGGGTTTTTTAAAAGCTAAAAACATTAGAGTTTGTTGCCTTAGGATTACAACACTCACAGAAACAGTGAGTCAGCAAAATGAAAACAAGATGACTCATCAGGAGTGTGAAAATGATGAAGAACAGATACAGAATTATTAATATTTCCTGTTCTTCTGGTTTTGTATTTTTCCAGATACATTCTTTGAAATTTAAACAAATAAAATCTACTGAAAGGTCAAAGAAATATTCTCTATATATATATTTTTTAAATCAAATGTCACATACTGCCATTCTATTATTAAATTCCTAACTCCAGCCATATCTGGGAGTTGATGAAAATTTAAAATATGCTCTACTGCATGAATGAAAAAAATAAAATAATCTATTTCTAACTTTCTGAAGACACAAAGATATTAAGAAGAATCTGAACAAACAGACATTCTAATTCCCCCCCCCCCAGTTTATTATTAGGTCATTAAATATGAAACGTCCAATTTGAAATCAAAACTTTAGTTTGTTATGTCTCAAACTAGAAGCAGTACATTTAATCACAGTATGCACCTACACTGTTGACACAGTTTTGCCATTTAATGATGGCTTCTTTATGCCAGCAGTGAAGAAGTCTGGAGAGCAAATGATGATGAAATCACAAAAGGTATTTTCCACAGCTTGTTAAGGGTGGAATATTTTTCCTTGCAAGAAATGGTTCAAAGCCTGGAAGAAGAGGTAGCCAGTTGGTACAAGGTCTGGTAAAGACGGTGGATGACAGAGAGTTTACAAGTCCAGTCTCTGTAGTTTGAACAGCATTGTTTGTGCAACATGTGGTCAAGCATTGTCTTGACCGGCAAGAGGATTGGCCTGTCTCTATTGACCAATCTCGGCTGCTTAATTGCAAGCATCCTCATCATGTCATCCAATTGGTTGCAGTAGACAACTACTGTAATCGATTGACCAAGTTTCACAAAGCTGTAGAGGATAATACCAGCATTGTACCACCAGACACCATTAGCCTTTTTTGATGAACATTCAGTTTTGGACTGTGTTTCGGCACTTCATCTTATCCAACCATTGTGCTGAACAGTTGTGATTGTCAAAAAGAACCCATTTTTCATCACACATCACAGTACAGTGCAGAAATGATTCGCCTTTATGTCGTGATAGCAAAGAAAGGCGAGCTTTGAGACGATTTCTCTTCTGATGCTCGTTTAATTCATGCAGAACCCATCTATCCAGCTTCTTTACCTTGTCAATTTGTTTCAAATGGTCCAATATTGTTGGAATAGTAACATCAAACCTTACTACTAATTCATGCATAGGTTGAGATAGATTCGCTTCCACTACAGCTTTCAGCACATCATTATCCACATTAGCCTCTGGTCACTCACATGGCTCATTTTCAAGACTAAAATTACTTGAATAGAACTTCTCAAACCATCCATGTACTATGCATTCATTGGCCACATCCTTCCCAAACACTTCGTTGATATTTTGAGGGTCTGCACTGCATTGGTTCCACGACAGAATTCATATTGAAAAAATAACACAAATTTTTGACTTATCCATGGTTTCACAAAAATGGCTCTAAAAAAACTTTTGAAAGATAATCACAAGTCAAATCATGCACTTGAAAGGAGGAGGATATACCTTCACAATATAAATAAAACAAGAAGTGGCAAAGTGAAACATCAGATATATCAATTGCCAAACTTAGTACTTAAGGAAATAGGACATTTCATACTTAATAACCTAACACCATTCATTCATACCCTTTTGATGTCCAATAATTTTTCCATGGCTGTCTACTCTTTATCAATCTTAAGCATAGCAATATACAAGTTTACCCAAAGTTTATTTTGGTCTTCATTTCCTTATAAAGGCTCCCATGTCACATAGCACTTAAATAAATTTGTATGTTCTTGTTAAAAAAAATCTATTTTTAGCTTTTGGAACCTATGGGGGAAAAAAGGATCTGGAACTGAAAAAGGAGATGTAGGGGTTGTGTCTTTTTTTCCTTGATCACAATGAAAAATATAGGAGGCATACATATCAGTGGTCCACAGGACACTGATTGCTCTCCTCTCTGTACCCCAGCAATGCTCATTTTATTGCTCTTCATCCAAAAGTACCTCTGTTCCTTCGAGAATACATATTCGACGTTGCTGGTTTTATCGTGCTCACATAATTGGGTGAAGAGTATCACATGTTGGTCAAACAGATACCTGTCCTGGTCAGAAATTCCCTTGTCCTCTTAAGTGCCCGGGAATCCTTGTGTGCTTAACTGAGCCAGGGTAGCCATCCTGCACACTCCCGGATCTCAAAGTCGGTATTGCCCCCCCAGGGGCATTCTCTGCAGTTGGAAAATGCCCCACACCCACCATGCTGTCAGCATTCTGAGGTGCTCTGGCGCTCTGCTGGACCTCTAGGCCTGACAATTGGTGTCAGAAATAGAGGAGAAGAGTGGAAGGATTGAGTGTTTCCTACCCCTGCCCAGGTCAGGTCAGCCTTCAAAGAGGGAAACCTCCTCTTCCTCCCTCAGTCTAGAGTCAAGAAATTCAAGACCAAAACTGTCTTGGGCTCCCAAGGCTACAGCTACTTTTATTATAATAAAGCACCATCATGGCATAAGACAGTGTCTACAGTGAAAAATAAGGAATACTATCAGTGAGCATTTGAGTACCTTAGGTCGTACAACAGACACGACATAGGTGCCATTAGTAAGTAACCCTACTTTACAGATGAGAAAATGGGGCACAGAGATGTGAAGTAAATTACATAAGGTCATATAAGGCAGAAGAATTGCTCATAGTAAATGAGTACCATCACTGATGGTCAAGTATAGAGTTTCAGTTGGATTAATCCACATCTGCCACCATTCTCAGATCTGCAGTGCAGCTTTCCAGCATCGTCAGAGGGGATAACCCTACCCCTCCAGATGGACTGTCAGGAGAGCTACCCGTGGAAACTGACCGGGGCTGTGAGGGCTGCAGCTCTTTAGACACATTTACTTCCCCAGAGTACTAGTCTGTTCTGGGTCAGCTCTTGTTCCAGTTTTTCCAGCTCACAGATCAAAAACTATTTTAGTTCCTTTTTCTCTGTGCCAAACTACTGTGTCTTCTTCTCGAAACTATTTTATTTCAAAGATTCCACTGACCTTCCCTATAAGGCTTAGTCAGGGCTTCCTCTGCTCTTCCCGAAAGGTTTTTTTTAGTTTTATGATTTTTTTTCTGAATAGAATTCTGAAGATGAAACAGTGAGCTCCTAGGTGTAACATCATGATGATGATGATGATGAAGAAGAAGAAACATTTCCTGCTATAATATAGTTTGGGATCAAACTTTGGTCCATAGTATTTACCATTCCAGATATATCAGTATCAGTCTCTTCTGTCTGTTTAGAACTTCAACATCAATAAAGGAGTAGTCAAAGTATTTACTTAAGGATTAGATTAACGGATTTGAAGTTTCTTATGGTTGTAGAAGAAAGAAGAGCGTTAATTTCTAAGTTGCCAAAGAGCTTGCATGGAGTTCTTGCTGCTTCATATTTGCTGTGTGTATACCATCTGCTGAATGTTTTCTTGTCATACTAATCTTTCCTGCTTAAATAGTCCTCAGAACACTTTTTTTTTTAATAGAAATGCCGGCTTTGGTTTATTTTTTTTGTATGTATATATCCTTTTTTTTATTTCAGCATATTATGGTTGTACAAATGTTAAGGTTACGTATATTGCCCATACCCTCCCCCCTCGAGTCAGAGCTTCAAGCATAACCATCCCCCAAACATTGCACATCTCACTCATTGTGTTTGTATATATCCATCCCCTCCTACCCCTCCCACTCGCCCGACACCCAATAAATGTTTTTCCTATAGGTCCACTTAGGTGTTGATCCATTAATACCAATTTGCTGGTGAGTACATGTGGTGCTTCAGAACACTTGACTGCTGTTTTCATTCCACAGCATTTTTTGAATGCCCATATATGTTATATATACAGTTGGGACACACAAACATGAATAAAAGAGTACCTTTTTCCAAGGAACTCTTTTGATCTATTTGGGTATTAGTCTATGAATCTATGAGATGTCTAATAAGGAACAAGATCCCTCCCTCAACTAACTTTCACCTAACAAATGAGGACATACATACCAAAACACAAGATCCCTGATATTCAATAGTTAGCAAAAAGAAAAACTTTTAGGTTTAACAGCTAGAAAGAGTTTAAGATGCAGTATTGCTAAATACAAGATATCCACTTAAATTTAAATTTTGGGTAAACAATGGATAGTTTGTATTTTTACTTGCCATATCTGGCAACCCAATAATGTGGGAATATGTGTTATTTCCTGTTCAAGTTAAATTGTATTCTTATTGAAGAAGCAATGACATAGTAGAAAGGGAATGAGGTTTGGAATGAGCCAGATATGAGTTAAAGTCTGACTTTATCAGTTATTTGCTAGGTGGCAATGGGAAAGTAATTTAACTGTCTATGAACCCCAATTTTCTCATAGAAATTGTAATAAATACAATTGCAATTGCTTAAATGGCTCATTAATAATATATAGAAATCACTAAATGTACCAGGAACTATATGTTTTTACTTACCAGTGGTAATAAACATAATAATGATGATAATGACTAATATTTATTCAACATCATATGCTAAGGAGTGTACATTATTCCATTTTATTCTCACTATAACTTTTTAAAGTAGATAAATAATATTTTTTTAAGATGAGACAAGATTGAACCCACTCAAGTATTATACCATAGTGTCTCCCCTCTGTATACTATTTAGAAATAATATTTTAGACAGACAAGTGGCACTTGCAACAAAACAGCTCTTTGGCAGCCACTGAAGAACATTAATATGAGAGGCAGAAGCACAGTGATAGAGGCTGTCCACCAATGGCCAGCAGACCTAACTTGGGAGAGTCACAGTTCTTTTTAGCTACATAGAGAGATGGACGTATTTGCATCACTAATGCTGGTAATAATGATACTAATAGCAATAGTAATAATAATAGAAGGTACTATGTATTGATCACTTAGTATGGGCCAGCCCATATTCTAGGCATTTTACATGATTAACCTATTTACTCTTTACAAGATTTATAGATAAGCAAACTGGGGGTCAAAGTATTTAAGTAGTTCACCCAATATAACTCACCTCTCTCTTTTACTTCAAGAATGTACCTTTTAGGCTGGGTGTGGTGGCTCACGCCTATAATCCTAGCACTCTGGGAGGCTGAGGTAGGAGGATCATTGAAGGTCAGGAGTTCGAAACCAGCCTGAGCAAGAACAAGACCCCGTCTCTACTAAAAATAGAAAGAAATCAATTGGCCAACTGAAAATATATAGAAAAAATTAGCTGGGCATAATGGCGCATGCCTATAGTCCCAGCTACTCGGGAGGCTGAGGCAGAAGGACTGCTTGAGCCCATGAGTTTGAGGTTGCTGTGAGCTAGGCTGACGCCACGTCACTCTAGCCCAGGCAATACAGTGAGACTCTGTCTCAAAAAAAAAAAAAAAATAATGCACCTTTTAGTAAACCTGACCTGGGTCATAGTTAATCCCTTATTCCTCTGTGTTTTTGCAGACTTAGTTCACATCATTTTAAAAATAATTTTCATAAGGCCGGGCGCGGTGGCTCACGCCTGTAATCCTAGCACTTTGGGAGGCCGAGGCGGGCAGATTGCTCAAGGTCAGGAGTTCGAAACCAGCCTGAGCGAGACCCCGTCTCTACCAAAAATAGAAATAAATTAATTGACCAACTAAAAATATATATACAAAAAATTAGCCGGGCATGGTGGCGCATGCCTGTAGTCCCAGCTACTCGGGAGGCTGAGGCAGTAGGATCGCTGAGCCCCGGAGATTGAGGTTGGGGTGAGCCAGGTTGACGCCATGGCACTCACTCTAGCCTGGACAACAAAGTGAGACTCTGTCTCAAAAAAAAAAAAAAATAATTTTCATAATGTTAGCTAAAATCTTTTCTACTTTTCTTGAGGGAGAGGATCTTGTTTTATGTATCCTCCCAGCAATTCACATTGGGTCTGGTGGTTCTGGTTATCTATTGCTGAGTAACAATCCACCCAAAAAGCTAGTTGCTTAAAATAACAATATATTTTTTAATCTCTCCTGGGTGTTGATAGGGTCCGTGGTTGGTTCTTCCTTAGGGTCCCTCACACAGGGACAGTCAGATGGCCTGTAGCTGCAGTCATTAGAAAGTTTCTTCATTCGTGTGTCTGTCAGCAGGGCCCTGTCTTTCTCCTGGCCTCAGTATGTTGGTAGCATGGGCTCCCTGATACTACGGTAGACTCAGCATCATTGAGCTTTTTATACAGTGGCTGACTTTCCTCAAGCATTTCCAACAAGCATTTCAAGAAGAAGAAAGTAGAAGCTCTAAGTCTCTTATAGCCTGGCTCAAAAAAATGGAGGGACATTAATTCTTCTTGGTCAGTTATTCTAATTGTTCAGAGCAGTCATAAAGCCCACCTAGATTCACAAGGAGTAGAAATAGAAACCCAACTCTCAGTGAGAAGAGTGTTAAAGAATTTGTAGCCATTTTTAGTCTACAGTACTAGTATTTCTCATTAATTATTGGATATATGGATTTCTCATTAATTATTGGATAGATGAAAACTATCTAGGCCGAAAAAGCAGATGAATGAGAAAAAATGAGGGGTAAAGATTAAAAACAAAATTATAAGGAATCTTACAATTTAAAGTTTGAAAGAACCCAGGAATAGGTGTCATTGTCTAGATATTACAACATTACAGACATATAATATATCTTATATATATAGCAGCAAGTAGACATGACACTGGCCCTTTGTGTTCATAATAGTACTTTGGAATAGAGCTCTAGACAAATTTAATAGATATAATGGCTCTCAGCACTGCCTTTGGATCAAATTAGCTTATTCTTCTCTTCTGTTTTCATTCAAATGTTTCTTTTCCACTCAACAAAGTTTACCTTTGAAAAGTCAGAGATTTGGAATACTTTATCATTTTTTTCTCAAGCTTTTTCAGACAGAACAGTTTTATAAATTTATGTTTAATTTTTTTGTTTCCCTAAAAGCTAAACGTGATTCTAGTCCTTAGCTTCCATTTTATTTTGAGGACTTCTACACAGCAGGTAGAAAAATTCTATTATTATATTTTATCCTCACAGGCATCATAACCAGAATAAGCTTTTTTGACTCCTGATACTTTCCATCAATGCTTCTGTCTCAAACCATCACTTGTCCCATCCCAGAGAAACTGCTTTTTAAAAAATCACACAACTTATTTAAACCTTCTCACTGCTTCCTGGTGAGGAGTCAAGGGGAATATGGGATATGAACAGGGGCATAATGAGAGCATAAAACCCACCAGGACTTTAAATGTTAAAATCAACAAAATATGCAAAATGCCTTGAGGCAATGTAATATCACTGTCTCACAGAAGGCAGAAAATTACTAAGAGAAATTTAAATGATGTGCTGGAGAATGTCAACTGCATTTGGAATGGAGCTTTGGATTTTTATAGGAATTGAATACACATTTCAGTCATTAAAATGAAATGCTCTGAAATTGTTTCAGATTGAACTTTACATAGGCCGAGGAGAAATTACAATTAAATATATCATGCCAAGTTTTTAATTTATGAAATGAGACATGGTGCTTTCTGAGAAAAGAAATAAATCGCAAAGTTGGTCTCCAGAACCTCTTCCATTCCCAGGGACCACAATTGCCTCTCCACACCCACCCCATTAAATCCGTGTGGGAATGATGCAGGCATGACCTTCACAGGCTTACAAAACGTGAGGTGTAACAGGAAGCAAACAGATATTAACTCCTCTTGGCAGTGATCTGGTTTGGGGTGTTCCTTCTTAATTGCCCAGAAAGCAAAATCATGACCTTCCCTCTGCTTCAGCATCCCCACTACTGCAGGGGCTTTGCTTAGTGACCACATTCTGGTATTTTGTTTCTGATCTCATTGTGTTTCTATTTTGCTGGTTTTATTTCCCCTCAGATACAGGTATCTGGGTTTCTAATCCAATTCCAAATCTTTGACTCTTTTATTGATGATTTGGATGTGGCACCCTTGACCTTGGTTGAACCACCCAAACAGTTAACAAGAGGAGCTGAGACTCTTTCTGGGGAGGCTCATGAGATATTTGCTCATGAACTGGGCCTCTGAGGCTCCTGTTTGGAGATTCACAAAATCTCAAAGATAAACAAGGCAGAGGGATTTATCGCCTCCTTTGCCCTGCAGATATTAAGGGCTTTAAACCTGACAAACAAGAATAATTCTCTGAGGATCACAGGTAACACCAAATATTCATGAAATTTGTATACAATTATCCTTCTTCCATAACAAATCTTAACATTTTCCCCCCAACTACTCTATTAGCTTTGTTCCTCCTTCTTGTCTTCTCCAGACTCCATTTGCTACCTCTGAATATCTCTAGAATCTAATATTCATGTTATTTTAATATCATTTTTCCACAATACAACCTACAACAACAATTAGAGGTTTCTCTTCAACTTGAAAAGTGAATAATTCTTTCAGCTAAAAAAAGAAAGTTCAGCTGTTCTCACAATGATGACATTACAATCTGGGTACCTAAGGTAATGGCCCTGCTTCTGAAAAACCTTACTCCTTTCTGTGCCTCTTCCTGTTCTCAGTCCTGCCATTCTTCTCTCACATCCCTGAGACCCAGTATACTCATTTATCGCTGCTTTGCTCTCACAGGAGAATTGGAAAATTATATCAAGAGTCATTTAACAACATGGGAATTTGCGTGATGCAATAAGAAGCCCAGTGATAGGTAATGTAGGATTGTTATAGCAACTCTGTGATGCCATTAGGACCCAGTTCCTTCCATAATTCTTTGTTTAAGTAACCTTTTTTTTAGAATGTTTTAGATTTACAGAAAATTGCAAAGATAGTGCAGAGGATGCCTATATACCTCACACCCATTTCCCATTATTAACATATTAGTGTGCGTATTTACCACAGCTAACAAACAAATATCAATATATTATTATTAACTAAGCTATACATTTTATTCAGGTTTTCTTAGTTGTTTCCTAATGTCCTACTGCTGTTCCAGGATCCCACCCAGGATACTACCTTACTTGTTATGTCTCCTTAGGCTCCTCTTGGCTGTGGCAATTTCTCAGCCTTGCCTTATTTTTGATGATCTTAGCAGTTTTGAGGAGTATTGATCAGGAATTTTGTAGAATTATCCTCAATCATGATTTGCCTGATGTTCTCATTATTAGACTGAAGTGATGGAATTTTGAGAGGAAGACTGAAGAGGTGAAGTGTTATTTGCATCCTATCATATCAAAGGTACAGGTTATCAACATGTGTTATCACTGTTTAATGTTGACTTTCATTATATCTGATTAAGCTGGTGTTGGCTAAGTTTCTCAGCTGGTAAGTTAACATTTTTTCCTCCTTTCAACACTGTATTCTTTGGAAGCAAGTCACTATGCATATGCCACATTAAAGTGTGAGGAGTTATGCTCTACCTCCTTTGGAAGTTTAATATCTATATAAAGTATTTGAAATTATTTTGCCTAGGATATTTGTCTATTTTCCCTCATTTATTCATTTTTTTCAATTCTTTGTTTAAATCAGCATGGACTCAGGAATATTTATTTTGTAACTTGGATTATAACCTAAACTATGTTATTAAGTTTTGGGTTCAAATTGTTCCACATTTGGCCATTGAAACTCTCAGTTGGCTACTGTGTCCTATTGATATATCCATCGTTGTGGGATGTATGTGATTTTTGTTTCTTTGTTTTTTAAAATATTTCCTTTCTTGCATTAAAAATTCTCCACGCTCATCTTGTATATTTTCTACCCCACTCCTAAAATCAGTAATCTTTCCAAGGAGCACTGGTTCCTTTTACTGGAGAATGGTATTAGAAACCAAGATCTTGGTACTAGGAGTGCTCATTGCTACTGAGGTGGTGGTGTTTCTAGGGCCTCTCAAATGACAGGGCAAAGAAATACATGTGCATTTATAGTATCCCATATACACCCATATAAATGTAATAGTATCCCATATACACCCATATATGCCCATTATAAATGTTTTATATGTATCTGGGTATATTAAGTTAAACATAAGTTCATAATGATATATCTAATGCTAGTCCATTACCACGTGGATCATTCTGGTTCTCTCCCCTTGCTTATCTCTAGCCTCCCACTCTAACATGGAGAAACCTGGTTCCCACCATCTGCCATCTATTTACCTAATAGTTCACTACCAATGTACAGGTATAGCAATATCAGAATTATTAACCCATACCTCCATGGGAACCATCTTTATCAACTAGAGTACAGTGCTTATGTGCAGTTTCTTTTGTCATTAACCTTACAGACTCCACTCATTTCCAAACTTACTTAGGTCAGCACATTTTCCCCCACCAGTGAGGTTGTTTCCTACCATCATTCCTTTTTGTCATCCTCAGTATGTGGGTTCGTCCTTGTGGTTGCAAGATGGTTGCTCCAATTTCCAGTCTTATATTACTTATTCTTGTCAAGATCAAGAAGGAGGAGTAAAAAATCAAACAGTTTATGCCACAGGAGTTTGACCTTTACAAAATTTTTCCAAGAATTGTCATTTGGTATTTTCACTTACATCTCATCTTCTAGAACTGGGTCATGTGGCTACCTGTAGCATAGTCATTAAAAGACACACAGGGAGTGAAGTTCTGTTAGTTAGTCTAGGGTCAGCCAATTAGCAGCGTCTGCTACACTTACTCTAACAGTATTGGAGGTCATAGGGACAAGATTCACTCATTCCTTCATTCAACAAATACTGTGTCTCAACTATATGCTAGGCAATATTCTAAGTGCTAGGTAGGACAGAAAATGAATTCTTCTATTGTGATGCATATAAAGTCATTTAGGAGGAGACCAAATATCAAGTGAATCGAACTAACAATTTCAAACTATCATGAGTACTATGAAGAAAATAAAATGGAGTAATATGATGCAGTGACTGGGGTGGGTGTGACATGTGAGTGGATAGCATCAGGAGATGCAGACAGGGAAGGTGTTTTTAAGAAGACGCCCTTGAACTTGGTACTGAATGATGAAGAGAAGTCACCAACTTGAGGATCTGAAGGAAGTCCTTTCCATTCCAATGGCCGAAAGAGTAAAAACCCCCAAGCTAGGGATGAGCTTGGGTTGTCCCAAAAATCAGAAACAAGGTGAGTGAAGCTAGATGAGAATGAGCAAGGAAGAGAGCCACATGGGATGGAGTTAGCATGGTACTCAAGGCCAGATAACGTAACACCTTTAGATCAGGAGGAAAATTTAAGATTTTACATCAGCCATTAGGCAAAAAAAACAAAAAACAAAAAAACACCAAAAACTGGTGTCTGCTCTGTCTGCTGTGTGAAGAATGAGTTTCAGGAGGCAACAGTGGAAACAAGGAGAGCAGAGAGGAGGTTCCTGAAGTAGCCAGAGAAAAGATAATAGTGTTTTGGTCTAAGGCAACAGTAGGGAGAATAAGAAGAACTGGGGTTCAGTTTGTATTTTAGAAATAAAATGAACTTTATTTTCTGATGTTTTGCATATAGAGTAAGAAAAAAGAGAGAAACCTTTGGTTGGTAATGTTGCTGAGATAAGGAAGACTAGGTTGTCTGGGTATCTGTTGCTATGTAACAAATCACCCAAAAATGTATCTTCTGTTTATTACTTTATTATAGCTCCTTGTGTCTGTGGGAGGGGAATTCACAAAGTGCTTGATGGGGCTGTCCTGGCTCAGGGTCTTTCATGTGGTTGTATGCAGTCAAACGGACTGTCTCTCTCTCTCTTTCTCTGTCTCTCTCTCTCTCTTTCTCTTTCTTTTCATACAGCCTTAGGCTTCTCCAGGTGGTCTTTCTGTGTGGACTAGTTTGAGCCTCCTTAGTGTAGTCAGCAGGTCTCACATAGCAGCTCATAGCTTCAGTGAACAGGGTTGAAGTTGAAAACCTTGTATCATTTACCCTCAGAAGTCACTCGCTGTCATTTCTGCATCACTCTATTGGTTTTAAGTGAGTCTGTGAGTCACATGCCTGCCTGGATTCACAAAAAGGGAAATCAGACCTCTCCTCTTGATGGAAGAGTGGCAGAATTGTAAAAGAGCAAACTGGATGGAAGATATCATTGCAGTCATCTTTGAAAAGTACTCTCTGCCACAGAGTGCCCTTTGACCTCTATACAGATCTCTCTTACATGCAAAATACACTCACCCCTCCAGAGACCTACCAAAATTCTTATCTCATTACAGCATCAGCCTTGGGCTTCAAGGCCGGGACCTTAACGTTTAAATCAGATCTACTGGCAATTAAAAGTTGTCAGGTGGTTGGATTTGGTTCCTTGAGTACTGTTTTCTGTCTGAAAACCTATGAGTCAAAGAGGGCCCTTCTCTTCCCCATGGACACCCAATGTACAAAGTTAGAACAGGTGTTCAATCGCTGTCATTGACACTCCCACTCCAAAGGGGGCAAAAGGCAGGTATGCAACTGTCACTGCTCTGTAGCAATTCTGGGATCCAGCCAGCCACAGGATCACAGTCCTTTGATTAGGTTTTATTCCCCCTCTCTGGGAGTTGTTCTCTATGTGTCCTCACTCCTCTCCCGGGACTCCTGTCCCTATCGTGAGTCATCTTTTATTTTCCAATAAAAGTCTCTTCTGTTTGCTGTTGATTACATCTGTCATCCAACTTTCTGCCTTTAGAAGTTCAAGAGTCCAAGGGCCTGTTTTGATTTTGAATTTTCTCTTATACAATTCTTAAAAATTTTAAAATTCTGTAGGTTTCCTATGCAACAATTTACAATTTATCTCATTAGGCAGATGCCACACCCACAGTTATCTTCAAGATAAGCCCTTCTCTTAATCTCTGTGATTAGCGCAAAAAGTCTTCTCTACCTTAGGCTCACAGTTGAGGCTGCTGAGGGACCATGCCCTTACGATCTTTTTATTTAATTGCAAGGAGCTGTGAGGCATACCTGGAGGGACTTTTCAGTCCTTTTTGTTTGGCTGAAAAGTTTCTTCAAGCTCCGCCCTTAGGTCTTTCTGATAATTCTATAGTCACATTTTGGATTTGAACCTTGGCCTCAGATACTTTCTTATTTTGGAAGCTTTTGCTAGCCGAAAAGACAATTTTGGGGGTCTTCGCAAATTCTTCAAATTTAATTTAAGACCTGAATACTTTGTGTTTTAGTTCATCTCTTTCTTTTCATTTTATTATAGGCAGCTGGAAGAAGCCAGGAAGCACTCAGCGCTCTGCCTGGAAATCTCCTTAGATAGGCCACCAAATTCATTAGATACATTTTCTGTTTTCCATGTTACCTCGATGACAGCTGTGCTTAACTTTCTGTCACTGCACGAAATGATCTCTTTTCCTTAACCTTCTAATAATGTTTTCCTCACTTTCCTCCAAGTTTTATTTTCACCGACTCCTTGAGATCTTTTAAGATTCTGCAAATTTTTTTCTCCAGGTCCTTTAGGCTTTTCTTAACAGTTTCCACAAGGCTCTTCCAGCTTCTGCCTGATTCCAATCCCAATGTCACATATTTGTGATAAGCGGCACTCCGTGTGCAGGTACTAAATTCAGTTCCAGTTATCTCTTGTGTCAAAAACTGTAATAGTTTTATTACCTCTGTGGTTTCAGTAGGCCTGGAAATGGGGAAGGGTTTGATCGTGTAGTTCTGGCTCAGGGTCTCATCTAGTTGCAGTCAGACAGTGACTGAAGGTGGAGCAGTTAAGGGCTGCTTCTCTGTCTCTCTCATCATGTAGTCTTAGGGCCTCACTACGGGTCACTCTGTATGGGTTAGTTTGGGCTTCCTTATCATGTGGGGGCCTCAGGGCACTTCGACTGCTGTTGCATTTCAGGGATCCAATGTAAGAGTTTGAGCAAGTGAGAAAGAAGCTGAATTGCCCATAATCATTTAGCCTTAGAACTTACCTGGTGTCACATCTGCTACATTTGATTGGTTTCAAGTGTGTCATAATGTTAGGTAGATAGCAAGGGATTCCAAGGTTTCCTAGGGAATAAAGTGGTCGCTGTTGCTTTGGTGCAAACTGCTCCACCTGGGAAGAAGGCCCCTATCTTATTCCTGCTCTATCCTAATCTCCCAAGCAAATGCCATACCTGGGGCGGAAGGAATATCCTATGAATCAGCCAATCATAATAGCATGCCAGCTGCAAATGAATATACAGAACTCATAGCCCACAGACCAAGCAGCATAAGTACCATAGAGTCCAGAAATTGACCTAGAACAACATGAATATGTAGTTAAGACTCAGGTCATGCAACTCCCAACTGTCCAATCAAAGTGGTGCCATGACATCTCAGCCACAGGGAGGCCCCAATCTGGGCAGTAGAGAACAAGACACAGAACCTAACCAAGTCCCTTTTGGCCCTTCTGTTGGCTCTCCCTTTGCTACGACAATGAGTCCAGTCATTGTCTGTGGCATATGTATCATGCTCTGTAAACCTATGTCTTGCTCTTGCCCTATAATCCTATCTTTCTCTCCTCCATAAACCTCATTTTCATGCTTGCCTTACTTTGGTGTGTCTGGTCATTCTCCGGCCCTGCATGCACTAAGAACCCACAATAAGACCACACAGATTCAAAGAGAGGGAATTATATTGCTTGGAGAAGGGAAAGAGTAGCAAGGGACAATTTTATTTTGTTTATCTGTGATTAGCACAAGAAAGAATCCTTTGTCTTTGGCTTGCAAAGATATGAATTTGGTGGACCTATTGAAAACAGAAGTTCAAGGTCCTATGAAAAGAGAGCCCCTCAGCTACCTAGGAGTAAAAGTTAAAGATAATTACTTATTTTTGTGGTAAAATACATATAACATAAAATTTACTATTTAATTGTACAATTCAGCGGCATTAAGTATATTCACAAGGCTGTGCAACTATCACCACTCCCCAACAGAGAAGATTACTTTTCAGAGAGGACCAGGTTTAGGAAACCTGAACCATGCCCGATGACAAGAAAGAAAGCATAGTTCCAAGAGGATCTGGACTAAAATAGAAAAAAGATTTGGGGCTGGGACTTACCTTTAGTGCAAGAATGAGGGGAGCTTGTTCTGGTGATCATGCATTGCCAAGAAATCCTGTTGTCAGCAGCTACAATGACACGAGGAGGCAAGGCCATCTCTGTGCAGTGGAAAAGCATTGGACTGATCAGGATCAATTTCTCACAGTGACACGGTACAACAGAGGCCAAAGCAATGAAGATAACAGACTGTTTAAACTTGGCCTTTTTAATGCTAAGTAAACAGTTTTGTTGCTGAATGCCAACTCATGAAAGAAATCGGACTTCTCTCTGATCAGGTGATGAAGTGATCAGTTGGGAAAACAAAGCAAATATGACCATATTTTACTCTAATTTTGTATAATTCTTCATGTTGGTTCCTTATAGTTAGGAATAAGTATAGCAATCTTTAAAAACTAGAGAAAGTTGACTTTGAATTTACTTTCAGTTTAATATATTCCGAGCAACTATGTTCACTCGAATAGGGTTATTACGTTTCTGACTTCCAGTAACTCAGACATTAGAACAGATAAGGAAAGTGACAAACCCGTTTTTATTCTAGCATTATTATAACTCTTTGCTGTCAGGAAAGCCAGGCTGTTTTGCTTCGTTTCTGTAAGAAATTGTCAGTTGATAGGCAAAACTTCAAGAATAATTAAAGAAATGGGATATGTACACTCTCTTGGGAAAATCAATCTCCTGCAAATGTATTTAAATGAATTCAGTATCCTTTCCTTTTAATAGTGCTTATCTGGGCAAAAACATTTATTTTAGATTTTGTTATGGCACCCAGAAAACTATGATGCCTCTTTAAAAATAAATTATAGGGTAAAAGTCACAGAGGAGGATGATTGAAAAGAAAAAGTCTCAGGAACATTCCCGGTGTATCTTCCCCTGTCTTAAGTGCACTCAAAGCATGCCAAATCAATCTCAAAACACTTCCTGTTACCTGAGACGCTTTTGAAGTGTCTTCGTAAATGTTTAATGCATCCCTATCTCTTATTCAGCGTATCAAGAGAAGAGAGATTTGTTTTTGGCAGGGGTTGGCTTTGGTAAATGCCACAGGTTAATTCAGCAGGTACTGTTGTGTCTGTGCAAACTGCGAAGGTTTGACAGCTGCCCAGAAATACTGGCCATTCTCTTTGGGAAACCAGACTTTGACACTTGGATTAGGGCACATGTTCACCTCACCTCCTTCTCCACAAAAACACTAAAAGATTTTTTTTTATCGATATAAAGATACTCGCTTTGAGCATTCTCCAGGCCATAGTGATTGCGTTTCAAACTGGAGATGGGTCGGCAGAGCTGTTAACGGCACTGATATGACACTAGTACCATTGAAAAGGTTTGCCATTCATGGACTGGTGCCCTCTGCGTGTTGTGCCTGCGTGTTATCTCATTTAACTCACACCGCAGAACGCTTTGGGAGATACAATTACTATCTTTTTTTCAAAAATGAGAAAGCCAAGACTTGAAATATTTATTATTATCTTCTTTTTAAAAACAGTTTTATTGAGACACAATTCATGTATCATACAATTCACCCCTTAAAACTGTATAATCAAAGATTCTTAGTGTATTCACGGAGCTGTGCCACCATTACCACAATCAATTTTAGAACATTTGTATCACATAAAAAAGAAACTCCTTAATCATTGGTGGTCATTTCACTGCTCCCACCTGTCCTCTTCCCCCAACCGCACCCTGCCCTCCTGCCCCAGGCAATCATTTATTTGCTTTTTGTCTCTATTTGCCTATTCTATACACTTTAAAGAAATATTCCTCCTATCTAACTATAATTATATATCCTTGCCCAACATCTCCCTATCTCCCCACCCTCCAAAAACCCATACCTGTGGTAACCACCATTGTACTCTCTAATTCCATGAGATCAACTTTTATAGATTCCACATATGCATGAAATTGCACAATATTTGTCTTTCTGTGCCTGCCTGATTTCACTTAGCATAATGTTCTTACTTAAAAGAGTTTCAATGACTTGCTGAGGGTCTGCCTAGTTAGACAGAGCTGGGACTATGTGACTAGGTCTCTATCTACTACACCTGTTGGAAAAGAAGCTGATGGGAGGGAAGATGGAAATTAGTGGGCCTTTGTGCAACTATTCATCACCTCATTTAATAGCTATTCATTTAGTGCAATTTACCATTTGATAAAACATGGAAGGAGTTAGATTTACATAGCTGATTTTAATTGCCCTCACAGCAGAGACTACAAGAAGGTAGAAATTGCTCAAAGCTAGAGTCAAAAGATTTGGATTTCAGTTCCACTTCTATTGCAAACTAGCTCAGTGAATGTGGTCAAGCTACATAGTCACTTTCATGGCATTCAGAGGAAACAAAAATGAATAATGTTGAGAGAGCACTCTAAGTTCCAGAAGGCTTTCAATTTGTGGTTCCAGTTTTTACCTGATCTCCAGATGAATGCTTACCTTTAAACAATTTTGAAACCTTATAATAATTTCAGTCTTTAGATTAATCTAACTAGAATTGTTTGCTGTTATTTCCAGCTAACATGGCAGGAAATACTGAGCCTGGTACAATCTGGGTTTAACCACATCAAGATTTAAGAGCTCCACCCCCTTTGTAGACACACCAAGTTCACAAATCAAGAGTTCTGCAGACTCAAGATCTATACTTACGTTTACAAGGTTTATATTTACACCGGTCTCTTTGGCTGGTGGATGGGGGTAAGAGGTTCTCCCTGGATCCTTTCTTTTCTGCAGGAGAAGAAGAAAACACCTGGGCTGCTCCAATGCCTTTATGCAGATAATGATCCTTAAAGTCAGCCTCTCCAATCAAAGGTACAGCTCTTTGTGGGATAATACCTATTGCATAAGATTTCATGGGCCAAAGTTATCACTGGTTATGTATATTCTGTCAGGGTTTTCTTGCATTAAGTGGTCAGTTATAAGACCTAGTCTAGAATAAATTTTTTTTAAAAAAATTACTGTTACAAGTAAGGTTAAATTGATAATTTAATCCTTAAATTCTCTTTTTAAAAAATTAAAATGCTAATCATAGCACATGTGCTGTACCTGACTTTATGTGTTCATTTTTAATGTTGGGGGTCAGCCCTTTAGAGGCTTAAGTGCTTACTTTGGAGTTAATGATGGGGCCCCTCTATGCTGAAATTAAGACCTAGTCAAGAATATGGCTAAAGAAGCATAGCTTCCAAAGTTAGTCTAACCCCACATGACTCTGGTAATGAGGACTTTAACTAGATAGTATATTGGTTGGGGTTCTATCAGATATAAGTGAGGTAAGCTGACTCATGCAAACTTAGGTAGAAAGAAGAAATTTATTAGAAATCTATTATGATCTCTCATGGAATCCAAGGAAATGTTGAACCACCAGGCTTTTGGAATGAGGAAATCAGGAAAGATAAGCATCCAGAAGCAGGAGTTTTTGGCTGGTTCTTCAAGGATTTACCTTTAATGACACTAAATTCCCAATTTCCAGGATATCTTTTAGTTCAAATTCTAAATTTCTGGAGAATAGAATCTGACTGGCCCAGCTCGTCTCAGATATTGGTCCCTTCTCAATCAACTATGATCTGGAATGTGATCAGAGGCTATAAACACAGCTGAAAGGGGCTCTCCTGCTGATTATTCCAAGAGAAGGGGAATTATCAAGAACAGCTGGGCAGTTAGATCAAGAGTACCTAAAACAATGGTCACTATGAGTAGCTTTGACACAGGGCAGCACTTGTAACTGCTGGTTTCAAAGTTAATGTGAAAGACTAGGTGCAGGTCCAGATTCTACTGCCCCCGTGCCTGTCTTCTTTTCAGCATCCTATCAATTCTGTGTACCTTACCCTTCTAATAAATTCCCCATATTGCTTGAATTAGTGTTGGTTTATGTGGCTTGCAACCAAAGGATTCTAATCAATAAAGAGGTTGGAACCAGAAGCACCTATTGTGTGTTATAGACCCAAAATGTAATGGGAGGACTCATCTATTCTGCTCATTAGACATTGACTTCCTCACCACATCTGAGATAGCTTTTGGGACCATCCTTCTTGTGTAACTCTTCTCATATAGCTTGTGAGATTTGGGATGATTTTAGAAGTTGAATAATCCAGTACTTAATCTTTGCAAATACAACTCTTAAATTATTTGTTTCTCTCCATTTCCATTTCCTTTTCCTGACTCTAGATTTCAAAGTCAATTCTCTTGTACAATCAAACACTTTGATTTTAGCCCTGGCCTCAGTGTTTCTCATCATTATCAGTGGACTTGAGCCTACATGTTCTGATCTATCTACCAACCAATTTGTCTCACAACTCAGGACAATCTGAAACAATTACCTGGTAATATATTACTTGACTGCAAGCAACAGAAACTGACTCTGGCTTAAGAAAAACAAAAATGTAGGGATATTGGGATATTGAAGAGTTCACTGGCTTTACTAGAATGTGAGACTATCAGATTTAGACTCTAACAGCACAGCAGAAAGTAATTCACTATCTTGTCTGAACATCACCAGCCACTGACATGAATGAACTCTATTCATTTTATTTTTCTTGCTCTCTTTGTCTGACTGTACTCAACATTTAAGTTTCCCACAGAAAGGATATTCTAGCTTTGATTATGTGCTCCCCTCTTGAGTTCAGTGGAAGGGCCATGTGAACCATCCCAGTGAATGGAGATTGTAATAGAAGGGCATTAATCATCTTCCCCTTACCCCAGCTGCAGCTCTGCCATGAGAGGAGGATCCTCAAACAAAAATTGGGGCTTGGTGGAGAACATGGGTGGAGACTGGATAGGCAATCACTTTCTATCGTAAAGTAGCCACAGTTGTTTTCAATAAAAACATTTTATTATACTGGAATATACATACATATACATAGATATGAACTTCCTTCTCTTTCCTTAGGTTTATTTTATTCAATAAAGGTATTTAATTGCAATGTAAAAATATATGAAATTCTAACTCTTTCATTAGGTTTCAAAATATAAAATCATATTTTAGTTAAACAAATATAGGACTAATTTTTTTACTCTCTTCAGATTTCCTTTCTACTACCCATGAAACAGGAACTTCTGCTGTCTAGATTAAATTCTGAAAAAGAAAAGTTTGCTCATTCTTCTTCCTTACTTACTCCTCCCCCAGAAGTCTCTTTTTGTGGTAAGATTGGGATAAAGGTTCATATGTGGCTCAGATTATGTCTGTCTGTCTTTCTCCCTCTCCCCTACCTCCAGGCAGAACACAGATAACATTATCCTTCTGTGCCCTCTCTTTATTTAGTAAGCACAACCAAGTCAGGGGCCAAGAGCTATTTTCTAGAGATAGACCTAAAGAAGGCCTGGGAAGTCTGAATTTTCCTAAGTACAGAACTTGGATCTTCAACTCTTTCAACTGTCAGTACCAAGTTCTAGACTGGGGGATGGTGGGCGGAGGCTCCAGTTTTAGCCCATGGTCACAGATATCTTCTCTAGACCAGTTGTACCAAAATAAATAAACAACAACAAAATGATACTATACTGTTATCATTTTGCTTCTCATGTCTGTTTTCAATTTTGTTTGTTCCCAAAGGGCAGGTATGAGAAGCCCCATATAACACCTCAATGAAAGCTTTAAAAGAGTTTTCCATTGGTTCTTTTAAATGTAAATTTCTTATACATAGTGCTCAAGATGGATCCATAAATAATGCACTGTTATAATGGGACTTCAATCTGTGTAACATTAAAATTATACAGACTTCATTCTACAAATGGTTCGGTATCAACAATTAGCAGCTCTGCAGGTTCACTGGTAATATATAAAATAAAGTCAAATTGTGTTTCCAGTCAATTATTCTTCTGATAACCAAACCATATGCATTTATAAAATATTATAGTTGGCATTTCATCTGTAATATTACTTTGTTTCAAACAAAGTAGACCTTTATAAAGATCATACAGTTATATCCTGACTATACTGTAGAAAAGCGTAGCTTTACTGTAAAATGGGAACAAATGAGGGAAGTAGTGTTTAGGTACATATGAAAGTTACTTTCATTTCTTATATTCTATCATTAGATGATATGATGTATCATAGTCACAGACTGCAAAATGTTATTTTAGTCAATGACCGAATGCATCTGTGATGGTGATCCCATAAGATTCTAATACAGGATTTATACCTTTTCTGTGTTTAGATAAATATATACTTACCATTATGTTACAATTGCCTACAGTATTCAGTACAGTAACATGCTATACAGGTTTGTAGCCTGGGAACAATAGGCTATTCTATATAGCCTAGGCATGTAGTAGGCTATACTATCTAGGTTGTGTAAGTACACTCTAGATGTTTGCACCATGATGAAATCACCTAACAGTGCATTTCTGAGAACATATCCCTTTGTTGAGCCATATGTGACTATTGCATAAGGGATTCATCCCATAGAAATTTACAAAGTGACAAGAAAATAAAATACCTAAATTGTTCTTAGTATCTTCATAGACATGCCCTTAGACGATAGCAATACAGGTTGAACATCCTTATCTGAAAATCCAAAATCCAAAATGCTCCCAAACCCAAAACTTTTTGGGTGCTAACATTAGGCCACAGTGGCAAATTCCACACTGGGTCTCATGTGACAGGTTGTAGTCAAAACACAGCCAAAACTTTATTTACTTAAATTATTAAAATATTGTATAAAATTACTTAAAATATTGTATAAAATTACCTTCAGGCTATGTGTATAAGGTGTATATGAAACATAAATGAATTTAAACTTGGGTTCCATCCTAAAGATATCTCATTATGTATATATCCTGACTATACTGTCATATAGTCAGTATGTCATATACCAAAATCCAAAAAAAAAAAAAAAAAAAAAAATCTGAAATCTGAAGCACTTCTGGTCCCCAGCATTTCAGATAAAGGATACTCAACCTGTATGAGACTTGGACCCTACCATTTTATGCTATGTTCACTAAGGGATTTCAGAGCATTTTCCCCCCCAGATTAAGTCCTAGGAAGCATGCAGTCCTTGATGGTTATTGCCCATCAATACTGGTATCCTAGGAATATAGTACATGGGATTGAATTCTAAGTCATGAGCTGTAAAACCTTACACAGGAGAAAAACATTCAGCTTCTTTATGAAGTTGATATTTACTTCAAATATAGATTAAATAATGCTTTGGGGATTAAAAGCCTGAATTTACAATCTTACTTCAACTGAGAAGTCTCTCAGTGAGACATACACCCCAGCGCTGGCCTGTGTCCAGGTCTGGCCATGACTATGTTATCTTGGAGAGAAGAAGAGAGTGGAGGTAGAACTTAATCTGGTTTAGATTCAGATTATTCAATTAAATACTACAAATATGTGAAGGCCATTCATTTTTTTGTTTTTTTCTTTAGAAAATATTTCTTAACATAGTGCTTGTGAAGGTATGAGTGCTTGTGGAGCTTAGAGCTATGGAGTGCATGCATCAAGACATAGATCCTCTGCCCCCAAAATATACATAGTTCAGAGACAGAGAAAAAAGTATGAAAAAAGCTACATAATAAGAGATGTCTGGCTGATGGGAATTCTAAGGCAGAAGAGAGAATTTTGAAAATGATATAAAGTTGGAAAAGGACAGGAAAACAAATACCTCATGTACTCACTTATAAGTGGGAGCTAAACTATGGGTACACATGGTCATATGGAGTGGTATAATTCAGGGGTCCCCAACCTATGGTGAGTTGTATAATTATTTCATTATATATTATAATGTAATAATTAGAAATAAAGTGCACAATAAAGGTGATACACTTGAATTATCCCAAAACTATACCCCCACCTTTCTGGTCCGTGGAAAAATTGTCTTCCATGAAAACGGTCCCTGTGCCCAAAGGTTGGGGACCAGAGGTAATGGACTTTGGAGACTGAGAAGGAAGGAGAGCAGGGGGGAGGGATCAAAAATTACCTGTTGGGTACCATGTACACTATTTGGTTCATAGGTACATTAAAAGCTCTGATTTTACCACTATATGATTCATCTGCATAATAAAGAACCACTCATAGTCCCTATATCTACTGAAATAAAATAAAAATAAAAAAGATTAAAGATCTAAGAAAAAAAGGAACCAAAAAGCCTTCAAGGAGGTAAAGGAACACTAATTCAAACTTAAAAGATGAGTATAAGAGACATTTCCCCCCCACCCAGTATCTATTTGCCCTTCTCTTGAGAAATCACTTGATGCTCCACTCTCCATCCAGGTGTTTCTTGTGCAATGTCAGGATGAGCCTGCGACCTAATCTGGGCCAGCTGAGCATTACATTCACTTGGCCACTGATAATGTTCAGGGCTGAATTCAGGGTTGGATGCATGACCTAGCCAGACCACCGAGAAAAAGCACACCAAAACAATCTTTTCCCACTGGATTAGGGACATAATATTTTAAACAACAAGTAATTCACCTTGCTTAGACAACAGGATTTGTGGCAGAAGCATTGGAAATGTGGTAACTTCAGGCTGTTCTGAAGACCTTAATTTCAACACTGTAAGGGCTGGATTTTGTAAGGCCAAAAACACCATTTCACATGAAAGGCATTGATAGAACAGCAAAAGGCATTATCACATTTGTCACATTTTCATAAAGATTATAGCATTTCCTCTTAATTTTGCTCAACACTTTTAAGCTTTTTTCATTTATATATTGCATGTATTAATTTCAATTAGACCATAGATGTAGTTATACTTTAGATTAAGGGGTTTGAGTTTTCTCAAAGATAGGTTTGGGTTTCCAGTGAGAAGTACTCCTCAGACCAGTTCTGCAATAAGAGATCCCTGGGTGTGAGATTGAGGACTGAACTCTGATCTTTTTCTTGTCCCCCTCCCCCAAAAAATTCATTTCTAAGCAGGTCTGGTGAGTCACACCTACAAATGATAAAAACTCAGTAAACATGTTTTTATGATGTTGTTTACTTCTCAACCTGATTCCGATATAGCATCACATGAAAGATACAAGACCCTTAAACTCTCCTTTCAGCGGATTCCTGGTCTTTTGGACAAAACCTAACTCAGCCAATTGTCAACTAAAGAGTCCTTAAATCCACCTATGACTTGCAAGCCCCCACTTCGAGATGTCCTGCCCTTTGTGGGCCAAACCAATGTAGGCCCTCCATGTATTGATCTATTATTCTACCTGAAATTCCTGTCTTCCTGAAAATGCATAAAAACCAAACTGTAACCCACCACAGCAAGTCCACTTGCTCAAGGCTTCTTGAGCATGGCTCCAGGCCATGGTCCTGGTCCTCAAATTTGGCTCAGAATAAACCTCCTTAAATTATTTTACAGAGTTTGTCTTCTTTTCCATTGACACATGATATGGAGCCTTGGCAATAATAGCTCTTCAAACCCTCTCAGCCTAAGTACATGCCTCAGGACTTAAATAAAATTCAGGCTGTCTTCCAAAGGTGACATAAAGTATATAAATGTTTCCATGGCCATTATGCTCAAGACGTTTTATTTATTATTTATTTATTTATTAGAGACAGGGTCTCACTCTGCTGCCCAGGCTGGAGTGTAGTGGTGCAATCATACCTGACCGTAACTACAAACTGCTAGGCTCAAGGGATCCTTCTGACTCAGTGTCCTGAGTAGCTGGGACTGCAGGTGTGTGTACCACCACACATGGCTAATTTTTAAATTTGTTGTAGAAATGAGATCTTGCTATATTGTTCAGGCTTATCTCAAATGCCTGACCTCAAGCAATCCTCCTTTTTCAGCCTCCTAAAGTGGTGGGATTACTGGTGTGAGGCACTGCATCTGGCCTAGAGACATTTTGGGAAGACAATTTCAGATTGCCCACTTCTTGCAAACGAACACACACTAGTCTATAAAATCTACTAGTGGAGAGATTATACCTATTTAGTATGAAAAAAACCTCTTGAACAACCCTAATAAGATCTTAAAGATAAATGTACAATTCCCAAGAATAAAATATCTATTGGGGTCAGCAGAAATCCCCAACAGATGGTGCCTGGAATATGGTATAGATGTAATAAATATTTATTAAATGAATAAATGAGTATAATGCTTTGATTATTTAAACTTTATAATTTTAAGCAGATAAACTGGGTCCGTGAGCATATGAACTTATTTAATAAGTTTAATAAATTTGAATACTATTACTACTAATAAAGACACCTGGTCAGGTTAAGGAATAGATCATTATTGCTACCTTTGAGGTCCTTTGAAGTTATAGTATCCTGATTTTTATGTTTTATATTCCTTTGTTTACATTATTACAATTTAATTGAAATATAGTTTCATCTTCTAAATGTAATCATATTATTTGTATTATTTTGTGACCACTTTATTTTTATTTTTGAGATGCACTTTATATTGTTCATTTTTCACCCTGCATGATATTCCATTGTATGAATAGACCTTACTGTACTTATTCATTCAGCTCTTGTTTTGGATTATCTTAAGTTTTTTTTCAATTTTCATACATATTCATATGTTAATATGCATTAAATATTCTCATACAGTAGAACAAACTTATTCACTTGGAATTTAATACTAGTTTATACTTTTCTGTTGCTCTTCTGTATTTTAGAAAATATCATTAAGAATCTCACTGCAAAGTGATACAGAGCTTATAAAAGTGATGACTGCCAAAAGAATGCCAGGATAAAATTCAGACTGTGACAAAAGAAAATAACTGTATTACAAATATCTGACATAAATCTACTGGAGGAGGTGGGGAAAAAGAGGAGCTAACTTAAGTCAATTTGGAAATTATTGAAAACTGCACGACTAAAAACAAAAGGAAGTATACTAAGCATTGTAACCTAGCTGATGAAGTTGTTTCTCACCAAGGTGCTTATGTATGGTTTAATACTTCTGGCAGTGTTAAACACATCTCTACATGTATGCTCGTATTAATCAAATAAGCACAGGTAATTGAAAGGCAGATGGCGGAGCCAGGTTTCTCATGATAGGAGAAACAAGTTTAGAAATGAGCAAAGGAGGAAAGCTAGAATGAACCATATAGTATTGATTAGAGTTGGAGATATCAGTATGAACTTATGTTTAGATTATTATGTAAATACATAATAAATATTTATTATTTACATAATAAATATATATAATATAATATATAATAATATATTATAATTATAATATATTATTATATATTATATATTATATTATATATTATATTATATATTATATTATATATAATTATAATATATTATAATATAATTATAATATAATTAATATATATAATAAATATTTATTATGTAAATAATCTAAACTTATGTTTAGATTATCTAAATACATAATTAGATTATTATGTATATTTACATTATGTAAATACTGGATACATATAGAAATATTTATAGATATGTAGGTATACAGTGGTCAAAACTGGAACAATTGGAACTACAAAATAAATGTTTTAAAAATAGTGTTAGATTATAACCTAAAGTATGAAATAAATATTCATTAATCCATGCTGATATAGATGCATGATTAAATAAATAAATAAATAAATAAATGAGGGAGAAGATACAAATTTCTCATGCAGAATTCCAGATTATTTATGAAGATACTCCTTCAAGGAGCTGGAACATAAGTTCCTGCTGCTTAAGTGCAGGCTACACTTAGTAGTGACTTGCTTCCATGGAGAACAGTAAAGGGGAAATACAACATTACTGTGGGAAGACCTGGCAAATACTACCTTGATCAGATAATCAAAGTAACATCCTCAGTGATAAATCATGTTGACAGCTGGTACCTTTGAGCGGATGGAATCAATATAATACTTTCTCTCTGTGGTTTTCCTCCCCAAATCCATAAAATCAGTCCAAACATGAGAAAAACATCAGACAAACCCAAACTGAGGCACGCTCTACAAAATACCTGACCAGTACTCCTCAAATTGTCAAGGTCTTCAAAAGCAAGGAATGTTTGAGAAACTGCCACAACCCCCAGGAGACTAGGAAAACATGATGGCTCAATGCAATGGAGTGTTCTGAATGGGATCCTAAAAAAGAAAAATGACAATAGCAAAACACTAATAAAATTCTAGTGAAGTATAGTGTTTACTTAGTAATATTATATCAATGTTGGTTTATAAGTTGTGACAAATGCATTGTAATAATGTGAAGTGTTAAAATAGGAACAGGTGTAGGTATGGGTATGCAGGAAATCTCTGTACTGTCCTGCAAATTTTCAGTGAAGTTACAACCTATTCTAAAAACATATAATTTAAATATTTTAAAAACTGATGGTTGCTCAACTTTATAAACTCCATTTCAAATATGAAGCCCTTTAATTATCCTCTCTGAGGCATGGTGATGTCAGAAACAAGTTCCCCAATACCTGGTTCTATCCAGACAGTTTTATTCTGGGAATAAGGTTGCAGGAAATGGATAAAATATTAAATTACTTTTGGATACACGCTATCAGAAAACAAATACTCATGTAATGCGATTGTAACTGTTTCTATCAAGAACTTTCTTCCCTGATAACAAACTCTTGAAGATAAATTTAGCATTCCTAAGAACGAAATAAACACATCTTCTAAAACAATGAGCTCACAGAATGATGGGGCTTATTGCAATGGTCTCAGAGTTTAATTGAAAAACATAGTCACTGAAAAGGTAATTTGAACTATGACTATAAATCTTTGTGGAAAATCATCATCTATAACAAGGCTTTTACTTCATTTATTCTTAGCTATTTCACATATATATATATATATGAAATTGGATACACTAGAAAGTAATAAAATCTAAATTCATTCTTTCTCTATAAAGTGAATCAGTAAATCTCTCCAGTTGCTATCTTCTCAACCCCTTCCTTTGAGAAATATATATATATATATATATATATATATATTTTTTTACTTAGAGTTTCTCAACAGAGTGCCTTTTTAATTTGTAAGTACAGTAGGTCTTGCCCAAGTTTTCCTGTCACTGGATTTATGACTTTTCCAACTTTGAAAATTATCTCAGTCAAATGTGTATCATGTGCTAAGTTTGTAAAACAGGGACACTTTTGAGAAACATAATGTCCTCAGCCATGTGTTACAGATCTGCCAAGTGAGCAAATAGGTTCTTCAGTTATTTACACACTTTAGGAAATAGGAATCCTAACCAAGCTGCATCATTCACCACTCTCCCTTGTGTGTGTGTATGTGTAGTTGTTGTTGTTGTGTTACATTTGCATATTTGTTTTTGTCACTATCTCTATCCCTTTCCCAATAATGCATTTGACATGAACTGTTCGATATGCTGTTGGTTTTATAGAGCTTTGGTTACCTGGTACCTCCCAGCATGACTCAGTCTGATGGCACCAGCTGGAAAAAGTTGTTTGTAGTTAACCGTCTCATGTATACATTTGTCAGGCTAAGCAAATGGTCTGTTGCCAAATAAACTGACTAGGTTAAAGAAATATATACCCCAAGTTAAATATGCAAACTAGATAATTTATATTTAACACACATACACACACAAATATATATATATGTATATGTATATATATATATATATATATATATATATATATATATATATATTTTTTTTTTTTTTTTTCCGAGGCAGGATCTTGCTTTGCTCCCTGGGCTGGAATGCAGTGGTGTCATCATTATTCATTGCAACATCAGCTCCTGGGCTGAAGTGATCCTCTTGCCTCAGGCTCCTGAGTAGCTGGATTACAGGTGTGCACCACATCTGACTAATTTTTTCTACTTTTTGTAGAGACTAGTGAGATAGGGAACTGGCAGGTACTGCTTTGGGTATGGCATTGCTTTGGGCATTACTGCAGCATTGCCTTACTGAGTCAGGAAGTCTCAGAACAAAGTTTCTAATTGTCCTGATCAAAACAAGAAGAAGACAGGGCAAGTTCACACCGGTTAGAACCAAGATGGTGGAGGAATATTGCCCCTACCATGAATATCCTCCTCTTGTTTAGCCTGTTGCTTAAATAGAAAGACAACAGGAACCAGGAGGCTAGTTCTCTTCTGCAGGAAAAGCCAGTCTCTACTCTTGTCTGTGGAGTAGACTTTCTACATTTCTATAGTTTCTATATGTTTTGTTGGCTCACTCCTGAATTGTTTCTTGCATGAAGCCAAGGACCCACTTGGACTTTAAGTGGCTCCCAGCATTGGGAATCACTTTCCTGTGTCACAAGATCTCACTATGTTGCTCAGGTTGGTCTCAAATTCCTAGCTTCAAGCCATGTCCCACCTCAGCTTCTCAAAGTGCTGGGATTACAGGTGCAAGCCACCATGCCTGGCCTTATATTTAATATACATTTTAATATCTTATTTTCATAGTATAATTTCTACCTAATATTTTATTTTTAGGTCCTAAATCTAATGGGAAAGACCTGGTTTTTTTTAAGGGATTGGTAACTGGATCAGTATTTAATGTGTGATAAAAAATTAGTTAACATTTTAAAAAATATTTTTAATAATGCTTAGAACTAAATTGTGTCGGTGAGGCTCCAAGATATTATCACACTGAAATGCAAAGGACATCCTTGATTTTTCTTTCAGATAAAACAAATGCGCAAAAAAGAGAAAAGAATTGTCAAAGTGGGAATATCCACTCTCCAGGCATCTTGCAGTTATGTTTTTAAAAAATGCTATATAAAAGTCAGAGGGAGGCCAGGCGTGGTGGCTCACACCTGTAATCCTAGCACTTTGGGAAGCTGACGCGGGCGGATTGCTCAAGGTAAGGAGTTCGAAACCAGCCTGAGCAAGAGTAAGAACCTGTCTTTACTAAAAATAGAAAGCAATTAATTGGCCAACTAAAAATATATAGAAGAAATTAGCTGGGCATGGCGGCACATGCCTGTAGTCCCAGCTACTCGGGAGGCTGAGGCAGGATTGCTTGAGCCCAGGAGTTTGAGGTTGCTGTGAGCTAGGCTGATGCCACAGCACTCTAGCCCGGGCAACACAGTGAGACTCTGTTTCCAAGAAAAAAAAAAAAAAAACAGAAATGAAAAAAAAAAAAGTCAGAGGGAAATGCTAGAGTTACATCATAGAACTGCCACCATTTAAAAAGAGAAATCAGAAAATCTTTTATGAGCGAAGGAGCACTTGTCCTGGTTCTGAGGAAGGATTGAGTCCTACCTGCAGCAAGGGAAAATGTCAGGGCAGGATTCATGCAATAACACTGACGTTCACATCATTCCAGCTTGCAAGACACATATTTTAACCTGTGCCCCTGCTCTGCAGCATCTGGCAATAGTCAGAACCTCATGGAAAACATATACAAATCTCCATTTGGGTAAGTCTCCACAAGGTGAGCAGGCTTATCTACCTAACTGCTTTTTACCCTCTAAGATTAACCTCTGGAACACTCTGTAAAGAAATCCCTTCCTAATTCTTGAAGTTCCTGAGTTAGCTATTTCTCCTGTGTGTTCCCATAAAGTAGCCTGCTCATCTCTCAAGTGAACTTTGTACATTGGATTTTGATTCTTAACTTGTGTGGATGGTCAGCTAAAATGTCACCTCTCCAAGGCTTTATGTATATGCTCAGTGCCTTGCATAAGGACAAGCATAGAGGAAGGCATCAACAAATGTTTGCTGAAAGAACAATTAAACTTTAATTTTGCAAAATGGATGACCAGAAAAATATCTAATTATGTCTAAATCTATTTGGGAAGAAATGTGAGCCCTGCATTGAGTTTCATTGAAAAGGAGACTGAAAGTGCTGGGAGGCAGGAACTTCTTTGAAAATAAGGCAATAATGAGTGAACACACTCATAGTTTTGGCAGATGCACAGAATGTCCCAGGGGAAGTTAAGAGGTTTGGATTTAGCAACCCTTTAAAATATATACCTATGTTGTGTTTTAACGACTTGAGCCAATAAATGCCACCTTGTAGTTAAGCCAATATCAGGAGGTGATTCCTGTTTTCTAGGCAAGGCCTAATTTTTGCTTCTTTAGAAATAAACAATGAGGAGAAAGTTTCAGAAAATGAGTGCTTTATATTACCAGTCAGAAGGATCTCTAAAGTCTGTTCATTATGTAAGGAAATATTAAATAATATTCAGATATTATAATATGGTTTTAAGCCTTTGCTTTTGAAGTTCTATACTTGTGAGATAATTGGGTTTTGTTGTTGTTGTTTTTTTTAGTGTTCAGCCATTTCTGCTCACTTTTTAGGAAAGTAGCTACAGAGAGATTAGCAAAGGAATGAGCAACTTGTGCAAATCTGGATTTTGGGTTTTTCCCCTTTTTATTCTACAATATCTCTTGGGTAAGAAGTCATTGACAATGATGGCACTAACGGTTACTTTATCACCATTTGATGGGCAGGTCCATCTCTGTTCTTTAGTGGAAGTATTAAGGAGAGGGAGGAGCAATCCCAGTGTGTGGACAAGATTTTCAACTTTCCAAACATGTTTGAATTATTGGGATAATGTGAAATGCATTTTCTTTTTTATCTTGTCCCTTTTTTGGCCATTAAAGTAATAAATGCTTTAATTAATGTGAATAAATCTTTGTTTGTATCTGATTATGTCTAAATGTGAAATTGCTAGATCCAATTGATAGCAAGATAGATCACACCAGTTTTCAGGATATATGAGTGACTAAATAGTGCACCCTCAACAGTATGGATTTTATGAGTTACATATTTGCTTGTTCTGTCAGCTTTGGAATGTGTAGATGGTTTTTATTCTGATAGTAGATTGTATTCTTTTCATTGAGGTGATTTTTCTTTAGATATTTTGAAGCTATGTTATTTAAGCCTGTGAATTTTCTTAATGAATTGGCCACTTTTTCATTGTTAAATGACCTTTTAATCTCTAGTAACACTTCTTGCCTTTAAATCTACTTTATCTGATATTGATGTAGCTTCAAGAGCTTTTTTGCTTAATGTTTTGTGGTTCATTTTTTCCTATTCTTTCACCTTTGACTTTCTATGTACTTATAACTACAGTGTATATATTTTTAAACAACATTAAGTTTTAAATGTCTGTCAATATTAGTTTATAATCTGTCAATATTAGTTTATTAGTTGGATTATTAAATTACTTAATGTTTATTTGTATATTTCTTTAACTTAAATTAATTCAACTAAGAATATAATTGAGTTTATGTCTACCAACTTACTATTTACTTGCTTTTTGGGTTTCATTTTTCTTTCTTTTTTTGACTATTTTTGGATTAATCAAAAATTAATTTTATGATTCCATTTACTATATTTTAGTGGCTTTCCTAGAAACTACAACATGCATCCTTATTTATTTTAGTATGATGTTAATGATTACTTCTAAAACTTCTATAGAATCCCAGAGCCTTAGAATATTTCAACTTCATTTATGTTTCCTTTTGCATTACTGTTACATTGTAATATATTGCATGAACTATATATAGTTCACATATATTTTAAACTCTGTAAGTCGTTATAATCATTGTCTTGGACACTGGATATTTGTTCAATTTACTCACATATTTACCATCTTCTTTCCTTCTTGTGGTTTTGCCTTCTGTCTGAGATCATTTTACTTTCGCCTGAAGAACACTCTTTAGTATTTTAGTGTATATCCATTGGTGACAAATTTTCTGAGTTTTTATTGTCTGAAAATGTCTTTATTTTGCCTTTGCTTTCATAAATTATTTTTTCTAGATGTAGAATATTAAATTGGTAGTCATTTTCTTTCTGCATTTTAATGATGATATTTCACTGTATTTTGGCTTTATTGGTTTTTGTTAGTAAGCCAGCTATCCTTTGAAAGTGACGGTTTTTTCCACTCAGATTGCATTTAAGATATTCTCTGATTTTGGCTTTTAAGAAGTTTTAGTAGTATATTCCTTGGTATGCTTTCTTTGCATTCCCCCTAATTGGTGTTGGAAATTCTTGAATCTATGGATTGAATGTCTTTTCCAGTTTTGGAAAATCCTCAGCTATTAACTCTTGAAATGTTGATTCTCCCCCTCTTCTTTCTCCTCTCACGTTGGGACTCAGTTTACACATAAGATCTTTTCACTATGGCTGAAATGTTCCTTAGATTCTTTTCTGAATGTTTCACTTTTAAAAATCTCTCTGTAGATAGAGAGTAAATATTTTCTACTC
This sequence comes from Microcebus murinus, assembly GCF_040939455.1. NCBI lineage: Eukaryota > Metazoa > Chordata > Mammalia > Primates > Cheirogaleidae > Microcebus > Microcebus murinus. The sequence continues at coordinate 33,612,733 of NC_134108.1, forward strand.
TCCTATTTCCAGTTCAATGAGCTTCTCTTATTCTGGCCCTTCTTCTGTTAAACCCAACTATTGAATTCCTAATTTCAGTTATAGTATTTTTCAACTTTAGAATATTCATTTGATACCCTTTATAGATGGCAGTTATCTTTTGAAATTCTCCTTCTTGTCTTCTAGTTTTGAACATGTTCATAAAAATTATTTTAAATTGCAAGACTAATAATTCCAGTAGCTGAGTCACCCCAGGGGTTTGTTTCTGTGGTATATCTTTCTCTCTCTCTCTCCTTCCTCTCTCTTTTTCTGTTTTCTGGCATTCTTGGGGTTTTTTTTAAATTGAATTCTAGTTGTTCTGTTTAAAAAATTATAGAAGTTCTGTCTGCTTTTCCTCAACAGGAGGATTTACTTCTGCTTTTGTCTGGCAGCTACAATACGGGCAGATCACCTCCATCCACTGAGGGATGAAGCTAATTTTAATTTGGTTTCAGGTTTCATAAAACCTGTTCTACTTACTTTCTTTGAGGAAGGTTCAGCAACCCCAAATGAGAGCGTGAACATTTACTGGGGCTACTTCTTCCTCCTTTGCAGGCCCCGGCTTCCCTGCTCGGCTTGTGAAATTGCTGAAAGCACTGCTTGGCTTTGTCAGCTTCTTACCAGTCACTTTCTAGCTTGTGTCTCATACAGTCAACCTTGTACTGCCTTTGAATGGGCAAAATCCTAAAGGGGCAAAGTGGTGCTGAGCAACACATGTCTCTGACTTTTGCCGGATATCTCAATAGTCCCAAATTCCAATTTTTTTTTGTCTTTCCACTTATGTGAAACTGCCAAAAACTTGATACAGCTTCTCTCCTCCTTAAACACCAGTTTTTCCTCTCCTTCTCAGCCTCTCTCTTGATACCAATTACTAATCCACAATGCAGTGGGGGGGCAAGGGCAGAATATGTGGTTCTTCTCACGGCATTGTTCTACTTTCTAGGATCTTGGCCTTTCATGGCCCAACTGCCCTGACAGCTCTCCTGTTACTTAAAACAGCTTCTAAAAAAAATCATCCAGCTTTTTAGCTTGTCTAGGTGCCTTTGGTAGGCGAGCTGGTCAGATAGGAGCTCATAGCTAAAGTAGAGTCTTTTAATATTTTCATTTTTCATATTGATGAATATGTGGTCTTTTTATACCCCCAGGACGTTAATTCTTTATTTGAAGTATGTATGCATCTCCCTACCATTTTGTTAAAACTACTTTTTGATTAATAGAAGTAGTTCATATATTTCTGTCAAATCTATTAGTCTTTTCCTTTAAGAATTCAGTTGCTGCTTAGAAATAGTTTTTTCTTACCCTCTTTCAGATGTTTTCCTATGTTTTTCCCTTTGGTTTATTCTATTTAAATTTAATTTCAAAATTTATCTAACTTTAGTTTTGTTGCTTGAAATGTAAGGGAACTATTTAGTTCAATTATTTCACAACCATTTGTTGAATCAAACATTCTTTCCTACTGCTTTTGGAATTTCACCTTTTTTAATAGTAAATTATTATATATAGTCTAGTTTTTTTTTCTGAACTGTTTATTAATCTGACTGTTATAACACCTCTAATCTGCTGTTTTAATGATTGAACTTTAACAATTATTTTACTACCCTATGGTTTGAGTGCCATCTTCTCAATGCTCTGCTTTGTTAATGTCCTCTTGGCTGTTCACATCAGCATTTCTCTTGCTGTAGTGTCAGAAGAGATTACAATCTGGACTAAAGCAGTAGCAGTGGGAACGCAGAGCAAGAGCAGAGTGAGCGATGTTGAGTATTGCCATCTATGGGGCCGGATGGATTTGGAGGCTGGAGAAAAGAAGGCATCGCGCATGACTGCAAGCCTTCTGGCCTGGGAAACTGAGAGAACAGTAGCATCATTAATTAAGATTGGGAATATAAAAGAAGCAGATTGTCAAAAGAGCAGAAGCAGACATAGCATAGGTAATTTTAAGAGATTGGTGATATTATGCAATGGCTGTTTTGGTTAGTAGGATAGAAATTTGACTTGGGAAAATTTATTTTAGAAAACTTAAGTGAAGCCCAACTTGGATTAGCTATCAAATAAAATTTGTTCTGGCGTCAATGCTAACGGATGTATGATTTTTAGGGAGGAGTCCCCAGCAGCCTTTTTCATATATGTAACCACATGAAATATGGGGGTAGGCTGTAAACAACCTCAACTTGGGGGCAGGGCTGAAGAAAGCAGATGAACAAGTTTGGGAGTTTTTTGGATGAAAAAGTTGCAGGTGAGGAAGTAGAATCTACTTATGGAAAAAAAAAAAAACCTATTGATGTGGCAAACCATAAATTATAGTTTTGTAAAGAAAGAAATAAAGCCCAGCAGATTATTGCAAGTATCATATGTAATTATGAAGAGCTGAAAGAGTTTTGTAAGCTCTATATCAAAACAAGGTGGTATTTTAGCCATAGGCCATTTACATGAAGGATGGGGTAGAGCTGGGAGGTCCTCTGACCCTTCTCATACACTGGCTCATACACTCTGCAGCCTAAGGCCAAAGCAGTTCACAGGGAGCCTAGAGTTTAGTGAATAAGGAGAATGTGCAGCTTCCTGGCATCTTTCAGGTGTATATATACCAGCCGATATTCCTTTATTTATCCTTAAAGAGACTTAGGAAATATCACCCTGAATTGCATATTCTAGCTCTAAAATATCATTTGAATTAAATACAAACAATAGAGAAGGGGAGGATTTTTGAGAGATTGATTTTCATGAGGCTTCTCCTGCATCCTTTGACTTTGGGCCTTCCCCTCCCTCCCCCCAACTTAAACCACAGGATCAAAATTATAGAATATTGACTTGGAACCAATTCTAACATTTATATGACTCTGACTTTTGCTCCATTTAATAAATGAGACAAATGAAGATCAGAGAAGACAAGGCTGAAGTCACCCTGTACATTAAAAGCAGAGTTCAACCCAGAAAACCCAGGTTTCCTAACAACTGATTTAGATACCTTACACCGTAGTGTGGAGATTAAAATATTCATTTTAACTTATGATATTAATTTACTGTATCTCTTTGCATATTCTACCTCTACCCTACCCTCCTTTAAGATTCAGCAAAATTTTTAATGTGGAAGAATAAAAAGTGGTTTCAATACTCTCTCCAGAGTATCAGATTTCTGAAAAGAGCTGACACAAAGCACTTTTATAACCAAATTTAATATAAAATCGCTGAGAGTATGCAAATAAGGCACAAAGCCAAACTTTAGAAATGAACTAGAGAGATAATGAATTCAAGTGGTGCCATTTGTAAGATTAGATTTTACTTCCTTGTTCCTGTTCTTTTTTGGTGGACAAGCCATAAGCAACTCTGACCCCAAACAGTCTTGCCAATGCTGTAGATGCTCACCTGGTTTTGCAAGGACAGAGCAAGCTACTAACCCATTCTCATTCTTTTGGCTGTGTCTGTTCACACATGCTCACCCCACCCCCATCCTGCCCTACTTCACTGTCAGAAGGAAATTAAGCCACAATGTGAACAAAGAAAGCTGCAACACCTTTTGTCTCCTGCCTCCTCCCTCCCTCCTCACTTCCCTCCTCACATAGAGCTCCTCCACCCCAGTCTGGTCCCAGTGTCACTTGTCCCTGCCTGGTGAGAGAGGAAGAATGAGCAGGGACTACAACTGCAGACAAGAAACCCCCAGGAGCCACACATTTCTGTAAGTACTAGGTCTGCACACAACCTAGCCAGAGCAATGGCATTATCTCTGGAAGAATTCATCCACTCTCTGGACCTCAGGACTCTCCCCAGGGTTCTAGAAATCCAGTCTGGCATCTATTTTGAAGGTAAGCACTCTCCAGCCCTTTAGCTGGCTAGAAAGTACTTGTAGGGTGCATACCCTTGAGAATTGGAGGGGGAAATTTTAATAGCGAATATATGAGTTCTGTTAAAGGCAAGGTGACCGTAAAAGAGAGAAAGTGGTTAATTGATCGATCCATGAATGGTCTTGATCCAGTAGTGCTAGAGAAGAGAGTAATTAGATAGGACTCTGGAATGGATAGGGATAAGGAATTGAATGAAGTTTCTTGAACTTTTTGTAGGTCTTCAGTAGTTCAAAATGCATTATTTCTGCCTACTCTTTGAAATTGTCATCAAATAAGACAAGTTTAAAGTTATTGATATTTATGTTAACAAACATAAAATTTAGTTTTTCTAAAACAAAAGTAACTATCAAAAGCACAGTGTTTTTAGAAAGAAATATTTTCAAATATTTCCCGAACTCTTAGCCGTTTCTAAATATTCCTTATATCATTGTTCTCACTCTGTTGTGGCCTAACTCCTAATTCCTCAAATAATGACAATTTTTATTTGAAGGTATAAAAATGAATGTCACAAGATAATTTTGTAAAGTCTATGTTGAAAAGTCAGAGTTCAATTAAAATTATTGAATAATAAACTATTGAGTTTTGGTTTAACTTAGTATGTTAATTAAGGCAAAAGAACATTAAAACTTTTGATATATACCCTAGAATCTTTTTTGTGGTTAGTTTGAATATACAGAAGACAAAGAGTCATTTTGTAGGCAAGTGTATATTTCTGGTCACCAGAGTAGTAGAATTGAAGCAGTAGTAGAGTCAGGTCCACACAGGCTACTGGGAAGATAATTTTAAGAACTGTTGATAGGCAAGTCTTTCTTGCCTATCACAAAAGAATGCATTATATATTATATTACAAAATAAAATAAAGATTGACAAATGTCAGCTCCAATTTACACACACACACACACACACATACACACACACACACACACACACACATACACATACACGTGTAGGTGATGGATTGGTAGCGACTGTTATCAGCTTAGTATAGGATTTTGTTTAATTCATTTGCAAATTGATTACTTGGAATTAGACCATGTTTTGCCATGTATGCCACAGTATAAATGTCTCTATTTCTAAACAACCTCCAAATAATTTTTTGTCTCATGGTTTGTGTAAGTTTTTGTGTAAGAAGTCTTTCTTCATGTCTAGGTTATAAAGATATTTTTCTATATTGTTTCATATCAACTTTATAATCTTATATTTTACATTTAATTTTTAGTCTATTTAGACTAGAGGACACCTTGCTATCAGGTGTACAGGGATCCAATTTTCGTTTTCTTTATACAATACACCTGATTTCCAAGTACCATTGCTAACCTGGCCATCCTTTTTCCAGTAATTTATGTTTCCTTACTTTAAATCATATTATGTGCTCACGTCTATATCAGTTTGTCTTTAAAATATATCTTTTATTCCTTTAGTCTATTATTTTCTTGTTTCAAAGTCACAGTATTTTTATAACTGTGGTTTTGGAATAAGTGTTAATATAAAGACACAGTATAGACCAATTACCTGTTTTACTCCTTTCTTTTTCTAGGTTGACTTATTCATTCATAGACTATTAAGATTTTTTATGGATACATAATAATTATACATATTTATGGGGTACATGTAATATTTTGACACAAGCATGCAATGAGTAATGACCGAATCAGGGTAACTGGGATGTCCATCACCTCAGACATTTATCATTTCTTTGTGTTAGGAATATTCTGATTCTACTCCTCTAGTAATTTTGAAATGCACAGTAAGTTATTGTTAACCATAGTTGCCCTGTTGTGCTACTAAATACTAGATCTTATTCCTTCTATCTAACTGTATTGTTGTACCTATTATCCAAGCCCTCTTTATCTCCCCCTTCCCATTACTCTTCCCAGCCCCTGGTAACCATAATTCTACTCTCTACTGCCACAAGATCAATATTTTCAGCTCCCATATATGAGTGAAAACATGTGCTATCTGTCTGTCTGGGCCTGGGTTATTTCACTTAACATAATGTCTTCCAGTCCCATCCAGGTTGTTGCAAATGACAGGATTTCATTCTTTTTTGTGGCTCAGTAATATTCCATTGTGCATATGTACCACATTTTCTTTATCCATTCATCCATTGAGGGGCACCTAGGTTGATTCCATATCTTGGCTTTTGTGAATAGTGTTGCAATTGCCATGAGAGTACAGATATCTCTTTGATAGAGTGATTTTATTTATTTTGGATATATACCCAGCAGTGTGATTGCTGGGTCATATTGTAGTTCTAATTTTTGCTTATTAGATATTTGATATTTTTTGTTTGATATTTTTTATCTTTTTGATAAAAACCATTTTAACTGGGATGAGATTATCTCTTTGTGACTTTACAAATATGTTTTTTTTTAAAAAATGAATTGATTCTATAAGAAATCCAACTGGGATTCTTATGCCATTGTATTGATTTTGTAGATTAACTTGGAAAGAATTGACATTTTTATATGGTGTTACAAAAGAACATAGGATGTTCCTTCATACGACCAGACCGTTTTCTTCATACTTTAATACTATGTTATACTTTAATTAAGAAGGAAGAAAAGCAAATACCTTGATGAATTTTCACAAGCAAGCACATTCATGTAACTACCACCCTGGTCAAGAAATATTAATAGAAAATATTCTAGAAGTCTCATTTTGTACCTTTTCTCAACCACTATCTACCATTTTCCCCAAGGGTAACCATTATTGCCACTTTTGTTCATTTATGAACTTTACATAAATAGAAAATTATAGTACGTATTCTTTTCTGGTTGGCATATATGTTTAACATTATATTTATAAAATTAATTTATGCTGTTTTATATAGTTCATTTATTCTCAGTATATATAATATTCTATGAGATGAATATACTATAATTTATGTATCCATTCTACTGCTAATGGACATTTGGATTACTTTCAGTTTGGAGTTGTTACCAGTAATGTTACCATGAACATTCTTGTACATGTGTGCTCACATGTATATGTATTCAATACGATATAAAAATAAGTGGAAGTGCTATGTCATATGGTATATGTATCTTCAGCCTTGGTAGGAAATGAAAAACAAGTTTGCTAAATATAATAGTTATTTCCATTCCTAACAGCAGTATATGAGAGTTCCAATTAATTCATATGCCTAGTAACACTTGACATTATCAGTCTTCTTAATTTTAGTCATTCTGGTAAGAAAATTGGGGTAGCATATTGTTTGTTTTTATCTCCCTGATGACTAATGAGATTGAGCACATTTTCATATATTTATTGGTCTTTTGGAGATATTCTTTTATGAGGAGACAGGTCATATCTCTTGTTTATTTTTCTGTTGGATTTTATTACATTAAATTTTGTTATTGATTTGATGAAGTTTTTGTATGTATTTGAATTACTGATCCTTTGTCAGTTTTCTGTGTTGCAAATGTCCTCTTTTAGTCTATAGCTTAACATTTCATTTTCTTAATGGTGTCTTTTAATGGATGGAAGTTTTTAATTTTAGTGTTAGTATAGTCAACTTATAATTATTTTCCTTTTTCTGTGTTGGCAAGGAAATTGTTCTTTATGCTAAGTTCAGTAAAATATTCTCTATTACCTTTTAGAAATTCTATTGTTTACTCTCATATTTAGATTTGCAGTCTACCTGGAATTGATTTTTTTGTGTGTGTATGTGTATGGTTTGAAGTTGAAGCTAATATTTATTTTTTTCTTCTATGGAGCCAATTGGTGCAGTGATGTCTATTGAAAAACTGTCTTTTTCCTATTACCTTACCCACCACAGTGTCCATACGTGCCTGAGTCTATTTCTGCAGCTTCTATTCCATTCATCTAATTGCTATCCTAACAGCAATTTCACCTGCCTTAATTAATGTAGATTTGCAACATCTAATATATAATTTATGTTAGATATAATAACATGCTGCAGAGCTGTGGTTCTCAAACTTGGTTGCACATGAGAAACACTTGGATTATTTTAAAAATATAAATCCCTGGATCTTTCCTCAAAAGGTAAGGATTTAATTATGTCAGAGGTCAGGTATCACCATCAGTTTATTAAAAATCTTGCTAATGGTTATAACATGCAGCCAAATTTGAGAACTACTACTGTAGAATAAAACCTCCCAATTTATTATTCCCCTTCAAGTTTGATGCTTTGAATTTTCATATATACTTTAGAATTAATTTATCAACTTTCCCAAAAGTCCTCTTGGAATTTTGATTAGCCATACATTGGTTTGGAGAAAATTGGCATCATTTTAAATTAAGTCTTCTGATTCATTAACCTGATATACCTCTCTAGTTATATTAATCTATTTCATTTCTGTCAATAACATTTTATAATTTTTTGTGGAGATCTTATACTTTTTTCACATTTATTCTGCTATTTGACTTTTTATGCTATTATAATGATATCTTTTAAATTTTTCATTTTCTCTTTGTTGTGCTTATTGAATTTTAAGAATATATCTTTAGTTTATTTATTTACTTATTTTTAATATTTATTTTTTAAAATTTATGTGTATATATATTATTTCAGAATATTATGGGGGTACAAATGTTTTGGTTCCCCAAATTGCTTGAGTACTGTTGAAGTCAAAGTTATATGTGTGTCCATCACCCAGATAGTGTGCATTGTACCTGTTAGGTGTGAATTATATACCATCCCTTCCTCCCCCACTCCCACCTACTGGATTTCTGATGAATGTTATTTCCATATGTGCACATAAGTGTTGATCAATTAGTTCCAATTTAATGGTGAGAACACGTAGTGTTTGTTTTTCCATTCTTATGATACTTTGCTTAGAAGAATGGTCTCCATTTCCATCCAGGTTAATACAAGAGGTATTAGTTCACTGTTTTTTGTTTTTTTTATTAATTCACTCATGTATTGATGGGCACTTGGGTTGTTTCCATATCTTTGCAATTGTGAATTGTGTTGCTGTAAGCATTTGAGTGCAGGTGTCTTTTTTATAGAATGTCTTTTTTTTTTCCCTTTGGGTAGATACTCAGTAGTGGGATTACTAGACCAAACGATAGTTCTACTTTTAGATCTTTGAGGTATCTCCAAACTACTTTCCGTAGAGGTTGTACTAGTTTGCAGTCCCACCAGCAGCATATGAGTGCTCCTAACTCCGCATCCACACCAGCATTTGTTGTTTTGGGACTTTTTGATGAAAGCCATTCTCACTGGAGTTAAGCGATATCTCATTGCGGTTTTGATTTGCATTTCCCTGATGATTATTTTGGATTTGTTATGTACACATTTGTGTTGTCTTTGAATATTGATGGATTTTATTTTTTTCCAATGATTGCGCTTTTTTTTCCTGTTAAAGCCCTGGCAAGTACTTCTAGTATAATATTGAATAGGGGTAATGTTATCATTATCTCCTTTTTTATCAGGACCTCCTTTTCTCATTCATAAACACAGGGAGAAATTTTCAGTTATTCACAAGTACATCTGTATGTTTTAAGCTAAATAAGTTTCTATTTCTCTAATAGTGTTTTTAATCATGAGTGTATGCTGAATTTTTATCAAGTATTTTTTTCTGTAACTTTTATGATGATTTTGATTTTTTATTTTACATTTATTTTTTGAACATTAAAGAAACCTCTACTTATAGAATAAAACCAATTCCATCATCTATCACTGAATTTGGTTTACTAATTTTGGGGGGGGATTTTTGTATCTCTTTTAGATAATGATATTGGCCTATAATTTTTATTTATTGTAATATCCTAGCCAGACTTTAGTATCAAGTTATATTGAACTTCTAGAACTTCTTGGGTAGAGTTATGTTTTTTCCCTAAAGATTTTTTGTAAATTTGGTGTTATTTCTTACTTAAATATTTAGAATTTCCAATGAAGCCATACTGAGCTGAGTTTTCTAATGTGGAAATGTTTTAAATTATGACTTAAATTTGTTAATAGCAAAGTCTTCTGTTCGTGAGCATAGTTTATCTCTCATTTAAGAAAGAGAAAATAAAAACATTTCCTAGATCATTAATTATAGTTTTTAAAAAATGTCTCTGTAGAGATCTTATGTATCCTAGGCTAGTTCCTAGAATGCACTCACATATACAGATATTACATTATGTGTACACATATTGCTATGTTGAATGATATATTTCTTCTGTTTTCCCATTGATTGTCACTGAAGTGGAAAAATGTAATTCAATATTATCAACAGAATTGATGAATTCCTTTATTAATTCTAATAGTTTATATTTCATTGGTTTTCTTTTTTTTTTGTTTGGTTTTGAGACAGAGTCTTGCTTTGTTGCTCAGGCTAGAGTGAGTGCCATGGCATCAGCCTAGCTCACAGCAACCTCAAACTCCTGGGCTCAAGCAATCCTTTTGCCTCAGCCTCCCAAGTAGCTGGGACTACAGGCATGCACCACCATGCCCGGCTAAGTTTTTCTATATATATATTAGTTAGCCAATTAATTTATTTCTATTTATAGTAGAGACGGGGTCTCGCTCTCGCTCAGGCTGGTTTCGAACTCCTGACCTCGAGCAATCCGCCCGCCTCGGCCTCCCAGAGTGCTAGGATTACAGGCGTGAACAACTGTACCTGGCCTTTCATTGGTTTTCTGAAATAGATATTGATCTTAGAAAACATTGACTTGGGTCTTTTTTTTTTTTATTTCTGTATATTATGGGGTACAGATGTTTAGGTTACGTATGTTGCCCTTCTCTCCCTCCCCCCCATTGACTTGGGTCTTTTCCCTACCGTTTGTTAATACTGTTTTTTTCTTACCTTTGTAGTGTAGGCTGGGGTCTCCACTATGATGTTAAGCAATGGTAGAAATCATCATTTAATTCCTATTCATAAAGAAAATCATCCATAATTCCTGCATTATATGTAATACTCTAAATTTTGGTATTTAACCTTTACTAAATTAAGAAAGTTCCCACCTATTCTTTTCTTTCTAGGTGTTTTCATAATAATTAAGTATTCAGCTTAATGCTATTTCATCATTGATTAAGATAATAGCAAGATTTGCTCACTTTAGTCTGTTTATATGAATTACTTTTAGAGATTTTTCAAATGTGAAGAATCCTGTCATATTATATATACATTTTTGAAATACAATGTAGGAGTTTGTTATTATATTTTAGATTTTTGCATTTGATCATATTTGAAATGAGGCAATAGACTTATCTGTTTTAGAGTTAAGATAACACTACCTTCCTAAAGTGAACTACATAGCTTTTGTTGTTTTCTATTTTCTGAGGTAATTTCCAAAAAATAGGTCTTAAAATCTTCTTTAAAATTTGTTAGAGCTCTCCTGTAATACCCACTGAATGTGAATTTTGTGGAAAAAATCCAGAATTTGGGTTTGTTAATATTCTCTATTGTTTCTTTAGTTGATTTCTGACTTGATCTTCATTTTTTTATTTCTGTTTGCTATCTTGCACCTTTTCTAGATTCCTATGTTGAATCAGTAGTCATTTTAAAAGCCTTTTTTGCTTCTTGATAAATGTGTTAGAAACTATTATTTTTCTCTAATTACCTTTTTGACTGTTTCTCATAAATTTTACCATGTTGCATTTTCATGATTACTCAATTCTAATGACTATTTATTTCTTTTAAAATCCAATGGCTATTCATTTTATTTATTTACTGACCATATAGGATTTAGTATAGCTATGCTTTTGTTTTAATTAATAATTTTATATTATTTTGTTGGAGAGTGATAGTCTTTATTATAGTGTTTCTTTGAAATTGATTGAGGTTTCCTTTACCTTATGGTATGAAGCACGTCCTACTTTGGAAATATTTCATGTGTTCTCAAAATGAGCATACTTTAGTTTTTGAAATAATATCATTCTATATATACCAAATAGCTTGAGGTTTTAATTGTTTTGTTCACATCTCTGTTCTCACTGCTTATTTTTCACATGCTTAATCCATCATGTTATTAGAGGATTATGTTTAACAACACATTAGCAGTTGTTCATTTATCTAGTTCACTCTTTCTTTCTTGAGTCACAGTCTCGCTTTGTCATCCCAGCTAGAGTGCAGTGGCATCATCATAGCTCACTGCAGTCTCAAACTCCTGCGCTCAAGCGATCTTCCTGCCTCAGCCTCCCAAGTAGCCCAGCTAATTATTTATATTTTTAGTAGAGATGGGGTCTCCCTCTTGCTCAGGCTGGTCTTGAACTCCTGACCTCAAACAATCCTCCCACCTCAGCCTTCCAGAGTGCAAGGATTATACGTGTGAGCCACTGCACCCAGCCCTCACTATTTCTTTTGTTTCATTGTATTTTTTCAGATTGATTTGTTGCTGGTCCTGTGTTGAGGAGAGTTATATCTTTTTACTCTGTTATTATCATCCTTTTTCCTTGATGATTTTTTTCACTAGGTACTATTTTGTCAGGTAATATTATTACTCTGCCTTCTTTTTGTATATCATTTTGTAAGCATTTGTTTCTAATATTTTGGTGTCTTTTTCGTTTTAAGTGCATCCTTTTTCTGCTGTCTTGTATCAGTGCAGGCAGTGGAGCCAGGTTCCACCCATCCTGTGGTGATGACTCCATGACAGAAGATTCTGGGGGATGGGAGGCTTGAGGGAATTTGAAAAAGGCTGGTGTCAAATAATGTGAGGTTCTGTGGTACTGAATTGAATACTCCCAGCTGACAGCCACAGTGACAATAGGCAGCGTGCTCAATAACATGTTGCTCAAGCACTTATTATTTTAGGAGGCTAAGTTGTCCTACTGATGTGAAGCACAGAGCTGTGGGTTATAAACTCAAGACCTGGGTACGCTACACATGAGAGTTGATTTTATGGTAAGTTAGAACATTCAACATTAGCTTTGTCCTCTGTTAAGAAAAATAGGCTTCATCATCACCCTGAGGGCTGATGTGAAGAGTAATTGAGATATTATATATAAAGTATGTAATCCAAATGAGAGCCCATAGCAATCTTGCAGTAAATAATAACTATTATTATTGTTACCTCAGTGTTTATATATTATGAGGAAGACTAATTAACTATTTCTAAAAAGTAAAATAAAACCAATTTGAATGTCTCCACTGCTCATACACAAACAGAAGGTGAATATGAAGAAAAATAGTAACAATTAAAACACTTAAATAAACCATATATGAATATTAAATTAGGAACTTTAAAAATAAAAAATATTAAATTTATAAAATAAAAAAAAATTACTGGAAAAAACCCAAAATACATACATATGGAAGAAAGACAAACTCTAAACTAGGAAAATATTTACAGTATATACAGTAGACAGATTGTAAATATCCTGAGTGTACAAAGAATTACTAAATAAGGCTGGATGTGGTGGCTCATGCCTATAATCCTAGCACTCTGAGAGGCAGAGGTGGGAGGAAAGCTCGAGTTCAGGAGTTCGAGACCAGCCTGAGCAAGAGTGAGACCCTGTCTCTACTAAAAATAGAAAGAAATTAGCTGGATAACTAAAAATATATAGAAAAAATTAGCCGCGCATGGTGGCACATGCCTTTAGTCCCAGCTACTCAGGAGGCTGAGGCAGAAGGATTGCTTAAGCCCTGGAGTTTGAAGTTGCTGTGAGCTAGGCTGATGCCACAGCACTCTAGCTTGGGCAACAGAGTAAGACTCTGTCTCCAAAAAAAAAAAAAAAAGAATTACTAAATAACAGTAATTAGAAAAGTGAATATAAAATTTAAACGTAAGCAAAATATGTTAAAGGCAGTTCATATGCCATACTAATATTAAAAAATTTAAATCTGCTAACACAAATGCAAATGAAACAATAAATCATTATTTACCTATTAGGTCACAGATACTAGAAAGATTCACAAACCCAATGTAGACAAGAATGTGCAGAAAGGAAGTGAGGCACAGCAATTGGGTAATATGCATCAACATATAAAAACATATATAAACATCTGACCACAAGCAATTAACTTTAAAATACAATTACAAAAGGCAAAAATAGTGGTTATGCTAGAATGTACATAGAAGCATGTTTTATACACAAACATTAAGCAAGCTTAAACATGGAATATCTAACATAAATGCCAATGATACATTATCAGGCATTGTTCAAGGGGCTAGGATTATAATTGGAAAAAAAGCAAAGCTGCTCCCCTCTTGGAGCTTTTTTACAGTGGATGGGACAAATGAAAAACAAATGATAGATTTAAAATATATACAAGTGTCATGAAGAACTAAATAGAGAATAAGCAAAGCGTGGGGAGAGGTGAACTTTTGAGAAGGTGACAAAGGCAGATTATCTCTGATGAGATGAAATTTGAGCACAGCCTGAATAAACTGAGAGAATGAGCCTTGTCCACATCTGAAGAACATTCCTGCCAAGGACAAAGTGCAAACCACTTAAGAACTTGCTTCACCTGGGTAAGATACAGGGAGGAGGCCAGTGGTGCTGAAAACAAGCAATTAAGGGGAAGACTGTTGGGAGATAAGACAGAAGAGGGGCAGGCCAAGCTCTTGCAGCCTTGAAGACCTAGTGACACACGTGGTCCACGGTGGGGCTGGGTAAATAGGTGGGGCCTGTAAGATAAGGTGGTCCGGGAAGGCCACTCTGAGGAAGTGATTTTGGAGCAGAGACCAGAATATTGAGGAGGCATCAGACAAGAAAAGATCTGAGTTCCAGATTGTTCCAGAGTGAACAGATAGTGCAAAAATCTGGAGACCAGAAGGAGTTTAGTCTGTTTGAGAAAGAGAGAAAATATCCCTGTACCTCGAGCAGATAGAAAGCAGGGAGATGAGTCATTTGAGAAGAGGTTTAAGGATGGATAGAGCATTTCAGGGTGTTTGGGTTTTGTATGAAATACCAACGACCAGTTCAAGGCAGATGGACAGGACCTAATTGCTGTTTTAGGAAGATCACTGGCTGCTTTGGGGAGAAGAGATACCGGGGCTGGGGGGAAGCAGAATAAGGAGACACATTAGACACCATGCAATAATCCAGAAGACAGAAAATGGTGCCTTGATTTAGTTTGAAGAGTAATGAGCAGTTCAGGAGAGGCTTTGGAGGTAGAAATGTCAGGATTTTCTAATAGATTTGATATGGTGTGAAGAAATGAGAAGACTAAAGGACAAGTCCAGGGATTTTAACCTAAAACCACTGGGTAAATGTTTGTGCATTTGACAGAGTTGTGAAGACCAGGGGAAGATGCGATTTGGTGAGAAAAGCAAAAGTTCTGTTTTGGACATGTTCGATATAAATATCTATTATTCATAAATAATAAAAATTATAGAAGAATAAAAATGAAATTAATATTTTAAACAATGTAAAATTTTAATAGTACAAAACCCTTTTATCTCATAAAAGCTGTTAACTTTATTATAACATTAACTATTTTTTAAGTTAATAAATAATAATTGTACATATTTATGGGGTACATGTGGCATTTTGATACATGCATACAATGTGTATGCTCAAATCAGGGTAATTAGGATACACATCACTTCAATGATTTATCATTTCTTTGTGTTGGGAACATTCCAAATTTTCTCCTCTAGCTATTTTGAAACATGCAATAACTTATTGTTAACTATACTGACTCTCCTGTGCTATAGAACCCTAGATATGGAATACTATTAATATTGAACACTATTCCTTCTGTTTCAATTTTTTAGCTGTCACATATGAATGAAAGCATATTAACTATTAACCAATTTTTAGCAAAAGCAATTTTACTGAAAATTCTTGAAAATATTTAAATATTTTTATTACTGAATATTTTAATATTTTTGAAAATGTTGATTAAACACCATGTGGTACAGAGATCTAACCGGTTCTAATTTAATTTATTTTAGTACTTGTTTTGAATGACAGCTATTAAAGATACCTCATAAAGATACAGTGTACTCTATTTGTAATCTATGCATGGAGCAGGTTTAGCATTAATGTTTATGGCTATCACTCTATATGGGAAATAATCTTCATAAATCTGATTTTGGCAGTTTCATTAGATAGCAAGTATATGCAGTTGATGACAAGTTTGCAATAGTAGAAGATATGCCACTCTGTCATTCGCTTCTTGATAGGCTCTGCAATCATCAGTATGCAAGTGGCTGTATAGGCATCTTGTAAAGTTATCATCTATTTTGTGAGTGCTAATATAGTTAAAATTACATTACAGCGATTCTTAAATCAACTTAACTTGACACATATCAACTCCATTATGTGGTAGTATATTCAAAATAAATGAATGAGCACAATTCTTTTAACTCAGTTTTTGGAATTCCCAATCTGTCTCAGTATGTCATGTACTATACACATGACCATCTATACACATGTCACACGACCATCTGAGGTAGGGATAACTAAGGACTTTTTAATATTAAATACTAGTAAGTCTAAAATGAAATATTTATAAATAGTTCTGTTAAATACTAGCATAGTTTAGTTTTCTTATTTATTTTATGTAGAAATGAATGTGATATTTAATACAAATATGATATCCAATATTTTTTCTCTGACCTCTCATCTTGTAATACTATATGGAATATGTAGCCCACTTTAGAGATCCCTGCTAGGAGATAACTTAATTGCCATCATAAGTCCTTCTCAGATTAAAACTCTGGGTAATTATGACATACATCATAGATAAATGTTCCTGTGCTATCATGTCATCTTCAGTTCTTTGAAAAAGCAGTTTATAAAGGAACAAGTTTGAAAAATTAAAACAGAATTGGTGTTCATCTATTCCAGTTTTCTCCTTCTTTTGGGTAGCTGGTATTATTGTATTTCCAAGATCTGTTTTGGTTAGATGGCTTGCATTGGAGAATGTAATGAGAGCAGAAGTAACATGTATCATGTGGGGGCATATGCTTTAATAATCAGTTCATAATTTAACATATTTCATCTTGGTAGACTATGTAAAAATGAAACCGTAAACAGCCTAGGTTGCTAAGTGACTGCAATCAGCAGAGACCTTCTCCTTATCCAGCTCTGTTGGACATGTAATGGAATCAGAAATATACCTCATTGCTTAAATCCCTGAGATTTTTGAGGTCGTTATCTTTATATAACCTAAACTTTTCTCATGGATACGATGATATCAGCGAACTATAATCAATTATAATTTACTTATAATAATAATTTATTATAACTGGAACTGAACTTATTATCAATTCAATAAAATTAGACACCAGATATATCCTGGAGAAAGTCATATAACATCAGGAAAATTTCTTGGGTAATAATGCTACCATACATTCATAGGAGAGTGAGTTTACCATTTTCAATTTGGGAAACATTATCTGTTGCTTATTTAACTACTGTCCATATTGCTAACATTACCCCTTACCACTGTTTACTCCATACATGTAACCATTTTGGTATTGACTTAAAAATTTGGCAAAAAACAAAGTGGGTTTGCGTTATGATTTTTTGATGAGCTGAATATTAAAAAATTATTTTTTTGCTTTATAAAAATACATGTGCATGGTTGGGCTGGGCATGGTGGCTCATGCCTATAATCCTGGTACTTTGGGAAGCCAAGGCAGGAGGATCACTTGAGGCCAACTGTTCGAGATCAGCCTGGGAAACATAATGAGACACACACACACTGTCTCTCTCTCTCTATTTGTATACACACACACATACATACACAAGTATATATGTATATACACACACACATGTACATGGTTGGCAATTTGATAAATGCAGAGGCACAAAATTACCTGTAACTCTACCAAACACAGAGAAATGCCATTAACATTTTGATGTATTCTCTTTTAATTTTTATGAAAGTATGAATTTTAAAAAGAGAAAATTAATGCCCAATTCCATTCCCCACGCTTTGTCCAGAATCTCTCTACTTCCCACACCTTCTGTCTACCTTTTTAGTTCAAACCATCATAATTTATTTGCCAGGATTACCAAGATATCCACCTAAATAGTTTTTCTGCTTCTACTCCTTTCGCTTCTAAGCCTACACTCAACACAGCAGCCAGAGTCATGCTTTTAAAATGTAGGTCAGATTAGTCACCTCACTGTTCTATTAAAATCATTCAGCCTCTCCATTTTTTCTCAAAATAAGAACATTACAATGGGTAATAAGGCCCTACATTGTCTCCCTGCCCCATTATTTGTCTGAGTTTATTGTTTACTAATCTTCTCCCTCCGGCAACACTAGCCTTTCACTGTTCCTCAAACTTGAGGATATTCCCCTGCCTGAAAGCTTTGCTCATGCTGTTTCCTTGGGCTGGAAAACTCTCTACCAGACATCAACTGGACTCACTCCCTTTTCTATGAGGCTTACCCTACCACTTATATATTCCTGCAATTTTTCCACTCCCCTTCCCTTTATTCTTCCACATTCTGGTCTTCATTTTCTTTTATATCAAAGCCCCTAGCTCCTTCTTGCACACAAGTCACTTATTTATTGCTTATTTGTCCTCTCCTTTTAGATTTTTCTTAAAATTTTATTGAGGTTTAATTTATATGCCATAAAATTTAGCCACTATGGCTATATAATTGAATGCTTTTTAGCAAATTGTTAGAGTTGTGTGATCATCACAAATTTAAGACCATTTCCATCACCTTAAAGAATTCCTTTGGGTTCTTTGCCATTAATCAATCCCCACTGGAATTTCCAACTCCATGCAACCACTGATTTGCTTTCCATGTATAAATTTGCTTTCCATAGACATTTCATATAAAGTAAATCATACAATATGTAATCCTTAGTATCTGGCTTCCTTCACTTGGTATGTTTTTGTGGTTCATCCATGTTGTAGCATGTGTCAGTATTTTGTTCTTTTTTACTGGTAAATAGTATTTTATTGTATGGATATACCATATTTTGTTTATCTAATGCCAGTTGAAGGACACTCAGATTTTTCATGCTTGGAGATATTATGACTAATGTGCCATTTTACATTTTCACCAGTAATATAAGGATCTCAGTTTCTCCACATCCTCACTAAAATTCAGTGTTGTCTATCTTCTTATATTATAGCAAGTGGTATCTCATTGTAGTTTTAATTTGCATTTCTCTAATGACTAATGATGTTGAGCACTTTTTCCCTGTGCCCATTAGCAATTCATTTTTCTATTTGTCTTCTTTGATAAATGTCTCTTTCTTTCTTTCTTTCTTTTTGTTTTTGTTTTTTTTAGAGAGAGGGTGTCACTGTCACCCAGGCTGGAGTGCAATGGCATAATCATAGCTCACTGAAGCCTCCAACTCCTGGGCTCAAGCGGTCCTCCATCTCAGCTGGGACTACAGGCATGAGCCACATGCCTGACTGATAAAATGTCTCTTCAAATCGTTTTCCCATTTTTAATTGAGTTGTTTATCTTGCTATAAAGTTATAAGCATTCTTTATGTATTCTGGATATTTGATTTGCAAACATTTCTAGATATACAATTTGCAAATATTGTCTTCCCTTTTATGTCTTATTTTTTCATTTTGTTAATGTATTTTGAAGCAAAAGGTTTTAAATTTTGATGAGATTTGGTTTTTTGTTTTCCTTTAGGGCTTATGCTTTTGGTATCATGTTGTCTAATCAAAGTCACAAAAATGTCCTCTTCTGGTTTTGTGTTGGGGGTCCCCAAGATTATCCTCAGGTTTGCTGATTTTCTAGAAGGACTCACAGAACTCACAAAAGCTGTTATACTTAGGGAAAGGATACAGATTAAAGTCAGCAAAGGAAAAAAGTATATAGGTCAGAATTCAAGAGAACCCAGGTGTGAGCTACCAGTTATCCTCTCCCACTAGAGACACATGGACAGTGGTTCATTTTCCTAGCAATGATGTGCGGCAACATGTATAAAGTATTTTCAACCAAAAAGCTTACCCATACCTTTGGGTCCAGGATTTTTATTGGGGACAGACTACAATGCATGATTGCCCATATGACTCACCTTAGCTACTCAGTCTCCAGCCCCTTCAGACATCAAATTGATAGAGTGTAGTCCAGGACGCTGGGTGAACAAAAACATAAATTTACCATAAGTCACATTGAAACTGTCTGAAATGACACAAGATCCCAGATATGCGAAAACACTCTTATCTAGCAGGATATTCCAAGGGCACAGAGGTTTTCTCTCAGAAACCCATCAAGGGTTAGTTTTTTCTTTAGAACGTGTGGGATTTGAGCACCCTAAACTCATGGAGTTAACCTTTCTGCATGGTATTCTTTAGAAGAGTTTTATCTCTTGTCTTTAGGTCTCTGACCCATTTTGAGTTAGCCAGAAATCTCTAAATCCTTAAACTCAAGTACTGAAAGAATTAATCAACCTTGAACCCATTTACCAAGTATTCTGGGAATGACTCAAGTAGAAAAGTCTTGCAGTAGTCGGAAGAAGTGAGGGTGGTAACCAGACAGATTTCTGGGTGAACTGTTTTCTGGGTTGAGGGGACATCTTTAGCAAACTACTATGGCAAGAATATATTGGCATATTTGAGGAAAACTGAGAAACCATCAAGAGTAGAAGGAGGGGAAGAGTGATCAGAAATGGTATCAAGAGAAAATGGTGGATAACTAAATATGGTTCTTTCGGACGTTGCAATATTTACTGGGGAACATGGGGATACAAAACTAAATTAGCCCAAAACAACTAAAACAATGCTAGAACTTGTTTCTTAACTATAAATTTAGAAAACATGAGTCATTTATTTTCACTGTTTATCAAGAAGAAAAATGTTGATGAAACCACACATATATTTGCAAAAGTCAAAGTATAGCTGTGCTTAACTGAGCCCAAAAATATGATGCTCAAAGTGTTCTTTGTGGCAAATTTTAAATGCCAAGAAGATGTTTTTTTCCCTCTTCAGAGTTAAGATTTTTAAGTGCCATGTTTTGGATAGATTAAATGTTATACTGTTTCTTGTTCCTGCAAAAAATATGTTAAAATCATAAAAAATATTCTCCAAAATTATATATCTACCTCCCTTCATTTCCTCCTTTTCTTTCATCATTTCTTCTTCTTCCCTATTTCCTTCCATAAAATGCATAAAGTATGATTTTGCCCTTAAAGACTCCATAGGTAGGTAAAAAGAGATAGTTTTTTTTTTAAATTTAAATCAGTATTTAATTTAAATTAAATCAGTATATAATAATATAATATAAGGAGTGCTCTAACTGACATAAAGTGTTCAGGGAATACTGGGAGAGTATAACTCACCACCCAGGAAAATCAGAGAATGCTCAACAAGAAGTGATAATTTTGCTGGGGCTTACAACCTAAATAGAAGATGACTGGGTAAATAAGAAACTTTCAGAATGAGAGAAAATTATTCAGAAGGTTATATAGGACTCAAAATGGAGTCCCAAAACTGCTCAGGAAATAGTACATAGTCAAGTAACATGTCGTCATAATTTAAATGGCTTCTGAACTATAATAAGGATATTGAATTTCTGCTGTAATAAATATAGGAAACTATAAAAATATGGTATTTTTGTAATTTGTGTTATAGACTGAATGTGTTCCTCTCCCTGCCCCAGATTTATATGTTGAACCCCTATTTCCCAGTGTGACTATATTTGGAGATGGGGCCTCTAAAGAAATAGTTAGGTTAAATGAGTTATGAGGGTGAGGCCCTGATCTGATAGGATTAGTGTTCTAATAAGAAGAGACGCCAGAACGCTCACTCTCTCTCCACACACACACATTGAGGGAAGCCCATATGAGGCCATGGGGAGAATGCGGCAGGCTACAAACCAGGAAGAGAGCCCTCACCAGAAACAGAATAGGCCAAAAACTTGATCTTGGACTTCTACAAACTACAAGAAAATAAATTCCTGTTGTTTAAACTACCCAGTGTATAGTATTTTCACAGCATTATATTCTACTTGTGTTTATTCATGTTTCATAGGTTTCAATGCTTAGACAAAACAAAAACTTTTCTTTTAAATTTGTATTTACAACATTGACTTTGGCTTATACAGACTCAAGTGAATTGAAATTACATGAAATCTAATGGAATATGTCCAGTCACATTTAAAAAATAATAATTATAGCTAAACAAAGTACCAGTATTTTTCCACATGAACTTATATTTGTAAAGAGTTATTAAGGGCAAGCATTACATTTCTAAAGGAGAATTTTTCTATGTGTTCACATGTTCTGTTGGACTTTGCAGGTATGAATCTGCTCTGATTTAGGACCACCAAAAGTCACAGACATCCAAAATTTTAAACTTGTTATATCTAAGCTTGTATATTATGTAAAAACTTGCATCCCGAAATTTAAAGTTGGTAATGATTTGTTAAATAAATGTAAATTTTCTCTGTTTGTGTATGGTTGGACACTAAAATGACTGTCAGAATTTGGAAACCTTAATTGTTCAATTTAAGTTAAAAATATACTGGAATTGTGCTAATTTGATAATATGCAAAAATTATATTTTTGGCTACATTCTTAAAAGCATAATCTTGTTTGAACTGACGTTTGATTATTTTTTCTTTCAAAACTTAGGGAACTTTTTTGCTATGTAAGATTGACACTTAGCTACTATATAATTTGGCTTTCAAATTATATATGGCTTCTCATAATATATTTGGCTTCCAATAATATATTATATATATTCCAAATATGGCTTCCTTTAGGCCATATACCACAAATCAATAAAAAGTTCCTCTTTTAGTGTAATTAGACATTACATTTTTGAAAATAAAAATAAAAGCATATGAAGTTTAAGAATGGAAATTAGAAGTTTAAAAGTTTAGTGCATTTTCATGTGTGTGCTTGAATGGAACACGTTCCTCTCTAAAATTTAGCTTAAGCAGGACTTATTTTAGAAAAAAGCCCTAAAACAGGTGCATTAAAAACCAGCAAATAAGCTTAGATAAAAGCAATTTCAGTTGTATTATCTTCAAAAGCTGTGGAAGAAAATAACTGCCAGAACATTTTTTCGTTTTTACTTAAGTGGCGATATGCCAAAATGTGGACATTTTTATACAATGGAGTATGTTATGTACACTGATGGTAGAGTGTTCGTACTTGAAAATATCTAACTTATTTGTTAAGTGCCAACCTTGACCATGTAATACAAAATTACAAAATGGAATCCTGGCAAATGTTTTCTCATATAATCATATAAATATAGATCACGTGTATGCTTCCTTCATTTTCTAAGTATAAACAGTGAGCAAGAGATTAAGCAACATTTTATTTTTTACAGTCTGCTAGATTTTTAAATGAAATGCAAATTTGGGGCAATGATATTAATTACCTAAATTCATTTTAATAAGTACAAATTATTGGTGAATTTTTTAACATTGAACAACTTTTACTAAAGAAAAATAAAATCAAAATTTTTGCCTTAAGAGTAGTATTAATAATTATGTTATGTATATTATAATACTGGTAGATTTTGTTAGGCACTGCTAAATGATTAGTAAGTGTTGAAATGGGAGAGAAAGTAACTTCAAGTTAGTGTGTTAAAAAAAATCAGAAAACTTGATTTTAGAAATGTCTGTCTTTGATGAAATATTCAAGGCTCTTGAATGTAAAAACTTTACATTTTAGTTGCATTATCTAATTTTTCTTACTCCAAATAAATATTTGCAATTATTGCACTTTTAAAAAAAAAGCCAAAATTTTAACAAAAGCTATGAAATGAAATGTATTTAAATGAAACATACCTTTTCACATGAAACAGTACTTTTTATATAGAGGTGGTCAGCCATTATTCGACAATACTTTTTTGTTGTTATTTTAAAGAAAAATAATTTATTGGGACAAATTTTCTTAGAGTAATTTTCTACTGTTCTATGTTATCATATTAGCTATCCAATATTCTAATTATTGCAAAAATAATTAGGAGTAAAGAGGGTTTTTCTTTAGGTTAGAAAGGTTGGTGTTAGTGATTCAGTATTTGTGTCAGTTACAGTAAGAATACTTGCCCCACAAACTGTGTGAATCCTAACCACAAACCAAAGTACATTTTTTTTTTTTACTTCTCTATTGGAATCAAGAAAAGCTTAAAGTATATTCAAAACGTTTTTGTCCATAATTCTTGAAATCAAATCATGTGAGTTTTGAATTTATTTATTCATTAGCAGAGGCCACTTTGATTTTTAAAATTAGTAACATAGTTGTCCTACCCTTCCTATTTAAACACAGCATATGTGTTTATTCTATTTTTTTTTTTTTTTTTTTTTGAGACAGAGTCTCGCTTTGTTGCCCAGGCTAGAGTGAGTGCCGTGGCGTCAGCCTAGCTCACAGCAACCTCAAACTCCTGGGCTCAAGTGATCCTTCTGCCTCAGCCTCCCGGGTAGCTGGGACTACAGGCATGTGCCACCATGCCCGGCTAATTTTTTATATATATATCAGTTGGCCAATTAATTTCTTTCTATTTATAGTAGAGACGGGGTCTCGCTCTTGCTCAGGCTGGTTTCGAACTCCTGACCTTGAGCAATCCGCCCGCCTTGGCCTCCCAAGAGCTAGGATTACAGGCGTGAGCCACAGCGCCCGGCCTGTGTTTATTCTAGTAATTTAAAAATAAGCAACTGTTTACCATGTTCAAATTGTTTATAGAATCTTGACAATAATGGAAATTTGAACTAGTCTCAGATCAGATACAGGATTGTGCTCCCTCCCTCTTTCCCTTCCTTCCATCTTCATTTTTACTTTAGACAAATGAGATTGGATAAATTTTCAGATATTCTTTGATGCAAACTGACTTCGAACACTTGTTATATGCTGAGATCAATCACGATGCATGGGCAAGGGAAGCCTGCAAAACAAAACACCAGCCATCAAGTTTTCATTCAAAGAAACACAAATAATTAAGAGGGCTACAGCCAGATCTAACAGCCAGATCAACCGGACACGTGTTGCATGCCTTAAAATTTCCGGAGGGCAAGGTGGCTGTGATCTGAGAGACTGGACCAGACCCGGTGGAGGAGTCTGGGCTGGGAGCATTTCCCGTTGGCTGGTCGGGAATTACCGAGCCGTGGAACCAGCCTGCGCAGGGCGGGTTGTAAATCGTGGAAGACCAGCTTAGAGAGATACGCCGCGGGTTGAAACCCGACCCAGCGGCAGGCTGTGAAGACGCGAGCCGGCTGCCAGGATTCTCCGGGCGGCAGAGAACAGCTGCTCCATCTCCCTTCTCTAAGGGTCCTAAACACCCATTTTTTTCTCTCTTTTTTTTCTCCCCACTCCCTGCTTCCGCATAATTTGGCCATTTAAAAAAAACCCTACATTTCTAGTAAATCTAATCTTTTGAAGAATGAGACAGCATTCTAAAATGTTGCAAAATAATTTCATTTTACTGAGGCAGAGATCCATTCAGTCACACGTTTTTTTTTTTTTTTTTTTTGAGACAGAGTCTCGCTTTGTTGCCCGGGCTAGAGTGAGTGCCGTGGCGTCAGCCTAGCTCACAGCAACCTCAAACTCCTGGGCTCGAGTGATCCTTCTGCCTCAGCCTCCCGGGTAGCTGGGACTACAGGCATGCGCCACCATGCCCGGCTAATTTTATATATATATATATATCAGTTGGCCAATTAATTTCTTTCTATTTATAGTAGAGACGGGGTCTCGCTCAGGCTGGTTTTGAACTCCTGACCTCGAGCAATCCGCCCGCCTCGGCCTCCCAAGAGCTAGGATTACAGGCGTGAGCCACAGCGCCCGGCCAGTCACACGTTTTTATAGAATTGTCCCATTCACCCATTATTAATAAAGGCAAGAATAAAACTTTCTTTTCATATTAACAGGATCAAAAACTATTTTTCTTAATGATAGTTAAATATAAGGAAACAGATAAACGAAAAAGAATAAATTAAGTGTCCAAGAATATCCATGTATTCAGCTAACACTCTTCGATGCCTGGCAGTACGCTGAACTTGAAGCAATCAAGGTCATGAAATCACCATGGTCCTAACTCTCAAACAAGTTAAGGCCTCTGTCATGGAGGTAGACTTAACAGTTACAAAGACATTTCTATCCCTTAATGTATGTTCAACAGGTTAGGAGATCACTCTTGGATTGGTATTGTTTCTGTCAACTAATACAATCAAACCACCTGAATTTTCATATAATATACCTAAAAGAATTTTTTGCATAGAAATAACATTATCTTGAAAAAAGACTTTTTTCTAAATTGACATTTTGCAAATTACTTCTTATTGTAACACATGCTTTAAAGCTTAAATGAATGTTTTAATCCACCGAAGATAGAAGCACTAATGAAAATTTAAATTTCTGCCATTATTAACAATGTTCTCTTACTAAGAACAATAAGCCATTCATTAAAAAATTGACGGTGCAAATTAACTATTGATAGATGCCATTCATCTGACAAGTGACCTGTAGCATTGCATTTTTACTGCTAGGTTTCATGCTTCTCTAATTTAGATTCCTTTGAAGAAACAAAGCAGTATTATTCAAGAAAGTACATGTTTTTATGGAACCACAGACTCACAGTAAAATTCACCAGCTCCTATTTCTTAAAGTAACCTATCAAATGTTAATCTCATTTATGAAGAGTCAATAGAAAAAAAAGCATGCCAAACTTTTCCAAGAAAATGACTTTTGTTGCTAACTGACCAGAATCAATTTGGGCATTCACCATTATTAGGTTATTTTTGGTAGTATTGGTAGCCTTCATTCCTTGATCTCTTCCCCCACAAACTTGAGGGCCTAGTACAATGAAAGAAAGCTTTAGATCAAATTTTGCCAAATGTAAAAGACATTTGTTTTTACAAGCAGGCATAACAACAGTTATGTGACCCATTTGTCAGTTTGATGTAGTTTCAGCTGTCTTTGAAGTGCTCTGACAGTAACTTGCAGGGAAAGTTCATTAGAGGCTTCTGCAGCAATGTTCGAGCAGCAGGATTCAGCTATCCTGGTTAAAATCAGGTAACAAAACTGCTTTGAATCAGCCGCTGAACCCAGACCATAGTGCACAGGGCTCACTAGATGCTTATACTTCCTTTCAAGAACAGCAGTGCCTATGTTAATCAATACACTCCAAACACCACTCATTCCACCCATGAAGCAGCCTTACTAATAACTATTACTCTAGTTAATAAAACCTGTGTTAATAGGAAATAAAAGGAGGCGTGATATTTGTGATAGTTGTTTTAGTGGTGTGGACTTCTGATTAATATTTTGCATGTTAACTAGCCACTCTGAGTTTATATTTCTGATTAGTGTACTTCACATGTTCACTAGCATTTTCCTCATCCTATCTCCAAGGTTAAAACTATTGAACACATATATACAGGCATACGTTGTTTTATTGTGCTCAGCTTTATTGTCATTTATAGATACTGCGTTTCTTACAAATTGAAGGTTGGTGCCAGCCCTGCACAGAGCAAGTTTATTGGTGCCATGTTTCCAACAGCATGTGTCCTTTTCATCAATATTAATAACCAGCCATCCAGAATGACCCCATTTGCTATAATCTCATATCAACTACTACATGTGTAGGAGATCATTCTTTGACTTGTCTGTTGCTGTCTTCATTAGCATGAGAAGACAATCAAGGTGACACATGGATGACCAAATTAGCAAAATTCTGAAGCACTCTAGGAATAGCAAAATTTTATCTCTCATTTAAGTTTCTTTTTCACATTTTTATAGAACTGTGCTATTCAATATAGCAGCCTCTAGTCATATGTGGCTATTTAAATTTAAGTTAATTAAAAGTAAATATATTTAAGAGATTCCTGAAAGAAGTAAATGTAGACTTACCATTCAATCCAGCAATCCCACTACTGGGTATCTACCCAAAGGAAAAGAAGTCATTTTATCAAAAAGATACCTGCACTCAAATGTTTATCACAGCACAATTCACAAGTGCAAAGATGTGGAATCAACCTAAGTGCCCATCAATTCATGAGTGGGTTAAGAAAATGTGATTTATATATATATAATGTATGTATATATATAATGTGTGTATACACACATACACACACCATGGAGTACTACTTAGCCATAAAAAGGAATGAAATAATGTCTTTTGCAGCAACTTGCATAGAACTGGAGACCATTATCCTAAGTGAGATATCTCAGGAGTGGAAGACCAAACATCACATGTACTCTCTAATAATTGGGAGCTAATCAATGAGCACACACAGACACAAAGACATGTAAAGGTCATTGGAAATCAAGAAGGAGGGGTAAAAATTTACTTATCGGGTACAATGAACACTATTCAGGTGATGGACACACTAAAAGCCCTGACTTAAGCATCATAAAAGGCATTATCCATGTAACAATAACATTTGTACCTCCTTAATATTTTGAATGAAAAAAAAGTAAATATATTTACTAATTGAGTTCCTCTGTTACATTAGTTATATTTCAAGTGCTGATGAGCCTAATCTGGCTATTAAGTGCAGTGTTGGGCAGCTCAAATGATAATCTTTCCATCATTGCAGAAAGTTACATTGGACAGTGCCACTTTGGAGTCCCTCTGAGAGTCCCAGGGTGGGAAGAAGCTAACATTTCCAGTATCGTTATAACCCATTGCCACTCTCTCCGCTATCTTACTCTCCTAATGGCTTACTGCAGTTTGTGGGTTATAAATTTTCCTGAAGCTTCTTGTACTACTTCCACCTTGCATGCACATGTTTATTAACTTAATAAATAAGGAGTTTAAACTATTTTGAGATGGTTGCTTATTCACATGTAGTTGTAAAGAAATATTAATAATACAGAGAGATCTCAGGTATCCTTTACCCAATTTACCTCTATAGTAAGGTCTTGCCTTACTGTTGTACATTATTATTAATACAACCAGGATATTGACATTGATGTAGTCAAGATACAGAACATTTATATCATTACATCACTCACGTTGGTCTTTTACAGCCATGCCCACTTTCTTCTCACTCCCCCACCCTCTCCTTAACTCCTTTCAATTATCAATCTGTTGAACATTTTCATAATTTTGTCATTTCAAAATGTTATATAAAGAGAATCATATTGAGTATAATCTTTTGGGATTGGCTTTTCTTCACTAAGCGTAAGTCTCTGAAGAATCATCCAGGCTTTCCAGTGTATCAGTAGGCATGGCTGTAAAAGACCAACGTGAGTGTTGTAATGATATAAATGTTCTGTATCTTGACTGCATCAATGTCAATATCCTGGTTGTATTAATAATTCTTTGTTCTTTGTTATTGCTGAGTAATAGTAGTATGGGTGTATCTTGGTTTAAGTAGTCACACATCGAAGAACATCTTGTCTGTTTCTAGTTTTGGCTATTGTGAATAAGGCTACTATAAATATTTGTATACAAATTTTGTGTGAAAATTCAAGTTTCCATTTTTCTTGAATAAAAGCCCATGAGTGAAATTGTTGGTCAGATAATGGCTGCAAGTTTGGTGTTTTCTGTTTGTTTGTTTCTTTGTTTTTAAGAAACTGCCAAACGATTTGAGGAGTGTCTCTATCATACATTCTCACCAGCAAATGTAGAAAGTAATCCAGTTTTTCTGTACTCTTGCCAGCATTTGGTGTTGTCACTATTTTTTATTTTAGTTATTTTGATGGTATGCAGTGATAGCTCATTTGTGGTTTAAATTTGCATTTCACTAATGGCTAACAATGTGCTCATTTGCCATCTGTATATCCTCTTTGGTGAAATGTCTTTCACATCCTTTGCCCATTTTCTAATTGTATTGTTTGAATTTTTACTGTTTGATTTGAGAGTTCTTTCTGCATTATAGATATAAATTCTCTATCTGATACATAGTTTGCAAATATTTCTCCCAATCTGTGGCTTGTCCTTTCATCCTCTTTACATTGGCTTTCACAGAGCAAAAGTTCTTAGTTTTGATGAATTCCAATGTACTAAGGTTTCCTTTTATGGATCATGCTTTTGATGTCAAGTCCAAGAACTCTTTGTCTAGCCCTAGGTCCTGAACATTTTCTATTTTATTTTCCTAAAAGTTCTTTTGTTTTATATTTAAGTTCATAATCCATTTTGAATTAATATTTGTACATAAGGGTCTAGTACAGCTGACCCTTGCCCAACATGGGTTTAAACTGTACAGATCTAGTTACATGTGGATTTTTGCAATAAATATACTGCAAACTTTTTTGAGATTTGTGACAATTTGAAAACAACTCCCAGATGAACCATGTAAACTAGAAATATTTTAAAAATTAAGAAAAAGTTAAGTATGTCATGAATTCATAAAATATGTTATTACAAGTCTATTTTATCATTTAATACTATAAAATATATACAAATCTATTATAAAAAGTGAAAATGTATCAATATTTATACACACAAACATGTACAGACCATACATGGGGCCATTCACAGTTAAGAGAAATGTAAGCAGATGTAAGGATGCAGTATTAAATCATCACACATTAAATTAACTGTAGTACATATTGTACTACTATAATAATTTTGTAGCCACCTTCTGTGCTATTATGGTGAGCTCAAATGTTATCCCCTTAAAACTCCATGTGACGTTAGTCATCTCCATGTGAAAAGTTCTGTCTCTCCAGTAAATTGCATATTACAGTAAAAAGTTGTCTCTTATTGTGTTTAGTGCAATACAGTAAACCTTGAATAACACAATGGGGTCCATGCGAAGTGCTACTAGTGATGCTGGAAGTGCTCACAAGAAGCAGAGAAATGTCATGACATTAAAAGAAATAGTTGAATTGCTTGATAGGTACCATAGACTAAGGTCTGCAGCTGCGGTTACCCACCACTTCAGACAGACAATTCATCTTGTAAACAGACAATGTAAACTTACAGTATTCATAAATACGGTACCATTCTGTAAATGTGTTTTCTCTTCCTTGTGATTCTCTTAATAACACTTCTTTCTCGCTAAAGTATTTTATTGTAAAAATACAGTTTATAATACATATAATATACAAAATATATGTTATATGTTAATCACCTGTTTCTGTTATCAGTAAGGCTTCTGGCAAACAGCAGGCTATTATAATAGTAGTTAAATTTTTGGTGAGTCAAGAGTTTTACTTATAGTTTTCACTGCGCAGGGGTTGGTACCCCTAATCCCTGCATTGTTTAAGGGTCAAATGTACTAGGTTAATTCTTTTAATTATTTTTATTTTATGGGTATCAATTTTTTTCCAGCACTTTTTTGTTGTTTACAAAAGCTTATTTTTCTTCCACTAAACTGCTTTTGCAACTTTGTCCAAAATGAGATGGGCTTATTTCTGTGTGGCTGTTTCTAGACAGTGTATTTTGATCCATTAATGTATGTATCCATTAATGTATGTATCTATTCCTCTGTTAGTACCATACAGTCCTGATTACTGTAGGAAAATAAGTCTTGAACTTTGGTAGTCTGATTCCCCTCTCCTACATTCTTCTTTTTGAAAATTGTTTTAGGTTGCCTAGTTCCTTTGCCTTTTTATATTCATTTTAGAATAATATTGTCTATACCTACAAAAAATTTTAACTGAAATTTTGATCACAATTGCATTAACCTGTATATCAATTTGGGAAAAACTGACATTTTTTTTGTTGTTGTTTGTTTTTGAGACAGAGTCTCTCTTTGTTGCCCAGGCTAGAGTGAGTGCTGTGGCATCAGCCTAGCTCACAGCAACCTCAAACTCCTGGGCTCAAGCAATCCTGCTGCCTCAGCCTCCCAAGTAGCTGGGACTACAGGCATGTGCCACTATGCCCAGCTAATTTTTTCTATATATATATTAGTTGGCCAATTAATTTCTTTCTATTTATAGTAGAGACGGGGTCTTGCTCTTGCTCAGGCTGGTTTTGAACTCCTGACCTCGAGCAATCCACCCACCTCAGCCTCCCAGAGTGTTAGGATTACAGGCATGAGCCACCACGCCCAGCCAACAGCTTTACTATGTTGAGACTTCTAGTTAATGAACACAGTCTGTCCCTCTATTTTTCAAGATCCTTAGTTTCTCATGGCAGCATTTGTTAGTTTTCAGCATAGAAGTTCTATATGTGTTTTGTTACATTTATAACTAAGAATTTCATTTTTGACAGCATTTATAAATTATATTATAATTTCAATTTTGGTATCCAAATGTTCATTGCTAATTGTAGAAATAAAATGGAGTTTTTATGTTAATCTAATATCCTGCAACTTTAATGAACTAAATGTAATAGTTACAGGAGGTTTTTTTGTAAAGTCTTTGGAATTTTCTGTATAGATAATTATGTCATTTGCAAATAAGGATGGCTTTATTTCTTCCTTTCTGAGATGTATGATTTTCTTTCCTTTTCTTGCTTTACTGCACTGGCAAAAACTTCTAGGACTATGTTGAATAAGAGTGGTTAGAATGGATATACTTATTTTTTATTTTAGGAAGAAAGCATTCAGACTTTTACCATCAAGTATAATAATTTTAGCTGTTTTTTTTTTTTTTTGTAGATTCTCTTTACCAATTTGAGTGAGTTTCCTGTATTTCTAGTTTTTCTTTGAGTTCTGTTTTATAAAAACATTTATATAACAAAATTTCATTTTGTTAAATGCTTTTTCTATATCAAGTGATATGGTCATATGCCCTTTTTTTAGCCTATTAATACAATGGATTACCCTGATTGCTTTATGGATATTGAAACAGTCTTGTATCTCTGGGATGAAGTGTGATAAAACTTTGCACATTACAAAGAAGGGACAGGCCCTTGACTGGCTTCTTGATGATATCATATAAGATCTTGGGCTATCCTGGCTGATAAGAGTGTCTTTGCACCTTCTTGATCTTGGGCCACTCCAGATAGCTCATGCTAACAGTGTGATTTATGGTGAATGCCTGTTTTTGTTTGCTTGAGGTCCTGGGCCACACTGTATTATTCTGACCTCTGAGAGTGGTGCTGGGCGCTGAGTAGTTAAGGTCAGTCATGTGTGCACTACCTATATGACTGACTCCCAGTGAAATTCCTGGACATCAAGGCTCAGGTGAACTTCCCTCATTAGCAATAGTTTGTATATGTTGTTGCTCATCATTGCTGGGAGAATGATGCTATGTCAATGTGACTCCAGTGGGAGAAGACAGTTGGAAACTTGTGCTTGGTTTCTCCTAGACTATGTCCTTTTTCATTTGTTCATTTTAATCCATATCCTTTCTCTGTAAGAAACTGTAATCATGAGTATAACCACTTTTCTGACTTCTGTGAGTCATTCTAATAGATCATCAAACCTGAAAGTGGATTTCGGGACATCTGATACATGTGGGCAAACATCATTTTGCTGGACATTCAGGTAGCTATTGAAGGAGGCTTTCAACAGATGGAACTGAGAAGCTGAGAAACTGAGATTGTTTCTTCAGGTTGATTTAGTGTTTATTAGAATGGTCATTTGTAATAATCTACAGTTACAGCTTCCTGAAGCTGATCATACTTCTGAGTTTTTATAGAAGTCTCCACACCTCTGCACATGGGTTCTCCAAATCAGGCCCAACTCATCTTCTCCAAGATAGCTTTCCATTGAACTCACCTTTCTCCCTTCCCAGCACTCTCCAAGAAATAGTCTGGATTCTTATATGTTAGTCCAAACTAACTACAAAGCATATATTCGATTCCCTTCTTCCTTAAGATCTGGCTTTTACTTCTTTCAATAAGAAACAGAATTTTGATTTACAAAACTTTTTTTTTTTTTTGATGGAGCACAAAGGGCAGAGTTTGGAAGTAAAAAATAGTACATTTGGTATTTTTTCTCTTCGTAATTAAAAAAATACTAATTTTCTTTTCAGCAGGGTGAGAAATTCCTTTATGTCATATACTGAGTTCACCTCAGTCTAAAATCTACTGTATGATAACCTTCCATTTTTTGATTCATACATTCACATGAGAAGATTTTGGCAATTGTGAAAAATCTTTTTCCATTTCAATAAAGCCTATATTTTCAAGATTATTATTTCCCTAAGTATTCAAATATTTGTTGAATCTCAGAGTTTAACAATGACTAAAATTTCTCTCTCCCTCCCTGGGGAAAAAGTCCTCACCTCCTTGGCTTTAATGGTGGAAGGGAGAATCCAGTGAAAGAATCCAGCTTAGATAAGGTATTGTTTCCCTAACTTTGCTACTCAGCTTTAGGGCATTGTTACTTTTTCTACTATAGGAATTACTTCTACCATTGGTTAGCAAAGCCAAATGTTTCATACAAAATGGCTGGCTATTCCTCACACAAAGATTTTAGAGTTTCCTGGCAGGAAACCTCCTTTGGACATCCCTGGACAAGTACACATTTTTGAGAGGCAGGACACCATGTTGCATGACTCCAAAGATGCCATTCCCATCTATGTAAGTTGCGGTTCGAGTAGTTTTACAATGGTCAAACCTATGCTTAAAGCAGTGGCCCTGAACATACTCCAATTGTCTGATAGCTTTATTTGTAGAAAGAACTACTAGTGACAGCTATCTTCAAACATTTTAAGGCTTCTATGTAGAATAGTTAAGATAATTCCACTTTCTGTATGATTCCAAGGACTTAAAATAGTTGTAAATGTATATCCTACAGGAACAGAGATTATGGTTAATAAAATGAAAAACTTTCAAACACTGAGAAGTGCTCAAAAGTAAAGCAGGTCACCTTAAAATAAATATAATTTTACCAGTGGAAGTGTTCAAAGAAAAGTTGAACAGCCAACCGCTTGGTAGAGATCTTGTGTAGAGACTCAGTCCTTCTAACACATTAGTAGGGTAAGAGGGTACTTAAGTTCCTATCTGACACTGAGACTCAATGATTCAAGAGATCATTACAATGGATGGCATTTTGCCTAAAGATGTAAATGAAATTTAAACTCATTCTACAGCTGGCATTGGGCTATATAAGGTTGTGATTATTATCAAGTTAGACGTTTTATGCCTCAATTCAGACAGCTGCCCTGGAATAAATGTTGGATTGAGGGATATGTGTTCTTCTGCCAGATTTCTTTTGACTAAGACTTTGGGAGTAAATTAGCCCAATTTGAGGATTAAAATCATTAAGAATAAGTATCGGCCAAGAGGGCTTAAAGGAAGCAAGATCAGTCATAGTGTAGAATTGGACTGGAAATAACTTATACCTGGTATGCCATCTTCAACTGATGGATAGTCACCTGGAACTTTATATTGAGGAGGATTATTAGGCCACATCCAGATTCAGCTGGAAATATGCCATGGATGATTAATGATCAGAGGGACAAATGGTAGAATATACTACAGATATTTGCCATTTCTGTATGAAGGATAACTGGCATACTATTTAGGGAGAACTCATAGAATTCATCTCCTGGGGAATTTCACCTTCTCATGGCTTTCAGTCTTAGCTGTGCAGGTGGAGCAACTCAAAGCATCCAGGGTCAATTAGGCTGAGCACTGCATTGTACAACTGAGACGAGTATAATGTAGAAATCAGAATGCCAATGAGTAAATTACAATTACAACTATTACTGTCAAGTTGATTAAAATTCCTGTCCCTTTTACTTAGGGCACCCAGGCTGCTGTGTCATTGAGATAGATGAATTAATAACACTGATTAAGACTTTGTGTATTAGGTCATAACTTTCCTTTTTCCTATATGTTCAAATTTTACTCAAACTCCTTGAGTCTACATTCTGGTTTCCTGCCTTGACTGTGGTCATGGTTTGCACTCAATGTCTACCGGAAGTGCTTCTCAAACTCTGTGGTAAAGGCCCAATTTATTTTCTTTTTCAAATCCATCACATGTTGGTACTTTGGTAAACTATAATACAAATACATAATAAAATGAAATCAAAGAAAGATTTATAAAATAGAAGCGCAATTTCAATGAACATAACCTCAAAACTTTTTATAATTTATGAATCTATACTCTCAATTTCTAAAGTATAATTCACAAGGAAAATAGTTTAGAAAGTATTTAATTAATGCAAATGAACTTAGAGAAATACATAATATAGTGAAGCTTTATTTTTTATGTATTATGTGAACACATTATAGTGCATTAGGGTCCCTGAATAATCAATGCAATCAGTGTATTTATATTCATTAAATGGGAAGTAGAGAACAGGTTTAAGATCTTAAATGGCTATAAAGGTCTACAGTAGATTTATTTAACATTTAAGATAAAAACATAGGCCAATACATGAAAATGTATAAAATGTACTTGAAACCAAGTCCTTCCTAAAAGAATAAGCCAACTCCAATGCAATACTGTTTATATAAAATAGTATGACATTATTTATGAAGTCATTTTGAGGGTTAAAATGTGAGTAAAATGTGGGAAATATTTGGTCAATAATAGCATCAGGAGATGTGAAACCAGTGATTTGTTCCACCATTGTAGGGAAATGTTTTGTGGATGTGTAGGAGGGCTGTTCATCTCATACACACGCCTCTCAATCCCTTTGCTATGATGATGATTGACACAAAGAGCCACAATGATGACTTCTGTCATAACCACTTGCAAGCCCTCTTAGTACAGTTTCCTTTAGTATATTAAATGAATAGGTTCTGCCATTAAACAAACACGTTTTTAGCTAGTGTATGAAACTGTGAATTATTCTTTCCCAACCACTAAAACTGTCATTTGAATGTCATGCACTTCACTCAGAGTGGTTGAAAATTTGAGCTTTTGGCCCTACTACTATTTTAATCTGATTTTATTTATCTCAGGCTCCAGACTTTTCAAACTATAGGAGCCTTTACTGCTTCCCCCTGTTTAGACTTTTTAAGTAAGATTCACTAAAATTCACTACAGTCTATTGATCATTTCTGTCATTAGGCTTGACTTCCTGGATAATACTTAAACCCAAATTCAAAGAACCTCATATTCTTAGTGGGTAAAGAGATTATAACTTAGTTCTTCTTAGTGCAGCCATCATTTTTCTTACTACCTAACCCTTTGCCCTCTTTACATGGTTATTTAGGGAGGTAGAGAATCTCTATGACCTTGAAAGATCACTTTCTATCAATGTTCAGATATACATCTTGGGAGTATATCCAGTGTGTCACTGGTAGAATCCACCCCTAGTAAGGCTGCAAGCTTGCTATTTCAGGCCCATTTATTTGTACATTGTATTCATCTATTTTTAGACATAGTCTTCATGTACTGGGAATGACTTTGTCTCCACCTTACAGGGAATGGAGACCATGTCTTTAGAGAAGATTGACCTTGTAAATGTCTATTGCAACGTTAGCCTCCTTTAAGCTTCATTCCGGTGGTCAAGTGTTTAGAGATTCACTTGGAAAATTGAATTTATCACTATAATGGTCTCTTAATGTCATATCAACCACCATGTCTGGGGACAATTGCCAATGAAATAGTTTTACACTTACACATTTCCTTTACAGGGATGTTTTCTCCTTGATAATTTGCACTATCCTTAAGCAAAGAATAACCATACCTATTTATGAAAAGCAAAGATGCATCTCCACTGGCAACACTATCTGATGTGGTTCTATATACATTTTCAGACACTATTAACAATACTTTCCAGATGTAATTTCCTAACTTTTCAAAATCTATCTCAGATTATCCCATGAGCTCCCAATCATGTAAACTTAACAAGTAGAGATTCATATTGTAGAATCACTTACCCTTAATACTCCTTGTCTGAGGAATTCATAAGGTGGATAGCTTATATACCCATTTGATATCGAAAATACCAAGTGAAGATATAACCCATGCCAAAGCCTTGAGTTGTCCATGCTTTAAGCTGCTGATGTGGAAAGACCACTACTATGTTCACAACAATCGTTATTTTACAGTAAAGCTAGGTTATAACAACATTCACTAAGGATCTATTAAGTGATGAAAACTGTTATTAGCTGTGGGGGGGTTGTAAAAATATAGTTCAGATGATATCTCTTCTCTAAGAACTCATAATAAATTCCAAAATATATGTAATATCAATGGCCAGAAAATAATACCCCGATAGCGGGCAGTGTTAATAATCACATAGGGCTATAATGGAGATAAATATAAAGTTCTATTAGAATACAGAGGAGAGAATGAATTCTTATGTGGTTATGGGGATCAAGGAAGGTTTTTGATGAATATGAGCTGAATCTTTAGAATTGTTGGACTTTGATAAGTTGACGAGGAGGTACAGGGATGAGTGGCATGTATAGTGGTGGGGGCAGGGGGCAGAGTGCACTTGAGTAAAGGGAAAAAACTCTTCAATGTAGTTTCCTCTTTCTTGAGTGCCACACATTTTTAACTTTGTAGAGAAGATGGGAAAAAAATCTATTGAACCAATTGTTTTGGCTGTTCTGATGTGATCATAGCATTGCTTATACGGATTGTCAAACAAGGGATGAGCTCATAAAAGGATATTAATGTGTCGTTTTTATTGAGCAAAGTAGCATTACAGAAAAGGTGATTTCAAAGGCACATGGCTCTTTCATTACAGCCTTCAGGGGTGATGTTTGATCACTGAAAACAGGCTGCTTTGTTCCAGCTTTCTCTGATGTTTGGCGTTATCCTGAATACATATGCTCTGACTTGGAAAGAATCAGTCTGTAAAGATTTAATAGATTTGAGATTTGCATATTCATAATACAGGTTTTGTGGTTAAAATGAAAACCATTTTAATACATATGTCTATATATGCACAAATATATTTCAGACACATACCTCAGCAAATTTTTAAAACGTGATTAAACATATTATGTGTTTTTTCTGAGATTATGAAAGTTGGCTATTTTTTAAATCCACCATTTTATTTAATCACTAAGGAAAAAATAAATTTTAAGGGACATTAGATTGGTGGTAACAAAGTGCAGTAAGATTTCCAGTTTCAGGGATTTGAGATTTGCTCTACGTCCCTGTCACCTATCATAGATATAACTTTCTAGTGCTGGACATCTCTGACCACTCTTCTTATTAAAAATGAGTTAAAAGCTTTCTTGGTTAGAGAAAATTGGAAGTCACAAAATATTAAAGAGAAATGTTAAAGGTTGGCATTTGCATACGGTTCTTTTTCTTATGTTATTGAAATCAGTGATTTTTCTTTTTTTCAAAAGGAGAGAGATGCTTAGAAAGAGACCTAAGGAGTCAAAAGCTTTTCTTGTGGTGACCAACACTCACAGAACTTTCTCTTCATAGAATTCTCTAGCTTCTATTCCTTGTGCATTGATATGCAATCTCACCCAAATTTATCTTTTCATTTTGAATTCCAATTGAATCTTCGAAAGAAGGATCGCATTCCAAGTCAGCCAGTTTGCTATACATTACATTTACTATTAGATGCTCATTCCATTGAAATTAAGCTCAACAGACTTAAGCTGAAATGGGCTAGGTTAAAGATTCTATTTCATGTGAGAACAAAAAATCCTACTATGTCAACTTTCTACTTAAAATCCTCCCCTTTCTCAGTTCCTACTTGCAACATCCTCAATGACACCTAATGCTTCTTCTGCATGGCATGATCCACTCTCTTTGTTAGTTTTGCAGCAATCTCAAAACAGAGACTATTTTGTCATATAATACATCTGTTGCCTAGACCAAAGCTTTACCAACCTTAATTTACTTATAAATCATCTTGGGATCTTGTTAAAAATGCAAGTTCATGCTGAAATGAATAAAAAAAAAAATACAGGTTCTGATTCAGCAGGTCTGGGGTCTGGCTGAGATTCTAACAAGGTCCCAGGTGATCCAGTAGGCCTTTGGGTAGCAAATGCCTAGAGTACACAAATGACCTCTCATTAAATTGACATTTGTTCCTGGACCCTGATAATTGGAAATATAGATTCTCTGACTTTGAGGTTGCTTCAGCCTTTGAATGGCTTTTTTGCTTCTTGGTAATTTCATAAAGACTGCATGATTGAGACTCCTATTTCTCTAGTCTCCTTTATTACCACTTTTCCTTTCTTTCTTTACATTTTAGACAAAACAAACTACCTGAAGTTTCCAAAATGTATCAAGTGTTTTCACATCTCAGTGCCTTTCAAAGACTATTTCTTGTCCATCCTGGCATCTTGTGACACTTCCTTTAAAACTCAGTTCAGCTGTCATCTCTTCTAGGAACCCTTCCCTAATCTCTTTCCCAAGTAATTGCTTAATTAAATACTTTCAATATACTCCCACAATGTCCTGTATTTCCTATAATATTTCTCATAATCTCTTGCAATTGTCTGCTTACTTACTTGTTCCCTTCAAGACATTGCTTCTAAGAGGAAGAGCTTGTGTATTCTATTTCTGATACCTACTGCCAATCACCAACATAGTAGGTTTTTATTAAAGTTTGCTGAATGAATAAAGAGGGGAGATTGATGTATTGTAATCATGCAAAAATATAATGTAATATTTCTTCTCATGAAGTTTAAAATTGAATTGGGAGTAATAAAAACTAAACTCATAAAAAGTTAAGTACAGGGTGAGATAATTCTAAAGATGTAAAATGTTAGTATGTGATTAATTGCCAAATGAGGATCGTAGCAAATAACCATTCTGAGTTCATTGGAGGAAAATGTCACTGTGGATTTATTAGTTTTTTTTTTTTTAATACCTCCATTTGTTCTACAAACTACTCCTGATAACACTATGCATTGAAGTTAATAGAAGTATGAGCACATATGTAGTTAAGGGAATAGTACGAG
Source organism: Microcebus murinus (assembly GCF_040939455.1). Classification (NCBI taxonomy): domain Eukaryota; kingdom Metazoa; phylum Chordata; class Mammalia; order Primates; family Cheirogaleidae; genus Microcebus; species Microcebus murinus. The sequence goes on from NC_134108.1 coordinate 33,652,995, forward strand.
AAAAGGAGGTGGTTGTGGAAATACATACTCAAAGCATGAGGAACAGATAGATAGACTAGCTTGTGTGCAAAAACGCTCCTTGCTAAGGTATGGACGCATAAAAATATTGGTGCGTTGGATCGTCATTTCCACTCTGCCTGGGAGGCTCTGCCTTCTATAGGGACATCAAAATTCCTTTGTCCTCTGGCTTCTGGTGGAATTTGGCTGATGGGGTACCTTGAGAGAAGAGTGAGGGCAGGTTATTTATTTTCCTGGGCTGCCTAGAACTGGCTATGCCTCTAGTTAAATGACCCTGATGTTAAACCTCCTCAAATTATTCTAATTTGAGTGTGCCCTGTTACCTGTTGGGACTCTGATATGATTGCAGAATTGTTTAGAGCTAGATTGGATGCCAGATTTAATAACTTTTATGACAACCATTAATGCCATAAATATGTTTTAGTGTCCTGCTATATATCAGGAAAGATTCTATGGGGAGGTGGTTCGATAGAGAAAAATTCAGAAAACAAACAAGCCAATGTAAAATCCTGTGCTCATATACTTTATATTTAGTGTGCAAAAAGAATATAAACCATCTTGGGGGTAAGAAAAAAATGATATATTTAAAAGCCTATCATTCTGTGGTGTTTATTTATATCAACCTTTAGTTTACTCTTCAATTGTAAAGCAATTATATGCCAGAGTTGTAGTTTTGGTTTGTTCCTTTTTCACTAGGGGTAGATTATTTAGAACTTTTGCCTCTGCTCTTTCCTGTTGCTCATCTTCTGGTTATTTCACTGCTCGCTGTCCTTTTATCAGGGGATACAAAAGGAAAATAATGAATGAAAAGCTCAGCTTTTACATCTGGGATAAAAGGTTTGTCAGGAAGGAGACTGAAATTCTGAACTAAAATGAAACTTTTCAGTTTTATCTGTGTTGGTCTGCCTCTATTGCCATAAAGATACTGACAGTTGTTTCCAACTTGTCAAAATCCAAGAGATAAAAATGGGCAAAAAGTCTTATATTCATAATAAAGAAGAAACCCCAATCTAATAAATAACTATGATGCTCATAATATAAAGTCCTGGTGAGCAGACCCCTTTGTCGTTGGATCTTGGATTGTATTACAACCTTGTTTGCAGTACTTACTTAGATCATTGTTGAGTCATATGAGCCCAATTCTGTGACCCAGCAAAAACAGATCATAAATCCCAGCAGTGGGAGGCATGTTTCTAGTTTGACCTTGGAAAGATGAGTTAAAGGAGCTGAGGAAACTATAAATTCAATTCCTAATAATGAAGGAAAAAAGATTGTTTATACGTGGCCCAGTGGATGAAGTGAAAGTCTAATATTTTTCCTGGTACATGCTATACATTTTGCCAACCTTGATTAAATTCCTTTTTAGCAGGTAGCCAAAGAAGGGCTGAGTAAAAATGAGGATTTCCCCCCATATTTTTATTTTTCAAATTTTATTTTCAAAATTATTTATTTTTCCATTGCACATATGTATTGTATAGTGGTGAAGTCTGGGCTTTTGTACCCGTCGCCCAAATAGTGCACATTGTACCTCATAGTAATTTTTCATTTCTCACCTCTCCCATCCTCCCTATATGAGGCCTTGACTCTACTTTGTTCTCCGATGTTTGATTCTTTTTAAAAAGTTGTTTTTACTCTTCTTTCTTTTTAGGCTCCATTTATGAAATGTTTGGAAACGAATGCTGTTTGTCCACGGGAGAAGTAATTAAAATTACTGGACTCAAAATTAAGAAGATCATAGCTGAAATTTGTGAGCGCATTGAAGGCTGCGGCTCCCCACAACCATTTGAACTGCCTATGAGTTTTCCAGGTACAGGATGTTACAAACACTTGTCATTTGTACAACTATATTGTCAATAATCATGTACCTCTACACAACTGAAAAAAATGAAAAAGTGGTCTATTTTTCATTCTAGGATAATGGGTAATAAGAAATTAGAATTCTTGTAGTTCAATCATTTTAAGGACTAAAGTAAGGCAAATATTTTCTCCTCTTTTTAATAATCATCCTTTACATAAGAATTAATCACTTTGGTTAAAAAATATTTAGGGAATTCCAACTTTATGCACCCTTAGCTGTGCTAGATAGTGAGAATTGAGAAATCAAAGATGTATTTTCATAAAGTCTATGCAACTAATTAGTATTACTTAAACAATACCCACCCTCTTTGTCATTCCTATTGCCATTACTCTAGCTCCTTGGATCACTGCTGAACTTCCCTGTCAGATCTTACTGACAAGTCTGGCTGGTCTTTTTTGTCTAATTAACTCTACTTGGACTTCCAAAATGAGTTCAAATATCGTGCTGTCTGGAACACCTTTGCAGACCCTCTAACCTACTCTAGATATCTATTGTCTATGTTCCCATAGTTCTTGGGTATGATAGCATACCCATTTGGTAGTCATTGATGATTTTCTTGTCTTATTCTCCAGACTAGGAATTCGCAAACTTTTCCTACAAAGGTCCAGATAGTAAATATTTTAGGCTTTGCAGCCAGATGGTCTCTGTCACAACTATTCCACTCTACTGTGGTAGCATGAAAGACCTATAGATAATGCATAAATCAATGAGCATGGCTATGGCTCAATAAAACTTTATTTATAAAAACAGGTAGTCAGCAGGATTTGGCCTGTCAAATGTAGTTTGCTGACCAATACTGTAGCCTAAAACTCCTTGACTGATGAATATGAGCATGTGACTTTGTATTTCTAGTACCAAGTATATTTTCTGGCACAGAGTATGTGCTCAATTACTGTTTATTGAATGAGTGAATAAGATTCATTCACAATGGAAGAGAAACTTTCCTAAGAATTTATAATCTAATATGTTTCATGATATGATTGAAGTATACATAGTTTCTATGGGAGGCTTGATGAGGAACACAAACTATAGTTGGCTGTGTTTCAGAACACAGATTCTGGAGTTAACATATTTGTATCCCAACTCTGCTGCTTTTTAGTTGTATAAACTTGCCAAGTTATTTACCCTCCTCTTATGTACAAAAGAAACAATAAATTATCTATCTCCTAATGTTATTGGGAAGACTAAATATTGAAATATATTTAAATGCTTCAAATGGTACTTGGCATATAGCAAGGGCTATAAAAAAGTGTCAGCTTTTATTACCATTGTTAGGATATTATTACTATTATCAGGGGAGTCAGGAAAAGCTTTTCAGGGAATGTTTTAATTGAGCTGAGGTTTGGAGAATGAAAATGAATTAGCTATATTAAGGTGAAGATTCTGCCATGCGCTATAGTATCCTATCCACTTTCAACTGAAACCTAACCCATTGTTCAAATCTGTTTCTTCCTCATCCTTGTCCTTATAAACATGGTTCTCAAACTTGACTGCATATTGGAATCATTTAGTAAGCTTGAAAATATTCTGATGCTCAGGCCACTTGAATGAGATATTCTGATTTATTTGGTCTGCAGGGAAGTCTGGCCACCAAAATTTCTTAAAGCTCCCAGAGCGTTACTAATGAGCAGCCAAGGTTGAGAACCCTTGCTTTATAAGAAGCCTTTCTTAAGTAATCTAATTAGATGTAACAACCCCCTTTTTAAATCACTATAGTCTTTCATGCCTTAATTATTGCATTTATTACATTTTGCATGTAATTGAGGTTATTTGCACACTTGTCTGACTAGTACCATCTGCCTAATAGATCATAAGGTTGCTGAGGGCCCAATCTGAATCTCATTTACTATTGTAATCCCCACAGTGTTTACAATAAGATGCATATAATAAATATTTAGTAAGTTAAAATGATTAGAATCTTTTGGTAGAAGGAGTGTTTCTTATTAGGGTAATGAAAACATGTACTTTTTGGCTAACAGTTTAACTTGGGGAGTTGCTATTTAGAATATCCCTTTGAGCTTTCAATTGACATGGTAATCTTATATCCATTGAGCAATAATTTGAAAAATATGTTTATAAAACTAGTTTTATTGTACATAGTAGGGTTAAAGTGGAAGGGTAAAGTGATTGGTGATGGTCAGGATATACTTTCTAACAAAGAGGAATCCTAGGTGGTGATGAAAGAGATCCCAGACAGAGGAGTAATCCTGCTACCTCAGCACTAGGGAGAACGACAAAAATCAAGAATACTAATATTATTCAAAAATATTAATAGCAACATCTCTACTTACACTATATTTAAAACTTTCGATTTGAATTCCCAATTAGATTTTAAACTCAAAATTTCAATAGTGTTTTAAAGCATCCTTCCTTATTTGTAAATTTCCCAAATTTCCTTTTGCTATGGATTTCTGATATTCTATTGTGGTTAGAGGACATACTTTGTATGATTCAATCATTTTAAATGTATTGAGACTTGTCTTACAAACATATAACCTATGCTGGAGAATATTGTCTATGAACTTGAGAAGAATGCATATTCTATTCTTGTTGGGTAGTGTTCTACAGATATCTCTGGTTTATAGCATTGCTCAAGTCTACTATTTCCTTGTGGATCTTCTGTTTAGTTCTATTCATTATTGAAAGTGGAGTATTGAAGTTTCTAGCTATTATATTTACATTGTCTATTTTTCCCTTCAATCCTGTGGGTGTTTGCTTCATGTATTTTGGGACTCTAATGGTAGGTGTACATGTGTTTATATTGTTATCTGTTCTTGTTAGAGTGACTCTTTTATCATTATATTATATCCTACTTTGTCTCTAGTAACAATTTTTGTGTTAAAGTCTATTTTGACTGATATTAGTATAGTTAAAATTGATATTATACACTCATATTAATAGGGGGGAAAAGTATAAAGAGAAGTGAACAGAGTGACAAAAGCCTTTGGGACACCACCAAGTACAGCAATATGTGAATAATAGGATTCCCAAAAAGTGAGGGCAGAGAGAGAGGTATAGAAAGAATATATGAAAAAATAATAGCAAAAGCTTTCAAAATTTGATGAAAAACTATCCACATACTCCAAGTAGGACATACTCAAAGATCTCTGCCTAAGAACATCATGATAAAACTGTTGAAACCAAAGATAAATAAAGTCTATTTTGTAAAGTATAGAAAATTACAGCTAGATAAGTAGAATAAGTTCTGATGTTCTATACTACTGTAGGATGACTATAGTTAACAATAACCTATAATCTCAAATAGCTTGAAGGAGAATATTGAATGTTTCTGACACAAAAAATTGATAAATGTTTAAGATGACAGATATGTTAATTACGTTTTAGTGTTCTGAATTTGGTTGACGTCCATTGCTAGATAGTTGGTGCTCTCCTTTGGGGGTGTGCTTTCCATTTGATTCTTCATACTTCCAGAATTCTTTTGCTGATTCCTTCCCATCTGGATCAGCTGTTGCTTCTTACATTTAGATTTTTGTTTGGATAATGATATGCCCTGTTTAGTCTTTGAGCCAGTAGGTGGTGTTTGTGGGTGAGATTCAACCACACCCTTTATGATGAATCAGTAGATGCAGTAAAAGGGTATGCAGAATGATCTCTCTGTCAGTAGGTAGCACTTGCTGGGAGGAGCAGGCTACAGTGGTTGTTTTGGGGTCCTATAACCAGCTCTTGTTCCTCTGGAGAGGCACTCTAGTTCCTCAGGTGGTGTTTGGAGCTCTGGGACTTCCAGGTGTGTCCTTATTCTCCACCTCAGTGGGGGCAGGTCAGAGAGTGAGTCTGGGCAGAGCAGGATTGGGTAAGCCTGTCCTCAAGCTCCAAAAATGCTGTTAGCAGGAGTCAAAGGTCTGTTTTCTGCTTTTGGGCAAAGCTGCCAGGAAGGGGCTGAAATGGCCCCACTCAGCCAAACATTCTGTGTGTGGGTTGGGTGGGGAGTCTGAGACCCGCAGTCTGGAGCAGGCCTCGCTCCTTTCTACCCTCCCCTATTCCACAGTTTCTCCCAGGCCTCTGCCAGCAGGTAGGACCTCAAGCCAGTGGAGCTTCCCTGTCTGTGATGCTGGCCGGTGGTCTGCATGGGAGGTGTGGGCTAGGCACACACCTTCCCGCAGAAGGAGGGTTGCCCCTCATACTGATCTGCCCTTGAAGGTGCACATACCTCAGTAGGCTCATTCACAAATATCCCTTCTATGCCCCAGGGCCATTCGATTGAGACCTAGGTGTAAGGGCTCTGGTCTGCAGGCTGGTCCCCTGGGCCCCAGAGATCAATCCCTGACCCTGCCAGGGAGAGGAGTGCTGATCTTGTCACCCACAGGGTGCCCATGCTTGGATCTGTGTGCCTCATGATTTGCCCTGCTCTCCTGGAGTCCAGGAAAGGGGTGTCTGGAAGGTCTGGCAGGTAGAGAGCTCACAGTCAGAGTCTCAGTCTGCTGTAGAGCCCCCAAAGGAAAGGTCCCATTCCCTGGAGATGCCTCCTGGTGATGGCTAAATTGTCTCTCTCAGCAGACGCAGGCAGGGAAGGGGGAGGAGGAGGGGAGAATGAAGCAATATGGTGCCTGCTGATCAGCGAGGGTCTGCGCAGGAGGAGGTGCTCCGAGGGAGCTGGGAGCCTGGTGCCCCCTCTGCAAGAGGCTCACCACTCACTGGCAGTGGCTGTTTCTGGGCTGATGTTAGCAGGTGTCCCAACTGCTCAGAAGCCCGCCAGCAGTCTGAGATGGAAGGGAGAGGAAATTTAACTGCTCCACTTACCCTTGTCACTGATCTCCAAGCCTCTCCGGGCCTTTCTCCTTCCAGTTTTCCTCCACAACTTCTTCCCGTAGAGTCTCCTGTAGTTTCAGGCACCCTTCACTGGTCTCCAAGCCTCTCTGGGCCTTTCTCCTTCCAGTTCTCCTCCACAACTTCTTCCCGTAGAGACTCCTGTAGTTTCAGGCTCCCTTCCTTCTGACCTTCGTCCCATCTATGTTTGTCTGCCGGTTTATATTTTTTCACTTTCTTCTAAAAATCTGTCTTTCTTGCAGAGACATACTGGCTGGTGGCTTTTCTTGTCTGCCATCTTGTCCCTCTAGACATGATTTTCTTAGTTCTTTGAATATATTTAAAACAGCTGCTTTAAATTCTTTCTCTAGTAATTCCAATATCTGGGCTTCTTTAGGGACAGTTTTTATTGACTTCTTGCCACTTCCCCACAACTACGTATGGATCATACTTTCTTATTCCTTTGCCTTTTTCATAATTGTTTTTAAAAACTGAACAATTTAAAGGATATAATGTAGGATTTGTAGAAATTGAATTTTTTCCCCTTCTCAGGGCTTGTTGTTATTGCCAGTTGTTTGTTTAGTGAATTTTCTGAATTAAATGTGTAAAGTCTGCATTCTTTGTCACACGTGGCCATTGAAGTCTCTGCTAAGTTAGCTTAGTGGACAACTAATGTCTGAATAGAGATTTTCTTACAAGCTGAAACCAAGAAGTCTCCAGTCTTTGAAGAGGGGCTCTTGTGTTCATTTGTGGGCATATCTTCAACACTCAGCCAGGCAATTGACTAGTCTTGCTTAGCCTTTACTTAAGATTCATGTACAGTCTCAAAGTTAGCCAAAATAATTGAGAGTTGCAGGCCTCCTCAGGGCTTTCCTGAGTGTGCATATGGTCCTGGGTATGTGACTTTCAAGATTCTCAGAATATGTTGGAACTTTTCAGTGTCCTTATGGAAATCTGATTTTCCAGATTTTTCTAGCTTATTGTTTTTAGCCTATTTTTCTAGCCTATTGTTAGCCTATTGTTTTTCCCTACCAATGCACATAACCACAAAAGTTAAACAATTTTCTTTTATTGTTTTCAACAAATGTTCTGAAGAAAAGTCTTTCCCTAGTTAATAAGTTTAAATGAGATAAAGTAAAGACAGCCACACAAGTAAAATCTTCCAGGGGGCCGCTGGACATGTCAAATAATGACAATTCTCTGGGGTTGAATTTTGAAGGTGCCTCAACCCCTTTCTGATCCCTCCTGTGACTGCCAGGCTGCCACAAAGTTTGTTGTTCTTACCAAGATTCCACAATTTTTTTTTGAAAGAAATACTCCCCAGATTGCTCTAATTCTTTGGTTAATTTTTAGAGATCTGAAAAATTGATCCTGATACTTTTTTTTTAGACCAGTGGTCTCATTGATTTTATGAAGGTAACAATTTCTAGAGGTTCTTATTCCAGCATTTTTGCTAACGTCATCCACCTTTCTGTGTTAAAGTATATAAATACAGATCCTCAATCTCATATGGTAAATTAAAAATTTTGAAGAAGATGACAAAAACTTTGGAAAGGATGCCCAGAATTATTTCTTTGCAAATAAAAAAAAATCTGCTAAGAAAAGTTACCCAGCGTTTGACCAATAAACATAGCTTTGCAGATGCAGCTTCAGCAAATACAAGCTCAAGCAAAAGCCAATAAAGAGGCTGAGTGTGGTGGCTCACGCCTGTAGTCCTAGCACTCTGGGGAGGCCAAGGTGGGAGGATCACTCAAGGTCAGGAGTTTGAAACCAGCCTGAGCAAGAGTGAGACCCTGTCTTTACTAAAAATAGAAAGAAATTAACTAGCCAATTAAAAATATATAGAAAAAATTAGCTGGGCATGGTGGTGCATGCTTGTAGTCCCAGCCACTCGGGATGCTGAGGCAGCAGGATCTCTTGAGCCCAGGAGTTGGAGGTTGCTGTGAGCTAGGCTGATGCCATGACGCTCTAGCCCTGGTAACAGAGTGAGACTCTGTCTCAAAAAAACAAAACAAAACAAAACAAAACAAAACAAAACAAAACAAAACCAATAAAGAAAAGATTTGCAGAGATTTAGTGAGGATACTTACAGGGGACAAACTGGAACCTGGTATTTTTTGCTAAAATGTGAATGGGAAACTAATACCACTGGTTGGTTGCATCTTATATTAACATTATGTTTCCATATGTCTCTATTTTGTCACCTCAAAAATATGTTCAAATATATTAAAAGAAATGAAAAGCAATCATTTCAGTTCTGTGTGGAACTAAACATATTGCTTTAGAAGCACATTTTGTTCTTTTAGAAGACAGCTGTTCTGGCTAAGTCTTTTCATGAGTTAGAAAAGATGCCATTCTTGCCAAACACAACAATAAGATATACTGATATTTGGTGGTTGATTGCATTATCCTCATAGATTGGTAGATCATGTAGTGCTAGGTTTATCGTGAAGCTCTAAATTTCTGGATTACCTCCTGGAAAGATTTGTTTCTCTTTTACAATGTTGCAAACCATGAATAATGAATGTCTTCTCTTCAGTCTTGAGAAATATCCTGAAAAAAAGTGTTTTGATACATTTTTTGGTGAACAGAGATTTTTTTTTCCCAAACAGCAAGTTTACATTAAGTGTCTCCAAACCATATGTTCAAGGAAGGCTGTGGTTATAGCTATAAAATCAACATTAAAATTACAAGGTTAGATTAAAGACATTTTTCTGTTTTAATTTTTAGACAATACTCTATGAATTTTAATACTGTATAGGAATTTTGTTTCAGGAGTTAGGCATTCAGAAAATGTTAAAGATGGAACATCCTCTACTACCCTACACCCTATCCTGTCAATATCAAATAATCAAATGAGGATACTGATGATATGCCAGACACTGTTCTTAATAGTTTTACTATAAAACTTTTCTAAATACTTTTATGTATATATAAATGACTAACCAAATCCACATTTACAAATGAGAAAACAGTCACCACTTGTCCACAATCACATAGGAAGTGGTTATTATATGTTGAATCTCTATCAGCACTCTCCAATAAAAAGAAAATATGAGCCACATATATACTTTTAAATTTTCTATAGGCACATTTATTAGCTGTATATGGCTGCATAATAAATTTTCTCTAAATTCAGCAACTTAAAACAAGACATGCTTACTATCTCACACACTTTCAGAGGCTGAGGAAACTGGGGGTGCGTTAACATTGTGTAGTTCTGCCTCAGGGTCTCTGAGGTTGCAGCGAAGCTACAGGCAGGGAGTGCAGTCTCTGCAGACTTGACTGCTTGGGGAATTAGATTTCCAAGTTCACTCCTATGGCTGTGCTGTTCACTCAGATGGCAGTTCTTCACCATGTGATCCTCTCTGTAGGGTTCCCACAGAGTGAGTGATCTAAGAATGAGAGAAAGCCCAAGGCTGAAACCACAGTCCTCTATGGCCTAATTTCAGAAGTGACATAGCATCATTTCTGCCATCTTCCTTTGATCACACAGACCAATGCCATTGCAGTCTGGGAAGGAACTGCACAAGGGTGTGGCTACCAGGAGGCGCAAGTAACTGGGGACTGTCTTGGCGGCTACCTAGCACAGATTTTTTTTTTAAAGTGACATTAATTTTAATATGTTTTATTTAAAAATATGTATTTAAAATATTAGCCTTTCTACAATTAATTAATATAAAAATTATTGTGGTATTTTACATTCTTCTTATGCCAAGTCTTTAAAATTGGGTATATACTTTCCATGTATAGCCCATCTCAATTCATGTTATCCAAATTTCAAGAAGACACATTTCAAGTGCTCAGTGTGATGGCCCCAATAGTGACACTGTATTAGATAACAGATCTAAACACTCTGAGTGATTCCAGAGTCTGCTCTAGAGCACTTCTTGCTTAATCATAGAAAAAGAATGAGATAGTCTTTTTTTCTTAACCAATATCAGTGCCATAATAAGGGATTTTCCTGTTACATGCAGAAAGCATTGTAATATTGAAAAATATTAGAATTAATGGCACTCATAAATTAACATAAGACAGGAATTTTTAGATGAGTGTTAGAAAATTCACTAAATTGACTAAATATAAAATTTCCTTCACATGGTTTGTGGATTTTAATCATGTATTAAAAACAAACTTTAGTCAGTGCTTTCTACTTAAATTAATATCTAACAGATAAATGGATTTTATCTGTCAAGTATCAAGCAACTCATAAGTAGCCATACAGCTCTAGGCTAACACCACATTTCCGTAAATTACATCAGTAAGAAAACAGTGAGCCCAAGTGGGCTTTGTGGTTTCTTACTCATAGCACAGCAGGCCGCACGAGCTTCGTGTCTCAGTGGTTCCCTTTGACTATCAAGCCCCATGAGGTGACATAGAGCAGACCAGGTGGGTGCTGAACTCATAGCTGGATAACCAACAGCTTAGAAACCCCAAACATATAAGGAGCTGCAGGCAAAACTGCCAACCTTTACCCTTCACAAAAACTTATCTTTATTACCTTTATAAAATTATCTTTATAAAAAAATTTCTTTTGGGGAGAGGAGGGAGACTTTACTATCTTAGAATGTCTCTAAGATAAGAGATAATCTCGATCATTTTTATACTGATTGAAAACCAGTCTGCTACCTCTAGCTCCTGAAGGCATGTAGAAATGCCATGGAGAATTCTTTTCCAGAATATCTATATCCCTTAAGAGTTAGACTCTTTTAAAATGATTTTTTTAAGTGTGAAAAATTTAGAAAAATATTAAAAATAACCAATGACAAAAATTGGATTAATGAAATTGCTTCTGTAAGACATTGGTTAAGGTTAAATGGCTAAAATTTATAAAATCTGCTCCATTATTCCTGGGTACCAAAATACTAATATATTATCATTTTTAAAAATGAATTTCCCCATTGTTTCATTTGGAGAATTATTTGCTTAATTAATAGAAAACATATAGTACGTCCAATGGTCATTCATTGTATTTTCATTTACTATTGAAATGACTAATCTTTCATCTTTAACTATATTATTATTGTACCTATTTTTTGACTAAAGTATCAATTTCAAAAGAACCTGATAGAAAAATTACTATGCAAAAATTTAAGTATATTTAATAGTTTTAAATAATCTATCTTCTGTTTTTTTGAGGGACTTCTGTCAAAGGAAGCAAGATGTAAAGTAGAATTTGCTCCTGCTTTTCCATCTGGATGTTGCAATGAAGCATGATTCAGAGCAGCCCTAAATAGAGCTCTCTGCCTTTTAGATAACTTGCTATCCAAGGAATCAGGAGCTATTCTTCCAGATTTTCTGGGTCAACTTCTCTTAAGGAACCTCTTCCCAACTGTGCTCACTTAAGCAAAATAAATTCAGCTATGTCTATTAAACAAAATATTTTCCCAGACAAAATGGAGTATTCTGTATCAACTACACAAGAAAATGTGAATTGATCAAGATGCAGAAGAAATTCAGTTGCATTTTCAGTTGCATTTTTTAGCCTATTTTTTCTTTGACTCTTTAGTAGGTGATCAGATTGTTTATCTAAGTCCTTGGTCTTTAGATAACTACCATGTATCTTATATGGAAGACAGATTTTGCAATTTTAGGTTAAAATGATCTTTTTACTCACCTATGTGCATTTTAGCATCAGATTAGAATTCTGTCAGAAAGACCATTTTAAAATAGGCTATTTTATAGCTGGCACTGTTCTACAAGTTTTCATAGTATTAATATCTTTAAGTCCATCTTCTAAAATCTCTCTCATACATCCTTGTTACCAACCCCTTTCCTACATGCACGATTCTTCTAAAAGTTTATTATGATGTTACCTCAACTGTATCAGTATGGAAGGATTCTCATAAGAGGAACTAGATTGCCCTTAAAAGCTTGTTTACTCAGGTCTTCAGTTTGTTGACTCTTCAGTGAACATTGCTAGAGCACGTCTCTAGAGTTATACACAATTACATTTTGAAGATTTTAGAGATAGAATCATGTATTAGAATCTCTATCTCTAAAATCTCCAAAACAAGCAGAATTGCCCCTATACTCCTTTACCGCACACACCCCACATACCACAGCCTCCCTGACCATCCATATCCCATGCCAGAGTGGTACATTTCTTGCAAGTGATGAGCCTACATCGACACATCGTTATTACCCCAAGTCCATAGTTTACATTAGGGTTCACAGTTGATTTACATTCTACAGGTTTTGATAAATGTAAAATGACATGTGTCCACTTTTATAGTATCATACATAATAGTTTCAGTGCCATAAAAATCCTCTGTTCTCTGCCTTTTCATCCCTCCCACTCCCCTAAACCCTGGCCACCACTGATGCTTTTACTGTCTCCATAATTTTGCTTTTTCAGAATCTTATATAGTTGGAGTCATATAGTATGCAGCCTTTTCAGACTGGCTTCTTATACTTACTGATACACATTTAAGATTTCCCCATGGCTTTTCATGACTTGGTAACTCATTTCTTTTTAGGGCTGAGTATTATTTCATTGTCTAGATGTACACCAGGGTATTTGTCCATTCACCTACTGAAGGACATATTGATTATTTCCAAGTTCTGGCAATTATGAATAAAGTTGCTATAAACATTCGTGTGCAGATTTTTGTGTGGCTATAAGGAACTTAACTTTGAAAGTTATAAAATGTATTAACATATGCATTTTGTTTTATGAGTAACATATGCATTTTGTAGAAAATTAGAAAATGGAAGAAAATGCAGGGAAGAAAATAAAACTCCCTATAATCTCATCACCAGAGTTATCTTGTATTCATATTTGGTATATTTCTTTCCATTGTTTTCCAGTTCATTGTACACCCACACACATATAGACCCAGGTTTTAACATAATGGGGAAAAAAAGCCTTGTTTCTGAGGATTTGCCTGTGTCATTCAATATTCTTCCAAGCATAATTTTTATTTTCTATGTAATAGTCCCTCATATGCATATTCCATAATTTATTAAATCCATTCCGAATAGTTATGCAATTTGTACTATGATGAACAGCCTTTTAGACTAAAATTTTATCTGCACTTCTGATTATTATAACTACTGGTTCAGAAGTACAAGTAAAAATGTTTTTAAAGATCTTGATATATACTCAAATCACATTTAATAAAGACTCTGCCAATTTGCATCCCCACCAGGAACATACGAGGGGGCCAATCAGACTGCTTTTTTGAGGCTATGACTTAACTGTTCATCTCTCCTTTGCCATTTTTTAACAGCTTTATTAAAATATAATTTTATACAATAACATTCACCTGTTTAGAGAATACAATTCGATGGGTTTTAGTATCCCTATCCCAGTTTTTTAGCAACATAAAATTTGAAACCTTCAGAACCCTAGAATATGGCAGGCCCTGGCAGATGTAGCAGAGGGTCACGCTGTTTAGACTTATTTAACACCAGCCTAGAATTTTGAGTAAATAAATATGGCCAGAAATAAATGAATCAGAAAACTTTTAGAAATGAGGTGATAATCATTATTTGCAAATAATAACATTATCCAGAAAAACTGATAGAATCAAGTGAAACACAAATTTGAAACTTGTTAAAATTAATAAGAAAACTTCATCAGATGACAGGATGAAAACAAATATATGAAACAAGTATATGTACATAAACATATATTTATACATAAGAATACATATAATCATAAATTCCCATTTATAATCATTTAGAATATGTAAGGATAACATATGACTTTAACTTTATTTACTTATTTGAAGAATATTATAAGAGTTTACTTAGTAGAAATAAAAAGACATTAAGCGTTTGAATCAGAAAGCTGAATATTGCAAATGTATCAACTGCATATGTATTATGTTCAACACAATGCTAAACATAATCCTGATGTTATAATCATAATTATTATTATGTTGGCTCTTGAAAAAGTAATTCTTAAGTATATTTGGGAGAAAAAATAAGTGAAAATATTCAAATACTTTAAATATAGAACAATGAGGAAGTACTTGTCTTGATAACATTAAAACATAAGATAGAGTCATAATAAATGGCACTTTATGTTACTTACAGAAAATCAAAAGCTGCATCAATAAATTACTTTAATAATAATGGTATTAATTGTTCTAGAGGCATCAGGGAAATGCTTTGACTTTGACTCTCGTGCCCATGTGCGTAGGCATTCACTTATTGCTTAGAGACAAATTTTAATATAGAGTATTACTTTCTATTTGATAAAGTTGTTTCTACATATCTAGGGTTAAAGGAAGAGCTATTTAGTTAATTGTTCTAGTATAGTTATCAATTTAGCAAGCAATAGATCCAGTTGAATCATCACCCTTATACCACATGGCCAAAGAAATTTGAAATAAATGAAAAAGTTATAGTTTAAGGAAAATTATCCTATGTCTGTATTTGAAACAACTTTTAGATTACAAATATAATGGAAAACCATAAAGAAACAATATATTTGATTACATAAAATGGAACTTTTTGTATATTGGAAATTAAAACAAAAAGGAAGAAAAGTTTAATAGCAAAGTGTGGAAAATGACTCAGTTTTAAAAAGACTAGATATCACTGAACTACTAAACCAAAAAAAAAATATTCTAGTAGAACACTAACAAGAAAATGGACAAAGGACAGAAGAAATTCAAATGGTTTATAATTACATAGAAATTAGTTTGCACTAACATAATAACAACTTTTCCACATATTTAATTAGCTGAGCTTTTGCAACTTTGATAATAAAGTTGGGAAAGATATTGTCAAATGGTTACTACTCTCAAACCCAGCTGAAGAGTGTATAGATTGTTGTAATCTTTCTGAAAATACATTTGATAATAGATTGAGTATCCTCTCTGAAGATGCATTTGATATATTTAAAGTGCCATCTGCAAATATTTATTTTATGCATGTGCGGAGGTAATGATTGAATATCCTTATGCACTTATGTCTTGGTTCTGCAATCCTGAAACCAGCACTGTGCTGAGAAAAGAGCCTTTATAGAGTGTAAGGTTTTAACTCAGTGCTTCCACTTGCCAGATTTAACTATAAAGATATAATCATTTTAGAATTATTTGGAATAGCAAAATAATAGAATCAACCTCAATGCCCAACAGTATGGAACAAGATTGTTTATATTTCTTAGAATGTATTATTCAGCCATTAAAAATCATATTTTTCAAAAACATTTTAAAGCATGAGGTTTAATCATGGTTCAATGTTAAGTGAAGCCATTAGGATGCAAATGAATGTGTATGGTAAAGTTTCAATGTTTCAAACATTTCTATCTCTGTGTATGTATCAAGAGTGAAAAAAAATGCCAAAATTTTTAAAGAGGCTATTTCAGTCTAGTGGGAATATGAGTAATTTAAATTTTATTTTAAATATATTACATTTTTATAGAGGATATATATGCATACTACACACACACACACACACACACACACACACACAAAAAAAAAATTTAGTCTGAGTTCCTTGATGTGTTTTACTACTTCTATTTATCAGTTTCTTCATCTATAAAGTATAAAAACATTAATATTATTTATCTCATGAAATTAGTCTGAGAATTAAATAAATTAAAAGAAGTGGTTATTAAGTGCTTGCTACAAACCTTGGCACATAATAAGTACTCAGTGATTGTTAACTACTGTTATTTTCATTATTATTGTGTTTTTTAAAATTAGAGGGGCTGTACCATTTCTTAAGCCCAGCATTAGTAGTAGGCCTTTAATGTTCTCTGTTCAGCTCTGGCCACCTTATTATTAAAGTAACTTATTTCTGCCTTTTTGGAGTAGCTGGTCTATTATTCTTAGTTTTGGGTGATGTGGTAAATTTTCTTCTTTTTATCTCACTTTGTGTCTTTTTTTGAATACTTCACTGGGAAATCAGGGACAGCCATGTCTAGGGCTGCTAGATGGTCAATATGCAATCTCCTCTTAATCAGATACAAACTGTAGAAAACCCCAATTTATTTACCTCCAGTGTCTAAAGTGGTCAACAATAGCAAGCCCAGACCCTCTGGTCTTTCCTGGAAGCGACTGTCTGGGCCAATCTCCGAATAGATTTGAGGCAGTTCAATGGCGGTTACCTGCACCAGACCTCCCAATGCTCTGAAGTAGCTTATCTCAAAAGTGCTCCGGCACTCCTGCGGACCAGCCCCCAGGTCAGATCTTCCGTTAGGGGCCAGCAAGGTGCTTTCCAAATCAAATCCCATGGGACACTGGGTGAGCTAGCCAGTTCAAGAGCCCAATACTGATTTTAGGTGGGATTTTCAAATTCATGTCTTTGGAGTCAGTTTTTATTGCCTAGTAATATGGAACCAAAAGGATGTGCTTAGAGAGAAATTGTTCCTTTTTATATGCTGGTGAATTTAGAAAAAAAAAAAAAGTTCAGTTTTCTTTATCGTTCAAATCAAAATCTATTTAAATTCTAAGCTCTGACATTCATTTAAAACTTATGGCTACATCAGAAAATTATACCTCTTGCTAATTTGAATTTAATGTAAACTGATTTTTAATTGTTTTGTATAACCATGGGAAACAGATTTTTTTTGAACGCTGCATGGTAAAAATCAGCAAATATGTCAGACAAAGCACAACATTACAAGGAAACACCGCAGCATATGTTGACAGTTATAGAAGAATTGCTGCTGTTTTCACCCTTCACACCAGAATAATTTTTTCAATATTTACCTCCCATGTGCAGAGAGAGAAACATATGGGGCTTTACATAATCGTAAGCATAAACAGGTGGCTACTTAGGTGCATTTAATTTGCAGGCAACATCAATACTGAACAACACAATCAGCTCCACATGGCTCCCAAACTCTTTCTACTAACATTCCATTAGCAAAATTAAAATCATTAAAACAGAGAGAGGGTGTAGTCCTCCCTCCATTGGCTTCGACCACCTTTCAGAGTCATGAATAAAACACATTTTTAAAAATGCCTTGGCATTTTGCTGTTTCTTTTGTTCAAGGGAACTTTTAAAACTGTGTATAATGTATACCTTGTGAATACACGCAGCACAGTATCTGCATGTGAAATGTGTTTCCATCTTTTATTCTCCCTATAATCTGCTCATTATGGGCATAAAATTATAGTGGCTAAATTCTAAGCAATTTATCAAAGCATGAGATCAGACAAACTCCTGAAAGCAACCTGGAAATATTTCCCCAAAGGCAGTCCACCTTCAGAGGTCACCTGAGGCTCATTTCCATATTCAAACATGCTGGTGAGATCTGTGCAAATTATCATTGCTGGAAATTTTTGCTCAATCTGTGCCAGATTCTTAGCTGTGGATTCTATATATTTATTACCTCTAATTTGATCTAGACTAGAATATCTGGTTTATCTTCTTTGGCACTGAACTTAATAGGTATTAATTTTTCTGACCTTATGATGTAGGCGATAATAATCTTTCTCATTTTAGGACAAAGGAAATTATAGCCCTGAGAGTATAAATTCTTAAGTTTACATGTTAAGGAAGTGGCTGAGGCCAGAATTAAAGCCCAGGCTGTCAGAATCAACAATCTATCCTCTTAAGCACTCCACTTTACTGTTGGGGTAACTATGTTCCACCTACCCTGAAAAGTCTACTGCCCAAAGTCACTGAGGGGCCAGTAGTAGTAAGTCTGTGGTATATTGAAGATCCTGCCAACAACACTTAGTGAGAGATTTTGGGATGCCTGAGGTCTGTGGAGGTTCTTTCCAGCCCTGATGCCTCAATGTGTCTTCCCATAACACAAGGGGCAGTGCCCTGCAGAACTGGTGAGCATCCAGGGAGCTGTTGTCACCAAGGTTGATGAGAATAAGTTTCCCACATTCTCTCTTTTCATCCTACGTCTATTACTTATCCTTACTGCTTAGGAGAGGGAAAGTTTTGATATGAGCAAGTATGTATGATACATTAATAAATAAGTTCTAATTATAGCAGCTATAGGCATAGATATCAGGTTACATCATTTGATTTCAAGAGTTAACATTGTTAAATGTAAATTATTTGTTAAATATCCCAAACAGATATTGTAGTCACTCTTTTCAAGGAATTTAAATGTTATTGAGAAAGAGGTGTTTATGTTTTTCCCCCATCCAACGGTGGAACCAAAGAGGTAAAAATGAATTGAAACATTTTATGATATATTATTTTATGTGAAGGTGAAAGAACTATTAGAAACTATTACTAGCTATTGCAGATCATTCCAATTCAATTATTAATATTAATATAAATACACTTAAATGTAGGAATTGTACAGCCTCACTTAGTCTCATCTAACATTTAAGAAACTTGATCACCATCTTTGACCTATCTTCTTTCTTCTCAAATATTCAGCTAAATTACTATGTACCATTTTCTTATCACAAACTTTGACTTTGCTAACATTCCTTATTTTTGCTGTTGATAATTCTCCTATGAAGATTGTTGGAGTCACTCTTTAGTTGATAATGTTTAATGATCTTATAACTGACTCAGAAATCTGAAGAATTTTCTCACACTTTGGACATTATTATTATTGTATGTTCTAATACTTTGCTTGAGAATTTTGAGTTTTTTGCTCTGATATGGCATTTCAATGCACACCATTTCAGTATGATGTTGAATAAAGAAACTTGAACTAGAATTAATAATGAAACACTGGATTTGGTGTAGTCTTGAAGAGGATTGCCTTGTAGAATATACTGACCTAAGAGTTGTCTTGGTAATGTAACAGAATGATAGAAAATCCACAAGAAACATGTGAAATGAGAAATCCATATAGGTAAATATATAATAACAAGTGTGTTTAGGAATCTGATTGCAGAACAAAGGGTAGGTTTTCAAAAGGCAGAGGCACACTCACAAAAATAAGAGACACTTTTACTGATAGACAAAGCACATGATCAGAAAGACAGCAGCATGATTTGTCACTTACCTGAGTCCATTAGACATTTTTGAACATACATCTCAAATGTATTTATTTAAAATCATTTAAATAAATATATTTATAATATATAATAATATTTAATAATACATTTAAATAAATAATAATAATAAAATAATAAATAAATAATGATAAAATAATAAATACATTTAAATAAATAAATATATTTATTTAAATAAATGTATTTATTTAAAATGTATGTATGTATTTATTTAAAATTGTATGTGCCTGTTTGTGTGTATTTGACTTATTTTTACCTGTATCTCAAGGGCAAATTTCTTTATAATGATAGTGGATATAAATCCATATTTTGATAACTTTAAAGTGTTAGAGAAGTTTCTGCCAATTTTTGTGTTTCATTAGGCTAGGGTATCATTATTTTATCTCATAATATATGGCTGGAGAAAAGCTTAGGTGGGAGGAGAAATGTTAACTTTTGTCAATTTTTTTGTTGTTGTTCACTTGTATTTATTTATTTATTTTTAATTTACTTTTTATAGTGACAAAAAATTCATATATAATTTATCATGTTTACCATTTTTAAGTGTACAGTTCAGTGATCATAAATACATTTATAGTCCTTTTTTTCCCTTCATCCACCACCTCCCCTTCCTGGCTGCTGCTAACCACCAATCTCTGTATCTTCATGAGATCCACTTTGTTTGCTCCCACATATGAGTGGGAACATGCGACATTTGTCTTTCTGTGCCTGGCTCCTTTCACTTAACATAATGACCTCTACTTCCATCCATGTTGCTGCATCACTTATATTTATATTAGTTTTTATTTTCAATACATGTTTTTTTTTTTTTTGCAAGAAATGTTTAAAGGTATTTATCCATTTTATGAGGGTTACTTTATTTAAAAACTATGGCAATATATTCTGGAAGCACACTGAAATGTGGCCAAGTGACCTGCAGCACACACCACAAAGTACATGAACTTGTGTAGGCAGCACTGTTGACCCTCACCTCATGCAATTCCCAGGCTCTCTCAGAGGCCTCACCTTTACCCAGAGGCAGGTGGCTATCTGACATGTGAATAGATGAGACTCATGTCAATCAATGTCTTAAATGTTAGTGAAGTTCGCTTTCTCAGTTGTTAGATTTAAAAAGTTCTGTGTCTTCCTGTACCCAAAAGGATGGGGGACACGCACTTTGGAACTATCTCTGTTAGCTTATGAAAGACTGGACAAACAATTTATGATTTGCAATAATAATGAAAGGTTGAAATTTTTGTATAACTCAAAAACCTACTCTATCTCTTGTATTTCTGATGATAGAAAATTTATGGCTTCCTTTTAAAATTTCATGTCCTTATCTATGAAATGTTTGTGTTTACTTGTGTTTTGTTAATATGAGCTACTTCATATTGTCATTTTGAAAATGAAATTGCATCATACATGTAAATTGCCAGCACATTCAAAACTGCTAATAGTTTAATAATCCTAATTTTCATGATATGAGAAAAGGATGAGAATTAGTTGCTAACGTTCAAGTTTTCTGATCTCAGAGATGGAGGAAATAGTTTTGGTTGAACTTGAGAAATAGTTAGACTTGGAATAAAAGATTGTGAAATCTTCACTATGATCTTATACTAATTGTGATATACTCTTGGAGAATTGTGAAAATTACTCCTATTTGGGTGGAAATTGAGGAAGGAAAAAGGAAAAAGTAGAAAAAATCTGATAAGCATAAATTCTACACAGTGAACCAGGAGATTATTGCTGCTCTTCTCACACTAGGGCAACTGGGGAAGGTTGATCCATGTGAAGGGAGGGCCAGCTGCTGAGACCCATAAATGTGTTTTGTGAACCGAGATAAACATGGTATTCTCATGAGTAACATTCTTGTAAGTCATACATGTAACAGGCAGGCAGCCTGGCTTGGTGGCAAGGTGCAAGACTTGGATGTCAAAGCTCTTATTTCAGATTCTAGAGCCATGAGTACAAGATGTACAAATCGTGAGCATTTTCACATCCCCCAGTAATATTTATTTTACTGTCCTCAAAAGATTATTTCAAGGATAAATGATGCATCTGAAAAAAATTATTCAAACGTAAATTTCTAAACAAATTTCAGTTGTTACTGTTATTATTAATAGTAATGATTGCAAATCATTAAGAATTGGTTAAAAATATAAACTCTCCCAAAACCTAAGATTCAGGGAGGAGATTCAAAAGATTAAATTCACTTATTGACTAATTTTTTTTTTTTTTTTTTTGAGACAGAGTCTCGCTTTGTTGCCCAGGCTAGAGTGAGTGCCGTGGCGTCAGGCTAGCTCACAGCAACCTCAAACTCCTGGGCTCGAATGATCCTTCTGCCTCAGCCTCCCGAGTAGCTGGGACTACAGGCATGCGCCACCATGCCCGGCTAATTTTTTATATACATATCAGTTGGCCAATTAATTTCTTTCTATTTATAGTAGAGACGGGGTCTCGCTCTTGCTCAGGCTGGTTTTGAACTCCTGACCTCGAGCAATCCGCCCGCCTCGGCCTCCCAGAGAGCCAGGATTACAGGCGTGAGCCACCACGCCCGGCCACTTATTGACTAATTTTTAATAGCTCAATTTACTGTATTTCCTTATAATTTTTATTTCTTAAATGACATGTTTCTTATGAACAATTTCTACTAACTTAGAAATAACAATAAAATCCATTTTAAGAACTAATAATCCAAGGTGGAGACAGAAATCTATTTTCTTTCTGTCTTCTAACTTATTTTATAAGGATTATATATTGGCTTATTTTATAATAAGTCTCATGATTACTCAGCTCCTGAAATGTGTTTTGTTTTTCTTTGAAAGAATAATAAAGCATACTTTTCCCAGCATAAAACTATTATACTCTTTGTGAAAAAGATAGAGGAAACACTGGTCAAATTTATAGCTGATCAGTCCTGATGGTGCTTTAGTTTATATTTAACTTCCTTCATTTGTGAAATTGAAGTTCCAATATGACATCATATTTAATTTTTAAAAATGCCCTGGTTTTTATGGTATTAAATAGCTGTTTTTAAGGAGGGACTCTTTGGATTGGCTGCAATAGTATAAGATGAGATAAGTTAATCAAATATTTTTTTCTATGTTCTGCCACTTCGTATGCTAAACTGTGCACTTCATCATCTTCTAAGGGAAAGCATACAGATCCATAGACACATTTTTCTCACAACAGAGACATACAACAAGACAGCTCCGAGTAGTGTGATTAACTTGAAATAATGGTGGCCCTTAGGGTTTTAGGCTTTCCCTACTTCATAATATTTTAGGTCTGTTATTACCGTAGGTGAACTTTATTCCCCAAGAAAGATGATGCTGAATTAATTCTTCTGTGACTTATGTCATCAATATCGAAATAAAACTATGTGTCTCTACCTTTTATGAGATTCTAGGTAGCTATTTTTTAAAAGTTTATTTCACAAAAACTGCTGAATTTTCTATACCCTGATAATGATTGTGGACGCTTGGAAATAAATCTTCATGTACAGACAAATGAGATTAAACACGCAGGCACACACACACACACACACACACACACACACACACATGCACATGCACACAAATTCATTTACTATTGGCAAATTCAAGAACAGTATTTTATTGGATTTTCCCTCATACAAGACATAATAAAATAAGAAATTCCTCGAAAGTAAATGTTTCTTTTCCTTACTGTCTTCAAGCACACCATACAGTGGATGAGCACTTCAATTTCTTAAAGTTTCCAGGACAGATTGCACATGCTATTTTACTCATTCCTTATCAGGACTCACACTTTTTCAGGAAGTTTATGTCTAAAAATCACCTAGATTCCTTTTCTTGTGTGTGTGACCAAAAAAAAATTTAAAAACAACTGATCAGAAGAAGTCTTTGTACAATAACCCAAAAATATATAAATAAGACAATACAATCTGATTAATAATGATTTGATGTATGGATGAATTTAATTGGAATACATTTGTTAAGTAAACTAATGATTTTCTAAGTTATATCATTTTAGTAAGTTTTTAAAATATACTGTTTCCTTAGAGCATGCTAATGTATAATATTTCCTATTAATTTGCTTTGAGTTAAGAAGGCAATTAACTAATTTTTCTTTGTTCTTATTTTCTCTGGAATTTATTAAAATCTATTTAATAACTAAATCCTGAAAGTGATATAAGGCAGATGTGCCCATAAAATATAAATAAAATAATTCAAACAGGACAACCACTTAAGTATGCAATTATAAAAAGCTATACTTAAACAGTAAAAAATTCATTGTAATAGTGATTATCCTGATAGAATTAGAGATAACATTCAAATAGTGAAATTAGTGAAATAATGAAAATAATGAGCTTTTCTGATGGAAAAATTAGAGATATATTGAGAAGATAAGAGAAGAAAGATCAATATATTATCAAGCATAGTCAATTCAGAACAGCTATATAACATGGCATTTTCAAGGAGGATTATGAGGAACACTAATATACTATGATATATTATATTGTGACTTATTAATATGTGTTTTCTTCAAGAGTTTTAAAATCAAAGAAATTTGGGAAATTCTGCATGTCATATTTTCCCTCTGAAGAGTTTCAATGCATCTAAAGTTTCTGAGATATCTTATATTAACTGGGACTTTGCAGATATTTTTTCCTTGTGGTAAAATATACATAACATAAAATTTAACATTTTAAATGTACAATTCGGTGGCATTCAGTACATTTGTGACATTGCACAACCATCACCACTATCTAATTCCAACCGTGCAGCTTTTTAATCATTAATGAAATAATGGTGGCCCTTAGGGTTTTAGGCTTTCCCTACTTCATAATATGTTAGGTCTGTTATTACCGTAGGTGAATTTTTGACCATGAATCTGTTTCCTTCTGGACTATCTTTTAATTTTGGTTTATCTACAGAATATATTCATAGAAAAACTCATCAAATCCAATCATCTATTTTAAAACTAAAAAAATTAAAAATGTGATTTTGAGAGATTAAATGCCTTGCTTGGGATCACACAGGTAGTTGGGACAGAGCCAGTATCTCATTCAGATTTCCCATTTCCAAGAATGCAGCTTTTCCTATTTCAAGGTACTTTTCCCTTGTTTCCTTTGTGTTGCCTGGTCTGATGATACAGTAAGCTATTTTTCAATGTGTTAAAATTTTACCTAGAAGAACTCAGGATTAAAACAAGTATCTCTAATCTTTACAAAGAAATAGTACTTTTTAAGATTTAAACTTTTTGTAGCACTTGTTTATTTCATTTCTTAATCATTAGTAAGGTTGAGTTGGTAGGTATCTTGCTATATGCTTACATGGCAATTGGAATTTTTTCTGAGTTATCTCCTCTTATTCTTTGCTCATTTTTTACTTTTTAAAAAATTTCAAAATATTAAGGGGGTACAAATGTTGTTGTTATATGGATAGCTTTTGTAATGCTTGAGTGAGGGCTGTAAGTGTGCCTATCTCCTGAATAGTGTTCCCTGTAACCATTAGGTAGATTTATGCCTCTCTCCTTCTCCCCACCCCTCTGCTTGATTTTCAAGGACTTTTACTTTCCACTGCACACATGTGTGCCTATCTGTTAGGTCTAATTTATTAGAGTACACATGGTATTTGCTTTTTCATTCTTGAGATGCTTCACCTAGGATAATGATCTCCAGTTTCATCCAAATCGCTGCAAAGGCATTAGCTAATTCTTTTTTATGGCTAAGTAGTACTCCATGGTATATAGACTACACTTTTTTTTTTTTTTTTGAGACAGACTCTCGTATTGTTGCCCAGGGTAGAGTCAGTGCTGTGCTGTCAGCCTAGCCACCTCAAGGTTTGAGGTCAGCCACCTCAAACTCCTGACCTCAAGTGATCCTCCTACCTCAACCTCCGACAATACTAGGATTATAGGCATGAACCACTGCACCTGGCCAATATATATATATACCACATTTTGTTACTCTATTCATGAATTGATGGGCACTTGGGTAGATTCCACATCTTTGAGATTGTGAATTGTGCTGCAATAAGCATTCTAGTGCAGGCGTCTTTTTGACAAAATGACTTCTTTTCCTTTGGGTAGATACCCAGTAATGGGATTGCTGGATCGAATGGTAGGTCTACTGTTAGTTTTTTGAGAAATCTCCATATTGTCTTCTATAAAGGTTGTACTAATTTGCAGTCCCACCAACAGTGTATAAACATTCCTTTCTCTCTGCATTCATGCCAACATTTTCTTTATTGGACTTTTTAATAAAAGCAATTCTAACAGGGATAAGGTAATATCTCATAGTATTTTTAATTTGCATTTCCCTGATGATTACTGATGTAGAACATTTTGTCATGTGTTTGTTGGCCATTTGTCTATCTTCTTTTGAAAAAGTTCTGTTCATGTCTTTTGGCCACTTTTTAATGTTTTTGTTTTTGTTTTTTTTTTTTTTTTGCTGATTTGTTTGAGTTATTTGTAGATTCTTGATATTAGCCCTTTATTGGATGTATAGTTGGTGCATATTTTCTCCCATTCTGTAGGTTGTCTGTTTGCTCTGTTGATTTTTTCTTTTGCTGGGCAGAAGCTTTTTAATTTAATCAAGCTCCATTTATTTATTTTTGTTGTTGCTGTGATTGCCATTGGGGTCTATTTCATAAATTTTTTGCCTAGGCCAATATCTAGAAGAGTTTTCCCCACATTTTCTTTTAGAATTCTTATGGTTTCATGCTTTATTTTTCAGTCTTTTGTCCATCTTGAATTAAGTTTTGTGAGTGGTGAGAAATAGGGGTCCTGTTTCATTTTTCTGCATGTCGTTAATCCAATTTTCCCAGCACCATTTATTGAATAGGGGAGAACAGTGCTTTTAAAAGCTACACAATTGGTTGATAGGGTACTTCTGGGTGGTAAAAGAAAAAAAAATAATAAAAATAAAAGGAAAAAAAAAGCTACACAATACTTGTTTTATTACAGTATCATTGTGATTTTATTATGAGAACTGTTATTGTAAGAACTCTAATTCGCACAATTCTGTTCTTAGGTCTTTTTAAGATTGTGGCTGATAAAACTCCATACCTTACTATGGAAGAAATTACAAGGACCATTCATATTGGAACAAGTAGACTAGGGCATCCTTGCTTCTATCATCAGAAGGATATAAAACTACAGAATCTCATCATAAAGCAGGGGGAGCAAATCATGCTCAACTCAGTTGAAGAGATCGATGGAGAAATAAGGGTGAACTGTGGAGTAGTAAGGAATCATCAAAATCACTCATTTACTCTGCCTTTGTCACAAGAAGGAGAATTCTATGAGTGTGAAGATGAACATATTTACACGCTGAAGGAGATTGTCGAATGGAAGATTCCCAAGAACAGAACACGAACTGTGAAACTTACAGATTTTTCAAATAAATGGGACTCAACAAATCCATTCCCTAAAGACTTTTGTGGTACTCTGATTCTCAAGCCTGTTTATGAAATTCAAGGTGTGATGAAATGTGAGTATCCACTGAGAATGATGGTCTATGATCACAAGCTTTGTGGGGTTTGGAATAGAGAAAAGTTTTTAGGACCTGAAAAATGGGTCTCTGTCCCTATTTTATCTAAGCCTCTGAGAGTTAGAGTCCTTATCTATCAATTAGCAAACCACATGTCTATTGCAAGAATCAAATTGAATAATGTATATCCAGGTATATTGTAAACTGGTGCTATCCAAATGTAAGATGCTATAACTATTAGGTACAGACAGATTAAAATACTAATTCATTTTTATGACTGCCTGTTAAAACATGATTTTAAAAGAGCTCCTTTTTAGAATAGAGCATATTTGGTTAGAATGAGTCTGTCTTGTATGGAGTTGGTCAAAAAAGAGGTAAGAATGCAAAGTTTCCTTGATTTTTTCCTTTACTCCTATTTTTATGACAACCTTTTTTTTTTTCTCAACCACCCATCACTGGTTATAAATCTCTATTAGTTCAGAGTCCCTCTGCCTTAAGGGAAAATGATATCATAAATTAGTTTATACATAGGTGTGCTTTAATGTGCTATTTTCATAGCATTATTTGCAGTTTGAAATAGAAATATTTAGAGAGAGGTTCATTGCCCCAAAAGGTACTAATACTTTGAATTTTCAAGATTCTGGCTTGAAATATATACTAAGAGTTTGAAATTTGTCCTAAGGGCAAATCAATAAAGGGCTTTAACCTGAGAGGAACAAGGACAGAGGAGTGTAGTGAGGCCAGTTGGGTCTCTGTGGCAGGGTACTGGAGGTTAGTACAGTAGAGATACCAGTGGGAAAGACACTGAATTGTAATTGGGCTTAATGGGTATTTAAGAAGTACAATCAGCAGAATTTGGAGGTCTACTGGAAGGAGAAAAAAGTCAACCTGATTTCTGGTTTGATCTACCAGTTGGATAGAGGTATAGTTTATTAAATATAAACATCAGAAGAGCAAAGGATATTAACAGATACTGTTTCGGTAGATTTGTTTTCTGCTAACCAAGACCCTGAAAAAAGTCTGTGTTTAATTTATTCGGAATCTTTAATTTCCTAGGGATTATTTTGAACATTGGTTCTTATTACATAACAATTTCAGGAAAGATGCTGTATGGGACTGGCTTTCGTACATACTCACAGCAGAATAGTCCCTGAAAATATAGGATGGATATCCACCACAGATACCTAACTTAAAAAATTCTTGTTGTAGGTATTTTTTTTTCCTAAATATAAAATGTATACCCTGTTTTGAATCCACTCTGGACTTGTTTTTTATTATTCTTTCTTAAACTGAAGATTCAAACTTGCCTGAACTCAAGAGATGTTGCTAAATTGCTTTCCACAGGCCTCGAGTGTCAGGCGCAGTGCAAATCCTTCTTGGCTCAATCCTCCCTTTCTAAAGTGATAAGAAAAAGAGTAGGTCTGAGCAGGGGGTAGGAAGTTTTATAGAAATCTTAGGGGAAAGAGCAAGATGAAAAAAGATCAAGAACTACAAGAAACTATGAAATATTGATTTGCTATAAAGAGAACATAGTAAATAAGTAGAGACAACAGAGAATATAAGATAATCTCCTCCTATTACTATTGTTGAATATGTTATTATAGGAAAATTTAGTCTCTATAAAAATGAAAAGTATCATTAAGTATTGAAATGAAATACTTGCTACTGGAAACTTTTGGCCAAAGTCTCTGTAATAGGCCTAAAACCCCACGAACCTGCATCACACATTTAATAATTTTTCAAAAATTATCCCTCTCTGGAAAATAGATATAAATAACAGTATAAACCTCTAACTGCTAGTGTTATGTAAGTCATTTCATGATGTATTTCAGCTTTTCACAGGAAGCTAAAATTCATATTACCATAGTAAATGGAATGCATAATATTTGCACGTGGAAAATTGAGTCAGTTATTTAAATTTGCTTCAACAAGCTAGAGGTCTTGACCATTAAAACTTGTTAAATAGTGTTATGTTTTGACTTATAGGTTGACAATAATTTTTTCAGTAACTGAAAATTTCAGAGTTGTACAGTTCCCTTTCCTCTTAGAAGAAAACCTCAATGCCTTACAAAATTTGGGGATATGTTTTTTTTGATCAGATATATAAAACATCATTTCATTTTATAAGCAGAAGACATCACACAAGTGAAAAATAGTATCAAAAATGTAGTATCTGAATATTCTATAATAGAGATAAAAGGATAGTGGAAAAAACACTTTTGTCTTTAATATTTAATATTCTGAGACTTCTTTTTCTCATTTAATTTTAAAAAATAGTTTCAATATTTATCAAAGTCAAAAAAGTCAAATAGTAGTAAAAAACTATAACGAAGTAATCAGTAAACCTTGTCCCCTTGACACAAGGACCAAATTTTCTTCATAGTTTGTTATTCTAAGGCAATGCCTTTAAATAGCTTCCCCCTGCTTTTTGGCACATTTCCAAATAATAAAGAAATATTGCTATTTTTCAAGTCATTGACTTTAGATAATAACTTCTGACTTCTACATACGGCAATGAAGACTTAATACTTTTATATTCTTGCTTCCCCTTCCCCATTCCCTCAGTATATGGTAAGTCATGGTTAAGCATTGCTATTTTCATCATTGTAACAATTTGCTGCTCAAGTAAGTGGTGTATAATTCCATTTCTGCCTAACTGTTTCTCTGTTATGATGACTCTATTGTTTTCTTTGCTTGGTTTTCTTCAGTTCTCCCTAAGTCTTAGAATATTTTCCAACATCTCTGTAATAAAAAGCTACTCAATACAATTTTCCACAGAGCCCAAACTTTCGAGAATCTGCCTTTTCTGTTATTTTTTTTTTTCCTAAAGGTATTCCTCCTAGAATTCTCCATTTTCATGTTACATACAGTCTGAATTTATTGTTGTCTGGACCGACCACATAGGTACTGTCCTGGGGCTTCCTTCTAAAATCATCCTGGTGGTTCCCTTCTGACTTGCTTCTGTGCTGCCTAGCCGTTTCTGGAATCGAATATTTAGCTATTTCCAGAATCTAATAACTAACTCCCTCTTTCTTGATTTTCTTCTAATTTTGATGGTTCTATTCCCTGCTTGTTTCCCAAGAAAGATGCATAGGATATTAAATTAATTAACTAGAGAAGTTACACATTTGAAAAATATTCTACGTGCTCATAAGATTGATAGTTTGGCTACTTGTAGAATTCCAGGTTGAAGATAATTTCCCCCAGAATTTTGAAAGCTTTGCTTCTTTATCTTCTATCTTCCAGCATTGTCTTTGCAGCATTATACATGGTATTGTGAAGTTTCACAGGAATGTGTTCTGTGGTGGGTCTGTCCTTTCATTACTATGGCAGTTTTCAATCTGGAAATTTAGTTCTTCATTTCTTGAATAATTGCTTTGATTATGTCCTCTCAATTATATTTTCTCTTCTCTCTTTAACACCTAATCTCATATTGAAGCTCTCATACTGATCTTCTATGACTTTTTTCTTTTCTATTTTATGTCTCCTTGTGTTTGGTTTACCTTCAGGGAAAATTTCTTAACCATATCTCCAACTGTTTTAATGAATTTTTAATTTCAGCTATGATATTTTTAATTTCCAAGAGTTATTTCTTATATCATTTTAAATAGTTCACTCTGTTCTTGTTTTTAAAATGTAATATCTCATCTCTCTGAGAATATCTTTGAATTTTTTTAAAAGTTTTCTATTGTTCCCAGCATTTGTCTCCCTCCTTTGGAATTCTTTTTTTTATTTAAGTTTTGGTCTGCCATTTTTTTTCAATGTTTTTATCAAACGCCTGGAGACTATTTGCCATTTGTTCACATTTACATGAGAGGCACTCTTTCTTTTTAACTTACAAGTGAAGTACTATTTATATACAAGTTTTGTATTTGTGAATTTTAGGTTTCATCATGCCAGCTCCTTTACTGGGGCATTCTCTAAATTCGGGTTCTTTGAGTTTTCCTGCTGGGACTTGTTCAGTTTCACACAAGAAGATTCTTCTTGATATTTTCTGGAGATTAGGAAGCTATTGGAGCTGTGTGTGGAAGGAGCTGAGGCTCTCACCATTCCCCCTACAGATTTACAGTTAACTCCTTTGCTTTTAGTCTCATCCTTCTCTTGCTCACCTGTGCCCATGTTCCCCGATTCTGAGGTCCTGTATACACTGCTGCAGAGAGAGGTGGAAGGGGTGGTCACCCTTCCTCCATAGATTAGAATGGAGACCTGGGTTTAACCATGCTTCAGACATTCAAATCATCCCTGCGTTTTTTACCCCCTACCTTCACTTAAATTTTCAGAGGGGACTCATGTCTCCAATTCCTACGCCTTCTTGTCCAATGGGGGCAAGAAAGTCTCATTTTCATTGGATTCTGCCTCTTTAGGCAAATAAGCATTCCTTTTTCTACTCTGTGAAGTCATTTACCATTCTTCCATCTAATTTCTGTCTTTGATTAGATTAAGGATTACAGATGTCTTTTACATTCATTGAAGCTTTTTTTCCCTTTCTTTTTTGTCTTTTTACCCTTATGGCAGATTTGAGGGACAATAGCTTTGGAAAGGTATATATTTCACCCATAAACCTCACTACTTACTTAAATAAATCCTACCCAGAGTTTTTACTGGACCTACTATAATCTCTCAAATGACTGGTTGCTAATACTGCTACATGACAACAAGTATAATTTATAAACTTAATATTTTTAGCAAAACATAATTTTCAGTAATTTATAAAAATATCAGAGTTAATTTTTATGTACTCATTTTTATCTTCTCAGTGCTTGAGACAGAATACATGTTCAATAAATATTCAGTAAATCAAGTAAATGAATGAATGAAGCAACTAAAGTATTCTTTATGCATATATATTTGTGTTGCACAGTACAAAGCTCCTATTTAGCTAACAAGAGGATTCATTTCACTCGCTATATCCAGATTTGTTTTTTTTTTTTTTTTTTTTGAGACAGAGTCTCACTTTGTTGCCCAGGCTAGAGTGAGTGCCGTGGCGTCAGCCTAGCTCACAGCAACCTCAAACTCCCGGGCTCGAGTGATCCTTCTGCCTCAGCCTCCCAGGTAGCTGGGAATACAGGCATGTGCCACCATGCCCGGCTAATTTTTTTTTTTTTTATATATATATCAGTTGGCCAATTAACTTCTTTCTATTTATAGTAGAGACGGGGTCTCGCTCTTGCTCAGGCTGGTTTTGAACTCCTGACCTTGAGCAATCCGCCCGCCTCGGCCTCCCAAGAGCTAGGATTACAGGCGTGAGCCACAGCGCCCGGCCCAGATTTGTTTTATTATGATGACATATTTATGGGTTCGATAGCTAAGGAGAATACTAACTTCATGACACCAATGTTGACATCACTTATATTCAAAAAACAGGTTTGATTTTTATTAATGATACTTTTCCTAATGCGTCCATGAAAATACTGTGACAACATGCTATTTAGAATCAGTGGATACTGTAGTCAGCTTCCATCTCATTCCTTTAGGCTGCTATGGTATTGTTAATAGAAATATCAAACAACAAGCAGAGGAAGGTACATATTTTCATTATGTATATATTTTTACATTACCAATTATTAATATTTTGTCAGTTCAGTATTCTTCAGAGAAACAGAATATGTATATTATATACAATATATATTACATTAAATATACCTAATTGCTATATTACTATGTATAATATTATTTATTGTTTATTTTAAGGGATTGGCTCATGCAAGTATGGGGGTTGATAAATTTTAAATCTGTAAGACAGTCTGGCAGGCTGGCAACTCAGGCATAAGTTAATGCTGCTGTCTTGAGCCAGCATTTTTTTTTTTTTTAGGAAAGCTCAGTTTTTGTTCTTAAGACTTACAACTGTTTGGATGAGGTCCACTCACATTATGGAGAATAACATGCTTTACCTAAAGCAACTGATTGTAGATGTTAACTACATCTACAAAATACCTTCACAGCAACACCTAGATTAGAGTTTAATTAAATAAGAAGATACTAGAAACTAGCCAACTTAACATCTAAAACTAACCATCACAAACGTCAGTGGAAAACATGTTGAAATCTGTCATCTAGTATAGAAAAATATTTGTTTGTTCACTTTCTTATATTTTATGAAATAAATGAAAATGTAAAAGACAAAGTAATGTTATAAATAAACTCATATCAAATGCAAGTATATTCATTTTAAGTGACTTTTGATTTCTCAATGAGGATTATGATGATTTTTCTTTTCTAATACAAAAGTTAGACAGCCCTCCAAAGGCAGCTTCTCTGTTTAGAAATATAAAAGGCAGAAGAGGCAGAAGAGAATCATCTACCAAAATGGACATTTACAGTATAGCTTCTCATAAGTTGAAATGAAGTTGAATAAATAAAAAACAAAATCACAGAATATCAAATAAAATTGAAATCTAATGGATAAACTGTAAATCAAACTTTAATTTAAAAGTATAGAACAAGGCAGAGCTCAGAAACCGTAACTAAGTCTAATAATGGCCCTTTAATAAAGAATATAATGCAGTACAAAAATGTAATCAGTTCATTGAGTAGTTGAGAGGTGGAGATGAAGCTTATGAAAGTACTTTTGAGAAAAATAAGTATAGTCCTGGAAATAGATGAGAAGGAAATCAAACTTAGAAAGTGAAAATGTCCAAAAAATATATAAATTATTATAATTATTAAATAACAACATAGGAGGCATTATATATTATTATTATAGACTTTGGGAGAAACTGTAGAGCTAGAATATACAAAACTTGTTTAGAAAAAAATATGTAGGAACAATCATCTTGCCTTCAAGATTAAATAAGACTGTTTTAGTGGATTTCCAACCTTATCTATTAATAATTTAGGTCTAATAGCAAAGGGTGGTGCTCCATTTGCTGAGTTGAGACTGACTGTTCTAGAATTGAATATTAAATATACAAGAAAACATATGTTGCTCCACACCAATCAAGCTTCAATGTAGTTCTTTATTTTCTATTTAAAGATGATTTTTAGTGGGGTCCTCAACATTCAAATGTAGTGAAGAGAATTGTTGCAGTGGGAAATGCAGAAAAACACCACATTATGATTAACACTCGCCCTACCCGTGAAGGGACTTTTCCTGAAAGAGCAGGCAGAAAGATAACGTTAAGTGAAATGACTCAGCAACATAGAGAGGAAACCAGTATTGCCTTTTTAGAGAAAATGGAATGGAAATTGTTTTGCAGAAACGCTCCCTTTGGATAACAGAAAACATACCCAGTGAAGATCATTCGTGTTCACCCAGAAATAAGTTTTGGAAAGTATAAACTAAGGTTTCAAAAGTATATATTGTTTTTACTTCAGTTTAGTTTGAAACAGGAAAACTTGTGATAAATACCTTTAGAAATGTTTCCCATACTCTCAGGTGTTGTCTTTTTATCTCTCTATCATTTTGAAATCAAAAAGCACTCTTTTGGACAATGACATTTTCTAATTTAGCTTATACTTTATAGCCTTTTTTAAGGGGAAAGGATTACATTTTTCCAATTGTAAAATAACAAATGCTTGTTTAAAGAATTTATAGTATGTGCAACACACACACACACACACACACACGACTAGAACTGGATATACCAAAATAAAAAGTTATAATGGTTTTTCCTCTTATGTTTTAAAATACTTTTTATAAAAGCATGTAACTTGTTATAAGAAAATAACACATAAGTGTTGGTTTCTTTCTCTATCCCTAGAAGAGATCCTTAGATATAATAATATTTGTCATAAAAATTAGTGAAACCTACTCCAGTTTAAAAACTTGATGATGTCGTTGCCAAATTCTAGATAACTTTAAACAAATATAAATTTTTATTTTTAACTTTTGACTATGGAAAACTTAGAATGTGAGTGAAAAATAAAGAGAATAGAATAAAAAATGAAAAGGGGTTTTATTTTAATGTATTAACACACACGAGAGAATAACATATAAAATTTAAAGTTTATGCTAAAATAAGTAGGCAGATTGAGTTGCCAGTAAATTGGATATCTGTGGGCTTCATAACAGTTAGTAGAGAAAGGTAGATTCTCTGACTTCAGCCTCTTCTCCGATTGAGTTATCAAATTAATCTGCCAAATTCCTAATGTTAATTTGGGTATTTTTTAATTGCAAACACTTTGGATCTCTTCCTGAAGTAGTTATACATTTCTCAGCCTGGCATTCAAAGGGTCAGTTTATCTTCATAGTCTTACTTTCAGCAGGTCTCCTGTCTGTCCCTGTGTTCTAATTTAAAATTTCAAGAAGCTGGATTACTTGTTATTTATTGACAATACTCAATTTCCACCCTTGTCATTGATTATGGTGTCCCTGCCATTTGGGATAGTCTCTCTCCTAGTCTGTCTGGGCCTGTAATCTTTTTCCATCCTTAAAGACTCATATTGTGGCTGAGACTTTCATAATATCTGTCTTTATCCCTATCCCCAAATTAGATGTGCTACTTCTTCCCTTCTATTTTTTGCTTACTGTAGTTTTAATTGAAACTTTTCCATGATACCATTTTCTTTTCTCTTGTAGCCTTTCAATTATACTATTAACAAACATTTTTTGTTGTTGGCCAAGAGTTTGCAATATACATTTACAACTAATGTACGTCCACTTTCAAATAACATAAATAACTTCTTGGCTAGTGCAGTTATCTTATATCAAAATATTCTCAATTCCTTCCTTTCATCTCTTATAACATTGCTGTCATTCATTTCACTTATCTGTGAGCTATAATCACCCAATATATTGCAAAAGTTAGGGTATGCTAAACTTTATAAAACAAATTGATTAAGGTAAGAAGTGTTCTTATAGTCCTCTTCTTTTTTTCTAAAAATTAAAAAATCTTTATAATTTTTATAGACCTTAAGCCTATAGGCAGTATAGGCAGTCATTGATTTTTAAGTTTTTTCTTTTAAAGAATATAAAATAATACTTTTCAATGCTATGCCTTCTTAAATTCTATAATTATATGGGATGTATGAGTAATCTGACACAAATGATAGAGTTGGGGTTTTCAGATGCTGTGTAAATAGTTAATAACATAGGTAATGTTTTATAAGAGGAAATTCTATCTTCAAAGTCTTCCAAATTTTTCATTTTCAAAAGCATAGAAGGAAGAAAGAATATTTATAGAAGGATGGCTGGAGATATTGGGAAAAAACACTGCATCATGAAAGTACTATAAAACTTATATTAGAAAATTATCAAGAAAATATAAACTATTATAAGATCCTGTTAGTATTAACACATAACTTTATTTTTAATTCAAGACCATTTATATGATACTATGTGGTGTAGTAGATGGAGAACAGATAAATAATTTCAGGACAATATTTTAAGTATCTCTGTAGTCCCAAAGGAAGACTCCTGGAGCAGGGGGTGCTTAGAATGAATACAGAGATTCATTAGTTCCCATGACATGTGAGGCAAAGAATCCTTCGATGAGCACCCACCAGCTCACACAGAGGCTCCTGTGTGGCTCCTCTGACTGTGACCCAACCTGCGCCACCCCTTCCCTGTCTGGGTATAACATAGCACCAGTGAAGAAAGAGACAACTTTGACATTGGAAAAAAATTGCATCTTGGTATTCATTTCCATATATTAATCTTAAGTCCCTTAGATCTCATGATTTTGCAATATTTTGTTATCCCACAGGATTGCATTTTGTATAAAGAATGTATGTCTTGGGACTTACACATGAAAGGTCTTTTTTAAAGTATGACAACTTTCTTCTATGATAATTTTACATATGAAGTCTGGACCGCAATGACATGACTTAAAATGATCTAACATTATAAACCATCACATATATACATTTCTATATGGTGTGCCAGGGATGCTGTTGGAAGAAAATATCACAGATCCTACTTACTCATGAGTGACTTTGCCAACCCCAGGAAGTGCTAGGAAATTCCTGTTGGCTGCTCAAATATGACTTTTCACACATACCCATACTCATGTACATTATATATGATAAAATTATAAATTTAAACACAAGGGTATTAACACTGGAATCAGGAGAGTGGTTACCCCTGGTTACCCCTCAACAGCAGTGAAGAGGCCATGATTTTGGTGAGGGTCATCGGGCTCCAGGGTACTAATTAATGTCTATTTCTTAAACTGAGTATGGACTTAACGGGTGCTGTGTTTTATATACAATCTCCGTGATCTTAAAATTTGAAAAAAAGAAATGTCACACGTAAGAGAAATGTTATATTATGTTCTGTCTATGGCACCAGAAAAGTATCTCACAGCAAACATTTCGGTGCATGAAATGTCATAGGCTTTTTTTCCTTTTCTTTTCAGTTCGAAAGGATATAGTCCGCATCCTCCCCAGTTTAGATGTTGAAGTCAAAGACATTACTGACTCTTATGATGCTAACTGGTTTCTTCAGCTGGTATCTACAGAAGATCTTTTTGAAATGACCAGTAAAGAGTTCCCCATAGTGGCTGAAGTCATAGAAGCACCTCAGGGAAGCCAGCTGCCCAGAAATATCTTACAGCCTGGGAAAACCATCGTAGTTCACAAAAAGTTCCAGGCATCAAGGATCTTAGCTTCCGAAATTAGAAGCAATTTCCCTAAAAGACACTTCTTGATCCCCACTAGCTATAAAGGCAAATTCAAGCGGCGACCTCGGGAGTTCCCAACGGCCTATGACCTAGAGATAGCTAAGAGTGAACAGGAGCCTCTTCACGTAGTGGCCACCAAAGCCTTTCATCCCCCTCATGACGAGCTGTCATCTGTATCTGTCGGGGACCAGTTTCTAGTGCATCACTCGGAGACTACGGAAGTCCTTTATGAGGGAATAAAAAAGGTGGTGAATGTTCTGGCCTGTGAAAAAATCCTCAAAAAGTCCTACGAGCCCGCACTGCTCCCTTTGTACATGGAAGGAGGTTTTGTAGAGGTGATTCATGATAAGAAACAGTACCAGATTTCCGAGCTCTGTAAACAGTTTCGCTTGCCCTTCAATGTCAAGGTGTCTGTGAGAGACCTTTCCATCGAAGAGGACATTTTGGCTGCTACACCAGGACTGCAGTTGGAGGAAGACATCACAGACTCTTACCTACTCATAAGCGACTTTGCCAACCCCAGGGAGTGCTGGGAAATCCCTGTTGGCCGCTTGAATATGACTGTTCAGTTAGTTAGTAATTTGTCTAGGGACACAGGATCATTTCTAGTCAGAACTCTGGTGGAAGAGATCACTGAAGAACAATATTACATGATGCGGAGATATGAAAGCTCTGTCTCACATCCCCCACCTCGCCCTCCCAAACATCCCTTGGTGGAGGATACAAAGTTAACCCTGCTAACCTCAGGAGAAGAAAGGACAGTGGATCTGCCTAAATCTCCTAAGGTAAGGCTATGATTTTGCAGTTTTTCTTCCAGAGGCAATTTGTTTCAAGTCTTTTCTGAGTTTTTTCTTTTCTTTTTTTTTTGCTTACTTTTCTTTATTTCATGCCATATCTGAAATGAGCCTTTCTGATGCACAGTAGATGAATGAACATCAACAGAGCGTAAGATACTGCAGCATTTCGTATTTTGATGCTTAACCAATAGATGTGCCATAAAGTTTATATGGAATTGGGAAGAGCAGGGATGACATTTGGATATGATGACCCAAATTGCTTTTTCAAGAGGTTTTGGTAATTAAGAATGTTTTATAAAGTGCTTCAGAAGCAAATCTCTTTGATTTTGAAAGTGCTGTTTTATTTTTTCTAGGTAGAATTATTTTAATACTTCATCCAGGAAATGAGCATACAATAAACTCCCTTCTTTTTTCGGGAGGGGTTGCTGGTAACATGCATCTATAACACATGTCTTCATTTTGTTTTATGTGCAGAAAGATGTAAAAATATCTTGGCAGAACTGTGCGTGAGAATGTGAGCATCTGCCCACATTCTGCTGATCTTAAAATTGTAATCTTTAACAGTTCTATTGCAAAACAAAATCAATAAAATTGCAGACAGTATGAGATCATTACAAAATCAACAACTCCATAACCACTCTAAAGATTTTTTGGGGTGGTTCAGCTTTATTTTTACTGGAGGGCTTTGCCTCTTGAAAACTGCCTGCTGGCTGGCTGCAAAGCACTTGCCCTTACACCATGATGTGTAGTGTAGGTCGTTTATCCAGCCGTGGTTCTATCCTGTGTGGAAGGAGAGCATTCTGGCCTGGCAGATGTTGTGCTTGCAGCTTAGGGAAACAAAGCAATTAGTAAAACAAAGAGAGGCTGTGTTTACTCTCTATGCTCAGGAATGATAGCAGAGCCATAGGCTTCAAGTATATGGATATGGAAATACTTATGGTTTTACATCTCAGAGATTGCATTCTGCTTGTATGCTGGAGAAACCGAGGAAGAATCTCCAAAGTCATCATTAGAAAAAGATAAAGCCAGCAGAAACTTCCTTTCCAGAAAAACAATTTTGAAGGAGTCTTTTCAAATAATACAATGGTTCCCAAATCATGTTGACTAATATGTTGCTATTAATGTGAAGGGTGTCTTTGACTTCTCTTGTTTAGCATATTTTCATCACTTAGTGAATAACGTGAAAAATGGAATGCTTTCCTTGTTTTTAGTGGTAGGCAGAATAATGCCCACCTGTGCCCCAAAATGTCTGTGCCTAACTTCACAGAACCTGTGAGTATGTTACATTGCATGACAAAAAAGACTTTGCACATGTATTTAAAACGAGGGCCTTTTAAGATGAAGAGATTTTCCTGGATGATCCAGATAGGTCCAGTTTAGTCACAAGAGTACTTAAAAGAAGCTTCTCCAGTTGAGGTGAGGGTTAGAGGTAGATGTGACTGTAGAAGCATGATCACACAGCTTGGCTGCCTCTGAATATGGAAGAAGGGAGCCATGAACCAAAGAAGACAGATGGCATCCTGAAGCTGGAGAAGACCAGGAAACAGCTCTTCCCTGAAGTTCCTGGAAAGGAACGCAACTAACAGCACCTTGATTTTAGGTATTGAGAACTACCATGTTGGACTTCTGACCTATAGGACTGTAAGAGAATACATTTGCATTATTTAAGCCACAATGTTTATAGTAATTTATTACTATACAGCAACAATAGAAAGATATTATAGCACATAAAGCTGGGAGTGAAGAATAAGTAAAATCCTCGACAGTAAAATCTATATGTAAGTTAGGAGGACTCGTTTTGCTGGAAAAGCAGTTTTATTTTTTCCTTTAAGTGAATTTATTAGCTCATGTGGAGAACCTAAGGGTATAGCTCAGCTTCAGGAATAATTGGAACCAGGATTTTGAAAACAGCAAGAGTGGTCTTTACTTTTCATCACATACTGGTTTTATTTTTCCAGGCTAGGTTTCCCTGATTTTATTTTCCCAGGCTATAGCTGAGAGTTCCTGCATCTCACATCTCATAGTTTCACCCCTAGAGAAGAATGCAATCTCTTTGTCTTGTTCAAATTTTAAAAAGGGAAGGACCTTGATTGGATTACAGCCCATCTCCTGACTCAATCAATTTATTGCCTACCTCAACTAGAGGCAAGATTGGAGGATTATCTGTTTGTGCTACTATAACAGAGTACATAGACTGGGAAATTTACAAACAACAGAAATTTATTCCTTCTGTGTTCTGGAGACTGGGAAGTCCAAGATCAAAGTGCTGGCAGGTCTAGTCTCTGGTTCCAAGGTGAGCTCTTGTTGCTGTGTCCTTTGGAGAGAAAAAACATTGTACTCTCACGTGACAGAAGAACAAAAAGAGGATGAATCCATTTTTACTAGCCCCTTTTATAGCAGCATTAATCCATTCACGAGGGCTTTGGCCTCACAATGTAAACACCTTCCATTAGGTCCCATCTACCAATATTGTTGCATTGCTGATTAAGTTTTCAGCACAGGAATTTTGGAGGAGACAAAAAACATGCAAACCACAGCAGTGAGTAAGGCAATGAGGTCTAGTTGTCTCAAATAATCGAGGTACTAGAACCACAGTATGTGAAGGTCTGCAGATACAAAATAATAGATGTCCACTACTATCAGAAACAAAGAGATCAAAAATTCTAGAACCACTAAGAAAGCATTCATAAGTAAAAATAAATTTAAAAAATTTTTAAAAATGTCCTTTGACAAAGCATCAGATAAAAATGATCTAAGTGTTCTTCTACTAGGAAACGAACTCACAAAACAGTAATTTTATGCCTAGGCTACTATAATATAATAAAGAGAATGTATTCTTTGAATAAACTCATACTTGTAGGATTCCAGATCAGCTTAATCGTTCCTAACTGCTTGTTCACTGGTAAACTCCACATGGATTCTTGGTTTTCAGTTCTGAGTTCCACTCTAGAGAATAATTGAGTTTATAAAGAGTTGTTAAGATGTTAAGAGGTTCTAGAGCCATTTTCATTTGAGGAATGGTTGAGGGAACTGACTGATAGTCTAAACTTGAAAGTCATGTTACTAGATGATAATAGTTATTTTATACATTTAAAGGCTGCTCTGTGGCAAAGAGTGACAACTTATATTCCATTACAATATCTTCAACACTAGTATAAAGCCAAAGGAAGGACAAACTTGGTATAATATGTTGGAACAAATTTCTTGTCCCCAAAAAGGTTACAGCAGAAGATAGAGGACAATAGGTCAGTGATGTTGTCAGGGGATTCCTGCTTTGGCTGAGAATTTATCAGACAGTTGGAAAGGGTCTATAATTCTTTGTTTATGATTAGTTCCGTCAATTCTAGTGTGGTAGATAAAGCATTATATTTTCTCTGAAATCACTTTAAAATGTCAGAGGATGCTATAATTTACCTGTTTTAGACCTACTGATCTCATTATTTTCAATAATTTGTTTCACCATAAAGATAGGAATCTGGTTAGTAGATTGTTTATGGAATATAAACTGAATCTCTGTCATTTCTGCATAATCTACTCCAAAAAGTCTTGCGACCAATTATTTCTTATTATCACAATGCCATCCTTTCATATATTTCTTTTATGTTTCTTCTGATATCTACATTAAAGCTCTTTTATCATGTGTACTTTTGAAGAACTTTTTTTTTTTTTTTTTTTTTTTTTAGTTTACATGTAGGAAGCAGCCAAATAAAACAAG
Source organism: Microcebus murinus (assembly GCF_040939455.1). Lineage (NCBI taxonomy): Eukaryota > Metazoa > Chordata > Mammalia > Primates > Cheirogaleidae > Microcebus > Microcebus murinus. The sequence continues at coordinate 33,695,061 of NC_134108.1, forward strand.
CCTCTAAGATTTTGGATCACATATGGAATATTGCTTTAAATCCAGACAACAATTTGTAAGGGTTTTTCAGAGTTTAAATCTTCAAACTCGTTTAGCTCATTAAAATGCTGTTTTACATGCATAGAGAAGAGTACTAAATGCTTCATTATATGAGTTTATTTTTGCCTTCCCAATGGATCATTAACTTTACTAAATGATTTTTTGCATTTTTAAGTAGCAGGACAGATGTATGGGCAGTCTAACAGTAAGAATCTAAAATGTGTTCAATATTAGCCAAATTCACCTATAGCAGGTATCTGTTGTCAGTTATTGACATAAGTTCATCTAGAAAGTTTGGAAATTAAGAATATATGAGAACAGGTTATAGGAAGTAAGGAAAGGATTGTTTTCCAAAGTAAGATTGCCAACTGCCCTCTAGCTTTAGCAATATCTAAATAAGAAATATATATATATATATGAAAGTAGAAACTTGAGAATTGTAATTGAGGTATAGGCTGGGGCAGGTGAGGGTGGGGATGGATACCAACCGAGATGACAGCCTATCTCAAGACCTATGAGGTTCTACAAGGAAGAATATTATTGTTGTTTTTTAAACATGATAGTTAACTCTTTGGAATAATAATGTATGGGATCTAAACAAAGGGGTGGGGATATAAAAAGGGACCCTTCAAAATGTCCTTTAGGCTTATGACATAATGTAGAAATAGTTTCTTTAGGATGTGTGCATTTAGAATTTTAAGCTTACGGAAACAATATTATAAAGTTACTAACTAAATGAAGCCGGGCCTAAAATTATATTCTCAACAGAAATGTTGTCGGGTAGACTCTCCTTCCTCAAAGGTTGGTTTCTATGTCAGAAGTAGTTTCAGATAGTTTGGAAGAACATATCCTCACTGGGGTTTTTGCCTGTCGTGGATATATATAGCTATGACTTTTGAGTACCGCACAGGAGATATGTAACTTCTATATTCTGATGAAAGGGCCTATAACCAGATAGAAAAACAAACCTTTGGTTGAAAGATGAGATATTCCATGTCTTTGGAGACTGCAGCTGGGACCAGAAATCTTGCATTTCACTAACTCTGTTTGGTCATTTAATGCCCAAGTGTCCACTTTGCTGCCGGAATTTCTAGATTTCTGTCAGACAAGAACACCCATAGGAGACATTAAGCAAAGAGCAAGGGAGGCAGTAATGGCAACATATTGTGAAATGAGCAGAAGAGAAACCCTGCACCAGAATTAGAGTGAGGGCTGGAAAAGGCGGAAGGAAAGCAATAGTTCCTGGGAAGTGCAGAGAGAACACTTCAGCAGCTGCTGCCGGTGCTAAAATGTCACTTCTGATCTGGTGTGACAGTTAGAGTGGCTGAAATGTGTTAAAGAAACCCACGCTCCTGGGATAAATCTAGATCTTTAGAGACTAGTATTAGATCCACTCATTTGTTATTAATAGGATTTGGTCACAAACGATGTGATTTGCTTTTGTTTTTGTTAACCTGGTATAGTGTGAAGACAATACGAGTGCTTGAATTTGTAACTGACTCTGAGCTCTATCTATTCTGGCTGTGTTCTCTTGTTCTAACATAGAAACTGTAAATCTGTTTTCCCTCTGAATAGAGAAGATTGTTGCTATAGCACTTTTCAAAGACCATAGACAAAGAAAGTAGAAGATGGATGTACTTAAAAATTGGGCTTTTGAATCTGGAAATAAGAAAAATAAAGGGAACATTTGAACTTCTTTTTACAAAGTTGGCAAATTTTAATGTCAAGATACAATTTTTAGCATTTTTTAGTAGATAGTTGAGCTTTCCTTAGGGTAAGACATATACAGATTAATAAATCATGGATTTTGAGTTGCCATGGTTTGTAGTATAGGAAGTAGCATGGCCTGTAAACAGCCAACTATATAGGAAGAAGTGAAAAAGATGGGAGGGGAGGGTGAAGAATGGATAAAGAATGCTGTGTTGAAAATTAGCCAAACTTGAGTTACAACTCAAACCTTGAAGGTAGAAATCTGTGCCCAATGGCATGTGCAGAATATTTATAAGTTCTTTTTGTGCTTCTGGAAGTAGGAGAGTAATCTGAACTTTTAAAGTTTTGCTCTAGGCATGACATGGACTGTGTGAATAATTCTAGCTGGATAGCTGAAGCACAGTGCAAAAGAGTTTTAAATGAAAAAGAACTAGTTATGGTAAAACAGAAACATTGCAAAAAATATAATTTTTTTTAAAAAGTATTTATTTTTCTAGTAGATTAACAAAATGAGTGAAATTTGGAGTAAATTACTTTTGGCTTTTAAGAAAATTAGAACAGTTTTCATTTTCTTATCTGTCCATGACATGGAAATTCCTGTTAGAAATGATCAGCGATAATAGAAGAATTGTCCGTTTGGAATGTTCAATGCACACTATGTATAAAGTGGGGGCCTTTGAGTTGCCAGCTTCCTATAATCCCTGCAGGGATTTTAGTGCCTATAATCACTGAATTGAGTATGAACTCACTGGATACTTAAGTTCTAAGGTTTAAGCTCACTACCTTCAGTTGTCTTATTATTTTTTTTAATTTTAAAAACTCAAAAGAGTAGTTGGAGAAAAAGTAGAAGAGGTAAGTTCCAGCTGGCTATGCAGTTTTTGAAACTCATTTATCTGAATTTTCCATTACTATATTTATCAGTTCTGAATTTACATTAGAATAAAAACCTTGCCTAGAAATAAATTGATAATACATATGCCATATATTTGAGCAAATAAGTTTTACTATAACTCTCTAGTTTCTTGCAAGCCAACTCTTAATCTTTGGTAATGTTTTCATTGATGTCAGATCTACATCAATAAAATATTTATACTTTACATCCCAAACCAAATTTCCTGGATAAATATTAGGGTTGAAAATGAGCATAAGACGGCTATGAAAGAATCATAAGGATAGGCTTCCAAAAATCATTATTTTTTCAAATTTTAAAAAGTCAAAAACTTAAGAAGAAAAAGATTTTCTTAAAAATAGAAGGTGAGTAGAGAGTGAAAATGAACCTTGAATTTATGAGACCAGAGGGTCCATAAACACTCTAAAAATTCATAGAGAAATAAATGATACATACACGTATTATTTAAGGGAAAACTCTCAGCAAACCTTTTACAGCCCTAAACATTTTTCATATACTTTGTCTAGAATCTAGCTTCAACATGATCATGAAGTCTTAGAAACCTTTTACTCAATATTCAATTATCAAGATGAACTTCTAATAGAACAAGTTGTTTTTAGCTGCTTTGTAAGATATACTCTCATTTAAGATATTTATCAGGACCCAATTACAGAGGTGATTTTAGATCTGATGAGAAGATAAGAAATAAGAGGGAACCAATCAGAAGGCTATTGATGACAAAACTAGCCAAATAGGAATCAGTTCGTATAATAAAGACCACAAGAACTATATAATAAATCCATTGCTATTTATGTAGACACAAAATTGAAATAGGCTGATTATAAAATCATGGAGCCACACAATACCCAAAAAGCAATAAATATTTGTTCTTTTAGTGTAAGTGAAGATGTTGTTCTATCTTGTGACATTATTCTTATTCAGATCACTAAACTCTATATATTGTTTGTCCGTAGGAAATGTTTATGATTGTTATCAAGTCCTTTCACGAATCTTAATTACTGTTTTAAAAGTACACAATTACCAGTTGTGGAATAGGATGAAACACAAAGTCACGCGAGGTGTGTTCTCTGAATTGCTATCCAAGGATGGGAACTGTCCTACCCAAGCTATTTTTCTCCTCATTAGCTCTGTTTCCAGCTTCTCTACTGAGCTATGATCATTTCTGTATTTTCCATTGATGCTAGACTCTTCCTCAACCAAATACTCTTTCACAGGGTTGTTAGGTATCCTGTGTTCAATAAAATATTCAAAGGTTTGTGATCCAGACTGATTTCAATCTTCTGTAATAAAAACACCAGCTGCTCATTACTGAACTCCTGTTGCTGACATTAGACTAGTTGCTTCCATGTATTTTTCTCTTTTTTAATCCTCCAGACAGCTCCATGGGTGCTGTGATTATCTCTAGTTTGCAGATGAGGTAATTGAGGCTAAGAGGTATTTAATATGTCATGGTTATCAGCAGTATTCCGGTTGCCAAATTTTGTGGTAGATCCCCACTCCTTGTACTGTTTGAATACTAGGCAGTAACTGGCACAGTTGAACATGACATACTTTTTAGAATCCTTTCTTTGTATTCTGGAATATCATGCTGTCTCGGTTTCTTCATACTGCAGTGGTTGAATTTGCTCTCATGCCTTGTGGTGGCTTTTTATCTGATTTCCTTAACTCTTTTTTTTTTTTTTTTTTTTTGAGACAGAGTCTCACTTTGTTGCCCAGGCTAGAGTGAGTGCCGTGGCGTCAGCCTAGCTCACAGCAACCTCAAACTCCTGGGCTCAAGCGATCCTCCTGCCTCAGCCTCCCGAGTAGCTGGGACTACAGGCATGCGCCACCATGCCCGGCTAATTTTTTGTATACATATTTTTAGTTGGTCAATTAATTTCTTTCTATTTTTAGTAGAGACGGGGTCTTGCTCAGGCTGGTTTCGAACTCCCGACCTTGAGCAATCCACCCGCCTCGGCCTCCCAGAGTGCTAGGATTACAGGCGTGAGCCACCGCGCCCGGCCATATTTCCTTAACTCTTAATGTTCAACTGCCTTAGAGCTTGATTTTCTATATCTATGCTCGCTTTTTAAGTTCCTATCTGTACTCATAAATTTTTTTTATACATATGAAATGGCTGTCAGTAGAATTATGAATATGGATTTCTTAAGGGAAGCAACTAAGAAATGATGTCATATTTTTCTTTTAAAATCTGCTTAAATGTGCTTAGATGTCATCTTTTTAAGAAAAGTTCAATTACCAGGCTATCACAGTGTGTCAGTTCTGTAGCAGTTACATTTTCACCTCTGGAAGACATCAAAGGTCAGAGGAAGTGATCAGGTAAGGAAAGGGACTTCCTACTGACATGCTGTTCTTATGAATGTAGGATTATCTTGCTCAGAATTCTTCTTTCCTGATCCAGAGATGAGAAGAAAGTTGAGAACGCCTTGAACTCTCTAAGTGACATTATCATTTTAGCTGCTGAGCTTTGGCATCAGCAAAAAGCTCTTTAGCAGCAATTCAGGGTTTAGCTGAAATAAACTTCAGGAACTGGAATTAAGACTAGGACTAGGATTTTTAATTTTGGAATTTCATATAAAGTAGATGATAACACAAGATCTAGAAAGAATATGAAGCCTTCTCTTCATTAAGGGAGATATGGATTTATAACAAGAAAAAGGCTAATAAGGGTTAATGTGTGAAGAAGTACAGAATAATGAACACATTTTTAATAAGCATAGAAAATTCAGAAAGTATTACTGCTACATAGCAGAAAACCAGAACTATATAATTGTAATAAAAGATTAAGGGAAAAGATTAAAAAGCTATTGGTTTGCATTTCTTTAAATATTATTGTGTGTGTTATATATATAATGCATTTAAATTATTTATATCTTCAGTTATTATATTTTAAAATGTTAGTGATTATTATTATTATAATTACTTACATGATTTTAATTCCACTGGTACAAAGCCTTAATTATATGCCATTTGCTATGATCAGCCCTGGAGACATATAAGGTGAAGGAAATTATCTATGTTCAAGAGACTTTCTGTCTAATGGATTAGATATAGGAAAAAGACAGTTACAATATAAATACTGTAGAGGAACTTGCTATCAGATGGGGAGTCAAGTATCTTTGGGACAATTTATTAAGAACTCCTATCAAAATTTGGGTGAGGTGGAGCTGAGAAAAGGATATTTCAACATCTAGGTTGAAATCTGTTGGGAAATAGGTGCAGAGAGGTATTTAGTGTGGTCCAGTGAGAAGGAAGATCATGTATTGATGACAGTGTATAGGGATAACTCTGTCATGATCTGAGAGAGGTTTATAATAGCTGGCACGTAGAGTAATGACATGAAGGTGGAAGAGCAAAGAGGGACAGATCATGAAATGTGTGTCATTACCAAGCTTCTTAACTCAGGGTTCTCAAGTTGTTCAGTTCACTTCTTAATCAGTCTGTTACAGATGGGGAGTGAGGGCTTCTTCAATACCAACTTATTATGTGTTCTGCTACACCACTTTCTCCCAGTGGTCAAGACTCAGGCTTCTTGTTCCTTGACCTGCTCCTTACCTGGTTCAGCCATCGGTGATTACATGAAATGTGGACCCCTCTACTTGGCCAATTTGCCAAGGATTGCTACGAGGTTTTTGAGAGACCCCATTACCATCCCTTCTCCTTCTTCTATTTAGTCATTTCTTCCTTTTTGTTATTCCAAAAGGCAGTTTTCTTTTTACCCTGCTACTCTCACTCCTTCTTTAATAAGAAAACCTAATGCCCCATTAAGCTCACACCTAAAACCTGAAACACTGAAACACGTTAGTTCCCATTTTCTCCTCATCCTTGTACTTGATTAAAGAAGTACTGCATTTTATTCTTCTAGTCACAAGAAGTATGAAGAAAAAACAAACCAGGTATACTCCATATTGAAAAAGACTGGTCCTTCTAAAACTGCTCAAATTTTTCAGGAATTTAGACTTTTCATAGAGGAAAGATGGGGGTCATTGTAGGGTTTCCCCTAGAGTACTAACAATAAAATTTCTATTTTTTAGATACAAAACATTCAGAAAAGACAATTTATAAAGTCAGATAGCAGATCAGTGTTTCCCTAGAGTGGTGAGTAAAACCATGGATGAACTGTAAACAGGAATGAGAAAACTTTTTAGGTGACAAAAAGTTTCTAAAACTAGATTGTTTATAGCAGCACAATTCACAATTGCAAAGATGTGGAAACAACTCAAGTGCCCATCAGTACATGAGTGGATTAATAAAATGTTGTATATGTATACCATGGAGTTCTACTCAGCCACAAAAAACAATGGTGATCTAGCACCTCTTGTATTATCCTGCATAGAGTTGGAGTCCATTCTACTAAGTGAAGTATAAATGGAAAAACAAGCACCACATGTACTCACCATCAAATTGGCATTAACTGATCAACACTTAAGTGCACAAGTAACATTCATTGGGTGTTGGGCAAATGGGAGAGGGGAGGAGGGGGTGGGTGTATACACACCTATTGGGTGCAGTGTGCACTGTCTGGGGGATAGACATGCTTGAAGCTCTGATTCAGGTGGGGCAAAGACAACATATGTAACCTAAACATTTGTACCCCCATAACAGGCTGAAATAAAAAAAATGGTTTGTGCTAATGGTTGCTCAGCTCTATAAATGTATTAAAATTATTGAGTTGTACACTTACAATGGTGACAACATTAATCATATCTAAATAAAGCTATTAAAATACTCTCGTTATAGAACTGATAATCAACTGAAATAGAGGCAGGGAGACCATTTAGGAAGCTAAAGTATTAATAATAATACAAGAGAGAGGATGGCTGCTTCTGTGAATGGAGGAGAATTTTAGGATTGGTGTGTGTAGGATGTGTGGTTGATAATAGGTAGGGAACAAGAAGGGCACAATAAAGGAAAGTATCCACATTTCTGACATATGCATCAGAATGGATGGTGGCAAAATTTATTAAAATTCATTTAAAAACTCATTTAAAATTCACTTTAAAAATTCATTTAAAATGAACAGAACATAGGTAGGAGGATGGTTTTGCAGGGTCAAGGTTAGAGTTTAGGTTAATTTGAAATGTCTGTGAAATGTCTGAGCTGAAATGCCCAGTATGATGGTACTTAGGGGGTCTGTAATATTGGAAAGAAGTCTGGGTTGAGGATAAGGACTCAAGTGGCACCAAATGTAAATGGTAAAGGAAGTTCTTTACAGGTTGAGATGAAGCTGGAGAGTATGTAGCCCACGAAGGAAGAAGAGAAGATGATGGAATTCTTCTCTGAGGAAGTCCCAAATATAAGGAACAAAAGAAATACGTAAAAAGTCTAAAAGATCAGAACAAGAGGGTTTATTAACTGAGTGCATACAACGGATCAGTCACTATTCTAAGCTTTTTATATGTATAAACTCATTTAATTCTCATGAAAACCCAATGAAGTTAGTCCCATAATTATTATATCGCAATTTTACAGGCAGGAAAAGGCTCATCAACATGGGGTAACTTTCTAAAAACCACAAGTCTGGATTATTGCCTTTCAGGTAGCAAATACTGAGTGATATCTTAAGGGACACAGTATCATGGAGAATATTTGTGATTTTAGAGTCAAAATTCAAGCCATGGCTGATAGATGCTTATTGTTCTTCCCTCACAAAAATCATGGAAATTATTAATGTTTTTAATTTGTAACTTAAAATTTCATGCAAACATTAAGTTGTCAAAGGAAAATTTTCTGAAACACATCATCCTCAACTGGCCCTTTCTTCTGGAATATGACCGGTTATCATGGCATGGGTAAGCAAATGTGGAGAATCACAAACTGCAAATAATGCACAAATGTGAGATCTCTCTCTCTGTCCACTGTAATTAATATGTTATTTAATTGGCCAGAGGAAAATTATATCCATGTCAATGTTGGAGTGAGAAAGTGTAACACTCCGTTAAACCTGGATGTAGAGAGAAACCAGTTACTAATGAACAATGTAAGGACTACTACACTGTCTTAAAAAAATAAATCTTCATATTTACTTTTCCCTCTGTGTTTCTTATATTTGCAGATGCCACCACTGTCTCTTGACTAGCCAAACCAGACGTATAGGGACAGGCCTTCTTTTTCTTTCCTCTTTCCATTTGTGAATTACCAAATCCTGAAGATTCTACTTCTTTACTATCTGTTGCATATACACATGCATTTCCTCACTTCAGGTCTTTGTCATAACTTCTCTGCACCATCTTCTAAGTAGTCTTTTTGTTTCTGGTCATGCCATGTTCAAATTTATTTGTCTATATTACTGATGATTTGATCATTCTAAAAGGAAAATCTTATCATATAGTTCCCCTGCTGAGAATCCTTTGCAGCTTTCCTTTTAACTGTTTATCACCTCTTCCTTATTTATTTCTAATGTCTTACTGCTCTCCATACCTTGCCTCATATTTATACATTATTTAACTATATTAAACAATTTGCTATTTGCAAAGACTTTATTGTCTCCTGAGTTCTTAATATTTCAAATGGAATTTTGTTATTTTTGTTTGTTTTTAACAACCATTTATTGGGAGCCTACTAAATTCTAAATAATTAAATAATTCTCATTAAGTTCTTTTAACATCCTCATGAGTGTCATTAGCATTCCCAATTTATGGAGAAGAAGAAAAGTGATGTTGAGTGAATAATTATGGATCTTATTTCAAAAGTGTGATCTGAGTTCAAAAAGTATCTGAGGAAAGAGAGCTACCACTAAGTGTTAGAGCTAGACTTTTAAATCATTATTTATCCTTCTTCTAGACCATTTTATGTTGTTACTTGTTCTGAAAAATTCCCTTAGCACTCTGCTACTTCCCAGCCCCTAACTCAGAAGTCTGAGTTTGGTGCTCTTAATTTGAGTCTCCATAACTGGTATTAAAGAATTATGACCACACTTCTTACTATAAAGTGTTAAATGGGCTATGTTACTTATCTATCAGACTAACTGGACTCTGTGCTTTTTTAGACCTGGTAATACGTACAGTCATGCATTACTTAATGACAGGGATATGTTCTAAGAAATGCATCCTTAGGTGATTTTGTTGTGTGACTATAACAGAGTGTACTTAGCCAAACCTAGATGGTAGAGCCTACTGCACACCCAGGCTGTATGGTATAGACTATTGCTCCTAGGCTATGGACTTGTGTGGCATGGTACTGTACTGAATACTGTAGGCAGTTGTAACACAGTGGTAAGTATTTGTGTATGTAAACATAGAAAATGTATTGTGAAAATATAGTATAAAAGATAAAAAAATCGTACACCTGCATAAGGCATTTGCTACGAATGGAACTTTCAGAACTGGAAGTTGCTCTGTGTGAGTCAGTGAGTGGGTGGTGAGTGAATTCTAAGGCCTAGGACATTACTGTACACCACTGTAGACTTTATAAATACTGTACATTTAGGCTACACTAAATTTATAAAAAAATTCTTTCTTTACTAATACATTAATAATCGCTTACTATAACAATTTTACTTTATAAACTTTTTATTTTTTTAACTTTTTGACTTTGGTAATAACATGTAGCTTAAAACATATGCACATTGTACAACTGTACAAAATATTTTCTTTTCTTATATCCTTATTCTATAAGCTTTTTCCTATTTTTAAAATGTTTTATTCTTTCTTTCTTACTTTTCAAACTTTTTTGATAAAAACTAAGACACACATTAGCCCTGGCCTACTCAGGGTCAGGATCATCTATATCACTGTCTTTCACCTCCACATCTTGTCCCACTGGAAGGTCTTCAGGGGCAGTAACAGGCATAGAGCTGTCATCTCCTATAACAATGCCTTCTTCTGGAATACCTCCTGAAGGACCTGCCTGAGGCCCTTTTACAGTTAACTTTTTTATAAATAGAAAGAGTATACTTTAAAATAATGATAAAAATTATAGCATAATAAATACATAAACCAGTAACATAGTCATTTATTATCATTATCAAGTATTATGTAATATAGTGGACATAATTGTATGTGCTATACTTTAATGTGCCTGGAAGTGTAGTGCAGTAGGTTTGCTTATACCAGAATCACCACAAACATGAGAGTAATGTGTGGCATTATGACATCAAGACAGCTTCAATGTCATTAGTCCACAGAAATGTTTTAGTTCCATTATAATCTTATGAGACCATAGTCATATACACAGACCTTTGTTAACTGAAATGTTATGTTATATGGAGCATGACTGTATTTGTATTTGTTTCCTTAGTGCTTAGTAAAATTTCTGGTACATAGCAATCACTCAATAAATGTTTGTGGGAAGAAGAGAGAAATTTTTATTTTATTTTTTCCCAATTACTTATATATTAAAAAGAATCTGAAAATTTGTCACATTTTGGGGTATTTCCAGAATACTGGTTCTTTTAACTTATTAGGTACATGGAAGTATTAGACATTTATGCAGCAAAATGTGTTGACCTTTTCATTTGTGCTTGCTTCTGTTGCTTTTAAACTTATTTCCACTCCAGTGATTAATACATGTTCATCAAGTGTATTTTCTTTTAGTTCTTTTAAAGACTGTAATTACATATACACATATGCACATGCATATATATATGCACACATATATGCCTACATTATATCTATACAATATAGATACATATGTATACACACATGTATGAACATGCACCTGTATATGCATACATGTGTATACATGCATATGCATACCTATAGGGTGTATATATGTATGCATGTGTATGTATATATTATATACTATTGAATCCATCTGATATTTATTATGAGGGGGATTCCAAAATGTCTTAATATCATTTATTAAATAATTCTTCCCAATTTTCTGATGTTTTTTTTATTACCTAAATTTCTTTACATAAAAATCTGTTTCTTATTTATTCTTTCCAGTGATCTTTTATTTTTTGAAGTAGGGTCACACTTTTAAAATAAGATCCATTATTTTGTGTTTATATATAGATATACCCTTTTGTGGTTTTAAGAGTAGGCATGATATTAATATTGGAGGATAAGACAGAAAAAACTAAAGCAGAAAATAAAATTACCAATAAACTTGTCACATTAGTATTTTGTTCTATCAATATTTTATTTCCATTCTTCATACACATATAGACTCAGGCACACATACATGTATGATCTGTATTTATCTCTGTGATAAAGTGATGTATGGACATATATGCAAATGTACACATGTAGGTAGTTTCTAACAGATGGCTTCATTGGCTCTTCATCCCAAAATTAAACCAATGTCCCAAAACCTGAGAACAAAATGCAGGCCTTTGAGCACCCACATTTTAAAGTAAGTTGCTGGACCATCTATGCAGTACTAGGAAGATAAAGTTCCTGTAATCAGTGCCTGCAGATTTCCTAGTGTCCCATCTTGGAAGCCAAGGACAAATGTTCTTTAAGCTAGGACATTTCTTCTCACCTTTGTGATATTGTTTTGTAGTTAGTTGTTAACCATATCCTGTAAATTTCTTATCCCCAGAATATGGGCAAAGGAAGTTGGGTTCTTCCTCACCTCAATGTATGTGACAGAATATTCAAGTGATCCATTTGGAGGTTTTTACTATTGGGCTGTGAGAGTTTGAGGAAAATAGGAACTGGCATTTCATGCATATCTATAAAGTCTAAAGATAAGGGCCTGTGACCAGAGCTTCCCTCTGCCTGGGCTTAGTTATTTGAAAGAAACCTGCACTTGTGTCAATGGCAGAGTGAGAGTAGTGAAGGTATATGGGTTCTCTGACAAGATGTGAACTAGAGAGAGGGGAAGGGACCTTGACTGATGGATGTATTTTCTGAAGTAGAGGAAAGGAGGGTGATAATTGTAAGTGATTAGCCTTAGTCAAGGAAGTTTCAGTATGTTTCCAAATGAAATGGTTTCCAAGCAATCTGCAGAAGTATCCCATGAATGAAAAGGTCAATTTTTGACTCCTGCCATGTCCAAATTACAAACATATTTGCGACCCAAGAATATGTATTTTTTTTCCTTATTCCCTTTTCACTCTATGCTGGAGAAGTCAAAAAGAGAAGTTAGTGAGCAGGGAAATGAGATGGAGAGAAATCACAATTCAGAAGTCAAACATATTAATACTTGCTTTTTTGCTGTAGGCTTGAAAAACAACCAGTCTTTCAAGTGGGCTTAAGCTACTGCAGGAAGAAGCCTTGAATTAAGAAGGATTCTGAACTTTGTTATTATACTAAACTGAGCTGGAGTTAAATGGCTATTACACGAATGTGGATTTTTATGAACTATTCAGTCACTAAAACTATGGAATTTCCTTAATATTTTATGCAGGGTTAGAACAACCACTAGTTCACAGAGATTTGAAAGGATATCAAAGAGCAAAAAACAAGCTGGCTACTGTTTATACTCTATCAAGTCCAACGTGCTCAATAAATTGTTTGCGAGTATGTGCGGGTATATGGCTTTGCATATTATATACTCATGTGTTTATGTGTGTACATCTACAGATATGAATATGTGTGTGTGCACATGTAATGCTATTATCTCTAGTTATCCTTTTGTAAGTCAAGTTTTTCTTTAATGTCCTAGTAAAATTAAATAAACCCTCAATGTCATATAATTTTGATAGTCCAATGCCTGCCACCATTACTCCCAAAAATTTATGTAGGAGCATTATTTTTTCTCCTTTTCTCTATTTTGCTGTCTAGCTCTTCACTTTTATTTCTTGTTTAGTTTTTGGTCACCGTGGGTCTTCTCAATAAAGGTACTCCAACTGTATCAGGTACTTTAGTCTTTAGTACCCCAGGCTATCAATGAAATGTGTTCCTTTATTTTTCAAGGAACCACTAACAATGCACTGGTGGGTGAAGAAGAATTTGCTGAAGGTCTGGTGACAATAGTGAGGAACAAGAAGTGAAAATTCTAAGCCCAGTGCCTAATGACTCATCTCTGACCTTAAACCTTTCCAAGCTTTTTCATCTCATAAAATCAATGCTTTTCTACCCAGGATTAGCCCACTTTGGTTGTTTGCTTAATAATAATAAATTTAATGCATTAAACATGTTCATTCTCATAGTTCAGTCCTATAGTGTTAATTAAGCATGGAAAGCCTTGTCTTAAAATCAGATCTATTTATAATTTGTTCTAAATCTTTATTTTATTATTTATCTTTTTTTTTCCAAAAATATGCCTTTATTTTATTTTATTTTTTTAATTCAGGATATTATGGGGCTTTTTGATCCATGAGGAATTTACTTTGTATATAGTATAGGTCATTGTAGTAATGAGGTAAGGATCAAATTTTATTTTTTACAAATGATTAATATATTTTCTCAGTACCATGTATTGACTAAATTATTCTTTACCTATCCATTCAGGTAAGGCAGTTTTGCAACTTTCTACTCTATGTCTTTGATTTACCTAACTTGTCTTATACCAATATCAGTTACTTATGATGTGGAACTTTCTAGTAATCTAGTAATCCTACTATTGACATATTTTTTCCTCTTATAATTATTCTTTTTTGGTACATATTTAGATTCTAAGCTGCCTATTCTTTCAACTGAGCTTTTCAAACACCTCATTCATTTATAAAAAATATCTGGTGAGGCTTTTGATCAAAATTATGTTAAACATATTATTCTGGGAGAACATTAATTTTTATATACTTGGTTTTCCCATCTTGGTAAATAGTTTGATATTCCATTTAGCTAAATCTTCTCGTTAAAGCAATTACTGGTGTACTTCTGACATTTCTTCAAACTCATATTGGAGATAGCAGATCCCTTCCTTGAGTGTTAGGAACTCTCAGTGATATGGTACTCTCTGTGGTATTGTATTTACTTACTTTCATCTGAGTAAAACCAGAGATTATATCTTTGAACGTGATGAATCTTTTAGTCAAGTGTTTCATTCAGCAAATATTTATTGATTATTATATTTTACATACTGTTTTAGGTGCTGCATATCCATCAATAATAAAACACCTTGGTAAATGGTTTGATACTCATCTTAATGCATACATTCTAGTGGGAGTAAATCATACAGGTAAATGATCAGGAAAATGTTAGAGTATAACAAAGGCTACGTGGAAAAATACAGCAAGATAAGAAGTACTAAGAGTATGAGGGAGATAGAATAATTTTTAAAAGGATGTCAAGGTATTCCTTATTGAGAAGATGACATTTGTTGAAAGGCTTGATGTCATAAGATGAGCTATATAGAAGAGCATAGGGGGACATATTCCAAGCAGAGGAAGAAGGTGGTACAAATCCTCAGGTAGGAATGTGCCTAATATGCTGAAAATTCAGCCAGAATGCCTGAAAGTCTGGAATATAGTGACTGAAGGAGATAAGAGGGGCTGAGATGGGAGATTAAATTTGTGAGGTTGGGAGTAGATTGTGTAGCTCCTTGCAGGTCATTGTAATGATTTTGGCTTAATTTTTCATGAGACACAGAGCAGGATTTCGTGGAGAAATGAGATAAACTGACATACATTTTAAAGGGCTCATTCTTGCTTTTGTGTTGCTGTTAGTATATGAGCAAGAATGGAAACAGGGAGACTGTATAGGAGCACATTGCCATACCTGATACTGCCATATTCTGGAAGGATAAAAATTTAGCTATCAATAAATGGTTATTTTTTTTTTGTTAATACATCTATTTAAAGTATAAAACTAAAAGTATTTTTTTTCTGGGTTGCATTTTTCTCTCTTATTTGCAATGAGGAATTTTCATTTTATAACTTCTTTACCACTGACCACTAAAATTTAGCTTATTTCTACCTGCATTTATTAACACAACTTTCTTCTCGTAGATTTTAAATAGATGTCATTTTCTTTGGAAAAATATTTAAAATTTAATCTGGAGTTAGATAGCTGTGGTGGAGAAAAACAAAAAAAAAGTTATTTGGAAGTTAGGAGCATATGGTCTTGTGCTGGCTCTGTTGCTCGTTTGTCATGTGATCTGGGATAATCTTAGTGTTTCTGCTGTTAAAATAAGGTTAGAGTAAATGATCAGTACAATTTCTTCCAGATTAAATATTCTACCAATCCATGATTCTATATTTATACACTGGCCAGTGAAGAGTTGAAAATAACTGAAGATCTTCATTTGAGTTCCTTAAAATAGCAACAGTTTGCTTTGGTACAGCTAAAGAATTTTAAAGAGAAGAAGAAGCAAGGATTCTCAAATGATAATATGGTATTCTGGAGGATTATGGTCTTCCTGGTGACATTGCCAGTAAATTTCTCTGTCCTTGGCACCATAGAGGAGCCCTTATCTGTAATGCTCAATTTAACTGGACCTGTTTTCTCTTCTTAATCCTGCATATAGTACCATGTTTCCCGGAAAATAAGACAGGGTCTTATGTTTATTTTTTTTTCAAGAAGACACCCTAAGGCGTATTTACAGGGAATGTGTTATTTTTTTTTTTTAAGTACAGTACAACAATCTACATTTATTCAAATATAGTGAAGTCGTCTTCTTCTGGAACATCATCATAACTCTCCAAGCCCCAAATTCCATCCTGAATTTCTTGCGACTCTATTTCCTTTAGAACCATTGGCCCCAGTCTCTCATGTCGAGCAATAGAGTTCTCATGGGGCAGATGAGAAGGGCTATTTGTCTTCTTTACCACTCCATGATGAAATGTATGGGTTGTGTAGATACGCTGTGTAGCCACACCCATCACTAGGTCTTATTTTCGGGGTAGGGCTTCTATTGCGCAAATGCTTAGAAATCCTGCTAGGGCTTATTTTATGGGTAGGGCTTATTTTCGGGGAAACACGGTAGGAATGTAGTGCCTGTTTTCATCTTTTCTTACCTTCTCTGGGAGGATTTTCCTGGGACCTGTCTTCTACAAAAAATTAGCCAGGCATGGTGGCAAGCCTATAGTCCTAGCTACTCAGGATGCTGAGGTGGGAGGATTGCTTGAACCCAGGAGTTTGAGGTTATAATGAACTATGATTGCACCACTGCACTCAGTCTGGGCAACAGAGAGAGAGACCTCATCTCTAAAAACATGAAAGAATTACTCCTCCCTATTTTCTTCCTGTACTTCCAAAACCTGAATACCTGTGATATGCCACTCCATTAGATATGCACACGGCAGTACCCCCACTAGTTTATTTATCTATTTGATCTTAAAGTTTCCCTTCACTTGACACTCTTGAGATTCCTCTCCATCGCTACCCACTCTGTCCTCATGCTTCCCCCACTGGGACCCATTCTTTACATGTGGCTTGTCCCTGTTCCCTCCAAGATCACACATTGCATCTAATTCTGTGCAGTAGTGTACCCTATTCCCTCCTGAAACTAACTCAATTTATTTTCAAACAAATATAACAATATTGTTTTCCCCATCACAAGGGGTTACATTTGTGACTCTATTTGCCATGGAGAGACCAGAATTTAGAGACTAAGAGGCTGTGGAATGAGAGACAGAAATAGCTTTCTCTTGCAAATGGAAAGAAATTTACTCTCATTTAGCTAAAAGCACACGACCTTTCTAATCAAACATTTGACATCATGACCAGGCTGGGGGAAAAAGTGTTCCTGTTCAGTTATAATTGGTTCTGTTCACAGAAGTGGATTTCTCATTGTCTGTGCAGCGACAGGAAATATGGTTAATAAAAGCCCATGTCAGCCTGACTGACGCTGTTCTGTGAAGCCCTGCCAGACTACGCCATAACACTGCTATTTCCTATTATGAAAACTAAGTCTCCAATTGTGGTTAAAAGGTAATCAGCCGTTGGGAGAGTGGTCCTGTAGAGGTAAGCAGTAATTCAGACTTGATTAGCAACATAGGCTTTTCAGGGAATGGTTCAAAATGAGGAGCATTTTGAGAGCCAGAAACACCATCCGAAATGGTTGATTCTCAGAATTTTCCTAACATCAGATAATCAGTAAATATATGGCAGATTTTTAAAGTTGTGTCTTTCCCAGCAAGTGTAATAACGCAACCGAGTGGTTTTGTGTGCTTCATCTAATTTGACTGATGTAATGCAACCCTGTGAGATAGGTATCGTGACCACCATTTCATAGCTGAGAAAACTTGCCCGAGGCTCCAAGGTTTATGGTCAGTGTCATCATGTCTTCCTTGTCTCCCGCCAGCAGGGCCCAGGTACATCTTGTGGTCCCATGATGCCTCCTGGGAAGGTGGCGTAAGACTGTCTTTTTCATCTTTTCTGCTCTTTTGTTCCTCACACGAAGCCATGTTTATAGTTTCTATTTTGACCAAGCAATAGCACCTTCCTCACAGGGTTGTTATAAAGACAAATCTAAAGAAAGAGCACCAGTCAAAAAAATATCAAAAGGGAATTAATATGACCTCACTTAAAAGATGACTTAATTTTAGTAGTTTTATGCAAATCATGCACATTTCATCAATAACAAGTATAGAAGCAATTACATTTTTCTTTTTATATAAAAGTGGTGTTGCTGGCATATTGTTGGAGAGATGTATTTTATACCAGTTTTCTAGTTGGTTCTGTAGTTCTGTGTGCTAATCAGGTGAACCAAGACTGTGCATTAAGCCAATACATTTGTATTGCATGTTGGCATTGCTGTCAACTTATTTTTTTAACTTTGCAAAATTAATCTGCAAAATTAATCTCTCTAATCTGCTCTACTTTCCTTTCTGGATATTCCTCACTTAACTCAGGAGAATTTTCCTGTTTGAACCAAGTAATCAAGTGATCTCTCCCTAGAATTCTTTCACATTTTATTTTTCTTTCGCTGTGTTATTAAGTACTATTAATATTTATTTGTATGCTTCATCTCTTTTGTTGGACCTGGGATATCCTGTACAGCAAATGACATGTTTTGAATACATGTATGACTAACCTCAAAGGAAGCTTAACAAGTCTGTGTCTAGTGTTGAACGAGAGAACAAATGTTCACAATACTTGAAAAATCTCCCAGTGAAAACCTTTGAATTACATACAGAATTCATTCAGTTTCAGTGCAAAACTAAAAAGTTCTAAGACTTAGTTCGAAGCTGTATGCTACTCATACTCAATTGGTCATCGAATGACCTATCAGTTGGTTAGAATATGTAGATATAGCAAAACATAATAAAACAAACAAAAAAGAAACAGTTAACCAGGACCTATAGGCCACATATGGTATTATAGGGCATTGAAAGGAGAGAAGACATCAGAGGGTTTGGAGTAGAGATGTGACATGCTTTAAAAGACTCACTATGGCTCTAAAATGGTCATAAATGATTAACATCTGTAATGATTGGGACACTGAAGTTTTGCTCCTATAGTGTACTCTAGATAATAGGGCCATTTTGTTTTGATTTTGAAATGTATTTGAAAATATTTTTACTATATCAAATTAAATGAAGTCAATTTTATTTCTTTAATATTTTGCCATATTTTGGGAGAGCGGGCTGAGATTAGTGAGGACTAAGTGAAATAGCCTTGTCTGAGCAGAATTTATAAAATATAAAGATTTATTGCCTCTTCTATGATGAAAGAGATAATCTGTTGATATGATCTTTTTGTGCTTTTCTACGAAAAGATAGAGGCCTAAAATATTAAAAAACTTATTTTCAAATAGAATGCTATCATCTGAGAATCTTATGTTACCTTGTTATTGTCAGTAAATGATTACTCCAAAAATTTCAGGTCGTTTGGAATAAGGCAATAATTATGAATATCATTCATTTGTTTAATGAAAATTTTAATAATGGCAAAGAAAGCATTTTATTTTTTTCCTTATGAAATATGGAGCTTCCTTTATATTAGTCCTCCAACCTTTCATTATTCAATAATAGCAAACTATAGAATAAATCAGGAAATGTCACTCAGCATTTGGTCTCAATCCCTGAATCTGATTATTGGGAGGCAATTCTCCATGAATGAACACTTTCATATTATCACATGGTCTAACCTTTTTGAAGAAAGATCACTGGTAACCTTGGTGTAAGTATGGTTGAATAGCAAACATATCTTGGAAGATAGAGATAGTATATTGCTTCAGAGAGATTTAGAGACTTCTCTCTTGCAGACATTTGCTTAAATCCCAGAGTAAGGGACTCTTCTTCACCAGAGGGGAGGATGGATCCGTGCACCAGCCAAAGCTTTGAGCATCATAGTTTTGTGAGTCTGTGGTACTTTCCCTCTGTATGTGCAGGGTAACATTAGGCCGTCTTAGCCTCCCCGGTGCTATGATGCTCTGTGAGTATTAAACTGTCTGTTTTCTGATCTAGAGATTTTGTGTTTACTCTCAGGATAACATCTGTCTATTATTTATCCATCTACCCACCCACCTTCCTACCTACTGACTCATCACTGCAGGAGGCTAACTTCTTGGCTTATAAGTAGAGTGTCTACTTATATTCTAGACCCACCACAATCTTAGACAGTACTAACATTCTCCCTTCATGAGCCTCATGCTATGTTGATACTCGTACTGATGAGAAACAAGTCTCATTTTATGGTATCAGTTGTCAAAATATTCTGTATGCCATTTGTTCTCGATGATACATCCAAAAAAAGATCCCAGAAATAATAAATGTACAAGTATGGAGTTCTTTACACACATGTATGTATGCACACACTCACAGGACTGTTGAGATGAGGAGATGAAAGCATTTCCCTAGAGAAGGCAGTGGGATTCAATTTCATCGAAACATACCAAGTTTAAGGTGATGTCATACAATGAACATGGTGACTTGGGTGCAGCAGGGTATCAGTTTCGAGCAGACTAGATTCATGCTGGCAGATTTAATGGATTGGAAATCTCAGGGGCCTTTTATCGGCAAGCATAGATATGCAAGGTTTTTGCTTTCTAGCTAAAGGAAGAAGGTAGTGTGTGCATGTGCGTGTATGACATCCGAATGTGTATGTGTGTGCATGCGTGCATGTGTATGCAAGGATGCCAGAAAGAGACAAACAGTAAATTGGGGGATTTAGAATATGGAAGAAATGTCTTGTATCTTGTTTGCCACCATCAGTATCACAGCCTCAGAATGATGCAATGTTAAAAGAATTGCTGCTGATTCTTTGAAAAATGCCCTAGTGACAGGGCTAATCCTAGAGAGGGAGTGGAATCAGTTCAGGTACAGACAAGACCTACAAGGGGACTTTTTTAGGGGGGATTCTCAACTGGTAAAGTTGTGGTGATGCTCTGGAATAGGACTTTTTGAGGAGCTCCAAACCCAGCTCTTCCGTGGCTATAAAGTTGCAGGGTTTTCACAGCTACTGTGATTGCAAGGCCATTGGTTTTCAAGGCTATCATGGAACTCAGGATAGGGGAGTAGATATAGAGAAAATAAAAACACTACAGAGTTCACTGTTCTTACTAAGATTCAGTCATTTTTCTGGAATAAAGGCTTCTTACACTGTTGCAAATCTTTAGCTAATTTCTAGAATTTGAAAAGGTTGATTCTGCTAATTTTTGCTAGTGTTCGTTGTTTTTAGGCAGGAATGGATTTTCAGAGATCCTTAGCCTGCCATTCCTAACTGTTGGTCTTGGGCAAATTATTTAATCTATCCTTTTCTCATTCATAAAATAGGGATAATAACATGCCTCAGAGAATTATTGTGAAGATCAAACAAGCCCTTTCAGTAAAACACTTAGAATAGCACCTGGCATATAATGAATACCCAATAAACACTGGCCATGAGAATTAGGTGGATTCATTTTAAATATATAAGTTCAGGTATTAGCAAACTCACCTCTTATTTTTGTTTCCTAAATTTTGGTTTTATATTCACAGTATAAGTCACATTTTATTTTTTCCTGAATTGGTTTGTCTGGGTAGAAAGATTTACAGATTATATTCCACAACATTTCAGACAATAGCAGTTGATAATGTTTTACATTCCATTACACTGAATATTCCCTAAAGCTTTTTGGAACAATAACAGATGGCCAAGCTGTTGAAGATATTATGATTCTACTTACTGTTCAAATATGTAGGCTGAAAACTGCACTATAAGAGGGTAATTCTGCCTTTTGTTACTTCAGAAAAATACATACATTTATTTATGCATTATTTTCAATGTGATTTATAAAATTGCACTTTTTGAGAGGATTGTCTCAGGGTGCAAATAAAAAATGTAAAATATTTTATTGGATACCTAAATCCATCAAAGTCATTAATATTTTTATGAAATATTTAAATTTTTAATGACAGACAAAGCTGCTTCCTCAAAAGATCTACTAAGGGAAGTGCATGTTATAAGATGGGGCACATTTAGTACCTTAAATATCAGCAAACTTGAGCCTATCAGTAAAAGTAAATGGGAATTACATGAATGGGTTTAATATACAATTACAATGGCTAATTATAATATTATCTAGAATTGTAATAATATCCAGAATTGTAATAATACCCAGAATATTTAACAATGCTAATTAGTTGTGAAAGACAAGTTGTTTGCCTTCTATTCTGACTGATATTAATATCAGTTAAATATTAAGCATAATACTCATATAATAATTCACTTCATTAAAGGTATTCTCACTTTTCTTTTGGTCTGTATGTGTTAGTATTCCCAAGGCTCTGATTTTTAAATAAGCAAGCAAAGATGGCTATACTGGTTCACCAGTTGCTCTTCAACTTTAAGAGTAAATTGAGATACTTTAATAATTATGTTTTTTAAATCTTTTCATACAGTAAAGATTACACCAAATCAGATCTAAAGAAGAGAAATATACTCCACACACCATTTTATAATTACATTTATCAATCTGGAAAAAGAGTTTGTTTCTTAAGAACCAAAGTTTTGACTTAATGTTATGTAATTTCATTGTACCATGAATATTAGATAGATGTAGAGAGTGTGACTGCCTTTGCTATCTGATTGTTTGGAATTAAAATGCTTTCATAGATAAACCTTATGACAGAACTTTTTCAGTTTTTAGTGACAGAATATTCATCTCAAACTGGCTTAAGTAATTATATATATATTCTGAGAAGTCCAGGGGTTGAGCTCTTTCAGAAGTACTGGATTAAAAGCTGAACACAGGATCCATCTCAGTTCTACCACCTCTGGGTTCACAGTTGATTGCAGTCTCTAGTATCTTCAGCGTCATGCCATCAAGACATTCAATTCAAAAGAAAGATTTCTGCTTTGACAGTGACTCAAATAGAAGCCACAGAACTGAGTTTTATTCTCCCTGATTGGCTCGCTTTAGGTCATGTATGCATCCCTGAATTGTGTGTGTGTATTTGTGTGTCCAAGAGAATATAATGTGCTATTGACTAGTCAAGATCACACATTCTGCTCTGGAGATAGGCATGCGCTTCACTCAGATCATGTGGACAAATTAGAGAGAGGGTTATATCATAAATGAGTTAGGACTTTGCTGGAGGAAGGGGAAATAGAATTTGAGGAAGATAAATTTTTGATAGGGAAAGTTATCATTGGAGAAATATACCTTCAGAACTATTCCTAATGAAATAAAATTTTTTGAACTATCGGGAAAATTGGAGTTATATAGAATAGTATAATTAGAACCACTAAGCTTCTAAGTGTCTTTTAATGGCGGAACAACTAGAGGCCAGAGAGGTTATGGACTTTTTCCTATATTACACAGCTTTAACTAATTTGATTTGCTGACTGGCAGGCTCCACTATTTTAGAGAAAAAAGAATTATGAGCATCGATTCATGCCATGTCTTTATTATAATAATTTTTACACTGCATTAGAAATACTAAATCCTTCAAGTAAGGAACAATGTTTTATTCCGTGGAGCACAGCAAAATTTTTAGTGGCTTAAAATTTTATTTGGTAAATGAAAGAGCAAAATAAAATGAGTATAGTAACGATTGATGATTGAGTCCATATGATTGGAAAAATCCAGAAGACAGTGTTAACTTAATCATCTCTTCTCAATATTAATATGAAAAAACTACTTGTGTGTTTCCCTTCCTAGAAGAGAATTCATAGATAAATTCAAAAATTGATATTAAACCCCTGAAAGATCTGAGAAGGGGGTATTGTTAAAGGGAATGTATCTGAAGTGAAACTCTATTTAAAGATATAGTTTATCATTGTTTAATGCCTAAGGAAGGATCAGTCAGGGAGAAGAGCTTTCAATTTCTTCTAAAAGATGATAAAGCCAAGAGTAAGTGAGATCAGGCACTTAGAGGAATATGCTGAACCCTGAATGTGCTCAGTAACTATCTTTTTGACAGATTGACTGATCTTTACATGTAGACAGTCTGTAGTTTCAGGTTTCTGCAGAAATTTTCTTTCATTGAGTCCTTGCCTATATTTCTCAGGAGAGAGAGAATTTTGTAATAACTCAGTATGTACCTCCTACAGATGTATAATATGAAGTAGCCCCTGAGTTAGATCAATTTGCTTCTGTGCAAGATAATAAAATTGACACCATAAAATGAAATCTTGGGTTCAAGCAACCCAATAGGTATCATCTCTTTATCCTCCAATTCCTTCTACTTTTTTAGTAAAAAAAAAAAAAAAATTCTTTGAATGACTCTAGGACTAGACATTAATAAATACTTCAAAGTAGTCTGCCTGGATAAAATACTGTCATATATAACTTACCAAAAATAAAATGCAACACATAAAGAAAATGAAACATTATGCTCTGGTGATTTCCTTTTAATGAACACATGGTTTATATGTGACAGAAAGGATCACTGTTATGGCATAGCTTTAATAGGCTGCCTGCTCTAAAGGGGCCAGCAAATTAAAAAGGTTAAACATGTGAGAAATCTTCAAAGTTCCTGTGATAAATAGATTCCTTCAAAGAGGTGAAATCTGTAATCACATTAAATATAAATGGGTAAACAATAAAAGGCAGAAATGGTTAGACTGAACAAAAAAAGATAAAGATCCAACTACATACTGCCTGTAGAAAATGTATTTTAAATATAAAAATACAGGTTGACAGTAAAAGAATGGAAACAGATGTTTGTTGGTTATATACAAATGTACCATTGGAGAGGAGGAAAACTAGATAATTTTAAATATCCAATTCATTCCTAAATTCATTTCCTATATATACCCTGTGCTATAGGGAAGATTATCATATGGGATCTTTCTTTTATATTTGCTTCTGTTTGTTAGATAGTGCTGACTGGTTTGCTACTTCTAAGCTCTGGTTTTAGGATAGACATATACATACACAAACATGCATATAATATATGTAATTGTTATTTCAATTGCTCAATAATTCTTCTAGGATTGAGAATGCATTGAGATTTCTACATTCAGTTTAGGTATACACTCACTTAACATAATTCTGGAAAGCAACTCGGTAGTATTTTTCCATTTGTGAGTCAATTTCCAGCTTTTGTAATAGTAAATAGAATAGCATTCCTACAATCTTGATTTCACAAAGAATAGATTCTTGTGAGTCATATGTTAGGGAACCTAGTCATCCCTCCAGAGATAATTATAGAACTCTGGGTATCTACAGCTTTAAACTGAAAAGACAATCGTTAGTGAATCATCCTATTCAGAAAGCTGAAGTCATGGTTTTAAAATGATAAACAAATAACCACTCCTTTTATCATATAAATAATTGTTAATGGAATATTGAAAGCATTGAAGAATTTGAAGATAGCAGAGCACAGCCCAAACCATAATGGTATTTATCCATCATCTGGTAAGTAGCACCTGCTTTCCCGTTCTCAAACCAGCTCTAAAAAAAGTTTTCATAGTCTGAAAGAATAATTAGCATGCTATTCTCAAATAGTCCAAATTATATTTTCATTAAAAATATAATTATCTGAATAATGATTTCAACATTATTAGGGTATGATGTCATATGACAAATCTTTTCTCTGTTTTATATTTTGAGTACTGGCAATTGTCATTTAAAAATATCAAATATATTATCCAGAACATAATGTGTCAGGTCTTATAGTAAAGAATGGCCTATAGATTGAAAATGGCATACTATTATTTGAAAAAACTCTGTCACAAATTATAGATCAATATTATAAACCCTAAAAGGACCTCTAAAAATAGATTAAAAAGTAAAGCTAATAAGATAGTTGTGAAGACAAAACAAAATCCTAAAATATTTGCAATTAACATAAGACAGGAAATAAAAAATGTAAAGATGGAACAAATAGAAAACAAAAAACAAGGTGTCAGATTTAAACTCAAACACAGCAATAATCACTTTAATATAAATGGCTGTATACTCCACTTAAAAGGCAGAATTGTCAAAGTAAATAAAAAATAAAGACCCACCTGTAGGCTGTCTACAGATAACACATTGTAAATATAAAGACCTAGATAGTTTTAAAGTGAAAGAATGGCAAATGATATGCCATTGAAACTATCGAGAAGAAAGCTGGAGAGGCTACATAAGACAAAATAGACTTTAAGGCAAGGAATACTATCAGATATAAAGGTGGAAATTTTACAACAATAAGGACAATTCATTAAGAAGATATCACAGTTCTTACATGTATATGCAACTAATAAGTGAGCTTTAAAATACATGAAGTAAAAAATCATTAAAGTGAAAAGATAAATAGGCAAATCCACAATTGCCACTGGAAATTTCAATACTCCTTTAAGTACAATTCCAATTGCAGTTGGAAATTTCAATACTCCTTTACTCCTATTAGTAACTGATAGAAAAAAGAAACAAAACAAAACAAAACAAAAACAGCTTACAAAAGAATTAAACAAGACTTTCCTCTAAACTGGCCTAGGTGACTTTTATGGAACACTCCACTCAAAAACCACAAAAACATGCCTTCTTTACAAGTCATGGAACATTCATTAAGAAACCTAAACAAAATCTACATTAGTTATTTATTTTGCATAACAAATTATACCAAAACATAGTAAGTGAAAACAACAAACATTCATTATATCACAATTTTTGTGAGTCAAGAATCTAGCAGCTCTAAGAAACAATGGTGACATAGCACATCTTATATTTTCCTGGTTAGAGCTGGAACCCATACTATTAAGTGAAGTTTCCCAAGAATGGAAAAACAAGCACCACATATACTCACCAGCAAATTGGTATTAACTGAGCAGCACCTAAGTGGTCACATAGGTACTACAGTAATAGGGTATTGGGCAGGTGGGAGGGGGGAGGGGGGTGGGTATATACATACATAATGAGTGAGATGTGCACCATCTGGGGGATGGTCATGATGGAGACTCAGACTTGTGGAGGGAGGGGGGGAAATGGGCATTTATTGAAACCTTAAAATCTGTACCCCCATAATATGCCGAAAAAAAAAAAAAACACATAAAAAAAAAAAAAAAGAATCTAGGAACAGCTAAGCTGGGTGGTTCTGACTCTGGG
Organism: Microcebus murinus; assembly: GCF_040939455.1. Classification (NCBI taxonomy): domain Eukaryota; kingdom Metazoa; phylum Chordata; class Mammalia; order Primates; family Cheirogaleidae; genus Microcebus; species Microcebus murinus. The sequence continues at coordinate 33,721,954 of NC_134108.1, forward strand.
TCTCTTATGATGTAGTACAATCAAGGTATAGGTGGGGCTGCACACGTCTACCGTGCTGGCTCAGGGAGGTTCTGCTTTCAAGATCACTCACCTGGCTTGAGGCAGGCCTTGAAGCTCTGATCCAAAGTCACACATATGAGCCTCTCCACAGAGCTGTCTCTCAAAATGGCAGCTAGCAGCCCCACCAGAGGGAGAGGTCTAAGACAGATCACCTAAGACCAAAGCTGGAGACTTTTTATAACCTAATTTCAGAAGCAAGCTTCCATCATTTCTGCCTTATTCTACTTGTTAGAAGCTAATTGCTAAATCTAGCCTGTAAAGTCAAGGGGTTATACCAGGGGATGAATACAGAAGGCAGTGATCCCTGGGAAATCATCTTAGAAGCTGCCTACTATAAAACATATGCTGGAACATAAAAATAGTCTTGGCACATTTAGAATAGACAAATTATACACAGTAAATTCTTTGACCACAAAGAATTTTGGAATTAATTAGAAATCAATAACAAGAAGATATAAGGAAAAATCCCCAATTATTTGGCATTTAAACAACATATTTTTTTTTACATATACATGGATCAAAGACAAAAATCACAAGGGAAATTAGAAAATATTTTGAACTAATTGAAAATATATTCAAATGTTTGAAATGCAGCTAAAGCAACATTTCAGATAAATGTATAGTTTTAGTGGCTCATGATAAAGAAAAAGTGCCATCTAAAATCAATAATCTATCCTCCACCTTAAAAACATAGGAAAGAAAATTAAATGTAAAATAAGGAAAAGTAAGAAATTAATAAAGAGTTGAAATTAAAGAAATAGATAATGAGCAAACAATAATTAATGAAATCAAAACTTGCTTCTTTGAAAAGATCAAGAAAATTGAAAAACGTATAAAAGACCAAAGTAATGGAAAGTGGGTACCATGATTGTGAATTGGAAGATTAAATAATTAAGCTGTCAATTATCCCTCAAATTAATCTATATATTCAACACAATCCCACTGAAAATTCTAACTACCTTCTTAAGAATAGAAATTGACAAGCTAATACTAAAGTGATGTAGAAATGCAAAGGATCTAAAATAGCCAAAGTGATTTTGTAAAAAGAGAAAGTTGTAGGGCAAACATTACTTCATTTCACTGCTACTAATAAATCTACAGTGATCAAAACAATGTGTTACTGGCATAAGGTATAGAACTACAGATCAATGAAGCATGAGAGAGATGAGAAATAAACACACATATAAATGGTCAACAGATTTTCAACAAAGGCGCCAATGTAATTCAATGGAGAAAGATAGTCTTTTCATAAAATGGTACTGGAACAACCTGATATCTGTTGGAAAAAAATTGTACATTAAGCTTAACCTCACACTATGCACAAAAATTATTAAAATGAATCATAGACCTAAATTAAAAGGCTAAAATTATTCAATTTCAGAAGCAAACACAGTAGAAAAATCCCCACAATTTGGTAATGCCAAGTTTTTTTAAAAAAGCATAAATTATTAAAAATGTTAAGTTAAACTTCATTAGATTTAAAAATTTCTCAAAGATATTCTATTGAAAATGAAAACAAAAGCACCAGTCTGAAAGAAAATATTAGAGATACGTATGTCTGAAAAGTACTTGCATTTGTTATACACAAAAATAAAACTCTCGACTACTTAACAATGAAAAGACAAACAATGCAATTGAAAAGAGAGAAAAAGATTTGACCAGACATTTTGCAAAAGAAGACATTCAAATGGCCAATAAATATATGAAAACATCCTCTGTATTTAAAATCATCATTATCATTAATTAAACCACAATGAGTTGCCAAGTAGCTTAAGTTAAAAAGACTAAAGTAATAACTTTTGGTGTTCTTGTGGAAACACTGGAACTATCATATGCTGCCAATGGGAATTACATGATTTCACCTCTTTAGAAAACTGCATGACAGTCTTTAAAGTTATACATAAACCTATGATAGACTTAGCCATTCTACTCCTAGGTACTTACCAAAGAGAAATGAAAATTTATATCCACACAAAGACATGTACAGGAATATTTATAGATGCTTTAGTCATTAAAACCCCAAATGGAAAGAACCAAATGTTTTTTTATGGATGAATTGATGAAGACATTGTTGTATAGCCATCCAGTGAAATATTCCTCAGCAATGAAAGGAATGCAAAGACGTGAATGACTCTCAAAAGCTTTATACTGAGCCAAAGAAGCCAGATATTAAAGAGTAAATACTATATTATTCTATTTGTATAAAACTATAGAAGGGCAAAACCGATCTATAGTAACAGAGCACATTATTTGTTGTCAGGGGTGGAGGACTTTCACAGCAAAGAGGCCATAATTTGGGGTGCTGATGGAAAACAAATTCAGAGAAAACAGATAAACTCAGAGTGCTGCCAATAAATGTTGTGGCCTCAGGTTTATGATCAGACCAAAGGAGTGGCTGTAATTTTGTTGAGATCTCAGAAAATTGTAGAAGAGAGTCTCATTTTTCCTCTCAGTAGAAATTGCTTCTAATAATTTTGAGGACATGTTTCTTTGACCCACTCTGCTGTGAGCCTCTGCATCCTCACAAACAACCCCAAATAGAGAAAGAAAGACTCTACTTAGAGAAATATGTGGATGTCACTGTCATCTAAAGAATTTGATTATAATTTATACATAACAAGTCCACAGATTTCAAAAAGAATTACCAGCTTCAACCGAAAGGAATTGGCATTATCCAAAACACAAAAACACTTTGAGACCCCAACTTCTCACAGGCAGGAAGCAGGCTGAGAACACTACTCAGCTGCAAACATGGGTCATTTCCTAAGGAACAGAAGGATGACTCTGAGGGTAGTGTCAAGAGTCCATAGCATGGGGCCAGGAAGGATTCAAAAAGAACCACCCTCAGGGAACATGTTTGAGTCCTAATCAATATACTCCCTGCCTTCTGAGCAAGATAAACGGCAGCTTGTCCTCTAGTGACTGTCCCCAACCTTTTTAGCACCAGGGACTGGTTTCATTAAAAACAATTTTTCCATGGATTGGGGGTTGGGAAGGATGGCAAACGATGGGGAGATGGGGAGCAGATGTAAGTACTGGTGAAGCTTTGTTCACTCACCTGCCACTGACCTCTTGTTGTGTGGCCCCCTGCCTAATAGGCCACGGATTAGTACCAATCTACAGCTCTACTGGATCTCAGAATTATTTCAGCCCAGTGACTACAATGTCACTACATTGTCCCTCCACTTTTTGAATGGAGATGTCTGTTGTGGTTCTCCTGATCCTGACTCTCTTATTGTACGGTGGGTATGTTGGAGGCATATAGCTTGTTTCTTTCTTTGACAGTCTTCTAATCACAAGGAAGCCCTCGACCCCACCCCACTAGCCTCAACTGCACTTGGACTTGATTCACATGATGAGATCTTGGACTTAAAAAGTATAATCCTGGCAGGGATGAGACTGTGGGGGTTTAGAGAGATTGGTGAGTATATTCTGAAAGTGGGAGAAATGTGCATCATTTTTAGCCAGAGGGCTAACACTGATAGCTACTCTCCAAAAATGGCCCTCAGCGAAACCCCTTCCTGATCTTCAAGTCCCTTGATAGTCCTCTATAATTATTGATTTGCACTAGCCCTGTGATGTGCGTTAGCCAACTGAATGTAGTACTGTTGTCTCTGGCCAGTTCCTGTTGTAAGCCATAACGCCTGGTAGGTTCTGCTTTGTTTTTTTAGGATATCCTTGAGCTGCCATGTAAAAGAGTTCACTATTTTGTTGCAGAGACTGTTGGGATGCTCAGTTGTCACAGCATCCCAACAACTAAGCTCAGCTAAGATGCTTAGCTTTTGTCACCAAATGTCAGGCATGTGGGGAACCATCTTGGATGTTCCAGACTTAGTAGACATCACATGGAGCTCGACCCAGTTGATTCACAGAATGGTGGAGACAATAAAATGGTGTTGGTTTAAGCTACTAAATATTGGGGTGATTTTTTATGTAACAATAGATAACCAAGAGTCTCATATAAACCCCTAACTATATAAGAACATGAGATTGTATTGGAAAAAAATGAATATATTTTCTAATTATAATTTTCTCACTTTGAATTTTAGCTAATCTTAAGTCTTTTTCTCTGGAATATAATTATATAGCCACCAATATTAGAGCCTTCTGCGGTTGTTGCTGTATTATTGTTTTTTAGGCTTTTTGGCTCCTTTATTAAGGCTGCTTTTTACAAAGTTAAGTGACTGTTTAAGCCATTTATAGATTTTGGCAGGAAAGAAGATACCAGATGTCATGTATGTGATGAAAATATCCATAATCTTCCTGTTGTCATGAAAAGATCTTTTTAAACTCCTTTAGCGGAAGTTTAGATTTGTAGTGGCTTATCAGACATAGAAAAACATAACTTTTTCAAACATGAAGTATTTTTAAGATATTTAAGTATTATTCTTAACAGTGTTCTAATTTTAATGGTAAAAATGGAATAAAGAGGCTCAACTATGCTCTAAAAATATAAATTCTTCTTTTGGAAGTTTCTAGCATTAGAACTTGGCATATTAGCCATGGTGAAATGTATCAGGAGTATGAGTGATGATCAGAAATAGTGATTCTTTAATAAACTGGTACTCCAAAAACTATCTGATAGGTCTCAATGCTTCCACATTAGCTTAATTATATGAGATTATTATAAAGAGCTATTTTCTTTGTTTTACTCCCCATGGGAGTGCATTCCGGGCCAAAATTCTATTGTCTTATCAGAAAAATCTTGGGATTATCTCTAGCTTCTTATTTATTTTTCTAGCTTCAAAATCATGCAAAAAGTTACTTTAGGTCCTTAGTTTGAGTTATCATATCTTTATATGCATCTAAACATTGAATTCTGGAACTTATCCAGGGCTATCAAGTTGATTTAACATAACTTCATTTTTATGTTAAATAGGTCATGACTGGCAGAGCCAAAAGAAGTATAATAAACAAATTTTAACTTCTTATAGAATAAGAATTTCTTCAAGACTGTGTTCCCCCCTACCTAAATGAAGCCTCTAAATTATTCACCAGAACTTCTTAGCTTTTTAGATTTCTTTAGAAGTATAAACATCATGATGACAATGGATTCAAAGATGTTACTTTTGTTTCCAGGAAAGAGCCATAAGAATTAGAATCTGTTGGCAAGCATGCTTACTAAAGAGGAGGAGAATATAGTCTTTGGAATGACAGAAACGAGAAGACATTTGAGTGATTCTTGCTATACAAAAATGAAGCATCACATCCAAGTTTTTTTTTAAAGGATGACCTCAAGACCTCAATCTTTATGCAATTAAATTTGAAAGAAAACACATATTAGCTCAGATATAAGAACTGTTTTCTAAAAATCCTCAGTGAACAGAGCAACACTGAGAGATGAGCAAATAATCCTGTTTCCCTATTGTATGTTATAGAGAAACATATAATGAATAGAAAATTTATAGAAATACAAATGAATAAACATATGAAGCACTGCTTAATCTCACTGAAATTTAAGAATATTAAAATTTTAAAGTAAGATATTTTAATTCATCAGGGGCAAAATTGAAAAAAAAAATAAAGAAATTAAACAATCAGATAGTGTGGAGAAAATGTTTTTATAGCCTGTATTTGTACTTTTTGACCTAGCAATTCCACTTAATAATACCTGTCTTAAAAAATATACATGTGCATTCTTAAGAATAATTATTGTTGTACTATTTCAAATAATAAACAAATGGAAGTAATCTAGATGACCATTAATAGGAGAATGATTAAATAAGTTAGGAAAAAGAATGAAACAGAGACAGATACAGACATATTGAAAAATGAAAGTGTCCAAGATACATTATTAAGTGAAAAAAGCAGATTTTAAAACAAAATACACAATATTTTTCAATTTATTAAAAAAATTACAAAACAAAATTGTGCATTTCCATATGACCACATATATATTATGATACATATACATGGGATGATACACATGTAACATGCTGATCGCAGTAACCCTGGGGAAGGAGGAAGGAGCAATAGTGAGGCAAGGGCTCATAGAATAATTTTGTAATTATGGAGAAATAAAAAGAATGGGGGAAATCAATGTTGCTCAGAACTTTAATAAAACAATAGCACAAAAGGCAAACAAAACAATAAAGTATCACCTATCATGATGAACACAACAGCATCCCACATATCAATACTAATATTCAATGGGAACTGAGTATCCCACTTAAAAGACATAGAGTGGCTGAACAGATGAAAAAAATGACAACCCAGGTATCTGCTATCTCCAGGAAATAAATCTAACAAACAACAACTCACACAGACTCAAGATGATGAGATAGAAAAAACATGCCATGCAAATGGAAACCAAAAGAGAGCACATATAGCCATTCTTATATCAGAGAAAATAGACTTTAAATCAACAATGATAAAAAAGACAAAGATGGCCATTATATAATGGCAAAAGGAGCAATCAAACAAGAAAACATAATAATCCTAAATATATATGCCCCTAACACAGGAGGTCTCAGATTCCTAAAGCAAATACTACTAGATCTAAGCAAAGAGATAAACAGTTACATCAGTTCTGGAGAATTCAACACCCCACTGACAGAGCTGTAGAGATCACCAAAACAGAAAATAAATAAAGAAACAATGGATTTAAGTGAGATTCTAGAACAAATGGATTTAACAAACATCTACAGAATATTCTGTCCCCAAACTACTGAATATACATTCTTCCCATCAGCATGTGGGACATTCTCCAAGACTGATCATATATTAGGCCATAAAACATGTCTCAGCAAATTAAAAAAAATTAAAATTATACCATGTATCTTCTCAGACCACAGTGCAATAAAAGTAGAAATCAATTCTGAGAGAAACATTCAAATCTACAAAAAGTCTTGGAAATTAAACAACCTGTTGCTAAATTATCCTTGGATAAATGATAAAATTAAGATGAAAATCAAAAGAGTCCTCAAACTGAATGACAAAGAGGACACAAGTTATCAATAATATATGGGATACAGAATAAGCAGTCCTAAGAGGAAAATTCATAACCTTAAATGCCTACATTAAAAAGACACAATGATTATAAATTAACAACCTAATGTCACATCTCAAAGAACTAGAACAAGAGGAACAAATCAAACCCAAATCCAGCAAATCTACAAATGTCATTCACCACATAAATAAAAGCAAAAACAAAGACCATATGATCCTCTCAATAGATACAGAAAAAACATTTGACAAAATTTAGCACCGTTTTAAGATAAGAACACTTAACAAAATAGGCATAGATGGCACTTACCTAAAGATGATATAAGCTATATATGACAAACCCACAGCCAACATCATACTGAATGGGGAAAAATTGAAAGCATTCCCACTTAGAACTGGAACCAGACAAGGTTTCCCACTATCACTGCTTCTATTCAACATAGTGCTGGAAGTCCTGACCAGAGCAATCAGACAAGAAAAGAAAATCAAGGACATCCAAATGAGGCCAGAAGAGGTCAAACTATTGCTCTTTACTGATGATATGACCATATATCTAGGAAACCCCAAAGATTCTGTCACGTGACTACTGGAATTTATAAACAAATTCTGCAAAGTCTTAGGTTACAAAATCAATGTATGGAAATCAGTAGCATCCTTTATACCAACAACAGTCAAACTGAGAAACAAATCATAGACTCAGTGCCCTTCACAATAGCAATAAATAAAATAAAACACCTAGGAATATATTTATTGTTATTTTAGAGTGTACTCCTTCTACTTGTAAAAAAAAAACAAAAAAGTTAACTGTAAAACAGCCTCAGGAAGGTCCTTTGGCAGGTATTCCAGAAGAAGGTGTTGTTATCATAGGAGATGATAGCTTCATGCCTGTTATTGCCCTTGAAGACCTTTCAGTGGGATAAAATATGGGGGGGGGGGGACAGTAATATGATTATCCTCACCCTGTGTAGGCCTAGGCTGAAGTGTGTGTTTGTATCTTAGTTTTTATCGAAAAAGTTTCAAAAGTAAAGAAATAAAAATACAAATTTTAAAAATAGGAAAAAGGTGCCATGGACAGACAATACTAGACAGTGATTTCAAATATGTACCACAAATTGAAGGCCATGAAGGCAGACACCTTGAATTTTGACTCTAAATTTTGATCTATTTGCTTCTATATTTGCCACTAGCCACTCAATAAACCCTTGCTCTCGGTTGGGAGTCAGTAAAGATTTATTTAAGAATAATTGCAGATTTTCTCAAGGAATATTGTTTTGATTAGCTAGCATTTGAATACAATCATGCATTGTTTAATGACAGGGATACATTCTGATAAATGCATTATTAGGCAATTTTGTTGTATAAAAATTATAGAGTATATTTATGCAAACTTAGGTGGTATCGCCCACTACCCAGCTAGGCTATCAGCCTATTTCTCTTAGGCTACAAACCTGTAAGGCATATAACTGTACTGAATACTGTAGGCAGTTGTAACACAATGCTAAGTATTTGTGTATCTAAATGTACCTAGACACAAAAAAGATAAAGTGAAAATATAATATTATAATCTTTTGGGACCACCATTGTATGTGTGGTCCATTGTTATGGGGTTCATGACTATACCTAATACAATTCAATTTTGATTAAATAGCTTAAGTAGTAGTTGCTTACATTTGTCATTATAAAATTGTCTTCATTATTTACAATCTTCAGTTGCAATAGCATGTAATAATTTGTAATTTACCACAATTGAAATTGAATCTCTTATGCTTCACAGGTAGTGAAGTGATGTCAGCTTCCCCATCCACTTTTTTCTATTTGGCAGTTTATCCCAATTTGGGATTTTATTATTCTATCTTCATCATCTTCTGTACAGTTTGGCTCATAACATGATGAAAACTTTGTTGCTCTCTGAAATATTTCCCAGATAATAGCCAACTGTTAAATTTGGTGAGCAATATAGAGGTCTAAGAAAGTACCAATTGTTATCCCTCAAATAACTTCCTGCAGGATTTTGGCCTTGTATTTCAAGAAACACACTGAGAATCTGAAGAGACCATTTATATTTTCTTTCATTCTGCATTACTGGATTTTTAAGAAAGAAATTATGTGCTATAATAGTATCCTTGACTTTGAGAATTCTTGAAAGTCTCAGGGGGTATCCTTGAGAATGTAAGAGTCTCTTGTAGCAAGATTAGATGTATGGGACACTTGTAGTTTATGTGAAACTTTCAGATTCACAGTGAATGAGGTTTCCCTGGTGGTGGCCGATACAAATAGAGATATCAGAACAAAATGAAGCACAAATTCCTTCTGCAGTTAGGAAGCTCTAACTTCATGATAACATGGAAAGAGAGGAGGGCACAAAACATACAACATTTATATTAATTTCTTCAGTAAAAGCACAGTTGAAATAACTTCTGGAGATTTTAAGTAATAAGTAAAAAAATACAGACACTCAAAAATCTGATCATAGACTGGGAAGAATAATGGGAAGACAATGCACAAGTTGTTCTTGAGCCACAGGACGATTACAGGTGATAGCCACTGCCTTAGGGTAGTGACAGCATGCAACACCTCACCAGGCATTTGTCCTGAATAAGCATTATTACCAATGCATTATTTTAGGAAACACGGTCTGAAATAGTTGAGTGTGTAAGGAGCGGTGTTTAAGGACTGGAGTCCCATTTAGGTCTTCTCTGAGGCTATGATAGCTATGTATACACTTAAGAAGCAGTTTCTTTTGTATTTTCATCTTATTGATCACAGGATTGTGCTCCACACATGCATCTGTTTCTGTAGTATTAATTCTATCTCAAAATTAAAGTTAAGTTACTGGAGTGAAAAAGCCTCAAGTCTGTAGACTTCAAGCAAGTGAAAGAGAAAGAGAAGCCAAGTTTTGGCAACTGACCATGGAAAAATATACAGCAAATAGGTTTGGTCCAGATTTGTTCCTTATCTCACAGGTGTTTTATAAGTATATTATTAAATGTGATGAAGTATGTATAACGCTAGGTACCTAGTAAGCACTAAGTAAATGTTACCAACCATGAAGGTTTCTATTGCCAATTTTATGACATGGAGTATCTTGTACACTTTCATGTGTCCTTTTTTCCCCTAAACTGTTGATAAATAACAGGATTCTTTCATTTATTTCTTCCTTAATTACACCTAATTAAACTAGTTTTAGAATTAAATAGATTCATCTAATATGTCCCCTTTCAGAATTATCTATCCAACAGTAATATAATGTGAGCCATGATTACGAGTCATATATGTAATTTAAAACTTCCTATTAACCATATCAAAAAAACAAAAAGAAACAGGGAAAATTAAATGATGTTATATGCTTTAGCCCAATATTTATAAAATATCATTAATTTCATTGCTTTAGTATAATTAATATAAATTTATTAGACAAAACTTATATTTTTTAATTTTTAAAAATCTAGTGTATATATTATACACATCTCAATTCAGATTAGCCACATTTCAAGCATTCAATAGTCAGATGGACAAACAGATTTATATAAGAAGAGAATGCAATTGCAGGTAAAGAAAGTCATCTCTATGTATTTTCAACCATTTGCAAGTGGATACGGTAACTTTTTCATGGGTCATAATAAGTAAGGAGAGTAGCAGACAAAGATTTTTTATTGGTTTGTCTTTGTTTTTAAATCATTTCTGATAATAATAATCTACTCTATGATACAAAAGCCTAGTGTTTCTCAGAAACACCTGACTTAAACAACCATCAATTCTTTTGGGCATTCAAAATTAACTTCTGTTGAGGATCATGTTAATTAGTTAATCCAGTCATAAACACAGGATAAAAATTGATTTTGATAGTCCAATGAGATAATCTATATGAAAGCATTCTGTAAGCTATAAAGCACAATTAAAATAGTAATGCTCATCCTTTTCTTTGTAAATGGACTTTCCCTTTATGAGTTAGTCATGGAAATCAGGCAAATTCTTCTATTTCTTAAACTCTTTTTTTTTTTTTTATTTTGGCATATTATGGGGGTACAGATTTTAAGGTTTCAATAAATGCCCATTTCCCCCCCTCCCCCCCCCTTTTTTTTTTTTTTTTGAGACAGAGTCTAGCTTATTGCCCAGGCTAGAGTGAGTGCCGTGGCGTCAGCCTAGCTCACAGCAACCTCAAACTCCTAGGCTCAAGCAATCCTACTGCCTCAGCCTCCCGAGTAGCTGGGACTACAGGCATGCGCCACCATGCCCGGCTAATTATATATATATATTAGTTGGCCAATTCATTTCTTTCTATTTATAGTAGAGACGGGGTCTCGCTCTTGCTCAGGCTGGTTTCGAACTCCTGACCTCGAGCAATCCGCCCGCCTCAGCCTCCCAGAGTGCTAGGATTACAGGCGTGAGCCACCGCGCCCGGCTAAACTCTTAGTTCTCAAAATAGTGAGTAAAAGAACAAACCCAGGTTGGGATTGATTGACAAAGAGGATATTGAAAGCTTCCCTTTGTCTTTCCTCCCACCTCCCCCAACCCAACTATTTCAAAGTTGTGTAATGACTCTATGGTTCTCTAATTATTAGAAATTATCTTTCTTTTTCTTTTTCAGTGTGGATAAATAGCTGATTAGTATTTCTTTGATTTTATAGAAGTTAGTCACTTAGTGGACAACATTGAATGTATTATTTCTGTTTACTTTAGAATGCTTAGAACATTGGCAACAAGAAGAGATAATTCAGAGACGGTGATAGAAATGATAAATTAATGCAAGGTCAATGTCAATCTTATAAGCTAAATAATTTTTGTGCATGATGAGTATTGAAAACTATTTAGACTGGGTAGAGGAATAATGGGGATGATGACAGTTATTTTAATTAATGAGTGGTTAGAGAATGAAGTGAACAAGACAGTCATGTCTAATTCTGGGAGAAGAACTTTTCCAGGCACAGGGAAGAGACAATGAGAAGTCCTGGAGAGGATAAGGTTCTTGTCCTGGCTAGCGTGGAAGCGAGTGTAGGCCCACTAGACCTGAGAGTTGGCAGGGAGCCAGATCATGTAAGCAGTGATTATTGTACTTTTCTATTCTGAGTAGGATAGGATGCCAACAGATTTTTTTTTTCTATAACAGTAAGAATACTTAACATGAGATTTACCCACTTAACAAATTTTTATTTCAAAGTAATTGTTAAGGAATTTTTTAAAACTTATTACATATTGTTTACATAAATTATGATTCAAATATAGCAATTTTTCTTTATAAATCAGTAAAATTGATTTATTTTTAGCTTATGATTAATATCAATATAAAATTTGATTCCATATCCCTCTTTAGGGATAATAAGAACTTTAGAACCCACTTTACAGTCCAACTTTGTCAACTATATGATTTGATATTTGTAGACTTCCTATTCTTGACTGGATTTTATTTTTACTTTATTCTTAGTTCTTCATCTTTTGTAATCTATTGGTTTTATGTATAATTGTTAAATAATTCAAATCTCTCTTATAACATATACTGTATAAGTATATATTAATATAATGTATATATATACCTGTGTGTACATATACATACAGATTTATGGTGAATATAATTTATCTATCTAATCTATGTATCTGTATATGTATATTTCTATCTATAGAGAATAAATTGTATTATTGTCAAATATTTGCTGCCCTTCTCTGATTTCTCTCTACCAGGTTATGCCTGAGGATGATAATATTCTTAGCATGACTGATATCAGATTTGTCCATGTGACTTGACTTGGCTAATAAAATGTGACATGTGACATATGCCACATCCACTTACATATTTGCAATGTAAATATATATCTTTATGTATGTGTATCTATATTTATTAATGCATGGGAGAATTAATTTGTCTTTACGTATAAAGTACTTAAATATATAGTGTCTTTAGAGATTATTACGTTTTTAGAACATTTTTGTCTATTCAAGAATAAATTTATATATATTATCCAAGGCTTAGATACATTATCAGTAACTCCAACAATACTTGCAGACCAGTACTATAACATAGATCATATGTAATGTGGCCACTAGCCACCTGGGGCTGTTTAAATTCAAATTAACTACAATTAAGAATTTAGTTACTTACTTGAACTAGCCACATTCTAAGTGTTCAATAGCCATATGTAGCTAGTGGCTAGTGTTAACAGCACAGATACAGAAGATTTTTATCATTATAGGAAGTTCTATTGGAAAGCTTTATTATGGATGACAGAATGTGTTTTTGACTTGAAGTACAGATATTTTTTATTTCCCACTTTTCCTTTCTAAAATAAGGTGGTGACCAGTTTTTCATTGTGGAATAGTACTAGTTGATTATTATTTTTGCCACAAAAATCACAAATTGGCAGACATGTTCTAATGAGAAAATATCTGAATTGAAAGTCATTATATGTTGTTCACTTATCAGAAAAAAAAATCCAAGATTAATTGTAGTGACATTTCTATTAGCATATAAATAATTGGACTGGAGAGTAGGCACATTTTGGAGTTCAAAGTGACATTATTCCTCTCTCATAAAAGCTAAGCAATGAACCATTCTGATGAAACTCACTTTTAGAATTAATGTAACTAGTATACTAAAATACTAGAAAATAAACTGTCATGTAGGCTTTATTTCCGCAGCTAAATAAAGAAACTGTCTTATTAGTAAATAGTTAATAATTAGTGAAAAATACTAGGTGATGCAGTTGAGTGACAGAGGAGTTGGTGGAAAAAACCAAAAGCTTCATTTAAAAGTGCCAGAATGCTTTTTGAAATGTTTTGTATATTGATAATTCTCATCTCTTTATTTTTATTATCATCTTGTCAAAAGTAACCATTAGAGGCGATGGGCACATGGTCACCTTGAATAAAATTGAATTTGGTCACAGAAGCATTCTGTTAGAGGCTGTCATACAACAGTTTTCATCTTTTGTGTTGCTGCAAAAGTGAAATTGATTAGTAACAATCTTAGATATAGTAAAATTTGTCCAGGATTTTATAGTGGCATTTGTGGCATTGATCTACAAGTTAATGAGATGTTTGTGTGCTACCTTTTTTAACCGAGAGCAGCTCTGTACAGTTGTAATGTAATGCAAATGAATGTCTGCTTGCATATTGATATTTTTACATGTGGGTTTTTAGAAAGTTAAATGGAACGATGCTGAAACAAAATTCCTAATTTTCTAAACAGAATGATGATGAAGTCTTTCTTCCTTTTTTTTTTTAAAAAGAAGATTGTTTAATGGCACATTTTGGTTACATACCATGGATCCTTTTCTGTGCTTGGATGGTTTAGAGATGAATAGTGAAAATATGTAGAATGTGAATGTTACTGTTTTCTGCTTTTACTTTGATTGTGGAAAATGTTTATACAATACACAATTAAAAGTCATAGTAAGCTGATACCAAAGTAAAAAAAGGAGTTAAAAAATGATATCTTGATGTGCCATATGGTTACTTCAAGCATTCTGTAGGGTGATGGGAAAAATGTATATTTTGTATCAAAATGTAAAATGTTTTATTAAAAGCCTCATAATTCTTTCTCATTGACTTCTCTGTTGTTATCTCAGAGAAGCTTACCTAGATTGGGAAGTCTAACTAACCAATCCTCTATAAGAACTTTTAATTTGAAAAGTATTTCAGTATTTTTTAATTTAGGGATTCAGTACCTATCTTATGCTATAACCTCAAATTCTGGTGCCAAAATCTAATTAGTGATGATAATGCTAATGTTAGATACAGTGTTGGAGCATTATATAATATGTTCATGAAACACACATGTTTTGTTGATGATGGTAGTTTTAGAGAAAAGATGCTTTGCATATCAGCAGACCAGGATTTTTCCTTAAAGAATTTATTATCAAAATAATATGCTGTCCTACAATTTTAAGGAAGTTTTTCAAAAAGAAAGCATGTGATAGAATTTTAAGATAATTCTTAACCTGATTTCTTGGGAAAATTCTCCAATGGGTTGCAATAGTTTCTAGAAACACAATCCTACATGCATATTTCATTATGAATATTATAAACATTCCTCAAACTGTCAATAGGTAATTTGTAGACAATTTCCTAATTTGAACAGTTGCCACTATTCACCATTCTTTGCTCATCTGTTTTTTATCGTCTCCACTACTGTACTTCCCGAATTCCTTTGCATTCTAAATGCCTAGAATGTACTGCTTTCTTCCTTCTTCCTGATATAGCCTTTTCCCTTTTTAAACTTCCATCCCAAGCCTTAAGGTTAAATTTAAGGCAATTTCTAGCAACCAGTATTGGTTTGGAGATAAATACACGATCCAAGTTTGCTCAATGAGAATGAATGCAGGAAATTATATTGGTCTAAGAAGAGTTTCCATGTCTTCTACTGGATGTGAGCTAAGAAGCATTTTGTTGAGTTGCTGCTGGTCGCAATCTTGTGAACATGAGAGGAATTGACCAGTGGACAAAGTTGGCATGCCAAGAATGGCAAAGCAGAGAGATAGCAAGAATCTGGGTCTATTACAACATCATCTGGTCACAGCATCCTGACTTGCAACTCCTTACACATTTCACAGTTTTACCATAGTATTGGTTTGTTTGAACATATTATTTATATTGCAGTTCAATATCATATTATATGTGGTAGATATAAAAATAAAGAATATCAGTGCTTGAAATGTCTATATGAAAAGGCACTTTTCTTATAATCCAAGGCTATGAAAAAAGACATACTGGATTCAATAGAATTATCTATAAACCATATCATTTTCTTGTTTTTCTCCTACCAGAATATGCTATTAATTAGAAGAAGGATATCAGTAATTTTCCTCACCACTGCAGGGACAGTTTTTTCATTACAACTTAGGTCCAGTAGAGTTAGTACACTGAGATCTAGAGAGAAGTGTGGTAATACTTCCATAATAACAATGATTATAATGATGTCATTAACACTTTGTTAGAACACTTCTCATAAGTATTTCTAAATGATCTAGGATGTAGCGCCCCCATTCTGTACAGACTTGAGCAGAGGTTAGGAATGACTTTTTATTAATGCCACAGGAATATCAGGCAAAGTGACTTTTTTTTAATGTCTGGTCTACTCAAAACTCCAAGTCTATTTCTATATTCTGCAAAACTCATGACGTGGTGTTATTGTGGTCAATGGGGCTAGCAGCAATGTTCTGTGATGTATTATACTCTAATAAACTTTCAGTTCCTCTGTATGTACAGGGGATAAGGCCTATTTTATGGCTTCAACTTCAACTTCAATCTAGTAAGGGTTGGAAACATTTAATCCTATGGCTCAGTGTTGCTTTATCAGGGTCTTTATACTTAATTGGAATTTTAACCCCCTTTCACAAATTCTCTAGAAAGTCTATGGCCCTGTCACAGCTTCTCTTTCAGACTTACCTGTAAGTTTACTGCTACATTAGGGATGTCAATTCCTCTGAAGGCATATGGCATACACAGCAAAAATCCTAAGGAAGAACTTAAAATGTGATAGAGCCTTTTAATAAATATGATCCTTTTTTCTGCTTCAAAATTTTCTTTCAAAATAAGCTGCTGATGTGTAATATCTTATCTCTGGTTTCATGAAGACTTTTCTTCCTCATTAACTTGACATAGAGAACATCCATCCTGGGGGTTGAATAAATATTGAGCTCAGTTGCTTTGCTTTCAGTCAGTTTATAATCACCACATATCTTTATGCTCTTGTCAGGTTTGAACAATGGATGATAAAGAAGTTACACTATGGGGGGCATAGATTTAAAAATTAGGGGCTTTTCCAGATAAAGAAAGAATAGCTTTCATCCTGCAGAGAGCTCTAGATTCAAAAGGCAAAATATCCGCAGGGCTGGATCAAGTTTTACTGTGAGGAGATTTTTGCCAAAGGCAGTATTCTGGCATATGAAATTGTTATAGAGGTTATACTCAAAGAATCATGAAATGTTAAACTCAATGAGACCTTAGAGTTCATTTTATCCTACTCCTTCATTTATAGATACGCTGTTAGCTCCTGATCCATTGTCTAGCCTAATATCAATGAAAGTTCAGAATGGAATTGAGAATGAACATTTAAGTCTCTTGGCTTTCAATCCAGGGCTGCTTTCACTATGAAATAATTTGAGTTATGAATATCACATTCCAATTTTGTAAAGCATCTACATAGTACATAATTATATTATTTTAGGTTAACCTGGAAACTGAGTTTCTGAGAAATTGTGATTATCCCAAGATTAAATAGTAGTAGTAATAGAATTGAGATTAAAAGTCTTGTTTTAAATTCTCATTTTGCTGCAGTATTTATGACACTTCAATTGGGCCATCAGATCTTGATTATGTGTATTGGTAAAGCAGAGCCTATCCTTCATAATTCATGTGTTGGAGATTTGGTCTCATGTGTGGCAATATTGGGAGGTGGGTCAGTTAAGGGGTGATTAGGTCATTAAGAGGGATTAATGCCACTCTGGTAGAACTGGATTAATTATTGCAGGAGTGAGTGAGGTCTGCTCTCCCAGGACCGGATGAGTTACTGTGAGAGCAGGTTGTTGTAAAGGGAGGGTACCCTTGTGTTTTGCTTCTTTTCACATGTTCCCACTTCTCCTTTTGCTCTTGCACCATGTTTTGGTACAGCATGAGCCCTTTACCAGAAGCCAATCAGATGTGGCTACCCATTCTTGGACTTTCCAATGTTCAGAACTATGAGCCCAAATAAAACTCTTTTCTTTATAAATTACCCATCTCAGTTATTCTGTTATAGCAACAAAGAATGGACTAAGGCACTCTTCAAGTTAATAAACACAAATGGATGTAATCCAGCCAGTAGAGGCAAGCAATACTACTAATAGCAGATCCATTAGCCCCAATTTAGCAGCGTTGCTAATTGTAGAAAACAGGTGTGGAAAAATTGAGTCTTTTCTTATGTGCGCTATCTTCATAATAAGTAACATTTTTTGAGACCATTATATTTTTAACAGTGTTATGGCTTCTAGAAGTTTATTGTTCTTATTCCTTTCTTCATTTATAGCTGGCTTGCTATCTGTGTGGGTAAGGGGGGGGTGTTTGATATTAATTTAAAAAGCCTAGAGAGAATGGGAAGAAAGTAGGAACACACACATACTAAAGGAAAGGTAAGGTGGAGATTTCTTGTGTCTCTCAAGTATTCTTTGGTCAGAGTATAAAGAATATTCAATGTGAATTATGAAGACTATCTTCTCTTGATGCTGAAATTACATATTCTAATATAACTTTAAAAAATAACTTTATCCTTTATCCTGTGAGTTGTCTCTTGCAAAAATACTTATTATAGAAAAATATTTTGAAAAAGAGATAAACATGAGCATAAACTTTCCTATACTTCAATAGTTAATTACTTTAATAATTTTAATGAATCTTCTTTTCATTTTTTGCCCTGCTCAATTTGATTTGTAACCAGCTCTTTTCAATTAAATTAATATGAAGCCAACATATTTTATGAATAGTATATTTTATGCATAGTACATTTTATGGATATACTATAACATGTATAACCAGTCTTGTATTGTTGACCATTTCTTATTTTTCAGTATTAAAAACAATATTTTAATATACACAGTGTACCCCTGTTAAATCTTTTAGTACATCTTTGATTTATTATTTTATATGAATAACTAGAATTGGCACTTCCATATCATATTACCAAATTTGTGATTGAATAAGCTTAACTCAGTTGAATTAAAATTTAAAGATACTGTTAATCAAATGTTTCTTGTATACTTATTTTTTGCAAAGCACTCTGATAGGTACTGTAGGAATATAAGGAAAAATAATGTCTGTGTGCCAGATTGCTAATTGTTTTCAAATTGTTATTCTTGGTTGCCCAGATAGCTCAGTTGGTAGAATGTGAGACTTTTAACATAATTGCTCTTTCTCACTTCCTTCTTAATATTATAGAATCTGTGATTTTAAAGGTATGGTTTCCAGTGTATAGGCTCTTTGCCAGCCTCTCTTGAAGCTATGTTGGTTGTGGGACAAAGTTATGGCCAATGAGATATAAAAATAAAATAGTATATGTAAATTCTAAGGAGTGTCTCTAAGGAGGTAGAGGACTGGTCACTGGAGTAACTGTAATGACTGGAGCCTCAGTGGCCATTTTGGCCTTGAGAATAAAAACAATATTTGGGGGATGTTAGATCAGACAGAGAGAGAGAACATGTGCACACATTCCTGACAATGTGCAATTCACACCAGCCCTGGACAGCCTAGCTGTATTGTACTTTTTCTGTGAAAAAGAATTAAAATCTCTTCTTTGATCCATTCATATTTTGGAGGTGCTTTCACATGTGGCTCAAACCTAATGATATTTAATAAATAATTGTTCCTTGGAAGTAGGACACAGTAAAAGAAATACTTGGGAAGACATGGAGAAATACCTGGATATAAACTAAGTTTGAAACAAAGTTTCAAGGTTCTAAATAGGCATATTAATATCAGACATTTTATGCCTCTATATCTTATTCTGGCAATATGGATAATCATAGAGAATTCTACCCATATTTATAAATATAGGAGAATAGGTCTAAACGATGAGTTGAACACTTTTTCCTTTAAGTAAACATAATGTGTTCAATTCTTTACTTCAAGGCAGGAGAATTCAGAGGTATAAATCTTGCCTTAACAGAGACCAGCTAGGTCTTTTGTGAATGCATGTGTCATTGGAATAATCATATTATTTGCATGCATGTAGCTTCAATTAGTTATCAATGATCAAATAACTAGAAATAAAATAAAAACTAACAATAGGGGATTGAACTGGTCCTGAGATTATTTAACCCATCTTTCTGGCAGGAAACAGTGTATAGTTATCTTTTTTTGTTCCCACTGCACTAAAGAAGAAATAATGTTGAATTAGAATTGGAACGCCAGTCCACACACAGGGTATATTACTCAATATATTATGTTGATACCAACAGACCAGTACTTATAGTTTGATTCAGTAGTACATATAATTTGTATGACCATACCCACACTGTCATGTTTTTTTCCATATAAAATTATAGCATAAAGATATTTATAAACACTATAGATTATTTTTTTTGACAGCTTTAAAAATCTATTTTATGGATTCACCACAATTTCCCTAGTTATTCTGCATTATTTGGGTATTTTTGTCAATTGAGTGATTGTTTCTAATTTTTCTCTCTAAAGCATTTTATTTTTAATATTAATTACTCAGGCATGTTTTCCACAGTAGAATTATTGGTCAAGAGTTCAGTCATATTTAAAGGCCTGAATACATATTTCCAAATTGCTTTCCATAAGAGTTGGAGAAAGTTAGCTATGTATAAATGTGCTGTTTGGGGCAGCTTGGTGGATTGTTTTGTGAAGTTAAAGAGAGGATTCTGTTTCACTGTCTCTCAACTAAGGAGCCATCTTGACATAAGTTTCACTGTGTTTCATTTATTTTGCATTCTTTTTGTAGCTTTTTGAGGTATAATTGATTTACAATAATACTACACAAATGTAATGTATACAATTTGATCAATGTGGACATATGTGAATATCCACGATTACATCACTACAATCAAGGTAATAAACACATATATTAACTCCAAATTTACTTGTGTCATGGCTTTTTTTTTTTTTTTTTTGTAGTAAGAACACTTAACATGAGATCTACTTTCTTAAGAAATGTTTAAGTACATAATATTTTATTGTCAACTTTAGGGTTTATGTTGTACAGCAGGTATCTAGAACTTACTCATCTTGTATAACAATAACTTTATACCCAGTGAACAAGAACACCCCTTTTCTTCCTCCTATCCCTTGGCAATCTCTCTCCTTCCCTCCCTCCCTCCCTCCCTCCCTCCCTCCCTCCCTCCCTCCCTCCCTCCCTCCCTCCCTCCCTCCTTCCTTCCTTCCTTCCTTCCTTCCTTCCTTCCTTCCTTCCTTCCTTCCTTCCTTCCTTCCTTCCTTCCTTCCTCTATTTTAGATACCACATGTAAGTGAAATTATGCAGTATTTATCCTTCTATGACTGATATTTCAATCAACATGATGTCTTCCAGGTCCATCCATGTTGTCAAAAATGGTAGGATTTCCTCCTTTTTTAAGGCTAAATAATATTTCATTATATATATCTATATCTGTATATGTCACATTTTCTTTATCCATTAATCTGTTGGTGGATATCTGGATTGTTTCCGTGTCTTGGCCATTGTGAATAATGGTGCCATGAACATGGGAGTGCAGTATGTTAGTCTTTTCCATCTCATACTTGGCAATTATATATTTTTGGGAGGTGATACAGTGTGAAGGACATGGGGTAACATAAAGATATTAAGGGAAGTTGGGGAATTGAAATAGGAAGAATAAGCAAGAAGAGATTACAAAAGACAAATTTTGTTTCTACTAAAAATTTCCATAGGATCAACCCCTCTTTAACTTCCTGAGTTAAAGTGATCAGACTCTGGAAAACCTGATAAAGACACTTGCAGCTTCTGTAACTTATTTTGGAGAATAATTTCCTGATGTAGTCAATAAACAGGCTATACTGGGGGCAACTCTAAGTCTGGACCTGATATCAGATATTTTAAAAGTTAGTCTATTTGAATGAGTTAATAAAAAGTTTTATGTCCAGATCTCAGTTACTTGTCTTTACTATCTACTTTTTATTCTGAGCCAAAAAGAATTTTAAAGGATAACAATATATTGTTAGAAGCAAAATCTAGTGAGTTGTTCTTTTACCTAAGGAAATACCTCAGGGCAGAATACAGAAATGACTAGAATAATGTTGGCAAACATTGACTTGCTTTTCACTATTTATACATTATTTTCAACAAAACCAATTCTAAATAAAAGATTTGCTTTTATGATGCATTATTTACCTGAGGAATTTGGGTTAAGATTTATGAAAGTAATTGATTTAATCATCATCTTTTTCATTATCACAAATATGTCAAGCAGCCTGGGGCACAATAAGATGTCTGTAGTTTTGTTTGAATTCAGCATCTGCCCACAGAGCTAATGCCATAGCAACTAAGAAACACTTGTACCTTTTTCTTAAGAGACTGCATCTTAAGAAACCTTTTATACTCTATCCCCGTTACATTTTGGGACTGAATGGTGCATCCTCTGAACATTACCATTCTGTCCTCCTCTTTTTCCAGAGATCTCATGCTTTTACTCCTCTTAAACACCAAGCATATTTCTAACATGAACCTCTTTCCTTCATTCCATTCACATCCATAAATGTCTAAATGTCAAAGAGACTTTTTTAGTTAACTTGGCTTTGGGTGGGAGAAAATTTGAGTGTGGCAGCATTTTCCTAGGCTTAGACTTCATATCTAGCATGTCTGAAGATTAGCAGCCAAATGATAAAATTAAGGGGCTCAAATGCAAAGCTATCACTGAAGCTGAGACATCATTATCTTAAGCTGGAGAAGACAGTCCCTATTGGTGCTTCTTGCCTTTTAGTATTCTTCTCTGAACCACTTATTAGCATGCTGACTTTCCTCAAAAGAAGAATAGCCCACTTTCTTTCTCTCCTTTAATGATTTAGTTTTCAAATGCTGTAGATTATTTCTAAAATAATTTATTCTTTTATATATCGACCTTTTCAATAAATAATTTTTGAAAAATTTAAGAAGATATACTCTTTATAATCCTTTTTATTGTGGTACTATACGCATAATATAAAATTTTCCATTGTAACAATTATTGAGTTTAAGGACATTCACATTGTTGTGCTATCACCACCACCATCTTTCTCCAGAACTTTTCTATATCCCCAAACTGAAATGTTGTTGTACCCCTTAAATAATAACTATTTCCCCTTCCCCCCATCTCCTGATCTCTGTGAATTTGACTACTTTAGGTACATCATAGAAGTGAGATCATATGACATTTGTCCTTTTGTGGCTGGCTTATTTCCACTTAGCATAATATCTTTAAGTTTCATCCGTAGTGTAGCATGTGTCATAAGTTCATTCCTTTTTAAGTCTGAATAGTATTCCATTATGTATGTACACACCACATTTTGTTTATCCATTCATTCATGAGTGGACAATTGGGTTGCGACTAGTATGAATAATGCCGCTATGAACAACGGTATATGAACATCCATTAGAGTATCTGCTTGCAATTTTCTGGATATATTAATATAACCAGAAGTAGAATTGCTAGATCATATGGTGATTCTGCATCTAATTTCTTGACAACCCCCTGTACTATTTTCCACAATGGCTCATATCTTCCCCTTCCTCTCTCATGCCCCATAATTTATTCTTAATTCCTAGTGGAACACTTTCTGCAGTGCCTCTAGATTTTTGTGTGCTTCAAGCCTTAAGAGTTCATTCTGGAACTATTATATATCGTTAGTTGGTTTATTCTCCTCATTCACTTCATTTTTGCATTTTTATTTTGTTATGGAATAGAGTACATAATATATCTAGCAAATTCTCCCTTCTTTTATAATTCTAAGTCTATAATATTGCAAGTGAAATTTGATAAGTAACATCAAACAATCAGCTATTTGCAAGATAAGAAAAAACATCAAAGAAAATAAAAATAATTTAATTTTAAATGAGGTGTAAGGTATTTGACCCTTAAAAAGCACTGAAAATGCACCACAATACTTAGTAGCCAGTTTAAAGGAAGTGGCAAGCTTACCTATATGCTTACAATTTGTGTATTGTAGACCATACCTCTTGCCGCTTCTGTGTCTATGAAATACATGTTTGCTGAGAAATAGTGAAGTTGGTTACTACATTTGTAGATTTAAAGCTGAATTTCTTACAGAGCTACAGTATTTGTAGGATTTTATTGGGTTCTCATAGGTGTTATCTATAAAATTTAAGTACTTTTCAGGTGTGGGCTAGCAAATGTGCAACTGTCTCTCCGTATATACTATAATGGGGAAGAAAGAAGTAGAAATATTTTTAAACATGATTACAAAAGCAAAAACTTAAAAAGGCTTTTAAATTTTAGTTAGAGTACTTGCTGGTAATATAAAAAATATATATAACATAAAATGCCCCCTAAATATTTATTTCTTTTTTTCTTAAAAAAGAAAAGATTGCAGTAAATGGTTTATGTTAATAGTTTATATAACGGAGTCCTAGTAATTCATAAATGTTCTCTGGAGGTATAATGCTATGTTCATCTCTGATTGCTTCAATAAATAAATTCTCGTCTTCTCTACAACCATTTGTAAGCACATACTAACTTTACTTTCAGGTAGCTAAAGAAAAACATGGCCGAGTTATTTATGTTCTCATGTATTCCATGGGAAGTCAGCAAAACAAAGCTGGCCTTATGTATGGTCACCCTTTTTGATGACATTGGGAGGTTTTAGACCAATTAGGAACAACTTTCAGAAGAATCAATTGGACTGGCTATGCAGTAGAGTTTGATTAAATCATGTTTGTTGCATTTCTTAAATCACTGGGCTATGACCATGAACAGTTTGAACTTTATATCCAATAAAGATTTTTAGCAACATTTAAATCCACTAGAGGCTTCCAAACTTCAGCAGTATTTTCTCTGACAAGATACTCTCATTTACTGGCAGTCACAAGCTGGTAACTTCAACCCTGGAATCAGTCACAAATATTGTTGTCACCTTTTTCCTACTCTTTAGCTGAAACCTCGGTTCTTGAGCTCTGAAGGTGTTTGAGTTTCCAGCACTTAAATGATTGTAAATGCCCTTTGTTCCTACCTGCCCAGAAAAGACCCACAAAGCAGAAGAAAACCAATTAGGTTCCTGTTGCTCCTGCTCTAATTAATTTCCTATGGCTTACCCTGGAGGAATCAGAGGAGAATCTCCGCCTCAAGTTCCAAGGCTCCCTTCCCCAAGAGCCTTCCAATGGCTCTTTTCCAACCCTGTCCTTACATGTCCATGGGTGCAGCTGGAAATCACACTAGCGAAAATCACCATGGGCACTGGCCCATCAGAGCACGCCTCATTGAGAATGGATGGGGACTGCTCTGTAGCAGGGCAGACCAGCTGAATGTGAGCCCTGCAGTTAATGATATTAAAAATCAGCCAGTGTTTTCCTATTAGCTTAAAGGGATCTTAGAGTATGAGAGTATTAGAAAAATGGCAGATTGATGATTCCTACAAAATCCCATTTTAGTTTACACATTTGGCATAATTTTTTTTAGAGTAGTAGCATTAAATAGGCTGCCCAGGCCCTCCTGTACACGTGGCCACTACCTCCTTCCATTGACTGGTTCTTCCTTCATACTGAGCCCTGGGAGGCAGCTGGAATTAGTTAATTTTTGTTCCATAGTTTGTTCACTTTTACTCTTTGTCTCTTTCTCAACTCCTTTGCTCCTTGGAAATGAAATTCATTTTTCATCATTCTTCATCTTGGGCTTCTTATTCACCTTTTGACCTAGTTCCAAAATGCCTCT
Source organism: Microcebus murinus (assembly GCF_040939455.1). Lineage (NCBI taxonomy): Eukaryota > Metazoa > Chordata > Mammalia > Primates > Cheirogaleidae > Microcebus > Microcebus murinus. The sequence continues at coordinate 33,747,321 of NC_134108.1, forward strand.
CTCTTGATTCTCCTTAAATATTCTCTTATATAGCAAAATATGTGATTAAGTTAAGGATCTTGAGGAGTTTGTCATGGAATAATAGGTGGGACCCTCAATGCCATCACAATATTCTTATAAGAGAGAGGCTGAGGGAGTTGAAACACACAAACACAGAGAAATCAATTATCAATGCAAAGATAAAGGCAGAGGTTATAATAGTGCAGCCATGAGCTGAGGAATGACAAACATCTGACCTCCAGAACTTTTAGAGAAAAAATTCTTTTTTATATTAAGCCACCCAATTTGTGGTAATTTGCTACAGCAGGACTGGGAAACTAATAACTAATATAATGCACAGGCATTCTAGGACTTTCCAAGGAAATATGAATAGACATATAGTTCCCAGGCACTTTGGAATTTTACAGAAACAGCCTATTCAGAAAACCTCCCATGAGTTACTTCATTGATTAATTAATCACATATGTATCAAGGACTCAAGGGAAATTTCAAAGGTGAACAAGCAGAAAGACTTTCAGGAGCAGGATGAACTTGAAAATAAGCAAAGTCAGGTCTTACTTGGGGAATTACAAAGCAAAGCACAGAAAGGGAGGCATGAAGTAGGGTTGCAGAATAATCTTCAAGGTCTGGAATTTATAGTGTGGGCAATAGAAAAGGAGTTATAGAGGAGTTAAATAGAGAAGTTAAATTGACATTTCTAATTTTATGTGAAAAACCTATTACTTTGCTATTGAAATAAGATAGAACTTTCTCGGTTTTAAAGTGCCCTAAACAATACTATGGCTTCTGAATGTTGCATTGTTTACCTAAATAATTTGGTCCCAAATTCCCCATCCATAGAAAATTTTCCTTTTCTATCCATGATTATATCTTCATATGCTACATTATTTGGCAATTGGATTACAGTCTCATTCTCTGCGGATGACTGTGAATTTAGTTCTGGGTAATGAATTTTTTAACTTAAATTTACACTAATTCTAACTCTTGCTTTATAGTATGCATATTAAAAATAGTTTACATTCTTTAGATATGCAGCATACTGCACTGTATTGAGTGGGGGTGAGGACTCCAGGCCAAGGTAGGACTTTAATAGCTTGTGCTTTTCTCTGTTAGATATCAGGAGAGAGCCCCACCTCATAGGTACCTCCCTGAGTCGCCATCACATCCTTCCCCGAGAAGCCTCTTTCTCTAAAGTCCCACCCTTTGCCCTGTACGGCCCCTTGTACAAAGTATAAACAACATCTATGACTGTGTGAATTCCTGTATTGAAAAAGTAGTCCACTGATACTGATTCATGTCAAGGGTATAAATTTATTAGAGGTACAAATTTAAAATAAATAAGTTTGAAATGCATGAAGGTTCTCTCTAGCAGTAAAGAGAGTTGATGAATTCTCAATTGCTTGTAATTCCTGAATGCAAATGTCACTGATCTTTGTGATAAGCCTTTTACTCTTGAATTAGTTTCTTATATATTTGTGCCCATGTACAATTTGTTAAAGAGCAAAATCCTCGGATATAACACATTAGTCAAGATGTCTCAGGGACATATGAATATTTTTTTTTACAAAAAAGGTAAAATTAAATGTATTTACATAACTCTTTGCCAAGAAAATCAAAATGTTTTAAGTAAATATTCCAGGAGCTAAGATTAGATAAGAATACTTGAGATATGGGTGGCATTTAAATACTTCTTATTTGGCTCTGCTTGAAGAAACACAGTACTCTGAAACATTCACTAGTTCTTTTACCAGCCTTTTGGAGTCCTGAACATCAAAAAAAGGTGCCAACTGGGATCCTGAGAGGCTCAACTTAAGCCTGAAGTTTATGTAAATAGCCTTTTCCTAAAGATATCTGTATGACTTGAAAAAATAAAAGCTTCTGCCCGTGGAAGTCTCTTTTCAAATGAGAGACATCTAATCCTGGAGCCACGGAGTCCTGGCAGATTTCCCATATTCAAACTGAGTATGGAGATATAATGTCAGTGCTACATAAGCAATGAATAGCTAGCTAGACTCCGGAGGGTAGCTGCCAAGAGGCAGGGAAGACTGCCATCTGGTGGCAATATAAAATTACTACCTAAATAAATACATGCCACAACTCCTGGTCGCTTTATCAAGTATTTGTTTACAACCTAAGTTTAAAGGCAAAAGTGAAATGAAAATTTAGATCAAATACCACAGGGATCAAATGAGCAATGTTTTAAGTTATAACCAATAATTACTATTATTTTGCAAGTTATTTCGTATTTTGTGTTCTATTTTTTTTAACCTTTTCTCTGACATAGAAAACAAACACTGACAAATGTTTTTCTTTTATTCTATTTGATCATTCAATCTTTCCTGACTTATCATTTCATAGTTTTCAAAAAACTAGCATAGGCTCTCTTATTACAAAAAGAGCAATGTAATACACAACTCAGATCACATTTGGAGATAGAAGAATATAGAGGAATTAATAAAATGACAAATAATGAAAGTAATCCAAACATAGGTCTGAGAATGTTGAGTCTATAACATAGACTTTTGTTTGATTTACATTTAGGATATTGTTTAATCCTTTTGTACTTGAGTTTTATTAATCAGCTTTTCCTCTAATAGTTCCTCTATTAGCTGGATCTCACCTTGGGAAATGATAATGACAGACTGCCTACTTGTATAAAGATTTTATTGTATTTAAAAATGCTTACATGATTATAGGGCTAGATCTGGGTGCCATAAAGTCCATATCAATAAATACTCAGCTCTTAAATATCCCTTATTATCAATTTTACTCTCTACCTTACTGAATTTCTCTCTCTTCAAAGTGAGTGTGGGAGTGGGTTGAAGCATTTTCTGTATAAGTGTGTGTGTGTATGTGTATGTCAATCACACTTCCTATTTAATATTTTCTTAGTATGAATTTCTCTCCGTTTAATATATCCATTATATATAATAAAATTAATTTTCTCTTAACACACAACTTTAAACATGCATTACTAATATACCACAAGAGAAATGACATGTGTAAGTTTTTTATTCCTTGTTAAGTGATAATTTCAAATATAGGTGAAAAAGACAACTGGACCCAACAACTTTCCCTCTTTCACTCCCTGTAATTAACCAAGCTCTAGTGCCATAGTGGATGGTGAGGTTGGCCACAATGGAGAATTTGATCTCTGTTCCTGCTTACCAACAAATCTCTCTAGGTAGGTCCAGATCTATATGACTGGATTTACTGGTGATTTCCTTAACAAAAAATGATGTATGTAGTTGATGAATGCTTTGAGGATTCGTGGCTGAAAATCCTCAAAAAGAGCACAAACTAGCTGATTTCCCTGACATTTCTTGGAAGAATCATTGATCATCATTAAATAAATAAACCCACGTTCCACATCCTGGAGCAGGCAACACAGAGTTGCCCATGTGGGAAACAACTTAATCACCCATTAGTGCTTACAGTTCAGAGGAGTTGTCTTGGCAACTGTCACTCAAGGGGTTTCTGAGGCTGTCAATATCTATAGCAGATTGTTCCTGGTCTGCAGTACCCAGGTCTCCTGCTCACAGTGCCAGCTGATTAAAAAATTGTCTACTTTGTTTTTCCAGGTGCCTTTCATGATCTACGATGTTGACTTTGAAAACACCATGTGTCCTATATTTAAAGGCTAAAAAAATCCCAAACAAATCATCCAAATTTAGTGCATTATCAACCAGCCTGTTTTGTATGATACAGTAATAAAAAAACAGAAATTCATTTCATCTATAAAGATAATGGAAACCAATTAACTGATATGTTTTCAATATAGTGAGAGTATGAAGAATACTTGTCCTATCTGTAATTTAAGAGCTTTGGCTAATGGACTGTCAATATTAAATAAAAACAATCACTGGGTGATTCAAATCATCTGCTAGTCTTGGATTTTCTTTTCACAGAAAGCCATTGTTCCCTCAGGTCCAATATGAGCTTCAAAGAATGCTGACTAATGTTTTCTCTCAACACAAACATTCCTATTTCTAACAGGTTTAGTAGCATGCTATCTCTAATTATCATTAAGATGTTTCTAAGAGCAAGTAACAAAGGTTATAGGCCCGGCCTTCATTTGCTCAGCCTTGTTAGATTGTAATCTTAGTTCCTGTCTACCCCTTGTATCAATGTCTAAACTGGAGCTTCTTTTGTAGCTCCTTCAGAAGTACAGAATCATATCTGTGAAATTCTTCTCTGAGATCTAACAATATCACCCTAACCTAGTACTCATCACCAACCTTGACTTTAGGCAAAAGAGATGATTTAAGAAACAGCCTATTTTTTGAACATCAGTATATTTTTTGATATGCTCTCTCATTGCACATAAGCCAATTATTGTCTTGATCTCAAGTCTTGGACCAAATTATTTTTACATTTTTTATTATAAAATATTGAAGCATATACAAAAAATAGAGAGAATAGTGTAATAAACCTTCAGGTATCCATCACCCAACTCCATTAACTATTACCTCAAGATTGATTTTGTTTCGTCTATTTTTTGAAGAAATAAAGCAGACATTATTTCATTTGATTTCATCAGCAAATTCTTCATTACAAAACTCTAAAAGGTAGAGATTCTTAGAAACAAACAGTATGGTGTCATACCTGAAAACATTAGCAATAATTACTTAAAAATCATCAAGTATTAAGTAAAGGTTCAAATTTGCCTGGTTGTCTCATCAATGTTTTCTTACAGTTTGAACCAGGATCTAAATAAGGTGCCTACGTTGAAATTGACTGATATGTTTTTAAATCTTTTTTAATCTATAGATTTCTTTTTATTTTTCTCAATTTGCTGGAGAAACTGAATGTGTTCTATAGAGTTTATCACAGCATGAATTTTGTTTGATTGTATTCCCATGATTACACGTGAATAGGAGTGGAAATGGTTGTCCTTTTGCCAGTTACACAGAGCCACTCATGTAGAAACTTGAATTAACTGGTGATATTTTAGTGTCCTTTGTTGTTTTCCAAACACCTTCTATTCCTAGTCTTTTTGCCCTTCACATGGGATTTCATTATATATCAGTTTCTTTCTTGGTTATTATATGTCATATATTCTATATCGTATATTCTAGATATCATATATTCCAGAATTGTTTTGTGGATGAGTGGGCTTCCTCCCAAGATGTTCTCTCTTATTTTCCTTTGAATTGATAGTTAAATCTTGAGGCTTGATACATGCAGATTTGATTTTTAGGAAGATTACTCCATAGAGAGTGCTGTGTATTTTCAACAGAAGTTATATAATGTTTGGTTGTTTGTTTTTGATAGTTAACAGCCATTTATGGTCATTGTTAACTCAAAGATAATGGGCAGTTTTGATTACTGGATCTTGTTTTTGTTTCTAGAGACTGATTATCTCTGAGTCTGGGACCCCACTTAGGGGTACACAGAGGCACTCTTGATTTTAGAGGATAATATTATTCTGCAGATTCAATGAACCTGGTTAGGTTGTTTGAAAATTGTATTTTCTAGTTTAAACAAAACCAAACTTACAAAATGGACAAGTGTTTTCAAAAATTACTGAAAGCAACCTGTGGACTAAAGATTATACCACTAGTGACACCATTAAGAGAGTGAAAAGGCAAGCTACAGAGCAGGGAAGGCTATTTGCAAAATAAATAAAGGATACTGTAAAGGACTTATATTCAGAACATATAAAGGACTTTTACCCATCAGTAACAAAAACACAAATAGCACAGTAGAGAAAGTGGGAAAAACACTCAAAAAGTTACTTTACATAATAGATATTTCATAGTAAGTACTTCCAATGACCACTGTAACATCGAAAAGCTATTTAATCTCATCAGTTATCTGGGAAATGAAAATTAGTACCACAAGGAGATAACACCAACACCACAGAATCACTAGTATGGTTAAATAGATTGACAGCACCAAGTCTCATAGGGATTTGGAGAAACTGGAGGTCCACATGCTCTTGGAGAGAGTGCATTGCTCTGGGAAACTGTTTTGCAAGATCTACTAAAGCTGGGCATATGCCCCAGCAATTATATCCCTCTAGCAATGTATGCATATGTGCACCCAATAGAAATGTGTTATTATGTGCACAAAAAGACAGGTACAGGAATATTCACAACAGCATTATTTTTAATAGCTAAAAATTAGAAATGACTCAAATATTCTTCAGCAGTAGAGTAAATAAATACATTTTGCTTTATCCATACAATGGAATACCCTATAATGTTATGGATGTAAAGAAAGAAACAAGACACAAAAGAGAATAGATTGTAGGAGCCAAAGTATATGAAGTTTTCGAACAAGAAAGAAAACTAAGCTATGATATTCCGTGTCAGGAGAGAGTTAACTTTGGGGAAAAGGCATTGGGAATGTGACTGGGTTGAAGCATGAGGGAGCTGCTGGAGGGTATTAATATTCTATTTCCAGATATGGGTCATAGTTACATGGGAAGCTTTATTTATATAAAATCATTGAGTTGTATCCTTATTATTTGTGTACTTTCTAAAAGTATTACATACTACATAAAATAAATTAATTAAAATATTGTACTTGTGATGTAAGCAAAGGAGAACAGGTTTTTAAAAAGTAGAACTGACAGTTTTCACACTTCTAATATTTCTCCATAAGTCACATTAGGAGGGGAAAAAAAGATCAACTAATCATACTCATCAAGATGTCAGCCAAGAATCTGAAATTATAAAAAAGATTGAAATGAAAATTTTAAAATACTCTAAGTGACAATGAACTTCTCCATATTTTATGGATCACATATTTATGTTCTATTAACCACTGAGAACATGAAGCCATCACGATTAACAATAGCTTTTAAAATTAAGCAATAAGAATATGAAGATACTTGTCTGTAGTTTTTCTGTGCTGTTTAAAATCATGTTATACCTAATCTGGTACTTCATTACATTTAAGAGTCACTAAAATTAATGTTAACTCCTTTGAGTTTTTAAAAAATAGTGATAAAGAAAAAGCTACCTATTATTGATTACATCTGTTCTTCCTGAAAATGGCTAAAATAATATAAAGAAACAATATGGTGACAAATTAGTACCATTTATTTTTTCTGAAAATACTCTTGAAAGATGCTTAGAAAAAAAATGCTGAAGATTTCAATATGTTAATACATGTAACAGGCTTAGTCTAGTGCCTGACACTTAGTAAGCACAAAATAGATGTTAGCTGTTAATATTATTTGTATGAACAAATGACTAGTGAGGGAGATTTTCTATAAAGTTGCATGAGAGTAGTTTTTTTCCCTGACATATCTGTTCATTATATTTGCTAGATTGTGTTTCAATAATGAAATCCATGAGGAAGTATTTTTTTATGCATTGGAGAAACCATTATTCTATCCCTTAATGACTTCTTTAGTGAAAGCATTGCTTTATGAATAAACTGAGTAAGTACAACCACTAATACAGCAGCTGCATTGTCTAGAATGTTTTAAAGTGATCCTAAAGGAAGGCTGGAGAAATGAATTTTCATATGAAATGCATCCCCAGTGTCATTATAGACAAGTTGCTGTGACAAAGAAATTGTAGCCGGAAGTTTATCAAGTTCTGTAAAATGTTCTAGATATGACTAATTTATAGAAACAAAGGTATAAAAATATAGTGGGACCCTAATGATACTTTGCGAGATGGGGAATTACTTTTGTGTAATCTAAAGATTTGCATTGATTATCTCATGAAAAAAACACCTTTTCTGAAATTAACTATGTGTTGGCATTTAGATTTATTTTACAAAAAGGTGAATGTGCCGGGCGCGGTGGCTCACGCCTGTAATCCTAGCACTCTGGGAGGCCGAGGCGGGCGGATTGCTTGAGGTTGGGAGTTCGAAACCATCCTGAGCGAGACCCCGTCTCTACTAAAAAAATAGAAAGAAATTAATTGACCAACTAAAAATATATATATACAAAAAATTAGCCGGGCGTGGTGGCGCATGCCTGTAGTCCCAGCTACTCGGGAGGCTGAGGCAGGAGGATCCCTTGAGCCCAGGAGTTTGAGGTTGCTGTGAGCTAGGCTGACGCCATGGCACTCACTCTAGCCAGGGCAACAAAAGTGAGACTCTGTCTCAAAAAAAAAAAAAAAAAAAAAAAAGGTGAATGTTCAAATTTACCCTAATTCATGGTAAGTGCCTATTGGTAGTCAGTATCACACATTCACATCCTTGAACTGGCCCTTTAATTAAAAGATGAAAAAATAACTGTCATAAAAGACTCATTCTATATAGAATATTGTGAAACTGGATTGTTTGGGAATATTTGTGATGTTATGAGCTTTCATTGCCAAAAAATGTGCAACCTATAAAACTTTTCATGTTGCAAACTTTAAAAACATAAAAAAAGTGTAATTATTGATAAAAATTCTTCCAAAGAATTACAATGGGTTTTAAACTCAATGATTAAAATATTAAATAAATATTAACTCAAATCCATTTAGCTTTTTTTCTTTTTTTATTTCAAAATATTATGGGGGAAAATGTTTTTGGTTATTGGAAAAATGTTTTTGGAAAAATGTATTTGGTTATTTGGAGATTGCTTTTGTAATACTTGAGTCTATAAGTATGCCCATCACCCAAGTCTTTATTGTACCTATTAGGTAGGTTTTTGCCCTACCCTTCTCCCCCCCTTTGTCATACTTGATTTCCACTGGATTTTACTTCTCTCTGTGCACATATGTGCTCATAGGTTAGTTCCAATTTAATACCGAGTACATGTGTTATTTGTTTTTCCATTCTTCAGATACTTCAGTTAGGATAATAGTCTCCAGTTCCATCCAAATTGTTGCAAAAGGCATTAATTCATTCTTTTCTATGGCTGAGTAGTACTCCATAGTATACATATACCACATTTTGTTAATATACTCATGAATTGATGGCACTTAAGTTGATTCCGCATCTTTACAATTGTGAATTATGCTACACTAAACATTTGAGTGCAGATGTCTTTTTGATAAAATGACTTCTTTTCTTTTGGGTAGGTACCCAGTAGTGGGATCACTGGATCTAATGGTAGGATTACTTTCAGTTCTTTGAAGAATCTCATACTATTTTCCATAGAGGTTGTACTAATTTGCAGTCCCAACACCAGTATATAAGTGTTCCTTTCTCTTTGCATACATGCCAGCATCTAACACTTATGGACCTTTTAATAAAAACCACCCTCTGAGGATATCTCATTGTGGTTTTAATTTACATTTCCTTGATGATTAGTGATGCTGAACATTTTTTCATATGTTTCTTGGCCATGTCTATTTTCCTTAGAAAAGCTTCTGTCCATCTCTCTGCCCACTTTTTAATGGAGTTGTTTGCTTTTTTTCCTTGCTGGTTTGTTTGAGTTCTTTGCAGATTCTGGATATTAGCCCTTTTTCAGATGTACAGTTTGCAAATATTTTCTCCCATTCTGTAGGTTATCTATTTGCTCTATTGATTATTTCCTTAGCTGTGCAGAAGCCTTTTAACTTAATCGAGTCCCATTTAGCTTTTAAAAACAGTTTGAAATCGAGGTAGATAAAAATTTACTAGCCAATTTTAACAATATCTTTGCAAAATTAGTAGACATTGTTGAAAGATATGCATCATGACTTAGAGCAATTAACAATGTACTTTTCCTGTTTGGATCCATGTATCTTTGTGGCATAGCATATTTAGTGGTGACAGCCATTAAAGCTCAGTATATAAATCAACTGAATTATGAAGCAAACAATTGAGTTGCTGTATCACAAAGTATTAAATCAACATTTAAAAAATTATGAAAACAATTCAGTCATTTTCTTAATGTATTATTAATAAGGAAAGCAAAATTTTGCTTAAAAATTATTTCAACTTTAGTCTTTGTTTTAGAATGCCCCTGATATATTAGTAGAGCAAATATACATAACTATATATAAGTTAGTAGATTGCATGTTTATAATTTTATATATATACATGTATCATATCAACCTCTATTATATTTTATGCATAATGTTTTTATTTTTAAGAACATGCAATCAGAATGGTTTAGAGATCACTGATTTAGAAGTTGGTAGGAAAGAGAAGATGACAAAAGAGATAAGTGCATAAGGATCCAAGAGATAGAAGAAGAATACAGTATTACTGGAGAACAGGAGACTAGGGGGAAAATATTTTTAAAAAATAATGAGTTGGTTAACAGAGTCATATACAACAGAAAGCTTAGGAACCACAATATCTGAGAACAGATGGATGATTAGAAAGCTATTGATGAAAGTATTGTTAGTCAAGTGGTAGGAAGAGAAACCAGAACCTACTCAATAAATGCCCAGATAAGTGATGGGAGGGAAGGAAAAGGAGCAGTAAGAATAGACTTACTCTTATTAGAGTTTGGCAGGCAATGGATGAGGCAATGGAGAGGCAGATTCAGAGAATACATGAGAAGTGGGAAGAATAATTGATTAAGTCAAGGTGAGAGTGGAAGGGTAAGGGTCACATTCAAAGAAGGAGGCACTTTAGTAAAGGACAGGACACTTTGTGAATTATAAAAAATGTAAGAGATCAAGTGAGTTTCTAAGAAAATAAAGGAAAACTGTGGGGATTGATGTCAAATAGCCACAACCTCAGTGGATTAATTGGGTAAGTAACCTCCTAAAACTGAGAAATGCCAGATTGTGACAGTGCACTTGATAAAAAAAGGAAAAGGCTGGAAATATCTTCCATAGACCTCTCGTGGGGAACTAACGCAGAGATCCTCAGATAACTGAGCAAAATCGAGGGCCCAGATGCCACCGACTAACATGGATTTATGTCAGAGGCAAATAAGAAATTACAAGGTTTTTTTCCCAGTAATATGCTACTTTTGGGATTGAGAGAAGAGAAAGAAATTTTCAGGGATTGTCAAAGAATAGAATGAAAAGAGAGGGTCTTATAACCATAGTAAGAAAGCTGTTAACAAAGCAATAGGAAAGCAGGTTCTAAGGACCCCTTGGGTAGGAGACACATGAGGGACAGAATTGGACAATAGGCAGAAATCAATGAAGGACTGAGAGGGAAGAGCAAGTGTGAGCATGGAGGAGAGTGTTAGAATCCAAGATCGTGAGGCAGGAGACATTCTGAGGGACAATGAGGTCCAAGTTCTGATTGTACTTAGAAGAGGTCAAAAATGAGTAAGAAAAAGAGTTCAACAGACATGTGAACATTAAGGTCCTTTGATGTCCTGTTGGGAGAGGGAAGGCAAGGAGGACATGAACATGAACTGAAGAGGCCAGTATAAGAAAAGTGGGAGAGGATCCTACAGATGAAGGGTGATGCCTGGATTCTATAGAAATTCAGAGAAGGTGAGATGGTGGTGCAAGACAATGTTTTAAAAGGGAGATTGAAATAGGGTCTGTGAGTCAGAAGAGGTCATTTCCAGGTGTGAGCTGAGCTGAGAAGGTGGAAAGTAGCCTCCTAGGACCATATTCTAGGACCTCCTAGGACCAGTGTTGGGCGCTTGTTCATGTGAGCTTTTTATATTTTAGCGACATTTCAGTGGCAAGAATGCCATTTAGTATTTCATATCCAGTAATGTGAATGCTTGAAGAAATAGATGAATTATACTCATCAAAACCAATTCTAGCTCAAAAATAATACAGCAATGTTTTAAATCAGGTTGCCAGAATGTGTACCTTTTAAAGACTCATATCAAAGCCTGTGTTTTAATACCTAGAAGGTTAAGATGATTTCAAATATAATTTTTAAGAAATGAATTTAGAATAATTTTCCTAGATACAGATCTGTAGTATAGTAAGTACACTGCAGTTCCCATCTGCCATCCACAACAAGTGTTGGCCTCTTGGCCACTGTTCAAATGCTATTCATATGTCCCCTAATTCAAAACTAATTTCACCAAAAACTAATCTAACAACAACAAAAAAAGTGTCATATAGTTGATTCCGTTGTAATTTCAGTTTTTGTAATTCAAAATAAGATTAATTTTCCTGCCCTTGGCCAAAGATTATACTCACAGAATGTAAGAGTTATGATTTTCCCATTAAAACAGGAGCTATGCAAGTTATGATGATAACCATGCAAATTAATTACTTTTAAGTTTTTAGGAAGGCAAAATAAGAAGGAAGGAGGAAGATTTATCTACACACAAAGAGCTACTCCAGTGTTCATCGCATCAGCATTTTGAGTAAGCCGACCTTGATATTTTGAAGAGGAGGCACTTGCCACCCACATCATATCTAAAATAGCAAACCCTTTTGCATGCTTGTTCAATATCTGGAGTGACAGAGCTAACATCTTTGAGAGCAGCAGGACTTCTCATTTATCTCCTTAAGAGTACATATTAGCTTCCTATTCGGGCCTCACTTTAAAATAAAAATATGTTGGCTAAGTATTGCTTCAAAAGCCTATTTCATCTTTGGCCAAATCCACAGAACATTAGGGTAGCAAGAAGCGGATTGAATTGAGCTTGACAAAGGGTGTGAAGAGGTTTGCCACCTGATTGCCGTGGATTAAAATTCTTACACTCATTTTGATCAAACAGAGCATGTGATTACATTGGGTTCTTCCTGCATCCATGAGCTAGAATTTGATTTCTCCCAAGTGGATGATCAAATCAACAACAGATCAGGATGGTGGAACTTCTAGGTATCAAATTACCTAGATCCCACTTTTCAGCAGGAAAAATAAAGGAAGATGCAACTGAAATATATAAGTGAAATGTGAGTATTGTTAATCTCTTGCTTTAAAACATGATGTATTCTTGAAGCCTGTCTTTGAAAGTGAAGGTTTAAAATAGCCTTTTTAGTAAACGAAGGATTTCTTTTCCAGACGACACAGTAAGATCTTTGATACATGATATGTGGTAAGATTTTTAATCCTAATTCCAGCAGGGGTAGTTTTTCTTGAATCTGTTTCTGGCCAATCTAGGAGGAAGAAGAAGTCCTTGAAGGGCTGGGATGGAAGGCTGTAATCTCTTATCAGGGCAACTAGGGAGATAGACACAGGCATCTTTCTCTTCCATTGGCCTACTGCCTCTTCTCTGACTCAAGAGAACGGGCAAAGTAGGTTGAAAACCCCAACTCTTTTAAATGTCTGACCTTCTCGAGGTACTTGGAACAGGCAGGGAAGAAAGAGGTCTGTCCCACCTGTCCAACCACATTTGGGCCCAAGAGTATCTAAGTGTTAAGCCACATGCAAGAACCTGTGACTGGTGGTGAAGCTCCAATTAGCTGTCAGCTCAGAGCCCAGCTAGTGAGGTCCCATCTGAGAAGAAGGTGTGCATGGTGGAGGGAGGAAGAATACTGGCTGAGGAGGGTAAGTGTTGCCAGCAAGGAGTCTCCAGCTGCAAGGGACAGGAGAGATGTCAAAAGATAGCATGTCTTTGGGATAGTGTGCAACAAGCTCAGAAGCATTCTCTTTGAATTGGTATAAAGAATACATTCTGTGCAGAAAAGGCAGTTTATGAGTACATAAGGACAATTGTAAAGAGAAGACTGTCTATACGGATGACCAGCTTTAGATTATTTTTCTCAGTTTATATTCTTGCTTGTTTAAATATTTTTTTCAGACAAACACTTGCCTCCATTAAATTGGATCTTTATAATGCACAATGAGAAATTTATTAGTTTTTTAAAAAAATACTTGATAATCTTCTAAATTATTTATGGTGATTCAACTATATAATAAACAGAAGAGAACACACACATTAGGAGACAGATTATATACAGGATTGCATGCTTTTCTGGGGTGATAGTTTGAATATGCACAGAAAATTTATATTTCTTGTGATTAGATTTGATCTTCCTTTATTTTAAAGTATAGTCTCTGAGTTATTGCTATTCTTTTTTTTTTTTTTTTTTTTTTTTGAGACAGAGACTTGCTCTACTGCCTGGACTAGAGTGCAGTGGCATCATCATCATTACTCTTGTTTTAAGTCAAATTTAATTCTCTGGGAGAAAGTTAGTTAATGAGAGATTTCTTCCCAAATATTACTTGAAATTTCTTCCTATGTATCATTAAATTTACTTTCTGAGGTGAAAAAACTATAGGCAGTGGAAAAGAGCAGTGTTTATATAAGCAGAAAAGAAGGTTGCTCTTTTTAGTCAGGAGAGGATTGATTTTTTACAAAGTAAAAAGTAAAGTACATTATCTGGGATTCTTCATGTTGTTTTAAATATGAATGATATTTAGTCCCTGAGCAAGACAAGCCCTCTGTAGCTCTCTAAGGAAAAGCAAGTCTATTTGCCCTTGGGGAAAAGGGTCACAAATACATATAGTTATAACCTGGGAATATCAATAAATTGTTCAGAAAGGGATGATTTTACCAACGAACATAGCCTTAGGTGTGAGATAAAAGATGGAGTTTAAAATTCTTTTAATTTTTTTTTTTGTGGACATCTGGGTTAACTTTTTTTTCAGGTATTATTTATGTGTTTTTTCCTTTGTTCATGAGGCAAATATTCAGTACCTTGTAATTAAATCATTAATTTCAGCAGAAACACTGAAAAGCAGCATGCAAACTACAAGCCAAGAATAACATGAAAAATAATTTAATAGTCATTTCATATTAGCAGATGGGATTCTAATGATAAGTTAAATAGCAATTACACAGAAAAAACAGGACTTATTTTTTAAGTACAACTATAGAGTGGTCATAAAGGCCTGAGGCATGCCAGTTCTAATTTATCTATGTTCCAGCTCATTCTTTACACACATTTTAATTTTCTCATTTTCCTTGGATCCTATCTGCAGGTTGAAAACTTGACTTCACTAAAGTAGTGCCTGACACAGGGTTTTATTCCTTCAATTGTTGTCAGGCTACATTCTCATGCCTAGAGAAATGGGGCCACTGTGTTTACACACTAAGTTCTCAATTCCCACTTTCCCTAACATAACCATTCTTTGATTTATAACTTCCGTAGGTAAGTGCCCAATGTAATTGAAATCAGAGATGCATGAGATACTGTATAAATATGGTTTGTGCAATGATTGCAATAATGAGTTTATGTGAAAGCACAGGATTTGAAATGTGTGTTTTTTAATGGATAAAACAAGGTAAAATATAATGGCCTTTTATCTATATAATAAGCACCACTGTTAGGAGTGACTGGATATTAAACCAAATTTGCTGATGGGTGTGAACATGTGATGACACAGTGGCCATTGATAACTGGCCAAAGAAAAAGTCGTAAAAATTAAATATATATTTTGTTCATGAATCTGTCCATTCATTTGATACATAGTTATTTAATACCTACCATATTTAAAACCCTGAGATAAGAACGGAGGACAATGAATAAGGCAGGCTTAGTCTTTACTCTCAGGAGGTTTTTTAGTTCAGCCAGGGAGATAGACATTAAACACTAAACCAGATATTATTTAATGTAGTTGTGAAAATCACATTGCAGTGCAAGTACAAGGTGCTCAAAAACTAGAAAACAAACCTTATACAGTGAGGGAAAACCTGCAGGACTCAAGACTTTATAAAATTTAGGGGGAAAAGTTTATGAAGAATGTTCTAGGCAAACATAATAGCTGAGTCTTAAGACAGGAAGGAAGATTGGTGAGATTGTGGAGCTGAGGGGACGTTAGCATTGGAGTTCAGAGTGTTTTCTGTGTCGTGCAAGCCCTAGCATCTCCACCCTCCTCTCATTTCATAAATCTCCACCCCTGCCATGGAGTCCTAAACGTACAAGTGGTATATTAAGCCACATGTGTGTTGAAATTATCTAGGGGCAGTAAAAGAAAACTGAGCCAATAACTAAGCCTTAAGAATGCTCTATGGCCGGGCGCGGTGGCTCACGCTTGTAATCCTAGCACTCTGGGAGGCCGAGGCGGGCGGATTGCTCAAGGTCAGGAGTTCAAAACCAGCCTGAGCGAGACCCCGTCTCTACTATAAAAATAGAAAGAAATTAATTGGCCAACTAATATATATATATAAAAAATTAGCCGGGCATGGTGGTTCGTGCCTGTAGTCCCAGCAACTCGGGAGGCTGAGACAGCAGGATTGCTTGAGCCCAGGAGATTGAGGTTGCTGTGAGCTAGGCTGACGCCACGGCACTCACTCTAGCCTAGGCAAGAAAGCGAGACTCTGTCTCAAAAAAAAAAAAAAAAAAAAAAAAAAAAAAAAAAAAAAAGAATGCTCTATGTTTAGGTAAAGGAAGATAATCCAGCAAAGGAGACTAAGAATGAGTACTCAAAGTGGTGGGAGGAACAGAAGGTAAGGAGACGAAGTGGCTAGACACGTCAGAGGCTGCTGTGGGGTAAAACAGAGGAAGTTGGACAGATTACTGGCCAGGTCAAAGTTTTCAAACTGGAATGGATGCTTGGTAGAGAAGAAAGGAAAAATAGCAAAGGACTGATAGATATAGAGAAAGAAGAGGGATCACTGGCTCTCAGATGTGGAAGAGGTCCAAGAGTAGTCCTTGCTGGAGTCATGGAAAAGCAGTCTTGGCGATGGGAGATTTGGATGCAGTGGAAAAAATAAACTTGAGGATAGGATATTAGGTGAGAGAGGAAGATACTTAGAAATTTTGGAGGTGGAACATTTCAGGTGATGACAGATTTCAGATGTGACTCTAGGAGTGAAAGGCTGAGGTAGAGAAATGACAGGTTAATTTGCAATAAGGAGATACAGCTGGGGTGTTGAATGGGATGTTTACGTAGATGTGGCTATTATCCAGGGTCATGGCTATACTGGGGCTGGAAGGGACAGCAATAATACAGGTGCCAATCCCTTTTTATATAGGATGCATGGTGACTAGAGATTAGTAGACATATGATACCAGCAAGAAGGGAGATGGTGCATAGCTAGATGGTGAGAATATCAAAAGAATATCAAAGCAGCAGAGATTTTTTGCAATGGACAGACCTGGGGACAAGGGGGCTCATGAACCTGAGGGTATCTGGGGTGTGGAGGAGTAAGCAGCCATCATCATTCACAGCAGAACTGTTGACTTCAATGTATGATGGGATTTCAGTCAAGGTAGGAAGGTAGAGGCAATGAATATGTAGTGAAGTCTGCAAACTATGAGCAAAGTTCTCAAGGCACAGTGGGAGAATTTGAAAGACAGGAAAGGGGAGAGAGAGAAGGAAGAGAGTTGGGGGTTAATGAAGGGCAACTGGGCAATGAAGCATGGAACATTGTGGGAATTTTAATGTAGCTGAAAATAAATGCTGGGGCAGGATTGGGGACCAGGGAACTGGATGGAGGGTCTAACTAAGTAAACAAGGATGAATGGGTGTGGCAGGGTCAATAATGTGCCAGACATGTGCTTCCCTTTATTGAGGACCTGGGAACAGGGGCCTGGCTATAATTAAGTAGAGCAAAGGAGAAGTGGTAAAATCTGACAGGACTTGACTGGAGGAGATTCCAGTGTGGAAATTGTCTTCAGGAAAATGGGGTTCTTCATTACCGAAATGGTAACATGTTTATAAAATATCCAATCTGCCAGAGGTTTGTAAATGGGTTTTGCAATACTTGACCCATTCTGATCAAGTGGTTATTTTCTCCCCTCAGGCTTTCATAACAAAGGTTTCAGGTTTAAGGATTTTTAAAAAAAATTCATCATGTCATCTTTGCAGTCTGGGGTATATTATAATATACATAATGTGCATGGACTCAAATTTTCCCTCAATGTGTTAATATTATCAATGGAATGTGCTATGAAAAAGCATGAAGCTACATCCCTTCTTTAATCTAGTTTATTGCTCAGTACTGAGAAACTATACTTTAATAATCATCTATAACTTGAAATAATAATGTATTTTCCAAAGGTATCTAATTCAAAATCAAGAAAGTAGTAAGATGCTGGTTGAATCTGCTTCTTTCCAAAAGCCATGTGATAATACAGGCCTGACAGAAATGTAAGAATTCACACTAAGTGGTGAACTTATGTTTTTGTGGGCTGTGGGTGAGCCAATCGTAAATAAGTATGGTGGTTTAATTCTAGTTAATATCAACATTCAAATTCTGATCTTTTGGGTTGTCTTTGATAGTATCAGCAGAATCCCCTCCTTTGTCATTAGAAAAGAAATTTGGGGATTATCCCCAAATGATTTGCCACACTCTATTTCAATTCTCTGCTTAACCAATTTAAAAAATTGTATTTGAACAATGTAGAGTCTGACACTGTGTCATATTTATATTTGTAGTGTCACACAGCATCCAGTGGGTGAGATACTGTAGAAAAATGATTGTTGAATGTACCTTTATCTGCATTACCACACAATGCTGTGTGACTACCAGGAAAACTTGATGGCATACAGCCAAAACCACATTTATTTAGTTCATAAAGCTGTGGGGTTCAGGTGATCTCAGCTGGTCTTAGGTGATCTAGGCTGGTTTCACCCAAATGTCGGGGGCTCCTCTGGCTGTTGTTTGTTTGAGCCTGGACACCTGGGAAAACCTAACTCTGCTCCATCTCATGTGCAACCTGTAGCCACCTAGTCTAGGCATGCTCTGATGGCATAGTAGAATTACAGTAATGAGCAAAACCAACTCTGCAAGCATCTTCCAAGCCTCTGTTTGTATCAATATCCTGTTGGTCCACAAGAAACCACATGGACAAGCCAGAAGTCAGAGTAGGAGGGCAAAGCAAAATTACGTGGAAAGGACATGGATACAGAGTGGGTGGAGAATTGGGGCCATCAGTGCAACCAGTCCATCACATTTAAAAACTGAGAAAAACAATCATAGAATGACATAAAGCACGCTGCACTCAGGGTCAGAAGACATAGCAGAGAGGCTCCACACCGTTTACTTTGTGAACTTGAGTGATTTATTTAATCATTCTGGACTCTAATTTCCCTGTTACCCCTTTCCAAACTTTAAAAACCTTTGATTCCATAAATTCAAAGTTTTAATGAATTTAATGCTATGTACAGTTTGTAGGAGGAACTTTATAGGAAAGTTGTTTATTATTCTATCTTTCAGTGAGCCAAAATGGCTAGTGTGAATGGCCAGAATCGATTAATTTTGACTCTATGAATCTTCAAATATTTTGTAATCACATTCAAACTGATAAGCTTCTAGTCTGAACTTGGGTTTGAATCAAAGTGCTGAAAGTTTAATTTCCTATTGAGGTCTTCAGTTTTTGTTCCCATCTGATGATTCTTTTGAAGCATACAATGTGTCAGTATAATGTCAAACACGATGACATCTCTTATATGTGAGATGATTTATAGGAGCCATTGATGCCGTGCCTTAATAATTCATTGTTACGATGAATTCTTATTCTTAACTTGACTAGAGGAGCTAGTCAAGTTAAATTTGCATAATGCTGATTAAAAATGTGGGTTATTTTAGAGGAGATGAATTGTTTTATAAAAAGTGTACAGATAATACAGAAATGAAACTTGCTTTTATTATATGATACATAATTATGTAATATATAATGAAATGCTGGAATGCTGGATTCTTTAACTATAAGAACAAATACTGAGTAAAAATGAAAAATGAAAAATGTTTATAAGTTTCACAAGGAGAAGGTAATATATACAAATGGTCTTTGAAGATGATTTTCTGTGCCTAAAATGACTTCTTATTCTAGTTACTCAGGTTGCCTCAAAAATTCCACACCTAGATTACCAAAATATATCGATGAACATATAATTGTAACTTGCTTTGATGTGTAGAATGTTCTGTTCTAGACATACAGAAATGACTTGCCATATGATAAATGTTTATCCTTGTCATATGTCTGGGAAGCATTTATTTTGGAATGATAATTTACTTGTGAAATCAATCACTCTGCCCTGTGTCATTTCAGAGTCACCACGTAGACATATCCAAGAAACTTCACTCAAATCAAGCTGGCCTGGATTCAAAAGTACCAGTTGGTTGTCAGAACAATTTGGCTGATGACAGTGAGAGGATAAACCGTGGGGCCAGTGCAGTAGCAGGCACCGATGTGACCACAGGTCAGTTAAGCCACATGAGGGCAGTGTTAGCTGCCCACCTGACAAAGGGTCAATATACAGTTTCTTACTACCATTTTGTTTGAAATATATGGCTC
The DNA here is from genome assembly GCF_040939455.1 of Microcebus murinus. Taxonomy (NCBI): domain Eukaryota; kingdom Metazoa; phylum Chordata; class Mammalia; order Primates; family Cheirogaleidae; genus Microcebus; species Microcebus murinus. The sequence goes on from NC_134108.1 coordinate 33,767,276, forward strand.
AGCCAAAGTGACCATTCTGCCCTGCAAATCTTATTAAAATGACATTTTAAGTGCAGCATGATATTAAACACTCACAATATTGACAGTACCATTCTTTGTTTTCCATTATTGGATTTTTCTCTTCATTTATGGTTTCTGTGGCCAAGGAAGTATTTTATTTCAAGATTTCCTGTATTGTTATGATAATAATATTTTGACATTTTTGCTAGAAGAATGAATAAGAAGGATTAATGGCTAGAGAAGAGGTTAAAATAACTGAGATGCTTTTAATTTAAAGAGATCAGTAATTGGATACAGGCTTGAGTTATGATGGTTTAGTTTATAGAGATGGTGATCTGATAAACCGACTTGTGGAGGAGTTGATAGCATTCAATTAAGCTACCCAGACTCACTTCCATCTGGTGGAAATTTGGGATGAGTTAGCAAGGGAAATAAGAATTTTCTGTCTTGGCAATATTTTATTTTTTTTTTTATTTTTTTTATTTTTTTTAATTTTTTTTTTTATTTTGGCATATTATGGGGGTACAGATTTTAAGGTTTCAATAAATGCCCATTTCCCCCCCTCCCCCCAAAAGTCTGAGTCTCCATCATGACCATCCCCCAGATGGTGCACATCTCACTCACTATGTATGTATATACCCGCCCCCCTCCCCCCTCCCACCTGCCCAATACCCTATTACTGTAGCACCTATGTGTCCACTTAGGTGCTACTCAGTTAATACCAGTTTGCTGGAGAATATATCTGGTGCTTGTTTTTCCATTCTTGGGATACTTCACTTAGTAGTATGGGTTCCAGCTCTAACCAGGAAAATATAAGGTGTGCTATATCACCATTGTTTCTTAGAGCTGAATAGTACTCCATGGTGTACATATACCACATTTTATTAATCCATTCTTTGATTGATGGGCACTTGGGCTGTTTCCACAGCCTTGCAATTATGAATTGTGCTGCTATAAACATTCGAGTGCAGGTGTCTTTTTTGTAGAGTGTCACTGGATCATTTGGGTAGATGCCCAGCAATGGGATTGCTGGATCAAATGGTAGATTCACTTGTATCGCTTTAAGGTATCTCCATATTGCTTTCCACAGAGGTTGAACTAGTTTGCAGTCCCACCAGCAGTGTAGGAGTGTTCCTCTCTCTCCGCAACCACGCCAGCATTTATTGTTTGGAGATTTTTTGATAAAGGCCATTCTCACTGGGGTTAAGTGATATCTCATTGTGGTTTTGATTTGCATTTCCCTGATGATTAGAGATGTTGAGCATTTCTTCATATGTTTGTTGGCCATTCTTCTGTCTTCTTTAGAAAAATTTCTGTTCAAGTCCTTTGCCCACTTTTTAATGGGGTTATTTGATTTTTTCTTCCTAATTTTCGTGAGTTCTAAGTATATTCTAGTTATCAGTCCCTTATCGGATGCATGGGATGCAAAAATTTTCTCCCATTCTGTAGGTTGTCTGTTTACTTTCATGACTATTTCTTTGGCTGTGCAGAAGCTTTGTAGTTTGATCATGTCCCATTTATTTATTTTTGTTGCTGCTGTGATTGCCTTTGGGGACTTCTTCATAAACTCTTTGCCCAGGCCGATGTCTAGGAGAGTGTTTCCAACTTTTTCCTCTAGAGTTCTAATAGTTTCATATCTTAGGTTTAAGTCTGTTATCCAGCGTGAGTTGGTTTTTGTGAGAGGTGAAAGGTGTGGGTCCTGTTTTAGCCTTCTACAGGTGGCTATCCAGTTTTCCCAGCACCATTTATTGAAGAGGGATTCTTTTCCCCAGCGTATGTTTTTGTCTGCTTTGTCAAAGATGAGACGGCTATATGAGGATGGTTTTATATCAGGATTCTCACATCTGTTCCACTGGTCAATATTCCTGTTTTTGTGCCAATACCATATTGTTTTAATTACTACAGCTTTGTAGTATAGTTTAATATCTGGCATATTAATGCCTCCCATTTTGTTTTTGTTGCCTAGAATTGCTCTTGATATTCGGGGTCTTCTTTGGTTCCATACGAAGCGTAAAATTATTTTTTCTATATCTGTGAAGAATGCTGATGGGATTTTAATAGGTATTGCATTGAATCTGTAGATCAGTTTGGGTAGTATAGACATTTTGACGATATTGAGTCTGCCGATCCACGAGCATGGTATGGATTTCCATCTGTTTACATCCTCTGCTATTTCCTTCCTCAGTGTTTCATAGTTCTCCCTGTAGAGGTCTTTTACCTCTTTGGTTAAATATATTCCTAGGTACTTTAATTTCTTTGTTGCTATTGTGAAGGGAATTGAGTCTTTGATTTGGTTCTCAATTAGATTGTTGTTGGCGTATATGAATGCCTCTGATTTCTGTGTATTAATTTTGTATCCTGAGACTTTACTAAATTCATTGATCAGTTCCAGGAGTTTCTTGGTTGAATCCTTGGGGTTTTCTAGATACAATATCATATCATCAGCAAACAGTGAAAGTTTGATCTCTTCTGCCCCTATTTGGATACCTTTGATTCCATTTTCCTGTCTGATTGCTGTAGCCAAGACTTCCAGCACTATGTTGAATAGAAGTGGAGATAGTGGGCAGCCTTGTCTGGTTCCAGTTCTAAGTGGGAATGATTTCAGTCTTTCCCCATTCAGTATGATGTTGGCTACGGGTCTGTCATATATGGCTTGTATCATTTTTAGGTATGTCCCTTCTATGCCTATTTTCTTAAGTGTTCGTATCATGAAAGGGTGTTGAATTTTGTCAAAAGCTTTTTCTGCATCTATTGAAAGAATCATGTGGTCTTTGTTTTTGCTTCTGTTGATGTGGTGAATTGCATTTATAGATTTACGTATGTTGAACCATCCCTGCATCCCTGGGATGAAGCCCACTTGGTCGTGGTGGATTATTTTTTTGATAAGTGTCTGGATTCGGTTAGCTAAGATTTTGTTGAAAATTTTTGCATCTATATTCATTAGGGATATTGGTCTGTAGTTTTCTTTTTTTGTTGCATCCTTTCCTGGTTTTGGTATCAGAGTAATATTCGCTTCATAAAAGGTGTCGGGGAGGTTTCCGTTCTTCTCGATGTTGTGGAATAGTTTCTGCAAGATAGGTACTAGTTCTTCTTTGTAAGTATGCTAAAATTCAGGTGTGAAGCCATCTGGACCGGGACTTTTCTTTTTAGGGAGATTTTTAATTGCTGTTTCTATTTCAGCTGTTGAGATTGGTCTGTTCAGGGAATCTATTTCTTCCTGGTTGAGCCTAGGGAGGCTGTGTGTTTCTAGAAATTTGTCCATTTCCTCCACATTTTCCAGTTTGTGTGCATAAAGATTTTTGTAGTATTCATAAATTGTATCTTGTATCTCTTTGGGATCAGTTGTGATATCTCCTTTTTCATTCCTGATGGAGCTTATTAGAGATTTCTCTTTTCTGCTTTTCGTTAGCTTAGCCAATGGCGTGTCAATTTTGTTTATTTTTTCAAAGAACCAACTTTTTGTTTTATTAATCTCCTGAATAGCTCTCCTGTTTTCAATTTCGTTTAGTTCTGATTTGATCTTGTTGATTTCACTTCTTCTGCTGGGTTTGGGGTTGGTCTGTTCTTCTTTTTCCAGCTCTTTGAGTCGTTTCATTAGATTGTATATTTGTGGTCTTCTTGCCTTTTGGTTATAGGCATTTATGGAGATAAACTTTCCTCTCAGAACTGCTTTAGCTGTGTCCCAGAGGAGTTGATAACTTGTCTCTCCATTGTCGTTTTCTTCATAGAAGTTTTTTATTTCCGTCTTGATTTCTTCATTTACGAAGTAATCATTTAGTAGGAGGTTGTTTAATTTCCACGTTTTTGTGTAGAAATGTGAGTTTCTGTTAGGGTTGATTTCTAGTTTTATTCCACTGTGATCTGAGAAAGTACATGGTATGATTTCTATTTTTTTAAATTTCTTGAGATTTTCTTTGTGTCCTAGGATATGGTCAATCTTAGAGAATATCCCGTGAGCTGATGAGAAGAACGTATATTCAGTGGATTTTGGGTAGAATGTTCTGTAGATGTCTGTCAGACCCAATTGTTCTAGAGTTTTGTTTAAGTCCATTATTTCTTTATTAATTTTCTGTTTGGAGGATCTGTCTCGTGCCGTCAGTGGGGTGTTGAAATCTCCGGCGATTATGGAGTTGCTATTAATCCATTTGCTTAGCTCCAGTAAGGTTTGCTTTATGAATCTGGGTGCACCTAAGTTGGGTGCATATATATTTAAAATTGTTATCTCCTCTTGTTGGACTGTGCCCTTCACCATTATATAATGACCCTCTTTGTCTTTTACTACTTTTGTTGGTTTAAAAACTAAATCGTCTGAAAGTAGAACTGCCACACCAGCCTTCTTTTGGTTTCTATTTGCTTGGAATATTGATCTCCACCCTTTTATTTTTAGTCTATGTGCATCCTTGCAGGTTAAATGTGTTTCCTGAAGACAGCATATACTTGGCCTGTATTTTCTTATCCATTCAGCCAGCCTATGTCTCTTGAGTGGAGAGTTTAAGCCATTCACATTTATTGAGAGAACTGATAGGTAAGGTAGATTACTGATCATTCTGTTGGGTTGGATGTTGTTGCTATGATTTCTGTCTTGAGCCATTGTAATATCTGGCCTTTAATATCTTTGGGTTTTGGTTGTTTTTATATCCGTGGATTATTATTATGATGTTCCGTGCGTAACGCTGTTTTAAGTACTTCTTGTAGGGCTGGTCTTGTCTTGGTGAATTCTCTGAGCCTTTGCTTGTCTGAGAATGTTTTTATTTCTCCTTCATATATGAAGCTTAGTTTTGCAGGGAATAATATTCTAGGCTGGGCATTGTTTTGTTTCAAAAGAGTGAGAATGGGGCCCCAGTCTCTCCTTGCTTGTAAAGTCTCATTAGAGAAGTCTGATGTTATTCGAATTGGCTTTCCCTTGTATGTCACTTGCTTCTTTTGTCTTACAGCTCTTAGAAGGGCCTCTTTAGTTGATACTTTGGTCAGTCTGATGACTGCATGACGTGACGTCTTCCTGCTTGCATTGAATCTCCCAGGGGTCCTCTGGGCTTCTTGAACTTGTATATCGAGATTTTGAGCAAGGCCTGGGAAATTTTCCTCTATTATATCTTCAAAAAGCTTGTCCAGCCCTTGAGTGTTGTCTTCCTCCCCTTCGGCTAAACCTATGACCCTCACGTTAGGTTTTTTCACATAATCCCACAGCTCTTGTAGGCTTTGGTCTTTTCTCTTGTTTCTCTGCTGTATTTCTGTGACTGATTTATTTAATTGGAAGGTGTTATCTTCAAGCTCTGAGATTCTTTCTTCTGCTTGATCTACCCTGTTCTTGAGACTTTCCACAGTATTTTGTAGTTCTCTGAGTTGATTCTTCATCTCCAGGACTTCGGTTAAAGTTTTCTTCACTGTGTCAATCTCTTTGTTGAACCTTTGTTCCATTTCTTGGAGGTTTTTTGTGTTTTCTTGGTGTTGGTTATTGAGTTGTTGTTGCAGCTGGGTGAGTGTTCTTATGATCCACATACGAAATTCCTTTTCTGTCATATTGGTTGCCTGATTTTGGTCGGTGTCCGTTTCTAGGGGGCTGGTGCTCCTCCTTGGGGGTGTGTTTTCCGTTTGGTTCTTCATATTTCCTGAGTTCTTTCGCTGACTTCTTCCCATGTCGATCAGTTGTTGTTTCTTTCCTTAGGTTATTGTTTGGGTATTCACACACCTTGTTTAGTTTCTGAGGCGTTAGGTGGTGCCTGTGGGTGAAATTGGACCACTCCCTGTATATTGAGTCAGTGGATGCCGTGGAAAGGCTGTGCAAGATGCCGCCCCTGTCAGTAGGTGGCGTTTGCTTGGAGGAACAGGCTATGGTGTTGATTTTGAGTCCTGTTATCAGCTCTCGTTCTGGGCGGAGCTGGGTTGGGTAAGCCTGCCCTCAGGCCGTTAGCAGGGGTCAAAGTTCTGTTCTCAGCTTACAGGGAAAGCTGTCAGGGCAGGGCTGGAATGGTCCCGCTCAGCCAGAAAGTCTGGAGGTGGGGGTGGGGCTGTCTGAGACCCGCAGTCTGCAGCAGGCCTCGCTTCTTTCCACCCTCCCCAACTCTGCAGCTACTCCTGGGCCTCTGCCAGCAGGCCAGACCACAAGCCACCAGGCCTCCCCGGACTGTGGTGCCGGCGGGGAGGTTCCCTGCACAGGAACGCCACCTGGGTTGGGCGCACGGCCTCCTCCTGGGAGGAGGGTTGCCCTCTAGGACGCCGATCCGCCCCTGGAGGCACACAGCCCTCAGTAGGCTGTTCGCGTATAATCCTTCTGTGCCCGGGGCAATGCTAGCCCTCGGTGCAGGGGATCTGGTCTGCAGGTCCGACCTCTGGGTCCCAGAGTTCAAACTGTATTCCCACCAGGGAGAGGATTTCCGGTCCTAATTCACCCACAGGGAGCCCAAGCTGGATCTATGTCTCTCAGCCTCTGAGTCGGCACCGTTTTCCTGGGAACAGGGTGCCAGCAGCACCTGGGAGGGCGGGCGGGGTCCCAAACGGGAAGGTCCCGTTCCCTGGAGGTGCCTCCGGCTGGTGGCTGTATTGTCTCTCTGGGCAGCCGCGGGTAGGGTCGGCGGAGGGGAGGAGGAGGCAATATGGCGCCTGCCGCGCGGCTCGGGTCCGTGCACACGGAGGTGCCCGGAGGAAGTTGGGAACCTGGTGCCACGTCTGCTACAGGCTCACCGTTGGCAAGCGGCGGCAGTCTCTGGGCTGATGTCCGCAGGTCTCTCCACCCACTGGGGAGCCCGCCAGCAGTCCCGAATGCAGGGGAGGGGAAACAGCAATTCCACCTACCCTTGCCGCTGGTCTCCGGGCTGCTCCGGTGGTCTCAGCCTCCAGTTCTCCTCCGCAGCCTCCTCCCGTGGAGTCTCCCGGGGTCTCAGGTACCCCTCCTTCCGGCCCTTGTCCGCTGTATGCTCGTCTTCTTGCTTCTTTCCTCTAGTTTCTGCTAGAATTGGTCTTTTCTGTAGAGACCCTCTGTCTGGCGGTGTTATTCGTCCGCCATCTTTGACACCAATCTGTCTTGGCAATATTTTAAACACACCAGACCAGCTCAGATTCTATTACACTTTATCTTTGAAACTTCACATTTAGTTTGTAGGAAAATTGAAACTGTAATTATTCTTAAGTATAGGGTTTGTTCCTTTCCCCTCCTTATTTGGTTTTGTAGCTAGCACACTTTCTTCTCCAAGGACATGTAAAAGTCAAAATACTAGATATAAAGTCTCTGAAGTGTTGCTGCTCCAAACCCTGTCTGTGCAATCTGAGTTCTTTCATGTAGTTAGCTTACTGGCTTCTGACACTCCTATAAAAATATCCCATCGAGCTTTTCTTATTACCTTTTCATTGACTCTCTCCGAGTGATAAAAATGAAATTCTGTAAAGGGCTTTGAAAACCATGCATATTGCAATTCCTCCAAATTTCTAATACTAATCAAGTGTGACTATAAAAGAAACAACCACTGCAGTGAAAATTGCTGCAGCGTGTTAAGTCTCAAGCCATTATTAATTCATTGGAAACTATTTTTTCTTTAAGATTATGGATCTTAAAAAGTACCAAATAACACAATTCCTAAGATCAAAGTTTTTGTCTCAATCACAGGAAAACTTGTTATTTAATCTTCCCTTGTGTATGCATCTCTCTGGAATGGTCCACGATAGCCTCAGCTTTGTGCCCCTGGAGAATAGTGCAGACTATGTTAGAGACCAGAGCAGCACCTGCTTTGAACCTCTTACCTGTAAGTGATGGTTTTAAGGATGAGGAGGACCTGGAATTAAAGTAGTGGTTCTAGCAAGCGAGACTCCCTAACTTCATTCAAGAGAGTAAAATGGGCCGGGCGCTGTGGCTCACGCCTGTAATCCTAGCTCTTGGGAGGCCGAGGCGGGCGGATTGCTCAAGGTCAGGAGTTCGAAACCAGCCTGAGCAAGAGTGAGACCCCGTCTCTACTATAAATAGAAAGAAATTAATTGGCCAACTGATATATATATATAAAAATATTAGCCGGGCATGGTGGTGCATGCCTGTAGTCCCAGCTACCCGGGAGGCTGAGGCAGTAGGATCACTTGAGCCCAGGAGTTTGAGGTTGCTGTGAGCTAGGCTGACGCCACGGCACTCACTCTAGCCTGGGCAACAAAGCGAGACTCTGTCTCAAAAAAAAAAAAAAGAGAGAGTAAAATGAAATCTCCTTTCTTACATGAAGTTGATTTCAACATCATTTAGAAATTACCCAGTATGAACATCTGGGCAATATTCTTATTTGCTTTCTCATTTGTAAATGCAATAAATTACAGAGTGTTTCTCAGGTACGAATTATAATTGTATAACAATTCCATATATAAAAATGCAAAAGTAAAGTAGAGCAAAAATATAATTTTCAAACTTGATTTTTATATACATAGTAGTTTATATTTGAAAAATGAAATTAGATCCATAGTTAACATTTACCATACTTGGTATGAGTAGTTCATCTCTGAATATGTAGTAGCCTCTTTTGAGTTCAGGATGGACAAATGAAACCCTGTTTGAGTTTTCTCCTCTTTTTAATTCTCAGACATAAGTCAGTCACTTCCGAAATTCCCTTTCGGCAATAGTGGTAGTTGCAGAGACTTTGTAGCATATCACAGACTAAAAAAAGACTAATTAAGATAGAAATGGATGCCACTTTTTTAGTTTTGCTCCTTATATCCACACCTAGTCTTTCAGTTAGATGGGGCAGTACCTTTTCAAATATGTATCTAATAATTATACTAAAGGGATAATTATCTTTATCTTGATTTTCAGTGTAAACAACTAGACGGTAGCTGTGAATGGCTGAACACACATTGGGTAATGTGACTGTTCCAGCCAGGGGTATGGTAAACTCACACAGTGTCAGGGCTGTCAGCTGCTGGCTCTTCTTTGCTAAGAAAGAGGTGAAAATGTTTCACCAGATCTCATTGATGCCCTTCTTCTAGGGGCCCTTGATTCAATCTGGTTGCTTGGTGATGCCCATGTCTTATTTTAGGAATGTTTTTATTAATGCTACATGTTATGTTGTCCCTAAATTACTAAAAAAGTAATAATCATCTGAAAATAGGATGATTAGGTGGTAGGATGATAAAGTTCAGACCTTTCGAGTCTGAACTGAGATTGTTTGGTTTAAATTTTGGCTTCCTCACCCACTAACTATGTACCATGAGCAATTCGTTAGACTCCATGTCTTTATTTGTAAAATTTGGTTAATAATAGTGTTACACCATAGGCTATTTTGAAGGTTACATTAGATGGAATAAGTGAAAGTTTCTGGAGTACATAATAAACTCCAATTAAGTCAAGCGATAATAATTATCTACTGAGTCTTTGGGAGCTGATTGCCAAGGAAAACTTGGTTTCCCTGCAATATGCTCTTCAAGGTGCTGGCTGTGGCCACTTGATGTTGTGGCTCTGACAGTCTCCAAGTTTCTGTCTGCATTTTGTTTTCCTTTTGAGAACTGTATCTTCTTGGAAATTGTATGGTCTTTGTGCATGCTATGGACGGTGGAAAGGATGAGAAACGCTCCTTAGCATTGTCACCAATTCCTCAGAGTACAAGAAACACTCCATTGTGCAGAGGCTGGATGCCCTGCCTCTCTCTATTAACTCTTTCCCCACTTTGCCTGACCAGCAACAGCTCAGGAGGAGCACAGGACTTCACTGTTCTATCAGCTTGGGAGCTATTTTCAGTAGATGACATGTGTTAAGTGGAAATGTCTGCGTTAAGCTTTTTGTTGTACATCCAGTTCTTCGGATTCATTTGCATGTGGAAAGCTGATTGGGAGGTGTGCTCAGGAACAGCACCTAAGGCAGAGTCCCACAAGCAGGTCTGGGCACAGGAGGAAGTTGAATCATGATACAGTGACAACAAAGGCCTCAGCTGATCCCACGGGGAGCTCTGAAGTTGGCATGACTCTTTAGAGTTGCCCTGATTTGGGAGGTTGGTGGGGAACAGACCTTTATACCCCCTGCATCAATCAATCATTGGATGCAGCTGTCCCTGAGGAGAGGCTGTGACTGTGGGCAAGGTGGCTTCCTCCAGCCAAGGGCAAAGCCATTTGGGATAAGAGCATTATTATTTAGTTGTGAGGAGGATCTGGTTATTATGTGGGTCACTCATTAATTGCTGCAATTGTTTCTGGTGATCTGCCTGGCTACACCAGGGGACGTTTTTCTTTTTCCTCCTTATGTGTCCCTCTGGAAACTGAAATCTCTGCCAGAGAGGGTAACCTTTTAAATATGCCTATTTGTTTTTGCCCTACATAAGTGTTCTCTGTTGAGCACATTTTATATTTTCCTACTCCACATTCTCTAATGTCATTTCCTTCCCTTTGAATTTCCAACTATGTTCTTTGAATTATTACTACAACTTTAGACTCAATCTGTGCCATCATTTGTCCTCCATAAATTAGACTAGTCAAGTAGTGAGAGGAACACTGGGTCAGAAAACAAAACCCAGGTTTTGCTCTAAGTTCTAGTCCCAGCTCTGCCACAACCTAGATGTGTAGTATTTCCGAAGTCATTTCATTTGTCTGAGCTTCACTTTCCCCACCAAAATAGGAGACACACCAGCTAATCTTTAAGCCCTGTGATTCTATGGCCTATTCTGATGTAGAGCATTGAGACTGCTGAGCTCAAATGTCCCATCTCTAAATAAGACCCACATACAGGTGATCCACCACATCGAGGATCCTACTTATTTGATAAATTAAACAGATGGCAGGAAACAAAGTCCATGGGAATGTTTCCACTGAGGCCAAAGTAGAAGTTAGGGTATAAACAATGGATCTGTAGAAAAATAATCTTTATGTTGAGCTTTAGTTTAAGTTATCAGAGCTATTTTGAGGATTAGTCAAGGTTCTATATTGATTAAATGGGTGATTATATGCTATCAAGAGATAGGTACTTTAGATATCATTATCATAAATCGCATTGTTGTTTCTCAATTTTAATAAAGGAACACCTCAATAATTTAATGTTACTCTAAGTAGTGTTCTAAGCACAATGATTACTCTTACTCCAAAGACTAGAAAATCTGCTATTTAAATTATTGGCTAATTCTAAACTGGTAATCAAAAGATCTGGTATATCTTTCATCCTTCTATTTAACATCTATGCAGATTTTTCATAATCTCAATAAAATAAAGATATTAGTAAAATTTTCCCTATATTTCTAGGGAATGCTATTTTAGTTTGGAAATACTGACACCCTAAAGCAAAATATTATAAGATTGTTCTTCATTTTATAGCAAACCTATTTCCCTCTTTTCAGAAGGTCTAAATGTTTAAGAATGTGCTGGAAGGAGAACCCGCAGTCATTTCATTCTTTGAGCAATTCTGAAATATCATTTCCTATTAGGCAGTTGTGTGAGCACTGACAACTTGGCCCTTCTTCTTCCCTAGAGATTAATTTATTTCCTGCAGTGCTTGCTGCTCATGGAAAATCTTACTCGTCAGCCTTCACCAATGGGAGATCTCATCAGCAGAATGTTAATTATCAAAGCAAAGCCATACGACATATTAAAAAGGAAAAAGAGTTCTCCAGGCAAAGCAACTTTTTTCTTTTCTCCTGAATCTCTCCTCAGTCTGTGGCTGGTCAGGAACATTAACCACTGGGAAATACTTCAGAGGTGGTTGAGTATAGTGGGTAGGCTTTGCAACCAGACAGACCCAAGAGTAACCTCTAATTCAAAGAATCACATTTCTTTCTGATTTTGTTTCCCTATCTTTAAAACTAGAATAAAAATATCTACCTCACATGAAAGTTCTTGTGCCTAAAAAACATTGTACATGCTAAAAAGATGTATTCGGGATCTGTTCTCTAGATCAGGGTTGGCAAACTACGGCCTGTTAATCAAATCTGTCCCATTGCCTGTCTTTGTACAACCCGGAGCTAAGAATGTTTTGTTCTTATTTCTAAATGGTTAAAAAATCAAAACCAAAATAATCCTTTTTGACATGGGAAAATTATATAAAATTCAAATTTTCATGTCTATAAATAAAATTTTATTGGAACATAGCCACACTCTTTCATTTATATATTGTCTATTACTGTTCCAGTGCTATATCAGGAGTGTTGAGTAGATGTGACAGATATTTACTAACTGGCTTTTCAAAGAAAAAATTAACTAACTTCTGCTCTAAAGAGTCTGAGTCTGAGGTTCTCAGGTATACCAGGAGAATCTAGTTCAACACAGTCTTCAGGTAATTCTGATGCAGGGAGTCTATGTACCACACTTTGAAACAAATAATACACTAGATGAATGGTGAACAACCTTTCTCTTCTTCTCACTAATCACTTCCACTCTATCAGCAAATCCTATTGGCTTTATCTTCAAACATTATCTAGAATATGGCTATTTTTTCCCCATGTCCACTGCTATCAACCTTTGTTTCTTACCAAGATTTTAATCCCAGCTTTCTAATAGTCTATCTGGTTCCACACTTGTCCCATAGTGTCTCTTCTCAACAATAGCCAGAGTAAATGTGTTAAAACCCAAATCAGATCATATCATTCCTTTCCTCAAAATCCTTTAGTGACTTCTCTACTTCTCCCCTTTTCTCACTGCTTGAGGTATGTTGGCCTCCTAGCTATTTCTCAAAAACCAAGGGAAGCTCCATCCTCAAATCTTGCACAAGCTGTTTTGTTTTTTTTGGTTTTTTTTCCTAAGTGGCACAATCTTCCCCCAGAGATCCACATGGCTTACAGCTATATCTCCTTTAGGTCTTCTTTCAATGCTTACCTTCTCAGTGATCCCTTCCATTGATAGGGAAAAACCCCCCACCCCGGGGCCCTGAGGCAAAATCCACTGCTGATTGGATACATGTGAAGCTTATAGCTGATCCCACTAATCCCACCGTAGATTGGATAATTTTGCATGCTCATAGTTGATTGGTTGTGTGTGATCCAAGAAATGTATAAGACTGGAGAGAAATAAGGAAGCGGTGCTCAAAATTTGGTGGCATGCCCCTCTGAGTCCGCCTGCAGAATAAAGGCTGATTCTGGGACCCTCTGTGTGCCTCTCAGTTCTTTCCCTGGTCAATCACTGTAACACTTGCCCGGAACACCATAACCAACTCATTTAAAATTGTAAGCCTCCTATCAGGGATTACCTGTCTCTTTTATGCTATCTAGCTTGTTATTTACATTCCTTCTTTATTCTGATTATTGATAACTTCCCCCAAAACCGAGCACCATGAAGGCAAAGATTTTTATCAGGTTGCTTTATCTTTGATTCTAGAAGAGTGTCTGGCCCATAATAGGTTCTCAATAAGTATTTTTTAAATAACGAAATGAAGCCCAGAGTTCTCTTTTTACTTGACAGATAATGTGTGGCTATAAAACATTTTCTGTATGCAAAAACAGTTGTCGGGAGTACAAATAGAAGACTCATTTCTGAAACATGATGCAATATCCACTTAGTCACTGAAAATGAGAGGGAATATAAAGTAGCTATTAACTTATTTGTTCAATCTCAGCTAACAATTTGATTACTAAAGGTGCTAAGGAAAGGGAAGTAGATGGTAGGCATAGATATAAAAACATGGATGAAAATCCAGTTGAAAATGTGGAGAAAAAATTTGAAGAAATCATAATCAAGCTGCATCCTAAATCAGGTAGATGTCTTACTGCAGGTTTGACTGTTCAGCATCAGGGTGAGCAATTTTAGGAGACTGGCACTCAAACTTCTCAAGAAGGAAACTGAAGTGTGAGTGGCCTTGGTTCAAATTAATGCTTTAGGAAACATCAGCTTTATAAGAGAATGTAAATCACTTTTAAATATACTTGAACTTGATCCTTCCAAAATATAAGGAAATAAAAATTTTCTGTTGCTTTAATCTTCTTATTCAAAAAATTATCTGTCTAATTTCGTGCTTATAACTTCATTTTGTGGATTGAACAGTAGGTTATTGTTACAAAGATATAAATTCTATCTAAGGTCACTTATTCGGCCTATATTTTTTAGAGAGAAAAACAAAACAAAACTCCATTTTTGTGTCTGCTATTTTATGGATGAAATACATATTTGACTTGATCTCCAAGGAACTTAGTCTATATGACTCCAAATTGCTCAGCTAATTTGATCACTTAAGTAATTGGTTTAGTGAATATTCAATTCAGTATGAGAAATATCTCCTCCATATTAAACTTGTGGTGTTTTCAAATGGATTGGGAGATAAAAGCCAACGAAGATAAAGGTTGTAAATCAATTTAGGTTTTAGAGACCTAAATAATTGTCAGAAAAACCAGTTCCTACACATTTTGAGATTTCTTGCAAGTTAATATGATAAGGAACACAATTTCTATTCAATCTGAAATCTGCTCTGTCAACTAGAGCTGGCCACCCGAGGATGGGTGTTATTTAGAGGACTCTTGCACTGGGAAGAAGGTTGGGCTAGATCAGGCAGGGAGAGGTGACTTATAAGGTCCCTTCTAACATGAAGATTGTTCAGATCCTATTATTTTATTTTGAGATAATCTAATTATTTTAATATCCTTGCCTCCCATTTTTCTGCTTGACTATGTACTATCTTAAATCAGCTTATTGACAAGGGAGAGTGAGACTAATAACTGTCAAGATGACAGATTGAACTTTCCAACTACAGGCTTATAATAGTTTTATGTGAATATGAGATGGTAATAGCAAGTAATAATTCTGTAGCACTTTACGTTTTACAAAGCACTTGCAGGTCCATTATTTCATTTGCTATTTCCTCAGCTCTATGATTCAGTTATTATTATCAAAACTTATTCACTGATAACGAAATGAAATTCAGAGATTCCTCAAGACACGCAGACTGTAGATTGTAGGCTTAGGACTGAGACCTAAGTCTTCGGATTCCTGTTCTCTGTGCTATAACACGTCTATTTCATTTTCCCTCATCCGTCACCCACCCAAGAAAAGCAGCACTATGAGAGAGAAATAGTGTTGTTATCCTTTTTTACAGATAAAGTCACAAAGATAGTAAGTGATAGAAGTGGGAATTACATCTGGGCATACTGCCTAAAAACCTTGTGTTCTTTCATCTATAATGTGTATTCTACAGTGTGTGTAGTTTTATTGATGTTTGTGATATAAGAAAGACCTAAAAAATCTAAAAGCAGCAGTTGAGGACAGTGACTCATGAGGAGAGGGAATGTGTCCAGGCAGGCATGGGTTCCAGGCAGGCGTGGGTTCCAGGCTAGCTTCCCTGCCAGACCCCTGACCACCTCCAGCCCCTGTTAGCACTGAGGGAGATGTTGACAGAGGAAACTAAACTCAGGCTGTCAGGGGAATTAACATGAAGTGTGGAGAAATTTCACTTCTGCCTTGACATCATCTTTCTTCTTCCCAATTACTCTGTGAGCTCCTCAGAAGTCACAAAACTGTATTTTGTCTTTGTATTTCACACGCATCATCAAAATTGCCAGCAGTTGGTAAGACAGTTTTAGGCTTTTCATATCTATTAATTCATTTAATCTTTGTAACTACTCCATAAAATAGGTGTTATTATCCTTTTTCCCTCCTTTTTTTAAAAAATCAGAAAATAAGGCACATGAAGATTAGGTAACTTAGATGATATAGCTAGTGTGGCAGAAAAATAATTCAGAGAAGACAGGAGGAAGGAAAGGAAGACAGGGAGAAAAGAGAGGAAAAGAAAAAAGGGAGGGAAAATGTGAGAGAGGAAAGGAGGGAGGGAGGTAAGGAAGAAGGAAGGAAGGAAAGAAGGAAAGGAAAAGGGGGAAGAAAGGAAAGAACGTCGTAGGCTAATCGGTGCTTAGGAGCAAGAGTTGCAGAGACTTCTGCTCCAGGTCCAAGTGGCTAGAACTTAACAGATCTCTAGCATGACAGAGGTGGAGAGATTTCTGGTTTTCTGTTCCTCTTGATCGTTGGGGTGTTTGCTATTAGTGCTTTTTTAAAACCATCCATCCCTCAGGCTCCATTGAAACCATAGTGGAAAGGACTGAAGTGTCTTGTCTGAAGACAGACAAAATTCATGTTTGTAACATAGCTTGCTTTACTTAAGAGTTTGATATGATACTGTGTTAATGGCGAGTCTGTGGACCTGTTAACTAGGAGCTTTAGACAGCACAGATTATGCTTGAGACTTGTTGCTTTTTCTGCAGTTTAACACTTATAGGTACCCTTTTCCTCCTCTGTAGTCCTTAGATCTCCACTAGGCTTGTGCTGTATTCTGTAAGCATAGTGCCTCAGCCAAAAGAATCTTGGATCTGGAATCAGACATTTTTAGACACAATCACCTTCAATCCCTTACTACTTGTTTGATTGCTATGCAGGTCTCAGCTTCAGTGGGGCCTCAGTTTCCTACCTTACGTTGCCTATATAATAGAGATGTTTTAAAGATAAACTAAAATGCAAAGAAAAGCATTTTGTCAACTGAAAAACACTTCACTTTAGATAAAACCTAAGGTATTATCTACTACCTCATAGAAATATCTACCTTGTTTCTGAGAATTTACATTTCTTTTCTCTTTTGACTCTTCTACATCGCTCCCAATTATTTCTCAAAAAGCATATATGCATGTGAGTGTCTTATAAACAATATTTAAAAGCAGGCAATTTTCTTCCTGGTTATTTCCAATACATATTGCTGATGGATCCCTCTTTTTTTATTTATAGAAATATTCAAAAATGAAAAACATCAAAAATAACAAGATGTGATGGGAGCCACTTGGCAGTGAACATAAATGTTACAATGGAAAAGGAGGCCTAGACTTCTAACTAAAAACAGCTATTCCCCAGCGAACTCTAGAAGAAACTTGACTGGCCACTGCAAAGGAGAAAACAACCTTAAAAGTTTTATCAGATAAAACTCAAAAAGAAACCTATGATATAAAATTAACATAGGCTGTTATGTTGTGCCAAAATCTGTATGTATTGTTTCATTGTTATTTAGGCAATATTTATTTAATGTGAACATTTTTTGTGGTTCCTATTTCTAGTACCAACAATTAAGTGATTGAAAAATAATGAAAGCCCACCAAACATTTTCACTTTTTTCAGAATTTTTTTGTATATTTTTAGTGTTATCATCATTCCTGTTAAGATCTACCTTAAAGAAAAATAATTATATTTGAGAGTGATTTATTAATAAAATACCCAGGTTTCTTATCTGACTGATTCCCTTGGAACTGTGGAAATGAGTTTGACTTAACATTTTCAGTTTGTTTCATAAATACACTGTAAATAAATGTGCTCAAGTCTCAACAGCCAAAGCCATTGTGAATCATAGGAATTTTCCATAAGTTTCTCCTCTACCCACTAACTAGAGTTCAAAACTGAAAGATCACCAAAGTTCTGATAATATGCCTTATTATTTTATATACTATATACCAGATAACCCTTTAGATGAATGTTTATTAGGTTTATAGAAAAATAATCTAGTTAATTATAATATTTTATGGAAAGAAAAAGGCAATAGAATTGTAATGAGATATAATAAATTTGGTTGACTAGAAACAAGAAGAATTCTTAATTAGTATACATTAGAATTATGCTCTTATAGTTGCACCATCTATAAAAATTACTTTAAGGGCTCTCAAAATTTGATAATTTATTTTATTTTATATTAAGTATACAGGAACAATATTATTTTGCCTTTAACAAAATGAAGGGACAGAGAGGTTGTCTGGTTAATATTACACAGGAATTTAATGGTAAGCCTTGGACTTTGTTCATAGGTCATACTCTACAAAATTTAACTGTTAACTAATCTCCTCCCATAATTACTTTACATCATGAGAAGAAATTATTTGTTGATTTAGTACCAAAAAGTTTTGAAGACAACAAATCATAAGACAATTTTTAACAGAAAAAATTAGTTAGAGATTTTCAGACAATGTTTATGTTCTCATTTACCTTACTTCCCCTTACCTTTCTTTATGTTTTTAAGTGGCAAAGAATCCTGATTTCCAATGCCCTAAAGATTCTTTAGTGATTTGATTGTGGTAACATCATTTGTTATCTACAATTTCTAAAATTTTATGGGATATTTTTGCTTTTATTTATTTTGCCTCTTTGTACCTGTAGGAACAAAAACTTTGGTTATTGAAAGCCACAGAGTTACCTAACTCAACCCTTGGCAAACTGCACTATAGGTGCTTTGAGAGTCATAGAATTTTTTATTTTTCAACTAATAGTGAATATTTAATTTTTTTATTTGGTAGATGGCAACTCTTAAATGTGTACTTTGAGTAAGTATAATTTTTTTGATTAGAAAATTAAGAGAATGCATATCTTACTTTGGTTGTAAATCATCAAGAGCTTTCTAATGGAAATCACCTATAACATTCTTAACCTAACATGCCCTTTTTCATACTGTTCCAGTCATCTTGTTACTGAAAAGTATAATACATTTCATGATCACTTATGGAAGATTTTTGGGAGGTTGAAAATAAATTTTCTGATTTTTATTTCTATGTGTCGCATGTGTTCTCTGCCATATTTGTGAAAAAAACATTTTCCTATAACAAGCAAGTTAAAATATCCTTTAAGTGAAACTGAAATAAATCCTTCACTGTTAAGGAGGAAACTGTGTTAAAGAAACCAGGAGGAAAGAGATAATCCTCCTAGGAACAACACACACTTGTATTGCTGAGCCCAATCACAATGACAAAATTTCACAGCTTTGTCAAGCTGCATAGATAGGTGCAAAGACTACGATTGTAAATACTGCCCTCTTCCTAGTTGAGTCAGTCTAGCAGTTTTGGGAAGTAGGGTGGAAAGGGAGTGAGAAATGGAAAGAGGAAAATGTGATTTTTGAGATGGGCTGACTCAACTCTTATAACAAGAACTTTAATGTTAAAATGTTTTAAGGTCAAAGTCAACATTTAAGGAGACTTCTAGATGTTTATCCAAAGGTTTATGAATCAAGTTACTTCTATAAGAATGAGAACATGTAAAATTTGTGGAAAGAAAGAGTCTAAATAGGATCTAAATATATCCCAATAGGCTGGGATACTAAAAACAAAATCCAATAGAAATAGAAATCAAAAGCATTCTTTTGATTTTACCATGAAAATACTTCTACAATTTTACTTCTTACTGCTTCCACTTCTACTACTGGTGGTCCAAGCTTCAATAATCTCTTTTGGATTATTACAATAACCCTGTAAGTATTTCCCTCATTCCTGCCCTTGCTACCTATAAATCTATTCTTCCTGCAGTAGCCAGAATGACCTCATTAAAACATACTATTATTACATGCCACAGTCGCTTCTCATCTCACTCAGAGTAAAAGCCAAAATTCCCAAAATGAACTACAAAGTTCTACACAATCTAGTCCCGTCACCTCTCCGGCCTCTTCTCACTTCCTTTGTGCAAGTGTCACTGGCCTTGCCACTGTTCCTCAGCCACACCAGGTGCCTGCCTGGAGGGCTTTTACTCACCTCTCCACACAGATCACCCCCTCACTTCCAACATGCTACCTGCCCTGACCATCCTATCTTAAATTATAACTGCAAGCACTCCTTGTCCTTCCTATCTATCCCCTTCCCTATTTTGTTTTTTTTTCCATAGTTGATTCTGTCTAACATACTCTCTATGTTATGTGTTGTGAGGGAGAAGGAAAACTTCGTCTCCCTCGGAAGGTTTGCTTAGAGATCAACTCACAGTAAGGCAGATTAATATGAGAAATAGATTACAAATTTATTTACTGTGCACACAGGGAGAATCACAGAGTGATTACCTAATATCCCAATGGGGTCCAGAAGTTTATGTACCCTCATTTTAGAGGGGAAGGAGTGATGAGGAATACAGGTAATTCTGTTGAGTGGCAATAAATGGTTACTAGAGAGGATGAATAAATACTTGGGAGAATGAATGGATGAGGGGAAATAGATTGACTTGTAAATGATTCTCTTTGGAAATTAAATTAACCTGAGAGACAGGTTATTATCTTTGAAATGGGCTGGCCCAGATCTGGTTGCATTCTCCCCCATTCCCTGCAATATGTTGAGATAGCAGGGAGGGGAAGGAAAGACAGTTGTTCTTTTCGATGGGTCTGGTTTTCAGAGATCCAACAGGCCTTGGAAGGGCCTTTAATTCAAAATGCTCTTTATACCAAGGAATCATATCTTGGAGTGAAATTTCCTAAGCTCCTTCACTGTCTAGATACCTCTAGCACTATGGGAGATGCAAGTCTGCTCTAACCACAGACTTGGCCTGCTATAATACCCTTCCTTGCTCTAGGGCTCATACAAAACTATCAGTAGTTTGCATCACCCCACATATGATTCAGAGAAGTATTCCACAGCGTGGGATAAGCTGCCTCTAGAACTCCCAAAGGCCTACTAAGTGCTGTGTGTTTTTCTTACTGGAAAGAGGTGCAAGATGCCTGCCGTGGTCTGAATGTTGGTGTTCTCAAAATTCATGTGTTGGAGCCTAATACCAATGTGATAGTGATTGAGTCATGAGGGCTCCATTTTCATGAATGGGATTAATACAGTTATAAAAAGAAAGTGAAAGAGAGTGCTCTTGCCTGCTTCTAACCATGTGAGGATGCAGCAAGAGCTGCCATCTCTGAAGCAGAGCAAGCCCTCACCAGGCCCCAAACCTGCTGCCACCTTGATCTTAAGCTTTCTAGCCTCGAGAACTGTGAGCAATAAATTTCTATTGTTTATGAATTACCCATTCTAAGGTGTTTTGTTGTATCAGCCAGGACAAACTAATATAGTGCAATAACTTATCCTTCTTAGAGGAGATATCCTAGCATTCCTAGATCACTGGAACCCTAAAATCTTTATTCATATGGCAAAATCTTGAATCTTTATAAGGTTTATCTCATAGTCCCTAGATTGTATACATCTTACCAGGGAATCCATCTTTTTTTACATCTTGTCAAAATAACATACTATTTTCCAAATAATGGAGCACCATGATGCACTGGAGAATTTCCAGGTGATTGTGGTCCTTTGGACTCTATAGTGGCAGAAATCAGGAGAGTGAGCATTCCCTTGGGGTAAAACTGACATGAGAATGGTTTTTGATCTTTATTCATAGGTATTGAAAATAATGTATTTGCCAGTTCAGAGATCACATGGAATATGCCAGAGGCTTTGTAAATCTGGTCTAGTAAAAATATAGCAGCTGTAATTATGGCTACTACTTGGCTAAGTCCACTGCCATGTATGAAGTTTTTGTAGGGGTCAGACTGCTAAATTAAGCATAAATATAACAAAGACCATAACCCCTGCATTCTTTAAATCTTTTGGGGTAGCATTGAGTTATGCCAATATATATAGACTACAATATTGTTTTATGTTTACTATCTTGGTCAGGAATAAGTGAAGGTAGTTTCAGGGAATCCAACTCTACTTTTTCTACTATAATAGCTTTTTCTCCATAGGCAAATAAATCACTGTTATGGTTCCAAGATCCAATATGTATAACTATTTTGATTATAATTTGAGAAATGAGGAAATGACCACTGGTAGGATCTGTGAACCCAGATCCATTGTGAGATGGACCTGGCCCATTATCTGATCCTTATATGGTGGTACTCTAAGAGCAGTTGTACTGAGTACTATGAAAGTATAAATCTAAATACTCTGTACATAATTATTAAAATTATTTATTATATATTTTGTCATTAATGTGCTAAAGCTGTACTAAAGAGTGGGAGCTAGGCACATATCCCTTTAGGAGTATATTATAGTAAGGTACTTAAACTGTGGGACCTCATTCCTGTGGCTTCCTTTTGCTGATGTGACCCTCATTCTTAATACATTCTTGTCATTTCTTGAGATGAGTGCAATGACTGGACACATGAGAAACTACAGCTGGTGTCTAACACCTTGAGTATTTTCTTGACCTGCATAGTGCTTGCTATTTGTTTTGGACCCTTTATTAATGCTCAGTAAACTTATTGTGTCTTATATATTTGATTGATAATCTGAAACTGAAAACTGTTCTAGTGGTTTTCTTCTTGAAAGAGTACCAAAGACACATATAATTAGAAATAATAACTACAATGATTTAAAAAATAAAAGAATCAAAAACCCAGGTTAGGCATAATAGAAGAGGAAGCTGATGAAATGGTAGACCTTAAGTAATTACCCAGAAAAGAGCCAAGAAAAATAAGATAATGGAAAATACAAAAAAGATGTTAAAAAATATCAGGAGGAGTTTAAGAAGGCATATTTACTTAATCTGAATTAGCACAGGAGAAATTGAGAGAGTGGTACAAGGCAAAGGTGAGACAATATTGCAAAAAGATGATATTTGAAAAGTTTTTAGAATTGATAAATAATACCAATTTTGAGACTTTAAGAAATACAGCATATTTCAAGAAGAATAAAAAGGTATCTTCCCAAGTCATACTAAAGTCAAATTTGAGAATATGGAATACAAATATAAGACTGGGATATCAACTGGATAAATAGTAGACCTTTCTAAGCCCAAAATAAAAGCTGGAAGATATGGTGCTAGAGGTGGGGAGAGAAGAATTTCTCAAGCAAGAACTGTGAATCCAGTTAAGTAATTTTCAAAATTAAGAATAAAAGGCTTTTACAGATAAACAAAACAGACGGTTTACAGTCAACTGAAATTCTCAGTATATCTAAAGCATGTACTCTAAGAAAGAAAATAAATACAGAAAAAAAGAGTCTGAGAATCAAGAAGGAGTAGTATGTTAAAAAAGAACTCACAGAATGGAAGAATATATTTGCAATATATATATCCAATGAAAGAGTTGTATCTGGAAAATTTTTGTAAAAGTTCCTACAAATAATTAAGCAAAATGCATAGAAGCTAATTTTAAGAAAGAATGAAGAACTTAAGAAGGCACTTTGTAAATGAGGATATCCAAATGGATAAGGAATATATGAAAATATGCTCAGAATCACAGCAGTCTCTAGGAAAATGCAAATTAAAGCCACAACAAGATACATCATCATAAACCCAACAGATGGCTAAAATTAAAAAAATGACAAAAACAACTTTTGAAGAAAATGTGGAGCAACCAGAATGCTCACATATTAATGGTGGGAGTTTTAATTGATACATCTACTTTGGCAAACTGTGGCAGTATCTACTAAAGCTAAACATATACCTACCCTGTGACCCAGAATTTCTACTCTTGGTATAAATCTAACAAAAAACTAAATGTATTTTCCTGCCAATAAGACATGTAGAAACATGTTTGTAGCAGCTTTATTCAAAGTTAACTCCAAACTGGAAACGACCCATGTCCATGAGTACTAGAATAGAAAAATAAATTGTAGTATAACCATACAATGGAACATGATGTATCAATGAAAAGGAATAAACTATAGATACATGCAATAACAATGAATATATTTCAAAGCCATAATGATGAATGATAGAAGTCAGACACAAAAACAGTATATACTGTATGATTCCATTTATATGAATTTTAAGAACAGGCAATAGTGCTTTAACAGAAGAAAGTGTGTTGTTTGCATTTGGTTTGGTAATGACTGGGAGTGACACAATAGAAGTTTCTGGTGTGCTGGCAACATTCCACATATTAAGCTGTGT
This sequence comes from Microcebus murinus, assembly GCF_040939455.1. Classification (NCBI taxonomy): domain Eukaryota; kingdom Metazoa; phylum Chordata; class Mammalia; order Primates; family Cheirogaleidae; genus Microcebus; species Microcebus murinus. Next base: position 33,790,787 of record NC_134108.1, read on the forward strand.
TCTGGTTATACGGGGGTGTATGTAGATTTAAATTCATAGAGCTATACACTTTGGGGTCATGCACTTCACTCCATGTATGTGAGAAAGCAAGGGAACGGTAAGCACAAATTTCAGAATAGTACTTACCCCTGGGGTAAAGGTTAAGCAGAAATTAGGAATGAGAGCCTAAGGGAGTTAAAGAGCATTGGCAGTGTTATATTTATTTATCTTATGTATAGTATATATTTTTGTGCATATAACATTTTTCATATTAAATAGAAGAAAAATGACACAAGGAATACATTGTCACTTGATCGATCGGACCAATAGAGAAGGCAGATGTTCAGCAAACCTCTCTTAAAATACATATTAGGATCCCCCATGTACACTTTATTTTATCCTATGTAATGTTATTAGGCACATGCTTTTGCTCTGTTATCTTGCTGGGATGTATTCTTGCATAGGCATGATCTCATAAATTATTTTCTTATATTTATTTCACATGCTAATAGAAGATAAAAAGTACACTTTCTTCAGCATGTTTCTTAAAATGCCCCAAATCCTTTTGTTGAAAATAAATGCATGCTACATTGTATGTCAAATTCTTATTTTTTGCAATATTCAAATGTAAAAGATAAACTCTTTAGTCTGTGTTATCAAAGTATTTAAAATACTTAATGCATATGATATCTGTACTCTTTTATACATAACCCTGACATTTAATTTTTTTTCTTTCATGCATTATAAGGAAATCTCAAGCTTAGGTTGAATATTTCCAATGCTTGGAAAGACACATGAAAAGTTCTTATTTCTAAATTAAAGATTAGTAATGAAATAGTAGCAAAAATATTTATAAGTGCTCATAGACTAATTACACTAAATAGCACGCTATTGGAGGAGACCTGCTATAATGTTTCCATCCTCCTATCACATGGAAATAATTTTGTCTAGATTACTGGTTTATAAATTAAAGATATTAAAATGTAAAAGATATCCAAATACATTTCTCATTTAGAGTCTAAAAGTTTAAAATGGAAATTCACTTTGAGCTTGTTACAAATAAGTTTCCCTCATAAAAGTGGTAATTAGACCATATATTTAATTTTATATTGTGGCTTATGCTTAAATAAGTTTATTATTTAATTTTAGTATGTGTATAGAAAGATATACTCAAATAATACTATATCCTCATCTCACAAGAAAATCATGGGGAGGTGAAATTTTGGACATGGGTTTATAAAGTCATGGAACAACTTGATAGGTCCAATCAAAACCCAATTCTAATACTCCAAGCTATGGACACTAGAGTTGAAGGTAGATTTTAAAATTGATCTATAGGCCAGGGACTGTTAAAATAAGGAATAAATAAAACTGCTAAAGAAGTGTTGTCAAATTCCTTATTTATTTAATACTGGGAATTTAAGGATCAAAGAATTGGAATTTCTGGGAAATCTGGGAAATACTCCAAATCACAGGTTTCTCTCTCTCTCTCTCTCTTTCTCTCTCTCTCCTCTCTCTCTCTCTCTATATATATGTTTTGATATGTGAATATATTGTGAAGTGATTACCACAATCAAGTTAATTAACACATCTACCACCTCATATAGTTAACCCTTTTTTTTCACAGTAAGAACTCCTATTCTTTTACCAAATTTCAAGTACACAATATAATATTATTAATTATAGTTGACATGCTGTACCTTAGATCTCCAGAACTTGTTCATCTTATAATTGAAATTTTATACCATATGACCCAAATCATCCCATTTCTTCCCCCTCCCATCCTCAGCATCCTCCTTTCTACTCTCTTTTCTATGAGTTCAACTTCTTTAGATTCTACATGTAAGTGAAATCATGCTGTATTTGACTTTCTGTGTCTGGCTAATTTCATTTAACATAATGTCCTCTAGGTCCATTCATGTTGTCATAAATGGCAAGATTTCCTTATTTTTAAGGGCTGAATAATATTCTATTAAAGGATGTATCACATTTTCTTTATCCATTCATCTGTTGACTAACATTTATGTTGTGAATAATGCTGCAATGAACCAAGGTGTGTAGATATCTCTTTGTGGTCCTGATTTTAATTCCTTTGGCTGTACCCAGAAGTTGGATTGCTAGATAGAATTCTAGTTCCATTTTTAGTTTTTTGAGAAAGTTCCATATTGTTTTCCATAATGGTTGTACTAGTTTACATTTCTACCAACAGTGTATCAGGGTTTCCTTATCTCTACAACTTCACCAACATTTACTACCATTTGACTTTTTAATAATATTCATCTCTTAACAGTTGTAAGGTGGTAACTCATTGTAGTTTTGCTTTGTATTTCCCTAGTGATTAGTGTTGCTGTGCACTATTTCATATACTTGTAGACCATTTATATGTATTATTTGGGAGAAAAAAATCTATTCAGGTCTTTTGCTCATTTTAAAAGCAGTTTATTTGTTTTTTTCATACTGCATTGTAGGAATTACTTACATATTTTGGATATCAATCCCCTATTGGACACATGATTTGCAAATATTTTCTCACATTCTATAGATTGCCTTTTCACTTTGTTGATTATTTTCCTTGCAGTGGAGAAATTTTTTAGTTTGATGTGGTCTCACTTGTTATTTTTTGTTTTTGTTGCCTGTGTTTTGGAGTCATATTCGCATCATTAAATCATTGTCAAGACCCATGCCAAAGAGCACTTTTCCAACATTTACTTCTAAGGTTTTTGAAGTTTCAGATCTTACATTTAAGTCTTTAACCATTCAATTTCATCCTTTTGTGTGTGGATATCCAGTTTTCCCAAAACAATTGATTAAATAGACTGTTCTTTCCCCATTGTGTATTTTGTTGAAGAGTAGTGGACCACATTAAGTGTGAGATTATTTCTGGGTGCTCTATTCTGTTTCATTGATCTATATTCCATTTTTATGATACATTGGTCTATGTGTCTTATTTATCATATAATATTTTAAAATAATAATTTATTTATATGTTTTAAAATAATAATGAATGCCCATAATAAACAATGAATTTTTGGGGGGGTAGTGATAGTTATAGTTTCAAAGGTTTTCATTTAACAAATGAAGATATGATAATAAATGCATGCTTTATTAATCTTAATAGATAATATATTGTGACAAGATATAGATATGAAGTCTGTGAAATAAACATTTGATATTAAAAAACATTTAAAGAAGCAAACATTAACACAAGATAATAAATTTTTAAAATAAATAGTAACATAACTAGGCATTATTTCAAAATTAGTATTTTTAAAATAAAATTTTAAAATGCTCAAAGCAGTAATTGTTATAACCCATGGAGTCATGTTTTTTCAGGGCTTTCAAAACAATGGCAAGGCAGAAAAAATGCTGATATCATGTTAAGAACTTTTTGCTCAGACTATAGATTTAGTGTAGATGATGAATTGATACACTCTGAGAGCATCACATTTGGAGTCAGATTGGGTTGAATTCAAATCTACCTTTGTTACTTCCTAGTTGTGGGATAACAGAAGTGGGACTCCATCTCTTCACATATAAAATGGGGAGCAAAGATGCTTGCTTGTAGAATTATCCTGGGGATAAATTGTGGAGAGGGATGGCTGCAGGTGAAGCCCCACCCAGTGGGGCTTGAAATATGCGTAATAATCATTAGTCCCTTTCCTCCATTTTCCCTCCTGGCTTTTAGATTACAATCCTGTGTATGTTTTGGATATCAATATTATATACTATCAATATGTGAAATAAATAATATTTTAGAGCATTTGAATTATGTTAGTAGGAATCATCCATTTCTGGACAGTTTTTAAATCTGTATTCAACTTTTGATTATTTACTTGCAGATTGGTAACAAAAATGATAAAAACCCCAGGCTATCTTCCTTTTGCCACCAAGTCATTATACCTATTATTATTTCTTTACATGTGTATGAACCTCACTGCCAGATAATGGATGGAAACCTGCTGTGCTTGTAGTTCAATTTCAAACAGTTGAGTAAAATAAAAAGTGAACCAAAGTCCATGTCAATGCTATCAGTTACAACAATAATTACCTATCATATGAGTCTTAAAATATCTATTAAACTTTTAAGACTAAAGTTGGTAATATTAAGAAAAGTACATAGCTTTTCTTGTGTATAGCAAAATCACAACCTTTCTTAAGACAAGTAGCTGAATACTTGCTTAGATAAGCTGTACTCTGTGTATTCAATTCTATCAATTGTAAACCAAACGCAAAGAGCTGTAAAGAAAAGCATATGTTTTTTATGTTTACATTACATACACATTAAAAGTAATGCTTAGTTTCGATTTTCTGTGGTTTTTTTTAACCTAATTCAAAATACCTGCCAAGAGTTGGCACATCTCTGAATTGTAAGCAACAGTGGAAATGAAGAGAATGGTTGATCATGGGAATGGCCACTAGATGTTGCTAGTTGTCTATTTTATAGATCTAAGCACTTGCATATCTCAAAAGCTTGCTTTTCCCTTTTTTCACCAGTGTTTTTCAAATATAATAACTAATTCAATATTAACTTTCAGTAATGTTGGAGCATATAAAAAGCTAAAGTTTGTAACATTCAAACTTTACAAAGCTTGCTTTTAACATTTCACTCAATCTCTTTTCTTCACATCCTAAAAGGTAATAACATTGGAATCTGGAATATAGTTATGATATCTAAAAAGTTACTTTTAATATAATTTTTAAAGTGTATAACCTTCCTCCTTTCTTAACCGTATTAATTTCCATAATTTTGCTGTTGACTACAAATGATTCAATTACTTTATAACTTGGTTCCATCGGACACATATATTCTGGAGCTATGCTGAGTAATTTTCAAACTTTCCATTACAGACTACCTTTGCTATGTAAACTAGGAGTTGGGAAGGGCTGGAGTAGAATGTGAAGATTTCGGGAAGGGATTAGTGATTATGTCTGAAGTCTACAGAAATAGATAGAATTCTAGCAAGGCAGGTTTAATTATTGCTTCTGTTAGTCAGGAAGGTTTTTTGTGTATAACGTTTTTTTCTGTTGATGAGACCAATGGAGGAAGCAGAAATAATGAGCCCCAGAAAAGGAATAGAGCCTTCATATTACCGCCAGGTCACTCGAAGGGCAAGTTACAGAGGCTGCTGCCTCAGGACACCATGGAGAGGCAGGCCAATTAAAAGAGGGCCATAAAGGTGCCCATTAACTGTTGTAACAAAAACAGTGGACAAAATTGCAAGAAAAAGCCACACGTTTTTCTTTGAGCATGCATCGCCATGATTTACATCTATTATTTAGCTTCTAATTATTCACATATCCATGCTATATAGAGTAAAATGTATTGGTGGCTCTTAACTGTAGAATTAGGTGCTTTGTGGACAAAATTTAGGTTAGACAACCCTTGCCTTTCAAATTAGCAGTGATAAAAGGGGCTTCATCTCCAGTAATAAGAATCCATGGTGATATGTCCTCTGTAAAAAACATTAATCATGGTTATATGAATGAGGTTGTAGGAACGTAGTCCTCAAAGACAGCCTAGCTTTTTGCAAATCCTATTTCATAATATTCAAATCTAAAACAAAGTAGGAATAAATGGAAACTGATTTAGTTTTCTCTGAGTCCATCTTCCTTAATTTTCCAGGAAGATGATTAGATAATTCTTGGCCACCAAACATGATAGAATGTTTATTTTGGGAGATGGTAGTGACTTTAACCTTTATTCTTGGAAATATTAGATCAGATTCTTAGATCTTTAAATCTTAAAATGATTTTTGTCATCAAATGTTTAGTTTTTACTTATTTTACCCCATAATATAATACTTAGTATAATTAAATACCACATAACATCACTTTCTAGAGTCATGACTAAGTAACACAGTTTGGAAATACAGAATTAAAAAAACAAAGACATTGAGGAAAAATTTCTGCTAGAATCTGACAACTTTTTAAGCAAAGATCTATTTTTCTGAAATCAGGGAGAACTTAGCATATGAAGCATAATTGAGAAAGAACTAGTATTCATTCTTAAAAGATTGTTCTGTAGGTCTGCCTAAAGGCCAACTTTTCCTACGCAAAGACAGGATTTTTTCAAGGGCAATATTAAGTAAAAAATAAATGTGAAAGTAAAAAAATAGTGTTACAATTCTATCATCACTTGCACCAGCTCAATTAACTGTCCAGACATGCAGCAGAAGCTTTGCCTGTAAAATGTGTGTGCTGTTACCTCTGCCTGTAATCTCCTCCCACCTAGTTCACCAGGTGAAGTCATGTCTTTCAGGAAACGTCCCTATCCTCCTTCAGCTGAGTTAATCACTTCCCCTTCCTTCATACTCTTTATTTCTCCCTATATTGAACAGGATTAGAGTCTTATTGCTCTCTGAATCTCCAGTCTCTAGCCACCTAGCACTGTGTCCAATGCACAGCAGCTGCTCAATTCATGTTTCTTAATGTTTAATAAACAATAGCATAACCCAGGTGGCAGTTCTTGCTCTCTGTTTGAGATTTGATACTAACAGAACCCTTATTCCCTGCCTCTCTGCCATTTTCTCCCCAAGGAATATTTGGTAAGCACCCAATTCTTTTGTAAAAAAAAAATGAGAGCTTTTAGGTTTACAGCGAAATGGAATGGAAAGTCCTAAGAGTTCCCATATAAGCCCTATCCCCCGCACAAGCACAGCCTCTCTCACTATCAACATCTCCAACAGAGTGGTATATTCATTACAGTCAGTGAACCTACAATGATGTATCAATCCATAGTTTACATTAGAGTTCACACTTGATGTGCATTCTATGGGTTTTTACAAGTGTATAAGTGTACAAGTGTATAATGACACATTATACCACTATAATGACACAATATACCACCACTATTATAGTATCATACAGAATACTTTCAGTGCCCTAAAATTCCTCTACACTCTTCCCATTAAGCCCTCACTTCCCCCAATTCCTTGAATTTTATATGTAAGTCTATGATCTATTTTAAGTTACCTTTTGATAAGGTCTGTGGCTAGATTTATTTTTGTTGCATATGGATGTCTGCCTGTTTCAGCACCATTTATTGAAAAGACTACCTTTCTCCACTATATTGCTTTTGTTTCTCTGTCAAAGATCGGTTGATTTTATTATGTGGTTCTATTTCTGGGCTCCCCATTCTGCTCCGTCTATCTATTTGTTTATTCTTTTGTCAATACCACATTATCTTGATTACTGATCATTTACTAGAACTGAGGCAAACCTGGGCTTAAGGTGCAACCTAGAGGCAAAACAGAGGCAGCAACTTGTGGTAAAAGTTTGCTAAGAAAATATATTCACTAAAACGCAAACTAAGCTAGGTAGAGAAGGCTGAAATAAATAACTAATCCTTCAATGCAAAGATATAGAGGTATATTCATAATAACCAACAGCAAACAGGTAACCAGGACCTCCCCAAAAGGACAAAACAAAAATCTAGTGACTGGCCTTAATGAGATGATGATTTGTGAGTTCTTTGACCAAGAATTCAAAATACCATTTTCAAGGCAATTCAGTGATCTCCAAGATAACACAAAAAAGCAATTCAGAAATTTATCAGAGAAATTTAACAAGATGATTGAAATAATTTAAAAAGCCCCAGAAATTTTGAAACTGAAAAATTGATTTGCTGAACTGAAGTACTCTTTTTTATTTTTTTGAGACAGAATCTTACTCTGTTGCCCAGGCTAGAGTGCCATGGCGTCAGCCTAGTTCACAGCACCTTCAGACTCCTGGGCTCAAATGATCCTCCCGCCTCACCCTGGTGATATACTACCAGAGAAAATCACTTAACTACAAATGAAGGTGGAAGGAAAGGATGAAAGGAAGAATGGAGTCTCAAAACAACCAAAAAACAAACAATAACAGTGATCTGAGGAGTTGGGACTATAGGCACGTGGCCAGCTAATTTTTTCTATTTTAAGTAGAGACAGGGTCTCACTCTTGCTCAGACTGGTCTCGGACTCCCGACCTCAAGCAATCCTCCCACCTCGGCCCTCGGCCTCCCAAAGTGCTAGGATTATAGGCATGAGCCACTGTAACCAGCCTGAAGTACTCTTTAGAGGCTTTCAACAGCAGAATAAACCAAGTAGAGGAAACAGTGAGCTCAAAGATCACCTATTTGAAAGTACATAGTCACCAAAAACAACAACAACAACAACAACAAACAAACAAAAAACAAAACAAAACACGTCACCCCCCAAAAAACAGAAAGAAAAAATGAATAAAAAGGAGTGAAGATTGCCCACAAGATTTAAAAAATTACCTTAGAAGACCAAATCTAAGAATTGTTGGTGTTCAAGGGGGAGTTGAGCAAGAGCAAAAGGAACAAAGCTTTTCCAAAGAAATAATAATAGAAAACTTTTCAAAACTTGAGAAATATATAAATATTCAGGTACAGGAAGGTCTTAGAAGACCAAACAGATTCAACTCAAATAATATTACTCCAAGACAAGTAACAAACTGCCCAAGGTCAAAGACAAAGACAGGATCCTTAGGGCATCAATAGAAAAGAAACAAAAAACATATAAAGGAGTTTCTATTTGTCTGGCAACAGACTTCACAACAGAAACCTTATAGGCTAGGAGGGACTGTGATGACATTTTCAAGGTGTTGGAAGAAAAAAAAATGCCATTTAAGAATATTGTATCCAGGCCGGGCGCGGTGGCTCACGCCTGTAATCCTAGCTCTCTGGGAGGCCGAGGCGGGCGGATTGCTCAAGGTCAGGAGTTCAAAACCAGCCTGAGCAAGAGCGAGACCCCGTCTCTACTATAAATAGAAAGAAATTAATTGGCCAACTGATATATATATATAAAATTAGCCGGGCATGGTGGCGCATGCCTATAGTCCCAGCTACTCGGGAGGCTGAGGCAGAAGGATCGCTTGAGCCCAGGAGTTTGAGGTTGCTGTGAGCTAGGCTGACGCCACGGTACTCACTCTAGCCTGGGCAACAAAGTGAGACTCTGTCTCAAAAAAAAAAAAAAAAAAAAAAAAAAAAAAAAATATTGTATCCAGCAAAATCATCCTTGAAATATGAAGGAGAGATAAAATCTTTCGTAGACAAACAAAAGCTGAGAGAATTCATCAGTCACTAAAGACCAGACCCATCTTGCAAGAAATATTCAAGGGAGCTTTTCAGTCTGAAAGAGAAAAACATGTAAAAAAAATGTAAAAACATGTAAAAAGAAAATATTTCAGGGTATAAAACCAACTGGTAAAATTAAGTAGATAGCCAAATATAGAATATTCTAGTACCATAATTGTGGTTTACAAACCACTCATAACTCTCACATGAAGCCCAAAAGACAAACTCGCCCAAAACAATAATAGATAGAGCAAACTGTTAAGAGAGTGGTAATATAAAAATATGTAGATTTAGACAACTAAAGTCAAAATATGAAGGAGTTGAAGTGTAGAATTTTTTTTTATTTTTTAAGTCATGTTTGTTTCTATTATTTTATTTGTGATCTAAGAGAGATTGTAATCTCTTCAGTATAATTTATTCTAATTACAAGAGGTTTTTGTAAGCCTCATGGTAACCACAGTGCAAAAATCTATAATAGATTCACTAACAGTAAAAAGCAACAAATTAAAATACACTACCAGAGGCCGGGCGCGGTGGCTCAAGCCTGTAATCCTAGCACTCTGGGAGGCCGAGGCGGGCGGATTGCTCAAGGTCAGGAGTTCAAAACCAGCCTGAGCAAGAGCGAGACCCCGTCTCTACTATAAATAGAAAGAAATCAATTGGCCAACTAATATATATATATATATAAAATTAGCCGGGTGGGGTGGCGCATGCCTGTAGTCCCAGCTACTCGGGAGGCTGAGGCAGGAGGATTGCTTGAGCCCAGGAGTCTGAGGTTGCCGTAAGCTAGGCTGACGCCACGGCACTCACTCTAGCCTGTGCAACAAAGCGAGACTCTGTCTCAAAAAAAAAAAAAAAAAATACACTACCAGAGAAAATCACTTAACCACAAATGAAGATGGAAGGAAAGGATGAAAGGAAGAAAGGAGTCTTAAAACAACCAAAAAACAAACAATAAAATGGCAGTAGTATGTACTTATTAATAATAACACTAAATGTAAATGGTCTTAATTCTCCAATTAAAAGGCATAGAGTGGGCTGGGTGTGGTGGCTCACACCTAAAATCCTAGCACTCTGGGAGGCCAAGGCGTGTGGGTTGCTCAAGGTCAGGAGTTCAAAACCAGCCTGAGCAAGAGTGAGACCCTGTCTCTACTAAAAAAATACAAAGAAATTAATTGACCAACTAAAATATATATAAAAAATTAGCTGGGCATGGTGGCACATGCCTATACTCCTAGCTACTCAGGAGGCTGAGGCAGAAGGATTGCTTGAGCGCAGGAGTTTGAGCTTGCTGTGAGCTAGGCTGACCCCATGGCACTCTAGCCCGTGCAACAGAGTAAGACTCTGTCTCAATAAAAAAAAGCAAAAAACTTTTTTAATATTTAAAAAAAATTTTTTAAATTTTTTAAAAAAGGAATAGAGTGGCTGAATGAATAAAGAAACGAGACCTAACCATGTGCTCCCTTCAGGAAACTCACTTCACCTATGAAGGTACACATAGACTGAAAGTGAAGAGGTGGAAAAAATGCTCAGATAAAAGAAATTACAAATCAAAGATTGTAAAAATAGACAAAGAAGGTCACAATAGAATAATAATAGGCTCAGTTCAGCAATAGAACATAACAATTATAAATATTTATGCAACCCAACACCAGAGCTCCCAAGGATATAAGGGAAATATTAATAGATCTAAAGAAAGAGATAGACAGCAATGCAATAATAGTAGGGAACCTTAATACACTACTCTTGGTAATGTACAGATCATCCAGACAGAAAATCATCAAAGAGATAAAAGAATTAAATGACACATTCGATCCAATAAACTAACATTACAGAACATTTTACTCAACTGCTGCAGAATACACATTCTTTCATAAGCACATGAAACATTTTCCAGAACAGATAATATTTTAGGCTATAAAATAAGACTGAACAAATTAAAAAAATAGGTCATTATCAAGTATCTTTTCTGAATAAAATGGAATAAATCTAAATATCAGTAACAAGAGGAAAATACACAGAAAATATACAATCACATGGAAATTAATCAACATGCTTCTGAATGACCTATAAGTCAAGGAAAAAATTAAGAAGGAAATTAAAATATTTCTTGAAACAAAAAAAAAATAAAAAGACAATATACCACAATATTTTTTTTAAAAAAGTCACCTGAAGTAATCTGATGTTAACCAATCTGCTTTATTTTTTTATTGTTTCCTTGTCCCTACCTTACAAAAACCAAGTGTTCTGCCATGCTCTGCAGAGCGCTTAGTCTATTTTAAAGAATGCAGTGCTGCCTTATTCTAGAATAATAAGAGCCAATTGGATCTTTAAACTACATTAGTTGCAATTTCGTTTTCTGTAAAAGGAAAACCAAGAAATATCCTAATGGAAAATTTAATTTGTAGTATTATTATAGCCTAGTTTAAAGTCCACAGGATAGTCCTATCACATAGGAATAAACTGGTAGCTTGGTTTGCCAAGAAAGAGTGTTTTGTATTTTTGTTTTCTTTCTTTTTTGTTTTTTGTTTTTGTATTCTCAGTTGAATAGATTCTTTGTAAGAAGGTTTTAGTTGTGTCTTTTATTATTCAAATGATCCTAGCAGTCCATCAATTGTCAAGTGATAGGCACAAACTCTTTCCAGATTGAAGAGGGAGAAGCTCAGAAAGACCATCCATAAAGTTGTTTATGAACTTTTAGGTTGACCTTAACTTGAATATGCATAGATCTGGTTCTAATTAGCATACCAAAGATTTTGAGAAATGAGCTAATGAATAGGCCTTTGTGCAAGTTACAGACTGACCACTGAGTGGTGTATACAAGGGACAAATCCAATAGTACTAAGGCATTGCAAAGACTTTAAAAACTGAGCTAACAAGGAAGCTATAGCCTACAGAAGATGGGTAAAAATTTACAGCTTGAACTTTTGTTTTACTTGGTAGATTGCCTACAAAAACAAAATTATTAACATTCCCGATGAGATTTCAACAAAACCCAGAGTCTTATAATAGTCAAAATGCCCAGGACTCAATCCAAATTACTCAGTATATGAAAAAAGATGAAAATGTCAACTTTGATGGGAAAAGACACTCAACAGATGTCTATGATAAGATGACATACATATTGGAATTGTCTGATAGAGATTTCAGAGCAGCTATTATAAATTGCTCAAACATGAAATCATGAACATTCTTGAAACAAATGGGAAAATAAAAAGCATTAACAAAGAAAAAGAAAATTTGTACAAATGCAAATTTTACAATGGAAATATATAATAATAAAAATAAAATGCTCAATGGACAAACTCAATAAAATGGAATTGACTGAGGAAAGAAAGAGGAATAGAAGTTATCCATATGAAAATAGATAGGAAAAAGATTAAAAATTCTAAACAACTCTTCCAGAAAATAGAAAAGAGACAAATACTTCCCAACCTATTTAATGAGTCCGTCATTACCTGGTTACTAAAACCAGACAAAGAAAGTAAAGGAACCCAACAAATCCCATCCCCTTTGCCATTCTATGTAAATTTCCCCTAATTATCTATAGATTTAACATAATACCTACTGAAATCTCAACAGGATTTTAAAAACAATATAGACCAGCTGATTCTCAAATTTATATAGAATGGCAAAGGGGATGGCAAAAAACTTTTTCAGTAAACCTTTTCAATAAACGTGCCAGAAAAATTAGTCATCTATATGTTAAAAATTTGAATCTTGACCTCACAACTTACAAAATATTAACTCAAGTGTATCATATATTTTAAAATAATATTTAAAACTGTAAAACTTTTAGAAGAAAATATAGGAGAATATTTTTATAAACTGGAGTTAGGAAATAAGTTCTTAGACTTGATACCAAAAACAAAATTCACAAAATAAAATAATAATAAATTGGATTTCATCAAAATTAAAAATGTTTTCTTGAGAAAAGGCAAAGTCAAAAAAATGAAAAGAAAGACAAGCTCCGGACTAAGAAAATATTGGCAAATCTCACATTTAAAAATGTACTTCTGCTCATAATAGATAGATAATGAACTCTCTAAACTTAACATTTAGAAAACAACCCAATTGAAAATGATAAAGAAAGCACATAGACTGTTTTTTCCAAAGAGGATATAAGGCTGGCATATAAGCACATAAAAGATGTTCAACTTAATTCACCATTAAGGAAATGCAAATACAAACCATAATGAATACCACTGTATACCTATTAGAATGACTAAAATATCAAATGTTGAGAAAGATGCAGAAGACCTGGACGTCTCATACATTATGGTGGGAACATGAAATGATATAGCAATTGTTATGGCTTGAATTGTGTCCACAACCAAAAAAACTTGTACTTCGAATTCCAACTCCCAATATCTCCAAATGTGACCTTATTTGGAAACAGAGTCATTGCAAATATAATTAGTTAAGATAAGGTCATACTGGAGTAGAGTAGGTCCTTAATCCAATATGACCAGCGTCTTTATAAAAAGGGGAAATTTCAACATGGACAAGCACACAGGGAGAACACTAGATGAACATTGAGGCAGAGATGAAGTGATGCATCTATAAGTCACAGAACGTCAAAGATTGCTAGAAAATCACCAGAAGCGAGGAGAGAAGTGTGGAACAGATTTACCCTCACAGGCTCAAAAGGAACCAACCCTACTGACATCTTGATCATGGACTTGTAGCCTCCAGAACTGTGAAAGAACAAATTTCTGTTGTCACAAAATTTGTGGTACTTTGTTGCAGCAGTCTTAGCAATCTAAAATATCCACCCTGGAAAATACTTTGAGAGTTTCTTTTAAAATGTGTCATATACTTACTAGGCAATCTCACTCCTGGGTATTTACCCTAGAGAAATAAAAAATGTATGTTCACACACAAAAAAGCTATATTTGATTGTTTATAATAGTTCTATTCATAATTGCCAAAACCTGGAAAGAACCCAAATGTCCTTCAGCAGATGAATGGATAAACACACATCCATACAATGGAAAACTAAAAACAAACAAACAAAAAACCCATCATCCATTAAAAAACTCCTGGCACAATTATTGACACACACAACTTGGTGAATAACAAAGTTTGAGTGAAAAAAACCAGTGTCAACTGAAAAATGGCAAGGTTCATAAAATTGGAAAGGAGAACTTTATTTCTCATAAAAGGTCACAAGCCAACAGTGTGGCCATTCTGGGAGGTTGGGAAACATATATTGGGCAAAAGCTTAGAAAGAGGGGCAATGGGAACAGGAATATATGCTAAGCAAGGTGTCAAAATATACATGTTTAATAAAATGTAGGAGGAGTCATGAATATTTATGAAAGGAGAAACATGTACATGCACAATTGAGTTTTATGCTCCTTTATGAATTCCATGTTCAAAAAATGGCAGCCTTAGCATGATTCAAGGATGAAGTTTTTGGCCCTCTGATGTCAAAAGGTGAAGCAGAGGACACAAAAACCCTCTCTGTACATCCTCATTAGACTGGTCAGAACCACTGCAGGGTTAGTGTTCCCTTATCAAGGAGGAATGCTGGTCAGTTATCGTATCAAAACCACAAAAAGGGAGGAGTGATCATGAGATTGGTTTCTGTTTAGCCCTTAGAGAAGAAACCCTGAAGGCTGCTAGCAAAGGAGGGGGTAAAATGAGGTGTATCTGACTTTGCATTCTTGGGAACTCAGTTTTAAGTTTTTTTATGGTTCCTTTGGCCAAGAGAGGGTCCACTCAGTCACTTGGGGGCCTTAGGATTTTATTGTTATTTCTCACCAGTATGAAAATGTAACACTGTTTGACACCATCTATATGACATTCTTGGAAAGATAAAACCATAGTTGTTAGGTAGATAGCAAGGGATTCTGGGTTTCCTAGGGCCCAAAGTGGGTGCTGTGGCCCCCATCTTGGTCCTGCTTCACCCTAATCTCCCAAGTGACTGCCATACCTGGGGAGAAGGGAAGACTCTATGAATTTGCCAATAATTTAGCACACCAGCTGCAAAGAATACAGAGGACTCTCTAGCCCACTGGCCAAGCAGCACAGACACACAGAGTCCAGAAATTGACATAGAGCAACCCACTTGTGTAGTAATGTAACTCCCAATCATCCAATCAAAGTGGTTCCATGGTTACATCTGAGCCACTAGGGAGATACACATGCCACAGACAGCAACTAGACATGTTGTCACAGCAAAACAAGAGCAAAATGAAGGGCCAGAAAGAGGTTGGTTATGGTCTGTATCTTGTTTTATAGTGCCTGGATTGGGACCTCCCTAGTCCCAGATATCACCATGGAACCACTTTGATTGGACAGTTGGGAGTTGCATTACTATGCATGCGGGTTG
The DNA here is from genome assembly GCF_040939455.1 of Microcebus murinus. Taxonomy (NCBI): domain Eukaryota; kingdom Metazoa; phylum Chordata; class Mammalia; order Primates; family Cheirogaleidae; genus Microcebus; species Microcebus murinus. The sequence goes on from NC_134108.1 coordinate 33,806,182, forward strand.
TTCTAATCAATTTCCAGATTCTATGGTATCTATGCAGTTTGGCCCATGGGCTAGTCCACTGTATTCTCTTGCAGCTGGTACCCTGAGTTCTGATTGGCAGATTCATGGGGTATTCCCTCCTCCCCCAGGTATGGCAGTAGCTCAGGGCAGGATTAAGGTGGGGCAGGACCAAGGTGGGGACCTGAGATCCACCCTTATCCTTCTTCCCAGGTGTGGAATTGCACCAACACAAGGCAAAAACTTTCATCCCTAGAAGACTTGGAATCCCTTGCTAATTAACTGACAGTCAGAGCTCAAATCATTATTGAGACAGATCCACAAGGAATCTGAAGGATAAATGGACTTGAAATAGAATAAATGTTCTTTACTTGGTAACAATGCTCTTGGTGATCTGACTTTTACCTCCTTTCTAGTTGAAAATTTTATAAATCTTGAGTATCCTAAAAGGTACTCTCTCCTAGAACTATAGGTTACTCATTTATTTATTATTTGAGAACTATATTAAACAAAATCCCCCTTTTAAAACAAATATTTTATAGTCACTTTTATCATGAGATTAAATTCTTAGATAATATAAGCTAAGTACACACAATTCTAAAATAAATCAATAAAATCCTTTAATGGACACATGAAAAAGATATCAAAAGAAAAAAATGAAATGTATATTTTAATAAATCAATGCTGAAGCACAACCATACTTTACAAGATCTGATAAAACATATTTATGCTTATAAGTAAGGTTATATAAATATGACAGCTACAAGACTGCTTATGCTTATGCTTATAAGTAAGGTTATATAAATATGACAGCCATAAGACTCATATGCTCACATATATGCTTTTACTGGGAGTAAAATACCATCAAAGTCTTTTCAGTTGGTGAATTTTTTTCCACATGATAAAAACTCAATCACCCAAGAAAATATTGTAACAATCTTCCCTTGAATTACTTGATATTGGCATTTTTTGGCAATTATAGAAAATTAAATGAATATTAAAAATATAGAAGATAAATTCTGTTTAATGTAATTAAAGTTAGACTCAAAGATCTAGGGAAAGACAGATGACTAGAGACATCAGTTGCTATATTGTCCTGGATGGAAAGAAGTGTTTCAGATAGAGAAGAGGGGGGAATGGCAACAACTTAGGTGTAGTTCAGGGGTAAAGGTGCCAGAGTCTGCTGGAGACTTCATGGAAACAAATTAAAAAGTAAAATAAGAAGGAAAATGATATGGACAGAGATCAACCCCAGAGGAACTTGGACCCCAGTGAAGGCAGTAGGTGGGGATTTTGTTTCTCGTTCCCACACACTTCCAGTGGTCAGAGGGCTGCTGAGCTGCTCAGGAGCTTTTCTACCCTCACAAGTCCAAATGTTGCTATAACCAATGAACTGGGACCCTCTTAAAAATAAAGCATCAGGCTTTCAGCCCCTTTGGGGATCAGCCCCATGGCCACAGCCATGAGCTGAGAGAGTGGATGCCACATTGCTTCTCCCCTCATACACCACTTTCTCTACCCAAGGGAGCCCCAGCCCCTCAGCTTTCATATCACCTGTTCCTGCATACACACAGTTCCCAATGCCTGCCCAGGTTGTGGTGGGTCCCCCAAAACTTGTGTGATCCCAGAGCTTGGACATTCCATGTGGGCTTCCTCCAGGGAGAGAGACCAGAAGAACTGGAGTGCCATCTCTCTTCCATCAGACTCTTCCTCCCCTCCACGCCCACCCACACCCACTGTAGCCAAGAAAGGCTGTTGAGCCAAGACTTTCAAAAGTGGCCCTCTGCACTCTGCTGGTGCTACCTCCAGGCTGAGTTTTCCACAGAGAGAGGGTCCACACCTTTCCCCTTGCGGACCTGAAATAGACCTATGGGTACTTGGTCTGGGAGTTCCCTGCCTACCAACACTCCCCAGAGATTCCTGCCCATGAGACAGGCATTTGCTTGAATCCCATACCCCCAGGACTCAATGGGTTGCTTGGGGAAAAGAGGGGAGAATTGAGAGCTAAACTCAAGAAGCAGAAGGTCCCACATGGGCGGAACAGACAAGAAAGTGCACTGAGGGTCTGAGCCACAGCAAACTGGTAGGGCACCCATCCACCCAAAAGGAAAACCATGCCTTCAGACTGTGGCAGTTCATGGGCTGTGTGGTTTCTGGTCTGAGGCGCCATTGCTGGTGAGCATGGTAAATTTGGAGGTCATTTACAACCAGGCACTGGTAAGAGTATCTAGAGGCAGGGGAATAGTAGGAGGGAAATAATTGCCCCCAATAGCCAATTATTGGTGAATTGCAGATGGTCCATTGTTCACAAGCAGACTTTCCAGTTTGGTGGGGTCACTTCATCCCCCTTCCCAGTGATCTTCCCCAGCAGTGTGGGGGCTTACCTTTGATCCCTGCTGGGACAGTTCCGGGACTTACATCTGCAGAATCTGAAGGCAGGCTTCCCTGACCTAGCCCCATCCAGCCTCACTTCACCCACCTTTTCTGTGGTGGAGAAAAAGTAATCCCGTAGGAGATTCAGGGCACCACCTACTGCCTAGGGCATTTAAATGCCTCTTCTGGGGGAATAAAGCTGATTATAGGCAAAATAGAACAACTCTACAGTTGGCTGCTCTTTCCTGCAAGCACCAATTTCTGACAGAGAGAACAACTGGACAGTCCATTGCAATATCTACTTATTCAATCAGACAAGGAATGTCTGATTCTTACTCATAAGCACCACCTACTATTTCAGATTTAAGGTGGAGGTCCTAATATAATTCACACAACTGGGGGGAGGGGAAGAGAGCAGAATAGAAGCAGCTGGACAAGATACCACTTTATAGGAGAGCAATAAAAGGTGCAGGTGGCTCAAGCTGTGAGGGGTCTCCCTCCTCCACTTCAGACCTCTAGGCTGATAGGGAAGTTGCTCAGAGTCTGTACAGAGAGATTGCACTAGAAAGCAGGCACAGCAGAGATCTGAGAGATGCAGATCCCTCGTTTTTGCAGCCAATACCATCATGATTGCTCTGGTGCATGGTGCCAGCTCAGCTCAGGGCTCAGCTGTCTTTACATCACTCCCCCCACAGGCTAGAGAGAGAGCAGACAGAACAAGTGCTCTCCCATGCTGTGTCCTAAGAATTAGCGGCTGAACACCCCCATTCCCCTGCGTAGGATCTGAGCAGAGGAGGAGTCTCAGACACCACAGCCATCACCTGGGAAACAATGGGTGACTGCCTCAGTGGGGCCTAGGTAAGGGAGGAGAACCTCAACTGACCAGCAGCTCACTTCTGAAGTCCCTGGGTCTCTGAGACAAACCCCTGCCTGCATGACTGGGCAACAGTAATCTCCACACTGGTGGAGCTACCTTACACTGGTATGGCTCTGTTCTCACACTCTGCAGATCCAACTCTGAAGCTGTCACTGTGCCTGAGCTCAATACTCTGCCTCTGTGGCTCCAGGGGCCCTGCTAGGACTGTGATACCACCCCTGAAATTCCCGAATTGAATGTAGGCCCATGACACTCTCTCTGAGTCTCTACCACTGCCTCTGGGCCAGTGGAGCCTCCTTGAGGGACAACACTTTACTCAGGAACCCCTGGGCCTAAGCAGATATTACTCCTGGACCTGATTCCTGCAAATGCCTGCAGCCTGGTCATTCATGATCACTGCCTAAATAGACTCACCCAGCTGCCACTATCACATTCACTGGGTGAAGCAGGCCTGAGCAATCCCTCACAACAACAGCCATGGTGGAAAGGGTTACATCCGTCACCCAACTTGAACTCCCAATAATGAGCCGGGGAACATCCCTCCAACCCATATGAAGATCATCCAGCAGTGGCTTGAACTGAAGCAATCATAGAGGAAGGGTTAAAAATAGAACAGCTGTTATACAGCTTCTCAGTGCACCAGCCCTTTCCCTGACTGGTCAGCATTCCAGAGTGGGTCGCAAATGCTCCATCTTGGGTCCTTCCTTTCCCCTAATTAAACAGGAGAGTTCCCAACAAAGGAGAACAAGTGCCTTACAATCCTATTAATTCAGATCTGAGAGAAGAGGAGCTGGATGAGAAATGACAGAAATGAAATGGCAAATAAGATGAATGGAATTGAAAAGAAACTTGAAAACCAACAAAAAGAAGTGAAAGAAATATTTCAGGACATTAATGAAAAAAAAATGAAAAAGTCATTAAATAGCTAGACAGCATAAAAAAGAATATACTAGAACTAAAAGAAATGAAAGAGTCATTTAGGGAATTTCAAATCACAGCAGAAAGCTTCAACAACAGACTAAACCAAGGAAAAGAAAGAAACCTAGAGCTTGAAGACAACGTTCTCTTCAACCTCACGAGTATTGAATTAAAAGAAAAAGAGAAAAAAATAACAGAAAAGAAAGACAAGTTTCTTGAGAAAAGGAAGACAAGGTAACAGTGATTTAAAGAGGCAGAAAAGAGAAAAGAAAAGGCAGAGAAATCACTTAGAGAGATATGGGACTAAGATATGAATTATAGGTATCCCCGAGAAAAAAGGAGAAACAGTTAACAGCATGGAAAATCTATTTGAGGAAATTATGGAGAAAAACTTCCCTGGTATCACCAGAGATCCAGACATCCAGATATAAGATGATCATTGAACTCCAGGAAGAGTCAGTCATATCAAACAGGACATTTCCAAGACACATAGAAATCAACCTGGCGAAAGTCAAAATGAAGGAAAAAATTCTACAAGTAGCAAGACAAAAGACACAACTGACCTATAAGGGAAAGTGCATCAGGCTAATAGTGGATTTCTCAGCAGAAACCTTATAAGCAAGAAGGGAGTAGGGCCCCATCTTCAATCTTCTTAAACAGATCAACTTCTAGCCTAGAATCTTGTATACTGCAAAACTAAGTTTCATATTTTATTGAGAAATTACTTCTTTTCCAGACAAGCAAACACTGAGGGAATTTGTTATGACCAGATGTGCACTGTAGGAAATACTCAGAAATGCCTTGTACATGAATCAGCACAATAGATGCCATCAGTATAAAATCACCCCAAAAAGCTAAAGGTCACAACTCTTATAAAACAATAGCACAAGAAGGAACACAAAGCAACAAGGTACTACCCAACATGAGGAACAGAACAGCATCCCACATATCACTTGTATCTCTTAATATTAATGGTTTAAATCCACCACTCAAAAGACATAGGTTGGCTGAATGAATGAAAAAACACAACTGCAAAATCTTCTGTCTCCAGGAAACACATCTAAACCATAAGGATGCATACAAACTCAATATGAAAAGATGAGGAAAAATATTTCATGCAAATGGGAAACAAAAGAGGACAGGCATAACCATTCTCATATCAAATAAAATTGACTTTAACTCAACAAAGGTAAAGAAAGACAAAGAGTATTATTATATAATGGTAAAGGGAGGAATTCAACAAGAAGATATAACAATTGTAAATATACATGCACCTAGCACAGCAGCTCTCAGATACATAAAGCAAATTTTCCTAGAGCTAAGCAGAGAAATAAATAGAAGTATTGCAATTGCCATGTATCTTCTCATACCACAGTGGAATAAAACTAGAAATCAATCACAAGAGAAACACTGAACCTTAAGCAAAGTCGTGGAAATTAAACAACCTGCTGCCGAATGGTAGTTGGGTAGAGAATGAAATTAAAATGGAAATCAAAAGATTCTTTGTACTTAATGACAAAGGGGACATAAGCTATCAAAATCTATGGAACGCAGCAAAAGCATTCCTCAGAGAAAAATTCATAGCCTTAAAAGCCTACATCAAAAAGACAAAGATCACAAATTAACAACCTAATGTCATATCTTAAGGAAACTAGATAAGGAAGAGCAAGCCAAATCCAAATCCAGCACAAGAAAAGAAATTACAAAGGTGAGAGCAGAACTAAATGAAATGGAAAACAAAACAAAAAAATACAGTAGAACAATAAAACAAAAAGTTGGTTCTTTGAAAAGATAAACAAAATTTATAGACTGCTTGCTAAAGTAACCAGGAATAGAAAAGACCCAAATAAGCTCAATCAGGAATGAAAAAGGAGACATTAAAACTGATACCACAGAAATACAAAATGTCATCCTTGAACACTGTAAAATATCTAATGCACCTAAACTAGACAACTTAGAGGAAATGAAAAAATTCCTGGAAACACACAGGCTCCCTGGGCTCACTCAGGAAGAAATAGAATTCTTTAACAGACCAGTAATCCACAACATAATTGAAGTGGTAATAAAAAATCATCCAACAACAACAACAAAAAGCCACAGACCAGATGGATTCATGCAGAATTCTACCAGACCTACAACAAAGAGCTGGTATCCATACACCAGAAATTATTCTATAACACAGAGAAGAAGGAAATTCTCCCCAACTTTTCTATGAAGCCAGTATCACCTTGATACCAAAGTGAGGAAAGAGCACAACAAAAAAAGACAGGTATTATGACTATCCCATGTGAATGCTAATGCAAAAATCCTCAATACAATACTAGCAAACTGAATTCAACAGTGTAGCAAAAAAAAAAAATTTCCACCATGACTGAGTAGGATTCATTCCAGGAATGCAAGGATGGTTCAACAAATACAAATCAATAAATATGATTCACCACATGAACAGAAGCAAAATCAATGATATCAATAGATGCCAATCAATCAATCAATAGATGCCAAAAAAAAAAAAAAAACAAAACATTTGACAAAATCCAGCACCCTTTCATGATAAAAACCCTAAACAAACTGGTATAGGAGGATCATATCTCAAAATTATAAGAGCCATATGACAGACCCAAAGCCAACATCATGCTGAATGGGGAAAAGTTAAAAACATTCACCCTATGAACTGGAATAAGACAAACCCACTGTCACCACTTCTATTCAACATTGTGCTGGAAGTCCTAGCCAGAGCAATCAGGCAAGAGAAAAAAATAAAGGGCATCCAAATAGGGAAAGAGGAGTTTAAACCTTGCTTTTCACTAATAACATGATCTTGCATCTAGAAAAACCCAGACCCTCCACCAAAAGCCTCCTGGAATTGATAAATAAATTCAGATGCTTTCAGGTTACTAAATTAATATACATAAATCAGTAGCATTTCTATATACCAATAGCAATCATCCTGAGAGTCTAATAAAAAAAGTCAGAAGAATAAGTAAATAAATACAATACTTAGGAAGATACTTAACCAAGGAGATGAAAGATCTCTACAAGGAGAACTATGAAACATTGAGGAAAGAAATCCCAGGGGACACAAATAAATGGAAAAAGACATCTTGCACATGCATTAGCAGAATCAACAATGTTAAAATATCAGAATCAAAAATGTTAAAATATCCTGCTACCCAAAGTTATTTATAGATTCAATGATATCCCCATCAAAATACCAACATATTTCACAGATTTAGAAAAATTAATTCCATGCTTCTTTTGGACCCTAAGAAGAGCCTGAATAGCCAAGGCAATCTTAAGCAAAAAGAATAAATCTGGAGATATCACATTACTAGATTTCATACTATACTATAAGGGTATAGTAACCAAAACAGCATGGTATTGGTGCAAAAATAGACCATGGAACAGAATAAAGAACCCAGATATGAAATCATCTACCTAGATCTTTATCAAAGCAGACAACAGCACATGCTGGGGAAATGAAGCCCTATTCAATAAATGGTGCTGGGAACATTGGAACATGAAGAAGAATGAAACAGGACTGCTATCTCTCACAACCCACAAAAATTAATTCAGGTGGATAAAAGACTTAAACATAAGGCATGAAAACACAAGAATTATAGAGGAAAAACTTCTAGATATGAGTCTAAGCAAAGAATTTATGACTAATACCCCACTTGAAATCACAGCAACAAGAAAAATAAATAAATGGGATTTGAGTAAACTAAAAAGCTTCTGTACAGGTAGGGAAATAATCAACAGAGCAATTAGACAACCTATAGAATCAGAGAAAACATTCACAAACTTCACATCTGATAAAGGGCTAATAACCAGAATCTACAAAGAACTCAATCAAATCAGAAAAAAAAAAAAATCAAACACTAGGAGAAAGACATGAACAGAGCTTTTCAAAAATAGATAGGCAAATGGCCAATAAACATATGAAAAATGCTCAACATCCCTACTCATCAGGGAAAGGAAAATTAAAACCACAATGAGATATCACTTTACCCCTGTTAGAATGGCTTTTATTAAAAAGTCCCAAAACAACAGATGTTGGTTGGGTGCAGAGAAAAAGGAACACTTATACACTGTTGGTGGGACTGAAAATTAGTATAATCTCTATGAAAAACAGTATGAAGATTCCTCAAAGAACTAAAAGTAGATCTACCATATGATCCAGCAAATCCGGTATATACCGCTGGGTATATACCCAAAGGAAAATAAGTCATTTTATCAAAAATACACCTGTACTTGAATGTTTATTGCAGTACAATTCACAATTGCAAATATGTGGAATCTATCTAAGTGCCCATCAATCCATGGTAACAAAATATGGTATATGGTATATGTATACATGGAGTACTACTCATACTTAAAAAGGATGAATTAATGCCTTTTGCAGCAATTTGGATGGAACTGGAGACATTGTCCCAAGAAAGGATCCCAGAAATGGAAAAACAAATACCATATGTACTCATTATTAAACTTGAACTAACTGATGAGCACACATATGCACAGAGGAATATAAAACTTAGTGGAAATCAAGCTTGAGGGAGGGAGAAAAAAGAAAGAGACGAGTAAAAACCTATCTAATAGGTACAACAAACATTAATTGGGTGATGGGCACACTTATAGTCTGGACTCAAGCATTATATTAATAAAGGTGACCCATGTAACCAAAAACATTTGTACCCCTTTTATACTTTGAAATAAAGAAATAAAATTTAAAAATTCAAAAAAATTCAAAAATCATTTTAGACTCAGATAATTTCCTATTTGCAACTACATGAGTTCTTAAGTGATCACAGATATGGGACAATTTTTTCTTTGTGTGTGACTTTTCTGCATTTCTCTGGATCTTTTACACTATTCCCCATACTAAATACCAGTATTGTCACTTCTTAGGAAAGGGCAGTACTCTTAGGGAGGACTCCCTTCCCTGCAAGCCTATGTGGATCTGAATTGGAAAATACTACCTGACTTTTCTTCCTTACTAAAATGTTTTTATTGTATTCCCAGAGTACCTTGTACTCACCCGTATGGAAGCATTTATTACACAAGCCATGTTCACTTATCAACTTAGCTTCCTAAACTGGTTGTAGTTCCATACTAGGAATTAACATATTTTTCATTTTTATATTCCTAGTCCCTAACTCAGTGTCTACCTAGCTTATAATAAGCACTCAGCAAATGTTTTCTCAATTATTAGAAAATCAAACAAATGGAATCATTTAAAAGGCAATTTGATAGAGTTAAAGCTGGCCAGTTCCTCAGGCAGGAACTCCTCAGCTAACTCATCTTGTCCAGGATGTGGCTTATCTTTATTGACAAAAAGTTAATTTTGTTTTTGCACCCAGTGTTGATGGAACTTGGGTGACATGTTCACATTGACCAAGTTAAAAAAAAACAAGCACAAAAACAAAAGTGCCACCTCATTTTAAACATAGAACAGATTGCTGTATTTAGAATAGAAAAGCCAACTTGGCTGCACATTCATGTCCTCTGGACACTTCATTTTGTGCCTGCAGAGAAATCTACTGAGGAGGCCAGTTTCTCTATGGAGATAAAATCTGGGCAAAAGCAGTAAACGGTTTGAGCCTATGGGCTTTTGTCACGAGGGTCAAGTGTACAACCTGTTCTTTAAAGATAGATTAGTAAGAAGATTCACATTCCTTGGCCTATGCTGTAGACCCTGATGTCTTTTTTTTAAAAAAATTATTCTATTCTAATTTTTTAAAAATTATTCTAGATGTCACATGGTGGGAGAAACCAAATTAGGTCAACTTGCAGTGGGCATTGAGGGGGCTTCTTTCCTTTACCAGAGCCTAAGGTGAGCATATATCAACTGTGATTCTGAAAACCTATGGTTTTCTCTTTTTCCAACTAAGCCAATATATGTTCTTCTGTTACCACAATCCTTTAAGCTGTCATCAGCTTTCTTTTTATTTCTGGAATATGGTATATTAATTAATAATATATCATACACTTTTGAGGTATTAGAACTTTACACCTTGTAAGATAATTGCCCCAAATCAAGATCTGGTACATATGGGTTGTTTACCATTGAGTTGTAGGACACATTTGTAATAACACTGATCTTATACTAGCAAAGTTGTTTACTAAATCATGAAAAATAACTTGATCACTAATAGTATGTGAAATGCTCTAGTAAGTACGTTCATTTTCCTCTAACATTTTCTTAAGTGTTAAAGTCCAACAATATTGGTACAGTATCCTCAAGAGAACTTGGATGACTTTAACACTATGCACCCTTGGTTTAGGAAGACCTTAGCATTTTGGTTATATGTTTCCTAGAGCAGGCAGAGCTGATATTGTTGTTTGGAAATTATATTATATTTAAGAGAATTAATGTGTATATTATTATCTTTTTCATGAATAATAGCTTCTGAGAAGCACAATTTTATTGAGTGTTCTTATTCAGGTAAAACTGATAGTAGGCTTTTAAAAAATTACACTTTTGTGTACTTTTGAATGTTTAGTAATAATTAGCACTGGTCAGCTAAACATTTTTAGAAAAAATAAGGCAGCATCACACATTTTTCTAGTGTCCTTTTATTGCCTTTTTTGTTGTTTAAATAAACATATATAAATGAGATTAGAAAAGTTATAAAGCATGTAGGAAATTGAGCGATTATTTTTCAGAAATTTAAAGATAATGACATGTTATACTGGATATATAGAAGATATAATTTTAAATACCTAAATATATAGAAGACATAATTTTAAATACCTGGATATATAGAAGATTTACACCTTTAAATACATACATATGTAAGTATTATTTTCACTGTTTGAATTTTTGCACTGCTCTGTCCATTTTCCTGGATTTGGCCATATTTACAAAAGTGTGTATACTTTTGTGATTCATCAAATTAATTAGATTGCATTTTAGCTATTAAGATAATGGCTAGATTAAGATACTATTAGAAATTTGTGGCCAAATTTAATATGCTTCAATAAAGATGTTTAAAGAATTTTTGTTTTGCTTTTTTTATGTGTTTTTTATATTTCAATAATCACTTTAATGACAGAAGTATTATATATTGGTTTAGTTGGAAGAAGAGGATGCTGGGATTAAAAAGCCTATTCTTGTTTCAGCTGTGAAATTTACCAAACTTTGGATGCCTGGTCAAGTCTCTGCCATTCTAGGCCTCATTTTATTCATCGGTGAAATTAACATAGATGTTTTACATAAAATAATGTATAAAATCCTCCTCAGTGTGTGATTATGTATTTATCTGATATCATTCAACTTTTTTGAAGTTGTGGACTAAATCTTAAAAACAACTTTTATTTTGAGATAATTTTAGATTTGCAAACAAATAACAAAATTACTACAGAAAATTACTATATATTCTTTGCCTAGGTGCCCTCATGTTACAGAACTATGGTACAATTATCAAAACTAAGAGACTACATTGGTATAATATAATAATCTAATCCATAGACTTCATTTGGATTTTCTCATTCACTGTCAGTCTCCCTTTTGTATTCCAAAATCAAAACAGGAATATATAATATTAATATTACTTATTAAATTTATATTTTTCAGATTTTCTTTATGGTAACACTGAAGCAATATATCTTTGGAAAAAATATCATGAAAGTGAAGTACCTTTGGGATATGATATCAATATGACTTCATGTCAACTTTTTTTTTTTTTTATCCATTAGGAAGGAAAGCCCTGGATGTGTCAACTTTGATTAGCTGGTTAAGGTAGTGTCTACTAGGTTTCTTTACTGTAAAGTTATGAAGTTTTCCTTTCATATTCTACTCATTAGAAGTCACTAAGTCAAGCCCACACTCAAGAAGAAGAGAATTAAGCTCCACCTGGGAAGGAGTATAAAAAAATCTGTAGAAATATAACAATCACAGTGATTAATATTTGGGGGGAATATTTTTTGACAGTTTTAAGATCAGAAAATCTTACTTGTAGTAATTATTACTGCTATGTTCTAATGGGGATTTTTTTTCCCATTCCTATTATAATTACTAATGGAATTCTTCCGTAAAACAATGCCTTTCTCATTTATTATTTTACTCATTTTATTCTATCAGCATGTACTTATGGATGCATACTTTTCATTTTTTAAGTTATAATCTGATACTATTGTTATTTATTTTCTTGCTTAAATTGATCTACTTTAGGCCACTGGCTCAATTAGGTTGGTATTTGATCATGCTCTCATCTTTTTTCCCCCCAACTCTCTTATTTTCTGGCACTACAAAATGCCCCACACTTACTTTGTATTTCCCCTGCCCAGCCCTAAAATCAGCCATGTCTTCAAGGAGCCCGATTACTTTCATTGGATGATGGTGTTTAGAAACCAAAATCTGGGTGCTAGATGTTTTTACTGCTATTGAGGTGTCACTACTTATATGCCCTTTCAGTGAGCACAGCTAGAGAACATATATGTATACTAACACATGTAACTATACCTATATTTATTTCTCCATACACTATTAAATATCTGTATATATAAAAATAAACATGAGTTCATACTGATATCTGTGACTCTAATCCAGAACCACAGTGTCCATCCTAGTATCCTCCCTTTGCTTACTTGTAACTTCTTTCCTCAGCAGTGAGAATCTAGCCACTCATTATCTATAATTATTTTTACTTATTTTACACACTTTTAACCTAGTGTGTATATACATATATATATTAGATGATATAGATATAGATATAGATAAACAAAGTCAGAGTTGCAAACCTATATATACCATGAGAGAAAAAAAAATTCAAGTTAGGATACAGTGCTTTTGTACAGTTCTTTTTTTCTCTATCTAGGCAGAATAATATAGAGTTTATCCTATTCTATAAATACATAGACTTATTCTATGTATAAATTGTTTTACAAAGTTATTTAGGTCATTTCTTTTCATCTCCACACCCTTCAGTATTTACATCATACAAATTTAATACAAGTATATTCATTCATTTGTCACAGTCTACATTTCATCTTGTGTTCCCATGCTATCCCATTTGATCTTTTAAAAATATTTGCCTACAGTAAAATGTATATTTTTTGGCATGCAGTTATATGTGTTTTATAAATTAATAATTGTCTTTTTCATTTTTTATTCTTTTCCCCCCCTCCATGTTTCCTTTGGGTAGTTTTTTGTTATGTCTTCAATTTCTCTAATCTTTTTATTGGTGCTAATTTGTTATCTCACCAATTGTTTATGTAATTGGTTGCATACTTTTATTCTCATACATTGTAATATTTATTTCTAGAGGTTTTATTTGAGTCTTTTAAATATTTTCTACATTTCTACTTAGCCGTTTGAACATTTGGAATATTGATGTAATAAGTGGCTTAATTTCCTTATTTGCTAATAACATATATATCAGTTCTGCATCAATTAAGATTGGTTTATTTTTCTCCCCATTATGTTAATATTTTTCTGCTTTTCATGTATTGTAATCTTTAAAAATTTTTAATTATGATAACATATATATTACATAAAATTTACCATTTTAAATATTTTTTAAATGCATAGTTAGTTGGTGTAAATATATTCCCATTGTTGTGCAACCAATTCCCAGAATTCTTTTTCATCTTGAAAAATTGAAACTTTTTATCCCTTGAACAACTTTCTACTTTGCCCTTCTGCAAGCACCTGCTGACCACCATTCTACTTTCTGTCTTTATGAATTTGACTATGCTAGATACCTCATGTAAGTGAAATCATATGGTATTTGTCTTTTTGTGATTGGTCTATTTCGTTTATGATGATTTCAAGGTTTATCCATATTGTAGCATGTGTCAGAATTTTCTTCCTTTTTAAGGCTGAATAATAGTCTATTTTATCTATAAACAGAATTTTATTTATCCATTTATCTGTCAACAGACACTTCAGTTGCTTCTACTTTTTCGCCATCATAAATAATGCTGATAAACATCAGCACACAAATATCTATGAAGACTCTGCGTTCAATTCTTTTGGCTATATACTCAGAAGTGGAATTGCTGATTCATACTGCAATCCTATTTTTAATTTTTTGAGGTACCACCATACAGTTTTCCATAGTAGCTGCACTATTTTACATTCCCTTAAACAGGGTACAAGGGTTTTAATTTCTTCACATCCTCTCCAACACTTGTTATTTTCTGGTTTTTATTTGTTTGTTTGTTCACCATTCTAATGGGTGTGAAATGGTATCTCATTGTAGTTCTGACTTGCATTTCCCTAATTATTAATGATGTTGAGCATTTCCTTGTGCTTTTTGGCCATTTGTACATCTTTTGTGGAAAAATGTCTGTTTAAGTCCTTTGCCCATTTTTAAATTGCATTATTTTTCTTGTTGCTGGTGGTGGTGTTGAGCTGTGAGAATTCTTAGCCCCTTATCAGATACATGATTTGCAAATTTTTTTCCCATTCTGTAGGTTGCCTTTTCACTATGTTGATTGTGTCTTTTAATCAACAGAAATTATAAATTCTGATGTAGTCTAATTTATTTATTTTTACTTTTTTTGCCTGTGCTTTTGATGTCATAGTGTGGTATCACAGAAAGATATTTGGTCTCTGTCCCCAGTTCCTGGCACAAAGCTCCTAAAACCCTTGGAATTTCCTAAGTGATAAGCATGATAGGAGCCTCTTCTGTTCTAATGAGGTTATTCTTAGAGGGCCCTTGTTAGCTTTATGTCTGGAGAGGGCATGGGACATTTGCACACACACATACCCCCTTGCCCTAAGGATATTTTCCATTTCACTCTCTCAGTTATATTATTTATGCACATTCTCAAACCTGAAAGGGAGGAATTAAGGGAATTTCTCAACTTTGGCATCAAGTCAAACAGAAGAATGGATAACCTGAGCATCTGATACTCGTGACTAGCATCTGAAATCTAGGCAGTCTAGTGGAGCTAAGCCCTTAAACTTATGGATTCTGACATTAACTCTGGGTTACTAATTCGGGGATGAGTTTTTCTATTTTTGCAATAAACATCATTGGGGCTATTGGGGGATTTAATTAAATCTGTAGATTACTTTGGGTAGTACTGATGTCTTAACAAAGTACGTCTTTCAATCCATGAACATGGATATCTTTCCATTTATTTGTGTCTTCCTTAATTTCTTTTAGCCATATTTTTTAGTTTTCCACATACGAATCTTTTGCCTCTTTGGTGAAGTTATTACTAAGCATTTTTCTTCTTTTTGATGCTATTGTAAATGAATTGCTTTCTTAATTTTTTTTCAGATAGTTCACTATTAGTGTGTAAAAATGCAACTGACTTTTGTCTGTTGGTTTTGTATTCTGCAACTTTGCTGAAATCGTTTATTAGTTCTAACTGCTTTTTGTAGAATTTCTAGGGTGTCCTACATATATGATTATATCATTTGTGAATAGAAATAATTTTATTTCTTCTTTTTCAATTTTGATGCCTATATCTTTTTCTTTTTTCCTTTTCTTTTCTCTCTCTCTTTTTTCCCCTAATTACTGTGGCTAAAACTTCTAGTACTATGTTAAATAGAAGTAGTGAAAGCAGGAATTCTTGTCTTGTTCCTCTAATCATAATCTTTAATTGAATCTTGCTTTATCTTAAAGCAAGATATAGTATACTTCTATTTCTCCCTCATACTATTATTGTTATAACTTTTACATATACTATAAACTTCATTCTACATGGTTATTATTTTTTTAACAGTCAATTATCTTTTAAAGAGATTTAGATGATAATAACTAAAAGGATTTTGTATAGTTATACGTGTAGTTATCATATCTGGTGTTCTTCCATCTGCATTGTTCTGCTTGAAGAACATCCATTATTAATATTGCTTATAGTACAAGTCTGCTTGTGATGTGTTATTACAGATTTTATATGCCTCCCCCCAATTTTTACTTAGTTTTCATTTGAAAAACTTTTTTGTTGGATATGGAAGTCTAGGTTGACTTTTTTTCCTTTAAGTGGTTTAAAGAAGTTGCTTCATTCCCTTATTACTTGTATTATTCCAGTCACTTTTTTTTCTGGCTGATTTTAATATTTCTTCTTTATGACTGATTTTGGTATTTATAATTTGATTATCATGTACCTTTGTATAGTTTTCATTTTTTCCCTAGGTTTTGTGGAGTTTCTTGGATATATGGTTTTATATTTTTAATGAAATTTGGAAATAGTTCGCCATTATTTCTCAAATATATTTTCTTATTCCCTTCACTTTTTTGAAGATTCCAATTACATAGGTAGAAAGCTGCTTGAATTTGTCCTATAGATAAGTAATGGTTTTTTCACTTTTTAAAATATTATTTTTTATCTGTTTCTTTTAGATGGTTTCTACTGCTATGTCTTCAAATTTATTCATCTTTTTTTTTTTTTTGCAATGTCTAATTTGCTGTTCACATTCTTCTATGCATTTCCACTTAACATGTTGTGGTTTTTAAGTCTAAACTTTTATTTTTAACCTTTAAAAAATCATCCATGTCTGTTTTGGCTTATTGAATATTTAGATTGTAGTTACAAGTATTTCACTATCCTTGTCTGCTAAGTCTAACATATTTTTCAGTTCTCTGTTGGTTTTTGTTGACTTATTTTCTTATGTGGATCATGTTTTACTACTTTAGCATGTAGAAATATTTGAATGTTAGGTAGTAAAATGTTACTGTTCTGTGAGTTAGGCATTTTTATTCATATATATGAATACTATATATATATATATATATATATATATATGCATAGGTACATATGTTTTTAATGGAAACCAATTAAATTAGAACTATTTTAAATTTTCCTGTCTTGCTTTTAAGATTTGTTAGTGAAAACTAGATCAGCACTCATTATAGGGCAAGACTCTTCTGTGTACTCTACACAATGCCCTGTGAATTATGATATATTCAATTGCCATTTAGGCACAGACATAATTATAGCCCTGTGTACACACCAGAAAAAATAATACTTAAATCTTTTCTGGCTTTGCTCTGTCTTTATAAATTTTAAAATAGTGACAATAATATATATCTCAAAGAATTATTGTGACATCATTTGAAATAATAATTTAAAAAGGACTGGCAAGCAATCAAAGGTAAATAAATGCTAGTTCTCTTTCTTCCCTACCACTAGATAACCAAGCCACCAAAAAAAGTGCATTATAGACAATACTGGGTCATAGAAAAGAATTTAGTTTTAACCTTTAATCTGTCCCCAGGCAAAAGCACTTTTATTTCCCTATATTCTCTTTACTTTTCTTTCATTTTTTTTATGTTTATTTATTTATTTTTATTTCGGCATATTATGGGGGTACAGATTTTAAGGTTTCAATAAATGCCCATTTCCCCTCCTCCCCCCACAAGTCTGAGTCTCCAGCATTATTATTATTTTTTTTTTCATTTTTTTTTTTTTTTAGCTTAGGATCAGTAGGAAGATACCTTTTACGAAATAATACAAGTATTTATTTGGGCTAAATGAATACATAAGACATTGTTTTAGAAAAATTGACAGTGTGTAGGTAATTTAAGCTACAGGAAATAATTGAATATTTGACTAACTGCAGTAAATTATCTATATAAATTATTTACTTGAAGCAGTTTTCAATAGCTGTTAGTCATTTTAGTTACTAAATCTATATTGGCAGATGACCATTGATTTGCTCATTAGCTATGCAGGTGCTCTTTGTTCAGTGTATTATCTGCTCATTGATTTGCCATTCTCTAACTGGCAAAAAAATTGTTTGGCTCCTTTCTGCTATATATAATTTGCTCCTGTTTGAGACTTATGCTTAAACAGAACAGGCAGTGAGAAGATGTGGTCTTCTTTGATGATCCCCACTTTTCTATTTCTCAGCTTCTTTGCTGTAGAAATGGCCCCAAATCCAGGGTCAGTCTCAGAGGTAACTGACAGCTATCCTCCTTTTTGGGATCAAATTAATGGAGACATAGCAGAATTTCCAGTACAGAATAACAAAACAATCATTGATATCTGGAAATATATGGATCGACTGCAAATGCACAAGATCCTTATAACAGAAACAAACAAATATTTTGCTCAATTTGGACAAAACAACAAAGGCAATATACACTGGGGAATCACTTTATTTTATGGAGATCTATACAGAACAGGTATGTACATTTTAATTATTTGCAAGGAAGCTTGCTTTTTTCTAAGTGTGTTGTTATAGCTAATGTGTTTAAATATTACTATTTGAATACTCACAGAGTGGATTGTACAGTCAATACGAGCATTTATCTGCCAGTATTCAGAACTTCTTATGGCCTAACTAATGACTCTTTTCTGCAGTAAAATTGTTTGGCATAGCTTTTGTTCTCAGAGAAATATGAGTCATACCTTTTTCTCATAAAGTGGGAGTATTACAGAAAATATGACAAAAGCTTCTGGGGTGAAATTTCATACAAAATAAAGCGAAGAGCAGACTTTCCCTTAAAAGTCTGGTCTTTGCCTCATATAATGTCAATGGAAAGAGAATTTAAGACATGGCATTCAATGCATGGTCTTCTTTCTATTAGTTGTTAGATTCAGATAGAAGAAAGGAATGAAAACAAGGAAGAACAGTTCTAGTAACTAAACCATTTCTTATACTAAAATAAGTAGGATGAAGAAACTAAGTAAAGATGTGATGCTTCAGCTTGGGACTTGGTGTTTCCAGGAAGTTCTTCTCTCTCTTTTTTTTTTTTTTCTCCTGTGTTTAGGTGAATTTCTCTATCTGGCTTTTATGCTTTCTACTTCTTGAACCAATTTTCTTATTACTAATAAGATTCTCTAGCTTGACCAGCTTCCCAGTTGCATGAAATTCTTTTACAAATTTTCTTCTTTGGAAGCGACTAGACCCCCAAGAAACTCAGGCTGAACATAGAATGAAATGAGTATTAGAATGTGATACCTTGGTACCAAAAATCACTACTTGTAGATATTAATTATTTCAAGCAGCTGTTAGTTTGGGAAGAATCAGTGACTGCTCAGCAAACAAGGCTTCTTTACAGACTACTGTCTCTGAGAAGCTTCCAATTCTCAAAGTTTGCAAGAAGGAAAGCCTATAAATGAACCAAGTTATTAGCAAGAATTAACTCTGGATTTCTATTCTTTGAAGGGGAGCATATGCATCTTTCCCCCTCTTTCTCATGATTTTCTACTAAAAGTTCAAACTTTTATCTTAGAGGTACCTACTGTGTTTACTCTACAGATCGATTTGCGGAGCCTTCCAATACTTCGGTCTGTGCTTACGAGGCTGGAGCACCTGGCTGCATATCAATCAACAGTGGCTGGGCAGGTAAGTGCTATACTTGCCCCATGCTTTACTGATCTGTAGCCATAAGGCTTGTTCTGCTTTTATACGGTGTAGGATATATGACGTTAAATCCTGATATTTCCTTTGTAAAAGTATGCAATTTTTGTGTGTGTAATTTCCCTAGGAACTAATCAATTTAAGAAACCAAGAAAGATAACTTCTATTATGGCCATTTCCAAATTATGATGCATAGCACCTTATTAATTTTAGTTAGATATTAAAGAAGATGATCCTTCAAGATACTCAGCATTTCAGAGTCTCTGTTGCTCTCTCAGCCCCTTTCCCAACTAGCTACTATTTATTTCAAACCATCTGTACTCCAGCACCTTAAGCCCTTCAGAGACATGGTTTAATTTAATGCTTATCACAATATTAATGATAATATCCCCACAATACAGACAATCAAACAGAAGTTTGAATAATTTGCTTCTTTGCGCAAATTTGGTAATAGATTCCAAACACTCATACTTCTATTTGTAAAATCTGTTTTCTTGATCACTGTGCTAGTTTGCATTCCTAAACTCCCAATCTTCAAAACAAACAAACAAACAAACAAAAAATCCAACCTTGACAATGATTTCAGATCTCTAATTGCAAGATTTATTTTAGTGCTTAAAGATCAATTTCTCTATAGGCTAGTTCTAATAACTGTATATCTACTGCTTCACAAAGATTTATTCATAAAACCCACTAGGGATAGAATTTTTAAAGGCGTATCTGTTAAATCTACATTTCAAAATAATGGTCATACTTCATAATAAATAAAATTCACACAGGCCCAGTTCAGAGAGATCAAAGTAAAGTTTTATAAACAATCACTGAATCAATTTTGAGATTTAAGGTAAAAGTACAAATAAGTGGAATGAGGTCACTGAGTATACCAGGCTTTAAAAAATGAGAAATTATTTGCCACCTACAGAATAGAATAATGATCCTGATGTCTCCTTGACAGCTAGATTGAGAATCAAAATTATTCTCTGGTTGCTAAGCAGAGACATGGGAGGATGTGTTTCTTGGACAGAAAGAATGGAGTCATGCCTGTGACCACAGAAACCAACCTGAGGTTTAGATTTAGCTCCCAGGCCTGGGAGCTGCCAGAATCTTGGCAGACAGATGAACGTAGGGATTGAGAAGTAGATAAACAGTTCAAAGACAGAACATGAACGAGAACTAGAGTAAGCACTTCATTAAAATGAGATAGCATCAAGAAACAAACAAACCAAAAAACAAAAACAAAAAAACTGAATAGAAAGTTAAGGAAATGCATTGAAGATCCATTGGAAAAGGATTCAGAAACATGATTATCTAAAAGAACTGAAAGGATAGAATAATTAATTAATCTGAAAGGATAGAATAATTAAAGATAATTGGATAAGGATAGAATTATAGAAGGATAGAAAATAAGGATAGATAATTGGATAAGGATAGAATAATTAAGAATAATTAAGGATAATTAATCTGAAAGGATAGAATTAAACTGAAAGGATAGAATAATTAATTAAATAATAATTAATCCAAAACTTCTTCCTCAGTTTAAGCAAAGGCTTTACACAAATAACATATATGGAGCATCATCTACAAATACACTCACACTAAGGTAAATGTTTTTCTCATCCAAACCTCATTGTATACTTCCTAATTGAGACAAAATAAATCAGAACATCAATAACTTGGAACTGGGTTGAATTAGGTAAATTCATGTACAAGTATCTGTACCCAAACTGAGCCCCCGATGTGGAAGTTTCCTGAATGGGACTAAGCTCTCCTAGTCCCATGAATTTCCAAGAACCAACTAATTCAATAAAATTGTTTGAGGGATAAACTTACTAAGTTATATAGGCAGAGTCTTAGTCATTTTGCTACCATGTTTCCACGAAAATAAGACAGGGTCTTATATTTATTTTTCCTCAAGAAGACACCCTAGGGCTTATTTTCAGAGGATGTGTTATTTTTTTTAAGTACGGTACAACAATCTACATTTATTCAAATATAGTTAAGTTGTCTTCTTTTGGAACATCATCATAACTCTCCAAACCCCGAATTCCATCCTGAATTTCTTGCAACTCTATTTCCTTTAGAACCATTGGCCCCAATCTCTCATGTTGAGCGATAGAGCTCTCATGGGACAGATGAGAAGGGCTGCTCATCTTCTTTACCGCTCCACCACGAAATGCATGGGCTGTGCAGATACTCTGCGTAGCCACACCCATCACTAGGTCTCATTTTCTGGGTAGGGCTTATATTGCACAAATCCTTAGAAATCCTTCTAGGGTTTATTTTATGAGTAGGTCTTATTTTCGGGGAAACATGGTAACTCCTCTTTTGAATAGTTGTTGATTCTAGGACACCTATCTTCTTCTACATTTCAGGTATCAACTTTTATGTGATTGTTTTGTATTTTTTTGCTGCAATTGATTCTGGGATTTTGAGTAATGTACCACATGAGATAGAATTATTACCTCGAGAGGAATACAGATCTAACTTCTGTTATTCGATTGAAGAATGCTGTGCATCCTACCCACAAGCTATGTATGCAGCCAAAAGGTTTTATCAGGTAAAAGTATCCATAATAAATAAAAATTTAAAAAATGTAATGATCTTTTTTCTGTGTGATGAAGACACTAAAGATACCTCACTGGATTTATGATTTAAAAATTCACTAAACTTCATATTTACATACATATAAGTATAGAGTGATGTCCCAAAACTCTGGAAGTGTTCCCATTTGTATCATGAGATGATACTAAATGGATAATTAATAAGAAATTAATATAATGTATAAAAAAGTTTTTGCATAATTGATACAGTAATTTTCAAAGCATGCTTGTCTATACTGGTAAATCAGCATATATCTGCTTGTAAAGTTAAATGACAACTTCAAGTGTTAAAATTTATTTTGATCAGTCTGTTCTAGGCAATCAGCTAGACTAGTATTTCACAGTAATCTATTTCGAGAATTCATGAGATCAGTGATTAAATGGATTTTAATTTGATTTTGAATTCTTCAATTCACATAGCTCACTTTATTCATTTTGTAGTATTTGCAGTCCAGGAAGCAAGTCTCCATCGTTGGAGATAGTCCTGTGTACGACACAGATCAAGATACAGCAATATTATACATGTGGGTGGCCCATCAAGCAGCCATTGATGTTGGAAAATCAAAGTTCACTGACATGTAAGATATTTGGTCTTTGTGATACAATTAACTGTTAATTTCTTTCTGGCACTGTAAACCATGATGTATAAGTTTTTGTTGCCTCAAATATTTATTTCTCATATTTTCCAGAATGTCATAGGAAATACCTTTTTCATTTTTATTTGCAATTCATCTTACGAGTCATCTGGTCCATCATTGAGGATATAGATAGATGAAAGAATGACTGGCTGTGTAAACTTCTTTCAGGAGAAAGTTCCAGAACATTCTCTGACAGTATAATTCATCATAAAGTAGTTATGTTGAGTCAATTTTTTTTATGAATGCAACATACACTCAATTTCTCCTCTTAGATTTCAGATGAGATATATATATATATATATATATATATATATATATATATATGAAATAGCTATGCATGTAGGATGGTAAGATTCTGAGCCAGATTTCAATTTGCAGCACCAACCCTCACCACCAAAAACCAAAAATGTTTTGAAGTACTTTGAAGTACTGACTTTTCTTATTTCCTGCTTGCCAGTTTACTCTTTTAGTGATGTCTAATGTAGAAAATTTTAAATGACTGATTTTTCAATTTTTCCCTTTGTCATTTAGTCTTTTTTCTGGTTTTAGAAAAAAAAATTTTATCCCAAGATTATGAAGATCTTAAACCTCTTGGTATTTTATTGTGTAAATGTGTGTATGTGTAAACTCAATTTTTTCCATTGCTTCATTTGTCTTGCATAAATACTACAATGTCTTTAGTACTTATTTATAATAATATATTATCTGGTGTTGTAACTCCTCCAAATTTGTGACTCATTTTCAAGATCATCTTGGCTATACTTGGCCCTTTGTATTTCCTTACAAATTTGAGAATTAATTTTTTAACATTTACTAGTGTAAAAAAATGTTGGGAATTGGACTGGTATTGCATTAATCTATAGATCAATTTGGGGACAATTTACACCTTTACGCCAATTTACACCACTAAGTTTTACCCCATGTTTTAGGTTGACCCACATAAAGTAATTAATATTCAACTGTTTTTGATCTATAGAAACAGCCATTTCATGTGATTAAACCTAAAATTATACATTTTTAATATTTTAAAATGATGTTTTATAGATTCCCATGTTGAATTTTTAGCATATTTCATTAGAATTATTATTATATGCTTCACGATTTTATGTATTATTAATAACCATTGATTTTGCAAATTAATTTTTCTTTTTTTGGTTGGTATATATAAATACAAGTGATTTTTTTTATATAATTTAATATCCAAAGATTTTGCTATATTCACTTACCAATTCTAATAGGTTATACGATGTTTTTCTTTCACATTTTATATATAAATAATTTACTATGTAAATACTGAGAGTTTATTCTTTTCAAATCATGACATTTATTAATTTTCTTATTACATTGCTGTACAAGGTTGAATAGAAGTGATGAAACCAGGTCTAGGATTTTGATAGATAACTTTTGTCAAACAGCACTTGCCCTTCTTTTCCTGCTACAATTTTTTCTACAAATGCATATCGAATATCATTAGACTTAGAAAATTGCATGATTTTTTTCATTCTTCTGTTAATGTTAAAAATACATTATTTGATTTTCAGATAGTATATAAATCATCCATCTCTGCACTAAACAAAATTGGCCATAATATACCATTTTTATACATTATTGCATAAACCAACATGATTTATAATTTTGCATATATAGTCTTGAGTAAGATTGGCCTGTAATTTTCTTTTCCTATAAAATCTTTTTACCTTTGACTATAATGAATACACTAACTCAGAGGATGAGTTGAAAAACACCTCTCTAAAAGGTTTTCTGTAAAATTGGTGCAATTTCTTTCTTAAGTCTTTGTTGGTCTTTGGTAGTGAAGTCACTTTTTTTCCAAGAACCAATTTTTGACATTTAGAATTCTATTTTAGTTTAATTTTCTATTTTATTGATTTCAGCTCCTATCCTTATTTGTTTCTTCTCTCTGCTAATTTAGTTTCATTTGCTTTTATTTTTAGTCACATCAAAAGATAAAAATTTAGATAATTTATATACCTCATAGACTGTAGATTTATTTCAGTTGTGGTTTTACCTATATTCCACAAGTTTTAATATATTGTATATTCATTAGGTTTAATAAATATCATTTTCTAATTTTCATTATGAATTTTTCTTTGACCCATATTAATGTTACTTACATTACATAATCATTTATACAAATATATTAAGTTTTCTAGTTTTTTATGAATTTATTGTGATGCATAAAAAGTTTCTGTATGATTTAAATCCATTGAAATTTGTGGAGACTTAGTTTTTAGCCTAACATGTTTTGTAAATATCCCATGTGTACTTAAAGGATGTAGGTGTTTAACAAGCAACTTTGTGCTTTGTCAAGTTAGTTTGGGGTGTGTTTCAACATTGTTTTAGTATTTACCCTCAATAAGGCATTAATAACATATTAAAGTTTAATATAGAGACTTTACTTCTTCCTGAAAAGGGCAAGAACCTAAAAACATTTCAAATCTATTCACCCCTTCCCACAGAATATACTATTGTCATAATGTACCATGATAAATATTATTATAAATAGTTGTTTTATAAAGAAATATTTGTTTAGATATATCTACATATTTATTTTTTCATTTCTTTTTATTTTCATTTTGCATCTCTAAATTATCCTCTGGTATACTTTCCTTCTGCTTAAAAAAATCCTTTTAGAAACTCCTTTCTTCCTGATCTGTGAAGACAAATTCTCTCAATGTTTGTTTGTCTAAAATATTCTGATTTTGCCTTTTGGAAGAATATTTTTATGAATTATATATGAATATTTTGTGAATTTATAGGTTACTATATATACATATATATGTGTATGTATGCATATAGAGAGCTATATTTTATTGTAGAAGTTTTTATCTTTTATTCAATTTCTTCTGACTTCTGGTTTTAATATCTAGAAGAAAGAAGTTAATTTTATTGTTGATCTTTTTTAGATAATATTTTCATTTAATTAAATTATTTTGTATTTTATAATTTTACTTTGAAGTCCCTAGACATATTTGCTTTGATGAGTCTGGTCAGAATTTGTAGTGCTTCTAGAATTTGTACCTCGATGTATTTCATCAGTTTTGGAAATTTTGAAATCACTATGTTTTCAAATATTGCTTCTGTCTCTTTATATAAATTCTTCCCTTTAGAAACTTCTCTAGTTTGAATATATAATGGACCTTTCTCCATGTACCATAAGTCTCCTTGGTGATTTTTATACTTTCCATTACTTTTATCTCTGTTTTTTTGTGTAGGTATTTTCTTCTTTCTCATCTTTCAATGCGAAATTTGTTTTTGTTTTCCTGCTATATCTACTAAGCTGTTAACCGCATTCATTGAGATCTTAACTTATTATATATTTACTACTGGGACTTTGATTTGATATATTTTTATATTTTTAACCTCTCTTCTGAAATTTATGAACTTGCACTTTATTGTCATAGCTATTTTAAAGTCCATGCCTGATAGCTTCAAAATATGGATCTCCTTTGGGTTTTGTCAAGTGTGCATGTGTGTGTGTGTGTGTGTGTGTGTGTGTGTATGCATTTCCTATCACTTTCCAACTAATTGCTATGTTCTTATTTATTTGGTTATTTTGAATTATGTGCTGGACAATGCAAGTGAAGCCTGTAGAGATAATTTTGTCTATGGGCAGTATTACCTTGCTCCAGAGAGAATTTATTTTTGCTCCTGGCAGTCAGGCTAGAACCACATCACCTTACTACTAATAGGGATTATGATTATTCAAAGATGATCTTTAGTCTTTGTGACAATTAGTTTATTTCTCATTCATTCTCAAACCTATTTTGTGGTTTTTAGTGGTTCTAAATGAAATATAGGAATGTATATCATGGCCTTTCCTATTTAGTTAGTCATTAACCATAATTTTTTTTCTCTGATTCCATAATTCTGCCAAGAAAAGATTCTTCTCATCTTTTCTTTTGAGCCATAACTTTCAAAATCATCTATTGTTTCAACTGGAAAAATATCCACATATATTATACTCCCCATATGGTTTCTCTTCTTGCCTAGATTTTTATCTTATAATTTTTCAAAATTTGTTTCCTTTCTGATGCCATCAAACATGTTTTTTATATTTTATTAAATTTGTATAATTATTCTCAGCAAAAAAGAAGTAGCCTGCCATTTGATACTTTAAAGTCTAGTTTGGATAGCATTAAAAGAAACCTTGAATTTTTTCTTTGTTTTTGCCATGAACTCTCTCACCAGTTCTATCCAAGAAGGTGCTTTTCTATATTACAATGGCAAATTGTTACAAGAAGGTGCTTTTCTATGTTACTATGGCAAATTGTTACTATGGCAAATTCTTAATCCATTCCTTATTCCCTATGAATTAAAAGAATTCTAATAATATACATGCAATAAACATTAGGATCAACAATGTATTTTGTTACAGAATTCTCAGAAATTGCTATTCGATAACCCTCTACTCATTATGTTGAGTTACTTTACTCATTCTATGAGCTTCTGTGGAAAACAACTGATGCCGTGAGAAGTGAGTAGGGTAGAAATTAGATATAAAAGAAATGCAACAAGAAATCAAGAAGAATAAATCTTATGGAAGTAAGAGAGGGATTGCCACATGCTATAATTTTTTAAAATTATAATTCACAATTAGCCTTCTCTCTTGTTGTTCAAGAGAGTTTCAACTAACTATAGTATAGAAGATATTGTAGGGACTAATTCTATAATTGTAGATTCTGAAATTGTAAATTCTGAAATTGTAGATTCTGGTGAGACAGCTATTCAGTAAATTGTATAGTAACCATAAAGAATATGGGAGCAAACACACAGTTGGACATTAATTTGTACTTACAATGAAATATTTTATAACTTATGTTGCTAATTATGGTTTTTCAGATCCCAGTATTCTTCAACAACTGAAAGAGACTTTACTGAGGATACTTTAATTACCATGGAATTTTGTGAGGCAGCAAGATATCGCTTACACTATGAAAGTTCAGCAAAATTCCTAGGGGGTTTCCCACACAGGCTACTCACAGAACAAGATGCTTCAAGTCTCTCAAATGACTTCAGCATACGGGAAAAGGCATTTTTGTCTTCAGTAAAATTCATTTCACGCCTGAATAAAATCACAGGTATGATTATAAACTATAATATGAATGAAACCTAAGTGATAAAATTCATATATAACTTCTGAATATATTTAATAAGTCATTCAACAAGAATTATTATCTACTATATTTTAGGTAAATTAAATAGATTATGATAATTAACAAAGCTTAGCATTCTAAGACATCAAGCTTAGCAGATAAAATGGATATATAAATTATCACAATGTGTTTTCATCAGTGCAGTAATAGAAGTATACTCAAAATTTACTTTTATGACAAAGCATGTGAAAAAGCAAAGGAGGTCTGAATCATTCCCCATATAAATGAAAAAGCATATGTTTTGACTATTCTAGGTTTTTCCATCCTCCCCTTAGTTTTTCAGAGTTGTCTGTCCTCCACCTCCTGTTCTTTTCACTCTTTTTGGATGAAACATCAAAGCAGATTGTTTGAATTAGCACCAAATATGATTATTATTATCTCCAGCTAAGAACTCACTGCTGAACATTAACATGGGAACATTTCATAGATATTTCCTATTTTGCATCTTAAACTGTCCTGTTCCCCCATAAACTGTTTCTCCTAAATCATGAGGTCCTATCATTTTGCCTCCTTCTTATTCTGTTCTTTCCTCTCTAATATCTGGATTTCCCTGAAGCAAATTTTTACCATTTCTCATCTAGTTTTTAAACATTATCCCCTTAAGTTGTCTAACAGATTTTATATAAATCATCCTCAATATATAATCTAGCTAGTGTAGTAATAACATTTCTAAAGTAAATATCTTCACATTTCTTCTTAAAAATTTTCTTGTTAATGTAATAGCATTCTCATTTGGGGATGAAGATTAAAATCTACTGGTCTGTGAAAATAGGGTCCTTTATTATTGATGTGGAGCTCTCCCTTGCCTCCTATAAAACTACACCCTTGCAGTCAAGCTATTGTAGTTTTCTAACATGTAATGTTGCCTGGAACCTACTTGTCCCCTCATTCTCTGAATGACTGGTTCCTGTTCCTCTTTCAATTCCTCTAAAGGTTTATTTTCTCTGACCACTGCCTTCACCAATCTATTTGCTAACCTGTGTCAAGGTCAAGAATTGCATTCTTATCACTCCTTGTATTAGAGTGGAATCTCCACCATTACCCTCTTCACATTGAGCAATCATGTACTGATTTACTTGCTTATTTTTCCTTATGGACTGAAATGCATATGCTTTGGTTGTTGTTGTTACTCCAGAACCTAGGCTAAACATTAACTGGCTAAATGTAGGTCAAGTGCCCAACTGTTGAACCATAATTGTAATACTAGAAGAAAGATATGTGTAAGAGATTGACATCTCCATTTAGATCATGAGCCAATAGGAAGGGAGGAGGAGTGGTTTCCCCCAAGAGTTGAATACATAGATAGAATAACTGGGGGAGCCACTGTGAATTGCACAGTTCTCTCATATTTGGACAGACTAAAGCAGTGCTAAGAGAGCTTAAGCAGGGAAATGATATGATTTTTCATTTTAAAAAGCAAAAATGACTAAGGTTATTGAAGGTGAATTGTGGGAGTCTAAAACTGGAACTCTTGCTAGGGTTTACAAGGACATAGCAGCAGGAATCAATATAAAAAGACATATTTGAATGGGTCTGAAGGGATCAGTTCAATTGGGCTTGCAGTTGCATTTGATGGTACAAAGGGAAGATGACTCAGTGATTTCTGGTTATGTTGAGAGAATGTAAGGTGACATCATCCACCAAGATAAATAATATAAGTAAATGAGATAATTGGGGTGGAAGTAGAAGGACCGGGTGTAGAGAGAGACAGTTCATATATTAATTGAGCATCAATTAAATAATGGATATTAGGCTCAATGTTGTCAAACATCATCTTATTTAATGTCCATAATAATGGTATAAAATGGGTGACATTGTCTTCATTTTGGAGTAAAAAGACCTATTGAAGTTAAACCAGGAGCTGGCTACCTTTAATTCCTATTTTTTCTTTTTTTACTATGCAATATTACCTTTCTGGAAAATATTAAACTATCAATTAATAAATGAATATTATACATTTAAATCTCAGCATTTTAGAGTTAGAGAAAACTGTAGTGGTTTCAAATTTCAGGCCATCATTTCATGGACTGACTCTAAGACGTAGGGGCCTTGAATTGCCAAATATCACTCAGTTTTAGTGTCAGCTGGACAATCACAAAGTCTCCTTCCTCCACTAAACCAAACATTGTATGCAGGGGTAGGAAGGATGCTACCATGGGTCTTAACGTTTTTTATTTGAATTAAAATAATAATACAGTCATGTGTTGCTAAACTATGAGGATACAATCTGAGAAATACATTGTTAGGTGATTTCATCATTATGTGGAAATCATAGAGTGTACTTGATACAACCTTACACACCTAGGCTACAAACTTGTGCAGTACATTACCGTACTGAATTATGACACAGTAGTAAATATTTGTGTAACTGAACATATCTAAACATAGAGAAAGCATAGTAAAAATATGCTATTATAATTTTAGAGAACCACTGTCATATATGTGGTTCTTCATTGAACAAATATTGTTATGTGGTGCATGATATATTTAGAAATCATCCTTTATTTATTCCATACAATATTGTGGCTAAAGCACTGTTTGATAATTTTTAAATAGGTATAACTCTCAATTAAGGTAAATAACTATTCATTGATGTTGTCAGACTGCCCAACACAATGCATTTTCTTATATACGTTGCCAAATATAATTTTCAGGTAGAGCTATAAATATGTTGCAAATGGTATAATTAGAAAATATAATTTATTTGTATGCTTTTAGATTTATAAATTGTATTCATAGTTTTATTAACTAACTAGAAATATAAATGCATCTATTTTTCAGGAGGTGGGTTTTTCACAATTTGGAAGATCATGAATTCTTCAGAACAAGGTCGGGTTTTGGGACGGTTCATTATTAGACGTCTACTCTTAATACCCAGTCTTTAGTAGCCTAGATTCATGTTGTTATATGTTAGGCATATAATAATTCATGTTATTATATGAATTAAATATGAAATTTAATTCCATAATAAAAAGCAATTAAATGTTATAATCATTATTTTATGGAAGTTTCTCTCGTTCCTTATAACCCCTTTGCATCTTTGTGTTTCTAAACTTATCAGCCAATAATCTTCCCCACTTCACTCCATTTTATTATAACAACACAACTGGTGGAAGCCTAATTAATCTTACAGAGTGCCAAAGTTACATACAAATATGCAAATATCCATGCTTATGGCAGGTTATACCACTTAAGGAATTGATTTTTTTCTCAGTGCTTGGTTATACATTGACTGGCAAACAAGGCAAATTTTTCTCCAATAGATAATTCTTATGAAACACAACTTGGAATATTGGAATAGAGATTTTAAACACTTTATGTTCTAACACTGAGCTCAAAATACCTATAATGAAAGCATAACTGTCAACCCACATTGTGAAAAAGGCTTAGTGTCTGAGCACTGGAGGACTTACTGTAATCATCCAGTGGAAAACTTCTGAGCTACTCCAGGGTAAATAATTCAAATCTATAATTTTCCTTTTTTGAGTTTGTTTTGCTACTTTGAAAGCTCCTATATGGAAAAAAAACATATATTAAGAGTTAAAAGTTTTCTAAAATTTACCATCTTCAGATCTTTGCTGATGGCATTAATCAAAATAATTGTATTAGCGAAAGTATCTTCTGATGACTCCAGGAACTCTTTGTACATTTTCCCTGTAATGTGTCATGCCTGTATTTTCCCACAAATCTCAGCATTTTTTAGTTATCTCCCAACAAAAATTGCTGCTTATGAAGTGACATGACATATTAAAAATATTATCAGTGTTCCTTGGAAACATTTATTAAGCAAGATCCAATGTTCAAAAAGGTCAAATAACACATTAATTTATGTCTATATAAAAGTGAGATAGTTTTATATAAAGATGTAAAATTAATAAATGAAATCAAGAGACTAGTGGAAAAATATTATACAAGTATGTCAAAAATGGCTTGCTCTTATATATAAAGAAATATTACAAATTAATAAGACAAATATCAATAGTCCTATAGAAAATTGGGTAAATATGAAAAGGCAGTTTACAGGAACAAAATGCATGTGGTTCTTTATGTTTAAAAATAGATGTGATCAAAATATTTGAGACAAGAGTATTGACAAATCTGTGAGAACACATGTACTTTCCATAACTGTTGGAAAAAAGTAATATTGGCAATATTTTTCAAAAATTTAAATTTCCACATATATTTTATCATTCATATATTATTGCACTATAAGAAAATAAACTATAAAGTTGTTCACTTATTCAAGCTTATTTGGAAAGGAACAAATGCATTAAACTACAGTTAAAATGTTCTTGATAAGCATATCATCACAAATTAATACAAAATAATTCTATGCCATCTATGAGAAGCAATAGATAGGCTATTATCTTCTGATTCATTGAAATCAACTTTAAAAAAAACTTTCACAAAGTTGTGTATAATATGTTGCTATTTGTGTTTATAAAAAAGGTTAGATAAATTTCTATCACACTATACACAGATACGTATGTAGAAAACATAATTTCTATTACTTCTCTTTAGCATCAGAATGACTCATAGTCCTTAGCATAAGAAGATAATAAATATTTATTTTTTTCTTTTGTTATTCCATTATCACCTATAACACATTGAGACAATAAATATTTATTGAATGACTGAAGCTACTCTGAAAAATAGGAAAAACCATACAATTTCCTGTGACTTTGCCTGAAAGTGGGGAAAAAATTCCTGCCAAATCTCTTAAACGTGACTCAATAGATGGTATTTCACAGAGTCCTCTATCTCATATATATCTAGGATATTTTCTCCTGTGCTCTAAAAAATTGTGACTAGAAATATTTGATTCTCCAACATTTGCTATGAGATCATATTTCATCATCATATTCTGATATGATTGTTAATCACATTTTAATACTTCTTTGCAATATATTTCTTAGGAATATTATTATAATTCTTACAAAGCAAACTCTGCAATCTTTTGTGCACAAAAGCAGACTTACTGTGATTCCAGCAGCCATCAGAAGGTATACCATCCAAAAATAAGTTTAAATTTTCTTAAAATAATACATTAATGATGAGCATAACCCTAACAAGTATTCTTATATTTATTTACCAATTGAATTATTCTTTTTACTCCACCATCCACTGTTAATTGCACCTTTTCAATGTGCTAATAAAGACATTCCATATATAAGTTTTCCAAAATAATTTTTTTTTTCTGTTTAATCAGTCTGTATTCTTATATTGATTTGGATATTTAGGTTGTTTTCCCAAAATATCTGTTTTCATGTTACATGTTTCATTTAGTGAAGTTATAAATTCTGTTTTCCACCATATAGCAATGGCAGACAGATTAATACAATGTCTATTACATCAAGTATCAATTAACATTAACATGCTACTTTTCCTACATTTCCCACACACAAAAAATACTCTTTTCATATATACTATATATTTCTTTTTATCAAGGTAGTCACCTGAGGCTACTGCTTAATAAACTCTGTTTCCATATGTCCTAGGAACATAAGGATACCCTAACCACTAAAAAACATATTTTCATCAACACAGGTGCTCTTGTGTCATTGGGAAGCACCACCCATCTGCTGTCCATGGGGAAAACCCATGCCAATTCTTCTCAAAACAGTGTGATTCTGCTATTGCAGGGTGAAGATACTTTGGAAATGAGGGAACAGCAGTTATAACCAGTTATAACCACGTTTTCCTGTGATATTTTATCAAATTTAAGCTGGCCCTAGTGTTCTCAAATATGTAACCTAGTCTGAGTCTCCAATACACCTGGTCTCTATCTTTACAATTATAATGTCACTAAGTTCTTCCACCATGCGGACATACGCTGTGGTAGTCTGAATGATGACTCCCCAAATATGTCTACATCTGTTATTGATTGCATTGTTTTCCCCCAAATTTATATGTTAGTTCCTAATCCTCAGTACTTCAGAATGTGAAGTTATTTGGAGATAGTGTCTCTTAAAAAGTAAAAACAAAAATAAAACAATAAGCATAAAACGCTTAGCCAAATATAATTGGCATTGCCTCTATTAAGAGAGGAAATATGAGCAGAAGATGAGATGAAAAGTTATGTTCATAATAGCTGGAATTAAGTTAATGGTTGACATAAATAATATAAGTACAGAAAACAAAATTTCAATAATGCTATCTGGTATGGACTAATTGTGTCCCTGCTTACCCCTCAAAATTCACATGTTGAAGTACAAATCCCTGGTATCTGAGATTGTGATTGTATATAGATATAGGGTCTTTAAAGAGGTAATTAAGTTAAAATAAGATCACCCAACAATACATCAAAAAGATAATATACTATGATCAAGTGGGATTTATACCAGGGATGCAACAGTGGTTCAACATATACAAATCAATAAACATTATACCTTACATCAATAGAAGGAAGGACAAACATATGATCATCTCAATAAATTCAGAAAAAGCATTCGATAAAACTTAACATCTTTTCATTTTTAAAAACTGTCAATAAATTAGATATAGAAGGAAAGTACCTCTACACAATAAAGGCCAGATATGACAAAGCCACAGGTCACATAATACTGAATGGAGGAAAGCTGAAAGCTTTTCCTGTAAGAACTGGGCAAGACAAGGATGTCCACTCTCATGACTCTTATTCAACATAGTACTGGAAGTTCTAGCCAGGGAAATTAGGCAAAAGAAAGAAATAAAGGGCATCCACCATTGAAAGGAGAAAAATCCAATTGTACTTGTTTGCAGATGATATGATCTCATATATAAAAAAACCTAAAGACTCCATTAAAAAACTCTTAGAACTGATAAATGAATTCAGTAAAGTTGCAGGAAACAAAATATGTATACGAAAGTCAGTACTGTTTTTGTTACATCAACAAACTAGCTGAAAAAGAAATCAGGAAGGAAATCTCATTTACAATAGCTACAAAAAACATATAAAAAATATCCAGGAATAAATTTTACCAAGGAGGTGGAAGATCTCTATAAGGCAAACTATAAAACACTGATGAAAACATTGAAAATATAAACAAATGGAAAGACATCCATGCTGATGGATTGGAATAATGAATATCGTTAAAATGACCATAGTACCTGAAGAAATTTATAGATTCAGTGCAATATCTACCAAAATACCAGTGACATTCTTCTCAGAAATAGAAAAAAAATGCTCAAATTTTTTTGAAACCAAAAATAACCCTGAATAGCCAATGTAATCCTGAACAAAAAAGAACAAAACTGAAGATATCACACTACCAAACTTCAAAATATACTACAAAGCTGTAGTAACTAAAACAGCATGGTAAATGTTAAAAAGCAGGGGAGGGGAATGGAGTTAAAGTGTATAATTTCTATTAGATTTCTCTTTGCTTGTTAATTTGTTTGTTTGTAAACAATGTTGTATGTTTAAAATAATTGGTTATAAAATATTTATGGTAATCTTCATGGTAACCTCAAAGAAAAAAACATACAACAGGTACACAATAAATAAAAAGCAAGAAATGGAAACACACTATAGAGAAAATCACTTTTAGCAAAGGAAAATAGGATGGAAGGATGGAAGAAAATGAGGACCACAAGGCAACTAGAAATAAAATAACAACATGGCAATAGTAAGTCCTTACCTATCAGTAATAACATTGAATGTGAATGGACTAACTTTCCAATCAAAAAACATAGAGTGACTGACTGGATTAAAAAAACTAGTCTCAATGATATGTTGTCTATATGAAACACACTATACCTAAAAAGACACCTATACACTAAAAATAAAGGGATGGGAAAAGATATTCTATGCAAATGGAAACCAAAAAAGAGCAGATGTGCTTATATTTCTATCAGAAAAAATAGATTTCAAGACAAAAACTTTTAAAAAAGACAAAAAAGTCATTATGTAATGATGAATGGGTCAATTGAGCAAAAGGATATAACAGTTCTAACTATACATGCACTCTATACTGAAGCACTCAGATATGTAAAGTAAATATTATCATAGCTAAAGAGAGAGATAGACCCCAATACAATAATTGTTGGAGACCTCAACATTCCACTTTCAGCATTGGACAGATCATCCAGATGGAAAATCAACAAAGAAATATTGGACTTAATCTGCACTATAGACCAAATGGACCTAATAAATATTTATGGAACATTTCATTCAACAGCTGCAGAATACATGATCTTCTCCTGAACTCATGGATCATTCTCAAAGGTAAACCACATATTGGGCCACAAAACAAGTCTTAAAAAATTCAAAAATTTGAAATCATACCAAATATTTTCTCTGATCACTATGGAATAAAACTAGAGACCAATAATTAGAAGAACTTTGGAAACTATATATACACATGGAAACTAAACAATGTGCTCCTGAATGACCAGTGGGTCAATGAAGATATTAAGAAGGAAATTTAAAAATTTCTCAAAAGAAAATAAAAATAAAAACATAACATATCAAAGCCTATAGGATACAGCAAAAGCAATAATAGGAAAGTTTATAGCAATAATTGCCTACATCAAAAAGCCAGAAAACATAAAAAAAAATGATGTAATGATGTAACTCAAAGTAGAAAAATAAGAGAAACCAAAGCCTAAATTAGTAGAAGAAATGAAATAATAAAGATCTGAACAAAAATAAGTGAAATTGAAAGAAAAAATCAATATAAAAGATCAATGAAATGAAACTATTTTTTTAAGATAAACAAAATAGGCACACCTCTATTCAGACTAAGAAAAAAGGGAGAAAACCTAAATAAATAAAATCAGAGATGAAAAAGGAGACATTACAACTGACTATCCAGAAATCCAAATGATCATTAAAGACTAATAAATGCTGCTGGGAAAACTGGATAGCCACATGTAGAAGACTGAAACAAGACCCACACCTTTCACCTCTCACAAAAATCAACTCATGCTTGGTAACAGACTTGAAACTTAGGTGTGAAACTATTAGAATTCTAGAGGAAAATGTTGGAAATACTCTTCTAGACATTGGCCTAGGCAAAGAATTTATGAAGAAGACCCCAAAGGCAATTACAACAGCAACAAAAATAAACAAATGGGACCTAATGAAATTAAAAAGCTTTTGCACAGCCAAAGAAACAGTCAAGAGAGCAAACAGATAACCCATAGAATGGTAGAAAATTTTTGTAAGCTACACATCTGATAAGGGGCTGATAACTAGAATCTAATTAGAACTCAGGAAAATCAGTGAGAAAAATCAAACCCTATCAAAAAATGGGCAAAGGACATGAACAGAAACTTCTCTAAAGAAGACAGAATAATGGCCAACAAACATGAAAAAATGTTCAACATCTCTAATCATCAGAGAAATTCAAATCAAAACCACAATGAGATATCACTTAACTCCAGTGAGAATGGCCTTTATCAAAAAGTCCCCAAACAACAAATGCTGGCGTGGATGCAGAGAAAGAGGGACACTCCTACACTGCTGGTGGGACTGCAAACTAATTCAACCTCTGTGGAAAGCAATATGGAGATACCTCAAAGCGATACAAGTAGATCTACCATTTGATCCAGCAATTCCACTACTGGTCATCTACCTAAAAGATCAAAAGTCATTTTATGAAAAAGACACATGCACTCAAATGTTTATAGCAGCACAATTCACAATTCAAAGCTGTGGAAACAACCCAAGTGCCCATCAATTCATGAGTGGATTAATAAAATGTGGTATATGTATACCATGGAATACTACTCAGCTTTAAGAAACAATGGTGATATAGTACCTCTTGTATATTCCTGGATAGAGCTGGAGCCCATTCTACTAAGTGATGTATCTCAAGAATGGAAGTACAAGCACCACATGTACTCACCAGCAAACTGGTATTAACAGATCAACACCTAAGTGGACATATAGGAGTAACATTTATTGGGTGTCGGGAGGGTGGGAGGGGGGAGGAGCGGATGGGTATATACAACCACTATGAGTAAGATGTGCAACGTTTGGAGGATGGACATACTTGAAGCTCTTACTCGAGGGGGAAGAGGGACATGGGCAATATAAGTAACCTTAATACTTGTACCCCCATAATATGCTAAAATAAAAAAATAAAAAGACTACTATGAGCACTATGTGCCAATACATTGGAAACCCTAGAAGTGGATAAATTTCTAGACACATACAACTTACCAAGATTGAACCAGGAAGAAATCCAAAATTTAAATAAACCAATTGCAAGTAATGAGATAGAAGCAATAATAAAAAGTCTCCCATCAGAGAAAAACCTAGGACCCGATGGCTTCCTTTCTTGCTGAATTCTACCAAGTATTCAAAGAGCTAATACCTATCCTACTTACAGTATTCCAAAAAAGTTAGGAGAAGGGAAAACTACCAAACTCATTCACTGTGGCCTATACCACTCTGATACTAATACCAGACAAAACACATCAAAAACAAAATGGTAGACCAATAATTCTTATTAACATAGACACAACAAAATACTTCAACAAAATATCTTCAACAAAATACTAGCAAACCAAATTTAACAACAGATTAAAAAGATTATTCATAATGATCAAGTGGGATTCATCCCAGGGAGGCAAGGATGGTTCAACACATGAAAATCTATCAATGTGACACATCATGTCAATAGAACAATGACAAAAAGCTTATGATCATTTCAATTGATGCTGAAGAAACAATAGAATTCAACATCCTTTCATTACAAAAACTCTCCAAAAAACTGGATATTGCAGGAACTTACCTGAACATGATAAAAGCCATTTATGACAGATCCAGAGCTAATATCATATTGAATGGGAAAAATTGAAAGCCTTTCCTCTGTGATCCGGAACAAGACAAGGATGCCCACTTTCACCATTGTACCACTGTTATTCAACAGAGCTACTGTAATCAGAAAAGAGAGAGAAATAAAGGACATTTAGATTGGAAAGAAAGAGGTCAACTCACCCTTCTTTGTAGAAAATATGATCTTATATTTATATAAACCTAAATACTCCCCCAGAAAACTACTAGAATTGATACGTAAATTTGTAGGATACAAAATAAACATACAAAAATCAGTAACATTTCTATACGCCAACTGTAAATAATCTAAAAACTAAGAACCAAGAAAATAATCCCATTACAACAGTTACAAATGAAATAAAATAACTAAGAATAAATTTAACCAAAGAAATGAAAGATCTCTATAATGAAAACTATAAAACATTGATGAATGACATTGAATAGGATACAAAAAATATAAAACTATTCCATGCTCATGGATTGGAAGAATCAATGTTGTTAAAATGTTCATACTACCCAAAGCGGTTCAACGAAATCCCCATTAAAATATCACTGACATGAAGAATGTTCTGTGAAGAACAGAAAAAGAAAAAAACAACCCAACATTTACGTGGAACCACAGATTACCCAGAATACCTATATCCAACTTAAGCATAAAGAACAGAACTGGAGGAACCACATTACTTGACTTCAAATTATACTACTGAGCTATAGTAAATAAGATAGTATGGTCCTGGCATAAAAACAGACATATAAAGCAATGAAACAGAATAGAGAACCCAGAAATAAATCCACACATCTATAGTGAACTTACCTTCAACAAAGTTACTAAGAACATATAGTGGGGAAAGGACAGTCTCTTCAATAAATGGTGCCGGGAAAACTGTATATCCATATGCAAAAGAATGAAACTAGACCCCCATCTCTTGTCAAATACAAAGAATCTAAACAAAATGGATTTAAAACTTAAATCTAAGACCTGAAACTATAAAACTACTAAAAGAAAACATCAGGAAAACACTTCAGGACATTGATCCGGGCAAGAATTTCTTGAGTAACAACTCCAACACACAGGCAGCCAAAGCAAAATTGGACAGATGGAATCACATCAAGCTACAAAGTTTCTTCAGAACAAAGGAAACAATCAACAAAGTGAAGAGACAACCCACAATTTAGAAAATATAATTGCAAACCACCCATCTGACCAGGAATTAATAACCAAAATAATAAAGAGCTCCAAAAACTCAATAGAAAAAAATTAAGCAATCCAATTTAAAAAAAAAATATGCAAAGGATCTGAATAGACATTTCTCAAATGAAGACATATGACTGACCAAAAAGTATATGAAAAATGCCCAACATCCTTAGTCATCAGAGAAATGCAAATCAAGACTACAATGAGTTATCATCTCACCCCAGTTTAAATGACTTTTATCCAAAAGATAGGCAATAACAAATGCTGGTGAGGATGTGGAGAAAGATGAACCCTCACAGACTGTTGGTAGAAATGTATAGTGCAACCACAATACAGAACAGTATGTAGATTTCTCAAAAAACTGAAAAGAGAACTACCATATGACCCAGCAATCCCACTACTGGGTATATATCTGAAGGAGAGGAAATTCAGTATATTGAAAAGATATCTGCTCTCCCATGTTTATTGTAGCACTATTCATAATAGCCAAAATTTGGAATCAATCTGAGTGCCCGTCAATGGATTAATGGATAAAGAAAAATTGTGTTAAATATGCACAATGGAATATTATATAGCCACAAAAAAGAATGAAATCCTGCCATTCACAACAACATGGATGGACTAGAGAACATTATGTCAAGTGAAATAAGCCAAGCATAGAAAGACAATCTCACTCATATGTTCTCACTAATATGTGGGAGCTAAATATTAAAAACAGTTGATCTTATAGAGACAGAAAGTAGAATATTAGTTATTAGAGGCTTGGAAGTCTAGTTAGTGGGGAGGGGAGATAAAGTAGGGATGTTTAACGGGTGAAAAAATATAATTAGATAGGTAGATAGAATGAAAAATATTTGATAGCATAACAAAGTGACTATAATTAACAATAAGTTAAGATATACCTAAAATAATGAAGAGTAGAGGGAGGCCAGGAAAATGGCAGATTAGTTGTGGCCTGCTGTCTGCTCTCCAAGAAGGAGGCAAAGAACGTGGACAGCTATACACGAGTGGATTGCTCTCCCACAAGAACAGCATCGTGAATCTGCATAGAGGCAGTGTGGCACAAGCAGTACTGGAAAAAAAAATAAGTGAATTGGAGAATTGACTACAAAATCTGGAGAGTGTGAGATATACAATAGGGCATAGAGCATGGGTTAGCCACGCCCATGGGTTGACCAGGGCAGTGTGATCTGACCCACAGGAAGATGACTCTTTCTCCACTGACCTCCACATCTTCTCAGGCAGGTAAGTGCCTAGAGTCAGTGCGAAGTTGTGGCACCGGATGACAGGCTATGTGGAGAAGAGACAATAGCAGGAAACATTTTGAACTCTCCAGTGCTCTGTGCCAGGTCTGCACTGAGTGGGGTAGGGACTGGTCTGAGTGGACACTTCCCGGGTCTGCAGGAGGGAAGCAGTGGGGATAGCCAGCAGCTAGCTGAGACAGACTGCTAAACCCAGCACCCACTATCCCCATCCCCTATGCAGTCACCTCCACTGCTGGGTCTCTGTGGGTGGGCAGCTGCCATTTTAGGGGTCCATAGCCTAGAAACACTGTGGTGCATTGCAGTTCTGGACACCACTGCTTCTCCAGCCCAGCAAGGCAAGCTCAGGCAATGGTCTGAGGCAAAGTCCCTGCCCCTGCCCACCAGAGCAGGCCCCACCCTTGGAAGAAAGGAGTAAGGAGAGAAGCCACTTTCAGAACATTCATCCCCCAACCCAGCTGCTTGCCTTTTCTCTCTGTCAGGACAAACATCGCCCATGGAGGTGTGGAATAAATAGAGAAGCCGCTTTCTGGGCTGACACCCACAGTGGCCTCAGTTGGTGCTCCTGCCCCAGCCTGGAGGCTTGTGCTTTGTGCCAACTAGATAAACTCCACCCTTGGAGGGTGGAGTAACAAGAGAAGCTGCTTTCTTGGCTGAGATGCACAGAGGCCTCGGGTGAGGCTCCTCTCCCTGGCCTGGCCGCTTGTATTTCACTCTGACCAGACAAATGCTGCCCTTGGAGGTGCAGAGTAAGGGGAGATGCTGCTTTCTGGGCTGAGATGTGCGGTGGCATCAGGTGGTGTTCCTCACCTGGCCAGACCTTGTCTATCCCACCACTGGGATGAACATCACCTTTGAAGGTGAGGAGTAACGAGAGAAGCTGAGATATGTGGCAGCCTCAGGCAGCACCCCTCCCCCAGCCTGGGGGCCTGACTTTGGGAGGAGGGGAGAAATGAGAGAAGACATTTTCTAGGCTGGGACAAGTAGCAGTCTCAGGCAAACCTGGCAGGGCAGACTCCATCCTTGGAGGCATGGAGAAGGGAGAAAAGTTGCTTTCTCAGGGTGACTGTTGTGAATCTGCGGGACATTAGAACAAAGCAAAAGGGGGAAGATGGTTGATTTGGTCTAGTGGGTTGGTTTTGATTATCTGATAAGAACATAACACTTGGGCTCACCACTGCCAGCTTTGGGGCTTGTGAACTGCGAAGGAAAATCCTGGCCAGAGTCCTTAGCAATTATACCAACTAACACCTCCCACCTGGAGCTGCCTTGCAAGTGTGGCCAAAGAGCCCTGAATTACATATCAGCAGACCATGGCCGGGTGTGGTGGCTCACGTCTATAATTCTAGCGCTCTGGGAGGCTGAGGCAGGCGGATCATCCAGGATCATGAGTTAGAAACCAGCCTGAGCAAGAGCGAGACCCTGTATCTACTAAAAATAGAAATAAATTAATTGGCCAACTAAAAATATTAGCCGGGCATGGTGGCACATGCCTGTAGCTACTTGGAAGGCTGAGGCAGAAGGATTACTTGAGCCCAGGAGTCTAAAGTTGTTGTGAGCTAGGCTGATTCCACAGCCCTCTAGCCCAGGCAACAGAGTGACTCAAAAGACAGCAACTCTGTCTCAAAAAAACAAAACAAAAAAACATATTAGCAGTCATCCCCTAGCAGCAGATCAAGCAACCACAGAAGTATATGCTCTCAGGCTTGCAGGTACCTATTTCCCTTACCCCACCTAAAGTGGCAACAGGGCTCAAGTAACCCTTGGAAGTCACAAGACATTTCCCAAATATTGGGCACTTGTATACCTTATTTGGAGATTTAGAGCCTAACACAAAGGCATTGGAATACCTTGATAATCAAC
This sequence comes from Microcebus murinus, assembly GCF_040939455.1. NCBI lineage: Eukaryota > Metazoa > Chordata > Mammalia > Primates > Cheirogaleidae > Microcebus > Microcebus murinus. The sequence continues at coordinate 33,849,109 of NC_134108.1, forward strand.
TCCTCCATACAAACTACAAGCAATAATAGAGAGGTTAACTCCATAGCTCAACACAGTGCCTTTCATCTCAAACTATTGGAGGGCAGTGGAGTCACACACACAGGAGGGATTCAGCACCTAGGGGCTTAAGCAAAGGGTCTAAACTCACCAATCTACTTTGGCAAGAAGTGAAGACAATAGGTCAGAGAGAACCCAATAGGCTAAAACACCTCTAAGGCAATACAGGACCAGAGTGCATCTCCCTAGCACTGTCAAGGAACATCCATTTGGGGACTTGGAGATAAGGCCATAAAGCAGACCCAGTAACCCCAGTTCTCGACAAAATAGCCTGATAAGAAAGAATCAGCAAAAGAACACAGGGAGAAAAGTCACCCCCAAAAGAAAACATTTGATCTCCGTCAATAGATACCAACTTACACGATATGATTAAATTCACAGGGGAAGAATTCTGAATATGGATTGTAAGAAAACTCAATGGAATTGAAGAGAAAATAGAAACCCAACATAAAGAAGCCACAAGAACAATACAGAAAATGAATGAAAGATTCTCTAAAGAAGTTGAAATACTATGGAAAAAACAAACAAATTCCGTAGTATGTGGTGATTGCCTTTTCACATGAGTCTTCCAGGAGTTCTCTGTGCTTCTTGTATCTGGATATCTAGATTTCTGGCCACGGCAGGCTTATTTTCCTCCAGTATTTCATGAAATAAGTTTTCCAGGCCTTGTGTATTTTCTTCTTTTCTCTCTGGAATGCCTATGATTCTTATTTGGCTTCTTTACATAATCCACATTTCTTCTATGTTTTGGTTTTGTCTCTTGTTTCTGTGTTCTTTTTCTTCATCCAATTTGTTTAGCATATAGGCATCATCTTCAAGTTCTGAGATTCTTTCCTCTGTATGATCCATTCTGTTCTTGAAGTTTTCCACTGTCTTTTGTAATTCACTAAATGTGTCTTTCATTTCCAGAATGTCTGTCTCAATTTCATTTATTTATCTTCTAATCTTTATTATTTCTTTCTTTCTATGATAATACATTTGGGTTTTTTGTTTTTGTTTGGTATTTATTTATTTATTTTGCTTTTCTAATTCTTTGAGGTGCATCATAAGGTTGTTTATTTGACATCCTTTACATTTTGATGTAGGCACTTATTGCTATAAACTTCCCTCTAAGCACTACTTACTGTATGTCATTGATTTTGGTATGTTGGTATTTCTGTTTTCATTTATTTATAGATATTTTTAAGTATCCTTCTTAATTTATTCTTTGACCCATTGGTCATTCAGGAGCATATTGTTTAATTTCCTTGTGTTTGTGTACTTTTAGAAGTTCTTCTTATTATTGATTTCTAGTTTTATTCCATTGTGGTCAGAAAAAGATATTTAATAATATTTGGACTTTTTTTGAATTTGTTGAGACTTGTCTTGTGATCCAACATGTGGTCTGGAGAATATTTCATGTGCTGATTAAAAGAATGTGTTTTCTGCAGCCATTGGGTAAAATGAATGTTCTGTAATATCAATTATTCCCATTTGTTCTAGTGTCTAGTTTAACTTCAATTTTCTTTGTTAATTTTGTGTCTGATAATCTGTCCATTACTGAAAGTGGAGTGTTAACATCACCTATTATTGTATTGCAATCTACCTCTCCCTTTAGGTCTATTAATATTTACTTTAAATACTTGTGTTTGCTGGTATTTGGTTCATAATTATTTATAATTGTTATATCCACTTGCTGAATTGACCTCTTTTCATAATGTAGTGACTTTATTTGTTTCTTTTCACAGTCTTTGAATTGTAGCCTATTTTTTTCTGACACAAATATAGCTACTCCTAGTCTTTTTTTGTCTCCCATTTGCATGAAATATCATTTTCCATTCCTTCACTTTCAGTCTATGTGAGATGAGTTTCTTGTAGTTCCAGTTTCTTGTAGGTAGCACATAGTTGAGTCTTGTTTCCTTATCCATACATCCAGTCTATGTCTTTTAATTAGAAAATTTAGTCTATTTAATTTCAATGTTATCATTGATAGTGAAGGACTTATTACTGCCATTTTGTTACTTGTTTTCTGTCTGTTTCTTAACTCCTCTCTTCCTTTCTTCCTTATTACTCTCTTTTGTTGTTTTCAAATGATTTTCTCTGGCATTGACAGTATGTTTTAATTTGTTGCATTTTATTTTTAGTGTATTTATTATAGTTTTTTTCTTTGTGGTTACCATGAAGCTTGCAAAGATCATATTATAGACATAACCAGTTTTTTTTTAATCAGATGACAATTTATCTTTGATCACAAAGAAGAGAAATGAACAAAGAAAAAACTAACAAACCTCTACACTTTAACTCCATTTCTCCCACATTTTGAATTTTAGCAGTATCAATTTTCATATTTTTATACTGCCTACCTCTTAACATGTTGCTATAGTTATTATTATTTTTAATAGATTTGTCTTCTTGCCTTTATATTGGAGTTACAAGTGAATTGCATACCACAATTACAGTTTTAAAGTGTCCTGAGAGTTTGTGTACTTACTTTTACCAGTATGTTTTATACTTTCACATATTTTCTTTTGCATGTTAGTGTTTTGTTCTTTCAGATTGAAGAACTTCTTTCAGCATTTCTTGTAAGCCAGGTATGGATTTTCTCAGCTTCTTTTTTGTCTGAGACAGACTATATTTCTCCCAAAGTTATTGTCTGAGCAATAACTTTGCAGGGCATGATATATTTGGATAGTAGTTTTTTCCTCTCAGCACTTTGAATATGTGGTCCCACTCCCTCCTGGCCTGCATGGTTTCTGTTGAGAAGCCTGTTGCTCAACAAAGTGGAGCTCATTTATATGTTATTTGCTTATTTTCTTTTGCTGCTTTTAAAATCTTCTCTTTGTCATTGACCTTTGAGAGTTTGATCATTACATATCTTGGGGTATTCTTATGTGGTTTTGTGATCTCTGACCTTCCTGTATCTGAATATTTATATTGTTCATATGTTTTAGAAAGTTGTCTGTTATTATTTCTTTAAATAAGCTCTCTTCCCCCATGATTTTCCTCAGGTCCCTCTTGAACAGCAATAAATCTTAGATTTGCTCTTTCAAGGTAATTTTCTATATCTTGTAGGTATTCATCATTCCTTTTCATTATTTTTTCTTTTCCTCTCGGAAGATTTCATCTTCTCCCAGTTTATCTTCCCTTAGCCTGTCTTCACTTTGGGCTCACTGATTCTTTCCATTGCTTGACCCATTCTGCTATTGATAGCCTCTAATAAATTTTTCAGTTCAGTAAATATACTTCTTCATTCCAGGATTTTTGTTTGATCATCATTATTATTATTATTTCAATCTCTTTGTTAAATTTATCTGATAAAATTCTAACTTGTTTTTCTAGCTTTTTTCGAATATTACTAAGTTTCTTTAAAGCTGCTGTTTTGAATTCTTGATCAGAAAGTTTGCCTACTGGTTTCTTGTTAGAGTCACTCATTGGTTCCTTGCTTTGTTTGTTCAAGGGAGGTCATGGTTCCCTGTTTGCTGTTGTTTCTTGTGGCTGTATGTCTATGTCATTGCACTGAAGTATTGTTTATTTATTCCAGTCTTCTATGACTTATTTTGATTTCTATTTGGAATGTTTGCTTAGAGATGTCTTTACAACTTAGCTGTTGAATATATTTTTGCTAGGTCATTGCTTTCTTTTTAACACTAGATGGTGCCTTAAGCCCAAGTTTGCCTTGGTTCTAGCAAATGTTCACAGAACTGACCATCCTAGATGGGGGAGTTCCTATAGGGGATACCTCAGCAGTGTGAGAAGGCTGCATAGAAGGCTGGTTCATGCCCAGGGGACATGTGGAATATACCTTCTAGAGCTGCTGCTGAACAGCTACTTTGATTTAGAGTCTCCTTCAGCTGAGGTACAGAACAGAGTTTCCTAGGCTAATGATGGTTGTCCTGCTTCCTTCCCCCTTTTGTCTCTGGATGTCCTCCAGATTTTTTCTTTGTTCAGGCACTTGTGATGCTTCCAGTGGTTTCAGGCAAGGACAGGTCTCCTGTCAGGGAGCCCCCAATAGTGGGGAAGTTTGAGGCTACCCCAATCTCACTTTTTCCTATGTAGTAACTGGGAGCTGGGAAGAAATTTCTTCATGATTGGTGTCTAGTAGATTTGAGAAGTATTTTAAATATAAAAGTCTGGTTCTATTACCATCTGCACAGCATGTTTTCACTTCTCTGTGGCCCCAGGAACTGTCTCATTCTCACATTTTCATTCTGTGATATTGCTGGTGATAATCTCACTCCTGTATATTTGTTTGTGGTTTTGTTTTGACGGGAATTAAGCCAGCTTGCTTCTATTATGCCATTTTGGTAATGTCACTCTTCTAAGATTTAAATCTCAGTATTGTTTTTTTATTTTTATTTTTTGGAGTGATTTCAAGTGGTAATTGAAAAAAAATTTCAGTTTCCATTAGTTAATATATCGAAATGCAATTAACATTTGCTTGTTCATGTTATGTCCTGGGGAATTTTCCTATTGTTCTATTCTTGATTTCTAGCTTGATTTCATTACAGTTAGAGAACATACTCTACTTTAAATTATTTTAAGTTTCTTAACGTCCAGGAAATAGTCTCTGTGAATTTTGTCCAGGAAATAGCCTCTGTGAATTTTCCATGGACACTTGAAAAGAATTTGTATTAAGCAGGAGCACCCAATTACTTAAAGCAAACCTTGTCTAATATAAACACCTTGTTACATAACACTACCATAGTAGCAGGGGACTTCAACACCCCATTAAATGATCTGGATAGATCCTCCAAACAGAAAATAAGCAAAGAAATAATGGACCTGAAGAAAGCCCTTGATCAAAAAGGTCTGACAGATCTCTATAGAGCATTCCATCCAAACAAACTTGAATTTACATTCTTTTCAGCAGCCATGGATCCTATTCCAAAATTGATCACATCCTAGGCTGCAAATCAGATTTCAAAAAATTCAAGAAAATAGAAATTATACCTTGTATCTTCTCTGACCATAACGATATAAAATTAGTTCAATTCCTATAAAAACACTCAACCCCTCACAAAATCATGGAAACTAAACAATCTATTATTGAAAAATTATTGGGTAAAGGAAGAAATTCAGAGGGAAATCGAGAATTTCTTCTCAAACAAAATGATAATGGTGATACCTCTTACCAAAACCTATGGGATACAGCAAAAGCTTGCCTGAGAGGAAAACTAATAGCAATTAACACTCACATCCAAAAAACAGAAAGCTTAGATACTGACAACCTAATGAATAAGCTCAAGGAATTGGAAAAAGAAGAGCAAATAATTTCCAATCCTAATAGAAGAAAAGAAATAACAAAGATCAAAGCAGAACTGAATGAAATGGAGAAGAAGAGAACTATACTAAAAATCAGGAAAACCAGAAGCTGGCTTTTTGAAAAGATAAATAAAATCGATAGCCCTCTTGCTAGATTGACAAGGACCCAAAGGGAAAAGACTGTAAAATAAACTCAATAATAAATGAAAAAGGAGAGATCACAACAGATACCAAAGAAATACAAAACATTATATTTGACTATTATAAAAAACTATATGCCCAAAAACTACAGAACAAAGATGAAATGGACAAATTCTTGGATTCATACAACCTCCCTAAGATCACGCAGGAGGCAACAGAATTCCTAAACAGACAAATCTCAAGCTCAGAAATTGAAGCAGTAATTAAAAACCTGCCCAAAGGGGAAAGTTCTGGGCCAGATGGCTACACTTGTATGTACATATTTTGTACGTACAAACATACAAAGATGAACTCATACCTATACTACAGAAACTATTCCACACCATTGAGAAGGATGGTATCCTTCCTAACTCATTCTATGAAGCCAATATCACATTGATACCAAAGCCAGGAAAGGACACAACAAAAAAAGAAAATTACAGACCAATATCCCTTATGAATACAGATGCAAAAATCCTAAATAAAATTTTAGCAAATAGAATTCAGCAGCACATCAAAAAAATAATTCACCATGACCAGGTGGGCTTTATTCCAGAGCTGCAAGGATGGTTCAACATACACAAGTCTATACATGCAATTCACTTCATAAAAAAATCAAGAACAAAGACCATATGATTCCATCAATAGATGCAGAAAAAGCATTTGACAAAGTCCAACACACCTTTATGATAAAAACTCTTAACAAAATAGGCATAGACAGCTCATACCTTAAACTTATTAAATCCATCTATGACAAACCCACTGCTAATATCATTCTAAATGGAGAAAAATTGAAATCTTTCCCCCTTCGATCTGGAACTAGACAAGGGTGCCTGCTATCTCCTCTCCTATTCAACATAGTACTTGAAGTCCTAGTGATAGCAATCAGGCAGGGGAGGGGTATTAAGGGCATTCAAGTGGGGGCAGATGAAATCAAACTCTCACTCTTCGCCGATGATATGATATTATACCTAGAAAATCCCATGGACTCTTCCAAGAGACTCCTAGACTTGATAACTGAATTGGTAAAGTTTCAGGTTATAAAATCAATATACATAAGTCAGAAGCATTCATATATGACAAGAACCATCAAGCAGAAACTCAAATCAAAAATGCAATACCTTTTACTATAGCCCCAAAGAAAATTAAATATCTAGGAGTATACATAATGAAAGATACAAAAGATTTATACAAGGAGAACTATGAAACATTAAAAAAAGAAATTGCAGAAGATTTAAACAGATGGAAAAATCTACCTTGTTCATGCATTGGTAGAATCAATATAGTTAAAATGTCAATATTACCTAAAGTGATCTACAGAATCAATGCAATCCCCATAAAAATACCATCAGTATTCTTTACAGATCTAGAAAAAATAATTCTTCACTTCGTATGGAACCAGAGAAAACCTCGTATAGACAAAGCAATCTTAAATAAAAAGAACAAACTGGGAGGCATCAGTCTTCCTGACTTCAAGCTGTACTGTAAAGCAATAATAGTTAAATCAGCATGGTACAGGCACAAGAACAGAAGCATAGATATCTGGAATAGATCTGAGATACCAGAGATGAAACCATCAGTATACGGTAATCTAATCTTTGATAAAGCTGACAAAAATATACATTGGGGAAAAGAATCTCTCTTCAATAAATGGTGCTGGGAAAACTGGCTAGACACATGCAGAAGAGCAAATCAGGATCCCTACCTCTCACCTCTCACAAAAATTAAATTGAGATGGATAACAGACTGAAACTTAAGGCATGAAACCTTAAGAATCCTAGAAGATGTTGGGAAAACCCTATCAGACATTGGCCTAGGCAAAGAATTTTTGAGGAAGACCCCTAAGGCAATCACTGCAGCATCAAAAATAAACAAATGGGATCTGATCAAATTAAAAAGTTCCTGCACAGCCAAGGAAACCATCAGTAGAGCAAATAGACAACCCACAGAGTGGGAGAAAATATTTGCTCTCTACACCTCTGATAAAGCTCTAATAACAAGAATCTATCTAGAACTCAAAATAATTAACAAGAAAAAATCAAACAATCCCATCAAGAAATGGGCGACAGAAATGAAAAGAAACTTCTCCAAAGAAGACAGAATAATGGCATGCAAACACATAAAGAAATGCTCAACTTCTCTAATTATTAGAGAAATGCAAATCAAAACCACAATGAGATACCACCTAACCCCAGTAAGAATGGCCTATATCAAGAAATCCCAAAACAACAAATGCTGGTGAAGATGCAGAGAGACAGGAACACTCCTACACTGCTGGTGGGACTGCAAATTAGTGCAACCTTTGTGGAAAAGAATTTGGAGATACCTCAAACAGCTAGAAATAGAAATACCATTCGACCCTGCCATAGCATTGTTGGGCATCTACCCAAAAGAGCATAAGACATTTTATTATAAAGACATCTGCACCCAAATGTTTTTATCAGCACAATTCACTATTGCACGGTCATGGAAACAACCCAAGAAGTCATCAATTCATGAGCGGATAATCAAAATGTGGTATATGCTCACAATGGAATATTACTCAATCCTAAGAAATGACTGTGAGCTAGCACCGTTTATGCTATCCTGGATTAAGCTTAAGCCCATTATCCAAAGTGAGGTGACACAAGACATGGAAAATGGGCTCTACATCTACTCGCCATCAAATTGGTACTGACTGATTAAAACTATGGTTTTCAAATGGTGGCAATGCTCACCAGGGATTCGGGGGACGGGGGGGGGGACCCAATCTTAGGGAGGTGGCGAGTATTTTGGAGAGGAAGGGCATAACTCTAACCCTTCTTAGGGAGAGGCAAAGATATACAATGTAACCAAAATGTCAAAAAAAAAAATCAAAACAAAACTTTTTATCGGGTGGTGGGCAGGCGGTAGGGGGGAGGAGGAAAGGGGTGTATGCTTCCATAACGTGTGTGATGCACACCACCGGGGGATTGGATACATCGGGGGTGGGGGGCAGGGGCAATATTTGTAACCCTAACAATATTTGTACCTCCATAATATGATGAAATAAATAAAAAAAACCATTAAAAATTTAAAAAAAAAGAAATTATAAAACACGGCAAAAAAAAGAATTTGTATTAAGCTATTGTTAGGTGAAGTTCTTTATGAATGTTTATTAGATATTGAAATATTTTTATGATACTGTTTAAAAATCCTTGACAGATGATTCCAACATCTGATACATCTCCATATTGACATCTGCTGATTGTCATTTCTCATTCAACTTGTGGTTTGTCTGGCTCTAAGTATGTCTGATTATTTGATTATGTCTTGGACATTTGGGTTATTATGCTAAGAGACTCTTTATTCTATATATAGTTTGTATTTTAGAAGGCAAGAGCCATGTATAGTATATGGGTTCTTATCTACTTTTGTGGGCTTTGGTTCCAATGGCAGTTTAGTATTTTAGCCCTTATAGTGTTGTTCAAGTGTGGTTATTCTGGTGCTATTGAGCTCCCACTCAGTCTCTGCTGGAGGCATCTGTGGGAGCAGATGTCACTCTCCTGAGTCACGTGCTGTCACAAAGTGACCTTCTGGGTGGGGGAGAGTTGCAGGTGTGGAGGACAGGAAGCTTAGGCTTCCTGAGGGCAGATGGGACTATACTCTGGTTCCTTGGTTGTGGAGTGGGAGCCAGAATGGCCTGAGGTTTCCTCCTGCACTGCTGCCACTCCTATTAGCACATCAGATTGCCTGCAGGTGCTCAGGTTGTGGAATGGGCCTAAACTCTCCACTAGGACTGTATTGGGATTCCCCTTTCTACCTTTCCCCTTAAGGTAGTAAAGTGATGTACTACCTTATCTACTTTTGGCCAGATAAGGTAGTTTTTTGTGTGTTCTTCTGTATTCTTGTTGGTGGTTACAGGTTTCTCTGGTGTCCAGTCAGAGATTGCACAGGAAATCAAGGAAAACCCAGAGAACCCATCATGATATCATTCCAAGAGTCCTGAGGTGTCTAGCCAGTCTTTATTCTTCTGTATCTTCTCATTCAGAGTCTTTTCATTATTATCTGTAGGCTAATTTCTAGGCTATATAGTTGTAGCTGAAAGAAAGGAGCAGAGAAATCTGAGTTTATGCCATTTTATTCCAGAATTGTACATTCTTATATACTCTCTTTTTGAACCAGTAATCTTTCTTCTGGTAATTTACCTTAAAAATATACCTGGTCTCCAAAGTTATTCGTTATGATATTATTTGTATTAAAAAAATTGGAGTATTCACAAATAAAGTATTGGTTGAATTAAGTACTGAATATCCTTATGAGGAATGATAGGTAGGTAGCAAAAAAAATTAAAAATGATAAATATATCTATAAAAACACATATAGTAGTTTCTCAGGGAAAAAAAGACTAAAAAGATCAGGATGCCAAGGAATATAAATACAGTATTCTACCTTTTGTGGAAGAAGTAAGGGGTAAATAAGAGATAGATAGATAGATGATAGATAGATAGATAGATAGATAAGATATAAATATAGATATATTTATTTTTACATAAGAAAACAAGAATGAAAAAAAAACCACAAGATAAAACCAGTGTGCACCACCTCTGTATTCCCAGAGGCAGGAGGATTCCTTGAGTTCAGGAGTTCAAATCCAGCCTGGGCAACATAGTGAGAGACTATCACAAAACAATAACAATAATGAAAACACAGGGTAGATAAACCAGGAACTATTTAATTGATTGTTCATCATGAGTGAGTGAAAATGGTTTGGGAAGAGATAGGGAATGGAGGACTGGAACTTTGGGTATATCTTTTCATATAGTTTTATATTTGAAATGGTAATATTTTACAATAAAATTAATATTAAATAAAGATAGGTTAAGAAGCTACAAATTGAGTCCTAACATAAGCAAATGAATCTAACAGTATATCAAAATGACAGCACATGCACACAAAAAGATTACCCTTGATGAAAGATTATACTGTTAGTAGCAGGTTCATTACTGTGTTTATATTATCTTTATTCATTTTTATAGCAGAGATTATAACCAAAGTAAAAGAAGTTTTGTGTCTGCAATCTGTGATGTACTAAACTTCTTCATGTCCTGGAAGATAACAGGAACATCCTTAAATAATTATTTGGCCACTTCTGTTTCAGTGTCAGTATAATTCTATAATTTCACATTTTTCCTTCTTTACAAATTTGAAGCCATTTCAATAGATTGAGAAACAAAGGACACACTGCATTTGACAAAAAAATGAGGGGAAGTCATTAGACATTTATTGATAGTTAATCAAGAAAAAATATTGCCTATCACACACGTGTTCAACTAATTTAATGCCAGACGACATTAAAATTCTAAATAAACTATCAGTGGTTAAAAATTGGTAGCCAATATTTATGGGGCCAATGTCTTTACCCAATACAAGTGTCAAGGAAATCAAGTCTCATTTCAAGAATTGTGAAATTGGTATATAACAAGGAGAACTAATAAACATAAAGGATAATTTTTAAAAGTCTGAATGTAGCTATTCCATACGGAACAATTAATTTAGAACTAAAAATTAAGAGGTTCTGGGTTCTTTTTTATTTACTTTCCCAGCATAGTCAGAATATATTCAGAAAACATTCTCATTTGCTAATGGCAAATGCAATCAAATACATTGGTCTATTATATGTGAGGTAATTTGCTAGGTAATTTGCTAGGCCATGGAAGACATGTGGAAGAACAGGAATTTATACCAGTAGCTTACCCAGTTGCAGCTTATGCCTGAACATCAACCAAGTACATACAAATGAGCTATCCCTCCCATGTGCCTAACCTTTCATTCCTCTTACCTCAATCTATTTCTAGCTGCTTCTGGAACACCTGTTTTCAGGGTTAAACAAGTTATGTAGGAAGAGAATCTATGAGTGTAAATAAAGATGACTTCCAACTTACATGCCCTCTTCTCTGTAAAATTTTCCCTTATCTAATGACCCCACTGCCATCTCAAACCCACAGATATCACTTGCTTTTCTGAACTCTTGTAACTCTTTACTTAAAATTCTCTTAAGACTTTTTTTTCTGAGAATATCATCTGATTCTTTAAAAATTTTTTATTCTCCATAACATACTGCACCTAGTTGGTGTTCATAAAATGGATAGTTAGTCAAAGAATAAATAAAAGAGTGTACCAAGGACCCTCATCCAGAGTAAGTGAAAAATTAGACTTTCTGTTGCATCTAGATTCATGAGATAAAAATTTATTCAAAAGACCATTCTGCTTTCTGAGGATCAGTGATGTCAATATTGTCTAAAAGACTAAGATAATATTAGTAAAAGTATTATAATTGAATTTTTTTTCTGATGTAATAAATTACACATAAGCTTCGCTACCTCACCACTAGGGTTCTCTGTCATTATGATGGTTCTTCCTTCTTTACAGTCTTCTAGCATTGCTTATATGTTTAGTTCCCCTATATGTAATAATAAAATATAAATTATAAGAAGTCAAATTGAAGGTAAAATTCATCTGTCAAATATCAAATTACTTTCTTTCATCAGGACTTACATTTTTAAGTGATACTTTGTTCAATATCTCAAAAACAATACCTTTCCTACCTTATCATTGTAGTCCAGTGTTGATGTGGCACCAGGAATGAGGTCACTGCTCAATAAATATCTGTTGAATGAAATCTGAGGCTTGGGCAGAGAGTTTTCTAGTAACTCATTATGATTAGACTAAACACATAGCACATTAATACAGGGAAGGACTGGACCTGCATATTCTAAAAGGGCTGATAATTTATAGTGCAGAGTTTCCAGATAAGTCAGCACTTATGTATCACTCCTCAATCCCCTTGTCTTCTCTGTGGACTGCAGCCACTGTTCTTATGACCTGTTTCTCACAGGCTTTGACTTGCATTGTGCGGGGGCCACTTGACAGCTTAATTTCAGTCACTCTTTATATCTCTTCCTTACTGTCCTGGGCTTGTATGTCTCTGTTGCTACCTTCGATATCTGCAAGAATCCATGTGGTGTGTAGGCCTGTTCAACCAGAATTACAGGACAGTTCCTACCCTTTGGGCCACCTTTGATCAATGGATGATGATAGCGGATGGACACATGCTTCTCATTTCCATTCTTTGAGTCGAGTGGTTCTGAGATGCCTTTTGTAATGTTCCTCATGAATCCCATGACAGCACTGAGTTTCCATATTCATAGTGGAGGCAAGCCAATTATCTCTACTTGTATTAGCTTTTTCTCCTTTCCTTTTTAAATCTTTCCTTTTCTTTCACTCTGTAACCCCCTAGTAAATGACTTGCATACAAGTCTTCAGTTCAGACTCTGCTAATGTGGAACTTGGGTTGACAAGTCTGACATACAAGTCTGAGCTTGCATACAAACTGAAATTTTAAAAAGACCTGGTGAAATCCCAAATATCACCAAAATGTCTTTCAAATTCTATCTAAAATTGTTTACTTTGTCATTTTGTTCATAAAATCCCACCAATTAGAGATTAATTTGGATCAATAGTTATCTTTCTTTAAACTCTAAGTACCATGGTAAGAGAATATAGTATATAATAAGAACCTATGTTCATCTAATTAATATGAGAAAAAAAAGAAAGAGACAGAAATACATTTAGAAAGAAAGCAAGGCTTACTAAAAGTACTGGGGACTGATACACAATCAAAAGTATTTATGTGGGACATAATTAACAAGGGAGGCACTTCGTCATCTTTGGTAGGGCATTGTGATCTCCACCCTATCGTTTCCAGGACAGGAATTAAGAGTGTTGATTGGCAAATGTGTACAATGTAATATGACTTCATCCTCCACTTCCCAATAAAAGTCCTGTCATAATCTCAATCTCCAGTTTATGCATGATGGCTTTCAATCCTTCCTGGGCCTGTGTAATAGTTGGTTGTGTTTCTGCTTCTTTAGGAGGAGCATCAGATATTTCAGACAAGTATCCCCCTCTGTGGAAAGAGAGCCCTGGTCAGTTCAGTGACTACAGTGTAGAAAATGGAAAGTACATCATTAACCCCTGGAATTACATTGAGAGAATGGGGATGTATAAAATCCTATTGAATCAGACAGCCAGATATTTTGAAAAATTTGCTCCAGAAAATGAACAAAATATTTTGTGGGGATTGCCTATGCATCATGGATGGCAATATCATACAGGTAAGAATGACTCACTTTTTTGTAAAATGACCCTTTGATTTAATTGTAAATTAATTAGGAAGTATATCTAACACCACCTTTTGGAAAATTGATTATTTCTCCCTGTCTCTTTCCCATTTCTACTCCTTTTCCACCTATTCTTTTTCCCACTCCTCTTCTATTTTCCTCCACATTCTTTCCTAATCCTTCTTTATCAAGCATTTATGGAATCCCCCTGTGTGCCCAGGTTTCCCATGAGCACTTTCAAATAGAATTGTGTGTAATGAGAAACATTTTCTATATTTTCAACGTCTAGTGTGGGAGGGGAGTCATGCTGTGCTCACATGTTCTTATACATGGCTGTTGAGCACTTGAAATGGTTAATGCCTCTGCAGAACTGAATTCTTAATTTTATTTAATTTCAATTCATAAATAACCACAAGTGGTTAGCAATTACTACATTCACTCTGATGTGCAGAATATTAGACCTATCTCTTCAATACCAACAATTATTAATTGAAATAATACTAGGTACGAAGCTCAGTTCTAAGCCCTGGGAATTATGTCCAGGAACAAAACAGTTTAGGTGATATACATTAAATAAACATGGCTATATGATTAGTCTACATTATCTGTAGTTCTAAATGTGATTAAGTAATGACATAGATTGGAGTGACACAGGAGGGGAATAAAACAAAAAACCTCTGTAGGTTTTTTTTCAAATGTTCTCTTCTTAAAAATAGTGTCTACGTTTAGGAAAAAAGAGTGGAGATTTGTTTTGGAATAAAATCATCATCACCAAAGCTATCTTGTTTTGGCTAACAATGGCATTCGAGAAAAAAGAGACCTTCACCATCACCTCCCAGAAAACAGTATTAGAAGAAGGAACCAGTGAGGAAATAGGTTCTGTTGTGGAAAAGATTGGGAGGAGATCCTGCAAGGCCTGATGTGTGATGACACCCTGGGCTGGCATTACCTCTGGGCTTGTCTAGGGGATCTCCTGACACCCAGTATAACTCTTGTTTGTAGCCTATCCTTGGCCTGGAGAAAAGGAATATTTGAACTTGTTTGGTGTGGTTCAGGAGGAGACCAAACATGAGATCCACTGTAAACAATAAATTACCCCCCCCCAAGAACTACACACCCACTCCTAGGAAATTTTTTTAGCCTGGATCCAATGGTAAGCAAATGGGAAAGTAGAATGTTAGATTGGACAACTTTCAAAATTTTATTTTCATTCAACAACACAATAAATTGGCTTTTTTTTTTAAGTGGTTGCTTTATTTTACTTAGTATTTAATTGCATTGAACTTTATGGCATAAACAGAGAAAGTCAAAATAGTATTAAAAATTATTTAAATAGTCCACACAAAACCTTGAATCTTCAGGAGCCAAGGACGAGATGTGACATTTTACCTATAGGACACCAAAGTCAAGATGTTTAATTTTAATTCTGCTCCCACTGTCCTTCTGGCCTTTTGTTTGAAAGTGTCTCCAACAGTATGCTAAGACTCAAAGACAGGATAAGGACCATAAGTAAAGAGTAGTTCAGGAAAAAGTGATAACTATGGGCTGAGACTGTGGTAGGAAGGAAGGGAGACCAAAGAGCTTGCTGGAGGCATTACTAGAATAACATTTACGAAGATGGCAATGGCAGCAAATTGTATTGGGAACAAGACTACCAGACTATAGGAGAATTAGAATGTGAAAGAGAGTAGTGGGTGATAAATTTGAAAACCATCAGTTAGGGCCAGTTTCAGAGGTGTTTTCGAAGTCAGACTGAGGAGTTTTGATTAGGCTCTTAGGCAATATGGTTTAGCTTAGCCACAAGGACCTATTGCTTGCACAATACTTAAGTAACTTAAATATTTGCTTCTTGCTTGCTTAGCAGATTTTTAAAAGCTTTATTAATGTATAATAAAGCTATAACAGACTGTGCATTTTAAAATATATTATTTGATAAGTTTTGATTATGTATATAGCCCTGAACCCATCACCACAAATAATGACCATACGTATTATTCTAAAATTTTTCTTTTCCCCTTTGTATTCTCATCTACAGGAACTGTGCTACCCCATCTGTCTCCTCTCCCTCACTCTCCCCCTTATGCCTGTCCCCCCTCACACTGCTCTGACTGCTCATCCCACCACACTTCTTAACTTCACAGGCAACCGTGATCTGCTTTCTATCGCTTCAACTTGGATGGCATTATCCTGAATTTTCATATAAACAGCTGTGTGCTCTTTTTTGGTCTGGTTTATTTCAGTTGTCATAGGTAATTTGAGAGTCATCCATCCCATTCTATGTGTCAATAGTTCATTCTCTTTTTGCTTAGCAGAAATTTTAATTGGAAAATGTTGAAATGAGAAAGAGAACATTAGCAGGCTGAGGCAGGGTGAGCAAGTGCCAACAAAGAGAAAGAGGGATGAGAAATAGGGACAACTGTAGCAGGTGTTCAAGAACTTAAGGTGAATATCATGCCTTCCCTCAAATGGCTTATAACATGGTTGAGAAGGAAAGTTTGAAATGAAACAACCAGTGACAATAAAGGATCAATGCATACATTATTGGATAAAAGTGAGAGTATTGTGAGCTGGAAAAATCCAGAAATAGCATAAGATTTAAAGTAAATCTTGAAAAAGTAGAGAAAGTTGTAGATTAAAATAAAAGTAACCAATGGAAAAAAAAATAGAATGAACTAAAGGAAAGACTTTGGTATTAGTATGACATGTGTCATAGAAAAAGAGAGGGAAGGAAATGTTGGAAATATGGGGGATACCTAACTTATACCTGGGAAATATAATAATATAATTGAAAATAGGATAAAGTCAGGGCAGAAATTGATACTGGGTAAGACAGAAGCTGAAGGGGGAAAGGAAGAGTCAAAACACTGGGGAAAGAGAGAAATGAGGAGATTAACAAGAGCAGAGAGAATAAGCCAGGTATGAAAATGATTGAAAGGTGGAGAGAGAGGGGCATTGAACCAGAAGGTAGCTGAAGGGATGTGCAGGGAGTGTACATGGAAGTTACCACTGGTAACAAATATGGAATGAACCAGCAAAGGAACTTTTGAAAGTAGAAAATAAGGGAGAATTTTAAAAATAAAAGGGATAAAACAGAATAATGGCTAATATTTACTGAGTAAGTGTTCACTGTGCAGAGCACTTTGCATGTTCATCGTCATTTGACATTCACCAGTCCTCTATGGGGTAATTATTTTTAGTATTCCTTGTATGTAGATTAGAAAATTGAGGCTTACAGAACGTATACATCTAGGGCCAAACAGTGGGTAAGCAATTGTTAGGGACTTGATTTTAGGCAAATAAAATCCAGGTCTTATTTCACATACGTGAATATTGACTCGTAATAAGTAAATAGTGGAAGAGTTAGTAAGTAGAAGAGACAAGAGCCACAAAGGTTAAACAAATTAAGCCCTAGGAGACAGAGTGGAGAGCAGGAATGTTAAAGAAAAGGGAAGTGGGAAGGAAAAAGTCATGAAGAAGAGAAAGTGATAGGAAGGATGACAATTTTTTCAGAGAGTAAGAATTTGGGGCATTCTTGCAAAAAACAATGTATCCAGTTAAGGTTTTGTGCATGCAGGTTAGAAGTGGGCCTAATAAAGACAACTCTACATCTTTTCTCTGCTAGGCAGATTAGCTGACCCCACCCAAAGGACAGAGTGTGGCCATGACTCAGGGGATCACCTGTGCATCTCTGTGGACAGTTTGTGGGGTGGTGAGTTCAATGCAATAAACCTTAAATGGAGGAGCTTTCCACAAAACATGGATTCAACCTAGAATCTCAGTTATAAAAACCAAAACCAGAATTACTGCTTTTACAAAAGGAAATCTGTTCGACCTAAATTTTCTGAATTTAAAACCTGAATGTTTTGAAATGAGTTTATAGATAGAGACTTTAAAAATGTACTAATCAGTGTATCCAACTATGAAAATATTAACTGGAAGAAACTAATAACCTTAAAACTTGCTTTAACACATTGACTTCCATGTGAGTTATATTTAAGTCAGGCTAGTTTTAAGCCCAGGGCTTAAAACTTGAAACAAAACCCTGCAGTTGGTTCCTGAAAATCTTGTTTATGTTCTTATTGATACAATTAATATTGACAATTTAATCCTAAAAATGTGGGTTGTGTTGCATATAATTCACGCACGGAAAACAATAACAAATAACAAATTAGATAGAATCATTTTGCTTTAATAAAACACCACGACCCCGGAGTCAAAATTTTTTTTCTAGTACGGCAGTCAATGTGTTAAATGTGTTAAAGGTAGAAGTGGAAATTTATATCATGATATAAAATAAAACTTTGTTCACAAGAAAAAAAATCTAGGTACATATTAGAATATTTTAACGATATATCAGATTTTCAAATTTATAATAAAAATATCTGATAAAAGAAAATCATAGCATTCTACAAAGTTACACTTTTTTTTTTTTACTTATGCTTTGGAATTTAACTAGCATTTAAATTTCAATGTAATTGCTATTATCAATGATCTAAAATAACATACCTACGACATAAATTTATTTTTCTTCATGAGAGTAGGCTTTTTAAGAGAAGCATATTCAAGTTGTGTATGATCCTTAGGGAAATTTCTGGTAAAATTCCCAAAGTACCCAGCACGACCGCTTAAGTTTTAACACATGTTTCTAGATCTGTGGGTTTACCTTCTTGATGGATTTCTTTACTTAAAAAGCAAACTCTTTTTTATATGTTAATAACATTAATAATAACTTTTTGTTTATGCAGACCTTAATTATTATCTTTCTGCAATGCCCTTTCTTGCCGCAATTGACTCTGGCATAATGGGGATTTTATCAGACAATGTCGTCCTTCTGCCACCATCTAAGGATCAAATGAAGTTTTGTTATAATGTTTCTAGCTGTCATTCATCCTTTCCAGAAGCAATGAAAATGTGGAATGAATTTTACCAGGTTTTTCTTCAATATTTTAATTGATAATCTTTGAAGATAGCCAGATAATTTTTGAATAATATATTATGTAGGATTTTTAATGCATTGAATAATACTTTCCTAATAAATAATTCCTAATATAAACATTTTATGATAATTTTATGAATATTAATATGAATAGATTGCCACATAACATCATATCATATTAGTACCCTTATTCCCAATACAGTGTTGAGGCAGCCCTATATACTCTTCTCACACCAAATAAATTATACACAAACCTGAGCACAGAGAAACTGTGGCTTAATGGTGATAAAGTATTCTAGTTAATCATAATTTCAGATCAACTGATCAATAATCTCTATATAAATAAAATTATAGAATAGATTATAATAAATTTGATCGGCTTATTTCAACTTTCTTGATAAACACTCACATATGAGTTGATTTAAATAATCATTTGACAATTAAAATCAAATATTGATGTTCAAACTAAAGTATCGGGGGTGAAAAAGTGACCAAAGTTTCCCTTTAGAGAACTTGGTCATTATATTGTGTGTATTAGATCAAATCCTACTACTTTTGCACTCTTCCCCCACTCCCATTTCTGACTTTTAAAACTTTATAGAAAGTTCCTTGCATAGCAGAAGAAAAACAAACAATTAAAATACTAAAGGTATGTTTTTGAACAATATAAAATTTTGAACATTTAGAAAAAGAAACAAAAAAATAAACTTAGTTTATTCCTTTCAAATACATTTGGCATTACTAGTAATTAATATAACTAATATTAAGCTCTTTGGGAAGTGTTAAGGATTAAATCTTTCATACTTTCACTTAGAAACATAGGATTAAATCATACTTTCACTTAGAAACAATGTTCTCCTGTCATTAGAATGTTGAAATTTATATCTATAAATACAAGTGGTTTTCAGGAAGAGAGATTGTAATAATGGCCTAAATATTAACAACATTTTCTTTCTTGGATAGCATATAAAATCACCTTCTAGTAGTTTTGATGACCTGTTGAAGTACTTATGGGCTGCCCATGTTTCATCCCAGAAGGTTGCTCTTAAAATTTTTCACAATAGGTAAGAAGAGATTCTAAGTTATTTTGTTTTAATATGACAACAATCTTTCCATGTTATGCTATCTCTTTCATTGAAGTCATTTTCAATTTACCTATTAACTAGCATGTCAACCACCAGAGAATATTATAAGAAAAGTGACAAAAAATGTTTTACTGGATAAAGTTCAAAAAGTATTTTATAAGAAAAATATGAAGAAAAATAGGATTGTAGCACAAAGCATAGAAAAATAAAAGACAATAAAAGAAAATTTAACTGTAAGTACAAGGGAAGGTTTTTTTAAGGGCTCTTTTAGCACAACTATAAACCAAAAGGATGTAATGACAAGTAATACAGGATTTCTGCATCATTTTGATCAGAGAAAATAGCTTGGTTAATGCATGTTTGAAAGGAAATATCTAAGAACCATCTTTTTTATTATGCCAGATAGCTAAAATAATGTCAAAATTCTTTCCATTTTATAGTAAATGAGATTGAATGAGGCAGTGTGATTTGGTATGGAAGTGAAAAACACTATATTGAGGAAGTATCTGTTACCGAGAGTGATATGGAGTTGGAAAGAGGAGAGAGAGAGAAAGAAAGAAGAGAGAGAAAGAAAGAAAAGAGAGAGGGAAGGAAAGAAGGAAAGAAGGGTGACTAATTTTTAAAACATATATAAACACAGACATACATATTTGAGGATTTCTTGTTAACCATGTGCTGTTATCTTTCTCACGGACCCCATATCCAATTTAGATGAACAAATCAGTCAGGAGAGTTATACTGCTTTGTATATTTTATCTATTAGTATTGCTTCAAGGCCTGATGTTTATATTGGACAGTGGAAGAGTTCATCCACTTGGCATGTCTGTGAGATGAATTAGAATTGCAGTCGTTATAAAAGTGTATTGGTATAAAGGGGATTGTTAACATCAAGATTGGAGCTGAGAGCAAGTAATTATAATTATAGGAAATAGTTTGTAAAATACTATTTTTTTAACTTGTACATTTTCCCAGTCACATGCAAAAGTAAACTGATCTAGAAAATAGCAGTTTTTCTAGAATAAGACTGCTTGAGTTATCTAACATAAAAAGTCAACACTGAATTCATTGCTTCCTGAAAGAGGGGTAGGTCATGCTGATGAGAAAAAGTCTGTGAGCATCGTAGCCTATTAATCTGATAGAAGATTTTGAAAGTTCAGAGCTTATTCATGCATGTACATAGATTGAATCATCAGTTTTAGGTGTTTACTCAGGTGAGACTCTGAGGCACTTAGGTGCATGTTTACTGGAGGGAGTCAATGTCTCATTGGCTGATGTCAGATATGAAGAGCTGTTGCTAAAGAAAGGCTTGCAAAAACCTGTTCACCGAGGCAAGTTTTTGTTAATTGAAGAGATCTAAAAATGGTTTGGCAGCCACTTGTTATGATGTCTTTAGGGCAATTGTCTTTTCTGAGGCATTAAAGAGCTATTTTTTATTTTTGAAGGCATGGCAGTATTTCAAGGGGTTAAAGTTCAAGGATGTTATAGATAATTTTTGTCTATAGATACAGTTTTCATCACTTACTTGCTTAGCTTTTCACACTCATTGCATTTATTCCTAACTATTGAATGAGACTACTTTGGAAAAATTTAATTAAGTTTTAATATATCAAATTTATAAATACATAAAAAGGACAATCACATGAACTGTTTCATGAATAAATTTAAATGTGTCTATGCCTATCTTTTTCTCAGAAAAAAGTCTCTTTTATTGTTCTTAGCACAAACTATGTATATTATATATATATATATATACCCATAAGTACAGTACATTTTTTTGTACTTACACACTTATTTTATTTCCTGAACTTCTATCTTTCTTATATGACAGTCTACATAGGTGTCAACCTATACCTATTTAAAAATTATTTTTCCCTTAAATAGATGTATAAGTGCCAGAGCCTAGAAACCTGGACTATGAGCTTTTTTATCATCTTTTACTCAATTCTTATAATAATATACTTTTATACATAATAATAACTCTTCTGAAGTTTCATAAATAGTCAGTGGCAGGAAGAAGACATATAAAGAGTTGACTGATTCCAAACACCATGCTTTTACTCTCACTGCCCTTGTGTTTATAAAACTGCATGTTCTGCAAGCTGATGTTCAGAGATTAATATCAACCACACTTCTTCTTCTCTCTTTAAAGATACTTTAAGCAATTAATAATGTTTATTGAATACTATAATGTGCAAAGCAATATATTTGTCAATGAGTTAGATATAAACATAAATATAAAGATTTTGTTCCCTAAAGAGTTTTAGAACATGAGTTGAAATGAGCCATAGATTTAATCAGGTAAGTAAACAAACCTCTTCATACCTAATTTCCTTCATCTTATATCATGCTTTTCCTTGATTTATTTTCTTCTTTTGGTATATACAATTTTTAGTGGAAAAGAAGAATCAACAAGAGATAAAGTTGAGCCTTTGAATGTTTCAAAAACCTTTATTATACCATAACATTTGATGGATGATTTGAGTATAGATTCATAGATTTAAAATTATTTTATTTCAGATTTAAAAACATTGCTTCATTAACTTCTAGCTGCCAATAAGTCTGAATTATTGTGAATATTGATCCTTTGAGTATAACTTATTGTCTTTCTGGAATACTATAAGGCATTTTTTTCACAAAACTTCTAAAATTTCAAGCAGTTGTAACTTAGTGTGTCATTTTTCATTATTTTGTGGAGTGCATAGTCTATCTAAAATTCTATTTTATCTATTCTACTATTGGAATTTCTGTTATTTCTGTGTTGAATCTCCTACACAATAGTTCTAATTGTCATAGTATTTTCCACATTTTTCTCTTTTGCAACTTCCTATCAAACTTCCTCGAATTTGTCTCCTAATCTCTTTGATATGTTATTTACTATGCTATTTCTATGATTTCAATGAGTTGTTTAAGTTTAATAAAGATTTTATAGTATCTTCTTATTGCTTTTCTTCACAATACTTTTCTTATCTCTCTGAGAATATTAGAATATTAATTGCAGTTTATTCTGTAGTATTTTCTAAATTGCTTTTTCATTTCTTTGCTTTGTGTGGTATCTCTTATTTGTGGTATCTCTTATTCAAAGTACATTCTCAGGTACCTTGTAATCTTTGGCTATGTACAGATTTAAAATAGGGGCAGTAAGGAGCTGATTTGAAACTTCATGGGCAGGATTAATGCTTGCTGACTGCTGAACTGTAGACCATGTTCCTGTACAATTTAATTGGACAATGCTAATTTCATTAAGTTTATGCTGGTTTTCTTGGGCTAGTTGAATTTACCAAAACTTTTCCATTTTCTGCTTTAAGAGGTAAGGCCTGGCTTACAGTGTTTTAAGAGTCCAGTGAGAGAAGAATATTGGAGATCTGAGTATCTAGTATGCACATGTTCACTTAAGATCCCTGTTTTCAGTTTGGTTGCCTTCATTTATGCTCAGTTTACTGCAGTTCAGAAACCCTCTACTTTGCCCTCTATGTAATTAACTCATCATTGTGACTCAGTGGGAGTCTTTGAATCTAGATGTTTTTCTAACAGCCTTTCAAATAACACTGCCCTTTTCATCAATTCACCCTTCAACCCAATGTCCAGAGGTGCCTGCTATCAGACACTCAAAATTGTTTTGAGAATTTAACAGAATATACGGTATTAGCTTTCCCAATTGCTGGTTTAGAATTCAAACTTCTTGGATTTGCTAAATCCTTTGCCACTCATCTATTTGATTTCCAATTTCCAAAATGTTGTGCTTTCTTCCTTAAACATACTTACAGTTTTATTGCTTCTGTTTTGGTAATGGAACAAAAGGAGGTGCATGTATTCAAATGCCCATCTTTATATAAAAGATCTTCTGTCATTTTATACTTAAGAATATAATCTAAAATTTATTATTGGGTAATAATATTTTTGCAATATAGACAAGCTTATGAATTAATCTAGTATTGGTTTCATTAAAAATACTAGAAATTGTTGTCTACCAAAAACTTACTTTAGTATTTAATAGTTGTACTGACAAGGAGAGTCTTTCCAAAGGTGTCCCTTAATGGAAGGTAGGTATTTTGAATGTTAATACTATAAAAATGTCAAAATCCTGGTTGTTAGTCTTCTGATTTATAAATTTAGAAGATGTCATATTGGAATTTGTTAACATATTGATCATTCTTTGATATAAAATAACTTTGTAGAGTTTAAAATCATTTCCTTTAGAGTCAAGTAAATCTGAGTACTGACTCCTGACTATATTGGATACCAGAAATCTCTAATTAGTTTTCCACCTGTACAATAAGAATAACAGGACCTGTATGTAGGATTTTTTGAGTAATACATGTAACATTTGTAGCAGAATGACTACCATATAGGAAGGAATCAATATAAAGTGGCTTCTATAAGAGGAAATATAGAGTAGTAGTTAAGTATATGACTCTGGAACCAGAACATCTCTCTTAAATCCCAGATCTGCATATTATTAATTGTAGAAAATTAGGTAATTTTCTCTACATATTTCTATTTCTTCATCTATTAAAAAGAAATAATCTAGGTTGTACTTTAATAATACCAGAGTGAGGATTTTCCTAAATTTATTACTTTCATAAAAGCAACAAAAACACTGAAAAAAGATCAAAATAAACATTTTCAGATTTATTTTTCAACATTTTTTAACATTATAAAATATTTTATAAACATTTTCACCTTAACCGATGGCTTGCAACAATCTGAAAAATATTTATTTAAAAAATGATGAACATAGTAAGAATAACAGGGTCTGTGGATTTTAACTTTGCTTATTCTGTCCCACTGTCCCCAGCTTTTTAGTAATCTTGAAAACCAGCAGCCTTGAAACTACTGTAGCTGTGAAAAATACCAACTGTGCAGCCACCAAATGGTCATACTTGGTTTGGAGCTCCTCAAAAAAAAAATCCATCCCTAGAACATTGCCACTATTTGACCTGTCTTACAAATCCCTGGAAAAAGTTTGATTGTCAGGGTATTACAGTTATCTAAACTACTCATTCTGTGGAAAAAAAAAAAAAACCTTATACCCAGGACATTTGTAATAAAAAAACAATCAGCATCAGTTGTTTAACATCTTAGCTGCCTGAGACGGCTATAGCAGTTGGGGAAAATAAGAACTAGGTCAAAAGCTTAAAAGGACAATCTGGGTAATAAGATGTTCAAAAAGGACTCTGGAAAACTGTGAAATATTCCTGGGGATCTAGAAGACCACAAACATAAACAGAACTATGAACATACCAAGACAAGAACTGAGAGGGTCCCACCTTGGGGCCCTGAACAAGTAAGAGGTAAAAGCTAAGGCAGAGTTGAAAAAGGCCTTAGCATTGAAGATGTGCCCCAACACACACACACACACACACACACACAGAGCTCCTTAACAAAGGGCAGAAGACATTAGTTCAAATAATTTAAGGAAATCTTTTACCAGTCATTAAATGATCACTAAGCTTATTGAGCAGGCCTTCAATGATGATTCACTACAGAGAATACAGACTGAATATACACAAGTAGTCCAGGAAAGTCACTAAAAAAACAAACAATGACAAATGAACCAAGCAGCAATGAACCTTGATTGGGGGTGGGGGGTATCTAATTTTCAGAGTTGCTACTTTATATTTTCTGAAATATCCATTGTTGGAAAAAATAAAAGTAAGAAACCTGCAGAGAATCAGGAAAATATGAAATGTATACACACACACACAGTCAATTGAAATTGTTCCCAAGCAGGCCTGTATGGTGGACTTAATAGGAAAAAAATTAAAATTAGATATTTGAACATGTTCAAAGAAATGCCAAGTGCAATGGTTCTCACATATATGCCCAGCTACTTGGGAGGCAAAAGCAAGAGGATTGCTTAAGCCCGGGAGTTTGAGGCCAGCCTGAGAAACATAGTGAGACTCTGTGTCTAAAATATTTTTTTAAATAAATAAAAGACACTCAAGTGTCCATCAATACATGAGCGGATTAATAAAATGTGGTATATGTATATAATGGAGTTCTACTTAGCCACAAAAAACAATGGTGATCTAGCACCTCTTGTATTATCATGGATAGAGCTGGAGCCCATTCTACTAAGCATCCCAAGAATGGAAAAATAAGCCATGTACTTACCATAAATTGGTATTAACTGATCAAAATATATGTGCACAAACAGTAATAACATTCATAGAGTGTCAGGCAGAAGGGAAGGAGGAGGAGGAGATGGGTGTATTCATACATAATGGGTGCTGTGTGCAATATCTCTGGGATGGACACTCTTAAAGCTCTGACTTGGGCAGGGCAGAGGCAATATATGTAACCTAAACATTTGTACCCCTGTAATATGCTGAAATAAAAAAAATAAAATAAAATAAAATATATTTATTCCAGGAATGCAAGTTGGTTTAGCATCTGATAATCAATTGATACTATATATCATATTAAGAAAATAAAGGACAAAAACCACTTGATCATCAAATGGACTCAGTAAAAGCATTTGACAAAACCAAACACCCTCTCATTATTAAAAAAAACATCACTAACAATGGACCATACTTTCTCTATTCAAAGAAATCCACAAAAAACTATTAGAGTTAATAAATGAGTTCATCAACCTGGTGGGAATAAGATCAACATATAGAAATCAGTTATATTTCTATAACTGCAATAATAAATTTTTAAATAAAACCAAAAAAACTGGTGTATTTGCAACAGTATCAAGAAAAAAATATCATATGAATAATTTTTTTAAAAATAAGTATAAAATTTGCATATACTGAAAATATACAAGATATTGTCGAAAAAAATACCACCTAAGTACAGTTTTTTTTTTCAGTCTTGATCAGGGGATATGTTCTAATTGCTTTATGAATCTATAACACCGAGCCCCCCATGTCTGTATTATATAGAGTAAAAAGTGGGCAAAGGACATTAACAGAAACTTTTTAAAAGAAGATAAACTAATGGCCAAGAAACATATGAAAAAATGTTCAACAGCTCTAATCATGCAAAGAAAAACCATAATGAGATATCATTTATATCCAGTGAGAGTTAAATGATAGGGGTTTTTATCAAAAAGTCCCAAAATAACAAATGTTGGCATGGATATGGAGAGATAGGAACACTCATACACTGCTGGTGGGATTGGAAACTAGCCCAACCTCTATGGAAAGTAGTATGGAGATACCTAAAAGAATTGAAGTAGAACTACCATTTGATCTAGCAATCCCACTACTGGGTATTTATTAATACCAGAGAACGTTTAACAAACCATGTAACTTTCAAAATAAGTTCTGAAGAACATAGGACATGATGAGCAAGTGGTAGAGTATAAATTGTTTTGGAGGGAACACACATGGTACAAAACAGAAAGTTGTTCATGTGTTCAGGAGATTAACTGAAAAAGGTGGTACAGATTGTATAGATGTAAAACTATACACTACAAACATAAAATTAAAATTTCTTTCTCAATAAGACAAGAAAAATTTGCTTTCTAAGATATTTCAGAGAAACAAAACTAGCTAAAAAGCAGAAAAATTCTTTATTTCATTTTTCAGTAGTCACCTGACATGAAAATCATGTGTTCTTCAAAAGATGTCAAAATCCAGCAGAAATTTTGCCTCATCTCCTTTTACTGTAGTTTTTACATTTTAAAATTGTGAGACTCAGTAATATTTAATATGTATGCAAGTATAGCATTCCTGATGGAATGGGCAAAATATTCAATGAAAAAATATATATTTTCTGGAATGGTAATTTCCAGATTTAAAATTCTAATAATGTCTCTTCACATTTTCAAATCTAGGGGCTAAAATCAAAACCAAGTTTATACAATCTGTATTCTAAAAAGTAGACCACAGGACATTTTGGAATGAAGAATGAGTTGGCAAAATTCTGAGCAAACTAATATTAATGCATGTTTTTTCCTCATTTGTCTTTTAGGTTAAAATATTATTCTAAACATGAAGCAGATTTTCAAAGAAGCTGGGATTTATTTGCGGATTATTTAGCTCCAACACTGTTTCCTACAACTTTGATTAGAGTTTATGAATTTCAGAAGGGCATGCCACCACGAATACTTGTTAATGGGGATAGACCTCACTTCATCAGTGACTTTACTAACTTTCAGAACATAGTCCTGCTTGCTCTCAATGTCTTACACAAAGTGCATAAGTATACAGGTAAGAGATGCAGAGATGTTATTTTTCATAAATTCTGTATATTGTGCTTGATTTCATAGGTGATTAAATATTATAGCATTAGAATCAGAATTATAGATCATTATGACATACTATCTAAAGAAGGAAATATTAACTTCCTATAGGTATCTGTTTAAAAGTTTTAACAATAATCCTTGTGGGTTTATTATAGGTTTCACTTAATGGGCCCATATTCTGAGCCATTCCTCATTTGGCATGTCTTCTCCCATAGGGTTCTTGCACAAAAACAGCAGATCAACATCAAGAAATGTTAGTTTAAGAAGGAGATGACAGGAATCTCTATTTCTTTCTCAGATAGGTTTTTAAATTTTATTTTATTATCCTTTCTTTTAAATGAAAAACATAATAAACATAACAATGACACTTTCCATGACTAGCAGAAAAAAAACAAATTGTGTTATATGAAATTGTGTTATATGAAACTTATCCTCAACCAGTTCTATTAATTACAGATATAAAGAAATAAATATGATGCAAAAATAATCTTATCTTGAGGGAGATATGTTTTCCAAAATTTCCACATCCTAGGTTTACTATTAGTAGAAAACACAAAAGAAAGCACATAATAGTAAATTTTAAAATTACTGTATCATGTCATTCCCCAGATACCATTTATCCTTGTTCTTTCTATTTAAGGAAAACATGCCTCATGTATATGTGTAATTTTTATTGCCTAATACAAAATTTAGAAATAAGATGTCAACATAAAAATGAATAAATTATACATTAAATTTAAAATTGTATTACTTAAGGTAATACTCACTGTTTTAATAAATAAATCTTCAAATTTTAATAGCATAACTCAATAGGATTCTACTTCTGGCTAACAGGATGATTCAGGGTGTTTAATCAATTGACTGGAAACTTTCCTCCATGGTAATTCAGAGACCTAGAATCTTTCCATCTGTGGCTCCACCAATCTTTACAGCTTCGCCATGGCATGCCTCCCGCAAAGTGAAAAGTATTAGAGAGCTTAAAGAAGGGAGCTCTCTTTTAAATGACTAAGACCAGAAGTGACAAACATACTATCTCACGTACCATTGGCAAGAGTAGTCACACAGTCCCAGTAAATGGGGGATGGTGCAACTTGAGAAAGGTCATTTTTATTGCAGCCACACTGATAGGAGAATCACAAAATCCAGTGTTCTGCCAGCCATTTTTGCCACATTGTCAGATATAGGCAGTATATTCTAGGCCCAGATGTTATAAACTAACTCTAATTTCCTGGTATATAAAGAATGAAGGATTGAATGGATGATTAGAATTGATTACATTTAAAGATCGTATATACCAAATTTCTAGACTTTTGTAAACTCCAGTTTTACTAAAATTAGCTTTGGATTTGTTAGTGACTTTTTAATCGACTATGTAGGAAACAATAGAAAGAAATAAAAGGACAAATTGGAATGTAGTTAAACTAGCTACCTGGTATCCTCACCACCTCTACTAATTGCATTCTTCTATTGATGCTCAGAATTCAGAAACAGTGCTGAAAACACTGATTACAAGGGAAAGGTTAGTCTGCAAAACAGACCACTTATCTAGTACAGCTGCCCTGGCTTACTGTTAGTGTAGGCCCAGGCTTATCTGTTCTGTCTCTTTCCTTCTTACACATTAACTGATTAATCCATCCTGACACATTTCTTATATTTAAAATCCACACCATTACTAAATACTTTTTCTCCATATTTTAATAACATTTAATTTTTATGGTTATAATTTTACTTATTTTAAATATATATTCTATATATGTTATTACTACAAATTTAATAGCTACAGAAAGTCATTAAATGCAAATAAAACCTATCCTTTCCAATATCACTTTCTAACCTCAATACCTTGATTCTTGACTGATATTTTCTTTAAGGTTTTGGGCTCACTCCTAAAAGGAAACTTGTATGCCCTAATGAATAAATATAAATGAATACATTATTTGATTAAAAACTTTGTTGTTTGCATAAAAGAGATTATATGTATGTCACTTCTCTGTGCTACACATATTTCACTAACCAAGTATCTGGTATATTAGTAAGTCAGCAAACATTGACACATATGATTCTCATTAAATAATATTAATACTAGCTTTCTATTGAGTGAATTTATATTCTTTCAAGGTTTGAGCAATCCAAAAGTAGCATTCAAAGAGTACTTATATTAGCTTAAATTACTTATATTAATATGATACTTATATTAGCTTATATTACTTATATTAGCTTATTTATATTAATACTTATATTAGCTTGTCAGAATAATGACAGATAAAATACTAAAAATGAATTCATGGATCTGGTATTGCCAAATGGTAATTAAAGAGTATGTTATAGATGATCTTCTTGCCAAAAAATAAATAAATAAATAAAACAATACAAACCATTATTAAAGTTTTTATTTCTACATAGGCAGCAAAAATGAGTATTAATACACCTTTTAATTTGTAACAGTCTGATATGTGAACAATGGTACTTCATTTTTATAGGTTTTTATTTCTTTATCACTGTATCATCCTTTACTCTCCTCAATTACTTATATATCTTACAAGTTTGAAAATGAAGGGATAATATAATTTAAAATAGCAAAACATTGTATATTTTAGTAAAGAATGAATATGAACCTGTTTAATACTAATTCAATTGAATTTTGTTTTAAATAATGTCATCATTTGAGATCAAATAAAAGCTTAACCTATAATTTTAAAAATATTTACTATTTTCTAGGAACATTGTCTTTCATTGTGTGGAAAATGTTAATGCAGTTAAAAATTGCAAGAAAACTTTTTCTAGCGATTTTGGAAGTTATCCTTCACTTTTTAAATTAAATCCTTCTGGAAATCTATAATGAAATAAAAATCCACAAAGGTAATTTATTGAGGAACTGTACTCAAAATTATGTTTATATAATTTTGTCATTATCTATGTCTGCATTTTAAATTTTGAATCAATGTTGCTGTTAATTTGCCTAATTAATCATTTTTTTTTTTTTTTTTTTTTTTTTTTTTTTTTTTTATTTCAGGTAGTTGTAAAGTCTAGAATAATTAATCATTTTTTAATTAACAACAATTAAAATGTTTACTATCCAATGTGGATTCAGTTGAATAACTGACAAGTGCTAATAAATTAATAAAAGCCAAGATTTTATTGGGCTTTTGGATGTTATTCTGCCTAAATTAATTTCATAAAATTTGGAAGAATAGATTTTATGGTCAAGAGTCAAAAGGCAGATTTTAAATAAACATTAGGTTGCTTAATTTATATTTCTAAAACACTTCAAAATGAATGGTTTGTTTAGAAGGTACTGCTTGATTGATCAGTATTTAGAGAGGTTGTCAATTACAGAGTTCCAAAAATTATGTTTTGAATATCTCTTTTTTTG
Source organism: Microcebus murinus (assembly GCF_040939455.1). NCBI lineage: Eukaryota > Metazoa > Chordata > Mammalia > Primates > Cheirogaleidae > Microcebus > Microcebus murinus. Next base: position 33,880,319 of record NC_134108.1, read on the forward strand.
GTGCATATTTTTATATAGTACTTCAGAGTCACAGAGGGCAAAATTTCTCTTTTTTGAAGAAATCTGCACTGGCAAGAAGGTAGCTCTCCGTCTTGTTTGTCCTCCTGGCAACTTTTCATCAATAGCTTTTATAAAGCTTATTTCCACAGATTTGTGTAGAGCCCTATCCATAGTTAAAATATATCCACTAACAAACTGTTTGGAAAAATAAAATGGATAAATTGAGCCAAAGGGTAGATAGTGTGACAAAAATAACACAGACTTCAAGGTCAGAAAGATTTGAGTTTGCATGTAATGTCTGCTATTTTCCAGCTGGTGTCAGCTGGTTAAACCTAAGTAAATTAGTAAATTTTCTTGTACCTTAATATACTTGTTGAAAACATTAAGATTATTAAAGAGTCCACATGATTTTGATTATAAAAAGTGACTGGATCAATAATCAGAAGGTAATGAGTAGCCAAGATACCAACAAGATAATTCTGTTGTATCAAAAATCAATTATTAATATAGCTATAGCAGTCAACTCCAGGAATCTGAAACCATGAAACATACCCATAATGAATTATAGCAACTTCACCATTCATAGAAACCTTTTCCATTTGTTAATAGCTTTTGACCACTTGTACTGGTTTCCTTTTGCTGCAGTAACAACTTCCTACTCAGTTGGAAGTTTAAAATAACACACTTTTATTGTATTACAGTTTGGTGGTCACAAGTCTGAAATGGGTTCACTGGACGAAAATCAAGAATTGACAAGGACACATTCCTTCTGCAGGCTCCAGAGAAGAATCGATTCTCTTGCATTTTGCAACTTCCAGAGGCCATGCATATCCGTTGGCTCATGACCCCTTTCTTCATCTTCAAAGCCAAGAGTATAATAACATCTTTAGATTTTTCTCTAATTCTGACTATTCTGCCTCCATTTTTTCACTAATGATGACCATCACCATTATAATTGGCCAACCCAGATTATCCAGGACAATCCCCCACTATAATATATTAACTTAATCACATCTGCAAAGTCTCTTTTGCCATGTAAATTAATACATTCAAGTGTTCTGGGTATTCAGACATGGGTATCTTTGGGGGGCCATTATTTCTGCTATCACGCCATTCATAAGATTATCTCTGCTTTGAATATATTCAAGGATAGACACAAGAACATGGCACAGTAGTTGCAGTGTCATAAACACACGATAAATTTCTGTGTCTCATTACGAAGTAATATACAGTTGGCCCTTAAACAACATGGGTTTAAACTTCACAGGTGCACTTATACACAGATTTTCTTCTGCCTCTGCCACCCCTGAGATAGCAAGACCAACCCCTCTTCTTCTTCTTCCTCCTTAGCCCACTCAACAGAAGATGATATAGGTGAAGACCTTTATAATGATCCACTTCCACTTAATAAATAATAAAGATATTTTCTCTTTCTTGTGATTTTCTTAATGATATTTTTAGAGAACTTACTTTATTGCAAGAAGATGGGATATAATACCTGTAACATATAAAATATGTGTTAATTAACTATTTATGTTATCAATACGGCTTCTGGTCAACAGTAGGCTATTAGTAGTTAAGTTTTTGGGGAGCCAAAAGTTATACATGGATTTTTTTACTACATAGGGGGTCACCACCCCTAACCTCCTTATTGTCTAAGGGTCAACTCTGTGTTTTCTATTGATGGCTTTAATGCAATAGGAATTGTTCTATTTCACATCACAAAAGGTGGTGGCAGTATTTTAATGAATAATTAATTTAACTTAAAAATTAGAATACTTTAGCTTCATGAAATGAATAGGTAAAGAAAAATTTTTGAAAAGGGAGAAAATTGTCAGGTGTAGTGGCTCATGCCCACAATCCTAGCATTTTGGGAGGCCAAGACAGGAGGATTGCCATAAGGCCAGGAGTTCGAGACCAGCCTGGGCAATAGTGAGACCCTATCCCTAAAAGAATTTTTTTTTTAAATCTAAAAAGAGAGAGAATTTATATGAAGACTCTAGGATTATTGCATGGAAACAATAAGATGAAAGGGCAAATAGTTTTCATCGGATGTTAGAACACAGAGTTGAAAAATCATCAGGAACCAAATAAAATACTCTTTATACTTTAGGTGCTTTATGAGAACTCATTTTCATTTCTCTGTGTACATTATGTTTATTCTTCTCTTGATATGTGCAGACTAGCTTCCTTTGCTTCATTTGAATATGACTCATCCTTTCTGTCCAAGTCTCTAGAGTCTACGTCAGTTAATAAGTTATGGGTTCACAACCCCAAACAAACTAACTCATACTTATCAAAATACAAATTCCCTGGATATAGGTTTTGTCTGGTAGAATGTAGCCTCTGAATTAGTTTCCCTATGTTAGTTGTGCACACTGGCTCCAATGAGCTGGGAACAAGAACTAATATGTACACAATCACAGAGTAAAAAATTGGGCAATAATAGCCCACTTTATTCAGGAAGGAATATATGGACTGAACAATTATGTACAAACTATTCACAGATGCCCATGCACACCTGCAATTTAGATCAAATAATGCAAAATTCCAAGGTGAATTTTTGGTCCAGACAAATTAATTTTAAACTTTATAATGATAGTTAAGTTTGCAGGGTATACAGCCTAAAAATCTATGAAAGAAAACTTTGAAAATGGCTTCCATGTTTTTTGTGTTCTCATATATGCACTATTCTTTCAGGAAAATCAACTTACTAAGTAGAAAATTTTACAGACCAGGATTCTCACAAAATTAATCTCTTGATCATCCTATCTTATCTTTATGTTTATCCCTATCTTATGTGTACAGTGTATAATTTAGTCTTAATATTTTTATCCAAACAATCACAGTCTTCAACTTTAATGTTTGGGCCATTTAATTTTAATACAATTTTTAGTTAAAATTTACCAACAACAAAGTGGTATGTCCCTTTATTACCATCTTTCCCTCTTTTTTCCTTACTTTGCACTGAGTAATATTTATAATTTCATTTTATCTCTATTAGCTTACTATCATTCAAGTCACTTTATAAAACACATACTGGTTGTCTAGGAATTGAAGCATAAAACTTTAACTATAGTTTATTATTAAATAATACTGTGTCACTTTATGTCTAGTACTACAATATTATAGCAGAATACTCTATTTTTTCCTCTTTTTATCTTTATTATACATTTTACTTTTAAATATGGAATAAACATGTCTATTATATTTTCTTTGCATAGTCAATTATCTTTTAGAAAAAAATAATTAATAAGTATGTAAATTTTATATTTGCTTTGCTCTTTATTATGTCTAGCATTACTCTTTTGTTTTTGTCTTTTTTAAGTTTCTACATGATATCAAATTTCTTCTGCCTGAAGAAATTTTTTAAACATTTTTTTGTAACACATTCCCATAAGAAACTAATTGTGTTCTTATTTGTAGTGATGATGGTAATAATGATAGCAGCTGTGGCGATGTTTGTTTTCTTTATTTCATTGAAAAATTATATTTCATTCAATTTAATTTTTTTTTCTTTTTCTTAGTGCATAGATTTTACTCTACAGTATAGTGATCTCTATAGTTTCTGATGAGATGTCTGTTAGAAACTTTATGTTTATTCTTCTGTGTAACTTGATTTTTTATCTGGCTACCTTTAATAATTTTGTTTTATCTTTGTACTCTATCAGTTTGAGTATAATGTACCTAGTTTTGTTTGGGGGAGGTATTTATCCTACTTGGTGTTCTCTGAGATTCTTAGCTCTGGATGATTGATATCTTTCATTACTTTTGGAAAATTCTTCACCAATATTTTTCAAATATTTCTGCCCTTTTTTCTCTCACCTTTCTCCTTGTGAGATTCTAATTATACCAATGTTAGATTGTTTGATATTATCCCATGGCTCATTTATTCTCTGTTCTGATTTTTTACTATTTTTTTCTCTTTAGTTTTATTTTGAGTAATTTCTGTTGACCTAAGTTTGAGTTCACTGATCTTTCCTCATCTGTGCAGACCTGCTGATAAGCCCATGTAAGGCACTTCCCACCTCTATTACCATATGGGGGGTTTATTGTTAATTTTTAATATTTTCCCTTTGATTATTTCTCACAGTTTTTAATCTCTCTGTTGAAATTCCCCATTTATTCATGCTACTCTCTACCTTTTCTACTATGACCTTTACTATCTTAATCGTAGTTAATTTAAATTCCCTGCCAAACAGTTTCAACATCTGTGTCATGTATCAGCGGTCCCCAGCATTTTTATCACTAGACAGTGGTTTCACGGAAGACAATTTTTTCACAGACGTGGGGCGGGGAGGGAGGGGGGGTTCCGGCTGTGATGCCAGCAACGGGGAGCAGCTGTCAATACAGATGACGATTCCCTGCCTCACCCACTGCTCACCACCTGCTGTGAAACCGGTTCCTAAGTTTCCTGGAAAACATTTTTCCACAGAGGGAGGTAGGGGAGAGGGAAAAGGTAGAGCTGGGGGGGAAGGGGGAGCTCCATGGCCGGTTCCTATCAGGCCACAAACCGGTACCAATCCAGGGGAAGGCAGGGGGGCTGGTTGCAGACTGGGAACTGCAGTCATATATGACTCTGATTCTGCTCATTTCTTTGTCTCTTGACACTGGTGTTTTTTTTTTTACTTTTTGTCTGTGACCTATAAATTTTGGTTGAAAGCCGATCAACATATGTAAAACAGTAAAAACCAAGTTAAAGAATAGTTATGCTGGTAAGGGGGCAGGTATCTGATTCTGATAGGCTTTTAGTTGAAGGGGTGAGACTATCTAGTGGAGATTTGAGCTGGCTTTGTGTTTTGTTGCTATTGTTACCCTTAGTGTGTCACTGGCTTAATAGTTCTCCGGTGTTCTCTTGTGCTTAAGGTGAAAACTGGGTTGCTGGAGGATTTTTCTAATAGTTCTTTTCCAACCTCAGTTTTAATGGTTTTTTTTTTGTTTGTTTGTTTTTTGCATCAGCCTATGCCTCAAAGAGAGTCTCTCTCCATGCTTTTACTCTTCTTCCAATGTTAGGAGTTTGTTACTTATTAATATTCAATGGTTGTTAGCCTGAAGTAGGTAGTCAAGGTCATTCTGTTTTCCTGCGTATCCTCTGTTCTACTAGTTCATCTTCAGTCATATTCAGCCCCTGTATCATTGGTTCACCAACCCAGGACTTTATCACCAGGGAACTTCTAATGATTTGAATTCAGGTTGATTCAAATTTATAAAAAATGAATAATGTCAGCTGTCTTTTCCAAGAGAAATGAACAATAAAATGAAGTTTTCTACTGAATCTAGAAATATATGGTAATGTGTTCTTAAATAGGCCAAGCTGAGTCCTAAATATCAGTATTGTCAATATGGTCTAAAAGACCTTAGGGCACAGACTATGAAGCTATGGGCCTAATCTGGCCTGTTGTCAGTTATAAATAAAGTTTTATTGGAACTTGGCCACATTCATAAATTTGTCTATTTCTACTTTCATGATACAATTATAGAGTTGCCCATAAAACCTAAAATATTTCCTAGCTGGCCCTTTACAGAAAGAAAAGCTTGCCGCTTCTGCTTTAAGGTAATGTTAGTAAAAATGTTATAATTCATGACAACAAAAACAGCAAATTTTTCACTACTAACATACACATAACATACCCTACCCCACTGATAGGATTCACTCACATTAAAATAGTCCTTCCTTCTTTGCTGGGTTCTAGCATTGCTTATGTTTGATCCTTCTCTATGTAATCATAAGAAATAACTTGCAACTAGAAGTCAAATTGAGAGTAAAATTCTTCTATTAAACATTCAAATTACTTATTTTATCAGAAATTAGATTTTTATAGTCATTCTTGGTTCAGTGTCTCAAAGGTAGGGATCTTTTCTAACTTGTTCATCACCGTAGACTAATACTGATGCAGCACCAGGAATGAGGTTGCTGCTCAAAAAATATCTGCTGAATTAGGTCTGAGGCTTGGACAGGTTTTTCTGATAGAGTTTTCTGGAAACTCATTGTGATTAGAATAAACTCAAAATACATGCAGGAAATGGCTGGGCCCACAAATCAGACTATAGTGCAGAGGTTCTGAATTAGCCACCTTATATACATTAATCCTGAATCCTCCTGGCCTCTCTTCTGACTGTAGCCACTCCTGCTATGACCAGTTCCACACAGGCTTTGAACTGCTTCATGCAGGTGCAACTTTACAGCTTACTTTCAGCCACTTCTTATACCTCTTGCCTACTTCCCTAGGCATTTGTGCCTCTGCTGGGACATGGGGCATCTGCTGGAACTGGTTTGGTACTCAGTCTTGTCCAACCAGAATGGCTGGAGTGTTTCTACCCACCGGGCAACCTCTCTCCTAAAATTACGCCTGGGATTTAAGTTATAGAGGTATGTCTGAGTGATGACACAGAGCGGCCAATGCCCTTGGAAGAAGAATTTATTGCTTACATTCCTCAAGAGAAGGGAACAGGGTCACAAGGAAATATCAGGATGGACAGGAGGCAGATTACAGAAACAAAGACAAGGCACAGGCCAGAACTTTTATTGGGGTTTCCACAGAAAAGGCAAGTAGCGCAGAGAAAACAATTTAGGATTGTCTGGTTTGAATAATTCCAGCAAGCTTGGAATTATAAGGCTGTTCTCTAGTTGCCTGGTCCCTACCTGGCCTTGGAATGATATAGGGCAGGGGAAATATTTGCTTAGTGTGTGAGGGTTACATAAGAGTGTGTGTGGGCATGGCCTTGAATTGGCCTGTGAGCACATGAAAGGCATGTTTCAGGCCAGCTGTTCAACACCCTCAGTAACTCGCTAGCCCTGGGAGGTGTGTCCCTCCCCAGGTCTGAAAGGTTCCCTAGAGATTTATTATACACATGTCCTTCCTTTTTCAGATCTAATAACTATCAACAATCTATTACCTTTCTATCAACTATCTACCTATGTATAATTTTATTACATTTTAAAAATAGTTATATAAAATTCCATAGCATGGATATATCATTATTTCTTCAACCATTAATTCATTAAAAGGTATTTAGTAAAATTGCTCCAAAATATCTTTCCTATGTAAGGTCTAATATGGATATTATATCTCTTTAAATTATATTATAAAAAATATAATTACCAATTTTATGAAATTTGTTTTAATATAAAGTTAAGGAAAAGATGAAACTTTATTTCCTTTTCCAGATGTTGGTTAATGGGTCCAATTGCATAAGTTTAATAATTTCCCCCCATTGTTCTAAAGTACCACATTTATCATATACTAATTTTTTTTAAAAGAGAAGAACCTACCTCTACATTATTTTTAATCCAAATATTCTGTTTTTAAAATTCTACTCCAGGCCGGGCGCGGTGGCTCTCGCCTGTAATCCTAGCACTCCGGGAGGCCAAGGCGGGCGGATTGCTCAAGGTCAGGAGTTCGAAACCATCCTGAGCAAGAGCAAGACCCCGTCTCTACTATAAATAGAAAGAAATTAATTGGCCAACTAATATATATAGAAAAAATTAGCCGGGTATAGTGGCGCATGCCTGTAGTCCCAGCTACTCGGGAGGCTGAGGCAGGAGGACTGCTTGAGCCCAGGAGTTTGAGGTTGCTGTGAGCTAGGCTGACACCACGGCACTCACTCTAGCCTGGGCAACAAAGTGAGACCCTGTCTCAAAAAAAAAAAAAAAAAAAAAATTCTACTCCAATGAGCTAGTTATCTATCCATTATATGTATCACTCAGTCCCCATGTGTTTAAAAATTGTGGCTATAAACTTTAATATTTGATTGGACAAACCCCATCCTTTCTTTCTAGAAGAAAAACTTTCTGGGTATTCTTACAGGCTCATTAATCTACACAGGAGATCATCCAACTTTTTCTATAAAGGGCCAAATAGTAATATTTTAAGTGTGTGGGTTATTAGGTCTCTATCACAACTATTCTACTTGGACTGTATAGGGCAAAAAGCAATGGACAATATGTAAATGAATGAGGATGGCGTGTTACAGTACAATTTTATTTATGAGAACAGGTGGCTGGCTAGATTTGGGCCTGAGCCATAAATTACCATCCTCTGATGTGAATGAAATTTACAATGTATTGGCTAAATATAATGTATTGTCTTATAGCCCCATCATCAAAACTCTTACTTCTTCCCCTTTTCCTCATTAGGCTATATGTCAGCTTTCATGATTTGGTCAATCACTTACTTTTATGGTCTTGTTTATGACAATTCTGCAAATATACTCACATATGTCAAAATACTTCTTGGACTTTATCATGATCTTTTGTATCTCCATACTTTTGCACAAATTATTTGCCTTTCAAAAATACTATTTCTAACTAGGCATGTGGAGCAAGATAGCAGAGTAGACATCTGTAGCCATCTTACTCCCACAGGAACAGGAATCTGGGGGACCCATCCAGGTTATTAAGGGGAAGAGCCATTATGAGACTTGCATCTAAAATGGTCTTGTGGTGCCCTCTAGTGATTAAAAAAGAATACAATAGTTCACTCAGAATTTGTAAACAAGCCCACTGAAATAGGAAGGTCACAAACCCAGACAGCGAAAACTGGAATAAATACCTAATTATTCAAAGTAATTCAAAGACAGAGATATGTATCTACAATATATAAGAATAGACCAGGAAATATGGCCTCACCAAATAGATATACAGATAAATGATCTGACAGACAAAGAATACAAAATAAGTGTTTTAAGAAAACTTAGCAAATTTCAAGAAACCACAGAGAAAAAGTCATAAATTTATCAAAGGAATTTAACAGTAAAATTGGAATAACAAAAAAAATTAAACAGAAATCCTGGAGGTGAAAAACACAATAAATGCAATAAAAAATGCGATGGAGGGTATCAATAGTAGAATTAAGCACAAGAAAGAATTGGTGAACTCAAGATTATTCAAAAACGCACGGAAGAGAAAAAAGAATGAGACAGAACAAAGAAAAATTATGAGATCTATGAGACATCACCAAAAAGGCATATATACATATCATTGCCATTTAAAAAAGACTAGAGGATTAAAAAGGGGTAGAAAGCTTACCAAAAGAAATAATAACAGAAAATTTTACAAACCTAGAGAAAGACAAATAGCCATGCATAAGAAGGTCAAAGGACAATAATCAGATTCAACCCAAATAAGACAAACTCAAGACATACTATAATCTAACTCTCAAAAGCCAAACACAAATAGATTACAGCAGCAAAGCAGCAAAAAAAAAATATGTGCAAATAATACATAAGGGAATTCCAATATGCCTGGCAGCAGACTTATCACCAGAAACCCTATAGGGAAATATCCCTGACAAGCATAGATGCAAAAATCCTCAATAAAATATTATACTAAAGATAAGAATTCAATAGTACACTGAAAAGATCATTCACCATGATCAAGCATGATTCATCCCAGAAATGTAAGGATGATTTAACAAACACAAATCAATAAATTTGATACATTATATTAACGGAATAAAGATTAAAAGCATAATTATCAGAATAGATGAAGAGAAAGCATTTGACAAAATTCAATATCACTTAATCATAAAATCTCTCAACAAATTAGGTAAAGAAGAAACATGCCTCAACATGATAAAGACAATATGTGATAAACCGATAGCCAACATCATAGTGAATGGAGAAGAGTTTAAACTTTTTCCTTTAAGATCTGGAAGGAGACAGAATGCCCACTTTCACCACTACAATTCAACACACTACTGGCAGTCCTAGCCAGAGCAATTAGGCAAGAAAAAGAAATAAAAGGTATCCATATTGGAAAAGAGAAAGTCAAATCATCCCTGCTTGCAAATGACAGGATCTTATATATAGAAAAAAACTAAAGACTCCACCAAAAACCTGTTACAATAAACAAATTCAGTAAAGTTGCAGGATACAAAAATGGTACAAAAGTCAGTAGTATTTCTATATATTAATAGCAAACTGTCTAAGAAGAAATCAAGAAGGGAGTCACATTTATAATAGCTACAAAATTACCTAGGAATAAATGTAACCAAGGAGGTGAAAGATCTGTACAATGAAAATTATAAAACATCAATGAAAGAAGTCAAGAAGGAGAAAAACAAATAGAAAGATATTCCATTTTCATGGATTGGAAGAGCTAATATTGTTAAAATGTTCATACTACACAAAGTAATCCACAGATTAATGCAATCCCTATGAAAATTCCAATGTCATTTTTCACAGAAATGGAAAAAAACTTAAAATTTATATAAAATCACAAAAGTCCCTAAATAGCCAATGCAATCTTGAGAAAAAGGAAGAAAGCTGGAAGCATCAAACTACCCAATTTCAAAATATAATATTAATACAAAGGTATAGTAACCAAAATAGCATGGTATTGGCATAAAAACAGACACATAGATCAATGGAACAAAATAGAGAACCCACATATAAATCCACGTAGTTATAGCCAAATAATTTTCATCAAAGCTGCCAAGAATACACAATGGGGAAAAGACAGTCTCTTCAATAAATAATGCTGGGAAAATTGGGTATCCACATGCAGAGGAATGAAACCCGATGCCTATCTCTCATCATATGCAAAAATCAATTCAAAATGGATTAATGGCCTAAATGTAAAACCCCAAACCATGAAATTACTAGAAGGAAGCATAGGGAAAATGCTACATGACATTGGTTTGTGCAAGGATTTTTCAGACAAGATCTAAAAAGCAGGAGCATCAAAAACAAAAAGAAACAAGTAAGACTACATCAAACTAAAAAGTTTCCCCAGAGCAAAGGAAACAATCAACAATGTGGAGAGATAATTTACAGAGTGGGAGAAAATATTTGCGAATTTTACATCTGACAAGGGATTAATAATCAGAGTTTTTGAGAAACTCAAAAACTCAACAGAAAAAAAAATCCACATAATCTGACAAGGGATTGATAATCAGAATTTTGAGAAACTCAAAAACTCAACAGAAAAAAAAAATCCACATAATCTGACAAGGGATTGATAATCAGAATTTTTGAGAAACTCAAAAACTCAACAGAAAAAAAATCCACATAATCTGACTAAAAAACTGGCAAAAGACATGAAAATCATTTATCCAAAGAAGAAACACAAATGTACAACAGGTGTATGAGAAAATGCTCAGCATCACTGACAATCAGGGGAAATGCAAATCAAAACTATAATAAGATATCATCTCATTTCTGTTAAAATAGTTATTATCAAAACGACAAAAATAAATAAATAAATTCTGAGGAGGCTGTGAATAAATGAGAATACTCATATACTATTGGTGAGACTGTAAATAGGTACAGCCATTATGAAAACCATTTTGGAATTTCCTCAAAAAATTAAAAATAGATCTATATTAAAAAAATAGGCCGGGTGCGGTGGCTCACGCCTGTAATCCTAGCTCTCTGGGAGGCCAAGGCGGGCGGATTGCTCAAGGTCAGGAGTTCAAAACCAGCCTGAGCAAGAGCGAGACCCCATCTCTACTATAAATAGAAAGAAATTAATTGGCCAACTGATATATATATATAAAAATTAGCCGGGCATGGTGGCGCATGCCTGTAGTCCCAGCTACTCGGGAGGCTGAGGCAGAAGGATCGCTGGAGCCCAGGAGTTTGAGGTTGCTGTGAGCTAGGCTGATGCCAGGGCACTCACTCTAGCCTGGACAACAAAGCGAGACTCTGTCTCAAAAAAAAAAAAAAAATAGATCTATATGATTCAGCAATCCCACTACTAAATATATATTCAAAGAAAATTAAGTAAGTATATTGAAGAGACATCTGCATTCTCTTATTTTTATAACACTATTCACAATAGCTAAGATATGGAATCAACTTAAATGTCCATCAACAGACGAATGGATAAAGAAATTATGGTATATATAACAATGGAATACTATTCAACCATTAAAAATAATGAAATCCTGTCCTTTGTGACAATATGGATAAGCCTGGAAAACATTGTTAAGTGAAAAGAGCCAACAACAGAATAACAAATACCACATGATCTCACTCATATGTGGAATCTTAAAAGAAATTATTCAATAAAAGTTGAAAGTAGAGTAGTGGTTACATGAGACTGAAGAAAATAGGGAGGAGACAGAGATGGGTAGATATTGGTCAGTGGGTTCAATATTACAGTTAGGAAGAATAAGTTCTGGCACTCTATTGAACAGTAGGGTGACGATAGTTAACAAACCGTATTGTATATTCCAAATAGTTAGAAGAGAGGACTTTGAATGTTTTCACAACAAAGAAATAATAAAGGTTTAAGGTGATAAATATGCTAATTACAATGATTTGATCATTACATAATGCATACATGCATAGAAATATCACATTGTACCCCATGAATATGTACAATTACATTGTGACAACAAAAAATATAGAGGAAAAAATGCTATTTCCTGCCCTTTGCTCTTCTGTTGAACGTGTACTTATCATTTCATTTCAGATAAAGTACTTTAAAATAAATTTTCATCTGTCTGAGTTCCACTCCAGTGCATATAGCTTTTTATACTTCCAAGTATTCTCACTGGTATCATTGACCTGGATAAATTTGTTTGCAAATGTATGTAGCTCACCTATGAGCAAGAAACAAACTGATTTGTTCTTATATAACAGTACATACTTCAGTGTTTGACATATTAACAGGTGCTACATATAAACATTTACCAAATGAATAAAATCACATTGAATGCTATGAAGTACCATAAATACATTAAATATTATAACTCTATCTAGATAAACATAATATTACTGTTCTTTCAGAAAGAGGAAAGATGTTTGTTCTGATGGTTATCTGTTTAAAAGAAGAGCTAAAGAAGAGAAAATCCAGCCTGTTATTCCATGGTACCATTGCCTTTGAGATACCCTGGTGGAGCTTAGTGATTTCTCTAATATGCATCTTGAGCTAGATTTTGCTCTGTGAGTCAAATTTAAAAAGCTTTCCTAATTTTATGATAAGTCTCAACTTTTATTGATATGTATACATGTTTGTTCTTAACTTTGAAAATTTTTTTCTCTTGTTATCTCTTTCTCTCATTCTCTTCCTCCCTTATATGTTTATGTTTATCTTTTGGTATTTTCATTATGTTCTAATGGTTACATTTATAAAATACTCTTTTAATGCCTTTCCAACTTAATCTTGTAATACTTGGCTTGACAGTTTTAAATGACACCGTTTAACTCCTGTAAGTTTTGACTTATAATTAGAAAGCTTGTGTCTCTACCAAAGTTAAACAGGAATGCATTTATACTTTCTTCTAGTGCTTTTATGTTATGTTTCTGTTTGTTTGTTTTTTGCATTAAGATCCCTTCCTTTTAGCCGTTTTCTCTGCCCTAGAAGTTGTGCTTTTGGAAGACTGTTACTTGAAACTGCCTGTCCCTTTAAAGTAGCCTTGCTTGTTTAAATAAAGTCCCTTCTTAATACCAGAACCAGAGAAGGACACAGCAAAAAAAGAAAACTGAAGACCACTATCCCTGGTGAACATAGACACAAAAATTCTCAACAAAATACTAGCAAATTGAATCCAATAGCACATCAAAAAGATAATACATCATCATCAAATGGGTTTTTACCAGGTATACAACCATGGTTCAACATATGCAAATCAATAAATATGATATATCACATAAACAGAATTAAGTACAAAAGTCATACGATCATCTCAATTGATGCAGAAGAAGCATTCAATAAAATTCAATAAAATTCAGCATCATTTTATGATAAAAATATGCAACAAACTAGGCATAGAAAGAATATATTTCAGAATAATAAATGCTGTATCCAACAAACCCACAGCCAACATCACACTTAATGGGGAAAAGTTGAAAGCATAATTCCCTCTATGAACTGGAACAAGGCAACGATGCCCACTTTCACCACCCTTATTCCACGTAGTACTAGAAGTTCTCACCAGAGCAATAAGGAAAAGAAAAGAAGACAAGGCATCCAAATTGGAAAAGAGGAAGTCATGTTGTCTCTGTTTGCTGATGATACGATCTTATGTCTTGAAAACCCTAAAAACGTCACCAAAAAAAACTCTTAAATTTAATAACTAAATTCAGTAATGCATCAGGATATGAAATGAACATACAGAAATTAGTAGCGTTTTTATATACCAATAGCAATCTAGCCAAAAACCAAATCAAGAGACCCCATTTACAATAGCTGCAAAAAAAAAAAAAAAAAAATACTTAGGAATATAATTAACAAAGGAGATGAACAATGTCTACAGGGAAAACTACAAAACAACAATGAAAGAAATTTTATATGACACAAGCAAATGGAAAAATATTCCATGCTCATGGACCACAAGAATGAATATCATTAAAGTTATCATGCTGCCTAAAGCAATTTACAGCTTCAATGCAATCCCTAACAAAATACCACAGTCATTTTTCACAGAATTAGAAAAAAACAATTCTAAAGTCCATATGAGACAAAAAATAGTCCAAATAAACAAAGCAATCTTGAGCAAAAAGAAGAAAGTTGGAGACGTCATATTGCCTAACTTCAAATTATACTATAAGGCAATAGCAGTCCAAACAGCATAGTACTGATATAAAAATAGACACATAGATCAATAGAATAGAATAGAGAACCCAGAAATAAAGCCACATACTTACAGCCAACTGATCTTTGACAAAGTTGACAAGAATATACTCTGGGGAAAGGATACCCTTTTCAATACATGGTGCTGGGAAAATTGGATTGTCATATATATGCAAAAGAATGAAATTGGACACCTATCTCTCATCATATATAAAAATCAACTCAAAATGGATTAAAAACTTTGGATGTAAGACCTAAAACTATAAAAACAGTAGAAGACTTGGGGAAAACTCTTCTGGACATTGATCTAGACAAAGGATTCATGACCAAGACCACAAAAATACAGGCAACAAAAACAAAATGGGACTTCATTAAACAATAAACCTCTGCAAAAGAAAGAATCATCAGAGTGAACAGACAACCTATAGAATGGGAAAAAGTATTTGCAAACTATATATATCTGACAGGGGACTAACATCCAGAATTTATAAGAAACTCAACAACAACAAAACCATACAATTAACCTCATTATAAGTGGGCTAAGGATATGAATAGACATTTTTCAAAAGAAAAATAAATGGCCAACAAGCATATAAAAAATTTTCAATATCATTAATCATCAGAGAAATGCAAATTATTATAAAACCACTATGAGATATCTTCTTACACCAGAGTGGCTATTTTTAAAAAGACAAAAACTAACAAATGTTTATGGGGATGTGGAGAAAAGGGAACACTTTTACATTGTATATGGGAATGTAAATTAGTGCAACCTCTATGGAAAACAGTATGGAGACTTCTCAAAGAACTAAAAATAGAACAATCATATAATCCAGTAATCCCATTCCTGGATATCTAACCCAAAGGAAAAGAAATCAATATATAAAAAGAATACCTGCACTTACATGTTTATCACAGCACTATTCACAATAGCAAAGATATGAAATCAACCTAGGTGTCCATCAACGGAGAATTAGATAAATAAACTGTGATATTTACACAAAATGGAATACTATTCAGCTGTAAAAAAGAATGAAATCATATCTTTATAGAAACATGGATGGAACAGAAGACCATAATCTTACATGAAATAACTCAGCTACTGAAAGACAAATATCACATGTTCTCATGTATAAAAGGAAGTTAAATAATGTGTACATATTGAAGGATAGACATTGGAGACACAGAGGGGTGGAGGGAGTAGATGATGAGAGGTTGCTTGGCTGATACAAGGTGTGTTGCTTCAATGATGTATACACTTAAGGCCCTGACTTCACCACAATGCAATATATTGATGTAACAAAATTACACTTTGTATCTCATGAATACATACAAATAAAAAATAAATGGGAAAAATAGTTTCTACTGTTAGTCAAATAAAGGAAGCTCTGAGATTGGAAAAAGTAAAAAATAAATAAGTCACTAGCCTGACCCTTTAAGATGCTCCTACCATGAAATCTTCCCCCTGCAGTTGTGCTCTGAAGTGTTCTATCTGCCCATTGCTTTTTAGTATCTTTAGAATAGGTTTGGATATAATTTTTCCAGTGGCCATTCCATTCCACACTCAGGCTCTTTGTCAGTGTCTTTCTCTTCTGGGTCTTCACTTGAAGTTTTTCTCAGTCTACCTGTGCTCGCTGGGATGAAGTAGAAGCCATTGGGACTGGGGCACTGGTATTTGTTTATTTTTCTTTTTAATCAAGTTATTTTCTTGTTTCTGCATTATCTATCTTCAAGTAATAATGAGAGTTTAGTTGTGCATAGACATTTCATAGATGCATAATTATTTTACATGGTTTGGGAAGGCGATTTGGGGAGGGCATTTATTTATTACACTGCCTCTGTTATCTACAGCTACCAGGAAATATTCTGTATGTTTGTGGATTCAACAAAAATTTATTCATGATCCTGGCTCATCACAGATGCTTTTCCTGTCCCAGCAATAGAACATCCATCCATATTCAAGCACAATTATTGCGACAATTCCTCCTTTTTGTGGATTCCTACAATATGTTGGAGCAAGTATTATACGAGATACTTTATATCTAAATTTTTATTGACTCCTCAAAATAATATTGCTAAGTAGGTTTGATAATCTTCATTTTAACAATAAAAAAACTGCAGCACAGAGGAAACTAGAAAAAATTGCCCAAGCTCTTCAACTGGCAAACGACAGGGCTGAGACTTAAAGTGTATCTTTCTTACTCCAATGCCCATGCAATTCAAACCAATTTATCAATTTACTTTCCCAACAGTTAGTGGGTATATTTAGTCTGTGGATAAGGCCCTGGGTAAATATTCATATGGAAGTTTCACATCAGTTCTGTAAATCACAACCTCCTGGTCAGTGCATTCTCTCTCTTATAATAAAAGAGAGCAACTCTGACAAACTTGACCCTGAGGCACTCTTATCAAGTCTGAGTCAAAAGAGGGGAACTCTATCATGTAACCTTGGGTTATCATGTAAACTTGGGTTCAGTAAAAACACAGAAAAAAGTGACAAATCAGTTAATGTGTTCTATTTGCCAGTTCAGTTTTACAAATTTAAAAAATTTAAACTTTTATTTAAAAATAATATAGATTTGATTATAAATCAGTAAGATATATTATTGTAAATGTAATGAAACTAGATTAGATAGGATAACAACAAAAAAGCCATACCAGTGTAATATTTGTTTCCTAATTTCTCAGTGATTTTTTGGTAGCTTAATACAATCTCTTTGACCCTAAACATTTTAAACATTAATGAATTGAAAAACCAAGAATTATTAATTGAGCAAAATAATCACTGTATTACTTTGAATTTTAAATTAGGAATGCGTAAACAAAATCTTAAACTTAGGTTAAAAACATCAGAAATAATAAAACTACATGATTATGATCATATTAATTTTTTGAAATTACTAGTTGTCAAGGTAGAGATTTTCATTTTTAATTCATTAATCATTTCCAGAACTATTTCAAAAACCTTTACAATTGTGCCAAAACTTCTAGAATTAGCTTCCCTGTAACTTCTATCTTCATGAAATTTTTCTGTACAAAGTTAACCTGTAAAAGATATAAAATTACTACAGTAAACTCCTACAAATTTTGTGAGTAACATTTGGCAATATATGATTCATCTCTTTTACTTCATTTCCTTTATACTAATTTAGTGATAAAATCATAAATTATACTAAGAAAAGTAAATATTACATGTCATTAGTTGCATTATTATCAATACCATCTGACAATATTTGACCTGCCAATTTTATTTCATGTCCTTTCTATAAATTCAGTGGTAAAATCATAAATTATGCAAGAAAAGTATACAGGAAATGTCATTTTTAAATGATTGGCAATAACTTATAACAATAACTAATGTTATTGATTACGGTAAATTGATGAAATGAAACACTATACATCTATTAAACAGAATGAATTGGGGCAACTCATTTTGTGGGAAAAATCTCCAAGAAAATTTCCAGAGTGAAAGAGACTTGGTCTCTTACTCATTGTGTGAAGGGAAGCTGTCTTTCTGACTGACAATGCTGTACTACAGCCATTACTAGAGTATGAACAACTTCAATTGCACGAAGTCTCTAAAATGTTTGGATGTTTTGGTTACTCTAATTTTTAAAAAACATATATTTAATTTATTTATGTTTAATTTGCTTCATTTGTATCTTTCAGATCCAATGCTTTATAAAAAACTAATAATTATAATTATGTTTTAACTTTGGCTCAATGCTTCAATGCATATATGGAAAATGGGATGACATGGTAACTTTCAAACTTGTAATTATAGAATCCTATTTTCACTCTGCTAGCAGATCTAGCAGATCTGGCATTTGAAGGGTTGGAGCAAAAGGCTTGATTTATGACTAATAGTATTGGATCGAGGGAACTCAGATAAGTCAAATTACTAGTAATTTCATTAATTATGGCAGGTTTTCTTTTGGAATTTATTTTCTTTAAAGTTAAAAGCAGAGTGGAAATTTCTTTTTAAAAGATCTGATAAGCAAAATAAGGATTATATGTGAGTGCATAGAACAAAAACTGTGCTTCAGTTGGTTTTCCAACTTCAGGGTTCAATATGGACTCCAGATGAAAGGACAGGCCATTATATGGACTCCAGATGAAATGACAGGCCATTAGCAGAAGGAACAAAACATATGTGCATTAAATGGTCCCGCATATAGCAAGAGAGATCGTTGCTAAAGGAATGGAATGTATGTGCACAAGAAATCATAACTTTCTTTTTGGAGTGTTATAATGTCTATATCTCTGATTTACTGTTATTTTTTTCCTCTCTCTGTTCAATCCAATATTGATTTTTAATTAAGTATTCTTTTAAGATTCTTACCTGTAAGTTATTCTGCTTTGGGAAGTATATTTAGAATAAACAGGACCACATTTTGAAAATTAGTAAAGTCACTGATGAAAGGGACTACATCAGTATTAAGAAGGATTCGTGGTGGCAGGCCCTTCTGCAAGTTGTATGTGTTGGTCAAGGTGGTAGGAAGGAGCGATGCAGCTATATATCTCACAGCTATGACCCATTTTCTCTCAAAACGTGCTTCTGGTTTAGAATAATAATCATATCTAAAAGAACAGGAAGAGAGCAACAAAATTTTAGAAGCTGAAAGTTGAAAAGAACTAGTTGGAAAGATATAATAGAGTCAAGAAAACTAAATCCTAAGCAACCAGAAAGGAAAACAGAGAAATAAGGCTAATATAATTTGTAGAATTCTCCTCAATTTAAAACTGAGTGTTAGGCCCGGCGAGGTGGCTCACGCCTGTAATCCTAGCTCTCTGGGAGGCCGAGGCGGGTGGATCATTTGAGCTCAGGAGTTTGAGACCAGCCTGAGCAAGAGCGAGACCCCATCTCTACTATAAATTGAAAGAAATTAATTGGCCAACTAATATATAGAGAGAAACTTAGCTGGGCATGGTGGTACATGCCTGTAGTCCCAGCTACTCAGGAGGCTGAGGCAGAAGGATCACTTGAGCCCAGGAGTTTGAGGTTGCTGTGAGCTAGGCTGACGTCATGGCACTCACTCTAGCCTGGGCAACAAAGTGAGACTCTGTCTCAAAAAAAAAAAAAAAAAAAAAAAAAAAAAAAAAACCTGAGTGTTACCCTCTGGGTAAAGGGATATTGCTAAAATGAGGATCATTAAAAGTCTGTTAAAGGAGTAATAATATACAAAAATTCCCTTCCAGACTTCAAATAGTGTGTAACTGCCACTCCTCACACTGGAAAGGGTAGAGCACAGGGTACCTGAACTGTGTAAACTAATCATGGTTGATGGTAGAGACCGCCTTGGAAACAAGGGATATAAGTGAATATGGTATACTAAGGCACACTCCTCTTTCCTTCTTTCTCTCTCTTGACATTAATAATACTAGCAGCCAGCCCTTCACTTTTGAGGCAGATAAAGTGTCTCTTCTGGAAAACCAGGTAAGCTCAAGAGAAAAGACTTAAAGTTATTGGCACCATAGTGTCAATACTTAAAAGACCTAAACAACCCAGCAAGATTACTCTAGAGGTGTGTTCTTAGAAAGATTCCACTCAAGCACTTCAGAGCTTCTGAATGATCCTTCTTATATGATATGAGTAGACATCCAGGTATTACCAGATACCTGCAAAAAGCCTCTAACACGGATAAGAGACACGAAAAAAAATAACAAGCAGAAAAAAAAATTGAGAAAAACAAGTTATACATGTTTACAAAGGATCAGGAATCTGACTGGTTTCAGACTTCTCACAAGTAAAAGTGAAACTAAAAATTAATGAAGAAATTACTTTAAAATTCTAAAAATTACCAGCCTAGATTTCCATATTCACTTCAAAGCTCAGTCAAAAATAATAGTAGATAAAAATATATTCACATATGCAAAGTCTCAAACAATTTTACCTATCATATATCTATTCAGAATCTGCTGGAGGCTGTGCCCTACCAAAATAAAGTATATGAAGAAATATCATGGGTTCATCTAGATCCAAGGAGTCTAGAGCTCCTCCATCTGGAACTCCAACCAATTTCATGTATAAGGTCTAAAGACCCAGATTCTGTGCTTTTCTAGGGAAATGGGTGAAGTTTATCAAAGGTGACTTAGAGTTGAAGTAGCCACAGTGGGGAAACTCCTTACAAAAAGCAAACAGTTGCATGTCTTTATAGCTACAGCAGCTGCAGAAGATCTACTGTACATAATTTTGAACCTAAACCAAGGGGTCTCCAACTAAAGAAGCTGACTATCAGGGTGCCTCCAGAATAGCCCTGTGTCATACAGGCTGTCCTGCTGCAACCAGAAGCCTCTGAACCTGCTCCCATTCCTGAAGAAATACTTCAAGAGGTGAGTCCAGAGGCATGGGGAAGTGGGAGACCCGGAAGGGTTAAAACCACCATTCCTGTGCAAGTGAAGGTACTGGCAGGAATGGCACCACCACATTTAAAGCAATACCCCTTGAGGGAAGAGGAATGACAGGGATTCCAGTCTCTGTTGTCTTTTTTTTGTTTTTTTTTTTTTGGTTTGAACTTATTAGACCTTGCCAGTCCCCATACAACACACCCATCCTGCTGGTCCTGAAGCCTGGGACTAAAAAATATAGATTTGTTCAGGACCCAAAAGCCATTAACCAAATTGAAGAAGACATTCACCTGGTGGTCCCCAATCCTTAAATGCTACTCACAACTCTGGTGAACTTTGTTGATTCACAGTCTTAGGTCTAATAGATGCTTTCTTCTGCAACCTTCTGAGCTCAGAATCACAAGAAGTGCTTGCTTTTGAATGGGAGAACCCAGGAAGCCAGATACAAAAGCAAAGCAACAATACTGTTGGACAGTTCTTCCCCAGGGTTTCAAAAACTCCTCTATTATCTTCAGGGAAATCCTTGCTAAAGACCTCTGAGACCTCCCATTGGATTTTACTGCAATATGTCAATGACATATTAGCTGCTAGTGTGACAAAAGAGACACCTGGGCTGGGCACGGTGGCTCACGTCTATAATCCTAGCACTCTAGGAGGCCGAGATGGGCGGGTTGCTCGAGTTCAGGAGTTCAAAACCAGCCTGAGCAAGAGTGAGACCCTGTCTCTACTATAAATAGAAAGGAATTAATTGGCCAAGTAATATATATATATATAGAAAAAATCAGCCTGGCATGGTGGCACATGCCTGTAGTCCCAGCTACTCGTGAGGCTGAGGCAGCAGGATCGCTTGAGCCCAGGAGTTTGAGGTTGCTGTGAGCTAGGCTGATGCCATGGCACTCACTCTAGCCTGGGCAACAAAGCAAGACTCTGTCTCAAAAAAATAAAAAAGAGACACCTGATCAGAACCTATGTTAACTCTCAATTTCCTGGATGAATGTGGGTACAAAAAAAAAAAAAAAAAAAAAAGCTCAAGTTTCACAACCTTCAGTTAAATATTTAGAGTACGAGCTTTCCCAAGGACATAGGAACCTGCTCCCTGATCAGAGGTTGGCCCTTGCCAGACCCATCACTTGGCAACAGATGTGGGACTTCTTAGCATGGCTGGATTCTGCCATATATGGATTCCTAACTTTGGTCTATTGCGAAGCCCTAGATGATTCCTTAAAGGGAGAAGATAAGGAAGCTTTAAAATGGTCTGGGGACTGTCAAAAGGCCTTTTTAAATATCAAGGAAAAGCTGTTAATTGCTCCAGCATTGGGGCTCCCAGATATGAGAAATCCTTTCAATCTTTTTGTACATGAGAGAAAAAGAATAAATCTGGAAGTGTTAACTCAGGGTTCGGGAAATATTAAGAGATCTGTAGCTTATTGTTCAAAACAATTGGACATTGTTACAAAGGGATGGCCTTTTTGCCTTAGAGCTTTTGCCACCACTTGTGGCCTGCTTCAGGAAGCAGAAAAGTTGACATTAGGCCAGCCTGCACCACCTGCCCACACACCTTGCTGTGCACTTCCCTTGCTGGAACAAAAAGGAGGATACTGGCTGACCTCTGGGAAGCTTGGCAGATAAATGCCATCCAAATGTAACATTGAGAACAGTCTCTACTTTAAACCCTGCCACCTTACTTTCTCAAATGCCATGTGAATCTGTGCATGACTGTTTAAAATAATTGAACAAGTTTATTCTAGCCAACCAGATCTGACAGAATACCCTTAGACAGCTGGGACTGAGAGATGTTTACTGATGGAAGCAGTTTTATGGATCAGGGACAGTGGAGAGCTGGGTTTGCTGTGGTGACTCATCAACAAACATTAGAAGCTGAGGGGCTTCTCCCGGTACCTCAACACAGAAGGCGAAACCAGTAGCCCTTATTAGGGCACCCCAGCTAGGTAAAGGAGCACGAGTGACCATTTATGTTTCACATTTTCTGTTGGTCATGCTCATGGGGGCCATCTGGAGTAAAAGGGAACTCCTAACCTCTGGTGATAAAGAAATAAAACCTACTCAAAAAAAATCCCAGCCTTGCTAGTTGCCATTTTAGCCCCCCAAGGAAGTAGCTATATATAGGACATTGCCTCGGACATCAGCAGACAGTCTGGTGGCAAAAGGTAATCATCAGGCAGATGGGGTCACAAAGAAAACAGCAAGAAAAAATGTCCTCAAGACTTTGTTAATAAACTTAATGCCTAAAATAGATCTTGGCCCTAAATTTCCCAAAACAACCACTCAGAAAATTATTTTTAAAAGTCTCCTCTGTACTCAGAACAACTCTAATACTAGCACGGCCGCCTCCACACAAGGAGTTCAGGCCAAGGGTGAAGGGCTGACAGAAGGTAGGTAAATTGATTTCACTGTGATGCTAAGAGTAGCAGAAAATTTCAAATATCTACTCATTTTTGTGGTTACCTTCTCAGGCTGGGTTGAGGCCTTTCCCTGCCAGATAGAAAGAGGTTTTGAAGCCATCAAGGCCTTAATAAAAGAAATTCTTCTTCAGTTTAGTGTACTGGTTTCTATTCAGAGTGACGATGGCACTGCAGATCACACAGGATGTGTCCCAAGCCCTTGGCACAACTTGGAATCTACAAACAGCCTGGAGACTACAGTCCACCAGAAAAAAAAAAAAAAAAACTGAAAAGATGAATCATACTATAAAGAAAATTGTATCTAAAATCTGCCAAGAAACTAATCTGACCTGGGATAAGACACTGCCTATAGCCCTACTTAGAGTTAGAGTGGCCCCTAGGAGTGGGCTCAAGTGAAACCTTTTTGAAATTCTATGTGGGAGACCCTTCCTGTGTCCTGGCTCTAAAATATGAGACCCCAAACAGCTTACTTGTTAAATAATTTGATATCATTAAATATATACGATCTATAGGTCTGACTGTAACTGCTACTCATGTGGTTCCTGGTGGACATTACACTACATCGCATCCGGCCTGGCGATTGGGTACTGCTGAAGACCTGGAGAAATCAACATCCTGATGACCAACTAAGAAGGCCCCAGGGGAAGGGGCCCTGTGAAGTCTCGCTGATGACCAACTCCTCTGTCAAACTGTGGGAGTCAAGCCCTGGATTCACCATAGTCGAATGAAGCCAGCCCCACCTGATTCCTTGCCAAGCAGGAAAAAACAAGAAACAACTTTGGGCTCTTAGGAGTAGACAAGTGAGTCCCTATCATATCTTAAATATCTCTTCAAGAAAAATCCTGGATAAGTAATTTTTTTTTACCTTTTAATAAAATGATAAATGATATGCCCTCCTGATTATAATCATTATTTTGAGCACCATAAGAATCTTTACCATCCT
The DNA here is from genome assembly GCF_040939455.1 of Microcebus murinus. Classification (NCBI taxonomy): domain Eukaryota; kingdom Metazoa; phylum Chordata; class Mammalia; order Primates; family Cheirogaleidae; genus Microcebus; species Microcebus murinus. The sequence continues at coordinate 33,904,554 of NC_134108.1, forward strand.
CACTGCTTTGTGCAGAAAGATGGGATACCTGCCCCCACATTTCATTCCCTACCAGATGTATATTCCATACACTTATTTTATTATTACTTTTATTAGTATTATTGTTAGAATTGCTTGCATTCTAAACATCTTGTGTCACGCAGGAATAGTTTCTTGCCTCCCTTTATTTAGATACTCCTAGCACTTAGGCTTATCAAGAATGCCACTTTTTATTATTGTGACGTTAGTCACCCTTTTGCTCTTACTTCTCTTATCACATGACCTAGGATAACAGGACAATGCTATAGTCAAACTATTTCAGAGTATTGCTGCAGGGGGAAATCTGTCAGACTGTTAGATTTGCCAAGGCCTCCCCTGCTCTATCTGAGATAGACTGTTACAACTGGTAATACCTGTAGCAGATTTTTAAGACTTTCCCAATGCCACCATGTATCCATATCAGCCCTTCTCTCTGTTTACTTTCCAAGTTCAATTAGTCATACACCTACCCCTTGTTTCAACCTATGCCATGTTCTTAAAATTGGATGGTCACACTGAACCACAGGACCCCAACAGTCCTTGAACTGTTGGATTAATAGATGTAACCTGGAACAAGTTCAGAATCAGATTAGGAATAAGTCCTTGTTAGGTCAACAGATCATACATTTGAGATATCATGTAAATGGATTTTGGAGAGCCTGTATGAAACAAATTACAACCCAACTTAAGAGTATATGTCCTGTAACAAATAGCTGAGTCTCAGCCAAACACAGCAGCTAAGCTTCAGCCAATCATAGGCTGCCAACTGGTCAGACCATATTCACATAAATCAAATGCTGAGCTTTAACCAATCAAGGTGGTTTCTATATGTCACTTTCTTTTTCTTTCTATAAATAAACGAACTGCTCACATTGCTAAGTGGAGCTCTCTGAACCTCTACTAATTTAGGGTGATGCCTGATTCATGAATCATTTTTTGCTCAAAATCTCCTAAATTCAAATTTTAATTTGTTTAAAGTTTTTTTAATAATATCTATGATCAAAATAATAAATGTCATCCACACATTTATTATATTGTATTTTGTTTTATGCAATTAGAGAGATGTGTTGGACCTTGCTTGTTTACTTGTTATTTAATGCAAGAATTTTTTCTCAGACTTTTGTTCCCTCTTCATAAAACTTTTTAAGGTTGATCATGCTAAAATATTTACACCTCATCACTATAATCTCCAAAGGTTAGATTTATATTTAATATAAAGATTGAAAAGCACTTTAGAAGAAAAAGGAAAAGGTATAAATAAGACAAAATATTATTTAATAGATTAAGTAGAGATGACTTTAAATCCAATCTCACCTGTCTTCAAAACTTTTGACAGTATTGTCCAAGGTTGAGGTGTGTGCAGCCCATAAATACTTCAGCAGGTCATTAAATTTACTAGAAGGTGACTGCATATACTAAAGAAAAACAAACTTATTAATATTTGAGCAACTGTAACAATTTCTCTCCCTGAAATTCAATCATGTTCAGAATTTTGCAACATTTAAATGACAGTAGAATTTTGTTTCTAAGAATTAATATGTGTAAGACTAACGCTCTATAAAGGACACAAAAATATTTACTATTTTTAATAATAGCACATCCATCTAGAAGAAATGAACTTCAAGTGTCTTCAAAGAATCCATATTTTATACTTATCAGCAGGTCTTTATTTTTGGTTTGTCATTTTTTTTCTATTAACATTGTTAAAATTACCAAAGTATCTTAAGAGTAAGAAGAAAAAAATCTTGTTAGAGCATTTAACTTAATTAAGTCTAAAGTAATAAATTAATAATCTAAACAACTAATAAGTCTATCTTTTCTTTGCTGATTTTAGTCCATGTCTGTGTTTAACCAGTGTAATTTTTTAGTTACATCACTGAATATTTGAATAACACATAATTGTTTTGTTCTATCCATATGTGTTTATTCATTAATTTAACTGAAATGTGTTGATTGTTCTAAAATAAATTTGATAATTATATTTCTTCCAAGATCCCACAATTGACCTAAAATTTCAATTAACCAGACTAGCTTGTTCACCATTCAGCAAAATATCCTGCATGCTGACCATTAGTGTATAATTTATTTGAAGTGAGAAGAATGGATAGGTTTTGTGTTAACTTTGTATTGGAGCAGTGAGTGTTAATAACACACATAATGCCCCACTATAATGGATATTATTACTATATCTTGCATAACAATGTATGTTTTCATACTAAGGAAAATATTATATAATGCACAAAAAAATCCTAAGCAAAAAGTGTTATACAACAAAATAAATTCTTTTGCCATGTCCTAAGACTATAAAGAAAGAACCTGGTAAAAGGCATTCCATTTGTTCATTATCTCAGGGAAGGATGAACGACAGCTAGAAACATCATAACAAAACTTCTTCTCATCCTTGGGTGGTGGCAAAAGCCTAACTTGGTTTGATGATATCCCCATTATGCCAGATTCAACCGCAGCAAGGAAGGGTATTGAAGACAGAAAATAATTTAAATCTGTAAGAACAAAAGCCTTATTATTACACGAGCACTAACAAACATCAGAGGATATTTTTAAGGAAGCCATAAGTCATTAAGGAAAAATTCACAGATCCAGAAACATGTAATAAGAACTAGGCATTAGGAAAAAAAAATATTGACTAAAAATTCCTGAGGATTATATATATGTAACTTTAATGTGTTCTTGTTAATAATCCTATAATTGTAAATATATATTGGTTAAAGAACTTGACTATGATATTTTAAAACAAAAAGTAATTGTAATAGATCTGGCAGTATTCATTTTTCAAAGCATTAAGTAAAAAAGAAAGAAAGCTGTCAGCTTATTCACAGAATGGAAAAAAAAAACTCATTCAGATTTTATTGTGAATTGTATTTTTCCTAAAATACTTTAACATGATTAGAGCTCTAGTAAATAGGTATTTTCTATTTTATATATGTAAGTTTAATTTGTAGCCATGCTATCACTAAGTTCCTGCCTCATTCTATGTCTCCGAAGAAAAAATTTTGGATAAGTTTTGGCAATATATCATTGGATAATTGGGTTGACAGTCAAATAAGACCTTTTTATAAATTTGTTAAAAATTTCTCTCTATAGATTACCTATTCCAGCAGATTCAGACATTATAATTTAGTTAGGTATTAGACTTATACTGAGTCCCACTAGAAATCAGTGATACAGAATATTTCATCATAGACATGCATATATGAATATAGTCCTATGCCCTTGTATGGCAGGCTGATACTCCAAAGTACTAAACCAATCTGAGGATAACAAACTCTGAATTCTAGATCTGTGGCCACCCCTATTTGTGGGTCTTCAAAAATAATGATTAGGGGTAGGATGAAGAAAACACGTAAGGATACATATGATGTGCATCACTCTGAGAATGTGAAATTTAATGTGACCATGTTTCTAATTATTGGGAAATACCTCTAAGGAATTGTGTAAATTAGTTTCATTACCAAAGCATAAAATTAAATTAAAGAATTGGAAAATACCTTCTGGTTATTTTAGCATGAGGTATATGACTAAAACCTTAGATTACTGATTGATAAAATGAATTGCAGTCAGTCTTTATCTCTGACATGTTTATGAGTTTCAGTATTAAACACATCTGGTCTGAGCAAAATGAAACAGCATCATTTTTCTTGGTCTCTCACTTCTAATCCTCGTTCTGCAGACTCGCTGTCACTAGTGGGACCTCCCACTTAATTTCCAGTTTTGATTCCTTAGAGACTGTCACTCTTTGCAGTTCCTCATTTCAGTCCTTCTTTGAAAAGCTGAATATGTCCTAAGAAATTATTATTGACATAATGGCTGTTAAACCATATAATGTGACATAAAGACCACAAGGTACATGGTGAAGTAGAGTCCTTTTTTAAAAGGAACAGGACTGTTTTTGATTTGTTTCTGTCCTTAAGATTCTAGGTTTGAATGCTTTCTTTTGGGAAAGGTTAATATCTATTTTGCGACTTAAGTCAACTTACCAGCCCACCAACTATCCACAGAGAGGCACAGTTTATCTCCAGATGCATAGCCACAGCTTGTCGTATGGGTTGGATCAGCTAACCTGCCTAGAGAAGAGAGGATGCACAGTTGAATTTATTATGCACATTTTGAAACTGGCTATAATTGTTGCTTAATCAGATACATTTCATTTGCAGATGTAAAACCATTTATTTCTGAAAAACTTGTGTTTGTATTCCCACCCTACTTTATCTTTTATGTTCTACCTCTCAGCCAATTTCTTTTCTTTTCCTTAACAGCTTTATAATTTTCTGCTTATGAATTATATGTCAGATATTTTTTGCTTCTGTAAGTATTAGCTCTTCTACATCTTCCTCTACCTCTTGGTCAAAAGTTATGGAAGCAATACGTATAATGATTAAAAGAGGTAGTTTAAAATCAAACCAAATCCCTGCTCCATAATTTACTAGTTTGACTTCTAAATAACAATGACTTATGCCTTAGTTTCCTCATCTATAAATCAAGGATAATAATATAAACTACATTTTAATGTTTACATTTATGATAATATAAACTACAGTTATGTGAAGTGAGGAAAAGTATCAAGTGTTTCACCTGTAATATATATTATGTAAATATTAGAAAATAATATTTCTTTTCTTTGTCAAATGACATTTCTATTTCTCTCTCTCTCTCTCTCTCTCTCTATCTATCTATCTCTCAATAATTTCTTTATTGGCTGCATTATCAATGGGTGCTGGGAAACAGACACCACTTTCTCATGAGCTTCTTCTGCTAGCCAGAACAAAAATATCTTTCAATGCATGAATATTTTATTCCCAAACATATCTGCTGTCTGTACACTATACAATGCCTATTTCCAAGAAGAAGCAGTCATTTGCAGATCAAGATCCTCGTGAATAAGGTACTGCTCATTTATAACCCCATATCCATGATTGGGTAATCACAATTAAGACTTCAGGAAATTCAAACAAATTTGGCATCACCTTTTGATCTTAGTGTGTATCCCTTGACTGTTCTGTTCATCTTGTTGCTTATAAAGGAGTCTGCTACTTAGTAGAAGTTTAGTAAATATTTTTTAAATGCTCTATAGATTATATATGGTGTCTTTTTGTAGTTGGTAACTATGTTTTAGGCCTTACTGAAGTTTCTAATAGAAACAGACAACCCATAAAAGACGGATTTGTGGAGGAGAAAGAGATGTGGAAATATAATGATTATGAGTGAAAAAGAGGGAAAGGTAAAAAATCAATTTTCAAAAACATGCTATGGTGTATACAGAGCCCTATTACCCATTGGTAGATCATTAGAATGAAAAAAAGAGTCATACTTACCTGAACTATATTGCCAGCCATGCTGCAGAGGCAATCCCCATAAAATATTTTGTTCATTTCCTGGTGAGAATTTTTCAAAATACCTGGCTGTCTGGTTCAATAAGATTTTATACAGCCCCATTCTCTCAGGGAATACCCATGGGTCAACAATGTACACCCCATTCTCCACCCTGTAGTCACTGAACTGACCAGGACTCTCCTTCCACAGAGGGGGCTCCATATCTGAGAGAATGGAAGCCCATGCTAGAGAAGCAGAAAAGCAATAAACTAGTATATGAACCCAGCAAGGAAGGAAAGCCATTGTACCAAAGGTGGCGATTGAGATTGTGGCTGGGTATTTATTGGAGAATGGAGGAGGAAGTCATAATACTTTCTTACATCACATCTTATCAATACTTTAAATACTTTTTCTTGGATAGGGTGAAAATACAGAGGAAATGTGAACATTAGCTAACATTCAAGGTAACTGAAATGTGTAATCTATTCAGTGTCAGAATGTGACTACAGGGTTAGGCTTGTCTATAATATATTAGATAAAACTATTTGTCAACAAAAACCTTCCAGATGTTTCCCAGCCTACGCTGTGATTATAAAATATATTGTAAATGGCATTAGGATGCTTTCCTCTCATAAAAATACTTCAACATATTTTATGGAAAATTCTAAATAGTTGAAGGTGAACATACTAGGGTTTGTAATAATGTGTAAAGGTTTACTGAAAAATATGTGTATCCAGTTATAATACAACTTTCTGCTTCAAGAAAGAAGTTTCAGAAATTTCAATTATATCAAATTAGCCCAATTCAATAGCAAAAGCCAGTCTGTTGGGAAAAAATCTGCTAGTTAATTCCCAATATCCATTTTCCATTCTTTATCAGTAAAACGATCTTAGAATTTTAGCTGGGATATGGTCTCACAGAATTAAGGCTAAATTTTCAGTATCCTTTGCACAAAAAACCAACCATGTGACTAAGTGTTGGCCATTGGGACATAAACAGAAATCGTGTTCACAACTTCTGGGATATGTCCTTAAATAAAGGGCACGTGCCACTTGCTCTTCCCTTCTTCCATGTTGTGGCTTGGATTACGGATGTGACGGTTCAAACTTGACCCCTAAGCACAAGGCACTATCTTAGGAGTGACAGAATGTAAAGCTGGAGGTTGTCTGAGTCCCAGCAGACTATGGAGCCATAAGATATCCCTGAATTCCCAAATCTGAATTTTACCTGAGAGAGAAACATCCTGTTTCCTTGTTTCAGCCACTGTTATTTGGGTTGCATTCACATAAAGTCAAAATGCTTGCCTCATTAATAGGTAGTGCACTTGAAATGCTCAATTATTATCATAATTAGATCCATATGCTTCATAGCAGTTCAAGGGCACTGCTCACTCCTGGCATGGTCCAGATTAAATATCTTTCAGCATAATGCAACTCTTTATTTCTTTCATATTATTTACTCAGTAGCCATTTGACCATTAACTATTCAATTTTGGGGGATATATTAATATAAAAGGGAGGTGTTAGGAATTGCTATTGTGTTCTTGATCAAGAACACAAGCATTCTGGATGTCACATTCCATCTTTATAAAAAATAAATACATGAATATGTACTCTAAGATGTTTCTCTAAAATCAAGGATCAGGATCATTCTCAATGGAGAAACCTTAAGAACATTCCCTTTAAAGTCATAAATAAGTTAGTAAAGATAATGAAATTAGGGGTATAAAATTGAGAATGAGAAAGCGGTAGTACAATTTTTTTTGCAGATGATGTGAAAGTATTGAATATTTGGAAAATATAAGAGAATAAACTAGAAGGATAACTACAAAGAAAAAGGAAATTTAGTAAAGAGGATAGGAGCTAAATTAGTATATAGAGGTCAATAGCTTTGTATGTAAAAGCAATTGGAAAATACAACAGTGGAAATACAGTGAAGAAAAGTCCTTATTTTAAGATCAACAAAAGGACCAACATGCTTGGAAATAAGTGTAATCGTGTTAGATCCATTTTGCAGGATTTGTTATTACCTGGAGAACCAAATCAGAACAAACACTCTAAGTATGTCTTTTAATATTTCTGTGTTTCATTTTCCTTAATTATAATGTAGAAATAGTGTTACATGCTTCTAGATCTACTAATTATGACTCCATTTCAAGTCGTCTGAGTTTGACATTTGGATAAGTAATTTGTATTAGATATTGTATAGAAAATATGTGTTGAGGCACATACAAAAACAACATCTCAAACTCCAAAATTTCAATGTGAAATGAATACTTATACCTTAATTTATAAATAAGAAAACTAAGGCTTATCAGGGTTAAGGAATTTCCCCAAAGTTATACATGTTGCAGATGGGAAAGCCTAAATTTCATCCCAAGTCTGCTGGATGTCAAACCAGGGTTCTTGTAGACTATGCTGTATTATGCCACAAACTAATAGCACAAATAATAGTACAGGGAAATTTTAACTTATTTAAGGAAGAAATTGCGTTTAAAAAAGCCAGCATTTTACACATTTCAAGACAGTTTATTCATTTGCCTAGAATGCTGATTGTAAGTGTATATTTAAATAGCCATAATGTTATGGAAACTGCCAAGAAATTAAAGACAGAAGATCTGTAATATCATCTTAACCTTGTCACTAGCAGCATAAACTTGGGGAGTCTAAATTTGCTTCTCTACAAAATGAAAATAATGAAACTATTCTTTTCTATTACACAAAGGAATTGGGAGAAGACAAAATGAGTGAAAGAGTATAAAATAATGCAAAAATCATAATTACAAAAAGCATTTTTATAAGAATCAAGAAACAGCCTTGGGATATGTTTGGTCCACTTCCATATTCTTTTAAATATGTGCTTTGACTTACAAATGATTTGGATATATTCTTGAATTACCTCAGTGCAGTCATCCTTCTCCTCCTTTACCCACCCTCAAAAACAGTAGAGAAGTTTAGATTCTTTTGCATGCAAAACACATAGCTCACAGTCACAAATGAAGAGTGATAATAATAATAAAACTTCTTTAAAATTATCAAAAGGAAAAACTATGTTTAACATTCCTAACACGAAATAAAAATTCTTGGCAAATATCGTAAAATACTTAACTGGCTAACATTTAAGAAGTAGTATTATCTTATAGTTAATTTTTTTGTTGTTGCTTTAGATATATTTATATATGATTTTTAGTATAAGGGTAATTATATTTTTACTGACTAAATATTTTATGTGTATACTTTTTTCTCTGAAATTGTTTTTTGTTTACTCCAATGTAAAAGGATTTTTACATTCTTTCCTATGGTATGAAATATAGAGGGGAATAAAAATAAAGCAAAACACAAAAATGGTATTTCTTTGGAACAAGGATATAGATATACTTGAAAATTATATATTATGAAACATACTTATCAAGTAGTATAAACTACCTGTGAAGACAAAGATATTTGATGAATTCTGATGTAGTTCAGGTAAACAATCAACTTCTTGAAAGGTCTCTAGAGTCACAGTATGGAATATAACTAAAGATACAATTTAAAATACAAGAAGTACAGAAGACAAGAAGTTGAGAGATAAATCAGGCCAACATGTGACTCTGATTATCTGTTATCATTCTCCTTTGATAGAGGAAAATGTTTCATGTAAAACTAGGTATAGGAGGGAAAACAAGGAGAAGCCACTGGGTTATAAACTAAGAGCTGATGAAATAGGGATTTTGCTGTGTGCTCCCCCAAATACCTGGATCCAGACAATTATCCAGACAAAATCCAAAATATATGAGTTCAGACAATTTAGGATAGACCTGCCTGAGGAAAAATAAGTACAGATTTGGTAGGAATTTATTAGTACAACTATGTTTAATCAAGACAATAGGATTTCCTAGCTCATTCTTCCTTTCCTTTTTTCATCTGTTCTTAAACTGGCTCCATTCAAGATAAGCACAGTCTTAGAAAACAATAATGGACACAATAGAGATTGGAAAATATAATGTAATAAAATGAAAAAAATCCTTACAACATTAAAATGGAGAAATAATCAATATGTAGACAACCTATATCAGTAGAAAAATGATACAAGGAGATAGAGTTCAGACTATATTTATCTATAATCTCAGAAATTATGGACAACAAAAGCTTTCCTATCTGAAGAAGAGCAAGAAAAAGTTGAATAAAAAATCCAAAGAAGGCCAGGCACATTGACTCACATGTGTAATCCTAGCACTCTAGGAGACCGAGGTGAGAGGATTGCTTGGAGGTCAGGAATTTGAGCTCCATCTTTACCAAAAATAGAAAAACTTAGCCAGGTGTGGTGGTACATGCCTATAGTCCTGGCTATTCAGGAGGCTGAGGCAGGAGTATCATTTCAGCCCAGGAGTTTGAGGTTGCAGTGAACTGTGACGATGCCACTGGACTCTAGCCAGGGCAACAGAGCAAGACTCTGTCTCAAAAATAAATAAATAGAAAAATAAAAAAGAAAGAAATCAGAAATCCAAAGAACACTTCCTGAAATTAAGAACACCTTGAATTCATAGCATAAAAAATACTGATTAACCTATACTTAGCCATATCCTGTGATATTACTTAATACAATAGATGAAGATAGATTTAAATGGAATCCAAGCAAAGTAAACAAGTCACATACAAGGACAGAACAGTATTCATTCGCTTTTTATCACTGCCATACCCAATATCAAAAGTTGGTGGAGCAATTTGTGCAGAGACCATTGAGAAAATACATTATCTCCTAAAAGTTTTAAAGGAAAGATTTGGATCTAGAGATCAATCATTACATTTTGGAGCATAAGAATAGAGGGTTGCAGAAAGGGTACTTTCAAAAATACCAAGTAAAACATTTATTACCTGATAATTTTAATAATATCACAAAAAGTTTTAGAGCTCTATGAAAGTTAGTGAGTGATTTGTGTTCAGTACAGAGAAAACTAAAAAAAGAAAAACTCCTTAAGGAAAAAAACTTAAGGAAGAATAAAAAGTTGTATAAGAAAGAAATATGGCTGTACAATGTGGGTCAGTTGCAAATAATATTTACATAACCATATTAATTTAACAATAGATATTTATTTCACCAAAAAATTTTTAGTTAACAACTCTGGGAATTTGAGAGGAAGAGAAATGTGTGTGTGTGCATAGTATGTAGCAAAAAAGTGCTAAATCTTCCATAGTATGAAGTCCACAGACAGTATCTTAAATAAATAAATATCAGTATAATAAAACCATTAAATATAAAAGTGTGTATGTACAAGTATATGTATATGTATATATGTGCATACATATGTTTATATCTATATTACTTTGATTAAAAATAAAATAAAATTAAGAGGAAATTTGGCTTTGAAAATGGGAAGCAAGAAAGTCACTGCTAGGAACAAATGATGAAAGAATTTTTTGTTCCCCTTTTAAATGAGGCATTTAAAAATATTTATAAATGTTTTATAAGGATCCAATACTCAAACATTTCCTCACATCCGTCAATTTGTATTCTCTATTCCTTCATTCCAATAAAAATACATACATGCCAGTATCTTAAACTTAACATTCAACTTTAAAATTAAGAAACCCTCTCTTGAATCTACTTAAACCTAGAGCCAGCCACTCTTACTCTCCACCCCATCTGTTTTACTGCTCCACTTTGTAGCAAAACTCCTAGAAAAAAGTTGTATACAGTTATAAATATTTCTGATGCCATTTTCCCTTAAATCCCAATCTTATCAGACTCTAACCTCTCTACCAAGAGAAGTGTGAATGTTAACAAATATATATACAAGGAATTGATTATAATTATTGTCCTTGGAATTAATTGTAAACTCTTTCAACAAAGATATAAGAGACAGTGACAGAAATAAATCAATAGGTAAGTCCTAGCATGTTAAGTCCTTGCAAGATTGGAATATAAGCAAGAATGACCTAGAAAGAGAAACCCACAGAAAGTGGACTAATCAAAATTAAGACAGCTTTGAAGTTTTAGATAATAAGAGTCAAGGGTATGAACTTGATATGGTTTGCCTGAAGTATGATGACTGACAAAAATCATTGGAAGGGAATATATCAAGAACTTGAGAGGAAGGAAAAACTCCTGAAGTGGGAGTTAGAGGAGCTCTACAGACTTTCTACCCAGTGAAGTTACCACTCAACTGGTGAAAATTATGAGTAACAGCCAATTAAAGTCCTTGGAAATTGACATAAGGGCATACAGCAAAAGGAGAAACATTTATTCCAAAAAAAACTACTGAATTTTTATAATATCAGTGAGACTCTGTGGCATTTGAGCCCCAACTTGCTTCTATCCTCTTTATACCCAGCTCAGTGTGACAGAAGCTATACTCCAGGTATGTGCAACCAAAAAGACAAGGTCCTTTTCCCCTACGTGTGGTATCATCTCTCAATTGCCCACCTCCCCCCACCCCAATCTCTGTTTTGCAGAAGCTCTAAACAGGCAGGTGCCACTGAGAGGATCAGGGCTCCCATGACCCATCCATTTCCCACTTGCAGGGAATAAGCTCTACTCAAGGCACAGGAGGCCTAAAATACTAGTTCCAAATCACCCACGTCCCAGCACACTCATAGGCATAGATTGCACGCTGAGAGGAGCAAGCCAAGAAGACCAGGGGCACCCTACCCACATAGAACCCATCTTGTACAGCAGCAGTTTTACTTGTAGAGAAGTGAGTTGCCACTCCTGCGGCTAGCTCAGATGCAGTGGTTCAAAGGCTCTATCCTCTGGATGGTTTAACATCCCCAAATTAATGTAATACCCAATATTAATGAAATAAAAAAGGCATCTGATCATCTCAAAAGAAACAGAGAAAGCAATTGACAAAATACAACATCCATTCCAGATTAAAAATTCCTGGAAAACTAGAAATAGAAGAGGATTTCCTCTGATAAAAAGGTTCCTCTAAAAACCAATAGCTAATATCATTCTTAATGGTGAAAGATTAAATCCCTTTTACCTATGATGAGGAAAAAGGCAAAGATTTTGGTTGTCACCACTTCATTCAATATTGTCCTGGAGGTCCCACTCAATGCAATAAGTACAAAAAAAAAATAGAAGACCTACCAATGGAAATGAACTATACAAGTATCTTTATTCACAAACAATGTGATTATGAATGTAGAAAATTTTAATGAATGTACAAAAATTCTACTAGTAATAATAGGTAACATTTTTCCCAGATTAAGATGAATATGTAAAAATTAATTATATTTTTATATGTTAGCAAAGAATAGAACATCAAATTTAAAAGTATTTTCAATAGCATCAGCTATCTTTACTCAGCTGTATATATATATATATATATATATATATATATAAACAATATGTGCAAGATCTCCAAACTAAAAATGATATATCTTGTTGAAAGAAATAAAGAAAATCTTTTAAATAAATGGAAACATGCATCAGGTTGATGGAACAAAAGACTCACTATTATTTAGATGTCAATTCTTTCTAAATGGATCTATTGTTTTAATATAATCCCAATAAAAATCCTAATATATTTATTTTATAAAATTTTATGAGCTATTTCTTGATTCAATATGAACATAAGGTAGCCTAAACAATACTGAAAAATACAAAATTTGACTGACTTACTATATCAGATTTCAAGACTTACTCTAAAGCTACAAATAAGCAAGAGAGTGTGGTACTGATTTAAGGATAGAGGAATAGATGAATAGCATCAAATAGAGAATCCATAAATATATCCCCAAATATATAGGCAATTAATTCTCCATAAAAGTGTCAAACTCTTACAGGGAAAAATAATCTAAAAAAAATAAAATAAAATAATCTATTCAAAAAATAGTGCTGCAACAACTGGATAATCAAAAGGAAAAAATAAACTTTGACATTTACCTTAAATTATATCAAAATTAAGTAAAACATGTTCATAAACATAAGCATAAAAACTAAAACTGTATCTTGTAGAAGAAACGTGGGGGGAATTTTCCTTCAGGGATTAGGCAAATATTTCAGCATTTGGAACATAAATATAAATTCATACATTGGATATTCATAAAAATTAAAGTCTTCTGCTTTCTAAAAGATACCATTAAGTAAATAAACCAGATATCCACAGACTGAGAAATATTTTGTATCTAGCATATATAAAGAACACATGCAACTCAATAAGAAGACCCAACAGAAAAAATAAACAAAATATTTGAACAAGCATTTAATGGAATAAGATATATGAATGACCCACAAGCACATGAAAATATGATGGAACATCATTTGTTATCTGGGAAGTAGAAATTAAACTACAATGTAATAGCACTATGTTCCTGTCCACTAAAAAGTCTAAAATTAAAAAGAATGGCAAAGCTATGCATTGTCTAGACCAGGCATTCTCAAACTACAGCTCGGGGGCCACATGCGGGCTGCCTAGCACATTTATCCGGCCCTCCGGATGTTTATGCCACCACTGCCTGTCCTGCTTAGCAGTTGACTCGTCCCGGGCCCACAGTGTGCACTCTCCAACGGTCTGAGGGACAATGAACTGGCCCTCTGTTTAAAAAGTTTGAGGACCCCTGGCTCTAGACTGTGTAGTAACTGAAATGGTCATACATAGCTTAAAATGATACGACTTTGGGAATAATTTAAGAGCTTATTTTAAAACTAAAAGAAGTCATTTTATCAAAAAGACACCTGCACTCAAATGTTTATCACAGCACTATTCACAATTGCAAGATGAAGAATCAACCCAAGTGCCTATCAATTCATGAGTGAATAAAAAAAAAATAAAAAATAAAAAAAATATATATATACACTGAGTGCTCCTCAGCCATAAAAAGGATTGTCATTTGCAGCAACTTGGATAGGACTGGAGAACAGTATCCTAAGTGAAGTGTCTCAGGAATGGAAAAATAAATAACACATGTTCTCAGTTATAAGTGGGAGCTGAATGATAGGCGCACATGGTCAGTGGTATAAAGGACATTGGAAACTAAGAAAGGGGTAGGGTAGGAGGGAGGTGAGGGATAAACCTTAGCAGTTGGGTACAATGTACACTATTCTGGTGATGGGAACACTAAAAGCCCTAATTCAGCATTATACAAATCATTCACATAATAAGAAAACTCATCTCTCTAATATTTTGAAATAAAAATTATAAAAAATAAGTCCTGAATGATCTCAAAGAACATAATCATTATCTGTAAAGTAAAAATCCACAATTTAAAAAATTGGCATGCTTTAAAATATTTCCATACAGATATTTTACTTTAAAAAAAAAAACTATGTAAAAATAAAACAAGAAAACAGAGAACTTAAAATTCAAAAAGGTGGTTCCATTGAGTGGAATCAACCAGCATTTTGCATATTCCATGATATGGAATGCATGTGTATAGTCATTATCTTTATTACAGCTTGATTAAATTATATCTGTTTCCCCCATGTTGAGATCCGCCAAATGCTGGAAGAGTGCCCTCTTCATCTTTATATCCCCAGGAGGTATATGTGTGTCCTCTGGCATAGAGTAAGCCTGCAATAAATGCTTATGGCAGAAATGGTGAATGAATGAATGAATACGTTAACAAGGACCTACAGCAGCAAACCATCCAGATCAATACAGTAACCGAGTGACGGCAAAAATAATCAAATCATGGACATGAGCATGAGACATCTCACAAATGTCTGCCTTTCTGTGATGTGACATGAGAACAGTGGAGAGCTCTTGGCTTACCAGTAGTCTGTAACCTGAGATTCTAGAAGCTCAGTATTTGGAAAGACGTTACACCATTCTGAGTTTTCAATTCTTAAAATATAACTTGATTGGTGTGGCAATTGTGTCAAGCAAAGATATTACTTAATAATTGTCAGCAAATGTTAGCCATGTCTAATCCACATAGCATATTATTATCACTTAGAATTAAATTAATTGAAAGCCTTGCTAGTTTCAATAATTTTATTTTTTTGTATAACTCAAAAATATTAGAAAATATTTTTCTATTACAATTTTATTTGTCAAATCCATTGTCTTCTATCACTCAATCTATTGTAATTTTCTTAAATTTACCTCAGGAAAAAAATAGGTGTCTTTTTTTTACACATATGCAATAATAACAGATAATGATACCATAGAATTGTGCTGATACTAAAACAGAAGTGATCTATGGATCATTAAAAACATTGCTCTAATCTTTCTGCATATGAAGTGGTTTGCTATATCATAGATTGAAGACTTAAAATGAAATCTCTTTTATCTTAATTATAATCTTTACTGTACAGAGTAGTCTAAGAAACATATCACTGTTGTGTAATCTTCCAAGAAGGCAAACATTTACTCAGGTAAAATCCACCATGAACACATCTGTCAAGCAAAAATCATAGATTTTTAAAATATTAGGACCACCACATTAAGCCGTGGTTTCAGGACAACCACTGTCACCACTACTGCTTCAAACCTCCACCTCATTCACAACACTCCTTGAAGTACTTTCTCCTGTGGGTATTTGTCTTAGCTTTATTTTCTCAGTTTCCAATACTTGTTATTTCTTTGTGTAGATTAGGTTTCTGCCTATTGTAGTCTTTCTACCTGAAGAATTTCCTTTAATCTTTCTTTTAGTGTAGATCTGCTGGCAATGAATTTTCTCAGTACTTGTTTGTAAGAAAAAGTATTTCCCCTTAATTTTATTGCAAGTATTTTCTTTGGATAGAATTCTGGGACTGATAGGTTTTTTGGTATTTTTTTTTTTATCTTTTCGGTATTTTAATGATGTCTTTCCATGGTCTACTAGATTGCATGGTTTCTTTTTATTAAATTTATCATTTGTAATTATTATAGATACATAATAGTTGTACATATATATATGAGGTACATGTGATTTTGATATAGCATACAATGTGCAATGATAAAATCAAGGGAATTGTAGTGTCCATCATCTCAAGAATTTGTTACTTCTTTATCTTAGGAACATTCCAATTCCACTTTTTCTGTTATTTTAAAATATGCAATAAATTATTGTTAACTATAGTTGCCCTATTATACTACCAAATACTAAATCTTATTCTTTCTATCTAACTGTATTTTTGGATTACATGGTTTCTGATGAGAAATCTGCTATCTTCCTTACCTTCACTCCATTGTGGGTAATCTGTCTTTCTTTCCCCTCTGTCTACTTTCAGGATTTTCCCTGTGTCTTTTGGTTTTAGCAGCTTGAGTATGATAACCACACTGTGTTTATTTATACATTCTATTTAGTATTTTCTGAGCTTCAGGTCTTGTGATTTCATATCTGTTATTAATTTTGGAAAATTCATACCTGTTGTTTCTTCAAATACCCCTCTACCTCATTCTCTTCTCTTTTTCTCTGTTCTGTTTTTTATTTCTGCTGTTAAAAGACAAACTTTTGACAAATTAAATTTATCAGAGTTTATTTGAACAAAGAATGATTGATGAATCAGGCAGTACTCAGAACCAGGGGTTCTGAGAGCTGGGTTCCACCCAGCCATTCAGGCAGGCAGTATTGACAGGTAAAGGAAGTGACATACAGAAACAACTTGATTGGTTACAGCTCAGTATTTGCCTTATTTGGGCATGGTCTGATCAGTTGGCAGCCTGTAATTGGCTGAATCTTGGCCACTATGATTGGCTGAGACTCAGCTTTCTGTTCCAAGAATATACTTATGTTGCAGTTTATGTAGTAAGTTAAATTGCATTTTGCTACATAGCAATTCAAAGCAAATTCAATTTAATATTACTCTTAATTTTTGTGTTTCAAATTTGGTTATTTTTAGTGAACTGCTTTTAATTTCAACAATTTTTTAACTCAGCTGTGTTGAGTATATGAATGAGCTGGTCATAGGCATTTTTCATCTGTTACTGTGCTTTAGATTGGTAGCATTTCTATTTGATTTTTTAAAATTTCCATCATTTTGCTGAAATTATCCATATGATTCTGTATGTTGATCTCCTTTTCCATTAGAGCCTTTGATATAATAATTTTAAATTCCCTGTCAGATGATTTTAGTGTCTGTGTCATACCTGAGTCTAGTGCTAATTTATTTGAATCTTGGGAGTACGTTCATTTCCTTGACTTTCATATGCCTCGTAATTTTTCTTGAATATGGACGCCTTACGTAAGACAATAGACACCAAACTAAATAGATTTTTGCTTGGATGTAGGCACACTTTTCCTTCTGTTAGATCTTTCCTTAGCACAGGGATTTTTATTAATCTTGCTGAGCTAGATGTGAGAATTTTTTTGTTTCTATGGTTATACTCAGTGAACTACAGACTTTAAATTTCTCTAGTGGGGCTGATTTATCAGAGAATCATTCTTAATATCATCTCCTCATTCAGCTTTAGACTTTCCCTTTGTGACATAATTCAGAATTTACATCTCTTGTGTCTCTGCCAGAGTGTTTCACAGTTCCTTTTACTTGACACTTGTTAGCCTAGTGGGGTGGGACACAGACACTATTTGTGACATTCTGAGTAAGACTCCATGTTAGGCAGGAACTGGTGAAGAGTGTGGCCTGCACAAGTGCTGTTGACTCTCCTCCAGCGATAGTTCTGGACCTGCTAGTTATCTTTGCCCATCTTCATAGAAAGAGTTTTTCTATTACCTTTTCCCAGATGCAAATAGTTTTCATCTGTACTCTAAAATTGACATTTTTGTTTCCACCAACAACTCTGACAGATTAAGGCTTTTTTTCCAACATGAAAATAGGAGATGAAGGGTCCTAATGGAGTTTTGTGCCATTCTTCTAGTACCTGCTATTCCTCTCCTTACCTGTTCCATGGGGGAAAGTTTCTCAGGGCTCTCCAATCTTCCCTGTGACAAACAATATTTTTTACTGGTGAAGTGCATGGTAGGTGAAAGAGGAAACTGAAATGGCATCCCCAGGTAACTGGTTTAGCCTAAGACTTATATGGCTCCAATTCAATTCCCAAGGCCCCTATTTACCCAGAGGCAGGGGTGAAGCATAACTTTCTTCATCTATCTTTAAATGGCAGCTATCTCCTCCTTTCCTCTTAAACTTATGTCTTTTTCTAGCTTTAGTGTTTTCTTGCCCTAAGATGACCTAAATGACAAGCACTCAACATTCAATGCAAACTGTCTTTGTACAAAGGTAGATTAATATTTATCTTTCCTTTTTATGTGTTCTTAGTTCTAAGTTCCAGTTCATTGAGTTGATTCACTCAAGGAACATGTACAATATTTGCCTGCCCTTTATTATCCAAACAAAAATTGTTTCCAAAGTCTTTATGTTCTTTTCCTGAATCTTAATTGACAGACGGAGGATGTGCCATTCTGTCAGCAAAAACAAATTTTTTTCAACTTTTCAATCCAAATGGTCATATATATCAAATATTCAAGCACAAATCACTTCTTTCAAAGATCTGAACCTAGAATCCCCTAGACTCGCCTTTTCCATTTGATTTCCTTCTATCGTGTCCTCTTGTTCCATTTTAAATAATAGACAAATATAATCCTCATTCTCTTCACACACACTTTGTCTATTTATATTTCTTTGCCTTAACTGACAGCTCTCTTTTCCCTGACACACTGTTTTCCCTGGTAGGTAACTCCTGGGCATCCTCGTTCACTTACAGCTCATAAATCACATCATTCAGCAAGATGCAAGATGCAAGCCGCCCCCATTGAACACCCTATTCACACAGTTTTATATCATCGTCATTTCTATCTATTTTCACCTCCATTCTTTTAGTATTTTCCAGGGATTCGTAATAATGTTCTCTCTAGTTTTAAATAAATAATTGGATACCTCGCTTTTTGGTTTTTATTCTTATCGTCTATCACTAATTCTATAGATAGAATCAAAACTGGTTTCCAGATTTAGATACTCATTAGCAACAGGAACATTTTCCTTGATAGCTTTGACACTTGCCCTCCTCTGACAATGTGGATCTCTAATCCTGTATGAGAAACATTGCTATGGTAGATGCAAAGTGGCCACAAATTCTTTGTAGCTAGACCCATGCAGAAGAACACTTCACTGCTTCTTCAACTGTAATGCTTTGTGATTTACTTTCATTAATAACATGTGGTGAAAATGATGTTGAATAACTTCCAAACCAAGACTTCAAGAGGCCTTAGAGTTTCTATTTTGCTCTCTTAGTATATAGACGCTATGCAAACAAGCTCCAGCTAATTTGTTGAAGAAACATTGGTGGAGAATCAGATGATAGCCAGACAACCAGCAGACATGAGGCCATCCTAGAGGATCCAGCCTCACTCCAGTCCCCATGTGACTGAGTCACATGAGTGAGCCCAGATGCAAGCAGTAAAACTGTCCAGCTGAGCCTAACCCAAATTGCTGGCCCACAATTGTAAGCTCATAAATAAACTGTCTTTACAAGACACAGGATTTGGGAATGGTCTGTAACAGCAATAAATAACTCACATAAACAGCAAAGGAGTTTGGAATTCAGAAGTTTTTTAGATTTTAGAAAGATAATACAAGCATTATGTAACAGCCTGAGTAGAGTCTGAACCTGAACCCTATAATCAAACACATTAAAGTTTCTATAATGAAATGTATGACAGTCAATCACACTTAAGGAGCTAAAGGCAATAAATCATTACAGTTTGTTTATGTAATGCTGAGCTGATAAAAGAAATAGTTCTTTTACTTCATTTCATGGAAAAAACAAAATTTAAAATTTTTGATAATTACTTAGATCTATAGCTTTATCTGAAATATATTTTGTTATCCATCATAACAATTACACACAAATCTTTTTACAACAATCACCGAATTCACATGATATTGTGTATTCATCTATTATAATGATAATAGCTGAGTGTTTACTATGATTTTTATAGGGCAGTCAATAGAAATTTAAGAAATCTTATTTGCTGCATTGAAAATCTCCAAAACTTATTTTGCACTACTGAAACTTTCTATATTTTGACTATTACTTTCCCATTTCCTCTTTCCCCTGGCCTGGAAGACATCATTTACCCTCTGCTTCCATGAGTTCAACATTTTTAGATTCCTCATATAAGTGAGATCGCACAGTGTTTGTCTTTCAGTGTCTGTTTTATATCACTTAGCATAATGTCTTTCCTGCTCATCCACGTTGTTGCAAATGGTAGGATTTCCCTCTTTTTATTCAAGGCTGAATAATATTTCATTGTGTATATATACATACACACACATATATATCACATTTTCTTTTTATTCATCTGCTAGTGGACATTTAGGTTATTTCCATATCTTGGCTACTATTAATAATGCTGGAATGCAGCATTAACATGGGAATGCAGATGTTATATAGTATAGTGCCTGTAACAATACTGCATCATATACTTAAAATTTGCTGAGAGAACAGATTTTGCGATAAGTATGATTATCACACACAAACAAAAATAATGATAATGATAAAAGGGGGGCAGGAGAAAACCTTGGGACATGATCAATATATCTATAGCCTTGAGGGTGGTGATGATTTTCTGGGTATATACTTATTCTCAAACTCATCGAGTTGTATACATTAAATATGTACAGCTTTTTACATGTAATCATATCTCAATAGAGTGTTTTTTAAAGAACTTTCATCTGCTACATTTAATTTTATTTTTCTATATTGGGTGCATTTATTATATCCTTTCTCCATAAGGGAGCGTCACATTACTAGTATAAAGTTATTATAAGCATTCTATAGATTCCCCTTGTTCTAGAAAAAATTGCTCTGATAATACATTATTATTTTCCAAGACTCAAGAGCCAGAAGTAGAACAGTGGCAGCAGCAGTGGCTTTGGCAGCTGTGGACTGAATACAAGTAACAGAATCATCACGATTCTTCAGAGTGTCTTCAGGTTCTGTCATTCAGTCGGCAGTCTCAGTGCATTTGTGGAGGAACACTTGTGTTAACATCAGAGGCATTTAATAAGGAGCTTGATCCTGTACAGAAACTCTTTGTGGACAAGATTAGAGAATACAGACCTTAGCGGCAGGCCTCTGGAGGACCTGTCGATACTGGCCCAGAATACCAGCAAGAGCTGGAGAGGGAGCATTTTAAGCTTACGCAAATGTATGGTAAAGCAGATACAAATAGGTTCCCTAACTTGAAATTTGAAGATTCCAAATTTGAAATGATTGAAAAACCCCAGGCCTGAAGAAATAAAGTAAAATTAATCCGGTAATTTGTCATGGATTAGTTGTACAACTAATCATAAATTTCAGAATAAACATACATTTCACAACTGTCAAATGTTCTTTTAATTCAGATTTCAAATAAATTATTTAGTAAAAATAGATATCTATTCCAATATTCTGGTGGAATTCATGTGCATCTATCTGGTTTTGGGGGGTAAAAATCTATGGTCCTGAGCTTCCAATTTATCCACCTAATTTTTCTTAAAAGAAGTTAATTTAGGTACATACACACAAACTTTTAACAGAGAGAATTACAATGGATTGTAAAAAGCTCCTCTTTCAGAGACATACTTTAAAATTCATGAAATTGTTCTAGTACACTGGTATGGAAGAATGAAGCAGTATATATAGGAGATACAGAAACACATACTGATAAAACTTGATTAATTTATTGATTGATCGTGGCAGTTACAGGAGAAATTATTCGGCTAGAAAAGTTGAAAGACAATAACATATTAATAGTAATTAACAATAGATTGCTATCTCTCTTTCCTTTTTCTTTTTTTTTTTTTTTGAGACAGAGTCCTGCTCTGTTGCCTGGACTAGAGTGCTATGGCGTCAGCCTAGCTCACAGCAACCTCAAACTCCTGGGCTCAAGCAATCCTCCTGCCTCAAACTCCTGGGCTCAAGCAATCCTCCTGCCTCAAACTCCTAGGCTCAAGCAATCCTCCTGCCTCAAACTCCTGGGCTCAAGCAATCCTCCTGCGTCAGCCTCCCAAGTAGCTGGGACTACAGGCATGTACCACCATGCCCGGCTACTTTTTTCTATTTTTAGTAGAGACGGGGCTGGGGGGGCTGGAGGGGTGTCTCACTCTTGCTCAGGCTTGTCTCAAACTTCCTGACTTCAAGTGATTCTCCTGCCTCAGCCTCTCAGAGTGCTAGGATTATAGGTGTGAGCCACAGCACCTGGCCTCCTTCCCTTTTCTTTCACTTGAAAAAAGATTCTTTCATTTTTCCCTAGTCTGTTCTCATGCTCTTCATTGTTGATTCTGTCCTAACCTCCTTTAAGAATCCCAAGCATCTATTAGCCCATTTCATTTCTAAATTCTCAATTTTTAGAGGTTCTTTTTTTTAAACTCAGACTCAAATTACTACTAGTTCCTCCACAATCTTAAATTTAAAAAGCAAATAGATGAATAAAAGTACTAAAAAAACATAGATTTTTTTTAAAAAAGAGAAACCCTATGCACCCTCATAGTTTTGTTATTAATTACTCTTTTTACTATTATTGTTACTCTTTCTCCTACCAATGAGCTTTACAAAAAAACCTATCAATACTAGCTGTCACTGTTACCTTATTTTGCATTTACATATCCAGGCAAGTCTGTAAATTTTCAACACAAAAACCGTTGTGAAGGGCGCTAGTCACCCTTAATTGTTAATCTAATATTCTCTTTACAATGCTTAGCCCATCTGATCTTTATTATATTTCACAATATTTTATTATTTATTTTTCACTGAAACAGTCTCCGATCTTGACTTAGTTCTCTGAAGGTTCTCTCTGAGTATACATAATGAAATACTATATATATGCTATACCCAGTATTCCATTGTATATATGGAATGTACAGTATTTCCTGATCCTTTTCCCACACATAGCCATGATTCTCTTCTTTTTTTATCCAAAATACCTTTCCTGAGTTATCTCATGTTCTTCCATAATTTTAATTATTGTGTATAAAGGAAAATTTCCAAATCCATATCTTCAGTCTATAATAACATGCTTAAATTCAGGACAAATTATTTAATTATAGACTTCATATTTGTATGGTATACAAAGAAGTCAACCTAAATTTTTCCTAGACTACATTCAGTGTATTCCTACAAATCTTCACATATCCTTTGTCTACTTTCTTGATTAATTAGCTGACATCAAAAGGGTGACTAAGGATCCATAATAGTGTCTCACAGCAATAATTTGGTATGGTTGGAAATTAGGGCATATGCGATAAATTAGAGAAAATGCAGTTCATAAGGTAGCATGAATCAGACTGTTTAAATATACATGTCATTCAAGGAATTTGACCTTAATTCTATAAGTACTTGGAAATTATTTTGGTAATTAAAAAATTATTATTAATATCATTATTATTATTATTTAGCATAGTGGCTCACACCTGCAATCCTAACACCCTGGGAGGCCAAGGCAGGAGGACTGCTTGAGCCCAGTCTGGGTAACATGGTGAGATCTCACCTCTATAAAAAATTTAAAAATTAGCTAGGCATGGTGGTACACACCTGTAGCTCCAACTATTGGGAGGCTAAGGTGGGAGGATCCCTTGAGCCCAAGAGTTTGAGGCTGCAGTGTAATCAGTGTAATTCAAGTCCAATGTTTCCTTATTAATTTACTGTCTAGATGATCAATGTCTATAGGAGCAATGATGTTTATTGTTGAAAGTGGGGTAGTGAGGTCCTCTGCTATAATAACATTACAGTCTATTCCTCCCTTCAGTTCATTTAATAATTGCTTTATATGTTTAGATGCTCCAATGTTGGGTCCATACAGATCTACAATTGTTATTTCTTCTTGATGAATTAAACTTTTTATCATTATGTAATGATTTCTTTGTCTATTTTTATAGTTTTTGATATAAAGTCCATCTTGTCCATATAAATATAGCTACTTTTGCTTTCTTTTGGTTTCCATTTGCATAGAGTACCTTTTTCCATCGCTTCACTTTCAGCCTGTGTGTGCAGTAAAGTGAGTTTCCTGTAGCTAGCATATGGTTGAATCTTTTGTTAATACATTCAGCTGTACTATATATTTTTATTGGAGAATTTAATTCATTTGTATTCAAGGTAATTATTGATAGTATGGCTTTGCTACTGTTATTTTTTAAATTTGTTTTCTGATAGTTTTGTAAGTTCTTTGTTTCTTCCTGTCTTCCTTTATGGTTTGATGGTTTTCTGTGTAATATGTTTTGAATCTTTTCATATTTTGTGCAAGTACTATAGGTTTTTGCTCTGTGCTTACCATGAGGCTTACATAAAACATCCTATCTTTATAACAAGCTATTTTAAGCTGATAACTTTAATTGCATATAAAAACTCCACATTTACACTCCCTTTCCCCCTTTTATGATTTGGATGTCAAAATTTATATTTTTTTGTAGTTTTCATACCTTAAAACTTTATTGAAGCTGGAGTTGTTTTTAATAGTTTTATCTTTTAACACTCATGGTAGGAATAAAATTCTTTTACACACCACACAGAGTTATGAGTGTGACTATCTATTACTTATTTTTACTTTTATATGTTTTTTGCTATTACTTAGCAGTCTTTTCTTTCAGCTTAGAAAACTTTCTTTAACAATTCCTGGAAAGCAGGCCTGGTGGTGATGAACTAGGTTTTGTTTGAGAAAGTTTTCATTTCTCTCCATTCTAAAGGGCAGCTTTTTCTAGGTGAAGTATTTTTGCTTGGTAGTTTTTTTTTTTCCCCTTTGGCATTTTCAATATAGCATCCCATTCTCTTCTGGCATGCAGGGTTTCTGCTGAGAAATCTGTTGAAAGCCTTGAATATGCTATGTTTCTTATCTCTTGCTGCTTTCAGTATTCTTTCCTTGTCTACGTTTTGACAATTTGATTATTATGTGCCTTAGTGAACTTATCTTTGGGTTGAATTTGGCAATTGCTGAGCTTCCTGTACAAAAATGACAACATTCAGTTGTCATTTTTCCCTGTAAGTGGACAATTTTTAGCCATTAGTTCTTTAAATATTCTTTCTAGGCCTTTTTCTCTCTTCTCCTTCTGAAATAGGTCCTATTATATAAAAATTAGTTTGTTTGATGGTGTCCCATAACTTCCATTGGCCTCCTTCATTATTTTTCATTCTTTTTTCTTTTTGCTCCTTTGACTAAACAATTTCAAATGTCCTATCTTTGAATTCATGATTCTTTCTTCTGCTTGATCAAGTCTGCTATTGAAGCTTTCTATTGGATACTTCCATTCAGTTATTATATACTTTATCTCTAGGATTTCCTTTTTTATTAGTAGTCCTATTTCTTTGTCAAACTTCTAACTTTGTTCATGTATTATTTTTCAAATTTCATTTAATTTTCTATTTGTATTTTCTAAGAGTTTCTTGAACTTCAAGATGATTATTCTGAATCCTTTGTGAGTCATTTCATAGATCTTCATTTCTTCCACATTCATTATTGAAGCTTTATTAATTTCTTTTGGTGGCATCATATTTTCCTGATTTTACATAATCGTTCAGTCCTTACATTGATGCCTGTGCATTAAAGCACACAGCTACATCATCTGGACTCTGCAGAAGTTCTTTGGTGGTGATATACCTTTACTCTTTAGTCTAGCCTGGGATTCTGAATGGGTCAGGCTGGTGGCAACTCCAGACAGGCTGACCTTGGTGCCAGGTTTCCCAATTAAGCTGAATCATTTCCTGTGCTCTGAAGTGAAATGATACCAATGGCCATGCTCTGTACTTTGATGAGAACACTGGCTGGACTCTGCTGTCAGGTGGAACTTCTGGCTGGGCTCTGTGATTATCTCTGGTTGGGTAGGGGTGCACATTTTCTTCCCTGGCTGGGTAGTACCATTGTTTAGAATCTGTAGCTGGGCAGGGTTGTGTGTTGGGCTCTGAGGCTGGGAGAGGTCTCTGTGGTTTCTGCTCAGCCACATAGGGTGGACAGGGCTAGAGGCTATACTTCATAGATATACATGGACTTGGTCTTGCCTTCCAGACTAAAGTAGGCTTAAGCAGAGAACTCAAGCCCAGCAGATTTGTAGACCATACTTCCTGCAGCATGATGCTGTTGGCTAGTCTGGTTTGGTGCCTCCGTTAGCTGAAATGCAGAGCAATTGCCAAGATCTGCATGCTGGTTTCTATAAGCCTCACTCCATTCTTTATTTCTAACTGACCCCAGGCAATCTAGCCCTGTTGTTACTCCCAATGTTTCCCACAGGAAGAGACAGGAGTGAGCCTCCTGAAAAGATTCCAAGAATTGTGGTGAAACTGAATGTCTACCTTTACCTCATTTTTCCCACTATAGGAACCATGGGTGCAGGGGAATTCTCTGTGTGTTGTGCTATACTGGCTTGGGGCACAAGTGGTATAGTCAAAGAGAATTGTTTCTCTTACCCTCTGAACATGGCTTTTCCCACTTATGGGGCCCAAGTGAATCTTTCAGCCTCACTCTTGAGTTCTGGGATGTTTACAAAGTTATTCTTGCCTGTGGATAGTTGCTAATTGAATTTCTGTGAGGGGAAATGGAGCTGGAGAACTCCTATTCTGCCATCTTGCCAACATTGTTCCAATTGTGGCATTTTTTACTGACTTGGTCAGGCTCTGTTTTAGAGAGATATTTTATGACGTGAATTCATGCCAACAAATCTAAAAATAATGATTTGGTAATTTAGCAAAAAGATTCTAAAATTCATGACAGAATATAATCAGATGAAAATGGCCAAAATTTTCTGAAATATAAAAGTAACAGTGAAAAAACATTGGTTTTCCATCTTCACTTATGAAGACTTTAGGATATATATGCAAAATACAAAGTGGAACATATTTCTCTAAAGTAACAAAAAACAATTTCTTGTTCTATCTTTTCTCATACAAAGTCCAGAATAAGGCTGGGTATTGGCAACTATTAATATCTATTCCATTTACTAAAGAAAAGTTAATTCTCTTTCTCACACACACAGACACATGTTTCCACTCAGTAAGCCATGCCTATAATTAGACATGAATTGCCATGCAAAGTCTATCCCACTTACCATTTTACCATTGTTAAAGTGTGTCACTAAAGTGCAGAAACTTGGGTTTTCCCACTTCCAGAAGTATACTCTCTAGTCAATAATACCAACTAGAGCACCTTCTAAATATTCACTATGTTTCAGGAATGGTATTAAGCGCTTTACATACATTATTACATCGAATCTTCCCATAATTTGTAACAGATATATTTTCATCCTCACTTTAAGGATGATAAAACCAAATTTTAGAGAATTTAAGTAGCTTATATAAGATTTAGGTCTGTGGTTAAATTTGGATCCAGAATGTCTGAACCAGAAGACATTATTGTGCTATTAATAACGGACCCAGTGATTTTTTTTTATTGATCTTATGTGGACATGACATTACCTCACATAATATTTTTGCTATAACAACAAATTTAAAAGGTGATTTAAAAAACTATGTTTACATTACCAAACCACATTCACACACTACAAAGAAAGCAATAAAAAAGTCTTTCAAAAATGTTTTGTTAATATATTAAATATATATGCTCCAGATATTTTTAAAAGGCAAGACCATTGTGAAATTATTTTTTATGAACAAATTTTAGTATCATTCTATCATGATACTAGTATTAATCCAAATAACAGCTCCAAGAGGTGAATCATCAGATGATCAATGAGACCATCATTAATGTATTCATTCATTTTAGATGAGGTGTTAAGTTCCAGGAAGAAAATGGTGAATTGGGAAATTATGTACTATCCTGTCAATGGGCACATTCACATGGTGACAATCTAATATCCTAAAACTAAAATAGGCTGCTCTAAAAGAGTTCTTCATCCTTCTCTAGAAAACATATAAAACATATTTTACTTTTTGATTTAGGATTACTAAGTGCTTGTTTTAAGAGTGAGTGTAAAAAAGTATGATTAATTGTAAAAAGCATTACAAGTGCTAAAATTAATTCTGAAGGTTATTTAATTTATATAAGAGTCCTTCTAAAAATTAAAGTATTCTAAAACATGTATAATTTTCATACATGGCGATCAAACGTTAGATATTATTTCTTCTTTGATGTATTTTCATAGTAAGGCATTACAGAGCACGTTGGTGGTCTTGGCGGGTAGGTCTCATGTAACCATGCCCCACTAATCCTGCAGCACCCAACCTGGTTTTTTGCCTAATCGGAGAGCATGCCCATAAGGAAATGAGCAGCAGTGTTCAAATGCTGCCACCGTGTGGCTAAAGAGAACAGGCACAGGATCACAGGTAAAAGGCAGAGAGGAGAAACAGAGGCTGACACAAACTTAGGTTTTGAGTTAAGTTTTTAAATTTTAGGATTGCTATAGTTTAAAGATCATTAAAACAAACTATAGTTATTTTTAAATATTAGGGGCTTTCCATTAATAGTTTTCTTTAACGTAGTTTTCTGTTTATGCTATCGGGGGGAAAATAATGTAAAAAATAATACGTTTTTAAAATTAGGTGGTTAAGTGATAATGTAACTCTGATCAATTTATTTACTTGTTTATTTAGGCCAATGGTCCTAATGATAAAAGCAAAACTAGCAGTTTAACAATTTAGTGGTTAAATTTTGGTACATATGTATACTTAAATTTCTTTTACCAAAATGTAATTATATCACCCAGTTTTTCAGCTTTTTTCATATAATTTAATCCATATATTTATCTAGAGATATTGATAAATTAAAAGAAATACAAGTACTTGCAGCCTTACTTTATTCTTTCTAAGGTTGACACAATACTACATTGTAAGTCCACATAAACAACTTCTTAGCATGGAAATTTTAATTGGGTTTAAAATTTTATATTAAAAATGATCCTACAGTGAATATTCTCTCCCATTTTATTCCCAGTGTCTCACCTAAGGTCTGACACATAATAGGTGACCATGAATGTTTACTAAATTAAATAATGTGTATCTGCAGTTGGAAAACGTTTTCATTATGTTAAAACATATATAACTTGAGATTTTGAGAAGCATTATCAGATGGAACTCCAAGAAGGATAAGTTAATTTACACCACCTTTCTTATTAAATAAATTTTCACATCCTATCAATTCTCAGCAATTCTATTATAAACTGCTGTAATCTTTGCCTATCTGATAAAGTAAAATTGTAGTTCTTTTATTTTTCATTTTTCTTTTAGTGAGATCAGGTCCATGCAAATTATTTTTAGCCAGTTTCTCTTGCTTAGATTAATTGCCTATTCCCTTTGTTTACCTATTTTTCTATTAAGTTATTTCTTTTTCTTAATGATTTACAAAATTCATTTATATAACACGGTCTGGATAATAAAATTTTTCTAATATGAGACAAATATTTCAGCTTTGATTATGTTGACTTAAATACAAAGGTTATTAAATTTTCTGAGGCAATTATATCTTTATTAAATCTAATATATGAGTTGACTATGTAAGTAGTTTCTTAAAAGATTAAGATGATCAAAAATAATAGAATAATTATTTTTTAAATATTTCACAAATTAAATGAACCAGCCCATTTTATAAGAGTATTGGTTATTATAATTCAGTTTCCTTGAACATGTTTGCATGCTCATAATCCAAAAATTTTACCAAAGTAATGTTGGCCTGTCTAAGCATTCCATAAGAAAACAAATTAATGTCTTGATTAAACAAGACATTATGTATTATGTTAACATTATTTTTAAACTATGATAAAATCAAGAAGACATTAACAACCTAGTTTAATTTCTAAGTATTTACCAAATTTTAGGATATTGCTTGAACTTTTATTACATTTATATACCTACCACTTACTAACATTTTAAAATTTTTTTTAAGTCCACCAGTTCTGTCAGCAAGTCTTAAAATTATAACAAGTATACTCTTAGAAATTGAGATTCTGGGATTGTTGAATCTTTTGAATTCTGAGACCCCCTGTTTAACATAGAACCAAGAGGAAAATAAGAAAAATATAACAAAGATAGTATGTAAGGAATGACACAGAGCAACTTTGTAACTGAGTGTTGACCAGTATTTCGGTCAATGGTGGTCTGTGTACGGGTGCAAGAGTAAGGAAAAGATACAAAGGGCAAACAGACCAGGCACAGATGGGGTGAAGAGCCCACTACTATGTATTCCAAATCCTGATGACAAACACTTTCACTTTCTGTAATGTCAAGGGAAAACAGACCACAAACCAAGGCTGAGAGCTCAATCAACAAACTCTGGTGACAATAGAGGTTTTATGTTCCACTCACAGAAGATTGCTGGCTAGGACTTAGCAAACCAAACTAAGTGAGGATAATAAAACTTTTGTTGTCTTTGAGTCTCATCACCAGAAAGAGTTGACCAGGAACATAACCTCAAGAAGCCCTATCATTGACCACTGCAGGTCCTTTGTTGATCGAAACCAGGAGTTCTCAACTAGGGATGATTTTGCCTATTAGGGGACATTTGACGAAGTCTGGAAACATTTTTGGTTATCTCAATCAGAAGGGAAGATGCTAGTGATAACAAGTGGGCAGAGGCCAGGGATGTGGTCAGGTATCCTATTGATACAAGGCACATGACAGTCTCCCCTCCCCTACTACAACAGAAAATTATATAGCCTGAAACATCAATAATGCCAAGGTTGAGAAACCCTTATCTAGATGAAAGAAAGCCAACAGGTTCACTCAGTAGGATCTCTTTTTAAAAGAATGACAAAGACTGTCCATCGACATAATGACCACTGTGTTTCTCTGCTTGCTCAGGCAAGACAAAGTAGCCCAGTGAAGAACTTCCCTGAGTGTCCTCTGAAAGGGAGAAGCCTTTGTGTGGTAGAAGCAGGATGTTTATTGTAGTTAGGTTAATTAAAGGATTGAAACTTGTGCCCTGTAAAGAGGGGAATTAGTATATATATATCTGTACTTAATTGGATTGGATAAACTATATTCTATTGTTTATTGCTCATGAAGGACTTTCCCATTAAGTCCAGTGAGGATCTAATATGTCATCGGACTTTAGAATGCTCAAGTTTATAATTGTTCATCATCTTTAGCTGAGGTATCATAAAAAGGACATATTTGTTCATCGTCTTTAGATAACTAGAACCCGTCGTGGTTAAACACAACATCCAGTTGTTTTAAACAAACTTTTTATTTTAGAATAGTTTTAGATTGACAGAAAAGTAGAGAAGATAGTGTTCCTATATAGCCCACACCAGTTTACCTTATTGTTGATATCTTATGTTATAGTACATTTGTCAAGATTAATGCCCCAATACTGATACATCATTACTAACTAAAGTCCATTCTTTTTTCAGATTTTCTTAGTGTTTACCTTACATCCTTTTTCCGTTCCAGGATCCTATGTTAGATTGCATTTACTTGGCATTTCTCCTTAGAACCCTCTTGACATTGATGGTTTCTCTGACTTTCTTTGCTTTTGAAGACCTTAACAGTTTGGAGGAATACTAGTCAGATATTTTGTAGTATGTTTTTCATTTGGGGTTTATATGATGTTTTGTCACAGTTAAACTGGGATCATGTGTTTTTAAGAGGAAGATGGCAGGGATAAAGTGACATCGCATCAAGTGTACACACTAACAGCATGACATCACCCTTGATGTTAAATAACTATGATCACTTGGCTAAGGTTGCCTTTGTCTCTCCAATATGCAATTATTATTTGTCCCTCTTCCATATTGCTCTTTTTTGAAGTCACCATGCACAACACAAATTGATGATGTAGGGAGTTATTTATTAAATCATTTATTTGTATCAGTATGTAATTATGGAAATTTGTTTTATATTTTGGGGTTAACCCAATATTATGCTATTTATTTTGTTGCTCAAATTGTTCTAGCTTTAGCCATAGAGAGCTCTTCCAGGTGGCTTTGATGCCTCTTTGACATACCCACATTGTTGTGTTTTATGCTTTATGTGGATTTTTTGTTTTTGCTTTTATTTTTTGTATCGGTTTGTTTTCAGCACCTTCTTGCTTTCTAGCACTATGCTATGCTCCAGGCTCATCCTCTATATGTTTCTTGCCCCCATCTTACAATCAGCCATTTATCTAAGGAGCCCTGAATCTTTGTCTTGGAGAATGATACTAGCAACCAAGATCTGGGCACTGGGTGTGCTCATTACTAATGGGGTATTATTGCTGACGTAACAAGGAAATATATATGTATATACTAGTCCATATTTCTATAAATATTTCTGTAAGTAGCCATCTGTATCTATCTTAAGCTAAACATCAGTTTATACTGATGTCTCCAACTCCAATCTGTTACAACATAAACCATTCCTGCCTTCTCCCTTTGCTTGTCTGTAACCTCCCTCTCCAAAAATAAAAAACTGAATTTGACTATCTGCCACATTTACTTAATTATTTAATTCTAGTGTATGTAGAGTTCAGAATTGTTAACCCATACTCCCAGACCCCCTTGGGAAACAATATTGCCAACTAGGGTAGAGTGTTTGTGAATAGTTGTTTGTGCATTTAGTCCTACAGACTCCCTTGGGTTCCACATTTACATAGGTCAACATCATTTTTCTTCACACATTTTAGTGAGGTTATTGCATAAGGAAGTGCCCCTATTTCCTACTTTGCTAAGAGTTTTTATCCTGAATGGGTATTAGATTTTACCAAATGCTTTTTTCTGCATCTACTGATATGATTATATGATTTCTTTTTTAGCCTGTTGATGTGATGGATTACATTAAATGATTACAGAATGTTGATTCAACTTTGTATTTCTGGAATGAATCTCACGTGGTGAGATTATTATTCACTAAGTGAGATGATATATTGGAGTGATATATTATTCACTTTACATACTAGATTCCATTTGTTAATATTTTGTTAAGGATTTTTATGTTTATGTTCATAATAAATATTGATGCAGAGTTTTTTTGGTTTTGTTTTTGTTTTTGTCCCTAGCACGGACTTTATTTAGTTTTGGCATCATAAAATGAGTTGGGAAGTGTTCACTCTACCATTATTTCTGGGAAGAAATTATGAAGAATTGTTATTAATTTTTGTTCATTGTTAGAATTCAACTATAAAACCATCTGAGCCTGGTGTTTTCTTCTTTGAAAGGTTTATTTATTTATTTTATTTTTTGAGACAGAGTCTCTCTGTTGCCCGGGCTAGAGTGCTGTGGCATCAGCCTAGGTCATAGCAACCTCAAACTCCTGGGCTCAAGCAATCCTCCTGCCTCAGCCTCCCAAGTAGCTGGGACTGCAGGCATGTGCCACCATGCTTGACTAATTTTTTCTATATATTTTTAGTTGGCCAATTAATTTCTTTCTATTTTTAATAGAGATGGGGTCTCGCTCTTGCTCAGGTTGGTTTTGAACTCCTGACCTTGAGTGATCCGCCCGCCTCAGCCTCCCAGAGTGCTAGAATTACAGGCATGAGCCACTGCACCCAGACGTTTGAAAGGTTTTGAATTTAATTTAATTTCTTTAATACATAGAGATATTAAGGTTATTTTTTCTCTTTGAGTGAGTTTTAGTTGTTTGTGTCTTTCAAAAATTTGGTCCATTTTATCTAATCAACACATTTGTAGGTACAGAGTTATTCATAGAATTCCCTCTTTATCCTTTAAGTGTCTATGCATGAAATCAGTGGTAATGATTCTTTCGTTGTGATATGGTAATTTGTGTTTTCTTCCTACATTTTTTTTTAGTCTTTGTTAACCTTGCTCAAGGTTTATCTATATTACTGATCTTTTCAAATAACCTTTTGTTTTTGTTTATTTTATATATTGTTCACTCATTTTCAACTTTTAAAATTTATGCTCACTTAATTATTTTCATATGTGGCAAATTTATAATAATAGATTTGAGACAAGGTATGTTCTCATACTGTAATGGAATTAAGCTAGTAATAATAATAAAAAGTTTACTAGAAAATCCTCAACTATTTAGAGATTAAATAAAATACTTTTCAATAACACTAGGGTCAAAGAATAAGTCTCAAAAGAAAAAAATATATTTTGAATGAAAATACAGCTAATGAAAATTGGTAAGATATAGTAAAAGTAGTGCTTCAAAATAAATTTAGAGCTTTAAAATGCATATATTAGAAAAGAAAAAGTTACAAAAGATCTAAATTTAATAATCCATGATTCCACTTTAGGAAACTAAAGAAAGATGAGTAAATTAAATTTTAGAAAGTAAAAATAAAGAAATAACAAAAATGAGAATATAAATTTAAAAAGTTGAAAATGGGAAAACAATATAGAAAATAAAAACAATATGTGGCTCTCTGGAAAAATTTAAAAATACAAAAACTTCTAGCAAGCTAATCAAGACAAAATAAGAGTGA
The DNA here is from genome assembly GCF_040939455.1 of Microcebus murinus. NCBI lineage: Eukaryota > Metazoa > Chordata > Mammalia > Primates > Cheirogaleidae > Microcebus > Microcebus murinus. The sequence continues at coordinate 33,939,048 of NC_134108.1, forward strand.
AGTCCAAGCGATAACATTAATCTTTAAAGGATCTTTTATGTAATAATTTGCATGAAAATTATAACTTCCTCTTCAAATTTTTAATTGATAAATTATATGGAATTTAAATGATCCACCCACAAATCCTGGCCTGAATTTTAGCTCTTGGTGTCTGAATAAAATTGGTTTATTTAAAGTGGCCTAACAGGATCAGATGAGCTCAAACAGGAAGACTCTTTGAGTAACAAATAGTAAAGATTACCTCTTCACTTTTATATCCCTTCCCTTACAAAGAATCTAAATTCGTCTGTTATAACAAGACATGGTTTTGCTTCAGAATTCTTGTATACCTTAGCTTCCTGTGACTTTATTTTATGCTACTGCATTTTGTTTGTTTGTTTGTTTGTTTGTTTGTTTTTGACTCACCTATGCTCCTGAACTTCCAGTTGCTCTATAACTAGCCTACTTGTCCAATGGCCCACAGGAGAAGCCTAGACAAATGAGAAGAAGGGAAAACATTAGACACTTGACTTGAAGGTTCAACTGGGGTGTGTTCCAGACAATCAAGCAGGAATTATAGTTTGTTTTTGTACACATATCCCAAAATTTAAAAATAAATAGATAACCTTTGTCCCACCTGTGTATCAACTTTAAACAAATGATTTTTTTCATCTATGATGTTGTCAGAGATTAGTTGTCTTCAAATCTAATTAATCAAAGAAACTGTAAAAACTGAGGCACACAAAAAGTTTCCACTCATCTGGGGCATGCCGGCTTCTAGAAACCTGACCTTTCTCAATTCCTTTTCTGAATTTCATGAAACCAGCCCTTGTAGTTACCAAGTAGGGTGGATAGAGGAGGATCACCCTATGGCCCAACCACACCCAATATCATCTGGAATTTGGTGCTAAGAAATATGGCATACCAGGGGTCCTCAAGCTACAGCCGTGGGCCACATGCAGCCTGCCAAGGACATTTATCTGGCCCGCTGGGTGTTTTTGCCACCGCTGCCTGTCCTGCTTAGCAGCCAACTCACCCCAGGCCCACAGTGCACATGTGTGGAATGTGCGCTGCACTCTCCAATGGCCCTCCAATGGTCTGAGGGACAGTGAACTGGCCCCCTGTTTAAAAAGTTTGAGGACCCCTGGACACTGTATATTTTATCCTAAGGAAACATAACCTAGGTGTGATATATAAAATCCCCTTTTTCTCCAGGTATGAGTTGCTATTTTAACTTTTACCCACTAGATGGGGACAATTTACATGGAGAAAAATGTGTATCTTGGCTAGGGCTTAATTTCCAGCAGTCTTGAGTTGACAGATACCCCAGTTGCCTCATTCTCTCTCTCAACAGTCAATGAGCCACTACAGCCAGTTATGAACAAATAGACAAGTAACCTTGAGATGAGTGAAGGTTTTAAACTTTAGAACAGGAAGTATCATTGAATAACATATCATCCAAAACACTCATTTTACTTCCTAGGAAACTGAGGTCCACCCAGATTTGCTCAAAATCACATACTGGGTCAGGAATAGAACCAAACCTAGAATCTAGACATGATAGTTCTTTCATCTGCACCTTTTGGTTGCAAGAGTACTGCCCTACATTTAAAAGGCTCCATCAGTAAGCCAATTAGGAGAGTGAACATAAAAGAAGAAACCGTTCTAGGGAACACATGAGCCTTTCCACCAAGAGAGTGGCTACACCAGTGAGGCAACCCACCAGCAGGAGCGCACAGCTGCCTTCTTGATAAAAATTTCAGTCCACCTGAGAAGTTACTAAGTTGGTAAATCTTAACATCCACAGTCTGTGTCATTGAAGACTATGTGTTTCAGGACTGCAGAATTCTAAGTTGCTTCAATTTGGCAGCTATAGAAGAGAAGCAATATTTGTAGATTTTTAAAAATTTAGTAACACCTTAGCTATTAAAATTCAGTATGATTGGAAGTAGGGGAGTAAGTATAAATGTCCAGGCTGTTCAGCACTGAGTCATGTCAAACCAAGTATTCAGTTCCTAAAAAATAATACAACCCTTCATATTATCATATCTTTAACATGGTGTCACAACATGTTAATGTGACAATATAGTATAGAAAAAAAGAATATGGATAGATTTAGAATTATTTTAACAGATCAGCCAGCTTTTACCTTGAAAATCAGGGAACCAGGTTATAGAAATCAATGGACAAGTTGAGTGAAATGAAAAAAAGAGGAAGGATTGGAAGCATGAGGTGCTGACAGAGAGAATAGGTTTGGGTTAGGGACCAAAGTGCTATCTATTGTCCACTGAAGGAATAAAATGAGGATATAAAGTATCTGAAAAAGGAGGGTATAGGAACAAAGGCAGGGTGCAGTGATATAGATTGGAGGCAGCATTCAAGATCATTTTTAATTTTCAAGTCCAGAAGCATATAAACAACTGAAGAAAGAGCTTCTCAGAGAAAAGAGTTTCCCTTACTGCAAGAAACTAATTTAGTTTGATGAGGCATTACAGAATTTTTTAAAGGTTCTTGTTATACACAGGAGCAAATTTTCCACAGACGAAAACAAAAATTAATGAATAAACATTATAGATGAGTTTTGTCTCCCTCTTCTCTCAGCCTCCCATGATTCCCCTGGAATGTAACCTAACACCGTCCTGCCAAAAATATGGATTCAAACAATGATGAAATTTCACTGTGAAGGACACAAGGAAACCTAGTGCTGCGAAACATAAATCAGAGTGGTAAATCTTTTGAAAAATCCATCACTAATTTGCACAAGCATACAGTGATCCAACTAGAAAAACATTTGTTATTCAGAGACAATAATAAGGATTTTTTTTTTATTCTAATTAGTATTGTGTTGATCTAAAATTCCACATTGTTTCCTAGGAAGGTTCGTCGTCAACATAATAAAAGGAAAATGATTCATAGAATAATTTGAACAAGAAGCAGTCTTTCAGTACATGTGCTAGTTTTTACTTTTTTTGGAGAGGAACAATTTATTCATATTCATATTTTTACTTTGGAACCATTCATCTTAATCCAATATTAATTAAGTTAAGCAGGATAAGATTTTTAAGTAAGCTACCATTGCTGATACATGTAGAAGCTGAGTTTTAAAATAGTATTTCCATCTGTCTTTATTACTTACCAGAAGATTCATTTATGTTTTAACACTTGAGAATTGAAAATGATAAATTTTATTTTTAAAGGAACTATTTCAAGTTGATTGGCTGAGTTGATTCTTTTTTACTTAATTCTCATTGAAATTCCAAAGAACCATAAAAATATTAAGGGAAATCAGAGAAGGATGACTTCAAGTAATTTCTGGAAGACATGATACTAACGATGTTAAAGTTGGTGAATGGCAAACCACCCAGCACTTCACTCACCCACCTAGAAAGTCAATGGATAGTTTTCAGAAAGATTTAAAAACACAAGAATCTCCACTGGGCAGGGAACATAGGCAAGCTTAACCTAAACCAGGATAGTTGATGATGGGTGAGGAAGAGGAAAGGGAGTTCTCAATCTTACCTTACCCTCATCTTACCTAAAATGCATGGAGACTGGTTTGCTGGCTATCCTATCTTGTACTTGTCCTAGGTGGTATACTAGTAAGTGACTCCAGTAGCAAATATTATACTTAATTTAAAAACAAAAGTAAAACTAAACCTAGCTATTTCCGTCAGAGTCATAGAAGATATGATATAAATGAGACTACATCATAACCAACATTGTTTAGAAAGGTTTAACCTATAAAGAGAGAGACAGAAAGAAAGGAAAAGAAAGAAAGAAGAAAGAGAGAAAGAAGGAAAGAAGGAATGAAAAGAAAGGAAAAGGAGAGAAAGAGAAATAGGAAAAAATGAGGGATTGAAGAAAGAAGGGGAAAGGAAATCAATAGATTATAAATATTAAGAGTCAAAATTATGATTATTTACAAGCAATGTGATGATTTATGTAGAAAAATGCAGAACTGACAATGCATATGAGAGAGTTTAGTAAGGCAAGGTGTTTCTGGAAAAAAAAAAAAGAAAATTCAAGTGTCTCATATTTGAGGAAAAAAAGATATAACCAAACAAATAAAATAGAAAAGAAGACATTTGGTAACAGTTTAAGAACAGATAAATCGGGAAAAAAAAACAAGATAAGAAACTGACCCAAGTATTTGAAATAATTTGGTATATGATAAAAATGGGGTTTCAAACCAATTTGATTTTTGAATAATGCATTGGTCTAAGTGACTAAAAATCAAGGCAGACCACTTTATATCAGAGAAATAAATTCTACATCATAGCAACAAATTCTACACCATAGCAAAAAGAAAAAAAAAAAGAAAAAATTTCATGTCATGAATTAATGAAAACATGTAATTACAATAATTCCAGAAGAAAATATTGATGAATAATCCTAGGTTAAGAAAAACCTATCCAGTTAGGCTACCAAAAGTGGAAAATAGTGAATTTATAAAGAAGATTTTTTTTCATTCAAAAAATTATTAAACATGGAAGTAAAAGTGAGAAAGTGGGATATAGAAACCCACTGAAATGCAGAATTTATTGGATGTGTTTAATGTTGGGGCCCTTCCCATTCAGAATAAACAATGAAATTGTCTGCAATTCTGCAGGTGACCAGAGCAGATAAAACAGTTTCAAGAAACTCTACTACAGGTCTTCAGATACATGTTTCATAGCTTTGGACCAAATATGGGGCTGCTATAATCTGCCCCAAAACACTTGAACCAGAGACCATGCAAGGCAGACTAGTGGAATATATTATCTAGATAAGCAATGATACTGGCTGTTTCACAAAGTCATGCAGAATCTAGTAGGTCAGTTGTCAGAAGAAAACAGAAATAAAAGTCATTAGTATAAACTTGTGTTGTTCAGAAATCTCCAGCAATGTGTTTTTCTTCATTTGTTTTTCAAATATTTCAGAGGTCTGGCTTCATGAAAATCAGGGCTAAAACAGATTGGTGTACATTAGTAGCAGTCTCTCACAGCAATGCATTGAGGGTGCAGAAAACATGTTGGAAACATAGTTATCCATTTTTCTTCTTCAGGACTGCATTGGAATAGCTGAAGAAGAGATGCATGGCACATATAGCATTGCATGGATGTATTAATAGAAGTATAACCTGGGGCAATGCACTAACTGTGGGAGGGAGGGTGATTGAGTCCTGTATTGAATAATCTCTTTCCTCATCACACTCACTAGGAGGCCAGAAGAACATATAAAATAATAATTTGATTTAGACTGAAACTATATCTTCCAACTTATACATATTTTACAAATGGTAGAATATCAGAAGTAGTTTTTTCTGCCATATACAAGTTATGCCCAAATCATCAAGTGGCCCAGAGCCTCTCATCTAGGGCCTTCAGGCCACCCAGCATGGCTATCACTCTTGTAATTAGTAGGCAATAAGAAAACTTTCCCTCTAGGCCTACAGTCTCTTCTCTGTACTCTAAACTCCACGTGTCCTTTGATACCCCTGGCTCCTCCTGCAGATTCATTCCTCTTCTCCTCCGTGTGTCCTGGTACAGATTTTCAGCAGTTCTTATCAATTTCCAGAGACAGGCTGTTATGGGTGCAGCAGTGAGGAGCAAGTGGAGATGGGAGTGGGGTGGGGTTTCCTCACATGTCTTCTGGGGGTCATGATATTAAAATTTTTTCTGCCTCCTCCTCCAATTTATGTTGCATTTCCAAAAGCTGATTTTTTTTTATCCAAGATTTGTCCTATACTTGGTTCCAGAAAGAAGAGTAGATATTGGAAACATGGTCACCGATTGTGGCAAAACCTCAATCTCAGGCTCAGGGAATGAGAACAGAGAGGCTGGTCTCTCCAATGGCAACACTTCCCAGGTGAGGAAGAGTTTTCTACTTCTTGGTAAATGACACATGTAGAAGGGAATCCAGATGCCAAATAAGGGGGAAGAGAGCAACAGGGTAGTAGTATGGAATAGAAATTTGTGGACCTGCAGAAAGTTTGGCCAGTGTGTGCAAAAGTGTAAGTGCAAGATCTCTTGCAAGTGTTGGTCCTATAGGTTTTTAGCAGGAAAATTGATGACTGAGGAAAATGTATGTAGAGAACATGGCAATTTGGGGTTGATTCTCATGTAAGGTCCACAGGGTGAGGGTGAGGGATTCCATCAGTATTAGAGTCCCCATGAGAAGTCATTCATTTGGAGAGTACTTTCACTTGGGATGGTCCTCCACAGAGGGACTAAAAAACCACTTGGAATTAGAGACTTGGTCCATAAAATGGGTTGAGGCACACCTTCCCTATTCCCTCTCTTTGAATTACCCTAGACAGGCTCTGGGAAAACAGACTGTTCTTCTTTCATCTGGTTTCCATCATTAACCTAAATCAGCTAAGGACCAGGGACCTATGGGCATTGGAGATTCGCCTCTCCTTTTATAGTTAGCCCTTAGGTGAAGGTTTCATGGAGGCAGCTGTGCTTCCAAATCTTCAGCTCAGATAAGAGACAGGCCCAGGCACAGCTGGTCTTGGCAAAGAAGATTTCATTGAATTAGAGCTTGGAGGAGGAGGACCCCTGACATTATGATGAAGATGAGCAGACATAGCCCAGCCTTCAACATACTTGCTTGGACCATGCTCTAGCCACACCTGAGCTGACTTATCTCTTAATGTCTCTGAATAATTTTCCTGGTCACTGCTAAAAATAGTCTAAGTGATGTTGTGCCGCGAACAATTGGTAAATAACAGTGTTTATTCTGTTGTAATGTGCAAGTCTATGGAATATGCCCAGAAGAGACCCAGGAATCCTACAACCTACTTGGATGCAGAGCACCCACCAATACACTTTCCTTAATTGGGAAAGGTGATCATATGCCACTCATATTTCAGGCTTCCCAAGATCTTGAGCCTTTGGTGTGTGAAAATGCTGATTCCTAATGAATCCCAGGAGATTTCTGGGTCACCTCCAAATTACTTGAAAGGAAAAAATCAGATAGAGGTGAAGATATAGCAGGAGAGGCTGTTTTCTCTATTCCAGTGAAACATTGTAAAAGTTGTGGTTAATGTGATACATTTTTAAATAATTGTTAAGAAGCCACATGGTTTCAATAAATATTCCAGCATATAGTTAAAACATAGGACTAGAGATAAATATATTTTCTCTTTATACATACCAGAGAAAATATATTAATAACTATATGTATACATTTTATAACATATTTTAAGAATCCATCAAAAATCCCTTTTACTTCAATGAAAATGTGATTTATATTCAAATAGATATTAATATAATTTTAAATCTTACCATTCAACAGCTTATATTCATCAGCCCTCGGCTAATGTTCCTAAAAACTGTTCCCATGCTGGCACTTGATACAGGAATGGGAAATTAAACTAATTTTTAACAAGTTGAAGCAGCAGCTCTTTCTTACCTGGGGAAGGGAAGAATAATATTTCCACACACCATAAAATATTGTTACCTCAAGTTTAGAAAATATGTTCCAGTTACCGCCTTTCTCATGATTTTTCCCCTTGTTGATCATAAAAAGATTTGAAAGACCTCATCAACTAACTGGAGATTTCTGAATATTAGCCAGGCATATAGATCCCAGGCATATGGATCAGGGCACGATGAATTCTCTAAAGATATGTAAAAGCCCTTGGTACATGTCTCGTGCTCCAGGGACAAGTTTATTGATCACATACACTATGAAATATTATTTCTGCAATATAAATGTGAGTTTTTACTGAACATCATTGCATAATGTTGAAAAGATATAATCTTAAAAACGTTCAAAGTCAAGTGCTCAATTTTTTAATATATAAAGCTGTCAGGTATTCTTCATATTAAAATTGTGTTGCACTATGTAGACATGGTAAATGCTTGAATCCTGCTACTATAAATTATTCATTTACAAGGGGAACATGGCTACATTGTATCAAAATATTTGGTGGGACCAGAGGGGATGTGTAGATTCAGAACCAGCTGACTGGACAGCTTTGTGCTCTGTGGCTCCCTCTCTCCTATTCTAGCAGCAAAGTGGCAGAGCAGCCCTCAGGGCTGGCATCTGGGATAAGCAAGATATCCTCAATACACTAGGCTGATCTGATCCCTTAGCTACATTTTGCTTCATCCTTAAGACCACTTATTTGTTTTCTAGAAATAAAGGCCCACATATCAGACTGTCTGTTGCAAATCTTGACATCTGGTTCATTTCAAACTGTCATCTGAGTGTAAATGGCTATTTTATGCAAGAGAATTTATCCCAAATTTTTTAAATTGCAAAGTTATTGCAACATCAGCATTAAAAGGCTGGGTTTTTAAAATATTAATTGAAATGATCTTTTAAGTGAGCATTGTTCTCTTACTGGGGCCGTAAAATATGTAAATATGTCATCATAAATATATTGCCAATTTATGATACATTTTTATAGATTACATCAAGAAAAAAACTTCCTCAGATATGAAATACATATTTAATGTATAATGCTGAAATTTTCTAGATCATCACTAGATGGTACTATATAGCTTTTTAAATATAGTATATTCCCCCTTGCTTTGCTGCTCTCTGCCTCAAGCTCCTTTCAAATGGCTTCTTAATGATTACAAGTCTAATTATAGCTAATATTTAATGGCTTCTATGGACATTGATCAAATAATATTGTGCTAACTGAGTGATAAAGGACAAGTCACTTATCCTCTCTGTGCCTCAGTTACCTCTTCTATGAAGTGAGCAGAAGACACTTGGTTCTAGTGCACAGTCCTACATGTAGCCTCTTGATCTCAGCTGAATATACCAGGGTGAGCCTATGACCTAAAAGAAGTGACCCAGAAATCTTTCTCTGGGGTTTTTCAAACTGGATTAGGAAACTAGCTAGTGCCTCCCTGATAGTGGGAACAGCAAGATTTAAAATGCAGGTGCTGGGGGAAGCAGGGTAGAAAGCTGTGTTGAGAACAAAAAAGAAATAAATAAAGCTGAAAAGCAGAGACAAGAGGCCAAGATGGAGAGTCCTGATCATGTTCATGCCCCAGTTTCAACTATTCTTGGAGCCCATGAGAGCCCTGCCCTTCTAGGAGCTGATTATTCATACTTCTTTAATCAAATTTGATAGAAAAGTTGTTCCTCCAGTAAATTTACCCCTTTTTGCCCCAGCCTGTTTGGCTTGGGTTACAGTCACTTTAACCAAAGTTAAAGGAATCCTTACCAATCCAGGTGCTCATTCACTCTGTCCATTCCAAGGAGTAACCGAGCAGTTACAAGCCAGCAGTCTAAGTCCCATCGTATTTGATAATGTCAAAAGAGGAAAGATGCAAAGAGGGAGAAAGGCAAAATAAGGAGAATAAGTTCAAAGCTGTGGCTCATTAGGACTAATTAAAATCTTAAAAGGATATACCTGCCCAAGCACTTTGCAGGTGGATATTACCTCTTAAAACCATCACTTCAATCCTAAAAGGCTATGTGGTTCAGCCCTCCCAGATATTCTACCACTGGAGATTTCAATAGGGTGGGTGAGTGTATAACTTTATTCCACTAACTTATAAAGCTCCTAATTGGATAGTTATAAAATGATGATGTAAACATGTATTTCCCAAGCACTTAAATTCTCAGAAATTCAAGGCTAACGTAAGTAGCAGAAGTCACCAGGGGTTCTAGACCAGTGCAGAACATCGAAGCAATAAACCAATTTGGATCTTCTCCTGCCTGTCTTTCTCCTCTCTCTTCCTCTCTCTCTCTCTGAAAAAAATGTAAAATCTTGAGAATCCATTATACTAATATGCTGCCTGTGTAAACAGATTCCTAAAATGTGGACACAGCTGGGAGTGGGTAGGGCCAGAGAGAACCTGGGGACTCATTTGTTAGTTTTATGACTCTTTTAAATCCAACAAAAACATACCCTAAAATAATTTGGAGCTGTATAAAATCACTCCTCTGCTGACTAGTCTACAGATTAAATTATAGTTGTCTGATATGTGGAGCTGCAATATAAAACATAAAAAGTAAAAACATGCTTTTAAAAGAGATAATATTTTACAATTATAAAAATGTTGTGTTCATTCATCCTTCTCTAAGGCATTACAATAGAGAATACTGTGAATTCAAAAGGATTTTAAAAATCACTATCAATGAACCACAGCTTCCCACCCCCCTACCCCATACATAGCAGTGTTATTTTCCCAAACCAACTTAACTTCCCAACTTCTCCCTTGTTGAGAGTGGCCCAACATTTTCCAGTCCTCTAAGATCATGATACTGGGATGTACCTGAAATACCACTTCCCTCCACTCACTATAGTTAATCTAGCCAATTCACATTTTCTCCCACTTAAAATTTATAAGTTTTCCTCCATTTCCATAACTATTTTCTTAAGCCAGATCCCAATAATCTCAGACTGGATTATAGCAATTCTTTCTTTACTTTCTTTTTTGTCTTCCACAGATTTATTCTGTTTTTTGACTGAAAATAATCTCTCTTCCTGTTCTCAAATATCTGTAGTGTATCTCTTCCTGTTTCTTTTCAGATCAAAACTCTGTTTTGGTATTTGAAACCTCCATCAATGCTTTCTTGTTTATTCATGCATTTATTTTTATTCATTCATTCTTCAAATAATAAGTAAAACATTCTTTAGTGTTAACTAAAGTCCTCTGTCCTGGATCCTGGGAAATAGCAATGGGAAAAACAAAACAAAACAAAACAAATGAGACAAAGCTCCACCAGCATGGAGCTCACAGTCTAACATGAGGAAGCAGACAACAAACAAATAATATGTCACTTGGAAATAAGTGCTATGGTGGAAAAAATAAATACATGCGAGAAGGATAGAGATTATTTATTTTTATTTCATCATATTATGGGGGTACAAATATTGTTAAGGTTACATATATTGCCTTTGCCACCCCTCCCTCCCCCTCCGTGTCATAGCTTCAAGCGTGTCCATCCTCCAGGTGATGCGCATCGAGCTCATTATGTAAGTACACACCCAACCCTCCTTCCCTCCTCCCACCTGCCTGCCACCCAATAAAAGTTTTTTTTTTTTTTTTACATTTTGGTTACATTTTATATCTTTGCCTCTCTCTAAGAAGGGTTAGAGGTATGCCCTTCCCCTCCACAATGCTCTCCACATCCCTAAGATGTGGGTCTACCCCACCAACCCCCAAATCCCTGGTGAGCACTACCATCATTTGAGCACCATAGTTTTAATCAGTCAGTACCAGTTTGATGGTGAGTACATGTGGAGCCCATTTTCTTGATCTTGTGTCGCCTCACTTTGGATAATGGGCTTAAGCTCAATCCAGGATACTATAAACAGTGCTAGCTCACTGTTTCTTAGAATTGAGTAATATTCCATCATCGTTTCTTAGAATTGAGTAATATTCCATCATGAGCATATATCCAATTTTGATTATCCACTCATGAATTGACGGGCACTTGGGTTGTTTCCACGTCCTTGCAATAGTGAATTGTGCTGCCATAAACATAGGGTAGAGATTATTGATCTGGTGGAAATTTATATAAAGAATTCAGAATATATCCAGACAGTCAGAGAAGGTTATATGTGAAAAAAAGACCAGAAGGAAGTGCGAAGAGTAGGCAAGTAACTATTCTGGGAAACAATGCTTTAAAAATCATGAGTCTTGAGGGTGCTTGTGGTATCTGAGGAATAGCAAGGAGGTGAGGGTTAAAGGATACAGTGGGACCCAAGAAGGTAGGGAGAGTGCAGGAGCCAGAAGACAAAGGGCTTCGTGAGCCATTTATACACCTTGGGCTTTGCTGTGGGAGAGATGCCATGCCATTGTAAGGGTTGAGCTAGGAGCAAAATGATCTGACTCATTCTTCAGAAGAACACTGGTCACCATGTGGACATTACTTAGGTGAGGAGAGTAGGGCAGAAGCAGGGAGGTCCTTACAGGCACATTGTATTTCCCTTGGATTGTGATGGTAGCAGTGAAAATGGTGAGAAAGGGGTCTTCTGTTAGGGAATTACTTTGTATATGGGGTGACAAGATTTCCTGGCTTATTGAGGTGGGATATGAGGAGAAAGAAAAGAGCCCAAGATTTTGAATTGAATAACCCAGAAAGATGGAGTTTCCACGAACTGACATTGACAACTACCCAACTACTCCTTAACAGAAAAATTCTATGTGTTTCAGTTGGTCTCCTACTTGTTCAGTTGGTCTCCTTCCTGGACTTAGACTATGTCTCTCATTTCCTTTGCTTAAATTCATCTTCTCATCCACAGTACTCTCATTTAATTAAAAACATTTATGAACCACTCATAATTTGCAAAGCTCTGCATTAGAAACTGAAAAGGGTATCAAAATATATGACATGGCTCTATATTACAAAACATATGACAGGGTAATATATTACATGGATCTATTTAAGAAAAATAATGTGCACCTGTGATTATATAACAATATAATTCAAATATGCAAAATTTTCTGGATAAATAGCTTCTTATAAACAAAGAATAGTGACTAGGCACAGAGGTCCAGTAGGGATATAACTATGAGCAAAGCATAACTACTCTCAAGAAGCTTGTAACCTATGCTGAAAGTTCAATGAGTAGTATCCCCATACTCCACAGTTGTTGGGATAGATGAATTTTTCAAAATGCATTAAATGAAAAAAATGAAACACCAGAATTAAAGTGGAAAGAAATCACTGAGAGGTGAATTAAATAAATAGGCCAAACCTGCTCAAGACTTGCTTCAGTTTATTCCATGATGCTTTCCTAATGAAAAAATGCCCCTTCAGAAAGTTTCCCCCACACCTACATAAAATGAGCACTAGTTTGACTTGTTTTATGTTTATATTTGCTTAGAGGTATACACTAGTTACACTCTAGAATATAAATTTGAAAGCAGGACCTTCCTCTTATTTAATTTCCTTTGAACTTTATAGGCACTAAAACATTGTGAAAAAAGTTACAAAATATTCTAGAATATTATAAAATATCTCACATTATTTAAAAGTGGTTTTGAAAAAGGGTGAGGGAGGCAGAGAGTCTTTCCAAAAGCCCAGAAAACTTCCTTCTTTTGGAATATATATCCTCGGCAGCCCAAGATAGAAATCCACTAAATGTTCAAGAGAATCAGTCAAGTACTTGTTCACTAATTTCAGTTGTTAGATTTTAAGCCAGGCAATGGTACTACTGCCACATATTATGTACAGTTTCAATCAATCATGAGATGTGTTACGTAAAGATTCTTGTTATTAGGCATTGCATGTTATTTTAATTTCTTCTAAAATATTTCTGATTTAAACTAACAGTGAAGACTAATTTTTCTATGCATCTTCAGTGGGAGTGAAAATTACACTTGATGTGCAGTCAGACAATCTACATTTTGTTCCAACACTGTGGCTTAGTAAACTTGTGTCCCTGGGTAGACTTTAGTAATTTGCTTTCTCATCTATAAAATAGAAATACTAAACCCCGCCCCATGTCGCATACTGCCAGGTCTTGATGAAGATGTAAAGAAATAACATGGTATGAAAACACTATCAATCTTGTAGTACTCTATAAAAATAGCATATTTTTAATTTACATAATCTCACCTGAGCTAGCACACTCACCTGCTGTCATGCTAATTCAGTTCTCCTGGCAAGATGCTCTTGGTCAAAATGGGGCATTTTCATTTAAAATGGTTGATAGCAGTTTGTTGTTTTACTGATTTTGTTTGTACTATTTAGAGGTATATATATGTGTTGTGTGTATGTGTGTGTGCATTTCAAACAAAATAATCTTTAAGTTGTCTAAGGCCATCAGTAACATTCATAATACAAAGTTGTTGTCTTTTAAAGATGCTGAGGTTGACAAAATGATGAAAAAATCACTGCACAATGCTGACGTTTTCACTTTGAGTCAGCCACTCTTTAGTTACATAAGCAATATTTGACATTAATATATTTATGTAAATTGACATGTCACTTTTATTGTACTTCTTTATGCAAAAGGAAAAGAAAAAGTCAATAAAAAGATAGCCAAAAAAAGTCATTCAAGTGAAGGAAACTGGTTCACACACATCAACTAGCTCAAAATACACAAAATGTGTATTTTGTATTTGTATTTTATTATAAAGGGTAGATTTCATGAGTGCTATACTTCTCTTTGCCCTCTTTCTTTGTTTATTTACCTCTGTAACATTTTTATATTTTTCATTTCTAAAAGAAATCTAAAAGACTTTTTATATTCTTAATTTCTAAAAGAAATTTAAAACAATAAATGAAAAAGCCATTAGAATTACAATTTATAAGACCATTCAGTTACATGGTAGAGACAAAAATCAACTAGTTATAGTTTCCATAAATAACAATAACTAATTGAAAAATAAAGCTTAAAATTGTGCTGTTTATAATCTAAACAAACATTTTGAAATACCTGGAAATAAAACTAAGAGAAAAGTTTAATATCATAACCAAAAAAACCTGAAAAGATTATTTTAAAAAATCAAATTCAATGAATAGATTATATTCCTATGTAAAAATACTCTAAATTATAAAGACATTAATTTTCCTAAATAAATGTATAAAGTCAGATAATCACAGTAGGATTTTCATGAAATTTGAGAAGCTAATTCTAAAGTTCACCTAAAAGACAGAATGAAAATAAATGCACAAAAAAAGATTTAAATAAATAAGAGGGGATGTACCCTACCAGATATCAACATAATATATGAATTCATGGTGATTAAAATAGCATACATTAGCATAAGAATAGATTAATAAACAGAATGGATAGTACAGAGAAGACCTATATTAATTTGGAATTTAGAATATTAAAGACTTAGAATATAGTTAAGAGCATGTATTCTGGAGCCAGAGTGCCTGAGTTCAAATTTGATTCTGACACTAATTAGCTGTTTCACTTGGGAAAAATTGGAAAAATTATTTAATCTCACCCTAAATTTTGACATGTATAAAATGAAGACAATAGCAGCATATACCTATTTATAAGATTATTAATTTTTTAATTCCAAGGACCTTTATCAACTAGAAGCAAAGCCTAATCACAAAAAATATGATTGAAAATGTGTATGCATACAAATTTAAAATTTTGTCCAAAACACAATAAGTCAAAAGCAAAAGACAGTCTAGAGGAAATACTTATGAATAGAATACAGAAAAATGTATTATCCAGAATGTTAAGAAAATCCTAAAATTAATAAAGAAAACTGAATCTAATAGACAAATAAGTGAAGGAGAAAAGAGCAATTCAAATAAAAATGATATATAAAAATATGCTTGATATTACTAATAAATAGGGAAATGTATATTAAATAAAAATTATATATAGTTTTAATCTAACATACTGAAAATAAAAAGATATTTAGGTTTGACAAAAAGAGGAAAAACAAGCGCTCTCATGCACTTAGAAAAATTTATTAATAATGACATTCTAAAAAATAAAAGGGCAAATCTTAAAAAGATTAAAAGAGCATATACTTCAATCAGTAATTCTCTTCTGAATATCTATTCTACAGAAAATCAGAGGTGCACAAAACATATGTACAACATGGGTTTTTATCTTATTATTTGTGATAAAGTGTTATAGACAATGTAAATGTCTTAAATATAATATATTGGAATATTCATAGTATGATGTACTAAGCAGCAATTAGAAAATAAGGGAAATCTGTATGAGTCACAGGGAAAGATATCCAACTCATATTGTTAAGTTAAAATACAGCATGTTAGAGGACTACACACACAATATGTGCTCATATTTTATTTTTTAATGCATTTACATATAACACAAATTCATAAGAAAGGCTGCAAGTATACATGCTACACTCTCAACAGTGATAACATTTGTTTTAGATAATGAAAAAAGGGAAAGATATGAAATTAGGCTTTCAGTTTTTAGTCTATCTATATATTTATGCATTTTAAACATACTTCACAATAATATGTGTTGGCATCACTTATGTAAATAAATAAATAATCTATAATAAACATTTTTCTTCCCCAAAGCTCCTTTTCAGGTGATTATATGATGTTTTTGCTACCACACATGCAATGGCTTAAATGTCTGTCCCTTCCAAAATTCGTGTTGAAAAATAATCCCCAATGTAGCAGTACTGAGAGGTGGGGCCATTAAGAAGTGATTGGGCTGGGCGCGGTGGCTCACGCCTGTAATCCTAGCTCTCTGGGAGGCCGAGGCGGGTGGATTGCTTCAGGTCAGGAGTTCGAAACCAGCCTGAGCAAGAGCGAGACCCCGTCTCTACTATAAATAGAAACAAATTAATTGGCCAACTAATATATATACAAAAAATTAGCCGGGCATGGTGGCGAATGCCCGTAGTCCCAGCTACTTGGGAGGCTGAGGCAGGAGGATTGCTTGAGCCAGGAGTTTGAGGTTGCTGTGAGCTAGGCTGACGCCATGGCACTCACTCTAGCCTGGGCAACAAAGCGAGACTCTGTCTCAAAAAAAAAAAAAAAAAAAAAAAGAAGTGATTGGGTCATAAAGGCTCAACCCTCATGAATAACTTAATCCCTTCATAGATTCATGCATTGATAAGTTAATGGATTAATAGGCTGTCATAGGAGTGTGACTGGTGGCTTTATAAGAAGAGACCTGAGCTAGCATAGTCAGCTCCCTCACCACATGATGTCCTGCACCACCTTGGGATTCTGCAGAGTCCCCATCAGCAAGAAGGCCCTCTCCAGATATAGCCCCTCCACCTTGGACTTCTCAGCATCCATAACTGCAAGAAATAAATTTCTTTTCTTTATAAATTACCCAGTTTCAAGTATTCTGCTATAAGCAACACAAAACAGACTAATACAACATAGACTGACGAGCCTCACTGATTTTTCTTTCCCTATGATTTTTCACTACCCAAGGAACTTCATCTGCCCTCTCCCATCAACCATAATGCAGAAAAATTCAACTTTTCCCCATTTGTACTCAAAATCTATTGTGTAGAAATATGAACAAATTTGTAGTATAAACATTATTTAAAAATATGTAGTTAAGATGTCTTATAAATACTCTGAAATGCTATCTTGGTACAATTAAAATTATGGAGAGTTTATAATAGACTAACCTTCCATCTTAAGAACTCTCAACCTTATGTACATACACATTTTTATAGTATTCAGAGATGATATTTTGTATTTCTGTGCACATACACTTGAAAATGTAGAGGAAATGGACAAATTCTTAGAAACATACAGCCTCCCTAGGCTACAGAGTGGGAGAAAATGTTTCCATGCTATACATCCAATAAAGTATAACAACTAGAATCTATAAAGAATGTAAGCAAATCAGCAAGAAAAAAAATCAAACAACCCGATTAAAAAGTGGGCAAAAGACATGAACAGAAACTTTTCAAAAGAGAATAGACTAATGGTCAACAAACATATGAAAAAATGCTCAACATCTCTAATCATCAGGGAAATGTAAATCAAAACCACAGTGAGATATCACTTAACTCCAGCGAGAATGGCTGATACCAAATAGTCCCCAAAACAACAAATGTTGTTGTAGATGTGGAGAAATAGGAACACTCTTAAACTATTGGTGGGATTGTAAGCTAGTACAACCACTATGGAAAGCAATATGGAGCTACTCAAACAACTAAAAGTATAACTACCATTTGATCCAACAACCCCACTACTGGGTATTTAGCCAAAAGGAAAAAAAGACATTCTATAAAAAAGACACCTGCACTCGAATGTTTATAGCAGCACGATTCATAATTGCAAAGATGTGGAAATAACCCAAGTGCCCATCAGTACATGAGTGGATTAGTAAAATGTGGTGTATGGAGTACTACTCAGCCATGAAAAATGGTGAATAATACCTCTTCTATTATCTTGGATGGAGCTGGAGACAATTCTTCGAGGTGAAGTATCACAAGAATAGGAAAAACAAACAACACATGTACTCAACATTAAATTGGAACTAAAGGTATTGTTCCAACATTAAATTGGAACAATACCTATGGGCACATATGGAAATAACAATCATTGGAAATCAAACAGGTAGGAGAGGTGCAGGGGATGGGTATCTGCTCATACATAGATAGTGATCTTTCCTCCCACCTGCTAATACCTGGTAAGGATTCAACTAGTCATCTTAAAGATTATCCGTGTTATCAACCACCATTTAAAGGTTGTTTATCGCTTGGTTCAGACACAGAGTTATCATTTGCCTTGAGACTGAAGTATATATTCATTGTTTTGTCATTTCAGCATCAGTATCCTGTTCTTTTGATAACAGCCGTAACTTTCCCTTGGAAGACCATGAATCCTCCATCCTGCTATATGGACTGGTGGGATTGACTCTACCACTTAGTTTAAGCAGTTGATACATGACCCAGATCTAATAGTGATAATTGTACATCGCCACAACTACTGTAGGGGTGGACTCAAGACCAAATGTGGAAGAATGAAAGTGGTGCCTAGAATTTCGCTGGAACTCCTTAAAAACATATGTCCCTATTTTCCTAGCAGTGCTAAGCCTGGAGGTGCAGGTAATTCCCTAGAAATGAAACGCCTGCCTGAGACTGAAGCCAACACAAAGGAAAGCAGAGATACAGCAGGAAAATGATAAATTGGAGATATGCTTTAGCCCCATTCTCACTCTCCTCAAACAGAATAATGCTCAGCCTAGAATCTTGCACCCTGCAAAACTAAGTTTCTTATATGAAGGAGAAATAAAGACCTTCTCAGACATGCAACAACTTAGGGAATTCATCAAGACAAGACCTGCCCTGCAGGAAGTACTCAGAACTGTGTTACTCATGGATCAGCACCATAAACATTTACCAGTATAAAATCATCCAAAATGTATGGGCAGATTTTAGACTGGAAAGGAAGAAGGACACATGACAAGTATGGGGAATGGCAAGGGGAAAGGTATAGAGGCAGCATGAGCCTGTATGATGATGGGAAACAGAGACAACAAGTCTCACTAGGACAGGGAACATGTGCAGTGAAGTATTAAGGAGTACAGTTTAATATAGGATGGGACAGTGTATTTATTTGAAGTCTAGGAAGAAGAGTTTAGATGTGCTGTAAGAATTTGGACATGACTGTAAGCAGAGTGACATGAGGAAAGTGTTGTTTAATAAAGGTGTAAACTGTCAGTGTTAGGCAGCATAGATTTGGCAGAAAGAATCTATCATTTAAATAGGAAGCATTGCTGCAGTGAGGGCCTAAATTTTGGTAGTGATTGCAAAGGAATTACAGAATAAAAATTAGATATTTTGAAAAAATGGATTAGCAAAATGAATAAATAAATAAAGCAATGAAGAAACCAGTGTTTAGTGGGAATGTATACAAAATGATGGTTTCCCCAGAAGAAAAAGATACAGAACATATTGTTTTTCTTTACTAAGAGAAAAATAGGATAGAGATACCAGTTAGAGAAAAGAGAAAAATTTCATATAGAGTTTGAGGTGATAATGTTACCTCCAAATGTAGCTATTCTATGCATAGGTGAACAGACTGAACTAGGATATGTGGAGATATGGATTTTTAAACTGTAGTATAAAAAAGAAGTGAGGCACCTGAGACAAATACAACAAGCAGACTTGATGGAGAACAGGACCCAAATTCAAGGTGTGATTGTGAAATTAAACTTGAGTAAGTCATTTAACATCTCTGAAACTCAGTTTTTAAGTGGGGATGATAGTATCTACTTCATAGTGTTCTGAACACACAAAGTGAAAGGGCCTGCAAGCTGTAAAGCTATATAGATTAAGATACTGTGATCTCGTGAAAGTCATGAGAATTGAAGGGTAGACTTTTTAAGCTATGTATATCTTAAGGGCTTTGAAGTTGAGACTTTAGCCTTCTTCCCTTGATCTAAGATCTACATCTTGCTGTGCTATAAAGTGGATGATTCATTATTACAAGCAGACATTAAAAGGTCAGTTGGCTCACCTGCTTCTCAAACACATGAAAAATAATGCCAAAGTCTTTATAAATTCCGGAAAAGTTTTTTGGTAATCATCTTTAGGGTTTGCTTAATTGGAGAAATATAATTTTAACTGGCAAATAAAAGAATAAACCAGACAAATTTCCAATTCAAAAGTTCTTTTTCTATGGCATATTTATTTATTTATTTTTTCTTAAAGATAGAATCTCACTCTGTCACTCAGCCTGGAGTGCAGTGGAGTGATCAGAGTTCACTGTAACCTTGAGTTCCTGGGCTCAAGTGATCCTCCTGCTTCAGCCTCCCACGTAGGTAGGACTACGCGTGCAACACCATGCCCAGCTAAATTTTTTTAAAAAAATTTTTGTAAAGACAGGGTTTCCCTGTTTTCTCAGGCTGATCTTGAACTCCTGGCCTCAAGTGATTCTCCCATCTCAGCCTCCCAAACTGCTGGGATTAGATATATGGGCCATCACACCTAGCCTCTATGGAATATTCACATAAGTTAAGAAGTATCTTAAATATTGCTTATACTTATCCTATATTATTACAGTTTTCAACTTTGAGGCTGGTAATATTAAATTATAAAATAAAACATTCAGGCACATTGTTTGATTTAAGTATGCATAAATAATGCATTTTTGATTTTTATTAGACTCTTTAAAGTTATAAATTATATTGAAATAAATAACATTACTTTAGGAAAAATTAAAACATAGATGCCTAAGCAAAGCACAAGTTCTTAGAGAAACAGGACCTAGTATGTTTTGTGTCCTCAGACTATATTTACAATATCAATATTTTATTTGTAAAGATTGATCTGAAAAATATTTTTTCTATTTTATCAATTATGATTGAATGAGACATGTAGATATTGATATTTCTTAAGGATATTACAACTCAAGTTTAGGTACATGATGAGGAATTGCCTAATATAAATTCAAACTAATTTATGATTACATTGTCACTTTTTTTCTTTTATTTTTGGTATGCAAGTCAAGGTTTGATCTCTATTACAGATGTTGATGTCACTTTTCCCCTTCCCAAAAGTATTTGAATAAAAATAAAGAAATTATCTCAATTCTTACCAATATGCTTGAGACTCCCCAGCACAAGGAAAATTTCTTGATTTAATCTTTGCATGCCCCTCACCTTGGACAGTGCCAGGCACAAAATAGGCTCTTAATAGCTATTTTAGAACATGAATGACTTTGTTGTGATACTGTATTTGTCATATATGTCACTGGAAATATTAATCACCGGGGCTTGAACATGTTTTTATTTTGCTATAATGATTGTTTGCATGCAAACTACTTATAAATTGTTTTAATTTCACTTTTAATGCAAAATTTAGACTTGGTAAATAAAATCTTTACATAAAAATTCACGTTAGTATATATTTATATATATATATATCTCATTTCCCCTACAAAAACCACCATATTAATGAGAGAGAAATTTAATTTCAAAAAAGTGCCCTTTCAAAGGCAGTTTTTTCTCATCTTCAAGCTCACAAAGGAATTCTTAGAGGTAGGAGGGAGTCTCCCATGCCCACTCCCCCCAAAAAACCCTGGAAGAAAAAGGGAAATTTCCATTCAAATTTTTAAAATATTATTGCTATGGACCTGCATGGATTTGTGTAAACTGTAAAGGCATATGAATGCTCCTTTTTTTTTTTCTGAATTCCCTTTTATGCTGATATCTTATAAATACATTCTTCCTGGTTCCTGTTACCCACATGCACTACTATAAAGATTATAGATCCCAGCAATTGCTCCTGCACTCAATAAAGGACAGAGAAAAATGTACCGAGGGCAAACCTATCTGTGAACGATCTCTGTAAGCCGGTATTTATTCAGTTTGCACTGAATTCGTGGTGGCTTCACAAGAAACCTTTGTCTGTGGGACGGTGGGTCCCACAGTGGCAACCATTATCTATTCGTGGAAACGACATCCGATGACTCCGCCCGGGCTGGGGGTGGGGACGAGCACCGCGTGGAGAGCTTGACTGAGAATTAAAGTGAGTGAACAAAGAGAACTCCTGGCAGCCGCCCGCCAGCGCCTTGGAGCTGCATCAGGAGGCGTCAGTCACGCCCAGAAGGCTGCTCGAATCCGCCTCCCTGGAAAAAGAGCTCAAGTAAATAATTGATGGAGATTGATCGGACCCAGGACAAAGCTTTGCAGAAAACCAGTGCACGCGATTTCAAGCGGCTTTGGAATCTTCTGCCGAGTGCGGGATATGAGAGTGGAGGAAGGACTTTGAGAGCGGCTGCCAATCTTCCATCTCGGGCGGTGGCTGTGGCCTTTTTGTCTTCCTGTCCCGCCACCCCCCACCCCTTCCCTGCCTTCTTGTCTTTCCTCTTGAAAGTAACCTCTCTTTGGTTACCCCTGCCCTGTGGTCCCTGGCAACCCCGCCCTCTCCCCTGCCCAGTCCGGTGAGGTCAGCTCATGAATATCACTGCACTTCCTGGGGAGCGTCTGGCACGGCTTGGTACCTCCGTGTTAGCCTGCTGCGAGCCGCGGCTCCAGCCCGGCCGCGGACCGCCGCGAAGTAACCCGCTCCGGGTCTGAGTCTTGACGTTACCGCCATTGTTTGGAGGAATCGAGTGGGTGTGGAACTGGAGCCAGCTGGCCCAAAGTCGTGCTCAGCCAGAGAGTCGCACACAATACTACGAAGTTGAACTTTCCCTCGGCTCCGAAAGGCACAATAATCAAAATCCTGAGATCCACGGAATATCGAAAGGAAAGCGTTGGTGATTTGCATCAACTTCTCGGAAACGTCGCCTCTGCTGAGAAGTGAGCAGTTCTGGATTTCTAAAGGGATTGGGATGAGAGATGGGGAGGGTCGGTAGTCAGACAAAACTTGAGATTGAAAGTGTTGGTTTGAGCCAGGCCAGGGTTGGTTGGGTGGCAATTTCCACGGGGGGAAGCCTTGAAGAGATGCAGCATCTTGTCACTTTGTGAGAACCACGTGACAGCAGACAGGTACCTTTGATTGTGGAGCCCAGTTACTGGAACAGGAGCTTTCTCCTGGGCTAAAGCTGTCTGGGAGCCGGGTTTAAGCATTATCTCATGGCTTCTCAGCTCTGGAATGATTCTGCCCAAATAAAAACAAAAAATAAGTTTGCATTGGCATGTAGCTTAGTTAGGTGGCCCACGTTAGTGTGACCCAGGCTGATGAACTAGGCCAGACATTTTAGTAGTGTTGTGGCTCCAAAAGAAGATGTAGAAAATAAGTTGGTAGGCATTTTTTCCCTAATATCTTCTTTGTTCACCTTTATAATCCTTCTGTTTCTGGGAGGAGATGCCAGAAACAGATAGGGAGGTGGGGGAGGAGTCCTCCAATAATATTTCTTTATAAAATGAGGAATTACTGCACGCTAACTTATGATACTAAAAATAGATGACAACAAGTATAATGCAAGTACAGTGACCGACAGTAGAGTAACCTTCTCTCTTAATAAGAGAAAAATTTTATAAAGCAAAACTTTATGCCTAGTCATGGCCTTTTCAGTGCTTTAGAGAGAAAGGCTTCTAAGGAAAAGTATGTAATTGACTAGCTGACTGGACCACTTAGGGAGAAGAACCCATGAGGCAGTAGCTTGCTATTTTCCAGATTAAAGAAGTCAGTGTTGGATTTATCTTGGAAAGATACACAATGGAAATTGATCTTACCATCATGAGGGATGATGTATCAGCCTTCTTGGTACAGGGTCATTCTGTCTCAAAATTCTCTTTATAGAAGGAAATGGGCACTCTAAATTACATCTTTGCCTATGATATGCCAGCTAAGAAGATGCCTAAGAATGAAAATATTTTCTATTTAGCAATTACACTTAAAACTAAAATGATTCACAAAAACTATGAAAATGGATAAGTGTAGAAAAATTCATCACCAGAAACTTAGAGAACTCTGTAGAGCTACCCATCAAGTTTTCTAAAAGAATTTTAAAAATTATTTTCCAAAGCTAAAACAAAACAAAACAACAAAACTTTGGGGTTGCTAATAACTAAACCATATAGATAATTCCTAATGCCATTATTTTCTTGAAACTGAGGTTGATTTAAAATCATTCATTATTTAGAATTTCTTTTAGTTCTGTTCTAAAGGAAGTTGGGTGCATTTTTCTAAAAACATTAGGGGTTGGAAGTTGCTTGAGAAAAGTTTCACTTACACACATCAAATTTTCTCTAGGAGCCTTACATCATAACCCTTTTCCTCTAATTGACACTGGGGAATACTGATTGAATAAAACCTTCTCCACTAAAGTAGGCTTTAAATATAGATTTTATGGTGAGGAAAGCCAAAGTTGTAAAAGCAAGAGTTTAACAACTCTAGCATGTGAACATCTCCTTTTGTTTTGGAGGCTTCTTCTCGACCTTACCCTCTTTTCTTTAAATCTCCATTCTCAATAATACATTTCTGACTTTATATCTCACCCTTTCCCAAACCTGCTACTGTGAGACTGTATAAGGTTCAGCTGTTTTCAGATCCGTCATCATTTTACTGAGTGCAGGGAGATGAAGACAGCGCCACCGTGGACAAAATGAGATTTGACGGCCCTGCATTCTATTCCTAAAGTCAAAGCTTCTATCTATTAAGCTCCTTCCAAATCTCATCGTTTTCTGAGGCTTCTCTTGTACAGCAAAATCACCCTTTGCTCTGTAACAATGTCGACATGTGTGCTTTCCTTCTTTTGTTTCTGTCCCAGCTTAGAAACGAAGGTTGGTGGCGGTGAAGAGGGAAGAGGATGATCTAGTGATGGAGGATTCCAAATCGCATCCCATAGGTTCCTCCTAGACTGCCATGAGTCAGCCACCGTCCGGGGGCGCTGCCCCTGCCGCAGCTGCAGCTTCTGCTGCCTCCGCAGCCACTGAGGCTCGCCTGCACCCGGAGGGCAGCAGCAGAAAGCAGCAGCGAGCTCAGTCACCCGCTAGGCCGAGGGACAATTCGCTCCGACAGACACCCACGGCCACCCGGTCCCCGGTGGGGGCCGGCACTAAACTCAATTCTGTTCGGCAGCAGCAGCTGCAGCAGCAACAGCAGGGTAACAAGACCGGGAGCCGCTCGGGGCCTCCGGCTGGCTCCCGAAGCGGTGGAGGCGGGGCCGAGAAGGCGGCGCCCCAGGCGCCCAAAGGGGCCGCGCCGGGAGCTGTCCAGCCCGCGGCTGGTGCTGAAGCGGCCCCCGCCGCGACCCTGGCCGCTTTGGGCAGCAGGAGGCCCGGGCCCCCTGAGGAGCAGCCTCGAGAGCTAGATTCGGTGCCCTCGAAACTCGGGGAACCCCCTCCGCCCGGGGAAGGGGGAGGAGGGGACGGGGAAGGAGGAGGAGCCGGCGGCGGCTCCGGGGAAAGGGAGGGGGGCGCTCCGCAGCCGCAGCCGCCGCCGCCCAGGGGCTGGCGAGGGAAAGGCATCCGCGCTCAGCAGAGGGGCGGCAGCGGCGGGGAGGGGGCCTCCCCTTCGCCATCCTCCTCTCCCGCGGGCAAAACCCCAGGCCCCGGTAGCAGAAACTCCGGAAGCGGCGTTGCAGGGGGCGGCGGCGGCGGTGGAGGGAGCTACTGGAAGGAAGGATGTCTGCAGTCTGAGCTCATCCAGTTCCATCTCAAGAAGGAGCGGGCGGCAGCGGCGGCAGCCGCGGCTCAGATGCACACTAAGAACGGCGGCGCTAGCAGTAGCCGCAGCTCCCCTGTCGCTGGAGCCCCTGCCATTTGTGAGCCCCTCGCAGTCCCTTCCGCCTCCCCAATGGCGGCGGCGGCGGAGGGCCCCCAGCAGAGCGCAGAGGGCAGCGCAGGCGGAGGGGGCATGCAGGCGGCGGCGCCCCCTTCGTCGCAGCCGCACCCGCAGCAGCTCCAGGAGCAGGAAGAAATGCAGGAGGAGATGGAGAAGCTGCGAGAGGAGAACGAGACTCTCAAGGTGAGGAGGGTGGGGGGAGGCGGGTGGGGGAGGGGACGTGTGGGCCTCGAGGATTAGGGCGTGTCCCGGCGGGGGTGAGAGGCTGCTAACCCGGTAGGGAGCCTTAAAGAGGGAGGGGAACAGGAAAAGAGGGAGAGGGGAACAGGAAAAGAGGGAGAGGGGGTCCTAGACCTTCTCTGGATTTGAAACAGAACCCTATCTTAGTAACGTTAGGTTTTCATTTAAATCCACATCTGGGCCTTCGTTTCTCTAATTATCATGGTTTGTCCCACTTTTTCGTGGAGAGAGCTAGAGTAAGAGAGCGAGAGAAGGCCTCAAGTGGGCCCTCTTTCCAGTTTCCTCTCCTTCATTTGGCTTTTTTTGTCATTTGTCTAATGGAGGAGGAGGACATAAAGCTGAGAATTTGGAATTGGAATGGGGTGTGTACGGTGTATGTCGGAGGGGCTGAAGGTGAGGCTAATTTTGACGCGCGGCCTGTCACCGCCTCAGAACGAGATCGATGAGCTGAGAACCGAGATGGACGAGATGAGGGACTCTTTCTTCGAGGAGGATGCCTGTCAACTGCAGGAAATGCGCCATGAGTTGGAGAGAGCCAACAAAAACTGCCGGATCCTGCAGTACCGCCTCCGCAAAGCCGAGCGCAAAAGGCTCCGCTATGCCCAGACCGGGGAAATCGACGGGGAGCTGCTGCGCAGCCTGGAGCAGGACCTGAAGGTCTGCGGCGTGGCGTGGGGCGGGCTTGCCGGCGTGAGGCAGGGGCGGCTGGTGGGGACTCTCTGGTCGAGGGCTCTTTGCGCGGAAATGTCTTCAGTGGTGACCTGCAAAGAGCTCTGGGGATACAGAATTTTGTCCCACCGACACAAAATAGCAGGGTCCCGAAAGGGTTAGAACTGACAGGTGGGTCTAAAGAGTCCAGTGTGTATAGATGGCCTGGCAGAAAACGAGCTCAGTGGGCCCTCCTGGGAGTAACTGTGGCTTTTCCAGAGGTGAAGGGAAGAGGGCGCCTTCCTTTTGGGCGGAAACAAGGGCGTGACAGAGCTCAGGCTGTGGCTTTGATCTGGCCTGGAGTCTGTATTTCCAAGCCAAAGCCAGGTGGAATCTAGTACTCAAGAGTGGCACTAGGAGGACCCCTCCCGGGGAATTAAGCCCAGAATAGGAGCAACACTGGCAATGTAACAGTTAAGATTTCTCTCCGCAAGTCCCTACATTGCCACCTTCTTCCAGGATACCTTCCTTTCTGTAGTTGTCACTTAGGTAACTCCCTGAAATGAAAACTGTCCAACTTGTGACCGGTTTGTTGAAGTAAAAGAATAAAGTAAATGAAAGAATCTCATTTTTAAAGTGAAGTTACTCCTTCAGAATCTCTCCCAGTAAAGAAATCTCAACCTTGAAATGCATGTCTTAGACAAGTGCAGTCTCCAGTTCATTTTGAATGTAGGCAGATTCATTGACAAGGCAACCAGATATTAAATTAATCGCCCTAGGCAACCAAATAAATATACTTTTAATTGTATTAGCTTCATCAAGATATAAAACTCAAATGTATAATTATCCTATATTTCTTTTAAGGAAAGCTATGAGTATATATTTTATGAGAGTCATTATTGCATTATTTCTTTGATTACTTTTGCTAGCATTTCTTGAGTGCTCACTATGTACCAGGCACTTGGCTGGCATTGTTACATACATTATTTCATTTAATTCTCAAGGGAAAAACACCCTGTAAGGTAGAGATTATTAATGACATAGTTTTACAGAGGCAGAAGCTACATCTTTCACAGAGGTTAAGGGCTCAGACCTGGAAAGCTGTGATAGCCAGGCTCGCTCTCCATCCTGTCTAAAACCACAAGCCAGTATCCTACTCCTCTACACCAGATTGCTCCAGTTTTCTTTCAAACCCTAAAATGTCCAAGATAATCTGAGAACATGGGGTAAAAATGCATAGTAATTCCAAAAAATTAAAATCAAGAACTGAAGTGTTTCCTAAAATTAAGCACTTAGAATTCTAGTTATAACATCAAAATTCAAGCCCCAGCCCCCTACTTGTAAAAACCTCTGTTTTCCATTCTTTATCATAGGTGATAATGAAAACATCTATTGCATAGTTTTGTTGTAGAATTCGAGAAGATATGTGAAATTTCTCCACATGTGATAAAATGCAATAGAACATTTATTACCATGGTTGGCGTAGGGTAGAAGTTAAGGGAACAAAATCTAGAGCCGGACTACTAGACTACTTGTTAGTTGTGTGACCTTGAGCATATTACTTTACCTCTCTGAAACTCAGTTTCCTGATCTGTAATGTAGGAATAATAATAATGACTATCTCATGGGATTGTTCCAAGGGTAAAATGGTTGATATTTGTGAATTGCTTATATGTAAAGAATGCTGAACTCTTCCTAGTACATGGTAAGCACTAGATAAGTATTGGCTCTTAATGCTTTCAGTATGAATAAAATTTTCACCCACTTATTATATTGTCTTTAATTATATTTTATTGGTACAAACACTAATTCAGGTCGCAAAGGATGTATCTGTGAGACTTCACCATGAATTGGAAAATGTGGAAGAAAAGAGAACAACAACAGAAGGTGAAAATGAGAAACTGAGGCAACAGCTCATAGAAGTTGAAATTGCAAAGCAAGCTTTACAGAATGAACTGGAAAAAATGAAAGAGGTTAGTATTTGATTATTTCATGGTGTATTATATATTTTTAGCTCTTCAGAAAAGAATCCCAAGGAGTAATATGACTGTTAAAGTAATGCTTTCTTTTAAGATTACAGGACAGTTTTTTGTCCTCATGCAGTTTTAAAAAAATATATGATTTCATTCTAATATATGAGTAGCAATGAAAAAATTCTGACCTGAACCCTGTCCCTAACTTGACATATATGAGCTGTGATGGATGTTTCATCTCTGGGTCATCTAAATGTATGTTAATTAGATAAATCACATAGCATACTAAATGCAAAGTATTTGAAGAATATGAAGGAATGTGCCTTGTGTTAGTTAAAGGGAAGAGTTAGTCCTGTGAGATTACTGCTGAGTTCACAGAGCCATAAACTTTTAGGATGGGAAAGGCTATAAAAGCCATTTAGTCTAATCCATTCATTGGTTGAATTCTCTCTATAATGAAGCTCTCTTGCCCCTGATGGTCTAACACTTACAGTATCACCCGTGACTAACCCTTAAGATCTTTCACAGCAGCCACTTCTATCACATCATAGCTCTGTTTAAAGGTTTTCTTTGTTTTGAGTTGAAATCTGTGTAATGATGACTTTAACCAATTTATCTTAGTTCTACCTTTTAGGGTAGAAGAGTCAAATTTCTCTTCCGTGTTAGCTACTTGAACATTCCTACCTTATTTACCCTGAGTCTTCTCAAAGAAAAAAGAAACACAGAATCAGGATCAAAGAAAATAATTGGAGGAGAAAAGAAACTGAAAGATCTATTAGGAAGCAATTAGCTTTATGATAAATAGCAATTTAATTTTAGTTAAAACAATATTCTTTGAAAACTACATGAGCACATACAATGCAACCTATGAAAACTGTTATTGAGGATTAGCAAATGCACAAGTGGTCTTCTGAACAATTCCTCTGCTTGGATATGCAGAATTCTAAGGAAAATCATAAGCTTTCCACAGACACTGAGGTACTGAGCCACGTGTCATTGCTGTGCTTATCTCAAAACGGTACAAAAATATATCTACAATGTAACAGTGAAAATATAGTCTGGGAATATGTAAGGGCTAGGACTTTGTAGAACATGATTTCAGTAGAATAAACTATTTTTTTGTGATCTTGGTGCCTACTTCTTATATTATCCTGATTTTAAACATTTTTTAACATGACAACATAGGGAAAATTATTTTAATGATGTGACATCCTTGCCTACTAGTTAAGAGTGGCTCTGTGCTACAGTAGAAAAACATGGAGAATGAGAGCCATGTGAGTTATCTTAACCAGGAACTAACTGGGTGACTTTAAAAGGCTTCCAACTTCTACTTGCCTTCATTTATTCATTATAAACTGTAAAGGTTGTTTTATATGATTCTCGACATCTTTTGCCACTATATAAGACTTTTATCATGAAATTCAGGACATCACCATGTAAAGAGCAGCATAGTTTTTGTTTCTTAAGTTAAGAGATCAAATATGAAATTAATATAGATACAAGTATATGTTTCTTCAACAATAACTACAGTTGCAGTGGGTCATGTTAAAAGTGTCATTCCCAGAGCAAAAAATTAAGTAGGAAGCTATATTAGTTTTCCAGGGATGTTCTAACAAAGTACCAAAAACTGAGTGGTTTAAACAACAAAATGTATTGTCTCACAGTTCTGGAGGCTAGAAATCCAAAATCCAGGTGTTGGTAGCGTTAATTCCTTCTGAGGCTGTGAGGGAAGGATCTGTTCCAGACCTCTCTCCTTGGCTTGCAGATGACTGTCTTCCAAATTCTAAATTTCCCCTTCTTATGAGAACACTAGTCATATTAAATTAGGGTCAACCTTAATGACCTAATTTTAACTTGATTACCTCTGTAAAGACCCTATCTCCAAATAAGGTCACATCCTGAGGAACTGGGGATTAGGACTTCAATGTATGAAATTGGTGGGGAGAGTGGGGAGGAGGAAACACACTTCAGCCCACAGCAGTAGTAATTAATAGCTTCCTACGGGCAGGCTAAAAGAAAGTTCGTTCATCTTCAGTCTCATTAGGCCCCATTCCTTGTTCATACATCAATTGTGTTATCTCATATTCTTAGTCTATATAAAACAATATCTATAAAACATTCGAGTAAAAGCAAACTTCACTTGATTACCAGATATTAAAAAGAAACACCTTGTAATTTGGTGTCATGTGAATGTTTTTCAAGGGGGTATCTGAAAAGTTGTATTTGAGAATGGCATAAGAGTTTTCTGATTTTCATCCTACATCCAGGAAAGGAAATGCTCATAGACTTTTCCATTAGCTAGAAAGATGTGATCTCTCACATCTTAAAATAAAAGCCTAAATAATCTGGCCACCAGGAGTGAGGGATGGAATTTAGGAATGTCTTCAGAAGAATATTAAAGATACGTTTCCTTGATTTTTTTTCTCCCATACCCTTCCCTATGACTATTTCCTCTTTCAAGGCTCTAATTCTGAGTTTAGAAAATACTATTACAGCACCAAGCAGTGTAGGATATATATATATTCATGACAAAGAGGCAATTCACATTCTTTTTGGAGTTATAAAAGCCAAACGCCAATCTCCTACTAGGAAATATAACAAAAGTATAAAGAATTTAGGAGCATGTATTCAGGACATCAACTTTTAAAGTAGCCTTTTATTAAGAAAAATAGCATTTATAGTTTGAGAAGATGGGTGGGGGGAGGAATAGAAATAGAAAGGAAGGGAGAAAGAGTGGAAGATAATACTCTAAAGGATGCTACATGTAATAAAGGAAAAATGAAGAATATTCTGGTAGGAATATTTTATAATCATCCATTTGAGGTTGACCTTCATAGTATTCAAAACAGTGTAAGAAATAGAATAAGTAGTTTAAAAATATGTTTAGAAATCAGAAATGTTTCAAATAAGATTTTGACAACAGTTATTCTGTTATCCTCTAAGATAAATATTTAAAACTGAGCTGCTATATAACAGGCTTACTCTGTGGGGTAGGGGTTGTGAGTTTGCCATTGGATGACTTGTAACAGCTTCAGTTTTCCATCTGCTTCCTTGGTTGTAAAGTGAAAATATATTCAAGTCCTTGGTGAGTGTTAACCACATGGACTGTCATCCCTTTTGTCATTCTATTGGTGGAGAAAAATAGAACCAGGCCAAACTCTCTTATGAGAAAAGATACTTGTTACAGAGTAAAATCATAAAATGTTAAGTAGAATGTATTAGAGAAGAGCAATCCTCCAATCCTAAGAATTTAGTTCCTTGTATGGAGTTGTATAGATGTTGAACAGCACCACTAGGACTAATAGACCATCTGCTAGAGTTTGGGACTGTTTACCAAGGGTTTAACTAGCTCCAAGGGTATTAACCAGTTGCTCTCAGTGCCGATGGCTGCACAAGGTCCTGTGTGCCTGCTCACATCTATCTGCTTATCTTGTACCCCTGAGCGAGTGGAGTAGGCACCTGGGAGTAAGAAGAATTGAGTTGAGGCAGGATGGAGGTAATTAGCTGTGTCTACTGCAACTCCTTGCTTGTGTTGAAATAGCTGGTATTCTGCCAACTGCAAACAAAAGGGACCTCTTAGAATGCTGCCTTCCAATCTTAATAGCATTCTCATCCCAATTATAAAGCATTGATTGCTACTAGCAGTATGTTTTCTTGCTGTAGAAAAATGCCTTTATCTTTATGTAACCAGGGAAAATAATGGTGTATCTTTCAGCATCATAAATGATCAGACAGACGGTAGTTTTTGTAAAAGTTATTTCATGCAAACAACTAGCTCTTTGAATGCCAGGATGGGTTCATACACAAATAGGATAAAGGGAGGGTATGGAGCAGGCTCTAGACAACACATTCTCTCTGAGGGGTGAGTTTTTTGGTCCAGTTAAATTGAGGGTCATTGCTCTCGTGAAGTTCTGCTGCTGTAGGAGTGAACATTGTTTTCAAAGCTTTGAAACTCTCTGTGCTCTTCAGGAGAGAAGGGTCTTCTCATGTCACTTTTAAAGTTGGGTGCTTGAAGAAAGCACTCATGACAGACATTTGAGCAAAGAAATCACCAACAGATGACCAAAGGGAATAAAGAATAAGTGAGATGATGATGATGACAACTATTTATCAGCTCCTTTTCATTTCAGAATAGGTACTCTGAGTTGTCTCATCCCTCGGCTGTACACAAGAATCTTAAAAGAAAATAATTGTCTTAACTTTTCCCAGTCTTTGCTCTAGAGAGTTCTTAACTGGTCTACTGCAATAGCACCACCTATCTTGGGACTTTTATTTTCTGTGTACTTGGTTTATATAACCTATCTATTATAATGAACTTTTATTCTAGAACACAAAACTAATTAGTACTGTAAATTTTAACAGTGGTGCCTCTGGTTTTGTTTTTTAGAGTCCATTGAGAGTGTTATCTATATACCCAGATTCTCTTTCCAAACAGAACACTTTAATAGACAAATTATTATACTATATGTTTATAATTACCAATTTATTTTCTTACGTAAAATGAAGGACCAATCATAACTACACTTGGTTCTGATAGGGTATATTTATCTAAGTAATAAAGCGTGAAAAAGAAATGCCAAGCAATAAATTAGCGAAGAAGCAGCTCAAGAGACACTTTTCATGGGGAATTTCTCTGGCATGCAAATATTTTCCCCTAGTTCTGATGGTTTTCTTAAAATATGAGAACAGAACAGTAGTCATGGATATTTTAAAATGAAACGGCCATAAATATTTTTAAATGCATCAGTTGAACACTAATATGTTAGTCATATCTTCTCAGAGCCAATAGTTTGTTGAATAACATAGGCAGGAATAATAAAGACTAAATTAAAAACAAGGAAGAACATGCCAGGTAAGTATAGAGAAGCTTGTCTTCCAGGAAATTACCATTTGTTATGAATGCATATTTAAAGATGTATTTATTTAGGAATTATATATTTTATTGTTTTTTTTTTTTTTTAAGAAATTACATATGCAGCTGCATGCCCAAGATTCAGGCTTGTGTAAGTGCCTTTTTTACTCAGATGCCAAGCCCCTGGCAGAAGCAAATTAGTACACAATCAGAAATTAGTAGATTATTTTGTGAAATATATTGAACTTTCATAAAGACTTCAAACTTCTGGTTATTTACATAATAGAGGTCCAAATGAGATACCCCCACATAGATGATCAGATTCTAGTTCCTTTTTTTGGCTGAAATTTTGAACTTTATGTTCCTGAAACTGTAAAGCACTGTACAAATACAGGTTTTACCTGAGTAATCATCACCAGTTGAGCACATTTGCAGTTCCCATCTAAAATATCTTTTGATTTTAATGTTTGCAATGTAATGGACTTCACAGAAATTGTTCAACACAGGTGTGTTTAAATGTTTGTTTTATTTGTGGTTAAACTATATTCATGAGAGTTAAGTTTCCAACCCTGGACTCTGCTCAGAAGCCAGTTTAACATGGTCCAAGCCAGTTTAACATGGTCTAGGCTGAACTTTGAATGACCTACCCCTGAGAGAGCAGTAGTTTACCTGTGTTAAATATCTCCATGGAAGTATATTACTTATTTAGTTACCAAAAGGTTATTACTTCCCTGACTTCTGTACCAACTGACCTTAAAAATGGATTTGAAATGGTTCACAATAAAATCATAAAACTATTGAAATCAGGGTTTCAAAATGAGGTCAAAAATTCTGGGAATCCAGGGGATGTACATTGTTATGTAACAGCTCTGAGTTTAAAAGCGATCAAGGCAGGGAAATAAGTATTGAAAGAAATTCTTTCCTAGCTGTGACCAGACAGGGAAGCAACACCAAGATTCCTATGAAGCCTCTAGAGCGAGCAGGAAGCAAATCAATTACAATACAGCAAAATGTCGACAATTATCAACAGGTGTTACATGGCAACCGCTATAGATGGATGAGCCTTTGAAATGATTGCCAGTTCTCATCCATATAATCAATACATTAAGAATTAAAACTTTACAGAGAAGAAAATTAAGGCGTTTTGTCACTAGCCATAAATTTGAATGTGGTTTATTAGATAGTGCCTATGTCATGGATTCTGGAAACTGGCTGTGAGGCCTCATTTGACATTCCTCGTGACTCTGGGCAAATAACTTGAAATTTATAGGCTTTAGGTTATTTTTTTTTGTATTTGTAAATGCAGAAATTAAACTGAATGCTTTCCAAGGTCCCTATAAAAATGTGATTTTCTACTTTGTCAGTTATCCATCTCTGTTCTCCTGGAAAGTTTTGTAGTCAGGTATGAAACTCAGTTTTATTACTGTTATTTAAATTACTATAATTTTTAATATATTCAGTCAACAGATATTTATTGAAGAATAGTTTAATACCTGCTATAGTGTGGCCATACAGATACTACAGAGAATATAAAGATATAGATCGCATAGTGTTACATTAAACTCCAAGTTTGCATTTACTGAAGAGCCCTGCTAAAGAATTTTAACACAGGGAGTAAGACCTACAATGATCTCTCTGATTGTTGCTACTGAGCATTCAGAGCCTGGTTTAGTGCTGTGGAAATTAGAACTGAAGACCTGACATGTGGGGCTGAGGACACGTGGAGTCCTTCAAATAATCTGGGACATTCTTTTTAATGTGGCCTTAGTTCTCTACTCTAGGAAGCCACAAAGATCATGTGGTAACCAAAGAATTCATCATCTTTTCCAGTAAACAAACCACTGTATTGAATGATGGCACCTAAACATTCTAATTTGTGCAGAAATTCTCCGAAGTGGGCTCTTTGACCATACAGTTCTTGGGGTAAAATCTGCTCCTGTTTTCTGCCCCTGGAGGGCTGCCAGGCTCTCACCACAAAGGGTGAATTAATGCATGCTGATCCTCAATTAAACATTCAAACACTTGTATTTTGCTATTATTGAAATTTATTTTTATCCCCCGTAATTTCTCTGATGTTTTTTTAAGTTACAAATTTTTATGTTTCCAAGAGTATGATAAAAATCTCTTTGAGGCTACTTGGTCTTCGTATGTGTGACAGACATAAACCTCATATAGAACTGATGCCCTTTAAACAACCTCAATCTCTTCCTTAGGCGATTCTGAGGGTACAGCTGTGAATTAAGGAGTCCATATGGTAGCTTTAGACTTCTGAGCAGTAATTAATGATACTATTCTCTACCAGTCCCCTCAACCCTGGCCACCCTTGGCTGCCTGAGAATGCCTAGAAACAGCAGAAAATAGCACCTTCTCTCTGTCTCAGCCTTTACATAAATCTAAAAACCTATAAACTTTGATCTGATTTTAATTTAGCAAACATTGGGATAACAGATAATCTCACCATGGGGATAGTCCCTGCCATCAAGATGTTAATTATTTTCTAATAGAAAAGACAACCTTGTACAGGTTGTACTTTGGCAACAGCTACACGTACACGTTCCTGTGCCAGATACTTTAATGTCTGTTATCTCATGAAGTCTCACAAGATCAACCAGACTGTAAGCTCTATGAGGACAGGCCCATGCCTGTTTTGGTCACTGTGGCATCCTTAGCCACGAGTTCAGTGCCCAGCATGTAGACAATTAGACCACTTTCTTCTGTAACATTATAATAATTTCATACTTAATTTGTGCATACCTTTTTCGTGCACTAGACTGTAAACTCCCTGAGGATACAGACAAAGTCTGTCTTATTCATCATGTCCACAACAACCAGAAGGGAATGTGGTGCAAAGGTGATAAGCAATAAGTAACTTTGCATAGAGAATAAATGGAACTGAGCAAGGAATTTCAGGTCCTATTTTGCAGAGAAAAAAAAAGTGACTCAGAACCATGGTACTTAATGCAATACAAACAAACGAGAAGATAACAGATAGGTAACTCCAGCCTCACCCCACTTCTAGAACTAGAGGTCTCCTGACCTTCTAGAAACTTCCAACTCTCTACCTTGCTCCTCTCAAATCCCAGTTATCCTCTAGAAGCAGCAGGTCTTCCCTGAAACAAGGTCCTGTACCATAGGGGTCTTGGGAAGAGAAATGAGAACAGGAATTCAGAACAAAATAACTCTGACACCTTGGGCATCAGCATTGCAGTTTAACTTCTGTGTGCTTTGGTAAGAAAATGTGAAATGCAGGTTTAGGGAAGGAGAGAAGACTACAGAACTTGCCACTCCCTAAGACTATCCCAGTTGAATTTGTTTCACATCTTCATTGGGACAGTCAATTCAGCAGTTAATTTGGGGGGAGAGGTATGGAAAATTACCCCAGGGCTGTAGTTGCTCAGTCACCAGTGCTGAGTGCTAATTATCTTCCAGTCACTGTATCAGATACTCTGTGTACAATTATGTTGTTAATAGTTTTATTTTACACATGGAGACTCCTAGGCTCAGAGAGGTTAAAAATATCATCAGTTAGCAGGCCGGTCCCTGCCCAAGTCTGTCTACCTCTAATCATGGTCTCCACTAGTCAGTGCTAGGTGGCCTCATTGCAGGGACTCAGGCTGTCCCTCCATGTTCGTCCACTTCCATATTCGTCCCTCCCCACTAATAACCTGCCTTCTTTAGGAACCTCCATACTCCTTGAATCTTCATATTCTGTGTCTCTCGTGATTCTTTGATCAAGCATTGAGAGTAGACTTCCAAGATGTCTGTAGGAAAAAATCGATGTTATCTCACAGAAAGGAAATCTTGGGAGAAAAAACTAGAAATGTAGGGCTAGAAAAATGTTTTCAGGTCTGTCGATACTGTCTCCCTTTTTAAAGATATAATAGCTGTGTTATTTCAGGTAAGTCACTTAATAGCTGACTCTCAATGTAATCACCTCTTAAAGGAAAATAGGTATTTTTCTATCCAGTCTGCTCACAAGGATAATATGAGATAATTATGTACAAAAATGTTTTATAAATAGTAAGATACTGTATCAGATATTATTATTATCAGTACATAGCTCTAGGTTAGCTGATTGAGACTTAACTCCTAGAAGGAATTTTTGAGTCTATAACAGTGTAATTTTAGATTGATCTAGAGCTCCCCAAATTCTTTTCAACAGGCCTTTGAATCACTTTTGCTTTCTTGTTGATATTGAACATCTATCACTCTCTGAACCTCCCCTTTACATTCTACTTCCTTATAAAGCCATTCTAACTTCTTCAATTTGTCCCATTGCCTCTCCCACTAAGTTTGTCTTTAGTTCTTACTGCTTCACCTTCCATTATCTCACATTTGCAAATGGTTTGGGTGATGAAAATTTAATCTTGCTGCACTATCTGCCACTGCATTTGTCATCAGGGCCCACCTTGTCTTGCTAAATGTCTGTCTCCTACCTTGCTGCTCTATAAATATGCTTCCTAAAGAGGAACACCTTAGCAGAGAGAGTAGGGCTGTTCTTTGATCAAAAGTACTCAAGCACAAGTCAATTTGGATTGCTTTGTAGCTTTTATTGACTCTACAGCTAAATTCTGTGTTCTCTGAATTTAAGAACCATATTTCTATTTAACTCACATATACCTACCATTATACACACAAAACTATCAATAAATGGTTGGGTAAGAGAAGAGGTTTTAAAGATAAGATTGCCAGTAGCAGAGCTCATCTTTAGCTCCTTACATTGGAATTTATGAATTTCCTTTGTTTTCCAATATGGAATACGTGTGTTACTACTTTTGAGTAAATATGGCATGCAATTTCACTGTATATTGGGAAGTAGTTTCCAAATGAAAATTTAGTTATAGCTTGAAGATTTTAGACTTGGCTGAATTTGAATGGTAATATAATATAATTATTTATTTGATGTTTCTATTCTAATTCCATTTTTACATTTCAGGGTCAGTTAAGCTGGTCTTTATCCAGATGGTAAATGACATTTGAAGATGACATTTGAAGATGTCATTTAGCCTCTTCCCTGACATTTTCCATTTTATACTTATATATTTCACTTAATGGGGCCATTTATATTCAGCATGATTCAACTTAGAAGCACTTAAAATTAAAAATTCAAAGTATTCTGTATTCATCTGCTGGCTAGCTCAGTCATTTCCAATTTGTCTGGCCAATTAATCATAGGTGTAAGTGGTTAATAAAATTAACTATGTTATTTTTTTCTTTCCTTCACAAAGTTTCTTAGCATTACATTGACCAAGCACCTTAAATAATAGCAGAAGTAATTGGACAACCCAATCATTTATTGTATTCAGGTGCATAATGAGCAGCTAACATGTTGGTATGTAGTCATCCACTACCTCCTTGCACGTGGAAAAAAAGAATGATTTTCATAGAACCGTATCAAGTGAATCCATCTGTATATATTTAGGAGGATCCATTATATGGAAAGTATTATCTTTCAAGGCTAAAATAGAGCCATTGGATTCATTTATTTAGAGGTATGGCTAAATTTAAATCAGAATAATTTTGTTCTGTAATGATTCTGAAAGTAGTTATCCTATTTTTAATCCTACTGGTGTTAACTTTATTTTGTAATACATGTATGATTCTCAATTTTCCCAATTACCAAAATCAAAAATAAGACAAGGAATTAAAAAAATTCTTTCAGTTACTCTAAACCCTTAGACTACAACTTGATCTTTGTTAAATTAACATGTGATTATAGACTAAGATTGTTACTATTAAGTTACTCATTGTTATACCATATAGTTTTAATTTAAAACCTATTTTTTGCTTTTATATGCAATTTTATAGTCATACAATTTCTATGTATTCAAACAATTTTAATACTTATAATCAATGATTTTAAACCACCACTTCTACATTTCTGAGACCTTAATTTTAAATAATCCTTAATTGATTAGATAATTAATACTCAACTTTATTTTTCAGGAAAAGTTTGTAGATGTTATATATTCTGAGCCTTTGCACTTTTGAAAGTAGACTTTGGTTGACAGGAAAGGCCTAACAGAATTATTGAGTAAAAATTTTTTCTCTCACATATATTACTATATATTTACTCTGGCATTTGTTTTGCAATGAAGAAGTGAGATTAGTCTGACTTTGATTCCTTTGAGGTCAAATTATTTTTTCCTCTATGTGTTTTTTTTCTTTTTTTTTTTTTTGAGACAGGGTCTTACTCTGTCACTCGGGCTAAAGTGCAGCGGCATTATCATAGCTCACTAAAACCTCAAACTCCTGGCCTCAAGCAATCCTCCTGCCTCAGCCTCCTGAATAGCTGGAACTACAGGCATGCACCATGACACCTAGCTAATTGTTCTATTTTTTGTAGAGATGGTGTCTCTGTCTTGCTCACACTGGTCTCAAACTCCTGGCCTCAAGCAATCCTCCCACCTTGGCTCCCAAATTCTAGGATTACGGGCATGAGCCACTGAGCTCAGCCCTTTCTCTACATATTTATGAATATTTTTCTTGAGCCTTTATATCAATTGGAGTCCTCCAATAGGAAACCGAATTCACCCAAGATGATTCAAATAAAGTGAGATTACTCACAGTGGTGCGGGCAGGGTTAAGGGAGCAAACCAGGGCTGGCAAGGCATTCAGAAAAGACTAGCAATGCTTGGAAACCATTACCATCCCAGAAGATGAAGACAGCTGAGGAAACAGTGCTTGGAGGCCAGTGAAACTGGAACTCTGGAGTAGGGTCCACCCAGTGGGATCTATTGCCTGGAGTGGACTTAGCTACTACATAAGATATGGTGTTGCAAAAGTGAAGAAATTAACTCTCTCTCCTCCCACCTTCCATTCCTAAGCATTCCTGCCAGTGCCTTCTAATGGCTAAACCCAACTAGGAGTCAACTGGTGGGGTGGAGACCTGGGTAAAGCAGGGTGTGGAGGTCAGGCTCCTGGAGCACAGAACAGGGCAGAGAAGGAGTGAGAAGGAATCTGAGTAGCTATAGGAAAATAACCAGTTCAGAAATATTGCCTGGACATAGCTAGATGAGGGTCTTTGTTTTAAATATGTTGAGAACACATAAACCCTTTAATAAGTAAATTAAGATTTACTTATTTATTATTTCAGAAAAGTTTTCTTGTATTATAGACTTGATAATCATGTGTACTCTATTTTTTTTCTTCTTAGCATTTTCTTTGCTTTGTATTCCTTACTACTATCTTCTCATCCTTTCTTTTTTTTAAATCCTTTTCATCTGCATCCTTGGGTAATTTCTGAAGTTTGTCCCCAATATTAATGAGTTTCTGCCATGTCACTTGTGCGTTTTACAAGATATCAGTGCAAAATTCAATTCTTACATTGAATTTTAGTGTCCTTTGTGACTTTTCTTATTCCTGATAGTTTCCTAGTCTTCAGAACTTAATCACCTCCTATGACCTTCTTGTTTATAGAAGCCATCTTCATTATCTTATTAAGAATGCAGGATTTTCTAAAGCCATCTTCTATTTTTCATAGTAGATTTCAGAGATATATTTTAGGGTTATTTTGTTCTCTTCAGCTGATTTTTTTATTGACCCAACGCATTTTACCTTAACAGCTTTATTATGGTATAATTTACATATCATAAATTCACTTAAGTGTGCAATTTAATGGTTTTTAGTAAATATACAGAGTTGTGCAACCATCACCAACCTAAATTTACAACATTTCTGTCACTTCATAAAGATCCCCTGTGCCCATTTGCAGTCACCCTCCGTTCTCAATCCTAACCCCGATCAACCACTAATCTATTTTTTGAATCTATAGCTTTTATTTTCTGCGTATTTCATATAATTGTAATCATGTAATATGTGGCCTTTTGCATCTGGTTTCTTTTACTTAGATCAGTGTTTTTGAGGTTCATCCCTATAGCATATAGCAGTACTTCATTTCTTTTTATTCCCAGATAATATTCACTGTATGTATAAAGCACATTTTATTTCTCCGTTCTTCAGTTGGTGGACATTGGATATTTTCTAACTTTATGATTAATGTTGCTATGCAAGCTTTTGTGTGGATGTGTATTTTCATTTCATTTCATTAGGGTAGATACCTAAGAGTGGCATTTCTGGGTCATATGGTGAATTTATGCAACTATTTTCCAGAGTGGCTGCACCATTTTACATTTCCACCAGTAATGAATGAGGGTTTTAATTTATCTAGATCCTCATCAATACTGATCACCCATCTTTTTTATTATAGCTATTCTATTGGGTATTAAATGATACATCATTGTGTTTTTAATTTGTATTGCCCTAATGATGTTGCACATCTCTTCCTGTTTGTTTCATGTGTTTCTGTCCATTCATATATCTTATCTTGTGCAATGCCTATTCAAAATTTTTTGCCCATTTTAATTGGGTTATTTATTTTAGTTATTTGTGAGTTCTAATTTAAGTTCTTCATATATTTTGAATGCAAGTCTTTTGTGTGATACAAGATTTGAAAATGTTTTCTTCTATGGTTTATCTTTTTACATTCTTAATGGTATGTTTTGAGGTGCAAAAGTTCTTAATTTTGATGAAATTCAACTTGTATATCTTTTATTTATGCTTTTAGAGTCACATTTAAGAAACCTTTGCTTAACCTACAGGAAAATTCACTGTAATGTTTTTTTCTAAGAGTTTAAGATTTTAGCTCTTACATTCAGATCTAAGATCCATGTTGAGTCAATATTTGTGCATGGTATGAATTAGGGGTACAGCTCCATCTTTTTGCATGTGGATTACTAAATGCCCCAGCTCCATTTGTTGAAAACACTATCTTTTCTCCACTGAACTTCCTTGACCCAGTGCACTTTTATCTTCTTTCTCCTTTTTCTTTCTGTTAGAAATGTCATGATTGAATGTCAACCATTCTTTACAGATTTAATGTTGGCTTAAGATAGGACTGTGTAGCTTTTTTTCTTATCCTTATCACTGTCCACTGGCTATTGATTGCCCTCTCTCAGATCCAAAGGTGTGGAGCAGCTTGATGTGTGCAATTCCAACCAAATTTCTGATATCTAGTAGATATTCATCTAATTCAGGCCTATTTGTCTGAAATAGGGAAGTCTACTGCTGTAGCACTTGAGTACACTGACTTTGAGGAACACTTGTAACTTAGAAAAACTTGAAGAGCTTGCAGTAGTTCTTTGCCTATCTTTGGTATACGAAAAACAATAAATGCCCACATAGATGCTCCCAAGGCTTTTCGGCCTATACTTCTACCCAAGAAACACCAGATAAGGAAAGACTACGTCTCGTGATTCATTGAACAATTAATCATCTAGCTCCTTTTCCCTGAATAGTTCCTACTTGTATTGGAATTTTAATAACCAGAGAACTGCTGATTGCGATGTTGTCTGTGCAATATTTACACATTAAAAAAATAGGGTTGAGGTGCAGACGTGTTGCTCCCTGGTTGGTTGTTTTTAAATAACTTTATTGAGTCTTATTTTACATATCATTTAATTAATTTATTCAATTATACAATTCAATAATTTTGTAGTAAATTTCCAAGTCATACTATGACCATAAATCAAGTTTTAGCACATTTTCATCACTCCAGTAAGATCGGCTTATGCCCATTTACTGTTAATCCCCATTCCTTCCCTCCCTTTGTTATCCCAGGCAACTGCTATTCTACTTCCTATATCTATGGATTTGTCTTTTCTAGATATTTCATTTAAGTGGAATCATACTATTTGTAGTCTCTTAGGTCTGGCTTCTTTCACTTAGTATAATGCTTTTGTATCCATCCATGTCATATCATGTATCAGTAGTTTATTCCTTTTTTATTGCCAAATAATATTCCATTGTATAGATATCATATTTTATCTATCCATTCGCCAATAGATGGATATTTGAGTTGTTTCCAAGTTTTGATTATTAGGAATAATGCTGCTAAGAATATTCTTGTGCAAGTCCTTTGTGGATGTATGTTTTCATTTCTCTTGGGTATTGTATCTGAGAGTGGAATTGCCAGGTCATATGGAAAATTTGTGTTTAACCTTTTAATAAATAAGATGGTGGCAGCGAGGTGTGGTGACTCCCGCCTGTAATCATAGCACTTTGGGAGCCCCACACAGAAGGATTGCTTGAGGCCAGGAGTTCAAGACCAGTCTGAGCAAGAGCAAGACCCCATCTCTATAAAAAATGGGGAAAAAATCAGCCAGATGTGGTGGTGACAAACAGTTGTAGTCCCAGCTACTTGGGAGGCTGAGGCAGGAGGATCACTTGAGCCCAGGAGTTTGAGGTTGTAGGGAGCTATGATGACACCACTGCACTCTAGCTGGGATGACAGAGTGAGACCCTATCTCAAAAAGAAAAAAAAAAATGAAAGAAAGAAACAGGATGCTTTGTTTTGATTGGTCTTCATGTCCTAGTCTTCTGTTTCAGACAGTAAAAGGCATGTATTAGATTATATTTCTTGTTTGAGTTCCACTGTTACTTTTGTTAAAGGAAAATTTTCTTGGATTCTGGCAAATGCTTGATTATTAGCCTTAGTTTTTGGCATTGCTGTGTTTACATTTTTACCTTTGCCTTCAGGTATATTTCAATAGGAAATAAATGATAGCTTCCTGTGATAATAACCCAGAATTCTTT
Source organism: Microcebus murinus (assembly GCF_040939455.1). Lineage (NCBI taxonomy): Eukaryota > Metazoa > Chordata > Mammalia > Primates > Cheirogaleidae > Microcebus > Microcebus murinus. The sequence goes on from NC_134108.1 coordinate 33,982,910, forward strand.
CAATTTGAGTAACAATGTGAAAAGGGTAAATTTTCTTTAAAATATAATACTTCAGAAAATAAATCTGGTTCATTTATGATTACTTTCCATAACTTCCTTAATATGTGAAATATTTTATTACTATTGCAGTGATATTTCATGCTCTTGTATTCATGCATGTATTCCCCTCGATACTTATTTATTATTTATTGAGTTACTAATAACGGTATATGAGTACCCCTCTTAAGTTCCTTTCATGTCTAAAAATGATGTACATACTTGTGTGTATTATTCAATATTATATTCAAGAAACTAAGTAATTTACATAGCCTAAAACATGGCACTTGTTTCTGTTTAAATTAAATTTTTAAAAACTTAGTAATTGCTCATTTATTCCAAAATAATTTTGAAATAAGCTAATTTGATCAAATACAATACACTTCCAAAAGATATCAAGATGCCCATTAATATAAAGTAAAATCAAATTATGACTAGTTTTAATGGGCATGTGTTCTAATATCTGCAATAGACTTCAAAATTATCTATTTGTTATATGAATAGAAGTTACAGAGATTCTGGTTGTCCAAGTGTTTTAGAATTCACTGAGCAATTTTTAAGGTGTGCTAACATTCCTTCTGGAACTTAGAAAATACACATATATACACATGCACATACACTTGTATGTTCCAATACATACATATACAAATTCACATGCACATGTATGCACATAAACAGACACACACTCATATATATTCATTCATAGAGCAATCTGTAAAGGGAATGCATTGCCCACCTTATATAGCAGCCAGCTTCTGCTCACTGGAAAAACACAGGCAGGTCTAGGTGGTGGTGGAGAAAGGATTCCTGTAAGGCACTGTATGCAAGGTTGAGTTTCTTGGACTCCTTCTACATACCTGCCATTATCAGTTCAGGGCAGAGTTTGAAAATTGTAATGTCACTAGAAGTCAAGTGAGGTATGTGAGTGAGTGAAGCTGTATATGTTAAAAATGACAGGGCAGACCAGAGTGTGTGTGTGTCAATATCCAGTTCCAACCTGGGGTTGCCATGCCATAGTCTGGACCTAACATTACCAGGTCTTCAAGTGAAACTGGAAATCTGGATTTTTCCAATGTAAACTGTTCACATTTTAAAATTTAGCAACTATTTCCGAAACTTCTAAAGCACAATTGTGGGCCGTCATTTTTTAATATAGTCCAGGAATTACCCCCCAAAACATACTTCTCTTTCTGTACATTTTCAGAATTATTGAATATTCTGACTTTTACAATTTTATTATTAAATATCTTAAATGTGCTTTTATTCTTAAATGCATAAAGAATAATTTTTAAATATCCACTCTTTAGCATCCTGCCATCTTGTAATGGTACCTCCAAGCATATTTCTTACAAGATTCTGAACATGATATAACTATGATGTAAATATCACTGCATTAATGAGTTAGAAGTTGGTTGAGGCACAATGTAGGAAAGACTGGACAGCTCATCCTTTCAACTTATAAGTACTGGCCATGGTTTTTTCTTTGCCTAATTATAGTCAAAATCCATAAGGAACTGCGGTCATTGCCCAGAAATAATTTTCTAAATGTGTTTTAATTGCTAAATGTAATAATGCTTGGGACCCCAATCCATTAACAAGAGCAAATTAGAGTAGACTATAAATCTCAGCATTTGCTGATGTCATGCATAGCATAATAAGCATACATTTACTGTGGACCAAGTATGTAAGGCATAAAATAATTTTTTAATGATTATTACTTCAAAAGTATTTAACCAGATTCTCAGATTTTTAAAAATCTCAGCTGAGAAATATCCCAGTCTTAAATCCATTTGCCTGAGTGGAGCCTTCTGAGGCATTTGCATGGTATTCATCCAGGTGTGATATATGGCATATTAAAGAAGCACTTATGCTGTCTTTGTTTTCTCAAAGCAAAATAGTTTTGCTTTTAGATCAGTTTATTATTGGTAATTTGGCAGACCCTCTAACAACTTATACCATGCCCAGAAGAAGGTCTCTTCAATGACAAAAGAGTAAACTGTATTAGAAGCTATCTCACTGGTAGCCTGGAGACCCTTGGAGATCCCAGAGAAGCTTAGAGAATAGGGATGCCAATTCTCTCTAATGATCCAGGGAATGTTTTGTTCATATGGTATGAACCACACAATGCAAGGCAAGCAATTACTGGGTCCAAATCTGACTTTTAAAGAGGATATTTTCACAAAGGTCTTGTAGGCCCCAATGATTACAGTTTCCTCCCGAGTTTCTATATCCTCCAGTTCTACAGTAACCACATCCCATTACAAAGAGAAGCCTCTATTTCCTTTCTTCTCTCTCATCTCCCATGATCTTTAAGATCACTTAAGTTTTTCTTTGTTTGTTTGTTTTGTTTTTATAGTTAAGCTCAGCATACTTTTCAATTTTCTGGCTTACCTAAATTTTACTGTATTTAGTTATGGAGAGCAGGTTCCAATCTAAAGATATTTGAGCATGATTAGCAAGCAATGTGCTGGTAAAAGGGCAGAGGTGTTCTAAGATAATTATTGGCATTAAAAAATGAAGTTTTTAAAAAAGAAGACACTATACAACTCTATGCAACTCTAGGACCATTCATAGCCATTTGGCCCTGAGGAATTAACTCTGATTCCTACACAGAAAAAGATTTAAAAGTTTTCTTTTTTATTGGTAGTCTGATTCAATAGCATGTTCTACAAAGTTCACTCATTAATATTTCTTAACAACAAGTAATTCATCTCACTCTGTAGTCAGTCTGACCACTGCTGTAGATATCTGCTTTGCCACAAGGGGGAAACGATGGAGGAGCTAAGAAAAGGAAAATTCACTGGATTTGTTTATTTACCAAAAAAAAAAATCCAAAAACTTAAAGAACATAATCCCAGCTATTTCAATTTGGCATTAGATCAACATTTTTAGAGTAGAAAAATAGCTTTATCAGGATTTAAAAGTTTCTCTTATTTAGGCATTCACTGGAGATTAAAAAAATAAGTTTGGCAGCCTCAAAACTCAGAAGATAGGAACAGAGCTTAGACTTATGGGAGGGAGGGAAGACATAGCTGTGTGGCAGAAAAAGGTTGATTTATTGGTTGCAAATTCAAGCCTACATCTCGATGACATGCTTGTCTGTATGCCACATACACGTCCTCACCTCTGACATGTACCTCTGAGACCATCCCCAGGAGGGGATCATCATTTTCTCCAAGAATAAGAAACTTTTATTTTATTTTATTTTTATTATTACCTTCTGGGAACAAATCCCAGATTTACATTGTTGATCAATGTCCTTTCCCGTAACTGCCAAGGTTGTTTCTTGGAAGAGGTGAATTAATGATGACTTAATTTTTTTCCTTTCTCCATTCTAGTCTTTTCTAAATTCAGGCTTTCTTAACTATCAGAAGTTTGGAAAATCTTATCCTTAAATTACAATTGAGAATTTTCTGGGTATAGCCTCCTTTGTGTTTGTCTTTATGTTTCAACGATATAAATTGACTTAAGTAAGGAGTCTTGCCAAAATTGAAGTTATTTTTCTTCCCTGCCTAGGAAAACTATAAAAACAGAAGGAAAAACAAAATTGGTTAAAACTAAGGGTGGCCTTGACAGATATAAATTAGAAACATAGATCAAGGTAAACACTGTTAAGAAGTATATGTCACTTCTTCCTGAAAATAAAGAATGAAAGCTAAGTTCACACAGAAAAAATACTTCAAAAATGTGCTGATTCAGATCCAGTACTAAACTTGCATGTTAGGATAAAATTTATTAGCTTTTAACACATATCACGCCTCTGGTGCTAATCGAACACCTGCTTTTATTAAAAGAAGTATCTATAATTTAGAACTGAAAGGGTGAGCTTTTAAAATAATTTATTTAAAGCTCAGTTTAATTAAAAAAAATCTTTTCTGGAATCAAAATATTGGCAAAGGCAGGGGAAAAATAAAAGCAAAGAAAAATACATTGAGCTTTATTTTTCCTAAGTTTGATAACCCCTTCGATTCTTTCTCCAGACCTCTTACTCTCATTTTTTTGCTTTTCTGGGATTTGAATCAGGAATAGTTTTTGTAACTATGGCCTGAGTTCATTAGCCTAATGTCATTTTTAATCTCAGTGGTGAAAAACGTTTGATAAATGGATTAGTAGGCTTTTGCTGTGTAACAACCCATCCCAAAATTTAGTGGCTTAAAACAACATTTATTTAGCTCATAATTCTGCAGTCCCTTACCTGGGATATTCTGTTCAAAAATACAAGGATTTATGCATGACTTTGTGGTCAGCTGACAGTCAGCTAGGAGGCTCTGCTTCCTTAAGTTGACTGGCTATTGGCTAGCAATGGGAGCAACTGGGCCACTCTGTTCTTCAAGCAGGCTAGCTGCAACTTAAAGCATGGGGCAGCGGGTTTCCAAGAGAGAGTGAGCAGGAGTGTGCAAGATCACTCAAGGGTAGACTCAGAAGTAGTATGCCATTTCTACCACTACATTGTAATGGTAAGTTGTAAGTTGTAATGTAAGTTGTAATCTTTTTGCTGGCAGAGGATCTTGCCATGATGTCTATGGCTGCTGACTGATCAGGGTGCTGGTTGCTGAAGGTTAGGGTGGCTATGCCACTTTCTTAAAAAATAATACAGCAATGAAATTTGTTGCATCAATTGACTCTTCCTTTCATAAAAGATTTCTCTATAACATGTGATGTTGTTTGATAGCATTTTACTCACAGTGAAACTTTTTTAAAAATTAGAGTCAACCCTCTCAAACCCTGCCACTGCTTTATCAACTAAGTTTATGTAATATTCTAAATACTTTCTTGTCACCAGAAGTAGATTCCATCTCAAGAAACCACTTTTTTTGTTTATTCAGAAAAAAACAACTCCTCATCCGTTAAAATTTGATCATGAGATGACAGCAATTCAATCACATCTTCAGGCTCCACTTCCAATTCTAGTTCTCTTGCTGTCTCTACCACATCTGCAGTTACTTCCTCCACTGAAGTCTTGAGACCCTCAAAGCCATCCGTGAGGGTTGGAATCAACTTCTTCCTGTTAATATTAATCAACTTCCTATTAATATTGATATTTTGACCTCCTCCATGAATCATGGATGTTTCTAATGGCATCTAGAATGGTAAATCCTTTCCAGAGGTTTTCAATTTACTTTGCCCAGATCTATCAGAGGAGTCTCTGTCTATGGCAGCTAGAGCCTTACAAAATGTATTTTTTAAATAATAAGACTTAGAAGTTGAAATTACTCGCTTGATCTATGAGCTACAGAATGGGCCCTGTGTTAGCAGGCATTCATTGCCTTGTACATCTCCATAAGAGCTTGTGGGTGGCCAGGTGCATTGTCAATGAGCAGAAATCTTTTGAAAGGATTCTTTTGTTCTGAATAGAAGGTTTAAACAGTGGACTGAAAATATTCAGTAAACCACACTGTAAACAGATATGCTATCAGCCAGGCTTAAGCATTCCATTTAAAGAGCACAGGCAGAGGAGATTTAGTATAATTCTTATAGGACCTTGGATTTTCAGAATGGTAAGTAAGGATTGGCTTCAACTAAAAGTTACTAGCTGCATTAGCCCCTAATAAGAGAGTCAACTTTTTCTTCGAAGATTCGAAGCCAGGCATTGGATTCTCCTTTTTAGCTATGAAAGTCCTAGATGCCATTTTTTTTCCAATATAAGGCTGTTTTTTTTTTTGTTTTTTTTTTTTTTTTTGAGACAGAGTCTCGCTTTGTTGTCCAGGCTAGAGTGAGTGCCGTGGCGTCAGCCTAGCTCACAGCAACCTCAAACTCCTGGGCTCCAGTGATCCTTCTGCCTCAGCCTCCCGAGTAGCTGGGACTACAGGCATGCGCCACTATGCCCGGCTAATTTTTTATATATATATCAGTTGGCCAATTAATTTCTTTCTATTTATAGTAGAGACGGGGTCTCGCTCTTGCTCAGGCTGGTTTCGAACTCCTGACCTTGAGCAATCCGCCCGCCTCGGCCTCCCAAGAGCTAGGATTACAGGCGTGAGCCACAGCGCCCGGCCTTAAGGCTGTTTTATCTACATTGAAAATCTGTTGTTTAGTGTAGCCACCCTCATCAATTATCTTAGCTAGAAATTCTGGATAACTTGCTGCAACTTCTACATCAGCACTTGCTGCTTCACCTTGTACTTTTAAGTTACAGAGATGGTTTCTTTCCTTAAACCTCAGGACCCAATCTTTGCTAGCCTCCAACATTTCTTCTATAGCTTCCTTTCCTCTCTTAGCTTTCACAGAATTGAAGAGAGTTAGGGCTTTGCCCTGGATTAGCCTTTGGTTTAAGGGAATGCTGTGGCTGGATTAACCTTCCATCCAGACTACTTCAGCTTTCTCTGTATCAGCAATAGGCTGTTCTACTTTCTTATCATTCATGTGATCACTGGAACAGCACTTTTAGTTTCCTTCAAGAACTTTTCCTTTGCATTTTTAACTTGGCTGTTTGGTGCAAGAGGCCCAGCTCTTGGTCTATTTGGGTTTTTGACATGCCTTCCTCACTGAGCTTAACCATTTCTAGCTTTTGATCTAGCTTTTTGATCTTTAAAGTAAGAGACCTGTTACTCTTCCTTTCTCTTGAACACTTAGAGGCCATTGGAGGGTTATGAATTGGCCTAATTTCAGTATCATTGTGACTTAGGGAATTGGGAGACCTGAGGAGAAATGGGAGGTGTGAGGGGGGTGCAGGGAACGGTAGGTGGAGCAGTCTGAACACACACACATGATTTATTGAGCTCACTGTCTTATATGAGTGTGGCTTGTGGCACCCCAAAACAATTACAATAGTAACATCAGTGATCATAGATCACCATAACAGATATAATAATGATAATGAAAAAGTTTGAAATGTTAGTGTTACTAAAATGTGACATGGAGACATGAAGTGAGCACATGCTGTTGAAGAAATGGTACAGATAGACTTAGTCAATGCAGGGTTGCCCCAATCTTCAATTTGCAAAGCACACAGCATCTGTGGAATGCAATAAAGCAAAGTGCAATAAAATGAGGTAGACCTGTACTTTACATCTTTTCTAGGTTACTTATACAATGTAAATGCTATAAGTAAGGTTGTTACACTGTATTTTTAATTTGTATTATCTTTTAATATAGTGTTACTTTTTATTGCATTTTTCAAATATTTTGATCTGCAGTTGGTTGATTCTGCAGATGTGGAGTTTACAGATACAGAGGGCCGACTGTATTTGATATGTCCCATATTAAATACTCTTCAGCTTGTATAATATTTTGCTCTTTAGTCTGTTTGTTGAAAAGATTGACACATTTTTATTTTTCCAGCATTAAGGGGAATTTTTAAGTGGACATTTAAAAATGGGCTTTTATTAACTTGTTTGTTTTAATCATTTATCAACTTTTAGTAATGCTTCCAAAACAAAGCTATGTAAGAAATAAGGCTGACATCGCAGTTTCCTCATTCAGCTGATATTGACTGAGTGGCTACTTTGGGCCAAGTGTATTTCTAAGAGCAGGGGCTATAACAGAGACCCATGCCAAGAGCCTGCTCTGTGGGGTTCGCATTGCAGAACAGGAAGACAGACATGAAACAAACAAGCACACAAGTCAGATGGTGAGAGGAGCTGTGGAGAAAAATAAAAGCAGGGTTAGGAAGACGAGGAGTATGTGGAGGAATAGAATAGGGAAAGTACTTGTTATTTTATATGAAGTGGTCTGAGAAGGTCTCTCTGATTAGGGACCCTGAAAAAACTGTGGGATGGGTCATGAGCATTTATAGCGAAGAGTGTTGCAGGCAGAGGAAACCATAGTCCAAAGGCCCTATGTCAGGATCATGCTTCACATGTTTGAGGAGCTCGAGAATATCTGTGACACTAGAGCAAAGAAAGTTTGGAGGAGTATGGTTGGAGCCCTTGTTTGGGATGCTGGGCGGGGTGACCACATAGAGCAAGGAGGTAGTTCACAGCCAGCCACCCAGTATAGTCACCCTGGGAACTTTGCAAAATTGTCTAGGCCCAACTCCAAAATCTGTTTTAATTGGTCTGAGTTGAAGCCTGGTAAAGTCTTCATAAAACATTACCAGAATAAATCTAGTGTGTAGTCAAGGTCTGGTAGTAAAGCATGCCTCAGCTCCAAACAAGATAGAAAACTAGCAGGAGATTTTGCACAGGAGAGCGACATGGCCTGATCACCCTGGCATCTGCCTCTTCTTCACCCACATTCTTCTCTGCCCCCCAAGATCATACTTTAGTATAAAGTTTGGGATCCTGCCTCATCCTTTTGGGGGAGAGAGTGGAGAATGAGGTCCTGAGCACCTCACCTGTCCTGCCTCTGCTGGGCTCTTTGCTTAAGTGTCAAGGATAAAATCGAAGGGAAAGAGGACGACTTCTTGGGACAGGTGCCCTCCTGTTTCCTTCCAAGACAGGTTGGAGACAGAGCTTCTGCCTCTTTCAGTTTCCCTCTAGCCTTCAGTCAGCAATACCCGGGCCTCCTTCCCAATGTTGTCCTGAAGTCACCAGTATTTACACATTGACTGTGAGAACCAGTTAAGTGTGTATGTCACTTCTGTTGGTTCCATGTTGAAAATACAAAATACATTGTACACGTGTAATATGTGTAAACTGGCACCCCAAGCCATGCAGTCATGCTCTGTTACCATAGAGAAGGACATGCTCAGAAGTGATATAACCTTGTTTTCTAAATTGCACTTTTCTTCCTTTGGAGTAACAGTATAATGCAGTTCTTCAGAGTGAGCAATTACACTGTTCACTCTGTTCAGAGTTACTGGATAACTTGCATCCTGATTCTAACACTTGCTAGCTGAGTAGTGTGTTCTTTGTGTGCTTCAGATAATGATGTCAAGCTCATAAAGCTGTTGTCAGATTAGATGAGTAGATACATATAAAGTGCTTAGAAAAATATATGGCATATATTTAGTCCTCAATAAATCCTTGATATTAATATATCTGTAGTTTCTTTCTTGATTTAGTCACCATATAAATGGATCTCTTTTAAAAAGTTTATCAACAACATAGGAGATGTCTGTATACATAATAATGTATGTTTTGGTAGCATTTTAGGCAGGTTCTTCTCTGTTATTTAAGTAACTAAAAATTTGGTCCATATTAAGAAGTGGACCAAATTTCAATTGAGAAAGGCAATCTCAAAACATTTTTAGAACACAAACGATCCATTTTATGTAATTGCTGTGCAAACATAATTATTGGCAAAACTCTCTAATTCCTGGCCTTCACAAGGATAAAAACGAACAGCAGCCTCTTTTGCACAAGCTGAGGCTGGGAATGCAAAGAATTAAGTAGACAAGAAATGTTCTGAACATATTTATCTAGAGAACCATCTGAAGTGCCTGTTTTGCCAACAAAGATGGAAGTCAGAGATTTCATTCAAGCCTCCCAAACTGCTCCCCATTGCGGAGGTTAATAGATTTAGTGGAGAAGGGTGGGGGAGGGTGACAAGAGGGCAGGTGACACAGTTTCATCCACACAGGAGAGGGACTGTGTGGACTTACATCATTTCTCTGACTTTCTCTAACTATATGAATCTCTTATCTTTGTTTCATAGTAGTCAAAAAGTTTATTAAAACTTACTGGGATATGAAAAGATGATTAAATATTTATTGAAAATTTAAATGTGATACTTAAAAGGTACTCGTAGTCCTAGGGGCACCTTAAAAGCAATGTACCTTTATTCAAGGGGAAACCTTTTTTTCAGAGTTTTATTTGAGTTTAACATCCCTACTTGAGTGATATTTAAATAAAAGTAAAATAGCAAATTTCTCTTAGGAAAGAATGTCCTAGTTTCATCATTTCTCCTACATTAATTTAGAGGTCTCATTTTTAACATTGCCCACAGGATAAAGTCTAAATTTCTCAGCTCCACAAGCTGACCTCAATCTTTTCACGTCCTTCTTCCACCCTGTCTCTACAGAGACCCTACCCCCATCATTTCTTTTCAGAGGTCAGTGCACCTACAAGGCTCCCTTTTGCACTCATTCCTCCATATCTTTATTCCTAAAACTGTTTGCTCAATTTTGTTTCTGTTGAAATTTTACAAATTTCAAAGATCGATTTTCTCTGATTCCCCAGATCTGGAATCATAGATTCTTCCTCTGCTCTCTCAGTCCTTTGTTTACTCTTCATTTATTGCCCCCCGTTAATACTGTCTACTGTTTTAGTTAATTACATCTTTCTTATCATCATAAACAGTTAGCTCTTTGAGGAAAGAGTAAAATATTTCTTAGTCATATATGTTTACCATCCAAAGCCACAGGTATGCCAGAAACTCAACAAATGTCTGTGGTGAATTAAAATAAAAGCATTCAATAAATATTTAGTAAAACAAATTTAGTGCTTCCTGTAGGTAGTTCCTACCTGGAATGTTTCAGGTGTCCTAGTTCAGCTCGCTATATTCTTGGGACTGTTTTTGTTGATCAGTTTTTAAGTCACTTCTAGTTAGTGAGTCAGTCCCCACAACTTTTGTTTCTGAAAAGATACAAGCACCATAAAGAACTTCTTTCTGTAAAGAATTAGAAACGAATAACCATGTGGACTATTTATTTGTCTCCATGGTTTCAATTTCATAGTGAACAAAGTAGTTGCAGCAATGTATTCCCCTGCTATCTGTGCTTGAACATATGCCTTTATTTAATAGTGGATATGGGTTAGAAATTAACATGAAGAATTTAGTTCTTAGTTCTGTGCAAAGTCAGGAATCCTCCGCTTTTGAAAAGCTTTTCCTGCTTTTACTGTCTGTCTATACCCCTACCCTTCTCTTTGACTTCAGAACTTTGTATTTTATATTAACTCATTGGTTCAGCAAATATTTTATCACCATGTAGCAAGCATTATTCTCATGGTGGTGATGCCAACTAAAACAAAGTTTCTGCTTCACAGAACCAAAAGCATGACATTTACTAACTCGTACTGTTATTCTTTACTTCCCTGCCACCTATGCTAAATTTGAGCCTCCTGATGGTAGGTGCAATATCTAATAGAGCTTTGGGTCTAGTATATGGTAGATTTGTACAATGGGTAATTATTATTTACATAGAGCGACCGTTCTTATTATATTTCTGTGAGAAATGTAGTTGGGCACCAGTGATCGTAATCTGCTGGCCCATGAAACAATTTGGCTCTAGGTAGGTATGTATTCTTTGACTTATAAAGTGCAGTTTATTTGAGTTTTAATTAGAATCAACCAATAAAATGTGGGAGACTTTACATAAATCCAGATTTCCAGCTCCTTTTGAAAATACCCACATTCCTGTACTGCACCAATGAGCTGAATCTGCTCCCAGTCCACCTGCTCCTGGACATGGAGGATGCCCTCTCTGTCTCCATTTCACTGCAACTGTACCACTGCCTGTCATGTTACACGTGTGTGTGTGTGTGTGTGTGTCTGTTGTGCTTTGCTTGCATGGATGTAGGAATGAGGGAATAATGAAATTCTTCAAATTCTACATAAATTCATTGAAAGTTTGTCTTTAGAAGCCTCTGGCAACCTAACTCCAACCCTGGAAATAATAACTTGCTCCCTTTTTTTTCTTTAATGATGTGGAAGGCTCACAAGCATTTGCTTTCATTTGAATTATATAGCCTATCAAGTCATCAGTGTAAATTTTATCTGAGTTGTTTTTCTGTATTTTCACAGTAGGTTTTCTGTGTTTATCAAATTAATTAGATAATTGCCAGCTACATTGTACTGTGATGTGTACACCAATCCAAGGTAAAAATATGTCTAAATCTATCTGGTTGGGATGTGTTCCTCCTTTATGATTATTGAACTAACTCTTTTTATTGGCCTTGGTTTTGTCATAGGAGCTTAGGACACTTAAAAACATAAAATAGAATTAAAATGATAACTTATCAAGCTAAATGTGTTCATGCTTTGTTTCAGTTATCCTTAAAAAGAAGAGGAAGCAAAGATTTGCCAAAATCAGAAAAGAAGGCTCAACAGACTCCCACAGAGGTATGTAGAAACAAAATTTCAACTAGTACATCAAGTATCTCTAAATGTATATAATAATAAGCTACACTTATAAATAGACATAATGTTTATAAAACATTTTTAATTATTATGAATGCATAATATTTATACATATTTAAGGGGTAGATGTGATATTTTTATACAAGGCAATTGGGGTATTCACCACCTCAAGCATTCATCATTTCTTTGTGTTAAGAATGTTCCAATTCTACTCTTTTAGTTATTTTGAAATATACAATAAATTATTATTAACTATAGTCACCCTATTGTGCAACATAATGGCCAAATAGACAAAGTTAAATTATGCATATCAATTATGTAGCTATAGATACAAGTAGTATAAAGAATTTGGTATATTTACTTGTAAAGCCAGCACTAATATCCCTATTATACTTGCTTTTACGTTGTGAGCATACAGCAAAATGTCATTAGCAGTTTATGTGCTGCTGTATTTAAGAACTGTACTCATGATGCTAACCTTGTTCTTTTCATAATTAATAAGGTCAATGGAATGGCTGTTCCTATAGTATCAGGAAGGTAAAGAAAGGAATGTTGTAGGAAGGGATGGCAGAAGGGAGAGAGCAGCTCATGATGTCTTCAAAGAGTTCTAGAATGAAGTGATTCTCTATGCCAGTGAGTGGAGAAGCAAAAGAGAGGAAACAAAGGAATAAAAATAAAACTTACAAGATGTACTCAACATGGGCTTATTAAGTATCTTAGAAACAGCAATGATAAAGACTAGCTCTGCTTTCAGGGTAAGCAGAAGGTGCTGATGGTTGTAATAAAGGAGATTTTAAAACAGAAGAGGAAATATTAGGGATAAAAGTGACATATGGTTATCCAAAAACACATGTCTAGATACTGACATTTAAATATATATTCATAAACTGGAATCTATTTATTCCAAATGTATGTTAAAAATATATTTTAAAAAATTATCACAAGGTATTTTCTCATTAGATAACTTTAAAGTGATAATTAAATATTCAAAGTTTGAAAGAGTTGATCTCAATCATTTTTTTGAAGCATAACATACGAATTAAATGTATATTAGTTTCCTTTTTCCTCTATGTCCTTGCTCTGTTCTTGGTTAAGTTTTTTCCTGATACTTGTGCTAGAAAATTTATAGGCCTCAGCATTTCTAGAATCTCAGAAAGTCTCATATTGAAATCATAACACCTTTTTTTGTACCTTTCTCCCCATCCCCGTAATAAATCCAAATATGCTCTGTCACTACAGCTTTTCCATTCTCTTTGCTATCACTTTAGTCACCTCTGTATAAATATTTTGCAGTGGGTCATTTCACATGTTGCCATGAATCCTCTTTCCTCCCTTGTTTAGAAAGTAGATGCTATATGCTTCCTGTTCTAAAATCTTAAGTCAGTTTTAATCAGCAGTTTATTCTTTTTAATCCACATTTGTCCTATTCTTACACTTTCTATGTTAAAGTTTATTTATTTTTTCAACAGTATTCTCTAATCCAGGAATTCTTAACTGTTCCTGGCGCTATGGACTTCCACTCCGTGTGCATGTGCTATTGCACGTTTCGGCAAAATACATCCACAGCTTTCATCAGTTTTTTAGGCGGGTCTGAGACCTTACAAAAGTCAAGATGCCTGCAGTCCACCAGCTTTTGTTTGAGCACAAACTTCCTGGGATAGTTATAAGTGTATTGTTCGTTCTGTTCTGGTATTTGAAGTCTCTGCTATCATTTCCAACACATTTATTTTCAGTGGTTATGATCATCACTTTTCAAACACTCACCCCAGCTGATTGATCAAAGCTGTCTCCAATGGGATATCTCAATGATAGAATGGTTCATTGTATAAAGTTATACAATGATTCTATTGTTCAGTCAAGGTTGAGGACCTTTGATCCACATACTTATATTACTGCAAACATCCCATTCTATTGTTATTCTTGTTTAGGTGTTCATCTTAGCCAGGGCATTTTATAGACAGGGCCCATGTTATTCAGCTGTGAATCATCAGTGTCTGGTGTGTGACACTCTGCACATGCACAGTGCACACTTTGGAATACTGCTATGTCCCCCTTTTCTAGGTTCAACCACACGAAACTGCCAACATGGTATTGATTTTGATCTAAAGAGCTAGCAATTTCATATGGTCCAATCTACTATTGTTTGTATAGCTTTGTATTCCATTTTGTCAATTTGCTTTGGCTTTTTTGATCTATTCCTTACATGTTCCTCCAGCGGCAGTGACTTCATTTACTGAGAAATGGTGTTGCATAGCAATTCAGAACTGCAGCTCTAGGGCTAGGTTGCCTGGGTTGAAATCTCTGGCATACACCAGCTGTTATGAACTTAGACAAGTTATTTATTCTTTCTGTGCCTCTATTTTTCATTTATAAAATGGGAATCTTAATAGAGAGTTGTTGTACAGATTAAATCAGTTAATATATGCAATTGATTAGAATGCAGTTTAGGTTCTTGTAGTGGCTCTTAAGTCAAAGCCAGGCTTAGCTCACTTTTTGCTGGCCCTTCATCGTCTTTATGCTCCCTTCCTCATAGTCATCTGTATCTTCCTATGAGTGAGTGAGCAAGTCTTTAGCAGACACAAAAATCAGAAACGACTTGCTCCATACCTCAGTGCATTTTCATCTTCCTTGCCTACCATTCACTGTGGAAAACAGGAGCAAACCTTTACTGCTCTGTTACTGTGGACCAGGCACTTCCCATACAATCTCCTAGTTTTTAAAACAATTGTATATAGTATTTCTATGCCCAATTCCAAATGCAGCTGATAATAGTTAGGTTACAAGACGGGGATACAAGGTATATTGGCATACAGGGTTCTTAAACTCTTAGCATCGCAGAAATTATCACACTTTGTAAAAAGATTTATTTTTAAATAACGACAATAATTGCTGTGCCCATTGTCCTCTTGATGTAGCTTCTTCCCTCATAATGACATTTTTACTTGCAGTATATGTCCAAGTGTTAAAATAATTGTTATGTTTTCATTCCTTTGGGCAGGAGAGCTTACATATACACAAATCAGATATTCTTCTCTTTTTTTAATTTGCTTAGCATAGCCCAGTGAAGTGTTATTCTGCTTCAGTCTGTGGCTGGTATCACACCCACTGCTGTTTTGGTTGGAATCAAACTGCCGCATATGCCAATGTATTTTTTTTTTCTTTTTTGTACTAGAAATGAAGGCCTTGCCTTGCAATCAAGGACTTCCACCCCACATGTAGCCCTACCTAGCTCCCCAGTCTCATCTACTTTTACTTTTCAATAAAACCTAGCCTGTATGTAAAAGCATATTTGATACTGTTGGTCAAGTTTCTATTCAAACATTGATTTCTAATTATTGGCCTACATGATCTTAGACTTCCCCTCCCTATCCTTTGACCATTTCTTATCTATCTCCCTTTATTTTCTTCTCCTCTTTGGTTACCTCTGTGACCATTGCAAGAGCTTCAACCATAACTTCTGAGCATCTCATTCACATGTCCTCACCTCTAGACCTGAGCTCTCTCCAGGAGCCAAAGGTGTAATCTTTGTAATCTGGAGCCTGAGATTTCACATGCTTGGTGATAGGTATTTCCACTCAGTATCCTTTCACTGATGCATCTCAAAGACAGCATTTTAAAAAACTTAAACCCATATTATTCACATAAAACCCGCTCTTTGTTCATTCACCATCCCTGTTATTGGCAGTACAATCCAGTGAGACCCCTAAGCTCAAAAATTCAAGGTTATCTTTGATCCCTCTGCTGGTATAATCTTAAATATTATACCAGCCCTATAATCTTAAATATTATACCAGTCCTTGGTCTCATCTTCACTGAATAAGTGAGAAGGCCACAACACATAGTCTCTTTCAGTGAAGTTTCTCTCTTCCCTTGGGAAATGAATTCTCCCACCAACGCTTTCTATACATACCCTCTGATCCTGTCTGCATACTGCTTAGGTTCTCTCATCTCTTCTGGCTGTGCTTCTCCCCTTTCTTCTAAACTTCTTCTAGAGGAAAGTATACAAGCCAACATGTCTGATTTCTTTGATTTTTACCCCATTGCTCTATTTTTCTTCTTTCACGCTTCTTTTCTAGAGGCAACATGTGAATGGAAAGAATATGAGTTTTGGAATCAGCCTGAATAGATTGTGCTCTTTCATCTATTAACTTGTGCTCTGCTGTATTATCATAGTAAACCTCTCTTACTGGTAAAGGGCAGATCTTGAAAGGCTGATGGGAGAATTTAATGATATAAGGAATGTGATGTTCAGGCACTGCACCCCCAGCAGCTCTCAAATCCTTCGTATTTCCTGCAAGAGATGGGAGGATAGGAGACCTGTGCCCTCATCTCCATCTCTTCCATCTCAAAAGCTCGGGGCCTTATTTACTGAGCATCTCTGGCAGAAGCTCATGATTCTCCTCATCTTCCTCCCCAGTGGTCACTAGTTCTTTACCAGAATGCATCTCCAACACAGGTGACTCTGAGTACTGCTTAAGGAAGGCATTTTTATTCCCATTCTAAAAATGAGGAAACCAAAGTTCACAGAAGTTGCGTGATTACCCCAAAGTGCATACTTAAAAGAGAATTTTGGGAATTTTTCCTTGGGAGATATGTCAACATGCTTCTATAATAGCTCTCAGAGAAAGAATGGATTTCCACTTCTCATTTTGTACTTTTCAATTTAGTTAGTGATTGGGCTTTGAAGGTTGGCATAAGGATGTGTGAGAGGAACTTTTACAGATTCTACTTCTGTATCCTTTCACCAGGAAGAACCACCTTTATCCATTTCATACTGGCGGGGAGTACATTCTATTTTAAAAGTGAGCTAGATAGAATAATAGTTTCTCCTTGGATGGGTTATTCCCTACTTAAAGGCCTTTAAGAGAATTTCCTTTGAATAAAGATGGAAGGCAGATTATTTTCTAGATTTCATAGTGATCATGAACTCGAGCCTTTGTTTTGGACAGAACTGAATTCAAATCTCACCTTAGTCCTTTGCCACTTATCAGCTGTATAACCTTGAACAAGTCACTGAGCATCTTTAAACCAGGAATTTTAACACCTACTCATAAGTTTACTCTGAACATTAAATTAGGCCATATGGGTAAAGAACTTACGGGACTCAGAGTGAGTGCTCAGTAATGGCAGCGAGCGCACACTAACCACATGCTCCTTCCAGTGAATAGGATTTATATATAGTATAGTAATAACAAAACAAGCAAAAGGAGCATTGTTAAAATGACCACCAAACAGTTGTGTGCAGTTACAACATATAATAATCTCCGAATAGCGATGAACACAGTTTTTCTTTTTCCATATTCCTTTTCCTTTTTGTTTCCAGGACGTAATATTGTCCTGGTCTCTAATTTGCCGAAGAATTGAAGTGATATGAAGAAAGTACACAGCATCTACTCTCTCTGTGTGTCAGTAAATCTTGATTACAAGAAAAAGAAATTCTCTTTGCAGGTGTCCTTTTTTGGTGGTTTTCCTGATTTGCATAAAAATGATCTGTTCTTTTCCTCTTTTCCCCACAATGAGGAGGACAATGAAGATCTGAAATGCCAGCTGCAGTTCGTTAAGGAGGAAGCTGCTTTGATGAGGAAGAAAATGGCCAAGATTGACAAAGAAAAGGACAGATTCGAACACGAGCTCCAGAAGTACAGATCCTTTTATGGGGACCTGGACAGTCCTTTGCCCAAGGGGGAAGCCGGGGGTCCTCCCAGCACCAGGGAGGCCGAGCTCAAGCTTCGGCTGCGGCTGGTGGAGGAAGAGGCCAACATCCTGGGCAGGAAAATCGTCGAACTGGAGGTGGAGAACCGAGGCCTGAAGGCGGAACTGGACGACCTGAGGGGCGATGACTTCAACGGCTCTGCCAACCCGCTCATGAGGGAGCAGAGTGAATCGCTGTCGGAGCTGCGGCAGCACCTGCAGCTGGTGGAAGACGAGACCGAGCTGCTGCGGAGGAACGTGGCCGACCTGGAGGAGCAGAACAAGCGCATCACGGCGGAGCTCAACAAGTACAAGTACAAGTCGGGCAGCCACGACAGCGCGCGGCACCACGACAGCGCCAAGACCGAGGCCCTGCAGGAGGAGCTGAAGGCGGCGCGCCTGCAGATCAACGAGCTCAGCGGCAAGGTCATGCAGCTGCAGTACGAGAACCGCGTGCTCATGTCCAACATGCAGCGCTACGACCTGGCCTCGCACCTGGGCATCCGCAGCAGCCCGCGCGACAGCGACGCGGAGAGCGACGCGGGCAAGAAGGAGAGCGACGACGACTCGCGGCCCCCGCACCGCAAGCGCGAGGGGCCCATCGGCGGCGAGAGCGACTCGGAGGAGGTGCGCAACATCCGCTGCCTCACGCCCACCCGCTCCTTCTACGCTGCGCCCGGGCCCTGGCCCAAGAGCTTCTCCGACCGGCAGCAGATGAAGGACATCCGCTCGGAGGCCGAGCGCCTGGGCAAGACCATCGACCGCCTCATCGCCGACACGAGCACCATCATCACCGAGGCGCGCATCTACGTGGCCAACGGGGACCTGTTCGGGCTCATGGACGAGGAGGACGACGGCAGCCGCATCCGCGAGCACGAGCTGCTCTACCGCATCAACGCGCAGATGAAGGCCTTCCGCAAGGAGCTGCAGACCTTCATCGACCGCCTGGAGGTGCCCAAGTCCGCGGACGACCGCGGTGCCGAGGAGCCCATATCCGTGAGTCAGGTACAGTTCTGCCTAACGCGAGCCGCGCGGTGGCCAGGCCGGCTGCGGAGTGGCCGTCCCTCGGGGCGTCTCCGTGGCCACCCTGCCGCGCCGCTCCAGGGCAGTCCCCACTCCGGTCTGGCTGGGGTTGACGCCCAGGCCCGGCTACTTGCTCCTTCACTCTGTCCTTCTTCAGGCCTGAGGTTTTTGTGCCCCAGTTATCTAGTCACTGTTTCCCTTCTGAAGTTTAACACCGTCACCCTCAGTTTTTTTGTATAAAAGTTAAAGGATTCTTAAGAAGCATTATTATTTTGCAAGGTCAACACTTTTCACTTTGACTCTACTGACACATTGAACTACAAGAAGGAATAGGAATCTTCAAATGCTAATTGTTGATTTTCGAGCAAAGATCCAAACTAAGTTTAAGATTTTTAAAAAAATTGCTTGAGCCGGGCACAGTGGCTTATGCCTGTAGTCCCAGCTACTCGGGAGGCTGAGGTGGGAGGATCACTTGAGCCCAGGAGTTTGAGACCAGCTTGGGCAACATAGTGAGACCCTGTCTCTAATATATTAAAAAAGAAGAAAATGTAGAATAAAAATAGAAAAAAAAATTAAAATCCAGGTGAAAGCTCTGGAAGGCCTGGCCTTTAAAAAAATAAATAAATTAAAAAAAAATAATTAAGCAGGATTGATGGATACCCACTGGTAAATCTATTAAATAGAAACCAGTGGTAAAGAGACATGATCTTGTGTCTAGAGCTCTATCAAAAGGAACAAATGAAATTCTCCCCTTTATCATAAGTTAAAGTGATAAACGTGATCATCATTTCCAGAGAAAATCACTGTCAGTTCTTTGGTGGGGAATCTCAGGACTTGGGAAGGAGTGTTATACTGCAGCTTGAAGGCACCACTAATTCAGAGAAATAGTAATAACTATTCCAGAACAGGGAAAACCAGCATTTTTCCTCCATCCTGATTTGTAGAGGCACACCGGATGAATTGGACTGAGCTGCTTTGGCCAGGTATGGTGGCCACTTAAAGACAATGCATTTTGTCAGAGTTAACCAGGTGAAAGATAAATTTATGAAAACAGGCAATGCTCTTCCCGCTGCCAAGGCTGGTGTCCTGTATCCACTGGAGAACCCACAACCCACGGAAGTACCACAGCATGCATGGCTTTTAAGACACACAAGACATTTATATTTAAAAATCAGCTTATACACAGAAGCATGATATTAGATTAACTGCCTGTTAGTACAACTAAGAAAAATTGCAACCCTATCGCTTATTTATCTTGCATGTTGCTCTCTGCTTTGTTATGAAAAAAATAATAATTTTTATGATAAAACTTGGTGGATTTGATATTTTAAATTTTACCTTTTTCTATTTATTGTATCAAGTAATTGGTTTTTAGTTTCCTTGTTACAGATTTTTTAATACTGTGAGCATGTAGTTTTTAAGTTATACCCTCAGGGGAAATCAGAGTGAGAGAAAGCACTGTGTATAACAGGCTTTCATATTTTGCAAATATAAGCTTAAGGGGGGATGGTTATCTTAATTGGGATGAATACTTAGATTAGTTGATACAAATTTAAGTTTTAAAAATTATTATTAATTAACTCTTCTCTTTGTCTTTGCATTTACCTTCCCAGATGTTCCAGCCTATCATTTTACTTATTCTCATTCTTGTATTATTTTCATCACTTTCTTACACAACAATATTTAAACTTGTCTTCCTTTTTACACTCTTTTTTGTACTGTAAGTCTTTCATCATTTACCATTCATTGTAGTATTTTCAGTTTGTTTATTTTGTTCACCCTTCAAGACAAGAAGTAAAAGAAGTATAATTTCTGTAGTAACCGATGCTATAAAAACACTGAAGACTGCTTATTTCTTTAAAAAGACACAACTCATCTTACCACTACCAAATTCAATAAGAAGCCCAAGCATTAAAATATTTCAGGTAAGCAAGTATGACTTTTTGGTATAAATCATTTTCAGTTTTGCTTCCTTCTTTTACAATTTGATTTGTACTCTTCTTGATAAATAATTGGCAGGTTGCCAAAAAAATTGACTAAATCTTTCATAATTATTTCTCAGTAGTTGACTATTATGGTAATTCAAAGGCTGGACATTTACAAGTTGGTCACACTTTCAAAAACTATGTAGATTTATAAAGTACCTTTGCTAGGTTGCATCAGACTAACAAGATAACATATAATAAATGTCTGGGAAAATGTGACCTTCATGGAAACTAAGAAATATAATGCTATTGTATTCTGTTCACAGAAATATGCTTGGAAGCATGAGAGTGGATTAAGTCTTAGTCCATTTAGAAAATAATTATCCCCATCCAGGAAGATAATAAGGTTTCTTTCTACTTCTAAGTGTGATACTGGGATACTTTAGGCACTAAAGCAGAGCTAGTAATGCTTTTCTGGTTTCACATTGGCTTATTATAACAGATTGAG
The DNA here is from genome assembly GCF_040939455.1 of Microcebus murinus. NCBI lineage: Eukaryota > Metazoa > Chordata > Mammalia > Primates > Cheirogaleidae > Microcebus > Microcebus murinus. The sequence goes on from NC_134108.1 coordinate 34,004,054, forward strand.
GTAAAAAGTGTTGTAAGATGTATCTAACCTCTGTTAACTTTGTTGCAGCCTACAGTGCTTGGCTATCAAGCCAGATTCCTTAGTAGACCAAATCTTTTGTCACTGAGTATTCCAAGATATATCTTGATATTTAGAAGAAAAGTATTTGTTAAAATGGCTTGAGTTCATCTTCTAGAATCTACTTTTTAAACTTTTCATCCCCTTATAGTTTGTGCATGTACTACTAGTCTTCTAGAAATAAGTATGTTTAAAGCAACTTGAAAGTCTACACACAGGGCTTGTTTTCCAAAGACGTGGTGTTGTTTAGAGGAACAAAATTATAAGCCTTACCCATATGTGTTGTAAAACTGTTTTGAAAAGTGAGGCTTGTGAATAGAGATGTAGTGCCCAAGTCACAATCCACTTAAAACTTCTAACAAATACAGATAAGTTAAAAAGTTGGGGGGGAAAAAAGGAAATAATTATCCCCATCCTACTGTATTTGATAAGCTTCCCACCAAACCAGCCATTTCTGCTGTTACTTATATTTAGAGCCATATATTGCTAATCAAGCTTGTTGCCTGGAGTCCTTTCCTTTATTATGGATTGCCTCCAAAACAGAAAATATGCTATAAAAATGGTATGTGAATTGTTTTGAGTAGGGAAAAAACATATAGTCATTCTCCAGATTTCATTAAACCACAATCCAATGCCAGTAGCACAGTTCCAGTGGGAGGTGCTCTTGAGATATGAACTTACTTACTTGTGCGTCTCATCAGCACTATATCCAATGGAGAGCTAGACTGCACCAGTGCCACCCAAGATTCAGAAATCTCAGCACTTGCTAAAGTCACATATTTGTAAATATTCACCATTTGGTTGGTGGATGTGAAAAGTCTTTGGTAAAGTGAAATATCTTGTGTCTCAACAAAAAAAGTAATATGTGGAAAAACTTTGCTCTGCCACAAAAGTTGGCACTGGTAACATCCTTTTGAATCCCAGGAATTTAGCTTGCAACAGACCACGATTAATTATTTATAGCCTCACCCCCCCACACACATGCATTTTCCTTTGAGTGTTAGTTTGAAAAAAAGAAAACAACTTTACAGTTGTATAAAAGTTCAATGTAAAATAAATGCTCTTACTCTCCATAGGGTTTGTTTTGGTTTTAGGTTTTTTTGTTTAGTTTGTCTTTTTGCTTGTTTTGGTTGGGGGAGGAAAGTCCTAGAGTGAGGAGTGGTGGTTAACCAATAGTTAGAACTTGTTGATAGGTACTTCTGGGTTTTCATTTCAGAAATTCAAAGGGCTAGGTAGAACTTCATTACAAAAATGAATGAAATGTGATAAACGCCATGTTTGATCATTATGATTCAAGCTTTTTAAAAAATTTGATCTCAGGAATAGAGATCACTTTAAAAAATAAAATCTGTTAGATCCACATCACCATCTCAAGGAACTGAAAGTAAATGTTGGATGGCTGATATGTACCTGAAATGTTTATTACCTTTGGAGCCAGATACATCCATCCTGGCAGTGGTTCTCGGCTACCTACAGAGCTTTTGGAAATCTGTGGCACTGTTGTGAGTTGTCACACTGACTGGGAAGCTCTCTGGCATTTAGAGGGAAAGGGTCAGAATTTCAAGCTCCCTGTGATCTCACATCACAAACAATGGTTTTGCCCAAATTGCTGATACTGTCTTTGTGGAGAAACCTGGTATGCGTTGCACTTGTTCACTTCAAAAGCATCATGAGTATTCACTGCCCTGTGTGGCTTTAAGAAACTGGCTTTGGAATTTTAGCTTTCTTTATCATAAGCAGACTCAAGAACTAAATGTCTAGATCAGTAGTTCTCAAGCCTAGCTGCACATCAGAATTTCTGGGATGTTTTTAGTTGGGGTCCTACCTCATAGTCATTGAAACTAAATGTATGGAGCTAGGAATTTATATTTTTTAAAACTCCTGAGAACCCTTGCTTTTAGATATTTGAATTATCTAAAATACTTATACACATTCTGTATAGCTCCAACAAAGGTTACACTGAACTATGTGATACTAAGATATGGGATCATCAGCTGTCTGGGTTTGAGTAGACTGTAAAGATCCAGTCACTCAGTGAGTGTCTGGATCCTCTCTAGAGCATGCCCACTCAGAACAAAGCAGTTCTATTGCTACACTAGTGGTGGAGTAAGAAAGCTCTCCTTGCATTAATACAGGATCTTAAAACTAACAAAATCACAGACAAATAGGAATAATCCATAACAGAAAAAAGAACCAAGATGAACAGGGTATGGGTGCAGGGCTACACACACACCTAGAGATGCAGGCACATGTGCACACTGAATTCAGGATGATCCTACAATGAGATAACATGCTATTACAATAAAATCCCTAGGCATTCGTAGATGGGATGACACCATAAATATAATATATTCAGCGATGGTACAAATACCTCAGTGTTAACTTATAACCTGAAAATGGAAGGAAAAGTGTCTGAGCTAACCAAAACACCAGCCTCATCTTTAGATCTCTTTTTAGGGGAACTATGGTCATTCTGGCAACAGGGGTATTAATCTTATTTATGAACTCCTAAGGCATTGATTTTGTAGAAGAATTTCATGAGAATCTTGAAGCCCATTCAGGCCCTCCATACATGGAACCTCCATTAGATACTGGAGAGGGGAAAGTAGGCTGAAACAGGACTGACTTGACTGCTGCTTGCAGATTCTGAGCGCTTTGGGGTCGCTCTGACAGCTCCTCTGAAGTTAGTAAGGCAACTTTTCTATACAGTTGAATTCCAGGGTGGTTCTTTCCAACTCTGCTGTGCCCACTGCATAGATAGCTTCCCAGCTATGCCTGTATGTATGCACATACCTCCATCATAATGGTGCATCTAGGGTCTATTTCTAGGGACATGTTGGGGGCCAGTGGGTTGAAGGTAGTCTCAGCAAATTGCCAACAAGCACGAAGTGACCTTTTCCCTTGCTGTCTTCTCCCTGTAACTTCAGGCCATTCTGTGGGCATCCAGTATCTGTGTGTCTCTCTCATACACCACAGAACATAGACTAGGGTTCTTTGTTAAGACTAGGGTCTTAACAAAGATGGTGCCCCAGACTGCAGAGAGAAAGTTCCCAGAATCTCCTTCCCCTCCGCCTTTGATCTGTATTATTTTTTTGTAGTAAGCTAGTTTTGAAGGAGGAATATTCCATGCTGCTTTGTTCACCAAGAGAGCAAAGTCCTCCAATTAGTGAGACAAGGGATCTTTTGTTTGCACCTTTGAAGCAGTGTTATTTAAACATCACACTGAAACTAAACTCAAAAAAGCAAACTTTATTGTAGAAAATATCCTTGCATGCACACTCTTGGACTTAGACAGGAGTGTCTTTGTTAATTTGGCCTAGATGTAAGAAAAAAGGAATCTGGTTGGCTATTTTTAAGTATAACTGACTACACTCGTAAAACAAAAATTCAGTGCTGAGCCTGGAATGTGTATTGGCCTGCATTCCCCAATCTTCACTCCAATTTCTGTGCTGGAATAGGATATAAGTATCTAATCAGCTGCCAGCAAAGTTTGGAATGTCAATTTGGTAGCTCAGCCTTAACTCCAAATATTCGTGCAGTGTTTGTAGTTATGTCCTCTTAGAACTACAGCCCAGTTCATCTAGTAGCGGCATGCTTTGGGTCAGATGCCTTAGTGAAAGTTGAGTTTGAAGTGAAAGTAGTAGATAGTATTAGGAAGTGAGAAAAGTTTGACCATTTATTAAACTACTGGGATTTGGTACAGTATGCATAAAGACATAGCTGCTTAAACCCTAGTTATATACCAGTTAGTTCTAATGGAAGATAATTTTAAATCTATGTTCTTAATTTAGATCTGGTTTTTGATAGGTGGGATGATTTTGCACACGTTTTGAACATTTCATGGATAGGTCAGGATATTCTCAGCAGCCTACTTGTGAAATTTCAGAAGGCAATTTATACAGAGAAAGAATGCCTTATGGCCTGGACATGGCAGGAACACATTTGTAGTTGTAGTAATAAATGTGGTAACATCTTTAATTCTTCTAAACAGTACTTTTGTGTTGATCAGTTGAGGGAGGAGGAAGTGGCGATGGCTGTTTTTCATGTTAGCCATTTTGAAAGTGTGTGCAAAATTATAGAATCTCTAAAGGTTCTTTCCATATAACTTAATAAATGCATTTTTATCCACACCTTCTCTGCTTAAGGATATATTTTCTCTACTCACTGGCAGTTCTAATCTGTGGCTGTCTTAGTGAAGCTGTGGGTAATTTTTAAACACTTCCAGGAACTCCTTTTCAGTAGAGTACTATTATAATCCACTTGATCAGAGACTAAGAGCAGCAAATGTAACACTTACTCTTTAGAAATAAGGAGAAACTTCAGAAGTCTCCACATTGTGCTACCCACTGTTAAGCCACACTGTGTTGTTCTAAGGAGCTCCATCTTATCTTTTATCTCAGATGTTTAATTAACTTAAATCTATTGACATTTCCTGATTATTCTATTTCATTGTTAAAATGATAAAAAGTTTTTTTAGTTCATAATTGTATGTGTTTCCCTGTAGCTATTTTTCAAAATAAGGTACCATCAAAACCCATTATCTGAAAATAAAACTGCAAAAATTTACTATAACTTAAGACTGTATCTCTGCCTGCTACCCTACAAAAAAAAAGGAAAAGAGAAAATAAGAATATATAATCAGTGATTGTTAGCAATTATTCAGCCTTTTCAAAAATGTTCATATAATTTTATTGACTTGCATGTTAAAATATTTTTTCCAATATTGTCTAACCCAAATTCATATATAGAGTATTTCAAATTCAAATCATAAAATTTTGGTATTTTAATATTTTTTCTTCAAATTATCAGTACAGTTTTAGATATAGTAAATAAATAACTTAAAATGTTTTTTATCTTGTACCAAAATAAATATTAAATAAACAGTAAAGTGGAGCATTACACTAATTTAAAAACTAGAATCTTTCAGAAAGTTAAGAACACTGATTAATTTAACAAAGTGGCATGTCACCTAGATGTATTCGGGAATGGTACAATTTTTTTGACTATTTGAAGAGTATTAATATCCTGCATACTACAGATATAGAGCTCTGGAAATTATTGATTTAATTTAATTTAATAATTAATTTAATTATTGAAAAAGTGTACTTTACATGTTTACTTTCCGTAGTCTCTTCTGAAATGTTTTGAGTTGAGCTGTTTATGTTAACATACAAGACACATAAGTGATTATTGAAGGCTGGAAAATGATGTCATTCCTTTCTGAGTTTGTCCAACATTATATACCTTTAAAGTCAGCCCGTTAAGGTCATATCAAAAGTACCTGCCTTAACCTATGTGTTCAAATATTAAGAGGTTATAAGGAATAGAGAGAAGCTCATCCATTTACCCACTTGCCTCGATTAATTTAGTAGGGGAAGAGAATTTAAGAGCTTTGTTTATAATACCATATACAGTCTTTTATTTCTTAAAGTCAGAGAACTCAGTTTAACATATAGTTTATAATTCCCTTCCTTCTTTTTCATGAACAACATTTTCACATTCTATGTAATTCCCTTTGTATCATTAAATCCTGGACAGATAAAAGAGAGTTAAACTTCTTAAATAGCATCCTATGTATTGGCCTAGATTAGTCATTTAGAACTTCAGAGGAGGAGTTTCAACATGACAAATTACCAAAATTAATTTATTCCAAATTTTAGATGACTCCTGGGAATCCGAGCACCTTTACCTGAAAGGGAATGTGTATCTGCTCTGACTCCAGAGCCAGTGCCTAGAGGGCCTTAGTATTACTCTCACATGTTTAAGTTTCATCTAATAAAAAACAGCCAGAAGGAAGCAGATGAGGGAAAGTGAGGTTCCCCTATCGTTGCACCTCACAAATATTGAGGTGAGAAAGCTCTCCAGAAGGGGAAACATGTCTCTGCTCAGACTCCTTTCTTTAGAGGGAATGTAATTGATTCAAAAGTAACTGTTTGAAAATACTGATACTTGTAGAAAGTGAGTGGATTCAAAATGGTAGGGTGGATTCAAAATAGTTGGATAAGAAAAAGTTAGGTTATGGGAATCTTATTGCACAAAATGTAGATAACTTCAACAACAACAGAATATAATGTATGGATCAGGCACAGCCACTTTTTGGGATATACCGAGTACCTACTGCTTCCTTCCTGCATGTGAGTATCTTTTTCCCTACGCTATACCACTATTTTGTGAAGGATGTTTGAGATGATCACATGCAAACCACCCCTCCAGGTATTGTTTACAGGCTCATGTGGACTCACGGGGGACCTTGGCCATGGAGAACAGATCTGGCTGGCTCTTCAGATGTCCTCTGATTAGAGTGGCCTGGAGGCTATTCCGAAGTGTGACTTTGGGCCTCCCTTTCTGTACCTTTATTTCCAGACCCTTTCACTCTAGACTTCTCATATCATGGTGCCACATTTCTTTTCACCTGAACACCAAGTACTCAAACTATAGCACCCACTCATGCAGTTCCCATTCAGATCTTCTCTCTCTTCCCCTCTCTGTGCCCCATGAATGAAACAGACAACATTCCCGAGCTCCAATCAGAGCTTACCTATATAGACTTGTTCCTTCTAGTCCTTTCTATGTGTTAGCTGTTCTTTTGTGTGCTGAGATGTGACTAGCCGGTAATTGCTTCCTCTATCAGTGCTATTTTAGTAGACGATTGATTACTGGAAATATAATACTATCGCCCAGTAGTGACAAATCTGACATTTCTGGTAGAAGATGTAGGTAGACTAGTAATTCCCTGAGGGGGTATGGATTAATTCCTGTGACCTTTCAAATCACACTGGCTAAATGGCCTCTCTGAGCCATGCTTTACTGCTGGAACATCCTAGCAGAGAGAAGTGACTCAAGGTGGCCCTCTTGTGGTAGACAGGCATTCTTGGGGCTCTTTTCAGGTCACTGAATAAGAAGTAGCCCTAGAGAAATCTCTTTATTATTTTGATTTTATTATCATCATTGTCAACATCTCCCAAGTTAAGAATCTGTAAATAATATAATGAGATGCTAAAAACAAATTTGAAAAATATAAGCAAGATCTGTTTCTAACTTTAAAATAGCTCACATTTCTCAAATATGTTATTGTTTTGTTCAGAATTTGGACCAATACTTTAAAAGAACAAATGGTTCAAAACTGTTTCTTTTGAATATTTCTGTCATCTGGAAATGCCTGTACATAAGCCCCATGACGGATCTGCTTGGCCAAAAAAATCTGTTGACATGTCACCAGCCTTCAGAATAGAAGAGAGAGCCAGCATCCCATGATTTTAGGGAAAAACATCCAGCACTGAGAACATAGTACATCAGCTGGAACACAATAATCTAAATATGCAATTTTCATGGATAATAAATGCCCTATGTGTGACCTTCATAATTTTATACCCCAAAACAGCATCTGAAGAGTGTCAGAGTTATTTTATTAACACACAATTGAAACTCTGCCATTCTAGGACTCAAATAACAGGCAGTATCACCTGTGGAACTTTGTAAAAGTTCAGAAGTCCTAGACCTCACCACCAGATGGTCTGATTCAAAAGGTCTGCGGGAAAGTTCCAGCTTTACTATTTTTGTTTATAATTCTCTGAGTGATTGCACTGTGCACCTACGGCTGAGAGTAACACTAACCCGTGATGCTGTTGGTGGAATGCTATGAGTACTCCCTGGAAAGGCTCTTCTTATTTGTCTGTAAGTTTATTTCAAGATAGTGGCTACTCAGGGTTGAACAGTCATGCTGCAGGTCACATTTTAGGGAATCTTCAGAGTTGATCAAGCTTATTAAAGGCAAGGACTTGTCTTATTCTTTAAATCCTCTTGGTCTAACCTGGCGCAGAGTTGTTACTCACAAATATTTGTTAAATGGAATGTTCATTAATGTACCCAAGACTTCTTGGGAACTGAAGATAGTATAAGATTCAAGAGATCTGCTAAATATGGCTGGGCGCGGTGGCTCACGCCTGTAATCCTAGCACTCTGGGAGGCTGAGGCGGGCAGATTGCTTGAGGTCAGGAGTTCAAAACCAGCCTGAGCAAGAGCGAGACCCCGTCTCTACTATAAATAGAAAGAAATTAATTGGCCAACTAATATGTATAGAAAAAAATTAGCCGGGCATGGTGGTGCATGCCTGTAGTTCCAGCTACTCAGGAGGCTGAGGCAGTAGGATTGCTTGAGCCCAGGCATTTGAGGTTGCTGTGAGCTAGGCTGATGCCATGGCACTCACTCTAGCCTGGGCAACAAAGCGAGACTCTGTCTCAAAAAAAAAAAAAAAAAAAGTTCTGCTAAACAACTGAGATCATATATCTTAAAGTACTTTGAAGATTGCAAAGGGCAGATGTTATTCAAGAAGGAAAGATTACTTAAATATGTCACCTATTGTAGCCTCTGAACTTTAACATGCATAAGAATGATTTGTTTTTCAAAAGTTATTCTTTTCCAATCTTTTCCATCTCCTTTCCAATGAAAATGGAAACCCAATACCCTTTTGACTGTTAAACATGGTTAAAAGGTAAAGGAAGAAGCAACTGGAAAACTATACAAGCAAGATGGCAGAAGCCTCCCAGTCCCATAACAACCAGGGTTGTCGTAGTGTAAAGAGATTAAATGGGTAACTGCTTATGACACTTCACGACCATCCTCCAGGTGGAAAACTATAGATTAAATATGGGCCGGGCACGGTGGCTCACACCCATAATCATAGAACTCTGGAGGTTTGAGGCAAGAAGATTGCTTGAGCTCCAGAGTTTGAGATCAGCCTGAGCAAGAGTGAGACCCATCTCTACTAAAAATAGAAAAAATTATCTGGGGGCATTGTGGCACACACCTGTAGTCCCAGCTACTCAGGAGGCTCACAGGAGGATCGCTTGAGCCCAGGAGTTTGAAGTTGCAGTGAGCTACAGTGATGACAGTGCACTCCACCCAGAGCAACAGAATGAGACTTTGTCTCAAAACAAGCAAAACAAAAAAAAAAAAAAAAAAAGGGAATAAAAAGGAAATAAACATATACAGGCATGCGTAAGGCCGTATTACTGTGTTTATCCCCAGATTTTTTAAACTGCTAAGGTAAAATCCTCTTGCCTTTTTATTTTGACCTAGAATTTCTATTAGCTAAGGACCCAAGCCTCTTTAGATAAATAGTCATTAAAATCAACACTCTGCTATATGACTCTTGTGTCATACTTTGAAGATAGAGTATTATCTCTCTCATTTGGACATTGAAGAAAACTGAATTTAAAAATTGGCACAGCCAGAAATCACTTCTCACTCTCCCCTCCGATCCAACACTCTTATGCCTGGGTTCAATTTTTTTCCCTTGAACTCCTTGGAATTTTAAACTTTAAGGCACTCCACCAGGAATGAGAAGACCTGGTTTCTATTCTTGGCACAGCTAGTAAATGGCTTTGTGACCTTGAGCAGATGACTTAACATCAGGGCCTCTTCCCTCGCTTGTAAAATGAGAAGGTTAACTAGATTCTTTCTGTCTCTAAAATTCTGTAAGTCTGCAAACACCTGCTAGTGACATTTATGCACTCAGTATTCTTCTTTCACACTTTCCAAAATGTTTTTGTTTGTGACTTAATAGATCTTATTAATATAGATATTTTTGAGTCCTTTTTAGAATTTTCTTTTTTGTTACTTGACAGTAGCTGCAGTGTCTACATTTATTTTCCATTAAATAATATTATATTCATTTCTTTGCATATCTGTTTTACGTTGAAATAGGATTGATGTGTCATTGGGTATGAATGTTGTGATTCTTTCCAAAACATAGAGCAATAATTTGGGTGAATTTCATATTTTAAGATTTAAAAGGTTCACATCGTTTAAAAGTAACCTGGATTACCCACACACAAAAAAAAATTGCATTTTTTCCATAATGTTTTCAGTCTTTCTAACACCTGTTTGAAAATGTCAGGCAGTTCAAGATGACTGAATATCATTGCACAGCTGAGTACATCAGCAATAGTCTTTTAAATGCATTCTTCTTATGTACAGAATTGTAGAAACTTTTCTTAAAGTTTTCTTTAAAAAAAGTTTTCAGAGGAAAGGCTTGAAAGCTGTGCTAAGTATCTGTTGCCTTTGCATTTTGTCATCTAATTGAGTTATTTCTTTTGGGTGTGAAATATGGTATGGAAATTATAGATTATGTATGCTTATATATACACACATATATATTATTCATTAGAAAGGGTTGGTATACTAGAATAATTTATAAACTTGGAGTAAAATTTTTGTCAATGTCTTTCACTATTTTGAGATCAGCTTTAACATGGCATGAAGCAGATGAAGCACCTACAATTACTGGAGCATCCATGTAAAAGGGCACTGAAATGGGTATTACTGAGTGACAGTGTGAAGGATAGCCCAACATAATTTCTCCTTAACTTAGCCACATATTATCTCAATTTATGATAGGATTTGGAAAATAGTCTTAATTTGGTTTACAGAGGATACATAGCAATTAAGAAGTTTGGAGCGGAAGAAAGGGTAGAAGAAACAATGTGATTAGAGAATTCCATTATCGGTGCTTTTGGGCAACTCTCTTCAACCTTCCTCCAAGGATCATCTTCCTATCCACAGAAGTATGGAGGCAGACGTGAGCTAGCATTTACTGTGTGCCTGGCACTGTGTAGTCCTCATATTCTTACAGCCTCTTGAAGAAAATATAATTATCCCTTTAAGGAAGAAACAGTCTCCAAGATCAGACAGACAAGTGGTGGCAGTGGTATTGAAACTGAGATCTCTGAGACAAAATTCCAGCGTCTCCAATCAGGGAAACCAGTTCCAAGCCTTATTTCCTCCAGGTGGATGTGTTTCTATGAACTTTGGCAAGATGCTTTACCTGTCTGAGCCATGGTTTTATCAGTGAAATCAGGTTAATAATATCTGTAGCCGCAATGGCTATGAGGGTGAGCTCAGATAAAGGTGTATTCGAAGTACTTAGCACAGAGCCTCACAGAGTTGCCCCTCAATGAATAATTGCTATTATTTTGTTGTGACTGCTGTTGAGATTGTGGTGCCAGGCTTTTCAAACACAGGGTAGGATTTCATTCAATTGTCCTACATGTATTAAAGTCCTACTGTGAGCAGGTTACTATTATTAAACTTTTTATCTCCCTGTGAAATGTTTATCTAGAAGCAGATGAAAATAACATGAGAGTGCACTAGGGAAACTCTTCAGACTTGAGGATAAGAACTTATTATTTAAGCTTTAGTATATTTGCTGAAGTAGATACAAAATTGCTCTGGGAACTTTCTTTGACTAAATGAAATCAAACATCATCCGATGCAGCGTGTGCTAGGTGACAATAAAACTGGACATGCTGCTGGGGAGGCAAGTTCTCCTAGTATTTTACAGGATAGACCAATTTGATCATGATTTAGGGAGCTTTTCCATAGGCTTGGGCTGCTTTATTTTTCTGATTTGGCCGAGGCCCAACCTCAGTTGAAAACAAGCATGTAGGTATCTCATTGGGTGGTTTTCGTTTTGGTTTTTGTCTTCCCATAAGAAGAAGTGTCATCCTTTCCCACAGGCTCTGATTTCCTCCAATATAAGGACATCACTCTCATTGGAGATATAGACAGCACACTCTCAGAATCACAAAGTGGTACGAGAGCTATGAGGTTAAAACTGTATGTCTATAAAACAGAAATGGGATTTGTATTTTATTTAAAGGCAGAAGTTCAATAAGTTTTTACAGAACTTCTGAGATTACATATATGTAATTGCCACACATGTTCTGACACATCCAGACACAAACTTCTAACGGCTCTGAAGAGTATTTCCTGACACTAGCGAGGAAGGAGACAGAGAGAAATATGTAAGGGGGATAATTCTTGCCAAAAAAGATGAGTTTACTCCAATAAAAGAAATCTAAAATTGTCCATTGTCATCGTGTGATATTAACAACAGCTCTTTTGGCAAGTTTGAAAATACTGGGCTCCATTATAAAAGCTAAAAATGTCCTGGACCTGGAGTTGTTTACCCTGAGTACGAGCTGCTCTAAAGTTACAGGGCTCTGGTTGGAAGAGGTGGCTTGAAGGCCGCCTCCGAGCAACTGACGTCATGGTAGTCTCAGCTGCTGCTGTGACACTGGGCTGAGCAGCTTCTTGGGAATGTGGTGAAGGTTTCAGAGGGACTTGTCAGTACCGCTCTGCGGAATGGTTGGATGTATCCTGGGTTCCCTTTTCTTGTAAAGAATCAGGATTCACCGACCTGAGACTCTTCTGTTTAAGACAGCTATCCACCCACTCTGCTCCCTTGCCTTGCTAGATTGACCAGTGGTCAAGCATCCACAGGATTTCTCCCCAGTGCAAAAAAGGTATGTGTCTTTCTGGCAAGTTTGCAAGCAAGTGACTAGTTATGGCACGATACAGAGGGGCTGCTGCTAACATGTTTTGAACTATGGATACTGTTTACGTGGAGGCTGATTTCAACATCTGCCTGTGCTGGCGTCTGTGTCTGGGCTTAAAAACAGTGGGTGGGGTGTGTAACGGATTGTACTGACTCCTTGGGAAGAGGCGGTTCAGCTGCTGAGGGTGGATTTCCAGACTCTGGACTGACAGGGCCATCCGCTCTCTGACTCTCTGCTACTTAGTAGTTTGAAAAGCACTCTGCTTATTATGGGATTTCACTGAGTCTGTTCATTAGAATGTGATTTTTATTAGGATGAAGAGTTTTTAACATTTGCAAATTAAAGTTCATAAGCCTTGAGATTGCTGGTATTTGAAAACTGTAGTGAAAAATAAATAAATGTAATGTCATTTAAGATGATTATGTACTCACTGTAGGATAAGTGTTTCTGTGATTTGGACTGAAGTCTGTGCCATTCATTTTATTTATTTATTTATTATTATTATTATTATTATTATTATTTTACCCTACCCCACCCTATGCCATTGATAATGGGATAATGGACAGTTAGGAGGGAACCTTACAATGATATCTTCTGTTCAAGATGTTTAATTTTAAAGATTTGTTTAACCAAGCCAAACATTTTTTCAAAGCTTGTATTTTAAATGTTAAAAGAAGTAAAATCAGTGTGCCTGTAGTTTGGATGTTTTCTTGTTTAAGTAAATAACTGGAGACAAAGCAATGAAGGAGAAGATAATTAAATGAGAAGGCAAAATTGATGAATTCAGAATTGCATGTGGTAGTGTCTCTTTGACTTTGTTGGAGCATGAGAAACCTGCTAAATAGTGATAAACAGCAATATTTAAAAATTTCCTTTTACCCTTTAACAAAATCAAATCATGGTGATCTTTGGAAAGATGCGTTTGCAAGTGAACAATAGGGGAGGAATGAGATCTGTTAATTAATTGAAATGATGCAAGTGATTCATAATAGCTAGAAAATTTGGGAGCCAAATGGTACATTACACTGATAGATTATAGGCATGGGAATTCCCAATCCCTCAAAGTTAATCAGAAACAGAGTATCTTCAGGCCTAATGATTCTTCTAGGAATCTTGAGATTGGCCGTACATACTGTATGTGGTGTTCCTATTGGAATATGTGACCTGTTATAAATGAAAAATCTTCAATTATATGAAAAGTAATATGGTTAGGAAAAGGAAATAGTAGAGCAAGAAGCAAGTACTCGGAACAAAAATCTCAGAGAGGCAGCAATGAATGGAGTGTCCTGTCCTAACGCTGGTGAGTGTGTTTGGCTACAGTCCACTTTTCAGTGGGGCAGATGGAGGTTGAAATGGTAATGACCAAGGTGTAGTAAGAATGGGACACCACCCCTCAGATAAAGAAGTGTTGCCATGACCAAACCAAGAACTAATTTAGGGGATGAAAATAATTTATTGTGAGACCTCTGTGTTGCTCTTAAATTTTGCTTACTGGTCAGCCGGAAGGTTAGCAGAACTATTTGCCTCCCATTGCCATACTTATGCAACCCACTCACAACTCTTTGTAATTCTGGCTTTCAGCCTTGGGGAGAGGAAGTGAGTTAAAAGGGAATATGCAATGCTAGTTTAGAGTTATTGAGGGAGGAATGTGTGTGACTAAGTGAGGCAGTTCACTCTGTCCTTTGACATTTGCTCTAATAAATTTTTATTCTGAATGAAATTCTGGAAGGAGCGAAATGACATGGAGAACCAAAGAGCTATGAGAAGGGAGGTTCAGATAGCAGAACTCCTTCCTTCTCTCCCACATAGATGCCAGTATCTGTGGGAGAAAAAGAGTGACAACTAAGAACAAAGAGAACTTTTATTCTTGCCTAAGTAGAGAGCACTTAAATTGAGTTTTTGAATCTGTTGCACCACTTTATCCCATAATATCTCATAACAGAACATTCTGTCCCTACAAAGTTTGCCCCTTTAGTCTGATATTTTTAAATAGTTAAGTTAGAATGATAACAAAAGCAATTTTATATAAGATTTATTTAGATTTTTACTAACAATGAAAAACTTTCTCCTAAATATTTAACTTGACATGCATCCTTAAAATACTTGAGGGCAAAGGAAGATCATGAGAATCAGAAAGTTCACATGATTAGACTTACTTCTATCAATTTTTAAAATAAATAAAGTTAAAAACAATCCATGTTTTCCAGAGAAAGGGAACAGAGAGAGGGATAGGTGAAAGAAAGAAGGGAGAAAGGGAGATAAGGAAAGGGAGGAAAGAAGGGACAGACAGAAGAAACCAAGAAACAAGCATTTATTAAGCATTTATTAACCCACTGTGATCCCAGATGGTGTTTAAGCATTTCTATGAAGCATTTTTCTTTCTTGCTCACTTAATACTCAACACAATTCAATACCCCCCACCCCAACTTTATTTTTGGAAGAGGAAGCAGTATATTTGACCATATTACATTTGATATTTATATTTATGACAAGACAGAGGTGCTAGAAAGGCTAACTAAATCCTCCCACAGAAATTGGCACAGATATTGCTGGAAATTTTCTTGCAAAGACTTCTTTTTGATCCATAACTGTTACATTTCCTGGCATTAGGAGTTTGGCCCTGGAAAAGGGAACTGTAGATTGGCCCTTCTCCATATTAAGTGATGAGTTTGGCTCTTTGCAAATAAGTACAGGATTAGTCTGCTTTGGGAACATTACCTGGGTTCAGATAGAGTTGTTACCAGGAGCAAGACTAATCTAGAGGTTTCCTGGATGATCTTCTGGTAGGTAAAAAAAAAAAAAAAAAAAAAGATAAAGAAAAGAAAGGGCTGGTACCTTTTCAACTGTGGTGTGGAAGTGGTTTAAGAAGAGTTAGGAATAGAAAGAAAAGTTGGAGCCATTTGCTACATAATTATAGGAAAAACTGTATGATGATTTCTGAACATTTTCAATGTTTAAAAACAATTGGGATAAAACATGGAATATCATAGCACCTCTTTTCCAGGTAGCTTGAAATTAGTCTGCTTCCTTTTTATAGCTTCTTTGGTTAAATCTGCAACTATCTCTTGATATCTCAAGCCACTCCACTCTTCCTAAGTTCCAATGATAAATACCTTCTAGTCAGAGACAGTTTGTGCACACAGTTAATTACATGGAGTTTTAAAGCAGTCTGTCAGTCTCAAGATAACCACTGTCTACATTTCCTGTGAATAGTTGCTAGATGAACCTAAAAGATTACTGGTTAATTAAGATCACTGACCGTTAGATTAACCAAAACAAGCCAAAACCAAAACTCCGTATATTCTTTACTATCTTCATTTTGCTAGTTCTTCATTGACATTTGGTATGGAAAGTACTTGTGGTTACTGGCTTGTAGTTGTGGAGGACAGCAGAAAAGAAAGAGTGACAGAGAGGATGGGAAATGAGCATGGCTAAGTGGATAAAATGAGATATGATAGCATCTTTAATAACCAGATCTGAAGTTACTAATTTTTCTTCACTGAATTAATCATAATGGTGTCAGTGACAAAGAAATAGGAAAAAATTATCAGTGTCTTTAACATATAGCCTGAGAAAAGAGTAACAATATAGACTCCAATATTACTAGTGTGTTTTTGAAGGTGGAGCCCTGCATATAGAGCTGACGTTTTTTATTCTTAGTAGTCTGTTATAACTTATTGATAGATTGCAGCTCAAAAAGTATATGTTCAAAACTGATTACAACTCAGATATGTGTTTCCAGAACAGTCTGACAAACAGAGTGTAGTAGCTCATGCCTGTAATCTCAGTGCTTTGGGAGGATGACATGGGAGGATCACTTGAGGCCAGTAGTTTGAGACCAGCCTGGGCAACATAGTGAGACTTTGTCTCTACAAAATAAATAAATAAATAAACAATCAATCAATTTAGAAAAATAAAAGGAACAGTCCGACAAAAGTAAAATTAGTCTTTTACTTTAAAAATAAAATTAGTAAAATTAGTCTTAGAGTTTTATCTTCTATTTAGGATATGAAATATGTAGGCATCTTCTGTGAGCACAAAATTGGTGCTTGCTGCCTGGGTATCTAGGCTTTATTCTACAATGTCAGCACCCCTGAAGCTATCGACCGTTAGGAACTTTGTCCATAATTAGCATGGGCTGCCACTAATAAGTTACAGCATTTTGGTAATGACCTAGTAAATTGAAGAGTTAGACTTCCATATAGGCATAATTATCTTAAACACAGTTTCAGACATTTTAAAAATGCTTTTTGACCCTCTAAAAAGGTATATGACTTTATTAATAAAAGCCATTTTCAACTGAAATCAAAGCAAAATTTTATAAAACAAAATACAGGAAAATTTCTTAATTTTCTCAAACTACTTTGTATTCAATATGCTATTTAATCTTTATAACAATTTTGTGAATGCCTCCATTTTAATGTAAATAAATCTCAGAAATTTTAGATGACTTATAACAAAGTTGTATATCTAGTATTTTCCATCTTTAAACCTTAAATACACGTACACTGACTGCTAGAAATCTAATTATTTCAGTTACTACTTACTATAATAGAAGATTCCCTGCCAATTAGGCAAAATGTTTTCTTTAATTCTCTGTATTCAGTGTCCTAAAGAGTTTAGAGTATATAGGTATAGTCTATTAGAAGGAAAAGAGAATGTATAAATTTTAACATGTCTCATGGAATAGTTTTGATGTTTTTAGATTTTACTTGATGAAGTAAAATGAATACATTTTTTATAAGTTAGGTGGGTTTCTTGCTGATACATCAGTCCCAAGTTGACTACCAACTTTGGGGTCTTAAGTGATGCAGTAATCACATTTGGTATGGGCCTGATCTCTGAATATAGAATGGCGACTGTAGACCAGCATGGGCTCAAGACGTTAAGTCATGGGAATATATAATCAGGTTGCATCAAAACAGAAAGGGTAGTTCTATTGCAGCAGAATCTGCCATGGTTGTGTAGATGTGATGATACATTTGAATTTCAAACATCCACTCTTAGATATTTGTGAAAAGTTCTGTTTTTAGATTAAGTGGTATTTATATCTCACATGCACATTTAGCCATCTTGTCCACTATAATTTTGCTGTCTGGTCTCAGAAAGGGAAAAAAAGTAACTTTAGACAATACTTACTACTTTGTTGACTGTGTTAGTTTCTTCTTCCTAAGCAAATTATTGTAATCTCATCTCTCCTTTTGAGTCCAATTTTTCTATAGTTGGCTTATGTCAATGGCTCTTAACAAAATGATAAAGTATATTTCCAGAAAGCACATGGATTTGGAACTCTCTCTTGTTATGTTTATATTAGGCTTTATTTTAAAGGCAAGTGAGACTGCTTCAAATAAAACAACTCCAAGCTTCCAAGAAACAGTTAAGAGAAGGCTGAGAAGAGCAGAAACACTTCTTCGCCGACACTTACACTGTTGCCATGGACCTACATAAGCAGTGGGACAACACAGAGACTAACTGGCACAAGGAAAAGATGGAATTACTGGACCAGTTTGATAATGAAAGAAAGGAATGGGAAAGTCAGTGGAAGATCATGCAGAAGAAGATAGAAGAGGTACAAGTTGATTTGTTGTGAATATCTTGTAATCTTCAAGCTCAGAATGAAAAGTCTGTTGAAGGTTGTTTTGTATTGGAAACGATTCCTATTTTCCTTATTTCACCTAAGAGGTGCATGTCTCAGTGACATTTACTAGACCAAAAATAGCATAATATTACCCAGTGGTACCTTAAGAACTATTTTATAGCCTTGCATGAAAAGTAAGAACTTGAAATGTCACTCCAAAATATTTCAATTTATTATTTTCTGGCTAGAGAGCCTTGGTTTCAAAAGTGAGATATGTATTCTGCATGAGTTTTCAGATACCAGGTCCCACGAGTAAAATGCAAGAAAGGCATAATTGTTATGACATATATGAGCAAAATTACAACTGGACATTAGAACGTAGATCTTTCCTGAGATAATTTATAAGTAATGTCTATTAAAGGAAGTTACATGTTAGATAAATCAGTATAAAAAAGGAGTATCATATGTCAAACAGAAAGTGGCAGTGGACAGGAGCTGTATTCTGGCATGGTGTGCCACGTTTATTGGCACATTTATTAGGAACTCTCTAAGGGGTTATGAGACTCTCAAAGGGGTTATGAAAAATTACATGTCACAACTCTGATACAAATAGTCATTTTATTCCCATTAGCCATCCCTCAGCCTGGTAGGCCTGAAATATTTCCTTTAAGCATTTGCGTTGGTGTATAGTCAAACTTGTTCCAACTGGAAATTTTTTATACTTTTCTTGCTTTCTTCTGGTAACATCCATAGTATTGACTTATACAATTGGATGTACAATGCACATTACCAAAGTGGTTATTTTAAGACTCCTTGGTCTTTATTTGTGGGCAAAGTGTTTTGTGTGTTTTTAATGCAAACATTTTTCTTATTAACAGCCACGTACTAAATTATGAATAAAATACAAATTGGCATAGCGTTAATAAAAGGAAAAATAAAGAAAAGTAGCTGTTAAGCCTTTTCTCTAAGATAGAGCTGAGCAGGCAGGCATGTAGTATATAATTGGAGACTGAAAGGAGAATCCACTTCTTCTCCCTTTGTAGTTTGGGAAATGTGTCCTACTTGCTCCCTCAACTCCCCTACACAGAGACTCAGATTGGATCAACAAAGAGATGCCTAGGTCAAGTCAGAACCCAGAACTCCAATTCCATCAGAAACTGATCTGTAATCCTGGGTCACTGGCTCCCAAATGTTTGGGAGGTCCAGTTGGTAACAGTCTCATACATTTCTAGCATCTAAGCAAAATAATTAAGGGAGGCAGGATTAGTCTAGCCAATTGTTCAAGCCATGTAGATAAAACAATCTGGTTAAATTTGTTATATTGTCCAATAATTATTCTGATGACTCTGTAGAGTCTGTCCAAGGTAAGTATTAGCTTTATCAATTAGTGAGCATTAAACATGCTTTAAACATAGGATTATTGCTTGTAGATACATTGTGTCATCCCTTTCCACATCAGGGAAACAGAAGGACTGTAACATTTTTTCTTCATCTTGGAGAGGAGTTGTGCTACTATTTATGTCTTGCTGCTTTACTATAGCTCCATAGCTGGGAATATGTTTAGATATTATGCCACCCAAAATGCCCATAGATGATGTTTTTCTATACCTGAATACAATAGCAGCACTGTGTTCCCCTTATTGTATACCAAAACATGTACAAAAGGTACCTTCTTATGGGCTACAAACCATAGAAAGAGTGAGGAAAATAAGAGGAAAGTATCTTCACATATCTCAGAGAATCAGGACAATTTATTTTAAGCTAAAATTAAGAAATCAATACTTGGAAAAATAATATGACACAAGCATCATAGACTGTATTTGTTTAAAATTTATGACTAAGTACTGCGTATGAAATCAGATGTAAATTATTAAGTCCTGTGCTAGAGAATTGTAGATTCCCAGGTATACACATATATCTTCAGTACTATTCGGTATTAAGTTGCTCATGATTCTCTGTTCAGCCACTATCCACAATCATTTCATTTGCTCTTGCAAAACCAAGATATACATACACAGATCATCTGAAACAACTTTGAATAATCCAGATAGAAACACTGGATAAAGTTGATAGACATCTGGACATTTTTTTTTTCACACTGTAATCTTTCCTGCTTGTATCCTTTGGTAGAATAATCACATAACCATTGACTAGGGCTGAGTATTGGGTAACTCAGATTCCCTTATACAAAATAAATGGTTTTCCACCAATAACATTTATTTTATTTGTGTATTCATACCTCACCTGAATCCCCAAGACAATTTAAGATGACATAAAATTGCATATGAGGTAAAGTATGCAAAAACAAAAGTAGAAAGATGAGATGAAGACAGGAAGAAGGATTATATGTGAAATGCAGCAGTGAATCTATCTTCCTAGTAACTAACACAAAAATTATCAAGTGTGTATTTCTTAATATTCAGAAGACAAAGCAAACCTGTTTCCTAGGAATAGCACTCCCCCCCCCAGTTTTTAAACTGAAGCAATTTTGTTTTTACCTATGGCTTCTCAAAAAGAGGACAGTGTCACCAACAGCATCCTTAAATTTAATATGTCACTTTTTAGCGATGTTTCTTATAATATCCCTAGAGGTCAGCCCAAACCGTCACAACCATAGCCATTCAATACAAATAATTTTACAGGACCAAAAGGATTGATGGCTGCAGTTTGATGCTATTCTGACTTTATACAATAAATACTAATAAATTTATTAGTATTAGTAAAATAAATGCACCATATATCTTTTAGGCATGAACTATGTGTAGTGCTTTTCTCTAAACATTTTCTCTACTGAGTTTTGAGTAAATATTAAGTAGCAGTAAATTTGATATATCCTTAAATAATACATGTAGTGCAGATATTGATTGTGGCTATAAAATGTAGAGTTGTTTGGTTAATCGTTCTCTGACAGTCTCTTTTAAAATTTGACAAGCTTTTCCAAGACTCCAGCCTAAAGAGAAGGCCACTTCCTTCCTCTATTCAGAGGTGAGGTGAGTGAGTGCCTGCAGGTTTAAGTAAGGTCTCGCCAAGGTACAATTTGGGGTCCACTTTAACACAGACTAAAAGATGATCAAAGCCTTAAAGTTCTATTATTCCACATAGGGAATTGTCACTTATGTTTTAGTCTGAATGAGAAACTTTTAGAATATATATAGCCTTAGCATTAAAAAAAAAAAACAAAAAAAAAAAAAACACTTGGTAATATCTAACCTTCACCAATGTAATTGACCAAGGGAAACATTTTTTTTTTGGAGACAAAGTTTCACTCTGTTGCACAGGCTAGACTGCCATGCAGTCAGCCTAGCTGCTCACAGCAACCTCAAACTCCTGGGCTCAAGCGATCTTTCTGCCTCAGCCTCCCAAGTAGCTGGGACTACAGGCATGTGTCACCATGCCTGGCTAATATTTTCTATATATTTTTACTTAGCCAATTATTTTCTTTCAATTTTTAGTAGAGATGGGGTCTCCATCTTGCTCAGGCTGGTTTCGAACTCCTGACCTTGAGCGATCCACCCGCCTGGCCTTCCCAGAGTGCTAGGATTATAGACCTGAGCCACCGTGCCAGCCTGGGAAACATTCTTTGATTGACAAATGTCTCTCAGGGAACAGAATGAGTTGATTTACTATATGGATTGTCAACTATTTAGAGTGTTCAATGTTGGCATACAAGTAGGATCACAATTTTTTAAAACATGACTTTAATGTTAAACTCTTTTCTCTGAAAGCAATTAGATAGCATGGCCAGTAATCGATTCAAATCATTCTAATTTTGTGACAGTTCTTCTCTACCTATGTATGTATAGATACAGATTCATTTTATTTTTGAATCAGTTGATTTCTAGTCGTAAATATAGAAGATACCATCCATGCATTGCCCTACTAAAAATAGTCCTATGGTTCATCAAAGCTGTTCTAGTTAATCCATATTTTAGAAGCTGATATGATATCAGCTTCTGATATCTTCTGATATCTTCCTCCTGTTTGGAGGCAGAAACATTATACCCAGGTGGAATATAGTAATATGGCAAAAAGAACTCAAAACAGTTTGCTTAGTATCAAGAATAAAGAATTAGGGAGGAGAAAAGTTTTAATTTTGTTTTCTTACAGCTTTGCCAGGAAGTAAAGCTTCGGAGGAAAATCAATATGCATGAACGTGCTAGGATCATTGGTCTAGATCTTGAGAAGACCACTCAAGAAAAAATGGTGGAATCTTCTCCAGATGACCCCAGTGCGGGACAATACGAATTTACAGGGATGAATCACAGGGATGGTCTGGGAAAAGAAAAGAAAACGGAGCAGAGCTTATTCAGTGAAGGAAATCAAATGTGTAAAGAACAAAAAGCAACAAAAAAATCAAAAGTAGGATTTATAGATCCTTTGGCCACAGACAATCAAAAGGAATGTGAGGCCTGGCCTGCCCCGAGGACTTCTGAGGAAGAGAGCAAGAGCTGTTCTGGTGCCCTCAACACTGTAAGTGAGCTGTGATTAGCCTAGAACTCTTTCTAAAGAAATATTTACATTTCAAAGTGCTAACATGCTATTGCTTATACATATAAAGGCTCTTGAAGAACTTGCCAAAGTTAGTGAAGAATTATGCAGCTTTCAAGAGGAAATTCGAAAGCGGTCTAACCATAGAAGGTAGGCTGGTACATCTATGATTATTTTATGTTGGGAAATAAAAAAATATTGTTTGTAGTTAGCGAATCCAAACTGCCTCCTCCTTATATTTTGTTTGTGAGAATTGAGAATTTAAGAACTGAGTTATTAAAATTTATTCTCTTGGATGGGAGATAGAAACTTCAATTGCATATGTCTCTGCTCACTAATTCTAATTCTAATTCCTAAAGCAAATCTTCCAATTCTCTTTGTAATTTGACTATTAGGAATACTTCACTCTTTTGGTGTTTAGTTAAGGTAGCTCTTCCATAATAAATTAACAAGTAGCTTCTAATGTAGCTCTTATTAATAATTTTGAGTAATTGGCCAGTAGAAGAGTATACAACTGGGCTAACCCAGTTAAATACATCTTTAAAATATGTCAGATTTAACACAATGGTGTGTTAGTTATATATATATATATATATATATATATATATATAATGATGTTCTGCTGAAACATTTAATGCTTAAAACACAATTATTTCTCTGTAATTAATATTAATATGTTTCTGATAATTGTAACAGTAATTTTGCCAAATTCAAAAAATATATTTGGAAATTCTCTATTAGTTAAGTAAAGATGGAATATTCTAGGATTAACATCTCCTTGTGGGGCAGTATACTCTTAGAAAGCTACAACAGTGTGTTTCCTTATTTTTCTTAGCTCTTAGGAAGCTCAGAGAGAATTTTTGTGCTGACTTTGCAGTAGGTTTTTTAGCCAACAATGTTTTATACATAATATTTTCCTCTACTTGCCCAATTAGCTTTTGTGTACTATTCTCTGTTAATAAGTACTTATCTGTACTTTATTGTAAGGTATCTCATAACCTTTTATAAATTGAAGATATTTATATGTATGATTTATATTTATCAATATAAGTAAGTTTGATTTGTGATTGTTGCTTTATTTAGGTTTTTATTTAAATAACTCAGAACTTACTTGCCAATTTTCTTTTATAAGTCACACCTGGTGTAAAGCTGTTATTGTCATCCCATGACTTTAGAACAAGGTTCAAAATCTTTGATATATAATTCAAAGGCAGGATGATTTGCCATGACCTAATGTTTCCCTCTCATTTTTCATTTTGGTCCCCACTCTGCTTTATAATCCATCTGTACCAAAGTACTCATTGTCCCTTGAAGAGCCACACAATTTTTATCACAGCTCACTTTGTCTATGTGCCCTTTACTCAGCTCATCTAAAAAAAAAATATCTTACCTTTCTTTCAGGTCCAAATGACACCTTTCATTTGGAATTATTCATGTCTCATTGCACTTTCATTCAGATTTCTATCTTACTATTTAAAATGTTATTTCACATTCAAGGGGAGGAACTTGAGCTCACATTACATAATGAATGTGAATTCGGTAGGCAGAGAGGAGGTAAGGAAATGGTAAGAGAAACCTATAAATGGGAAAGCCAATAGCACAAACGCACAAGACTACACAGTCTAATTTGAGTGTAGGTGAAGTTTCAGGTAATAGAGAAAATGGGACATGAATTAGGAAAGATAGTTTGGGTCACAGTTATGTGTAGAGCCTTGAATCTAACACTGAGAGGTAGACTCTACTATAAAAGCCAAAATATGACTTGAAGTTTTTGATTAGCAGATTTATATAAAAACAATGTTTGAGGTAATTGTAACTCCTTTTGCTGTAGCAGAAATCCATTGCTTAAGCTATGGGGTTTCTTTTAAATTGAAATTTTATTGTAGAACTTCTTCAGAGAATAAAAATACTTTTTTTTTTAAAAAAATGGTTGTCAGGAGATACAACAGAAAGTGCCTCATTACAATCAATGCAAAGCATATTTGAGGGCTTTGACAGTGCCAGATTTTAAAGGGGACTTGAATGTTTTCTTGAGCTCTTTTTTTTTTTTTAATTATTATGGGTATGTAATGGTTGTCTATATATATGGAGTACATGTGATGTTTTGATACAGGCATACAATGTATAATAATTAAATCAGGGTAATTGGAATATCCATCACCTCAAGCATTTGTCATTTCTTTCTTTCTTTTCTTTTCTTTTCTTTTTTTTTTTTTTTTTTTTTTTTTTGAGATAGGGTTTTGTTCTGTCACCCAGGCTGGAGTGCAGTGGCCTCATCATAGCTCACTGCAGCCTCAAACTCCTGGGCTCAAGTGATTCTCCTGCCTTAGCCTTTCTAGTAGCTGGGACTACAGGCATGCCCCACCATACCAGGCTAATTTTTTCTAGTTTTTGTAGAGATGGGGTCTCACTCTTGCTCAGGCTTGTTTTGAACTCCTGACCTCAAGCAATCCTCCCGCCTTGACCTCCCAAAATGCAAGGATTACAGGCATGAGCCACTCACTGTGCCCAGCCTGCATTTATCATTTCTTTGTGTTGGGAACATTCCAATTCCACCCTTTTAGTTGTTTTAAAATATACAGTAACTTACTTTTGACTATTTGATTTTTGACTATTAACTAGTCGCCTTGTTATTAGATCTTGTTCATTTTATCTAACTGTATTTTTGAGAGCTTATCCTAAATAAAATTATAACTAATATAGTGTGTTTTATGATTATTTAGGATGAAGTCAGATTCTTTTCTCCAGGAAATGCCAAATGTAATTAATGTGCCTCATGGGAACCTCATGATCAACAATGGCCAGTGCATTCTTCCGGTTAATTTAGAAAAAGAAAAACAGAAAAATATAAAGAATCTGAGCTATACCAATGTCCTCCAAAGCAATCCTATGAAAAAATGTGGAATTGACACAATTAATTTGCAAAAAAATGAAACTCCACCAGTTCCTCCTCCAAGAAGCACCTCTCGAAATTTTCCCAGCTCAGATTCCGAACAAACCTATGAAAGGTTAAAGGAAAGTTTAGAATACAACAGCTGGGTGGCCCATGAGGGTCTAAGTGAAAGGAACTGCAATCCTCACTTCCTTTTGAGGCAGCATGAGATGCCTATGTTGTGTCCAAATGAACAGAAGACTTTGAAAGAGGATATCATGTTTTCCTCTTTGGCACCAGAAGTCAAAATAGATAGCAAGCCTCCAAGTAAAGAAGATGTTGGCCTTAGCATGTGGTCATATGACATTGGTATAGGTGCCAAAAAGAGTCCCTCCACTTTTTGGTTTCAGAAAACCTGCTCTGCTCCCAATAAGCCAAAATATGAAATGGTGATCCCAGATCACCCTGCTAAATCTCATCCTGATCTTCATGTAAGTAATGACTGTAGCTCCTCAGTGACACAGAGCAGTAGCCCACTTAGAAGTTTCAGTTGTGGCTTTGAAAGAACTACAAAGAATGAAAAGCTGGCAGCAAAAACTGATGAATTTAACAGAACTGTATTTAGAACAGATAGAAATTGTCATGCAATACAGCAAAATCAAAGCTACTCTGAGGATCTTAAGCCCTGTGATACCTTATCTACTTATACAGGTAACATATCAGAAAATGACACTGTGTCTGGTATTTGGAAAGCCAGTGCCCACATGCCTGTGCCCATGGAAAATGTGCCTGATAATCCCACTGAGAAATCCACAACAGGATTAGTCACACAAATGCAGGGACACGTAAATCCTCGCCGTTATCGGAATATGCTCCACGAGCATGATTGGAGACCAAGTAATTTGTCTGGTCGACCAAGGTCAGCTGATCCCAGGTCAAACTATGGTGTCGTGGAAAAGCTGCTGAAAACCTATGAGACATCAACAGCGTCTGCACTGCAAAATTCTAAGCGCTTCCGGGATAATTGGACCAAATGTAATTTTGATGTCAGTGATGGTGCCACATTAAGTCAGCATTTAGAAATGCTCCAAATGAAACAAGAATTTCAGCAAAAGACAGCTATGTGTGGGGGACAGCAAGTGAAGCAAGGAATAGATCAGAAAAAGTTAACAGAGGTGAGAAAGCAAATCACATAGTTTGGTAGAGATGCATCAATATTTAGTCCAATCCATTGCCCATTCGTATAAATAGGATGTAAGCAAATATTTTGGCCTCTTGTCACCTGCTTTTGACCCTCTGTGAATAAATATAACTCAAAAGGAACTTTTAGGGTATAGTTTTTAAGACTGGGAATAGCACATTATAACTTTTTTAAAATTTTGAAATGGGATAATATAAATATAATAAGTGAATTTCAACCTCGAGAAGATCAAATGTTTGTTCTTTCTTGACAGAATATTCAGAATGGACATTGGTTGATTCATAGAGTTTTATTCTTGTAAAGGTTTATTTTTTAAGTGTGTGGAAAATATTTTAAAAATAATTTTCACTTTTCAGTTAACAACTATGGTTGATTCAGTCATTCTCAGCATTTGATTCATGTTTTTTCTCATCAGATTAGTCACATTAATGGTGAATATGAGTAAAACATGTCATTTAAAACAGCACCTAGTAGGGTTCTTTTATTTATGGAACTAAAAGATACTATATAAAAATAACTTCATTCTTCATTCTATATTCTTAGCATGGAAATTGGGGAAAAAAATTTAAGTGGGTATTTAAATAAACTGTTATCCTTTTTTTGTTTCTGTCCATTTCAAAAGAGTATAATCTCCATCACTTACAGGAGAAAAGGAGGTCAACGAAATTGGTATTTACAATGAAGAGTTGTTATACAGCCGTCCCTTTTTATGGATATAATTATTAAGAACATAACTTACAAAAAGTTATAAGTTGGTATATTGTTATTATTAGCCAATGCTTCAGAAATGCTAGCCTTACAGAATGTTGTGTATATGCAGCATGATTTTAAGCTCTTCAGGTTGATTCCTTCTGGTGTAAAATATTATTATATGGAATTCGAATCCTGCAAAAACGTCAGTTTTCATCCATTTTATCAGAAATCTTGCCTGTTTCTGATAAAAACAGAAGGTACAATAATTATCCTGCTTTTGTATTTCTCTGCTTAAAAAAGTAAAAGCTTAGAAGTTGAGCTCATAAATGCCTGTAAGGTCCTGTAGCTAGAGATGGAAAATGGAAACCTGTGTATAATAAACAACCAAAATTCTCATTAACTAATAAGAAATAATAATAAATGTTTCCCCTTTTTGCATTATTGGAGGTTCGGGAGGAGGGGATCCTGTATTACAGATCCTTACTTTTGTTTTGGTTTTAGTTTTTTCCCCTCTGTGAACAAATCTAAACAATAAGTCTCCAAAGAGAGAAAAGAAAATGCAGGTTAGTGTCAGGCCTTGACTAAAATAGTAGAAATAGAGGCAATCCTCACTGCCCATCTCAGGTGAAAGAGCACAGTCTTGGTTAAAAAGATCAATAAGAACCAAGTGTATAAAATGTCATGAAGGCTTTATACTTTTTTTAATTGTAAGATTAAAAAATGCTTTTCTTTCATTTAAACAAAAAAAGAAAAAGAAAGGAAATAAAAGAAAGAGAAGGAAAGAAAAGGAAAAGGTTTTCACATATCAGAACATGCCCAGTAGAGACAGCAACTCTTTATTAGCATTATTAATAGAATGAATTGTATTTAAAAGTATTTTGGTGACCTTTAGACTTTTGAAAGATAATAACAGTGATTCTAAATGAAAAAAATAATTCAGTTTGTGGGTCTTTTGCTTATCAACTTTAAAAATTACAATAATCTGACTTAAATGAACAGTTTCTTCCATCAATTACTTTTTATTTTTAAATAACATTAAATTATCCTAATATCCTGCTAAGGAACATCTGTTCTTCCATCACTGAAGTTATATAAGTTGAATTGTTGAACCCTATGCTTATAATTAGTTCTACAAAGAGATCAATTGTATTAAAATTTGTTAGTGTGAGGAAAGCTACAAGATTATCAAGTGCCGTATTCCAAATTCAATTAAAATTGAATTGCTTTGATTAAAACATCCAAGACCACAAATATTAGACAAATACCTTCTTTAGTTTTCAATTCTTGTTTTTGCTTGGAAATTTGCTAATACATTAATCCCATAGTTGGGATCCATAATGTGTTAAGCCCACTCACTGTTGGTACCTGTATAATAAGAGATGCCTTCATTTGTGTCCTAGGAATCACTGGCGGTGAAAACTTCACATGGAAAAGGATTTTCCCGACCTGCTAGACCAGCAAATCGCCGTCTCCCGTCCAGATGGGCATCTAGATCTCCATCAGCACCCCCCGCCTTGCGGAGAACTGCCCACAGCCATACAATTTCTTTGCGATCTGAAGCATCAATGATCTAAGTCTCTGGCCTGGATTGTGAGATTACAAAAATTCTAGTCCCAGTTGTCAAACAGAGCATTCTGAGTGTTTACAGCCAGTCCTGCTCTCTTCTGTGTCTTTCAAGATCACTGGGACAAGCAACTTAATTCTTAACTTTCCATCAGTCTTCAGTGTTTTTAATCCACGGAATAATTGTTTTTCTGTATTTTGATTTCTTAGATCAGAACTTTTTAATGCCATCCTCATTAATTTTCCAATATGATTTAAGTTGAAACAATGTATAATATTGTATATTCTAACTTTCTTGCAAGTGGCAGAAAGCAAGGTTATGTGCATGGACATGTGTTTGTAGGTGCATGTGTTGAAATAGGAAGTATCCTAGTATGTATTTAGATAAGAAAAACTTATGTGCTAGTGTTGACTTTGAAATTATAACATGTATACCTATATATTCTTTGTGTTTATTTAAAAGTTTTGAAAATATATAGTACTATTTATATTTTGTATACCTTTTAATAGGTATCCACTTAAGCATTTGAGGTACATATATATATATTAATTAACCACTTCCTTCACCCCCAGCCACACTGAAAAATAAGAATTATACACATATCTAACATTGGTAGATTTCTAAATATAATTCATAAATAGTTTCTTAACCCATATAAGGAGAAACTAATATCATTGATCTCCTTGTTTATTCTTTTTTTAAATTAAAGTGTCACAAGTTTAACAGATCAGCTTTCTAAAGCAAGCATAAAATGTTCATAAATACTTTCGTATATCATTTGGTAGTCTAGTATGGCTTTAACTATATACTTGATCCTCAGAGCCAATGTCAAAAGACTGCCTTATAAATGACTAAATAATGAATTTATTTTGTCAACCTCAGTAACAAACATTCCTTAAACAGGATGCAAAAAACATTAAATTATGTTGAATTTTACTCTTTGTTAAAATTGTGGTAAGCTTTTAGTTTAGCTGCTTTACTTGGAGTCGTATGTATATAGAGGTAAGTCATTCATTTTTTTCCTTTTTCTCACCTTTTCCCTAAAATTAATAGATAAAAGACTAATTTGCTTTTTTTTAACCAAGGAAGATCAAGAATAATATTGAATTGAGAACTGAACTATATTTCTTATAGTGTGCTACAAAAAAAAAAAAAAAGCCTTAAACCAACCATTGAGATCCCATTGTAGCATCAGGAAGAGAAACATATATTTTGGCTAGAAATTGCATACAGTGAACACACAAAATATATGCAGAGAACTGATAGAAATATGAATGTTGAGGGGCTTGGAATTCTACATGGAAGGTCTTAGAAGCAACTTTGCTCCCCATTGTCTCTATATAAACCCAATTATGTTGTTAGTTGGATATTAATTCTATTTAAGATTTTCTCATACTACCAAAAAAGGTTAAGCAATTCTTCTGCCAAACATATTCAAAGAGCCTTTTCCTTATGAGGTGTTCTAACCATTTAGAGAAATTTAATTCATTCTACACCGTGACCTGGAGTAAAGTAAATAATTTTCAAATTGCAATTTCAAATTGTAGACTGCCTTGAAAGGCCCAAGACTGGTGATGTCTAGATCATACTTTACAATAACAAAACTTTCAGGAGTTACGTAGAATTAAACTTCTGGAGTGTGAGTTTGGATCAGATGGTAAGTAAGAGAGATAGATTCACTCTTTTCATTCTTCTTTCTTTTAGGAATATCCCTTTCCACAGGAAACCTATCAAAGAAAAATAACCTACACACTCTCATAACACACTTTTCAGCTAGAGGGGAGAAAACATCAGGAAGGTGGAACCCTGGGGTATAAAATAATGGAGTTTTTAGTACAATGCTGCTGTGTGACTGTGGGGAGCCTGCTCAAGGACTGTGCGACATAACTGTTCCTCTCCAGCACTGTAGCCCAGGTAGTCTGCTATGATCTGTGGTTGTTACCTTGACCTATAAACCAGAAATTAAGGATCTCTTTAAACAATGAAATTTCTGATCTCATTCCATAATTACTAAAGCAAAATTTCCAGAGGTGGGGACTGGGACTCTGTAGTCTTCAATAAAACCAAACTAAGCAAAGCAAAATATTTGTTGACCAGGCAGATTCCGAAGCAGTGACATTAATACTTGAATAGATGGGTACCCACCCTTGGGTGGTCACTTTCCTTCTCTGAGACTTACTTTTGTTATCTGTAAATTAAAGTGGTTATATTGTCAGGCTGCACAGTTTTAAGCTACCTTTTTAGTTAACTTTTGAATGAACCCTTGGGACACGTTTTAATATTTCTTATGGTGACTAAAATCATAGAATATTAGAGCTGAAAAATAATGAGCATCTACGCCAATCACTTGATTGTAAAACTGAAGAAACTAAAATAGATTATTTGAATGTTGCTTTTTCTTTTTAAATATTTTATAATTTTTTTACTGGAAAAATCTATTAGGTAAATAGGAATTATCGTTGAAAATAATTTTTGATGTGATTGATTGTGAT
The DNA here is from genome assembly GCF_040939455.1 of Microcebus murinus. NCBI lineage: Eukaryota > Metazoa > Chordata > Mammalia > Primates > Cheirogaleidae > Microcebus > Microcebus murinus. The sequence goes on from NC_134108.1 coordinate 34,035,337, forward strand.
TTTTTAAACCGGTAATTTTTCTACTTTGGATCGGTGTTTTCTTCCCAACAATATAACTTTCATTATACCATCATTGCTAAATTTAAAGGATTTGTAAGCATTTCTAGAAGTATTTGATTAGAAACACTTACATTAATAGATATTTTCCCTAGCAGACTTGGGGAAAAAAATCTTATATTATTTCAACAGGGAATTTCTGATATTATAAGCTGATCTCAGAAAAGAATAAGAATGAGGCAGAGAAGAGTGCCTGAGTTTGTGTGTGTGTGTGTGTGTGTGTGTGTGTGTGTGCACGCCACCATCAAATTAAGTTCTCTGTATTGTCTTGTGTCCCAAAGCCAAATATAAAAATATAAATGATGCTTTGTATAATTCACTTTATCAAAAATTATCCATAACTTTCATTTGTTTTTATATAGACAATGAAGATGATCATATTTTATTTCATAGATATTACTATAAAACATGAGTTACTTCTACATGGGTGATTTCACTGGGCTCCATGTTATCCTGAGAAAACATCTGGACTGGAAAAAAAAGTGTTTGTGCTTCCTTACAAAGATCTTTAAAGTTATTGTTAGGCATATTTGCTGATAAAAACTACTTGGTACTGAAATCTTCAACCATTAGGAGCTATCAAATAAAATAGGTGTGGAAACACCCACCATGGCAATTGTATACATGCAGAACATTTTGATTTTCCTCCTTTTTTGCAGGGAACTCCGGTAAAGCTGAGAGTCTTATAAAGTCTAAACTTAACTATGTACACAGTTCAATCTAGCCTCTCCCAAAATATCTCCATACAGTGGAATTTCAGCCTAATCTGCCTAACTCCTTGCTCCTGGCCACACACAACCCTTTATTGTTTCTCATACACTGACATCCTCTCTGTGCCCATTTAGCTGCTAATTGAGTCTGATAAAAGTGTTTTTTTGAAAATAGCATTTACCTCTGAAGTTTGCATATACATGATGAAATTAATTATTTTTAGGCAGATTCAGATTTCTAGTATAGTGGTATTTTCCTTCAAATGCTGCATGTTTTTCTTAAGTAGTGTGTACTCTTACCAGAAGTTACAATTATGACTTATTCATCTTACCCAGAAAACATGATCCTTTAAAAAATTGGCTTTTAAAGCAAAAAATCAAAAACCAAGAAAAGTGAGGGAAGGGAGTCCTTCAGGAAAGTGCCAAATATAACTTCTACCCAATCAATTTTATTGTATAAGTTTTTATTGGCATGGGAAATAATTTTTGTTTTAGTGGGAGTAAAATCATGAGGCTTAACATATTGCAATGATTTTATGAATCCAATAGGTTAAATTCCAAAAAAAGAAAAAACTACTTAGATGAAATGATGGAGAAGTCTAGAAATTAGGGAAGAGTCTAGATTTGGAAGGACCTAAGAATTCTTTCAGAACAATCTCATTTAAAGGTAAGAAATCAGGGATTCATAGGTCTGTATGGCTGCCAAGGTTACAAGGACAGAACCCAAACCTGGACTCAAATACTGGTATCCTGCCTTCCTATAAAATGTACCATGTACATCTATGACTTCATTGTTTGCAAAGCACGAAACTTGTTTACTTTACATGACTTGTTTGCTTCTTACAACAAACCTCAAGGCACACTTTGTGATTTCTAATTACTGGAGGAAAAATTAAATTGTTGGGATAATAATTGGAATAAATATTTTCCAAGATAATAGTTAGAAATAAATAGATGGCTTTTCAGACTCCTAGCACAGGCACTTTTCCTTTCCCAAAGAAGAAGAGGAGGAAGGAAAAGAACAGTTCTTTTTCATTTTTGTTTTATGTTTTATCCATGACACTGAAATTGTTTATTTTGCTTTCATTAAGAGTCTCTCTAGGCCGGGCGCGGTGGCTCACGCCTATAATCCTAGCACTCTGGGAAGCTGAGGCGGGAGGATTGCTTGAGCTCAGGAGTTAGAGACCAGCCTGAGCAAGAGCAAGGCCCCATCTCTACTATAAATAGAAAGAAATTAACCAAACAACTAAAAACAGAAAAAAAATTAGCCAGGCACAGTGGCATGTGCCTCTAGCCCCAGCTACTGGGGAGGCTGAGGCAGGAGGACCGCTTAACCCCAGGAGTTTGAGGTTGCTGTGAGCTAGGCTGACGCCTGGCACTCTAGCCTGGGCAACAGAATGAGACTCTGTCTCAAAAAAAAAAAAAAAAGAGTCTCTCTTGATTACACCTTTTAGCGATCATAAAAAGTCATCACTCCTGATTTATATGGTTTTAACAAATTCAAAAAGCTGTCAACAAGGCTCAGTTTAACAAAATATTTTCCACTTTTAATGCCTATGCTCTGATTTTATATAAATTTTGTGTGTAGGACATGCTGTTGACAGTAAAACTAATAAATAGCCAAACAATCCTCATATATAGCATCAACAGAATCCTGACCTCCTTAGTCTTCAAAAGAATCACAGAGAAGTTTCACACTATGTAACTTATGTGTACTCCAGAATAAGTTAGAAGCTTTCTTCTTAGTCCATTTGTGCTTCTACAACAAAACATCTGAGACTGGGTAATTTATAAAGAATAGAGATTTATTTCTTACAGTTCTGGAGGCTGAGAAGTCCAAGATTAAGACACTCAGCAGATTCAGTGTCCAGTGAGGGCTGCTTTCTGCTTTCAAGATGGTGCCTTGTTGCTGTGCCTTCACGTGGCAGAAGAGCAGAATAGCAAACAGGAGCCAAGTGCTTTGTGAAACCCCTTTTATCAAGGCCTTAAATTCCATCTGTGGGGGAGGAACCCTCATGACCTAATCACTTCCTAAAGGCTCCCCCCCTTCTTACTATTGCATTGGAGATTAAGTTCCCACTTAAATTTTAGAAGGACACTTTCAAACCATAGCAGTATGTAGTTATTTCCAATTTAAGTCTCACTAAAATTTACAGTCATATCTGCATAAAGATGATTCAGTCAATGACAAACCACATATACAACTGTGGACTCATAAGATTAGAATACAATATTTTTGCTGCACCTTTTCTATGTTCAGATACTTTTAAATACACAAATACTTTCCGTTGTTTTACAATTGCCTACAGTATTTAGCACAGTAACATACTGTACAGGTTTGTACCCTAGGAGCAATCGTGTATACAACACATCCTAGGTGTGTAGTAGGCTATACTATGTAGGTTTGTGTAAGAACACTCTATGATGTTTGCTCATTGATGAAGTCACAAAAGGACGCATTTCTCGGAACATACCCCTATCACTAAGCAATGTGACTGTAATTGTGCTCTACCATCAATTTCTTTTTGAAGCTTTATTCTCCAATTAAATTATTTACTCATGCGGCAAATTTTGTAAGAATCATTAAACAAATTTAATCCAGCTATTTGTGATCTAAATTTTTTTCTTCGTAATGCTGATCAGATTCAAAATATTGACAAATTATCTAAAGTAAATTATATATTTTTGCATCCCAATCATTGCTTAAAGTTTTGTGTTTAAAATTAACTCAGTAAAGTGTTTTCTGAGTTAATGATATCTGGAGTAAAATAGTTTACTTGCAATGAAAGCCAGAGAAGCAACCAAGGTATTTTTAAGGAGAAGTTATATGCAGGAGTAATAGGGGGCAAAAGTCTCCATTTGTTAAAATTCAGGAGGTAAATCATTAGGAATAAAGGTTCTTCCTAGAAAAGCCCAGGCAAGACAAGAGGAGCTGAGACCTGGCATGGTCACTATGCTAAAGATAGTGGGAGTATAGCCCAGGGAGCCAGAGTTAAATGAATCCATGAGGTATCCTATACAGCAAAAGCAAGCACTGGGCTTCCCAAGCAGATCCAGGCCTGGAGAAAGCACTACATCAAAGACTCCAGGGTGGACAGTGCTCAGGGGTCAGACAGGTGGTCCTCCTTAAGGAGATTTCTTCATAAAGCAGCAGAGACCTGACACTGGGCCCAGGTAGAAATGAAGTGTCCAGGGAAAGAAACTGACAAAAGCAAGATCCAAGATCAAGAAAGTCCAGTCCTGGGGAGCAGCATGTAGGAACATTAACAGATACAGCCTGAGGTAGGGAGGCAGGTGCCACTGGAAGTGAAATGAAGGAATATTCGCCAGCACACCAGATCGCTACTGCAGTTGAGCCCCAAGAAGACTAGGGTAGCAAATGAGAACCCATTTGTAGGCAACTAGCAGAATAACCACCACTAAGCTGAAATAAATGGAGGGCCAGTGCAGATGGGCCTTCATATGAGACATTTGCAGGAACTAGAATTTATTGTGTACTATCAGAGGACCTCACTGTGAGGGACTGAAAAAGGCACAAAAGATGATGAAGTGGGGGCTTATTCCCTTTTTTTTCTCTTCCTTCTAGTGCTATTTTCTTGTGACTCTATCTCCAGAACCCAATACTTTCCTGGTAATATGATGAATAAAATAAGCCATTCATACTTTTGTATGATAAAATGCTAAAATTAAATGATAACATTTTCTCCAATTAAAATTTAAAATAGGCACATAAAGAGTGAGACCGTTTTTAGAACTTACAAAATTACACAAAATTGTCTATGTATGAAGTAAATGAGCATAGAGAATGCCCTTACTGCATTGGTAAGAACAGAAAACAATCTCTGTACTTAGAGAAGTTGGAGATCATCTAGACCAGTGTTTCTAATTACACCAAGCACTTAGAAAAGTGCAAGCAGATAGATAATAGGTTGAGTGAATAAATGAGATTTTTAAATGTTTTAATCAAGCGCTATCAGGAAAAATAAAAATGGTTTTCCTGCTTCCTTATTTAATCACAGATAACTGAATTTACTTATTTTATACAATTGAACTGACCTGAATTTACATTGTATACTAATTTCTCTTCCTGTTTAACAATATTTTGAGAACCTGAACTCACTGAAAAATGTGCACACAAATTGAAATTGTTTTTTCATTGTTTTGAAAATTTTATAAACATAGTCACTAAGGCAAGATGACCAGAACCCTACCAAATAAACAGCACACTGTAATGTTTCAGAGGACTGCTGGTAGAAATTTTGATAAATATCTTTTAGTTGAGAAGTCAAAGGACTTGTGTCATATGAAATATCATAAGGCTGTCTTTTAATGCCTTAGAAAAAAATAGTTGAAGGGCATTTTTGAAGGAAGAAAAACAACAGATTATATGGGCTTTTATTACATGTAGTTGAACTGAATTACGTTTTTAAAATTTTATTGTTGATAAAGTCAACTCTTCACAACTCTCACACTTTAATTCTGTTGCAATCTTATTGCACCCAGTGAAAGTATTCACAGTTTGACTTTCATAAAGAAATCACTTTTAAAATGTCTTGGCTGATTAAACCAAACTTGAGAATCACTGTTAACCGTTAGCCAAAATGATGATTCATCATTTTAACCTATGTTCTAGTCACTTGAAAAAAAAGAATTCAAATAATTGAAAATCTAGTCAACATTTTTCTCTGCCTAATCCAGCACGCATGTATGTCAAAGAGCAAGTTGTCAAACTCATGTCCCATTTCTTTGTAAATTAATCTAAGAAGGTAAGCATCTAGATAATTTTTTTCCTGCTAATTTTAAATGAAATCTAGCATTTCTTTTCAGGTCATTAATGCACAAAGAAAACCAAGAAACAAATTGTTTGAGAGGAGGTTTCATTGGTGGGTAACACCAGAGCTGCTGATTCTTGCAGGATACAAAAGTGCTACCTTTCCCACTAATGACTGCATCATAGATTTGTTTCCATGCATGTCCCTACTCATCCATATGTTATTCTATTCTTTTTGTAAAAAACTTTTACATCTTTTAAAAATTATTTTGACTGGTTATTTCACTATCAGTTATCCTTATAAAATTAGTGGACAGGCCGGGCGCGGTGGCTCACGCCTGTAATCCTAGCACTCTGGGAGGCCGAGGCGGGTGGATTGCTCAAGGTCAGGAGTTCAAAACCAGACTGAACAAGAGCGAGACCCCGTCTCTACTATAAATAGAAAGAAAATTAATTGGCCAACTAATACATACAGAAAAAATTAGCCGGGCATGGTGGCGCATGCCTGCAGTCCCAGCTATTCGGGAGGCTGAGGCAGTAGGATCGCTTGAGCCCAGGAGTCTGAGGTTGCTGTGAGCTAGGCTGCCGCCATGGCACTCACTCTAGCCTGGGCAACAAAGTGAGACTCTGTCTCAAAAAAAAAAAAAAAATTAGTGGACAAAGATCAATAACTAAACTGTGAAATTATTAGGGTCTATGATTTCCAATGTAAAATAAAGAGCATTCATCTCTCAGCCAGTCATTCTAGAATACCCATCTTGTATGTTAGAATCATTTGGTTGGGCATTATTCAATAAGTATACCTTTTTCTTTTTTTCTTTTTTTTTTTTTTTTTTCATTTTTACTGAAGATATAACCTTTTTCAAATTACTGGTTTCTTTATAAGCTCCGCACAGGTTTGATCTTAAATACTTCACTAAGTAGTGAAGTTCCATTTCACCAAGTTTTCGTTTGGTTGATAGTTGGTTTTTTGTTGTTTTTTTTTCTTGACCCCATGGTTCTTGTAAATAGACTTTAAGTTAATAATCATCAAGCAATATTGACTTGAATTGTGCTTTTCCTTCTTAGTCATTATATTTTTTCCTTTGTTGATGCAACATTTTCTGGTTGTTTGAATTGTTCATTTTTAATGTTACCCACAAAAACAATGAGAGTTTATACAGTCATTCATATAAATAATTAAACCTTTGGCAGTTATACAATGTTAAAGCTACTAAATATATTACTATTTTTGGATATCATCTAGCTATTACCAGTTTAGTAGTAAAGAGAATAAACTATGATATTTTTCGCCATGAATTTCATTGGGAAAGCTTCATATCTCTAACTTTTTCATATCTCTGGTTGTACTGAGAATTTTAAATCATCTTTCCTATTTTACCCAATATTAAGTTATGATCCAAACTTCCTGTATTAAGTCACAATATGTTTCCTATTAGAAATATAATTTTAAGATTATTTCACTTTAAATGTGTAATAATGAAAAAGATGGTAACCCCACACACAATACAGATTTAGGGGGCACTTATTTACTATTGGGAGGAAACAGAATCAGAATGAATGGTGCTTGTAAACAAAATATATGAGTATTTTATATATATATATAGTATATATATATATATATGTAAAGTATATATATATATGAGAATAACTGTTAGAAATTCTTAAACTACATTTGGAATCAATGACTTGGTCAGGTGTGATCTAAAACACTGATTCCTGCAGATGCAAAATAATTTCTCAAAAGACTGGCCATGTGGGTCTCGAGTTTATGTGAAGGCATCACAGTTTTCAACTCTTTCGCTCTGGCAGCCAGTTTCATGAGCAACCTCAGCACACTCTGTTCTTCCCTTGGAGCATGCCCAGATCAACCCACGGGGACTGCAGTGTTAATGCCGCTTTATTCCCTAAGCACAAAAGTACCAAATCAACAATTTTCTAATCAACAATTGCATATAAAAATGTATGCTTTCTGTGCTTACATAAAAGCAACAAAATATTTGCCAACAAAGAAAATCAAATCAAATTTTCATATGTTCCTTGAGTTTTCATGTACCAGGTTTTTAAAACTTTTTATTATGAACTAATATTAGACTCATGGGAGGTAGAAAAAATAGAACAAAAAGTCCCATGCATCCTTCATTCAGCTTCCTCTGATGACATTTTATATTACTGTAATACAAAATCAAAACCAGGAGATGAACATTGGTACATTATTGTTTTAAAATCTGCATTCATCTGTGTGATGAAGCACTTTTTTCCATGAACAAATTTGTGTAATCACCACTGCAATCAAAATACAGATTTGTTCTATCACCACAAAAGAACTCTCTACCGCTACCTCTTTGTGTCTCTCTTTCCCCACTACACCTGTCCCTGTGTCCCGGCAGCCACTAATTTGTTCTCCATCTCTATAGTTTTGTTATTTCAAGGATATTATATGAATGGAAATACACAGCGTGTAACATTTTGAAATAAACTTTTTTACCAGTAAGCATAATGCCTTTGCGGTCCGTCCAGATTGTGGTGTATATCAATAGTTCATTACTTTTTATTGCTGGGTAAATATTCTATTGTATGGCTGTACTCGAGTTTGTTCAACCGTACGTTCATTTAAAGACATTTAAGTTCTTTCCAGTATTTTACTACATAAACTATTCTTAACATTCATATACATGTTTTGTATGAACATAAGTTTTAATTTTTCTGGGATAAATGCCCAAAAGTGTAATTGCTGATCAAATGGTAAGTACCTGTTTAGTGTTATAAAATCTGGCAGACTATTTTTGAGAGTGATTGTACTATTTTATATTCCCAATCCAGTTTCTCCACATCCTTACCAATATTTGATATTACAGTTGGCCCTCCCTGTCCCCAAGGGATTGGTCAGAACACAATCCCCCACTCGCTCAAGGATACCAAATCCACAAATACTCAAGTCTCTTACATGAAATGGCCTAGTACAGTAGAACCCCCCATATCTGCAGATGGGAACCTGCCGATTCAGAGGGCCAACTGTATTATTTTTTTATTTTAGATGTTCTAATAAGTACATAGCGATATCTCATTATGGTTTTAATTTGCATTTCCAAATGGCAAATAATGTTAACATCTTTTAATGACTTTATTTGCAATGCATGCCTTACCTTTGACAAAATGTTTTTATACTTCTTTTGTCCATTTTCTAATTGGATTTTTTTTTAATGTCGAGTTTTGAGAGTTCTTTATATATCCCTGATATAAGGCATTTGTTGGACAGATGGCTTTATCCTAGTCTATAGCTTGTCTTTTTAACTTCTTAATGGGACCCTTTGCAGAACAAAAGTTTTTAATTTTGATAAAGTCCAATTTATTTATTTTCTTTTCACTTATGGATCATGTTTCTGGTGTCAACTCTAAGAACCTTTTGCCTTGCCCTAGGTCCCAAGGATTTTATCCTATATTAACTTCTAAAAGTTTTATAGATTCCTCTTTTACATTTAAATCTATGGTCCATTTTGAGTTAATTTTTTTTTAAGTTGTGCGGTTTAGGTTTAATTTTTTTCTGTCCTCATTCCTCTTTTTCCCATTTCTTCTTTTGTGGGCTTTCTAGATATATTCTAGAATTTCACTTTAGTTAATCTAGAGGGTTTTTAAATATATCTCTTTGTATAGTTTTTACTGGTTGGTCTTGTTATTACAGTGTTTATACATTGCATGTTATGGTCTGCTAGTATCAACATTTTACCACTTTGAGTGAAGTGTAGGAACGTGACATTTGTTTAGATCCTTTTGCTCACCTCACTTGTCTATATAAATGTCTTAAATATTTCCTCTAATATTTTAAACAACATGTCAGATGATGTCATATTTTTAGTTTCAACTTCAAACATGGTTAAAAAACAAAAAAGACAAAAAAAAATAGCCTATTATTTTTACCCTTTTTAAAATATTTTTTCTGAAGTCCCAGCCTCCTGTTAGTGTTTGTTACCTTTCTGTTTAGAGAACATCCTTTTAAATATTTTTTAAGGGTAGTTCTTCTGGCAAGAAGTTTTCTTAGTTTACCTTCATCTGAGAATATGCCTTCACTTCTCCTTTCTTCCATAGGATATTTTCACTGTGGTTGACTCTTGAACATTGTTATGCCACTTCCTTCTGACTTTCATGGTTCAGATAAAAAAAAAATCACTTTAATTGTTTTCCCCTATAGATAATGTTCTGTTTCTCCGTAGCATCTTCCAAGATTTTTTTTTCCTTTGGCTCTCAGAAGTTTGATAATGATGTGTCTTGACATAGATTTCTTTGAGTTTATCCTGTTTTGAGTTTCACTAAGCTTTTTGAATCAATAGGTTTATTGTCTTTAACCAACTTTGGAAAGTTTTCAGCCATTATTTTGAATACTGTTTAGCACCACTCCTCCTTATTTTCTATAACTCCAGTGATTCAAATGTTAGAACTTTTTTTATTATCTCAGAGATGATATTATTCTCACAGATTGATCACTTTTTAATACTGAACTAGCCTTGCATTTCTGGAATAAACCCCACTTGGTCACAGTATATAAATGTAAAAATGTGTGTATGTGTGTGTGTGTGTGTGTGTGTGTACATATATAGAGAGATACAGGCAGAAGGGGGAGAGACAGCAAGACAGAGGGGGAGAGAGCTGGATTCAGTTTGCTAGTATTTAGTTGAGGATTTTTGTGTCTTGAGAGATATTGGTCAGTTGTTTTCCTTTTCTCTGCCATCTGTGTGGTTTTGGAATTAGGATACATAAAATGTGTTAGCTTCTCTTCTGGTTTCTCAGAGAGATGATGTGGGATTGGGAATAAGATTCATTATTCTTTAAATATTTGGTAGAATTCTCTAGTGAAATGATCTGAACCTGGAGATTTCTTTTTTCAAATATTTGTAACTATAGATTCAGTTTTTCTTGAATTTGGACTAATCATATCATCTAATTCACTTTGGATGAGTTTGGTAGTTTGTGATTTTTTAGAAGGTTTGGTCCATTTCATCTAAATTGTTGAATTTGTCTAGACAGGGTTGTCTGTAATATTTCATTTATATTATTTTAATGGCTTGAAAATTTGTAGAAATATTGTCTGTTTTGTTTTGATGTTGCTAATTATGTCTTTTCTCTTTTTTATATTCATATCTTACAGTCTTATAAATTTTGATCTTTTCAAATAATAGTTTTTTGTTTCATTGATTTTTCTCTAAATTCTACTGATCTCTGTTTTAAATTCTACTGATCTCTGCTTTTATCTTCATTATGACATTTTCTCTGTTTGTTTTGTGTCTATTTTGCTAATTGTTTTCTAATTTCTGGAGGTGGAAGCTTAGATTATTGATTTGAGAACTTTCTCCTTTTCTAACATTAGTATTTAATGTTATAAATTTTCCTCTCAACACTGCATTAGGGCATTAGGGACATTCCACAGATTTTGAAATGTTGCATTTTCATTTTTATTATGTTTTAAATTTTTAAAGATTTTTTTCCTTGAGACTTTCTCTTTAACACATGGATTATTTAGAAGTACATAATTTGAATTCCAAAGCTTTGGAAAATTTTCTGTTATTGATTTTTAGTTCAATTCTATTATGGTTAGAGGATATATTTATTCTGTATGATTTCATATGCTTTAAATTTGTTGAGGTTTGTATTATGCCTCCGGATATGGTCAATATTAGTGAAAGTTTTGTGGACACTTGAAAAAAATGTGTATTCTGCTCTTGTTGTGTAGTGTGTTCTATACATTTCTATTAGATCTTATTGGCTGGTTGTGTGATTCATTCTTCTATATCCTTGCTGATTTTCTGTCTCATCATTCTATTAATTGCTGAGAGAGTGATGTTGAAGCTCTCAACTATAATTTTGGATTTGTTTTTTCTCCTTTTAGTTTTGTCAGTTTTTGCTTCATGTATTTTGAAGCTCAGTTTCTAAGCCTCCCTTTTATCAATATGCAATCCCCTTTGTGCTTGGTAATTTTTTTTTTCTCTGAATTCTAGTTTATCTCATATCCACTCTTGCTTTTTTTAAATTAATGTTTGCACATATTTTTCCCTCTGTTTACTTTCAACTTACTTATATTGTTGTATTTGAAGTGACTTTGTTGTAAACAGCATAAACTTGGGCTATTTTTGAAATCCACTTTGTCAATCTGTTTTTTAATTGGTATAATTACATCATTTACATTTAAAGTAATTATTGATATGTTAGTGCTTTAAGTCTGCCTTTTTATTATTATATCCTAGATACAAGTTCCTCATTAGATATATGATTTCCAAGTATTCTCTCTGTATGTTTTCTTTTCATTTTCTTTATTGTGTCCTTTGAAGTACATACATTCTTAATTATGATGAAGTCCAATTTACCTTTTTTTTCTCTCTTTCACTTGTGCTTTTGGTGTCATATCTAATAAAACCATTGCCTAATGCAAGATGATGAAGTGTTATTTCTATATTTTCTTATAAGAATTTTGTTGTTTTAGCTCTTACATTTAGATTTATGACCTATTTTTAGTTAATTTTTGTTTAAGGTGTGAGATATGCGTCTAAGCACATTATTTTTCAGGTGAATACATAATTTTCACAGCATCATTGATAAAAAGAAATTCACAATATATATAATAGTTTCTTTCTGGACTCTCAATTCTATTCCACCAATCTGTGTGTCTGTCTTTATGCCAGTGCCACACTGTCTTGAATTCTGTAAGCCAGTAGTAAATTTCTGGGGAGAATTTCCACATGAACTTTAAGATAACCTTTTTGATTTCTGTGAAAGAAGAATACAGCTTGGATTTTGGTAGTTTTTGTATTAAAACTGGAGATCAATTTGGAGAGTATTGCCATCTTAATATTATGTCTTCTGAGTGATGTGCTTTCATTTATTTAGGTCTTCTTAAATTTCTTTCACAAATATTTTACAGCTTTCAGTGTATAAATCTTGTATTACTTTTGTTAAAATTGTGTTTTATTCATTGTGTTTTGTTCTTTTTGATACTATTGTAAATGGAATTGTTTTATTGATTTCATATTATGATTTATTTTGTATGTTGACTTCATATCCTGCAGTCTTACTGAATTAATTTATTTATGCTAATATTTTATTTGTGGGGGTGCCTTAGGATCTTTTACATATAAGACCATGGCATCTGCAAACAGAGATAGTTTTACTTCTTCCTTTCTAATCTAGATGTCTTTCATTTCTTTTTCTGGACTAATTGGCCTGATTAGAACATTCAGCACAATATTGAATAGAAGTGGCAAGAGTAGATAACCTTGTCTTATTCCTAATCTTAGGGGGAAGAATTTAGTTTTTCACTATTAAGTATGATATTAACTGTAGGTTTTTCATGGATCTCCTTTATCAGATTAAAAGTTTTCCTTGCAGTCCTACTTAATTGAGCATTTTTTATCATAAAAGAGGGTTGGACTTTGCCAAATGCTTTTTCTATGTCTATTGAGATGATCAGGTAATTTTTTTTTGTCTTTTATTCAATTGACAAATTGCATTACATTTCACTGGTTTCATATGTTAGACCAACCTTGCATTCCTGTGATAAATCTCACATGGTCATGGTATATAATCCTCTTTATATTTTACTGGCTCTTTTGCATCTGTATTCATAGTGAATATTTTTCTCTAGTTTTCTTTTTTGTGATGACTTTATCTTGTTTTAGTGTGAGGGTAATATTGGACTCATAAAATGAGGTGCAAAGTGTTCTGGTCTCCTATTTTTTGAAGAGTTTGTGAAGGATCGTTATCAATTTTTCTTTAAATTTTTGGTAGCATTTACTAGTAAAACCATCTGCCCTAAAAATTTTGAGTGAAAAAATATTGTCTTTTTAAATACAAATCTTCAAGTAAAATTTACGTTCCAGAAAGCTGTGTTGAGCTTACAATATTTATTCTGGTGTCAAAGACATATGCTCTGTTTTTAGTGTAGGAGTCTAGTGGCTTCTTATCAGTACTTTATCAATCAGAGTCCAGTAAGGAGAAAAGAAACAATACTAAGAATTGAAACACCTAACAGGAAATTGAAAACAAAGATGCTGGACTAACTAGAAGAACAAAATGGTGAAAGGGGCTAGAGGAGAAAGAAGGAAATAGAGATAATACCTAGAGATTAGAAATTGCTCATGTTTCTAGCCTGGAGCACATACCTGATGCTTCACCATTGGCAGATTCTGGAACACTGAGTAAGAACCAGTCCACATAGAAAAGTTCTGCTTCCATTTTGAAGTGTAAAGTCTGAAATCAGCTGACTTTCAATACCATAATAACAAGTACCAGCACCTACCACTAGTATGAGCTAGAGACTGGAAGCCTCTCTTTTCATTTATTCTTCTGATCTGCCAGCAGCAAAGGAGCCTAGGAAATACAATATAACTTGTAGTCTCCCAGCCCTGGCTACACACTGCAAATTACACAAAAGCAAGCGGGGAAAATTGAAATGTTTCTGTGGAACGTATTCTGAAATTAAACATTTGATTTTAAAATGTCTCAAACAACAGGAAAAATGAAAGTAGATAGTGTCTGTTGGGTAATTTTTTGTTTATTCCAAAATTTTAGAGCAAAACAAAATTATCTTCAATACATAACAAGATCATTTACGTACAGCTCTCAGTAAAATCAACAAAGAGGCTTTATAGCTTAACTTGGCAGAGTGTGCTACACAGAAATGTCAAAGTTCCAGAGAAGAGAATAAAGAGGTTTGGTTTTTTTCATGTTCTACTCAAAGATATTAACTTGTTTATGTGAAAGAGAAGAGCAAGGAGTAAGACCTTGACCATAAAAGTACTCAATCCATTCCGAGGGGGCGGGGGAAGTATAGAAGATTAATAAATCATTGGGGATTATTCTTTATTTTAGGATGACCTGGGTTAGAGGTAACTGCTTAAGGCACAATTTTAAAAAGACATGAACTTGCTAAAGCTTGTCAAAGCTTCTATAATTATTTGTTCATTTCTATAACCTAAGATCTATCTAATCTATTTCTTCATATCTAAGTCTACTTCTATAATTATTTAATTCCGTTTTAAGAGTGAAAATATATTAGGAGCAAAATCTTATTGAAATCTTGATTTTTAAAAAAAAAATTATTTTTCTTAACAATTCTACTTTCTGAAATTTTATAAAGAACAAGGGGAGATTTTCAGAATGGAAAGAAGGATGACATATAAGTGATTGAATTTTCTGCCTTTGGTCTAGAATTGGGATAAGAACCCCTTTTTGTCACATAAAAGCATAATGAAAAGAAAGATCTGGTCTGAAATCATACCACCATCATCTTCCCCAAATTCAGACAGTACATGTCATACAATGGGGGTGCAAACGCATACAAAATTAGCAACTGGAGGCATAAAAGTAAAGTGGATATCCTGAGAAAAAATGAACTTCTCGTTATTTTTATGATACTTCTATCATAAAAATGGTAGCTTTGCAACTTGGAGCCAGGTGTGCACTGAAGTTAGATTCCTGCCATCCCACAGAAACTGGAAGATAGATGTTTACATTTTGAAAAGATCATCCCCAGGTTCTTGAGAGAGACCTTCCTGCCCTTATAAAAGACCCACCTAGTCTTCAAAAGGATGAATATACATTTCAAAGACAGGAGAAAGTACAGTCCACTCTCCATATCCATGAGTTCCACATCCATGAATTCAACCAAATGCAGATAGAAAGTATTTGGGGAGAAAAAAAATCCCACAAAGATCCAAAAAGCAAAACTTGAATTTGTTGCACACATCATGTTGAATCCACTCAAATGAAGTGATATGTAGGCATTGTATTAGGTATTATAAGTAATCTAGAGGTGATTTAAAGTATACAGGAGGATGTGCATAGGTTGTATGAAAATACTATGCCATTTCAGATGAGGAACTTGATTGAGCATTAGTGGATTTGGGTATCCATGGAGGTCAATCCTGGAATCAATCCCCATGGATTCTTACAATTATAGGCCTTCTAAAATAAATGCTCTGGGGAAAAGTAGGGGAGAAAAATACCTTCCCCTGTTTTCAACACAGGTAATTAAGTCTCTTATTTTTAAATTATATTTGTCCTTACAAAATCAACAGAAAATTTGAGAGAATGTGATACTACTTATGCTAATACTAGTACTATTTCAGTATATTTTCCTATATTTTATATAACTTTTTGTTTTTTACAGCTTTTATCACACAACATATACATGACTTTACATCTGATTTTTCCTTTTAACATCATCCCATTTTATTATAAACATCACTTTTCTTTTTTCTTTTTTTTTTTTTTTTTTTTGAGACAGAGTCTCGCTTTGTTGCCCAGGCTAGAGTGAGTGCCATGGCGTCAGCCTAGCTCACAGCAACCTCAAACTCCTGGGCTCCAGTGATCCTTCTGCCTCAGCCTCCCGAGTAGCTGGGACTACAGGCATGCGCCACCATGCCTGGCTAATTTTTTACATATATATCAGTTGGCCAATTAATTTCTTTCTATTTATAGTAGAGACGGGGTCTCGCTCTTGCTCAGGCTGGTTTTGAACTCCTGACCTTGAGCAATCCGCCCGCCTCGGCCTCCCAAGAGCTAGGATAAACATCACTTTTCTTTCTTTTTTTTTTGGAGACCGAGTCTCACTGTGTTGCCCAGGCTAGAGTGCCGTGGCATCAGCCTAGCTGACAGCAACCTCAAACTCCTGGGCTCAAGCGATCCTCCTGCCTCAGCCTCCCAAGTAGCTGGGACTACAGGCATGCACCACCATGCCCAGCTAATTTTTTTTTTATGTATTTTTAGTTGGCCAATTAATTTCTATTTTTAGTAGAGACAAGGTCTTGCTTTTGCTTAGGCTGGTTTTGAACTCCTGACCTTGAGCAATCCACCCACACCTCAGCCTCCTAGAGTGCTAGGATTACAGGTGTGAGCCATCACCACCTGCCTATAAACATCACTTTTAATGGCAGTATTTTAATGGTTGCATTATATTTCATTTTATACAATAGATAACATCTTGGTAAATAACATATTTACTATTATTTCCTTTTGAAAGGTTATCAGGAATAGGATTTTTTTTCTTTTTCTTTATTCAGCATATTATTGGGGTACAAATGTTAAGGTTACATATAGCGCCCTTGCATTCCCTCCCCCCTCAAGTCAGAGCTTCGAGTGTGTCCATCCCCCAGGTGGTGCACATCGCACTCATTATGTATGTATATGCCCATCCCCTCCTCCCTCCTCCCACCATCTGGACACCCAATAAATGTGTTTTTTTTTTTAACATTTTGGTTACATTTTATATCTTTGCCTCTCCCTAGCAAGGGTTAGAGGTATGCCCTTCCCCTCTACAATGCTCACCACATTCCTAAGATGTGGGTCTATCCCCTCAACTCCAGAATCCCTGGTGAGCACCACCACCATTTGAGCACCGTAGTGTTAATCAGTCAGTACCAATTTGATGGTGAGTACATGTGGAGCTCATTATTCTGATCTTGTGTAACCTCATTTTGGATAATGGGCTTAAGCTTAATCCAGGATAGTATAAGGGGTGCTAGCTTGCTGTCGTTTCTTAGAATTGAGTAATATTCCATTGTGAACACATACCAAATTTTAATAATCCACTCATGAATTGACGGGCATTTGGGTTGTTTCCATGTCCTTGCAATAGTGAATTGTGCTGCCATAAGCATTCGGTTGCAGATGTCTTTATAAGAAATCGGATTTTGAGTAAATAAGAATAAACATTTTAAAGTTTTTAACAGATGTTGCTGAATTGCTAAATCTTATTTTTATAAATAACACAGTATGTTTTATTCAGTAGTTTTTCTCCCCCTTGTTCATCAAGCAGTTGCACAGCTTTCCCAAAGGGAATCACAAGTGCAAATGTCATGAGGCAGCAGCAGTGTGTGTAGTGTGTCAGAGGCACAACAAAGATACCAGTGCAGCAAAAAAGAGTGAACAAGAGAAACATAAATATAAAAGAGACTAGAAGGGTAATGAGAGGCCAGGTTGTGTAAGGCCTTCTAGAATGTTCTAAGTTACAGATTTTCTTCTTCTCAAAAGTGTTCACAGCTGTAGTACTGCAGGAAGTATTTATTAGATACCTTCCATTTGCCTACAAGTTTCTTGACTAAACCAAGGGGTAGAAAACCAGTTATTGTGTGATTTTGTACTTTCCTGGGTAATTCTCTGTAACTCTGAAGATTGTTGTATATTCGAGACTTTCTCTCTGAATGAAATAGAAAACCATTGCAGGTCTTTAAACAAAGGAATGGCATGATCCTACACATGTTTTAAAAGGGTTACTCTGATTGTTGTGTTCAGAATTCTTTTAAAAAAACTAAACATATAATTCTTTCCCTTTAAAATGAAAGACTGCAAAGGTATTATATAGCAATTGAATAAATAAATGCCTTAGTGTCCTTAGTGTACAAAGATGTGACTAATTCATGCTCATCTGGCCATGTGGCTGAAAAATGGTGGTAGAAGTTGGAACTGGCCCATTCTTCCTCTGGAACCTTGCCACCCTTATGAGCAACTGTGCACACTGGGGAGCCAGCTGGTTAGGGTTAGAAGGTGGAAAGATGGGAAGCTGTGTGCTGCAGGACTTTATCTTTGCGGGTGCAGGTTGAGCTACTTCTCTCTCTTCTTACTCCTAAGATGGACACCAGCTTCCTCTCAAGGACAAATAAACAGCATTTTTATTAATTAAAAAATTACATTTCTTTATTTCAATTAGTTTTTCTAAACAACACAGCACACAGTCATCAGAATAAAATGCAGAATCCCAAACCTGACACTCAAGGTTTCATCAGCACAGTTCTTGTTCTTTCCCACATTGTTTACTTTTCCTGAACAGACCATGCGCCAAACTGAACTGCTATTTTCTGCTTCTTTGCTCATGTTGTTGGCTTCACCTAAAAGGCTTCCTGCACTTCTGTTTCTCTTGGACCAAATCACACCCAAAAGTAAGCAACGAAATGAAGTTGAAAGGGCAAGGACTCAGAATGAGAAAGCCTGGGTTACTGATTGTTAAACGTTGATCCTATCACTCAGACTTTCTCAGCCTCTTTCCTTATGTCCTACTGCTTATGCAGTTCATCGTGCACCAAATAGATGATATAGGTGAAAATCCTCATGAATTGAAAAAACATACCACACTAATTTATTTAACCAATAAATATTTATTTCACTGAAAGGGAAAAAATTGAGGTGACTCATGGAGGGAATGTGAGACAGTATTCAGGAATGAGAAAGTACAGGAATAAACGCTGTCATGGTGAAGGTCTGGGGCTTCTAAAGAGTCTCTTCTCCAATTGCACCTGCTCATAGGGTGGAGAAGAAGAAATCAGGCCTATGCTTAATATTTGTGGGGCTTGGGGAAATAGCACAAAAGGAGACCCATATTCCATATGTCACCTACATTTATAGCAGCCAAATTGCAAAATATGTGTCAAACTGTGGTTTTTATGTGATTGAAAGTCTGCAAAATACCAAATTCTACTGAATTCAACTACTGTTACATATGTCTGGGTGTTCTGTTGAGAGACAAGTGAAGTGGTAAATAATAGAATAAAAATAAATGTAATTAATAAATTATACATTCCATAAAACTTTATTATTCATTTTGTCTAAACCACTAATGATATGCTATCGGTGTAAAATACACATAGACTTTTTTTTTTTTTGATACAGAGTCTTGCTTTGTTGCCCAGGCTAGAGTGAGTGCCATGGCGTCAGCCTAGCTCACAGCAACCTCAAACTCTTGGGTTCAAGCAATCCTTCTGCCTCAGCCTCCTGAGTAGCTGGGACTACAGGCATGCACCACCATGCCCGGCTAAGTTTTTCTGTATATATTAGTTGGCCAATTAATTTCTTTGTATTTATAGTAGAGACGGGGTCTCGCTCTTGCTCAGGCTAGTTTCGAACTCCTGACCTCCAGCAATCCTCCTGCCTCAGCTCCCAGAGTGCTAGGATTACAGGTGTGAGCCACCACGCCCGGCCCTACACATAGACTTTTAAAGACTCACTACCAATAAAAAAGAAGGTAAAATATCATATCCTTGATAGTATAACATTTTAGATATAGATTAAATAAGATACATTATTAAAGTTATATATAGAGAGAGCTTATATTTACATTCACTGTTTATTTATTTTTTAGTTATATTTTATTAAATATAAAAATAGTTATATGCCACAAAAATTATTTCAGTGACAACTACCCAGGAAAGTACAAAATCACATAGTAACTGGTTTTCTATACCTTGATTTGGTCAAGAAACTTATAGACAAATGGAAGCTATCTAATAAGTACTTACTATAGTACTTACTGCTATGAACAGTTTTGAGAACAAGAACAAAATCTGTAACTCTGAAGACTGTTTTATATCCTGTTCATAGATTCTTCAAATGTTCTACTGAAATACAGCATATAATTTATGCATTTCAGCTCACAATGATTCCCATGAGTTAAAAAGACAAAACCACAGGACAGTTCAATTCTAGATACTCTATGACTATGTGAAAACATTTATTTTAATTAAATACATTGCAACTATTAGGGTACAGGGATCTTGCTCCTATATTCTCCATGCTTCTTCTCTATAGAAAGTCCAATAAATTATAAAAAGTACTGTACTCAGAGTGAGAACTTAACCTATCATCAATATATACACAAACTATTAATATCTCACTGAATTATCATACTCAAGAGTCAGACTCAGGAACTTCTTCATCAGGGCAGCAGTAATATTCCATAAAACATATATGTCCATCTTCTTTTCTAATCATATACTGCAGTGAGAGGAATCCTTGGTAATCTGTCTGAATAGATACCTTACAAGATAGGACTAATACCTTTGGAGATGGTTTCAGTAGAGAAATCCTATGCCTGTTGACCTGGGTCTGATTACAATGAAATGCTTCCATCAAACCAGAATCTTTGAGATAGTCAAGATGGGAACTTCCTGCAGTTCCAAAAGTAGAAAACCTAAAACAAAGGTTTGTCAGGAGATAAGGCAATCTGTAGGACCTCACTCATCACCTCCAATTCGGAAAGTGCTTCATGGAGCCCCCTCTGAGTGCAGAATATTTTATTAGTAACATTGATGCTGCAGAAATCATAGACCAGAGTCTCCTCAGGCTCCTGAGTATTGATTTTACAGACTGTCACCACTCTTTCTTCTTCCAGGAGCAGTATGAAAGGGCAACCATAACCTTGGTAACACATGCAAAGTGCATTTAAAGTCCCTGCAGCAATGGAAGAAATCATGCTTCGGGCTTAGCTTTATAACTCTGGGTTCAGCTTCTCAAAACTACACATAAAACTTCTCAAGAATAATTTCCTCTGCCCAATTTCTAGCATATGTGTATCTCCTCATAAGAAGGGATTACATCTTCCCTGATGACAGTGGCGTGTAGACAATTCCAAAAATAACTGCAAGAAAACTGGCATAGGACTTCATCCAAAAATAGATAAACGGTCTAAAAGGACAGTTAAATTAATTCTAACACTAACAGACTCTTCCTGAACTGTAAACTCTTGAAATATTTCAGCCTGAATAAAAACATTTGCTTGCACATAAACTTGCATTTTCCACGGTAACCTTGATTCCAGTTTTAGTAGCAAAACACATGGCATGATCTCAGAAATGAATAGCTTTCAAAAGAGTGGAGGGATTTCCTAACATTGTCAAGGCTGGCCAATGGGCTGTACTGATCACTCTCATCTTGGATATGTCAGGTTAGGAGGGGCATCGGCCACCGTACATTCAGTCCTAAGGGGTGCTCCTGGGGCCAACGCATGCTCCCACGGATCAAGAAATGCCTGCTCCGGCCACCCTGCCACAGGCACCTCAGGGGGAGGAGCCGAGGCTCATAGCTCAGTCCTGCTCAGACTTGCCCTTCCCTTGCAGTCTTGTGCAGTTCAGCTCGGAGCTTTTCCTCAGCTGCCCTTTCTACTTTCACCTTTTAGATAAAACGATGCACTGAGCCAACTAAAACTAACTTGAGATGTTATCCGTTGTCATTTTATAATATTCCTGAGGCAGGGAACATGATAGAACATTTCTAATGATTATTGCTCCCTCAACCCTTTCCTTGACTAGACATAAGAAGAATATGTCAGAAGCAATGGCTGGAGATCAAGAACCTGGAAGAGGGTGGGAAAGCCTAGGTTCAGTTGAAGTTCACCATTGGCTATGCTGTACCCTGATTTCTCCCTTTCTTATATACAGTCACTGTGAAGTAGACTTTTAGACTGTGCAGGGTAAGAGGTAAGGAGGACTCTGTGAACAAGAAGAGTATTTAGCACCTAGGACATGGCATAATCTCAGAGACTTCAGAACACCACACCCAGAAAAACCTCCTTCCTCACAGAAACCTGAACTACTGGAAAGAATTTCTTTCTAAACTAAAGTCACAGGAAGTAAGGGACAGCAGCATCTAATACACTCCCCATAAAATTGTATTTGATGTTTTATGTAAGTTCCTGAGTATCTTGTAAAATCGGGGACATCAGAGCTCCCCAAAACAATCCTGAAATTGAAAAGGAATTATAAGTGACTGATAGTCTACCAGATAGAGACTGTATCTTTAAGCCTAGAGCTAGTATAAATTATTGTCTGGTTAATTCAAGTAGAGGTAGGAAATGCAGATGAGCCTAGCTTAAAATTTTTAAATCTCTCTCTTTTTAACCTGAATTATTGAGAGTGTGGCAATGTCTCAGGGATTTAGAAAACTCAGGATGTTTGGGCATAGGATAGGGGCTGGGAGTTGATCGCAGAGGCAGGTAAAGTAAATTTCCTTCCTGCTAGAAGTGGAGAGTTCAGGGGAAAGGTGTTGAGGCACTTATAAAGCATCTGCACCTCTCATGCAGCAGGATGGGAAGCAAAGACTGTCAAGGTCAGGGATACTTTCCAGCATGGCCTTGGACTACACCAAGATTAACACTGAGTGGGCAAAGGGAAGGTAGGTGGTAACCGGAGAAAAGAAGGCAGGAACCCTCTTTCGTTCTCAGTCTCCCTCGTCTTCCGTTTCACCCCGTAACACACACACTCTGTGGGAGAGGTATTTCCTGACAAAGAGTTTATTTAGCCAGGATTGTAGCCAAGACACAATGTTGTTTTCATCCACAGGGGTAAACAAGTTTGAGGACCCCAGTTGTCCTTAAGAAAGTGATAGTGAGGTACTCAAAAGAAAAGTTCATGAGAGAGTGCACAAACACCCTCACAGGGACAACTGAAAATATTGAAAGCAGAGTCAGAGACAGGCATGGACCATTAATAGGCCCAGTGAGAGGCCATGAGGCCAAGCAGACAAAGATAGAGCAGATATACAGGGGGGAAAACCAATTTTATAAGAGAATGTTATTTGCCTAAGAGGGAGTAAGTGAAGAAATATTAATAATATAATTGGTATTCTAATAGGTGGAATAGAGGACTCCTCTTTCTGACCTACTAAATTTGATTTGGAGCTCTAGACAGGTAGAGAAAAAATTGAGAAGAAAAGAATCAGATCAGGAAGCCCTCAACAACCTCATCCTAATTGAAGTTAAATGTAACAAAAACATTAATATTGGTGTCAGGGCCCAAACAGATACTAATTTAAAGAAAAGCAGGGCAGTCCTCCTCCCTGAATATTTCATATTTAAATTTGCGTTATACTGTCTGTAACAAAGTTGGCCTGTTCATTACTCCTCTTTCTCTAGGGCAAATATTGCTGAAATATGTTGCTGTTTGCCTTTTGTATTACTTACTCAACAAATGTCCATTGGCCTTTTTCTTCTAGTTAGATCACAATGAAAAATTAAAACAAAAAACCTTTCTAACCTTTGAACTTGTCTCTTTTTATTATATAATGTAAAAATAATTCATCTCATTAAACATCTCTAAAAGAGATGGCATTGCATGAGCTAATAACTTTTGTATATGGAGAGCATTTATTTTGTTTTCATTTTTTTATCCAGTCCAATGGAGCAATTTGGAGAACTGTGCTAAAGGCATTTGCAAGTTCATATTGGGCGAATATGTTGCTTCAGGATTGTCACACTGGTTGTCAGATGTTTGAGATTGAGAAATCAGACAATTTAGCCCATCTCCAGAAGGAGATTAGAGTTCAGGGAGATCTTGTACTTATTGCCAGTAAAGTATTTTGAATCTGAACTTTCCACCTGACTGAGATGTAACTTTATAATTATGAAGGATTATTTTAAATGTGAAGAAAATATACCTCATCACATAGTCATTGATTTTCATTTTCATAAAAAATAAAAACCTGCATTAAAAAGATGTAAATGATTATATCAAATTGCTATTGTGTATATCTCTATATGATGAAGTGTGTTTTACCCTCTTTCCTCTGTTTTCTAAATTTTAAAAATTCTTCTGTGATTTGAACAATAAATATTAGTAGAAGAGGAAAGTATATATACCTACCCATCCCATTAACCTGGAAAAATTGCAGATTTATATCACTCCAGTAATTCCTTTTATATATCAGGACTTCTAAGCAAGCTGGAG
This sequence comes from Microcebus murinus, assembly GCF_040939455.1. Taxonomy (NCBI): domain Eukaryota; kingdom Metazoa; phylum Chordata; class Mammalia; order Primates; family Cheirogaleidae; genus Microcebus; species Microcebus murinus. Next base: position 34,059,351 of record NC_134108.1, read on the forward strand.
AGAAATCCTGCACCTTACAGAGAAATGTGTTGCCTCAAGAGGCAGAGATAACACTAACTTCTCCAGGGCCCTGTGGGCATTTCATTCTTCAGCTTTTCCTTATCTACTTCACACTTTCTCATCACCTCCTCATTTTCAACACTTTACCTTTACCTTACAGTTCATTTTGAACTGGGAACAAAAAACCCTCCAAGAACAATGTTATCTTTCACCCCTAGACTCATGCCAAGCTACCTTGATTCCCTTCTCTTCCCAAAGGCTGACTCTTCTCCTGTGCCCTAGATGTTGTGGTCTTCTACTTCCTTAAGAACTTTCTCTCCATCAGCCATCCCCTCCTTTGTTTCTGTATCCTAAATCTATCCCTCTCCATGATCTCTTTCCCATGAGTCTTTAAGTATGTTCTCCTTAAAACATATAGCTGTCCCAGTTGATGTGGCCACCAAGCCCTAAGCCATTTCCCTTTTCTTGTTTCACAGATATGTTTCCTGTGGAGTTGTCTACCTCACAGCCATTCCTTGATTCACCACACTCTGATGTGTACCCACATTAAGCCTATACAATTTCCTATCGCAGGGTTCATCAGTGATCTCCTTTTTGGAAATAAACTTGGAAGTTATTAAATCATACTTAACTTCTTCTGCAGCATGGAAAGCATTGACTTTGAACCTTGAAAGATTCTCTTCTCTTGGCCCCCAGGACACACAGCCTCCCTGTTTTCTTCCCCTACCTTTAGCTGCTCCCACTCAGTATGCTTTTTTCCTTCTGCTTTTGTCCTTCCACTTAACTTCCCTTAAAAAAAAAAAAGTGCACAGTTTTCAGTCCTCTCTCTTCTTGTATCAAGAAATCTCATTCACTACTGTTGCTTTGATTAATTAACATCTTTATTCAAGTTTTTGACTTTTTATTGTCACCTATATATATATATTCACTAGATAGCTTACCCTAAAAATATTTCTCTGCACTCTGCAGGCACAGGATGGTACAGTAGCTCCTGCAACTCAGCAAGCATTCAACTTGGGGTAAAAGGGACAGCAGCGGGGGAGACATGCTATTCTTCCCATGGTAAGGGACAGATGAAAAAAAGAATTTTCACTGGCTCTCCAAGAAAGTAATCTTTTTCCTAGTCTATAACGTACTATTAAGGGAGACTGAAGATGTTGTACTCTTTGCTGTCAAGTCCTTTGCTGTCAAATCTCACCATGAGAATATCTAGTGTCATTTGTTTCCAGACATGGGAAGTCCCTACAGTAAACATTCATTAGAGCCAGAATAGGTATCAGTAGGTACAACACCTTCATGTTTCCCATTCATCTATTTCACAAATATTGAGTGTTCTCAAAATTTTTTATAAGCCAAGTGGGAAAACATGTATTAAAACAGTAATTACACAGATAATTATTTAATTACACTCTATTAAACTCCATGAAGGAAAAATATAGGATCTTGAGAGTATATAACAGGGGACCTTGCCTAATCTTGGGCAACAGGAAAGGTTTCTGTGAGAAAATGTTGTTCAATTGAAAGGTAGAGGAAAAGTAGGAGTTAATTAAGCAAACTGATGAAGAAAAAGTCTCCCAGGAAAAACAATTATGAAATTCAATGTTGAAGTTGTCATGAAGCTAGTTAAGCTTAAGAACTGAAAGTAGGTCCGTGTGTCTGTAACAGATCAAGGAGAAGTAAAGCTAAAGAAGGAAGGTATGCAGGCATGTCAGGACTAGATCTTGGCAATCCTGCTAAGGATATTGTTCAGAATGAAATTTTATTTCATTTCGTAGTAACTTGCATTAGACAAAGGGTCTATTAATCTATTTCCGTACTTACCCCATCTTTGTATTCTAATGTAACTTAACTAAAATAGTTTTGATTAACAAATATACAGTATTTCATTTTGAGAAGGAGAAAGCCATTATTGGATCATGTGATGAAAAGATCAGATTAAGAGAAATAACATTTGGTTCTGCAAATTGTTTCAAAATCAGTGATGAAAACAACTTTTTTAGCACTGATGATGTGGCAGAATGCAAACAGCTTGTATCACCAGAATTCATAGGTATACTGAGAAATGAGCAGCAGATATTGGGTGGACAAATACAGATTTTACACCTGCTACTGTCATTTGAGTAATAGTTAATTGTGTAATTAGCACCTAAGTTCTTGATAACATGCCTGAGAGATCAAAGAAAATATTCTAACCCAGGATAATAAACTCTGATTTACAAGTTCTATTGCAAATCCTCAGTAGTGATTTTTTAATCCACAAAAGTGTGAGTAAATTACACACACACACACACACACAAGCTACACACTTGTTGAAAAGAGAACATTCTAATATTTTTTCTGAGCAGCACATCAAGTGATAGGAAACATATCAGAATGCCAGAATGAGACTTTGAGTTATATTTTAAAGGTAAAAAAGCAAACTATTTAAATGGCTCCATAAAACTGATAAAATGAGGTGGTAAATTCTAGGGTTGGGGCAAGAAGTTACAAGGTGAGCCTGTAACCACTTGTATAAGAAATTAAAGAAGTGTTCAAAAAAGAAAGGAAGAAAGAGGGAGAGGAAAGGAAGGAAGGAAGGAAGGAAGGAAGGAAGGAAGGAAGGAAGGAAGGAAGGAAGGAAGGAAGGAAGGAAGGAAGGAAGGAAAGAAGGAAGGAAGGAAGATGGGAGCATGAATAAAATATACAGGAGCCAGCTTGGAGTGTCCATCATTTTAGCAATCTGAAACAACTTATCCAAATAAATAAGGGTCATAATACTTTTGAATAAAACAGTAATCTATGGGTCCACGTGGAGGTAGATAAATAAAGAGGAAAGAACTCTCAGAGTAGAAAAAAAAACTGATAAATTTAGAGAGTATTGGAGTTTTAAAACATTCTTTGCTTCCATCATCAATACTGATATTGATTTGGGCAGGAATACTCAATGAATGCTAAACCTGAAGGCAGAGGAGTGAGTGATGAATTTGATGAACAGAATATTTAACTGGCTTCAAAGTGTCTTTCTACAGATTGCTATTTAGTACAAGGAAGAGAAACCAGAAAACACATTGACCAGTGATTAAAATTAACATCACTGCCGGGCGCGGTGGCTCACGCCTGTAATCCTAGCTCTCTGGGAGGCCGAGGCGGGCGGATTGCTCAAGGTCAGGGGTTCAAAACCAGCCTGAGCAAGAGCGAGACCCCGTCTCTACTATAAATAGAAAGAAACTAATTGGCCAACTGATATATATATTAAAAATTAGCTGGGCATGGTGGCGCATGCCTGTAGTCCCAGCTACTCGGGAGGCTGACAGAAGGATCGCTCGAGCCCAGGAGTTTGAGGTTGCTGTGAGCTAGGCTAACGCCATGGCACTCACTCTAGCCTGGGCAACAAAGCGAGACTCTGTCTCAAAAAAAAAAAAAAAAAAAAAAAAAATTAACATCACTAAGGAGGTACTGGTGGATATTAGGTGCCTTCAGGTATGATACCCAGAAAAAGACACAGCATCACTTTTGTAGCATTCTGGCAAGGATGGCATTACCTGAATCTAACTATGAGGAAACATCAAACAAATAAAAATTCAGGAATATTCTATGGAATAACTTGCCTGTATCTTTTAAAATATAAATGTCATTGGCTAAGAAACTGTTCCAGAGGATAGAAAAAGACAGAGACATAACAATTTCTTGCAGTGCATGGTCCTAGACTGGTTTTGTACTGGAAGGAAAAATATTATGTAAGACAGTATGAGAAAATTGTCATAATTATAATATATACCATAGATTTGATAAAACTATTGTGTTAATATTAAATTTCCTGAATTTGATAACTATTGTGGTTATGTTGAGTGAATATTCTTGTTCTTATGAATATATACAGAAATATTGGGGGAGAAAAGAGTATGATGCAGGCAAACTATTTTCAAAGGTTTCAGAAAAAAATCATAATATATATCTGAGAGAGAGAATGATAAAGCAAACATGTTAAAATAGTTAAAAACGTTGAATCATGTAAAAGGTGTCTGAAAGTTCTCTGAATTTTTTTGCAACTTTTCTGTAAATTTGAAATTATTTTAAAATAAACATTTAGGAAAAAGAAAAAGGCATATACATAAATACATTATAGTATTCTATTTTAACACTACATAATAATTTATAATCAATTATTACTTTTTTTTCTTTTCTGAGGTCTTTATTGGTGAACTTTTTTTTTTTTTTTTTTTTGAGACAGAGTCTCGCTTTCTTGCCTAGGCTAGAGTGAGTGCCGTGGCGTCAGCCTAGCTCACAGCAACCTCAATCTCCTGGGCTCAAGCAATCCTGCTGTCTCAGCCTCCCGAGTTGCTGGGACTACAGGCACGACCCACCATGCCCGGCTAATTTTTTATATATATATATTAGTTGGCCAATTAATTTCTTTCTATTTTTATAGTAGAGACGGGGTCTCGCTCAGGCTGGTTTTGAACTCCTGACCTTGAGCAATCCGCCCGCCTCGGCCTCCCAGAGTGCTAGGATTACAAGCGTGAGCCACCGCGCCCGGCCCTATTGGTGAACTTTTAAAAAAAAATTTCAGAATATTACAGGAGTACAAATGCTTTGGTTACATAAATTGTCTTTGCATTGCCAGAGTCAGAGCTACAAGTGTGCCCATCCCCCAGACAGCATCCCCGCACCTATTAGGTATGAGTTTACTCATCCCTTCCTCCCCCCTCCCAATTGCCTGATTCCCGGTGTGAATGTTACTTCCATGTGTGCACATAAGTTTTAATTGATTAGTACCAATTTAATGATGACTACATGTCCTGCTTGTTTTTACACTCTTGTGACACTTCACTTAAAAGAATGGGCTCTAGTTCCCTCCAGGATCATACAAAAGGTATTAGTTCACCGTTTTTTTTATGGCTGAGTAGTACTTCATAATATATATATATATATATATATATATATACCACATTTTATTAATCCACTCGTGTATTGATGGGCACTTGGGTTGTGAATTGTGCTGCTATAAACATTTGAGTACAGATATCTTTTTTCTTTTTTTTTTTTTTTTTTTTTTTTTTTTTTTTTTAGCTAGAACATGGGTCTGCACAGATATCTTTTTTATAGAATGACTTTTTTTCCTTTGGGTGAATATTCAGTAATGGGATTGTGGATCAAATGGTGGGTCTACTTTTAGCTCTTTAAGGTATTTTCATACTACTTTCCACAAAGTTTGTACGAGTTTGCAGTCCCACCAGCAATGTATGAGTGTTCCTATCTCTCCGCATCCACGCCAACATTTGTGGTTTGGGGACTTTTTGATAAAGGCCATTCTTACTGGAGATCAGTGATATATCATTGTGGTTTTGATTTGCATTTCCTTGATGATTAAGATGTTGAGCACTTTTTCATATATTTGTTGGCCATTAGTCTCTTCTTTTGAAAAGTTTCTGTTCAAGTTTTTTGCCCACTTTTTGATAGGATTGTTTGATTTTTTTTTTTTTTTTTTTTGCTGACTTTCCTGTTTTATAAAGATTCTAGTTACCAGCTCTTTATTGGATATATGGCATGTAAATATTTTCTCTCATTCTGTAAGTTGTCTATTCACTCTAGTAATAGTTTCCTTGGCTGTACAGAAGCTTTTTTATTTGATTAGGTCCCAATTATTTATTTTTGTAGTTGCTGTGATTGCTTTTGTGGTCTTCATAAATTCTTTGCCTGGTTGTACCAAATTAGCCGAAATCCATATTTACTGATGTAAATATGTGAACTGTTTTAAATAATGGCTTTATTTCCTGCTATTCATGATCTCATTTTTTTTAACATTGGTGTCTTTCAACCTTGTTTAGGCTCCATCTCTCTGCATCTACTTTAATGTCAATTATTTTAATGACTAATATTTCAACTTATGTTCTATAACTGTTTCAATTACTTGAAAAAATAGATAATGCTGGAGAGCTGGGCCATGCTTCTAATTTATTCCCTGGTTTAATAAACTAAGTATAATAGAATCACTGTGGAAGTGTGGTCCAGCATTCCAGTGTCATCTATCAACAGGGTGAAATATAAGCATTAATTTTTTTTAGAGTTAGTATCTGTCATAGTATTTACTTATTCTTTTATCTCCTGGTTGTTAATAGTACAAAGGAAGACCACCTACAATGTTGAAAACTATTCTTTTAGCCACTGAAAAAGTAGAGGAATAATTGACCTCTACAAATGACCTTAGAGATTTTATAGTCTCAAATGTCCTACACTAAACTCCATGCTCTATTCTTGGATTTGCTCAAAGAGTTCCTACTATATGAACTATTTATTCTGTTTCCTAAACTAGAAACCTGGGAGTTTCTTTTTCCAGCATCAAACCTGTCAAACAACTTATAATGGGGCCATTAGACCCATCTCTTTATTCTGCCCACATGAACTTACTCATTATTTCCCAAACCTGGAAGGTTCCTTTTAAGACTTTATGCATTTATACATGCTATTACTTGCAAGGAAGGGTCTTTTTTCTTTATGTCTGATCAACTTCTTCCATCCTTCAAGTTTCATCTCTGATGTTAGACTCTTCCAAATATAGTAGGCAACACTGTCCTATACTCTAACATCAAAGCTGTCATCCTTGTGGTATTGTGGAATTTATTTGTTTATATGCCTGTCTGGAATGCTAGACTGTGAAATCCTTCAGAACAGGGAGCATATCTTATACATCTTTATATGTCATCCAGCATGTGGAATGTGCATTATATAAAGCAAATATTCAAGAAAGCTGATATGAATGAAAGGGTGAAGAAAAGACAAGTAAATGAATGAATAGCAATAGAATGAAATTAAAGAGCTAACACTATGGGAAAATAGGTAGGAATTTTTAGGAGATACAAGGTAAGAATTTTTACCCATTTGAAATCTACACACACACACACACACACACACACATACTGTCATTGTTTTTAGAAGAAAATTCTCTAAATCCAAAGAAGAGTTTTTAAATTACACTTGGAAATAAAACAATGACAGAAGGAAGGCCTGAGAGCCTCGCTTTACCAGGTGAAACCAGCAAGCTAGGTTCTTCGGAAAAGGTCTTCCTCTCAAATATGACACCCCTTCTGTGCAGCAAGGCTAGCTTTTGGCCCGTGGCAATCCTTCTGTTTTTATGCATTTATATAGTGTAGACTACTTTTCTCTGTCTTTTATAATTCCTTGCCTACTTCCTTGAACTAAGTACCTAAGGATTGCCTGGACATGTTCTATATAAACCACGCCAACTCTCATTTACCCAAGTTTCAAACTATCTGAGGTTGACATTTCCTGATTTGAAAGTATAGCTCCCCCTGGTTAATAGGAGAACCTATATCTCTACTAACCCTGGCCTAGCCGTGGTTTCCTCCTATCAAAAAATCATCAATTAAATGTGATGCCTGATATTTAATTAATTATTTTAAGTATTTGGAAAAGTCAGTTGATCTAAGCCCTGTGAATATTATCTTATTTATAATATAGTGCAGATTGATGTTTTTCTTTAAAAAAATATAGATAGATAGATGATAGATAGATAGATGGATAGATAGATAGATATGTATATAGTTGGGTGTCACCATGCCCAGCTAACTTTTCTATTTTTTGTAGAGATGAAATCTCGCTTTGTTCCCCAGGCTGGGCTCAAACTCCTGGCCTCAAGCAGTCCTTCTACCTTGGCCTCCCAAAGTGCTAGGATTACAGGCATGAGCCATGGATCATGGCCTGGATAGGTGTTTTTTTCACCATTACCCATCTACAATTTTGACACAGTAGAGGATATTCTTTTTTATATATTTCTTCTGCCCATCAATTCCAAATTACAAGCATACTTTCTTAACTCTGAAGTCACCAAATAAATATTAGACACTGCATGGGTGCTGCTTGCTGGCTAGGTTCTTGGAGGTATAAACATGTAGAAAACAATTATTACCTGCGAAGAATTGGCATTTGTCTAGTGAAAGAGACAAATACACCCTTCTTACTAAGTACAGAAAACTGATCCTACGAGGAAGTAGAAACCTCCTTGGATACTCAGCATCTACCACAGATACTCAAATGTTTGTTGTTTTTCCACCCTTAAAATTTGCTTCTTTCTCTCTGCTGCAGAGTTGATTTAAATTTCACCTTCAGTTGTTGAAAAAAGTCACTAAGATGTGAATCCAGTTGAGAAAGCCTCATGGTCCCATGGGCAGATAGGCACAGGCTCTGGCACTGTCATTCCCTTGCAGACACCCCTGTCACAGTTTCATGTAGTGCCTTAATGTGGCCCTATAGAAGACATTATGCATTATGCACATGTGCAGACACCATGTGTGAAGTCATCAGTGTCTCTGTGCATATCCCTAAACTAATGCAACATGAAAAACTGTTAGTGCTAAGAGTAACTGCAGAAACAATGCAGAAACTGGTCTTTCACATGCCTGTTAGCCCTACATTCAGAAACTTCATTTGACCTAAAGTCAAATTAAAACCCGATGTCTTCTGGCAGATTTTGAAGTTACATGACAAAGAAGATGGTAGGCATTAAGAGTAAAGTGAAAGCCTTCACTTTGTTAAGAGGCTTTTTAACAACAGTGTCTTTGCTGGGTGATGACTGGAGTGTAGCATTGGTTCTACTGAAAGTGTCGTCCACAGTGAGATAAAGAGCTTGAGCTAGAATGTGAATCACCCCACTACTTCCTTCCTTGAGAAAGTCTTGCTATGAATAAAAGAATATCAGTTGAACTAAACAATGTGCTTAATGACATAGTCAATTTACATTCTGATGCAAGCTTCTGGTCTATGGACCACATTTGAGTAGCACCAATGTAACTAACATGAATAAGAATTAATTATCAGTGCAGGTGCTGAGATTAGGAAAAAATACTGCAGTGGTACCATCTAACTTCATTATATAACAGGTACCGTAAACCCTGTTTGGGGTATAGATGAGTTCGAGCTGATTTTTCTGCATAAGATAAATTTCTATAAACAATCTCATTTTTATATTGTCTTTTACTATTAAAACAAAACCATCTTTCTCTTTGCCATAAACTATACTTGTGACTTAATTTATTACCTGAGCTTTGCATTTATTATATGACAGGTCACCCATAAATCTGTGCATGTATTAAAAACAAAATATGGATTATCATATGTTACTAGTCATACTTTAGTATAAATAGTAAGTAAATACATCTTGACCAAAAGCTACTGTGAATTCATACAGGTTTTTAAAATTTACCTGTTTGAAAATACTGCAAGATGCTTAGCTAGCCAATGCTTGCTGTTATATATGAATTGTGGACTTTTTGCAATGCAAGTTGGGAACTCCTGATGCATAAAATTACTAAAAAGCTGTCTTCTAGGGGATTTCATCCTTAAAACACAAGTATAAGGAACAAACTTTTTAATGTATTAAAATGTGTAAATAAAATTTATTTTTTATATCCTGAAAAAAAAAATAAGGGAGAAGAACTCCAATGACCTAGAAATTTCCTTCTAACTTTAAAATTTTGTGATTCTAATGTTAATAATGGTAATGATAAATGATAGATTATCTGGCCAGCTAAAATCACAGTTTCCCCCATCACTGTACCACGGATGGTTTCTGAGGTTGACAGTGACACAATAAGTCAAAGTAACTTTTGCTGTGGTTCAGCTGAGAGAAGCTACAGTCCTACTGAGTCACCTGCTTTAATTGGCAGCCATGTCAGTGTGCAGGGCTTGACTGCAGGGAACTGGGCCTTGAAAATGTCCTCAAGTCAAAATGACACGCAGAGCTGAAATACCCTAAATAGCTTCTATGTCTCTTAATCTCAGCTCTTGCAGATGTAAAAATAGAAGAACACTTTGTATTAGGGCTTTCATAAACCATACACTGGAAATGCCAAAACATGAGCTTCCCCTGGAGACAAAGAGTAGGAGTTTGTCATCTGCTTTGTGTGAGGGAGGCAGCAAGATAACTGATATGATCATTATTTATTTATAAGCAGGCATTGATACCATGCTGGTAATTTGAACTCTAAAGAAGTAGTTTTTTTTTTTTTTTAATTTCTGAATAAGTCCTGTATCATATTTAAGTGATGTTAAGCATTCAAACGAGGGGGGAAAAGCTTTGTTATAAAAGAATAGAAAAATGCCTGTTGGCTTGATGTTAAGCAGGCAAGATAGCTATATATTTGACTGAATGTTATATGTCTACATAGATTACTCTTGACATTACACAGATGTAGCCTCAGAGGTGAACCACTAATGGTAAACTATGAGCTTTGGGAGGCAGGGAGGTAAGTAAGTTTCTTGTGAGGTGGGTTACGTTGTCCTTATTGCTGTGAAGTTTCCACCTCACTTGCTAGCATTCAGTCAACTGCAATGTATCACACTCTTGTCCTGCCAGTTAGCCTGTAAGTGAGGGGTTCTGAGTCTTTGTATTTGTTCTTAGTCATGGAAGCAGCTGCAGCATTGCAAAACTGTGTGATACGCTCTACCCCACACTCCAGTTAATGCCTCTGTCCCTTATTCAATCACGTTAAAGTGTCCAGAGATTTCTTGGCCCTAGAAGGTGTGTGTTCTCATTCAAAGGCAATTTCTGGCTGGTCTCTTTCCTTATTTCACAAAAGGTATTTTAATGTATTATTTTATTAGTTTTAGTGAAGAACAGGATATAAAAATCCATCTGAGATGTTGAATGAAACTCTAGGGGAAGTATTGTTAATATAGATTTTTATATAATGGAAATATTACATAAGTTAGGAATATGTTGTGCCATACATATATATTTAATTAGCTTCACTCTTTATTCAACATCTTTTAAAGAGTGACATGTTAAAGCTTTTCTCCCCATTTTCAATAATTTATACCACTGATGACTTTACAATGCCGTTCTTATAAATAATTGCTTTATTAATTTTCACTTGCCTCATACACGGGATTATTAGTTAATCGGTAACTTATGAACCCTGAGGATTAATTTTATGTAAGTTTTCTTATTTTTTCAAAACTAAGACAGAAATCTTGTAAGAAATGCACATGGTAGAAAGAGCAGGATATTTAAAGTCAGACATCTCTAGCTTTGGTCCTCATTTTGCTACTTAGTAGCTCCGTGCAATGAGAATAACTTCACTTCTACAAATATTTTTCTCATCTTTGAGATAGAAAAATACTTATAATGAGAAAACATCTTTTTGAAGATTGAATGTGATTACATGTAAAGCTGCTAGCACAACTATTCTATGTGAACCACAAACTAGGCATCAGTAAACATCGGTTTCCCCATCTACTCTAGCATCCTCCTTCTTAGTAGTCTTATTATTATTTTAGAGGCAGGGTCTCACTCTGTTACCCACCCTGGAGGGCAGTAGCATGATCATAGCTCACTGCAGCCTTGAACTCCTGGGCTCAAGCTATCCTCTCGCCACAGCCTCCTGAGTATCTGGGATTACAGGAGTGTGCCGCCACACCTGGTTCTTTGTAGCCTTAGATTTTGCTAAATCTTCTTTCTGCCCTTTTTATTTCTACATCAAGTAGAATAATAACTTTCCTAGGCTTTACCCATTATTTTGTTCAGTTCCAAGTCCTCACAAAAGAAGTTGGTTTAGAGCAAGGTGCAAACAGTTGAGCCCAGAGAACAGCAGGTAACTATCCTGTTGAGAACCTACCTTGGACCAGTTCACAAATGGAAGTGAGGCTGTGGGATTCTCATACTTGCATAGAACTGAGTGTAGCTGTACAATCAGAAGAATGAAAGCGAGTTAGAATCTCTTCACTGGGAAAATTCTCAGAGGCTGTCCCTGAAAAAGTGTTGTTATTCTGGTTTCTGGCCAAGAATTCAGCAAAGTCAGTTTTTCATTACTTAATTACCTTAGTAAGTGAGAATCTCTTTAAAAAGCTATTCATTCAGCTTTCCTTACAATGTGTTCTTTTTTTTTTTTTTTTTTTTTTGAGACAGAGTCTCGCTTTGTTGCCCAGGCTAGAGTGAGTGCCGTGGCATCAGCCTAGCTCACAGCAACCTCAAACTCCTGGGCTCCAGTGATCCTTCTGCCTCAGCCTCCCGGGTAGCTGGGACTACAGGCATGCGCCACCATGCCCGGCTAATTTTTTTATATATATATCAGTTGGCCAATTAATTTCTTTCTATTTATAGTAGAGACGGGGTCTCGCTCTTGCTCAGGCTGGTTTTGAACTCCTGACCTTGAGCAATCCGCCCGCCTCGGCCTCCCAAGAGCTAGGATTACAGGCGTGACCCACAGCGCCCGGCCTACAATGTGTTCTTTATGTAAGTTTGCCCCTAATCCAGCTTTGATCTGGAGAAGACAGAATGTGAAGGGTATGTTATTTTTATCCAAACTGACATACTCAACTCTACAGAGAAAGTTCAGTAGTGACCATTCAGACAATGTATAGTGATAGCAGTAGGAAGAGATACTATTACTACTCCTTCTGCTGTTCTTATTATTCTTCATGCAAATTAGAGAGCAAGACAGGCCCAGCTGATGTGGTGATTCAAGTAAATTCAGGAAGCAAGAGCTCCATCTCTAACTTCACAACAATTAAACTCCCAACTTTTCGGTTGCCTCCTGTAATCGGGGAAACTCTAACTAGACTCTTAACTAAATTCTTCTTAAAATATATTTATATCACTTTAACAAACATAGAAAATATAATTCTATGAATCCAAAAATGTATACATATTATAAAAAACATATGGAAACTTGATTAATTCACAGTTTTATGTCAATTATAGCTAACATGTGCCCAAGGGACAGGGTGTACTAACAAGTCAGCATAAATGCAAATAAATTAAGATTGCTTGCTTTTGAGTGATATACATTGAGTTTTTTTTTTAAGTGTGAGCAGTATATGTAAGATAATATAGGAAAGAGGACTGGTGCAATACCAAGTTATATGGACTAGTAGGAACTGGATTATTGAGGAGAATATTGATGATAGTGCACATTATCTTGAAGAAAATGGAAAGCCTTTGGAGACCTAACGAAATGTCACAGTGTAGATCTAACACCACAGGCTAGTACTACTTTAAGAAGAAATAAAAAGTGCTAAGATCCTAAAGATCCTAAAATGTCTGTTATTAATATCTGTAGTGCGTAAGTCTTGTTGGTCAAACCTAATTCATATGCCTGTACTATAAATGCAAAGGAGTTTATGGAAGTGATTCCCTGCCAGACTCCTGCCTAGACTGCAACCTCTATGGAGGAAGGCAACATTACTTACTGATTTGCACACCAGTGAATCCCATGCCCTTAACACAGGTCTGAGAATTTAGTAGGTGTGCCAATATTGTTGAATAAAAGAATTAATAAACTATAGATAACCTTGAATCATACTTACCATGGTACACTGGGCAAAATAGGCTAAGCTCATTTTGTATTTTCACAATATAACTAATAGTACTCTTTTTTGTTTGTTTGTTTATTTCTGGGTTTCCATTTAGATTGCTTTATAATTTTCTTCTTCTACTAAATCTTGAGTCTAAGTTCATTCCTTTCTTTTGAAGGGGTAAATTCATTCTGAACCCACTTTATGATCATAAGATCATAGTTTTACTCAGAAACTGAGTTTCAAACATGAAAAATGAAGAAAATGAAGTGTATTGTGAAAAAAAAAAACATATAAAGTAACTTTCAAGGAACTACAAGCAGTTGACCCAACAAATTATTTTCTGGTTCTTTCTTCCATGTGAGAAAGGGGGAGAACACTCCCTATCTGAACCACTGAGTCAGTGGAAAATCAGCCATCCATTGGAAGGCATCTAGTGTAGTTAATGAAGTTTGCAATGCATTAAAATCTGTAATCTCACATCCTCAGCTGGGCAGGAAGGAATGAAGGAGGTTGTTGTCTGGTGAGTGATCTGAGTCTGTCCTAAAAGAGCTGTGGAGCAGCTGAGATAGATCTTGCCTTGATTATTCACAATTTTTTTTTCTTCCTTCTAAGATATAACATGCATAAACATCTGACCTGAAGACAAGGGTTCTGACTATGGGGTGCTGGTAAAGTTCTACAACTGACTTTCTAGGAAGGAAAAGCAAAAACAAAGGCAAAACCAAAAAACCTGATTGTAGCATTTACTGATTTTCAAGGTATACATTGTTTTTATCACAGCTGATTTCCACCTACCAATGTGATATCAGTCATTTCACAAAATTCCTGAAAATTTATCAGTTGGCTCTCATGAGCTAATATAAGTAAACCCCAGCATACCTCTGATTCTCCTCCTTGGGGAGTGCTTATCACATACCTTAGCCCACAATGGAGCTTGGTTTCATTTACTTATGTACACATATTTATATTCATTCAATAAACTAATATTTATGAAGTGCCTAGTGACACTTATGGGACAGAAAATGATTAATCCTATTATATAAGGGTTAATAGTCTAAAAGAGACAAACTTTTGAACCAGCACGTGCAATATTAGAGGTATGTACAGGCTATATGGGAGCACAAACATGAAAGTACATAAATCTATCTGAGGAAATCAAGGAACATATCATTAACAATTTAGTTATTTAATGAGCACACTTTTAGTGACCACTACATTTCAGAAACTGCTAAGTGTTTGATAACACAAAGGCAAATGAAATACTTCTTTTTTTTTTTTTTTTTTTTGAGACAGAGTCTCACTCTGTTGCCTGGGCTAGAGTGCCGTGGTATCATCCTAGGTCACAGCAACCTCAAATTCCTGGGCTCAAGCAATTCTCCTGCCTCAGCCACTCAAGTAGCTGGGTCTACAGGCATGCGCCACCATGCCCAGCTAATTTCTTCTATATATTTTTAGTTGGCCAATTAATTTCTTTCTATTTTTTTAGTAGAGACAGGGTTTTGCTCATCCTCAGGCTGGTTTTGAACTCCTGACCTTGAGCAATCCATCCGCATGGGCCTCTCACAATGCTAGGATTACAGGCGTGAGCCACTGAGCTGAGCCCAGCCCAGCCACCGCGCCCGGCCCAAATGAGATACTGTGATTGAGGTTTTCATAGGAAAGATAAGATCGCAATCTAGTATAAATGTAATCGTCGAAGTGTATATCAGAAAGAGTGATGGCATATAAAAAGCATAAAATCCACACTGTTTAGCAAAGCTCACAAGACTTCCAGGCATAGGGGCCTACCATGCCTCTCCAAACTCCTCTGCTATACCATTGCAATCTACGTTCCGTACAGTCTAACTGAGCATCTTGAAGCTCCTCTAAAATGCCTATTCCCTACCACTGAAACTTGGGCTTCCTTTCTGAGAATCAAGTGGTACTGAATATTTCCATGTAATTTTTTGAATAGAGGCACATTTGAACAGCCTTTCTGTCTGAATGTCTTCTTTGCTTTCTGAAATATGTTACATTATTAATAATTTATGTAATTTTCATTTAACATAATAAAATCTATTACTTTATTTGTTCAGCAATCCTTTTGCATCTCAGACTATTAGAGATCATTTTATTTCTTCTGAAGTATGTCTATAAATGCTGCTTTATGCTGGATGTGGTAGAAAACTCAATGTTTTGTTTGTAAATATTTTTATATTTTCCCTTCGTCTTAAAAGGTTTTGCTAAACATGTGATTCTAAGTTGAGAGTTATCTTCTCTTAATAATTTGAATTTTATTCCACTCTTTTCTAGCTTTCATTGTTGTTGTTGAGAAGTCTGTTGGAGTTCTATTGTTGCTGGTACTCTGTGGTTTGGAATGGAAAGAACAAGTTTATAAGCCATTCTTCTCTCCACAGGATTACCAAAGGCAAGTTTGACCCTGAGCAGAACTCCTTAAATATATTGACTGGTGGAATTTACTGGCTAAGAAATGCATACGGGTCATGGAAGAGTTTTTCGTACTGATTACAGAGCTAGGGATGCTTTTAGCATGATGTATCTATTTTCTCAAGATTGATCACTGTAGAAAAACCCTTCTACCCTGTAGAAAAAACCCTTCTACACTGTAGAAAAACCCAAATTTATGTACTGTAGTTGCACTGAAAAGTGGAAGGTATGAATAGTTGCTTTCCTATGCAAACTTGGCCCGTACTCAGCTCTGAAGACTCTAAACACATACTGATAAGGCAAAAAGAATCTGGAAATGGGGTCTGTTTGAGGCCTCCTGTATATTGATTTTGAATACTGTTGGAATAGTGTTTTATGTTAGTCTCTTTGGCAATTTGAGTCTTTGTGATCATGTATAGTATTCTGTCCTTTCTCTTCAGCTAATTTTAAGAGGTTGTGTCTTTATTATTGAAAATGTGAGATACTAACATTTGAAGTATATCATAAAAATCACAAGTCAACCTTTGCAATATTTAGTTTAAAATGTGTGCAACACTTATAAAACCAGTAGTACCCAGCATTCAAATTCAGAGTTCAATTTCAAATTTCGAAACAGTTTGAAAAATAGCATGAACTATTTTACTAAAATGGTACCTAACTTACCTTACATGAGGGTAGAGGTGAAAAATTCCTATTTAAATGAAGTGTAAGGAAAAGATTTCTACTGTACTACAAATTATTTGCTTTCTGCTATAAGATCATGAGAAGTATAAAATCTCATATGACTCACAGATGCATGGTAATAATTACAAATTTGATTTTGTCAAGTGCTTTGTTCTGCCTTGGTTTTTTACTTTATATTATTCATATATTTTCTTTAATATTTTTATAAAGTAGGTAAAGCATGTCTTCAAAATTCAAATTAATGTGCTAGTATGAGAAATTTTCATTGCTTTAATTTTTTCAAAAAGTATTGTAGAAATTTATTGAGGTTTTCTTTAAAATTTAGTGGTAAGAAGAATACAGCATAAAATGTACAATAAATTTTCTGAAGGATCTGCTTTACACACCAGTGGTTTCCAAGTCTCAGAAACCAAGGCAGTGGCTCAATGTTTATCCTCCTCCGTGACCTCTTTTCAATCTGAAACTCATCTCTCCAAACAGATGACTCTTGTTATCCCTGGAATCTCCATGCATTTTGCTTGTTTGTTTATTTTTATTTTTTATTTCAGAATATTATGAAAATACAAACGTTTTCATTACATGAATTACTTTTGTATGGTTTGAGTCAAAGTTATAAGTGTGTCCATCACCCAGATAGTATGCATTGTACCCGTTCGGTATGAATTTACCCATTTCCTCTTCCCCCCTCCCACATGCTTGATTTCTATTGAATTTTACTACCATATATACACAAGTGTGATCATTAGTTCCAATTTTTAATGGTGAGTACATGTTATGTTTGTTTTTCTATTCTTGTGATACTTTACTTAGAGGATGGTCTCCAGTTCCATCCAGGTTGTTACAAAAGGTATCAGTTCACCATTTTTTATAGCTTTTAATACTCCATTATATATATATATATATATATCATATATATCATATATGTATATATCACATTTTATTAATCCACTGATGTGTTGATGGGCAATTGGATTGTTTCTACATCTTTGTGATTGTGAATTGTGCTGCTATAAATATTTAATAGCAAGTGTCTTTTTTATAAAATGTCTTTTTTTCCTTTGAGTAAATATCCAGTCGTGGGATTGTTGGATCAAATGGTAGGTCTACTTTTAGTTCTTTGAGGTATCTCCATACTACTTTCCATAGAGGTTGTATTACTTTGCAGTTCCACTAAGAGTGTATAAGTGTTCTTTTCTTTCCATATCCATGGCAGCATCTCTTGTTTGGGAACTTTCTAATAAAAGCCATTCTCACTTGAGTTAAGTGATACCTCATTATGGTTTTGATTTGCATTTCCCTGATAATTAGAGATGTTAAACATGTTTTCATATATTTATTGGCCATTAGTCTATCTTCTTTCGAAAAGCTTCTGTTCATGTTGTTTGACCACCTTTTAATGGGGTTGTTTGATTTTTCTTTCTGATTTGCTTGAGTTCTTTGTAGCTTCTAGTTATTAGCCTTTTATCAGATGTATAGCATGTAAATATTTCCTGTGGGTTGTCTATTTGTTCTATTGATTGTTTCCTTGGCTGTACAGGTTTTTAATTTGATCAGATCTCATTTATTTGTTTTTGTTATTCTAGTGATAGCCTCTGGAGTTTTCTTCATAAATTCTTTGCATAGGCTGATCTCTAAAAGAGTTTACAGAAACAAAAACAAAGACCATGTGATCCTCTCAATAGATGCAGAAAAAGCATTTGACAAAATTCAGCACCCTTTTATGATAAGAACTCTTAACAAAATAGGCATCAATGGAATATACCTCAATATTATAAAAGCCATATATGACAAACCCACAGCCAACATCATAGTGAATGTGGAAAAATCAAAAGCATCTCCACTTAGAAATGGAACTAGACAAGGTTGCCCACTGTCCCCACTTCTGTTCAACATAGTGCTTAAAGTTCTAGCCAGAACAATCAGACAAGAGAAAGAAATCAAGGCTATCCAAATGGGGAAAAAAGAGTTCAAACCATTGCTCATTGCTGACAATATGATCTTATATCCAGAAAACCGCAAAGATTCTGCCAAGACACTCCTGGCATTGACAAATCAATTCAGCAAAGTCTCAGATTACAAAATAAATATACACAAATCAGTAACATTCTTATATACCAATAACAGTCGAGTTGATAATCAATTAAAAAACTCAATACCTTTCACAATAGCAGTAAAGTAAAAAAATATCTAGGAACATATTTAACCAGGGAGGTGAAAGACCTCTACAGGGAGAACTATGAAATACTGAGGAAGGAAATTGCAGAAAATGTAAACTAATGGAAAAACATATCATGCTCTTGAATTGGCAGAATCAACATTGTTAAACTGTCTATACTACCCAAAGTGATTTACAGATTCAATGCCATACCCATTAAAATAGCAATGTCATTTTTTGCAGATCAACAAAAAATTATCCTACACTACATATGAAACTAGAAAGGACCCCAAATAGCCAAAGTAAACTTAAGCAAAAAGAACAAATAGGTAGGCATCATTTTACCAGACTTTAAGCTATACTAGAAGGCTAGAGTAACCAAAACAGCAGGAAACTGGCACAAGAACAGAAACATAGACCAATGGATCACAACAGAGAACCCAGATATAAAAATATCTCATATTGCCATCTGATCTTTGACAAAGCAGACAAAAACATACACTGGGGAAAAAAATCCATATTCAATAAATGGTGCTGGGAAAATTGGATAGCCACCTGGAGAAGACTGAAACAGGATCCTCACCTCTCACCAGTCACAACAATTAATTTATAATGGATAATAGACTTAAACCTAAGGCAAGAAACTATAAAAACTCTAGAAGAAGAGGTTAGAAAAACTCTTATAGATATCAGCCTAGGCAAAGAACTTGTTGCTTCAATATTAATTGCTGGTTCAGTTTAGTTCAACCAAAATTAATTATTAGGTTGTTTCAGGAGCTTTCCCCTGGAAATACAAAGTTGACTATGACACAGGGTCCATCTCTGAGGAACTTGCAGATATAATCAACTTGCTCCCCAGTGGAGGTCTGGTCTGTTATGTCTCTCTTAGGCACATACACTAAACATTACAACTAGCAAAGAACTTTCCTTTCACCACCTATCATTCCCACTATACCCATATCACCAACCCCTCACTATTCTAATTTGGGGTTTGTAGTACCACACTTATCTGCCCTTGAGAAAATTAGATTCGAAGAGTGTGCATTCCCATCTTTTATTTAGTCTTTGTTGAAAAAGAATTCTGAAAGGTTGCCAACAGCCAAAAGAGAAAATAATGTTTTCTATTGTTGGTGTCATTGCTATCCTATTTGTAACCTTCTGTCATGATAATGTTTCAACTCTTTCATCATTGCAAAATGTAGATCTTGTAGAATGAACTAAAATTATTTCTTTCTAGTTAACAAGTCTTTCTTAAGATATTCAGATTTGTGCTAGATGTTATGAAATTTAAAGAAAATTTTAAGAAAATTAAAGAAATAAATTCAAAGCTAGAAAGACAAAAAACATATAAAAATAAACAACCTGAATACAATTCTAAAGGTGCGGTTATGTGATACATGCAAACTAGGGAGGTACATTTCTGTATGCATTTAAGTAAAATGTCAACGTGTAACTTGGCGTTAGTCAGGCAATATAACATTTTAATAGATAGTGAGAAGATGTGAGGTTTCTCTGGGTGAGAGAATGACGTGCACAGAGAATGTGCAGAGGAGAGTGAAGGAGAGTGGTCTCCCTAAGAAATATATCAGGGAACAGGAATCAGAGCCATAGTAAAGCAGGCAAGAGGAGGGAGAGTAGAGTTGCCTAGCACCGTGGTTAAAAGCACCAGTTCTGCAGCCACTTTCATAAAAGTCCTGGAGGCCAATGAACGGAAGACCTAAAACTTCAGGCTGACACTTATGAAAGATAATAAAAGACAATCTTTCACTTAATTTTCAGAGAAAGTGGCAGCTATATTTTGTTTGTGTCTTTTAAAATATAAGTTGCTACATTCACCTAAATAAAAGGCAGATGTCAGAGACACATTTTTCCATGCAAATATGTTTTCTTCAGTTATGACATTTTGTTTCCTAAAATTTAATACTTAATAATTTAAAGGGAAGCATTACTAAAATATAAATGATGACTACAGCAGAAGGAAAAAGCACCTTGTGCTTCATCATACTCATTACTGAACTCAACCCTAAAGCAAATAAGTTCCAGTTGCATATGGCTTGTATGTCCAAATGTGGTAAGGCCATAAGATCAAGAGGTCATGAGATCCAAGCCAGCCTTACTTGTATACGGAGTTAGTGGCTCCCTAAGCAAGGTTCCTTCAGGGATAAGGAAGGCTACCTACCACTCAAAACAACTCCCCCATATATAGACTGATTTCTGATGCTTTTATAAAGGAAGAAGCCTTTCATTCTCTCTAAAGAGAGGACTTCTAAATAAAAATACTTAGTGCAACAAAAGGAGTTAGTTTAAATTTACTTCAAGGTATAAATGATGCTGATTCAATCATACCAGTAAAATACTCCCCTTGATCTAATTAGAGAGTTAACTCACATATCACAGCTCTCTTTGCTCAGGGAAAAATCTGCCTAGTATATCTCAGTGTGAAATAGCGTTAAATATTCTGGAGCACTGAATTACTTATTAAAATAACTTATTGAAATACATTAGGAAATATAACTTCAGATTTTCCTTCCTCCTACAATAATTTTTGTATTGAATAAAATTTAAATTAAAAACTCAATACCTTCAAAATTAAAAAAATTAAAAATTTCCAATTCTAAAAATTATAGTCTCTGATCTCAAATAAGCAGCATTTCATAGGTAGGAAGGACTCCATATTATTGTAGGAAGGTAAAATGTCATATGAAAAGGATCTAAAATGGATTTATTTATAGATTCTACGTCTCTTGCTACAAAAGGCAGTTACAGTTGGCATCTAAAACCACACAGTTTTCAAATAGATTTCAAATGGAACCGCAAGTAGCCTTCTTTAGGCAAAAATAGGCGAAAATTCAACAGAAGCAAAGCAGAAGGAGAACATGACAAATTAGTGTAACTATAACAGGTCCATGAATTTGGCAACTATCTAAGTATCTATCTTTATAAGATAAATTTAATGTATATTTTAGGAGCAAAATCTGTAGTTTACTTAAGTATTACAAACTGCAAACATGAGTCCATGTTTTTAAAATTTTAGTACATACACCCAGATAAAAAATTACAGGAATGAAATAAACACAATCATGTACAGCTAGTGGAGTGTAAATTAGTCTAATCTTTCCAGAAAACAAATTGGAAACAAATGTCAAATGCCTTTAAAACTTATTCATGACCTTTAGACATTTCTGGCAATCTATCTATGGATTGTATTAGAATTTTTTTTTAGCGTATTATGGGGCTACAAGTGTTAAGATTACATATATTTCCCATGCCCCCCTCCCCCCTCGAGTAAGAGCTTCAAGCATGTCCATCCCCCAAATGTTGCACATCTTACTCGTTGTGGTTGTGTATACCCATCTCCTCCTCCCCCTCCCACCCTCCTGACACCTGATAAATGTTACTCCCATATGTCCACTTAGGTGTTGATCCGTTAATATCAATTTGCTGGTGAGTACATGTGGTGCTGGTTTTTCCATTCTTGAGATACTTCACTTAGTAGAATGGGTTCCAGCTGTATCCAGGAATATACAAGAGGTGCTATATCACCGTGTATTAGAATTTTAAAAAAACATTATACTGATTTTTTTCACAATACTATCCATAAAAGCAGGAATTAACTCTCCAACAAGAGAATGGTTAAACAAATCATACTATTTTCACAGTACAAAATATCATGAAGCCAATGAATCATGTTTTGAAAACATTATAATATTATTTTTAAAGGTTTATGATTAATGGTAAGTTTTTGAAATATGGGTAAAATATTGCATAAATATGACCATAAAAATTTATTAAAGAAGAAAAGAAAAGAAATCAAATGATGAGACTTCGGTTTTTGATACTTTTCATTGCCAGACAACAATGGCTACTACGTTCATTGATAAGAGGATCTTAATCCTTCCATTTAGCCCATGCAGAGCAAATCTATTTTAACGTCTTCACTTTTTCAATATTTGAAAACTAGGTAGACAGAACTACCAGATGATCTTTTTATCCACCCTCAACACTAACAAAATGTCATACAATTCTCCAAGTTAAACACCTCACTTCCATCAACTATTTCCTAGGTGCCATGCTCTATTTTCTACTTATTTATTAAAGGAGTATACATAATGCTTTCTTTGTGCCAGTTCCAGCTCTGTATACTATATGCACATTATAATGGTGAGTTAAATTAGCCTTCAGAGTATTTACCAATCAGGGTTACCTAGAGGTTTGTGTTTTAAGGACAGGACAGAAAACAAGAAACAAAGCCTTGGGACAATTCCAGGTGGAGAGTTAATCAGTATTAACTCCTGCCATCTCAGCTTGCGCAAAATGGTAATCCCTGAAAGGCTATGTCTTCAGTAAAGGTGAATGAGGCAAAATCTATATGCAAGAAAATATGTCTGTTTTAACTTGAGCTATGAGTGATTAAAAAAACGTCCCTTGAGAATTTGTAAACACAGGCATGATTCAGGTTAATTTAGATTGCCTGGGTGGCCTGGGAAGTACCAACCTAGGAAATACAGTCACTTGTAGTGGCTTCTCCTTGGCAGAACACTGTGTGTCTGCACAACATTCACCCTAAAGGCAATAGTTTTAATCGACCTTTTGGGAGTCCAACAGTCAAGCAGATAAAGTCAGACCAAACATGACCTCAAAGTTACACAATTCACAGAGTTAAAAAGTTTTAAATGGTTGCACAAGTAGAGAGAAATAAATACTAAGAAATTAATCAAATAATTATGCTTCCAATAGGCAGATTTGAAAAGTAAGCAAATAGAAGTTGAGAAATAAAAATGTAACCATTAAATTTAAACACTCATTATGGTTTAAATAGCACACTAAAACCAGCTTGTAAGAAAACTTTGTGAGCTGGAAGACACATCTGAATTAATTTTCTGGAAAGTGGCATATGGAAATAAAGAACAAATATGACAGAAACAGAGAGAGAGATTAAGAAATATGAAGTATCAAATGAGAAAAATATCTATTTAAAGAAATAGATCAAATACATGCAGAAAAGACTCTCATATAGAAAAGATGTCTATTATCATATCTTAACCTACAAATTTAATATGAATTTCTTTCAAAATCCTGCCCTAGTTTGTTATGCAGCTGGACAAACTGATTTAAAAGTGAGGCTGGGCGCGGTGGCTCACGCCTGTAATCCTAGCACTCTGGGAGGCCGAGGCGGGTGGATTGCTCGAGGTCAGGAGTTCAAAACCAGCCTGAGCCAGACCCCATCTCTACCAAAAATAGAAAGAAATTAATTGACCAACTAAAAATATATACATGAAAAATTAGCCGGGCATGGTGGTGGATGCCTGTAGTCCCAGCTACTTGGGAGGCTGAGGCAGTAGGATGGCTGAGCCCAGGAGATTGAAGTTCCTGTGAACCAGACTGATGTCATGGCACTCACTCTAGCCTGGACAACAAAGTGAGACTCTGTCTCAAAAAAAAAAGTGTACATGACCAGCTAATGGCCCCAAACAGGCATGACAATTGTGAAAAAGAAAAACAAGATGGAGGGCCAATTGTATAACAATGGTTATGGTAACTGAAAATAAATGAATAAATAAATAAATTTATAATTTGGAAAAGGAAAGTTTTATTTATCATAAAGGGTTTACAACCTGCAATGGCAGGCTGTAGAAATAGGGCTCCCAGCCACAAACCAGGAACATGTGCTTCAAGGGAGGCACAAGGGAATAGAATTTTATACTGAGGAAGCAGTCTGAATATACATATTAAACAAGCTATGGAGGAGTCATATATTTATGAAAGAGAACTATGGCCTGCACAATGGGGCTTTCTGTCCTTTAATGGGGTCTGTGTTTAAAAATGGCCACCCTCCATGTCAAAAAGGTGAAACAAGGATACAAAACCCCTCTGTGTGCATGGTCTGGAAAGTGTTAAAACCACTTCATGATTGGTCTTTTATCACGAGAGAATACTGGTCTGGCCCTTAAGAAATAAAACCTGATGGCTGTTAGCAAGGGAGGGGTAAAATGATGTGTGTCTGATCTCCTGTCCTGTCCTGTCCTTTCATGGCTGGAAACTCTGTTTTAAGATTTCTCTGTGGTCTCTTTGGCTGAGACGGGTCTGTTCAGTCAGGGAGGGTCTTAGGATTTTATTTTTAATTCACAGTTATTACAATGCAATAATAATTGAGACAATATTGTACTGGCTCAGAAGCAAACCAAAGACCAAAGGAACAGAATAGTAAGCCTAGAAACAGAAGCACACATAAACAGAAACTTCACATTTGGCAAGTATTAATAGCATTGTTAATCAACAATGAAAAGATGGACAATTCAATAAATAGTGCTAAATAATTGTAATTACACAAAAATAAAATTGTATGTAAATTGTCTATCACACCATACACAAAAGTCAATATCAGAGTCCTAAATAAGATAAGCAAAAGCATAAGACTTGGGAAATTATGAGACTACTTTATGACTTTGGAGCAGCCTAGAATAACCTTTAACTTACTTGAGAGGTTAAAAAATAAAGCATAGGTAAGGAGAAGAGTTTTGCAATACATTTGAGTCTAGCTTCTGGTTAAAATCCTACAAATGGTTTTTCAGGTTTAACACGAGCCATGCCAAAAGCTTTACCTGGACTCGTTCATAATTAACCAAAAGAAAATATAAATGCTAGGCTAATACTGCCAGAAACATCACCTCTCCCTGTTTGTTCAGGCTTTTTCCTGTTTTCTTCTTCACTCACAGCATTGCAGTCATTGTATTAGTTAGTGTTCCCAAGAGAAACAGAACCAATAGGAGACATGTTTGTGTGTGTGTTGTGTGTGTGTGTGTGTGTGTGTGTGTGTGAGAGAGAGAGAGAGAGAGAGAGAGAGAGAGAGAGAGAGAGAGAGAGAGAGAGATTGATTTATTATGAGGAATTGGCT
This sequence comes from Microcebus murinus, assembly GCF_040939455.1. NCBI lineage: Eukaryota > Metazoa > Chordata > Mammalia > Primates > Cheirogaleidae > Microcebus > Microcebus murinus. Next base: position 34,084,805 of record NC_134108.1, read on the forward strand.
CATGTGATTATAAGGCTGAAAAGTCCCATAATCTGCCTTTTGGAGACTCAGGAAACCTAGTGATATAATTAAGTCTGTATCCAATGGCCTGAGAAACAAGGGTGATGTACATTCCAATCTGAGGGCAGGAGAAAATAAGAGGAGGGGTTCCAGCTCCAGCAGTGAGGCAGGAAAAAAGGGGCAAATTCCTCTTTCCTCAGTCTTTTATTTATTTAGGCCCTTAACAGATTGGATGATACACAACCTTACTGGGGAGGACATATTCTCTGAATACAACTGAATAAAGCAATGTAAAATAAAAGTATGCGGAAAAAAACAACCACTTGAAAATTTAAAAGTCAGAGGTTTCATAATATTTTCATCTAAGAATGTAACATATATATATATATATATATTTATTTATTTATTTATAATTCTCTCCCTTAACTAGCTACTTGACCTTTTGAGTTGTTTCCCAGAAATGGTAGATTTTCTTCAACACAAAGGAGCTAAGATTCTGAAGGCCCCTAGACGACTTCCAAGATTCACTACCCAATACAGCCTGCCCACAATGCAGTTAGCCCATTGTTAGTTACACGATCCACTCTAAGACATAAGGCCCCTTCTTTAAAAGTCCCTGATCTCAGTTAGTTGGAGAGGTGGATTTGAGGCAGCTTTTCCCATTCTCTGAGGCAATCTTTCTTTTCTCAATAATTGGATGTTTTTGCAATGAGCAGCTAGGCCTAGGCCAAAATCCCTTTGCAGTTTTGACAAGAAGAAATCAAATTTGCACTTAAAAATCAACACTGTGATTTCCTTATAAATGTACATTCTTAACCCCCTAAATAAATGTTAAGCAAAATAAATTCAATCATATGCTAAAAGTAATACACCTAGTTTATGTGGATATAATCAACAAATACTAGAATGACTTTAGAATATAAAAATTGATTTATATAATTAATTAAATCAATAAATCAAAGCCAAACATTTGTAATTATCTCACAAGAAAACTAAACAAAATTCAATATCCATTCTTGACATTCAGAGTCTTCATGATGAAATAGAAATATATTTTCTGCATATGTTAATTAATATCTATATAGTGTTCCCATTTCTGATATTAACAAAGTATCTTATTATAGACTATCCTTGCAACTAGAAAGTCAGATAAAATATAAAATGCATCATATATCGAGAAAAGAGGCAAGATCTCGGAGAAAAGGGAAACATATCAAGGTGACTTTGACATTCTGCAATATTTTCCCTCTAGGCATTTGTCAATGTATAAATGGCACAGCCATGAAACCACGTATAAAACAGTAGCTGAAAGTATGAGGAACTAACCTGAGCTTTAGCAGTCTTATGTGTCCACAGAGACAAAACTTAAAGTTTGGGACTACAAAGATTCCTAAAAACTTGGGAATAGTAGATTACAGAAAGAAAGGAAATACATTCTCCTCAAGGTATTTGTTGATTTATAACCAGTATGCAGTCAAGAGACTAAGAGGCCAAGCAGAAATATTCTCACAATGTTTCCATAATTGTCTCATAGGTTTCAGGAGGCAAAAATTGGGATTCAGAACCCATTAGGGAAAAGGGCCTATGGTAAATATGTACGAATTCCACTTTGGTTCCCAGAGGGTATCAACCCAAGAGTAAAGATCAGTTACAAGTAGCTCAACCCTCAATGATTGCAAACCAACTTTAAACTAGCTCAATCCCAAATTGGCTTAAAGTGATCTATTCTCCATTAACTGCCTGCTAGAAAGCAAAAGTAAATCCTGCAGGAAAATAAGATTACCCAGAGTCTTAGATTATCTCTTAAAAGTTTTATATACATGTTTTTGGCATTTAATCAAAATTACCAGGCATGTTAGAAAACAGAACTAAATGATCAAAAATAAAAGAAAAAATAGACATGAGAAACATGTACATTGGGTTTGAAAATTTATAATTATTGGACCCAGATTTTAAAATATCTATAATTAATCAAAAATCTCATCAGAGAACTAAAAATGGAAACTCTAGAATATAAAATATAAAAATTAAAAATATGAACTCAATAATTAACTGTGTTAGTAGCTTAGAAAAGAGAAAGACTGAAATAAGAAGATAAAAAATATGAAGAGAATAAAGGAAAGAAAAAATTAATAAAGAGCATAAGGAAGAGAGGATATGTTAAAACTATCCAATTTTGGTCGGGCGTGGTGGCTCACGCTTGTAATCCTAGCACTCTGGGAGGCCGAGGCAGGCGGATTGCTCAAGGTCAGGAGTTCAAAACCAGCCTGAGCGAGACCCTGTCTCTACTATAAAAATAGAAAGAAATTAATTGGCCAAATTAATTTTATATATATATAAAATTAGCCGGGCATGGTGGCACGTGCCTGTAGTCCCAGCTACTCGGGAGGTTGAGGCAGGAGGATTGCTTGAGCCCAGGAGTTTGAGGTTGCTGTGAGCTAGGCTGATGCCACGGCACTCACTCTAGCCTGGGCAACAAAGCGAGACTCTGTCTCAAAAAAAAAAAAAAAAAATATCCAATTTAAATGTAATCTAAGTCCCAAAAGAAAAGAAAGGAGAGAATATTTGTAGAGTGATGACTAAGAATTTTCGAAACTATTATAAGACATTAATTTGCATATTCATCAAGCACTATAAAACTAAAGCAAGATAAATACAATAAAAACCACAGCAAATTTTTGAAAAACCAAGTCAAAGAGAAAGTTTTAAAAATAATCAGAAGAAAAGACATGTTCAAAGGAGCAATAACTTACCTTATGCCAACTTTGCAGTAATGATAACAGCCAAAAACTATGGAATGACATATTTAAATTGCTGGAAGAAAACAAATGACAGACTACATATCTAGTAAAAATAACTTCAAAAGTTAAGATAAAATAAAAGCACTTCCAGATACCCAGAATATAGGAGAATATGTCACTAGCAGACCCATACTAAAAGAAAAATTAACGGATAATTTTTAAGCAGTAAGAAATTTGTCTCAGATGGAAAAAATGAATAAATAAAAATAATTTATTCATCAATATTTATCCACTAGCTTCCATTCCCCATTGATTAAAGATTGCTCTTGGGAGCATCAACTCCCACTTCACTCCTTCAAGGCGAAACTTACGAGAGAATTGCTAACTATTACAGCTATGGAAAAGGTATGGAGGAAGGAAGTGGAAAAAAGCATAGCCTGAACTTGAAACAGGATGCTTTCTTTATGAGTCTGAGCTCCTAAAGAACTGCCCACTGCAAAATAGCTAAAGTCGGTGTTGGCCTAAAGACATGGAGTGCAGGGCACCAAAAGTCCCTGTTACACCATGGTAAAACTTGTTGAAAATGGATCATTTTGAGTCCTGTGAAATCAAATTTGTATCTATTCTTCAGTACATGTTCTTCAGATTTCTCTCCTCTCTCCCACCTAGTGGTTACAGACTTTATTAATAAATAATTAACATAACTTCAATGTCACTCTAATAATCACATTTTGACTTGTCCACTAGATTGAATGATAAATATTAATATTAGCATGTTAGTAACATTATATTCCCTTCTTAGAAATGTTAGGGCTTATAACTCAGCATTGTTTTTCTAATAAGAAATTAAGAAACTTCATGGTTCTATGAATCACCAGATAATAATATATTTCTGTTTTCACTTAAGAAAGAAACATGTCATGGACTGACTACAAAGTATGTTTGAATACACATTGTATGCTGAAGGCCTAAGAATCAGAGCTCCTCTTTCCAGAATCCAGAAAAATGGATGCTTCACAGTACAATACTATTGCTAAGTGAGTTGTCCCTCGGTTATAGGGTAAACTTCTGAACTCCACCCAGATACTCTTTGAATAATGTCTACAAGGCTTCTTACACAGACAAGAGGAAATGAAAGATATTTACTTTCTTGAAATAAAGCAGAACACACTTCCCTCCATCTACTTTGCTCAAAACAGGAGCCAGAAAAATGTTTACTCCATAATCCAAAGCCAGTCAGGGATGCCAGAGTAACCCAAGCCTGCCACAGAAATCAGAGACAAATCAAGTCACAAGTCTCATAAAATGGAAATTAATATTTATGATGGTCAGGAGTACATTTCAAAATAAATCATCTAAATATATGGGATAAAAACTTTGAAGTTTCCTCTGATCTGGCTAAAAGGCCTACTATATCCAAATTTCTCTTCCTTTTTCACCCTCAGGCATTGCTACATAAACCTGACAGCATTATTAATGCATCTCACTCTATTATTCCTTGGCTTTTCTAAATATGGGAAGATCAGAGAAACAGGTCCTTAAAAGAAGCAAACGTTATTGCTGTTGAGGGATGAACAGTTCTGCTCTTCCTTTCCTGCCACTTACGGTGCTGCAGGCCTTCAGAGAGGAGTGTGTGCAAAAGAAAAAAAAGATGAGCTAGCTCCATTGAGTGCTCAAAAAATGCACTTTCTCAAAATCTTAGGAAATCTTTTATCTTAATAGAGTACGTGCTGATGGTAAGCTGAAATTTTCAGCTGTGACAGTCATTTAACTGTGAGTACTATTTTGTCTTCATAAGCCATTTTGCATAGTTATTACGTAACAATATGTTTAAGTTATTTGGCTTTTGCCTCACATCACTCACTGTCTTTCCTGTCCAAAAGCCACAAATAAGCTGGAAACAACAAGAGTAGATAGATTCATAAGTTTGATACTGATCATCTTTACATAGAGACTCTCCTCTAGCCTGTGGCCCCAAGTGCTATTTGTGCCCCACCCCCACCCCATCCCATTGCCAGCTGCCCTGCCTTGCTCATGTTTCACACTGTGCTGAGGCAAGTGGGACTGGCTGTCCCTTTGTTTTCTCACAACAGATAAGTCTTTATTCACTCTTTCCATGTTTGTATCACTCTGCCAAGTTAACAGCTCTTTAATTTATCCTTTTTCTTCCTCCCTCCCTCTTTCCTTCCTCCTTTCCTACCTTCTTTCCTTCCTCTTTCCTTTTTTCTTTCATTCCCTCCTCTTCCTTTCCTTCCTTTCTTTCATCAAGCCATTGAGTAACTTCTTCACTTAGTCCCTGTGATCGGCTTTTGTGTACTTTTTTCTCTTGTGCCAATCCTTCAACATCAATTTTACAACTCCAAATGAAAAGACAGATGAAAATGGAGACACAACAGTGTTGTTTAGTGACCTATATATTGCTCTGACATTTAGCTAAAGATTCGAAATCAAAATTTAAAAATAAGACGCATATTAAATTAGAATGAGAAAGTATTTTCTCCCTAGGAAGTTATGAGCAGAAATACAAAACATGAAATACTGAGGACATACTGAGGAGATGGAAGATTTTACTGTTAAGAGCCAATGATCCAAAATGTAAAACTCAATTGAATACACAAACTGATTTTTAAAAAGGAATTTAATTCAGCTTGATTCATGTTTATAGAAGGGCATATATGTTTCATGCCTTGAACTTGTAAATTAAGAAAACGAGTACAAAGTTAGTAAAATATAACATAGTATATAATACCATTAATTTAGAGCTGAATAAGAAAGATGGAGGGCTAGGAAGAAAAGTAAAAGTAAGAGTAGAGAAGGAAAGAATAATAGCTAAAGACACAAAACAGAGGCAGGATAGGATAGGGAATAAATGAGAGGAATGATGTGTATTGAACACAGTCTGTATCAGACACTGTATTGGTGCTTTATATATATTTAATTTAACCATGATAGAACTCTGAAAAGTAGGCCATTGATTACTCAGTTTTATACATGGAGATTATGTTTATGGCTAAAACTGAGGGAGGGAATCAGATATCTGCCCCCTTCCCATGGCTTGCTCTGCCCTTGGAATCAGCCTGCCAAATACAGCCATTCTGTTCTCCTCATTTTTCCAGGGAGAAGGCTCAGCCTCTGTATGCCAAATCTGCCATAACTGAGTCAGGAGAGCTGTGTGATTTCAGGGGTCAATATTATGAAGCCAGTGGTCAAATACACCTAAGCCTTGTTCTCCAAAATACTACTGCAACAACATCGCGTAAAAAAAGAACCACAAAATTTTAGTGGTATAGAGCAATAAGTATTTATTTCACTCTTGGATCTGTGAGTTACATGGTAAGTCTCTGCTCCATGTGTATTCATTCTGGGGTCTCAGCAAAAGCAGTAGCAGCTACCCAAGGGAAGCCTTTTGCATCGCAAGAGCAGAAGGGCAGAGGTGCAAGAGGGCTTATACATTTCAAATTCATGTCTGCCTCACATCTGCTCACATTCCATTGATCAAAGTAAAGTAGCTGGGTTAGACCCTGCCTTAGAGAGAGGAAACATGCAGTCACTTGGCAAAAGGGTAGATACAAGGAGAGATGAAGAATAGGGCCAATAGTTGAATCCACCACACTCTAAAATCCCCAGTAATTATAATCAAGAAAAATAGAGAAATGCAGGCAGCTCAGTAGTCATTTGAGGTGTCTGTGTTATTTTCCCCACTTTTGGGTCTCTGAATGAACTGTGCTGTCGTGTACTTCCATATATTTGCACATGCTGTTTACTATATGAAGGGCCTTTCTCTCCATTCTTTTGCTTAGTAAAATACTGCTTATCTTTCAAGACTCAGTTCATGCGACACCTAGTTTTAAGGCTTCTATGGTTTCCTAACTTGGTATCATTGTGCCATTACAAATCTACTTCCCTTACTGCATTTGTAGTTCCTCCAAAATAAGGACTGTCTGTAACTTGTAAATCCTGTTGTTGCTTGTATCTAACAAGGTATCTGTAAAGATAACAGCAGTGACAAAATATTTAACCAGAGTTTTTGAAATAATTAAATGTTCATTTTATCCTGGTATTCACTTTGGTTCTATGTGCCAAAGTCAGTCCTGAAACAATAGAATTTTGAAACAGATTTTTCATTTATGTGACAAATATTTATTTAGTTCTCAAGGTTCTCAGATCTAGTGGGAGAAATAGACATTTGGATACTGTATGCATTTGAAAAGAAGGATGGAAAAAGTGTTGCCTGAGTACAGCAGAGAACACCCTACTGCTTAGCGGGTCGGGGAAAGATATAAATTACCATTTAAAGATAAAAAAATCCTGTTTTTCTTCTCCCTTTTCCATTCTATCTACCCCACTACCACCACCCATCCACAAACATGTCACACATCTTTCCTCCTCTCTTTCCAGAAGTGATTCAATGTCCAGGTAACTGAGAGATATGCTGCAGTCACCTGGCTCGAAGTAGACAGAAGTTAAACTGTTTAAACAACATCAAATTCCAAAGGGCAAGGGGCATCCTTTTTTGATGGACAGAGTGTGTATCCTGAACTCCCCTCATCTCTCAGGGCTTGAACTGATCATTCATAACACCCGGAAAGAAGCCTTCTGTTCATTAGGCATTTTTGCATTTTCCACTGATCTTCACAATCACCCTGTGAGGAAGGCTTAAAGGTAAACGGTGTCACAAAGATCCCAACATCTCTGCTTATGCTGTCATTTTGCTTTATGAATCCAATGGTGAGAATTTATACTGTAACTTCTTGACTCCAGCTTGATTTGAAGATATTGATCTTTTAAACCTCTCCTCCTTGTGATACACACGTGTGCGCATACACACACACACACACACACACACACACACACGTGCTGGCTAGAAAGAATTTGAATTGCCATTGTCTGCTATTAAAAAGTTGTTTGATTGCTTTGGGGGTTAAAGCAGAGCCAGCAGTTGATATATTATTTTGAGCCTTTCTTTAAAACTGTTCATGTCTGTCTAGTTGAGTTATATTATGATAAATGCATAGTAGACACTTACTTAGTTATTTTTTCATTGTCCATCTCCCCCATTAGAAAATCTTTAATATAGAATTTAACTTGAATGCTTTCCTGAAGTATGAAAAACATAGATGGAAAATGGAAGCCAGAAATAAATATCACTTAGTATTAGTTATTACTGAGAAAGAAGTAAGAATAAAAGTTATTACTGAAAAAAAAAATAACTGAAGAATCCTTTCCTCAGGGAGGAAAAAAAGCAGCACATACATAGATTGTTCAATGCAGCCCACATATAATCACTAAAAAGAGATCTATGCATTTGGGCAGCAATAGATAATAGTATAAGGATAGTATAAAATTCTTACCAACATATAGGGGAGAGAAAAAGAATTTCACATAAAAGTACAAATATGAGGTTGGCCATATATTTCTCCTCTATCAGAAGAAAAGAGAGCATGGTCTACAGAGAAAAGATAAAAGGTGAGACCCAAGAATTGATCACCAGCCAAGTTGAAGTTCCTGTGGGAACAAAAGAAAACACAGCTTCAGATATCCATGGGCTCAGAAAATAGGCAATATAATGTACCCCTTGGGAAAAATGTAAAACTGAACAAAGTACCTCTTTGGATAAATTAAAAAAGCAAAACATACAAACAAAATTTTAAGTCCCTTTGTAACCATGTAAGAGGTGAATCAAAGTGAAAGTTTGAAGTAGGGGTATAAAACAACTAATGGTTTTAAATACAGGATCAAGTCTACACTTTTAGATATGGTACAGAACACTAGATGGAACTCTGAAAAAGTATTGAAAGAGAAGATACACAATGTACAAAAACACAATTTTATAATGTAAATCAGGTCTTAAACAGCAGATTATAGAATAAAGATTGGAAAAGAGGAAGGTAGATGGAATAAAAGTAAGGCATAAAACCATAAGAATTCCAGAGGAAAATGTAGGAAAAAACTACTCAAGGAATTTATGAAAAAGACCTCAAATGGCATTATTGCAATAACAAAAATTAATAAATGGGATTAGATTAAACTAGAAAGATTCTGTACATATAAGGGAACAATCAACAGAGCAAATAGGCAAACTACAGAATAGGAGAAAATATTTACAAGCTACACATCTGATAAATGACTAATAACCAGAATTTACAAAGAACTCAAGCAAATCGCCAAGAAACAAACAACTTCATTAAAAAGTGGGCAAAAGATGTGAATAGATGATTCTCAAAAGAAGAAAGACAAATGGGCAAGGAACATATGAAAAACTGTTCAATATCTTCAATCAGTGAAATGCAAATTAAAATGACAATGAGATACCACTTTACCCCAGTTAGAATGGCTTTTATTAAAAAATCCCAAAACAACAGATGCTGGTGTGGATGCAGAAAGAATGGGATGTTTATACGCTGTTAGTGGGACTGCAAACTAGTACAACCTCCATGGAAAACAGCACAAAGATTCTTCAAAGAACTAAAAGTTAAGCTATTACTCAATCCAGCAATTCCTCTACTGGGTATTTACTCAAAGGAAAATAAGTCATTTTATCAAAAAGACACCTGCACTTGAATGTTTATTGCAGAATAGTTTACAAATGCAAAGACGTGGAACCACCCCAAGTTTCCATCAATTCATGAGTGGATTAATAAAATGTGGTATACGTACACCATGAACCACTACTCAGTCATAAAAGCAGATGGATTTATATCTTTTGCAACAATCTGGATGGAACTGGAGACCATTCTCTTAAGTGAAGTATCTCAAGATGGAAACACGAACACCACATGTAATCACTATTAAATTGGGACTAACTGATGAGCACACAAGTGCACAGAAGGAAGTAAAACTCAGAACAACCATGGGGGAGGGTTTGTGTGTGGGGAGGGTAATAAATGAACCCCAAAAGTACTATGAACACTATTTGGGTGACAGGCACATTCATAGCCAGGACTCAAGCATTACAAAAATGATCCTTTTAACCTAAAATATTTTTACTTCCTTAATATTTTTAAATTAAAAAAAAAATGACAAAATACCCATACCCCTTCAACTTCAACTGAGATATCAAAAAAGGGACAGCTCCTCCCTTTTCTCTATTTCTTTGAACTTGCTTCCTCCCTTACACTTCCTACCTTCACAGAGGAGCATGCAATGAAGCAAAGTTCGGCAGCCTGCTTTCACCATCCCTAACTTGTGTGGCAGAATGGAAAATTCCAAGAACAGCATGAGCTTGCTGGCTTTGGCTCGCTCTCAACAAGGGCGGGGGAAAGAACTGTGTCACGGGTGGGGTGGGATTTCCGGATTCACGGGAGCCCGCATGGGAATGGACTAGAGCCCCAGAAGAGAGGGAGCATGGAACTTTAAATGGGGCTAAGAGAAGAAGGGGGACATGGAGGAACGGAACACAGGTGCGGGAGCGGAAGAGGGTCTCCCAGGGAGCAGAAAAGGGCATGCAAAGCGGAAGCGGGGTTGCAGGGGAGCGGAAAAGGGTCTCGGTAAAGCGGAAGAGGAAGTCTCCGCACAATCTAGGGCTGTGGCGGTAGGGGCTGGCGGTTGGGCTACGCTTTCAGTGCGGTCCGGGGAAGAATCCTAGGATTGTCGCTGTGGAATGGACTCTTGCGCTCCTCCAAGCCATTCCCAAACAGGGAGCCTCCCTAGTTCTGCGGCTTGTCTCCTGCGAAGCCGCCGCGCAGACCTGCCCCCTGCTGGGCGTAGGAACGCAGTGCCGAGCGCCGCGGACCGACGTTGCCAGGTGAAGGAGAGCGCTGGGCAGAGGAAAAAAATTCCCAGAAAACAGAGAAGTAGCGACTTTAATATTTTCACAAGGATAAGGTGGCTTCCTTTCAGCGCACTAATTTTATTTCTGAATATTTTCAAGGCCCCGTGCTAAGTTAGGTAATGTTCCCTGGGACCTCTGTAATTGTCCTTTTACTTATGTATTAAATTGTCTTGCTTAACTAAACCTTTATTTCTTATACTGTTTGTGTCGTGCAGCCAACTTTTCAACAACAAAATGAGCAACTCACTTTTGGCATGAGTTTTTTCTAGAATTTGTGTGAGCTGCAATAATCATTTTAATGCTAACACACAAGAGGCACAAATGTAGGCAGAGAAAAGAAGGGATAGATAAATTATAAATTGTAGGCTGAAAAGGCTGATAAGGGCTGGAGAGAGCATTTAAGTCAGCGCTATCTCTTTTCTTACCTCGCATCCACATCGTAAGCCTACATACCTATGTGCCCTAGTTTTTGCGGTAGGTGCTAGAGGTATGGAAACTGGATATGGGCAGGATTACTAAAAGACACTTTGTTTTGTAGCACTAGTAATCCCTTGGAAGAAACAAGCTTGGGTAAGAAGTATAATTGTGAAATCTGCGGGAGGGAGGAGCATAATAATTAAACAGCCCATCCTTTCTTGACATCTTATTGGGTTCTTATCTGAAACTTGAGCAGAGAATAATCATTTGGGGCACTGGCAGTAATCAGCGTTCCGTGAATTGCTGGACGGGAGGCCTGCTTATGAAGAGGCATGGAGTTGAAACAGGGTGAGTTGAGAAAATAATAAACAGGATAGCTGGAGAGTTGGTTTGTGGCCAGATTCTTTAGCCCCTGTATGTATTTTAGTATTTAAGAAAATTATTATTGACAGTACCATTTGTTAGGCACTGAACATGCTTTCTTGCAGCTAAGTCTAGTAGGAAGATCTGGTTAAATAAGTAATTACAGTAAAGTATGCTGATCTTTTCTTAACATCTTATTGGGTTTTGACCTGAAAGGTAAGTGGATAATAATTATTTGGGGCATTGGAAGTGATCTGCATTCCACCACATATGGTGTGGCAGATAATGAAACTTGCAAGGTAGTTTATATGATGACAGCCTAAAACCAAATTGAATCTTTAAAAACCAGCTATATGTTGACAGTCTAAAATCAAATGCTTCTAATTTTTCCTTGTTTGTTACTGTAGGCCAATTGTTTTCCTTTTAAGTTTAGGTTTGTGTTCGTTTTTTTAATTTAGTGGTTCCAACATAAGGTAAAACAGGCCAGGGCTTTTAAGAGAACATCTTGCAAAATTCCTGTGCACTGAGGGGAACTGTATTTGATCACCTTTGCAGAACTTGGAAAAAACCTGATGAATGAACCCTTTACTGGCCACTGAACCCTTTGATCTCAGATGGCCATAGGAGATTGCCCTCTATTCCCCTTTTCCAGTGATTTGGCAGTGAGCTTACTCAGCTAGACTGACTCTGCTTTGCAATAAGAGCAAGACAATCCCACAAGACAAATTTTGTCCTGAAGAAGAGAGTTTATAAAATTTTAAATGCCTCAGAACCTTTTCATTGCCTTGTGATGGTGAAGGAAATCCAAAACACCAATTGTTTTACTATGTGCTTATACAGAACCTGAATCTTAAGCTATGTTCACTTGTATTTTCAGATATTATAGTAGTTTAATAATGGCTACCACTTTGTCATTTTCTCACCACTCAGCTCTACTATAGTCTCTGAATTTAGAATTGGGATGAAAGTATACATAATATATCATATCACCAAATTTTTAGAATTGGATTCCTAAACTTTAGATCAGTGAACCTAGCAGGCTTTAGCAGTGCCCAAGGTTTTCTGGCACAGGCAAAAGAATATGAAAGGGGGAGAAAAAAGAAGGAACAGTTAGTAGTGGGAGTAGGACAGAATGAGGGGAGAAAAAAATATGGAACAGAGAAAAGGATCCATGAAGTATTATAAGATTTTCTTAGGAAAAATCAGCATTTCAAAGATAGATCAAAGATGTCTAATGAGACAAAATATTACTGTTACATGAATATTTAAATTTTTCATGATTTAAGGATAAGGGTGTATAGATCTTGTGGCATTTATACTAATTTTGCTGGTGTTGTTGAGTGTTGCAGGTAGGGGTAATCAAGACAGAGCAGTAATATCTCTTATAATGAGAGCAGAAAATATGTTGTTTTCTGATTCTATAGTAATAAAAATGCTAATGCTTTTATAAGTTTTTATTCCTTATTTTCTAGTTTAATTCCTTATTCTTTAAACAGAGTATTTCAGAAAACATAGGCAAACCTATTTTTTGAAAATAGATATCTAAATCCTTATCAAGTTTCTTTAGCACCATGATTCTGAAGTTATGATCAGTGTGGAAAAGATCAGGTCCTCTGCCCCAACTGAATTTTCTTCATTGAGTTTTCTTCTTCATATCTGCAGGGGCAAAATATGCACAGAGCAGATTCCAGGAGAAAACAAGTTCCTGGACATATTATGCTTGGCTCTGAATATGTAGACTTCCCATCACTGTGAGCTGAGATAGTAGATGACCTTATTTTTCTAGACTAGAAACAGTCCTAAGAAACCCTGAATCCTACTTTCTTTGGCCTTCATAGAATGGGCCACCAAATTGAAGGTTGCCTCAGATTCCTTTTACTATTGGAGCTGTAGAGAGAGAGAGACAGAGACAGAGAAGCAGAGAGAATGAGAAAGAGAATCCAGTAGAGAGGAAAAGGAGGGAGAACAGAACTAAGAGAATTTAAAACAGCAGGTTCAGTTTGTAGCTTCCTACTGAAAGCCCTAGTACTTTGACTGAATTACTTGTCTTTACCTCAAAACCAATGTCTTACTTTGGAAGGGGGAGTGAAGAAGGGGAGAGGACTCGGGTCAGATCTTGGATTCCTCATTTAACCACATTCGGTAAGGCACTCACCGGTTGCGAAACCTTGCCCACAGCCGGCACTCATAGTCTGCACGATAGTTTATGCTGTGCATTGACGACGAATCCGTTTTGTTCTTGTGTGATGAGGAAAGCTTTAAAGCACTGAAAGCTTGTTTTACTTTATAGGCAGCTTTACTTGTAATGTAAATCAGAGTAGGTAACATATATATATATATATATATATGTTTTCATTACATTATTTTTAAATGTTCACAATTTTATTTTGATAAATGAAAAATTATTAAAGTCATATCACGCCTGTTGGCTGAAGTCAATGTGCGTGTTCATCTGTGATTGTTGACTACAGTCGCTGAGCTGTGCGCGTTCATCTGTGGCTATCGACTATAGTCAATGCTCGTCTGTGGGTGTTCATCTGTGGCTGTCGACTATAGTCGATGCTGGTCCTGAAGTAGTTAAGTTTGATAATAACACTTACTAAGTATTTACCTTAGTACCTATTGCGTAAATTGCCTCTTTTTCTGAGAGCCCTAATCTGTAACTCCTAATAGCCTCTGAGAGATTAATATTTGAACAGTTATTCAAATAGTAATAAAGTAGGAAGAATGCTACTAATTGGGTCCTTATAAAATATGTATTGCAGATATTGTAGATATGTAGTGTGTTTGTTTTATTATTTAACTCTTTTCTTAAAAAGTGTTGATATTTTGATTCATGATCCAATAGAGATCATACAACCCATTTTGTAAACATGAATAAAACCAGTCAAAGAGCTCTTGCTTTCCCTTTCTGAAGGGGAACAGAAATTCCTCAGCTAGGATTAGTGGAGGAGTTGTGGCCCTATGGCAAGCTGATTAGAGGACAGTGAAAAAGAGAATATGTTTCTCTGGCCATCTGTGAAACTGTCACTCACTTGTAGCTGCACATCTGAGGCTTGCATTCCTTAGAAACCCAACAATGAAATAATTTCTTTTTCTATTTTGTACATATAGAGCTTATGTTTAGGAGATGATGGTTAGGTACTATAATACCTATATAATAATAACCACATTGGACGTCCTTTGTTTCCACAAAGATTTAATGTAAAAGTCTGTGTGCTAAGAATTATGAATAGGTGTATTCCTTGTCATTGAGAATTTTTTAGTGGAGACAGGAGCTCACCCTTAAAATGTTACCATTCTCATCTCTAATTCTCTATTATCTAGTTGTGCATCAGTTTTTTAAGAAATATTACCTTTAGTACTTACTCTTGTTTAGTTGTCAGACTTGCCAACTAAGAACCTTCAGACATCTATAGGCTATATTATTATTGGTGGCTACTGATAGAATATTGTGTTCTTTATTTCTTATAAGCAAAAAAATAGAGTACTTAAACTAGTTTTTCAATTGGCAATTTAGAAGATTGGGAGAAATTACTGGGAAAGACAGAGACATCTTCCAAAATTTGCAATGATATTCTTCAGTTAAAAAGTTTGTTGAGGCCGGGCGCGGTGGCTCACGCCTGTAATCCTAGCTCTTGGGAGGCCGAGGCGGGCGGATTGCTCAAGGTCAGGAGTTCAAAACCAGCCTGAGCAAGAGCGAGACCCCGTCTCTACTATAAATAGAAAGAAATTAATTGGCCAACTGATATATATATAAAAAAAATTAGCCGGGCATGGTGGCGCATGCCTGTAGTCCCAGCTACTCGGGAGGCTGAGGCAGAAGGATCGCTCGAGTCCAGGAGTTTGAGGTTGCTGTGAGCTAGGCTGACGCCACGGCACTCACTCTAGCCTGGACAACAAACCGAGACTCTGTCTCAAAAAAAAAAAAAAAAAAAAAAAAAGTTTGTTGAGAAGTAAATGTAGCACCTCTACACAGAGTGTAAAATGTATACGAGTTTAAAGAACAACAACAAAATAAATACCTATGTATCCATTACCTAGGTTAAGAAATAAACATACCTATATTCTGAAACCTAACTTTTTTTTGCATTTTTTAGATAACTAAGCCAACGTTTTTCTTCATTCTTCACATGTTTCTTTTCTTTCTGGCTAAGTGTAATACAACATAAATTTCAAATCAGTGAACAAAAGTTATCTTTTATAAAAATCTATAATTGTGTAACACTAGTATTATACTGTTTCATAACCATGTTTTTGCATTGGTGGTATAGTGGTGAGCATAGCTGCCTTCAATAACCATGCTTTTATTTAATCAAATAGTCTGCATCATATAAACTATATTCTTGTCCATTCAAAATACTTGAGATTTGAGGCAACTATGGAGTGCTCTGAGTGTCTAGTTTTAAAGGTTTTTAATATATTGATTATTAGGTTTTTTTTAATGTTTATATTTATTTGGAGGAAAATCTGAGAATGATAACTTTGGTTGAGTGCTTTTGTATTTTTTCTAAATTTGACAGTGAATAGGCTACTCTATAGAGGAAAGCTGCATACAAAGGTAAGTTTTAATTAATTGTAAGATGGAAATGTAGGCCTGTCTTAGTCTATTTTGTGCTGCTACAACAAAATACCTGAGACCGTGTAATTTATAAAGAAGAGAAATTTATTTCTCTAAGTTCTGGAGGCTGGGAAGTCAAAGGTCAAGTCACCAGCATCTGGTGAGGGCTTCTCTCTGTTTCCAAGATGATGCCTTGGACACTAAGCCCTCCATGGTGGGGTGGGGTGGGGGGATGCTTTGTTCTTACATGGAAGAAGACAGAAGGGAAAGACTAACAAACTACCACCATCAAGCCCTTTTATAAGGACACCTCCCAAAGGCCACACTTGCCAATACCATTGCATTGGGGATTAAGTTTCAGTATGAATTTTAGAGGGGACAAAAACATTAAAAATAACAGGGCCATATTTCTGTTTATTTTGTAAATTTGTTTTGGGAAGGGGAATGGGATTATATAATTTTCATGCTGTAATAGATTAGCTCTAACATAATCTTTTGAAGAAATGATACCTTGAAAACATGTAAAATAAGAGTAATTAAGGATTCTCCTCTGTCAATAGCTTGGCCACAAGGGACTATGAAAATAAAGCTGGTCTGAGCTTGTTTTCCTTTAGTTGCTCCTCAGCAGAGCTGGTATGTCACTTGATTTTTTTTGTTGTACTTCTGCTTAGAACTTCAAAAATTAGAAAGAATGAAGGGAAATACAGTATTATAATCCCATACACAATTAAAAACCTCCCCAAACAGATAAGTCCTGGGCCAGATGGCTACACTTCAGAGTTCTACCAAACATACAAAGATGAACTCATACCTATACCACAGAAACTATTCCACACCATTGAGAAGGATGGTATCCTTCCTAACTCATTCTATGAAGCCAATATCACCTTGATACCAAAGCCAGGAAAGGACACAACAAAAAAAGAAAATTACAGACCAATATCCCTCATGAATACAGATGCAAAAATCCTAAATAAAATTTTAGTGAGTAGAATTCAGCAGCACATCAAAAAAATAATTCACCATGACCAGGTGGGCTTTATTCCAGAGATGCAAGGATGGTTCAACATACGCAAGTCTATAAATGCAATTCACTTCATAAATAAAATCAAGAACAAAGACCATATGATTCTGTCAGTAGATGCAGAAAAAGCATTTGACAAAGTCCAACACTTTATGATAAAAACTCTTAACAAAATAGGCATTGATGGCTCATACCTTAAATTTATCAAATCCATCTATGACAAACCCACTGCTAATATCATTCTAAATGGGGGAAAAATGAAATCTTTCCCTCTTCCATCTGGAACTAGACAAGGATGCCCACTATCTCATCTCCTATTCAACATAGTGCTTGAAATCCTAGCGATAGCAGTCAGGCAGGAGAGGGGTATTAAGAGCATCCAAGTGGGGGCAGATGAAATCAAACTCTCGCTCTTTGCCGATGATATGATATTATACCTAGAAAACCCCATGGACTCTTCCAAGAGACTCCTAGACTTGATAACTGGATTTGGTAAAATTTCAGGTTATAAAATCAATATACACAAATCAGAAGCGTTCATATATGCCAAGAACCATCAAGCAGAAACTCAAATCAAAAACACAATACCCTTTACTATAGCTCCAAAGAAAATTAAATATCTAGGAGTATACTTAACGAAAGATACAAAAGATTTATACAAGGAGAACTGCGGAACACTAAAAAAAGAAATTGCAGAAATTTAAACAGATGGAAAAATCTACCTTGTTCATGCATTGGTAGAATCAATATAGTTAAAATGTCAATATTACCTAAAGTGATCTACAGGATTAATGCAATCCCCATTAAAATACCATCAGCATTCTTTACAGATCTAGAAAAAATAATTCTTCACTTCGTATGGAACCAGAAAAAAACTCGTATAGCCAAAGCAATCTTAAATAAAAAGAACAAACTGGGAGGCATCAGTCTTCCTGACTTCAAGCTGTACTATAAAGCAATAATAGTTAAATCAGCCTGGTACTGGAAAAAGAACAGAAGCATAGATATCTGGAATAGATCTGAGATACCAGAGATGAAACCATCAGTATATGCTAATCTAATCTTTGATAAAACTGACAAAAATATGCAATGGGGAAAAGAATTTCTCTTCAATAAATGGTGCTAGGAAAACTGGTTAGCTACATGCAGAAGAGCGAATCAGGATCCCTACCTCTCACAAAAATTCACTCAAGATGGATAACAGACTTAAACTTAAGGCATGAAACCTTAAGAATCCTAGAAGAAGATGTTGGGAAAACCCTATCAGATATTGGTCTAGGCAAAGAATTTTTGAGGAAGAGCCCCAAGGCAATCACTGCAGCATCAAAAATAAACAAATGGGATCTGATCAAATTAAAAAGTTTCTGCACGGCCAAGGAAACCATCAGTAGAGCAAATAGACAACCCACAGAGTGGGAGAAAATATTTGCTCTCTACACCTCTGATAAAGGTCTAATAATAAGAATCTATCTAGAACTTAAAAGAATTAACAAGAAAAAATCAAACCATCCCATCAAGAAATGGTCAACAGAAATGAACAGAAACTTCTCCAAAGAAGACAGAATTATGGCCTGCAAACATATAAAAAAATGTTCAACATCTCTAATCATCAGAGAAATGCAAATCAAAACCACAATGAGATACCACCTAGCCCCAGTAAGAATGGCCTACATCAAGAAAACCCAAAACAACAAATGCTGGCAAGGATGCGGAGAGACAGGAACACTCTTACACTGTTGATGGGACTGCAAATTAGTGCAACCTTTGTGGAAAAGAATTTGGAGATACCTCAAATAGCTAGAAATAGAAATACCATTCGACCCTGCAATAGCATTGTTGGGCATCTACCCAAAAGAGCATAAGATATTTTATTATAAAGACATCTGCACCGGAATTTTTATGGCAGTACAATTCACTATTGCACGGTCATGGAAACAACCCAAGTGCCCGTCAATTCATGAGTGGATAATTAAAATGTGGTATATGCTCACAATGGAATATTACTCAATCCTAAGAAACGACAGTGAGCTAGCACCATTTATGCTATCCTGGATTAAGCTCAAGCCTGTTATCCAAAGTGAGGTGACACAAGACATGGAAAATGGGCCCCACATCTACTCATCATCAAATTGGTACTGACTGATTAAAACTATGGTTCTCAAATAGTGGCAGTGCTCACCAGGGATTATGGGGGGAGAGACCCAATCTTAGGGATGTGGCGAGCATTTTGGAGGGGAAGGGCATAACTCTAACGGTTCTTAGGGAGAGGCAAAGATATACAATGTAACCAAAATGTCAAAAAAAAGAAAAACAAAACTTGTTATCGGGTGGTGGGCAGGCAGGAGGGGGTAGGAGGAGAAAGGTGTATACTTACATAATGTGTGCGGTAGGCACCACTGGGGGATTGGACACACTTGAATCTCTGGCACGTCGGGGGGAGGAAGGGGAGGCAGGCAATATTTGTAACTTTAACAATATCTGTATCCCCATAATATGATGAAAGGAAAGGAAGAAAAAAAAATAATCCCATACACTGATTTAATGTTATTGGATCAATTTGTGCCTATAGAACATCCTTAGACTACATGATGAAAGTTTACTGGTGGGGAAAAAAGATATCCTTTTATGAAGTTCAGACTATATTTTAAATTTAATGCAAATCTCTAATAGAGCTCAAGAAAAAGACTATGCTCTATTTTCAATTACATATTTGAATTATTTTTGGTTTGTGTGTGTATATTTTGTTTCCCTGACAAAACTGAAAACTTTCTGATCATGAAGATGCTCTTTTTTGTTTGTTTGTTTTTTCCTGAAATAGCTAGCAAAGGGAAGATCAATGGTAGGAATTCAATAAATATTCATTCAGTTGCTACAAAATTACTTCTTACCAAATGTATTACCATATGTGTGTGTGTCTATACACTTGAATCACATTCTATCAATTTCTTGGCCATAACAACCTATGCATAAGTGGAGTTTCCTTAATGGCCCATAAGCCAAGAAATGAGTCAAGTTTTAAAAATTATTTTTTTAGAATGCAGCTAAACTCGTAGCTATAATTTACTCTAAATAATCCAATAGAGAATACCATTCTGTTTTAAAATATTTGTTTTAATTGCTAATCTAGTTATTAAGTATATTTTTTGAAACTTGTATTCATAAAGCAGAGAAGGCTTCAAAACTCATTTAGAATGCTATAGTGTGACATATTTCCATTTTTTCCCCATAGCCTTTGACCACTGAACTTAGGGATAGTGAAAGGGGAGGTGAAAAAGAAGGAATAGTGGGTTGGGGGTGAGAGAGTTATGAATATGAATGGAGCTTGTAAACATGATCTTCATAATAAATACATCCTGTCATGAGCATATAGGCTTAGTTGACTAATTTGTTTCAAGCCCTATTGCTTTGTCCATTACAATAACCTCTGAAATTTTTAGTTTAGATTTCTTCCACTAAGAGAACTTGAAGCAACTTGATATTTACATTTGAGTGATAACTTAAGACGCCTCCAAAATCGTTGTGTTTTTTCATAACTACTTTATACTTCTTAATTGGTAATAACATTTTATATTTGAAAATTTTCTTCCCTTCAATTTCCCATAGACCTGAATTTTCTACTTTTCTCACTTTATTTCTCCTTCAGGTTCATTCTTTAGGTTCATGTTCAAGTTCTGAGAGGCTCCCTTACTTTATTAATAAATCTTTTCATTTTCTTTGAGAGTGTGTACAAAGATTTGTACTTCTAGAGGTATACATTAGAGACATATGGTTATAAATATGCAGTATTGGCCCGGTGCGTTGCTTCACACCTGTAATCCTAGCACTCTGGGAGGCCGAGGCAGATCATTCGAGTTCAGGAGTTTGAGACCAGCCTCTGAGCAAGAGCAAGACCCTGTCTCTACCAAAAAAATAAGAAAGAATAAGATAATGTGTACAATGTGTTAAAATGGAATAATGTTATTACAATTTTTTGGACTGGGATAAAAGTGATTATCTCCACTTAGGAAATCACTTTTAGGTGGAAACTTAGGAATTCGGTTTTTAAAGATGATTGGTAATTTACCACATCAATGAGGGAGAAAAGAGCAGTACTAGGGGAAGTAATAATATAAAATGGCATGGTAAATTTCTGGGACTCTGGTTATTTGGTGTCCAATGTAGATTGTATAGACATATCATGAGAGAAGAGATTCAAGATTTAGGTAAGAATCAGATCAAAGAGAGCATTGGACTTGATTCTTTCAGTAGTAGAGAACTATTTAAAAACCTTAAGTTTAAAACATCCTGATTGGATTACAAAGATATCCACACTAACACAAGGAATAGTGTAGTTACATAGTGTAATTGATAACCATTGTATTAGTTTAGATCAGGCGTCCTCAAACTATAGCCTGCGGGCCACATGCAGGCCACCTATCACATTTATCAGGCCCTCTGGGTGTTTTTGCCACTCTTGCCTGTCCTGCTTTGCAGCCAACTTGGCCCAGGCCCACAGCACACTCTCCAATGGTCTGAGGGACAGTCAACTGGCCCCCTGTTTAAAAAGTTTGAAGACCCCTGGTCTAGATGATATGTAGTCAGGTTTGAACTCTATTAGTAACAGAAGGAATAGAGGATCTGAAAGATAACAAAGAAGAAACCATTTTAGAGGTACGCTATATGTGGGAGGTGAGGGAGAAGAGATTGGGTTGCCCTAGAGGTATGAACCACTGGCATGAACCACTGAGTTGATGATACAATGAATAGTTAAGACAGGGAATAAAGAAAAAGCAGCAAGTTTTAGGTGAAATATGAGTTTAGGTTTAGACGATGATTTTGAGAAACCTATTATATACCTAGAGCTGAGAGGGGCAAGGGAAGTGCATTTCTGGTAGGCAATACCGTGAGTTAGGAGTATAAGCATAACGTCTGAATTGGAGATAGAAATGTATGATTTGTTGTCTTATGGGTTTTAGGAAAGTTGTGAGCAAAAGAATAAAAGATCTCTAACAAATGAACAATAATAAAAAGGCAAATAAATAGGAAAAATGTTCAAAAAGCTTGCAAGGCATTTCACAAAATATTATATGTAAATGACAAGCATAAGAAAATGGCTTGCCTTCATTAGACATCATAGAAATACAAAATGAAACCATAATGAGATACCATTCACTAGAATACCTAAAATGGGGGGCAGGGAAAGGGAAAAGATGGTAAGTGATAACAAGGTTGTAGAGCAACTGGAACATTATCTATGGGAACATACATTGAGATAACCATTTTGAAAAACTCTTTGGCAGTGTCTTCTAAAGTTGAACAAACAAATACATATATTATAATTCGTGGTATACTGGTAAACTCTGTGTGTATGTGAGAGAGGGAGAGAGATAGAAGTAGTGTTTACTGATATTCCCACCATGGTCAACATGAAGCTACCAATGGTTTAAAAAAGCAACTTGCAAAATTCTTTCATGTTAAATAATCAGTATAAGCTGGGCTTTAGTACACCAACCCATCAGTTTCATTCCCAGATATGTATCCACCAGAAATGTGTACATATTGACCAAAAGACATATGCTGAAGTGTTTACAGCAACTCTATTTGTGATGTCAAAAACAGCCCAAATGTCTATAAACATTAGAATATATCAATTGTGGGATATTTATATAATAGAATACAGCAATGAGAATAATGGACTGTTTAGATTCATACAATAATTGTAATGGTGTTAAAAATATAAAGTTGAAACCAGGCATAAAATAATATATGTTATTCAATTTATGTGGAGTTCGAGAGCAAGCATACTAATCTTGGCTGTTAGAAGTCAAGGTAGTTGTTATCCTTAT
The DNA here is from genome assembly GCF_040939455.1 of Microcebus murinus. Classification (NCBI taxonomy): domain Eukaryota; kingdom Metazoa; phylum Chordata; class Mammalia; order Primates; family Cheirogaleidae; genus Microcebus; species Microcebus murinus. Next base: position 34,107,507 of record NC_134108.1, read on the forward strand.
TTGAGGGGTCATGACCAAAAGGTGGCCCGAAGGACTTTCTGAGATTCAGGTTACATCCTGTTTCTTGATTTGGGTGCCATTTACTAGAATGTATCTTTTGAAAATGTATTGAGCTATAACTTATGTTTTGTATACTTTTCTGAATATATGTTTTGTATCAATAAAAATGTTTACTTGGAGGGGGAAAAAACCTATGGTCAGAGATGGGATTACCCGTGAAGTATATATAAAGTAAGAAGAAGGGGGAGGGGGGGAAATGGGCATTTATTGAAACCTTAAAATCTGTACCCCCATAATATGCCGAAAAAAAAAAAAGTAAGAAGAAAAGAGTGACAGAAACCTGGGGGACACAAAAACCACATGCAAATTCCTATTTCCTTCCACGTTTTACTTGGGGCCCCTTTCAGCTTTTTGTATGAAAACATTGCAGAAGGTAAGGATGATGCTAAGAATAAAATTTCTGTTAGAGAGTGGGATTGCTCTTACAGCATTTCTGCATAGAGACTGTTTCCAAGGGGACACTTGGACTGACTTTATTCTTAGATTTTGCAAGAGTTAAGGGTTGGAAAATGAAGAAATACTGTGATGAGAGAGACCACCTGGAGGCAGGAGATGGTGCTAAATACAGAACAGCACCATTTTTTCTAAATCATCTTAGTGTATTGAATCCCAGTAAATGTACTGTAATTATGTCAACATTTCTCCATGATATAGTGAAATGATGTGCTTTGTGAATTATTTAGATTGAGAAGAAGGGTGAAATGAAAGGAATTCCATACTGACCATCTCCTGAAAGAGTGCTTTTATAAGTGAGCAGATATTCCCAATTCAACAGAAAGGTCCATTAACCGCAGCCTGTTAACAAGTATTATTAGAAAAGTGAATGTTCATCTGGACAATTGCACACTTATCTCTCTTTTCCAGAAATGGCAAGAAGTCTTTTGAAGACATCATCTCTGTGTGTAAGGACAAAATTGCTAAATCAAGTGGGATTGTCACTATATAATACATCCCATGGCTTCCATGAGGAAGAAGTGAAAAAAAAACTTGAGCAGTTTCCTGGTGGATCCATTGACCTTCAGAAGAAAGACAATGGCATTGGCATTCTTACTCTGAACAATCCAAGTAAAAAGAATGCCTTCTCAGGTATTAGAGATATTTTCTTTTTTTCCTAGATAAAGAATCATACTGAATGTAACCTGCTATCACATGTAATCATTTCTCTTGTCATGGAATTCTTTGAATTCATGGTACTCTTTATAGAACACAAAAATAAACATGACAAAATCTCCATAACATGAACCAGAACATTTTTACTATTTATGAATGCTTTAATGTTTTCAGAAAATTCCTTAATACAAATGTTGATAAAAGGAACTTAATGTTGATTGTATTTTTCCATTGAAATTCATTAACCATTTAATAACTTCATTTTTTTTTTTTTTTAGCTAGTGCCACTGGAAAGAAGGGGAAGGAGTTTTAAAAGATTTTTCTGAAACTAAAGAGAAAAGCCTATAAATGAAAAGAATTATTTAGCTTAATTTTTTTTTCCTATGAATTAAAGTGAGGCTGTTATTGTTAGTTTTTAACCTTGTAATTTCATGGTTACAGTGGAAACACTGAACTTGCCTATCTGTTGACTTTTTCTTAATTCTTTGAATAATGGTGAATGTGTTCTATTTGCTAGTTAACACTTATAACATATATGAATTTTATGTTTAATAGACCTGAAGATCCAGGACATATGATAATTTAAAATTTTTGTGGAAGCTCTAATTTGAATTCTGCTACCATGGTATTTAGCAAGAGCTAATGAGTAGCCTTGCTGAATGAACATTCACCACTCATTTGATAATCTCTATTTGTTAATTATACACTTCATGGGGGATAAGTATATTCTTTAGTAGCATTTGATATATTGGGCTCAAAAATATCTCAAAAAATTCTCATGTGTCTACTTTATATATGATCACCCCTAGAGATATAAGTCAATATACTATAAACTTTGTAAATTACCAATTGTGGGTCTTTAAACCCAAGATAACTTTTTTCTCTACTTATCAGAATTCAGAGATGTAATGTGCTGACCAATAGAAATATAATGCAAGACACAAATGTGAGCAACATATGTAATTTTAAATATTCTAGTAGTGATAGTTAAAACAGTAAAAAGAAATAGGTAAAATTAATTTACCTATTTTTTTTTTTTTTTTTTTTGAGACAGAGTCTCGCTTTGTTGTCCAGGCTAGAGTGAGTGCCGTGGCGTCAGCCTCGCTCACAGCAACCTCAAACTCCTGGGCTCAAGCGATCCTTCTGTCTCAGCCTCCCAAGTAGCTGGGATTACAGGCATGCGCCACCATGCCCGGCTAATTTTTTTTATATACATATCAGTTGGCCAATTAATTTCTTTCTATTTATAATAGAGACGGGGTCTCGCTCTTGCTCAGGCTGGTTTCGAACTCCTGACCTTGAGCAATCCGCCCGCCTCGGCCTCCCAGAGAGCTAGGATTACAGGCGTGAGCCACCGCGCCCGGCCTAATTTACCTATTTTTAATAGGTAATAATACCTAAAATTATTTTAGGTATTAATAATACCTAAAATTATTTTATTTAACTCAGTATATTTAAACTATTTCAACATATAACAGATATTAAAAAATGAATATTTTCCCTTTTATTTTCATACTAAATATTTGAAATCTGGTATTTATTTTATACTTTATGCTCATCTCAACTTGGACTAGCCACATTTCAGGTGCTCAATAGCTACATGTGGCTAGTGGCTACTTTATTAGACTGTGCAGCTCCACACCTTCAATTTGTTTAGGGAATAAAGGTTAATTTTAATATTATGCCAGAAAAAATAAAAATAGAAAAGTAAGGCTGCTCTAGAAGGTTAAATTAGATTAATAGTTTTAATTTGCTTCTCATTAGTTACAAATAATAATTTTTTATTCAAGTGGAAACATATTAATTTAATGTATAACATATAAAACTAATAAAAGTAGAGCTGCTTTGATTTGGGTAATGGTGTTTGTTTAAATTGGGTTGGGAGAGGATGAGTGAGCCCTCAAGGCTCTTGTTTAAAAATCATCTAACTGGATAGTCTTTAAGGTCTCTTCCAACTCTTAAGGTTTAATTTACAAAGTAAAAACATGGGTTTAAGATTAATCACTGGTATGAATGTTTTTATACTTAAGGATAGCATTATTATTTAGAAGCTTAAATATTATGAATAATGATTAAAGGTCCATAATTACCTATACAGATTTATTCTTACCCTAAATATGTGAGGTTTTTTTGGTTTCCCTTACTAGACTGTAAATCATTTGAGAGCAAGAACTATATTTCTAAAGCATTTAGAACATCCTTAGGAAGGGTTACAGTTTTAAATACAGTCATGCATTGCTTAATGATGGGGATATGTTCTGAGAAATGTGTCGTTAGGTGGTTTCTTCATTGTGTAAACAAGCATCATAGAATCACACAAAACTAGATGGTATAGCTTACTACATACCTAGGCTATATGGTATGACTTATTGCTTGTAGGCTATAAACCTTTACAGCATGTTACTGTGTGAATACCATAGGCAGTTGTAACACAAACGTGTGTAATGTGTTGTGTTGCACTACAACAGGACAATGGCTTTGACATCATTAGGCAATAGGCACTTTTCAGCTCCATTATAATGTTATAGGATCATTGCATATGCAGTTCATTGTTAGTTAGCATTTAGAAAGGATAGTTGCTTAGACATTTGTGAGTTAATAACACTGATTTAACATTTATTGTAGGATCACTTCACTACTGTTTACTTCAGAAAATGTCAAAGAACATAATGTTTTCTTGACATTGTGGGGTTTATATTCCAAAAAAGTATATTATACATTGTTTAATGAGGCCTGTATATTAAGACTTGGGACCTTGTGGTACAGATTCTTTGTCAGTTTTAACCCTCTGTTATGACCTTTATATTAGATTCTAAAGCATTTCCTAGGCAGAAAAAATAAAATTAATCATGTTGAGAACAGTGAAGTTGGAAGATTTTTGAAGTTGGAAGATCACCAAAGATAAGAATATCTAAAAATTACGGATTAGATCTTAAAATGACAGTCCTTGATGTTTCTATTTTAAATTTCTTCATTATAAAGAAGCTCCAATAGAATTTTGGAATCATACCAAAGTAACAATCTAATCTATAAATTATAGAATCAGTGGTTGGTGGCATGTGAAATACTTCCATAGTATGCCGTGGGCTCCTCAGAGCGTGGTTTTTCCACTGTGGAACAGGTGATAATTATGACCCCTTTCCTGAACTAACATCCTATTATACTAGCTGTGATGTGAATAGGACAGGAATTTCACTTTTTTCTATATACCATATGTACAATAGATCATAAGATCTCATAGTCCTATGTTATACCCATACAGCTTATTGCCTGAGACACTTAACATGTATTGCCAAGAAGTCTGTTTTATCTTTAAGAAATAATTTTTTCTTATTACCATATCCCATATTGTACAATATAATTTTCTTATTCTTGGGACATGTATGATATTAGTATATTCTTATTTTTCTACCTAATCATATATTTGTGTGATTTCTTAGATAGATAGATATATTAATAAATTTAAACTTTTAAAGCAAGTACTGTCATATATATATACCTCTTTTGTTTATAGTACCAGCACAAGAGGCACTGGATAGACATTCGGCAAATATTAGTAAAGCATGTAAGAAAGAGTACTGCTTGACACCTTATGATTTATAAATTATTTCTATTTTTACAGTATATTAACTGTGTTTATTACTTCCCCTCCCCTCTCTGGCAGGTGTTATGATGCTGCAACTTCTGGAAAAAGTGATTGAATTAGAAAATTGGACAGAGGGGAAAGGCGTTATTGTCCGAGGGGCAAAAAATACTTTCTGTTCAGGATCTGATCTGAATGCAGTGAAAGGACTAGGAACTTCAGAGGCAAGTGAATTATGCATTAGATTCTATGTGTTTATCAGACATCTATGGCTAAGATATTTATATTTTACTTATATGGCTATTATGATGACTTTAATAACTTTCAAAGGATCAGAAGATTTTTTTATTTGTTTTTGGTGGAGTTATAGGGAAAGTATATAGGGGAAACAATAAAAGGGGGAACTATATAGTAGGTGTTATATATAGGGGAAACAAATGATTCTTAAGGTTTTACCAATGGGGTATCTGCAAAGGGCACTTTAGTAAAATGTTTGACATTGCTCTTCTTTGTGGTTTAGCAGTGCACTCTTAAGTTGTTTGGGGTTTTTTGGAGGGGGGGATTCTCTTTCTTTTTCTCTTGCTCTCAATATTGCTCCTGCTGCTTTCCCCAAACCCCCATTTTGTCTCTTTTTTCCCCAGTACTATTGATTCTTTTTTTAAAAACAATTTTTAAAAATTTTAGAATCATTTTAGATTTACAGAAAAGTTACAAACATAGCAGAGTTCCCATATACCTGACATCCAGTTTCCTCTATTCTGTTTTTAATATATTACTATGGTACCTAGATTTATTACAACTAATGAACCAACATTGGTACCTTACTGTTAATGAAATTCCACTGTATGATCTCAGTTATATGTGGAATCTAAAATGGTGAAACTCGAAGAAGCAGAGAGTAGGATGGTAATTGCCAGGGGCTGGGAGAGGGGATGTGAGAATGGAGAGGTGATGTTTAAATGGTTACAAGGTTTCAGTTATGTAGGATAAATAAATTCTGGAGATCTGTACTGCATAGTGCCTATAGCTAACAGTAGTGTAGTGTATACTTAAAATTTTCTAAGAAGGTAGATCTTAGGTTAAGTGGTCTTATTACATATACATACAAAATAATAATAAAAGGAATAGGAGGAAGCTTAGGAAGGTAGTGGATATGTCTATGGCCTTGATGATGATGATGGTTGCATGGGATGGGTTTATATTTATCTAGTATGTGTATCTTTTTACATGTTAATCATGCTTCAATAAAGTGATTTTAAAAAGGGGAAAAGAAACTCCACACTTTGTTTTTCACTAGTTTTTCTATTGGAGTTCTTTTTCTGCTTCAGCATTCCATCCAGGATACTACAGTAAATTCAGTCATCATATCACCTTAGATTCCTCTTATCTGTGACAGTTTCTCAGACTCTCCTTGTTTTTCATGACCTTGACAGTTTTGAAGAGTACAATTCAGGTATTTTATAGAATATTCCGTAGTTGGAATTTGTCTGGCATTTTTCTCATATTAGACTAGGTTATGAGTTTCTAAGAGGAAGACTAGAGGTAAGGTGCAATTTTCATCACATATCAAGGGAACATACTGTCAATATGACTTGTTTACTATTCATGTTAACCTTGGTCACATGGCCAACGTAGTGTTTGCCTGGTTTCTCTACCTTAAAGTTATTTTCTATATTCTCCTCTTTGGAAAGAAGACACTAAATTTAGTCCATGCTCAAGTGGGGAGAGAGAATAAGTTCCTTCTCCTGGAGAGGGGACATATCTATGTCAATTATTTGAGTTTTTTCTGTAAGGAAGATTTTTGTCTTTCCCCCCATTTATTCATTTCTTTATTTATATCAGTGTGTGTTCATGAATATTTATTTTGCATGCATTATTCATTTTGTTGCTCAAATTGTTCCAGCTTTGGAGTCCTTTCAGGATAGTTCCTGTCTCCCTTTGACACTTACCTATCCTTTTAGTTTTTTTAATACTCCCTTACTTTCTGGTACTATCAGATACTCCAGGTTAACCTTGTATTTTCCCTGCTCTAATTCTAGAATCAGTGATTTCTCCAGGGAGTTCCGGTAGGGGAAAATGGTATAGACTTGTGTTAGAAACCGAGATCTGGGGCTTGGGTGTCTGTCTCTCTCTTTCACCTACATTGATAGAACAAATTCCTGGATTAGTTGTGCCTACCCATAACTATAACAGGATAAAGAAAGCTCTGAATTCAGAGTTGAGAAGTCTTGGGTTAGACACAAATCTGCCACTTAACAAAAAGAAAGATACACGACCTTCCTTTTGGCCTTAGCTACATGGGGTTGATAAAAACTATTTCACAGTTAGCTAATGTATACTAAATGTGTTTTGTAAACTAGGAAGAGCTACTGTGAGATTTCAAATACTAATATTAATTGGTATTATTAAGATGATAGATTGAATTCAAGATTATCACCTTTCCTTTAGAAGTTGTGAAGTAAATACTTCTTTTGTTTGATTTGCTTCTTAAAGATTTGGTTGCAATAATGGGAAGGACTGACAAAAAAGGAAGATGAAGGATAAATAATGAACATTATTAACATCAGGTCATTATTAACATCAGCAATAATTTGAATTCCTTTAAATGGAAATCCCTTAGCATCTCTTGAGAAGAAATTTTACATGAAGTATGTATATAAAACACTAAGCATAGTTCTGAAACATAGAACCTTCACCAAATAGTAACAATTTTATAAGTGTGCTTTTGAATTACCCTGATGGAATAGGAATAGGAATCCTAATCATCTTTCATTATCAGCATTATCAATCCTCCAAGGAACTTATAGTTCTTGAATTCAGTCCCCTGCTTCACAACATCTAGGTAAAAAAAAGAACGAAGGAAGGAAATGACAGTAGAAAAGATAAAAAAGCAAGTAGCATTTGTTGCCATTTAATTATAGATATGAGCTGTAGGTAGATTATCAAGCTTTCATGGTATTCCACAAATCTCCTACCACTGTTTGTAGTATGTGATTTTTGTTTGCATTGAATATGTGAAGAAAAATCTCTTGGTAAATAGAGCACTAACTTAGGTAGATTTAGGTTTGAATGCTAGTTTCAACACATTTTGGCTAAGTGGTTGGGCAAATCTTTCTGTGTTATTTTCCTAATCCATAAATGAAGATTATAATATTCATAGATATTTCATGGAACTATTATGAGGATTCAAGATAATATATGTACAGTGGCTACTAACAGCTTGTCTGAAAAAGATAGCTATTATTTTTATTTCAGATATCTTGAGAAATATACATTATTATCCATGAGATGATGCATAATTTATAGCACTACTACTAGACTTTTAATTTGTAATATATCCAAATGGTTAGAGCACTAAGCTGGAAATTTAAAGATATGGATTTTTTCCTCCCCAAATCTCATAGTTAGCCATGTGACCTGTAAGTCATTTGATTATACACATTGAGTATCCCTTATCTACAAAGTTTGGGACCAGGGTGCTTCAGATTTTGGATTTTTTAGATTTTGGAATATTTGCATATACATAATGAGATATATTGGGAATGAGACCAAAGTCCAAACACGAAATTCATTTATGTTTCATATATACATTATACACATAGCCTGAAGATAATTTTAGACAATATTTTTAATAGTTTTGTGCATGAAACCATCTTTGTACATGAGGTGAGGTGTGTTATTTTCTACTTGTTATATCAGGTTCAACTCAAAAAGTTTTGGATTTTGGAGCATTTCAAATTTTGAATTTTTGTATTAGGGATGCTCAACCTGTATATATATTTTTTTCACTTCTAGCATGACTGTATTACTATGCACTAAGTTCATGAAAGATGTTACAACAATAGAATGAGATAAAGATTGTTGTGGGTCTGATATAAGTTGAGTAGGAAAACATCTCTAGAAAGATGAATGGATATTTTATTTTGCTGTTTTCTTCTAGATAGAAGGTAGGTTTTTGTCTCTTATATCATGTGTCTAGGATTCATTTCTTATATATGTGAAAGCTACAAGTGGAAACATACTGATTGTTTCATATATACATTATTAGTGTGCTTTGAGTCACATAGGAAAACACATAGAGTTTTTATTCAGACTTCAAATAAGGGATCACTTAGAAAAGTTTATTAAACTGACTAGTACAGACATTCTCCAAGTAATCTCTCTTCAAATGCCTACCGTAAATCTTTTGATTGACAGCTGAGAACTAGGGTGGTGTGGCCTTAATGCTATGAATACCACTGCAGGTGTCTATTACTTGTTTCTATATATATATATAGCAACCCATCTATATATAGATGCCCATCTCATCAATATACCTGCCCATCTCATCAAGGAAAATCTGGAATTGGGAGTCTGCTTTACAATGAGTATACTTAGAACCCAGATTGGAATTGAAATACTTTATTTAAAGCATTTTCCAGCATAGATGAATACTTTATTATACTTTTATGAAATCTTGATAGTCAGTGTAGGAAATACATAGTATAAAAATAAGCAATTTGAGTAAAATTCTCTTTATGGATAATATTAAGAAATAGTAATATGTTAAAGTATGGAGTATGTTTATCACATGATGATTTTAAAATTAATAAAAACTAGAAATAGTATATGTAACATTCTTGGTAACTCACTCCCTTTATTCAAGTCTCACGGGCCTTGCCGCTGTTCCTCTGCTACTCCAGGTCCCTGCCTGGAAGGCTTTTGCTCACCTCTCCACACAGATCACTCCTTCACTGGCAACATGTTACCTTCTCAGTGAAGCCTGCCCTGACCACCCTATCTCAAATTATAACCTCAACTCCTCCTGGTCCTTCTGTCTCCTTCCCTGTTTTAGTTTTTTCCATAATAATTGATTCTATCTAACATATTGTCTATGTTATGTGTTGTGGGGGAGAAGGAAAACTTCTTTACCCCAGAAGGTTTGCTGAAAGATCAGCTCACAATGAGGCAGATTAATACGAGAAATTAGATTATAAATTTATTTACCATGCACACAGGGAGAATCACAAAGTGATTACCTAATATCCCAATGTGGTCCAGAAGTTTATATACCCTCATTTTAGGGGAGGGGAGATGAGGATTGTAGGTAATTTTCTTGAGTGGCAGTAAATGTTTATGTATATTTAAAGAGGATGAATAAATACTTGGGAGAATGAATAGATGGGGGGGAAACAGACTGACTTGTGAATGATTCTCTTTGTCAATTAAATTAACCTGAGACAAATATTATATTCAAAAGGTCTGGTTGCATTCTTGATCTTCTTTCCTATAATATATTGAGATAATAGGGAAAGGAAGGGAAGTTGATTTCTTTTTGATGGGTCTTATCTGGATTATGTAGGTAGAGGGAAAGTTCCTTCTAAGGCCTGTTAATCTCTAAGGGTCTTTAATTCAAAATACTCTTTCTTCCAAGGAGTCATATTCTGGGGTGAAATATCCTGAGCTCCTTCATTCAGAAGCAAAGCTATTGAATTATAATAATTTAGTCTTCAGTAACATAGGTCTGACCCAGTGCAGCGGCAGTGAGAATATAAAAAGAACGAATGCATTAATATGTTGGAAATATTTTAAAGGAAGAACTAAGGGGGGAATTATTTGGTAGTTCATTGAGGGTGGGAAAATTGTGAAATGAAAGAGTCAAAATTAGTACCAAAATTATGAGCTTTGTTGACCACTAGCTCAGACCTCTTACACTAACTTTTTCCACTGACACAGGCCTCTTATATTTATGTAATCTTTTTATAGAAAGTGTCTAGGTACATTTTCATCTTTCCAGCCACCCTTTAAGTCAAATAGAACAAATACTATTTTTATTTCTCATTCCTTATGGATGAGGAGATTGAAATTCATAGTTATAACTTGCTCAAGTTCATGTTGTTATTAAGTGATAGCACTAAGATTCAAACTGACTCTTTTGCTCCTTGTTGGCTTTGCCACACTGAGTTTGAGGTGTTGGCAGGATGTGAAAATGTCTAGTAAGTTTTAGCACTTCACAAGAATTCATTAGTTAAAGCAATGGGACTGTATGAGACTTCCAAAAAAGAAATTGTAAATAAAGAAGATAAAGAAACTCATGGGTTGGATGTTTGGGAATACATGCATTTAGGGGTTTAGCTGAATAAAAAGAGCCAAGGAAGAAAACTGGAAATTAACAATCAAAGAAATGGGAAGAGAATCAGGAGTGTATAGCGTTGCTTGAAACTAAGAGTATCAGAATGAAGAAACTACCCAAAGGAAAGGTACCACATGTTATGCAGTGAGAGAAGAAGAACAGAAATAAGGAAAAGTCATTTAATTTGACAAATATACAATTATTAGAAACTTTTGAGGAGAGTCTTTTGGGAGAAAGCTGAAGGCCAGATTACATGGCTTGAAGAAAGTGTGTGAGATAGAAAAAAAGAGGTAATGAGTTTGGACTACAATTAAGAAATTTTTTTTTTTTTTTGAGACAGAGTCTCACTTTGTTGCCCAGGCTAGAGTGAGTGCCGTGGCGTCAGCCTAGCTCACAGCAACCTCAAACTCCTGGGCTCGAGTGATCCTTCTGCCTCAGCCTCCCGGGTAGCTGGGACTACAGGCATGCGCCACTATGCCCGGCTAATTTTTTTTTTTTATATATATATCAGTTGGCCAATTAATTTCTTTCTGTTTATAGTAAAGACGGGGTCTCGCTCTTGCTCAGGCTGGTTTTGAACTCCTGACCTCGAGCAATCCGCCCGCCTCGGCCTCCCAAGAGCTAGGATTACAGGCGTGAGCCACAGCGCCCGGCCTTTTTTTTTTTTTTTTTTTTTTAAAGCTTCAAGGTTTCAACAGAATGTGGATATATTTGAACTTTCAAAAAGGACAGTGTTTAGAAAGGGCAAAACCAGGACACATAAGACTGGGAATTCCCAAGACCCCAAAGCGCTTCCTGCTCCAGGAAATAACCATTCATGTGTTTATTAGAGTTCACACTATTTTCCCCCTATAAGCTGGTGCAAAATGATTCATCACCTCCCAAAAGCTTCTTTTCAAACCACGATTTTCCCATTTATTTTGGTCCCAAGCAGTCCTATTCTTTAGCAGCCTGTAACTCACTCCCAACTACCCCCCTGGGGGGTAAAAAATGAAGGAATTCCCCCTAGACTGGCCCCAATAACTCAGAATTAAATAAGAGGAGGGGCTAGCAGCCTCCTGGAGACTAAAACAATTTGAGAGGCTAAATCTGCTGGGTTCACGGGGTAACCGCACTGCACTGATATTTAATCCTCTAAAGAATTCCTTAATCGATTCTTCTGTCACATCATAGGGCAGGTTCCCTAGAAAAGCAGTGTAGGAGGCCGGGCGCTGTGGCTCACGCCTGTAATCCTAGCTCTTGGGAGGCCGAGGCGGGCGGATTGCTCAAGGTCAGGAGTTCAAAACCAGCCTGAGCAAGAGCGAGACCCCGTCTCTACTATAAATAGAAAGAAATTAATTGGCCAACTGATATATATAGAAAAAATTAGCCGGGCATGGTGGCGCATGCCTGTAGTCCCAGCTACTCGGGAGGCTGAGGCAGAAGGATCCCTCGAGCCCAGGAGTTTGAGGTTGCTGTGAGCTAGGCTGACGCCACGGCACTCACTCTAGCCTGGGCAACAAAGCAAGACTCTGTCTCAAAAAAAAAAAAAAAAAAAAAAAGGCAGTGTAGGGTGGCGATTTGGGAAGACGGCTCCAGTCGAGATTGGGTTCCCGAGCAGCCCGTGGAGCAGTGGGAAGGATGGAACGATCAATGGGAGGTGCCCTATACACATCATCATCATTACTGTGCCAAGTGGTTGAAACATCTCCTTCCAGGTCATCTGTTTCATCAGCCCAGCTGACTGGTTTGGGGACATAGGTGCTTCCTCCACCAGTCCCCCAATCCTCAGCCAGAAAGTCTGTCAGGGAGATAGTCTTCCCCTTCTTATTCTTCTTTTTTGCTGAGGCCGCCATGTTGGGAGAGGGAGAGAGAACGCAAAGGCTACAATTAAGAAATTTTTTAAAGAAAATTATAATTTGTGGAAATACCAAGATAAAAGTCTTAGAAGTACAAAAAAAAATCAAAGTTTAACATTCATTACTTTTCCCTTCTTCCCCTTCTTCTTTTATATGTTTATCTTCTCAGGGATAATAGGCAGGTGTATCTTACGCCTTTCCCCTCACATCACTCTGTGTAGAACTCCATACTGTTATGGGGTATGTGACCTGACTCTCATGCCTACATCCTTGATAATACCTCATTTAAATCTGAGTTCAAGGAGCCCTAGAATATCAGCAAAGTCAAACACAGCACCATTGACATTACAGACAACATCAAAGAGTTTGAAATGGAAACCTCATTTTTAAAAAAGTTAGATATATTTTTGGTTTTATTACTTTCTAAAATCTGAGTTAAAAATTTTTTTTCTTACATATTTACATTATACCTTAGTGTTTATGCTTATTTTTATTTAAAGGATGGAGTGGCCTTATGTATGTTCATGCAGAATACCTTAACAAGATTTATGAGGTAATGTATCTTTCTTTTTAAAATATAATTTCTGAAACACCCAAAATATCTTATTATTCCATTCTTTACACCAGTTAAAAAATATAATACCTCATTTTCAGATTATATTTATTCTAATGACAAACTATTTCTTTGTGCCAGAGAGGACAGACATTTAATTATATGTTAGTGAAGTATACAGAAGTATTTTAAAAATAAGAGAAATGAGGAATAAAAAGAATTTAAGATATAGCCCTTTCCCTAAAGAGCATATATAACTAGCTATATTAAGGAATAGACATGGGGAAAGTTAAATACTGATAATACAGCAAAATAAAGACACTGATCAAGAGATGACACTCAAAGATTACCTAATTTTCAAAATTAGTAGACTATGTAGTGAAGTGGTTTGTATCCATAGGAGAGAGAAAAAGAACTATGTTTTGGAGAGGGCTTTTACAGCTTTCTGAGGAAGATGGATTCACTTTGTACCTAGATGAAGAAAGAAAAGGGAAAAAATTCTTCTTTGTTTATCTTTATATGTTTGGGGTTACAAACTGTGACATGTTGTGGCTCATTAGTTTTCTATTTTCACATTCTGAATATAGACAATTTTGAAATATGAAAACTAATATTCATATTTATTTAAGCATAGTTATTGGTCATCATTGTATTTTGGGTACTATATCTGAGAGTTGAGAAAGAGTTACATTTAAGAGAATCATACCATTATTATTCTAAAATACTATTTTTATTGTCTTACTGTTTGTTAACCTCCCTTCCCCTATTATATTTGACTTTTTCTTGGATAAATCTGAGAAGTTATTCTTTTTAAAATAATCCTTTCTACTTGGGAGCAATGCATGGTTGAGAAATTTTCAATTACTTTAGACTTGCAGGTTTGCATTCTGGTTAGAACCTACAAAAAATTTCATACATTAAAACATTTTAGATTTACCTTATAGTATTCAGAACCACTGCAAAGTGGTTCTTTGCAAACAGGAATGGTAAGAGATTTATTTTTACTATCAAATCATCCCTTCATATAAGATTAGTCTTTGGGTTACTTCAGGCAGTAATGAGAAGATTTTTAATAGAAACCTTCAGAACACACTTTTGGGGCTCTGTCTTCTGTACCACATTTCCTTCCTTTGGATAGAGCCTTAATTTTCTCACCTTTAACCTGATATCAATAAAAATGGACTAAAACAACAGCACATTGAATTAGTCCCAATTGCCAGCTGCTGAGAAGTTCCAGGAGTTGTATATTATCCAAAAGCACCTATTTGGAAGAAAGTCACAATATGTCTATATTTTAAAAATAATATAGTGATTTAGGGAGGTATTTTGATAAACTTACATGGCATTTAGTATGAATTATTATATCTTTAGTATTATACTATTCTTCCTCTCATGGTATACAGGTTCAAGGTTCTACTATCCCTTAATGTATGTTTGTTATTATAAAGACAATGTTTGTTACTATAAAGACAATGAAATACTTTTGTTTTATAAATTTTAAGATATTTTTAAAAGTAACATTTGTAAGTAAATATTGAAATTAAAAATGTTAACATCAATTTTTCCTTAAATATACAGACTTCCTTTAATAAGTGTTGCACTGGTTCAAGGTTGGGCATTGGGTGGAGGAGCAGAACTTACTACAGCATGTGATTTCAGGTAGGATGAAAATATTTTATATATTTCTTAAAGAGGATACTAAATTAGTGAATATTTTCCTTTTGTCATTAAAGTAGATAATTTTAATTTAGTATAACTCTACTATTACTTTATTACTATACATTTCAAAAAATTAATAAAACATAATAATTCTGAATAAATCACATCCATTATTAGCAAAACTCCTGGTGAGGAAAGCTAAGGAAATATATGAAACTTTAAAATCCTAAAGAATTATCCAAAGAAAAGTAAACAACTGAAAAAAAAAAAGGAAGATAGAATGATGGGGATTGCTATAGCTGTCCTCTCTCAAATTAAAAAGGATTTCTGAGATCCATTTCTTATCTTCATTCATACTCTGATTTACAGTACTTTGTGAGGTTTTGGGTAGACTAGGGTATCAAGTTAGAGAAAGTTATTTGGGACCAGCATCTCTTCAGTCCCTGGAATTGTTTTTAGTATTTGATGGCTATCCTATATATGAATGACGTTTTGTAGAATCTTATGCTTTCCATACTCTTTAAACTGCTTTCTCAGTGCCATTCCCAAGACATGCAAGCACAGCTATAAGGAGATCAATACAATTGCTCTGTAACCTGTACAGGGTCACACACTTGAGCCTCTTTATAATGCAAAAGGTAATATATATGGCATAATTGGAGATAAAATGGCAAACAGTAAAGAGCCTGAGGACTGGAGTTAATTAGGTTCAATCCCAGCTTGACACTTTTATCTGTTTAACTTTGTGCAAGTAACTATTTCACCTCTCTGTTTCTTTATTTATAAAATGGAAGTATCTGTGTTAAATATGTTTAGCTATATTTAAGAGAGCTAGTGAATATATAGATTTTAGCATAAATTTAACCTAACGAATACATTAATGTACACATAATATTATTGTTTAGAGTCTTAAGATTACTTTATACTGCTCTCTTTTACAGAAATGCCAATCAGGTAACTTTCTGGCATACTTTTAAACACATTTTCTTTTCATTTGGAAAGTTTTCAACCTTAGGAGTAACCCTGGCCTTCCCTACTTTTTTCTGTTCATTATACACTTGATCCTGGCTAAGAAAAATGTTGAAGCATTTATTAAGAGGAGATTTCCAGCAAACTTTTGACTCTCACTTTCAGACACTAAAGAGAGAACCATTCTGTTCTAGTATGTAGTGCTATGGATATATCAAAGCATCGTGTTGTACAACATTTTAACAATTTCTAAAATTAAATTTATTGAAGTACAGATTATATATAATAAAATGCACTCAATTTAACTGTGTGGTGTAAATGAATTTTGGTGAATATACACACCTATGTAGTCACCTCTACAATCAAGATTTAGAACATTGTATCACTCTTATATGTTTGCCTATACCCTTCCCAGTCAGTTCCCACTCCTAGTCCAAGGCAAACACATTACTTTCTCACTTTAAAGTAGATTTTTTTTTTAGAATTTTATATAAATACACTTACACAGTATGTACTTTTTAATGTCTAGCTTCTTTCATTCAGTGTAATTATGTTGAGAATCATGTATGTTGTATTATGTATCAATACTTCATTCTTTTTTTTTTTTTTTTTTTTTTGAGACAGAGTCTCACTTTGTTGCCTAGGCTAGAGTGAGTGCCGTGGCGTCAGCCTGGCTCACAGCAACCTCAATCTCCGGGGCTCAGTGATCCTACTGCCTCAGCCTCCCGAGTAGCTGGGACTACAGGCATGCGCCACCATGCCCGGCTAATTTTTTGTATATATATTTTTAGTTGGTCAATTAATTTATTTCTATTTTTGGTAGAGATGGGGTCTCGCTCAGGCTGGTTTCGAACTCCTGACCTTGAGCAATCCGCCCGCCTCGGCCTCCCAAAGTGCTAGGATTACAGGAGTGAGCCACCACCACGCCCGGCCAATACTTCATTCTTTTTTAACAGTGGAAAGTATTTCATTGTGTGGACACTGCCCCTGCCCCCCCACCCCGTCCCCCCCTCGTTTTTTGAGATCCATCTGTGTTTTTGCGTGGATCAGTGGTTGGTTTATTCCATGGCTTAGTAGTATTCCTTTCTATGCCTATATAGCACAGTAGGTATCATGCATTGATGGACACATGAGTTGTTTCTAGTTTGGAGCTACTATAAATAAAGCTGTTGTGAATATTCATGTAGAAGTAGAGCAGAAATTTGTAATTTTTAAAATGTTTTCAACTTCTCATTTTGAAATAATTATGTATTTTTGAAAAACATACAAAAATTATACAGATAATTTCAGTATACCTTTCACTCAGCTTCCCCAGATATTAATATCATATATAGCCACAGTACAATTACAAAACCAGGAAATTAACATTGATATAATACTTTTAACTAATCTACAGGCCTCATTCAAATTTTTTAAATTATAATACTAATGATCTTTTCCTGATCCAGTATCCAATCAAGAATCTATTTTGTCTAATATAAATATAACCATCCCAGCTTTATTGTGGTTAATATTTCTATAGTATTTCTTTTTCTGTCCTTTCATTTTGACCCGTCATACTGTATTGTTCAAAGTATATTCTAGTAGACAACATATATTAGGGTCTTGCTTTTCTATCAAGAGTGACAATCTCTGCCTCTTTGTCTTTTAATTGGAATATTTGCTCCATGTATATATTCAGTGTTGTTACTGACATGATTGGGTTTAAATTTACCATCTTGGTACAGCCATACCTCAGTGATATTGCAGGTTTGGTTCTAAACCACTACAATAAAGTGAATGTCACAATAAAGCAAGTTACACACATTTTTTGGTTTCCCAGTGCATATAAAAGTTATGTTTACACTATATTGTAGTCTATTAGTTGTACAGTAGGATAATGTCTAAAAAATGATGTATATACTTTAATTAAAAATAGTTTATTGCTGAAAAATGCTAATAATCATTTGAGCCTTCATTGAGTTGTAATCTTTTGGTTTGTGGAGGATTGTTCCTCAATATTGATGACTGCTGACTGATCAGGACAGGATGGTGGTTGCAGAAGGTTGAAGTGACTGTGGCAATTTCTTAAAATAAGACAACAGTGAGGTTCGCCACATTCTTTGACTTCCTTTCATGAATGATTTCTAGCATGTGTTGCTATTTGATAGCATTTTACCCACAATAGAACTTCTTTCAGAATGGGTGTCAATCCTCTCAAGTCCTGCCACTATTTTATCAACTAAGTTTATAAAATATTTTAAATCCTTTGTTGTCATTTCAATAATGTTCATAACATCTTTACCAGGAGTATATTCCTTCTCAAAAACCACTGTCTTTGCTCATCTATAAAAAGCAACTCATCTGTTCAGTTTTTATCATGAGATTGCAGCAATTAGGCCAAATCTTCAGGTTCCACGTTGAATTCTAGTTATCTTGTTATTTCCACCACCTCTCAGTGACTTCTTCCACTGCAGTCTTAAACCCCTCAATGTCATCCATGAGGGCTGGAGTCAACTTCTTTCAAATTCTTGTTAATGTTGATATTTTGACCTCTTACAATGAATCACAAATGTTCTTAATGGCATCTAGAATGGTGAATCCTTTCCAGAAGGTTTTCAATTTACTTTGCCTAGATCCACCAGAGGAATCATTATCTATAGCAGCTATGGCCTTATAAAATGTATAAGACTTTAAAGTCAGAATTACTCCTTGATTAATGGGCTGCAGAATAGATGTTGTGTTAGCAGGCATGAAAGGAACATGAATCTCCTTGTCATCAGAGTTCTTCATTGACTAGCTTATTGTCAACAGCAACAGTTTTTTGAGATAATTTTTTTCTTTTTTTCTGAGTGGTAGGTCTCAAAAGTGGTCTTGAAATATTCAGTAAACCATGCTATAAACAGATGTGCTGTCATTGAGGCTTTTTTATTCCATTTATAGAGCACAGGCAGAATAAATTTAGCATAATTCTAAAGTGCCCTCCCTAGTATTTTCAGAATGGTAGATGAGCACTGGCTTAAAGTCATCAGCTGCATTAGCCCCTAACAAGAGAGTCAACCTTCAAAGCTTCGAAGCCAGGTATTAGGTTCTCTTCTCTAGCTATCAACGTTCTAGATGGCCTCTCCTTCCAATAAAAGGCTGTTTCATCTATACTGAAAATCTGTTGTTTAGTGTAGCCACCTTCATCAGTTATTCTAGCTAGATCTTCTAGTTAACTTGCTGTAGCTTCTATGTTGCTGTTTCACTTTGCACCTTTGGGTTATGGAGAGGGCTTCTTTTATTAAACCTCATGAACTAACCTCTGCTAGCTTCAAACTTCTGCCGTTTCTTCACCTCTCTTAGCTTCAGAGAATTGAAGAGAATTAGGGCCATGCTCTGGATTAGGCTTTGGCTTAAGATAATGTTGTGGCTGGTCTGATCCAGACAACTAAAACTTTCTCCTTATTAGTAATAAGGCTGTTTTGCTTTCTTATCATTTGAATGTTCACTGGCGTGACACTTTCCTTTTTTTCCAGACAGAGTCTCACTCTTGTCACCCAGGCTGGAGTGCAGTGGCCTTATAGCTCACAGCAACTCAAACTCCTGGGCTCAAGCAATCCTCCTGCCTCAACCTCCCTAGTAGCTGAGACTACAGGTGGGCCACCATGCCCAACTAATTTTTTTTCTATTTTTTGTAGAGATGGGGTTTCATTCTTGCTCAGGCTGGTGTCAAGCTTCTGGCCTCAGGCAGTGCTCTCACCTTGGCCTCTCAGACTGCAAGGATTACAGGCATGAACCACCATGCCCAGCCTAGAGCAGCACTTTTAATTTTCATCAAAAGAACTTTTCCTTTGCATTCACAACTTGACTATTTGGCATAAGAGGCCTACCTTTGGTCTAGCTCAGCTTTTAACACACCTTCCTTACTACATTTTAATCACTTCTAGCTTTTGATTCAAAGTGAGAGACCTGTGACTTCTTTTCACTTGAACACTTAAAGGCCATTGTAGGGTTATTAATTGACCTAATTTCAATATTGTTGTGTCTCAGGGAATAAGAAGGCCTGAGGAGAGGGAGAGAGATAGGGGAACAGCTGGTCAATGGAGCTGTCAGAACACACTCAATATTTATTGATTAAGTTTGCTGTCTTACATGGGGTGGAGGATTTGTGGTGTACCCAAATGATTAAAATAGGAAGATTAAAGATCACTGATCACAGATCATCATACCAGATATAATAATAACAAAAATATTTGAAACATTGCAGGAATTACCAAAATGTGACACTGAGACACAAAGTGAGCACATGCTGTTAGAAAACGGCACTGACAGATTTGCTCAATGTAGGGTTGCCACAAACCTGCAGTTTGTAAAAAACTCCTATCTATGAAGCACAGTAAAGCAAAGCGCAATAAAACAATGTATGCCTATATTTGTCTATTTGTCCCATCTGTTGTTTGTTCCTTCTCACTCTTTTTTCCTGCTTCATTCTAGATTATTTTGTGATCCCATTTTACTGACAGATTTGCTCAGTGTAGGGTTGCCACAAACCTGCAGTTTGTAAAAAACTCCTATCTACGAAGCACAGTAAAGCAAAGCACAATAAAACAATGTATGCCTATATTTGTCTATTTGTCCCATCTGTTGTTTGTTCCTTCTCACTCTTTTTTCCTGCTTCATTCTAGATTATTTTGTGATCCCATTTTACTGACAGATTTGCTCAGTGTAGGGTTGCCACAAACTTGCAGTTTGTAAAAAAACTCCTATCTACGAAGCACAGTAAAGCAAAGCACAATAAAACAATGTATGCCTATATTTGTCTACTTGTCCCATCTGTTGTTTGTTCCTTCTCACTCTTTTTTCCTGCTTTATTCTAGATTATTTTGTGATCCCATTTTACCTCTAATATTTACCATACCTCCTCTCTCTCTCTATATATATGTATGTGTGTGTGTGTGTGTGTGTGTGTGTGTATGTGTATCAGATATATAGATTTTTTTACTAGTCGGCTTAGGGTTAACAATAGGTATTTTAAAGTTGTCACAGTCTACCTTTAAATAATATTACCTCTCATAACATATAAGGACATTACAACATTTTTATTATTTCCCTTCTCCTGTCCTTTGTGTATTGTTGACACATTTTGCTTAATATAACTCCATAATTGTTATATTTTTTACTTAAACAATTATCTACTAAAGAAATAAAAATAAGGAGAATAGAATGCCATTTTCTTTATATTTTTTATCAGAAAGAATATGGAGGTCTAAGCATAGAATGTTTAACTTCATGAATGAAGATAATGATTTCTCTAACCAACAACTCTTCTAGGATGAGATATGTTGTTTTCTATGTTCTTTGAATAGTTTTGAAACTTAACTCAATTACTTCTAAAATGGCTGGACCTATATTAATACCTAGATGATATTTCTATTTTGATCTTCTAGTTTTCTGAGAATATAATGAAAGCTAGGAATTCTCCATTAGGAAACTTCACATAAAATATGGTTTTAGAACCCCTGATTTTGAATAGATATTTATATATATAATACTTTATCATTATCTTTTGTCTTAAGATATTTCTTCTTACTACTGATAAAGTTCTGATAAGGCCTTATCAGAAGTATGGTTTTGTCATATAAAACATAAACATTCAGTTTGATGACTTCTTACAAAGTAGAACCTTCTTTACCAAGATAGAGGTCAAGAACTGTAGCATTGCCAGCACTCCCAAAGCCCCCCACATGTCCCTTCTTGGTCACAATCCCCTTACTTCCACTTAGTGTTAACTATTAATATTATCCTTAATTTTATGATAATTACTTTCTTGCTTCCTTTATGGTTTAATATGCTATAACAAATATATTCTATTTTTTTCTTTCCAACTCCCTATAAATGGCATTATGTAGCCAATGTAGTACAAGAAAATATTCACTAAACTAATTCATGCAAATAGTAAAATTTTATATTTTTATTTTTTTAAATAATTTATGACTCGTTTCAATTTATCAGTTAAAATATGTCACTTTGTACACACATAGATTTTTAAATGGTTTTGGTGTATAATAAGATAATTTACAGAAATCCTGGCCTCTTTGAAAACTAGTACTTCCTAATCAGACTGGATTCTTTGTACACAATGAAAAGTGGTCATTTTATATGACAGTGCCCTCTGCTGTCAGCAGTACAGATTGCATTAGGATGCTGCTGTATTTTATTCTGTGAAGAGGAGGCAGTCATTGGCTTTATGCATGATATGAGACCAAACAAGAAATGCTCTGTGAAAGAATTAAATCCTTTATTTACTTTACCCTGACATACATGTATTTATGGAATATATAATTTCAACATATATATAACATATACAATATAGGAATATAAAATATATATTTAAATATATACATTTAACCTGAGCTATATGCAAGTGTGTATTACTACACTTAAAAATCTTTTACGTAAAAGTACAGATTAAGACTTTTTAGATGTCCTTTGGAAAAAGTGAAAATCCTCTAACATAGATTCTGGTTATTATACTTTTGTATTTATTAGACTTTTGTATCATCTTTTGTATTCATTCCTCATCTGTGTTTGGGTGTAGTTAGGGTTTAGGACAGAAGACAAAATAGCAGAAAAAATAATCAGAGACCTTATTCTGTTAATCCTGTAACATTGCTAAATTGTCTTGCTTTTATTCTCTAAACAAAGAAAGTGTAGTGTATCCTAGAGCCTCATTAAATACCTAATTTTACTTGTTATGAGATATCTGTGGATACTACCCTTTCTCAGATTTATCCAGTAATATACTTCATGCATTTTCAGAAAAGCTTCCAATGAAAACACATTCATTTGTAGACCGAGTTTTCTGGAAGTGGTATCTTTGTTCATCAAACATATTTTAGTACCCAGGCATAGCCATGCAAAAAATTTGTATTAATAAGTCTTGTTTTTTGTTTTATTTTTTAGTAATATATATTTGTTATTTTATAAACTTTGTCTACAACTGATTAGAAATTTTTTATAATTGATCCTTCACCGTAGAAATTTTAAAAGCACTATCCTAGATTATTCAACCCTTTTTAAACCCTCATACCAAGGGCAACTATAGTTTTTAAAAGTTAGAGGTTTGACTCGCATAGTAGCTCACACCTGTAATCCTAGCACTTTGGGAGACCGAGGTGGGAGCATCATTTGAGACCAGGTGTTCAAGACCAGCTTGAGCAACATAGCAAGAGTCCATCTCTACCAAAAAAAAGATGTTATTAGAGAAATTACCTACTCAAGTAACTACACTAGTAGGCCCAGTGACAAGGAAGTGATAAATCTGTACAAGTTCCTGTAGCTGATCTTTTTCCCCAACTTTATCAGTACCTTGTCAGTTATCTTTTACGACAAATTGCTGTAGTTATAGTCTGGGCATATCTGCTTGTTTCAAAAGAGCACCAAAAGTTTTCATAGCATTCTGCTAAAAATAGCAAGTTCCTTTTTTTAAGTATATGTGTTGGCCCTTTTTTCTTGTTTAACTTTCTTAACCTTGGAGGATTGCCTGGAATTCACTCAACTAACATTTTCATCCATACCAGTGGAAAGTACCATAGCAGTTGGAGATACACTTAATATGAATATACAAAAGAAATGAGCTCATACAGCATTCTAGCATTGCCCCTTGCCCTCAAAACCCTGTAAGTACTAGTTGATAGTAGATCTAATGAATACATATGTCAGAAACATACAGGTCTACTTGGCACATATAGACCTTTATTTTAAATTGCATTAAGTTGAGTCAGAATCTAGTCACTCATGCATATTTCCATTTTAGTGATAAAATTGAGGAAACTAAAAACTAGAAATGTAATAAAATAATTTGCTTCTAACCTTTTAATCCACCTTGACAAATAAAAATATTTAAAATGACATATAAAATAAGAAAATGTTTATGTGTAGTTTTCTATAGATACTATAACAAATTAACTCAAATTTAGTGGCTTAAAACATCTTTATTATTCACAGATATACAGATCCAAAGTCTGGCTAGGCTCAACTGATTTCTCTAAACCTTGTCTTCCAAGGCCAAAATCAGTGTCAGTTGGACTGGGCTCTGAAGACTCGAGGGGAGGATCCACTTCTAGGCTCATCCAAGCTCCCATTGGCAGATTTCAGTTCTGTGTTCTTGTAGGACTGAGGTCCTTGTTCCCTTGCTGACTGTCAGCAAGGAGTGAGCCTTTGCCCTTAGAAGCTACCTGCATTCCTTTTGCTTTCCATGTGGTCCCCTCCAGCAGTGGTGGTTCAAGTTCCTGTCACATTTCAATCTCTTTTATTTGTCCTTCTGCTGCATCTCTCTGACTCCAGCTGGAGAAAATTGTCTGCATAAGTGTTCTTATGATTAGATTGGGCCCACTCAGATAATCCAGGATAATCTTCCTGTTTTAAGGATGGATGTAACTTTAATTACATCCCTTTTGCCATGTAAGGTAACATATGCACAGGTTCCATAGGGCATGGACATCTTTTTGGGATCATTCTACCTATCATATATGGGCTTGGTATAGAGAATATAATTGTCTTATTTATTGCTAACTTTTCTGTTTCTGTTTGATTACTAGTGAAAAGCAGTAACTTTGCTATGCTAAATTAATTTTGTAAACTGTATTTTTATTTTTTTAACTTTTGTTTAGATACTTTTAGAAAACATTAGTAATAGTTACCATATACAGTTATGCACTGCTTAGTGACAGGGATACGTTTTGAGCAATGCATCATTAGGTAATTTCATTGCTGTGTGAACATTACAGAATGTACTACATAAACCTAGATGGTACAGCCTACTACATACAGACCTAGGCTGTATGCTATAGCCTATTGCACCTAGGCTATGAACTTGTAAAGTATGGTACTGTACTAAATACTCTAGACAATTGTAACACAGTGGTAAGTAGTTGTGTATCAAAACATAGGAAAGGTACAGTAAAAATATGATATAAAAGATTAAAAAAATGGTATATCCATATAGGGCACTTACCATGAATGGAGCTTGCAGGACTGGAAGTTGCTCTGGATGAGTCAGTGTGAGTGGTGAGTGAATGTGATAGCCTAGGACATTACTGTATACTACTGTAGATTTTATAAATACTGCACACTTAGACTGCGCTAAATTAATAAAAAAATTTTCTTCAATAATAAATTAACTTTCGCTTACTGTAACTTTTTACTTTATAAACTTTTTATTTTTTTAAGCTTTTTGACTCTTGAAGTAACATTTAAAACAAAAATACATTGTATAAACACACAAAAATATTTTCTTTCTTTATATCCTTATTCTATAAGCTCGCTATTTAAATTATTTTTAAACTTTGTTTTTAAATGCTAACAAACAAACACACACATCAGCCTACGCCTACAAAGGTTAGGACCATCAGTGTCACTGTCTTCCACCTTCACAGTTTGTCCCACTTGCAGTGTCTTCAGGGGCAATAGCATGCATAGAGCTGTCATCTCCTATGGTAACTATGCCTTCTTCTGGAATACTGCCTGAATAACCTGTCTGAGGCTATTTTACACTTAACTTTTTTTATATCTAGAAAGTATACATTATATAATAACAATTAATAGTACAGTAAATACACAACCCAGTACAAGAACTTAATCAAAAGATATAAAAATTTTCAAGGCTTTTGGTAATTGCCAGTTGTCCTCCAGGAAGAAATTTACCAATTTATACTACCACCAGCAGTAATTTAGTATCTATTTGAGAACATCATTTCTTACAATGAGTATATAATCTTTTAAAAGATCTTTTCTAATTTGATAAAAATAATACTTCAATTTAATTTACGTTTTTAAAGATTTTTGGTATGACATACATTTTCATATATTCATTGATTTGTGTGTGTGTGTGTGTGTGTGTGTGTGTGTGTGTGTGTGTGTGTGTGAGACAGAGAGAATTGGCTGCGTTTTCTTTTCCCTTTTTTCCTTTGGGATATTGAGTTGTTTATATACCAGATGAAAAGCACATTTTTATTTCTCCATCTCCCTAGTGAAATAAAATTCTCAACTATACAATTTAGAACCTGTCTATCTAATTTGTTTTCAATCTCTAATGTTGTTTTCATGAATATAAATAACCCTCATTCCCAGATATTAGCATTTCCAGCTGCTACCCATTAGCATATTGCAAAGAAAAGGAGCTGTAAACATGCTTTCTGCAAGGGAACTTACTGTAGATAGCCCTTTTATTAAAATGTGGTTTAATGAATAAAATACGAAATATATACACAATACACCAACTTGCACATACACAGATAAATGCATGCACATACACACATCCCTAAAAGAACAGATTCCATTTTTGGAAGGCAGCTATGCTTACCACTATACCACCAATGCCTTCAAGATTCCAAGATTTTTGATTTGGAAGTGCCTGTACTCTGAATATGAGATGCACACCTCAGGAAGCACTCACATCTCCTATGTTGCTTTCTTTGTTTTGTAATTGTCACCACATTTCTTGGAAATTCTTGCTTTGCAGCCTTGCAATATCAAGAAAATCCACCTCTGATCATGTCAGGATTACAAATCAGACTTGAATATCACAAAATGTTTACTTGTCTGCTCCTCTCTCACTCTGCCACTGCACACGCACAAATAAAAATTTTCACTCATTCAACCATATACTTTCTTAAGCAGTCTGTGTGTAAAATGAATGGAGCTTCATGAGGCCAATCATGTGAGAGTTGGAAATCAGAAAAGTGAGATTATAGTGAGAATTTTTTGAGTTCTTTCCTTCTATTGTCCATAGTTTGTTTTGTGATGTGATGGCAGGTGGAAAGGGAGAAGATGCTAAGAAAATATATGTGCAAAAAACTTAAGTTTATGGTCAAAGCATGCTTTTTAAATTGTTTGCTATCAGAGATGCCATTGCTAATTCTGTAATTATCTATGCCATATTTCCCCAGGTCAGCAAAGTTTGCCTTGTTGTCTTTGGGTCTCAGTGGAAAAGGACTAGCAGTTTCTGGCCCTAGACTAAAGCTTATTTAAATCAGTGATTCCAAACTTTAAGTTTATGACACCGTTTTAATTTTGCAACATCAGTGCTTTAAGATTTCAAGATATTCATGCTGTTACTTTTATTGCACAATTCCCCTTAGGAAATTTTAGAGGGATAAGTGTCTACCTATTTAAAAAAAAAAAAAAAATCAGTTTGTAATCTGCTGCTGCAGCCATATCTATAGTAGAGCACAGCATTAATTTTCACTTTATTTGGAAATATAAAAATTGCATATGTTTTGTGGTCTCCATTTATGTAATCAACATTGAGGAAGGATAGTATAATATTATTTTCTGGGTTTCAGTGTGAATATAGCTCTTTTACTTTGAATACTTTAAGGATTGAGTGATTTTAGTCTAGGAAACAACTTCTACCTCTCTAGCAGAAACACTACTGTTAATTGTACTTACCTATCAATGTGACTAACTTCATAAAAGCTAGTACATAGAATTTAATATGTGTCAGACTACAAAATATATACAGCTTTTATATTTCCAAATAAAAGTTTAATACTGTGTTCTACTGTAAATGCAGTTAAGGCAGACAATTTCACACTGACTTTTTTAAAAATCATACAGACACAATCCAAGACTATCTATAAAAGAATTGAGTATATATGTTCTAAGTACCTATCACATATTAACTCAGTTAACACTCACAGTATTACATGTATTTTTATAGACAAGCAAACTGAGGCCCAGAGATGTTAAGTAGCTTCCTAAGATTAGAGATGAATCTTCTTCATCCTCTCTATACCATGTTTCTTTTTCCTTTGCAGGGTTTTACAAGGTATAGTGTGTGGCTAGTCCAGTGGCCATGCCAGGATAGCAAGCCCAGCATTCTGCCTTCTAAGTCTGTGTACTTCATAATCAAAACTGTAGTCTCCTAATTCAGTTATTTATGTGTTTCTATCCTTTATCACAGAGTTCACTAGAATTTATTTAATATTAATAATGTACATTTTTTCTTATACAACTTTTACTAAAAGTTTAACAAATTTTTTCTTATACAACTTTTACTAAAAACTTACTATTTTAGTAAAATTTGATAATTTCTTTTTAGAATTGTTTTTCTTGTGTACATATGTTCAAAGACCTGACACAGTTAACTCATCACAAAGTAGTAACTCACTGAACAGTCCTTCTAGATATCATCAACACTTTGTCAAAGGTGATCCAGTTTTCTCAGTTGTGGGTAGTTTTTCCTATAACATTGTTTCATCTAGACCAGGTGTCCTCAAACTATGGCCCAGGGGCCACATGTGAGTGTTTTTGCCCGTTTGTTTTTTTATTTCAAAATAAGATATGTGCAGTGTGCATAGGAATTTGTTCATTAACTATAGTCTGGCCCTCCAAATGTCTGAGGGACAGTGAACTGGCCCCCTGTTGAAAGTCTGAGGACCCCTGATCTAGACAGTAACAAGAAGCATATCCGTTTTTTATTACTTTCATTTCCTCTCCCCCAGAATGTCACAGGAAATTTTAAACATTGCCAATAACAATTTTATTAATAAATAGAAGACACTTATAATTCTTTTATGTGTCAAAAGAGTTTAATGTGGTTTTATAAATTGAGTTTGTTGTAAATCTTCAGAGTATAAGAGCTAAATAAGAGCTAAAACTTCCAGTACTCTACATAGATTAATATAAAAGCTCAATCTTCCAGTATGCTACATATAGTAATAGATTATCCTCTACAATAAATTATATTATCAGGTAACTGCATCTAAACTCTAGAAGGAATTATTATATAAATCTGTAAGGTCAGGAAGCAGTTTCTGGTTTTAGATGTATCTTGTTGATTAGATGTCTTCTTAAATTATGTTTTTAAAATTTTATACTTTAATTTTGTTTTTAGGTTAATAAAGAGTTTTGTGAAAGGTTACCATCTGAATGCTGTATATGTCTGTCATTGTCAAGTACACTACCTGTGTTCTTTTATCACCAATGAATTTTTTGGTCATATCTATGTAATGTACAGTATGTCCCAAAAGTCTCCAAAGGAAAAATTCTGTAAAATTTTGTAATGAATATTTTGTAAATAAAGGTACATTTAGCTACAAATTCCCATTTTCCCTATGTTTGGTGATTTTTGGGACACCCTGTATATTAAATGTATATCAGCACAAAACTATACCCTAGGCATATGATTTTAAAGAATGGATGCCGGAGTTTGAACACAAGTATTTTCACAAAGATTACATCAAGATTTGTTAGAGTTGTAAACTATAATTCAAAAAGGAACACTTTACCTTATAAAATAAAGAAAAAAAAAAAAACAAGGTATAAAGATGATGAAGATTCTTCATTAGAAGCAAAGAATTCCAAATATAAATGTGCTTATTACATAGGTAATAACTTTTGTTTTCATAGCTCATCTACATTATCCTAACATTGAGGACTTTAACCAACTTTTATATTCAGCTGATTATAAATGAATTTATTCCTGACATAATCCTTTACATACTCCATTGTAGGCATAGCTCTGAGCCAACATCAATAACAGTTTCAAGATTAAATTTAAAAAGTTATATATTTAATTCATTCTGTGAGAAATTTCATAGAATTAGGTTCAATATTAACAATATTTCTAAGGATATTAGACATTTTTGTAATTTCTATTTTGTTTTCTGTTTAGTTTAACAAGGCAGTACTCCTTTTGCAATTTTACACTAGATTCAGACTCTTATGAGACTTGTTCTTTCACTCTATTTAAAAATTATTAAAAATTACTATTTTCATAGCTATTTGCCTCAGAGGTATATGTTCATAATAGAGGTATATTTTCCATTGTAGAAATTCATAGCAGTGATGAGAAAGTCTCCCAGTGTGTTAAAAAGATAAGATTTTGTGGGAATTCTACACTGGAACATTTCTCCTGATTAAAGGGTCAAAGACTGAGTCTGCTCTTGGTGCTAATAGAACCAAATCACCTGCAATTGATCATTTAACAGTTTAGAAAGTCAAACCAACTTAAGGTCTTCCTTTATATAATGAGTGGTTTGAAAGCAAAATTTTTTCTTAAACAATTAAAATTCAGACCTGATATTTGGTCCAAATTAGGTTTTAACACATTGAAAGCTTCTCATTGAAGCATGCAGTCAAAATAAAACTATTTCCTAAACCGTACAGCTTTACTCAGTTTATTGATAGTATAGAAACATTTAACTGGCAGATGTGAAGCCCTTCACTAGGCACACCAATTTCTTTGCGTTAACTTTCCTTTATTGTTACACTTTCCTTATTAATCACTCTGATCGTAAAAATGCCATGATTTGGGAAAAATGAAACCCTGTTATAGGAAATCACTGCTATGAGTCCAACCCAAACCACTATCAATTTTCTTACTGGTACACCTGCTTCCACTTTTATGTAGCTAACGATTGTATGCACCATGAAGTTAAGAGGATACATTGAAGACAAACTGCATGGGTTTCAATCCTGGCTCTGCCATAGTCGTATGGCCAGTTCCTCAAAGTGCTGTGAAATCCTAAATAAAAAGTCTTCATTTATACAGCAACAAGAACAACCCTCATTAACCAGATTGCTATAGCATACTCCCAACACACATATGCTCATTCATTAGTCCCTTGCCCCATTTTTTCTTTATAGCACTTTTCACCACTGACATTATATGGTTTATTGTCTTTCTCTCCAAACTGGAATGTAGCTCCCAAGCACAAGGATTTCATTTTGGTCACTCCTGTAGTCTTCAGCACCTAGAACATCACCTGGCATTGGTAGTGCTTAGTAAATATTTGCTGGATAAATTCTGCACTAAAAAACATAATTTCTTCTTCCGAGGACTGTTGAGAACTTTAACTTACTATACTTTTTTTTTTTTCCATAATATGAACGTCAGCTAACATTTCCTACTCTAATCCTTTCTTGATCCTGGTTTTCTCATTAGGCCACCACTCACTTTAGAAGGATGAAATTTTTACTTTTAGAAAGAAACATAAAGTTCTTATTGCAAAGTACAGGATAAACAAGCACAACAAAAATGCTGACATTGTTTTCAAAGGGAAGTGTTAAGTACTATGTAAACTAAATTCTAGATGAAACAGCCATGTTTTTCTAACATTCAGTTTTTAACACATCTACTTATAAAGGTCTGTGATTTCATATTAAATGATGAATGGGTACTACTTTATGATTATACAATTAAGTTTTTCTTTTTTCTTTTGCAGGTTAATGACACCAGAGAGTGAGATCAGATTTGTCCATAAGGAGATGGGTATAATACCAAGCTGGGGTGGCACTACCCGGCTGGTTGAAATAATTGGCAGTAGACAAGCTCTCAAAGTGTTAAGTGGGGCCCTCAAACTGGATTCAAAAAAAGCTCTAAACATAGGAATGGTCGAAGATGTCTTGCAATCTTCAGATGAAACTAAATCTCTAGAAGAGGCTCAAGAGTGGCTACAGCAATTTGTCCAAGGGCCACCAGAAGTAATTAGAGCTTTGAAAAAATCTGTTTGTTCAGGCAAAGAGCTATATTTAGAGGAGGCATTACAGGATGAAAGAGATCTTTTAGGAAAACTTTGGGGTGGACCTATAAATTTAGAGGCTGTTGCTAAGAAAGGAAAATTTAATAAATAGTTTTTAAAAATGTGGACAAACTATAAAGCTCCAACAATATGTATTAAATGATATTAAATGTGAACATTAGAACTACTTTGAAGGCTATTACTAATATTCTAATTTGTTTTTAATATTTTACATTTTCTTCTAAAATTTTTATGGTTTCATGTCTTAGGTTTAAGTCTGCTATTGATCTTGAATTAATTTTAGTGAGTGGTGAGAGATAAGGATCCTCTTTCAATCTTCCACAAGTGCCTATACAATTCTCCCAGTACCAAATATTGAATAGGGATTATTTTCCCCAGTGTAAATTGTTGTCTGCTTTGTCAAAGATCAGAAGGCAATATGTGGATGATTTTATATTTGGGTTCTCTGGTCTGTTTATTGGTCTATGTCTCTATTTTTGTGCCATTACCAGGCTGTTCTGGTTACCATACCCTTGTAGTATTTATAGCTTAAAGTCTGGTAGAGTGAGGCCTCCAGATTTGTTCCTTTTGCTTAAGTTTGTTTTGGCTCTTTTCTTGTTCCAAATGAAGCATAGAATTATTTTTTCTAGATCTGCAAAAATGATGTTGGTATTTTGATGGGGAATGCATTGAATGTGTAAATCATTTTGTATGGACATTTTAATGATGTTGATTCTGCCAATCCATGAGCATGTGTTTTTCCATTTATTTACATCCTCTGTGATTTCCTTTCTCAAGTGATTCTTAATTCTCCTTGTAGAGGTCTTTCATCTTCTTGGTTAAATATATTCCTAGATATTTTATTTTCTTTGTTGCTATTATGCAAGGTATCTTGTTTCTTGTATTCGATGTGATTTTCAACTTAATTGTTGTTGGTGTATAGAAATGCTACTGATTTTTATACATTGATTTTGTAACCTGAGACTTTGCTGAATTTATCACTTCAAGGAGTCTCTTGGCAGTCTTTCAGGTGTTCTAGATATAAGATCACATCATCAGCAAAGAATGATAGTTTGACCTCTTTTTTCCTCTATCCTATTTGGATACGCTTGATTTTTTTCTCTTGCCTGCTTGCTCTGGCAAGGACTTCTGGCACTATGCTGAATAAAAGTAGTGACAATGGGCAATCTTGTTTAGTTCCAGTTCTAAGTGGGAATGCTTTCAGTTTTTCCCCATTCAGTATGATGTTGGCTGTGGGTTTGTCATATATGGCTTTTATAATTTGGAGGTATGTTCCATCTATGCATATTTTGTTTAGAGTTCTTACCATAAGAGTACTGAATTTTGTCAAATGCTTTTTCTGCATCTGTTGAGATGATCATATGGTCTTTGTTTTTGCTTCTGCTTATGTGGTGAATCACATTTATGGATTTACATATGTTGAACCCTCCTTGCATCCCTGGGATGAAGCCTACTTGGTTGTGAAGGATTATTTTTTTTGATGTGCAGCTGAATTTGGTTAGAATTTTATTAAGAATTTTTGCACCTATATTCATAAGGGATATATTTTCCTTTTTTTGTTCTGTCCTTTCCTGGCTTTAGTATTAAGGTGATATTGGCTTCATAGAATGAGTTGGAGAGGATTGCTTCCTTCTCATTGTTATAAAATAATTTCCATAGTATGAGCACCATTTCTTCTCTGTAGGTCTAGTAAAATTTTGCTGTAAAACCATCTGGGGTCCAGGACTTTTTGTGTTGCAAGACTTTTTATTACTGCTTCAATTTCATTGCTTGATATTCATCTGTTCAGGAGTTCTGTTTCTTCCTGATTGAGGCTCGGGAGGTTGTGTTTCTCCAAGAATTTGTCCATTTTATCAACATTTTCAAAGACTCCAACGGCAATCACAACAACATCAAAAATAAATAAATAGGACTTTTAAAATTAAAAGGCTTTTGATAGATAACCTACAGAATGGGAGAAAATATTTGCATATTGTACATTTGATAGAGGGCTAATAACCAGAATCTACAAAGAACTCAAGCAAATCAGAAAGGAAAAAAATCAAACAACCCCATTAAAAAGTGGGCAAAAAACATAATGGAAGCTTTTCATAAGAATATAGACAAATGGCCAATAAATATATGAAAAAATGCTCAACGTCACTAATTATCAGGGAAATGCAAATCAAAACCACGATGAGATATTAGCTAACCCCAGTCAGAATGGTTTTTATAAAAATATCCCAAAACAATAGATACTGGCATGGATGGGGAGAGAAAGGAACAGTTATACACTGTTGGCAGGAAAAAAAAGAACTAAAAGTAGAACAGCCATTTGATCCAGCAATCCCACTACTGGGTATTTACCCAAAAGGAAAAAAAAAAGTCATTTTATCAAAAAGACAGTTGCACAAGAATGTTTATTGCAGCATACATAGTTCACAATTGCAAAGATATGGAATGAACCCAAGTGCCCATCAATTCATGAATGGATTAATAAAATGTGGTGTCTGTATACCATGGAGTACTACTCAGTCACACACACAAAATAATTAATACCTTTTGTAACAATCTGGATGGAAGTGGAGACCATTCTCCTAAGTGAAGTATTGCAAGAATGGAAAAAGAAACACTACATCTACTCACTATTAAATTGGAACTAACCAAAGAGTCCTCATGTACACAAATACGAAGTGAAGCTCAGTGGAAATCAAACAGGTGGCAGGGGGTATAAGGGGAAATGGGTGAAATCATACCTAACTTGTACAATGTACACTTATCTAGGAGACTGGCACACTTATAACTTTGTCTCAAGCAGTACAAAAGCAATCCACGTAACCATATTATTTGTACCCCTATAATATTCTGAAATAGAATTAAAAAAACCTAAAATAATAGGCAAAACAGTGCTTATATGTGAAACATATGTGGGAAAGTCATTTTAATGACGATTAAGGTTTTAATCACAAATAATATTAAGAAGCTTTATACACTTCCTGCGCTGTCAGAAATTAAAAGCAAGATCTCCATTCTCACAAATAGTGGGTAAGTTTTCTGAGCTTAGTTTCAGCAGCACATTTTAGACCAAGATGCAAGAAATTTCTATATTTCAAAATATATTTGTGCAATTGAGCTGTTTTTACCTAACCTTCAATTGAAAATGATTAATCTGCAATGTAATGACATGCTAAAAGGCAAATATCAAGAGAAGAACCTAATAAAATTTTGTAATTTTCTTTCCAAGCAATGAATATGCTCAATTAAAATCATATGGTCATGAACTGCAGTATTTAGCGGTGCCTATCTCTGTGAAAAGAATTTTCAAAGATGAAGTATGTAATATAATGCAAAATCTCATTACAGGTCAGCATTCACAGATGAACCGAAAATTTGATGATAGGGAACTGTAATAAGCTAAATGTCCCCTCCAAAGAATGCTATTTTTCTCATTAGTAGACTTGTACCACAAAAATTTGTACTCAATTATATTTTTAATATCTGAACTCATTGGCTTAGCTTTTCTTTTTTTTTTTAACCCAATACTCACTTGGGTATTTATTTACCAAATCTGGAACATCTGGCTAAAATATATGACTTTTGTCTTAAAAATTATTGCTATTGATGCCTATATTTCTGTAATAGTTTTTAGCTTCTAACCAAAGATCATTGTTTAAAAGGAAAAGCTTTACAGAAAACCTTTTCCTGGGGTTATTTTTCATAAAATTTTTGTCTTGCCCTTAGAAACAGAAAACACCTCACTCTATAAATTTTGAGCTTTATTTGCTCTTTTAATAATTAGTCTTCAATCTTAAATTATCTACTAAACAGTGATAGACATGATATAAAAAGTCAACTGATTCTACAAATTGGCCATTCATGTGTGTGACCTGGAATTTCCAAACTAGTAATAAATACTATTGTTAATGTAGTTTGAAAATAGAAACTACTCAAAGTGACTCATGATGCATCCTGCAACATAAATTTGCATTTTATATCAGATTTCTATTTTTTTCCTGATAAACTTAACCTTTTATAACCAGCTATCTTTTAAAAGCAAACGTAGGTTGAAGTATCTGAAGAATGGGAAAACAAACACCTGTACTCTCTAATAAACTGGAACTAACTGATGGGCATACATGTGCACAGAGAGAAAAGTCACTGGCTATCAAGTGGGGGGACAGCGGCAAAAACCTAGCTAATGGGTACACTGAACTCTATTCGGGTGATGGACACACTCATAGCCCTGACTCAAACATTACAAAAGCGATCCATGTAACAAAAACATTTGTACCCTGTTAATATTTTGAAATAAAAAAAAGTAAACATAAGAAAAATGCACACAACTTTTATGATCATACCAGAATACTTTTAAAAAACCATGTAAGTCAGACAAGTCCTAATTCTGACCTATCACAAGAGGTAAAAGATAAATTTCAAAGTAGTAACAGTTTTATTTGCTATTATAACATTCAATTCACATTTGAGTATCATAGTAAAAATAACCTGCATTATGCTTTATCAATATGATCCTACTATTCTGAGTTAGGAAAATATAGTAAGACAAACTCACATTACTTTTTTCCAGAGACAAATTGTAGATTCTCATGTTAACTCAATACTTCCTACCTTGCCATAGATATAAAAACTATATGATAAAAGTGGATTATGTGGTCTACAGCATTTTGTGTAATTTTGTGGTTTGCGAATGCTGTTTATGTGTCAACCATTTAATCCTGAGTGTTAGACCACTAATGAAGATAGGTAAGGAAAATATAAAATATTAATGGTATCAGCTATCTGAGAAACTTAAATACCACAGGCTTTATATTTATTTCTGTACACATTTATTCCATACATACTACTTATAAAATCTGCTTAAATATTCTCTATGAAGAAATCAAACTTTTCTGAGCAGGTGAGTATTTAAGCTGAATACACCAATTCAAACCACCATTTTTTTAAAGACCTTTGACCACAAATGTCAAAATGTTTCTATCCCCTTCCACACTCAAACAAGAGACAAATGAATTTTGATAAACTCTAGTATTTATTAAATTATAAATTTTGTAATCAAAAAGAAAAATGTGGATCAAGAGAAACCTTAGACTCTAAGGACTAGACAGCAAAGCCTATGGGAACGCCATGAAGTGTGTTACAAAGATTCTGAAACATAAGTTATTAGCTGTTTTCTTTACATTTCCATTTCAATAACTTTACTATAAAATAGTTGTTATTCATCTATTTTAAAATCTCAGATTCACATCTATTCTCATATTAAATTAAGCTTCCTGCTCATAATGATATCAAACATCTCATAGTTGCCAAATTTTAGTAATGGTTTTATACCAATCCATGCAGAAAAATAAGACACAATGCAAAAGTCAGATGAGGACCATTAATGCACAGATAAATACACACACATTGGCCAAAAGAACTAAAGAAATTAACAACAACAAAAAAAAACTATAAACAGACCTCAAGAAAACTGGGTTATTACTAAATGGCTGTCACTATTAACACGCAAATTCCTTACATTAAATAAATTTCTCTCAACAGAGACATGTTAGACATTTTAATTACAGGTCTATCCTTCCCACACCCCTTCCCACCCCAATTCCCAAAATGCACTACTAGGGATGAGTATAATGTTATGTGGGCAGAAATTTACAGATAACCCTTTCAACATTAAGTATGGAGTTGAAGGCTTTATTTAAACTTCAGTTACTGTGCACTGTCCATCAGGCCTTCTAGATCTGACACTGACACTCACTGTTCCACCCCCTGCTACTGACCGATCAGTTCCTGATCGATCAGGTACTATCTGATTTGCATTAGGAATCAGAAGTCTCTGTTGGGTCAAGGAGTGCTGTGCAACAACCGCAGATACATCCTCACTATCACTACTGGCATCTGATTCGGTTTCTTCGATGGAGGTGTCTGGTGCAGGTACCCTGCCTGAAGACGGTGATTCATGATCTTCTTCTCCTTCCCCCCTATGACTCCTTTCAGCTATGTTGTCTCCACTGAGTTGTAAATGAGCAAAAGAGTCTTCCAGAGAAGTGCTTGCATCAGGGGATGGGGTTGCGGGACTTGTTAACTGACCATCTACTGACGTGAGAGGCCTTACAACAGAAGACGACACTAGAGGCTGAACAGAAGCTCCACTCTGTGCTGATATACTGTCCGCTCCATCAGCAGAGCTCTCTCTTGCTAGGTTTACAGTATTAGCATCACAGTCTAGCCTAAGGCCAGCTACTCCCTTCTTTGGTATATCTATTATATCTCGCTTAATCTTCCTGCGACGTCCATGTTCATTTCTCCTATATTGAACCATATTTTCGAGATCAGCAACATATAAAAACCCAGCAATTAACATTTCAGTGTTCTTTTTACCTTTGGAAAAAGCATCTTCCAGCTCTCTACTAGTGCGCTCATCATACTGCCACCACCCATTTCTTCCTTCGTAATACCATGCATATTCACCATTTCCTCTACTTGCTGCCTTGAGTTCTTCAGGTGACAGCAGGGTTGGCTTGTCAAGAAAATCCTCAGGAATTTCTTGTCGACAAAGAGCACAGCGCTTTCCAAGCCAGGAAGCTCCCTTTACACACAGATAGCAGAAAACATGCTTACAGGGCAGACTGACCGGGTGAACACATGTTTGCAGACAAATGGCACATTCAGGGACGGTTAGAGAAGGTGTAGTATTAGAACAGGACTCATTTGCTTTCCTGTTCGTAGGAAGCATGTTTATTGAGTGATCAATTTCACCACAGCCAGCCATCCTAAGAAAAGAAGGACAAATACATAGCATATTAAAATCATGTTGTAATCCTTTCAATAGCTTATTAAGCAATTAAGAAAACACTTATTAAACACCTATTATATGCTTTAAATCCAAGTCACATCCTGGACAATGGGGAGCCAAAGATGAAAGTAGAGAAAAAAACTGTGTGTGTGTAGAAATCTTTTTGATCTGTGTTTGTGTGTCATCGGTTTTTACTTGCAGGGGGCAACAAAGCACACAAAAGTGAAGCAAAAACCCCCAAACTAAAAAAAACACAAGGTATAATATATTTTAAATAAATATACCATCTCTAGTCAGACACAGAATTTATAAAACAGAAACACAAAGATTTAAAAATGTACAATCCATTCTAGACTGACTTTACAATCAGTCTGGAAAGTAGTTTAAGAAACAGAAAACAGCTAAAATTAATTCAGATTATAATTACAGAAGGCAATTTTTATAGACTTTTAGGATATTACTATGGTAATTTTAGAAATATTACCATATATTAATATACTTTTGGTATGTGACAAATAGAACATTTGAAATTAAGACTAAGGCTGAAATCCTAGAAGTTCCCCATCTCTGCTATATACTAAAAATACTGGTTCATATAGGTGTTTCTGTCATACTTGACCATTTCCTCTGTGTAAAAAACTCTTCTATGGGTTTTT
This sequence comes from Microcebus murinus, assembly GCF_040939455.1. Taxonomy (NCBI): domain Eukaryota; kingdom Metazoa; phylum Chordata; class Mammalia; order Primates; family Cheirogaleidae; genus Microcebus; species Microcebus murinus. The sequence continues at coordinate 34,146,343 of NC_134108.1, forward strand.
TGTAACCGTTGCCTTTTTCTATTTTTCTAAACCATATGTTCTTCTCACTATATTCTTTCAACATGATTTCATCTATTCTCATGGCTTCAATTATTACCTATATAACAGGTGACACACAAATTAGTATAACTAGCCCAGACTTCTCTTTTCAGCCATGGATCTATTTCTAAATTGCCTATTTTAAATATTTTCTATGATGTCTTGAACATAACAAAAACTGAACTCATGATCTGCCTGCTTCCTTCTTAGTAGCTCCCTAACCTTCCCACCTACCCTCCTCTGACCCTGTGACACCACTAACCCTCTGCTTATACAATCCAGAATCCAGCCTGGAAACAACCCTTCTCCTACCTCTCGCCATCCAAAACATTAGCAAGTAGTATCAATTTTATCTCCTAAATATCTCCTGAATCTGTCTATCCATCTCCTACCCTTCCCTAGCCACTAAGCACACACTGTTTATTAAGTTACTATGTGTGCCTTTTAACTAGTCAGCCACACACCCCTTGCTAAAAAAGTTGATTTTAAAATCTCTAACAGGATCTATACACCCTGCACGGTCTGGACCCTACCTCCCATGCCAGCCTCATTGCACATCAAACTTCCCCTTGATCAGTCTTCTAGCCACACTGGCTACCTGCTCCAGTAATAGCTTTTCTCTATATGTTACACTTCCTCCTTACCTCCTGCCTGCCACATGCCTCCCAGTGGGCAAACCACTACACCATGATTACATCAAATCACACTATTAACTTACTATCATGTGTTCCTCATTCCTTATCAGAATTGCAATGTTACACTTATTTATGTGTTCTTTGTTAATGTGCTTTTACAAAGGTGGGGAACAGGTCACTTTTGACTTATCTCTGCATTTTCATACAGGACCTGGCAGACAGAGAACACCATATATTTGCCCTGAAGAGGAGGGAGAAAAAAAGACAGGATTTGTCAAATTGGATGTATCAAACTTAAACACTAACGTAAAACTTGATTTTGTGATTAAATTCAATAATCCAAGTAGAACGACCAGTAACACTTACTGGTTGTTATACTATCGTAAGTACTAAATAAACATTCATTGCCTTTACTTTATTTGAAGTCTCTTTCTCCCACCTTACTTTTTCCACATAGGATTATTCCCTGGCTCTTGTAAAATGCCTTGATGTCTAGGCAGCCATGACCTTCCCCTCCTCATTCCCTTGGTTTGAAAAATATTTCCTACTTTTTTTCAATTATTAAAATTCTACCATTTTTTTAAGGCCAAGCTAAAAGTTCTTCTGTTCACTTCATTCCATCAGATGGAATTAATTTCTTCCTCCTCTCAGTTCCAACAGCATTTTATTGTTACATCAATATGGCATCTGTCCTGCTGTTTATTAATTACATATGTGTCTCACTAGCTCCTAGACTATCTGACCTATAAGATTTTTTTTTTAATGTAGATAAATAAATGGATGGGACTGAATAAAGATACTATGTATTTGTCCCAATTATAAAGAAAAATCCTGTTATCTTTTTTCTTAATCAAATTCTCAACACTGAATAAGAATATTATACTTTTAATGGGAGGATATAATCAGAATATCATATTGGAAAAGTAGATAGTGGAAGTTTAATGTGTAACTGGGAAAATGTAAAATAGTATCTATCAGGGTGATTCTTTGGTCCAATAATTTAAACACTATAATCACTGAGACTTTAGAAGCCAATAAAATATTCACTGCATTTCTCATAAGTGACATCAAATTGCACAGTATTCAAATTAATTTGGAAAATAGAAATATGATGTTCACTGTGGGAAAATGTTACATCAATAATAGAATGAAGTTCAATATGGGCAAGTTGAAGGTACTGTAACTGTTTAAAGCATATTACACAAAGACTAAATGATAGGAAAGCACAACTAGTAAAACTGAGGATAAGACTGAATCAATATGAATAAAAAGCAATAACATACTAAATTTTTAAAATTCAATTATGGTATAAAGAAAATCCTTTATTTTAGTGAAAACAAGTTTTTAGTAACTAGTATTTTTATAACCCAGAAGTCTCTCTTATTTATAAAAGCTGATACACTATCTGCCTAGCTTGGTTATTTAAGTAAATTACTATGTAGAGAAAAGGTAGAATCTAGAGGACCTAACGATTGCGCCAGTTTTTTTTTTTTTTTTGAGACAGAGTCTCGCTTTGTTGCCCAGGCTAGAGTGAGTGCCGTGGCGTCAGCCTAGCTCACAGCAACCTCAAACTCCTGGGCTCGAGGGATCCTTCTGCCTCAGCCTCCCGGGTAGCTGGGACTACAGGCATGCGCCACCATGCCCGGCTAATTTTTTTATATATATATCAGTTGGCCAATTAATTTCTTTCTATTTATAGTAGAGACGGGGTCTCGCTCTTGCTCAGGCTGGTTTTGAACTCCTGACCTTGAGCAATCCGCCCGCCTCGGCCTCCCAAGAGCTAGGATTACAGGCGTGAGCCACAGCGCCCGGCCTTAAGCTTTCTATAAGCAAATTCCTCTGTCTTCAGTTTCACTTCTTATATTTTTCCCTTTGAGAAGACTTTTGGAAATCTACATTAACAAAAATTTAACATGAATGAAATTGTTAACTCAATATTAAGTATCTGTATGTCAACAGAAAATGCTTATTTTGTATAAATAAAACTAAATATGACAGATACTTGATTTATCATAGTTTATACCAGTGCACTTAATTTATTGCAGCTTTGGAAAAACCATGGTGCTACACTTACATTTCTATTACAGATCCCACAGACGCCTGCCACAAAAATAAAGCATCTTCTTCACCAGCAGCCAGCCAGTTAGCAGTATTTTCTCTTCCACTGCTAGTTCATTCTTGTTGCTGCAAAAGAAAACAATTCCAACATCAACTTCTCTACAAACTAAGATCAACTAAATTCGTCAATTATGTACAATCCTTGAACAAAATTCAGTGGCAAATTTTATCTTACAAGTGACAAAAAAAATCAAGACAAAGATGTCCGCTTTCACCACTGGTATTCAACACTACTGTAAGTTCTAACAGAGTGATTAGATTGGAAAAAGAAATAAAAGGCATACAAATCGGTAAGGAAGAAGTAAAACTATCTCTATTCTCTCTCTACAGAAAATCCCAAAAAAGCCATTAATAATAAACAAATTCAGCAAAGTTGCAGATTATAAATTCAACACATAAAAAAAAATCAGTTGTGTTTTGATACACTAAGAGTTAACAATGCAAAGAGGAAATCAAGAAAGTAATTCCATTCATAATCATATCTAAAGGAATAAAACAGCTGGTAATCAACTTAACCAAGGAGGTGAAAGACTTGTACATTGAAAACTATAAAACATTACTGAAAGAAACTAAAGCAGAACTAAGTAAACAGACAACTTATGTTCATGGACTGGAAGACTTAACATGTTAAGACAACAATAATACCCAAAGTGATCTACAGATTCAATATAATTCCAATCAAAATTCTAACAATGTTTTTGTAGAAATAGAAAGATCAATCCTCAAATTCTTATGGAATTGCAAAGGGCCCCAAATAACTCAAACAATATTGAAAAAGAAAAAAGTTGAAGAACTCACACTTCCCAATGTCAAAATTTACTAAAAAGCTATGGTAATAAAGACAGTGTTGTAATGGCATTATGACAGACAAATACACCAATGGTATAGAATTGAGACTCCAAAAATAAACCCATATATCTATAGCCAACTGAGTTTTAAAAAGGGTGTCACAAGTCCATTAAATGGGGAAAGATCAGTCTCCAACAAATGCTACAACAGTTGGATTTCCACATGTAAAAGAATGAAGTCAGACCCCTACCTTACACCATATATAAAAAACTTAACTCAAAATAGATCAATGACCTAAATGTAAGAAGTAAAACCATGAAACTTTTAGAAGAAAACACAGGGGCAAATCTTCATGACCTTGGATTTGGCAATGGGTTCCTGGATTATGACATCAAAAGTACAAGAAACAAAACAAATGGATAACTGAACTTTATCAAAATTAAACACTTTTGTGCAACAAAAGAAATTTTCAAGAAAGTAAAAAGACAACCTACAGAATGAGAGAAAATGTGTGCAAATCACATATCTGATAAGGGTTTAATATCCAGCATATATAAAGAACTCCTACAACTCAACAAGAAAAAGACAACCCAATTAAATGTGAGCAAAGAACCTGAATAAACATTTCTCCAAAGACGATATATATATATGGCCAATATATATATATACATATATATATATATATATATATATATATATATATATATAGCCAATAAGCGCACAAAAAGATGCTGTGCTAAAGATGTATCTATTAGGAGGGCTATAACTTTTTTAAAAAGAGAAAAAGTGTTGGAAGGAAGCAGAGAAATTGGGCCTTTGAACACTGCTGGTGGGGATGTAAAATAGTGTAGCTGCTGTGGTTAACGATTTGGTGGTTCCCCCAAAAGTTAAACATATAATTACCACATAACCCAGCAATTCCACTCCTAGGTATATACTAACATTATACTAAGTGAAAGAAGCCAGACACAAAGAGACAAAGGCACAAGTGTTGTATGATTCTACTTAGATGAAATATCAAGAATAAGTAAATTCGTAGAAACTAGGGCTAGGAAAAGAGAATGGGGTGTTATTGCCTAATGGGTACAGTTTCTAATGATGAAAAAGTTGTGGAAATATTAGGTTATTAAGCATGAAATGTCCAATTTCCTTAAGTACTAAGTTTGACAGCTGATACTGCTGACATTTCACTTTGACATTTCTTGTTTTATTTTTACCATGAAGGTACATCCTCATTCTTTCAAATGCATGGTTTGCCTTGTGAATCTTTCAAATTCTTTTAAATTCTTTTTAGAGTAATTTTTGTGAAATCCCAGATAAGTCAAAACTTTGTGTTATTTTCAAACATGAGTTCTGTACTGAAACCAGTGCTGCACAGATAGCTCAAAATATCAACAAACTCTTTGGAAATTATGTGGCTAATGAATGCACAGTACACAGATGATTTGAGAAGTTCCATTACAGTGATCTGAATCTTGAAACTGAGCCACTTGGGCGACCTGAGACCAGGTGGATGACGAGCTGAAAGGTGTAGCGGAAGCAAATCCATCTCAACCTACACATGAATTAGCATCAAGGTTTTTTTTTAATTGAAGACAGAGTCTCACTCTTGTTGCCTGGGCTAGAGTGCTGTGGCGTCAGCCTAGCTCACAGCAACCTCAAACTCCTGGGCTCAAAGTGATCCTCCTGCCTCAGCCTCCCGAGTAGGACTTGGTACTACAGGCATGTGCCACCATGCCTGGCTAATTTTTTCTATATATTTTTAGTCGAGATGGGGTCTCGCTCTTGCTCAGGCTGGTCTCAAATCCCTAAGCTCAAACAATCTTCCAGCCTCGGCCTCCCAGAGTGCTAGGATTACAGGTGTGAGCCACCACGCCCGGTCAGCATCAAGGTTTTTGACATTACTATTCCAACAATATTGCACCATTGGAAACAAATGCACAGGGTAAAGAAGCTGGATAGATGAGTACCGCATGAATTAAATGAGCATCAGAAGACAAACTGTCTTGAAGCTTGCCTTTCTTTGCTGTCACGACATAAAGGCAAACCATTCCTACACCGTATTATTATGTGTGATGAGAAATGGATTCTTTTTGACAATCACAAGCTTTAAGCACAAAGGTTGGATAAAGATGAAGTGCTGAAACACAGTCCAAAACCGAACAGTCATCAAAAAAAGCTAATGGTGTCTGGTGGTCCAGCGCTGGTATTCTCCACTACAGCTTCATGAAATGTGGTCTATTGATTATAGCAGATGTCTACTGCAACTAATCGGATGAAATGCTGAGGATGCTTGTGATTAAGCAGCCAAGACTGGTCAACAGAGACACGCCAATCCTCTTGCAAGACAATGCACAACCACGTCACACAAGCAACACTGCTCAAACTATAGAGGCCGGACTTGGAAACTCTCTGTCATCCACCATATTTACCAGACCTTGCACCAATGACTACCATTTCTTCCAGGTGTTGGATCACTTCTTGCAAGGAAAAATATTCAATTCTCAACAAGCTGTGGAAAACACCTTTTGCGATTTCATCGTCACTTGATCTCCAGGCTTCTGGCTACTGACATACACAAACTACCATTAAGATGGCAAAATTGTGTCAATAGTTTAGGTGCATACTTTGATTAACTGTACTGCTTTTAGTTTGAGACATAATAAACTTAATTTTGATTCAAAATTGGACATTTCCTATTTAATAATCTATGGTGGTGATGGTTGCATAACATTGTAAATAAAATTAATCACAATGAATTGTACACTTAAAAATGATTAAAATGGTAAATTTTATGTTACTTATATTTTATCAAGCACCATTCAAAATACCATTTCAGTCATTAATCTTCTTTCTTCTCATTCAGTATTTCTTCCTTCTACTTTGCCATGCTCACTCCAGGAGGCACATACTACACAGAACTTACTTGGAATCAAGCACACATGACAACTAAAGAGATGACAGACCTCAAGGTAAAGACAAGATAGGAGAGACTTGAATCTTCTTTCAGTTCTATGTGCCTCTGTAGGCATCTTTCTAAGTGTAGGCATCTTTCTCCCTAAGGTATCTAAGAGTCTAGTGTTTAAAGATAAACATTTTTAATGCCATATGCGGCCTCTAAATACAAGCTGACTTATCCCACCAAATATTTAAGAGAATAATAATCTGTTTCAAAATCAGAGAACTTTCAACAGTAAGTGACTAAACAAGGTTTCTAAGTCACCTGGCTTTTTGTTTTACTCTGACTTTAGATGATACAGACCCATGTTCTGACTGTCCTCCCAACCTTTTCATTTTATCCTATAGGTTCCTACTACTTCAATGGTGTCACAGAAGACTTCATTCATTTCCCTCCTGCAGCCTACTCAAAACAGAAACTATATATCCCATACACTTCCTATCTGCAAGACAGAGGGGACATTCCACTGCTCTAATATCATTCCTTATTCTTTGTAATCTCTACCATTGGCCACAACATACTCTACAATCCAGTACAGCTGTTCTCATTCAACCTTTATACTGACTTCATCTTTTCACTACTGATCATTCTCTTCACTCTAACTTCTGACATCACTATGAGCCTATTTAAATATCCTTGAGAGTGAACCATCCAACCTCTATCTCAGAGGTGCCCAAACTTGCCCCAATGTCTGTTCATCAGAATCACTGAAGCTGCTTGTTAAAAATACACATTTTCAGGGTCTCACCCCTAGAGATTCTAAGCTACAGTAGACCTAAGCCCAGAAATCTCAGCCCAGGTGATACTGACACAAGTAGTCAATCATATACAATTTGATAAACACTGTCCTCAATTTTCAATTCCTAAAATCCTAAATTCAATCCTAAATTCATCTTTCCAGGAACAAAATATCACGGCCACATTTGGAACTGCCACCTAAAACTGCTGCTTCCATGAAATCTAAATTCCACTCTCAGATCACACACTCTGGTCCTTCCAGCTCACTCCCTCATTTCCACACCTGCTCTTTAATTTCATGGCGACTTCTGGTCTCTTGAAGCTTCCCTTTTCTTTATCCAGTTCCGGATCTCATTTCCCTTTTTGCCCAATCGGGAACCCAATCATTTTAACTTCCTTCTTAACAGAACCTTTGGCTGCCTCTAAACACACAATCCACAAACCCCCATTTCAGCATGATTCTTGCAGTATGCCATCTCAGCTTCAAGGCTTTAACAACTTAGTGTTAATGGAGAAAAAGAGAAAATCTTTTCTCACTACCCACCCACCTCCCCATACCCCGCCAAACAACCATACCAAATTCTGTCAACTTATATCCCGAATTCCTTTGGGATATATCCTATACTCTCTACCCATTAATGGTGCCCTAGTTTAGACCAGTATGATCTCTCACCTGTACTACTATTGAGACTAACTACCTTGCTTTAGTATCACCCTCAAATTCATTCACTAAGCCTCTGAGTGATATATTTAAAGGCAAAATGGATGATGTTCTTTCCATATTTAAAGCCCAATACTGGCTTCCCAGCCTATACAATAAAGACAAGGCACCTCAGGACAACATTCAAAATCCTTAAAGATGTGAACCCTAAATAACTCTCTAGGCTTATATATCTCTGACAACTACCCTTACAGATTAATACTCTAGTTATATCAAATTACGCATAGTCCTCCAAACCTCCCTTTGTATCCGGTCTGGTATAGCCTATTCTTTTACAGCTTATGAATGTCTATTTGTTCTTCAATATATCACACAGGAATGATCATCCCTACCATTTTCTCTGATTAACTCTGAAAGTTAATTGTTTCTTCCTCTATATTTTGTACATTTTTCTATTACTAAACTTATCACATGCACTGACATCATTTGTCTGTGAAGCCTGACTCTTCTACTAAACCATGAGCCCTCTGAAGATAGGAACCATTTTTACATCTCTAAGTGGCTAGTAAACTGCCAATTAATTATTCTGTTGATTTGAACTGGTATTTGTTGGATAGCTGAAAAATTAACTTTCTAAAGTAACCACTGAGAGAAACAGAATATCAAAGGCTTAAATTTATTTACTCACATAACATAGCATTTGAGTTCTAATCATAAACAAGGCATCCAGCTGGAAGCTACAAGCTATATAATGATATTTAGTTCTAATCCTTTAAAAAAACTTTTAAATCTAAAGGAGTTCCTATATTTACAAATTTAAGATTCAGGCCATCTTTGTATCTTTTGGCAAGCACATCATTTACCCAACTATTGTTCAGTGGCAACAAATTTTCCCGAATGCAGATAAAAATCCAAGCACAAACCAAAATGGGTTTCTAGACAGCCAAAACAGATTTACAAAGCTCATGCCAAAATAAAGGTTAATATTCTTCACTACGATGACCATGTAAGACAGCCCAGAAGCTGTCTAGTTTGCCCCTTTCTCAACATGTTACAGTTTGGAAAATATGGAGACACTCTACCCTTTAACTATCACAAAGGTTTCTGGACCATTATTCTAGTCAATTTACTCTTACTTTACCCACAATTCTAAGATGGAGTTTTTGAGTCCACAAACTCCTGCTAGGTGTTGCTACTGGTAAGTAGAATGTTGTTCACTAGCTTACAAGTATTTTAAGACATATCAATCTACCATTTTAATCTCTTACTTCTAGGACATATTTGATTTAATGTTAAAACCTCTAGTCAGAAAGATTTAATTACATTTCTTAAAAATCTTGATCAGTTTATACTTCAGTAATTCAGATGTATAGAAAGTATTGTTTTACTTTTATGAAATACACAGAAATACCTGTTCTTATTTCTAATCCTCTTTCTCTCTTACATTTATTTACATATTCTCTCTTTTAACATACCTCATCTCTTCTCTATTTACTTACTTTATTCAGGTATTATCCATAAATATTTTATCTCTGAAACAAAAGTTGATGCTTAAAGAAATCTAAGTTAGCTGAAGCAAAGTAGCTTCAAAATAATGCACAAAAATCCTCTTTTAAAAAAACCCTTATTTGGGCACCTAAATAAGTTGTAAACTTTTTAATAAAACTATTTCACATAGTTAAAATAAAGCTATAGCCACAAATATTAATGTAAAACTTTTGTTACATATACACTAGGAGAAAAAAGGTGGCAAAAAAATATTGTAATTAATCCAAGGGGATGCAGTTTTCTCATTTTGCTTCCCTTACTTGAAGACTAATAACTGAATTCAAGTAATTTATCAATAAAATAGCATAACAACTTGAAAAATACCTTTAAAAAGCACACATTTTTTAAAAAAGCACACATAAACCATGGAACAGGGACCTATTTAGCCAGTAGTACTCAAATAACAGCCAAGCATCAATGAACAAAGATACTTTCCTTCAACATGAACATTTTCCTTCAATACAAAGAATACCCTTATCCTCATCACACCCCTCTAGTCCAGCTATGTTTAGCAGTAAAGGTTGTATCAGTGACCATATCCACATTCCAGTAGGACCTTTCCTTATATTAATTAGTGCCCTTTAAAAAAACCACAATATTTATTTTAGCCTGATATTTCTTCAATTTTTCTAGTCTACGGTAATTTCTAGGACTCTCATAGAAATGCCTTCCTCTAATTTTCAAAATCTTCATGATTTCATTTCTCCTTCCAAAGATCTTTAACAATAAAATAGTCTCGTACAGCTGATCCTTGAATATGGCTTGTGCAGGTTTACCTACATATATGAATTTTTTTCAATAAGTACACTGAAAAATTTTTTGAAGATTTGTGACAATTTGAAAAACTCACAAACTGTATAGCCTAGAATTATCCAAAAAATAAATAAGAAAAAGTTATGCCATGAATGCATAAAATATATGAACACACTAGTCTATTACTACCATAAAATATACCAAGCTATAAAAAGTTAAAATTTATGCAAACACAGGCTGCAAAGGGTACCTCTAGCAGTTGAGAGAAATGTAAACAAATGTAAAGATGCAGTATTAAATCATAACCGCATCAAATAACTATAGTACATATTGTACTACTGTAATTTCATAGCCATGTCCTGTTGCTATTGTGGTGAGCTCAACTACTGTGAATTTGTTTAAAATGCCATGTGACAATCATCTCCACATAAGCAGTTTCTCTCTCCTCTCTCCAATAAATTATGCATACCAGTAAAAAGTGATCTCTCAAGGTTCTTCAGTATGTTTCATCATGTTTAGTGTAAACCTTGGATAACACCATGGGACCTATATGAAGTGCCACTAGTGATGCTGGAAGCGCTCCCCAGAAGCACAGAAAAGTCATGACATTTCAAGAAAAAGATGAATTGCTTGATATGTACCATACACTGAGGTCTAGAGCTGCAGTTGCCTACCATTTCAGACAGATGATTCATCTTATAATCAAATGATGTAAATTTACGGGATGGATAAATATAGTACTGTAAATGTTTTTCTTCCTTATGATTTTCTAATATTTTATCTAGCTTACTTCATTGTAAGTATATAACACATATAACATACCTAATCTGTGTTAATTGACTAAACATCGGTAAGACTACTTAAGCTCTGAGGGAGTCAAAATTTATACTCTGGCAGGGCTCACGCCTGTAATTCCATCACTCTGGGAGGCCCAGGCCAGAGGATTGCCTGAGGCCAGGGATTCAAGACCAGCCTGGACAACACAGTGAACCATCTTTACAAAAAATAAGAAAAATTTTAAACCAGGCATGGTGGTGTGCGCCTATAGTCCCAGCTACTCATTAGCTACTCAGGTGGCTATGGTAGGAGGATTAGGTGGGAGAAAACTCCCACCTTAGATCAGATTGAACTCCAGGAGTTCAAGATTATAGTGAGCTATGACTGTGCCACTGCATTCCAGCCTGGGTGATGACAGGGTGAGATCCTATCTCGAAGTAAAAAACAAACAAACAAACAACACTTATACTCAGATTTTGTACTGGGGGGGGGGGTTGGCACTCCTAACTCCATGCATTGTTCAAGGATCAACTGTACTATCCTATTATCTTAGAACATTCTTAAAATTATTTCACTTTTGATTATGTATTATCTCTCAAAAATACATTTGTAAAAAAACATAATTTGGCTCTTCTAGATCAAGATTTAGCAATACCACCCTGCCAAAAAAGTAACTCCAGCTAAAAGCAGACAAAAAACTTTAGAGTCTAGTGTAAACAGGAATCCTGCAGTATCCCTAAGAGGGCACAATACATACAATTTTAGTAAATCTTGCAAGCTATGGTGACTTTTTCGATTTCTATACTCCATGGGTAATTTTCAAAGCAGAGACTAAATGGATAATAAAGGTTGGGGAAGGAAAATGGACTAGAACTTATAGGAATCTAGGTCCTAGCTATGCAAACAAACTGTGGTCCCCAACCAGCAGTATCAGCATTACCTAGGAGTTCCTCACAAATGAAAATCTAAAGCTCCACCCTAGACCTACAGAATCAGATATCCAGGTGATTCATGTGTATATTAAAGTTAGTGAAGCACTATCAAACCCCTTATATCACTGAATCTTCAAAACAACCCTGTGAAATTTCCCAGTTAACAAATAAGAAAACTCAAGCTCAGAAAGTTAACCACTTTGGTACAAGCGTGGACTATAGTCAATAGCCCCAGATCAACACGCACAGCAGAGCATCGACTTTAGTCAACAGCCAAAAGCTTTCACTTTTACAGCTTTAATTTCTGCAGTTGCAGTGTGTAAATTCAGCTAATAAGTTACTACGAATCTGTGACCTTTTAATAAGTCCTTAGTAGGAGTTGTTATAGTTATTTTCCTAAAGCTGCCTATAAAGTAAAACAAGCTTTCAGTGCTTTAAAGCTTTCCTCATCACACAAGAGCAAAACAGATTCATCGTCTATGCACAGCACAGACTATCGAGCGGACTATGAGTGCCAGCTGTGGGCAAGGTTTTGCAGCCGGTGAGCGCTGTACTGAAGTTGTTAAATAACTTACCAAAGTCACAAAGGTATGAACATTGGGAAATGGGATTCAAACTCGGGTATATCTTTAAAAAATCCTTTCTACAATGTATTATCTCTCAGGGAAAAGGTCTAGAAAAGCATTATCTAACAGAAATATGATTCAAGCCACATATTTCAAATTTTCTATTAACCACATTAAGAATAATAAAGGTAGGCCGGGCAAGGTGGCTCACACCTGTAATCCTAGCTGTCTGGGAGGCCGAGGCCGGTGGATCATTTGAGCTCAGGAGTTCTAGACTAGCCTGAGCAAGAGTGAGACCCCGTCTGTACTAAAAAAACAATAGAAAGAAATTACCTGGACAACTAAAAATATATAGAAAAAAAAATTAGCCGGGCATGGTGGCACATGCCTGTAGTTCCAGCTACTCGGGAAGCTGAGGCAGAAGGATTGCTTGAACCCAAGAGTTTGAGGTTGCTGTGAGCTAGGCTGATGCCCAGGCAACAGAGTGAGACTCTGTCTCAAAATAATAATAATAAAGGTAAAATTAATTTCAATATTTTATTTAACTCAATGTATCTACAATAGTACCACTTCAATGTGTATTCAATATAAACAATGTGATATTTTACATTCTTGTGTGTATACTGTTTGAAATCCAGTGTGTATTTTATGCTTATATCACAATTAAATTGAAACTGGCAACATATCAAGTGCCTAAGAGCTCCATGTGACTAGTGGCTACTCCACTGGACAATGCAGGTCTAGAATGTCTTATATATTCATCTTTTTTTAATACAAAACTAATAAATTACTACAGGTATTGTTGAATAGAGAAAATGAACACCATGTTAATTTACCCAGACCTTTACTAAATATATATATAAAAAAGAAAATTGCATATTCTGTTATAATCAAAATTACAGGTGAATACAAGTTGATCCTTGAACAAAGTTGGGAGGTTAGCAGTGTCTACTTCCTGCACAGCTGAAAATTCATGTGTAAGATTTGTCTACCCCAAAACTTTATTACTAATAGCCTACTGTTGATGGGAAGCCTTACTGATAGATATATAACATAAACAGTTGATTAACACACATTTTGTATGTTACACATATTATACACTGTACTCTTACGATAAAGTAAGCAAGAAAAAAGAAAATGTTATTATGAAAAACATAAGGAAGACAAGATATATTTACTATTCATTAAGTGGAAGTGGATCACCATAAAGGCCTTCATCTGCAGGGTCTTCATGTTGAGTAGGCTCAGGAGAAGGAACAAGAGGAGGGGCTGGTCTTGTCTCAGGGGTGGCATGTGCAGAAAAAAATCCTTGTATAAACGGACCCAAACAGTTCAACCCTGAGCTGTTTAAACATCAACTATAATGTCAATTGGGCACAAAATAGAGCACACATGAGATACTCAGAACAGTAATGTGAAGAAGACCTAAAAACACTTCTATATGATTTGAAACCAAAGATTTCTAAAGAGTGAGGTGAGAAGGGATGCTTTTATTTTAGCTAAAAGGAAAATTTAAGATACAGCAGTATAATTTTAACTACAGGCCAGAATTAATTTGGCGAACATAAATAATTCAAACATACACAATCCCTGCTACAATAAATGACTTGTAGGTTATACACCAAACTCAATATGATGTTCTACCAATAAGATAACATAAAAAGAGAAAAGATCTGAAACTAAATTAGATACCTTGCTCCTTAATAATTCTGGAGGGGAAAAAAAGTGACAGGTAAAATGTAAAAATATATGAAGGAGTTTAGAGATTATCAGTGAATTTAAGGCTTTACTCACTCAACCAAGTAAATACAAAATAAATCTAATTAAAAGTGAAGTAAATTTGTACTATTTATAATTTGTGACCACTCAACAAATTCATGCTTCCACTTTTCAAGTCAGTTACAAGCTCAAAAAGGTCAACTTTTTTCAGATCCAAATAGTTACCTTTAATCAAAGAAAAAGGTGTGCATGTAACATCAATATAAAATACATATAAATAAAAAATAAAACACAAATGTCAAATTGTAAATATTTGAAGAGTTCCTGTTTTTTTTCAATTAACAGCTGTTTAATAGTTTTTACCCTTTATTAAAAATACACAAAACAGAAAATGTTCTATATAAAACCTCTCAGTGACAGAAAAAAAATACTTCAAACATTCCAACTTTTGGTGTAGAACTCAAAACAACAACAGAAAAATGATAAAGACCAGAAAAGGAGTAGAGAGCACAGGTGTGATTTAGCATTTATCAGATACATCTTAATATTTCTTAAAAAAGAGTCCCAAATTGAGGGATTTAACTAAATGTACTAATGTTTCCATTTTTAGCCTTCATCATCCCCTACTAAAAATCAGCTAACAAAAAGCATAGGTTATACTTGGAAACAAGTCTTCAGTCAAAATTCATTTCAACTAAATGGGGTTCAATATTCTACTATATTTTAAAGAATTACTTCCCTTATTCCATATCACTTCCCTTAAAAAACAATTACTGTATAGTAATTTATTTACTGACTTTACAATCTTCATACTTAAGGATTAAACCTGTAAATTTCCCCTAAAAAAATTTAAAAATGTGAGCTTTGCATTTTATTTAAATAAACCCCAGGAGTTGTAAATATAAACTAATACTGTCTTTTAATCATATCAAACTTACAAGTTTCATGGCCAGCAACCATTTTGTAAATAAGAGAGGCTCTTTTGCCAATTATCTGTGTGACCTTAGTCAAGTCATAACTCCCACGTCTTTGTCATTTCACCCTACTCTATAATTCTGTAATTCTAAGCTCTAAGTGCTTTAATTAACATTAATTTAACAACATTTTCAGTTTTAATTAACCCAAAAGATAATAGGCCATGAAAATTAAAGAGTCCATAAGTAAGCACAGGTGGTTGTAGCCAAGTGTTAATAAATTGGTTTCCATACCTACAAAGATTGTTCCTAATCCAGACTGTTGTTTCATAAATTTAGATTCCTTGGGCACAGGCAATCAAGCAAGAGAATGGAAAAAGCTTGTAGCACCTTCTAAGACTAGAGAAAAATAAGCATTAAAATTCCTGACAGTGTTGTCAGGCACTTCATGCTATTAGATAGCTAATACATAAAACAATATTCTTTAAGCAGATCAATGTGAAAAGATTATTTTTTTCTTCTAAGTCAAAATATCATTTTGGATTCTTAAAAAAAAAAGTCTGCTCCTTCTGACAATTCAAGTAGGTGGAAACTGAAACAAAACACTGTACCAGTTGACATGTCTCCTAAAAAAAGGTTATTTCTTTTTTTCTTTGCCATACCAATGGCCGGCTATTTGGAAAAAGTTTTCCTGATGACTATAATTCCACCCAGTTCTAAACAACTAGCAACAAACAAAAACCTTCAAATGTATTTTCATTCTGCCCACAACCTACACTGGCCCATTTGAGACATAAATTATCAATCAAACACTGGGCTTAACAAAATCCTCCACCTTAAGATATACAAAGCCAAAACAAACACATCCAAAATTCTATTTTTAGAGTGGCATTCACTCATCTGGCCTTCTCTTTAAAATGAGATTACTTGACCTATTTTCATGTGTTTTTTAGAGCACCCAGACACTTAACACAAAAAATATTTGCTAGTAAATAAAAACAGCAAAGCCAACATCTCAGTTATTTGTGTGGATCGTGTTATATTCATGTGTCCTTATATGCCACGTCTTTTAAAAGTCTAAACATAGATTCATTTACTAAAATGTCCTAGGTCTTCCAAATTGTGTGATTATATACCACTTCAATACCAATATTACAAGTTCACATCCCATTTGAAAAGTATAAATGGGGGGGGGAGATAAGCCCAGTACCTGAAATGTCAATCATACAAAGAACAAAGCGTTTTCTATCATCTCTTGGGTTTCTTCTCACCTCAGTTATACAGTTTCAATATTACAAAACTATTTAAAAAACAAAATGTTCAAAACTTGAGAAATAAATGCTCACTAAAATGGCACTTAAATAAAAACATACACCAAAATGAATAACAAGAAAAAAATCTAGTTGCCAGAACGTGTGTGCAAACTTACAGTCCTGCAGATTTTACCTATGGAGAGAACGGTTCCATCACCACCCTCTCAAAAACAATATTACAGACTTTCTCTAAGAGCCTTCAGAAAATAAGCAGCGACAACAATGGAAGACCGGCATTCTTTAAGACGGGATGGAGGGTAAGAAGAGAACTCTGCACCCAGCAACCAGAACAAAGCAACAGCCTGGGCTTTTAGGGCGCACGGAGGTTGGGGAGGCTCAACGGATATTCCAAGAGATCTAACTGTGCCGAAGCTCAACAGCCGTCAAAACAAGCAGGAATATGCAGCACTGGGTTTCACCAGGACAGGGTGAAGGGATTGCTCTACTTCGTATTAGGCAAGACCCTGGCACTGAGCAGAAGGAAGGAGAAAAGAGAAAGAAGCAGGCAAAGGCAGTCCGGGAAAAGACAACATGTAGACTGTACGCCCTAGCTTCGCTCTGACCCAAGGCCCAAAGTGTTTGGCTCTAACAGAAAACAGGGAGCAGCTTACGCCCCAAGTCGCCGCCGCCCCTAAACCTTGAGGCCAGAAGGTCCCTGGGCACAGGCCTGACACCACCGCCGAGGGGAAGGAGAGGGACCCGCCTGCCACCAAGGGCAGCGATGCGGACCCGGCGGAAGAGGCTGCGCAGTAATGGCCGCTGCTCCGCCTCTAGCGCCCGGACCGAGCCAAGCTCCGGCCGTCGCCCTGGGCAGGGGCTGCGGCACCCGCCGGCAACGCAGAGGCCGTCACAGTCTTCTTGCCTGCGACAGCAGCCAAGGCGGGGGCGGCGGAAAGGGCTGAGCTGTCCCATCCCGCCTCCGCGCGGACAGCCGGAGCCGCGCCAGCCCAAGGGCGTCCATCTACGTACCGGCCCCTGACCCCGCCGCCGCCCCTCTCAGGCCCCAAGCGCAGGGCCGACCCGGAGCGCGTCGCGACTGGAGGTGACACGGCCATCTGGGCCTCCTCTCCCCGAGTTAGGATACCGGAGTGGCCAGCCTTCACCCTGCCCCCCGCGAGGGCTTCGCCCCGACTCCCACCTCTACGGCCACAGCCGCGGCCACCTCGCTGTCTTTTTTCTCTTCGGCCTCGGAGCCCGCAGCGGCCGGGAACGCGCGCGGCCGTCACGTGACCGCCCGGCGCGTCTCGGGGGCGGGGCCGGCGGGGCGGAAGCCGCACGGCGCACTCGCGAGCTCGCTGCGGCGCCTCCCCGCCCTGTTTCTTTCTCTTCGCTCCGCCCTTGGGTCACGGCGCCGCGCGCCTGCGATTTGCCGGAGACCGGCGGTTTCGCTCCCTGCATCCTTCTGACTGCTTTACATTTTACTTTATTTGTATTAGGCGCTAGCGGCTCTAATGCACGTCCACTAGAAAGAGATTGGGAGTGGAGAAAGTAAAAAGCGTGTCGGACCATTAGGTAGCAACACTCAAAAATCCAGCTTTGAAACCCAAAGAAGCCCTTGGGCGCCTAGCTGAGTTTCAGTTTGAAGATCCCTAAGCAAAAGTACTGTGTGTTCTCTTTTATCAATAAAGGGGGGCGAGGCAGGAAGTACACTAGGACGTTCCAATTTATTCACCTTCTGAATGCTTGAAAAATTTAATCGAAAAGAAACAGATATTACTTTCTTTGTGAAAAGAATAGAGCATAAGAAGCTTGAGGAAGAAATCGGCATAAGAATCTAAAATTAAAGATTATTTTAATTACAAGCGTGTGTTTTTAAACATCAAAACTCTAGCATTCTTCAATTTCATTTTAGCATGTGCATTGCCTTTTTCAGAACTAAGTATTAATTTATAGTAAAATGAAGAGAGTGAAAGCGTTCCTCTTATCTTGGAAAGAGTATGTATTTCAACACTATGACAATATTCTTATTTGCAATGATGTTGCATTTTGAGATTTCATTCGGGATTGGACGTTTTCAGTGCTCTTATATGTATAGAAATGTGTATGTTTTGTAGTATTCCCTGAATTCAATGTATTTCGAGGTTCTTATTCATATATATGAATACATAAACCAATCTCTGGAAGGGTGCTATTTAGTTCAATGATGTTGACTCATGTAAGCAATACTATTTTTCGCATAACTTCTATAAATGTAAACATGCTTTGCTTTAACCTTAGTTCCCTACTTTTATTAACAACCCAGTTTTACCCTTCTATCCCACACAACCCATGAACAGATAGCAAAAATTTGATGCCTAAAGATTCCAGCTTGAAGAGATTAACAATGTGTCAGGCATTGTTCTCGGTGTTTTACACATATATATTCATTTGATCCTCATAATAAGCTATGAGGTAGGCACTATTGTTATTCCCATTTTATAGAAACAGACAGCTGGGATTTGAATCCAGGCAGAGACTACAAGAGGTCACCTAGTCAATTCTTCATTTTCTTAATTTTCATCAATTAGAAAATAGATACAACAAAGTTAAATGACCTGCTTAAAATCCTTTTGTTTGGTGTAAAGCTAGGATCAGAACGCAGGTATGTTTCCTGGTCCATAAATACTTTTAGGGAAAGTTTTTCACAGTTCTTCAGTTGCTCTAGGTTCATATTTAGAGCAGGTTCTTTAAATTAATGTTATAAATTATATTCTATCTATCTTTACATTAGCACATAAGACAGGACTAAATCAACAGAAATCTCTCTAAAATGTTCTTCCGGACATCAAACCCTCAAACCTTCTCTTTCGGCCACACCCACAGTCGTTGTCATTTCAGTAAATGGCTGTATCTTTGTCCAACCAAACTCATCTTTAATTGCTCTTTTTCTCTTATGTCCCATATCCATTTTGCAAATAATCTGTTGGCTTCAAAATATATCCAGAATCCAGCTACTTACCACCTCTATCACAATCTATATCATCTCTTGTTTGGATTACAGTATTACAGTAGAACAGAAACTGACCTTATTTCTGTCCTTGCTTTCCTTTGAGTCTGTTGTTAACACAGAAGCCAAAGTGAATCTATTAAAAAAGAAGTGAGATCATACCACTCCTCTGTTTAAAGTTCTCCCCACACAGATGGCTTCCCACATAAATTAAAAACCAAAGCCCTTACAATGTCTTTAAAATCCTCCTCTCATTATCTCTCTGACCTCACAGACTGCTCACCCAGCTTTGTGTTCTAGAAGACTAGATATAAGCTCTCACCCTCATGGTCTTTGCATTTGCTGTTTCCTCTTGCTTAGAACACTCTTCCCCATAGTGCTCCCTCCCTTTGTGCTCAAATGTCATCTTTTCAGTCAGTCCCTACAGGCCACCCTATTTTAAATCATGGCATTGCCCATTCCCAATACTTCTGATTCTCCCCTTTACATTTTCTCTTTAATGCGTATCACACTGTAAAGGATAATTTATTTTACTTACTCATCTTTGTTGTGTTTCTTGCCATGCTAGAAATAAGACTCATAAGGGCAGTAATTTGTGTTTTATTTTGTATTTCAACTGCCAGCAATAGAGCCTAACACATTTAGAGACTCTCTGTAAATATGTGTCGAATGGATGAATAAATGAATGAATATGTGTGCACACATGAACATGTATGTGAATGTGTATATGCATATACACATTTATATATGAATAAAAAGTGAACTTAATATTTGTCAACAACTGTATATAAAGAGAATTAAATGTATGGAATACTATCCACCAGCTACCTGAAAGATAGTATTACATCTCTATCATTGGATAATACAGGGCAGCACCTCCCCACATTGTGAGAAATGTTTTTAAAATAATTGGTTTCTAGTAATTAAATGCCCAGACCTTCAAATTATTTCCTTAAAGAAATCAGAACCTAACCAATTAAAACTATCTCTGTTATAATGTTCCTGTCACTGGGATTCTATTTTGCTTCATTGAATCAGTGTAAAGAAGTTGCAGCAGATAGCTAGTAATTGCCTATTATTTACAATCCACTGTTTATTTCCCACAAGCTTGTACAATACTTTTATGAATACCACACATCTCTTCCAAGTACTCACTCCTCATCATACTATCTTTCCAACACCTGAAATTGTCTGAAGTTTCACATAAAGATCAAAATAATATCTGAAGACATTCATGAAAATGTGTATGAGAAAATTATGTGTATGAGAAAATTGTGTGTATTACAGGGAAATACATGTTGAAAACCATTGCTGAAGATGCCTAGGGCAGTGGTTTTCTAAGTGTTATCTAGTGACCCCTAGGGGTCCTTATGACCCTTGCAGAGGGTCTGAGAGGGGACCATTATTTTTATAATAATACTAAGACTCTAGATGCCTTGTTCATTTGCACTCTCTCAAACGTACAGTGGAGTTTTCCAGAAGCTACATGATGTGTGATGCAGCAATAGATTGAATGTAGAAGCAGATACAAGAATTTGGCTGTATGTATTAAGCCATGCATTAAAGAAGTGTAAAAAAGGTGAAAAATGTAAAATGCCACTCTTCTCTTTCAGTTAGCTTGTTTTGGAAAATGGTTATTTTTCATGCCATCTGTCATTTAGGTATGTTAATACTTAATCTAATCTATCATTTTTAAATGAATTAAATATTTTAAACAGTTCTGTTTCAATTTTTAACTTGGTAAATATTGATTAAGATGTGTAAACAAAAGTTCTTTGCAATCTTCTGTAATTTTTAACAGTGTGAAGGGGTCCTGAGACCAAAAATTTTGAGAACACTGCCCTGGGGCTATTTCTTGTACCAACTCTAAGTTAGATTTCTTTCCACATGCCAGCATTCATCTGATCGCTATGGACACAACTTTCTCATATGTCTGAAAACAGAACAAACCAGATTCAGGAATGTACAAGTAATTATAGCTAGCAGATGAGTGAAAATAAAACCAAGAGGAAGTTTTAGAAAGCAAACGTTTCCATTTCAATTAAAGATTTTGCTTCCAGAGCTGATACATAGCTTGGTTTCTGTCCTACCATTTGATGATGTTCCATGCACAGTAATCAAATAATATATGCGTTTCTAGTAGAATTCCTTTGTAAATAATAGTATACTTAGCCAATTTGCTTATGTATGTGATCGTCAATGCTTTCTCTGTGAATAGTTAGTTTTCAATGTTCCTACTCCAGATCAAGCAGTTACAAATGAATTATGACAATAATTAGCCAGGAAATAGCTTGAAATAAAACCATCTCTGAGTCAAATGTTGTAGTTTGACTATAAAGTCAAGCATACACTTTATAACCATGGTGGTATGTATTATATGATGTAAATATTGATTTTCAGATGTCTTATGTTGACAATCGTAACTATTATCTACAAAGTCCATGCTTGTTTTATGAAACAACATGAGCTCTCATTAAGCATAATATTGAAAGATAAGAATAAATGCTCTTTTATTTTGTAATGGCAGAGATTTTTAAAGCTAGATTATTATTTTAATGAAATAGTCATTTAAACAGTGCACCTCTATCACATAAAGGAAATAATTTATGTTCATAAAGGCAGAAACTATGTTTTATAATATCACATTTTCCTCAAATATGGTTAAGATTTGGGAAATCCATTTTAAAGGTTTTGTAATTATACCTATTTGGGATTGATTTATTTATGAAATTGTATGCATATCATATCAGTTTAATACAATTATAACCTAAAAACTTGACACATTTTCACAAAAGTGTGTCAATCAAGATCCTGCTTGAAAAATAGAGACCACCTTAAGTATTTTTTTTTAAAAAAGGGAATTTAATGTATTAAATTTGTGCCAAAGTATTAGAAAAGTGGAAGAACTAAAAAAAGAAAGATGAAGATACCTGAAATCAGCAACTGTGAAAAGTCACTAGCTCTTCTAAGGCTGAAGGAACAAAGGGAGGCTCCTGGGAGCTCCTGGAGCCTGCTGGAGCACTTTTTTTGAACCACTGTCATAGGAAGCCAGGGTGTCATATGCTCACTGAGCCTGCAGGAACTCACATCCAGGAGCAGTCACCTAACACTTCAATGCCAGAACCAGAAACAATAAAAAAAAATCACCTTCTCCCTTCCACCTTTTTGCATATGCATGCCTCCCATGGGCAGAACCAAACAGGAAATGTCTGTCAAAGGATTCTTAAAAATGACCTTTACTGGGTCGCTTAGATACAAAGCAAAATAGGGAAGTGCCAATGTGGGCTAGGCATCAAGTATCTGGTTCATAAAGTTTTAAAAATGATTTATTATATTGCTTAAGGTGCTAGATATTTTGAAATATGGAAAGAACTAGAATAATTGATTGCCTATTATTTTCTAAGCACTTAACAAACTTGATATTTTCAGAGTGATGATCCAGGTCCATTAATATCTTTGGCCTATGTTCCTGCAAGACAAGTGAAACTCAGAGAGGTTACCAATGTTCCCAGGTAGCCCAGAGTAGACTCAAGGTGAACAGAGAGAGCCTGGCTGAGCCAGGAGTATGGGCAACAGTCAGTAAAGGGTCAGTAAAGATATGCGTACTGGAAACAGGAGTGCCATGAGCTAACTCAAGCATGCTCTTTAATGCCTCTAAACCTCAGTTTTCCTACATGTAGCAAAAAAGCAGAGGTAAATTATTACCTCTATTCATAGATTTAATATGAGGTTTAAGGTAAAGTACTTAGCCAAGGTGGAAACATCTTAGCTATTATGATACATTTTTTATCTGGCCTCAAACTCTGAACTAGTTACAGTAGACCCTCTCATTCAGTCTACTACAAAGCAACAAAAACAAATACCCATAATTTCTTAACTTCTATTGCCTTTTGGTGCAAATTCATAAATTATTTCCTAAGCTGAAATATTATAATTTCTTAAGGAATGTAAATTTAAAATCCAAATCTGATTTTTTTTTACATTTCCAGTAATATAGATTACAGATTCTAGTCGTATAACTTTCATAAGTAAAAGTAAATCCGCAGTAATTATATTGGGAGGACTCATCTTCAATATAGAAAGTTTTTCTTCTAACCCTATTAATGCCAGTTTGGGGAAGATTCTTTAGGATTGATTAAGGTCTTTGTATAAGAAGAAAATCCTAAAAATGAACTTTATTTTGTGTAATATGGAATGTTCATAAGTAGCATTGTCATAGTAATCTGCATTTAAACTTTGTCATTATTATTCTTTAGACAGTATTAACCATTGTGACAGAACTAAGGAAATAACCACCTTTGATGGGATAATCTTGACTCTTGCTAGATATTTTCAGATTTAACTTATACTGGAGGCTTCCTGGGCCTCCAGCTTTCAGATGGCAGATTGTGGGACTTCTCAGCCTCCATAATTGCTTGAGCCAATCCCTTACAATAAATTTATTTCTGTATGTGTATATATATCCTATTGCTTCTGTTTCTCTGGAGAACTAATACACCCAGGGTCCCTGATTTTCACTGGGGGGCCAGGAGATTCTAGGAAACACTACTCCATTGTTGTAAGTGGAACATGTAAAATGCACTAAACCGGTTAAGTACATACCAAATGCTGATGACTGTAAAGATGTGAACATTTGACCTAAGACAATACTACTATGCGATCTTCCAGGACTTACGCAAAGAATTTGGGATACAGAGCTTCCTTTCCTCTGGATGGCATCAAGTTCAAATGTCGTACTGGGAGCTAGCTCTTTCATATTGCTACTGTGAGGAAAGCCAGCCTAAAGATGAAAATGATACATGGGGGACAGCAAAATTGAGAGAATGGAGAGGCCTCAGTGAGACATTTAAAGACTGCCTTTTCTCTGTACTTCTCAATGATGTAAGCTCATACAACCCCTATGTTGTTTATGTCAGTTTGAGTTAGCTTTTCCTGTAGTATTTGCAACAAGAAACATTCTAATACATGCTACAGTTCTTATGTCTAGCTACAAATAGTTCCGTACTCTAGCTACAAACTTTCACATTTCTGGCTCTCCCACTTTCTCAGTCCTACTAAACTGTTGGAAATGTAAGGTAATTGAATGGGGGGCTGGGGGAAACAACCAAAAAAACTGAGCAACTGATACATCTCTCAACCTTTGTTAGAGTAAGTAGTTGAAATAAAAAAGGCAATGACAAGGAGAAGTTGCATGATAGTTTAAAGTTAAATCAATAGATATACAATAAACTTTATATACACAAGAAAAGAATATAACATATTTAGGTGCCCGTGTAATAATTATCAAAAAGAGACAGAAAAAAAAAGAAACTCAAGTATTTAGACTTCAATAAATTTCTGACACAATGTAATTAAACTGGATATTAATAACAAAGTGTTAAATGGGAAAGAAATCCCCTATCATTATAAAGTTCAAAGTCAAGTCCCTGAATTTTGGGGCAACAATAAAATGAATGTTATACTTTGAGACAAGAATAACAAGAATATAAGGCATTAGCATTTTTATGTATGTGGGCAAAACTTATTTCAGGGAAAATTTATAATCCCAAAATTTATATTACTAAAAATAAAGAATGAAAATAATTTAAAAAGGGAAGTAAGAATAGTAGAATGAAATCCTAAATTTAAAAATCAAAGTAGAATTAATAATCTAAAATTTTAATTTTGATTTAAAAATAAATTCACAATATAAGAGATCTATCTTGGGTAAATTTTATTCAGAAAATTATGTAAAATACAAACAAGAATTATTAAGAATGAGAAATAAAAAAACATCATAGATATGGAGGAAGTTAACATTACTGGATAACAATATACTAATATATTAGAAAATTCCAGTCACATGAGTAACTTGGAACATGCTAATCTTCTTTGTACACAAAGAAATTTTTCCTATAGTTTGTACTATTGTACCTTCTACCTGGAATCTCTTTCCCTGAGTCTTTGATGGTTTCTTCTTGTCAATAATTATCTCAGCTTAAATGTCACTTTCTGAATGACATTTTCTCAATTTTTGTCAGTACTCATAATTTCTCAGCATCTCTCCGTCTGTCACTCTCAAGAGTGTCACAATATCACACTCTTGATTTCACCAGAACATTTGTCATTACCTAATATTTTTAAAATTTATTTTTTGGTTTATTAGCTGTCTTCTCTTTCGAGACTATAAGTTCTTTGAAGATAGAGTCCCATGTGTCTTTATTGCCCAATGCACATAGAACAGAGGCTCATGGTTGGTATTAATGAAGTCGTAAGTAAATAATATAATTTTTAGCAAAACAAAAGTGACTAGAATCACAAAACATATATCCAGTAATTTTGGAATAATATTAAATAGTCCCAAGGCATGAAAATTTGCTGTTGAGCATTTTCAAGCTTTCTATAACTAAAAACTCTTCATATTATATATAATATTTGATAGGCCAGAAAATGATGACCAGATACCCAAATATATACTTAGAAAACCAAAATGAATAAATATAAAAATTTTAGAACCAAAAGAAACTTAAGTCAAATATAGACATATAAAGTAAATATACAAAAGCATATTTATATATTAGTAATAACCATTTAGAAGATAAAATTTCAAATCAGAGTGTCAAAAGATGTTAGAAATGAACAAGGTTATTCTTAAATTTACCCTAAGTGCAGGAAATCATAAGCAAGAAAAAGTTGGAAGACAATAGCAGTGGAGGGATGCTGATTTTGAAATAGGTGAGGACACTTTTATTCATATTTTCTAAAATACTTTCAAAAATAATTATAGCTAAAATCATTATGTGGAATTTACTATTATGAAAATAGTATGGGATTGGTATAAGAATACCCATCAACAGGATAGCTGTTAAAGGGTAAGATCTTAACAAGAAAGACTATGTTTTTCAACAAACAATTTTGGGGACAAATTGCCTACTTGGAAAAAATATATATATTACATTCACTTCTTACACTATAAACCAAAAATTGCAAACTGACCAGCTTTGTACTATAACTAAGCCACAAATGTCTATTACTAATATGCTGAAATATATAAAAAAAAAGTCTATTACTGTTTGTTGTATGACATTTTGAAACTCAGAAAAATTTACATCAAATATAAATATTTTTAAAAAAATGGGCAAGGGGAAAGTCAATCAAAAGATATGGCAACTTGGACTCAGATTCCCAGATGGCAGCATTTGGCAAGAGCAGAGAGGTGGCAGTCCCCCGGTGCTCTGCAATTTGGCACAGTTCTCCCTACCTCCTGTTTTGTGCCAGTTTGCCTCACACATTTATGTGACTGGATCCACTCCTATAGCCATTTGAGAATAAAAACTCCAGGTGGGGCAAGAGTTAGATATAGATATAAAACCATGAAATAAAGGAGAAAAAAAATACAGGTAGATATTTAACCGGTTCTTGTGAACTGGCCTAAGGCAGTTTGGTCTTGTATGACTCTTAGGTTATTTTTGTAAATTAATAGTAGCCTCCAAAGTTTAAAGGTGCATGAGGATTTACAACTTCTTCACAACCTCTCTATCGGGTTGTAAAGAAAACAATTCTGAGACCAAGTTCTGCCACATATACAACCATTAGAAAGCAGGCAAGAAATCACATTAGGGATCGACTCTTGGTGCCCTCCCTAAGTGAACAGGATATAACGCTTCCTGGATTCTTGTATACTGTTCATGTAAGGGTGGGAAGTATCTCTGAAATTTTTAGACAAAGTGTCTATCTCTAATGTCATTAACTTGACCAGTAAGTATCCACTTTACCAACAAAAGGTCTTTTCTATTATTCATATCCTGACTAGAAAACGTTCTGGCGGTGAGCAGGCATAAATTAGCTTCAGAGTGTATAGTCTTTGGATCGTGGTCTTTCTGATTAAATGCTAGAGGATCACCCTTTGTATGGGGATTCCTGATTAGGGCAAATGACCACATATAAAGCATAGCTCAAGCCAAGTAGTTCATACATAATCATATACTGTCTATGTCAAAGTTTTAAAAAATGAATTATAGATACTATAGCATTGGTCTTTTGCAGGAAAACATTTTCCAAGCTTAAAAGAAATAGAAGAAATTTTGGAAGTAAAAGATAATATGTGATGCCATAAAAATGGCAAGCTTCTGCACATGAAAAATCCATTAAATTAAAAGGAGAATAAAAATCTGAGAATATTCATAGCAAATATTTCCTCAATGAAATATATGTGTTGTTTTATTACACATATAATAAAACATAATTTAAAAACATTTTATGTGTTTTTGTATGTATATGTATTTCTGTTTTCCTCTTAGTGTTTTTATATGTTACCTTATTATATTGAGTGGCTAAATGGACTTTTGTTAAATGTATAGGCACACACGTTGCTCTGGAAGAAGTGTTTTCTTTCACTCCAGCATTCTCATCTTGCTCCTTTGCTATGCTGCTGTTGTTTCTGATTCTCTTGAGGATTACTCTGCTGGCCACAGATTCTCTTCTGGTCACCACTTATGAAATTCCATCTTGATCCTGAGCAAAGAAAACTCTTTCTCCTGTAGTGCAAATGACTGTTTTTTGTTTTTGTTTTTTGATGGAGAGGGCAGTTCATTGTGTTTTTGTCATGCACCAGTTAGCCCAACCAACTCAGAGGTGCCTTCTTTGATATGGATCCAATAATCCATGGATTATCCAATAATCCAGGATCCAATAATCACTGTCACAGATACTAGAAGCTCCAAAAAGTAGCTTATGTTTTCTTCATGAATGTTGCTGTTGCTACTTGCACGGTAAACAGAGGTGCTCAGCAGCTACCACAGGCAGGGGAAGCTCTAGAATAATATCTCCATGTCAGCATAGTGCCACCAGCCCAGAGAGTAAAAAAAGATATTTCCTCTCCCAGATAGAGGCCCACCTCATTTCCTTAGTCTACTATTAACTACTTCCCAGAATGTTTCATCTTCAGAGAATCCTTTCTTTGATCAAAAAAGAGGGGCTTTGCACCAAGGTTCAACTGGCAATCATAACATTTCTCTACATTGGTACATTTCCCAAAATCTGTGTTATTTAGTCATTCAGTGGACATCTGTTGTTTATGCCTGCCAAAAATCCATTTCCCTTTCTTTTGAAATGGTGCCCTGAACTTGCATTGGGAAAGCTACTCCTTCACTATTGGATACAGCCATGGAACTGTCAATCAAGATGTCCCCATTTCCCCTAGCCAAGGGATGGGCCTGTGACCCAAGAACCAATCAGATGCTTTCCTTTCCTTGGAATGAGAAGCTCAGGCGAAATGTAGAAAAAAATGGAAAAAGCAGTTTGCACTGATTAATACAAGCTGTGGGATTAATGGCTGTGACTGTCCATTAGTTTCCATTTTCCCCAGAGGTACTTTGGCTCCTGATTTCTCTAAGATTGACTCTAAAGTTGTATAAAGGTGTCCTATGTTCTCCAATCCTCCTATACATTCCTATGTGCTTGTTACGCTGGGTCGATTTCTGTTTATCGCACCTAAGGAATCCTAACTGACACAAATTCTTCTCATAATTGCATTTTTATGTTAATATGTTCCTTCTCCAAATTTCCTGTTACTGGGTTTCACCTATCTACCAGGATAGGGCAGTAAATGGATCCTACCATCTTACCAACACCATCTGTCTATCTGGTCTAATTTTCTCATGAGATGCTGAATCTACCTACAGAGTAGGGATAGGATCAGATCACACCTGGAAAGTGGTTATTGAGGTGTAATAACTGCCATGACTCATTTTCAATTACAGTAGTTTCATTCTTGCATTTTATTGCCTCAACTCAAAAGCACTCTCTTTGATTCCTTGATAAAAAAATAAGAAAATATGAATTAAACTCAGAGCCAATGACGTGAGGGTTCTCCTTTCCTCTCTTGCTGCAACCTGGCTGGAATCAATAGGCCAAGTCAAGTATAATCAGGGCTGAAGTTTCTGAGTTCTGGGGCGAAAAATCGAATTTATCTTTAAGAAATTCTAACCCTTGTTTTGGGTTAGACTTCTTAGACGTGTCTCTTTAAATATACAAATTGAAAGCAAAAACCCATCCATTGTTCTTGAAAAAGCTATTTTCATATTTGCAAAGATATTGTAATATGCATATTACAATGATATTGTAATATGCATATGTTCCATATGAGTTTTAGGATTATAAATTCCACAAAAAATCCTGTTAGGACTATATATTGAATTACACTGGATTGATAGATTAATTTGGCATAAAGTTGTCCAATAAAATACAGGATGTCCAGTTAAATTTGAAATACAGATAAATAACAAATTTTATGTATAGTTATGTATCACATAATGATATTTCAGTCAACAATGGACTACACAGAAAATGGTAGTCCTATAAGATTATAATGCCATATTTTTATTGTACCTTTTCTGTGTTTATATATGTTTAGATACACAAATACTACCATTGTGTCACAATTGCCTACAATACTCAATACAGTACCAATGTTATGTAGGCTTGTAGCCTAGAAGCAATAGATTATATCATATAGCCTAGGTGTGTAGTAGACTATACCATCTAGGTTTGTATAAATACGCTCTATTTGCACAAAAAAATCACCTAACAACTCATTTCTCAGAATGTATCATTGTTAAATGCTACATGACTGTATATCTATATCTGTATATATATATCTATCTCTCTATATACATTTATATCTATTATAACCCATGCAATAATTTTTAGTATAAGTGTGTCTCATGTAATATTTGGGACACACTTTTACTAAAAAGTTATGCTTCATTTATTTGAAATTAAGATTTAACTGGCTTTTATATATTTATATTTGTCAAATCTGGCAATCCTAATTTAGAAAGAAATGACAGCTTTAAAAACTAGAGTCACCCTTTTTACAAATGTGCTATACTCTACTTATTTAGGATTTATATCACTAAATAGTTTGGGTTGTATTTCATGCTTATTTTGTTAAATTTACTCCTAAGTGACTTAAAATTTTTAAAGCTACTATGAATATCTATTATTATAAAAGAACTCTATTTTTATATAGTGATGTCATAGCAAACAACCTGCTGTACCTATTAGTCTATAAAGTGTTTTGAATTTTTGTATTCATAGTCATATAAAATAAAAAGGATAAGCTTATATTTCTTCCTTTCTAGTCCATATCCATTTTATTTATTTTTATTATTTTGCTATACAGACTAGGACGTCCAGTACAATGCTGAATAGAAGTGATAATAGCAGATATCCTTATGTTATTATTTAAAAGGAATATATCTATAATTTCATAACAGTTTTAATCAGGTTAATACTTTTCTATTTCTAGTTTACTAAGAATTTATAATTATTTCCATCATGAATGACCATTGAAACTTACTAAAGATATTTTCTGTACCTATAAAGATTATCATATGGTTTTTCTCTTTTAATTCATTACTGTGGAAATTATAGTAACATATTTCCCAATATAAAAACCTTTTTTGGTATAGGTATTCCAAAATTAATCATGGTGCACTCAGAGGAAGACATACATACAACCATTGGTGGGTTCCATCTGTAAATATTTTGTTTAGAGGGTGGATAGCCCATGTGAATTCAGCTCATAATTTTCCTTTCTTATAGTATTTATACCTGTTTCTCGAGTGAAGACTATCTTGGTTTCATAAAATAAGATCACTAGAGGGAATTTTTTTCTTTTTTTCCTCTAAACTATTTCCTTTAAAACAGTTTGTAGAATTTTGGGTTGATCTTTTCCTCCAAACAGTAATTTTCAAACTTTAGCATGCGTCACTATACATATTCATTGATCTAACACCCAGGGCTTCTTAATTTAGTAGGTGGAAGTGAAACTTGATAATTTGCATTTCTAACAAGTTCCAGGTGATGCTGATGCTTTTGTTCTGAGGACTAGACTTTAAGACTACTGCTTTAAAATTTGCTAAAACTCATTTATAAAAGCAGATGAGCTTATTTGTTTTGCTTGTTTTGTTAAGTAATGAGTGGATTTTAAATTATTAACTTAACTCACTATCTTAATGATCTGGTTTTTGTCAAGTTTCCTTTGGTGGCTCTTCTGGTAAGTTATATTTCTCAAAGAAATTGTCCATGTTGTCCAAGTTTTCACTTTTATTGACAAAGTTATTCAGAATATTCTGTCATAATATTTTAAATTTTTACTGAATTGTCCTGAATTTACTGAATTATAATTTCAATTATAATATTCCTTATTCGTGACCTCTCTGGTGGTGTGCTAAAGCTAGCTAGCCTATCATCTCTCTCTCCCTCGCTCGCCCATGAAACTCGTTGTAGATTTTTCTTTTCTTTTTTCTTTTCTTTTCTTTTTTCTTTTCTTTTCTTTTCTTTTCTTTTCTTTTCTTTTCTTTTCTCTTTTCTTTTCCTTTCTTTTTCTTTCCTTTCCTTTTCTCTTTTCTTTTTTTTCTTTTCTTTTCTTTTTTTTGAAACAGGGTCTCACTTGTTGCCTAGGCTAGAGTGCAGTGGTGTCATCATGGCTCATAGCAACCTCACACTCCTGGGCTCAAGCAATCCACTTGCCTCAGCGTTCCAGGTAGCTGGGACTACAGGAGTGTACTACCATGCCCAGCTAAGTTTTCTATTTTTTGTAGAAACAGGGTCTCACTCTTGCTCAGGCTGGTCTCAAACTCCTGGCCTCAAGCAATCTCCTGCCTCAGTCTCCCAAAGTGCTAGGATTACAAGTGTGAGCCACCACACCTGGCAGATTTTTCTATTTCATTAGTTTTTTCAAAAAAAAAATTGGGGGTTTTATTTTAGTCTCTGTTTTTATCTTTGTTTATTATATTAATTGATATTCAATCTTAGTTTTATTATTCTCTTTGTTTTATTCCTAGGTTCTACCCTATTATTTTTTAGTTCTTGGGTAGATTATTGGCTCATTAATTCTTAGTTTTTCTTATTTTGTAATACATGCATTTTAAGACTATACATTTTTCTCTAAAAATGGCATTAATTCCATTCCACAAGTTTTGCTATGTGGAGTTTAATCATAATTCATAACTCAATATTTAATAATAATCATTGGCTATTATGATTTGTTCTTTGACTCATGACTTATCTAGTATTGTGCTCTTCTAAATGCCTAGGTATTTGTTATTATGATTTGAGTTTAATTGTTTTTTAAGCTATCTTTTCATTATTAGTTATATTTTATAATGGAGTAGTTATAAAATGTGGTATGTATGTTATTAATTTTTTGGCACTTGTTGAGATGATTTTGTGGCCCAGAGCCTAGTCAACTCTGAAAATGTCTCATTTGATCTTGAAAAGAATGTGCATTCCCTAGTTGTTCTCTAAATTATTAATTTTGTTGCTCAAATCTTATCCTTAAAAAGTTGACCCGCTTTAACTATCAGTTTCTGAGAGAAGTGTGTTAAAATTTTTTACTATTTAGATGCTTTTCCATATGTTATTCTGCTTGTTTGAGTTAGAACCCTAGCCCCTACTGAAATATCTGGTTAGACACTTCATGGTCCAGAACAACAGTTTCACTTTCTTCTTCTATTATTTCTTTACTTCTTTGTTTGGGGTTCCTGAAGTTTTCTTGTCTGTCTTTCAAGTTGTATTAATGCATTAAAAATATTTCATCTGGAATTTTCTATGTGTTTATGATCAGAAGCTTCTATATCAGCACTCTGTGCTGTGTCTGCTCATGCTCTTCTTGTGCTCTCCAATTCTACCATTATTTTCTTTTTCTATCAAGATATGAATTCCAACTTTTAGCTTTATTAATTCTTTTCATCTGTATCTTTCTTATTTCTCAATTGCTATTCTTTTTTCCTAATTTGTTAGATTGAAACTCCTATTTTCTTGTTATTTTGTACTTAATTGCATAAAAGCACTCTCAAGACTTTCGATTTCTCTATGAAGATTTTTTTAAGAAGTGGTATATATTTTGAATATAATTTTCTTAGTTTCCATTTGTCACATTAATCTTTGTTCTTCATCAAATTTTTAAAATTTACTGAGTTTTTGCTTATGCAATATCATGCATTCAAATTTTGTTTTCATATTTCAAGAATACTTGAAAAGGCTATGAAATTCTGCAGAATTTAGTTGATATATAGTTGTTAAAAAATCTTATTACTGAGTTTATGCAGTTATATCCTATACTTAAAATTTTTATCTAATTGACCAGTTATGAAATGAGAATGACATATGCATTTATTCCTTTTGCACTTGTGATAATTTTTTCTTTAATTTTAACTATTTTTGCATTATATTTTAATGGTACTTAAATAAATAGTATTTATTCCAATGGTAGTTAAATAAATTAGTTTAAAAAGTTATGTGGCATATAAGAAATGTAATGGTAGATAAAGTTACATGACTATTAAATAGTCATTATAGCTTTTACTCATTGCCACATATATCATCCCTTTCCTACTTACTATTTTTTGCTTGAATCATAATTTATTATTTCAAGATTTTATAAATAAATACAAATTTCATTGTTTATATTTTCTACATTGCCCATTAACACATCCTGGTTAAGATTATTAATTCTGTAAACAGAGACACATCTTAGGTCTGTGATATACTCACTGTTTATATCTGTGTATCTCTTTGTCTATTTTCTCACCTACAAGATGGAGACAGGTATAGAATTTACTATATAGAGTTGTATTAAAATTAAACACTATTATATGTAAAGTGTTTTAATACTGTATTACATATAACCCTATATTATATGTGATATGTAATATACATATGTAATATATATATAACACTGTATGTAATATATATTATATATTACCTATATTACATAATACAGCACTTGGCAAATAGTGAATATTCAGTAAATAATAGATCAAAAAGTGAGAAGAATTAGCCGTTAAAGCAGCATTCAAATGCTGAGAATTTAAAATAAATTTTTAAAAATAGGAAGCTAAACATATTTTAGTTTAATACCATTGAGTCCGTGGCCCACACTATTAGTGGAAATAACTTAGAAACAAATTCTGTACGGTTTTGAAATATAGGCAGACTATAATACTATTAATAAACAACATTTGTTTTGTTGTATAGATTATAAGGTAGCTCAAATTTTTGTAAGTTTTGATTTAATTATACAATCGTTAGAAAGATAATCTTCAAGTTTTGAGCAGGATAATATTATGGTAAAGAAAGTAGTAAAGAATAATGTATTTAGCATTGATGGGCAAGATATTGGAAAGGGGGTCAAGAATGGAACTAGAAAGATCAGATAGAAGGAGTATTTTTTATCTAATATATGAAGACAAGAGACCCACAAGACAGAATTGAGAAAATATGGGAAACATTGCTAAGGAATAACAAATACATCTTGGTGAAAACTGACAGTTTCTAGGGTTTCAAAGTAAATCTTTAAAAACTAAGTCCTTCATACACCTATAAAAATCTCAGAATTCCTTCAGAGGAAATTAGCTTTTATTTCTATTTGAAAAATAAACATTTAAAGATTTATGAGCAAGTAAATATTTGCTTAAAATACGCTTTAAATTTTTAAATGAAAACTTTTTCTTCTTGTGAACTTGAATTAGTTCAAGATGTACTAATAGGGACCAGATTTTACCCACATCCATTACCTTAAACAACTACAGAAAAGGACACAAGACAAAAGTTTTTAGACATTGAACAACATACAGCACGAGACTGTGATCTCTGAGAGAAGGGAAATAAACAAGGTGAGCTGTATGATTTTTTCCAGTTTATTGCTTAGGGGCAGTTTTCATTCTGCAGTACAGGTATAGAAACAGAGCCCAGTGATCTTGCTAATTTGAAAAGAAAAAAAAAATCAATCAGAATGTGGGGAGGCTGAATTGGTTAGAATTTGCTATTGAGATTACTGGAAGAAAACAACTGCACAAAAAAGAGTTTCAGAGATTTTTAGAGGGATCACTGAGTCTATAATTAAGAACTAATATACACATGACTGAGAGGAAAACTGAGTATTACAGAATGAACCACCATAAAGTAATAGACAGCATAACTTTTATAATTCATACAGTATTGGGAATTGTTCATGTTCCTGGCAGTAAATGTGTAAAGATCATATAATACAAAGTGCATCAGATAGAATTCTCAAAAGAGCATCACCTTAGTGAGACTAATTGACCCCAGTTTGAAGGCTACTTTGGACACTGTTCTGACGACCTCTTACTCACCTCATTGGTGAAGGAGGGATTTTCCTACCCTAAATGGTATAAAATGAATGAACAAAGGGTTCCTGACAATGGATAGAAGAGATTGGCATCAGCTTATTGGTCCCATATACTCACAAGCTGGTAGTGGACACCATATGCCATGCAGGGCCATATGGATGTTATACTTAGAAGTAGAGTAAACCCAACTGGGTCATGTGAAGCAGACATTAATTACCAAAGCTCACTCAAAAAGAAATAGGTAATCTGAATACTCCTATATCTGTTAAAGAAACTGAAGTTATAGTTATAAAGCTTCCCACAAATATTAACTCCAGGTTCAGATTGCTTACTTGGTGAGCTCTGAAAAATATTTAATGGAAGAGTTATATCAATTCCACACAAACTCTTCCAAATATTAATGATTAAGGAATTCTTTCCAACTTGTTCTATGAGGTTACTATTAATATTAAACTGATACCAAAACCAGGCTAAGGTATTCTAAGAAAGAAAAATGAAAAACAAACAAGAAAATCTACTGACCAATATTCCTTATAAACATCTATTCAAAAATTCCAAACACATTTTAGCAAATTGAGCCCCCAAACATATTAAATGACTAATATATCATAAGCCGGTGGGGTTTTTCTAAAGAAAAAGTGGGATATATATATGTATATCTATGTATAGTATATAGATATTAGGTTTATCTAAAGAGTATAATATTTCATAAACCAGTGAGGTTTAAAGAATATAAGACAGAAAATAAATCAATGTTAAGAAAAACTCAAAGTTAAGAAAAAACAATCATATACAAACTTATCTCAGTGAACACAATAGAAACGCTTGCAATATCCTACATCTATTTCTAATAAAAATTCTTGGCAAAGAAAGAACGCAAGATACTCCCGCAACCTGATAAAAGGAATCTAGAAAAATCTACAAGAAACATAATACTTTGTGGTAAAAGAAGTAATGTTTGCACTGTAAGGTCAGAAATAAGACATAGATGTCTGCTCTTCTCAAATCCATCACTGCTAGGAAAGACTTTATCATAACAGAGTTGCATATCTGGAGGAAAATGTTCCCTACGATAGTTACGTGTGTACATTCAATGCCTGCCTGCTTACTGCTTAGTTATGGGATGAATAGGAAGGACACAGACTGTAGCATTTCTTCTCAGCAGCCAAAGCCCCAAAGACTAAAACCTTTCACTGCTTTTTTTTAATTTAGTAACTTTTCGTTAACTTGACAAGTGAAGACTATATTTTGGGTTCCAAATTCTGGTTAGTATTAACTTAAATTCCATTTAGTATTCATTTAAAGCCATTTTGTTTTATTTTGGTTTAAGACAAAATGATTTTTTAGGAGTGTTAAAGTTAGAAGAACACTGGCCTGAATCAAAAGTTCTGGTTGTGATCTTGGTTCTGTCATTTAGACAAGTACTTTAGCCCCAGTTTCTCATCCAATTACAAAAGACTAGACTAGACAAAAAGACTCCCAGATTTTCTTCTAGCTTGGAGATTTTATAAGCGTCTAGATTAGTATCTCTTATATTTAGCGTGCATCGGAAACACCTGGAGAGTTTGTTAAAACACAGATTCTTGACTCCAGTGAGAGGGTCAGGAATTCAAGAGATTCTCATTCAGTAGATCTGAGATGGAGTGAGGTAATTTGCATTTCTAACAAGCTGCCAGGTCCTGATGATGAGGCTGGTCTTCAGACTCTATTTGGAGTAGCACTAGTTTAAAAACTAGAGATTATACTAGTTGCAATTCTGTTTTAAGATACTAGATGATGTATTTTTGGATGAATACTTGTCAGAAATACTCTAGTAAAGCTAAATATTTTAAATAACCCAGCATAAAAAATATTTGTATTTGTACAAAAACTTAATATTTATTGTTTTATATTATTACCTGTGTTTGGTTGGTTAATGAAGTGCATGATTGGTTTACATGTGTGCCTTAGTACATTTAATTCCTTTTATTGAATATCTTTTATGTACAAAGTTTTGTGGTTTGTATTTTGGGGACACAGAGTCAGGGTCTTCTGCCTTTCATGAACTCATAATCAAATGGGGGAGACAGAC
Organism: Microcebus murinus; assembly: GCF_040939455.1. Taxonomy (NCBI): domain Eukaryota; kingdom Metazoa; phylum Chordata; class Mammalia; order Primates; family Cheirogaleidae; genus Microcebus; species Microcebus murinus. The sequence goes on from NC_134108.1 coordinate 34,183,940, forward strand.
ACAAACACAAATAACTTATAAATAAAGCATCAAACAGAAATGCTAAACTAGTTATTAAAGAAAAGAAAAAAAAACCACAACATACTTCCCTTAAAAACAAGGGAGTCTAAGGGAGAGATTAATTCTAATTGGGAGTTGGGAGGAAGGCAAAGAGGAGGAAACAGATGTTGTGACCAGATTCTGGACCTATAAAAAATAGAAAATGTCAGATGAAGGGAATCTATAAAATAGGTGTGGAGATCTATGTTAAGTATTCTTCCATTTTAGTAGGTAACCAACCTATTGGGAACTTTCTTTTGGGGCACTATATGTATTTTTAAGTATATTACTTTTAAATTTTGAGAATTATTAAGACATAATTGTTATCTAAAGAATATACTTAGTGACAAAAGCAGTTTTACAGCCATAAAAAATTTTACTTTAAAAATCTATTCTATTAACTTTTAAATTAATTCTATTTGTTCTATATCAATAATATCTCCTAAATTTTAATGTACATAAAAAATGGATAAGCAAACAAAATTTTCACATCAAATACTAGTCAAATCAAATCCCAAGAGAACAATCAATACTTCTAAAAATAGATTTTGGTTAAAAACCACAATGTAGCATGTATTTTCAAATTTAATGATAATACATAATCATATGCATTATATATGGATATATCTTATTTGTTTTATAAATTAAGTTCTAGGGCACAGATTTAACCAGACCCATGGACTGTACCTATGGGTTTTAATCTTTTATTCTGGTTTCCTATTTGTATTATAGTTGAAATAATATTCATAATAATTACTATGATTTATTGAATGCCTATTATATGCTATCTATATAATGCACATTTTCTTGAATAATCCTAACAACCCTAGAAAATAGGTAGTGCTAACTTCATATTAAGTATGACTTAAATAAGCATGCATATTGCAAATGATATGACAGATTTCAGCTTGACTACATGGTTAATGTTTTGGCCATACCACCTATTTTGCTGTAAGTATTTTATTTTGGCCTAGGAAGGGGGATTACTGCTGATATAATTACTTAATGGTTAGTCCTGCTACACCAGGCATGTATCTATTCCTACTTATTTGCATGTATCTTAATTAAGCATCATAGGTATCCAGATACATTTACAGATTGAACATACCTCCATGAACATAAAGTTCAGTAAAAAGCACCAGAACTTACAATCTTAAAAACATGGTTGCAGAGGCAGAACGAGAAAGCCATCTAAGCAGTCAAGATAATATGCACAATGTAAATATGTCTTCTATGACTTGAAGAAAACCTCTGGGCCACATAGTACAGCATGTTTAGTTAGTTCCAAACAAAGCATGTGATTATAACCACAAGTCTGTCATTTCATTTCTTTCTTCTTTTCACAATTATCCAACCCTCAGTTTCACCAGTTGTCTCTGAGACAATTCTGCTCTTAAACTCTAGCTTCCCATGACATTTCCTTCTGGAAAGAATCAAAAGCTTGAACCCTTGCTAGTTTCTCAGACATCTTTATGTGAGTAGCCTGTTTTAGCTTGAATGGTGTGGCAGATGAACAACAGCCACAAATTGTTTGATGCTCTTCCTATGGGGACATGGCGTCTCTTTGCCCTTCCCCTGAATCTGGGCTGGCATAAAGCTGTTTCCACTAATAGAGTGGAATAAAAGAGACTATGGCAGTTCTAGACCTTGCTTTTATGAGATTGGCAGCTTCTGCTTCAGTCTCCTAAACCCCCAAGGCACAAAATAAGTCAGATCCCACTGCTGGACAAACCACATGGAAAGCATTGAGAATAAAGGGAGAGAGATAGAAGGGTCTAGCTGAACCCATCCTTCCAGCTGCCCGTGGCAAGATATTGTGCACGGGAGTGAAGCCATCCTAGATCCTCAGGCCTCCAGGTGAAAACTAGTGAGTCTGCACCCTGCAGAGCAAAACAATCTGCCTGAGTATGTTCAATTTCCTGACCTACAAAATGATGACATATACTGAAATAGTTTCAAGCCATTAAGTTTTGGCATAGTTTTTACACAGCAGTAGATAATAGAAACACATGGATATTCTGAATCTGGGACTTAATTTTGCCTTCCGAAATGGTTCATGTCAGTTCCCCTTCTCTCTGTGGACTAAAGATGGTTAGTTACCATCCCAACACACCACCACAGCCATGCCTTCAATATTTAAAGCCTTCCTGCCTGAATTCCAGTTTCCAGCTCCTCCTGAGCTGACCCAGCTTCTCAAGCCCTGCCTATTTATTAAGTAGATCCTTTCCTGTCTTGGTTTGCATATTGGCCTGTCTTTGTAAAGTATGTATGCCATTTTTTTGTGAATGGATCTTTCTCTGTGATTATGATACAATGAGACTCTCTTTATATAAGTTTTCCCTTGCTTCTTTGGGATGTGAGTGTTTCTCTTTGTTGATGCCTTTCTGCCTGATCTTTATCTTCGTGTATGCATCAGCTGTTGCACATTTAATTTTCTACTTTTCCTTTTCTTTCTACGCCTCTTTCTACTAATTTCTTTCACTCTCTCCCAGGACAGGTAGTACAGCATACTGTGATGGAGTAGAGGTAGTGAATTAGAGCAGAGACACTGGAGCCTAATTGCTTGGGCCAGACTTCAGCTCTGCCACTCACTGTGTGACACCCCTGGGCAAATTTCTTTACAACTCAGTGTTATGGAGTTTTCTCATCTGAAATAAAAAGATAATAATAGTCCTCAATTCATAGAGTTGTGTGTCATAGAGTTGTATCAATAAATACTGAAATAATAAATACATATGTGTCTGTATAAGTACACGTGTGTCTATGTATACACATATATACACGTGTGTGTATTGAATGACAGTTGGCCCACGGTAAATACTACCTAAGCAGTAGACAGTGTAAGTTCCGATTCTCACTGTCTTTTTGTCTCCATTTCTTGTCCCCTGCTCTTTTCTTCTATTTCTTCTCTCATTTCCCTGGATAGCAACTGACATGGAAATTTTATTATTTACTGAGCAAATCAATAGAATTCAACATTCTCATTATTAATTTTAAAGGATGAACAGATTATGATATATTCTCTCTCTTAAAAAGTTTCCCAATTGATATAAGCATCTTTAAACTTGTATGGACATTGACTTTTTCATTTTTCTCTCCTGAGGTACAATATATAAATATAAAAAGATTCTGGGCTTAGTTTAAGGAGAGATGTCAGGTTTTTTTTTTGGGGGGGTGACACTTCTGACAGAGAGGGACAATTTCTCTTGAGAGGGACAATTCTGTGAGTGAACTGAGAGGCTTGTGCAATTTATGACAGAACATCTCCAAGTTTACCATTTTCTCTTCCATTCAAGAGAGCACATTGCCTCAGGTAAAGTTTCTCAGAATCATATCAACACTGAAACAAGGATTTGTGTACAAGTGATTTTTAAAGGAAGTACTCATAGGAGATACCAGGAAGAGAATAGGGCCAGCAGGGCAGGATTGCAGAAGAAGTCAAATAAGAGCCCCTGCCTTTTGGGGAATGTTGAATAATATGGAATGTAAAATTTACCACAGTATTTTCCTGATTGGAGGGGAAAATAACTGGACTTTCATATTTTTGCATCAGTAAGTAATTGACCAAGAGCTGGGAAATGGGAAGTACATACACTCTCAGGAACTTTCAGCTCCTTTGTTCTAAGTCTGTGGGCAAAATAGCTTTATCTGGCCTCAGGCAGTTTTCATAAGTTTTAGGTACAGGCTAGAAACTGGCATGCTCAGGAATGATAAAGATAGTCTAACGGGATCTAGGCAGAACACTGAGGGTGTCCTGGCCCTACATATATCAAAATGCAAGGAATGAGAGTAACAATATTTTAAGAACAACATTTGAATCTGTTCAACTTTACTTTTTAAAAACAAGTCACTCACAAGTGCTGGTGCTTTAACGCATAGCAGGTGGCATTCTCCATAACTGGTGGCTCTACCTTCTGTGTCACAACATGGTTATATCCAGATAGCTTAGATACTAGTTCAATTTCTTTTTCTTTTTTTAATAATAATAACATAGCATATATGTGCCTTAATTCAAACTCATTTTTCTTATATTATGATTGCATTTGCAAGTTGGCACAAGTAATAATGATGTAAGAAAGAGAATAGGACTCATTCCAAGGTTAATTGCTATCACAGTTTCATTAACCTTTTCAGGTCAGTAAGACCTTCAAATGGGATGGCAATAGCTACTTCTTCTGACTCTGTTAGGCTATTTGAAGTGACTCAGACCACTGTGAAAAAATCAAGAGAGACATCATTGTTTACTGATTCTCTGATTTCAGAGCTGCCACATGGACCCTCATGCCCAGTCCTAGGTCCTGCAAAGCCTTTTAATGACTGGTTCCTAGAGCACAGAAAAGGCCACTGAGGCCAATGCATGAAGCAGTGAAATACTGAAGTTTGTATTTGGCAGCCACAGTTTCTTTTTGCTGAGTCTCTTTTTACTCCCTCTGGGACTCCTGTGAATCTATTACCTCTGTGCTTCTCTTCTACCAAAAGAGAAGGAAATGAATCCTGAGTTTTAGTCATGTCTACTAGAACTGCTATGGTTCTGTGTGTAAAATGACTATATACACCCCCAACTGCTGTAGTCAGTGTTGACATGAGACATGTCATAGATCACATTCATGTCTTAGTCAATGTAAAAGTTATTACTCCACCTGGAAATAACTTTTGCTAAACTTGTAGAATATAATACCAATGCTCTCTTAAGAACTTTCTTCTCTCCCTCCCTCCTTCCTCTATTCCTCCCTTCCTCCTATCTATCTCCCTTCCTTTTTTCATCCATGAATCCATCCTTCCGCTCATCCATCCACGCATCTGAGAAAGAAACAAAGAAACAGACAAATGGGGTTGGGCGGGGGGCGGGGGAGTGAGAGCACACATGAGCATGTCAAGGTTAAGAAAGAAAGCAGGCTGAGAGGATTTTCTGGAACAAATTAGAGGAGTCAACTCTCTATAGAAATCAACTGATAGTGGAATTTGAGCATTTGTAGATACAAAAATGAAGACTACTCTGAAAATAGTAATGAGGACTTTTAAATAAGAAAGACACAAATCCCAGTGTAGGTGGCCTAATAAAAACTATCCAGGTGCTAGAAGAGAATATAAGAGGATTCCAGATTGGAGCAGTACAGATACTATGTGTCCTCATCCAAACAGGTTAAGAGGCCTTATAAGATCCTTCGTAAAATGTAAGTAATAGTCAATTTTGGAAACCGACTATATTAGTATACCAAAACCCATGTATCCATATTTATTTAGTTATGATATAATATACATGTGTATTTAGTTATGATACATGTACAAATATGTGTATTTAGTTATAATAAAAGATATGAATATGTATGTATATGTGAACTGCAAGAGATTTTTATGAAAAGAGATATGGCTACTCAGGAAATAGCATTTCAAGCACCTTAATTCTATTCTCAACAGGTACTCATACCTACAAATCCAGAAAAATATATGCACAAAAAATAAAATCAAATCTTTATTACTGTCTGGGGTTGGCTCCAAACTCCCACGGAGCTGTGGTGCGCTGGGCTAGTTTTGATAATTCACTGATTTTTTTTGGCTTGGTTAATTGGGCCTAAGAAGTCTAGGACCAAAGTTGAATGGAGGGCCTACTTGCTTTCTTTGCTTCTACTCCAAAGTTTGAATCTAAATTCTGGAAGTCAGCACTGCCTGATTCAAGGAAAGCACACCTCTAACAACAAGCAGTGGAAGAAAGCACAGAAAACCAAGATAGCATTTGGCCCATGGAGTAGGGCAGAGTTGGTTGGATTCCCATCCTCTGTGTTTTTTGGGTGGCTGGGAGGGGAACTCAAGGGAGCTTCCTTGGCTCTTCTTGTGCAGCTGGTGGAATAACTAGTCAGGGTTATATAACACACACTGGATAAAAGCTTAGCTCAGTTACATAAGGTGAGAAATATAAAGTGTCTGAAAATTATTATCTTTCTATAAAACTAGACAAAATAAACCCCTTCTCCTAATCAAGAACATCCTTTGTACCCACAGAGAAATGAAAAATCCCTTAAATAGAATTTATCCTCAAATTATCTCTAAAGAAATATTAAATTCTAAAATAGTACAGCTATCTATTTTCATTTTTCCTCTCCTGCTGTTGGAACTGGTATTCAGGACTTTCAAAGCTTTAATATGTCCACTCCAGATTTAGCAGATCTCTGTTGAACGTATTTGCTCAGTACCTTTCCCCTTTCGTACTGTGTAGCTCTCATTCATTTCTGTTTTCATCCACCTAGTTCAGTTGAGGGTTAAGAATGGTTAATTAGTCCATGGATGAAAATATTCCCCAAACTGGGCAAACCGGAGTCCCTTTCTAGGAATTAAATCTCATTCTATCTCTTCTCTGATCAGGAACTACAGAATGTGACCTTTGATCAGATACTTAAGAGCCATGTCACATAGTCATCATATTGGGAAATTCAAGAGAATAAAGCTGACATTGTCTGGCTCCCCAGAGAAATAGAGATGATAGGATTTAGGGAGAATGTCTTAAGAATATTACTATATTTAGAAGATTCCTTCAGTATCAGGTTTATCCCTGAGGCTAGTTCAATATCTGTTCTCTCAAAGTCTTGCTTATTGAGGAATTTTCTAAGTTCTGAATATTAAGAAAATATCTTTATAGTAACACCTCCCATTTTGCTTAAGCTCATTCAAGGTAGGATTCTGTCGCATATATCTGATAGAGGCCTATTATACCAAGACTTTAATTTTATCCACAGAAACATTGCTACAACAGTTCTAATTGGAGACTCATCTTCAAACCCTATATTGGGAACTCTAGTGGAGGCTGGGCCTCAACTCCTTTTGGGGGACTCCTTTTGTCCAGTGGGTTAGAATGAGTGATGCAGAACAAAACTGTCCAAAAGTTGTGGACTTGGCCAACTCCACTCAAATCCATCTCATGACTTTTACCACATGGCAGAGACTGCTAGTGGTTGACTCTAATTTCCATTCTTCTTTTCTTCCTTGTAATGAAAATGCTGGGACATATGGCCACCTACCAAAAAAAACCCACTCCATTTTCTAATCTTTCTTGCAGCTAGGCATGGCCTCATGACTAAGTTCTGGTTAATGAGATATAAGCATAAGTTTTTAGACTTTTTTTAAAAATAGCCTTGCAAACCCTCCTTAAAGGTCACCTGGCATATGGCTTTTGCTCCCTTTCTTCTTCAAGCCTCTCTCTTTTCAGGTGGTTGTAATGTAGTTCAGCTGGAACTGGACAGTTCTCTTGGATCATGGGGTGGGAATCATGAGCTGAGGTTGATGGAGGAGCTGGGTCTATGACATCATGGAGCCCCATACCAGCCCTGGAATGCATATTTTCAGACTTTTCTTTTTTTAAAAAACATGAGATAGAAATAAACTTCTATCTAGTGTATGTCCTTATAATTTTGTTATATGAAGCCAACTAATCCTAAGTGATGAACCATCCCAGTTGGAGAAAATTCTAGTTTGAGATCACATCCAATGGCAAGAAGGCCCAGGGAATAACGAGAAGTGTTTTCAGTACTAGACTGGTGTAAACACATCTTAATTCCACCTACTAGGATCATGGCCTAATAGTGCTCTGAGTCTTGAAAAAGTCAGATGAGTATTTTTCTTCCTCATTGTGAGTAGAATTTAAGGTAGGATTATAGAAGAGGTTTGAGTTTTTCCTGGAGGACAAGTATGTCCTTATGTTTCTGTGTAGTAAAAACATATGGGATTCTTATTTCATGAGTGGGTTCAGATATTCTCAACAAACATTAATATCTTAATAATGTTCAGTCAATTCTCTACACAAAGTCAGAGTCATCTTCTAAAAATACCATCTGAATAATGTTAACTAACCTAAAAGCTAAAGCCCTTTTAGCTAAAGCTAAAAGCCCTACAATGATAGAAGCTCTGAACATAATTAACAAACATTGTACCTATTTTCTTAGTTGTTTGGAGTTTTTGTTTAGCTTTTTTATTCTTTGTATTAACTCTAAGCTCTGCAAAAGCTGAGACCATAGTCATGCATGACTTAGTTTTGTCATCAGTGACTAGCACTGTGCCTAGCACACAATAGATAGTCAATGCACATTTATTAAATATTAGATGAATGACAAAAAGAACAAATGCAGGAAAAATTCATGAATTTGAGAAATCCTTGAGGGAATATTGTTTTATAATGGTACCTAGACTGAATTGATTATTATAGTTAAGATTTTGGCATGTGGAAAAGATTATACCAAGTGGCACTTCTTATAAAATCTTGTTTCAATTGTTCTCTTTATAGGGCACGGGTGTCATATATGTTTCATACAACAGGCAGAATTCTAAGATGACCCCCAATAACCCCTGACCTTGTATAACTCCCACCGCTTGAGTGTGGGTGAGACTGAATATGATGAGACATCACTCCCATGATTAGGTTACTAATAAATTGACTGATTAATCTCAAAATGAAAGTTGTCCTCAATGAACTTTACCTAATGAGGTAAGCTCTTAAAATAAATAAAAAGCATCAGCAGAAATATTTCTGCTGGCCTGGAAGACAGCCAACAAAATGCTATGAACTGCCTATGGGAGCCACATGGGAAGGAGCTGCAGGTGGTCTTTAGAAACAGAGTGGTCAGGAGCCAGCAGTCAGAAAGGAAATGAAGACTTCAGTCCTACAACTGCAAAGAGCTAACTTCTTCCAACAACCCAAATAAGCTTGGAAGAGAATCCTAAGTTCCAAATGAGAACAGCAGTGTAGCCACCATCTTGGTTTTAGGTTTGTGAGGCCCTGAGCAGAGAATCCAGCCAAGCCGGGCGGGCTGGAACTGCTGAACCATGAGCTATTTTAAGCCTCTAAGTGTGTGCTCGTATTGTAAGGTAGCATACAGAAAATGCATACAAAAACTTTCATGTACATTATGTTATTTATTCTCATAGCAATATATAGATTTATGTTTTGAGCTCAGAGGGGTTAAATATCTTTCCAAAGTTTATGTACCTAGTAAGTACACGGAAGAATAGAGAGACTCTGAGAAAGACCATGTGATGGGTGGAAATACTATACCATGTGTTCAAGGGGTAGAAAAGACCAAGAGCCGAAGCTACAAACAGCTCTACAATGTATTGGGATTGCTTCCATCCAGCTGACAGTGTTGATTGGATCCCTTAATTCTAACTGACAAAATATGATAATTTAGGCTGAAATTTTCAACTTTTAATTGCTTAGAGATCACGTAAATATTTTAAAGCTATTTACTTATAATCTTGGCTTTCTACACCTATTTTTCATTTCTCATTATTTTCTTGGACATATTCTCATTGAAGTCTTTCTCAAATCCTATATGAAGTGAGGTATATTAGGAAGGAAGGAATAAAAGAAGGAAGGAAAAAAGAGGAAATGAGGGGTGGAGGAAGAGAGCAAAGGAGGGAAAGAAAGTAAAGATGAAAGTAAGTAAGGAAAAATAAGATAAACATGAAGAAAAGCAAAGCAAAAACTATGCAGTGATGCCTTACAATGGAGGAAGCTATGACTCAGAGAGGTTAAGTGACTTACCCCAAATCACTCAGTTAGCAAAGTATAAAGCACAGTTACCAAGTCTTCTGACTTCAAAATTTATACAGTTTTTTTAAGCTGACATAAATATTTGATTCTCCTCATCCTAGGACTTTCTATTTTTAAAGCAGTGTATGTATTCTGTTCAGGCAAATCATGAGGCAAGCACCTCCTCCCCCTACTCATAATGAGAGATGCACGCGTGCCCCTCTGTTACCAATTAGGCTTTGTAGTAGATTTGGATGTTTTTGCATTGCTAATAGGAAGAGGATGCTTGAAATAAAACATGATGGATTTGGATGAGCTCTAATCTGCACATGCTCCAGAAATCACACTTTAATTTCAGGATAAAGCTGATGCCTTAAAAATTTAATGGGCCACAGAGCAACCAAGAAAAAATGCAATTTTAGAAAGGAGAAAATAAGAACAAAGCAGAAGGTAATAGAAGAAGGAGGGGCAGGGAGGAAGAGGGAAGGAAGTAGGATCATAAAACAAAACTAAAGAAAAATAGATTTTTCAAATATAAATCTTTAAATCCACTCTGGTATTTATATTGTGTTTTTGCAAGTCTTAAACAGTCCCTGTTTGTGACTCATTTATTATGGATGCAGTTTGGATTGTACTATTCTTTAGACCATATGGAATATCAAAGTATCTAGAACACACTGATCCCATCCAACTTGTCATTACTGTATTTCATTGTACAATTTGAGATGGGATTGCTTTGTTCAGATTATTTTTTTTCTCCAGGGATCAAGATATTTTTCAAAGCTTTTATGTACACTATCAATTTCTGTTCATTGGGGAGAAAGTTTAAGCTTAGAGAGAAAGAATAAACTCTAAGGCCTCATTCAAAGCTTTTCTCTTTTTTCATCATATTAGGAGGGTACAAATGTTTTGGTTACATATATTGCCTTTGCCCTGCCCAAGTCAGAGCTACAAAGCATGTCCATCCCCCAGATGGTGTGCACTGCACCCATTAGGTGTGAATGTATCCATCCTCTCCTCCCCCCTCCCTCCTGCCTGATGAATGTTACCACTATATATGCACTTAAGTGTTGATCAGTTAATACCAGTTTGATGGTGAGTACATGCAGTGCTTGGTTTTCCATTCTTGCGATACTTCACTTAGTAGAATGGGCTCCAGCTCTATCCAGGATAATACAAGAGGGGCTAGATCACCGTCATTTTTTGTGTTGAAGCCTTCTTAGTTACAGTTAATGGACACCCCATTCTTCTAGTTGTTCAGACCAAAAACTATTGGAGCCATTCCTAATTTCTCTGTTTCTTTCACATCCCATTTATAACTTATGAGCAAATCTGGTATCTCTATTTTTGAAATAGTTTCAGAATCTGATCTTCTATCCCAATTCTACTGCTGTTACCGTACTGATGACACCATTTTTTCTCAGCTGCCTCCTTTGTTCTTTGTCCCCTAAAGTCGTAACCTGGAAGCTACAGTGATTCTGTTGAAGTATTAGCCAGATCATGGAACTTCTCAAATCCTCCAATGACTTCTCATTTATCTCAAAGTAAAATCCCAAACTCACTCAAGTGTCACCTCCCTGAAGTCTTCTCTGTCTACTCTATTTAAAATTGCCATGGCATGTTGGGGTCTTGTGACTACAGGCTCTATCTTATTAATGGTCAGCAGTTGTAGGGTGAGGTTTCACAGGGCATGCAAAACAGGCAGTCTTCAAATGGCTTAAAATATGGTTGTGTGGACTATTTAAAAATAATCACATGTATGAAAATTTGAGTTTGGTGCTGGTGGGATTTTGATCTAATGGGTTTCAGCTTGCAGTGATGAAATAAACAACCTAGACACCAAGACACAGAGGCTATCTTTGGCTCAGTTTTATAACAGTCATTATGAGCATTACTTTTTCCAGTTAGAAAGTCTCTTGGTTGGATTCTGGCTTTGCTCCTTCTATTCATTGTTTAATCTTGGTTATCTTAATTATTCTCTTCCCATTTTATTACTATTTCAAGAATTATTTTTAGGATTTACTTAAATGATATATGAAAAGTTACTGATGCATGGTAAGTACTTAATAAATTACAGTTGTTACTAATTTTGTTTAAAGTTTAAAGTAATGGGAAACATTGGAGAAAACTTTTGGTTGGGTGGATACCTGGCAGCAGTGTGGATGATGAGTATGGCTCCAACAAATTTTGGCAGCTATAATAAGGAAACTTTTGTAGAAAACTACACAGAAAGCCAAGCATGCATCAGTAATCATAGAATAATAATAACAACAAAAGAATCGATTTGAGGACTATTAAGAGAAAAAAATAGACAGGACTCAATCAATGGACTGAGTGCAGTCTCTGGCTTTAGAAAACAAATGGCAGGTGGTATAGTTTCCCAAGATAGGAAAGGCAGAAGATGAGCAAATTTAAAGGTAGGCGGGAGATAGTGAGTTCAATTTGGGATGCAATGAGTTTGAAATGTGATAAGACATTCAAGTTAGGAAGTTTTGTTTATTTGTTTTCTTGAATTATCCATTAGTTACAGGATTTGGAGAGGACCACAGTTGGAAATTTAGATGTTGGATAATTCATGTTAAATGATAGCTAAAATCTTGTAAATGAATGAGATTTTTCTATATGAGAGATGAAGGAAATCAAGAGTAAGTGATGCCATAGAGATCATATGAGAAAAGAATTCCAAGAAGACGATAAGCAACATCATGAGTAGTAGCGAGGTCATGTGAGGCAAGGGATGGAAACACGTTTGTTGTTTTTAGCAACTAGGGAGACATTTGCAAGATTAAATTTACTGTGATAGAGGTAGAGACACCCAGAGAGAGTGGTTGAGACAGTCCTAGGAAATGGGGACACGGAGGAAAGTATGTATTGCTCTTTGGAGAAACATGGCTCTAAGTTGAAAGGAAAACTAAGGTGATCATCAGAAGGAGACAGAGAGACAAAGTAGGAGGTGCCAAAAGAAAAAGAGAAGTTGAAATAACAAAAGAGAGGAAATCCACTCAAATTAAGTAAATTTCTCAAAGAAATGGAAAGATGTGATTCAAAGAACAGATGGAAGGATTAACATTTGAAATGTAGGATCATTTAGCTAAAATAGAAAGGGAAGAGGTGAGGCTGGATTTACACTTGTTTTTGTTGTGGGGAGAGACAGGAAGTGGAGAACGTCTTTGCAAGATGATCTGTATTTTCTCTCTAAAGTAGTGTTCATTTGCTGAGAGTGATGGCAAAAATCAGAGTGGTGAAAGTTTGGAAATATTATTGTGGGTAATGAGAAAGGAAGTGGACTAGAAGTTTTACTGTGTAGTGGTAATACCTCAACTGATGTGGGAGACCATGAATTTGTAGTGGCATGGATCCATGCGGTTGTGGCATTTGTTTTCAGCAGTGCTTGGCAGACAGATATGTGACTGGAAAGGGAGTGACCGGTTGATCCAGGGGTCGAGTTTTGCTAATTGAGTTCAGAAGAAGGACAAAGGAAGTAATGGTATTGGCAGGAGAGGGAAGTAACATATCATGAGGTTTACGTGGATGGCTCACACCTGTAATCGTAGCACTCTGGGATGCCGAGGCGGGAGGATCACTTGAGGTCAGGAGTTTCAGACCAACCTGAGCAATAGCGAGACCCTGTCCCTACTAAAAATAGAAAGAAATTAGATGGACAACTAAAAACAGAAAAAAATTTAGCTGGGCATGGTGGTGCATGCCTGTAGACCTAGTTACTCAGCAGGAGAGGCAGGAGAATTACTTGAGCCCAGGAAGTTAGAGGTTGCTGGGAGCTAGGCTGATACCATGGCATTCTAGCCCAGGAAACAGAGTGAGATTCTGCCTCAAAAATAAAAAGCATTGATAATGATCACTTACTGTCTACTATAGCAAAGAGCAGTGCTATGTTTTACATAATTTATCTCTAATACTCACCTGAAATATGTGAGGTGGGTATTACTACTCTTATTTATAAACAAGGGAAATAAAGCTCAGCTGAATAATTTAATAAAGCCAGGCAGAGGATGAGAGATTAAAATAAATTGAAGGACCAATGAGATTAATGAGATTGAAAAAATATTGTTAGTGCATCAAAAATTTGAAGAAGCAGAAAACTGATGATATTGTGAACAGAGAATGTCATAATGCAGAAATTATAAACCGGAAGCTGGATCAATTCCAGATATGATATGGTCTAGGGTGTCCATATAGAGGTATATAGACAGTAAGGTTGGAGTGATGAATATATTGCCTACACAAAAGAGGCAGATGTCCAAGATGAATAAAAAATTGGACTAAAAGGTGACCACGTGATTGATCTGCTCAAGTCTTTGGTGAGTGTGTGGGGAGTGGAGAGAAAGTGAGAAAAATGGCAATGGTGCACAGTGTAAAGAATGATTTTGCTAGATGTCCTGGCCTTCAAGAAGAAGTTCAAGTTTAAAAACAGTAACATGAAATCCATTCTTCTGGCTCTTTTTCCTTCATGTACATCCCTCTCATCCTTCATCACTCCTTAAAAATCTATCCTTTTCTTATTTATTCTGTGCTATTCCAAGTCTGATTCATCCACTTCTCATTTCCATCTCTCTCCCAACCCCATATCTAGAATCCAACATATAACTATTCTAAATTGAGCTATTTCCTTAATTTAGCTGAAATTTGAATAATTCTCCTAAAACAGGGATGAGACTGTGAAAGTCCCACCTCATGTGCTGGAATTCCCTGGCCTCACATTTCCTGATAGAGCTCAGGGGGGAACTTGAGCAGGCTGTGGTAGAGGACATGAATAAATGGTCACTTTTCAAGATTCCAAACTGACTGGTATGAAGATTTTGTTATGGTGCCTCTGAAGAAATTCTAGTCCAGATATGCAGGCAGTCAGCTTAGCTAGTTCCCAGGACCTGACCTTGAAGTAGAAATAGCAGCAGAGCTGGGCATGGCAAGCTGTCCACAGAACCACTGCTTCATTGGCAACTGTGGGCTCCATATCAGCTTCTTTGTGTCTAGTGGTCAAATAAAAGCTGTGGTCAAATAAATCCTCTCAGGGTTGACTTTTTCCATGCCAGCTGCTATTAATTCCCTTGTTCCTGTGTAGTTTGTTATATTAATACTTTAATGTGGGCCTATGCATTCTTTTCTTATTGATTTTATTATTTTGGCCCAAGCCTATCATTTCAGCCTGTTTGCTATTTTACAGTTTTGATTTTCTCCTCCAAAGCATAGGTCATTTCTCTCAGCATTGTCCTGGTTGGGTTTTTTTCTTTTTTTTTTTTTTTTTTTTGTCAAATTTAGGAAAGCATGCTTTCTTTAGCTTCATCTAAGCTATTGAGATGAAGCTAACAAGACAGGATACAGGATAAAGACTTTGGTGTACCATTATAGAAATTGCAGGTTGACACTGATAATTTTATCAGTACTCCTTCCATAGGGTTATTCAATCAGATATGGAGCCATCTAATTGTAGTTGCTTCTGTAAATCTTATTCATAAATATTTCCAGAAAAGCTCTGTCAAATCCTTTGTTAAAGTCAATACACATTCTATGAAATTTCCCTAATTTGTTACTTTAAAAACTCTAGAAAACAACAACAAAACAAACAAACAAACAACAACAACAAAAACAAAACAAAAGGAAGAAAGAAAGAAAAAAACCCCACAACAGGAAAATGAGATTAGTAAGGCAGAGCCTAATATTTGGGAGCTGTGGTGATTCCACATGTCCTGTACAGTTTATCCCAATGGTAAAGTCTGGCCTTCTAACCTCTTATCAATAGTTTAATATTATTTTTAAAAATTTTGCCAGTTACCAACACACAACTTTAGTGTAGTCTTCAAAATCTCTATTTGTTCCTCCAGGAAAGCCCTATTATTTAGGCAAAAGAAAATATGTTTTGAAAATAGTTTTAAAAAATGAACAGCTTTTGAAGGGTGCTTAAACACAATTGATATTATTTTTTCAAAAAATGTACAATAGATGTAAGAAAATTGCTTGATTTTCTGTTTAACTGACTTTCTGATTTAGAATCTAACTTAGAAGCAGGCATTTCTCTTTTATTGACTTAAGAGGAGCTATGAAGATGTGTGGTTTTTACTAGTCTGAGTTTCCACAGGTCAGAACACTGTTATAGAATGCTATGTTTATCATTGGATTCTTACTATAAATATTACATTAGGCTTCTATTTTTAAAGATTAAATAACAAGTTAATGGAGACAGTTTAGCCCTCTTTTTGCTGAATATGCTAGCACAAGATGCTTTATATCAGCAAGTGAATAGATCAATAAAACATCTCATTTTTAATTGAATAGCTGAAACTATATCAGTATGTGAAAGACAGAGTTATAAACTGTTACAGAATGTAACAGGATTGCACATAGTAGACTGCTGCTGTATGTAGTTGAAAAAATGAAAGCAAATATGGAGCAAAAATTTGTATACTTTAATTATATAAAATATAATTAATCTTTTTTTTATTTTTGTTGCTGCTGTGATTGCCTTTGGGGACTTCTTCATAAACTCTTTGCCTAGGCCAATGTCTAGGAGAGTGTTTCCAACATTTTCTTCTAGAATTCTAATAGTTTCATACCTTAGGTTTAAGTCTGTTATCCAGCATGAGTTGATTTTTGTGAGAGGTGAAAGGTGTGGGTCCTGCTTTAGCCTTCTGCAAGTGGCTATCCAGTTTTCCCAGCACCATTTATTGAAAAGGGATTCTTTTCCCTAGTGTATGTTTTTGTCTGCTTTGTCAAAGATTAGATGGCTATATGAGGATGGTTTTATATGATCAAACTAAAAAGCTTCTGCACAGCCAAAGAAATAGTCATGAAAGTAAACAGACAACCTACAGAATGGGAGAAAATTTTTGCATCCTATGCATCTGATAAGGGGCTGATAACTAGAATGTACTTAGAACTCATGAAAATCAGCAAGAAAAAAATCAAATAACCCTATTAAAAAGTGGGCAAAGGTCTTGAACAGAAACTTTTCTAAAGAAGACAGAAGAATGGCCAACAAACATATGAAAAAATGCTCAACATCTCTAATCATCAGGGAAATGCAAATCAAAACCACAATGAAATATAACTTAACTCTAATGAGAATGGCCTTTATCAAAAATTCTCCAAACAATAAATGCTGGCATGGATGCAGAGAGAGAGAAACACTCCTACACTGCTGGTGGGACGGCAAACTAGTTCAACCTCTGTGGAAAGCAATATAGAGATACCTTAAAGTGATACAAGTGAATCTACCATTTGATCCAGCAATCCTATTACTGGGCATCTACCCAAAAGATCCAATGACACTCTACAAAAAAGACACCTGCACTCGAATGTTTATAGCAGCACAATTTATAATTGCAAGGCTGTGGAAACAGCCCAAGTGCCCATCAATCCAAGAATGCATTAATAAAATGTGGTATATGTATACCATGGAGTACTATTCAGCTCTAAGAAACAACAGTGATATAGCACATCTTGTATTTTCCTGGTTAGAGCTGGAACTCATACTACTAAGTGAAGTATCCCAAGAATGGAAAAACAAGCACCACATATACTCACCAGCAAACTGGTATTAACTGAGCAGCACCTAAGTGGACACATAGGTACTACAGTAATAGGGTATTGGGCAGGTGGAAGGGGGAGGGGGGCGGGTATATACATACATAATGAGTGAGATGTGCACCATCTGGGGGATGGTCATGCTGAAAACTCAGACTTGTGGGGGGAAGGGGGAAAGGACATTTATTGAAACCTTAAAATCTGTACCCCCATAATATGCCGAAACAAACAAATATATATATATATATATATATATATATATATATATATATATGTATATATATATATATAATGAACAGGTTTAAATTTTTATTCATAAATTTTTTTCTACCAAGTAGGGATGTCAACTTGAACAGTTTTCTTTTTCTTGTCAATGATGTGTATCCATGATTCCAATACTGGCTTACAAATTGATTTAGGAGGAGATATAGCACCCTTAAATTAATGTCAATAATATAATCATACTTCATATTTTATATCATTTTATATTTTAAAAATATGATTACCCTGATTTTTATTTCATTTGTAATTCATTTACAAAGTAACTATAAAAGTAGAAATTAATGTCATATATACAAGTTTTGGACAAAGAGTATAGTGGGCAACATTGCCTAAAATTGAGAAACTTGACCTAGGTATTAATGAGGCCAGTAACATGGATTTGCTTTAGATAAAAAAAAACAGTTAAGATGAAGTAGCATTACCAAATACATTTATACAGAAAAGAAGACAGACAAATAAAGGAGAAGGGAAAATTGTCTTGCTGAGAATAAGAAGTGATGTGGGCAATCTAGAGAGAAAGCTGGAAAGATGTGTTGAAGGAAACAGGTCAGAATGGAAATACTGTTAAAATTGACATTTGTCCATCATGCTTACTATTTATAGTTGTATTTGTAGTTTTATTACAGGTTAGTATAATTCTGCTGTTTGTTAAGCTATGAAATTTATTCCTTTTTCTTCTTTACTTTAGCAGGTTAACATGCTCTTGTCTAGTTTCTTTCTTCATAAAGTAGACCCAAGTAAATCATACCTTGACTGTATACAGGCCATACCTGAGGTTACTTTCTCATCTACTAATAGAAGAGCTTCTTTATTTAGTTGCCTACATTGCACATCTGCAATTTCCTACCTCCCGTTCTCTCCTCAACACACTGAGACCTGGATTCTGTCCACAACTTTGTGGAAGCAAGTTCCAAAAGATCACCATATTGGCAAATCCAGGGGACACCTGTCAGTCTTTAGATTGATTGATTTGTGATGTTTGATATAATCACACGCCCAATGTTTCTGTATCCTTGCTTTCTTAATTTTTGACCTGTTTACCTTTTGGTCCATCTTTCTCAATTTTTTTTCTTAACTTCCTTTTCCTGTATGCACTATTTAAATATTGCTAATTACGTTCAAACTTTTTTTCTTTTCTTTCACTGTATTCTCCTTAGGCTCACTCACCCAGGCCTTCTGATTTATTTATTAGATGATTACTTCTAAATCAACATCTCCACCTTTTATACAGTTTAATCAATGACAGACCTGTATTTCAGACTCCCTTGAATTCATCTTCATTGAATGTCTCTCACATGTCTCAATATCAACAAAATAAATAAGCAATCTCACTCTTGGCTGTGGTTGATTCTCCAGTTAATGACACTGTTCTCTGGAGACATACCCAGGGAAGACACAGGATCCACTCCTCACCTGCTTCCTTCTATTGGTGGCCATGTTTCATGGCTAGTACCTTCAAATGATCTCTGGTACGTATCCCCTCCCCCCTTCATCTTTCCCTGCATTAATTCAGACTCTATTCATTTTGGGGTTGACTAATATAATTTTATACTCCTATACTTAAAACTGCTACTACTCACCTGAGTCTTCCTTCTTAAAAATCCATCCTTTTATTGCCACCAAAGTCAACTTTGTATGGCAAATAGGATCATTTCATTGTTCTTCATAAAACCCTTAACAGACTCATCACTGTTTTCAGGATAAAGTCCAGATTCTTTCCCATAACATATAAGGCCATTTGTCATCTGTTCCCTACCCACATACCTCCTAATCTCTTTCCAGAAGACACAAAAACTACTTGCAGTTCTCCAGCCTGCATATGCTCTTTTATCAGGCTTTTCTCATGGCCTGTGATGCCCAACCTAGCTTTCTTCTCCTAATCTGTTTCACTGGCAAAGAACTACTCCTACTTGAGGAATTAGCTCAGGTTACTGGGCATCAACTTCTGCCCTTGCATCCAAGGCTGAGTTAGGGGTTCATTCCTCTTGATCTCCAATCACTAGGCATATACTTAGGTAAAAATACATTCATAGCATTTGGGTATCTTATGTGTTTCTTCTACTAAGAATATTCAAAGGTAAGCATTTTGTTTTATAGAGTTGCATCAGCAGTATCAAACATATTGCCTGGCAAATAGTAGGTATACCATAAGTACTCACTGATTAAATTGAATATCTTAGGAAGATTAATTATTGAAGGAAATATATTTGTATATATGTGTATGTGTGGGTATAGATATATATTGTGTGTATATATGTGTATATATATATATATATACCTATATTTAAGAGTGACTTGGAAATTCCATTCTAAACAAAGCACATATAAAATCTAACAAGCAATAATTTACTGAGCAGCTACCACGTGCTTGGCATGCCACACATTTTGTTTCCATTAATCTTCACAACTTTGTAATAATATATTCATTTTATTAATATATATTAATGTTATATTTTATATATTAATATACATTAAGTTACTGAGAATCAAAGAAATTAAGTTATTTTTCCAAGACTGCACAGCCAGCAGTAGAGAGTTTTAAATGCAAGTGTTCCTATTTCCAAAGCTTAAAATAGAGAGATTTTTATTTATTTTTATTTGTTGAATTTTCGTTTTTTTTTTTTTTTTTGAGACAGAGTCTCACTTTGTTGCCTAGGCTAGAGTGAGTGCCGTGGCGTCAGCCTAGCTCACAGCAACCTCAAACTCCTGGGCTCAAGCAATCCTCCTGCCTCAGCCTCCCAAGTAGCTGGGACTACAGGCATGCACCACCATGCCCGGCTAATTTTTTGTATATATATTAGTTGGCCAATTAATTTCCTTCTATTTTATAGTAGAGATGGGGTCTCGCTCTTGCTCAGGCTGGTTTCGAACTCCTGACCTCGAGCAATCCGCCCGCCTCGGCCTCCCAGAGAGCTAGGATTACAGGCGTGAGCCACCGCGCCCGGCTGAATTTTCTTTTGTTGAGAGAGAAGGAATGATTAATCATGGAAACTGAGTATGGTTCTTTTAAATTTATTACAATTTGTAGCTGGAATAAATTGGGCCTTCCAACTTTTGGAAAATCTGATGAAAGAGAGATTGAAATTTAGAATATCCTTTATGCAGCCTGCCTACAACTGGTACTTTAGTTAATCAAAACAAGGAAAAAAAAGTATATTTAGTAAAATGCCTGTTATTTTCATAAGAGAATTTATTTAAAGGAAAATTGGAATCCCTCATTTTGCTGATATAGTGTGAACCGTGTGAGAGACGCAGTAAATGTGTGTCATCAGGAACAGACTACGAGCAGATGAAACTACCTCAGACATAGCTCAGCAGTTTTCTTCTGCCAAACTCTACTCCCTATGAAGAGAGAGATAAGTACACTTTTTGAAAACACTTTTATGAGACTATGTATCCTTATATATTTATTTGACTAAATGGGAAATGTTTACTATTCCACTGATAGTTAACAAGTTTGTTTCATTTTTTTAAAAAACCAAGATTTGTGCACTGGGAACAGAAACAAGAAATAATTATTTGGAATAAATTATTATAAATTAGGCATAATGATTTCTTAAAAGATATTACAATTTACTCACAAGTTACATAAATTTCTAATGCTTTTGTTTCTTTGGCATTGGACTTCAATCCTTACTATGTCGCCTAGAAAAATCCTATCGAAGCATTACTTAAAGCAAATGAAGTGATTCCTAGGGCAAGTATCTACATAATTTTTAAGTTTATTAGGAATGACTCAAGCATTCCAGGTAATTATTTTTCACAGGAAGAGAGCCCAACCAAGTTGCTGTAGACCCACTATAAATGTTAATGGAATGAGATAACTACACACTAGTTGGACTCACGTAGGAAACACATGAAGCATGGTCTTTCTGCTTATCATTGTAATAAGAAATGATGGTTAAACATCATACCCATTATCACATTCTCTTACAATGACAGTGTTGTCTTTTCTTGGTACATTACATTGGAGATTTTGATTTCCCAAGGCAAAAAGAAAAGTTTTCTTGTCTACCGATACAACAATAATTAGACTTAAATATAAACCATTTTCATAGCTAAATGAACTGCTTAGTAACTGAGTGCCAGTTTCAAATAGTAGAATTAGGGTATTAAAATATTACTGAGAAGATTACCCCAACTTCGGAAAACACATTATGTACAGATAGATAGTATTCCATTCTTTGGAATTTTAAGATAAATTAATAAGTCTTTGGTTTGTGTTTGGCTAATAATGGAAACCATTCCCCAAACTAAAAAAGTGAAATTCATACTTCATTAACAGTACTAAGAAAAGTTAGCTCTCACTCTCACCCCATTCCATGCAAAACTTTGCCTCCAGATGCTATTTTGTATTTATTTTGCAATGTTTATTATGGTAGTCCAGGACGTTTATGTCTTAAAGATACATTAGTCAGTTTATTTACAGAGGCAGCTTCTTGAAGTGAAGACAGTTTACTTTGGGTGTAGGTTAAACTACACAGCACTAGGAAGAATGGGTGTGGCTGGTTTCCTCCAGTGTGTTCTCTATTATTCCATTCATTTCCTTTCATTATGAGAACTCCATTTTTTTTTTGTTTTTTTTTTTAATTTTCTTTTTTTAATCCTGTAAGGTTTTACATGGTTTACACTGTGAGAAATAGTTGAGCTTTTGGAGCAGTTACCCTGCACAGGAAATGAAAGAAACACAAAGCAGAATAAGTGATAGGGCCTTGGCACCTTTGCTTACAAATCTGGCTCCTGTCAAAGGTGAAACAGGAATGAATACCTGGAAAATTTCTCAGGGTATCCAGGGTAGAGAACAGTTTGTTGTAATTTGATAGAATCATTGGTGCTTCTTAAACAAGGTTTGGGACTGACTGGCTAGCAGGAGAGAAAAGAGGCAGTAGGTGGTTGTGTTTTTGCAGTAGGGCTGGACCAAGGTTGTTAAAAGATTGTTATCTCTTTATGTGTTGCAAAATAAAACCATATTAAACTATGAAACCAGTATAAGAAAGTTCAGCCAAGTTGTCATTTCCCCCATTATGACTATTTTAATGCCATTTTGGTAATATTGAATAGCATATGTTTCAAAAATTGTTTTGAAAGCAGAAGTTTTCTCCCCCTAAATGTTGTTTTTCCTTATCTCTGCTTTGTTGAGTTCATCAGAGTGTGCTTAGCTTTTCTATTGGGAAATCCAGTGTGTGGGAGTGCAGGGGCAGGACAAAATAGAAGCTGACAGTGTGATATCTAGTAAAGGCTAGGGAAGCACTGAGGACAGTTTTCAGTTAGAATTAGTGTGGCATCTTTAGAACCATGATATAGTATTTTGCAGTAAGATGGAAGCTTCATCTTGCAAATTAGAACAAATAGGGAATTCCACCTTTAATTTTTTTCCTCCGCTTTAGCATTATTTTTTTTCCCATACTTTAAGAGGTGATTTGGGGATGAATTTGTTTTCTGAAGTATTCTTCTCAATTCACTTTTAGCTTAATATTTGAGTCTTGTGTAATATTGCCAGTGACACAAGGAAAAGCAGGACCATCTGCTGCTTTTTCTTTGAGGTTCTGAAATAATCTTATACCTCTTGAAGAGACGCCTTGTAAACACGTTGCATGTGGCTAGCTATTGTAACTGGCTACTTCTCTAGTTGAAATGCTACTCAACGGTTTCACTTATTTAATTTTAGTCATTTGAAGCACTGCTTGAGTAGCAGAGTTAGACCCTAATTTTGCTAGTCAGTTCAGTAGTTCAGTCATGATTGCAGTTGCATATAAAGAAGTTCTCTTTCAAATTGATAATTAATTCACTCTTGATCTCCGGAAAGTTATACTTAGATAACCATCTGTATTTTCACATTTTCTGGGGTTTTCTTGGTATCAAAAACGTGTAAAGTTATACAACCATAAAAGCAATAACATGTTTCATATCATTTTCACAGAAAGGGAAACATCAATACTGATTGTGGATGCTGGGATTAGTATATCAATTATTACAAAATAACACTTTAACCTTCACCTAGAAACCTGACATTTTGGGAGAATGTTACATAGCCTATACATATGAAAATACTCAACTCTAATCTGATAGCTGTATTGGTGCCTCAAAGCACTGTTCCTCATTAGCTGTGTACATTAAGCATGGAAGAATCTACAGATAGATAATTTGTTTATTCAAATGACACCTCATTATTGGATGGGAAGGGCAGTCAACTGACTTGCTTTTATTTCCTGTTCCAAAATGACTACGTTAAACCTGAAACCAGTGATTTATTATATAATAAGTTCTCTTTAAGCTTATTACATTTATATTATTCTTTTTTTGTAAATATAGTCTTAATTTACCTATAATCTAATTGATAGGTTTCTTTGGGGGGTGAAAATGGTGAGGGCCAAGAAACTGACACAGGCCTTCAATTTCAATTGCTTAGGCCTACAGGGCCATCTATGATCAATTTATTTAGATGATTGCGGAAAAGATAATTTTCACAATAAATTTGGAAAATCTAGAGATCCTAGAATAGCATGTTTTAATGATCTCTTCTTTTCTATAAATAAAACCATTTTGGATTTGATTGGATCATCTGGATATTCAAATTGAGCTATATTCTTTTGACCCTTTCACATGTGTATATTAAACAAGCCTTTAAATAGTCCATTGTCAACAAGTGTAAATATTGGTTTACCACAATAATTCATTCTCTCCCCCAACCCAAAAACTTCAACATTTAAAAGGGAGACTGCCAATCAAGAAAGCTAGAAATTATTTGCATGAAACTGACTCACTTTCCTAAATTGACTCTGCATGTCTATGTCTTTTTTGGAATCGTAAATTATTCTCACTGCTGGTTTGGATAAAACTAAAATCTATTTTCCTGTAGCATTTGGTGTGTTCCTAAAGTGAGTCATAACCATTTTTTACTATGGGAGAAAGATCAGTAGAGGCGAATTTAGTGATAAATAGGACCTTCTAAATAGTTACCAAATGAGGAAAATCCGTTGGATGTTAATACCAAGTGTTTTTATTTTTGTTTTTCTGGTTTTTTGTTTTATTAAACTACTGCTTTAAGAAGTGCAAATAATATTCTTTCCTTAGTTCTATATTAGGAATAAAGAAATTCACTAAACCATTTCTTCCCCAGTTTATTCCTAATTAATTTTTAAATCATTAGGTAGAGTTTTTTTCCCTTTTCAAACTAGTCAATCAAACACCATAAGTAAGCAAAGTATAGAACCAAAATAGGAAAAGAGATCACAGGCCAAAATGGATTGACTGCTGCCAGGAACAGCCTGGTGCCCTGGGCATGGCATTCTGGGGACAGGTAGTACATGGTTGCCACTGAGTACCTATAAGGATGAAAGTAAGGATCGCATTCCTTCTTCTGGGATCAGAATGTTTTTCTTTTTTTCCAAACCTTGAGATCATCATGGCCAGATAGTTGACTGAGTTGTTGCAGAATTTCCTGCCTCTGGGGAGATTGGGACCAGCCTGGAGTGTGCTTGGTCTTGGGAGACCACATATGGTACCATTAACTGACTCAGAAATATCTCCAGTTCAAGATTCAACATTCAGTGATAGCTTATTTTATTGTGTTTAAATTTACAAGGTGAAGTAAGTTGTGAGTCTAATACTACCTTGTTATAGCTCCATTGTAAGCAGCTACAGAAAAAAATGCACTAGAAGAAAAGGCTGCATTGCCGCATTCTCAAATATGTGGTTGCCTTAGGTATTGGTACCTCCATTGACTCCTTTTGGGAAGAATATGGATAATTTATTCTAATTCTAAAATCTCCAGTGAGGGCTGCAGTATGAGAAATGGGGAAAGGAAAGTCAATCTGTTGCTGAAGCTAGCAACTTCCTAGCAATAATAATAGTTTATATTTTTATTGTGCTTTATAATTTCAAAGCACTTACAATGCATTGGATTATTTTAGATTTTATTATAAAGGTAGTTGCTTCTTTAAATTTTGTAAGGAGTTGTTAAATTGGTTGAAATAATCTAGCTCTTGCTTGAAATCCATTTTGTGATGGTAATTAGGGAATAGATAAAATAGTAACTGAGTTAATAGTGCAAGAGCTAATACATGAAATTAAACCTCTATCCAGAAAACTTTGGTAAGTAAAGTTATTCAACTTTGTTGAAAAACTTTTCTAATATGTATTTTCAAGTTCTCTGTTTCTAAACATAAAACTTAATCTTTAGCAGGTGATTCAGTATCTTGGATAGTCTCAACATCATTCTGAGCAACGATTTTCATTGCACGCAACTATAGATATCGAAGTGTAAGCTATTTTCCAAACTGCTTTTATGTTTCATTATTTTGCAGTCATGTAATTCTGTCTACTAAAATTATGATGTTGCCAGTTTTCCAGTTAATAAAATATTTCTACTAATTGAAGTTGTGTTACCACTGTATTTTAATGACTATGAATAAAAGTGATTACTGTTTTCTGGTTCTCTCCTTCTCTCTCCCGCCTTTCATAGTTCTCTTCCTCCCTCTGTTTCTCCTCCCTTTCCTTCTTCCTTCCTTTCTTCCCCCTTTATTTATTTATTTATTTTTTTTGTACCTGTTTATGTGATGGACATGCTAGCCTCAGAATTACTTGAGAGACAGGATGGGCGAAAAATAGTGTGTGACAATTAAAATCCTGATAATTAAATATCTGAAAGTAGCTGGGGAGAAAGTGAGACGTCATCTGAAGGAAGTTGTTTGGCAGTTCCAACAATGAAGAAGATCTGTTGATGTTTCTTCCTGGATCATTGCAGCTCTGAGCAAGGATTCCAGGGAGAGATAATAGTGCTGGTAAATACCCTGCTAATTCTAGAAAAGGACTGGATTGACAGCTACTCCACGGTCATAAAGGGCTATAGCAATCCAGGACTTCCCAAGGAGTCAGACCTGCTATCCCCTTTCTGTATGAACTGTGTCTCTTTCTCCCACGGCATGTAATTCTCCTTTCTCCTTTTTATTCTTCTTGCCTCCCAATACACTTGCCTCCCCACATCCACTGCCTCACCAGCCAACCGATAGGCTTCCTACAGCACTCTCTCTCTCTCTGTCTTTCTCTCTCTCTCTGTCTTTCTCTCTCTCTCTCTCACATACACACAGAGTCACATTTTGAGTTCAGATTCTCACTCAAGTCTTATCCTGGGTTGAGGCCTCTATGATTTGACTTCTCCAGCTTCTTCATAAAGTACTATTTCAGATCATGTGAAACACTTCAATATTGCATGACATGAGTAACCTTGGAACTATGATAAATATGTTTTTAAGAGATATGATCAAGAAGGAGAAGGAACATGGACTTTGGAATCAACCAGAGCTGGGTGCGACTTCCAGGCTCACTGGTTGCTGGTTGTGTGACTTTGGGCACTTGTCTGTGCCTCGGTTTCCCCTTTGATAAAAGAAGGATATCAATAACTCCCTCAGACGGCTCTTGGGATAATTATATATCATAGTCAAAGGGTTAAGTGACTAAGTGACTACTATCAAGGAGGTACAGCCATTTGTTTTGCTTTGTTTTTCTTTAAGAAATTTTGAAATAAAACAATAATAATCTCCTAAATTAGTGAGAGAGTCATTGCTTGAATTGGGAAAAGTCTCAATAGATCCAACCACCAGCTTTGTTTAATCTTATTCTTTCAGTGGAGGATGGATTCCAGACAAATTCTCTTTGTGTTACATGAAGTTACACTCTGTTTGTGTAATAGATCAGCCATAAAAAGGAGGCTTTTCTCCATGATTTGCCTAGAAATAGTAGCAGTTGTATTGAGAAAGATTCAGTTAGTTCCTCTGCTATTAAAATACATCCATGGAAATGATGGAGTGTCTTTATTTATGCCTATTTATAAAAGATGTATACTTTTAAGAATAAGTAACTTCTTAATTTTAAGAGGACCCCAGACAAAATTGGTATTTACATTTTAGGTACTAAGTCATGATGATTCATTTCCTTTTCATGATTCTCACATCTAATTTGTTCCGTGATATTATTATGCATGTACACTTATATGGATTCTATCACATTATCATTAATCAAGAAATAAAATTGGTTTATGTGTGTGACTTGTGGAATTAGTCATAATTTTTATTAATATTTATTTATAAACAGAATATACTTATTGTCATGTTGAATTATGAACGGTTTCATCCTAATAACAACCTTGCAAGAGAGGTAATGTTACTTCTATTTTCCAGAGGAAGGATGTAGGCTCTGAGAGATCACACAATTTGCCCAAGGTCACACAAGTTACAACCAGTTAGCAGCAGAATTGGAACATTAACATAAGCTGTCTAACTAGCTCAGTGCACTTCACACTTTCCTTACTTTCTCCTTTTGTGCATGCACATCAGCCTCTATTCTTGGCATTAGCTATATTTATATATTCTTTTTCTTCCCAATGTTATTCATCTCAATATTTTTACTAATGTGAACAACTTTTAATTCAATAACATCAGAGCAGCAGAATTAAATCTTTCTCCTCTGAAAGCCTGTATATTTCCACTTTTGGGAAAAAGGGTTGGGATAATTTTCAAAGGACATTGTCACTAATGAGGACTTGTTAGGAACATAACCCTAAAGTAAAAGAAGTATCAGATATTCCTTTGCTGGGACTACCATGATCATCTCCAGTCTCTCTTCTTCTTGTTGCACATGAGATATGGGGACTCAGATCAGTTAAGTGACTTACCAATGGTTACACACCTGGGATTAGAACTTTAATCTTCTGAGGATAGAAAAGAGACCTCCTCTCAGTTATAAAGCAGAATTTGGAGACCAGGGAAGAAGTGTAGATCAGATTTATGTTGCTGCACTGTCTGGATTCTGCCTTTGTATACAGAATTTACCCTCCATCCACTACCATCAACAATTTACCAGATCTCAGAGATAGAATCAGAGCAAAAAGTTGCAGGAACTTTACCAGAAGTTGACGAAGAGTTTTTGCTCAAAGCTGAGAGGACTGTTTGTTTGAATACTGTATGATTCCATGTACTTAAGGATCTATAGGTGGATAGAGAATTGCAGTTAAAACTGATATTATCTTTGTCTTCATTTATATTTTGGCTGAATGTTAATTTTAATTTCTTTTTCCTTTGTGATAACTATACTTTTATTTAGGTCTTGCATCAAGGATTTAGATACTCTGCCATTGTCTGGAGGACCACAGGGACCTGAAGCCAAAACACATGGGAAGACATGATAGTCATTTATCACCTTGTGTTCTGGTTTATTTAATCTTTTTCTCCCAGCATTACACACGCACATATAGACCTTCTCAGTAAGTGCTTATTGAGAAAATGAAGACAATGATAAAGGTAGAAATATATGCAAAAATAATTTGGCTACTTACACTTGACTGGGTAACACTGAGGACAAAGGTTTTGGTGTTTGGTGTTTGAAATCATCCAAAAGTTCTAAAACATGGGAACATACTTCCACCTACCATAATTCTGTAGGATAAGGTTTGTTTCTCCTTTGTAATGTATTTTTTAGCTGAAAATAGAATTATTTTATACAGTGGGAATAGATCTAGGTAGTTGAAACACTTATCACATGGGGATAAAGAAAGAAACACCAGAGTAAGAAACAGGAATACATCATTTAAAAATCTTTATATCTTGGAAGAGGAAAAGAGACGTGGAAAGTCAATTAAGTCAGGCAGTCCACATGAGCATGACAGTTGGTGGGGAAAAGGTGCCCAGAGACAGGCAGCCAGAAGCCAGACTCATTGCAAATTCTTCAGCAAACAATGATCTTGAGGGGGCTAGGAAGCATGGTGGGCCGTGCAGCCATTGCAACAGGAAGGTTACGTTGTGTCATGAGATTCTGTGCTGCACACTCAGGGATCCTCCTGTACTGGGCTGGCTGTGTCCTCTGTGAAACACTGGTGAGGCCTTCAGCTAGGGTGACTTCAATCCCCCAAAGAGATCCACAGACTGAGAAAATATGGAGAAGAAAAGGCTAAATGTTGAAGATGCAGAAGGAACTGACATACAAGAAAAGATGCTCATTTCTAAGCAATGAAAGAGATGCAGTGAAATCATTCAGGGAAGCCCATGTCTAGAACTTTGTTGTCTAAAATATGAAAGTTGAATAAATATCTCCTAATAGAAGTAAGTCACCATCAGCTCAGATAAAGGAGGATCCAAAAAGCAAACACTGAGAGATGTAATATATTCTAAATTACATAGGCCACAGGTTCTCTGATTTAGCAGAATTCTCTTTCCTAATTCATGAGTCTCTACGAGTGGCAATTTCCCAAGAAAGCACACAACAAAACAAAGTGAACAAAACTTTAAAAACTATTAACAAATATATTTATTGTGGTGGCTTTCTCCCCTACTAGATACACCTTGTTAGAAAGTAGTATCCCTTTTAGTTCCGGGTGGACCATTAAGCAGGTAATAAAATTGTTTTTCCCTCATTGAGAGAGAAAGAAAATGCATGACTTTGCAAACATGTTATATTCTCCTTCCTCTATGTTTTTTTTTCTATGAAATCAGAATTTTCTTCTAATAAGTATGTTTGTTTTTTTTTGGAAGTAAGTTACAGGCACATGTTTACAGACTGGTATAATCCAAGGGGCAGCAGAGGCTGAACCACACAGTGCTGACATAGATTGGAGACCTGTTCCAGGTGATCACAACCCTTCACAGTTTTGTAAAGCACAAAAGTAATCTCCAACTCTATGATTTCTTCCACATTTTGCCTTTCTCCAATCCCATACATATTAGTTAACTCTGGTATGCACTCTCATGTTTCTTGCAAACGTATGGGATGAGGGCAGTGGAACTAATTTTAAAACAGTTGTCTCTGTGATGATAAATCCTACAATTCCAAATGCCAGGCCCTAATTCTGAGCACTCTCTAGATCTCCTGAACAAAACAACACTGTCCTTTGAACGATGTTTCTCTCCTCTGATCTTTAGTGTTTCGAAGGGATATTGCATCTTTGAATTTGCAGAATTATCTTTTGCTTCTCAAAACAACAGCTTGAAAACATATTTGTATAAGGAAAAGATGTTTCTTCTCCAGATGCCATCGTTACGTTGTTACAGCTTTTAGCCTAGTGATAATTATATACAAAATTTCTTGTCTTTTAAAAA
The DNA here is from genome assembly GCF_040939455.1 of Microcebus murinus. Classification (NCBI taxonomy): domain Eukaryota; kingdom Metazoa; phylum Chordata; class Mammalia; order Primates; family Cheirogaleidae; genus Microcebus; species Microcebus murinus. The sequence goes on from NC_134108.1 coordinate 34,214,405, forward strand.
TGCACAGAAGCACATAGGATAACCATTTGAAAGTATCCCTTCTTTGAACTTTTGGCTCTTTGTTGTTAACTATGCTTGTATGAAGAATATAGCAACTATTTGGAATGTTGTTTAGACAGAGCAGTAATAGATATGTTGTCCATTTGTGGTCCTAATGGCTAGAGCACCTGTCCTGGGCATCTGGTTGAGATAGCAGCATCATGAGTCTACAAAAATCTCATGGGACCCTCTAGTGTACAGTGCTGACTGATACCGATTTCTGTTGTTTGTCTTGGACTTTTCTCTTCTTCTGCTGCTGTTTGTCTTTGTTTTCTTGTTGTTCTGGAGTTTCTCTGCTGGATTCCAGACCTTTGCTGTCAGGTATTGCTTCTTTACTTTCTTCTTTATTAAGTTTTTTTCTTTTCCTCTCCCTTCCTTTTTTTCCTGAAATGAAAGGATACACCTTTAAAATTATATTCAATTATGTTCTATTTGGTTATTCTAAGTTTTAAAAAATGATTTAAATTTTTCTAAGGTTGCATACCATAATAATAGACAACAAATATCTACTATTTAAATCATTCATTCAACTACTCTTTATTAAGTCTGTGATACTGTGTTATATTCTAAACAATGTAAAGATGAAACATATACAATATAATGAAGCAACTAATAAATGATATCTTGAACTCTAGAGAGTTATATTCTTATAAGTTTGGAATTTATTTTATATGATGGTTATACATATTAGCAAATTTTAAATTAGATTTCTTGCCATTTAAAAACTTTATTAATATGTACATTTTATCTGGCTCCTACTTAAGGCACCATTTTAGTATTCAAATATTTCCAAGTAACAAATACATATTTATAATCTATCAAGTTATTTGCATGCCATCTAATAGAAGAAAATTGATTTATATAACAAACATGGAAATAATAGTTCATGAGGAATACTAGGATAACTGTATTTTAACATAAATCTTTCTGTGTTGAAATTAATTTACATCGCAATTTCTCTATATGCATGGCGGTGGTGACTATAACTTATCAATGACCCTATGGTACAAGCTATGAGGGCAGGAATTTTGTGTCTCTGTAAATTAAATAAGTAGATACTTTTTAGATGTATACTGGATTCCATGGAGACCTCTGACCTTGAGCTGGGTTTGAAGCATAGATTTAATTCAGATTCATGCTATGAGCAATTTTTAAAAGTGGAATCAATATGACTTTAAGGGTTTTGATATGGGAAGGCATATTGTAGCCAACATGGAGCCAGGATGGAGAACTGAATTTTACTCTGCTGGCATTGAAAAACTGCTGAGAGTTTTAGAGGAAAAGAGTAATTTGATCAAAGTGGATAGCCTAGAACCAAATTCAATGGGTTATTTTAATTTATTTCTAAACAGTGAATTAATTAGATGTTTTATTATCATGGAAACATTATAAACATACAATCTATAGTTCAAACAATTTCTGAATGCATGGTTTTAGTAACATTCATTAGCACATATATCCCAATGAGAAATTACTTAGATTCAAATCGATATCATAGTAAATGAAAACTAGGAGCCAACTACTCCCTGCCATGGGACAAATTTTGAATGCATATCTTTGCATAGTGAGCCATGTAAAATTTGAAATTAGTATGATTACAATAAGTCACTTTGGGCCAGGCACGGTAGCTCACACCTGAAATCTAACACTCTGGGAGGCTGAAGTGGGAGGATTGCTTGAGGTCCGGAGTTAGAGACTAGCCTGAGCAAGAGTGAGACCCTGGTTCTACTAAAAAATAGAAAAAATTAGCTAGACATTGTGGCGCATGCCTATAGTCCCAGCTACTTGGGAGACTGAGGTAGGAGGATCGCTTGAGCCCAGGAGTTTGAGGTTGTTGTGAGCTAGGCTGATGCCACAGCACTCTAGCCCAGGTAAGAGAGCGAGACTCTGTCTCCAAAGAAAAGAAAAGAAAAGAAAAAAAAAATAAGTCACTTTGGACAAGAGTATTTGGAGAAATTATTTGCATGAGAGAACCAAAATATTTTCATGTCCTGAAACAGGCTGCAAATATTGAATTCCGTGGTTTGGCTTTCATTTTTTTGAGCTCTGGTTACGGAATCCTAGGGAGTGGTATTATTAATACTGCATAGGTATACTAGGCCAATACAGTCTCCTTGGATTAATGATTTTATACCACAACTAGCTTTGTCATGAGACTATATTTACAAAATCTTCCAGTTACTTTATGAAAACTTGCCTTGTTGGGCTCAACGTAACACACCTCCAAATTTTGGACTCTAAACGACAGTTAACAAAAGTGAGAATTCAGTCCGGGGTGAAGCAAGTATCAGTCAAATTGTTTGGAGTATATACAGATGAACAAAAAATATTAGTCAACTATTATGCCTAAGCTGAACACTGATTTGCCAATTCCATTATTCTTTTCACCTAAAAGAATATTGCTGGGTTGATAACATTTTTACAGTAGGAATCCAGGGCCTTCTTTTCATGCTGGATTTAATGACTACACATTTGAAGTGCTGCCTTGAATGCAGTAACTAAACAAGAAAAAGCTGAAGAGTAAATTTACCTTCCATAACATAAATTTTGTAAAACTGCACAAACTGAAAGAGAGAAATACTGGTTTTCCTGGTATGTGCCTGGTTTTCAGAAGGAGATGGCTACAAAGGTTGGATTACATAATATTTCCATATTGAGAAGCATTTTGGAGGTGTTCAAGTTCAACTCCAAAAAAAAAATGTCAGCAAAAATCATTCCAAAGTTCCATAAAAACTACTGACCCCAAACAAAATGTTATTTTTATGGAAATCATCCAGAAGTCCAGTGTTTGACATTGTTCTCTTGATGATGGTCCAACATCTTACAGCTGTGATCCCAACCATAATGTTCTGGACACATAAGAAATATATTGTTTCTTTCTTAGTCATAGATTGATTTATATGTTTTTTAGCCACTTGTGACAACTATTCAACTTGTAGTGCACTTCTGCTTATTAGCAAACTGATATGATTATTTCCTAAGACAGGCAGAAACATTTTTGGAAGTAGCTTGAAACTCAGTACTGTAGCTTCATTATCCAAGGAATAACTAGCCTGGGTGGTGAGTGAAAGGGAAGGCTCTAGCAAAGTAACAGGAACCTAGCACATTGTACATTGTTGCTGCCCAACAGAGGGTTATTGCACAATAGAAAAATGGGAACATTATTTTTTACAGGCCATGTGTTAGTGGTTGGAAACGCTAACTACCCTTTTGCATAAATATATTTTGCTCTTGTCCAAGAAATAAAATAGAAATGCAGAAGAGTGGCTGTAGTCGATTAAAATCATGTGCAATTTGAAATGATTTTGTAAGGTTTTCTTTAAAGGAGACCTCTTTTTTTTCATTCTAGTGACTTTTCATTGATGTGGTTAATACTTATTTTTCAACTTTTTGTTTTTTTGCAATTTGGCAAACTAAGCATTCCAGTTATAACAGTCTAACATATATATGTGTGCTTTGTCATTCACTGAAGGGGTGTGCGTATGTGTGCACGTGCACATGTAAACATGCCTCTGAACTGGGTTGTGGAGCTTTCTAATGATTAAAAGAATGTTCATCTTCCCTCAGTGTCCCACCTATGAGGGTGTTTGGGTAGAAACCATCAAAGAAAAATTGCTATTAGCAGTCAAGTACAATCTGAGACCTTGCAGGAAAGCACAGTGGTGTGACATTTAAGAACACTATTGTTAGGGGCAGAAAAACACTGTGTTCCAATCCTACGTCTGTCACCAACTAGTTGTGTGACCTTTGGCAAGTTGTTGATATTTTTCAGGATTAATTGTCTGATATTTAAAATATGAATAATCACTACTGCTTGCTAAACTTTGTAAGGATTAGATGAGATGCTTGTAGAGCAGTTGGTGCAGTGCCTGTCATATGTCAATCATGAGACGAAGCTAATATTATTAACTCATCACATGAATTAAGCCCCTACTCTGTGCCCAAAGTGTGATAAAACCTGAGATACAAGTGAGATACGGAGATTGGCAATAATTATAGTTAGAGGCTAATGCTAAAATAGAGGTATGCACGAGGTACTGTTGGGAGCACAGTGGGAGAAAGCATTGAAGTCTACAAATAGAGATTGAAAAAGATTCCCCAGATGGGGTGATGCTTGAGCTAAGCCTAAAAGAATGACTGAGAGTTTGCCAGGCTGATGAGGGAAGAAGGGCATGTCAGGCAGTGAACAATATGCTAACGGCATGAAGGCATGCAAGGACGTGGTGAATCTGGGCCACTGAAAGTCGACTTCCTCGGTTTGTTCAGAGTCTATATATAGGATATTACCCAGAGAAGCTGGAAAGATATACAGGACTCAATTACCACGTTGGGAATTTGTCCTGAGGACCAGAAAACTGGAGAAGGGCAAGTATCAGAACCTGAGAGGAGGACAGAGGTTGAGAGTATTTCTGTGACTAGAAAAAAAGCAATAGAATATTCTGAAACATGACCTTATTTCCTATTTCAGAAAATTGCTAAGATATAAAAACCTTAGAGGGAGTGTTGTCAAATAGCTGTTAATTTATTTTTGAGCCCTAATTTTTGAAAAGAGTAAATTTCTGTGTAGTCTAGAAAGCCACATATTATTTATGACTTGGTTGCAAACTAGTATCTTATAATTGAGTAGGTAATTGACATTTTTGAGATTCTGAAATTATTTTCTATTAATACAAACTCATATAGTTTTATATATAAGCACTTCCAAGGGGCTTCTGCAGACCAGGTTCCCAAACATAGATGATTTAAAAATGTACAGATTCCTAGGTCCTATCCCTGGAAATTATGATTCAGTAAATCCCATGAGGGGTCAAAGAATCTGTAGTTAATAACAAGTTCACTCATCCCCAGTTTATTCTGATGTGCAGCCACATTTAAGAACCATAGCTGGCTGGGCGTGGTGGTTCACGCCTATAATCCTAGCACTCTGGGAGGCCAAGGCGGGCGGATTGCTCGAGGTCAGGAGTTTGAAACCAGCCTGAGCAAAACCAGCCTGAGACCCTATCTTACTATAAATAGAAAGAAATTAATTGGCCAACTAATATATATAGAAAAAATCAGCTAGGCATGGTGGCACATGCCTGTAGTCCCAGCTACTCGGAGGCTGAAGCAGTAGGATTGCTTGAGCCTAGGAGTTTGAGGTTGCTGTGAGCTAGGATGCCATGGTACTCACTCTAGCCTGGGCAACAAAGTGAGACTCTGTCTCAAAAAAAAAAAAAAAAAAAAAAGAATCACAGCTGTAGAAGCAATAGAAGACCCAATTTCCTTAAATATATACTCTGAAAATTTATTCAAATCACATAGTTACTAATTTGTTTCTTTAATTTTTCCTAATGGATATCAAATATGTTTTTGTGTTACTATAGCTACTTATTTTTAAGGTAAGTTTTCTAATAAAGCACTTTTGGAATAGATACCAGATATAAAATAAAAATTAGTTTAGGATTGTCTTTCTAAAACTTGTTCAAATACAAATATGAACAAAAAAAAGAATATACATGTAAAAATAACAAAAAGAGAAGAAAATTATCCTGAATTATTTTTCCTAAGTTATATATTGCATATTTATCTTCCAATGAAAATACAAACCATAGAACATGTTCAATATCTTTTAAAAGCAATGATGCCAGGCGCGGTGGCTCACGCCTGTAATCCTAGCTCTCTGGGAGGCTGAGGCGGGCGGATTGCTCAAGGTCAGGAGTTCAAAACCAGCCTGAGCAAGAGTGAGACCCCATCTTACTATAAATAGAAAGAAATTAATTGGCCAACTAATATATGTAGAAAAAAAATTAGCCGGGCATGGTGGTGCATGCCTGTAGTCCCAGCTACTGGGGAGGCTGAGGCAGCAGGATTGCTTGGGCCCAGGAGATTGAGGTTGCAGTGAGCTACGCTGATGCCACGGCACTCACTCTAGCCTGGGCAACAAAGTGAGACTCTGTCTCAAAAAAACAAAAATAAATAAAAAAAAAATAATAAAAAATAATAAAAAAAGCAATAAGGTTATGAACAAAAAGGTTGTTATTCTTAGAATCAAAAATCTAATTTACTTATTGAGAATTACTTAAATTGTATATATCAGCTATTTTCTTGATGTTTAGATAAAATCTGTCCATAGGTTTTCATAAAAACCTACTTCTTTGTGAATTTCTTACAAGGTGCCACTAAGGGGAGCCATTGAGCTTTAAGTAGCTCCACATCCCAAGGCAAACTAGGTTATAATTTTTCCTAAAGAGCTAAAAGTGTATCCCTTATTGTAGACCAAAACTAAATATTACTGATGCTATCACTTAAAGCAGTTGAATAAGTATTCCATTAAACAGATAAAATTTATTGCTAAGTCTTTTTATTTGGTGTGGAATGAAATTCAGTTGGAAGCCTATGGCTTTATATCTTCTAAAAAACATAAATGTGTGAAAAAGGTAAATCTGATGATTTTTGAATATATGGTTGGATCTGATTTTTATGCAGAGACAGTGGAAATTCCAGCTTTTTGTTATTTTTAATTAGGATATTACTGAGGAAAATGTGTAAGGCAGGGGAATTGCTGTAGTACAACTTATTCCCCCCGCCCCTTTAAAATCAATTGTAATGGATTGCATAGATTCTCATTCTCATTCTCATGTCTTTAAACTGTGGGCTACTTCAGCACAGGACAGCTTGACCCAGTGTTGGTGATGAACACAGCTGAAAACCACCAAGACCAAATTTCCTTCTTAGCCATACGATTACCAAGTAGAACTGACATGAGAAATGTATCTAAACCTTTAGTCTTTTGTACTTTAATAAAACATAAAAACTTATTCCACTTGCTAAATTTTAACCTAGGAATTTATAATAAGTAAACCAAAATATCAAAGAATGGATGTCTTTTCCTTTTTGATAAGTAGGCAGACAATTTCTTCAAATTGAAATTTGAAGCTACCTGACTTACCTATTCTGTGGGTTTACACATGAATAAATTCAATTTCTTTTTTATAAACTTCCAAGATATTCTCATTAATTATTCAAAGAAAAATAATTTGACATCTTATTATATACTCTACTAAATGCTGTAATTTGGGATTTAACTTGGAGTCATTTATCTTGCTCTGATCATTATAACATTGAGATTGAAACAGCATTTTACTATCATTTGAAAAGGGCCAATTTAAGAGATGCTATCCATTTGTATCATGTTCTGTGGGGCATTCTGTGCACTGGTGGTAAGGCACTGAATGTAAATTTTATGAGGTGAAAGCAGATACTCTCAAGTTCTTGATATGGCACTAAAGGTTCTTGCCCACTGTGACATGGCCACTGCTTGCCCACCCTCTTTACTGGCTTCATACTTGTCTTTGTAGTCACCTCTGCACTTGTCTCATCATAATATATACTGATCCCATATATTTGATACTTTTACCTAGAATGCAGTTTCTAGCATCCCTTGCCCTAACTCAAGAGTTAACTATTTAATTCTCTGGCCACATTACTCCCTTCTGGGAAACCTTCCTCCATCTTCCAACCTCCTCCTAGGCTAGGTTATTCACATTTCCTCTCTCTGTGTCCTCAGCTCTCAGTAAGGATCCTGCTGCAATAATCAAGGTGAAGATGACCTGGGCAGTCTGTTTTTTAAGATAGTAAGAGTAATGATAACCAAAATTCAACAACACTTCTGTGTAACAGGCAGACTAGGTAAGAGTACCATGTCCTGTAAGCTCTGTTGTAACTCCCATTTTACAGATGAGGACAATGGTGGCTCCTAACTACAGAACACTACTACTTCCAGATTATTTCTCTACAGAGCACAATGTGACCTGCCATCCTTGTTTTATTTCACATTTAAACCACTGAATACGAAAGCTGAGAAAGGAAAGTGCTCAGGTGTGGATTAACTTTTTAAAACAGAGGATTTTTATAAAAATAAAGAGTTGAGATGTGCTTACTTAACCTCTTGAAATTTGAATTTCTTTGGCAGCATCTTGCTTATCAGAAACTAACTCAGAACCTAACAGCATTTGGAAAAGAGGTTTTGTGTTAGCACAATTCAGTTACCTCATTCTCTATTCTCTTCTTTTTTACTGTTACGAGTCTATTTTTTAGTATTTCCACTCTCCTCAACATATAGAGGTATGATATATATGGAATTTGAAAATTATTTATATCTCATTTATATATAACTTAGAAACTTTATTTAACTCTCAAACTATCACCATTACTTTTTTTGAAACCATAGCTAAATTATCAAGTGTTTTTATATTTTATATACTTAACTACTGAGAAAGAGAAAGACAAATGATAACGGATTTAAATTTTAAAAATCCTGCTGAGGCTTTAAAACAGTCCTATTACAAATCATTTCATTATATGGCATCCATCATAAATATCAATCATCACAATATTTTATTTTATTTTTTTTTTTTTTTTGAGACAGAGTCTGGCTTTGTTGTCCAGGCTAGAGTGAGTGCCATGGCGTCAGCCTAGCTCATAGCAACCTCAAACTCCTGGGCTCAAGCGATCCTTCTGCCTCAGCCTCCCGAGTAGCTGGGACTACAGGCATGCACCACCATGCCCGGCTAATTTTTTATATATATATCAGTTGGCCAATTAATTTCTTTCTATTTATAGTAGAGGCGGGGTCTCGCTCTTTCTCAGGCTGGTTTTGAACTCCTGACCTTGAGCAATCCGCCCGCCTCGGCCTCCCAGAGAGCTAGGATTACAGGCGTGAGCCACCACGCCCGGCCAGTCATCACAATATTTTAGAATCTATGTTTTCATAATCTGATTTAAGCATAATGAACTTCCTTTTGTCAAACAAATGCTTTCCTCATAAATTGACTATTGTCAGTAGGTTTTTACATATTTTTTTCTCTGTTGTTTAAATAATTTTGTTATCCACTGAAGATTCAAATTTGAAATTTCTGATTTTGGCTTTATGTACTGACAGAAATTTCCATGACCCTTTCACCTATGATAACTCTATTATACTTCATTGCTTCTGCTGCCTTGAATCCCAGCCTGAAATCCTTGTTTGCATTTAAAAGTGACATTAACTGGAGTTCAAAAGAAAGTGTCAATGATATTGAATATTATAGTCTTCTCAAAGCATTAATGATTACCTCAAAAATGAATTGATGTGTTTATCTTTTTTTGTAACACTCATACACTACCCTGTTTTCTTTCTCACACCCACTCCTGGTGGCGCCCCCTGCTGCTTAGACCAGCAACTTTTATCTCAAGTTAGAGAATACGTGTGAGTCTATGGAATGTTTATATCAAATATTTCTTTCCTATCACCCTTTAAAAAGTTCCCTCAGCAATTTAAATATTAAAAATAACAGTCAAATAGCCTATTTGAAAATTCTTATTTTACATATATTGCCAGACTAAAAGTACATAAATAGTACCACCTATAAGTTTTCTTATAAAATTATTTTAAACCAGAACACATAATTATCATTCAGTCCATCTATCCAGTGACTCCTTTAAGAAGTTTGGGAAAATTACTCAGTACTTGAGTATAATTAATTTTTAAAAACTTTTCACATAATGTAACTTTATTTGATATACCACTAATCAACAGTTAAGTTGAAAGTACTGCCTACAGTACAGATTGCTTTGAAAATATGTCTTCAAAATAATTCTTCTCCCTGTGAATTTTTATTTTCTTGCTCTAGATCTTTCCAAGTTGATTATCATGCTTTTTTTAGCCCCAATAGCACATATTAGAACAATACAATAAGGAACACTTAAATGTCTTGACTTACCTAATTTATTTACCTCCGAAAATTAGAAACCACAGTTGTATGATCAATATTTGATTCTCAAAGTTAATAGATTTTTATTTTTTTCTATGTTTACATAGTCCTCTTATGAAAGACCATAGTGACAGTGAATTTTCACATAGAGTTTAAAATAAAACTTATATTTGAATTTTCCCATTTTTATTTAGTTAGGTGTGTAGGCTCACAGTTCATTCTTTCATGCCTGAAATACATGTTCTGTATCTGGAACCTGTTTATGGTAAATATCTACCAAATGCCTTTTTTTTTTTTGTTAAGGAATCACTAAGCCAAGAGCATTGTTTTCATCTTTGATGAAATATAGCTTTCCAATTAATAGGAAAGTCCTTCATTTCAAAAAGCTGAACAGAATGCTACTTGAAAATTTATTCCAGCTGGTTAAATTAAAGAATTGAAAGAATTCCAAAGAAAGAGTGTTCTCTGGGCATTTATCATTTGATTTTCATTTGGATAAATTTCCATTTGCTCCAAGAATTTGTCTCAGAATTTTATTCTTCTGAGACAGAAAAAGATGTGTTGATAGCTGTGTTTGTGCAGCCCTCCCTCCCTTACCCAGATTGTCTAGTCGGTTGTATTGACAGGAGGTGATGGCCTCGTGCTTGCTGACACGTTTGCAATGATTGATTCTACAAGAAATCTTGATATAATTCTATTCTCTTTCATTATTTTATGTGCTAGTTGACTCTGCTGTCCAATTCTCATTGTACCATAGTCCACCCTTTCTTTTCTTTGAAGTTCTTTACTGGTCTATGGAGAAAAAAATGTAACTCCAATCTGGAATTGCATCACAGATGGAAAAACAACTACTCAACTACCAAGTTTCTTATTTGTGGTACTCTACATATCGTATGTGCTAAGCTATGATATTTTAGGTAAAGATATCACACACTTTTATAGCTATCATTTAATGTTTTCATCTGTTTATTGGCTACCTATGTGAAGTTAATTTTTATGCAATTGTGAATACATTCTGGTTTCACTTTGCTTCAGTATTTTAGTTTTTAATTTTCTTTCTTGCAGACCCTGTCAAACTACTGATTTGTTAACTAGTTTTAAAAATATAGAAAATCTCACTCGACTTCAACAATATTAAAATTCACGAAAAGTTAATTTTATTCATAATGTAAATAAGATCATAAGGGGCATATTGCACCTGCAGCAGATAATGCATATTACTCCAAGTACTTTTCCCCCCATCCTATTTGCTGGAGTAAATATCTGTTCTTAATTAGAAATACTTTCCACAAGCATCTCAACAACTAGCAAGATAGCTCCTTGTAATTACTTCATCAGTGGTGGTTACATATAGAACTTGAGTGGAATACAATTGATTTAATTTCTTTAAACTTTTTTGGCAGTTGTTTACTAATCCAGAAATAGTCACCCTGTAATTAAGCAAGATTGGTTAGATTTTACTGTGTCTTTTTTACAGCTTTTCACTGTACTTCCTCTATCCTTATTAATGCATATTAGGGTGGGGGAGGCTGGAAGAGTAGACAAATGTGCAACAAATGTGTAGATACCTTTGTTTGTATAGATAGATAAAAATATATATGCACATATTTATTTATAGGCCCCTTCCCATGACATATGGAAAAGTTCTATTTTTTGGTAGATTTTAAAATACCAATTCTAAGGCAGCCTATTTTCCAATTTAATTTTTAATAATTCTGAAATGAGATTCATCTTCTTATAAGAGTCCTTCAGAAACTTGAAATTTCAAATTAAGAAGTTATATGACTTTTCATATATGACTTAACTTTTTCTTACCAACCATATTTTCCATATGTTATTAATAAATTAACACTTGTACACTATCTACTTTTTTTTCGTCACAAACTTTCAAAATGTTCTGGGCAAAACAGAATAGGTTCTCTAATAAACATCTGATTCATACAGAAGAAATCAAATAATTAATTTCATTCTTTGGATACCAGCCTCCTGCATGTGGACTTTGTTTCCCAGTATCGATCTTATCAGTAGTAGCCCAATTCCCTTCCTCTTTCTTTGCTACTAGCTAGTGTGTTTCCTTCCATTGTCTGATTGGTCTGTATGTGCATCACAATATAGTGTCTACTGATTTTGATCTATAGTTTTAGGCCCTTTTACAATTTGTCCAGGTGATATTGAACTTCGTTTCTATTTTTCAAATAATATTAGCAAGAAACTATTAATGGTTGTAACAACTGAAAATGTAATAAACTTACTCTTTATAGAAATTCAACTATAATTTTGATTCATCTAATAAAATACTGAAAAAGAAATAAAATTCATAGAACAGAACAGTTTACTTTGGGGTAGGATGGGGTGCATAGCATTGCGAGCTTCTCGTAGTGGGTTCCTTATCCATTTGCCTAATTTTGTGCATTAGGAGAGGCACGTGAAGACCACATATGTGGTACGCTGGTAAGTACTGCAACCATTACCCCCCAAATACCACCTTTCTCTTTGGCAAAAGTCTGCACATGGTGGCTACTTTATAGATATTTGCTGAATGAATTAAATGAAAAAGATGAATAATGCTCCCTCTCTTGATTTCATGGCTATCACTCTATTTGAGGAAGAGTTGGGGAAGGACAGGCATAGACAGGAATGTTTTTGGTGTTACTTTCTCAAATGTGAGCATGTTGTGATTATCCAGTGTCCCAAACAATTTGTCTTAATAAGTCCTATTTATCATTATTGGAGTCCTCAGCCAGTTAGAAGACACTTTTGTTCCAATATCAGCTTCAAGAGAGCTGCATCATGGTCTCAGGGAAATCATTTTGACTTGAAATGTTCTGGTAGATCATCTTTGAAATCAAGTCAATGATGAATAACTAGACTATACCTAAGGCTGTTTCAAGAAGAGGCCTTAGAAAGTCCAGGTTTCAATGGAAAGATTACAGTGGATTCCACTCTTTTCTCCTATTTTGAGAAAGAATTTAAGTTCTAGATGAGTTGTAGGGACTTGAAGGCTCTAAAGTTTCCCTGAGGTTGGAGGTGTGGGCCAGAGTCCATTTCCCAGCCCCAAATTGGAAAATAGTGGCCTACCAAAAAGTTTCTGAGATTGTTTGGATAAAGAGAGGTGGTCAGGAAAAGGAACAGAAAGGGGACATGGAGGAGGAGAGGAAAGGACTGAGGATGACTGTCAAAAGTTGAAAGATGTCAAAGCAACCTTTTCTTCCTTAAATTATTGTGTATAGCAAGCATAAATGATGCGTTATTTGGTGGAGTTGGGAATGTAGTCTTCTTTTAAAGTCATAAAATATGACCCTGGCCCATCTTGCCCCAATGTTAGGGCTTTTGTAAGCTCTTTTGAAGTGGCACAACACAGTCTCAGAAGCATGTCTTCCCCTTGAGTTTTGAATGACTGTGGCTTTTGTTGTAATCCACTGAATTCTGCTTTCAGTGGAATGTCACTAAAATGAAGGACCATTGGGTAGTATGATGAAACTTTCAATTTAAGAGTGCGTAGCAAGGACAGCAGTTGTTATGTGTGATGGAACTAATGGGAAGAGAAAATCTTAGGAAAGACAGGCAAATGAGCTGAAAATTAAAGGAAATGTGACAATTCCTGAAGGAATGAACCCTGTCTTACTCAATCTCCAGGAAAACGAATATTTGCTGTTTAATTGAAGTATTTACGACCAAATAAAATGATCCTAGAAATAAGAAGGGAAAATGAAATAGAAAAAAAATTTTAAAGGGATAAAGAGCTTTTGATAACCCATGTGTGTGGTTTTTATTTTCTGAGCAAACTAAACAATCTTTCTGTGTGTCTTAAGACCATGTTAAGGTAGAAAGGGAGGTATGTGGTCAATGATTGTATATAAGCCCTTTCCTTATCTCCAGAGAATTTTTAGAAGAAAGGGTAGTAGGCAGGGGGGTAGTAAAAATTATCAGGGAGTAAAAATATTGAAGAAGAGCAGAAGTCAGATTGGCATTCCTCAGCTATGCCTGGGTTTGGGGGAAAGGAGGGAGAATACTTTCTTCTCCATTACATCTTGGCCACTCTTAATCAAGCACAGTTTTTGGGCCCCGTGACCTCTGCTGGAACTTTATAAGTTGGCAGAGGACTTGAGGAATCAAGCACAAAATGTCTCCTGAGCAGTCTTCCCTGAGTTTGAACAGGTCTGGGTGTGGGTGTGTGAATCTGCCCTAACAAACAGCAAACAATACCAAGCGATTTCTAAAAGTCTGCAAATATTTCAGACATCACTGAATGATCTCACGGATGATCATTTCAGTATAAATTATTTATCGTAAACAGTAGTGCTTACCATACCTGGTAAACATTTGTATTCTTTATGTATGTTAATATATTGAACACTTTTTATTTATACATGAATTACTATATTTACCTATTTTACTTCACTAGTTGTTAAGCATTTTGAAAATCACTCCTTGCCTACCTACATCCTTCAAGATACATTTCAAAGGCTGCTTCCCCATGAAATCTTCCCTGATCATTCTCCAGCAGGTAAGGAAGGATGCAGTTAAGTAGAGCTGCTATGACCTTGGACTTTGAAGTCAGAAAGATCTGAGTTTGATTTTCTGCCAAGCCATTTAATCATTGTCTATTTTGGGAGGATATCATTTAAACTCTCAAGACCTCACCTTTTAAAATGTGTGCTTAAAGAAAAGTGTTGCATTAAATTTTAAAAATCTGAAATAGGTATCAGGAAATGTGCAATTTAAACTTGGCTGTATTACTTTTCAGCAATGTGTCCTTAAGTAAAGCACTTTCTGTACTTCAGTTGCCTCATTTAAATAGAACCAATAATTTTTATTATTCTCACTATTTGGGGTAGGTGTGAGAAATAAGAGATACATAAGTAGTAAAAACTGGAAACAAATATAAAATTATCTTTTTGTACATTAGGTTTAATCTGGCATGGGTAAAATCTCAGGAGCACTTAATTCCTTTAAGATGTTTGGTGAAAGGCCTTAACCCACTCAAGTCCATCTGTGTTAATAAAATTATAAAACATTTTACTTCTTGAATATCTCTTAAATGTGTCATTTCCTCTTTGTCCTCATTTAGTTCAAGCCTCTATCACCTCTAGAATGCATTTTTGCAAAACCCAGGTCATTATATTTTTTGCTTTCAGGTATTTTCTACCTTGCTGTCATGTTTCTTACAGTGTAAATGGCTGGTCTCTTGTTTTTAGATCTCCCTAGTGCCTGTACTCCCAAAGTTCTTAGCATGGCTTGGAAGGCTCTGCAGAATCTGACTCTAGCTTGTTTTATGGAGCCTTATCCCTTCTCTAATTTGCCTTTGTTTCAGCAACACTACGTATCTCACTATTATCTGGTCACATCATACTCTTTCTTGTTTTTGTGCTTTTGTCAATGATCCTTCTCAATGGAAAGTTCCTCTTTCCCTCATTAGCTGGAAAAATTCTACTTAGCCTTCAAGAGCCAATAACAATTTACTCCCTCTGTTTCCAGAAGACACATTTGTCCATTTGGTATTTGTTTATAACTAACCCTCCCATGAAATTACGAACTTCCAAATGAGTTTCATACATATTTGTATATCTTCCTTGTTATTTTCACTGCTAGCATCTAGCACAGTTCCTGGTATATAGTAGTTACATAGAAATACATAGTTACACAGTTACATAGAAATACATGAAATAATGAATAGATGGAATGTTCAATAGAAGAATCCTGTAAAGTGAGATGAGTGGTGATCCTGCAGGGTTTAAATAATGCTACAATTTAATGACAATTCTATTCATAAAAACATATTTTCTAGTATTACAGGTCATTTTATCAGGCATAATTTTTTTTTATAATGATTATGCTGTTCTTAGTAAAGGAATCTTTGCTTCTGGTATTGATGTGATTCAGTCAATAACATTGTTCCACGTGAGCGTGGTGTCATTACATTACCGCAGCTAGGAGCAGTGAAGACACAAGGCTTACTCACAATACCAACCCATTTAAGATCTAGGCTTCAGTTTCTCCTCTGATAAATGTGCTCAACACAATCATGCATGAGTTAGGGATAAAAGATTTTTTCACATTATTCTACACTATGCTAATGAGAAGGATTAAATTTCCTTTTAAAATCAGTAAAAAATAGAGGGGGAAACACAAAGACAGTAAGGAAAGAACTGGGCAGACTTAGCGGAGTTTGTTAACAATTTCTCATGGAGGAAATCATCACCATGAGTGTCCACTTCACAAAAATGCCAGTCAATGTTTGTCCTTGGCTTGGCGACCATTCACCTAAGGTCCATTAAGAGAGTGTGATGGAAATTGAGGTCCCTTCAAATTTCTAAGAAGCACGATCTATTCTTCTGGAACAGTCCTATGGTAGGCAGAAATAGCCTCCAAAAGATATCCACGTCCTATAACCTGAAACTTGTGAATAGGTTATTTATATGACAAAATGAATTAAGGTTGCTAATCGGCTGATTTTGAGATGGGGAGATTACTTGGGATTATCCAGGTGGGTTCATTTAATTCCATGAATCCTTAAAAGTGGAAGAAGAGGCAGAAGAGAACATCAGAGACATGCCATGTGGAAAGGACTTAACCTTCCATTGTAGGCCTTGAAGGTGGAGGAAGACGCCATGAGCCAATAAATGTGGGCAGCCTATAATCTGGAAAAGGCAGGTAAATGGATTCTCCCCTACAGCCTCCAAAAAAGAACACGGCCCTGCTGATATCTTGACTTTAGCCTGCTAAAAAGCCTATGTTGGACTTCTGACCTACAGAACTGTAAAATAATAAATTTGTGTTGTTTAGGACACTAAGTTTTGGTAATCTATTACAGTCAATGGAAAACTAATACAAGTCCAAATTTGTAATGGTTTTCTCATATTTCAGTTCATATATGTCAGAAACAGTTTTAAAGACCACTATCCCCCTACTCAAATGCCCTAGTGTAAACTGAATGAGATCATCTTGGTCATGAACAGTACCTAACTTGTCTACACAGACTATCAGAACATAAGAGTCTTAATTTTCTTTCTGGAAACTTTGCTTCAGCAAATTTGAAGAAATTGATTTTATTGATGATAAGATGCAAAATGATAAATCAAAGGCAGGTGAGCATCAGAAAGAAGCTGGATCTTAATATTTTATTATAAGTTCATGCCTCTACTCTCAATCCAATTCTTATGAGAAGCAAAAATTTGCTTTTCCTAAAAATGATCTGATTAATATTAGCTGAATTATGAACAAGGTATTGTAGTACACTTGGGTACTCTCCACCCTATTTTTACATACATGGTGGGTATATTTTTTGTGTCAATTTGTGAACAAGAATTCCTATTAAGCAAAAATTCATCTGGACTATATCATCTGCAAGATCAGCTTTAAGAAGAATGAAAGAATGTGAAAACAGGGAGATTCTTGAAGAATGAAATTATGCCTTCCTCCATGCGCCCACACCAATGTGGTTACAGAACTTTGGGGAATTAATTTCAATGTTTTCTCTACTCTCAGTGTTCACTGCTTTAGCTCTTCCTATCAGAACCTCCTGAGGTCAGAAAGTTTTGCCCTTTTCAGAGTCTTTTTTTCAGCTTGTGAAATCTTCTGAGCTAACCAGAAATCAAAATGGGATGCTGCATTATGTCAGAACTGCATGTTTAGTCTGCTTTCCTAGAAATAATCAAGAAAAGTTATATGTGAAAAGACACAGATGCTCCTTTCTCAGCAATATTTTCATACTTTTGAAGTATAATTGAAAAAATCTAGTTGAGATCTAGAACAATATGTATTTCATATATACACATATTTTACTGATTTCATTTATTAAAGTTCACAAAAACACATATACAAAATGTATGCGTGTGTATATATATGAAATGTAATACAAGGCAATAAATGTTATATCATGTTTACTCTTAGCCTAGCATGTTTTCCTGTGAAAATTCACAGGAAATTTGTATCCTATTATTTATTCTGACTTATTACTGAGTATATTTATAGCATGGAGAATTTTTTATTTGTTAGATTCCCAGTAACTCCAGGAAAATCTTTGAAGAGATACTTAAAACTATTTTGTACCAAATTTAATATTTTTTTCCTGTCTTTTGTTTTTATGATTATATGAAAAAATAGGATTCATGTTAAAGCCACTTTAAAATATATATCTTTTTATGAGTTTAGTAATTAAGAAGCTTATTTGTAGAACTTAGAGAATCTCAAGGAGTTGTCTATGATATTAGTTGTTGTCCAGCCCAAATAATGCAAAATGTTTCCCCTTGTCAACTATAAAAATATAATCTACTATTTAAAAATCTACACAGTGAAATACAATTAGTCAACATTTCAACATTTGGATTTAAGATAAGTAGTAAAGGGTCTCATAGAATACCTGCCTATCTGTTGATATTCAATGAATATCAGGTTCATTTCATACCCGTTTCTATTTCTGACTCAAAAAAGGACTGTGCACCACAGATTATGAGACTAAAGCTAATGTAATAAAAGTTATTTCACCATTCTCTTTTTGCAAAAACAACAACAAAACTTTAATAACAAAAAGAAAACTTTAAGACCACTGTTTGGCTCCCTCCCACTCCCTTCCCTGAATAGTATTTACAGTTGACTTTTGAGAAAAAATAAACACATTTGTAAAAAAATGTTTGACTTCTTCTCAGTCCTTTTCTACTTTGTCTTTCAACGCTTTTACTCAAGCTATAAAAAGGGAGAAAGTAGACACAACTTTTTTCAATTTATATTTTTTAAAACTTCAATTCTTGTTTTACCATTTTAGTTTTTCACTCTGCTTTTATTACTCATTTCTACAATTTATGGCACAGTATGCTCACACCTTATCACTAATTCTAATAGAATACAGAGTTAGCTTCTTATGATTAGTGCTTATTACTGGCATGGAACATCTGGTGCCAACCTCAGATCCAGTCCAGGTTACATTTGCATCTATGTTGTCTTCCCGGCAGGGCACTACCCTCTGGGGCTGCATGTTTGACCTTGTCTCAGGGTCAAACATGCAGCTCCTGCCTGCTTGTATGACCAGCTGGGTTCAAGAAGGAGGTGGAACCTCACAGTTGACAGCTACCAGATGAATGTGCCCCTTCTGTACAGCTGAAATATAGAATTGTCATTGGTGAGTGTTTGGTACAGTTTAGTAGCTTGAAAGGCTGGGAATTCACATTTGTGATATTTAAGCAGATTGTAGTCTCATTGGCTTATTCCCAAGAATTGGGTAACATGTTATAGTTTTTGATGATTTGTTGGTTATTTGTTATTCTTTTAAATTCCCAAGGAATGAGCAAAATATCCAGTGGGAACATTGACGTGAGCAATAGACTTAGCAGTCACTTTCATGGGCGATCAGCCATGGCATATCACATTAAAACCCCAAAGGCAGGCCAATCTTGGGTCAGAATTCACCCCTGTTAGCAGAAAGCCCTATTGGTTAAGGAAAGACCAAGTTCAAAATAATTCTTGGCTTAAAATGTAAGATTTGAGAATCTCTGGTGGGGGGTGGTGGACACAGGTAATGTTCATTGAAAATAAAAATTTGCTGCCATGGGGGATCCTAGGGATTATCAAGGGTGTGATAATTCAGCTACAAGGGATGGTGGTCAAATGTTTTGCTCTGTATTTTGCAAACAGGTGTCACCTGAGCTAAAGTGAACTTTGACTTTTATTTGAAATTAAATAAATATACAAACCCTGGAGTAGAATATTTCTTCTTTAAAGTTTATCTTGAGCTTTTTCATTGTCCAAACCCTGGATTATCATAAATTTATCCTAAATTACTTTCTGGTAACACCTAAGAAGAAGTGTCTTTTTTTTTTTTTTCTTCTTAGATGTTAAAATTCACTGTGCTCTTTTAAAAGCTTATTCTTTTTATCTCTTTGACCATATCAAAAAAAAAATAGACATGAGAAGTAGCTAACATAACCAAGTGGGATTTTAGAACTCAAAGATGCCAATAGTAAGAAGTGAGTGTTTTAAGGTCTATTTACAAAAAAGGAAATAACAAGTTTCTTGATGTTGGAGCTCCAACTCCTTTCGCTACAAGCTTGTACTTCGGCTTCCTTTTCTGCTTAGTCATTGCTTTAACTCCCACTCTGAGATTAATTGCATGACCCCTGGAGATGAATGATCTTCTACTTAATCTTAGCCAATGCAATCTGGACAACCTCAGGTTTGGTGAGGCTCCTCTTGGGTGGTTTTCATTTGTTTTAAGAACATTAAAGTATCTCATAAATCTATATTTATTATATTGTGAGTAATCTACTGTAATTAAATATGAAATGCTGAAGACAATGTTAAGGTAACACTGGGGTCACAAACCTCTTTTTATGGTGGTTTCACAACTACAAAAATACTCTGGAATTTGCTTTTGTCTTTAGGTCTGGATCTGTTTAACATCACAGAGCATCCAACAGCATATCATTTTCAGATGGGTACTCTGTGTTTTAAAATAATAGTGATATATTTTTGATGAAAAATACACAATGCTTATGAGAAAAAAAATTTAGGATGAATCTTAGAATTTGATTAATAATACCCTTATTCAATATAATGTGTCCACACTTACCAGTATTAGAAAATTTGGTGAACCAGTTGTAAAGAATACAGTCTTTAAGAATAACCAGGTTTGATATTAGATTTATTCTTACTAGTTTTTAGGCTGAGACCAATCTGGAGATGTAAAATGAGTCCAGCTAATAAAACAATCAGGTTAAGTTCCTGAATTTGGAATTTATGATTTAGAAAGGACTGTCACAACTGTGCTAACATTGACCTTTGCAATATTGTCAGGGAGAAAAAGGATCTTAAACAAATTAATATTTAAACAATCAGGTGTTTGTAGAGATACTTAAATATCTCTAAAATATTTTAGTAAAAACGTATAACATTTTTCAGCATTTTATACTCATTTATGAACAAAATCAATGTTATCAGGTAGTCATTTTTGACAACTGAAGCAGTCAAGTACCCAATTTCCACTTGTGGCTATGTGCAATTGAAGAATGTAACATAACTGCATGTCTTTTAAACATATTTTGTAATTCAGACTAGCAAAGTTCTTATTTCTTTGGATTTTCTGGGTTTTGAATATTCCATAAGATGCATACTCTCCTCTCCCAAACACAAATTAAATAATGTACTTTGGGACTTTATCTTCAATAAAAGAACTCTATTGTCTAAGTTAGACAAATGAGCACAACAAAACAAGTGGGCAAACTGAAGATAAGACAGACAATAGGGCAAATACAGGGAAAATCATAGAAAGCCATAAATAATTCTTATTTTTGGAGAAAGTATACATTAGCGGACAAATGAATTATCAAATGTAAAGAGAATAAGAACTGAATGCTTTTGATAAACTGGGAAAAATCACTTCTCTTCACATCAAAATGCACTAGAAAATCTATTCATGGGAAGTCTTAAAATCAAATAACTTTTCATGCATCTGTACTTAAAGTCAGGGATAAAAATGAAAGACGTTTAAGAGTTTCTCACTCGTGTGATTCTGTGGCTAGTTTAAAATTTAAGATAAAGTTGTCCAAAGGTAGAAAGCTTCTTCATCAACCTAAAGACTATTTCTGTCAGGCATCTCTTCAAACAGACCCAGGAAAATTTTACTGGGTACTTCAAATGAAAATCTATTGTATCACTAAGAAGTACAAACAGACCATAAAATAATATTTGGTAAAAAAATGTGTGGGTGACTGCTCCCAGTTCTATGACTCCATACATATTACTTCTACTTATTTTATTTTAAATTAATAAATGATTGTGTAGCACACACACAAACTTTGGAGAAAATGGAGTAAGACTAGTTCCATTCTAATGGCTCTAAAGAATATGGTAGCAATTAGGTCAACCTGAAAAGCACAGTCTTCATCTTCCCACAGGATGACAGCAACAAAATGAAATCCAGCATAGAAGTAGTTTCTTAATGTATTATTATTACCCTGATTTCTTAACATCCCCAGTTTCTATTTCTCTCTTCACACTTCTCGTTCTTCTTCTGATGAGAGCATATCCACCGTTTCAAAACTATGCTAAATGAGGTGTTTATAAAAATACGCAGACAATGCCAAAATGCAACCACAAATTTGTTCCTATTTCTATTAGGCCAACCTTGAATTTGCAAATCTCTAATTAGGTTTCAAGAGATTTAGAAGGCTTAATAGGCCACTAGTAAGTTGTACCACATTTTAATTCTGAAAATCTGTATAAAATATAAAGAAAGCATATCCATGTGTTTCTGACTAATTTGTCATTAAGCTTATTTTGTGAGCTCAATTTCATGCCTAAAAAAATATTTAAAAGCCCCTTTAAATTTTTAAGCTTTTGCCAAGAGCAAGGTATCACAAACATGCACGCAATTAGACATGGACTCATATTTGACAATCCAAAGTAAAGGGTGTAAGTAGATATCAAACACAACCACTACAGGAAGTAAGTGCTCTATCATTTTGCAAATATATAGCTTAATGCCCTCTGTTTGCCTACACGAATGAACTTGATGTATAATTATCATGTTAGAATGAAACTCTTACTCTTGTTAACAGCCAGTTTCTTTTGTTTTCAAAGTTAAACTGTGATATTCTAAGAGAAATTTTGCACCATTTTCCTAGTCTCAATCTCACGTGCCTTCAGCAGATGTCTACAGCAATTGAGAGCAGCATGTGATTTTTCCATATAGTCGTGTGTTCCCAAAGAACAAACCAAAAGTCATGCTGCATCTGCTTTATTCACACATGCACATTGTGTTCTCTCTTGGAACTCTACCCACTTGCATCTTGCTTTAGGCTGGGAAGCCTCCTGGGGTGGGAACTTTGCTTCATGTCTGGCATGTCCACTGATTCACACAACATTTAGGAGACCATATATGCATCACAAATTGGGTAGAAAATCCCAACCTTCGAAATATATTTTTTAAATAAATTTTACTTATGTATTCAATGCTATTTTATAGAACTAGGATTAGGTATTTATTTTTATAACCTTTTAAAAAGCCAAATGAGGTTCTTTATTAAGACTCATATTTAAACATAACCCTGTGAAAATTGCACAAACCACTTACAGCCCGTAGGTCACTGACTCTATTGACTGACAGCATCTTTGTTTGGACAGCATGATACGCTAACATAACCATTTACTGCATTTGAATATGATGTTGACAATTTGTGAAAACGATTTGGCTTTAAAACATCACTGTGATTTGAAGCAAAAGGAGAATCATTGGCCAATTTGCTTACTAAGTTCAAGTTTGTTCTGTGAACAACAAGAATGGTTATAAAACAGAAAGAAAGACTAAGCAGATTTGGTGGTAGAAATAGAACGTTTTCAATTTCATCGGCAATGACAACAATGACAATAACAAGAAATAATGATTAACATTAGCCTTCATGTGTGGAGAGTATAATTAGAAAAGGGCAGACAAGTGGAAATAAATGGTCATCTTGAACATGTGGCAAGTGTTGAGGAAGACAAAAATAGGAAGAAGATTAGATTAAGAGTCAAAAGATCCAGGTTCTAGTCCTAACTTAATTATTAACTGACGCTGTTACGGTAAGCTATATGCTCTTTTCAGCTTCAGCTACTGGAAATATCATTGGACCTGGAGTCAGGGCGGGTGTGAGTCCTGGTCTGCATTTACTTTGTGGCATTTGAAGTCAGCTACTTGCATTGAAAGCCTCAATTTCCTCATCATGAAAATGGAGTTTTTAACAGTAATGCCCACATGCCTGGAATATTTAAAGGACTAAATAAGATAATTATGTAAAACTGCCGAGATTTAAATAAATACTATTTTAAATCATAGCCCAATTGGAAACAATCTACGTGAATGGATATGGTTACGGTAATGGATGTGGCTGAATGAGGACATACAACCCAAGCAAATTATTTTCCTGTCTTTTGGCTTTTGTAAGATAAGTTTGAGTGTACATGTAATTCCCCTGGAAAGCCGTTTTGCTTCCCATGCAATAACTGGAGTTCTCATTTCTATTTTAATCATCTTAGCACATTCCCAGAATTATATAACCAGGTAACTAAACTACTGTGCCCTAACTCCTTAGTGACCAGAGGTAAATAAATCCCTGCCAGTTATATTATTTGGTGAGACTCTACAGAACAAAAGGATTTAAACCAACTCAGCATTTGAATATTATTTTTTTAAATTTCTGATTGTAAAAATGGTATATGTTAAACAATTTAGTTTTAGATTGTGGATAAAGAGTTAAGAGTGTGTGTGTGTGTGTGTGAGTATATACATATATATGCGTATAAAATGATTCAAAGCCTATTTTTGAAAGAAATGTAGGCTTGTGACACAAACATTTTAGTTTAAAAAAGTAGAGTTTCATGGCAATCCAATGTTTAGTATGATAAATTAAAAATACTTCTATATTTCCTATGGAACTTTAGGTGCTTGCATTTAGAGAATTCTGAATCACATGTTGGCAGTTTTATTCTTTTCATTATTCCAATTTATATATTCAAGTCCTTTGGGTCTTTAACTTTTTAAAATTTAGTGTTGCACACACATTTTTAGTTAAGCAATAAACATCTGTCATCTGTCATTTATTAATATTAATTATAAATGATCAGTGGCTCATAGGATCCAAGTCCAGCAGCTGAGGTTTTTCTAAATTTGACCTCCTTCGAGTTTACATAAAAAGTTTTCAGAGTAGTTCTTCTAAGCTCCTTGCCAATTTAAGGCCAGTTTGCAACCTAATGTTTTAGATTATGTATTTAGCAATCAAAAAAGGAGGGCTACATGACAAAAATCCTGAAAAAAAGCATTATGTTAGGGGATTAGATGGGACAAATCATAGGAAGAGATGTTCAAAATGCTATGGTGCCATACATTAAACATTACTACAAATTAAAATTTATGTGTATAGTATATGTGTTAGAAATGTTACAAAATTTCATCTGTTTTCCATAGTTTTACTATAGTTGCAGATGACAAATGTGGAAAGGCCGTTTCCATAAATCAGTATAAGTGAATACAAACCTGAGGAGAAAACTTAGAAAAAACAAATATTATACAAAGCCCAATATGTTAGTATATCGTGAGAGAGCTACTTTTCACAACTACGTATTTCTTGCCACTCTACAACATCCTACAGCTACAGCATAATGGACTCCAAGACTTCTGACGTAGCCTCTGCACAATGCCCTGGGGAGCACGCTGACATGTTTTTCCCTTCTGAGATTCAAGCAATTTTCCTACAAAAATATAGTATGCTTTTCTGTATAGGAATGTCAAATTCAGATTTTTAGCATGACTATAACTGAAAAATATAGGGTTTTAGGAATGATTTTGTTCAATAGTTTTCAAATACAGTACTTCAGTACAGGGCTGTTGGTTGGTTAGACCTCACTTCAAAACAAGCACACTTTATTTTTTTTTTTTTTTCAATTGGGGTAAAATACACATAACCATCTTAAGCATTTTTAAATGTACAGTTCAGTGGCACCAAATACCTTCATATTGTATAGCCGTCACCACCATCCGTCTTTAGAATTCTTTTCATCTTGCAAAATTGAAAAGTCTGTGCCCATTAAACAATTACTCCCCATTCTACCCCCCTCCTGCCTAGCTGCTAGAAACCACCATTCTAATTTCTGTTTCTATGAATTTGCTACTTTAGGTACCTCATATAAGTGGAATCAAATACTATTTGCCCTTTTGTGACTGGCTTATTTAACTTAGTGTAACTTCTTCAAGGTTTATCCATGTTGTAACATGTGTCAATATATCCTTCCTTTATAAGACAATAATATTTAATCCATGTTGTAACATGTGTCAATATATCCTTCCTTTATAAGACAATAATATTTCATTGTATGTATATACCACATTTTATTTATCCATTCATTAGATAATGGACACTTATGTTGCTCCCAAGTCAACTTTTGGATATTGTGAAGAATCTTGCTATGAACATGGGTGTGCAAATATATCTTCGAGACCTGATTTTCAATTCTTTTGGGTATATCCTCAGAAATGGAATTGCTGGATCATATGGTATTTCTATTTTTAATTTTTTGTGGAACTGCCATGCTGATTTCCATGGCTGCTGTACCATTTTTACATTCCCACCAACAGTGCACAATTCAATTTCTCCCTCCCCATCCTTGCCAATAACAAGAAACTGATTTTTTTTTAACCTATTTTATGTATTGGGCTCTGCAAATAGGATTTCAATAGCGCGGAGGGTTCTGTTACTAAACTCCATTTTGAAACCAATTTTCTCATCCAATTTTCTCATCTTGTAAGCATCTGTAGATAAACAAGCAATCTATTATCAGGAGCAAAACAAGTCCCAGTAAAATGTCCATTAAAAGGCTCTTCTTACTACTCCTACTTGCCTTTTCATTATTATTTTTTTTGTCCTACTTTTTTTTTTGTTACTCCTTCTCAGAACCTCATTTCAAGGAAAACTCTCTTAGCTTAATGCTTAAATCTGCTTTCTAGAACACCTGGTCCCAAGCCACCATAGACAGTGATAACAAACTGCTAGAAGACCCATTTCATTGCAGGGAGACTGTTTTCCATTGCAACAGGGAAGATTATTAAAGTAGCTCAAACAGCTCCCTTTGCTGTTTAAAAATAGGGCTTGTGATTTTGAAAGGAAAGCAGGTAGAGTTATAACAGTATGGACAGTATGGTGATACATTTTATGTGGATAGCTCCACAAATTGAATTAATAATATCAACATAGTTCATAGAAAATAATAAAACACACTACACAAAATGCTGTGTCCATAAAGCAGCATGATATAATGGAAACTGTAATGCACTAACATTCTTATTCCTCTTCTGTCATTACCAGCCTTGTGATAAGGTCACTTGGGCAAAGTCACTTAAACTCTCTGGTGTCATTTATTAACAACAAAAAAAAAGACTGATTAATTATGCATCTCTAAGGCACCTTTTGACCTATTCTGATGTTTCATATTTTGTTATTCCCATGCAAGAGGATGAAATCTAAAATACAATTAGCTCAAACATAAGTCCTCTTAATTTTATCAGTAGAGGCAGAAGTGAGTTTATGCAGAATATACGGCAACATAGATTATATATATATGGATCATCACTTATATACACAAATAAATTTAAACTAGTGTGCCTAGAACTATGCTAGCATACAATCCCCAAATTTGCACTTCATAAATGTTTGTTGCATATCCATACCTGTAAGATTATGGTATCTATTAATAACAAGTTTTCTTTTAGAAATCAGCATTCCAGAAGGAAAAGTTGTAATTATTTAAAGACAGGCAAACACCACTGTAGTCAAATAAATAATAGAATAAGAAAATATCTGCCACACATATGACAAAAAGGTTAATATCCCTACTATACAAAAAGTTCCTACAACTGATGTTTCACTCAACAGAAAAATTAGAAAAATGGCCAAACCATATAAATAGACATCTTATGGAAATTCAAATAGCCAGTAACCATGGGATTAGCCTTATTAATACTCAGAAAAATGCCAATAACAAAACAATAGGATTCCATTTGTTAATCTATTAGATTGGCAAGAGTTTAAAGGACTGAGAATATCTAGTTTGGATAAGGATGTAAGGAAACCAGAATTTCTGATATATTGCAAGTGTGAACTATTAAAGCCTCTTTGAAAAATAATCAGGCAGAATATATTAATATTTCAAATGTTCACATCCTTTGATTTATCCATCCAATGTTTGGGATTCCATTTTATATTAGATTTCACAATTACTGAGTGCTTACTATGTGCTGGCACAAGTGGGAGAGTTTTATACACATTCATAACTCCTCGCTACAATTTTGTTGAGGTAGTTACTGTTATCATCCTCATTGTACAGATGAGAAAAACTGGATCTACAAAGGCTAAATAATCGACGTAAAGCAAGTAGTTAAAAGCACCTTTGAAATTTGGAAAAAGATAGTTTCCAAGCCTGTGTTCTAAATACTATGATGCATCACCTCCTTTACCTTTCATAGAAAATGAATGTATCAGTTCATTAACATTATAGAGATTTTTGTTGTAATAGTAAAAGCAAAAACTGGGAAATAATTTTATTGTCCATTCATAGCACAGTGTTGGAGTAAATCATGTGATATTCACAGAATATAACAATTTGCAGCGATTAAAAAGGATGACTTGGAAAGAGGTCTATGACATGTAAATTAAAAAGTGACGCAAATAGATACATACACACACACACAAAATTGAGCTACCAGGGTGTACAGTTCTCTCTTTCTCTGTAGACACAGATAGACTAGGCCAATTGTTTTAAAAAAGAAAATAATATATTAATTCTCTATGGGAATATGTTTTATATAGGTATATACTTATAAGCAGAAGAATAATACGAAAGGATATACAACAGACTTTAACATTGCTTTTCTCGGGGCTTAGGACTGGACTGAGGGACGGTGGGATTATTAATTTTTTATCTGTGTATCTTTTAAGTTTTTGAGTTTTAACAAAAGCATGTATACCTTTATTGATATTAAAAAATAAAGCTTTTGCAAAAACAAAACGAATGACAAACCCCTAGTTGAACCGAGATGGTTTTGACTTTTTTAGTTCACTAGGCTGACATTCACATATTAAACATTAGTTTTGGAAGATTATAAACATGAGAAGAAACAGTGATTCTATGGGCAGGTAATTCTTATTCAAAATCGAAGAAACCTGCAGGGAAGGGAGGACAGGATAATAAGGTTGGGGTATATAACATGGTAGAAAGCAAAGGCACTGAAGGAGAGAAATGAAATATAAAATCTCCCTTCTCTTACACATTTCAAAACAAACCTTGAAAAACTGGATAAGGGTAAATCCACTACAGGTATGTCCATGAAATACTTTAGTAACTGCATCTCAGCTATTGAGATAAACCAAATTTGAACTAAAACAAGATCCCTTTATGATTTTGGTGTTGGCTAGAAAGGAGATAAGCAGCATAGCAGATGTTTATAATATTTACTTATTATTCTGAGAGATATTTCACTATCATATGTCCATATTCCATAAAAATAATCGACTGTCTAATTAGCATTCTACTATCACATTTTTAAAAACTTAGTTATTATTTCTGTTAATAGGACCATAATTTTTGTTCATGAGTTACAGTTAATTAGATACTGATTACTGATCCTAAGGATGCACATATATTCTATATCTTTTATTTCTGGAATTAGCCATTATTCATATTTCTCAAGTATGTCTAGTATGTTGGTATTTCCTGGTGTAAAATATCATATTATTCAAAAAACTAAAAAGTAAGTGGGATTGTGATTCCAGATATTATATTTCATGTAATAAAAAGTGAACAGAATATGTCATTTTAAAATGTACATGTTTTGCATTAGGATGTAAAAAGTAATTAGACTTTGTTCAGAAATCCTTCCTGAAATCTGATTCTTTGCAAAAATAGGCAAAGCAAGCTTTTCCAGCAGAAACAACAAATAAACAAAACAAAGCAATCCTTTACAAGGCATATTTCTCAATTATGGCAGTCTGGATTCACAGAGGCTAGAGTTATGACCCAGTGGTGTATACACAATATAAACACAAGACTTCAGTAATCAGTTTGAGTTAATTTTAAAGTTTCAGTGGCCTGGTGCATAATCAAGCAAAAGGTCATTACCCACACTCTGTATACATTTCACACAGAATGCTCAGCAGCTAGAAATGGAAATGGACATGTCTGTACTTAAGCCTGCACCAATCACTGCCAGAATATTATTAGCATTATGCTGGTCCTGCGTGTCCAGTCTGAATTAGATGGAAAAAAAACCTTGGTTACTCTTCCTCACTTAAATTCTTTTCATAAGTAAGATTGAATGGGGAGTATCTTGTAGAAGAATATAAATTTCTAGATTTAGCAAATTTTGCTTCTTTTTTCAGAAGGGGGTTATTTACATGTGTTGTTCTTGCCAGCTTAGCACATTTATTTCCAAGGAGAATGAGAACTGCCACTAAAAATGTCCCATTTGTCCATGGCTTCAACTGCAGGCATGTGACTTAGAGCAATCACAGTACCCACAAGTCCCCTGCCGCAGTGACTGGTTCAGGGTGGACATGTGACCTAAGCAGGGTCAGTCTGAATTCATTCACGAGATTAGATGAATGGACACTGACAGGGTGCTACCCTTTTAGATTTAGAACACTATGAATATAGACTTGCCTGGAGCCCGCTCTCCTCCCAAATGGAGAAAGACTCTACATCAGAGGAGAACAAGGCCAATAAACAACGAGGAATGCAGGCAGGGTGAGTTGAAACGGTGAGAAAGAGAGAGAGCAGGAGATGGACCCAGCAGTACTGTTTGAGCACTAAAGCAATTTTGTGCTTTAAGCCAATAGCTTTTGCTTAAGATAATTTTAGATTTATCACCTTCAACCAAAATGTCCTGAGGAGGAGGTAACAGCAGAGGCAACAGTGAGCTTGGTGGAAAGAAGCTATCAATGAGGGATAAGTACGGATTTATTGTTTTGCTATTAAAGTACTTATATCACATAAATGATTTTTTTAGAGAAACTGAAAAACAGAAAAATTATAGAGAGGTATTTCCAATTTGGACATGAGAAATGGGATGTTTTAAACAAAAGATAAAAGGGACTGGATTGAAAATCGAAAGAGAAGTATGTGTAGAAGATTGTGAGAATATGGTGTATTAAGAGATTTTAAAGAATTTTCCATTTATATCTATTTTGTCATGCTAATAACAATAACCTACTGGTACAAGATACCATGCTAGAAACTTTATTCTTATCTTTATGCTTAGATTTGTCCATCAGTAAAAAAATATACCTTATACCTTGTTCTATTTGAAGTCTGGTTTGACAGCAATGCACAATGATCAAAACATTTGAATGGTGCATTCTCATTCGTGAGGTCAAAAGGATATGGTTATAATGTAAACACAATTGAGAATGTTTCTGTTTCAATGATGTCACAGAGTTTAATTGTAACCTGGTTGTATGTGCTTGGTTACACCTCTTGAGAGGCCTAAGGACAAGGTATCTAGTCCTTTCTGCAGGCTGTAACATCTACAAAGTTAGTCTGTAATGCTTCAATAAAGAAGTTGCTGGAGTAGATAAAAAGAGAACAAGATAATGATCTATGGAAAGAATAATTCTTTTGTGCCTTCAAATGCTGGGTGTCTCCCCGTGCCAAGGAGGTTTCAGCCACACCAGCAGTTTCAAGGAATGACTGTATTAGGGAGGTGGGAAGGAGACAGGAGCATGAAAGGAGGGAGTGTCTTTTTGCTGGAGAAATGTTTACTTTGTAATTAGTAAAGGACAAGAAGCCTCGTTTGGAAACTATATTTGGGGGTCCAGAATTTAAATTTATGCTGATGCTCTCTGAGGCCCTCTCTAGGGAGCCCTCCTAATTGGCAAGGATCTTGGTTGGCTAGAACAATCTGCAAAGGAAGCCAAGGTCTCGGGGTCATTTCTCCAAAGGGCCCGTTAACTCAGCACTGTTCCACAGCCACAAGCTGTGCCGTTAACCCTACTTAGCCATTTTACAAACACATATTAGCAAATGAACATGGTGGTCGCAGGAAAAATACCTATATTTGCCTTGAGACTAAAACAAAATATAAGCAGAGAGATTTTATTTATGCCAGCATAAACAGATGCCTTTGTAATATGTTGACAAACTCCAATGGACACTGCAGCTACTGGTGGTACAAATCACAAAGATGAAAATTGTTGACATAGGTACGTGCTTACAAGTGAGCTGATCACTGATGGTTATTGCCATGTGGATTGAACGAGCCAGGATACTGACATTTGGAACACAAAATCCACAAAGAAAGGGACTTTTGTCTTTTTAATTTTTTGCTCTGCCATATCCTCAGCACCTTAGAGTGCCTAGCACGTAGCTGGTGCTTTAATAAATGTTTGTTGAGTGTATAAAGTTATCTTGGCTTGGAATTTTATTTATTCTTTCCATTCTGGCCTTTACAAATTGGAAGGTACAATAGAAATAATACCCTATGCACATATCCTGTATCAACATTTGACTGTGTTTTTATAAAGGAAGAGACAGTATTTCAGACAGTAGGAGATTGTTGAATGAATGAGCAATCACATTCGTCCAACTACAAACAAGAGGAAGACCTCTGTATGCTTACCTTGCAAAGTAAGTTTGCAGCTTTTCCTGCCAAGAGAGAAGCTATTTCTCTCTTGGCAGGAATCTATTTCTTCAACTCTTGAATCGGGACTGGGCTCGTGACTGGTATAGACTAACAGAATATAGTGAAAATAAAACTGTGCCAGTTTCTATGTCTAGTCTCAAAAGGAGCCACTTTTCCTCTTCCTCTTGGAAGCCTGTAGAACTTTCTTCCATCTTGATGATGATAGATATAAGGTGGTTTTCTCAATCCTCGCCACCCAACCATGTGAGGGGATTCAGCCAACAAGATTGCCCAGTAGATCTCGGCCTAAATTGCCTGGCTACAGATAGTTAAATAAGTGGTTGTTTTAACCCCCTGTGTTTTGAGGTTATTTGCTATTCAGTAAAAGCTAATTGAAACAACCCTCGTGCATGGGATCTAAACAATGTCAAGATCATTGTTTGCTCAGGGGCTGAAGGATGGTTTGTATAGTACAGCTACTACTCTACTAACTAATCTGACCAGTGTGTGGTATGCCACATGCACTAGATATTTAAAAACGTCACCCAAAAAATCTCAGAGAATATAGGCATTTGAAAAGACCATTTACTATAAAGTTCATTTTAGAATGACGATGCTGAGATACATACCCATACAGCAGAGAAGGCTTCAAATCATTTTTCTACCACCCCATGAAGAAACATGGGTAATAGTAATATTTAACATGGATAATAACATGGATAATAGTAATATTTAAGCACTTTCCACCTTGGAGAATGTCTACCATAAATTTTGACCATCATTAATAATGTCCCCAAAATCTTAGGGAGCCTACAAAAATGGAATGATACAAACTTAGTCTTAATTATAAAGAGGCAATAACTCCTGGTCGAGTTGTAAAAAAATGATATCACACCCGGGATTGTGAGGCATGACATAAAAAGCTTCTTATTTTCTGCAGCTTATTTCTCTTTTCTTCTTTAATTTTGAGAAGTTTAAGAATATACAATAGAGGCCGGGCGCGGTGGCTCACACCTGTAATCCTAGCACTCTGGGAGGCCAAGGCGGGCGGATTGCTCAAGGTCAGGAGTTCAAAACCAGCCTGAGCGAGACCCCGTCTCTACCATAAAAATAGAAAGAAATTAATTGGCCAACTAATATATATATATATATATAAAAATCAGCTGGGCATGGTGGCTTGTGCCTGTAGTCCCAGCTACTCGGGAGGCTGAGGCAGGAGGATCGCTTGAGCCCAGGAGTTTGAGGTTGCTGTGAGCTAGGCTGACACCACGGCACTTACTCTAGCCTAGCCAAGAAAGCGAGACTCTGTCTCAAAAAAAAAAAAAAAAAAAAAAAAAAAAAAAAAAAAAAAAGAATATACAATAGGATGGCAAAATGTGTTAGAGGCAAGAAACTTAGTAACTGTCATTTCACTTTTTCTACATCTATCCAGGTGCTGGCTGTGATCCTATTGCTTATTATGGCAGGGGAGGGGAAGGGAGGGAAGGGGAGTTAAATCATGAATATAAAGGATCTTGGTTTGGTTTTCAACCCACAAACCTGGGCAACACAGAATCCCCACAAAGATCCTTCCATTGCCATGTCAATGTCAGAGGAAACGATAAGTGGTGGTGCCTGTCACTGAGGCTATAAAATGTTTTTATCTATACCATAAAAAATTTAGACACATATCCACTGGATTTGCAAGCTGACTTGATGTTTCAATGATACTGGAATTGGTGGGAAAGAAAAAAAAAGGAGTAAGATGAATAATATAGCTGAGGAGAAAAATGATAATCAAATAAAAATAGGGAATAGGGCATATATGAACATGACAGAGAGGATCTGAAGATGAAACATGCTTTATGAGGGTCTTTAGAGATTAGTGGTGCCTACATTCTTTGAAAGACAATTGTATACCCGTACTGTTATTAAAAGCCTAATATTTAAAATAGGTTGTAGCATATACAAATTATAATCTTTCAGTTCTTCACAACCACACTCTTGGTCTGGTTCTAGCATTTGAAAAATTTAGAGATAAACAATTCTAAAGTTTTAGTTTGAACCATATGAAACTGCTACTATTTGACCCTACATGACCTACGAAAAAGGCAGTGGCAAACAGTTCAACCTGATAGATAGGAGAGTCTTACAAAATAAGAGATGATTTCAGCTATATAATTAATTTTGGTGAAGAGAAAGCTAAATAATAATTCAGCAACTGGTAGGCCTGTCCACTGAGGACATTAAATAAAAAAAAATTGACTTAGCCTTTAAGAGGGAATACAGGCCGGGCGCTGTGGCTCACGCCTGTAATCCTAGCTCTTGGGAGGCCGAGGTGGGCGGATTGCTCAAGGTCAGGAGTTCAAAACCAGCCTGAGCAAGAGCGAGACCCCGTCTCTACTATAAATAGAAAGAAATTAATTGGCCAACTGATATATATATAAAAAATTAGCCGGGCATGGTGGCGCATGCCTGTAGTCCCAGCTACCCGGGAGGCTGAGGCAGAAGGATCACTCGAGCCCAGGAGTTTGAGGTTGCTGTGAGCTAGGCTGACGCCACGGCACTCACTCTAGCCTGGGCAACAAAGCGAGACTCTGTCTCAAAAAAAAAAAAAAAAAAAAAAAGAGGGAATACATACATTTGCATTAAGGAATATCTCTTTGAGCAAGAAGATTGTTATTTACTGCAATGGGCTACCTTTCTTGGAGGTTTTAAATATAGTTGAATATTTTTATGTGGTAATGGAATATTTTACATTAAAATAATATTAATTTTTAGTAAAATTGATTGTTACCTATATATTGGGGAGCAAAATTTCCCTCTCTGTTCTACCATTTTGCTCTTGTTATCAAGGCTTCCTACCATGCATGAATTTTCACTGGTGGCAACAGGTCCTCTCCAGAATCTGAACAAGCAACCCATCTGGGCAGAGAATGATTAGGCCACAAGAAGGATTACAGAGAGATTGTTGAGTTTACACCAAGGTTTCTCATCCTTGGTACTATTATCAGATAATAATGTCTCTGAGAAGCAAAGTTGCCCTAGTTGAGAACCACAGTCTCCAGTGCCATTATTATCTCATCTCACACTTTGCTGATTTTTTTTCTCTGACCTATGTCAAGGGGCCAGTCTACTAATGGGGGGTGTAGGGAAAGAGCAGAAAGCTTCTACCCTTCAGTGCTTACACAGGATGAGTGAGTGTCTTTAGGTCAGCTACTCTTCATGGGGTGAAAGTGGGCAGATGACATAATCTCAAAAGCCAGTTGGCAGTTACAATTTTGAGCTACTCAAAGCCAGTTGGCATCTACAATTTTGAGTTAATGAATCCATCCATTTGAATTTTGATGAACTGTTCTGGGAATCCTGGCTAAATTTCTGGTCTTGAATTTGAATTAATATTTAATATAAATCCTTCATGTAGAACTCAAATATATGGCACT
Organism: Microcebus murinus; assembly: GCF_040939455.1. Classification (NCBI taxonomy): domain Eukaryota; kingdom Metazoa; phylum Chordata; class Mammalia; order Primates; family Cheirogaleidae; genus Microcebus; species Microcebus murinus. Next base: position 34,249,732 of record NC_134108.1, read on the forward strand.
GGAGTCATTATAAAGATTTTAAGAAGTAAACTAAAGGATAGAGGAACAAACCGAGGAACAAAGCAGATTCACTATCATTTTTGGTTAGATTTTTAAAAACTGATCTTGCTGTAATTTTAAATGTAATATTCATAATAGATGTGATGCACACTTATACTGATATTAAAGAGCAAGACTAATAACAATTTATAAGTTAACATGTAAGGCTTTTCCTTTACATAATGCCTAGTAGGTTTTTACTCTACTTAATATAGAGAAGGCGCATAAGGCAACATATAATATATTCAAATAGTACAATGATGTAATGATTCTCACTCTTGTTTTGTCCCTGGTATGTCCCTGGACATTTGATGTGTTTCTATTTTAAAGGATTTCTTTTTCATTTCTCTGGCAAAATGAATGCTAGCTCATCTTTGTACCAAGAAGGTGGACCTCCCTCATTTCTTCCATGACTCTGCTCTTTTCTCTCCATTCTGTCCCAAGATCATGCACGACTTGTAATAAATGAGAATCTTCTTCATGAAATTAACCAAAGAACAAAATTTCTTTCATTCTTTGTAAACTGCCTTAAAAACTATCTATTAGAATTTCTCTTCAGTTAATGACAGGAAAGTACAAACGAATGAGAGATGTGTTTGTTCACTCTCCTACCACCACACACACACACACACACACACACACACACACACACACAAACCCTTTTGCATTAGATGCAGGTGCACAGACATTTCACTTCTTCTTATCTGAGATGGTTACAGCCACCATATCAAAAGAATCAATAAATATAAATTAACAACCACTGAAAGTACATTTTCTCCTTGTTTACTTCTATTTCAATTATGTTGTTTTAATCCACATGTTAAACTAGTCTAAAATTTAGCTTGTATAATCTCTTAAAATATATATTTTTGACATTTGAATATAATTCAATTGAGATAAGTTCAAGATAGAAATAATTGTGATGGTAATAACCTCTTATTAAAGCTAGTAAATGATGGAGAAGTTAAGGCTGATTAAAAGGTAGCATGACAGGTATAGGGAAATAGTCCTAAATGGCATAAACAAATAATGTATCAGGTAAAAATTTAGATTTGGGGCTGCAATTACATTTATCTCCTCAGATTCATTTGTTCTGCACTAAGCCTGAGAATAACAATAATAAAGAAAAATGTGTGTGTAGAAGATTTTGCAACCTATTTTTCTAACACATACATGTTAAAAATATCTCATGATTAGAATAATCCATTTTGTTACTAAAAACTATTTCCTTTTATTCAACTTCTTCTTTGTGTACATTTTGGAAAGTCATTTCTGGATCTTATCATTCTTCCCTGGAGACTTTGCCTTTGGCAATTACAACAGCAGAAAAAATCCTGAACACATGCTCCATACCTTTTCCAAATATGAGTTATCTACCTCTGTCTATTGTTAACCTCCTAGGCAGGGATCATAAATGTAAGCTTCAGTTCAAAATGTTCTGGCAAAATTTTATAAGAAAAATCTCATCTTTTAGTTTACTCATCTAGAAATTCTCAATGAACCTAAAATAATCTTTTTATTTTATGAATCTATAAGCATTTAGGAGCAACTCAAATAATAGCTATCTTAAGTGGCAGGAGAAATCATGTCTTTACATGTGTTTATCTTTAAAGTTGCTTAAATGTTTCTAATGTTTTGCCTACTTAAAATAAGAAATACTAACTCTGATAGAAAAATATAAAAAGAAATGAAAGTCTCCTGCTTTATTTGGTTTGATAGCATGCTTCATTCTATATACATTTGTGGTTCTTACCACTTAGATTATACATTCAAGACAATGAGTAAATTTTCAATATACATAAAATATATTTTATTATATATTATTGTATTACATACATATATATCAAAGCCTTAATGAGGACTCTGGGTATTGTTATTATTTTGATGTGATGTTCGACATAGTGGATATAATAGGATTCCCTAGGTCATAATTACTTTTCTATTTGGTTTCCTTGTGTTCAAATAGGATATTTGGTAAGTAAACTCTAAGATAAGTTGAGACAACTATTAGCTTAGAGAAATCAAAAAATGAAGGGAGAATTGGTTTTCTTCCTGCCTTAAGTTTCTAGGTTACTTGAGAAAATTTTTTGATGAACACACTGGAAGATAAATGAAGAGGAAGTAAAAGTAGAACTAACTGGAATTTAATTATAAATGTGATACCTGTTTCCTACTTGTTGGTCTATGCTTTACCAAATTTGGAAAAGAATAAAACATCTAGAATTTTTTAGTTGTATAAAGTTCTCTTTGTAAATGTAAAATGCCACTGTATCTTCAGAGGGGAGAGAAAATGATGAGACAGAAACATTTATTTATGTCACCATTTCAAACTTTTCGTGGCATTATTTATCTTATCAGTTTCCAGTTTTAAGAACTGACATTTCCAATGTTAATGTTAAGTCCAGTGTTAGAGAAATATACTGTATTAGAAGGCCACATTCTCAAATAAAAATAATAAAGTGTAATTAGTTTTTGTAATTTTTCTATTGGATAAGTTTTTCTTCACTTATATTTTAAAAGCTAAGTAAAGTGAATATTGATTAGTAATGGAGAATCTTTGTGGAAAGAATGATAGTAACAAAGACCACCTGTAAGTCATTAAATGTTAAGAAAATTTAGTAAACATAAGTAAATGTACGGCTATGGGAGCATACCAACAAGTAGAGTGATGAAATCTTTGACTTCTAAATCCAACTTTTAAAATCTAAGATGTTTTAAATTAATTGGTAACAAATGCCAGAAAGACCTTTTTCACTAGCCAATTTTCTTTCCTTAAAATAAATTTTAAACAAAACCTCTTACAAATTTATAACGGTTTGAAGTTCTCTTTAAAATAATCCATGTCTTTCAGAATTTTATCACATTAACTACTTGATTATAATGCCGACAACAGTATTTATACATTTTTATGATACCCAATTTTTCTGGTATAGTGAAAGATACTTTGCAAAGTACAAGTGACTAAATTATTTTCTGTATGAGTAATGTTCAAGTTTGCACAGTGTCTTCCTCTGTGCTCCGACTGAATGTAGCTCACACTTCTATTATATACCTTACTATATTCTGTGGTTGGATGTTTGATCCCTCCAAACCTCATGTTAAAATTTGGTCCCCAGTGTTGAAGGTGGGGCTTAATGGAAGGTGTTTGTATAATGGGGGTAGATTCTTCCTCAATGGCTTGGGGCCATCCTCAAGGTAGTGAGTGAGTCCCCACTCTATTAGGTCCCACTAACATTAGCTAGTTGTTAAAAAGAGCTCAGCACTTCCTTGCTCTCTCTGTCACCATGTGATCTCTGCACACCCAGCCTCCCCTTTACCTTCCATCATGATTGGACACAGTCTGAGGCTTTCCCCAGATGCCCAGTTTTCCAGCCAGTAGAATCGTCAACCAAATAAACCATTTTTTTATATAAATTACCCAGCCTCAGGTCCTTTATGGCAATACAAGTGGACTAAGACACTATATGATGGTGTGATTATCTGTTTACACATCTCAACCCTCCACTAAACTGAGGGTATCTTCACGTTTGAGATGGTACCCTATTCAGTTGTGAATCCCTAGGGGTTAACACAGTGTATGGCCATAAAGTAAGACTGTAATAATAAATGAATGAAATAAGCTAAGGAGTTCAAATGCAGAGACCACCAAACTTCTTTCAAGCTGCAATTAATGGAAAGAATAATTTATGGGCTCACCAGATAACTAGCAATAGCTGTATAAAATTATACAACATATTTGTAGGCAGTGGTGCTGAGAACATAAGTGAGAAAGATGAAAAAATGATATTTTAAAAGTCAACGGTGGTGCTTCTAAATGGAAGTTCATTTACCTTCAAGCATCATATTAAATGGTGACTTTCTCCTTGGCATTCAAAAGATTTCAGAACAAGTACTGACACAGTTAATATTGATCTAATAGGTTCTATAATCTGGTCTATAAAGTTACTATAATATGAAAAATGTCTGGGGACAGAGTGTCATTGGTGGTTGTGCTACACGCATCAAAGGTGGCCTTGGTCATTTAATTCAAATGTAAAATCGGTATTAAAAATATATGTTTAGCTACAAAAGTTTACAACCTAATTGCACTACTTTGGTTTGTAGACGATGAGGAAAGGAGTAAAGTTGATGGAGGTATCTTGTACTTGTACCAAATGGCATTAGATTTTGGATACCTGGGAATTCCCAAAAGGTTTCTAGGCACCAGGAAGGTGGATTATATTGAAGACAATGGCCCAAATACTTATAATGCAGCCTCACTCATGAGAATTCAATTAGCACACTTCTGTAGCAGTTTAAAGTTCTGACATCAGGCTCCACATTTTAGAATTACTATATCTATGTTCTATAATTTACAGCCATCATATGTGTTTGGTACACATTGTAGGGTTTTAGAAATGAGAAGTAATACCAAATGTTCCCCTAAGAAATAAAACAAAATAGCCATCAAGTTATTTGGATTGGAGGATTCACACAAGCACATTTTGTTATTATGATTGTACCTCGTTCTCCTTTCTGACACTTCTTTCTTTGCACTGTACACTTTCTTGTCTCAGTTGTGGGGGGACACAGGTTACCCTTTGCTGAAGGATGCTGTATTATTTCTCGGACCCGTGTTTCAGCCCCTCTTTTGAAGCCACATGTTTTTCCTTTCTTCATGCATGGACTCCAAGGACTCCATTCACTGGCCTCACAGTGCACTGAAACGGAACACAGCAATAGCTTCAGTTGGCTCACACTCACTTTCACCATTGTTAGGGTGGGAAAAAAAAGCTTTGCTTTCATCAGTGCTTGCCCAAATTCTGAGCAGAAATTTTACGGATCAAAGTTGGGGAAGATGACTTAAATATAAAGCAAAGAGAATGGGAAGGGTAGGAATGAAATGTTTTCAGTTTTTCAGTACTTGTATTATCAGGTAAACACATTTTTTACATTAGATTTACTTTTCCCTGTAGATTTGATTAATCCAGGCACTAATATAATTACTAAATATTTTTATAATTTGTAGAGTACTGCTGCAATTATTGATTGATCTTGACCAGAACTTGATAGGATAGTTACTATTTACGTACTGGAGAATTGATTCTCAAACTTTAGCATGCATCACCTGGAGGGCTTGCTGAAATAAAGAATGCTGGGATCTCGCTCCCAGAGTTCCCAGTCACTGCTTTTTCTACTTCATGTGCTATTAGGCACTTAAATATTGTCATTTAATACTGGGTATGGTTCAGGCATAGCAGCATCCATTTAAAGTGATGTTCGGGTCCATTTCAGCTGATAAATTGATTCTAAAATTAACTTGACTGATTCCGAAATGAACTATTGATTCTAAAATTAACTTGACTGATTCCGAAATGAACTAATGTACTTTTTCTCAAACTTCTTTTGTAAATTTGTTTCCTTCTTCTGGATGTGTTAGTCCCTTCTTTTCAATTACAGAGTTCTCTGGTCTTATAACAGATTTTTGCACTTCTAATGAAAAGTAACATCTGAAAGGTGCTATTCTTATATTTATGTCCATAAAACTTAACATAGAATGGAAACAGCTTGCAACAGTAGCTCTTTCAGATGATATAAGAATCTCTTTCCACAAAAATGAGTTTCCAGTAGTCTTTCTTGCTGCTTTTCGATTTAATGAACCCTTATTTTAGAGCAGCATATTTTCATCACAACCTCAAGAAAGATACACTAAATGTTTTGGAAATTTAAATCCATTTGTCACCCATTTTTCACAGACTTTTTCAGTCACTTTCAAGTACCTGAATGCAACACAGAGTTAAATGGTAGCAACTGGATAAGTGAATTTCAGTATCTGTGAAATTAAATGAGCTTTATCGAACCACTTTCAAAATAGTTTTCATGCTCAGTTATATTAGACCCTTATAATTTTGGTTAAAGAATAGAGCAACTAAGTCACTTGATAATACTATAATCTCTTCCCAGTTATATACTTTATTTCCCAGCATCCCATGCTGATATTAACCATTAAAAAGTATTGGAATTTTAGCACATACAAATAAAAACACTTTCAAGAAAGCAAATCAGAAAGGACAAAGTTTGTGATCTGTCACTTTGTTCGGTATTTATTTAATGCCAGAATTAAGAGGGCTAAATTAGAAAAAATTATCTTATGTGGAAATGACCAGAACTTTGGTGCTCTTTCATAATAGCAAAAGGCTAGGCGAATGTATACTTAGACTTCAGAAAAATAGATTTTAAAAATTACAGCATAGGCAATGATTAGTCTAGAGTTAGAGGATAAATTGTTCTAAAAATGAAATTCCAAGGACAATCTTAGATAATTCCACTGGAGGCGAGAAAATATTCAAAACTATTGAGTTTAGGTCACAAAAAACTCCAGTGAGACCAGATAGTTGAAAAGCCATGAGAGGCAGTGAATTGTTCTTAGAGAAATACTCTAGAATGAACATAAAATGTTAACATTCAGATAATATTTCCAGAAAAAATGGAAACTTTGGAAAAAATGGTAAAGATAACATATAGGATGTATTCAGGTCATTTAATGAACGATGTAGAACTGGGGCACTACTTGGTTAAGAGGTGGTTAAGAGGTAGATAAGAAAAAACAGAACTACTCAACTTCTGTGTTCTTTCTATCATCTGTATTAAGAAAAATCTTAACACCGGAATTTTTTAGCTATTCACTAAAGAAGCATATGTCTCAGAAAGGGTAATAAGTGCCCTGTCCCTGGGAATGGTCATGCTGTAGTTGATCATCAGGCTGAGATGTTTTAAAAAGGATTCCTGGCCGGGCGCGGTGGCTCACGCCTGTAATCCTAGCACTATGGGAGGCCGAGGCGGGCGGATTGCTCAAGGTCAGGAGTTCAAAACCAGCCTGAGCAAGACCCCATCTCTACCATAAAAATAGAAAGAAATTAATTGGCCAACTAATATATATAATATAAAATCAGCCGGGCATGGTGGCTCGTGCCTGTAGTCCCAGCTACTCGGGAGGCTGAGGCAGGAGGATTGCTTGAGCCCAGGAGTCTGAGGTTGCTGTGAGCGAGGCTGACGCCACGGCACTCACTCTAGCCTGGGCAAGAAAGCGAGACTCTGTCTCAAAAAAAAAAAAAAAAAAAAAAAAAAAAGGATTCCTGAATTGGGAGCAAAGTTGAATTGGATGTCCTACCAGTACTGACCTTTCAACATCATTACTCTTTTGCTTTAATTGCCGGTGACTGACTACATAGAGCACATAGCAAGGGCACGTCCCTTGCTGATCCTGTTTGGAGTGTGCCATACTCCCTCTGTTACTACTTGAACAAGTTTGCTCATCCAGAGAGAAACAACAAAGATGACAGTGCAGAAAAGGAGCAAATTTCTCTAGCACAAAGTGGAAAGAATATGTTCTCTTACAAAATGGGGTTCAGTGGATGTTTCTGTTTAATTTGACCTGCAAACCAAGGGGAGTCATCATGTTGTGATGTAAATCTTTTACTCCAGCTCTATATCAGGGTAGCATATGTTTATGATCCTTCCTCTTAGTATAAAATGTAGTTAGTAAAGAGAAAGACACATTCTTTAACCTGTTGGGTGAGCACTGGGGAACTAAAGTCAAGCTACTGATTACAACACTGACAGTAACTTACAATGTTCCTTTGGGGCTCATCATTTCAGCTCTCTGGATCCTAGTTTTCATATTTGTTAAGGGAATGGGCTTTAACATCCCTCTGTGACAAGGAAGCAAGTCATCATTTTCTCCAAAATTCTGAGACAAGCCTATAAGCATGGCAAGTATAGTGCCTGTAGGCCAGGCATCACATGATGAGAGACATCACTTAAGGAGCAAGCAGTAAGAGCTGGCCCTGAACAAAAGTTGTTGATTTGCACTACCACTGTGTCCTAGGTCATATGTATCTGTTAAATGAGCCAGATTCAGTAAACGGCCTTTAGATTGCCCACCCCTATTCTAAAAAATATAAATTGCCAGTAAGCTTTAAAGGCTAATCCAATGGTGCCAAGTATGAAATGCTCTCCCACAGAAAAGCACTGATAAATTCAAGCTAAATAGCTTCCCAAAGACTGAATGCTACACCTTCAACAACTAAAAATATCTAAATATATGTCCTTTTACCTCTATAGAGAAATCCTACAAACTTTCTGCAACTCATCCTGAATTTCTATCCTTGACTAGCCCACAGAAGCGTTTCCTATTTTTCCCACTGTTTGGAACTTATTACCTCTAATCATCAGCCCTCAGGACCTATAAAGAGAGGAACTTCAAGTGCTTTCTCATGTACCTTTTACCCTATTCCTAAGTTGTTTTTTTCTGTGTTTTTATTACTAGTGAAGAAAAAATTTAACCAAAATGAGCCATGAACTGTTTCAGGATTGTTGTTTTCCAGATGCTTCTGAAAATATCTTAAATATCATCTATTTATTTCATCCTATCAAAAATTTTGTTTAGAAATAAAACTTCTGCGGTAAACCTGAAGTGGTTAAACCACCACTTTAGAGTTATTACTCCAGCACTTTAGATTCTAATGGATCTGTACTGTGGGGACCCCAGGGGAGTCCTGGAGACTATCTTGTACTGAATCAGGAGGGCATTTGTGTGCATATGCCAACATCGCTGCAGCATCAAAGGTTCTTGTAGTTCTTGCCCAGGGGAGTTTGGGATTTTGAAAGCTGTTTTCCCATTTGGCTTAGCATCTGCTTCCCAAGTGTTCATCACACTCGTAGCTGTAGTAGCTGCACAACATTTAAAAGAGGGAAAATATGGCCTGACAGTGATCTGTTATTTAGACAAACAACTTGTCTGAGGGACCTCCCCCTGCCCCAGGAAACTCAGCCTGCAATTAATCAGACCCTGGGACTGTCTCAGTCTGTCAGTTTGAGTAAATCCACAATCCTCTCTTTCTTATTTCTGAATACCTGTGGAAGCAGAACATTTCAGAAAAGCAGTGTGAGAGAAAAAAGTGAGATTTTTAACTATAACAATACCAGTTGTCTAAGTCTTCGATCCGTCAATTGAGCATTAATGGGTTGTATCAAAAGAATATATTTTCCCCCTTTGGAAAATAATTTGGGGCACTGGTTGAGATTAGACCTAGGTTTTTTATGAAACTCTTGCCCTAATGTGAAAATTTAGTTTAAGACACTATATATATATATATATATATATGTATATATATATGAAATATACACACACACACATGCACATACACATATATAAACATACACACATATATACATATATAGTGTATATATCACATATATACATATATAATATCTATACTCTACTGTAAGATTTCATTAAATAATAATACAAAATGAATCTATAATGATCAGAATTGAAAAAATTATCAACAGTCCCTAAGAAATAATGGAGAACCCACTGGGTGTCAAATTGTACTGTGGTACATGATGGGTATGGCTATGGGAATACCCTTAAGATTGTATCTTTGTAAAGTAGGATGGAGAGAGCCTCTAAAAGACAGTCCTTCAGGTTCTTTTGAAATAGGTCTCTGAGAAGCATCTCTATGGAGACTGACATTATCATCTGAGGTTTAATCCATTGAAATTATTAGAAGTTCTCCTTACCAATACTGACACACTCCATGGTATGGTTGTTGGCTTCCAACCCTTCTGGGCAATTGTCAAGGCACTTTCCAAGGTGTAAATAAAATCCATTTTTACACTTTGTGCAGAAATTTTTGTTGAAACAGGTATCACAGTCAGCTTTGCATTCTGAAGGAGAAAAGAGATATGAAAAGAGATATGAAATATGATTTATTATCTTCTGTTACCTACCAGTTTTGCATGCGCCTAACACAGGCACATGCAACTTTTGTGTCAAACAAACACAGAGGGTTCAAAATTATTTTGTCAAACTGAATTGATTCCTTCACAGTCATTTAGTTGATGTACATTGGTTAATGATTTCAGAATCATTGTATGATTGCGTTATAGAAATTTTTGGCAATATACATGCAGCCAACAATGTTTGTAAGACCAACTATCTATTTATATTAAATAATAGTGAAAATGTTTCATCAGAACTTCAATATAATATACTGGAACATTGCCTTTGTGCTGTGCTTGAGGGCTATTCACTCATTCAACAACTATTTGATTGTCCACTATATGCCAGGCATTAGTCTAGGTATTGGTTGATAGCAGCTCACAAGAGAAATAAGACCCAGAAATAAGACCCAGACTTCACAAAGTTTACATTCTAGGAGGGGAGACACAATAAACGACAATAATAGTTGACCCTTAGATGGTGAATTACTGTAAGCCAGGAGTGCTACAAGTGTTTTACAATAAATTACAATATTAAATCATTTAAACTTTACAGTTCAATGAGATAGCTACTGTTATGATTTCCATTTTACAGATAAGGAAACTGAGGCTCAAAATGGTTATGTAACTAGTCCAAAGCTACAGAGCACACTGGTTTTTGAAACCAGGCAGTCTGGTTTGACAATGATAAGTGCTCTGGAAAATAAAACAAAGCAAAACTAAAAGACAGCAAAAGGTGGGTGAAAATAACAATAGGAAAAGGTGGGAAAAAGAGATGGAGAACGACTAATATGGGAAACAGGCTAATTATTTTGGATACAATGGTCATGGAGTGCCTCTCTGAGAAGATGACATATGAGCAAAATCTTCAATGAAATGAGGGAGCCGATCTTGCAAAGGTGTGGGCAAAAAGCGTTCCAAACTGCTGGAATAGCCAGGGTAGAACAATAATTGCAAGGCTTGAGGTAGGAAGATCTTGTAAGAGGGCCAGTGAGGGTGGTGCAAAATGGTTGAGGGGGAGTCTTAGGAGGTAAGTGTGGAGAGACTAGGCAGAGCTACATGTGATATTTGTATAGAGGAGTGATATTTCCTAATTTACAGTTTTAAAAGGTCACTTGGTCTGCAGTCTGGAGAGTATACTTTCAGGGTTTGGATGAGAGTGCTTCCAACATTTATTTCCAATTGATAAATAAATGTTTCAGTTCCTATACTAGAATCCTTGAAGCCAAAATGAATCTCCAGGTTATTAAATAGCTGGATTTTGTGATGGTAACAGGAACTAGGATGGAGTTGAGGATTAAAGTAATCCACTATAAATTCAATGAGTAATGGTCATGTTCTCAGTCTTTGCTTTTACAAATTAAAAAAATAAAACAAAACTTAAGTGATTTTTTTTCTAAGTTAGTGGTGAAAATTTTCCTGCCCTAAGTGCTAAGTCCAAATATAGTTTAGCCTAATTATCAGATAAACATTATTATTTACATAATATCAAATATCAAAAATATATGAGAGGCCATATCAACCTGGAGAAGTCCCCAAGGATGAGATAAAAATACAATTTTGTGTAGGCACTTACTTGTACACTTATTTATATCTGGATATCGAGTTCCATAATATCCACTTGGACATGAAGAGAGACACACTCCAATCTGCTTCATGCCAATTCTTTCCAGAACAAAAAATAGTCTGGGCTTACATGACAAACATCCATTGTAATCTGAACACGTTGCACAGCCTCCTTGGCAGCCTTGACTGACGTTAGGATGCACTGGGGAGACAAATGCAGAAAGACACAAACAAAGGTCAAATCAGAGATATAGAAGTTAAATGACATTTTCTGGGCAGGGCATACATTTTCTGTCATTAGCTTTCAATTCGGTAGTAATGAGTAAATGAGGTAAGAGGATTTTTTCTTATCTTTTTGTGATCTTGTATTTCCCTTTAGCACATTTATTGCTGTTGATTTCAAAGTTCTTAAAAGTTGACCTTTTGGAAAGCAAGAATATATTGCCTCAAAGGGTTTATAGAACATATATGTAAAAATATGATATCCTCACTGACTTAGCACCCTGTGAGATCCAGGACTGGTAATTTTGTGCTTATTTACATATTGAAATTAATACACATCAGTTTTGCTTTTCATTTGTATATCAGATGATATAAGCACATGTCTTTCATTTCTTCAGCAAGTAGAACAACATACGCTGGGACTTAACTTGAGTAAGGACACTACATTCTGTAATATCTTTTTCCACCTATGGTCTACTAGAGAACACAATTTTACATTTTGATCCAATGCACATGTATTATGAGACTCTATTAGCTATTCAGCAACACCCTTAATGCTTTCCTGAAATATTTCTTCTCAGAAGAGTTTTATAATTAATAGTTCAAACTGATATAATAGTGAAAGTGTGATATTTATTTTACCAGTATTTCCAAATGGATCATATGTAACTATCTATGGTAATTTATGTACAGTATTTTTATCTTTGGGGAGAGAAGACATAATTTCTGTACTCTCATTTTTCATTTACTCTAATGAAAGGTATGTCAGGTGAGCATGGACCATCTATCTACCTTAAGGATCACTGCTATACATATTCCAAGGTTTCCAAGAGTTACCAATGTGTGAGGTAAGAGTGTTCAGTAACAAGTTTGAGCCAATTTAAATGAACATTTGGGAGACTTATGCTTAACTGAGATCTTTACAACTTTAAAACTTATGACTATTAACTAGTCATCATCACCTATGTGTGAGCTGGTAGAAACTGCTGACTACTGGGGTCACCCACGTAGCTGGTATTTGGGATGATTTCCTCTCTTAATGTATTCTCTATTCAAATATAATGCTAATAGATTTATCATCCTTGCAGGATGCCAGAAGGGAGAAATAATCCTTTCTAATAATAAAAAGGCAACCCAGCATATTTCTGACTTCTTTCGTTGATAGTGGAAAAGATAAACTCCGATGGACCTTGTCATTATTAAAGTCTGTCTTTACAGTGATGTTTGGTTATTACTAAGTTCTTACCACAAAAACAAACCCCTCCAGGATTAGTTAGAAGGAGGATGTGTAAGACCTAATAGCCACAGGGGTGCACGGGTTAGCTACACAGAGGTCATTCGGTTGACCAGCATCCTCTGCCTGTAGGAAACCATCCCTGGATCAGCCACAGGAACCACAAGCAGCTCATTCTCATTCCAAGACGTTTTGTAAATAAACTGAGGAAATGTGTGGGGGAAGGGAAGTCTGCTTTTCCTGTACATGCTCCTCTGTGGGGTGGGGCAGTCCTATAGAGTGGCACAGGAGGTTTAGACATTATAGGGCCTGGGGGACTTGTAAGTGAAAACTGCTTTCCAAGTAACAGGGTCATTTTTCATGCCAGTAACTTAGCATTGGAGACTTACAGAAAATGTGTACATATTTTAAGGTTGGAAACATCCTTAAAAGGAAAAGGGGCAAGAGAGCGCCATGTGTTCAGAATCTATTAGATCCATTTCAAGAAGCAAGAAATGTAGGAAAAAACCTATAAAACTTTTCATAAAGAATTGAAAAATACAGAAAAGAATTGTCTGTGGAATTCCACTTGTCTGGGGAAAAGTAGACCTTAACTTGAAAGAAAATCACTCCAAGCTCAGGGCACTAAGTGACTCTGGGTTTAATGAAGATGGGTCAGATTGGTGCATGCCAATCTACCCCATCTCTGAAATGTGTCTATGGAAAGGAAACACACAATTGTAATTTTACACACCCCGAAATTTTTGTCAATTATGATATAACTTTATATAGATCAGTTATTAACATAGACATGTTTACATATTTAGAGCCTCAAGAACTGGTATTTCTTAAGATAAATTTTGTTTAAAAATTAGGTTTTGATATTTGGAAACTTCTCCAAGAGAGAGCTCTGCATGAGACTCACGATTGGTAACAGTTTCCACTAAAATTATGAGATGTGCCAAAATACCTTGCTCAATTCTCTTCTTTCTCTAAAACTTTTACTGATGAAATTCAACACAGTCAACATTGTACTACAATAGTTCCTTTTTAAATATTTTGGCTTTTTTGACAAAGGTTTTTGAAAAATAGATTTTTTTAGAAAAACCAAGAAAGACCTAGTTCCCATTTACAGGGTACATTTTCTGTTTGTTTTCAAAATTTTAAAAATGCTGACCATCACTAATCATCAGAGAAATGCAAATTAAAACTACAATGAGAAACCATCTTACTCCATTCAGAAGGGCCATTAATAAAAAGTCAGAAAACAATAGATGGTGATGCAGATGTGGTGAAAAGGGAACACTTGTATACTGTTGATGGGAATGTAAACTAGTACAACCTCTATGAAAAACAGTATGGAGATTCCTTAAAGAAAAAAAGTAGATTTACCAGCAATCCCATTATGGAGTATCTACCCAAAGGAAAATAAGTCATTTTATAAAAAAGACACTGGTACCTGAATGTTTATTATAGCATGGTTCACAATTGTAAAGATATGGAAGCAACCTAAGTGTCCAGAAACTGATGAGTGGATAAAGAAAATGTGCTGTGTGTGTATACACACACACACACCCCACGGAGTACCAATTAGCCATAAAAAAGAATGAAATAATGTCTTTTGCACAACTTGGATGGAATTGGAGACCATTATCCTAAATGAAGTATCTCAGGAATGGAACAACAAATATCACATGTTTTCATATATAAGTGGAGCTAATGAAGGATATATATGGTCATAAAGAGCAGTAATGGATATTGGAAACTAAGAAGGAGGGAGGTGGGGGGTGAGGGATAAAAATCTACCCATTGGGTACAATGTACATTATTCTGGTGATAGGTACATGGTACACTGAAAGCCCTGGCTTCAGTATTATACATTATCAATGTAACAAAAACAGTTTTTCTACTTGTTTGTAAACAGTAAATTTTCAATACTGGCAATGGATTTTGAATATTAAATGATGGCAAACTTTTATTTCTTCATGGAGGTTGAGATGCTGGCTGTGGGAAGAAAGAGAAATTGAGACTGTAAAGCTCAGATTCTATGCTTCTAGTTTTTTTCTTTTTATGGTTGAGTAGTGGAGTAACTGCTTTCTTGAATGCTGTATAAAGATCACTCAAATTATTCAGTCAGTATTACACAACTAGATACAAATTTCCCAAACTTCATCTTAAGGCAAGAGCTTTTACTTTTTATATGGAAACCACAGAAAACTTTGGTCTAGATTGACTGTAACAACCCTTTTAGCCATAAAATCTTGTGATTCTAAGACAGGATTTTACTTTCTCATGCTTCTTTCTTTTTTCTCCATTCTAATACTAACTTCACTTCTGAATCACTTTTTTCCAAGCAATAATTCCTGCTATTATTTTATATGAGCAATGGAGATGGTAGTGGTGGAGAGGTAGAGCGGTTTCATAGACTATCTAGCGTTTGAACTTAAGTCTTAAAAAATGTTTTGGAGTTTTTTAGTGGCCTTGTGGGGCAAGAGGAAACACATTTACCCAAATTGAGAAGAAGACTGGCAGAGTTTGATGCAACTGGGTGCGTAAGTAGTGGGAAATGTAGGTATGAGGAGTATCAGGAAGATTGGAAGCATAGGATAGATCTAGATTGTAAAATTCTTTGTGGGATAGGCCAAGGAAATTATTC
Organism: Microcebus murinus; assembly: GCF_040939455.1. NCBI lineage: Eukaryota > Metazoa > Chordata > Mammalia > Primates > Cheirogaleidae > Microcebus > Microcebus murinus. The sequence goes on from NC_134108.1 coordinate 34,265,193, forward strand.
TGCAGACATGCGAGATTTCAATCCAGTGAGTGATATAATTTCCCTGGCAGCGTGGCAAGCATGGAAACTAGAAGACTAATGTAACGGACAAGGTAAACGGTTGCTAATAACTTACAATATAGCAGAGGTACTATAATGTGGTAAGGAAGGGATGTGTGTTCCAGGATATTTAGGAAGTGGAATCAACCAAATGTGGTGACTACCTAAATGTGGACTGAGCAAGAAAGGATTTGAGAATGTGTGTTTCTAGTTTCAGCCAGTAAGTACAGAGAGGAAGAGCTACCAGGGGAGTAAAAGTCTGAAGTTGGAGGGTGGGGCAAGGTGCATAAAATAAAGTGGACTACAAATATAAATATGGCTTGGAATCATGAATTTTGCAGATTTTATAAAATATCAAGGAAGCGATGCTTAATAGACGGAGCTTACTTAGAAGGGGCTGTTGGAGATGTACATGTGAGTCTCTGGTGGTAGCTGCTTAATTAGAAAAAGCATCTGGAAAGGCCGAGGTGATGAAAATGACAGAAAAAGGAAACATAATCCAAAATAAAGAACATTTAGTAAGAGAAAAAAATGTATTATCAGCAGACTTTTATAATATTTTGAATTTCTATACTACTTTAGCTTTCAAAGAATGTACCTCATAAAAAGGTTTTTATCTTTGGTAATTGTTCTATGATTAAGTAAATAAAGAGAAGCTATCAAAATCATTGATTTTGAAACTCTGAACTAGGACTCAAAGAAATGTTGTAAATTACTGGACGAATAGTGAGTTTAGAGTAACATTTAGAACTTACATCTTAGATATCTTATACCTATCTCTTTCCATATAAATAAACTTTAGATGCGTAACAGGGGACAGATGAGAGAGAGTGGGAAGATGGACAGAATGCATGGGAACTTTAAATTGGGGCCTTTTCATCACAAATGTGTTGTATACACAGTAAAATTAATATGTCTTTCCTTAAAATTAAGAAAGATGTGTCTTTTTTAAACTTGTTTATGACGGTTAAGTGTACTAAGAGGGTATATGCTTGTTCATAACTTAAATCTATTTGCAGTGTCTGAACTGACAATGTCCCCTGAATAAGGACTTCAATTTCTCTAGCTATTAAACAAGCCTTCCTCCTCTGTCTCTCTTATTTGATAACCTTCAACTTGTGACATATAACTGATGTAACAGTTCCTAAGGGACTTGCTATTGTCATGAGTGTTAATTGAACTTTGATAAAACATCCAGAGTTTTAATGGAATCAGAGCATTTGGTAAATATGCAACCTTTGGCTTCTTATTTTCAGTGTTTATAATGCATCAAACCAAATACAGTACTGGAAACTAAATCTGTTTCCATCACAATTTAAGTGCAGGCTTCAAGGATTTGCCTTACTTTAATCTCCTTCTATAAAGCTCAGTTACAAATGTACTAACATCAATTGTAAATTGCTATATGAAAGAAATTCATTATCACATGCTGCCAGTGTTCTCTAATTGTCATTTATTTGAGGTTGAAGAATTTCCAAAAATACAAAATGTAATAATAGACTTTAGATTAATTAAATAAAATAGGTTTGACTGGTATCAAAGATGTGACCAAATACATGAAAGTAACTTATTTATTTTATAATTTAATTAAAAGATTTTATTAATCTATTAATTTAATTAATAGATCCAAATTTGATAAAAGTTATTTTTAACTAAAAAACATGATACAGAATCCCCCTAAAGCATTTTTGTATTCACAGCATTCACTGCTTGCTCTTCTATACGCAGTGGCCATAAGAGACAGTATATAGAGAAGAAACCAAAGAAATTCCATAATCAAAGTTATTTTTACATCTGTTCTTTCCTTCATGCCTTCTCTTCTTACAAGATGTTCATATTGATTGTATGCTTTTTGAGGGAAGGGGTATAGTTGGTTTGATAATTTCTTGATAATTTTCTTGATAACTCTCAGCTTCTACACAGGGTGGCTATTTATTGAATAGATTCTCAATAAATTGTTCTTTATTACTGAATGAATAAAGAAGGCAATAAATATAAAAGATAAGCTATTTATCTGTGTTTTTGAAAATAACAAAGATGTTAAAGCAGTAAATATTTAACATAAAGTATCTATAATAATTGATTTTAAGTGGGCTATGCCTATGAATATTTGGTAAAAGAGTCAAGTTCCAAGTTATATACATTCTGAATGCTTAATTACACAATAAACCATTCGAAATAAAATAATAAAAGCTATCAAAGATTTCATTTACTTCAATAGTCTGTTCAACTAGAAAAAATGTAGCATATTTTTTTCTTGCCTAAGTTAGGACAACACATTTCTACCATATCTTGGGACTTGATTGTTACAGAGTCATATTTATGTTTAGAATAATATTATAGTCAGTGAAAATTAAGAGATGATTTGTAGTTCCTCTGGAATACTTGGCAATGTTCACTTTAAGAAAAATATAATGTTAAAAATTTGAATTACTTGGCAATCTCTTTCAAACTCTGTTGGGTTGATCCAAGAAAATGTTGCAAGTCTATGTTTCTTAGTTGTTCATTAGTTAAAGCTTTCAAAGTAGAACTAACAATGGCTGGGTCTCCACAACCATTCAGGCAATCTGAGAGAGTTAGGTATAGATAGCAAAATATGTACAAAGGTTTTTTTTTTTTTTTTTTTGCCCTACTGAGCCTATTCTTCTGCTGTATGGGCAAAAGCTTTTCTGAATAAATATAATTGCTTATTGGAATATAACACTTTTTTATATTCTCAAACGATGGTATCTGGATGAACAGAGATCTACTCATAGTCCTCCATTATTATTTTTAGTTAATAATTTGTTCTAAGAGGCACATGTTTGTATGTTTGAATATATACACATATAGATCTTGCTATTTTTGAAATACTGTTTATTACTTGATATTTTCATATACCAATGTTTTAGTTAATAAATGAATTAAAATTCACTTATGGTATTTAAATATACATATGTATATGTGCGTTCCATATGTATGTATACATGTATGTATATGCATATATAGACACATTCATGCATGCATGCATGTATGCACACACATCCCTCCACAATTATTCTATTTGGTCTTTTACCAAAGGCATAAGCACAGACATTGATTGAACTCTAACAGCTAGTATAACAGTCTGTTGTACCTTTTGTCCCACTGAATCAACCTCTAATCAGAAAGCTTGTGCTTACACCAATGGGTTCACAGAATTCCTAAGAGTCTCAGAGAGGAATGTATTCACCAGTTGTTGAATACAGCCCAGTTGGTGCTCCACCATTATTATTATGTGGGGAAACATGCTGTTTTTAATGGAAATGGTTTCTTTGAGAACTTGGAAAGTCTTTCTTTTTCTCTTACTGAATAATAATTTCCTGCAGGGAGTCTAATATTTATATTCTATAAATACTTTAAAATAAAACCACAGCAATAGGACAAACCTAACATTAAACAGAAATTAGCTAGACTTTCCACTAAAATCAAGTCAGCTCAATATATTAAGAAAATGGCTAGCAAATGATGGCAGCTGTAGAATTCCTGAAATCTAAGATATGATGAATATTTGGTAGCTAGATGCCAATTTAGTGGCCCAGCGCTATGCTGTGTCTGACCACATGCTACAAAATCAGGACTAGAAATGAAAAATAGATGAAAGTGGGCTACATTCTACATGGCTTCAGTCCCCAACTCCCGGCCTCAGACTGGTACCGGTCTGTGGCCTCATAGGAACCGGGAGCACAGCAGGAGGTGAGTGGCAGGTGAGCCAGCAAAGCTACATCTGTATTGACAGCTTCTCCCCATCCTCGCATTATTGCATAAGCTCCGCCTCCTGTCAAATCAGCGGTGGCATTAGATGCTCATAGGAGCCTGAACCCTACCATAAACTGCGCATGCAAGGGATCTAGGTTGCACGGTTCTTATGAGAATCTAATGCCTGATGATCTGAGGGGGAGCTGAGGCGGTGATGCTAGTGCTGAGGAGCAGCTGCCAATACAGGTTATCATTAGCAGAGAGGTTTGACTGCACAATAAATGTAATACGCTTGAACCATCCCCAAACCTCCTCACTACTGGTTCGTAGAAAAACTGTCTTCCATGAAATCAGTCCCTGGTGCCAAAAAGGTTGGAGACTGCTGGTATTTGGACACAATGTGAAGACTATGAGTAAGGTTTTCAACAAAACTTTCTGAGAGCTCACAATGTGCCCAACACTACATATGATGCCGAAAATGCAGGGTTGAACAAGACATCCAGTTCCTGATGTCATGATATTAATCAGTTAATAAGCAGGTAGACAGAGACTTAAGTGATTAAAGATGGTGATGAAGTGTTGTGGAGGAAATAAACAGGTGGATAAGGCAGAGAATAACTCTGAGGAGATCCTTTAAATACAGTCATCAGGAGAGACCCTTTAAGGTTACTCTTTAGCTGAGACCTGGAGAATGAGGCAGAGTCAGCCATGAAAACCCAAGGAAGAGTATTTTAGGGGAGATGAAGGCCGTGGGGAAGAGCTAGGCAGGAGGAGCAGCACAACAGGAACCAATGAGGCTACAGAGCTGAGAGTGACAGGAAATGATTAGAAAAGGGGGTTGGAACTAGATGTTTGTGGGCTGAAGTAAAGAGCCTAAGTACATTTAGAGTCTGTATTTTTTAATATCAGAAGGAAAGGAAAGAACACATTTCGCCTGATAGTTATTCACTTTAATTTTTGTTAATTTTATGGGCCTTGGAGCAGAACCAGCATCTTTTATTCCATGAAAATATGTTTTCTTATTAACTTTTATACTAGAGAAGAATGTTCTAACTAGCAACAAACTTAGGAATTTACATCGAGATTCCTCTCTTTGAAGGAACTGTGCATCAATCTATGTGTTCTTTGCTCTTGGGAACATTTCATTTCTCCTCTGTTCCTCCCCATCTCCCTCTAGCAGTAATTTTAGTTTCTTTCCAGGTTTTAAGTTTTCATTCTCTTTTACTGGAATGTGTGTGTGTGTGTGTGTGTGTGTGTGTGTAGGGCATGAGGGGGAAGAAATAGGAAAGTTATGATATATATATATATGTAAAAGGTCATAAGAACAAAGAAAGAATAAAAATAAAACAAAATAGCGTTACATATAATTTTTTATTGTATTTTTCTAAATTCCTGCCATTAGCAATGCATATTGCAACAGTCTAAATAATTTAGAAGGAAAGCATTGTCGTTTTCACTTTTAAAATGAGCTTTCTTTTAGAATCTCAGTGTTATGTTCTTTTATTCATTAAACAAATTAATAATCTATGGGCTAATTTCCAAGTTGATTCTTCAAAAGTAGTGAAAACCATATTCATGTTCCTGTGACCAAACAGCTAGTTATAGTTGATACTGCTGCTGAAACTGTAACAAAAACATTTGTAGAACCAAAATAGTTTTTTCCCCCTAATCACAAGTTAGAAAATCTATCATAAAGCTAACGCACTCTGCTATGGGTGTAACGTAAGGTACTGAATCAGCATCTCCAGCTGTCGCTAAGTGAGGGAAAGCTTCCCTTTCTCCAAGTGGCGGTGTTCCCAAGTGGAGGTGAATAGAGGACAGGAGGGGGTGGATAGGGGTAACTGAGACCCAGGTTCTGTAGAAAGCCAGGACCTGTTGATGAGTTAGTGGGTGGTAATAACAGAGTTTTTCATGAGACAGATCCAACTGTGTTCATCCAACAGTGGGAATCATTATGTGCTCTGGTTCTGGCTGAGAGAGGCATTCCTTTTTTTTTTTTTAAGGGGAGAAATAATTAGAAATCAACATAAACAGAAAATGTGATAGTTTAATGGTAATGAATCTGCATGGGTGTGAGTCCATAACTACTAACTTCACATTCTTGAATGAAACAAACTTCAGTCTGTGCTAAAAACAAACTCTACTTTGTTATATTATGAATAAACTTGGATCTTCTTGCCACAGAGCATGCTAAAGTAGCGTATCTGATGGCTGAAGCCTTAGCATAAGCAAACAGCAGGCGAGGGACTTGTGGTATTTTAACAGGCACTGGAAGGTGTGCAAATAGTGGGTATACCATTAAAAAAAATCCAGCTTTATGTGTCATATCTAAAGTCCTCAGCAAAAATAATAAATGAACTTCTCTTCTAAATTTACAAAATTGCTGACAGGAGAGGAGCATACGTGCACCTTTGTGAATATGATGCATTTTTGTACTTGGTGCGTGGCTCCCTGGATTGCCACCTCATTTGGAAATGGGCCCTGCACACTTGCCAGAGGAGCACAGGGACAGGGTGATGAAGTACTGGCTCTGGACTCATACAGAGTCTGGTTTTGAATCTCAGTCCTGACATTTTCTAGATGAATTACCAACATATATCTTCTTTTTCTCAGCTATTTTTAAAAATGAAATTATTCAACATCCAGAGACTGTACTAGTTAGTGATCACATAAAGAAGAATAAAACCAACTATCTGTATACAGGAGTTCACACACAGTCTGATTATTTCTTTTTTTTATTATTATTTTATTTTATTTTAGCCTATTATGGGGGTACAAGTGTTAAGGCTACTTATATTGCCCATGCCCCTCTGATTATTTCTTTAGACAAAGGTTGCTTAATCTCTTTGAGCCTAGGCTTCTCTGTCTGTAAATTGGGAATATCTGCTTGATATATTACACTGAGAAGATGAAGTAAGATACTATTTAAAGTACCTAGCACTGTTATAGACAATCATAAAAAAAAATCAATGGGTATAAGACAGTTTGTTTTACTCAAGAGACATTAACTCCATTCTGTGTAGTCTCCATCTGGATTTGAGGCAGCCGGCAGATGTATGCAAAAATAACTCTCAAAAACTTCTAAGCAAGGAGGCAAAAAGAGGGCATATGTGGATGTTTCTTCCTAACACAGGAAATGTGAGACTCCTGTATTAGAAGCCACGGACTCACTAACAGTCACAGAGAGTGGTTACTTTTTAAGGACTACAGACACAGACTTTAATGGGTATTGTTGGTAGTCTCACACAACATTTTGGGCAAGAAGGTCTCTGGGGCTCTAGCAACTCACTGAAGACAAGCACTTACTTAAACAGATTGAAAAAGGTAAGACATGCCATAGAAATGATATCAGTATGGTGCAGAGAACCCAAAGGTCTATATACCTGTGGTACCAAAACTCTACCATGTGTAAAAATAATCCTGGATTATTTGTTTAAGATGCAGATGTGAGGTTCCAATCCCAAATATTTGATTTGGGAGTGAAGATGGTGGACTTAGGTAATTGCATTATAAGAAGCACCCAAGGTAAATCTAACACAGGGGATATAAATCGTATACTTTCAGTATCACACCATTACAACTTCACAAATAAGTATTTATTCAGTGATTACTGGAAGCAGTCTTCTAAGTAGTGACCGTACTGAGAGACAAAACATGGTCTCTGACTCAAGAAGCCTACCATACAATTAATAAAATGATCTTTTTATATTCCAAAGCCCATAAATATATATACTAGGAATTTAATGCAACAAGTTGAAAGGCAGGAACAACTAATGATGGTTGAGACATTTGAAGACTAGAATAGTTAAAAATAGTAATGGGGGTTGAAGGAAAAGAATAACTTAGATAAATGGAAAGGGAAAAAGAGAAGAATATTATGAACAGAATTCTTTATATAAGAATACATAACAAATATTTGAAAGGATGGTGAATATAACTGTGGAATTTAAAAGGATCTTAAAGCTCTTCCAACTTCAAATTGTCAGATGAGAATACTGAGATCCACACAGTTAATTAGCTCCCAGCTGATAGAATCATAAACCTTTGGAAATTTGGGGGATCCAGTTCAAAGAGCTTCCCTGGAACAGACTACTTGATCATGTCTAGTGAAACAAATATCATGATATTTGGTGGCAACCCATACAATTATTTTATAGCAATATTTATTAATAAACATCCTCTCATCTCAAGCTTCAACCTGTCTCTCAGGAAGTTCTACTACCATAGAGAACACTCAGTAAGTTTTCTTCTTTTTCCTTAAGACAGTTTGTCAGGTAAAATATGCTTGGTGCTCTTGCCTCAGGTAACTCCTTCTCCCATGATGAGCTCACACATGGGTATTCAAATGGGACAGAACCTTAACGATCTGCCAACTCACTCTGTCAGCCACTAAGAGTCTCATTTATAGCAAAGATTTCTGCTAATCTACATGCCTTTATTGTCAAAACTAAAGAAATCTATACTAATAGTGAAAACCTCACGGTAGATATATGGGGATTGTGTCAGTGAAGGAAAGGCCATGGACTTGTAGAAAAACAGAAATATCCCCCTACAAAATGCTGAAGCTAAGTTCTGCCACTTACTAGCCTTGTGATACTACACAAATCACTTAACATCTTTGAGCTTTATCTGTAAAATGAGTATGGTAAATCCTACTGGGTCCATTTCCAAAGGCTATTGAAACAAATCAGATAAGATAATGATGAGAAAGTGTCTACATGCTGTACAATTATATTGATATGTTATTGCTTAAAATGAACAAAATGATACTTTTCCAGCTCAGAGCTAGAATTGAACCTCCCCCCTCCTTTTCCCAGGAATAGAATAAGAATATTTTCTGTGAGGAAACTGATAACTGTATTTGGTGAGAGAACATTATATATTAATTTAATTAGTTTGTTTTTAAAAATTATGCCCTCATCATGAGTCTTCTTAGTTTAGGATAACAGGTTATTGTAAATTTTTAAGGGATGACATTTCTTGGAGTAAGGAAATAAGGAGATTGTGAAATAAATCCTCAGCCAATGAACAGATAATTCTCCCTGAGAAGACCATTATTAAACAAATAAGAGATCAGATTGCCAGAATATCCACAGAGCACTTCTCTGGAATGTCAGTCCTTAGAACCAGCTTCTGTGTAGCATTTTGGTGTTATTGAATGGCCACAGGAGTCATTTCCACTCTTGGCTCTACTGCAAAGTGACTTCAATCACGTCACTTCTCTGGCCTCTGTTTATTTTCTTCAGTAACACAAGGGGGCTATGCTGCTTACAGCATCTCCCAAAATCTTTCTAGCTATTAAAACATACTGCACACTGAGTAGACATGTGCTGTTTCTCTAGTATTCTCTATCTCAGTAAATGGCACTATCCAGTTAGTTGCTAAGGCCAGGAATCTAGAAACCCTTCTCATCTCCATCTCCAATCACCCTTTCCTGTGGATTCTACCTCCTCAATTAATAGAGTTCACATCTTTCCATTTTTTACCACCATTGATGCTACCATTTAGCCATCAGAGGGATCTTTTAGGAGCAATAGTTGTGAACTTATCGGGCCCCTGCTTTAAAAGCTTCTTGTTGCCCTTCCCAAGTAACCACTCTGTCAACTAGGCCTGTTTAATCTCTTTCATCCTTACTTCTGTTCTAATGAGATATTATTGATTTTATTTTATTTTAGAGACTAGGTCTCACTCTGTAACTCAGTCTGGAGAGTGCAGTGGTACAATCATAGCTCACTGTAGCCTTGAACTTCTGGCCTCAAAGGATCCTTCCACCTTAGCCTCCCAAAGTGCTAAGATTACAGGCATGAGCCACCATGCTGGGCCCTCTAATGAAGTGTTCCTAGTTCCATCTCAGCTGCAGAAAGTGAGCTCTCCCTCATTTAAACTGCCTCTGGCATTCTCCCTTAACAGGCTTAATGAAAAGCAGAGAGTAATGGAGAAAGCTGATCATGGGGTCAGAAGATCTGGGTGTACATTTTAGGTGTACCATTTCTATGTCATTTTGATCTGTTTCTTAATTGTTTTGAGCCTCAGTTTCTTCATTTATAGAATGGACAGCAATATATTACAAAATTGTCGTGAGGGTCACATGACAGACAAAACGCATGCGAAAGTAGCTGATAGTTTCCTTTGTTTATTCAAAAACCCTTCACAAGTTAGTGATAACCTACAGCATAGAATTGAATCAAGTTATTTTCAAGACTCTAAATTTTGGCAGCTGATATCTTTAAAGCTACCAACTGATGTTAGGAAAGGTCATCAACAGTCCTCAACAGACTTACATAAGAAATCCAAATAACTTGTTGACATGTGTTTGCCAAACTGGTGCTTTAAGTAGATTAGATTGTATGTTCCATGTCGTGGTCAAGAGGTTACCATAAAAGGTTTGAAAAATGCCTCAGAGAGATGGACAAAAATGCACTATTTTTAAACATACAATATTTTAGTGTTTGTTTGGTAAAAGTAATTCCAGTTAATGAACTAGTGTGAAAGTTCAGCTATAGAAATTAGTCAATGTGCCGAAAATGGAAATTCCCTCTGCCAAACTATGCCACTTCATTACAAGCTTTACCTAACAATGCCAACTGCGTTTACAGTGTGCATAGCAAACTTCCGATGATTGTCACAAACGTTATGCTACATGATGACTCCCCTTCATTGGTCATAAATTTTAAGACAAGAAAATGCTGGGAGGCCTAATAAATCCCAGTGTTTTCAGTTGATCTTCCTTCCACCTTCCTGCTTCATTCCCATGTACTGTCTAGAACAGCTGTATCCCTGTTTTCCAGAGATAAATCTGGGTATGTAATAGGTTCATTGTAAACTAACTAATTAATTTCTAATTCTATTTAAACAGACTAACAAAATATTATACAGCTTGGAAATGATATCTAGGTATTCTAAATTAATATTGTTTTTTAATTTTGACTTCATATTTTCTTTCCTTAACCACTGTGAATGCTACAAGGGCAGGTTTCAGATGAGTTTTGCTCACTTTTGTAATCCCAGTACATAATAAATGTTTATTAAATGGCTGTTAAATGAATAAGTGAATATAAGATATCTTAGCTAGGGCTAAGTTTGATTTCAATTTTTTTTCATATATTTTTCCCTCAACAAGATTTCTTTTTTGTTTGGCAACTTTTGAAAAATATGATCTAAAAATTCCAACAAAGTACAAAGAGAAACCTATACTTTTGAATTAAAGCCCTAACTTCACATTCTTGAATTTGTGACAGACAACTACGGTTAGGGCATGCTACAAGAATGGAAAGGGAAAGCTCATTGATCTTACTGTTAGTGGGGCTTCAAGATCAGTTTTCTGCTTTCAGATAAATGAAAGATTATGAGTACCATTTTATAGTGGATACAACTGAATCACAGACAAAATGATTTGTCTAAATTATCCAGCAGTGTATAAATGAAAATCCCCCCTGCCTCCTACTGTAGGATTTTTCTCATTATAGTTCAAACCCAAGAAAGCCTAGTTTGTAAGAAGGTCATTAGAAAGACATGATTCTTCTCCAATGAAGTTTCCATTTCATATTCCATAGATCCCTTTTTATTATTTTCTTTGCTAAATCATAATAAATACAATATTCAAGTGGGATTCAGTTGGAAACTCAGCAATGAATGACTGCCAGTATATGTCTGAAGCAAAACAAGGAGGAATAAAATTCCATTGTAGATGTTTTAATATTATTTATGTAGAACTTATTTCTAAAGTGCTTTTTCACAGGAAAAAAATCTTAATATAAAGTTAAAAAAATGCTACTTCTGTAAAGGAGAAAAAATTCTGGGCATCAATGAGAAATCTTAGATTGAGATTTATCAACAAAGAAATTAAATTAAAATTCATAGCTTTTTATATTTCAATGTAGGCCTTACAACATCAAGGGAAGGAGGAAACAATAATTTATTTAAAAGATGTATACCTTTTCTAGTCATGTATCACAGGAAGCATTGATACTGTAGAATTAATTTGAATTTGAGTCAATGAAGACTCTAATGCTTTAAATGGCTTAGCTGTGTAATCCTCTAATATATAATAAACATTTGAAAATGCTATGCAAACAGGAAAAGGGAACACTGGTGTGCTTTCACCCTTGGAGGGCTGGGGTATCACCCTGTTTTAATAAATGATATTCAATACAAGCCTAAGAGCTCAGTCATTATCCCTTTTAATAGTTCTTGAATAATAATATAAAAACCAGAGCTTACATCAGATCAGATCTCATACACATTACTTCATTTTCGGGAGAATATGGAGAAATAGCCAAGAACTGCATTTGAACTTGCATGGTGATTAGAAGATTTGTAATTGCCCCTGCCTTTTTTAAACTATTAAACTACCAGCGGCCAATTTTTACTATATTCAATTACAATGGACTCATTGTAATTGAATATAGTAAAATTTCCACATTTTGTGCATATGAAAGAAGTCACCTCTTTAATGATAACTTAATATATTTTACAGATCAAATTACACACAACTCATTCTAATTCATCTCTTTCTTGATTCTTTTTCTTTTAGTCTTTTCTCTAGCGGACAGTATCAAAATCTATGCATCAGATAGCATCAGACCTGCTGTTGTAAACATTAATAAGATCTATCATTCAGGAACAGTTACTTACACTTTGTTTAATCTTTAATGGAAAGGATTTCTCTAAATATTTACACCAGAACAGTTGTCAGAATGAATCCTGCAAAATTGCTGGCATACTCCCAGGAACAAGGGGGCTGCTGTGTGGAGGAGGGGAGATTCCTGGTCATACAATTTTAAGCAGCCCTAGAATTCCAGGGAGCTGCCTGCTAGAATATGAAGGGTTCGTATTAACAAAAAGGTACTCAGTTCAAGTAAAGTATTTGAACAGCCACTTTAGTTTATTGCTCTTGTAAAAATGACTCTCCATTTGCTTCAGGTTTAAAGTAAAGGGATTATTTAGGTCTCCGAGATCCAGTAAATAAATTGTCTATGAGGAAAAAAATTTGTACAAGTAGTGTGAAGAAACACCACATGTATTCTATGCAATGGTCCTCAAGGTGGTGAATACATAGAAAAAACTTGTTCCTTCCCTGAGTGGCTAAGTAGAGCCAGCACACAAGACTTAGTGGAAGTGACAACTGAAATCTGCCCAGATAAATGCCAAGATAAATGCAGCAGTGTTTTATAAATTAACTCGGCTGTCTGCGTGTTTATTTTTTCTTTGGAATATTCTAAAATTAATAGTGTTCAACTCATCTTAGCAACTGTTTTAGAATTTGGGGAGTGTATGAGGAAGTGAGTTTCAGCTAGGAAGGTTGAAGAAAATATGCTACACTAAAAAATCTTGCCAATTTTCATTTGAAAAGTGCTCTTACCTGACCAACAATAGCATTTCTGCCCAACAGCCTGTGAATTAAATAGTTTGGCTAAAAACTATTACATAAACGTTTTCTGAGATTGTAAGCTCTCTTATTATAGCATGAGCAACCTATTAAGTTCAGAGGTAAACCATTTGAAACAAATTTCTGGAATGTCAGTGGGATGTCCACATAGATGCTGAAAATGGTAGTGATATCCTGAAATGGTTTGGGGCTCCTCTTCTTACTGGAAATCTCATTTATGCTATCAGAAATTAACCTTTGGGATATGGTCACATAATGCTCACAGGTCTCAAAATGCACATGAGTCAGGAGCTGGTCCTTGAGGCTTGATGCTGGGTGTAATAGCAAGTGCCATTGCTTATACTAGGGCCAAGGATGCATCTATGTGATCTTGCAAACCTAATTGGCCTCCAAGGGAATCCTGCTGATCTATGTTAAAAGCTTGGATCCCCATCAAGCTCTGAGCAGAAGTGGAAAGTTGGCTGGATGTTTGAGAAATGTGCTATATGAAAGAGAGACTGGCCCCTTTGTGAAGGGGACTAAGAGTTACCATCTTGAGGATAGCATGGAATGCGTATGTAAATTCAAGACAGAGGGGCTAAGTATACCGTGTTTGGGCTTTATTTCTTGTTACCCAACAAGTAATTAGAGTCCTTTTGGACTCTAGATCAAAAAACTCATCATAAATTTTAAAATAAAACTAAGTTCTCTAAGAAACAAATATTTAGCTGCTCAGCATATCTTCAGTTTATTGCCAAGCAGCATTTGTCCTTATATTTTGTGTTTCATGGCAGAAACTACATACTAAGTGGTACAAGGAAACACAGGTCAAAGTTTTGGTGCTAAGTTTCCAAAAATTAGGATTTTTCTATCCTTTGGTTATCTTGTCAAATTCAAGAATAAATAAAACCACATATATTGTTCCACTACACTGGTCATAGTGACAGGCAGGTCACTATAACTCTTAGGTGTGCCTAAAGTGCATAAGGACAGGGTTTATTTGCTAAATGACATCTGGAGATTGCCAGCTGCCAGAAAAAGCAGGCCAGAAAGAGAATCTGAACTTCTTGCCTGTGGATTTAAAATAAGCAATGTCACCCATCCACACATTTAAACAGAGAACTAGTAGTCTAAACTCAAAGGAATACTGAAATATACTGAAGTCATTCTGAAACATAAAGGAATTTGAAATTTAACCACTATAAGGACTGTGACCAATGGTAGTTCCTTGTCTTTGTTCAATTAAAGATTCATCACATGAAGTGGTGGAATATCCTTTCTAAGTATTCCGGCCAGTAGTTTCAAGGACAAAATTTCACTTCAGTTATTAAACACAGACACATTTGCACTACTTGGATATTTTTCTATGGAAAGGTTTAACAGTGTTTTAATTTCTCAAATATTAAAAGTTTAAAGTTACAGCACCACTTATTTGCTGATAATTTCTACTTAGCTACTTATAACACAGTGTTTCTAAAAATGTATTGTTTTAAATATAAGGAATCATGAGTTTGCTCTTGACCTTTCTATCTCTGGAGATTTTACAGCTCCTGTCCTGATGTAACGTACTGCCATTTTCTTGTTAGAAAATGTTGCTTCAATAATATTGTATCTAAGTTGACCTAAAGATGTTTACAAGAATTCCTTCCCTTCCCTTTCCATCCTGGTCAGACACCTCTTTTATGAAGACTTAGACTAAGTTCCTCGGGTTCTTTTTATCTACTCAGGAAGGGAGGAGGAGAACTTGCAGTGATGACAGCAGGAGTTTTCTATGCGGGCACGTGAGCTCACGCAGGCAGACGAGGTGGTTTATAAGAGGATGCTGACATGAACTATGCACGTCCTGACGGCATGTTTCCATCTCTCACGTGCTTAGGCTGAATAACCTACTGAGGAAAAAAAATGGGTGGAAAAGCATTGTTTTCTGATGGATTTCCTGCTCTCTGCAACTCATGATTGCTCCCAATCCTTAGGGAGGAGTAACTAGGTCTGACCGCGGAGCAATGGCTAAAGCCTGCTGTGATGACCTTCCTTCCAAGGAGCCTGGCTTTCCTCAGTCTAATTACTTTTGGCAATTGTGGTTATTGGGATTTGGCCTAGTGACTCATTGGAACCCAAATTTTCCCAAAGAGCCCCCTTAACGAGCAGAATTAAGTCTGACAGGAAGCCCAGACTTCCACCTCCCTTTTACATAGAGCTCTCCCGGTTTATGGCAAGATTTGAAAATCCTTCATGGACTAGAAAAGACTAATAAACAAGATTTAATGAAGATAACTACTCAAAGAAGAGCACATTAGGAGTGAAGTACAAACATTAAGTTCATGACCAAACCACCTACCGCAAAACTTAACCCATTAAGATAGAGTTAAAACTATGCTATTTATAGTAGTTTTACTGATCATCAGTAGTCAATCGAAAGTGAGTAGGGAATTGTAGAAACTATAAAAGAAAGGGACATTTATTTCTTGTTAGGCAGTTTCCTCGCCATTAAGTGTTTCCTAAAAACAAGGAGGACTCTAGGGCACATTACCAATCATCTGGTAAGACATAAAAAAACAGTTGTTTATTATTAAGTAGCTTTCAACAAAAATTCGAGTATGTCTGAGAGCCCATCTTCTACGATCTTCTTATTTACTCATCCCCCACCCACAGCACAGTTCAGTAGTAAGGCCACTCACCCATGGTTTGCACCTGTCCTAGCAGCAGTGTTCTTATTCTATGAAGCCAACCTTTGTTGTAAATTCACTATCAAGTCCTACTGTGCGCGCTTTGCTCTTTTTTCTTGGACTCTTCAACTGATGTGATTCTCTATCACTGCGGTCCCCAACCCCCAGGCTGAGGACTGGTGTCAGTCCATGCCCTGTTAGGGACCAGGCGCAAAGCTCCATTGTCCCCACCCCTCCCTAGAAAAACTGTCTTCCATGAAACTTAGGAACCTAGGAAGAGGGGTTGGGGATACACAACAGGAGGTGAGTGGCAGGCAAGCCAGCAAAAAGCTTCATCTGTATTTACAGCTGCTCCCCATATCAGATAATCTTTTCTGCGCCAGTAAGTGCTACAAGTTTACAATACTCTATTGATAAACAATACAGGGCTATCAGGTTACTTTATATGCTAAACTACTATTTATTCAAATGACAGATGTTAATATCTCATGTCTTATCACACTCAACACAAGTTTATTGTGTCTGTCTAACCCTCATAAAACTGGCATTGTTTTTTGACAGTTGCTCAGCTGCAATGGTTATTCTTGAATTAAAGGCCTGACAATATTTCTCAGTCTTGCCTGTACACCAGGACTACTTTTAGAAATATGAATATCCAGGCCTCATCCCTAGAAATTGTTTCAGTTTGTCTAGGGTGGGGTCTGGGCATTAGTATTTTCTTTTAAAAGATCCCTGGGTGATACTAACATGAACTCAGGGTTGAGAATCTCTGTACCAAGTCCCATAAAGCAAGAATTCAGAGTGGAGGTTACTGTTAATGCTCATGGTAAAAGTAATATAAATAACAGATTTTATGAAGCACTATAAAGATGAATTTTCTGGATAACAAACACTAGCCAGTGAAATATCTGTTGTGGTTGTAAATTACACGGAAGGATTTTGATTTTTAACTGCAAAATTATAGATGTTGTTCACATCCTCATGCCTATGTTAATCTTCGCTTGGATGTGCACACCATAGATAGAAAGAATAATCTTAGAGTATTTCATATAAAATGTGAAATCCTATTGTTTCTAATTTTAAAAAAACAGCAACTTTTTATGCTTAAAAACCATCAGTAAGGCAGGTTTAAGGAGAGAGGACAATGGGTAGAAAAAAGAAGGAGATGAGGGGCAGTGTTCTTGAATACTAGAAGCAACCTCTACAGTAAGTGTTTGAAAAAAACTTGTGGTTTGTTAAAAGAGGAAGGAGGAAAGAAAAGAGAGTAAGAAAAGGAAAAGATAAGGTGGAGTTTCAGAAGAGGCCCCCATGATTGCCTCAAGTATCAATCCCAATAGTTAAGGTGGAGGGAAGAACTCAAGCAAGGATCTGGGCTTTGGAATCAAGCCGAGACTGGAATTCCAGGTCCATCACATCTTCCCTGAATGAGAGACTACTGGCACATTCCTTACAGGGTAGGTGTGAGTGTAAAGATTCAATGAGGTAATTTTTGTAAAACCATCAAGTGTAGAGTCTGGCACTCACAGGTGATTAATACACAGAAGCTATTTAAGTAAATTATTATGATCGTAACATTCAATTTAACAAATATATATGCATATTAAGATAAAAATATATAAAAATAAGACAGTGACCCTAGAGTTACAAAGCTATAGTGTGCCATGATGAGATATTTACACATACTTTGGCATATTATTTTACCTCTTTCTTATTAGTAAAATGTGACAGGTATTTCCTCTACTTACATGACAAACTTTGTCAGGTTGACTCTGCTCATACTCAGGAGATCCCTTTGTATAATAGAACATAACAATGAGAAACTACTGTTCTTTTTCTTACCAACTTATTGAGCATATGTTAAGAAAACAGTGTTCTAAAATAAGCAGCTCACAAATTCTGTTATTTTATATTGTGCGGTAGTGGTTTGTATAATGTGGTTATAAAATGGGGGCTGCTTTACCACTTACTCTCAGGAATGTGCTTTGTATTGGGGTATAATTATAAATATGCTTACCAGCTAGTTTTCCGAGGACAATTTTTGGGAGTGAATATAGTACACTGTGTTATTGTGTATTTGTTTTAGAAAGGTGTTTTAAGGGAACAAAATCTAATCCCATGCCAATGCCAACTGCTCAGAAGAGGATTAGGAGGAGAATAAACTGCTTCTGATACAGCAGCTCCAAAATGGGTTGAGAGGAAAAAGAGAGAGAGAAAGAGAGAGAGAGCTTGGAGCCTGCCTGTTACTGAGGCTGGAAAAATTATTCAGTGGGTATGTTGTAGAGGGAATCCCCATGCTGTGTAGATGGACTGGAGTTTAGCCCATCCTAAGATTCTCTTGTTTAAAGAGGACACACTCTGTAGAGAAAGTAGAATGCTATTGTTATGAATAGATACTAGATCCAAATTGAATGGTTCAAAAATTCATTTTTACACCTTATAGAAACTTGTCTTTCATTGCCATAAAGTATTTCAAGTCTCCTTATGATCTGTGGCAAGGTAACAGTTCTACAGGCAATGAGACTTCTAAGTATAAATCTTCAGCTACAGGATTTGGCAACTAACATCTACAGCTCATACCAGTGACCATTCCCTTGTGTAATACAGAGAGTACTATGAAAATAAGAAACCACAGTTGAGAATGATATATTAAACTATTGCAAATAGACAAAGAATTGTAATGTAATTAATTTTATTTTTACACCACCAAGAAGAGTGAGTCTTAATGTTGGCACTGTGAACACTTTTGATAATAATGAACATCCCTTTTATGTGAGTGACTCTGAAGTATTAATTTTTAGCCCTTGATACTCTCTGAAATTAGTTCTGCATTCCTACACATTCTTCTGACTCCTCAAAGTAAAGATAGTTCAAAATAAAAACAGATTTCCTACAAAACCTGCTTCTCCTACTTTTCTTTTTGTTTGTCTCCATTATTTTTCCATTCACCCAGAACTGAGTCCTTTTACTATAAAGTTTAGTGCCAAATATGACCTTCCTTTCCTTTCCCTTTCATATCCAATTCATTTCCTAGAAATATTGATTTGATCAAAAGAACTCATCTGCTATATATACTCTTTTGCTCAATCATTCACTGCTGTAGCATAGGGCCTCATTCCCTTAAAGCTAGACTAATATAATCACCCTTTTCCATCAGCACAGGCCACCTCTGAAACCTGCCATAGTAGGGAAGCTCTGAAGCATCCTCCTTGTTCGTATTTCAAACCAGGTCCCTGTGACCCTAAGCCCAAGGACAAGGGGGACCTGTTACAGACTGAGTGTGCTGACTGATGATGTGGCCACTGTTGTAGACACTAAAAATTGCGAAGGATGGGGCATATCATAATTCATTCATTCTCACATTGCTAAGTCACTCATTAATCTCTATGTGATGAATTTACTTATAATAAATGAACACATATTTGTTTGTACTCTTAATTTTTATCTGCTAAACTGAGTTGAATAAGGCAAGTAAGTCACTGTTCTCATACCAAAAGATTACAATTTGAAGAGACTATAGGAGTCACTTAGATATAAACTCTTTTATCAACCTCCTCGCGTTTTTCAGATGAAGAACTATCAGCCTAGTGTGGTTAGGGGCTTGCCTGGGTTAATGCCTTGGCTATCCCGACATTGGTAGCAGCACTGGATCTAGAATCCAGGTCTTCAATTTCTCAGGCTGCCTTTACCCAACAAACACTGTCTCAGTCTCTACCACAAATTTATGATACTTGCTATTGATGAAATTCTTTAAGGTCAGATAGAACACTAATAAGGTGATGTTTTAAAGACTAGATCATCTTCAATTCTACTGAAGTTTCTTAAAAAAAAAAAAAAAAAAAAAGACTAGATCAGATTTTTACATAAAATATAAAAACAGTTAAAAGCTATTCAATATATGTAATTGGGCAATCATATCCTTTAGTACCACTGAATTTTCCCTAAAATACTTCCAGAAGAATTTTAGCTACAGCAGATGGTAACTAGGTCCTTTGCCGAGATTATAAATAAGGCAGACAGGCTCTTATTGGATAAGAGGCACCTGCAACCACATTTTTAAAAATGAATTTTTAAAATTATTCAAACTGTTCACATGTGAAAATAATTAAGCTATTTTGCTTAAAAGTTTCACGTTGTTGAAACCTTTGGAGCAAAAAATGGGATTTTTTAACACTCATGACACTTAGATATTTATTATTCTCAGCACCCCCACAATTTCTGAGAATGGAACATTCCATTCTTTTCAGTATTACTTGATGACTACTTTAATCAGAATGCTAGTAATATTCCTTAATGGAAAGATCTGATGGCCAGAATTAAAGAAACAGAAAAAATCAGCAGCATCTCTTACAGATGTATATTTTACACTTCAGGTATTTTGTTAAAGTATAATTGCAAAGCATTTCGCATGTATTAGGTTGTCCAACAGATGATACATTTTAAGATAATTCAAGCATATTAAACCCTGAGAAAATCCAAAATCAAGAAAGGAATCTGCATCTCTCAAAATCAAATGGAAGGCAAAAAAATCTTTATAGTTTATGATGGGACATTTTCTCAAATTATCATTCTAAAAAGAATGCCAGCATACAATGCATTGTTAGTAAAAGAAATAGTCCTAACCAAGTCAAACATATAATTTCAACACACTGTCTTGCATGATCCTTACCATGCTCTCAAAACTGAATGATGTTTTCCTAATGGTAACCAAAGTTGATTCTTACATTTCATGAAACACAATATCCACTCTGATGGCATTTCAAGAATTCACTACTTGGAAAAGAATTTTTTGGGGGTGGGGATAGGTTGTGTGTATGAATAGTGAGGGATAGAGAGGTTATGGCAATGTCCAGAATGAAACATTTGGGTAGAGATAAAGGGGAAAATATGATCTAGTAAATCACTGTATCTAGAAAGGTTTTATTTTTTGATAGTTCATTTTTATAATTGCAGGCGGATCTTTAGGTCTTAACTCTACATAGGCTTCTGACAACTCTACGGAATATTCTATCAACATTACATAAAATTCAAAAGAACTATTTCATCTAAAAATAGATTTACCATTTAACTAGGAAATACTTTAGACATTTAGTAGCAATCTAGAGATCTCTTTCCAGATTCAAATCATCTAAATGGATCAGACGACAACTAAATTCAGTTTGTAGTAGTGTAGCAAGGTTTACCTCATAAAAATTTGAAAATCAAATTTTACTATACATTGTAATTTCCATTCATTACTTTCTGGGGACCTAATTTGTAGAATATTAAATGCCAGGGAAATATTTAATGGAGCAATAATTTAGCAAAGCTTACCTACTTACAGGTTGAAATACTGCTCATATTTCATACTTAGGGAAATATTAAAATAATGACATTAAATCAATTTCACATTCATTCCTATATTCTCAATTACTTAGTAACTTGGTATTCAAAAGATGATTTTAAAATGATCATTTCTAATGATCTTGATAGAATCCTTGTTTTGAAGTAATAAACAAAGAATTAAAATAGTATAAAGCCAAGAATATTTTAAGAAACAATCCTGATAGTATAATGATGATTAAATTAGAATTACAAAGAGTTTTTGCTTATTAGATGTTGCCACTAATAACTATGAGTTTGAAGTTGTCTTTGATTTATACAGATATTCACATGACATGTAATAGAATATACTTTCTCTAGCAAATTTTGTTCATGTCTCTATCTGTAAAACAATGTCTCTCTCAAAAACAAGATAGACTGGTGACAAATGTAGACAGGTGAGAAAAATGTACTGTAGCCAATATCCAAACCCAACTTTCATCCAAAATTAGTATTACAGAATGCAATAGTAGAATTAAAGACTTTTTATATTTATCAATTAACTTATTTTCCAGGATTAGCAATATAATCACCAAGAGAGTATCATAATTTCAAAGAATGACTCAACCTCTGAGAAAATGTCATGAGCAATGACCAGTAAATTCCAGCAAGTCTGTTTTTATTTCATTACCATTAATATTATTTCCTTTGTATTCTTGCTTTTTCCAGACTTCTTTATGAAAGCATTTTAAAAGTTTTATAGATTACACAATGGGCACTTTTCAATTATGATACACAAATGGCTTTTCAAAACTTGTATTTATCTAGAATCTGAACAATTAAAACCCAAATAATAGATGGCATCAAGTAAAAAGGATACTAAATGGCACCTGATATTTCTAACAATAACCTTTTGGCACAATACGATCCTACAATATCTTCTAGATAATCGAATAATATATTCTATTTAGCAAATTTTATGATTATTATTAGATATTTAATTCTTTCACATTGGTCACCAATACATATAAATATCAGTTAAAAAATTTCCAGGCAAGGAGAACAGCTATTCTCTAAAGATATTGGCTTAAATGATAGGCTGGAGAGAATCAAATTTATTACTTCATAAGCCTGATATCTTTTCTATGACATGGATCAGCATACAAAATAAATGTATAAATAACTTTCAGATTCATGGCAGGAGATAAGTTTCACTTACTGGCTGTATGGCTTTGTGTAGGTTATTTAACTCCTGTTTCTCAGGCCCTTTCTTCAGAAAATGGGAAGATGAATACCTGCCTCTACACTTCAAGTGGCTACTTCAGGGCCCAAATGAAAAATACAAGTGAAAACATGATGCACTAGGAAGTTATTATAGTTATTATTACGGCACAGATGCTTTTAAATTTTATCAGCACACAACCTGGAATTCAGAGATTGACTTTACCAAGCTGCAAAGGCTGAGCTGGAAATAAAACAAAAACTGAGTTCGAGGTTCTTGATTTGGTATGCTGTACTTAAAGCTAAGGCATGCCTCTAAAAGCACTGCTGGCTGGGGATTTTTAAGTAAAAATTATATTTAATTTTTTACCTTGAATAAATTCAATTTTTGCCATCCCTAGGAGCTGTATATTAATTCAAATAGATAAAAAGTTATTGTGTATTTATTCACCCATAACTTTGTAGATTTTAAAAATCACAATACTCCTGTCTTAAATTGTTGTTTCTTTTATGTGAGGAAACACTAGTTTGTAGCAACTAGGATCACTGGTTTGTAACCAAGTAGAGACAAATGGAATAAGGGTTGTTTTAGGGAAACAGGACAATACTGACGCTGCTTTATTTGCTTTCTAAGGACAAGCCATGGTTATTTAGACCTGACAATATATAACACTGAAAATGAATATATGCCTTAGTTTGTAAAAATCTTTTCCACTAAAACAATCAAGAGATATTTTTTCTTAAAAAAAAATACTTGAAAAACAGTTCTTACACCTTAATTTTCTACATCTCATATCTTTATTGGTGGTTTTAAATGTTCAGTAAAGTGAAGCTATTTATCTACAAGCCAGAAGGGATATTCTTAAATATTCACTTTGGTTGTTTCTTGAAGAATAAACAGAGAAATCGGCCTCTTTTTAAAATACGTTTCACCGATATCTTATTTATTTTTTCATTTTAAAAACTTTTTCTAGTCCCTATTGGATAAAAAAAAGTTTATATCATTTTTAAGAGGTTTCCAAACAAACCGTATACACGAGTTTGTGTATACGCAGATTGACCTTGAGTTTCTGGGAGTTTAAGCTGTCTACCCTCCACCACCCCTTCCTTATTCTCCAAAAAGTCATCTTGCACCTGCCAATACAGTTTCGTCTGTCTCCTCGGAGGACGCAAGGGGTCGCCCCTCTCCCAGGATTGCAACAGCAAATCAAGCCGCCAAAGGAAGCTCAAGTGCGAAGGAGCATCGCCTGCAGGCGTTCTCTCTCCAGACCCACTCCCACAGAATAATTGGAATTTCAGCCTAATTCCACCCATTCCCTCTTTCATCCCCTCAACACAACCAGAGGGCGCCTTTGATTTGGCCATGACGCGGTTACGACAGCTCGAAAAGCAGTCTCCCTTTTGACTCCAAGACTCCTCTCCAGTCCCAGCCTCGAGGTGCAGCATCCCGCTGCGCCCCAACGACCTGGGCAGCGTCACGCGGCAGCTTCCTGGACCTTGGTGCTCGCTGGGGGAGGTGGCAACAAATGGACAGCAAGCTTTCTTCCCGGACTCTCCCTTCAGAAACAGGGCCCCCAAAGCTGCAAACAGAGATGCCTCTGACACTCTGACACTCAGTACCCTGCCCCGCCCCGGCAAGTGTGAGACTCCCGGCTGGGGGTCCTCCTTGCAGTGAAGGACGTCGTGGGCTGTGGGTGTCCAACGAGCACAGGCTGGAAGAGCACATAGAAAGCCCCGGGCAAGGCTTCTGCCCGTGTCCCGCCCCCCCCCCTCCCTCCCTCCCCAGCTACCCCAGACGCAACTCCCCAGGTCGGACCCTGCGAGGAGAGGAGACGGGGACCGCCAGGCGCGAGGGCACCGCTGAGCCCCAGGCCGCTCCTTCCGCGAGGGGGCCTCATGGCCTGAATGAAAGCGTGGGTGGGGGAGTTACAAAGAATACACACCATTCAGAGGCCAAGAATAATAAATCGGATGCCCTGACATATTTAGTTTAGGCTCTCCTGCTCCCTGCTACGCGATCTGGGGGCGGCGAGGCCGGACCGGAGGCCCTGGCGCTCGGGCCGGGCGGGCCACGTTTCTCAGAGGCAATTTTCAGGTGAATCAAACCTTGTCTGGCCCCGGCGAGCGGTACAAAGGGAGCTTTCAGGGGACCCTCATGCCCAGGAGCAGGGCTGGGACAAACAGCGGCCGAGAAGCGATTACTAAATTACCGGCTTACACAAGCCCGTGTTGTGTCCTCCGCGCTGCCCCTGCCCCTGCCCCGAGGGACTTCCCTGGCGGGGCGCGCGGAGGGCTCCGCGCCGGGGACCAGGCGCGGCCACTGGTCCTGCGCTGCCCCGGCGTGGAGGTCCGAGGGGCCGAGGCAGCAACATCGCTCTCTGCGTCCCCAGAGCTCTAGAAGAGGTTCATTCCTCCCTCTCTCAAACAGCGTCCCCACCGACGGAGCCAAGGTCGCCCCCCGGCGGCTCTGGGGACTCCCCACGCGAGCACACACACCACGGCCGCGAGCGCAGCGGACTGCCCCAAAGCAGGGTGAGGTGCCACCCTCGCTTTTGTCCTCTTATCTCGGGAAGATGCCACCTTTCACACACACGAAACCTGTTGAGGGTGCCCGTTTAATCGCAGCTAGGGCACTTCTTAAGAAGCCTGCACAAGCCAGCCTTCCGAGCAACAGGATAAGGGACGGGGAGGAGGCGAGCGTGAGCGTCTAGGGGGAACCCCACCCTCGGTATATGTGAGTCTCAGGGGACACACTTGAAAGGGCCTGAGATGGTAAAAGCGCTCACACGTGACAGGCAACAGAGTAACTGGAAACCGGCACCTCCGACTCCCGGCGGCTGAGGTTCGGCTGCTCTCAGAGCCCCGAGCGTGGGACGTCGGGCGGCTCACGAACGCGCAGACACGCGAGCCCCCCGCGCCTCTCGCGCCTTCTGCTCCACTCGTGCGTGTCGCGGATGCGGCCGCGCAGGCGCTGGCTCGCTCGCTGGCTGTCCCCGCGCAGCTCGAGGCCCCAGCAGAGGTGTCCCCCCGCGAGACGGTGACCCGAGGCGAGCTGCTGCCTCGGCCGCGCCTCCTGGCACTCGAGGTCCCCATCCAATCTTCAAAAGGAAAGCACAGACCCCTAGAGCGAGTCTAACCACCGACAGAACTTTACGCGAACCTGAGTTACGAGGGGGCAGGAGCCACAGGAGTGCCGGGTCTGCCCGACCAGGATGCCCGGGCAGAGAGGTGGCCGAGAGGCAGGCGTGAAAGTCGCCGTCAGTCTCCCTAGAGCCCCAGCTGCCATCTCCTCGCGGAGGCGCGGGGTGCAGGGCGGGAGGACCGCTGCCTCCGGAGCCACTCAGGACAGGCAAAGCGACCCGACAGGTGAACGCGGCGGGAGGGAGCAAATGCGTAAAAACCCTGCACTTACTTCTTCGCTGGCGCCTTCCCCGGGAGGCGTTTTGGCTGCCGATGTATTCCATAAAGTTCAAAATGATAAAAAACCAAGGAATCAGTCGCAAGTGCATAGTAACCCAGTAATGTTTCCCTTCCTTTTCTCCTTTATAGTTTTGATAATTATATTTAATGTTTTAAAAATA
The DNA here is from genome assembly GCF_040939455.1 of Microcebus murinus. Classification (NCBI taxonomy): domain Eukaryota; kingdom Metazoa; phylum Chordata; class Mammalia; order Primates; family Cheirogaleidae; genus Microcebus; species Microcebus murinus. The sequence continues at coordinate 34,291,082 of NC_134108.1, forward strand.
TATGTAGGTGTTAGGCGTATATAGAGAGAACCCGAGCAGCGGGACTTCACTCAGATCCGATAGGCGTGCTGTGATGGCCAGCGAAGCGGGGCGGATGGACAGGACAACCAACTATTGTGTTTTCAAATTGTCCAAGCACAGAACTGCGGCGGCTTCTTTGGGGTGGCTGTCATCCCCGCGAAGGAGCGTTCCGGGAGCCGCCGGGGCGGCCGCAGGTAGCATGGTGGGCGGCGGCGGCCGCAGGCGGGATCCGGGCGGGCGGCGGCGGCGGCCCCTTGGGCTCAGAAGCGGCGGCGGCAGCGGCGGGGGCCCCGGGAGCGCAGGGGAACGGCCGCCGTGGGCACCGCGGCCATGGCCAAGGGGCGGCGGAGAGACCCCGAACTGCTTCTGGCGTTCGCGAGCGGGAGCTGCACCAGTGTTGGGCTGGGCTCCCGGGAGCACCCCATAGGGGAGGAGGAGGGGAGGGAGGGGGCGAGAAGGGGGAGATGGCTGCGGGGGGCGGGGGGAGCTCGGGGGCGGGGAAGGAAACTGCTGGAGCAACAACCCTGAGCGACCTCAATAACTTTCAATTTCAAGAGGGAAAGAAGGAGCTGGAAAAGTACAGGCGTTGCGATTTGGCAGAGGGGACGAGAAGAGGCGCCTAAGGGGGCCCGGGTCTGCGGCGGAGCATCTCCGGACCCCGCAAAGACTGCGGGCGAGCGCGAGCTGCAGAGTGGGCGAGGAGTCCCCGGAGGGCAGCTCCGGCGGGGAGAGTGGGGCGCGCCGGGGCTGGGAGCGTTGAGGCCGAAGGTCCAGCGGGCGGGAGTCCTCCCCTCGACCCCCGTCCGGCTCCTCTCCGCCGCCTCAGGCTGGGCACCAGGAGCTCTCGGTGGTGGGGCACCCTCGCTCCCCCGCACCCCACCCCCACCTCTAACGCGGGGACGCAAGGTCGGGCCCCTGGGCAACTCGCTGCTCGCCCCCGGGGCAGATCGCTGGAGGGTTTCTGGCTGCAGACTCCTTCTCAGCTTTCCTGACCCTCTCCTCTCTTGCCTTTCTTCCTTTCAATAAAAGTAGCTGCAGTTGGTCACTGGGCTGGTCGTCCCGAGGAAACTCAATGGGCGCTGCGGGTCAGCTCCACCGCGGTTTACCTGCTCTGAGCGGGTACGACCCAGAGGTGTGTGCGCTCAGGATCCTTCGGTTGGAAATGCAATTGTGCTAGGGCTTTCTTCCAAACCAAGCCTTTGCTGTGGCTCTGGAAGATTCCTCCTCCCCTTAGGCAGTTCCCTCCGTAGTCAGCTCGCCATCGCTTGGCGCGCTCTCTTTCACCCTCTCGGTCTCCTAACGTTCTTGAGAGGATCTCTTGTGCATTTTGATTTTTCATCCAGGGGACAGGGAATAATATTTTGAAAGATTTTTCCAGTCTTGAGGAAGAAGGGGAAGGTCCATGATTTTCTTCTATTCCTAGCGCAACTGGGGACTTATGGCAGCAGAGAATAGGATTCCCTGGCCCACCCAGGGGTTGGAGAATAGAAGGCCAGCACCTCTGAGCGGTGTACACCCTGGCTGTTAGTCAATGGTGAGCTTCCCTCCTCTTTTCTCCAGTAGCACAAGCCGTTGAGCTTTCAGTAGTTACTGAAAGAAGTATTTAGTTGAAAGTCACAAGCTCACAAAGTGATTTTTATATAAACCCGTCCTATGTGTTGTATTTAACAAAATATCTGAAGGACTACACTCTATAGCGCTACAACTTTACACAGCAACAAACTTCTGGGAAGCCAGTTTGAAAAAATCCCCTTCATAGACACCTTGCTAATTCTTATGCGTAAATAACTTTGGTTTAGGAAATCACTAAAGCCTTGTGGGAAAACAAGTAACAATTGTATTTCTCTTTCCAGCCTCCATTTGTAATCCTTATTACTGGATTGCCTTCAATTTATGTGTTGATAAGTTAGAGGAGAAAAAGAAGTTATTGTCCCTATTCATACCATCTTGGAAGCTTGCTATTCTACAAATTGTTGCATGTCTCTAGAGTCCTTCTTTGGTGTATTTGTTATATATCCCAAAAGTAGAATTGAGGAGATACAATGGCCTGGATGCAAGGGAACTTGAAATACGCATTCTTTTCAAGGTGCTAAAAATTAGAATATGAGAAACTGGACTTTCAATGCTAATTTATTAAATATCATTTATTATTTTGCATATATGTGTTGGAATGTTGAAAGTAGGCATAGTTTTCTTTAGGTTTTATATTATGATGAAGGCAATAACCTCATTAAGATTATGAGTTTTGCCTTATTTTTAAGAGTTCTCATTTACAACATTTTTCTTTCTGTAGTGGAACTGTCTTTTTCTGTACATTGTAGGTGCATGCCCACGCACGCACGCATGCACACACACACACACACACACACACACACACAGAGCCTCTCTGCCCTTTATCTATTGCATAATGTTCTAGTTGTAAATGACTGAGTTTATCACTCTGAACCAGAAAAGTTCCAGATAACAGGACAATTCCAATAATGATTATCCAAAAAAGAAGCCACCCTATTTTTCTGTGCCTGTCCCCATCAGCTTTGCTTTCCTTCTTGCTTAATACCACAGATCCTGAATATCTACACCATAAAACATGGGGGATTTAAAGGCTATGGGAGGCTCCCTTTGAAAAGGACTCCAGAGACAGCCCTTCTAATCTGGGATACTTGAGCCGGATGGGATGAGATTGCAAAAGGGATGTAAAAAAGCAATTTGGTGAACAACTTCAGGGAAATAAACATGAAGAAAGACATTTACTTTTTACCGTGTGTTGTGCAGACACATGTTAGTTTGGATGAGAACAGGACTGGCAGTGTAAATAAATAAACAAACTCAGTGAGAAGCTACAGTTCTTGAGCCATCCCAGAAAAGAAGTGCTAGCTGCAGTGGGAAGGAAAAGCTTGTCAAGGAATAAGCTCTGCTTGAAGGAAGCATAAGGAAAACATTACATAAACGGGGAGAGTATTCTTTCTCTCTTGACGCTATGCTTTAGAATAACTTTTTCCTGATCCATGTTACTGTACTATTAAATGTGTGTTTACTTGCCTGGCTGAGTCTTATATTCCCTCAACTGTCCTAGAAGCTTATGGAAAACATGCCATGGCATATTTTGTGCAACATACTACCCTCTCCTCCAATTTTTTTTTTTTTTCAATCAAAAACACAACACTCACAGAAGCCTGTGGCTGCCTGTGGCTTGCAGAGCTCAAGTCTAAAGCAAGTTAAAAACCATAGGCTTAGCATAGGAGGTCACCATTTGCTTGTTATTTTTCCCCAAAAAGCATTAGTCTCAGGGAGTTTGGATAACCAAGAGTTTAGGAGACTCAGGCCAGGAGAATAGAATAGTTTTGGACAAAGATAGGAGATTAAACATATCTAGACTAGTTACTACAATGTCTCATCTCTCCTTTACCATTTCTCCCAACCAGGCAGTGACAACAGTAAAAAGTTATTTTTATCCATTGCAGCAGTGGCACTTTTAAGGAATGAAAATGATTGTCATATTGTTGAATCCATACTGCAAATATGTGGAAGGGGTGTGCTCCAGAAAGGGAGAGCAAGCCCAATAGTTTGGAAAGGGATATAACTAGTAGTGATGAGAGATGTTTGGCAAAGTCAGGGCTGACATCAGTCATTATACCACAGAGCTAATATGCAGATTCTGAAAATGCTCGACTCTCCAGTTGCTCAGATCTGGAGGCATCTGAGTCAATAAGTCAAACAGGGTACTGTTGGCGGGGTCTGTGTAACTGATGCAGCTAGAAGTCATCCCTGAAATATAGAGCAGACAGCAGTATTTGAAAGCCAGTGAAATTAGTAGGTGAAGGACAACTACTATTTTTAGAGAAAGAAAGGAGACAGAATCATTGTAACAATTTAACACATTGACTGCCACACACAAAAACCCTCCAGAAACTTTTCCTTGGGTCCACAGTGTTTTATTACGAAAGTAGAATTAAAACTTCAAGTGTAATTTAAAGGTAAACGTAAATAGAAAAATGAAATTTACTGACTTCTATTTATTTAATCCACATTTTTACAATTAATTTGTCAATATTAATTGTAACAATAAACAAAGAAAATTTTATATATTCTTCACATGGCCCTGGGGGCAAAACTAGAGTGAGTTAAATACAACTCTCATGGCAGTTAATATGTTATAAAGTGATTAAATGACTATATAGCATTAAGAAAATAAGAAAATTGAGACCTGTGATCGATTATTTGCTGTCAAAAAGAAAGAATGTTCTTCCTCCCAGATGAAGTTATGGGACATTTATAAAACTGTGGTGAGCACCAGACGGTTCTGGTATGGCTATGTTTAAAACTACTTTCTTTCACAAATCAGTTGATTGTGATTCACATTAAAATGTGAATATCTAATAATACTCAACATAAACAATTTAACGCCTTGGGAAATTTTGTGCGATTATAGAGCTTTAATGTAAAAAGGTTATGCGTTGCCATAAGAAAGCACTAGATTAAGAACCTGAGGGCCAAGGTGAGTCCTTGTTTTGTATTTATGCTGTTGTGTTCTAGGTTTCTTCATCTGAAAAATGAGGAAATTCAACTAAGTGATTTCCAAAGTCCCTTGTAGCTCTGAAAATAATGGTAATATCTCCAAAAAAGAAAGACAGACTTGTAATTGCAAATGTCAAAGCTATTTCTAGTCGTGTGACATCACAGCTTTCACTTACGGAATTGTGTTTAATTGAATAGGTCCAGATTTAGAAACCTGCTTTCAAGCTCGTTTATTTTCTGGAAATGCCTAACCCATTACAAGAATCCTAGATGACTCTGGCCCAGCAAAGATAAACCTAGGACTAGTTTAATCTGTCTAGATGTCTGTAGACTTTGGAACAACAAGGAAGACCAAATTTTAAACCCCGGATTCCGAGCAGACTCCTAGAGAGAGCGAGGATAGAGTTTTGCGTCTCTTGGAGATGCCACTCATTTTGGTTTCTTTACAGGCATGATAGGTGAGGGAGACACGTATATTAAATATTCCACTGAGTAGGGGCCATTCTATTTATTTCATGCTGTTACTTCTTTTTGGAATAAAATGTGGGAAATAAAAGTCACTTTTTATTTTTCATTTTTATCTCTTTGGATAAGGATTTCTATCCATGTCTCTTTTATCCCAGGATCCTCTTCAGAAGAGCAACAGTGAAGTTTGAGTGGCTGTGGTTATGGCTTTAGGTTGTGAGATTTCTATCAAAGACAAAAATATTGTAAGATCTGAAGTACTAGATGAGGGGACACAGTAATGAGCAAATTTTTTGCAATTGCTTTTGCATCTATCTCAAAATAGCCTCAAAACACATTGTTTCATAGATGAGGCAACTGAAGCCAGGAAGGTAGTCACTCACCTAGGCTTACATAGAAAGTATTCTGGATATTTTGTATTACCTCAAGGTTTATTTTCTCTACCCTCCCTGTCTGCCAGGAGGTTGACTTGCATGGATTGGATTCGATCACCAGAGCTCCCTTCCTCTGACTTCTGGTTGAATTCAGCCAAAGGCCCCCATCTGCAGAGGATCAGAGCATAGGAGGAAAGAGTGATGCCACCTCTCTCTGCTTTGGCATTGTTCTGGAAGCAGTTATATTCCTTGGGAGCCTACAGCTCCACCAGGCAGCCTCTTTTTCATGGCTCCAGCTCTCAACTAGGTGTTAATACCACCATTTACTCCCCCTGATCTATGGGCCTAGGAGTAGAAATGGCTTCCCACTTTTCCTAGCTCCTGGGTGCCTCAATATCTCCTGCTGGCTTCTTTAACCCTGTCTGCACTATTAAAAATAGTCCTTTTATACAACTGTCTATCTTCCGAAAACTCATCTGGGTCCCTCAGTGTCAGAGCTGGGACTTGAAACCAGGGAATCTGATTTAAAACTAGTGCTTTTCCTACCATGTCATCCTGTCTTTCTAGAGGAATGCACTCTGATTAAAACTGAGTTGGATGAAGGGGGGCAGATCAGGGAAGGCGGGAGGAAGCTAAGGTCAATCTGCCATCCGTTCATCCCACAAATATTTATCGATGGTGCCTACTGTGTATGGCTTGACACTGGACACTGAAGCAGAGTTTTATGCGTGGCCTTTAAGGCAAGAATATTGAAGGGATGGCTTTATGGGTTGTATTGTGCTCTGACTGAAAGCAATGCTATACTCTATGACAGAAACAAAGTGGCATATAAAGGCATATAAGAGCATGCTCAAAGCAAACTTTAGGAAACATCTTTTCAAAGTAGCTGTATTTATAGATGAAACAGAACAAAACCTGTCTCAATTATATATTTACCTATCATTTATGGTTTACATTGGTTACTGCTGATGCATTTGGGTAGCTACTTTTGGTCAGCTGGCTACTTTGATTTCAACATTCACTGAATTTGTGGCAAGCACCACACTAGGCCCTAGAGACATAAAGCTGTGAGGACTAGAGACCTGCCCTTAGGTGAACACATGCAGTAAGGGAGGCAGACACATAAACCATCACAGTCTCCATGTGATAAGGGCCGTGTGGTATGTTGTGGGAAGGGGAAAGAGAAACAATGCTCAAGGGCTAGTGAGGAAAAAGCTAAACTCTGTGTCTCGGATGTACAGCATTTAAAGGACTTATGGTGAATCTTAACACAGATAAGGAGGCATTCCTTCCTTTGCTTCAAATTGGCCCTGATTTCGAGATGGAGGGGTGAGCTCTTCTTCTGTCCTGTTGTGTGGTGGTCGGTAGTCACGGTTGGCTACCTGCTTGCTAGGGAGGCAGCCACACTCAAGAGTGGTATCAGGCCTCCTCATCCTCCTCCAGCACTCACTGTGGCTCAGTGTTGACTGTGTGGGAGTGTTGTTATTGGCGATACCTGTGTGGGGGTCTGTGTAGGTTAATGATTTGTCCAGTTTGCTGTAGGGACGACGTGGGCAGATTCCTCTCATGTGAGAAAAATGCCATTCCATTTCTCCTATTTCCTACAAGTGTTTGAGTACACTTAGAGCAGCCACCAAAGAAATGAGGGTGACTTTCCTAGGAGTCTGGCTGCTCTCATCCTCTTGCCCCACTGCCCTGCCCCAGGACGCCATGCATTCTGCTATTCCTTGGAACATGCTCTCCCCAGACAATGCTCTGCGCACCAGGCCTTATCAGAAGTCTTATCCACTCAGCTTTCCAGCTCTCCCCACCCTATAAGTTCCCTACTCCTTATCCTAACCCTTGCTCACATGTTAGTGATAAAGGGCTAGTTTAGCTCTTGTCCTTCTCTCCTTCTCTTCCCCCATATAATCCTTTCTTTCCAGAAACATATTTTGATTTCACTTGGCCTGTGGCATTTGCTCCAGATATGGGGGATTTCAAGCCATTATGAAGAATTGAAAAAGCTCCACCTAGCTGGTGGCCTTGACATGTCTCTGCCAGCCTGCTTACCACTCCCAAATCTGGCAGGTGGTGTTCTATGTTTATAGGTGAGATTGCCTCAGTGAGAAGAATTCTGCAAGAAGACAAAGGGAAACAAAGGACTCTCTTCCTAGAGATTCTGTATTGCTGTTATGTATTATGTGTTATGGATTGCTGTATCACAAGCCACTACTAATCTTCGTGGCTTAAAATATCAACTATACATGCCTTCTTACCACTTTGTTGGTTGACAGATTCTCCTGCTCATCTCCCCCAGGTCAGATGCTACATGCAGCAGTCAGTTCAGCTGAGATGGCAGAGATAGCAAGCCACTCTTCCCAGGTGGTTTTTCATCCTCAGAGCACAGAACTCTCTGGGTTCCAGAAGCATGAAAGGGGAAGCTGCAGATCTCCTTGGAAGTCCTCCAGTGTCACTTCTACTGCACTTTATTGGTCAAAACAAGCCACAGAGCCAGCCTAGATTCCAGGATTTACCCAACCAGACCCCACTGTTTGATATGAGGAATTGCAAAGATTTGTTGGCTATCTTTAATCTGTCACAAAACTAATGAGCAGGTGATTGACCCATGTATAAAGTCAAACTTTTGAACCCTTTGGACAGTCAGAAAACTGACTCTGAATTGAAACAAGAAAGCAAAACTGAGGTTTATCATATGCCTTTTGTGACCACCTGTGGAGAGTGTCTGGTTCTAGATTAGTTCTTTCTCTGAAATGAACTTCAATCCTAGACTTGAAGCTTCTGATTATCAAAGCAGTACAAATTACAGGCTATTTCTGGGACAAATTTTCAGTTTTAGATCCATAAAGAAAAAGCAATTATGGTTTGGAACTCACAGAGAAAAATCTCTGTGGTACTATCATTTTGGGGGCAGTCACAAGGGTTTTCCCTGTGCAGACAAAACTTCAATCTTTTATTTCCTTCCTTTTCTCTTTTCTAAAGAGAAGGAGCAAGTATAGCATTACTTAAGATTTGAGAAGACAACACAGAAGCCTCCTCATTCTAAAAAGAACCCCTAAGTGAATGCTTCCTTGCTGGGGGGCCTTCCTTTTTATCTACTAACACTGGCAGCAGGACTTATCATTTTAGTGTGCAGAAACATGAAGCACTATCTCATAAAATTCCATAAATCTGCAATTTAATGAATTGAGGTACAATCATTTTTATCTACAAAATAATTTTTCATTCAAGATTTAGGAAAGAAGACAAGTAAATGAATGGATTTACTTCCTCAGTGTAACTTGATTCTCTAATTTACTTAAGAATGATACATTGAATTTTCCTGACTTTAGGGTGAACTTTCATTATTAGTAGTCATAAGAATCAACACTTATTTTAAGGAATATTGTAAATTAATACAATATTGTGTCTTTTATGTTTTTATAAAGATACATGATGCTGTGGTCTGAATGTGTCTCCCCAAAAGTTAAAACTTAATCCCTAGTGCGATTGTATTCAGGAGTGGGGTCTTTGAGAAACTGGTTAAATCATGAAGGCTCCACCCTCATCAATCAGGATAAGTGCTATTATAAAAGTGGCTTAGGTACCTCCCTTGCCCTTTGCCCCATGTGAGGGTGAAGCAAGAAGCTACCATCCTTAAAATGGAAAGCAAGCCATCGCCAGACAATGGCTCTGCTAGTGCTTTGTCTTGGACATCACAGCTTCAAGAACTGCAAGCAAAAATTTACACTGTTTTATAAATTACTCAATTGGTCTAAGGTATCTTGTTGTAGCAGCTCAAATGAACTAAGACACATAGTATAATAGTTAGAAATTTAGGGCAGGCCTGCTTTCTAATAGGTAAGTAATACTTTGGTGATTTTTCCCCAGATAATTATATTATGTGTATAGCTTGTTTATCCTCTGTATGTGGGTATGCATGTGTATTTACATTTTTCCTCTTTTTGTTCTGATCGATACAATCATTCACATCACTATTCATACTACTTGAAATCATCACATTTAGAAATTTATTTTAAATGAAAACATTCCCAAGGAAGTTAAGAATGAATGAATTATTTTAATTAGATTTTTTTCTTCTTAAAAAATCTTTGACATTTGGCAAGGGGAGAAGGTCTGATCTGTGCAGGGCATTACGAAAAGTGAGTATGGGGGAGAACTGTGTCTAATAAGGATACTGAGTAACTATGGAAGGTGGAGAAGTAAGGGCAGAAAAAAAAGCTGCAAGAAAAAAAGCAGCAGCAACAGGGGAAGTGTGAGTGTTCCAAGGATGAATTTTATTTTTTTTAGAGATGGCCCTATGGAGCATTAATATAAATTCAAATTTGACACCTATTGCAACCTCCTAAATGTAGGGGGAGATTGTGTAAAAGATTACACAAATTCGCTGACATAGATTTACCTGAGATTTGGCATAAATAAGAAAGAAAAAAATTATCCAGAACTTGCAATGAAGATTGAAAATGAGTGCATATATGCTATTGAACACAAAGAAGTCATGCAAAACATGTATACCATTTTTACTTTTCACTGATTTTCTTTTTAAAATAAATTGTTATCAAAATTGCTGCTATTATTGATACCTGTTAGTAAGAATTGTTTGAAAGGATTTCCTCTGCATGATCAACTTTTAAATGCTTTTTTGGAGGAAACTTCAGTGGCAACATAGATATGTTTGATTGGATACAAGTACCTGTGTTACATTCTATTATAAAGACCACCCCAACTAATGAAAAATATTTTGTTTAATTTATAGCCCTGAAGTTTAATATTTTATATTGTTTAATTTGAAGGAATTTAGTTTTGAAAATGTTAAACAGATGTATTTTTCATTCTGCAAAAATTATGTTGTTCTACTATTACTACTCCCTGCTACTCTACACATTGAATCAGGGGCATTTATTGTTTGGGGTAAAGGAAAATAACCCCTAAAGAACAATTTTATTATTCTGCATTGAGTTTCAGAGCTGCCCTCCATGAGACCCTAGTCATAATAGTCTTGCCACGAATCTGCTGAGAGAAAGGGATTTCTAAACTCCAAATTTCCTTTATATATACAAGCAAAGTTTTGAGTCCAAGTTCACAGTTTCACTGGAAGCCATGGTTTAGCAAGGAATCTGGATTTAAAAATATCTTTTAAAATATCAGAGGGAAGAAAAATGGAGAACTGTTCTGGAACTGGAGGGAAGAGAGTGGGAGTGTAAAATGAAGAAGTCAGACTCTAGTCTCCTCTTGACTGTTAATCACTTATGCCCTTTTTATACAGAAGGGGTAGAATTATGGACATTTAGGGCCTTGTGTAAATGTTCATTATAAACTTATAATCAAAGATCAGAAGATAACCTAAAAGTCATCCCTGTGCTTGTAGGAACTAATATAATTGTTCAATGGCAGATCTGCTTGGGGGCCAGAGACATCTTATACAATACTCAAATATGGGTGAAAAGTGACCAAAGGAATTTTCCTTGTAATGCTTGCCCTGGCATGGCCTCGTGTGGTCACCATGGGGCGATTCAGCAACTAGTTCTGTCTCTCTCCTCACTCTGCTTTCTGGACACGTGCAGGGATTGCATTTCCCTGCCTCTCCCTACCCCCTTTTAAAGTTAAGCATGGGGCATATAAGTTGAAAGAAATGAGATCAGAAGTGACATTAATCACTTCAGAACAAAAGTTTGAAGAGCCAGGGTTGAATTTAACACCTCTGTTTTCTAGTGCTGTTGTGTTCGTGGAAGCACGTGACAGAATGAAGCTCTCATCACACCAGTTTTCTGAGCAGCCTCCTTCCTCTGTAGCCCCTGCTGTACACATATCATGAGCGAGAAACACAACTGAGGTTGCCCTTAAGTCAAATTCCACATCTTTCAGTTAGAATCGGTCCTCACATATATAAATCAAAATATGTGTGCAGAAGAGGAATAAATAAGAGAATAAAGGTAGATGGTTTCCATCAAAATACCAAAGCAATTTCTGTCAAAATACCAAAGCAGGAAGTAATGGATAATCTGCAGAATAAATTCAGTAGGTACTTATTGATAGTGGGTGAAAATGACTGAAAATGGAGCTGCAGCTGAGTCCACTGGAATAAGATATTGTCTCTGAATTAATATTTATTTAAAAGTTAAATATAAGAATGAATTCTTTTATGTCCATTGTTAAAGAAGGATTACCCTCAATACTGAGTTGAGAAATCTATATTTTAGAGAACTTGAAGGGTCCTTGACAGAGCAGTTAGTCTGATCTTTCTCACTGGGCAAATATTTCAGTCTGATGCCATACCACCTTCCTTCTGAAGCGCACATGATTGATGTGATCTTGGCCCTCTGGGCCACCAAGGCCTAAGGGGTTTCAGAATCCTTTATGCAAAGCTCTCTATGCAGTCACTGCTAATGGTTGGGAGCTGCAATACAATATGGAAACCTTTTTGCCACCTGAACCTGAGACAGAAGAGCATTTAAAGCATCCTTGAGGACTAAGATGTATACTGTTTTTAAAGACTTTTAATGGAAGGAATTTCCCATCTTCTTTAGAAGCTTTTATACATACAGAACAAATTTCACTCTCCTCTAATAGCAAGTTATGCCGGCATAAGTTGTCTGTACTGAACTGACATTTCAAAGGCAAACTAGAACTGGCAAAACTTCTGATTCTTAAGGACAGTTCTAGTTTAGTTTGGCTTACAAAATTTATAGTCTTCTAGAATTGGAAGTACTCTCAGAGATCACCTAGTATATATTATTGTATTTTGACTGATACCTGAAAGAGTAAATGTCTTGCCTAAGGTCCTACTGGCAACACTGAGACTAACTAGGGTTCTGAATGCTGTTTCATTCAGTATGCAGTGTTTAATCCCTCATTCTAATTTAGAAATCCATATCCTAGTTTCATATCAATGGAGTCTGAGAATAGCTCATTCATTCACTAATTCACTCATCCTTTCATTTACTCACATTTATTTAACATTCCTCTAATACCTACCTTCTTGGGGCATTGTCCTTGATCCTCATTCTAATTTCAAACTAAGCACCCTTCAGCAAGTTTAAAACAATTATGAATTTATCTACTTCTTGGGTTAAACATTTTAATTCTTCTTTTTTTAATAATTCTTCATTGACTTTCATGTACTTCTTATTTGCAAAGTCTAAGGTCAGAGAGTTATGAATATAATAGAAAGAAGCTCTAATATTTCTGCATTTACTTTGATAGCTTTTTTTTTTACATTTTTTTTTACATTTTTTTTTTATTTCGGCATATTATGGGGGTACAGATTTTAAGGTTTCAATAAATGCCCATTTTCCCCCCTCCCCCCAAAAGTCTGAGTCTCCATCATGACCATCCCCCAGATGGTGCATATCTCACTCATTATGTATGTATATACCCGCCCCCCTCCCCACTCCCACCTGCCCAATACCCTATTACTGTAGTACCTATGTGTCCACTTAGGTGCTACTCAGTTAATACCAGTTTGCTGGAGAATATATCTGGTGCTTGTTTTTCCATTCTTGGGATACTTCACTTAGTAGTATGGGTTCCAGCTCTAACCAGGAAAATATAAGATGTGCTATATCACCATTGTTTCTTAGAGCTGAATAGGACTCCATGGTATACATATACCACATTTTATTAATCCATTCTTGGATTGATGGGCACTTGGGCTGTTTCCACAGCCTTGCAATTATGAATTGTGCTGCTATAAACATTCGAGTGCAGGTGTCTTTTTTGTAGAGTGTCATTGGATCATTTGGGTAGATGCCCAGCAATGGGATTGCTGGATCAAATGGTAGATTCACTTGTATCGCTTTAAGGTATCTCCATATTGCTTTCTACAGAGGTAAATCTATAAATGCAATTCACCACATAAACAGAAGCAAAAACAAAGACCACATGATTATTTCAATAGATGCAGAAAAAGCTTTTGACAAAATTCAACACCCTTTCATGAACACTGAAGAAAATAGTCATAGAAGGGACATACCTAAAAATGATACAAGCCATATATGACAGACCCATAGCCAACATCATACTTAATGGGGAAAAATTGAAATCATTCCCACTTAGAACTAGAACCAGACAAGGCTGCCCACTATCTCCACTTCTGTTCAACATAGTGCTGGAAGTCTTGGCTACAGCAATCAGACAGGAAAATGGAATCAAAGGTATCCAAATAGGGGTAGAAGAGATCAAACTTTCACTGTTTGCTGATGATATGATATTGTATCTAGAAAACCCCAAAGATTCAACCAAGAAACTCCTGGAACTGATCAATGAATTTAGTAAAGTCTCAGGATACAAAATCAATACACAGAAATCAGAGGCATTCATATATGCCAACAACAATCTAATTGAGAGCCAAATCAAAGACTCAATTCCCTTCACAATAGCAACAAAGAAATTAAAGTACCTAGAAATATACTTAACCAAGGAGGTAAAAGACCTCTACAGGGAGAACTATGAAACACTGAGGAAGGAAATAGCAGAGGATGTAAACAGATGGAAATATTTGCTTTTATAACTAAGGAAATCGATATGAATTTGCTGCACAAACTGACCCTGGTTTCTTTTTTTTTTAGTCACACTTAAGGAATAAAATCACCTTTCTCAAATAAGGTAATGCATTTATGTATTATCCTATATTTGCATGATAAAACTTATTCATTTATTCATTATTTTCATGATAAAACTTAAATTGCTCTGCTGTCTAAAAATCACTTAGATTCTACTTTCACACTGTCAATGAGCATGCTACGTATCTATTCTGTGGATAATAACCATAAATTTATTAAATGTAGTGAGAATAACACCAAAGAAATGAAGGGCACAGGTCTCCAGAAGCTCATAACTAAGTCATGAAGAAGACCTAAAGAAATATATCAATAATAAAAATGTCATTATATAATACTTTTGTCACTAGAAAAAAGTCGCTCTTAGACTACAGAGAAAAGAGCAGAACTAGGTTGGTTCAGTTAAAGTGCAGCCTTTGAAGACTTGAGTGGTAAGCCTGGATTTGAAGCAAGTTAAGTCTAAATCTGATGGAGATACAGCAAAAGGGTGAGTTAGGTGTTGAAGGTATAACTGTTAGAGGAAAGGTGCAGGTAGGACGGCCATTTAATTTGGTGTCTCCTTTTTGTGACCAATTAAATGACCCACTCTCTGCATATGCCCTTCAGAATGTTCAGTCTCCCATTTAGCAGCAATTCCTGAGAGTGCATGTTCCAGGCCTTGTGCAAGGCACTATGGCTTGTTGTCACATCTGTGCACCTACGAGTTCTTTCATCTAGGTAGGTTGGCGGTTTATTCTCAACCTTCTCTTCCATGCTGCATATCTTATTCACCACTCAGATCTAAAGTGTATACATAATGTGCGTTATGGGGAGTGGAGTTGGGGAGTGTGAGCAAGTACTGGCTTCAGCTCTGGCTTCATTCCCAAAGATATTGAATTTAATAGGCCCTGCTGCTGATAGGTGGTCCTCAGAGCAGCAGCACTGAGATCATCTGGATACTTGTTAGAAATGTAGAATCTCAGACTCCACCCAAGACCTGCTAAATCACAATCTACTCAATCATTTTAACTATTTTCCTAAGTGATTATTATGTACATTAATGTTTGAGAAGCTGCTTCAAGATAGAATCATCTGAGGGAGTGTTTAAAAGGACAGTTGAATGGGCTCTATTTCAACACAATTAAATCAGAATCTCTGGTGATTGGGGTATCTGTGTGATTTAAACACTCTCCAGGAGATGATAGTGTGCTCTCAGGGTTGAGACACACTTCTCTGCTCTTTCCCCAAAGGACCTAAAGATAAGAATCACCTAAAGCCCTTGTTAACAAAGGAGATTCCAGATACTAGATTCTACAGAATCAGAAATTAGAATTTCCAGGGGAGAAAGCTGTCCATCTGTATATTTAACAAGCAGCTCAGGTTTCATCCCTTTCATCCGGTGACCTTGTGGGAGCTCATTTTTGTCTCAGTGTTGTTACATCCTTCACCAGATGACAAGAGGCAGTAGACACCCGAAACAGGGAGACAAACACGGAAAGGAGAGAATGTGGGATGAAACATAGGTTCTAAAATATCTGATAGGATGGGGGCAGAGGTGGAGGCAGCACTCAAATAAGCCCAAATCCCTTTGTCATTATCAAGAGCATTTAAATCAGTGAATGATTCTCAACAACTCTAAATCTCTTTGTTTGGGAAAGGACTGGTGTTGAAAGGGTACATTTCAGAGAAGATAACCATGGTTTTGAGGGAAGAGAGAAAGCAAATTGGAATGGTTAACTTGACTGAGAGTCATATGGTTCAATAAGAAGTGAATGAGTAGGTATTTTTCAGGACTGTGGGAAGCCATCCTTTGGATTCCTTTTATTTGTATGTGATCCTCAGATTGAAGAATGCTGATTTTAAGAATATGTAGTCTCTTTATTGATGAATGTGACACAAAGAGCAACAGCACATTTCTAAGATTGGTATTGATTATACTCATTGCATCTATTCAATTTATCTTCTGTCTTGACATAGAATACCAGGTTGCTTTGACACATTAATTTTGTATAAAATTATGCTGGTTTTCTTGATTTATGAAATTATTTATAATTTTATTTGTAATTTGTAGTGGGGGAAATACCATATATTTTAAGCATCTACATGCAAAACTAAGTGGAACATCCTGCTAGGTGCTACAGATAGAAAATATTAGGGGATACAGCTCATGCTTCTGAAGCGCTTAGAATTAATTTTGGGGTGGGTATGTCAGGACTTCTCTGCACAAAAGTTAAATAACAGCGGAGCACAGATATATTGATAGCTAATGAGAGATTCAGACAGTAAGTGCCATATGAGTTGAGGGTGCTGTTCTGCCTATAACGATTGTGC
Organism: Microcebus murinus; assembly: GCF_040939455.1. Classification (NCBI taxonomy): domain Eukaryota; kingdom Metazoa; phylum Chordata; class Mammalia; order Primates; family Cheirogaleidae; genus Microcebus; species Microcebus murinus. The sequence continues at coordinate 34,307,325 of NC_134108.1, forward strand.
TCTGTGCTCCCCCTCTAAAATTGCCTGTGGGAATTAGATTATTTTTTATTTCATCACCAATTTTCACTGTAAAACTTTAATGATTATTTAACTTCTCTGAATATTGGTTAGCAGAATGCAAATGCTATAGAAAAAAATTGCTTCCTGGATTTCCTCTGGTGCTAAACTTAAAGGAAGTTTAGAGACACAATGGGTTATCTTATCTAATTGAATACCTAGCAAAATTACAAGACCCTAAGATAATTAGCCTTTGTAATATGCACTCAAAGTGGACATTTGGCTGATAACTATTGTCCGGTCTTCTCATTCTAGCAAGGGCTTGTGATTTCCCAACAAAAGCAAGGGAGTTGCAAAACAGCAGGACTTTGCTAGAGTTAGTAATTAATGAGGTGCTAAAAGTGCCAGAGCAGAGAGGATCCCAGACATAGTGTGTGACTCAAAGGGATAAGAAGCACCCAGCATTTCAAACAAGTGTCACTTAAATAAACAAAAAGTCAAGTGAGTCCAGTCTGTGGAATGGGAAATGGTCTATTGACATCAAGAGACACCACACAACTGTGTAATACAATATTATAAGGATTAGTCACTATATTTTGCAACTTGTGAAAAACTGGAGTTCTTTTCTCAATCCTGCAGAAGGTGAGCAATTATCTCTCATTCAGAATTCACAGAAGTCAAAATGAACCCTTAATGCACCATAGTGTTCAAATAAATAGCCAATCCCTCATAGATTCCCACCAGCATGACTTTCCTTTACCCCTTTAATGTATATTAATCAGACAAGTTAATTATTAATATTAGCAGACAAGCCAAAATACTTTATTAATCAACTTGTAGCTGGGGACCCCAGACCAAACAAGAGCTTTCTTTATTGGGAGGAGCATTACTGAGAGAGAATAATATAGGGGGTCATTTTGCCTAAAATGAAATGTGTTTTCTACAGAGAAGAATTCCTGCATAAATACAGCTGAGGGTTAAAGTGTTATTCAAATTAAGATTTTTGGTTTCTTTTTCAATATTATTCCAAAGTTTCTTTATGTAACTCTTTAAATTTGGGGTGGTAGCTACTAAAATAACACTGCAATAGGATCTATCAGTGTAACATAAGATAGCAAAAGCCCATGAAACAAAGCTCACTAAAATCCACAAATAAATAATATATTGTAGATAAACATCATATATGTGTGTTTATGTGTGTGTGTTTATATAGTTTATGTAGGTTCCACACTGGAATGGAAATGGACAAAGAAGATCTGATGTAACTTGATTGTCTTAAAATGAGTATTATTCCTATGGGGGATTTCATAAACACTTCTATTATAATGTATGCATGATCCATAATGCTTTGGTGACATTAAGAAAATTTTTATTATGTTGAATAAGTCTACCTGAGATTGTAAACGTAAAACACATGAAACAACTATCTCAAATGTTTTCAAGTGTTAACATTTTAGGAGAATTAGGCAAGTTCTTGATTTTGTATTCTTTTCTTTTTTTGCAATGTGGAACTAATACATGTGTATTCTGCCATAAAGGAACATGTAGCATTTGCACATTTACACATGAATACATTTTCATCAGGGATATGAGGAGCTGAATTTCATTGAGTTCAGTTAGTGAACTTTAAATTGTAGAAATAAAGGCTCTATGATAGATTTGTTTGATTTGATAATGTTTATTAAATGGTAGTTCATTAAAAAAAACAAAGACTATCTGACTCATACAAAAGCTATTACTATAAATTTGGAATTTCAATACTTTAAATCACAGGGCCAGTATTTAATGACTTGACTTTAGAGATCTCTAGTCTTGGCACCGGTAGGTGAATGAGTTAGAGATATAAATCAGTGGTTTACTCAACACAAACATTTTAATTTTTATCCATTAAAAAAAGTTGAATTGTTTTTTCTTTTTAGGAAAACTTGTAGACTTTGGAGAGGAGAGATAGTTTTGTAGCATGAACCTTCCATGTTTTAAAATATGTATTGAAAAATAATTTACTGGATCAGGTCTTTTCCTTCAACATACTCTAGAGGGAGTCAAATCTTAGAAAGTTATGTTTAATGCATTTCAAGTGCTGTTGGTTCTTTTTATGTATTTCTTTTTTTGGTGACAATCTGTTTTGACTCTATTAGCTAATAAGGACCCAGTCTGGGAATTAGTTAAAACCTGGAGCTAATGAGGCCAAGGTAGAGACTGACTCCCTGTGTGAACCAATTAGCATATTACAGAGAAAATACCCTCTCTCTTGGTCACAGACTGCTTGAGTCAGCATGTGAACCATTGCACACTTTGGCACAAATGGGAAGACAGTGAGAAGAAGGTATGGCGTAAGAGAGTAGTTATGGGCCAGGAAAAACCTTCTTCCTAGACTGGAATAATAAACTCAACTCTAATATGGACCTCGATGATGCCATTAATGAACTGTGTGAACTTGGAAACACCACTTAACCTCTTTGAAATTCAACTTTTCAATTCTGCTAAAACAAGATTGAACTAGAAGGTACAGTTCTAAGTTTTATGATATTTCTATAAAAGATAGCTTATGGTTTGCATGAAAGCATGTCTTGAAATTTTGGGTATGAGCCAGTCGCTCCTGGAGAAATACTGGAAGTTTAGCATTTTGTTCTTAACATACTTGTATCATCACTGAACATGCACAAATGGACTACATATACTTTCGCCAAATACCTCCCAAGCTTTTTCAACGTTTGTTCCTTTTATTGTATTCTTTCTTTCTTTTGGGATTTCTTTAACTTCTAGCTACAACTGTGGAAATCCTATATGTTCTTCAAGGCCCAATCCTTGTCCCTTTTCAACACACTATAGAAATGATTCCTCCTTTTTAGAGAAACTGCACTTGAATTTTGCTTTTATTTTTATTTTTCTATCACGTTCTGCCTTGCATTACAGTTGTTTTGTGGACAAGTCTTACTTTTCAACAAATCTTCCTCCCTCCCTCCTTCCTTCCCTCCCTTCCTTCCTTCTTCTCTTTTTTCCTTTCTCTCTTCCTCTCTTCCTACTTCTCCTTGCTTTCTCCCTTCCTCTTTTCTTTCTTCCTTCTTTTTTTCCTTTAAATACCTGATGTTGGTGTGTGTGTGTGTGTATGTGTGTGTGTGTACTGAACTCAAATCTTTTTTGGAGCTACTAAAATAGATGACTGATAATGCTAGTGCTTAAGTATCCTGAAATAAAGAGATATAAATGTCATAAAATTATTTTCTGAATCCAGAACTAAACACATTATAGCTGTTGTGCTCATCTACAAAGACACATAAAGCCAATGCCAAGACCATTCCTTGGGGAAAAAAATAGTGCCATACAGTAGTATGACACAATAGTGCCATAATAACACTTTATTATCCATAATAAAGTGTTAGCTACTTATAACCATGAAAAAGTTTCTGGTTGTCTTTGCTGCATTTTTCCTGAATGTATAGTTTTTGTTTCTTATATTTTATATGCTTCTAGGTGCAGTTCATATCAAGGATAAAAATAAAGGAACAGAAAAAATTAAATAACTATTTTTCATTTTAACTGCAAAATTTTCTAAAAATAAATGGGATGGACTTTGAAGGCAGATGTATATTCCTAAAGTGCAATAATTATTTAAAACATTTAGATATTGACTTTGAAAATTTTTCTAAAGATCCTTGAACTAGAGAGAACAAAAATTAGGTTTTATTTGCAGCAATGCAAAAAATATTAAAAAGTGGTTTGAAGGAAAAAAAGCTGTGTTGGTGCAGAGGCACAGAAATAAGAACATTAATTATAGCATATTCTCTTAAAAGTCTTATTCAAATTGTTATTGGTGAATTTCTCTTGCTGCTTTTATATTTCTGTCCAGTCCTGTGCCAAAATTTTAAAAAATCAAAAACAAAACAAAAATAAAAAAAGTAAAGCTTCCAAAGAATCTTCTCCATAAGCAGTAGGATTCACATTCTTCCTTCACCTTTCCTCTCTCAACCTCACAAAAATATCCCAATGCCACTATGGTTTCTGTGATTTGGAAAATGATACTTTTTGTTTCTCCACACTGGAAACCAAGGAAGTGGACTCGTATTTCTACTGCTATGGTTAACTTGGGTGTCATTACAAATAATTTAAGCATTTAGATTCAGGTTTCTAAATTGCTCAGCTCTGGCCATCAGATTTTCTGAACACATTCTAAAAATTTTCATTTATATTCATCTATGCCTTCTTGGGTTCTCTTTCTATTGACAGCTAGAGACACTTTGCATTAGATGAAAGTAATATCTTAGTTTGTACACTGAGAGGGATAAGAACTGATGAAGAGTATTTTGCCAATGAATACTTGGATATTGGTTTGTTTGTTTGCTTTAATACTACCTATGTCTCCTTGTCTCCTGATGGGGTGTTAACCATTTAGCATAATTGAAATGTCTGATCTTTCTTCTTGGTACTTTGTTTTATGCTTCTTGATTTTTTGTGCTTCCTGGCAGCCCTCTTTTACTTCCATTATGAACTATATTTTAGTTTTTACTTGTCTAGGCACTTGGAAAGGAGGTATCCTATTTTTAATTCTACTAGTAAAAAACTCATTTTTTTCCAAAAACTTTTTAGTTTCCTTGTTTCTTTTATTATTGAAGGTAAAAATATATTAGCAACTTTTGTTTATTTCGTTTTAATTCTAAAAATTGTATATTTTCATAATTTAATAAACACATCGTAGAATGAAACATACATGCACCTTCCTGGATCCACTTGACTCCACCTGCTTCTCCGGGTATTGGCAATATGCTCAAGGGAGATCCTTGGGTGTCTCACTGTGGGGTCACCTCACTTCAAATATCACTTGCTGTATCCATATCCCCTGGCAAGAAGTTGGGGTTTATTGCAACTGATGAAGGGAGGACCTACAGCAGTATCTAAACTCGGCTCAACTCAACTAAATGCCTGACAATTCTGTTTCTTCCCACTGGTTCTGCATTCAAATCACTGAGCATTGGGCCTGAGATTTGCCTTTTGCAATGACTATATAAGAATTATTTAAAAAAAATTCCCCTCCTCTCCTTTCTCCATTTTCCCCATATTTTAATAGATATTTTATAAATATTTGATAGATAATGTATCCTTTTTGCTTTATGGGATTTTTTTTTTATAGATGAAATAATCTTGTGTGCATTTTCCTACAATTTTATTTCTTCATAAAACAGTGGTTCTTAGGGATGGTTCTATATCCGTGCATTGTGTTCTTGTTCTTGTAAACACAGCATTCCATAGTGTGAAATACCAGGATTGTACCATCATGATGTACCACACTGATTTATTCTATTCCCTTTTGAACTCACATTTACGTGTTTCCAATTTTTTGCTGTTACAAATAATGCTGCGATAAATATTTTTGTAAATGCTTCTATGTTCCCGTGTTCAAATATTTCTTTCGGATAGAGGAATACTATGAGTGAGAAAGCTGGAGTTGAATGTTACGCACATTATAAATTATACTAGATACTTCCAAGTCCTACATCTTTCACCATCTCTACAAATTTTGATTGTGATCATTTATTTTTACCTATACTCTTAACAGTGCTGTATATTATAAATCTTTATGTCAAACTCATATGGAAAAGATAACATTACTTTGTTGTTTTAATTTTTATTTCCTTAATGAAGGATGACAAATAGCTTTCCATGTTTACTGGCCACTAAAATTTCTTCTTCTAAAAGTGCCTGTTTTTATTCTTTTCTCATGGTATCATTTGGGTTCATGTATATGATGAATATTTTACTCTCTTTAGCTCTTTGTGCTACTGAGGTTCTAATTTTTTTTAAATTAGATTTTATACTAAATTATTATTAGCACATAATTATTTTCATTGTGTTTTCTCATTTAGTTTTATTATCGAGTGAGAATTTCAACTTTTTTTTATGCTTAATACATTTCAGCATTTATCATCATTTTTAATCTTATGATTGTCCATTAAGTTCCTAATTTTGATTCATTTCTTAGTTACCAAAAACAAAACAAAACAAAACCCCACAGCCCCCCTGCAAATAAACAAAAACAAAACTTTTCATATATATTAACAGTTTGGTATACAATTTTTTGATGTTTTTAATTCATATATTTGTAAAGATAGATTTTTTTTAAATGGCTTAACTAATGACTATTATTTTACTTTATATTTTTAAAATTTTTGATTGACAAATAATAATTATACATATTTATAGGGTACAATGTTATGTATTAATATTTATTGTTTATAATTTACTTTTCCCACCTAGCTGTATGATGCAAACTTTTTTTGAGTATGTAATTATGTTTTTTCAAAAATGTTACAAGAATGGTATACGTTAGAACCTTTGAGTATCTAAGAATGTTCTTCAGTTGTTTTCACAGATGAATAATAACTTGGCTGAATATTAAATTATTGGCTCAAAAAGTTTTCTCTCAACAGCTTTTGCCAATTATTATTGCAGAAAAAGCTATGTAAGCTGTTTTTCTTTATTTTCATCATATAAAATTATCGTCTAGTTTTTATTTATTTTTATGGATTAATTCTGACATTTGTTATAACTTTTTAAGTCCTTTATCAGTTATATTCTTCTTTTTCTTTGGCTTTTTTCCCTCTAGATGTTCTTTTCGAGGGAAATTATAGCATAGTGACTAACAACAAACTTTGATGTCAAATGGGTTGTAATCTTTTCTCTCTTCCTACTAGCTTTGTTGACCTTGGGTAGTCATTTTACCTTTTTCTACTCAATTTCTGTATCTAAAAATATGGGGATGAGTTGTTTGAGGAAATTAAATGTTTTAAATGTATCTAAAGTGCTTTGAAAGATGCTTTGTGTTAAGTATTATTACTTATTTAGATCTTTGTTACTTCTTCTAAATATCTGTCATTTAGGGTTTTTTTTTTTTATTTTTCTACAGTATTTTGGGAGAATATTTTAAACATTCTCAGTGCATTCCAATTTGAATTCCCACAGTATTAATAGTGTCATTTACACCTACTACTGTGGATTTTAACTCTGTTATTCCATTTCAGCTTAAGAAAGCAATCATTCCTTATTTCATCTACATCTCTTTTCTGTGATTCTCCTGGGTTTTCATCTTACTGTTATGGCTTTCTCTTCTGTTTTATAAATGTTGTAAATCCTTGTTATTTGTTCTTGTTATTGTTCTTGTTATTGCTGTAAATTCTTGTTATTATATTTGTATACTTCTTGCTAATTATACCAAATGTATACATTTTAAATTTATTTTTTTCAAAATTCTGCTTCTTCCATTCTAACTTCGATTTAATGTAACCTTACCCAGGTTGTCATTTTAAATTGTTTTTTAGAAGTTTCGCCTTTCTCTTTATTATTTCTATTATTTTTCTGTTTATTTATGTTTGGTGTTTGCCAGCACACTGAATGTGTGCATTTCCTTTTGGCTTCAGAGTCTGTTTACTTTGGTGATTGCTACATCCACTTCTTAGACCTGTGCATGGCTGGTTGGTGCATGGAGTTATTTCCCAGTTGTTACTATCATTGTTTATCTAGTGTCATTTATCTAAGATGTAATCTACTTTTACATTCCACTAACTACTATATGTCATTTTGAAAAAAAACATATATATTAAAAACTATAATCTTCAATATATCCTTCTTCCACAAACCTTGTCTCTACTTATGTCTGTAATGACTCACTTGTAAGAAGTATATCTTCTAGAAATAAATGTTCCATTACTATCATGTCCATCTGCTATTTCCTTCCCAGGTTCCTAAAGTTGAAATATTAGACCAGAAGTGGACAATGGGGTGGGGTTCCTAATGGTGGGATTAGGAGGTAGAAGTGAGAAGAAATCCTCTATCTGCCTCCCAAATCTATACTTACTACTAAGGATATAGTGTAGTCCCCTCTGGATAGTACATTTCTGATCCATTGAGTTGTGATGAATTAGTTTCCTATCTAAAGTACCTGCTAGATTACTTGACATGCAGTAGGTACTCAACAAGTATATATTCCTTTCTCCTTTCTGGTGGGCAGGCTTCCCCAGATTTTGGTAGTGCCATTGACTTTGCATTAGTGAGGATTACTTATGAACGCTTCCTAAATTCTGGTGTTAGTTTACTATCCATCTTAATGACAAGTGTTATGTCATCTTTTCATTTTTGTAGAAATATAAATAATGAGAAGCTTTATCAGAGATGTCCAGCCTTTTAATACTGAATTCTTTGCGTATGTTTTAGAAATATTGCTCTGGTGTTGCTAGGAAAGATGCATGGATGGAGATTGAGGACAAGGAAGCAAGAATTGTTGGTGGGCTATGTTCATGATCCTAACCGAAAATGACAAAGACTTGAACTCCAGTGAGAGATCACAGAGAAAAGGATGAAATATGCAAGAGATATTTGGCAAGTACAATAACAATGCTTAGTAATTACACTTGATGTTTGGGGGAGGTTTGTGAATAAGAGGAAGCAACCCATGATGACTAACAGATTCTAATTTGCACTATTGATTCAAAAACTTAGTGCAGGGGAGAAGTAAGTTTCAGGGCAGGAAATTAAAAGTTCAGTTTTTGTCATATTAGGCATGTGAAATCTGCAGAGCGTTCATTTGGAGATCTTCAGGAAGTGGTTGTAACTATGGACCTGTATTTTAGGAGATCAGTCAGGATAGGAGATACGGCTTTGGGAATTGACAGCATGTGGAACTAGAATTAGAGGGAATGGATATGCTACACATGAAGGGGCAGATGCCAGGGAAAGACAAGGCTGTAGGCAGGGAGATCAGTTAGACAATTGCAATAATCCTGGAAAGAAATGATTATTGACTCCTTCCAAACAGTAACAAAGCAATGGGAGGACAGGATTACATTTCAGGAAGCTTACAGTGAAATGTTCAGTCAAGAACATGGTAGGGAGGTAATTAGGAGGAAATCAGCTGCTGGGGCAGTGACAAGTGGGACAGAGCATTAAACCTAAGAAAAGCTGGAAAATTTGCTCATGGCTAACATGAGCAAGCAGGAGGGAGGGCAAAGACAAGGGTCAGGTGAAACATTTTAGGCACAGTGGAGGCCAGAAACCACAAACTTGCAGGGAAACAATTTTCGCAGTAAGTGATTTTCTCCTTCTTTCCTGAGGGTAAGAAGCAAAAAGGTTGATTTCTTGGGTTGAAACAAATTTGGAGGTTTTCTAAATGGGCACTGCAATAGGACCAGGGTCTGTGAACTGGCAAAAAAAAAAAAAAAAAAAGTGTTGGGCTATAGGGGTATTGACTATGTAAAGAAACAGCTGGAACAATGCATATGAGGTGGAATAGTTAATATTCTAGGAGAGAAAAGATGGGTAAAGGGACCAGGAACCTTGATTTGGTTGAAGATTGGGTACCTTGGCTTTTGTAAAATAAGTTTGGAGAAGATAAGATTTGCAATAAGTAGTGAAAATTAGATGATTGTATTTAGATTTCATTTATTAATACTTATTCTCTTCCCATCTCAGGCTGCTCCGCATATTAAGTACAGATCATATATGAATGAACATAAAGTGGCTTTATTGTCTGAAGCTAAGGGCAATACATTTTAGAATATGGTCTTTCTGTTTTTGTCCATGTGCTTTAAGATCACCTCTTTACATCTGAAGCCGATTTCTTAGTTATAGTTTGTCTATGGCCTGATATCTCAATGTGATAATTATCCTGTTAGTGATAACAGAGGGGGCTGTTATTAGGATGAACCCTACCAATAAATAAATTAGATGACTATCAGATGTTTTTGGAGATGATAGGTTGAATCGGTCAACATCTATCTTATTTTTTACTGGGGTCATGCTGTCTGAAGCTTTCCTTGGATTCACTTATTAAGAAAACACAAAATGTTTGTACCCCCATAATTTCCTGAAATAAAAAAAAAATACTAACCTTATGATGGCAGTGAATTCACAATATAATGAGATTGACTTAGTAGCTCCTTTACATAGACAGAACAGAATGACCAAGTCAAGGTACTGGATGCATGACTGAAGAATGAGGATGATAGTGGTCATAGAAAAACCACAAGTGATTTTCATTATTAATTTTTAATCCAGTCTAATTTTTATATTTCTAATACCTCATAATTTAATAATAATGAATGAAAGGAATGAGCCTGGTCACTGGTAACTTTGCTTCACTTTCAAAAGTATAGTAAAATTATATATATTATACATATATATATTTATATTTATAAAATATCTTTCATTCTGGTAGGTGAAATTGCTTAATAAATGTGGCAAGTTGAACTAACTAACAACCTAAATATTTTTGTTGGAGTGGCAATATGTGTTTGTTTCTGTGATGGTCTGTTTCCAAAGATAACTGCCTACTTTACATTCCTTTAGGGCAGGGATTTTGTTTTATTCATCTCTTTGTATCCATTCTGAGCACAGTGTTTTAGTGGATGATCAATGAGTTTTATTGCATAAATAGCAGAGAGTGAAAAACTTAAACAAAAATGAAAATTATAGTTTAAAATGTCATAAACTCTAGGGAAATAATTCCATTGATAGAAATAAGAAATGCTTACACAGAGCCCTATCCTGAAGTCCTGAAAAACACCAAAACCATGAATTCCAACGTGTAGTTATTGAAATAAACAGTTCCTCTTTTGTGTGACACTAAGTTGTGTAAGCACATGAATCTGGTCTTGGCCAATTTGATGTGACCAGAAAGACAGCATAGATTAGTTTGGGTGGGTGCACTATTTTCCATTGTCCCTGAAACCTCTCAGTCCTTTTGTCCCCTCTTGAACAGCCTTTTTCATGGTAAAGCCTCTGCTTTTGAGTAGGAGGACTTGTTAGACCACAAACTTCCAGACTCAATTTTTATATATCCTGATGAAAATTCTCAAATTTCTCTCTCTACTGAATGTAAACATCTGTGTGATGTATTTAAACTGAAACTGAGTGTTTGTGAAGATTTGTTGAAGTGGGGCATTTGTATTGATGGAGTTGTTCAGAACATTAAAATTATAAAACAGAACAATCCAAGCATGGTGTGTACTAGCATGTCTGCCTCAGGTCTCCACCTACACTGTTACCTCTGCCGCTTTGGTCTCCTCCCATCATGGACTTCTCTGGAATTTATTGACCTCTTTTTCCTCTTTGTCTGATGTTTTACTTCAGTTCCTACATTTTGTTTCTTCTCTAATATTTATTTACATATTGTGATTCTATATCATCTCAAGCTATATTCCAGCTTGTGACTACCCTGATCTAGATATAATGCAGATTAAAAATTCTTTAAGAAAGGATTTTTGTTTTTAATTCTAAGAAACCCCGATAAAGAGTACCATATAGACATGGTTCATGTTCTCTAGAGTTTTTAATAAAAGGTTTACAGTGTTGCCCTGGAAAAATAAATTAAATGTTGTAGATGTGATAACCAAAAACAATATGCCAATATAATACATTTATAAATTATTAGTGCCATTTGAGATTTGCAACAGTACTGAAAATCCTGAGGACATAAATAAAAACTAAGTGTAAATTGAAGGAGAGATCAAGGATAACTGAGGTAAAACTCAGAGTCAAAGTCATAGGATTTCTTAACCCAAGTTCTATCAACAAAGAAGAAATTTGATTTAGGTTAGAGATAATGCACTCAATGTATCTTTAGGTATAAATGGGTTTATTTTTAATAGGTATGATAGATTTTTGAAAGTGAAGTTATATAAAACAAATATTTTGGTATCTAAAATATAATAGACAAACACAATATGAAGCACATACATTAGTTAGTCCACTCTTTTAAATTTTCCCAAGCCTATGATAAATCTAAGTATCTCTTATCTTAAGAAGGCAATTAACAGAGATGAATCTGTTAACATAGTTCTCTTACATGCAAACTATTTTTAATGATTTTTTAAAAAGATCCTGTATGAGATTTTACACTGCTTGAATGCTAACAAGTTAGTCTGCCACATTTCATGGATGCTAGCAAAAGATATAAGACTCCTGTTTCAGAAACAAAGGATGTTAGTATTAGCAATAGCAATAGCTAGAGTATCAGTTTTTACCTTGATGCTAATTTGCCATGCCCCAGTTTCTATAAAACAGTGCAGATAAGATTTAGGTAATGCCTGAAAATGGTTATACTAAAGGAGAAGTGTCCTGAGATTAAAGAGCAAAAATCTTTTATAATAGGCAGTAACCATTCCTGCCATTTGTTCTGAAGACAGACATAATTTTTATTATACTGGACAGTAAGCAAACCTGCCCTTTCCCTTGGTGGGAAATACTGTCTCTATGTACCAAGGCTCTTTGTGTTACAAGTATCCTCAAAAAGATAATATAGAAAAAGGACAGAAAGTGGTTCTGCTCACAGAGGTGGAAAAATGGAAGAGACTCATGGAGAATTGTCTCCTAATAATTTCCACTTTCTTTTCTATGCCACTTTGGTATCTACCGAAGTTTCCAATGACCAGGCAACTCAATAAGCCACTCTAATATGTCCAACAGGAGCTAGGGCTAAATCTGATCAATTTGTCTAATAAAGCATCTAATTAAGTTCACTATCAACAAGACTCCAGGCAGCAGAATGAAGTGAAAGGTTGAGTATGGCTGAGTTTGCCATTTCTACTCAGCTAGGAAAGTTATTACCATCCCTTTACTGTGTGTTTTTGAAAAATTTTTGACATCTCTTCTCTCTGGCTTTGATTTCTCTTCATTTCTTTTTTTTTTTTTTTTGCTTTTATTTCTTTATTTTGCGTGTGTGTGTGCGTGTGTGTATGTGTGTGTGTATTTGTGATATTTTAGAAAGGAGGAAAGGTAAACTCAGGTAATCTATTCACCGTACATATCTGGAAGCCACATTTCTTCTATATCTGGATCTGTATTTATGGATTAAAAGACAATAAGTAAATTACTTTTCAGTAGTGTTTTACTGACAATGTGTAACAAATGTGCCACCACAAAAAACTGAACTGATGAAATGAAACATAAAACAACCCAAAAAAACTGAAATATATATATATATATATATAAAAACCCCTTATTCCAAAAATTAAAAGCCATGATTTTTAGCATTTGCCAATTTTTATAGTGTAAATACCCTTAACATAGCCAATATCAAGCTACTAACGTGGTATCATTGACTGCGAAGTTGGGAAAAGATGCACACAATGGATTGTCATGAGACAGTGGGAGCTGGCGCTAGCACGCTATTGATTTCATGAATTTAATATGAGAAAAAAGTTAAAATAACACCTACAGAAAATTCCTTTCCTTTAGCTATCCTACACTTAAGTTATCCAGTGGTCTGAGAAGGCTATTACATATTCTGCCAAAGCAATGGTGCTAAGGTGGCCTCAAGAGGGCCAGGACATTGTAAGAGGACTTGACATTTTTCTCTTAGTGCAAAGTTCTACCTAGATGCCTTCTCAACTCGATATCTCTGGTGGGAAATATCTAGCTTAATATGCCTTTAACCTGACTGATCTACCTGCCATTCAAAAGAAAAAGCAAAAAGCTCTGACTGCCTTACTTTATTTATTCACAGCCAATATAGCACTATCATGAACCTTTCACTACATGTCACTTCCTTCTCTGATATCTGACTCCTTCATGACCTTTGGCCTCATTTCTTGTCTATGTCTTTATGTCTGTTTCTTATATCTTCTGCTCAATAATATTCCTCTGATAGTCACCAGTAATTCCTGTGATTATAATAGTGCTTGTTCCTTGGCTTACATTTGCTCCGCCGTGCTCTGCAAAACAAATCTGATCCAACCAGACTCCTGGATTCTGTCTTATGCCTGAGAACTGGTCTGCGGGGTTGAAGTCCACACTCAGTTTTCTCTAGCCTTATGAAAAGAAGCAAGACTCTACCCACAGCATGAATGTCCTCTTTAAGATCCCCACCAGATGAACATCAAGCTTTTACTTGATTTCTATCTTCTGGGTTGTCAGTACAGTAACAGGAATCAAATAGTAATAAACACTTGGGAGGTATATTTTGAAAACTATTTCAATAAAGATCCAGACCTTGGATTTGAAATCTATTTCAGTATGAATCAGATATATGCATTAAAAAGTATGAGGAATATATTATTTTCATAAGATATATAGAATTGCCCAATCCCAATGATTCAAATATTATCTAGGCCTCAGCAAATCAAAAGGTGTGTGACAGATGTGGCCTTTTCTGGATGAGATAGCTATTTTGTAAGAAAAGACCACAAATGTTTAAAATATATGACCTTTCAAATAATAATTTTGCTACCCCACACAACAGTTCGTGAAATTTAAGCACGTGAAAAACATGGTCGAAGAACTGACATGAAGTCCAATGTTCATAACTACTTAAGATCTTTCAACCTACATAATATCTTTATTCTATCTTTCCTTACATTATTAATATTTGATTCTACTCACAAGTTTCCTATTTTAATTTTTTGATATTTTTATTTTCCACATTATTTTATATATTTTTATAAGATGTGAATTAAAGGAAGGCATGAACATATATATGAAATCTTCACTGATTTTATTTCTGGTTATTTAATTCTTGGAAAACTTTAGAATAAAACATGGCTTTAGCTATATTCCATGAAGATGCTAGATTTTTTTCACTCTCTTATCAGAGTGCTAGGGGAGTGTGCTGTTCTCAGAAATACTACCTCAGTGTTTGGCAGCATGGGAATTCCTGTGGATTGTTTGGAAGTCAGAAATTTGTAAAACTTTAGGATGTATGAAGGCCTTAGAAATTAAAAATAATATTATTTTGAACAAAGGAGAAAACTGAGCTCCTGGGAGGTGAAAATAACATGATCAATGACATACAATTAGTTAATGGCAAAACCTGGACCTCAATTCAAATCTCCATATATCGAATTCAACATTTTTTTTCACTATGAGCTGCTGTTATTATTTTAGCTTGATATTCAAAAATGAATTAGAATTGCACAATTCAAAAATGAAAACTAATGCTACTTAAAAGACAAGATAATACTCTTAGGGACTGTGAAGCTAATTTATACTGAATTACTTGAGGAAATGGAACTCACAACCAGTATGTAGCGACAGGTCATCAGGTTAAAAAATCAGCCAGAGATCTTAAAAACTTAGGGTATTTTGTGACCAACAGCATTTGAAGTTATACAAATCAGATAAAGATAATCAAATCTCATACCACAGCACATAAATTGATTGCCCTAGGGATCCAGCGCCTCCTTCTCTTTCTCCCTCCCTTTCCCTTATGAAGTAATTTCTTGGCCCTTACAACTGTTTTCACGATTTATTCGAAGTGTTGCTGCCAGAGTCCCATTCCATTTGGCACAAAGAAGGGAACAAAGCCCCCAACAACTCCACTGCTTTCTACAAGGGACTTGACTCCCACTGTCTCTATTTCTTGGCTTTGGGTAATGACAGATTGCAGAATCAGATGTTGCACAGAAGTCTTGATAACAACTTAGAACGATGATCATTGCTTTCTTACTCTGTCAGATTTCCTTTTTTTTTTTTTTAACTAGAAAGTTTACTTCTAGTATACTGCTAGGACCTAAAGAGATTCTTATCTCTGTCTTCACAGTTACATAATTCTCTGTGGCAGGAGTGCAACTACTGACCCTCTAGAAGATCAGACTGATTATTTTTGTAGGTCTATTAACTTATTTCACAGGCTGCTAGTGCATTTTAATCACTCTAGAATTCATTTAGCAACTCTTTCATACTTGAACCTGATCTGAAAATAAAAATCACTTTTTGACTATCTTGTAAATAATTATTATATATTTAAGAAATCAAGCTCAGGGGAGTGTGATTTCCATAGTTAGGAAGAGCATGTATGTACTTGGAATCAGAAATTTGGGGTTTGAGTGTAGGCTCAGCTACTTACCAGCCTGGTCACCCTGAACAAGTCACTTCTTTGCTTCAGTGTCCTCACCTATAAAATCAGGATAATAATACCTACTCTGTCTACTGCATAGAAATGTGTGAGAATTGAATGGAAATATTTAAGTGAAGACTTTTGTATAAACCATAGTGCTAGGCAAATGGGGGTTATCATCATTACTATCTGAAGAATGTGGGAGGATTAAAGAATAGTTGCACTGCAAACAGCTAGACTGATGAAAAATATCAACTTCAATTTGCCTCCAAATGATGGTGTATTTAATTGTTTCAGCTCTGTAATATTGCTATCTGTGATAAAGAGTTATAATTGCTTTTTATGAGGGCATTCATCCTGATCAACTATGCTAAGGATTGGGTTGTGAAAAGTACCTACATGGTAGTGTTTACTGAAACAATATCCAATGTTGAAAAAGGTCCCCAAGAAGAGGGCACTTTTCAAACTTTGGTCCTGTTTGTCCTTAACTTGAAATTCCATGACATGAAACTAATGTGAAAGAATACGGAGACAGGACTCATGTGGCCTGGGTTCCAGTGTTTTCTCTGACTATCCCTGAATAACAATGATGAGCATGATAACTATATGGATAATATTGACAATGATGAAGATAATAGCAGTAATAACAATAACTTTTATTGAGCAATTATTCTGGGTCAAGTACTGTGCCAATTGCTTTATGTACATTAAGTTATTGAATCCTCCCAACAACTCCCTGGTATAAATACCCCCATTTTACAGATGAAGTAATTGAAAATCAGACCTAGAAATCATTGCTATTAAGAGTCAAAATATAATCCTGCAAATCTCATTCCCAAATCCATGTGTTAACTGATTCTCTATTACCTTGATGCTTTGGAGCCTTGGCCATTTCATCAGTAAAATGAAACAACCTGTAAAATGGGAGAAAATATATGCAAATTATTCATCTGACAAGGAACTAATATCTAGAATATACAAGGCAGTCAAACAACTCTGTAACTAAAACATAAGTAATCTCATTAAAAAATGAGAAAATTCTGAATAGGTATTTCCCCAAAGGAGACATACAAATGGCTAACAAGTATAAAAAAATGCTCAACCTTACTAATCATCCAGGAAATGCAAATCAAAATGACAGTGATATTTCATCTTACACAGTTAGAATGGCTATTATCACAAATACAAAAATAACAAATGCTGGTGAGGATGTAAAGAAAAGGGGACTCTTATTCACTCTTGGTAGGAAGGTAAATTAGTATAGCCATTAGGAAAAACAGTATGGAAGTTCTGTGAAAATTTAAATAGAACTACCATGCAATCCAGCAGTCCCACTACAGGGTATTTATTCAAAGGAAAGGAAACCAGTATATCAAAGAGATACTTGCAACCCCATGTTCATTGCAGCATGATTCACAACAGCCGAGATATGGAATGAACCTAAGTGTCCATCAATGGACAAATGGATAAAGAAAATGTGGTATAAACACATAGTGGAATAATATTCAACCATAAAAAGAATAAAATCCTGTTATTTGCAGCAACATAGATGAAATTGGAGGATATTATGTTAAGTGAAATAAGCCAGACACAGAAATTATGTTAAGTGAAATAAGCCAGACACAGAAAGACAAATGTGGGAGCTAATAGAGTTGATCTAATGGAGGTAAAGCATAGAATAATAGTTACCTGAGGACAGCAAGGATGGGGTGATGACATGAGATTGGTTAATGGGTACAAACATATAGTTAGATAGATGGAATAAGTTCTAGTTTTCAATAGAACAGTAAAAGAACTATAGTTAACAACTTATTGTATATTTCAAAATAACTAGAAGAGAAGATTTGAAATATTCCCAACATAAAGAAATGATCAGTGTTTGAAAGTATGCTAAATACTCTGATTTTATCATTACACACTGTATATATGTATCAAAATATCACATCTATGCCATAAATCTGTATAATTATTATATATGAATAAAAATTTTAAAAAGTAAAAAAAAATTACATTTACTAAAACATCTAACTGAAAGAGTAGTTGTTGTAAAAATTACTCATTTTCTCATTCTTCATTTATTTCTTAAGCATTCTCACCCTGGCATATGCTATGGCTCTCTTTCTCATACCAATAAGTCAGTTTCTTACATTTCCATATCAACTCTACACACATGACTTCAATATTTCTATTTTATAGAAACTTTATGTTCTTTTTTTCCAGGTAGCTCAAAATGATAAAACAAACCTTACCATGTTGCCAGTTCTCCTTGTTCCCTATCTTTTAGGCTTTCCAGTGTCTCTAACATTTAAAATAATTGTATTTTCTATATTCCATTTATATTCACGTGCATAAAAACAATATGAAATCTTGGGTATACTCTTGGAATATATTTATTTATTGATTGATACATAATAGTTGTACATATTTGTGAAGTACATGTGATATTTTGAAAAACGCATACAATGTGCAATGATCAAATCAGGTAATGGGTATATCCATCACCTCAAACATTTATAATTTTTTTTGTGTTGCAAACATTCTAAATCTCTCTTCTTGCTATTTTGAACTATATAATAAATTATTGTTAACTACAGCCACTCTATTGTGCTATCGAACACTAGAACGTATTCCTTCTGTTGAAATGTATTTTTGTACCCATTAGCCGATCCCTTTTTATTCTCAAAAAGCCAAAAATAGAACTACTAGATGATCTAGTAATCCCAGAGCTGAATACAGATTCAAAAGAAATGAAACCAGTGTATTCAAGAGATATCTGAACTCTCATGTTTATTGCAGCACTACTCACAATAGTCAAGCTATGGAATCAACCTAAGTAAGTGTCTGTCGGTGGATAAATGGATAAAGAAGCTGTGGTATAGATACACAATGGAATACTAGCCAGCCCTAAAAAGAATAAAATCCTGTCATTTTTAGCAATGTGTATGGAAATGGAGGAATGTCTGTCTTTAGCAACAGGCCACCTACTCTGCCAGATTAATCCTGTCTTCACAAAGCCTTTCAGACCTACCCCTTCCTTTTCATTGTTTAGACAATATTGTAGCATAGATTGTTATCAAATCATTTCTGAAACTAGTGTTTGATCTATTTTTCCACTTTTGCTTCATCTGCATAGTTTCAGCAGAACAATATTGCGCTTTGTCCTGCCCCCTTCTCTCCAACTGCAATAGCTTAGAGTGCATTTATGTTGCCTACTAACGGAACTCTGAACATCTTTTCAAGATTGAAAACAAATCATTTGACCCTAATTAAATCTATCGAACTCTACTTCACATGACTTCCAATAAGTTTTCCACTCCAACGTGGTGCTTCTTACTGTCCATACTCCGACTTCTATGCACCGGGCTCATGGGGGCCTCTGAGACTTGACTCACATCATTTCCCTGACTAGAAGCACCTGGAGCATATCTGTGGCTCTTTGCAGTTTCCGAAGCATTTATACAGGCTTACTTCATTTGATCTTCTCTATCATCATAAGAGATAGGTGAGAGTATTTTTCTCCATATTTCTCACATAAAACCTCAGGTTCAGAAAGTATAACTGGCTTGTGGAGATCCCATGACTCTCAATGAACCCACAGTCTTGTAGTCTTGTGATTGTAAAAAAAACTGTATTTACCAGATCAGAACATTTATTAGAATACTTCCCCATGCCTCACTATCTTTCTATTTGTTATTCCAGCCCAATTAAATTATTTTCTCGTCCTTAAATTTTTAATGGCTATAAAAGCCCACAGAACACATATCAGATATCTACACAATAGATGTTTAATAAATATATTCATTTTTATCTCTTAATATCCCTGCCTTCCCTGTTAAATCATGAATCCAAAGGACTAGCGTGACATTTTTTTTTTTCTGGGGGAGGGCGGTTTTAAGTGACTACTATGGTATTTTGATACTCAAATTAATTTTGTTGAATGAGTGAATTCTGTTCTGTCTTTATAGGTCAGAGTTTCGTATGACTACCACATTCAAAACAAAGATTCACTCTTGTCTTTTATTATTATTATTATTAAAAATATTTAGATTTAAAAATATTGTCAGAATTTAACACAGTCATATTTAAAAGGACAGCTTTTATTTTCTCCATAGCAATTTAGTGGTAGAATTAGTATAAGAACTTAAATAAAGTGACTCAACAATGTCCAGTGTTTTGCCTCTTATCTAATGCTTTTAATTTTATTATGAAAAATATTACTTGACATTTCAATCTCACTTCAGTTCTCAGTTATTAAATCTTTTCTGAGAACAAGGTGTGGTTGCTTAGTTTTATCTAAAAATTGAAGAGATGCGGATTAGCTAAGTAAAATCAGTGTTATTCCATTGTGATTAACCCCAAGATTGACAAACAACAATTCCAATTGGCCATCTTATGTGACCTTAAATAATCTTTCTTAGCTGTCATGCTACTTTTACATTGCTAAATTATCTCTGCTTGGCTTGGGCCTATTCATATGACACAATTATTCATGACAAGCCAAGAACAACCAATATCAAATACATACTAACTCACATTTCCTAATCTTTTTGTATTCAACAATCTTAGAGAAAACACTAGATTGGAAATTATTTTTCATATGCCCAAACTGTATTATATATATGATATGAATATATTTTAAATAACATAGATACACATTAAATTATATATATTTTTAAATACTTACCTATAATTATCACTGATCTACAGATTTGTTAAATTATACTGCTTGAATCATGTTTCCTAAATGCGTATTCAAATAAAATGATCATAAACACTCAGAATTATGGGTCTCTCACTGTGGATGGAGTATAGAGATCTTATTTACTGGTAAGCAATGGAACCAGTTCTCAGCCATGTCTTCTACAAGAGGAGTTTCTAAAAGGTCTCATTTGAGATTCTAAATTATTCAGATGATTGGTTCTGCATCCAGAGATTCTAATTAGTGTATATGGGATGGGGTTTAGGTATTTCTCTTTATATATATATTTTACAATATTTTCAAGATGATTCTTATGATTGCCCAAGGTTTGAATTTCAATTTTAGAGAATTGCCACCACTTTTACTCTGGATTATTGTTCTCTTGCAAGATTTTTGCAGATTGTTTGTCTCTTGCTTAGGCATGTCTTGCTTTGAATGTGTTAGGTGTAGGAAATTTTGACCTAAAAAGACAGAAAAGAATTTATTCAGCGAAATTATTTGAATATCAAAGCATTGTGGTAGGTACTCAGAATTCAAAAACAGTTGCTACTTTAGCCCTTTGCCCAACTCTATATGCTTTACTAGACCTAGCAGTCTGTTAAAATTCAAAACATCTTAAAGAAGAATGTCAAACTTGGAGAAGTTGTAATTCTTCAATTTAACAATAATTTTTGAGCGTCTCTCGTCTACTTAGTATAAGGGCTATATTAGATTCATCAAATAATGGCACCATGGGTAAAAAGACTCCTTTGCCATCTAAAGGCTTGCTATAGGGATAACAACACACATCTCTATGAGATATCGGAGGACAAGATGAGTGCAAAGGAATTTAAGAAAAAATATAATAAGTATGGCAGAAAATCTTGAAAGGAGAGTTCACAGTCAAATTAGATCATCAAGAGAGGCTGCATGGAAACTAGAACAGTGGTTACTAGAGATGGGAAAGTGGGGAAGGGAGGATAGGGAGAAGTTGGTCAACAAAGCTGCAATGAGATGAAAGTATTGCACAGCAGGGTGATGATGGTTAACTGTAAGGTACTGTGTATTACAAAATAGCTAGAAGAGAGGCTTTTGAATGTTCTCATCACAAAGAAATGACAAGTGCCTGAAGTGATGGCCACACTAAAACACCCTGATTTGATCATTATACAAACACATATCTATCGAAATATTAACTATCAAATTATACTCCATAAATGTGTACGATTATATATCAATTAAAAATAAATTTTAAAAAGCTGCTTGAAGAAAATTACATTTATGCAGGAAAGGTATGATGTGTAGAAATTTGGTAGATAGAGATGAAAAAAGGGAGTGTTCTAGAATAGAAAAACTGCTTAAGCAAATATTTTGAGGCTGTAAAACACAGGGCCTATTTGAGA
Organism: Microcebus murinus; assembly: GCF_040939455.1. NCBI lineage: Eukaryota > Metazoa > Chordata > Mammalia > Primates > Cheirogaleidae > Microcebus > Microcebus murinus. The sequence continues at coordinate 34,329,223 of NC_134108.1, forward strand.
AACATAGTTCAGCTTGCTTTAAGGGTATGGCATGGGAACAACATAGAATGAATGGAGGCCAATGAACCAAGTAGACAGGTGTCAGATGGGTATTGATATCACCAACCATAGTAGGGCTAGTGGTAGAGAGAATGATGCTCTCCAGATAATAATAAAATACTCGGTGATCAAGAGGGAGGATGATCTACATCTGCAACAGGGTGGGGTTACCATATATTTAAGTCTGATAGCATGTGCTTAAAAACAGCTGGGTTTTTTGAGGGGAAGACAGAAGTGGCAATAAAGAGCATAACGAATATCTACCCTGTTCCTGAGTGTGGAAGAAAAAAATGTAAACTGAGGTGCATGCGAGTTATGTTGGATCTGATATGGTGATGGGACCAGTAGAGAAGAGGCTGGAAATTTGGAGGTTTTGAGAGGACAAACCATGAGTCCCAGAGAGGACAATACAAGAGTTGAGAGTGTTGACAAGGCATGGAAGCTTGAGTTAGACCAGGGGATATGCAGATCCAAATTGGGATACAAGTTCAATTGATTGCTAGAGAGTCACTGGGTGATAACAGGGCAGGTCAGAGAGGGCCTATTAGGTCACTGTATGGATTTGGGATACTAATCTAGGTGAGATGGAGCAATCAGAGAGTTTTAAAAAGAAAATCTTACTCTGGCTACTGTTGAGAAAGGACTATAAGGGAACAAATGTGGCATAGATAAACTATTTAGGACGTTTGTACAATAATCCAAGCAGGAGACAATGTGGATTTAGGACAAGATGGTAGAGGTAGAAATGATAATAACTGGTCAGATTCTGGAAATATGTAAAAAGTAAAGCCAACAAGATTTTTTTTGAAGGATTGGATGTGAGCTATAAGGAAAAGAGAAGTGTTAAACATGACTCTAAACTTTTTATCTTGAGGAACTAGAAGGATAAATTTGTTATTAACATAGACGGTAAAGACTATTGGAGAAGTAGGGATGGGGGAGCATATCAGGAATGTACTTTGGATATTTATGTTTAGGAATTAGACATGAGAATAGAAATGCTGAGTAGGCAGTTAGATAAACAAATGAATCTTTACATAAGAATTTTAAAGAAGAGATATGGCAGGAGTATAAATCGATGACCTGTCTGTATATAGATAGCAAAATATGAGGAAACGATGGACATCATTTTCTCGGTTTTTGATGCTCTTCACCACAAACAAAACTTTCTAAAATAAAAACGTATGTTCTACCAAATTCTACTGATCAAGACCTGATTTCAGACTGAGTGAGATCTGATGGCAAGATAGGATTCAGTTGCTCTCCCCAGTTCCTCAATATTGTGATAAGTTCCACAAAAATAGCTTAAGTTCCATTGAAAGGCAGGGTATACATTCTAAATGAGGAAGAAACATGTGCTATTGTTATTAAGATAGACTTGGTGGTGGCACTTAGAAACTTTTCCCATCAGTAGTCAGAAGCCCAGTGACATATCCACCCATTGATTCATCGATTGAGTCATTTATTTATTAACAAAAAACCCCACTTATTTAGCATCTTCCATGTAGAGTAGAGTAGAATGTACACAGTTTGGTATAGGACAATGTAAGATGTGAGAGAGAAGGAAGATTTTTGTCAAGCCCTCTGAGGTGTTTAGCTTGGGTAGTATCACACCTTTTGACCAAGACAGAAAGAGCAGTGAGATGTATCAGGGCAACTAGGGTTGTGTGAGAAATTAGAGAGTTCCATTTTATTCCTCTTAAAAATCAAGAAAATTATAGACCACTCAAATGGACTGTCTAGTACGGTTCAGAGATATTAAGATGTGAGGGGTCCCATGCCCAAAACCTTGGAACAATTTTCTCCCAGATCCTTGCTACACTGGATATTTATTTTTCTTTAAATCTCAGGTTAAATGTCACTTCCTCAGTGACTTTTCCCTTGCCTACCTTATTCTCTCACTTTGTGTCCTGTTTCTGTTTTTCCTGGCTCTGTTGTCATTTAATTCTTCCTATTTGCTTGTTTGTTTATTTTTTATTTGTTTAGCTATTTATATGGTATATTTATGTATTTAGTATATGGCTGTAGTACTCCACTTTAAGTTATAAGATGGTGATGATCGTGACTATTTTATCCGAACTAACATAAATTCCTGGGACATCGTGTTCAACAAATGTGTATACAATAAATTAATGATGTATATATTTGAGAGTTTATCAATGGCGATCAAAGCCTGGGATATTAATGATCTAAGATAACAAAGAAAAGGACCAAAGAAATAATCTGGGGACACTCCAACATGAGAGCAAGAAAATGATTCTTTTAAAAAGAATCATTAAGGGGGATCTCAGCGAACAGAAAGAGAGCAGTGCCCTGAAATCAAATGAAGAAAGTGTGTCAAGAACTACACTTTGTTGTCATTTGAAGAAAAGTAAAAGCTATACTCCTATTCCTGGCCTTTATTTTTGTAGAAAAATAAAACAAACACAAATCAAGCAAAAACAATCCCTCCTCATTTATTATTTTTCTCTTTCTCATCTGATCAATTCTGTCTATGAACTAAGGATATTGAGTGTATTTTCCCATACATTTCTAAGATTTCCTTTGGATTTGGAACTATCTATCATTTACTTAGTTTGAAATAGCTGTGTTGTATTTTCTTATACCAATGGCCAGTGTTAAACTATAAAAAATATGCATTTGTGTGTCCATGTGGATGTGTGTGTGTGCGCGCGTGTGTGTGAGAGAGAGAGAGAGACACGGTGTGTGTATGTGTGCTCATGTGTGTTCTTTTAGGTAAAAGGAGGGTTTGATTCAATGAAAATATTTCACGGGTTCTATGTGGGTCTGCATGAGAGAGCTCGGAAAATACAAAGTGCATAGAGCCTAAATGTACTGATTAGAAGATCTAAATGTCGCCAGGAATGACCCACGGAGTGAATAATTTGTTTCCCTAGGAACATATGGAATCCACTGACTTCAGGAAATATTTTCAGAGCACACACATATTTCTTAAGACGTTAACATCCCAAGGGAGGAGGAGGAATAAAAACATGACAGGGAGTAATTTAAAATGGCAGGTACTGCAGTTTTCTTTTCCTGTGCTGGAAACCTGATATTTGATATGAATGTAGATGATTTTCTTATGATTGCTATAAAAAGTTGATACTGTTCTTTCCAAAATTTTCTGATATTTGTTTTTTCCTCCTCCTTTGTGGAATTTTGTTGCTTTTGAATGGCTTAGATTGTGGGTACAAAGAAATGAAAACATTGCACATTATTTCTTATAATGTAACCACAAGAAAACGCAAATGTTGAGGCTCTGATTCACAAAAGAATATTGCCTATTAGTTACGGTATGGTTCAGTGGGAAAACGTAGTCCAAAATTAAATTATATTTCACTAGACTGTAACACAATCAAACCTTGATTTTTGTGCATCAGTTATGTTATTTCCCCTTTTAATTTTAATCTTTTCAGCATTTGTATAAGATTATAACACCTCAGGAGATGTAAATGCTGAGGACTTTAATATAGACAACCTAGATTCTAAGTCCCATTTTGCCAGTAATAAGACAAGTGACTTTCGGCAAATTACTTAAATTCTTTGAGTTTCATCCTCCTCACCTATAAAAAAGGGCTGATTCTATCCATCTTAGAAATTATTGTGAGAATTAAATCAGATAATAGAAATGAATAAATGTACTTTTCCTTTCTTTGCTTCTAAATGCCCAGTCTTTGGTGGATGTTGAACATGTTAGAATTGTTGCATACATTATCTACAAATCCTGGATAGCATAATAATCCACATAAAGCTAAGCTTGTAGAGGCAGGTAACATTTTGTTAAAAAATAATTTTAGGATGACTTATGAGAATGTGGTCTTCCTGAAATTAAGCTGTTATACTGTGGAAAGATGGTTCCTGGGTTTAAGAACCATATGCTTCATCTGAGGATACAGATTTTTATTACAGTGGCTTTTTAAATAATGACCCACAGTAAGAAACACATCTTATAACCCATTATACATTCCTTTATATATGTGTACATGTGTATTATGCATGCATTAATGTATATGTATATATGAAACAAATATTTCTTAAAATTTTACATATCTTTGCCATATGTGAAACTCTCTGATATTTTCTGCTCTTGTTTAGTCTGTTTCATTAATTAAAAAAATACTGATTACAATCTAATAATTTGATGTTAAGATGCACCAATGAATGAATGCATCCCTAGCTTAAAAATCTTTCTTTACCTCAGATATAAATGTATCTGTAACAGAGCCTTTTTTTCTTGATTGTATTACCACAAAAAGCATCTATATAAGCTTCAAATTTATAAGATTCTTGGCAATCACCTAATTAGCATTCCTTTTCACAGTCTAAACAAATAACATTATATTTGGACACAAACTTATCAACAATCAAAGTCTCCAAGTTCCAATGTAAGGCAATACTTAAGTCATCTGCCTTGTGATGCTAATGACATTTATATGACAATTGTGTTTGATCCCACCATTTAACTTATTAGATTGATGGGGCTGTTGTTTAAAGGGCAGCAGAAGGCCCCCAACAGGACTGGTTTTATGAGCATAGGATCTGTTTAGGTCACACAACTTTCTGGGCTCAAAAAGTCCTGTTCTTGAGTTGATACTCTGTTGTTATCATCTTGAAATTCTTAAGAATTTCATCTTAGAACTTGTGTTTTGTAAGTGAAGCTTGATGGGATAATAGAACATGCTCATGAGCAGAGAAGGTATGAGCAACATGTGAGCCCACAGTTTCTTGCCATCACATTGGCATGTAACCTTTTTGATGGCCCATCCAATACAAAGTCATATTGGACCCACGATGTGTAGGGTTTTAGCAAGACTCAAGGAAAGTTCAAGGTAGGTGTGTTATGTAAGCTGTCATGTTATAGAAGGAAAGGAAGAGATAGGCCAACCCAGTTTCTGTTTCATTCCTTCCTTAATAAAGGGTAGCTGAAGGTAGAAAGTGCTAGTATTAATATAATGTGTGTGAAATGAAAGTGAAATGAAAACAGTTTTGTTAGTGTGCGGAGTTTACACTGTTCTAGTACAAACAAAATACATGAACATGTGTATGCTACAAAATAGGAATTGTATAATTTCAATGATTCTACTTAGAAGTTAGATGATTTTATATTTGCATCTAAAAGTGGCATTGTACAATATAAAAATGAGCAGTAAAATTTAGGCTAATAATTTAAAATTTTAATTCTCTAACACTGAGGATATCTTTCCTTTTATAATTTAAATAATTTGCTTAAAATCACAAAATAAACCTATATTTCCAGATTCCACATTATATTCCAAAGTAGGAGTTGCAAGCCAAGAAGACCGCATTGTAAGTTCTAGAGTCTTATTTGTTACAATCTGCTCAGACCTCTGGCTGGTTGCCCTGTACCTGTTTCTGGAGCCTCTGCCAGTGCTTTTTTTTTTTTTTTTTTTTTTTTGAGACAGAGTCTCACTTTATTGCCCAGGCTAGAGTGAGTGCCATGGCGTCAGTCTAGCTCACAACAACCTCAAACTCCTGGCTCAAGCAATCCTCCTGCTTCAGCCTCCCAAGTAGCTGGGACTACAGGCATTCGCCACCATGCCCGGCTAATTTTTTGTATATATATATTAGTTGGCCAATTAATTTCTTTCTATTTCTGGTAGAGACGGGGTCTCGCTCTTGCTCAGGCTGGTTTCGAACTCCTGACCTCGAGCAATCCGCCCGCCTCAGCCTCCCAGAGAGCTAGGATTACAGGCGTGAGCCACCGAACCCGGCTTGCCAGTGCATTTTGAAGGGACCAAGGGAAGACTAGCAAGCCATGACAGCACAAAATCAGAAGGAAATGTGACTGGCTTCTACTATTTCACATTTTTGGATTTTGGGTCTGTGATGTGTAGAAGAATGTTCAGCTTGGGAGTGAAACCAACAGAATGAAAGCTTATGTTGGTATAGCTGCAGTTATCAATAAGAGGGTAACTTCACTTCATCCAAATGTTCAAGAACAAATTATATCACCTAAATGAGGCCAACAAACCAAAGAATTCTTATACTCTGACCTGTTACTGAGAGATTTCAAACACACTGTGAACATCCCTATGAACAAAGAGGGTCATCACTAAGTGATTTATTTGGAATATGATCAATGGAATCTGAAAAGTATCTGATTATGTTGCTTTAATCATTCTAAATTTCAAAGGATAGTTGTTCTACCAGGGAGGGGCAAACAAAACAAAACTGAGATTGAATTATTTACCACTACAAATGACAAGAGGACATGCCTGACAGAACTAGGCCCAAATAGTTCAGTGCAGATATCGTATTATTCTTCTTATATTCATTTCCTAAATTAGAAGTAAGTTGTAGAATATAAGTTTATTTGGCCTATACTATCCTATAATAACAATATTTTAGGTGGTGATTAGGTTTACAGGATTAGTATAATTGCCCGCTTTGTACAATCAAACATAATGCCTAAAGAATACAAAATAAAATGTTTTCAGTTTTTCACAATGAAACTATATGAGAAAGACTTTAAAATATTTCTCCATAGGTTGATGCTTGAAGAAAAATATACCTTGATTAGATAGGGACTTAGAAAATGGCAAATTTGTGAAGGTTTTTAAGTAGATTCACGGGCATTTTCAAGGTCTTCAAAGATTAATAGCATTCATAGAATTTAGGGCCAATTTTATTTAAAATTTTATTATAGAACAGACGGGAAGAGTAGGATAAAGGGTTGATAACTTTTTCTGAAGAAATTGAGCATGCAATAGGAAATATATGAGAAGGGGTAAGGTGGCCAAAGTGGTATATTTATAGGCAATGGATAGTAGCCAAGATAGAATTACTTCTATTGTGACAGGAATGAAAATGTAAGAACTTCACTGCAAACACAAATCTTCTCAGGTAAAGAAGTAGGTATAAGGAAGAGATGGTGAGACAAGCATTGGACTTATAAAAGGGACAAAGTGGGGGTGGGCCAAAAGCAGATATCAGTTCAGGCGAAGGAAGGAAATAGAAATGAGCACCTGATCTGGAGGAAAGTTGCATGAGTAAGTGGTATAATCAGGGCTTGTTTCAAACCCCTGATTACATAGGAAGACCGACCAGCCAGAAAGAGACTAGCTCAGTATAGACAGTACTTGATTATGGAGTTCTTATTAAAGAGCAGATATTGTGCTAATCTTCACATGAGTTATTATATCTCTTTCTCATAAGAACCTTAATGTGGATATGATGATTTTGAGGGCCCATAGAGTACATCCCGATTTTATAGATGAAAATATAATATACAGAGGTTGAATAACTTGTCTAGAGACATTCAGATGGAAAGTGGAAGAATTGAGATTTGGACTTAGGAAGTCTGGTATTGGGGTCCTCACTGCTATATGCAAACATCCCAAAGGAACATTAAATAGTCCAAACCCAGGACAAGAGCATCCAGGTGCATTTGGGACCTAGATGGATTCTGCTTGGATTTGCTTACTGCTCCTGCTGTCACTGATAAAGCCTAGTTCCAATTGTTTGGATCTCTCAAATCTCTTACAGGTTCCAGGTAATAAATATCAAATCAGATCATTCCCTATTCTAGCCACTAGGTGGTGGTTAATATTATCAACTCAAGAGTATTTCCTGATATAGGCAGGGTAGAAAAGGACAAAATATTTTCAGTTTTCAGTGGTCAATCTAAGCATTCTTTTTGTGTAGTGGTGCGATGTACAACCTCTGTGGAAAGCAAAATGGAGATACCTTAAAGAGATACAAGTAGATCTACCATTTGATCCAGCAATCCCATTACTGGGCATCTACCCCAAAGAACAAAAGACACTCTATAAAAAAGACATCTGCACTCAAATGTTTATAGCAGCACAGTTGACAATTGCAAAGATGTGGAAACAACCCAAGTGTCCATCAGTACACGAATGGATTAAATAAAATGTGGTATATGTATGCCATAGAGTACTATTCAGCTATAAGAAACAATGGTGATATAACACATCTTGTATTTTCCTGGCTAGAGCTGGAACCCATTCTACTACTAAGTTAAGTATCCCAAGAATGGAAAAATAAGCACCACATGTACTCACCAGCAAATTGGTTTCACTGATCAACACCTAAGTGGACATATAGGAATAACATTTATCGGACATCAGGCAGATGGGAGGGGAGAGGAGGGGATGAATATATACATACATAATGAGTGTGGTGCACACCATCTGGGGGATGGACTCGCTTGAAGCTCTGACTTCAGGGGGTAAGGGAGGAAAGGCAACACACATAACCTAAACATTTGTACCCCCATAATATGCTGAAATAAAAAAACCTAATGTTGAAGGGACAGATTCTTTCATTTTCTAAGTATAAATTGAATAACTATTGTGTGCCAGGCACTGAAATAGACACTGGGAACACAAGGCATAGAGTAGGATGAGGGATATAGACACCTAACCAGGGTTATATATTAATGTGGTAATTGGCTAGATGGAGATATATATCAAATATGAAATTGAAAAGAAATACTGAAAAGTGATGTGTGTGCACCTACAAGGATAGTCAAGGAAAGATTACAAAAAGTTTAGGCATGAAGAGACCAAGACTTAGATAAAGACGTTGTCACCTATGCTGAAGGATGTGGTAGCATTTATAGAACAAAGTAAGGTTGTTTCAAAGATAACCATACTATTAGAGTATGAATTGTGTTTAGTTCCTTTATTTTTAATGACAATGATACAAATTATAATTGGTTACGTCTGATCATCCTGTCATTCTGAAATTGTATGTATTTGAAGAATTTTTCTACTTATAATATTTAAATAATGATCAGTTCCTCACTTTATGTAAATGAAAGACATCAAATTTCTAATTAGAGGTTCTGGTCAGATGATATAACCAGTGTTATTATAACCATTTAGTAATAAATAAATAGAATGCAACAAACTATATACTATATAAATAAAAATGAATTAATATTTTTTGTTTTTTATGTAAGTGTATATATGTGTGTGAATGTACATGTGTGTGCATGTGTGTGTGTGCGTATGTACACCAAAGAATCAACAAAGACAAAATTTTGAATTTCAAGCTTGAATAAACTTGATTTTTCTCAACTTGTCATTTTCATATTTTAGAAAGCCTACATTTGGGAAGCTGAAATTTATGAAGTCAGATGCAATTTTTGTTCTTTTCATGCCAATTAATGTTAATATCAGTGGCATGTTTGTGGCTCAGGAAAATACTAAGGTTGATATTATCATTCACATTGGCCAAAGTGGCAAAATAGAATTCTCTTTAGTTGGCTTTAGGCCCAGGAGCATCAGGGTGCACTGTGCATTGTTAGCTCTCTTGCCAGAGGCCCACTGGAGTAGTTAGGGTGAGATTTAGCCTTTCCTAAATTCCAAACTATCTGGACAATCACCTAAACTTATGACAGTGAGGGTATTTACATTAGAAAACTAGACATGGGCCTTCCTCTGTAGACATTCTAAAAGAATAAAATTAAAACCTATTTTTGAGATAGGTAACTGAATATCACATAAAAACATATAGGTCAAGAAAACTAGGAATTTCTCTTAATTATTAATTTAAGCTACCTACTTAAAATTTTAATTTTCATTCTACTTCTATGAATATATTAGAACGTATGTCTGTAATCTTCCTAAGAAAGCTTAAGTGTCTCTCACTAGAAAGCATGCTATAGCAAAAGCAGAATCTCATCAATTTATACCCTAAAGGATAATAATAACCACACAGAATGACTAAATACCTACTTGTATATATGCCGATTAACCTAGCACTCTGAATGTTACACAGAATTTATTTTAAAAATTAGACTTTGACTCTACAAATTGAATTTGTTCATGATAAAGCAAAAAAGCCTGTAATTTCAAAGCTGAAGGAGCTGATAGAGCAACTCAATAAGGTTTTGATTGTGCCAAGGTAGACACAGAATTTTAATTAGTGGAGAAGATGAAAAGATGTAAGTAATTTGCATAATAAAAATAAAGGAATTTTACCTTTTTGTCAGCAGAATAAGTGAATCAATTAATGAAAAAAAGGAGTCAAATAAAATGAACTTTCCTATTCCTTAATGAGTGGACAGTGGGTGGAGACTGAAATACTTTAAGTAATGTCTATTAATTTTATGTAATCTACTGTGCTGTTATATTATCATCATTACCTTCATTTCCCTACCATTATTACCTAATCGTCAGTAAAAATAATAAAACAATGCTTTCTTGTCTGTATGTTGTGTTTTGAATGATATAATGAACAGAAGTTTGTTATCCACCGTGAGTTGATTTTTGTGAGTGATGAAAGATGTGGCTCCTGTTTCAGTCTTCTACATGTGGCTATACAATTATCCCAGCAACATTTATTGAATAAGGATTCTTTCCCAAGTGTATGTTTTTGTCTGCTTTCTCAAAGATTAGATGACAGTAGGAGGATGGTTTTATGTCTGGGTTCTTAGTCCTATTCCAAAGATCTATATCTTTGTTCTTATGCTAGTGCCATGCTGTTTTGGTTACTATAGCCTTGTAGTGAAGCTTCAAGTCTGGTAAATTGATGCCTCCCAATTTGTTCTTTTTGCTTAAGATTGCTTTAGCTATGTGAGGTCTACTCTGTTCCATATAAAACATAGAATTATTTTTTTCTAGATCTGTAAAGAATGGTGATGGTATTTTGATAGGGATTGTATTAATTCTGTAGATCTCTTTTGGTGGTATAGACAGTTTAACAATATTAATTCTGCCAATCCATGAGCATGTTAGGGTTTTCCATCTATTTATATCTTCTATAATTTCTTTGCTCAGTGTTTGATAGTTATCCCTATATAGGTCTCTCACCTCCTTCATTAAATATATTCCTAAATATTTAATTTTCTTTGATGCTATTGTGAAAGATGTTGCATCTTTGATTTGATTTTTGGTTTGACTGTTCTTGACATATATGAATGCCACTGATTTGTGTGCATTGGTAAGCAGTAATGCCATAGTAGCTGAGGATTTCAACACTCCAATGACTGAACTGGTTAGATCCTCCCAGCAGAAAATAATGGACTTAAACAGAGCTCTAAAATAATTGTTTATATTAGAATAAAAACTACCTAAATTTCACAATGTCAACTTCAGTTTTTACTGCATTATATTTGTTTATTTGGGGGATTAAAATATATTATTGAAGTAATTTTATCTTTTATTCATTTCTCTTCCAAAGATAACTATAAGGTGAGATTTTTCCATGCTAGAAGATTTGTTTTACATTTTTCATATATAGCTAGTTTACTACTAAAGACCATATCTGAAAAATGAATTCATCATAAAGTAGCTTGTGCTCTCTGATCATCCCTTTTAAAAATCTCTGACATTCAGCATCAAAAACATTCATCTCTTTCAGAGAATCCAACCCTCAACACATGATTCTGCACCATTTGATGATGTTAAGCATATCGTGTATGATACTACTTCAGTTATTTTGCCTGTTTCACAAACTTCATTGTAAATCTCATTAGCATTGTATCTCTGGTTTTATTAAGTAATAGTGCTTTAAGTCTTGAGGAAGATCACACTAAAAATAGAACCATTCTCCTTTATTTCTACTGGTCTCTTCCATAGCCTCCCTACTTACCGTTGTCAACTTGGCAGGGTATAAAACCCCCCAAAATACTTTGTGGAGCCAAAAGAATAGTTTATGAGAATGTCTCTAAACCCCCTAAGGATATGGTACAGGGAAAATAGATTCTAATACAAATTTACACCACTCTTAGTTTTGAAGACCCCAAAAAATTACCCCAGTTTGGGAATTAGCCTGAGGTTTTGATTAATTTGTGATAAAGGAATTCAACACAATAACAAGATAAAAGATAAAAGACCCAAAAGATCATGTCAAAATATGCAGAAAAAGCATTTAACAAAATTAAACATCTATTTCTCATAAAAGACTCAAACACTTGGGATTGAAGTAAACCTGATAACCTGATAAAAAGCATCTACATATAAGCCTATAGCTAACATTATACTTAATGGTGAAATACTGAATCTATTTTGCCTAAGATAAGGAACAAGAAAAAGATGTATATTCTTAGCACTTCTATTCAACTTTACCAGAGGTTATAGACAGTGCATTTAGGAAGAAATAAGAGTAATTCAGATTGAAAAGAAAGAAGTACTGCACAGCCAAAGAAACTATCAAGAGAGCAAACAGACAACCCACAGAATGGGAGAAAATTTTTGCAAGCTACACATCTGATAAAGGGCTAATAACTAGAATCTATTTAGAACTTAGGAAAATAAACAAGAAAAAATCAACCAACCCTATCAAAAAATGGGCAAAGGACATGAACAGAAACTTCTCAAAAGAAGACAGAATAATGGCCAACAAACATATGAAAAAATACTCAACATCTCTAATCATCAGGGAAATGCAAATGAAAACCACAAAGAGATATCACTTAACTCCAGTGAGAATGGCCTTTATCAAAAAGTCCCTAAACAACAAATGCTGGAGTGGATGCAGAGAGAGGAACACTCCTACACTGCTGGTGGGACTGCAAACTAGTTCAACCTCTGTGGAAAGCAATATGGAGATACCTTAAAGCGATACAAGTAGACCTACCATCTGATCCAGCAATTCTACTACTGGGCATCTACCCAAAAGATCAAAAGTCACTTTATGAAAAAGACACCTGCACTTGAATGTTTATAGCAGCACAATTCACAATTGCAAAGTTATGGAAACAACCCAAGCGCCCATCAATTCATGAGTGGATTAATAAAATGTGGTATATGTATACCATGGAGTACTATTCAGCTTTAAGAAACAATGGTGATATAGCACCTCTTGTATTTTCCTGGATAGAGCTGGAACCTATTCTACTAAGTGAAGTATCTCAAGTATGGAAAAACAAGCACCACATGTACTCACCAGCAAATTGGTATAAGTGGATCAACACCTAAGTGGACATATAGGAAAAACAGTTATTGGGTGTCAAGCGGGTGAGAGGGAGGAGGAGGGGATGGGTATATACAAACACAATAAGTAAGATGTGCAACATTTGGGGGATGGTAATGCTTGAAGCTCTAACTCAAGGGGGGAGGGGGGCATGGGCAATATACGTAACCTTAACATTTGTACCCCCATAATATGCTGAAATAAAAAAAAATAGAATAAAATGTTATCAACTGAAAAAAAAAGAAAAGAAAGAAGTAAATCTATCATTTTTTTCAGTTGACATGATTTGTCTATGTATTCTGACAGAATCTATAAATATGCTTGTAGAACTGACTTTATTTACCAAGGTTGCAGAATATAAGATCAATATACAGAATAAATTCTATTTCTATATTCTAGCAATGAATAATTAGAAATTAAAATTAAAAATATCTTTTGAAATTACATATAAATATGAAATACTCTGGGACAAATCTGACAAATAATGTGAAGGACTAGTAAGCACACTTGAAACTACAAAGTATTATTGAGAAAAAGTAAAGAAGACTGACATAAATTAAGTACTATATTTTGCTGATGAGTCAAAAGATTCAATATTGTTAAGATGTTATTTCTCCAAACTTCTCTTTTGATTACCTACAATTCCACTCAAAATTTAGCAATGTTTTGGGTAGAACTGTGAAACTAATTTAAAAATTCACATGGAAATGCAAAAGAACTTTGCATTAGTTCTCTATTGCAGCATTAATAACGGCTACAATTTGCTTAAAATAAACATCTATTTCTTAGCTCACAGTTCTGTAGGTCAGAAGTCTGGCATATCATGACTAGGTTCTCTGCTTAGGATGTTTAAAGATGTGGTTAGAAGGTATCAAAATCAAGGTGTTACTGGGCTGAGTTGCTGTCTAGGGTTCTGAGAAAATATCTGCTTCATCATTGTTGTTTTCAGCAATTAATTCCATGCAATTGTTGCACTGTAGTTGCTGTTTTATGCTCAGTTGTCACCTAGATAATCTCTCTTTCTTAAAATGTGCCACATAACATAATGTGATCATAGGAGTAAAACTAATCAGCTTCATGGTCCCAGAGATTATGTAGAGCATGTACATTGGGTGAAGGACAGGAAATCTTTGGACCATCTTAAAATTCTGGCTACAGTGTGCTAGAATATACAAACAATTTTGAAAAAGAACTAAATTACAAGGCTAATGGTACCTGCTTTAAAGATCAAACTACAACTATAGTAGTAATCAAATGAATGTGGTATTGGGATAAAGATAGAAAAAGAAATCAGTGAGGCATAATGGAGGGTCCAGAGATAGTTCCACAAAAATATGGACAACTGACTTTTGACAAAGTCACAAAGGCAATTAAGTAGATGAAAGATAGACATGTCAACAAATAATGCTGGACCAATTGGACATTTATATAAAAAAGGGAAATTTAATTCATACCTTATATTGTATACAAAACTTAACTCAAATGTACACACATTTGACTGTAAAACTTAAAACAACCAAGTTTTTGAATGAAGGCACAGGAGAAAAATTTTGTGAGTTTGGGATAGCAAAGATTTCTTACATATGACAAAAAAGTATGGCCCATGAAAGAATCAATTGACAAATTAGACTTGATCAAATTAAAAAACTCTGTTCTCCATAAAACATTTTTAGAATTCTGGTCCAGAAAAAATAAGCTAGAAAGGTAGACAGATTACCAATAGGAGAACACCAATTTGGATGGCAAAAGAATTCTCATCTAAAACTATGGTGGTTAAATGAAGTCAACACATTTTTCAAGTGCCGCAAGAAGTGGAAATTATTCTATGTCCATGAAGCTATCTTTCCAAAATGAAGAAAAAATAAAGATATTATCAGATAAAAGAAAACTAAGAATTTATCATCAGCAAACCTACCTTAAATAATAGCTACAGGATGTTCTTTAAACAGAAATTAGATGACAAAAGAAAGAATTTTAAGCCATGAGGAAAGGATAAAAATATAGTAGAAAGAGCACAAATATTGGTACATACAATAAAGCCTTCTCTTTATGAACTTTATATATCATTTTTGATGACTGGAAAAGATGATATTTTTTGATACTCAAAGCAATGATATTTAAAAGTAATGAGAATAAGAGACTTAAGTGGAAGTAATGTTTCTCTACTTCATGCAAAATTGTAATGTTGATATTAGAAGGCTGCGATAATTCATACAGCTACCAATAAGAAAATTATGCAAAGAAATATACTCAAAACTGCTGTGAGAGGGAATCCTATAAAATGTTTAAGTAACCTCAGGAAGAGAAAAAAGAGAAGCAGAGAAATAAGAACAAGAGGAAACAAACAGAAAACAAATAATAAAATGAAGACTTAAGCTCTAACATGTCAATAATTATCTTAAATATAAATGAACAAAATATATTAACTAGAAGGCAGATATTGTTAGAGTCAATAACAAATCACAACCCCACTATATGCTGGTTTTGAGAAACTCACCTCAAATTCAATGACTAAAGTGAATGTAAAAGTACAGGATATGTTATGCTGATATTACTGTTTAAAAAGCCAGAGTATCTATATTAATATCAGATAAGTTAGACTTTAAAGCAATGAAGTTTACTAGACATAGAGAGGGATATCGCATAATGATAGAAGCATAATTCAATAGGAAGACATAATAATCCTAAATGTGAAGGCAAGAAACAACAGAGCCTCAAAATACATGAAGAAAAATTGAAAGAGTTGAAAGATGAAACCGACAAATCTACAATTATCATTGGGAACTTCAACAACTGACATCTCAGCAAGTGATAGAAATGTGAGACAGAAAATCAGAGAGTATGTAGAAAACTTGAGTGACATAATCAACAACAGGATTTAATTGACATATATATAGAATATTCCAATAAGGAAGTGCAGAATACACATTCTTTACAAGTATTCATGGAACATCCACCAAGATATGGTATATCTTGAACAAAAACATTTTTATAAGCCTCAAAAAATTATAACAATTTAAAACATAGAGAGCCTTTTATGACTATTGTGAAATTAAAGTATAAATGAATAGCATATTATTGAAAATTTTTTAAGCTGTCAGAAATTAAACAACATGCTTTCAAATACAGTCATTTGCCATGTAACAATGTTTTGGTCAACGTTGGACTGCATGTATGATGATGGTCCTATAAAACTATACTGGGGCCAAGATAGCAGACTAGAAGCAGCCTGCACAATGCTACTCTCATGGAGAGGATTGGAAATGGTGAATAGATACCCAACTTTGGATCAATTATCTGGATGAGAGTATGGGGAATCCACAGAGAGGAGGTGGGAGTGAAGTGAAGAAGAAAAGTGGGACCAGCTACTCAGCTGGACCAGCACTAATCAGGGGAGGTACCCACACATAGTAAAAGGAAAGAGGATAAAATCCTATGCTCCACATTTCCCCTGAGGATACTGCAACTGTAGCAGTGGAAGGGACCCTGTACAGCAGCAGGCCTCTGGACTGATATAGAAACCTGACTGGAACCTGTGCAATTGAATTGTTCAGGAGAGATGGGACGGCTAGCTTGTGAGACATGGGCACTGTGGCTGGTACATCCCAATCCCACAATGCTACTTTTACCCAGGAGCCATATCTGTGACTGCACCCTACCCCTTCCCCCTGTCAGCTGAGGAGGGAACCCCAGTACTCACAAGTGCCCCATAGGCCAGTGATATGTACCTCCACCACTGCCACCACTACTAGGCAGAACAGGAGAGCAAGGGCATAGCACCCACTGCTGTGGCCTGGGAGATCCTGTTCAACCTACACTTCCTGTAGGACCTGGGTGGAGCACATTCCCATTCCCTGTGTGCTTACTGTCCACTGCTGAGGCAGCTGGACTGCTGCTACCACTGCTGCCTGAAAATCCCCAAGCAGGACAAAAGCCATTATTGTTGAAGCCTTTGGTTCTGGATGGACTGCACACCACTGACCTGTACCATCCTGCACAAACACCCTGGGTGCTACTCCCTGTGTGTGCCCTCCCCACGCACCCTGTCCTGTGGCCACCCTGGTCTGCACATGTGAGTACCATGCCCTACAGACCTGCTCCATGCCAAGAGGTGCCCTGCCCCCTGAGTTCAGTCTGTTTGAGGGGCCTTCTCTACTCCCTACATAAGCTGTGACTTGCTGACTTACTCTACACTGGGGGCTACTCTCATGACAGTGGCCTATAGGGCTTCTACATCATGAGCATCTGTTACACTCTGTGCCACACCCTGCATGGACCTTGCCCAGGCCATGCACCTGGCACGTTGGCTTCCCAGGCCTACATGTGTGCATGCCGTTCTCAGCAGACCTCCATCCTGCACACATGCCCCCTCTTTCTGGCCAGCTCCATCTCATGTGCATACCTGGTACAGGGTCTGGCCCTGCCACAGCAGCCTGGTGACAACTGTAGAGTCAGAGGGTAGACACAGCAGAGGAGCAGTGTTTAAAGGATCACAGTGCATCTGCCCCTCTCTTGCCTGGTTAGGCTTCTAGAGTAAGACGCAAGCATGCTATCTAGGGACCCATTTCTATCTTCACTGAGCAACAGATGTCTCAGCAGAGGCAAACAGGTGTAATATATCTGCTATCTGTTTTGAGATGAGAGACATGGCCCTAAATGAAAAAGTACCAGTACAAAAACTCTCACAACTTGAAAAAACAAGCTGTCTGCACCCGAAAAGGATCACAGTAGCTCTCCAGCAATCGACTCCAACCAAAAGAAAATTGTTGAAATATCACAGATGTGGAATTGAGATTAAGGATGACAAGTAACATGAATGGAATGAAAAGATGATAGAAAACCATTGCAAGAACACCCCCCCCAAAAATAATCAGGACTTGAATGAAAAATTCACTGAAGAGATATATAATATTAGATAAGAGACAACAGAACTTGAAATGAAGAGTCATTTAGTGAATTTCAAAATATATCAGATGCTTTAACAACAGACTAGAACAAGCAGAAGAAAATATTTCAAATCTCAAAGACAAGGATTTCAAAATAACCCAGTCAGTAAAAAAATGCAGAAAAAAAAAACAAACAAAGAAGAATGAACAATCACTGAGAGAAATATGGGATTATGCAAAGGTAACTAATGTAAGAATTACAGGTATCCCTGAGGTAAAAGAAGAAAAAGAAATAAGCTTGGAAAACCTATTTGGAGAATAATAAAGGAAAACTTCCCTGATATCACTAGATATTTAGATATCAGATACAAGATAGCACTGAACACCTGGAAGATTCATAGCAAATAGGAAATCACCAAGACATATAGTCATCAGCCTGACCAAAGTTGAAGTGAAGGAGAAAATCCTGTAAGACAAAAGAAACAAGTTACTTGCAAAGGAAAACCCTTCAGACTAACAGCAAACCTCTCAGCAGATACTTTTCAAGCCAGAAGGGATTGGGGTCTCATTTTTAGTCTTCTTAAACAGAATAACTTCCAGGCAAGAATTTTGTATCTGGTAAAACTAAGTTCCACAAATGAAGGAGAAATAAAGTCTTTCCTAGATAAGCAAACACTAAAGGAATTTGTCACCAGTAGACCTGCCCTGCAGGAAATGGTTAAAAGTGCTCTATACATGGAAAAAAAACAACCAATGTAAAAGCACCCCAAAATTAAAATTCACAACCCTTATAAAACAGTAGCACAGGGAGAAAATGAAACAACTAGGTTTTTCATTTAGCATGATGAACAAAACAGTATTTCACATTTCAATACTGACATTGAATATAGATAGTCTTAATGCTCCTTTTAAAAGATATACACTGGATGAATGGATGAAAGAAAACCTTAAGTATCTGCTGTCTCCACAAAACCCACCTAACTCAGAAGGATACTCATAGATTCAAGGAAAAGGGATGAAAAAATATTCCATGTGACTGGAGACCAAAAGTAAGCAGAAGTTGCTATTTTCATATCAGATAAAATAGACTTTTAATTAACAATGGTACAAAAGGACAAAAATGATCATTATATAATGAAAAAGGCAGCAACTCGGCAAGAAGATACAACAATCCTAAATATATGTGTACCTAACACAGGCACCTCCAGATTCATAAATAAAATACTATTACATCAAAGCAAAGGAATAAACAGTAACATCATAATTTCTGGGGACTTCAACACTCCATTGACAGAACCAGACAGATCACTGAAGCAGACTGAGTCTTGTGCTGCCGATGGACATCTTGCTGAACACCTAAATTGCCATGAATGTAGAAGGAGGCCAAGCAGAAATGGGAATGCTGAGAGGTGGAGGGCAAAACAGGGCCCTTGTGACACCATTTAAACTCCTGGAGTGAACATTCAGTTCATTCAAAAAGTGTGAATTGAACATCTGCGTTACTCTAGACCCCATTCTGTACTCTAAGGTATGGCGGTGAACACAACAGAAAACTTCCTGCTCTTAGGAAAGAGAGACAGACACAGACATGAGCATATACATACACACACATACATACATACATACACACATACATACTAAGTCAATTTGTTTTAAGAACACAGATAACATAGAACATAAAGTAAGGGAATGAGAGGGAGAGGTGTTTTGGGCTTGTTTTTTAGAGAGGATGATCAAGGAAAGCAATACTGGAAACAAGAAATTAGAACAGAGATGTCAAAGAAATGAGGAAGGTTGTCATTTAGATATCTAGGAGAAGTCTTGGCAGAGAAAATAGTAAACACAAACGTGCTGAGGTGGAGCAAGATGTCTTGTGTGGCTGAAGTAGAATGAATAAGGGGAGAAGGTGGGGCATGAGAAAGAGAGGAGGGCAGACTATGGAGGACTTGTCTGCTCACTATTTTATTCTAAATGACATGGATAACATTGGAATATTTTATCAAAGGTATAAAATAATTTGAATATTTTGAAAAACAGAAACAAAAACAACCTACTGCACAATAATCCAGGAAGACAAGCAAAGAAAGTCTTTTAAGCTATAGTGACTGATCAACCACAACAAATGGTACTGATAGACAATGTGATAGAATGTCTAACATTTGATGACTGGTTTGCAATGTGGGCATTGTAAAAGCCATACATATAGAGTAGTGGAGATGAATCCTCAAGAGAGAATGAAAGAGAATCCTGAATATGGTCCCATGTCTGGATTTTCTAGTTAAGGAAAGATTCCTTGTTATTTTGAGTTGGGTTTCTATCTTGGGATAGCAAATGAAGCCTATTTAATTTCTTTTAAAGACGTCATATTGGTCTCCAGTGTAACAGTAACAATAACAGTGATATGATGCTTTATAAGAAAAATCTTTACAGGACTACAACACAGACAAATTCTGCTCACAGAAAGAATTGCCTTTACCAGCAACTTTTCTGGTCCTGATCACTGGTACCATTATTAGTAGCTGTGAAACTGGACATTTGAACAATTTGTTCCTGATATATAGAGCTCTTTAATGCTGTAATATAAACTTCTCAGATTTGTCACAATCTTTTCTGTGTTTAGTTCTGTACTATCTATGGTTTAGTTTCTGTATTCTGTGTGCAGTAAGTTAATCACAGATTAAAAAGATGCATAATTTTGTTTTATGCTATTTTATATTTCACAGAAATATCCCTGTTAACATCTGTCAAGAAGGTTGCCAAGGAAACTAAAGCATAAAACACTATGTTATACATAAAGATTTAATATTTTGCTTTGTTTCCTTTCTAGTGGACGTTTGTATACATGTTCAGATTTATATTACTCTGTATTTCAGAATTTAATTTTCTTTTTAATAAAAGCAAAAGCTATACTAACACCACAGTGTCATACAGAGGGAATTTCTTTAAGCTTTGAAAAATACTTTTGCAGTACAGTTTTAGAAAACAGAGTATACAGAAAAAGACAGCTAAAGCATACTTTCAGATATCTGGAATTTAGAAAACGAACAAAGGAGGATGAAAATTTCATAATTATCCAGAAAAAATCTGAATTATTAATAAGATTGTGTCATTGAAAAAGGGATTGCAAAATAGTTTAACAGACGAGGATGATCTTTAACTATTTTAGGCTTTTATTAAAAATTCTATGCAGGGATATATAAATCACGATAGCAACTTTTGATGTTTCACTTTAAAATAAGGCAGGGCACAGTAAGCAAATTAGACTTATAGAGCAATCATTTAAAATTATTTAATTGTGTACAGTAAGTTATTTAACCCAAGATATTTATTGATCACTGAGTTGAACTGCTATTTGATTAGGTGTTAACATTGCATTTTTAGCACAGGTGAAAACTACAGTGTTTATAAATATTAAACCACAATTATTTGAACTATAAGTTCTGATTTTAAGGGGAAAACTTCCATTGTGTTACATGGCTGTTATGTTTGATGCTTTAATTTATTTTCCCTGCTTTGTTTCATCTCTTTTTCATTTTCTTGAAAGACTCAATTCCTGTTATTTAAGGCAGAAACCTTGTCTTTTATGTGTTCATATGACACACAGAGGGCAATAAGCTACGCTTCCAACACAATGTTATTTATGCATGCAACCTCTGTGTCGCAGGCAGAATTCCAAGGTGGCTCCCAAATTCCCCTTGGTGTACATGCTTTGCCTGAGTCCCTCACCTGGAGTGTGGGCAGGACCTGTGGATATGATGGACTATTACTCAAGAAGCTGCCATGTTGTGGCAAAGCCACCAGACTAGGCCTGATGGTAACCTCTAGAAGCTTAGACCAGGCTCTAGCCAATAGTCGGCAAGAAAATGGAAGACTGAAATTTTCCAACAACTCAAATGAGCTTGCAAGAGAACCCCAAGCCTTGGCCAATACCTTGATTATGTCCATGTTAGACACTGAGCAGCTACAGTGTGACTGGACTTCTGACCTACAGATACTGTGAGATAACAAGAGGATATTGTTTGTGTAATTTTCATTCAATAATAGAAAACTAATGTGACTGACTTCCTTCCCTGTGTTTTTTCATTCTTCTTCCTCCACAAATAATATAACAATAGCAGAAGGCCTTTTATGACTAATTTCAAAATGAGCTATGAGGACAGTAATTATAAAGGCAACATATGCCAAACTGAAACAGGTTTCAGGTGTGTTAAGGCAACATTCTATAAATGCTGCTCACCTGTCTGTGTCTCTACTGCATTTATAGCTGTGCATTTTCTCAGCTCAGACAAGTATCTTATAACATTTTTTAAAGTGTTCTTTTCATCCAAGAATTCCTAATGAAAACAAGCATTCCTAAAAAATTATTGATTTTATGAAATGAGTTATTTACCATCAATTAAACAGCTATGAATGTATTTACATATTTTCTTGACTATAATGTGTTTTATCATGTTTGTTTCTGAAAATGGGATGCCTTAAATCGATGTCAAAAGAAACTTGCTCCACTGAAGACAGAAGACTGAGTTCTGTAGTTTTCACTGCCAGCACATGTGCAAACTTAGCCAACTAGGTATTTTAAGTTTATATAATTTTCAGTTAATTTGAGTTCTTTGCATTAGAGTCACACAAGCCATTGATTTGTAAATGAAATTTATATCCTCAAATGTTGATTAAAATGTCTTCATAAAGTTAGTATGATAAAGTATCATTGATATGCAAAGTTATTGTTTATGTGGAAGGTAACCTGTCATGAGCCATGATTATTTTTGCTCACCATATGTGGTCAACCATGGCCATACTTTATACTAAAGCCATGTCTAGAGAGTTGCATCTTAAGGCAGAGTTAGCTTTTTACATCATGGCATAAGGCAAAAGTTATATGTTGATAATATTACTTTTGAAAAATTATTTAAACCAATCTGTGTTAGATGAGATTGATGTTACTAAGGTTGAGTAATAGTAGCACTAGTTGTAGAGTTAACTCCCTCTAAATTCCTACTGTAACTATGCTTTTTGCTTTACGTATTTAAGCAGTATCATCTCACCCCAGGTAACAAGCCAATTTGTCATTGTAAATGAATTTCTGCATGTATAAAGCCAAAGTAGATCATAAAGGCTAAAGATTTAAAAATGCAAGAGACAAATGCAAACAAAATGAAGCTCCAGATCACAATATTGGTATCAGAAAGACTTCAAGACAAGAAAGACTTCAAGGACAAGAAAAACATTAAACTGAATGAAGTAGCTATGTTTTAGTAGATGAAGGATACCATAAACAATGAAGTTTTACCAAATAAAATTTTCATAAACCAATGGAACATCAAAATTGATAAAAAAAATTATAAATCAAGGAGAAAATGAAAAGAACACAATCATACAAGAGGAATTTAATACAACTTTCTCCATCTTTTAAAAGCAAGTAGGCAAAAGAAAAATAAATATTTACACTGTAAGGAATATAATAAATCATTATTGTCAACATTTCTATATATCAAATTTTATCAACTGCAAGGAGGAGAACTATTCAGTGGTTCAATTATAGGAAATAGAGATCATTCTAGCTATTTTAAGCAGAAATACATTTGACACAGGTAACTTACTGCCTACAAAATGGTTGGGAAGACAGGAGTAGGCTGTGAACTGATTCCCCAGTAATGATTTCCAGAATCACACTGCCAAATAGGCCTGCCAGGGTTGCTGCTACATTTGTCATAATAGGAAAGTGGGCAATCAGGCAATTAGGTGAATACCACTCGAACTGTCAAGTTCAAGAACACAGCCCTGGGACTGTAATCCAGGGGTCAGAAAGCTGTCACTGACCTTTCCATTGCAAATGCTCATGAAGTTAGGGACTAGACATTGGAGGGGTGCCATATCTCTGTCCTTACTTGTCAGCAGCAAAAGGCAAAACAAAAAGTCATTCTCTGCCTCAATTGTACCTTCTGAATTTCAAAGGATGGAGTGGGGCATTTTTAGCAAAATCTAATTTACATCTTGATCCAGAATTGTCATGTTCTCTTTAGAAATGTGGTTTTTAGCTTTCCAGACTCTGTAGTAACAGACACTGAGTACCAAATGCACCAAGTCCACCTCATCCATGATCCTGAAACTGAAACTTATTAAAAAATGGGTATATACTTGGACACAAAGAATATATATTTAAATATTGAATAAATAAATTCGATATTTAAATTTAGCTTTTAGTTTAAAAGCTAAATTATGCACATCAGTCTCAGATCATGAATTAATAAAACTAGTAACCAATAATAAATATATAAACAAATAAAAACAAATAAAAACAAACTCAAAGATTAGAATTAAAAAATTATCTTGACCATAAAATTGAATCTGCAAAATCTTTATAAAATAATGACAATGAAATATTGCATAATAACTTTTTTAGGGTAAGGCTAAAGGTACATGGAGTAAAATGCACAGCAATATATGCTTTCATTCTTACAGGGAAGACCTGAATTGTAGATTTTCTCCTGGAAACCAAATATATCTAATAACTTTGTCTGCAAATTAAATAAGAAATGGGATAATTTCTATATATCAAATTTTCAGTTTTAAAATATTGTAATTTTCAGGGCAATCAATAGTATAGTGATGAAGATATATGTTCCTAGAGAAATTATAAATTGGTACAAATTTTTTGAAGAGTAATTTGGCAATGTGTATCAAAAGCCTTTAAAATATGAATAAGCATTGATGCAGCATTTTCATTTTGGAGGCTTTATCATAGGAAAAATAATCAGAAATATGCACAAAGACATGGAATATGGGGTGAGTGGGGAACCTGTGTCCTTGGGGCCACATGTGGTCTTCTGGATTCTTGAGTGTGGCCTTTTGACAGAGTCCACATTTTACAGAAAAAAATCCTTTTAATAAAGGGATTTGTTATGAGAAGTTTGGGTTTAGTTGAGGGCCACACTTAGGGATCTGGAGGGTCACATATGACTTTGAGGCTGCAGGTTCCCTGTCCCAATAAAGGTGAGATAAAATTTGGTACAACTTTAATTTAATACTGTGTAGCTATTAAAAATAATATTTTGGAAAAAAAATTTAATGACTTGAAATATATGTTCATAATGCATTATTTGGTAAGAAAGTATTACAAAACAACATATATAACATGATTCAAATTTCTATGCATATCTATACATAGAAATAATGCTGGATTGTTAAATATATTAACAGTTTTTTAGTGGTTGACATATCAGTCAAGATAGGTTACAGTATGATTTGGAAACAAACTCCACCAAAATCCCAGTGGCTTAATATACGACAGTTTATTTATTTGCTCTCACAAGGTCTGTTGAGGGTACAGGCAACTTTCCAGGGCAGCTGTCTTCCATGTGGGAGCTCAGAACCCCAGGCTAATTTGATCATGTGGCACTTCCATAGCAAGTGCTTCCATGATTGCTGTGGCAGGAAAACGGAGAGCCTGTGAAATCATTCAGGTAGCTTTCTCCCTTAAATTTATATTACATGCATAAGCAAGTATAAATGATGAAAAGCCTAAGTATCTCAAATTAGAATCCAAACCTTCACTCACCCCAAATGGTTAAATGTCTCAAATCATTCAAGTGCCTGAAAGTTAGATTCCAATTCATTTCATTCCTTAACAATAATATTGAACATGTCATTACTACACCAGAGTCTCCAGTACCCTAGCTAAAATGAGAAATATTTGCATCAATGCCTTCCTAAAAATTCCAGAATATCTCATCGATAAATAACAGTGAAATTAGATGCAATTTCTTTTGTGATTGTCTCTTAGACTTCTTTGGACACCTGCTTCTCCTTTATATAATGCTCAAAAATGTTAAATATAATAAACTCTGGAGTGATTTTATAGGTGGAAATATATTGTTTATTCCAAGTGACCTGACTTTATTTTTTCCCAGTGGCTGCTATTATTTTGTTTTTGTTGTTTTCCTAAGTTTTGCCAGAGAGTTTATGGACTCTAATTTTCAAGCATCTTGTATTGCCCAACATTGGTTGGGGGCAGGGTTAAATTTTAGTCATGTTCTTCATCTTGTGTGGGGCATATCCTTGCGTTAGCCTTTCTGCATACTGGATCATGCCTTAATCTTGTGTAAAATAAAGCTAATTTTTATCTTGAAGAATGGGTGTTACTTCTATAGTGAACTGTAAGGCTAGAATCATGACCTTTTGTTAGAACTGGATTAACAAAAACTGAGCATCACATTTAGAAGATCACTTTGGTGGGAATACAATAATAGAAAATATGTCAACATTGAGTAACATCTCAAGTTTCTGGATCTGCATTAGGAACAGATCTTAGATCTTTTTCTTTAAGATTGTTTCATCTTCAAGGTGAAAATGATATGTTCCAGCTGGGACTTTTGAATGTGTTATACAACTCACTGCTAATCAAACTGCTCATTAGAGATACTACAAATAAGTGACTTATTCTGAATAGGTGAGATAGGATAAATGATGAAAAAATAGATAAAATTATTTGAAAAGAAAATTGCATGTAGTATTAACAATATAAGATATATGTGATTTTTTGATTCATTCTCCATGTGGTTATAATCAAATCCAACTTTTTCTATTCACATACAAAATGAAATTGGGAATTGGGCTGGGAAGGGAATTTCAATTGGCTTTGACAGGTTGGAGTAATTTTCAACATGGCTTTGAGATAGTGGTTTTGCTTGGCTAATACATATTTTTCAATTTTGTCAATTGAGACAGAAACCCCAAACATTAGAAAAGTGTTTGAATACTGGCTGTTTGGTGCCAGGAAGGCACATTGGATTTTGGTATACAATGTTAAGATCATGAATTTTGCTAAATACAATTGCAAACACATGTTTTCTTGCAAAGCAGGCAATGGAGAACAAATTAAAAAATAAACAATACAGAAATGGGTTTCAGTAAGAAACACAGAATAACACCAAGGGTGTTTTAAAAAATTATAAAATTGTGCAACTACTACAACTACTTTTTACTTTGCAAAAATATGAGAGAACCATATTAATTGTGCTATTTCTATTTTTTAATGGAGATTGAATCATGAAAGCTAGTACTTTAAAAATTCAGCCCTCTCTTTCTTAATGAAGAAATTTTAAATATATAAGTAATTAATTTCAGGACTATTAAAATTTTAATTTCATTATTAAAAATTATTTTTTCTAAAATGCTGTTATGAAAGATCAAAATAGCTTGGGTTGTGGATGAAGGTTATTACAAGACTAAAGAAACAAGCATAATGACATATGATTTCTAAAATAATAAATTTAAAAATTGGCACCATAATAATCTACATGGGAAAATGGCATTTCAAAGTTTATTTCATAAATGGAGTTATGATTTATTCTATATCCATCATTTTCATCACATTACTTCTTTCTTTGAAATACTCCAGAGTTGTCTGATCATGCTCAAATATGGTACCATGATGTATGAAATCATTATTCAAGAATCTGTCTATGTGCAAAGCAATGCTTCCTAATTCTTGGTTCAGAATCTCAAATATTCTAGCTTTCTGATCTTATAATCTGCTCAGATAATTTTATACCGTTATTAGAGCAATATCTCCCCAAAATCATTTCTCTGAGGCCAAGTAGTGATTAAACTCCAAATTCAGAACATGCCAGGGCCATGCCATCCCCCCCCCTTTTTTTTAAATGTACAACTTACAAACAATAGAAAGGATTTAGTTTTATTCTTTTATTCACTCAATGTATGTCTTTCTTTGAGGTGCATATACTTGTCTATGCTTTTCTGACATTTCTCTTGCTTATGTAGTCTGTATTAAATCATAAGTTCCTATAGCACATGGATAATTCCTATTTAACTTACTTTTAAAACATCTAACCCAATGGAATGAAAATATGTGAAGTTAACACATGAATCTTGATGGTGACGGTGATTATAATTTATGTTGTTTCCCTTTTGCTTCTTTCTTGGTGGCACTTAACTAGTAATTCATGCTTGCTGACAGGCAAGTTTTGTATATTTTTGGTGTACATTTTCATATTTCTTTTAGCAAAAATACTACATAAAGACATAATGCATAAAATTTAAGTGCAGTATTTCTTTAATTTTATTCCATTGCTTTGGCTGTTTTCCATTTATCTGGCAGAATTATAGATGAGGCCAAATCCTTAAATTCTTTGCAGTTTTCTCTCTGGATTTACAGCACAAGTCTGTTGATTATTCCATATCAGTCACTACTAATATAAGGCAAACATTAAATAAATGGCAAAGGGGCAGTTAAAAGAAAAATGCTACAGAACAATGCATGGTATTTCTCTTCCTACATTCTCATGTAATCCATCATAGCCAAGACTTTACCAATCTGTTTGGTTCCCAAAGAATTATGGGTATTTTTTCTTTTCTGAGATTTTTCTCTTTTTTGTACAGTTGAAAACTCTTCACTGTTTTTGTTTGTTTGATCTTAAAGATGGAATTCATTGTACCTGGAGAATCTTACAGAGAGTCACATTTCAATATAAATATATAACTACTAACTAACACATTTGGTAACATCAAGCCTTCTCATTGGAATCCACACCAATGCTGCTTATTATTTGGCATTTGTAGGCTCTACATTAACTCCTCATGGCTTTGTACGGCTAGACCAAGATGGAGTTGAATTTTTAAAAGCAGATATAATGTCATATACATTTTTGATATGCCTACATTACCACATTCATAGTACAATTATGGCCTACAATAATTGTCAATAATAAATATTAAAAAATACATCTTAAATGTAGTTGTTGTCATTGCTATTGTTAATTAGTATGGTATTCTTATATCATACTATATTAACTTATAGAGTTTATCCTAGGTCTCAAACAAAATTTAACTTACAAATTCCTAAAGAGAAAACATCTTAGGTGGTGGATCCTTACTTACATATTGTATATATCAATTACAAATCTCAAGGAATTCACTCTCTTATCTTTCCCTACTTCAATGACATTTTCTTTATATTCTCACTTCTAAAATACTGCAGTAGCTCCACTTTGGGTAGATCTGCTGCCCAATGCCCTCACCTGTGTGCAACAAAGGAGGCAAATATATGAAAGAGCTCTTAGCAGGTGAAAGGGGATGGCAAAATCCATATATTTCACTTATAAAAGAGCACTGGCAACTTCACTCAGATCTTTTTCATTCATTGTTTACATAATGTAACAAAATTATAACTGCAATAAATTCAATCTAGGGAGGTGTATGTACTCTGAAAACAGAAGTGAGGTCTGTCAGCTTTATGGCACAAGAGATTAAAGATGAACCTTTATGAAACAGACATAACTCAAAAAGCAGTGTGATCTTTGTTCATTTTTTATAAATAGCCTGTACCTTTCAGTTAGTTTCTAAGGTAGCACTGTGTGCATCACAGTTTAATAACTGAAATTTGTAATGATGGCTTTGAGTCTTCAAGAATATGTTAAATAATTATAATTTTTGTGCATGGTGTTTCAGGGTCCAAAGCACTTTTCCAAACACACATAACCACTTTTAAGGTCAACGAATTTATGAAATTTGGCAAAAAAAAAATTTAAAACAAAAATAAGTGATATCAAAACAACGGAAGAAATCTAAGTGTTCCACAATGGGGAAAGATTTACCGAAAGAGGGTCCATTAGCTCAACAGAATATAATATAGTCACCTATATAATAATTATGAAGACTACACTAACAGTGTCAAGTAAAAAAGTGATCATAGACTCACACAGACATAAGATCGGTGACCACTATGTTAAAGAGGTTTATTTGCTAATGAAGATTGGGCTGGGATGGAAAAACAGAAATGGAAAGGCACCAACAGAGCATAGCAGCCATAAGCACAGATTTGGAGCCAGGTCTCTTGAGTCTGGTTTCCAGGTTTGCAACTTTTTAGTTGCCTTACCTGGAGCAAATTATGAAGCCTATGTTCTTCCATTTAATCATGTCATAAACAAGGATAAAATATCTTTCCCCCTATAGCTGTTATAAAGATTAAACTGAAATAGTATATGTGTTAAATACTAAGAACAATGCCTGGCACTAAGTATTACTACAGGGGTTCACAATGTTTTTAAAAGTAGTTATATTATGTTAGTGAGAATAAAGGAGAATTTGGTGTTATTTCTAGGTAAAGTGAATTAAAATAAAAGATTATATTATGTGAGTTTAACTTTAGTTAAAAAGTCAAGAAATTACATAAAAAATTTGGAAAGATTTTTTTAAGGATAATGGTTAAAACGAAATACTTTCAGATGTTGAAATGAATACAACTCAGCTACCTGGAAAATTCAACTAATAGATAATTTTCTAAAACATCTGAATAGTCAAGACTTTATTATTTTTAATTATTTTACTCTTGTTTACAAATTGCCACCATGTTGTTCTCTAAATTCATTGTTGGTTGTGTTATGTTTGATTAGCCTTCACAGCCAAGTTGTACATTTATTTCATATTTGCCAGTATTATTTATTATAACACTGTCTTCACACAAGTAGTGATAAATAATTGGCTATGTCTCACTGGGCTTTGACATTTTCTTGACCACACAGATTTTTATAGGTCAAAACTTGGTTTTCTCTTTTCTTTGGTGACTCATTTTGCTTTCCATTCTTATGCAATTTATTCAAGCTCCTGCTCTTCATTTTGAGTTCTTTTAGGATTACCCAGAGGAGACCTTTGGTTATCCAGAAATTTGTATGGGTCAGGTACAGGATTCCTTTTTGGATAATGCAGAGGAAAGAAGCTCCCCTGATGCCACTGCAGTTGTCAAGAAACTCTAGATTAATGATAGTTTCTATTTCTAAACAAGTCTTTATAACTAATTTCAGTTATTTTTAGCATTAACAATATCAGCAGTACCGTCATGTTGGCCTCCATCAGGTGCGTAAGACACTTTCAATTGACTTCAGGCAAAGGAGGAAGACCACAGGAATGGATGAATCCAGGACAAGGACACTTACTTCATGGGGTGAAAAAGTCCTTCATTTGGCTCCTTTCTATTAGATCTGCCTTCTCCTAGTGTGACTATGAGAAAATGGGCTCATGACTTTTCCTGCTAGTGAACTGCTACATCCTCAGCAAGTTTGCTTGCTGTTCCTTGGATTAAATTTCTTATAATAAAAGACAGAGATACAACCTTGGCAATGACAGAAAGGCACATGGAAAACTGGAGCACTGATTCTAGGCCATGGCCTGACATGTAGGTCCAACTTCCCAGCTAAAGTTGGCTCCATGTTAGCATCTGGGGCCCAAGAGATAGCAGGTGATAATAAGTCATCCTTTAACTGGTATTCTTATTTTTGTACTTCAGTTGGACTTGACTATTTCAAGAAAGTATTGAGGACTTTAGGGTTCATTTCTCAATCTTACAACCCCTGAGCTTAAGGGAAACATTTTACAAGTTTATAGCACCTAGTATTTTTTCACTGATGTAGCAATTAAAACTGATTTCAAATAGCACTTGACTCTGAATTACAGCAAATGCTCTGTAATTATCTGAACCAGAGAAAACTGGCCAACACCTGATTTGTAATTGAGCTGACAGTATCCTATTACAGTCACCTAGGGGCATCTTCTTTGAAATATTAGTGGTATAGATTATGAAGGTCAAGATCAATAGCAATCTCATTGCAACACAGGAAATAATGGGTCAATATTTAAATATATTATCTTTTATCTTTTTAAAAATTTGTTTTCCCATTTACGTGTGTCCAGATCCTACTCCACCGTGTATAGGTGTTCATCTGGAGCCACGAGGGTTCTATAGTCTTTGGCTTGAGAGAGGATTTTTGTCTAAAGATGTGGTAGACACCAAAATCAGGGAAGTTAACAGAGCCAGGTGTTGAATGAAGAGTCAAACTAGTATCAGTCAATGAGATGATTCTGAGCGGGCCAACAAAATTAAAGTGTGAATGAATTTGAGGTCAGAATCTCGGAGTAAGTTTTGTGAGAGTAGGAGCAGCAGGTTGAGTTCTGGAAGACTGGGGGATTAACAGGAACTGTTAGCAGCTGGGTTTTGACGTCTGCTGGTGAGTCATTCCTCCATGTTTAATGGGCCACAGGAAGACAGGGCACCATGATTCTTTAATTTCTAGACCAGTTCTTTGTATGTATGTATGTATGTGTGTGTGTGAATGCCGTTTTGGCACACAAGATAAAAAGTCAAGTTCTCCTTTAGGGCAAGCAGAACATACTTGATATTTGCATTAATCTTTTCTGTTTACTTGAACACCACTTAGTAAATTTATTTTCATTGCATTTAATGATATTCTGCAGCTGCCCCAAATGCTTACTCCCAAGATGTAGTTCACTGAAAAACATTCCTGACAAAGATCAGAGAAAAATATTTAAGATTTTGTCCCAAATCTATGAAGATTCACCCATAGCAGGTGTTTTATTATATTGAAATTACTCCATGCAAAACTGATTATTTATTTTTATATGTAGACTTGTTCACTTTTTCCTTTACAGCAAGAGAATAAAACCATAGATTAGTGTGAATATTAAGAAATGGCCATTTGAATATTATGTGTCCCACTAATAAAATGTATATGCCACCCTTATGTGTCCCTGCTGTGTGAGTGGCCTAGCATGATGGGGTCTGCTCAAAGCCACCACTGACAGCTGGTTACCATTCAGTTGCTAGCACTGGTGCACAGTTATTTTCAGTTTGGCTTTGCACTGGCAGTAACTAACATCTGCTAAGTGATAGCTCCATTTGTGGGCCCAGGATTTTAGAGTTGAAATGCCCCTGGATTGACTATAAGGGGGGATCTAGGCCTGTGGGGGAGCTTCTTCAAAGCCGACCCGAATGCTTGCAAAAGGCCACAAGCAGTAATGATTTTCTGGTTTTTACACAGCCTGGACATCCTATGAAATGACTGGCTGCTGCCCATCCAGGCCTCTGAGGATTTGGCTGCATCCTTGTCTAAGTAGCAACAGAAGAGTTGCTAGATAACTACTTTCAATACTTTCTAAATTTTTGCCAAGAGAAGCAATCCTTGGTGAGAATTACATTTACATGCAACGTGCATATTTGGAGATGTGAAGCACAGACTTTTTCTGGGCACTTTGCTAATGTTTCCAGCGGGAATCAGCTAGACATTAGAGGTTGGCTTTTGAAATTTGTTATATCTACTTCCAGGTGACAAAGAGGTGTTTGAAAGTTCAGGAGGCAAAAGGCCCAAATGGTATTGAAAGCAAGGAAAACATCGTCTATTCTGGTTGAGGAACTGGCAGAGTTAAAGTAATTAGAGCTTTTTTGGGGGGGGTTCATATTTATTATTTCCCTATTTATAGTCCTAGAAGTTAGAAATACTTATCCTTTTTTTTTTTCTTTTAAGACAAAGAAGTAATTTATTTTGGAAACCCAGTGGTCTTTAGTATCGTTTTAATGTATATTTGAGTAAAGTTTAGAGTTGGAAGAATAAATGAAATGCAGTATTTACATTTTGCTAATTTTCTTCTCTTGTTAGAAAGCTGCTATTTTGCAGAAAGAGAAATATGTAAAAAATGTACGTATTTTAACTATAAAAATCAATTGTCATAAATTGTATATATAGCAAATCACATGGGAAGTCTTTATTTCCTAATTTAAAAAAGCTGCCTCAAAGAAACATTTCAGCACACAGAGGCACATGGGCCATTTGGCGGACGGCCTAATTGAAACCAAGGGCCCGGGAGAAGAGCTGAAGTCTGCATCTGCTGTCCAGAACCGGCTGCGCTACACTTTGAACCAGTGCTGATGGCTTTGTACACAAAGATCAAAATGAGTTTGTTTTATTCAGCTGGGTTGTGGAGGTGCACGTATTTTGGCTTCTGGATGCAATAAAGCATTGAGCTCTCAGATAAACAAACTATAAATCTAATCAAGTCTGGGCACAATGATAAGTAGATTACTTATATGGAGTTTGGGGAGAAGGTTGGGGGGGAGAGAGAGAGAGAGAGAGAGAGATATTCTCTCAAGATAAAATTGCCCATTCCCATTTTATGCAGTGGAGTACTGAGTATGAATCTTGGTATGTTGCCATTTTTAACAACCGTTTCTCCTCCTTCTCCTATTTCCTCTTTCTCTTCCTCTTCCCCTCCTCTTCCTCCTTCTTCCTCCTCTTTCTCTTCCTCCTCCTCCCCTTTCTTCTCTTCATGTTACAAAGACCATAGCTACATTCTCTATTAAAAATAAAGCTGTCTTGAGAGCTACCTTAGGCTCCTTGCATGGAAACAAGTGAATTATTGTAAAATATTTTTCTTAAATTTGAGCTTGAGGACTGAAATATTTCTCTCTCTGTTTCTCAAAGAGGTAATGCAATACAGGCAAATAATATGCAGATGCTGTGTTCCTTATGCGGTATTTGGAACTATCAGTGTCACCATCATGTAACCTTGTTTGTCCCCAGTTATGTGTTGGGAAGTAGAACAAAAGAACGGTGAATGCTCTGTCTTAAATATGTTTAGATGTGACTGCTCCTAAGCATTGTGGAGTGTTTCAGCTATGATAAAGAAATGGAAAGGTGTCATTGATTTATTCATATGCTTTCGAGGCTATGGCCCACTGCACAACTTCTAATATTGTTGGAATCAATCCATCTCTCTACTTTACTAAGTAGCTGCCAGATAAGCACCTAGATATGATAAAATATGTGTCCATTAGGAATGACTGAATTCCACAGGTAGATTTTACCTAAAATCTGAATGATGAAGTTTTCATTTAAAGTGAATACTTAAGTTGACAGGTTTAGAAACTGCCCAAGAAAGAAAGAATAGTGATTTTGAAATTTCCTCCAGAAATAGAGGAATCCTAGCAGGGTAAAAAATAATGAATTTCTAAAAAAATAGACACCCATAATCTGAATCTCTAAGATCTTTATGACATGGTTAATTTCTTTTTAAAAAAATCCTTTTTATTGAGATATAATTTACTTACCATAGAATTCATGCTTTTAAAGTATACAGTTCAAGTAGTTCTCAGTATATTCACAAAGTTATGAAACCATCACTTCTAATTCCAAAACATTTTCAACCCCCACCACACAAATAATATATCCATTAGCAGTGTTTTGTGAAAGTGATTGATGGAAATTTCAGGAAACTGGTACCTTTTAACTTCTATTTTGAAGAAAGCTTTGTTTGTAATTCTGAAAAATCAACTTAGAAATTTTGTTCATCTGTAATTTCCATGCTAAGATTCTTTTTGTAGCTAGCCAAAATATTTCAAGTATGTAGTGAAATGTAGCATAGTTTAGAGTTCAGCACTGAACTGGATAGCTTATTGTGTGAAGTACTTAAGTCCCTCAAAGTCTCAGGACTTTAATCTCACTGTGTATGAGACAAGTAGGTTACTGCTGGGTATTATGTGGTCCTGAGTGTTATGCCAGGAGTCATGTTTCTTGTTCAAAACACATGTAGAAAGCTCAATAAAAATACTTATAATATTATTAATAATAATGAGGAAGAATAGGAAGAAGAAAAAGATAAAGATGAAGAAAAAATTTATATAATTTAATGATCACTCTATTGTGTTAGTTATTGTTCCATATGCTTCTCATTTATTAACTTGTTTATTCTCACTACTCTTGTTCATAATTAGCATAGCATAGCATTAAGCATACCTTAGTTCCAACCAGCAGAAACCAACCCTGTTTATCTCTAGAAAAACAGAGAATTTATCAGAAGTATATCTAGAGGGTCCAAATTCCATGGGAGGCCAGAGGACCAGGTTTGTCAATTAGAAGAAACCAAAGAAGCTACAAAGGACTGGGCAGCAGAAACTATAGCTGTGGTCACACCCCAGGTGTAATCTGGATGCCGTGCCACTGCTGCTAGTGCTGCTGTGATGAATATGACCTTCTGTTTCCCCAAAATCTTTGGATTAATTGCTAAAGAGTCAACAACCAAGAAACGAGCATCTGATTTGCTGAATTTGTATAAAGTATATGTGGCTGAGCAAATGAGGAACAAGTCCGTTTGGGTTCTGTGATGGTTAATTGTATGCATCAACTTGGTCTAACATTACTCTGAATATTTCTCTGAAGGTGCTTTTTTAGATGAAATTAACATTAAAATCAGTGGATTTTGAGAAAAGATTACTCTCCACAATGTAGGTGGGCCTCAGTTGAAAGGCCTTAACAAAATGAAGACTGACCTCCTAAGAGCAAAAGAGTCCTTTCTGCCAGAGGACTTTGCCTTTGGACTTAAAATGCAACTCTTCCCTGAAACTCTAGCTTGCTGGCTTACCCCAACAGATTTTGGACTCACCGAGCCTCCATAATTACAGGAGCCAATTTCTTAAAATAAATCTCCCTTTATGTATAAACATTTTGTTGGTTCTATTTCATCAGAGAACCCTGAATAATCCAGCTTCTTCTATAGGAAGTGGCTAATAGCACCAACGATTTCTACAAAATGATAGATTTCGCAAATAAATTTGGATTACTAATAGTCAGGGAAGTGCTCAATGACGAACAGTCAAAAAGCTAGAGATGTCCGTTACATATGACAATATGTGAAGATAGTGTCTAAGTTCTGAGGGAGAAGGACTTATTAGAGAGATGAAATTAATCTGGAAAGAAGTTACAGAAGCATGTTTTCTAAAGGAATAGAGAGCGACATGAATTGGAGGAGTGAAAGAAGGAAGGTATTCTAAGTCAGGGATATAAAAGTAGACACACGATCTCTCATTGAAGCAACAATACAATAGCGTATGGAGGAAGTGATGTTGCACCAGCACTTCATAGCCTAGAAGGCTCTGCTTTCTGCCTTTTGGAAAGCCAGCTGCAATGTAAGAACTGCAACTACCCTGAAACCACAATGCTATAAGTCCAAGCCAAGCCACAGGGAAAGGCTCTGGAGAGAGGGAAACAGAAAGAGGGAGAGAGATAGGGGGTGGGGAAAGAATGCACACAAGGAACGCAAGTATATTCCCCAGCTGCCCTAGCAATACAAACTGATATCAAGAAGATTAAAGATGAATCATCAAGCCAAGCCCTTCTTGGACACCTTAACTCTAAATCATAAGTCACATAGAATGGCTGCTTTCTGCTATTAGGTAGTTTTAGAGTAGTTTGGTAATGTTGCAGTAAATTCCTGGCACATATACAATCCATTGATGTATTAATGGTCAGGGGAAAGCTACTCCAAATGTTAGTGAAGGAAACAGATGATTAGAGAGATAAAAATTAAAGTAGGAAACACACAGCCAGTGAAGTCGAAGATACTGAAGGGGACAGTGGGAACAACATATGCAACAGAGAGAATAGGGACCCAATGAAGGTGATTAGTTTGTAAAAGTTCGTATTGCTCTCATGTAAAGCACTTTTATTAGAATGAATAGTAAAACTAAAATGAAGCAAGAATGAACTTTGGTTTAATATTATGGTACTTTAGACTATTAGCAATTATAAGCAAGTTATTTTTAAAAGTCAAATAAACAAAACCCAAATGCATGTTTTACTAACATAAATGCATTTTATAAATGATAAAATTTGTAATTGAAATATGCATATCAATTTATTTTATTGATAAAATGTGTACACATTTATTTTATAAATTTAAATTTATAGAACTTACAAAGGATATCCACAAAAGGTTGTGTGTGTACATTAAGTTGTAGTAATGAAAATAAAAATATGAAAAAATCCTTCATGACCAGCTGTATGGCTCTCTAAATTCTTCTCAATACCATGCAAGGACAATGGGATAGTCTTTCTGTTTGCTTATATTATTAGCTATTATGTCAGTATTAAAGATATCAGAAAGCATTTTAGCCACATAGATGAGGCAGACAGCAACTAAATAAGTACTATGACACCTGTTAGTCTCAATCAAGACGTTTGGTATCATTAGCAAAGAAGCATGTTGGGGCATGAGTAGAGGCTTGGTCATGTCTGCTTCAAGGTTGGAATTGCCCTACTCCTCTAAATAGCTGTGTAATATGGACACCTTTGTTTTGGATACAAGAGGAAGAGAACTATTCTGATCCTACAGTTTATGAAATGTAACACCATTGTCTGGTTCTGTTATTAAGTGCAGTTGTTCACACCTAACCACATATTTATTATCTTGCATTGTTATCTCAAGATATTTATTCTCTAATGAATTCCTAATAGCTTTATGCAGGAGGCTTTGTCTTCTTATTTAGCTGTAATCTCTTTGAAGACAATGGACAGTGTCTGATAATTTTAATTGTGACTGTACAGGGTAGTTTGGGTCATACACTAGGAATACAATGAAGATTAATTAAATAGGTAATGTAATTTGTATTGAGCTCCTATTCCATGTCAGTGGCTATGCTAGGTGCTATGTGCACAATAGTGAATATGGTATAAGTTTTGTTCCTTCAATGAATTGCAAAAGTGAAAATGCATGTACACATACACACATGCCTTCTTCTCTATATTGCTCCTATGATTTACTTTTTTAAAAGTAAAAATAGTAAGCATTAGGATGTAGTTGAATCTCAAACTTGTAGTAGTATTGATTTTATTGTAGTTAAACCAGAGTTTTGTTGTTAATTTACCAAGGAATATTCCATTATTATAATAATGTTACCAAACTATGGAGAATTTCTTTTTCTTAAGATGGAGGTCTTTATTTATTTTTATTATAATGTCATAATCTAGGAATAATAATTTAACAAAGAATAATATTAATAACTTAGCAAGTAATAACTTGGTATGAAAGTTCTTTGTATCTTAGTTGGTAATTATATTCTCAGAATGTTGAAGCCTGGTCAAGTTTTGTGTTTTCTAATAAGCACATTTAGGAAATGGTTTATGTAGGGGGTTTCTCTTCATTATGCTTTATAAATGGAAAGTAACTTAAGGTAAATCTTAATACCATGAGGGAGCATGTTTTAAGTTGAAATTTATCTTAAAATCTGCGTGTTCTTGAATCCTTTGGACTCAGAGCCTTCCCTTAGGCCTCTATATCAAGAGTATCCCTTTTTAGCACAAGTTCTGGTGCAGAACTTCCTATTAGTCAATGTAGAACAAAGATGATTAGGAAAAGCTACATGGAAAATAAAGAAAGAGAGAATTCAAACCTGGGAGATATGGTAAAGAGGAGTTCCATGGTGTTTCATCCTTTCCTTTTTTCCCAGAACCTCTCAGCTTCTAGCATGAAATGGAGGGTCTCCACTATGGACTGAATTGTCTACCCTGCCCCCTGCCAAATTCATAAGTTGAAGACCAAACATCCAATGTGGCTGCATTTGGAGGTAGCATCTATAAGGAGGTAATTAAGGTTAAATGAGGTCTTAAGGGTGGAGCCCTGATCTGATAGGGCTAGTGCCCTTTAAGAAGAGACACCAGAGAGCTTGTTCTCTCTCTCTCTCCTTGCATGAGCACAAAAAAGAAGTCATGTGAGCACACTGAGATAGCAGCAGCCAGCAAACCTAGAGAAACCACCTCGGAATGAAACCTATTTTACATATACCTTGATCTTGGGCCCCCAACCTCCAAAACTGGGAGAAATAAATGTCTGTTGTTTAAGCCTCCCACTCTGGTACTTCATTATAGCAGCCCAAGTGGACTAATACTGCTTTTTAGGGTTTAAAATCTGAACTTCCAATAAATGGAAAATTTCCTTCAGGATAAAACCAAATTGGAGAATTCTTGGTGGAGTTCTCAAAACCTTTGAAACATATGCTATTTGGAAAGAAGGGCAATTTAATCTTTCATAGTGGTAAATCTGAGTATACTGTTGGTCAAACATATAGACTGATGCCTTGTTACTGGCAAATGCTATTAATATTTCCCAGGACTCAGGTCTGCACTGGCTGTATTCTGACTATTTAGAGGGGGCTGCCACAAGTCTGAGAGAGCAGTAGTGGGGTGTGGGAGTGGATATGTGAATTCCAATTACTAGCATCTAAACTACTGCAGCTATCAGCTTTTTGATCTAAAACCCTGAAGTGGATTCAGTATCTGAAGGATATATTAGAGTTAGGATAAAGAAAAGTAGGAAAGGGTAATTATTATACCAATTTTCACCAGTAAATATTAACTTACTAAGGGATATTGAATTTGGGGGTAATTCTTCTTTATAATGAAATATATATAAATTAGCTGTGATTTAGATATGTAGGGAGTTGTGTGGTCTTTCCAATAAAATTTAAATTTCTTGGTATAAAAGAGGGAGCATTTTGTAAAATTGATAATAATAATTAGTCTTATAAGAGGTATTGAATAAAGAGATAACAGTGAAAGAAATTATCTTAAACAGTCAGAAATAACTGGCTTTCCAATAAAATTTAAATTTCTTGGTATAAAAGAGGGAGCATTTTGTAAAGCTGATAACAATAATTAGTCTTATAAGAGGTATTGAATAAGGAGACAACAGTGAAAGAAATTTATCTTAAACAGTCAGAAATAACTATGGAATGCCAATTTAATAAACTAATATTTTATAACCTCAAAGTCATAAATACCAGCAAATATAATTCTCAGCTTGGGTTACATGTGATATGATATAGTAAAAAGTAATTCAACATTTCAGCATATATATTTTTTGTGACCATTATTGATTGATTTTTTTTCTTTTCTTCTTGATTGTTTATAATTGCATAGATTGATCTTAACCATTCCACATGAAACCAAACTTGCAAGCCAATAGCAGGGATGACAAAAATATTAGCTCCTTTATAAGGAAGATCGAGATTAAGTTTACAAAAAGGCAAACAATACATTTTTTTTTTTTTGAGACAGAGTCTCACTCGGTAGCTTGGTTAAGCGAGTGCTATGGCATCAGCATAGCTCACAGCAACCTCAAACTCCTGGGCTCAAGTGATCCTCCTACCTCAGCCTCCTAAGCAGCTGGGACTACAGGCACACACCACCACACTCGTCTAATTTTTTTTTCTATTTTCAGAAGAGACAGCGTCTCGCTCTTGCTTAGGCTGGTTTTGGACTCCTGAGCTCAAGCAATCCTCCCACCTTGGCCTCCCAGAGCGCTAGGATGATAGGAGTGAACCACCGTGCCTGGCCAATCCATTCTTTTGAAGTTTTCTTTCCCTGGTCAAAAGATTGTCTTCATGCTTAGAATGCTGATTACATTTTTAAAATGAGAATTTCATGCTTCATGCTTCAAGTTAATAAATTCTCCCATAGGTAAGAGTCTTTGCATGGAAATTGAAAAGAAGCTGATGATTATACCATCATTATTAGCAATATTATTTAGTTATGAGAAAATGTGTCACATATTTCAAAAATTTGTAAGTGAAACTTAGGGAAAAATATGGTTATTTCCAGACCTTTTCCAAAATGTCCGTGTTTTAAGAAAAATGCCCATATGAAACACTGAAAAACTATCAGATTCACAGCTGTGTCAAAAAAAGAGCTCTACATCATGATTCTATAAGATTGTTTTAATTTGCCCAGCTTAATAATCAAATTCCAGATTCTTTGAGCTCTTATTCTGAAACTGCTATAGCTAATGCTTTTAACATTTTAAAATTTCATTTAACGTTCACAACCTCTCTGTGTGACTAAATATTATTAGCATCATTTTGCACATTAGAAAACTAATAAAGAGAAAAATAAATATTCTTTTGTTATTATATCTTTTCAAGCTTTTCTTCTCTACTGGGTCTATGTAAACAGGATTTTGAAACTTTAAAAATCTTTCAGCCGGGCGCGGTGGCTCACACCTGTAATCCTAGCACTCTGGGAGGCTGAGGCGGGCGGATTGCTCGAGGTCAGGAGTTCGAAACCAGCCTGAGCAAGAGCAAGACCCCGTCTCTACTATAAATAGAAAGAAATTACTTGGCCAACTAATATATATATATATATAAAATTAGCCGGGCATGGTGGCGCATGCCTGTAGTCCCAGCTACTTGGGAGGCTGAGGCAGTAGGATTGCTTGAGCCCAGGAGTTTGAGGTTGCTGTGAGCTAGGCTTACGCCACAGCACTCACTCTAGCCTGGGCAACAAGCGAGACTCTGTCTCAAAAAAAAAAAAAATCTTTCTCACTTTACAACAAAACAAAACAAAAATACTACCTGAACTTTAGATCTTTCTTTAGCCAACATCCTATTTCTCATCCTTTTCATTACCAAAAATATTAAAGTTGGATTTTGCTGAGGCAAAACAATAGATGTTGAATTTTAAAGGAGATACTAGATCATATGCAGAATATCGTGGTAGATCTCAAGTGCAGTATTTGATTTTTTTAATCCTTCACATATTAAGAATATTCATTTATTCAAGGTAGAAATAAAGGAGAGCATTTTTTTTTTTTTGAGACAGGTGTTTGAGGAGAACCACTGGAGTGATGTGAGTTACCTGCCATCTCTCCCTCTGCCCATGGGAATGAGGGATGCAACTTAACTAACTCTTATGAGAGGGACCTCAAGGGAACTAACTAAAGAACATGA
This sequence comes from Microcebus murinus, assembly GCF_040939455.1. Classification (NCBI taxonomy): domain Eukaryota; kingdom Metazoa; phylum Chordata; class Mammalia; order Primates; family Cheirogaleidae; genus Microcebus; species Microcebus murinus. The sequence continues at coordinate 34,371,418 of NC_134108.1, forward strand.
CATAAGGATGCCCACCAGCAAGAGGCTGTGAGATGTGTCACTGAAGACAGCAGTGGCAGGGGGAAGCACAGCTTCATGAAGCGAGCTGTAGTCAGAGGATCCACTCAGGGATCTCCACAAAGTGTCCAGTGAACAAGAGAGTCACAGAGTATAGAGCCATAATATAACAGTGTCAGTCAAATCCTGCCCTCAAGGGCTTAGAGAGAAAGCTGCTATCTTATGGGGAGAAAGAAAGAACCAGACAACCACTCTGTCTTGGTCTGGGTTCCCTAAAAAATATAAAATGTAACCAAATGTCATAACAAAAACAAAAACAAAAACATTTATCAGATGTGCAACAGGTGGATGGGGGGTAGGAGGGGATCGGTATATACTTACATAGTGAGTGCAGTGCGGACCACCTGGGGGTTGGACACGCTTGAAGCTCTGACTTGAGGGCAGAGGGGAGGCAAGGGCAATATATGTAACCTTAACAACATTTGTACCCCCATAATATGATGAAATAAAAAAAATAAAGCCCCATTAAAAGTTTATGCACTAAGACTTCATTGAAAAGGACACTTTTAATATAGCAAGATCAAAATAAAGGGCAATGAGACAGGGAAAGAGGGAAAGCACATACCAGGCAGAACATTACTGCCGCTGCAGCTTCACAAGCACACATAACTAGTTGCTTCTTCCCAGGGTGCGCCTACCAAACAGGACTTGTGGAACCACTATGACTTAGAATGTTCCTTTAATGGAAGAAATGGAGAAGCATTCACTTGCTGGCTTTTCTACATCTCTCGTCTCCCTTTGGTCTAAGTTCAACTCATGAGGCATGAATTTTTCTACTGTTGACCTTTCTTGGTTGTGTTCCCAGGACCCTGTCCCCTCCTACCCAACCACCAGGCAACCACTAGAGGAGCCAGACTCTATAATAACTTGCAGAATGTGGAAATTGCAGGAGAGCCAGAGTCTCCACAGGTCCAATTAGAGGGGATTAAGAGCGGCTACTACAATTCCATAATAGCGCATGTAGGGAGGCTAAAAGAGAGTGTAGTGTCTGAGGTGAGGCAACAGTGGTGGTGGCTGAGGCTTGACCTTGAGTAAGCAGCTGAGGTTTGGAAGGCAGGTGGGACAAGATGAGGTGCCTGCTTGAAATTCCCCTCCCTTGTTGAGGAAGCAGGAACACATTTTTCATCTTTGACTGAACATTGAAAACTTATTTACTCTATTGTTCTACACAATTTTAATTATTGAAATAAGACTGGAGTTGTGACTTCAAGTGTCTATAAGAATTTTTATTAAGTATAAGAAGAGTCATGGAATCTATCCTAGTTTATTTCTGAGCTCAGGGAAGAACTATCCTCCTTGAAGTCAAGGTTTAAAGAGATGGTAAAATTACTTTTATTAATGTATCTTAAGATTTCTGCATATTCAATTTATTGATTATACTCTAAGCTCTTATGATGCACTTTATTTTTTTTTTTTTTTTTTTTTTTTTTTTTGAGACAGAGTCTCGCTTGTTGCCCAGGCTAGATAGAGTGAGTGCCGTGGCGTCAGCCTAGCTCACAGCAACCTCAAACTCCTGGGCTCAAGCAATCCTACTGCCTCAGCCTCCCGAGTAGCTGGGACTACAGGCATGCGCCACCATGCCCGGCTAATTTTATATATATATACATTAGTTGGCCAATTAATTTCTTTCTATTTATAGTAGAGACAGGGTCTTGCTCTTGCTCAGGCTGGTTTCGAACTCCTGACCTCGAGCAATCCGCCCGCCTCAGCCTCCCAGAGTGCTAGGATTACAGGCGTGAGCCACCGCGCCCGGCTGATGCACTTTATTATCTATACTTCTTCACTTCCTATTAATTCTTCAGCACACCACCATTATTCCTTAGCATAAACCACTTCACTTGAGCTTCTCTGGCCAATATTACCACTAGGGTTATAATTGTTCAAACTGGTAGATTATTATCAGTCCCAACATCATTTGTCTTCTCTGTAGCATTTGTCTATACTCACCACTATTAATTCTTTATTTTTTATTTTTTATTTATTTTTTTTTTATTTATTTATTTTTTTTTTTTATTTTTTTGAGACAGAGTCTCGCTTTGTCGCCCAGGCTAGAGTGAGTGCCGTGGCATCAACCTAGCTCACAGCAACCTCAAACTCCTGGGCTCAAGCAATCCTCCTGCCTTAGCCTCCCGAGTAGCTGGGACTACAGGCATGCGCCACCATGCCCGGCTAATTTTTTCTATATGTATTAGTTGGCCAATTAATTTCTTTCTATTTATAGTAGAGACGGGGTCTCGCTCTTGCTCAGGCTGGTTTCGAACTCCTGACCTCGAGCGATCCGCCGGCCTCGGCCTCCCAGAGAGCTAGGATTACAGGCGTGAGCCACCGCGCCTGGCCTATTAATTCTTTAATACCCTCCTGTCTTTGATTCTGAGATAGCATACCTTCTAGTTCACTTTCCTTCTCTTGGACCGGTCCTTTGAATCTCCTTCCCCTTCAATCCCCACTCTATACTTTAAAAAAATTGATGACCCTGGAGATTCATCCCTGGGGCCATACTTTCTTGATTCTATGTCTTTCCCCAGGATGATTTTTTTTTCTTTTCTGACAACCCACAGATATTCTAAACTCCAGTCCAGAGAACTCCTTAACTATGGGCTATCTCTGCTTCAAATTCAACATGTCCCAAACTCAAACTCTTTATCTTTTACTTGCAAACTGGCTGCTTCTTCTGGTGTTTACTACCTTGATTTACAGTAGTACCATTAACCATCATCCCACCCTCTGCTGAAGTCAGTAACCTGGGAGTAATCCCAGACTCTTCTTGGACCTTCTTTTCCACATCAAAGCAGTTACCAAGCCCCGGAGATAAAACCTCCAAAGAGCTCATGAACCTATCTGATCCATGTCATCCTCATTGCTACTGCAGTAGATCAGGTCTTTATTGGATCTGACCTGGGATATTACCTTAGCCTGCTTCAGCGTGTTCCTGAAACCATTTCTATTATGTTATTTTAATTTTCTGATCTTTACTATCATGAGAGCTGTTTTTATATTTTTATTTTAACCCTTTTTGGTCTATGAAAGAGAGTTCAAATTCCTTACGAGTGCAATCATGGCCCTCATAATCTGATAGCTACCTATCTCTTTTGCAATGAAAGAGTGATATGATGAACACAGTGCATGTGCTTTATCATCATCCAGTCCTGGTTCCTCATTCTGGCTTCACTACTCATTATCTCTCTGACTGTGGGCAAAGTAGTAACCTCTCTGAACCTTGGTTTCATCATGGGTAAAATGTGGGTCAACATATATAACCACAATGAAGATTAAATGAAATTGTGCATTTATGATGCATCCAACACATAGACAATGCTCTGTACATTTTACCTTCCTTCTTTTCTCACTTTATTCCCTTTACCCTATATGCTGGCATGCTGACTTGCATGAAATACCTTGAATCTCTTTTTATTATTTCATCCATCTATGACTTTTCATATATTTCCTCTAAAAGTAACTTCCTCTTTGCTGAAAAGCTCTTTCTCATTCTTGAAGATGGAGCTGAAAGCCATGCCTTCTGTAAATCACACTCTGTTACCCAGAGCAAAGGTAACAATCCTCTTTTTTACCTCTTTCCATATCTTGTGCATTTGCCAGGCAGCTCTTATACCATTGTGTTGTAATAAGGAGGCACTTGGATAAGGAGGGGACACAGTTACATGATACTGTCATTAAAAGCTGGCATGGTGCCAATACAAATAAAAAATGCAAAAAGGACTTCTGAGATGATCTTCCCATCTATGAAATCCTACAGCGGCCAGAGTCTTACTCCAGGATTTTTTTTTTTAATATTAAAAATGAGTATGGAGCTGGGCATGGTGGCTTATGCCTATAATCCCAGCACTGTAGAAAGCCAAGGAGAGAGGATTGTTTGAGGCCAGGAGTTCAAGACCAGCCTGGGCAACATAGTGAGATCCCCATATCTATAAAAAAAATTAGCTGGGTGTAGTGGCATGTAAGTATAGTCCTCAATACTGAGAGGCTGAGGTGGATGGATTGCTTGACCTCAGGACTTCAGTTCAGGATACAATGAGCTGTGATTGCACCACTACATACCAACCTAGGTAGGCGATAGAGCAATACCCCATCTCTTAAAAAAATAATAATGCGTACTGGAAATTTATATGCAATTTACTAAAAATAATAAGGTTTTACAAAGTAATGCATACATTTAGCAAATGTAGTGATATTAATTAGTCTAAAGAGGAGATACAAATGCTTGAATCCAGCTCTCAGTCTTGATGCATTTTAACATAGAGGAGATGGCTGGACATTATCCAGCATCACTGAGCCCCAGATAATTGTGCATAGTTTAAATTGCTGAACAAATGCAGATGGAGTAATAGCAAAATTTCCTGAGGGAGGGTGGAAGACACTAAACAATGAAGTATTTCTTCAAGTGGCTATGGTACTTCCTTGATACCTTCTTTCAAGGTTTGATTGAAGGTTATTCTTCTTGAATTCCAGGAATGGACCAGTTGGCCCCTCAAGGTTCCTTATACCCAAATGAACCCACGAATGTCATTGAATAATGAAGAGTTTAGTCTTATGCAAATGTAAGCATAATACATTTTTCTTAAAGCTATTACATTTTACTATAAGCAGTGCTTGCACCAGGGGAGACTAAGGTTCACAGATGGATAGCATAAACCCGTATAATTATACTACATGTCTGCAAATAATTAATTTTCTTTGTGCATGTAATTTGTGTCACTGCCCAAACATCCTCTTTAAAAAATATAACTCAAAATGTGTTGAACGGGGCATCAAGCTTTTTAGTCTTCATGGTGACATATTTCAAGAATAAGTTACAACAGACATGAAAGTAGACAGTTGGCCTGTCTTCTGTGGGGCCTAAGAGTAGTTACTGGGTGACTGACGAGTAATTGTAAAGGCTGAAGGGACTATTTATTGGGTTCCAGACGAAGAATTGCCATGCCATGAGCCAATAGCATGCGGGAAGATGGCAGCCAGCCAGGGGAGCCTGAACTGAGCTCTACTACTGCTCCTTTCTTCACGTGCCCTGCAGAAATGAGCCTCCTATTGTGTGTTCTTTTGCCTTTTTTTCCCACTGATGACTGTGACTCAGTATGGAGATTAACCATCTTTCCACTTCCACACTCTGATCTGACTTTCTAATTCTCCTCTCCTGATCTAAAGGAGCTTTTTCCCCAGAGCTGTGGCTTAGTCCAAATCTGCAGCATGTTATCTGCTCCTTACACTCTTGGGCTAGAACCAAAATGATGTAACGAACATTGCACAGAAAGTCTAAGACTGCTTTTTGCAGCTATATAGCAGCTGCCTACTGACTATAGAACATTTTAAAACTGAGCTCAGTGGTTCTTAGGTAGAGGCAATACCATGCCCTATATTTGTATTTGTGTGGGGGCCTTTTGGTCTCATTGCTATTTCATAGGTGATGGCCAGGGATGCCAATGTCCTGCAATGACTGAGACAGTCCAGCACTTCAAATAATTGTTTTGCCTCACATGCCAATGGTACTCTGCTGAAAAGCAGGTTTAGATTTAGAATTGTCCCCAAGTTGGCCTGATCAGCCAGGAAGCAACCTAAAGTCTCCTTCACTCTTTGCCAAGGAGATTTCATGTGGAAGGAAAGCTAGTTCTATATTGTTTGTTCGAAGCACCAAACACTTCTCATAAAAGGTGGCAATTTATTCCTTACATGAACTTGAGATTCCAAAAAGGGATATAAGACCAGAGTCTGTTTAGGGCTTTGAACATTTCTATCATTCCAGTTAAGTAGGAAAAAAGTATATGTAAGAAGTAACAATGATTTATTGAAACTCTCTTGTATCATGGATTCAGAAGGCTCTCTCTTTGAACACCTCCTCGGCACTTGTTAGCTACGTAATCTTGGCTAAGGTATTTGTTCCATTTCGCCGTCTGCAGGAGTATTACAATACAACGTGGATTGTTGAGAAAATTAGTTTAATGCTAAAGTCCTACCACCATGCCTTGGTGCTTGACAAATGTTAGCTAATAATAATAAAAAAAATAATAATTAGCATTAGTGGTAGTGTAATTATTCAGAGTAAGAAAAAAATGAGCTCTATTATTGTGGGCTCAATTGACATTCCATTTAATGTAACATAAAACATTCTCATGTAAAGTAAATATAATACTTAAGCTCTAAAGGGATGGTAAACAAGATAATAATTCTTTGGTAATAAATGTACAAAAGTTCTGTGGAGGAGGAAATGTGGTAAAGAGAAAATTATTTTGTTTTCTGGTACTATTTCTTCTCCTAATTAATTGTATGGCTTCTTCCCATCCCAGGTTTGGTTGTTTTTAACTTTCATAACTGAAGACCTCTTCAAGAGCTAAAGATTTAATTATTATTCAACATTATAATACTGTCCATTAAAACCCCCTACTGTGGGTTTTGTTGCTGAGAGCTTTCATTTAGAAGAACTATTGTGTAATTAACAGCATCTTGGTATAATTCAGTTTTGGAGGGTGAGAACATTGAAACCATAGGCCCTTGCTCTATTCATCCATCACGTACATCTGTGTACAAGAAAGAACTATACTATGTTGAAGTACAAATATCTTTAGGAAAAAAAATAAAGCGCTCAACAAGATGAATTTTTGAATTCGTATAAGACAAACAATGATCCTATGTCATTTCTTCCTATCAATTCCAGATGCATGCAAAGATTTACCAGACTTTCCAGTAGTTGCTTTGTTGCTCATGTCTCTAGTGAATCTACAAGAAGATCTATTGTTCTCTTAAAACAATACTCTGCCGCCCAATCTCCCCTGCACAGCTGAATTTTCAGGTGCGGTTGTTGGTGTGTTGGGAGGGGATGGTGGTGGGGAGTTATCTTAGCCCCCTTCAATGGTGATATATTTTCTATATTTTCCAGTTCTTTAGTGGAAATTAGCAGAGGCAGAATTAGTTTTCATTTGTATCTAAAGTAATTGGCTAGGAACTTCCTTAAATAAATAAAGAGGGCTGGGCATGGTGGCTCGTGCCCATAATCCCAGCACTTTGGGAGGCTGAGGCAGAAGCATCACTTGAGACCAGGAGTTCAAAATCAGCCTGGGCAATATAGTGAGATTCCATTTGTACAAAAAATTTTTTAAAAAATTAGCCAGACAGGGTGTCGCACACCTGTAGTCCCAGATTCTTGGGAGGCTGAGATAGGAAGATCTCTTGAGCCCAGGAGTTTGGGGTTATAATGAACTATTACAACAACCTGTATTCTAGCCTGGGCAACAGAGCAAGACCCTGTCTCTAAAAATAAATAAGTATAATGTTTGAGAAAGAGCAATTTTCAATTTATATGTTTAAGAGCTTTTTCTCATTGGGGTCCTGAACTTAGAATTTTGTCCCCTTTCACTCCTTCCTCATGTATAGCTTTTGTTCTTGATTTATTGGAATAGATCATATACTCCTTTCTCCACAAATGTGTAGTATCAGAGTCCAGTGGGTTTAATAAGCCAATGAAAGGCTTAAAAGTTAGAGAACATTAGCTGATTACATAAAATATCTGAAAAGATAAAATAGTGTAAAATGTAGTAGAGAAAATATGAAATTTAATTATATAATATAAATTATTTTATAAAAATTAATTATGTATAATGTGAATAATTCATTATAATAAATATCATTCTATAATAATCTGTGCCATATATTTATATTTAATTAATTTGTATAATTAATAATTTTCATAATTTTATGTAAAGGGGAAAGTTATCAGTCAATGGATTCAGGTGATCAGAAAATAAAACTTCATGGTCTACATGATCATTATTCTTCTGGGAGCATAAGTGTATACTGAGACACTATCTCCTCTACTTCTGTCCCCACATTATATTTGCATTCTGAAATATTTGGGTAGGTAGAGCCAAGGCATGGCAGGGAGGGGTCCACAATCTGGCCCTTATACTGTTGTGCGTTTATGCAGGAATACATCCATTGTCCCATCTGGTGCTCGGTGCCTGCAGACATCTCTGAGCTCTTTGTTTCTGTCTGCAGGCCCCCTTCAGGTCCAGGCACAACTGAGATCTGAGCAGGGCTCATTAACGTGCTAGAACCCTTAGCAAGTTCACTGTAAGTGACTTTACCATCATAGTGGTATAGCTGCCACTTTTGACATGAAAAGTTCCTAAACAAATTGTGACTGTGAGCAAGAATGAAAAAGCCTGATAATTTTATGTATCAAAGCACAAGATGCCACATAGGAAAACTCAGAGCCACTTGGGAAGGTTTTTTAAAATTTGCATTGGGCAGAAATAGAGCCAGAAAGTATTGTTGGTTATGTTGTTATTACCTTATCCTACCCAAAGGCTAATGTAGTCCGGGAAATATGAGTTGCACTCATCTTTCTAAAATTTTGTAAGATAATAAAAATGATACATACACAGTGGGTAAGAGGAGATTTTCGTCAAACTTCCAGATCTTAACCCAATTTCTTTTTTTTACCCTGACTTATGCAATTTTCTATGATCCTTGTGTTTTCAATCCCCATGGACACTTCTTCAGAAACTCATAAAGATGTAAAATGCTTCAAAAGAGGAGAACATTTGGAACATAAGCAGGGAAATTATCACTTGATAGATGACAAGCATTGTGAGAAATAACAGTTTGCCTTTTTTCATTCCCTTTCTGGGTATCCTGCCTTTCACATGAGGAAGAAATGAAACACCAGGAGGAATCAGGTTATCATCATCCACACCAGTTACTGTCATTGGGTGAGTATTAGTTTAATAGTCCATCCTGCATGTCAGATGGTACCTGCCCTGCCATCCACTGTGCATGCATTTTGAGTTGTTTCCCACGCAGGAGAAGTTTCTTGGTCACCGTGGGGGCTGCTCTTTTAAAGCAGGAGTTTTCAATCTTCATTGTTCTTATTGAAGAACCCTTTGTTTAAAAGCCCAAGATGTAAAACAGATGAAAACAGAGTTGCTCTGTTGGAAATAGGCAAATAGTGGGCCCATAGCACTGTTCTTTAGCTTCTCCGAGGGCTTTGAAGACCCCTGTTGTATAGCAATTCTAACTTCTCTTTTGAAGGAAAATTTAGGAACACTATGAGTTTTCCCTGGAAGGAGACTCTCCAAGTGGGTGCAGCTCATCAAGTTGCTCTGTCTCTGCTTCCTTCAGTTTCACAGTGGTCTTAGGTCTTGCACACTTTAGGTTCACTCTCATTCTCCTGATGTGCTCCTATTAAATCACTGGCCCTGGGTCCCTCCTCACAGAGGTGATAGGTTGTAATTTCCTACTACTAAAAGCCAATGAGTTGGCTGGGCACGGTGGCTCACGCCTATAATCCTAGCACTATGGGAAGCCAAGGTGAAAGATTATTTGAGCTCAGGAGTTCGAGACCAGCCTGAGCAAGAATGAGACCCCATCTCTACTAAAAAAAAAATAGAAAGAAATTAGCTGGACAACTAAAAATATATAGAAAAAAAATTAGCCGGGCATGGTGGCGCATGCCTGTAGTCCCAGCTACTCGGGAGGCTGAGGCAGCAGGATTGCTTAAGCCCAGGAGTTTGAGGTTGCTGCTCCTCAAGCCCAGGCAACAGAGTGAGACTCTGTTTTAAAAAAAAAAAGTCAATGAGTCATACCTCCAAACTGAAAGCTTGAGGAGGATAAGGAGCATGCCTGTTGTGTTCAGGGTTGCATCCTTTCAGCGTAATGCTGTGCCTGGCACACACTGGGCATTCAGTGGACATATGTGGACTGAGTGAAGGAGGAGATGAATGAGCAGCCAATGGGAGGAGGCACAGAGAGCTCATGAAATATAAAAAGTGCAATAAATGAAGTACATAGTTTTCTAGCGCAGTGATAGCGGTCTTGCCACTAGGCTTGTGAACTTGTCTCATCTCATGCCCCATTTTGAGTCAGATGGACACAAGGGGCACCTCGCAACGTTCCCTGGACTCTTATGGCACTTTTGCTAGCCTGTTTTCACTTAGTACCATCTTAACACTACGTTTTTGTGTATAGTTTTTATGCTCTTCTCTCTGATGCGCCTTGGCATGCCCATGATTAAGGCAAAGGGAGCCTGATACTTTCCCTCAGCTTAATGGAGCACTGTCCTTACTTTCTGGGAATTTTATTTGTTAATTTGTTTGCTTTGTGTAAGAATTACCAGAAATGCCATCATCTATCAGATTAGCCTTTCCTTGTACGCATAGGAAATGAGCTTTACTCTTTCAGTCCTTAATGTGTAGCCATATCTAAACACAATTCTGATTAATAAGAATGGTACACATAGAGTAATGGAAGCAAAACTGTCCCCTGATACACATAGACAGCACTCAGAATGGAAGGAGGATGGTTGGAAGGTGAAGTAGATCCCTCAACGATGCCAGGTTCTAATTCCCAGAACCCGAAAATATTACCTTATAAGGAAAGAAGATATTTGTAGATGTGATTTAATTAAGGATTTTTAGATAGAGAGATTATCCTGAATTATCAGGGTGAACCCTAAATGCGATCACATGTGTCCTTATGTGGGAGAGGCAGAAGGAGACTTGACACAGTAGATAAGAAGGTACATACACAATGTGAAGATAGAGGCAGAGATTGGAATGGTGAAGCCACAATCCAAGGAATGCTGGCAGCCACCACAAAGTGGAATAGTCAAGAAACCAATGCTCCCCTAGACCCTTGGGATGGAGTATGGCCCTGTTGACACCTTGAATTTGACTCAGTGATACTGATGTTGGACTTTTAGGTTCCAGAATGGTGAGAGAATAAATTCTTGTTGTTTAAAGTCACCAACTTTGTAGTAATTTGTGACAGCAGCCATAGAAAACTAATACAGTTGGAAATGTATCCTTTTAAGCTTCAGTTATGAAGCTGCTCATTGACAAGTATTGCTAGGTTTAAGAATATCTAATATGGGCCGGGCGCGGTGGCTCACGCTTGTAATCCTAGCACTCTGGGAGGCCGAGGCGGGCGGATTGCTCAAGGTCAGGAGTTCAAAACCAGCCTGAGCGAGACCCCGTCTCTACTATAAAAATAGAAAGAAATCAATAGGCCAACTAATATATATATATATAAAAAAATTAGCCGGGCATGGTGGCTTGTGCCTGTAGTCCCAGCAAATCGGGAGGCTGAGGCAGTAGGATTGCTTGAGCCCAGGAGTTTGAGGTTGCTGTGAGCTAGGCTGACGCCACGGCACTCACTCTAGCCTAGGCAAGAAAGCGAGACTCTGTCTCAAAAAAAAAAAAAAGAATATCTAATATGTGTGGTGTGTGTACATGTATTTGTACATTGAGATACACTTGTGCATATATGAACACGCATACACATATATATATAGGCAGAGTATCAGTACTGTCACATATTTCCTTGTGGTTGAAATATGCAGGAGTCTTCTGAACCTTGAAGGATTAGAGAGAGAAGCTTTTGAGAGACCAGAACTCCATAAAAAGCAATTCTAATCTGTAAAGTTGAGAGTAGAAAGGATGAGTGCGAATCTGAGATCTCTTTGGAGGCAAATGATGTTATCAGACATTGGTATTACCAGGTAGACACATGAAGCTGACTTATTAGTGGGTTAGGCAATTAGGTACTACTGAAGGGATAGGAAAAATGGACTGAGGGATTTAGCTGTTAAATAAAATATGATATTTGTAAATTAATGCTATAATCTGTTACCTTGTTGTATAAGGCCTCTAGCTTTCATATGCAATGGGCCCTGCCTGCCCTCATGCAGGTAAATGCCTGGTGAATCAAGACACACTTGTTAATAAAGTGTAGTAAGTAAAAGACCCCAAGGGTTGACATCCCTGGTCACATAGCTCCTCTGTTGGTGAACCTTGAGGCAACAGCTCTTAAAAGACCTTAGTAGGACTCAGGCCACACTTTGTCCTCTGATGGAAGCATGAGCAATGTCTACTGCTTGCTAACCGTACCAAGTCAGTTTGTGAGCAGGAGTAGGTAAACCCTCCTTGACAAATCTACCCTTTTACTTGCTGACAAACCTTTGTGGTCTTTTGATCTTGAGCTATTTCAGTAGTGTTCTTGTGCAGACTTTTTCCTGTGCCTTTTCATGACTGAGAACTTTCTTTCCAAGAGGCCAGGCTGAAATAAAGCACTTAACCTTGGCCTCAAAGCAGAACAAAGTCAATGGGCTTTCTTCAGGATTGGGCTTTCTTTAGGATTGTGTTCCAGTCAGATCTTCTGTATAAATTACAGATGTCAAAGCTCCTCTAAATGTTCTGGGTAGTGGAAAGTACAGAATAGCTATCTTGACATTTTAAAGCCATCTGTGCATGAGCTTCAAAATTCTCATTATGTCACGTAAGAAGAGGATTGTTCGCACATAAGCACTTATGATTTCTAACTGCTCCATGGTTCTGGAGTTCTGAACAATTAGTTTTGAAACCAAAACTAATCATTCTGATAGGTTTTTCAAAAGGCTTTACAAACCTCTTTATAATTACTACAGGAACCCTTGGTTTTTGTGGCAAGGTAGGAACCTCCAACTTGCTGTTTAACTTGCTAATTTTCTCAGTTGATCATAAGCTTTTTACATTAATACTTCTATATTGCAGAAATATGATTGTCTTGTCATCACCATGGTGTGATGAAGGGACTTAGTTTTACCACAATCCTGTAGGATGTTTGATTTCCTCTAGCTTTTGAAGTTTAGAAAATTACAGCTCTCAGCAATGTTTTAATATTTTTCTAAAGAAATGGCAAAGACATAAAACTCATGTTTGTTTGATTCTGTTCTGTATTACAGGCCTTCAAAGTTCAGCCTCCCTGGAACTCCAGCGTGCCCCACTCTAGAAGTTGAATGGCTAATTGGTTCCTAGTACATAAGGAAACACTGGCAAAATAGCAGTACATACGAAATATTTCTCTTTATGATTGAAAAAGCAGTCAAACATAGATGTACTTCTAAAGCAACAGGGAAAAAGCATGCATTAACACATTGACTGCCATATGAGTTGTATTTAACTCAGGCTAGTTTTGAGCCTGGGGCTTTGTGAAGCAAAACCCTGCAGTTGGTTCGTGAAAATCTTATTTGTTGATGTTCTTATTGTTACAATTAATATTGACAATTTAATTCTAAAAACATGGATTGTGTTGCATATAACTCACGCACAGAAAACAATAAAAAATAACAAATTAGAAAGGATCGTTTTCTTTTAATAAAACACCATAGCCCCAGGGAAAATTTTTTTTTCCTAGTGTGGCAGTCAATGTGTTAAATTAAAAAGCATAGTTTTCCATTTGTAAGTAATTTTGCTATGTGCTGCTTAGATGAGATTGTTTAGTTAAGGCTACATTTCTGGAACAGAGGGTTAGACAGAGACAGCATAGCACACTAGTAAAAGACACTAAAGTTTTTTATTTCCTCATTCGTTCATTAAAGAAACATTTTCTTGGTGACTACTTTATGTTCAGCAATATGACACATTTTTGTAGATAATTCAATGAGACAATATGTCTGTATCAACTTCTGCTTTCAAGGAACTTAGAGGATTTAAGATACAGAGTAAGGTACTAGGTAAGTATTACAAAGATAATGGTTAGAAAAATTTATTGGACTCTGTGTCAGGTGCAAGATATTAACACAAATGAACACATCTACTCTTCACAATAGTCATCTAAGGGAGGTAGTGGTTTTCTAGGTAAGAAATTTGAAACCCAAAGCTCTATGGTGAGTAAACTGTAGAGCTGAGATTAAAATTTAGGTGCTTCATTTCCTAGCCTGGCTATGCTATCTCACTATGCTAGAATGCCTCGTGTTAGAATGTACAATTAAGTTCAAGTGAAAAGCACTGAATAAATTAAGCTTCACTTCAACAGAGAGATATCTTTTTAGATAGAATCAGTCATCAAAAGTTTTATGGAAGAGATCAGACTATGGCTTGGATAAGGCTAGGTTTGAGTATGACAGAAAATGAAGGGGTGATTATGGATTAAGGGTACAGAGGTGGCAAAGAATGAAGATAGAAGGAAACCATACAGCTAGAGTGGAGGGCATATATGAGGAAGTAATGGAAAGTCAGGTTCCCTCTGCCAACATTTTATTATAAAGCTTTTCAAATACTCAGAAAAATTAGCTTGGGCAACCTAGCAGGACCCCCATCTCTGGAAACAAAAACAAAAGCATATATTCAGAAGAATTGAAAGAATTGTACAGTGAGCAAGCATATGTCATTACCTTATTCTACCCTTTATGTTTCAGTGTATTTGCTTTATCACACACCTGTCCATGTATCTACCTCTCTTTCTATAAGTAAATCCATTTTATTAATTAATTCATTTCAAAGTAAGTTGCAAACATCAGTATACTTCACCCTTAAATACTTAGTCATGATATATATAACGGTGAAATCAATATTTTTTTTGGAAGTAAAATTTATGTAAAATGAATACACACATCTTAAGTGTAACTTTCAATAAGTTTGACAACTGCATATACATTTATAAAATAAATCTTTGTCAAAATACAGAACATTACTATTACCCCTAAAATTTCTCTTTTTCCTTTGTAATTTAGTTTTTGTAACTGTCACCTTAGAAATAACCAATGTTATGACATTTTTCAACTATAGATGAATTTGCCTTTTCTAGGACTTCATATAAAAACAATCATTTTTTATGTAAAAAAAATTCTTTCATTCAGTATAGTGTTTTTGAGATTCATTCATTCATTTTGTTGTATGAGTAATTTATTCTATTTAATAGCTGAGTGGGATTTCATTTTACGAATATACTGCAGTTTGTTTATCCATTTGTCTATTGATGACCACCTGGATTGTTTTGAGTTTGAGCTATCATGAATAAAACATGCTATTAATATTCTCGTATACATTTTCTTAGGAAAATACCTAGTAGTGGAATTGCTAGATCATAAGGTAAATGTGTGTAGTTTCATGAGAAATTTCCATATCTTTGCCCAATTTCCATTAAAAATGTATGAAACTTCCAGTTACTCCATATTCTTGCCAACATTTAGTGTGGCAGAAGCTAAGTGTTAAGAGGCGAATACTGGCAATTGTGAAGGTACTAGGCTTTGTTGCTAAGGCTCCATCTTAAGTAGCAGGCAGTCCCTGAGGAGCCCACACTGGAGGACAGCCTGGGGAATGTGGTGTTTGGTAATCCGGTGGTGGGCTACAAGACAGTTTTGAAAAGTAAGGAACTATAGAGAGGGTCTAAGAAGGTTGTACTAATTTAGCCATAATTTAGTGATGGCTTACATTAAAAGCAAGGAAATGGCCATTGAAAATAAAAAAAAAATCATAAAACTTCATGAAGGAGTAATCTAATGTATTTGGCGCCAATAAGTAGGTAGATAAGTGATTTCTGAAGTGAGTATATGAAAAATGGTGTCACCATTATTATGTGTAGGCAAATAAAAAGAGAGTATTGGTTTGGTAATTATCTAGTTATTGGTTATATGTATCCACAAACCAGCAAAATTGGTTATATGTTTCCATAGACCATCTCTTACTAGGAGGAAAAATGAAAGGAATAACATTGGAATAGGTAAAGGTCAATGATGGTGATGATCTCCACTGCTTCTATAAATTTTCCTGAAAGAAAACAAATACCTGTAAGTTGCTACAGAAACCAGCAACTAAGAATTCACCTACAAAGAACCATATGATATGAGTTGCTTTATTCTCAATGCTATAGATTTGCATATTCTGTCTCTTCTGCCTGAAATGCCTTTCCTTGACTGCTCTACCGGGTTCCATTAACTTAGAAGACATAATCGAAATACGGCTTATCCTGATTGCTATGACACTTCACACTCACCTTTCTTGCAGAATTTATTGGGTTGCCCTAGCATTGTCTGCTTCGTATGCTTCTGTTCTTGCTGTACCATTCCCCTTGCTCAGTGTTTGTTACTTAGATGCATAAAAATATTTGCTGAATGAATGAGGTGCCTCAACTTCTATCCTCTCTACATTAAAATTTCAATTTCTTCAATTACTCCCTCATCTTTATTTCCCTTTTAGAGAAAAAATAACCCTTCCCTTAAAAATTAATCATCTCTTCTACCCAGTCTTGTCATTTATCCTCTGTATGTTCTTTTTTAGCTTCTTTAGTATTATTAAAAGATCTTGTATTTATATATATGATCAAGTCTTCTCCTACCCTAAAATAATATTCCTTTAATTTTGTTACCCATCTCTGTCATTCTCCTGGATTTCTCCTTGTGCAACCAAACTTTTAGAAAGAGTTGTTTCCACTGCTTTCTTCCCATACCTTATTACCTATACCTTGAACAACCATGTCTTTGTCCATTGCTCCAACTACTCTGTGAAAATAGTCCTCCCAAAAGTTATATACAATTTACAGATCCAATGGCTTTGACTTCCTCTTCAAATTCCTCAACACATCTGCAAATTTCGCAGTGTAGAAAATCCTTGCTTGCCTCACTGGAATTCTCTCCTTCATAGGCTCCCTTAACATTCTGCTGTCTTTAACATCTGCTATGAGACCGACATAGTACTAGATACATTACAAATGTTATCACATTTGACCAAAGCAAAGAATCTTCTCCAGTCTCTTCCTGAAAAACAGAACATATCCAAAGTCTTTAGCTTGCATTCAGAAGTTGGGGGAGTTAGTCTCACCAAACATTGTTGATCTTTTCTCTTACTGTCTTCTCAATCCTGCTAAATCCACTCTACCATTACAATATTCATTGCAACCTATACTTACTGAATACATTTCTACTCAAAATAGAAATAGTAATGAGACTATTTTTCTAGGGCTACCATATGCTTATGTTACTATGCATATTATATCATTTAATCCTAAGAACGACTTTGTGATATATAATCATTCCTACTTTACCCATAAAAAAACTGAGGCTCATATGGATTAAATAGTAAAGATTATTGGTATATAATGAACAGAGGAGCCACGGATGAGCTGATTTGCACATTTGCTTAACTGTTGCATCGAGAATGTTACCTCTGTCTTCACTCATTCTCTTTCTTCTGCCCGAATGTCCTTACTCTACATAAGGATATCATATTATCCAAATCTTAACCATCTGTCAAAGTATATTTGGAATGCCATCTCTTCCAAGTAGTTTTATTTTCACTGATTTTTCTGACTGGAAGCAATTTTTTCCCCTCTGAACTCCCATGGCATTTAAAAAAATTATTAGTAGATTTTATTTTTTACAGCAGGTTTAGGATTGCAGAAAAGTTGAGCAGAAAGTACAGAGTTCCCATATACTCCCCCTTTCCCTACACACACACACAGTTTCCTCTATTATTAACATCTTGCATTAGTGGGATACATTTGTTACAACTGATGAACTAATATGGGTACCTAAATGGTAACTAAAGTGCTTAGTCTACATTAGGGTTCATGCTTTGTATTGTACAATTCTATGGTTTTGACAAATGCATGATGTCATATATACACCATTACAGGATGAGGAAGAATGCTTTTACTGTCCTAAAAATCCCCTGTGCTCCACCTCTCTCCCTCCCCACAGATTTCTGGCAACTACTTATCTTTTTACTGTCTCTGGTTTCGTCTAGAATGTTATATAAACAGCATTCATATAGTTGGAATCATGCAGCGTGTAGTTTTTTCAGAGCAGCCTCTTTCACTTAGCTGACAATATGTATTTAAGTTTCCTTCATGTAATTTCATGGCTTGACAGCTCATTCTTTTTATTGGTGAATAATATTTTGTTGTATAGATGTACCACAGTTCTTTATTCCTTTACCTATTGAAAGATATCTTGGTTGCTTTCAATTTTTTTTAATTATAAATAATGCTGTTATAAACATTTGTGTGGACATAAGCTTTCAACTCATTTGGGTAAATACCTAAGATGTCAATTGCCAGACTGTCTGATAAGATTATGTTTAGTTTTGTAAGAAAGTGCCAAATTTTCTTCAAAAGTGGCTGTACCAATTTGCTCTTTCTGCAGCAATGAATCCTTGCCAGCATATTGTCAGTATTTGTGTTTAAGCCCTTCTTATACTGTAGTTGTTTCTCATATTGTTTTTAATTTACATTTCCCTAATCACATGTGACATGAAGCATCTTTTCATATGCTCACTTGCCATTTGTTTTTCTTCTTTTATGAGGTGTCTGTTCACATCTTTTATGCATTTTTAAGTTGGATTGCTTGTTTTATCATTGAGTTTTAAAAGCTCTTCATATATTTTAGATACAAGCTTTTTATCAGATGTTTTGCAACTATTTTCTCTCAGTTGGTGTCTTGTCTTTTCATTCTTTTAACAACATCTTTCATAAGGCAGACCTTTTTAATTTTAATAAAGTTGGCAAATATTAATTTAAATAATATATAAATCATTTACTTCAGAGCTTACACACAGAAACTCTATAATTAATTATAAGCTGCTCTTCCCACTTTGATAGTTTTTTTCACATTCTTAAAAAGTATTTAGAAAAAAATATTAGGTTTGTAGGCAGAAGACTTGGATAAAAAGATTAGTTCTGCCAATTTTTCAGTTATGTAACTTAAGGCAACTTAAATCACTCTTCAGAACTTCAATTTTGTAATTCACAAAATAAAATCTTAATAAAGATACTCCCTGACTTGCTATGGGGTAACTTCTAGTAAATTCATCTTAAATACAAAATGACATGAAATTGAAAATGCATTTAATACACCTAACCTACCAAACATCATCACTTAGCCTAGCCTACTTTAAACGTGCTCAGAACATAACATTAGCCTACAGTTGGGAAAAATCATTTAATACAAAGCCTATTTTACAATAAGGTATTGAATATCTTATATAATATTGAATTTTGTACTGAAAGTGAAAGACAGAATGGTTGTATGGGCACTCAAAGTATGGTTTCCACTGAACGAACATTGTTTTCACACCACCGTAAAGTCAAAAAGTTATTAAGTCGAACAAATTGAGAGTTGAGGATCATCTATACAGGGGTGTAGAAAAGATTAAGTGAGCCAAAGTATAAAATTAATTTGTAAATTATGTGTATAAGATATTCTATTTGGAGAATATCTTGATAGTTAAAAATAATCTTTTTTTCTTTTTAAATTCTGGCAACATGGACTGAGAAAAATGGAAAGAATTGAGTAATTTTGTAGTGAAATGATTCAATGGGGAAAGCTAAGGTGGTTGATTCTGACAAAATTCCCTGATGTTTTCCTCAACAGCAAACATTTTTTGGTCTGAAATATCTACATGATTTCCTCCATGTTTTACTTTGTAGTGTAAACATAGCCTCAGGTCTGAATGAAAGCATTATACAATTCTAATGTAAAATGATAACTTATTAATTAACATCAATATTGGGAACAGCATGTTTACAGGCCAAATTTCATAGATAACAAGAACATTGAGTGTACTTTTAATCTAGTTTTATAGCAGTTCAGTACTTTAAAATCATAGATGTAAATAAAGACTCTCACTTCATATTTTAATTGAATAGCACAGTTAGTGTCATTTATCAAAAAATGGTAGGGCTTCCATATTTTAGAAGTATAGGAAACAATTTAGTGAATTTTACTTTAAATGGTATGCAACTGAATATTCACTTGCATATTTATTTTTAAAAACTAGTATGATAGTACTAAAATAAAACAAAACAAAAACTTGTTTTAAGAAAATTGCTGACTTTGTGTCAGTTTTGATAAAAATAATGCATTCAAACTACTTTTGATTGTAAACTCATATATGTAAGTTGTGTAAGAAAAGCATTTTTAAGATATTTGGAGTTAAAACTCATGTTTATGAGTTGCTCTAATGCATGATTTAAGAATACACAATTAGTATTTAGAACTCAGTGAACAAGTAACATGGTTCTGCTCTTCAATGATATTTAGAGATCTCTTTAAGTAATTATCTTAACATATTGTATTCTGCTTTTGCTTTGCTATGCCCAAAGCAGGTGCTGCTAATCTAAATACTTTAGAAGGGAAAAATGTCCATATTGATTACACGTGGTTCAAAATCAGATCTGGGAAGCTTTGTCATTCAAGGGATGCCTGTCTCCACCCTAGTCTTTGTCTTGATTATGTGGTTCTCTTCCCTTTCCTCAGCTGGTCTGCTGCATACTGCACAGATGTTTCTCCTATTCCTGCTACATGGTGATTTTTCAAGCAGCTTCATAGACAGCTATTTCCAGATGTGTTCCCCATTTCTCTGGATAGACCTTTCTCCTTACAAAGAGCAGATCACACTGCTGTTCAGGCTTTTGATCTATTGACTATAGAAAAAACAAACAGCATTTCATTGATGTTGTGTTTTGGGGGGCTTTGGCAATAGCACTCACAATAAATGTCCCCTTCACTCTTCGAAACAATACTGGCAGATGTTTTCCATGGACTTCTCTACCCAATAGTCTCTATTCTCACCCCAGCTTCTCTATCCAGGGGGAGGATGGAATAATGTGTCTCAGTCTCTGTTTTCCATTTATATTTACTATAAGGCTATTTTTACCTGCACTTTGAGGTAAACAGTAAAATTTAGTTCTTATCAAATTAAGGTCTAAGGTAAGTAATTTTAGGTAATGTATACATATTAACAAAAGAGAAATTTTAATTTTAATGATTGACTTAATTTTATTTACCCCTATTTAGAGGGAACATTATGAGCCTGGATTGTTTTAGTACTTGAATATTTTTTTTTCTTCATTCATCTACCCATTTGTCTATCTACTCATCCATCAGTGCATGACTATTCAGTACCTGATAATTGAAGACCTGCCAGGTAACTGAAACTGGGGATACAGAGACAGAGGGGTTAAAATCTCTGACCGGAGGAAGCTCATGACCCAGTGCAGAGGCCAATATGAGATATGTAGTTTAAGTTCTTTGACAGCAGTCTATAAAGAGCTCAGAATGTATGGAAGGAAGGAGCAGTTGGATAACACACATAAAGATGCTTTAAGCAACTTTAAGGCTTCAACCAAATTTATGACAGATAATGAACTGTTGGTGATTTAGAAGAGCTCTTTTGTGTCATATGGACAATAGACAGTTTATAAAACAATACTAGCCAAGGGCATGTTTTCATTAGCATTTTTTTTTCAATAACTAGATATTTTATTTTAATACCCACATGAACAAAAAAGCTAATATTTGGGGGAGCATTTTTTTTTTTTCACTAGGTTTTTTTTTTTTTTTTTTTTTGGCATATTATTGGGGTACAGATTTTAAGATTTCAATAAATGCCCATTCCCCCCCTCCCCCCAAAAGTCTGAGTCTCCATCATGACCATCCCCCAGATGGTGCACATCTCACTCACTATGTATGTATATACCCGCCCCCCTCCCCCCTCCCACCTGCCCAATACCCTATTACTGTAGCACCTATGTGTCTACTTAGGTGCTACTCAGTTAATACCAGTTTGCTGGAGAATATATCTGGTGCTTGTTTTTCCATTCTTGGGATACTTCACTTAGTAGTATGGGTTCCAGCTCTAACCAGGAAAATATAAGGTGTGCTATATCACCATTGTTTCTTAGAGCTGAATAGTACTCCATGGTGTACATATACCACATTTTATTAATCCATTCTTTGATTGATGGGCACTTGGGCTGTTTCCACAGCCTTGCAATTATGAATTGTGCTGCTATAAACATTCGAGTGCAGGTGTCTTTTTTGTAGAGTGTCACTGGATCATTTGGGTAGATGCCCAGCAATGGGATTGCTGGATCAAATGGTAGATTCACTTGGATCGCTTTAAGGTATCTCCATATTGCTTTCCACAGAGGTTGAACTAGTTTGCAGTCCCACCAGCAGTGTAGGAGTGTTCCTCTCTCTCCACAACCACGCCAGCATTTATTGTTTGGAGATTTTTTGATAAAGGCCATTCTCACTGGGGTTAAGTGATATCTCATTGTGGTTTTGATTTGCATTTCCCTGATGGTTAGAGATGTTGAGCATTTCTTCATATGTTTGTTGGCCATTCTTCTGTCTTCTTTAGAAAAATTTCTGTTCAAGTCCTTTGCCCACTTTTTAATGGGGTTATTTGATTTTTTCTTCCTAATTTTCGTGAGTTCTAAGTATATTCTAGTTATCAGTCCCTTATCGGATGCATAGGATGCAAAAATTTTCTCCCATTCTGTAGGCTGTCTGTTTACTTTCATGACTATTTCTTTGGCTGTGCAGAAGCTTTGTAGTTTGATCATGTCCCATTTATTTATTTTTGTTGCTGCTGTGATTGCCTTTGGGGACTTCTTCAT
This sequence comes from Microcebus murinus, assembly GCF_040939455.1. Classification (NCBI taxonomy): domain Eukaryota; kingdom Metazoa; phylum Chordata; class Mammalia; order Primates; family Cheirogaleidae; genus Microcebus; species Microcebus murinus. The sequence goes on from NC_134108.1 coordinate 34,393,636, forward strand.
AAACTCTTTGCCCAGGCCGATGTCTAGGAGAGTGTTTCCAACTTTTTCCTCTAGAGTTCTAATAGTTTCATATCTTAGGTTTAAGTCTGTTATCCAGCGTGAGTTGGTTTTTGTGAGAGGTGAAAGGTGTGGGTCCTGTTTTAGCCTTCTACAGGTGGCTATCCAGTTTTCCCAGCACCATTTATTGAAGAGGGATTCTTTTCCCCAGCGTATGTTTTTGTCTGCTTTGTCAAAGATGAGATGGCTATATGAGGATGGTTTTATATCAGGATTCTCACATCTGTTCCACTGGTCAATATTCCTGTTTTTGTGCCAATACCATATTGTTTTAATTACTACAGCTTTGTAGTATAGTTTGATATCTGGCATATTAATGCCTCCCATTTTGTTTTTGTTGCCTAGAATTGCTCTTGATATTTGGGGTCTTCTTTGGTTCCATACGAAGCGTAAAATTATTTTTTCTATATCTGTGAAGAATGCTGATGGGATTTTAATAGGTATTGCATTGAATCTGTAGATCAGTTTGGGTAGTATAGACATTTTGATGATATTGAGTCTGCCGATCCACGAGCATGGTATGGATTTCCATCTGTTTACATCCTCTGCTATTTCCTTCCTCAGTGTTTCATAGTTCTCCCTGTAGAGGTCTTTTACCTCTTTGGTTAAATATATTCCTAGGTACTTTAATTTCTTTGTTGCTATTGTGAAGGGAATTGAGTCTTTGATTTGGTTCTCAATTAGATTGTTGTTGGCGTATATGAATGCCTCTGATTTCTGTGTATTGATTTTGTATCCTGAGACTTTACTAAATTCATTGATCAGTTCCAGGAGTTTCTTGGTTGAATCCTTGGGGTTTTCTAGATACAATATCATATCATCAGCAAACAGTGAAAGTTTGATCTCTTCTGCCCCTATTTGGATACCTTTGATTCCATTTTCCTGTCTGATTGCTGTAGCCAAGACTTCCAGCACTATGTTGAACAGAAGTGGAGATAGTGGGCAGCCTTGTCTGGTTCCAGTTCTAAGTGGGAATGATTTCAATCTTTCCCCATTCAGTATGATGTTGGCTATGGGTCTGTCATATATGGCTTGTATCATTTTTAGGTATGTCCCTTCTATGCCTATTTTCTTAAGTGTTCGTATCATGAAAGGGTGTTGAATTTTGTCAAAAGCTTTTTCTGCATCTATTGAAAGGATCATGTGGTCTTTGTTTTTGCTTCTGTTTATGTGGTGAATTGCATTTATAGATTTACGTATGTTGAACCATCCCTGCATCCCTGGGATGAAGCCCACTTGGTCGTGGTGGATTATTTTTTTGATAAGTGTCTGTATTCGGTTAGCTAAGATTTTGTTGAAAATTTTTGCATCTATATTCATTAGGGATATTGGTCTGTAGTTTTCTTTTTTTGTTGCATCCTTTCCTGGTTTTGGTATCAGAGTAATATTCGCTTCATAAAAGGTGTCGGGGAGGTTTCCGTTCTTCTCGATGTTGTGGAATAGTTTCTGCAAGATAGGTACTAGTTCTTCTTTGTAAGTATGGTAAAATTCAGGTGTGAAGCCATCTGGACCGGGACTTTTCTTTTTAGGGAGATTTTTAATTGCTGTTTCTATTTCAGCTGTTGAGATTGGTCTGTTCAGGGAATCTATTTCTTCCTGGTTGAGCCTAGGGAGGCTGTGTGTTTCTAGAAATTTGTCCATTTCCTCCACATTTTCCAGTTTGTGTGCATAAAGATTTTTGTAGTATTCATAAATTGTATCTTGTATCTCTTTGGGATCAGTTGTGATATCTCCTTTTTTATTCCTGATGGAGCTTATTAGAGATTTCTCTTTTCTGCTTTTCGTTAGCTTAGTCAACGGCGTGTCAATCTTGTTTATTTTTTCAAAGAACCAACTTTTTGTTTTATTAATCTCCTGAATAGCTTTCCTGTTTTCAATTTCGTTTAGTTCTGATTTGATCTTGTTGATTTCACTTCTTCTGCTGGGTTTGGGGTTGGTCTGTTCTTCTTTTTCCAGCTCTTTGAGTCGTTTCATTAGATTGTCTATTTGTGATCTTCTTGCCTTTTGGTTATAGGCATTTATGGAGATAAACTTTCCTCTCAGAACTGCTTTAGCTGTGTCCCAGAGGAGTTGATAACTTGTCTCTCCATTGTCATTTTCTTCATAGAAGTTTTTTATTTCCGTCTTGATTTCTTCATTTACGAAGTAATCATTTAGTAGGAGGTTGTTTAATTTCCACGTTTTTGTGTAGAAATGTGAGTTTCTGTTAGGGTTGATTTCTAGTTTTATTCCACTGTGATCTGAGAAGGTACATGGTATGATTTCTATTTTTTTAAATTTCTTGAGATTTTCTTTGTGTCCTAGGATATGGTCAATCTTAGAGAATGTCCCGTGAGCTGATGAGAAGAACGTATATTCAGTGGATTTTGGGTAGAATGTTCTGTAGATGTCTGTCAGACCCAATTGTTCTAGAGTTTTGTTTAAGTCCATTATTTCTTTATTAATTTTCTGTTTGGAGGATCTGTCTCGTGCCGTCAGTGGGGTGTTGAAATCCCCGGCGATTATGGAGTTGCTATTAATCCATTTGCTTAGCTCCAGTAAGGTTTGCTTTATGAATCTGGGTGCACCTAAGTTGGGTGCGTATATATTTAAAATTGTTATCTCTTCTTGTTGGACTGTGCCCTTCACCATTATATAATGACCCTCTTTGTCTTTTACTACTTTTGTTGGCTTAAAAACTAAATCATCTGAAATTAGAACTGCCACACCAGCCTTCTTTTGGCTTCTATTTGCTTGGAATATTGATCTCCACCCTTTTATTTTTAGTCTATGTGCATCCTTGCAGGTTAAATGTGTTTCCTGAAGACAGCATATACTTGGCCTGTATTTTCTTATCCATTCAGCCAGCCTATGTCTCTTGAGTGGAGAGTTTAAGCCATTCACATTTATTGAGAGAACTGATAGGTAAGGTAGATTACTGATCATTCTGTTGGGTTGGATGTTGTTGCTATGATTTGTGTCTTGAGCCATTGTAATATCTGGCCTTTAATATCTTTGGGTTTTGGTTGTTTTTATATCCGTGGATTATTATTATGATGTTCCGTGCATAACGCTGTTTTAAGTACTTCTTGTAGGGCTGGTCTTGTCTTGGTGTATTCTCTGAGCCTTTGCTTGTCTGCGAATGTTTTTATTTCTCCTTCATATATGAAGCTTAGTTTTGCAGGGAATAATATTCTAGGCTGGGCATTGTTTTGTTTCAAAAGAGTGAGAATGGGGCCCCAGTCTCTCCTTGCTTGTAAAGTCTCATTAGAGAAGTCTGATGTTATTCTAATTGGCTTTCCCTTGTATGTCACTTGCTTCTTTTGTCTTACAGCTCTTAGAAGGGCCTCTTTAGTTGATACTTTGGTCAGTCTGATGACTGCATGACGTGACGTCTTCCTGTTTGCATTGAATCTCCCAGGGGTCCTCTGGGCTTCTTGAACTTGTATATCGAGATTTTGAGCAAGACCTGGGAAATTTTCCTCTATTATATCTTCAAAAAGCTTGTCCAGCCCTTGAGTGTTGTCTTCCTCCCCTTCGGCTAAACCTATGATCCTCACGTTAGGTTTTTTCACATAATCCCACAGCTCTTGTAGACTTTGGTCTTTTCTCTTGTTTCTCTGCTGTATTTCTGTGACTGATTTATTTAATTGGAAGGTGTTATCTTCAAGCTCTGAGATTCTTTCTTCTGCTTGATCTACCCTGTTCTTGAGACTTTCCACAGTATTTTGTAGTTCTCTGAGTTGATTCTTCATCTCCAGGACTTCGGTTAAAGTTTTCTTCACTGTGTCAATCTCTTTGTTGAAACTTTGTTCCATTTCTTGGAGGTTTTTTGTGTTTTCTTGGTGTTGGTTATTGAGTTGTTGTTGCAGCTGGGTGAGTGTTCTTATGATCCACATACGAAATTCCTTTTCTGTCATATTGGTTGCCTGATTTTGGTCGGTGTCCGTTTCTAGGGGGCTGGTGCTCCTCCTTGGGGGTGTGTTTTCCGTTTGGTTCTTCATATTTCCTGAGTTCTTTCGCTGATTTCTTCCCATGTCGATCAGTTGTTGTTTCTTTCCTTAGGTTATTGTTTGGGTATTCACACACCTTGTTTAGTTTCTGAGGCATTAGGTGGTGCCTGTGGGTGAAATTGGACCACTCCCTGTATATTGAGTCAGTGGGTGCCGTGGAAAGGCTGTGCAAGATGCTGTCCCTGTCAGTAGGTGGCGTTTGCTTGGAGGAACAGGCTATGGTGTTGATTTTGAGTCCTGTTATCAGCTCTCGTTCTGGGCGGAGCTGGGTTGGGTAAGCCTGCCCTCAGGCCGTTAGCAGGGGTCAAAGTTCTGTTCTCTGCTGTCAGGGCGGGGCTGGAATGGTCCCGCTCAGCCAGAAAGTCTGGGTGTGGGGGTGGGGCTGTCTGAGACCCACAGTCTGCAGCAGGCCTCGCTTCTTTCCACCCTCCCCAACTCCGCAGCTACTCCTGAGCCTCTGCCAGCAGGCCAGACCACAAGCCACCAGGCCTCCCCGGACTGTGATGCCGGCGGGGAGGTTCCCTGCACAGGAACGCCACCTGGGTTGGGCGCACGGCCTCCTCCTGGGACGCCGTTCCGCCCGATCCGCCCCTGGAGGCACACAGACCTCTAGGACGCCGATCCGCCCCTGGAGGCACACAGACCTCTGTAGGCTGTTCACGTATAATCCTTCTGTGCCCCGGGCAATGCTAGCCCTCGGTGCAGGGGATCTGGTCTGCAGGTCCGACCTCTGGGTCCCAGAGTTCAAACTGTATTCCCACCAGGGAGAGGGTTTCCGGTCCTAATTCACCCACAGGGAGTCCAAGCTGGGTCTATGTCTCTCAGCCTCTGAGTCGGCACCGTTTTCCTGGGAACACGGTGCCAGCAGCACCTGGGAGGGCGGGCGGGGTCCCAAACGGGAAGGTCCCGTTCCCTGGAGGTGCCTCCGGCTGGTGGCTGTATTGTCTCTCTGGGCAGCCGCGGGTAGGGTCGGCAGAGGGGAGGAGGGGGCAATATGGCGCCTGCCGCGCGGCTCTCCGTGCACACGGAGGTGCCCGGAGGAAGTTGGGAACCTGGTGCCACGTCTGCTACAGGCTCACCGTTGGCAGGCGGTGGCAGTCTCTGGGCTGATGTCCGCAGGTCTCTCCACCCGCTGGGGAGCCCACCAGCAGTCCCGAATGCAGGGGAGGGGAAACAGCAAATCCACCTACCCTTGCCGCTGGTCTCCGGGCTGCTCCGGTGGTCTCAGCCTCCAGTTCTCCTCCGCAGCCTCCTCCCGTGGAGTCTCCCGGGGTCTCAGGTACCCCTCCTTCCGGCCCTTGTCCGCTGTATGCTCGTCTTCTTGCTTCTTTCCTCTAGTTTCTGCTAGAATCGGTCTTTTCTGCAGAGACCCTCTGTCTGGCGGTGTTATTCGTCCGCCATCTTGCTCCGCCCTCATTAGCATTTTGAAATAGATGGGTAACATTGGAGATTATAATATTTACAGAAAATAAAAATAAAATAGGTTATCCACAGAGATTCTCTGATTCTAAATATTAGATAAACGGAAACACTACTTTCCTGATGCACATTTCGTTATCTCCATCAGGCAATAGAATAAATGAAACAACTAATGTAAAGTAAAACCTTTTTGAGCAAATTGTCTTCTACTTCTTCAAGGAAATTATATCTGCTTTTTGAATTTTGTATCTGAGCTATTTCGATAAAATAAAGCTATGCCAACAGATTTCTGGCAGATCACTCTCTTTGATGAGGATTATTAGTAGAAAAGTCCTCTCTTACTTGTGCTGGATTTGTTCCAAGTTCCCCTAGTGCATGCCTGAATCCACAGATAGCACCAAATCCTAAATATACTATACCTATAATAAAGTTTAATTTATATATTAGGTATAGTTAAATATTAACAACAATAACCAATAATAAAATAGAGCAATTATAACAATATGCCAGAATCACTACTTTTATGCATTAGGGCCATTATTAAGTAAAATAAAGGTGACAAACACAGGCACCATCATACCAGGACAGTTGATTTGATAACTGGCTACTAAGTGACTAATGGGTAGGTAGCATCTACAGCTTGGATACGTGGGACAAAGGGATGGATGATTCATGACCTGGGTGGGATGGAGTGAAAAGGTGTGAGATTTTACCACTAGCCAGAACAGCATGCAATTTAAAACTTATGAATTGTTTATTTTAGAAATTTTCCATTTAATATTTTCAGACTGAGGGTAATTAAAACTATGAAAAGAGAAATCGTGTATAAGGGGAGCCTACTGTAGTGCATTTAAATGAAGAGAAAAAACATACTCAGTATATTGGAAAGATATAGTTACTTAAGTAGAGGAAAATTTTAACTTTGATTTTCGTGTTTAATATGCTCTATAAATCAATTTAGAACTACAGTCTATTCTCAGACCCAAAGCAGACAATCATGAGAAACTCAAGAATGGAAAGTTTTGTTTGGTGTTTGGAAAGAAGTGGAAGGGTCCTAACATTGTAGTAAGGCCCACTGAGGCTTCCCCACAGCCTAGGAGTGAGCCTGGATCCAGAAAAAACTTTGAAACAAGTCAAGATGCTGAGCTTTGGCTAAGGATAGAGCAAAATCTAATGACTGAGTATTATCTAGGGCACAGGCCAGGGTGTTATAACAAAGACATGCCAATGACAGTGGCCTAAATAAACAGTGTATTTCCCTCACACAGAATAAAAAGGTCAAATGCGGGTAGGAGATGGAACTAGTGGGTGAGATCTGGCTTCTTCGATGTATATACTCATGGCTTCCAACATGTACAGTGAGCAGTCCTCAAATTGTCCCTATCCAGGAAAAGTGACTTTATCTTTAAGGAGATTGATTACTCAACATCTGAACACATTATTTTGGCTTTCAAACTATTGGCCCATAATTGACTATAGGACCTTAATTAGTTGCACAGGAGACTAGAAATTAAGTCTGTAGCAGGGCATAAATGTTCCCAGTTCCTATGAGCATTTTACTATAAAATGAATGAAAGAGTAAGAGGATGCTAGAGGAAAGTCTTTTCCACAAACTAGTCAATATGATCCTTATTAGAACTGAAAGGAATGGCTAAGAATGAAGATATAGTTTTCGGTGGTTAGAGACTAGTATAAGGTATATTCTTTAAGATTTTCTTTAATCTTATGACTCTTTTAGTATTATTTGCTTCCTTGGTTCACTGTAGATAGTGGGAACAAGGTGAAATAGAACATAAGGACATATGACACCAAGAGTGAACCCTAAAAATGTAAACTATAGACTTCAGGTGACTAGATGTGCCAATATGGGTTTATCAATTGTAACAAATGTACCACTCCCATAGAGAATGTTGAAAATAGGGGAGGCTATACATATAAGGGCCAGAAGGCATGTGAGAAATCTCTGTACCTTCCTCTTAATTTTACTGTGAACCTAAAACTTCTCTAAAAAGTGAAGCATTTTAAAAAATACATGAGGTAGGTTATCTGTTCTTCTGAGTTTCAGCCCAGTGGGTAGTAAGTCCAAGAGGAGAAGGAAATTCTCCTGAGTGTCTTCGGTGTTAAACTGTGTTATTGTTTGTTAGTATTTTCTTCCCCATGTTGGGGAAGGATTATATGTCCCTGCATAATCGAAGTCAGGGCTTTACCAAGGGATTTCTGTTAGCCAATGAAAATGAGTTATGATATTCTCTCTCACTTCCAAACAGAAACTTTATGAACCCATTTCTCGTGTATTTTCTCTCTTTTCCCTCTGCCACTGTAACTGGGAATGCTCTAGCAGAGCTACTTTTTAGCCTGTGTTCTATAGTAAAAACAGAGACAATGCAAGCTGAGATGGACAGGTACTATGAATAAGAAATGAACCTTTGGGTTTTTTTAACCTACTGGGACTGTGGTTGCTATTACAACATTACTCAGCTTGTCCTGACTGGCACAGCAGGCAGGAAAGACAAGTGGACTTCCCAAATCCTTGGGCATTGAAGAAGGGACACGGTGGTAAACAGGGATTTGATTCAGGAGGAGATATATCTGCTGATATTTTAGTCACCAGAAAACTTTTTATTTCATTCTGGCTCTTCTTCCTCAATAAGAACTCTTTTGGGCTACAAAATCATATATTTAATGACCCAATCTTTAATACCTGAAACAACTCCCTCAAACATGAATTCTATACTTTGCCTCTGTAATATGTAGAATCATCTCCTTTAACAAAAGGTCTGTAACCTGACTCATACCTTTGTTCATGTCATTTCTTCTACCTTACGTTCTTTTTTATTGTCTTGCTTTCTACTCTCCATTTTCAACCAACAGAAATTATACTCATTCACTTTCAGGTCCAGTTGAAATGCTGTTCCCATCAAAGATTTTTCACAAGTCTTTTTTTTTTTTTTTGAGACAGAGTCTCACTTTGTTGCCCAGGCTAGAGTGAGTGCCGTGGCGTCAGCCTGGCTCACAGCAACCTCAAACTCCTGGGCTCAAGCAATCCTTCTGCCTCAGCCTCCCGAGTAGCTGGGACTACAGGCATGCGCCACCATGCCCGGCTATTTTTTTTTCTATATATGTATTAGTTGGCCAATTAATTTCTTTGTATTTATAGTAGAGACGAGGTCTCGCTCTTGCTCAGGCTGGTTTCAAACTCCTGACCTCGAGCAATCCGCCCGCATCGGCCTCCCAGAGTGCTAGGATTACAGGCGTGAGCCACCACGCCCAGCTTTTCACAAGTCTTATCAACCAGATGTGATATCTTGCTTGTTTAGATTTAATTCCATTTAGTCCTTTTGCTCTTGCTGGGATTCATTAAAATAAAAGTCTGAGACATGTCTAAAGAACAAACATTTTATTGGAAAGTACAAATCCAAATCAGCAAAGTGAGAGGAAAGGTACCTGCAATAAGGAAGAATGAGAAGTGAGTCTGAGGTAATATGTTACTGAGCTGCCTACTGCTTTGTGAACATAAAGAGATACCTGGCTGCTTGGTAAGTGAGGCATTTCCAGAAAGTCCTTACAGAAAACCATGCTTTGTAATAGGTAGGAAGGGAGAGCAATTTAACATTTAGCTCTCCTTCTACCCCATCTTCTGTCTCTCATTAGTTAAACTTTGCCCAATTGAAAGTTAACTCTCCTACATTACAAATTGTGTCACCTGCCCTTTGGGAACATGTTGGGAAAGCTAATTGCATGCCCTGTTGTGTTATTCAACTTAGTCCAATAAACATATATGAAACATTTGTAAATATGACATACATTAGGTCTTAAAGAAATCCCCAAAATTTCAAAAGATGAAATAGTTTAGAGTATGTTCTTTAACTTAATGGATGTATATAGTACAAAATATTTGTCCTATCTAATTGTTATAGTTTAAGGTTATTTTCATATTTCATACAAGCAATTTTTAATGAATATCTGTATATCTCAATTATCTTATAATTTTAAGCTCATATGTATTGTCTAAATAAAAGACTATTAAGACCTGGACAAATGCTTAGTATATAATATTTTATTAAATTGCAGTATAATATTATTTATATAGTATTCATATAATATCCATATAGTTTTCATATAATATTATTCATATTGTATTCATATAATTCATGAATTCATAAAGCATTCATATATAGTGTTGATAGTTTTTATATATTATACTGAGATTTCTGTATTTGCATTGTATTATACTACAGTATCATATACCTGCAGGTTCCATATCTGCAGATTCAACAAACTGCAAATCAAAAATGTTAAAAAATAATACATATAAAAGTACAGTTATAACACCTATTTATGCAGCATTTACATTGTATAGGTATTAAGTAATCTAGAGATGATTTAAAGTATACAGAAGAATATGTGTAAGTTATAGTCATCTTAGTGAGTGTGAAGTGGTATCTTATTGAGTTTTTGATTTACATTTTCCTAATTATTAGTGTTGAACTTCTTTTATGTATTTGTTGACCACTTGTATATCTTTTTGGAGAAATATCTGTTTAAATTCTATAACTATTTTTTAACTGGGTTATTTGACTTTTTATTGTAGAGTTCTAATAGTTCTTCATGTATTATACATGTTATATCCTTATCAGATACATGGTTGGCAATCATATATTCCAAATATGTGTGTGCTTTTTACCTTATTTATAATATCCTTTAACACAAAAAGGTTTCAGGTTTTTTTTGTTTTTTTTTTAAGGTTTCAGTTTTTGATCAAGTCCAATTTATCTATTTTTTTCTTTGGTTCCTTGAGATTTTTTTGGGTCATATCTAAGAAATGCTTTTCTAATCCAAGTTCATAAATATTTATACCTATGTTTTCTTCTGAGTGTTTTATAATTTTAGCTCTTCCATTTATGTCTTTGATCCATTTTAAATTAATCTTGCATATGGTATGAAGTAAGAGTCTAAATTTATTCTTTTGCATAGGAACATGTAGTTGTCACAGCATTCTATGTGGAAAGCATTATTGAGGATTATTGCACATATTTTCATATGGGTAGTCATATGGGAATTTGTCTATAATATTTTACCCTTATGATATCTTCATCTTATTTTTTTTTTTGTCAGGTCAATGCTGACTTCATAGAATGAGTTAGTAAGTATTTCCTCCTTCTCTTCCATTTTTGGGACGACTTTTTGAAAGATTAGTGTTAGTTGTTTAAATGTTGATAGATTTTGTCAGTGAAGTCATCTAGTCCTGGGCTTTTCTTTGTGGGAAGTTTTTTCCACTACTGATTCAATCTTTTTACTAGTTGTAGATCTATTAAAATTATATATTTCTTCTTCAGTCCGTTTTGGTACTTTGTATCTTTCTAGGAATTTTCCTGTTTCATCTATGTTATCTAATTTGTTGGCATACAATTGTTTGTAGTATTTTCTCATAATCCTTTTTATTTCTGTGAGGATAGCAATAATGTCTGCTCTATCTTACTCAATTTTAGTATTTTGAGCCTTGTCTCTTTTTTTCCCCTCTGTTAGCTTAAATTTTTTCAATTTTGTTAATATCTTCAGAGAACCAACTTTTGGCTTTATTTTCTGTCACTTTTTTGTACCCTATTTTGTTTATTTCTGCTCTTTTCTTTATTAGTTTCTTTTTATTTAGTTTCTTTTCTGCTTGCTTTAGGTTTAATTAGGTCTTCTTTTGCCAATCTCCTAAGGTGAAGGATGAGGTTATTGGTTTGGATTTTTCTTCTTTTTAAATGTAGTCACTTATAGCTATACATTTTCCTCTGAGAATTGTTCTTCTGTATGCCATAAGTTTTGGTAAGTTGTGTTTTCATTGCATTTATCCTATAGTATTTTGTACTTACTGCTATGATTTCTTTTTTTGACCCATTGGTTATTTAGGAGTCTGTTTCGTTTCCACATATAATTGTGAGTTCTCAAGATTCTTTTATTGATTTCTAATTTTATTCCACTATGGCCAGAGAACATACTTTGTTTGTATGACTTAAATCCTTTTAAACTTATTGAGACTTATTTCATCTCCTAGCATATGATCTATTCTGGAAAATGTTATATGTAAAATTGAGAAGAATGTGCATTCTGCTGTTTGGGGTGACTTATTCTATAGATGTATGTTAGGTGTAGTTGGTTTATAGAGTTGTGCAAGTCCTCTGATCCTTTACTAATCTTCTGTTTAGTTGTTCTATCCATTATTGAAACTAGTGTTGAGGTAGAAAGGTGTGATACCTTTCCTTACTCATTATAAGGGTCACAGTTGACATTCCTACAACAAAAGGAAGGTTAACAAGAGAAAAGCACAACAAATTTATTTAACCAAAGTTAAATGTGATTGGACACAAGAGAGAATGATTTAATGGTAATAGACAAAGTGGATAGCCCAGCAGGTCTGCCTGTTCAGATTCTGCTTGACCCCTTTGTGTAGCGTTCCTTCCTCCCAGGTATAGGGTAGGAACCCTTCTGGAATGACGGTGTTATAACCTATTTTTAGAGAAGGCAGGTTAGAGAATTATTTTACAAAGAAAGGTGGTGTAACTGGTACCCATTGAACAAATTTCAATGACCCCTACATAATCCTCTCTCTTAATTAAACTATTGATCTTTTAAGTTGTTTCTCAGAAATGGTGAATTTTCTGCAAGACAAAGAAGTTGAGATTCTGAAGGCTGTATCACCATTCCCCATGACCTGCCCCAATGCAGTAGCCTCTTGTTAATTATATCATGTGGCCCCTCCTTTAAAAACCCAAGCTCACCCTTAGTTGGAGAGACAATGTGAGGTAGCTTTTTCCATTCTCCTGGCAAGATCAAGACTCTGTTGTATTAAAAATTTCTTTCTTCCTTGGCAATCTTCAGTTTCAATAACTGGATTTTTGTGTGACTAACAAATGGACCTAGACCGAAACTCCCTTGTGGTTTCAACAGCAGTGGGAGAAGGTTAGAATAATACTTCTAGGTTTTATGGCTCATTTTGTGCAAGAGGGGTTCTAGTTTCTGTGACCTGTTGTAGGGGCTGGGGCTAGAAGAAAGGATGAATGGATGGGAATTCTAGTTTCTATGGCCTGCCTTGGAGAGAAAGAGGAGCAGGATAAAGAAGGGTAGAAGGGAAGAAAGAGACTGTTCTTCTGCAGTCCTAATGTCCTTCAGTTCAAAGTATGCAGCATGCCAAAGCACCACACTTTGGGATATTGTTTTCTGAGCCCCAAGAGTAACATATGTAAGTTTCCAACTATTATTGTTGTATTATCTATTTCTCCCTCCAATTCAGTCAGTTTTTGCTTCACATATGTTGGGGATACAAGGTGCATATATGTTTATAATTGTTATACCTTATTGATAGTTTGATATTTTTATTATTATAAAATATTCTTCTTTGGCCAGGTGTGGTGGCTTATGCCTGTAATCCTAGTACTCTGGGAGACTGAGGTGGGTGGATCGTTTGAGCTTAGGAGTTTGAGACCAGCCTGAACAAGAGCGAGACCCTGTCTCTACTAAAAAAATAGAAATTAGCTGGAAAACTAAAAGTATATATATATTAAAAAAAATTAGCCAGGCATGGTGGCGCATGCCTGTAGTCCCAGCAACTCTGGAGGCTGAGGCAGTAGGATCGCTTGAGCCCAGGAGTCTGAGGTTGCTGTGAGCTAGGCTGACGCCACGGCACTCACTCTAGCCTGGACAACAAAGTGAGACTCTGTCTCAAAAAAAAAAAAAAACAACTTGAAGCAGAATTAAAAACAAAACCCATGTGGTCATTGTATATGATTTTATAACACTGAAAGCTTAAATTTAATAACATGAAAAAATATTTATAATATATTGATAAAATTTAAAAAATCAGTTGTAAATCAGTATGTGTACCATTTTCTTATTTGCGTAAAAAATGAACATATGTTATATACACATGGAACAATTTAAAACAGATAAGAAATCTGTATGCCAAATTATTAACAATGTTTATCTCTGTTGGAAATAATAGTGATTTTAAAATTTTAAATGGCGATTTTTGTTTGTTTTCTGTTTTTATTCTATGAATATATGTAGTTAGATAAAAAGAAAAACACTGGTGTTGACTATTCCTTAATTTTTTATTCCTCAATAAGATGTTCATAGGGAGATTAAGGTAATGTAGTGTTGAAAAGAATTTGTTCTGGCAATTCAGAGTTGGAGCTTAAGCAATTCATTTCCTAACCAGAACCCAACTAGAGTGCAAGCTCTTTAACACTTATTTATATAGCCTTAAATCCACACAGTGTTAAACACACATGCACATGCAATACATATTTGTTCAGGATATGAATCAATGACTCAATAGCTCAGTGAATGAATATATGGATAAACAAATGAAAATGATTATAGTCTATAGACTATATCTTGCTTCTTCTTTTGCTACCTGGGAGGAATTATTTATTAGAACTGCACTTGAGACTCCTTAGTTGCAATTTTGGAATGAATGATTTATTGCTTATAAAAGGGTATGAGATACTAGGTGAAAAGCCCTATGTAAATGTGAAATATTATTTTATTCATTGTGACTTTTAGAATGATCTGAAACACTCATAACATGTAGTGATTGCCAAAAGCAGCTGACAAACCTGGTTAGCTTGGTGTATTTGTTTTCAACAAATAAATGTGAAATTAGGAGCAAAAAATCATATTCAGAGTTATTCCATATAAGCTGAGACTTACCAGACTTACCAAGCCAAATGAATAATATTTACTTTCATTTAAAAATTATATAATCCAACCATAGAATGTTTACATAGGAGTATTAAATATAGCTATTATTAATTTATACCATGGGGCCATGATTAATGTTTTTTCTGTCCTAAGACTTTATTTTTTTTCCTCTTTTTCTCAAATATGTTTGGCATTTAGAAGTTTTAAAGTAATTTCCCCCCTTGGCTTCACCTGGGGTCTCTGCTGTCCCAGAACCTCCTCCTGACCTCAGTGTTGTGTTTTCATTTAAAATAGGGCATGTATATAAATGTCAGCAATACAGGGCAATTAGAAGTTTGAAAAGGGCTGTAACATAAACCAGCATTATAGTGAAATGGATATTGCCTTAAGCTGCCTGCAATTCACTTGCTGTTGGAAAGACAATATCCTGCCATTCTCCCATGGTGGCCTTCAATTGAACACATTTGGCTGAGGATTGACTCATTATTAAGATAAGTCTCTGCCTGGCTTGAAACAATGAAGAAACACAGAGTGAGCGAAGCAAGCAAATTGGGCTGGTTGTTAGCCAGTGCCAGGCAGAAATGTGACACTGGATTAGACTTTAATAGCTGTCTGTGGTGCTATCTGTGAAATCCAATACTGTCCTGATTCCCTCAAATTGGACAGTAGGTACATGCTGTTTGGGCTTGCCCAACGTTTTCAGGTTCCTGAATGAACTGCTATGTATTTAGGCATGTGTTCTTGTTGTTTTTCTTTTTAACCCTTCCACCAACCAACAAAAAAGAGTTCAGCACTTCTGACATCAGCTTACCTTTATTTATTTTTATTTTCTCTGTTGCCAAAGATCCAGGCCACAAACTGCTTTCACAAAGTTAGAAAACAGAATATGTTTTTAGACAAGGCTTATCATATTGTTCCAATTTACTCACTTCCAAAGATGCTCGACCTTTGTGCACCCAATGGTGCTTTCTTTCGCTCGCTGGAGGCCTTTTGACACACCGTCAGCTGGGCTCTGGCTTGCCCCACGTGACCTGAGAGCAAATTTTCAAACAAGATAAGGTTGCTGTTGAAAATCTCTCCTGGGCTTGGAAACTTAGTCCTGCCTGTTTTAGTGTGTAGAGGGATAGCAGAATGCAAAAGGGTACCAAGCAAGCATGTACGCCTTTCCAGATTCTATGTACTCTGGATCGAGATTTTTTTTTGTTGTTTTTTAAGACTACATGAGGTTTGGTGGTAAGGAGAGGAGAAAGTTTAGGGGACAACCTACAAAATTACCTATTCTTTTGCTGTTAGGGTGAGTCATTTTAATTAAATATATCTCTGGTGAGGTGTTTCCATGATCCTGACTTTTAGTTCCTAACAACATTTCATCTCGTCAGACTCAGCTTTATAAAACTCATATGCAAAGCTGAACTGAAATGAGGGAATGTAATTGAGTGTAGGAGGGAAACCTATATCACCGGTCTGCTTGTAAAAATCAAGGTTTCTATGCAGGCTATGAGCTATAGTTTTGGCTGTCTTAGGAAAGACTTTTAAAAATCCTTGCTGTCAACAGGATTTTGAGGCTTTCCAGACTTCAGGGAAAGTTAAATAGACCATGAAACATATAAGAAAGCATGCCCGGGCCATGAGAATTGGGAGAAACTAGAATGGTCTACAAAGGGAGTTGGCCAGGTCTCTCTTGCTGGAAAAGTTTAGTGACATTTGAATTCCTAGACCATTTTGCTTCAGATGGCTTAAGTGACACTGATGCCAGAGTGCCTATGATGGTTTAAATGCCTGACTGTCCCTAGGCAAGTATGTGGATTAAACAGCTTTGCATGGTCAAGTTCACCATTCTATTCCAGATTCAATGTGTTTTGTCTTCCCTTTCTTTCCATGCTTTCCTATGTCACTAAGTCTAATGATTTCTGAAAAGATATATTAATATCATGCCCTTTTATAGTAAGTAAAGTGTAGAAACATTTTTCACTAAAAGAAAGAATTTGGTCCCAGAGACAACTGGAATGATACCTTTGGTTATATTTTATGAATCAAGATGGTTACTTCATCACTGAGACCAGAAAAATTTCTAAAACATTGAGATTGGGATCACTTAAATTTCACTGTTTTCATATCAGCTGCCTCTCAGCATTCTCAGCCACCCTTCTATATTTGCCTAATCTACTCCCATTTCCTTTCTTCCTAAAAGCTAGTACAATATTTTCCCCAGCATTTGCAATCTGCCTACCCAACTCTCCTCTCCTCCCCTTCATCAGTGGCTTATTCTTGCCAACTATGAACAAAGAGCCCCTTCTGAACCTCCTCAGATATAACTTCCTCAACATTTTGGCCCCAATCAAAACTGTATCTCCATCCACTATTTCTTCCTCTCAAAGAAACGGTACGTTTCACCTACCCAAAGCTAAAGCTAAACTTCCACTTGTGTACTTACATTTCCCATTCCTAGGTTTGGCTAATCCATAGTTTCTTCTTTTTTCTATGTGGCTAGACACTTATGTGAATTGGTATCATTCTATATCCTTGTCAACATTTGGCATTTTTAGTCTTTTTAAATTTTAGTCACCTTGGCAAGTAAATGGTGGTATCTGGAGTTTTCAATTTGCATTTCACTGATTACTAGTGAAGTAAAATACATTTTTAATGTCTAAGCCACTTGGATATTGTTTTTTTGAAGTATTTGTTTAAGTATCTTTGTTTTCTCTTGTTTTTTTCTGTCTAATATTCTAAAACCTTATATGAAGTCACTGCTGTGTCCTCTATACTCTATATTCTTTTGTATTTTACACACCTTATGCTCTGTGATTTATTCAGGCTGTTTTTTTCCTGGTCTTTCTTTCAGGTTTTTAATTGTCTCTTTAATTGTGTCAATCTGTTGTTAAACCCATTCATTGAATTCTTAATTTTATTTATAATTTTTTATAATAATATTTATAATTTTTATCAGGATTTTTTTATTTTACAGTTCTGATCAATTTCTCAATTTTGTCTTTAATCTTTTTATAAAGCATTTGCAGTTATTTAAGAATGTAAGTGCCAGTATTTGAAGGACCTGGGGGTCTTACTTTATTGTCCAATGCTTGCTTTTCCTTGCTGTTTTGCTTTTGTTCATGTTGCCTTACTTCTAGTATGCCTGGTTACTTTTGATTATGTGTATGATCTCATGTTAAAATATTTTGTAGAAATAATTGGAAGCCTATAATGATGCTATCATCTCACAAAAAGGATTTCAATGCACACGTTTCTGCCAGGAGCTTGGGCACTATGAGATGCCTGGTGATATTCATACTTTTTTTTTCTGGACACCAAGTCTTGCTCTGTCACCCAGGCTAGAGTGTGGTGGTGTCATGGTGGTGTTATGATAGCTCTCTGCAACCTAAAACTCCTGGGCACAAGCGACCCTCGTGCCTCAGCCTCCCAGGTAGCTGGCACTACAGGCATGTGCCATGACACCCGGCTAATTTTTCTATTTTCAGTAGAGACAGAGTCTCACTCTTGCTCAGGCTGGTCTAGAACTCCTTAGCTCAAGCCATCCTCCCACCTTGGCCTCCCAGACTGCTAGGACTACAGGCATGAGCCACCATTCCCAGCCTAAATCATATTGATTCTTTTTGTTGATACTTCTCTAACCATTCTCCCTTTTCACAACCTTAGAGACATATAGATGAATCCTTTGACAATACCTGGATGGTTTCGTAAACTATTAGATGAACGACCTGAGGTAAATTTCCTAATAACTCTCTGCTTCTGTTTCTCTATCTGCAAAATTAGAATGATAATAATAATGCCTGCCTAAAGCAGATTGCAAACATGGCCAAGGTCTTTTTCCTCTTCTCTCTATTCTTCACCTTTGCAATGTGACTTTGCAGCTCCTATCATTGAGATAGAGTTGATTTCCCTACCTTACAGTCTAGTTGGACTATGACCTGCTTTGGTTAATAGAATGAGGAAGACATTATAGTGTGTTTGTTCTAAACCTAGGTCTTCAGATATCTTGAATACTTCTGTCCTCTTAAAACTTGCCCAACTGCCATGTAAATAAGTCTGGGTCAGCCTTCTGGGGAATGAGAGACCATATGGGGCAGAGACAAGCCTTCCTAGCTGAGACCATCATAGACCAGCCAGCCCCCAGCCAACCTGGCAGCTGACCAGAGATTATGAGTGATCTCAGCCAAGACCAAAAGAGCTGCCAACCTACAGAATTATGCACTAAATAAATGGTTGTTGTGTTAAGGCGCTATGTTTGGGGTTATTGCCTAGAAAAGCCAAGCGATAACACTACTTCACAGGATCGCAGTGAGGATTAAATGAGTTAATGTGTGTACATTGCCGAGCACACAAGAGGCATTATTGAAATGTTAGTTGTTATTATTCTTTGCCTCTCTACCCCTACTGCCATGACTTCTGACTCTCATCACCTATTACTTAACTGTTCCCTTTGCTGCTAATCTCTTCGAGTCTATCACCCAGAACTACCTCTTGAGTCATCCTCTACAACACAAGTTCAATCATGTCAGTTCCCTGATTAAAATATTGCAATGAATTTTTACTAATTATATTTAAGTATAAACTTCTTAGCTTAGTTATTGAAGGCCTATTCAATTTTATTTCTTTATATATTACCTTAATTCATCTATATTCTTTTATAAATGACTATCGTTACCCTATATTGATTATTAGTAAAATAACTAAAAGTAAGACATAAGATTTTTTTATAGTGTGGAGACAATTACTTTGTATTTGATTCAACATGGCATTAGTGGCCAGTTCTGTTAATACTGAGTGGCAGATCAGGAATGCAATAATAATCCCAATATTTATCATATTAAAATAAGATTTGATTTATAGCACCCTTTTCCATAGTCTAATCCACCATAAAATTCTATGTGTAAACTGTTCATGTTAGATTTATTTGCTATAAATATATTGCCTAATGCATAAGCATTGACAGATAATGAAATGTTCTCCTACAGGAATTTCCAGACACAGGCCTCCTCATTGACGCTGGATTGTTGCACAAGAAAAAAGCTAGGAGCTTTATAAAAATACTCCAGTGCCACCCAAAAACTACCATATAAGAATTTCTAGTGGCATACCTAAAGAATCTCTGCGTTTTCAAAGAAATGTTTGCTCATATACCTCTGTTACAACTAAGAAAATTTTTAGTTATTTTAGAGTTCATTGAAAGTTCTCCAGGTAATGAAAAGCTTCTATTTAGCTACATGGAATCTGGGATTAGAATTCTCTTTAAGTGTGAATGGTGTTTATTTTCTTATTTTACCAACTGTGGATCTGATAATCCATTAATTAACCATAGTAGTACCTGTTAGAAGTATAGTAAAAAATGTTTTATTTCCATGGTGTTTCATTTTGATTTAACTGAATAAAATTTTGAATATGGTACCTGACTTTTAAAAAACATTTCATCATTTCATCCTAGAATGGAAGGGGCTTAATATAAAAAACAAAGAAACAAAAAACATTTGAATTCATTTTGGAAATTCAAAGTTGATAGATTTAAAAAGTGTTCTCCAAACAGTATGAAGTTTCCTCAAAAAGCTAAACTAGAACTACCATATGACCCAGCAATCCCACTGCTGATTATATATCCAAAGGAGGGGAAATCAGTATATAGAAAACATATCTGCCCTCCCATGTTTATTGCAGCAGTATTCACAATAGCCAAGATTTGGAATCAACCTACGTGTCCACCAGTGAATGAATGGATAAAGAAATTGTGGTACATGGATACAATGGAATATTATAAAGTCACAAGAAAGAAGGAAATCTTTTCAGTTGCAACACCATGGATAGAACTGGAGAACATTATGTTAAGTGAAATGAGCCAAGCACAAAAAGACAAATCTCAGGTGTTCTCACTCATATGTGGGAGCTACACATTAAAAACAATCTATCCATGGAGGCAGAGAGTAGAATGATGGTTACCAGAGGCTGGGAAGGGAAGGGTAGCAGGGCAGGAAGGATAAAGTGGGAATGGTTAATGCGTACAAAAATATACTTAGATAAAATGTAGAATCAACAATATTTGATAGCACAAAAAAAGTGAGTGCAATCAACAAGTTAGGGTTTACTTTAAAATAACTAAAAGAGTGGAGTTAGAATGTTCTTAACACAAAGCAGTGATAAATGTCTGATATAACCCAATTATCCTGATCTGATTAATTCACATTGTATGCCTGCATCAAAACATTACATGTAACCTATAAAGATATGTAACCATTATGTACCCATAATAATAAAAAATAAAAAAAAAAACAGGAAAGGTCTAGAAAAAAGAAAGAAATTGTTCTCCAGTCAGCATAGAATTGTTTGAAATCTTGAGTCTTCTTTATCTTGCTAAAAGTTGCTTCACCTAACCTAAAGCTTAAAAAATACCTGCAAATTTCATGCATACCTGAACTCCTTACTTTTAAAGCTATTACAATTCTTAATATAAACATCATTTCTTTTATTGTGATACTAAATTATAAATTAGATTACAGTCTAACTTCAGATCTGTGTGTGATAAGCCATAAAGTTATACAACATAATGATGATAGGTATAGGTTCAAAATTTAATTTATATATAGCCGCCAAAGAATATCTTTTTTTGCTATGAAGCATCTTCATTTTGCTATGAATAGTATCAACTGGAAAGTGCATAGGTGATTACGGGAGAGGCCTCTTGACTCTGTGTAGGCCAGGGTTGGAATTTCAACTCTAACTCCATTTTTTTATATATTAAATGTGATTATTAAAAGTGTCCAACACAGAGAATTACTGTAAGGATTTAATGAAGTAGTGTACATAAATATTCTTACCCTTAACTTAGTAACCTATTAACATTAGTTATTGCAATTCAGAAATTATAGGGTTACCTCTTAATTATCATCAAGCTTAAAGTGCTATTGATTCTTATATAAATGTTATTTACCTTATGATAATTTTTTTAATTCTGTAGTGGAATTGACATTCTACTAGAAATGAACAGATAAGGGTTGAATAAAAAGTGTCATGAACAAACATAAATTTAGGCAAGCCTTTCAACTTCTCCCAAAGTTAGCCCTTATCCCTCAAATAAGGCTCAACTATAGATGCTTGGTGCTTCCCATAGAAAAATATAAAAAAGTAGCTAAAAATTGTTTTGTAAACTCCATCAATTTTTAAGAATAGGGAATTATTACTATCAGTGATATATCTCTGTTGACTCAAGTTCTCATTACATATGTAAATATTTGTATAATCATTATTGAATAGTTCAGGCATTTTTCACATCAACTATATCAATTAATTCAAATAACAGTTTGAATAGGTCTATGCAAGCAGTAAAATCAGCAGTATTTCACAGAGAAACTCAGCCCACTATGGTCTATAGTGATCTGCCAACAATTATTATCTAAACTTCTTTTGTTATTATATATCTCTGTATTGTTGGTTGTTCCATCCACCATATATTGCTATTTAACTCATCAAGAATTTATGCTTGGTGTCTCCCAACTTGGGAAAGCAAAAAAGCAACGTGTCCTAAGTATACAGAAAGCAATTCAAGGGTGGACATCATAATTTAGATTTGTTTCCTTATGTTTTCCAGCTCAGTTCTTGGTAAATAAAGCAAAATAGGAGTGAGGCTAAATGTATTTAAAATTAATTACTTGATTACCTCCTTCAATTACCAGTAGAAAATTCAATCTTGAATAAAATAAAAATAAGGTAAATGGGAGGAAGATAACCTCTTCTCAGCCTATTGTTCTGATATTTGCATTAGCTCCTGAGATAAAGATTGAAGAATAGCCAATAGTTTATTAAAGATTGGTTGGACATTCATATTTTTTCTAAGATATATGAAGTCTTGACTTATCAGATATAATCATTATTACCTGTAAGAGAACACATTCCAAGATAGGGTATGCATAATTTTTGGTTTAGGTGTTAAACTAATTTATACCATAAATCACTCCTGTTAGGAGCAATAACTAAGTTGATTTAACTTGGTTTTCCCTGTTGCTGTGGTTATCATAGAACTCTCTTAGCAAGCACTTGCTTATATACAATTTCCTTTTTAACTGAATGAGTTTTGGAAAACACATAGACTATTTTCTAGCTAACCACCAAGAGATCTATTTTCATATAGCAACGTCTATACAAAGAACTTGGCTTGAGAATCCCAGTAATGAGACAGTTGCACATATTTGCTTTTCTATATTAAAGTATCAAGGTACAAAATAAAAATGAGATGAAAGCAATTTATTAATCTAATCATAAAGGTTTTCTCATTTATAGATAATATTTCAAAGTTTACAAAGCTCTTCTCTTTATGTTACCATGATGAACTTAAAAATATTGTACAAAGAGTATGCCATATCAAACTGTGATTATGGAGCTTAATTCTACATTAAGTGCAAGAGAAGTACATGGGACTGGATATTGCCTTGTTAAAGCTAGTGATTTCCTGGAGATTTCTAGTCCTCATTGGAGAAGACAATCATAATAATAATAATAATAATAAAAACCTTGGATACAGTTGCCTGTTGGAGTAGTAATTGAGAATTTGTGCTTCAAATATTTTTCTTTCTTTGGATACATAAAGTAGCAGAGCATGACTCCATGTAGTTGATTCCACTTTGTGTCTTGGCTTTTGTATTTCAAAATGGAGTAGTTTTCCTTGGCAGACTTGGGAATAGAGTAAGTCTAGAGTACGTGGAGTGCATGTATTTTATTTTTTTAAAGGAGAATGGGGACTTGCACAGTGACCCAGATGTGTGCTCTCTGAACTCTAACCGTCTGTGTTCAAATATGCAATATGAAATGAACAGGGCTTAAAAAGACCCCATTGGATACCTTGGGGGTATTTCTTGCACAGTGTTTTGGCAGCATGCTCTTTTAGCTGAATTAGATTTATTGCTGAAACACTAAATCTTCATTATTCGTGACAACCTTACTCCCCTGCCGTCCTGGTCCCTTTTCCTTCACAATTCTTTTGTTTTATTCCAACATCTTGTTTCTTCCCCTTTTCGATCCCCAAGATCCCCAAATATTTTACATTCCAGTCTATCTCAGAGTTGAAATTGCTTTAAATTTGTGAATGTGTCATTCACAGATGTCAGAGAGTAGAAAGTGCAGTAAAGGTTAAAAGATGTCTCATCCAATCCATCAATATTTAGCAAGGAGTGCACTGGAGCTTTTAAAATGATCTATATGGCTGGATGCCTGGCATAACTCTATCAGTGAGAAGCAGTCTGGCTAGGTGTAGTTGTAGGTAAGTATTGAAAAAGAATACCGTCTCAGGTGCGTGGTCCTGAAGTTGTCATTTTTCTTCTATTTAGCACTATAGACCAGGGTAAGGAGCCAGCACAAATGTTTAAGGAACTTAACCTTCTGTCGAACTGCTCTGCAATTTTTAGTAACTGAAGAAAGACTAGACCAGATGGATTCCAAATAATTGAGTAAATTCAGAAATATCAAGAAGCTGATATTCTTAATCTTACCTGCACAAGAAATTCCACACATGCCCGAATTGGTTAGATCTACTATCCAGCTTGTTTAAAAGCCACAATATTGCCATATATTTTTTCTCTATTTGCATACTGCAATAACGGTAGATTGGAGAAATAACATGAATCACCACATATAAAGTCAGCAAATATTACTCTGGTATACCTAATATAGTTACTGGATGAAAGCCAATCATTCCTTCACTCATTTATTCATTTCATAAATATTTATTGCATGCTTGCCATGAGCCAGACACTGAGATGTATGTATAATTGTGAACAAGGCCAATCAAGTATGTACCTGTCAGTGAGCTTATCACAGGTGTGAGATTCGGACCAGTAAGCAGGCAATTGCAACGCCAGTGCTCAATAAGGGTAGGGTGTGAACTGCAGTAATACAAAGGACTTCCAACTGAGACTCTGTGTGTGTGTGTGTGTGTGTGTGTGTGTGTGTGTGTGTGTGTGTGTGTGTGTAGAAAGAGGGAAGTAAGCAAAGAGAAGGGCAATGTGGTAGGTGATGATTACACTAAAATCTGAAAGGTTAAGATAATTAGCCATTTGAAAGATCCCATTTGAAATAGGTTGTGTCTGAATCAAGGCACATAAAAGGGATTAAAGGTTTGAATGTCATGACCTATAGGCACTAGAAGAAGTTCTGTCTGTCTGAAGCATCAGGGGTTGAGAAGGGAAGAGCCAAAGTGGAAGCACCTAAGGGAAGCAGGAACATGAACTTGGCCAGGAACTCATGTTGTGTACCTACTGTTCACAGACCCTGCTTGTGGAGCCTTCTGATTCTTTAGCTGCCCAGTGTGCTTCGAAACATTAAATGCCACTTTCAACTGCATTGTGTTTAACTTCTAATATATGTGAAATTGATCGAAATAGATATACAAAGAAACAACCAGCAAGTAAATATGTTCCTATCCCATTGAAAAAATGGGCATCTTCTTTTGTGATTAAGACAGAAACAATGTTATTGTTGCATTAATGAAAATGATATTTACAAAAACAAATAACATGTGAGGAACATAAATGACAGAACAAAACAAAAAATAAACCTACTCTGAGTAGAAAGATAAAATATAGTTTTTAGGCTAAAGAAGGTAAGAAATTATGACCAAAAAAAAAGTTAAATAGACAAAATCATTCTTTAACAAATAGAAATATTTCAACCATAGTATGGACTCCTTTGGAAAGCATTGTGACCTCTGTCATGAGAAATAATCAGATGGTTGTATCTCCATTTATTCATGTTGTTGTAGAGGGATTCCTACAGCTGCATTAAAATATTATTCATTCAGGATGCCTAAATACAACTTTTGCTTTCTTACGTGAGCTAAGTTAGCTTGAAATGAATTTAATGGTAGATTTGAGGACAAGTGCTACTCCAAATCACTCAAGGTCACCTTCCACTGAAGTCTGATCCCTTTCCCTGATGTCAGTAGCAGTTGTGTGTAAGAATTTGGCCCACTGTCCTAAAGATTACCCAGTTTGTTGAGGTCTTTTGAGTCCAGTCTTAACCCCAGAACTTCGACACAGCTGAATTTTAAATTGCCGGAGCAATTTCCCAAGAACACATGTCAGCTAGTTATCCAGGTGTTAAATATATACACACTGTAATATATACCTCAGGACTTTACTGACATACCTTTGTGCTAAATTCTTCTTTGTGGTAGGTTTGTTGAAATTGTTTTTTGGTGTGTTCATTTATAAACAAGAGGAGATTCATTACTTTAAATTTGGCTAAGATACCCAGATTTTTAGTAAAATGTCTAGAAAATTTTTCTAGGCATGTTTAAAGTGCAGATTTAATAAATCTTACCTGCAACAATCTCTCATCTGCCAAAGACTTAACTTCTTTCACAAAACACACATTGTAAAATGTAAACCATTTGCCATGCATTTATAAAGCAGAGTAAATTGCCCATCTAATTTAATACGATTGATAAGATATGTTTAATGATGCAGTTTCTGTTTATAAAATTCATCTAATCTTGTAAAAATTATTTGAAATTCCACATTCTTCATGAACTTTTCTGAATTTTGCAAATTGAATTTGATATCTATTTTATTCCAATTACTATTTTTAACCTCTCCTCACATGTTGTCTTGTACTTATTTGTGGACTCTAATCTGCTAACTTTTAAGATAATTAATGTTACAGGTTCTGCAGTATCTGTTTTAAATGTCCCCCATTATACCATACCTCTTATATAATAGGCCCTCAGAGGAAATAGAAAATAGTGTCGTGTTCTAGAAGGGCAAACCTGAATTTGAATCCTATATTTGAAATTTTCCAGCTGAGTGACTTTGGGAAACATAATCAATCTCTTTATTTCTCAGTTTTTTCACCTGTGAATAAGAACATAATACATACTTGAAAGTTTTGCCATGAAGATTCAAAAAGAGAACAGATTTATGTGCATTAGAAGTCAGTAAATAATTGCTAGCTTCTATCTACCACTTAGAATTTGTCAATTTTTATTTCAATGGAAGCATCTTGTATCTTTTACAGAGTATGCTTTTCTTTATACATATTTATAAAATACAGTAGCTTTCCCAGTTATCATTAATTTACCTCTAAAAGCCATGGTGTGTTATTCTGATCTGAAAGAACAGGCTTGCCTTACACGTGACGTGCTGTGATATGTGCTATTAAAGATACATATAGCCTTTTTCTTTATGCCCATGGCGATCCCCTGTGTCATGAAATGGTGTGTTGTTGGAAACAGCGAGCAGTTAATGAATCAACAACAGCCCGGTGAGCTGTTATTTACAGTAACATTACAGCAATGATTTATGCCTGTGAGGTTCCTAGGTGACAGGGGAACTGAGATTGTAAATTAATGAAGATTTAGATTGTTGCACAGGAGGTGCGGGTGGCCTTTGTGTTCTATTTTGAGGCACAACAAAGGACAGAAGGATGACGTATTAGCTCACACCAGTGGAGCTCACGTTACATTTCACATTCTGGCCCGTCTTCTGATTTCTTTTTTGTGTGAGGAATGTTTGCTATTTTATTTTTGTGTTGTGATGTATGTACCCTCTTCATGTAGCCTCTAGACGAACTCTAAATGACTGAGGACCTCCCACTCTATTACTCTCCAGGTCCAACGCCACCTGCTGCGGTTGCATAACAGACACAACGATATGTTGTCATTGTGGTGATCATCAGGTGCCTTCTGTTACTTGTGCTTAAAAGTCACCAGAAGCATTTATGCAGATTATATGCACAGTCAGGGTGACCTCTGGTTGGGCAAATGTCAAAATTACCGCACAGGGTTAAAACTCAATGAGCTTATACAATTTTTATTTTTCTGAATTTGTGTAGGTGAGGATTTCAAAGTCAGATTCACTCATAATGTGAAGGTTAAGGTTTTGATCTTTAATTTTGTTCTTACAGGGGATCACTTGAGAAATTAAGAAAAGAGAGAACTGATATTTCTAAAAATATTTTACATTTTCAAATATTTTATCTTTTTAAAGAACTCTCACAATGTTGATGTCTCTAAATTCTTACCATAAAATAAACAGGGAAGGTATAGTTTCTTAATGTTACACAGAAGTTTAATGACATTTTCTAAAGTATTCTCGCTAGTACAATTTGGAGCCAAAGCAAGAATTTAGGTCCCTTGAGTCTACTCCAGTGTTTCTTCTATTATAGAATTGTCTTTTTAGCTATTTGTGATATGGACAATGTAAAATTGTTAGATAAATTTTAAAAAGGTATGTGTATATGAATATGTGTATATTCTCTATGCACACATTTATCTACATAAGTATCTTATTTCACAACATATTCTAAGCAGTGTTTGACAATGCATCCAAAAAAGTATAAATAAATAAAATTCCAGAACTAGGGAAAATGCAGTTTGGACATAATAATAAAGTACAAAGGAAGGTTAAAATATACTATAAAACAGAAAATATAATTTCAAATATGGTGACACACTTAGACTAAACATACATGCCATATCAATAAATGTATAAGAACTAACTCACCTTAATATTAAGAGAAAAGTATTCTCAGATTGGTTCACAAGCAAAACCAGCAGTAACAGATTTATTTAACACAACGGTGACTCAAAAAGATTGAAAATTAAAGGATAGGCAATGACATACCATACAAATTCAAGCATATCATATCAGAAATAGTTAAAAACAGAATACAAATATTAAGTACGACAAAGAGTCTTTAGCTATGATAAATAGCATATTCTTCAATGAAAATACAACTGTTAATATCTATTCATCAAAAACATAGCATAGACATTAATAAGCAGAAACAGAATCAAACAGAGACAAAAATACACATAGGGTTCTTAATAATCTTTCTCCACTAAATCTATCAAGGACTAAGAGAAGTAAATAAAAATCAGCTAGAAATGTGTTCTTTATATTTTTGTGTGTGTTCAATAGCTTATTTTTAGCGATATTTGTTGTTAGCGTTGGATATAAAAATCAAGCAATTTAGAAATTTTTTTTCCTCATCTATACAGTTGAGGAAAAACAGTTAAACTGATTAGCGTTTTCTGCTCCATACATTAAGAAATAATCTTAGCCTAAAGCTTTGGGGTAGAGAAGGAAGAAGTTAGCACAATACAAACTCATTCTTTGCTTTTATTTACATTTTCTTATCTTCTTGGAATTGTTTTGGCAATTTATCTTTTTCTAGAAAATCTCCCATTTCATCAAGATGTACAAAGTTGTTTGAATAGGATTAAGTAACATCACATGATCCTTTTAGTTTCTTCCCACTCTATAGTTATTTCCCCTTTGTCAATTCTTATTTGTATATTTGTGCTTTCTACTATTTTGTCTTGATTATCAGGTTATCTGTTTACTTTTTAAACAATTTGCTCTTGGATTAATTCAGTAGTTCTATAATTTTTCCATTTTCTAATTTATTAATTTCTGATTTTCTTTTGCTATTTTATTCCTTCTCCTTTCCTTGGGATTATTTTGTTGCTTCTCTTCTACCTTCCTGTGGCAAACATTCAATTCATTTCTTTTATTATTTCTTCTTAATTAATCTAAATAAAAAGGCTGAAATATTTCCTAAGCTATATTTCATAGGTTCCAATATGAGTGTTTTCATGTCATTTTCTAGATATTCTTTATTTTGTTTTTAATTTTCTATTGTTTTTTAAAAGTTTTTGTTTGTTTTTCATTTCCAATCAACAGCATTTTTTATATTTCTATTTGGCCGTTATTTCTGTTCATATTGTATTATGATCCTAGAATCTTGTCTGTATCATTTCTGCTGCTTTACATGTATTGACATATTTTTTATGCCCTGTATATGATTAAATCTTGTGAATGGTCATTGTGCTTGTAAAATAGGCACATTATTTTCTACCAAGACACATACAGAGTTTTTCATATTATTTAGAACTATCTCATCTCTTGTTTGTTTTATTTAGGTCTATTGAAGACATAGGCTTAGAATCCAGGTATTCTGTATTGTTGACCAATAGAAATTCTATTTATTCACTAAAATGAAGTAAATAATAGAATCAATACATTTATTGTGAAAATTTAGGATTCTAACCAGGACTTTTATGCAAATAGTTGCCAAACCTTTCTGCAGAGAGATTGGCCACCCTACTATCCATAGGCAGTACCAGGCCTGTCTTAAGGCATAAATAAATAAAAATAGAAATGAGTCCATCATCTTCTATAGTACATGAATAACTAAAGAATAAATCCCCAAACGTGGACAACACAGCTGAGTTGATTTCAACTTGCACATTTTTCAAAACAAAATCCATGATATCATACATGGCCACTTAAAATCTAAATTAAAAAATGCATTCACACCACATTTGGTTTGGTTAAATGAGAAAACTGGAGATTCCACCAATATCTATTGGTTGTTATCAGTGTCCTAATGAATTGACTTGCTGTATAGCAAAATTGGAAGAAAAGAATGTTCAGTTTGTCTGGATCTACCCAATGGAGTAAAATCAAACATAGTCACTATATTTGTTTTATTAATATACTATGTTTTTGGTAATTTTGAAATTTTTGGAGGACAAGGTATATGATGTTCTTTGTTACTACTGATTGTTATTTTTTGTAACTATCAGTTTTAGTTTCAGAATCCTGTTCTTTTTGCATACTTTTCTTTTAAGTTGATCATGTTTTCTTTAGTGGGCTTAAACAATTTTATAATTTTACAGCAGTCCTTTTAAGACTATTGTATTTTTCCTCCCATTTTTTCATAGTGAATTAACATCCAGAGTTTGCAGGTACTTTTTCTTAGGGTTATTTAGTTCTAATAGTTTGAAATTTTAGTTCAGATGCTCATCTGGATAGGCCTGTTGCTCTTTCTCTCTCTCTCTTTCTTTCTACCCCTACCTAGCTTACAGTTTCTTCCATGTGCTCCTCCTCCATCCTGAGACCTCTGCTCTAGCACCATGTCTTGTATTGCTGGCTTTGGATTGCCATGTTGTGATTAATTTGGGATTTTGCTAATGTTGTCCACGAGTCAGCTTCCTACAGTCTCTTCAATCCTTCTCCTGAATAGGGAATACTTTTATTTGTGTAATACATAGGACCTAAAATTCCTGTAGTTTCTAAATCAATGCACCTATGGCTTTTGTTTTTATTATCCCCACCACTCTCATACCAGACCAGTCAGGGTCCAGAAAATAGAAATCACTTTGGTTATTTGAGAAACAGCATTTGATTCAGATAATTGGTTGCACAAGTGAGTTGAAGAGACAAACAGTAAGTCCTCCCAGAGATTATCAACAGTAAGAGGATGATACCTTTCTTATGCCTGAAGAGACACAAGAACAAGCTACTGTGACCAAAGGCTAGCCACCAGGGCCACTGGACGGAAACTGGAACCAGCTGGATGGAAGCTGAGACCAGGGAGGGAATGGGTCTGGCAGAAGCTTGAGGCACTGCCAGATGCCGGTGAGGCTGAGAGAAGGGGCAAGTCACCCTAGATTTTCCTTTCTCCTACTCTCCAGTTTCTTGCCACTGCTTGTCCTTGGCCTATGCTAGCCAGAGCTAGGTCTCAAGGAACTCTTGAAAATGCGGCTACCTGCAATAAAGCCCAGAGAAAGGGAGGAAAAGAATTTGTGTGCAGATAGGCAAGTGACTATCATACCTTTCCCACCAACACATACACTAATGCCTGGTTGTTTCTGTTCTGCTTCAGGTGCACAGAAATCACTGTCTCAATTTTCCTTAATTTGTGCCATTTAATTGTTTTCCCAAAAATATTCCTTTCTCATAACCAGTGTGTTTGGAGTGGGATAGGGGTGAGGGAGCATGCTTTCAAAACATGAAGTTACAATATGGCCTTGACTAGAAGATACCACATTCTCTCTTTAACACTTGAGTTTTGCTTTGGTTTTATTTAGGCAGGGTGGCATTGGTTTTCAGTACTGTAAGACCTGGATCTGAGTTTCAGCTTTACATTAACTGGGTGATTAATTTTGGACAAACTACTCACCAAGTTTCCTTATCTGTAAAATTGGGATGTTAATACTGGCCTTAAGAGCTGTGTAATGATTAAATAAAAGAGAATACCTAAAGTGTCATTTTCTGAGTTAGGTATCCAACGGATTCTTGATATATGGTTATTGTTATTACTGTTATTATCATTATTGTGTTCCTGCTTAAGTGAAAGTATTACTAGCTTTGACTTGTGTTTTCTGATATGTAACTTTCACCTTGTTTTACCAGAAAGCATCGATTAGCAGGACTCACAGTAGAAGAAGCTATAGACAGTGTGGTTCTTTGGTTTAGAGTATAATGGATATGTTTAGGATATCCTTAATGGATTGGCAGGGTGTGCCTCTACAACCAAATCTTATTGTATATAACATTTTACAACTACAAGGACCTTCATTGTTGAATTAAAATGTTAATATTTCAAAGGCCTTTCACAAATACTCAGCTAACTCGTTCATATTTTATAGCTTTTGAGCACTAAAATTTGATGAGAAAAATTTCTTTTACTCTACAAATGTTGGCTAATGCTGACATATATAATCAAAATGGATGCATAGTTTTCATACATTTCTCCCTTCCCTCTCATTTTGACACCTCGTCAAAAAGTTTCAGCCTCGGTTTTGTTACATTTCAGGCAGAATGCCTCCTTGGATACTTTGACCCCTGTTGCTCAACTATTCTCTTTCAGAGGGTGTTTCCTTTAATGGGTTGGTTTTACATAAAAAAGATTTGACTATATTCAATATTAAAATAAACATCAATTAACATATTTGTTGGGTTTCTATGCTGCCAAATCATTGGTTCCACTGACTGTTTCCCTTCCCAAGCTTGTTTTGGCATTGTCAAAACTATGTCTGTGCTGCTCACGCTCTTTCCTAACTTCAGAACCCAAGAGCTTGGTTCTGATACCAGTAGCAGTGAATCATCAGGGCTCCATCAGACTTCATAGGGCCGCATAAATGATGTCCACGTTAGAAAGCTGTTTCATTGCCTAATAACTATCCTGTCCCATTTGATTCACATTTTCAATTTGATTACCAGCAACTTACCACCATATTCTACAGTGCTAATGGAAATATTCAATACAAATGCTGAATTTAGACTATGTGGTAACTGTCTTTCTACTGTTTCCAACATGAGTAGTCCTCTGTTACTAAATGTTCTGGGGGGCTAAAATCTTTACCAATGCAAATATAAATAATTGTGATGGTTGCAAATGTATTCCTGGGCAATGTGAAATTCAATTTGTCCTTGTCAAAGTATTAATAAAAACAAAAGAACAAAACATGAGTTGATTGAAACGTTTGTGCTAGTGGAAAACATTCATAAGAGATTAATTGGAGAGGGAGCTCATTAGAAAATGGTTTAATTGCGTCAGTTTTGCATTGATCTGGCTGTATCCATAGAATGGTGGCAGTTGTCTTAAGGTCAAAATATCCACAGGGAGCTCCCTGAAAGTGGTAAGAAGGAACATCACAGGGAAGTGAAACAAAGGAAAATGATTGACGATGTGTGAGGACTTCATTCTGTGAGAAAAATCTGAGGCTTTTAGTATTGTTTTCTGCAGTGCTTTAAGTCTTTCTCTTATAAATTAGAACTATGCTTTGCACAGCTTAACCTTATATGGCTCCAAATGTATGGACCCCACAATATTTAGTTCATTGTTTGAAATGCAACAATAGTCTTAGTTGCTATGTCAAAAGCCACATAAAAATTTATTCTCAAGACATATTCTAAAATACTGAGAAATTCTCCCACATGACAAGTGGTGAGCATAAAGACCTATAAACTTCAGAAAAGCAACTTTGTTTATCTCAAAAGACAAACACAATCAATCACAGATCATAAATGAAAATGTAACGTGGATACAGCCAACAGCAATGGAGAACTATAGAATTTCATATTTATTATGCCAGAAAAATAAATTAAAATCAAGTGCAAATAAAAAAAGAGCCTTTATTTTTTACCTTAAGAAAGAATATCTTAAGTTAAATGACCTAAATAATAACTAAAAATTACTGAGTATATCATATATACCATACATTGTGTCTTCCAAGCTTTATCATGTTGTTATCTGATATAACCAAACTAGGAAAAAATTAGTGAGAAAAAAATACAAAAAAAAAAAAAATCCCCATGAACAAATTGTATGCTTATAAATGATGATCCATATATTAGGAAATCATGTGAGTGATAAATGTCATTGTCAGGCAGGTCTAGAAAGTAATAAGAATGATTCTATAGGAAGCGTATGTGTAGTAGTCTTATTTCTTTTCTTGACCATTACTGCAATTAAGGAATCATCTCATACCTGAACTCAACAACAGGCAAATATACACCATTAAGCACAGAGAAGGAGAAGGAAAAGGAGAAGGAAAGGGAGAAAGAAGTCACGATGTGCGCTGTGTGTTGGTGTTCTCCACACAAGGTTGTTGTGGAAATGTGAGGGAAGGGCAATTTATTATTGTTTTTATTTTGACTGGGCTCAGATATTGTGCTCACTGAAAAGATACAATTGTGAGAATTTGCCCTAAAGTCTCAGCTTGTTGATGGACAGGCATCCTCTCCCAAGGTAATAGGGAAGCTGTTTTAACAACTCTTATATTTTTGGAAAAGGCAGTGTTTGTTGTAATTTGATCCTAACTGCAACCTATATCTCACCTGCATTTATCAATGCCAAGCCACAGAAATGCCTGGAAGAGCCAGAATGCTTGCAGCTCATTCTATGCATTTGTGGTATTTTGGCTGCTTCACTATAAAAATATTATGCCACAGAAAATATATTCTGATTCCATGCAGCAATTCAAACCATGAACATGAACATGAGTGTTGGTTTCATTATCCTTAACTAATTTGTGTTTCCTTGAGAGTAGAAAGCTCTAGTATGATAAATGCATGAATTCTTATAGTCGCGTTAGGGATCAAGAAGCAACTTCAATATCAAGTCTCAATTTTTTTTTCCTTTTCTATAATGCCAATGCTTTCTTTCTATCATATCCTATTCATTTAAAATGACTTTCAGCAGTTATATTTTATTTGACCAATTACTTATGATATTTCTATACATAAATAGTGATAGCAATCCTTCTATATATTAGATAAAATCATAAGAAATTCAGAAGATGATTCAGAAATGCCCAATAATTTTCACCAGATAAAGGAGGAAAAATACTGCTTGGATTTACAAATGCAAGTACTCATTAATTTACTCCTTTAGTGTACTTCTGTGGTTAAAAGTCTGTTGGCAAACAATTTTTTGGAAATTGAAGGGTTAGAGATAAATAAGCCATGATCCAAGCTATGAAAAGTCCCATTGAGGTAAACATATTGATGCAAATGATATTACCCATAAAGGAAGATGAGTGCTGTAAAATAGTAGGTATTTTAAAGGTATATAAGTCATTCTAAAGTCAAATATTTTATATTAAACCACAGCTTTGTAGCTATAGAGCCTCCTGTTGGCTACAATATCTGGGTTTATTGCTATTCTTCCATATCATTCTCCATATCAATATCTGGGTCATGTCAACTATTGTAAGCTTTGTAGTGTGTGTGTAAAGCAAACATTTTTGAGTAAGGAATTAGACTTGTCCTAGAGTTGACTTTACTATTTTGACAACAGGCAAAAGGATTGATTCTCAACACTTCTTTTCTACCCTTTGTTGTGAACTGATACTATTTTCATACTAGGAGAAGTGAGTTAAATAGCAATAGGGAGGCTTGGTTGTGTGTACTCATTCTTTTTTTTTAATATCAATGAGAAACATTACTTTTGGGGCCTGTTTCTTCTTTGTAACTCAATAGGAGAATTACCAGGTTCTCAAAAGGCATTGGCTCTTTGCCCTCATTTAGGAACTATTTTACTGCCATATTTTAGACATCTAGATACATATAGATATTTATTTATTTATTAAGATTGCTTTTTATTAAATAATTAAGATGGTTTACCCTTTATTATGGAAATTAGCCATTTATTTAACACCTTTTTTTATATCTCCTGAATGAATATGTTGATAAATCTGGCATTTGGGGGATTCCAGCTTTGGTTGTGTTTATGAACGTAAAAATATGTGAGAAATAAGCCTGAGGTGGAAGACACTTAAACATCACCTTCATATTTCCTAACATATCCTACATCTGTCAGAAGGAGATAACTTATGTGGAAAAGCACTCAAGAAAGTCATATTTCTAAGCTCATTTTTATAGAGAAGACAAAAATATTAATTTTCAGATTTTTAGACTTATTATAATGTATAGTGGATGACTTAAGAAGATTATTAAATTTTCCTATGCCCAGGTTTTCTCATCTTTATTGTGAGGATAACAAATAGCCTATGCTTATGTTCAATAAATCTCTCACTCAGACTAGTGCTAATTGTTATGTAAATATCAATTAGAATATTTTGTAAGTCCACTACTCATATATTATTATAGAATCTAAATCTTCTTAGAGGATCCTCTCTATGCCCAATATTTCTACAGCTGAAATTAAACACCAACTCAGTCCAAGTGTTTGAATGTTTTTATTTTCGATGATTAATAACACTTTTCTCTATCCCAACTCTTTCCTCCGTTTAAATTGTACAAAGAACTTAAAAGATATTCAGATTTGGGAAAAGCCACACACATACATGCAAGGAACAAGTGCTATATGGAAAGTACAGAGTAGATGCCCTAAGTTGCTATTTATTAGCTCTATATTTTTGGCCAGTTACTCAACTTTCCTGAGCTGGAACCTCATCATACCTGAAATGCAGACCTACACCACAAGATTTTATGGTGAAGATTAACAGATATAAAACATGTGGAATTTTAACAGAAATAAGACTGCCTATGGCCTATTTTCAATCTCACTTTCTTTCTCCTTACTGTTTAACCTACTGCCTCACAACATATACTATCAATATAAACTGGGTGAATTAGAGAAAAATTGCAATGAATAATTTATCTTCCGTATTTCTAACCTCTTCATTATATGGCATAATTTAAGCAGCCTTTTGTTCTACAAAGTTTTCAAACCCATTTCTAAATTTAGTCCTTACAAAAAGTGCATGAATTTAACCCCCAAATCATCAGGTTTGTCTGAAATAATGTTGAGCGAATCTTATACCATGTGATGAAATAACTGTATAAGGAGATTAAATTGAGTTACAGAAGAAAAGTAAAAGACTTAAATGCTGTGCATCTAATTTGTGGATACCTGGTATTTCAGGACCACTATAAAAGGATCAAAATTATGCTATGACAGAGGACCAGCAGTAACATTAAGGGAGGTTTATTTTTTGGAGAGAAGGGGCCGTAGTTGGAGTTGGTCTTGAAGATAC
Organism: Microcebus murinus; assembly: GCF_040939455.1. Lineage (NCBI taxonomy): Eukaryota > Metazoa > Chordata > Mammalia > Primates > Cheirogaleidae > Microcebus > Microcebus murinus. The sequence goes on from NC_134108.1 coordinate 34,430,074, forward strand.
TCCATTTAAAAAGAATTGTGGATACAGAATACATTCATTTGTTTGAATTTAGCTTTTCCATGAGCATGCAGATGTTGGCAGGATGAAGGGAGGAGCCTGGAAGGAAGAGTAAGAACAGTAAAAACTGAAAGGAGGGCAGTAGGAGGGAAGGGCTTAGGATACCCAGCCATATAGATTGAAAAGCAGCCTGGTGAAAACAATAAATTGGATTCTGACATTTTGGATTCTTACATTCTTCATGGTAAACTTCAGGTAAGATTATTTTTTGAAAGAGCAGCTAATAGATTTTGTTTACATGGTCCTTTAGATGCTGCAGTGTGGCACATTGGTGCCATACTTCCTTCTCCTGATACTGCAAATATGAAGGTAGTAAGACATTTACAATGTTGTGTCTTATTGATCTGTGTTTTAGTATTTTCTAATTCTCTGGCCCAAATCATTTTAGAATGCATGGGTAGATTTTTCTGGATCTCAATTTTTATTTTGTTTACACCATTTGTCTCATTGCTTCCAGATACAAATGCTCACTATAGTTTTTCAATATTCTTTTATATTGGATAAGAATATGAATAAAGGTAAACTCTTATCTTAAAACCTTTCTTTTCTTTAATAGGGTGATGCCTTCATGTCAGACATCAATGGCCTGGTGGTCTGTGTTGCTTTTTACTCAAATCTTGAACTGATGAATACACACAGATCAGTTCGGTTTGGGAAAAATTTAAACCAGGCAGAAATCTCAAGATAGAAAAAAACTAGGGCCTTCCCTGCAGAACAGAGGCCTGGTCCCATCCACATGGGAGAGCAGGAGTGAGTAACTATATAGGAAAATCTCGCTATTGGTGGGTATTTGTTAAATACTGACTAATTGAATAAATACTGATTGAGATCCTCTAGGCATTGTTACGGGTACTGATTGTTTCCATGTTGAACACAAAAAAATTTGAGTTCCTGTCCATATGTCTCTAGGGTAGAGAAAGGCCATAATCATGTAAATAATAAACAATATATTTTCATATCAAAGTAAGTAGTACTATGAGGGAAATGTGCAGAATGAATAATTATAGAGGGGGTGATTTTAGAATGGATGGTCTTTGAGATCACACCTTTGCAGAGACGCACATGGTAAGAAGGAACCAGCTGTCTGAGACCTTGAGGAAAAGCATTCTAGGTAGAGCAAATAGAAAACTCTAAGGGCTGGGGAAGAAAGCAGCTTGGTGTATTTGAAGACACTCACCATTAGGAAGACCCTGTGCATGGAGCAAGAGGCACCCAAGAAGGAAAGAGGTCGGGGTGACTCAGGTCCCAGGTATATGGGCCTTTCGGATTAGAATGAAGAATTTGCGTTTAATTCTAAGTGTTGTAAGAAGACTCAAGCACATTTTACCAGGGAGAGAATTTGATCCAATTTGTTTTCTGAGGAGCAGATGGGGGGTGTGAGTGAGGAATGGGGTGAAGTGGCAATAGGAGTGGGACGAGGAGATTGATTGTTAAGGAGGACATGGCATAGCACAGGTGGTCATGCGGTGCAATTGGACAGCAACGACAGAAATGGTGAGAAGTTGTCTAATTCTGAAGATATCTTTAAATGCAGAGCTGGTAAGACTTTCTGATAAATTAGATGTGAGAGATGAATGAAAAGGGGAAATCAGTCATACTTAGTAGTTTTTTTAGACTAAACAATTTCATGAAAATGTAGTACATTTTACTGAGAAGGAGATTATAGAAGAAGCAGTTTTGTGAGATCGGTAGTAGTTCAAAATTCTGTTTTAGACCTTTTACATTTGAGGTGCTTATTAAGCAACCTATAGATAAAGAAGTAGCCACACTTTCTACCCACGAGGCATTCGTAAGTGCTTTCTATATAGTAACACTCTCAATCTTTACAGCAGCTTTGCAGTATTTGTGATATTAATATTATTATCATCATCCTCATTTTAAGCATGAGGAATCTGGGACACAGAAAGGTTAAAAACTGAGCCACGGAGACACTTATGACTGGCAGGAAGGAGGTTTGGCTTCAGGAGTCTACACTTTTAACCTTTTAGAGGCATTCCTTTTAGATGGATCTGCCAACCAGGCAAAGGAAATGCTATTCCATTTAATAGCTTATTTTGGCTAATAAATATGACAATTAAAAAACTGAAGAAATCTTCTAACAAAAATATAAAATTACCAAAGTGATACATTGAGAAAAAAGTAAAAGAATTATCACTATAATTATTATCCGAATCTGATTCCCCAAAGACTTTTTGTCCAAAAACTTCTATGAAATAAATATTTCCTATATTACATGAACTTGGAAAATGTAGAAAAGTAAAATATTTCACTATCCCATTCACTGTATTAAACTATCAATTTTAGTACCAAAACTTAAAAAGTCTCAACGATTATGTAACTTAGATTTATTTAGGAATATTTTAGGAAAATTCTATAAAAAATTTTAAATCTGAATATATCACATTAAAATAATTACTCACTGTGAACATATGGGGTTCATTCTAAGAAGAAAACTTATGTATAACATGAGGAAAACCATTATCAGAATTCAATTCATTAGCAGGAAAAGTAATAAACATGCTGTTAGACAACTGGCCATATATTTGTAAATGATGTTATATGAATAGAGGATGTTCTCAACATTTAAAACAAGGTACATGGAAACCTACATGGGTGGGAATGTAGATGGTTCAAGCTAATAAAAAGAGAAAATTCAAGATCATGGAGATTTTCAAATACTATGCTAAAGACTTTAGGTTTTACTCTGGGAGATAAAACTGAGCCAATAATCAGCTCTATTATATGATAAATGGGGAGGCCTAGAGAAAGAGCAAATAGTCCTCAATGAATAGTCAAACAGGTAGCAACTCATGGGGGTGGAGCAGACATGCTTAGCATGGATTGGGTAGGGGTAGGGAAAGGCTTTTCATCCCAAAGAAAGGGATCACAGATTAGGCTAAAGTCAACCATCCTCCAGAGATTAAGATCCAGGCAGTTAAAAAATACCTAAGATAAGTAAATAACTATTGTATTCTATCCTGATCAAATTAAAAGTCTTATATCTACTTTAGACTGGCTAAAAGGAATTGCTGAAATGAACTGCCAGAAAGCAGAGGGTGTGGGTGTTTAAGAAGACACAAAATTCTTTGTTCCTGATACCTTAATACTTTGATACACATTAAAAAAAAAAACCAACTAAATATATATGTTGAATCAGAATGTGCACTGGACTGAGAGCCAACTAACTATTGGTGAACTAAACAAATTTCCATACTGGTCCTGGAGGCAAAGGTTGTATTTGACCATCACTGATCATGAAAAGAACCCCATATTATTCAGTATCATATTAATGTAAATCACAGACTGGAGTCTTTTGGATAGGAATAATTCCTGTCACCCAAGCTGGGATTCTATGTCTTGTTCACCACCCTCCTTCTCCTTCAACATGGAAACAGAAGGTGATAAGGTTTCCTACCTCCCTTCTGCCTTCATTACCTATCCTCTCTCTGCTCACACACAAAACACACCATGCCAGAAACAAGTTTATAGAAGCATGGGCAACCAAATTCTGATTTACTAAAATATTTATCCTTTGGACAAATATTCTCTACATAAATTAAGATCATTTGGAAATATTTTCCATTCAAGTTGAGCATAATTAATTAAATCATATCTTCAACTTAATGATGAAGAATTCCCAACAAACACCATCTGTTCTATAGTATAGTGATTTCTCAAGTTTTCCTCCCTCCACCAGACTATTTCTGTCTAATATAAACCACTCTCCTCTCATAAATGGAGAAGAATATATGTGTATTGAGAAAGGTCATAAAGAATTTGAAAAAATGTAAATAGATTTCATGTTTTTTATAAACATTGGTTAAAGTTGCCTAAATTCAAATGTTACTGGAAGAACCAGCCTTATGCTCTGCCTCTCCCTCATTCCTGTACCTCAGAAATTTGAACAGGGACATAAATCCTATACTGTGAGCTCCTGCTTCCAGACATTTAGTGAGATAGGGGGATGGATGCCTGCCTAATAACTAGACCTTGAATTTCAAAAATTTAAATTTCAATTTTGGTTAACTTTTCAGATAACCAAAGAAATATATAGTTTTGTTGTTTGTCACAGGACTCTAATGGAGACCATTTCTTTTGCATCACTAAAATCTAGGATTATTATCTGCAAAGAAGAAATGGAAACTGAAACTTTTTACATAATAATATAAACTACTATATTCATTGTTCATACAGATATCTGTGCATATTATATCATATTTATAAAAAGTGCTTGTCTCTTAATATGAATTTAGACTGTAATATTTTTGAGATTATTGTTTACCCATGGCAAGTGTGTGTATCTGTGTATGTGTGTGTATGTGTGTGTGCACTTATTCCGTTATCCATGGGACACCTGTTGTAAATAGGAAAAAATCAAGAATATATCATTCAGGAACTTTTGAATTATAAGTGGCAGGAAATAAACACAAATTGGCCTAAGTGAAACAAACAAACATACCAACTTGGTTTCCATACTGAAAATTCCAGCAGTGTCATTTTTAATCATGGCTGAATCCAAGGGTCTCAAATGCCGTCACCAGAGCCAGTTTTTCTTCACATCTTGGCTCTACTTTCCTCTGAGGTGGCCTCATTTTTATACTTTTACGATTTCTCATGGCAGCTCAGACTTCATTCTTTCTGCTAGCTGTCTTAGGTCACACAAACATACACACATACACACCCCACAAAACAACTCGTCTTTCCTATTTGCTCCAGGAAAATTCCTCAGATTACTTAGATTAGAGCAAAGAGTCATTAAGCAAACACCATGGCCAGACCACAATACCAATTGTCCAGATCTGGGTCATGAGCTCACCTCTGATTCCAGGGGTTGGGCTAGCCCCACCTAAACCACATGGAATGAAAGTGGGTGGAGGTGATCCCTAGGGAAATTCAAGACGCTATTGCAAGTATAAAGAAAATGATGCTGGGTATGTAAAAACAACACGTGTCCGTCCAAGAGCCTAGGCTGGCTTCATATCACACAGGCTGGGAGGCCTGGATGGTAATAACCAGGCTTTAAGCTGCAGAACCTATCATAGACTATTTTCTGCAGACCCATCTCCTCCCCAATCCAGTTCCCAGCCCCAGCTCTCATAACTTTCCTTTCGATTCTGTATCTTTGGGAAATGTCCTATGGGATGATTATTGCATTCCAGGAAGCCCTGACTGAGAAAGTCCATGGATAAAACCAACCTATGTGAGTATCAGGCAAGTTTTTCTTTTCTTTTTTTTCTGAGAGAAAACTAGAAAGCTTTACTTGGACCAATCCCCAAAACTGCAGCAGAATCCATAACACACATAAACTTTGTGGTTGAGTATTAATGGGAGCAAAGTGACAGATTAGTGATGGAAAATGAGGCCCTTCTGGAAGTGGTACTATATCCCCAAGTTGCAGGTGGTGAACAGCCGTGAGCAGGGCAGTGACCAGAGGCCACGCAGAAAGCAAGGATGAGAGGAACACATGACAGGGACAGCACTGCCAAGTCAATGACTCAGGAGGAGACATGAGACCAACCCTCTGATTCCTTTATTTTCCAAATAAACTAGAAGGTGACCCTTAGATGCAAGAGGCTAACATTTCAGTTACACAATAATAAAAACCAAAACATTAGAAGCAACAGCAAAAGGTACACTGTGTTATTATTTTCAGATGGGAAAACTGGGGTGGAATGACTATTTCACAGTGACTATTTTAAGCTGTGAAGACATAGCACAATATTGCAAAGTGATTTGGCATTTTAATAGGCTACAATCAAATGTTGACTAAAAATTGGAAGCTTGGGCTTCCTTGCGTGAAAATTTCTTTTCATCTGCTCTTCAGATGTGACTTTCTTAGCCCTGCCACCCTCATTCAGTATTGTAGTCATCAGTTTTCTAGGCTACATCAGTCTAAATTAGGTTGGGGCTAAGGAGAGGATTCAACAACTTGGTGGAAAAACTAAAGGATGTGGACATTTTTGATACTAAAGATTACATAGAATTATGGATGCAATTGTGAAATGATAGTCACTTGCATTTAAAATGTACAGTGCTTTTCTGTGTGTATGAGTGTGTGGGCATGGCGTAGGGGAGAGTTTAGGGAAATCAAATAAGTATAGCCTTGACCTTTTGGGTGTTTCTAAGACCCAGGCACAGATTTAAATGTAAAAGAACATTTATGCAAATGTGTACTAAACAGAAAAAGTGATGTATCAGGGCAAGCACAAATGTAATGGAATTTTAATGTTGCTTTGCTATCATCAGTTGAATTTTAGGATAATGGCCTCAGTGAATGTCTATCTTTTGTAGAAGCCTGAGGGGATTCTAGGTAATAGGATTATCATTCGAGGTAATGGGATTATTGTTCCACTTTCATTCTGTATGAACTCCTTCCGGAGCAAATGGAGAGCCAAAGTCTCCTTTTCACCCTCTGGGCCTCTCTCACTGGTGTATCTATACATGCCAGGAACTGATCATAGACAATCCGCTAAACTTTGGGCCTGGCTGATGTGAGCAAATAGAAAGAAATCAGCTTCCAGAGAAATTGTTGACAATTTCCAGCCATCATTAATGTTCAGTGCTCCCTTGGATTTTGGCCACGTTCTTACCTTTAATCACTGGACACCCCTAGGATAATGCACCACACCTGGGACTAGGGATAATTTACCACTTGCAGATGGGTTAGCACCGCAGTTCACTTAGACAGAGTTTTGCATTTATTCTGGGTCCCAGAGGCTTTCCTTTTATAAAGTGCAGTTATATCCACTAAAATTATAACTTCCAAAATTCTGTTCTGTTTTATTGCTCTGGCGAAGTATTTATGACCTCTACTGCTTCAGTGGACATTTTTAGAGATTTACTGCTGAAAGCTTTCAAGAGAACTGCACAAAATTGGTGCTGCTGGTGCTGAACTATTAGACTGAGATTCTATAAGAAGTTTTTTATAAGATGCCAAAAGAAAGCATATTCGGTTTAAGTTTCTTTTACCTTAAAAGCAGATCATGTTGAAATATGGAAATTTTATTTTGTGGAACATCACCATCTAGCAGACTGACTTAATGAGCACATCTATTTTGCAAACTAATGTGTTGATTTTTCTTTTTCTCCTACTTTAACTCAACTTTAGGTAACCAGCCAGAGATTGAATTGCTTCCTAATATGATAGGAAACTAGTTAGTTAATTGTGACTTTTTGCAGTTTGGGGCTTATATTTGAATGAGACCTTTTTTGGCAACTTCCTGTCCATTTTGTCATATAAATTTCCTTTTCTATTTAGCTATTTGATATGTTCACATAGTCTGGCAGGCAGTTTCCAGGTAGTGTTACTGGGATGAGTCCCAGGAAAACATGGACAAAGAATTCTTTTGGTTGAACTACCTCTTTCTGCCAGACTGAAGGCTTTGCACAATCTAGACTAAAATATACAAGAGGAAGGAGTGTTTGTTTCAGCCACACTGCAAGGGCTTGAGCAGGGATGAAGATGGCTATAGGAAAGCTGAGTCCTTGTCACACTTTGTCAAACAGAGAAGAAATAGCTGGTGATGTGTTGTTAGATTCTCAGCATCTCCTGGTCCCCTGATAGCGCTTTTGACACTTCAAAGGGCACAAAAAGCCTCCACTGTACTCTCATCTTAAATACACAGATACATATGCAACTAAGAATATTGGAAGATCATGCTTGTTTCTCAGGGTTCATGAGGCCCGTAGGCTATAAAAGCCAACAAATACAAGCACACACGTGCATACAGGGATGGCTATCTATGCCAGTGCAGCAAGAATGCAATTTTCAATAAAGCAACTTAAAAAGTCCATCTGACAATAATTTCTAAATAATGCTTTATGTTTTACTGACATTATTAGATATGACATGAGAAAATCCAATAGCAGACCCCGATCCTGCTGAGTCACTTGGTCACACCACTAGCTACTCAGCGGTCCCAGCTTGGAGACTGAAAATGGCCCTTCCAGATGCTCAGGTCACCCCGGGCTATTCTTCTCAGAGCTGCATGGATTCACTGCCTTCCCCAGAACCAGAAACAGAAACTTGCAAGCATCTCTCATTTAGTCACACTAGGGAAGATGGTTGGAGGAGGAGAAGAAAGATGAAAGAGACATATTAAACCTATTTGAGCACATGATGTCTCAACTACCCACCCCCACCTCTTCCTCTATGTCTTCTGCCTCCACCCACACTCCGTCTATTACAGCCATAATGAAGGACTGCTTCCAGAACACATGGTGCTTCTGCATGCCTCAGGCCCTGCAAAACGTTGTTTATTTCCAGGTGGGGCGTACCTAGCTGTTCTAAGAGACTTACTCAAGTGTTAAATCCTCTGTAAAAACATCCCTGATTTCCCCAGACAGAACTAATCATTCCTCCCTTTCTGCACCACTAATACTTACAATCACTAACTCAGGGCTCTATTGTAATGTTTCTGTGCCCTTATCAGTTTCTTCCATTACACTGCACACACTTCAAAGTCAGGAATCATGTCTCTTTATCATCCTGGTAATCACCTCTCCTTTTTCCAGGTCCCAATGTCTAATAGGATGGTTACTTTGCCCAGAGAAAGTGCTGCATAATGGCATATTGAATGAATGGATGAATGAAAAAATGACTGAAAAACTAAAGGAAGGAAAAGATATCCCTGCTGTCCAGTACCCAGCCACAAATGTAAATCTGTTGAGTAGTTTGAGAATGCCTGGAGGGTGATTGATCACAAGTTGGTAAGGCCCTTCCTTTCTCTCTCTCTTTCTCTCTCTTGGCTTTCTCTTTCTCTCTCCTCTTTTTACCCTAAACCTTAATTCTAACTTCATTTCCCTGTATTCTCTCCTTCTTTCCCCCTTGTCTCAGATCTTTCAATCCCTCCTTCTGTCTTCCCTGCATGCTCAAATTTGCAGAAAACCCATGGAAAGAAATTGGTAGACTCGAAGTCCAGGGAATCTAAGAATTGACAACCATGAGCCCTTCTGCCCCAACACTTGACCCTGGAATAGTGAGTCCAGAGCATGCACTCAACAAATTCCACCGAAGAAGAGAGGATAGACATAACTGAACAAGTGGTACCCAGGAGAGGTAGCTGCCATGGATCATGGACATCACCAAAAGAAGTCCATTTTATTTTCAAGTCAATTCCCAAGCTATTGTGTCTTAACCCATTTTTGTGGGTGTATGTAATGGTGATGCAAAGGGTCACCATTAAATAATCCATTAAAATGGACTAAATTTAAATGACCACTAAAATGCCATTTGATTTTAGAATAAGAGCATTAATATTTATATGGAATGTTGACCTCACTCAAAAAAGTGAGAAATAATAATATAAACTAAGAATTTTGGTATTTACTATGTACTTGGCACTATTCTAGGTGCTTTGTATATATTATATAATTTAGTAGTCATCACCATTCAATAAAGAGCTTTAGTTTTTCTCCATTTTACAGTGAGGAAGCTGAGGCAGAGAGAGAGAGAGAGAGAGAGAGAGAGAGAGAGAGAGAGAGAGAGAGAGAAAGAGAGCAAGAGAGCAGGGAGGTTAAGTAAATTACCCAAGCTCATGCAGCTTAGGTGGTGGAGATGGGTTTCAAATATCAGCAGTCTGGCTTTAGAGTCTCCCATCTTAAATCCATGAAGCCTCTCCAAATACTAATAAAATGTTAAATTTTGATATGGTATTATAAAAGCAATGCTAGCAAATTAATTTCCTTTTTATGCATAACTACCTAGCAGCATATCATTATGTAGGTACCAAATAAGCTACTGTGATTTTAATTTTATTGAATAACAATATCAAAGTATCTATAACCAGTGTTCATAATTTGAAATTCATGGACCATAATTTCTTAGTTTGGCCAGCCTCTATGTTTTACATTTTTGAAATGCTAAAATTAATGAATAAAAATTCTTGATTAATGGCCACAACTTGGTTTAAAAAATTGAAACAAAACTCCAGAATTTCTAATTCCAGATTTCTTTCTTTCTACATGGTCACAAAATCATGCTGTAGGACATTTACCCAGTATGTTGTTCAACTTCTGGATAGGAGCTAACATGTTTAACCTAAGTATTGAAGACTTTGCAACTTCAAATCACTGAGAAGAGACACAGAGTGATGCCTGAGAAATTCAGTGTAATTTTTAGGGTGATGACTGAGGTAGCGTTAAGAATAATGGCTAAATTATATTTAGTGCTTCTTATGTACTAGAAACTATTCTAAGTTTTATATATGTATTAACTCCTTAAATTTGCTAAAAATTCCAAGAAGTAGATACAAGTTCTTATCCTCATTTTACAGATGAGAAAATTGAGGCTAAGAGAAGTAATTTGCATAATGTCACATAATAAATGAACCACCAATTCAGTACCAGTATAGGAATATGAAGTTTTTGCTTCAAACACTGTGCATGCTGCTTCAGTATGCTAGATTACCAGCTTTTTGTAGTGAGAAAAATTTAGCCAGTATGAAGTATAATAATTAGTTAAAGAGTTAATCAGACAAATGGCCAAAGTTAGATCTCAAAATATGGGAATCTTTATTCTCCGGAGTAACTTTCAGTGTCCCAGTATCACCTCTTGGCAAGCAACCCAAATTTTATATTTAGGTTTGTGCAAAAGTAATTGTGGTTTCAGCATTGTTGAAATTTACCATTTGATATTGGAATACATTCTTAAATGTGGTTGTGTTATACACTGTTTTAATGTGCATTTCTCACTTTATTTTTTTATTTTTTGCTAACGACTTATTACTTGCTGTTTATTTTATATTTATTTTAGACTATGGCAATGATGTTGCACAAAAAGCAAATTCGAGCGATTTTCTTATTCGAGTTCAAAATGGGTGGTAAAGCAGTGGAGACAACTTGCAACATCAGCAATGCATTCGGTCCGGGAACAGCTAACAAATGCACAGTGCAATGGTGGTTCAAGAAGTTTTGCAAAAGAGAAGAGAGCCTTGAAGATGAAGAGTTCAGTGGGCAGCCATCCAAAGTTGATAACAAACAACGGAAAGTAATCGCCAAAGCTGATCCTCTAACAACTACATGAGAAGTTACTGAAGAACTCAATGTCAACCATTCTATGGTCATTTAGCATTTGAAACAAACTGGAAAGGTGGAAAAGCTCAATAAGTAAGTGGGTGCCTCATGAGCTGACTGAAAAAAAAATCATTGTTTTGAAGTGTCATTGTCTCTTCTTGTATGCAACAACAAACTATTTCTCTACTGGATTGTGATGTGTGACGAAAAGTGGATTTTATACTACAACCAGTGATGACCAGCTCAGTGGTTGGACCAAGAAGAAGCTCCAAAGCACTTCCCAAAGCCAAACTTGCATCAAAAAGGTCATGGCCACTCTTTGGTGGTCTGTTGCCGGTCTGATCCACTACAGCTTTCTGAATACTGGCTAAACCATTACATCTGAGAAGTATGCCCAGCATACCAATGAGATGCACTGAAAACTGCAATGCCTGCGGCCAGTATTGGTCAACAGAAAGGGCCCAATTCCCTCTAGATGACAATGTTCCACTGCATTTTGCACAACCAATGCTTCAAAGTTGAACAAATTAGGCTATTAAGTTTTGCTTCATCTGCTATGTTTACCTGACCTCTCGCCAACCTGAAACCACTTCAAATATTTTGACGACTTTTTGCAGGGTAAACACTTCCACAACCAGCAGGATGCAGGAAACCCTTTCCAAGAGTTCGTTCAATCACAAAGCATCTCTACAAAGAGAACTATGCAACACTGAGGAAAGAAATCACAGACAACACAAACAAATGGAAAAACATATCATGCTTATGGATCTGTAGAATCAATATTGTTAAAATGTCCATACTACCCAAAGTGACTTACAGATTCAATTCAATGTCCATCAAAATACCAATGTCATAGTCCACAGATCTAGAGAAAATAATCTTATGCTTCATTTAGAACAAGAGCCAGAATAGCCAAAGCAATCTTAAACAAAAAGATTGTTTTGTTTATAAAAAATAAATCTGGAGGCATCACATTATCAGACTTCAAACTACAATACAAGGCTATAGTAACCCAAACAGCATGGTATTTTGCACAAAAAATAGAGACATAGAGCAATGAAACAGAACAGAGAACCCAGATCAGGTGTTTTTTCCATATGATTTCTTTTTCTAGTGGTTTTGACAATTTACACAACTAATTTATATATGTTATTAGTTATTTATAAAATTTTAACTAATGTTGAACTTATTTCTAGCTGTTTTTGTCTAGATCTAATATATACATTTATCATTTTAATATATATATGCACATACAGGTACACATATATGCACACCTATATTAATTTTTTTGAATGTATATGCTCTCTGTGAAAAATTAAGAACCTTAGAATATTATAACTTGTTTTGCTTCCCAAAACCCAAAACTTGTGGTCTTCTACTACCTCCCTATGTTAAAATCATCTGATTTTTAATTTCAGAGTTGGATTTCTATTTTATTTTATTTTTTTAAATTATGTTTCAACAAATATTTAGATTTAACTGGGTTTATTGGTTTCTTTGCTCCTCACCTTTTTTTGGTAGCCTACTTCTTCCTACTTCTTAGACTCTTTGGTCTTGCGTTATCCTTGGGTAATTTTATCATAGAACAACTGTGGATGGCAAACTTTCTGACTCATTGCACATTTGAAAATGTCATTATTTTGAATATTAGTTTAGTTAAGTTTAGTATTTTAGTTTTTGGTGATAACATTAAAGATATAGCATCATTATCTTCTCTCAGTGTTGCCAAGGAGATAATTTGTTGTCCATCTGATTTGTGGGGTGTTTTCTGTAGTTTATCTATTTTCTTTCTCATCAAAATCTTGTAGGATTTCCATTTCATCTCTAGATTTCTGAAATTCCAGCACAGTGGCCTAGTATATGTCTATTTCTATTCATTTTGCTTGGTATGTTCTACAAGTCCTTTCAGTTATGTCATTAGATTCAAATTTTTCTTCTATAATTTACATAGTTTCTTTGTCATTTCTCCCACTCCATTCTTTTTGTTCTTTCTGGAAACTCCTTTCAAATAGATCTTGGAATTTCTTTTCTTTGTCTATTAACTTTTCTCTCTTTCTTTCCATTTCTTTACTCTTTGGTTGTGTTGTGTTCTGGGAGATTTCCCTGGCTCCATTCTCTAGCTCATGGGTTTACTGTATGTCTGTGCCCATTCTTCATTCAATCATCTATAGAGGGTTTGTTTATTGTTTTGCTTTTTTCCATTTCACCTACTTTAGTTTTCATTTACACAGTCTCTATTCGTATTTTATGGAGACAGAATTCTCAAAGAGCTGAGGATAATTCTAAAAGTTTATTTTCTTTATTGCATCCTTTTTGTTGTCATTGTTTTATTTTTTATAGGTATTTGTTTACATGAGGTTTCTTTGTTTTGGTTTTCCTCAAATTATTGGTAATTCTTTTGTTTTTTGACTATTTTCTATTTGAGTATCCCTGCCCACCTGAGTATGGGTTCTAGTTATGTTTATCATAAATTGCTTTAGTAATTTTGGAAGAAAATAATAATTCACATTATGTAGACTGCTTTTAGGCCTCTCTGCTATTTTTTAACAACTAATACATATTTATTATTTTAAATATAAATATATTTTCATTTCATGACATTTTATAAGAAGAGCAGCTGGACATATATCTTCCTTCTTCCATATTGCTCCAATTCTTTTGTGGTACTTGGAAATTGTTAAAATAAACATTATTTTATTCCTTCCCTTACTATATTCACAGATAGATATACGTGTAGATATGGTTAGAGATATAGATAACATTTTTCTTTCATTTTGTGGTATTTTAAGCATAAAAAGAGATGGAGATGTATTTTTCTTTCCACCGAATTGATCCAATCCTTTCTTAGTATTTTTTAACTGTTAAAATAATGATCATCATGTTCCTTCTTGTCTGGATCACAAGCTCTTAAAAGTGTTGATTATATCTTATTTTTCTTTGTTTTTTAATATGTCTTGCCCGTGACATATATTTGATAGACTTTTGCTGAATCGCAGCAGCTAAACTGAATATTAAAGTTAAAATTCACTAAGCACTGAAAACTTTGTTTATTAACTCTAGACTAAGCATGATTTTCCACAGGGTCAGAAAGAAGAATTTTAATTCTTCTTAAATAAAAAAAATGGAGTCAATCACATATTCACTGAATCAAGCAACCAATTTCAATGATTTTTTTTTTAAATGTATGAATAGACAATTTGATTAACAGAAGTAATTATCTGTTTTAATTCAAAGGTAGAACTTTTCATGCATGAATCAGATTGTCTTAGTATCTTTAATTTTCATCACAAGTTCATCTCACTAAAAGAAAACAATCACTAAAATTATGTGTCAGTTTGTAATCATCTGGACTTTTCCCATTAGATCCATCAATAGTCTATTTCATGGGTGAAAGAGAAAAAAATAAAAGCAAAATCTTCTATCCTCTTCTACTTAAGTCTTCTAGTTTGATTTAAGTCTATACCAGTCTATGTGAATTTTAGATACTAACAGGAAAAGTGGACATGACTCAACATTTATATGGAGATTTTGTTGCCAAATATAACAACAAAGAAAAGCAAGACTCCTTTTAGTAAACACCTACTCTGTGTTAGTCTCTTTGTATATCCTTACTATAATAGATAAAGTTATTAAAATGCAGAAAAGTTTACTTCACACCCATTATGATGGCTAGTGTCAAAATAAACAAGTGAAAAGAAAATAATAAATGTTGGCAAAGAAGTAGAGACACTAGAACCCTTTTTACACCTTGTTAAATGGTGTAACCATTGTGGAAAAAACAATATAACAATTCCTAAAAAAAATTAAAAGTAAAATTACCTTCTCTGTGTATAAGCAAAAGAATTGAAAGCAGGGGCTCAAACTGATATTTTTATACTCATGTTCATAGCAGCATCATTCACAGTAGCCAACAAGTATCCATGGACAGATGAATGGATGAACAAAATGTGGTTTACACATATAATGGAATATTATTCAGCCTTGAAAAGGAAGGATATACTGACATATACTACAACATGGATGGACACTGAGGACATTATGCTAAGTAAAGTCACAAAAAGATAAATACTGTATGATCCCACTTATATAAGGCAGTCACAAAAGATAAATACTGTATGATCTCACTTATATAAGGTAGAGTCAAATTCAGAGACAAAAGGTAGAATATAGTTGACAGTGTCAGAGAGAATAAGGGAATGGGAAGTTGTTCTTTGTTAGGTATTGAATTTCAGTTGGAGAAGATGAAAAAGTTTTAGAGATCAATGGTAGTGATAGATACAGAATGAGATGAATGTACATAATTCAATAAAACTATATGCTTAAAAATAGTTAAAATGGTAAATTTTATGTTATATATACTTAACTATGATTTTTAAAAACCTCAAGTTAAGTAATATTGTTTAGTTCTGCTGTTGGTAAGGAGGAAAGTAAGAATTTCAACCCAGGTATATCTTTATTGATTTAATCAGCAAATTTTATTGAGTTCCTACTATATGGCAGGTTCCATGCTAGTGCTGGGTTATATCAGAAAACCAAGGAAACATCCCTGTCCGTCTGTAGTCTACATTTGAGTTGGAGGAAAGAGACAGTGAACCAAAATAATTAAAATGACAATTGTGTGGTATCTGAGAAGGTGGTAAGTACTATTTATAAAAAGGAAATTTAAACCAAGGAAGGGAAGTTAAGAGCTGGCAATGTAAGTCACTTCTGAAACCAGACTTCATCCACGAGCCTATGCTGTCTGTCAGGATATAATATTTCTCAAAAAAAATATGGAATAGTTTTCTTTACTTTGGATGTGTTTTTGTTTTGTCTATTTTCTCTTATCCTGCAAGCAATTTATTAAGAAAGTGAAAATAAAGCATGTTTTATTTCTCTAAGAATCAGAATAGGGCTCTTTAGAACAATGCACTGAAATAATATTTTTTTCTCTAAGAAAACCTCAGCATGTAGATTTTTGCCCCTCTTACAAACCTAGGAAATAAAAGACATGTGGAGCTTGGAGAAGACTTATGCACCTTAAATGGAAAGAATGCTCTTGAGAAATACAAGAATTCTCAGACTTCTAAATATGGATATTAATGAATCTGTATTTAGAGTCCTGGATCTGGATTTTACCAGTCATGTGGACTTGAGCAAGCCAGGCCTTCTTTCAAGCAAAATTAATATTAAAAAATCAGCTCTACTCACTTCAGAGGGCTTCTGTGATAATCAAATAACATTTTATTAGAGAAGCATTTTGTTATTTATCAAGTACCATATCAAGATGAATTAGTCTTTAGTAATAATATTATATTAATATATTCTTATTGTCACTGAATATGACAATATGATTTTAGAAGACCCATAATTGCCCTAAATGCACACTGGTGCCTTAAACATTCTCATATTACAAAGAAGGAAAGAACCAACTTCTTCCTCCCAAGTGCTAATGGATGCACAGTATCTCTAACCTCTTTGGTGTGGAGTAAATAATTGCCATGGGAGGTATCAGAATCATGAAGTTCTTACAAGTAGCCGTTTTATACAGATGTCCTAAGGATTCCTTGATGTCAGCATTTTTTTCTCTCCTAGGAAAGTAAATAATTCTTTTCTTCCATTTTCATGAGTGCGTAAGTTCAATAAGAGGTATAAATCTAGAGACCAAAGAAAGTGGAAATTGATGCATTAGTTACAGCCCACCTTTTCAATTCATTGTCAGTGTAACAGAGCTCTAACTCACCAAATGAAAATGTGCAAGTCAAGTATGATTAGGTCACCCCTTGATGTGTGTGTATATAAGTATGCATCGAGATTCTGCCTTGTCCCACATGGGAACCCGAGAAAGAAGGGACTACTGGTCTGCAAGAGTGAGAATACAATTCGTGATGCAACTTTTTAGAAAAACCAATGCAGAATGTATATATATTGTAACTATTACATAATATTGCAATTATTTGTGTAGTTCTCTACCCTCCCTCTCAACACTGTGAGCTTCTGGAAGAGACAGAGTCTAAAAGTCTTACCATGTGTCCCTAGTTTAGTGCAATACTTGACACATGGGTGGTGGGGTATTGTAGCTAGAATATTTTGCAGATTCAATGTTGAAAGTATAGTTGTCTATGACTTGTAAGGCAACCCAGGCAACACCAAATGCCTGGGTTGAAAGAGACTTTGATTTTCCATGTTATGGAAAAATTGCTGCAGGATGGGTACCAGTTCTTTTTTATAGGTCTGGTAGAATTTGGCAATGAATCCATCTGGTCCAGGGCTTTCTTGGTTGGGAAATATTTTTATTACTGCTTCTACTTTACTAATTATTATTGGTCTGTTCTAGATTTCTATTTCTTCCTGATTGAGTCTTGGCAGGTTGTGTGTTTCTGGGAATTTCTCCATTTCCTCTCCATTTTCTAGTTTATGGGCATAGAGATTTTCATAGTATTCATGAACGATATTTTGTATTTCTGTGGTATCAGTTGTAATATCTCCTTTTTCAATTTTGATTGAGCATATATGGGTGCTTTCTATTATATTTCTGTATAACCTAACTAGATGTCTAGCAATTTTACCTTTTCAAAGAACCAACTTTTTGTTTTGTTAATCCTTTGTATTGTTTTTTATTGTTGTTGTTTAGTTCTGCTCTGAGCTTTGTTATTTCTTTTCTTCTGCTGACTTTTGGTTTAGTTTGCTCTTCTTTTTCTAGCTCCTCAAGACATGACATTAGGTTGGTAAGTTGTGATCTTTCTGTCTTTGTGATGTAGGCATTTAAGACTATGAATTTTTCCCATAGATTTTGATAACCTGTGTCCCCTTTGTGGTTCAGTTCAAACAATCTTTTGATTTACATTTTAATTTCATCATTGACCTAAGGATTCATCATTTAGCAGCAGGTTGTTTGATTTCGATGATTTGTGCAGATTTGAGTCTTTCTCTTGGAATTGATTTCTAATTTTATTTCACTGTGGTCTGAGAAGATACATGGAATGATTTTGATTTTTTTTTATTTGTTGAGACATGCTTTGTGGCCCGAGGTATTATCTATCTTTAAGAATGTTCCATATTCTGATGAGAAGAAAGTATATGCAGTAGTTTTTAGGTAGAATGTTCTGTAGATGTCTGTTAGGTCCATTTGTTCCAGAGTCCCATATAAGTTCAGAGTTTATTTACTTTCTTCTTGGATGACCTGTCCAGCTTTGTCAGTGAGGTGTTGAAGTCCCTGGCAACTTTGATGCTGCTGTTTATCTCTTTCTTTACATCTAGTAGGATTTGTGTTATGAATCTGGGAGCTCCTGTGTTAGGTGCATATATATTTAGAATACTTTCATTCTCTTGTTGAATTACTCCCTTTACCATTATATAGTGGCCATTTTTATCTTTACTATTATTTATTTATAGTCTGTTTTATCTGATATTAGAATGGCTACATCTGCTTGCTTTTTGTTTTCATTTGAGTATAATTTTTTTTTCTTTCCATCCTTTCACCTTAGGTCTCTGTGAGTCCTTGTGAGTTAGAATTGTTTGCTGGAAATAGCAGATACTTGGGTTGTGTTTTTTCATCTATTCAGCCTGTCTATGTATTTTCAGTGGAGCATTTAGACAGTTTACATTGAGTATTAGTATTGATATGTGGGATGCTATTCTGTTCATCATGTTGGGTGGTACCTTATTGTTTTGTTTTTCCTCTTGTGCTATTGTCTTACAAGAACTGTGAGCTTTAGGATGATTTTATACTGGTAGGTATCTATTGTGTTTATCTATGTATAATGTAGTTCTGCTGAGTGTTTCCTATGAGGCAGGTCTAGTGAGAACACATTTCTTTAGCATTTGCTTGCCTGGAACAGTCTTTATTTCTCCATTGTTTATGAAACTAGTTTTTTAGGACACAAAATTCTTATCCAGCAGTTGTTCTGTTTAAGAAGACTGAAGATGGGGCTCCAATCCCTTCTGGCTTATAAGGTCTGCTGAGAAGTTTTCTGCAAGCCTGATGGATTTTCCTTTGTAGGTTTGTTGTTGCTTTTATCTTGCTCCTTGTAGAATTTTCTCCTTCATTTTGACTTTGGGCAATTTGATGTCTAAATGTCTTGGAGATGTTCTATTTGCTATGACTCTTCCTGTTGTTTGATGACCATCTTGTACCTGGATATCTGAATCTCTGGTGATACCAAGGAAGTTTTTCTCAATAATTCCCTGGAATAGATTTTCCACACTTTTTGCTTTTTCTTCTTCTCCCTCGAGGACATGTATAATTCATATATTGGTTTCCTTTGCATAGTCCTACATTTCTCTGTGTGATTGTTCCATTTTCTTTATTCTATTTTCTACATCTTTGAATACCTTGTCTTTAAGTTCTGAGATTCTCTCTTCTACTTGCTTTAGCCTGTTGTTGAAGTTTTCTGCTGTATTTTGAAATCCCCTCAATGACTCTTTCCTTTTTTTTAAGTTCTAGTATATCCTTTCTTATGTTTTCTAGCTCTTTAGTGACTTTTATTTTTTTCATTTATTTTTTTGACTTTTTTGGCTTCTTTTTGTTGGTTTTCAACTTTCTCTTCAATTCCTTTCATCTTATTTGCCATCTATATTCTGAATTCCATTTCTGACACTTAGACAATTTCCTTTTGGTTTGGGTCCGCTACTGTAGATTTATTATGATCCCTTGAGGTTGTTGAACTGTTTTGTTTTTTCATATTGCCAGAGTTCTTTCCTTGGTTTCTTCTCATCTGAATCTTCTTTTCTCACCTCAAGGCTGATAGGTTTGTAGTGCACCTGTTCTCCTTTGCTGGGAAGTCTCTTAGTGAGAAGAAAGGGAGGACCCTAGATGGCACATTTGTGATTGACCTGTCATGGGAGGGCAGGAATATTGAGAGCCTATAATGCAGTTGTCCTGTTTTGTCCTGTTCCCCTGTGATTGTCATAGTTCTAGCCATGATTGGATGATATTTGTATGTGGTGGGCAGTTGTTCCTCAGATCATTATTGGAAGTTCAAGTTGGGGACTGGTTGAAGCCTTCTTTGTGGAGCCTGCCATTGTAGGGGATTCCTCTGTCCTGGGTCTCCCTATCAAATTGAGAGTGGCAGCTGAGTAAGGGTATCTAGGCAGTGGTTATGGGTCTCTAGCTGTGGGCATCTGTTCAAACTGGGGCCAGATGAAATGGCAGCTCAAGTCTGGAGAGTCTCTCTTTGCTGGAGCATTGGAACTTGAGGTGGTTCTGTGTGCCCAGGAGGAGTAGTGTAGACTTAGGTGGAGTTTTGGGGTCCAGGTGTCCAGCTGGGATATCAGGGGTGGAATTGCATCTGGCAGGAGCACTGAAGCCACAGGGGCAGAGCCTTGGATCATAGAAGCAGGACTGGAGCCTTAGAAGGGTGGAACTGCTCACTCAGTGACAGCAGTGGAACCTTACGGGCAGAGTCTTGAGACCCAAGGGTAGCCCTGGAGCCCCCAGGGTGGAGCTGAGGTCAACTCAGGTCTCTCTACTTCTGCCCTTCCCCACATGTTGATGCCTCCCCAGGGTTCCCTTCTATTTTGCAGAATGAATAGCCCCATCACCTTCTCCTTCATTCTGTATGTCCCCTGTCACCTCTCTGTTGTTTTGCAATGTTCTTCCATGAGGAGCCATCCATAGGTAGGCATTTGTCTACAACTTTTGATTCTCTCCTTAAGAGCAGCATGTGGGGGCTGTTTCTATTCCACCATCTTCCTGAGATCCCCCTCCTATGTTCTTAAAATTTGCAAATAATCCTTACTCAAAAAATGTATGTGTCACTAATTTGAAATATAAATTTAGCATCTTTTAAGCACTACTTTTTATTAATCTTTTCAGTATGAAAATCAATTACTATGATACTTTATGTAACTTACAATTAAATCTTTATTTACCAAGAAGCTGTTTGCACATATTGTTTCTCCATTTTAATAGCATATTTATCAACTTGTTTATTTTCATTCAATTTCTGAAGAAATCTGAATAGCATATGTAATATGTATTCTTTACTGTTTTGTGACTTTCAAATATTCAGGACAAAAAGGGTCTGGTTACCCTAAGAAGTCTTTTATTACAGTAAGGTAATTAGTCACGATGAAAAAGAAGCTCTAAATGAGAATGGCATGGGGAGAATACAGTTCCAAGTTCCATAGTAGATCTACCCACCAGAACCAACTGAGGGAAAATAATAACAGTTAATGGCCATAAAATGATATGGGGCAATTAAATTGATAATTAACTAATTAATTTAACAAATGACTCTAGAAACCTGGGCTGTCCTTAAATCAGAGGAGGGGGACAATCATAGCTTCTCTCTTAGTTTTTTTTTTTTTTTTTTAAGTATGTTGTTAAAAGAAAAATAGCACATTCAATAGGATGGAATTGTGAGAGAAATTGTACATTTAGAGAGGAACTAGTCTTTCAGTACAGCTGAAGTGATGGGTACATAGGAAGAAGAGTTAGGCAGCAATTAGAGCTTTAGTGAATTTGAGATCATGCCAAGATGTTTAGATAATTTTGATCACAGGATTTTGCTTAATATTGTGTTGTATCATATGCCTAGCCCCACGTCATTAAAATTCTTCATAAATAGTATTTGAATGACTAAGGAAATTCTACCCTATTATGATTTGTTTAAGGATAGCTTGGATGTTTAGTATTTTAGTGGTTTTTTTCTTTTTTACTTTTTCACTATTATCAACATCACAATGGTAAACATCTTTGTAAATCTTTGCCTGTTATAGTCCATCTTTGATTTTTTTCCTAGAAGAATCACTCCTGAGGTAAGACTAGAAACATATTAGGCTCAGAGCAGCCAGACATAATCATGGCCCTATTCCAGGTTCTCATTTTTTCTTTTATTAGAAAAATGTGGGTTTTCTACAACAGCCTATTAATTAATCTCCTGGCTTCTAGTCTCGCACTTCTCCAATCCATTCCCTACATTAAAGCCAAAGTAAACTTTCCAAAATATAAATCTGATCACGTCCTCCCTACTAAACCTCATACAATGGCTCCTCAATGTGTCATGTGTAAACTATCCAAATTCAAATAAATGTTAAGGCTTTCAATATAATGTTACCAAATTGCTTGTAGGAAAGTTGCAGCAATTCATACTCCAAAAGAAGTGTACAAGGTATGGATCTTATGCCCTCACCACATACGTTATTCTCATGTCACACAGATTGTAGTGATCTGCTATTGTCTGTCTCTCCCATTAATTTATGAATTGCTTACTATCAGGAATACTTCCCTGTCCATTTTTGAATCATAACACCAGTGCAGGGTTAGTGAACAATGAATGAATTAATACTACTTAATATAAGTACTTCATCTGTATATAGAATTTAAGATTTTTTTACCCTTGATTCTTCTGGGATTTAGGGAGAGGTAGGATTAAGGCCAGGAGCTGAGGGTTCAAATAAGTATTACGGTATCAGACATGTAACCAAAGGTTAATGTAGGTAACACACAAACTATTAGTTCAGAGCATTTGACGAAAGTTGATCATTTATAGATTATTTTATTCTTATTCTAAGTTCTCTATGTTATGTCCTGTTTACTAAGTCATATGTAGTTATTTGAGTGAAAAGGCTCAGGTGAGGAGATCAAGTGATATACCCACTTCACTTGCTCATGCTCCCTTGAAGAAAATTATCCTATTAATACAAACAGTTTTCTATGCAAGGCAGGCATGTGCAGCCTCACACACACCTGTGAATCCTCCCTCTAGCAGTGTGCCTTTCAAATTTGAATATGCACACAAATCACTTGGAAATCTTGCTAAAATACTAGATTTGGATTCAAAAAACCCAGCTTGTGTATTGGTATTCTACATGCTTCACAAGCTCCAAGGTGATGTTCATGCTGAAGATATGTGGACCACACTTTGAGTAGGTAGGAAGGTTCTAGCACATTTTCTGCTTCTTCAGTTGCATAATGAGAATTTTGTTACTTATCTCAAAATATTGTTATGAGACTTAAATATAAAAAATCTAGGCAATGTACCTGGTTATTCCAAGTACTTCATTGATGTTCTTTGTAGAATTATCCTTTTGTCCTTGACAGTGGGTCTCAAACTTGGCTACATCAAAATAACCTGGGAAGCTTCTAAAAAATACTGATGGATGTCAGGGTCCCATACAAATTAATTAAATCAGAATCTCTTGAGAAGGAAACCAGGTGTAGTTATTTTTATAAAGCTTCCCAGGTGACTTTTTCTCATATAAAGAGGCTACATGGAAGTGCCTTGAGAGGGCAACCTGAATTCTGAGTCTGTGATTCCAGCTTCCTTTTGGATTACACACTTAGAAGTGCAGGACAGCACCCTCTGGGAGTCCATTACACTATTTGGGCATACATAGGTGTCTCCAACCAAGCATAGCATCAGAAATCAAACTCACCTCTGGAGCTTTGTGCATATACAGATTCCCAGGCCCTACCAGTAGATAGGCAAGGCTCTGTCTAAAATCTGGTGTTTGTTGCTTTAATTCTTTCAAATTTTTCTTAGTGATTCTGATGCCCCACCAACTTTGAAGCCAAACATGCATCCATGCTAGAGAAAAGGGAAATTCATCAAATATGTACTATGATCATGACCACTAGTAAATGAAGGGGTCTTTGATACCACAAATAATAGTCAATTCACTGAAACAAGTAAACTAATTGGTCTCAAATTCTCCCAAAATAATAATAATTAACAGATTTATCACTTTTTACCTGATTTGGAGGATTTGACTGGCAGTGCTTTGACCATAATCCGGGCTGTCTAGGAAACACTTAAACCTTCCCTGTTGTGACTTTAGCTTCGCTATGTCTGGAGTTTTCCAAGTTGTGTATGTATTGATGGAGGGAGCTTATAGAAAAAGATTCAATAAGTGTTCTGTTGTGCTTTAACTATAAAGCACCCTTTAAATAACTTTCTCTTTTATGGGAAAATCCAGTTGAAGTGTCTTGTGATGACCAAACACAATTATTTACAGAGGAGTATATTGCTTCAGAAAATATAAACCACCAACGACAGGGTCCTTGACCTAAGAGGCTTAAGCTTTAAGATAGGGGTAAACAAACCTAAGATAACAGTAAAACAGAGTCAATCTCAAGGCCGGAGAGTAACCAGCCCTGCCTGGAGCCTGTGAGGAAGCAGAGTGGTATTACTCACCTCTAGCGCCTCACAAAATAAACTGACTTCTAGAAAACCCTGGTCCCTTTGGGATCCAAGAATAGTTTAGGACTTGAGGTTTTCATTTCAGGCTTTTATAGGGAAAGTTGAAAATAAAATATTCAATCCAAAATGTGGCTTGTTTTAGCTTCAGTTAACATTGTATAGCTTAGATTTATCACTATCAAGGCCAGGTTTACTACAAATTTGGTTTTGAAGATTTTCCTGGGTGGACTGCTGCATGATGCCAAGACTTTCCTACTGGTCTGTTTAACGGCTAATTTTTTTGTTGTTGTTAGGTTAAGAGATTTATTTTTTATACTATTTTTTCTTTATACTAATGTAACCCAGTATAATACACTAAATAACTTTGACAGGAGTTAATCAAATGCTTAGCAGTATCAATTTCATTTGCAATTAGTCTTTCAGAGTATTCTGGTTTTGGCTCCATAACATTAGTATAGGAAGGAAAATATAGTCAAATCCCTAAGTGATATTTGGTCATTAATAGTTTAATGTGTGTTTATTTTTTCCTTCCAGGTTTTTATTTCAGAAAATAAATCCTGGATTATGTTCTCAAAGGAATTAAAACTATTTTTGTGTATCTTTTCCTTAAAACCCCTTAGGCTCCCCACCCCCTCCCCTTGTGGTTTTTATAAAGATTTAACAACTGGCAGCCCTGGAATCTGATGACCTCTTTCTTTCCTTGGACCAGATAAGGTAGCACAGCTGCTTGGTGAGCTTTCCCACACAGGCTGCCAGCGGTGGGGGGGGGATATGGGGGGGGGGACGGGGTGGCCCTCTGTGGCAGAGAGGTAATTCGATCCCCACATGGGACCAGACCTGGTCCTTGTCAGGGCTGAGACTGTGTGCTATATTAAATGACATTTAGTGTTTTCTGCCCTACTCCTTGAACTACTGTGCACAGAGACCACCCAAACCTATATAACTTCTCTGAGTCCATCAGGGAACAAAGTCATAATGGTCGACATGGTCATTCAGCCAGCAGGCTGTCTGGAGCCAGCGTCTTTAGAACCCACTGGTGAGGTTTCTGGCAGAGCGATTTCACATTTCCAGTGAAATCTCATCACATAAGGAAAGTTAATAATCTTTGGTGAGAAATGACTTGTGCCATGAACCTGCAGAGCAGGAAATTGAGAAGCAGTCAGGCAGAGGTTAGAGATGAGCAGTGTGGTTTTGGTGCATTGCTTTTACTTAGCCTGTCCTAACCTTATGCCTTTTTTTTTTTTTTTTTGCATCCATGTTTGGAAATTTTTTGTGCCCCTACCTTTATCTTCTAGTTCACTGAATTTCAAACACGAGTGTGCATAAGACTCAGATTCCTGGGCCTCATCTATAGAGAGATTCTGGCTCAGAAATCTTATGAAAGGTCTCAGAGGCTACATTTTTAACAAATACCCAGGTGCTTGTGACTCAGGTGGCCTAAGGACTACACTTTGAGAAAAGCATCAGTAACAAAAAATGCCATTCCTCAGCCCCATATGTCAAAAAGTAGGTATACTTCAATGGGGTACTCATATCTTATTGTGAATCTGTTTAATATAGAAGCCTACCCTCAAAAAATAAAAATTTATTGGGAGATATATATAGAAAAACCTATTCCAAGATACCTATGCAAAACAATAGTATAGATTGTAACTGTTAATCAAAGGGGCAGTTATAATTAGCAGCTGTGGTCATGGAAATCTGCCTAATGCTTTAATTTCTTCACTTTCAAGAAAGCTCTTTTAGAAATAGAAATTTTAAGTAGGAGGAAACCAATGATTTGCTTGCAATCCCAGCTGATAGTAGAAACAAATTTTTTAGTGACTTCATTTATGAAAGTAGAATTCATTAAGCACATGTTATATGAAAGGCATTTTTGTTTGTTTTTAAAGCATTTTCATATCTACTCTGGTCATAATTTAAGTCCTCAGCATTCTTTTACTCTTCTAAAGCAATAGAACATGTTCAGTGGGTTTAAAAGGAAGAAAGCATTCCCTACAATTTGACCCAAGGAAAACACTGGAGCTCTTAAAAAAGTCAATTCACCCTTACAAAATCTAATGAGCGATTTAAAACATTTTAAGATGGCTCAATTTATTACTGTGACTGCTGCTGCTGCTGTTGTTGCTACTCATAGGGTGAATTTTTGGTGCTAAAATGCAGAAATATATAAAAATGTAATTTTTCTTATGTTAAAATACAATAGTAAAAAGATTCAAAGACTGTGAGTCAGGTGACATAGCTTCTAATACCAAGGCTGGGTATCCTCTTTAACCCTAAGTAAATAAATTAATCTGTGTTCAAGTCTTTTGTAAAATAAAACTAATAATACTTATTCTATCTTGAAGATTTATTAGGAAGGTAAATAAAAGTAATAGTCAAAAGCCTGGCAAGTTAAAGAACATGTTTGTATACAAAGCTTTATTTTAAAAATGTATGTGTATATATATCTCCTCCCTGAAAATCTACAAGGTGAAGTATGTAATGGAATTGATCCTCTTGCAATGGGGCTTTGTATTCTCTGAGTCCCTTGGGTGCACTTTTTTCCTTCCCTCTGCCATCATTCTTGGCACTGCAAGAGGACAATTCACAATCTTAAAGCAAATTAGTGCAAGTTTAAATGGGTTTCCGTAAATAATAAATATTCCATCAATATTAAAGTTAAGATGTATAATTAAATTATAGCAATGATGACTAATAGGTGGCATTCTTATCAAAGACTATCATATTTTTCTGGTGATCTGTTAATATTAAATGACATTATCATTGGTTTTAATTAAACAATAAGGAAATAAGCTATATTTAAGAAATACTATTTTATATGCTTAAACATTTTGTCGAGATATCTCTCTAAAGGAAATGTCACAGTTTCTAGAACCTGGAACTTCTGTTGCAGATAAGAGCATCTGTGTTATTAGTACAACCATTTCCAGTTGGGCCATGCATTTTAAATTGAGACATAGACTTGGTTGCTTTTTTAAAAAAAATATCGATTACCTACTATGTGCAAGAGTCTGTGGTTGATAATGCAGAAGATGCAAAACTATTTAAATAATGTTATAAGTGAAAAGTACCTTGAAAGAAACACCAATAAACAGAAATGGGAGTTAAAAAGAAAGAATAAAAATACATAAATAGATTGCTTAAGATTGAATACTAGTAGAGCCAAAAGGAAAAAGTAGTTCTAGATTTACTCTCTAGATTTACAAGGGGATATGGTTGCTTTACCATATCCCCTTTTACATTGAATTTAATTGAAAAGAGAGTCCATGAAATAGACATGTTATCTTAATAGATTTTTTTCTTTTTGCTTCATTATTGGTCTCATACTTTACTTATGCTATTAGAAGAAGAAAATAAAGTGTTTAAAATGTTTCACCCCCATCAAAAATAACTTTAATGTTTGAACTAACATAGTGTATAATCAGGGGACATTACCTGATCTTGCCCTTTTCTTTCTTTGTTCATATAGTATTATGTCACTATGCCCCAGCCCTCACCAATAGCAATTCGTATAGGTAGCAGAATTATCTGTGGCTGCTAAGTAAGCTCAGTATTATGGCATGAAATGGTTTTCCATCCAAGAGATTTTTTTCTTTTACCTACCTACATCTGTTATATAAGCTGCCATGTTTTCTTTCAATGGTTTATCAAATATTGTCTTTTATTAGCTGGGAAAAGAAAGTGTCCCAGAGCATTTATACCACTTTAGCTTGTACTTGTTTGAAAGTTTGAGCACAGAATGTGATAAGATCCTTTGGAATCCTTGATACCATTTGTTCATTTAGAACACATGTGTTGAAGCAACAAAACAGGGTATTATTTCCTTGCTGGGATCACATAAAGCCAAGTCAGCCAAGGCAATTTCACAGTGCCTGACCAAAACACCTTGGCTGTTACTCCCAAGCAGAGAGATGTTTTTGGCTGAGAATGATAGCTTGAGTCAGTGATTGCTGACTACCCTATATTTGCCATTCTACTTTTCATGTAAACAGGGAGAACAGAACAGGCCTTCACGATTGTACCTCTACTGACTGAGAGATTTCGGTGAGTAAACATCTACCTTGTTAACTCCATTGGGCCTTTTTTTTACTTTATGTTAATATCTTTCACCTGCTCATTTTGAAGTTCTAGTTGATGTTGACATTTCTTCAATATACGATGATCAAATATCACGTTGACCTTTCCTTCTGAACTACTCTGATGTGTGAATTCAGAAGCACTCCTTTAGCACAGTATTTCTCCATGACGACTTTTTGTATTTTATTTAGCTTTGTTTTCCTAGCTAGACAAAAGTGTCTTAAGAGTATGTTCCAGATTCCCAAAGCACATATTCATTTACCATTTGTTGAGTGCTTAGCACAGTGCTGAATGTAAAACAAACACTCATTAACTTCTTAATTAATTGATTGATTGAGTTAACTTGTTATTGACTGACTTCACAGAAGTAATGAGCAACGTGAGTCTTATAGACTTTTAAGCCAAATAAAGAAAAAAATAACCAAAAATAACAAAATGTTATAATTTTCAAAACAGTGCTGAACTTCTTAAAAGAATGGATTCATTCTTTTAAAAGAATGCAACAGCCTTTTCTGTTAATCTGTATGATGTAAACCAATTAACTGAGTTACCTCAATTCAGCTTTTACTTTCTTCATTTGCATCTTCCTTTGTTTTTCAGGGACAGCGCTTGGCCTGGGCTGATGGGCTCAGTGTGGAAGAGCATGGTGCTGCTGTCCTTTGAGAGAAGTGGATATTGGTTCCTGGATGGACCAATCTGACTTATGAATTTGTTGACTATTGTGTTCAACCAACCTTCTCATGAAAGTTTGAGCCTAATTGTAAGAGCGAGCCTGTATTTGAATAGAAAAAAGCAACAGTCTAAGGCTATGCCCCAAATGGTCCTTCTGTTATGACCTTCACAAATTAAATATTTGAGAGCAAATAGAATAATAAAACAATTTTAAAAATTTCTTCCTTTCTCTATATATCTGTTTCCTTCACCCCCTCCAACTCTTTTGTCCTTTATTCAAAAAATATTGAGTCCATCCATGAGCCAGACATAGTGCTAAAGGGAAGAGCCATAATGGCAAAAGAGGTACACCCTGACCACATTCCAGAGAGGAGTCTGTTTGGATACTGACTTCATGGCCATAGACCACTCTACGGCAAAGGAAGATTCAGTGCTGGCCAGTCAAAGCAGGAGAAATTGCAAAGAAATTATCAAAGAGTTCTAGAATCTCCAAATTTGTGTAAGTATCCTGATCTGGGATATTTGTATTCTAGACCAAGGACAAAATAAAATATTGAATTGATAAATATAGTGAGATGAGTAGGAAGTAGAAAATTGTCATATGTTTTGATAAGAGAGAGAGAGAGTGATGGCTGTTTCCACCACCAACCACACAATGCTCTTATTTGGGGGTTATTCATAAGTAATGGTGTGACTATACTAGTAAGAGTTCACACGCACCATGATTAAAAAAAAAAAGGGACTCCTTTGAATCCATCATGGCTTCCCGAAAATCAGTGTACCTTGTTTTTGTGTTTCAGTGGGTTTCTGGACGATGAGTTAAGGAAGAGTGGTAAAAAAGTGAAAGTAAATTTAAGCAGACAGTTGACATTTATTTTTATCTCTTCTTATGGACATGATGAAAAAGCTAACCAGATGCAAGGACAATAGCAACTGAATGTCTAATCAGTCTAATTGAATATAATATTCTCCCTAGAGGTAGGTGGTTATTAGAATGCTATACCTTTCTCCTTGGCTCCACTTTCCCTTCTTAGCCAAGATGTGAATAAAAATATATACGGCATGCTTATCAAATTTATGGAAATAAACTAGAGAGAAAGTGTGACTATTCTGTTTAATAATATATTTAGGGCTGAAAATTTAGTGTGAAAGACTAATTCTAGTAAAACAAGTTTGAGCAGCAATGACATATGTAGATAATGACAGAGATTTGGTATAATAGTAAATGTTATAAAGAATATGGAGTTATAGAAAAAAATAAGTTTATATGATTCAGTGTTAGGAAAAAAGAAAGCCAATGCAAGGCTTGATTATACTGGTTAAAAATAAAATATAATAAGACAATCATTTATTTTGCTTTACTTCCACTATTTATGTTAGAAATATACTCATTCCTCTGTTTCAGTGGGTTCCACGCAACCATAAATCAAATACTTTTTAAAAATATACAATAAAAATAACAATATAACAATAAAAATAATATAAATAATTCAGTATAACAACTATTTGCATAGCATTTGCATTGTATTACGTATTATAAGCAATCTAGAGATGATTTAAAGTATCCAGAAGGATGTTTATAGGTTATATGTAAATAATACACTATTTTCTATAGGGGATTTGAGCATCCATGGGTTTTGGTATCTGTGGGGGTCCTGGAACTGATTTCCTGGGGATACTGAGGGACAAATGTAGAGTTTAGTTTGGGGTGACACATTTTTATAACAGATACAGACAAATTAGAACAAGCTCAGAGGGGGTAGTTATTAGGAGAGGTATAGAATTGGAAGCCATGCCGTATGAGGAAATGTATGTACTGTATCCTTTCCTTTCCTGCATTTCTACCCCATCTAGCAACCCATGTCTGTAATTAGATCCTTAGGAGATAGATGATGAGGATTATTTTAGCCAAATACATATTTATTATTAATATTTTCTTCAAACCTCTGTTTGCTTCCTAAATTCAGAACAATATTAAAATATGTCAAAGATACCCTTTACTATAATCCCATAAGGTCAATCTAAAGCCATCCTTAAACAAACAGGTATGGCTCCTTTCCCTATTGTTCTCCCTGTGACTTCTCTCATTCTGTAAAACCAAAGATGTTTTCATAGGAGAAATTTTCCCACTCTGACTCTTCTAAAAGTGAAAGTAAAAAAAAAAAAAAATAGATCAACAGTAGAAGAAAGTCCTACTCCCATCCAAAGTGGCATGTTCAGTGACTTGAGATATTTGAAGTGCTATCACTTGCAAAACATATTCTGAATAGTTCTGAGGGTAAAACTTGTACAGAGATTGGAAGTAGTACTGAAAAGGCTTTGGCTGAATATAATAAACTTGAGGAAAAGTACCCTGGGTTCACTGTATCTATTCAGTGCCTGAAACAGTACATGAAACAGTAATTTCAAAAAATATTTGTTGGTGTATTGAATGAGTAAATAATTAAATGATTCAGAAGAGGAAATAGGCTTTTGTGTCAGCTATAGGAGATATTCAAGCAAATGATCAGATGTGGTCGAGTAGTTTAGGCATTAAATGAGTCTAAAATCTTTCTACCTGAAAAGCTGGGATTCTTCTTTAAGTTACTATCCTTTTTTCTAACAATAACATATCTCTACTTTTTTTTTTAAGTTTTGGTTATTCTTGACTAAACTTTAACTTGGAAATAGTCTTTAGTCAATCATAAGTATTCATAGAACTTCTAATCTGTAAACACCTGCCTGTGTTCTGTATTCTAATGTTAATAAGAGATATAAAGCAACATTTATGCAGCTCATGATATATTTTATCAGTATTTTAAGCCCAGATGCTCTCAGTTGACTACATAGAACAAATAGTGGGACACATATTTTGCTACTTAATTCTTCCTGGGAAAAAACTGCCCTGCCCTTTACTATTTTCCTTCCTCTAAGAAAACCTAATATAAAGAACAAGCATTTTCTAGTCAAACAAACCTGGATATGAATTTTAGCTCTGCCATATTTCAGCTATATAATCTAAGGCAAGCCAGTTTGCTTTTCTAAAGCTTAGGTTCCTTATCTGTGAAATCAAATAACAGTATTTACCTTACATGATTTTTATGGATTTTAAATGAGATATTGTACTTTAAGTGTCTGTCTGTTATCATTCCTGGCATGTAGTAGACTCTAGAAATGGGGAACACAATGCTGATGGCACTGATATAGATGATTAACTACCTGTTTGCTCCGTCTCCTCCTCTGAAGAATATCAAATTCTAAGTAGTACTGTAAATGTGAAAAGAACAACCTGAAGGCATTGACTATTTTTAGTATTTCTCATGAGGTTTTATTACATAGTTTAAACAAGCATAAAAATAGGTCATTTGCCCATGAACTGCCAAGATATTCAGACTATTGTCTGTGTTAGAAAGTCAGTATTCATTTCAACTATATTGAATTCATATGCTGAGCAAGTCTATAGCGAAAAGACAACACAAAGTCAGGCTAAGGAAAACATAGTTTGGTCTAGTTGTAAATAAATGTGGACCTTCTTGATGGACAGGAGTTAGATTTCTTTATCACCACGAGGAAGAAGATATAGAAACCATAAGTGAAGTTTATGCAAAATATTTATGCAAGTCTTGTTTGATATGTTGATAAACTAGGTTCTTTTAAATGAAGCCTACTTTTGCCTTTACTACTTTTTTTTATAAACATATAAAAAGCAATAAAATCAGACTTGGAAAATCTTTTCTATTCATCACTAATTTGGTTGCTTTATTTGGAGTACTATACCAGCTTTATGCAGGAGGAATGAAGAGATCATTATATAGCAATGCTTATTTTTCTATCTGAAAATAATAAGGATAATGACACAATAAATCTGAATGTGAAGATTAGGATTGGCCATGAAGATGGCCAGGGTGAATGAGACTGGCTGGACTGTATTCCCACGGGGTTCCTAAACCAGGACACTTTGGGTACAAGCAGGTTGGGCATTTATGTCTGTCACTGTTCAATGGTGCTGAATTTACATGGAATAACAAAGCAAAACAAATGAGCTCTTTTGATTCTGAACTACATACTGTCCAGGTTAGTCATATGGTTGGCACCAAAAAAAAAAGAGAGAAAAAGAGAGAGAGAGGGAGAGAAAAAAACTATTTGAAGTGAATTGCCTTCTGACATTCAATGTTGAAAATATAGTCAAGAGCTCAGTAAGACTCCAATAGGAGCTATAAACTGTGGTTATTGAAAAGTGCAAATCTAGTATATCTTTCAAGTATTAAAAACAGACATTCTCCTTGGCAGCTGTCAGAAGAAATGTGTCTTAGCAAATTTCCTGACTGAACTATTCAGCATTTACTTAAAGATTTTGAAGCTATGGCCCAAATTGTAATTAGCATACTTGTTACTAGCACTGAATTCCTTCTTTCCAGGAAACAGATGTAAGAGCAAAGCTGAAAGTGATAGAAATTTCATTCTTCATCAGTATAGAAAATCATTCAATGATACTTTTCCATTCCTACACTTGTCATTCACAGTACAAATTTTACCAATATTTTCTATTCATGCACAAAAACAAGCAATGGCTACAGCCCTGAACATGCATGCCTCCATACTGTTAAGATGGCAGGCAGCCACTGCTATGCAATTTAATCTGTATCTTGAATATTCAAATATGAATCTTTTGGCTGCAATGAACCCACCAAAAATTTGAATTGTTGATGTTGAGTTAACATTCAGAGAAAACTCAAAAGTGACAGCCAGCCAGTGTAGAGAATGATAAAATTTGACACTAGTCTAAATCTAAGCAAAATATAATATTTTGTTCCACGTTCTTTTAAAAAGTATAAACCTCCCAGCTCAGGAGTTGTGCTGGGTCTATCCCAAAATAGACCGAGCAGCTGAAGAAAAATCCATTACTTACCCAGTCACAAGACGCTGCCTTTCTGTAACTGGCCGATGAGGAGCTGAGTTAGTCTGGCTGGCACTGTTGGATATATTATTGCCTCAATCAATCAACCATTTCAGCCAAATAGTTTAGTTGGCTAATTCTTTTTGGACTTGATCAGCAGTTGGAATAAATGTACTAAATCAGCTGTTTGTACTATTGGCTCTGACTCACTACCTAGGGTTACTAGGGGCCCTCGGTAGAGTTAAAAACCACATGCAATTCATAGTAGACCAAGTAAATGTGTGTAGATATCTATACATATATGTATAAGCACCTATCTCTGCCTCTAACTGTTGCTTCATCTTTGAGTTTGGGAAGGAAATTCTTCAGCTTTTTAAACTTTTTCCTTTACTACTGGCAGGTGTATTTGCTATATCTCATTGATGCATCATCATCATCATCATCATTATTCAACTTAAACAATGGAAAGCCATAGAACAAAATATGAGGGTAAAAAAATCTGTATTTTTATTCCTTCCCATAATATATAGAAATCAGACAAGAAGCTTTTTATTCCCCTAACTGAATGGCACACTTTTGCTCTTGAACACATGGTATATGTTGTTAAACAGAGGAATGTCTGATAACTTTCAATGAAAAGTCTGTCAGCTTTTACTGTTGCTCCAATTACAGCTTGACCAAATTCTTCAGTGAACTTGATGTAGGAACTCTCTCCCTCTCTCTCTCTCTGTTTTTCTCTCCCCCATCTCTCCTAACTTTTACTTTTAAACAAAATTCAAACATAAAAATGCCATTTTCCAGATTATACCCTGAGGTATTCATTCACAGTTTATTTCTAAATCTATGACAGATATCCATAAAAGTTGACCAAAGAGATGAAGGATCTTTGCTGTTACAATTGACTTAAAATTTCAAGGTCATAAAGTTTGAGATCAGGGTGATGATGGAGTAAGTAGTTTGTTATTGGATGCATGAAGCTCATAAATGTCTGAGAAGATTCTGTTGGGGGCATATAGAGAAAAACAGATATAGCAATTCAGGGAAGTAATGAAAACAAAAGTCTAAACTTAAATGGAAAGGGGACTGGTTTACCTTTCCACATTCACAAGCACTGGATGTGGAAATTAGTACTGTATATGGGAATGAACTATCTGATAGACATGCTGTCTGAACTCATGTTTGTTACCAAAAGACTAAGCACAGTGGATAAAGAAGAGTGTGGCATGGCCACCAATTTGGTATTGTTGAATCCTAGAATCTAGAAAGGGGAAGGAAGAATTTCTTAGGCTTATCAGTCAAAGCTTCAGTCTAGGCTCTTATAAAGAAGAGAACCTATAATTTAAGGTTCAATGTAGGGCCCAGGAATATTGAAATTTTCTTTTCTAATGAATACTTTATATATCAATACTTCATGTATATTAATTGTTGAAGGATTGCCAACATAATTACTGCCTTAAGTGTAATATATCAATAATGGATGAGTCTCATAAATGGAGACCCAACTCAGTAAATATGTATTGAACATCTAGTATGTGCCAGGCACTGGACTAGGAGACAGAGATTGAAAGAAGTATGAGATGCCATCTTTATATCCAAAGATTTCACAGTAGTTAAAATCCACACCACAATTTTTTGGTATTCAACTCGCAGATATTTTTCCTACAATTAAAAAGATATTTTAAAAAGTGAAAATTGTCATGTAACAAAATTACCTGAATTACCATGAAAGAGAGAAGTCTTCATTATATTCTTGGTACTAGCATACACACACTTGCATGCATACAAACCCAGATCGCATGGCCCACATTATTTCCATTTCTCTTCTCCTATTTTGAAGTTTTAAGAAGGATTCAATTTGTTAGGTTGTGATGTTGGTGAAATGCATAATTCAAAGGCAATTTTAGGTAGGGACTATCAAGATATTGGTAATTTCCACATCAAGCTTTGAATATTATTAAAATAATAATGTCATTCTGGACATGTGTCAATTTTTATATGAAAGTAGCAACCAGCTACCATTAGTAGAAGAATTAGATTCCAATCTCTTTTTTCCTTTGGTGAAGTGACACCATATGATATGACACAACATATTCACTAAAGGAGATTGCATATTATTAATCTTTTCCTGGCATCAGTATACATACCATGATACTGATTTTCTATATCTCTTTAGGCTACATTTTTACCTAAAGGAGTTTTATAGCTTGTGTAGCATTTTCAGTAGCAAGTTTCTATTTTTTTCTGAGTCATGTGTCATACAAAGGAATATCCTATGGCACACTTTCTGTATGTACAAACTAAAGAAGTAAATCTGTAATTCTGTGGTTCCTTTAGCTGCCATATTCTTGTTCATTTCCATACCTTCCTGTACACTGGTGATGCCAACTCAAGCAGGTATTATTCCAGTGTATGGATAACATCCAGATTTTTAAAAGAAGACTTTAGTTGGAAGAAGCTTTAGAGATATCTTTACATATGAGGAAATCAAGGACCCCAAAGCCTAAAAGACTGCCTTGGTTACTAAGCCAGCTGCTGGCAGAGCTGAAGCTCTTTCTCTCACTCCCATTAGAAGGCTTTGTTTTCTAGTCCATGCTTCACTACTGCTGCTCTGGCAAACTGTACCAGGCCATCTATTCATTCAATAAAGGGGCACTTGGAATGATCTAAATTCAAAATGCTATCATCAGCACTGGAGCAAGGGACTACAGACAAATCATAGGGCATATTCCTGTTCTTCAGTGCCACAATGAAGTGACAACATAGGGCAGCATATTACTAATGTTGATATCATCAAAATGAGTATGACAACATATTAAAGGAAAGAAGCAATAGGGTACTTTTACCTGGAGATATTTAGGATATATCATGCAGAAGGAAGGCTTTAATTAGGAGTTAAATGAACGTGAAGAAATTAGCCCTTAAAAATAAGAGCACAACAGTGGTTAAAGAAATATAAGTGGTTAAAGAAATATAAGCACTCAACAGCATGATGAATCCTAATGTTTAACTGAATTAATCCATGTGACCATTTTCAAATATAAAATATTAATACCCTTTTCAAATAGCCCTTCAAAGTTGGCAAGTTAAGATATCAAGAGTTAGACCACTGACTTTTACTCCCACCCTCATACTCTCAAAATCATTTTGTCGGTTAGTCAATGACTTATGCTTTATCTGTTTCAATCACCTTATTTAGTAGATTTTCCTTTTGTTTTTTTTCTATGTTTTATGCTGGTACATTCTTCCTGCCACTTCCTGGGCACCTTGTATTAATGTGTTTACCTCAGCACTAAATAATTGATGTTAGTTCAGTTTGTTATAGGCCTCGGTCTTAGAAAAATGGGGGAAAAAAGATACTACACTTTGTCTAGTACTGAAGGTGATTGGAGCATATTATAAAATAGTTTTGGTGATATAAATTATTTTCATTCTCCTTATTCACACAGACAGAAATGCAAAACAATATTCAACTTCCATTTCTTTTCATGTGGTTGAGAATCTGAGTAACATCATGAGAGACAGAATTATATAGTTCCTTCTGTAAACGTCAAAGTAGTACTTGTAAAGAAGTGTCATAGATAGCCTGATATTGAAGCTCGCCCAGAGATGCAAATGACAAAGATGATCCCTGGGTCATTTCTATCTCAGATTAATTTATACATCATCAATGTATCTTCTGCATATTGTCCTTGATTCTGAACATGACAAAGTATAGAGTTTGGTTAAAAGATTCCTATTATAGTGATAAGCATGGCTGATAGAAACTATGAGAAGTAATAAAAAACTTTGTCATTTGTTTCGTCTACAAAATGTACAGTAATGATCTTGACTGCCTTTTCCTCTGAATTGCCCTTGTAATTATTGAACACAGGAATATTCTGTCATAGCTGTTATCAACATAAACATGATTGTTTTCTTGCAACTGGAGTGCTATTTCAGAAAAATTTTGTCTCCATTACTTTGTGAGCCAGTAGAAACAGCTGAAAAGTATGAAAAGATGGCCCCATCTCACTCTCTTTCCCAGATCTTCCACAGATGCATCTAAGAGAGAGAACTGAATTTTATCCAGAATCTTTGGTGCAAAGAACTCTAGAAAAAGATATTGCATTGCAAAAAAGTACATCACAGAATGGCAAGTTGGAGTTTGAACACAGCAATTCTACAGTACCTGCCGTAATAAAAATAGAAGAAAGAAAGCCTAACTGAAGATTTTTAGAAGACAATGATGTTAAGGTTACATAGTTTCAGCCTTTTGAATGAATACAGGAAAGCATGTTCCAGACAGGAGAATTCATACTTAAAAGATTCCAAGGTGAAAGGATGTAAAGTTTGGGAGACGGAGAGTAACTTGGTATGCTGAGAAGGTAGAAACACCAGGAAAGAACTAAAGACTAAAGATGAGGTGAATGACACAAGCAGAGCCAGAGGCTACTGGCCTGTTAGTCATCAGCTCATTAAAAAGTGTTAACTCTTATTCTGCAATTTATGGAGGTTCACCATGAAGCCGGTCATTCTCTGGCTCATCTCCTCCTAATTCTAACCTAATCAGAGTAGAAATTTCTTCCTTCTCACTCTTGATTTGTTGCTTTGGAATAGCACTAAACAAATGATCACAACACCAGGCCTAGTGGCAGAGCACCCAGACATGTAAAACTATTATATTGTTCAAGCCTCCAAGAAAAATGCAAAAATGCGTATTCCTGTCAAATTGAAACAAATGTCCTTATGTTATCAAGGAGCAAAGGATGCTGAATTTTGCTCATTTAGGAGTTTACAAACAAGAATAATATACTACCTTTTGCAAATGTTATGTAGAGAAAAGATTTATAAGGATGGGATGCTTTTCATCCTCTGAGGCAATAATAAAAATACATTTCAAACTGCTTGAAATATTATTGACAATGTGACCAATAATAATAATTAGAATAACATCTCATTAATATAATGACTCCTAGGTACATTCTTAAAGAAAGGTTCAATTTGGAAAAGCCCTTTAAGCATCACCTAGTTACCTTCCTTCCTCTCAACCAGGATTGTAGTAATCCATCACAAAGAATGGTATTTGCTGCAAGTGCCATTGCAGCAAATGGTATTTGTTGCAAATACCTTAGTAGTTTTCTTCTTGATAAAAAAGAAAACTATATCAATGATTATTTTCAGTTCTCCACCTTCAATGCCAGGCAGATCTTGACTGTATCTACCTGAAATTCAGGCTATATAACTGAAACACATTTCCTGTGTGAGTAAATAATTAACATGTGGTTATTAGTGAATGTAAAATAGCATTTCATGACCCAGAAATGTTGTTATCATCTTAGTTTTTAATTCCATATTGGAATTAAAAAGATATGGAAAATATTTTAATTCCATATCTTTCCTGAAACCTCATATTGTTATCTTCTCTAACATTTCTTCATAGTTAATGTTATGATTTCATCTTGCATAGATTGATTTTAATACAAATAGCTTTCTGCTGCTCTTTCATCAAAATGTATGTAGAACTATGTATATGCTAATAAAGCCTCTTTTAAGAAAATAATTATAAGTAATGTGCTTACTTCCAAGAATTCTGGCAAATTCAATGAGGCTGCACTTTTTCTAATATTTTATATCAATTAATAGAAGACACTATAAGAAAGCAAATATACCAAGAGACTAAGTAATCTAACCATTAGCTTCACTTTTACTATAGCCTTATCCAAAAAACGAATTTAGTTCTCTTTTCTTCTAGCTATGTCTTGTTCCCTAAACTCTGCTATATGCCAGGGAAAAACTGCTGATTTTTACCATTCTGTATTCAATTCTGCAATTAAAATATGAACTTTTAAACCTAAAAATTCCAGTGGTGCATTGGTAAATAGCAGGAGAAACACATATCCGAGAGTGTTCACGTTTCTGGCATGTGAAGGCTCACAGAAGAGGGCTTATTTTATATTGGTCTTTTGTATTTTTACATTTGACTGATTGAGTCAATGGAAACTGGCCCTAATTGTTGCTTTATAGGCGGATGATGTTTTCCATCACTGGCACATACTGAACTAAACCTTTGGGGAGTAAAACAGGGCTGGACTGCTGTTTTCTGTTACTCTGCAAATCAGAAAAAGATTGGTAGTTCTGATTAATCTTTTATTTCTTTTAGTTGCCTACACAACACCTTGCCAAATTACTTTATAATAAATAATAAAAGTCACTGAGAACTATGTGTTTATTCTCACCACCAATCCAATAAAAGGTCTTCTATAAATGAGTTATTTCTAATAAAGCACAAAGCTTGAAGAAAATTATTGAAAGCAAATTTGCCTCATGGTTTTATGTTAGTAGAATGCCCAAAACTTGAGAATAAGTTCAACTAATGGTGATGTGGTTTTAAAGGTTCTGGAGAATTTAAAGCAGCAAAGAATTTCTAAATGTATCTCTTCACCTTGTAAAATGCCATTAAACGAATAAAACTTACTATTAGGGTAAACACGATGCTATTCAGATTCTCCACAACAGTGGACTTCAGAAATCTAATTCGTTGGGTATGTTAGAATAACATTTTTTTAAAAAAAAATGCGCTAAAATAAAACAAGCATTAGACTATAAATGAAAAAAGACTGCATTTAATAGCAAACAGAGTGCAGTGCTGCCATACACACTTTCTCAATGGGAAAATGAATTAATGAGTTCATTCTTATGCATGAACACGAGGAACATCAAACTATGATTAATATTAAGCACACATCTAGTTCTTTGCAAAACACAGAGTTCTTCGTATTCATTTTTGCTATTAATGCTTCCTTAGTACCACCAATCACTACTCCTATTTTTACAGATGAGGAAGTCAAGGTAGAAAATGATTAAATTATTTACCCAAGATAGCAAATTAGTCCGTGCCCATGTCAAGCCTCAGCTCATCGGCAGAGGGATTTTTATGTTGGAGGGCCACGACTCTGCATGTCTCTATGTTCCTAGCTGGATTGATATAGTAGACTCCCTGAAACATGATGAACAAAGAATTATTAGCAAATGTGACATCTGGAAGTTGTTTCAATAGTGCAGGATGTTAAAGCAAGTGTGTGGGTAATTAATTGATTTAGCACATTTAAGGGAAGTTTCTTCTCAATTACAATACATACTGGGAAATAATGGTGCATTAAAGAAATGATATTTTTTTCTATGGCTAGGGTTACCATTATGCCATTTCTTTCTCCCTCAGTGGATAACATAGGCACTTAAGTTGAGGGTTTGAACTATAAAACGTGTCTTAAAACGCTGGTCAATAGGATATTGGATAACTTTCTGGAAATTTTCAAAAGATCTGTTCCTAATACATTAAATTATATGGCTTCAGATGTATTTAGTTATTTTGCTTAACTGTTACAGTGACTTCCCTCACCTAATAATTCAAACACCTCTTAAACTACCGAATAACCATTAGGATATGCACTGATTCTATAAGCTGCAGGTTACAAGAGTATTTTACACAGTCAAGAATTTTGAGAACTCAAAGGCTTCCTCTATTATATATTAAATGGCTACTTTTCTGAGAGGCAAAATGGTACATGAGGTTGAGCCCAGTGGCACTAATGGTTACAAATGAAACCAAAACAAAAACCAAAAGTAATAGTCACATCTAGATTCTGTGAGAAAAAGAGTTAAGTAACCATGTTATAGGGTCTGGTGTGTTTAATTGAAGCTGAAAATAATTGGAAGATGAATGGGTGCAGTATAATGTTTCTAAAACACATTGTTCTGGATGGAGTTAGAATAACTTCCCGACCAAATCATATTATAGAAGTCTTATTTGT
The DNA here is from genome assembly GCF_040939455.1 of Microcebus murinus. NCBI lineage: Eukaryota > Metazoa > Chordata > Mammalia > Primates > Cheirogaleidae > Microcebus > Microcebus murinus. The sequence continues at coordinate 34,471,686 of NC_134108.1, forward strand.
TAACAGCATCAAGACTTCATTCCCGAGAAAGTACATTATTTTGTGTCCAGTCTAATAATTAAAGGGAAATGAGGAAAAAGAATTGGACAAAATATCAGGAACTGAATTAGTTGATTAAATGAACATTTCTGAGTATCTACTATGTGCCAACTACAGAAGCTCCCAGACACATAAACAAGTAATTGTAAGAAAAGGCAAGAACAAAGTGTTGTGAGAGCACACCAGGCAGGGACTAAGCTCTGCACAGAGCAGAAGGGGACAGTGTCACAGACAAGATCACATTTCTGCTGAGTGGGCAACATGAACACAGGCTCAGAGTGAAACAAAGGAAGTGTCACCTGGAAAGGCCATCCCAGTCCCTCATAGTATTTTATTATTTTTATCCTGGTGAATTCAGTACATTTCAGAGTCTAGCCTCAACACTGCAGACTTAATCATTCAGTCTCTTTAATGTTCCAGACTTGAAAGAATGGAGAACATAAATACAAACCAGCAAAACTCACTCACAAAACATAAATAAAGAATCAGAATGCCAATATATTTACCCACTATGATAAATCTAATTCAATTGGAAAATATCCTTGTGCCATTCTGGACAGAGAAGTCTATCCCCATCTAAAAGATTAGAATTACCAGAAATTTCTTAGCAAGATTGGGATCAGAATAAGGACATCTCTTTTAAAATCAGAATGCATATGAAACTCTCATTTAAATAAAATGAAGAGTATGTCTCTGTGTTAGTGATGTCCTGACTCATGGGACCCTTTTCGTACACAAAGTATAGCAGGTGGTTATGGCCAAGTTTATTCACCTTGCTTCCCCTCTTCCAAATAGTTCTCTACCCCATCTCATCAGCTCCTTGTGATTGGCTCATTTCAATATATTCTCTCATCCCATGGAGTTAATAGTGAGGTAGATTTCTGGTTTTATATTGATTTTGTATGTCTTTTATAATCCATTTTATATTGATTTTAATACTCAATCCTTAATTGGAAACTAATTTTCAAGTTTTTAGAGAATACTTAATTGCCTTGAAGTGTTGGAGAGTCCAGTATACCTGGAGCATATTATGCCTAGAGAAGAATTATGTTCATCGAAGGTGCAGAGATAGATAGGGCCATTTTTATCTTATTACTAAGATAGGTGATAACCTGTAAGTTTTGGGGGAGGGGATAGGAAATGGAAGTTTTTAAGTAAAAAAGTGATTGAGATAGTTACGGGAAGAGTGAAGAAAACAAGTGGGAGTTAGCTGAGGGCATTCATGTGCATGGGCACATTGATTATCAGATTCTGGTCAAAATATACATTTACTGTGGGCTAAGAAAAAGGGCCATTATCATAAAACTGTCAACCATAGGGACATAAGGCAGAAAGAACAGATAGGAGACATGTCATGAGGGCCTCGGATAATGGGCTAAAAATCTTGAGGTGTTATTAAAGAAATTTTCACATAGAGTGACCTTTGCAGATTTGCCTTTTAAAAGAAATCCCTAGTGGGAATTTCTTTTTTAAAAAAAGTATATTAGCCGATGCAAGAAAGAAGGCAAGGATGCAATTTAAATAGCTACTGTAGTAATGCAAATAATAAATGTTGATGCCCTGAACTTGAAGCAGTGGTCATAGAAGAGAGGAGACAAATTCAAAAGATTCAAAGAAGTACGGAAAGTAAGACCTGAGGTCAAAGGTTGATTGGGATGGGGTGGAGAAGGTAGTTTGGGCAATGGTGTACATAGTGATGCTTTTTATTGCCACAGAATACATAGAGTGGCAAGATTTGAGAAGATACTAAGTTCCTTTTGGACATGTGTTTGAGATACCATCTAGCATTCATTTAGAGAGATTCAGTATAGAGCTAGAATTTTGAGTTTGGACCTCAGAAAAGAGATACATGTTAACGATAGAGCTTAAGAAGCAGCATTTAGGTCGTGGTTGAGACTGTGGAACTTGATGAGATAGATGTCTTTTGAGAGAGACTGTGCAGACTGAGAAGATAAAAGCAGCAAGTGTTCCTGGGATACACGGGTCATCCATAATAAAGAAGTGGATTGGAAGAATAGTAGTCTGCAAAAACAGAATGGGTAAGAAAGGCCAAAGAGGACAAAGCAAAAGCAGAAATGCTCATAGTCATGGGAGTTCCAAGGAGGGACTGTTCTGTGGTATCAAATGCTACAAGGAGGTAACAATATCACATGGAATGAAATGTTACCATTGGATTTTGCAAGAAAAAAATATTTTTGATCCTGGCAAAGGAGTTTCAGTGAATTTCAGAGGCCAGTAGAAAGAAGGATGAGTGGGAGATGAAGAATTGGGGTGACAAGTGGAAGCTATTCTTTTTTAGAAGGTAGTCAGTGAAGGAAATGATAAAGACATGGCACTAATTGGAAGGGAAGCCTTCTCAGATCCCTCTTCCATGGACTTTGGTAGCTTGAGCAGGGCCATATTTTAGCACCTATCACATCGCCCTGTGATTGCTGACTGAGCTGCTTGCTGATCAGAGAAAGCTCCCTGAAGGCAGGGGCTGCGTTTTATCTGGTTGTAACTCTCAAGTCCATCTAACATCTTGTAAGTGCTCACTATATAAGTGATGAATGAGGAGGATACAGAACTGAAGAAATGATCTTCAGGAGATGACAGGAAATAGTTAATAGAGAGAAAGAGATTTAGAAAGAGAAAATTACAAAGAAGTAACTGGCAAAGCAGGCATTCCAACTAGCATGGAGGGTAGGATCCAGAGCATGGTTGAAAGGTTTTATTTTTAAAAAAAAAAAGCCGTTTTTTTTTTCTCTGAAGCAGAAGGAAGTAAGGTGAGGATGGGTTCATAACTAAATCCAGTGTGTAGGTGTGGGACCAAGAAGCTGAAGACATTCATTCTGATTCCTTTGCTTTCTTTAGTGATGTAAGAGGCATTTATGGAGTGGCTATAAATGCCAGGCATAGGCAATTCCAATATTGATTCATTGGTGAATTTGTATTTATAAGAGAGATCTGTATTTAGTTGAATTTTTTTTGTATAATGTTTGTCAGATTTTGATGTCAGAATTATCCTGGATTTATAAAATAGATTTGATTGCTTTCCATGCTTTTTCTCCTGTGATCTGGAACAAATTATATAGACCTGAATTTACTAGTTCCTTTAAAGTTTTAAATAATTCACTAGTAAAACAACCCCTTGAGAATTTGGAGTAATTTTTTCAAAAGCTTTCCATTATGCCTGTTATTATTATTCAATTCAGACTTTTAAAAATTTTTATAAATTTTTATGGCTAGTTCATATCTTTCATGAACATCTTCCATTTCAGTTTTATATACTTATTAGCATTACATACAGTCTCGCATTGTTTATATCTTATATATTTTATTCTATTCGCTGTTTGTACCTTTTCTCTTTCTAATTCTATTTATTTGTCTTCTCCTTTTTCATAATCACATTTTAGTTTTAGAAATTGATCTACTTTAATTTATTGCCAATAATTCATGGGTTCATTAATAGTATTTTCGTGATATTAATACATTAACTTTTTCTTTTAAAGTATTATTTTATTTTTTCTTTTATTCTTATCTTACTTTATTGTTTTGATAATGTGTATATTTGAAGTTGTGATGTTTCCTCTGAATGTAGGCTTTTTCATTGACTCCTCTACCCCTGCTTTCTATTATTTTGTTTTTGCCAGATAACTCTTCGATCATCCTTTTATTTTTAATTTTATTCTGTGTCATTGCAGCTATTATAAGTGGCATAAAGTTGAATTGCTCTACCCCAATCTAAAAAGCTTTACATATGAAGTCTTCTCATATAAAATAAGAAACTCAGTGACTTTTTTATGCTCACTACTACCACCTAATAACCTCGAAAAGAGTATCTAGGACCATATACCTGGATTCTCTGTGTTATTGAATTATATATTGATGTTATATATAATTTTTAAAAAATAATTTTCTCACACTTCTCACACCCACAGATTTCTCACACTTCTCACACCCACTGACTGAATCAAAGACAATCATCATTGCTCATGGGTAGAGGAACTAGAAATCAAAATGTGATTATTCAGCTTTGAGTTTCTAATTAGAAATTGAATCTATAGTGAGACACAAATTTTGAAATGTAGGCTTTGTTGAGTTTCATAAATTTCAAATTTTCCTTTTAGATATCAGAGTAGATTTTGCAGGTCTGGTCACTCTTTCACTATAAACCAAAATAGTAAAACTCACTCCTCAGAGTGGAATTTGATTTGACATAAAGTAATTTCCACAGAATAGGGAAAAGGAAGCTTTTAGAAGAGACAAATTGTTGTTAGACTTATTTTTGTTGGTTTTCTTCTTCATTCTTTTTTCCTGACCTAGGGTTAAGTCTCACAGAGGCAAGGAAACATACCTACTAGATATAGAACATTTTAAAAGAAATTCGTAAATAGAAAGCCTAGTGTCTCTCTTTTTAAAGAGTAGGCCAGAAAACTGAAAAACTTAGAAAAATTCTGTGTCTGGTGTTGCCTAAAAGGATGATGTCAACCAAGAGATATAGCAAAAGTACCTGAGATAGGCAACTTGACAGACAGCCCCTAGTTAGGTCCCAGATTGCTATTGCCTTTGTTTCACATCTAGGGGACACCTGGTTTGGGAAAACAGCCAGGTGAAGAGAACTGTGAACCCGAAAAGGCCTGAGTTGCACACGAGGAGGCTTCAGAATGCAGGGATCTCTTGAAAGTAGGTTATACCAAGGCCAGCGACTTCAATTGGGGTATGTCTGCACAATATCTCCAGAAAACCAATGAGGATGGCAGCTACTCTGGAAACACAGGTGCAAGATGCCCAATAGCCAGATGAAATAAAGGATTGGCTTTTCAGTGGAGCAAATAAGGATCCACTCAGGTCAGACACCACTCCTCAGCCTCTGATTTAGATTTAACATAAAGGAATAGTTGAACATGACACAAAACTAAAATTAGATAGTTTTAACACTTTTCCATTATGTAGTCATCAGTGACAATAGAGACTTCATATCAAGATAATGACAGTTCTATAAATTTTCTGTGTGTAAATTTACACACTTAGAGCATATAAATTTCTTGCATTAGTAACCTAGTTTTTAAAAATCTGCTTGAGCATACTTATTAATTTATTTCTTTTCTAATCCTTGAAATTATCAAATATTGCTAGGGCACATCTAGGTGTGATTTTTTATTTTTTTATTTTTTAATCTTTTTTTGGGGGGGAGACAGTCTCAGTCCGTCACCCACTGTATAGTGGGTTGTACTTTTGGAGGAAGCATTTTATGCAGGGAAGGCAAATACATATACAAAGTAATTGTCTATTCTAGTAAGGACAAAATACTGCTCTTTCCATGATGGAAGTAGCCCAATGTAGCAGACCAAGAGCTGTCTCTAGAAAGGGGAGTAGTTATTCATGGGTGATGTTAGGTCCTTGATATAAAGTCCCTAAAGGCCTGTGCTGTGTTGCAGTTCACCTATAGGGGTCTGCCAAAAGCTCCTAACAGCATCACTCTCTGTCAATGACACTCAAGCACCACTAGATATGCTGAATCATATGGCTCAAGTGACAGAGCAGTTTGCACAGCAGACTGCACCAGTTGCAGAGCCTTCCTCTTGTTCCGTACACTAGTCAAAACTAATGGCTTTTCAGGTCACTCAAGAGATAGGTCAGAGTAACACACCATATGTGGAATATGTTGCCTCCAAAATCCAAATAAGCTCAGTAGGTGTCGTGCCTCATTCTTGGTTGTAGGGAGGGGCCAGACACAACAACTTATCCTTTACCTTAGAAGGAACCCATGCCACTAGATCCATAAATATTTTCAATAAGGTAGAAGGCCCCTGAATTTATTTGCCGCTCTCTGGCATACAAATGCCTTATCAAGTACTGTAGAGAAGTTGCTACTTCTAACTCACTAGGTCCAAACAGCATAATGTCATCAATGTATTGACCAGTGTGATATCTTATGGAAGGGAAAGGTGATGAAGATCCTTGTGAACTAAATTATGACATTGACATAAACTGAAGGATTATATATACCTCTGAAGTTGGACAGTGAATATATGTCCTGCCTTTCCAAATGAAAAATACTTTCTTATAGGCTTTTTGAGCAGGAATGGAGAAAAAGGCCATCAATGGTTGTGTTCCAGGTCTTGAAGCACAGGTTAATTTACTCAAGCAATAAATGCACATCTAGTACAGTAAGTGCAATTGAAGTCACCAATTGGTTAAGCTTACGATAATCCACCATCATTCTCCAAAATCCATCTGTCTTCTGCACAGGGACACATAGGAGAGTTGAATGGGAATGTGATAGGAGTCACTACTCTTGCATTGTTCAAGGCCTTGATGGTGGCACTAATCTCTGCAATCCCTCCAGGAATGCGGTATTGCTTTTAATTTACTATTTTCCTAGGTAGAAATGGTTCTGAATGGCTTCCTATTAGTCTTGCCCATCATAATGGCCCTCACTCTATAGGTGAGGGAACCAATGTGGGGATTTTGCCAGCTGCTAAGTATGTCCATTCCAATTATGCATTCTGGGGTTGGTAAAATGACCACAGGATGGGTTTGGTGACCCACTGGACCCATCATAAGATAGACCTAAGCTGAAACTCTATTGAGACCCTAATCTCTACAACCATAAGGCCTACCCTGACCAGAGAGCCATAGTGATTTTTGGGTCTCCTGAAATCAGTGTCAGTTCAGAGCCAGTGTCTACTAGTCCCTGAAAGATCTAATTATTTCCTTTTTCTCAATGCACATTTACCCTGGTTAGAGGCCAGAGATCCCTTTGGGGAAGGTTCAGAGAAAGATCAGCAATATAAATTTTGGTAGTGTGCCAGAGTCCTTTCTTGTAAAGGACCTGGGATCCCCTTTATTCAAGGGGTTCTGGGTCTATAACCTCACTCAACGCTGAAAATTGATTGAGGCTGTGACTCTTTGTCTCTAAGGTTCAAGTTAGACTATTGCTCACTTGAACTAGAACTTTTCTTCTTATACAGATCAAATAAGAATTTTGTAGGCTTCCTATCTATTTCACTTCCAGGAACACCATGATTAACAAGCCAATGCTATAGGTCTGTGCAAGTCAGACTATTTCGATTGCTGCTTTGACTCTGTTGTGTTTATAACAACAAATATGCCCACTTTGCCTTTAGCAGTTGAGTGCTGCCACTTGGCTAACCTAGGATCCAATTACTCCATCGCATTTAGATTTTCCAGTTGAGTGACTGTGGTTCTCATTCTAAAAAGTCTGGCCTACAGAAAAGAGTGATAACCAAACTCTTTAAGGATACTGGGGGGTCTCCTCACTAATTTATTTCTCAAGGTGACAGGTATGTTGTCTGAACTCTTCCAGGGTGGGTGAGTAGGTCTTAAATGACAAATCCACTCTAGCAATCCAATTCCCCCAAGCCTTTGAATTCCTTTTTCTGTAAACCCCTATAGATATGTTAAAATCACTAAATAAACTGTACGTTTTAAATGAGTGAACATTATGGATATATATTGTATATCAATAAATCTGTTTTCTAAAAATAAATAAATAAAAACTTTTTTTAAATTTTAGCATTGAATGAAAGAGGCACAGATATGGTTATTCTTAGCAAGGGCCTGGTACTACTTCCAGATCCATCCAATTATTATCCATTACTGCTTTGGTGGAAGTCTAACCCTTTCTTCTAGACAAGTATCAGAATTGCTAAACAAAAGCTAAAAAAACATCATTCATCAGTCTGTTGATCAAAGATGACATTTTGTGAGTGAGAGGTGATTTACTTAGGTCAATATAAGATGAGCAAAAGTATAGTTGTAATAAAGTCAGTGTATGAAGGTTTAAAAGCATTTGGATAGATAGGTGGGTAAAGAGTAAATAAATCATCATGAACATCTCAGAAAAGAGGGGTAACTGCCTGGCTTTCTGTTAGTGGTCTAGGACCTGAGCCTCTGGTATTCCAGAAATATGGGTGGATGCTTTCTTTACCTTACTCTACTTCTGTCTAGCCAGGTTGCTCTATTTCTTAGGTGTAGGATTGAGTCAGCTAATGGCTCCCAATGCTGTAGCAATTAGAGATTATAACTTCTAAAAATTAAGAAGATAGACTGATATGTTGAGATTAGAGTGCTTATGAAATTTGGCATGTTTTAAGATTTTTCACAGATATTTTGTTAGAGTAGTGAATGCAAGAGAATCAGAAGCTGGTCGATAATCACTTTTGCAACCCATGATTCAGCTAATTGTATTTTAAATGTCTTCCATATGAACTCAACTTTCTCCTCCATGTTCTTTCATGGGGAACTAGTTATGTATGATTTCACAAGTTCCTTCACATAAAAATTTGAGATCAGCATTCATTCTTTTGCTAAAACATCCATCTGCTTGTTCCTATACACCCCATTCTCTGATAACCCCTCCTCCTATGGTGAAATGACTCTTTCACCTGTGTGTTTTGTTTTTGTTTTTGTTTTTTTACTTTGGCCACTCTCACTTTGGAATAAGTAACCCTTGATCTCCATGCTTATACCTATTCCCTCTCATTAGCAGTCTCTATTTATCTCCAGGATCTTTTAAATTCAGACAAGACATTTCAAAGAACCACATCTTTCAAAGTACTTGATTTGAACCTAACCATTGAAAAATACTTAATGCCTCTGCTGAATGTCTTCTGTTTCACTATACTAAAGTTGTGCAGTGAGAGGACTCCTGTAAAATAACATTTAAGTTTATTTTGTGTTTAACCACACTATAGTGTTGGATTCAAGATAGAAAAAATCTGGGCAGTGATTCCACAATGGACAGGAATTTCTATTTAAATAAGAAATGAAGATTGCTGGATCAGACTGACTTGGTTTTACTACATATCTTTGTTGATGTTTTAGGCTGTTGTTCAATTCACATTAAAATTTTTGTGACAGTAATGCATAACAACAACAACAAAAAACTCTTCCTGATTTGGAAGACATCTGGGGTCATATGAAATTTTGGCATTACAGGGCTAGGGCCCAGATATGCTTCTGCCAGGCCATGTTCTGCTACTACATGATCTCACCGGGAGAGATTCTTGCTACTTCTGCAGAGCCCTGACCTTTTCCTCAGGCAGCAGCAGAATCACCAAGCAGTAGCTCAAAAATAGAGCAAAGTTAAACATAACTGTCATATCCCGGGATTCTGATGTCCCCTTATAAAAGCCACTATGATTGAAGAAATATAGGGTGTAATTGTCCACAGTGAGGGCCAAGAATGGTCTTATAGCCTGATCTTATACCTTATGTTGTTTAACTTCATTTTAAATCACTGAAGAATATATATATATAGTAAAAAGTAAAATGAGTTAAAATGCTTTTGGTAATTTTTGTTGTTTTACAGAGCCCAAAGATAGGAGAATATTTTGATAGAATCAGACAAAAAGTGACAGGCTTTTGCTCACCTCAAATGGTATACATTTGCATAAGCATTGTAGTAGAAGCCCTACCTTGATAAAAGTTATAATGAGTATCGATTCAAGCTTCCATCTCTAGCCACATCAATAGAGCCTAGTTAGAGCAATGAAATTTGCAGGTTCAGTTTTTCCATTTGTAGAAATATAAGTAATTAGCTCTCTGTAGTTTTAAGCATCATTTCTTAACAATTTTGTATACTAATATTTCTCCGTGATTACCTAGCAGGCTGAGTTTGAGATCAGCCTGGGCAATATAGCAAGATCCCATCTCAACCAAGAAAAAAAATTAAAAATTTAGCTGAGAATAGCGGCTCACACATGTAGTCCTAGCTATACAAGACAATTCTTTGAGCCCAGGAGTTAAGGCAGTGGTCCATGAGAGAGTAAAGAGATTGAGCATGTCCAGGAGAGGGGGATGGGTTTCCTTTATCACTCTAGGCTAAAGATGTCAGATGTCACTTTGAGAAGCCCTTATACCTACCACATGATGGCTATGATGTTTGTTATTTATAATAGTAATAGTATTAGTTGTACTGATCATAGATTTTTCTGCATGTTGTTAAAATTTCAGATAGTTTATTTTTTTTTTCTGAGTATATTTTGATGCTATTTCCTGTCCCAAAGCTTCATTCAGTAAACTTTGGGTCAAAGATCATTTCTACTTCTGCCAGTGCTTTGGTATGAAATTCTAATAAATTTAGCAAATCTTCATATGCTAAGACCCAGTGCCCAGTTTGGCATGTTGATGTGAGGATTAGAGATGCATTTTTCCATAAAAGAACTCTCTTGTTCTCCATATTATAAAAAAGCAAACAAACAGAAATTGGGAAGAAATAATCCAGTTCCAGAACAGTGATTCTCCACATTAATGGAAGTTAATAGAAGAGGGATTTTAATGTAGCTCATGTTTGGGAAGAAAACAGTTTTCTTATTGTTTAATAAGATCCAAAAGTTATGCTTTCAGGGTGAAGTGGATCTTCTATGAAGAAGTAATGAGTTCTGTTGGCAGGAGATGAAACACCTTCATCCCTTTTAAGACAAAGAGGAGTAGACAAACAAATATGCAAAGAAAAACAATAAATATAAAACATGCAGCAAACCAAAGCAGAAATGCACCCTGGTGCCTTCCCTGGTCTCTTTCATTCTCAGAGCTCCAGTTTCCCCTTCTCATGACTTGGTAGAAGAAACAGGTGGGAGAGAAAAATGTTGTAGTCCATCTCAGCAGTGGGATTTATAAGATACCAGAGGAGGAAAGTGGTGTGATGACTGCTGAGGAAGGACCAGAGCCCAGAAAGGAAGGGAGATTAAAGAATAAATTATCCCAAGCACTGGTTTAGGTGGAGGTCAAGTGGGAGTACACGTGGGTAGGTGGGAAGAAGGCTCCATGGAGGAATGTCCAGCTGAGGAACATCTCTACGGAGATCACGCTGAAGGTCTGGGTAATCATAGTAGGGCTGAGTTTGACAGCATTATTAGTCCTCAGCCTCTTACCTCAATAGTTTGAATTTGTGTTTGGTCATTGGTAACATGGAGTAAAGAATGGATTGAGGTGTCTTTTGGATGTGTTTGTATCTATCCTCTGTCAGGACCCTTGGGGCAGGTTTGTTGTGAAGATGGAGAGGCCATATGAATGGTAAAGACAAACTAAACCCAAGAACAGAGTAAGCCTAACTACCTACCCCAGAAGGAAGTCACAGGGCCAAAGGCATGTGTCTAGGAATTTTATATATAAAGCACTGAACCCAATGTCAAGAAAACTATAGGTTCTTAAAAATTGGTAGCAATTATTATCACCCATTAGAGAGGATGCTGGGATGGTGATGGCAGAGTACAACTTGGAATGTTGGTGAAGAGCAATAAGCTAACAATTGCAGTTTGAATTTCCACTAGTTCCCTTGCTCATGTACATACACACATACCTCACCCAAAACTTAAAACCATAGCTCTGTGATTTAATATCTCACATATGAACATGTTACAAAGTATTTTTACCTACATTATCTCACCCTGAGATTAACTTGGGACCTAGTGTAATTATCCTAAATTTACTAGTAAAGAAATTGGTTTGAAAAAAATCACGTAAGTTTTCTAAAAAATTTTTTATGATTTAATAACTCCAATCAATGAATTCATCAATCATCCTATCAGTGACATTTATGAAAAAAACAAAAAGGCAGTGTATTAATTATATACCTAACACTTGGCTATGTGTGTCTCACAAAATAAAGGATAAAATTTGTTTTATATATATGTATGTATACATCATTAAAAAAGAAACAACTGATAGATATGTATTTGATAATACTGTTTTAGAAAGATTTTTGAACTTCTATGGTTGAAGTGTTCTGAAAACAACATTGATCACTATGTGCTAAATCACTTGAATGAATTATAAAGAAGTTTTGATTTTTGTGCAATGTTTACATTCTAGATTGAGGCGCAATATTTTCTGAAGTATCCAAAATCAGACATATACCCCCAAACCCTGAGGATTGATTTCCTTCTGAAGACAATCATCTCTTCCACATGAGAAATTTATATTCCTTTTAGAAACATTACTCTGATCTCATATCAAGCACCCCTGGCCTTGTTAAGAAAAGAAAGTTGCCTTAAGCACCCTGCAAATTTTCCCTACATGGACTATTATTAAATAGTTATAAATATAGATGTTTCTGCCCGACCTGATTCCCTAAGCCCCTGATTGGGGAGGTAGGCAGTGAAATAACAGTAGCCAGGCACCTCTCTGAGTGCTTTACGCATAACTCATTTAATCCTCACAGCATTCCTCTGTGAAAGCAGGTACTATTATTATTTACCCCACTTTACAGATGAAAAACTGAAGCAGAAAGAGGTTAAATAAGCTTCCCAAGGTTACCTACTAGGTAACAGAGCTGGGATAGACACCAAACCATTCTGGCTTTTCCTGCTTGTAACACCAGCGTGGTAAAGGTGACAATTTGGGTTTATTCTCACAGAAAAGAAGTTATTAAGGCTCAGATTGGAGAGCTAGCATGGGAATAAAGAGTAAGTGAAAAATTCAAGGGTCAGTTCTTTTAAAAAGTGGCAAAACCTAGAGAATGGCGATTTACTTGACCTGAGACCAGTGAGGAGACCAGTGTTTCTTGTTTAGAAACAGGAAGAATAATGAGACCACTGGTTGAAATAAAGTGCAAATGTCTTATGAGAAAGAAAAAAAATGACACCAGCTTAACCCTTAAGTATATTTTGAGTATATTCTATTTCTCTTTTCATTAGAAGAAATTCAATTTGATAGATGAGTAGAGGAAGAGAGAGGAAAGGAGAGTGATTCAAAGAATAAGGTTAAAGTTATCACAGCTTGACAGCAATCTTAAAAGTCAAAAAGTACGCCAGAATAGCAGGTATTTGAGACTCACTGTTAGAAACAATTTTATTTTAAACACATGTGCTTGCTTAATGATACTGGTAGCTTGGTGGCTGTGCAGCCGGCATTCAGCAGGAAGTGCTGATTTGCTTAATTCTATTAAGCCCATAAGAAAGGCAAATCTGTCTCCTGAACTTAAAGGGCCTCTGCTCCAAAGTAAGTTTGACATTGGCCAATAATCACCCTGACATTCCTGTGGCTTTGGCTGCTCTCAAAGCTGTTGAATGGCACCAAGAGGAGAGGCTGAGTGAGAAAGCCTGGTTCTAGCAATGGCCCATCCTGTCAATGCTGAGAAGGGTGCTCTCCTCGAAATGGCACAGAGATGCTGCACATGGCACTCTGCCATGTCGGCTGCTTTTGGAGTGAGTGATGGGAAAGTTCTTGAAGCCAATGGTGGCAGAAGGGATGGTGTGCTACTTTTTAAATATTAACTTCACAATATTACAATACAAATGTTTTTGGTTGCATAGATCACTTTTGTCATTCTTGAGTCATGGCTATAGGTGTGTCCAGCACCAAAATAATGTTCATCGTACCCATTAAGTAGGTTTTTGTCTCTCCCTTTTCCCATGATCCATGTTTGATTTCCACTGAGTTTTACTTTCTTCTATGCACATGTGTGCTAATCAGTTCCAATTTAATAATGACTACATGTGGTATTTGTTTTTCCATTCTTGAGATACTTCACCTTGGGTAATGGTCTCCAGTTCCATCCAAATTTTTACAAAAGGAATTAATTTATCCTTTTTATGGCTGAGTAGTACTCTGTGGTGTATGTGTGTACATATATATATATATATATATATCACATTTTATTATTCCACTCATAAATTGATGGGCACTTGCATTGATTCCACATCTATGTGATTGTGAATTGTGCTGCAATAATCATTCGAGTGCAGGCATCTTCTTCATAGAAAGACTCCTTTCCCTTTGGGTAGATACCCAGTAGTGGGATGGCTAGATCAAATGGCATGTCTATTTTTAGTTCTTTGAGAAATCTCCATACTGTTTTCCATAGCAGTTATACTAATTTGCAGGCCCATCAACAGTGTATAAGTGTTCCTTTCTCTCTGCATCCATGCCAGCATCTAAGCTCAAAGGATGACAACTTTGTATCAGCATATGCTTTAAATTGAAAATCAGTGAATTCCAATAATGATCCCTTTTTTTCCCCCACTAATGTGATTGCTGGAATTAAAGTAAGGCTTTTAGAATTCATTCTCTTACAGGTGAAATGTCTTGAGATCATTGTGAATTTTAAAGTACAACACTAAAGTTAAAGCATTTGTTTTTTTGCAATGATAATATGAAAGACGTTTTGGTGGAGCACATCATATGCTAACAACATTCTCACTAAATTAAGAAACCTGTGGAGGAGAAATGTATTTGTAATTGATTGTGGTATAGTCATAACTGATAATTTCATCCAAATAAGCTATAATATTCTACCAATTGAAATAGAAGTTAAAATTGTCATAATTTATTAATATTTTTGTATCTATACAATTGGAATAATTAAATTTTTGTGGTAAAGCTAATATTGAATAAAATATCAGCATGGCAGTATACATTCTCTCTTTGTATACTCTCATCAGTAAGATTTTTAGGAATGTTTGATCTTTTGAGTAACTACTTTATAAATTAACCTTCATGTCCTACAATGACATTCATGTTTTGGTAAATGAGTTCTCTAAATTTTGGTTTCATTTCATTTAAAGTCAGCCAAAAATTTTTGAACAAAGTTTTCAATAACTGTTGTGGCAAGAAAAATATCAATTTCTGGTTGAAACTTTAGCAAATTAAAATTATTGAAGACATATCTTGCAAACAGGAAGACATTTTTCAAAAGCAAGAGGAAGCTGAACAAACTGCAGAATGAGATCATAGAGAGGGGATGGCATTTAGTTTTGAAATCAGATAATTTCAGAACATCTGACTTGTGGGAAGAATTGTTGATAGTTCTATTTTAATTGGATACATTTATATTCCATATCACAATGAAACAAAACTGAGAAAGCCTACAATTTTCTGGCACCTGAATTTGGTAAAAGTTTCAAGGAAATAATAAATAGAGACAACTTATTTGACAAATGTTATCTTATAAAAATATCTGCTGAAGAAAGCTATTCTAAACAGAGGCAAAAGAGTCAGGGCCTGTGAAACTATTTGAGATGAAACACATATGCATTTTGCTATCAAATAAACTAAAATTAATAATATATCTTATTCAGTAGAATTTATTTGGAGATAAGCAACTCCCTCAGCATATCTAGAGAGAATATTTTCTTTCTTCTTTTACAAAAGAGTGTCTATCTAGTGAGTATATCAGTGATTTCAAATTTTTAAACCAAAATTTTAATTCTAAAATATTGCTGAAAATTTTATAGACTAGAAAAAATAAAAATAATAAGACCATATTTTAAAAAACACATTAGAGATAGATTTAATTTAGGAGATGATTAAAGTACATGAATATGTACTAATAATATTCCTTCTGCTTATGTTAGTTTCTAATAGTTTATCCAATCAATATAATCTTTCAATCTGTTTTAATATATACATATATTATTTCTATCTTTAAGAAACAACTTTAATTTTGAAAGTAATTTTTGAATACAGTTGTTTTATAAATGCATGATACAAGTATATAAGACTTCAAACAGTAATATTTTCCAATAGGAAAAAATTTCCAAAAATTATGTAAATGTAATGATTTTTAATGCTTCCTTTCACTCTCTAATGTCTTCTATTTGGAGGATAAAGTTTATGATCATCCACATCAGCTTCTGAAGTGTGAGCAAAAGCCATAACTTTTCTTCTCAAGATGCCAATACTTAATGTGGATCTAACATTCAGATAGATCTTATTTATTTAAGACAATATTATTGACTATGAATAGAGTAGTTCCTAAAACTCCCAGATAAGGGGTAATCGCATTAAACCAAGTGTTAGTCCATGAGATATTCAGTGGCCTCCACATTGTGATAGAGGCATATTCATCATAGGAGATGCAATAGTTGGTTGGTGTAAACTCCAGGTGGATGTTAAATGTGGTTGGGTGGAATTTATGAGGTGGTATTTCTCCACTTCCTGTTCATTTTTTTTTCCAGGACAGATCTCCAGTGCCTCAGCTTCAGCTTTTCTGTGGCTGCAGTATAGTTTTAAGTAGCAGTGAAATTATGGTGCCACGAACCAGTGATGTAGTAGTGAGCATAGAAGTGATGAATCAAAGTCTGAGATTCTTTTTTCTAACTCTGTCAGATCACAAATCATTTCATAGGATTTAAAGGCTACTTATTCCTTGGTAGGTTTAGGAAGTTACCAGAATAAGATAATCTTTTCATTTGCACAACTGTTTGCATAATTGAGAGCATAATTTGATCCTCATTTCATATTTCAAAGTATGGAATGCAGCAAATTTATTCTATACAATACAGAGCAAGCGCAGGCTTTGATACCATGTAGGACTTAAAAGAGCCAACCATAGCTCTTCACTGTGCCTGGTGGCCCAAAGTAAGACATTTACTAGTTTATCTCTTATGCCTACTTGCCATGTTCCTTTAGTAAACACAATTCCCCTTTAAATTTATAGCAATGATGCCATCTCTAAAACTATCACTAGATTTTGGAAGATAGCTCACCCACCACTTTATTTTTAGCTTTACCATGGAGTAGTCACAGGTATTAGTTTACAAAATTTCCCCACTCCAGGTATAGGTACATCATGATGCAGTGTGTCATAGGGCCAAAGACATGATGTACCCCAGAGCTTTAGATTTTCCCAGACTAGACACACACACACCATTGGCCATGAATGAGTCAAACCTATGCAAAGCAAAGTGTGACTTTCCTGGTCCTGTAAAAGGAGAACATTGGAATTGGATATATTTTCACTTAAATAATACATCGGATTTCTCTTCCCTTTTGATTTTCTTTACATATGTTGCTAATCCAAACAATATACAGAATGCATTGCAGCAATTGTACACATTACTGCCCTGAAGTAAAAAATCTAACAATGATGGCTCCTGAGATTATGAAGTAAAATAATAATTATAGTGATAAATAATAGTAACCATAATAATAGCACTGATATATACTAGGCACCATGATCAGCATTTTACATATCATGCAATTTTCACAACTGAGTCTTTAACATCATTACTATTATTATCCCCGTTTTACAGATGAAGAAACTGAGGCACAAAGAGGTGAAGTCATTTGCTTAAGGTCAGACAGCTACTAAGTGAAAAAACAGGGAATTAAATCTAGCTGCCTGGATTCTAATGTCCTATTCATAATCACAGACTAAACAGCCTCATATTATGATATCAGATTTCATCCCTGGAAAATATGCTACTTCAGTATGGTGAACCATTTTTTTAATATTTTAATTTAGTTTGTTAGCACATTATTAGTGTTTTTCCATCCTACATATATGAGCTTTTTCTTTTGCTTATTTTTGTATGTATTTGACAATTTGTTTTCTTTCTTTCCTATTTTTGTCAGATTTTATTTGGTGGTTTCCACTTTTATAAAATAACTAAAAACTTGCCCATATTTTCTATGTCCTAGCATAAATAAAAAGCACTGAACCCTTTAAAAAATTGAAAAACTCAGCATAAAACTCTTTGAAACCCAAACTTTTCTTATAGTTGATGAGTACACAGTTGTGCAAAGTATCATCTTACAGTTTTTTAATATCACCCATTTTTATTCATTCTATAAATATTTAAAAGAGCCTGCTACACCTATGAGGTGTTAGGCTATGGATGTGCTAGGTTAGGAATTAATAAAAGGAGTAAGACGAAGCCCTGAAAATTAAAAAGCTTACTATGAATTCAGTTTTTATTATGTCCACTTTCTGATTCTAGTATCATTATTTATGGTGTTGTCTTGAATTTCTTCTTTAGAATTTGGAGAAATTTTGTGTATTTCAGTTCATTTTATTTGCTTCCCCCCAAGAATCAGTTCTTAGACTCATTCATTAATTCTATTTTTATTTCCTTTTTTCTACTTTCTAAGTAATTGACTTTGGGGTTTATATTTATTTATTTTCTATTAGAGCATAATTTTTTTTAAGTTTTAAACTTTTTGGTTAATGTTCAATCACCTTTAAAAAATATATTACGATCTCATAAATCTACAAAATTATTTTTGGTTACATACTATAGATCTTGATATCAGCATTCTTATATTTATTGAATTTAAAATGCATTTATATTTTCCTTTTCTTGTCCATTGTCCTAGTTGTATGAAAAAATTTTAATTACACATAAAAATAATAGTATGTTTATGATTTTGCTTCTAAATTTGGATGTATCAGTATAATGGCCAAATGTTACTTAAACACTTGTATTATTTGTAATTTGAGAATTTTCAGTATGTTTTATGAATGTATATAAATCTGGTACATATATATATATTTTATTTCAGCATAGTACAGGGGTACAAATGTTTAGGTTACATATATTGCCTTTGCCCCACCCAAGTCAGAGCTCCAAGTGTGTCCATCCCCCAGATGGTGTGCACCGCACCCATTAGGTGTGAATATACCCATCTCGTCCTCCCCCTTACCATCTACCCAACACCCGATGAATGTTATTACTATATATGCACTTCACTGTTGATCAATTAATATTAATTTGATGGTGAGTACATGTGGTGCTTGTTTTTCCAGTCTTGTGATACTTCACTTAGTAGAATGGATTCCAGCTCCATCCAGAATAATACAAGAGGTGCAATATCACTGTTGTTTTTTTGTGACTGACTAGAATTCCATGGTATACTTATACCACATTTTATTAATCTACTCATGTAGTGATGGGCACTTGGGTTGTTTCCACATCTTTGCAATTGTGAATTATGCTGCTTTTAAACATTCTAGTACAGATGTCTTTTTTGTAGAATGTCTTTTGTTCCTTTAGGTAGATGCCCACTAATGGGATTGCTGGATCAAATGGTCATTCTACTTGTATCTCTTTGAGTTATCTCCATATTGCTTTCCACAGAGGTTGTACTAGTTTTCAGTCCCACCAGCAGTGTTTGAGTGTTCCTATCTCTCTGCATCCACATCAAAATTTATTATTTGTTTGTGGAATGCAATATTTTATACTCCTTAATCTATTAGTATTATACTAATTAAATCCTCTATATCATTAAATTTTTTAATCACATTTGATCTGAACTCATATATAACAGTAGTAATTTATATCACTATAGCTTTTTAGTCTTTTTTTGAAAGTATCACTATTTTGTCTTCATTGTGAATTACATCTTTTATCAAAACAGTATGATAAATAACACTTATTGGGTGTTGTGAAGGTGGGAGGGGGAGGAGGGGATGGGCATATACAAACACAATGAGTAAGATGTGCAACGTTTGGGAGATGGTCACACTTGAAGCTCTGACTAGTGGGGGGAGGGTGGGCATGGGCAATATACATAACCTTAACATTTGTACCCCCATAATATGCTTAAGTAAAAAAAAAAGGTATGGTCCTTTTTGTCTTTTTGTTTTGCCATTAATTCTATTTGTTTGATTTTAACATAGTCATGTCTGATATCTATTGATATTTGTATTGCCTGTTAAAACATTATTATATAATATTAAAACTATCAATTTTTTGTACCAGTCTGGCTTGTAGATATCCCTTGTAAGCAAGTTACAGTCGAATTTACTTATTAAACAATTGCCTTTTCCTTTAATAAAAGAGGTTAAATCACTTATATTCATTGTTATTGTTGAAGATTGTTTTTTCTGCAATAAAGTATTTTGTTTTATAAACATTTTTGCTATTTTCCTTGTGATCTAACATTTACCATGTGATTGATATTTCCCTTGTTTTTATCTTCCAGTGGGCATTGAAAATTCTGTGAGTGCTTATCTTTAAATTTTTGAAATTAAGTCAAATATTTCTTTAAAAGATTAAAGAGGGAAAGACAATATATGACTTCTGATTTTATAAGATATGGAGTTTGGAGTTTTTTACTCTTTTCCCCTCACATATGATTATAATTATTTTATGTGGATTGAAGTTTTTAATTGTAGTTATTGTAACTATACAATCTTACCTCCTTTACTTAAACCATTGCAGTATTTACTGCTACTTCTTTTTATGCCATGAATGTTTTGCTCTTGAGTGTATCTGGAATATATTCCCTTTTTTTCTTTTTTGCAATAGGGTCTTATTCCACTGCCTGGCATGAGCATTCAGTGGCATGATCACAGATCACTGCAACCACAAACTCCTGGGCTCAAGCAATCCTCTTGTCTCAGCCTCCCAGGTAGCTTGGTCTATAGGTGTGTGCCATCATGCCCAGCCTAATTTTTCTGTTTACTGTAGAGACGGAGTCTCACTATGTTGCCCAGGCTGGTCCCTAACTCCTTGCCTCAAGGGATCTTCCTGCCTTGGCCTTCCAAAGTGCTAGGATTAGTGTGCCACCAGGTCAGGCCTAGAATATCTTCTTAAGAAAAATTTTTAGGACACCTGCAAGATGGCAGGAAAGGAGCTTTTTAATGTCATCCCCCCCACAGAAGCATCAATTTTACAACTACCCATGTATGAGAGTATCTTTGTGGGAATCTGAGCATCTAGCAGAGAAGTTTTAGATCATTATTGGAGTAAAAAATCTGAACATGCATACATTGAAAAGGATAAGAACAGTTTCACTTTACCTGTATTGCTCCTTCCCTGAAGTGACACACGTCCATGCCAAGAAAGACCTCTGCAGCCCATGATATCTCCTATAAAGGAAAGTGAGAGTACAGTGAATGAACTCTCATCCATGCCAAGAAAGACCTCCTCAGCCCATGATATCTCCCATAAAGGAAAGCGAGAGTACAGTGAATGAGCCCTCAGTGCCCTAGCTGTGTGCAACGCTACCCAAGAAGTCCACTTCATTCTTGCCTGACCCAGATTCCTGAGGTGATTAGCACAGTTAAGAGGTTGGGAGAGGTTGGAAGCAGGGAAGAGAGGCTGCAGACCCTCCTATTATAACTGTTCCAGTGCACTCCACTAAGAAGTTCATCCATGGGCCATTTGCGATGCCTTACCTGTGCACCCCCCAATTAGCCCAAGGGCTCCCCAAATACCTCTTGCAATTTACCCACCTCCTGGCTGACTCCCTGAGAATGCTCCCATGGAAAATGAGTGCAAGCATCTCACATAGACAGCTGGCGCAAGTCTGCAGAATACGGAGAAAGCATACAAATGAGTATTTCAAAGCACTGCTCTAGAGAAAACAAGCAGATAGCACTCAGCACCTGGTCTGGCTTTGCAGGATTGAAATAAAGCATATACTATTAGACTCCTCTCCTCCAAGATGAAATAAGATATATGGAGAGGGCACATCTATAGAAAATGTCTGAGAGAGCCTCAGAATACCTAGCAGAGCTGACTAATGAAGGCATTTCTCTCCCAAATCCAAGTAAAGACAAGGAGTTGAGTGCTTTTTAAAATGCAAAACAGCAATGCAAGATTTCAAGGAATATGACAAATACAGGAAACATGACACTACCAAAGAAATGCAATAATATTCTTATAACTAGCACCAAAGAAATGAAGATCTATGAATTTGCCTGGGAAAGATTAAAAACAATAGGTTTAAGGAAGTTTCATGAGCTATAAGAGAACACAAAGAGACAACTCAACAATATCAGGAAAGCAACACATGAGCAAAATAAGTTCAATAAAAGAAATCATTAAAAAAGAACCAAATATGTCACATAACTTTTATTATAGTATATTGTTATAATTGTTCTACTGTATTATTCGTTATTGTTAATCTCTTACTGTGCCTAATGTATAAATTAAACTTTAACATAGATATCTATGTGTAGGAAAAAACAGCATATTTAGAGTTTAGTATTATCCATGGTTTCAGGCATTCATTTGGGTTCCTGTAACATCTGCTCTATGGATAATAGGGAAAGACTGCATTAAAACATCATGGTGTACATCTCTAAATAGTATTTACCTCATAGAATTTCTGTGAGGATGAAATAAAATAGTACCTATAAGGCTATAATATTCAGTAAATAAATGTTTATTATTATTATATCACGTTTCTCTGTGTGAGGCACTGTGCTAGTTGTAAGGGATAGATGTAGATGCACATCAAATTCACATGTATCACAGATTCATGCTTGAGTCAAACCTGTGCCTGTTCCTGGGATCTAGACAGGAATTGACTTATCAATTGACTTATCAATTGGTGGGGTGTTCTCCCAGAAGTCCATGTGCAAGAAGAACTCAGGAGCTTCTAGCAGTAAAGCCTCTGAGTGCAGTGATGTATCTGTCATGTGCACTATTCTTGGCACTTAGCTCCCTTTGGAGTCACATCTATCCTGTGAATGGAAAGGAGACTGGGCAGTAAATTAAAAACCCTGGAAGCCATAGGGGAGGGGAGCGGTAGCATGTTACATGCAAGCAGCAACACAGAATACCACAAAGATAGGAGTACAAAATTCTCTCCAGTGGCTTCACAACTACTGCATGGCTCAGGGTTGCCTCAGCTCCTGCCATCTCAGTGAGCAGGGTGGAAGGTGGCAAGTTTCCAGTGTGAGACCACCACATCTAGCACAAGTGTTAGGTTCTGCATGACAATGCTGGGCAGTTGATCCAACCTGTTGATCAGCACGTGTGAGACATTTCCTGGAACAACCAAGATACAAGGACCCCCTTGGGGGAAATCCTTCCCCTTGGGGGAAGGATTCTGTAAAGCATCAAGTTCCTATGTGAGCCAGCATGGGGCAGACACTATTAAAATATAGGTATTATTAATACTTTGGATGGGACCCTATTTGAACCCACAGACTGTTATGGTATAGGGTAACTTAGTTTACACTAAGAGAGAATTTAATGAGGAAAAAGATTCCAAAATGGAATATAGCATCAATAAGTAGTGTTGGTTAAGCAGAATCTGAAGAGCCACACAGTGAAGATATACTAGATAGAAGATATACTAGATAGTTTAAAGTGAAAAAATAAATGACCATGTAAGATCCTTTCTAACTCTGAAATTCTTTGACTCTAAAACTCTTCAGAACTTTAAAGAAAAGTTCTTTCTATTCACAGGCTACTGGCTTCTTTTGCAGACATTCCAAATTCTGCTTTCTCAGTTTTGTCCACAGATAGAGTTTGCTTGCATTACAATGATAGTCCATTAGGACACGAGAGGCTCTGTGACAAGAACCAGATCTCATTCACCTTTGTCTTAGCAGCAAGGAGACTGTGTCTGGAAGTTAGGGGTGCAGAATTGAAGTGTCCTGGCACTTATATATTTTTTTTAAATTATTGTCTTAATGGTTTTGCCAGTTTACTGTTTAGGGATGCTCCATGTTATTAGACTCAAAAAATATGTTTTGATAGTGAGATTAAAGAAATAGACATGTATTACCTGATAGTTAATATGTAAACGAAAACCTCGCCACATATCCTGTTAATTGATCCTTGTACATTACTTGCCCATATAGGATAAGAATATATATGTGTATTTTTTAATATAGTTAAAATATTTAGGCAATGTGACATTTATAGGTAAGTTCCATTTGATATTCTGATGGTTGAAATAATTTATTACAGAAATTGTTTTCTTTCTTTATCTCTTGCTCCTTTACGGCATGGTATAGTAGACAGAGATTTTAAATGTTAATTAACTTTTTGGAGAAAAGGAAAAGAAGGGCAAGTATTGGTCAGACTTCTGAGCTAAATGCATGGAGCTCTGGTAGTGTAGCTTTTGGCATCATTGTACAAGTGTGGAGATTCCTCACCCTCAGAACTAGATCTGGACCCCCAGGCCACCCCAACCTTCGACAGGGGTGAAATGATTTAGGAGAATACACTTAAAATTTCTAGGCTTCAGTTTCCACATTTACAAAATGAAGATATTGAACTAGGTGGTTATTAATGTACTTTTAAGTTCTACTTTTTATGATAGGTCATTACCTTTTCAACTCTCATTATTTTCTGGAGGCATTAGCGAGAGAATAAAATCCTTTTCACATATTTATAAGGCTTTTCTCCTGAATAACAATAACTTGATAGTTTGTTGCTCAGGAGAAAAAGCAACAGAAGTGAGGAAAAATAATTATAAGAAGCGATGAACAAAGAAGAGACAGAATGAATGTAGAAGTAGTAATGCTTATGGATGTGGTATTTTATCCTTTGGGTTCTAAACAGAAATTAATCATTTTCTCTTGGAATGCTCATTTCAAACACATGTGAATTGTGACCAAATTTTATCTCTTGCCACTGACTCCACTGGGGAGCTTCCAGCAATAAATCTCCATGTCAGTATAAACTGTCTCTCAGAATTACAAACATGTCGGAATGGAAAAAATCTGGGCATGCTGGAAATAACAAAGATAGGCCAGGGTCATGCTGTATGAAATGGTTTTTTATTCCAGGGGAGGGAAATAGCAAGCTTTAGGTGTGAGTTCAGAGACAGTGTTGGGGGAAAAGTGATGATAGACACTTAAAGTCTAAGAAGAACATGGAGCTACCACACTTAAAAATGTACAGTTTGGTCATTCTGTTTTAAATTGAAAGAAGGGGCAAGTGCAAAACCTCATGTGAAGCACTGATACTTTGAGGATTAGAGGATATGAGGCATCAGAGGTCGTGGTGTCTTGTAGGGTGATAGACTTGGGAACTAGGGTTCCTTCCTTAATAACTGTTCTGCAGTTCTCAAGAGAGAAAGTTATTTGCCATAAGTGACTGGGTGTCCTACTGCTATTCAGGGAAAAAAAATGAACCTTTTTGGCCAGGGCCATTGTCTATATGAATGGCATGTTATTCATACCTCCTTAGAAAATGTCATTAAATAATACTGATGAACTTCCTTTGAGGAGAAGAAAAGGGGAGAGGAGGGATGTCTATTTGAACGTGGCTTAGGGGAATAAGCACACTGGGGTTTGGAACCCAAAGAAACTGTGGAGAGAGATTGCTTGAGACTACAGGTGTAACTAGAGAATCCTATGTCAGAGATTCATGGAAAAAATATGGTTTAGCTTGACTTTTTGAATTTATCATGAAGTATTTAAAGCACAAAAAGACACGTAAAGAATAATACAGTGATCAGTGGAGCCACCACCTAGTTTGGAAATGAAATGTTACTAATGCAGTTAAAATTGATATGTAAGCCCTGCAACAGCATTCTCCTTCATACCACCAAGTTACCAATATCCTACATTTGGTGATTACTTTTTCCATGAATTTCATGTAAATACATATATAATCATATATATTATATATACACATATACATCTTATATATATGTCTCTTCTTAAATAGGGGCATATTCTTAAACAAAATAATATTCTTTGCAAGTTTTTAAACTTACCTAAAGTTATAATTCTTTGATATTAGTCTGCAACCTACTTTTTAAAAGCATTTGCTCAATATTGTTTCTGAGAATCCTTTATGTTCAGCCACGTTCCTTTATTTATTTATTTTTTATTCATTGTATTTCACTGTATGAATATATAGCAGTTAATTTATCCATTATATTAGAGAGAGTCATTTAGGTTGTTGCTAATTTTTTGCTACTATACACACTATTTCTGTAAACATATGTTAGTATTTTTTTTAGGGTTTCAAATATATACCTAGGAATGGGATTGCTGGGTCTCAGGATATACATATCTACTTAGAATTTCCCAAATTGCTTTCCAAAATGTTTGTAGTATTTACATTTACTGTTATTAATAATTTAGCCCTATTTGCCTATATTCTGTGTGTCTTGTGGATATGTTACCACTTCATTTTATTTGAGATGGTGACTGTGAATTTTTTGTTTTACTCATCTAACTTCTCTCTCCTTGTTGGGGAGGTTTTATTCCCAAATCTCCATAATAAATTTGACTAGAAGCCACTCTTTTGTTGTCCCCTGGATCCCCACATTCAATCCCTAATCATGCCAGTGAGAAGCGTGATAGTTCCAAGTTGTCTGGGGACTGCTCAAGCAGGCTTAATGCCCTTCTGCTTCTGGGTAAGCCCTTCACTGGGGAAGGCAGGTGGATAGGGAGATTCTGGACTCAGCAACCCTAGGTCCACTGCAGGTGCTCAAGGGGAAAGGTGTTGGCCCCACTCTTTGTGGAAGCCTCAGTATTGTGGGTGCACCAACAGAGGGGAAACAGCTATTTTTGAGAATCTTGGCTCAATTGTCCCCCTCAGCCGCACTGGGTGTGTTCCAACAAGTGTACAGCAAGTGTAACAGCAAGTGTAATAGCCACTGACCAGGGAAAGAATTGAGTGGCACACGGAGAGTCGGAGAATCAGCCTTTATTCTTCCAGTGGACTCAGAGAGGCTCTGAGCCTGGCTTCCTTGTTCTCCTCCAGTTTTATATCCTTGGTGGGATTAAAAAAGCATCCAATCAGCAACAAGCTTTACATCCAATCAGCAACAAGCTTTAATATCCAATCAGCAACAAGCTTTACATCCAATCAGTAGTGAGTTCAGCCATGGGTTCCCGGGATGGGGTTTTTTCCCTATCAGGTGGGGAAGGAGTGAGAGAGGGGTCAGGGAAGAAAAGATTCTAAATGGAGGAGAGCCAGCACTTTAGCCCTCCTTATCCTTCTCCTTGGAAGAAAGCCCACATAAATGTCCAAGCTTGGGGATCACACAAATTCTCCAGGACCCACCACAGTCTGGGCAGGAGTTGGAAACTATCTGTGTGAGAACACGTGACATGAATACTGAAGGGCTAGAGCTCCCTGGGGCGAACAAAGGAACACTGTGGGTGGAGAAGCAGTATGGTGTCCACCATCTTGGCTCCAGACTGTGGCAACAGGGAGAGACCCTGAAGGGGCTGAAGGTGAATGCTTTGTTTTCAAGAGGCTCCCATTTCAGTTGTGGCAGCAGCCCTTGGGCTTATGAGTGTAGAAAAGTTCTCCAGTAGCTTGGAGGCCCGCTGACTACCAGACTCCTAAAATTTGCATTGCCTATTTTGAAATACCTTGAGATATTGCTAAATATTTTTAGAATGACAATATGGAAAGGAATGGCTAAAATCTCATGTGAGATTTGGCTATAATATCCAAGGATTAAACCCTACTAATTCTCTAGGTTCTATTACATTGGCAAGTCTCAGTGTTCAAGGGCTTGAATTTTTCAAAAACAATGAGCAACATGAGACTGAAAATAGAGTGGCAGTATCTATTAGCAGGTGAGAGGGTACTGTGGGGAATTCATTTATTTATTTATTCAGTCATGAAATATTCACAGTCCCTGATCTCATACACGTCATCATCTCCCACACAAGAAATAGATGACCACAGTGCAAAGAGATGTGACTATATTTCATGGGAGCTTAAGAATGACATCTACCATGGGTGGGAGTAGAGAAGTTGGAACTAGTGTTTA
This sequence comes from Microcebus murinus, assembly GCF_040939455.1. Taxonomy (NCBI): domain Eukaryota; kingdom Metazoa; phylum Chordata; class Mammalia; order Primates; family Cheirogaleidae; genus Microcebus; species Microcebus murinus. The sequence goes on from NC_134108.1 coordinate 34,498,890, forward strand.
GGGTTAGAGAAGGGTTGTTTTTTCTTCATTCTACTCCTCACTCTTATCCTGTTCTGTTCTGTACCTGAGGAGGATTAACTGTAGCAGGCTCTGTTTCACAACTCCTTGAGTTAGCTGGTCTCCCAGAGACTATGGACAGTGGTTGGCACTAGCGGGAAGCAAGGAGGCAAGTTATTTTGTGATCCAATTCACACCACTCAAGCTCCACTAGGATTCAGTCTTCCTTCAGTTGATCTCAGTAATGGCATCTCTTCCTTTTGTCTCCCAAGTTTAGGAATAGTCTCCTGCTTTCTCTATGCTTGTGTTCACCCACTCTGTCCTAGATGGATTCTTAGACTCTTCCTATGCAAAGTCAATTTCCTGTGCTAATTTCTTGTGTTCTGAATACTTAGAGTAATTTGTATCCGTTTTTCTCTTTGGAATCTGATGCAGGTAAAACGTGAACTGACTATTTCAATATTAGTAAGTATTATCTAAGCAAATAAGAGAATCAGAGCATTTGTTAAAATCTAATGACAACCTAATTTGGAGCATGTCAATTAAAACTAGATTGATAATGTTCAGTATATCTGAGTGACCTCATTGTTTCCTACACATTCTATTCCTTAGAGAGCCCAACTAACCTATTCTAAAGGCAAGTTGCATTTTAAAAAATTAACATTAGAACCTATCTTTAATTTCTTGGTATCCCTTTGAGCAAGATGGCAAATATGATTTGCTTTTTTTGGCCTTAAGTTTGAACCATTTTTATCCTATCTTAATTGTTTATTTACATGAAGTGTAGAAAAGGGAAAAGAAACAACTGATTGGCCTACTCTTCTGCCAGTTAAACTCATCAAAGATTATCTCAATTTATCAAAGACATTGTAAAGATGTTTAACTTTAAGAGAGAGGAGTTGTATCAATAACTTTTCTCTCAGTAGGCTCTTGGAACTCCTATGTAAATTTGTCCATGTCTCACCTCTGCTCAATTTACCAAGAGATTAGATGTAAAGACATGTATAGAACCAGAAAAGTTATCCTATTGTGCACTTTTCCTAAGCAATGGAAAATGTTACATAGTGATAGAGATCATGAAAATGTTTCAAATAGAATTCATAAATTTCCAAAAACAAAGACATTCTAGCACATTTTTTTTTTTCTTAAATAACAAAATTTATTTTCTCACAGTTCTGGAGGCTGGAAGACTGAGATCAGAATGCCAGCATGATTGGGTTCCATGAAGGCTCTTGTCCTGGCTTGTAGGTGGCTTCCTTCTTGCTATGTGTTCACATGGCATTTCTTCAGTGTGAGAGCTCTCCAGTGTCTCTTTCTCTTCTTATAAAACCATCAATCCTAACGAACCAAGGCCTTACCTCTATGACCTCATTAAAACTTAATTACCTCCTAAATGCCCTATCTCCAAATACAATAACAATGAGGGCTATTGCTTCAATATGAAATTTGTGGGGACACAATTCAGTCCCTAGCACAGGCTCTCATTTAAATTCTTTCCACTCTTTTTTTTAAATTTTTTTTTTATTTTAGCATATTATGGGGGTACAAGTGTTAAGGTTACTTATATTGCCCATGCCCCCCTCCCCCCTCAAGCACATCTTAAATGAGATTTAAATAATAGCTTCTTTGTAATAGAACATGTATATCCATCTTACACAATTATAGCTCTTTAGGAAAGAATTTCTCTTGCAAACATCTTTTAAAAGTCAGTGCCACTCTATCAATAAAGCTGCCTTTTCTATCAGAGCTTATGGCAAAGCACCACTGATATTAGGGGAAGGCTGTGAACTCTGGAACCAAAAGGAACCTGGTTTAGAATGTGGCTTCTTGACTTCATCCATATGTAATCTTATGCAAGTTACTCAATCCCTGTTACTCTTTTTCTTTATTTGTGACATGAGAAGAATAATGCCCAATTTCGGAGTTAATGTGAAATACGGCACATAGTTGATAATAAATGCTAACAACCTTAATTTTCCTATCACATCTGCAAGTATAGTTTTTATAAACATATGACAAATGTTTGCAAGGACAAGTATGGTTCCCAAGTAGAATGTAAATTAATGAGAAATAAAAAAAAATTAGCAGCAGCCTGTGTATAGCTATGTCAGATGAGGGAGTCATTTGTCCATTGATCAGTTTATTCATTGGTTCATTTATATATTCATTAATATTTATAATGTGTCTACTATGTGTCATCATTAAGCTAGGTCCTAGGATTTAAAAATCAATAAGACATAGTCTTCAAGGAATGCATGATCCTGAGGAGGAAGAGAAATATAAAAGCCATAAAAGATGACGTGCTATGATAGGAATATGCACTAAATGCCATGAAAAAACATAGGAGGAGTGACTAATTTAGTTTTAGGAATGCAGGGAAGGTTTAGTTTTCTGGAAATGTTATACAGGTAGAATTAATAAGGTAAAGACTACACAGAAGGAAATTTGCAATAAAAAGCAGGAAATGCAATAGCCCAAAGGTGAGGCATTGCTACATATTCCTCTAAAAATGAAAAATTAAAAAGACTATCAAATAACCAAATGATAGCTAATACTAACTACAATAACTCGCGTATTAGCCATTACAATAAGAATTCTCTTCATCTAAAAATTACTGCATTGTTTGCAAATACTCAACTTATAATTCAATTTTATTCTCATTTGTTCTGTTGTTTGTGGGCCTACATCTTGCAAACTGGTAGGCAAGATCTTATTCAAAGTTGTGTTTTTTGGCTTGCATAGCTTAAACAAATGGAAATAACATTTAAAATCTAGAAAATTCTGGGACTGCAAGCTAGTGCAATCTTTGTGGAAAGCAATATGGAGATGCCTTAAAGAGATACAAGTAGATCTACCATTTGATATAGCAAGTCCATTATTGGGCATCTACCCGAAAGAGCAAAAGACATTCTGTAAAAAAGACATCTGCACTTGAACGTTTATAGCAGCACAATTCACAATTTCAAAGATGTGGAAACAACCCAAGTGCCCATCAATACGTAAGTGGATTAATAAAATGTGGTATATGTATACCATGGAGTACTATTCAGCTATAAGAAACAGTGGTGATATAGCACCTCTTGTATTTTCCTGGATAGAGCTGAACCCATTGTACTAAGTGAAGTATCCCAAGAATGGAAAAATAACTGCCATATGTACTCACCAGCAAATTGGTATTAACTGATCAACACCTAAGTGGACATATAGGAATAAAATTTATTAGGCATCAGGCAGATGGAGGGGGGAGAAGGGGATGGGTATATACATACATAATGAGTGCGATGTGCACCATCTGGGGGAGGGACATGCTTGAATCTCTGACTGGGGGGGAAGGAAGGGGGAGGCAACATATGTAACCTAAACATTTGTACCCCCATAATATGCTGAAAGAAAAAAAAAGAAAAAAGAAACACAATGAGATTTAAAAAAAAGCTAGAAAATTCACATTACATAGAAATTTATAATTTCTTTTGTAAAGTCAGTAGTTTCAGCATGGCCATGAATGAGCAGAAGCTGATGGAGCCTGCCCTCTTCAGGCTGGGCTTGAACCAATTAGCCACCATAGCCAGCACTCAGGGGCTGCAAACCCTGGACCTTGTGCCCTGCAGGCATCACACACTTGCAACAAAATCTCTCTGGCTGCATGAAGTGTTTTAGTTTATAACCTTGTCCTAAATGTCTCTTGTTTTATGTGTATCTTTTCTTACCCTTTTCCATCCTTCAATTTACTACCTTCCCGGATGACTTTATCCTGTTTCTGTCAGGTTCTTTCCAGTAAAATAAAGTTATATTTGCCTTAAATATTTAAAGATTAACTCAGCCAATAGGATAAATAATAAATACTTTTATGTTACAAATGTATTTGTTTTAAAGCGTACTTTGCCTATATTAAAAATGCAAAATGGGGCTGAGATTACACATCAGCTAGTGTATGGGCACAAATGGACTTTTTACACAGTGTGAAACTTTTCAGAAGTATCATATTGCAAGAATCCTAATTTCTTACAAGATATATTACTGCTTGCCACACACAATGAAAGCTGAAGGTTTGGTTTGGATAAGCAATATTAGCTTTAAAAAAAAAATCTATGTATTTGAAGTTATAAATGGTCTTAGTTTAGATTCAACTGGTTGATGGAACACTTAACTACGTGACTCCTAACTGTATATTTAAGCACCATGTATAACATTTATTAACATGGGGATTTTAAGCTTTATAAAGCAGATGCAGCCCAACTAAAACATCAAGTGAAAAAAAATTTAAAACATATAAAAGCAAAAATCAACAAAAAATAAGATACAAATCTAATTTTCTAATCTATTAGTATGTTACACACATACACACATCTATATAAGGGGTTATTGATTACCTTGTCTCATTTAAGCTTAGCAACCTTAGGCAGTTGGATGTGTATTATGATCCTTCTCTTTAACAGTTAAGAAAATCAAGGTACACTTAAGCTAAGCAATCTGAGCAAACTCAAACAGATAATAAGGAGACCTGGAACAGAAACCCAGATTTCTGAATTTAAGTTAATTCATGTATATGATACACATACACATTATATATAGATATAGATATAGATATAGATATAGATAGATAGATACTATATGCTTAATGCTAGTTTTCTGCCAAATCCTAGAGCTATGGCAATGAAGAAAAGACTTGCTGCCCTCCAACTCAGAGATACACAAATCAGCATCATAAGGTATAGTGGAGAAAATAAAGGAGATATTTCAAGTCCATGACAGAATACTCATGAGGCCACCTAAGGTTGCCTTGGGGTGGGAGGTCAGGGTAAGAGAAGATAAAATGGGGATGAGGAATGGCGCCATGAGGGCAGAGGGGACAGAATGAATAAAGGTGTGCATGGAGGGGAGAAGCAGTTAGACACCACTAGGACTGAAAGTTTAGGACAGAAGGAACATGGGAAAGACTCTGGAATGCTGTTTCATTATCTATCTATTTATAGTCTGGGTGCTGGTTACCTGAGAATGTTTATTTTTCTTTGAGGAATTCCCCATTGTGTGAGTTTAGATGGGAAGGAAGCCTCCCAAAGGGACCTGGCATTCTCTCTCTGTAAAGGAGTATGAACAATTCAGATGCACCTGCCCAGGACTTGAATCTGGTATGCCAAGAAGGAAGAACATTGAGTGAGCACTCAGAACAATGGTGGCTGTCCTATGCGGTCTAGTAGTTCTGGCAGCTAGTCTCACATGGAGTGGAATGGCCAGAGAGATCAAACCAACTTTCTGTGGAGTGACCTTGACTACAGTTTCTGCTGCCTAGTTTCCTTCCATTCCTTCTGGTCTTCTCAACCTGCTTTTGCATCCTTCCAGGCAGGTTTTTTAGTCTTCAAATGTAATTACATGACTTAGCTTTCTGCTGAATTAACCAATTTTCTTTCTTTTCTGTTCCCCCTGTGTGGTAAAATATTAATAGAAGGGTAAGATCATCTAGGGACTTTATCTAGGCTGAATAAGGTAGTGACTATAGAAAGTAACTTGGGAAAGGCTAACATTAAAAAAGTGGGCAAAGGAGAATGAATGTGGAAGGGAAGTAGAGAATGAATCCTCACAGATGAAATAGAGAAGTAAGCAAATGAAGAGAATGTGGTACCTGGGGAGTGAAAGGAGCTGAAAATTTTAGGGAGATAATAGTGCCAAATGAGGAGAGGGCTTCAAAAATATTGTTTGGAAAATATCTCCTGGATTTGGCAATTAGAAGGCAGTTGATGACTTTATAAGAACTGCCTCCGTAGATTAGATACTGAGGTATAAACATGAGGTGAGGTTTTAGAAAGAGTCAGTCTATGTAACCCAATTGCTGTTCCCTCCCCATCTCTCTTGGCTAGATGGAAAAAGTGAGTGTTACCCATAATCCCTTATGAGCTGTAAACTCAGTAGTTGCCCTAGCTGTTTGGCTTTGAACAACTCCTCCCTTCACTGCTGGTTGTACCTAGACCCCTTAATAAATTGGATTCTGGGTTTTTTATCCAGGAAATAATGGGGGAGGAAAGGTAAGATAGACCACACTTCCCTTGATTTCCTCATGATCTTATTTTCCACAATACAATCACATAAGGTTATACTGGGTTTACTGACCTGATTAGGATAACTAAAAGGGGGAAATTATTATTATTTTTGACAACTATTCTTACAGTTCAAGGGCAAAACCACAGGAAGTCAAGTTCTTCACAAGGAATTCCTTGTGAGAATCCAATGTTTCTAACTTTGCTCCCCGGTCGTCAGGCCCTTGCTTCTTTTTGAAAGGCACATCCTTCTTACATCACCTTTATGCAACTTTCTGTCACCTTTCACAAAATCCATTTCCTAGTTATAATGCTTGGTCCCTTTCCAAAATGCATCTTCCTCCACTAGCAATTCCCCAAATCTGACATATATAAAGTTAGACCAGAGTTTCTCAATAGGGATTCTATAAAACTCCAGGGTTCCAGAAAATAATTGGGATTCCACAGGAGATTGTGAGAGAGAGGAAACAAATTTTTTTATTTACGTTCCTGAATGCCATGTGATAAGAGCACTCAGAGTGCTTGCACTACTTACCTAAAAACTCCACACTAAATTATAGTGGCTAAAATTAAAAGACTAATCAATTGTTAAAGAGGATGCAGAGCAACTGGAACATTCCTATACTGTTGATAGGAATGTAAAATGATAATATAACTTTGAAAAACATTTTGAGAAACATTTTGAGAAACATTTTACAGATCTAGTGTTACTATAACTGAATATTGTAGGTAACTATAACACAGTAATAGGTATTTGTGTATATGAACATATCCAAACATAGAAAAGGTACAGTAATAACATGGTATTATAGTCTTATGGGATCAATGTCATATATGCAGTACCCCATTGATTGAAATGTCCTGATGTGGTACATGACTGTGAAGTATTTGTTTTTGGTTTGGAAATCTTTTCTTTTTTTGTTGGCCTTGCATTACCAACCTTGTTCCGTAATTGTGGAGATGGAAATAAGATGGCAGAAAAGGCAGACTCAATCAGTGAAAGCTCCTCCCATAGTCATTCTTGGAAATCTTATATTAAGAACAAATTATTACATGAAACTGTTCATGTTGAAGGTAAATTAGGACTTCAAAAACATACATGGCATGCATATGACAAAAAAGAAAAAAAGAAAAACCTATTGAAAGTGTGTACCCTTAATTTGAAAGTTGGTGTTATTTGAAAAGAGGTGACACAACCAGTGAAGGTCAACCATTAATGATAATCAACCATCTGTGTTTCTTTGTGATCTATTATTTCTCAGAATAGAATTAATTAGCAAATTGTCAGAATCTCTGGTGTTCTTAGAGTGTTGAGCTTAATTGCAGTTGCCAAGAACTGCTTGTTCTTTAGAATTGTTCACATTTGTAATGTAAGGCCTGTACCTTCTTTTTGCTATGAACTTCTATTATATGTTGTTTATAATAATTCATTAAACCCTGAACATAAATTAAATAAAAATTGATCAACTGCAGTCTATTAAGGAAGAGATGTTTGTTAATAATGTGGGCTCAGTTTTGTAAATTTTGCTTTATTAATTTTTTTAATTTTAATGTTTTCATAATTTTAATTCTCCTCTGAAACATAGATTATAAAAATTTTCTTTTAAATCTAAAAGAAATCACTGTTACTTTAGATATTCCCAGGAGGAAATTATTCAGAGAGAAGAAAGCATAACATTCAAAAAAATTTTATACATAAGAACCCAGCTTTTAATCACTGCATGATCAGACCTTTTATAAAAACAAATCACTGAGTTTTGAAAGAAGTAAAAAGAAAGAACTGATAAGACAGAAAGAAAATATTTATAGCATTTATTTAATTTGTTGTCACCCAGTCTATATTTTTAAACTGTGGTTTAGGTCAACTGTGGTTAAAGCTAATATGATCATTGTGTATGACTAATTCGTTTTTATTTCATATGGAATTAAAGTGATTTATTTTTCTAATTTTTTGGAAAAAAACATATGTACAGTTATACATTGCTAATGACAGGGAAATGTTCTGCATAGTGCATTCTCAGGCAATTTTGTTATTCTGTAAACAGCATAGAGTGTACTGTACTTATACAAACATAGATACTATACCCTACACACATTTAGGCTATAGAGTATGGACTATTGCTTCTAGCCTACAAGCCTTTACAACATGTTACTATATTGAATACTGTAGAAAATTAGAATGCAATGGTAAGTTTTTGTATATTTAAACATATCTAAGCATCTACAGTGAAAATATAATTTAAAGATAAAAAATAGTGCACCTGTGTAGGCCAGTTCCCTTATAATCTTATGGGACCATGATTATATAATATATATAGTCCATCATGGTCCAAAATGTTGTTATGCAGTACACGACTGTATACACACACACACATGCACACAAACAAATGTATGGAAGAACGAGAAGACACAAGAAGGGAGGAATGACGATATAAAATATTCTTTTTTTTTTTTAGTTTACAGCATCTTTAGAAATTAGATACAAATATTTCTCCTTTAAATATATGTAAACTGAGACTCTGAAATGTGAAATAATTCCTTCGGGTTTACATAGCTAGTGAGGAGCATGTCAAAATTAAGTCTGTACAACTGCAGAGCAAAGCTTTTAATCAGTATACTGATCAAGAAGTATCTGGAATGCTGGATGACGATGCTTGCACTACTTACCTAAAAACTCCACACTAAATTATAGTGGCTAAAATTAAAAGACTAATCAATTGTTAAAGAGGATGCAGAGCAACTGGAACATTCCTATACTGTTGATAGGAATGTAAAATGATAATATAACTTTGAAAAACATTTTGAGAAACATTTTGCATTTTCTTAAAAAGCTATACATAAACCTACTGTGTGATCTAGTCATTTTATTTCTCTCTGTAATGAAAGTATGTGTTCAAACAAGACTTGCATGTAAATTTTCATAATAGCTTTATATATATATTTTTTCCTATAGCTTTATATTTAATATTCCAAAACTGGAAAAAACTCAAATGTTTATCAACTGATGAATGGATGAACAAATCGTAGTATAGCGGCACAATAAAATACTACTCAGCAATAAACAGGCATGAACTATTGATATATGCAACAATGGGATGAATCTCAAAATAGTTACGCTGAGTGATTTCAGCATATGAATGTCTAAAAAATGCAAATTCGTCCACAGTGACAGAAATCAAACAAATTTTTACTTGAGCATGGGTCTAGAGGGAGGTATGGATTAATGAATGACACAAAGAAAGTTTGGAGGTAATGGAACTGGTCATTATCTTGATTGTGGTGATGGTTTTACAAATTTATGAATATGGTGTAACTCATCAAATAAGAGAATTTCACTATATGTCATTTAGAACTCAATAAAAAATGTGAAAGTTGAAAATGCACAGATATTAATATTTGCAGAGTCTTTGTGCAAGAATGACAAGAAATTACTAATATAATATTTCTGAAATACATTTCCATAGTAACTATGCTATAATGACCATAAATAGATCTGGTTCACTTATCAACTTGTTTTTAATAGTGTCTTCACTAAACCAATGAGGAACCTGTAGGGTATGCCTATAAGGTTTACTCAGGCTCCAAACATTTTTAATCACCTACAATATGCCTAGCACAACTCTGAGCCCAGGGGCCAAATGAATATGAATAAAAAAAAATAGGTAGCTTAGCTTCTGGGAGCTCATGGTTTTTAGGAAATAACAAATCAATGGTCATCAAAATCAATTTAGTTGACCAAAAGCCAGCATTTTAAGGAGTAGATAAAATAGACTACATTGGAATAGAATAGATTAAGGTACATCAAATGCAGCAAGGTTAATGATGTTTGGTAAAATTCTTAGTTCTACATAGGTATGTCTGTATTGGGTTAATATGTAAACTGTACTTCTTATATAGATGTTAGTCAAAAATTTAAACCACTAATGCTACTAGATGGGCCATGAATGCAAATAAATAAATAAATAAATAACATAGAAAGCAATTAAACAAATCAAACAACAGAAGTATACAGAGCAAAGGAAAAGGTGATGAAAATGACTGGGTGAAAGAGACCAGGAAGACAATAGTACTGACTTTTATTTCAAGGAGGAATAAGCTGAAGAAGTTAGTAAAGAAACAGATGAAAAGAGATAAAGAAGGGATTTTGCACTTTCAGATATAATGGAATAGATTATGTCAAGTTAACTTGCTCACTGAAAATAACTGCAAAGATGAGTAAAATAATCCTTTTAAAACCCCTTTAAAGTCATGGAGAGCAATCAGGGAAGCCTGGTTTTGAGATGTTAAGATTCTGGAGAGAAGGAAAACACACTGTGGTGAGTCCAGTATTCACCATTAGTTTTTCTCTTTAAGAGTTTGTGGCTCATAAGCAATAATCCAAGAGCCCAAGCATAAAGTGGTAATTCAGACTTTTTACCCATCTCATAGGTTCAGGGAGATATAATTGGAGTTTAGAGCAACCAATGCAACCAGGATGTCACAGTCCAAAATCCCAGAGGTAAAGGAACACAGACAAATGAGTCTGATGTTCTGCACCTCTCTTTCTTTTGAGGGATTTGTTCATTTCTAAGCTAAGTTGAAAGGATCAGGTAAAATCTAAAAATCAAACCTGAGGTTCTTCAGTCTTAACTGGAAAGGGACACAAAGAGGAGAAACCCTGGTAAACACTCTAGGCTTTCACTAATCTATGTTACGTCAGAACAGTCATTATCTTTGAGGGAGCAATGGCTGGGAAGGGGACCTAGGAAGACTTCTGGAGTGCTGGCTGTGATGAATTTCTTGATATGGTGGTAGTTTCATGACCATGTTCATTTTGTAAAAACTTCTAAATACACTTGTAATTAGCTTATGTAACCTGCATATGCTGACCTTTGATAAAATGGAAAATCAGCATTGCTTACCATAAAAAAGATGAAATATTGCTGAGATAGTAACAAAAAGGGTCATTTCCTCATGTTCTTTGTTTATACAAATAAAGCCAGCATATTTGGTCAGAATTGTATCCAGATAAGGAAAAGAGCTTGAAAAAGATGAAAGTTATAGATAAAAATAATTATTGTTGTATTTTTCCCTACTATAGTAATTGTTTATTTGATGTATTCCACCAGGGAGTACCTGATGTTGGGAAACTAATTGGGAAAAAACAGAAGAGGGCACCAAACTGGCTATCCACTTTTAGTATTATATTTAGATTTATAGAAAAAATATAAATCTCATTTAAAGTGATTAGTGGAAGCCAATGACCGATGAAGGTCATAGGACTAACACACTCATAGAAGGAAAAGCCAAAGCTTGAAATGTTTGTGTGGGCCAGATCTGTGTGAGAATGCTGCATCATCCAAGAAACTCTTTTATTGCAACATATATCTTATTAGACTCCTAATTATTTTCAGTCTCAAGCAAAGCAGTAATAGCATGACAACATTTTTGTATTTCTTTAAGTCTTTTCTAGATTTCTCTTGGAGAGCCGTCCTTAACATTTGGTTTACTTTTGTTGTGGCGATATTTTTTCCATTGTTTTGCATGCTAAGACAGCAATTGATTAGTATAGAATCCTTGGGCCAAGTTCTGCCCTAGGATATGTATGTGATTTCCACTAACTTCAAATAGAGTTGCATGCACACATCCTCTGGCGGAATTTGGCTTTCTTCCATGGTAGTCGATGGGAGTCATTGAAGTCATGGGAGACATGCCTGGATAAATCACAGTTGAAGTTGGCCCTTAGGGATTGATTATCATCTGAACATTTCCCTTGGGGGAAAAAAAAAAATCAAAGCCTGAGATTTATAATAAATCCTAATTCCTAGAATTGAACAGTTTTATCAAGCCATTGAAATCTTACAGTATGCATCTATTATACTCTAGTGACGGCAAGTAAGAGAAAATTGTAATTTGTCATATAATCCTTTATATGTTCATGTATCAATAATTGAAACAAGAAAATAAGGAGGTATTTATCTTCAGGTAATTTCATAAAATGCACTTTAATTGTAATAAGAGAAAAATGTACTGTTTTCCTAACTTCTCTAGAGGACATTTTTATATGTTTGTAAAAATATCTATTTATGGACTCAAGAGCTTTTGATTGGAAAAGGAATAATTATATTGAAGTCAATTTTATCATTAGTTCAGAAATGAATAAAAGATAACAGAATTTCCCTTCCAATTTCTCTCTTTTAATACTATCTGAGGAAAAGCTAGAGCTCTGTCTCTCTTGAGTAAATGGTTGCCTGTGGTATTTATTTCATCTGGGGCATTCTGGAAAGAATACTTTGAGGAATTGACTTGATTTTGATTTGAGGCTTGTTTTTCTTAATAAACTATCTCCTTGTAGACAAAAACTGTCTTTCCAAGGGTAGCAATTGTTCTCCTGGTCCAGACTTACAAAAGTTCCTTCTTTAAATTCTCATTATAAAAATTTTCAAAAATTCAAAAAATACGAAAGAACATATACGATACAAGATAATTCCATACCCACCGTCATGATTCTTTAATATTCTATATTTCCCTCTCTCCCTCTCTCTTTTCCCTTCCTTCTTTTCTTCTTTCTTCTTTTAAAATTTTTACTTCTGTCTTTTTTCTGTTAATTCTCTGCTGAACCATTTGAAAATAAGAACACCTATTCAGATATCACCCCTAAATACTTCAGCATCATTTCTTAAGAGTAAAGATGTTCTTCTGCATAGCCACATTACTATTGCAACTACAAAAGTTAACATTATTTCTCTAATATCATTTATAATGGGTTAATATTTAGATTTTCCCAACTATCCTCAAAATGTCTGATGGCTAGTTTTAGAACAAGCATTTAATCAATATATTGCATTTAGTTATTATGTCTCTTTTAGCATAGGATAATTATGTCTCTTTCCCACTTTTTTACCTATGATGTTGACTTTTTAAGAGACCAGGTCAGTTGTCTTGTCCCATGACTGCCATGGACTCTCACAAATGCCTTCAAACAGCTAGAGGGCAGGAGAGCAAGGCTGGACGTGTGTGTTGCCCAGTCTTTACATTTGTCCTTCAGGAAAAGGATCATGTGATACAACTTTTTATAGTAAGAAATTTTAGCATGAGAAGAGCATTTGTATTTTAAAGGTTAAAGTTTTTTAACTCAAATGGATTTCTAATTCATAGAATTTAGGCAATACTAAGGAAAATTTTTCCCACCCAAGATTTATTTTCTAGTATTTTAGTATATTAATATTTCCAACTCCTTTATACACTCAGAGTCTGTTTCCCTTTAGCTAGTATAGAATAGAGGGAATACACTCAACATTGTTTAGTAGCATCTACCCTCACATCCCATTGGTATTCTTCCCATGGTTAAAAACAAATAAATAAAATTAAAGGAAGAAAGGAAACAGGCCATGGTAAATAGAGTTACTGTTAACTTAATGTACTTCAAATTTTCAAAGCTTGAATCCTATTCATAGTTTTGAGGAATCTCCTAAGACTTGTCTTATAATTCAGATTCTCTCAATTTTGATGCTAAGCAAGAACCCTCTAGCCTTGCTGTTCTTGGTTCAGAGATCAAAAAAGAATTGTATAACTTGTGTTTATTACAGTATTGGTTTTCACCCAACACCCCAACCAAAGAAACTTTATTTAGTTCCAGAGGGCTATTTTCCTAGCCCTGTCTCTGTCCAGGCCTTTGCTTCCTGAGCACGTAAATGCCTGCTGCAGACAATGCTGTAAAAGACTCAGAGCCTGGGGCTGGCAAGTCAGTATGAGGCAATCTCATTATTTTTTTTTTCTTTTAATGCTTTGAGATTTATTTCAACTTTTTTTTTGTAGCTATAAGCCTGGTTAAATGTATAGAAAAAGAGATCTTGTAACTCAAAGGATTTGGGATCTTAAACTTTTATATGTGATTACATTTGAATGCAATTATGGAGGCTTGTAATGTAATATTTTCTTTCTACTGGATGAAAATTACAGATATGTAATATGGGTTTACTTACCTGATTGCACATTAACTCTAATACTTTTGGATAGCCTGCGGCATGGACAAAAATAAAAAGGCTGTGTTGTTTGGCTTGGAACGAAGTCAGGTATATCATTGGTTAAACACTCTGCCTGTTTCCTGCAAAGATGCAGCTTTAAGGTAGAAATGGTGTGATATGTATGGTTTACTTTAATAGGAAAGAGCATGTTAATATCCAAAGCAAGGAAAAAAACAATCCATAATTAATTTTAAGGTCCCAGTTGTTGTCAGGAAAACTTTGATTCGTGAAGATTTTTCTTCCCTCAGGCCGAAGTGTTATGTAATTAGATGATATGAAAAGCCAGGTCTGGCTTTTTTTGCTAAACTCTACAAGTTAGAGGATGTCCCAGTAAGTGGGAAACCCTTCACTGTTTATGGAAAAGAAACATTCAGTCCCTACTCAGAACTGAGTTAGGTTTTCCAAGGAAGTAAAGATTTGAGCAAAAAAAAGGTGGCTCCTGTCTTCCAAGCACTGACAATCTGAGGAGGTAACAGGCATAATGTCCATGGAGGAGCTTGTGAGAAATGCTGTAACAAGAGGACAAACGCTTGGCAATGGGAACATGGGCCATGGACTCCAATTCTGTTTATATTTTGATACATTTTATATTGCAAAGTGGTGACAGTTTTGTAACTTTATTTCTCAAACCATCACCCAGCAGCCAAATGTCTGATTGGCATGTTCCTATTCCACCAACTATCCCTGAGCTGACTTGAATTGAGGATTGGTTTGTATAAGCAATAGGAAGATTCTTTATTGGACTTCAAACTCAGAAGTAAATTTATTGCTCTGCCCTTAATTCTTTTTCCTTGCTCGGTATTTGTTGCTATTTATCTTCATCATCTACCTACAGTAACTTGAAACCTATTTCTATGTGGTTTAAGGTGCTGAATGTTACTTCTATGGAGTAGCTTAGCATGTTATCAAAGTAGGACCCAGTAATGTGAGTTCTAAGGAAAGACAGTGTAACCTGTTGAATAACCAGGCAGAATCTTTCTAAGAAGGACTGCACAAAACTTGAGGCTCCAAGAGGAAGAAGGCCTCCTACCACTGGGTTTTCCTTCTTGTGGCTTGTCTTCACATTCAGTTTTGCATCTGCAGTTTTGTAATTACATGAACTGTTCTGATAAGGACTTACTACTTTACAGAAATAGGGTATTAAACATACATATCTATCAATTCAGTCAAAGACCAAACTTAACTACATAAATACAATTTCAATCTAACAATGGGGGCAATGTTTAGCATTTTTGTTTTATATGAAATCTTAGAGTCCCAACCATAATCTTTTTCCTTCTATCACTCCTCTCCCAAATCAAACAATATTAAAAGCAAAAGCAGAAAACACAAATAGATATTTCCAAAATATCTATATATTTGGATTGGCCGTAATACCTGTATTTACAAAAATAATTCATTTAGGAACAATCCTAATAGTCCATACATCTGAATAACTAATGTAATAAATTAATATTTGAAAGTATCTATAAACTATGAGTTTAAGAAGACTAGCTTAAATATTTTACACACAATAATTGAAAGTTATTTTAAGTGATTTGGCCAATAGTAGAAATAAATGAAGCTTTAAAATTTTAAAAATTATCTTTTTATTCCACTATGATTATTCTTATATTCGTATTTATTGAATCATATATTTTACTAAGAAGAAAACCGTGGGCCACTGGGATATCTATCACTACTGATTCAACTAATCTAAGAGCTCCAAAAAAGAAAGACATGAACTGAAAACACTTTCCTTTCCCCTAGGAATTTACCTTGATATAATTTATGTCATTATTAACTTCACAACTAAGTTTTTGGAGCTGTTTATTGAGTTATTTGACAGAAAAAGAGATGTTAAAGCACATTCAGTTGAATTTCTTGCTGACACGCCCTAAAATGGTGTTTTTATTAGATAACAAGAGGACAACAAAGTCATGGAGCAGCAAATGAGTATCAACTATTAAGTTCCTGACTTTGTATCTCAATTTCAGGATTGCCTGAGTTTGAGGGAGTTAATAGTTAGCATAACTTGATGGCTCTTATCATCAACTCAAGACTGATGACATTCAACGACAGTTAGTCTTCGTTTTCAACCAAAAGAACAAGATTGGATGTATTTTCCTATTGTCCCAACTTTTAATTTCTAAAACTTAACATCAATTTTGTATCAAGGTGTGTTTAGCTGTAAATAATAGAGTACAGGTTGTGGGGGAGGGGAAGTATTCTGGAAGAAAACAGTTCCAGAGTTAAGGCAGTGACTCAGGCTTTTTCCATTCTTTCATTTTGCCTTTCTTGGTATTTTGACTTTTTATTGTTTCTCTGAATTTTCAATTCATGGTCACAAGATTTCTGCTGCAGTTCCAAGTATCATGGCTTCACACCAGGAAGAGTGCACCAGGAAGAAATGAAATAGGCAGAAAAAGGGCCAGTTTCCTAAATATTTTCTCATTTATCAAGGTAATAAATCTTCCCCCACACCCCTAGTGTTCTCTGCACAGTATTTACATCTTATTTTCAGAATGGGATCATATGATCACCCCTGCATCATTCATGAGAAAGACAATGTTTTTCATGACCAGTTGAGAGAAAATGTGATTTACCTCCTGAAAATAGGGGAGGGGCTTGCCTTGTCAGACCACACTGCTAACAAGTCAACAACTGAATAAAAGAGGGCTTTATTAGTAAAGTATGCACATATGTGTGGGAAGGGTTTAGAATGGTTTGACTAAGTCACTAACAACATATACCATAGATACCAATTAGGCAGTATAATTTTTTGAGATTTTAAGATGGGGATTCTTATTAATTAAAATTAAATTAATGTGAAGAATATAATTCTTATTCTCCTTGGGTCATAGTTTCCTTCTACCCTAAATTTTTATTGTATCAACACTTGTTTACTGGCTGCTCTTGTAAATATTAACATAATTCATTTGGCAAGAATCCATGATGATATCAAAAGCTCCATGAGAAGTTAAAATATAAATAGGATACAAAAAGAAGTCAAAATCATTTCCTAGTCTCAAATAGTCTGTGAATTTAATGTGGAGAAAGTATTGGGTAAATATTTATCTTATTAGCAATAGCAGTTCCCCAACATTCTTTTGGCATAATGTGGAAGGAATCTTTTAAGTAGCCTCTAAACTTTAGCAGAAAATTGGAAATTCTTCCACTTCAATGGAATTTTTTTTTTAAAAAAAGGACAACTATTAGCCCATTTTTATCTACAGAAAGTAAAATTCATCAACAAATTACAAGTGAAAATTTCAGCCATAAGAAATAAGAATGAGGATTAGATTATTAATTTAATATACACCAATATATGTTATAGATATTCTGTAGGAATTCTTGAATCACATATGTGGTAGGTAATCTGTGTTTGATTTAGTACTTCAGAATGTCATGCCCAGGGAGAGGGTACCTAAACTTTTAAGACAATTTTTTAAGAGAACAAAATATTTCTTGAGCTGCTCAGAATTTATTCCTTCCATTTTATTAGATACACATTATCAGGCTTGGAAAAGGCCAAATTTGCCTCTATTTTGTGGTTGCATATTGCTCTCTTTTGTCCTCAGGAAGTGTTCAAGGCCAAAGTTTTATTGTCATTCTTCCTTGTATAGTAAGGGATACAATGTGGACAGAGCTAAGCAATTCCAGGTTATCAATTCTTTATTTCTCCATTTGGGTCTAGATTAACAAAATGTAGTATACAGTCTTAGGAGAATGATAATTATAATTAGATCTAATTATCTCTAGAGTATTTTAATTTAGAATGGGATGAGATATTTTTAATGTATAAACTGAGTGTATCACTATAAAATAATCATTTAAAATTTATATTCAAATTTAAAACTAATGTTTTAATTTTCACATGGAATCCCCCATTACATCTTAAATAAAATATATATTGATTCTGTTTATCATTAAAAATTTTATTAGGCTACAAAGTGTCAGACACGTAAAATGTCAAAAAAGTGGTTGAGTATACAGGTGGAAAACCCTAATCAGAGAATTTTACTGTTTTTATAATACTAATTGTTATAAAATTTATTGTCAATTTTCATGCTTTTAGGTAGACAGCAAAGATTTGTGTTTGAGTGAAAAATAATCTATGACTCCATTCTAGCCTTTGATTAATTTGCATTCTTATCTTTTCTGGTAATTCTGACATTAAATCTAAAAGAAATAAAGGAATGTCTTCCAGGCATACATATTCAATGTTCATGTATTCACTAACAAATATCATGTTCATATCACTGTTAAATGATATGTATTGTACACTGACAAGTATTGGGGATACAAAGATAAAGTATGGATCCTGCTCTCAGGTTGCTCATAGTCTAATATGGACCAAATACATCAGACAATTAATTGGAACATAGTATAGTAAGGGCCCTAACAGAGGTAGATACACCCTCCTGTAGAATGCTGACACGGTCAAATGAGTCAAAAGGCCCTTATTTATAGGCAGGATTGCATTTTTGAAAAGGTATTAGACATTAGGCACTAGAATAGTTTAAACTTTGACATGCAGGATGATGTTTATCTCATAATATGGGATTGTCTATTTCTACTAGAACAAAGGTGAGAGACGTGAGTTTATTGAGTGCCATTAGCCAGATTTCAGGAGCCATCTCCAAACAAGCACATTGACAGAGGATTAGACATAGCATTTTCCAGAGACACAGCCATATGTGAATTCCATATATAGACATAATCCAAGACAAAATACCTATGGGGATTTTGGAGCAGACTTTCAGAGTACATGAGTGTT
The DNA here is from genome assembly GCF_040939455.1 of Microcebus murinus. Taxonomy (NCBI): domain Eukaryota; kingdom Metazoa; phylum Chordata; class Mammalia; order Primates; family Cheirogaleidae; genus Microcebus; species Microcebus murinus. The sequence goes on from NC_134108.1 coordinate 34,517,684, forward strand.
TCAGTACGGGTTGATTCAATATGGTATACAGCTGGCAAAGCAGAGGGCTTTGTGTAGGGAATGGAGAAGGAAGATTAGTAACAAAATAGAACCTGATTTTAAACAGGTTGAAAGTAGTTTTGATCTCAACATACATGTACATGGTTAGTTTGTCCAATTTTTAAAATGTAACCTGTTTCTGTCAGTAAGAAATGAATGCATATTTTGTATTGTGGAAATAAGTTAACTCTTTCAAGCCATTAAATCTTTATATCCTACACTAGAAGAGATTTACTGGTGTATTGCTCCTGTTTTCAAAATATTACACACTTTAGAAACATAAGAAAATGTAATTGACAGTATGTTCACATATATATTCTTTACAGAATAATGATATTCAAATTTTGAAAATTAATCTTACTTTATTATAAGACCTGTCTTTTGAATCACTCATTTTTTTTTCGTTCTCCAAGTTTAGTTTTTTGGCATGGATTCTGTCTCCCACTCTCATCACAACTTTCTCTTCTAGCATTTGAGTCCTACTCACTCTCTTCCAGCATTTGAGTCCTACTCTCACCCTGGTGTTTGTGGCATCGTATTTCCTTCCTGACCCGGGATTCTACACTCTGTCAGTGATAGCTTTCCTCTGCGGATAGCAGTAAGGGGCTGAAGACAAGCTGAGACATGTGAGTATAGGTCTTATGTCTGGCATCCCATCTGCACAAAATGAGGATATGTGAAATGCAATCGTAATTGCTATCGGTGATGAAAAGCAATCATTTTTATAATTACTCAGTAATAAACTTTAATATGCCTTCTCGTGGAAGAATAACAATGGAGTCATTGACTGATGTTGGTCTCAGAACCAGCACTCGGCAAACTGCACTAAATGGAACCTAATGACCTCAGGGAGTTAACAATCCTCAAAATGTAGGTAATTTACTCTCTTCTTGGAGCCCTTTATTCTCAAAGGTTTTGAGAACCAAATTTTTTTTCTCATTTATTTATCCCTAATTCTGTGTGATATCCTCTGCCCTCCTGTGATGCTCAGGGAGCTAGCAATGAGTAGGGAGATAAAACTAGGTCTGCTACTGAGATTGCATTTAAGCAAAAAAAAAAAAAAAGAGCCAATGCCAGTTAGCTAAGTTAGCTATTTATTTAGCTATGGCGGAGAGAATGACTGAAGAACATTGTGGAGGTGCTCAGCAGAGGCACAGGGTGTGGTGAACTGAAGTATTGAGGGCAGCTGCAGTTCAAGGAACAAACTGGAAAGATCTGTTTAGGTGAGTTCCTATGCGCCGTATCCCTAGAATAGTATGTCAACAGAGTGAGGAAGCTTCTTCCCACAAGCAGATGGATAATATCTATCTGTGTGGCCATTCTGAAACCAAGAGATTTTATTTCAACTGAATAAAGATTGCACTGGTGGCTTTGGCCTCTAGACTAATGCAGCAGAATATTCTTCAGTAGTTATCTATTTATTTTATAATTTGCCACACAGAATGTATTGCCATTGTATGAGAACATCCTTTCTGGTTAAAATGAATGCTTACCAAGCAGCATTTTGTATCTTTTCCCATCTGTTAGGAATTTGTCACATCTTGATATAAAATCCCTTGTTGCCTTAAAGTTTTTAAGACCAAACACATTACAGTTTTAAGAGAATGTTTGTTCTTGTCCATCATCTTTTTTCTTTTTTACTTTTAAACCCATGTTTATTTATTTTTGTATCAGAATATGCATGACTTTGTTCTGACTTCCTTTTCCTTCTCCCAAGATAGTCTGAAGAATCAGATATTGGATCTTGAGAGGTTACCTCAAACTATTTTAGGAATGCAAGAAGAAAATGTTTGGCTAACTCTCTTTTGTTGATTTGCCCCAGCGAGGAGTGGGTTTAGTAATAATTGCACCTTAAAATTCCAACTAGAAGGTCAGTCTTTGAGATTATGGAAACTTGCACGACCAAAGGTATCCTTCACCAAGGATCATGGATATTTTATAGGTAGGAGTTTGATGGTATCACATATTTACAATTTTCTTATTTTTTCCTCACATCTCTCATTTTTGTTTGCCTGCTATACTTGTATTCTGTGAAACTTCACTTCAAAATGTTAGTACCATCAGAGAAAAAAGTTTCAGGTTTTATTTCCAGGATGTCATGTGCTGAGAAATCACAGCCTTTCCCATTTCCTTCCATTATGTTCTTGGAGTCCAACAAGAATGGAGGCAAAGTGTTGGCAAAATTGCCTGCAGTAAAATGTGGGATCCTTTTACACATACATTTGTTCTTTATATCTAGTGTTTAAACTTATTAAACATTAATAAAGGGAAAAGTTCTAATCAAAAAGTTCAAAAATAGCTATTCAGAAGTATTTAAAATGTATTTAAAATCATAGAATTGCCAAATTTTATATTAGGGAAGAGACATTGAGCCACACAAGACAGAAAGCCCTTAATACATACAGCAGATCAAAAATGCTGAAATGACCTGTGGTCTATCCATAAAAGCAGTTCATTCCAGGTTGTATGACAGCTGATTACATAAAGATCTTCCCTGAATGAGCCAGAGCAATTTCCTTGTTGATTGGTGCCCTTTTAAGATGATGCGAAGCGAAATTGTATGCTATCCTTGTCATCCTTCCCGTAAGAGGTATAGGAGGATAAAAGCACTTAAGTCTTTAAATCATTTGTTGTATGGCTTATAGACACCTAACTATTTTAATTGTCAGGTTGTACTCTGATGTTTCAATATTCTTCATTAGATAGAATGCTCATAATTAAATATTTGGTGGGTGTTTCTGGGCATTTATAACAATGTAATATGTGACGTTCCACTTCAATTAGCTAATTATTGCATGTACTACGTGGTGGTAGGGCAATAGCTTATCAGAATTCTATTGGTATAAATATTTTATAGCTAACAAGGGAAGTCAAAGTTTTCTTTTGTTAAAAAATATACACTCTCTGTAACCAATCAATTCCACTTTTCAGAATATGACTAAGGGAATGATTTGAAGTACCGAATTAAAATATTAGGAACACAGAGTATAATCTTAATATTAATCACAAAAATTATGTGGATATAAGCTATTGTCCCCAAAGAGAAAATGTTGAAATAAATTCCACTTATGAAATACAATTAATTTTATGGATAGTATGCAACCATATGAATGATTTTGTCACATGGAAATTATTATTTCTAACAAGCAAAAAAAAAAAAGATAATAAAAAAAGCAAAAAAAGAAAATTATTATGATATGGTGCTAAAAACCAACATAACAATATATGTGATTAATATATAATATATAGAGACATACATATACATATGATGAATACATACACACTTTGTGCCAAATATATTGGAAATAAAAATGTCAAAATTATCTTTGTATGGTATACTATTTCATTTTTTTCTTCTATTTTTATACATTTTCCATATTTCTATAATAGCAAATGTCACTTAGAAAAACAAAATATTTCCAATAAATTTTCATTTTTAACAATTGGGCTTTTCTACATTGAACAAAATTTCTTTGAGATGCTTTTTGAATAAATTCATGTTCTCCCTGTGTCAAACCACTAGAAAGTTTTTGGTTTCATTGCTGAATTTTTGAGGTTAATGTAATGGAAGTCAGGGCAGCTATACCCTCAAACAAACCTACCCTAGTACCCAGCAGATGCAGAATCTTTTCATGATGGAAAATGGATCTATTTAGACTTGCATGGTATCTCTTAAAATTCATGTGTTCTTTCACTTTATTTTTATTTCTTGATGGAGCAAAGGACAGATGAGAGAGAAAGAAAGAGAGAGAGATTGGATGGGGAAAGGCAGGAGGCAAACTATGTATAGAAAGGACAAAGAAAGAGCTGATGGCAACAGCTGCTTTGCTTATCTGAAAGTTTTAACTTGACTCTTGTTCACATCCCAGGTGACCAGCTAATAAAAATAATTTAAGCTTTAACAAAACAAGGATAATTTATAATGTGGAAACTGTAGTCTGGCACTTGTATCAGCACCAGAAACAAGATTTCTGAAAATTCCTTAGGGGAATGAAACTACCAGGGACATACAATTTAATACAGCCTTCTTTCCACCTAAACTCCCCACCCCACCCCCTACCCTCGGCTGCCAACTCAACATCAACATTAAAACCTTGAACCAAATTTATAAAATTCTCCAGGATTCTTCATCTTGTTTTTAAAGCAACCCTAAAATAATATCATTTTTCCTCTTTTTCCTGGTAATATTTAAAGAATTCAAGCCTGAATAGCTTTCAATAAAATGATTGCTCCCACAAATCTATAAGTATTCAAGAGACCTGGTTTAAGCAGAAGTAATTCCACTTTCAAACTAGAATATGTAGTACATATACTTCAAAATTATACTTTTCCTAGAAACAGGGCCTCTTTAAATGGAACTGTCTCATAAAAAGGACAGATTTTAATATTTTTGCATCTTCATTGAATTAGAGCACAAATTAATTTGCTAAGTGAAAAGTTACTGTCATCTAACATATTGCATAAGTGAACATACACATGGAGATTAATCAAAAAAAGCACAGCACTATCTTCATAGCAGTGTCATGCTTAAAATGAACTTACATTTTTATTCTGCCTTGAGGATACACAGATTGTTTTGTTTTAATGGCTTCCAGCCATCTCTATTATATAGCATAAGTCCTCAAAAGGGAAAGCAGATTTTAATCCTCAGAACAACTTCTATAAGGAAGGAGTTTAAAAGTGCTGATTAAGCAAATGTTATTGGTTTAGTCTGTCTACTTCACATTTGTGTTTAAGTCACTGTGGAACAAATATTTAACTTTTGGAGTGACTGATTTCCTTGACATTATCTAAAACCTGAATGAGTTCTAGACATCTCTAAAGATGCATTTTAAATGACAGGTATAGGTTGCTTAAAAGAGTTTCTTGATACAATTGCTAAGGGAGAAATTAATTCTGGTATTGGAGGGCAATAAATTCAACCTATTACTAAAAACTCAAATAAAAGTTTTTGGAGGCATACAAGCTTTCACTGGTAGGCAACTTGCCGTTTTCTGCAAACCCAACTGCTGAACTGACAGTGAGAGACAGAAGGTCAAGCCATGTTCTGTCACATAGCTACTATGTGACCTTCATTAAATAAATTGAACTTTCTGACCCTGTTTCCACATTAATTAAATGGAAACCATAATAATTGTGCTGTCTAATTCATAAGGCTACTCTTACTATCAAATGATATAATGAATATAAAGTCATTTTATAGTTTCAAACAATAGAGAAAATTCATACACTACATAAAGGTGAATTTATGTGCATCTGTATAGTACATTTTTTACATATTTGATAAGGAACAAGAGGGCTGGAATTCTGATTTGGAGTTGAAATACTTGGGTTCAGATTCAAGCATTGGTAATAACTAGTTCTAAGGAGCATGTCAATTCATGAGTTTAAACCTCTATTTTTGCATTTCTGTGGTGAAGTTAATAACACCTATTAGGTTATCTAAAGAGCCAATGACCTCACTTATATAAAAACATTGCCTAATGTTACTGTTATTGTCATTTTGTTTCAAAAATTCTCTTGGTGATCAAAGACTGAGGTAATTTCTACCCCATGTGGACCCCAAAAACTTAGATTTGGCTTCATACCTCCCCTCCTGTATGTTTAAATTAAATCTCCATGCAAATTAACTCCCTTAGGAAGCTTTAAATCTTTGTCTAGCATTTAGTATTTTGTTTAATCCTTTTCTTTATATGCAGTGGCAGAATAATTTTAGATTATTTCACCTAGTTCCCAAGGATAATTTAAGGAAACAGAATAAACCACAAAAGTATTATGCTAATGGATTAAAGAATCAAATGAATTGGCAGAGTAGAAGAATCCATGGAAACATCCTGTATCACCCAGGATACCATCCCCAAAAGAGCTTTATCCAAGAGAAAGAGCCCTGAGGGGTACAGGAGAGGAGGTGAACTAGGTTCTAGCTTTAAATTTGAGACTAATTCACTGAGACCTTTTTTTTTTTTTTTTTCCTATTTGTAAACCAAGAGAATTAGAGTAAATAATACATAGGACTTCTTTTACTTGGACATTTTCTCTATTCTTCAACTCTAAGCACTTTGTGGATATGTAGGGGTAAAAGGGCTCTGATCGTTATCTTATTGGTCAGTGTAGTTCAGCCAGATGCCAGAGATATTTGATTGAGTTAAAACTGTTGTTTGGTAATGTTTCCATTTTTCTCTCAGAGAATTTATTTTTCAAATCTTCTTGGAAGAGTATAGCTGTCTATTGAATAGTGCCCTAATAGTGAGGAAAAGTTCATGTAGGGTCCAAAGGAGAAATGCTTAATCCTACAAAGTAACTTAAGTTCTGGTAGCATCTGGTTCTATAAGTATGATTTAGTAAAGATAAAGGAGAGGTCTTCATATTTATACCTTTTGGAAGGCGAAAGTTTATTTTATGATATTTGTCTATCATATTTTATTTCAATTCTTTGAAAGCAAAACATGTATGTGCCAATGTATCTGAAGTTAGTGATTATTTTAAAAGGCAATTGAATATATGCAAATAATTTATATTTCTTCCTGGCATTATAAAAGGGTTGGAATGCTAGATGTTTGTCATGTTAATACTCCAAATCTCGTCACATAAATCTGTTAGAAATATTTCAAAATTAAATCTAAATGATAGTTCTATGAAATAAACATTTTCTTATTTTACAATTTTTAAATATCCTCAAATGTAGCTTATTTTAAAAATTTAAACCTTAACTCAATATCTTTTATTTTATTTAATTTATCCCAAAGACAGTTGATAATATCAATTTTTAGAGATAACATTGTGAATTGACCTATAATTTCCAAATAAATTTAAAATAAATGACTTTAGTATTTAAATTCATGTTATGGAATAGTTAATAATTATATATGGAAAGTGTCTTGGTCATGAAATAGTCAACATTCAAGCTCCCAGGTATTTTACTTAGAGTTGGATCATCTCATATGCAACAGCACATCATTATATCACTTTTTGGATATTGCACAGGAAAGTACAGTGATAATTCTTAGTTGCCTAACTCAGACAAACATTTAAGTTTTAGAACTATAGATTGGCTGTAAATAACATAGGAGACCAAAATACTGAGTCAATACTTATGTATTCAATTTCAAATCATTCCTTTTTTGGAAAATGTGTGTCATAATATGTTATAGAAAATTATTAGTCAGATATTAAGGTGAATGAGTATTGAATAAATCATACTCTCCTTCTGACACTTTTATCCTCTTATTAGGTAAGTAATCTAGGAATGTTTGAGGCATGATATAGAACACAAAGATTAATAACCATATAAGTTGATGCTACCTATAGGTAATATCTATTAGTGCCTAACATATTCTAATTAAAAAAAATCTAATGGTTTTAAATTTTAATAGGATAATTGGAAGAAAGACATTTCTCAGTGCTTAAAATTATTTTATGTATTTAAATTTATTTTGGTATTAAAATTATTTCAGAATACTTCTAGAATTTCTCTCAGTTACCAGAGAAAAGAAAAATAATTCTACAAACTCGAACAATCTATCAATGTTGTTCTCTTCTGCTGCTTCCTAATTTCCTTCCGCCTAATGTTTAAGAAACATGTGAAGAACAGAGTACTAGCCAAAAATCCCCAAAGAAGTTTAGAGAATGAATGTCACCCACTAAATAGCAAATGTCTACATGTTAAAATAATAATTATAATCCATTAGTCACTGTTCAATGATGTTTTTGGGAAATAACATCATGAAAAGAATTGTGCTATATTGGGTCCCTCATAAGTATTGGAAAAAAAAGAATTGAAACTTTATTAATTTAAGGAGTTATTTTTTGCTCAGTTTCTTCTTGAAATGAATAATAGTATACATGCATGCACGCAGACATTTGCAATTGCACATACAGACATAAACAGACCTCTAGGCAAACACATTTGACAACAGAGACATAGAAAATTAAAGGATAAAACTTAATTCAGAATGTGCAGACACTAGTTACATATTTACTGAGATATATTAGTGGTATTGCTGTCCAAGATTAATATGTTTATCCTGGTTTCATTCTCTTTTATTTCCTGATAAGGAAAGCTGTTGGCTGTCACCAGGACCACTCAAGTCTAGGCACAAATCACCTTCCAAGAGATGTTCTCACAAAAGAAAAGGAGAAGTGCTTTTGGTAGGTTACCCTCATGCTCCCACAGGCCTTTTGTGGAGGGGGGCAAATTGAAAGAGCATCTTACTTCAGTCTTCCACATAATGCATCTATGTCAAGACCCACACTTTCATTTCAAGTCCTTGCCTCTTTAGAAGTCTTATGCTGTAACATGATATAGAACATAATACACCATGTTCAGGTATTATGGGGAATGACTATACAATAAATCATATCCTGTTCCCTCAGACACTCTCAACCTCTTGATCATTAAGATATAAGGAAAAACATGTGTTGGACTTGGTCAAATTAAGTTATTTATAATTGTTTTTAAAACTGATGACTCATTATGTTGAACTGGCTTAGTAGGACAAGGGGCTCTTTTATCATAATCTTCTTCAGATTACTCAATGGGATCATTTTTTAAAAATATAATACTATTTCTTTTAGAAATTTTACTGAGTTTAATAATACAATACAGGGATTAATCAGATAAACTTTTTAAGGTATTATTAAAAGTCATTGTGAATAAGACAGGATTCAGGTAAGTTGCATATTTCTTTTAAATTCTAATTGAACAGGAGTTATATATCAAAGATTGCTCACTGAATTTCATTTAGCCAACCAATTACATGCTTCAATTCCACTATAGTCCATTCAACTTGCATTTATATCTGAGTCTTTCCTGTATGTTCAGTTCAGGATTTGATATAATAGTGATCTTGTCATTGATTTCATTTTGCCTCAGGTGACTGGTTATTCAATTGATGGTTATCAAATACTCCTCTTCTCTGGCCAGGGATTGGATCTTAGATGGGCAAGTCTAAGACGGTTTGGCTAATACTACTAGAAGAGAGACTTGCTCAGATCTTCTTTGAAGAGAAGCAAGATTAATATTCTCTTTCTCTCTCTTCTTTACTCATGTGTATGCTAAATATGAACAAAGAGACATTCTCTTAGTGCCTATCGGCAACCATATTATTGTGTTGAAGAAAGCAAAATTGTAAATTTAGTATGGTTACTACTTTGGAGAATAAAAGACATATATAACAAATGATTAATACAATGCTATAAGGGATAAGAGAAGAAAAATTTAAGTATTATTAGTTATGTAAGGATTTGCAAATAATGAGAGGGAGTGCAAATCATGATGGTCTTCTGAATTCTTGGACTTTATACTTTGTGAATATTAACTCAACTGCTAGTCTCTCCTGTTGTTGGCAAATTGAGGGAGGAGTAGAGTGGGAGAGTATGTCAATTAGGCTAACTATATCACCACCTTGGAGAAATAATCTCTCCTCCAGTCCATAGAGTCTAGGTAAGGCTATAATCATTGAACCCTCCAAGAGCCACTGGGGTAAGGATATCACTGAGGCTGGGCCATTTATTGTTCTGAATTATTTTAGACAGAATCATGGTTCCAATGATGGCATATATTTCAAACACAGAGAAGCCAAGTCCTTTTCAGGGATTGATACATAGACACTGGGAGAAAGAATTGTTCTTCCTAGAAAAATAAAGATCTGGTTCTGCCAGGGTGAATCTTGCCTACTATATAGAAAGAACCAGCCTGCGAGTGAAGCCAGGCAAAGGGAGGGGAGCAGGGAGATGGAGAAAGGGAAGCAGAGGTCTAGTGATTGCATTTGAGCTCCTGCTGCAAACAGTCCCTGCAGGCAGCAAATTCTACTTGACTTCCTACTTACAATATTTTCTCTTTCAGTTTAAGCCAATTTGACTTGGAAATCTGTCACTTACAAGCAACAGAATCTTGATTAGTACCATATTCAACTGCTGGCGAGAGGACTACAACATCAACAGAAGTACAAACACTGATCACAGCACCGATCATTGCTAGACATTACTTTTTATTTTTATTCACATATTATTAATATTCTACAAATACGAATTTGTGGTTTAAGGTGGTTTGGTGAACATTAACTAGTTTAAAGTAGTCAATTTCATGTCACTTGGAATGCCTTTCATAATGATGGAATAAAAATAAAATAAATGAACAAAACACCAGTAAGGCAGGAACTGTCCATTTAACTAATCTAATAAATGAATACAAGAGAAAGTGGCCTATTTACATAATTGTCCTTAGTCTTCATATTGTTGCTAGAGAATATACTTTTAATGAAGTATTAGGTTTTAGAAAGTAAAAACATGAAATTTAAAAAAATAAAGCTATGTCACAAAGACTGAAATTAGCCATGCAGGTTGTTATATTAAATTAAATTCTACCTCCTTACCTCTTGGCTCTGTTTCCACGCTATCAACACACCACATAATTTCAATGAGCCCACTAGGTGGATCTGAAAAACATCAGCCAGTTCAGCTATTTGGCATCAAATAAACAAAATGACTGCTGATGGAACAGACTTTTCTCTTGAATAAGTAGTAATGTCACTAATCTTATAACTAAATAAAAGATGGGGCAATTTCCAATGGAAAAATATATAAATATATATGTATTTATGAATGTATATAAAGTATATAAATATACATTTATGAAGTATAACATATCTAAATATATATATTTGGATATATATATAAACTAGCTCCACATTGGCAGGTTGGAGTTCTTAGGAATGGAATTTTGGCTCAAAGAAAGCTGGGCTTCAGATATTTTGTGTATAATGTGGATGTGTTTGTGAGAACAAATTTCAACCTCTATACTTCTTACTGATGCACAAACATGTACTAAATAGCTTGAGAAACACTTAAACCCAAGCTGAAAAACAACCTTCTCATTGCTAATGTACAATTAAACTACTCAGTCCTGGTGTTGTAACTACAATGCAATTTGATACCAAGTGTGGAAAGATATACTTTGGGGGATGGGGGCTTGAGAGCTGTCAGGGGACTTGCTCCTTTGGCAGTGATTAACAGTTTGGTAATGAGGGTCTGTTGTGTGGGGGTGAGAATCCAAACACTGTGTCAAATGGTTAGCTGCTCTCTTAGTGACCCCAACATAGCCGTCCTAAAGCAGAGGAGAAGGAAAGAGAGAGAGAGACCAACTGTGAACATGATGAAAGATTCAAACCCCCTTACCTTTTACAAAGACTGAAGATTGTCCTCTCTTGTGGTCTGCCCACCATTCTCTCCTACCCTACTCCTAAAAAAAAAAATTCTGGTAGTATTATCTATTTGATAGTATGAACAAAATAACATACAAACAAAAAAAGAGAAGATATAGTTAGGAGTATAAGATATACTTAGGAGTATAAGTTCAGAAGTTGTTGACTCAGTTAACAAAATATCATTTTAGTTGCAAAAATGCAACTGGAAAAAGAAATACCTTATTTAAATATGGCTTCAAAAATATAGTAGATTCAACTGTCATGTGAATATTCTCATTTACTAATTATTTTTATGTCTTAAAAACTGATATCTTAACTCAGTTTTGTGTTAAAACACGTGAAGTGCAAATGAAACTAGCTCCTGGAGAAAATCTGAAGGGAAAAAAAAAGCTAACTCCAGCCTGCAGTGTGTTTATATTTATTGGCTTGAGATCAACCTGTTATAAGATGTCTTGGAAATCATGTCCATAATGGCTGTGTATTTTTTTTTTCTTTAGCTACACTTTCAGCACTCTGTTGTTCATAGAGAGACAGAAATACCCGGGCATGAATTCCATTTATGTCAATTAGTGGTGACCTTGGGAAATTACTTTATCTTGGTTTCCAGTAATAATATTATAATAATACCTCTCTCTTACAGTTATTGTAAAGATTGAATGAGATAACATATACAATGCCTGATACAAATCAGGAATAGACATCAGGACTGTTTCTTTCTCTACTTTTGTCCTACTCAGTTTAGTATAGTTTTATGATTATTATCAATTTGGTTAATTTTGAGGCAAAAATATGCCTGCCAAAATATGTTATCCCTTAGTATGATGTTACACAGTTTATTTACTAAGGTATTTTGATGTATTTTCCAATTTAATTAAACAAGGAACACATTAGTTAATAGCTTCAGCAACAACAACAACAAACAGAAAATATAATTTGAGGGCTAAATATCTGAATCATCAAGGTTCTTTTGTTCAAACATCTGCCTGTAAATGAAGCTTAGTGTAAATTTTAAGTTAACATAAAATTTTAATGAATAAACTACAAGATTTGCACATGGCTCTCTAAAACCCAGAAATGTCCAAAATGGAATTTGGCTAAAATTATCTGGACAGTTGCCTTGGTAATACAAGGCCAAAGCAAAGAAGTGGCTGCGCCAAAGGAAGCCTAAGTACATAAACATGAAACTACTGAACTCTGAGCAAATCAGTAAGTGAGTCAAATACTGGTCCAGGAGCTCTCTGTCCATTTTTATCACCAAGATATTTTACTGCTCTAACCTGGCATCTGGTTTTTATGTTTTTCAGAAAAGACTAAAGATATGAAGAAGGTAAAGCAAGTATGAGTATATTCAAACATCGACTCCCTTTTCTCCTGTCAATATTCTTCTGTGAATTAACTAAACCTTATTACATTTTTTGTAAATTTTAGACTATCTCCTAAGAAGGACTAAATAAACCTAATCTTGAAAGTGAATTTTAGATTTTGTTTTGTAGTAAATAGAGTTTTTGGTTTGTTTGCTTGTTTAAGTGGTCTTTAACTTTTAAAACAATTTTAATTTATTTTTTATTTTTTACCATTAAGATGACTTTTAATTTCAATACATAATAAAAGGTTGCAAATTCTGTATCATTGTTTCTAACAATGAATATATTTAATGTACATTCATGTTTAATTTATTTTTTAAATTGATCCATTCTAATTGTATATGTATATGGGGTACATATTGATGTTTCAATACACATATATGTACCCAATCAGGGTGTTTATTAATAGTATATCCATCACCTCATATATTTATCATTTCTTTGTGGTGAGAATATTCAAAAGCATCTATTCTAGTTATTTGGTACTATATGATATTTTGCTATTCACAATCCCATTGTCACCCTACTGTGCAATAAAATACCAGAATTTATTCTTTCTATGTAATTGTAACTTTGTGCCTGTTGACCAACCTCACCCCAACCTCTCTGCTCCCATTCCCCAGAGTCTGCTAACTGGTAACCGCTGCCCTACTCTCTGCTTCTGCTTCTATGATAGAAAATTTTTTTTCAAGATTCCACATAGGAGTAAGAACACACTGTGTCTGGCTTATTTCACATACCATGATATCCTCCAGGTTTATCTATATTGTTGCAAATGTCAACATTTCTTTCTTTTTTATGGCTGGATAGTATTCCATGGTGTATATATATCACATTTCCCTAATCCATTCATTCATTTTTAGAGCCTTAGGTTGATGCTATTGTAAATAATGTTGCAATAAACATGGCAGTATAGATCTCTTTGGTATATTTATTTCCTTTCTTTTGAACATATACCCAGTAGTGGGATTGCTGGATCATATTGTTTTTTTAATTTTTTTGGAAACCTCTCTACTATTTTCCATAATGACTATACTAATTTAAAATCCCACCAACAGTGTACAAAGGTTTCCTTTTCTCCATATCCTAAACAACACTTCTTTCCTTTTGTCTTTTTAAAGTAGCCATTCTAACTGAAGTGAAATATCTTATTGTGGGTTTGATTTGTACTTGCCTGAAAAATTTAGTAAATATAGTTGTTTTTTCTGTTTTGTTTTGTTTTTTGCTCTCTTCCCTGACTTTTTAAATATCAGTTCCACAGACATCCTTGATCTGTGCACAGAATTCAGGAGATAGATGATGGAAAAAAATTACATTTTTATGTTTAACGTTATCCGAGTGAAATTTAAAGTTTTCTTGAATTATGAAAGTGGTATTATGTATCACAGATATTATATAGCACATTGTGATTATTTCAGATAATTACCTTAAAAATATCACTTGTAGTCATCACTACTTTGAAGTTATAGCAGTTATTGACGGGGATGGGGGGAATAGCAAAAATAAGAAAAAGGACCCTTGTAGTATGCCCATACATTTGTATCTGCTTCAATTCATGAAATATGTGTAAACTTAGTGAAAGTATCAGGTTGGTAAGACAAAGGAGTTGCTGTTCCATGCTCAGTGTACTCTATAATCTAAGCAGTTGCCAATTCATTCATGTTTCCTCTATATAACAATGTATTTCAATCACAAAATGAGGATCATGAGGCTAGTAGCTGCTTCTCCATTTAAATCCTTAATAGGTCCTTGAGTAGCCGTAGCATAGGGTTTGATTACAGAGTAGTGGCAAGAGTTTCCCTAGGCATACCTGCAAACTGATTCTGTTTCCTTAAAACCCTTCTTTTGCGTACAGTGCCCTTCAGCTTGCCAATCTAATTTTGAAAAGGAGAATGTAGAAATTTAGGCTATTATGTCAAACCTCAGTTGTCTTCTTGATGAATCAGAGAACAGAATAATCAAGAAGCTTTGTCTTAGGCTGACTTTGTCAGTAGATAAAATCGCATAAATGAAATTATCCTTGGGAAAAAAAACATACTGAATAAGGTGTTATCTGTTAAATGTGTTTTAACTTTAATCAGGAAAATGGCATATTTAGTGTTGAATTTTTTAGTGCCAAAAATATATTTCCAAATCCAATCCCTAACTAATTATGAGCTTAAATTCTCCCAAATGCCCCCATATTTATCACATTGTAGGTAATTAAAGTGCTTTCAGAAATTTAGCATTGGAAAGAAGCATCATTTTTGTCAGATGAATTTCTGGTGGGCTTCCATTTTAGTTGGAAGGTTTGTTTGCTGTGAAATAAAGAGAACTTATTGAAAATCTCAAAATTAGCTTCCTTTCCAAGTACAGTAAGTGGCCAATCACTGAACCAGTCATCTGTAGTGAGGAGATCAATTCTATTAAGACCTATTAAAACTTTAAAATTATGTTATTTCTATAGACATTCAAAATAGAGATATCTAAAATTCTTTGTTGTTAGAAAGGTCTATTCCCACAGAGTATTTTGATTTTTTAAAAAAGATCAAAAGCAACTAAAACAGAAATTTATTTTTTAATGTTGTATAAAATACTCAATCTTAATATTATATGACCCATTCCTTATATCTACCTTGGGAGAAAAATTTTCCCCCTTGGAGGAAAGTTTTTCTTCATAAAGGGCTGACAGGCAGTGCGGTAAAACTAATGGTGTTGCTGGTGTCCTCCCAAGACCAGTTTAGCCACACTTTTTTTGAATGAGGACCTTTGGGATTAGCCTTGGAAGCATTTTTATTTCCTCCATTAAATGCGGGAAAGAAAGTGTGGTGGAAAACATGGCTGGAATTTGTGTTTCTATTTCAACCCACCTAATAACATAACCTTGTATAAACAATTTTTCACTATTTGTTCTGAGTCAACTACTATAAAATGGAGACATACTGTCAGCTAATTCTAGGAATAAAAGAGATAAGCTAAAATCAATATTCATTTCAGCATATTTATAGCACTGAATTACTATAATATAGCTTTTTAGGTAAGTGACTTGTTGGAGTACCTAACCCTGAAAATACTAAGTGCCCTAAATTGTATTTGTGCTAACATTTAGCAAATTAAGAAATCAAAGAAATGCCATAGCTTTTTGCTTCTGCTCAATACATAATTGAAGACATTATCTCTGAAGAAAACGTAGTTATGTTGAGAAATATTCACAAGCAACAATGCACTAGGCTGCATTTTCAAAAGCACCATGTTTGTGCATGAGGATTGTGATGCCTTAAAAATATCAAGTATCATTATGCAATAGAGCAGGCGTCCTCAAACTATGGCCTACATGTGGGCCGCCTAGGACACTTATCTGGCCCTCCGGGTGTTTTTGCCGCTGCTGCCTGTCCTGCTTAGCAGCCGACTCGTCCCGGGCACACAGTGCGCAATCTCCAACGGTCTGAGGGACAGTGAGCTGGCCTCTTGTTTAAAAGGTCTGAGGACCCCTGCAATAGAGTATCATGAAATGTCATGTGCCTTTAATAACTTCCTAATGCTACGAAGTCATTGTGCAACTCATTTATTCTTTCATTCATGACAACTTGCCATGAGCCCTAGGCACTGGGACACAGCAATGCAGAGATAAGCCAGATGGGCAAAAATCTCTGTCTTCATAGACCTTACATTATAGTAGGAAGTAACAGGCATATATTTATACATATTCAATATAAATGACAAGTAATAATAAATGCAATGAAAAAAAGTAAAGCATTCCAGGGGGATAGAGGCTGAGCATGTGGCAGAAGAATGGAGGGAGAAGTGTACCAGGGTGGTGGAGGAGAAGCTTTTGAGCACAGAAAACAAAGCAAGTGGGGGAGCCACGAGGAAAACAGGGAGTGAGAGCAGGGGAATCCACAACAGGCATGAGAACATGCAAAGGTCCTGAGGCCTGTTCAAAGAAGAGGTCAATGTGTCTAGTGAAAGAAAAGGCTGATCAAGTAGAATATGTTAAGAGAGTGACCTGATAAAGGAAGGGACTGGTGGCCATTGAGAGCCTTTAGGCTATCTTTAGGTGTTGGCTTTATTCTAAATGTGATGGGAAGCTAATGGAGTTGGGGAGGGCAGTTAACATTGTCTGATTCATATTTTAATAGAACATTCTTACAGCTGAGTTTAAAATATATTATATATATAGTTTATATTTTCTTCCATGGTTTATATTCTCAAAAAGAAGTTATACATCTGTAATTTATACTATCTTTAGAAAAAGCAATATAATGTTGCCAGTGGTATTTTTACTTCATTTGTATCAATCACTGAAATAGTTAGTAATATAATAAAGACCTATGTGATAGCAATGAACTGAGATCTTGGTGACACTTTTATCATTCATTATCTGTTCTGTTTTTTTCCTTTAAGCTCCAAGATGCTTTCATGAAAAACAGACAGAGAGAACATCATTCGTCTATATTACAAATCATAGCAAAGTATGAGTAGTATTTACCAATATTATGAAAGACTGAGTGGCTTTATAATTACTGTAAAAAAATCCAAAATTTGCCTCGCTTTAATAGCCTTGGAAATGTCATTATGTAGATAGGAAATAAATGAAGTCAGGATATCAGATAGTAAAAAGATCCTCTGATTTTATTAGCTTATCAGACCTTTTTTGACTACCCACTATGAGCCAGACATGGTGCTAAATTTTGGAGGCTTACATCAATGAAGATATCGTTCTTTGCTTTAAGGTCTTCATGATGTATGAAATGAATTATAGTGAGGCAATTTGAATCAAAACCTTAGAAAGTAGGATAAGTTTCATAAAAAGTGTGCACAAACAATAAAATTACCTTCTTAGTCCTGTCCTGAGTTTAAATCATCTTGCCTAACCAAGCAGATGAGAAGGATGTTTCAGTCTGGCCAAATAGCAGAGAGCAATAGTGAGGGATGAATAGCAAAAGAACATCCAAGATCTGTCAGAGAAACTCTCTGGTTTCAATATAGGACAAGGCACAATCAATGAAGCAGTGTGATGTTATGGAAACACACAATTTTCAGAACCAGACAGACATGCAGGGAGACATACAGTTTTCTATGAAGCATTTGAATTTGGGAATGTTGAGGTATTTGACCCTTACATAAAGTGACAATAAAATAAATTCCTTGCCAGGTTGTAATGAGGTATAAATAAGTTAAAATGGTTCAAGTGCCTAATACTGTCCTTGTCACATAGTAGGTTAACTCCCCTTTCAACTGGACAATAAAAATAAGCTTCCTTCTGCGGCACAGAACTAGTCTAACCATAGACAGCTCTGTAGCTGTTCTCAAGGTCACAAAACTGCAGTGAGTTACTAGATTTTGGCTATATGACTTACCTACCACATAAGGGTGTAGGGAGGATTCATTCATTAATGCGTGTAAAGCACTTTATGATTCATTGGTTAAAAGCACTCGCGAGTGCAAGTCCCCTTACTAAGCATTACCACCTGCAGATTCCACTGCTTTCTCCCAGAAACATTTCGAAAGAGAAGAGATGCCTTTTAGGAAAGCAAATTTTCTCGTGTTTTCCTTCTGCCACCACTAGAAGAAAAATGCAGTATTTCAATGAGAAATATTACCACATCGCTTGTTCTTGAGAGATTTCCAGAAGAAATACCACAAAAATGCTTTTCTTTGGGGGTATTTGGACTAAAATTCTTACAGATTGAATATATGTCAACATAGCTCACATGTAGTATATAGTCTGGTTTTTATTGTTGTTATTCTAGAAGGGTGACATGTGGAAATCCTAGGAATTTCTTTATTTGATGGAGGGCGGAGGATGATCAATGAGCTAACATGAAAAGCAAACTTTGCTGAATAATTCTGACCAATACAGAACTCTCATTTACAAAGTGAGAAAAAAAATCACTCAAAAGATTAACAAAGCAATGCCAATGAAAGTATAAGCACATATTTTCCAAAGGAAATTTCTTTATTTTTTGAATGTAGAGGGTGGTAACAGATTGTATACCTTTTTTCTAGAAGGCTTCTTTCCAATAGAGAATGGCATTAATGCCCCATCATTTGACAAGAAAATAGTTACTTCCCTTCCCCCTCCCTGTAAATAAAAAGTAATACTTCATTAAATGAACACAGAAAATGGACAACTACTGAATTCACAGAATCATATAGAGTAATGGTATCCTAAAATAGTGGAATCCATCGTTTGATTGAGCAACTATATGTAATCCACTTTTCTAGCCAATGGAACCACCAATAGGCAGGCAATGAGAGTAAGTAAGAGTATTGCCTTTAGACACCAGAATTCACATTCTAGCACAGGCCCTCAGTGGTTATAAACAGCTGGACAAGTTGCTTAACTTTTCTAATTTTCACCTTCTCAGTGGGAAAACTGGAGGGAACAATATCACCCCTTATATTACTTGGGAGGATTAGTATAAAGTGAATTTTATTTTGAGACTGTTCAAAAGTCGATGGTGATGCTATTGCTGCCGCTGCTGCCGCAAATGAAATTATCTGGTTATCCAGGAGCTTACAGTCTATGTGGGGAAACCAAACAAACCCCAAAACAGATTTTTAAAATTAGAGATTATATGGGAGAACACACCGTGTGAAATATTAAATCAATTTTGTGGCAAATTTCATAGATTTAGAATTTTATGATTAGTAATGATTACATTTCACAAACCCCAATTCTGCACATGCTCACTTTTTGTGCTCTTTTTTCTTTATATGCCAACAGCCAATATCTATTACACTCATTATAGAATCTAGGTATTTATTTGTTATTGGTTAATTGGTTGTGGTTTTGTTTTATTTTTTTATCTTCAATACCATTTCAGTAATCTATCAATTATTGAATAATAAGATGGTGATAAATATGAAATTATGCTCACTCTCCTCAAAAACAGGGTCTGAGATTCTAACTCTAGATATTAACACTGCCACGACTAACTTTTAAGTGTTCACTAACGTAAAAAGACTGGGTTAAATTTCTCCTCTCTACTTCAAGCCAAACAGACCACGCTCATTCTCACACACACAGAGAACATGAAACATTCTTTCTCTCTAGTGTGATTGATGACTCCAAATTACTTAATCTTGGTCTATTTTCTTTAAATGAGATGGCCTTGTGTGTGTTCATTTGAGTAAAAGGTTGGCTATCTGACTTTCAGAATCTATACCTAATTAAAAAGGCAAAATACAAGTTTTAATTTCTTCCTGTATTCCTGTTAACTAAAAATTCTTCAGTATCCCATGCTAAACCTTTCGTCTCTGACCCCAGCCTTGTCAGTGCTGCCACCTACAGGAAGATCTGGTAGCAAAACAATGAAGCATTCCTGTGAAACCCTGCAACTGAATGTACCTCCTTCTATCCCTACACTGACCTCTTTAAGCCACTCCTAATACACACGAGGAAAAGGTGCACACATATGCATATGTGGACGCATTCACACATTTTCCAGAGTTTCCCCACTCAGATGTTCCATGTCCAGATGGTTTACACCGACAACGCTACTAAAAGTCAGCATCCTAAATTTTAATTGTCTATCCTCTCCTTCAACCTAGTCTACATATTTTTGAAAGCAAAAATTAATAGTCTCTTGTCTGCCATGCCTATGGAATAGATTTTTATATCCACTTAGACTCAGACTGCAATGTCAGGCTGGGCACTCATGTTGTAATTACATAGCATAAGGAAAAAGGTTGAGTGATGTGGTGAATAAAGCATTGGCTTTTTGCTAGAGATACAGGTTTCAATTTGACCTATAGTTCTACACAAAATGAATAGTCTTGGTCCTGTCCCTCAGGGATGGTGGTCTACGTCAGAAAACCCCTGTATATAATTCAACACAGTAGGCAGTCCTGTTGAGAGTTGGAACTATATTTGCAAAGAGGATTAATACTTCCCCACTTAGAGAGGAAGGGAGAATGAGAAACTTTCTTGCTAAGACTTCAATTCCTTATATACATTCACACCTGAGTTGTTTGTACTTGTCTCAGAGAAGCAATGATGTCCATTTTCAAAACCAAGCTAAAAATGTCTATATGCATGTTGTTCTTCATATGCTTGATCTGGCTATACTTTTGGTAAAGAAATAGGGCAATTTCCTCTCAAACCCTTAGGCCAACATAACCATCAAGGACATATAATTTTCTCAGCTGTGCCAAATGATGGGCCAGAGAAGCAAATGTGTAAATTCAAGTGCCTGTTCAGTCAAATTGGTTGTAGCTTCCTGAAGAGCTTTGTTGAGAAGAAGGCTGAGATAGAGCCAGCATTCAGCAGGAAATTGTACCCTCATTAAAATAATGGCTGCCAGAGGTGGGATCCATGGAGGCAGTCTGTGTGTATAACCTATTTTGCCATCCTCATCTAGGTGCTATAAAATTAGAAAGAGTTCTCTTAAAAAAATATTTCCCCCACTAGAGAAAACTCCACAGGAAATATAGAAATATTGAAAATGATGACATCAACTTAAATATATAACACATTTTCCATCATATATAGACAGGAAGTCAACTGTTATTGGCAGGGTGTTGAGTGAAAACAGAATTGTGGGTCTGATCCATTTAGATGATTTGGGAAAAGTTGTAAGTAGGGCAGTATGGAGAAAGGAGACTGAACCGCATTCCTATTTTAAGTCTTGTTAACCAATTTGCTAGCACTCTGACATGACTCATGTAGTCACACTGGCAGATCCTTGGAAGACCATAGCCTAAGATTGGCTCATATGCTACAAGATTTTTTATCTGAGGTAGTAATTATTCTCGTCTCCATGCTGCTTGGGTGGAGCCACATCTTGTGGCTACTTCTTTGACTTCCTGCCTGGTGCTGACCTTCTGACTTGCCTTCATCCAGACCTCTGATACCTGTCCATCCTTCAGTCCTGGATTACTCACTGGGTATGAGTGCTCATGGGACCCCTCACAGCTTTGTCTTGGCAATATATTTCAAGTCTCCAGCAAAGGGAAGATCTTAGGAAAGAGGTAGAAACACAAATTAAAATAGGTCCATGGTAAATCAGATTAGGAGATTACCTTGGAGAATGTGGGGAGGACAAGCTAGATGTAATATCTCAGGGGAAATGTTCTGTGTGGTCCCATAAAAAAGTTCAAGCAGATGATTAAGGAATGCTTGGGTCACATCTATTGTAGGAAATAGAGAATATTAAAAAATCATTTTTTCTCAAGAATCTTGGAAACTTGGTGCCTTAATGAACTGTTGAAGGAAATTCTGGGCAATATAGTGGTATAGTGTCAGGACAACAGTGAGGGAAGGAAAAAGAAGGTGTGATCAGGGAGGAAAGAGGGAAACATATACTCACATTAGGTAATGTGCCACGCTAATTCTTTGCTGCAATTCCCTGGGGGGTCTGGTGATCCTTAATACCACTCACTCCTGAGTCTCAGATGATCATTTCAGTGGCAATTAAACCAGGGGTGAATGTGTGTGTGTGTGTATGTGTTTTAATAAAGTAGGCTTATGTGAAATTGTTTCAGGAAAAAAATACATCCCCAGAGCAACATGATTTTCATTCCCAGGCTCCTTCTTTTCTTTCCCACCCTCTAAAATAAAATAAAAGACCCTGACTCTAAGATTTAGTTTGAGAATGTCTGGTTTAATCCCTGCTGTTAGAATTGGGTCAATCAACATGCCAGGAAGCAGCAGAACAAAGCACACTTTAGTTAAATCCTAAATGGGAAAGTGCTTCTTAAATTCACTGTTTCTTGCTTACTGCGTATTCACATAAAAGTGCCAGAAATCTTACCCATTTCTTCACCATAAATTTCTGAAGGATCAGAAAGAATAAGATATCTTCATAAGGCATGGAAACATTGTAGGTATGTGTTGATGAATAAAGCACCCAGTGAACAAGAGATACTCCAAAAAATAGTTCTAAAGAGATTAATTTATTTTACTTTTTAAAAGAACTTAACAGAAATGAAACATAAAAAGGCATCTAGCAATTTAAATGTTTCATAAATAAAAGGTGTAGCATAGAGAGTTTTTTCATTAAATCAACTTGCAAGAAATCTTCTACTTACACTGTTATCATAGTTCATTTTTTGGTATGAAACTTCTCTTTAAAGTGATACGAAAAAAGTTAAAGGCAAGAAAGATTATCTCCTAACAACTCACAAATCTCAACAAACTTTTTATCTTCAAGGAGGGGAACAGAGAGTGCAAAAAATTACACTAATTACAGAAAACAAAATCTTCAAAGTTGTTTACACATATTTTTAGCTAATCTAAAACTTCCTAGAATAAGATACAGAAAAAATGCTTGGAATAAAATCTGAGGCCATCCATGGTTTGACTGAGAAGAAAGTCCCCAACTTAGTATATTATTGTTCATCAAATTCTATGGTGCCCAGATCAAGTACAGAGCAGTATTCCAATCGCTAGAAATCACAAGGCCCAACATACCCTTGAAGACTCACTTGATGTTTGTTCTGTGTCACACATGGCAGAATTCAAATACCTTAACACTTTAATCTCTATGTAAGAAGTGTGATACCAAGTAATTAGTTCCCTTTCTTTTCACTGAGGGAGTGAACTGGCAGAGAGGAAGTCCCACAAGAGCTCCTTAAGAGAAAGGAGAAGGAGCTCGAAAAGCACAATTGAATCATTTTTACTGAATCATATACTTTCCAAATATCAGCAAATGTAATAAGATAGACACTGTGGCATCCTGGACACCACATCAAGGTAAAATCTTTGCAAAAACCAAAAAGATTGCTGTGCTAAATAAGGTAAGAATCACAGTGGGAAGCTGGCTAGATTTTTAATTGTGTGGCTAAATAGGAAGAGCTGGAGGGTAAGGAGAAGCCTCAAAATCAGAGTGAATTCCTAATTTACTGCAAAGACCAAATCAGAGTAAAGCTAAAATAAATGTAAAGATTTCAAAATAAAATTTTTCTCTTTATGTTACCTCAAGAAAGACTGGAGCTGGCTTTTGACCATAGAAAATTGATATTATTGTTACTTTGGATAGGAATAGTTTAGCTTTTTTTCATACTCGTGGTGATGTCACAGCATGAAGACCATCAGCTATTTAGGCCATTCCCATGCTCAAGAAGTCTAGGTCAGCTTTGGGTTTAACTGACTACCTGAACATTTGTTTTCTTCTGTGATAGCCTAGTCCAGAAGCAGGAAAAGGATAATGTGTTCCCCAGAGAACATCAGGAGTGGAGTTTACAAGGGGTCATGGTAGATGCTCTGTCTTGTCAACTACCACAGGCATTGGCTTCTTTTTTTTTAAGTAGTCACCATGATGTACATTGGATTCCAGAACTTATTTATCTTATAAATTTATCTTATAACTGGAAAGTTTGTACCCTTTGACAAACATCTTCCCATTTCTCCTACCCGCCCCCCTAGCCAACCCCAGCAGTCACCATTCTACTCTCTGCTTCTATGAGTTTGACTTTTTAGATTCCACATATTACCTCGCTGTGACTGGCTTATTTCACTTAGCATCATGTCTTCCAGGTTCATCTATGTTGCCACAAATAAGATTTTCTTCTTTTCTATAGCAAAATAATATTTCATTGTGTGTATATGTATGTGTACAAGTGTGTGTGTGAATATTGGATATTAACCCCTTATCAGATATAATACATGGTTTGCAAATATTTTCTCCATTCCACAGGTTGCCTTTTCATTGTGTTCCTTGTTTCCCTTGCTGTTCAGAAGCTTTTTAATTTGATGTAGTTCCAATTGTTTATTTTTGCTTTTGTTGCCAGCAATGAGTTCTTTTCAAGTCCTCTTATTTCTGGTGTTATGTTTCTATGATTCAGATCACCTCCTTAATGTTAATTTCATGCCCTCTGTTTTACCACCTGACCATTTGCTTTTGACTTTGGCCATCTACTTTTTTCTCCATGTCCTGGTTTCTACAAGCTCTACTTTTCTGTGCTGACTTTTCATTCACTCAATTTCTGCCTTGGTTTTGCCTTTCCTAACTTCTGGTCAAGTAACCCCAACGTTCCTGGTTAGTAAATTGTCCCAAGCTCTCAGAATTCTTGGGACTATGTATGGAAGCAAAACTGTTAAAGTAATTGCTCCTTAAGTTTCATACCTCTAAGTCTTAGGAGTGGACATTGAAATCACTAAATTGATTAGTGTTTTGAGAAAATTACTATTTATATTTTTATTGAATATACAAATTATGATAAATACTTGCAAAAAGAATTTTAATATAATGCCTCCATATAACTGAAGATTGCTTAATCTGAAAAAGTGATCTAAAAAGAAAGAAGTGCAGTTAACTGTTAGCAGTACAATCAAGATTAAAAGTTAAAGTATAGTATTAATATATATGTTTATTATATAGTTAATATATATATTTAGAATTTCATGTAGAAGTTTTTAATGATCATATCATGAAATTACTTCAGATAGAAAATTATTCTATGTAGAAGAGAGGAGTTATAAAAAAATATTTTTATTATCTGTTATTTGTCCATGAGTTGTTGAAATGTGGCTTCATTATGAATTCAATGAAGTTTGCATTTTCCACAATTAGTTTTTGTCTCTTTCCAGGGAGTAATAAGTCCCTCAACTTCACTTGTAGTCACAAGACCCTCTGAAATTGAAGTGAGAAGTGAAGAAATCACCTGCCTTTCAAAACAGTAAAAGATAAAAGACAATTTTTGGTACTTGCTGGCAAATTAAACTTCAGAGTAAATAAATTTACTTGAATTTCTATTTTTTTAGACAGTATTGTTGTCTTTCCATACCATGATCACCAATACCTATATCTGACATTTTAGGGCATATCCCATTTTATTTTTACTTCTAACAATATAATTTCAAAGAAAAAAATTAAGATTGACTGGAATAACTTCTACTGGTTCTTCAGATAAAACACAAATCCCTAACACAGTCTACAGGCTGCTTCTGCCTCATTGCATTTGTCTAGCCTCATTATGGACCTTTCTTTCCTTGCTCCCTTCACTCCAGATTCTTATGTCTTCTTTCTGTTCCTTTATACCACAAGCCTAACGTCCCTTTTGTTTCCTTCTTCGCCCTTCATAGCATCCCTACCATTCTTGATCATTTCCTACTCATTTTAAGTCAGGTTCATCTGATATATCAGTTCTTTTCTTTGGGCAGTATAAATATTCTGATTTAAAATTGTTTGAAGATCTGTCTCCTCTTCTATAATATAAGCTCCACAAGAGCAGGAACCATGCTGATCCTGTGCAATCCTCTACATTCAGTGCTTAGCGTGGTTCCTTGTATTTGGCAAGGATTGAACAAATAAATGAAGAATGAATGGAAGAATTAAAATTCATCACCTTTCTGTTAATAAGAATTTTGCTTTTTCCCAGTGTTTGTACCTTTTTATGTCAAATTGAAGTAGGATCTGGCTGTAAGAAAATGTAATCTTGTCAAAGTGGGGTGGTGTTGACACTTATGAGAAAATAAATAGAGAATAAGAAGCATGCAGATCTAGTTGTTCTTCCTCATTAAGTCCCTGAGGAAAGTACGATTATAGAGCATAAGGCCAAACCAGGGGTTTGACTCCAGACTTCATTGAGAACTTTGACAAGCCAGGCTCTATACAACGGAAGCTCCTTTTAATTAAGCTAAATTGGCCTAAAAATAAATAGGCCACAATCTTTGATTTCCCTTCCTCCACCAATTCCTTTGGATCTTTGATCTTATTATTCTAGTGCTAGGAAAGACCAGCCATGAGTTCTCAGGCATCAAGAAGACAACAGATAAGCCAAGGATCTTGAGCAAACACAAGGGTCTAAGAGCCTTTGCTGAAAGCTGGGGTGGAGGGAAGGAGCTGGAAGAGGGGCTAGTGCTGCTGGTTGGGAACTAAACTCTGAGAAACTATTGTTCTAGTGTGTAAGAACTCTGGTAACTAGAGAACGGAGGTCTAATTAATCTCTGTTTTCATGGGACTCTCCAAAAATGTGTGTGGCTACTTTTTAATCGTTCATAATATGTTAGAGAATAAAAATGTTTCTAATACTTTTAAATTCTATGCAACTTGATATTTTCCTTTTTCTGTATTATAGAAATTTGTATACTTCCATCAAATAGATGAGTTTTTATATAAGGAGGATTTTGATGATATGTATTAGCCCAAGTAATGACTATCTGTGATAACTTGACAGTAATCTTTTCAGTTAAGGTCTTTCTTCATTTGTTCCTTCATTTAGTGAATATTACTGAGTTCCTTTTAGGTCCTATACTGCTGCCTATATTCTAGTCCTATTAGTTCCTATACTGCCTAGATTCACCATGTCAAGTGTGACTAACACAATGCCCTGCTTTGATGCCTCTTTGTAGCTTATCTTTCAGTAATGGAGACAGAGAGTAAATGAATAAGCAAACATATATATCAGAAAGTAATAAGTACTGAGACAAAATAAAGACATATAAAAGAGTCAGGTAAAGCACAACTAGAGGTGAGTATGTGTAGGATTCTAATAAATATATTAAGGAAAGACTTCCTGAAGAAGACTATATGTGAACAAAGACCTGAATGAAGCAATGGAGCCAGCTGTTAAAAATCTGGGAAACAGCAGCCCACATGGAGGAAACAGCAAATACAGAGGATCTAGGGCAAGTACAAGCATGGCATGTTCAAGGACTGGCAAGGAGGTCAGGACAGTGTAAGTGTCGTAAGGAGTAGGATGTAGGAGACAACACTGAAGAGATAGCCAAAGACCAGATCATACACAACTGTGCAGGCTTACAGATTTTATCTGAACGTGCTGGGAAATCACTGGACAGTTTTCAGAAGGAAGTAACATGATTTGAATTATACTTTTAGAAAGTTCCTCTGGCTCTGGAGAGGAGAATATACTGATGGGAAGTAAAAGCAGGAGCAGAGATCAGTTTTGAGGCTATTACAGAGAGGAAAAAAGAATGTCCCCTAGGTTTTTGGCCTATCACCTGGTGAATACTGGAGCTTTCTATGAAGTTTGGAAACACTGACACTGGTTGGAGCTGGAATCCAGGGGTTCTCTTTTGGATGTGTTAACTTTGAGACACCTATTAGCTAGCAAAGTGGACAAACTGAGTAGGTAGCTGACAATTTTAGATAAAAGTTCAAAGGATAAATCAGAAGAGAACGTATAAATTTAGGAACAAGCAGCATATAGATGCTATTTAAAACCAAATGTCTAGATGGGATCACTTAGGAAATGATGGTAAAGAAAACTTAGTTATTTGAAGAGTGAGCCATAGGTACTCCAATATCAAACCTACTACATCTACAGTCCTAGAATCTAAGAGAAAGAAACATTTCACAAAAGGACAAATCAACGATGTAGATTCACTAGGCTGAATAGTATCAAGAAGTCAAGAATGAAAAGATTGGAAATTGACCATTAGATTTGGTAAATTGGAGGTCGGTAAGCTTGACAAGTTGATTACAATATAGTGCTAGGAATAAACACCAGACTGGAGATATGTTCAAGAGAAAATGAGAGGTTAAGGGGTATGAACACAAAGTAAATACAAGGTTTTAAGGTAGTTTGCCTATAAAATGCTGCAGAGAAATGGGCCACTAGCTAGATAGAGCCATGAAGATATAGGATTTTTTTATTATCAAGACTGAAAATATTATAGCATGTTGGCATGCTGATGGGAATGATCCAGTAAAGAGGGGAAAATCAATGATGCAAGAGAGAGAAAGCACGAAAGTAAAGACCTTTAGTAGGTGAGAAGGGAAGGGATCTGGCTTACCAGTGGAGAGATTGGCTTAGGATAAAAGCACAGAAGGTCATCTATTGTAAGAGACATAAAGGCAGCGTATGAAAGTCCTGATGCATGTAAGACCCTAGATTTGATAGTAGAAAGATGAGGAATGGGTCTTTTGATTAATCCTGTTTTCTACATAAAATTCAAAAGCAAGGTCTTAATTTGAGAGTGACAGTAGAGTGTAGGGGTAGAAGGCATTATTTAAAGATCTGAGAAGAAAGGGAAAGGCATGCAACAGTCAGAGTTCAGAGGGTGAATGAACTGGAGGTAGACCCACCAGGCAATGCAGAAGCCCCTTGTTTGGGACCCATCCTGTGCCACACCTCACACTCACTAGGTGCACTTTTTAACTCCAGACATGGCTGAGCACCTAGGGGCACAAGGGTGGAATCTGACAGCACCTGCCTCAGCAGCACCGCCTATCTCTCCCTCTCTATCCCAGGGCTCCTCTGCAGCTGCCATGCAGATTGTCTGATGAATCCCTCAGCTGTTATTGAGCATGTGAACCTGAATGTACAAGGGAGATAAAAACCTTGATTTTGGAGAATGGAAGTGGTGTGTAAATATGTCCGCTCAGCTCCTAAGGCAGTTGTGAGGTGCATTCTATAAGGCTCTCCAGAAGATTCCCAAGAGGATAGAGTCCAAGGGGTGATCAGCTGATTAACAGGCCTAGTCTTTCCTTCCTTCCCTATCTCACTTTTCCCAGTTCAAACTCCCATTTCTTTGCATTATTTGCCAAAATAAGCTACCTACATAAAAGCCCTTGTCCCAGGTTCTGCTTCTTGAGGGACTCAAGCTAAGTCACCTACTATGAGGAAGATACACACTAAATTGCTTTCTCCAAGATGGGAAATGATTATGCTTAACCTTTTACCATCTTTTCATGATTACTCTTCTACCCAACCATATGGCATTGAAGAAAGTTGGCCACATTTGCAAGTGCAGGCTCCAGCCATATAAATACAAAGAATTCTGGAGAATACAGATCCTTCTGGGGACCAGTTATTTATGCCCTTTACTTAGTTAACCACATGCTTTAGCCAAGCAAGTCAATCAAGCCAGGAAATGAAAGACAACATGTAAAAATTAAAATTAGGAGAAGATTCCCAATGACAGCAAATTTATTTCTACTAGAATGATAGATAACTATACAGACTCTAAAAAAGGAGGGGAAATTGTTGTAGATTCCTGAATTGTCTTTCAGCTTCCATCTCTCCCTCTCTGTGGGACAGCCTTCTGCTGTTCTTGGCCTTCTCCTCTCAACCAGCTCCAGAGAGCAGGTCACCAGAGAGTAGGAGAAGTACTTCTTGGCTAACAACCTTTTCAGGTGGTTGGCCTCCAACCTGGACTATTGGGAAGGGCTCCTGGGACTGATTCTCCTGATTATTTTCCAAAGCAGCTGGCCTCTTCCCACTACTCATGGGGTGGGGGGAGTCGAGAGGAAGCAGTCAGAACAAAGGGGAGACCACAGAGCACTGTCAGGTGGAGGGTCAACACACCCCACTGCCAAGCAAGTGTAATCTCTCTCCAGGGCTCAGATCACTCCCTCCATCCCTTGGATCTGCCCACTAAGGGCCAAACTGTCTCCTTGGCCAGCCGGCTTGCCTCATGATTCTTGGAAACGCATCTGTATCTTTCATAAAATATTACAGGGAACATCCAGAACATTCATAACATGTTCATAAATATAAATCTTTAAATGAAATGATATTTTTCCTTGGATGAAATGAACTTGTTGAAAAAAGGAGCATTTGGCATTCCTCAAACAGCTTTGGATCATGTGCTGTTTAAGTAACTGTCGGTTCACTGCTGGGTTCGTTGACACTTGGTTCTTTAATGGTGCTTATAGTGAATAATGCTGTCTGCACAGAAAGGGTAAAAAAATTCACACCATTGTCTACTGGATGATGGGAATGGATATTTCTGATATGCTTCTTAAATTTGAAGCCTAAATTCTCTTCATATGTAATCTACAAGAAGTCAAAATAATTATTTTACCCAAATGCTGTGTGCACAGGTTCAGTCTATTTTTATAGAAGAAAAAAAATTCAACAGATGGCTAAAAAGAGTAGTTTAAGACATCAAAAACAGCTGAATAAACTTTCAATAGTCTGGGGTAAGTGAGAGAGAGAGAGAGAGAAATAAGCTTATATTTTAACATTCTAGCCCATTATATACTTACATGCATTGTGGGTTTGTTGAGTTATGTTACAAAATATATTTTAACATATATTCACTGATTTTTTTCAAATAAGAACATATAACTCAAAGGGATGATATAAAATCATGTAATTATAATCATATGTAATACAATTGTAATATTTAACTATATATAATGCATATATTAATGATAATCATAATTATAAACACAATTATTATTTTATTTTTCATAATCATTTTCCTTTGTAAACAATAAATTTAACCACATACTAAACAAATAATGTTGCTTTATCAACTTTACTACAGGGTAGAACAGGCAATATATTTCTGTATTAAAGGTTATGGAATAATAAATATGTCTTCATTGAATGTTCCCAGCAGTCTGGATTTGTTAAAAATTTTGTGGAGAATTTGATCAGGACAAAATTTTTCTGAAAATTATGACCTCGAAAAAGATAAAACAGTACAAATGTCCTGTACAGCACACCAGAATGGGGTTAAGGAGGCCTAAGTCTCGTCTCTGTTCAACTGTTAACTTATTTTTGTGACAAAATTGCCTGAGCTTTCTAGGCCTCTGTTTCATCAACTCTAAAATGAATAGGTTGAACTACATAATATCTTAGTATTCTTCAGCTCTAACATTTAATGATTCTAATAGAGTTGGCCTTACCCATATTGTATGTTGCAGTTAAAGGGAACAAAAACCTGGCCTGTCCCCCACCTTTTCCTTTCTGCTCCTCTTCTTCTAGCCCAAAATGTCTTCCCTTCCACAAGGCTGTAATAGGAAAAAGTACTGGGAAGAGCACCCATTATTGGCTCTTAACACATTATCTGAAATTAGTCCCAATTACCAGTTGCATAGAGGAAACACAAATTTATTAAGAGGTGTGAATCTCCGGCATGCTCAGCCTCCCAACCTGCTAGCCTGAGGAGCTCAGAGCAGTGGGAGAGGCCAGAGTACTAACCTGAAATATCTGGCCAACAGGGAGATGAGGAAACCAAATGGGCACATCTCCCTCCATTTTATTGTTAGTAGCAACTGCCATCGCCATTATTAGATTTTTCCAAGCAATGGAGATAAATTTTGGAGGCGGCCTCTAACACCACGCCCCACTTTTACCCCTGTTATAAACACTTTGCCCAAAGTGTTATAAACACTTTGCAAAAATAAAAATAAATGTCTTTACTGGAGTTAAGATCTTCTTTTCAGTGCTCCTTCTGTCATTCACAGAAAGTTAGTACCTTCTATTGGAAGCAGCCCAGCTAAAATTGCTATTAGTATTAAAACACATCATTTAGTTCATGCAGCCTACAACCTGTAAATATTTATTAAAAATTCATTTTCCAAGCATTGCAACTGCTCATTTAACATTATTAGGATGCAAACATCTTTGATTCTTAATTATTATAGTCTTAAAATATATTGGCTTAATTTGACATTAACCATTCTTCCAATCTTGATGTTTATTATCTAATGGCCTGTTCTCTTCCACAAGTTCACAAATTGATTTTTGCTAATGTGTTACAGAGTCCATCCAGATATCTAAATTCTTACAAATTCCTCTTCAAAGATAATATTACTTTAATAATGTTAAGCACTGTTCTAGGCCTAAATTCTTGAATGAATGCTATTTTATGCTATGACAACAAACTATTTTCTTAAGTTTCCTATGAGTGTATATATCTTATATGCATCTAAAATTTGTCTTTCTTCATAAATCCAAGACACAAAAATGTAGAATTATCACAAAAAGAGAAAAATTAGGAAGTAATTAGGCATGCCACAAAAAAAGATATCTCTGTTATAAAAGAATTTCCTAAAAATCTTTCAACTAGCAATCTGTCATTCAATTTATAGTAAGTTGATTTAATACTTTCTCAAAATCCATTTATTACAAAAAATAAGATGATTTTCTTATTCCTTAGGATGTCATTGTTTCTAAGCTTAAACATCACTACCAAGAAATAAAATGGCTTATCCACATGATGGGCCAAGAATTATAATAAATCTGTATTCTTAAATTATATAACCATTGAGGGTGAGAGAAGCACAGGATTTTCCAAAGTATAGAAATAAAGAAATATACTAGTTCCAGCCAAGTTCCTTTCTAATTTTATTCCACCTCTTTATTCCACCAAATCTGTTTAATTAGCACATTACTTGGCAGTTTGTTATCTTGTATGAACATTTGTTAATTTTTACTGGATTCCATATGTAAAATTCCAAGTGATAGATTAAATGTGTTAATTATATGAAATTGTAGCTACAAATCTTATCTTTCTCTGCTTTCTTCTTGCCTCAGCTTTCTTCAAAGATATATTAGAAAACAAGATTTCTGCAGATTGTTTTTGAAATAAAATTCATAATGTGTGTGTGACTTTTTAGAAGGTTCTAGTCTCATAATATCTGTCATCTTGTCTCTTCCTTATTATGCTTTGAATGGACAGGAAACAGTAAGTTGTGAGCTACATGTCAATATGGACTCAGATTCCCTTTGAAGGGGATAGAAACATACAACTCCCATATTTCTTAAATATGACTAAAATCTGGAAATGGGTTTTCCTTAACAGTCTCCTCCTCCTTATAGGAGCACAGTCTGTAACCTCCTACCTGGCCTGTCTGGAGGCTTATATATGGCCACATAAAGGAGCCTGAAGGACACCCATAGAAATGGCTTACTTGTAGTTCTTCTAAAAAGTCTCCCCCATCTTCCATCATGCCCCCATTCCTCTCGCCTTCTCTCTAAAGCCTTCTAGACAGAGATCCAGGGCAGGCATCCCTGTTGACCTGATGGCACAGCCAGCCCTAGCCACACGCAAATGAAAAATCTGCTAATTTAAAAGATAACTAGCTATTTTGGGTCTTCACACTGGCACCTCTCTTTTCCTGTTTTTCCAGACAAACCGGGAAAGATATATACAATATTACCAAGCCAAACTATTATGGAGGTTGCAAAATTTTATTTCCTGTGAAGAACTAAGGTTTAATTAGCTAAAAAGGAAGTGAACAGAAGAATGATAAGTAAAAGTTGGTCTCTGTCTCTCTAGTGAGATTATTCTCAGTACTTCTGAACTTTATTATCCAAACAATGAGGGGATGGCGTGACTTGGCGCCTCCAATAATCTCATACTCATTATTGCTCATGTAAAGTTGTGAAGAGGCTGTCAGCTATTGCAGTGGCTTTGGACTAAGGAGAAGCAAACCTCAAAAGGTTTGTGATTTGGAGAGAGTTCAGATATGCTTCCAGAATTTGGCTGCTTGTCCAAAGCTTATCCGAACTATCTGAACCTTTTAAGTCTTCAGAATTGGCCTGAAAATTTCTGGCTCTTTCTAACTGGACCTGGCTTGGAACCACATAAGGATGGACTTTTACAAAAAAAATTTTGGCACCTCTGGTTCTGAAGCTGTTAATAACAAACTGCAAATAAGAAATTAACCAAGAAAAAATGTACTTTAATATCCATAGAGTATGGATATTTGTGAAAACTTTTATAACATTGAAATGCTGTATTGATCCTTTATAATAATTTGATGATGTATGAACTAGGGTAAATAATTGTCTCAGTTTGTCAAGGGCTGAGACATTTCCTTGAATGTGAGACTTTTCAGTTCCAAAAAGGGGAATGTCCCAGGTAAATTAGAAGAAGTCAGTGACCCTAATATGAACATTTCAGTAACAGACCAAATTCTGGCTAAAATTCACAGTAGAATGTAATGAATGGCATATCTATTAATTGTCTTTTAGTTTATAGGTTTATCTATGCTTAATTATTACATAATTAGAGCTTTGACCTTAACCAAAGACTTTAAAAGATTACCCTTTTTTCTACTGGTTCTGTGATATGAAATACAAGCACATTTGATTTACAAGTGGCTATAATAAAGATGTACTCTTACACGAAAAAAAGTAAAGCTGTTTGAGAAAAAAAAGTATGAATAAAAATTTTTGATTTTTATTCTATGTTATGACCATGAGCTAAAATTCCATCTTAATAAAATCAAAAACCAAAAGAGAAATTACATTTATATAATTACTTTATGGAATATTTTAAGATAGTTTTCTGGGCTAAGGTACAGTCTAATAAATAACAATGATCCCAAGAATTATAAGAATTATAAACTACATTGCTATCCCTGAACTTTCAATTTGCCCCAAAAGGATATCTCTTTAATATTTTCTTAGAACATGTACTTTTCTAAAATTATATTCATTATTTTATTTCCTTTTCCTTATCAAACAGAACCAAGGAATTTCCTTAAAATTGTCTTCAGTGAAAACCCCACCTTCTCTACCCCAACCTTCTCACTCATTCCTTCCAAAAGGACTTCAACTTTCTTTCCCGGAACCAGAAGGGCCCTGGGACTATGGTGCTTTACTATCCCCACCAAGACACTCTTGAAAGTTAAGGGGGTTCTGTTAATAATTAAACTGGGAGACAGCAGGCATACATCTGAGATTATCTAGAGGGTATGCCCCAAACAATCACACAAAAGTATATCATTTACAACGTGTATAGTCTACAAAGCATATAGATGACAGTTTTAAAATGTGGTTCTGAGCCCCCATGCATAACTTTATTTAATTAGTAGTGGTCCCCTTTCCCCTCTCATCCCCAACCCTCCCCACACAAATATAAATTTCTTTTCCTTCCCTGTGTTTCTCCTAAGTTTATCTCGGTGCTGCAGCTTCGGCAGTTAGCCGGGTTTTCAGGAAGCGGGTCCGTTCCCCAGATCCTTCACGATCTCTGGTGTTTGCCTTCCCTCTCTCCTTCTCTTCCTTTCTGCTTTCTTGCCTTCCATGTGTTCTCCTTTGAAATTCCAGAATTTGGTTATGGTCGTGGTACAGTGGAGGAGTTATTTTTCCATAATGATAATATTTTTCCCTTTAATAATCTTGGGTTTATCTGGTCTTTAAATACTTCACCACTTTATTAATATCTTGTAAATAACTAGGTTTTTTTTTTTTTTCCTTTCATGTTCAGGCTCTTCTGTGAGGAAATTAAAACAAACTCTTCAGTTTTGAAATAGCCTTCTTCTTCCCTTTTCATGTGAGAATTATAACCCCAGAGACCTGTGAGTCCCAAAGTAGACTTGGCTCTTTGCTCCCAGGGAGCCTTGTAACTCACAGGGAGCCACAACTGGGGGTAGGCTGCCCAGTTTTCAGAGTTCCTCTCAGTCAGTACATAAATTAGACCTCTTCCAGGAGCTCTGTGATCTAGCAAGAAAAAAGCAGCCTCAAAATCAACCCACAATAAAAGAAAAAAATAATAATCAGTATATTCACTTCAAAAATTTGTTTTGCAAGTAATGTCTAAGCATTTGAACAGAAATTTCTTTTTAATTTCCATGTAACTCACAGTTTCATAAGAACCTTTGAGGTATGTCACAGTTGTTTTTTTTTTTTTTTATCTAATATATTACTAAGAATCTCTTTCTCTTTCACACACACACACACACACATACACACACACTACATTTAGACACAATGAATAAAACACAGTATGGTGAACCATATTTCTAGGTTTTTATCCCTGTTATCCCTTTAAAATATTCATTTATTTGATTTTTTTCCCAACATGTGAATCATCCATCCATAGAGATGACATCGGGGCTTCTATTGTTTATTGCCACTGTAATCTGCAGAGGTAATTGATACCACCAATTCCTCAGCTTGGGGAAGTTCTGGGATGTAAGTCCAGTTGCTTCTTTGCTCTTTCTACTGCTGACTTATGATATAGTTTTCTAAAATCTGTCAAGTCCATTACCATTCAGCCATCTGCTTTCTAGCCTCCTAAGCATTGTTGCCCTTGTTTTTTCCATTCTTTGTCTTTGTGTATCCTTTCATAATTTCACGAGGTTTTCTGTTGTTAGCATAACTAAATATGTGCATCAATCCACTATTTTAATCAAAAATTTCATTTGAATCTCACTAGATCTCAACTTTTCTTTTTTTTTTTTTTTTTTTTTTTTTTTGAGACAGAGTCTCGCTTGTTGCCCAGGCTAGAGTGAGTGCCATGGCGTCAGCCTAGCTCACAGCAACCTCAATCTCCTGGGCTCAAGCAATCCTGCTGGCTCAGCCTCCCGAGTAGCTGGGACTACAGGCATGCGCCACCATGCCCGGCTAATTTTATATATATATTAGTTGGCCAATTAATTTCTTTCTATTTATAGTAGAGACGGGGTCTCGCTCTTGCTCAGGCTGGTTTCGAACTCCTGACCTCGAGCAATCCGCCCGCCTCAGCCTCCCAGAGTGCTAGGATTACAGGCGTGAGCCACCGCGCCCGGCTTTAGATCTCAACTTTTCATCTCTAAATTGGGAAAGTTGGATAGATTTTCTCTAAGATAACTTCCAAATATTCTAAGTCTATGAACTCTAAATAATATGTTGCATAAAATTTTTATAAAAGCAACAAATTTACCTCAAAATTAACAGTGTATTCACTGGATCCTACATCAAACTGCCTATGGAGTGAAGCTTCAGTCTATCATTTAAAGTTTTGTGTACCTGAGTCAATCTCCCATTAAAAACAAGAGAGGAGGAGGAAGAAGAAGAAATCTTTACTTTTAATTTGTTTGTAAGGTCAGTTTCTCTAAGATAATGTAGTTATCTTAATAAGTTATTTAATATCATAAAAATACTGTATTCCTGGAGCCTAGCTTAGTTCCTGGTCCTTAAATATGTGTCAAATACAACATGCAATAATGAATGAGGGGGCGGGCGCTGTGGCTCACGCCTGTAATCCTAGCTCTTGGGAGGCCGAGGCGGGCGGATTGCTCAAGGTCAGGAGTTCAAAACCAGCCTGAGCAAGAGCGAGACCCCGTCTCTACTATAAATAGAAAGAAATTATTTGGCCAACTGATATATATATAAAAAATTAGCCGGGCATGGTGGCGCATGCCTGTAGTCCCAGCTACTCGGGAGGCTGAGGCAGAAGGATCACTCGAGCCCAGGAGTTTGAGGTTGCTGTGAGCTAGGCTGACGCCACGGCACTCACTCTAGCCTGGGCAACAAAGCGTGACTCTGTCTCAAAAAAAAAAAAAAATAATAATGCATGAGGAAGGTTATTGTTCAGGGTCATGTGTCTTACCAGATATGGAGGGCATGGTCCTATAACTTCAGGTATATCAGTTATCTGAAGAAATTAGTGTGCCCCTCCTCTCCCCCCAAAATGACCTATTTATCAGGAGGACCTGGAAAATTATTTCTTAGATAAAATCCTATTTTCAGCTTCTATCTATTTAGGTGATGAGTAGGAGGGAAGAAAGAGCAAAATACCTTTGATTTTATCATCATCTTATCTGCTGTTGCCTTCATTTCTACAGCCCCACCCTGTTTTATATTCACATAGAAGGCAGTAGAAGTGAGCAGGGATGCAAACTGGACATTTTCCCCAGCCCCATGTGTAACCTGTCCCACACTGCACTCCCTCTGTATTCTGGTGGTCCTGAAGAGAGTCAAGGTTCAGAGGAAAAATGAGCCAACGTTGCTATCAGATGGGACGCTGTCTGCATGCTGCCCCCACAATCCAGT
Organism: Microcebus murinus; assembly: GCF_040939455.1. NCBI lineage: Eukaryota > Metazoa > Chordata > Mammalia > Primates > Cheirogaleidae > Microcebus > Microcebus murinus. Next base: position 34,555,680 of record NC_134108.1, read on the forward strand.
GCATGACAGTTTAAGCAGGACTCTCCATCTTCAAATGTTGCATTTTGTGTGGACCATCCAGAGGGTGAGAAGCCCCTCATAGGTGCCATTTGACCGGAGGGAGAGACAATCATTAATAAATGACCAAATCATGTGATGACTGGCACATCATCCTTGGCCTAGGCTTAGGGTCAGTAGCTGTGGTCAAGAAAATTCCACCAAACCTGTGATTGCATTTAGAGCCACTCTTCGGTCAGCTATGTTACACAGACCTCATACACTCTCGACCACAGAGAAGTGCTGCCTTTCTGGCACTGGGTAAAATGGCCAGGCATATCAAGTGAGCTCTCTAACCCTTAACTGATAATGGCAACAAGTCGTGCCAGTCATTCAGGAACTCCTCATCACCGTCTCAAGTAACTTTGTGGATGAGGGCTGGCAGGGCCCCTGCCTTTCAAACATTTCAGATACTGTTTCTTACCTTTTGGCGAGGACTCTCGCTGATTCTGGAAGAAGACCAAGTTATATCATGTTGTTGCTTTTTCAATCCTGACTTTGCTTTGCTTTGCTTTAGACAAAACTCCCCTTGATTTGCTAAGTGTGGAAAAAAAATCTCCCCCTTCTTCTCATTTTCCCTTCTCATTGGGGGTTCAAGGTGATGTCAGGAATGCTATTAAGTGGCACCTTTTGAGATGGCATGCTAGACACATGGTAGTCAGATCCATTTCACTTGCACCTTAGTTAATGGGCTTTTTATGGTACACTTGTGCACATAGAGCTTATGGCTCATTTCCTAAATTACCATTTGGAGGAGGGAAAAATCTCCCAGTACAGCATGACGTCCTATTGTGTTTAGGCAGGGATATTATTTAGGACATTTAGCACACCATTCATTTGATACCATTCATTAAGACATAAAAATTGAATTGCCATATATTAATTTACAATTTCACACTAAGAATTCTCCAAAGGAGCATTTGCATAGTATGCAACCCTCATAGGTGATTGTCACCCATAGCAAGCTGCTCTCACCCACTAAGGCACACTGGAAACCTTAGAGCCAGATTTAATGCTACAACAGCACCCTACCTAATGACCTTAAATGGCCAACTGTTAAGTTTAGGTGGTTTCATTTGACTTTCTTAGGCAATCTCAAATTCAATGGACTTTAAGGATCAAGTTGTAGTTCTTTCTCTTCATAAAGATTCCTCTAACTTCACTGTCTCTATATTCCCCTAGAAAAATATTTTATTGATCTTATAGGAAAAAATATAGAGAAAGGGTGAGCCCTCCACATCCACTATGTGAAAAAGATCGGAAACAGCTGTATACGCTTCCTAAAGAAGGTAGCTGAGGGTAGTGCCAGGACTTAGTGAATGAATAATAAATGAGCTCAACTTCATCCTCCCCTTATTTCCCTTAATCACTGCAGAGTACATTGTCAGTTTGCTTTCAATGTTTATAAATATGTTACTGTTTAGGTAGTATTTTAATAGAGTAAAAAGATCGGGTAAGTAAGCCTCTCCTAAAAACACGAAGAGGGAAAGAACTAATGGTCTTTAAGTGATAAAGAGGTAAGTAAACTAGCAGGATCACCAGAGAAAATAAAAGAAATGAAAAATCCTTAGGACTGAGAAAAAAATAGTGAAATAGAAGAAGAGAACGAAGCTAAGGACTGATGATCTGTTCATTGCATTTCAAAATGACAAAAGCAATTTGCCTAGAAACTCTTTGTACCTAATAAGAAATTCAAGTGTGCAACAGATGGGCTGACTGCCTAATGTTTGGACTCCACAGACCTTTTAATCATTAATATTAATAATTAAATGCCAATTCAAAAGGATTTCACATATTTTTAATCATTTTCCTAATATGTTAAAGCTTAAATAGAGCTGAAATCCAGATGAAAAACAATGGTCTCATATAAGTTATCCATTCAGCTCTACTATATGAGTGTTTATATCAAAGAAAAGGAGAAAAAAAAAAAAGAAACCTGAATTGAGGTGAAAGTCTCTAAAAACTCTCGCTTAGAGTTCTTGAATTTTAAAAGAAAACAGCATAGTCATAAATACCATTGAGAAGTGAGTTGACCAGCTGTTCCCCATCTCCACTAAGGGAGTTTAAGGAAAAAATAAGCTAATGCTCCAAGGAGATGATTTAAATTAAATAGATGAGAGATTTATCTTGCAGAAAGGGCTGTGAAAAACTGGAATAAGATAATTAGGCAAGCATTAAATGCCCTTCTGGTGATCTCTGAAATTGAGATTACCCTTGCTTAGTTTGCATTACCTGGCAGTGTTAAACTATGACAGGACATAATCTATGTGACTTCCTGGGCTTTTGTGGTGAAAGGATTTAAAATTCTCTTTCCTATATCAGGAGGTCCAGCCAGTGGGAAGGCTGTTTTACTCTGTTAAATTACAGTGTATATGGCCTAGCCTGGAGAACTAAGTCTCTTTATTCTTTTGGGTTATGGCTTTTGGTCTTCAATGACTCACCTGCACAGATTCTGAAGCAGAATTCTTCAACTGGTGTTTAGGGCAATAGTCGAAGCTCAGGGATAAATTTTACTGAATTTCTCCTCCTTCCACCCTAACTCCTCCCTGCCTATCCTCATCTATCCTTGAGTCTGTGTCTGGTGAGATCAGTGAACAAATAGGATCCTCTGAAACTTTTATCAGGACTTTCTAGTCTTATATTATTAGATTCAAATTTTAAAAACTATGAAAATAACAACCATTATGATAATGATATTGACATTTTCATTGTGATAGAGCTTGAATTTTCTGTTTACAAGAAGTGTAAATTATAATCATTTTTGTAATAACTGATAAATGTACAATTCTTGTTCCACTAACTCCCCTAGGCAAAACCCATTATTTTACAAAAAAATAAAACCATACTTCTGGTTTCTACAAATGTTTGCAAACTTCATTTTCTGCTCCCTCATCAGATTTTCTCGTGTTTTCCACTAACCTCTCACTGTCCTGACGTCACTCAGATTATCTAATTGTTTCATAATGTCCTGAGAAGTAGAAATTGTGACTTAAAAACTTATCAACAAACAACACAATTTACTCATATGTAAAGCACAATCCTGGTTCTAAGAGAAAAATCTAAAAAGAATTATAAACTAATATTTTTGTACCCCCAAGATTCATACACTGAAATCTGAATCCCAAGTGTGATGGTATTAGGAGGTGGGAGATTTCATAAGTAATAACTTATGAAATAAGAAATAACTCATAAGTGAGTTATTTGGATTAGCCCTCATGAATAGGATTAGTACTCTTATAAAAGAGACCTTAAAATGTTCCATTTCCCTACCATGAAAGGACAAAGCAAGAACATGGCTGTTTACCAAAGTGGGCCATACCAAATCTGCCAGTGTTTTGATTTTGGACTTCTCAGGCTCTAGATCCATGAGAAATAAATTTCTGTGGTTTATAAGCCATTCAGTCTATAGTATTTTGTTTAGCAACCTAAACACACTAAGACAGGGAGCTATCAGTTAAAATATGTAATATAAATTAATATCACTTTAATACTTCTGTATTACATATGGGGACTTCCTACCATAACTATCCTTCATATAACCTGGGAAGCTTATTAAAAACACAGATTCCAGAGCACCACCATGGGGAAGTCTTCATTCCAGAGGTCTGTTAGGAAACCCATAATCCTCCAGGTTCGGGAACCACAACAGTTGACTAGTCCAGCATATGCTGTGACATTTAAGATTCTAAAATCAACATTTAGCAATACATAGAGGAAATACAGTTGAGATTTAAAGTTTTAAAAAATTGTTCTTCTATTTTTTCCCTTGAGTATACTGTCCTTTTTGACCTTTCTTCTTCTATTTTTGGCTGAACAAATTAGATCACTAAAATGTTTAAGAGAGACCTTCTTTTTGCTATGGGATTAGCTAGCATACCAATCAACAATCAATTGACCTGTTTTCCTTCTCTTCCTGTTTTCATTCCTGGCATATTCCTGTGATTAAGTACAATTTGAACTCTGGCTGGGAAGCCAGGTGATGACAGGACATGAGGAGAAATAAGTCACCTCAACATACAGCCTGCTATAGAACATAGCAGTGCAGATGTTCACTTGCTTGTTTGAGTTAAGGGAAACCATTAAAATTCTGATTCCTAAATGCAGACTAAACAGCCTTTGATCATCATGTTAATTCATGTAGTGCAAAAGTTCATATTTTGTCGATTTTCTATGAAAAAGTTTCCAGTTTTATTTTAGGAGACTACAGTTGCAGTGACTGTTATGTGCAGACACTCATATACGAGGTACAATGGTCCCTAACAACAAGGGGAAAATGCAAGAAGTAATAAAAACCTAAGATTTGACAAGAGATATCACTCAATAAGTAGATAGGGTCAATGAACTCTCCTAGCTACAAAGATTGGCTGTGGCTGTGGTCAGATAATACAGGAATAGGACTTGGGCAGGAATTACAAATGAGGTGGAATAAGAGGCAGCCAAGACCCTTTGGTCTAGGTCCCTAAATCCCAAGAAATCAAAGCCTTGGTCATTGGCGTGAGGCTCAGGGATGGATTTCTAATCCCAAGGCTGACAGCAAGGAGTGATAAGAAGAGGAGCTGGGGGCCCGATGCGGTGGCTCACGCCTGTAAACCTAGCACTCTGGGAGGCTGAGGCAGGAGGATCGTTCAGGTCATGAGTTCAAACCAGCCTGAGCAAGAGCAAGACTCATCTCTACTAAAAATAGAAAGGAATTAATTGGCCAACTAAAAATATGTAGAAAAAGTTAGCTGGGCATGGTGGTGCATGCTTGTAGTCCCAGCTACTCAGGAGGAAGAGGCAGAAGGATTGCTTGAGCCCAGGAGTTTGAGGTTGCTGTGAGCTAGGCTGACACCACAGCACTCAAGCCTGGACAACAGAGTGAGACTCTGTCTCAAAAAAAGAAAAAAAAGGAAGAGGAGATGGCAATAACTTTGTTGGGCTGGTGCTAGTAGGACACTAAGATTCTGGGTATTGTTGGCAGACAAAGAGCCCAGTGATCAACAACCTCTGAATACCAAACTTCAGTAGAACAGAAGAAATGTGAGTTGGGAGACTTGTTTTATTTTAGAATGTACCAAGAATGAAGGGTAGGATATGCTTTGGGTGAAAAATCAGTAAACCCAACTGGTAAAGACAAAGGCTATGGAATAAGTTTAGTACTGACAAGACAATATGCCAATTGTATCTAAACATTTTACAAAACACTAAGCTAATGGTATTCCTATCCCTATTGGGAACAGAAGTAATTTTAAATGTCAGGAAAGAATATTAAATTCAGTTTGAAATTTTAAGAGGAAGGAAGAAGAACTCAGAGCAGATTGAACTTATATCCAAAAAAAGTTATCTACACTTCATCATTTAGAACTAACATGGCAAATTACATTTTTGTCTGATGATGAATTCATATATAGTCCTAACAATCTCTTCTTAACGATAACTAGACACACTGCTACCCAAAATAGCTTTCCAAGTTTATATAGGATTAAATCCAGACTCTTCCAGATGACATACAGATATCTCTTGGTTACCAATCAAACCTTTCTTATTTCATCCTTCCAATGACCCCATGCTCTGGCTACTCAAGTCCATTCTTCATTCTGTAAACAAATTAAGAATTTTTACAACCCTATAGCTTTGCTTTAGCTATTTCATTAACCAGAGATATTTCATTTTTTGACAGCCTTCAACAACTGTTTTTTCTTCTTTGCACCTTGATTTGTTCACTTAATTCTGTCTTGCAGCTAATTTGTCTGTTATCCTTTTATTAGTTCATTTGAGACTCTGTCCAAGCCAACTAGAAACCTATCTCCTTTGATGAAGAGATTATTTTTTATTTATTATTATAATATCAGTGTCTAGTACAGAGTTTTTCACATGGCAGCCACTCAATAGACACTTTTGAATTAAACAGCCATCTGTCTAGCATGAATATAAAATTTATATTCTAATTTTATTTAGTGTTTAAGGAAAGGCACAGACCTTTCCTTTGGAAAACAAGAGAAATACTTTATTCTCCAATTAATTACCTTCTTTTTCTTTAACAAAATATTTCCTATGAATTGATACTCAATATATATTTTCATTATTGCACACTAATTATATCTTTTAAAAAATGTTTAAGTAATATTGCATTTACTCAGATAAAAAGTCCTCCACTCTAAATGTAGCAGTCCATTCTAATTTTTAAATATATAGCAAGTAAATCATGTAGACCTCAAATTCAGCTGATGAGAATTGATCATTAGAGCAATTATTTCCCTCTTTTTTTCCGTGAAAGTTTCATTTCCCCCCCTTTTCTTTCTAGTCTATCCTAGATTAAAAAGAGAACATTTTTTATCTTTCATGCTTGAAGTCTACTTTAGATTTTTTTGGCTTCGTTATCTTTGATCTCTTTTGCTAAGAGCACACTGGAAGCAGTAAGACCAATGTCTTAGGTGATAGAAAAGAGAATTTTAAGTTTCACGAAAGCTATGTCTCCAGTCAACATAAATTCCACATTAATGAGCTCCGAGGCAACCCAGGTCTAGTCCCTGCTGGACCGTGCTGTGGGGCCTAGAGAGGGCAGGGACACCAATTGAATGATAGAGTATCTTGGTGACAATGGAACTTATTCACCCCAGGGACGAAAAAGCACCATTAGGAGCAAACAGCATCTAATTAGAAACTTATCTTCCTTCAGCTTTCTTCTGAAGATAAATTTTCTTTCATTTCACAATAGATTATAGATCCATCATCTGAATTCATATTACAATTGCTTTGTGAGATTGAGATGAGATAGATAAACATCCACTCATGTTCCTTATTCGCTGGGGTCTGCTCAAAAGAATAATTTAGAGAGAATACAGAGTACTTAAAATGATCACAACATCATTTTATTTATGTTTTAAAAAACATATTCTTTTTGGAGAATTCCCCTCAACTTGAAGGCAACAGCTGTTTCATGGAGGTATATCTTGCTCACATCTTCCAGCTGGGTTGAACAAAGTCTCAGGAAGAAAAAATTACTTTTCTCAGGTTGGTAGACTTTGCCAGAATAGCTAAGCAAAAAGAGGTGTCCTGCTTATTTATTTATCCCACAGTTGAAACTGGGAGAAAGTAAATAATAGCTATAAAAGTTTAAGTACTAAATCTATCCACTACAAGAAGCTGTATATGTTACTAAACAAATAGTTCACAATCAAGATAATTTCAATATCTACCTGGAAGATGCTAATATGCCCTGCAACTATCTCAAAGCAAGTCATTATTTTGAAAGATACTCAATGACTTAGAGATTAATACTAAGTGATTACAATGTGCTAGGCATTTTACCTGAATTTTATAATTTAATCTTCATAGTGATCTTAAGAAGTAGAAATTAATATCTCCATTTTAAAGAGGAAAGGAGCTTGACCAAGGTCTCACCATTTAATATGTGCGAGGAACATGGGTTCACATAGAAGGTTTTTCTCCAAAGCCTGTGTTCCTTACATTACAATGTGCTGCCTTTCTAGGAAAATCAGTCTCTGGAATTATTGAGTTATTCCATATTGCCTTTTTTTTTATGAGAATGCAAAATTACATTAGAGCAAATCTTCTCAGGCCCAACTATTATTTGGAAAAGTAACAAATACAAGAAGTAATTCTGTGAACAGAGAACTATAAATAAATCTCCCATTAATCTTTCTTAGTAGGCGATTTTTACAAATATGTAATCATAATTAAACTACATAATCTTAGTGTTCATTTTGAACCAATCCCTTAACATTGTGTTTGATTAAAAAGCAAATTAAAAGGCAAATCTAATTAACTATTTGTTCCTTAAAATTCTTCCTTCTCCTGGCTTCTGAGAGAGCACATCCTTCCTTACTGCCCATTTCTTCTTAGTGCTCTAGATGAGACCTCTTTATCTCTCCCTATCTTAACAAAAACATTTAACCATCCACTTCCATGTTTACCCTCACTACCTTGACACTGACGTGAGCCTGAACAGTCCCAAATAATCATTTCCATTCGTGAACATACCCCCACTTGATTCTATAACCCAACTGTATTCTCAAGATCTCCAGTCATGTGTAGGCATCTCAAACATAAGATGTCAAAAAACAAATTTCTGATTGCCCACCATCAAAAAAAAAAAAATGTTTCTCTGTCAGTTTTTCTCTAGAAAAAGACTATGCCATCCTTATAGCTTTTCAGGACAAAAAAAAATCATATAAACATCTTTGATTGCTTTCTTTCTTTGATAACTCTATATCAAATCTTTGAATAGATCCTCTCATCTTTATCATCAAAATATGACCAGAATTTGGTGACCTCTTCTGACGTAAGCCACCGTCATTTATGGCATGGATTCTTCTTGGTCACCTCCTAGCTGGGCTCTCTGCTTCTTCTACCCTTGCCCACTCCAGTTTATTTTCACAAGGCAGTCAACACAGACTTTTTGAAATGTAACACGTTTTTTAGTTATTCCTCTGCTCTACCCCTTCAATGACTCCTCCTATCACTCACCCCATACCCTTAAGATGGGGCCCACAAGACCCTCCCTGTGTTTTTCTGGCTCCCTCTGACCTCATCTTCACTTTCTCTATGTTTTGTTCTACCTTGAAAGTGTCATGCACAGTCGTACCTCAGTTTCCTCAATGTGCTGTTCCTTCAGATCTCTATGTGGGTGGCTTGCTCCTTCAGTTGCCCATCCTAGACACTTTCCCTGGCCAGTGTGTCAAACAGCAATCCCTCTCTTTAGCAAGCCCTGTCTCTTTCCCCAGCTTTATTCATGTTCACCCTTTATAATTTTCACATCTGACAAGTTATACTTTATTCAGTGAACAAATACAGATTATTTTTTAAATAAATTATAACTTATTTGTTCGATGTCTCTCCCAACCATGAGCTAACTGGAGGACAGACATTTTTTCTAATTCTGTCAATACTCTTTCTTACCTCTTGCAATAGTGCCTGCCATGAACAAGATGCTCAGTAAATATTTATTGAATGAATAAATGAAAGACAACCAGTGAGCTAAACAGACTATCAGATTGTCATAAAGTCTTGATTAAGAGTGGCAAGGATCCTCAAGTGGCCAGAAAATATAAACAAAATTTAGACAATCTGGGAAACCAAAGGAATAATGTGACAAAAGAACAGTTTTTTTTCAAAAAGTTGAATTATTTTATGGCTTTATTTTAGAATGATAGCTTCAAGTCCAGTATCTTAAAAATAACCATAAGCAGAATGACTTAGGTCATCCATTAATAACTACTGTGCAAATTTAGTAACATAATGAAATCTTTCAGGTTATTGGAAGTTATAATTTAACACAAACCATACTAGTTTCATTGATCCTCAAGAGGTTTAACCAATGCTTGTTCCAACTGTTCCTTAATAGATAACACACAGATAAACTGAAATATTACAAGGGTTTCTCAGTAGAAATCCCTTTGGATGACTTTTAAAATTTTGAACAAAGCCTGGGTACCCAACCAAATTTTCCTTAATAAGCTTTGAGACTTTGGTTGGGGTGTCATGCAACTCCTTGGAGTCATGTCTCCTGTTTATAAAACAAGTATAGGTAGCAGTTCCCATATCACATGGATATTATGAGGATCTAATATGATACATCTAATAAGACAGTGTGGGGTCATGGAGTAAAATACTTAGGATTCCTGGACTTTAGTTCTTGGTCTCCATAGGCTTATATATGATCCTAGAGAGGACAATTGACCTCATGGGTTTCAACTCTTTTGTCTGTAAAATCAAGTCATCTGGCTACTTGATCTCCCATGTCTTCAAATTCTAAGAGGATATGAAACAAAACCTTTGAAAACTATAAACATGCAAATATGAGGTATTATCCTAGAACTTGTAATAGCTGCTGCAAGAATAATATTGACATTCTCTGTATCTATTCCAGGATAGTTTTTACAATGGTAAACTGATCCTGCCCCACAGCTCCAAACTTATCTACAACAACGAAGGGGGCGCCCGTCACTCACACCCCCACCAGCCTAAGAACAGCAGTTACTATGAATAGGAAGATTGTGAAGCCATAAACCCAGCTCATTATAATTACTAAATGAGAACTAGTTTAGTTTGTGTACAGCAAAGCACTGTGGGAAGCTGAATCTTTTTGTTGTTGTTGTTGTTAAGCCACTTGGCTTTTATTCAGAAAATTATGATGTCAGTGATAGCAGCTTTTAAAAACCTTTATAATTAAACAGCAGTTGTAAATATAGATCAAAGCTTTTTATTTAATAATGAGTAAATCAATTTATGACTCAGTTTCCTTATTTGGAAAAAAACCCCCAAATACAAGATAATTTGCCATGTCTCACAGAAGGGTTGTAAGGAAACAAATACTTCAAAGTCACCTTTGTGTTTTGAAGAACAACGGTGTAAATGATCTTTTCTCTCACATCCTGTCAACTATAAATCTCTTTGAAATGTCTCCAATAAAGTGATAATTGAAGCTCATTACTGAGTTATTGTATGATCCTGAAGAGTACTCTAATAATAAAAATATTAATTTATAATCACCACAGTTAGCACTACATGCATTTTATCCTTCTTTAATTGTTAAAAATGTGGCTTTTATGCAAAACAAAGGACATTTCAAATGTACCTCCACCTTTTTTTGATTTAAGTCCATCTTAAGCCATAGAACAATATGTACTCCGGAGCTAATTTTATGGTTTGGTTATTTATCTCCTTGGAATGATCAGTGAAGATGCTAACTTTAAAGCACAATGAATTCAGCATTGTACAGTAAAGCCTTAGACACTAATGTCCATTAAGATTGGCAGTGATTGCTATGGTTTCAGGCATCACCTGCTGTGAGGTTTTACAAAGGGCAGGGGGAGTAACGGATACTTCCCTTCGTATTTCACCATCATTTCTGAGAGTTCTTTTATGACTATTACATATCAGCAAATAATTAGTTCTTCACTATGACTACAGCCTTTAATAAGCCAAATGGTCCAACCACACTCTAACAACAATGGCCCCTGAAATGGGACAACATTCTATTTTTTATTGCTTTAAATCATTTTATTTACAATGGTTATTTATTTCTTTTGTAGTTATGTATTGGAAAGGCACCCCCTTTTTGTTTTGAGACAAATCACCTCAGATGGAGACCATAACATCATAAACCTTTTGGAAGCACTCAGAATGGAAGCATGAGGGTTGTTTTTTTTTTTCCTGTTCAAGAATTTAAATCTTTTTTATTAACTGTCATGTTTATTAAGTGGCATTGTGTGGCTTGCCTTCCCAGCCAGGCAGTCCCTGCCTTCTCTCCTCTTCTCCATTCCCAACCCACCCCCACAACTTTCACCACATTTCTCCTGTGTTCATTCGCACACCTCACCTGCTCGCCCGTAATTGACTGTTGCTATGTGTGTGGTATTCGGAGGGCAGGGAAAGAATAATGAGAGGAATGCAAGTGTCAGCTTCCTTTGCCTGATACACAGCCACTGGAGCTGGGTTTCTGCCCTCTCCTTGGAGTTTGTGAAAATACATAAGTAATCATCCTGCAGAGCATTTTGAATATCGTCCAAAGAACCCAAAGTGCTTTATAAATACAATGCCCTTGACACTAGGTGCCACTCATTATTCTCTTTCTGGAGAGGCACAGCTATTCCCATCCCAGGGCCTCTCCTTTGAGAACATTCGGTGCTAGACCCTTTGACTTGCACATCTGGGAATGTGCACTGAGAAATCGCTACCACTCAGACTATGGGAGTATCCTGGACTCAAAAAGTCTGCGTGATTAAGCGGGTGAGCAGCAGACATCACCACCACCACCCTCCCCAGGCATTTCCCCTGATTAGCCTGAAATCCAGTCGATATTCTTAATGTGACTATTTTGGTCTGTGGGTTCATATTAGGTTCACAGATGAAAATAAGCAAAATCAAGATCCGGAATTCCACTTGGAACTAGGAAGAAGATATATTTCAACGTTAGAATAGTCTTTTGTTCCTGCAATTACCAGTATGGATTACCTGGGAATTTAATTGAAACTAAGCTATCTTAAGTGAATATTGGGTACAATTCTTAAAATTAAAATTAACTTCCACTGGATAATATATTGTTTTCAATTTTGTGATTTTGAAGAAAAAATATCTCAAAGTAACATAAAGGCTATGGCTATATTCATTGGCTAATAAATAGAAAGTCACCTCTGAAATTCCCAAACTCTTGTTTGTAACAACTTTTACAAATAAGTCATATATATGTACCTCGGGCAAATTATAGCTAAACGCTATGTACTGGTGATTTGCATTAATATCCAAAATTCAGTTTCAGGGTCTATATTCTTAACCAATTATCCTTTGATATTGTTTGTGACATCTCAGGGCTATTTTAAAATCATGGAGCTAGATTATATTTTTCAAAAACAAAGAAATATGACAGGCTGCTATGAATCAATGATGGATAATTCTTTGACTAATTAGAGAGATCTCAATTTTTTCTCCTCATTTATTTGAGGTGAACCAGTAATTAATCTTGATGGAAAAAATCCATTTATTTAAAAAGTAAAACATAGCACCATGACATTATAGCTTTTTTTTTATGGTGTAGCAAAAGCTTAATGTAAATGGAAATAAAAGAAAATTTTCTTTCATGTATTAGTAATTTATAAAATCTCATTGCTATGTTCCAATGGCAACTGGACCTTTTGAAAATGAATGTGGTCATTAACCATCTGCTTTCCTATGAAGCTAACTAAGAAAAGTGTCTCTGAAAGGCCAAAACTGGCTTAAACTACTAAGGCTAGTTTATTGCTCCACTGGCACTAGCATGCCTAAACTCAAGGGACAGCAGCACTGTACTGCAGTGCAGCACAGAGAACACCTGGAATATATTCTCCAGAGTGAAAACAGCAGGGAACTGACCAGAAATAACCTCTCTCGTATTATTGCTTCAATTAGACCAAAACAACTTTCCCTTTGAAAACTTAATAATAAACACTGCAGGTCATTCACTTGTTTTGAGCCCCTTTGGGAGAGAGGAGCAGATGTATCCCCTTAGCCAGCCCCCTTGCTGTCATAGAGACAAGAGGCACAAATCAGGACAGATATTGATTTTAATTGGAACCAACAGCACCTACATGCCATATTAATTTTCACATCTTCCTGCAAAAAAAAATTTTTTTTAAGATTGGTTTTTCGTTCTGTCGGGTTGATTAGACACAGTGATGTAATTAATGCATCCATAGATGGAACAATATCTAAGCAAATTTAGGTACCTCTAAACGTCTTATTGTGTACCAAAAGTATGTAGAAGAAAACATCCTTAATACATTACATTCGTGTTTATAACTAGTTGATAGGCATTTTTCTTTATAATTGTCACTGGAATCTTGAAAGGTGCCACAGATAGAAAGAGAACTAACAATGAAAAGAAATCTTTATAAACCTGAATTGTTTGTCTCATTTGTCTTCTCCTGGTTAGATTTGACCAATGAAGTTGTTTCCACACAAAACAAAATTGGCCTCCAAACTTGACTTCCTTACCCTCACTAGATCCTTATTATCATGAAAGGAAGATCATTGCCTTTGTCAAAACACAGATCAGATTTTGGCCCCCAGTTCTGTCTTTCACCATGATCCATGAGTTCCACACACACTGGGAAGTGCAACGTGCTCTATACTTCTTCTATTGATTGCTATACGAAATTTGGTTGGTGGCCCCACCTAGAAGTAGTTCTTAGACTTCCCTGGACTCTAAATTTAAATATTATGTATCAGCAAGTCTAGGGTGTACTCCAGGTAATTCTGGTTCAGATGACACCCTTTTTTGAGAGCACTGACCCAACTGACCTCAGGTAATAATGACACTTAAGGAGATGGGGCTAAAAAGGAACAATATCAATTTATTTATTCCCACAATGGCAAAACAAATGAGCTGGTAAAACTGTAATCATAGAGCCCATGAGATGGTATTTGCCTGAGATTTAGCTTCATTTGTTCAACAATTCAACTAATATTTATTGACAACTATTATTTGAGTAGCACATACACAAAATGAGGGAGAAAATGTTGAACAAGACAAAGAAGGTTTTTATTAGAATTACAGGTTACTGACATCGGTCTATAGATTATGTGTGTGCTTTTATTTATAAGGTTTACATGAGAAAAAGAAAAAAAATAAGAACTTAAAATGAGTTCCATGTCAAGAAAAAAACTAACACTACCAAATCTTTTCCTCTGATCTACCACAAAAAAATTCATATTTTTGTTCAAAATATATAGATTTTCCAGCACATCTACTGAGAGAAGATGGCTTTAATACACAATGATGTATCCGTACAATGATATCATTAAAATGATGCTTGTGTGTTTTAATGATAGGAAAATATATTTAAGCTAAACTATAAAAACAGATTTCAAAATACTATATATATATTATACTACATTTTTGTGATAATACATATTTGTAGGCTAAAACAAGGTCATAGTAAGTGAAATTATAGATTATTTTTACTCATTTTCATTTCACTTGTCCATATTTTCAAAATTTGCTATAACACATATTGCCATTTTTAAGTATTACTTATATAATAGGTAAAGAAGTATTTTTAAGTTGACTGTTACTTAATGACTGAGAACCTGTAAAACAGAGAAGGGGTCAGAAAATCCAGCCAGATACAGGATGTGCTAGAAGGATAGTTTCTTGTTTTGTTTTGTTTTTTTCCTTAAATCTTGCTCTTCTACTATACTCCCCGCCTTCATAGAAGAGGTTTCAGAATAGGACTGCCCTTTCGAGAGAAGACCTGAAGTTAAAAGATAGAGTGGAGGCAAATCCTAGATACAGATGTGAAACAAGTCCATCTTCACAAAGGCTGCAAGGAAGCATGCAAAATCTTATTTGAGAACCTTGGGTAAAGTAGGCAATTACTGTCCCAGAATTTGGAACACCAATACTTGAAAATAAAAATACCCATCCCTACGTATATTATACTTGGAAATTGGGAAGATAACCAGTAATTTACAAATGTTTGGAAGTTTTAGGAGAAAGTTAAGGAATAGTTCTAAGAAACTGTTAATTTGTTGAATGATTATATTTTTATTATACTTATTATATTTGCTTGATTTATTTGAGATGAATAACAACAAAGAATATATTATAAAATTAAGAAAATATGAATATGACTTAAAAAAGAGAAGCAAGGTAAAAAAAGCAGGGAGAAATGATACTAAATCCAGGGGTCTTAATATTATTTGGCTTGTACAAAAACAAAGGGGGAAAAGAGTGATGACAACAATAACCACAAAACAACCACAATTTATTGAACATCTATCAAGTGCCAGATACTCATCTGGGCAGTTTATATAAATCATCTCCAACCTTGACACAACCCTGAAAAGTAGATAATGATAAGCACGTCAACATATGAGGAAATAGGATTCTGAAAGATGAAGTAAATTGCTCATGGCCATTCCACAACATGTAAAGGATGGAACAACTCCATATTATAACCAAGTTTTTTCTAAAATGTTTAGAAAACTGTTATATATTCATTCTTTTATTCAGTCGGTCATTGAACAAACCAGTGGAAAACAAGTAGAGAAAACTGACTGCTTTCATGCATGGCCTTTCTAATTGGAAGAAAAAGCAAAAGTAGGTAGTATGTTAGATGTATGAAGCAAGAAGAAGTCCAGGTAATGTTGACAGCAGATGGGCTACATATGGGAGGACTTTGTCTTCCTCAAATTTAAGTGCTTTTAAACAATATTTTTGAGAGGTATAGAGGCTACAGTTCCCTCTTTATGTTCAAGGCAAGCTATACACAGTCTGTCCTGGGTGGCTAGGGGTAAGGCAAAGCTGTTGTCTAGTATGAAAATAGGCTAATGCGATCTGATAATTCTTTTCCATATCTTACTCTTAAGCTATTAAACAGAGTAGGGGATCCCCACAAAGGAATTCATAGCCCTTTTTATCTCTTTATTGTATTCCTTTTTCTTTCACTCCATTGATTTTAAGTCAGTTTTGGGAGCTTGGCAAGATTTGTTTTTCCAAAAGCTTCCTTGTTCCCTAAGCAGGTTTTCCCAAGCTTAGGTTTAAAAGACCCCCTGGAGGAGAACTACAGGACAAACACTAATTACATAACAATTTATTAAGGAAGATCTTTGATCTTTTCTCACCTACCCAGTTGTCTAGTTCTGCTTTGTCTCCACAATTATAGAATGTGTTTACATAACTAATTAACACAACAGATTGAGTTTTACTGGGTACATGATAATAACCTGTCCAAATGGTTTGATCTCATGATAAAGGAGGAAGCGTTCGGAATTAGCACTTCCTAAGAGATCCAAATGGGAGTAACTATTGTGGAGTTCTCATAAAACAAAAGTTCTTAATGTTCCCAAATGGGACATTCTATTATAGTAAGCTTTAGTAATTGAACTCTCACTACAGAATATTTTATAAGAAAGATATGTAAATTTGGCAAATTCTGAGCTATTTTCAGAGATGGAACCAGGTTTAAAAAAATTGTGTTTTATTTCCCATGTAAATTCTACTATTTGTAACTTAAACTCGTTTTAGATAAAGTATTTTGGGGAAAGAAAGCTTGCACTTTTGCTTTGTTAAGAAGCTCATATCTAAGAGATGAAGAGTTGATAGTTGCAAATAAACTCAAATGTGAAGATTATAAAGTTTAAAATAAGTTTTTTTTGTTATAAAATAAAACTCTAATATTATTCATGGTCATCTTTACATATAATTTTAAAGAATTAGAATCGTCCTGTTTCACTGGTCATTTAGCAGCTTCTAGTGTATATTTTGAACTGTAAAAACACTTTCCTTTGAGAGAAGGATCACATATTTCCAAGGGCAAGTGAATGCCTACATCAAAAGGTTTAAGTCAGGGTCAAAAGCCCCAAAATGTTTTCATTTCCCAAGAGCAGGTAAAATATACTCATTTGCCCATCCCTGATTTCTGAATTTGAAATTTAATTCATTCTTCTGAGAGGCTATTGTTCATGCACACTTAGAAAAATTCAACTTTCTGTAGAGAGAAAAAGATAGTGACTTGTGATTACAAAACAGTTTGACAACTTAAGTGCAAATGAATCAGAAACATGTGTATTAAATTCCCCTTGAAACACACATGATTTTTTTTTCAAATTAAGAGGGAAAAGGCTTGGCAATAAACATTTTAGTTTATGCCAAACCTAAAGCATTTGAAAAATAATACAGGTTGTGGTTGGGCTCTCTCTTCCATAGTCAATTCTCAATTTCCATCCATTGATATCTGAAGTTTCAAATCACAAATTCAATGTGTAGAGATATTAGTATTTAAGCACATTGATTTTTACTGTTTTCACCTTCATGGTATTTTAGGATTAATAGAAATTAAAATAATTGTGCACAAATTGAATCACGAGTGTGGAAAGGGATTCCTTGTTAGGGACTGGCACGCATTCCCAACATAAGTAGCAGTGAGTTTATTTTAATAAATACGATCACATAACTATCAATATACATTGGGAGAAGCAAATGCATTCAGAAAAAATGCTACTATATATTTTATTTTAACTTTTTTATTTATATTTTTATTTCTTACTTTTTTTATTTCAGAATATTACAGGGGTACAAATGCTTGGTTACATATATTGCTTTGCAACCACCCAAGTCAGATCTACAAGCATGCCTAACCCCCTCACATTGCACACTGTACTCATTAGGTGTGAACTTACCCATCTCCTCTGCTCCCCTCCCACCTGACCAACACCCTATGAACGTTACTTCCACATGTGCACATAATTGTTGATTAGTTAGTACCAGTTTAATGGCGAGTACATGTGATGCTTGTTTTTCCATTCTTATGATACTTCACTTAAAAGTATGGGCTCCAGCTCCATCCAGGACAGTACAAGGGTATTAATTCATCATTTTTTTAATGGCTGAGTAGAACTCCATGGTATACATATACCACATTTTATTAATCCACTCATGTATTGATGGACACTTGGACTGTTTCCACATCTTTGAAATTGTGAATTGTCCTGCTATGAACATCTGAGTGCAAATGTATTTTTTTATAGAATGTCTGTTTTTTCCTTTGGGTAAATAGCCAATATATTTTAAAGTAGTCAAGAAAGTAATAGTCTTATAGTTCACTAGGGAACCTGAAAGAAGGCATACTTTCAATCTATCATGAATTTTTATACTACGATCAACATTCTTTAATGAAAAGATGCCCCTTGGAATTCAAATTCTTATCTATATTTACAGAAGACATATGATACTAATAGTGGGCATTTTCCCTTATAATTATGAAATATTTTTCCCATTATAATATAATTTGGATAGTATAAAATGTTCTGTTTACAGACAATGAAACTGGAGTATTATATTTTTTAATGTTCTATCTGCAGAAGATTTTGCATTTTTATATGCTAAGTATTAAAAATCTGTTGGCTATATAGACATGAATAAGGAAGGAAGAATGGCAGGGAGGAAGGAAGAAGGGAGAGAGGGAAGAAAGGAAGAGGAAAAGAGGAAAGGACAGAAGGAAGAAAAAGAAAACTCAGAAAGAATGAATTCCTAGAGTTTCTTCAAAGGTAGTTTTTAGAGAGTAGGAACAAACAAGCACTAAATATCTTTGAGGTATTTAGGAGACAAACTGTATTAGCAAAGTTAACAGTGACAGCAAAAATAAAATCATTGCTATTTGTGAGTGCTGACTCTGTTCCAAACACTATGGTAAGCGCTCACGTGCCTTATCTGTTTTAATGTCCACATGGACTCACAAGAAAAATAGAATTAATTAACTCACCTAGGACTATATGATTAGATTTGGAGTCCAGCCTCACTCATTCTACAGCCCAAACATCACTTTGTCTTGTCCCTTAGCATGTTTAGTAGTGAGTCCTCTCCAATCCAAGACTCATGTGTTAGTTCAAACTCATCATTGTCAATTAGGAAAACCCTCTTTAAAGTAGTGACTGAGGTTAGCAATGTGTCCTTCCCATAAGTGCAGTAAGATCTTTGAAGTGAGTCATACAGGCATGGGTCAGCTGTCCCCCACACTTTAAATAGGGGCACATTTTCAAATTTGACAAACTCTTCTAATTACTCAAAATGTGTTCTCATTTCAAAAATAGACATTTGTCATTTAGGATATGCAAATTAATTAGCTATGTAGCCTTATGCTAATATGTAATAGAATCTCTTAATAAAGAGCTTATATTATATATCTTTAAAGTCATATACATTTAAAAAATTAATTTGCTCAGAAACCTCAGAAATGTTTATTATTTTCTTACTTTATGGGTGATATATATTATTAATCCCTAATCAGAAGATTAAAAAATATATAAATAAACTCTTAGATATTTAACCTGTTTGATCAAGTTAATAAGCTTCAAATGTATCTAAAAATCAATAATGCTCACCTTCTTCATTGTTAGATTGGTATATATTAATAATTATTAAGGTCAAGTTTTTAGACTTAACTATTTGCTATTCTAACTTCCAAAACTGTTCTTATTTCTATATGACTATATTTTTACTAAAATTGTTATTATTTAAGGGAATATATCTATCTCTCTTGAAATAATATTATAAAGTAGAATATTTTCAAATACACTCATCTTTGGATCTCATTTCTAGCCCTCTCTGGTCATCTTTTTCCTCCCCGAAATATTTAAGAAAGACAAATTAGTTAATGAATATTAGACTTCACTAGAAAAATCTATGAATAGAAAATAATCATTTAAACTCATTGGTTTAACATTAATTGAGTATCACTATTTTCAGGGTCATGAGCACTAAAATAAATAAGATTCCATTCTTTCTTCAAGGAACCTGAAAGCAGAGCCAACCAGTCTCTCAGCATTATATATGGTATAAAGAAATACTCCCCAGAATAAAAGCATTCCTTTCCCCAAATTTCATTATGTCTTCATGGAGTGTGAGACTTCAGCTCAAATCTTCACCACTTGAGTGTAGCTATTAAATACCTCTGGTGTCGAATGTTCCATTTGCTGCTGCTCCTCACCTAAGTTGCCTTTTATATCTCCAGAATTTCAACAGCAGAAAAGAACAGTTGGTAAAGTGATAATAGATGTCAGGGAAAGAGCCAGGAAATAGATTTTGCTTAGAAGTTAAAGTCATTTTGAGGCATTTCCTATAATTTTGGCTTGATTGATTCAATAAATATTTACTCTACGCCTCTGCTTTGGGCACTTGGGTATTAGAAATGAGCAAGGCGAACAAGACTTTGGAGAAGCTCACAATCCAGAAACCTTAGAGAGCCTTAGAGAGCCCTTAGAGAGCCTCCCTGCCTCCATCCTTTTTGCCTTGGGCATTGCCATAAAGACAAAAGAAACCCTGGGGTTCACCTGGGAAACCTTTGTAATGTTGCTTTCTTACATTATGATGTGTGACACTCATGTAATATTTGACTCAAAATAAAAGCACTTAAAAATAAGATATCAAATCATCAGCTAAATTTTCTCTGAGGGATCTTCAACAGCTAAAGGTAACTCCTGAAGGGCACATTCTTCCTTCTGGCAATGTGAAAGCTAAGCCCCCTTCGGAGTTGCCACCTGTGGGGTGTGGGATGACCGGCCCCCTTCTTTTACCTCAGACCACAGGCTCATTCCTGCCATAATGAAGAAGCTGATTGATGGCTGTCACCTTTCCCACTGCAGACACTCTTATCTTTCCCAGCTTAGCAGTAACGGACATGACCTGCTCCCTACCAGCTGGTCTCTGTGTGAGGGGCCCGTCCTTCACTCTGTTTCTCCACTCCATCTGTTCTTCCCTCCTCCTCCTCCAAATTTCAGCCCACATGCCTACTGGCGGCAACCAATATGTCTGTCTGTCAGTAGCTCTGTAATGAGACCAATTTATAAGGTCACATAATCCTGACTCTTCAGGAAGAAAAAAAGATCCCCTATCCCATTTACTGAGAGAAAGTCACCTTCGCCTCTAGTTCTCATGACTGTGGGAGGTCATGTACTAACCACGGAAAAGTAAACCAAACTTTCTTAAAACATCCCCCCTCCCTGTTTTGCTTTATTTGCCAATGCTCTTAACTAGAAGTTTAAAAAATGAAAATATTGACCTTTAGGGAGGAAACTAAGATCTAGAGACAATTTAGATTATTATGTCAAATGGTGAACAGTCTACTTTATTCCAGCAGTGTTACCAGCACCACCTTCATTACTTGCACAGGAAATTTAGCACAGAATTTCCATGGACCTGTCAGTAAGTGTTGCATGTTTGTATAGCACAGCAGAATTGTCCCCAGGAACATTTTTTTGTCTTCAGCTGACTAGCACAAATTAAATTCTGTGTCAGCTTTGCCCAGAGGCTAAGACTACCCTATTACATGTTATGGAATTCAAATAACTGCAATCACAATATTTGTAAGCACAAAGCAACCAGTGAGTCCTATTTTATGATACAGGTTGTCACGGGAAGTATATCCTATTTCTTTTCTACAAAGCAAGGCACCTAATGCCATTCCATTCCCTAGAGACTACACTGAACAATTGTTAATCAATTATATTTCTCTGTTTTTAACAAGAACAATTAAAGACCAAACACTGAAATGAATTCAAAGCTTTCCGGGACATCTAAACTTTGAGACTTGTGTTTTTGCTTCTCAGTCATTTAGAGACTCAGGCTGGCTGTTCAAAACACCCTGCAAGATAGAGTCTCAAGCTGCCTGGCAGTGAAATGTTCTTTTTATCAATGGAAAGAAGTTCTTCCCTTTGGGATCCAATTTTAAATCACTGACAGTACTGGTCCATGAATCCTCAGTCTGTTCCTGAACTTGAGTCACTGCTCTGATTCCTACTGACCTGGGGGCTGGATCACCCTGCATTGGAAATTACACTTGTTCTCTGCACTGATTATGTTCCTGCTATTTTCCTGTATGTTACCTGATTTAACGTTGCTGACATCTGGCTACATAAAACCCTCAGGATTCCCAGGAACAGTTTGGAGCACAGAAAGCTATCCCATAGTTGGGAGTTCTATTAAGGTGTTTGGAGCCTGAAGTCGGCCAGGATCTAGCCTGCACTCCAGAATTCACTGTTCAGCTTTGCTGCTTGGTTCAGAGTTTGTTTCCTGGTGACATTCACTTGCTCCACCTCCCATCCGGATTTGTCACCTCTCTTCATCACCAATCTAACCCTGAACTAAAAGGAGTTGAGGAGGCACTCTGTGAAATGACAGATAAGCCTTAGCATGCCTAATACTGTAATTTTTAACTCAGCTTATCACTTGTACTTCATCTCTGTATTCCTGACTCCTGGAACCACAACTTACTTTTTATGTATTTATTTATTTTTAATTTCAATAAATTTAGAGAATACAATGATTTTTTTGGTACATGGATGAATTATATAGTGATAAAGTATAGTGCATCCATCACCCAAATAGTGTACATGGTACCCAGTAGATAATTTTTCATCTCTTAATCTGCCCTTCTGAATCTCTAGTGTTTATTATGTCACTCTGTATGACTATGCATACCTATGGATTAGCTCCCACTTATAAGTGAGAACATGTGATGCTTGGTTTTCCATTCTTGAGTGACTTCCCTCTGGGTGATAGCCTCCAGTGCCATCTAAGTTGCTGCAAAAGACATTATTTCATTATTTTTTATGGTTGAGTAGTATTCCATGGTGTATAAATACCACATTTTCTTTATCTACCCCTTGATGAGCACTTAGGTTGACTCCATATCTTTGTAATTGTGAATTCTGCTGCAACAAACATACAAGTGCAGGTGTCTTTTTGATATAATGACTTATTTTCCTTTGGGTAGATACCAAGTAGTGAGATTGCTGGATCAAATGCTAGATCTAACTTTAGCAGAACCACAAATTTATACTGGTAAAATCATAGTTACCTCTTCAATTAATTCTAGTATCGATTGAATTTTAGTTCCAGTAGTCTACTATTAATCCTAGAATTAATAGAATTAAGCTTAATTCTAGTATATAATGTTGATTATGAGCTGAACATAATCTTCTCTAGCAACAAATAAAATATTTAGTCTTATGTAGAATTGTGCAGCAGATGAGATAGAAAAATTTCATGTTCTCAATATGCCAATTATGACTCTTTCAGAGCTTCCTTTTGCAATTAAGGAATATTTGCTAATTAGAATACAATATATAATAATAAAACCTAGAATTGGTATCTTCAAACTTGAGGCTGTTTTCAATAATTAATGTGTTTAATAAGTAAATAATTAAATGTTTTTTGTTTTAAGTTAAATATTTTGTTTTTTATATTAAAATATGAAGCCCAACACATACATATCTCTTTTTTTGACAATGAGTATTACCAAGCTCTAAGATTTTGTTTTAATTTAATGAAAATAATCTATTTTTCTTCATATACATTATTTTACTGGCCCACCATTAAGAAAGAGGCTTGGATTGAATTTCTGGTAATAATGATGGGCCTGTGTGGATATATCCACCTTCTTTCACCTCATTTCTCTTACAATTGGCATTTGTAGAACAGCTTGCAGGTTGTTTTGTTTTGTTTTGTTTTTTGCCATATCATAGTAGGGGAGCAAAATTGATCACCCTGAAATAGATTTCAAAGAAAAATAAATATCACATTCTAGTCAATAAGGCTTATATATAATTAGATCTCACTATATTAACAAAATTGGAATTTGGCTAGTCTATATTTTAAGATTATTTATAATTGTGGTAAAAATTGAGAAGTTAATATCTCTAGTGATAAACTGAAAAATTGTTTTGCACCTACTCTTTTATCTCTAGTTTAGAAACTGGAGCAAACTGACAAGGTTGTGAAAAACTGACCTCTATACAGCCTTTTGGGTCTAATGCTGAATAACTGAAGTATTTAGATATACACAGGCCAACACTATACATGAAAATGTTATTCCGTAACCATAAAGGCGGTTGGTTGGTTTCACTCATCCTGGGGGACACATCAGCCTGCTGTCCTGAGTCACAGCACTATTTAGGCACTTTGCTGGAGGAAAAAGCGAGGCCAAGAGGTTATGTGTGAAAGCCCAGAGCCAAAAAGAAAAAAAAGGACAGTACATTTATGAGAGAGAAAGTTGCCCAATGCCTCTGGAAAGCAGAGTGCTGGGACTCTAGGCTGAGAACTAAAGGTTAGAGAGATTAGCTGTGGCCAGATCAGGAAGGTTCAGCTAAGCAATTTGGAGTTTATCCTTAGGGCAAAAGCTTTTGAAAAAAGGATTAGCATGATAGTGTTACATTCTAGGAAGAAACCTCTGGATGCAGTATGGAGAATAGAAGGGGCTGGGGAGAGAATGGAGGTGGGAGAACAAGGGCAACAATATAGTCTTGGCAAGAAATGTTGAAGACTTGAAGCAGTGGGAAAGGAGACAGAGGACAGATTTGAGAGCTATTAAGGAGTTAGAATTATTAGGACTTGGTGACTGACTGGATTTGGGTGTTTAGAAGAAGCAAGAAGAAAAAGGCAACTGAGGTAACTGGCTTACTCTCTTAAGGCAAGCAGGAGGAGGAACTGGTTTTGGAGTTTTGGAGAAAATGCCCTGAATTCTTTTGGGACTTGACTTCTATGTTTTCTATTGCCTGTCAAACTATACTTCTGTCTTAGTACATTTTGTGTTGCTATAAAGGAATAGCTAAGACTAGGTAATTTATAAAGACAAAAGGTTTATTTGGTTCATGATCCTAATGGCTGAAAAGTTCAAGATTGGATACCTGCATCTTGTGAGAGTCTCAGGCTGCTTCCTCAGATGATGGAAGGTGAAGGGCAGCCAGTATGTGCAGAGATCACATAGTGAGAGAGGAAGTAAGAGAGAGGGACCAACTGCCAGACTCTTTTAAACAACCAGGTCTCATGGGAACTAGCAGAATAAGAACTCAATCACTGCTGATGGAGGGCATTAGTGTATTCATGAGGGATCTGTTCCCATGAGCCAAACACATCCCACCTCCCAACACCACCACAATGGCTATCAAATTTCAACTGTGGGGCAAACAAACCATATCTAAATCATAGCAATGTCCTTAGCTCCTTCTTAGTAATTGTTCTAGGAACTACAGTATGTGTTCCTAATTTATCACAGTTTGCCCTGAATTAAAGTTATATCACTTCATTTAATGCAAGAACTTAACTACTCTGTTTACATGTTTTCTTGCCCTTTGTTCTATGTTTATCATATATTTACCTCTACATGTGTCATAAGCTCCACAGTATGTAATTATTTCACTTTGAATAGTCAGTTGACTATTTTAAAAAATAAAAAAAATTATAATTACTCTATAATTGTACTATTAGTACAATTTCTCTTATAAATTAAAAAATTATAATTACTCTTATAATTGTACTATTAGTACAATAATAGTACTATTTCTAGTTGTTTTTATTGCTTCCTGTAGATTCTAGTTTTCTTCCAGTATAGTTTCCTTTTACCTGAGAACTCCCCCTAGAATATACTGTAGGTCTGCTAGGAACAAAGTTTCTCAGTTTTTGTTGATCTTAAATTGCTTTTAATTTATTTTCATTTCTGAAAAATATTTTCACTGAATATATAATTGACAGGTCTCTTTGTCTCTTAAAATATACTGTTTCACTTTTTTTATGGCTTCTGTTGTATCTAATGAAAAGGCTGCCATTATTCTTAGCATTGCCCCCTTTTATGTAATATGGCTTATTTCTAACTGTTTTTGAGATTTTATGTCTAATCTACATCAATTTTACAATTTTGTGCTTAGAAGTGGTTTCTTTGGTAATTATTCTGCTTGAGGTTCATGGAACTTACTTATTAGATCTGTGGGTTTGGGGTTTATTTTAATCAAATTAGAAGATTTTCAGCCAATAATTCTTCAGTTTTTCTGGCCCGTTCTCTTTCCTCTTCTTCAGGGACTTCTCCTTCATACTGTTTAATATATCATTGAAATCTCTTTCTTAAAATTTTAATCTTTTCTTTGCTTTTGCTTAGATGATTTTTGCTTCAATGCAGTAAACCTTTCTTCTGTTGTATTCGATCAGCTATTAATACCATCCAGCGAATTTTATGTTTTAGGTATTATATTTCTTATTCTAGCATTTCCATTTAGGTTCTTGTTTCTCAAAAAACTAACATCCCCTAGTTGCCCATCTTTTTACCATTATACACATTTTTTTGTAGATTCTTTAATATATTTGTCATTGGCCCTTTAAATTCCTTTTTTTATTGCTTCAACATTGTGTTTATTTAGAGTATCTTTCTATTAATTTTTTTCTCTTGACTACAAATCAATTTTCAAATTTCTTTGTATGTCTTGTAATATTTTATTGTATGCTGGATATTGTGTCTAAAAGAAGAGTAGAAGTTCTAGTAAATTTTAGAAAGATATTATACACCTAAAATATAAATATTAAGTTTTTATATATCATATCATACACTGTTTTATTATATTATATATTATTTATATTTTATCAATATAAAACACTACATTTTTTATTAGACAGACACATTAAGTGGTTGATAAGTTTGATCTAACCATACATTTAGCTACTTTGAGGCAGGGTTACATGGCTTTAATCTCTACAACAAGGCCTTATAATACAAGCACCACAATCTAAAGTGCTATCTCTTTATTTTTCATTCCAGCTCTAGCTTCCTGCCCAGCTACTGGGTAGAATGTTGTTGATCTTATCAGACATTGAATCATATGTGGTTTTGGTTGACAATTCAGTTAGACTCATTTTCCTCAAGTAGTAGACGCTTTGAAAATGATTTCGGTCTTCTCTCTCCAGGCCCGCACTGGGACCAAATACTGTCATCCCTCAAATCTGTGAGACCTTGAGCCTGTGTGACCTCCACACTGCAAGAATGCTAGACTACTAGACCAGGAGACAGAGATTTAAGATGACTAGATGTCAAATATGACAAATGAGACTGCAAAACTATGAGACTGTGAGTCTCCAGAGTGGGAAAGGGTCGGGCTGTGAAACTGTGAGACTACAGCTTTCCAGATCGCAAGACTTTGCAACTTTAGGTCTGCAAGACTGCAAAATCACCAGAACTGCAAGTCTGAGAGATTGTTACTTGGCTAGTAATCTCTGGATTTGGGACTTCTCCAGATTCAAATCAGATACACAGCCCATAGGTTGGGGAAAAGTTGGTCCGATTTCTCATTTAAGCAAAGACAATCTTGCTTCTCTCACTGCTTCAAACCTCAAGATTCCTTTGATCTTTGCTCACCCATCTTTCTGAAGTTTTGACTAAACTTTAGTAATTTTAGATTTGTCTAGAGCTTCTTATTAGTAGGAAGTTTTGGCATATCTATTAGTTGCTTCTTGTTTGGGTGCCAATGAACATCTTTCACATCTTTCCACATCCTAACTGGAAGCAGAAAAAACTCCACTGAAGCTATTTGAAGAGGTCAGAACTATTTAAAAAGTGTATCGGATAGCTTCCACTTGTTCCTACAGATCCATTCTCCACTTTTTCCATGCTTCTGTCTTTCCTTGCTCTTTGGCTTCTGTCAGATTCAGCCAATGGGGAAAAGTTGGGTTATTTATTCCTGCAGCTGTCTCTCTGCTGACTTGCCAAAGGCTCTATGGGTTCTTTCAAATGTCAGAGTTCCTCTTAGCCAGCCCTCTCAACATTGTTCTCTCTGTCCTCACATTCAAGGATCATCTCCCTTCTTCACCCCATCAGATGGTAACAGCACTGTTCTGCTACTAACTCCAGGGTACTACACTCTTTCTTGTGGTTTTCTATACCCTGCCCGCACTTTTGTAAGTAGTCCTGTTATTAAGTTCTCCTCACATGACCCAATTTGAAAGTACCATTTGGATCTTGCTGAGACTCTGACACAAGGAGTTTTCAAACAGCAAATCCTAAAGTTGAATGGTAGATCAGATAAGACGAGCAACTGAGACCTAACTGGGTATACAGCACCCTTCCAATAGGTTGCACTGCCAACCTATAATTATTCCACTCTGGAGCTTCCTTTCTATCAGAAGGGCTCTGTATACACAGTTATGTTTCTGAGAGAAGAGTGACAGAAAACCCAGGGAGGAACAGTGGAATTAAGGGAATTGCCAGTGATAGTGGGAGAACCTAGTTATGTGGAGGAAATTGAGAATGTCAGGAGTTCATTAGAACAATTGGGTAAGAAAGGAAAGTCAAAACCCTAACATTTTCATAGTCATATCTCTTACCACTAATTACTTAGAAAGATCCATTTTTGACATTTCAATGGAGATTGAAATTTATGTATTTCTTTTTCCTTTTCCTTTTGGCTAATAAAATATATTGTTTACTTTAGCAGAAGAACACCCCTTTTGGTTAAAATCTAAAGAGAAAGCTCATTTTGTAAAGCATATAAAAAGCAAAGTTCATCAGGTTGAAAATGGGCTAAAGGGAAAGAGTGTGCTGCCTGGTGCCCTTCCCATTCAGACCCCTCCTCAGTGGTTTCTTAGGGAGCATCTCAGAATTTTTGTCTAAGATCATTTGAGACAGAATTAGTGAATGTTGTGTCTTAGAGCTGGAACTTCTAAGATAGATGGTTAGGGAAAAAACTCTTCAAAGAGGGCCCTGGAGCTTGGTAATAAGTGTAACTTTTGACCCAGTGTTATAGGAGTATATGTTATGTAAGTGATCTCAGTATAGTTCAACAAAGGTATCATTTTGGTCATAACATACACTCAGAACAGTACTAAACAATCATGCAAAACCATGCCTTTTCTCAGAAATCTGAAAATCCAGAAGAAGAGATGCCATTCAAGCAAATATCACGAACAGTATACTACACACAAAAAAGAGAAATAATTACATTAGAACTGATTACACATGAGAATTGTCCAAGGGCCTTTTAGAGGACAGTCCACAGATCAAACTTTGAAGACTTCTGGGGCTTGATAACATTTCTTTCAGTCTTATGGTTTAATGATTAGAAACTGTGAAGTAGACCTGGATTTATGCCCCTTTCTTACTTGCAAATTAGACTCAATTTAAAAGGTAAAGCAGATGGGTGAATTCCCAACTATCATACTTTAAGTCAACTTTGAAAGTAAGTACAAACAGTTCATCAGTTCACATTCATTTTTTTGACCAGTGTCTCCCTCCCAGGAGGTGCACAGGTGGGAAAATGAGTGGGATCAGAACTCTTTTCTACTCACCCAACATAAATTATTACTTTCCATTGGAGAATGGTTATTTGCAAGGTTGCCATAAATCTTACAAATGAATGTTTGTAAGGCAGCAGAGAACAGGTTCCCTGATTCTCTCAAAAGAAATGGGGGAAGGGAACCTAGGAAAATCATCTCTAACTTCCCAGATGAATAGGCAGAGGGACTCCATAGCTTCGGCTCCCAAAATAGCAGGAGAGGAAGGCAAAAAAAAAAAAAAAAAAAAAAGTTAGGCATGCTGATTGCATTGTTACAACTTAAATTGTACTCAGATGCGAACTCTGACGTGCCAAAAACAGCGAAGGCTGAGCCTGAAAGATCAGAAAAGTGACATCTGGTATTGGATGCCCCAGCAGACATGACTAATACCATTGGTATTGTGTAGATTCCGCCTTTACTAATTTAATATTCAAATATAAGGGTCAGCTCCACAGTGCTCTGCAATACCAGAAGACATAGGCTTCCCAGAAATCACCTTCTTGCCCCCAACAGGGTTATTTAAGGGGGATGCATGTCTATTTTGAGGGCTAACCAGGACAAGTTCTGTTATTTCCACATGTTTGTTAAGACCCTTTTGTTTCATGGCTCTCACACATGGTTGAGCTATGAGGGAGCCCTGAGAACTCATCCATAACTTGTAATAAATAAATAACCTCCCCATAGTTTGCCCCTTGGATATTTGCTTTATGCCAGAACATTTTAGTTTTATACATACTCTCGCATGCAAATGTATTTCTTCACTGAAAATAAAAACCTGATGTCTCCCATAACTTTTGCTGCTGACACTCAAGAATACCACATTGGCTTAGGGGGTGTTCTGACTAAATCAACAGAATTATCCTATACCCCATATAGATATTTCCAGTTGTCAAATTTATCAGTTTAGCAAATATTTGCTGAATGCCTACTATGTACAAAGAATTATGCTAAGTTCAGTTCAACTACAAAGGTGAATTTTTTAAATGGCATAAAATGACTGCATACATTGTCATTTAATTATGCTTTAATGATTCAAAAGACAAATCAGAATTTTAGCTCAGGGCCTTCCTAGAAATCTCCAATTACCAGTAAACAGTAATGCAGGGTTTCTTCTTGGACCCATAATAATGATAATAAGATCTGCTGTTTATTGACTGTTATAGGTAAAACATTGCACTAGTCCCTTCACTTATAATATTTCAACAATCTTACAGGACAGGTATGGAAAACATCTCTGCATTATAGATAAAAGAACAGATATAAAGAAGTTAAATAGCCTGTACAAAATCATCTAGCTTAGTTAGAACTGAATATGAATTATATTTTAAGTCTATCTCCCTTCAAAGCCCATGCAGGGTTTCTTCTATTTTGTGTTTCATCATAATCTTCAATGCAGCAACATAGGTAAAGACCTATTTCTTCATGATTCTGATATACTCACCCCCTGCCTCAGCGAGATAAGAATGTGGAATTTCCCAAGGTTGAAAATCCCTAAACCTCCTAGGAAATTTTGAAAAACTTTATTTTCTGCAATATTATAAAAAGTGTCACTTCCCCTTTCCAAATATAAAATTTTACTGTAAAATTTAACTAATACTCATAGTTTTTCCTCATCACACATCCTACCAGTCCCAAATGTCTAGCACTGATCATTTTTCTGGACACACTCACTGCATGTGTCACATGGTCTCTCAATGGCCCATTTTTGTGTATGTGATGTATTTAGTTTTTTACCCACAAATCTCTTTCCTTCAGCTTCCTTGAATTTTTTCTATAATTTATAATATAATATTTTATGTCTATGATTCCTGAGGAGAAACACAGGTGGCCCTCAGAGTAAGCTTACTAAGTCAATGGTTCTTAACACATTGATACACTTTAGATTTCCTGCATAGCCAGTCACTTCAACAAGGATCTGAGAGACCTGGACTAATCAAATTTTAACAGAAAATAAGTGCAGAAAACTCTGAGTCAGAAAGAGTGAAGGCCATTTGGATAGTAAAGGCCCCACTGAGCACCTTGGAAACTGTCCTGGGATTCTGGATACACAGGGAATGGTGTAAGAACGCTGGGAGAAATAGAAAGTGCATTGGTTAAATGGGGAAAAGAATGCAGAATGAGTGAAATCAAGGCAAATTTTAAGAAATTTCATTTTGGCTTGCAAATAATTTTATCTTCTTGTCTTCAATTTACAGAATGTATGTTGCATTTATAGTATATAGTTAGTTCTTATGAACCCTAATTTAGCATTTATTTATTTGTTTATTTATTTATAAACAGGGTCTTGCTCTATTGCCTGGGCTAGAGTACAGTGATCATAGCTCACTGAAACCTCAAGGTAATCCTCTTGCCTCAGCCTTCTGAGTAGCTGGGACTACAGACATACACTACCACACCCAAATACTCTTTATATTATTTTTTGTAGAGATAGGGTCTCACTATGTTGCCCAGGTTGGTATTGAACTCCTGGTCTCCAACAATCCTCCTGCCTCAGCCTCCCAAAGTGCTAGAATTACAGGATGAGCCACCATGCCCTGCCTAGCATTATTCCGTTTTTGGTTTTTTTTAATACTGCTTTCCTTTTTAATTTTCTCCCAGGGTGAGGAGTTCAGACTCTTCAGGGAGGCCATAGCT
The DNA here is from genome assembly GCF_040939455.1 of Microcebus murinus. Classification (NCBI taxonomy): domain Eukaryota; kingdom Metazoa; phylum Chordata; class Mammalia; order Primates; family Cheirogaleidae; genus Microcebus; species Microcebus murinus. Next base: position 34,587,418 of record NC_134108.1, read on the forward strand.
AGGTTCTCCTTGACAGGAGGCCCCTGCTATCCCAAGGTGCATCTGAAGAGAGTGATGCTTGGGATAACTCAGAGAATTCAAAATATTCTCCTGCTAGAAGATCCCCAACAGCTCCAGACTGGCTGAATTTTCCAGCAGGCCTGGCATGAAGACTGACCACAGCGACAGACCATACCACACTGGAGAATCTGCCTGGGAGAAGAATGAGTTCTTCACTAAGAAATGAGGCAAAGAAGAGACTGGACTATTTTTTAAGTGGGTGTTGGAGGGGCATTAGAGGGAGGGATTGGGGGGGGTTAGTGGGTTTGAGGGTTAGCTTTTAATTTTGCATTGAAGAGTCAGTTAACAATGGTTACAAAAGGAAATTAAAAGCCTGGAAGCAGTTGAGGTTTTTGTTATTTCTGAAGTTACGAAACACATCAATATTGCACAGGCCTGTGTTTAATGTGGTATAACAATGTGACAGCCTTTGTGGATAGGCGCTGGAACCCTTTGAATGGCTTCCATGAACAAATCAGCATTCTCTTTACAACTGTGACCCTCAGATTGTGTGTGCCCATTTTTCCAGCTCTCAGAGGGCATAGTCCCAAACTTGTCATGAAGTACTCTCAAACAATGTGCATTTGGGGATTTGAGGGAAAGAAGAAAGGACTGGTTGGAAATGTGGCTGTTAAGTTGAGGAAGGGAAAAGTGCAGAAAAGAATCACTAACTGGCAGTTAAAAGCAACAAAGTGACTACTGATAATTCTTATGATGAAATTGCCACTCAAATAAATACATATAAAGTGTCCTGTTAATGATAGTACAGGGGTGAGTGCTTCTTCTTAAGCTTAGTTAGGTTGACTGCCCTAAAGAATGAGTCTTTCAAGCTAATTCAACTAACAGGTAAGTGTCATAGAACCACTTTAAGTTGTAGAATAGAGATTTCACCATTTATTAAGTTTGTGTCATGTGCTAAGAATCCATCTGAATATTTTAATTATAATTATGTAAGTAATCCTCATAATGGCCCTGTGGGGTAGACATTATTATCATCATTCAACAGATGAGAAATGGAGGTGAGAGAAGTAAAGTAACTTGCCTGAGTTCACATAGCTAGGAAGAAATGGATATATAATTCATTTGCTGACAGATAACACCAGTGCCGACCCAACCGACCACCACCTCTACTTACACCTACCCGATATCCTATTACTTAAAAAGAACCCACTCTTAACATGAGGGAAAAATAAATAGACTTCTACATTATTATATAATCCATTTATTTATTGTATGAAAAACTTTATAATTATGAATTTCCTGAGATCCTTGAAAAACTTCTTTAATTAAATAATAATTTTTAAAGAAACTTACATTTTATTATCTATATACCTTTAAAAACCCCCTTCAATCCCCATTGCATAAGGAACATATGGCTTTCCAGAACCCTTAGATTGACTAAGGCTCCTCCAGGCCCAGCTCTATGTTAGGAGGATGAACATAAGTTCCAGAGCTCAGTTCCATAGCTGGGCCTCTCATGATACCCATGGACCCTTCCCTGTCAAACATTCTATTAACATTATTTTATGTTGTTTTGAAGCTCAAGAAGTGATGTTTTCTTCATTTCCTAAACTTTTCTAGAACTTTCCATTTTCTTAATAATTTAGAAGAGAATCCTCTTTTGGCAGATTTGGATCCCATATTCTCAGGAATAAAAGACAAGAGATGAGCCAAGAGGGTTTGAAACACTGACAGGGGTAGGCAGACTCCAAGGAAAGATAAACAATGTAAAAAAAAATTAAAGCTTATTTGTTTTATCAACAATTATTTGCTAACATAAAAATTTTAATAAGATCATATATAAAGCTATTAATATATCCATTATTATTAAAATTGTTGACTATCATTTCTCTATTCACTGTAATGTAATCTTCCCAAAGAGACTACAAACCTTACCACACTATTACAAAGCTCTTTTAAATTAACTTTTTTCACCATCTTCCCACTGTGGAGGAGATTTTTGCAGCTACTTGTCTTTGTATATAAGCTCTTCTTTATTAAATAAACATGCTGTGTTCCTCATTAGTAAAGAAGATGGATCATTGTTTAAATGTTTTTTATCAATCATTAAAAATGAGAGCTCCAAGAAAGTTCAATTTTGTCAGAGAATTTTAAAAAGCTAAGTGAACTACAGAAAATATTTAGTCTGCAATTTCTTTTAAATTAATTTTTAGAAGATAAAAAAGATCCCCAAGGATGTCAAGAAAGGTTGATAATGTAGTAATGTCAAGCAACAGTTAAAAATATTATCATCAAGGGTAAGGAAAACAACAAGAGAAACAGAAGATTTGACAAAGGGATTTCCTTCTGGTCAGAGCTTGCATGCCCGCAATGTCCTACAGTGACAACTGAAAGGATTGATGACATTGGAGAGACTGGAGTGGTTGAAAGAAGACATTTTTGAATAAAAACTAACTAGAGGAGGAAAACTTTAAATTACCTATATTAAAAATGGTATGAGAAAAATCAAATGATATTAAGACTTAATTCTCAGTAGATATAGAGGGCTCCATTTTTACCAATGTTTTTCTAAAGACTCATTATGTACAAAGTGCTCTAAGGAGTCAAGGCATAGTCAACATCACCAAAGAGGACATCAATAAAGTAATATCTTTACCTATACGCAAAATAAATCAACTCTGAGGTATTTTGTTTTACCATGGTTTAATAAATCCTTTAACATTTAGGAAGCTACACATGGGTCAAATGGATTCCCCTGTGACATTTTAGAGTTTGGTTGATAAATCCCACCCAAGTTTTCCAAAACTCCTTCAGGATATACCTGCAGCATGGTATCCTTCATGATTCCAGGCTCCAACACAAGTTTAAAGCAAAAACTCACAGAAAGTGGCATGACGTACAGAAAAGAGTATGGACCTTAGAAGCTGAAGGCACAGGTCTGAGTTCTGTCTCCAATATTTATTGCTTGTGTACCTTTAGGCAAGCTATTTAAAGTCTCTGAGGCTTAGATTTCTTATCTCTAAAAATGAGAAAAATGATGTCTTCAGGTTTCAAGGTGATATTATATTTCAAGAACTTGGTCCATTATACAGTTATGGGTACATGTAGATCATGAATGACATATGCTACTGCTTTTCTAATTTAATTAGCCCTGATGCAGAAGTACCATTGACATCTATGACATCACTGAATTACTTAATTAGATTATACACCTAATCAGGACTGGCTATGTAAGTTATAAGGCCCAGTACAAAATAAAAATGTAGGGCCTCTTATTAAAAAATTATGAAGACTTTCCAGACTGCAATAGCAAAGCATTAAATGAAGCATGGAGCCCTTCCAAGTGTGGGGACCTGTGTTACTGCAAAGGTTTCATGCCTTTCTCTTTTGTGACCCTTGAAAGTAACCTTGCTTCAAGAACAGGCCTAGATAGGTAACCAGTTCCTGCTGGTAACCAACAGCTCCTGCTACAGTAGATCTAATAATAATGTCATTATAAATAATAAGAATCTGGATATTCATTACAAAAGAAAATTGCCAGCTACTTGCCTCTCTTAGTTCTGTTTAGTGCCTTGGGTCATACTTCCCAAGGAAAATGCATTTAAGAGTTGAGTCCTGATGAAAAAAAGGCTCCATCAACCCTTCTTCATTTTGTAGTACAATTGGCTCTTGGAAGAAGAAAAGGAATTAGAGAAACAAAATAAACATTAGAAAACCTGAGGCATTCTGGATGGCGATCAGAGAGGAAAATGTGTTAACAAATGTAATTCTGTTTAGTACTGCAAAATGAGAATACAACTTTCATTAATATCCTGGGCTGAATCCAGGCCTTTGTCTGATTGATATGGAGAATCTCAACTGTGAGGTTGGGAAAGAGACTAAGATTTATGTGTACTAGTATTTTTTACAGTTATGTTCATGTCTCCAGAGGCCAAGGAAGATTCAATAAATCAAATAAATAAATAATTAAAAGGAGCATTCTATGCTCAGTTCTTCATGCAAAGTTCCCATTGTTCTCTAAGAGATTTCCACATGCACAGCAAGAACCAAAGGGTTCTCTTATTACCCATTACTTTAAGTATCTAGCTTTGATAGTGATGTAATATAGCTTTCACCACCTGAACTTCATAGAAGTCTATTTAATCTTTGCCAATGTCCCCTTATGAGCAGAGACGTATTTTATACTTTTAATGTTGGTTGAATAGCTTGTGAATACTTTACAAGGGATATGTCTCTGCTTGGTTTGGGGGTTTTATGTGGTAAATAATTTCAGCTGTGAGAGAGTCTGAGCAATAACTATACCACTTGGGGAAAACTTTTTTCTTTGAAAGAAAGAGAGAGAGAAGAAGGGAAGGAGAGAGAGAGAAAGAAAGAGAGAAGAAATATCTGGTACACATGAGCCCAGCAAAAGTCAACTGACAAAAATAAAATGCTTAAGCCTTTTAAAAATTGGTCATTGAAACTCTATTGTAATTTATAGACTCATAACATCATATAGTTTTTAACTGAGAAAGATCAAAGAAATCATAGGCCAAAGCTTTATTTCATAGGTAAGGAAATAAAGCCTGGAAAAGTTAACTTACTAAGTTTGCTAGTTTATACTGTCTTTCCAGTTTTCTGGCTACATTCCTGTACTTTTCTTACATGACATCCTTATAGAGTTCATTTTAGAGAAAACTTTGAATAGAACCTCTTTGACAAGAAAATTATGTCCAACCAGGTTTATAAACATTTTACTATCTCATGTGATAATTCACCCATTCATTTATTCATCTAGTCATTAAATAAACTAGGTAGGTCCTTCGAAGAGTATATCCCAAGCCCATGTTACATTTGGGACTGAAATAGAGACTCAGTTCCTGACTACAAAAGACAGAAAACAATGGTCAAAAATAGAGCTATCAAAATGAAATATATCAATTAGTAGCTAGGCAAGCCAATGAATTCACAAAGAATACAGCACATATGAACAATGTACAGTAACCATAGTTAACAGCAGAGAGAAATTATCCTAAAATTGAGGCATTAGGATTCTCACTTTTCAAAGTAGTAACATATATGTAGATGTGTGTATGTGTGTGTGTGTGTGTGTGTGTGTGTGTGTGTGTGTGTGGCATCATGGTTCAGAGTGTGAATTCTGGAGTCAGATCACTTGGTTTCCAATTCCAGCTCTGCTGCTCATTAACTATGAACTCTTAGATGAGTCACTTAGCATTTCTAGGCTTCAGTTTCCTCTTTGGTGAATGCAGATTAACAGTAGCACCTAGCTCATATGGCTGCTTTAAGGATTATAACAGTTGATCTAGCTGATGGCATTTAAAGCCATGGCTAGCACATAGCAAGCACTGGATAAATGTTGTTATGAAGTTATAGAGCTGTAACATATCTACTTGCTTTGTAATTTATTGCATCATATTTTTCTAGCTTCAAAATATATGAATGATAGTCATTTCAATCATGTCATCCTAACCAATGGGATAAATAACAAAATTTTAAAAATGAGGAAATCCTAGCTTTTGTTTATGACTCCCTATAGTATAGTTACCAGCTAGATCATGAGTACTCTATACCGTATTATTTTCTCAAAAAGAAAACACAATGTGCCTCACAATGTTCCATCAGTTGTCAGGGCAACTATTTTTATAATATGGAAGATGGTACACAGAGTTTATTTGACAGTACAGTACTCAGAAAATGAAGGCTATCAGAAGCTACTGTGTACTGTTCCTCTCCGTCTGAGGCCAGGTGTAATAAACAGGAAGCAGCTCTTGTGGAATGAAAAGAACATGGGAACTAAAATCAAATATCTTGAGTCTCAGTGTTGGCTCTATTTCCTTGCTTGCTTCATCATAGGCAAGTTACATAAACTGTACCCTAGTTTCATCAACCTGAAATTGGGAATGATAATAAGTTTACTGTGAAGGTTACGTGAGAGATGTGTGAAGGCATAAATCTGTGACAAAAAATATAAGACAGTATGATCACTTAGTATATTCATTTTAATTTTGTTTATTCATTTTTTAGGCTTTGGACCAGGCAAAATCACTAGCTCAATAAAGGGCCTTTATATATCTATATCTATAACTATTTTATTATCTATGTACCTATATTATATATATCATATATATATAAAAGGAGAGAGATTATATATTCATGCCCTTTATTAACTTAAACATTGATATACATATAAAATTGCTATATATCTATGACACCAATCTTTCTATCTCTATTGCTTCCTAATTGCATCCCTACCCCTTTTCTCTAAAAAAGCAGGAAGTAATCAGAACATCATTATTTGCATTTTGATTGAGCTTGATTCACACTGATGTGTTTATCTCACAAGAGTTTGCATTGTAACACTTATGTGTTACCTCCTTTACTTATTTAGCATTAATCTCCATTTAAAAGCATTGGTTACTTTAAAATTAAGCCACAGATAGATCTTCAACATTTGGGATTGTGTCAAGGCTTGCTTCAGAAGGGACTTCTGATGTAGACTGGGAAGGGAGGAAGAAGTGTTAGTTCCTTCTCTGGCCTTCACACCTTTGTCCTTCAGTCTTAACTCTCTGAATCTTCTGGCCAAATGCTTTCCCTGTGCACACAGTCAGATGTTTTCTGTGATGCTCTCTTCCCTTGGCTCACTTTTCTGGTTCAGACACTCCCTACACAGTTTTGGCTTCCATCTCTCACCCAAAGTTTCTTCTGCTAAAAATCTCTAGAACTTAAGGTACTTAGCCCAGAATGAGATTATGGAAGCATTAGCTCTTTTATTTTGGAGGATGAGAACCCAAAATGTGTTGGGAGGATGGGTAGGAGAGGACAGAGGAGTAGATGGGAGTCTCAGCTTGGAGCAAAGGGCAGGCGGTGAATTTTGATGGACTAAGATTACATGATATTGTGATAAGAAAAAGTACCTAACGTATTGAAATTGCCTCCAACACTAAGCCCCACCATGGTGTGGGGGTGTTAGGGTACGGTGTTCTATACCTGGAGGTTTTTTCTTACCAACCAATACATAACCTCAGGAGAAATGTCTATATCTAATCACTTATTTCTGAAGAGCAAACATCAAAATGTTGGGAATGCAGTGTTGAGAGGTTGATAATGTGCTGGCTGAGATGAAGGAGGTCAATTTCTTGTGACCTACAGTGAAAATAATTCCTCTTACGACACAGAAACTGTTGGCCAGCTCTGCCCCTTGAGTAACAAAGGCATGTGTATAGTGCCTCTAAATAAGAGTTATTTGGACCTTCTTGATAACTTGCTCCTCAGCCAGAATGCCAAACTTGGTAGTCAGGAATCCTCTGTTTGTTTGTTGGTTGGTTGGTGGTTGGTTGATTTGTGTGTAATTTTTCTTCTTTATTTTTATAAAATCTTCAAAAGCCATCAACATTTTTAAAGGTTTTTGCCTAGCTGATATTTCTGTTACTTCATGCCTTGTTTTTACTGTTCATCGTTTGCTTTGCTTTGAGTTTTCTGTGTGTTTACCATATTTGATTGCACCCCACCTTTGTTTTCCACTTTAAAATGGAAAAAGGAAATGGTAATCAGGAGGAGAACCCTTTCTCTACTAAGTGTCAGAGAAAAGATCCTAGTTTTTCTTCTCGGTTAGTAGAGGCCCTTAGGAAGCTACCTTGCAGATCTCCAATGCTGACCATAAAGGAAGCTTTTAATCTCAAATTTAGTAGACAAGAAAAATGTACAGTGCTTGATAAAGATCATTCATTCGGTAACTCAAAACAAACCCAGGTCAAACTACCAATGGAGAAAAGCAATAAGATTATTCACAAAACTAAGTTTAAGAGAATTAATTATTTTTCCCAGATAACTAAGGGCCTCTATGAGAAAATTTTTAAAATAAAACTATATGGTTACCAATAAATACAACTTTCCTGACAATCTTTCTAAGAGCTCACATAATAGGTAGTTTAAACCATGGTGTTTTACTGTAACAAATCAAGTTTAATGTTCAAGAAAAAGCAGGTTAGCTTGAAAAGGAAAAAATTAGCCAGAGAATATAAACCCACCTCTTTTCTCTTTTGTGCCAGTGCTTTTTCTACTACACCACAGTGCTGGTGATCTTTAAACTTCTGTCTTAAGAAAAACAAGATACCATCAAGGCAGGTTAGAAGTTATGTTATCTGAAGGCTCTTGTGTTAATTCACCCACTTTCACTAAACAAACTTCCCACCCATGCCCGAGGCCTACTCAGCAAATAACACTGTCCCGTTGGTAATTCCTATCCAACCAAGATTCCTATCATCAGGATTTTAGATATGATCTCAGACAGCTCTTGTGCCCATCTGAGTACTTGAAATACTCTCAGCCTCATATCTATTTCCAGCCAGGCTAGCTACCACCACAGCACAGACTTGTCAGCTTCCCCCAGGTGTTTGCATCCACTTACTAGCTCATAGGGTCCCCAGCTTCTTACTTCCTTCACTCAGCTTGTGACGAGACTTAAAGTAGTTACAGAGGCACATCTTCTCTTTCTCAATGGAATGGGCTATTGAGCCTGATTCTATAGCTCAGTGAAATTTGTCAGCAGGGTCCAGATTGAATTTATACCAGTATATCCTAAAAATCTACCATAAATTAAAGCAACATAAAATATCAAAAACTAATCAGTAAGAGGAAAACTTGAAAATATTATATCAATTATAATCACTTGCTTAATTAATTTTGTCTTTTATGCCTACTTACTTAGTAATAAGGACAATGCATATCACTAAATGTCTGTTGGTTTAACTCTGTGGTAACATTTGTTGGTTTCAACAATAGTTTTTTTTTTTTTTTACTCACGCTGGATAACAGACTTAAACCTAAGATATGAAACTATTAGAACTCTAGAGGAAAAAGTTGGAAACACTCTCCTAGACATCGGCCTGGGCAAAGAGTTTATGAAGAAGTCCCCAAAGGCAATCGCAGCAGCAACAAAAATAAATAAATGGGACATGATCAAACTACAAAGCTTCTGCACAGCCAAAGAAATAGTCATGAAAGTAAACAGACAACCTACAGAATGGGAGAAAATTTTTGCATCCTATGCATCCGATAAGGGACTGATAACTAGAATATACTTAGAACTCACGAAAATCAGGAAGAAAAAATCAAATAACCCCATTAAAAAGTGGGCAAAGGACTTGAACAGAAACTTTTCTAAAGAAGACAGAAGAATGGCCAACAAACATATGAAGAAATGCTCAACATCTCTAATCATCAGGGAAATGCAAATCAAAACCACAATGAGATATCACTTAACCCCAGTGAGAATGGCCTTTATCAAAAAATCTCCAAACAATAAATGCTGGCGTGGTTGCGGAGAGAGAGGAACACTCCTACACTGCTGGTGGGACTGCAAACTAGTTCAACCTCTGTGGAAAGCAATATGGAGATACCTTAAAGCGATACAAGTGAATCTACCATTTGATCCAGCAATCCCATTGCTGGGCATCTACCCAAATGATCCAGTGACACTCTACAAAAAAGACACCTGCACTCGAATGTTTATAGCAGCACAATTCATAATTGCAAGGCTGTGGAAACAGCCCAAATGCCCATCAATCCAAGAATGGATTAATAAAATGTGGTATATGTATACCATGGAGTACTATTCAGCTCTAAGAAACAATGGTGATATAGCACATCTTATATTTTCCTGGTTAGAGCTGGAACCCATACTACTAAGTGAAGTATCCCAAGAATGGAAAAACAAGCACCAGATATATTCTCCAGCAAACTGGTATTAACTGAGTAGCACCTAAGTGGACACATAGGTGCTACAGTAATAGGGTATTGGGGAGGTGGGAGGGGGGAGGGGGGCGGGTATATACAAACATAACGAGTGAGATGTGCACCATCTGGGGGATGGTCATGATGGAGACTCAGACTTTTGGGGGGAGGGGGGGAAATGGGCATTTATTGAAACCTTAAAATCTGTACCCCCATAATATGCCAAAATAAAAAAAAAAAAAGAGAAAAAAAAAAAAACATCCAAGATGTGTAGCTTTTGCTGAGAGCATACTACCAGATAATTATCAGAATAAAGCAAAGGGCTGAAATATATAATTTATTTAAATTTTCTAGTGTTCCAAGTACTATTGCTGTATAATAAACTACCCCCATACTTGGTAAAAACAATCATTGTATCATTGTATTATGCTCACAAATCCCCTGGGTTAGGAATTCAGATTGGGAATAGCAGAAATGGCAAGTCTTTGCTCCCCAATGTCTGGGGTCTCAGCTAGAAAGGCGTTAAGGCTGAGGAGGACTGAATGGCTGGGACTAATATCATCCTGATGCATTTTCACTTTCATGTCTTGTTCACTCACCTGTCTGGTGATTGGTGCTAGTTATTGGTTGGAACCTCAGCTTAGCTATTGATTGGAACACCTGAATGTGGCCTCTTCAGGCAGTCTCTCCTGTGAGCTAGTATGGGCTTCCTCACAGCATGGTGCTGTGTTCCAAAAGTAGGTGTCCCAAGAGAGCCAGGAGGAGGTACAGGACATTTTTATAATTTAGGCCTCAAAGTCGAGTAGTGTCACCTTTCCTCATACTCTATTAGTTGAGACAGTCACTAAACTCTGCCCAGTAGATGGAGAGGGAACATAGACTTCACCACTCAATGGAAGGAGTAGCAAGGTTTGGAGGGCAGTTAAAAGTGTGATCTGATTTTTATTTTGATGGCAAAAAATGCACTGTAAGGAGAGCATGTGGCCCATCTTGGGAAGTACAGTGTCACAGGCCGTTCTGCTGGCTACATAAATTCACATCCCTCCTACCCTCCCACACGCAAAATACATTCATTCTCTTCCCTAAGACTTCCAAGTCTCCTCCCATTGTGGCATCTGCTCAAGGTCTGGCATTTCCTAATCTAAATCAGTCAAGAGACAGATGAGGCTCCTTAGGTCAAGTTCCTCAATTACTTCTTCTGTGACAGTCATTTTGATCTGAAGACGCAAGAACTAAAGAGATGAGCTGTCTGCTCCCTAAATATGCAATATTCAATTGTGTAAAAATTGAAGTGCCATTTTGTACACTCCCATTTAAAAAAAAGGGAAAGCCACAAGGCACACAGCAGTCAGAGGTCTATAGAAATTACAGTCACTTTACCTCTTTCTAGTGGGTACATCTGTGCAAATACTGTGATAGTAGCAATTTTGGTAATGAACCAGCATTATATGAATATTTTTAACTTACATGCTAGCATAGTGGTCATATAAATCAGAAATTAAATATAGTAAATGATTTCTATATTCTTCAATTACAGCTTCACAAATTCACAGGTAGCCCAAAATGCTTTATTGTGCTACCCTTAAAATATCTTTCCCATAGATTCCATCAATAATACAATTATGTACTTGACCATATACTTAAAAATTTGAATGTATTCCCTATGGGTACATTCTTTCCTACCCTAATGTCATTTTTTAAATATTTAAATAACTTTAGATGATATCTCGCTGTCACAGGCTAAAGTCTATCTATGATGGCTCCCAAGATTCCTGCTCTAATTCCTGGCACTGTGAAGATAATGGATTTTACTCTCATGATTAGATTATAATATATAGTATAGCTGAATCTAAGAAAGGGAGATTATCCAGTGAGCCTAACTGAATCACATAGCCTTTAAAAACAGAGTTTTCTCCATCGATGGAAGAAGAAAGAGCAAGCTCCGGTTAGTCTGAAAGCAAGCAAGCACTCATATTGTGAATTGTCTATGGAGGCCACCTGGAAAGGACTTTAGAGGAATCTCTAGGAGCTGAGAGCAGACCCCAGCTGCTGACAGCCAGTGAGGTCATGGAGCCATCAGTGCTGCAACTCAAAGGAACAGAATTCTTCCAACAAGAATAATAAACAGGCAGGGTGCCGTGGCTCACACCTGTAATCCCAACACTCTGGGAGGCTGAGGCGGGAGGATCTCTTGAGTTCAGCTCAAGACCAGCCCGAGCAAAAGCAAGATGCTGTCTCTACTAAAAACAGAAAAAAATTAGCTGGGCATGGTGGCAGCTACTCCGGAGGCTGAGGCAGGAGGATCACTTCAGCCCAGGAGTTTGAGGTTGCTATGAGCTAGACACGACAGAGTGAGATGGAAGGAAGGAAGGAAGGAAGGAAGGAAGGAAGGAAGGAAGGAAGGAAGGAAGGAAGGAAGGAAGGAAGGAAGGAAGGAAGGAAGGAAGGAAGGAAAAAAGGAAGGAAGGGACGGAGGGAGGGAGGGAGGGAGGGAGGGAGGGAGGGAGGGAGGGAGGGAGGGAGGGAGGGAGGGAGGGAGGGAGGGAGGGAGAAAAGAATGGTAAACAGAAATGAGGAATTTTCCCTAGAGTCTCCACAAGAGAACCTGGCCCAGGCAACATCTAGATTTCTGACCTTGATGCCCTGAACAGAGGACCCAGTCACACTTTGCTGGATTTCTGACCTCCAGAACTGAGTACTCATCAATGGATATTATCTTGAGCTGTTAAGTTTATGGTTATTTGTTATGAAGCAATAGAAGCTAGTATGCACATTCAGAAAATGGGGGTTTTAACTGAGCAAGGTATTAAGAAGGAGCTCAAGATAAGACAAGGAGGTATGGAACAAAGCAGAATTCACACCAAGTCTCCTTCCCTGCCCCTCTCTCCTCCTTTATTCTGTACAAGTAAATTCCTTCAGAATGTGGGGGACAAGTGGGCTGTACTGAGCAGGATATCCATGAGGTTGGCTCAGTCAGGCCTGGGGTCAGATGGTGTTCCTTCCAGGTGATTGCAAGCCAGTTACTTTACCTCTCTGTGCCCCCATAGCCCCCAAGTATAATGGAGAAAGCATCTTCTTTCAATGTGTTTTTAGAGAAAATGGATGAGGCAACATATAATAAGCATTCAAATATTAATTAATTTGAGGCCATTCTGTAGAAGTTTTAACCCATACATCCTTTAACACAACAGAGACTCTTGGAGAGATTAGGATTCCCAAGCCGTATGGAAAGCATCTTTGCTATGGCACCTTCCTCTATTTTTATTTCCCAAGATTATACTAGCTTAAAACACCTTGGAATGACAGGGAGAAAGTTTTCCCAATTGGCCCTTTGAAACATCCAGTGACAAGATTGGGTTCCTAAAGTCCATGTTTGGTGGGTGGGCAATTAGAGATGTTAACTCACTTTACTTTGACCCGAATGGAAGGCCATGATAATATTCACTAACTAGACGTGTCAATTTAAAAAGTAAATAAATACAAAATTGAAAAAAATAAATGCAATTTTATAAGTTTTTTTTTTAGTTCACTTGTTTTCAGAAAGTAATTTTTGTTGTTGATGGCAGTGCTGGTAGTTATGCTCTTCGTATTTTAAATAAACACAACATTTTGTACTACAACCTTCTCCCCAAACCATGTACAAACCGGTAAAGAAATGCTGGCACAGTGTGATAATTCAGACAGGATAAAAGACCATCGTTTCAAATGAAGGAAAAGTTATACTGTAACAGTCTGGTTATTGCCTCTAGTTTAGATTATCTTATCTGGTAAAATGAAAATTACACCCTTTGGCTAAAAAAAAAGAAAAGGATACAAGAAACATGAAAATTGTAAATTGAACTTTTGCCTCGTGTTACATCTCCGCTGTTTACCAAAATCAATTTATTTCTGTTTGTTTTAGTGTCTATCTGCTGAAAACATATCTGAATCCAATGAAAATGTAAAACATGTGATTTAAAATAGTTTGAGAAAGGAAAAAGGAAGCGTGCTGTTAAATGTTAAAACGGGTTCTGTGGTGAATTGTATACATGCACCACATCAAAAGTAAATCGAAGTTAAAATAAATAATGTTACACTGAAAGTTGAAAGAATATAGCAAATCATAAAGATGCTTGTATACTAATTGAGAGTATTTTAATTGTTAAAAGATTTAGAGAAATAAACATTGCAGACGGGAAAACAGTGCTGAAAGATCAGCACCGGTTCTGGTTTTCCTTTCTAGTGGCTTGGCACAGCAGTTGCACCGATCTCCAGCCTGGCCTTCAGAAAACAGAAGCAAAGCTGTTCAAAGGATTAATCAGTGGCCCATATTCAGGAGGTCTGGGGCCATACACGTATAAAATCCCAAAAGTTGGTACAGAAAAGTTGAGCCCTTCTTCCCTGCTGCTTGCATTTCCGTAAAGGCAGCAGTTCCTGGCAGACATGCCTGTAGGGTTAGGTTTGGCTTGTTTCTGTCTGCCATGTCTGCAGTGCTATTGACCTCACCAAACTCAAACTCCTTCTCTGTTCCTCCCCTCATTCTGTTGCTGTGAGTCACCCTGCAATAGAGCATTAAAATCACCAGTACTTCCTTTTCTATTCTGATCTGTTTTCTTACTTATGCTGGTCTATGTATATATGGCTAACAGGACTCAAGAAAAATGTTATATTTATGAAAGAAAAAAATGTAGCTGTTGTGCACCCCTCTCTCCAATTCTGTTGAATTCAAATCAATAAAATAGAAAGGCTTTTTTACTACATAATCTACTCATATTTGACTTGTGTATAAAAAGCCTTCTAGGGATTAGAGATACATTGGCTAGGGTTTGGATATTTTGTGAAACAAATATGTTTTGGTTTGTGTGAGTCTTCCAAATTTATATTATATTATTTCTTTTTCTCAGACTTGCAAAAAATTTTAATAGATTTATAGGGTACAAGTTGAATTCTGTTACATGTGCATATTGTATAGAGATGGAGTCTGGGATTTTATTGTATCCATCACCCAAGTAGTGTACATTGTATCCAATAGGTAATTATTTTATCCCTCCTCCTTATGTTGTTGCTGTGATTGCTTTGGGGTCTTCTTCATAAATTCTTTGCCTAGGCTGATATCTATAAGAGTTTTTCCAACATTTTCTTCTAAAATTCTTATAGTTTCACGTCTTAGGTTTAAGTCTGTTATCCATCGTGAATTAATTTTCATGAGTGGTGAGAGGTGCAAATCCTGTTTCAGTCTTCTACATGTGGCTATATAATTTTCCCAGCACCATTTATTGAATAGGAATTCTTTTTCCCAGTGTATATTTTGTCTGTTTTGTCAAAGATCAGATGACAATATGTGGATGGTTTTATATCTGGGTTGTTTGTTCTGATCCATTGGTCTATGGACTACACAATTACGTATGACCCTCAATTATTTCATATGCAACAGACGCTTCGAGGGCCAAGAAAATCCTTTGGAGCTCTAGTCTAATAGCATATTCTATGGTTGGTCAATATCCAATAGATTGATTGCTTCAATTCTAATAATATCTTCGATCAAATAATTAGTCACCAAAGAAACAGGTCCAATAGTATAGATTTGGGATACTTCAGTAATTATAGATGCTGTTGATAAAAACACTGTATTAACTTCTAAAAATAATTTACTTTTGTCATAAGTTTCATATTTTTGTCTGTTGACTCTATATTTTAAATGAATGTTTACATAGGATGATAAATCCAGAACTTAATTTGATTTAAGTCTACTCTTGCACTTATTTTCCTGCCATGGAAATCAGTGTCATATATAAGTCTCAGACCAATTTAACAAAATATTTCAAGAACTAATTTATCATTTCTTGTGCACTCAAAAACATGTTCAGGATAGGGAAATCATTCCATCCCAGGTGTGGTACACACAAGTCAAAAATCAGGAGACTCAGACACATTTCAGGGTGATATGATCACTTAGTCATCTATTCACATCAGGTTAAGAAAAAGGGCCCTTAAGGGCAAGTCAGAAAGAAGGGCTGGAAAACTATTTTAGCAGAGTGTATCAATCTCGATTCTCAGGGCCCACTATTTTCTTGTTCCTAATAAAGAACTGTTGCTCTTACATGTCAACACCTCCTAGAGGCCCAAGTGACTATCCTTCTTGTCTCAGGGATGATTAATAAGTGCAGTGTCTTGCTGACAAAACTCCCTACAAATAAATATTTACTTTCTATTGATAATCACTACCCTTATACTTCCTTGAAGATAAACCAAAAACAGCACTGAAGGAACTTAGAAAATATATATGCATGCAGTCTTTTGAATTTAGTGTTTGAATAGTTTTGCCTGATTATTGAAAAGATAAAATATTCTGGAATGAATTTTTGGTGGTTACACGAATGTCACCTTATTGCAAATAAACCCAGTGTATACTGCAAAGGCGATAGATATCATGCCCTAGGTTAGCATGCTTTTCTTCCAAGAATGCCAATGAATGGTGCTCTAGTCCAAGTTGGTGCTGTGTTAATGCTGTTGCAAGGCCAAGAGCAGCCTTCTCCCTCCAAGTCATATTAATTATATTAACTGTATCCATAGATATGACACCCCTTGAGTGGTACAAAATGCAATATTGCACTGGGAGTGGCTTTAGAGCCAGGTTTGAATTCATCATGAAATATATGCCTCTCTTTACTAATGAAAATGGAGCCACATTTTCCTGTTCTTTCAGCCAAATGGAATTACGATTGGTGTGTGCTTGCCTGTTACATTACTATTTGATTCCATAATAAGAACCATATGAGACAATTTTATTTTATTAGTTCTTCAGTTGCCAACATGGCTTTTGTACAACTAATAAAATAAATAAAAATATTTCCCTTGTGTTTTTTTCATATAAAATACACTTGTTATGTAAAGGATAAGCACATACCAATCAAAACCTGATCTGGCATGAGCAATGTTGTTTTGCTTTTTCTTATTTAATAGGAAGCAAAGGAGACATATTTATTAGTTTCCTAATAGCATGGTTGGCTCGCACTGGCCTATGCCTACATATTAGATATTCAAGGCATTTATTTAGAGCCATAGTTTAGGCTGGTGTCTTGGTAAACATTTCAAAACCTAGTTATTAATGAAAATACATTACCAGGGAGGACATATAATAAAGGAAGTAAAAAGAATAAAAACTACATGCCTTCCTAGTTCCCATGGTAACTGAGCCATGGTCTCCTTCAGGGAAAGTTCCTAAAAAAGCACCATTGGTACTAGGCCTTCTCTGATGTATTCAAAGAAGCCCAAAATGGACCACACTAGCATGTGTAAGGCTAGTGGCTTGCCATTTATTCAGCTGAAGCCATTATTTTGAGTTTCAGAGGAAAGGTCACCTTTTGAGTACTTGAATGGAAGTCATACTGTCCCACAATCTGTGATTAGCCATCGGTTTACATAAGTCCTTATTATTCAGAACACTCCAAAACAATTCATAAATAGTCTCTTCTGTATATAAATGCAGAACAATGGCTCAATGGCATAGGAAGACATCTGTGATTGAAACTGGTTTTCTTCTTGGCCATCTTTCTGAGGAAGCATTTATGAGCAAAGGTCAATAAGAGACCACTTTACTTCTGCTAAATCATCACACTTTCATTGACTGACATTGATCCTCCATGAAGCCTAAGAAATCAATCAGAAGTCTTGCTCCTTCATTTCCTGTTTTCAGTATTCAGAAGCCTTTACAGATGAAGACAGGGTGCCAGGGAGTCACATGCATGTTGAAGCCTTACTACCGAAAACACGGTAAACATTTGAGAATGGCTCTTTCCCGAAAATGGTGCTTTCTTGCAAAGAAGAGGCTGTACTACACAAGAATTGAATAATACTACATAAGACTTGAATTAAATTAAATGACTGCAAGAAATACCTTATAAAACTAACTGTGCTGGTCAGTTTTTAAAAAAGAATAAAACCCATTCATGTTGTTGTAATAAATTTTGGTTAAAAAAATCTCCTTTGCTTAAACTCTTCCATTTTTCAATTTCTATCATTCTATTCTGAGAAACACAGGAGGAAAACATGAAAGCATCCTTCTACCTCGACTTTGTAAAACCTAGACATCACATAAGCATGAATATCTGTCTGAAAAGGAAAAACCAAGGACATGTATTCTTTAAATAAGCTAAAAAAGATACCTCTGTCATTGTTAGATTTATAATCAGTAAAGACATGGAATATATAAAAAATGATTAAGCAATACAAGGGAAATGCAGTATGTTTGGAGTGATAGATAATTGTGATAGCTTGATTATTTTGTATATATAAATATGTATATATACATTTATTTTATAGAATAAAGCAAAAGATATAACAGGCAGAGTGTGTCTTGGCAAAATGCTCTAAAAGAAAATTATTTTCAGTAGTATTATCAAGATTGAATAGAAAGAGTAGAATTGATCTAAGTCATTTTCCCACTGCTTCATGGAACAAACTCATAAAATGAGTTTCACTGGCACCAAGGATTAACTTTGACCCGCCTATGGATTCAGAGGATCCAGGTCAACGTGGAGAGACTGGAAGTGTTACTACACAGGAGAGGGCAATGCAATACAGCCCCAGGGCTCAGAAGACTGCTCCCTCCCACATAGCCAGCCAACAACAGCCTTTCACAGTGATATTGCTCCTCTTTCTATGTCAGGGTTAAGGTCATTTTTAGGACACAGTGAGGAAATGTGGAGGCATGGGCTGTCTGCACCACATCTGTGCTGTGAGAAACAGGGGGTTTCAATTTCCAGCCCCTGGATATCATCACACAGTAAAACTTTTACCTGCCTGTTGTAGCCCCAGTATGTAACAAATATAAAAATAATATAAGACACTTCAGAGTAGAGGACTAGCAAGGTCCAGGGTGGATATTCCTGAAACACATTAAGACCTTAATAAAATCAATAAAGGCAGACCTTTGTTTTTTAGCTATGGTCATATAGTCTTATATGTTTAGTTATTTTGCAGGGTAAAGAAGGGTGGGGAAGTAGGTATATAGGAACTGAATTTCGGTCGTTTTTATATGTATTGTGTGGCAGAAATCTTGAAGTATTTATAAATATACAGGTTAGTAAGGGCTGTATTTATAAGTATAAGCAGTTTCTTATCCTCTGTTGCTTATTATGATATTTACTTTATTAATCACCCAATCATACTCCTGGAGTATAAAATAGAAGAAATGAAATTGAAGTTGCCATTGGAAGGGATATAAACAGAGGAAGTGTTTTACCTTATATTTCTGGAGCTAGTGAACTCATCTCAGATAATAGGAACCCAGTAATCATAATCATAATTGTAAAAACAGCATAATAAAAGCGAGCATTGACCTAATATTTATGCTATGTTGTGAGCTGCCTTACACACTTTTACATATAGTAACTTGTCAATCCTCACAAACATATCTATGAGCCATTATTATTATTGCCATATTAATATGATGACAAAATTTGGACAGTGTCTTAATTTTTCATATGATTTTCCTATTCTGATTCACAGCAGCTGAATATTCCCAATGTGCCCACGGGGTTCAATAACAGCAAGTGCTATTGCCCCTTTTAAAATGAAGGGAACGTGTCACTTGTAGTGGTTGTGATACCCTTAGGTTTCTCTGAGGTTTTGTAAATGCAATGTTTTAGATTTACCATGCCATGCTAACTCAAATGCTTTTAACAGAAAATAATAAAGAAGAACCAAATAGTCTTTATAAATACTCCATAAAGTGGTACGCAGCTGTGCTATGTGTTGAACAAGATGATTATCAATGAGGTATGGTTTAAGTGGTAATGAGGTTTTCTTACACCAATCATCTTAACCTCCAGAGACAACAGATCAAACTTTTAAATCAAACAATGCTAGGAGCAAACACTAATTTTATGATAGGTATCATGACTGAGCTAAAGTTTCTTAGTTCATCTCACAGAGCTGCTGTGAGAATGAAATGTGGCAATGAATGTCAGCACTTTGAGTGTGACAAGTACATTCAATACATTTTGTTTCCTTTTTATCCTTTTCTCCCTTCTCTTTCCTCTTATGATTCAAAGTGAGGTCTTAAAAGGAGGTATTTCCATATTATGAGCGATAAAAGTATATGAAAGTCTTAGAACCTGCTTTTGAGGGACTCACAATCTAATGTTATGTTTTGTGACCTAGAAAAAACACATAAGCACTAAAACATTTTTCAGTCATTTAGATTTTTGTACTGGCTAACAATGTAAATAAAAACTCAGGAATCTATACACGTATTTAGTTTACACAAAATGGCAACCCATTTCATGTTGTCTTAGGAAAGAGAAATTGCAATATCAATTGGTCAATGGTATTTATTATCTCTTGGTCTTTTCCTGTTTCTCACCAGGTTCCTATAAAGTTCCTGATAGTTAAAAAAAAAAGTCAAGAGATCTTAGAAACTGACTTTCATTTATAACCTGCTGATTCACCTAGATCAGGTTACTGGGAAGAAATCCAAGTCAGACCTCCTGACCTACCCGAAACAGCATGAAGTATGCCCTGCCACTAAATCCTGATTCCTGTGTACCTCACTCTGTCACTAAATATGATTTAGAAGAACCTTTAGAAAGTCAGGTAAAAGGATTTAATGCTTTACATGTAGGTTACAGCTGCTGGACTAGCTTTTATAGTAACGTAAGTAAGTAATTTATTAAATGGCTCAGTCATTAGATATACCAGACCTTGAAAACATTCTTGCGAGGGAGGCTACTTTGGATAGTGAGAAGATTAGCATTTCTCAGCAGCAAGCATTTCTGACAAGATTAATGAGGCACAGGGCACAGGGATTTGTTTCCCCCTTTGTGTCTGCTCTCCTGGTTTCCTTGCCCTTTATTTGGTTGTCTTTTCCTCTGTGGCACCTGCTGTCATTGACATGGATGAGATGCCAAAACAGCATTCCTTTACTTCAACACTTTTCACACCTTCTTCTCTCCCCTTCTTTCTCCCCAGGAGATATTCCTTTCTCCTCTTCTGGAATTGGCAGGGACATTATTTCAGTTTGCTGTAAGAAATGCCTAGCAGGCATTTAATACACACAGAAAGAAATAACAGAATTATGAAAAAGATCAGAAACACTTTTCAGTGGCATCTTTTACTTCTTTTATATGAGGAAAACAGTTAAGAGGCAGATCATTTTTAAATTATGTATAACTTCTAGTATACCTTGTGTTTTCCTTTGGAGTAATCAGCATCTCTATGGTATCCATTTTGTCTGTTAGCAGGATATAATTTGCTTCACGTACTGATCATTTGATAGAGAATGTGTATGTTCCCATTTTTTTCTCTTATGTTCTCAAGAACAAGAGACAGACACTGTCCTGTTTTTGTGAGCTTACTTCCCTTCAAAAAGATTTATATCATGAAAACTAATAACAAGCGTACTTTTCTTTAACAAAATCTCCAACTTTGCTTCTGTTTGTTCTTCTTCCAGCTCAATTTCCCCTTGATGCCTTGCAATAAGTTGCCATCCTTTTTATCCAACGAAGTCTCCTAAGTATGTCTTTTACTTTAACAAAACACATTTTTCACATCTTATAAAAGCTAATATAACGGAATTTCCCATTTGTGTTTTTAGCATCTGCCAACAAATTTTTATGATGATCCCAAGCTCTAGTTATGTTTAAGTCTAAAGTAATGGCCAAAGTATTTAAAAACTGAAGTGATGGTAAGATCTGTGGCTACCTAATAGGCATCCCTGGGTTGGATGAGGGCCTGGAAGTCTGGAATTGGGAGATCAGCTAAAGGAACATAAAATACTGGATTTCAAGAGTTAATGAAGATACTTCATGTTTATTTTTGTAATCTTCTAGTTTTGCAATTTTGAGTTTAAATTATGGTACTTACTTGATCATTCTTGATTTGTCCATAAGACTTAATATAAGCAATCGTTTATAAATAAGAACCAGGAATTCCAAGAAATGTTATTTAAATTTCAGTAATCATCCAAAAGAGCTCCAGTTTCATTCCTTATTTATTTGGCACATCTATGGACTTCAATAGAGCATGTGCATAATGGGTCATTCAAATGGTGTTCAATGAATACTTGGCCAAAACCAAAAATGGGATTTCAAAGTGTCCAGAAAAAAAGATTGTCTACATGGCTATAGATTGCAGGATAGGGCAAAAAATAGACAACAGAAAATAAAAATGGAGTTTTCTCACTTTCGGTTATCAATAAAGCCAAGGTACTAAAAAAAAAAAAAAGAAGGGTATAAAGGTCACAGTTTTGTCAGTACAATAGATTAGATTTAAAAAGCCAGCACTGGGATGAAATTTTGTGGTTAAATTGTATGTCTTCTCAGAATCTCTTTCTTCATCTGTAAATTGTGAATAATATTAATGGTAATAATCATTATAGGGTTATTATAAAGATTGAATGGAATAGTGTATCTAAAGCTCTTGGAACGATGATCTATAATTATAAATAATAATACTATAATTAACTTAAAAATCACTGATAACTCTCTCAAGGAATATTTTACATGGATAAACATAAAAAGCACTGAAAGGGTAAACAATCACAGAAAGTAGAAAAGTAGGAATAGAACAGTGTTGGTAAGAACAAAGCCTGTGATGAACTAAGGATCTGAAGAATGGAAGTATTTTAAAGCTATTTCGGGTGTAATCAGAAAAAGAGGAAGAGATCAATTAATTGGGGTGGGAGGGTATGGTGTTTAAGAAAACTGTGAGAAAACCAAAATTCTCAATTCCTGTTTCACTGTCTTTTCTACGAATTAGAATTACTCTTAAACTAGGAAAGGAAGAATAAACATTTTTAAGAGGAGATGGAAATTCAAGATAAGTTAGAAGATTGGAAAACAGCCCCTAGTTGATTTATTTATGTTAATAGAAATCTCTGGGTCTATTCAAGCTTCTGGGTTTTTTTTTTTAAGGAGAATTTTTACGATTTTTATGTACAGATAACTCAACAGTGCACATTTAACCCGGTTTCGCGGTAAGTTCTTTAGTCTGTCTTTTCCAGTTTGGCAATGTGAGCCACATGTGTTTGACCCAGGACATTACCTCCCCAGTGATGGTGGATCTCATTGTATCTGGCATTGTTATTGGACCTGATAGCTTCCACCAGCTTAGCCAGAGCTCCTCTGTCTTCTGAATTAAACTGTGTGAGGGTTACGGTGGTGCAGGTCTTCCTGAGGACTAGGCACCCCAATCTGGCCTTCAGATTAATAATGCAGCAAGGGACCCCCCCATCTTCTGACACAGGGGAGGCAGGAAGACAAATGGCTCCATGGGATCCACATCATGTGTGATCACCACCAGATGACCCTTCTTTTCCACAAGGGTGGTGACAATATCAACATCTACTCGAAGGACAGGTGGTCTCTTAGTGCCAGCAGCTTTTTCTCAGCCTGAGCTTTTTCTCTTGCTTTGTCTCTGGTCTGTACCTGTGGGACAGCTTAAGCAGCTGTGTCACTGTTAGGTGTGGCCCAAACACTGGGTGAACTGGTTAATCACAGGAGGCACTTTCAAATGCTAATAGAAAATAGCTCTTTGCTGCTGGAACTGCATATAAGAGGGCCATTTGACAAAGCCAATGAGGTCCCTTTTGGGCCAGATGTCCTGTCCAAAGCCAAAGTTCTTAGGCTTTCTCTCAAACAGGGGATTCACCAACTTTTTGGACTCCTGCTTCTTCATGACAGCTGGGACCACTGTCTTTTCCTTGGCTTCTTTCCTTCTGGCATCTTGGGTGCTTGGAAGATCCATTCAAGTTACATACCAAAAACTTCACAATACTCCGTATGTGCCCCTTTCTCCTGACACAACTTGCTTTTCACACAGCTATGCCTTACACACATATTTCGATTTACCTGAAATGCCTTTCCTTAATTTTTTATTTAGAAAAATGCTATTGTTTAGACATTGATTTTTCTAGCTTCTCTAGGCAGATCTAATCTCTCTCTGGCCACTGCCTAATCTGTGCAAGCCTCTACTTAATATTCATTAGAAGGTGTAGCAGCGATAAGATTGTATGTTACTCAGTCTCGCTGTTCCAATTGTGATCTTAAGACTATGGACCGTAGATCACTTTTGTATTCTGAGATCCTACCACAGAGTATGGCTCATGGTCGTATTCAATTAATGTTAATTTGACTTAATTTAGTTTAAAGAAGAGAAATGGTTGTAGGAGGACTCTTGACAAGAAAAGAATTTAGGGTATTGGGCAGAATAAGAACTACATTTAATAACTGACAGGTATTACATAAAAGAAGCAGTAACTTCAGAGGGCAACTATACTTAGTGGGTCAAAGTTAAAAGGAAATAGCTTTTGGCCCAGTGTGAGCCTGAACTTCCTGTCAGAGTTGTTCTAGATTGGAAAAGGCTGTCTTGTATGATAGTGAAATATCTGGTAGGGTGCACGCTTACGTAGAAATTGAGTAATCAGTTTTGGACATGGTACAGCTAGTTCTTGCAGAAAATTGAGGCTGGATTTGCAAATCTGTAGGTTTCCTTATAACTCTAAGATTCTAAGATTGTCAGTTAAAGTCTCAGTTTGGAGATTCAGATATTGAAATAAATTTCTTCTTTCACAGAGATCATCCTTATCTCATCTGTCATCTTCCCCCAGGTAATAATCTCTTCTGCGGGTTTGTAAAATTTGTTCTTCACCACAAAATCTGTTTTTATTAATGTTTTCCTCCCAATAATATCCCCCACAGCATAGGTATGTTCCAAGGAGACTCAAAAACTTGGCACCTCTGAAACCTTATTGTGAAGTTTCCCTTCTTTGTTTTGTAGTCCTAGCTTAGCCAAAATAAAAGGAAATATGTTTAGAAGACTATTGGTATAAACCTGAACACTCAGAAAGGGGCTCGGTTCTGTAGAAAACAATAATAATAATTAAAGTTGGCTTTTTTAGTGTCTGGAATTTTAACTGGGACAAGCTCAAAACTTTGGTTTATCATCACAAAAGAGCCACAGAGCCCTCAAGAGCCCTTTCTGGGATTCCAAAGAAAATCTACCAAGGCAGAAACCTCTTTAAGTTTTTTTTTTATTAAAAACAAATAAAAGCAAACACAAACACATTCCAATATAGAAGGACATCTGAAGAGCCACAAATCCACAAGTTTCCAAGCCTCTGTTTAGTCCAATCTGCCGGTGTAAAATGCTAGACATAATTTCAGGCAGCATGAGTCTGCCCCATGCAATAATCAAAGACGGCAATATTACCACAAAAATCGGGCTCCCTTCTACATTACAGCCTACCTTTGTTTAAATGCTCCAACTTCGCATTTTCTTCTCTCTCTCTTTTTAAAATGTTATTGTTTCTTGTATGCTTCTTGTTTGATTTTTAAGTTAACATTCAAATTCTGCCTTCAGCTCTAAACTAATAGCACATATGTTTTGTTTGTCTGTATGGTGGCAAGACAATTTCATGATCTGCCCACAGCTTACAAACTGATCAGTGGGGTCTGTCTCTATGGTTCCGTGACTAATGGACATCTGGAATTGTCGGTTGTGCCTCTGTGAGGTTGAGCCGTGACTTGAACTAAAGCTACAATGTCAGCAGTCATCTGAACTTCCCTGCCACTTGCTGGGTAAATAAGACAGGATAAGGATAATCTGTAGTATTAAGAAAATTTTCCATTCTATTAGCTTATATAGCCCATCGTCTGATGGAATGCTGTTACCAATTTTATGCATCTAGTAATATAAGACATCATTATAATTAATTCGTTGAGTTATGTATATATTATATTATAAGATTTCCCTTGTTAAAGTCTGGAAACTCCATAGAGTAGAGTTTAAATGTAGTAATGTAGCATAATTAATTATACGAGTTTCTCTTTTAAGGCATTATGTGTATCTTTAAAAGAAGTGATGTCAGAATACACTAGCTCAAGTCAATCAGGCATATCTATATGCTTCTACCTTAGGAAGCAGTGTGACAGAATTAATACTCATAATCATAATATCTGACATGTATGTAGGATTTACTATATATTCACTATTATGTACCCTTCTAATATACAAACTCAATTTACATAGGAGGTAAGTACTATTATTATCCCTATTTTACATATAAAGTCACAGAGGCCTAGAGATTAAATAATTTTCCCAAGAATAATTGAAAAGAACTGCAGGCTTGATCTTTAGGAACTATTTCCATATCCCAAACTTCCTAAATAATGATAGCAATGATTCAGCTTGAGTTACACATGGGCTTCTACTACCAACTGCTGGGCTTCAGCTATATTTGTCAAGCTGATGAAACAGACCTGGTGGAAATATATTTGTATCCTCTAGATAAAAATTCATATTCCATCTATCGGTGTAGTTCAGACACACTTGGGGTTAGTACTGGTGGGTGACTTGACTAAAGCCTTTTAACATGAGATCCTGAAGAAGTTCCTGGAATTGATTTACTCTGGGGGAGGGCATGCCATGCCTGAGGAACTTTACCCCGTGACTCATTTCAGTAACAGGAGGAGAATAGACATGTGAGTCTATTACACAAGCTGGTATCTGAACCAAAATGAAAAATACAGGCCCAAAATAATGGATCTTTGGGCCATCTCAGAAAAACAACAACAAAAACATACCAAGGAGAGAGAGCAGTTTTCCCAATTTCATATCCACTGCCAGGTGGACTCCAAAGATGCTGCAGGAAACTGCAGCATCTGCAAGAGTGGATGGGAGAAGCCCTCATCATGTAGCTGGGGTGCAGCCTCAACAGTACTACTCAAGCTTGGTGTGCAGCACCAAAGATTCAATGGTGATGGCATCATTAGAAACACCCTGGGGTCTCCAAGAACTACTTGAGTGGTAGGGCATTGATAGGATTTGGAGGTTCTGATCAAGTAGGTCAGGGGAAAGTGAGGAATCTTGTCTGAATGGAGCTCAGGAAACACTCTCAATAGTGATTGGCCAAGAAGGGCCATGCAAAAACTCTGGATTTCACATTTTAATAAAAGAAAGCAAATTTAATAAAATTAATCTGGAAACCAAAAATATAGTATGCATATGATCTCAAAATAAAGGACATTCTTCTAAATTAGAAATTTGGCTTGTAAAAAACCCCATTCCTTATGTTCTCATTTTACTGCAGGCTGGTGAACACCTCATCACAGGCTGCATAGGTCCACAGAGAGGGTTTTGGAAATAACTAATGTAATTGCAGCTTTGTTGGATCATCTAGTCCACCACTTTTAAGGTTCAAATATTCATTATTGCCAGTACCACGGGATTATCAGGAGAATGACTCATGTGAACTTTAATATACATAAACCTGAGGTAGATATCAAGATGCCAACTTATTCCTTTAAATAAGAAATACATAGAGGAATTAGAATATCTGTGTTGGCAGGAGTCTTGTATTTTCTTCCTATAGCCCAACTGCTTGGAAGTATATCAATCACATTGCTTTCTGCTGTAAATTGTTTCTTGTATTATTCGTTGGAAATTTATAATTTGTGAAAATTCTTAGTTCTTTGCTTTATATTAATTCTTTAGTCTGTAAACCAGGCGTCCTCAAACTACGGCATGTGGGCCACATGCGGCCCACCAAGGACGTTTATCCGGCCCGCCGTGTTTTTGCCGCCACTGCCTGTCCTACTTAGCAGGCAACTCGTCCTGGGCCCACAGTGAGGATGTGTGGAATGTGTGCCACACTCTCCAAGGCCCTCCAGTGGTCTGAGGGACAGTGAACTAGCCCCCTGTTTAAAAAGTTTGAGGACCCCTGCATAAAGTAACATAAGGAAACAAAGGCACAACAATATTAAATTCCTCACATTCATGCATTGAAGAATTGGCGAAGCTGGGATTCCCAATGACACAATTGGCTCCAATGCCCATGCTTTTAACTTCAATACTACATTACTATACCCCCTTAAATTATGAAATAGTTCAAGTAATAGAAAATCTAAATCTTAAATTCATGTTGTGTGTTTTAGCATAGAGGTAGAGCAACTCCAGAGCTAATTAATTCAGGTGATCATACTGTCCTCAAGACTGCAGTCTCTCTCTTTCCTTCCCTTTCTCTTTGTCTCTCTCCCTCTCTCTCTCTCTCTCTTCTTTGTCCTCAGCTAACTTCCCTCGAGGTTCATTACAGTAATCCAAAGCATTATACAGAGGATAGGATCTTTAAGAGGGAAAAGACATGGTTCCTTTTGTAACTGATGTAAGGAATAGGAGTCTTTCTTGAGGCCCACCAGCAGGATGCTTTTACACCTCACAGGTCAGGACTGTTTTTAAAATGTTATTGTTTCTCCTATGCTTCTTTTTTGATTGTTAGGTTAACATTCAAATTCTGTCTTCAGCTCTAAACTTGTTCTATACACGTCACTAATATGGAGTATGGGAATTGGTGGTCAGTGTAGACGAATCAGGATTGATTCATCTCCTGCTTGGAGGGTCCTTTGAAACCCTAAGAAATCTTTGACCACAAAGAAGAGAATACATAGATGCCTGCATAAATTTGGGGTAATTTTAGGAAGGTGATCAGGCAAAAGTGACTAAAACACTAGGCTAAATAATGATCAGATATAATTTTATTGAATTTCCAGGATCAACCTTCCTGCCATTAGGAATGGAAATATTACAAACTGGATGGCCAATTTTCCTTTCTTTGGACTGTCTTTGGATACATATTTCCAACATGTACATTTGACACTCACCTCTTTCTTACATGTCTAAGAATGACAAATCTCTCTTTCTCACTCTTTGCTTAGATACATAAGCATATTTGTATTTGATTTGGCTCTCAATTTGACTGTTGTTGGCATACTGATTTCTGTACATGGATTTTGTAACCTGAGACTTTTCTCAATTTGTTTATCAATTCCAGTAGTCTGATGGCAGAATCTTTGGGGTTTTATTGATATAAGATCATATTGTTAGAAAAGAGTGATAGTTTGACCCCTTCTACCCCTATTTGGATGCCCTTGATTTCCTTCTTTGGTCTGATTTCTCTGGCTAAGACTTCCAGCACTATATTGAATATAGTGCTTTGTTACAGGGATAGAAAAGGCTTAATGTTAGTATGATGTCCTTGGACAACTTTAATAAACACATTTGCTTGGTGAGCATGAATATGAGCAAGCAAAATTAAGCAGATCTATTGTTTGCTGGCTTTAGATTAAGCTAGGTGGATGTTTCCATCTCACAATAAGGATGATATTGACAATGAGACCTAAAATCTACTATACCTACATCATCTGCCCCCTATTACTATCTCTGCCATTAGGAATGGAAATATTACAGACTGGATGGCCAATTTTCCTTTCTTTGGACTATCTTTGGATACATATTTCCAACATGTACATTTGACACTCACCTCTTTCTTACATGTCTAAGAATGACAAATCTCTCTTTCTCACTCTTTGCTTAGATACATAAGCATATTCAAATAAGTTATCAGAGACACTTACTTTAGCTGACACACCTTACTTATATTCTATTGATGTTGTGGTTTAACTGGGTCTATTTCTAAAAATTTAATTCCAAGTTCGTAGAGATCACCTAACTAGATCCCAAAGTTTTAAAACAGTAGACAACAGAAAACTCTTGTAGGCTCTTATGGAAAGTATTATAATTATGATCATGGCATACATAAATTGATAAGATGGG
This sequence comes from Microcebus murinus, assembly GCF_040939455.1. Classification (NCBI taxonomy): domain Eukaryota; kingdom Metazoa; phylum Chordata; class Mammalia; order Primates; family Cheirogaleidae; genus Microcebus; species Microcebus murinus. Next base: position 34,616,737 of record NC_134108.1, read on the forward strand.
TGAAAAAAGAGACAGAAAAGTCAGGTAGAAGGCTCTTGTAACTGAAGCATTGAACTGATGAGACTCTTGAATATGGAGGCAGTAGTACTAATAAAAATAAAAATAATTATTTTTTCTAGATCTGTAAAAAAATGATGTTGGTATTTTAATAGAGATTGCACAGAATAGAATCTGTAGATCAATTTGGGTAGTATAAACATTTTAACAATGTTGATTCTGCCAATCCATGAGCATGGTATGCCTTTCCACCTATTTATGTCCTCTGCTATTTCTATCCTCAGTGTTTTGTAGTTCTCCCTGCAGAGGTCTTTCACCTCCTTAAATATATTCCTAGGTATTTTATTTTCTTTGTTGCTATAGTGAAGGGTATTGAGTATTTGATTTGGCTCTCAATTTGACTGTTGTTGGCATACTGATTTCTGTACATGGATTTTGTAACCTGAGACTTTTCTCAATTTGTTTATCAATTCCAGTAGTCTGATGGCAGAATCTTTGGGGTTTTATTGATATAAGATCATATTGTTAGAAAAGAGTGATAGTTTGACCCCTTCTACCCCTATTTGGATGCCCTTGATTTCCTTCTTTGGTCTAATTTCTCTGGCTAAGACTTCCAGCACTATATTGAATAGAAGTAGTGATAGAGGGCAACCTTATCTAGTTCCAGTTCTAAACAGGAATGCTTTCAATTTTTACTTGTCCAGGATTATGTTGGCTGTAGTTTGTCATATATGTCTTTAATCATTTTTAGGTAAGTCCCATCTATGCATGTTTTGTTAAACATTCTTATTATAAAAGTGTGCTGAATTTTATCACATGCTTTTTGTGCATCTATTGAGAGAATATTGTCTTTATTTTTACTTCTATTTATGTGTTCAAATGTGTTTATAGATTTGTGTATATTGAACCATCCCTGCTTTTCTAGAATGAAGCCCACTTGGTTATCATGAATTAGTTTTCTGATAATCACTCGAATAGAGTTTGCAAAAATAATTCTACACTTTGTATGAAACCAGAGAAGACCCCGAATAGCAAAAGCAATCTTAAGCAAAAATAACAAATTAGGAGGTATCAATTTACCAAACTTCAAGCTATTCTACTAGGCTATAACAACTAAAGCAGCATTATACAGGAACAAGAACAGAGACATAGACCAATGGAACAGAACCGAGAACCCAGAGGTAAAACCATCCTCATATAGCCAACTAACCTCTGACAAAGCAGACAAAAACATACACTGGGGAAAGAATCCTTATTCAAAAATGGTGCTGGGAAAATTGGACAGCAACATGTAGAAGAATGAAACAGGATCCACACCTCTCACCTCTCACAAAACCCAACTCATGGTGGATAACAGACTTAAACCTAAGGCACGAAACTATAAGAAAGAATTCTAGAAGAAAATGTTGGCAAAACTCTTATAGACATTGGTCTAGGCAAAGAATTTATGAAGAAGACCCCAAAGGCAATCACAGCAAAAACAAAAGCAAATAAATGGGACCTGATCAAATTAAAAAGCTTCTGAACTGTAAAGGAAACTATCATGAGAGCAAAAATACAACGTATAAAATGGGAGAAAATATTCACATGCTACACATCCAATAAAAGGCTGATAACTAGAATGTATATAGAACTTAGGAAAATCAGCAAGAAAAAATTGACTCCATTAAAACGTGGGCAAAGGACATGAACAGGAACTTTACAAAAGAAGACAGTCTAATGGCCAGCAGACATATGAAAAAATGTTCAATATCTCTAATCATCAGGGAAATGCAAATCAAACCCACAATGAGATATCACTTAACTCCAGTGAGAATGGCCTTTATCAAAAAGTCCCCAAACAATAAGTGTTGACATGGATGCAGAGAGAAAGGAGTACTCATACACTGCTGGTGGGACTACAAACTACTGCAACTTCTGTGGAAAGTAATATGGAGATATCTCAAAGAGCTATAAGTAGAACTACCATTTGATCCAGCAATCCCATTACTGGGCATCTACCCAATGGAACAAAAGGCATTTCATATAAAAGACATCTGCACTAGAATGTTTATAGCAGCACAATTCACAATTGTAAAGATGTAGCTACAACCCAAGTACCCATCAATACATGAGTAGATTAATAAAATGTGGTATATGTATACCATTGAGATCTACTTAGCCACAAAAAACAATGGCGATATAGCACCTCTTATATTATCCTGGATAGAGCTGGAGCCCATTCTACTAAATGAAGTATCACAAGAATGGAAAAATAAGTACCACGTGTGCTCACCATCAAATTATTATTAACTGATCAACACTTAAATACACATATAGTAGTAACATTCATCTAGTGCTTGGCAGGTGGGAAGGGGGAGGAGGGGATTGGTATATTCACACCTAATGGGTGTGGTGTGCACCATGTGGGGGGATGGCCATGGTTGAAGCTCTGACTTGTTGGGGCAAAGACAATATTTGTAACCAAAACATTTATACCCCCATAACATGCTGTAAAAAAAATACTGGCTAACTAACTAAACAAATACAATTTTTAAAAAAGAAAAAGAAACCAAAGGGAACATAGAAGATATAAAGGTAAATGGCAGTTATATGTAAAAGATACTTCTCTGATAGCTTTATATTAAAAATCAACATTTACTGCCACTTGTTTGTTAGGACTCAAGATCCCAGAGTAGGGAACAGGTGAGCTAGATATGCACCATCCTTATGCACCCTTCATTAGTCAGTATATAGCTGACTAATAATCTATATGGATAATGTGATGTCTGGAAAACTCTGTAATATCAGGTTTTCTCCAAGCCTGCAGGAGCTTCTGAAATGGATATATGTTTTCCATGGCAATCAGCAATATCCAGAAACTTGTCTAAGTGAGGCCTGTAGAGAGCAGAAAACGTTTCTTCTTTGCTAAATTTAACTGTACATTCCAGATTATTGTTTATGATCTAATTGTTATACATTTCAAAAATTAAATTGCAATAGTGAGAATTCAGTACCTATTTCTGAGTATCATAGCAGGATGACATTACAATAGAGCCAAAGAACAATGTTGAATGCTTGTACAACCCAAACACTGACAAGGAACCATCCTAAATGTGATCTCTTAATTTCTCTTTCTTTTATGATGAAACCTAATTTGTTTTCTAACTTGGCACAGTTTTGTCAAGAATCTTTAGTAGGGAAAAGAGGTTTTATTCTCGTGTCCTTTTAATCAAATGCCTAGTGATCTGGCCCCAGTACATGAAAATTAAACAAATGCTGATAGTGATGGGTGAATTTTAGTCCTTTTAAAATGTAATTTTGTTTTCGCATAAACTTTCTGATGTTATAAGATCAAAAACACAAAACTTGTTATAACTAACACTTATTGACCACCTACATTATACCAGATTATATAAAATCTCAAACTCTCACAAACATAACATTTTGAGGTAGAAATGGCACATCCACTTACCATGTGCCAGTACAGTGCTTGCCCCAATTCCCTCAGCTAATAAATAACAAAGTTTGATCTTCCTAATGCCAAAGCTCATGCTTTTCCACACTACCATATTAAACTAAAATGGTATCTTTTTAAAAATGCAAAGTGACACAGGAGACTGAGTAACATAACGGAAAACACAACTATTTAAAAGGATGATATTCTCACAAACCCATGTGCAAACAATGTCCAATATCCCATACATTTATTTCACTCCTTTGCTGGCCAACACCACAATCTTTCAGATTAGAAGATTTGGCTGCACTACAGAGTACAGACTAGAAGCCAAGCAACACCAAGGCTCCATTAAGGTCATTATTCTTGTGGATTTCTTTTCCTCCCACAGGGACAGACATATCAATTTTTCTATATGTTTTGAAGAGCTTAGCCACATGATTTTAATCATTTCTCCCAGGTGGCTCTTAGAACTTGCATGGTGGCCCTATATGTTATCAACCAAGGACAGGTCCCAGTGCGGTTTGATGAATGAGAGGGAGACCAAAATAAGAGATCTAAACTTTCCTTCCCTGAAGAGCAATAGTTTTTACCTTATATTTCTTGGGGATCCTAGGGAATCTGAATACTGGGAAACAATGTAACTTAAGGTTTTGAGCTGGACCACAATTTGAGATCATTTAATATTTTTCAGATATTTTAACAAATGTTTTGGTTTGGGTAAAATCGAAAATATGTTTTTCTAAGTATCTTTCCTTTCAATTTTTAAATCTTTATATATTTTAATGGAAATTTAATTCCTTTGAAATTAATTTATAGTTAACTCATCAAAGAGTATTTAAAAACATATTCCAAATTGGCTTTACAATAATTATTATAAACTCTAAAATAAACACATACACACATACACACCCACATGGTCTCTTGCCAGGAAAAAACAAAACAAAACAAAACAAGAAAATAAACAGCACCAAAAGTTCAGGTAAGGTTCATATCTCAAAAGCCACAGGTTTCAGTCAATTCTAAACTTGGATGATGGTTTCTTCTACCCAAGAATGTGTCCCACATATCACTGAATGGTGAAACCACATCAACCACAAGTTTAACCCAGATCTCTTGTACTATTTAATTGACTTTAGCACCAAAATTTTCAAAATGTAGACTGAATTGAACTTTTCTAAAGCATTTTTCATCTCTACTGGCATGGAAGGCAATGCCAATCATCTTTACTTGATATCAAGAAATCTCGAGGAGGATCAAGATGGCGGACGAGAAACACCGCCAGAAAGAGTGTCTCTGCAGAAAAGACAGATTCTAGCAGAAATTAGAAAAAAGAAGCAAGAAGGCAAGCATACAGCAGACGAGGGCTGGAAGGAGGGGTACCTGAGACCCCAGGAGACTCCACGGGAGGAGGCTGCGGCGGAGAACTAGAAGCTGAGACCGCCGGAGCAGCCTGGAGACCAGCGGGAAGGGTAGGTGGATAAATCACCTTTCCTCTCCCCTGCATTTGGGACTGCTGGTGGGCTCCCCAGTGGGTGGAGAGACCTGCAGACACCAGCCCACAGACGGCCACCGCCAGCTAGCAGTGAGCCTGTAGCAGATGCGGCACCAGACTCCCAAATCCCTCGGGGCACCTCCGTGTGCACAGACCCGAGCCGCGCGGCAGGCGCCATATTGCCACCTTCTCCCCTCCGTCGACCCTACCTGCAGCTGCCCAGAGAGACAATACAGCCACCAGCCGGAGGCACCTTCAGGAAACGGGACCTTCCCTTTTGGGACCCTACAGGTGACTCAGGGGAACTCAGACTGTGAGCTCCCTACCCGTCAGCCCTCTCAGGTGCTTCTGGCATGGTGTTCCCAGGAGAACGGTGCCAACTCAAAGGCTGAGAGACACAGACACAGCTTGGGCTCCCTGTGGGTGAATTGGGACTGGAACTCCTCTCCCTGGTGGGGATACAGTTTGAACTCTGGGACCCAGAGGTCGGACCTGCAGACCAGATCCCATGCACCAAGGGCTAGCATTACCCAGGGCATGGAAGGGATATTTGTGAACAGCCTGCGGAGGTGTGTGTGCCTCCAGGGGCAGATCAGCGTCCTAGAGGGCAACCCTCCCACCAAAGGGAGGCCGTTCGCCCAGCCCAGGTGGCGTTTCTGCCCAGGGAACCTCCCCGCCAGCATCACAGTCCGGGGAGGCCTGGTGACGTGTGGTCTGGCCTGCTGGCAGAGACCCAGGAGTAGCTGCAGAGTTGGGGAGGGTGGAAAGAAGCGAGGCCTGCTCTAGACTGTGGGTCTCAGACAGCCACACCCCCCACAAGCAGACTTTCTGGCTGAGCGGGACCATTCCAGCCCCGCCCTGACAGCTTTTCCTGGAAGCAGAGAACAGAACTTTGACCCCTGCTAACGGCATTGGTGGTGCCTGAGGACAGGCTTACCCAACGCAGCTCCGCCCAGAACAAGAGCTGATAACAGGATACAAAAACAACAGCATAGCCTGCTCCTCCAAGCAAGTGCCACCTACTGACAGGGACGGCATTCTGCACAGCCTTTTCACAGCACCCATTGACTCATTATACAGGGAGTGGTCGAATCTCACCCACATACACCACCTTACGGCTCAGAAACTAAACAAGGTGTGTGAATACCCAAATGAAAACCTAAAGGAAAGAAACAACAACTGATTGACATGGGAAGAAATCAGCAAAGGAACTCAGGAAATATGAAGAACCAAACGGAAAACACACCCCTAAAGAGGAGCACCAGCCCCCTAGAAATGGACACCAACCCAAATCAGGCAACCAAAATGACAGAAGAGGAATTTTGTATGTGGATCCTAAAAACACTCACCAAGCTGCAACAACAACTCAATAACCAACACAAAGAAACAACAAAAAGCCTCCAGGACCTAGAATAAAAGTTCACTAAAGAAATAGAGACAATGAAGAAAAGTTTAACTGAACTCCTGGAAATGAAGAATCAATTCAGGGAACTACAAAATACAGTGGAAAGTCTCAAGAACAGGGTAGATCAAACAGAAGAAAGAATCTCAGAGATTGAAGATAACACCCTCCAACTAAATAAAACCATCACAGAGATAGAGCAGAGAAACAAGAGAAAAGAGCAAAGCCTACAAGAGATGTGGGATTATGTGAAGAAACCTAATGTGAGAGTCATTGGGTTACCAGAAGGGGAAGAGGACAACACCCAAGGGTTGGACAAGCTATTTGAAGATATAATAGAGGAAAATTTCCCAGGCCTTGCTCAAAATCTCGATATACAAGTTCAAGAAGCTCAGAGGACCCCTGGGAGATTCAATGCAAACAGGAAGACGTCACGACATGCAGTCATCAGACTGACCAAAATATCAACTAAAGAGGCCCTTCTAAGAACTGTAAGACAAAAGAAGCAAGTGACATACAAAGGAAAGCCAATTCAAATAACACCAGACTTCTCTAATGAGACTTTACAAGTAAGGAGAGACTGGGGCCCCATTCTCACTCTTCTGAAACAAAACAATGCCCACCCTAGAATCTTTTTCCCTGCAAAACTAAGCTTCATCTATGAAGGAGAAATAAAGACATTCTCAGACAAGCAAAGTCTCAGAGAATTCACCAAGACCAGCCCTACAAGAAGTACTCAAAACAGTGTTACGCACGGAACACCATAATAAAAACTCACGAATATAAAAACAACCAAAACCCAAAGATTAAAGGCCAGATAATACAATGGCTCAAGAGAGAAATCAAAGCAACAACATCCAACCCAACAGAATAAACAGTAATCTACCTTACCTATCAGTTCTCTCAATAAATGTGAATGGCTTAAAGTCTCCACTCAAGAAACATAGATGGATAAGAAAATACAGGCCAAGTCTATGCTGTCGTCAGGAAACACATCTAACCTGCAAGGATGCATATAGACTAAAAGTAAAAGGGTAGAGATCAGTATTCTAGGCAAGTGGAAGCCAAAAGAAGGCTGGCGTGGCAGTTCTAATTTCAGACGATTTAGTTTTTAAACCAACAAAAGTAGTGAAAGACAAAGAGGGTCATTATATAATGGTGAAGGGCACACTTCAACAAGAAGAGATAACAATTTTAAATATATATGCACCCAGCTTAGGTGCACCCAGTTTCATAAAGCAAACCTTACTGGAGCTAAGCAAATGGATTAATAGCAACTCCATAATCACCGGAGATTTCAACACCCCACTGACGGCACAAGACAGATCCTCCAAACAGAAAATTAATAAAGAAATAATGGACTTAAACAAAACCCTGGAACAACTGGGTCTGACATACATCTACAGGACATTCTACCCAAAATCCACTGAATATACGTTCTTCTCATCAGCTCACGGGACATTCTCTAAGATTGACCATATCCTAGGACACAAAGTAAATCTCAAGAAATTTTAAAACATAGAAATCATACCATGTAGCTTCTCAGATCACAGTGGAATAAAAGTAGAAATCAACCCTAACAGAAACTCACATTTCTACACTAAAACGTGGAAATTAAACAACCTCCTACTAAATGATTACTTCATAAATGAAGAAATCAAGATGGAAATAAAAAAATTCTATACTCCTACACTGCTGGTGGGACTGCAAATTAGTTCAACCTCTGTGGAAAGCAATATGGAGATATCTTAAAGTGATACAAGTGAATCTACCATTTGATCCAGCATTCCCATTGCTGGGCATCTACCCAAAAGATCCAATGACACTCTACAAAAAAAGACACCTGCACTCGAATGTTTATAGCAGCACAATTCATAATAGCAAGGCTGTGGAAACAGCCCAAGTGCCCCTCAATCCAAGAATGGATTAATAAAATGTGGTATATATATACCATGGAGTACTATTCAGCTCTAAGAAACAATGGTGATATAGCACATCTTATATTTTCCTGGTTAGAGCCAGAACCCATACTATTAAGTGAAGTTTCCCAAGAATGGAAAAACAAGCACCGCATATACTCACCAGCAAATTGGTATTAACTGAACAGCACCTAAGTGGTCACATAGGTACTGCAGTAATAGGGTATTGGGCAGGGGGGAGGGGGCGGGTATATACATATATAATGAGTGAGATGTGCATCATCTGGGAGATGGTCATGCTGGAGACTCAGACTTGTGGGAGGAGGGGGGGGGGAATGGGCATTTATTGAAACCTTAAAATCTATACCCCCATAATATGCCGAAATAAAAAAAAAAAAAAAGAAAAGAAAGAAATCTCTCTCTCCCTATTCTCTTCCAGGCAATAGAGATATACAGTGAGCAATACTATGAGATGACATTTTCTTATTTTTTCTAATATATTTTCCTATAATCATACCTCAAGATTCTTTGATTAAAACATATGTTGCTCATCAACTATCTATTTAGCCCCTTCTATAAGTAAAGTGCTTATTTTAACAAAAGTTAATTCGACAAATACAAATTGTCAACTATGCCCTAGTCTTCTGCCAGATATGATAATTCATAAAATGATGTAAAAACAATTATATTTGTGAAAATTATAATAAATCAGAGTTGAAGATTTATGGTTTCCATAATGCTATGTCTCCCTCCATAATCATGACAGACATTGTGAATCAATCTGGTACACTTTCTGCTGATCTCATGCATGACCTTTTAGTGTTTTTCAACTCAGTGTTTCAGAAAACCTCCATCAAATTACTGGAGTTGGTACTGCATATATAACCTATATTCTATCCTTATACTATATGCAATTACTCTGAGTGATCTTCAACTCTCCTGTGTATACTGCTGGAGTGCAGTGGTAATAATTCATATGAGATTGTTTGTACTCTCTGGACACTCCTACATTATGCCTCTGCAGTTCTTCTCCTTAGTATATATATTTTTTAATGCTGTCATTGTTCATGTCTACCAGTACTTTCTTGGGCTGTTTCTTTTTCTCATTCTAAAGTTTCAGAGAAGCAGAAACTAAAACAATACTCTATCCAATGAAATGAAATTTTAAGTCTGTCCTATTTCCTGAAATAGTGAAAAACAAAGGTGATTATGATGCGTTGGAAAGACTGTAGCATTAGGAGGCAGGGGACCAGTATCACCTATAATTCTTCACAGGATCACTTACCTCTAATTCTTCACCTGGTATCAGCTCTGTGACTTTGGTTTAATTACTTATTCATTTATTCTCCCATTCTGAAGCAATTACTATGTCCAAGGTATTCTTCAAACCCCATGATTGACTTATCTGAAAAATGAGGAGAAGATACATTTTCAATTTAAGATGTAGATAGGACCAGGATTATTATGGTAGTTCTGAATCTTGGTCTTTTACTGTTGGTGAGAGATTATTAGTTGCACTGATGTAGAATCAGGAAATTAAATCAATTAGGTAATTAGTTTTTATTATACTCCTATCTATGTTTTCTAGAAATTACCAAAGAAAGTATTCTGACCAGTATAGCATCAAGTTTTTACTTTTTCCTTTTTTCCGCTGTCCTTTCAACTTCCTCTTCTCCCATTTGGATTTATTTCTCTTCTTTTGCCCTAATGTCAACCAAATTTCAAAAACATCAGACTTCCTCCAATTTTTTCTCATATTTTTTCTCATCTCTAACTTCTAAATCATTCATCATCTCTATTCTTTCAATTAATAAGTTCTCTCAGCTAGTTAAGTTTGCATCAGATTACATTGCACCTTTCAGGCTGCTAACTCTCTGGAGAAAACAAACAAACAAAGTCACAAGCCAAGTATCTGCTGTCTTCAGGAAACACATCTAACTCACAAGTATGCATCTGGACTCAAGGTGAAGGGATAGAAAACAATATTCCATGCAAATGGAAGCCAAAAGAAAGCTTGCATAGCAGTTCTGATTTCATACATAACTTAGTCTTCAAATCAACAAAAGTAATGAAATACAAAAAGATGATCACTATATATGGTGAAGGGCACAATTCAACAAGAAGATATAACAGTTCTAAATATGTATGCACCTAACTCAAGTGTACCCAGATCCATAAAGCAAATCCTACTTGATCTAAATGATAAACAGCAGCACCATAATAGGTGGGAACTTCAACACACCTCTGACAGAACAGGACAGATACTCCAAACAGAAAATAAGCAAAGAAACAACAGACTTAAATAAAACTCTAGAACAAATGGACCTGACAGACATTACAGAATGTTCAACCCAAAAATTACTGAATATACATTTTTTCTCATCAGCTCATGAGACATTCTCTAAGATCAACCATATCTGAGGCCACAAAGCATGTCTCAAAAACTTTTAAAAAATAGAAATTATACCATGCATCTTTTCAGACCACAGTGGAATAAAATTAGAAATCAACTCCAACAGAAACTCTGGTCTCTACACAAAGTCATGGAAACTAAACAACTTTCAGCTGAATGATTATTGCTTTAAGGAGGAAATTAAGATGAAAATCAAAGGTTCTTTGAACTAAATGATAAAGAAGGCATAGGTTATCAAAATCTGTGGGACACAGCTAAAGCAGTCCTAAGAGGAAAATTTACATCCATAAATGCCTACATCCAAAAGACAGAAAGATAACAAATCAAGAATCTAATGAATCATCTCGAAGAACTGGAAAAGGGTGAACAATCCAACCCCAAACGAAAAGAAACAACGAATATCAGAACTAAATGAAATCAATAGCAAAAAAACTATAAGGAAGATTAATAAAACAAAAAGTTGGTTCTTTGAAAAAATAAACAAAATTGACATTCTTCTTCCTAGTCTAATGAGAATCAGATAATAAAGAACTCTAATAAGCTCCATCAGGAATAAAAAAGGATAACTTATAACTAAAAAATGCCACAGAAATACAAAATATCATCTATGAATACTATAAAAACCTCTATGCACAGGAGAATGGAAAATGTGGAAGAAATGGACAAATTCTTAGAAACACACAGCCTCCCTAGCTTCAATCAGGAAGAAATAGAATTCCTGAACAGACCAATATCAAGTACCAAAATTGAAGCAGCAATAAAAAGCCTTCCTAAAAAGAAAAGTCCCAGACCAGATGGTCTCACATCTGAATTTTGCCAGAAATACAAAGAAGAACTGGTGCCTATCCTACAGACATTATTCCACAACATTGAGAAGGAAAGTATCCTCCCCAAGATGTTTTATGAAGCCAACATGACCCTGATACCAAAACAGAAAAGAACGCATTACAGAAAAGAAAATTACAGACCAATATCCCTTATGAATATATATGCAAAAATTCTCAAAAAATCCTAGCAAATTAAATTCAGGTGCTTATAAAAAAAAAAATAATCCATCAAAACCAAGTAGGCTTCATCCCAGAGATGCAGGGATGTTTCAACATATGCAAACCTATCAGTGTAATTCAACACATAAATAGAAACAAAAACAAAGACCACATGATCCTCTTGATACATGCAGAAAAAGCAAAGTACTCAACATTCTGGGCCGCAAGACTGAGCATATCTTTAATGATCAGCTCAGAATTCAGGACCAGTTCAGAAATTAGGACCCTGGGTGATGCTGGACATATACATTCCCCCAACTCCAGCATGTCCCAGTTATAAGAGCTGCACAAGCTGTCATCTGGTCACCTCTACAATTACCCTCTATGGGAAGGGCATTACCTAGATCAGGAAGAAAAGATTATTTAAAAAACTATCTTTGATGTATTGAATTAAAACAAAATACAAATCACCAGAGAGAATGGATAGATTTTCTAAAGTTAGTTATATGAGCCTACCTTTTATTTATTCCTTTCTAATTGCATTGATTAGAATATTGCTAATTAATGTTTATAGTAAATGATTTGTACTACAAGTTACAAAACCAAGAAAGTAAAAAAACGAATTACGTATATTTCAAACACATAATCCTTTCTAAATATTTATTGTTTCCCATCTTTAGAACTACAAGTTATGCCCCTTTGTATTCTTGGTTCCAAGGTGGAAATAAAAAGACCAGAAATTAAGCAGACTGAGAACACTGGCAGCATAAATGCCTAGCACAGGGTATAATACTAGAGTCAGAAACAGGTGAAAGTAAAATACTCATTAACTTGAGACCCTAAGCAGCAATGTAGTAAGGGATGGGAACAACTAATTCCCCTTCACAATCTTCAAAGTGGTGTTTTTTATAGTATTTTTTCATTGACACATGATTGTTAAGATACGATTGAAAGGTATTGAAGGAAGCAGTGTGAAAGCAGGATTAACGTGTTCAACAATTGATGGAAATGTCAGTGGTAAATCAGGGAATACAAAGCTGGTAGCAAAGGGAAGTGGCTGTTTTGCTGCTTGTTTCCAAATAAAAACATTTCAGACTAACCTGAGGTTTTACCCTAACTTCGTTAGAATTGGGCAATTCTGACACTAAATCTATGTAAAGCCTAGCCTATGAGTCAGAGCTTAGTTGCATATTAGAAATGAGAGCTAACAGGAAAAAAAAAAAAGAAAGAAGCTAAGGAAAATAGGGAAAGTATACAGGAGTTATGGAAGTATTTGCAAATATAGAATCAATTATGTCAGGATATTTATTGAAGATCTATGGCCTAATAAATTCTGCTTATCAGGCTTGAACCAGCCCCTGGTACTACCATATCCAAAAATGATAGCACCAACTAACAAATGATATAAACTTTTTCCTTAATTTTACATTTTTATTATGTTTAATTTGGTACAGAACAATGTAAGTAATGTGAGAGTTATGAAGTATTTTATAAAACAAGCACTTGTGAACATACCAGTCCATATAAGACCTAGAAAATTCCAGTAACATCGTGTCTACCAATATGCACCATGCAGAAAGAGGCATCATTTTGGAAGCAGACAGACTCCAAATCTGTTGGTGCCTTGATCTTGTACTTCTTAATTTCTATAAGTGTGATAAAATAAATTTCTGTTCTTTATAAATTACACAGACTCAGGCTACAGCAGCATGAATGGACTAAGAAAAATGATCTCTAACTCTAGGTTTCATTTTTAATTCCCTGATTATTAATTATTAATAGTAAGTTCAATAATTTTTCCTATGTTTATTGGCCATTTGTTTCCTCTTACAAAATTCTTTGTGTATATTTTTACCAATTAAATATTAGATGGCCTTTTCATTATTTTTAGAAATTTTGTATAGTAGATAATACTCCTTTGCTGGTAAAGTATGTTTTAACTACCTTTTTAAAAAAAATAATGTGCTGTTATTGATTTTTTAAAAGTCATTAAAAAATGTTCATAAATTTGCTATGGTTTGATGTATCCATCTTTTCCCTTATAGTTAGTACATTTTATGCTTTGCTTAGGAAATATTACTTTATCATGGTGCTATAAAGATACTTTCACACATTTTCCTTAATATTTAAAAAGGCTATTTTTTTACTCCATCATAAATTGATCTTTGTGCATGGTCTAAAGTTGTGTTTCAATTTTTCCCATGCAGATAATCAGCTGATCCAGCAAAGTTATTTCACAGTCTTTCTTTTTCCCTGTCATTTATAATGCTGACTCAGACATGTATTCTTTCCCATATATTATTGGGTTTATCTGTGAGCTCTCTATTGGTTATATTTAATCCTATTCCAATTCATGATAATAAGTCTAAATGCCTGGAAAGACAATTTCCCTAATCTGATTTCTCTTTTAAAAAATATTTTCACTATTGTTGAGCCCTTGAACTTCTTCAAAAATTTTAAAACCTATATGTCACGTTTTTCAAAAAACAATTCAGCTTGGATTTTGATCACAATTGCATTGACCTCCATGTATCAGTTTGAGGAAAAGTGATATTTTTTAAAATACTGAATCTTTCTATCTGTGAATTTGATACAATTAACCACTGATTTAAGTTTTCTTTAACACCAATTCTCCTTGCTCTTGATCCTTGATTCTCATTGCTCTCTGTTCCTTCACTCTTGCTAACTTTCAGTTTTTCTTTAGATCTGAGATCAAACTTCATAATTTTAATTTTTTTAGTGAGAAAAATCCATGATTAAAAATTATTTGTTATAATTAACACAGTATCTAATGGCAGGTTAGATGGAAGGAACTTCAAGAATATCTTATCCACTGTACTGTTAGAATCAAAAGTATAATTCAATTCTTATTTGTTAGATTAACTCAAAATTCATGATCATCTGTTTGCAAATTTTCTTTATAAAAGGAAGGGGAAGTGTTCCAGGCCTGGACTCTGAAACTAGTGATTAAAGTCAGAAAAAAAAAAAATGCTTAATGAACATTTCAATCTCTGAAACAAAAGAACTCTGGAAATGAATGGAACCTTCTAAGAAAACCCAGAAGTCCTTAAGTATAACCTCCCAAATGATACAAGAATTCCTTTGACAGCATGCTACAGATGGCTTTCCAACATGTCCAGAAACATTTCACAATGATATTCAAATTGAATCCTAAAACCGTATTTGAAAGACATTTTTTAAAAATATCTGAGCCCTGTCCTTTATCCTGGTAAATTTATTGATGTAATCCAATTTTCCAAAATAAGTGAAAACACAACTGAACATTTGCCGGAACCTTTAATATTACAATAATGATGACACCATATAGATATTGTGCCAACACAGTATATCATTTAGAAACATAGCACAACTGCTTCTTATTTAAAAATTGGAAGATGCTTTCACAAT
Source organism: Microcebus murinus (assembly GCF_040939455.1). Lineage (NCBI taxonomy): Eukaryota > Metazoa > Chordata > Mammalia > Primates > Cheirogaleidae > Microcebus > Microcebus murinus. Next base: position 34,631,793 of record NC_134108.1, read on the forward strand.
TCCTGAAGTTATGTTTCAAATCAATCAGCATGTGAACAGTACATTTGGGACAAATGACAGCTCTAAGCTTAACCCTACTTTAAGACCGTGAAAAATATTTTAAAAGTCCCTCATTTGGAAATGACTTGATGCATTTTATATTAGGTAAGAAGTAATAGAAATTCCTAATTAGGAATGGCGTCTGTTTATTTAACAATGTACATGAACAGGAACTATGGAAATACATCTGGTGCCCTAGTGAATATATAATAATCAGTGTACCCTGACTGTAAAGAAAAGCAGAAGTGAAACTGAAAGTACAGACTTGAAAGGGTAATACGATTCATCTACTATCAGCTAAAAGTCTTAGGCTTGCTACCCTTCTGAAAATAGTGTATTTGAAGAACATTGCAGAATGTATGATGCTCAACTGACATCTGCTTCCCCATATTTGTTAGTCCCCTTGAAGTTTAACACTAGCATGTGACTAGTCTTGGCTGGTAAAATGAGATTAAAAGGTGTATGTATCACTGACAGGTTTAGGAAGTAAAAATTCCACCCACGATTCTCCTGTATCTCTTTCCTAACAATCAAGGATGCTGCAGGTTTCAGAGGGTTCTGCTGTAAAATGGCAGATCCTCTGTCCTCCTGGGATATTGAGTGAAACTATGCAGACTAGAGTCTAGTCTGTCGATAATCTCACTGATAAGGCACTGAGATTTAGGATTAATTTCTTATAACAGCAAAATCTAGCCCATGCTGATAAACCTTGACCAAGAAAATATAATCTAATATTATATTTTATAAATTAAAAATATCAAAGTTTTCAACATTTATATTGAACATTTATATTTCAACATTCCCATAATGAGAAACATACATGAATTTTTGCCTTTACCTATTTTTTTCAAGGTAGATGTAATTATGTGCTAAATAATAAGGACTAGAGCAAGATGGCTGACGAATAACACGGCCAGACAGAGGGTCTCTGCAGAAAAGACCGATTCTAGCAGAAACTAGAGGAAAGAAGCAAGAAGACGAGCATACAGCGGACAAGGGCCCGAAGGAGGGGTACCTGAGACCCCGGGAGACTCCACGGGAGGAGGCTGCGGAGGAGAACTGGAGGCTGAGACCACTGGAGCAGCCCGGAGACCAGCGGCAAGGGTAGGTGGATTCGCTGTTTCCCCTCCCCTGCATTCGGGACTGCTGGTGGGCTCCCAAGCGGGTGGAGAGACCTGCGGACATCAGCCCAGAGACTGCCGCCGCCTGCCAACGGTGAGCCTGTAGCAGACGTGGCACCAGGTTCCCAACTTCCTCTGGGCACCTCCGTGTGCACGGAGAGCCGCGCGGCAGGCGCCATATTGCCTCCTCCTCCCCTCCGCCGACCCTACCCGCGGCTGCCCAGAGAGACAATACAGCCACCAGCCGGAGGCACCTCCAGGGAACGGGACCTTCCCGTTTGGGACCCCGCCCGCCCTCCCAGGTGCTGCTGGCACCGTGTTCCCAGGAAAACGGTGCCGACTCAAAGGCTGAGAGACATAGACCCAGCTTGGGCTCCCTGTGGGTGAATTAGGACCGGAAACCCTCTCCCTGGTGGGAATACAGTTTGAACTCTGGGACCCAGAGGTCGGACCTGCAGACCAGATCCCCTGCACCGAGGGCTAGCATTGCCCGGGGCACAGAAGGATTATACGTGAACAGCCTACTGAGGTCTGTGTGCCTCCAGGGGCGGATCGGCGTCCTAGAGGGCAACCCTCCTCCCAGGAGGAGGCCGTGCGCCCAACCCAGGTGGCGTTCCTGTGCAGGGAACCTCCCCGCCGGCATCACAGTCCGGGGAGGCCTGGTGGCTTGTGGTCTGGCCTGCTGGCAGAGGCCCAGGAGTAGCTGCGGAGTTGGGGAGGGTGGAAAGAAGTGAGGCCTGCTGCAGACTGTGGGTCTCAGACAGCCCCACCCCCACACCCAGACTTTCTGGCTGAGCGGGACCATTCCAGCCCCGCCCTGACAACAGAGAACAGAACTTTGACCCCTGCTAACGGCCTGAGGGCAGGCTTACCCAACCCAGCTCCGCCCAGAACGAGAGCTGATAACAGGACTCAAAATCAACACCATAGCCTGTTCCTCCAAGCAAACGCCACCTACTGACAGGGACGGCATCTTGCACAGCCTTTCCACGGCACCCACTGACTCAATATACAGGGAGTGGTCCAATTTCACCCACAGGCACCACCTAACGCCTCAGAAACTAAACAAGGTGTGTGAATACCCAAACAATAACCTAAGGAAAGAAACAACAACTGATCGACATGGGAAGAAATCAGCGAAAGAACTCAGGAAATATGAAGAACCAAACGGAAAACACACCCCCAAGGAGGAGCACCAGCCCCCTAGAAACAGACACCGACCAAAATCAGGCAACCAATATGACAGAAAAGGAATTTCGTATGTGGATCATAAGAACACTCACCCAGCTGCAACAACAACTCAATAACCAACACAAAGAAAACACAAAAAACCTCCAAGAAATGGAACAAAGGTTCAACAAAGAGATTGACACAGTGAAGAAAACTTTAACCGAAGTCCTGGAGGTGAAGAATCAACTCAGAGAACTACAAAATACTGTGGAAAGTCTCAAGAACAGGGTAGATCAAGCAGAAGAAAGAATCTCAGAGCTTGAAGATAACACCTTCCAATTAAATAAATCAGTCACAGAAATAGAGCAGAGAAACAAGAGAAAAGAGCAAAGTCTACAAGAGCTGTGGGATTATGTGAAAAAACCTAACGTGAGGGTCATAGGTTTAGCCGAAGGGGAGGAAGACAACACTCAAGGGCTGGACAAGCTTTTTGAAGATATAATAGAGGAAAATTTCCCAGGCCTTGCTCAAAATCTCGATATACAAGTTCAAGAAGCCCAGAGGACCCCTGGGAGATTCAATGCAAACAGGAAGACGTCACGTCATGCAGTCATCAGACTGACCAAAGTATCAACTAAAGAGGCCCTTCTAAGAGCTGTAAGACAAAAGAAGCAAGTGACATACAAGGGAAAGCCAATTCGAATAACATCAGACTTCTCTAATGAGACTTTACAAGCAAGGAGAGACTGGGGCCCCATTCTCACTCTTTTGAAACAAAACAATGCCCAGCCTAGAATATTATTCCCTGCAAAACTAAGCTTCATATATGAAGGAGAAATAAAAACATTCTCAGACAAGCAAAGGCTCAGAGAATTCACCAAGACAAGACCAGCCCTACAAGAAGTACTTAAAACAGCGTTATGCACGGAACATCATAATAATAATCCACGGATATAAAAACAACCAAAACCCAAAGATATTAAAGGCCAGATATTACAATGGCTCAAGACAGAAATCATAGCAACAACATCCAACCCAACAGAATGATCAGTAATCTACCTTACCTATCAGTTCTCTCAATAAATGTGAATGGCTTAAACTCTCCACTCAAGAGACATAGGCTGGCTGAATGGATAAGAAAATACAGGCCAAGTATATGCTGTCTTCAGGAAACACATTTAACCTGCAAGGATGCACATAGACTAAAAATAAAAGGGTGGAGATCAATATTCCAAGCAAATAGAAGCCAAAAGAAGGCTGGTGTGGCAGTTCTAATTTCAGATGATTTAGTTTTTAAACCAACAAAAGTAGTAAAAGACAAAGAGGGTCATTATATAATGGTGAAGGGCACAGTCCAACAAGAAGAGATAACAATTTTAAATATATATGCACCCAACTTAGGTGCACCCAGATTCATAAAGCAAACCTTACTGGAGCTAAGCAAATGGATTAATAGCAACTCCATAATCGCCGGGGATTTCAACACCCCACTGACGGCACGAGACAGATCCTCCAAACAGAAAATTAATAAAGAAATAATGGACTTAAACAAAACTCTAGAACAATTGAGTCTGACAGACATCTACAGAACATTCTACCCAAAATCCACTGAATATACGTTCTTCTCATCAGCTCACGGGACATTCTCTAAGATTGACCATATCCTAGGACACAAAGAAAATCTCAAGAAATTTAAAAAAATAGAAATCATACCATGTACCTTCTCAGATCACAGTGGAATAAAACTAGAAATCAACCCTAACAGAAACTCACATTTCTACACAAAAACGTGGAAATTAAACAACCTCCTACTAAATGATTACTTCGTAAATGAAGAAATCAAGACGGAAATAAAAAACTTCTATGAAGAAAACGACAATGGAGAGACAAGTTATCAACTCCTCTGGGACACAGCTAAAGCAGTTCTGAGAGGAAAGTTTATCTCCATAAATGCCTATAACCAAAAGGCAAGAAGATCACAAATAGACAATCTAATGAAACGACTCAAAGAGCTGGAAAAAGAAGAACAGACCAACCCCAAACCCAGCAGAAGAAGTGAAATCAACAAGATCAAATCAGAACTAAACGAAATTGAAAACAGGAAAGCTATTCAGGAGATTAATAAAACAAAAAGTTGGTTCTTTGAAAAAATAAACAAGATTGACACGCCGTTGGCTAAGCTAACGAAAAGCAGAAAAGAGAAATCTCTAATAAGCTCCATCAGGAATAAAAAAGGAGATATCACAACTGATCCCAAAGAGATACAAGATACAATTTATGAATACTACAAAAATCTTTATGCACACAAACTGGAAAATGTGGAGGAAATGGACAAATTTCTAGAAACACACAGCCTCCCTAGGCTCAACCAGGAAGAAATAGATTCCCTGAACAGACCAATCTCAACAGCTGAAATAGAAACAGCAATTAAAAATCTCCCTAAAAAGAAAAGTCCCGGTCCAGATGGCTTCACACCTGAATTTTACCATACTTACAAAGAAGAACTAGTACCTATCTTGCAGAAACTATTCCACAACATCGAGAAGAACGGAAACCTCCCCGACACCTTTTATGAAGCGAATATTACTCTGATACCAAAACCAGGAAAGGATGCAACAAAAAAAGAAAACTACAGACCAATATCCCTAATGAATATAGATGCAAAAATTTTCAACAAAATCTTAGCTAACCGAATCCAGACACTTATCAAAAAAATAATCCACCACGACCAAGTGGGCTTCATCCCAGGGATGCAGGGATGGTTCAACATACGTAAATCTATAAATGCAATTCACCACATCAACAGAAGCAAAAACAAAGACCACATAATCCTTTCAATAGATGCAGAAAAAGCTTTTGACAAAATTCAACACCCTTTCATGATACGAACACTTAAGAAAATAGGCATAGAAGGGACATACCTAAAAATGATACAAGCCATATATGACAGACCCATAGCCAACATCATACTGAATGGGGAAAGATTGAAATCATTCCCACTTAGAACTGGAACCAGACAAGGCTGCCCACTATCTCCACTTCTGTTCAACATAGTGCTGGAAGTCTTGGCTACAGCAATCAGACAAGAAAATGGAATCAAAGGTATCCAAATAGGGGCAGAAGAGATCAAACTTTCACTGTTTGCTGATGATATGATATTGTATCTAGAAAACCCCAAGGATTCAACCAAGAAACTCCTGGAACTGATCAATGAATTTAGTAAAGTCTCAGGATACAAAATTAATACACAGAAATCAGAGGCATTCATATACGCCAACAACAATCTAATTGAGAACCAAATCAAAGACTCAATTCCCTTCACAATAGCAACAAAGAAATTAAAGTACCTAGGAATATATTTAACCAAAGAGGTAAAAGACCTCTACAGGGAGAACTATGAAACACTGAGGAAGGAAATAGCAGAGGATGTAAACAGATGGAAATCCATACCATGCTCGTGGATCGGCAGACTCAATATCATCAAAATGTCTATACTACCCAAACTGATCTACAGATTCAATGCAATACCTATTAAAATCCCATCAGCATTCTTCACAGATATAGAAAAAATAATTTTACGCTTCGTATGGAACCAAAGAAGACCCCGAATATCAAGAGCAATTCTAGGCAACAAAGACAAAATGGGAGGCATTAATATGCCAGATATCAAACTATACTACAAAGCTGTAGTAATTAAAACAATATGGTATTGGCACAAAAACAGGAATATTGACCAGTGGAACAGATGTGAGAATCCTGATATAAAACCATCCTCATATAGCCATCTCATCTTTGACAAAGCAGACAAAAACATACACTGGGGAAAAGAATCCCTCTTCAATAAATGGTGCTGGGAAAACTGGATAGCCACCTGTAGAAGGCTAAAACAGGACCCACACCTTTCACCTCTCACAAAAACCAACTCACGCTGGATAACAGACTTAAACCTAAGATATGAAACTATTAGAACTCTAGAGGAAAAAGTTGGAAACACTCTCCTAGACATCGGCCTGGGCAAAGAGTTTATGAAGAAGTCCCCAAAGGCAATCACAGCAGCAACAAAAATAAATAAATGGGACATGATCAAACTACAAAGCTTCTGCACAGCCAAAGAAATAGTCATGAAAGTAAACAGACAGCCTACAGAATGGGAGAAAATTTTTGCATCCTATGCATCCGATAAGGGACTGATAACTAGAATATACTTAGAACTCACGAAAATTAGGAAGAAAAAATCAAATAACCCCATTAAAAAGTGGGCAAAGGACTTGAACAGAAATTTTTCTAAAGAAGACAGAAGAATGGCCAACAAACATATGAAGAAATGCTCAACATCTCTAATCATCAGGGAAATGCAAATCAAAACCACAATGAGATATCACTTAACCCCAGTGAGAATGGCCTTTATCAAAAAATCTCCAAACAATAAATGCTGGCGTGGTTGCGGAGAGAGAGGAACACTCCTACACTGCTGGTGGGACTGCAAACTAGTTCAACCTCTGTGGAAAGCAATATGGAGATACCTTAAAGCGATACAAGTGAATCTACCATTTGATCCAGCAATCCCATTGCTGGGCATCTACCCAAATGATCCAGTGACACTCTACAAAAAAGACACCTGCACTCGAATGTTTATAGCAGCACAATTCATAATTGCAAGGCTGTGGAAACAGCCCAAGTGCCCATCAATCAAAGAATGGATTAATAAAATGTGGTATATGTACACCATGGAGTACTATTCAGCTCTAAGAAACAATGGTGATATAGCACACCTTATATTTTCCTGGTTAGAGCTGGAACCCATACTACTAAGTGAAGTATCCCAAGAATGGAAAAACAAGCACCAGATATATTCTCCAGCAAACTGGTATTAACTGAGTAGCACCTAAGTAGACACATAGGTGCTACAGTAATAGGGTATTGGGCAGGTGGGAGGGGGGAGGGGGGCGGGTATATACATACATAGTGAGTGAGATGTGCACCATCTGGGGGATGGTCATGATGGAGACTCAGACTTTTGGGGGGAGGGGGGGAATGGGCATTTATTGAAACCTTAAAATCTGTACCCCCATAATATGCCAAAATAAAAAAAAAAAAAAAAAAAAAATAATAAGGACTAAATTCTAACGTATGAGTTTTACCTAAACCAGCACTCAGATCCTCAATTAGGTCATTACATTCAGCAAAACAGACATATTAATAACTCTTATTATTAGTGTTATTGACACAGCAGGGAGCAAAAGCCTCAGACATGCAGCTTAATGAGCAAGGCAAGAGAGAGTGGGGATCCTTGGGTGGAATGACCCTCTGCAGTGCTCAGAGAAACTGACAGACTTCATTTTTCTTTGCTACCCTAGACTCTGCCCTGAGGATTCTTGTCCCTTGTACCTCTGTGGTCTCCTATCTGACCCCTCTGGCTGCAGCTCCATCTCCATTCTCCCCAAGTGCTATGACATTAATATTTGGGTCCCTTCAAAATTCATGTGTTGAAACCTAATCACCAATGTGATGGTATTAGGAGGTATTTGGGGGTGATTAAAGGATGAGGGCAGAGTCTTCAAGAATGGGATTAGAGCCCTTATAAAAGAAGCCCTGGAGAACTACCGTGCCCCTCCCACAATGAAAGGACACAGCCAGAAGGCACCATCTGTGAACTAGCAAACTGGCCCTCACCAGAAATCAAATCAGCCAGCATCGTGATCTTGGACTTCCCAGCCTTTCAGACAATGAGAAATAAATTTCTATTGCTTATAAGTCACACGGTGTTTATGGTATTTTCTATAGCAACCCAGAGTAGGACACCCAGCTACTGTGGAATTTGGTACAGACATTGCAATAAAGCTAAAAAAGAACAATGTACACCTGTTACTGTATGCAATTACCCTCTCATCAAAGTCTCAGAAAAGGTAGAGGAAACCTGGAATAGGCTTATGGGATTCAAAAAATAGAAAGCAATATTACATTTAAGATCACTGCCCAAATCAGAATTCAAGAAAGTGGAAATTAGCAAGTATCAAGTTCAGCCATTCATTAAATAAATATTAATTGAGCATCCACAATATGCTACACACCATGGTAAGTACTGGATGTAAAGTGATAAGCAATAGTGATAATCTCTACTATCCTAAATGGGTTCATATTCTGTTGGGCACAAAATGAACCAAATATGAAGAGAAGAGCAGGAAGTTAAGCAATCTGTCTTTCACCTGTCCTTCAGGGCAAATTTTTATATCAATAGAAATGAATTTTATCATGCTGTTCTCTAAAATCTTTTGATGGCTTCTCATTGTACTAAAGCAAACATGAAATTACTTACCACATTCTGTAAGTCACTTCATGATAGGGACCCTACTTACTTAACCTCTCTAAGCATCTGTTTCTTTGTAAAATGTTGATAATAATATTTACATCATAGAATTGTTGTGAAGATCAAGTGAGACAGTTTGGAAAGTTTTCAAAGCACTTATTAGCACTATATCTGGCAATAGAAAGCCCCACAATAAATGTTAGCCAATAATATTGCTATTATTATCATCTTCTACATTATCTCATCCCTTTTTCATTTACCCTCACTATGTTTTACTCATACTGGCCTTTGAAAACTGTTAGGATACATCAAGTTCCTGTGTGCCTATGGATTTTGAACCTTCTGTTCTCTATCTTGGCTCTTGGCATGATGAGCTTCTTCTTATCCTTCACATCTCTGCCTAAATTGTCACTTTCAGACTCGATCTAAAGGGCCCTCCTGCACCTGCTTGTCTCTATCACAGTACCTTGTTTGTTTCTTTCATCAGATGTTAAACTATCTAAAAGTATTTCATTTATGGTGGGTTTACTTAATTTGTTACATGTCTTGCTCAGTATAATTAGACTCTAAGGGGAAGGGAGAATCTGCCCTGGCTTGTTCATTGCTGTTTCCAATATGCTTAGAGCAATGCCTTGCACGTAGAAGTTCTTTCAGAAATATTTACCGAATGGATCAACAAATTCACAAATAAACCAGAAGTTTTTTTAAATTAATTTTTTCATAAACCAGAAGTTTTAATTAGAAGGAAGGCTAGGGAGATATTTTATTAAAAGATTGAGGATTGAATTCCAAAACTACAAAATTAGGTAGAGTAACTTTTAAGTTTTGCCTTTCTTGCTAAAGTACTGATCATGAAGTAGATCAAGTGAACCACACAAGGGTATCAGGACTTCTGCCCTCACTTGGACAAAAGCTCACCCACAACATCCAGGTCTGGTTTTAGAGGTTTCCAATCATTAATATTAGCAAACATTTCGATAATTATTCCTTACAAGGCAGTTTAATAGGCACTGAGACTTTAAAGAGGAATGAGAAACCACAAGGAGATTCTGATATGACTCAAAAGAAAAAAATATGTATTAAAGAATCAGTACAAATGAAAGACGTTAAAATACAAAGTAGTCTTCTGTTTGGCAGTAAGGTATCTAATAAATGACATGGAGACGACAAACTAAAGAATTTGACTTTCACACCAATGCTGAGTTGACGCAAGGCTTGAGCAAGACTGGAGAGACAGGAGTTTTCATGTTGTCTAAAATCTTTTGATGGTCTCTCATTGTACTAAAACAAATGTGGGATTATTTGCCACATTCTATACGCCATTTCATGATAGCGATGATACTTATTTAACCTCTCTAAGCAAAAAGAGGTTGGGAGAAGAGTGTGAGTACACCTGAGCCTCTGCATGATGCATGAAGGATTCATCAGTAGATAAATTAACAACTGACCTATTTAGCACTTAAGCTGCATTCCTTAAACACTTCCTATTAGAGAGGAAGCACCAAAAATCAACAAGGCTTATTGGCTAGGATCACCCAGTAAAGTTGATAATGCTTTCCATCCGGTATTCATTGAGTGTATACCATGTGCAATATTCTATGATTAAAGGTTATTTTCATTTGCATAATGTTATAATTTATGAAGTGTTTTCATATGTTATCTTAAATAACTATTACAATAAATCATTTAAGCAGGTCATAATTTTCTAGGTAAAAAACTTAAGTCATTTTTCTAGGTCACCAGTTAGTAAATTATAGACCTATGAGAGTGATACAGAATATCAGACTCTAGTCCACTGTTCTTTTCACTGTCCTCTATCTGCCTCCCAGTAGCTGTAATTATTCATGTCACTTCAAATACAAGTACCATTTAGAATGAATATATCAGTCATAGTATCAGCATAATTAAAGTTTGTATTTTCACACCAGTTAAGCTGTTATTACAGCAGGAACACTGTCTAAAAATTACACCAATTTTCTTAATTTAAAAGGAGTATAAAAATTTTATTTAACCTCTGCAGAAATGTTTGTGATCAGAAGTTGAAATGCTGGAAATCAGACTCTTAGTTTTCAATAATTTTAAAAAGTGTGAAGATATGAATGCCAAATGAAAATTATGAATTTAATGAGGATAGATAACTCAGAACTCTGATTTATGAGTTAATCTATAAGAAAATGGTTTGATTCCTACAGTATAATGATATCATATAAAGGTATTATGTTATTTGGGCATTTTTTGGAAACAGCTTAAGAGTTTAAAACTTCTGATATTTTGTTTCTATTTTTGTTTTACCATCTAGGACATTCACACATTGAATCTCACCAAACTTTTCACTTGTACAAATGTTAAGGGACGTATTTTAACTACTTGATATTTGTGTAAAAAATCCAATTATTTTACATAGAAACCTATAAAAGTAAGTAAAGTTGAAAATTTAAAAATAGGGAAACATATCAAATGGCAAATAGTATCAATCATTATATGAAGATACATAATAATCACAAATAGATACTGCTTTAGTTGAATAGGCAGCTAAAACTAACATTTATGTCTCTGGTGACATTTATGTTTCTGGTGACATTTGTTCCCTAACAGTTTTCTAAAAATTATTATAGTATCTTTTTTCCAAAAATTGGAAAACACTGAAAAATTGACACATGCAACTTTCTGCACTGAATGTTATTTTAATACTAATGTGAAAGTTTTTTCTTTGTGCACAAACACTTTTCTTTTAGGGGGCATTAAAAAAAAATCAACCTGAAGAATTCTGTATCTGTTTCACTGGCGATGACAAGTATGTTAATTGCTTGCAGATAACATCTGTTCTAGTGAAATCAAGATGCAGAGTCTGGGTTGGAGCTGTGATGCTAGAAGCTTTCTAAAGCTTTGTCTGGGAGACCCACTGCATGCATTTCACAGACTCTCCAGGCAGCTGGAGGGCTTTTGAGCTTTTTTGAGAACCCTCCAGCAACTGAAATAAAATCTGCCAGGAATCCTGGGTCATCGAAATGTCTCCCTTTGAGCAGTGGACTCACCTTTGAAGCTCCAAGATATCCACTGACCATGACGCCTGAGTGTGCTCTGGCTAAAGCAAGTTCAGGGTGATCTGCCAACCGCCTGCATGCAAGAGCGAGCCTCTGACTTCCTTCTCTGTTTACAGAGCAGGGTGAAAGGCCTCTCTAGAGGGGATAGCAAGAGCCTGGTCAATATAATGTCAGATATAAAGGGCCCTTATGCTCAACAGGCCACGTTTACAATTTTACAGGGTTCAATTGCTTACCAGATGTGCGTATGGAGTGGGCTAACCCATGGCATCATGATTGCTCTAGTCTCAACTCTTTGTAGGCTCTGTGTGCTTCCTTGTCCTTTAAGCTATGAATTTATGTAGACTCTGATGGACTGTTCCTAGAAGAGCTGATGGTGCTTCCCTTTGGAACAGATAGCCACATGCTCTGTCCTGTGCTATAGAGTAAAGCCTAGAGTGTTCTTGTTCAGTATTTGTAGACCCAGACGACTATGTCAACCAAAGTTGTAAGCATAGGGATCTCACTAGCTCTGGAGGTAGGCTTAACGTGATGTATTTCAAGAAACAATACCTGTATTTGTTATAGGTTTTATAATTGAGAAAAAGGAGACAAGAGAGCTGGATGGAAAAAAAATGAAAGAAGAAAGCATATGAGACACATGGAGAGCAGGTTAGAAATAAAATCCCAAGAGTAAGAAAAGTGGAAGCAGTGAGAATAGAGATATTAAATAATATGGCATGTTTGTATATTAAATAACATGGCATGTTTGTGGAAAAATTGATTTAAACAATTTAACTCTAAAATTTAGTTCTTCATTGCCAATATGAAGCACACGCCAATATGTGCTTCATTTAAGCACACCCTATTTGTATACGAGCTAATGATGTCATAGCTTATAATAAATACACTCTAATTTTGTAATCTAGAAGAAATAAGCTCTTCTCAGTATTTCATTTGAGGAGGCTTCCTCTGTAATAAGCAACATTATAGCAAACTCATGATGAAAAGTGCATTTCCTTACATGTGGAAACACTCCACTCTCAAGTTTTCCTGACATTGTTCTGAACTCTGCAAGAAGATAAATAAAAGCAATCATTCTTACAAACTTAGTGACACAAAATAAGATATATATGTTAAAGAAGCATAGACATAAATATCAATAAGGTTAACAACAGTGTTCTCAGGATTGCAGTTCCAAAACACTTACTACAGAACAAATTAAATTCATCGACTGGGCAGAATTCTAAATGGTTTCAGTCAGCACAGATGGAAGGAAGTGAAGAAGCTAACTTCTGTTGGCTGTTTTTGGTGATCTATTTTCTAGGCTTCTGCAACAAAAGTAGACATGTTCTTCCAAATTAATTCAGTATCAGATAATAACTTTCTAGTAATCCATCATTGTGTTCTTAAGAATTAACAGAAGGTTTGATTTCTTTAATGAATAATTTTTAGGACTTGAGTAACACATTTGACTGTAAAATTTTAAAACATTTCAGACACATGATTCACAAAAGTGTCCATATGATTTTTACAAAGATATAGATTATATTAATGCATAAATATACGCAGACATATATGGTCATAGATGGTTACCTTTTGTTCCGTGTTAGGTAATGGCAATCTTAAATTAAAAAATAGTTTTAACTTTTTGAAGTATTTTTTAGATAGAATGCTTCAGAATGATGCATACATTCATCAACCCTGCACTTAGTTGGACCTAGTGTGCACTTGGAATTCTTGTCTTCATCATTATGTGCTACTTGTTGTCTTTTCTCTACCTCATTCATATAACCAAAAAAATTATTAAGTTTTTCAGGTTGATTGTTTTCAATAGAAGGAAAAAAATATTTTGTCCATTTTTTGTTATTAAAACATTTATTGAAAACTTCTTCAGTAGTTATTAATATATAGATAATATTCTTCTCTTTCTATCAATCACAGCTGCAGTCAGCATAGGCTGCTATAACAGAATACCATGGACTAGGTGGCTCAAACAATTTATTTCTCATAGTTCTGGAGGCTGGAGAGTCCAAGATCGAAGTGCTACCCAGTTCAGCCTGGTGAAGGCTCTTTTCTTGCCTTGCAGAAGGTGGTCCTGCTTTGTCCACACATGGTGAAGAAAGGAGGTTTTTGTGTCTCTTCCTCTTCTTATCAGGGCACTAATATCAACATGGGGCCCCATTTTCATGATCTCATCTAAACGTAATTACTTCCTAAAGGCAATTTTTTCCCTTTTCTAAGCAATGGGTGCTTTCCTAGTAGGTATTGAGTGCCATAAGGACAGAGGCCTAGAGTATCTCACTTGTCAGTGGATTCCATCTCCTGGCATAGAGGACATTGAACTGCTATTTGTTGAGGAAGGAGAGAGAGAGGGAGGGAGAAAGGAAAGAATGAAGGGAAGAAGAGAAAGAGGGAGTGATGAACAGAAGGGAGGAAAAGTGAGGGAAGAATAGAATGACCATGATACCACCTGTGAATGTTGCTACTAAATCAGTTTGATCTCAGGGATGCTCAGTCATCCATTAAGAGAAAGAAAGGAAAGAAGTGCCATTTTCTCATAAAATCTGATGTGAAAAGCATGTTTTAAGACAAGAGAGAAAAAAATATTCAGAGCATAACATAAAACTGGAAAAGGAAAACCATACTGAAATGTTTTAAAGGAAGAAATATTAAGGTCAAAGCAAGTTAGACTCAAGAATAGGCATATTTGTATAGGCATATTTGAATAGGCATATTACCATCAAGATGAAGATGAATGTAGGAAAATAGTAAATTACAGAGTTGCTTTGCTCAGTAGCACTTTAGGTATGGTCCATGGACCAGTGCTGGTCCACAAAATTGTTTTACCTGTCCACAATGAGATAAGCACAGTACATAAGAGTAACCATATAGAAATGTTTATATAATTTAATGGAATGATTTTGTGTCTGTTGAACCTAATGAAGATAGATTTTGGCTTGTATTGTACATTTTTATTTGACGTTTTCGGTATCTCAATTATATTTTTATAAAGTGAGATTATAAATGAAAAATGCAAAAAATATTTTAAAATAAAAATTTTAAAAGGTTTAAAATTTAACAACTTCCTTTACCAAAAAAAGTCTGAGAAACACTGCCTTAGACGATGTGTTGGCGATAGTGCATGGTTTTCACTGCCTTTCCCCATCTCTTTTGTGTTTGCATAATTCTACTTGTCTTAAAGCAAGTTATACACAAATCTCCTCTGTAAGCTTTCTCACAATGAAAAAATAATCTTAAACATACCAATTGGGAATTATTTTAAAGAGCTTTTGAATTTGTGATGTGTGACAATGTATGAAACTGCAAGGAGAATAAACACAGAGGTTTTTGGTTTGGTTTCAATGCGAAAGGCTATGGCACTCTCACCATATGGGCTTGAAACTCTTTTCTGCTCGATTGTTTCTATAAATGTTTACATAGAAGTATACTGCTTTTCAAGCATTTGCAAACAGTGGTTTGCTGCATTATAGGTTCATGAAATCTTTCTTTTGGAAAACTTGCAAGCAGAAATGTTGAGCTTTAAAGATCATCTTAAAGCCCTCTCAGTTCCCCCTTCTGTAACAGGATTCCATATCAAAAGTTCAGTTATACCCTATCTTATTTTAAAATTTAATTAAAACATATATCATACAAGTGAAAACATATATTAAGAATACCAGAGTAAACATTGACATTATGCAATACTGAACCTAAGGAACTAAACATTACAAGTAGATTTGAAGAACCCTAATTACCCTTGCCCCATCTCTTCTCATTTCCTTTACCTTGAGGTAAATGTGGCTTTTGTTTGTTTGTTTGTTTTAATAAGGAAGGTGAGTCTCATGTCTTTCTGGTATTAATGATTGGAATGTGGAGAAAATTCTGATCTTCTGAGAATACTAAATTGTCAGACTCATGCTGTTTAATCCAGGTAACATTTTTTTTTTAACTATTAGGTTCCAAAGGGGCCCAGTAAGCATCATCCTTTCCCCCAGCTGAGTTCAAAATCAAGTGAAACACAAACACAGAAGTCAGACAGAAGGAGACGAAAAAGTCACCTGCTTTAGATCTGGCCACATGGCTTGCTGGCACTCCCCTGTCCTGAACTTCTGACAACAAAGCCTCCTTCACCTAACTTACCACATGAGGAAGAGAACTTGGTCATGCTTTCTGAGGCAGGTAGATCTGCACAGAGAGGAAAGGGGAAGAATAAACAGAGCAGGCAAAACTCTTTCTCCTCAAATTACCAATCAGATAATCAAATCCTGTTCCCTTTGGGAGAAGTGAGTGGATGGGGAGAGACTAGCAAGCAGTCAGCCTCTGGAGGTCCCTAGACTTGAAAACATAAAGCCTGGGGAAAGAAATTCCTCCCCAACATTAACTATGGTCCAAGAAGTTTCTCTATTGTTATTTCATATGTAAGTATGCCTATGAAATACTGTGCTTTGTCTTTATGCTTTTAAAATTATCTTTTAAACTCTATAACTTTAATAATTTAAATAGAAATGCACACAATGGATTGTGTATTTTGTACAATGGGGTTCTGATATTAATTTCTTGTTCTTTCTCACAAAAGAACTGTTAAATAATTTTTACTTTTGGCTAAAATAATAGTATTCTGAATTGTAGTTTAGTGGTATGTTCTTGAATTTCCCAATTTTAGCTCATTCATTTCTCTATACTTCCCTCTATTCTTTTTTTTATTATAAACAGCTTTGTTAAGATATAATTCACATACCATGTAATTCATCCATTTAAAGTGTACAATTTGATTTTTTTACTGTATTCACAGATATGTGCAACCATCACCACAGTCAATTTTAGAACATATTCTAGAACATGTTCATCACATAAAAAAGAGACTCCATGCTCTTTACATTATCTCCCTCTGTCTCTCCACCCAACCTTTGTTTCTAAGCAACCATTAATCTCTTTTCTGTCTTCATAGATTTTGCGATTCTGGATAATTTATATAAATGCACATATACAACGTGTAGTGCTTTTTGACTGACTTCTTTCACTTAGCATAATGTTTTTAAGTCTCATTCATGTTGTAGTACAAATTGATATTTTATTCCTTTTTATACTGCATGATATGTACATAGATATAGCATATTTTATCTATTCACTTTGTCAGTATTAGTTGTTTCTACCACTTGGCTATTATGAATAATGCTGCTATAAACATTCATTCTGAAGTGTGTCTCCTATTGATGGGTTATAGTTGGATGCTGTTTTTTTAAAATCCAGTCTGACAGTCTCCACATTTTCACCAGATTCTTTATCCCGTTCACATTTAATGCCATTTTGATATAGGAGGATTTACATCTTCTATTTTTATTTTTGGTTTACTATGTGTCTCATGGGTTTGTTGCTGTTCCTTCATTCTTTCTTTACTGCTTTCTTTTGAATTAAGTGCATGTTTTCTTATGAAGCATTTAAATTTATTTAATAATTTCTCACTATATTTTTTGAAGTTTGTTGTTGTTTTAGTGATTGCTCTAGGGCTGCAGTACCCAACTCCCAGGCCATGGACCAGTACTGGTCTGCAGCCTGTTAGGGACCCAGCCATAGAGCTCTGCCAACCTCCACCATCCTCCTCCCCACTTTCTGTGATATAATTGTTTTCCATTAAACTTAGAAACCAGGGGCCACACAGCAGGAAGTGAGCAGCTGGTGAGCCAGCGAAGCTGCATGTATATTTAGTCGTTCCCCATCCGCATCACTGCCTGAGCTCTGCCTGTCAGCGGAAAAATTGTCTTCCATGAAATCGGTCCCTGCCGCCAAAAAAGTTGGGGACTGCTGTTCTATGGCTTACTACACAAAACTTAACTTACAGAATCAGCTTTAGGTATATCTAGCTTGATTCCAGTGAGCTATAGAAACACATTACTCTTATATAACACTATTCACTCCCCTTCCTTCTGTGGCATTATTGTTACACCTATCAAAGTTATATAGTATAGTGATTAATGTTATAAATCCAATAACATATTGTTAATTCCAATATATATTTATTCCTACTGACCTTCTTTTTGCAGGAATACATTACAATTCTATACACTATAGGCCCAGCAATATATTATGTACATATTATTTTAAACAATTGCTTCTATCTCCTTTTATTTTATTTTATTTTATTTTATTTTATTTTATTTTATTTTTCAGAAATGGAGTCTTGCTCTGTTGCTCAGGCTAGAGTACAGTAGTGTGATCATAGCTCATTGAACCCTTGAACTTCTGGACTCAAAAAATTCTCCCACCTTGGCCTCCCAAGTAGCTGGGACTACAGGTACGTTCCACCATGCCAGGCTAATTTTTTTTATTTTTTGTATAGACAGGGTCTTGCTATGTTGCCCAGGCTGGTCTTGAACTCCTGGCCTCAAGCAGATCCTCTCACTTTGGCCTCCTAAAGTGCTGGGATTATAAGTGTGAGCCACCATGCAGAGCCATAATTGATTTTTAAGTCAGTTAAGAGAAGAAAAGAGAACAATATATGCCTTTATCCTATCTTTCATAATAGCATGATTACCTTTACTTGTGCGCCTTTCTTTTTTTGTGTGGATTGCAATTACCATTTAGGGTCACTTACTTCCAGCTTAAAGAACTTCATTTAGTATTTCTCATAAGACAGGTCTCTTAGGAACAATATCTAACCAAGAATACTTTATGTTGGCCAATATTATTCATCATTAAGTAGTATGACAGAATAATCATCATCATCACAATACTATTAGATATCATTTTACATGTTTTAAATGTTTTCTATAGGCCAGTTTCTATGTTAAGTAATTCACATACATTATCACAACAGTCCTGTAATGTAGGTACTATTATTATCATATAGATGAGAAAACTGAGACTTGGAGATATTAAAATAACTTCCAAAGGTCACAAATCAAGTCAGCGATATAGCCAGGAGGCATAAGTTTTTATGGAATCTTAAGAACAGGGTTCTATTTTGCCTGTTAAGAATAAAAGTCTGGGGAAAGAGTCTCAAAAGAGATGATGCCTAAATTAAGTCTTCAAAAATATACACCAGTTAGGAAGGTTAATATAATAACACGGATAATGTGTGCCAGGAATGGGAGAACAGAGGAGCAAATACATGAAGAAATGAAGGGGTATGGCATCTTAGAGAAGCCAAAAAAAGATCAGCATGATGAAAATCTAGACCATGTTGATCTTTATTACAATACAGTCATAATCATTTGTTTTATATTATCTATGGCTGCTTTAGCACTACAATAGTGAATTGAATAATTGCAGAAAAGTCCATTTGGCTAGTGAATCAAAGTATCTGCTATCTGATCTTTCATGGAAAAACCTGCAATCCCTATTTTAGAGAGTCATTTAGGGTTTAGAGCAATTAAAAAGAAGAAAAAAACTAATTTTATTTTTACTTTTATTTTTTTCATTTCCAACTCTCTTTATTTCTTTGTGTAGATCTAAATTTTTGTTGAGTACCATATCTTGCTGCCTGAAGAGCTTTTAAAATTTCTTATAGTAACAATTTACTACAAGAAATCTTAAAAGCCAAACACCACAAGTAGTCACCATTAAATTGTTACTAATCGATCAATACTTACGTGTACATATGGAAGTAACATTCATTGGGGATTGGGCAGAGGGAGTGGGGAGGAAGGGATGGGTAAATTCACACCTAAGGAGTGTGATGTGTGCTGTCTAGGGAATGGGCACCCTTGTAGCTTTAGCTTGGGCAGTGCAAAGGCAATTTATGTGAGAAAAGTGTTTGTATCACCATAATATTCTGAAATTAAAAAAATCAGTGAGTAAAAAAGAAAAGAAAATAAATAAAAGTACATACACAAGGGAACACTGAAAAGTGTGTCATACTCAAACATCAAATGTGGTTGATATCCTTCGTAAGTGTTGAAATTGTTATTATTGGTTCCAAAAAGAGGAAACCGTCAGAAAAAAAATTTGTCATTCTGCAATATAATTATTGTTCATCAATAACAAGTGTAAGCCATTAGATAAGTTAATATGCTAAAATAAACCCCTTTGTGTTTAAAAAAAAAGATTTCTTATAGAGCAAGTCTACTAGAAGATCACTATTCTATCAATGATGAGCTGAGTTCCTCAAAATAAGTATAATCTGACCTAAATGGCAAGACACTTCTAGTTTGTTTCTATTCTTATAACATGGTACTCCAGAGTTTTCTCACACTCTTTTTAAACATTAATTGAAAATATTTAAACTGGCAAAAAAATTGCAAGAATAATACAGTTAGCTCTCATATATACTCACATAGAACGATTAATATTATTTCGTCAAACTTTCTTTTGTATATACACACATTATATATAAACTGAATCATTTGAGAAGTGAGATGTCATGACCTTTCACCCTAAAGTAATTCATTGAACATTTTGTAATAAAAGGAACATTTTATTACATAAAACATGGCACAACTATTAATTTTAGAAAATTAAATATTAATATAAGATTATATCATCTATTGAATAATGTCCTTTATAGCACATTTTTTATGATTTAGTATCCAATGCAGAATCATGCATGTGTATTTGTAATGTCTTTCCAACTTTTAATCTGAAAGTTTGTCAGTCTTTTCTTTTATGAGATGACTTTTTAAAAAAGTACATGCTAAATGTTTTGTAGAAAATCTCCCCATTTGGATTTTCTACTAATTTCTCCATGATTAGATTCAGGTTATGATTATTCTCGAAAGAATACTATTATATTTTTTCTCTCTCCATACATACAGATATTATGTACCATACTATATGATATATGTGGTGTGTTCTTCTTAGCATATCATTTCAAGAGGCACTGGATATTTGCTCTGTTTTTCATGATGTTAACTTTAATCGTTTTGTTAAGATGGAATTTGTCAGATATTTTTTTCACTCTAAGTATCCTATTCCTTTTGTAACTACTAAATAATACATGGTGAGATATTTGGGGAATGTATAAATACCCTACTCCTCAAATTTATTCAATGATTTTACCCCAGCAGTGATGGTCTGGTTTCTCAACTTTCAGCTATACTTAGAGTTGGTTAGTCAAAAGAGGATGTAGATACTCAGTACCAATGCATCACACTTTCTAGGCCTTTAGTCTCTTGTCTTTTCTGTTTTCAGACCTTTTTTCTAATTACTATGAGACTACAATAAATTTCACTTTGAATTTCAAAAGGTTTTAGTGTAGGTTTTAGTCTCTTATACAGTCTTAGAATATAGCAAATATCTTTTGTGGAAAATTGCTATGTATTTGTGGCCCTCAAGCCTTCAATATTGTCTCTTTATTCCCAAGTGCCTGCTAAAGGCTGCGCTAGTTTCTCATCTTTCCAGCTGCTGCTCTTTGTCTGGGCCAAGCCACAAACTTCAGCTCACACCAAAAATTGGCAAATTCCTCCGTGTAAAAAAACAGTTGCTGTTTGTCTACTCACTGCTGAATATTTCTCCTCTCTGTAATACAGACCCATTTAGTCCTCTTAGCTTCTAAACCTATATGAGGTCTTTTCAAAAGCTTTCTTGTAATTTGTTCTTTTTTCCCAGTTGTGAACTTTGAATGTATAAGCTTTTAAATTCTACTCAAAAATCCAAGAACAATCAATTCTATGTGCATCATCTGATAACTCCAATATCTGTATCTCCTTTGGCTCTGTTTCTGTTGGTTATTTTTCCTCTTTGGCTTTTTGTCATGTAGTCTGCCTCCTTAAAAGCATGGTAACTTTTTGACTTAATGACAGATTTTTAAATGAAAAATTGTGAAGATAATTTAAAGTTCTCAATAATATTATTTTCCTCAAGAGAGGATTCATTTTGTTTTAGGCAAACAAGCTGAAGGAACATTATGACAATGCAATTAGGAATTGAATGGAATTGAATATAACTAGGCTTTATATTTTATGAGGGCTGGACTATTTCTGGGTCTCTCTTACTCCTAGAGTGCAACTCATTAAAAGTCTCATCAGAAAGCCTTGGGTGTATGGCAGATGTTTTTCCTTGGAGTCCCTGAAGTTCAATTTTTACTTCCACACTCTGAGAGGACTTCTGGGAACTTTGTTCAGTTACTCAGTATCTCAGATGCTGCTTGCAAACTGACCAAAGTCAAGTGGAAAAGTGGTACTGAATATTGGCTTTTCTGTTTTTACCATGCTTCTTTTTCATATCTTTAAGTTTCCCTGAGGTCTCTATGCTTAATATGTTTTCTACTATTACAGTTGTTCTAAAAGCAAGAGTTCTTTTGCAACAAGTTATGCTGCCATTTCTTATAGCATAAAATCCTTTTTTTGTTTGTTTGCATTTGCCTGGCATATGTTATATATATGTATGCAAATTTTATACATATCTTTTAGGTTTTAGGTGTCCTATGTACATAGTACAGAGTTAGGTTTTGCTTAGTGATCCAGTATGATAATATTTCTCTTTTAATAAATATTTTTCTTTTGTTTTCAGTTATTTATATTAATATGATACATATATCTGGCCATAGTTCTGACTGTATTTATGTTGTGCTGTGTTTTCTGTTTTTAGGGTTTTTTAATGTCTTTTAGCCTTTTCTTTTTGGTGGTTATATTTGTAATCTTAGGATACTTTTTTTTTACATTTTTACCCTAGAGATAACATTTATAATTTTATATCTTACTTTCAGCCTTCTATTTTAAAAGTGACATCCATTACTCTTCTGTCACAATCACTTTAATATCACCACATTTCCTTTTCTTTACTCCATATCTATCACCCAAATTTAGTCAATATATTTTCTTTCTTAGTGATTACTTTTATATGGTTAAATCAACTTATATTTCTATTACTTAATTTATTTAAGTTTGAAATGAAATAATTTGGCCCCTAATGTTTACATGAGGTAAACAGCAAATTTTTTCTAAACTCTACTTTTAAAGCTTGAGGCTAATGTATAAATTGTGAGAGCATATCACATTTATATTCTCAACTGTCACGGTAATCTCTACAGTTAATACTATGACGAACATTTAGAAAAGTGCCTAATACAATGTAAATACTACATAAATGTTTTGCTATGCATTTTATTCAATAGTTTTAGTTCAACATTTTAATGTATACACTACTCACATAGTCCTTTCTTTGTAGTTTCCTCATTCATCACTTACTGAGCTGAACTTTACCCTCTGGCAGTTTTCTCAAAAAAACTCAAGGGAATTTTTGCATGTACATAATTGTTTAGTTTTTTACCACTTGAAGGATAGTTCAGCTGGATATAAAATTGTCATGTGACATTTTCTTTTGTTGAATTTCTTAGATGTTATTCAATTGAATGTCATTAGATATTTCTTTAGGATAAATTAGGGCCAGCTTGATGCTTTCCCTATTTATTACAGGTGATATTTATTTTTTTTTTTTTTTTGATATTTATTTTTTTTATTGCAGCATGAAGCATTCTTTCTTTCTCCTTCAGGTCCAATAATATATTAATATTCACTGTTCAGGATCATTTTTTTTCACATGTATATTGCATTTTTAATACACAGGTTCAAGTATTATTTTACTTCTAAAAATATATTTCTTGAATTATAATTGTAATCATAGGTTCTCTTTCTAAATTTTAGTTTTCTTTATCGGGAACTCTAATCGTGAATGTTGCTTTCGATGCTTATTATGTTTTCTATAATATTTTTCCCTCTATTTTCCTTTCAATCATATAGCTCCACCTCACTGCTTATTTGTAGAGAGAATTAAAGTCCCAATGAAGATAGCAAATAGTCTATAATTTAAAAAATTTTAAATAACCATATTTATGACCAAAGTTCTGCAATTGAAAACTGATGTTTACATTACTTTCCACTCAAGTCCTGATAGGATGCCCTATGTAATCTAAGGAATACTGGGAAAACACTATCTTTAATAAGTTCAAAAAAGGTGACATTTCATTTCGCCTAAACTATAATACGTAAATGCAAGAAGTAAGAGCTAAAGAAGTCTATTAATTTATCATTTCTAATTCATGCAGTAATTTGAATCTATTTATCAACCTCCAGATATGTGACACTAAAATGAACTACCTATTGTAATTTCCTCGTTACACAGGAAAAAATTCCAATATTCAAAGAGATTAGGTTACCTTCTCATAGTTCATAGTATATCATAGTATATAACTGTGGACTGTTTTTCTTGAATTTACGAACAAACTTGTTACTTCTACCAAAGAAAAATCTTCTTAAAGTTTAGTAATATTGGCCATAAAAAACACACACACACACATAAGATTTTGTTATTTCAATCTCTGCTGTGATTTATTTTTCCTCTAGTCTTTAAATTTGCTAAAACAATTTGTAACAAGAGATAAATTCTACAATTCATAACACTATCTTGGGATTGTAAAAGACCACACTGCATACTCATTTTCAAATTCAACTTTGAATATACTATTAGCCAAATAAAAGCAGGATACTGACAGGTTTGATCACTAACTTAGGAAAGATACTTCACTTAGAAAAGAGACTCTGTCCCAGCTTGTTTAAGGTGCCAACAAAAATATTGAAGAGAAAGTCTTCAGCACAAGGTTGAAACTTACTACCACAAAGCTTCTCCCACCCCTTATGCATAAAAGAAAAACAATAACCATTGTTAGGATTATTGATGCCATATAAAAAGTAACTTGGTTCAGTGTAATACATATGATAAATTAATAATATATAATCACTATCGTAAATTTACAGATTCAGAAACCCAGGCTCTGAAATGATAAGTGAATTTTTTAAAGTCACCTAGTGGGAGGCAGAACTAAGATTCAAAGACATCTCTGTCCATTCTCTTAAACATTCTCTTTCTGGAAGTTTATCTTTCATATGACATGTGGCTAGTTTTAGAATCCACTCATCAATCTGATTATTCTTTCTGGATATGTTCCCATTTGTCCATACCCTCTTCTAAAATGTAACATTTAGAAACTATCAAAACACTTCTGTTGTGTTATTAGCGCCGAGTACAAAGTAGACCATTTAGAGGTCTAACTATTAACTGAGAATAATGAGGAATTGCTGTATCTTGGCTGAACTCAAGTACCAGGAAGAGAGAGAGAGAGAGAGGAAAAAAAAAACTTAGGAAAAATATCTTCTTTCAGTTGGGTCACAATATTCTACTCCTGACAGAAGGTGGTCCAAAATAACCACCACTTTTACTGAATTCTGAAGATATAAATATGTTGGTTATTCTGCAAGAAGGCCCCAATGCTGAACCTAGAAAGTTCACAGTGTATCACTGTGGACAGTTGTTTTTCTTGAATTTACAAACTTGTTACTTCTACCAGGGACTATGAAATATTTGCTCCCTCCTACATGTTATGTACAGTTATACTATTTAATTGTAAGAACAGACCTAAGAATTATGGATTACTGTGCCCATTTTATATATGTGCACTGAGGAATGATAGAGTATATTGGCATCAATTTATTTACTTTTACAATAAAGGCTGAAGACTTGCCCATGTTCATATATCTAGTAAGTTACAGGGCACAGATCCACATCCCAACCTGTCTGAGGGACTCTCCAGTAACCAATGTGTTTTCCTCCATGTCAGACTGCCTCACAAGCTATGGCAGGTAGTCTCTGAGATCTACAACATCCCCTCTCCCAATGATTCTGTTTCACCTGATATTGTGCCCTTGTATAATCCTCTCCTCTTAAGTGTAGCCTGGGGCCTACTGATTCCCTTCAAATGAATATAGTATAGCAAAAGTGGTGTAACATCACTTCCAAAATTAGGCAAGGGAGAATGTGGCTCCCATCTGTGGTACTCCCTCTCTTGGTCTTTCACTTTCCTCACTCTGAGGAAAGCCAACTGCCATCCTTCAGGCTGTACTGTGAAAAGGTCCACATGGCAAGGAGCTGATGTCTTAGTCAACAGGCAGCAAGGACTGGGGCCAGTCAGCTCCCGTATGAGTGTATTAGCGAGCTTGAAAGCAGATTCTCCCTCAGGGAGCATTGAAATGACTATAGTCCCAGACAACACTCTAATTACAGCCTGCAAGAGAGCCTGAGCCAGAGATACCCAGCTTAGACATATCCTGATTCTTGATTCACTGAAATGGTGGGAAAAATAGATGTTTGTTATTTCAAGCAACTAAGTTTTGGAGTAATTTGTTACCCAGCAGTGGGTAGCTAATAAACCACACTAAAGCAAAGAGAGTCTGTGGGAAAGAAGCTAAATTACATGAAATCACCTAGACCGGGGATTTTCACCCCCCAGGTGCCAAATGTGCCCCACTCTGTGCTCATTCCACAGCACTGAGAGCATTCCTAGTGACATTGATACCCACTCTAGATATACATTAAGTTGTGCTAGGTCCAAAACTTATTTTTTTTTGAACATTGTAAAAGGGTAAACTTCTCAGACTTTCCCTTGTTGGTGTTGTTCACAACAATGGCCATTAAAATGTAAATATATAGTCTTAATAACTGTGAATTTTTTTTTTTTTGATTCCTATCTTATAGAAGAAAAAACTGAGGCTGGATTGCAAGAGTTTTGAAGGCTGGAGACATGAGGTTTATTCATGAATGTATTTCTAGTACAGCTCACATGGTAGACACGAATGAGTACTCATATAGAATACTATCTTATTGGCAACTTAATTGTGTTTAGGATTAAAATTAACAAATATAAACCACGGTCCCATTTCAATTTTCTTGTTCTCCTTTCCTCCAGGAAGTAACATTGTAAGAAATTGTCACATTCAGTTTGGCCCAAAGAATCTTTCTTTAAGTACTCAAGGGCCCCTGCCTCATTCCAACTTGTAAGTACTAATACACAATCCCCACATAGTGCATATAACTCTTCTTATGGAGCATAAACAACAGAGGGGCAAAACAATAATACACAAAGTTTAAAATCTAATTGAAACTTAAGAAAATGTTATCATTAGCTACAAAAGTAAATATTTTGAGCAGGCAAATGGATTTGTTAGTTGAAATATTATTATTCAGAGAACTATTCATTATAATGTATGAGATGTTAGATTATACATGATTCTTAAAATGCATGAAAACTAAAGAAATTTTTGACTGAAAATAACTTCCTCCTAGGGGACGTAAAAGCAACATAATTCTGAAACACTAGCAAAATTTAGAAAAGTTGATTTTATTTCGAAATAATAATGAGCATTATAAATAAACATGTTCTTCATTAAAATACATAGTTAGTTCTAGCCTTTTTTCATTGTGGCACATTCTGCTATTTTCCCCACATTACAATACCTATCTGCTTTTTATTCCATGCAATTTCAATTTTTTTTGTGAACTCATGTTTATTGGGAGAAATGGCCACATTTCCCAGCGTTTCTTACAACTAGGTGTGACCAATGCCTCTGTTCTGGCCAGTGGGTTGTAAAGAGAAAGTCTGAACAGCTACTAAGGAATGTCCTTCAAGGAAAAGGGTGTTCCCACCTTCATCATCTCCCCCCTTCTGACTGACATAATGTATGGAGTTCCAAGAGCCCTCATGCGACATGCAGTACACTTTCTACTTACCTATTAAGCCTTTATGTTACTGATTTGGTAGAACCCCAGAAATGTAATTAACACATCTTTTATTGCCACAAAATGCAACCCTTAACCAGTGAGCCTTAATGGTAAGCCATTCATTCCCCTGTGATTGCTGCTTCTGGTTCCTCATTCTTATCTGCTGTGACACACTTCATAATTGGTTTCCTAGAAGGCTAAAAGATAATGAGTAACCAAAACCACCCACTTATTGAGTGGATCTGAATTAATAGATACTTACTTCAAATTTTCTGGGAGCATGGCTTCCATGTTATGATCAAAGATTTGAAAAAAATAGCCTGGGGGGAAGTCTGTAATATGTGAAAAGAAAAAATAGAAATTTAAAAAAAAACATAAATGAGGACTCCTTTGGGAAATAAAATTTGAGCTAAAGTCTAGTCAGATTCCACAGCACCAAGTTAAAGTTTTCTTATTTTAGTGGTATTCGACTTGGAAAAATGAACATGATTTTCCAGGGGCTTTTTTAAGTCTTTAAATGGTAATGATTTATGACATAGTGTAAATACACAGATAACTAAATAATAGTTTCAGCCTAATTTTGCTGGCAATTTCTCCCAAAATTTCAAAATGGTCTTAGGAAAATCCACATTATGTTTTCCTTTTTCAATATCTAAAGATTAAAGATATGTTGATAGTTCTGTTTGTTAAGCTTTAAAATGATTGTCTTTAATATTCTTCCTATGAATCTCTTGCTTTATACTTCACTTCCGTTTGCATAAAATGGGACCTAGTATTGTGATTATTTTTGTATGTATCTGGAAATGATGCAACAACCCTGTCCCAGGCAGCAAATCCATCTGTCCTCTGGTAAAGACTGTGGCACTGCATATGGGACTACTGAGCTAGTCTCTGTGTCTCCTGATATTGTTCACTATAGAGTTTTGTGCCAGTTTTAGTCTCCTAGGCCTTTTGAGTTTACATTCCTCATTCAAAGAGATGCCAAGAAACCAGCAAGAAAGCATTTATTAAGTTGGACAGGGACACATTACAGAAATGAGGGCACTGGATGGATGAGTATTTATCTTTACTAGGCCCCAGCAGCAAAGTTTGTTCAGTCAGCCAGCCAGTCCTTGGTTTGGTATTCACACTACTTTCTCCTTCCTTCAGCATTCTGCAATCCCCAGATTAAAGAATGAACTGTGGATGCATTGTACACATCTAACTATTTCTGGGAACATGGGAGTAAAGACAAAGCCATACATTTTTCAAAGGAAATTATGACACAAATCTATGGAAGGAAGAAAACAAAGTGTATTCTTGATTCTACAGTAAATCAAAATGCAAAGCTAATAAGATATTTTGGGCTTAATTCCTTACCACAAATTGAGAACTGTATGGAAAACACTTTACATGGCTTCTATAACAGGTATGAAGGTGGAGTGACAACATCAGTATTTCACAGTGTTGGTTGGCTTTTTAATTAATCCATGCCTAACTGAAAAGTCACAAGTCCCTTCTCACTGATTCAGTAAGTTCCAAGTATCTTACACTGTCAGTAACTTCTTAGTAGTTAGCATTGAAAGAAAAACCATATTTTAAAAAATTATAAATTGCAAATCTGCATATCTTTAGCATCACTTCTGCTTATAGATATACCGAAGCTCCTGCATTTGGAAAGCAAATGTTTCCTAGACTTTGAATAGAATTTTGAAAATAATTTTTCCTTTTCCATTCTAAGCAAACTCATTATCTGGAAAGCTAAGGTTAAGTAGCTCTGACAAGTAAATAAGTGGAGTCAGGTAAAGAATGCTGCTTTCCGTCCTTTGACTTCTTGTCTATCTCCGAGGGCCACTAGAGAAGGATGTTTGATATTTAAAAATTCTTTGGCAAATTTGGGATTTCTTTGTAATGCTTTCTCTAGAACTCATTTCTGTAGTCAGGTAATTTGCAGATTTTGTATGCTTTGCAGATTTTGTATGGCTTCAGGAAACTTAAGGGAAAATATCTTTAATTGGTACTGGCAGAAATTTCTAGCATAAGATTTCTCTAATGTCAAAATTAAAGTATTTCCCAGAATCTTAGAACTAGATTGAAAGCTTATGGAAGATAGGGAGTGAGCCTAATATACTCTTATATTATTAAAATGCTTAGTATGTTCCTAGGTACATTTACCCATGAAATGTGAGTCATAGATGAGAAGATTTATTAATTTCAGATTATAATCAGAATTTTTGACAGGATTAAAAAAAGGCATCTTATGTTGTTTAATACTTAACCATTTCATCTCAGAATTAGTTCATCAATCATTTCATCCATTCATTCAACAAAAATGCATTGACTTCCTCCAATGTAAAAATAAACAAAACCAAATAATAAGTGTATTAATTTAGGGAAGGGTAATCTAAAGAAGTATAAGATATAATCATACTTCACAGAACATTTAATTCAGTTAAAAGGTGATTATTTTGAAAAAATAGAAATTAGACAAATACTTAAAGGGTATTTGTGACAGAATATACACAAATTTCCTATATCTAAATACTATAGGAACTATAGATGCATATAAACTGTAGATATATAATATTGGTATTTAGAATCAAATTTCCAATTGGAGTTCATTGATTCTTCTTTGAGCATGATTTAGATGAGATCATTTCTCAAGAAACATTAAGGATTAATTTTGACTTATATACAGATGTATTATAACAGAAACCAAAAGAAAGATAGAAAAGAAAGAACGAAAGAACAAAAGAACGAAAGAAAGAAAGAAAGCAAGAAAGAAAGACCAGATATGTACAACTAGGACAAAAGTTAAGGATTCCTCACAGAAAACATAGGTGATATGGCACAAGTTTTTAGCAGTTCAGCACTTTTTTGGTCTGAGACTGGTGAACTCCACTGCCCATCTATCCCCCAAAGTGCTAGTGAAGATAACACCTGCTCATTCATGTACACCCTTGGAAAGCTGAAGATCAGAATCAAAGAAAGCTAGAACTTTTATAAAGGCTGTTGAATCCCAAATTTAAGAATCTTTGAGTCAAGTAGCTGATTAATGACATCTGCTTTAATTGTGGGGGGAAATAAATTAATTATGAAAAAAATCCTAATTGAGTCATTTTCTCCTCCTTTCTTTTAGTGGCTTTCTTCTTTATTTATAGTCCAGTTCTTATGGAGAGGTTGGAAAAGCAGCGTCTTGCGAGAGAGAGGATAAAATGTGATATATACTGGTGCATAGAGGTTCAGATAAGGTGAAAGATAGAAGTAGAGAAGCATGCAAGTATAGTGGCCCCTATATCTCCCAGTGCATGAATCACTAATTTGGTGCAAGAAAATGATCAACAACAGAGAGGATTCCCAGAAGAAATCATTTGCATTCCCACCATTCTCAATCCCTTTTCAGCTCTCTATGAAAATATCCCCAATCTACATTCCGAGATGCAAAATATTAGTACATTCATCAAAAATCCCCTCTTGCTTCAGGCCATCAGACTGAGGATGGGAAAGTGAGCTCAGGGAAATGCTTATGAAATTCTTTGGAATGCAGCTAAATATAGGAAAACATGAATTACACTGCCCCATGTAAGTAGTAATTCACTGAAAAAAAATGGTGTCTGAAACCACAGAGCATTTGATGATTCTTAAATTGGGCAGCTGAATCATGAAATCTCAGGCCCCCCCCTTTTTTGGGTAGTATTCCTATTACTGGCATGAGAGCTAAAAGCCATTAGTTTTTTCAAATTACTAGGTGAGATTTTTTTTTCTAAAGTTGATATGGTTTAATTAAATAATAGCAAGAATATAGATAATATCATCAGAACTTGTGAAAAGAAGGAAAATTCTTGAAAGATATGTATTCTGTCAGATATGGTGTCTCTCTTCTTCTTTCCCTTCTACTATCCATTATGATATAAAGTAGCATAATCGTGTGTGTGTGTGTGGGGGTGTGTGTGTGTGTAACATGGAAAACAAAGACGTTCCTTTTTATATTTTCATATTTAGATAAAATTCTACCTTTGTGTTGGATTTTATATATATTTTTATATATATTAATATTTCATATGTTTAAACAATCTGCATATTCTGTTGCTTCAGTGAATTAAAATCTTTATAAAAGGAGGTGCCAAGTCCATCCTATTAGATTACACACACTACTATGACCTGTATTGCACACATAGTGTGGCCATATGGTTACTAATTATGCAGTATATATGGGATTCAGAAGAAAAGCAGCCTATTTCCAATCAAGTGGTGAGAAATATAGGTAACCTACAGATGCCATAGAAGAAAGGAGGGCAGACATATCAGCCCACAGAGGTGTCTGTCAAATCTCATTAAAAGAAGAAAGACATGGAAAAACAGCAGGCAGACAATAAGGTAAAAACTAAAAGGAGTGAGCAATTTTATTTACAATAAAGGGAGAGGTTGTCATGGAAAATTTATATTTGAATTTACATAAAAGGAGGGTTAGGGCTTTAGGCTCTAGAATAAATAAAGTCCTGGAGGTGGAAGCAGACTGATGACTGAAAAACAAGCTTCATGTTGGAGAGCAGTGAAAGGAAGGCTGGTTAAGTAAGGAGACACCAAATAAGGAGTACTCATGAAAGCAAGGTTGAGTAGATTTCATTTTATAGTATTAGAAATAGAAAATCACCAACAAAGCACATAGGGAGGGTTTTTTTTTTGTTTTTTTGTTTTTTTTGTAAAAAGCCTGTACTTTTTAGATATTCAGACTTAATCAGTTTCCAGTTCTGACATTTAATGACTATTTGAGTTTGGACAATTCATTTAATTCCTCTGATGCTTGTGTTTTTTCTTCTGTAAATTGTCTATAGTATAGTTGTGTTGTAAATTTTAAATATTATTAATTATAGAAAGCACTTGGCTTATTTTAACAGGTACACAATGACTATTAGTTCATCCTTACTTCCTTTCTTTGGCAGGGAGTTGTGGAAAGTGGAATAATAGGACAACTGACTAAATAGTCAATGAAGAATGTTAGAGATTAAATTTAGTACTAAATTTAAAATATATTTATAAGTAATCATTAGATAAAAATGTAGAAATGGATATTTTAATATGTCCAATGGTTAATGAACATTGTTAATAATTTAGCATGTCTCTAAGACAGAATTTGATTGTAACAACACAAAATAGTTCCTGTTCATTTCAACCTTGACAGATAGTTCATTTATATGAATGGTGCTATCTGATCAGTATCCTTGCCCTATTAGAAAAAAAGAATGATGATATTTGGTTTTACAAATATTTTGAGTGCTTTATTATAAATTATCCTTTTCAAGAACCATTTCTGTACTCTTTTGAGCCTTAACAATTCTAGTAAAGAGAACTAACCTTGCTTTTAGCACAAAACATTTCACCATTAAAAGGGTGACCTGCTTTTAATAAATTCCAAAGTTATTGTTGGCTCTAAATTCTCTCTATGCAACTGAATGAATATTTGTGTGTATGCAAGTTCTGAAACTTAATACAAACTGTAAAATGGTCCAAGTCCTTTAGCAACTCCTTTTGTGCATACAAATGGTGTCAAGAGTGCTCAAAATATATTTCAAAACTTTTACATTGTGTTTGTTATAGCATAACATTCTATTGTTATAATTTTAATTAGCTAGGAGTAGAAATAATAGCAGAATTTAATTAATAGGAAATTAGGCGGGCCATCTATATTATATGCAAGAACACTGTTCTCAACAACCCCCATATTTGAGAAATCTCAGAGTACTGTGGAAAAGAAAACAAACTGGCAGGTTAATTCCACTAAATTAGGGTATTTCCTGGCATTTACTCAATTGAATTTATATTAAATATTATTGAAAGAAAGTCTTGATTTTCAATTTAACTTTTAGTGGTAGAATTCTCTGTCTCTTGTTTTAAAAGAACCGTTTGCACATTAAAGTAGCAATATTAAATCTGCCACTGATGTCCCTGTCAGACCCTTTGTTGGAGAATGTGATATAAACCTTTCACTAAATGGATATTGAAACACCCCTGGTCTAGTCTCAATGCCCAGCTCCTTGGTTAAACCTGCAGTGTGCACATGACACAAGCTGAGGTAACTGTAGTCTTTCACCTGGGAATGTGAAAGTAGTACACAGAAACCACAGTAAGTTGGTGGTGGGTGCCAGGCATGAAAGGTTATGAAGGCTTGGGGTAGATTTCAGGGCAGCTATTAATGACCATGTGAAAGCAGTAAAATCAGCTCTGTCAACAAAGAGTCATGAAGCAGATGCCCACATAACTGAAGAATTATGTGATCACAGGATGAAAGTAATCAAGTTATGAGCATCCTGGGTTCTTGAACAACATAATAATCCCTCATTACAGAACTTTTTTAGGCCTAGCTTAATTTCCTTCTATTTGGGTGTCATGATGTTCCCTAGTTTTCTATGATAAATATCACTTACTAAATGCACTTGAGAGATTCTTTTTTTCTTAGAGTCGTATGATACCTGAGTAACATAGAGGCACACAGATCTTCCACTTTTAATATCCTATAGTATGGTGCAGAATAAGTAAATAAGGAAAAATAGGAGGATCAAAGTTTTAGATAAAGTCCTACAAATTGCTTTTCACAGTTTTTCCTACCTGTCACATCTCCTCACCAGCCCCTTCCTTCTTATACACAGACACACCTATATAGAGACATGCATCCTAGTTCTTATATATCACCAAGGATTTGAATTTTAAACTAGGTAGTCCTGTCATGAGGGTCATGGAGAAGTCAATGTATAGTAGGCCATTGCCATTCTTAATAAGATAAACATTGGAAAGTTGGGAGAAACTGTAGCGTTCATCCTTAAACTGTTTATTCCATTCCAGACAACACATAAAAGTCCAATGTGTATTCAAATTTTAGGGCCACCCAGAAATCTTATGACTGGGTCAGTTCCAATCTCCAGAAACTCTCTAGCCCACATTCTAGTCTAAGATATCAAGTGTGTTGTGTGAGAGAAGCAAATAATAACTAAAGGCTGTAAGTCTCATGAGAATGGAAAAAATGTCTGCTTTAGTTCACCATCTAATATCCTAAACTCTGCACAGTACATGTGACACGGTCAGTTTTTCTTAATTGTTTGTTGAGAAGTTAACTGAATAAGAGAAGAACTGATTTGGAAAAATTGCAAGTCAGTTTTTTCAAGTTCTTCCCCCTAAAATCAGTAAAATTAAAGAAATATTTATCGAGAGACTCCATAAAATAATTAATAAGGCATACAACCTCTAGCCTCACATATTGCATATTATGAAGCATTCATAGACGAACATATTCCATATCTCTAATTATGGGTGATCGAAAACTGTAGGGTTCCTAGTATTCAACTTTTATCTCCAAACATGACTTAAACTATTATAAAAATGTGTACCTTTCACCCATTTGGGAAGGAGGGCTTTTTTACTATATTAAAATCAGAAACACAAGATGTCTAGTGGTTACTGAAAATTATTTTGATTGCCTTCTAATAGAACAATTTCCAAACTTCTCCCTTAATGTGGTTGCAATTTTGAATACTCGGTGTGAGAAAGTTAGTGTGGTAAAAATACAAAATACTTAAATTTCGCTACTAGAGTAAAGACCCGGAGGAAAAGTCTTGAATTGTGCAAACAATTTTCCTTAGCTGTTATCACTGCTTAGAACATTTATACTAATGTAAAAACACCAAGAAGAGATCATTTTCTTCTGTCTTTTGAATATAAAATATCAGAGGGAAATTTTGTTTGGCTGTCTCTTCAAAGAGCAAATATCTCTTGGGTATAAACAACACTGATCCAACAGAGGGAGCTAAATGCACACAGGGATTGAGGGAGATGGTAAAGATTATAAAGAGATTATAGTCAGGCATGTATTTTATTGCATAAATTCCAACCTAGCCCTCCCTCAGAAGGACCCATTGACCAGAGTGGAGGTGGAGAGTTGACTCAGGAGCCTATCTTCATGCCTTCTGTCGTTACTAAATCTCAATTCTATTCTTCCTTGTGCTCCTATTCCTTTAGCTTCTGCTTTCTCCATCTCTCTTCTCTTCTCTTCTCTTCTCTTCTCTTCTCTTCTCTTCTCTTCTCTTCTCTTCTCTTCTCTTCTCTTCTCTTCTCTTCTCTTCTCTCTCTTCTCTTCTCTTCTCTTCTCTTCTCTTCTCTTCTCTTCTCTTCTCTTCTCTTCTCTTCTCCTCTCTCTGTCTCTCTCTCTCTGTCTCTCTGTCTCCCCCCCCCTCCCCCTCCCTCCCTCCCTTTCCTCTATTTCCTACATGATAGCTCTAACAAGGGGTTCCATGGCCATTATTTCTTGCCATGTTACTTAGGCCACAGTGTAACCATACCTATCCCTACTAACTATCCATATTTCTTTCAATTACAATTTTTGTTCCCAATCTATGCTCTATGCTGCAGACTCTATGAGTAAAGTATGCAGCACTGAGAAAGGAATTCTAGAGTTATTGGCAATGGCAAGTTCTAAGTCATCCAAGCAACTATGTGTAGAATTTTTTAAAAGTATGTATTTTTAAGGTATTCAGATTGGTATTCCACACAAAGCAAATGACATATAAAAACTTATAAAGTGCTAACTAAATGATATACAAAGTGAAAGATGTCTTGAGGATTCAGGGGACTAGAAATAAGTGACACCCTGGTTTTATTAAAGGAAAATAAATATACACTAGAATCTTTCAGAGAAAAGAAGGATATGCTACATTCACTATTCTACTCAAAAAAATCCGAAATGATTGATAATCAAAGGAGTCTTACTTAATAATATGCTATAGATCAAGAAAAGATTCCAAAATATATTTTAAAAAATCTAATAAAAAACACACATTTGAGCATGATGCTATATTTCAAATTTCTCCTATTTTTATCATCTCTACTTTAATACCATTGAAACCGGGGCTATGTGCATCAAAAGATAGGAGATGGCACCCATTCTGAAACATTGACAATCTATATAAGAACAAACACCATTTTTCAAGATCCTTTTTGGTAGGAACTTACGTATAAATATATGTATGTGCACAGGAGTATAATTTTGGCATCAAGGCAAGTCCTGGATAATTATAAAGAAAACAGAGGCATATAGGTTTATGTATTAATTAGTATTTTTTATCATCATACCACCTTAATGCATTCTTCTTTATCTCTTTGGCTAGCTTTCTCCTATGTGACACACAGGTTCCTACTGACTGGTTTTCTTTCTTATTTGGCCTTCCTTCTCAATCTTCTGTGCCTACATCCACCCATCTTTAAAAGCTCAGATTTAGTTCCATTGCCTGCATGAATCTTCCAATTACTCCAGCTCACAAATATTTATGCTTCTCAGCAGCTCTTTTTTTCTCTCATGGTTTCTGGAGTTGGCTCAGGAATCTCAAACTTGGCTAGGTAAATATCCAACTGGGAATCTAGAGGTGCTAGAAATCATAAAGATATACTTTTAGGCTTTCATGGAAATCATTTTTTCTCTAAGATATTGAAGTAGAAAAGCAGGAAAAAAATGCGGGACATATTGTAGATTGGATTGTAATAGCCATAGTATTTAAAGATAAACTGGAGGTTTCAGAGACATTCCATGCTACTTAATGGCCACTTCCAGCCATACTCCCTGAGAATGTCTATTCTGTTCCCCTCTGCCATTTGCAAAGGTCCAATAAACATTTGTTAAATGCTAGGATTCTTTAGCTTTCCTATTGTTGTCTGCAGGAAGTTCTTTTTCTACTCCTTTTACAACAGCACTTTGGAGCCCCAGAATCTATGCAGAATTGTAGAATGCTAATATGAGAGGGGCAAAAATAATTGTATACTATATTATATGAGAAAAGGTAAGGAGCTGCCTTATAGGAATCCTCATTAAAAAATCAAATCCTGAGCTACATGCTCTATATTGTGATGAAGCATATGAAAATATTATATTTGTAGGTTAAAAATGTTAAACTATTAAAATTTTTATATGGTCCAACCCAATAGTTTTCTTTCTTTATAATATCTGAAGTCTGACAGACATTTTAATAGGAGAAAATTAGTCATGTCAAGTCTATGAATCTCTCTCACAAACACGCTCAATTTTTTTTTACTTTTTCTTTCTTGTCTCCCTCCTCACCACTCCTTTATTTTATTTCAGCATTTTGAATTTCCCAGTTTCATCAATCAACCATGAAGCCAGCATTAATTGTGGGGTTTCATTTTCCACTCTAATATACTAATGTGCTGTCTATGATGGTGGAGCACAGATCGCTGACATCTGCTGGCTCAACACTTTGGCTCAGCCATAGCTTAGTTTCAATGGCACCACAGTTGTTTTCTGAACAAATCAAATGTTGATATCCAGTCCTTTAGGATAACATCATAAATATTACCATTTTTATACAATTAATACTAAATTGTTCATTAATATGATTCATATACTAAGCCAAGTCAAGGAATCACGGTATGAACCATCATGAATCTCTATGGCATAACTTATTAGGCTATTTATCTACACATTTATCGTTAAAATAGAGGATATCCTCTGTGTTCAGTCCACTATTCAAGAAAAAAAAATAAATATGCTAACATGCATTTTTGTAAGGCATTTAATATTTTTAAGCCCAAGTGAAATATTTTTCTTTAGTGTTTTTTCAGCATTTACAGTACATTTGAAGGAGTCTTTCTTAGATAAGAACTATTTTTCTTTTCTATGCAACCCTTGCAGATTTTCAAATTGAATGGCATCATGACTTGCCAAATCATTATGACACCACTATTATTGTCAGACTTTTTATCAAAATAATTACATATTTATTAAAATTCTCATAGATTAGATTCTTGTTACACAAGTTTTTTATTAAGCTTTTAATTCAAAAACTTAGTAAAAGCTTAAAATCACCCTTAAAGGAACTAGGGAATAGATTTGTTTGAGTTGTGTCAGAGGTCTAGAAAACATCTCAAATTCTGTTATCTATTTATTCTATAGTATACTAATGTATTTAAATGAGAAAAATGTTAAATTATTTTATATATTTTATTATACAAATATAAATTATCATTATTTATTTTTAGAAGTATATATGAAAGGATATAATAAATTAATCTACATAATTAACATTTAATAAAGCAGCACGTAACTAAATTTGGGGCATCTAAATTTGCCAAGAAAATTTTTTTTTTCTTAAATTCATTTTGGCACTCCCAGAAGAATCTGAGGTTAGCAAATTTATATATGCTTTGAACATCTACCATATGCATGATTTATAAGAAATGCCATTTTTATATGACTTACTATAAAATCATTTTCTAAATTTTAGAAATTGTTTACATTTTACACATTTGGATACTTAACTATTTTGTGTGTTTAGCCAACCCAAACTTCTGCTCTTTTTAAAAAATTTCCTATCTCTCCTATCTCTAACAGCAAATTGTCTGTTTTAGAGACAATCTTTTATCTTAAAAATAATATGAAGGCTGATCATGTGACAAATCACCAGTAAGAAACTGGATTCTGATTTACTTTCCAAAACCCCACCATGATTTTTCAATGGTCTTAAGTGAGTAACAGATCTAGGAAAATTTGGTTTGCAAAAAAAGTATTGACCTAATGGGGAAAACTTTTGCCTTGGAACTATTGCAGCAGGAAGGACACTAATACTAAAATTTAACTGAGCCAACCAAATCTTGTGAGAGTGTAGTTAAGGGATGAGAACTGAGAAGACACAGCCTGTAATATGAACAGAAATGTCTTATTTTTTAAAAATAGCTTCTTTAAACAATTAGATTAACTGTTA
Organism: Microcebus murinus; assembly: GCF_040939455.1. NCBI lineage: Eukaryota > Metazoa > Chordata > Mammalia > Primates > Cheirogaleidae > Microcebus > Microcebus murinus. The sequence continues at coordinate 34,670,680 of NC_134108.1, forward strand.
GGCCTGATTATAAAATGAATGCTACTTTAACTTACTGAACAATCTCAGAATACTAAACATAGTTATATTTTGTGTTTAATTTTATTTTAGAGTGCTTTGTAGCATGAGTCATAGACTCTTCACATACATTTGACAACTCTATTAGAATTGGAATGAGTTTTCTAGAGTGGTTAATTGTCCATATACAAAAAGAATATAAAAAAGAGCAGTAGGTATCATCCAAATTTTTATAGGTCTCACATAATAAAATCTATCTCTGGGTAAAAACACATACAAATTCATTTTTTAGGAAAGTTGTCAGAAACAATATTATAAAATTTACTATTGTTCAGCAATATTTATTTATTTCCCTGTGCATTTGCTCATTTAATTATAGCGATGACTTCTATTAAAGAATATACAGAACAATACCTTCCTCTATATTTCCATTTTCTGTTCATACTAATGTGATTTATTAGAGATATTATGTATCTATTTCTATTTGACTTTAAACTTTTCTTTAAACTTTAATCATATATAGGAATAAACAATTACTTACAAAGAGATTAATTTTAAATAAAGAAGAGAGGAGAGGGCAAAAAATTCAGTCGTGGAAGAGGAATTTCAAACATAGCTTTTTTTTCTTTTCCTGCTTTCCTTTTGGATAAGACCAGCTAGTTAATTTAACAATTTCTAGATTTTTCTCTTATTTTTACTTCATCTTTTCTTCTAACTGTCTTTATTCATTAACTGTGTTTCTTAGTAACAAGTCTTTGCTGCATAATAATTTTCAAGTTTGCTACAAATGCTGCTTTAATTTCCTAGTAATCTGAGAAGACAACCGCAGCTGCAATTTTGAGGCAGCCAGTGATTCCTGATACTGGCAGTTTTCCTGAAAAGAAAAAGAAAATATAACTACTCCCACAAGTTTACCACAAATAGTAAGCCTGTGGTGAATTCTAAAATTTGCATACAATTACCATTAAGATGAACAAAAGCATAATTATTCCTAACAATAGCTGTCTTAAACTGCTAAAGTAAAGATAGTCAGCTAACTCCAGCTGTAGAAAATTTTGTAAAGTATTTGAATGAGAACCTTTAATGAGAATCAATGTTTAAGACAGCCTTTCTCAAACTGGAGGGTATGGATTTCTCAGGAAAACACAAATATATTCTTAGGGCTCATGTGTTCTCAAGGATGAGAACAACTAATTTAAATCAGTTAGTGAACATTTCTCATGTTCAAACGATTGCTTAAAGTTACATCATTTTGAGGATAATTCATATTTAATCTTATATAATAACATTAACACCATACTTAACCAGTATTTAAATAAAAGCAACTTAAAAGATAAAACTGTACTGTTAAAATGTCCATACTACCCAAAGTGATTTACAGATTCAATGCAATTCTCATCAAAATACCAATGTCGTTTTTTCCAGATCTACAAAAAATAATTCTACACTTCCTTTGGAACTAGAAACAAGCCCAAATAGCCAAAGCAACCTTAAACAAAAGGCACAAAATCTGAAGCCATCACTTTACCAGACTTTAAGCTATACTATAAAGCCTCAGTAACTAAAACAGCATGGACTGGCACAAAAATCGAGACACAGACCAATGGAACAGAACAGAGAACCTAGGTATAAAACCACCACCATATTGCCATCTAATCTTTGACAAAGTAGACAACAATATACACTGGGGGGAAGAATTCCTATTCAATAAATTGTCCTGGGAAAATTGTATACTCAGTCACATATAGAAGATTGAAGCAGGATTCATATCTCTCACGACTCACAAAAATTAATTCAAGATGGATAACAGACTTAAATCTAAGACATGAAACCATAAGCATTCTAGAAGAAAATGTTTAAAAAAATCTCTTCTAGATATTGCCATAGCCAAAGAATTTATGAAGAAGACACCAAGAGCAATCACAGCAACAAGAAAAATAAATAAATGGGACTTAATTAAATTAAAAAGCTTCTGCATAGCCAAGGAAACAATTAACAGAGCAAATAGACAACCTACAGAAGGGAAGAAAATATTTGCATGCTATACATCCGATAAAGGTCTAGTAACTAGAATGTATAAAGAACTCAAACAGATCAGCAAGAAAACATCAAACAAGCCCATTAAAAAGTGGGCAAAGGACATGAATAGAAGCTTTTCAAAAGAAGATATACTAATGGCCAATCAATATATGAAAAAATGCTCAATGTCTGTAATAATCAGAGTAATGCAAATCAAAACCACAATGTGATATCACCTAACCCCAGTGAAAATGGCTTTCATCAAAAGTCCCAAGACAATAGATGTTGGAATGGATATGGAGAGAAATGAACACTTATACACTGTTGACAAAGGTGCCAAGGATATACAGGATCATTTCTTCAAGAAACAGTGCTGAGAAATTGAAATATCACGTAGAAAAGAATGAAACTGGATCATTATCTTACACCATATACAAAAAGTAAATTTGAAATGTATTAAAAACTTAAGCTTAAGCCCTGAAACTTTAAAATTCCTACAAGAAAACATAGGAGAAAATCTTCTTGACATTGGTCTAGACTGTTTGTTTTTATATCCATCAATATGATATCTTGAGCTAACCTAGGAACTCTTTTCTTTACAGAGAAATGTGTACAAAATACTACAAAACTTTAACATAAACACTGAGCTAGAACAGCTGGCATCAGAAACTTAAACTGGAATTAATAGCCAGAGTGATAAGCTTGCATGCTGATGTTAAAGAGTTTTTGTGTGTTATTTGATTAGATATAGCCTCTAATAGTTATCAAACATGTTATCAAAAAGTTATCAAAAAGTCCTATCAAGTAGGTGCAGGGACTTATTAATCTCACATAAGGTGAGGTAGTAGGTATAGAACTGATATCCGTATAGAAAGATGGGGTCCTAGGAAGTATATCTTTTTAGTGAAAAAGAACCTGAAAAAACTTTGACCAGTGACACTTTGTCCAGTAATGCAACATGATATTTGTCTTCTATTGTGGATATGAATTAATAAAATCTCCTATGAAAAATCAAAGCCCCAAATCTACACCATACACATGTCTGAGGAATAACATTTACATAGTGTCATGGTGGTTGACTCCTCAAGCCAAAAAATACTGGTAGAAAAACTAGTTCTGTGAATTCCTCCAGCACCTGGCAGATGGAAATGTGAAAGAAAAATAATTAAATAATGTTACACCAATATAGGATGCAGAAAATTCCTAGAACAGAAGAAAATCCCTATTAAAGTTGGGCTTACTGCTAAAATCTACAAAATAAATAACGGAATAATCCACTATGAGGAAGAATCAGTAAATCTAACAAACAGAAGGATTTCAGCTCTATAACAATAGAAACAACTGAGAGATTAAGAAATAAATTCATTTTAAATGAATAAATAAAATAATAAATATAAATCTAAAGGAAAAATTAGGATGTTATAAGAATGGGCATGCAGTTATTTAAAAAGAAATAGAAATACCAGAGGTAAAAAATATAGTCATTAAATAATGGACAATCAATTAGGATATCAGACACAGAAAAACTAGAAGACAGGTAGAGAAAATTACTTAGACTGTAACACTAAGAATTATCTATACAGAAAATATGAAACAGAGGTTAAAAGATGAAGAGAATATAATAAAGTCAACATATTCTTAATTTGACTAACAAAAAAATAGGCTTGAGAGTAGAGTAGGAAGGCAATATTCACAAAGTTAATGACAGAATTTTTCAGAATTGAAGAATAACATAATTTAAATTTGTTTAAAAGAGTCAGATTATTCTCAAATGTAATAAATAAATCTAAATTATCTCAGTCATCCTAAATTTTACTACAATAACAAATTACTCAAAAATCTTAATAACTTTCAACAACAAAGGTACATTTCTTGTTAATGTTATATGTCCATAGTAGATAGACTATGCCTCAGGTTCATGTTTGCACTTCAAAATCCAAACTGATGGACATCTCTTCTCTGGAATATTGTTGGCCTTGTCACAGAGATGAAACACAATAGGGTGAAACCATGAAATATCTCTTAAAGCTTTTGCTTGCATATTACTCATGTCACTTCTGCTCCCATTTCACTGGTTAATACAAATCAGATGTCCAATATTGATATCAATGGAATGAGTTTGTGTAATCTCTCCACATCAATATAATATACCATAATCTCATATAGATTATATTTATCAGTATCCAGTTGGGAAAAAAATAACTGTAGGTATTTCAGACAAAAGTGTATCATACAGAGAATTGTTTACAATGTAGCAGAAAAACTAGAGGAGCAAAAGGGAAAGTAGTGTTACCTTAGTGTTGCTAATGCTGTTGGAACCACTAGCATAATCACATTGTAAGAAGCCAACAACTCATATTTCTGAGAACACTGAATAATCTGGTAACCCACACTCCCACTGTCATTGCTGCTGAATTCACGCTCTTAGTGTTGCTGGCTACTAGTACTAGTAGAGATTGACTGCTGAGGTTGCTGGACAGCAGCAGCTTCCATTATTGGAATCCAAAACCCAAGTTCCTGAGTTTGGTGGAGTGCTGCTGCTGGACCAGAGATAGAAGGAAAATCAAAGACAAAAAAAATATTATAAAAGGAAGCAGAGGGAAAAGACACAAAAGCAAAACAAAAGTCAGAAGACAATGCAATAATATCTTCAAAATGCTGAGTGAACACAAATGTTAACTTAAAATTCTATGTAAAGTTAAATTCATTCAAATATGAAGCTTAAATAAATATATTATTAGGCTAGCAGAGATCAAAATAGTTTTCGTGGATTTCACTGAAAGAACAATTATTGGATACATTTCAGCAAGAAGAAAGTAAAACCACAAAGAAGATTACAAAAATTAATTTGTAAAAATATTGATATATCTAAACATGATATGATTACAAATGTAACAGTAACAGTCACTAATGGATGGGTAAAAACAAACTGAAGCTAAAATATAACACCTTATTTTTAAACTTTCATTTTCCTGTTTACTATAAATAAACAACCAGATGGAAGATGCACAGGGCAAGGTATGTGGGAGGGGGTGCAGGGCTTCCATGCCCTCTCCGTAAAATATAACACCTCTTATGTGGAAGATAGGATAGAATGACAAGGATGATTGAGACTAAAGCATTCTAGTTCATTGCATATTTAAAAGAGTAGAGATACCAATTATTTTTACCAATTGTTAAACCAATTGTTTTCTAAAAATTTAAAAATAATAGAAGAATCAAAAATAAAGTAAAATTTCAAAATCAATAAAAGACCAATATCATATTTCATAGATTTAGAAAAAAGAATGCTTTGCTTCATTTGGAACCAGAAAAGAGACCGAATAGTCAAAGCAATCTTAAGCAAAAAGAACAAATCAGGAGGCTTCACATTACCAGGCTTCAAAGGATGCTACAAAGCTATAGTAACCAAAACAGCATGGCATTGGCACTAAAATAGAGACATAGACTTATGGAACACAACAGAGAACCCAGATGTAAAACCATTAACCTATAGCCAACTGATTTTTGACAAAGCAGACAAATACGTACACTGGGGGAAAGAAGCCTTATTCAATAAATGGTGCCAGAAAAACTGGATAGCCACTTGCAGAAGAATGAAACAAGACCCCTATCTTTCACCATTCACAAAAATTAATTCAAGATGGATAAGACTTAAATGTAAGGCATAAAACCATAAAAATTCTAGAAGAAAATGTAGGAAAAACTCTTCAAGATAGCAGCCTAGGCAAAGAATTGATGACTAAGACCCCAAAGGCAATTATAGCAACAACAAAAATAAATAAATGGGACTTTATTAAATTATAAGTCTCCTGCACAGCAAAAGTAAAAATCAACAGAGTAAATAGACAATCTACAGAATGGGAGAAAATAGTCACAAACTATACATCTGATAAAGAGCTAATAACCAGAATCTACAAAGAACTCAAACAAATTAGCATGAAAAAAACCCCCCAAACAACCCTATTAAAAAGTGGGCAAAAGACATGAACAGAAGTTTTTCAAAAGAAGATAGACAAATGGCCAATAAACATATAAATAAAAGTTCAACATCACTAAATGTTGAAGGTAAATGCATATTAAAGCCACAATGAGCTATCACCTTACCCCAGTTAGAATAGCTCTTATCAAAAAGTCCAGAAACAGCAGATGCTGGAATGGTTGCAGAGAGAAAGGAATGCTTACACACTGTTGGTAGGCCTGAAAAGAAGTACAATTTCTATGGGAAACAGCATGGAGATTTCTCAAGGAACTAAAAGTAGACCTACTTTTTGATCCAGCAATCCCACTACTGGGTATCTACCCAAAGAAAAGAAGTCATTTTATCAAAAAGAATCCTGCACTTGAATGATTATTACAGCATGATTCCCAATTGCAAACATGTGGAACCAATCCCAGTACCTAAATCATGAGTGGATTAATAAAATATGGGATATGTATACCACGGAGTACTACATATCTACAAAAAAGGATGAATTAATGCATTTTGCAGGAATTTGGATGGAAGGAACTGGAGACCATTATCTTAAGTGAAGTATCTCAAGAATGGAAAAATAAACACCATATGTACTCTCTATTAAATTGGAACTAACTGAGGGACACACATATGCACAGAGAGAAGTTAAATTCATTGGAAGGAATTAAGCAGGGGAAGAGGGGAGGAGAGGAGAGTAAAAAACCTACCTAACGGTTACAATGAGCACTATTTGGGTGATGGGAACACTTATAGCCCTGACTCACACATTACAAAAGCTATCCATAAAAAAAATATATTTGTACCCCCTTAATATTTTGAAATAAAAAATAAATAGAACTGAAAGCTTTAATGTATTCAATTTTCTTATCTACAAACAACATACATAAGTCTTTCTAGTTATTTAAGTCTTCATTTATGTCCTTTGGTAACATTTTAAAGTTTTCTTCATATATGTTCTGAGAAATACCTTGTATATGGTAAGCACTTAATAAATATTTGTTAGAGGCTATTTCATTTATTTGAATGATTAATTAATAGCTACTTTGGTTGAGAAGGAGCCAATGTTGTTAATTCATTTAACCTACCAGTAAGATTTAAAAAAAAAAAAAAACTTTAATATATAAATGATTGGTCGTACAAATTATAAATACTTTAAAACCAGGAAAAAAACCTTGGATATAGAATCCAAAGAGTTGGGGTTCATTTTTGCCACTTCATGCTAGTGCTTAAAAAATGGGAACCAGAAGAACTTGAAAAAAACAAGCAGAAAATCTGAACAACTAGAATTTTCTGACGCTTCCACTGGCTTGCTCTTCATCAAAAGGGTTATTATTTGTTACTCTGATTTCCTTTTTTTCTGTACATTTAAAACATTTATTAGACCTATTTGTCTCCCCTTCAATGCTCCTGAAAACTCACTCCTAAATTGAAGGAAAATTTGTCTGACACATAAAGAGTAGGCTTCACACTTCTTAAAATAGAGATTATATGAGCAGAGGGAAGACACTGATGATGACTTTGTGGGTCCCTAAATAAGAAGCATAACTCTTCTCTGCCCAGGTCAAGAGAAGTTCCAAAAAGAAATGAAAAGTAAAGATGGGAGGCAAGATATTATACTTGCTATGGATAGAGGCTAGTTGAATAGAGTTTTTCAAGCCTCAGTTTAGTTTGGAGTAAGACTAAGACAACTGCTATTTTTCCAGCTTTTCCTGGAATTATGATCTACCTCCCCTAATGATAAAAAAAGAAAAAAAAGACTAGAACATTATCATTACAGTTCACACACAGGAAGATCATCTTAGAAAAGTTTCCAACTTGTGTGTCCTGTGGTTGTAAAATACATTATCATCTTATTACATAAAAATAACATATAAATGTTATGGACCATTAAACTTGAAGTGTGGTTGTAAATTATATAAGCATATCTGTACTTGTACATATTCATGTTGTGATGTATTCAAATGATAAAAAATATTCATTACTTACCAAAATAAATAAATAAATGAAAACATCTGGGCACAGCTAAAGCAGTGCTTAGGAACAAATGGGTAGCCCTATTTCTATTAGAAAAGGATGAGGGCTGAAATTAATTAGGCATTTAAACAAACGAGTTTAAAGTAGAAAAACACAGTTAAAAGTAGTAAAAGGAGGAAAATAATAAATATAGGAGCAGTAATTAATAATATATTGAAATAAAACACCAAATTTTTAGTATTAAATTTAATAAAACTCTAGGAAGTTCCATCAAGGAAAATAAAAAAGGTTCATACCTACATACGCACAAAAGCTCACACACACAAGATGTCAGAAGTAAAAAATGAGAAATAATAACTACAGATATGAAACAGGTAATATAATACCAGAAACATCATGGCAATAAATTTGAGAATTTGGATGAAAGGGTCAAGTGCCTAGAAAAATATAATTTATCAAATTAACTCAAGTGGAAATAGAAAACACAAACTATCACTAACCATTAAAGTAAGTGGATCTAGAAATTCTTTCTATAGAACTTCTTTCCTACAAAACATTTTGATAGATTTCAAGAACTACAAATATATTCTGGCACAGAGAGGGTATATAAAATAGAATCATAAAAATTTTACACCAAAATATATATAAGAATTATTTTTAAAGATGAAAAATTGAAACAACCTAAGTGCTCAACAATAGGCACATAAGAAATTTTAGGTTGTTTGCCTCAATAGAATATTAAGTCTTTTAAATATTTCTAATCTTTTTTTCCTTCTTACATAGTGTTTTTTGGTAACCCCCAAATTTAACAAAGTTTCATTACTTGTTAATTGCCTGGCGTTGCCTCTCATTTAGGAAATTTAACATCTGTTCATTCTTGAAGTATGACAATCAGGACAGGCAAAATGCAGGTGACAAGTTACAACCAGGATGGATATAGGTACATATGAGCATTCCTCCAGGACCCCATAAATACTGTGAGAATGGAGCCTGCTAAAAGACTTCCTGCTAATTGAATTCTAGGCCATTATTATTTGGGTGTTAATGTTAGAGAGAATGTGGAAACATCTCTCCTACATATGAAAAAAAATGCTTGCAACTTAGTGACAATTGAAAAATTAATCCAGTATTAGTTGTGATTATATGTTTCTGTATCAATATAATACTACCATGATCATACTATGTTTTTAAAGTCTATATATTCGAAAGGATTTATTGAAAGGAAATACATCAGTGTGTTAAGAATTGCATTTATAGGGTCAGATTTATATTTTTTCTCTTCCTTAAGTTTTCTCTATTTTCCTTTCATTTTTTTTCTTTTCTTTTTTAAATGAGCACATAGAAAAATACTATTTTAAAAAATTTATAAATCATTCAATTGCCCAGAATGGGCAAACAAGGGAAAAACCTTTACAAAACAATGCCTAACAAGGTACCCTTCCCCAAAGTGCTTGCCCTACACAACACAGCCTTTTACCTTTGACCTAAATAAATAAACAATAACTCAGATTGTGCTGAACCAGTTCTACTTCTAACTTAGTCTTAAGCATGATTCTTGCTGCTGGCTGTTGGCCTCTTGTAATGCATTTTCTGAAATAGCCACAAAAATATGTAGCACAAACATTATTTTTTTAGAACCCATCATTCGTAAGATAACCATAATGAATTCCTCTGTAACAGACTCTCAAGGAACATTAAGTTTTTATTCTGAAGTGAAATAGAAGCCTGCATTACATCAGCATGGCATTTTTTTTTACTTGCTTGCTGTTGGTTGCCAACAATTTTCTTATCCTGGACTCTGAATTCGGGACTGAATGCAAACCAGGGGGAACTAGAGAGCCTAAGCTGCACTGCTCTTGGTAGCAAAAGAAAAACTCAACTCTGTTGGCAATCAGTAGAACCAGGGGATGTCATATTCTCACCACTCCCACCTCATGACCATACAACACTACTCTTTGCCTTTAGAATAGTGTTACATTTAGAAATGTAACGATGGCAGATACTGACTTGGCTTGGTATTTCCCACAAAAGTATCTGGCAAACTTAAGATATTGGTTATTGTTGTCTATTTAGGCCACCAAACCTTTGGTTTTTCAAGCTAATGTTATTCAGTAGAGAGGAACTGATCTACATGACACGTAATTAAAAACAGCAGTTACTGAAATACTGACCTTAAAATACCCCTAGCAATAGCACCTTTCTTGCTCTCATTCTATCTGTAGGTGTCTGTTAAGGACTCTAACATGTATGTCCAGTTTCCCCAGAGGAAAAACACTGAAGGATATTTATGACCTTGAATCATTACCTAGTGTTATACAAATTTGCCACTTTCTTACCATTGAGAGAATAGTTCCATGAATTTCTTTATCATTGGATTTCCCATAGATAGTCAGCAGGTATTATTTTAAAACAACAATTAACCTAAGCCATGAACAACTTTAAAAAACACAAAACTATCTTTAATGCTTAAACTTGTAGAGAAAAGAATCCTTAAATTTGCAATATATGATTTTTAGATATTTAAAAATCAAAAGATATTGGAAATAATCTATAAAAATATTGTTGGGAACATTAATCAGTAAATAGAAATATATAAAAAAAAAAGCTCTGTATTTAAATGGATGCTTCTAAATTGTTTGAATGAATTCCTTCTGAAGATATTATTCTATGCCTAGCAATATTTTTTCCACTGAGAGTATAAAAGTAATTCTTTCCCATCTAAACTACAAGTATTTCAAGTTTTCAATAGTTTGCAGTACAGGACCTTTCACATTCTGTGATCCTACAATCATAAACAATGAATCACTTCCATGTGGTCTTATTTAAATAAAGGCTATCACAATCAGAGTTGATCACCAAAAATTAGTAAAATAATAATTGTAATTCCCCAGGTGTTTGTTTCCATGATGACTTCTAGTTTCAGTGACTCTATGCTTCACTCTTTGAATTTAGGAGCTATAATTTGGTTAAATACTAAAATCATTGTTTTAAGATTAATAGTTTTTATTTGTAATTCTTCCCATCCACATATTCGCCATCATTTAAACAGGGGTGAGAAAACATTTTACTTTACTTCTGAGTACTTCTGTACCCAAAAGTACCTGAAGTGCAAAAGCTCTAAGTGCTTTATGTCTGTTTCCGAACAGAAACATTTCAGTGCAAACTATTTCATACCCTGGCTTAATACGTAACAGATTGCTTTGATAGTACAATTCGCCCCTCTGCTTGCAGAAAACCAGAGGGTTCAGATGACTTGAACGACACTGTAAATCTACACAGCTATTCATTTTGTACTGACTTTCAGTGTTCTTAACCTCATCAGAGAGCCTGATAATCCTCAAATAATTTTGTTGGCTTTTTGCACTGTTGCCTGGTAATGCAAACAGAGGCCCTCCTTCCAGCCATTGGCCTTCACATCACCCTTTGGGAAAACACACACACACACATACACACACACACACACACACACACACACACACACACACACGATATGTTAATATGACACAGTGTTTATATGGGGGCTCCAATTAGCTTTTTTGGTTCAAATCAGATAATCTCTTTTGGTATTTTCCCTTTGGGCCTAACAACCCAACTTAACAAATCACATATTTGCTCTAAGTCTTTTTAGGTATGAAAGAAAATGTTATGGAAAAAAGCTGAATTTTAATATCATTAATCTATAGCTAACTCAGCTTGCTGTCTTATGCAATACCATGAGAAACAGCTGGGTCCCACTAACCAGAAAGCACTTTTATGGTTTCTCTTAAGGGCCATTAAATCAATGTGATGAGAGCACAGCTGGACTGGATCCTGAAAAATTTATCAGATCCCACACAATACATAAAGGAAGCATGCCGTGCTATTGCAGACTCGGCACCAGCCAGCCCCCTTGCTTAGACTGCAGGTGAAGTTTAACAGAAAAAGCAAACTCCCCTATTGAGTGCTTGAAAATCTGATCTTTCCCTATACTTCTTCCCTCTGTGTGGGTGTCTTCTTAAAATACCAGTTACTCACGCAACTATTAAAAAGATTTTTCTGGCTGAATTTATTGGCATGACAAGGCCATACAAGGACCTGCTTGGCTGTCCCAATACAGCTTTCAACACCAAGAGTCATGTTTTTTGCTTAATAAATTTTAGCACATGGTGGGTCCAAAACTGCAGCTCTTACGAAAACTTAGAGAGCATAGTGACTGAATAAAGGCTTCCAGTTAATGGCCAATGCCCAAGTAAACAACTTCTACCTTACTAACCAAAGCAAGAATAGGACAACTGCTAAAATTATACATTTTTAAATTTTGTTTTAACTCAACTTCCTCCATGCTCTATTAAGAATGCATATGATACAAAAATCATTATTATTAATACTTAATGGGTAAGGAAATATTTTGTAATGAACTGACAAGCACATATTAAGTAACATAGTGATAAAACTTAAAAATAGAAACTAGGACTCCCAAATCTATCATCAATTAGGCATAATTGCCTAGGGTTCTAACTACACGTTCTCTGCTCTCTTAATTACTATGTCATACTGAAAATGATACGGGTGTTGTATAGCATAATTTAAGCTGTGAAGTCAGACTGCCAATTTTGTAAGCCTAAACAACTTAAGTTATTTTTTGGAATCTCAGTTTCATCTGTAAAGTGGGAATAATAAGAGAGTTTCCCTCCATGGATATTAAAAGAAAAAAAAAATGCAAGTGAAATATTTAGCATAGGGATTGGCATAGAGTTATTGACTGTTATATCTTCTTGTCCTTCTTTCTTTCTCCTTCTCTCCTTCTTCTCCCTCTTCTTCCTTCTCCTCTTTCCTCTTTATCATCATCTCCTTCTTCATTTTCATGGTAGCACTAATCACCCTCTTAGATTATGAACTTCTTGACTATAGAGAAACTGTCTTATTTATTTCTACATCTCTCCTAACACATTTAAGGTTTAATGCTGCTGTCCCCAACCTTCGGGCCATGAACCAGTGCAGGTCCATGGCCTGCTGTGGGCCTGGCTAAGGGGCAGGACATGGGCAGTCAGGTGAGCAAGACTTCATCTGTGTTTGTGATTGCTCCCCATCACTTGCATCACTGCCTGGGCTCTGCCTCCTGTCAGATCATCAGCAGCATTGGATTCTCATAGGAGTGCGAACCCTACTGTGGACTGCTTATGCACATGTTGGAGATCTAAGTGGTGTGTTCCTTGTGAGAGTCTGGTGACTGATGGTCTGGGGTGGAGCTGGGCAGTGGTGCTGGCACTGGTGAGCAGCTGCAAGTGCAGAATCTCTTTTGCAGAGAGATTTGACTGCACAATGAATGTAGTGCGCTTGGGTCATCTTGGGACCATCCCTTCCTCCCACCCCCTTCCATGAAAGGATTGTCTTCCATGAAGCTGTCCCTGATGCCAAAAAGGTTGGAGACCACTGGTTTAATGGATGAAGGCACTATTTAATCAAGCCCTGGTGATAAACCACTTGTGGTGCTCTGCTGGATACAAACGTCCCCAAACCAACATCAAGTCTCATCCTAACATATGGCTGGAGAATTTTCCACACTGCAGGACTGACAAGTTACTTTTAAAATCCACATATTTCAAAATTTAATTTTTATGCTATAATAACTAGTGATTACCACATATGATGGATGCCCATAAGAACATATTTTTAACAAAAGATAATATAGGAAATGCTACATCATGGCATGATTAAATCAATTTGTCTTATGTAGCATAGCCACACTGATGGTGGTCACACTCATATCTGTGAAGAATATACTCTAGGGAAATTTATAGTCAAAACAGAGGTATCACATGAGATATAAAATAAGAAATAACAGCTAAAAATCAACAAGCAAAAAAAAAAAAATCAGATAAATAAGCTTAGTAAGATTATCTTCCAGGAGAGACTAATGATACTTTGCCTATTATGAGCAGTTTAGGAACACTGATTTTTTTTTCTTTTCCCCCCTTATATTAAGATCAAAAGTACACTCCTACTTCCTTTCCTCTCATAGTTAATTTAAGCTTAGCCAGATATAATAAAGGCACCCTCAAGCAATAACAATGAACAAACTTAAATTTCAGAGGTTTACATTTTTTATTCAAGTTGAATTTTTTCAGCAACTTTCGGAAAGCTCAAGTTAAAACTACTTACATTGAACTTTTCATGCCTTCTTTAAAACACTCTCCTCTATCCCTAACACACAAACATATCATATGACAGCTAGAAAACTAGAGGTAAAATACATGTCTTGTGACCTTATTGCATCTTACAAATGAGAGTCTAGCAATCACAATGTTCTTACATATAACATGAAGATTCCTCTTATTTATAGTATAGTTTTGAATCACACAAACTCTGGTTTTAACCATCTGGGTACTAATCATTCATGTATGATTTATGTTTATAACACAGTTTACCCTATTTAAGTTTGGCACAAAATGAAGGATAAAACCAAGGCCTGTTTCCAATTCCAATCTAGTTAGTATCTCAGGATACACAGATTTTGGATCTTCCTATGATTTTTCATTTCATGTTACAGTGTTTCATGTGAGTTCTATATTCTGTTGCCATCATGGCTCAACAGCAAGAGAAATAGTGGAAGAAAGGAAAGAAGTAATTGAATTATACTGTAGGAATTAAAATCATTAAATAAAAATTTAGCTGAATTTTCTCAAATTCACCATCCAAACAGCCAAAATCTCTCTCAATACTTTGATGGGGGTAATATCTAAGCATCTGATTCAGATAAAAATAATATTATAAATAATCAGTGTCATTGTCTTGTTTTTCACTTTAATCAACCAAATCTCATCAAACACAACTCTGGATAATTTTGCAGATTGGATGTTATAACTAAGATTCATATTGGTTGGCCAATAGGAAATTATTAAGAAGTAACTGATGATGTCATCTATCTCTTTCTGAGGACCTGAGGTATCCTGGGCAACATACTCCTCTCACTTGGTTAAAGGGTGTGGATCTAGAAAAAGGAAAAAAAAAAAAAAAAGAGGCATGCATCTGAATCAGCAGCAGGAGCTGACACAGCCAAGGGTTCTCACTCCGCCTCCTTTCTGGTGCCATTCATGCACAACTCGGAGAATGTTTTAGACTAAAGGAGAAGAAAATTAAAGGTAATGGTGAACCTCCAAATGAGTCCCCTATGAAACTGCATAATCTTCTAGACCCCTTCTCTAAACCATAAAGGCCTCACCCTATGTCTAGTAAGCCAGTGCTGCTGCTGGCTCCACAATGTCTCAGCTCATTCCTCTTCACTTCCCTAAAGCTTGGAGTTGTTTCTCCTAGGATACATGTGCTCCTCTTCATTAGAGTAGTCTCCAATAAGGCAATTGTACCATCTTCTCAATATCTTCATCCATCTTCATTTGCTATTCCTGATTGAGTACCTCTGACAACAAGCTGGAAGATGGCCAAGATACTTTCTGGTCTATAAGACCACCCTTTGGCTCATAGAGGGTCTACTTCCAGACAGAGGAAGACCTTCTTCAGAGCATTGGCTAAAATAACACAGGCTGAATTCAGTCTCTGCTGTCATCCTCAGCCATGTGCCTTTGGGTAGAGAACAAGCTCCACAAGTGGTTTCAGAGACCCTGCTACTCAGAGATCATTTTAATCCTATCTCTTGGAAAGCAATGCCACAGGACTTCAGATCTGCTTTTTCAGATGACTGTTACAGTCCCTGTCAGTCTGCCATATAGCAAAATACAATAAACTTAACCTCAGCAATTAACCAGGGAATAAGGTAGAGTGTTCTCTTGAGACAACCACCCCTATCTATTCCCCATTATATAGAATAGATGTAGCTGCAACAAACAGCAAAAGATAAATCTGTAATCATGGAAAATAAAGGGGGAAAAATCTGCAAACGAAGCACCAAAAAATTGCCTCAGTAGGAATTGTGTAATATTGATCTAAGCACAAAAATTCTCTGAATATAAAGAATTAGTTTTTGGATCCAGCCACCAACAATGGAACAAGACGGTACCACTAAAATTTCATATCTGATTCCAAAGGAGCCTAGGGGCTGAGAACAATAATTAACAAACTCTTATTTCTTTCTTAACAGTGGAGCCCCTCCCTCTGAAGGTGAGAGTTCAGAGAACTGAGAATGAACAGTTCCCATGTCTCTAGAATCCCCTGTAACTTTTTGAATACTGTTGATGAAATAGATATGGGTGAGAATAAGTGCCTTACCTTGTGGAAAATCAGCTTCCCAAGCTACCCTAAAGCTAATCCCGGGCCAAATATGGATATTAGAAAACTGGTAGGGGGGATGGAGCAAGATAGTGGATGAGAAACACCACCAACAGAGTGTCTCTGCAAAAAAGACAGTTTCTAGAAGAAATTAGAAGAAAGAAGCAAGCAGACAAGCATACATTAGACGAGGGTCAGAAGGAGGGGTACTGGAGACTACGGGAGACCACGTGAGGAGGTTGCAGAGGAGAACTGGAAGCAGAGACCTCCCAAGAAGCTTGGAGACCAGTGACAAGGGTAGGTGTAATGGTTAACTTTCCCCTCCTTTGCATCTCAGATTGCTGGTGGGCTCCCAGTGGTTGGAGAGACCTGCAGACACCAGGCCAGGGACGCCCACCGCCAGTGAGCAGTAAGCCTGTAGTGAGTGCAACACCAGGCTCCCAACTCCCTCAGGGCACCTCTGTGTGCACAGACCCGAGCCAGGCACCATATTGCCTCATTCTCCCTTCCCCCATCCATATCCATGGCTGCCAAGAGAGACAATATAGCTACCAGCTAGAGGCATTGCAGGGAATGGGACCTTCCCTTTTGGGGCCCTTCAGCTCACAGTCTGAGGAGTACTCAGACTGTGAGCTCCTTACCCCCAGCCCTCTCAGGTGCTGCTGGCCTGGTGACTCCAGGAGAACAGGGTGGACCCCGAGGCTGAGAGACATCAACCCAGCTTGGGCTCCCCATGGGTAAATTGAGACTGGCACTCCTCTCCCTGGTAGGGTCAGGGATTGAATTCCAGGGCCCAGAGGTCAGACCTGTGGACCAGATCCTGTGCAACCAGGTCTCGCATTGCCCGGGGCACAGAAGGGATATTCGTGAACAGGCTATTGAAGTGTGTGCCTGCAAGAGCAGATCACCTTGCTTGAGGGCAACCCTCCTCCCAAGGCGGGGCTGTGTGCCCAGCCCAGGTGGCGACCTTGCACAGGGAACCCTTGGCCCACATCACACCCAGGGGAGACCCAGTGGTGTGAGATCTGGCCTGCTGGCAGAGGCCCAGGAGAATCTGGTGAGTTGGGGAGGGTGGAAAGGATCAAGGCCTGCTCCAGACTGCAGGTCTCAGACAGCCCCATCCCCACACTCAGACTTTCTGACTGAGTGGGGCCATTCCAACCCCTCCCTGACAGCTTTTCCTGGAAGCTGAGAAAAGAACTTTGACCCCTGCTAACAGCACTTGTTTTGCCTGAGGGCAGGCGTAACCAACCCAGCTGTGCCCAGACTCACTCCAAGACCAGCTCTCACTGAGGTGGAGATTAAGGACACACCGGAAGTCCTAGAGCCCCATCCACCACCTTAGGCACTAGAGTGCCTCTCCAGAGGAACAAGAGCTTGTTACAGGACACAAAAAATACAGTATAGCCTGCTCCTCTGAGCCAGCACCACCTACTGCCAGGAAGGACATTCTGCACACCTTTTTCACAGCACCTACTGACTCATACAGGGTGTGGTCGTAACACCACCTACTGGCACACAGACCAAATAGGGTGTGTCATTACCCAAACAAAAACCTAAACAAAGAAGCAACAACTGATCCAGATGGGAAGAAATCAGTGAAGGAACTCTGGAAATATGAAAACTCAAACAGAAAGCAGACCCCCAAAGAGGAACACCAGCCCCTTAGAAATGGACACCAACCAAAATCAGACCACTAAAATGACAGAAGAAGAATTTTGAGCATGGATCCTAAGAAAATTCAACGAGTTGCATGAAAAACTGGATAATGAACACAAAGAAAATGCAAAAAGACTCCAGGATCTGGAACAAAAATTCACTAAAGAAATTGAAACAATGAATAAAAGCCTAACAGAACTGGAAATGAAGAATCAATTCAGGGAACTACAAAACACAGTGGAAAGCCTCAAGAACAGGGTAGATCAAACAGAAGAAAAAATCTCAGAGATTGAAGATAACACCTTCCAAGTATAAATCAATCACAGAGATAGAGCAGAGAAACAAGAGAAAAGAGCAAAGCCTACAACAGATGTGGAATTATGTGAAGAAACCTAATGTTAGGGTTATAGGGTTACCCAAAGGGGAAGAAAAAAACACTTAAGGATTAGATAAACTATTTGAAGATATAATAGAGGAAAACTTCCCAGGCCTTGGTAAAAATCTCTATATAAAAGTTCAAGAAGCTCAGAGGACCACTGGTAGATTCAATGCAAACAGGAAGATGTCACAACATGCAGTCATTAGACTGACCCAAATATCAACTAAAGAGGCCCTTCTATGAGCTGTAAGGCAAAAGAAGCAAGTTACATACAAAGGAAAGCCAATCCGAAAACGCCAGAATTCTCTACTGAAACTTTACAAGCAAGAAGAGACTGTGGACCCACTCTCACTTTTCTGAAACAGAGTAATGCCCAGCCTAGAATCTTGTTCCCTGAAAAGCTAAGTTTTGTATATGAAGGAGAAACCAAGACATTCTCAGAAAACCAAAGACTGAGAGAATTCACCAAGACAAGACTAGCCCTTCAAGAAGTACTCAAAACAGTGTTACCCATGGATCAGCACAGTAAACACTCACAAATGTAAATCTACTCAAAAGCTAAAGATTAAAGCCCAAATACCACAATGGCTCAAGAGAGAAAGCAAAGCAACAAAGTTCAACCCAACATAATGAACAAAAATCTGCCCTACCTATCAGTTATCTCAATAAATGTGAATGGGTTGAACTCCCCACTCAAGAGACATAGGCTGCTGAATGGATAAAAAAATGCAAGCCAAATGTCTGCTGCCTTCAGGAAACATATCTAACCTGCAAGGATGCATATAGACTTAAGGTACAGGAGTGGAAAACAATATTTTAAGAAAACAGAAGCCAAATGAAAGCTGGCGTGGTGGTGCTGATTACTGATAACTTAGTTTTTAAATCAACAAAAGTAATAAAAGACAAAGAAGATCACTATATAATGGTGAAGAGTACAGTTCAACAAGAAGACATAACAATTCTAAATATATATATGCACCCAACCTTTTGTACCCAGATTCGTAAAGCAAACTCTACTTAATCTAAACAAATGGATAAACAACAACACCATAATAGTCAGAGACTTTAACACCCCACTGACAGCACAGGACAGATCCTCCAAACAACAAATCAACAAAGAAATAATGGACTTAACTGGAACTCTAGAACAAATGGGCCTGACTGACATTTACAGGACATTCTACATCAAAACCACTGAATATACATTCTTCTCATCAGCTCATGGGTCATTCTCTAAGATTGACCATATCCTAGGACACAAAGCATGTCTCAAACAATTTAAAAACATAGAAATTATACCATATATGTTTTCAGATCACAATGGAACAAAAGTAGAAATCAACCCTAACAGTAACTCTCATTTCTACACAAAGTCATGGAAACTAAACAACTTTCTGCTGAATGACCACTTCATAAACAAGGAAACCAAGATGGAAATCAAAAGATTCTTTGAACTAAATGACAAAGGAGACACAAGTTATCAAAACCTGTGGGACACAGCTAAAGCAGTCCAGAGAGAAAAGTTTATTTCCATAAATGCCTATATCCAAACTTCAAAAAGATCACAAATAGACAACCTAATGAATTGTCTCAAAGAACTAGAAAAAGTCAAACATAACAACCTCAAGCCCAGCAGAAGAAGTGAAATCATTAAGATCAAATCAGAACTAAACAAAATTGACAACAGGGAAACCATACAGAAGATTAACAAAACAAAAAGTTGGTTTTTTGAAAAAATAAACAAAATTGACACACCTTTGGCTAGACTAATGAAAAGCAGAAAAGAAAAATCTCTAATAAGCTCCATCGGGAATAATAAGGAAGAAATTACAACGGATGCCACGGAGATACAATATATAATTCATGAATGTTAAAAAAACCTCTATGTACACAAATGGAAAATGTGGAGGAAATGGACAATTTCTTAGAAACACACAGCCTTCCTAGGCTCAACTAGGAAGAAATAGAATTCCTGAACAGATTAATATCAAGTACTGATATTGAAACAGCGATAAAAAACCTTGCTAAAAAGAAAAGTCCTGGACCAGATGGTTTCACACCTGAATTTTACCACACCTACAAGGAAGAACTGATGCCTATCCTGCAGAAATTATTCCACAACATCAAGAAGGATGGAACCTCCCCAAAACATTTTATGAAGCGAACATAATCCTGATACCAAAACCAGGAAGGGATGCAACAAAAAAAGAAAACTATACACCAATTATCCCTTATGAATATAGACGCAAAAATTCTCAAGAAAACCTTAGCCACTCGAATCCTGGTCCTTGTCAAGAAAATAATCGTCACAACCAAGTGGGCTTCACCCCAGTGATGCAGGGATGGTTCAACATATGCAAATCTATAAATGTAATTCACCATATAAACAGATGCAAAAACAAAGACCATGCGATCCTCTCAATAGATGCAGAAAAACCATTCGACAAAATTCAACACCCTTTTATGATAAGAATGGTCAATAAAATAGGCACAGATGGGACTTAGCTAAAAATGATACAAGCCATATATGACAAACCCACAGCCAATATCATATTGAATGGGGAAAAATTGAAAGCATTCCCACTTAGAACTGGAACAAGAGAAGGTTGCCCACTATTTCCACTTCTATTCAACATAGTGCTGGAAGTCCTTGCTACAGCAATCAGACAAGAGAGCAGAATTAAGGGAGTCCAAATGGGAGCAGAAGAGATAAAACTCTCACTCTTTGCTGATGACATGATATTATACCTAGAAAACCCAAGGATTCAACCAAGAGACACTTTGAATTGATTGAGTTTGGTAAAATCTCAGAATACAAAATCAACACACAGAAATCAGAGGCATTCATATACGCCAACAACAGTAAAAGTGAGAACCAAATCAAAGACTCAATTCCCTTCAAAATAGTAACAAAGAAAATAAAGTACCTAGGAATATATTTAACTAAGGAGGTAAAAGATCTCTACAGGGAGAACTATGAAATCCTGAAGAAGGAAATAGCAGCAGACGTAAACAGATGGAAGAATATACCATGCTCATGGGTTGGCAGAATCAACATTATTAAAATGTCTATACTACCCAAAGTGACCTAAAAAGTCAATGCAATCCCTATCAAAATACCATCATCATTTTTCACAGATATAGAAAAAATCATTTTATGCTTTGTATGGAACCAGAGAAGACCCCATATAGCAAAATCAATCCTAGGCAATAAAAACAAAATAGGAGGTATCAATTTACCAGACTTCAAACTATACTACAAGGCTATAGTAATGAAAACTATGGTACTGGCACAAGAACAGGGACATTGACCAGTGGAACAGAACCAAGAACCTGGATATAAAACCATCCTCCTATAGCCAACTAATCTTCAACAAGGCAGACAAAAACATACATTGAGGAAAAGAACACTTATTCAATAAATGGTGCTGGGAAAACTGGATAGGCACATGTAGAAGACTGAAACAAGAACCACATCTTTCACCTCTCCCAGAAGTCAACTATCACTGGGTAACAGACTTGAACCTTAGGTGTGAAACTATTAAAATTCTAGAGGAAAATGTTGGAAATGCTCTTCTAGACATTGGCCTAGGCAAAGAATTTATGAAGAAGACCCAAAAGGCAATCAGAGCAGCGGCAACAAAAATAAGCAAATGGGACCTGATCAAATTAAAAAGCTTCTGCACAGCCAAAGAAACTGTTAAGAAAGCAAACAGACAATCCACAGAATGCGAGAAAATTTTCCCAATCTACACATCTGATAAAGGGCTGATAACTAGAATCTATTTAGAGCTCAGGAAAATCAGCCAGAAAAAAATCAAACAACCCCATTAAAAAATGGGCAAAAGACATGAACAGAAACTTTTCAAAAGAAGAAGAATGGCCAACAAACATATGAAAAAATGCTCAACATCTCTAATCATCAGGAAAATGCAAATCAAAACCACAATGAGATGTCACTTAACTCCAGTGAGAATGGCTCTTATCAAAAAGTCCCTAAACAATAAATGCTGGTGTGGATGCAGAGAGATAGGAACACTCCTACACTGCTGGTGGGACTGCAAACTAGTTCAACCTCTGTGGAAAGCAATATGGAGATACCACAAAGAGATACAAGTGGATCTACCATTTGATCCAGCAATTCCACTACTGGGCATCTACCCAAAAGATCAAATGACACTCTACAAATGGGACACCCACACTCGAATGTTTATAGCAGCACAGTTCACAATTGCAAAGGTGTGGAAACAACCCAGGTGCCCATCAATACATGAGTGGATCAATAAAATGTGGTATATGTATACCATGGAATACTATTCAGCTTTAAGAAACAATGGTGATATGGTACCTCTTGTATATTCCTGGATAGAGCTGGAACTCATTCTACTAAGTGAAGTATCTCAAGAATGGAAAAACAAGCACCACATGTACTCACCAGCAAATTGGTATTAACAGATCAACACTTAAGTGGACATATAGGAATAACATTTATCTGGTGTCGGGCAGGTGGGTGGGGGGAGGGGAGGATGGGTATATACAAACACAAAGAGTGAGATGTGCAACGTTTGGAGGATGGACAGTGCTTGAAGCACTGACTCGAGGGGGGGCATGGGCAATATATGTAAGCTTAACACTTGTACCCCCATAATATGCTAAAATAAAAAAAAAACTGGTAGAAGATGACATGAACATAGAAAGGGAGAAACTGATGTTAATTCTGTAAGAATTGTGTCTTCTGTCTCACCAAGCTAGATAAAGAAAGCTTTATCTAGAATCCTTAAGAAGACTGCATTCTATATCTGTAAAGAATCTAAGCAATTAAAACATAACTACCTGAATGTTTTTTAAAATGCTGATTGTTGACATCTGCTGGATGGTGGGGTAGAGGAGAGGCAAATACCCAGCAAGTTGCTTTGATTCAGTATTTTGCTGTCTTTTGACATTGTTGCTATTGCCACTGCTGACAATATACTGCTGGCTCTGTCATAGTTACTATAAATAAGCCAATAAAATATTTTTTCCTTTTGTTTTTATAATTACTGTTCCTTTGAGTGCATTAGGAACCCAAAGGACACTTAGACAGTGCTTGTCATTCACTTTGCCCATTTGCATCCATAACATTTTAAACTAAATGCTGAGATTTGGAATATTTTAAGAGTAACTAAGGCAGAATACAAACAAAATACACGCATATAAGTTACCTCAGTTTGATTAATACTTTTGGCATCCATACCATTGTGAATTTGGAAGGAAACTTAGAGGTCATGTATACTTTGAAACATTTTTTCTTAGAGTTTAATTTGAATAATGCCTTGAATTTTCTCCAAACCTCTTGGCTCCATTCCAGTATAGCTATCAGTAACTTTCACATGGACTATTCTCTCTTGTCACCCTTCAATTCAGTTTCTCTCTCCCCTTAGACCCTTTCTACTATCAACCCCTTTCTCTGACAATCACTCATTCTTCAGAGTTCAACTTAAATGTCATCTCCTTTAAAAGTTTCCTAACCTCCCCTACCCTTCTGCTCCATAGCCCTTTTCACCTATAAGTGGTTTCTTGTGCTGGCTTACCAAGGCCAATTGTGAGTTTTTATTTTCAATGTCCGATTCAGGACCCACACATTGGCAGCTTAAAATTGACTAATGTGGAAGTATTTAAATAACATAAATTAGAAAAATGCTACAAATTCAAGCTTATTTATTTATTTGTTCATTTCTTCATCTATTTATTTTTGAAAGCCAGTTAAACTTTTACCAGCACACCTCTTGACAGCATACCTCATTGGTCCTATTCCATGTCAATCATAGAGCTTATAATTATTAGTAATTCTATATTTTAGTGTGCTATTTTTGTTGACTATTCTTTGCTGTCTTCTCTTTAGATGGTAAATTCTATAATGTCAGGAACCATATCATGACTGCTGATTCCCAAGCCAATGCCTAGTACATAGCACACATTCAATAAGTATTTAATAAAAGATAAGTCACTGATATAAATAAAATGCTGTTATAAAATATTTATCTCAAAATTAATATATGATTGTTATAGAAAAATTAGAAAATACCACACAAACTCAATAAAGAAAGTTGATATCACACATAGATACCACATAGAAGTTTCAATTTTGGTAAAAATCATTTCAGACTTCTTCCTATTTACAAATATGTAATATGGATATATGTGTGGGTTTTATAATTTTCACACAAAATGTCTTAAAATACATTGTGAATGGTTTTACATGAGTATCTTTCCATGTCTATCTTTATAGTTATATATCTAAACATATTACTGATTTACTATCTTTTGCCATAATTTTTTAAACAATGAAAAATCTGTAATTAACATTCATATTTATATTTCCTTTTATATTTTTCTGAC
This sequence comes from Microcebus murinus, assembly GCF_040939455.1. Classification (NCBI taxonomy): domain Eukaryota; kingdom Metazoa; phylum Chordata; class Mammalia; order Primates; family Cheirogaleidae; genus Microcebus; species Microcebus murinus. Next base: position 34,695,264 of record NC_134108.1, read on the forward strand.
CATCTCCATAATTTAGAATACTATAATTACTGATTTAAAAGATGTGTGCATATATATATATATATATGAATTTCCAAATTGCCTTTGAGCAATTGAAATTCACTACCTTTACTACATATAAATATTTGTTTCCCCAAACTTTCTCAGTCAATAGAAAATTAGTATCTGCATGTCCTCCAAAGAGATGAACAAAAAATAAATCTAGCTTTAATTCACATTTCTTTAATCTGAAGTAAGATTGAGTACATTTTCCACGTACTGATTCTTTAAAGCCCTAGCCCCAAAATAAAAGAAACTCCAGAAGATAAATAATTCCATGAACTGAATATACTCTTTCTCTGCCTGAGCACGTTTGCTAAAATTTTTAATACTCTCTCAAACCCAAGGTCAGTCCTTAAGATATGGCTCTTTAAATTTGATGAGAAAAGCAAGAGCTCATAGGTGAAATGGAGATGATAACATACTTCTAGGTAATTAAATAGAACAAAGAGCAGAGAATCCCATCATCTGGGAGGACCCAATGGAGTCCTCAATAAGACCTTAGACTTTAGAGCAACTGCTGTCCCTGGGAGCTATCCAGGGTACTGGATAGAAACTTTGACCCAAAGAACCAGAGCCCTGGTTCTCTATAAATGTTACCTCTGTTGTAGTTCTGCCCTGACTTCCCAAATCCAAATACCCCTCCAAATCCATAACTATCTTGTACACAGCTAAATTATGAAACCAATCAATTTATTTTCTCAAAATGTGCTTCAGGAGTTTTTGCCTAATCTTTTTGCTTACTTGTCTACAACTTACTCCTGCAACCTATCATTTATGTCCCCAGGAGACAGACTGGTTCCCTAGCTGAGTACCTAAAGCAGATGCCTTAGTAACAACTGTCCTTTTCAATGGAAATCAACACATATGCATTGATCACATCTGTTTATCAGGAAAATCTGATATGTCAGAATAAGTTTATAATGATCAGAAAAACTCCTTTTGCCACATGGGTCTTCTTTTTATTCCTATTTCACCATCAGCAAATCATTTCTCCATGAATTTTACCAGTGATATAATGTTCCATAATTTTTTGTCTATCCAACATATTATTATTACCTTCAAACTTATTTTCTTTAGCACTTTTAAGAAATATTCATTGCATCACATCAACATTCTCAAATTTTCCTTCTCTTATTTAAGAAGAAGATTAGTGCTCTTCTTCTGAAAACTGGATAGAAGTGGTAGAATATCAATTGCAGTAAACTCACAGGTTGGAACAGGTGTGAGGGTGTTTCAGATGTTAGGTAGCTCAGGAGACCTATAAACCTGTAGAAATCTAGGCCTTTCATGTACAAATCCTAGTAAACTGATACAAAAAGAGGGTTGAAACCATTGCTCTAGTTAACAGGAGGTTCTTTGAACTAATTGTAGCATGCCTGCTGTGGCTTTTATAGTAGGCTACTCCCAAAGAGGAGAGGAAAATATGAACTACACCCCTTGTCCACTCTCTTACATGAAGACCACAGCAGCTATATTTTCACTCCTTATAAATGGTCTGAGAGGACAGACCTCATGACACCCACATAACCAGCCCCCTATTCAATAATGCCAAAGCAAAGCCCATCAACTAAAATGTCTCACTAACATATATGGAGCCCACAATAACCTTTTCAAACCTCAGTCTTTGAAAAATTAAGAGACAAATGCATGATTATAAGTTTCAGAAAACCTACCAATTTATGAGAAAACCTAGAATAAAAATGAGTAAAAGAAGACCTCGGAAGACAAAACTCTCTAATTAGGCTAATACTGCATTCCATAGAAAGGAACAACATAGATAATATGATATTAAAAAATATTAAGAATGAACTTTTAAAAATTCAAAAAATTTATAAAATTAAAATTTCCATAGAAAAGTTGTAAAATAGCATTAAGAAACTTTTTCAGAAGACAGAATAAAAAATGTAAAGAGGTCAAATGTAGGAGCATAAAATATTAAACATAAGAGGCCTAATAATGGATGCTCCATATCCAAACAATAAAGGGTCAAAAAGAGGTATCAGAGAAAATGGAGATTATAATTTTTTCAAAGAGGTGATGGGAAACTTTCCAAGACTCACATGATACAGACTACAGACTAGAAAGTCTACCAAGACTTATGGGCAAACTCTCGAAGAAATAGTTTTGAGAAATAAAAAGAAAAGGGTACTAATCAATTAGTAAGTTATTATAAAGACTTTTTTGATAACTAAGGAATCAGAAAATTTACCAGAATTCTTAAGAAGATTCTAGAAGATACATACCACCAAAATAAGAGGGTTAACCAAAAAGAGAAAGATATAGGATTCGGGGAACAATGAAATCAGCCTAGAAAAGTCAGCCTAGAAAAGCCTAGAAAAGTCATCAAAAGATGTCCCAAGATGACAACTGCACATAAGTTATTGACAGGGATCAACTTAGATTGAAGCAGGATACTCAATAGACTGTATGATATGATGAAGTTTTAAAATTAAAAACTAGGTGAATCTGAGTCAAAGGCTTGTATACTTTATATATGTCTATAAACATTCCCATAGTTGTGCCAGTTTACTGTCAGAATTATAGTGTGGTTGAGTTCCCATTTCTCACACCCATGCCTATATCCCAGGTATTGTTATTTTAACATATATATTTAAAAGCCTGAAACAAAATTAAATTAATCCAGCTAAAACTAAATTAAAACAAAAAAACATTTAAAAATAAAGAATATAAAAAATAATTAAATTTGAAATTAGGCTATGAGGAGATAATTCATTATGACCAAATAATTCTTTGTTGTAGGGGACTGTCCTGTGCATTTTAAGATGTTTAGCAACTTCCCTGACATCTACCCACTAAATGCCAGTAGCACCCTCCCCTAGTTATGGCAACCAAAAATGTTGCCAGACATTACCAATATCCCCTGTGGAGCAAAATCATCCCTGGTTAACAACCATTTTATCCTCATCCTCTCTATCTAAGAAAACAAAAACAAAAACTTATAATCAACCACATATTCATTTTAAAGAATTTAATTAGTAAGGTTATCCATCTATTTGACAATTTTTTTAAAAATTTAATTTTTTTTAGCCAAATTGCAAATTTACCTATCCGAACTCACTTTGCACTCACTTTTACAAATTAATGACCTTGCCAATGTTAGTGGAGGCTAATCATTCAATGCAGACAATGATATGGAGATGAGTATTACTCTATGAAAGAATATTTTCCATGTACCTTAACTGGAGGGGGTATGTGAGCACTGTGTGTGTGTGTGTGTGTGTGTGCGTGTGTGTGTGTGTGTAGGTATGTGTGTATACACATATTTCCTTTCTTCCTACACCAAACTCCCTCTCTCTATAGGGAATCACTGTTAATATTAATAGTTTTATATAAACTTTTCCAAAGATTTTTCCATGTACAAAAAAGCAGCTCTATATAGGAGAATTATGAAAAATCTCCGATACTTTTCATGCTTTCCTTGTACTAGATTTCTGTATTCAAACAAATACACAGTTTTCAAAATAAAGGTATTCTTATTTTAGCACTCCAAATTTCTCTTCACGGGGAAAGAAAGACTGGGGAAAATTTAAGAAAACTCTAACAGAGATTGTGTTTGAAGAGCAATGCTGCAGGTGATTGTTATTTTCCTTTTTGTCTACTCTTCTACTAAACATTTTTACTATGAAAATACTACAAGTCTTCTAAAATACTATGCAAATAGTTAAAAAGGAGGCTACACACATTCTTCATGAATATTTTTTTATTATTTTACTTAATAAAATATATTTGTAGTTTTCCTATTAAAAACTATTGCTTTAAACATTTCAGTAACATTTTCTGACCTGAGCTGTATATGCCAGAAGTATGAAGCCAAGAGCAATGGAGCCAGTCCAAACCCAGACATTTACAGACAGCTCTTGTCAACACAGTGTTTCATTTTGTTTTCCCCACACACATGCACCTCTAATAAGCTTTACAAACACATGCTAATTCCCCTGAGCAGAATTAAAGCAACAATCACATTCCCAGATCTTAGGAAAAGGAAAGTTTTCTGTTACTGCTACCCAGTGGTGACTCCTAAAGTTGTCAAGGCAACAGGTACTATAATCTCATATCTTCCTTTCTACTCCCCCACATATTCTCTTCTCCCAATCCCGATCTACTTTATAACCATAATCTTGTCCTTTTTCTATCTATATCTTATCTCTTCCCTCAAAGTCCAGCCGTCTGTGGACCCTCCATCCAAAAAAATATTATCCCCCATCAGTATTTCTGAAACACTACAATCTATGTGATACTAATCCAGAATAACTTTCTACTATGAATACTACTTACTTTTTAATATTATCCAGATTTCTTTCTTCAACTTGATTAAAAGATCCTGTAATTAAAACCGTATTAGTTACTTCATTGTTTCTCCAGCTGAATCAAACACACTGTTAAATATCCAAGTTCCATTTAAAAAAGTTTACATGAATATTTAGCAAAAAATGATGCACAGCCTCTCAAAACCATTCCTGATTTTTCAAATAAATTTTTCTTATCTCTTTCTGGAGCCCTAATGCTTCTCCTTTCTCTGCAACAATTAACCCCAAGCTATCTCTGTGCGGATTTTTTGCTGTTTGCTTTCATTTGATCAAAGATACTATAAGAGACAGTCAGCAGGACGAGGTGAGCAGGATTGCTCGTATGTCCATACTTTACTTTCTATGAACATGAATCCACTTTCAGGAGGATTCTTTAGAGGACTTGCATTCTAACTGCAACTCTAATAAAAGAGCTATACAAAAACAAGACAAATTGATTGACCTCTCTATGATTCAGTTTTGTGTTTTTTGCAATCATTACAATAATATCTATCTCCCATAGTTGACCAGAAGATTAATGCAATAATGTATGTAAGAGAGCTCAGCAGAGTAAATGACCCAGTTAGCATTATCACCAGCAGCATCATTATTGTTATCATCACAAAATCAAAAGGAAACCACTGATTTGTCTTTACCATGAAATGTTTTCTTTAAAAATGTCCTCTATACTTAGCATTTTTCTATATGCCTCTAATATAATCATGTTTACTAAAAATTATTCAGAATATAACTTTCCCAGAAGCCTCTCCAAAAGAATTGCAGAGAGATCTTTGTTAAATGTTTAATAGCCTAGAATAAATGTCAAGTTACTTACTCAGAAGGTCTAGTATTTGCTTGAGACTGCAATGTGAGTATTCAGAACTAAATATTTGGTTGTATAATTTACAGAACACACTTTCTATGTGTGGGAGGAAATTCAAAGGAATGTAGCCAATTTAAAGCCAAGATAGTAAAAAAGCAAGAGGTGGAAAAAAGTATTATTGGAAAAGCAAAATGTTATATCTGGAATATCTCGAGTAATATATACAGTTACATTAATTTGTCATTTTAAATAAAATAAAGAAATAGTGATAAAATACTACATCTAATAAAACTATTGTTTCAATCCAAATAAAAAGCAGAAAATTTTCTAATGTTTTGAAAATGGCTAAAGCAATTAAAAACACATAGCATAGTGGAAGAAGATACTCAACTAATAATTTGACAATTAACATTATAGTTATCTGAAGCAATGTTTTATATTTTAGTATGGTAAAATTTACAGAGTGAAATGTACAGATCTTGTTTAAGTATAGTTTAATAAGTTTTAACATTAATATGTATTCATCTGTCTAACCAATCAAAATAATGAATACTCCCATCACCCCAGTAAGTTCCCTTTTGGTCACTATTACTCAATATCCATGCCCCATAAATGACATATCTAATCTGATTTCCATTACCACAGATTACATATGCTGGTTCTTGAATCTAATATATATGGGATCATACAGTATGTACTCAACAAAGGAACTTTTAAATGTGACATTAAAAGAAAGTAAACTAGTTCAAGTTAACTGTATTATGGCAATGTGGCAGTGTTATTGTTATATTATGTGATATATATTATAATTTTGGTCTATGTTTTCCTTTAATTTGTACATTTCCCCAAATTGTGCCATGATATTTTTCTTATTCTGTATCGGGATAGGAAAAGCTGAACAAATAATGGCTTATAGAATGCCTCAATCTGGAGTATCCAAGGGCAACTCATCTTCACTTCTGCAGAATATATGAATCATGATAGACATTTTAAAAGCCATCTAAACTTGTATAATTCCATAGCTGTAAAAGTATCAACTAAATGAAAACAAGAGAATATGAAACTTTGTGTACAATATGCAAACTCAAATGAAGTGGGAATGGGATAGGACTGGGGCTGGAGCTGGGTAGGGAATGAGGGTGGGGAAGTGGGGGAAAACTCACATAAGAAGGAATACAAGTTGATGCTTAAAGTCCCCAAAGAGCCCAAGAAACTTTTTTTCCTGACCTGTCACCTTCTCCTTCCACAAAATGAAGGCACACTGGGAAATCCTTGCAGAGGAGGAAGGAAAAAGTAGCAGATTCTGGGGCTCAGAGTGGTGTTTTTAGCAGAAGAGCTATTGTAATCAGGAAGTATGTCAATTGTCAAAAGGTTAATACAGAGTTTAGATGTATTAAGCCCTAGGAGCAGACATTGATCTTGAAGCAGAGAATGGTCCTATAATGAAGAATACTAAGTTTTAGTTCATAGAACATTAAACACCATCCTCCATTCCTCTCGCACCATCATAGATTTTGGTTTTCTGGCCAATGCCAATACTTTTTATGTGCAAACATAATGTATAACCAGTAAGAAAGCACTCTCACATTTAATGTACATTTTACAGATTATAGTATCTACTTTATAAACTTTATCATCAAGACTTATAGCAATGCTACCCACCAATGTTAGCAAGCTGTACTTTGCAGTAGCTATTAATATTTCCAGAAGTCCTTTGGTATGTGTTTGGGTGATGGCTGTGGAAATGGGCAGGAGCAGGGGGTGGAGATGGTGGTCAGTGAGAAGTGGATTAGGCTAAAAGGGATATTGCTAAACAAGCAACCTGAGGAACCTCATAAGAAGATTACGACTGTCAAATGTGGTACATAAATTTGGTTCAGTTATACTCTAGGACATTTTAGAATTACAAAAGCTTTACTAGCCTAAACTTTTGTAAGATACGAGAGCAAAATAAACAACAGTATTCCTTGTTTCACTAATCATTAATTATAGCTAGTTCAAAAACTATAACCATCTTTAATTAAACTTGAAGTATTCTTCATTGATTTTCTAACTTACCAACCTG